>NC_140589.1:433696420-443696420 GCF_964204655.1 Triturus cristatus | reverse complement strand
CCCCTGAGAGCATGGTCGCATGAGTGTTTCCCATTGTATGTGCGGTTGTTTGCCCCCCATACTAATCTAATCAGCTCTGCTCTGAGAGAGGAGAAAAAATGACATCCTGGATCATATGGGATATTCAAGAATAGATACAAAAATTTAGGGAGCACCACCATTTTAATGAGGGAGATACGACCCGCCATAGTAAGGGGGAGTGCAATCCACCTAGTTATACAGCCAGTAATGTGGTCCAACACGCGCCCGTAATTTAGCCTCATTAGCTCCTTGCGGTCTGCTGTGATGTGTATCTCGAGGTATTTCACTTCGGTAGAGTACCATTCAATGGGGATGTCTGTGTCAAACGGTGCAGCTGAGGCCGCTAACGGGAACATTTGGGAATTGGCCCAGTTGATATGGATACCGGAGTGGCCACCAAACCTGACAAATTCCCGAAGGAGTGGATTAAGGTTCTGGTGCAGGTCTTTAATATATAGGGTAACATCATCGGCATACAGCGAGATGAGAATTGAGTGAAGAAAGCAACAGAGGCCTTTTTCTTGGTGATGCTGTCGGATCTTCCCTGCCAGAGGCTCTATGGCAAGGGAGAATAAAAGAGGAGATAACGGGCATTCCTGCCGGGTGCCACGAGAAAGAGAGAAAGGGGGAGAAACGTGTCCATTGATCAGTACTTTCACTTTCGGGGAGGTATATAGAAGCTGGATCCAGGCCAAGAAACCCACGGGAAGCCCCATATATTGAAGTACAGTAAAGAGGTAGTCCCATTCTACCGAGTCAAAGGCTTTCATGGCATCTAGGAAGACCGCCACTAGTGCCAGCTGTGGGTCTACATTGTGTAGAATAGAGAAGAGCGTACAAAGATTGTGAGAGGTTGCCCTGCCAGGGATAAATCCGGTTTGATCCGGTAAAACTAGGTTCTCCATTAGGAGACTGAGGCGATTGGCCAGTAATTTGGCGAGCATTTTTGTGTCCGTGTTGATGAGAGAGAGGGGGCGATAGGACTCACAATGGTCTGCAGGTTTGCCCGGCTTCAACAATGACGTAATGAGCTCCTCCCTCATCGATGTGGGTAGAATCTGAGTTTCCTGGGCTTCCAGGTAAACCTCATTCAGCACTGGGAGGGGTTGATCAATATATGTTTTGTAAAAATCTATGGGGAGACCATCAGACCCTAGTGCCTGCCCTGATTTCATCTGCATGATGGCTTCACAAAGCTCATCATCCTCAAATTTTGCCGCCAAAAATTCCCACTGATGGTCGCCTAGCCATCCCAATGATATATCTTCAGGCTAGTGAGAGAGGTCAGGGGAGAAGTGCGGCGTGAGCTATAAAGATCCGAATAAAAATCAGTAAATGTATGTGAGATTTCAAGACTATCCCTGTGGCGCACCCCATCCCGGTCGACTACTTCTAGTATATAGTTGGAGAAGCGGGGATGCCGAATTTCAGTCGCCAATGCCCGGCCGGGTCTCTCGCCCTCCCCATTTTGACGGGCAATAAAGTATTTGCCTCAGAATTTGACTTCCCTTTCCGCTGTGGCAGGATAGTCTGTTTGTTTTTCCTGGAGTAGAGCCCTCTGGGCACCTGTCTTCACGTTCTACATGTCTTGTTCAAGTTGCTTCAGCTCATTTTCAAGACGCCGCAAGTTTTTGGACATGCACGCTCCTCGTATGGTAACTTTAAAGGCCTCCCAGACCATGCCAACATGCGTGACGGAAACCTTATTTCTAGCAAAAAAATCAGCAATCTCTTCACCAACTTCTGTCTGGAAGACAGTGTCCAAAAGTGCCTCTGACACAAGTCTCCAACATCGTGGATTGGCGATTAGATTAGGGGGTGCAATTTTCAGGCATACCGGCGCATGGTCCGAATATGTTCTGCCCATATGCTCTGCTGAGAGAATCCAAGGACTCACCCCTCGAGAGCAAATCCAGTAATCCAAGCGCGAACAGGTGGATTGCCCCGCCATATAAAAGATGCCTTCCCTGTCAGCTGGGTGAACGTAACGTATCTATGAGCCCATGGTCTAGAAATAATCGAGAAAGGGCATCCTGAGTGTTGGCGTAATGATGTGGAAGGGGGTTGGATCTATCCATGGATGGGCGCAGTGCGGTGTCAAAATCTCCTCCCCTTATAATTAGGGGTGGGCGAAATTTGCGAAATTAACTTTCGCAAATTATCGCGAAAATGTTTAAAATTATCGCAAACAAGCGGAAATATCGCGAAGATGCAGAAGTTTTTTTCCGGCATGTTCGCGAGATTTTCTGCATGGTTGCGGGTCGCCAACTTACCCATGTGGTTGCTTGCGGGCGTGGCCATCTTGTTTTGAGTTGTCTCGCGGTGCATGATCGCGAGAAGGAAGACGTGATCGCACGACGCATGACGTCACTGTGGGCGCGAACTGTCGCGAGACAGCGCAAATGGCTAAAAACAATACAACATCTCATGGAGAACGCGACCGGATCAAGAAAACTTGTCGGCAAACGCAGGGATTCAGGTAAGGCAATCGCGCGCGCACGAGAATGTATTATTTTACAGCGCGAGCAAGAAACAAATTATCGCCAAGCTGCGGAAACCGGAATTTTTGGCATTTTCGCGCTCTCCGCGGAACGCGAAAATGTCAAATTATCGCAATTTCCGCGAACGGAACGAAATTTTTGCCCAGGCCTACTTATAATGTGAGTGGACCCTACATTAATTATTTGTCCCCATAGAGTGGTGAAATAATCTGGATCATCCGTATTGGGCACATAACAACAAGCAAGTGTAGCCGATTGTGTGCCCAACGTACCCCAGAGTATACAACTTCTACCTCAGGGGTCACTAAATGTGCCTCCTAGTATGAAGGGTGTATTTTTCTTGACTAAAATGAGTATGCCACATAAATATGTAGAATAGGAGGAAAATACTCGGGCTGAGGCCCATTTGCTACCGATGCAATTAGGCTGACGGGGGTCAGTGTGTGTCTCTTGAAACATGGCAACTTGTATGTGATGTCTATCAAGGTATGCCAGAATTCGTCTACGCTTTCAGGGGTCACCAAGACCCCTGACATTCCATGTAATCAATTTAATTCATAACTGTTTAGTGTGTAGTGACATTCTGAAGGTAGTGTAGCGCTATTATGAATGTTCCAATGCATGGAAAGTGTGTGAATACTGCAACATATGCTAGAATGTCTATATGCTGTTGTCCCAGAAACATAAAATCAGTATGTAACATTCCCAAACCAACCCCCCCAACAACACCCCTAGCATGTTGACACTGTAGTGACCAGCCAACAACATTTCCTCCCCAACCTACAACAGCACCCCAATTGTGCCGGTAGTAAGTTGCCCACCCAGACTCCCTTGAAAGATAACTTTACAGCCTTGGTCAAGAAAGTCCAGCCAAACAAGGTAAAGAAGAAAAGAAAATGGGGGTATAAGCAGTATGGGGGATCTCCCATAAGGGGGGCCCCCATGGGCTAAGAAACCTTCCCATTTCCCAACTCTGGGTGGAGGGGGGAGAGAGCGGCAGGGAAGGGTGCTTGGCAAAGTCAATTACAAGCCTACCAAAGAGAACATAAATATCAAACCATAAGCCTTATATAGTGTACATAGCTCAAAGGGCGCTTAGCTGTTCACGCCGAGCTGCAGAAGAATCAACCCATCCAGAAGAGCGTCCCCGGCACCAACATGGAAGGCCGGCAGTCTGAATCTCACCAGCGTAGCAACAAAGTATATTAGGTCCCGCAAATGGTGAGAAGAACAAAACAGGGCCATGCAGTGGTAGCGTCTATTGCCCAGGTTAGCCCAGGGAAGGAGAAGGAGATCTGGAAGCGTGGTCCCGTCGTGGCAATCGTCTCTGGATAGTCTTCAGATAATCCTCCACTTGCTGCGGGTTAGTGTAGAAGGTGTGTTTGCCATGATAAGTAATCCGGAGTTGTGCCGGGTACAGGAGGACATATTCGACTTGGGCCTTACGTTGTTTGTGCTTGACAGGTAGGAACTTGCAGCGGGCCTCCTGAACTGCTATAGTAAAATTGGGGTAAATGGTGAATTCATTGCCCTCAAAATGCAGCGCCTTCTGCTTTCGAGCCTTCTTGAGTGCTGCATCACGGTCTCGATAATTCAGGAGACGGGCCACAATGGGTCTTGGAGTTCCTCCCGGAGGAGACCGGGGACCCAAGGAGGGATGCGCACGCTCCACCACCAGTTGCGACGAGAACGTTTCTGCTTCAAAGGTACCTGTCAAGAGGCGCTCAATAAAGTCTTCTGTTCGCCCAGTGTTTGTGCTCTCTGGTATGCCTATGACCCGAATATTGTTCCGGCGGCTCCGAGCCTCTAGGTCATCGTTTTTGGATGCGATGACTTTTAACAACTTATCCATTTGTGACACCTGCTGCTGCATCTGGGAGGTTGCATCCTCATTTTCTGAAATACGGCGCTCAGCCTCCTTCAACTGCCCATCATGTTTGTCGACCTTCTGGACAAGGAAATCTTGACGGCTGTTTATCATGTCCATTTTCCCAGAAAGATCGGTGAGGCTGTGTTGCATAGCCAGTAGCAGTGTTTCAACATCATCCTCCGGGGTCGGCGATGGCATGTGCGACTGGTCAGTGCCAGTTTGCCTGGAATCAGACGAGGTAGACCGCAAGGTGTGTTTTTTGGTGTTAAAGGTGAGTCTGGGTTGGCGGCCATCCGGCTTCGCCATGTTGTTTGTGCTGTTTGCGGAGAGGATAAGCAGGGATCGCCTCGTCCACGAGCTATCTGAGAGGCCAGCCAAGGAAAGCCAATCCGATCAGATCACACGGCCACCATTCGAGAGAGGAGGAAGCGTAGTGCAGCGAAAGGGCAGGTTTGCAAGAGCAATCGTCAGGGGAGCTTGAGGGGTTGTTGCTAGACCATCTGCGCGGGGGGTTAGCGGTAATGTGGGAAAAATAGCAGGCACCACTGGAGAATGGGCAGTCTCTAACAACAGGCGTCAAGGTTTGTATACCGCAGGAGCATGGTTAGATATGGTCACCAAAAGTGCCAAGGCCTGAGGATTAGAAGTAGCGGCACAGGCCAGTAGTGTAAAGTGCTGTACTGAGTACTGTACCAATGGGGGACAGCTGTGTTGTGTAATGGCAGAGAACCTCCACAGAGCCGTAGCAGCAGTGTATGGTCGTGTAGGCGATTTAGTGTAGCTTTACAGTCCCCCCCACAATGCCACACAGCTCTTGCAGGATCCGAATGGAAGAGCGCAGCTATGGGTGAGCTCTGGGAGCGTCGGAGTGCGTCTCCAGCAATAGTCCTCAGTTGCGCTGCATGGATTAGCCCCATTAGCACCATTCACCACTTGGGTGTTTGTATCCCTGCACGAGCGCCATCTTGGGAGTAGGGCTCAGACGCCACCAAGACGTTTCACGGGGCTGCGCTCTAGTTCGAGCGAGCACCGCCTGGCAAATGGTATTTAGGGGCCATTTGGTCGGCGCGCGGTCAACAGACTGACCGTCACGCTTACATCGCGCTGGTCCTTGCAATTTATCGCTTTGCTGCAATTGCGCTGAATTTGTTTTTAAAATTATCTACTCACTGTTATTTTGTATTAAATTGTATTAAATTGTTCGGATTGTCCCCCACTGACCGCATTGCCTGCACCTTAAAACATTGTGAGCACCATTCACCACTTGGGTGTTTGTATCCCTGCACGAGCGCCATCTTGGGAGTAGGGCTCAGTCGCCACCAAGACGTTTCACGGGGCTGCGCTCTAGTTCGAGCGAGCACCGCCTACCACACGCTATTTAAAGGCCATTATGGTCGCGCGCAGCGTACGCGCGCAGCGTCGCGCCGGAGGAGCGCCAGAGGAAAGCCCGTCTGTGCCCGTCCGGGCCAGGACGGGCCGTAGGGCCTCCCCCCCTGGTCGGCCGAGGGTCTACACCCCTGACACCCTTAGATCTCTTCATCAAGGGAGAACTACGCCAGATGAGAGAACACTTGCCAGTCTTCGGTCGGAAGACCTATTACAGGTAGAGGCTAAATCAGTCATCACGAGGTTACAGGGCCTGATAATTGCCTCACTTAACACACAATCCCTACAGAAACACCATCTAGAGGTGTTCACACTGCTGGACGAGGGTGAGATTGACATCTTAGCGCTCTCAGAAACCTGGCTAGGGAGCTCCTCAACACCTGACATAATAGCTGCCTTACCGCCCAACTTCGACGCTCGGTGGTATAACCGCCCTAAGGATAGCAGAGGGGGCGGGGTGGCTATCATGTTCAGAAGGAATCTCAAGGTAACACAAATCATCGCAGAAAGCTGTGCTGGAGCAGAAGTCCTAGGGATTAAAATATCACTAAAATCCTCATGTACACTGCTTCTTGTAGTATATCGTCCTACGCAGAGCTCGCCGGAATTTAATGACTCCATCTTTGAGCTGTTGACCGATCTGGCATCCAGATATAAGTCCCTGGTAGTAGTGGGGGACTTTAACTATCATTGGGATGAGATCCCCAGGGGGCCCACTGCAGCTGAGTTTGGATCCAATCTTGCGACCCTTTTTCTAAACCAGCTTGTAATAGGGCCTACCCATGAAAAGAGACATACCCTCGATCTTGTCTGGTCCACCCTGCCTCGAATGGAAATCCTGGGTGTCAGTCCCTGCAGTTGGTCGGATCACTATCTGATCAAATGCTGGGTCCCAGGGGAGCCTTTAACAGCGGCCCCTCCACAAACAAGGAGGAAGGTCCGCCCATGGAAGAAGATCGAGGCCGACTCCTTAGTCACAACTCTTCTCTCCTCCCCCCTCCGAAGAGGAAGCAGGGGAACCTGGACGTAGAGACCTTGACCATTATGACCTGGATCCGCTCTGCCTTAGACAAACTAGCCCCAGAACGATTAGAGCTCACTCGGAAAAAAGGGAAACGAGCTCCTTGGTTTGATGCTTCCCTCAGGGAAAAGAAGCAAGCTCTCAGGAAGGTGGAGCGAAGCTGGAGACGGGATTACGGGCCTACAGAGTTACTAACATACAAAACTCTTCTGGCCAGCTATAAACGGGCCATCCTGGCTAGGAAATCCGCCTTCTATGAGGGCCGGATCAGGGAGGCAACGAATAAACAAAGGGAAACCTTTATTATTCTAAGGGAACTCACCCAGCTGAATGACAAAAGCAGCGGCCTGGCCCAGCCCGACTGCGACACCTTTCAAGGATTTTTCCTCCAGAAGGTGCAGGACATCCTGATGGATATCTCTACGCTCTCTGATAGCCTACCAACGCAACTCGGTACAGACAGCTTGCAGTCTGGGGGAGTTTTGCTTAACTTCCCAGCCATCAATGGAGAGCACCTGACAGAACTGGTCAGCCGTATAAAATCAGGATCCTCCAGTGATCCCTGCCCTCCGAAAATTTTCAAACTAGCTTTGCCAGGTATTCAACCCCAGCTGCTGCAGTTAATCAATGCTTCATTGGAAGCGGGTTACCTCCCAGCATCCCTGAAGGAGGCCAGAGTCTCCCCACTTCTGAAGAAAGCGGGTACTGACCCTAAAGCACTAAAAAACTACAGGCCTATCTCTCAACTGCCTTTCCTAAGCAAGATCTTGGAAAAACATGTCCTGAACGCAGTCACCAACTACCTTGAGGAACACCATCTCCTACATGCCAGGCAGGCAGGATTCCGACCACAACATAGTACGGAACTGGTGATGGCCACGGTCACCGACGAGTTAAGAGTAAGAGCTGATAATAAACAACCTTGCGCTCTGATTCTGTTAGACCTTTCGGCAGCTTTCGATACGGTCAGCCATTCCATCTTGCTGAGCCGTATCGCGAAGCTGGGGATTGCTGGCCAGGCACACAAGTGGTTGGAGTCCTTCCTGTCGGGTCGTACTCAGAGGGTCCAGATGGGGGACCAGTTATCAGGGAGTAGGGATGTGACCTGGGGGGTGCCTCAAGGGTCCGCACTCTCCCCTCTACTGTTCAATATCTATCTGCAACCCCTGATTGAGGAACTCACGCGCAAGAACTGTGAGGTCTTTAACTACGCAGACGACACGCAGTTACTGGTCCAGCTGGGAGATACACCAGAGGCCTATGAATCAGTCAGAGATCTTCTGAGATTCACGGTCAACTGGATGACTAACAACTTCCTTAAAGTTAATGCAGATAAAACGGAGGTTTTGGTGGTGACCAACATAGCCAATCCCTGGGATGATCTGTACTGGCCCCCAGAACTCGGCAAAACCCCTATCCCTGGGACGGTAGTGAAGAGTCTTGGCCTAAAGATCGATGCGGCTCTCACTATGGCCCCCCAAGTGTCGGCTGTGGTAGGTTCCTGCACAGCCGTGATGCGGCAGCTACGTAAACTTACTGCCATTCTCTCTGCCTCCACGCTGCAGACTATCGTCTCAGCAACTGTCATCTCGAGGCTAGATTATGGCAATGCTTTGTATCTGGGCCTATCACAGAAGCTGATGAGGAAATTGCAAGTCGTGCAAAACGACGCTGCCAGACTGGTCTTCTCTCTTCCCAGAAGTGCACATGCATCTACTCTCCTTCGCAAACTGCATTGGCTTCCCGTGAAGCTTAGGGTCCATTTCAAAGGCCTCTGCATGGCCCATAAAGCACTTTTTGGCAATGCCCCGGAATATGTCAAACAGCGCCTAAGGAAGTATATTCCTGGTAGGTCCTTACGCTCTGAATCTGTCCCAAATCTGGTTCAACCCAGATTCAATTTAAAAACTAAAGGAGGTAGTGCTCTCTCAGTACTCATTCCTCAACTTTGGAATGATCTTCCACCCAGCCTGAAGGAGGAATTTAACCTTCTTGCCTTCAGGAAAAAATTGAAGACATTTCTGTTTGGTACGGTAACATCTTCGGTCTAATTGGAGTTGGCAGATGGTTGTGTAGGCGGTATTATTTATGTTGTTGGTCGTCTGTCTAGCGCTTAGAGACCAGTGGTGATAGGCGCTCTATAAGAACCATATAACATAACATAACATAACAGTAGGAGAGAGTCTGCGCCTAACCCCGGCAGCACAGTGTTTCCACTTAGAATGGCGCCAGAGTAAAGCGAGTGAGATAACTGGTGACTCAGGGGGCAAATATCAAAAGCCTCACGCAGAATCCAGCCATGAAATATTCCATGTGGGCGAATCAGCCGCACTCCACCGCAATCAGATTCAATGCCACTCAATCTGTGCAATGCTTATCTGTGGCACACTGTAAATTAACACTGCAATTGGGGCCAAGAGTAAGAACCAGCAACGCTGACCAGTTCGTCGGGATACAGCCTCCTAGTGCACGCCCGGCCGGCGCCATGATCCGTACTTAGAGGAGGCAGCAGGCAGGAAAGTGCAGCTAGCGAGGACAGAGAAGGTGGGCAGCGCAGCACATGGCTCGGCGCTGCAAGAGTCTAATGCAGGCGGTATTGACAGTGGCGCCGCCTCAGCTGTGATGTGTATACACTTCAGAGGGCCAGTCGCCACTACAAGCAAATAAGGGCGGCCGCTGTGCCCAATACCAAAGCAAATCCCGTTAGCAATAAGGCGGAGGAGCCCTCAGCGATGCGAGAATCCCAGAGGCCGGAGCGTTGTTGGGGAACCTGGATATCGTTGGAGCGCGACCGGCGGGGAATCAGAGCCGGGAGAGGGCATAGGCGCTCGATCAGAGTGCTTATTCACGCGCACGGTAATAGGCACCTCACCGTATTCTTTTTTTTGTAGGATTCTCCAATGGGCCTCACGATCGTGATCCGTCCACAGAATTGCAGATGGGTTTGTGGGCAGGCAAATTATCAGCGGGTGAAGGGAACCAGCAACCACTGATCTGGCCAAGAGGCCCAGTGCCACGTGGAATCCCCGGGGGTCCCGTAACAGCGGGAGCTGCGCAGGCCTCCGGGAGCGTCGCCACGCTCACCCCATTATGTGCAGAGGCCGATCTGGAGCTGCTCACCAGGGAGTAGAGCCACAAAATTCACCCCAGTGTTGCAGGATATGCTGAGGAGTAGACGGTAGTCAATTCAGGCAGGATTCATGCGGTAGGACAAAGGATGTATGATGGATGTTGCTGCCAAGCTGCCAGAGCCTCACAGGCGTGCGGTCATCTTGGTTGTGTGCCATCTAGCGCCCCTGGTTGATTGTATTCTTTTCTGGAGAACTTCTTGACTGCCAGATCAGGATGAACTGTTCCCTTGAGGAGAAGGGCCAGTACTGATTTGCATAAGACTGCCGCCTCTCCAGAGTGGCATGGTAGGAGAACAAGGATGCCCTGGAATACGACCTGAGTGATCCCCACTGGCTGAGAATAAGCATTCCATCCATCACGTTGTTGTTTGTCACTGTTTCACTTGTGACAGTGGTTGAAAGTGATGGGCATCTTTACTCATGTTTGATGATGGGGATTACATTGCTAACACCACTTTTTGAACAAGATCAAGAGGGAGGAAAGCAAATAAGTGAGAACGAAAAAGAGGAACAGAAATACAGGACAACAGTGAAAAAAGGAAAAAGCATATATATGAGAACCTGCAAACGTAAAATAAAGAAAACAGCTAGTTTAAGGTGGTGAAAAAAAGAAGCTGAGGTGGAATCAGTACTAATTAGTCTTAGTATTCACCAACCATGGCATTCGGAATCATTGGCGGCAAGCTCTTTGGAAACTCTTGGGTATCCACTTTTTTTTCTTTTTACAAATTAAGCACTGACGGTGGTTTTGCCTGCGACTGGACTGGGTGCCTGGCCATATGCCCAGACCCTGTAGTGCATAATTGAAGAACAGAAAACGGGCACGTGAACAGGCCTAGCTCTCTAAGCTTGTTGAATATGGCTGAAGATTGTGCACAACTGGACTGAACATAACGAAGAAGCATGGATGCTGGCCACCGCGTCTGCTGTGCATTGTAATAGCCCATGAGATGCTGACTAGGAAAAACTCTGGATGGGTGTAGACATGACCATCAGCAAGCCATGAGTCTGAGAATCTACTACGTATTTGTAAAGATCATTCATAACTAGTTTGGGCAAAATGAGAGCGCAGCAGACCCAAAGGTCATGTACAGCTGGTTTGGCTGTAAATGACAGGAGAAGGTCTGGTCACTTGGCCAGCAGTGCTTGTCAGAAGTCTATGCATAGCTCTTTAGGCAAGGATGGGGTAGACACAGGGCCTGGGAAAAGGTCAGGGGTTGTGCTTAAAGCCTGCTGCACCACGTAGAAGGCTGTGCACAGCTGGTTTGGGGGTTGGATGGGCACCAGGCTAAGTGAAGTACATCCTAAAGAAGAAATTGACTTTTTCACTTTATACAGGCATGCCACTTGATATGTCACTTGCAATGTCATTGGTGATGTTATTTGAGATTTTATTTTTGGAGTTATAAGCACCAGGTGATGGGAATTGTCACATTGTGCTCCATCTTGCATCTGCAATGGTATGTGTGTATGTATGTGGTATTTCCATAGTGGTAGATATTGACCATATTATCTGATCTATTTTTTAATTAATCCTTTGCCGCGTAACATGGGTTATCAAGAATGTCAGCAGTAACTATCAGAGATTTCGTGCTAGCTCTGTAATTCCATGTCATGTTTGCTTGTGGGTTACATGACTGATCAGAAAAGAGCTTGAGTCAGCTGGTATCTTGCATAAAACTTTCACTGGATACTGTCACCCCATATTTTGTGGCACTCGGTTACTTTTGCATATTACATTTAAAAAAATAAATCATGTGATTGCACATCTAATCAGAATTTGGCTCAGAACTTTTTGCTGGGACCAGTAAGCCCATGATGAATTATTAAACTGTTGACTGATCACAGCAAGCTGATACTAACATGTGATGTGGACATTTGAACACTTAAGGGGTCATTATGATGGCAGGTGGATTGGCACCGCCCGGCAGGCGGTGGCGACTCGCCCGCCATCACAACATCATTTACCCCCCCGCCACATTACCATGGCAGGGGGTACCACGGCAGATGGAAAGTCCGTCCCCCGCTTTTCTGCCGGCCGGCAATCGTCAAGATTGCCAGCCGGGCAGAACTGGGGCATGATACCAGGCACCGCCATCCATATTATGATGCCGGGTTTTCAGGGCCTTTCCATGGCTGCATCGGGCTGGCGGGAATTGCTTTGGGGGCCCATTGCGGGCCCCCGGGAGGGTGGGGGGGCTGCACTTGGTGTATACCAGGCCCCACGCAGTGCCTGCCACTTTGTGCATGGCAATGCACGAAGTGCCTCTTTGGCACCCGCCGCAATGTCAAAGATAGGGACTGTAACCGCTACGGTGGCAGTCACATCCTAATTTGCGGTGCGGGACCGCTGCACCACTGGCGGCCGGCCACAACACCGCTAGGGGCCCTTAGACTGACAGCTTCAGAAAAGTATTATTTTGATGTCAAGATAGCACGTCTGCACACCTATACAAATATTCCCATATGGTTGATCCTTCTCTTTTGTGGCAAAATTAGAACAAAGAACAATAGACGGGAATGTGTCCAGCGAAATTTCCAATAGTGGAAATTATTTTATGCATTCAAGCAATTCAATTTTTTTCTTCTTCATTTTCCAAAATATGATTAACATATTGGCTTTCAGACTTGAAAACACACACATCTTGTCACTAAGATCAGAACGCAGTCTACATTTTTGTAAACCTTTAACAAAGAGGGCACAGATTTCAAGTGATGATTGACAAGTTTTGAAAGTCTTCCGCAACCTAATGTCTTTACTGAGCTGCAAGTCTGATTATCCTCATGCAGCAAATGCGTTAGTGGGCATTTGATTTCACCACAAAACCTTTTGACTAATTCGCCATTTTAAAGAACACATTTCACATAGATGGCATAGTTCTGAAGGAGAGCTCAAGAAGTATTTCTGTAGTGTTAATCTGTGCCAAACATGATTATCCTTCCATAGGTGTTCTAAAGTTCTTCATTTGCCATCAGAATTTTCCTTGAAATTAGCTAAAAACCCATAGTTTTTGCAATCAGTGTAAAGAATACGACTTTCTCTATTTCAAAAGACATATAACTTATTTCTCTACTTCTCTACCTACATTTACATCCTCCTTCTCCCTCCAAGATTATTCTTAGGCTCCTATTATAATAGAGCCCGCGCTTTCCCAAAACCTCAGCAGTTGAAATTTGAGTTGTGTGGAGTTTTCCATACAAGGTTATTAAAGGGGCAATATATTCCAGACACTTTGTTACATTTCAGCATGTCAAAAGGGCTTGCTCTTAACCATAGAAAATGTTATGGGCAATTAAATGCACTTGATAAATACTGATCCCTGGGAAGTCAGATGTTATCAGGTGCCATAAATAGCACCTTCTCTTCAGGGCACTCCTAATGAGGGCCTTTGTCGTGCCGATGACTGGGAATATAGCGGAACTGGCAGGGTGGAAAAAGAAATGCTGAACTTGTCTCACAATTTCCTTAATTCAGGCAGAAGTGCTGGAGCATTTTGGTGGAGACAAACAGCATATCTAGCACTGATGGCAAAGAGACCCCATTGGTACCTCCATATGGGAAGTTACTTATATCAAAGCTACAGATACACCCACTGACAGCAAAATACCAATGCGAAGGATGAAATGCATCACCAGAAAAAACACGTAACAGCCACTGCAGCAGGTGTCCTTTAACACTAAGACAATTATGCCAGTAAAATGCCTCCCAAGCAGCATGAATTATCACTCACATGACCTCTTTAAATATATTGCACTATTAGTGCATCTTTTAACCATTCTCTAGATTGTTACAGTTGCAAGTTACATGTAAATTCCCAAATCTAAATTATTTGATTTAAGAACAATAAGATCAATATCCCCAAGAAAAATGTATAACACAGGCAAAAGTAAAACTAAATCATTTAGGGAGCAGCTATACTGACCTATCTTGTACATTCTGGCTTCTGCTCTGATCCAGCACAGTTCCCACTCACTGCACAACTGCTCTCGCTCTTGCATTTTTCACTGGCAGGAAGCCCAACCATGCACACAATCAATGTGATTGGCAAAAAGGGGTCTGCAACAGGCCACTTTCTACAACAGTGAGTGCCCAGCCATATTATTGAATAGAGGGACTTTGGCGTCTGCAGGGCTGGCTTTAGCAATGTTAGCGCCCCGTGAAACAATCGTTTTTGGCACCCCCTCCCGATGACCTCCTCCTCGGACTCCCTCATGCCCACATGGCAAAAGTGCCCTTCATCTCTCCATAGACACTCTCTCACATACATTTCATTTGTTTTAAAGGGACACCTTCCTGAACATAAACAATCCTCCCCTGCGCACAGACACCCTTGCACTATGGTGCAAGTGTGCCTGTGAGGGTGCTATGATGCTAAACTTAGCACCATCGCAGGGGGAAAGGCAAGGTGCACTACATTCTTGTAAATATGGTGCAGCCTTACGTTTCAGAAGTGGCGGAGAGAGATAGTAAGCCATGACGGCTAACACCTCTCTCTGCCACTTCCTTGATCAAATCCCCCCTAATGCCTAACGTATTTTATGAAGTTTGCATGAAAACGGGGCGCACAAGGAACTCTGGCGCAGTTGTTTTTAAAACATAAATTACCGCTAAACACAGCGCCTCCCCCAGGTCAGCACCCAGTGTGGCAGAACCAGTTGCACTGCCCTAAAGCCGGCCCTGTGCATATGGGTAGAACACTATGCTAGAGAGCGGAAGCCCGATGTTTCAGCCACAACTCTCCAACAGAGCTCTCAGTTCTAGGGTGTGGTCCTATCCCTGCCATCTGCCTCAGTGTGCAGGATGCAGAGCTGCTCAAATTAAATCTGCCAAAGTGGCAACCTTCAATTCTAGCGTGGCTATGCCTCAATGGAAGGCTGTGTATGGGCAGCTAATACTGTACCCTTCAGTAGTTCATAGTAACATTCAACCTTCTTCAGCAAATGTAAGAACACATTTAAGGAACATTTTCTAACTTTTAAAATTCAAATTCAAATATTAGGTGCACAGGGACAGAAGTCCTACTTGGACTAAGGCCTATATAATCAGCTCACTGTTCAGTACTATACAAATACAGGAGCAGATTTACAAGAAAGTGACGCATCTGTACAGATGCGTCACTTTCCCTGCGCCACTCTTAGAAACCCTTGCCCCACCATAGATGCGCCGTATTTACAATACGGCGCACTATGGCGATAGGATTGACAGATGCGTCAGAAATTCTGACACATCTGTTGGCATTTGCTGGAGTCGTGTCGCAAGCACGACGCAACTCCAGCAATGCGTGTTGAGGCCTATTCCCACTACACTGCGTCACTACTTACGCCTGCTTGAAGCAGGCGTAAGGTTTTGACGCAGTGGCGTCCTAAAAGTGGCGCAGTGAAATCTTGTAGATTTCACTGAGTCACTTTTGCGAGGCCTTCCTGTTTGGGAACGCCCACCCTGCATACATTATACCTGACGCAGGTATAATGTGATGCAGGGCTTTCCAACGTAACGCATCTCCCTAGATGTGTCACGTTGTAAATAGGCCGCATTGTTTGCGCCGCTGTTGCGTCAACAACGTGATGCAACTGCAGCACAAATGTCACGCAAGGGGCTTGTAAATCTGCCCCACAATATGTAGAAATAAAAGCATTTCAACATCGCCCCAATGGAACTTCCTTTCTCCATGCCTTAAATAACTTCTCAAGTTATGGAAATTAGCATCTTTCCCATAACAATGTTAATAACATTTATTTACATGCATATTTACTGCTGATTTCTTTTCCTCCTGCCTTTATTTTACTTTCCCACTAAAGGCTTGAAACGCAGTTTTGGCTCCCAAAGCAATGTGCAATCATAAGATATAAAATATAAAATAGAATAGGTGAATACATTTTAAATCACCCAGCCACAACACACAATTGCAACATTAACATATGCTTCATATTTGAGTGTGGTGGTGAATGAAGTTTAACCATCAGTTGAGCAGACTTTGCAGATAAAGGTATGGCAGAAGTAATATTGATGTTTCTGGAAAAAAGGATAACGAGGCTGAAATAAGCAGTGTGTGCTAAGCAGTTTGTGATCAAAGAATTATATTCCTTCGCAAAAAGTCAGACCGGCCTGTCAGCAAACGTGCCGATCACAGCTTTACAAAAAGGAGAATTCTATACAAGACCAGAGGTTAAATTATGCCATGACTTCTTTAGTGCAAAACGATTTGGAGAAATAGCGAGTCACAGAATACAAAACACTTTAAAAATGAAAGAAACAAAAGATTTCCAGGATGCACTGCGATCCATTCTAGTGTTCCCTGAATGATTAGATCAATCACAGTCTAGTCGGGTAAGGCAAACGTGTGACCCCAACCTCCCGAAAATCTCCTATCTCCCTGATATCCATGGGCTTTAGCTTTAAAGGGGTCTCTTGAAGACCGGGACATCTGTAAGGGCCTGCTTTTCGCCCCTGGCACAGTTCTCTCATCTCTTTCCAAAGCCTCTCTTCAAAGACCCAGGCCTGGTGCTGTTCTTTTACTTCTCTGCTGCTTTAGCAAACAGTATTGCTTCTCATTTGATTTGAAATATATTTTGAAAGTATGTGATGTTAAATTGAACACTAATGGTATTCTATTTCATATTCTAGTGTTTTAGTGCTTACAATTGGTCTTTGTTTCATGTGGTTACTGCCTTTTTCTTCATCCCTAGAGCAGCCAATGTGTAATCGCTACTCGTGCTTCCAGGCTTCACCTCCTGCAGAGGAGGGGGTATGGTTACTTGCTCAGCTACTGTGGAATTCAGTTACTTTTAATTGCATCTATAAGGTAAGCAAGTGCAGGGAGCTGTTTATCACATTAGTGGGTGGCTGTTAGATGCAGGTATTTCCCATCTGTAGTGCAGTTTGATTTCACCCATAAAAGTTACCCTTTGTCTGCATGCATACTCTTTTCATCATATCAGTTTTCATTCTTTCATTTGCCTTCAAAGCTGATGCGATTGCTCTACTCTCCTATCCTTTCACTGCATCTATTGTTTTACACCGGTATGTTTGATATTCCATTACAATTGGGAATTCAATTAGAGAACCCATTGGGAAGTTCATTGACTATATCATTTCTTCTTCTCAAATGAAGCCTATAGTTCAGGAGATTGAATGTGCAAGGGAATGGTCAGATGCGGAGCCATCTGCAACTCTTAATTGTATAAAATGCCGGACAGTAAAGAGGCATTTGGTTGAGGCATCTCAGTATTAGGAAGTGGACCTGTTCTTAGTCAACACAGTCAGAGATCTGTTGCAAAGCATTTCTCCTAAAGGGTGGACAAAAATCCATCCTCAAATGTTATGGAATTTAACCCTCTAAGTGTAATTACTAAGGCAGGTACTAAGGTTAACGTTGGATGTGTTAGGTGCACCGTATTTTGATCCCAACAATACTACTCATCCAAGATCTATAGAATGCACTGCTTACTTTCTAATTTTGGGACTTTCCAACTTTGTCATTCATTGGATCAAATCACAAGTGAATGTCTGAAAAAGAGGGTAGTGAGGTTTCTGCTGCGCAGAGTCAGAGAGGAACAATCTTAACCGCCAATCCTGGGTTTGCATCAAAAAGGAATGTAAACAGCCACCACCCCACGCTGTTGGTTGCAATTACAAAAATTGCTAAAAGTCAAGACAAAGATACATTCCCTGAGCAATAGTGAAACAAAATCGGTTTCAAAACAGTATTAGAAACAGAAGTACAATAGAGAGTAAAAGTGTCCAATATCCATTCATAGTCTTTATTTCTCAATTTTCGTTGATGTTCACGGAGGACTTTGTTAAATCACAAGTTCCATTCTTGAGTCAAAAGAACACAGCCAACACGTGTTTCGTCTATGGATACAATATTCCAATAAGACTTCTTCAGGGCTGTAATGGATAATTATAAAACTCATTACCATTAGCTTCATACCTTCAATTATATTAGAACCTCCACCGAACTCAAAAGTTTCTTTAAAAGGTGGGGAAACCGAGCAAGAGGTCAAGGAAAAACTTAAGTTGTGATAAGGATTACCAGTCACCAAAGAATTTGAAAGCGTAGGCATAGCCTACAATTGAGTCAACCACCACCAAGTGTTAAAGTTAGAATTAAAGGGGAACAATGAAAGAATTGAAATTACAAGTCACACAATAAAAATGTGTTTAAGGCCAAAAGACCAAAGAACCACCCAATTCAACGCTATATCTACAAAGCTACCAACCTTAGACAAATATCATAGTAGAAAGTAAACTTGGTTCTTCAATTTCATAAAACCAGTCATTATGGTCCTTATATATAAAATTCTGAGGGAGAAAGATATACAAAAACTAATGATTGCCGGGTAAAGAGCATTTCGTAAATCCTGCCATCCCAGGATAAGAGGAAAGAACACTTACCAACAGTAAGTACGTTATCCCAAATTTCAAAGATAAAATTCATCAAGAGCAATCAATTCTGGGTAGTGTACCCCCAACATCCTTGTAATATTATACCTAATTGGAGGAATAACACGGTGTCAGTATTAAGCGCCCCCTCTCTAGGAATCAGTTGCTATTACAAGTAACCAGTCTCCAATAAACTGACTGGGTTTAAAATATATTCCTAATTACTCCATATAGCATCATAGTCCTCGAACAGAAAGTTGACCAAAGTACCACCGCGTTACGTGACAGAATGGACCTTATAACAAAATTCTTAACATATTTAAAAGTCAATATTCCCTCTTAATTTGCTTAAAATTACCAAAGTGGAAGGAAGGGTAGAGAACTCTCACCTCCCGTATCAGGGCATAAGTCCTCCACCGTAATCTCCCGGACCGCTAACGTGGCGTGTAACATGAGCGCCATGTTTATGGTTCTAGTTGTTTAAAGCGCGTATAGTCAACATAGACAGTGGACTAACGCAATATCAATATCCACTGCGGGCGCCATATTAAAACGTTCAATCCTTGAAGCATTATCAATATAACATATCGATGGTTCATAGTCATTATATCCAAATCAACCCAAGCTAAATATTATTAAAATTACTAAATCATAAAATATACGGCCCAGATTAAAGACTAATATAAAAGTTCATTAGCGGAAGCTTAATGGATCAAACTCTCTATTGAATCCAACTGACTACGATGCGTATAGGTGAATATGATAGTAACCCTTAGTGAAACAATTCACATCTAAGCAACAGTAGAGAACTACAAAAAAGAAAGAAACAAAGATAAAGAGAAAGAGAAAGATCCTCACAGAAAAAAGAAAAAACAAAAGCGAACGCCCAGTGATGGACCGAAATTTAAGTCAACTATGAAGGGCAAATTGAGCAACACCACTCGTAATTTACAAAATACAGAAATATCAGTGAGTGTCACGTATATAGTGATAAAAACGCACATTTATAGGTAATCAACAGATAACAAGACAAGTAATGTGCTAAAGACTCAAACAGAGTGCTAATGACAAGCAAAGTTGATCACATTGAATAAACAGAACTTTGACAACCATTGCATATAATTACTAATTGAAGACATTAAAGGGTCATACATTCTATAGTTATTTTCAGAAAACATAGATAGCTTGTTGTAAAGTATGACCCAAGTAATTCAAGTAATTACAACATATGTAAAACAGTCAGTAACCCAAGAAATATTGAAGCTCGGAATCAATATTAAAAACCCCGTTCCACCGCAGGTAATTTCAATATCCATTTAGCCTCACATTGTCGGACCCTAAGTTCCCTATTGCCACCACGATTATCATAAAGGATATTTTCCATGCCATGAAATGAAAAAGAAAGGTTATCTTTCTGACTGGGGCAACTGATAGCATGATTTACAAGGGGATATCTTAAGTCCAAATTTTTTAGGGATCTAAAATGTTCAGCCATTCTTTCTTTGAGACATCTAATCGTACTGCCTACATATATTTTTAAGCATTTGCAGCGAATAACGTACACAACATACTTTGTAGAGCAATCAATATGTTGAAAGATCTTGTACTTAATTGATCCATTATAATCAAAATCCTTAATTCCATGTCAGCAAATTTGCACATGCTGCAATGGCCACATCTGAAAGAACCTTAATTAACCTTATGTAGCCATGTATTATCAGGGTTTAAGATTTTAGGATAACTAGGGCTGATCAAACTTCGAATTGTAGCACCTTTCTTGTATGCAATACTAGGTTTGTTACAAATGTAAGGGCAGATGGTAGGGTCTGACGACAATAAGTGCCAATGTTTTTTAAGGATGTTGTAAATCTTATGAGACCAAGGGTTGTAATTGGTTACTAATCTAACAATCTGTGTCTTACTCTTGTCAAGTTGTGGTTTGGGTTTCAGCGTATCCTGCCTACACAGCCTCAAAGATCTTTGTTTAGCTTTTAAGATGGTTTCTTTATCATAGCCTCTGTTCATAAAGCGATTTTCCATATCAACTGCACAGTCAAGGAAATCTTTATCCCTGCTATTATTACGCCTAGCCCTATATAGTTCACCATAGGGAATAGCATTGACTTGTGACTTAGGATGAGAACTTATGGCATACAAAGTAGAATTGCAAGAGGTTGTTTTTCTATATAATCTTTTTTAAAGAAACTTTTGAGTTCGGTGGAGGTTCTAATATAATTTAAGGTATGAGACTAATGGTAATGAGTTTTATAATTATCCATTACAGCCCTGAAGAAGTCTTATTGGAATATTGTATACATAGGCGAAACACGTGTTGGCTGTGTTCTTTTGACTCAAGAATGGAACTTGTGATTTAACAAAGTCCTCGGTGAACATCAACGAAAATTGAGAAATAAAGACTATGAATGGATATTGGACACTTTTACTCTCTATTGTACTTCTATTTCTAATACTGTTGTGAAACCGATTTTGTTTCACTATTGCTCAGGGAATGTACCTTTGTCTCAAATCACAAGTGGGCGAACCCAGCAGAACCAAATACAGTCAGAGAGACTTTATCTCACTTTACCCAGAAAACTAGCAACTATAGGGCCGATTCCGATCTCGGTCGGAAGGGCACCGAATCGGGTTCGGCCGGAAAAACAACGAGCCGTACGCGTGTTTTCCGGCCGACTCGTACAGCTGTACGAGCGAGCAAGTACAATGCGAGCTACATGAAATTCACCGACCGAGTCGTTTCCGGGTCCGAACCGCTCGGTACGTCCCGGTCGGAAGCTAACCGTGGCGTGCAATGGATGTGATTTACAACCGAGCCAGTACGATGCACGCGTCGGACAGCCTGTGCGAGCCGGAATGTCCGGCTCACAAAAGCTCCAGGAGTTGGAATTTTGGGGGTCCACGTCGGACCCCCTGACACCCGCAGCCCTACGACTCGGACACGGGGGAACCTATGGGTCTCCCCAACACAGGCATGTACAGTGCGGATGGCACCGACGTGTACCCACTGTAGGGGGCGCACTTGTTCGAGACGTACCCATTCAGTCAATGGGAGCCCATGTACGCGTCGTACGACCGGCTCCCATTGACTTCTATGGGAGTCCGACCGAACCGAATCCAACAGCATACGTGCGCATCGTACTCGCTCGGTCGGACTGTAGGGGTCCAGCTCGGTCGGAACACACTCCGGATCCGACTCGGTCGGAGTGCTTTCCGACCCGGATCGGAATCGGCCCCTATGTGTGCTGATTGCAATGTCTTTTGGAAACTGTTCCGAACGAATTGGTCTTGGACTCGTTTCCGAATGAATCAGGTCTTGTGAGTCCAGACGACCAATTACGATGCTTACCAACATCGTTCGGTTGGACTCGCATTGACTTCAATGGGATGCTGTGTTCCGAAGGAGAACACAAGCACCCACTGAAAAAAGGGGTGGTTGAGAAAAACCTTTCAACCTGTGGCAGACACCCCATGGTGTATGGGTGGGTAAAGGGGTCCCTTGGGTACCTCCACGGGCCCAATCCATACACCTCCAGGTCAAGGGGTGCCCGCAACGGGCCCCCAAAGACAGATTCCGACTGCTGTTTCGGGCAGATCGAATTGGAATGGCTATCTGAATCAGTCATCGTAATCTCTCATCCGGAAACCGTGTCCATAGAGCTGCACGAATCAGCTCTTAAAGACTTGGGCTGTCCGAATGCCTTTCAGAATTGATTCGGAATGCTCGAACAGTTTCCGGGCGCCATAATCGGTCGCTGGGAAATGTGTACGATTTTTTGGGAAACAAGGGTTCCGAATCGGCTTCTGAAAAAGCGAATCCCATTAGGAGCCTTCGCGAACGACATCTTAATCGGCCCCTATGTCGTAAATAGATCAGTCAATGATTGCCTTTTAGGCAAAGAAGCTTGAGTTAAAAAAATATTACCTACAGGCGGTCGCCAGTAGGTAGTTATAGTTAGGACCTATTTTCCATAGGAAATTCGCAACATTCTATTCCCAATAACTTTGGCGCCGGTTGACGAATCTTTGCGAAATTTTCAAAACTCGTGGTGCGCTCCGGTCCACTCCTATCTTAAAAGTTTCAGGGTGATTCATCAAGCGGGGGCCGAGAAAAAAGGGGGGTCCCAAAACGTGTTTTCCCCAGCAATTTCCTATAGGAAACTTTAGACACGGCTACAGCCCGAACTGCTAAACGGAATTACACCAAATTTGGCAAAAACGTAGCCTTTGGTTCAGAAAGATCCCTTATTGTTAAATGGTGTAAATCCGTTCTGTAGTTGCTGAGAAAAACAAAATTAAAAAAGTTTCGATATTTAGGATCTGCAAACCCTCCCGATCACGAGCTGAATGCTAATTGGCTATCAACACTCCAAAGCAGGAAATGTTGGCAGACATCTTGTGCCTCGGTAGCCGGGCCGGCTCCTGCACTGTCCTGGGGTGCACACCCCAGGACACTGCAGTGTGCTATGGCAGGGCGGGAGACTCGCGGCTCCTGCCCTGCCATAGCAAACTCTGCTTTGGTATTTGGAAGAGAGAGCAGGAAACCTGCTCTCTCTTCCAAATACCAAAGCAGATTGCTTTTCCACATGGGTAGCTACATCTTAGCAGCTCTCCATGTGGAAAAGCAATGCCGGGTCCCGCAGGACACGGGGAGCCGGCGGGTCCGTGGGGGATTGGGGAACCCCCACCGTCTGTAATGGAGAGGGCCAGCCCCAGGGGGATGGGGTCCCCGGGGCCATAAGTGGCCCGGGACGTGGCCCCCTCCACAATTATTATAAAAAAAAAAAAGGTGAGTTCGGCCCCAGGGAATGGCGTCCCCGAGGCCATAAATGGCCTAAAGAGGGGAGCTACGCAGCACCCCTCCAAAAATTAAATTTTAAAAAATGGCCAGGCACCAGGGGATGGGGTCCCGGGGGCCAATTATGGCATCGGGAGGGGGGCCACACGGCCCCCTTCCAAAGTTATATAAAAAAAAGGGGTCAGGCCCTGGGGGATGGGGTCCCCAGAGCCAAAATATTAGGAAAAGAAGGGGGCCACACAGCCCCCCTTCTTACATTTTTTTTTTTTAAAAAGACCGATATCGCGCCGGAGGCCCAACCCCCTCCCTGCAGCACTCTGCAAACGCGTCCCCTTGAGCGTTTTCAGATGGGGATCTAATTCCCCTTGAATACTGGGGGTCCCTGGGGGCCAACTAGCCCACCAGGAACCTCCAGTATTCGCCAGGGAGCTGCGTTGCAGAGAGGTGTTCTGAGGCCACGCCCCTTTTTACACCTCTCTGCAATGCAGCTCTGTGGCGCTTAATGGAGGTACATGGTGGGCTAGTTGCATCCCAGGGACCCACAGGATTCAAGGGGAGTTAATCCCACAACTTAAAACGCACCACGGGTCACGTTTGCACAGTGGTGAAGGGAGGGGCTGGGGCCTGAGGTGACATATGTGCAAACAAGCCCAGTGATGTCATGAGTGATGTCACTGACCATGTCATGAGTGATGTAATATGTGACGTCATCAGTAGTGCATTGCGGGCGCGCAAGTTATAGTTAGCTGAGCTAACTATAACGGGGAAATTTCAAAGGTTTTGTATGAGGGAAATGTCCAACTAACTATAACGCCCCTGAAACCTATGTTTTTTTTTCCGTGACTATATCTATATATATATCTATATATCTATATATATATATATATAGTCACTGAAAAAACCATAGGTTTCACACACGTTATAGTTAGGAATTAGCATTTAAAAAACCTTGCAAATTCACTTAAAAAACCATAGGTTTCACACATGTTATAGTTAGCTGTACATTTTACTCGTAAAAAACCAATGAAATTCCACGTTATAGTTAGATCAGGTAACTATAACTTGCGCGCCCACAATAAACTGCTGATGACGTCACATATTACATCACTCATGACATGGTCAGTGACATCACTCTTCACATTAATGATGACATCTGAAATGACACATTGTGAATTGCGGTCGCGCAAGTTATAGTTACCTGATCTAACTATAACGTGGAATTTCATTGGTTTTTTACGAGTGAAATGTACAGCTAACTATAACATGTGTGAAACCTATGGTTTTTTAAGTGAATTTGCAAGGTTTTTTAAATGCTAATTCCTAACTATAACGTGTGTGAGAGGTACTGAGACCTGTAAGAATTCTGGCAGCCTACTCAGCAACCCCAGAAGAAAATCGTTTTTGATCTCTACTGATGACGGATAAAATCCAGAAACACATGTGTCTAGAGATGTACAGCACTAACCTGCACCAACTTTGGGGAAGCACTCAACAAAATACCAAGTAAGCACGAACTACAAACTGCATTTACCATAATGCTAAGGGGCGAACTGTGCTGGGAGGTCAGCAGTGTGCTCCCACCCCTTCCTGTTTCAAAAGGCTCCCTTGAGCCATTGAGCTGACGAGCTAGTGGAGATGCACCTGTGCGCCTGTGAGAGGTACTGAGACCTGTAAGAATGCTGGCAGCCTACTCAACAACCCCAGAAGAAAATCGTTTTTGATCTCTACTGATGAAAATCCAGAAACACATGTGTCTAGAGATGTACAGCACTAACCTGCACCAATTTTGGTGAAACACTCCAGCAAAATACCAAGTAAGAGTGAACTACAAACTGCATTTACCATAATGGTCAGCAGTGTGCTCCCACCCCTTCCTGTTTAATTTCCACCTACTCTCTGAAATATAATTCCTTGGATAAGGTTCAGCAGGATCTGAAATGATTGACTTTCTGAATGGTTTTTGCAAAGGCTGGTCGAGGTATAACTTGCCCCTCTGGCTCTTTGCAGAAGGATTCTTATACACCAGCCCAGTACTCTACATGGCGATCTCATTCTTCTGGTTACTGAAAAAGAGGGGTGCAATATATTTTAACCTTCAGTGAGGCAGCTAGTATCTCGGCAGAACTCAACAGGTTTGAGGATGATTCTAAATTATATCTCTACTCCCCAAGAATGCTGGCTGGTAGACTGTTTGTCTTTCTCCATCAGTGGAAGGGTCTAATGCTCAATTCATGAGTACTTCAAACTGTGCAATGTTACAAGATAGTTTTCCATTCTCATCCAATGCAGTTGATTCCTTCCTGCCCTGTGCTAATATAAGAAGATATAGCTCAATTGTTGCAAACAGGAGAAATAGAGTGGGTTCTACAAGCTCAAGTATTTACAATCTAATTGCATTTTGCAATGGGGACACTGGTTGCATGGTTATCAATATAAGGGTACTGAATAGCTTCATGTAATATAGACACTTAATTTTGGAGGCATTAGTTGTTTGGGGACTGTTAGACCTGCCATCCTTAGAGTGGTGTTCCCCCAACATTTTGCATTTTGCCTTCCACTTTGTGCTGCATGTTTTTGTTGGCCTTTGGGCTCTGACTACTTTACCACTGCTGGCCAGTGCTAAGGTGCACATGCCTCTCCCTCAAACATGGTGACATTGGTGTTTACCTAATTTGCATATTTAGTTTACCTATAAGTTCCTTGTTAAGTGGTATCCCATGTACCCAGAACCTGTACACTAAATGCTATTAGTGGGCCTCAAGCACTAGTTGTCCCACCCGCCCAAGCAGCCTTTCAAACCTGTCTCAAGCCTGCCATTACAGGGCCTGTGTGCACAGTTTACAGCCACATAGACTTGGCATTTAAAACCTGGCCAACCTTTAAAACTCCCCTGTTATTACACATGTTGCCCCTAAGGCAGGCCCTAAGTAGGGTGTTGTGTAACTAAAAAGCAGGACATGTACTTTTAAGTTTTACATGTCCTGGAAGTGACAAACAGCTAAATGTGTTTTTCACTGCTGTGAGGCATACTCGTTCCATAGGCTAGCTTTGGGGATTCCTTGAAATATATTTTAAGCTGTAATTTTTGATTGGAAATGGGTAGCTATCTCATGTTTGTTATCTTTGAAATGGTAATCATAAATCCTCTTTAGAGATAAAGTTGGATTTTAAATTACAGTGTTAGAAATGCCACTTTCAGAAAGTCGACATTTCTCTGGTCTTTTCTTTGCTTTGTGTGCCTGCAGCCTGCATTCAATATAAATCTGGGCTGGGTGACACCTACACTTTGTGCATACTCTCTAGACTGCTACAACATAGGAAGGGCTAGGTGTGACAGGGTGTAGGACAGTTGCTGTTGGAGGTCGCAGAGGTGCTCAGCTCAATCTCTCTGCCTGGGGAACGTGTCAAGCTGCCACCGTGAAGCCTTCCCAGTTATTCCAGAGCTGGTGGCGGCACACTGCTGGGGAGAAAACATGTTCTGCCAGGGCTTGGTGTGCCCAGGTGGCAGCACTGCAGAGAGCAATGCCTGGGCCCTACTTGTTTTACTCTTGACAGTTTCATGCCCTCTTGAACTCTCTATTCAAAGTTCTTTTAAAAAATCCCTTATGATATATGCTAGCTATTGGTCTTGTGCATGCATTTATCCTTAGAATGAGTTACTAACTGCTTTGGGTTGCATTCTTAAGCACTCCTATTCCAAGAAGACTCGAGTCTGCATGCTGTGGGCCACTATCGTCTTAATACCACCCGGGGCTGAGCCTCTGTCAGAAGAACTTTGGCACCCTGAGCGACGCCATGGAGTCAACCTTCTCTGTGTCGTTACCAGGTGGGGATTCAGCGGATCATAGGAATAATGCTGCCGGATTGCTAATCAGCATAGTTTATAGTCTGAACTGCAACCGTATCTGAGTAATGAAACCATTCCTGGCAAACGCTTTTGATTTGGTTTGTTTTTAGTCAGTCCACGAATTTCACCTCTAGCGGCACAATACGAATGTCCTGGGGCTTCTCTCTTAATCATGGCCCCTAACCTGAAATCAACAAAATAGAAATGCAGTGCTATTCCATTATTCAGAGCTGACATTACAGAAGAATGGCCTGCTCTCTAATCTTTTCAAACAAAATGCTCCTGACCTCCAGGGCACTCAGTCAAGCATGAAGGGGGAGCCAAGAGGCAGGGGGTGGGACAAGCGGGAGCTTGCCATGTGGTGGACCGTCAGCTTGATCCTAAGATTCAACTATGAGTTTTTTGACCGCTGCAAAGTCTCCCTGAGTTGAAAGTGGATAATTTGCACACCTGCTGCCTTCCTTGGATGTGGTAGCCATTTCTGAGGTTACCTCTCTGGAATCAAACCTTTATTCCCCGTTATCCATTGTCACCATGTTAGGCACAGACAGTATCTTTGAAAGTTGATAGGGCAGACATCTGTATGTATCAACACCGCCTCAGGAGGTGCGATTAGCCTGTGGTTATCTAAATTCACCAAAGCGACCAGCCAAGCATGGATTGGTCTTATTTTTATGAATGGACATATTCCAACAGGTCAGCTATCATCGGCATGTATTAGCTCCAGAATAGCCACAGTTATCTAAGTAACAGGTGGAGCAATCAAAGGAACCATAACTGATTAAATGACCCACTGGAACATTTTGCACCACTTATGAAGGTGTGATAAATGAGCCCCTCCTACTGCTCATGCTTCATAGGCTCACCAATGATTAAATTAAAATACTTATAGAACCACTTCCGGAAAAGGATCAAACTGGGATTTCTGTAGAACTTAGGAATTATATTTGCGTTTAACGACATTATTTTCCAGCTTATGTGCAATTAAACTCTTTAAATAGTTTGAATGAACTATCCTTTAGAGTGTCATGTATGACTAGTTTGGGGGTCACAAAATTTTGGGGTCTCTTTGGAAAGTAAAAGAAGCATGCAGAAGGCATAACACAGACGAAGCAGAAAAAACGGTTATCACAAAAAGCAAGGACACCTGAGTTCTGATGCCCATTTGGCAAATATAGACTGATAATAAGAAATGTGGCCGGTACTGACAGCAATTACAAGAGTGGAATTGGAAGGAGACGTGTAATTCAAATGACAAACATCATCATATTTCAGTGCAGCTGATATCAGCACTCATTCCATAAAGTCAACACAGATCTATCTGTGAGAAAGAGTACTAAAGGTAATGCTGTTTAACGTAATGTAAGGGATATTGACAGAGAGTGACTGATATCTGAAAGGTTCCTGGCGCTGAGATACAGTGTTAGCACAAAACAGACAAGAGTTAATGTGACAGGTTTTTAAAGCTTCATGCAAAGGTAATAGCTGCTGGTGCATTTGCAAAGAAGAAGGCAGGGAGTTCCATGGTTTTGCCGCTTTTGCCTAGGTGATTTAAACAAATAAGGGGCCCAATAAATCATTGAATTCTGCATTCTCAAAGCCTGCAATTGGCAAAATCACAGGCTTTGAGACTGCAAACTACAAAGATCTAATGTGTCAAAGGCATTTTATGAGCCAGAAAAGCCTTTCAGACTCTCAAATTGCTTTTTGCTATTTCTAACGGCTTACAATTATGAAAGAACAGGAAAGTTATCTACCTTCCTAACTGCAATGTATAATACATTTATAAATGGCTTGTTCCCTCACTTGTGGTTGCAAATCATCAAAAAGTTACTGACTCCCAAGTAGGGGAGGTAAAGAATTTTCAATGGGGGAAGCTGTCCATGTGGAGCTACTTTTCATTTGAGAATCAAATCAGGAGTTGTAGTAGGAGCAGGCAGCTGTTCATTGGACCACTGCATTTGCCCTGTTGCTTCACAAATAGGACCCATTTTTTAGCACCTGTCCCTTTAATGTACACAGGCTGCTTTTAACAAATGTTTTCCATTTAGGAAGGCAAATGCACGGACAGGGGACTGCTGTCCATTGCAGTGGTAGTGGGAGGTAAACTTTTTAAATAGTGACGAATAAATACATATCGTAAATTGCATCGTGTGAGTGAGTAAGAGAGAGAGACTGAACCCCTCCAATAGTGATGGGCTGAGGTATTTGCTTCCAACACTTTACTTTAAAAACATAATGGGGCATTTTCTAGCACAATTTCCCATATTAAGCTACCCAAAAGCCGTTGAATTCTATGGCCACTTTTGAAAGGACAATCATTATGTTTTTCAAGGAATCTTTGATTTGTTTAGTGAGTCATACTCTCTCCGGAAGAGTGGGAACCGAGCAGTAGAGATAGGAGAACCAGCCATTCCCTTTCCATATAAAGACAGAAGGCAGACAATGTATTACAATAGCTCCAGGGTAGGCAAACATCTGCGGTAAATAGCAAAGAAGGACTAAAATGTCAGCTCTCTAGTAGCTAATCCTCATCCCACAGAAACAAAAGCCCAGAATAATAGTGCAGTAGTATACTTACTGACTGATATGGATGATAAACACAGAGGGTCGATAGTGCTGCTGAATCAGGATCGTTTGACTACTGTTACTATTGCAGGCACTTGCATCACTTTTACTTTCTGCCACTGACTAGTTGCCTGGTAAACGTTTAATTATACTTTTATGCTATACAAATATATCTAATTGCAGGTGGATGTTATGTTTTTTAATGTACAATTTAAAACTCAAATATTGCGCTTGCCCGATGATGATGTATCTAATTGGCTAATTATGTTCTTTTCAAAGAGACCCTTCAAATCTTTAGACAGTGAGGATGCATCTGAATGTTTTCAAGAAATGCACAATAAAACTGATAACATTTCAGAACAGCGCCATTTGTCAGGCGAGGCTGGTACAGAACTATACCACTTCCAGCAGCAGCGATGGGTGTTTGAATTATATGTTATATATAGCCAATAAAAAAGAGAGCAACACATTTTATAGAGGACCTCATTTGCACACCACTTGAGGGGAGAGAAACTGAGATAGGGAAGGGAGGTACAGGGAGATGGAAAAGACAGGGGGGATCGAGAGTGCAAATGGTTAAGAGAGAAAATCAAGAAAGGAAATGGGAAATTAGATGCAATCATAGAGAGTGCCACAAACATAGCAGCGAAAAAGTGGTGAGGGAGAGAAAGGGAGAGAGAGAAACTAGCAGAGCAGGCAGGCCCTCAGAGAGTAAGGGAGGAAGAGAGATGGGAAAAGAGAGCGGGAAGGAAGGAGAGAGGTAAGGAAAGAGAGAGGGAAACAGAGAGAGAGAAGATGTAATTATAGCAGACCAGTCCTCAGAAGGGTAGAAAGAGAGAACGAAAGAGGAGTGAGAACTATGAGATGATTGAAGAGCCAGTATGCTTCATGCAGCAGTAGAGGGTAACTGGGTGGAGTTTGCTAACCCCAGGAACTGTTGAAACATGTCTTACCCTCTCTATATGTAATTCAGTCAGCATGTATGCTCTGATGTGTGCAGAGCACTCTGCAGCTGCACGCAGCTTTGGCCATTTTAGAGACGGCTCCCACACCATACAATAAACACGTGAATTGCCTCGCCCGGTTCTCCTCCTCTCCAGTCAGGGAGAGGAGCACTTCTCAGCCTCTGCCCTCCCTTTCTCAGTAGAGGGTTGGGGGGTCTGCTGAAGTTGGCTGATCCCACCCTACCTTGTTACAAGAGAGAACCTTTGAGGTGAGTCGGATTTGAGTGACATGAAGCCTTATGCAGGGCCTCAGACTATAATGGTGACACTGCTGGCCAACCTCTTCCCCTTCCACTGCTGTGAAAATGAAGATGTGTTCAATAGAAAGTCTACCCTTAACTTACATCTGCACAGTGGGCCACAAATAATTCCTACTTGTAAAGCGCAAACATATACTGGGGGCCTTCAGGGAGGTTAAGTGAGCTATTGTCCAGAGTCACATGATGTTCAGATGAGATGTGATCGAACCATGAACTCCATGCACCAGAGTCAGCTGCTCTGGCTGCTGCACAACACCTCTTCTCCCAAATATAAGCATCCAGCTACTTGCCACTCATTCAGGGCAAGGGTCTGGCATTGACCACCGTTCTGAACAGCTGAACGGTATTTGAGTCAGATGCTGAAAGAAAGGAATACAATTCTGGTGGGTGGAGCCCAAGCACAGTAATGGACGAACTGCCAGTGCCGTCCTGGCCATCATCACTGCATTTGAAGTCAAACTCAGAAGGTCACATGTAGCAACCTCCACAAATAAATATATTCATTAGGCTTTATCTTTGTGACTTCCTGTGAATTTGAGATTCGACCGCTTTGTACATAGGTCACATCTCAAATTCCATAAATGTTCGAGGACTAGTTGGTGTGTGTTGGACTTGGCCCTTCTGGCAGGTTCACCCCTGAACTTTTTGCTTTTATTGGTGACCTGGTGGTAGTGATTTTTGGTTTATGCGCACTTTCCCTGTGTCCCAGAGTAAAGTGCGTGCGCACTCTGAGTGCATGTGGTGAGATAGGCCTGCCCTCCCATAGGAATGCATGGGGAATGTATGTGTCCCTGGTAGTTCCTGATGCGTGGGGTGTGCAGGCTCGAGTTTGGTATGTGCGGACTCGTGTGTTCGAATGCTTAGCAATGATGTATAATGCGTGATTATGTCATGTGCTGAAGTGCCACTTCTAGGAGTTGGCATATTAGTGTAAAAGGTGCCTGGCGTGTGAATGGCTGGAGCTGGCTGGTGAGCCTGGCTCCAGGAGTCTGGGTGGGTCTGCCCCAGTGGTGAGTGTGAGATTAGCATGCAGATGGCTGGGGAGGAGTGCACCTTGGACCTGAATAGGGCAGGGCTTTCCCCACACAATGCTGGCTCCGCCCCCTGTGGTGCGACTGACGACCCTAGCCCTGCCAGTGAATAGAGTGAGGGGCTGAGCACATCAAAGGTGCTCCCCAACCAGCTGCGACTGGTTTTCCCCCTCACCCTGAACCCAGAACAAAGGGAAAAGGTGTATAAAAATGGGTCTGCGTCCCCACAGAGTTGTTCTCTTCCAGGATCCTACCTGAGGGGGGCTGTTGCTGGACCAGAGGACCGCCACTTGGACTACCTCCCTGCCTGGAGGCCCAGTGAGCTGGCTCTGGGTCCAGCCTTGCCCCCCCCCACCCCTGCCTTGCTGCATGCAGGGGAGAACTTTGCTGGACTTTGATTATTTTGCCCTAAAGCGCTGGGAGCGCTTTATTTGTGTCCCTAAGCGGCTGGAAGCGCTTTGATTTGCCATTAGCGCTCAGGAGCGCTTTATTGCTGCCAGCCGGTGCCCACCCGGCGTTTACCCCGCTTATTTAATTATTTGATCGAGCGGGAGCCCACCCCGCATTGTGGTGTGCTTGCGGGTGCCCACCCCGCTTATTTGATTATTCTTACGGCGGGTGCCCACCCCGCCGTATATCGCATCATTGAGGGAGCCCACCCCTCTTTGCCACCGTGAAGAAAGTCACCGCCACGGACCCTGCGGAACAAGAAAGTCAGGCAGGCCGGGGGTGGGACGCCAGGACAACCGGAAGTAGAAGGGCGGGAGCCTACCCCGCCTTCGCCGGTGCCGGAGAACGCCGTGACTGAGGGAGGCCGCGGTACTGAAGGAAGGAGCTGACGGGAGCCTACCGCGCGCTCCAGTGCCAAGGCCAAGCCAGAAGCTCAAGAAGCATTGGTGGTCCTAGCGGGGCTCCCCGGTGACGGTGGGAGCCTCGCGTACGGCCCCGAAGCAAGGAAACGCGGAGCAGGAGGTTCAGCGGGAGCCTACCCCGCCTACCAGCGAAGAAGAGAGCCCCGTGCGTGCTGCTGCCTCAATGAGTGAGATGCCCCTGCAGGAGTCCCGGTGAGTGGGGCTCCAATCCAATTGTTGGGGGCATTGTGTGCCGGCGGAGAGCGCTAGTGCGCTCCAACAACAGGGCACAGTTGGTGCAGAGCCCACGAGGCTCCCACGCTTTCGGGGGCATTAATTGTTAACGAGTCCCCTGTGCGGGACTCCAACGACGGGGCATTAGTCTAAGTGATTGCTCAGAGTCCAGAGGGACTCCAACATCGTGGGCGTTATTTCTTGAGCCAGAGAGGCTCCAGCAGGCCACAACTGTTTGATAACGGGCCCAGTGAGGGCTCAAGAGGCACGCCGGTGCCAGGCTCCTTCCAACAGCTGCCCAGCACTTAGTGGGCAGCTGCCACGTGTAGTTTGTGCCCTGCGCTCCCTGGTTTGCGCAGCCTGGCCTAAACTTTGCTGGATATTGGGCATTTCTACACCCGTGAGAGGCCAGTTGGCCTGGGGCCAGTTTCCCTGTGTTGTGCCCTCCCCTAGGGTACCTGGCGCCGTTTGGCGTAAATGTGTTTTCCTTTCCTGCACCTCTGAATGTGTGTCTATGCGTCATGTGCCTTGTTTTACACCGCTGAATGTATTTTATGCATCATGTGTTTTCCTTCCCTACACCTCTGAATGTGTTGCGATGCATCATGTGTACTGCGCTTAGACCCCTACAGGTATTGTGATACTTAGGTGGTTGTTTTCTCCTAGTACAGGTGGTGCTAGTGAGGTCCTGGTTCCCTGTGCAATATTTTCCTGAGGTGGTTAGGGTTGCGTAGGTGGTACTTACCTGTAACCAGTAGTTACTGGTTGTGTGCTATATGTGTTATTTTACGCTACAGTAATTTTATATCCTATGTTCTAAGTGCTAAGTTCTAAAAGTGCTAATTCCTGACAGTGGTCCCTGCGGCCCTGTCCCCTGTACATATAATCCCTTGTAAAATTCTGCCCCGTGCCAGTGGGCACAGTGTAAATTGTGTGAATATTATCTAATGTGTTTTGGTATAATACAAAGGCTATTTTTATATAATACCTTGTGAGGAGTTTCCTTTGTGGTGGGCCTTGGGTGTTGTTGCTGGGTGCGCGCGCAATTGCTTTACACATCGCCTCAGAGATAAGCCTGACTGCTCGTGCCAAGCTACCAAGGGGGTGAGTAGGGGTTATCTTTGGCGTGTAACTTCCTCGCCCTGACTAGAGTGGTGGTTTCTGCCTGACTTTGGCGCAAGCCTTAGCCAACCAGAAATCCCATTTCTAACAGTGTGTTATTTACCAATTTTGCATCTGACCCTAAATGTATTAAAAGAAGTCACCCAAATGTCTACTACCAAATAGCTTACAATCTCCTTAAAATAGCAAACTGGCATATATTCAGGTGCATTGGAGAGACATGTTTAACTCATGTAAATATGTATTGATATGTGAAAGATATTAATTTCACTGTTTTTGATTTTAATCGTGCGAGGATTGGGAGGTCTTGTGTGGGGTGCATATTTGTACTTAGACAAAAGCAAGGGTATGTAGTTCCTTAGGGAGAAAAGGGGGGGGTTAGATTGTAGATGCAAGGTGTTCGTTACGGAGAAGAAAAACTGAAGATGAGATAGCTCCAATTAGGAGCAAGAACCCTCACACACCAGAAGGGTGTCATGCTTCATCATTGGACAGCTACTCATTGGGCCAGCGCTACAATGCCCAATGGGCCCCGCAGGGGGGCTCTTTGCCAGGGGTCTTCTCTGATTGCCGGCGTGAAGCTAAAAAATGGTATTGGGGCATATGTATAGTGAGTCGAGATGGGAAGAAAAAAGTGTGAATTAAAAATTGCTATAGGACCCTCAAAAAATGATTTTATTCACTGGGTTCCTATGCTATGAATAAAAACAACTGACTGAAAAGTTGTGGTGAAGAAGGGAAATTATACCCGCTTGAGCTTAGAGTTATATGTGTGGGGTGAAGTTTGTCGACATGTTTCATGCCCTAAATCATCCATTTGGATCTTGGCATTTCATCAGGACGGGGGAAACCTCATCGATTCTAGAGGGGATGGTATGGGTATGTGTAATGAAGGTCACATCCCTACAGTCTGGACTCCTGTCGTAGTCCTGTGTAAAAGTGAAAAGGGTTGAAAACATGAGGAAAAGTGAGGTATACCTTCTGGAGAACACCTAGAAGGGGGGTTATTTTGGCCCTAACCGTGACATCCAGGGTACACGAAATATGGCGAGGAAGGAAGCACTCAGCTGGAGGTCCTCTGAAGCGCGGGACCTACCCATGTCTGGACTTCCACGACTTAAGAGGGTACTATTTACCCGCTTCAGCCACGACTTTTCAGTCGGTTGTTTTTACTCATAGCAGAGGAACCCAGCAAATACAATTTTATTTTGGGAGTCCTAAAGCTATTTTTAATCCACCCTTTTTTCTTCCCAACTCTACTCACTACACATACGCCCCAATACAATTTTTTAGATTCACTTTGGCAACCAGAGAATACTTCTGGCAAACAGCCCCCCTGGGAGGTCGTTAGGCATTGCGGCGCCAGCCCAACGAGGAGCTGCCCGATGATGAAGCATAACACCCTTCGGTGTGTGAGGGCTCTTACTCCTAATTGGAGCTATTCCATCTTCTGTTTTTCTTCTCCATAAGGAACATTGATGCATGATAAGCATTTTGTGCTTGCCACATTTTCCCCCGAAAAAAGAGTGTGTTGTGTTAATGAATACGTTTTAAGAGACTGCTATTTGCTGTTCTCGGCTGGAGAATGTACTCAATCCAAAAGTGTTAGATCGCTTTACTTCAGCGCCAGTTGCATTACAGAGGGGCACATTCATTTTTAGGCATGGAGAGATTAAGTAATTTGCCTAGAATTACATCATTTTGAACCTCCGGCTCAGACTCGAACCTGGTTCTCCAGCTTCAAAGTCAGCTGCTCTAGCCTTTACCCCACATCCTCTCCCAACAGAATATGAACATGTAAACTATTCAGTTCCGCATTTAGTAGGTATTGCAGATGGAGATTGCTTTAATTTCTCTTTTTACACCTTCCTCCCGAACTTTAACTGCTCTGTTGTGCCTGCTAAACAAAAGATAAACCCAACCTGATTCAGGCTCAACCTCCCTTGCCTCTCCACTTTGAAGGTAGCAGCGCTGGGGCTTTGATGCGTGTGTCCGTGCTTGTGTGTTACTTAAGGAAAAAAACTGAAGTGGCCGCCATATCCTTAGGATTGTTACATGACTTTCAGCAATGCTGAACAGCAGCCATGCTGGTATTCAGCATGACTAAAAGATATTGACTTTGAGAAGGCCGATAGCTCTTGGATTGTCGAGACCTATTGGTTTTGCCAATGCTTGTTTCAGCCTATTGCCCATGCTATTGACAAGTATCTCACTGTTACACAGTAGTTCGGCGATCATGCAGCCTCCACAGTGGTAAGAGATGGGAATCAGATGCATCTTTACCTCTTCAGGACATTGAGGATGCTGATTGGCAGGTAACAGACCGCAAAGACCAGCAGCACCACCATCAGCATGCGCGCAGTTTTCCTCCGGCCTCGGATCTGCTTGATCTCCGCTGCCGCTGCGTTCATGCGTGTCTTCGAGGACTGTTGTTGGCCCAGCCCTTTAGGATGTGCTGGGCAATGCAAAGGTTTCCAATTCTTTTGAACTGCAACCGAAGAGGTTCCTGGGATCTGAAACAGCAAGAAAAGGTCTGCGTTACATTTCTGAGCAGTAAAATGAAGGCAATTCCTGCGGTAAACCAAACGAATCAACAATGTGCTCAGTGGCAATATGGCGGAGCACTTCCTGATTACAGTCGCTGCAACAGCAGGGGTTGTTTTTGATATGAGCTTATGTTCACGCTGCTTTCTGGCATTTTGCTGCAGCACGGACGTTTCACTAAAGTCGCCGTTCGTGTTTCTAAATTAGCTTACGTGTTAGAGTTTGCTATTGTATTTATATACCTAGCTGTAAAGTCAATTTTCGGTATATGATACATCGAATACAAAAAGCTGAAAGAAACTTAATGTTGCCTTTCTAAGCCTTTGAAGAGCTAGAATTGTTCAACTCATTCAAGTGCTAAATATTCTTCAAAAGCCATAGAAGAAATTCCTGTGTTATCTGCATCTGAAAGACCGCCAATTGTGAGCATAATAATTCGCAGGTAGAAAATTATGTATTTGTGAAAGCCATGTTTCACTAGGTGCCAGAACACTTTTCGTTACACAAATTGCTAATATTTATGTTTAGTTCAGGTGCTGCCAATATCCTTTGGTTTTGGAAGCATCCAGAGTGCCTGTTCTGTGTCAGCTCCATAACGTGTCAGGTATGATTTATAAATAAGATTTTTTAGGGTACAATAATCACTACAACTTAAATATGAACCACATTATCTAATTAAAAAAGGAGACCTGGCAAGTATTATAGTCCTTCTATATACTTTTGGTCGTAGTTCAAGTAAATCTTCGTTTTTAATTTATGGATTTTAATTGAATGTTGAAAGTCACTTTTACAAGCCCCTTTCCGTCAATGCATATTTTTAGTGGTGGTTTTCAAGATGAATGGGAAGAGGCAATTAAAGCGGGGACTTTTCTTTATGTTATCATGAGTAGCAGGGCGGGGGCTCCTCTTTGCCCACTGCCATAGTGGCATCTTCTTCAATGGCTTCCATGCAAACCACACATCCCAGCTCTTTCTATAATGCAAAAAACATGAGTGCCTGTGAGAAAAGTAGGTGTGTGTGTGTGTGTGTGTGTGCGTGTGTGTATATATATATAGCCAGAATCTGCATCCTCCTCGCTATCACGTAGAGGGCAGCGAATGTGGAAAGGTTTCTGATGCATTCTGGGTCCGTGTTTATAGGCTGGGCCTGGTACCACCTGTTTCTGATTCATGGTAAACTGCATGCGCAAATGGGCCATTTTGTGCATATTTGCTATTTGCGACTGGTCTGTACATTGTGATTTGTGACTCGCAAAGTGCGATTTGCTATTTTTGGTGAGCAAATACCGGTCGCTTTCTTGCAAATCTGTATTCACTCGCATCGTTATTTTTCGTTTAGAGAATGCCTTTCGTACATTACACACAGGCAATTTTTGCATGCGCAAATCAGTTTGCAACCAATTATGCGCTCAAAAATTGGTTGTACATCTGGCCCCGAACTCCTACACAAACTGATTTTGTACTAGATATTAGTCACCGCTGAGGTAGGCTGTAGCTAGCCCATAAGGCAGGCTGGTATGTGCTTAAAAGGTACCACACATAGTTTGAAGATTCACTGAGCTGTGTGCACTCATACAAACTCATGTGCCCAATTAAACATCCACCCTGCCATGCAGAGTTTAGTCTGACACACCTTAGTTGAAAAGCAGACAGGCACTAAAACAACAACTGACATAGTGACAGAAGCACCTATCAATTCACTGATATAGACAGGCAAAAGTGGTATTTATGTAGAACTAATGATGGCAGTTGCACACACAACTACAAAATCTAATACTCACTAACACATCCAGGATGCAAACAATACTGCTGCTTGAAGACACATTTAGAGAACCATAGAGGTTACAATGAGAGGGAGTCACATATCCACAAACTTACATACACATCTAAAGACTAAACCTGCATTGAGTTCGCGGAGTTCTGCGAAGTGCAAAAAAAACTCTGCCGTGCTATGCGAAACTCAGCAAGCATCGGAGTGCATTAGTGAAATGCCATTCTCTGTGATTTTCAGTGCCGGGTCTTTGTCAGCACTGTGTAATCATCATGAACAGCACCATGCACAGCGAAAGCGGGCGCTGCTTCCTTTCTGCCCCTCGAGAGGCAGCTTTCTCAACGGGAACAGATAGTTTCGCAATGAGCAATCCAACCGCCCGCATTGAGAAATCTTACTTTGAGGTTGATTTTCCATGCTCGCACTTGCCAACTTGACGTAGACGATCACGAATGTGAAAATTCTCACCGGGAGGTGGATTTTCCTCGCTTGTGCGCGCCAACTTAACGTTGACGAGCGCAAACGAGGAAAAAACTCGGAAGTCCGAGAGCTCTGCTCCGAGAGCTCTGCATAACACGGAGTGCGGAAAACTCTGCAAACTCTGCTAGCGGAGTGGAGTTCACCGCCTAGACTTACTAAAGACAGTACCAGACAGGAAGTCTATAATTCATTCGCATATGTGCTGAAGAACTGAGGCTCTCAAGCCTCACATGCAGAAAAGTAGCCCTTGCATCATGTTTTGGGCCTAGTACAGTTTAACCTCTAGATGCAGTACTAGTTTTGCTAGGGCAACATTCATATTCTAAACTCCTACACAAGGCATAAACTGATCTTGTACTAGATATAAGTGACCACGGAGGTAGACTGTAGCTTGTCCTTAGAACAGGCTGGTATGTGCTTAAAAGGTAAAACATGAAGTCTGAAGATTCACTGAGCTATATGTACAAACTCTGCTTTGCCTGGGACTAGTGAACTGTCTTCGTTGCTGTCTTGGACCGCTAGAGCTGGGACTCTACCTGCTTCAACGCCGCTCCTCGCCGGACCCGCTGCGCGGGTCCCGCTGCGCGGGTCCCGCTTCATCCTTCCTGCCTGCGGTGACCCTGCGTGTTGTGAGGACCTTTGGGGCATCACTGTTGCTGTTGGCGCGTGTGTGGGGAATATCAGGGCTGCGAGCTGACCCGCAGGGACTCAAAGTACCAGGAGTCCCTGCGTAAGGTCGAGACCCGCAACACCTGGGTCGCTCTCCCTGCCTGCCCCGCCCCTCCCTCAGCAAATAAGTGCCTGCAGCCGTGTAGCACCACTGGGATTGTCTGCTTTGCCTGGGACTAGTGAACTGTCTTCGTTGCTGTCTTGGACCGCTAGAGCTGGGACTCTACCTGCTTCAACGCCGCTCCTCGCCGGACCCGCTGCGCGGCTCGCGCTTCGTCCTTCCTGCCTGCGGTGACCCTGCGTGTTGTGAGGACCTTTGGGGCATCACTGTTGCTGTTGGCGCGTGTGTGGGGAATATCAGGGCTGCAAGCTGACCCGCAGGGACTCAAAGTACCAGGAGTCCCTGCGTGAGCTCGAGACCCGCAACACCTGGGTCGCTCTCCCTGCCTGCCCCGCCCCTCCCTCAGCAAATAAGTGCCTGCAGCTGTGTAGCACCACTGGGATTGTCTGCTTTGCCTGGGACTAGTGAACTGTCTTCGTTGCTGTCTTGGACCGCTAGAGCTGGGACTCTACCTGCTTCAACGCCGCTCCTCGCCGGACCCGCTGCGCGGGTCCCGCTTCGTCCTTCCTGCCTGCGGTGACCCTGCGTGTTGTGAGGACCTTTGGGGCATCACTGTTGCTGTTGGCGCGTGTGTGGGGAATATCAGGGCTGCGAGCTGACCCGCAGGGACTCAAAGTACCAGGAGTCCCTGCGTGAGGTTGAGACCCGCAACACCTGGGTCGCTCTCCCTGCCTGCCCCGCCCCTCCCTCAGCAAATAAGTGCCTGCAGCCGTGTAGCACCACTGGGATTGTCTGCTTTGCCTGGGACTAGTGAACTGTCTTCGTTGCTGTCTTGGACCGCTAGAGCTGGGACTCTACCTGCTTCAACGCCACTCCTCGCCGGACCCGCTGCGCGGGTCCCGCTTCGTCCTTCCTGCCTGCGGTGACCCTGCGTGTTGTGAGGACCTTTGGGGCATCACTGTTGCTGTTGGCGCGTGTGTGGGGAATATCAGGGCTTAGAGCTGACCCGCAGGGACTCAAAGTACCAGGTCCCTGCGTGAGGTCGAGACCCGCAACACCTGGGTCGCTCTCCCTGCCTGCCCCGCCCCTCCCTCAGCAAATAAGTGCCTGCAGCCGTGTAGCACCACTGGGATTGTCTGCTTTGCCTGGGACTAGTGAACTGTCTTCGTTGCTGTCTTGGACCGCTAGAGCTGGGACTCTACCTGCTTCAACGCCGCTCCTCGCCGGACCCGCTGCGCGGGTCCCGCTACGTCCTTCCTGCCTGCGGTGACCCTGCGTGTTGTGAGGACCTTTGGGGCATCACTGTTGCTGTTGGCGCGTGTGTGGGGAATATCAGGGCTGCGAGCTGACCCGCAGGGACTCAAAGTACCAGGAGTCCCTGCGTGAGGTCGAGACCCGCAACACCTGGGTCGCTCTCCCTGCCTGCCCCGCCCCTCCCTCAGCAAATAAGTGCCTGCAGCCGTGTAGCACCACTGGGATTGTCTGCTTTGCCTGGGACTAGTGAACTGTCTTCGTTGCTGTCTTGGACCGCTAGAGCTGGGACTCTACCTGCTTCAACGCCGCTCCTCGCCGGACCCGCTGCGCGGGTCCCGCTTCGTCCTTCCTGCCTGCGGTGACCCTGCGTGTTGTGAGGACCTTTGGGGCATCACTGTTGCTGTTGGCGCGTGTGTGGGGAATATCAGGGCTGCGAGCTGACCCGCAGGGACTCAAAGTACCAGGAGTCCCTGCGTGAGGTCGAGACCCGCAACACCTGGGTCGCTCTCCCTGCCTGCCCCGCCCCTCCCTCACCACTTACCTTATTACTGGCCTCTGTTCCCGCTGCGCGGAAGCGCCCGGGGCGAAGCCCGGGCAAAGGGCGGGCCGTCTGAGGCCGAAGGAGGCCGGGCTGGGCCGTGTCTCTTTCGCCCGAACAGGGCTGCTTGTCCGTATACTTTACAGCTGTCAGGAAGTATCATGGCTTTAAGTCCCACTGTTGGTATATCACTGCTAGCAGGGGATCGAACCAAGGGACCTTAGATGGTTACTTTACTAGGACTTCTCTAGAAGCTGATAGGGAGCAAGCACTGGTTGAGCGACGAATCGAGCGTCGTCGCTCGATTGAATCCATGAAGGGTAGACGCCCATCCTTAGACCCCCTGCAATTGATTGTTTCACCTCCTTTGAGTATCCTTAGCTCATCTGAAGGCCCTGATGTTTCTCGATTAGACGGCACCCTCGTGCTTTTCCGCGAAAAATCTCCCGTACCAGACTTAATTGTTCCTTCGTCATTCCTGTACTCCCTGTTAGCGGCCCAATCACAGTGGTGGAGATCCATCCTGAGCCACGTCCAATAGGTGCAGGGACCGCACAGATGGATAGAGCTAGGAAAAAAGCGACTCCTAAGGTGCAGGGGCCCCCTCCTAGAAATAGGAGAATGAGGAGGGGTGAGCAAACTAAAGTCAAATTTAGTCACTTAGACTTTGGCAAAGCGCCCAAATCTCCTGTATTGCCCTTAGATAAGCCAGCAAGTACATCCCTACAGACACAATCCACGGGAAATGAGGTAGTTTCTTCTGCTCTCCTAGGTGGTATAGAGCAGCTAATTAAATCCCTCATGTTCCCGATCAAGCAAACACTAGATAGGTTGGAGCAAAGGTTAGGAACCCTAGAGCAAACTATTGCTGTTATTACTGGGTTGTTAAAAACTTATGAGAAATCGACATTGCCCTCTCCAGCTCCCGCAGAACCTGCTGCTATTAGTACTACTCGCAGCAAAGAGGTAAATAAAACCACTAAATCCATCGTTAGTGTTAAGCAGAAGGCCCCGCCCAAAATTATCGAGCAGCCTGCACAGAATGATGGTAGAGTAGTTGCGGGGGGGCATAGTATTCTCCACCCAAGACCTGATAGCAATAGAGGGGTTTGTAATGTTCAAATAATGACTACGGAGCATAATGGGCGTCCAGTCGAGTTACCCCCTGAATCAGTACCATATGTGGTAGGCTTACTGGAGTTCCCGCGTTAGTAGAAGGCAAGAGAGAGGGTTTCTTCCAGCTAAAGCATAAAGTTATGCATTGGTTGGCTCAGAATAGACCTCTCCCTTGCAATATCGATGGCGAGATCTTGCATGTTCGGCGCCTCCAATGGTTAGGTCGCAGGGTTAAGGACCTACAGGGGGATATTATTATTGTCAACTTTAGAGAGCAGGGAGTTGTTAGGCATATATTAAACTGGTTCCCGGGGAGTGGAAGTAATCTTATCACTCCCTATGACCTAACGTATTTCTATCCAAGACCCCTGGTGTGTCCCCCAGTGAATTCTGGGATCTTAGTTTGTGATAGACCTAGTCATCATCCCGCACCCCGAAGCAATTTGCCTGTGCCCCATGCACTGTACACCTTGGCCATTAATAGATCATTTGGGTGGCACAATACCCCACCGAGTCATTGTGGTCCTAGATGGAGAGGTAAACCAGGCCCACTGACCCCTTCGACCCCCTTGGACATGTCAAATAGATTTAATGCCCTCTCGGGTATGAGTGATTGTGACTGACAGTCAGGGTCCTTAGGGTATTCCATACCTGCCTCCACGGAAGTGGAGGGATTGGCTGACTGTGGTAATACCCCTAAGACACCGATACCCGACCAGGGATTGTACTCTCCAGTGGCCATCCAATCTCCTAATCGACCCACACTAAGCAATCCAGTAGTGGTAGCAGAGGTTGTGAATTCAGATGACACAAGTGCTTCCTGTATAAAGAATTCTGCACATGTACAGGGAGGGTCGGATGGCAATGGACTAATGATGGGGGTTATGAGTTGGAATATAGCGGGCATCTGTAGGAACCTGGATCTCCCCGAATGGCACTTACAGGTAGAACAGCACTGCATCTGCATCTTCCAGGAAACTTGGAGCCTTGAACCTGTTTATAAAGTTGGGTATTCCACATATTATCTGCCTGCCCTTCAGTCACCATCCGGGAGGGGCCGGCCTTCGGAGGGACTCCTCATCTGGGTGGATATCTCCCTGGGGTGTAGTATTACACAGAAGCATAGTGGCTCAATGGACATTCTTAGAATCTCACTGAAAGGCCCAGGATCTAGGGGGCACCTAGAGATTCTGAATGTGTATGCCAGAGGTACTAGAGGTAGCTCTCTTTCCCCCACTATAGTGTCACTGGAGAAAGTCTTAGATGAGTGTGGTGAGGATGCCCAAGTCATGATTGCAGGAGACTTGAACTGCACGTTCGAACCCCTTGCCGCAGAAGATATTCTGGGTGTGTTAGAGGATGATGCGAGGAGGGGTATTCCAGCACTATCTGCTGAGCCGATAAAGAGATGGTCAGAGAGGGCGACTCAGCTAAATTCTATGACCTTGGAGTACGGCTTGCGAGCTGTTAATGGAAGAACCACCTCTGACCCATTGGGCAGTCATACATACAACAGGGTTAACCACTCTTCCCGGATTGACTACATCTTGCTTGATTTTGATCTTTGGCAGTCTGTTGTGGATATGGCTGTAGTACCTACCACAGATAGCGATCACAATTTCCTTTCGCTTTCTCTAAGGCACATATGGTTAAATAATAGTACCCCAACCCTATCACCAGTCAAAAGGACAACATCGGACGTCACTCTGTCTAATTGTGGTAGGTGCCTCAAATGGCGGAAAGTAGCCTCTGATGCACCAAAATTACAGGCTATAGATCAATTTTTGGAAACCACACTAAGCGAGATGGCAACAATCTCTTTAGATCAATCTGCCTTACTCAGGATTACGCTGATGTTCCAGGAGACTATCCACTCGATTGGTAATCTCTTCAAGGCGCAAGCACATGTAGGTAGGCCGGATGGCCACCCCAGGTGAAAAGAAAAGCAGGGGTGGTATACGTCAAAATGTAGAGAATTGAAGGCGTGCCTCATTCAAGCTGTTAGGACAAAGTCGCAGCCCCTTGTGCTGCAGGCTAGAGCAGAATACAAATGAGTGATTGGGATTGCAAAAAAGGAATGGGGAGACGCATACTGGCAAACCCTTAGAGAAGCAAGCATTGGGCGGGATGCAGCCCGTTTTTGGAATACTATTAGGGAAAGGAACAGACCTGATAGTAACTTTATAACGTGCAATATAACTGGTCAGGCCTGGTTCGAACACTTTACTAACTTGTATTCGAACCATCAAGAGGCTTTTGCCCCCCCTACATCCTATGGACCCTTAGTACCCATGGGAAATGAAATAGTCTCCCCATTCACAATCAAAGAAGTAGAACACGCTATTAGGTGTATTGTGCCCCAGAAAGCAGCGGGACCTGACGGAGTTCCGGGAGATCTGCTGCGTTTAAACCTGCAGAGGTGGGGGAAGCTTATTCATTTTCTGATCAGTGCAATCGACAAAGGAGCAGCCATTCCCGACTCTTGGAAGGGGGCAGAGGTTGTCCCTATCTTTAAGAAAGGTCGGAGGGACGACCCTGCCAATTACCGACCAATAAGTCTATTGGATTCAACCCAGAAGGTTGTGGGAAAGGTGGTCCTAGAAAGAATCCTCCAATGGATTAACGACGAAGAGATTCTGTCGGACTATCAGGCTGGTTTTAGGGCTGGAACGGGCACGATAGAGCAGGCCTTCAGGCTTTTACTACTATACTGGAAGGTGGTAGTGATAGGCGGAGGCAGTCTTTATTTGGCATTTATTGACCTGAAGACTGCCTTCGACCTCGTGCCCAGAGGACAGCTATGGGGCGTGTTAGCTGAAATGGGGATTCCACCAAATATCCTCTCTATCTTAGTGCGCCTGCACGATGGCAATTACGCACAGGTGCGCTGGGGTACTGATGGCCAGAAAACTAGCAGGATCCCAGTGGCAAAAGGGGTGCGCCAGGGCTGCGTCCTGGCTCCCACCCTTTTTTCACTTTATGTGAATGGGGTTGTGGACCATCTACTCAAACAACCTTCGGACGCACCATCATTGGCAGGGGAGAGAATTCCCACCCTTCTTTGCTGATGATACCCTCCTAATCCTAAAAAGCTCGGTGGGCCTACAGAGACTCTTAAACAACTTTCAGACCTTCTGTGATCAACGGGGCCTAGTAATAAATACAAACAAAACGAAGTACTTGGTATTAAATCCCCCCAAAAAATTAGGCCGTCCTGCTGTCCTTAGTGAAACCTCTCTGGAAAGGGTCACTGTTTTTGACTACCTAGGGATCCGTATCACAGATTCCATGCAGTGGACCCCTCATATATTAAAAATGACTCTTAACCATAAAAGGGTTACAGGGGCACTCGTCAGAGAGCAGAGATCTTCTTCGACCAAGCCTATTGCCCCTGTTTTGGATATCTACAGGGCAAAGGGAGTTAGTTCCGCTTTGTATGGCGCTGAACTTTGGGGTACTGCTCTTATGGGCCAGGCTATGGCGCGTCTCCGAACTCGCTAAGTATGCTAAAGGCCTAGCAGAGGTGATGTCTATGGTAGGCCGGTGTAGGATCAGATGGCTTACTGATGTCAAGTCTATGCTTGGCAAACTAGGCCTTAGTGAAGCTTGGGAAAATAGGTCTTCCCCTCCGAAAGCAGCCTTGAAAACCTTATATTGGAGCTGGGTTTGAAGCAGAATTTCCATGGATTCTTCTCATGGTAGGCTCACAGAGGAGTTTTTAGTGCATAAGGATTCACCCTGCCTGGAGCTCTACCTGGATTTGGTCTGGAAGCCATATGACCGGGCTCTTTATTTTAGATTTAGAGTGGGGTCCCTCCCTGTGCGCGCCCTAACATCTAGCTGGAAACCGCCTTACCAGACAGTTGCGTTTTGTCCCTTCTGTAGTACTCCCAAAGAGTCAATTGAACATTTTTTGTTTGTTTGCCCGGCCTATGCTTGCCCAAGGCAAACGTGGCTTAAGCCCGTGTGTAGGGCCTTGGGCACCAGGCATTCATCTGTGGCACTCCGAATCTTAATATCAGATACCCGGCCCTTGTATGTTTTTAGCCTTGCGAAATTTCTGTCATGCGCTTGGTCGATCAGGACAAAACGGCTGTTAATTACTGTTTAACTGGTGACTTTTAATCGTCTAATTGCTTGACAACTAGTTTTATTTTTACTTTGTGTTGCTTTTATGATGTAACAATCGAAATAAAGCTATTAAACAAACAAACAAACAAACTCATGTGCCCCATTAAATATTCACCCTACCACCCAGAGTTTAATCTGACACAACTTTGTAGAAAAGCAGACGGGCACTAAAACAACCACTGACTTAGTGTTCAGAATCACCTTAAGATTCACAGATGTAGACAGGCACAATTGATATCTATGTAGCACTAATGAAGGCAGTTGCATACACACCTAAAAAAACCTAATACTCATTAACACATCCAGGAAGCCAACTCTGGAGCCCTTCACACACACATTTAGAAAACCATAGAAGTTACAAAGCGAGGCAGTCATTTACCCATAAAGTTACATACACATGCAATGGCAGTCCCAGATATGGAATGAGACATTCATTCACATATTTGCTACAGAACTTTCACTTTCAAGTCTAACATGCAGAGAAGTAGCACTTGCTTCATGTTTTGAACCTTGTACAGTGTATCCTCTAGATGCAGTTTTACTGCTAGTGCAACCTTCATATTTTAACTGCATACACAAGGCATAATTAGATTGTATACTAGATATAAGTCACCACTGAGCTATACTGTAGCTAGGTCATAGAAGGCTGGTATGTGCCTAAAAGGTAGCACATATAGTCTGAAGATTCACTGAGCTACACATGCTCGTACAATCTCACATGCTGCATTAAACATCGACCATGACACCCAGGAATTTCTGACACAGCTTAGCAGAAAAGTAGACTAGCACTAAAACACCCACTGACATAGTGACTGAAGCACATACAGGCACAAGTGAAATCTATGTAGCGCTAATAAAGGCCGTTGTACATACACCTAAACATAATCCTAACACATCCAGGAGGCAAAACATGCAGCTCCTTTCAGACACATTTAGAGACCCATCGAGGTTATGATGAGAGGCAGTCAATTAGCTACAAACTTACATACACATGCAATGACAGCCCTAGATAGGGAACAATGGATTTAGGCCCAGATCTCTGTACTGGGGTGAATGTATGACATTGTTCTGCATTCTGTCCATCAACTGATGTTTTTGCATTTGTCACCCGAGTGGGAAGGGTATGCCCAGACGTGGGTTCCGTGCTCTCCATGCCACTGGAATCAAGCTATCCTGGCTGAAGAGGGGTGAAACCCCGAAACCGGTCCTTGGATGCTTGCTTCCAGTCCAGGGAGGACCTGGCTTGGAAGTTCGGGCTGGACTGTACCCATGAGGCACAGGGTCAAGACTGATTTGCATATGGCTGGGTTCAAACTGGAAAGGCATGGTGAGCAAGCAAACAATGGATTTAAGCCCAGATCTCTGTACTGGGGTGAATGTATGACATTGTTCTGCGTTCTGTCCATCAACTGTTGTTTTAACATTTGTCACCCCGAGTGGGAAGGGTATGCCCAGACGTGGGTCCCGTGCTCTCCATGCCACTGGAATCAAGCTATCCTGGCTGAGGAGGGATGAAAACCTGAAACTGGTCCTAGGATGCTTGTTTCCAGTCCAGGGAGGACCTGGCTTAGCAGTTCTGGCTGGACTGTACCCGTGAGGCACAGGGTCAAGACTGATTTGCATATGGCTGGGTTCAAACTGGAAAGGCATGGTGAGCAAAAAAAGGATGGATTTAGGCCCAGATCTCTGTACTGGGGTGAATTTTTGACATTGTTCTGCATTCTGTCCATCAACTGTTGTTTTTGCATTTGTCACCCGAGTGGGAAGGGTATGCCCAGATGTGGGTTCCGTGCTCTCCATGCCAGTGGAATCAAGCTATCCTGGCTGAAGAGGGGTGAAACCCCAAAACCGGTCCTAGGATGCTTGTTTCGAGTCCAGGGAGGACCTGGCTTGGCAGTTCGGGCTGGACTGTACCGATGAGGCACAGGGTCAAGACTGATTTGCATATGGCTGGGTTCAAACTGGAATGGCACGGTGAGCAAAAAAACGATGGATTTAGGCCCAGATCTCTGTACTGGGGTGAATGTATGACATTGTTCTGCATTCTGTCCATCAACTGTTGTTTTTGCATTTCTCTCCTGAGTGGGAAGGGTATGCCCATACGTGGGTCCTGTTCTCTCCATGCCACTGGAATCAAGCTATCCTGGCTGAAGAGGGGTGAAACCCCGAAACTGGTCCTAGGATGCTTGTTTCCAGTCCACGGAGGACCTGGCTTAGCAGTTCGGGCTGGACTGTACCCATGAGGCACAGGGTCAAGACTGATTTACATATGGCTGGGTTCAAACTGGAACTGCATGGTGAGCAAAAAAACGATGGATTTAGGCCCAGATCTCTATACTGGGGTGAATGTATGACATCGTTCTACATTCTGTCCATCAACTGATGTTTTTGCACCAGATAGGGACTGAGGCATTCATGCAAATATTTGCAAAATATGTCTATGGAGTGCTAATGGAGACAATCGGACACACAGATAAAAAACCTAATACTCACTAAGACTCCCAGCACCGAAAGCATGGAGTCTGTAACAAACACATTTAGAGAACCATATATGTTATGAAACAATTATTTACCAAGAAACTTACATACATATGCAATCACACCTTAGATAGGGACTGAAACACTGAATCACATGTCTGCTAAAGAACTGACACTTTCAACTCTAACATCAGGTGAAGAAGCATGTTGTCTTATGTTTTGGCCCTTATACTGTTCGGGCTTTGCATGTAGTTTTAGTGGTAGACAAACTTTCACATTTCAAACTCCTACACAATATATAAACTGTTGTTGTATATGTTTGTCTTTTTTGAGGTAGACTATATCTAGGACAAAGCGCTGACTGGTATCTTGTTAAAAGTAACACATGAACTGTGAATATTTACTGAGCTATACAAACTTAAGTGCACTATTAAACATCCAGCGTGCCACCCAGACTTTAATCTAACACATCTTAGTAGAAAAGCAGACAGGCATCGAAACACCTATTGATTTATTTACAGAAGCACCTATGCTTAGACTCAGATAGACAAGCACTACTGATATGTATCTAGTGCTAATGGAGGCAGCTGCACGTACACCTAAAAAAGTGAATACTCACTAAGACACCCAGGAGGCAATCCATGCAGTCCCTTACATATATATTTAGAGACCCATAATATATGAAACAGAGATAGTGTTATACCAACAAACTTACTTACATATGCAATTGCACCCCAACATACAGACTGACACACTGAATGGGATGTATACTGAACAGATGGCAGCTTTAAGTCATCCGAACCAAAGAAGTAGGTGTTTAAATACATAGTAAAGCAAACTAAGGATGGCTGGGCAACAATTGCATTGTGTTGTGTAAAGTGATGTTCACTATATCAGGCTGCTCAAAGGATATAGATAATGGCCATCCACCATTACCAGATATGTAGGCAATGCCCACACATAAGTCAAGCGAAAGGGTAATATCCTGAGCAATAAACGTCCAGCCCGAACCAGTATGGCTTTTAAGGAGACCAAGGAAAAAAATGAAAGCTTCAAACGGCTGTCCAAATCAATTCTGTGTCCAGAGTTTCGTATCAGGTCCCCTTGAACCATAGCATTTCACTCGAGGAGGGTACTCCAAGTCATGGCGCCTTGGTCTCCTTAAAAGCCATACTGGTTCGGGCCTTTGACATTTTGGATGAAATATGTCTATTGGCTTTATACTTCTCTCTTTTCATCCATATCGCGCTATTACGCATTTGCCCTGAAGAAGTCTGTGGTTTACTCCACATTATGATGAAACACGTGTTGGCTAGGACCTGTGTTGAAGCGTGTTTTAAAGAAATAAAGAAGACAAAGAAGAACTCTTGAGACTACTATTATTGTGGTCTGTCTTTATTACTATGGACGTTTATTGCTCAGGATATTACCCTTTCACTTGTTTAAATACATGTTGGGTCTGATACGCTTCAGTCTGTGCAGGCACTTTTACTAGCAGTCTCAGTTGCTATTTAAAATCCCTTGCAAATTAGTATACGGCTCTTCCACCACATGTAACTCTCTACAAATGTATGCTGTAGCTTATTTTTTATTTTTATTTTTTTATTTTATTTATTTAGCTAGGCAATAAGATCAGATGCTATGTGGTTAGAAATAATAATAAATAATAAATAATAAAACATGAACTTAAAACGTTTCAGAGAGCTACATGCAGTGTTACAGAACCATATATCCAGTTGTACATACAATCTGTCAACCAGACTTCAGTCCAAGATAACTAACTACAAATGCATAGAACCACTAATACACTGACTCACAGTGTCAAAAGCACTTAAAGATTGACTAATTCAGACAACTGTTTCTGTTGGTAGTTAAATAGTTTAAAAAAATGATCTGGTACTATGTACTCAACCGGTGAATGTACTTCTGTGTTTTTTTTTTGTTTTCAGACATCAATATCTAGTTAACTATAAGGAGTTACAATGCCATCCTAAACTCAGAGAAGAAAGAAACAGCAGCAAACTTACCATCTCCTCAGAACTGAGAAACAAAAGGGGCAAAATATGGAAAAGGCGATGAAAGAGAAACGAAGTACTGGTAAGAGAACAAAGATATTTCTTAAAATTGTATGCGCACATCTGGAAATACTAATAAAGCAAAGTAAACAAAAAAAGTTTAACACCCGCTAGCAAAGGACAAAATATCTCTCATGTGAAAAGTAAGAAATTATAACAAAAAAATTAAAGACTTTTAGCAGAAGACAAAGGCAGTTCAAGGAAATCCGAGTCTGAATATTCTGTACTACAGTAATTCAAAATGTATTAGCATCTATGAATAAGTATAAAAGAAGAACACAAGCAATCAGATAAAATAATGTGTTGAAGCTATAGTTGAAAAGGCGTTTGCTATGAAGAGGAAGCTATTTATCTTTAAAGAGAATGAAGATACTGAACAAAATAGTATTGCCTATGAGGAGACACAGCCAAAAGAAAAGACTTGTTAATAGAAGTAACTTTTGCAAATTTTTAGTGGTGAATGGATACATACTTCAAGTACTGAGCCTTCCTTTAATAAAGAAAGCTACTTTCAAGACAAAAAATTAGTTTGTGCTGTTAATGAATGTGGACGATGTAATGAGATGAAGAATGGTACTCCTGTTGAAAAAGAATGATAGTACCTACAGATATAGAGGAAGTGATTACTGAAGAGGTACAGGGAAGGCATAGACAGGCCCCTGTAAGCAAATGGAGTTGTAGTAGTGTTTGCAGTTTTCAACAGCAATCAATTGATATATTGAGAAATGTACTCCGTGTGTTTCCTGACAGAAGTTTAAAACAGAAAATAGGTACTTTGCAAGGATTAGATCCATGCAAAGTGAGAAAGAATACTAATTTGCAAGGACACTCTCTAGATTGTCTATCAAATAAATGTGTCAAAGCAGCTTTCATCATTTCAGAATGTTAGTTGCACACTTCTTAAAAATGCAAACTTTAGTTAGGAGGCTTTACGTTGTTAAAACTCCTCTCCTAGGTTTAGAAGAAATGAATATAGCTCTTTAGCAGAGGTAGAAAAGGTTTGTGATGATGTGCAGTTTCACTTCTTTGGTCCTGAACTGTATTGTAGAGAAAATGAGGAGTTGGTAAGAGCAGGTGATACAGAACAGCAAATAGATATTTCAGTGAGTAGCTTTAAAGAAGAGATTAAAAAGTTTAACAGCGAGTTGAGAGAACGGAATTGTGTTTGTATATGTGGTTGAAACACTCACTACAAAAGTCAAACGTACAATATTGATTTGTATATTAAAACTAAAAAAGAGAATAATGATAACTGGCGTTTATTTTCCGTTTACTTTTTTGTAAAGGAACGGGTCGACTTGTCTACCCGACACGTTATATGCAAGTACTCCTATAAACAAAAAACAAAATGCCTACTAGAACAGTACACAACAACTTAGAAATAGTATGCATTCCAGAAGTACTTTCGAATATTTATGAATCCATTCTAATCCAATGTATACATCCATTTCAAGCTAAAGTTCGTCGGGAGCCAAAGAAAGGGAAATTACCCCAACTGAGCTCCAGAAAGGTCTCAAAGGTAGGTTTGTATGCTTGCCATTAGTTTGTAAGCAAGATATTGAAACTATATGTGTGCAGAGACATTTTGAAGAGGCGCTTGTAATTCTAGTAAATGGTGTTTCCTAACCAAGAGAAAACAGATATGGCAATAGTTAGAAAATGTTACTAAAGTTAAAAACAACTTTGTATCTGGTACATTAGAACGTATATTATAAAAATATAGATATCACGCCTGTGGGGAACAACACATCACCATCAACAGGTCAAATAGAAAAAGTGTATTGATCCAGATTAGAAGAAATGAATGAACATTATGGGCATCCATCCCCTACATGCTAAATATATTATTTGTGATTCTATTGATCTGTATCAATTGAAAAAGGTGAAAGGCGAGCCATTAAGTGTGTGGGAAAGAAGTATAGATGCTTGTGTTGTATCCCGCATCTCTTTCCAACTGGACTAGGTGGTAGATAGGATGACTGACCTGTACAAATACCAGTGGCAAAATAGAGAATTACTAGACTTTACTCAGGGGACCTTGGATTTCACAAATGTATCCCATACATGTTACATCTACTGTTTGAATGTGACTTGTCTCAGTTGTCTTATGCCGTAAATCACATTATAAAACAGGTGTGAATCTGAAAAATCTATCTGCAAGGGAATTTGTTGAGAAGGTTTTCAGAAAAGATGAACAACTGGAATACAACTTGATTAATCTAATGGCATGTCAACACGGGACAAATAAATATTGGTATCATCGTCATGGTGTGCTGAAATGTATGTTGAGAAACTTAGGAGCACATACATGGTTTCTAACACTCAGTTGTGTTGAGTAGGCAGAGGATGACCTACTTGAATTCTTGCAAGAGGCAATTTCAAATATAAAAGACATCAATCTGAAGACACCAGGAGGACTCTGCAGATATTTTAACCACAGATTTCAAGCCATGATATATTTTATCTGCAACAAAACTAATACTCTCGGTGAAGTCACTGATTTATATTGGTGCAAAGAGTACTAAGCTAGAGGTGCTCCACATATTCACATGCTGCTATGGGTGAAAGATTCCCCAGATATTGATGAGTCTGCATTGTCTTTCATAGAATAGTATGTGACTTGTGCAATCCCATAGGACAGTAGTAACATGATTTAAAGCAATAAGTTCTATGATTCCAAAATCATAGCTGTGGAAAATACTGTTGAAGAAAATATAGATGCAAAGGATAATTTTACACTACATGTCATTTTGGATTCCCTGTCATCGCAGAAGGAAAAGTGAACTGCGTCTTGTATGCATTCAGACACACAATCACACGGAAATTGCTAAAAAATACATACAACCTGAGAAGAACAGAGGCTTTCATGTACATTCCTTACTATAACCTTGTCATTCTAAAGATGCGGAATGCAAACGTGTATGTACAGTTTGTTGCAGAGAATTCTATTGCTGTTACTCGCTATGTCACTTCATCTATAACAAAGTAAGAGAAGACAGAGATGAAAGGGATGTTGGAGGAGATTTCAGCTGCAAAAATTGACAAACAAAAAAATGGTGCAGTTTTAGTTTAAAAATAGTTTCCCATAGAGAAATAGGTTCACATGAATGCTCGGACATGTTAAGCTCAGCTAGTTTGTGCTCCAAGTCAAGAGGAATTGTAAGGGTGAGTGAAGGGCTTGCAAACACTGACAATAGAGTATTAAAGTAGAAATACTGTATCTTGCTCAATTCAAACCTGAGAGTAGAGACATTCTTAAATCCGACATGCTAGATACATACTACCCAAGAAAAGTATACATCTAGAAAACATGTGCCTGTATGAAATACTTCAGCACGCTACATATAGAAGTAATGCTACTGAAAACATAGAAGAAGGAAAATATGCACTGCTTGGATGTGGTGGTTGTTTGGTGAGACATAAAAAAGGAAATCTAATCAATCACAGAAAGCTAGATTTCCAAACACCACACAAAAAAAGAGTTTTACTATTTGTCACTTTTGCAGTTGTTTAAGCCATGGCATACAGAATCAGAATTTATTGCACAGTTTGACTGTTATGAAGATTCTTTCAATGCTGTAAAAATACTATTGAGTGCTCATTATTTCCAAATTACCTTCAAATGGTAAGAGAAGTGGTTCCACAGGAGGAAACAATCACTGTAGAGATAGCTAGGGAGATTTCTCAGAGCAGTGAAAGTTCAGCTCCACCAAGTCAAGATCCTCTTATAGAGTCAATTATTGAAAATGAAGCAGCTATATCTATGAATGACGTGAAAAATGCAATGCAGGATGTGAGAGATGTAACTGAGGACTTCAAACAGTTATTACAGCAACTGAATAAGGAACAGACAGAAATCTGTAACAAGGTAAAAAATACAAGAGAGCATCAATACCTGCATGGGAAGAAAACTCTGATTTTCTTTACTTAAACCTGTCCTACTGTATATATTACCGGGGAATGCTGTGGCAGTCCATGAGGTCGAAAGGGGTTGATAGCGGCTTGGTAGATTTTTTGATTGCCCTACACTGTAACACCAGGGCCAACGTGAGATACTCCCTGGATCTGAGTGTATCAAACAATTTTAGTATTGAAAAGGGTGTCCGGCAGGGTTGTATTTTGGCCCCCTTTCTTTTTAACTTTTATATCAATGACTTAGATGGTGTGCTACATGATGTATGTGCTGACTGCCCAAGAGTTGGCAGGCGTGGAATTCCAATACTTCTTTATGCAGATGATGCAGTACTTATATCTAGAACAGAGAGGGGACTCCAATCACTGTTAACTGCATTTAATTCATTCATGAGTGATAGAGACCTCTTGATAAATAATACTAAATCTTTTGTATTACAAGCTGGTCAGCAAACAAAAAAACCTTTCCTTTTTAGGATTGGTGAAGATATAATCCCTCTAACTAAAACATTTTCCTACTTAGGAGTTCTCTTTGATACAAAATTAAATTAGGAAGCTCATCTTGCAAGGAAAAAAGGAGAAATGGTGAGGGTAAATGCATCTATTTTTAACTTTGCTATCAAACTGGGGAAAAAGCCTATTTGTGCTATGTTGAAATTGTACAATGCTAAGTCTGTGGCAACTGTATCCTATGGCAGTGAAATTTGGGGGTATATGTCAATGGAGAGCAACTACAGATTGCTGAAAATCATTTTATGAAGCGTCTTCTGTGTGTCCCCACTGGTACAGCTAACTATGTTGTTCATGAGGAGTTGGGGTCCCAATACCTATGTGATTTGCTCTCCTTACGCCCTTTGACGTTTTGGCTTAAAACTTGGCTAAATGAGAACATACCTCTAACACATTTAATTATTAAGGATTTCCTGTCACTGGACAAAGCACTGAGCTCTCCCTGGTTAAGCTATATAAAATCAAACTTTGATAATCTTGGTCGCCCAGAACTCTTTGCCAATCCACAACAAATTACTATGAGAGACTTGGAGTCCATCAAAAAAAGCTTTTTTGGTGGACAGGAGGATTTTGAGAGAAGAAGTGGAACTCCAGAAACCAAGTGTAAGAAAGTTTGTTATGTTAAAGACTAATGCGGATATTGAGCCATATTTGGAAGGGTCCTTGTCTTCTCATGAGAAATTTTTACTGACCAGATTTAGGTTTAACCAGTTTCATCACCTGCTTATTCGACCCAAGAGTGATATTTTTAATAAATCGGCAGCGCCCTGCGGCTGCGACGGAAAGTCTCCGCAGGACATGCTGCATTTTATCTTTTTATGTAAATTTTACGAATTTCCACGTAAACAATATTTAGTGATTCTTTTAAAAAAACTTGGTTTTAAACAAATCAGGCCGGCACTTTTGTATTTACAGCTTTTGCACAGTGACAGTATTCTCCAACTCAAGGAGTTTTTAAAATTATGTATTAGATTTAGAAATTGTCTGGACCAGTGAACGCATGCTCTACTTTTTTTCCCCTATATTTCCAAAGTACTTTTTTACTGCATTTGTATTTGACAAAATGGTCGGTATTTTGTGACAATGTACTGTATATTTTTTTTATGTGTCTTTTATGGTTATTACATAACCGAAATAAAGTTCTTTGATGATGATGATGGTATATATAAGTGGTCAAGCTGGTACTGGAAAACGTTTCTTAATTAAAGTAGTCATCAGTTTTCTGCAGAAGACTACAGATTCAAATTTGTCATGCATAGTAACCAACAGGATTAACCGCACATAACCTCAAAGGAGTTTCTCTTCATCAACTATTATTGTCACCTGTGGAACATGACAACAAACTGAAATATCAAAAATTATCAGGTAACGCCCTGTCATGAGGTAGCGTGACATTTTTTTTATAAAACATTTTTTGTCCTCAAATCATAAGACTCAGACCGTTATATCTGTACGCCTCGCGGTCTGTTGAATTTTTGCATGGTTCTGCCGCTCCAAACCACCAAAGTCAGACCATCTCTTGGAGCAGCGCCTCAGTGTAATTATAGGAGCTCTTTGATCTATCTGAGGATTTTTCTTAAATTCCATACCTCCTAGACAGATTCGCCCATAGCCCGGGAGGCCTTCCAATCATACACTCCATATCGGTACACCAAGTCCAATTGACCTCCCTAATCCAATCAGCAATAATTGGGGGATGGAACTATCCACAGTTTGCAGATTTCTTTCCTCATTAAAAGTATCAAATAGAACATAGGACCACTTTGCTCCCAGCTCAATCGACTACGGGAGGTCTCATCTATGCCCCTACAGAACTAATAGAGAATTTAAGGCTATCTATGCCCCTAAAATATCTTTTGAGATGGTCTCAGTGTCAGTCCAGAATGCTTTAATTTTAGGGCACAGAAAGAAAATGTGTACATCATTGGCTTTCAAACGACCACACATTCTACACCTGGGGGTGGGCAAAGAATCGAACTTAGCAATTTTTTGTTGAGTCCAATATAGCCTCTTGATAGTTAAGAAGTGGTTGTAGTTTAGGTTCACTTGCTTAACAAAAGAGCACAACAGTTTCAGTGAGTCACGCCATAATGGTTTTAAATTCACCCCTTAAAAGGTATCCCCTCACACCATAGATTGAGACTTCATTTTTTTCTTCCACTGCCAGGAGTTTCCAATACCATCTGGTGGCCTTCTTTCTTTTAGATCTTACATCCTGGAGAGAGAACTCAAACTCCCACTCCCGCCCAGTCTACGAGGACCTGTACCAGGAGGACAGCTGTGAATATTTGAACCTGGATAGACTATCTCCAGCTTTGGCGCTCAAGACTTCCCAGGGTACTATCCCTTGTATGTTCATCAAGTTTCCCCAGGTGATAATTACTGCCCACCTTAAACGGAGACTCAACCCATCCTTCAAGCATTCTGGAGTGCCAGGGGAATCCCAGATTGGTGCAAAGTCAGATTAATAACCAATACTAAGCGTGTTCTTCACCTTGCACCATAGGTTGAGTGGTGTCCTTCGGACCATCGGCCGTACCTTTTACAAACAATTTGGGGTGCCAAACTTATACAAAAACCAATTGAGACTAAACTCTCTTATCATTTCTCCTAAAAGCATTCCCCATGTTGAGCTATCTGGCTTTCTCTAAAGCATCTGAAATTCTTGAACTGAAATGCTACATAGTAAATATTTAGGTCTGGGAGTGCTAAGCCACCTTTCTCAAGCCCAAGCCTCATCTTTTTACATGCCAACCCAACCCAACCCCCTTAAAAACCCATATGAAACTGGTAATTTTCCCCTGGATCTTATCTATGATTAATCTTGGGAATGTGAGAGGGATGCAATTAAAAAGATATGTCAGTTTTGGGAGGATCGATATATTAATTAAGCTAACTCTAAAGAGTCGGCTTCTTTGACCACCCTTTTTAGATCATGTGATGAAATGTTGTTGATTAGGTTGACAATAGTGATGCCTGAATATTTTATCACTGTGCTCACTCTCCCTCTCCAGCCTCCTGTATTCCAACACATAACTTCCGTCTTGGAATTATTCACCAAATAACCAGAGGTAGTAAGAGTTTTCAAAAAAGCCGAAGCTTTTGATTATTGATGAAGTGAGCTGGGTGTCAGACCTAATACTTGCTTCCTAAATTTAAGAATGCAACAGATATTGAAAACACACTTTGATTTGCTATTTGGTGGAAAACATTTCATTGTATTCAGTGAACTACTGCAACTAACATATGTAAAAGTACAAGCTGTTTTCAAGACACTTCTACATGATTAAATGAGAAATTCTCTTGACAGTTTTAGGAATGTAACTATTTGGCAATACTCTGGATACAAAGAATTAGGCAAAAATATGCACCAAGCAACAAATACAGAATATGGAAATATACTCAAGGACATCAGAGTAGGAGTTCTAACAAAACCAGAAAAACATGCTTTGGAAAGTCATCTTATAGTTATTAGTAACTTATTTCCATTAAATATTACACCAGTGCAACTAACGAATAATTTCATAAAAGAACACAAGTGCATAGTATGTTTAATGCCAACCCTACAAGAGTGTTCAAACTTCAATCAACAATTACTGCTACTAGAGAAAGAAGATGTGGAAATTATAGCTACTGATAAAATGGAACATCAAGGAGTAACAATACTGCTAACAGATAAACTAAAAGCAAAATTGGATTATTTCGAAAAGTCTGAATCAAAAACTGCAGGATTAGAGAAGCACTTATATCTCTGTAAAAATTGGCGTGCAATTTTACGTCAGATTGTAAATGTTGAGAAAGGGATAGTAAATGGAGCAATGGGTAAAGTTAGAAGTTTTGTTAATTATGCAAACAGGGATGACGTGGAATTGTTGGTCATAACATTTGATCAGGTTGATGGTGTCAAGCAAATTGGTTGATGCCTTGTACACTTTTTGTTAGTAAAAGACTTATATGTGCAGTGAAAAGATTCTCCAGTCACACTAGCATATTCTGTAGCAATTCATAAATCACAAGGTTTAAGTGTAGATGCAGATTTTGTGAATATTTAAAGAAGGAATGTCATATGAAGCACTGTCACAAATTTGAACATTTTTTAGTTTGTTTTTGATTGACTTTGATGAGAAAAAGATTTGTGCTGATGCTAGCTGTGTAAGGGAGTACAATAGGTTAAGATGTGTATTCATCCTAATTTAGGTCAGTACCCAGTATACGAGAAATAGGTAATCAGTCCAAAGCGGAGGATAACAAAACAGAATATAGATGATCAAGAAATATCAATGCAAAAGGAAAATCTCAAGAATCAAAGAAGAGGAAACTTCTAAACAAAGAAGAAACTGTAGGTTTCCAATTCAGCAACACTAAAGGAGTGAGCTGCCGTGCGAATGCTGTTTTAAATGTTCAAGTCTATTTGCCAGATGTTGTTACCGCAATTGAGCAAAAAAGAAATGAGAGGATTCTAATGGTTTGTTGCAGCATTCACAAACCGATCTAGAATACATTCTGTTTCAGGAATACGAGATCTTATAAAGATGCATGACGGAAAAGTTGTATTTTCTCTCAATATTCAACAAGATGCACAAGAATTTGCCAAGGTGTTTCTAGGGGTATGGGAGGAAGAGGAAATAATTATTAATGATTTATTTGGATTAAGTTACAAATGGAGTCATAATTGTGAAGATTGCAAATTCATCTCCATTACGGTAATCAATTCCTGTACTAAGGGTGGGCGTAAAATTCCGTTCTGCTTGCGGAATCTGCGAAATGTAGGCATTTTCGCATTCCGCGAAGAAAGCGGAGATGTCAAAATTTCCGCGATCTGCGGCGTAGCGGAGATTTTTTTTATGTTCATGATTTAAAAATGCGGTCTCGTGCACGCGGTCGACTTACTGGGATCCCTGCGTTTGCCGACGAGTTTTCCGATCCGTTCGCGTGTGCCACAAGATGTTGGTAGTCGGTCGTGCTATCCCGCAAGAGTTTGCGATTGCAAACACGTCATTCGCAGCGCCATCGGACACCGCGAAGTGTCTGCGATCGCGAACACGTCATTCACTACCGCGAAATTTGGACGTGCCATCCGAGATCCGGTGGAAGTGTGGTCAAGCTACCGATCGCGAACAAGCAAAATTTTCAATCTGAATAATATCTCGAGCAGCATAAAACCTTCTGTAAACGATGATTTGGATGAAAAAAAATCCTCAGATTGACATTTGGCTGTCCTTTTTTGTGCAAGGAGTCCTTTTTTTTCAAAAAGAATTTGGGGGGGAGAGGGTGGAAGTGCCACAAGAGTCTCCAACTTCCTGTTCCTGTGCAGCAGGCTCCTCCCAGTGTATTGTCCATTTCCTGATCATTCTGCCTTTGGATTTTGAGCTGGAATGATCACTCTTTGTGTCTGCTGCATCATTATCATTGGATTTGAGGGCTTTTAAATTTGATATTTTACAAATAAGTTGGTGTTGTTGTTTGTTTGATTGGGGCATTGCAGTTACTGCGTCTACAATTTTGGTACTTATCATTATTATTTTTTTTAAATTGTTGTGGGTAGCCAATAGGCCCAGAGCTAGTCATGGGTCGGTGCATGATGAAGCAACTGTTCCTTTGGTGTGTGTTGAATTTATTCATTTATTTCAAACATCATTTAGGGCATGAATGGCATTGGATTGAATTGCAAAATGTGCTGCTTTTGCCATATAGGCCTGCATGTTATTCCTTTGTGGCCTAGGCTTCTTGTTGTTGTGGGTCTGGCCATGAGGCTAGCGGCCATTTTGAAGCCAGGCCGTGTGCTTTTTGCAATAGGCCTGCATCCAAGAAGTGTTGGCAGCCATCTTGGGACCAATATACATGATAGCACCTCATTAAAAAGTATTGCAGTTCATAGAAGGTTTTAAGACTTTAGTTACATTATAAATCATTTGTTGATGGTACCATACTCATGTTAGGAATTGTGGTGTGTTCTAAGGTGATTTTACCATGTGAAAAAGCCTTCTGCTGGGATATCATGAATCATGATTGAGAGAAATCTATTTTCTCATGCTTTTCCCACAAAGGTTTGGAAGGTGATCAATAAGCTAAACTGAGAGCATATTTTCTGTAAATTCACATTATCTTTCTCAGTCATGTGAGAATGAAATCTGACATTCTCAGTAAAACATGTACATCCAACAAGGGCAGAGACTGTCAGTTGATTCCTTTGTGTTCTATTGCAGCTTCCCAGAGTGTTCTAAAGAACAACTAGAGCGCTAACAGTCCTACTGATGACAAACGTATTGCACACCTGAAGCCATGTTGATTGGAATAAAGTGGTAACTCTTAAAACATTTAATTTAAAAAGGAACACAATGAGGGGGTTCATTTTGCCATAGAACGTGTTCTAATGAGCAACTAGAGTGCTAACATTCAGAATACCTTCTTGATGGAATCAAAGTAAAAAACTGAAAGCATTTCCTACTGAGGAGACTGCAATAAATGAGGAAATTAGGAAACTTCATAACAAATAAATCTCCCAAGATGGCCACCAGAGACAAAAGAGCCCAAATGCAGCACAAATATCACCCAGATGTAGCCCACATGTAGCCCAATGACAGAAGTGTGCAAAACACTTAATTTTTTGTGTTTTTACAGTTTTATATAGTGCAGACTTGTCAGGTATTGAAGTGCTTTACATGAGCATTGGTTACATCACACAGAATCACAGAATGTCGAGCTGAAGCAGAAACTCCAAGCTGGTTCCCCAGTTGCAAAGTAGAGTTATCATTAGTTTTTCTTAATTAGTGGTGGATCCTGGATCCAGCACTGGTGAATCTCCTGTAAACAGTTGAAAGAATGTGTTTAAGTCATACAGACGATTTTTTAGGAATATTTTTAGTTTGTGAAAATAGACACTTAGAAACTTTTGTGCTGAAAACCACACAATGGATTCCTATGGAAGGAAATAAAAGTTACTGGTAAGTATGCTTAGAATTACTTTTCAGGGTCAGTGCTGGGCTAAGAGATGCAGCACTGGGTTATCTCCTGATAACAGGTGAGTAAATCGGAATTCGTAGTTCGGCTGATTTTAGAGGAATATTTGTACGTTTCAAAAATTGACACTTAGAAACTTTTCTGGTGAAAACCACACAATGGATTCCTATTGAAGGAAATACAAGTTACTGGTAAGTACGCTTAGAATTACTTTTCAGGGTCAGTGCTGGGCTATGGATTTAACAGGTGAATAAATCGGAATTCGTAGTTCGGCGGATTTTAGACGAATATTTGCACAATGGTGAAGGAAGGGGGCAGGGCCTGAGGTGATATGTGTGCAAACACGCCCTGTGGCGCGTTTTAAGTTGGGGAATTAATTCCTCCTCAATCCTGAGGTCCCCTGGGGGCCAACTAGTCCACCAGGTACCTCCAGTATGCACCAGGGAGTTGGGTTGCCGAGAGGTGTTCAGAGGCAACACCCCTTTTTACAACACTCTGCAACGCAGCTCCGTGGCGCTTAATGGAGGTACCTGGTGGGCTTGTTGGCCCCCAGGGGACCTCAGGATTGAAGAGGAATTAATTCCCCAACTTAAAACGTGCCACAGGGCGTGTTTGCACACATATCACCTCAGGCCCCGCCCCCTACATTCACCATTGTGCAAATGCGCCACGTGGCGCATTTTAAGTTGGGGGATTAAGTCCCTTTGAATCCTGAGGGTCCCTGGGGTCCAATTAGCCCACCAGGTACCACCAGTAAGCGCCACAAGGCTGAATTGCAGAGAGGTGTAAAAAGGGGTGTGACCTCGAGCACCTCTCTGCAACGCAGCCCTGTGGCGCTTACTGGAGGTTCCTGGTGTGCTAGTTGGCCCCCAGGGACTCCCAGTATTGAAGGGGAATTGATTCCCCAATTTAAAACGCGCCACAGGGCGCGTTTGCAGAGTGTACGTGTGAGGGGGCGGGGCCTAGGGACGATCGCGTCTTTTATTTTTGTTTTTTGAAAGGGGTGCTTTGTGGTCCCCCTTTCTTTTACTTTTTTGTGGCCCTGGGGACCCCATCCCCCAGGGCCAAAATTTGTAAAAAACATTTACGGGATGGGGGCTGTGTGGCACCCTTTCCCTGGCCATTTCCAGGCCCCAGGGACCCCATCCCCCAGGGCATGGGCAACTTTTAAAATATTTTTATGGAGGGGGCTGCATAGCCCCCCTCCTCTGGCCACTCAAGGCCCTGGGGACGTAATCTCCCAGGGCCGCCTATTGTTTTTTTTTTTCATTAATGGGGAGGGGGGCCGCGTGGCCCCCTCCCCGGCCACTTATGGCCCTGGGGACCCCATCCCCTATGGCCTGGCTCTCGTTGGGGACCCTGGGGGGTCCCCAATCCCCCCATGGTTCCAGCCGGGTCCCCGCCTCCTGCGGGAGCCGGCATTGCATTTCCACATGGGTAGCAGCTAACATGCTGCTCCCCATGTGGAAAAGCATTCTGCTTTGCTTCATTGAAGCGAGAGCAGGTTTCCCTGCTCTCGCTTCAATGAAGCAAAGCAGTTTGCAATGGCAGGGTGGGAGCCGTGAGGCTCCCGCCCTGCCATTGCAATCAACAGTGTCCCGGGGTGGGCACCCCGGGACACTGCAGGAGCTGGCCCTGGGGGGTGGCGGTCCCCAGGGCCTGTCCAAGTCTCCAGGAGGGGGGCCGCGCAGCCCCCTCCCACATTTTAAAGTTGCCCCGGGGTGGCGGTCCCCAGGGCTGGGGGACCTGAGAGCTCCCCACCCATTTTAAAGAAGACCCGGGTGTGGCAGTCCCCAGAGCTGGGAGGGCCTTAGAGCCCCCCCACCCATTTTAAAGTTGCCCTGGGGGGTGGCGGTCCCTGGGGCTGGGGGGGCCTGAGAGCCTCACCACCCATTTTTAAGTAGCCCCGGGGGGTGGCGGTCTCTGGGGCTGGTGGGGGGCCGTGAGCTCCCCCACCTATTTTTTGTTAGTGCCCTGGAGGGTGACGGTCCCCGGGGCAGTGTGAGGGGATTGGGACCCCCCCCACACATAATTTTTAAATGTGCTCCCACGATTTGGCCCCCCAGGGGAAATTACCATATGTAGCACAGGAGCCCGCGCTGATTTTTTTTTCTATCGGCAGGATGCGCGCCTCCAGCACGCATCCTCCCGTTTAAAAAAAAAAATATATTTTTCTGGGGGCCTTTGGGGTCAGGGTGTTTCTACCCTGCCCCCTTTTCGCGTTTTGCGACGTTTTTTGGGGGGTTTTCTTGTGCCTCGGTTCTACCGAGGCACAAGATGGCTGTCAACACTTCCTGATTCAGATTGTAGGCAGACAATTAAAATTCAGCTTGTGATCGGGAGGATGCGCGGATCCTCCGAGGCCATAGATATGTATGTACTTTTAACTCTAATTTTCTCAGGAACTACTGAATGGATTTATGCCATTTAAGCAAAAGACACAAGTCTGAACTGAGGACTACCTCTTTGCCAAATTTGGTGTAATTCCGTTCAGCAGTTCGGGCTGTAGCTGCGGCTAAAGGTCCTCTGGGAAAATGCATGGGAAACACGTGTTTTGGGACCCCCCTCTTTTCTCGGCCCACGCTTGTCGAATTACCGTGAAACTTTCAGGATAGGAGCAGACCAGAGCTGGGCAAAAGTTTGGAAAATTTCACGAAGATTTGTCAATGGGCGCCAAAGTTATTCCAAATAGAATGTTGCGGATGTCCTAAGGAAAATAGGTCCTAACTATATCTACCTACTGGCGACAGCCAGTAGGTAATATCCACTCACACATACACACAATCTTTTTTAACCATGAAAGGCAGTTCTAACAAGAACCTCTGTTTTTTTCTTCATTTTCTGGAACAGGTTTTGTAATTTGTTTACATTTTCGAACATTTTATATTTTTTGTATTTTTTTCAAACAAAAATGGTAACAAGGAGGGAAAAATGACTAACCAATAACGTAAAAAATCGGCATACACTGCAGTAAAAAAAAACCTTAAAAAAACCTAGAAAATGTGATTTCTTGGTGCCTTCATAATAACATCCACACTATGCTATCCAGCTCTGAGTTTTATTACAATCCAAGCAACAATAAAAATATGTAATTCCCAATAAATGTCAGGACATTGTCTGACTACTTCTGCTGGCACTGTTTCTCCCGGAGCAGGTGGTGCATGTCTGGAGTTAGGTGTTTGCTCTCTATCTCTGCTCTTCTGTGCCACCTGCAGAGCTAAACGATGATACGTTTTCAAATCATAGAGCATAATAGTTGTGCCACATTACTACTTTTCACTAGTACCCTTGAAAGAGTCTTCTCACAAAGGCTACATTTGACAATTTTCACCAAATTTTTTGGTTCCCATGATGGAATAGTGAACAATTTGCATGCAATGCTCTTTTTCTTGCTGGGTGGTCCATCATCTTCCAACTCTTCGTCATTTGTCTCTGCCTCCACCTCCTGTATTTGCCCCGGCCCCAAATGCTGTTGTTTTTCTCCTGTCCAGCTCACTTTGCCACTGGAATCAAGCTACCCTGGCTGATGAGGATGCTTGTTGCTGGTCCAGGTAGGACCTGGCCTGGCACTTCGGGCTGGACTGTTCCCTTGAGGCACAGGGTTGAGACTGATTTGAATATGGCTGGGTCCAAACTGGGGTGGCTTAGTGAGCAGAAGAAAGATGAGGGATTAAACCCAGATCTGTGATTAGGGGTGAGTGTCTGAATAGTTGCAGCATTCTGTAGATCATCATATTGTGTTTTATATGTTCGCCCTAAGTGGCCAGGGTATGCTGAGATGTGGATCCCTTGCTCACCTTGCCACTGGATTCAAGCTAGTCTGACTTATGAGGAGTGAAACTCTGAAACTGGTCCCAGAATGCTTGTTGCCGGTCCAGGGAGGACCTGGCCTGGCAGTTAGAAATGGACTGTTCGCTTGAACCACAGGGTCAAGACTGATTTGCATATGGCTGGGTCCAAACTGGGGAGCCGTAGTGAGCAGAACAATGATGATGGATAAAACCCAGATCTGTGACTGGGGGTGAGTGTATGAAATGTTTCAGCATTCCGTCCATCATCTTATTGTGTTTCCTATGTGGTCTCCTACTGCCATTTTCACATTTAAAATAACACACACAAATATCCCTACCAAAAGTCTGCACTACTACTGAGACACCCTTCTCAAGGAATAGTGACATCAAAGGGGAAGCTTCAAGAAATGAAAAACAGGTGGGGATTTCCTATACAAGTAAATGAAAAGTGTCTCTACCAATCATATCTCTTCTTTTATAGGTCACATGATTTTTGCCATTACTGATGTGTTTGTGACTATCACGCAGTCTCAGAAAATGAAATTGAATTTAAAAGAAGTTTTCTTTAAAACTGACCACACAAACAGAACTTTGAGGATTATAGTAGTGAACACCCAGAGGTAAATTTGTTTGAAATATATGTATCTATAAATGTTTCAGAGTTTCTAAAAAACATCCACTCCTTGTGATCAGTGATGTCACCATGACTTCCGGTGTCACAGTCACATCACCAAGTATACACCAAGTGAAAGTGGATTTATTGAAAAATCATTATAGACAGGCAACTTTAAAGAAGATATTGGAAAATGACTAGTGTCAAAAATCGATTAAAATGTCTTTATATTTGTTTCAGAGATTCTAAAGAACACTCTCTCTTCATGATTAGTGAAGTCACCACGACTTCCGTTGTCACCACGAAAACAAGAAATAGCAAGTAAAAGTGATTTTATTGAAAAATCATTACAGAGAAACAACTGATTAAAATATCTATTTATGTATGTTTTACAGTTTCTGAAAAGCATGTGCTTTTCGCAATTTCGCCGCGAGCATCATGAAGATGTTGCGATGATAAACAAATTAGGAACAAAGCATAGTTATTAATCCACTGAAACAAATAATAATTGATGTCTCACTAAAAGACTCCTCCTGCACGTTTCTCAAACATTTTAGGTAGGGTTTCTTAATGCCTGGGAATAAAGTCACATTTGCACCACAAAAACAAGCACTTACTTTTCCAGATAAAAAATCAACACTAGTGTTTTCAGTGCAGTACCATTTTGTACAGCTATGATTTTAAGACACTCGAGGAACAAACACAATAGCACACTTTCAGACACACAAGACCATTGGACACATTTCATTACTGTTCTCTACACTATTGTACTGAAGGAGGTACAATATACATTAAGTGAACAAAATAGCACTCAGTAATTGACCATTAAATTAAAAATGTGTCCTGTTGGACAGAAGTGTTGTACAAAACAGTCAGCTGTTTTTTAATAAATACAGAGACAGGATTCATTTAGATACAATACTCATTTTGCATGAATTACATGTTGAAACGTTACAATAAATGTTGAAATTAGCTAACAAAATAAGAATTAAACGGATGATATGGTTAGGAATAAGATTTTTAAAACCCCATTAAATGCAGCAAAAAAAATAGCTTACATGGATGTAATAGTTAGGAAATAGAATTAAAAAAACTTTAGAAAATCACTGGAAAAATCAAAGGTTGCAGAGATGTTATAGTTAGGCTAACATTTCACTCATACAAAGCCAGAGAAATTCAGCAGTTATAAATAGGTGGGCTAACTCTAACTTATATCCCCACAATGCACTGCTTATGACCTCACATATTACATCCCTCGTGATATGGTCAGTAACATCAATCATGACATCACTGATGACATCTCAAATTACATCACTGATGACATCATCCACACTCACACACCCACTCACTGATTCATAGAGCCACTCACACATCAACTCACTTATACAGCCACCAATGCAACCACTAACACCCATATACAGCACTCATGCATCTACTCATGCATCTACTCACTAAGATATACAGTAACTGACATATCCAGTCACACATAAATACAGATATACAGACACTTAAACACCCACTAATACATCCATATAGCCATTCTCATACTCAGTCACCTATACAAATACTCACATGCCTACTCACTCACTCGCAGAGTCACTCACAAATTCACTCACACATTCACTCACTCACCCATACAGATACTCACACATCTACTCACTTACTCATTGATATACAACACTCCTACTCACTCACTCATCTATACAGTCACTGAGACAAGTACATACTGTCCCATACAACCTCTGCCACACTCACTTACTCAGTGAGATAGCCACTCACATACCCATTCATTCACCCATACAACTACCAAAACCCCCACTCACTCACCCATACATCCACTTATAAACCCGGTCATGCATCCGTACAGTCACTTATGTACCCTGTCACTCACCACACAGACATGTATGCACCTGCTCAGTCACCCATTTAGCCACACATGCACTCTCTCATTCAGAATTTTCAGCCACTGACACACCTGCACCCTCATCCATACAGCCACTCATTCATCTTCTCAGTTACAATTATATCCACTTACACACCACCTTACTCACTCACCCTTACATATACTCACAAAGCCACGCACTTACTCATACACCAACTGGCACACACACTCTCTCACATTACCATTCACTTTTGTATACACCACTTACACCCCCACTCACTCACCCATATAGAAAGTCCCACAGCCACTTACATTAGTATATATGTTTAACACTCAGTATCATTTAAAAAACACACACTATCAATGGATGATGTCACCAATGATGTAATCAGTGATGTCATTTGCGATGCTATCGGTGAAGTCCTTTGAGATGGCATCAGTGATTTCATCAGTGATGTCACTGACCATTTCATGAGTGATGTAATATGTGAGGTCATAAGCCGTGCATTGCAGGTGTGTAAGTTATAGTTACCTTAGTAACTATAACTGCTGAATTCCTCTGGTTTTGCATGAGTGAAATATACATATATATATATTATCTACTGGCGGTCGCCAGTAGATAGTTATAGTTAGGACTGAGTTTCCATAGGAAATCTGAAAATTCTATTTTGAATAACTTTGGCGCCGGTTGACAAATCCTCGCGAAATTTTCAAAACTAATGGGGCGCTCCATTCAGCTCCTACCCTGAAAGTCTCGGGGTGATTCCTCAAGCGGGGGCCGAGAAAAAAGGGGGGTCCCAAAATTCATTTTCCCCATGCATTTTTCCATAGGACCTTTAGTCGAAGGTACAGCCCGAACGGCTGAACAGAATTACTTGAAATTTGGCAGAGAGGTAGTCCTCAGGTCAGGGAAGTGCCTTTTGCAGGTCTGGTGTCAATCTGTTCAGTAGTTCCTGAGAAAATAGCATTTAAAAGCATATAAATACCTATAAGCGCGCACCGTGCGCGCACCGTGCAAGCACCCTAACGTGCGCGAGCGTAATTCTGATTGGTGGTTACATGTTAGTCAACGTTCGAATCGGTCGAAATCACGAAGTGTCGGCCGCCATTTTGTTTGTTTTCAGTGCGAGAGTGAAAAAGGAAGGTGGCGAACGTGAAAAGGGGGCAGGGTAGAGAGTTCCTGACCCCCTAGCCTTTGTCAGGGGGTCCCTGAAGGATCCCGAAGGCAGAATTTTTTTTTAACATTTTTTTTTTAAAAAAATCGCGGGGGTGCGTGCACGGTGAAAACCCCCCAAAAAAATAATAATAATTTTTAACCCCTTCAGTGCCCCGCCCTTTCCCCCTCCTGTGCCGGCTATTACATTAGCGGGCGGGGTTCATGACGAGATAGTCTCGTCATGGGCACAGCGCAACCGTGCTCCATGACAAGACTATCTCGTCATGGGCACAGAGGAGGTTAATACGTACTTTATTGTAAAATAAATATATAAAAAAAATAATAATACATAAATAAATTAGCATTTAAAAAAACGTACAAATTCACTGAAAAAACCATAGGTTTCACACATGTTATAGTTAGGTGGATATTTCACTCGTAAAAAACCAATGAAATTCCCCCGTTATAGTTAGTTCAGATAACTATAACTCGCGCAACCGCCACTCTATCACAAGGATGATGTCATCAGTGATGTCATGAGTGATGCCACTGACCATGTCATGAGTGCTGTAATATGTGACGTCATGAGCAGTGGATTGTGGGCGCGCAAGTTATAGTTATCTGAACTAACTATAACGGGGGAATTTCATTGTTTTTTTCCGAGTGAAATATCCACCTAACTATAACATGTGTGAAACCTATGGTTTTGTAAGTGAATATATATATATATATTCACTGAAAAAACCATAGGTTGCAGGCACGTTATACTTAAGAATTAGCATTTAAAAAACCTTAGAATTTCACTGAAAAAAACATAGGTTTCAGGGGCGTTATAATTAGCTGGACTTTTCACTCGTACAAAACCATTGAAATTCCCCCATTTTAGTTAGTTCAGCTAACTATAATACGCGTGCCCGCAATGCACTGCTGATGACGTCACATATTACATCACTCATGACATGGTCAGTGACATCACTCATGACATCACTGATGACATCTCAAATGACATCACTGATGACATCATCCAGTAAATGTGTGTTTTTCTGAAAATTAAATATGTTTTATATATGTATATCTCAAGGTCGATGGAAGAATAAATGGGTATATAGGTGTCTAAATGGATGATTTGTTTTTGAAAAATTGATTGTATAACTGACTGATTAAGTGTATCTTAGTGAATACATGGCTTAGTGAGTAATGTTTAAATATGTAAATATCTGTATCAGTTTCTCACTTTGTGTATAAGTGGCTGCATGGGTTGGTGAGTAGCTACATGAGTGTCTATATAGGTTATTAGTTGGGTTTTTGAGTATCAGTATGAGTGTCTGAGTGTCTGTATGGTTCAGTGGGGGGTATTACGTAGTGCATAGGTGCATGAATGAGTGACTCACTGTTTGTATGTGTTGAAGGCAGCATGTGTGCACAACTGTATGGATGGATGAGTGTGTGCATGGGTGTGTTAGTGAGTGAATGACTGTCTCAATAGTGTCTTTATGAGTAACTACATATGTTTTAAACTAGTATATGTGACTATTGATGTATATAAGTGAGTATATGTGAGAGTGAGAGATTGGAAGAGTTCCTGTATGAATAAGTATGTGTTTCTATAAGTGATTGTTTAAAAGACTAAGTATGGGTAAGTTTCTGTAGAAGTAAGTGTGGTGGTGTGTGTATAACTGTATATGCAAGTAAATGGATGTTTGATTCTTTATTAGCATGAGTGACTATGTGTGTGAGTAAATCTATGGATGAGTGGCATTATGTAACAGGATGTATAGGTGTATGAGTACATATGATGAGTGAGTACATGTATGAGTGACTGTATAGGACTGTTGGTGAATGAGTGGATATGTATATGGATCTTAGGATTACTGAACAGGTTGTTGTAACTGGTATTGGTATGTCCATTGTTTTGAACATTTTTGTTTCTATTTTTAAATGTGTGTATCAAAGGTTATATTGGGGTGAGAGGAGGTCTGCCACTCTATCACAAGGATGATGTCATCAGCGATGTCATTTGAGATGTCATCAGTGATGTCATTAGTGATGTCACTGACCATGTCATGAGTGATGTAATATGTGACGTCATCAGCAGTGCATTGCGGGCGCGTGAGTTATAGTTAGCTGAACTAATTATAACGGGGGAATTTCAATGGTTTTGTACGAGTGAAAAGTCCAGCTAACTATAACGCCCCTGAAACCTGTGGTTTTTTTCAGTGAATTTCTAAGGTTTTTTAAATGCTAATTCCTAACTATAACGTGCCTGAAACCTATGTTTTTTTAGTGAATTTCAAAGGTTTTTTAAATGCTAATTTCTAACTATGCCTACAGAGATAGGACATGTGAAAGAAGAAAAAACGCGCAGAAAGAAAAAAAAAGAAATTCAGAAAGAAGCAACAGAAGTCCTCAAAGACGAAGAAAAGTGCAGGAAGAAGGATAACGTGCAGAAAGAACTAACAGAAGAGCAGAAAGAAGCCTTGTTGCAAAATCATCCTGTACCCTCAACTTTTTCAGACGGATACTGGTGGTAACTGAGTCTGACTACAGTTCTAGAGCCAGCGCTATGTTAAAAGACACTCAGAATACAGTGAAAACACCTACATACACTAGGGAACACTATGCGTTGGGGTCCCCCTGTGATTAGCATGACCTCCTAGTATATAATAGGGCAGGGGGATTAAAACTACCTCTTAAAACGCGCCACAGGGTGTGTTTGCACACGTCACCTCAGGCCCCGTCCCCTCCCTTCCCCACTGTGTAAACATGCCCTGTGGCCATTTTAAGTTGGGAGATTAAGTTCCCTTGAATCCTGAGGGGCCCTAGGGTCTAACTAGACCACTAGGTACTTCCAGTAAGCGCCACAGAGCTGCATTGCAGAGAGATGTAAAAAGGGGCATGGCCTAGACCACCTCTCTGCAATGCAGCGCCGTGGCGCTTACTGGAAGCACCTGGTGGGCTAGTTGGCCCCCAGGGGCCCTCAGGATTGAAGGGGAATTATTTCTCCAACTTAAAACGCGCCATAAGGCGTATTTGCACATGTCACCTCAGGCCCCATCCCCTCCCTTCTCCACTGTGTAAACACGCCCTGTGGCCGTTTTAAGTTGGGAGATTAAGTCCTCTTGAATCTTGAGGGTCCCTAGGGGCAAAATAGCCCAATAGGTACGTCCAGTAAGCGCCATTGCAGAGAGGTGTAAAAAGGGGCACGGCCTGCACCACCTCTCTACAACGCAGAGCTGTGGAGCTTATTGGGAGCTACTGGTGGGCTAGTTGGCCCCCAGGGTCCCTCAGGATTGAAAGGGAATTATTTCCCCAACTTAAAAGATGCCACAAGGCGTGTTTGCACACGTCACCTCAGGCCCCGTCCCCTGCCTTCACCACTGTGTAAACGCGCCCTGTGGCCGTTCTGAGTTGAGAGATTAGGTCCCCTTGAATCCTAAGGGTCCCTAGGGTTAAACTAGCCCCCTCGGTACCTCCAGTAAGCGCTACAGAGCTGCGTTGCAGAGAGGTGTAAAAAGGGGCGTGGCCTCAGAACACCTGTCTGCAACGCAGCTCACTGGTGCATACTGGAGATACCTGTTGGGCTAGTTGGCCCTCAGGGACCCTCAGTATTGAAGGGGAATTAATTCCCCAACTTGCAACTGGCCAGGGGGCGCGTTTGCAAAGTGCTGCAAGTAGGGGGCGTGGCCACCGGCGCGATGCCTGTCTTTTATTTATTTTATTTTTTTAAGAAGGAGGGCTGTGTGGCCCCCTTTCTTTTTCTAATTTATTGTCCCTGGGGACCCCATCCCCCAGGGCCTGCCCCCTAATTGCTTTTTGGAAAATATTTTTGGGAAGAGGGCCACGTGGCCCCCCTCCCAAGGCCATGCCCTGGGGACCCAAACCCCCGGGGCATGGCTTTTTTTTTTTTATTCTTTAGGAAGGGGGGCTGTGTTGCCCCCCTCCTCAGGCCACTTATGGCCCCAGGGACTCCATCCACCGGGTCCGGCCTTTGTTTTTTATTATTTAAAAAATATATATATTTATAGAAATACCTAGGACATGCTGGACAAACCGTATGTACCTATCACCATGACGATTTGCGTGTTATTCATTAAAAGGCGACTATGCATAAAATGAATCCACTTGGAATGTATTTACACCGCTAGTGAAGCACTGATGTGTCTGACGCCCTACCGTGCCTAATCCCGGCACCCCCGCTGGTGGGTGCTCTCCAAGTAGACACCCTTGTTGTTAATTTATACAAACATGGGTAGCTATTGACAGGCACATTTAATACACATGCACACCAAGCCATTCAAAGGGGATTTGACAAAAATTCTACCAAAACTGTGCAAGAAACCCCCTCACGGTTAATAAAACACACATCCACCGCCGGATGTGTAATACTTTTTATTTTACTCTCTGGAAAGGAGACGAAGTTCACTTGAGAGTCACAGCATGCTCCTGGCTGAGCCCAATGCTGTGTTACACCCACCAGTGCCCGCCGAGTGCCACACACCTCTGTGCTGTATTCCACCAGCTAGTGTGTATGCTATGATACTCTCTAGCCCATGTGCACTGTAACACCACCCCGTGAATATGTCATGCCACACTTGCCTTCGCACAGGTTATATTGCCCCATCTAACGTGCCTTCCTCGATGCCTATGTTATAACGCACAGCGCCATGCCATACATATTACAACCGGGATCCATATTTTTGTCACAGTGCATATGCAACGTTACACTCCCCAGCACATATTTTATATTACAACTTTAGAGTCTAGTTAGGTTACACAACACTGCCCTGTGCATATTACACTCCAAGGCGCATATCGCATAGCATGCGCTAGTTCCTGTGCTATCTCGTGCTTTCCAATGAATCTGTCACTGCGCACAATGTATTGCATATTACATTTCTTGCCCCGGTTCATTTTATATCACACTTTTTGGTGGATAGTTTATACCATACACTATATCTAGTTTTCATTTTCAATCGTGGTCTCAGGACTATGTTCTATATAACACTGCATTTGCCTACCCTTTTCACGGGCATTACATTTTGCGAGGGGGGGTGGAGGGTCAGGGGATGTTTCTGCCAAGTGATCCCGGAGTCACAGTCACAAACGTCCTCTTCTTCCTGAATAAAAGTGAGATTATGCTGCATACTTGTTCATATTTTAGGTAGTTCGCACAGATACACATTTTAAAAACAATAAAGTTCCTAATACCCACCTTCTCTGAACAGTTAGCTTGCTGCCCCATCCACCTCCTCCCTATCCTGTGTTGTCTGAATCCATGGACTAGCCTCCTCCCTCCTGCCATGCATGGTCTGATGTGCTGCCACTACCCTCCATTTAGCATGATGTACCAGTCCACTCCTCCTGCCCTCCATTGCCCATTTCTATGCCCCATCATTGACCTCCTGCTTAGCCTCCGTGCTTAACTTGCTGCCCCTATTCTTCTTTCCCCTGCCCTCCGATGTCTTTGTGCATGCCCCTGCTCCATCCTTTTTGCCCACCATGTTCCATGGACCTGCCACTCCTATCTACTCTCAGTGTTCTTTTGAGCTGCCACTCCCCTCCCACCTGCCTAGCATTGTCAGATGACTGTAACCTGTCCCTTCCACCTCCACCCTGCCTGTCCACATGCCATGCCCCTAATCCCTTCCTCCTGTCCTCCATGGTCCATTTTACTGCCACACCCTTCTGCACTCTGTTGTGCTGCAACTGCTCCTCCTGCCTGCCCCGCGCGGTCTGTTGTGAGGCCCCTTCCCCTGAACTCTCTTGTCTGTGCTCAGGTCCTCACCCTCCCTTCTATCCTCCATGGTCCTCTGTGCATGCCCCTGCACCCTCTTTCTTGCCCATCATAGCCATTGTGCTGCCACTAACCCTCCTGCTTGCCATGCATGGTCTTCTGTGCTGCCACGGTCCATCCCACCTTCCCTGTGTGGTCAGCCAGCTGCCCCTGACCCCCTCCCACCTTAACCTCCATTTGGTCTGTGTGTATGCCATCATAGACTCACTGTTGCTTTCCATGGTGTGTCTTGTTTCTAGTGCCCATCCTGCCTGACCTCCATGGTCATCGTGCTGCTCCTGCCCTGCCCCCTTGCCCCCAGCCCTCTGTTTCCATGTGCAGACCCCTATTCCCTCCCTCCTGGCTTGTCTGTTCCATTGTAATGCCCCTGATCCGTCCCTCCTGCCCTTTATGGTCTGTTATGCTGCAACTTTCTCTCCTGTCTGTCCATTATGGTCAGCTAGCTACCATTGCCTCTTTCCCCTCTGTTCTCTGTTATCATTGTGCATGGTCCTGTCCCCTCCCTATTGCTTTCTATGGATTGTTGTGCTGCACTCCCATCCCGCATGCCCTGTGTGGTGTATTGTGCTACTGCAAACCCTGATGCCTGCCCTGTAGGATCAGTTTGGTGCACCTCTCCAAGTCCCTCCTGTCCTCTGTTATCCGAGTCCATGTCCCTATCCCAATTCCTCCTGCCTTCCATGATCCAATGTACTATACTTGCGAACATTATGAACTTGGTAAGAGGGAGATTTTGAAAAAAAACTGGGGTATTGATTTTCCCCTTTAAGTTACATTGAAAAAGAGGAGATTGTAGACAGGAGACAGATCAAATAAAGCCCATTTGAGTTTAAAAACATTGGACGTTACCTGGCTGAATCGGGTCTGTTGGCATGTATGGTTGTACTACCACTGCCTCTTCCTTCTGCCCACAATGGTCTATTATATTGCCACAGCCTCTCTTGCCAGTCCTGTATTGGGGTTTGTTGCCCCTGCCCCCCTTCCCACTGCCCTCCATAGTCTGTTGTGCTGCCACTGCCCTTCCTGCCTGCCCAGTGTGGTCAAATTGTTGCCTCTGCACCCTCCTACCTGCCTTCAATTTTCAGAGTCTGTGCCCCTGGCCTCTGCCTCTCAACGGTATCCTAATGAACAACTAGATTGCTAACATTCTATATTTATTACAAAAGTGTGGAACGCCTGACATCATCTTGATGGAATCAAAACTGTAATACCTAGAGCATTGCCTTTAGAAATTATATATATGAGAGGGTCTTATTTGCATCAAAATTATGGTTAGTGCTCTAAAAAACTAAAATGAGGACATATTTTCTGAGTTTTCAAATAGCGACAAACCACTTTTAAATTATTTGTTATCTTTATGTTTTTTTATCCAGTTGACCACTTGATTAAATGTTGCACTTAGGGGAGAGGATGTGGTGTTGCTTCCAGAGCTGCAGACTTTGCAACTGGGGAACCAGGTTGGAGTTACTGCTTCAGCTCAACATTCTGTGATTCTTGTCAAATCACTTAATCTCCCCATGTCTACAACCAAAATGAATTTGATCTTGTGTGATGTAACCAATGCTCATGTTAAGCACTCCAATACCTGACAAGTCTGCTCTATATAAAACTGCAAAAACACAAAAAATAAGTGTTTTGCACACTTCTGTCATCGGGCTACATGTGGGCTACATCTGGGTGATATTTGTGCTGCATTTGGGCTCTTTTGTCTCTGGTGGCCATCTTGGAAGATTTATTTGTTATGAAGTTTCCTAATTTCCTCATTTACTGCAATCTCCTCAGTAGGAAATGCTTTCAGTTTTTTACTTTGATTCCATCAAGAATATATTCAGATATGTCACACATTTGCCATAAATTCTGAATGTTAGCACTCTAGTTGCTCATTAGATCACTGTAGTAAAGCTACTGCTCACCACGGAAGTCTGCTGCTGGTATTAAAAGTGCATGTTTCAGTCTGCATGTCAGAATGTTTTAATGAAATAGAAGAGGATTTGAGAAGTCACTCAAAAGGTGCCCTAATGTTTCTTTCTTCAGCACTAATCATAATTTCTATGGCAAAATGAACCTCCTCATTGTGTTCCTTTTCAATTTAAATCTTTTAAGTGTTGCCAGTTTATTCCAATCAAGATGGCTTCAGGTGTGCCATACTTTTGTCATAAGAAAGACAGTAAGTGCTCTAGTTGTTCTTAAGAACACTCTGGGATATTCTGTCTTTGGGCTATACTTGGGCTACATCTGGGTGATATTTGGGCTACATTTGGGCTCTTTTGTCTCTGGTGGCCATCTTGGGAGACTTATTTGTTATGAAGTTTCCTAATTTTCTCATTTACTGCAGTCTCCTCAGTAGGAAATACTTTTAGTTTTTTACTTTGGTTCCATCAAGAAGGCATTCAGATGTGTCACACATTTGCCATAAATTCTGAATGTTAGCACTCTAGTTGCTCATTAGATCACTGTAGTAAAGCTACTTCTCACGAGGGAAGTCTGCTGCTGGTATTCAAAGTGCATGTTTCAGTCTGCATGTCAGAATTTGTTTATGAAATAGAAGAGGATTTGAGAAGTCAAAATGTGCCCTAATTTTTCTTTCTGCAGCACTAATCATAATTTCTATGGCAAAATGAACCCCCTCATTTTGTTCCTTTGCAAATTAAATGTTTTAAGTGTAACCACTTTATTCCAATCAAGATGGCTTCAGGTGTGCCATACTTTTGTCATAAGTAAGACTGTTAGCGCTCTAGTTGTTCGTTAGAACACTCTGGGACATTCTGTCATTGGGCTATACTTGGGCTACATCTGGGTGATATTTATCTCTGGTGGCCATCTTTGGAGACTTATTTGTTATGAAGTTTCCTAATTTCCTCATTTACTACAGTCTCCTCAGTAGGAAATACTTTCAGTTTTTTACTTTGATTCCATCAAGAAGGCATTCAGATGCCATACATTCAGAATGTTAGCACTCTAGTTGCTCATTAGATCATTGTAGTAAAGCTACTGCTCACCAGGGAAGTCTGCTGCTGGTATTGAAAGTGCATGTTTCAGTCTGCATGTCAGAATCTTTTAATGAAATTGAAGAGGATGTGAGAAGTCACTCAAAATGTGCCCTAATTTTTCTTTCTGCAGCACTAATCATACTTTATATGGCAAAATGAACCCCCTCATTTTCTTCCTTTTTAAATTAAATGTTTTAAGAGTTACCACTTTATTCCAATCAAGATGGCTTCAGGTGTGCAATACGTTTGTCATAAGTAGGACTGTTAGCACTCTAGTTGTTTTTTAGAACATTCTGGGAAGCTGCAGTAGAACACACAGGAATCAACTGACAGTCTCTGCCCTTGTTGGCTGTACATGTTTACTGAGAATGTCAGACTTCATTCTCACATGACTGAGAAAGATAATGTGAATTTACAGAAAATATGCTCTCAGTTTAGCTTATCGATCACCTTCCAAGCCTCTATGGGAAAAGCATGAGAAAATAGTTTTCTCTCAAACATGATTCATGATATCACAGCAGAAGGCTTTTTCACATGGTAAAATCACCTTAGAACACACCACAATTCCTAAAATGAGTATGGTACCATCAACATATGATTTATAATGTAACTAAAGTCTTAAAACCTTCTATTAACTGCAATGCTTTTTAATGAGGTGCTATCATGTATATTGGTCCCAAGATGGCTGCCAACACTTCTTGGATGAAGTACTGACAGCCAATCAGATCTCACGATGAGATGTGTGGTTAGACTCCGCCCAGATATATATGTGATTTTGATTTTGTGTTTCTCAACGGATTTACACCATTTAAGCAAAAGGCATGACTCTGAACCAAGGTTTACCTTTCTGCCAAATTTGGTGTAATTCCATTTAGCAGTTCGGGCTGTAGCTGCGGCTAAAGGTCCTATGGGAAATTGCACGAGGAAAACACGTTTTGGGACCCACCTTTATTCTCAGCCCCTGCTACACGAATCATCCCGAGACTTTCAGGATAGGAGCGGACCGGAGCTGGACAAAAGTTTTGAAAATTTCATAAAGATTCGTCTACGGGCACCAAAGTTATTCCAAATAGAATGTTGCGGATTTCCTATGGAAAATAGGTCCTAACTATAACTACCTACTAGCATCCGCCAGTAGGTAAGATATATATATATATATATTCACTGAAAAAACCATAGGTTTCACACACGTTATAGTTAGGAATCAGCATTTAAAAAACCTTGCAAATTCACTTAAAAAACCATAGGTTTCACACATGTTATAGTTAGCTGGGCATTTCCCTCATAAAAAACCAATGAAATTCCCCCGTTATAGTTAGTGCAGGCAACTATAACTCACGCGACCGCAATCCGCTGCTGATGATGTCAGATATTACATCACTGTATTTAGACACTTATTTACCCATGTCTTCTTCCATTCATCTTTAGCTATACATATATTTCCTTATTTTTTTTTTTCAGAAAGACACATATGTCATCAGTGATGTAATATCTGACGTCATCAGCAGCGGATTGCGGTCGCATGTGTTATAGTTGCCTGCACTAACTATAACGGGGGAATTTCATTGTTTTTTTATGAGGGAAATGCCCAGCTAACTATAACATGTGTGAAACTGTGGTAAATAAAATATCACGCTGTCATAATTTTTCAGATATCAATAAGATCATGCATAAAGCAAGAGGCTGAGTCTGTGGTATCAGATTCATAAAGGGCTTTATTCCAATAACTCGAGTCAAAGGGAGAATATCTCCATCACCAAAAAGGATCTGGACGGGGCTGAAAAGTATTCTCAATATTCTCAAAACATTATTCACAGAGTACAGTATATATACATTTCTCAATTGTACGTAAGCAAGAGAGCAAGAGAGAATGAGATAAGAGCATGTGGGCGTGTAAGTAGGCGTGAAGGTGGGCGTCCATGTGGGCGTCCACTTGATGATAAGGGGTAAATTGTCATGTGTGGGTGGATACCTGGAGATGATTTCGCAATGTCAGCAGAAATACTTGGCAGAGATGCGCGCGCAGCAGCATGACGTGTGATTGACGTGCAACTAGAGGGTGAAAGGGACTTGACATTTAGCTCTACATGTGGAGACAAAAGTCTGGGGTTATGTCAACCTAATCCCAAATCATATCTAATATCCTATGTTTAAAGAACTGTGTTATCCACAAGGGAAGGGCTCTCGGACAGAATCTATTCTATACTGACTGTGTGTGTGTGTACAAGCGTCTAAGTGTCTACACTGAATGCGAGGGGATGGGAATATTCCATGGTGACAGGGCTATGAATTACTTGCATGAGGACAGAGAGGCCGGGCCTTTTGCTTGGTAGCTGGAAGAATGTTTACTTAAACTACTAGACAGGAATGCATCGGCTGAGGAGCAAAGTAGATAATTCGAAGGTGAAATACAGCTCTTGGCAGAGAATAGGCTGATGTCAGGCTTCGTGGGCCGCGCAGAGAATGAGACAAAGTTCATGGTCACAGATGCAGGCTCAGACTGGAGCTTTCAGAGGCAGAAGGCAAGAGGAGTTTCGATGGCAGAATCAGGGCCTACTTGCCTGGACTGTAAAAATGGAGTAACTTAGCCATAAAAAGTCGGTGGCCTTTCATACTTAGGAATCGAATATCCAGCCCATTCATGGCGGATCTGACAGAGGACATGTTAACGGTGGACGCACATGTGTTTGCGTCTTCGAAACTGGAACTGGAGGGAACATACATGTACTTGTAACATGCATATAGAACCGTTGGGGTCCAAGATAGGGGACATAACTGGTCAGGAGAATCCACATTTCCACAAAACCTATGGTTTTTTAAGTGAATTTGCAAGGTTTTTTAAATGCTAATTCCTAACTATAACGTGTGTGAAACCTATGGTTTTTTTCAGTGAATTTGTACGGTTTTTTAAATGCTAAGTTATTTATTTATTAATATATTTTTTTAAACAAAACTTTTTCGCGGTGGGCTCGCGGTGCACTTCGCGCACCGCGCGCCCACTTTACGCAGTTCGTGCCGTGCATGCACGGAGCACTTCGCGCACCGTGCGCGGACGGTGAGCAAGGAGCGCTTGGCTCCCAAGGACCAAATACATTTTTGTTTTTTCGAAAAATAGCGGAGTGTGCGCACGCTGCGCGAACTTCGCAGTTTTTTTTTACGTTTGGGTGGTGCGCGCAGTGTGCGCGCACTCGGCGATTTTTCGAAAAAAAAATAAAAAAAAATGTTGCCCTTGGGGGTCCTTCTGGGACCCCCTGACCACGGCTAGGGGGTCAGGAGCTGTCCACTCTGCCCCCTTTTCACGTTCTCAACATTTGTTTTTCACCCCCTCAGAGTGCGAGAGACAAAATGGCGGCTGACACTTCCTGGTTTCGACCGATTCGAATGTTTACAAAGATCTAACAACCAATCAGAATTGCGCTCGCGCACGGCAAGGTGCGCGCACCCAGCGCGCACGCTGCGCGCGTACAGATATATATATTGATTTAAATGCTATTTTCTCTGGAGATACTGAGCAGATTTACACCAAACCTGCAAAAGGCACTTCATGGACCTTATGGCTACCTCTCTGCCAAATTTCACGTAATTCTGTTCAGCCGTTCGGGCTGTAGCTGCGACTAAAGTCCCTATGGAAAAATCCATGGGGAAAACGTGTTTTGGGACCCCCCCTTTATCTCGGCCCCCGCTTGACGAATCACCCGAGACTTTCAGGGTAGGAGCGGAGCGGAGCGCCCCATTAGTTTTGAAAATTTCGCAAGGATTCGTCAATCGGCGCCAAAGTTATCCAAAATAGAATTTTGAGATTTCCTATGGAAACTCGGTCCTAACTATAACTATCTACTGGCGACCGCCAGTAGATAATATATATATATATATATATATATATATATATATATATATATATATATATATATATATATATATATATATACATCAGATTATAGACAAATTGAAATCCAGGACAGATATTGTAATCCGACAATCAGAAAAAGGTGGCAATGTAGTCCTGTGGCCACTGTGCAAATACAATGAGGAGGCACAATCACAGTTGAGGGACACTGAATGCTACCAAAGGGTACTGCAAAGCAATTGTGTAGAGTTCAAGAATAAATATTATAAGGAGTTAGCCAGATGGAGGGGAATAGGGCTCATTAACGAGGGAGAATACTTTAAGGTAGATGACCCTATAACACCAAATTTGTACCTCATACTCAAAATACATAAAGACATGCAAACCCCTCCCGGCAGGCCAATAATATCAGTCATAAGTAGTTTACTTGAAACCTCATCAATGTACATAGATCACTTCTTGCAGGATATTGTAAAATCCCTGCCGTCCTATATTCAGGACACAAGGGACTTTCTGCAGAAATTGCACAGTGTCCCTTGGGAAGAATCAGACCTGCTAATAACACTAGATGTGGCCTCGTTGTAGACGAGTATTGTGAACAAAGATGGCCTTTTCTGGGCACTAGCCCTATAAACGTATACCAACACTCTGTGATACTGCTCACAATGGCAAAACTATGACTGGAAAATAATATTTTCCTGTTTGGGAATGATACCTACAGGCAATTGAGGGGAACGGCCATGGGCACCTGCTTCGACCCAGCTATATGCTGAGTGCTTCAGGTACCACTAACTCTGTGCAGCTCAATTCAATGCCACGTGGCTGTGGGCCCATGATGACCGCTGCCTCGGGCCTACACTGTGCTCAGCAGGGCTCAGAATTCAAGCTAAGGGCCAATGCAAATTGTGTAAGAGAGTATAATCAGTTAAGAAGACCAAATGCTCCCAATCTGTGCAGCTCAAGTCAACGTCACGTGGCTGTGAGCCCTTGCTGACCGCTGCTTCCAACCTACACTGCGGTCAGCAGGGCTCACAAATAAAATTGAGTCTTGATTCATTAATTGTAGAGTCCAGTAGGTAACAGACATTGCTCCCAATGCAGCCCGGCCGGACCACGCATCATCGCTGGCTGTGCATACACTGAGTGCTTCATTTGCCAATAACTGTGCAGTTCATCTCTTTGCCACATGCCTGTGGGCCCTTGCTGATCGCTGCCTCCGGCCTACACTGTGGTCAGCAGGGCTCACAATTCAAATTCAGGCTTGATTCATTAATTTCAGAGTCCAGTAGGCAACTAACTATAACGCTCCTGAAACGTAGACATTTCTACAATGTATTCCATAGATATTTAATCTTTTGTTCCATACACCTACACTGCGGTCAGCAGAGCTCACAATTTGAATTGAGTCTTGATTTATTAATTGCAGAGAGAATTGTACTCTATGTCCTCGGATTTTGTCAAGAGGAAGTGACAAGAAGCTTTCCTCTATGTCTGTGCTGACTACTACCTTCCATCTATACTGCGGATAGCAGGGCTCACAATTCAGATGGAGTTGCGATTGCAGATGACGCAGTCCAGTAGGCAACATACATTGCTCCCAGTGCGGCCCGCCCGCACCACGCAGCATTGCTGGCTGCGCACATGCTGAATGCTTTTGATGCCACTAACTCAGTGCACCACAAGTCACGGCCATGTGGCCTAAATTGACGAAGAATTAATTAGGCAAAATACATTGCTCCCAGTGCGGCCCCCCTGAACTACGTATCATTGCTGGCTGCGCACACGCTGACCGCCACTGTTGCCACTAACTCAGTGAACCACAAGTCAACACCACATGGTTGTAGGCCCTTGCTGACCACTGCCTCTGGCCTACACTGCGGTCAGCAGGTCTCACACATATCCAATCCAATCCTGTCCTGCTAGGACAGGCCATCATCGCTGGCTGCGCACACGCTGAGCTCTTCAGGTGCCACTAACTCTGTGCATCACAACTCATGGACTCTTTATGATTGACTTTCGTGCTGTAGACACCAGACGCAACAATGTCACCTCATGCAGCAGGAATATCCCGAAGGGACAATAACAATTTCTTCACATCAGCACGCTTATCTCTGGTGCCCCTACCTCAGTGCATCACAAGTCATGAACCCTTTATGATACAATCTTTTCTGTGTGATTTAAGATCTGGTACACCTACCTTAGTGCACCACAAGTCATGGACCCTTTATGATTGAATCTCTGTGTGTGAACCGATTATCAATGTTGTAGTTGTTGCCAGCACCAACCATTCCCTGAGGGCTGGCTTACACTCACCCCACACGCATCCAGCACAGACGTCACTGGACATGTGACCCTGGTAATAAAAAGGGGCCGAGTGCACGTGCCCGTAGCCAGTTCCAATATCTATCTAACTGTGTCTGTGTGTTCATTATGTATGCATGATGTCTCTGGTCCCTACCACATTACATTGTGCTGTTGACTGCGCACACAACCATGTTACCTCTGGCAGTGGGGAAGACCTTGGTTATGTAACTTTGTCTGGGTCATTCTGTGAGTACATGGGTAGAGACTGGATGATTAGAGTTCTGCAAGGAGAGTGTATAGTGAATGTATAAGTGCTAGGGGATTGGCAGAGTAATTGGATAAGTACATATGTTGGCAGAGCCTAACCCCCGAGCACGAGCTTGGCTCTAATTGGCTGCCAACCAGTGGCTACCCCGGCGGAGCGTCAGGATTGTAAACCAAGCCTTGGGAAAGGCCCAGAATCCTGTATGCGAGATATTCCCAACCCCACAGCTGGATCATTGACAAACAGCGGATAGAATCAATGAAATTCTGTAAGAGTAAGCGGAGTGGGCAGAGCCGGCGTGTGCAAGTAAGGGGCTTGACTAGAGCCAAATTTTGGGGGAGGCTGATAAAAGTTATGGGGGGGAATTAATTCTTCCAGTCATAGGCAGAGTGGAGATGCAGGGGCTCTAACAAGAGGTGAAATCACCACAAAGCCTCATTTATAGGTAAATGGTCTTTTAAAGACCTGTGAATTACTCGGGTGCCGCACTGAGAGACGCGCACCCAGCGCATTCACACTAGGGGGCCGTGCTGAGCGCCGCTTTCGGATCGCCACTCCAAACTTTTCTAAAAAAAAAACAGTCCACTTCCATCAATTTATATTCGCCCCGAGAACCCCATCCCCCGGGGCATGCCCAATTCTTGAATGTATTTATTAATCATTAGGCAGCGTGGTCCCCCTTCCCTTGTCCGCTTCTGGCCCCAGGGACCCCATCCCCCGGGGCCTGGCCGATTCGTTGGGCACTGTGGGGGGAGCCCCAATGCCCCCACGGTCCCAGCCAGCTGACCGCCTTCTGCGGGAGCCAGCATTGCTTTTGGGCAAGATGAGCTGCTAACCTTCAGCTCCCCTTGCCCAAAAGCAATCCCACAATATAATTATAGGATTGCCCCTGGAACCTAGCCCACAGGGGGGCTCATTTAAAGGTAGTGAGGGAGCCCTTGCCTCATTCCAAAATAAAAAAAAGTCTGGATTTGCGCAGCCAGCACGCATGCTGACGTTTAAAAAAATAAATAATAATAATTTTGCCTGGGGGTCCTTGTAGGACCCCCTGAGCAGCCATAGGGGGTCAGGGTATTTCTACCCTGCCCCCTTTTCTTCTTTTTTAATCTTTTTTGACTGTTTTCTTGTGACTCGGTTCTACCTAGTCACAAGATGGCTGCCAACACTTCATGGTTTAGAGTATTGGCAGCCAATCACAGTGAAGCTCGTGATCGTGGCAGCCAATCACAGTGAAGCGTGTGGTCAGGAGGGTGCGCGAACCCGACGCTGCCCCAGATATCGAAACTTTTATTTTATTAATTTATAATTTCTCAGCAACTACTGAACAGATTTACACCATTTAAAAAAAAGAAGCTTTCGGAATCAAGCACTACCTTTTTGCCAAATTTGGTGTAATTCCGTTCAGCAGCTCGGGGTGTACCCTTGGCTAAAGTTTCCTATGGGAAATTGATTTTTTGACTTTTATTTTTTTAATTTTTCAGCAACTACTGAACGGATTCACACCATTTAAAAAAAAGGTCTCTTTCTGAACCAAGCTATACCTTTTTGCCAAATTTGGTTTAATTCCGTTTAGCAGTTCGGGCTGAAGCCTGTAATAAAATGTCCTAAGAAAATTAACATGGAGCAAACACTTATTAGCAAATCAAAAAATGCTTTTCCTATGGAAACTAGGTTCTAACTATAACTTGAAGGGGACTTAATCCCCCAATTTACAATGTGCCAGGGGGTGCATTTGCACATATGGTATGTCAGGGCCTGCCCCCTCCGTGCACCACTGTACAAATGCACACCCTGGTGCGTTGTAAATTGGGAGATTAATTCCCCTTGAGTCCTGAGGGTACCTGGGGGCCAACTAGCCCACCGGGGTACCTCCAGTAAGCGCCACAGAGCTTCGTTGCAGTGAGGTGCAAAAAGGGGTGTGGCCTCTTAACACCTCTCTGCAGCACAGCTCCCTGGCGCATACTGGAGGTGCCTGGTGGGCTAGTTGTCCCCCAGGGACCCTCAGTATTCAAGGGAAATTAATTCCCCCACCTACAAGGGTCACGTTTGCTGAGTGCTGCTGTTGGGGGCGTGGCCTCCTCCGCGATGCTGGCTTTTTTATGTATTTATTTTTTAATCAAGGGGGGCTGTGTGGCCCCCCTAATTTTAAACTATTTGGGGCCCTGGGTACCCAGGGCCTGCTTTTTAAATTTTATTAATTTTTTTAAACAGCAAGGGGGCCGCGCGGCCCACCACCCGAGGCCAATTTCGGCCCCATGGGACCCCACCCCTCGGGGCATGGCCACATTTTGTTTTAAAAACAAAAAATATTTTTAAAGGATGGGGCTATGGCCTCAAGTGCTCCGGGGACCCCATCCCCCAGGGCTGCGCCTCATTTAAAAAACATGTTTTTTTAAAAACATTGATAGAGGCCTAGCCCACTCATGGCCCCAGGGACCCCATCCCCGGGGCCTGGCCTCTTCATTGGGGACCGTGGGGGGGAGCCCCAATTCCCCTAAGGTCCTACCGGCTCCCCGCCTCCTGCGGGATCCAGCATTGCTTTTCCGGATGGGGAGCTGCTAACATGCAGCTCCCCTTGTGGAAAAACAATGTGGTTTGGATTTTGTACGAAATCCAAACCACAGTTTGCTATGACAGGGCGGGAGACGCACGGCTCCCGCCCTACAATAGCACACAGCAGTGTCTCGGGGATGGTCCCCAGGGCCATGAAGGGCCCCCCTCCCACCTAGTACACAGCCCCGGTGAGGTGGTGGTCGCCGGGGTGGATGGGGGGTCTTGAGCCCCCCACACAAGTTTATTTATTTCTTAAAAAAGCCCCGGGGTGGCAGTCCCCGGGGCTTGGGGAGGCCTTGGAGATCCCCTCACACATTTAAAAATTAGCCCCGCAACTCATAAATCCAGCCCTCGGGAGGTGGCAGTCCCCGGGGCAGTGTGGGGGGGAATTGGGGCCCCCACACATTTTTTTCAGTGCCCCCAAGACCTGGCCTACCCGGGGGATTCAATACAGCAAAGTGCAGGAGCCCTCTGTGTCAGACTTACTGGAGATAACAGGGTCCTCAAGAAACCCCAGCATCCAAGAGGACTTCATTACCCAACCAGCAGTGCACCAGGATGTGCATTTGCAGAGTGGTGGAGAAAGGGTGCCTAGCCTCCGAAGAGCAGCTCTCAGGAATTCTGCTATGTTGGACTTACTGGAGGTAAAAGTAAGGTTTGTTGTCCCCTAAGGACACTCTTGAACCATTGGGACTTCATCCCCCAAACCAGCAGTGCACTAGGGGGTGCGTTCACAGTGTGGTGGAGAAAAGGGGAGTGGCCTTCAAAGTCCTCTCAGCAATCATGCTCTGTGGGACTTACTTGAGGTAGCAGGAGGGCTTGCTGGGCTCCAAGCAACCACAGCATCCAAGGGGACTTCATCCCCCCCCCCGCGGTGCACTGAGAACGCATTTGCAAAGTGGTGGAGAAAGAAGGCATGTCCTCTGATGTTTTGCTGGTAGCTTTTTCTCTTTTTTTAAATTATAAGGGGAGGGGGATCCTTTCCTGAGCCTATTTTGGCCCCTAGGCACCCCTTTCCCAGGAGAGGGGAGGGAGAATTGAAAAGAATTTGAAATGATCTTGGATGTGGATGGCCAGTGTACACATAGTTACAGTATAGCACTGCACAAACCCAAGTCCTTTCCTCTCCACTGATCACCAATGTTAGAAATTGGGTTTCCAAATGGCAGAGATATGCACCCTGTCCAAGCAGAAACCACAATACTAGTCACGGTAAGTCACAAACACACCCTAAATTAATATGTGCTCACCCTCTGGTAGCTTGGCACAGAGAAATCAGATTAACTTAAAAGGCAGTGTGTAAAGTATTTGTAAAATACTTCAAACAGTATCAGTGAAAAACCACAAAAACAGCACACCAAGACAGAAAAACAGAGCTTAATTTTTATAAATAAAATAAGTCCAAAGCAACAAAAAAACAATAAGTAGAAGTCAACATATGAGTTTTTAAAGAATAAACTTTAAAATTGCACTTAGAATCAATAAGCACCTATTGAAGATATCTTGGAGCTGCCTTGGCTCCAGAATCACCACAAGAGGGTATGCAGCCCTTTGTGTATTGGCAGGACACAGCCTTTTCAGGAGTGAGTGTAAGGCTGAGCCCAGCTTCATCCTCTCATCTCCCAGAATAATCCATCAAGTCACACCTAAGCTCCCTTTGTGTGTAGCTGTATAGATAGAATGCATAAATCCCAGCTGTCACCCAACTCGGAATGAACAGGGACGGGCAGCAGGCAGCAGGTAGCAGGCAGCAGGGACAAAATGGGTAAAGTAAGAAAATGCAACTTTCTAAAAGTGGCATTTTTAGAACTGTAGTGCATAATCCGACATCACCATAAGTTGTGATTTTGAATTGTGAGCCCAAAGACAGTCTTGAAAAGTCTATCTCTTCACAATTGGGAATTACACTTAAAAGATGCAATAAGGTAATCCCGATGTTTTCCTATGGGAGAGATAGACCTTGCAGTTGAGAAAAGTGAATTTGGGAGCTTCTCACTACCGGGGCATCTAAGACTTACAAATACATGTCATGACTATTAAATAAATTGCACCATGCCCTCGAGGCTACCCAGGGCCTACCTTAGGGGTGACGTATCTATATAAACAAGCATTGGCATGGCCAATAGGTCCGGCCTTTTGAACCTTATAGGTGTTTAGCCATGCAGCACATGTGCTGCCAGCGATTGAAGATTTGGCACTAGCAAACTTGCAAAGTTTATTTATTTAAATCATTTTTTTCCAACGTTTAGCTTTTAAAAACAATTAAAATGTATTGCTATTGACGGTGGCTATGCATATATTTGCCAAAAAAAAAGACTAAACATTGACACATCACATAAATAAAGTAAAGAAAAGCAGAGATTGACCAAACAGTCCTGGACTCTGTAGGTGGATGTGCAAATGTGCAACAACAAAATGTCACTTAGTGAAGAGAACAACTGAATGGTAGTACAAATGCTGTCACTGGGGTTTTGGGTTTAGGTAACGGCGCCACAGGGAAACTTCACATACATTATCTATTTACTTGCTAAGTAGTATGACGGTGCTAAAAGGTGGGAAGTACCGCCTGACTTCCCAGAAATAAGAGCCTTAGCTCTAAACAATTGTACAGTCAATCCTTAGCACACGTCCTCTTGTCAAACATAAAATTATTTCGTGTTTTCACATTTACAGTACATATCAGTTGGCAGAAGAAATAAGTTAGTCTCCTCTTATGGGTGGTTCTTTATTCATTAGGTGTCTTCAATGCGGTACACAACAGCCAGCCAACACGTGTTTCGTCGCAAAAAGGGAATGTAGTCCCGCGACTTTTTCAAGGCTGTGTTACAAAAGAAATTGAGAACCTATATAGTACATAACTTGAAAACATGTACTCAATGATAATGTCAAGCAACAAGGTGGTGAAACTCAAGAACCGACTAAACGCGGGTGAGCTATGTAGTCCATTGCAATATCAATAAGTGTGAGTGAAAACAATCCATTATTGATTCCAGAGAAAATAAAGTAATCAAAAAGTTTCTATGATTCTAATAATAGTGGAGAGAGCTTGAAAATCGTGCTGTAGTGGGGAAATACGCCGAAAAACAATGCTGATCCTATTTGTGAGTGGCTACCCACGTGAGCATAGTCGTGGTGTGAAGTGGCGAGTTCGGTTCACTATATTTAAGACCATACGGTGTGCGTCTCTATCTGTGCTCATGTGAAGATCGTTTTTGTGCCATATATCAGTGAAGAAAAGCGTGAACGTGAGATTGAAGGTCATCCGGTCATAGCTTTTATTGATATTGATATTGCAATGGACTACATAGCTCACCCGCGTTTAGTCGGTTCTTGAGTTTCACCACCTTGTTGCTTGACATTATCATTGAGTACATGTTTTCAAGTTATGTACTATATAGGTTCTCAATTTCTTTTGTAACACAGCCTTGAAAAAGTCGCGGGACTACATTCCCTTTTTGCGACGAAACACGTGTTGGCTGGCTGTTGTGTACCGCATTGAAGACACCTAATGAATAAAGAACCACCCATAAGAGGAGACTAACTTATTTCTTCTGCCAACTGATATGTACTGTAAATGTGAAAACACGAAATAATTTTATGTTTGACAAGAGGACGTGTGCTAAGGATTGACTGTACAACTGAATGGTAGTAGTTGGCTGACCCATTGTTCTACGCTATAGAATGTGGTGGGTGGAGTTTTTTGGCAGGAAACAAAACACAACAAGCACACACAAGAGAGCACTGGTCCGGGACCAGGGTTCGATTCCCGACGCGGCAGGGTCTTGGGCTATAAATTCCGCGGACCGGATATTCTCGCATCAGTGCCTATTCTAATCATGGGTCCCACGCTGCAACTCTGGGCAATAGCTTGCTTAGTCTCCACAACGGCCCCAACAGCGCTGGGATGCCTGGCTTCACCATGGGGGTGCCCAGGAGTGGACACTTCACACGGATAGCCAGGAAGGGTTCCTACAGCGGTATGAGTACAGCGCGGAGATACCCCCAGGGGTGATTCGGCGCTATATAAGCACATACACACACACACACACACAGGCAAGCAAGACTCAGAGAAACCATGCATTTCTGGCAGACCCTTTGCTGCTCCCTGCCTCATTGATATGTGACACAAGTAAGCATTTGCAAATATTTTCTCAGATTTAAAATTAGATTTATGCCTGAAAAAGCTGTAATGCAGTTATGCTTACATTCTGTATGTTACACAAGGTTGCAGACGTGGGCATGCTTGTACTATGGACAAAGTTTGCATGAACAACACACAAGTAAAGACAGACTAGGGTAGGAAAAGCCAGCTATTCAGTGGAGTTATGAGTGAAATCGTTTGCACATTAAATATCCACCCACTAAGTCTAATTTTTGGGGTATTCATCGACACACAGTGGTGCATTTTTCCACAATTCAAAAGTGCCCACCAAATTTACAACTAAATACCTCAGTGGTAAGCAGTGTTAAACTGTTGGTAAGCCCAGCAACCTGTACAGATTCAATAGGATGTGAGTGGGAAGCCGGTATCATTTGCAGTCAAAATAATCATATGAGAGGATAAACTACAGTAACAAATGTGAAGCGGATTACACGTTTTCGCTAACCCTATTCATTGGTAAAGTATGCAAATATGGAAATGAGAAAGCATATGGAATGTCTGCATACAAAGCATTGGCATGCATCAAATATTGACTCTCCTTCTTTTAAAGGCCCCTGGAGTTATGCGACTCTGCGACCCGCTGTGTTTTTCGAATAACTATTGATTTGCCACACAATTCATTATATGCTGCATAATTTGAAGAGTTTAACAAAAAAACGTATTCTAGCTCATACAGAAGGTTACTGAAATAGGATAACACGTGTTCCACAGCAGTGTAAGGCCCTTCACAAAAACTGACTGTCATCTTTCGGTTGCTTATTGCTATATTTGAGAATGAAAATTGTACTAATAAGAGAAAATCTTTCGCCTGGCAGTGATATAATTGTATAATTGAGTTAAATCCTGCTGCATAATTTGGTCTTGTCCTGCCTCATAATTCCAGTGGCTCTACCAATACTGCCCAGGGACTGTGGACCAGGGTCACGCTGAGGCGCGATTCAATTTCAGCCTCAGACGGTGCTTGTAGGTCATTACTTCGTGGGTTGGATGTTCCTAGTGTGGACTCTCAGCGCCTGGGGAGTGAGGAACAGGATGTAAAGGCCCCTACTGTAAGTTAATCTTCTTTCTTTCCTCTCTCCACTCATGACAAGTGCTGCAACTGCTCAAGGGAACTTATTTCCCAGCCACCCAGCTCCTTTTACTTGGCTGGTGAAGTGATTTGTGGATTAGTATTTTTTCCTAGGTGCGTGATGTGGGGGAAGGCACACATGACAGAGACCCTTGGGGTCCACAGGATATGTGAGAGGTTGAGTGTAGGACAGTGCATCTTGGAGTTGCCCAGGGTGAGCACAAACACAGGTGCTCAGGGCGGTCGACTAGAGCTCTTATATCATGATGCAGTTGTTGTCTTCAGTGTTTCCAGGCACTTGCACCTGGTACCTGAATATTAAGTAATGTTCTGGAAAACGTCAATGCTAATGTTTCAATTTTAATTGATCATTTCTGTATTTATTTGTATTGGCGTTTGTAATAAATGCGGCCCAATGTTCATCCACATAAGAGTTGTAGGCTTCAGGTGTGGTGAAGGTACAAAGCCTCACCAGGTCCGCTGCTTATGCTGGTGCAATCCGTGAACGGCAGCCCGTCTGTGTGTGTAGATTTAAATGTGGCTCTTTCTGTATCTCAATCAGCCGAGTACAAAGGCCAACAGCAGTTAAGACCTTGCACAAGGAGTGAGATCACTGAAGCCAAACAACTTACTGGTTTCCTCAGATTAGGATCAGTGGGGGTGCTTCCAGTAGGGAGGACACATGAGGTGAGCGTACTTAATGAGGTGCGAACTGAGGGAAGGAGGTTGGGGGGACACGGGTGGGGAAGTGGAGGAAGGAGGAACAGTGACAACTGAAGTCAGGTGCATGCGTGTTTGCAGCAGGCTGTGAGTGACTATTCCTGCCTGGACCCAAAACAGTCTGCAGACCTTCCAACTTTGTAAAAATGTTGACTGCATGAGGGGACGGGGCCTGATAAAGAGGCTGGATTATCAGGTCATCATAGACTGAGCCCCATGAAGGAACATTGGATGAGTGGAGCTTGGAGAGGAGGAGCTTTGTGCGTGAACCGCCTCTCCTACAATGCCCAAAAATGCAAAAATAAGACTGCTGAAGAAGACCACTCACGGGGAGGCTGCAATATCCGTAATGGATTTTTACTGTACACACATATCCTCCACGCACGAGCTGGAAAACAACACTGTGCAGTGGCCTTTGGCTCACCCCATGCTCACTGTGAGAGATCGGCTCTTTACCAGGAGACTCTGAAGACAGCTAATATGGAGTGCCTGGTGTCAGCAGGGCAGAGGAAATATGGCATCTCCTGATATGGCGAGGTGGTTGCTGGATATTTCTTTATTTATCAGTGCATAACCTGTGACAAGCTGGGTCTTCATCACATAAAGAAGCCTGCTAAAAGACAGTTCTTGGGTAAGGCAGCCTCTTCTCGAGCAATGGAACATAACAAATAACCTATTCTTACACAGCACGTGCCAATATCAGTGTTGCTGTCTTTGTAGTACTGTAAACAACTGGTGTTAACAATAATCAAATTAATTTACCACAATTCAAAATGGTGTAAAGCAGAGTTGGGCCGGATGCACTTCGAGTTTGTGGCCTGCTGGCTCTACCCAGATAGCAGCGAGCACTTGCCTCACTGATCAGCAGATTCACAGAATAACGGGGGCAGATAGCACATTGAAGGGCAGAATGTCTGCCTCTTGGTGGTTTCTCCCTAGACCTTAGTAAATGAGTGTTCTCTTGGGGAGAGGGCAAGGGGTGTTAAGCCTTAACAGTGTTGGTGTTACCGTTCATTATTTTGTGGGCATTCAAAAACGTCTCAGTGGCCTTTTACAACCCAAATATGTGCCTTAACATACACCACACAACATGCGTTTTACATTAGATATGCAAACATTGCAAGAAAGTTCTTAAAACGCCCCAATATTTTATAAAGTGAATTGGTCGGGAGTCATTTCTTAATAAAAAAAATGTTTTGTAAATAGAGAAAAAAAGGGTAGGAAATAAAAATTGACACTGATCATTGACCCTCCATAAAACGTGCCCCTGCATTTCCATGTGAATCGAGCCCTCTTTGATTGAACTGTGAACTGCTATTTTTTTTACATCATGCATATAAGCCCCATGCTTCCGGAATGTAAATCTGCAGACAGCCTTTCTGAACCTTTGAATTCAGACTCAGGCACGGTTTTTTCTCAAGGGAATCTTAATCTTCCAAACTTCCCATCTTCACAGCTGTAACAGCCAGGAAGGAGCATAGGTGTTCCCAGGGACTTGAACAATCACAACCTCTCACACTTAGGGGCATATCAACAACAACCGGCGATAATTATCGCTGAGCGCACTTAGCGCTTGGATAATTATCGCCGGCTAGCGCCGATTTTTATCGCTGAGATAGCGTGCTATTAGCAACGCTTATCTTATCGGCGATAAAAATCCTAGCGCTAACTGGCTAACGTGAGATTATCACTGAAAACCCAGCGATAATCTCACATTAGCTAGTTGATAGGGACTCACAAACTTAGCCATGATATCCACCTTCCATAGGACTCATGGCTAAGTCAGTCCAGAAGCAGGCATAAGGAAAGTAGCGATAACAGGGGTTATCGCTACTTTTCCTGACGCTATGCTTCATAGCGTTAGGTTTGCTGATAGGAGAAATGTCGCTTAGCGACATTTCTCCTGTCATGCCAGGTCAGGAACGCCCACTTTGCATCTCATTAGAGATGCAAAGCTGGGCGTTAGGAATCCTGACGCTAAAGCAAGGTTTCACGCGTTAGCGTGACCTTGCTGATTAGGCGATGAAAACGGCCGCAAAAGCGGCGATAATTTTTTATCGCCTGCTTGTTGATATGTCCCTATATGCTCACATGGCACGGCACGGTGGCACGGTGGGGGATTCCGTTGGCACGCGGCTGCTGCTGAGTCAGTGGTAGATGCTTGCTGGACGATGGACAATAAGGGCAGGAAAGCGAAGGGCACGAAACACAGGTGACGGCGGTTCACAGAGCTGTCCCGCCATCAGGTGTGCCCCGGGCTTGAATGCCACCTCTGTGCAACCCGAGACATCATCTGTAAAAAGACGTACACAGGACACAATCCAGAACAAAAATCTATCACCCTCCAGTAGCCGAATCTGGCAGCGTGCATAAGTTAAGACAAAACACTTGATGGCAAGGTGGCTTGTCATGACACGTGATGTTAACAATGTTGTTGGAGTTGGCCCTTTTTGCAGGGTCAACCCTAAACTTTTTGCCTTCCTCCTGCATTTCTTCTGACCTGTTGTTGGCTGTTTTATGACTCTGGGAACTTTACCACTGCTGATCAGTGCTAAAGTGCATATGCTCTCCCTACTGTAAAATGTATATGTTGGTTGGATTCCATGATTGGCTTATTTGGTTTACTGTCAGACCCCAGTAAAGTGCACCAGGAGTGCCCAGGGCTTGTAAATACAAATGCTGCTGGTGGGCTTGCACCACTGGTTGTGCCACCCACAGAAGCGGCCTAGTAAAATGTGTCTAAGGTCTGCCATTGCAGAACCTGCGTGCAGTCTGGTACTGCCATGCTGACTGGGCAAGTGCACCCACTTCCCAGTCCCTAAACCTTCCCTTAACTTCATATTAGTCACCCCTATGGTAGGCCCAAGGGCAGGGTGCATTGTAAGCATAAGGTAGGACAAGCCCTGATGTGTGTGGCATGTCCTAATAGTGAATTTCAGCCATTTTCGTTTTTTACTATTGTAAGAATACTTGTTCTCCATAGGCCAGAATGGTCTGTTAGAATTGTTACATCCTATGATCCTAACAGACCCAGGGAACATGGTAGAAATTCGAGTTTAGTATGCCTGAACTCAGAATAATAAAATACATCTTTTAGTAAAGTTTATTATAATATTCTGTGTTTACAAATACCACTTTTAGAAAGTTGGTATTTGCTTGCCTAACCATTTCAGCCCGCCTCTGCTATGATGTGTATCTGGCTGTCTGGTTTGTGTGAGTGACAGGGCTGGGGAAACCCAGAGGGGCAGGGCTAGGTAGCCTGGTGGTAAATAGAGAGATTGACATCCAGATGGGTGGGAGGAGTGCACCTGGACTCTGAATAGGGCTGTGCTCTGCCACCGCAATGCTGGCTCCACCTCCTGTGGAGCGGCTGATGTCTCTGCCCTGCACCCTGAATAGAAAGGCAGAGTCATGTCAACAAAGTGCTCAAGAACTGGTTTGGACTGGGCAAAGGCCCCTCTACCCCAGAGGAACAAAGGAATTAGGGGTATAAGTATTGGGACCCTGCTCCCAAGAAATTAGATCCTGCTTGACAAGAAGAACCTCTGCCTGAGGAGAAGGAACTGGGAAAGCTGTAAGGAGGAGTACTGTCCCTGACCTGGGGGATTGGCCTGCAGTGGTTGCCTTGCTTCTGGAAGGAGAGGAGAAAAGACTACAAAGACTTTAATTCAACTTGTGCTTTAAAGATCTCCAAGGGCTTGTGCTGAGCTTGCCCCCTGAACGAAGTCCCAGGACCAGTGGACTTCAAACCCCAGCTCCCCAGAGTCTTTTGGAAGTGCCTGCTGCTGTTGTTGGGCCTTCTGAGGGACTGCGTGTCGCAAGGAGCTGGAAGCGCGACTCGAGAAGGAGAAGCGTGCCGCCGTCAGAGCTGTTGTCGTCGCATCTCGCAAAGGGTGTCACCGCGGCAGCATCGCAACGAGCGGAAGCGTCTTGCATCATTCCAGAAGTGTCTCGCAACGCCGAAGAAGCGTGTCGCCATCGCAGCCATCGTAGCTGAAGCATTGCACCGCATCAAGAGAAGAATCTCGCATCGAGGAAGAAGCGTGTCGCCATCGCAGCCATCGTAGTTGTCGCATTGCACCGCATCAAGAAAAGCGCCTCGCATCCACGGAGAAGCTTGCCGCCGTCGGAGCTGCTGTTGTCGCATCACGTAAAGGGGTGATGTCGCTGCAGCATCGCATCGAGCGGAAGCGTCTCGCAAACGTCGGAGAAGAGTGCTGCTGCCAAGACCGCTGTCGTCGCATCGCGTAAAGGGGTGACGCCGCTGTAGCTGACGCATCGAGTCGAGTCTTCTCGCAACATCAGAGAAGCGTAATGCATCTGGAAGATCTTCACGTCTTTATTTCTTTGCACCAAAAACTTCATCGTATCAGCATCGTTGCAACACTTTCGTTGCCCTGCGTGTCGTATCTAAGGTACATTGACTTAAAGTGTCGCATTTAAGAACTTAAGAGAACTAAGCAAACTTCTACCATCTAAAGTAACAGTATTGTGTATTTTTGTCGTTTAATGGTCTTGTGGTAACTCTATATAAAGAATCCTTATTTTTAATATAAAAACTTGTGTGGTGTCCATTTGTAGTGTTGTCACTTGGTTACTGTATGTGGTCACAAATGCTTAACCCATAACGCTCTGAGATAAGCCTTGTCTGCTCGCGCCAAGCTACCTAGAGGGTGAGCAGGGTTTACTTTAGGAGTGTAACCCCTTACCCTGACTAGAGGAAAGGATCCCTGCTTGTCACAAGTACCTACCTGTGCCAACCAGAGAACCCGGATTCTAACAAATGTCATCACGCATGACGTGCGGCCACCATTTTAAATTGGGGTAATATTAAGAAAAATTGTAGCTGCAGAGCTTAACTGGAAATAATCAGCCTCCAGTAACCCAATCTGGCAGCATATATGCAAGAAGACAAAACACTTGACGGCAAGACGGCCTCATCATCGCATATGCCACGCGCCCACCATCTTAAATTGCGGCAATATAAAAAATTGCAATGATAGAGATTTTCTCTGAGCGTCGGTAGCACATAACTGAAAAGCAATGTAAATAGTTGTTCACACGAATCTTTGCAATCCCAGCCAACTGCAGAACATTTCCATTTTGAGAATACACCCCTCCCCCATGAAGGCTGATGCGGCTGCCTGACATTGGAGCTGGGAGCAATTAAAAACATTGAGTGCTGGAGGGAGGTGGGCTTAGACAAAGGAAAAAGTAGTCCCTTCACAGCTGCTATAATGGGACAAGTGTAAGGGGACAAGTTATGGGGCATTGCTCCAGTGGGAGGAAATGAAAGACAAAAAGGAGGGACAAAGGAAAGGATTGACCACTAGCAAGCTAGGAGTTTTAAAGGACACTGAACCAAACAAATGAAATGGCTTTAAACCCACAATAGAAGTATATACTAAAGTATACACAAGAGGTCTAAAATGCTTGACCTAAAAAGGAAGGTTCATGCCTAGCAAGAGGGTTATATTCCCAGGTCGAAATGGCATTGTAAACTGCACAGACATGCTCTGCAATGGCTGGCCTGAGCCATAGTTGGAGGACTACTTAAGTGGGTGGCACAATGAAAGCTGCAGGCCATCTAGTAGCATTTAATTTACAGGCCCAGGTCATGTAATGCACTTTACTAGGGACTTATAAATACATTAAAGATACCAACTGGGAATGAACCAATATTACAATGTTTAGAGGAGAGAGCACAAGCTCTTTAGTCGCTAGTCAATTTTGTATTATTTTACCCATTCGAATTAATACATTTTAGTGAGCGTGGCTTTTATTTTTGTACAATTGAGAAGAAGCAAACGGAACGGCATATTTATAAAATAATGAATATCAACCAAAATAACTTTTTGGGTGGAGAACATCTCTATGTATCTTATTAAAATGGGAATGGAAGGAATGTCATTCTTCCAGGTGTATTGATCCTCTGACTACACTTGCATGCTGTGACAGTGCTTGATGTGTGGGATTGTTCGTTTAAGACAAAAACAATCACATTGAAAACAGAACATCCATAAGAACACAATTAAGGCATGCAGAATTTGGTGTTTTGTTTAAAAATACAGTTTGCAGCTTAGAATACCATTTTGCTTTGAAGGCGTGTCAAAATTAAGAATAAGGGTATACTGTTCAGAGTGATTTCGGTATGTTTTCGAATAAAAATGCTATTGTGAGAAAGAGGTCGGACGGGCAATGGCACACAGACCGACCGTTTTTTTTAAGTAAACAAATTTATGCAACAAGTCAATCCTCAAAGATGATGCATGTGAGTACCGTGCTGAATAAACAAAAATAACAAACGAACTGCACAAAGCAAAGTATTTTAAGGTGCACAACCATGTTAATTCTGTAAGTAAAATAAAGCACTTGAAGAAAGTATAAACCTTAAACAAAATCGTTAAATATATGAAAGCTATGGCTTCCTGGCGAGATCAGATGCATATGCTATTGTTTTCACACCTGCACTTTATATCCCACATTTGACTGGTCAAAGTGCCTCTTGGTTCTATAAATAATCCAGCAGGAAGATGTCTTGTGGGTCATCCATCGGTTAACCGTTACTGCACAACTACTTTGGCCAGAGCATTTAAGTACTAAAAGTATGTCTAGCCTCCTGACACAGTGTTGGGAGGTGTTGCATCCCAGTGCTGACCAGCACCAATGTGGCATACATAGATAAGCATGTACCATATGGAAAGCATGCAGAGCACACTGATATTGGAGGTTCTTCGAAAGTTGGGTACTGGTGGCAGACAGGGGCTGCTGAAAGATTTGCTTTCATCACATCTTCAAATTCTGACTACTTCAACTGGCCCTGCTGAAAAGTCACTTTTGTTAGGGTGGATGGTGAGCCATCTGGTGAAATATCAAAAACCATAAATGAGAATTTGCTAAAAAAAAAATGGAGTGTGCATATTATGCGTGACATTTAAATGTTTATAGACAAGTGTCAGAGTTTGCAGGAATGCAGGGTGAAAGAATGGTAAACAATGGAAAACTAGTCCTTGCAGCAAAGTTTGCCGAGATATCCTTAAGGTCAAAAGAGATCAAGAGTGGAGAATATTGAAGAAGGGTAATTGAAGGTTAGCGAGGCGGACACATCAATTTACAGAGATCCACTTTCTGCATCACGGGCAAAACTGTGGGGCAATAGTGGAAGCAGCATTATGATATATCCTCATTCACTAGCATAGGTGCCTTGCAATATTTTATTGTGGCTACTTTGCTTTAACTTGGTTTTAAATGTTTACATTCCACCCCTTTGTTACGTTTTTCCATTTAGGTTCCCTCTTCTTCCCTGTTACATTACCTTGTTGCTCAGTCTCCCGGTCTCATGCTGAGTTCTGCTACTTATTTACATGTGACTACCACACACGTGGCTACCCTGTCTTAGTATATTGGGCTTTGGTTGTATTTACTGTTTGGATACAAAGCTAAACATTGCTCATCTCCACTGAAAAAGACATCCATTTACTATATAACACCAGGGCACACCTGGAAAGCCTTTGTCTGTACTGTGTTTTCTTACAAAGTAGTGAGTGGTGGTTCATTGAAGGTCATGAGCCGTAATTGACTGCCTATTCTTAAGGAGCACCTCTTGTGTCTTTCTCTTCCACCATTTTCCTTGCTTTATAATAGTTAAATATGATGTAATAGGTGTACAAGGGGGTTTCTCAGTGGCCCCACTTTGGACATATCCATACATTCCTCAAACACTGACAGCAACTCAGTAAAGGTCTTTAATGTAGCTGTTCCTCTGCTACATCTCAACTCTAGTGTTGAGATGTTTAAGAGCACAACGGAATTTACCTTCTCTTTTTAACTACAGTTTCACGTCATCTTTCTAGTAATTTAAAAGAAGCTGGGCTTTCTGAAGCAGATACATCACAGACTCATCAAGCCCTTACCAAAGTGCCCTTGATCCCAGTGGAGAAATCTCAGATTTCTACTCAAGTGAGTACAATATGGTCAACATTTTGAGGGACTGATGATCAGAATTGTACATTTATCTCTCAGTTTCCAAATTTCCCAGACTACACTAGTGATCAATGGGAGTGGTTAACTAAATGACTGTTAGACCTATCATCCTTAGGGTGGTCTTCCCCCAAACGTTTTGCCCTGCATGGACAAGGTCCTATACCCCTTCAAGACATTTTTACGTGGTATGTACCTACCAGGTGTCTTCGTTCTGCCAGTGCCTACCTGGTAAAAGTTCCAAAGGTTCGGAAAGTTAAGTCAGGAGGCAGAGCCTTCAGCTTTGCTGCAGCTAAGCTCTGGAATGGCCTCCCCCTGGAACGCAGACAGTCGCACGACCTCCTGCAGTTCAGGAAGAAACTTAAGACTTGGCTGTTCCCTAGAGTCTAATCTTCCTGGCACTATTTGCTCTTCCCCGCTCCTACCTAGCCACATATTTTTGAATCATGTACTGTAGCGCCAAGATACCCGTTGGGTGATTGTTGCGCTCTAAATACTCTATACAATACAATACAATACCTACTTTTTGCTGTATCTTTTTGTTGGCAGCAGGACTCTCAGCACTTTACCACTGCTGACCAGTGCTAAAGTGCTTGTGTTTCTCCCCTAAAAATGGTAAGATTGGTGTATACACAACTGGCATATTTTATTTGCTTGTAAGTACCTTGTAAAAGGGTATAACATATACTGCCTGAAACCTAAATGCTACTAGTGGGTTTGAAGCACTGCTTGTGCCACCCACACAAGAAGCCTTTCAAACCTATCTCATGCCCACCATTGCAGGGCCTGTTTGTGCCATTTACTGCCACTTCAGCTTGGCATTTAAAACCCCTTGCCAAGCCTTGCACTCCCCTTTTATTACAAATACGGCACCCCTGAGGCAGGACCTAGCTATCCCTAAGGCAGGGTGCTGTGTAAGTAGAAGATAGGACATGTACTGTTAAGTATTACATGTCCTGGTAGTGACAAACAGCTACATTCATTTTTCTCTACTGCGAGGCTTACTCCTCTCATAGACCAGCATTGGAATTCCTTAATGCATTTTGTTTCATATCTTTGGAATGGAAATGATAAATCCTCTTTAATGGTAAATTTGGATTTCCCATTGCTATTTTTAGAAATGACACATTTGGAAAGTGGACATTTCTCTGCTCTTACTACTATGTGTCCCAATGCAGCCTGTCTCTAATGAATACCTGGAGTGGGTGATAGCTACACTTTGTGCATTCCCACTAGACAGCCACAGATACAGGAAGAGTGGGCGTGACAGGAATTCATCTGCATTACAATAGCTTTTCCTGGGAAGGAAGAGAGAGGGGGAGCTGACAATTTCCCCTGAATAGACAGTGTCCTGTTTCCCACACAATGGGATGATTACCCCCTATTGATAGTTGGGAGCCTGGGCTATAAATAAAGGGCAACCTGTGCACTTGAAGGGCCTGCTTTGTAGTCACTCCCACTTCAAAGGCACAACTGGGTATAAGTACTGGGGGTCTGCCCCTTCCAAGACCGTACACTACTGAAACTGTGAAGAACTCTGCTAGGAGTAAATACTGATGTGATCTAAGGAGTGCCACTCTGCTTGACTGCTGCTCTGGAAGAACTGCTTTTCTGCTTTGCTATGCATCTCTGGTAGAATTTCTACCCGAACGGTAGGAAGACCAGCACAAACGGCAGTTCACACTGCACTCCTCCACTTGTGGAACTCCGTAGAGTTTTTATGTCACTTCACAGAGTTCTGCATAGCAAAACTATGCAAACTCGCTCAGGCTTAGTTATAACAATGAAGCTCTAAAGCTAATAATGAACTGGCCAAACCGTATAATACCTGTCTTATTCCCTTATTATAGGATGATTTGTAAGTGCTATCAGGTGACTCTAATTTATTAATAGTACAGTAAGTCCTCATTAAATGCTCCTTCCTATCCATCCTATGTTCTGGTTAATACTATTTGTAAGCAATGAGTTCATCCTCTTCCTCCTATCTCGGTGGAGGCATTGAATCTCATCTTAACCTCCTCGACAAGGCATTGGAAGTATCTCTGAGACTCAAATAACGTAAGCCCACACATTTTGCTCCTAGAGTGGAATTCTGGCTTCAAAAAAGACTGAGCTTGAAACCACTACAGGGACAAAATAAGTGACAGGTGAACTTTTTATGAGGTGCCCAGCTGACCTGTAACATCTGGACATGTCCTGACCCCTACTGGAGTGAGGCTTGACCCCCAAGTACTGTACCCGAAGTCCTGGAACCTGTGGCTGTGCATAACAGGACTTTTCCGATCACTCCTGAATCCTATGACTTAGACGACCTTTGGACGTCAAGACTTCTGGAGGACTAGTATGAACTTACCAAACCAATTTTACCTTAGGGGTGACCTGGCTGGACTGAAGAAAAAGGGTTCCAACCAATCAGAGCTACTCTGCAACAGCAAATTTGTTTCAGCTGGACTTCAGTGAAAACATATCGGGCCTCGTTGAGCCCTCTTTAGACACAGCCTCAGTGTTGTCCCAAAGGAGGATTTTGAGCTCCAATAAGAAGAGACTAAAGCCCTCATTTATCAGATTTTGGCATAGGGCAGTGCTCCCTAAGCCAAAGTGAAAGGGCAGGAATGCACAGTAATATTTCAATACTGTGAATTCCCGTCCTTTCTCCATGTGCTGGTGCTGTTTTGGCAGCCTAGTGAGACTGTAGGCACCCATGCACCATGGTGCAAGGGTGACTCCATTGCATGCAGGATTGATTTTGTGCAGAAAGGGATACATTCCTGCACAAAAACAATTCTAAGAGGCATTTTCCTCTTTCTATGTGTGCTGCGGAATGCAGCGCACATAAAAAAAGGAAAAATGTGGAGAAATAAACATATTTCCCCTTTTTACACCTCACCTCAGGAGGCATACAGATTTGGCGCTTTCACAATTTTACATGATTTTGTAAATCTGGGAGAGCATCAAAATCCATCGGTGTTGCATGGGAACACCCACGCAATGCCCATGGAACGTCGCTTGCGCAGTGCAAGGCAACACACACACTTCTGCTGTGGTGCCTTACTCAAGACTTATGGAGCCACTCAAAGCCTCGCAGGAATGCTTTGTGTGGCTTAATAAATTAGATTTAGAGCCCTGCGTCAATCATATACCACTTTGTGTGGTGCAAAAGTGATGCAAGGTGTTCATAAACAAGCTCTGAAATCTGAAGATAAAAATATTGACCTGACGAAGGTGCCAAAAGTATCCAACCAGCAAGAAGACTTTCCTGCCTGTGAAATAAAAATTTAACGGCTCACAGCCTTTCGCACCGAAACTGATAGTTTCACTGGTACTTCATCCAACAACTAGCTGACATTGTGGAGCCCTCCACGGATACAGCCTGCTTCGCTGCCCAAGTGAAAGATTTTGACTTCTAGAAAAAAAATGTAAGCGGTCTATTTAACGAGAATGTAACGCAGTGCAGCAAGTCAACTTGCTGCTCTGCACTGTGTGACAGAGAAAGGGCAAGAATGAGCTATATTTAAGGCAATACAACATATTCTTGCCTTTTCCCCAGTGCTGGCACCTTTTTGGCAGCCTAGCATCAATGCAGATGCCCATGTACTATGGCTCAAGGGTGCCTGCGTTGCAAGCAGGATTGTTTTTTGTGCAGGAAGTCACACCTTCCTGCACAAAAACAACCCTGAGAGGCATATTCCTCTCCCTATGTGTGCTGCAGACTTCAGCATACATAGAAAGAGGGAGTAATGTGGATAAATAAAGATATTTCTCTTTTTTAACCATCTTTTTGGTGCATTTCCAGGTCTACCCGTTCTGGTAAATCTAGTAATGTGTCAAAAGCTATGGAAGCTGAGTGGGAACACCCATGCTACATCCATGGATGTTTTCCCAGGGCAGAGTAAGGCAAGGCAGCGATTTACACTGTGTTGCTGTACTCTGGGGTTATGGAGCCACTCAGGGCCGTAAAGTGCCCTATTGTGGCTTCATGAATCACATGTAAGTTTTGAGTCGTTCTTGCACCATGTTGTAGAGTACAAGAGCAACGCAAAACAGCTCACAAATAGGCACCAACATGTCAAGGTAAAATCTCCTACCCGGTCAAACCTATTGGGTGTATCTGCTCCAGCATGGTTGGCTTGATCATTGGTGCTTTGTGCTTTATGGTGCTCTTTGTGTTTACCTTTATACAAATTCATAATTCAGGTACCCCTTATTGAATTATTTGTCATTTTAATGTCATTCAGTTCATTGAAATATTCCCTATTTTTATGAAGTGGAGTGGGTAATATTTCTTTTTATTAAACTTTTTTTTTACTGTTTTGCTACTTCTACATGCTTTGCACATTTTCTTTAATTTAAGCATGTCTGTTCTGTACCAGAGCTACCAAGGGATGAGATCAATGTTTAATTACTGAAATATTTTACTGGGCCTAACAGGATTGTGCTTCTATTACTTGTTGTGGACCTCAGTCTACCCCAGCTAATAACCCACTTGCCCATATTCATCGGATTGTTTATTGCTCTCAAAATTCTCTTTGCAGATATCCAAATCTCTTGCGAAGGGGCACCATAGTGCAGATATTTCATGCTATTTCTCATCTTTAGATTTTTTCTTCAGCTGAATTGTTACAATTAACTTTTGTTAAGAACAGCACAAAATGTGTATGTGCAACATGCCTCAACTTGACTGTATAGCTGATCATACTAGAGACGTAATATAAGTTTTGCCGAGGGCTTTTAATTAGCGTTCTACATGTTACCTCTGAGGCTGCCAATCAGACCATCCAGAAAGCTCAGATTTGAATATTTTTCAATTTTTGTGATGCTTTGCTTGTTTAAATTGCAAATTGAATATTATGAGTATGGCGAGAGTAGTTTTGAGGGGGTGAGGACAATAGACATTCCTGACCAAGAGTGTGGAAGGTTTCCTTCGCGTTTACTAAAGTGCAGCCTTAAACTATTATGAGTAAAAAAACACTGGACCAACCCTTTATGCCCAATCAGAACCCGGGGTATCAAACACAGTTAAACTACCATGTTTCATTGGACCTCTATTTATCTGTGTATATACCAAACCACGTACACTCTCTAGGTTATAAAACAAACTTACTCTATTTATTCATAAACATATATCAAAATCTAGTGAAGTGCAGATGGTGCAATGCTCAAAAGGTCCCTGCACGCCGCTCCACAACCTTGCACAACTGGTGTGGGGCCCAGGCTAAAAGAGTGAGGGGTGCCCTGGGGCCTGCAGCTGATGCTGATGTGGTGTTCTTGTGAGAAAGAGGGAGTGTCTGCTGACACCCAGTCCTGCCTGCGTGCAGCCCTGACCTAGTTGTGCAGGGTTGAGGAGCGGCGCGCTGGGACCAGCTTTAGAGAAGAGCCCGGGATCCGCAGCGGAAGGACCCAAGCAGCGCCATGTGGCCACCGCAGAGACCAAGATGTGCCAGAGGCTGCTGTGCACCCCTAAGAAAGAGCATTGATGCAGATTTCGACCGTGACATTACCCCAGCACAGTACACATACGCACTGCTTGGAGGTGAAATGTCAGCCAGCATGTTTGCCTGAAAGAGACCCATATGAATTAACTCCAGGGTGGAAACATTGATTATTTTTGTTGGGATTGTCTAAATATTTAAAGTACAGTGTGGGCAGGAATCAATGATTGTATCTTGGATTGTTTCTTATTCCACCGTAAAGCCCTAGACATCTTATTGTAGATATGGGTCAGTGTACATATTGCACCTCACTGCACCTTTTGAGCACTGCGCTATCTGCACTTCACTCGATTTTGAGGGCATTCATATGTTTATGACTAAGTAGAGAAATATTGTTTGATAGAGTGTATTTGGTTAAATGATACGAGGTCATCATCATCACTGTCTTGTTATGTTGCAAAATACATCTGTTTTTTTTACTCTATTTGTTATATCCTTTTGATGTACTAAATTTACAAGAGGGACATGACTAACTTCTGCCAGTTTAGTCCGAAATGTTTAAGTTTTTACCACAAACTCAGCCAAATCAAATAGTTTTAACCTAAGATCTATATTTTGAAAATTCCTATACTGTTCCCTGCTTGGTATGCAAAAATAATTATTCACTAGACTTTGGAATTGTGGGCTTTTAAAATCAATTTTGACTCAAGATAATTACAGAGCAATTCAGTCACTGGTTTGTTAGATTCCACTGCCTGGTTTTTCTGGGGTTAAGATAGAGACTGTGATTAAGGAACTAGAGCTATTACATCACTACCAAAGAGTGATGCATTACAAAATGTAATGACTCTGCTTGCTGCCAAATGTTAAACTGAAGGGCATTTTTAATGTAGACAAGAAGCTTAGGCATTACTATATGAAAACTATCTGTTTACCTACTCAAGGTAGGAATTAAGGCTGGATACCATTAAATGAATGGCATTAAAAAAATGTTAGGCCTTTTGTCTTCAAAAGTACAAAATATTGAATCAGCTTTGCGATTACACAGAACTACTGGGAAGTAAAACTTACACACTTGTCTTGTGGGCTTTCTGTCAATGTTAAACCAGGGGTCAGATTCCCGTCACTTACCCTGATTGATTTGGAGGAATTGATGAATTCTGGGAACCCGTCCAGGTATTCATTGTCAAACGGCTAGTAAAATAAAAATGGTAGGCAGTAATAATGAAAGTGCTTTGTAAAGCTGCATATCCTTTGGCATTGTGCTAGGCAGTTGAGTGGGAGCACTGAAGGTCTGTATTTATAAGAACAGGAAGCCAGAAGACTCCTCTAAACATAGTCTATTATCAATACATTGTCCTGCAACAAAATACTGGTAAAATCTCTTTAGTTTTAGTTGGCAAAAGCTATTTTTATTCGACAAACTAGGTTAGTGAAATTGAAGACCATCTTACCAAAGGGTCTTTAGGAACAAGGAAGTAGCTCCTGAATCAACTGACTAAGCTACGGCCCTATTTAGAGCGGGTGACTCTTCAACTCTTACCCTGTGACGTTTCCCAGAACAGCTTTCCAGAAATCTCTTGCATGGTTTTGTTGCTTTGTGGATTACATATGTGGTATGGATGTGGTCGACAGATGGCTGTTGTGGAACTACTTAAAGAAACTCAAAATGCAATGTGAGTTAAGTAATGCTATATTTTGGCACCCTATTTATTCAGCCTGTTTGGTAGACCTTGATGTCCTGTTGTGAGAAATTAATAATGGTTCACCATGAATTAAAGCAATGTACTATACTCATGACAAGTTTTCAAGGACGAATACCCAACGTGAATGGCAGGAAAGTCTTGACTGTTGACAGGTTCCTGCTCTGCCAATAGAGTGATAATAAATGCCAACAAAACACGTTTGCATCCATGAACACATATGTGTAGCTATCTCAGTTGTATGGAAATGGCTGTGGTTCAGAGGTGTAAATATCTAAGCCTCATTTTTTTTTTGGCTTAAATAGAAGAATGCACAGGATGCAAGACACCTACAAATTTCAAGAGATCTTTCGTGGCTACCCGTTCTGGCATTTGGTGTTTCAAAGTGGAAGGTGGCAAAGCCATACTTTTTTAGGATAAGCTGGAATTCCCAGCATAGGAATAGATCATTGGTATTCAATATTTTCTCCCAATTCAAGCCTTTAACTCCAATTCAAGGTTAGGTCAGTCAATTCAATGACACTGAAAAATCATTTTTCATAGCTGGTAAGATCTAATTCGCTCGACCTCAGGAACAATGCTTATTTATTACTCAAAACAGGAAAAAAATAGATTTGAGAATCCTATCCTTAATCATGATAAGTTTAACACTAAGAGATATGTGGTATTCTTGGTTTTATCTTTGCTTTATGGGTTTAGTTATTGTACTGTATGTGTATCTTTAAATAGCGAGAATCAGAAAAAGGGGGGGAGTCAGAGGGAAGGGAAAAGCTAGGTCCACCCTCCTGTATCAATCATGAATCAAAAATATCCGAAGTTTCGGAATAAAGAACCTAGCCACAGACAACGTTTTTTTGCTTAATTGGAAAAAAACTCGGTATTGAAAGGAAAAGTGTCCTTTCTTGAGTCCCCTCACTCACCAGGGTTTCCCCACGGTGACATGCTTCATCATAGGGGCCATCCCAACCTGCTGCGGGTTGAGGCGTGCTACGACTTGCGACACTACGTAGGAGCACTGTTTTTGAGTGACTATGTGTAGTGCAGTGATGTGCCTGGAGTGGGTGAGTTAAAAATATCTAACTAGTGGGTAAAATTACTTTAATTGGGCCCCTAGTTGATATATTAAAAATGGGGTCGGTCTTTAGGGTACCTGTTGGTTATGAGTCAGGAGTACCTAGTGGATGTCAACTAATTTGAGCTTCCCCAGTGCTCTTCATAAGGACAAACACAGGGGCCAGCCCTGTGTGTACCACTCCTAAAGTGACTTAAAGTGAGGAAAGAAAATTAAATCACGCTGCAAATATTTAGGCAAGCGTGGTTAATACATACAATATATTAATCAGTAGTATTAATTATGAAGCAAAATTGTGCCTCATGGTCATCGAGGGGCTGAGAAAGTTCTACTGGAACGATCAAAGGAAATCCTCCCTGTTGGGTTCGCCTCTCCTCGAGACCGCATATTGTCCTTAAATAGCACCATGGTGACAGAACCGTATGTAAGGGAATGTCAGTAGCCTGAGTTAGTTGCCTTCCTTGAGCCTTGTTGGAGGGATGGGACATTTATGCTTATATTAAACTACACTGTTCTACTCTACTCTGCATCTGTGTATTACCTGGATTCATCTATTTTACACTGGCGACGAGGGTGGGATTTCGAACTCCATGCATGAATTCTTCATCTGGAAGCAAAAAGTCCCAACATCATCTACAATTTATTTGTTGAACCTAATCTCAAATTAATAGATTGATCTCAATGGATTCTTAAAGAGATCTGCCTGCCTGTTCATCTGGACACCTTTATCAATTAAGGCTCATGTGAGTGATTAATTACAATTTATTTTCAATTTATGATGGGATTTTATTTCTGACTAAAGTTTCCAGAAATAATTCCTATTTCCCACGAAGATCCGTGATTCTTGTTTGTGTCATTTACAAGGTGTATCATCTTTGTGCTTTTCCTATTATAATATACAAAACGTAACAGCACCCCCATTTTTCCTAACATCGCCAGGAGATCCTCCAATCAAATGGCAAAAGTGGAAAAAGGTTTTCAGCTCTATGCCAAAGTTTGTGGTACTAATCTCAGTTCGAAAACAAAAACAGATATTCTTTTACATTGCTTAGGTTCAGAAGGGCAGGAAGTTTTCAATCATTTACCTGACATTGTTGATGATAATTTGAATGAATTTGAGATTTGTATGTTAAAACTTGCTAGACATTATTTGCCAAAAGTAAGCACCATTTTGGAGCGATATCATTTTGGCCGTAGAACCCAAAAAGAAGGCGAGTCTGTTGAGAATTATGTAACAGCATTAAGAAAACTTGCTTCTTCTTGCAAATTTAATGCGTTAATCGAAGAGACGATGAGGGATCAGTTGATGCTGGGGTGTAGTGTTGAAAAAGTGAGAGATGATCTTTGATAAAAGGATGATCTCTCTTAAGATGAGGTTCTTGTTGCAGCTAAACAAATTGAACACTCACTTAAATGGGTTGAGTTCATTTCTAACCGTGAATCTAAGGGTGATACAGTTCAATTTGTAATGAATTTCTCTAATGGTAAAAACCCGAATGACAAAAACCAGAGGAAGAGTGACTGTGTGAGACATGAAAAAAAGAATTTGTTTAGTCCCAAATGCTTTAGATGCGGTAAGATGAAAAAATGTCCAGTTTTACGAAATTTGCTTGCAAAGCCAAAACTTTTAAGGGGAAGGTTCATGTGATTTCAGATGAATGTTAAAATGAAGAAAATGTTGATGTGGATTGTGGACAGATTGTCTAACATGTGACCTCTACCAACAAGAAAGGCCCTTTAGATGAAATTAGTGTAGAAGGGCATATGACAAAGGTCTTAGTTGATTCAGGGGCAAAAATTACCATTGTTTCAAAAGAATTGAATTTAAGTTCCCTTAAGGACAATTTAAAGTCTTAAAACCTGATATTAAACCACATGCTTATGGTGGAGAACCTATTAAACGTTTAGGTTATTTTTGGGGTCTAGTAGAATATAAAGGAAGATTTCTCTCTGGTAAAATCTATGTGTCTCAAAAATGTGACAGCATTTTGAGCTGGTTTCACCAGAGGGACTTAGGTGTGATTGTTGATCCCAATAATGATCCCCCCATTATTTTTAAAAGATAATTTCTATGTAAAAGAAGTGAATGTTGAGGGAGACCATGATGAATGTTACTTTTCAATGTTAAAAAAGGAGGTTCCAAGAGTATTTAGAAACAAACTTGGTTGTCTTCATGGTTACTCTCATAACATATGACTGAGTAGAGATACCAATCCTTTTTCACAGAAGGTTTGTGAGGTGCCTTTTGCTGTCAGAGAAGAGATAAGACTAGAGCTGGAAAAACTCAGAACTGAAGGAATTATCAAAGAGGTGGAAGGAACTCAGTGGTTGGCTCCAGTAGTAGCTGCTAGGAAAGCCAATGGAAGTCTCCGCCTTTGTATTGATCTGAGAGAACTAAATAAACAAGTGGTGGTTGATAAGTACCCCCTTCGTAAGATATCTGATATGCTTATGCATCTTAAGGGGGCTAAGGTCTTTTCTACGGCAGATCTTCAATCTGTGTACTACCAGATTATGCTTGATGAACAGTCTAGGGATCTCACAGGGTTTATTACTCCCTTTGGAATTTTCAGATTTATCAGACTTCCTTTTGGATTGGTGTCTGCAGCATCAGTTTTTCAAAGGACTCTATAGAAAGTTTTGAAAGGTCAAGAAGGGGTAAAATGTATCAAGATGATGTGTTAAATTTTGGGCAGAATGATTTAGAACATGACATGAGGGTGAAACAAGTTTTGGAGAAGTTTGAACAATTTAATCTTACTGTCAGAATGGACAAGTGCACGTTCAAAAAATATTTCATTGAATATTTAGGACACACCATTTCTAGTGAAGGTGTGGCACCCAAGGAAGGCTTAGTGGATGTGATTTAAAATGTAATTTCTCCAACGACTAAAGACAAACTTATGAAGTTTCTTGGCATGGCTGAGTATTATAGTAAATATGTGAGAAGGTTTGCTGAGAAATGCATTAATATGAGATAGTTATTACGTAAAGGGGTGGAATTTATTTGGTCTGCAAAATGTGAGATGGAATTCAAGCACATATAGGAATTGTTAAAGAAAACCCCAAAATGAAGTAGTTTTGATCCCTCTGCCAATTCAGTTCTTATCACCGATGCAAGCATGAAAGGTTTAGGTGCTGTCTTACAGCAGGAAAATGAAAGTACAGAAAATGTAATTTTATTTCTTTCCTGTAGTCTTAGAGGGGCTGAATTTCGTTATTCACTAATTGAGAGAGAAGCCCTTCGGTGCACTGGGTCATTAAAAAAATTAAAAATCTGCTTTGGGATTCTAAGTTTGAAGTCCGCACAGACCACAAGCCTCTATGTGAGATATTTAAAAAAAGTTATTGTTGCAGTTTCAAGCAGAATTTCTAAATGGGTGCTTTCGTCGCAGGAATATTATTTTGAAATAAAATATTTACATGGTGTTAAGAACACTATAGCTGACACCCTCTCCAGATTGGTTGAGACGTCTGTTGGAGAAGAAGGTCATGCTGATGATGAGTCAAATGAATGGGTGTGTAGTGTTGAGTCTGACGGTCTTACAGAAAGTAGATGGCGTGAGGAATCTGCCAAGGATGACGAGTTGCATGACATTTTTGGGCTGCTTGGTAAGGGTTAGCATGCCAAAGTCAAGGGAGTTTGGAGGAAAGTTTTGGAATGTGAGGAATGAACTCTCTGAAAGTAATGGTCTTCTTTTTAGAGATTGTTTCCTTAAGAGAAGAATTGTTGAATTTAGCCCATGTAGGACACTAAGGAATGTCCAAAACAAAAGAGAGACTTAGGTTGACATATTGGTGGCCTGGCATGGACTTACAGGTTGAACGCTTGGTCAGAGAATGTGTGCCCTGTGTTCTCAGTGAAAAGAGTGTGAAACCTAAAGTTCAAACCATGTTTGTTAGAAATCATCCCAAAAAACCATGGGAAGAAGTTGCTGCTGATATATATTGGGACCTGTTCAAGGTAATGGTATGGAGGCATTTGTTCTAGTCCTTATTGATATGTATTCACCTTGTCTTGCTTTGACGCCGCAGGAATGCAGGAACGCCGCTAGACCACCAGGGACGGGACGCACACGCTGTCGGTTCCCCTCGCCGCCACCAGTGCTTGTTGGCCGCAGTGGGGGGGGGACTACAGCTCCCGGCATTCACAGCGCCAGCCAGGACTTCCTTCCGGCTTGCTCAGCGCCCGGAGGGGCTATAAAACAACAGAGGCTCCCTCGGTGGAGCGGGGGACTCACCTTGTCTTGCTTTGACGCCGCAGGAACGCAGGAACGCCGCTAGACCACCAGGGACGGGACGCACACGCTGTCGGTTCCCCTCGCCGCCACCAGTGCTTGTTGGCCGCAGTGGGGGGGGGACTACAGCTCCCGGCATTCACAGCGCCAGCCAGGACTTCCTTCCGGCTTGCTCAGCGCCCGGAGGGGCTATAAAACAACAGAGGCTCCCTCCGCGTCGCGGGACGCGCGCGGGCGGCGCCGGGCTGAGCCTGGGCAGAGGGCGGGCCGTGCTGAAACTCTTGGTCCTCGAGCCAATTCAGGATCATTGTCACATCTGTAAGAGGACAGGAGAGATATGTTACAGGGGGGCATTTCGTGACCTATATATTGCTGTTAGACAACACCTATTGTTTCGTGCTTGGTATTGGCTAGCCACATCTGGCTGACTAAGGGTTAAAGCTCGCAGGTTGTTAAAGAGGTTGTTAGAAGATAGTATAAAAGCGGGAGGACAAAGGTCGACCATGGGAAAAACGAAAAAGCACCAGAGTAGACCAGGGGGAGGAGTAAAGGGAACCCTAGATGCATTCATCACACGGGCAGAATCCTTACTTTCGCATGAAATATTATTGACGGAGCGGAGGTTATCCCTTGATTCCCTCCTGGCCCACAAACGATCTTCACTGGGGACAATTGCTGAGTGTGTCACACCTGGGGGGAGTACCCCTGAAGGTCAGAACATCTTAGCCCATAGTAACACCCAGCATGTGACCACAGTACAAGTTCATACAGCTACGGGAGTAGAGGGGGAACAAGAGGTAATAATATTGGAGGGGTCTTTAACCCCCCCCTGTCAACACCATACTTCTCCCTTGAGATCAAATGTGACGGTGTCTGGAGTCTCCGAGCAACTAACCCCGGGTACCAGGGAAATTAGAGCTGAAGAACAAACTGGGAATGCCATTGGGGTAGAAAGAGAACCTGACAGCCCACTAGGGAGAGAAAGTGAAGTGATTACCCGATCGAAAAAAATGTTACTAGGGACAGACCCCCCCCTTGCACCTGGCCCTAGTGCGAATACAAGGTCCCTGCCAAACGCACATCGTAAAGGACCCGAAAAAACCAGAAATGGCAATAAACCAAAAAAAGGTACACTTAGGAATGAGCCCATGGCTACTGAGGACACAAGATCCCGATTTACTTGTACACAATGTGAAACCTGCTCCCCTGCAGTTAGAAAGGAATGGCTAATGGAGACAACGAAAGTACTAGAGTCCAACATAGAAGCCCTCCTCCTTAAACACTTGGCCCCCTTAGTAGAACATATTAAGAAAATAGAGGGGAAAATAATCAGACTGTTGGATGCACAAAATAGGGAACATCCGGTGGCCCGAATAATCACGAGTCAGGAGGGGCTGAGGAGCGACTTGTGTCCAGCCAGTGCCGATTCACATAATAGCAGGCTGGTAGGGAGCAAGATGAGAGCAGACACTATAGTGAACAAGGATAGAGATACACCCCCCATCATTGCAATCCCTAGACTACAGCAGGAGGGTAAGAATAGTGGGACGGTATTAGCTCACAGTTTGCCAACTGCACAGGCCAAGAGCACTTCGGGTCTTCAGACATTGGACTTGCCCCCAGCCTCCTGCCCATATACAATAGTCCTGGCGGGAGTTCCAGCCCAAAATCCCGACAGAGAAGAATCGACAAGCTCCCTGATAAATAAAATTAACCATTGGTTACATAATAACGTGAGGGGAGTTAATCCGAGGAATACTCAAATCCTCATGGCAAGAAGGGTAGCTTGGGTTGGACCATCAGAGAAAAAATTCCCAGGGGATTGCGTTATTGTTAACTTCAGAGACCCGCAAATGGTAAAAGAATTACTTGCTTTTAGTTGTGGGTTTTTCGATAGTGGGTCGACAATAAAAATGCTCCCACTTAATTTTTTCTACAGGGACCATTTAACCGAGCAAAGACAAATGAATTGGAGAAAAAGGGAAAGGCTTACCACAAGAAATAATAGCCCGTGGCCTGGCCCTAACCGGTTCACCCCATTATGTGAGACAGCAGTGATGGATGAACTGGACTGACTGGACCACGAAGAGCTTTTAGAGCCCCTATCTCCCTCAGTTAATTTTGAGTACAGGGAATTTCTGGATATTACGGGAAATACTCTAGAACTCTCCATCAGGGAAAATGAAATTTCACCAACTCCTGTAGTTAATAGCGTAGTATCGGGAGGGACTTGCTTGGCAGGGTCCCTTGACCAAAATCAGTCCACCCTAGACAGGAGGATAACACATTACGAGGCGGAGGAACTTAGGGTGGCCTCTTGGAATATTGCAGGATTATCTTCCAAGTTAAAAAATAAGGAGTGGTTGGATTATATCCAGAAATTCCATATTATCTGTCTTCAAGAGACGTGGGAGACGGATGGTAGCGTTGTACACTTAGAGGGATATAAAATGTTTTTTGTACCGGCACGGAAATCTAGCATGGGAAGAGCGAAAGGGGGACTAATGATTTATGTGTCTCTTAAACTACAAGGGTCCTGGGAGGCCTTGGGCTGGAGCTCGGATCATTTACAGGGTATTAGTCATCGCAGGAAGGGCTTAAGTTTTGTCTTAATAAATTTTTATAATGCAGTTCAGCCAACGCAGAGGTTGAATGAGCTCGAGGATAGATTATCAGACTTACACTCTAGGGGAAATAACCCCCCAACCTTGATTCTAGCGGGTGATTTTAATTGCCATCAATGCCCACACTTAAAATGGGAAGGGGCAAAATGGGATTTTTGCCCCTCTACCAAGGACTGGCATCTAGAACATACATTAGAAGGTAGTAAACTTGGTAATATCCTGGGCTCATATGATTTAATCCCCACGATGGACTTAATCAAGCCCACTAATTCTAATGTTATTAACCCAACGTTTAAAGGCAGAGGTAGGGATACCATTATTGATTTTATTTTTGTCTCGAATGATCTTAAACACAGGATTGTAGATTTTAGTATACAGATTAGCATTTTTAGTGACCATAACCCCTTGGTGCTGTCATTGATGGTCGAGGATTCATCGTCTCAGGCAAAGGCCAGTATGACGAGGGGCAAACTCGAGGCAATTGATCAAGGCAGGCGCATACGTTGGTCTAACATAGATGGGGAAGCATTCTATAAAAATCTTATTGCAACTCCCGATTGTGGGATCTGGATGTGTTTAGACCAGGAGGTGAAAGGCAAAAAATTGATAAACGCCTTTATAAATATGGCACGGGACATTGATAAGTTACTCAGGGCTAAAGTATCACCCACGTCCAACAGCCAACCGAAATGGTTTGACAAAGCTTGCTCCAGTGCCCAAAGAGAACTAAAACGGGCACTTAAAAAAGTACCGAAAGATAAGAGTAGGATAACGGAATGCAGGGCCCAATATAAGCTGGCCATAAAAAGGAGGAAACAAACCATCCAATCTGAGGCTTGGGGGAACCTAAAGGAGGCAGCGGAGCTGAGAGACATGTCTAAATTCTGGAAGGTGATAAACGATCCAATATTTCAGACATCAAATAGCGAGAAGATGGCCTGTAATATCCTCCCAGAAGAATGGGTTTCTCATTTTAGTAAGCTGTATAATCATGTCAGCATTCCAACCCAATTAGCCACAGAGGTGGGAACTCTGCCAAACTCATGGGTGGAGTTTACAGTGGATGAAGTTAAAAATGGAATTTGTGCCCTGACAAGAAACAAGGCCCCGGGGCCAGACGGGATTCCTCCAGATCTATTCTTATCACAGGTCGAGCTGTGGGCACCTATATTAGTGAGAATTTTCAATACAGCCGTGGAAGAGGGACTGCCAAGATCCTGGTCAACTGCCCATATTGTTCCCATATTTAAAAAGGGAAATAAGAGTAACCCACAATGTTACCGACCAATTTCTTTAATTGATGTGTCTGCAAAGGTGCTAGGGAAGGTGATTTTAAATCGTCTCATGGACTGGGCGGAGGAAAAGGAAATTATCACAGACACCCAGTATGGTTTTAGAATGGGCCGCTCAACTACTGACCAATGCCTCAATTTATATAATTTGGTCGCAAAATATACGGTGGCTGGCGAAGGTACAGTTTTTTTTAGCTTTTATGGACTTAACAGCAGCCTTCGACCGGGTCAATCGAGGGAAATTATGGGAGATTCTAGAGTTGCTAGGGGTAGACTTGAGCTTGATATTCATTTTAAAATCATTGCACATGAGTACTACAGCCCAGGTTCGGTATAGTAACGAGGGGAATCTAACCGACCACTTTTCTTGCACAGGGGGTGTGAGACAAGGCTGCATCCTGGCGCCTTTTTTATTTACATTATATATAAATGGTTTGGACAATGCTCTGAGTACTCTGGGAGTTGATTGCCCGAGAGTAGCAAATAGAAATATCCCGGTCTTACTGTATGCGGATGACGCAGTACTCCTCTCGCGCACAGGGAGGGGTCTGCAATCTCTTATTGACGGCTTTTGCGAGTTTATGGCAAATCTAGATTTATCCCCTAACCTCACAAAATCCTACATCATGGAAGTAGGAAAAAGACCAACCAAGAATTTTACCTTTAAAATAGGGGGACACAAACTAGAGAAGGTCGAGGTCTTCAACTATCTAGGGATCACCTTCGACAAACATCTCAATTTTAACGCACTAACCACTGAAAAATGCAAACAGCACGTGAGCATTATGGGCTCAATTGTGAATCGTGCCACGAGATTAGGGAGATGCTCAGTGCTGGAAATATTGAATTTATATAATTCAATTTGTTGTTCTAAAATTATGTATGGGAGTGAGGTTTGGGGATTTAGAAACGTGGCCTCTATTCAACTAGAGGAAAACAAGTTTCTTAGGAGGGTCTTGCAGGTTCCTCAAAGTACACCGGCCCATATTATTCATGAGGAGCTAGGGATCCCGTATATCTCTGACAGATTAAGTTTCAGGCCATTACTGTGTTGGATCAAAATCTGGACCAACCCTGAAGCAAGTCTAAGCAGAGAAATACTAACAGACTGTATTAACAGGGATAAAGGTCATAAGATACCATGGCTTAAATATGTTCAGGATAAACTGGAGTGGCTGGGTTTTGCAAAATATTTTAAGGAACCAACGGCACTAACACCGCAGCTAAAGGTCACGATAAAAGCAGAATATATGAGGCGGATAGCCTGTGCCCGGGAAGATAGCGAAATTCTGAAAGGGTCAGTGAGATCTCATATATTAACTAAATCTGTTGTAGGTCTCGAACCCTACCTGGCACTGATCTATAATAAAAATGATAGATTCTTAATGACCAGATTTAGACTGGATCTCTTACACCATATTTTAGCAGTTCCCGCGGGATATACGAAAGAAATTGACACAAAGGGTCCCTGTGGCTGCGATCTGGGATCTCCACAGGATACCCTACATTTTGTATTCTTTTGTCCATTTTATGAATATCCGCGGGCTCTTTTTTTAAAAACCATCCTAAGAGCGAACAAATTTACCCAGGTTAGAGTAGCTCTCTTATACCTAAAACTGTCCGCGGAACCCTTCACACTGTTCTGTACTGTAAATTTTCTAAGATTAGCTGTGAAACTGAGGAAATCTAGAAGGGAGGCGTAAGTTAGTTTGATTGCCGGAAGCTGTTGTTGAGGCACCCGGACTAAAAGGCCCCCCGTATGATAGTTTTACACTGTACACAGAACAGGAGATGATGCATGGAGTTTTCACAATTGTTGAACTGCAACGTTTACAGTACTTGGGATGTTATAAGAAGTTTTTTTAATCAGGCTACAGCTTTTTTAACTTGATTGATTTTATGTAAACTACGATCTTGCATTTTAATTATTCTCAAAAAGTTGGTATTCCCTACCCGCACAGATGTTATTTAACTGCACTTTTAAAAAAAAAAAAACTATGAATTTGTAATTTAGCATAAATCTTGGGCCCAATTTTGCTATTAATATCTTGGAATGGTCCATCAGACATGTTGTTTTTTAATGTTTTAAGATGAATTGCTCAAATTATTGTATTTGAAATGTGTAAATATTTTGTTCTTTTCTGGATGTTTTAATATCCGAATAAAGATACTTTTGAGATATGTATTCAAGGTGGCCCGAACTTAAGGTATCTAGATGGATTGAAACTACACATGTTATTGGATTTTTGCGAGAGTTTTTTGGAAGAGAGGGTTTTCCTAGTTCATTTCTTATTGATAATGGGGTCCAACTTGTCTCTAAGGAGATGGAGAGTTTCTTAGACAAATGTTCCATAAAGCACAAAAAATGTTCGTTATATCATCCAATGGCATGATAGAACACTTTAACAGAGTCCTCAAAGAGACTATTGCCATGGCTAAACATAATAATCTTGATTGGAAGGATGAGATAATAAGGAAGGAGGAGGTGTATAGGGTTACTCAGCATTCCATCACGAGTAAGACACCGTTTGAATTGTTTAGAGGTAGGTTACCCAACAATTTGGTTGTCCCTAATTGGGTTAATGGTGCTGAAACCCAGAAAGGTTTGGTGATCTCTGAGGAAGGATGGAAAGTTAAAGAAGCTGAGTAGATTCAGTCCAGGAAAGTCAATTTTGATCATCGAGAATCTGTAAAAATTACACCAGTACATGTTGGCGATTGGGTTATGAAAAGAGAGCCCTTTGGGAGAAAAGCTTCTTACATCTTTAAGAGACCTCATACGGTAATTAAACTCTTGACAAATGCGGTTAAGACTGAAGATTCACACATCTGGAATCTAAACCGAGTTGTTGTAGTAAAAGAACACTTAAAAGAGAGCTTGTTAGAGCACGGCAAAGGTGGTTCCTTGTCTAACTTTTCTTCCTCACAGGAACAAAATAAAGATATGAAGCTGTCTTTGGACTTCATACCACCTGACTTTTCTCAGCAGGATAAGGATAATGATGCAAGTTCTTCTCGACAGACTCAACTGAGGAATTTGAGACATCCATCACATTTCAAAGATTTTGTCTTGAGTTAATTTTGTATGTTTGATTATTTTCTATCTTACTGTTCATGTCTATGTTTTCATAAGTTGTTTGTAAAGGGGTAAGGTGTGTGACATTCTTGGTTTTATCTATGCTTTATAGCTTTAGTTATTGCATCTGTGTATTACCTTGATTCATCTATTTTACAATATATTCTTTCCCAGAAAATGTTATTGATATATTTAGACCTGATTTTATTCTACTAGCATAACAGGTGATTATCACATGAAGAAAGTAGAGAGACCTTGCCCCTTGGACCCATTTTCTTCCTGAAGTGTTGATAAACATCAGTCTGAAACTGGTTCAGATTGTGGTAACATGAATGAAAGAACCATCAACAAGGTTCAGATATCCATACCCTTACCAGGCAGTATGTTACAATACCTGCAATACGATTGCATTATACATTTCCAAAGCATTGTTTAACAATGTTGTACTTTACCACAAGAATGTATTGAAACATACTGTGTGTGTGAAAATACACACACACACCCTAAAACACATTAACTGATAAAACCATAGGTTAATGTAACCTTACAGTTAAGTGAAAATATGAGTGTCAACTTAACTTTTTAAACTAAGAATCAAAGGTGTAAGTGACGTTGTAGTTAGGAATGTGATAATATGCTACTTTACATTAAAAGAAATCTTAGAGATTCTCTGAAAATTACAAGGGTTATAGGTATATTATAGCTAGGTGAAAATGTCAGTTAGAAACAATGAAATTCACCAGTTATAGTTTTCTATAGTAACTATAACTCATGCCCTAAACCAGTGGTCTTCAAACTTTTTAATACTGCTCCGACCTAGTGCAAAAATCAAATTCATCGTGGCTAAGGGTGGGTGCAGTGCTACGCTCTGGCTGCGGAGTGTGCGTAGCTTTGCCTACTTCGCGATCCGTGAAGTAGTCGTACGGCAGGCAGGCTACGCACACCCAAGGCGGAGCGAGTTGCCCACCACCCGCCTCCTCCCGCCCGCTTAGTAAGAATGATCCTAAACTTTTTAAAAACAACCTTAAAGTAATTTAAATAACTTACCTGAGCTGCGGCGTCCCGGGGCTCCCTCTTCCTTCTCTCGCCGACTTCTTCCTCACAAATGCGCATGCGCGGACGTAGTCAAACTTTCATCAAAGCCGCTTCTGCTTCAGTAACCTACTCTCCCTAGAGACTGCAAGTATCCAGGGAAGTAGGTTACTGAAGCAGAGGTGGTTTGATGAAAGTTTGACTACAAGCCCCTCTACAGAAACACAGATTAATTCCAGAAACTGTATGTATACAGTGCATGTGCATGAGGTGTGCATGTTTTGCGTCCTTATTTATGGATTCACTAGGAGTCGCACACACAGGACTGGCCCCCTTGGAGTCCTGATGAAGTGCTAATAGGAGAACAGCTCAAAACATGTTAACAAAAAAACATTACTGAGACAACCAGACTCATTAAGATCAGGTTTCTTCTCAGTAACAAACCCTGATTTTTAACCATACCAACTAGGGGCAGGAATAAAAGAGTGGCCAACTAGTTAGGTATTTTTAAGTTTTCTTTCCCTTTCCACTCCACATCCCTGCACTACACGTAGTCTACAATAAAAAGTGCTCCTACGTAATTCGCAAGTCACAGCACGCCTAAATCCGTAGAGGATTGAGAGGAACCCCACTGATGAAGCATGCCACCTAGGGGCAACCCTGGTGGGTGAGGGGTCTCTAGAAAAAAAGTATTTTTTCTAAACATGTGATTACAACAAACTCTCGTTGCATCCCATCCAATTCCTTTAGTGCAGGTTTTCTTCGAAATACTCGATTTTTGTCTATCGACAAAAGCAAGCTGGCAGGAAAACCTGGGTTGGCAAGCTGAAAAAAAAGGTTGCGCATCATCGGTTGTGGCATCAAGCTAGCAAGAAAAGTCCAGAGACAGTGGCTATGAGGCACTTGGGCGTAATGTGATGGACAACGGGGCTAAAGCAGGATGCTGACAATTTAGGGCCAGCAGGAGGTGCCGGGAAGCATATGTGTGGGGCCTTGCACCTTCCCGAAAGAAGTCTCCAGGTGCCCCTGGAGCTCGAAGTGTCACCTGTATCACATGACACGCCTTAGTTTCCACAGTGGCCAATGGTGGAGCCTGCCACTTTGAAAAATAGTAGCAGCCCTATCCTGGGCCGCAAGAGAAAAGGGAGGGAGATCTCACAAAACTACCATAGCTTGCAAGATGAGTCACTAATGTTGGGGGAGGCTCCTATTTGAGCTGCACCCACCTCCTATTAGAGCTGCGCCCACCATTAAGATACTGCTTGCTAATACTCACCTGAACAGCCGCATCTTCAAGGAGTGGCTCTCAATTTCTTGTTTCCTTACAAGCATTATCGTTCCTCTCCCCTCTCCGGCATCATCTTCCGAGGTCCTAGTCCCTCACCTATATAATGTTTGTAACCCTGCAAAAGCAAATACCAAAACTGTAGGATTAAACGGCGGGACCCGCTTGCACCGCCCTGCTTTGCATTAACGATTGCTACATACCTTGGAAACACACGCTATGAATCCTGCCAAGAAAGGTCAAAGCATAGTGTTAATATTCGCTATTTGCTGTGGAAGCATTTACTCGAGCTCTGAAAAATGGTGGAACTCGATGCAAAAACAACATGACTTGGGCCCGAACTCTCGTACAAAAGTGTTTAGAGATAGTGCTTGTACGAAGCCCATTGTAGAGAATTAACCAAATCCAGGGATGTTAATTTAACATTCCATGAATAACAGCTGTGTTTAATGTTTTGTGAAGCATCTATAATTATATCACACTAATGTTAATAATCTTGTGGCGTATGCTAACAATATGAATGCATCTGTGGTGTCTCCTCGTGTATATCAGATGACTGTATGAGTATATATTTTGGCATGTTTAGTTATAATTAGGGGTGGGCGATATATTCCACTTTGCCGGTGGAATTGGCAGAATTTCAGCCACTCTGCATTACACTTGTAATGGAGAGTTCTGGTAAAATTCCACCAACTGCTGCAACGAAGTTTCTCATGCACTGGTAAATTGGCGAGCGCAAGTGAGATTTGGCATTCCCTAGAGGGATTATCAGTTCCTAGGAAGGCACCTGTTGACATATCTCCAACACAGGTGGTCACTGGTGGTCACAACCCTTTGTGCTGAGAAATCTGCTGCTCTAGTAGAAAATCTACTCGAGGGGCAGCAAAATCAACTCGAAAAAATGCACCCTCTGGCACACTGCATTGTGCCATAAGGCACTGAATATTCAGCGTGAAACAAGCTCCGGCACTAAATCATTGGGCGAACAGCACAAAGTGCCTATTTTCGTCCTCTAGTGGAATTCCACAGAATCTGAGTTTTTTTATAACTCAGTGGAATTCCATGGAGTGAAACTCTGTGAGTTTCACCCCGGTCTACTCATAATGGTAGAGTGTATCAACACTGAGGATATGGTACACCCTCAAAGAAATTGGTGCCAAGACGTACCATCACCTAGGTAAACCACCTCAATGAGCAAAAGCCCCGGTATGTAATACACTTGCCTACCTGATATCTAGATGAATAGTAAGTCTGACTCAGAACATGTACATTATTTGTTTTTTTAATTTAAGGCACAGAACCACACCGTATAATACGCAAGATAGAGCATCAAAGGTGGAATAGGGGACACCATCAGGTATTGAATCTGGTTGGGTGGAAGTGGTGGGGATGTAGAACTACACAGGGAAACTACTGGGTGGTATATTCAGTAGTAACACTGTTCTCTCCCCTCTCCTTGGAGAAGGACCAAGGAAGCAGGAAGTTTCTGAAATCAAGAAGGGAATCCTGGTAGCCGGTGCACCTCTCATTCATCTCTGTCTCATCACCTAATTCTCATTTCCCCCCTTGGGCTGCAGACCTGGCCGAGTTATTTCTTGATCAGTCCTCCAGTACTGGGGAGGAGCTGGGAACTAGCATCTGGACTTGTCTCACCTCTGCAGGAAACCAGGTAAGTGAGTGACTCTAAGCAGGAAAATATGAGTAATGGAGGGTAGGCTGGGTGGCTGAAGTAACAAGCTGATAATGGAGAGTTAGCAGAAGGTACTGGGGTATCAAGTTGTGAATAACATGGGCAGAAGGGACTGTGGAAGCACATGGCTAATTGGGGGAATTGGACAGTACATTCATAATGGAGGGGGAACAGGAGCTGGGAGCCAAGCTGACAATGGAGGCTGGTTGAGGGACTTAGGTAGGAAGCTGACAACTAAGTGGCGCAGTAGGGGTTGTGAAAGCACATGGACAACAGAGAGTCAATGGGAGTTACAGGGGAGCAAACAGACAATAGATGGCTGATGGGCAGGGCTGGGTAGCAAGTTGATAACAGAGGGTTGGCAGGAGGGGCTGGGGGCAGTGTGACACTGGAGGACCACAAAGAGGGACTGGGATTGCTAGCTGAAATTGAAGGGACAGGAGGAGGGGCTGGAGCAACAAGCTGGCAAAGGAAGTTGTGAGGGAAGAGCTGGTACAGCACATGGATAACAGAGTGCAGACGGAGGGCATGGGGCTGAAAGATGACAATGGAGAGTTGGCAAGGGGGCTGGGATAGCAAATTGGCAATGTAGGGTCAGCTGTAGGAGTGAGGGGATGGTGGGTGGGACAGTTTTCAGTTTGTGAGAGAAAGTTGGCAACAGACGGCAGATGGTAGGGGCTGGAGAAATACATAAACAAGCGGAGGCGCTAGGGGATGGGGCAGCAAATTAGCAACACAGGGCTTTTTGGAGGAACCGGGAAGCGTATGGACCAATGGAGGGCCAGGCAAGGCTTGGAGCAGCAAGCTGGCAACAGACGCAGGTAGAAATGGCTGGGACAGCAAGTTAACAGTAAGGGCAGGCGGGGCATGGGAACACAAAGATAATTGAGTGACAGCGAGAGGAGTTGGGTCAGCAAATTGACAATGGAGGGCTGGAAAAAGGGAATGGAGAAGAACACAGATGGTGGAGTGCAGGTAGACTGACCTAGGCAGCAAGTTGACAACAGAGGGTTTGTGGAGTTGGCTGGAGAGCACACACAATGGAGGGCCAGTGGAGGGGGTGGGTCAATAAGCTGACAATGGATGGCCAGAGAAAGAGGCAGATAGCTAACAACAGATAGCTGGCTGGGGATGGGGACACATCTAGGCAAAGGATAGCAGCCTGGAGGGGCTGAAGCATCAATTTGACAAAAAATGGCTGGTGGGATGGGCTTGGGAACAAACGGACGAAGTGCCATGGGATGAGCAAGCTGACATCGGAGGGCTCCAGGTGACTGGGGGTGCAAACAGAAAACAGACAGCTGACAGGAAGACCTGGGGCTACACATGGGCAAGAATAAAGCATAGCTGGGGCAGCAAGCTGACGATGGATGGCTGGTTTAACGGGCTGAGAAAGCTGGAGGGACTGGGGCAGAACATAATTAATGGACAGTGTGCAAAAGGGTCTGAGGCAACCTGCTGACAAAGGCAGGTGAGTGTTAACAGACTGGGGCTGTGAACTGATTGGAGGGGCTGGGGCAGCAAGCTGACAAAACAGGGCCAAAGAGAAGATTTGTGGGAGTTCAGGAACAAAATAGGGTGACAGGATGGGCTGGGGCAGCCAGCAAACAACAGAAAGCCAGCAGGAGAGTCTTACATAGCACACAGACAATGGAGGGCATGCTAGTGGGGCTAGAGCAGCATGCTGACAAAGGAGGGTGCCAGGTTGGGCTGGGGGAGTACAGGGAGAACAGAGAGTAGGTGGGAGGGACTGTTGGAGCAATCTGACAACAGAGGGCTGGTGGGAGGACTGGGGGCACACACAGAAAGTGAAAGTCAACAGGAGGGACGGAGGGATGTTGGAGGTGGCAAAAGAGTACACAGGTAATAGGAGTAGGCAAGACTGGCTTGAACAGCAAGCTGATAACGGAGGACTAGCAGGAGAGGCTGAGGCAGAAAGCTGACAACAGAGGGATGGTGGCCAGAGCTGGGGAAACACATACAAAATTGAAGGTTGGCAGGAGGGATTGAGGTAGCATGCTATTGAGGGTTGGCAGGCAACGCTGAGGAGCACATGATTAATGGATGATGGGTGGGAGGGAATGGGGAGTAACACAGATAATTGAGGGTGGGTTGGTGGGACTAGGACAGCAAGCTGACAACAGAGAGTTGGCTGGGTGAGCTGGAGCAGCAAGTTGGCAATGGAGTACCAGCAGGAGGGGCTAGGGAAGCACATGGACATCAGAGGTTGGTGGGAGGAAGTGGGGCAGTAAGATGACAATGAAGGGTGAACATAAGAGGATGAGTAAGAACACATACAATGGAGGGCCAACAGTGGGGACTGGAGCAGCAAGGTGATGACAGAGAGTGGGTGTGAAGGGTCAGTATCTAAATTGATAATTGAGGGTGGGCAGGAGGGACTGGGAAAGTAATCTGACAAAAGTATATCAACATTAAGCGCTAGGGTACCACACAGACAATCGAGGGCCGGCAGTAGGGACGGAGGCAGCTAACTAACAACAGAGGGAAGCCATGAGAGGGAGAAAATAAAGCTTTTACTTAAAGCAGTCAGGAGGCGCCATGACAACAAATTGACAACCAAAGGGGAACAAGAGTGAATGGGGAAGCAAGGTGACTACAGAGAATCTGCAGGATGGGCCGGTGGAAGGGGATGTGGCAGAAAGACGACAACAGAGGGCTGGGTGGAGGGGTTAGAGCAAGGAGCTGACAACAGAAGGCTGACAGAGAGGCTGGGTAGAAGCATGAGCAAGGCAGAGCAGACAGAAGAGGACAATGAAGGGATGCTGGGATGGGCTGGAGAAAAGACGGTCAATAAAGTTTCAGCATGAGGCTTAGGGGAGCAAGATGAAATCAGAGGGATTAGGGAGTGGCTGCGAGAATACACAGTCAATGAAGGGCCAGCTGGGTTTGGGGAGCACAAAGAGAACAGACAGCAGGCAAGAAGGGCTGGGTCCACACATGACCATTGGAGGTTGGGTGAAAGTAGCTGGAGCAGCAATCTAGCAATGGATGGCCAAGTGTGAGGGGCTAGGAAAGCACACAGAGAGATGGAGAAAGAGACCAGGGCAGTAAGTAAACAATGTAGGCCTGCTGGTTGGCTGGGAAAGAACACAGACAACTGAGGATGGTCAGATGAGGCTAACATCGCAGGGCCAGCAGGAGGGACTAGGGCAGCAAGCTAATAATGGACGAATGGTGGGAGGTGCTGCAGCAGCAAGCTGATAACAGAGGGTTGACTGGCAGAGCTGGGGAGCACATGGATGATGGGGGCTAGGTGGGAGAGGATGGGGAAGCACATGGATAGTAGAAGGTATAGGTGGGAGGGAGTGAAGCAGCAAACTGACAATGAAGGAAGGATGGGTGGGTCTGGGGCAGCCGACTGACAACAGAGGGTTGTCCAAAAGGGCTGGGGCAGCAAGCTGACATCAGAGGGCTGACAATAGGATCTGGGGACCTGGGGAACAAAGGGAAAATGCAGGGTTCGCCTGAGGGGACAGAATCAAGGGAGCATCTACCATAAGTCAAAGCAATACCCTTTCAGAGTTAGATTGCAACATACATTATACAAAAAAGAAGCGGACAATTCTGGGTAGTTCCCAAGTTTATGTGGAGCAGAGCTCCTGTATAGAAAATAGGTTTTTGAAGACTACAACAGCGTCGGAGGCTACTGGAATGATATTCCAGATGTTATAATCTGTCAACCGGTTTTCTATACAAAAGTGACTATATACAATGAGGAAGATCAGTGCTTAATGTGATTGGAGATAAAACAGAGAAGACTTATAAAGCTATATCAGAATGGAACGGACAATGATATAAGCCAAAATCTGTCAACAATTATAATTCTCCCAAATGTTTGAATACACATTACATGTGGTTGGTCTTTGCCTTGATCCATATTGATCAAACATCACTCCAACTGTCCTACTTAAAACCTATATCCCTAGATGTTAGTGTTATGTTAGCGTATTTGTAAAGCACATGGCTGTCCCAGCAACGGGGTGTACCAGTGCTAGTGTTGACTACAGAGTAAGGAGACAGAGAGGAGGAGATTAGCATTGGGCAAGAGCTGGGTCTTCACCAGCCTTCTGAAGGTAAGGTGATCAGTGCTGCTTCTGATGTGGGTGTGGAGGGAGTTCCAAAGGGTGGGAGCCAGCAGTTTGAAAGATCGACCACCCGCTCTGGCCCTTCATATCCGGGGGACTCTGGCCAGATGCAGCGTGTGGGTACGTAGTGGTAACATGATTCACATAAGATTCTTGGGCCAGTCCCCATAAGGATTTTATGGCTAATACACAGCATCTTGAAGCACCCTCTCTGTTCTAGAGGAAGCCAGTGCAGGTGACAGAGGAGTCTGGAGACATGTGAGTATTTGGGGAGGGCAAAGATAGCATGAGCAGCCGCATTCTCAAACACGCTGCAATCTTTTAATTGCATATTTATTTGCTCTCAGAAATAGCAAGCTGCAGTAGTCCAATCTGGCAAGATTGAAGATTGGATGATCAACTGCTGAGTCTTAAAGTCAAAGACCTGGTATAGATTCAAAGCTTCACAGGAGACTGAAACATTTCCCTGCCACTGATTTGGTGTGGACCTCAAACGTAAGATCACTGTCCATCATTATGCCTAGGTTCTTCACCACAGGTTTGGGTATGGGGGGCACTCAAAGAGCAGGAGGCCACCACTCATTGCCCCAGAGGTGTGAGTCCCTGCCTACCAGAAGGATCTCAGATTTGGCCGAATTTAGCTGCAAATAGATGGCAGCCATCCACTTCGAGATGACTGTTAGATCCTGTCTACATTTTTCCGCATCATGGCTAGGGTTGTTAGAAAAGGCGATCACCAGCTGGGTGTCATCTGTGTATGACACCAGGGAGAAGCCCCGGGTTTTGGCCAGCAGAGCCAGCGGTCTCACATTGATATTGAATAAGGTAGGGCTCAATGCTGACCCCTGGGGCATCCCTCAACGCAAAGGGTGCATGCAGGAGTGGAAAGGGGGGGCAGTGACTTGGAAGGTCTAACCATCTAGGAAGGATGAAAACCAGGAGAGGGCTTGACTCTTGACACTGATCTCCTCCAGACATAGGAGCAGGATCTCATCAGAAACTGTGTCAAAGGCCGCACTCAAGTCCAGCAGAATTAATGCTGTAGTTCTGCCTGCATCCAATGAGGTCTGTAGCTGTTCTATGACCGCCAGCAAAGCAGACTCAGTGCTATGCCGAGGCCGGAACCCGTTTTGAGATATGTCTAGTATTGAGTTAGCTTCCAGGTAATGAGTTAAGATAGAATTGACATGTGATTCCGTGATTTTAGACAGGAACAGAAGCAGCGAGATAGGTCAGACATTTTCTGGCTTGGAGACATCTATAGTAGGTTTTTTCAGTAGGGGAATTACCTTTGGCATGCTTTGAAGGCTTAAGGACCATTGTCGAGGATAAGGATAGGTTATATGCTCTAAGCATTCAGGCAGGAGACGTTGTTGGTGTTCCCTGAAAGCATTGGGTTTCATGGGGTTTTCTGGAGACCCCGATTTCACTATCACAAACAGTGCTTCCAAGGCTTGGCTGTCTGAAGAGCCAATATGGAAATGGCATTGGCTAGGGTGTCTCTAAAGGTGTTTTGGTGGGCCCTGTGGGCGGTAGATCAGATCATTACATATCCAGCTGGGCGGCCCAGGGCTGGTATAGCCACAGAATCCTCAGAGAGCCAGGTCTGAGTTAAAAATAAAATCTTGGAGGACTGATCCTGAAGGAGATTGCACACCTCAGTGTGATGTTTCATCAAAAAGCGTCAGTTTAGGCTGAGAATAGTATAAGTCATAGTTTTAGGGCTAGAATCTATGATGCGCACGCGAGGGCTAGTCCTTAAGGTGCACTGACTAGAGTGAGTGGGGCATGCCTCCGGGGCAAACCTGTAGTCCCTGCATGCTCCCTCACCTTGTATAGCGACCAAAGCATCACATGAGCAGACTCTTCTTTGGGACAAGGATGGGACAGAGTCCCTGGCTCCTGTCAAGTTTTTAATAAAAAAGGGATTGATGCAATGTCAGGAAGAATTTCTAAATGGGTAGTAGCACTTCAGGGATACAATTTTAAAGTTGAGTACTTACCAGGTGCTAAGAACAGTGTTGCTGACACATTGTCAAGGTTGGTGGTACAAAGTGGCGATAGCGCCAATGATGAAGAGGCTCATGTGGTAAAACTGAGGTTTAAGTTTAATCCAGTATAAATGATCCCATAGATCCAGCAGCCAGTGTCAGATGCAACTGAGAGCAGTGAACAGTAAGATCACCACACCAGGTTCTATCACCATGGTACACCTTTAAACATAAACAAGATGACTACAGAGATATGTAAATGTAAGGAGCAAGTAATTGCACAATATTACACCAATCAGTCCTGGCAAACCTGGGAACTGCACAAGCGCTACGTGACCGTGAGTGCTAGTAAGTTTAAAAAGGCGTTTCTGTGCAAAAAGTATAGAGTTTAAAATAACATCACAAAATCACAAATTCAACAAGCCGAATCCCTCACTCAATAGTTTAAGTAGTACAGTATGAGTGATGTTTGATCAATATGGATCAAGTATGTGTCTGTGATATGATTAGGTGTGACAATTGATTTTAATGCAAGTGTATTTAGGTGTGAACTGCTTAGAGAGTATGTTGTCATAGATACAGTTTGTGGATATTTGCCATGTGAAAATTTCTGTAGAAATATGTATGTGTATTTTGAAATGAATATTCTGGTTAAGCAATACATTTATACATAGTAATACATTAATACATTTTCTTTCTTCAAATGTTTTATCTAATGGCATGAATCTTTGATTATTATAGCTCCAAAGTGATCATTAATTACAAATATTTAGGAATTATACCTATGCCGGCGCAGCAAGCCAGGTAACAGCAGTGGGGTGGGTGCGGAGCAGAGCAGTTGGGGAGAAGTTGACAGGCGACGGGATAGGGAAAATAAAATAAAAAAATGAACAAGCCACTTATCTTGTGCTTGCCACATCGCCAAGTTGACTTCCCCAACCACTCGCCCCGTGCCTGCTCCCACCCCACCCTACCATTGTTACCGGTGCTGGCCATGCCTGTATCTATATAAAATTGTTTGAGCTGGCAGTTTTGATTGTTGTTTTCATCGAGGTTCATCCATTGTGCCACTCTACATTCCATTGGTCAGGGCCCTTTTCTGCCTTTGGTGCACCCTAAACCTCTAATGACACACTGAATCTGCTCACCTCAGATGTCTGTTTCTCTAGCAAAGTTTTTATGGATAGGATAAGCACAATGCTTTGACATACACACACACACACACATATATATATGCATATATATATATAATATATATATATATATATATATATTACCTACTGGCGGTCGCCAGTAGGTAGATATAGTTAGGACCCTGTTTCCATAGGAAATCCGCAACATTCTATTTGGAATAACTTTGGCGCCGGTCGACGAATCCTCGCGAAATTTTCAAAATAGGTGGGGCGCTACGCTCCGCTCCTACCCTGAAAGTCTCGGGGGGATTCGTCAAGCAGGGGCCGAGAAAAAAGGGGGGTCCCAAAACGCGTTTTCCCCATGCATTTTTCCATAGGACCTTTAGACACAGCTACAGCCCGAATGGCTGAACAGAATTACTTGAAATTTGACAGAGAGGTAGCCATAAGGTCAAGGAAGTGCCTTTTGCAGGTCTGGTGTAAATCTGTTCAGTATTTCCTGAGAAAATAGCATTTTAAAGCATATATATATGTGGGCGGAGCCTAACCATACATCTCATCCTGAGATCTGATTGGCTGTCAGCACTTCATCCAAGAAGTGTTGGCAGCCATCTTGGGACCAATATACATGATAGCACTTCATTAAAAAGCATTGCAGTTAATAGAAGGTTTTAAGACTTTAGTTACATTATAAATCATTTGTTGATGGTACCATACTCATTTTAGGAATTGTGGTATGTTCTAAGGTGATTTCACCATGTGAAAAAGCCTTCTGCTGGGATATCATGATTGAGAGAAAAATATTTTCTCATGCTTTTACCACAGAGGTTTGGAAGGTGATCTATAGGCTAAACTGAGAGCTTATTTTCTGTAAATTGACATTATCTTTCTCAGTCATGTGAGAATGAAGTCTGACATTCTCAGTAAAACATGTACATCCAACAAGGGCAGAGACTGTCAGTTGATTCCTTTGTGTTCTACTGCAGCTTCCCAGAGTGTTCCAAAGAACTACTAGAGCGCTAACAGTCCTACTTATGATAAACGTATGGCACACCTGAAGCCATCTTGCTTGGATTAAAGTGGTAACTCTTAAAACATTTAATTTAAAAAGGAACAAAATGAGGGGGTTCATTTTTCCATAAAAAGTATGATTAGTGCTGCAGAAAGCAAAATTAGGGCACATTTTGAGTGACTTCTCAAATCCTCTTCTATTTCATTAAAAAATTCTGACATGCAGACTGAAACATGCACTTTCAATACCAGCAGCAGTTTTCCCTGGTGAGCAGTAGCTTTACTACAGTGATCTAATGAGAAAAAAGAGTGCTAACATTCTGAATTTATGGCAAATGTGTGACACATCTGAATGCCTTCTTGATGGAATCAAAGTAAAAAACTGAAAGTATTTCCTACTGAGGAGACTGCAGTAAATGAGGAAATTAGGAAACTTCATAACAAATAAGTCTCCCAAGATGGCCACCAGAGACAAAAGAGCCCAAATGTAGCCCAAATATCACCCAGATGTAGCCCAAGTATAGCCCAATGACAGAATGTCCCAGAATGTTCTTAAAAACAACTAGAGCGCTTACTGTCTTCATTATGACAAAAGTAAGGCACACCTGAAGCCATCTTGATTGGAATAAACTGGTAACACTTAAAACATTTAATTTAAAAAGGAACACAATGAGGAGGTTCATTTTGCCATAGAAATTATGATTAATGCTGAAGAAAGAAAATGAGGGCACATTTTGAGTGACTTCTCAAATCCTCTTCTATTTCATTAAAAAAATCTGACATGCAGACTGAAACATGCACTTTTAATACCAGGAGCAGACTTCCATGGTGCAGTAGTTTTACTACAGTGATCTAATGAGCAACTAGAGTGCTAACATTCAGAATTTATGGCAAATGTGTGACATATCTGAATACCTTCATGATGGAATCAAAGTAAAAAACTGAAAGCATTTCCTACTGAGGAGACTGCAGTACATGAGGAAATTAGGAAACTTCATAACAAATAAATCTCCCAAGATGGCCACCGGAGACAAAAGAGCCCAAATGTAGCCCAAAATCACCCAGATGTAGCCCAAATATAGCCCAATGACAGAAGTGTGCAAAACACTTATTATTTTGTGTTTTTGCAGTGTTATATAGTGCAGACTTGTCAGGTATTGGAGTGCTTTACATGAGCATTGGTTACATCACACAAGAACAAATTCATTTTGGTTGTAGACATGGGGAGACTAAGTGATTTGACCAGAATCACAGAATGTCGAGCTGAAGCAGAAACTTCAACCTGGTTCCCCAGTTGCAAAGTCTGCAGTTCTGGAAGTAACACCACATCCTCTCCCCTAAGTGCAACATTTAATCAAGTGGTCAACTGGATAAAAAAACATAAAGATAACAAATAATTTAAAAGTGCTTTGTCGCTATTTGAAAACTCAGAAAATATGTCCTTATTTTAGTCTTTTAGAGCACTAACCATAATTTTGATGCCAATAAGACCCTCTCATATATGTAATTTCTTAAGGAAATGCTCTAGGTATTACAGTTTTGATTACATCAAGATGATGTCAGGCGTTCCACACTTTTGTAATAAATATAGAATGTTAGCAATCTAGTTGTTCATTAGGATACTGTTGAGAGGCAGAGGCCAGGGGCACGGACTCTGAAAATTGAAGGCAGGTTGGAGGGTGCAAAGGCAACAATTTAACCACACTGAGCAGGCAGGAAGGGCCGTGGAAGCACAACAGACTATGGAGGGCAGTGGAAAGGGGGGCAGGGGCAACAAACCAACAATACAGGACTTGCAAGAGAGGCTGTTGGAGGGAAGATCTATTACGGGTCAAGGAAGCTAGGGGCGGTCCCCAGATCCCCGGGAGCCACCACAGAACTGAGCAGGAGAGTGAGTCAGGGACAAAAGGGGCACCTTAATTTGAGCCGGGGTGCCTAGGAACGCTTGCTCCAAAAATGAAGAAAACAGACATATGAGACATGGAATTGGAGGCAGAATACAATGGCAGTTTAATGAGAAGATGCAACTTCAAAGAAACCGCAGAATAGAGACATAAAGTACAAAATACAGAATCCAGATAATCATACAGCTGTCATAATATTCTCTGTATCTCAATTAATGTACTGACAGAGAGAGAGAGAAAACACATCTATAAATGCATCATGAGAAACAAGTTACACCAAGGAAAATGTTACCTAGGAACACTCACGTTTACTCTTAGAGCAAGCATTCCTGCAATTACAATACAAAATCTTTTAAATGCAAAAGTAAAGAGAACAATGGTTACACATAACATGGCATTTCATATAGGTAAAATAGAATAAGATACTTCAAGCAAAGCAGAGCAAGACATTTTAAGCAAAGGAAGACAAGAGCTCCCAGCTCTTGGGGAAAACCTGCACTGCCTGTTAACCTACATACAAACGGCGAGGTAGTCCGTCGATATCTGTGGGTGCTCCCTTTTTATATCATTTTGTGGGCTCCTTTGCACGCTACATCTACCTACGTATGCTACCCAAAAGCTTCGTCTGCAGATTTTACCAGACATTTCGTCATTTACCCACTTAATGCTGACAATGGACTGGGTGAAAAGGTCAGTCTCTCAGGCCAATCGCTTATCGTAAGTTCCATAGAGCAAGCAGAAAATAATGGGTATTGTACGGGAATTCAATATATTCATGTATAAAATCTCCTCAGTTCTCCTAACTTGACGCTCTGCGGTTGCCACTTCCTTAAAAGCGGAAAACCTGCCCAGGAAGCAAGTACCAGTCCAGGATGCAGCCTACTGTATGTCGACAGCTTCAGGGGGATGTTGAACTTTGATACCGAGCACGGAGCACTCGGGTAGGGTGGGGGGCTACTAGTTTGGATCAGAAGGCCTCGCAGACCTGCCTTCAGACTGCTATACACTAAAATTGCAGAGCTATGGTCAATTTAACAAAGAGGCCTACATATTGAACAGAAGGGCCTACACAGGGGTTTTATGCTGGCTGAGTGGTAAGGATGTCTCAGGATAATTATATAGCAACACAGGACCCGCTGGTCAATTTAATACGGCCTACAAATGCAGCTGGCAGGGCAAGGACAAGGGTCTCATACTTCAGGTGTGGACAGAACGGGCCAGGGGCCCCCTGTGATACAAAATCTACCCTCCTTCAAGGCTGTGGCAATGTAATAGACCATTGTGGGCAGAAGGAAGAGGCAATGGTAGTACAACCATACATGCCAACAGACCCGATTCAGCCAGAAAACGTCCAATGTTTTTAAGCTCAAATGGGCTTTATTTGATCTGTCTCCTGTCTACAATATCCTCTTTTTCAATGTAACTCAAAGGGGAAAATCAATACCCCAGTTTTTTTTCAAAATCTCCCTCTTACCAAGTTCAAAATGTTCGCAAGTATGGTACATTGGATCATGGAAGGAAATGGGATAGGGACATGGACTTGGATAACAGAGGACAGGAGGGACATGGAGAGGTGCACCAAACTGACCCTGCAGGGCAGGCATCAGGGTTTGCAGCAGCACAATACACCACACAGGGCATGCAGGACGGGAGTGCAGCACAACAATCCATAGAAAGCAAGAGGGAGGGGACAGGACCATGCACATGGACAACAGAGAACAGAGGGGCAAGAGGCAATGGTAGCTAGCTGACCATAATGGACAGACAGGAGAGAAAGCTGCAGTATAACAGACCATAAAGGGCAGGAGGGACGGATCAGGGGCATTACAATGGAACAGACAAGCCAGGAGGGAGGGAGTAGGGCTGGGGGCAAGGGGGCAGGGCAGGAGCAGCAAGATAGCCATGGAGGTCAGGTAGGATGGGCACTAGAAGCAAGACACACCATCAAGAGCAACAGTGAGACTGTGATGGCATACACACAGACCATGGAGGGAAGGTGGGAGGGGGTCAGGGGCAGCTAACTGACCACACAGGGAAGGTGGGAGGGGCCATGGCAGCACAGAAGACCATGCATGGCAAGTGGGAGGGTTAGTGGCAGCACAATGGCTATGATGGGCAAGAAGGAGGGTGGAGGGGCATGCACAAAGGACGATGGAGGATAGACGGAAGGGTCAGGACCTGTGCACAGACAAGAAAGTTCAGGGGAAGGGACCTCACAACAGACCACACGGGGCAGGCAGGAGGAGCAGTTGCAGCACAACAGACCAGGGAGGGCAGAATGGTGTGGCAGTACAATGGACCATGTAGGACAGGAGGAAGAGGATAGGGGCATGGCATGTGGACAGGCAGGGTGGAGGTGGCAGGGACAGGTTACAGTCATCTGACAATGCTAGGCAGGTGGGAGGGGAGTGGCAGCTCAACAGAACACTCAGAGTAGATAGGAGTGGCAGGTCCATGGGACATGGTGGGCAAAAAGGATGGAGCAGGGGCATGCACAAAGACATCGGAGGGCAGGGGGAAGGAGAATAGGGGCAGCAAGCTAAGCACAGAGTTTAAGCAGGAGGTCAATGATGGGGCATAGAATTGGGCAATGGAGGGCAGGAGGAGTGGACTGGTACATCATACTAAATTGAGGGCAGTGGCAGCACATCAGACCATGCATGGCAGGAGGGAGGAGGCTAGTCCATGGATTCACACAACAGAGGATAGGGAGGAAGGGGATGGGGCAGCAAGCTAACTGTTCAGAGAAGGCGGGTATTAGGAACTTTATTGTTTTTAAAATGTGCTGGGGAGTGTAACGTTGCATATGCACTGTGACAAAGATATGGATCCCAGATTGTAATATGTATGGCATAGCACTGTGCGTTATAACATAGGCATCGAGAAAGGCACGTTAGATGGGGCAATATAACCCGTGCGAAGACAAGTGTGGCATGACATATTCACGGGGTGGTGTTACAGTGCACATGGGCTAGAGAGTGTCATAGCATATGCACTAGCTAGTGGAATACAACACAGAGGTGTGTGGCACTCGGCAGGCAATGGTGGGTGTAACACAGCATTGGGCTCTGTCAGGAGCACGCTGTGACTCTCAAGTGATGTTCGTCCCCTTTCCAGAGAGTAAAATAAAAAGTATTACACATCCGGCAGTGGATGTGTGTTTTATTAACCGTGAGGGGGGTTTCTTGCATAGTTTTGGTCGAATTTTTGTCGAATCCCCTTTGAATGGCTTGGTGTGCATGTGTATTAAATGTGCCCGTCAATAGCTACCCATGTTTGTATAAATAAACGACAAGGGTGTCTACCAGGATTAGGCACGGTAGGGCATCAGACATGTCAGAGCTTCACTAGTGGTGTAAATACATTCCACGTGGATTCATTGCATGCATAGTCGCCTTTTAATGAATATCACGCAAATCGTCATGGTGATAGGTACGTACGGTTTGTCCAGCATGTCCTAGGTGTGTCTATAAATATATATTTTTTAAAAATAATAAAAAACAGTGGCCGGCCCTGGGGATTGGGGTCAAAAAAATATAATTAGGAGACTGGCCCTGGGGGATGGGGTCATCAGGGCCAATAAATTAGAATAAGAAGGGGAACCAAACAGCCCCCCTTCTTAAAAAACTAAAATAAATAAAAGACTGGCATCGTGCCGGAGGCCATGCCCCCTCCGTGCAGCACTCTGCAAACGCGCCCCCAACAGGCATCTCCAGTATGCGCCAGGGAGCTGCGCTGCAGCCAGGTGTTCTGAGGCCAAGCCCCTTTTTACACCTCTCTGCAACGCAGCTCTGTGGCGCTTACTGGAGGTACCTAGTGGTCTAGTTTGACCCTAGGGACCCTTAGGATTCAGGGGGACTTAATCTCTCAACTTAGAACAGCCACAGGGCGCGTTTACACAGTGGTGAAGGGAGGGGACGGGGCCTGAGGTGACGTGTGCAAACACGCACTATGGCACGTTTTAAATTGGGGATATAATTTCCCTTCAATACTGAGGGCCCCTGGGGGCTAACTAGCCCACCAAGTGCTTCCAGTAAGCGCCACTGAGCTGCATTGCAGAGAGGTGGTCCAGGCCGTGCCACTTTTTACACCTCTCTGCAACGCAGCTCTGTGGCACTTACTGGAGGTACCTAGTGGGCTAGTTGGACCCTAGGGACCCTCAGGATTCAAATGAACTTAATCTCCCAACTAAAAATGGACACAGGGCGTGTTTACACAGTGGTGAAGGGAGGGGACGAGGCCTGAGTTAACGTGTGCAAAAACGCCCTGTGGCCTGTTTTAAGAGGTAGTTTTAATCCCCATGCCCTATTATACACTAGGGGCTTACAGAGGAGGTCATGCTAATCACAGGGGGACCCCAACGCATAATGTTCCCTAGTGTATGTAGTTGTTTTCACTGTATTCTAAGTGTCTTTTAACATAGCACTGGCTCTAGGACTGGTTAGTCAGACTCAGTTACCACCAGTATCCGTCTGAAAAAGTTGAGGGTACAGGATGATTTTGCAACAAGGCTTCTTTCTGCTCTTCTTTTTGTTCTTTCTGCACGTTATCCTTCTTCCTGCACTTATCTTCGTATTTGAGGACTTCTGTTGCTTCTTTCTGCACTTCTTTTGTTTCTTTCTGTGCATTTTTTCTTCTTTCTTCACATGTCCTATCTCTGTAGGCATAGTTAGAAATTAGCATTTAAAAAACCTTTGAAATTCACAGAAAAAACCATAGGTTTCAGGCACGTTATAGTTAGGAATTAGCATTTAAAAAACCTCAGAAATTCACTGAAAAAACCATAGGTTTCAGGGGTGTTATAGTTAGCTGGACTTTTCACTTGTACAAAACCATTGAAATTCCCCCGTTATAGTTAGTTCAGCTAACTATAACTCGCGCGCCCGCAATGCACTGCTGATGACGTCACATATTACATCACTCATGACATGGTCAGTGACATCACTCATGACATCACTGATGACATCTCAAATGACATCACTGATGACATCACTGATGACATCATCCTTGTGATAGAGTGGCAGACCTCCTCTTCCCCTAATATAACCTTTGATACACACATTCAAAAATAGAAATTAAAATTTTAAAAACAATGGACATACCAATATCAGTTACAACAACCTATACAGTAATTCTAAGATCCACATACACATCCACTCATTCACCAACAGTCCTATACAGTCACTCATACATGTACTCACTCATCATATGTACTCATACACCTATACATCCTGTTACACAATGCCACTCATCCATAGAGGTACTCACACACATAGTCACTCATGCTAATAAAGAATCAAACATACATTTACTTGCATATACAGTTATACACACACCACCACACTTACTTCTACGGAAACTTACACATACTTAGTCTTTTAAACAATCACTTATAGAAACAAATACTTATTCATATAGGAACTCTTTCAATCTCTCACTGTCACATATACTCGCTTATATACACCAATAGTCACATATACTAGTTTAAAACATATGTAGTTACTCATAAAGACACTATTGAGACAGTCATTCACTCACTAACACACCCATACACTCACTCATCCACCCATAGAGTCCTGCACACATGCTGTCTTCAACACATACAAAGAGTGAGTCATTCATTCATGCACCTATGCACTACGTAATACCCCCACCGAACCATGCAGACACTCAGACTGATACTCATAAAACCAACTAATAACCTATATAAACACCCATGTAGCTACTCACCAACCCATGCAGCCACTTATACACAAAGTGAGAGACTGATACAGATATTTACATATTTAAACATTACTCACTAAGCCATGTATTCACTATGAAACACTTAATCAGTCAGTTACACAATCAATTTTTCAAAAACAAATCATCCATTTAGACACTTATATACCCATTTATTCTTCCATCGACCTTGAGATATACATATATAAAACATATTTAATTTTCAGAAACACACACATTCACTGGATGATGTCATCAGTGATGTCATCAGTGATGTCATTTGAGATGTCATCAGTGATGTCATGAGTGATGTCACTGACCATGTCATGAGTGATGTAATATGTGACGTCATCAGCAGTGCATTGCGGGCGCGCGAGTTATAGTTAGCTGAACTAACTATAACGGGGGAATTTCAATGGTTTTGTACAAGTGAAAAGTCCAGCTAACTATAACACCCCTGAAACCTATGGTTTTTTCAGTGAATATATATATATATATATATATATATATATATATATATATATTTATATATTCACTGAAAAAAACAAAGGTTAAAGTAACGTTAGGTGAATTTCTCAGTGACAATGTTAATGTTTTAAACAAAAAAAGAACAGAAATTCTGCAGTTATAGTTTGTAGCACTAACTATAGCTTGTGTCCCTGACATGCACTGCTAATGACCTCACATATGACATCACTCATGACATGTTCTATGACATTTATGACATCACTGATGACATTTCAATTGACATCAATTGATGACTTCACTAATTACATCACTGATGACACATCAGCCAATGAGTGTGTAACTATGTTTTATAGTTTACATAGTGGCGGGTAGTTGTCAGAGTCATATTAATTCATATCCAGCTAATGTGTATATATGTTTACAAAATGTATGTGCTCCTAATGCACCATTGTTGTGTAGCAATATTGAATACTTTATAAATGTTTTCATTCAAGACTAACTCTGTGCAGGTGACAGTTGACTTGTGTTCAATATGCTTCAGACATTTGTTTGGTTTTACAGCAAATGTTTCCTACAGGAGAAAGTTTTTATGTAGTAGATTCCAGCTTTTGTAAGTTGCCTTCAGTTATTAGCAAGAATCTTGTCAGCATGATAGTTTATAGTTAACATGGAAGACCGTGTGTGTCAAGAACTAAGAAATGCACAAATGCTAGTTTTGTTAGAATAGATGAGCTATCTGTAAAGTTTTCACCACTCTGTGAAGGGCGAAGCTTGTATGCTCTTTAGCACATAGAGATTGTGCTCATTTTTGGTAAAATAGTGGTTTTATTACAACTGTTGCATTAAGTGTACAGTGATGGTGGTATTTTTTTAATATTCTGTGGTGCTTTTGTAATGAGAGTTTCACTGTCTGCAAACAGTGTGATACAAAATAAATGTTCTCGATAGTGTAAAAACTGTTCCGAGTACTTACTTTTTGGTTCATATCAACTTCATTTCTCAATGTATTTTCAGTGAGTCAACGGTTTATACAAATAAAAGCTGTCCAAAGTAGGGCATTTGTTTTTGAACTGGCATACACTACTTTGGCATTCTGCCAACAATTGTATAGATTTTGAACACTGTAGTCAATAAGTGTTGCTCGTACATACGTGGTCGGTTGTCAATTTGATCTATGATACCAGTAAAGTGTGTAATATAGTCTCAATGTTGTATATAAAGCTTTGTCTCAACATTTAGGTGAGTTGTTGGCAGTAGCAACAGAGCAATATGTGTGAAAGTGAAGTTTGAATGATTTCATCAGTGATGCAATCAATGATGTCATAGAACCTGCTATGGGGGATGTCATATGTGAGCACCTAAGCAGTGCATGGAGTGGGCAGAAGTTATAGTTAGTACTAATAACTATAACTGCTGAATTTCAATTTTTTTAGTTTGTCGCTGAGAAATTACATAACAATAACGTTACTTTAAGATTGTTTTTTTTCAGTGAATTTCTAAGAATTTTTTTTAAGTAGCGTAATTATTTTTGTGAGTGTATGTATAGTATGATGAGTTTTCAATATACGTTGCGCTCAGACATTACTTTAGTAAAACACTGTTTCTTTTTTATTGCAACAAAAGAGGATATGGTTTACAAATGCAAAATCAATGTAAAATGTGTGTGATCATTAAATGGTTAAACATTTAATAGATATTGTGTATTTGCTCAGTTATTGTAATTCTGATATCAAGATAGCTCTTTTGCAATCTTTTCTGTAGGTATTACTTTTGCAATCCTCCTGCGAGATCATAAAGCACATTTCATTGTCATCTATTATCTTATCTTGCCAAACTCTCTTTATTTCAGTAAAGTACCATAAGATAAGCAGAGATGCAAAACATCGCCCATGGCGATAAAGAGAGACAGGGCAAACCATAAGATAGGACTTGACAATAAAGTTGAAGAATAACAGTCACTAAAAAGTTAAAATAACAAGCGGTAAAAAATTAAAAAGGTGTCATACAACTGGAGCTTACAACAGAAAGGCTTTCCAACCACAGAGAGGTTAATATGCAAATTAGGCGAAGACCCTTGTCTAAAATGCATGTGCATTATAAAAAGAAACGCAATCGTTAACACTGGCCAATTATAGAAAGTCAATTGCAAGATCAATCATCACAGTAAAAATAAATAAAAACAAATAGACGGCAATCAAGAGTGTGCATTAGGCAGAAGCAAAAGGAATAAATGGCTATTCACATCTTCAAGTTAGGTGGCAAGAAAAGTGCTTAAGTCGGCACGGCATCACTACAACATTTCTCAGTAGTAGGTCAGGGGGCTGTCTGTGCCCTCCTTCTGATGGACCATGAATGGCCTAAGAATTTCGCAGTTGCGCACACAAAAAGTTGTGATGGATCAGATTGCAGTATGCGTAAGGCCTCTCTAGAATCTCTGGTGCCAAGTTGCCTGCAAACAGGAGTCAACAATTTTTTCCTAGGGTTTGTGTATGCTATACAGGCAAAGAAGAGATGGCCAATGGTTTCGTCCGGGCAAGGGCAACAGGGGCAGCCCTTTTGCTGTGCTCTATTGGCCAACCAGGAGTTTGTAAAAGCATTAACTGGCAGGCTGCCATGCCTAAATTGGATATACAGCTTCCTATCAACCGACACTTTAATAATATCAAGGTAGCTTTCAGGAGTGAGGTTGATTTTGAAGTAACTAAATTTTTCAATTAGTCTGCCCTGGCTGCCATCTATATATGTTTTAGACTCAACCCAATCCTAATATAATAACTTGATCTGCCGTCTGTTCTGGGTTGGAGGGCAGGCAATGCTATGGCCAGAGAGGCCTAAGCAGGACGTAAGGCTTTTAACATGTTTGATCCAGCCTATGTTATTCGCACTGTCTAGAGCACAGACCTCCTCAAAAGCCACAGCATAAGATGACAACTCTGGGGTGGAGACCATCCGCTGCCAGAACAACAAAGGGTGGAGCTTCGCTAGGTCACTAATGGGCTTTATGCCCATATCAAGCATGAGTGGGCATAGGGGGGTGCTTTGTGGTAGAGAGGTCAGGTTTCTGAGAAACTTATTCTCCTGGGTTGTCAAGTCACATGCTCGCTGCATTCCCCAAATCTCAGCTCCGTAAAGAGCACTGCTCATGGCCTTGCAGCTATAAAGTTTCAAGGCTGTTGCAATATGCTTGGTGTATGAAAGGCAATGCTCCTTATGCAGAGCTCCAATTACCTGGGAAAACTTGAGATAGGTCTTGTTAAGATGGTTCTTCCAGGCCATATCCTCTGACAATTTAATTCCCAGGTAATCAAAGGAGCTCACTCTCTCTAGTGTAGTACAGCCTAAGAAAAGTTTTCCCTTAAAGGCCTTGTGAGGATTCAGTAGCATGAGCTTAGTTTTGGATGTATTAATTTCCAGCCCTCTTCAGTCGCAGAAGAGCTTGAACTGATTTTAAAGTTTTTGCAAGCCCATTGGGTTCTTCAAGACGAAAAGAGTATTGTCTGCGAACAGAAGGGTGGCAATTCTCTGCTTGGCTAAAGAGGGGGCGTCTCCGCAGGGGAGACTGATAGAAATTCGACAACACCATTAATGTAAAGTGAGAAAAGAGTCGGGCCAGAACGCAGCCTTGACGGACTCCATGCTGTATGCTAATGGGGTCAGTAACCTGTCCGTGGCTGCCCCATCTGACCATGGCAATGTTCTCTTCATGAAGCCTGACAAGAAGTGTGAGAATACTCGGCTGCATACCAATATCCCTGAGCACCCGCCATAATTTGTCCCTGGGAACAAGATCAAAGGCAGATTTTAGATCTATGAATGTGATGTATATGGGGAGAGGAGTTGGCCTAACGGCTAGGGTGGTCAACCTCCCAGCTGGGGAACTGGGTCAGAGTATCAGCAATTAAGCTGAACATCCTGTGATTCTGGGCAAATCACTGAATCTCCCCGTGCCTAACAAAAATAAATATATGTATCCTTATGTAATGCAACTGGTGCTATTCAAAGTGCTCCAATACCCGATTTGGGTCAAGTTTGCACTATATAAAAGTCTGTAAAATAAAAAAAATAAAAGGACTGTGCCAGTTTTCCGTCTAAAGCCTACCTGGCACTTGTCTGAAAATTCCGTCAGCAAACGAATGGCTGAAGTGTAAGTCGGAAGGCGGGGTGAATCGGCAACGGCTGGGCAGGCGTCAGTCCTGCTGCAGCTCAGACAAGTGCCACTTAGGGACACTTACAGCCAGAACTTTTGTCCAGACTGGGCTGCAAAAAGACGCCCCCCCACCCCCACACACAGTCCTGACGAAGACCCGTAATGAGTCCCGAAAGGAGCACCTCGTGGGTTGAAACGTCGACGATACATCTAGGCCCAGACCAACCATGGCCCTGCATAACAAAAGAAGCATTAATAGCAACCAGGGCCCATGGTTACTAGGCTGGCCACTATATAAATAACCTTGTCCTGTCCCCTGTATAAAAATCCTGAACCACCCTGTATATACTGCACAAATTGTTCTTCCACTTGAGCACATATGTCACATGAGCACCATATATTTCACCCCTTGCATACAGTCACACTCTGTAAATTTTTTAAAATGAACATATTTGAATGAATTAATTCAGATAAAAATGCAAAGTGGATATGCATTCAATGTCTTTTCGTGATTATTTACAATCAATGTACACATATGTATAGGCGTGCGTGATATACATGTCTTATGAATAGTTTGATTGTGCGATACTTTGTATGTATATGAAATAACTCTTTAAACACCCTACAGAACCCATTTTTCTTGATAAACTTTATACCCAGGTTCTGAGGGACACCGGGTGTCCCCTTTTTCTTTGTATAACCTAATCAATGATTGGCAGCCCCTTACATACCTAACCCAGTGGATAGCTTTGTTCTTAAGGGCTTCCCCTGACTCATATTTGGTGTTCACTTTGGGGACATTGGTCATATAGATGGTACATTGAGGGGCATAGTGGGGGGTTGGACGGGACCTGAGAAATGGCTTTAAGAGTGGGAATACCTCGCTGCAGCCTGAGGTCTGATAGACAGGTTCTTTCGCTGTGGCCGCCATGGGCCCAGTCGTCACCCTATTATTTCTCCTGGAGCCAGCTATGGATATATCATATGGGGCTGCCGAGTTACAGAGATCCCCTTCTCGGAGACTAGGATTACAGGCCAAATGAGTAGAGTTGGTAATAGGGGTATTATGCGTTGTTGGCGAGTTACCGGTGGTGGGCTGGTTATGTTGTGTAAACGTGAATGTACACAAGAGGCCCAGGGGTGGTGCTGATTCCAATCAACTGCGATCTACCATTGTGAGATATAGTTTGGAAATAAGGGTATTCACAGCCACTGCTGTTTCTTTAAGGGCTATGATTTCCCTCTGGATTTTGAGGTTGTTTGGTGATGTCCCGATGTCCGCCTCCCTGCAAAAAAGATAGTGAGTGGTCGTGTTCATCCTGCAGGGTGCTATCCCTGCAGGGCTGAAGTACTCGATGCAGGTGGGTGTATTCGTTTTGGCTATCTCATCCACAAGGGGTGCAAATCTATGTCCCAAAATAAAATCTGTAGGGACCCCACCTTGGGTTTCACTAATATTACTTTGGAGGCTAGAGGGGAATGTGTCGATGGCTCCAGGGGCTTCTGGTGGCCGTGTGGTGCTAGCTGCCTTTTTAAATAGGCTAAAAATACTGCCAGAGCCTGAGTTGGCAAGGGAGATAGCAGAGGGAATAGAGGGTTGGGGGAGCTTAGGGGAGGGTACAGGTGCAATGAGTAGTCCTTCACAATCATTCAGTATTTTATCCATTTGGCTTAACACACTTTCCCCACTTGCCCCATCTCTCTCTGACCCAGGGCTAGTGTTCAGAATCCACTTCTTGGTCTTCTTCTTTTGGGCGCCTCCCAGCCCTCCTTCAGTCACTTTCCTTTTGCCCATTTACGCTGAGCTTGATGGTAAATGTAAAAAGAGCTGTGTAGGGCTAGGTGGAAACAAGTCACAGTACCTTTGTTTGGGGAAGATAACGTAGACCAGGAACCTTTGTCAGATGGATGGCCCAGCATCCTTTAGGTTCTGACGGGCACAGATGGGCCCACCCTTGGCCCGGGCTTTCCCCTGGGCCAGCACTCTCCATACTTCTCAAGCTGCAGGAGCCCTGGTCGGTATTTGAGCACCTACTGACGTGTGTCTCACATGTTGGCGACGTCCTCGCCACATGGCAGGCTGGGGGATGTGGTTTGTGCTCTCCCGTGGCCCCCGTGGTCACAGGAACAGCAGAATAAACAGATTCGGGCTCCTGCGCTGTGGGAGCCCTGACCGGTATTTAAGCCACACCTGGCGCGTCTCAGACGTTGGCGGGGTCCTTGCCGCTTGGCAGGCTGGGGGATGTGGTTTGTGGCCATTATCTTATCATGCTTTCAGTTATTAATCTACAATAGAGTAGTGAATACATTTTCTTTTTTAAAGTGATGGCTCTTATGAGACACTTGTGGGAGTCCCGGCGAGGACTGGGAATGGCCTGTACTTCCTGTTTGAGTCCTGTGAACCCCTGGCAAGATCATACATTTAGAATTAAGTTAAGTACAGTGTTTTACTGTAATTATCAACAAAATAGAACATTAGATATTTTGGTTAAGGTACACAAATAAATTGCATACTGTTCTATAAAAGATGTAAAGGAAGACATTTTTTAAGGTCTCGCAAGACACTCATGAGTGGTCCTGGAAAGGAAGCACAGCATCAGGAGGGATTCTGATTGCTTCATATGGATGTCTTTATTTAGAAGAAGAAGATTACATCCTTTTTGCTTTATTTCACTATTGGTCTGGACATATTTGGCTTGCTCGCCTATTCTGTTTTCCTTTCAGGAAATATGGCTTCTTCAGATTCAGATGAACCTGAAGGGGTTTTTGCACCAGTTCAACCATGTCAGACACGTAAGGAATTCTTGGTGGGCCAATTCTTTGAAATGAGGCCAGGTGCCAAGAAAGTTTCTTGGAAGTATGATACCTGTAAACTTTGCAGCAAAGAGTTCAGCAGGGAGAGCAGAAATAAACAATATACATGAGTACCACAGAGATGTAGAGGCACCTTAGATCCATGCATCTGCAAAGGCTTACATGGGCAAAGTTGGCTCTTGCTGGGGAGCTAGACAACTCCACGCTTCAGCATCATATGCTCTAGGAGATACTGTGTCCGTGCAGACAATAAACCTGCTTTTTTAATAAAGTGCTATTTTGCTACTTGTGTAAGCAGATAATTTCCTCATCAGAGATAAGCAGGTCTCCTCAAGAGAAGCTTGTACAAGAGCACAAGTGAAAAGTTCCCCCAGGCAGTACTTTTTAAAAATAGATTTTTGTACGTTTTTCATCTTTTTGTTTTTAAAGAGATGCTGTTGATGTTTGTTTAACACTTCAAGTTGTATATTTTTGTTGTTCCCTTTTAAAAAAAAGTATAAAAAAATATTTAAAGTGTTTGGAAACACAACTTTTATTATAGTTGTAGAAAACTTAACAGAAACGTCTCTATTCAGAGCTAGCATATACTTTTATCATCTATGTATTTTGCTTAGTTTGCCTCTTTTCCCCAGCTAAAAAAATCTCTTGTGTGACTCTTGTGAGAGCCACAGAACAGTACCAGAAACTATGGCTCTCGCGAGCCTCTTTTGAGAGTTTGCGAGCACTCGTAAGACAGGAAGGCAATCCCTCACATTCAGTCCAAGGGGGCAGTGTTTACCGGGCTGGTCTCACGAGCCTCACATGAGATCGGATATTTTATAACGCACTATGCATTCACACTAAATATATCCTTATGTCGTAGGTAGAATGTATATACACCACAATACTAACAGTCTGTTTAGTTTAATAAAATCTTATCCATTATATAACTGTAGGGGAAAATAAAATACTTAGATTTATGAAAAGCCTTACATGTTTTATGTGCATGAGCCCAACATTTTTGCATAGTACAAATTGATAATCATTTATTTGTTTTGAGTTCATTTATTATTATTAGTAAATGTTCAATCATTACATACTCATTATCCTCTGTAGGCCACATGAGAATCATAATGAACTTTCATGTTTTGGTGCCTACTTACATCTATATACATTTTTCTAATTATTGTTCCTTCTAGAATATTGGTTGTAGAAATATAAGATAGGATTTTGGAAGTTTTTAAGGTAATCTCTACTTAACTGTAAGAGAATCATCATCACATTCAGTCCAACCAGATTAGTTTTTAAGGTAGACTCTGTAGTGACCAGAGTTGACTGAGTGACCATGATGGATTGCAATACCCACAACAATGTATTTTATGTTATGACTTGATATCTGCTTTAAAGTTGGTGATATCAGGATTGATTTTGCTACCATAGGTTCTACATATTCGCAACATGAGATTGAGATATTTTGAATTTGTGTCTTAAAACCAATGTAGACAACAGTTGTTATGTGCAGTCTGGACAGGAATTGTTCTGTACAGCTTTCGCAAATAGGTTTTCAAATGACACTGACTTGCAATCTGGTACTGTACGGCATACAAATTGGTCTAATTGAATGTCTGTTCTGCTTGAATAGGAACAAGGCGCACATTCATGGTTCCATGAATAGTTTGCTGTAAAGAAATCATTTATTGCAATCCCCTCATTTTCTAACACATTTAAAACTACAAGTAACTCCTGTGCATGTTGTTGCACTTTCAAAGTGAACTGTGTTTACTTATGCTATATTATAATACAGTGGTCAATCATAGCATGTGTAAATGCAGTAGAATTACACATGTTCTTCAGTATGTACTTGTTGGACTTGGCCCTTTTTGCAGGGTCATCCCTGAACTTTTTGCCTTCCTCCTATATTTTTTCTGACCTGTTGTTGGCTATTTTATGACTCTGGGCACTTTACCACTGCTGATCAGTGCTAAAGTGCATATGCTCTCCCTATTATAAATTGATGTATGGATTAGTGATTCCATGATTGGCTGGTTTGGTTTACCTGTCAGACCCTAGTACAGTGCACCAGGGGTGCCCAGGGCTTGTAAATCCAAATGCTGCTGGTGGGCTGGCAGCACTGGTTGTGCCACCAACAGAAGCAGCTTGTAAAGTGTGTCGCAGGTCTGCAATTGCAGAACCTATGTGCAGTCTGGTACTGCCATGCTGACTGACCAAGTGCACCCACTTGCCAGTCCCTAAACCTTCCCTTTTCTTCATATTAGACACCCCTATGGTAGGCCCAAGGGCAGGGTGCATTGTAAGTATAAGGTAGGACATGCCCTGATGTGTGTAGCATGCCCTAATAGTGAATTACAGCCATTTTCGTTTTTCACTATTGAAAGGCTACCTGTTCTCCATAGGCCAGAATGGGCAGTTAGATTATTACATCTTATAATCCTAACTGACTCAGGGAACATGGTAGAAATTCGAATTTAGTATGCCTGAACTCAGAATGATAAAATACATATTTTAGTAAAGTTGGTTTTAACATTCTGTGTTTGAAAATACCACTTTTAGAAAGTAGGTATTTTCTTGTCTAACTATCCAAAGCATGCCTATGCAAGGTTGTGTATTCCTTGTCTGAAGTTTGAGTGACAGGGCTGGGGAATTTCCGGAGACAGAATGAGTCAGCCCAGTGGTGAATAGGGAGATTTGCATCTAGATGGGATGGAGGAGTTGCACCTGGGACCTGAATAGGGCTGGGCCTTCCCTCCACAATGCTGGCTCCACCCCCTGGGGTGCGGCTGATGTCTCTGTCCTGCACTGTGAAAGAAGAGAAGGAATCATGTCAACAAAGTGCTCCAGGGCTGTGCTTTCCCTCCACAATGCTGGCTCCACCTCCTTTGGGGCATCTGATGTTTTTGCCCTGCACTGTGAAAGGAAAGAAGGAGTCCTGTAAACAAAGTTCTCAAGAACTGGTTTGGACTAGGCAGAGGCCTCTCTGCCTTCAGAGAAAAAAGGATTTTAGGGTATAAATATTGGGACCCAGACCCAAGAACGTTAGATCACTTCTGGGAACAAGACGGACCTTTTGCCAAGGAGAAGAACCAAGGAAGCAGCAGGAGTTTGGACTGCCCCTCTGCCAGTGTGCTGTTTCCTGGGTTGGCCTGCAGTGGTGTCTTCATTGCCAAGGAAAGGAGAAGGAACTTTTCAAAGGACTTTCATCATCTTATAGAATATTTCTCCAAGGGCTTGAACTTGTGCTTACCACCAGTTCTCCCCTGAATTTCCTTGCTGGGAATTCTATCTGCAGAAGCCTGCGTGTCGCTGGGAGCTGGAAGCGCGACGCAACGAGAAGAAGTGTGTCGCCGCCGCAGCTGTAGTCGTCGCATTGCCGGAGAAGCGTGCCGCCGCCGCCGCATCTCCCAGGAAGCGTGTCTCCATCGAAGCTGTCACATCACCGGAGAAGCATGATGCCATCGAGAGGGTCGCCATCGCATCGTCGGAGAAGCGTGTCACAGGGCCTGTTGTGGCTCCAAAGTTCAGAGTCATCGCAAGGCTGCCAGGGCATGAACGCTTTGCAGTCGAATCTAGGGCGCCATCTTCTCGCATCGCACCAGGATTGTTGCATCACATCAAGGTGACATCTTGCGCATCGAAACCGGCCCGCAGGCCAAGAACCGACGCATCACCCCACACCGGTAAGGATCACGACGCATCCCCTACTCTGCGTAAGCATTGAGGCACGACGCATCATCTCTACCGGAGCACTGAACCGACGCATCTCCCTCTGCGAGCCTTTTGTTTATTTTGTGTTACTCATCCAGGTACTTTTGTGAGAACTGTGTCGCATTTATCATCAACTTGAACTAAGTAACGTTTACCATCTTTAAGTCAATCTTAAGTACAGTATTGTGGATTTTTTTCGTTTGTGGTCTTGTGTTAAGTCTATATAAAGAATACTTATTTTTATAAAACCTGTGTGGTATCCATCTGTGGTGTTTTCACTGTATTACTGTATGTGTTCACAAATGCTTAACACACTGCCTCTGAGATAAGCCTGTCTGCTTGTGCCAAGCTACCAAGGGAGTGAGCAGGGGTTATCTAGAAGTGTAATCCCCTTATCCTGACTTAGAAGCAAGGGTCCCTATTTGGACAAAGGTCTATACCATTGCCAGCTAGAGACCCCTAGTTCTAACATTGGTAGTCAGCGGTGAGTATTTGAGCCTGCATTTGTGACTCATATGCAGTGATTGGTGTACACTACTAGTGAGTGCAGACCAAACGCGACCACATACTTTTTTGGTAGAATATGTTTCCTTGGACTTTTATTTTCTTTCCTGAGAACTACCAATTCTTACTACCATGAGTAGACCAGCATCTGTTGCATCTATGGATCTTGATTTTGAGGAAGAGAGGTTGGAAACATGGGGCCCGATTCACAGAACTAACTTAAGACAAAATCCTAAACTTACTACCATTTTGGTATTCACAGAAGGCACTTACTCATTTTGGTATTCACAGAAGGCACTTACTCATTTCGGTATTCACAGAAGTTAGGAGTCCTAACTTTAGGACTCCTAAATGCCTTCTGTGAATACCGAAAGTCTTAAAATTAGGATTTTTCTCAGTTCAGTAGTAGTATAGTTAGGACTCCTAACTTTAGGACTCCTAAATGCCTTCTGTGAATACCGAAAGTCTTAAAATTAGGATTTTTCTCAATTTAGTAGTCCTAAGTTTAGGACTCCTAACTTTAGGGCTCCTAAATGCCTTCTGTGAATACCGAAAGTCTTAAAATTAGGATTTTTCTCAGTTTAGTAGTAGTATAGTTAGGACTCCTAACTTTAGGACTCCTAAATGCCTTCTGTGAATACCGAAAGTCTTAAAATTTGGATTTTTCTCAATTTAGTAGTCCTAAGTCTAAATTTAGGACTACTAAATTGAGAAAAATCCTAATTTTAAGACTTTCGGTATTCACAGAAGGCATTTAGGAGTCCTAAAGTTAGGAGTCCTACCTATACTACTACTAAACTGAGAAAAATCCTAATTTTAAGGCTTTCGGTATTCACAGAAGGCATTTAGGAGTCCTAAAGTTAGGACTCCTAACTTCTGTGAATACCGAAATGAGTAAGTGCCTTCTGTGAATACCAAAATGAGTAAGTGCCTTCTGTGAATACCAAAATGGTAGTAAGTTTAGGATTTTGTCTTAAGTTAGTTCTGTGAATCGGGCCCCTACACTTTGAAACAGCTCAAGCATCTCTGCAAGAAATTGAAAGTTGCTACACCAGGCATTTCTAAAAAGGATGACTATGAAAAGGTGCTGAGGGCCTGGGTAGAAGCAAGAAATGCCCCATATCTGGTGGTGGAGCCAGCTGAGGATGTGGATGGGCAGCAGGATAGGCCTGTGTTTCCATCTAGGAAAGAGGTACCGTCCCCACCTGGCAGTAGTGTCTCTTCCAAGGACCTGTCTCCCATTGAGCTGGAAGACAGGGAGAGAAATAGGATGCACAAGCTGGAGATGGCTAAGCTTAAGAGGGAGCGTAGGAGGGAAACAGAGAATAACAGGTTGTCCTTGGAGAGAATGAGATTGGAACATGAGTTGAGAATGAGAGAGCTTAAGTTGGAGCTTGAGAGGCTTGAGGCCAGGAGTGCCTCAGCCCAGCAACAAGAAATGTACGTAGCTCAGAAAGTGAGCTTTGCTGAGTTGGAGGTGGAATCCAGTTCAGATGGTGGCAGCAAAATTGAATGTTCTAGTGCTGAGAGAGTAGTACACACACCCAGAGATGTGGCATCTGACTTGGAGGGGGTTATCATACACCAGGAGTTTCAAGGATCTGAGATGGCTCCACTGGTGCACAGTGTCCAGGAAGTAGAGTGGGGCACTGGCGCAGGGGTTCATGGTCCTAGTGTTGGGAGAGACACTCCACTGACCCTAGATGAGAGGTGCAGGGAGAATGGTTCCCCCATGATTGAAGTACTGGTGTGTGAATGTGGAGACTGCCCAGCAGAGTGTGGGTTAAATGACAGAGACAGTCAGATACTGTCTTGCCAATCTCAGAAGAGTGGTGGGGAGTACGTGTGTGAAGCACTGGATTGTGAGGTGAAGGATAGTTTGGTTAACTCTTGTAGGGGCTGTGTGCTCCAATTGTGGGAGAGCATATTGTAAGTCCCTGTTTTCCAGAGCTATGCCAACACCTGTTGGAGAGTGAGTTCCCTGACCCCAGGGAGCTCACATTGGAGGCAGAACTTTTGGTTGAGTCCAGAGGGTCTGAAGAGGCATTGGGGAGTGATCCTAAGAGGAGTGGCTCAGGTATCTTCCAACCCAGCATGGTGTAAGTGGTTCAGAGTAACCCAGCAAGGTCCTGTAGTAGTGAGAGGAGTGTAGGGCTAAGTAACTTTTACCATATTTAAGTCAATCTTAAGAACAGTATTGTGGATTTTTGTTGTTTGTGGTCTTGTGTTAAGTCTATATAAAGAATACGTATTTTTATAAAACCTGTGTGGTATCCATCTGTGGTGTTTTCACTGTATTACTGTATGTGTTCACAAATGCTTAACTCACTGCCTCTGAGATAAGCCTGTCTGCTCGTGCCAAGCTACCAAGGGGTTGAGCAGGGGTTACCTAGGAGTGTAATCCCCTTATCTTGACTTAGAAGCAATGGTCCCTATTTGGACAAAGGTGTATACCATTGCCAACTAGAGACCCCCAGTTCTAACAGTACTACATTGAAAAGAGTTGTCAAAGCGTGTCATAAAGGTTTCCCTTTGTATTGAACAATGTTTTCAGCCACCAGCTGTAGGTGGAAGACAATTCATTACTACATTATAGTAACATGGAATTCCAGAAGTGTTAGAAAATGGAAAACCTATTGCATTGCTGGCTTCAATAATTTTTAGCTTTTTTGGAGTCTTTTTATATTCTTCAAATCATTTGATAACTTTTGGCAAACTTCAATCTCAGAAGGTTTTTGCTTTCTGTACATTGGATGCTTGTCAACAATGGGACATAAGCTCAGATAAAGAGCTGAGATCCATCATAAGCGGTTGTACTCTATCATACATGATGAGTCAAAATCAAGAAAGTACAACACTGATAATATCCTCAACTGTGATAAAGCAATATAAGACAGTACTTCTTTAAAGACTCTGTGACCTATATTTATCACAGGTGTGTCCAAACAAGATCCATTAGACTTGTGAACTGTTACAGCATAGGAAAAGCTGAGAGGAAACTGTTGTCTTTTCACTTACAGATCTTTTACCAGCAGAGATTTGGCAGTGCACCTTCCTATTTTCTTCTCTTCTTCAATGTGATCATATTTAATCAGAATATATTCATACTCTGTTCTGTTGGAATATATAATTAAGTCTGTCATATTTCCTTTTACACCATTCACTAATCCCTACTTGACATTCAGATTTCATCATAAATATTTTCTACAATTCTTGGAGAGTTTTAGTGTCTTCTCTAACCAGCAGTATGTGAAACTGTTTTCTCTAGAGATACCAGTTTCTTTACCACTGATTGGCATAGTGGTAAGTTTAAACCTTGATGTTCCATTTTGCCTTTACTAGTAAAAGTCACTATCTGCTGTGTTTTCAATAGACACATTTCAGAGTTAAATTGTGCGCACTCATCCCATATTGGCATTAGGCCCACAATCTGGTACTGAATTTTTATGATGTGTTACATTATAGAAGCTGGTGACTTCTTGTAAGGGAATAGAGATCTACCTATGTGAGAAGCATCAGCTTGAGCCTATTTGATAATTATTCCTATTCTCATGTCTTTTATTCACATATCCTAGATCTGCTGCCTGTCTCCTATTTTCTGTCACCCCTAATGCTGGTGATTTACCATATGCTATCATGTCTAATGCTCCCTAATGACCTTTTAGTTTCTTCATGCACATGTTTTTCAAAAAACTGGTTGACCTTTGACAGGAGTCAATTGTAGAAGGTAACCAAACACAACATCATAGTCAGTTTTGAGGACCTTTTTTTCATCCTCAGATGAATGGCAGCTAGCATAGGGTTTTATACCATCCTAACCTACCATGCTAACATCATCAATAATCAGAAAATTATTTAGAACTTTAGACACCTCATGACAAACATCATCAGATAACTTTACATGTTCTAGTTTTTGTCATGTTCCACAGGCAACATAAGCAGTAGGTGTGTGAGTACCTAGTCCAGTAGGAGAAGCCACAACAAATGATAGATCACAGCTAGTTTCTCCAAACAAATGCAGTCAGTTCTTTAAACAGAAATATTTTCCCTAAACTTGCCTACTAACATACAGAAGTGTAAGTTTGACAAGTACATTCAGACTTATCATGTGCCAGTCCATGCTCAACAAATGTTGTTATTTGTTGAACATTCTTTAGCTGTTCTTTGTTTAGTTGTGAGATCAAACTTTCTAATTCAATGGTCTCACTCATCACTTGACCCATAGCATTTTCTACTTTATTCACTGCTATGGACATCTCATTTTCAATGATAGGCTGGCCAAAGGGATCTTGACTATAATGCACTGAGCTCTGGTTGTCTTATGAGCTGTCCTTTGTAACTTCTATAGAAAATGTTTCCCCCTGTTGGATTTTATCATTTAACATTTTCTGATATGTTGGAAAGACTTTATATTGTATGCTATCTTTGACTGCATCAGAAGCATCTTCGTAGCTCTCATAGTCACCTAGCAGTTCTGTTCCTGAACGCTAAGGTTAAAAAAATTGCAATAGAACCAGGTAAAGGAATTCTCTATTCCCACCTGTTCGACTTTTTAATTCACAACGATTAAATGAGACTTGGTTTTGCATGTCTTACTAAAAATTCATTACAGCCAGTAACCCCAAACTTTCCTTGCTCAAGGTTCTCATCTACATTATTTCTGTATGCATAGTTCTGCAGTACTTCATACAAACACGTGTTTTCAAGATGGACACTCCAAGTAGGATGATAAGTGTCCATCATATTTATTTCTTCAGTGCTTTCTGGATCAAACTGAGCAAGGTACTCAGTTTCAGGAGACTGTCTCAACACACATTTTGGTGTTGATTTCAGACCTAAACTAACCAAAATGATTGCTTTGGACTACGAGTATAAGCTTCAATAACTAAGTTTGTCACAAGCTTGACAGGATCCAATTTCCCTGTGTAAGAGCATCTTTGAGCTGAAACTGTAAAGCTTTTTCTTAAAGATTTCTCTACTGCTATCTCTTTCCGTACATCCTTCATCTCTGTCTTTTCTGACTTTGTTATATTTGAAGTGATGTATCGAGCTACAGGAATAGACTTGTGTGCTAAAAACTGAATACCCATGCTGGCATTCCACATGGATAGGATTACAGCATTGTAATCACTGATAAGGTTCAACGGCTCACTTCTTTTCTGATTACATAGATTTTAAGCTATTTAGCAGTGACAGTGTGCCTGATTACAGCCACAAAACTGCCCACTCTTCCTTTAGAGATTACGAGGCACATGCATCATTGTTTTTTGCAGTCGCAAAGGGGCAGATTTGCAGAATCTGCCCCTTTGCAACCACAATTTTTGCATTTGGGATGCATCTTCCGAAATGCAAAAATCACCATTTAAGTAATCGCAAAATTTGGGATTATTCAAATTGCGATTGCATTTAGGGAATCGCAAATTGTGATTCCCTAAATGCAATGCAACAAAAAAATGTGATTTCGCTTTTAAGATAGGCAAATTACAATCAACTTAAAATTGATGATAATTTGCGAAAATGTTGAAAAATGCACAAAAGTGCATTTTTCAAAGTTCTACGTTGCACACAAACATGCCCTATATTCTGCTTCTTAAAAATGACTTACTAATAAATAAAAGCTAGGCATTGTGTTACCACATTGCAGCATGCTACACATTCTACATGGTACACTCTCATCAAACAGTGACCCTATCTCAAAGTATCGGGTAAAAGCAGTATCTTTAACTGACAGCTCAACAGAGAGTTACTGCTTTGTGTGGAATACCTTAGGGCACTAGTACTCACCTTGCTTACATGGCTTTATAAACAGAAAGGTGCCTAGTGATATCAATGAACAGACTAAATGGTGCGTGTACAAGGCATAAGACAAATGCTAGCCCCTGTGCTATCATATATTACCCGAGGAAAGATGGGGGTTAGCAAACTTTGATGTAAAATCAGAGATTTGTAATAGAATTATATACAAAGTGATTTTCAGAACATTCCCTTTCTGAGTAATCCAGCCCTGTCCAAAGGCAACTCCTCTGAGAGAAAATGGTGCATAAATGGCTTTAGGGATAGCAAGGTCTCTAGTGATACCTCTGAAGAGAGTAAAGAGTTAGTGTACAAGGTTTTAGACAAACACTAGGCCCTCTCCAACCTGATTTAAACAGGGTCGAGTTTGGCTGTGATAGTATTTATGAAAGAGTTACTCCTTCTTATACAAGTCTATACAGAGTGAATGATTCACTTTCATAAGAAGACACTATCTCTACCGACACCCCTGTGGGGGTTGAACAGTGGGTGTAAAGGGCTTTACTAATACATCCATCTATTTCTACGTTTCCTGAGATTGAAGAGGGTGTTTGGTTCAAGTGATAAACAGCTGTCTACTGACAGTTCTACAAGGGATAAAGGATGTACATAGAAGGATCTGTGCAAACACTGGGCCTTGCATTATCACTTTTTAACAAGATACAGATTCTGCATTGTTCAGTTTGATCAGAGAGGGGCAACTTTTCTTATAGATCTATACAGGCTAAATGTATATATGTTTTTTATAACAAGCTAGCCTGTCTATTGAGACATCTATTCAAAGTGCAGAGTGGTTGTGAAAGGTTTCACTGAGAAATTCATCCCTCTCTAAAGATGTTTACTATGAGTGACTAAGGTGTTTACTTCACTACAGTCATACCACTTTCTATAATGAGTACTCTGTGCAGAATAGACAGTATGTGTAGACGGATTGAGGACATAGGTATATTGTGATACAATATATCACATTCTTATCCATCTGTATGGTAGAGCTTATTCCTACTGTGTATCAACAGCCTCTCTAAGGGGCAGCGCAGCAGAGATCTAATGTTTTGTGTAGAAGACCTTAGAGGACTAGTAGCCCTGTGTTACATGGCTTTATAACAGCAAGCAGTCTGTTGATATTTCTGAACAGTTGAAATGGTGTGTGTGCAAAGCTTCAGACAAACACTAGCCCCAGGGCTACTACATATTATCTGACGAGACATGGAGGTTAGTAAACTTTGATGTAATATCAGAAGTTTGTAATAGTATTGTATATAGAGTCAGTGGCCCACTTCTGTCAAAAACTTCCCTCTCTCTAGAGGTTATAGGTTAGGTGTAAAAGGGTTTAGTGAACAATCGAGCCCTGTACAAAGGCATCTCCTCTGAGAGAATAATGTGTATAAATGGCTTTAAACACAATATGGTCTCTACTGATACCTCTGAGGAGAGTAAAGTGTTGGTGTGCAAGGTTTTGGACAAACACTAGGGCCACCCTTAACTGATTTATACTAGGTAGAGTTTGCCTGTAGTAGTGTTTATAAAAGAGTTACTGCATCTTTCAATGTCAGGCACCGCGGAGGGAGCCCCAATGCCCCCACAGTCCCTCCCGGCTCCCTGCCTGCTGCGGGAGCCAGCATTGCTTTTTGGCAAAGGGAGCTGTTGACATGCAGCTCTGCCGTTCCCCTTGTCCAAAAGCAATCTGCTTTGCTTCATGGAAGCAAGAGCAGGTTTCCTCCAGGAATTTTGCCGATATATAAATATAAACATATATATCCATATTTAGAGCTTTCTTTCTCAGCTTTTTGTCAGGTAAAGCAGGCGCGAACCACAACGTAAGTGCTTCTATTATTATTTATTTGGGTCACCCATAATATAAATATATATATATATATATTACCTACTGGTGGTCGCCAGTAGGTAGTTATAGTTAGGACCAAGTTTCCATAGGAAGAGCATTTTTTGTTTTGCTTATGACTTTGGCGTTGTTTGATGAATCTTCATGAAATTTTACAAACTAATTCTTTGGTCATATCAGCTCCTATGTGGGATTCATCAAGGGGGGGCCGAGAAAAAAAAGGGGTCCCAAAACGTGTTTTCTCCATGTTAATTTCCATAGGAAACTTTAGACAAAGCTACAGGTCGAACGGGTGAACAGAATTACCCCAAATTTGGCAGGGAGAAGGGTCTTGGTCTAGAAAGCATGCTTTTGTTTATTTGGTGTAAATCCATTCAGTAGGTTTTGAGAAATATTGAAATTTACAGATATCGATATTTGGGAATTCTGCCATCTGATTGGCTGAGGCGTTACGAGCACGAGCTTGCTGCTTATTGGTTGGGAGCGCTGCAAGCGGTTGCAATTAGGAAGTGTTGGCCGCCATTTTGTGATTCCGTCGAAGTCGAAGCGAGTAAGGGGAAAAAGGGTGAAAAAAGTAGGAAAGAGGACGGTAGGAGCACTGTAACCTTTGTGGGGGTGTTTAGGGTGTGCTATAGAGGGGGTACGAAGTGAACCACTCATAGTTACCAGTCTGAAAGTGCTGGGTACGGAAATTAAGCGAGGTATTGCGTAGAGTCTGATGCTGCTAAGGTGAGCTGGTGCGGGAGCCGGGAATGAAAGCGTGAGCCTAAACTGTGTGTCTTATGGTGTGAAGTCATAAGCCCTGGCCACTGTGCCACACTTGTCTAAGTAGTGTCAGTAATATTTTATATGTTGTAGGAGGAAGTTTTGTTTGGAACACGGTAATTTGTAAATGGTGCTTAGGTGGTGTTATATAGGGAGTGCGAAGGTAAATCACTACGGTATTTGTAAAGTGCAAACTACAGAGAAAATGATAATTGATTGGAAGATAAGAAGCATTGGGTTCTAAAAACTAGGGTGCATATTAGTTGCGTGAAAAAGCATGTTTGTCATTGGTTAACAAAGAGCAGTCTAAACGTGGAGTACATTCGATAGGATGAAATGTGCAAAGCTCAACCAGACGTGCTACTTGCATTTGGAAGGTACATTTGGAACTTAAAAAATTGTGAACTTTGAACTCGCAGGTGCTGTTAAATGTTCGAGAATATGCTGAAAAAAAAACTGTTACGTTTAAAAAAATCATTAACTTTTAACCTGCAGGTGTCGTAGAATGTTCCAGACAGTGTGGTGATAAAATAGGTTGAACTTCTGACCTGTATGTGGCGCGGAATATTAAGTAGCTTTTCAGATGGAAAATTCAAAAATAACCAATGGAGTTAAGTTTTGGAATGTCGATGAAGGAATGAAGTATTCTGATTTGTTCTTTATATGTATGTATATGTGGAGCGACATAGAAATTGTGCCATTACTGGTTCCATTCTTGATGAGCGGTGCATTACATGTACTGTGTGACAAAGAAAGAATTGCATGCGTGTGTGACATTTGAAATCTGTATACCAACTACAAAGGTGAGGAAGAAATTAACAAGATGTGTTATGTGTTCTGTCATAGTGATTAAGTATTTGAGGTGATATTTTTATGTTTGAAAGTATTTTTTATTTCAAAATAATATCCTGTTAGTAAAGTGTGGTGTTTCATATTGGTTATAAAATATGCATAACGTTTGACCTGTTGTTATATAAGTACTTTATATATGTTTAGGAATTTTTCACAAAGAAGAAATGTAGTTTGTCATCTTTAAAGGACTGTATGGTTTTGAAAATGAGGCACAGTGTTAATTTGGGTTTGTTAATGTATTCAGGCGAGATAAACAAAATGTCCCACGTTTGCAAATTATACTTTTTGTAGTGAGGAAGGGGGAGTAGGAGATGTATGAGTTATTAAGTTAAAAGCTATAAAACCAAAGCCAGAAATGTTATGTGGACAGGTTGTGGTCTCATTTTTGACAGTGAGAGGTAGATTTGAATATAAGTCTAGGTAGGTTGTTGTACTGTGAGGCCGTCTACAGTGTTTGGAGATTACATGGAGAGGAGATGGAGATAGTAAAAGTGATACGTTCCTTTTATATGTACGCATAGTTTGAATCATTTGAATATAGGTTGAGATATAATATGAACATGGTTTCTGGTTTACATTTGTGTATAGTTGCTAGTTTTAGTAGTTTGTGACTATTGAATAATAAAAAGGTAGATACACTAAAATATATGGTAGTAAACGTATTAATTATTGTCTGTTCTTATGAAATAGAAGTGGTTGGGGAGTGTTTCTTTAGAAGAGATGTTTTATAAATTTGTGAGAGATAAAAAAAGAAAATGAAAATGTTCTGTATATTTTCTGTATGACTTTCTTGACATTAGTAAAGTACCTGTCTTTACAAGTGATAGTAATTGTCAGGCTGTGTTCCTGTGCTGAATATACATAGGTGTTTAAGTGGTCCGGGTTTTACCGGTGCTCAGTTTCACTATCTCTTTTGAGACACTCGTCAATTTTTTCATTCCGTTTAATGTCCTTAATATACATACAGTAAAGGGACGGTATATCAAACGTTTGGGAATTACAACTTTGTTTATTCTTCCCATCCTCTGCTACACACTGTACAGAGTTTTTAAACAACTTTATTAACATACAGATGTATTGCTAGTAAAGGTGGTGTAGTGCCACTAGGCCCATTTATAAACCGTGCAATGGTATGGTTTATGTTTTACCCGCCAATTTGCATGTTTGAATACTTTTGGATGATAAGCGTTATAGAAGACACCTTTAAAAAATAAGCCCGAGTATGGGTATAGTGCTGCTACTAGGAATGGAGGCGGTTTCTCTTTGATTTCGTATGGTTAAGCAATGGCAGGGGTGGCGTGGGGGAGGTGGGTATGTTGGTGATTAAAACACAGGGGCAGATTTATGAGCCCCTTGCGCCACTTTTGCGTCACTTTTAACATGGGAAAAGTGACGCAAAAGTGGCGCAAGGGGCTCATAAATCTGCCCCACAGTCTTTAGCAATGTGCAGATGTCTAGTTACAAAAGGTGATGTAGTACCACTGGGACCATTTATAAAGTGCCCTATGGCATGGTATATGTTTTACCCACAAATTTGCATGTTTTAATATGTTTTGCTGATGAGTGTTTCAGGAGATATCTGTTGAAATTAAGCCTCTGTATGGCTATAGTGGCGCTTCCAGGTTTGCTAGGGCTCTTTGATTTATTGTGTAAAGTTAAGCAAGGGCGGGTGTGGAGTGGTGTAGTGGTACTGGGACTATTTATCAACCGCCTTATGGTATGGTGTATGTTTTACTTGGAAAATTGCAGGTTTCAATACCTTTTGCTGATGAGCGTTCCGGCAGACACCTGTTGAAATTAAGGCTATGTATTGCTATAGTTGTGCTAACGGGAGTGCTGGGGCTTATTGTTTTGATTTCATAAGGTTAAGCAAGGGAAGGGGAGGGGGTGGGAGAGGTGGGTTTGTTGCTGATTATGACTTGGACATTTGTAACGTGCATATATGTAGCTAGTAAAGGTGAAGTAGTGCCACTGGGTCAATTTATAAAGCGCTCTATGGCATGGTATATGTTTTATCTGAAAATTTGCACGTTTTAATACCTTTTCTGTGTGTTCCAGCAGAGAATTGTTCAAATTAAGTCCCTGTATTGCTATAGTGGCTCTACCAGGTTTGCTGGGGTCTTTCTTTGATTTCATAAGGTTAAGCAAGAATGGGGATGAGGGTGGTGTAGTGGCACTGGGTCCATTAATGAAGCGGTTTATGGTATGGTATACGTTTTTCTTGCAAATGTGGATGTTTTAATACCTCTTGGCGATGAGTGTTCCAGCAGACAGCTACGCAAATCACACAACATTTCTGTGGATAACAAATCTTTGTGCTAATAGACACTCTTGCACTGTGGTAGAAGGCTGCCAGCGCTGATGGCAAATTATGAAACTTGGTGCCATTGTACATTTAAATGGAAGCTTGGATCATTTCTTTGTTACTATGGTGCAGTGAGGGCTTTAAGTGGGAAAAAAACTGGGGGTGCTCTAAAAGGAGCGGGGCAAACCTGTTAAAGAGGTGTTGTATATCCAAGTAGTGGCGTGGTCTACATGAAGATAACTAGCAATGTGTGCTTAGGAAAATCCCCTCGAATTATCCTACGTTCGGGAAACACGCTCTTTAAAGGATTGCCCTTCCTCCTACAACGTGGCTCACGTAGCATGATGTCTCCACTTCTCAGTAGTGAGCAAAATGAGCATGCGCACATCGATGTGCATGCTCTGACTGCAGTGCAATAAAAAAAAAACTTGGCTACCTTTTCGAGGGCGGAAAATAGAGCCCGATAGAGACCAGTTTCGAGTTTTTCTGAAAATAACTGCCAGTGCTCAGAGCCGGCCCACTTAACGCCCTGCATCCATTTACCCTAAGCACTGCACCATCCAACCATCTTTCAATTCATTCAGACATTCCTACCTACATACCTACATACATCTGTCCCTGCAGGTATTCTAAGTATCTATCAGTCCACTTGCCTATGGTAAGCACTGTGCCATCCATCCAGTTATACGCCCATATATTCATACATACATCTGTCCCAGAACCAATCGTACGTGCCTATCAGCCCACCCGTGTATCCTAAGTACTGGTCAATGCATCCATGTATCCTTCCATTCATCTATATAGCCATCCATCCATCCATCTAGCTATCCATTCATCCATCTGGCCATCCATCCAATCGCCCTTTATTCAACTATCCGTCCTCATTTTCGTGCACTCTCAGCCACTGATCCTAAATACTGCGTATTATACTCATCCACCCAGCCTCTTAAGAGGCTGAAAAGGCTGGCGATAATCATTGAGATGCAGATGAAGTTTCTGATAAAGAACAAGAAAGCTTTGAGTTGCTCTTTGTGGACCAGAGTTCACCACCCTTCTCTGGTGATGTTTTAAACAAAGGTTGATGTAGGAAAAGAAATGTAAAGCAGCTTTTCAGTGTAAGACGATAATTTAGAAAGATAACGGGGCATATTATCAAGAATGGCATTAAAATTATTACCGCTTTAGCAGCAGGAAATTACCGCTAAAGCAGCGATAATGGGCTCGATAATATGCCCTTGTCAATTCCCATAGCCTGCCAGGTTGTGGTGTGAAGCTGGGCTTCTATGGGAATTCACAAGGGCACATTATCAAGCTCATTATCGCCGCTTTAGCGGCAGTTTCCTGCCGCGAAAGCGGCGATAATTTTAACGCCGTTCTTGATAATATGCCCCTTAGTGAGCCAGGCAAAGCGTGTGTTTTTGTAGCTCTACAACAACACCCTGTGAAAGGTGAGAGCAGGGTTGTGTTGGAGTTGGCTGTGTGTGGTCGTCTCCAAAGGCGCAACCAGAGCAAACTTTCAGGGGAGGCTAGTTCTTTCAGTAATAGGCAGAATGGGGATGTTGGGGCTCTAAAAAGGGGTGGAAAAAAAGAGACCATCATTTGCAAGCAAATGGTCTTTTAAAAGACCTGTGAAGTACTCGGTGTGGCTCTGTGTGTGCTATTGGGAAGCTGTCTCAGGGAGTCCGGGGCAATGGGCGTTGTGCGCCTGGTAGTCTCTCTGCTAATCACACCACGATGATGTTGCTCTTGCGCTGCAAAAATAGAAGGGAAATCATGGGAGAAAGTGCTCTCTTTAAAAGGTTTCTTTTCTCCTACAATGCGACTCACCTGGCATGATGTCTCCACTTTTTAGTAGTGAGCAATGCGCATGGTCTCACTGTCTCACTACAGTCCAATAAAAAAAAAAACAACGGACTACCTTTGCTAGGCCTGAAAATAGAGTGCCATAGAGATCCGTTTCGAGGCCCCCAAAAATAAACTGCCGGTGCTCAGACTCCCTGCCCTCCAATTAAAGCTTTGGGTGCAGTGTTATGTTTGCGAAGTTGTAGATAAAACTGTTAGGCTAATAATGGTAATTTTTCTGTGTGCCGTTTGGTTGGTAATATCATCCTAAGTATATAGATTAAAATTTAAAAAAATATTATCTATAAAGTTGTCTGCAGTGGGTTGCAGAGGGAGTGTGTTGGGTGGTGGGGTGCAGTGGAGAGGTGAAAAGTACGAGGTAGTGCAGTTACAAGTAAATTGTAAAGGTGTATGTAATTAATTAAATAATACTTGCTGTATGTTCTATGGCACTACCCGTCATCCTACTGCTCCCCTGCCATGCTCCATCACGTTGCAGCACTGCCTCTGGAAACCGTGGGTAGAATTTATATAATTGTATGTTATTATTGTAATATATTGAACTGATGTAAAAAATAATTGAATGTATTATTTTTTCCGAAAAATATTTCGTTTGGATACAAATTTGAAAATGCCTAGAAGAACTGAGAAAAAAAGACAAGAAAAGAAGCATTTATATTTGCAGAAAAGAAAAGATTTTGAATTACAAAAAAATGAGAGCACTACACAAACAGTTTCTTCTGGTAAAAACACTAGAACATTTCGGAAAAAAATATTATGAACATTTAATGAAAATAACATCACACAAAGGAAAAAGAAGAATTTTTCAAGTAAGGAGAAGGAGACTTCAATTTCAAATACAAGGAAAAGAAAACATGATAAAGAAACAGTATCTGTTACCCGGAGACAAAAACAATTTCAAGAAATTCGTCAGAGACTTTTTCGAACTAGAGTGATTCAGAATTTAATGAGAACATGCTGCAAATATAAAAAGAAAGTGCTGCAATTCAAACAGAAGCAGCGTATCGAAAGTATAGTGGATACTGCTTTTACTTTAAAACAGAAGTTATTCATTGTGATTTTGAAGAGGATCAAAGTATTAGATAAACTAATCAAAGTGTTGAAAGAGAAAAGTAGAAGAAAAAGACTTGTGAACAGAACCAACTTTTGCAAAACTTTAGTGGACATTGGAAACATACTTCTAGTAGTGAGCCTTTTTTTAATGAGGAAAGTTACTTCCAGGAAAATATTTTACCATTTGCAGTTGATACTGGAGGTCGTTGCTATGAAGTTCAGGATGGTTGTCCCCTTCCAAAAGAGGAATTGGTTGGTAAAAGTGCAGAAGAGTTAATAGTTGAAGAAGTGCAAGGGAAACGTACACAAGCTCCTGTGTATAAGGGGGTTGCAGCAGTATTTGTAGTAGTCAACAGGAATCTATTGATATGATGCGAAATTTGCTACGAGAATATACACAGAAAAGTATTAAAGAGAAGATTAAGTTGTTGCAAGGACTAGATCCATGTAATGTAAGAAAATATACTGAGAAACCTAGGCATTCTCTGGCTTGACTTTCAAGAAAAGTGTGTAAAAGTGTTTTTCATCACTTGAGGATGATAGCAGTACACCATTCAGAAATGCGGAAGTTTGTAAGGAAACTGTACTATGTAAAAAGTCCTGCATTATGTTTCAGTGAACTGAATACAGTTCTTTTATATGGTTCTTTATCAGATGTTCACAAAAATTGTGATGATATTGAAATGCAATATTTTGGTTCAGAAGAGCAGTCAATAGAAAATGAAACTTTGACAATTACAAATGTTGAAGGAGATGGGAAAGTGATTAGCACTGATCAGTTTGAAGAAGAAATTGGAAGGTTTAATGCAATGTGCTCTGAAATACCAAACTATGTTTGTGTTTGTTGTCGATGTAGTCATTATAAAAGTCAAACTAGGAGTATTGATTCGTATTTGAGAAAGTGAAAAGGAGAACAATAGTAAGTGTGAAGAATTTGCAACTTACTTGTTGGTGGAAGGTCGATTTGAGTTAGGTAGTAATTAAAGTATACGTAAATATTGTTACAACAAATTAGAAGAGAACAAAATGCCTGCTAGAGCAGTACATAATAATTTAGAATTCGTAGCTATTCCGGAGGAACTGGCAGAATTGAAAACATATGAGTCGGTTCTAATTCAATCTGTTCATCCTTTTCAAACTATAATTTGGATTGAGCCTAAAACAGGTAAACTGCCACCAACAGACATGCAAAGAGGGCTGAAAGGAAGAGTGGTGTACTTACCTTTGGATTTTAAGAAAAATACTGAAACTATTGCTGGAGAGAAAGAGGAAAATGAGGCAGTAGTCATTCTAGTAAATGGTGTACCAACAAAGAGTCAGAAAATGAGGCAAGAATTTGTGGATGTTAATAAAGTTGAAAAGGCTACCTTATATCTTATAGAGAACAATATTTTTTACAAAATTGTAAATGTGGATGAACAGATAATAAGTTTAGAAGATGAATGTGAAAATTCAAGTGGTCAAATAGAGAAAGTGGACAAGTCAAGGACTGAAGAGATTTATGAACATTACACAATGTGTCCTTTGCATTCAAAAGAAATAATAGGAAGCAGCATTGAGTTATTTCAAATGAAAAAAGCACAGGGAACTCCAATGAGTGTATGGGAGAAGAGCTTGGAAGCTCGTTTTCGATAGCTGTTTCCTACTAGAGAAGGTGGATGATATGATGACCGACCTGTACGTATTCCAGTTTTAGAATATCGGTCAACAAGATTATATTCTGAAGATCCTAGATTTCGACAGTGCATTCCATACATATTTCACCTTTTGTTTGAAAGTGATTTATCTTCTCTGTAGTATGCAGTGAACCACATACTTAAAAATGGAGTTCATCAATCACTCCTTTCTGCAAAAGAATTTGTGGAGAAAGATGAAAAAACAGATGAAAATTTAGAAGCACAGTTAATCAATTTGATGGCACATCAACGTGGAACAAATGAGTATTGGTATCGTCGCCATGGAGAACTCAAGTGTATGTTACGGAACTTAGGTACACCAACATGGTTTGTTACACTTAGCTGTACAGAGTATGCATGGGAAGATTTGCTTGAGTTTCTAAGAGAAGTGAATTCCAATAATAAAAATGTTAAAATAAAGACTTCTGGTGAACTGTGTTCATTGGATCCTGTAAATGTGTGCAGATATTTTAATCATAGGTTTCAAGAACCAGACTACACGAAGGCATGAAGGAAGTAGCGCACTGGATGACAGACAGCCGGCTCAAACTTAACACAGAGAAGACGGAGGTCCTCATCCTCGGCCCTACTCCCACCGCCTGGGATGACTCCTAGTGGCCCCTGCCCTAGGCAGCACTCCCCAACCCACCGACCACGCACGCAACCTCGGCTTCATCCTGGACTCATCCCTCTGCATGACCAGACAGGTCAACTCGGTGACCCCGGCATGCTTCAACACCCTCCGCATGCTCTGCAAGATCTTCCGCTGGATCCCCACCGACACCAGGAAGACCGTCACCCACGCCCTCGTCACCAGTCGCTTGGACTATGGAAATACTCTGTACACCGGCATCACTACCAAGCTACAGAAGAAACTACAACGAATCCAGAACGCGGCCGCACGACTCATCCCGAACATACCTCGCCACCACCACATCTCCGGACACCTGAAGAAACTTCACTGGCTTCCAGTTAGCAAGAGGATCACCTTCAGACTCCTCACCCATGCACACAAAGCCCTGCACAATATCGGACCAAAACTCATCAACCACCGCGTCTCCTTCTACACCGCTCCTCGCACCCTACGCTCGACCGGACAAGCCCTGGCAGCCGTGCCTCGCATCCGCGAAGCCACCGCCGGAGGCAGGTCCTTCTCCTACCTGGCAGCAAAGACCTGGAACTCTCTTCCCAGCCACCTGCGTGCCACACAGGACCACCTCTCCTTCAGAAGGCAGCTCAAGACCTGGCTCTTCGAGCACTGACCCCCCCCCAGCGCCTTGAGACCCCTACGGGTGAGTAGCGCGCTTTATAAATGCAAATGATTGATTGATTGATTGATGTCTTTTATCTGCAATAAAAAGAATCCACCTCTCGGAGAAGTTACTGATTTCTTTTGAGGAAAGGAGTACCAAGCAAGAGGTGCACCTCATATACATATACTACTATGGGTCAAGGTTGCACCTAAATTTGGGACTGATTCTGATGAAACAGTATTGTCTTTCATTGAACAGTATGTGATATGTGAGATTCCGAGATAAGAAGGAGATAGAAGCTTGAGACAGCAAGTTTTACGTTTCCAAAGTCACTGTTGTGGAAAGTAATGCAGTAGAAAATACAAGTCTAAAGGGAAATTTGGGGGGCGCTAGGTGGCACACTTGCGGAATGGCTGCCTTCGGGTGAAGCTCCCGCTGTCCGGCGACATCATCCGTCCTAATAGCCTTCTCTAAGAACGGGAGTGCTTCTCCAGCGGCTGGCTTTGGTGCGAGACTGCCTCCTGCCTAATCCTGGAGAGTGCTGGGGGTGGCGGAGCACCGCAGCGGCTGTGGGCAGAGGAAACGTCCCCGACCAGAGCGGAGTGCCTGGCTCGTGGAGACCTGAGCTGGGCGTGCTACGGGCACTACAGGCTGAGGCGCCCACGAGGTGTGTGGGCCTCAGAGGGCACGCCGCTGACACTGCGCTGGTGTGGACGGGCTGCAGCGCCGAAGACTTGCCGATAATTAGCCCGAAACCTGGGGTGAACGGCGGAGACGGCTGGGGGCTCTGACTGAAGCTTGGGCGGACGGTGCACAGAGCGGCGTGAGCCTGGTCCGGCCGGGCGTTGCAGTTACCAACTCTGCTGGAGGTCGCAGGCTGGGACACCCGACTACAGACTCGGACCGGCGCCTGCCTCGACATGTGAGCCCCTGCGGATGCCTGAAGGTGGAGCTGCGTGTAGCGACGAGGTGAGCGGCTCTGTGGTGCGCTGAGGATCTGGAGGAGGAGGTGGCAGCGGCATGATAGCACGGGCATAGCGGAGCCCGGGACTTGATAGGATCCTGGCACTGCAGGGAGGTGAGGCGTCGGAGAGCCTTGCGCCACGGTGCATCGTGATATAGGTGACCCGCGGGGATACCTTGCAGCCGAAACAGCGGGACTCCTGTGACGCCGTGAGGGCTGATACGGGAGGTGACCGGGAACACCAACTTCCGCTGCGGAGGCGCTGCTTCACCCGCTGCGAGGGCCTCTGCCTGTTCCTTGCCCCCTGCCCTGGAGATGCCGCCGCGCGCTGAGAGGGGGCCCCTAAGTGGACATCGACGCCGGGGCTGCTGGGGCTGTGCTAGGCGTGAGACCCTGGGGGCACGATAGCGCCTGGAAGGCTGTGACGGGGGCGGGACTGAGAGTGAGTGCTTACTGGCGGGATCATTGTGCCGCAGACCCGAAGGACTGTATCTCTGCTGATTGCGGACCCCCCTGTGGAGATCTTGATTTGGAAGGCTGCGGCGACTGGCGAGACGCTCTGCTGTGAGGGACAGCTGGCTGTTGAAGGATTCCGGGGCTTCCATTTGGGTGAGAGCCTTGCGCGACTGGGGTGTACTGTGAGTATAGTGCCCTGGGAGACCAGATAGCCTAAGACATTTGAGGACTACGAGGAGCGTTCGCTGTGGTGGTGATCGGCGCTGTGGCTGGTAGGGTCGCCCGGTGACTGGGAGGAAGAACTGCGCATGGCTTGTTGAAGTTTGGAGGGCCTGGTGTCGTGACCCGCCGCGATGGGGAAGACGGACCCCCGCCAGCCCCGGCTGCACTTCGAGACGAAAAAGGCTGCTAAATCGGGTCCGGAGGGTGGTACAGAGCCTGTGACGGTGGGCGCCTGTGCCTCCTCGCAGGAATTGGACACCGATATGAAATCCATCCTACTGGAGATGCGACAAGGCATAGCCTCTATTGCTGGGAAAATGGACGTCATGAACTTGCGAATGGACAATATTGTGCGTAAGATCGATGGGCATGAAGATAGGCTCAAAGAGGCGGAAACACGCATCTCGGATTCAGAGGGCGCAGCGGCGCGTATGCAGCAATCGATGACGCAAATGGACAAACTCCTCAAAGTTATTGCTGCTAAGAGCGAGGACATGGAAGCGAGGAGCCGTCGCAATAACCTCCGCATCCTAGGTATTCCTGAAACTACAAACACGGGTAGGATGGAGCTGTATGTGGAGAAGCTACTGCTGGCGACAGTCGGAGCGGACTCCCTTTCATCTCAGTTTGTGGTGGAGCGTGCACACCATTCGTTGGGTCCTAGACCACCGGTGGGCGGCCCGTCACGACCAATCATTGCTCGGCTGCTCAATTACAGAGATAGAGACGTGGCCCTCAGGATGGCACGAGAGAAGAAGCAGCTTCAGTATGAGGGTGTTACCTTCACTATTTACCCGGACTTCAAAGCGGTGGTGCAGGAGGATAGGAAAAAATTCCTCCCAGTGAAACAAAAGCTCCGACAGGCTCAAATTGATTACGCTCTGCTGTACCCGGCCCGGCTCCGCATTACTCACCAGGGCAGGCAGTCATTCTTCACTACTCCACAGCAGACTGAGGACTTTCTAAAACAACTGCGACGATGCAATGCAGGGGAATGAAATGCTGCAGGATCCCGGTCGCCCACCACCTCGGACATTGATTGAGGGGCTGCAGTTGTGTTCGTGGGAAACGGATCGTCTAAGGAGATGTGAGTGTACTACCCCACTTTCATTATGGCCGTATACTATGTCATGAACAAGATTCTCTACACCGCGTGGAGGGGCGGCCCTGCCTCTGGAGAAACTGATACGAACATGCCGGACGCCCATGTCTTTCTGCTGGGATATGGCGCATCGGTGCGTATCCCTCAGGAAGTAAAGGGAACTTGTGTGCCACCTGGTGTCACACCCCAGTTGGGAGCTTCCTCTTAGGGTTGCTTTTGGTACTGTAGACTTTGTTTTGCCACTCAGCTGACGTGTTTTAGGGGTTAGTTGAGGCTTTTCAGGGGTGGGAAGGAGGGGGGGGTGGGATCTGCGGTACTGGCATGGTTGGGATGCTTCAGTGGGAGGTGGGTGGGGGGATGGTTTGTGGGAATGTTCTAGCACTTGTTCAGGTGTTATTAGAGAGACAATCGCGCACTGATACAACCACAGACAGGAGATATGTGGAGGGCAACGCAAATTGACAAACGTGGAGGATGGATGATAGGATGACTGACGAGGGCATAGGGGTCATCTCCTGGAATGTGAGAGGGATGGGGGATCCTAGGAAAAAGAGGCAAATACTCTCCTATCTGGACCGACACAAGGTCAACATTGCACTATTGCAGGAAACACATTGCGCTCCGCAAGCTGGTAATACCTTTGCTGGGAGATGGGCGACCTATCGGCTTTCTCCTCCTACTCGTCCTATGCTAGGGGGGTTGCCATTCTAGTTAAACGTAACACGCCCTTTACGCCGAAGGGGGAGCTGACGGACCCACAGGGAAGGTATGCGATAGTATAGGGGCGGATGGGGCAGGATACATTTACGTTGGTGAGTTGCTACGGCCCGAATACAGACACACCAGATTTCTTTACTGTCCTTTGGGGCAAGATAGCAGCCTTGGGCACCACACATATTATTTGGGGAGGGGACTTTAATGTGGCCTTTGTCCCCGCCGTGGATAGATCGACAGCGTTGCCACACCACTACAATCGCACACAGGCCACGATAAGAGAGATCATAGAGGAGGGTAGACTGCTGGACACATGGCGTCACATGCACCCGCAGTCCATGGAGGGCACACATTTTGTATCGAGCGTGGCGTCTTGGGCTAGGATAGATTACTGTCTGACGTCTAGAGGGCTGGGACCCTGTATCCGCAGAGTTAGGCACTTGCCGCGCACCTATTCGGATCATTCGCCGGTGCACCTTGAACTTGACTTGATGGGAGGGGGCGGACAGCGGAGGTCGTGAAGACTGCAGCCCACGGCAATGCTGGACGCGGTGTTACATGCTGAATTGGAGGAAGAGATTGTACTTTTCTTTCAGAGGAATAGGGGCACCGTAGACTCGGTGGGGACCTTGTGGGAGGCATTCAAAGCTACCATTCGTGGTGTGTGCATGTCAAAAAGCTTCGGAGTGCTCCGAGATATGCGCAGACGACTCCGGCGCCTGGAAATGGAGTTGCGGGCTCTAGCGTTGCGAATGGCTCATGAGGCCGAGGGAGCAGCACATGCGGAGTTCCGGGACAAACTATCGGAATATGTAGATGCGGCTGATCGGGAGGCCAAGTTCCTGGGGAAATACTGGAGAGCACGGCGATATGGGAGGGGGAGCGTCCGGGTAAATCATTGGCTGACGCTATACGGGTGCCTAGATTTTCCAATTATATCTTAGAAATTGTAGATGCAGTTGGGAGGATTTGTAGGGACTCAGGGGCAATGCGGGATATTTTCGTAGATCATTACGCCAAACTATATACGACACAGCGTGGAGACCCCCTTGAATTTGAGTCGTTCCTGGGAGATGTAGCGCTCGGATGGTTGGAAGACCATCACAGAGAATTCCTTTGCGCCCCTTTTGAATTAGACGAGATTCGTGAGGCAATAATGCATCAGAAATCCGGCAGAGCGCCGGGCCTCGATGGCATACCTGCCGAATTTTATAAAACGTATGTGGATACTATGGCCCCCATACTGAAAGAACTGTATGAGGTGGCCCTTGAGGGAGGCGTGCTTCCCCCCTCGATGCGGGAAGCCCTGATCACGTCCATATTGAAACCTGGCAAGGACCCACAGATGTGTGCTTCCTATAGACCACTGTCCCTCCTTAATTGTGACACCAAGATATTGGCTAAGCTCATAGCGAATCGGGTCCTCCTTCTAATTGGCAAACTGGTCCTGCCGGACCAGGCGGGCTTCGTCCCTGGACGGGCAACCTCACATAATCTGCGAACACTCTGCTCGATTCTCCAAAATGTATCGCCGGACCTCCCGCTCGCTGCAATATTCCTGGACGCTACTAAAGCGTTTGACTCAGTCGAATGGGATTACTTATTCGGCATCCTGCTTCGCATGGGGTTTCCATTGGGGTTTGTGTCGTGGATCCAGCTGCTCTATAGACAACCCACCGCCAGGGTGCTCATGAATGGCTGCGTTTCGTCTGCCATTTCTGTTACTAGAGGGACTCGGCAGGGATGCCCGTTGTCTCCCCTTCTATTTGCTATTGCGATCGAACCCCTGGCGTGTCGACTGAGGCAGCATCATAACGATAGAGTGCTCCGGTGCCCCCTGCGCCAGATTTTGATATCAATGTATGCAGACGACTTGACTCTTTATGTTCGGGACCCCCAGAATAACGTCAACCCTCTGCTACGTGAGTTGATAGTCTTCGGGAAATTGTCCGGTGTTCATATTAACTGGGAAAAGTCGCATATCTTTCCCCTTACACCGGCGGCGATCCGGTTCCCATTGGACTACCCGCTGGAGTGGTGCGACGCGGACCTGAAATACCTAGGGATCCGGATCTTGGGGGACAGGGATGAGATGATCCGACTTAACTATGGTACTGCCATAAGCAGACTCACTGACAATGTCACCCGCTGGATTGCGCTGCCCCTATCCATGGCGGGACGGGCCTCGCTGATAAAGATGGTGGTGCAGCTGCAATTTCTATATTTCTTCCTCAATATTCCCTATCACCCGAGGCGTTTTTTCTTTAAAACTCTGCGATCAGAGCTTATAAGACTGTTCTGGGGAGGCAGGAGACCGCGAGTCGGGTGGAGGGTACTGACCAGGCCTGCTCTGCTGGGAGGATTTGATGTACCGGATTTCGAGCTCTACCACGCATGTGCCCAAGCCCACTATGCCTACTATTGGGTGCATCCGCCGGCATGCATGCCGCAGGTGGCGGCGGAGCACTGGTTGGCAGACCCGATTCCCCTTGACGGAATGATACATGGATCTCCCCGCTGCCGTAGTGATGCACCGACCACAGTGACGGGTACTGTTGACGCGTGGCACTATATTATGCGGACTCTGGGGACTTCGACTCTCTATTCCCCAACCCTGCCTCTGACATACCATCCTCAGCTGACATTACTGCGGGAGACGGGCTTTCAACAGCTCTGCAAGCGGGTGGGCAGGCGAACCTGGGGGGACATGTTTCACGGTGGGACGTTCTGTACGTCTGCTCAATTCTTTGGCGCCGTGCAGCATACTCCCTTGGAACTGTTTCTGTACGTGCGATTGCGGCAGGGCATGTGGGCCATACTCCCGAGCTTTCCGCGTGAACCAGGGACACTGCGACCTCTCCATCAGATGCTACAGAGTGACAGTCCCGGACACTTGGTGTCCAATATGTACCGCGCGATACGGGCAGATGACGAGGCCTCTGCCGACAAGGCGCGGATGCGCTGGGCGTCGGATTTGGGCCAGGACATTACAGATGACCAATGGCGTTACTGCTGCTTGCAGACAGCGGAGGTCTCGGCGAGCGCCAGGCGACGTATCATTCACTACAAGTTCCTTCAGCGTATGTACTGTACACCGGCTGAGATGTGCCGCTTTGGGCTACAGGATACGGACGGCTGTGCTAGATGCGGCGGAATGGGTGCAGGGTTCATGCACCTTGTCTGGGAGTGTCCGCGAGTGCGAGAATATTGGGAACAGGTCTTTGTAGCGCTGGCTGAGATGACGGGTCTCCCGCTGGAGTGTGACCCTTTGATCGCGCTGCTGGGATATACCCAACAGGTTACAAAGGTGCAGAGGCGCCATGTCTCCCTCTCGCTGCTGTTGGCGAAGCGTAGAGTCGCCTGCAGATGGGGTGGGGGACGTGCCCCCAAATTCAAGGAATGGTTAGCTGACCTGGTGTATTGTCAGGAATACCTTACCATATATGCGGAGACACTGCCTGCCCTCTCAAAACCTAGAGATATTTGGGCCCCCCTGACACAATACCTGCAGGCTCGAGTGGGTGCATCCCCCTCGGGACTGACCTGAGAGCAACATTGGCGGACCCGCTCCCCTAATGCCCAGTGTTGGAGTGGCATATGAGACTCTTGCTGGTATTCCCCTTAGGGACTATGGTGGGCGGGATGAGCTGTGGGTTACCTTGTCCCTGGGACTCAGGCAGGTACTGCATGCCTAGTAACACTGCTCCGCTACCTGGAGAAATACGGTCAACTGTGACTATGCACTGTGTATGCCTGAGAACGTAAGATGCTGTAGAATGAATACTGTGGGAGGGCCCGCCCTTATAATTGAACTGCTTATAGACAACTCGTTATTGACTACGAACCTGCTGTGTCGACCTCCTGGCGATATGTCTATGCATCCATTGTGTGCATACCCTGTGTCTGAGGAACTGTCTTTGTACTGTGTGTAATCTTTTTGCAGTGCTTTTCAATAAAAAAAAAGTCTAAAGGGAAATTTTACACCAAATGTCGGTTTCGTTTTCCACGTCCAGTCGTTTGTAAAGGAAGAGTAAATTCTTTTTATTCTTCTGTAAGGCACACAATAACTCGGAAATCTCCAAAGAATACCTACAACTTAAAAAGAACAGAAGTGTCAAAGTATATCAATGACTACAATCCAGTCATTTTAAAATAGTGGAATGTGAACATGGAAATCCAGTATGTTGCAGATAACTCAATTCATGTTGCCCATTATGTTACATCGCACATAACAAAATAAGAAAAAATAGAGTTGAAACAAATGTGGGAAGAAATTGCCCAAGAGAAAAGCGTCAGCAAAAAATTGTACATCTTTACTTTGAAAATGCTTTCCCACCGAGAAATTGGATCCTATGAATGTTTAGACCGCTTGTGCTCTTCAAGTTGATATTCAAAGTCTCGAGGAATCATTTGGGTAAGTTTAGGTCTTGCCTGCTCAAGGAATAGAGTGTTGAAATCATTAGAAGAAATTGAATACTTAGCAGCAAATGAACCAGACAGTACAAACATTCTTAAAACTAATATGCTGGACACATCCTATCCGAAAAGGAGTCGCCATCGGGAACAGCTATGTCTGTATGAAGTACTTCAACATTACAGCTTCAAAAGAAATGTTAAACAGAATTTAAAAGAAGGAAAATATGCACTAGTTAGATGTCATGGTTGTTTAGTAAAACATGCAAAGGGTAATCTTGTAAACTACAAGAAACTCAGTTGTGAAACTCCAGATAAGTGAGAATTTTACTATTTAGCACTTCTCCAACTCTTTAAACCATGGCGTAGAGAAAGTGAATTACTTGGAGACTTTGACTGCTACGAAGATTCTTTTAACGCATGTAAAGATAGCATTGCATGTACAATTTTCCCTACATATTTAAAAATGTTGAATGATGAAGTTGAACAGGAAAAGACTATTGCAGCTGAAATAGCTAATGAAAGTTCTCAAGATAGTCAAAGTAGTGGTCAATGTAGTCAAGATTCTCTTGGATAACAAATACTGGAAAATGAAGCAGCGATTGCTCTGCATGAAGTCGAAATTGCAATGCAACAAGCACACGAGGATAATATTACATTGGAAAAGTTACAATAACAACTAAATGTTGAACAGAAAGAAATATATGTACAAGTGAGAGAACAGATAGAACATGGTTTGTTGCATGAAAAAAAAGAATGTGTGTGTTCATCTTTAAAACCTCTTCTGATGTACATCAGTGGTCAAGCTGGGACAGGTAAATGTTTTTTAATTAAAGTTTTGACCAGTTATCTTCAAAAAAGTACTGGTTCACATTTATGTTCTGTGGTAACAGCTCCAACTAGATTAGCTACACACAATGCACACAATGTTAAAGGAGTTACTTTGCATAGATTACTGATGTTACCAGTTGAGGCTGATAGTAAATTACAATATCAGAAGTTGTCTGGAGAAGCTTCTCATGAAGTGTCAAGAGTACTGAAGCAAATTAAACTATTAATTATTGATGAGGTGAGCATGGTCTCAAACTTAATGCTTGTTTTTGTACACTTAAGATTGCAGCAGGTATTAAAACAGATTATGACGTTCTCTTTGAAGGAAAACATTGTATTTGGAGATCTGCTACAACTAACACCTGTAAAAGGAGAATCAGTGTTTAAAACTCTTCTACATGAAGACACAAAAAATCTCTGGGAAGTATTGGAAATGTGAATCTGTGGTTACATTTTGAATGTAAAGAACTCACTCAGAATATGCGACAAGCAAGAGATGAAGATTATGGAAATAATCTAAAAGATGTAAGAATTGGTGTTCTAAGCAAACATGGTAAAAAAGCTTTTCAAAGTCGTCTACTAAGGAACTCTATAGTTTGCTTAATGCCTACAGTGGAAGAGTGTTATACATTTAATTGAGAGCTTATGAAATTGGAAAATGAAGAAATAGTTCCCATTGAAGCTATTGATAAAATTGAGCATCAAGGAATAACAATTATTCTTTCAGAAAAAACTGCAGACTAAATTGGATTCTTTGGAAAAGTCTGTATCAAAAACTGCTGGCTTATAAAACAATGTAGATGTATGTTTAAACTATTGGGTAATTTTGAGGCGTAATCTGAATGTAGAAGAAGGTTTAGTGAATGGAGCAATGGGGAAAGTTGTTGATTTTGTGAAATATAAATATAGAAATGGAATTGAATACTTGAAAGTTAAATTTGATCAGATTACAGAGGTAAGACAGATTGCGCGTTGTGCTGTACGTTTTTTGCTTGTAAAAGACTTGTATGTTCGTAGAAAACAGTTTCTCTTCTGTTTAGCATATGCAATAACTATTCATAAATCTCAAGGTTTAAGGGTAGATAATGCTTTGATAAATGTAGGAAGAACTGTGTTTAAAGAGGGAATGGTATATGTTGCATTATCTCGAGTTAAAACGATGTCTGGTTTGTATTTAATTGATTTTGATGAGAACAAGGTTAGTGCTGCTGTTAATTGTGTAAGAGAATATAATCGTTTGAGAAGGCTTTATGCTCCAAGTTTAGGTGAATATCCTATTTATGAGAAACATGTTGTGTGTTCAAAATGCAAACATGGTGAAGAATCAACTATGTTTGGAAAGCAGAAACAAAATCAAGAGAAAAGAAAAGATGTAAAGAAGCAGAAATTACAAACAAGTGATGATGTTGTCGGCTTCTGGTGTCAACTGCTATGGTAATGTTATTCTAAACGTTATATTTTATCTTGAAGATGTTTATGGTGAAATTATGGAAAGTCAGGAAAAAAGATTATTTTCGGCACTTTATACTTTATTTCAAGAATTGAGAACTGATAGAAGTAAGATCCATTCTGCTTCTGGTATTCGCCAACTGTTGGATACATGTACTGGATCTTTAACGTTCAGTGCTAATATACAAGATGCACAAGAATTTCTGATGGTTATGCTTGGAGTACTAGAAGATGAAGGAATTCAGATTGAAAGTTTATTTGGACTCAGTTACAAATGGGAACATAAATGTGAACAGTGTTCGTTAACTTCAAGCACTATAGTTGACAGAGAACGATTTCTATATTTGACAATACCTGACTGCAAATTTGCACCATTTTCCAAATTACTAAAAGAAGCAGATCACAAGATGATCTGTTCTCGTTGTAAATCAACAATGCTATCTACATTATGCCTACAAAGATATGGAAAATATTTGATTATAATGCTACAACGCTGTAGACTAAATGGAAGAAAAGTAGAAACCAAAATTAAAAATGTTGTTGCTAGTCAAGTATCTATTTCTGGAAGAAGTTTTGCAACAATTGCTATTGTTTTCCATGCTGGAAGTACAACCACAAGTAGACATTATACAGTTTATTTAAAGTGTAATAATGGTTGGGGTCACTGCAACGATACACACTTGGAAATGAAACCGAGATTGCCTTATGAATTACCCAACTCATACTTGATTTTTCTGAAACAAACATGTTAGATACACCATTCGGCTTTGTGGGAAGGTGTAAAGATACTTTAAGGAATTCAGACTGGGTGCTTTCAAAGCAAAATTTTTGATATATTATTTGGTGTATTGGGAAAATGTTCACGAAGAAAAGGTAAGATTTGAAGATTGGAAATAGTATTGGATGTGTTATTTGTGTTGTTTTTGTATTATATTTGTGTGAATTAGGGATTTGTTTTTTTTTAACAATCTAGTTGATTGTTTTTTTCCCCCAGCTGTTTATGATGAAACTACTCTGACATCACTGTGAATAGTGAAGTTAAGTAGTAGCTGATGACAGCAAAAAAGGGAGAAAAATTGTTTTCTGAATGTTAAATCATTTTGTATTATTTAAAAACTCACTATAATTTGTGAAATATATTACATTACATAGTAGTTTTGCAGTTTATTTTATGTAGTTGAAAAGTTAGAAAGAACAGTAGTAATGACAAATAGCACAATAGTAGTTCGATATTTAAAAAACATTTGTTTTATAGACGTTATAGTTAGAAATTTGCATTTAAAAAATCTTAGAAATTCACTGAAAAAACCATAGGTTTCAGAGACGTTATAATTAGAAATTAGCATTTAAAAAACCTTAGAAATTCACTGAAAAAACTATAGGTTTCAGAGACGTTATAGTTAGTTGAACATTTGACTCATATAAAACCAGAGAAATTCGTCTGTTATAGTTGGTTGAGCTAACTATAACTCGCACGCTCGCAATGCACTGCTGATGACGTCACATATAACATCACTCATGATATCACTGATGACATCTCAAATGACATCACTGATTACATCACTGATGACATCATCCACATGATAGTCTGACACACCTCTTCACACTCTAATATAACCTTTAATACACCCACTCTAAAATACAGACTACCATTTTCAAAACCATAGAGACACCAATACCAGATACCGAATACCCATCCACTGATTCCTATCTATATATTGTGAGCTGGACATACACTGATACAGTCACTCATATATGTTGTCACTCATCATTACATCAGTATAATATCCACTCATACACCTATACATACATTCACACAGTGCTACTGATCCATAGAGTTACTCACACATCTACTCAGTCACGCCAAAAATCAATCACACACCCATGTACTCACCTATGCAGATATATACACACCACCTGACTTATTTATACACACACCACTTCCCTTATTTATATAGATACTATCACATACTTACTCTCTTATACAAACACTAATACAAGTACACATTCGTGTATGTAGACACTCTTGCAATCACTCTCTCTCACATATAGCCAATCATACACCCCAACACTCACATATACTGTCTCCAAACATATATAGTTACTCACATATACAACTGAGACATCAATTCACTAATCAACACACCTGTACACACAGTTAGCTACCCATACAGCCCTTCTGAGATGCAGTTTTGAATTTATAGAACCAGTAAAACAGCTATTCAGACATGTATGCACAGAGTCAGACATCCCCCACCTACTCAGGTAGAAACTCAGACACCCATACAGATACTCATACAAACAATCAATAACCCATATAGACACTGATGTAGCTACTCACCAACCCATGCACCTGCTTACACACCAACTGAGAGACTAATAGAGACATTAAATCAACCAATCAATCAATCAAATAATTTGTAAAGCGCACTACATACCCGCAACGGTTTCAAGGCGCTGAGGGTGGGGAGGGGGGGTGCCTTTGCTACTGGTCGAACAGCCAGGTCTGAAGGTAGAAGGTCTTCGGTTTTTCATAGGATGAGGGGGAGGGTGTTCCAGGTCTTGGCGGCGTGGTGGGAGAAGGATTTGCCTCCGGCTGTGCTTCTGCGGATGCAGGGGACAGTGGCCAGGGAGAGGTCTGCGGAGCGGTGTTTCCTGTTGGGTACATAGAAGGAGAGTCGACTCTTGAGATAGGCTGTGCCGGTCTTGTGGAATGCCTTGTGTGCGTGGATCAGGAGCTTGAAGGAGATTGTTTTGTCGACAGGGAGCCAGTGCAGGTTCCTCAGGTGGGGGGTGATGTGGTCGCGGCGCGGGATGTCTAGGATCAGGTGTGCAGAGGCATTCTGGATTCTTTGCAGTCTGTTGATGAGCTTGGTCGGGGCTCCGGCGTAGAGGGCGTTTCCATAGTCGAGTCTGCTGCTGACTAGGGCCTGGGTGACTGTTTTCCTTGGGTCTGTCGGGATCCATCTGTAGATCTTGTGGAGCATACGGAGGGTGGTGAAGCAGGTGGAGGAGACAGCAATGACTTGTTTGGTCATGGTGAGTTTCGAGTCGAGGATAACTCCCAGGTTGCGTGCGAGGTTGGTGGGTGTGGGGGGTGTCCCCTGCGATGCAGCCCACCAAGAGTCACCCCATGTTGAGGGGTTGGGCCCGAGGATGAGGATCTCCATCTTGTCTGTGTTCAGCTTAAGGCGGCTATCCTCCATCCAGTTCGCGACGGCCTTCATTCCCTGGTGGAGGTTGGATTTGGCGGTGAGGAGGTCCTTGGTGAGGGAGAGGATCAGTTGCATGTTGTCGGCGTAGGAGATTATGTTGAGGTCGTGATGTCGGGCGATGCGTGCGAGAGGCACCATGTAGACATTGAACAACATCAGGCTGAGGGAGGATACCTGTGGGACGCTGCAGATGATCTTGGAGGCTTCGGATCGGAACGGGTGGAGGCGGACTCTGTGGGTTCTGCCAGAGAGGAGGTCCAGTCCAGGGCCTTGTCTCGGATCCCTGCGTCGTGGAGTCATGTGCGTAGTGTGCTGTGGCAGACAGTGTCGAAGGCGGCGGAGAGGTCTAGAAGGATGAGGGCCGCCATCTCACCGTTGTCCAGCAGGATCCTGATGTCGTCTGTGGCGGCGATGAGGGCGGTCTTGGTGTTGTGTTTGCTGCGGAATCCTGACTGGGAGGGGTCCAGGATGCTGTTGTCTTCGAGGTAGCGGGTGAGCTGGATGTTGACTATCTTCTCGATGACCTTAGCTGGGAACGGAAGAAGGGGGATGGGCCGGAGGTTTTTCTGTTCGCTCGGGTCGGCCTTGGGTTTCTTCAGTAGGGCGTTGATCTCGGCGTCTTTCCAGCTTTCAGGGAAGGTCGTGATCTCGAAGGATAGGTTGATGATGTTGCGCAGGTGGGGTGCGATGGAGCTGCCGGCTTTGTTGAAGATGTGGTGAGGAAAAGGGTCAGACGGTGAGCCGGAGTGGATTGTGCCCATGGTCTTGATTGTGTCTTCAGTGCTCACGTTAGCCCAGGTTGTCAGGGGGTCGTGGTTATTGGGGTGTGGTGGGTCCGGTGTGTTGTGGCCTGTTAGGGTCATCCGGGGGTTGAAGCTATCATGGATGTCAGCGATATTGCGGTGGAAGAAGGTGGTGAGGCAGTCGCACAAGGTTACGACAGCGGGATGTCTTTGGCGTTGGAGAGTTCCTCCACAACATTCCGCATTGTTTGCGTTGTTGTTGAGGCGGTCTTTGAAGGAGGTCCTCTTGGCGGTCCTGATGAGGCGGTGGTGGTTGCGGATGGCGTCTTTGTGGGCTGCGCAGCTGCCTGGCGACTTCTTGCTGTGCCATATGTTCTCCAACTTCTGGCAGGTGCGCTTCGACGCTCGGAGTTCCGGGGTGAACCAGTTGGCTCTCTTGCTGGTGTCTTTGAGGGTTTGTTTTTTCAGCAGGGCTAAGGTGTTGGCGCAGTCGTCCATCCATCATCTGAGGGTGCGTGCACCATCGTCGGGGTTGGTCGGTGGGTTGAGTACGAGGTTTGTCTGTAGTTGTACTTCGGTGATTTTGCCCCAGCAGCGACGGGGGATCTGTAGGGTACGGTAATGTGCGACGGGTTTCTGGAAGGTGAAGTGGATGCAGTGGTGGTCGGTCCAGGTGGGTTCGGAGACGTGGCTGAAGGAGACGTGGGGGCTTGAGGAGAAGATGGCATCGAGTGTGTGTCCGGCGATGTGGGTCGGCATCGTGACGAGCTGTTCCAGTCCGAGGTTGGCGAGGTTGTCTATCAGGGTGGAGGAGTTGCTGTCATTGTTGTTTCCAGATTGAATTTCAGGTCTCCGAGGAGGATGTAGTCGGTGGAGGTCAGTGCGTGCGTGCTGATGAAATCGGCGATGGCGTCGCAGAATTGTGGTCGGGGTCCGGGTGGTCTGTAGATGAGGGTGCCTCTTAGGGTGGTCTGGGGTCCGTGTGGATCTGGAAGTGCATGTGTTCAGCAGTGCTGAGTGTTGTTGTTGTTTGTAGAGACCCTGATGGTCTTCTTGTGGACGATGGCGATTCCTCCTCCGACTCCGTTGGTGCGGTCTCTGTGGGAGATCTTGTATCCGTCGGGGATGGCTATGGCGATGTCTGGAGAGGAGGCTTCGTTCATCCAGGTCTCGGTCAGGAAGACGACATCTGGAGATGCGGTGTCGAGTAGGTCCCAGAGCTCGACGGCGTGTTTGCGTGCAAAGCAGGTGTTGATCAGGATGCATTGGAGCTAGTTGTGTTTTGTCGTGGCGGGTGTCTCTGCGTCTTCAATGCAGGAGAAGCTGCAGTTCTGGCAGGCGAAGGGACCGTGGGTGCACTTCGGGGTGGCCCTACAGCAGGTGGGGGTTCATCCTGGGTTGAGAGCAATGAGGGTGCTGGTGTCGTATCGGATGCGGTCTTCATGGCTGGTGCAGGGGTTCTGGCGCTGGGTGCGGTCCAGGCATGGACGGGCACAGACGGGCTTGCCTTAGGCGTGCCTTCGGCGTGCCAGCGGCCGCCATTTTAAGGGGAGGTGGGAGGGAGGAGCAGCTGGGAGGTGGGTGGCAGGGGGCAGCGAATGGGCGCGGGGGGTTGGGGGCTCAGGGGATGCAGCGGTGGGAATGGGAGCAGCGCAAGCAGGCACAACAGGGGGCAGAGACGGCAAAATGGGCAGCGGGGCACAGGGGAACAAGGGCACACAAGAATGGGGCACAGAAGGCAAGTGGGCAGCGGGGCACAGAGGAGCAAGAGGGCACACAAGAACGGTGGACAAAGGCAAGTGGGCAGCAGGGCACAGAGGAGCAAAAGGGCACACAAGAACAGGGGACAAAGGCAAGTAGGCAGCGGGACACAGAGGAGCAAAAGGGCACACAAGAACGGGGGAACAAAAGGAAAGTTGGCAGCAGGGCACAGAGGAGCAAAAGGGCACAGAGACACTCACTCAGAGAGCGCTGGTGGAGCTGCAGCAGGGGGGGAGCGAACCACCTGGCAAGGTCAAGGGTCGCTCCCTTTCACACAGTTTAGTCACTAATCCATGCATTCAGTAACATACGTTCAATCAGTGACTTATAGAGTCAGTCATGCATCTACTAAATAATCCATTCAGCCACTTATACATTGACTCATTCTTCAATAGACCATGGCATTGATATATAAGAAAAATATTTACAGTTTACAGAAAAACACATTCACTGGATGTTGTCATCAGTGATGTCGTCAGTGATGTCATTTGAGATGTCATCAGCGATGTCATGAGTGATGTCACTGACCATGTCATGAGTGATATAATATGTGAAGTCATTAGCAGTGTAGTTAATGTTAGCTCAACTAACTATAACAGGCGAATTTCTCTGGTTGTATATGAGTCAAATGTCCAACTAACTATAACGTCTCTGAAACCTATGTTTTTTTCAGTGAATTTCTAAGGTTTCTTAAATGCTAATTTCGAACTATAACGTCCATGAAACCTATGTTTTTTTTCAGTGAATATATATATACATATATTTTCACAGAAAAAAACATAGGTTTCAGGGGTGTTATAGTTAGCTGGCCATTTCACTCGTACAAAACCATAGAAATTCCTCTGTTGTAGTTAGTTCTGCTAACTATAACTTGCGCGCCCGCAATGCACTGCTGATAATGTCACATATTGCATCATTCATGACATGGTCAGTGACATCACTGATGACATCACTGATGACATCTCAAATTACATCACTGATGAATTCACTGATGACATCATCCAGTGAATGTGGTTTAAATATGTGTTATATATATATACCAATCTGTATTGAAGATTGAGTGGATATATAACTGTCTGGATGGAGGATTTAGTAGCTGTCTGACTATCTGTTTAAGTGAGTAATTAAAAGTGTCTCACTTAATACATGGATTAGTAACTAAACTATGTGAATGTGTGCAGCACTGTATCTGTTGTTGTTTAACATGGTGCTTCAGTTGGTCACTAACTACATGAGTGTGTATATTAGTTATGGATTAGTTGGGTGAGTATTTGTATGGGACACTGAGTTTGTGTGTGGTTGGATGGGATGTGTGTAACTCTATGCATAGATGTGTGAATGGTTGATGGACTAGGTGTATAGGTTTAAGAGTGCATGTGGAAACAGTTGTTTGGGTGACTGAGTGTATTTATTTGTGTGTTGGTGAGTGAATATATGTTTTAGTTGTACATCTTCAACAAAGTAAAAAAATAAAAGGCATTGTATGTGAGAGTTGGTGTATATAAATAAGTATGTGTAAGAGTCAGTGATTGTGAGAGTAACTGTATGAATGAGTGTATAATTGTGATGGTGCTTTTTTAACATATTAACTATGAGTTACTATGTGTTTGAATAAATGAGATGTTGTTGGATAATTGTGTAAGTGAGTAAATGTAAGTGCGATTAATTTCTTTCATGAGTGAGTAGGATGGCTACATAACCGACTAAGATGACTGCTGATGTGTCAATGTCTATATATGTGTATAAGTGCATTTGATAGTGTTCTATTAATTAGTGACTGCATGTATAAATTATTCTGTTGTTGAATGGGTAGTTGTGTATGTAGACTTAGGAATCAGTGACTGTGTATGTAGCAACTGGTATTGGTGTGTCATTGGTTTCAAATATGGTACTCTGTATTTTACAGTGATTGATCAAAGGTTATACTAGTGTATGATGAGGTGTATCAGATTGTCATGTGGATGATGTCATCAGTGATATCATTTGAGATGTCATCAGTGATGTCATATGTGATGTCACTGACCATGTTATGAATGATGCAATATGTGACATCATCAGCAGTGCATTGTGGGCACGCGAGTTATAGTTAGCAGAACTAACTATAACGGAGGAATATCTATGGTTTTGTACAAGTGAAATGGCCAGCTGACTATAACACCCCTGAAACCTTTGTTTTTTTCTGTGAATGTCAAAGGTTTTTTAAATACTAATTTTTAAGTCTGATAGTAGTTATACCTATTTTTTTGCACTGATTTTCTACAGTTTTTTAACTGTTTATTTATCAAAATTTTATTCATTAAATAACATTATATATATTGGTGAAAAATGCAAAAAAAAAATTGTTTGAATTAAAACTGAAATATGAAATATGAAAAAAAAATTCGGAGTCGCGCACTCAAAGCGTACACATGACGGTGGGTGCGTGCATTCTAGCCGCCATTTTAGAAAAGTCATGAAGGATCCGCACATGGTGTGCGACGGCTGCGTGTTTTTCAGTTACATCATATACATTTAATATCATATGGTGTGCGCAATTGGTATGCGACCAGTCTGCGACTCCTGCTCCCGCACATTTGTGACCTATGCGCATTATGGTACGGGTCCCGCGTGACGTCATATACGTGCTGGGGCGCGCTGGGTGCGCCACTCCCGCAAAAAAAAATGTATGTTCCAAAATGATATGTATGTGTCTTTAGTATACATATTAGGGCAAGGGATTATGTAAGATATTCATAAAAATAATATATTTGTACTTATAATAAAGTTATATTATTTTTAAATATATTTTCGCGAAGTCGGGTGCGTGCATCGTGAGTGCAGAAAACCAGATCAGCAGAGCTGCTTTAGAGCCAGAGAACCAGGTCAGCAGAGCTGCTCTAGAGCCTAAGAACTAGGTCAGCAGAGCTACTCTAGAGCCAGAGAACCAGGTCAGCAGAGCTACAGTAGAGCCAGAGAAACCAGGTCAGCAGCGCTGCTTTAGAGGGAGAGAACCAGGTCAGCAGAGCTGCTTTAGAGACAGAGAACCAGGCCAGCAGAGCTGCTTTAGAACCAGTGAACCAGGTCAGCAGAGCTGCTTCAGAGCCAGAGAACCAGGTCAGCAGAGCTGCTCTAGAGCCAGAGAACCAAGTCAGCAGAGCTGCTTTAGAGCCATAGAGACAGGTCAGCAGAGCTGCTTTAGAGCCAGAGAACCAGGTCAGCAGAGCTGCTCTAGAGCCTAAGAACCAGGTCAGCATAGCTGCTCTAGAGCCAGAGAACAAGCTCAACAGAGCTGCTGTAGAGCCAGAGAAACCAGGTCAGTAGAGCTGCTTTAGAGGGAGAGAACCAGGTCAACAGAGCTGCTCTAGAGGGAGAGAACCAGGTCAGCAGAGCTGCTCTAGAGCCAGAGAACCATGTGAGCAGAACTGCTTTAGAGCCATACAACCGGGTCAGCAGAGCTGCTTTAGAGCCAGAGAACCATGTCAGCAGAGCTGTTGTAGAGCTAGAGAACCAGATAAGCAGAGCTGCTCTGTAGCCTAAGAACTAGGTCAGCAGAGCTGCTATAGAGCCAGAGAACCAGGTCAGCAGACCTGCTGTAGAGCCAGAGACACCAGGTCAGCAGAGCTGCTTTAGAGAGAGAGAACCAGGTCAGCAGAGCTGCTTTAGAGCCAGAGAACCATGTCAGCAGAGCTGCTCTAGCTGGCACTGACTGACTGACACTGACTGACTGACACTGACTGACTGACTGACATTGACTGATTGACACTGACTGACACTGATTGACTGACACTGACACTGACTGACACTGATTGACTGAAACTGACTGACTGACACTGATTGACTGACACTGACTCACTGACTGACACTGACTGACTGACACTGACTGACACTGATTGACTGACACTGATTGACTGACACTGACTGACTGACTGACACTGACTGACTGACATTGACTGACACTGACTGACACTGACTGACTACTCTCTACTACTCACTCTCTACTACTCTCTCTCTACTACACACTCTACTACTCACTCTTTACTACTCTCTACTACTCACTCTCTACTACTCTACTACTCTCTACTACTCACTCTCTACAACTCACTTGTTACTACTCTCTACTACTCACTCTCTACTACTCCTTCTCTACTACTCACTCTCTAGTACTACTCTCTCTACTACTCACTCTCTACTACTCTCTACTATTCACAATCTACTACTCACTCTCTACTACTCTCTGCTACTCACTCTACTACTCTCTACTGCTCTCTACCACTCACTCTCTACTACTCTACTACTCACTCTCTACTACTCTCTACTAGTCTCTCTCTACTACTCACTATCTACTACTCACTCTCTACTACTCTCTACTACTCACTCACTACTACTCTCTACTACTCGCTCTCTACTACTCACTCTCTACTACTCTCTCACTACTACTCTCTACTACTCTCTACTATTCACTCTCTACTACTCACTCTCTAGTACTCTCTAATACTCACTCTACTACTCTCTACTACTCTCTACCACTCACTCTCTACTACTCTACTACTCACTCTCTACTACTCTCTACTACTCTCTCTACTACTCACTCTCTACTACTCACTCTACTACTCTCTACTACCTAATGTCTACTACTCTCTCTCTTCTACTCACTCTCTACTATTCACTCTCTACTACTCACTCTCTACTACTAACTCTCTACTACTCACTCTCGGCTACTCACTCTCCACTATTCACTCTCTACTACTCGCTCTCTATTACTCACTCTCTACTATTCTACTACTCTCTACTACTCTCTCTACTACTCACTCTCTACTACTCACTCTCTACTACTCTACTACTCTCTACTACTCTCTCTACTACTCACTCTCTACTATTCTCTACTACTCACTCTACTGCTCTCTCCTACTCTCTACCACTCACTCTCTACAACTCTACTACTCACTCTCTACTACTCTCTCTCTGCAACTCACTCTCTACTACTCACTCTACTACTCTCTACTACTCACTCTCTACTACTCGCTACTACTCACTCTGTACTACTCACTCTCTACTACTCACTCCCTACTACTCTCTACTGCTCACTATCCAGTACTCACTCTCTACTACTTGCTCTCAACTACTCTCTACTACTCACTCTACTACTCACTCTCTACTACTCTACTACTCTCTCTTACTCTCTCTACTCCTCACTCCCTACTACTCTCTCTACTACTCACTCTCTACTACTCTCTACTACTCACTATCTACTACACACTCTCTACTACTTGCTCTCTTCTACTAGCTCTCTACTACTCTCTAGTACTCGATCTACTACTCACTCTACTACTCACTCTCTACTACTCTCTACTACTCACTCTCTACTACTCCACTACTCTCTACTACTCACTCTCTACTACTCACTATCTACTACTCTCTACTTCTCTCTGCTACTCTCTCTCTACTACTCTCTCTCTACTACTCACTCTCTACTACTCTCTACTACTCACACTCTACTACTCTACTACTCACTCTACTACTCACTCTCTACTACTCACTCTCTACTACTCTCGACTACTCACTCCCTACTACTCTCTCTCTACTACTCACTCTCTACTACTCTACTACTCACTCTACTACTCACTCTCTACACTTCTCTACTACTCACTCTCTACTACTCACTCTCTACTACTCTCTAATACTCTCTCTCTGCTACTCACTCTCTACTACTCTCTACTACTCACTCTCTAGTACTCACTCTCTACTACTCACTCTCTACTACTCTCTACTACTCTCTACTACTCACTCTACTTCTCACTCTCTACTACTATCTACTACTCACTCTCTACTACTCACTCTCTAATACTCACTCTCTATAGCTCACTCTCTACTACTCACTCTACTATTCTCTAATACTCACTCTCTACTACTCACTCTCTACACTCTATTACTCGCTCTCTACTCTCTACCCTCTACCTCTCTCTACTTCTCTCTCTACTACTCTCTACCTCTCTACCTCTACCTCTCTACCTCTCTACCTCTACCTCTACACCTCTACCTCTCTTCCTCTCTCTACCTCTCTCTACACGCACACATATGCACATATATATATATATGCATATATATGCATATGCATTTATTTATATGTATGTGTATATATATATATACATACATATATAAACATATATATATTCAGTGAAAAAACCATGGGTTTCACACATGTTATAGTTAGGAATTAGCATTTAAAAAACCTTGCAAATTCAGTGAAAAAACCATGGGTTTCACACACGTTATAGTTAGGAATTAGCATTTAAAAAACCTTGCAAATTCAGTGAAAAAACCATGAGTTTCACACACGTTATAGTTAGGAATTAGCATTTAAAAAACCTTGCAAATTCAGTGAAAAAACCATGGGTTTCACACACGTTATAGTTAGGAATTAGCATTTAAAAAACCTTGCAAATTCAGTGAAAAAACCATAGGTTTTACACACGTTATAGTTAGCTGGACATTTCACTCGTAAAAAACCAATGAAATTCCCCCGTTATAGTTAGTTAAGCTAACTATAACTCGCGCACCTGCAATCCACTGCTGATGACGTCACATATTACATCACTCATGACATGGTCAGTGACATCACTCATGACATCACTGAGGAGAAGTTGAAAAAAGGGACCATCAAATTTCTGACTTACCTGACCCACCCAAAAATTTAATTATCAATTTAAATTTTATTGAAATTGCTTGAAAAAATGGTTTTATTTTTCGAAAATTTTCTTTCTCAATCTGAAAAAAAAAGAAAAAAGTATTAATATTTAATAAAACATTTTATAATACAGTACACGTATTTACATATTTTCCAAAAACAATTTTTTGCCATTTTTTTGCTGTTTTCAGAATATATTGCATTTCACTATAAATCGTGAAAGCAATTGCATTCATCACTTAACAGCGGGCAAAAAAAAATAACAATCTCAAAGATTGTTTTAAAAAAGCCCAGAATCTCTTCTCACTTAAACATAACATTATAGAAATGCAAAATATTCAAAAAAAATATCATCTAATAACAATAACTATTTCTAAAAAATACCGTCTGACAATTTTGTAACAGAAGCATAATCACAAAAATAATATATCTCAAATAACTCCACAATACATCTGGTTACCTTTCCTTTAGGCCAAATGGTAATTTTAAAAATCTTTTTTGATTAAATTTCCAATGGTAATCCAATAAAATTCCAAAATTTAAATTGTACAGATGTTACCGATTCTCTCTAAAATTTTGGTTTCCGAAAGATTAATTAGGAATTAAATACATCCACAATACAATTGGTTACCTTTCCTTTAGGCCAAATGGTAATTTTAAAAATCTTTTTATTTGAAAATTCCAATGGTAATCCAATAAAATGGTAAAATTGTTTTGTACAGATGTTGCCAATTCTCTCTAAAATTTAGGTCTCAGGAAGATTAGATAGGAATTTGCTAAATCAAAAGGCAAACGTTGCCTAAAAACCAATTGACAATCATTACACATTGTCCAGCCTTTTTTACATTTTAGATAAACTGTGTAATGACCAGAAGTTACAGTAGGTCCATCATGGAAAATTATTGCAACTGTTACAAAAGTTTTTCCTGAAATTGATAATTGCTGTCCTGTAAACTTCTTTATTAAAGTATCCAATTTTGAACCATCAGCTCTACATCGTTGCATCATTAAAATTACATACTGTCCGTATTCCTTTAAAATTAACGTTGAAAACATGTCAGATTTACACTCACCGCATTCCATGCTATGATTAGCATCTTTAACTAATTTAGCAAAAGTGACTGTTTTACTCTCTGGCAATGTTAAATAAATAAACCTTTCAGAATCAACATTAGAGCCACATGTATTGAAACAGTTTTCACAACTATGTTCCCATTTATAAGAGAGACCAAACATATTTTCAATTTGTACCCCTTCTTCTTCCAGTACCTGAAGAAAATACATCAAGAATTCCTGTGCGTCTTGCTGTACATTTTGAGAAAACTGTGTACATCCTGAACATACATCTAAAAGTTTTCTAATTTCAGTAGCACTTTCTATTTTAGTTTTATCATTACTCAGCTTTTCAAAAAGGAGACTCAACTCAGAACAGAATCTTTTTCTCTGATTTACTATTATCTGCTCTTGCAAACTTTCAAGATAAAATACAACATTCAGCACTACATTAGCGTAGCAGTTGACACCAGAGCTATTTTCAAAATGACAACCAACAACCTCTTCAACATTTTCCTTTTTCTTTTTGCTTGCAATGACACCACTCTTCTTTTTTTTTCTCCTCTCTACATCCTCATTACAGATATTCCCAATTCTCCTTTTTCGAGAAACAACACGTTTTTCCAACACAGGATACTGACCTAAATGAGGAGCATAGGTTCTTCTTAATCTATTATACTCCTTTACACAATTTGCATCAGCACTAACTTTTGAGTCATCAAAGTCTATCATAAATAAACCAGATAATGTTTTCACTCGTGACAAAGCAACATAAGCCATACCTTCTTTGAACACAGTTGAACCAATGTTCACAAAAGCACAATCTACAGTCAATCCTTGAGACTTGTGAATAGTTACAGCATATGCTAGAGAAAACGGAAACTGCTTCCTACGTACATATAAGTCTTTCACAAGCATGAAACGAACTGTACAACGACAAATGTCTATAACTTCTTCTATCTGATCAAATTTTATTTTTAAACATTCAATTCCTTCTTTTTTCTGGTAATTAATAAAACCCACAACTCTTCCCATAGCTCCATTCACTAAACCTTTTTCAACATCCAAATTTCTCCTTAAAAATACTCTACAGTTCATGCAAACATATAGATTTTTTTCTAATCCAGCAGTTTTGGAAATGTTCTTTTCTAGTGAATCCAATTTATTTTTCAGTTTGCCTGTTAATGTAATAGTAATTCTTTCATGCTGCTTCCAATTTCCTAATCTCTTCCTTTTCCAATTTCAAAAGTTCCTCATTGAATATTGAGCATTCACGTAGAGTTGGCATTAAGCAGATTACACTTTTCTTTTCTGCAATGTTCTTGTATATTTTCTCTGCAACTATTTCTTCCTTTGGGAATAAATTATGTAGCAACCGACTCTGTAATGCTTTCGTGCCAGCTTCAGTGAGTAGTCCAATTCTGATATCTTTCAGAATACTTCCATATTCTTCATCGTTTGCTTGCCTCATATTAGTAGTAAGTTCCTTGTACTCAAAGAAGGACCAAATATTTGCATTACCAATGCTTCCCAATGACTTCTTTGTGTCTTCATGTGTCACAGTATTAAACACTGGTTGTCCTTTAACTGGAGTAAGCTGTAGAAGATCCCCAAAAACTATGACATGTTTTCCACCAAATAACACGTCATAGTCTCTCCTTAGAATTTGCTGCATTCTTAAATGCACAAAGGCAAGCATTAAGTTTGATACCATGCTCACCTCATCAATAATGAGAACTTGCATCTTCTTCAATACTCTTGAAACTTCCAAGCATGCTTCTCCAGTTAGCTTGTGGTATTGTATTTTGTTCTCATGCTCCACTGGTAACATTAGCAAACGATGTAAGGTGATTCCTTTTATGTTATATGCTGCTAACCCAGTTGGAGCAGTAACCACACAAGACAAAGTTGAATCCGTTTTTTGCTGTAGGTAGCTTCTGATGACTTTTATTAAGAAACTTTTTCCAGTTCCAGCTTGTCCGCTTACATACATCTTGATTGGTTGAAATGATGTGCATGAGCACTCTTTTTTTTCATGTAGTAATCCGTGATCAATTTTGTTTCTGATCTCTTCATAAATTTGTTGCTGCTCTTCATTCAGTTGTCCTTCCAAATTTGGTAAGTCTATTAATTCTTCTTGAGCTTGATTCATAGCCGTTTCCACTTCAGTCATAGCTATTGCAGCTTCATTTTCTATGATTGGTTGTCATAGGGGATCTTAACTGAGCGTTCCAGAACTTTGGCTGTCTTGAGAACTGTCTCTAGCTACTTCAGCTGCAATTGTAGTTTCCTATTCAATTTCTTCATTTAACATTTGGACATAAGTTATGAAAGTACTGCATTCTATGCTGTCTTTGCAAGCATTAAAGGAATCTTCATAGCTTTGAAATTCTCCCAGTAGTTCGTCCTCTGAACGCCATGGTTTAAACAGCTGTAAAAGAGCCAAGTAGTAAAATTCCTTTTTGTCAGTAGTTTCGCAACTGAGCTTCCTGTGATTTATCAAACTTCCTTTTGTTTGCTTCACCAAACATCCTTCCTCACCAATGACTTTATATTTTCCATTGTTGATGTCTTCTGCGGCTTTCCGTGAATAAATGTAGTTCTGCAGCACTTCATAAAGACACATGTTCTCCAGATGATGACTTCTCTTTGGGTAATATGTGTCCAACATGTTTGATTTCAAAATATCTGTACTTTCTGGGTCATTCTCGGCCAAATATTCAATTTCTCCAACAGATTTCAGTACCCGATTTCTCATTGCTGCAAGGCCTAAACTTGCCCAAATTATTCTTCTTGATTTCGAGTAGAGACTTGCAGAAGATAACCTATCTGAACATTCGTAGGATCCAATTTCTCGATGCGATAACATCTTTAAACTGAAACTGTACAGCTTCTTACTGACAGTCTTCTCGTGAGAAATCTCTTCCCACATTTCCTTCAATTCAGTTTTTTCTGATTTAGTAATGTAAGACGTTACATATCGAGCAACAGCAATGGAATTGTCAGCTACATACTGTAAATCCATGTTAGCATTCCACATGGATAAAATGACTGGGTTGTAGTCATTTATATTTTTTTATTCTTCTTTTCTTTTTAGGTTGTAGGTATTCTTAGGTGATTTTCTTGTAATAGTATGTCTCACAGCTGACATAAAACTGTTTACTCTTCCTTTTGAAAGAACAGGTCTAGGAAATCCAAATCGACATTTAGTGTAGAATTTATCTTTGCTCTTGTATTTCCGTCGACAGTATTTTCCACACCGATGACTTTGAAAACGTAAAACTTGCTCCTTTAACTTTTTCTCTTCTGTACTTTTTGGTATAGCACATGTTGCATATTCTTCAATGAAAGATAACACTGCTTCATCAGTATCTGTTCCAAACTTTGGGGCATCCTTGATCCACAGCAGCATATGAATATGAGGAGCACCTCTTGCTTGGTACTCTTTTCTCCAAAAGAAATCCACAACTTCTCCAAGAGGTGGATTTTTTTATTGCAGATGAAGCACATCATGGCCTCAAATCTACGAGTGAAATATCTGCAAACATTAACCGGATCCAATGAGCACAGCTTAGGGTAAGGAACCATGTTGGAGTTCCTAAATTCCGTAACATGCATTTTAATTCACCATGGCGTTGGTACCAATATTCATTTGTCCCACGCTGACAAGCCATCAGATTGATCAGTTGTGTTTCCAAATGATCATCTCGGTGCTGCACTTTCTCCATAAAATCCTTAGCAGACACATTTTGTAAATGTACTCCACTTTTTAAAATGTGATTTACTGCATAAGATAATGCAGACAAGTCGCTTTCAAATAAAAAATGGAACAAATAAGGAATACTTTGTCGAAATCTTGGATCTTCTGCATATAGTCTTGTAGTCCGATACTCAGAAGCTGGAATCTGTTCTGGACGTTCATCGTATCGTCCTCCTTTTCCTGTAGGAAACAGCTGGGGAAAACATCGAGCTTCCAAGCTCTCCTCTCATACACTCACGGGAGTTCCTTTTGCTTTCTTCATCTGAAACAGATCAATAGTGTCTCCCATAACTTCTTTTGAATGAAGAGGATGTATGCTAAAATGTTCATAAATTTCTTCTTCCTTTGACTTGTCCACTTTTTCAATTTGTCCAGTTGGTGTTTCTGTGTCTTCTTGTAAATCTTCTTCTTCTTCTTCTATATAAATTGATTCATACCATTTGTTATTCCTTTTCAAATACAAATTTGCTCTTTGTACTTTCCGTACATCTACCAGCTCCTGCCAAATCTTCTTATTCTTTGTAGGTACACCATTAACCAGAATAACTAATGGTTCAGTTTCCAAAGTATCTGCATCAATAGTTTCCATATTTGTTTTCAAATCCAAGGGCAAATACACCACTCTACCTTTTAAACCTCTCAGTAAATCTGAAGGAGGTAATTTACCAGTTTTGGGCTCCATGCGTACTATGGTCTGGAACGGATGAACACATTGAATGAGTATAGACTCATATGTATTTAATTCAGAAAGTTCGGCAGGAATAGCATCCAATTCTAAATTATTATGTACAGCTCTGGTCGGCATTCTATTTTCTTCTAACTTATTATAACAGTATTTACAAATACGCTGATCTTCACCCAATTCAAAACAATTTTCAAGAAATATATATGTTTCAAAATCCTTCCACTTATAATTATCTTCATTTTCACTTTTTCTGTAGAGATCAACATTCCTGGTTTGATTTCTATAATGAGTTCTGCGGCAACAAATACAAGTAATATTTGGTCTTTCATTAGAGATTATTGCAAATTTTGTCATTTGATCATCAAATTTCTTACTTACAGAGGGTTCTACATTCTCTTCCACATCTTCCTGAATAACTGTGTCATTACCTGCACTGTCTTGTTCTGGACCAAAGTAACTAAACTGAATTTCATCAGTAACCTTCTCTACATCTGATACCGATCCATGGAACAGAGCCCTATTCAATTCAACTAACTTTATTGCTGGACTTTTAGCAAAATACAATCGTCTCACAAACTTTCTCATTTCAGTATGATGAACAGCCAGCATCCTAAAATGATGGAAAACACTTTTACACACTTTTCTAGATAGACAAGCCAGAGAATGTCCCTGCAAACCAGTATTCTCTCTCACTCTGCATGGATCTAGACTTTGAAGCACCTTAATCTTCTGTTTAACACTTTTTTTTACTATATTCTCTTAGAAACTCACGAAATGTATCAATAGATTCCTGACGCACACTGCAAATACTACTACAATTCCAAGTATACACTGGGGCTTTAGGACGTCTCCCCATAAGCTCATCCGCCATCACTTGTTCCTCATCTCTTGGAACCATTTTCTCCTTCTCCATTATACAACCATTTTTCACTTCATAAGCACGACCTCTGGTGTCAACTGCATGCAGCAAACTATTAATTTGAAGATAACTCTCTTCATTAAAAAAAGGTTCACTACTTGAACTATGCATCCATTCTCCTAAAAACACTTTACAAAAGTTTGTTCTTTTCACTAGTCTTTTCCTTTTGCTTTGTGATTTCAGTACATTGACCATTTTATCTAATGTACGCATCCTGTTCAAAATTAAAATGAATAGTTTCCTTATTAATTCTAAAGCCTTTGCTACAATGGCTTCAATTTCTTTTTTTCTCTTATAAAATGTTTCTTTTTTCTTATATTTCTTCCCATCCTTTATCAAATTGGACATAACTCTTCTCTGAAACATTTTTCTACGAATCTCTTTAAACGCTGTTTTTCTTTTTAAGTTAATCTTTATTGTTTCTGAAGGTATATTTGCATTAACTAAATGCTCAATTTTTTCCTGTTGTTTTCTATTTAAAACATTATTTCCAGTACAGACATTTTGTACATTTTTCCTTTTTTTGAAGATATTTTAAAAAAAATCTTTTGTCTGCTTACCAGAAGACTTTCTCTTTTTCCCAACATGAGCATCTCCAACTAACTTATGTCCTCCAGTTGTCTTCAAATATAGATTTTTTTTCTGGTTTTTCCTTAGTCTGGATTTTGTAGGCATCTTAAATTTTGTTCACTGCTCTTCAGCAATACCTGAAAAAAACAAAAAAAAAAATTCCTTTATTTTATTTAAATATATTACTATATTTGTTATGATCTTTTCAAATCTTAAAATACTATGTACCCCTTTCCTACAAGTGAAAATCACAATAAAACCATCACAAATTTGAAAGCACACTTACTACTCTTTTTTTGGCAAGTGATAAGTACTTTTACAGTCTGACACATTTTCAATCCACTTTTCAGATTCTGAAAACAGCACATGTCCAAACAGCTTTTTGAGACCAGGAACATGTGTAACCTGGGTGAATGACTACACTCCAGCAAAGGCAACCACCCTTAGTGATGTTGAATGTATTTGCATTACTCACTGCAACCTCAAACCCCACTCGGTTGTGAATACTATGCATGATTCTACAGGATAAGCAGCTGGGTGTGTGCTAAGAGTCTGCTTCTGCAGAAAAATAGCCGCCCCTTTCCTACTAATGCAAATCTAAAATTACCAGAGTAATACGCAATAAATCTCTGTCAACAATTCCTCTTTGCACACAGAGTCATGGTTTGATATTAGGCAGAAAACGAAATTTCTTTGCCAATTTGAAAGCACACTTACTACTCTTTTTTTGGCAAGTGATAAGTACTTTTACAGTCTGACACATTTTCAATCCACTTTTCAGATTCTGAAAACAGCACATGTCCAAACAGCTTTTTGAGTCCAGGAACATGTGTAACCTGGGTGAATGACTACACTCCAGCAAAGGCAACCAGCCTTAGTGATGTTGAATGTATTTGCATTACTCACTGCAACCTCAAACCCCACTCGGTTGTGAATACTATGCATGATTCTACAGGATAAGCAGCTGGGTGTGTGCTAAGAGTCTACTTCTGCAGAAAAATAGCTGCCCCTTTCCTACTAATGCAAATCTAAAATTACCAGAGTAATACGCAATACATCTCTGTCAACAATTCCTCTTTGCACACAGAGTCATGGTTTGATATTAGACAGAAAACGAAATTTCTTGCCAATTTGAAAGCACACTTACTACTCTTTTTTTGGCAAGTGATAAGTACTTTTACAGTCTGACACATTTTCAATCCACTTTTCAGATTCTGAAAACAGCACATGTCCAAACAGGTTTTTGAGTCCAGGAACATGTGTAACCTGGGTGAATGACTACACTCCAGCAAAGGCAACCAGCCTTAGTGATGTTGAATGTATTTGCATTACTCAAGGCAACCTCAAACCCCACTCGGTTGTGAATACTATGCATGATTCTACAGGATAAGCAGCTGGGTGTGTGCTAAGAGTCTGCTTCTGCAGAAAAATAGCTGCCCCTTTCCTACTAATGCAAATCTAAAATTACCAGAGTAATACGCAATAAATCTCTGTCAACAATTCCTCTTTGCACACAGAGTCATGGTTTGATATTAGGCAGAAAACGAAATTTCTTTGCCAATTTGAAAGCACACTTACTACTCTTTTTTTGGCAAGTGATAAGTACTTTTACAGTCTGACACATTTTCAATCCACTTTTCAGATTCTGAAAACAGCACATGTCCAAACAGCTTTTTGAGACCAGGAACATGTGTAACCTGGGTGAATGACTACACTCCAGCAAAGGCAACCACCCTTAGTGATGTTGAATGTATTTGCATTACTCACTGCAACCTCAAACCCCACTCGGTTGTGAATACTATGCATGATTCTACAGGATAAGCAGCTGGGTGTGTGCTAAGAGTCTGCTTCTGCAGAAAAATAGCTGCCCCTTTCCTACTAATGCAAATCTAAAATTACCAGAGTAATACGCAATAAATCTCTGTCAACAATTCCTCTTTGCACACAGAGTCATGGTTTGATATTAGGCAGAAAACGAAATTTCTTTGCCAATTTGAAAGCAAACTTACTACTCTTTTTTTGGCAAGTGATAAGTACTTTTACAGTCTGACACATTTTCAATCCACTTTTCAGATTCTGAAAACAGCACATGTCCAAACAGCTTTTTGAGTCCAGGAACATGTGTAACCTGGGTGAATGACTACACTCCAGCAAAGGCAACCAGCCTTAGTGATGTTGAATGTATTTGCATTACTCACTGCAACCTCAAACCCCACTCGGTTGTGAATACTATGCATGATTCTACAGGATAAGCAGCTGGGTGTGTGCTAAGAGTCTGCTTCTGCAGAAAAATAGCTGCCCCTTTCCTACTAATGCAAATCTAAAATTACCAGAGTAATATGCAATAAATCTCTGTCAACAATTCCTCTTTGCACACAGAGTCATGGTTTGATATTAGGCAGAAAACGAAATTTCTTTGCCAATTTATAAGCACACTTACTACTCTTTTTTTGGCAAGTGATAAGTACTTTTACAGTCTGACACATTTTCAATCCACTTTTCAGATTCTGAAAACAGCACATGTCCAAACAGCTTTTTGAGATCAGGAACATGTGTAACCTGGGTGAATGACTACACTCCAGCAAGGGCAACCAGCCTTAGTGATGCTGAATGTATTTGCATTACTCACTGCAACCTCAAACCCCACTCGGTTGTGAATACTATGCATGATTCTACAGGGTAAGCAGCTGGGTGTGTGCTAAGAGTCTGCTTCTGCAGAAAAATAGCTGCCACTTTCCTACTAATGCAAATGTAAAATTACCAGAGTAATACGCAATAAATCTCTGTTAACAATTCCTCTTTGCACACAGAGTCATGGTTTGATATTAGGCAGAAAACGAAATTTATTTGCCAATTTGAAAGCACACTTACTACTCTTTTTTTGGCAAGTGATAAGTACTTTTACAATCTGACACATTTTCAATCCACTTTTCAGATTCTGAAAACAGCTTATGTCCAAACAGCTTTTTGAGACCAGAAACATGTGTAACCTGGGTGAATGACTACACTCCAGCAAAGGCAACCAGCCTTAGTGATGTTGAATGTATTTGCATTACTCACTGCAACCTCAAACCCCATTCGGTTGTGAATACTATGCATGTTTCTACAGGGTAAGCAGCTGGGTGTGTGCTAAGAGTCTGCTTCTGCAGAAAAATAGCTGCCCCTTTCCTATTAATGCAAATCTAAAATTACCAGAGTAATACGCAATAAATCTCTGTCAACAATTCCTCTTTGCACACAGAGTCATGGTTAGAAATTAGGCAGAAAACGAAATTTCTTTGCCAATTTGAAAGCACACTTACTACTCTTTTTTTGGCAAGTGATAAGTACTTTTACAATCTGACACATTTTCAATCCACTTTTCAGATTCTGAAAACAGCACATGTCCAAACAGCTTTTTGAGACCAGGAACATGTGTAACCTGGGTGAATGACTACACTCCAGCAAAGGCAACCAGCCTTAGTGTTGTTGTATGTATTTGCATTGCTCACTGCAACCTCAAACACCACTCGGTTGTGAATACTATGCATGATTCTACAGGATAAGCAGCTGGGTGTGTGCTAAGAGTCTGCTTCTTCAGAAAAATAGCTGCCCCTTTCCTACTAATGCAAATCTAAAATTACCAGAGTAATACGCAATAAATCTCTGTCAACAATTCCTCTTTGCACACAGAGTCATGGTTAGAAATTAGGCAGAAAACGAAATTTCTTTGCCAATTTGAAAGCACACTTACTACTCTTTTTTTGGCAAGTGATAAGTACTTTTACAGTCTGACACATTTTCAATCCACTTTTCAGATTCTGAAAACAGCACATGTCCAAACAGCTTTTTGAGACCAGGAACATGTGTAACCTGGGTGAATGACTACACTCCAGCAAAGGCAACCAGCCTTAGTGTTGTTGTATGTATTTGCATTACTCACTGCAACCTCAAACACCACTCGGTTGTGAATACTATGCATGATTCTACAGGATAAGCAGCTGGGTGTGTGCTAAGAGTCTACTTATGCAGAAAAATAGCTGCCCCTTTCCTACTAATGCCAATCTAAAATTACCAGAGTAATACACAATAAATCTCTTTCAACAATTCCTCTTTGCACATGGTGAAAACATAGTCCATAATATTTTACATGTTCCTTACATTTAAATTTCTCCCAAAACACAAATTGAAAAACACAACTTCAACAAAAGGAATTCCAATTCTATTATTCATTTCTAAATTTACCACATACATCCCCTCTCAAACTCTTAACTCACCTTTAAAATTAGTTAGTTGTGAAAGAAATGTGGCACTCAAACAGCAGATTATCAGAGCCAGGATCTCTGTTCTGTACACCTCTCTCCTCTCACCAGAACCAGATAATGGCAATGTTTCCCTCTCTTTTTCCACACATATACATGTTAATTACAAATCTCATTGCTTCCCCCTTTTTTTCAAATGAAATCACACATTTCTATTGGTTGAAAACCAACCCTTTTCCAAAAGTACCCTTCCCCCAACTTGACTTCTGCCTGCTACCATAGCAACAGCTCATGGAACACTGCTGTGTGGAGTCAGGTCAGAAGTTCACCACACAATGTTTCATTTTCAAAGTGCAAGAGTGCTTGACTTTTCAAACCTAACAGCAAATCCATAGTAATCTTCTTTGGTAACACATTTTTCTGTACCAATACAAAACATGCCTCTATAAATTTACACATACAGCCTAGTTTTTAGTGTAGAATGGTGTGAAACAGCCAATGAGTTCTTTTTATTTTAAAAAAATATGTATGCCAAACTGTCTTTCATTTCTTTTTCCCATTCTACTGAAATACACCTCCTGAGTGCATCCAGATCTCCTTTGAAGATGTTCACAGTGTAGATTGTAGGGCACAGCTATGTCTTCTGGAGTGAAAAGTATGCAGAGAAACAGGTATGGTGAGAGACCTTGCTTTGCCAAATGTAGACATTAAATGGATTGGTCAGAGAGGGTTAAAGTGGCACCAATTGATGCCATTGGTGAAATCCTTCATGCAAATCCAACACCCTGACCTCATAATAGTGCACTATGGTGGCAATGACCTAGGCACTTTGACTGGGGTAGGTCTGGAAATGCTTATGAAGGAGACCTTTGCACAACTGTTTTCACTTTTCCCTAAAACTGCCTTTGCGTATTCTAACATATGCCAAAGGCAAAAATGGAACTGGTCCAATCATTTTTGTCCACAGATTGACAAAGCAAGAAAGCACGTCAACAAATCTGTTTCTGCTTTCCTCCGAGACTATGGTATGGGTTCCATTTACCACAACAACTTGCGTTACAACATGCAAGACATTTATAGAGGAGATGGTGTACACCTCTTGAACCTTAGACTCTGCGTCGGTACTTACTTGTAGGTACCACTAAAAAATCACTTCATAAACACAACGGCTCTTTTTAGAGCCCCCTAATATCTAAACACTTAAATCTGAATTTTATTTCTTTTTTTATTTTTTTTTTCTACCGTACGCGTACGGTAAGCTTACCGTACGCGTACTCCGCGATTTTTTTTTAAAATTAATAAATGTTTTTTTCGTACTTTTGTGTCCTTCTTTGACCCCCTTTCAAATGTTAGGGGGTCTGTAACTCTCTTCCTTGCCCCCTTTTCACGTTATCTCCCTTTTTTTTTCTGTGTGAAACACACGAAATGGCGGCCGACACTTCCTGATTTCGTCCGATTCGAATGTTTACAGTCATGTGACAACCAATCAGATTTGAGCTCGCGCAAGGCACCGTACGCGTACGGTAAGCTTACCGTAAGCGCACAGAGCGCGCTTACAGATATATATATTGATTTAAATGCTATTTTCTCAGGAACTACTGAACAGATTTACACCAGACCTACAAAAGGCACATCCTTGACCTGTGGACTACCTCTCTGCCAAATTACAAGTAATTCTGTTCAGCCGTTCGGGCTGTAGCTCGGACTAAAGGTCCTATAGAAAAATGCATGGGGAAAACGCATTTTGGGACCCCCCTTTTTTCTCAGCCCCCGCTTTACAAATCACCCCGAGACTTTCAGGGTAGGAGCGGAGCGTAGCGCCTCATTAGTTTTGAAAATTTCGCGAGGATTCGTCAACCGGCGCCAAAGTTATTCAAAATAGAATTTTGAGATTTCCTATGGAAACACGGTCCTAACTATAACTACCTACTGGCGACCGCCAGTAGGTAATAATCTGCATATCTACATAAATATAAATGCATGCATACATATACATATACATCTAGGCATACATATGCATGTTATGTACATGAAAGTTTGAAAAACACTAATACAAGCAAAGCTAAAAAGCCACCTAATTACAAACAGAATTGCTTTAACTTAAACGAGGGCGAGACCTATTGCATTTTCAATGCTTGTTTACTTTTGTTCCATCAAGAAGGCATTGAGATGTGTCACACATTTGCCATAAATTCTGAATGGTAGCACTCTAGTTGCTCATTAGATCACTGTAGTAAAGCTACTGCTCACCTGGGAAGTCTGCTGCTGGTATTGAAAGTGCATGTTTTAGTCTGCATGTCAGAATTTTTTCATGAAATAGAACAGGATTTGAGAAGTCAAAATGTGCCCTAATTTTTCTTCCTGCAGCACTGATCATAATTTATATGGAAAATGACCCCCCTTATTTAGTTCCTTTGCAAATTAAATGTTTTAAGTGTTACCACTTTATTCCAATCAAGATGGCTTCAGGTGTGCCATACTTTTGTCATAAGTAAGATTGTTAGCACTCTATTTGTTCTTTGGAACACTCTGGGAAGCTGCAGTAGAACACAAAGGAATCAACTGACAGTCTCTGCCCTTGTTGAATGTACATATTGTACTGAGAATGTCAGACTTCATTCTCACATGACTGAGAAAGATAATGTGAGTTTACAGAAAAGTTGGTCTCAGTTTAGCTTATAGATCGCCTTCCAAACCTCTGTGGGAAAAGCATGAGAAAATAGTTTTCTCTCAAACATGATTCATAATATCCCAGCAGAAGGTTTTTTCACATGGTAAAATCACCTCAGAACATACCACAATTCCTAAGATGAGTATAGTATCATCAGCAAATGATTTATAAAGTAACTAAAGACTTAAAACCTTCTATTAACTGCAATGCTTTTTAATGAGGTGCTATCATGTATATTGGTCCCAAGATGGCTGCCAACCCTTCTTGGATGAAGTGCTGACAGCCAATCAGATCTCACGATGACATGTGTGGTCATGCTCCGCCCAGATATATATGTGATTTTACTTTTGATTTTCTCAGGAACTACTGCACAGATTTACTCCATTTAAGCAAAAGGCATGACTCTGAACCAAGGTCTACCTTTCTGCCAAATTTGGTGTAATTCCGTTCAGCAGTTCGGGCTGTAGCTGCGTCTAAAGGTCCTATGGGAAATTGCATGGGGAAAACACGTTTGGGACCCCCCTTTTTTCTCAGCCCCCGCTACACGAATCATCCCGAGACTTTCAGGATAGGAGCGGACCGGAGCTGGCCAAAAGTTTTGAAAATTTCACGAAGATTCGTCAACGGGCACCAAAGTTATTCCAAATAGAATGTTGTGAATTTCCTATGGAAAATGGGTCCTAACTATAACTACCTACTGGCGAGCGCCAGTAGGTAATAAAAATATATATATCACTGAAAAAACCATAGGTTTCACACATGTTATAGTTAGCTGGACATTTCACTCGTAAAAAACCATTGAAATTCCCCCGTTATAGTTAGTTCAGCTAACTATAACTTGCGCGACCGCAATACACTGCTGATGACGTCACATATTACATCACTGCATTCACTAAGATACTGTTAATAAGTCAGTTATACAATTAATTTTACAGAAAAAAACATCCATTTACACACTTATTTACCCATTTATTCTTCCATTAACCTTTAGATATACATATATAAAAAATATTTATTTTTCAGAAAGACACATATTCACTGGAGGATGTCATCAGTGATGTCATCAGTGATGTCATTTGAGATGTCATCAGTGATGTCATGAGTGATGTCACTGACCATGTCATGAGTGATGTAATATGTGATGTCATCAGCAGTGGATTGCGGTCGCGCACGTTATAGTTAGCTGAACTAACTATAACGGGGGAATTTTAATGGTTTTTTACGAGTGAAATGTCCAGCTAACTATAACATGTGTGAAACCTATGGTTTTTTCAGTGGATTTGCAAGGTTTTTAAATGCTAATTCCTAACTATAACCTGTGTGAAACCTATGGTTTTTTAAGTGAATTTGCAAGGTTTTTTAAATGCTATTTTCTAACTATAATGTGTGTGAGATTCCTAGAAAGAGGTTACTCGAGATCAGTCATCAACAAAGTAAAAGCTGAAGTAGCCAAAAGATGAAGAGTATCACTATTGGTGGAAAAAGGAAACAGTAATCAAGAATCTAATGATAAAATCAGGTTCATTACCACCTACAACAGTCAGGCCCTGGAGGTACGCAAGGGTCTTAAGAAATTCTGGCCAGTATTTCTGACAGATAAAGACTTAGTAGAAAGTGTCAAAACATTAACACAGATTACATTCAGGAAAGCGAAATCATTGAAAGATACACTCTGTAATGCAGTAGAACCATCTATCCTAAGTATTTCAGGTATACAAGGATTTTACACTTGTCAGAAATGCAAAGCATGCAAACACAGTAAGAACCGCAAAGAGTGTATTTTATCTCCCGAGAATAAGCCCTATAAAATCATGAAGCACACCTCATGCAACACCAAATTCGCAGTGTATGCCCTATTTTGTCCCTGTCAAAAAACCTATATTGGCAGTACTATACACAAGGCCAAGATAAGGGTGTTAGAACATCTATGCGCCATTAAGCATGGGGACAAACAATACCCTGTTGCAAGACATTTTTAAACCCGCCACAGTCAGAACAGTGATCTTTTAAGCTTTTGTGTGTTAGATTCAGTCAAAGCAACTAAAAGAGGTGGAAACAGGGTACAGGATCTGCGACGTCTTGAATCTAAGCTTATTATTAAATACAGAACCCTTGGACCAATAGGCCATAACTGCGACGAAGAACTTGCAGTTCATCTAGGTTAAAAGTTCATGTACCATTCCTTTTGCTTCAGGGTTTCATGTCGAGTCAATTTTGTTTTTAATAGATGTTAGCAACTGCTTCTGTAACAGCGTTTTTTAACATATGCACTGTGGGGTTAGGTTTAGTGTGAATTTTGATATTTGTACATTTATTAATATACTTTTTACATTTTTTGCAGAAGATATGTTCCAGGTTGCAGAGAAGAAATGCCAAAGAACGAAAATATCTCTAGTCAGGCCACTTGGGCATCACTGTTTTGTGTTTCTTGTCGGTAAATTCGTCAAGTGCCCCCTTTTTTATATTTGAAGATTGTAACTGGACTCTCACTATTGACATTTTTGATCAAGCGTGTCCACCCCACTTGGGCAATACTTGAATGGCACGTTACTCATTGAGTTACTTACTGCAAAAAGGAGCGCGAGTGACTGTTTCCATGGTTATAATGTAGTACGAACATTGAATTGCCTAATCATAGGATTACGTTTTAAATTGATATGACTGATGTCAGATGAATTGTTACAGTGTAGTATTCGCACCAGCAATTGCATCGCTCTGTTCTGGTATGCGGTATATTTAAAGCTGGCATATATTTCTTCACATTGCTTTGCGCATAAATGTACTTTTTCACGGACAGCTACGAATTTTGTTATAAGTTGTTACTATGTGACTGGGACAGGCACTATCATTATTTTGCCAATGTTTAATTCATTATTTTGGCAATGTTTATCAATTTAGTATGTTGAGCGCTTCGCGTGAAGTAACGTTAGAACTGCGAAGTCTGTTTTCACTTTTTGTTAAACACATGATCATTTAAATGTCGTTTTGTGAACATCACAGTACTTGTGAACAAGGGATTTATTCCCAAAATGCGTCGAGTTGGTTGGCGTTTGTTAAATAAAACCATCGCCTGAAAGCATTTTGTGTCCGCGGTTGCTGTCTTTCGTGATGAGGAACCACAGCGTTTTTCAGATGTGAAGATGGTGGTCCTCGCCGCGGACCACCATCGTTAGTGGTAAGGGGGAAGGCTCCTACGGTGCGGTTGCACTGTTTTGTAGTTTGAGATATATATATAATATATATATATATTTAGTATACTATGTATACATGTGAAAATGTGTCGGTCCACCTGTTTACCTCGGTGGCATGGAAAAAATGGGTGGAACTGACGTCAGCACGCTGACGAGGTCCTCTTATGGCTCCTATGACGTCATACAGTATCGCGAGCGGAGCCGTGCTATTTTGACATCGTCATCGACGTGGCAGAGCTAGGAAAGAATTTCCGCGGAATGCTGGCGCAGGGGATATGCACCTAAGTGTTCAGGCTAGTCCTTTGGGAGCAACTGTTTATGTTGCCAGTCCAGAAACCGAAACCAGAGATCCGAGGGCAGAGGCCCTGCAGATGGCACACGAGGTGGGGAGCCCAGTAGTGTGCACCGGCGGGGCAGCGGAGTGACAAGCACCTCTACCCATAGAAAAGGTAACAAGGGCACTGAATAACACATGATCTTCTCTTTGTACCTGGCAGGAACATCAAGGTTAAAATGCCCTAGTTCCAAAATGTAGAATTAGTGCTACAACGGTCTTCAAGAGGACCTGCGATGGATGGCGCTTCTGCCTTCCGTACACTGGAGGCAGCACATGGGTCATGCAGTACGGTCATACTAAGGTGGGACGCACATTCGTTGACCTCTCATGGCACTGCTCCACACTTCGGGGACAACGCTTTCCATTAGCTGTGTTTTCTGAGGACGTGTCGCGCCGGCCCCATCCAACAGCAGAACCCCTTAAGATCCAAACAGACTCTTCCATTCTCTCACCGGAAGTGAAACCAGGCCACGCGGACACTTTCACAATTCAACAGCCGGGAATGCACTTTTCGGTAAAAAAACACATTCCTTTCTCCTAATTTATCAAATAAACGACTCACTGAAGAACAGGGGCCAGCTTCTATCGGTAAATAGCCGTTACAATGACTTTTTTACTTCACTATACCATTACAACACATGCATTACCACGCATGTGTTGAACATCGCGAAGTCATTACTACCCATTTATTTAGAACGCATTGTCATTTACCACGCATACCTTTACAAAGAAATGTACTGTAAAGGCATGTATGGTAAATGACCATGAGTTCTAAAAAAAAGTAGACGATCCACATCATTGTAAGTAATCAGAGGCTGTTCCGTTTCCTCACAACGACGTGCACCACCTCTCAGAGATGACATGAAGCAGGAACCTCGAGGAGAGAGGAACCACGAGGAGTGAGAGGTAAGGGGGATTGGGGATTGGGCATGGGGTGGTGGTTACTTTTCTAGGTTTTAGGGTTGTGCAGTGGTGTTTGGGTAGTGTAGGGGGTCATACTGGGGGTAGATTTAGGGTTTAGGGTAGTGCAGTGGTGTTTGGGTAGTGTTGGGGGTCCGGCTGGCAGTAGATTTAGGGTTTAGGGTAGTGCAGTGGTGTTTGGAAGGTGTAGGGAGTCATGCTGACGGGAGTAGTGTTTTAGGGTTTAGGGTAGTGCAGTGGTGTTTGGGTAGTGTAGGGGCCATGCTGGGGGTAGTGGTTTAGGGTTTAGGGTAGTGCAGTGGTGTTTGGGTAATGTAGGGGGTACTGCTGGGAGTAGTGTTTTAGGGTTTAGGGTAATGCAGTGGTGTTTGGGTAGTGTAGGGGCACTGCTGGGGCAGTGTTTTAGTGTTTAGGGTAGTGCAGTGGTGTTTGGGTAGTGTAGGGGGTACTGCTGGGGGTAGTGTTTAGGGTTTAGGGTAGTGCAGTGGTGTTTGGGTAGTGTAGGGGGTCATGATGGGGGTAGTGTTTTAGGGTTTAGGGGAGTGCAGTGGTGTTTGTGTAGTGTAGGGGGTAGTGTTTTAGGGTTTATGGGAGTGCAGTGGTATTTGTGTAGTGTAGGGGGTTGTGCTGGGGGTTATGTTTTAGGGTTTAGGGTACTGCAGAGGTGTTTGTGTAGTGTAGGGTGTCGTGTTTTAGGGTTTAGGGTAGCGCAGTGCTATTTGGGTAGTGTAGGGGGTCTTGCGGGGGGAGATTTTAGGGATTAAGGTAGTGCAGTGGTGTTCGGGCAGTGTAGGGGGTCATGCTGGGGGTGGTGTTTTAGGGTTTAGGGCAGTGCAGTGGTGTAGGGGTCGTGTTGGGGATGGTGTTTTAGGGTATAGGGCAGTGCAGTGGTGTTCGGGCAGTGTAGGGGGTCGCGCTGGTGGTGGTGTTTTAGGGTTTAGGGCAGTGCAGTGGCATTAGGGCAGTGTAGGGGGTTGTGCAGGAGGGTGGTCTTTCAGGGTTTAGGGCAGTGCAGTGGTGTTTGGGCAGTGTAGGGGGTCATGCAGGGGGTGGTGTTTCAGGCTTTCGGGCAGTGCAGTGTTGTTCAGGCAGTGTAGGGGGTCATGCAGGGGGGTGGTGTTTCAGGGTTTAGGACAGTGCAGTGGTGTTCGGGCAGTGTAGGAGGTCGTGCTGGGGGTGGTGTTTCAGGGTTTAGGGCAGTGCAGTGGAAATCAGGCAGTGTAGGGGGTCATGCTGGGGGTGGTGTTTCAGTGTTTAGGGCAGTGCAGTGGTGTTCGGGCAGTGTAGGGGGTCATGAAGGGGGATGGCGTTTTAGGGTTTAGGGCAGTGCAGTGGTTTTTGGGCCATGTAGGGGGTCCTGCTGGGGGTGCTGTTTCAGGGTTTAGGGCAGTGCAGTGGTGTTTGGGTAGTGTAGGGAGTTGTGCTGTGGGTGGTGTTTCAGGGTTTAGGGCATTGCAGTGGTGTTCGGGCCGTGTAGGGGGTCGTGCAGGGGTTGGTGTTTCAGGGTTTAGGGCAGTGCAGTGGTGGTTGGGCCGTGTAAGCGGTTGGGCACGGGGGTGATGTTTCAGGGTTTAGAGCAGTGCAGAGGTGTTCGGGCCGTGTAGCGGGTCGTGCTGGGGCTGGTGTTTCAGGGTTTAGGGCAGTGCAGTGGTGTTCGAGCAGTATAGGGGGCTGTGATGGGGGTGGTGTTTTAGGGTTTAGGGCAGTGCAGTGGTGTTCGGGCAGTGTAGGGGGTCGTGCTGGGGGTGGTGTATTAGGGTTTAGGGCATTGCAGTGGTGTTCGGGCAATGTAGGTGGTCGTGCTGGTGGTGGTGTTTTAGGGTTTAGTGCAGTGCAGTGGTGTTCGGGCAGTGTAGGGGGTCATGCAGGGGGTGGTGTTTCAGGGTTTAGGGCAGTGAAGTGGTGTTCAGGCAGTGTAGGGGGTCTTGCATGGATTGGTGTTTCAGGGTTTAGTGCAGTGGTGTTCGGGCAGTGTAGGGGTCTTGCGGGGGGTGGTGTTTCAGGGTTTGGGCAGTGGTGTTCGGGCAGTTTAGGGGGCTTGCTGGGGGTGGTGTTTGAGGGTTAAAGGGCAGTGCAGTGGTAATCGGGCAGTGTAGGGGTCTTGCTGGGGATGGTGTTTCAGGGTTTAGGGCAGTGCAGTGGGGTTCGGGCAGTGTTGGGGGTCGTGCGGGGGTGGTGTTTCAGGGTTTAGGGCAGTGCAGTGGGGTTCGGGCAGTGTAGGGGAACGTGCTGGGGGGTGGTGTTTCAGGGTTTAGGGCAGTGGAGTGGCGTTCGGGCAGTGTAGGGGTCGTGCTGGGGTGGTGTTTCAGGGTTTAGGGCAGTGCAGTGGTGTTCAGGCAGTGTAGTGGGTCATGCAGGGGGTGGTGTTTCAGGGTTTCGGACAGTGCAGCGGTGTTAGTGTAGTATAGGGGGTCGTGCTGGGGTGGATGTTTTAGGGTTTAGGGCAGAGCAGTGGTGTTCGGGCAGTGTAGGGGGTCAAGCTGGGGGTGGTGTTTCAGGTTTAGGACAGTGCAGTGGTGTTCGGACAATGTAGGGTGTCATGCTGGGGTTGGTGTTTCAGGGTATAGTGCAGTCCAGTGGTGTTCGGGCAGTGTAGGGGGTCATGCAGGGGGTGGTGTTTCAGGGTTTAGGGCAGTGCAGTGGTGTTCGGGCAGTGTAGGGGGTCTTGCATGGATTGGTGTTTCAGGGTTTAGTGCAGTGGTGTTCGGGCAGTGTAGGGGTCTTGCGGGGGGTGGTGTTTCAGGGTTTGGGCAGTGGTGTTCGGGCAGTTTAGGGGGCTTGCTGGGGGTGGTGTTTGAGGGTTAAAGGGCAGTGCAGTGGTAATCGGGCAGTGTAGGGGTCTTGCTGGGGATGGTGTTTCAGGGTTTAGGGCAGTGCAGTGGGGTTCGGGCAGTGTTGGGGGTCGTGCGGGGGTGGTGTTTCAGGGTTTAGGGCAGTGCAGTGGGGTTCGGGCAGTGTAGGGGAACGTGCTGGGGGGTGGTGTTTCAGGGTTTAGGGCAGTGGAGTGGCGTTCGGGCAGTGTAGGGGTCGTGCTGGGGTGGTGTTTCAGGGTTTAGGGCAGTGCAGTGGTGTTCAGGCAGTGTAGTGGGTCATGCAGGGGGTGGTGTTTCAGGGTTTCGGACAGTGCAGCGGTGTTAGTGTAGTATAGGGGGTCGTGCTGGGGTGGATGTTTTAGGGTTTAGGGCAGAGCAGTGGTGTTCGGGCAGTGTAGGGGGTCAAGCTGGGGGTGGTGTTTCAGGTTTAGGACAGTGCAGTGGTGTTCGGACAATGTAGGGTGTCATGCTGGGGTTGGTGTTTCAGGGTATAGTGCAGTCCAGTGGTGTTCGGGCAGTGTAGGGGGTCATGCAGGGGGTGGTGTTTCAGGGTTTAGGGCAGTGCAGTGGTGTTCGGGCAGTGTAGGGGGTCATGCTGGGGCTACTGTTTCAGGGTTTTGGGGCAGTGGTGTTCGGGTATTGTAGGGGGTCTTGCTGGGGCTGGTGTTTCAGGGTTTAGGACAGTGCAGTGATGTTCGGGCTGTGTATGGGTCGTGCTGGGGCAGGTGTTTCAGGGTTTAGGGCAGTGGAGTGGTGTTAGGGCAGTGTAGGGGGTCATGCAGGGGGTGGTGTTTCAGGGTTTATGGGAGTGTATTGGTGTTCAGGCAGTGTAGGGGGTCATGCTGGGGGTGGTGTTTCAGTGTTTAGGGCAGTGCAGTGGTGTTCGGGCAGTGTAGGGGGTCATGAAGGGGGATGGCGTTTTAGGGTTTAGGGCAGTGCAGTGGTTTTTGGGCCATGTAGGGGGTCCTGCTGGGGGTGCTGTTTCAGGGTTTAGGGCAGTGCAGTGGTGTTTGGGTAGTGTAGGGAGTTGTGCTGTGGGTGGTGTTTCAGGGTTTAGGGCATTGCAGTGGTGTTCGGGCCGTGTAGGGGGTCGTGCAGGGGTTGGTGTTTCAGGGTTTAGGGCAGTGCAGTGGTGGTCGGGCCGTGTAAGCGGTTGGGCACGGGGGTGATGTTTCAGAGTTTAGAGCAGTGCAGAGGTGTTCGGGCCGTGTAGCGGGTCGTGCTGGGGCTGGTGTTTCAGGGTTTAGGGCATTGCAGTGGTGTTCGAGCAGTATAGGGGGCTGTGCTGGGGGTGGTGTTTTAGGGTTTAGGGCAGTGCAGTGGTGTTCGGGCAGTGTAGGGGGTCGTGCTGGGGGTGGTGTATTAGGGTTTAGGGCATTGCAGTGGTGTTCGGGCAATGTAGGTGGTCGTGCTGGTGGTGGTGTTTTTGGGTTTAGTGCAGTGCAGTGGTGTTCGGGCAGTGTAGGGGGTCATGCAGGGGGTGGTGTTTCAGGGTTTAGGGCAGTGAAGTGGTGTTCAGGCAGTGTAGGGGGTCAAGCTGGGGGTGGTGTTTCAGGTTTAGGACAGTGCAGTGGTGTTCGGGCAATGTAGGGTGTCATGCTGGGGGTGGTGTTTCAGGGTATAGTGCAGTGCAGTGGTGTTCGGGCAGTGTAGGGGGTCATGCAGGGGGTGGTGTTTCAGGGTTTAGGGCAGTGCAGTGGTGTTCGGGCAGTGTAGGGGGTCATGCTGGGGCTACTGTTTCAGGGTTTTGGGGCAGTGGTGTTCGGGTATTGTAGGGGGTCTTGCTGGGGCTGGTGTTTCAGGGTTTAGGACAGTGCAGTGGTGTTCGGGCTGTGTATGGGTCGTGCTGGGGCAGGTGTTTCAGGGTTTAGGGCAGTGGAGTGGTGTTAGGGCAGTGTAGGGGGTCATGCAGGGGGTGGTGTTTCAGGGTTTATGGGAGTGTATTGGTGTTCAGGCAGTGTAGGGGGTCATGCTGGGGGTGGTGTTTCAGTGTTTAGGGCAGTGCAGTGGTGTTCGGGCAGTGTAGGGGGTCATGAAGGGGGATGGCGTTTTAGGGTTTAGGGCAGTGCAGTGGTTTTTGGGCCATGTAGGGGGTCCTGCTGGGGGTGCTGTTTCAGGGTTTAGGGCAGTGCAGTGGTGTTTGGGTAGTGTAGGGAGTTGTGCTGTGGGTGGTGTTTCAGGGTTTAGGGCATTGCAGTGGTGTTCGGGCCGTGTAGGGGGTTGTGCAGGGGTTGGTGTTTCAGGGTTTAGGGCAGTGCAGTGGTGGTCGGGCCGTGTAAGCGGTTGGGCACGGGGGTGATGTTTCAGTGTTTAGAGCAGTGCAGAGGTGTTCGGGCCGTGTAGCGGGTCGTGCTGGGGCTGGTGTTTCAGGGTTTAGGGCATTGCAGTGGTGTTCGAGCAGTATAGGGGGCTGTGCTGGGGGTGGTGTTTTAGGGTTTAGGGCAGTGCAGTGGTGTTCGGGCAGTGTAGGGGGTCGTGCTGGGGGTGGTGTATTAGGGTTTAGGGCATTGTAGTGGTGTTCGGGCAATGTAGGTGGTCGTGCTGGTGGTGGTGTTTTAGGGTTTAGTGCAGTGCAGTGGTGTTCGGGCAGTGTAGGGGGTCATGCAGGGGGTGGTGTTTCAGGGTTTAGGGCAGTGAAGTGGTGTTCAGGCAGTGTAGGGGGTCTTGCATGGATTGGTGTTTCAGGGTTTAGTGCAGTGGTGTTCGGGCAGTGTAGGGGTCTTGCGGGGGGTGGTGTTTCAGGGTTTGGGCAGTGGTGTTCGGGCAGTTTAGGGGGCTTGCTGGGGGTGGTGTTTGAGGGTTAAAGGGCAGTGCAGTGGTAATCGGGCAGTGTAGGGGTCTTGCTGGGGATGGTGTTTCAGGGTTTAGGGCAGTGCAGTGGGGTTCGGGCAGTGTTGGGGGTCGTGCGGGGGTGGTGTTTCAGGGTTTAGGGCAGTGCAGTGGGGTTCGGGCAGTGTAGGGGAACGTGCTGGGGGGTGGTGTTTCAGGGTTTAGGGCAGTGCAGTGGCGTTCGGGCAGTGTAGGGGTCGTGCTGGGGTGGTGTTTCAGGGTTTAGGGCAGTGCAGTGGTGTTCAGGCAGTGTAGTGGGTCATGCAGGGGGTGGTGTTTCAGGGTTCAGGACAGTGCAGCGGTGTTAGTGTAGTATAGGGGGTCGTGCTGGGGTGGATGTTTTAGGGTTTAGGGCAGAGCAGTGGTGTTCGGGCAGTGTAGGGGGTCAAGCTGGGGGTGGTGTTTCAGGTTTAGGACAGTGCAGTGGTGTTCGGGCAATGTAGGGTGTCATGCTGGGGGTGGTGTTTCAGGGTATAGTGCAGTGCAGTGGTGTTCGGGCAGTGTAGGGGGTCATGCAGGGGGTGGTGTTTCAGGGTTTAGGGCAGTGCAGTGGTGTTCGGGCAGTGTAGGGGGTCATGCTGGGGCTACTGTTTCAGGGTTTTGGGGCAGTGGTGTTCGGGTATTGTAGGGGGTCTTGCTGGGGCTGGTGTTTCAGGGTTTAGGACAGTGCGGTGGTGTTCGGGCTGTGTATGGGTCGTGCTGGGGCAGGTGTTTCAGGGTTTAGGGCAGTGGAGTGGTGTTAGGGCAGTGTAGGGGGTCATGCAGGGGGTGGTGTTTCAGGGTTTATGGGAGTGTATTGGTGTTCAGGCAGTGTAGGGGGTCATGCAGGGGGTGGTGTTTCAGGGTTTAGGGCATTGCAGTGGTGTTCGGCCAGTATAGGGGGTCATGCAGGGGGGTGGTGTTTTAGGGTTTATGGCAGTGCAGTAGTGTTCGGGCAGTGTAGGGGGTCATGCAGGGGGTGGTGTTTCAGGGTTTAGGAGAGTGCAGTGGTGTTCGGGCAGTGTAGGGGGTTGTGCTGGGGGTGGTGTTTCAGGGTTTAGGGCAGTGCAGTGGTGTTCGGGCAATGTAGGGGGTCATGCTGGGGGTGGTGTTTCAGGGTATAGTACAGTGCTGTGGTGTTCGTGTAGTGTGGGGGGCCTGCTGGGGGTGGATGTTTTAGGGTTTAGGGCAGACCAGTGGTGTTCAGGCAGTGTAGGGGATGATGCTGAGGGTGCTGCTTCAGGGTTTAGGATAGTGCAGTGGTGTTCGGGCAATGTAGGGGATCATGCTGGGTGTGGTGTTTCAGGGTATAGTGCAGTTCAGTGGTGTTCGGGCAGTGTAGGGGGTTGTGCTGGTGGTGGTGTGTCAGGGTTTAGGGCAGTGCAGTGGTGTTCGGGCAGTGTAGGGGGTCGTGCAGGGGGTGGTGTTTCAGGGTTTAGGACAGTGCAGTGGTGTTCGGGCAGTGTAGGTGATCGTACTGGGGCTGGTGTTTCAAGATTTAGGGCAGTGCAGTGGTGTTCGAGCAGTGTAGGGGGTCATGCTTTGGCTGGTGTTTCAGGATTTAAGGCAGTGCAGTGGTGTTCGGGCAGTGTAGGTGGTCATGCTGAGGCTGGTGTTTCAGGGTTTAGGGAAGTGCAGTCGTGTTCGGGCAGTATAGGGGGTCGTGCAGGGGGGGTGATGTTTCAGGGTTGAGTGCAGTGCAGCGGTGTTCGGGCAGTGTAGGGGGTTGTGCTGGGGGTGGTGTTTCAGGGTTTAGGGCAGTGCAGTGGTGTTTGGGTAGTGTAGGGAGTCATGCTTGGGGTGATGTTTTAGGGTTTAGGGCAGTACAGTGGTGTTCGGGCAGTGTAGGGGGCTGTGCTGGGGGTAGTGTTTCAGGGTTTAGGGCAGTGCAATGGTGTTTGGGTAGTGTGGAGGGTCATGCAGGGGGTAGTGTTTTAGGGTTTAGGGTAGGGCAGCAGTGTTTGTGTAGTGTAGGTGGTCGTGTTTTAGGGTTTAGGGTAGTGCAGCGGTCTTTGGTTAGTGTAGGGGGTCGTGCGGGAGGGGGTATTTTAGTGTTTAGGGTAGTGCAGTTGTGTTTGGTTAGTGTAGGGGGTCGTGCAGGGGGTAGTGTTTTAGGGTTTAGGGAAGTGCGGTGGTGTATGAGTAATGTAGGGTGTAGTGTTTTAGGGTTTAGGATAGTGCAGTGGTGTTTGGGTAGTGTAAGGAGTCGTGCTGGGGTAGTGTTTTAGGGTTTAGGGCAGTGCAGTGGTGTTTGGGTAGTGTAGGGGATTGTGCGGGGGTAGTGTTTTAGAGTTTAGTGCAGTGCATTGGTGTTTGTGTAGTGAAGGGGGTCGTGTTGGGGTAGTGTTTTAGGGTTTAGGGAAGTGCAGTGGTGTTTGGGTAATGTAGGGGGTCGTTCTGAGGGTAGTGTTTTATGGTTTAGGGTAGTGCAGTTGTGTTTGGGAAGTGTAGGGGGTCGTGCTGTGGGTAGTGTTTTAGGGTTTAGGGTAGTGCAGTGGTGTTTGTGTAGTGAAGGAGGAAGTGTTTAGGGTTTATGGTAGTGCAGTGGTGTTTGTGTAGTGTAGGGGGTCGTGCTGGGGGTTATGTTAATGGTTTACGGTAGTTTAGCGGTGTTTGTGTAGTATAGGGGGTCATGTTTTAGGGTTTAGAGTAGTGCAGAGCTCTTTGGGTAGTGTAGGGGGTTGTGCGGGGGAGATTTTAGGGATTAACATAGTGCAGTAGTATTCAGGCAGTGTAGGGGGTCATGCTTGGAGTGGTGTTTTAGGGTTTAGGTCAGTGCAGTGGTATTTGGGCAGTGTAGGGGTCGTGCTGGGGGTGGTGTTTTAGGGTTTAGGGCAGTGCAGTGGTGTTCGGGCAGTGTAGGGGGTTGTGCTGGTGTGGAGGTGTCAGGGTTTAGGGCAGTGCAGTGGTGTTAGGGCAGTGTAGGGGTTCTTGAAGGGGGTGGTCTTTCAGGGTTTAGGGCAGTGCAGTGGTGTTCGGGCAGGGTAGGGGGTCATGCAGGTGTGGTGTTTCAGGGTTCAGGGCAGTGCAGTGGTGTTTGGGCAGTGTAGAGGGTCATGCAGGGGGGTGTTTCAGTGGTGTTCGGGCAGTGTAGGGGGTCGTGCTGGGGGTGGTGTTTCAGGGTTTCGGGCAGTGCAGTGGTATTCGGGCAGTGTAGGGGGTCATGCAGGGGATGGTGTTTCAGGGTTTAGGTCAGTGCAGTGGTGTTTGGGCCGTGTAGGGGGTCCTGCTGGGGGTGGTGTTTCAGGGTTTAGGGCATGCAGGAGTGTTGGGCTGGGTAGGGGGTCGTGCTTGGGGTGGTGTTTCAGGGTTTAGGGCCTTGCAGTGGTGGTCGGGCCATGTATGGGGTTAGGCACGGGGTGATGTTTCAGGGTTTAGAGCAGTGCAGTGGTGTTCGGACCGTGTAGGGGGACGTGCTGGGGGTGATGTTTCAGGGTTTAGGGCAGTGCAGTGGTGTTCGAGCAGTGTAGGGGGTCGTGCTGGGCATGGTGTTTTAGGGTTTAGGTCAGTGCAGTGGTGTTTGGGCAGTGTAGGGGGTTGTGCTGGGGGTGGTGTATTAAGGTTTAGGGCACTGCAGTGGTGTTCGGGCAGTGTAGAGGGTCGTGCTGGTGGTGGTGTTTTAGGGTTTAGGGCAGTGCAGTGGTGTTTGGACAGTGTAGGGGATCATGCAGGGGGTGGTGTTTCAGGGTATAGTGCAGTGCAGTGGTGTTTATGTAGTGTAGGGGGTCGTGCTTGGGGCGGATGTTTTAGGGTTTAGGGCAGAGTTGTGGTACTCGGGCACTGTAGGGGGCCATGCTGGGGGTGGTGTTTCAGGGTATAGTGCAGTGAAGTGGTGTTCGGGCAGTGTAGGGGGTCATGCAGGGGGTTGTGTTTCAGGCTTTAGGGCAGTGCAGTGGTGTTCGGGCAGTGTCGGGGGTCATGCTGGGGCTAGTGTTTCAGGGTTTTGGGACAGTGGTGTTCGGGCATTGTAGGGGGTCTTGCTTGGGCTGGTGTTTCAGGATTTAGGGCAGTGCCGTGGTGTTCGGGCAGTGTAGGAGGTCGTACTGGGGCTGGTGTTTCAGGGTTTAGTGCAGTGCAGTGGGGTTCGGGCCGTATAGGGGGTCGTGCAGGGAGGTGGTGTTTCAGGGTTTAGGGCAGTGCAAGGGTGTTCGGGCAGTGAAGGGGGTCGTGCTGGGGGTGGTGTTTCAGGGTTTACGGCAGTGCAGTGGTGTTCGGGTAGTGTAGGGAGTCGTGCTGGGGGTGATGTTTTAGGGTTTAGGGCAGTGCAATGGTGTTCAGGCAGTGTTGGTGGCTGTGCTGGGGTGGTGTTTCAGGGTTTAGGGCAGTGCAATGATGTTTGGGTAGTGTAGGGAGTTGTGCAGTGGGTAGTGTTAAAGGGTTTAGGGTAGTGCAGCAGTGTTTGTGTAGTGTAGGAGGTCGTGTTGTAGAGTTTAGGGTAGTGCAGCACTCTTTGGTTAGTGTAGGGGGTCGTGTGGGGGGAGGTTTTTTAGGGTTTTGGGTAGTTCAGCGGTGTTTGTGTAGTGTAGGGGGTCATGTTTTAGGGTTTAGGGTAGCGCAGAGCTCTTTGGGTAGTGTAGGGGGTTGTGCGGGAGAGATTTTAGGGATTAACGTAGTGCATTAGTGTTCGGGCAGTGTAGGGGGTCATGCTGGGAGTGGTGTTTTAGGGTTTAGGTCAGTGCAGTGGTGTTTGGGCAGTGTAGGGGGTCGTGCTGGGGGTGGTGTTTTAGGGTTTAGGGCAGTGCAGTGGTGTTCGGGCAGTGTAGGGGGTTGTGCTGGTGGTGGTGTGTCAGGGTTTAGGGCAGTGCAGTGGTGTTCGGGCAGTGTAGGGGGTCGTGCAGGGGGTGGTGTTTCAGGGTTTCGGGCAGTGCAGTGGTGTTCGGGCAGTGTAGGGGGTCATGCAGGGGATGGTGTTTCAGGGTCAGGTCAGTGCAGTGGTGTTTGGGCCGTGTAGGGGGTCCTGCTGGGACTGGTGTTTCAGGGTTTAGGGCATGCAGGACTGTTCGGGCCGGGTAGGGGGTCGTGCTCGGAGGGTGTTTCAGGGTTTAGGGCCTTGCAGTGGTGGTCGGGCCATGTATGGGGTTAGGCACGGGGTGATGTTTCAGGGTTTAGAGCAGTGCAGTGGTGTTCGGACCATGTAGGGGGTCGTGCTGGGGGTGATGTTTCAGGGTTTAGGGCAGTGCAGTGGTGTTCGAGCAGTATAGGGGGCTGTGCTGGGGGTGGTGTTTTAGGGTTTAGGGCAGTGCAGTGGTGTTCGGGCAGTGTAGGGGGTCGTGCTGGGGGTGGTGTATTAGGGTTTAGGGCATTGCAGTGGTGTTCGGGCAATGTAGGTGGTCGTGCTGGTGGTGGTGTTTTTGGGTTTAGTGCAGTGCAGTGGTGTTCGGGCAGTGTAGGGGGTCATGCAGGGGGTGGTGTTTCAGGGTTTAGGGCAGTGAAGTGGTGTTCAGGCAGTGTAGGGGGTCAAGCTGGGGGTGGTGTTTCAGGTTTAGGACAGTGCAGTGGTGTTCGGGCAATGTAGGGTGTCATGCTGGGGGTGGTGTTTCAGGGTATAGTGCAGTGCAGTGGTGTTCGGGCAGTGTAGGGGGTCATGCAGGGGGTGGTGTTTCAGGGTTTAGGGCAGTGCAGTGGTGTTCGGGCAGTGTAGGGGGTCATGCTGGGGCTACTGTTTCAGGGTTTTGGGGCAGTGGTGTTCGGGTATTGTAGGGGGTCTTGCTGGGGCTGGTGTTTCAGGGTTTAGGACAGTGCAGTGGTGTTCGGGCTGTGTATGGGTCGTGCTGGGGCAGGTGTTTCAGGGTTTAGGGCAGTGGAGTGGTGTTAGGGCAGTGTAGGGGGTCATGCAGGGGGTGGTGTTTCAGGGTTTATGGGAGTGTATTGGTGTTCAGGCAGTGTAGGGGGTCATGCTGGGGGTGGTGTTTCAGTGTTTAGGGCAGTGCAGTGGTGTTCGGGCAGTGTAGGGGGTCATGAAGGGGGATGGCGTTTTAGGGTTTAGGGCAGTGCAGTGGTTTTTGGGCCATGTAGGGGGTCCTGCTGGGGGTGCTGTTTCAGGGTTTAGGGCAGTGCAGTGGTGTTTGGGTAGTGTAGGGAGTTGTGCTGTGGGTGGTGTTTCAGGGTTTAGGGCATTGCAGTGGTGTTCGGGCCGTGTAGGGGGTTGTGCAGGGGTTGGTGTTTCAGGGTTTAGGGCAGTGCAGTGGTGGTCGGGCCGTGTAAGCGGTTGGGCACGGGGGTGATGTTTCAGGGTTTAGAGCAGTGCAGAGGTGTTCGGGCCGTGTAGCGGGTCGTGCTGGGGCTGGTGTTTCAGGGTTTAGGGCATTGCAGTGGTGTTCGAGCAGTATAGGGGGCTGTGCTGGGGGTGGTGTTTTAGGGTTTAGGGCAGTGCAGTGGTGTTCGGGCAGTGTAGGGGGTCGTGCTGGGGGTGGTGTATTAGGGTTTAGGGCATTGTAGTGGTGTTCGGGCAATGTAGGTGGTCGTGCTGGTGGTGGTGTTTTAGGGTTTAGTGCAGTGCAGTGGTGTTCGGGCAGTGTAGGGGGTCATGCAGGGGGTGGTGTTTCAGGGTTTAGGGCAGTGAAGTGGTGTTCAGGCAGTGTAGGGGGTCTTGCATGGATTGGTGTTTCAGGGTTTAGTGCAGTGGTGTTCGGGCAGTGTAGGGGTCTTGCGGGGGGTGGTGTTTCAGGGTTTGGGCAGTGGTGTTCGGGCAGTTTAGGGGGCTTGCTGGGGGTGGTGTTTGAGGGTTAAAGGGCAGTGCAGTGGTAATCGGGCAGTGTAGGGGTCTTGCTGGGGATGGTGTTTCAGGGTTTAGGGCAGTGCAGTGGGGTTCGGGCAGTGTTGGGGGTCGTGCGGGGGTGGTGTTTCAGGGTTTAGGGCAGTGCAGTGGGGTTCGGGCAGTGTAGGGGAACGTGCTGGGGGGTGGTGTTTCAGGGTTTAGGGCAGTGCAGTGGCGTTCGGGCAGTGTAGGGGTCGTGCTGGGGTGGTGTTTCAGGGTTTAGGGCAGTGCAGTGGTGTTCAGGCAGTGTAGTGGGTCATGCAGGGGGTGGTGTTTCAGGGTTCAGGACAGTGCAGCGGTGTTAGTGTAGTATAGGGGGTCGTGCTGGGGTGGATGTTTTAGGGTTTAGGGCAGAGCAGTGGTGTTCGGGCAGTGTAGGGGGTCAAGCTGGGGGTGGTGTTTCAGGTTTAGGACAGTGCAGTGGTGTTCGGGCAATGTAGGGTGTCATGCTGGGGGTGGTGTTTCAGGGTATAGTGCAGTGCAGTGGTGTTCGGGCAGTGTAGGGGGTCATGCAGGGGGTGGTGTTTCAGGGTTTAGGGCAGTGCAGTGGTGTTCGGGCAGTGTAGGGGGTCATGCTGGGGCTACTGTTTCAGGGTTTTGGGGCAGTGGTGTTCGGGTATTGTAGGGGGTCTTGCTGGGGCTGGTGTTTCAGGGTTTAGGACAGTGCGGTGGTGTTCGGGCTGTGTATGGGTCGTGCTGGGGCAGGTGTTTCAGGGTTTAGGGCAGTGGAGTGGTGTTAGGGCAGTGTAGGGGGTCATGCAGGGGGTGGTGTTTCAGGTTTAATGGGAGTGTATTGGTGTTCAGGCAGTGTAGGGGGTCATGCAGGGGGTGGTGTTTCAGGGTTTAGGGCATTGCAGTGGTGTTCGGCCAGTATAGGGGGTCATGCAGGGGGGTGGTGTTTTAGGGTTTATGGCAGTGCAGTAGTGTTCGGGCAGTGTAGGGGGTCATGCAGGGGGTGGTGTTTCAGGGTTTAGGAGAGTGCAGTGGTGTTCGGGCAGTGTAGGGGGTTGTGCTGGGGGTGGTGTTTCAGGGTTTAGGGCAGTGCAGTGGTGTTCGGGCAATGTAGGGGGTCATGCTGGGGGTGGTGTTTCAGGGTATAGTACAGTGCTGTGGTGTTCGTGTAGTGTGGGGGGCCTGCTGGGGGTGGATGTTTTAGGGTTTAGGGCAGACCAGTGGTGTTCAGGCAGTGTAGGGGATGATGCTGAGGGTGCTGCTTCAGGGTTTAGGATAGTGCAGTGGTGTTCGGGCAATGTAGGGGATCATGCTGGGTGTGGTGTTTCAGGGTATAGTGCAGTTCAGTGGTGTTCGGGCAGTGTAGGGGGTTGTGCTGGTGGTGGTGTGTCAGGGTTTAGGGCAGTGCAGTGGTGTTCGGGCAGTGTAGGGGGTCGTGCAGGGGGTGGTGTTTCAGGGTTTAGGACAGTGCAGTGGTGTTCGGGCAGTGTAGGTGATCGTACTGGGGCTGGTGTTTCAAGATTTAGGGCAGTGCAGTGGTGTTCGAGCAGTGTAGGGGGTCATGCTTTGGCTGGTGTTTCAGGATTTAAGGCAGTGCAGTGGTGTTCGGGCAGTGTAGGTGGTCATGCTGAGGCTGGTGTTTCAGGGTTTAGGGAAGTGCAGTCGTGTTCGGGCAGTATAGGGGGTCGTGCAGGGGGGGTGATGTTTCAGGGTTGAGGGCAGTGCAGCGGTGTTCGGGCAGTGTAGGGGGTTGTGCTGGGGGTGGTGTTTCAGGGTTTAGGGCAGTGCAGTGGTGTTTGGGTAGTGTAGGGAGTCATGCTTGGGGTGATGTTTTAGGGTTTAGGGCAGTACAGTGGTGTTCGGGCAGTGTAGGGGGCTGTGCTGGGGGTAGTGTTTCAGGGTTTAGGGCAGTGCAATGGTGTTTGGGTAGTGTGGAGGGTCATGCAGGGGGTAGTGTTTTAGGGTTTAGGGTAGGGCAGCAGTGTTTGTGTAGTGTAGGTGGTCGTGTTTTAGGGTTTAGGGTAGTGCAGCGGTCTTTGGTTAGTGTAGGGGGTCGTGCGGGAGGGGGTATTTTAGTGTTTAGGGTAGTGCAGTTGTGTTTGGTTAGTGTAGGGGGTCGTGCAGGGGGTAGTGTTTTAGGGTTTAGGGAAGTGCGGTGGTGTATGAGTAATGTAGGGTGTAGTGTTTTAGGGTTTAGGATAGTGCAGTGGTGTTTGGGTAGTGTAAGGAGTCGTGCTGGGGTAGTGTTTTAGGGTTTAGGGCAGTGCAGTGGTGTTTGGGTAGTGTAGGGGATTGTGCGGGGGTAGTGTTTTAGAGTTTAGTGCAGTGCATTGGTGTTTGTGTAGTGAAGGGGGTCGTGTTGGGGTAGTGTTTTAGGGTTTAGGGAAGTGCAGTGGTGTTTGGGTAATGTAGGGGGTCGTTCTGAGGGTAGTGTTTTATGGTTTAGGGTAGTGCAGTTGTGTTTGGGAAGTGTAGGGGGTCGTGCTGTGGGTAGTGTTTTAGGGTTTAGGGTAGTGCAGTGGTGTTTGTGTAGTGAAGGAGGAAGTGTTTTAGGGTTTATGGTAGTGCAGTGGTGTTTGTGTAGTGTAGGGGGTCGTGCTGGGGGTTATGTTTTATGGTTTACGGTAGTTTAGCGGTGTTTGTGTAGTATAGGGGGTCATGTTTTAGGGTTTAGAGTAGTGCAGAGCTCTTTGGGTAGTGTAGGGGGTTGTGCGGGGGAGATTTTAGGGATTAACATAGTGCAGTAGTATTCAGGCAGTGTAGGGGGTCATGCTTGGAGTGGTGTTTTAGGGTTTAGGTCAGTGCAGTGGTATTTGGGCAGTGTAGGGGGTCGTGCTGGGGGTGGTGTTTTAGGGTTTAGGGCAGTGCAGTGGTGTTCGGGCAGTGTAGGGGGTTGTGCTGGTGTGGAGGTGTCAGGGTTTAGGGCAGTGCAGTGGTGTTAGGGCAGTGTAGGGGTTCTTGAAGGGGGTGGTCTTTCAGGGTTTAGGGCAGTGCAGTGGTGTTCGGGCAGGGTAGGGGGTCATGCAGGTGTGGTGTTTCAGGGTTCAGGGCAGTGCAGTGGTGTTTGGGCAGTGTAGAGGGTCATGCAGGGGGGTGTTTCAGTGGTGTTCGGGCAGTGTAGGGGGTCGTGCTGGGGGTGGTGTTTCAGGGTTTCGGGCAGTGCAGTGGTATTCGGGCAGTGTAGGGGGTCATGCAGGGGATGGTGTTTCAGGGTTTAGGTCAGTGCAGTGGTGTTTGGGCCGTGTAGGGGGTCCTGCTGGGGGTGGTGTTTCAGGGTTTAGGCATGCAGGAGTGTTGGGCTGGGTAGGGGGTCGTGCTTGGGGTGGTGTTTCAGGGTTTAGGGCCTTGCAGTGGTGGTCGGGCCATGTATGGGGTTAGGCACGGGGTGATGTTTCAGGGTTTAGAGCAGTGCAGTGGTGTTCGGACCGTGTAGGGGGACGTGCTGGGGGTGATGTTTCAGGGTTTAGGGCAGTGCAGTGGTGTTCGAGCAGTGTAGGGGGTCGTGCTGGGCATGGTGTTTTAGGGTTTAGGTCAGTGCAGTGGTGTTTGGGCAGTGTAGGGGGTTGTGCTGGGGTGGTGTATTAAGGTTTAGGGCACTGCAGTGGTGTTCGGGCAGTGTAGAGGGTCGTGCTGGTGGTGGTGTTTTAGGGTTTAGGGCAGTGCAGTGGTGTTTGGACAGTGTAGGGGATCATGCAGGGGGTGGTGTTTCAGGGTATAGTGCAGTGCAGTGGTGTTTATGTAGTGTAGGGGGTCGTGCTTGGGGCGGATGTTTTAGGGTTTAGGGCAGAGTTGTGGTACTCGGGCACTGTAGGGGGCCATGCTGGGGGTGGTGTTTCAGGGTATAGTGCAGTGAAGTGGTGTTCGGGCAGTGTAGGGGGTCATGCAGGGGGTTGTGTTTCAGGCTTTAGGGCAGTGCAGTGGTGTTCGGGCAGTGTCGGGGGTCATGCTGGGGCTAGTGTTTCAGGGTTTTGGGACAGTGGTGTTCGGGCATTGTAGGGGGTCTTGCTTGGGCTGGTGTTTCAGGATTTAGGGCAGTGCCGTGGTGTTCGGGCAGTGTAGGAGGTCGTACTGGGGCTGGTGTTTCAGGGTTTAGTGCAGTGCAGTGGGGTTCGGGCCGTATAGGGGGTCGTGCAGGGAGGTGGTGTTTCAGGGTTTAGGGCAGTGCAAGGGTGTTCGGGCAGTGAAGGGGGTCGTGCTGGGGGTGGTGTTTCAGGGTTTACGGCAGTGCAGTGGTGTTCGGGTAGTGTAGGGAGTCGTGCTGGGGGTGATGTTTTAGGGTTTAGGGCAGTGCAATGGTGTTCGGGCAGTGTTGGTGGCTGTGCTGGGGTGGTGTTTCAGGGTTTAGGGCAGTGCAATGATGTTTGGGTAGTGTAGGGAGTTGTGCAGGGGGTAGTGTTAAAGGGTTTAGGGTAGTGCAGCAGTGTTTGTGTAGTGTAGGAGGTCGTGTTGTAGAGTTTAGGGTAGTGCAGCACTCTTTGGTTAGTGTAGGGGGTCGTGTGGGGGGAGGTTTTTTAGGGTTTTGGGTAGTTCAGCGGTGTTTGTGTAGTGTAGGGGGTCATGTTTTAGGGTTTAGGGTAGCGCAGAGCTCTTTGGGTAGTGTAGGGGGTTGTGCGGGAGAGATTTTAGGGATTAACGTAGTGCATTAGTGTTCGGGCAGTGTAGGGGGTCATGCTGGGAGTGGTGTTTTAGGGTTTAGGTCAGTGCAGTGGTGTTTGGGCAGTGTAGGGGGTCGTGCTGGGGGTGGTGTTTTAGGGTTTAGGGCAGTGCAGTGGTGTTCGGGCAGTGTAGGGGGTTGTGCTGGTGGTGGTGTGTCAGGGTTTAGGGCAGTGCAGTGGTGTTCGGGCAGTGTAGGGGGTCGTGCAGGGGGTGGTGTTTCAGGGTTTCGGGCAGTGCAGTGGTGTTCGGGCAGTGTAGGGGGTCATGCAGGGGATGGTGTTTCAGGGTCAGGTCAGTGCAGTGGTGTTTGGGCCGTGTAGGGGGTCCTGCTGGGACTGGTGTTTCAGGGTTTAGGGCATGCAGGACTGTTCGGGCCGGGTAGGGGGTCGTGCTCGGAGGGTGTTTCAGGGTTTAGGGCCTTGCAGTGGTGGTCGGGCCATGTATGGGGTTAGGCACGGGGTGATGTTTCAGGGTTTAGAGCAGTGCAGTGGTGTTCGGACCATGTAGGGGGTCGTGCTGGGGGTGATGTTTCAGGGTTTAGGGCAGTGCAGTGGTGTTCGAGCAGTGTAGAGGGTCGTGCTGGGCGTGGTGTTTTAGGGTTTAGGTCAGTGCAGTGGTGTTTGGGCAGTGTAGGGGGTTGTGCAGCGGGTAGTGTTAAAGGGTTTAGGGTGGTGCAGCAGTGTTTGTGTAGTGTAGGATGTCGTGTTGTAGGGTTTAGGGTAGTGCAGCAGTCTTTGGTTAGTGTAGGGGGTCGTGTGGGGGGAGGTTTTTTAGGGTTTTGGGTAGTTCAGTGGTGTTTGTGTAGTGTAGGGGGTCATGTTTTAGGGTTTAGGGTAGTGCAGAGCTCTTTGGGTAGTGTAGGGGGTTGTGCGGGAGAGATTTTAGGGATTAACGTAGTGCATTAGTGTTCGGGCAGTGTAGGGGGTCGTGCTGGGAGTGGTGTTTTAGGGTTTAGGTCAGTGCAGTGGTGTTTGGGCAGTGTAGGGGGTCGTGCTGGGGGTGGTGTTTTAGGGTTTAGGGCAGTGCAGTGGTGTTCGGGCGGTGTAGGGGGTTGTGCTGGTGGTGGTGTGTCAGGGTTTAGGGCAGTGCAGTGGTGTTCGGGCAGTGTAGGGGGTCGTGCTGGGGGTGGTGTTTCAGGGTTTCGGGCAGTGCAGTGGTGTTCGGGCAGTGTAGGGGGTCATGCAGGGGATGGTGTTTCAGGGTTAGGTCAGTGCAGTGGTGTTTGGGCCGTGTAGGGGGTCCTGCTGGGACTGGTGTTTCAGGGTTAAGGGCATGCAGGACTGTTCGGGCCAGGTAGGGGGTCGTGCTCGGTGGGTGTTTCAGGGTTTAGGGCCTTGCAGTGGTGGTCGGGCCATGTATGGGGTTAGGCACGGGGTGATGTTTCAGGGTTTAGAGCAGTGCAGTGGTGTTCGGACCATGTAGGGGGTCGTGCTGGGGGTGATGTTTCAGGGTTTAGGGCAGTGCAGTGGTGTTCGAGTAGTGTAGAGGGTCGTGCTGGGCGTGGTGTTTTAGGGTTTAGGTCAGTGCAGTGGTGTTTGGGCAGTGTAGGGGGTTGTGCTGGGGCTGGTGTTTCAGGATTTAGGGCAGTGCCGTGGGGTTCGGGCAGTATAGGGGGTCGTGCAGGGGGTGGTGTTTCAGGGTTGAGGGCAGTGCAAGGGTGTTCGGGCAGTAAAGGGGGTCATGCTGGGGGTGGTGTTTCAGGGTTTACGGCAGTGCAGTGGTGTTCGGGTAGTGTAGGGGGTTGTGCTGGGGCTGGTGTTTCAGGATTTAGGGCAGTGCCGTGGTATCGAGCAGTGTAGGAGGTCGTGCTGGGGCTGGTGTTTCAGGGTTTAGTGCAGTGCAGTGGGGTTCGGGCAGTATAGGGGGTCGTGCAGGGGGTGGTGTTTCAGGGTTGAGGGCAGTGCAAGGGTGTTCGGGCAGTAAAGGGGGTCATGCTGGGGGTGGTGTTTCAGGGTTTACGGCAGTGCAGTGGTGTTCGGGTAGTGTAGGGTGTCGTGCTGTGGTGATGTTTTAGGGTTTAGGGCAGTGCAATGGTGTTCGGGCAGTGTAGAGAGCTGTGCTGGGGTGGTGTTTCAGGGTTTAGTGCAGTGCAGTGATGTTGGGTAGTGTAGGGGGTCGTGCAGGGGGTAGTGTTTTAGGGTTTAGGGAAATGCAGTGGTGTTTGGGTAATATAGGGGGTCGTTCTGGGGGTAGTGTTTTAAGGTTTAGGGTAGTGCAGTGGTGTTTGGGTAGTGTAGGGGATTGTGCGGGGGTAGTGTTTTAGGGTTTAGTGCTGTGCATTGGTGTTTGTGTAGTGAAGGGGGTCGTGCGGGGGTAGTGTTTTAGGGTTTAGGGAAGTGCAGTGGTGTTTGGGTAATGTAGGGGGTTGTTCTGGGTGTAGTGTTTTAGGGTTTAGGGTAGTGCAGTGGTGTTTGTGTAGTGTAGGGGGTCATGCTGGGGGTTATGTGTTTAGGGTTTAGGGTAGTGCAGTGGTGTTTGTGTAGTGTAGGGTGTCTTGTTTTAGGGTTTAGGGTAGTTCAGAGCTCTTTGGGTAGTGTAGGGGGAAGTGGCAGGGGGAGATTTTAGGAATTAAGGTAGTGCAGTGGTGTTCGGGCAGTGTAGGGGGTCATGCTGGGGGTGGTGTTTCAGGGTGTAGGGCAGTGCAGTGGTGTTCGTGTAGTGTAGGGAGTCATGCTGGGGGTGGTGTTTTAGGGTTTAGGGCAGTGCAGTGGTGTTTCGTCAGTGTAGGGGGCCATGCTGGGGGTGGTGTTTCAGGGTTTAGGGCAGTGCAGTGGTGTTTGGGTAGTGTAGTGGGTTGTGCAGGGGGTAGTGTTTTAGGGTTTAGGGTAGTGCAGCAGTGTTTGTGTAGTGTAGAGGGTCGTGTTTTAGGGTTTAGGGTAGTGCGGCGGTCTTTGGTTAATGTAGGGGGTCATGCGGGGGGAGGTATTTTAGGGTTTAGTGTAGTGCAGTTGTGTTTTGGTAGTGTAGGGGTCGTGCAGGGGGTAGTGTGTTAGGGTTTAGGGAACTGCAGTGGTGTTTGGGTAGTGTAGGGGATTGTGCGGGGGTAGTGTTTTAGGGTTTAGTGCAGTGCATTGGTGTTTGGGTAGTGTAGGGGATTGTGCGGGGATAGTGTTTTAGGGTTTAGTGCAGTGCATTGGTGTTTGTGTAGTGAAGAGGGTCGTGTTGGGGTAGGGTTTTAGGGTTTAGGGAAGTGCAGTGGTGTTTGGGTAATGTAGGGGGTCGTTCTGAGGGTGGTGTTTCAGGGTTTAGGGCATTGCAGTGGTGTTCGGGCCGTGTAGGGGGTCGTGCAGGGGTTGGTGTTTCAGGGTTTAGGGCAGTGCAGTGGTGGTCGGGCCGTGTAAGGGGTTGGGCACGGGGTGATGTTTCAGGGTTTAGAGCAGTGCAGAGGTGTTCGGGCCGTGTAGCGGGTTGTGCTGGGGGTGGTGTTTCAGGGTTTAGGGCAGTGCAGTGGTGTTCGAGCAGTATAGGGGGCTGTGCTGGGGGTGGTGTTTTAGGGTTTAGGGCAGTGCAGTGGTGTTCGGGCAGTGTAGGGGGTCGTGCTGGGGGTGGTGTATTAGGGTTTAGGGCATTGCAGTGGTGTTCGGGCAATGTAGGTGGTCGTGCTGGTGGTGGTGTTTTAGGGTTTAGTGCAGTGCAGTGGTGTTCGGGCAGTGTAGGGGGTCATGCAGGGGGTGGTGTTTCAGGGTTTAGGGCAGTGAAGTGGTGTTCAGGCAGTGTAGGGGGTCTTGCATGGATTGGTGTTTCAGGGTTTAGTGCAGTGGTGTTCGGGCAGTGTAGGGGTCTTGTGGGGGGTGGTGTTTCAGGGTTTGGGCAGTGGTGTTCGGGCAGTTTAGGGGGCTTGCTGGGGGTGGTGTTTGAGGGTTAAAGGGCAGTGCAGTGGTAATCGGGCAGTGTAGGGGTCTTGCTGGGGATGGTGTTTCAGGGTTTAGGGCAGTGCAGTGGGGTTCGGGCAGTGTTGGGGGTCGTGCGGGGGTGGTGTTTCAGGGTTTAGGGCAGTGCGGTGGGGTTCGGGCAGTGTAGGGGAACGTGCTGGGGTGTGGTGTTTCAGGGTTTAGGGCAGTGCAGTGGCATTCGGGCAGTGTAGGGGTCGTGCTGGGGTGTTGTTTCAGGGTTTAGGGCAGTGCAGTGGTGTTCAGGCAGTGTAGTGGGTCATGCAGGGGGTGGTGTTTCAGGGTTTAGGACAGTGCAGCGGTGTTAGTGTAGTATAGGGGGTCGTGCTGGGGTGGATGTTTTAGGGTTTAGGGCAGAGCAGTGGTGTTCGGGCAGTGTAGGGGGTCAAGCTGGGGGTGGTGTTTCAGGTTTCGGACAGTGCAGTGGTGTTCGGGCAAAGTAGGGTGTCATGCTGGGGGTGGTGTTTCAGGGTATAGTGCAGTGCAGTGGTGTTCGGGCAGTGTAGGGGGTCATGCAGGGGGTGGTGTTTCAGGGTTTAGGGCAGTGCAGTGGTGTTCGGGCAGTGTAGGGGGTCATGCTGGGGCTACTGTTTCAGGGTTTTGGGGCAGTGGTGTTCGGGTATTGTAGGGGGTCTTGCTGGGGCTGGTGTTTCAGGGTTTAGGACAGTGCAGTGGTGTTCGGGCTGTGTATGGGTCGTGCTGGGGCAGGTGTTTCAGGGTTTAGGGCAGTGGAGTGGTGTTAGGGCAGTGTAGGGGGTCATGCAGGGGGTGGTGTTTTAAGGTTCATGGGAGTGCATTGGTGTTCAGGCAGTGTAGGGGGTCATGCAGGGGGTGGTGTTTCAGGGTTTAGGGCATTGCAGTGGTGTTCGGGCAGTATAGGGGGTCATGCAGGGGGGTGGTGTTTTAGGGTTTATGGCAGTGCAGTGGTGTTCGGGCAGTGTAGGGGGTCATGCAGGGGGTGGTGTTTCAGGGTTTAGCAGAGTGCAGTGGTGTTCGGGCAATGTAGGGGGTCATGCTGGGGGTGGTGTTTCAGGGTATAGTACAGTGCAGTGGTGTTCGTGTAGTGTAGGGGGTCCTGCTGAGGGGGGATGTTTTAGGGTTTAGGGCAGACCAGTGGTGTTCAGGCAGTGTAGGGGATGATGCTGAGGGTGCTGCTTCAGGGTTTAGGACAGTGCAGTGGTGTTCGGGCAATGTAGGGGATCATGCTGGGTGTGGTGTTTCAGGGTATAGTGCAGTTCAGTGGTGTTCGGGCAGTGTAGGGGGTCGTGCAGGGGGTGGTGTTTCAGGGTTTAGGACAGTGCAGTGGTGTTCGGGCAGTGTAGGTGATCGTGCTGGGGCTGGTGTTTCAAGATTTAGGGCAGTGCAGTGGTGTTCGAGCAGTGTAGGGGGTCATGCTTTGGCTGGTGTTTCAGGATTTAAGGCAGTGCAGTGGTGTTCGGGCAGTGTAGGTGGTCATGTTGGGGCTGGTGTTTCAGGGTTTAGGGAAGTGCAGTGGTGTTCGGGCAGTGTAGGGGGTCGTGCAGGGGGTGGTGTTTCAGGGTTTCGGGCAGTGCAGTGGTGTTCGGGCTGTGTAGGGGGTCATGCAGGGGATGGTGTTTCAGGGTTAGGTCAGTGCAGTGGTGTTTGGGCCGTGTAGGGGGTCCTGCTGGGACTGGTGTTTCAGGGTTTAGGGCATGCAGGACTGTTCGGGCCGGGTAGGGGGTCGTGCTCGGAGGGTGTTTCAGGGTTTAGGGCCTTGCAGTGGTGGTCGGGCCATGTATGGGGTTAGGCACGGGGTGATGTTTCAGGGTTTAGAGCAGTGCAGTGGTGTTCGGACCATGTAGGGGGTCGTGCTGGGGGTGATGTTTCAGGGTTTAGGGCAGTGCAGTGGTGTTCGAGCAGTGTAGAGGGTCGTGCTGGGCGTGGTGTTTTAGGGTTTAGGTCAGTGCAGTGGTGTTTGGGCAGTGTAGGGGGTTGTGCAGCGGGTAGTGTTAAAGGGTTTAGGGTGGTGCAGCAGTGTTTGTGTAGTGTAGGAGGTCGTGTTGTAGGGTTTAGGGTAGTGCAGCAGTCTTTGGTTAGTGTAGGGGGTCGTGTGGGGGGAGGTTTTTTAGGGTTTTGGGTAGTTCAGTGATGTTTGTGTAGTGTAGGGGGTCATGTTTTAGGGTTTAGGGTAGTGCAGAGCTCTTTGGGTAGTGTAGGGGGTTGTGCGGGAGAGATTTTAGGGATTAACGTAGTGCATTAGTGTTCGGGCAGTGTAGGGGGTCGTGCTGGGAGTGGTGTTTTAGGGTTTAGGTCAGTGCAGTGGTGTTTGGGCAGTGTAGGGGGTCGTGCTGGGGGTGGTGTTTTAGGGTTTAGGGCAGTGCAGTGGTGTTCGGGCAGTGTAGGGGGTTGTGCTGGTGGTGGCGTGTCAGGGTTTAGGGCAGTGCAGTGGTGTTCGGGCAGTGTAGGGGGTCGTGCTGGGGGTGGTGTTTCAGGGTTTCGGGCAGTGCAGTGGTGTTCGGGCAGTGTAGGGGGTCATGCAGGGGATGGTGTTTCAGGGTTAGGTCAGTGCAATGGTGTTTGGGCCGTGTAGGGGGTCCTGCTGGGACTGGTGTTTCAGGGTTTAGGGCATGCAGGACTGTTCGGGCCGGGTAGGGGGTCGTGCTCGGTGGGTGTTTCAGGGTTTAGGGCCTTGCAGTGGTGGTCGGGCCATGTATGGGGTTAGGCACGGGGTGATGTTTCAGGGTTCAGAGCAGTGCAGTGGTGTTCGGACCATGTAGGGGGTCGTGCTGGGGGTGATGTTTCAGGGTTTAGGGCAGTGCAGTGGTGTTCGAGTAGTGTAGAGGGTCGTGCTGGGCGTGGTGTTTTAGGGTTTAGGTCAGTGCAGTGGTGTTTGGGCAGTGTAGGGGGTTGTGCTGGGGGTGGTGTATTACGGTTTAGGGCAGTGCAGTGGTCTTCGGGCAGTGTAGAGGGTCGTGCTGGTGGTGGTGTTTTAGGGTTTAGGGCAGTGCAGTGGTGTTCGGACAGTGTAGGGGATCATGCAGGGGGTGGTGTTTCAGGGTATAGTGCAGTGCAGTGGTGTTTATGTAGTGTAGGGGGTCGTGCTTGGGGCAGATGTTTTAGGGTTTAGGGCAGAGCTGTGGTGTTCGGGCACTGTAGGGGGCCATGCTGGGGGTGGTGTTTCAGGGTTTCGGGCAGTGCAGTGGTGTTCGGGCAGTGTAGGGGGTCATGCAGGGGATGGTGTTTCAGGGTTAGGTCAGTGCAGTGGTGTTTGGGCCGTGTAGGGGGTCCTGCTGGGACTGGTGTTTCAGGGTTAAGGGCATGCAGGACTGTTCGGGCCAGGTAGGGGGTCGTGCTCGGTGGGTGTTTCAGGGTTTAGGGCCTTGCAGTGGTGGTCGGGCCATGTATGGGGTTAGGCACGGGGTGATGTTTCAGGGTTTAGAGCAGTGCAGTGGTGTTCGGACCATGTAGGGGGTCGTGCTGGGGGTGATGTTTCAGGGTTTAGGGCAGTGCAGTGGTGTTTGAGTAGTGTAGAGGGTCGTGCTGGGCGTGGTGTTTTAGGGTTTAGGTCAGTGCAGTGGTGTTTGGGCAGTGTAGGGGGTTGTGCTGGGGCTGGTGTTTCAGGATTTAGGGCAGTGCCGTGGGGTTCGGGCAGTATAGGGGGTCGTGCAGGGGGTGGTGTTTCAGGGTTGAGGGCAGTGCAAGGGTGTTCGGGCAGTAAAGGGGGTCATGCTGGGGGTGGTGTTTCAGGGTTTACGGCAGTGCAGTGGTGTTCGGGTAGTGTAGGGGGTTGTGCTGGGGCTGGTGTTTCAGGATTTAGGGCAGTGCCGTGGTATCGAGCAGTGTAGGAGGTCGTGCTGGGGCTGGTGTTTCAGGGTTTAGTGCAGTGCAGTGGGGTTCGGGCAGTATAGGGGGTCGTGCAGGGGGTGGTGTTTCAGGGTTGAGGGCAGTGCAAGGGTGTTCGGGCAGTAAAGGGGGTCATGCTGGGGGTGGTGTTTCAGGGTTTACGGCAGTGCAGTGGTGTTCGGGTAGTGTAGGGTGTCGTGCTGTGGTGATGTTTTAGGGTTTAGGGCAGTGCAATGGTGTTCGGGCAGTGTAGAGAGCTGTGCTGGGGTGGTGTTTCAGGGTTTAGTGCAGTGCAGTGATGTTGGGTAGTGTAGGGGGTCGTGCAGGGGGTAGTGTTTTAGGGTTTAGGGAAATGCAGTGGTGTTTGGGTAATATAGGGGGTCGTTCTGGGGGTAGTGTTTTAAGGTTTAGGGTAGTGCAGTGGTGTTTGGGTAGTGTAGGGGATTGTGCGGGGGTAGTGTTTTAGGGTTTAGTGCTGTGCATTGGTGTTTGTGTAGTGAAGGGGGTCGTGCGGGGGTAGTGTTTTAGGGTTTAGGGAAGTGCAGTGGTGTTTGGGTAATGTAGGGGGTTGTTCTGGGTGTAGTGTTTTAGGGTTTAGGGTAGTGCAGTGGTGTTTGTGTAGTGTAGGGGGTCATGCTGGGGGTTATGTGTTTAGGGTTTAGGGTAGTGCAGTGGTGTTTGTGTAGTGTAGGGTGTCTTGTTTTAGGGTTTAGGGTAGTTCAGAGCTCTTTGGGTAGTGTAGGGGGAAGTGGCAGGGGGAGATTTTAGGAATTAAGGTAGTGCAGTGGTGTTCGGGCAGTGTAGGGGGTCATGCTGGGGGTGGTGTTTCAGGGTGTAGGGCAGTGCAGTGGTGTTCGTGTAGTGTAGGGAGTCATGCTGGGGGTGGTGTTTTAGGGTTTAGGGCAGTGCAGTGGTGTTTCGTCAGTGTAGGGGGCCATGCTGGGGGTGGTGTTTCAGGGTTTAGGGCAGTGCAGTGGTGTTTGGGTAGTGTAGTGGGTTGTGCAGGGGGTAGTGTTTTAGGGTTTAGGGTAGTGCAGCAGTGTTTGTGTAGTGTAGGGGGTCGTGTTTTAGGGTTTAGGGTAGTGCGGCGGTCTTTGGTTAATGTAGGGGGTCATGCGGGGGGAGGTATTTTAGGGTTTAGTGTAGTGCAGTTGTGTTTTGGTAGTGTAGGGGTCGTGCAGGGGGTAGTGTGTTAGGGTTTAGGGAACTGCAGTGGTGTTTGGGTAGTGTAGGGGATTGTGCGGGGGTAGTGTTTTAGGGTTTAGTGCAGTGCATTGGTGTTTGGGTAGTGTAGGGGATTGTGCGGGGATAGTGTTTTAGGGTTTAGTGCAGTGCATTGGTGTTTGTGTAGTGAAGAGGGTCGTGTTGGGGTAGGGTTTTAGGGTTTAGGGAAGTGCAGTGGTGTTTGGGTAATGTAGGGGGTCGTTCTGAGGGTGGTGTTTCAGGGTTTAGGGCATTGCAGTGGTGTTCGGGCCGTGTAGGGGGTCGTGCAGGGGTTGGTGTTTCAGGGTTTAGGGCAGTGCAGTGGTGGTCGGGCCGTGTAAGGGGTTGGGCACGGGGTGATGTTTCAGGGTTTAGAGCAGTGCAGAGGTGTTCGGGCCGTGTAGCGGGTTGTGCTGGGGGTGGTGTTTCAGGGTTTAGGGCAGTGCAGTGGTGTTCGAGCAGTATAGGGGGCTGTGCTGGGGGTGGTGTTTTAGGGTTTAGGGCAGTGCAGTGGTGTTCGGGCAGTGTAGGGGGTCGTGCTGGGGGTGGTGTATTAGGGTTTAGGGCATTGCAGTGGTGTTCGGGCAATGTAGGTGGTCGTGCTGGTGGTGGTGTTTTAGGGTTTAGTGCAGTGCAGTGGTGTTCGGGCAGTGTAGGGGGTCATGCAGGGGGTGGTGTTTCAGGGTTTAGGGCAGTGAAGTGGTGTTCAGGCAGTGTAGGGGGTCTTGCATGGATTGGTGTTTCAGGGTTTAGTGCAGTGGTGTTCGGGCAGTGTAGGGGTCTTGTGGGGGGTGGTGTTTCAGGGTTTGGGCAGTGGTGTTCGGGCAGTTTAGGGGGCTTGCTGGGGGTGGTGTTTGAGGGTTAAAGGGCAGTGCAGTGGTAATCGGGCAGTGTAGGGGTCTTGCTGGGGATGGTGTTTCAGGGTTTAGGGCAGTGCAGTGGGGTTCGGGCAGTGTTGGGGGTCGTGCGGGGGTGGTGTTTCAGGGTTTAGGGCAGTGCGGTGGGGTTCGGGCAGTGTAGGGGAACGTGCTGGGGTGTGGTGTTTCAGGGTTTAGGGCAGTGCAGTGGCATTCGGGCAGTGTAGGGGTCGTGCTGGGGTGTTGTTTCAGGGTTTAGGGCAGTGCAGTGGTGTTCAGGCAGTGTAGTGGGTCATGCAGGGGGTGGTGTTTCAGGGTTTAGGACAGTGCAGCGGTGTTAGTGTAGTATAGGGGGTCGTGCTGGGGTGGATGTTTTAGGGTTTAGGGCAGAGCAGTGGTGTTCGGGCAGTGTAGGGGGTCAAGCTGGGGGTGGTGTTTCAGGTTTAGGACAGTGCAGTGGTGTTCGGGCAAAGTAGGGTGTCATGCTGGGGGTGGTGTTTCAGGGTATAGTGCAGTGCAGTGGTGTTCGGGCAGTGTAGGGGGTCATGCAGGGGGTGGTGTTTCAGGGTTTAGGGCAGTGCAGTGGTGTTCGGGCAGTGTAGGGGGTCATGCTGGGGCTACTGTTTCAGGGTTTTGGGGCAGTGGTGTTCGGGTATTGTAGGGGGTCTTGCTGGGGCTGGTGTTTCAGGGTTTAGGACAGTGCAGTGGTGTTCGGGCTGTGTATGGGTCGTGCTGGGGCAGGTGTTTCAGGGTTTAGGGCAGTGGAGTGGTGTTAGGGCAGTGTAGGGGGTCATGCAGGGGGTGGTGTTTTAAGGTTTATGGGAGTGCATTGGTGTTCAGGCAGTGTAGGGGGTCATGCAGGGGGTGGTGTTTCAGGGTTTAGGGCATTGCAGTGGTGTTCGGGCAGTATAGGGGGTCATGCAGGGGGGTGGTGTTTTAGGGTTTATGGCAGTGCAGTGGTGTTCGGGCAGTGTAGGGGGTCATGCAGGGGGTGGTGTTTCAGGGTTTAGCAGAGTGCAGTGGTGTTCGGGCAATGTAGGGGGTCATGCTGGGGGTGGTGTTTCAGGGTATAGTACAGTGCAGTGGTGTTCGTGTAGTGTAGGGGGTCCTGCTGAGGGGGGATGTTTTAGGGTTTAGGGCAGACCAGTGGTGTTCAGGCAGTGTAGGGGATGATGCTGAGGGTGCTGCTTCAGGGTTTAGGACAGTGCAGTGGTGTTCGGGCAATGTAGGGGATCATGCTGGGTGTGGTGTTTCAGGGTATAGTGCAGTTCAGTGGTGTTCGGGCAGTGTAGGGGGTCGTGCAGGGGGTGGTGTTTCAGGGTTTAGGACAGTGCAGTGGTGTTCGGGCAGTGTAGGTGATCGTGCTGGGGCTGGTGTTTCAAGATTTAGGGCAGTGCAGTGGTGTTCGAGCAGTGTAGGGGGTCATGCTTTGGCTGGTGTTTCAGGATTTAAGGCAGTGCAGTGGTGTTCGGGCAGTGTAGGTGGTCATGTTGGGGCTGGTGTTTCAGGGTTTAGGGAAGTGCAGTGGTGTTCGGGCAGTGTAGGGGGTCGTGCAGGGGGTGGTGTTTCAGGGTTTCGGGCAGTGCAGTGGTGTTCGGGCTGTGTAGGGGGTCATGCAGGGGATGGTGTTTCAGGGTTAGGTCAGTGCAGTGGTGTTTGGGCCGTGTAGGGGGTCCTGCTGGGACTGGTGTTTCAGGGTTTAGGGCATGCAGGACTGTTCGGGCCGGGTAGGGGGTCGTGCTCGGAGGGTGTTTCAGGGTTTAGGGCCTTGCAGTGGTGGTCGGGCCATGTATGGGGTTAGGCACGGGGTGATGTTTCAGGGTTTAGAGCAGTGCAGTGGTGTTCGGACCATGTAGGGGGTCGTGCTGGGGGTGATGTTTCAGGGTTTAGGGCAGTGCAGTGGTGTTCGAGCAGTGTAGAGGGTCGTGCTGGGCGTGGTGTTTTAGGGTTTAGGTCAGTGCAGTGGTGTTTGGGCAGTGTAGGGGGTTGTGCAGCGGGTAGTGTTAAAGGGTTTAGGGTGGTGCAGCAGTGTTTGTGTAGTGTAGGAGGTCGTGTTGTAGGGTTTAGGGTAGTGCAGCAGTCTTTGGTTAGTGTAGGGGGTCGTGTGGGGGGAGGTTTTTTAGGGTTTTGGGTAGTTCAGTGATGTTTGTGTAGTGTAGGGGGTCATGTTTTAGGGTTTAGGGTAGTGCAGAGCTCTTTGGGTAGTGTAGGGGGTTGTGCGGGAGAGATTTTAGGGATTAACGTAGTGCATTAGTGTTCGGGCAGTGTAGGGGGTCGTGCTGGGAGTGGTGTTTTAGGGTTTAGGTCAGTGCAGTGGTGTTTGGGCAGTGTAGGGGGTCGTGCTGGGGGTGGTGTTTTAGGGTTTAGGGCAGTGCAGTGGTGTTCGGGCAGTGTAGGGGGTTGTGCTGGTGGTGGCGTGTCAGGGTTTAGGGCAGTGCAGTGGTGTTCGGGCAGTGTAGGGGGTCGTGCTGGGGGTGGTGTTTCAGGGTTTCGGGCAGTGCAGTGGTGTTCGGGCAGTGTAGGGGGTCATGCAGGGGATGGTGTTTCAGGGTTAGGTCAGTGCAATGGTGTTTGGGCCGTGTAGGGGGTCCTGCTGGGACTGGTGTTTCAGGGTTTAGGGCATGCAGGACTGTTCGGGCCGGGTAGGGGGTCGTGCTCGGTGGGTGTTTCAGGGTTTAGGGCCTTGCAGTGGTGGTCGGGCCATGTATGGGGTTAGGCACGGGGTGATGTTTCAGGGTTTAGAGCAGTGCAGTGGTGTTCGGACCATGTAGGGGGTCGTGCTGGGGGTGATGTTTCAGGGTTTAGGGCAGTGCAGTGGTGTTCGAGTAGTGTAGAGGGTCGTGCTGGGCGTGGTGTTTTAGGGTTTAGGTCAGTGCAGTGGTGTTTGGGCAGTGTAGGGGGTTGTGCTGGGGGTGGTGTATTACGGTTTAGGGCAGTGCAGTGGTCTTCGGGCAGTGTAGAGGGTCGTGCTGGTGGTGGTGTTTTAGGGTTTAGGGCAGTGCAGTGGTGTTCGGACAGTGTAGGGGATCATGCAGGGGGTGGTGTTTCAGGGTATAGTGCAGTGCAGTGGTGTTTATGTAGTGTAGGGGGTCGTGCTTGGGGCAGATGTTTTAGGGTTTAGGGCAGAGCTGTGGTGTTCGGGCACTGTAGGGGGCCATGCTGGGGGTGGTGTTTCAGGGTATAGTGCAGTGCAGTGGTGTTCGGGCAGTGGAGGGGGTCATGCAGGGCGTTGTGTTTCAGGGTTTAGGGCAGTGCAGTGGTGTTCGGGCAGTGTAGGGGGTCATGCTGGGGCTAGTGTTTCAGGGTTTTGGGACAGTGGTGTTCGGGCATTGTAGGGGGTGTTGCTTGGGCTGGTGGTTTAGGACAGTGCAGGGGTGTTTGTGCAGTGTAGGGGGTTGTGCTGGGGCTGGTGTTTCAGGATTTAGGGCAGTGCTGTGGTATCGGGCAGTGTAGGAGGTCGTGCTGGGGCTGGTGTTTCAGGGTTTAGTGCAGTGCAGTGGGGTTCGGGCAGTATAGGGGGTCGTGCAGGGGGGTGGTGTTTCAGGGTTGAGGGCAGTGCAAGGGTGTTCGGGCAGTAAAGGGGGTCATGCTGGGGGTGGTGTTTCAGGGTTTACGGCAGTGCAGTGGTGTTCGGGTAGTGTAGGGTGTCGTGCTGGGGGTGATGTTTTAGGGTTTAGGGCAGTGCAATGGTGTTCGGGCAGTGTAGAGAGCTGTGCTGGGGTGGTGTTTCAGGGTTTAGTGCAGTGCAGTGATGTTTGGGTAGTGTAGGGGGTCGTGCAGGGGGTAGTGTTTTAGGGTTTAGGGAAATGCAGTGGTGTTTGGGTAATATAGGGGGTCGTTCTGGGGGTAGTGTTTTAAGGTTTAGGGTAGTGCAGTGGTGTTTGGGTAGTGTAGGGGATTGTGCGGGGGTAGTGTTTTAGGGTTAAGTGCTGTGCATTGGTGTTTGTGTAGTGAAGGGGGTCGTGCGGGGGTAGTGTTTTAGGGTTTAGGGAAGTGCAGTGGTGTTTGGGTAATGTAGGGGGTTGTTCTGGGTGTAGTGTTTTAGGGTTTAGGGTAGTGCAGTGGTGTTTGTGTAGTGTAGGGGGTCATGCTGGGGGTTATGTGTTTAGGGTTTAGGGTAGTGCAGTGGTGTTTGTGTAGTGTAGGGTGTCTTGTTTTAGGGTTTAGGGTAGTTCAGAGCTCTTTGGGTAGTGTAGGGGGAAGTGGCAGGGGGAGATTTTAGGAATTAAGGTAGTGCAGTGGTGTTCGGGCAGTGTAGGGGGTCATGCTGGGGGTGGTGTTTCAGGGTGTAGGGCAGTGCAGTGGTGTTTGGGTAGTGTAGGGAGTCATGCTGGGGGTGGTGTTTTAGGGTTTAGGGCAGTGCAGTGGTGTTTTCGTCAGTGTAGGGGGCCATGCTGGGGGTGGTGTTTCAGGGTTTATGGCAGTGCAGTGGTGTTTGGGTAGTGTAGTGGGTTGTGCAGGGGGTAGTGTTTTAGGGTTTAGGGTAGTGCAGCAGTGTTTGTGTAGTGTAGGGGTCGTGTTTTAGGGTTTAGGGTAGTGCGGCGGTCTTTGGTTAATGTAGGGGGTCATGCGGGGGGAGGTATTTTAGGGTTTAGTGTAGTGCAGTTGTGTTTTGGTAGTGTAGGGGTCGTGCAGGGGGTAGTGTGTTAGGGTTTAGGGAACTGCAGTGGTGTTTGGGTAGTGTAGGGTATTGTGTGGGGGTAGTGTTTTAGGGTTTAGTGCAGTGCATTGGTGTTTGTGTAGTGAAGAGGGTCGTGTTGGGGTAGGGTTTTAGGGTTTAGGGAAGTGCAGTGGTGTTTGGGTAATGTAGGGGGTCGTTCTGAGGGTGGTGTTTCAGGGTTTAGGGCATTGCAGTGGTGTTCGGGCCGTGTAGGGGGTCGTGCAGGGGTTGGTGTTTCAGGGTTTAGGGCAGTGCAGTGGTGGTCGGGCCGTGTAAGGGGTTGGGCACGGGGTGATGTTTCAGGGTTTAGAGCAGTGCAGAGGTGTTCGGGCCGTGTAGCGGGTTGTGCTGGGGGTGGTGTTTCAGGGTTTAGGGCAGTGCAGTGGTGTTCGAGCAGTATAGGGGGCTGTGCTGGGGGTGGTGTTTTAGGGTTTAGGGCAGTGCAGTGGTGTTCGGGCAGTGTAGGGGGTCGTGCTGGGGGTGGTGTATTAGGGTTTAGGGCATTGCAGTGGTGTTCGGGCAATGTAGGTGGTCGTGCTGGTGGTGGTGTTTTAGGGTTTAGAGCAGTGCAGTGGTGTTCGGGCAGTGTAGGGGGTCATGCAGGGGGTGGTGTTTCAGGGTTTAGGGCAGTGAAGTGGTGTTCAGGCAGTGTAGGGGGTCTTGCATGGATTGGTGTTTCAGGGTTTAGTGCAGTGGTGTTCGGGCAGTGTAGGGGTCTTGTGGGGGGTGGTGTTTCAGGGTTTGGGCAGTGGTGTTCGGGCAGTTTAGGGGGCTTGCTGGGGGTGGTGTTTGAGGGTTAAAGGGCAGTGCAGTGGTAATCGGGCAGTGTAGGGGTCTTGCTGGGGATGGTGTTTCAGGGTTTAGGGCAGTGCAGTGGGGTTCGGGCAGTGTTGGGGGTCATGCGGGGGTGGTGTTTCAGGGTTTAGGGCAGTGCAGTGGGGTTCGGGCAGTGTAGGGGAACGTCCTGGGGTATGGTGTTTCAGGGTTTAGGGCAGTGCAGTGGCGTTCGGGCAGTGTAGGGGTCGTGCTGGGGTGTTGTTTCAGGGTTTAGGGCAGTGCAGTGGTGTTCAGGCAGTGTAGTGGGTCATGCAGGGGGTGGTGTTTCAGGGTTTAGGACAGTGCAGCGGTGTTAGTGTAGTATAGGGGGTCGTGCTGGGGTGGATGTTTTAGGGTTTAGGGCAGAGCAGTGGTGTTCGGGCAGTGTAGGGGGTCAAGCTGGGGGTGGTGTTTCAGGTTTAGGACAGTGCAGTGGTGTTCGGGCAAAGTAGGGTGTCATGCTGGGGTGGTGTTTCAGGGTATAGTGCAGTGCAGTGGTGTTCGGGCAGTGTAGGGGGTCATGCAGGGGGTGGTGTTTCAGGGTTTAGGGCAGTGCAGTGGTGTTCGGGCAGTGTAGGGGGTCATGCTGGGGCTACTGTTTCAGGGTTTTGGGGCAGTGGTGTTCGGGTATTGTAGGGGGTCTTGCTGGGGCTGGTGTTTCAGGGTTTAGGACAGTGCAGTGGTGTTCGGGCTGTGTATGGGTCGTGCTGGGGCAGGTGTTTCAGGGTTTAGGGCAGTGGAGTGGTGTTAGGGCAGTGTAGGGGGTCATGCAGGGGGTGGTGTTTCAGGGTTTATGGGAGTGCATTGGTGTTTTAGGCAGTGTAGGGGGTCATGCAGGGGGTGGTGTTTCAGGGTTTAGGGCATTGCAGTGGTGTTCGGGCAGTATAGGGGGTCATGCAGGGGGGTGGTGTTTTAGGGTTTATGGCAGTGCAGTGGTGTTCGGGCAGTGTAGGGGGTCATGCAGGGGGTGGTGTATCAGGGTTTAGCAGAGTGCAGTGGTGTTCGGGCAATGTAGGGGGTCATGCTGGGGGTGGTGTTTCAGGGTATAGTACAGTGCAGTGGTGTTCGTGTAGTGTAGGGGGTCCTGCTGAGGGGGGATGTTTTAGGGTTTAGGGCAGACAAGTGGTGTTCAGGCAGTGTAGGGGATGATGCTGAGGGTGCTGCTTCAGGGTTTAGGACAGTGCAGTGGTGTTCGGGCAATGTAGGGGATCATGCTGGGTGTGGTGTTTCAGGGTATAGTGCAGTTCAGTGGTGTTCGGGCAGTGTAGGGGGTCGTGCAGGGGGTGGTGTTTCAGGGTTTAGGACAGTGCAGTGGTGTTCGGGCAGTGTAGGTGATCGTGCTGGGGCTGGTGTTTCAAGATTTAGGGCAGTGCAGTGGTGTTCGAGCAGTGTAGGGGGTCATGCTTTGGCTGGTGTTTCAGGATTTAAGGCAGTGCAGTGGTGTTCGGGCAGTGTAGGTGGTCATGCTTGGGCTGGTGTTTCAGGGTTTAGGAAAGTGCAGTAGTGTTCGGGCAGTATAGGGGGTCGTGCAGGGGGGGTGATGTTTCAGGGTTGAGGGCAGTGCAGTGATGTTCGGGCAGTGTAGGGGGTCGTGCTGGGGGTGGTGTTTCAGGGTTTAGGGCAGTGCAGTGGTGTTTGGGTAGTGTAGGGAGTCATGCTGGGGGTGATGTTTTAGGGTTTAGGGCAGTACAGTGGTGTTCGGGCAGTGTAGGGGGCTGTGCTGGGGGTAGTGTTTCAGGGTTTAGGGCAGTGCAATCGTGTTTGGGTAGTGTGGAGGGTCATGCAGGGGGTAGTGTTTTAGGGTTTAGGGTAGGGCAGCAGTGTTTGTGTAGTGTAGGTGGTCGTGTTTTAGGGTTTAGGGTAGTGCAGCGGTCTTTGGTTAGTGTAGGGGGTCGTGCGGGGGGAGGTATTTTAGTTTTTAGGGTAGTGCAGTTGTGTTTGGTTAGTGTAGGGGGTCGTGCAGGGGGTAGTGTTTTAGGGTTTAGGGAAGTGCGGTGGTGTATGAGTAATGTAGGGTGTAGTGTTTTAGGGTTTAGGATAGTGCAGTGGTGTTTGGGTAGTGTAGGGAGTCGTGCTGGGGTAGTGTTTTAGGGTTTAGGGCAGTGCAGTGGTGTTTGGGTAGTGTAGGGGATTGTGTGGGGGTAGTGTTTTAGAGTTTAGTGCAGTGCATTGGTGTTTGTGTAGTGAAGGGGGTCGTGTTGGGGTAGTGTTTTAGGGTTTAGGGAAGTGCAGTGGTGTTTGGGTAATGTAGGGGGTCGTTCTGAGGGTAGTGTTTTATGGTTTAGGGTAGTGCAGTTGTGTTTGGGAAATGTAGGGGGTCGTGCTGTGGGTAGTGTTTTAGGGTTTAGGGTAGTGCAGTGGTGTTTGTGTAGTGAAGGAGGAAGTGTTTTAGGGTTTATGGTAGTGCAGTGGTGTTTGTGTAGTGTAGGGGGTCGTGCTGGGGGTTATGTTTTATGGTTTACGGTAGTTTAGCGGTGTTTGTGTAGTATAGGGGGTCATGTTTTAGGGTTTAGAGTAGTGCAGAGCTCTTTGGGTAGTGTAGGGGGTTGTGCGGGGGAGATTTTAGGGATTAACATAGTGCAGTAGTATTCGGGCAGTGTAGGGGGTCATGCTGGGAGTGGTGTTTTAGGGTTTAGGTCAGTGCAGTGGTGTTTGGGCAGTGTAGGGGGTCGTGCTGGGGGTGGTGTTTTAGGGTTTAGGGCAGTGCAGTGGTGTTCGGGCAGTACAGGGGGGGTGCTGGTGGTGGTGTGTCAGGGTTTAGGGCAGTGCAGTGATGTAGGGGCAGTGTAGGGGGTCTTGAAGGGGGTGGTCTTTCAGGGTTTAGGGCAGTGCAGTGGTGTTCGGGCAGGGTAGGGGGTCATACAGGGGGTGGTGTTTCAGGGTTCAGGGCAGTGCAGTGGTGTTTGGGCAGTGTAGAGGGTCATGCAGGGGGGTGTTTCAGTGGTGTTCGGGCAGTGTAGGGGGTCGTGCTGGGGGTGGTGTTTCAGGGTTTCGGGCAGTGCAGTGGTGTTCGGGCAGTGTAGGGGGACATGCAGGGGATGGTGTTTCAGGGTTTAGGTCAGTGCAGTGGTGTTTGGGCCGTGTAGGGGGTCCTGCTGGGGGTGGTGTTTCAGGGTTTAGGGCATGCAGGAGTGTTGGGCTGGGTTCGGGGTCGTGCTTGGGGTGGTGTTTCAGGGTTTAGGGCCTTGCAGTGGTGGTCGGGCCATGTATGGGGTTAGGCACGGGGTGATGTTTCAGGGTTTAGAACAGTGCAGTGGTGTTCGGACCGTGTAGGGGGACGTGCTGGGGGTGATGTTTCAGGGTTTAGGGCACTGCAGTGGTGTTCGAGCAGTGTAGGGGGTCGTGCTGGGCATGGTGTTTTAGGGTTTAGGTCAGTGCAGTGGTGTTTGGGCAGTGTAGGGGGTTGTGCTGGGGGTGGTGTATTAAGGTTTAGGGCACTGCAGTGGTGTTCGGGCAGTGTAGAGGGTCGTGTTGGTGGTGGTGTTTTAGGGTTTAGGGCAGTGCAGTGGTGTTCGGACAGTGTAGGGGATCATGCAGGGGGTGGTGTTTCAGGGTATAGTGCAGTGCAGTGGTGTTTATGTAGTGTAGGGGGTCGTGCTTGGGGCGGATGTTTTAGGGTTTAGGGCAGAGCTGTGGTATTCGGGCACTGTAGGGGGCCATGCTGGGGGTGGTGTTTCAGGGTATAGTGCAGTGCAGTGGTGTTCGGGCAGTGTAGGGGGTCATGCAGGGGGTTGTGTTTCAGGCCTTAGGGCAGTGCAGTGGTGTTCGGGCAGTGTCGGGGGTCATGCTGTGGCTAGTGTTTCAGGGTTTTGGGACAGTGGTGTTCGGGCATTGTAGGGGGTCTTGCTTGGGCTGGTGTTTCAGGGTTTAGGACAGTGCAGTGGTGTCCGGGCAGTGTAGGGGGTCGTGCTGAGGCTGGTGTTTCAGGATTTAGGGCAGTGCCGTGGTGTTCGGGCAGTGTAGGAGGTCATGCTGGGGCTGGTGTTTCAGGGTTTAGTGCAGTGCAGTGGGGTTCGGGCCGTATAGGGGGTCGTGCAGGGAGGTGGTGTTTCAGGGTTTAGGGCAGTGCAAGGGTGTTCGGGCAGTGAAGGGGGTCGTGCTGGGGGTGGTGTTTCAGGGTTTACGGCAGTGCAGTGGTGTTCGGGTAGTGTAGGGAGTCGTGCTGGGGGTGATGTTTTAGGGTTTAGGGCAGTGCAATGGTGTTCGGGCAGTGTTGGTGGCTGTGCTGGGGTGGTGTTTCAGGGTTTAGGGCAGTGCAGTGATGTTTGGGTAGTGTAGGGAGTTGTGCAGCGGGTAGTGTTAAAGGGTTTAGGGTAGTGCAGCAGTGTTTGTGTAGTGTAAGAGGTCGTGTTGTAGGGTTTAGGGTAGTGCAGCAGTCTTTGGTTAGTGTAGGGGGTCGTGTGGGGGGAGGTTTTTTAGGGTTTTGGGTAGTTCAGCGGTGTTTGTGTAGTGTAGGGGGTCATGTTTTAGGGTTTAGGGTAGTGCAGAGCTCTTTGGGTAGTGTAGGGGGTTGTGCGGGAGAGATTTTAGGGATTAACGTAGTGCATTAGTGTTCGGGTAGTGTAGGGGGTCGTGCTGGGAGTGGTGTTTTAGGGTTTAGGTCAGTGCAGTGGTGTTTGGGCAGTGTAGGGGGTCGTGCTGGGGGTGGTGTTTCAGGGTTTCCGGCAGTGCAGTGATGTTCGGGCAGTGTAGGGGGTCATGCAGGGGATGGTGTTTCAGGGTTAGGTCAGTGCAGTGGTGTTTGGGCCGTGTAGGGGGTCCTGCTGGGACTTGTGTTTCAGGGTTTAGGGCATGCAGGACTGTTCGGGCCGGGTAGGGGGTCGTGCTCGGTGGGTGTTTCAGGGTTTAGGGCCTTGCAGTGGTGGTCGGGCCATGTATGGGGTTAGGCACGGGGTGATGTTTCAGGGTTTAGAGCAGTGCAGTGGTGTTCGGACCATGTAGGGGGTCGTGCTGGGGGTGATGTTTCAGGGTTTAGGGCAGTGCAGTGGTGTTCGAGCAGTTTAGAGGGTCGTGCTGGGCGTGGTGTTTTAGGGTTTAGGTCAGTGCAGTGGTGTTTGGGCAGTGTAGGGGGTTGTGCTGGGGGTGGTGTATTACGGTTTAGGGCAGTGCAGTGGTCTTCGGGCAGTGTAGAGGGTCGTGCTGGTGGTGGTGTTTTAGGGTTTAGGGCAGTGCAGTGGTGTTCGGACAGTGTAGGGGATCATGCAGGGGTTGGTGTTTCAGGGTATAGTACAGTGCAGTGGTGTTTATGTAGTGTAGGGGGTTGTGCTTGGGGCGGATGTTTTAGGGTTTAGGGCAGAGCTGTGGTGTTCGGGCACTGTAGGGGGCCATGCTGGGGGTGGTGTTTCAGGGTATAGTGCAGTGCAGTGGTGTTCGGGCAGTGGAGGGGGTCATGCAGGGGGTTGTGTTTCAGGGTTTAGGGCAGTGCAGTGGTGTTTGGGCAGTGTAGGGGGTCATGCTGGGGCTAGTGTTTCAGGGTTTTTGGACTATGGTGTTTGGGCATTGTAGGGGGTGTTGCTTGGGCTGGTGGTTTAGGACAGTGCAGTGGTGTTCGGGCAGTGTAGGGGGTTGTGCTGGGGCTGGTGTTTCAGGATTTAGGGCAGTGCCGTGGTATCGGGCAGTGTAGGAGGTCGTGCTGGGGCTGGTGTTTCAGGGTTTAGTGCAGTGCAGTGGGGTTCGGGCAGTATAGGGGGTCGTGCAGGGGGGTGGTGTTTCAGGGTTGAGGGCAGTGCAAGGGTGTTCGGGCAGTAAAGGGGGTCATGCTGGGGGTGGTGTTTCAGGGTTTACGGCAGTGCAGTGGTGTTCGGGTAGTGTAGGGTGTCGTGCTGGGGGTGATGTTTTAGGGTTTAGGGCAGTGCAATGGTGTTCGGGCAGTGTAGAGAGCTGTGCTGGGGGTGGTGTTTCAGGGTTTAGGGCAGTGCAGTGATGTTTGGGTAGTGTAGGGAGTTGTGCAGGGGGTAGTGTTAAAGGGTTTAGGGTAGTGCAGCAGTGTTTGTGTAGTGTAGGAGGTCGTGTTGTAGGGTTTAGGGCAGTGCAGCAGTCTTTGGTTAGTGTAGGGGGTCGTGTGGGGGAGGTGTTTTAGGGTTTTGGGTAGTGCAGTTGTTTTTGGGTAGTGTAGGGGGTCGTGCAGGGGTAGTGTTTTAGGGTTTAGGGAAATGCAGTGGTGTTTGGGTAATGTAGGGGGTCGTTCTGGGGGTAGTGTTTTAAGGTTTAGGGTAGTGCAGTGGTGTTTGGGTAGTGTAGGGGATTGTGCGGGGGTAGTGTTTTAGGGTTTAGTGCTGTGCATTGGTGTTTGTGTAGTGAAGGGGGTCGTGCGGGAGTAGTGTTTTAGGGTTTAGGGAAGTGCAGTGGTGTTTGGGTAATGTAGGGGGTTGTTCTGGGTGTAGTGTTTTAGGGTTTAGGGTAGTGGAGTGGTATTTGGGTAGTGTAGGAAGTCGTGCTGGGGGTAGTGTTATAGGGTTTAGGGTAGTGCAGTGGTGTTTATGTAGTGTAGGGGGTTGTGCTTGGGGCGGATGTTTTAGGGTTTAGGGCAGAGCTGTGGTGTTCGGGCACTGTAGGGGGCCATGCTGGGGGTGGTGTTTCAGGGTATAGTGCAGTGCAGTGGTGTTCGGGCAGTGGAGGGGGTCATGCAGGGGGTTGTGTTTCAGGGTTTAGGGCAGTGCAGTGGTGTTTGGGCAGTGTAGGGGGTCATGCTGGGGCTAGTGTTTCAGGGTTTTTGGACAGTGGTGTTTGGGCATTGTAGGGGGTGTTGCTTGGGCTGGTGGTTTAGGACAGTGCAGTGGTGTTCGGGCAGTGTAGGGGGTTGTGCTGGGGCTGGTGTTTCAGGATTTAGGGCAGTGCCGTGGTATCGGGCAGTGTAGGAGGTCGTGCTGGGGCTGGTGTTTCAGGGTTTAGTGCAGTGCAGTGGGGTTCGGGCAGTATAGGGGGTCGTGCAGGGGGGTGGTGTTTCAGGGTTGAGGGCAGTGCAAGGGTGTTCGGGCAGTAAAGGGGGTCATGCTGGGGGTGGTGTTTCAGGGTTTACGGCAGTGCAGTGGTGTTCGGGTAGTGTAGGGTGTCGTGCTGGGGGTGATGTTTTAGGGTTTAGGGCAGTGCAAAGGTGTTCGGGCAGTGTAGAGAGCTGTGCTGGGGGTGGTGTTTCAGGGTTTAGGGCAGTGCAGTGATGTTTGGGTAGTGTAGGGAGTTGTGCAGGGGGTAGTGTTAAAGGGTTTAGGGTAGTGCAGCAGTGTTTGTGTAGTGTAGGAGGTCGTGTTGTAGGGTTTAGGGTAGTGCAGCAGTCTTTGGTTAGTGTAGGGGGTCGTGTGGGGGAGGTGTTTTAGGGTTTTGGGTAGTGCAGTTGTTTTTGGGTAGTGTAGGGGGTCGTGCAGGGGGTAGTGTTTTAGGGTTTAGGGAAATGCAGTGGTGTTTGGGTAATGTAGGGGGTCGTTCTGGGGGTAGTGTTTTAAGGTTTAGGGTAGTGCAGTGGTGTTTGGGTAGTGTAGGGGATTGTGCGGGGGTAGTGTTTTAGGGTTTAGTGCTGTGCATTGGTGTTTGTGTAGTGAAGGGGGTCGTGCGGGAGTAGTGTTTTAGGGTTTAGGGAAGTGCAGTGGTGTTTGGGTAATGTAGGGGGTTGTTCTGGGTGTAGTGTTTTAGGGTTTAGGGTAGTGGAGTGGTATTTGGGTAGTGTAGGAAGTCGTGCTGGGGGTAGTGTTATAGGGTTTAGGGTAGTGCAGTGGTGTTTGTGTAGTGTAGGGGGTCATGCAGGGGGTTATGTGTTTAGGGTTTAGGGTAGTGCAGTGGTGTTTGTGTAGTGTAGGGGTCTTGTTTTAGGGTTTAGGGTAGTTCAGAGCTCTTTGGGTAGTGTAGGGGGAAGTGGCAGGGGGGTGATTTTAGGAATTAATGTAGTGCAGTGGTGTTCGGGCAGTGTAGGGGGTCATGCTGGGGGTGGTGTTTCAGGGTGTAGGGCAGTGCAGTGGTGTTCGGGTAGTGTAGGGAGTCATGCTGGGGGTGGTGTGTTAGGGTTTAGGGCAATGCAGTGGTGTTTGGTCAGTGTAGAGGGCCATGCTGGGGATGGTGTTTCAGGGTTTAGGGCAGTGCAGTGGTGTTTGGGTAGTGTAGTGGGTTGTGCAGAGGGTAGTGTTTTAGGGTTTAGGGTAGTGCAGCAGTGTTTGTGTAGTGTAGGGGGTCGTGTTTTAGGGTTTAGGGTAGTGCGGCGGTCTTTGGTTAATGTAGGGGGTCATGCGGGGGGAGGTATTTTAGGGTTTAGTGTAGTGCAGTTGTGTTTTGGTAGTGTAGGGGTCGTGCAGGGGGTAGTGTGTTAGGGTTTAGGGAACTGCAGTGGTGTTTGGGTAGTGTAGGGGATTGTGCGGGGGTAGTGTTTTAGGGTTTAGTGCAGTGCATTGGTGTTTGGGTAGTGTAGGGGATTGTGTGGGGATAGTGTTTTAGGGTTTAGTGCAGTGCATTGGTGTTTGTGTAGTGAAGGAGGTCATGCGGGGGTAGTGTTTTCGGGTTTAGGGCAGTGCATTGGTATTTGGGTAGTGTAGGGGGTCGTGCGGGGGTAGTGTTTTAGGGTTTAGGGCAGAGTAGTCGTGTTCGGGTAGTGTAGGGGGTCTTGCTGGTGGTGGTGTTTTAGGGTTTAGGGTAACCCTGGGCGTAGTTCGCGAAGTAGCACTTCGCGAAGCTACGCAAAGTGCAGTTAGCACTCCGCGTAGCACTTCGCGAACTGCGTAGTACCTTGTTCGCACTGTGCCAGATGTCGTTTTCAATGATTGCACAGTGCGGACAAGCAACCGGCACAGTGCAATCATTGAAAATGGCATCTTGCACAGTGCGAGCTGTAGTTTTCCGCTGCTCGAGTAGATTTTTACTCGAGCGGCAGCTTTCTCAACGCGAACTGGTAGTATCTCATCGCGAGCGGTCGCGAGCATACGCGACCACTCGCAATGAGAAACCTGACCTCCTCGCGTTGGGAATCTCGCCGGGAGGTTTATTTTCCATGCATGCGATCGCCAACTTGATGTTGCTGATCGCGAACAAGGAAAAAGTCTCGCCGGGATGTCATTTTGCTTGCTCGCGGTCGCCAACTTGACGTTGAGGACCGCGAGCAAGCAAAAAATGACCGCAGCACTACGCAACAATACGCTACGCGTGTTCGCACTGTGCTACGTGCAATTCGCGTAGTGCGAAGTAGCACAAACTTCGCAAACTACGCGAGCGTAGCGTAGTGCTTTGCCCAGGCTTAGTTTAGGGCAGAGCAGTGGTGTTCGGGTAGTGTAGAGGGTTGTGCTGGGGGTGGTGTTTTAGGGTTTAGGGCAGAGCAGTGGGGTTCGGGTAGTGTAGGGCGTCGTGCTGGGGGTGGTGTTTTAGAGTTTAGGGCAGTGCAGTGGTGTTCGGGCAGGGTAGGGGGAAGTGCTGGGGGTGGTGTTTCATGGTTTAGTGCATTGGTGTTCAGTTAGTTTAGGGGGTCTTGCTAGGGGTGGTGTTTCAGGGTTAAGGGAACAGCAGTGGCTTTTGGGCAGTGTAGGGGGTTGTGATGGGGTGGTGTTTCAGGGTGTAGGGCAGTGCAGTGGTGTTCGGGTAGTGTAGGGAGTCATGCTGGGGGTGGTGTTTTAGGGTTTAGGGCAGTGCAGTGGTGTTTTGTCAGTGTAGTGGGCCATGCTGGGGGTGGTGTTTCAGGGTTTATGGCAGTGCAGTGGTGTTTGGGTAGTGTAGTGGGTCGTGTAGGGGGTAGTGTTTTAGGGTTTAGGGTAGTGCAGCAGTGTGTGTGTAGTGTAGGGGGTCGTGTTTTAGGGTTTAGGGTAGTGCGGCGGTCTTTGGTTAGTGTAGGGGGTCATGCGGGGGGAGGTATTTTAGAGTTTAGTGTAGTGCAGTTGTGTTTTGGTAGTGTAGGGGTCGTGCAGAGTGTAGTGTTTTAGGGTTTAGGGAACTGCAGTGGTGTTTGGGTAATGTAGGGGGTTGTTCTGGGGGTAGTGTTTTAGGGTTTAGGTTAGTACAGTTGTGTTTGGGTAGTGTAGGAGGTCGTGCTGGGGTAGTGTTTTAGGGTTTAGGGCAGTGCCGTGGTGTTTGGGTAGTGTAGGGGATTGTGCGGGGGTAGTGTTTTAGGGTTTAGTGCAGTGCATTGGTGTTTGTGTAGTGAAGGGGGTCATGCGGGGTTAGTGTTTTAGGGTTTAGGGCAGTGCATTGGTATTTGGGTAGTGTAGGGGGTCGTGCGAGGGTAGTGTTTTAGGGTTTAGGGCACAGTAGTCGTGTTTGGGTAGTGTAGGGGGTCTTGCTGGTGGTGGTGTTTTAGGGTTTAGGGCAGAGCAGTGGTGTTCGGGTAGTGTAGAGGGTCATGCTGGGGGTGGTGTTTTAGGGTTTAGGGCAGAGCAGTGGTGTTCGGGTAGTGTAGGGCGTCGTGCTGGGGGTGGTGTTTTAGGGTTTAGGGCAGTGCAGTGGTGTTCGGGCAGGGTAGGGGGAAGTGCTGGGGGTGGTGTTTCATGGTTGAGTGTAGTGGTGTTCAGTTAGTTTAGGGGCTCTTGCTAGGGGTGGTGTATCAGGGTTTAGGACACAGCAGTGGCTTTTGGGCAGTGTAGGGGGTTGTGATGGGGCGGTGTTTTAGGGTTTAGGGTAGTGCAGTGGTGTTTGGGCAGTATAGGGGGTTGTGCTGGAGGTGGTGTTTTAGGGTTTAGGGCAGTGCAGTGGTGTTCGGGCAGTGTAGGGGGTCGTGCTGGGGTAATGTTTCAGGGTTTAGGGCAGTGCAGTGGTTTTCTGCAAGTGTAGGGGGTCGTGCTGAGGGAGGGATTTTAGGGTTTAGGGTAGTGCAGTTGTGTTTGGATAGTGTAGGGGGTTGTGCAGTGGGTAGTGTTTTAGGGTTTAGGGAAGTGAAGTGGTGTTTGGGTAATGTAGATGGTTGTTCTGGGGGTAGTGTTTTAGGGTTCAGGGTAGTGCAGTGGGGTTTGGGTAGTGTAGTTGGTCGTGCTGGGGTAGTGTTTTAGGGTTTAGGGCAGTGAAGTGGTGTTTGGGTATTGTAGGGGATAGTGCAGGGGTAGTGTTTTAGGGTTTAGTGCAGTGCATTGATGTATGTGTATTGAAGGTGGTCATGCGGGGGTAGTGTTTTAGGGTTTAGGGCAGTGTATTGGTGTTTGGGTAGTGTAGGGGGTCGTTCTGGGGGTGGTGTTTCAGGGTTTAGGGTAGTGCAGTGGTGTCCGGGCAGTATAGGTGTCGTGCTGAGGCTGGTGTTTCAGGGTTTAGGGCAGAGCAGTGGTGTTCGGGCAGTGTAGGGGGTCATGCTGGGGGTGGTGTTTTAGAGTTTAGGGCAGAGCAGTGGTGTTCGGGCAGAGTAGGGGGTCATTCTGGAGTTTTTTTCAGGGTTTATGCCAGAGCAGTGGTGTGTGGGCAGTGTATGGGGTCATGCTGGGCATGGTGTTTCAGGGTATAGGGCAGTGAAGTGGTGTAAGGGCAGTGTAGGGGGCCGTGCTGGGGGTATTCTTTCAAGGTTTAGGGCCGTGCAGTGGTGTTTGGGTCGTGTAGAGGGTCATGCAGGGGGTAGTGTTTTAGGGTTTAGGGTAGTGCAGCAGTGTTTGTTTAGTGTAGGGGGTCGTGTTTTAGGGTTTAGGGTAGTGCGGTGGTGTTTGGGTAATGTAGGGGGTCGTTCTGGGTGTAGTGTTTTAGGGTTTAGGATAGTGCAGTGGTATTTGGGTAGTGTAGGGGGTCGTGCTGGGGTAGTGCGTTAGGGTTTAGGGCAGTGCAGTGGTGTTTGGGTAGTGTAGGGGATTGTGCGGGGTAATGTTTTAGAGTTTAGTGCAGTGCATTGGTGTTTGTGTAGTGAAGGGGGTCGTGTTGGGGTAGTGTTTTAGGGTTTAGGGAAGTGCAGTGGTGTTTGGGTAATGTAGGGGGTCGTTCTGAGGGTAGTGTTTTAGGGTTTAGGGTAGTGCAGTGGTGTTTGGGTAGTGTAGGGGGTCGTGCTGTGGGTCGTGTTTTAGGGTTTAGGGTAGTACAGTGGTGTTTGTGTAGTGAAGGAGGAAGTGTTTTAGGGTTTATGGTAGTGCAGTGGTGTTTGTGTAGGGTAGGGGGTCGTGCTGGGGGTTATGTTTTGTGGTTTAGGTTAGTTCAGCGGTGTTTGTGTAGTGTAGGTTGTCATGTTTTAGGGTTTAGGGTAATGCAGAGCTCTTTGGGTAGTGTAGGGGGTTGTGCGGGGGAGATTTTAGGGATTAACGTAGTGCAGTAGTGTTTGGGCAGTGTAGGGGGTCGTGCTGGCAGTAGTGTTTTAGGGTTTAGGTCAGTGCAGTGGTGGGCAGTGTAGGGGGTCGTGCTGGGGGTGGTGTTTTAGGGTTTAGGGCAGTGCAGTGGTGTTCGGGCAGTGTAGGGGGTCGTGCTGGTGGTGGTGTGTCAGGGTTTAGGGCAGTGCAGTGGTGTTAGGGCAGTGTAGGGGGTCTTGCAGGGGTGGTCTTTCAGGGTTTAGGGCAGTGCAGTGGTGTTCGGGCACGGTAGGGGGTCATGCAGGGGGTGGTGTTTCAGGGTTCAGGGCAGTGCAGTGGTGTTTGGGCAGTGTAGAGGGTCATGCAGGGGGGTGTTTCAGGGTTTAGGGCAGTGCAGTGGTGTTCGGGCAGTGTAGGGGTCGTGCTGGGGGTGGTGTTTCAGGGTTTTGAGCAGTGCAGTGGTGTTCGGGCAGTGTAGGGGGTCATGCAGGGGATGGTGTTTCAGGGTTTAGGTCAGAGCATTGGTGTTTGGGCCATGTAGGGGGTCCTGCTGGGGGTGGTGTTTCACGGTTTAGGGCATGCAGGAGTGTTCGGGCCGGGTAGGGGGTCGTGCTTGGGGTGGTGTTTCAGGGTTTAGGGCCTTGCAGTGGTGGTTGGGCCATGTATGGGGTTAGGCACGGGGTGATGTTTCAGGGTTTAGAACAGTGCAGTGGTGTTCGGACCGAGTAGGGGGTCGTGCTGGGGGTGGTGTTTCAGGGTTTAGGGCAGTGCAGTCGTGTTCGAGCAGTGTAGGGGGTCGTGCTGGCCGTGGTGTTTTAATGTTTAGGTCAGTGCAGTGGTGTTTGGGCAGTGTAGGGGGTTGTGCTGGTGGTGGTGTTTTAGGGTTTAGGGCAGAGCAGTGGTGTTCGGGTAGTGTAGAGGGTCGTGCTGGGGGTGGTGTTTTAGTGTTTAGGGCAGAGCAGTGGTGTTCGGGTAGTGTAGGGCGTCGTGCTGGGGGTGGGGGTTTAGGGCAGTGCAGTGGTGTTCGGGCAGGGTAGGGGGAAGTGCTGGGGGTGGTGTTTCATGGTTTAGTGTAGTGGTGTTCAGTTAGTTTAGGGGTCTTGCTAGGGGTGGTGTTTCAGGGTTTAGGGCACAGCAGTGGCTTTTGGGCAGTGTAGGGGGTTGTGATGGGGTGGTGTTTTAGGGTTTAGGGTAGTGCAGTGGTGTTTGGGCAGTATAGGGGGTCATGCTGGAGGTGGCGTTTTAGGGTTTAGGGCAGTGAAGTGGTGTTTGGGTAGTGTAGGGGATAGTGCAGGGGTAGTGTTTTAGGGTTTAGTGCAGTGCATTGGTGTTTGTGTATTGAAGGTGGTCATGCGGGGGTAGTGTTTTAGGGTTTAGGGCAGTGCATTGGTGTTTGGGTAGTGTAGGGGGTCGTGCGGGGGTAGTGTTTTAGGGTTTAGGGCAGAGCAGTGGTGTTAGGGCAGTGTAGGGGGTCGTTCTGGGGGTGGTGTTTCAGGGTTTAGGGTAGTGCAGTGGTGTCCGGGCAGTATAGGTGTCGTGCTGAGGCTGGTGTTTCAGGGTTTAGGGCAGAGCAGTGGTGTACGGGCAGAGTAGGGGGTCATTCTGGAGTTTTTTTCAGGGTTTATGCCAGAGCAGTGGTGTGTGGGCAGTGTATGGGGTCATGCTGGGCATGGTGTTTCAGGGTATAGGGCAGTGCAGCGGTGTTTGGGCAGTGTAGGGGGTCGGGCATGGGGTGGTGTTTCAGGGTTTAGGGCAGGGCAGTGTTGTTCAGGAAGTGTAGGGGGTCTTGAAGGGGGTGGTGTTTTATGGTTTAGGGCAGTGGTGTTAGGGCAGTGTAGGGGGTCTTGCTGGTGGTGGTGTTTCAGGGTTTAGGGCAGTGCAGTGGTGTTCCAGCAGTGTAGGGGGTTGTGCTGGGGATAGTGTTTCAGGGTTTAGGGCAGTGCAGTGGTGTGCGGGCAGTGCAGGGGGTCGTGCTGGCAGTGGTGTTTCAGGGTTAAGGGCAGTGCAGTGGTGTTCGGGCAGTGTAGGGGGCCGTGCTGGGGGTATTCTTTCAAGGTTTAGGGCCGTGCAGTGGTGTTTGGGTCGTGTAGAGGGTCATGCAGGGTGTAGTGTTTTAGGGTTTAGGGTAGTGCAGCAGTGTTTGTTTAGTGTAGGGGGTGGTGTTTTAGGGTTTAGGGTAGTGCGGTGGTGTTTGGGTAATGTAGGGGGTCGTTCTGGGTGTAGTGTTTTAGGGTTTAGGATAGTGCAGTGGTATTTGGGTAGTGTAGGGGGTCGTGCTGGGGTAGTGCGTTAGGGTTTAGGGCAGTGCAGTGGTGTTTGGGTAGTGTAGGGGATTGTGCGGGGTAATGTTTTAGAGTTTAGTGCAGTGCATTGGTGTTTGTGTAGTGAAGGGGGTCATGTTGGGGTAGTGTTTTAGGGTTTAGGGAAGTGCAGTGGTGTTTGGGTAATGTAGGGGGTCGTTCTGAGGGTAGTGTTTTAGGGCCCGATTCACAGAACTAACTTAAGACAAAATCCTAAACTTACTACCATTTTGGTATTCACAGAAGGCACTTACTCATTTTGGTATTCACAGAAGGCACTTACTCATTTCGGTATTCACAGAAGTTAGGAGTCCTAACTTTAGGACTCCTAAATGCCTTCTGTGAATACCGAAAGTCTTAAAATTAGGATTTTTCTCAGTTTAGTAGTAGTATAGTTAGGACTCCTAACTTTAGGACTCCTAAATGCCTTCTGTGAATACCGAAAGTCTTAAAATTAGGATTTTTCTCAATTTAGTAGTCCTAAATTTAGGACTCCTAACTTTAGGACTCCTAAATGCCTTCTGTGAATACCGAAAGCCTTAAAATTAGGATTTTTCTCAGTTTAGTAGTAGTATAGTTAGGACTCCTAACTTTAGGACTCCTAAATGCCTTCTGTGAATACCGAAAGTCTTAAAATTAGGATTTTTCTCAATTTAGTAGTCCTAAGTTTAGATTTAGGACTACTAAATTGAGAAAAATCCTAATTTTAAGACTTTCGGTATTCACAGAAGGCATTTAGGAGTCCTAAAGTTAGGAGTCCTAACTATACTACTACTAAACTGAGAAAAATCCTAATTTTAAGACTTTCGGTATTCACAGAAGGCATTTAGGAGTCCTAAAGTTAGGACTCCTAACTTCTGTGAATACCGAAATGAGTAAGTGCCTTCTGTGAATACCAAAATTTGTAAGTGCCTTCTGTGAATACCAAAATGGTAGTAAGTTTAGGATTTTGTCTTAAGTTAGTTCTGTGAATCGGGCCCTTAGGGTTTAGGGTAGTGCAGTGGTGTTTGGGTAGTGTAGGGGGTCGTGCTGTGGGTAGTGTTTTAGGGTTTAGGGTAGTACAGTGGTGTTTGTGTAGTGAAGGAGGAAGTGTTTTAGGGTTTATGGTATTGCAGTGGTGTTTGTGTAGTGTAGGGGGTCGTGCTGGGGGTTATGTTTTGTGGTTTAGGTTAGTTCAGCGGTGTTTGTGTAGTGTAGGTTGTCATGTTTTAGGGTTTAGGGTAGTGCAGAGCTCTTTGGGTAGTGTAGGGGGTTGTGTGGGGGAGATTTTAGGGATTAACGTAGTGCAGTAGTGTTTGGGCAGTGTAGGGGGTCGTGCTGGGAGTAGTGTTTTAGGGCCCGATTCACAGAACTAACTTAAGACAAAATCCTTAACTTACTACCATTTTGGTATTCACAGAAGGCACTTACTCATTTTGGTATGCACAGAAGGCACTTACTCATTTCGGTATTCACAGAAGTTAGGAGTCCTAAGTTTAGGACTCCTAAATGCCTTCTGTGTATACCTAAAGTCTTAAAATTAGGATTTTTCTCAGTTTAGTAGTAGTATAGTTAGGACTCCTAACTTTAGGACTCCTAAATGCCTTCTGTGAATACCGAAAGTCTTAAAATTAGGATTTTTCTCAATTTAGTAGTCCTAAGTTTAGGACTCCTAACTTTAGGACTCCTAAATGCCTTCTGTGAATACCGAAAGCCTTAAAATTAGGATTTTTCTCAGTTTAGGAGTCCTAAGGTTAGGACTCCTAACTTTACAACTACTAAACTGAGAAAAATCCTAATTTTAAGGCTTTCGGTATTCACAGAAGGCATTTAGGAGTCCTAAAGTTAGGAGTCCTAAATTTAGGACTACTAAATTGAGAAAAATCCTAATTTTAAGACTTTCGGTATTCACAGAAGGCATTTAGGAGTCCTAAACTTAGGACTCCTAACTTCTGTGAATACCGAAATGAGTAAGTGCCTTCTGTGAATACCAAAATGAGTAAGTGCCTTCTGTGAATACCAAAATGATAGTAAGTTTAGGATTTTGTCTTAAGTTAGTTCTGTGAATCGGGCCCTTAGGGTTTAGGTCAGTGCAGTAGTGGGCAGTGTAGGGGGTCGTGCTGGGGGTGGTGTTTTAGGGTTTAGGGCAGTGCAGTGGTGTTCGGGCAGTGTAGGGGGTCGTGCTGGTGGTGGTGTGTCAGGGTTTAGGGCAGTGCAGTGGTGTTAGGGCAGTGTAGGGGGTCTTGCAGGGGGTGGTCTTTCAGGGTTTAGGGCAGTGCAGTGGTGTTCGGGCACGGTAGGGGGTCATGCAGGGGGTGGTGTTTCAGGGTTCAGGGCAGTGCAGTGGTGTTTGGGCAGTGTAGAGGGTCATGCAGGGGGGTGTTTCGGGGTTTAGGGCAGTGCAGTGGTGTTCGGGCAGTGTAGGGGGTCGTGCTGGGGGTGGTGTTTCAGGGTTTTGAGCAGTGCAGTGGTGTTCGGGCAGTGTAGGGGGTCATGCAGGGGATGGTGTTTCAGGGTTTAGGTCAGTGCATTGGTGTTTGGGCCATGTAGGGGGTCCTGCTGGGGGTGGTGTTTCACGGTTTAGGGCATGCAAGAGTGTTCGGGCCGGGTAGGGGGTCGTGCTTGGGGTGGTGTTTCAGGGTTCAGGGCCTTGCAGTGGTGTCGGGCCATGTATGGGGTTAGGCACGGGGTGATGTTTCAGGGTTTAGAACAGTGCAGTGGTGTTCGGACCGTGTAGGGGGTCATGCTGGGGGTGGTGTTTCAGGGTTTAGGGCAGTGCAGTGGTGTTCGAGCAGTGTAGGGGGTCGTGCTGGCCGTGGTGTTTTAATGTTTAGGTCAGTGCAGTGGTGTTTGGGCAGTGCAGGGGGTTCGGCTGGGGGTGGTGTATTACGGTTTAGGGCAGTGCAGTGGTGTTCGGGCAGTGTAGAGGGTCGTGCTGGTGGTGGTGTTTCAGGGTTTAGGTCAGTGCATTGGTGTTTGGGCCATGTAGGGGGTCCTGCTGGGCGTGGTGTTTCACGGTTTAGGGCATGCATGAGTGTTCGGGCCGTATAGGGGGTCGTGCAGGGGGTGGTGTTTCAGGGTTTAGGGTAGTGCAGTGGTGTTTGGGTAGTGTAGTTGGTCGTGCTGGGGTAGTGTTTTAGGGTTTAGGGCAGTGCAGTGGTGTTTGGGTAGTGTAGGGGATAGTGCAGGGGTAGTGTTTTAGGGTTTAGTGCAGTGCATTGGTGTTTGTGTATTGAAGGTGGTCATGCGGGGGTAGTATTTTAGGGTTTAGGGCAGTGCATTGGTGTTTGGGTAGTGTAGGGGGTTGTGCGGGGGTAGTGTTTTAGGGTTTAGGGCAGAGCAGTGGTGTTAGGGCAGTGTAGGGGGTCGTGCTGTGGGTGGTGTTTCAGGGTTTAGGGTAGTGCAGTGGTGTCCGGGCAGTGTAGGTGGTTGTGGTTGGGCTAGTGTTTCAGGGTTTAGGGCAGTGCAGTGGTGTTTGGGCAGTATAGGGGGTCATGCTGGGGGTGGTGTTTTAGGGTTTAGGGCAGGGCAGTGGTGTTCGGGCAGAGTAGGGGGTCATTCTGGAGTTTTTTTCATGGTTTATGGCAGAGCAGTGGTGTTTGGGCAGTGTATGGGGTCATGCTGGGCATGGTGTTTCAGGGTATAGGGCAGTGCAGTGGTGTTTGGGCAGTGTAGGGGGTCATGCATGGGTGGTGTTTCAGGGTTTAGGGCAGGGCAGTGTTGTTCAGGCACTGTAGGGGACTTGAATGGGGTGGTGGTTTAGGGTTTAGGGCAGTGCAGTGGTGTTTGTTTATTGTAGGGGGTCGTGTTTTAGGGTTTAGGGTAGTGCGGTGGTGTTTGGGTAATGTAGGGGGTCGTTCTGGGTGTAGTGTTTTAGGGTTTAGGATAGTGCAGTGGTATTTGGGTAGTGTAGGGGGTCGTGCTGGGGTAGTGCGTTAGGGTTTAGGGCAGTGCAGTGGTGTTTGGGTAGTGTAGGGGATTGTGCGGGGGTAGTGTTTTAGAGTTTAGTGCAGTGCATTGGTGTTTGTGTAGTGAAGGGGGTCGTGTTGGGGTAGTGTTTTAGGGTTTAGGGAAGTGCAGTGGTGTTTGGGTAATGTAGGGGGTCGTTCTGAGGGTAGTGTTTTAGGGTTTAGGGTAGTGCAGTGGTGTTTGGGTAGTGTAGGGGGTCGTGCTGTGGGTAGTGTTTTAGGGTTTAGGGTAGTACAGTGGTGTTTGTGTAGTGAAGGAGGAAGTGTTTTAGGGTTTATGCCAGAGCAGTTGCGTGTGGGCAGTGTAGGGGGTCGTGCTGGGGGTTATGTTTTGTGGTTTAGGTTAGTTCAGCGGTGTTTGTGTAGTGTAGGTTGTCATGTTTTAAGGTTTAGGGTAGTGCAGAACTCTTTGGGTAGTGTAGGGGGTTGTGTGGGGGAGATTTTAGGGATTAACGTAGTGCAGTAGTGTTTGGGCAGTGTAGGGGGTCGTGCTGGGAGTAGTGTTTTAGGGCCCGATTCACAGAACTAACTTAAGACAAAATCCTTAACTTACTACCATTTTGGTATTCACAGAAGGCACTTACTCATTTTGGTATTCACAGAAGGCACTTACTCATTTCGGTATTCACAGAAGTTAGGAGTCCTAAGTTTAGGACTCCTAAATGCCTTCTGTGAATACCGAAAGTCTTAAAATTAGGATTTTTCTCAGTTTAGTAGTAGTATAGTTAGGACTCCTAACTTTAGGACTCCTAAATGCCTTCTGTGAATACCGAAAGTCTTAAAATTAGGATTTTTCTCAGTTTAGTAGTAGTATAGTTAGGACTCCTAACTTTAGGACTCCTAAATGCCTTCTGTGAATACCGAAAGTCTTAAAATTAGGATTTTTCTCAATTTAGTAGTCCTAAGTTTAGGACTCCTAACTTTAGGACTCCTAAATGCCTTCTGTGAATACCGAAAGCCTTAAAATTAGGATTTTTCTCAGTTTAGGAGTCCTAAGGTTAGGACTCCTAACTTTACAACTACTAAACTGAGAAAAATCCTAATTTTAAGGCTTTCGGTATTCACAGAAGGCATTTAGGAGTCCTAAAGTTAGGAGTCCTAAACTTAGGACTACTAAATTGAGAAAAATCCTAATTTTAAGACTTTTGGTATTCACAGAAGGCATTTAGGAGTCCTAAACTTAGGACTCCTAACTTCTGTGAATACCGAAATGAGTAAGTGCCTTCTGTGAATACCAAAATGAGTAAGTGCCTTCTGTGAATACCAAAATGATAGTAAGTTTAGGATTTTGTCTTAAGTTAGTTCTGTGAATCGGGCCCTTAGGGTTTAGGTCAGTGCAGTGGTGGGCAGTGTAGGGGGTCGTGCTGGGGGTGGTGTTTTAGGGTTTAGGGCAGTGCAGTGGTGTTCGGGCAGTGTAGGGGGTCGTGCTGGTGGTGGTGTGTCAGGGTTTAGGGCAGTGCAGTGGTGTTAGGGCAGTGTAGGGGGTCTTGCAGGGGGTGGTCTTTCAGGGTTTAGGGCAGTGCAGTGGTGTTCGGGCACGGTAGGGGGTCATTCAGGGGGTGGTGTCAGGGTTCAGGGCAGTGCAGTGGTGTTTGGGCAGTGTAGAGGGTCATGCAGGGGGGTGTTTCAGGGTTTAGGGCAGTGCAGTGGTGTTCGGGCAGTGTAGGGGGTCGTGCTGGGGGTGGTGTTTCAGGGTTTTGAGCAGTGCAGTGGTGTTCGGGCAGTGTAGGGGGTCATGCAGGGGATGGTGTTTCAGGGTTTAGGTCAGTGCATTGGTGTTTGGGCCATGTAGGGGGTCCTGCTGGGGGTGGTGTTTCACGGTTTAGGGCATGCAGGAGTGTTCGGGCCGGGTAGGGGGTCGTGCTTGGGGTGGTGTTTCAGGGTTCAGGGCCTTGCAGTGGTGGTCGGGCCATGTATGGGGTTAGGCACGGGGTGATGTTTCAGGGTTTAGAACAGTGCAGTGGTGTTCGGACCGTGTAGGGGGTCATGCTGGGGGTGGTGTTTCAGGGTTTAGGGCAGTGCAGTGGTGTTCGAGCAGTGTAGGGGGTCATGCTGGCAGTGGTGTTTTGATGTTTAGGTCAGTGCAGTGGTGTTTGGGCAGTGTAGGGGGTTGGGCTGGGGGTGGTGTATTACGGTTTAGGGCAGTGCAGTGGTGTTCGGGCAGTGTAGAGGGTCGTGCTGGTGGTGGTAATTCAGGGTTTAGGTCAGTGCATTGGTGTTTGGGCCATGTAGGGGGTCCTGCTGGGGGTGGTGTTTCACGGTTTAGGGCATGCAGGAGTGTTCGGGCCGTATAGGGGGTCGTGCAGGGGGGTGGTGTTTCAGGGTTTAGGGTAGTGCAGTGGTGTTTGGGTAGGGTAGTTGGTCGTGCTGGGGTAGTGTTTTAGGGTTTAGGGCAGTGCAGTGGTGTTTGGGTAGTGTAGGGGATAGTGCAGGGGTAGTGTTTTAGGGTTTAGTGCAGTGCATTGGTGTTTGTGTATTGAAGGTGGTCATGCGGGGGTAGTGTTTTAGGGTTTAGGGCAGTGCATTGGTGTTTGGGTAGTGTAGGGGGTCGTGCGGGGGTAGTGTTTTAGGGTTTAGGGCAGAGCAGTGGTGTTAGGGCAGTGTAGGGGTCATGCTGTGGGTGGTGTTTCAGGGTTTAGGGTAGTGCAGTGGTATCCGGGCAGTGTAGGTGGTTGTGGTTGGGCTAGTGTTTCAGGGTTTAGGGCAGTGCAGTGGTGTTTGGGCAGTGTAGGGGGTCATGCTGGGGCTAGTGTTTCAGGGTTTGGGGCAGTGCAGTGGTGTTCGGGCAGTACAGGTGTCGTGCTGTGGCTGGTGTTTCAGGGTTTAGGGCAGAGCAGTGGTGTTCGGGCAGTATAGGGGGTCATTCTGGAGTTTTTTTCAGGGTTTATGGCAGAGCAGTGGTGTTTGGGCAGTGTATGGGGTCATGCTGGGCATGGTGTTTCAGGGTATAGGGCAGTGCAGTGGTGTTTGGGCAGTGTAGGGGGTCGTGCATGGGGTGGTGTTTCAGGGTTTAGGGCAGGGCAGTGTTGTTCAGGCAGTGTAGGGGGACTTGAAGGGGGTGGTGGTTTAGGGTTTAGGGCAGTGGTGTTAGGCAGTGTAGGGGGTCTTGCTGGTGGTGGTGTTTCAGGGTTTAGGGCAGTGCAGTGGTGTTCCAGCAGTGTAGGGGGTTGTGCTGGGGATAGTGTTTCAGGGTTTAGGGTAGTGCAGTGGTGAGCGGGCAGTGCAGGGGGTCGTGCTGGGGGTGGTGTTTTAGGGTTTAGGGCAGTGCAGTGGTGTTCGGGCAGTGTAGGGGGCTGTGCTGGGGGTAGTGTTTCAAGGTTTAGGGCCGTACAGTGGTGTTTGGGTAGTGTAGAGGGTCATGCAGGGGGTAGTGTTTTAGGGTTTAGGGTAGTGCAGCAGTGTTTGTTTAGTTTAGGGGGTCGTGTTTTAGGGTTTAGGGTAGTGCAGCGGTCTTTGGTTAGTGTAGGGGGTCGTACGGGGGGAGTTATTTTAGTGTTTAGGGTAGTGCAGTTGTGTTTGGGTAGTGTAGGGGGTCGTTCTGGGTGTAGTGTTTTAGGTTTTAGGATAGTGCAGTGGTATTTGGGTAGTGTAGGGGGTCGTGCTGGGGTAGTGTGTTAGGGTTTAGGGCAGTGCAGTGGTGTTTGGGTAGTGAGGGGATTGTGCGGGGGTAGTGTTTTAGAGTTTAGTGCAGTGCATTGGTGTTTGTGTAGTGAAGGGGGTCGTGTTGGAGTAGGGTTTTAGGGTTTACGGAAGTGCAGTGGTGTTTGGGTAATGTAGGGGGTCGTTCTGAGGGTGGTATTTTAGGGTTTAGGGTAGTGCAGTGGTGTTTGGGTAGTGTAGGGGATTGTGCGGGGGTAGTGTTTTAGAGTTTAGTGCAGTGCATTGGTGTTTGTGTAGTGAAGGGGGTCGTGTTGGAGTAGGGTTTTAGGGATTACGGAAGTGCAGTGGTGTTTGGGTAATGTAGGGGGTCGTTCTGAGGGTGGTATTTTAGGGTTTAGGGTAGTGCAGTGGTGTTTGGGTAGTGTAGGGTGCCGTGCTGTGGGTAGTGTTTTAGGGTTTAGGGTAGTGCAGTGGTGATTGTGTAGTGAAGGAGGAAGTGTTTTAGGGTTTATGGTAGTGCAGTGGTGTTTGTGCAGTGTAGGGGGTCGTGCTGGGGGTTATGTTTTATGGTTTAGGGTAGTTCAGCAGTGTTTGTGTAGTGTAGGGGGTCATGTTTTAGGGTTTAGGGTAGTGCAGAGCTCTTTCGGTAGTGTAGGGGGTTGTGCGGGGGAGATTTTAGGGATTAACGTAGTGCAGTAGTGTTCGGGCAGTGTAGGGGTCGTGCTGGGAGTGGTGTTTTAGGGTTTAGGTCAGTGCAGTGGTGTTTGGGCAGTGTAGGGGTCGTGCTGGGGGTGGTGTTTTAGGGTTTAGGGCAGTGCAGTGGTGTTCGGGCAGTGTAGGGGGTCGTGCTGGTGGTGGTGTGTCAGGGTTTAGGGCAGTGCAGTGGTGTTAGGGCAGTGTAGGGGGTCTTGCAGGGGGTGGTCTTTCAGGGTTTAGGGCAGTGCAGTGGTGTTCGGGCAGGGTAGGGGGTCATGCAGGGGGTGGTGTTTCAGGGTTCAGGGCAGTGCAGTGGTGTTTGGGCAGTGTTTAGGGTCATGCAGGGGGGTGTTTCAGGGTTTAGGGCAGTGCAGTGGTGTTCAGGCAGTGTAGGGGGTCGTGCTGGGGGTGGTGTTTCAGGGTTTCGAGCAGTGCAGTGGTGTTCGGGCAGTGTAGGGGGTCATGCAGGGGAAGGTGTTTCAGGGTTTAGGTCAGTGCATTGGTGTTTGGGCCATGTAGAGGGTCCTGCTGGGGGTGGTGTTTCACGGTTTAGGGCATGCAGGAGTGTTCGGGCCGGGTAGGGGGTCGTGCTTGGGGTGGTGTTTCAGGGTATAGGGCCTTGCAGTGGTGGTCCGGCCATGTATGGGGTTAGGCACGGGGTGATGTTTCAGGGTTTAGAGCAGTGCAGTGGTGTTCGGACCGTGTAGGGTGTCGTGCTGGGGGTGGAGTTTCAGGGTTTAGGGCAGTGCAGTGGTGTTCGAGCAGTGTAGGGGGTCGTGCTGGGCGTGGTGTTTTAGGGTTTAGGTCAGTGCAGTGGTGTTTGGGCAGTGTAGGGGGTTGTGCTGGGGGTGGTGTATTAAGGTTTAGGGCACTGCAGTGGTGTTCGGGCAGTGTAGAGGGTCGTGCTGGTGGTGGTGTTTTAGGGTTTAGGGCAGTGCAATGGTGTTCGGACAGTGTAGGGGATCATGCAGGGGGTGGTGTTTCAGGGTATAGTGCAGTGCATTGGTGTTTATGTAGTGTAGGGGGTCGTGCTTGGGGCGGATGTTTTAGGGTTTAGGGCAGAGCTGTGGTGTTTGGGCATTGTAGGGGGCCATGCTGGGGGTGGTGTTTCAGGGTATAGTGCAGTGCAGTGGTGTTTGGGCAGTGTACGGGGTCATGCAGGGGGTTGTGTTTCAGGGTTTAGGGCAGTGCAGTGGTGTTCGGGCAGTGTAGGGGGTCATGCTGGGGCTAGTGTTTCAGGGTTTTGGGACAGTGGTGTTCGGGCATTGTAGGGGGTCTTGCTGGGGCTGGCCTTTCAGGGTTTAGGACAGTGCAGTGGTGTTGGGGCAGTGTAGGGGGTCGTGCTGGGGCTGGTGTTTCAGGATTTAGGGCAGTGCCGTGGTGTTCGGGCAGTGTAGGAGGTCGTGCTGGGGCTGGTGTTTCAGGGTTTAGGCCAGTGCAGTGGGGTTCGGGCAGCATAGGGGGTTGTGCAGGGGGGTGGTGTTTCAGGGTTTAGGGCAGTGCAAGGGTGTTCGGGCAGTGTAGGGGGTCGTGCTGGGGGTGGTGTGTCAGGGTTTACGGCAGTGCAGTGGTGCTCGGGTAGTGTAGGGAGTCGTGCTGGGGGTGATGTTTTAGGGTTTAGGGCAGTGCAATGGTGTTCGGGCAGTGTAGGGGCCGTGCTGAGGTGGTGTTTCAGGGTTTAGGGCAGTGCAGTGATGTTTGGGTAGTGTAGGGAGTTGTGCAGGTGGTAGTTGTTAGAATCCGGGGTTACTGACCTGGCCATTTCAGTCCGCCTCTGCTGTGTGTGTGTGTTCTGCCTAGCAACAGTGAAGAGCAGGGCTGGGGAATTCCAGGAGACAGGCTAACTGCCAGGTGGTGGGTAGAGAGATTACACCAGGATGGGTGGGAGTAGTACACCTTTGACTCTGAAGAGACCTGTGCTCTGCCACCACAAAGCCGGCTCCGCCCCCTGTGGAGCGGCTGATGTCTCTGCCCTGCTGCTGAAAGGAAAGAGCAGAGTCACCACAACAAAGTGCTCCAAAACTGGACTGAGCCAGGCCCAGGCCCCCTGGCGACAAAGAACAAAAGAATTGTGCTATAAAAGAAGGAGCCCTCTCCTAAGAAATCAGATCCTGTTTGCGCCAAGACGATCCTCTGCCTGAAGGAGAAGGACCTGGAGAAGCTGAAGGAGGAATACTGTCCCTCTGCTTGAGAGACTGGCCTGCAGTGGGTGCCTGTCTGCTGGAAGGAGAGGAAAAGACTAAAGGAAAAGACTTTGCATCAACTTGTGCTTTCAAACAATCTCCAAGGGCTTGCTAGTGAACTTGCCCCCTGAACTGCGCCCCAGGAACAGTGGGCGCTACCTTTCCCCCAGAAGAGGAAAGGCTGCTGGAAGCGATCCTGTGACGCTGAACCCTGAGGACCTTGTGCCCCTTATCTGAGCACTGCGACATCTGTCACCGGGGCTACTGCGAGCACCACAAAGATCTTTCCATCTGGTCCAAGCACCGCAAGCAACTGCCCCCCGAGCCGTAGCTCGCACCGCGAAGTAAGAAACTCATCCGGCTCCAAGCGCTAAGCCTCTGCGACCCCCCCTGGCCGTGGAAGCTCCTGTGAAGACCGGCGACGCACTGTGTGTCCCCTTTGTGAAGCTGACAGCGCGACGCGCTGAGGAGATTGCCCCCGAGCTGCCCCTCCTGCTTCTGCCTGTGATCGTGTGGCCGAGACTGTCCTGGAGCACCCCACGAAGCACCGCCGCCCACTGCCAAGAAGGGACGACAACGCGATGTGGGACGCTCCTGCCAGGACCCCTGCAGCTGCTGTGATCACCCCCTGTGCGAGAAAAGGTACTGTGCCCTGAAAGCGCCGCTGTACGAGGCCTCCCGTGCTCTGTACGGTGCCAGCGTAGCTGGCAGTGAACTGTACGGACCGTACCCTCGTAGGTACGTGTCGTACACGTCGGGTACGCCTCTCCAAACCTCACGCTTCTCACGTGAGCACCGTCAATGTCTTTAATGCTGTAGGAGCCGTACCTCCGTTGGGACGCTGTGAACAGCTGCTACGGACTGTACCAAAGCTCGCGCTTCACGCGTGAGTCACGTAGCGCTACGCTGGCACCGTAGAGAGCACGGGAGGCCTTGTACAGTGGCACTTTCAGGGCACAGTACCTTTTCTCGCACAGGGGGTGATCACAGCAGCTTCAGGGGTCCTGGCAGGAGCGTCCCACGTCGCATTGTCGTCCCTTCTTTGCAGTGGGCGGCGGTGCTTCGTGGGGTGCTCCAGGACAGTCTCGGCCACACGATCACGGGCAGAAGCAGGAGGGGCAGCTCGGGGGCAATCTCCTCAGCGCGTCGTGCTGTCAACTTCACGAAGGGGACACACAGTGCGTCGCCGGTCTTCACCGGAGCTTCCACGGCCAGGGATATCGCAGAGGCTCAGCGCTTGGAGCCGGATGAGGTTCTTTCTTCGCGGTGCGAGCTACGGCTCGGGGGGGCAGTTGCTTGCGGTGCTTGGACCAGATGGAAAGGTCTTTGCGGTGCTCGCAGTAGCCCCGGTGACAGATGTCGCGGTGCTCAGATAAGGGGCACAAGGTCCTCAGGGGTCAGCGTCACAGGATCGCTTCCAGCAGCCTTTCCTCTTCTGGGGGAAAGGTAGCGCCCACTGTTCCTGGGGCGCAGTTCAGGGGGCAAGTTCACTAGCAAGCCCTTGGAGATTGTTTGAAAGCACAAGTTGATGCAAAGTATTTTCCTTTAGTCTTTTCCTCTCCTTCCAGCAGACAGGCACCCACTGCAGGCCAGTCTCTCAAGCAGAGGGACAGTATTCCTCCTTCAGCTTCTCCAGGTCCTTCTCCTTCAGGCAGAGGTTCGTCTTGGCGCAAACAGGATCTGATTTCTTAGGAGCAGGGCTCCTTCTTTTATAGCACAATTCTTTTGTTCTTTGTCGCCAGGGGGCCTGGGCCTGGCACAGTCCAGTTTTGGAGCACTTTGTTGTGGTGACTCTGCTCTTTCCTTTCAGCAGCAGGGCAGAGACATCAGCCGCTCCACAGGGGGCAGAGCCGGCTTTGTGGTGGCAGAGCACAGGTCTATTCAGAGTCAAAGGTGTACTCCTCCCACCCATCCTGGTGTAATCTCTCTACCCACCACCTGGCAGCCAGCCTGTCTCCTGGAATTCCCCAGCCCTGCTCTTCACTGTTGCTAGGCAGAACACACACACACAGCAGAGGCGGACTGAAATGGCCAGGTCAGTAAATACTAACTTTCTAAAAGTAGTATTTACAAACACAGGATATTAAAATAAACTTTACTAAAAGAAGTATTTTATTATTCTGAGTTCAGGCATACTAAATATAACTTTCTACCATGCTCTATGAGTCCACTGGGATTACAGCGTGTAGTAATTCCAGCAGCCCATTCTGGCCTATGGAGAGCAGGTAGCCTTCAATAGTGAAAAACGAAAATGGCTGTAATTCACTATTAGGACATGCCACACACATCAGGGCATGTCCTACCTTATACCTACAATGCACCCTGCCCTTGCGCCTATCAGAGGGGTGACTAATATGTAGTTAAGTGAAGGTTTGGGGACTGGCAAGTAGGTGCACTTGCGCAATCAGCGCGTCAGTACCAGACCGCGCGCAGGATCTGCAGTGGCAGACCGTAGACACATTTTACTAGGCCGCTTCTGTGGGTGGCACAACCAGTGCTGCAAGCCCACCAGCAGCATTTGCATTTACAAGCCCTGGCACTCCTGGTGCACTTTACTAGGGGCTGATAGTAAACCAAATAAGCTAATCATGGACACCAATCAATGTATACACTTTTTAAAAGGGAGCACTTGCACTGTGGCACTGATTAGCAGTGGCACAGTGCCCTGAGCAGCTAACACCAACAAAACACAATGAGGCACATCAGCAAAAAGTGGAAGGGAAACTCACGCCAAGGTGCCAGGTCTAACACGTGTCCCCTCCAGCTGAAATGTGGGGGGAACAACCCTACCCCAGGGAGTTCCTCTTCACTAAGGTGGAAAAACCTGGACAGACCGTCAGCATTGGCATGATCTGTGCCAGGGCGATGCTCCACCATAAAGTCCATACCCTGTAGGGAGATGGACCACCTCAACAGTTTTGGGTTCTCACCCCTCATTTGCATCAACCATCTGAGGGGCCTGTGGTCGGTCTGAACCCGGAAGTGAGTCCCAAACAAGTAGGGCCTCAGCTTCTTCAGCGCCCAGACCACAGCAAATGCTTCTCGCTCTATCACACTCCATCTTTGTTCCCATGGAAGTAACCTCCTACTTATGAAGGCTACAGGTTGGTCCCAGCCCTCCTCAGTCATCTGTGAGAGAACAGCCCCTACACCATGCTCTGATGCGTCCGTTTGCACTAGAAATTCTTTGGAGAAGTCAGGAGCCAGGAGCACGGGCGCCGTGCACATGGCAGTTTTCAGGGTGTCAAAGGCCTTCTGACAGGTGTCAGTCCATATCACTTTTCTGGGCTGCTTCTTCGAAGTCAGCTCTGTCAAGGGGGCAACGATGCTGCCATACCCCTTGACAAACCTCCTGTAGTACCCTGTGAGTCCTAAAAAGGCCCTCACCTCCGTCTGGGTCTTTGGGGGCTCCCAAGCCAGGCTGGTTTCGATCTTGGGTTGTAGGGGCGCCACCTGGCCGCTCCCTACTTGGTGTCCCAAGTACACCACGGAACCCTGCCCAATCTGACACTTGCTTGCCTTGATCATGAGGCTTGCCTTGCGCAGTGCCATCAACACTTCCCAGAGATGTTGCAGGTGTTCTTTCCATGTGCCACCGAACACTGCGATGTCATCCAGGAATGTGGCGCTGAACTCGGTCAGCCCAGCCAACACCTGGTTGACCAACCTCTGGAAGGTGGCAGGGGCATTCTTCATCCCAAACGGCATAACCCGGAACTGCTAGTGCCCATCTGGTGTGGAGAATGCAGACCTCTCTTTGGCCCCATCAGTCAAGGCGATCTGCCAGTACCCAGACGTTAAATCAAACGTGCTGAGGTACCGAGCAGCCCCTAACCGATCGATGAGCTCATCAGCTCTGGGGATGGGGTGCGCATCAGTCTTCGTGACTGAATTGAGTCCTCTGTAGTCCACACAGAACCGGAGTTCGGGTGTGGCACCCGGCGCTGCCCCCTTTGGGACCAAGACCACTGGCTGGCCCAAGGTCTGCTGGAGGACTCAACCACCCCAAGAGCAAGCATCTTTGAGACCTTCTCTTTGATGCAGGCTCTGACCCTGTTAGTTACCCTGTAAACCTTGTGCTTCACAGGTAAGCTGTCTCCTGTATCCACATCATGGACGCACCAATCTGTGATACCAGAAACCAGGGAGAACAGGTCAGGAAACTGCCCCAGCAGCTGGCGGCAGTTATCCTGTTGCTCAGGGGTTAGGGTGGGTGAGAGGTTAACTCCATCCACTGACCCGTCTCGCTCTGAGGCTACCAAGAGGTCAGGAAGAGGCTCAGACTCCTCCTCCGTCCCATCATCGGTGGCCAAGAGCATGACCACTTCGGACCTCTCCAAGTGGGGCTTCAGTCGATTGACATGGAGGACCCTCAAGGGGTTCCTCGGAGACTGCAAGTCCACCAAGTAGGTGACAGAACTCTTGCGCTCCACAATCTCAAAGGGTCCTGTCCACTTGTCCTGGAGTGCACAAGGCTCCACAGGGGCCAAGACCCATACCTTCTGACCAGGTTGAAGCTCAACCAGAGTGGCATTCTGGTTGTACCACCGCTTCATTTCCTCTTGGCTGGCTTCCAGGTTTGCCTCAGCAAGTTGCCTGAAACGCCGAGTCTGGTTCCGAAAGGCCAGCATGTAACTGTATACATTCTGGGGAGGTTTCCTGGGAGATTGCTCCCAGCCTTCCTTGACCAAACTAAGAGGTCCTCGTACTGGGTGACCATACAGAAGCTCAAAGGGACTGAACCCCAGAGACTTCTGTGGCACTTCACGGTACGCAAAGAGAAGGCATGGTAAGAGGACATCCCACTTACGCCTCATGGGTTCCTCAAGACCCATAATCATGCCTTTTAGCGTTCGGTTGAAGCGCTCAACCAACCCGTTTCCTAGGGGATGGTAAGGGGTGGTGAACTTGTATGTCACACCACACTCTTGCCAAAGGGATTTGATATATTTCGATATGAAATTGGTCCCCCTGTCGGACACCACCTCTAGAGGGAATCCTACTCGTGAGAAAATTCCCATCAGTGCCCGTCCCACCACGGGGGCCGTCACTGTCCTCAGAGGGATGGCTTCAGGGTACCAGGTGGCATGGTCCACCAAGACCAGGATAAACCTGTTGCCCATGGCTGTCTTGGGGTCCAGTGGCCCCACAATGTCAATCCCCACTTGTTGGAAAGGGGTACTGACTACAGGGAAAGGTTGGAGTGGAGCTTTCAGCTTCCTTCCACTCTTGCCACTTGCCTGGCAAGTCTGGCATGTCCTGCAGTGAGTGTCAGAACTCCTGCGCATTTGAGGCCCATAAAAGTGGGTGACAAGCCTTTCGAAGGTCTTGTCCTGCCCCAAATGCCCTGCTAACGGAACGTCGTGAGCCAGCCCCAGTAGGAAGGCTGTAAACTTCTGGGGTACCACCAGCGCACGGGCTGACCCAGGTTCAGCAACCTTAGGCTCTGAGTACAGAAGGTCGTTCTCCCAGTAGATCAAGGGAGTACCGGACTGATCACCATTGGCCTGGGCTGCAGCCTGCTGCCGCATACCCACTAGAGAGGGGCACTCTTTCTGCTCCCTGCAGAATTCCTCCCTGGAGGGGCCTCCTTCTTGCTGCCAATGGGTCAGCTCAGGCAGGTCCCCCAGTTTAGCTATCTGTTCCCCGGTAGGCTCCAGGGCATCCCCCTCAAGGTCTGCTTACTCCTGGGCCGTGGGAACTTGAGGAGCCGGTTTCCCGTGCCTCCCGTGCCCTCTCCCTAAGGCCGGTTCCTGGGCCTCTCCCTCAGGCTCCAGGGTCCCTTCAACACCCCTACTGACTGCCATCGACCGGATGGTCACGCACGCCCAATCAGGTAAACCCACCATCCGCAGGTGAGTTGTCTTCTCCACCTTTTCCCAAGGGGAGCTCTCCAAATCATTCCCTAGGAGACAGTCTACAGGCATGGCAGTTCTCACAGCGACTTGCAGAGTACCAGAGACCCCCCCACTCAAAGGGAACTTGAGCCATTGGACAATGACTCTCTGTGTTGTCAGCATTGACAACCCGACAATAGGCATGGGGTACGACCTGCTCTTGAGATACCAGGTGCTGCCACACTGCAGTCACGCTGGCTCCTGTGTCTCTAAGAGCCTCTACCTTCTTCCCATTGACGGTCACCACTTGCCCATATTTTTTAGTGTTAGAGGGCAAGTCGGCGCTTGGGACCATCTCACTGTCTCCTAGTGAGACTAAGGTCAGTTGGACGGGGTCCCACCCACCTGGGACTTCTACCTCCTCCCCAAAGGCTACTGTAGCCACTTGCTTCAGTAGAGCACCAGTGGGTGCTGGTTTCCCATACTGGCGACACTTGATATCACTGGCAAAGTGACCCAGTTCACCAAATTATAACATTGACGGGTCCCTTGGGAACAGGTTTACCTGTCGGGCCCCTGTCGGCTTCGGGGGTGGGGGAGGCTGAGAACCTTTCTGCTGGTTCCCTTGGGGATTACTTTGGGGGCCTTTTTGTGACCCTTTCTGTTTTCCCTTGTCCCCCCCACTCTTCTGCTGGGGACCCTGCCCACCCTTGGCAGAGTCTCCCACTTGACCCTTGTGGACCCTGGTGCTGACCCAGCGGTCCGCCTCCTCAGCAAGCTTCCTAGGGTTAGTCAGCTTGCTATCTATCAGGTGTTGGCGTAGCTCAGGAAAACAATTAAGCGACAAGTGCTCCCATGCAATTAAATCAAAGAGACCTTGGTAATCATCAACTTTGCTACCCTTCACCCAGCCATCCAGTGCTCTGCAGAAAAAGGTTACATACTCCACATACGTACTCTCCGCAATCTTGGTACACCCCCTGAACCTCTGTCTATATAATTCAGGAGTGAGCCCATATCTATTCATTAAAGCTTCCTTCATGTAAGGGTAAGAATTGTATATATCAGAGGTCACATCTAGAAGTGTGACCCACCCCTCACTAAGGAACCGTCCCCACAATCCCGCTCCCCAATCTCTCTCAGGGACCCGGTGGGAAGACATGGCTACCTCATAGGCCTTAAACCACAGCCCTATGTCATCATTCTTAAAGTATTCCTTAACTACATCTTTTGGCATGTACACCCTTGACTCTACCTGCACCGGTGTTGCGCTGCCACCAGAGGGAGGGTTTTCCAAGCTTTTGGCCTTTAATTCCAGCTCCCTCATTTTCAGGTCATATTCCATTCTTCTTTCTTCAAGAGCCAGTTTCTTGCTCTCTAGCTTCAATTGGCCATTTAATTTCAGCTTTGCTAAAGTGACTTCTTGCTCTCTTGCGGCCTGTCTGTCTGCCAGCTCCTCTGGCGACAGGCCTCTGCCAACACTGTGGACGCTCTCCGCTGCTTCTACTCAGTCAACTTCCTCAGGTACAACATCCTCAGCTGCACCCCTTGATTCCACCCAGGCTCTCATTGCCATTAGGAAGTGTGATTTGAGCCTGTATCCTCTACGTGGGACCTTGAGCTGCCTGCAGAGATGCTCGAGTTTGTTTTTTGAGTAGCTATCCAGTTCGGACTCATCCCATACTAGTTCCTCTCTCTCAGAGATTCCAGATGCTGAATCCTCTGTGCTGTGTGAGACTGGAATGGCTTCAGACGCAAGGGATCTTCTTTACTTGGCAAGCGAATTCGAAATTAAAAAGTTCTGTGGGTCAAGCTACTGGACTGTCCTCACTGTGCAATGGCTAGTAATCAGAACGCAAATCCGTAAATCCTCACCGCTGCCACCAATGTTAGAATCCGGGGTCTCTGGTTGGCGCAGGTATGCACTTGCGACAAGCAGGGACCCTTTCCTCTAAGTCAGGGCGTAGGATCACCTCCTAAAAGTAACCCCTGCTCACCCTCTAGGTAACGTGGCGCGAGCAGTCAGGCTAGATTCCAGAGGGCATTAGGTTAAGCGTTCAAGATATCTCACACAATAATCACCTCCCCACCACACAAAGATACAAGGCTGTATTTATCAAGAATAAAGTTCTTTATATAAAAGATTTCTTTTAGGTAGGTTGTCAAAATACAGTCCTCTTGCTTAAATAATGTTCCAGTTACTTTCAGGCAGTCCACAGTTCTTAAAATGGCAAAATTATACTTAAAATAGGCTTCTTAGGGGTTCTGTGCACTTCGTAGCGCCTTTGTTACGCTTTGTACAAGGTTTCAGAGGTGTCTTGCCGTTTCTCACACTTCTCGCGTGAGCACGAGTACGCTTGCCGTTCCTCACGCTTCTCGCGTGAGCACGCGTATGCTGGCAGTGAACCGTACGGACCGTACCCTCGTAGGTATGTGTCGTACACGTCGGGTACGCCTCTCCAAACCTCACGCTTCTCGCGTGAGCACAGTCAATGTCTTTATGCTGTAGGAGCCGTACGTCCGTTGGGACGCTGCGAACAGCTGCTACGGACCGTACCAAAGCTCGCGCTTCACACGTGAGTCACGTAGCGCTACGCTGGCACCGCACAGAGCACGGGAGGCCTCGTACAGCGGCACTTTCAGGGCACAGTACCTTTTCTGGCACAGGGGGTGATCACAGCAGCTTCAGGGGTCCTGGCAGGAGCGTCCCACGTCGCGTTGTCGTCCCTTCTTGGCAGTGGGCGGCTGTGCTTCGTGGGGTGCTCCAGGACAGTCTCGGTCACACGATCACAGGCAGAAGCAGGAGGGTCAGCTCGGGGGCAATCTCCTCAGCACGTCACGCTGTCAGCTTCACGAAGGGGACACACAGTGCGTCGCCGGTCTTCACAGGAGCTTCCACGGCCAGGGGGGGGGTCGCAGAGGCTCAGCGCTTGGAGCCGGATGAGTTTCTTTGTTCGCGGTGCGAGCTACGGCTCGGGGGCAGTTACTTGCGGTGCTTGGACCAGATGGACAGGTCTTTGCGGTGCTCGCAGTAGCCCCGGTGGCAGATGTCACGGTGCTCAGATAAGGGGCACAAGGTCCTCAGGGGTCAGCGTCACAGGATCGCTTCCAGCAGCCTTTCCTCTTCTGGGGGAAAGGTAGCGCCCACTGTTCCTGGGGCGCAGTTCAGGGGGCAAGTTCACAAGCAAGCTCTTGGAGATGGTTTGAATGCACAAGTTGATGCAAAGTCTTTTCCTTTAGTTTTTTCCTCTCCTTCCAGCAGACAGGCACCCACTGCAGGCCAGTCTCTCAAGCAGAGGGACAGTATTCCTCCTTCAGCTTCTCCAGGTCCTTCTCCTTCAGGCAGAGGTTCGTCTGGCGCAAACAGGATCTGATTTTTTAGGAGCAGGGCTCCTTCTTTTATAGCACAATTCTTTTGTTCTTTGTCGCCAGGGGGCCTGGGCCTGGCTCAGTCCAGTTTTGGAGCACTTTGTTGTGGTGACTCTGCTCTTTCCTTTCAGCAGCAGGGCAGAGACATCAGCCGCTACACAGGGGGCGGAGCCGGCTTTGTGGTGGCAGAGCACAGGTCTATTCAGAGTCAAAGGTGTACTCCTCCCACCCATCCTGGTGTAATATCTCTACCCACCACCTGGCAGCCAGCCTGTCTCCTGGAATTCCCCAGCCCTGCTCTTCACTGTTGCTAGGCAGAACACACACACACAGCAGAGGCGGACTGAAATGGCCAGGTCAGTAAATACTAACTTTCTAAAAGTAGTATTTACAAACACAGGATATTAAAATAAACTTTACTAAAAGAAGTATTTTATTATTCTGAGTTCAGGCATACTAAATATAACTTTCTACCATGCTCTATGAGTCCACTGGGATTACAGCGTGTAGTAATTCCAGCAGCCCATTCTGGCCTATGGAGAGCAGGTAGCCTTCAATAGTGAAAAAAGAAAATGGCTGTAATTCACTATTAGGACATGCCACACACATCAGGGCATGTCCTACCTTATACCTCCAATGCACCCTGCGCTTGGGCCTACCAGAGGGGTGACTAATATGTAGTTAAGGGAAGGTTTGGGGACTGGCAAGTAGGTGCACTTGCGCAATCAGCACGTCAGTACCAGACCGCGCGCAGGTTCTGCAGTGGCAGACCGTAGACACATTTTACTAGGCCGCTTCTGTGGGTAGCACAACCAGTGCTGCAAGCCCACCAGCAGCATTTGCATTTACAAGCCCTGGCACTCCTGGTGCACTTTACTAGGGGCTGATAGTAAACCAAATAAGCCAATCATGGACACCAATCAATGTATACACTTTTCAATAGGGAGCACTTGCACTGTGGCACTGATAAGCAGTGGCACAGTGCCCTGAGCAGCAAACACCAACAAAACACAATGAGGCACATCAGCAAAAAGTGGAAGGGAAACTCACGCCAAGGTGCCAGGTCTAACAGTAGTGTTAAAGGGTTTAGGGTAGTGCAGCAGTCTTTGGTTAGTGTAGGGGGTCGTGTGGGGGGAGGTGTTTTTGGGTTTTGGGTAGTGCAGTTGTGTTTGGGTAGTGTAGGGGGTCGTGCACGAGGTAGTGTTTTAGGGTTTAGGGAAATGCAGTGGTGTTTGGGTAATGTAGGGGGTAGTTCTGGGGGTAGTGTTTTAGGGTTTAGGGTAGTGCAGTGGTGTTTGGGTAGTGTAGGAGATTGTGCGAAGGTATTGTTTTAGGGTTTAGTGCTGGGCATTGGTGTTTGTGTAGTGAAGGGGGTCGTGCGGGGGTAGTGTTTTAGGGTTTAGGGAAGTGCAGTGGTGTTTGGGTAATGTAGGGGGTTGTTCTGGGTGTAGTGTTTTAGGGTTTAGGGTAGTGCAGTGGTATTTGGGTAGTGTAGGGTGTCGTGCTGGGGGTAGTGTTATAGGGTTTAGGGTAGTGCAGTGGTGTTTGTGTAGTGTAGGGGGTCATGCTGGGGGTTATGTGTTTAGGGTTTAGGGTAGTGCAGTGGTGTTTGTGTAGTGTAGGGGGTCTTATTTTAGGGTTTAGGGTAGTTCAGAGCTCTTTGGGTAGTGTAGGGGGAAGTGGCAGGGGGGAGATTTTAGGAATTAAGGTAGTGCAGTGGTGTTCGGGCAGTGTAGGGGGTCGTGCTGGGGTGGTGTTTTAGGGTTTAGGTCAGTGCAGTGGTTTTTGGGCAGTGTAGGGGGTCGTGGTGGGGGTGGTGTTTTAGCGTTTAGGGCAGTGCAGTGGTGTTCGGGCAGTGAAGGGGTCGTGCTAGTGGTGGTGTTTCAGGGTTTAGGGCAGTGCAGTGGTGTTAGGGCAGTGTAGGGGGTCGTACAGGGGGGTGGTCTTTCAGGGTTTAGGGCAGTGCAGTGGAGTTTGGGCAATGTAGGGGGTCATGCAGGGGGTGGTGTTTCAGGGTGTAGGGCAGTGCAGTGATGTTCGGACAGTGTAGAGTGTCGTGCAGGGGGGTGGTGTTTCAGGGATTAGGGCAGTGCCGTGGTGTTCGGGCAGTGTAGGGGGTCGTGCTGGGGGTGGTGTTTCAGGGTTTAAGGCAGTGCAGTGGTGTTCGGGCAGTGTAGGGGGTCGTGCAGGGGATGGTGTTCAGGGTTTAGGGCAGTGCAGTGGTGTTTGGGCCGTGTAGGGTGTCCTGCTGGAGGTGGTGTTTCAGGGTTTAGGGCAGTGCAGGAGTGTTCGGGCCGGGTGGGTGGTCATGCTGGGGGTGGTGTTTCAGGGTTTAGGGCATTGCAGTGGTGTTCAGGCCATGTAGGGGGCAGTGCAGGGTGTTGTGTTTCAGTGTTTAGGACAGTGCAGTGGTGGTCGGGCCGTGTAAGGGGTTAGTCATGGGTGATGTTTCAGGGTTTAGAGCAGTGCAGTGGTGTTCGGGCTGTGTAGGGGGTTGGGCTGGGGGTGGTGTTTCAGGGTTTAGGGAAGTGCTGTGGTGTTCGAGCAGTGTAGGGGGTTGTTCCTGGGGTGGTGTTTTAGTCTTTAGGGCAGTGCACTGGCGTTTGGGCAGTGTAGGGGGTGTGCTGGTGGTTGTGTTTTAGGGTTTAGGGCAGTGCAGTGGTGGTCAGGCAATGTAGGGGGTGTGCTGGTGGTTGTGTTTTAGGGATTAGGGCAGTGCAGTGTTGTTCGGGCAGTGTAGGGGGTCTTGCATGGGGTGGTGTTTCAGGGATTTGTGCAGTGGTTTTCGGGCAGTGTAGGGGGTCTTGCGGGTGTGGGGTTTCAGGATTTATGGCAGTCGGTTTCAGGGTTCAGGGCAGTGCAGTGGCGTTTGGGCAGTGCAGGGGGTCATGCAGGGGGTGGTGTTTCAGGGTTTAGGGCAGTGCAGTGGCGTTCGGGCAGTGTAGGGGATCTTGCTGGGGGTGGTGTTTCAGGGTATAGTGCAGTGCAGTGCAGTGGTGTTCGTGTAGTGTAGGGGGCCATGCTGGGGGTGGATGTTGTAGGGTTTAGGGCAGAGCAGTGATGTTCGGGCAGTGTAGGGGGTCATGCTCGGGACAGTGTTTCAGGGTTTAGGACAGTGCAGTGGTGTTCAGGTAATGTAGGCGGTCATGCTGGGTGTGGTGTTTCAGGGTATAGTGCAGTGCAGTGGTGTTCGGGCAGTGTAGGGGGTTGTGCAGGGGGTGGTGTTTCAGGGTTTAGGGCAGTGCAATGGTGTTCGGGCAGTGTAAGGGTCATGCTGGGGCTAGTGTTTCAGGGTTTTGGAGCAGTGGTGTTCGGACATTGTAGGGGGTCTTGCTGGGGCTGGTGTTTCAGGGTTTAGGACAGTGCAGTGGTGTTCGGGCAGTGTAGGAGATCGTGTTGGGGCTGGTGTTTCAGGACTTAGGGCAGTGCAGTGGTGTTCGGGCAGTCTACGGGGTTGTGCTGGGGCTGGTGTTTCAGGGTTTAGGGCAGTGCAGTGGTATTTGGGCAGTATAGGTGGTCGTGCAGGTGGGTGGTGTTTCAGGGTTTAGGGCAGTGGAGTGGTGTTCGGGCAGTGTAGGGGGTCATGCTGGGGTGGTGTTTCAGGGTGTAGGGCAGTGCAGTTGTGTTCAGGTAGTGTAGGGAGTCGTGCTGGGGGTGGTGTTTCAGGGTTTAGGGCATTGCAGTGGTGTTCAGGCCATGTAGGGGGCAGTGCAGGGTGTTGTGTTTCAGTGTTTAGGACAGTGCAGTGGTGGTCGGGCCGTGTAAGGGGTTAGTCACGGGGTGATGTTTCAGGGTTTAGAGCAGTGCAGTGGTGTTCGGGCTGTGTAGGGGGTTGGGCTGGGGGTGGTGTTTCAGGGTTTAGGGCAGTGCAGTGGTGTTCGAGCAGTGTAGGGGGTTGTTCCTGGGGTGGTGTTTTAGTCTTTAGGGCAGTGCAGTGGTGTTTGGGCAGTGTAGGGGGTGTGCTGGTGGTTGTGTTTTAGGGTTTAGGGCAGTGCAGTGGTGGTCAGGCAATGTAGGGGGTGTGCTGGTGGTTGTGTTTTAGGGTTTAGGGCAGTGTTGTTCGGGCAGTGTAGGGGGTCTTGCATGGGGTGGTGTTTCAGGGTTTTGTGCAGTGGTTTTCGGGCAGTGTAGGGGGTCTTGTGGGTGTGGGGTTTCAGGATTTATGGCAGTCAGTTCGGGCAGTGTAGGGGGTCGTGCGGGGGGGTGTTTCAGGGTTCAGGGCAGTGCAGTGGCGTTTGGGCAGTGCAGGGGGTCATGCAGGGGGTGGTGTTTCAGGGTTTAGGGCAGTGCAGTGGCGTTCGGGCAGTGTAGGGGATCTTGCTGGGGGTGGTGTTTCAGGGTATAGTGCAGTGCAGTGCAGTGGTGTTCGTGTAGTGTAGGGGGCCATGCTGGGGGTGGATGTTGTAGGGTTTAGGGCAGAGCAGTGATGTTCGGGCAGTGTGGGGGGTCATGCTCGGGACGGTGTTTCAGGGTTTAGGACAGTGCAGTGGTGTTCAGGTAATGTAGGCGGTCATGCTGGTTGTGGTGTTTCAGGGTATAGTGCAGTGCAGTGGTGTTCGGGCAGTGTAGGGGGTTGTGCAGGGGGTGGTGTTTCAGGGTTTCGGGCAGTGCAATGGTGTTCGGGCAGTGTAGGGGTCATGCTGGGGCTAGTGTTTCAGGGTTTTGGGGCAGTGGTGTTCGGACATTGTAGGGGGTCTTTCTGGGGCTGGTGTTTCAGGGTTTAGGACAGTGCAGTGGTGTTCGGGCAGTGTAGGAGATCGTGTTGGGGCTGGTGTTTCAGGACTTAGGGCAGTGCAGTGGTGTTCGGGCAGTCTAAGGGGTCGTGCTGGGGCTGGTGTTTCAGGGTTTAGGGCAGTGCAGTGGTATTTGGGCAGTATAGGTGGTCGGTGTTTCAGGGTTTAGGGCAGTGGAGTGGTGTTCGGGCAGTGTAGGGGGTCGTGCTGGGGTGGTGTTTCAGGGTGTAGGGCAGTGCAGTTGTGTTCAGGTAGTGTAGGGAGTCGTGCTGGGGGTGGTGTTTTAGGGTTTAGGGCAGTGCAGTGGTGTTTGGGTAGTGTAGTGGGTCGTGCAGGGGATAGTGTTTTAGGGTTTAGGGTAGTGCAGCAGTAATTGTGTAGTGTAGGGGGTCGTGTTTTAGGGTTTAGGGTAGTGCGGCGGTCTTTGGTTAATGTAGGGGGTCATGCGGGGGGAGGTATTTTAGGGTTTAGTGTAGTGCAGTTGTGTTTTGGTAGTGTAGGGGTCATGCAGGGGGTAGTGTTTTAGGGTTAAGGGAACTGCAGTGGTGCTTGGGTAGTGTAGGGCATTGTGCGGGGGTAGTGTTTTAGGGTTTAGTGCAGTGCATTGGTGTTTGAGTAGTGAAGGGGGTCGTGCGGGGTAGTGTTTTAGGGTTTAGGGCAGAGTAGTCATGTTCGGGTAGTGTAGGGGGTCTTGTTGGTGGTGGTGTTTTAGGGTTTAGGGCAGAGCAGTGGTGTTCGGGTAGTGTAGGGGGTCGTGCTGGGGGTGGTGTTTTAGGGTTTAGGGCAGAGCAGTGGTGTTCGGGTAGTGTAGGGCGTCGTGCTGGGGTGGTGTTTTAGGGTTTAGGGCAGTGCAGTGGTGTTCGGGCAGGGTAGGGGGACGTGCTGGGGGAGGTTTTTCATGGTTTAGTGCAGTGGTGTTCAGTTAGTTTAGGGGGTCTTGCTAGGGGTGGTGTTTCAGGGTTTATGGCACAGCAGTGGCTTTCGGGCAGTGTAGGGGGTTGTGCTAGGGTGGTGTTTTAGGGTTTAGGGTAGTGCAGTGGTGTTTGGGCAGTGTAGGGGGTCGTGCTGGAGGTGGTGTTTTAGGGTTTAGGGCAGTGCAGTGGTGTTCGGGCAGTGTAGGGGGTCGTGCTGGGGTAATGTTCCAGGGTTTAGGGCAGTGCAGTGGTGTTCAGCAAGTGTAGGGGGTCGTGCTGAGGGAGGTATTTTAGGGCTTAGGGTAGTGCAGTTGTGTTTGGGTAGTGTAGGGGGTTTTGCAGGGGTAGTGTTTTAGGGTTTAGGGAAGTGCAGTGGTGTTTGGGTAATGTAGGGGGTTGTTCTGGGGGTAGTGTGTTAGGGTTTAGAGTAGTGCAGTGGTGTTTGGGTAGTCTAGTGGATCGTGCTGGGGTAGTGTTTTAGGGTTTAGGGCAGTGCAGTGGTGTTTGGGTAGGGTAGGGGATAGTGCGGGGGTAGTTTTTTAGGGTTTAGTGCAGTGCATTGGTGTTTGTGTAGTGAAGGTGGTCATGCGGGGGTAGTGTTTTAGGGTTTAGGGCAGTGCATTGGTGTTCGGGTAGTGTAGGGGGTCTTGCTGGTGGTGGTGTTTTAGGGTTTAGGGCAGAGCAGTGGTGTTCGGATAGTGTAGGGGGTCGTGCTGGGGGTGGTGTTTTAGGGTTTAGGGCAGAGCAGTGGTGTTGGGTTGTGTAGGGCGTCGTGCTGGGGGTGGTGTTTTAGGGTTTAGGGCAGTGGTGTTCAGGGAGGGTAGGGGGACGTGCTGGGGGTGGTGTTTCATGGTTTAGTGCAGTGGTGTTCAGTTAGTTTAGGGGGTCTTGCTAGGGGTGGTGTTTCAGGGTTTAGGGCACATCAGTGGCTTTTGGGCAGTGTAGGGGGTTGTGCTAGGGTGGTGTTTTAGGGTTTAGGGTAGTGCAGTGGTGTTTGGGCAGTGTAGGGGTCGTGCTGGAGGTGGTGTTTTAGGGTTTAGGGCAGTGCACTGGTGTTCGGGCAGTGTAGGGGGTCGAGTTGGGGTAATGTTTCAGGGTTTAGGGCAGTGCAGTGGTGTTCGGCAAGTGTAGGGGGTCGTGCTGAGGGAGGTATTTTAGGGTTTAGGGTAGTGCAGTTGTGTTTGAGTAGTGTAGGGGGTTGTGCAGGGGGTAGTGTTTTAGGGTTCAGGGAAGTGCAGTGGTGTTTGGGTAATGTAGGGGGTCTTTCTGGGGTAGTGTTTTAGGGTTCAGGGTAGTGCAGTGGTGTTTTGGTAGTGTAGTGGATCGTGCTGGGGTAGTGTTTTAGGGTTTAGGGCAGTGCAGTGGTGTTTGGGTAGTGTAGGGGATAGTGTGGGGGTAGTTTTTTAGGGTTAAGTGCAGTGCATTGGTGTTTGTGTAGTGAAGGTGGTCATGCGGGGGTAGTGTTTTAGGGTTTAGGGCAGTGCATTGGTGTTTGGGTAGAGTAGGGGGTCGTGTGGGGTAGTGTTTTAGGGTTTAGGGCAGAGCAGTGGTGTTCGGGCAGTGTAGGGGGTCATGCTTGGGGTGGTGTTTCAGGGTTTAGGGTAGTGCAGTTTTGTCCGGGCAGTGTAGGGGGTCGTGGTGGTGCTAGTGTTTCAGGGTTTAGGGCAGTGCAGTGGTGTTCGGGCAGTGTAGGGGGTCATGCTGGGGCTAGTGTTTCAGGGTTTAGGGCAGTGCAGTGGTGTTCAGGCAGTATAGGTGTCGTGCTGAGGCTGGTGTGTCAGGGTTTAGGGCAGAGCAGTGGTGTTGGGTCAGTGTATGGGGTCATGCTGGGGGTGGTGTTTTAGGGTTTAGGGCAGAGCAGTGGTGTTCGGGCAGAGTAGGGGGTCATTCTGGAGTTTTTTTCAGGGTTTATGGCAGAGCAGTGGTGTTTGGGCAGTGTATGGGGTCATGCTGGGCATGGTGTTTCAGGGTATCGGGCAGTGCAGTAGTGTTCGGGCAGTGTAGGGGGTCGTTCATGGGGTGGTGTTTCAGGGTTTAGGGCAGGGCAGTGTTGTTGAGGCAGTGTAGGGTGTCTTGAAGGGGGTGGTGTTTTAGGGTTTAAGGCAGTGTAGGGGGTCTTGCTGGTGGTGGTGTTTCAGGGTTTAGGGCAGTGCAGTGGTGTTCCAGCAGTGTAGGGGGTTGTGCTGGGGATAGTGTTTCAGGGTTTAGGGCAGTGCAGTGGTGTGTGGGCAGTGCAGGGGGTCATGCTGGGGGTGGTGTTTCAGGGTTTAGGGCAATGCAGTGGTGTTCGGACAGTGTAGGGGGTCGTGTTGGGGGTGGTGTTTCAGGGTTTAGGGCAGTGCAGTGGTGTTCCAGCAGTGTAGGGGGTCATGCTGGGGATGGTGTTTCAGGGTTTAGGGCAGTGCAGTGGTGTGCAGGCAGTGTAGGGGGTCGTGCTGGGGGTGTTGTTTCAGGGTTTAAGGCAGTGCAGTGGTGTGCGGGCAGTGTAGGGGGTCATGCTGGGGGTGGTGTGTCAGGGTTTAGGGCAGTGCAGTGGTGTTCGGGCAGTGTAGGGGGTCGTGCTGGGGGTGGTGTTTTAGGGTTTAGGACAGTGTAGTGGTGTTTGTGTAGTGGGCAGTGCATGCGCTGCGTCGCTAGGTGAGACCTAAAAAGCATTGCACCAAGATGGCTGCCAACACTTCCTGGATTGAATTGTCGGTTGCCAATTAGAGCCAAGCTCGTGCTTGTAGTTAGGTCCCACCCAGATATATAAAGGTTTTTTTCCTTTAATATCTCAAAAACTTCTGAACGGATTTACACCATTTAACAAAAAGGGCGCTTTCTGAACCAAGCACTACCTTTTTGCCAAATTTGGTGTAATTCTGTTCAGCAGTTTTGACTGTAACCGTGTCTAAAGTTTCCTATGGGAAAAATGATTTTCCGACCTCTATTTTTTGAATTTCTCAGAAAGTACTGAACAGATTTACACCATTTAAAAAAAAGGTCTCTTTCTGAACCAAGGGCTACCTTCTTGCCAAATTTGGTGTAATTCCGTTTCGCATTTGGGCTGAAGTCGTGTCTAAAATGTCCTATGGGAATTAACATAGAGAAAACACGTTTTTTGACCCCACTTTTTTCTCGGCCCCCGCTTGGCGAATCATCCCGAAACTTTCAGGATAGGAACTGACCAGAGCGGGACCAACGTTTTGAAAATTTCGCGAAGATTCGTCAACCGGCGCCGAAGTTATTTGGAAAAGAAAAAACACTTTTTGAATAGAAACAAGGTCCTAACTATTAGAAGACAGGTCAAGGCAGAAGAATTATGAACACTAAGAATCCTGAGGTCTAAAATTACAAAAAGGGGGAAAAGGTGGTGTGTGAATGAGAAACAAAAGCCCAATTCACCTAGTGAAAGGGCAATCCCTTTAGGGACGTAATCCCTCACTCACCCTGGGTGACATGCTTCATCATATGGGATTCTCCTCCCAGAGAAAAACCCTAGTTTCTCTGGGGGCTACAACCCCCTCAAGGCAGAAGAATCCCACACTTGCTGACAAACTGTAAGGCAAAGTGCATGTATTAGTGATGGTGCAACGAGCCCGCAGTACAACCCTCCTACACTCCTTATGGAAAACTCTTTCCATAACAAAATAAGAAATTAGTGATTTGAGATGTCATCAGTGATGTCATCAGTGATGTCGCTGACCATGTCATGAATGATGCACAATGTGACATCATCAGCAGTGCATTGCGGGTGCGCACGTTATAGTTAGCAGAACTAACTATAATGGAGGAATTTCTATGGTCTTGTATGAGTGAAATGGCCAGCTAACTATGACACCCCTGAAACCTGTGTTTTTTCTGTGAATTTCTAAGGTTTTTTAAATGCTAATTTCTAACTATAACGTCTCTGAAACCTATGTTTTTTTCAGTGAATTTCAAAGCTTTTTGAAATGCTAATTTCTAACTATAACGTCTCTGAAACCTATGTTTTTTTTAAGTGAATTTCAAAGGTTTTTTAAAGGCTAATTTTTAAGTGTGATAGTAGCTATACCTAATTTTTGTACTGATTTTCTACAGATGTTTAACTGTTTATTTATAAATATTTTATTCAATAAATAACATATTCTTCTGAAAATTGCAAAAAAAAAATTTTTTAAACATTTAAACTGAAATATTGATCACTTTTTTTGTTTTAATTTTTTATTGTAATATATTTATATTATTTTCTTTTTTTAAAAAAATCCAAATTTATTTCGGAGTCGCGCACTCAAAGCGTACACATCACGGTGGGTGCGCGGATTCTAACCACCATTTTTGAAAAGTTGTGAAGGATCCATGTACGGTGTGCGATGGCTGCGTGTTTTTCAGTTACATCATATACATTTAATACTACGTGATGTGCGTGATTGGTATGCGACCAGTCCGCGACTCCTGCTCCCGCACATTTGTGACACATGCGCATTACGGTACGAGATGCTTGCACAGTGGCGGGTCCCGCATGACGTCGTATACATGCTGGGGCTCGGTGGGAGCACCACTTCTGCAACAAAATGTATGTTCCAAAATGATATGTATGTGTCTTTAATATACATATTAGGGCAAGAGATTATCTAAGATATTCTTAAAAATAATATATTTGTACTTATAATAAACATATTATTTTTAAATATATTTTTGCTAAGTCGGGTGCGTGCATCGTGAGCGCAGAGAACCAGGTCAGCAGAGCTGCTGTAGAGCCAGAGAAACCAGGTCAGCAGAGCTGTTGTAGAGCCAGAGACCCGGGTCAGCAGAGCTGCTCTAGAGGCCGAGAACCAGGTCAGCAGAGCTGCTGTAGAGCCAGAGAAACCAGGTCAGCAGATCTGCTTTAGAGGGAGAGAACCAGGTCAGCAGAACTGCTTTAGAGCCAGATGACCAGGTCAGCAGAGCTGCTCTAGAGCCATAGAACCAGGTCAGCAGAGCTGCTTTAGAGTCATAGAACCAGGTCAGCAGAGCTGCTCTAGAGGCAGAGAACCAGGTCAGCAGAACTGCTATAGAACCAGAGAGCCAGGTCAGCAGATCTCTTTAGAGCCATAGAACCGGGTCAGCAGAGCTGCTTTAGAGCCAGAGAACCAGGTCAGCAGAGATGCTTTAGAGCCATAGAACAAGGTCAGCAGAGCTGCTTTAGAGCCAGAGAACCAGGCCAGCAGAGCTGCTCTAGAGGCAGAGAACCAAGTCAGCAGAGCTGCTTTAGAGGGAGAGAACCAGGTCAGCAGAGCTGCTTTAGAGTCAGAGAAACCAGGTCAGCAGAGCTGCTTTAGAGGGAGAGAACCAGATTAGCAGAGCTGCTTTAGAGCCAGAGAACCAGGTCAGCAGAGCTGCTTTAGAGTCAGAGAACCAGGTCAGCAGAGCTGCCCTAGAGCCAAAGAACCAGGTCAGTAGAGCTGCTCTAGAGCCAGAGAACCAGGTCAGTAGAGCTGCTGTAGAGCCAGAGAAACCAGGTCAGTAGAGCTGCTTTAGAGCGAGAGAACCAGGTCAGCAGAGCTGCTTTAGAGGGAGAGAACCAGGTCAGCTGAGCTGCTTTAGAGCCAAGGGACCAGGTCAGCAGAGCTGCTTTAGAGCCAGAGAACCAGGTCAGCAGAGCTGCTCTAGAGCCTAAGACCCAGGTCAGCAGAGCTGCTCTAGAACCAGAGAACCAGGTCATCAGAGCTGCTGTAGAGCCAGAGAAACCAGGTCAGTAGAGCTGCTTTAGTGCGAGAGAACCAGGTCAGCAGAGCTGCTTTAGAGGGAGAGAACTAGGTCAGCAGAGCTGCTTTAGAGCCAAGGGACCAGGTCAACAGAGCTGCTTTAGAGCCATAGACCCGGGTCAGCAGAGCTGCTTTAGAGTCATAGAACCGGGTCAGCAGAGCTGTTGATGAGCCAGAGAACCAGGTCAGCAGAGCTGCTCTAGAGCCTAAGAACTAGGTCAGCAGAGCTGCTCTAGAGCCAGAGAACCAGGTCATCAGAGCAGCTGTAGAGCCAGAGAAACCAGGTCAGCAGAGATGCTTTAGAGGGAGAGAACCAGGTCAACAGAACTGCGTTAGAGCCAGAGGACCAGGTCAGCAGAGCTGCTCTAGAGCCATAGAACCAGGTCAGCAGAGCTGCTTTAGAGCCAGAGAACCAGGTCAGCAGAGCTGCCCTAGAGCCAGCGAACCAGGTCAACAGAGATGCTTTAGAGCCATAGAACAAGGTCAGCAGAGCTGCTTTAGAGCCAGAGAACCAGGCCAGCAGAGCTGCTCTAGAGGCAGAGATCCAAGTCAGCAGAGCTGCTTTAGAGGGAGAGAACAAGGTCAGCAGAGCTGCTTTAGAGTCAGAGAAACCAGGTCAGCAGAGCTGCTTTAGAGGGAGAGAACCAGATCAGCAGAGCTGCTTTAGAGCCAGAGAACCAGGTCAGCAGAGCTGCTTTAGAGTCAGAGAACCAGGTCAGCAGAGCTGCCCTAGAGCCAAAGAACCAGGTCAGTAGAGCTGCTCTAGAGCCAGAGAACCAGGTCAGCAGAGCTGCTGTAGAGCCAGAGAAACCAGGTCAATAGAGCTGCTTTAGAGCAAGAGAACCAGGTCAGCAGAGCTGCTTTAGAGGGAGAGAACCAGGTCAGCAGAGCTGCTTTAGAGCCAAAGGACCAGGTCAGCAGAGCTGCTTTAGAGCCAGAGAACCAGGTCAGCAGAGCTGCTCTAGAGCCTAAGACCCAGGTCAGCAGAGCTGCTCTAGAACCAGAGAACCAGGTCATCAGAGCTGCTGTAGAGCCAGAGAAACCAGGTCAGTAGAGCTGTTTAAGTGCGAGAGAACCAGGTCGGCAGAGCTGCTTTAGAGGGAGAGAACTAGGTCAGCAGAGCTGCCTTAGAGCCAAGGGACCAGGTCAACAGAGCTGCTTTAGAGCCATAGACCGGGGTCAGCAGAGCTGCTTTAGAGCCATAGAACTGGGTCAGCAGAGCTGTTGATGAGCCAGAGAACCAGGTCAGCAGAGCTGCTCTAGAGCCTAAGAACTAGGGGCCCGATTCACAGAACAAACTTAAGACAAAATCCTAAACTTAGTACCATTTTGGTATTCACAGAATGCACTTACTACTTCTGGTATTCACAGAATGAACGTACTACTTTTGCGATTCACAGAATAAACTTACTACTTTTGCTATTCACAGAATGGATTTACGACTACTAACTTTACGTCCGCACTCGGGCCGGAAATTCCGGCCCGGAGGCGGAGCTTCCGGCCCGAAGGTGGGGATTCCGGCCAGTGGCGGAGATTTAAAATCTCCACCTCTGGGCCGGAAGCTCCGCCTCCGGGCCGGAATTTCCGTCCCGAGTGCGGACGTAAAGTTAGTAGCCGTAAATCCATTCTGTGAATAGCAAAAGTAGTAAGTTTATTCTGTGAATCGCAAAAGTAGTAAGTTCATTCTGTGAATACCAGAAGTAGTAAGTGCATTCTGTGAATACTAAAATGGTACTAAGTTTAGGATTTTGTCTTAAGTTTGTTCTGTGAATCGGGCCCTAGGTTAGCAGAGCTGCTCTAGAGCCAGAGAACCAGGTCATCAGAGCTGCTGTAGAGCCAGAGAAACCAGGTCAGCAGAGATGCTGTAGAGGGAGAGAACCAGGTCAACAGATCTGCTTTAGAGCCAGAGAACCAGGCCAGCAGAACTGCTTTAGAGACAGAAAACCAGGTCAGCAGAGCTGCTTTAGAGCCAGAGAACCAGGTCAGTTGAGCTGCTCTAGAGCCAGAGAACCAAGTCAGCAGAGCTGCTTTAGAGCCATAGAACCAGGTCAGCAGAGCTGCTTTAGAGCCAGAGAACCAGGTCAGCAGAGCTGCTCTAGAGAATATGAACCAGGTCAGCAGAGCTGCTATAGAGCCAGAAAACCAGGTCAGCAGAGCTGCTGTAGAGCCAGAGAAACCAGGTCAGCAGAGCTGCTGTAGAGCCAGAGAAACCAGGTCAGTAGAGATGCTTTAGAGCGAGAGAACCAGGTCAGCAGAGCTGCTTTAGAGCCAAGGGACCAGGTCAGCAGAGCTGCTTTAGAGCAAGAGAACCAGGTCAGCAGAGCTGCTCTAGAGCCTAAGACCCAGGTCAGCAGAGCTGCTCTAGAACCAGAGAACCAGGTCATCAGAGCTGCTGTAGAGTCAGAGAAACCAGGTCAGTAGAGCTGCTTTAGTGCGAGAGAACCAGGTCAGCAGAGCTGCTTTAGAGGGAGAGAACTAGGTCAGCAGAGCTGCCTTAGAGCCAAGGGACCAGGTCAACAGAGCTGCTTTAGAGCCATAGACCCGGGTCAGCAGAGCTGCTTTAGAGCTATAGAACTGGGTCAGCAGAGCTGTTGATGAGCCAGAGAACCAGGTCAGCAGAGCTGCTGTAGAGCCAGAGAAACCAGGTCAGCAGAGATGCTTTAGAGGGAGAGAACCAGGTCAACAGAACTGCGTTAGAGCCAGAGGACCAGGTCAGCAGAGCTGCTCTAGAGCCATAGAACCAGGTCAGCAGAGCTGCTTTAGAGCCAGAGAACCAGGTCAGCAGAGCTGCCCTAGAGCCAGCGAACCAGGTCAACAGAGATGCTTTAGAGCCATAGAACAAGGTCAGCAGAGCTGCTTTAGAGCCAGAGAACCAGGCCAGCAGAGCTGCTCTAGAGGCAGAGATCCAAGTCAGCAGAGCTGCTTTAGAGGGAGAGAACAAGGTCAGCAGAGCTGCTTTAGAGTCAGAGAAACCAGGTCAGCAGAGCTGCTTTAGAGGGAGAGAACCAGATCAGCAGATCTGCTTTAGAGCCAGAGAACCAGGTCAGCAGAGCTGCTTTAGAGTCAGAGAACCAGGTCAGCAGAGCTGCCCTAGAGCCAAAGAACCAGGTCAGTAGAGCTGCTCTAGAGCCAGAGAACCAGGTCAGCAGAGCTGCTGTAGAGCCAGAGAAACCAGGTCAATAGAGCTGCTTTAGAGCAAGAGAACCAGGTCAGCAGAGCTGCTTTAGAGGGAGAGAACCAGGTCAGCAGAGCTGCTTTAGAGCCAAAGGACCAGGTCAGCAGAGCTGCTTTAGAGCCAGAGAACCAGGTCAGCAGAGCTGCTCTAGAGCCTAAGACCCAGGTCAGCAGAGCTGCTCTAGAACCAGAGAACCAGGTCATCAGAGCTGCTGTAGAGCCAGAGAAACCAGGTCAGTAGAGCTGTTTAAGTGCGAGAGAACCAGGTCGGCAGAGCTGCTTTAGAGGGAGAGAACTAGGTCAGCAGAGCTGCCTTAGAGCCAAGGGACCAGGTCAACAGAGCTGCTTTAGAGCCATAGACCGGGGTCAGCAGAGCTGCTTTAGAGCCATAGAACTGGGTCAGCAGAGCTGTTGATGAGCCAGAGAACCAGGTCAGCAGAGCTGCTCTAGAGCCTAAGAACTAGGGGCCCGATTCACAGAACAAACTTAAGACAAAATCCTAAACTTAGTACCATTTTGGTATTCACAGAATGCACTTACTACTTCTGGTATTCACAGAATGAACGTACTACTTTTGCGATTCACAGAATAAACTTACTACTTTTGCTATTCACAGAATGGATTTACGACTACTAACTTTACGTCCGCACTCGGGCCGGAAATTCCGGCCCGGAGGCGGAGCTTCCGGCCCGAAGGTGGGGATTCCGGCCAGTGGCGGAGATTTAAAATCTCCACCTCTGGGCCGGAAGCTCCGCCTCCGGGCCGGAATTTCCGTCCCGAGTGCGGACGTAAAGTTAGTAGCCGTAAATCCATTCTGTGAATAGCAAAAGTAGTAAGTTTATTCTGTGAATCGCAAAAGTAGTAAGTTCATTCTGTGAATACCAGAAGTAGTAAGTGCATTCTGTGAATACTAAAATGGAACTAAGTTTAGGATTTTGTCTTAAGTTTGTTCTGTGAATCGGGCCCTAGGTTAGCAGAGCTGCTCTAGAGCCAGAGAACCAGGTCATCAGAGCTGCTGTAGAGCCAGAGAAACCAGGTCAGCAGAGATGCTGTAGAGGGAGAGAACCAGGTCAACAGATCTGCTTTAGAGCCAGAGAACCAGGCCAGCAGAACTGCTTTAGAGACAGAAAACCAGGTCAGCAGAGCTGCTTTAGAGCCAGAGAACCAGGTCAGTTGAGCTGCTCTAGAGCCAGAGAACCAAGTCAGCAGAGCTGCTTTAGAGCCATAGAACCAGGTCAGCAGAGCTGCTTTAGAGCCAGAGAACCAGGTCAGCAGAGCTGCTCTAGAGAATATGAACCAGGTCAGCAGAGCTGCTATAGAGCCAGAAAACCAGGTCAGCAGAGCTGCTGTAGAGCCAGAGAAACCAGGTCAGCAGAGCTGCTGTAGAGCCAGAGAAACCAGGTCAGTAGAGATGCTTTAGAGCGAGAGAACCGGGTCAGCAGAGCTGCTTTAGAGCCAAGGGACCAGGTCAGCAGAGCTGCTTTAGAGCAAGAGAACCAGGTCAGCAGAGCTGCTCTAGAGCCTAAGACCCAGGTCAGCAGAGCTGCTCTAGAACCAGAGAACCAGGTCATCAGAGCTGCTGTAGAGTCAGAGAAACCAGGTCAGTAGAGCTGCTTTAGTGCGAGAGAACCAGGTCAGCAGAGCTGCTTTAGAGGGAGAGAACTAGGTCAGCAGAGCTGCCTTAGAGCCAAGGGACCAGGTCAACAGAGCTGCTTTAGAGCCATAGACCCGGGTCAGCAGAGCTGCTTTAGAGCCATAGAACTGGGTCAGCAGAGCTGTTGATGAGCCAGAGAACCAGGTCAGCAGAGCTGCTCTAGAGCCTAAGAACTAGGTCAGCAGAGCTGCTCTAGAGCCAGAGAACCAGGTCATCAGAGCTGCTGTAGAGCCAGAGAAACCAGGCCAGCAGAGATGCTTTAGAGGGAGAGAACCAGGTCAACAGAACTGCTTTAGAGCCAGAGGACCAGGTCAGCAGAGCTGCTCCAGAACCATAGAACCAGGTCAGCAGAGCTGCTTTAGAGCCATAGAACCAGGTCAGCAGAGCTGCTCTAGAGGCAGAGAACCAGGTCAGCAGAACTGCTTTAGAGCCAGAGAACCAGGTCAGCAGAGCTCTTTAGAGGGATAAAACCAGGTCGGCAGAGCTGCTTTAGAGCCAGAGAACCAGGTCAGCAGAGCTGCCCTAGAGCCAGTGAACCAGGTCAGCAGACATGCTTTAGAGCCATAGAACAAGGTCAGCAGAGCTGCTTTAGAGCCAGAGAACCAGGCCAGCAGAGCTGCTCTAGAGGCAGAGATCCAAGTCAGCAGAGCTGCTTTAGAGGGAGAGGACAAGGTCAGCAGAGCTGCTTTAGAGTCAGAGAAACCAGGTCAGCAGAACTGCCTTAGAGGGAGAGAACCAGATCAGCAGAGCTGCTTTAGAGCCAGAGAACCAGGTCAGCAGAGCTGCTGTAGAGTCAGAGAACCAGGTCAGCAGAGCTACCCTAGAGCCAAAGAACCAGGTCAGTAGAGCTGCTCTAGAGCCAGAGAACCAGGTCGGCAGAGCTGCTGTAGAGCCAGAGAAACCAGGTCAGTAGAGCTGCTTTAGAGCAAGAGAACCAGTCAGCAGAGCTGCTTTAGAGGGAGAGAACCAGGTCAGCAGAGCTGCTTTAGAGCCAAGGGACCAGGTCAGCAGAGCTGCTTTAGAGCCAGAGAACCAGGTCAGCAGAGCTGCTCTAGAGGCAGAGAACCAGGTCAGCAGAACTGCTTTAGAGCCAGAGAACCAGGTCAGCAGAGCTCTTTAGAGGGAGAAAACCAGGTCAGCAGAGCTGCTTTAGAGCCAGAGAACCAGGTCAGCAGAGCTGCCGTAGAGCCAGTGAACCAGGTCAGCAGAGATGCTTTAGAGCCATAGAACAAGGTCAGCAGAGCTGCTTTAGAGCCAGAGAACCAGGCCAGCAGAGCTGCTCTAGAGGCAGAGATCCAAGTTAGCAGAGCTGCTTTAGAGGGAGAGAACAAGGTCAGCAGAGCTGCTTTAGAGTCAGAGAAACCAGGTCAGCAGAGCTGCCTTAGAGGGAGAGAACCAGATCAGCAGAGCTGCTTTAGAGCCAGAGAACCAGGTCAGCAGAGCTGCTTTAGAGTCAGAGAACCAGGTCAGCAGAGCTACCCTAGAGCCAAAGAACCAGGTCAGTAGAGCTGCTCTAGAGCCAGAGAACCAGGTCAGCAGAGCTGCTGTAGAGCCAGAGAAACCAGGTCAGTAGAGCTGCTTTAGAGCAAGAGAACCAGTCAGCAGAGCTGCTTTAGAGGAAGAGAACCAGGTCAGCAGAGCTGCTTTAGAGCCAAGGGACCAGGTCAGCAGAGCTGCTTTAGAGCCAGAGAACCAGGTCAGCAGAGCTGCTCTAGAGCCTAAGACCCAGATCAGCAGAGCTGCTCTAGAACCAGAGAACCAGGTCATCAGAGCTGCTGTAGAGCCAGAGAAACCAGGTCAGTAGCGCTGCTTTAGTGCGAGAGAACCAGGTCGGCAGAGCTGCCTTAGAGGAAGAGAACTAGGTCAGCACAGCTGCTTTAGAGCCAAGGGACCAGGTCAACAAAGCTGCTTTAGAGCCATAGACCCGGGTCAGCAAAGCTGCTTTAGAGCCATATAACTGGGTCAGCAGAGCTGTTGATGATCCAGAGAACCAGGTCAGCAGAGCTGCTCTAGAGCCTAAGAACTAGGTCAGCAGAGCTGCTCTAGAGCGAGAGAAACAGGTCATCAGAGCTGCTGTAGAGCCAGAGAAACCAGGTCAGCAGAGATGCTGTAGAGGGAGAGAACCAGGTCAACAGAGCTGCTTTAGAGCCAGAGAACCAGGCCAGCAGAACTGCTTTAGAGACAGAAAACCAGGTCAGCAGAGCTGCTTTAGAGCCAGAGAACCAGGTCAGTTGAGCTGCTCTAGAGCCAGAGAACCAAGTCAGCAGAGCTGCTTTAGAGCCATAGAACCAGGTCAGCAGAGCTGCTTTAGAGCCAGAGAACCAGGTCAGCAGAGCTGCTCTAGAGAATATGAACCAGGTCAGCAGAGCTGCTATAGAGCCAGAAAACCAGGTCAGCAGAGCTGCTGTAGAGCCAGAGAAACCAGGTCAGCAGAGCTGCTGTAGAGCCAGAGAAACCAGGTCAGTAGAGATGCTTTAGAGCGAGATAACCAGGTCAGCAGAGCTGCTTTAGAGGGAGAGAACCAGGTCAGCAGAGCTGCTTTAGAGCCAAGGGACCAGGTCAGCAGAGCTGCTTTAGAGCCAGAGAACCAGGTCAGCAGAGCTGCTCTAGAGCCTAAGACCCAGGTCAGCAGAGCTGCTCTAGAACCAGAGAACCAGGTCATCAGAGCTGCTGTAGAGCCAGAGAAACCAGGTCAGTAGAGCTGCTTTAGTGCGAGAGAACCAGGTCAGCAGAGCTGCTTTAGAGGGAGAGAACTAGGTCAGCAGAGCTGCCTTAGAGCCAAGGGACCAGGTCAACAGAGCTGCTTTAGAGCCATAGACCCGGGTCAGCAGAGCTGCTTTAGAGCCATAGAACTGGGTCAGCAGAGCTGTTGATGAGCCAGAGAACCAGGTCAGCAGAGCTGCTCTAGAGCCTAAGAACTAGGTCAGCAGAGCTGCTCTAGAGCCAGAGAACCAGGTCATCAGAACTGCTGTAGAGCCAGAGAAACCAGGTCAGAAGAGATGCTTTAGAGGGAGAGAACCAGGTCAACAGAACTGCTTTAGAGCCAGAGGACCAGGTCAGCAGAGCTGCTCTAGAACCATAGAACCAGGTCAGCAGAGCTGCTTTAGAGCCATAGAACCAGGTCAGCAGAACTGCTTTAGAGCCAGAGAACCAGGTCAGCAGAGCTCTTTAGAGGGAGAAAACCAGGTCAGCAGAGCTGCTTTAGAGCCAGAGAACCAGGTCAGCAGAGCTGCCCTAGAGCCAGTGAACCAGGTCAGCAGAGATGCTTTAGAGCCATAGAACAAGGTCAGCAGAGCTGCTTTAGAGCCAGAGAACCAGGCCAGCAGAGCTGCTCTAGAGGCAGAGATCCAAGTCAGCAAAGCTGCTTTAGAGGGAGAGAACAAGGTCAGCAGAGCTGCTTTAGAGTCAGAGAAACCAGGTCAGCAGAGCTGCTTTAGAGGGAGAGAACCAGATCAGCAGAGCTGCTTTAGAGCCAGAGAACCAGGTCAGCAGAGCTGCTTTAGAGTCAGAGAACCAGGTCAGCAGAGCTGCCCTAGAGCCAAAGAACCAGGTCAGTAGAGCTGCTCTAGAGCCAGAGAACCAGGTCAGCAGAGCTGCTGTAGAGCCAGAGAAACCAGGTCAGTAGAGCTGCTTTAGAGCAAGAGAACCAGTCAGCAGAGCTGCTTTAGAGGGAGAGAACCAGGTCAGCAGAGCTGCTTTAGAGCCAAGGGACCAGGTCAGCAGAGCTGCTTTAGAGCCAGAGAACCAGGTCAGCAGAGCTGCTCTAGAGCCTAAGACCCAGGTCAGCAGAGCTGCTCTAGAACCAGAGAACCAGGTCATCAGAGCTGCTGTAGAGCCAGAGAAACCATGTCAGTAGAGCTGCTTTAGTGCGAGAGAACCAGGTCGGCAGAGCTGCTTTAGAGGGAGAGAACTAGGTCAGCAGAGCTGCTTTAGAGCCAAGGGACCAGGTCAGCAGAGCTGCTTTAGAGCCAGAGAACCAGGTCAGCAGAGCTGCTCTAGAGCCTAAGACCCAGATCAGCAGAGCTGCTCTAGAACCAGAGAACCAGGTCATCAGAGCTGCTGTAGAGCCAGAGAAACCAGGTCAGTAGCGCTGCTTTAGTGCGAGAGAACCAGGTCGGCAGAGCTGCCTTAGAGGAAGAGAACTAGGTCAGCACAGCTGCTTTAGAGCCAAGGGACCAGGTCAACAAAGCTGCTTTAGAGCCATAGACCCGGGTCAGCAAAGCTGCTTTAGAGCCATATAACTGGGTCAGCAGAGCTGTTGATGATCCAGAGAACCAGGTCAGCAGAGCTGCTCTAGAGCCTAAGAACTAGGTCAGCAGAGCTGCTCTAGAGCGAGAGAAACAGGTCATCAGAGCTGCTGTAGAGCCAGAGAAACCAGGTCAGCAGAGATGCTGTAGAGGGAGAGAACCAGGTCAACAGAGCTGCTTTAGAGCCAGAGAACCAGGCCAGCAGAACTGCTTTAGAGACAGAAAACCAGGTCAGCAGAGCTGCTTTAGAGCCAGAGAACCAGGTCAGTTGAGCTGCTCTAGAGCCAGAGCACCAAGTCAGCAGAGCTGCTTTAGAGCCATAGAACCAGGTCAGCAGAGCTGCTTTAGAGCCAGAGAACCAGGTCAGCAGAGCTGCTCTAGAGAATATGAACCAGGTCAGCAGAGCTGCTATAGAGCCAGAAAACCAGGTCAGCAGAGCTGCTGTAGAGCCAGAGAAACCAGGTCAGCAGAGCTGCTGTAGAGCCAGAGAAACCAGGTCAGTAGAGATGCTTTAGAGCGAGATAACCAGGTCAGCAGAGCTGCTTTAGAGGGAGAGAACCAGGTCAGCAGAGCTGCTTTAGAGCCAAGGGACCAGGTCAGCAGAGCTGCTTTAGAGCCAGAGAACCAGGTCAGCAGAGCTGCTCTAGAGCCTAAGACCCAGGTCAGCAGAGCTGCTCTAGAACCAGAGAACCAGGTCATCAGAGCTGCTGTAGAGCCAGAGAAACCAGGTCAGTAGAGCTGCTTTAGTGCGAGAGAACCAGGTCAGCAGAGCTGCTTTAGAGGGAGAGAACTAGGTCAGCAGAGCTGCCTTAGAGCCAAGGGACCAGGTCAACAGAGCTGCTTTAGAGCCATAGACCCGGGTCAGCAGAGCTGCTTTAGAGCCATAGAACTGGGTCAGCAGAGCTGTTGATGAGCCAGAGAACCAGGTCAGCAGAGCTGCTCTAGAGCCTAAGAACTAGGTCAGCAGAGCTGCTCTAGAGCCAGAGAACCAGGTCATCAGAACTGCTGTAGAGCCAGAGAAACCAGGTCAGAAGAGATGCTTTAGAGGGAGAGAACCAGGTCAACAGAACTGCTTTAGAGCCAGAGGACCAGGTCAGCAGAGCTGCTCTAGAACCATAGAACCAGGTCAGCAGAGCTGCTTTAGAGCCATAGAACCAGGTCAGCAGAACTGCTTTAGAGCCAGAGAACCAGGTCAGCAGAGCTCTTTAGAGGGAGAAAACCAGGTCAGCAGAGCTGCTTTAGAGCCAGAGAACCAGGTCAGCAGAGCTGCCCTAGAGCCAGTGAACCAGGTCAGCAGAGATGCTTTAGAGCCATAGAACAAGGTCAGCAGAGCTGCTTTAGAGCCAGAGAACCAGGCCAGCAGAGCTGCTCTAGAGGCAGAGATCCAAGTCAGCAAAGCTGCTTTAGAGGGAGAGAACAAGGTCAGCAGAGCTGCTTTAGAGTCAGAGAAACCAGGTCAGCAGAGCTGCTTTAGAGGGAGAGAACCAGATCAGCAGAGCTGCTTTAGAGCCAGAGAACCAGGTCAGCAGAGCTGCTTTAGAGTTAGAGAACCAGGTCAGCAGAGCTGCCCTAGAGCCAAAGAACCAGGTCAGTAGAGCTGCTCTAGAGCCAGAGAACCAGGTCAGCAGAGCTGCTGTAGAGCCAGAGAAACCAGGTCAGTAGAGCTGCTTTAGAGCAAGAGAACCAGTCAGCAGAGCTGCTTTAGAGGGAGAGAACCAGGTCAGCAGAGCTGCTTTAGAGCCAAGGGACCAGGTCAGCAGAGCTGCTTTAGAGCCAGAGAACCAGGTCAGCAGAGCTGCTCTAGAGCCTAAGACCCAGGTCAGCAGAGCTGCTCTAGAACCAGAGAACCAGGTCATCAGAGCTGCTGTAGAGCCAGAGAAACCATGTCAGTAGAGCTGCTTTAGTGCGAGAGAACCAGGTCGGCAGAGCTGCTTTAGAGGGAGAGAACTAGGTCAGCAGAGCTGCTTTAGAGCCAAGGGACCAGGTCAGCAGAGCTGCTTTAGAGCCAGAGAACCAGGTCAGCAGAGCTGCTCTAGAGCCTAAGACCCAGGTCAGCAGAGCTGCTCTAGAACCAGAGAACCAGGTCATCAGAGCTGCTGTAGAGCCAGGGAAACCAGGTCAGTAGAGCTGCTTTAGAGCAAGAGAACCAGTCAGCAGAGCTGCTTTAGAGGGAGAGAACCAGGTCAGCAGAGCTGCTTTAGAGCCAAGGGACCAGGTCAGCAGAGCTGCTTTAGAGCCAGAGAACCAGGTCAGCAGAGCTGATCTAGAGCCTAAGACCCAGGTCAGCAGAGCTGCTCTAGAACCAGAGAACCAGGTCATCAGAGCTGCTGTAGAGCCAGAGAAACCAGGTCAGTAGAGCTGCTTTAGTGCGAGAGAACCAGGTCGGCAGAGCTGCTTTAGAGGGAGAGAACTAGGTCAGCACAGCTGCTTTAGAGCCAAGGGACCAGGTCAACAGAGCTGCTTTAGAGCCATAGACCCGGGTCAGCAGAGCAGCTTTAGAGCCATATAACTGGGTCAGCAGAGCTGTTGATGATCCAGAGAACCAGGTCAGCAGAGCTGCTCTAGAGCCTAAGAACTAGGTCAGCAGAGCTGCTCTAGAGCGAGAGAAACAGGTCATCAGAGCTGCTGTAGAGCCAGAGAAACCAGGTCAGCAGAGATGCTGTAGAGGGAGAGAACCAGGTCAACAGAGCTGCTTTAGAGCCAGAGAACCAGGCCAGCAGAACTGCTTTAGAGACAGAAAACCAGGTCAGTAGAGCTGCTTTAGAGCCAGAGAACCAGGTCAGTTGAGCTGCTCTAGAGCCAGAGAACCAAGTCAGCAGAGCTGCTTTAGAGCCATAGAACCAGGTCAGCAGAGCTGCTTTAGAGCCAGAGAACCAGATCAGCAGAGCTGCTCTAGAGAATATGAACCAGGTCAGCAGAGCTGCTATAGAGCCAGAAAACCAGGTCAGCAGAGCTGCTGTAGAGCCAGAGAAACCAGGTCAGCAGAGCTGCTGTAGAGCCAGAAAAACCAGGTCAGTAGAGATGCTTTAGAGCGAGATAACCAGGTCAGCAGAGCTGCTTTAGAGGGAGAGAACCAGGTCAGCAGAGCTGCTTTAGAGCCAAGGGACCAGGTCAGCAGAGCTGCTTTAGAGCCAGAGAACCAGGTCAGCAGAGCTGCTCTAGAGCCTAAGACCCAGGTCAGCAGAGCTGCTCTAGAACCAGAGAACCAGGTCATCAGAGCTACTGTAGAGCCAGAGAAACCAGGTCAGTAGAGCTGCTTTAGTGCGAGAGAACCAGGTCAGCAGAGCTGCTTTAGAGGGAGAGAACTAGGTCAGCAGAGCTGCCTTAGAGCCAAGGGACCAGGTCAACAGAGCTGCTTTAGAGCCATAGACCCGGGTCAGCAGAGCTGCTTTAGAGCCATAGAACTGGGTCAGCAGAGCTGTTGATGAGCCAGAGAACCAGGTCAGCAGAGCTGCTCTAGAGCCTAAGAACTAGGTCAGCAGAGCTGCTCTAGAGCCAGAGAACCAGGTCATCAGAGCTGCTGTAGAGCCAGAGAAACCAGGTCAGCAGAGATGCTTTAGAGGGAGAGAACCAGGTCAACAGAACTGCTTTAGAGCCAGAGGACCAGGTCAGCAGAGCTGCTCTATAACCATAGAACCAGGTCAGCAGAGCTGCTTTAGAGCCATAGAACCAGGTCAGCAGAACTGCTTTAGAGCCAGAGAACCAGGTCAGCAGAGCTCTTTAGAGGGAGAAAACCAGGTCAGCAGAGCTGCTTTAGAGCCAGAGAACCAGGTCTGCAGAGCTGCCCTAGAGCCAGTGAACCAGGTCAGCAGAGATGCTTTAGAGCCATAGAACAAGGTCAGCAGAGCTGCTTTAGAGCCAGAGAACCAGGCCAGCAGAGCTGCTCTAGAGGCAGAGATCCAAGTCAGCAGAGCTGCTTTAGAGGGAGAGAACAAGGTCAGCAGAGCTGCTTTAGAGTCAGAGAAACCAGGTCAGCAGAGCTGCCTTAGAGGGAGAGAACCAGATCAGCAGAGCTGCTTTAGAGCCAGAGAACCAGGTCAGCAGAGCTGCTTTAGAGTCAGAGAACCAGGTCAGCAGAGCTGCCCTAGAGCCAAAGAACCAGGTCAGTAGAGCTGCTCTAGAGCCAGAGAACCAGGTCAGCAGAGCTGTTCTAGAGCCAGAGAAACCAGGTCAGTAGAGCTGCTTTAGAGCAAGAGAACCAGTCAGCAGAGCTGCTTTAGAGGGAGAGAACCAGGTCAGCAGAGCTGCTTTAGAGCCAAGGGACCAGGTCAGCAGAGCTGCTTTAGAGCCAGAGAACCAGGTCAGCAGAGCTGTTCTAGAGCCTAAGACCCAGGTCAGCAGAGCTGCTCTAGAACCAGAGAACCAGGTCATCAGAGCTGCTGTAGAGCCAGAGAAACCAGGTCAGTAGAGCTGCTTTAGTGCGAGAGAACCAGGTCGGCAGAGCTGCTTTAGAGGGAGAGAACTAGGTCAGCACAGCTGCTTTAGAGCCAAGGGACCAGGTCAACAGAGCTGCTTTAGAGCCATAGACCCGGGTCAGCAGAGCTGCTTTAGAGCCATAGAACTGGGTCAGCAGAGCTGTTGATGAGCCAGAGAACCAGGTCAGCAGAGCTGCTCTAGAGCCTAAGAACTAGGTCAGCAGAGCTGCTCTAGAGCCAGAGAACCAGGTCATCAGAGCTGCTGTAGAGCCAGAGAAACCAGGTCAGCAGAGATGCTTTAGAGGGAGAGAACCAGGTCAACAGAACTGCTTTAGAGCCAGAGGACCAGGTCAGCAGAGCTGCTCTAGAACCATAGAACCAGGTCAGCAGAGCTGCTTTAGAGCCATAGAACCAGGTCAGCAGAGCTCTTTAGAGGGAGAAAACCAGGTCAGCAGAGCTGCTTTAGAGCCAGAGAACCAGGTCAGCAGAGCTGCCCTAGAGCCAGTGAACCAGGTCAGCAGAGATGCCTTAGAGCCATAGAACAAAGTCAGCAGAGCTGCTTTAGAGCCAGAGAACCAGGCCAGCGGAGCTGCTCTAGAGGCAGAGATCCAAGTCAGCAGAGCTGCTTTAGAGGGAGAGAACAAGGTCAGCAGAGCTGCTTTAGAGTCAGAGAAACCAGGTCAGCAGAGCTGCCTTAGAGGGAGAGAACCAGATCAGCAGAGCTGCTTTAGAGCCAGAGAACCAGGTCAGCAGAGCTGCTTTAGAGTCAGAGAACCAGGTCAGCAGAGCTGCCCTAGAGCCAAAGAACCAGGTCAGTAGAGCTGCTCTAGAGCCAGAGAACCAGGTCAGCAGAGCTGCTGTAGAGCCAGAGAAACCAGGTCAGTAGAGCTGCTTTAGAGCAAGAGAACCAGTCAGCAGAGCTGCTTTAGAGGGAGAGAACCAGGTCAGCAGAGCTGCTTTAGAGCCAAGGGACCAGGTCAGCAGAGCTGCTTTAGAGCCAGAGAACCAGGTCAGCAGAGCTGCTCTAGAGCCTAAGACCCAGGTAAGCAGAGCTGCTCTAGAACCAGAGAACCAGGTCATCAGAGCTGCTGTAGAGCCAGAGAAACCAGGTCAGTAGAGCTGCTTTAGTGCGAGAAAACCAGGTCGGCAGAGCTGCTTTAGAGGGAGAGAACTAGGTCAGCACAGCTGCTTTAGAGCCAAGGGACCAGGTCAACAGAGCTGCTTTAGAGCCATAGACCCGGGTCAGCAGAGCTGCTTTAGAGCCATAGAACCGGGTCAGCAGAGCTGTTGATGAGCCAGAGAACCAGGTCAGCAGAGCTGCTCTAGAGCTTAAGAACTAGGTCAGCAGAGCTGCTCTAGAGCCAGAGAACCAGGTCATCAGAGCTGCTGTAGAGCCAGAGAAACCAGGTCAGCAGAGATGCTTTAGAGGGAGAGAACCAGGTCAACAGAACTGCGTTAGAGCCAGAGGACCAGGTCAGCAGAGCTGCTCTAGAGCCATAGAACCAGGTCAGCAGAGCTGCTTTAGAGCCAGAGAACCAGGTCAGCAGAGCTGCCCTAGAGCCAGCGAACCAGGTCAACAGAGATGCTTTAGAGCCATAGAACAAGGTCAGCAGAGCTGCTTTAGAGCCTGAGAACCAGGCCAGCAGAGCTGCTCTAGAGGCAGAGATCCAAGTCAGCAGAGCTGCTTTAGAGGGAGAGAACAAGGTCAGCAGAGCTGCTTTAGAGTCAGAGAAACCAGGTCAGCAGAGCTGCTTTAGAGGGAGAGAACCAGATCAGCAGAGCTGCTTTAGAGCCAGAGAACCAGGTCAGCAGAGCTGCTTTAGAGTCAGAGAACCAGGTCAGCAGAGCTGCCCTAGAGCCAAAGAACCAGGTCAGTAGAGCTGCTCTAGAGCCAGAGAACCAGGTCAGCAGAGCTGCTGTAGAGCCAGAGAAACCAGGTCAATAGAGCTGCTTTAGAGCAAGAGAACCAGGTCAGCAGAGCTGCTGTAGAGGGAGAGAACCAGGTCAGCAGAGCTGCTTTAGAGCAAAGGGACCAGGCCAGCAGAGATGCTTTAGAGCCAGAGAACCAGGTCAGCAGAGCTGCTCTAGAACCAGAGAACCAGGTCATCAGAGCTGCTGTAGAGCCAGAGAAACCAGGTCAGTAGAGCTGCTTTAGTGCGAGAGAACCAGGTCGGCAGAGCTGCTTTAGAGGGAGAGAACTAGGTCAGCAGAGCTGCCTTAGAGCCAAGGGACCATGTCAACAGAGCTGCTTTAGAGCCATAGACCCGGGTCAGCAGAGCTGCTTTAGAGCCATAGAACTGGGTCAGCAGAGCTGTTGATGAGCCAGAGAACCAGGTCAGCAGAGCTGCTCTAGAGCCTAAGAACTAGGTCAGCAGAGCTGCTCTAGAGCCAGAGAACCAGGTCATCAGAGCTGCTGTAGAGCCAGACAAACCAGGTCAGCAGAGATGCTTTAGAGGGAGAGAACCAGGTCAACAGAACTGCTTTAGAGCCAGAGGACCAGGTCAGCAGAGCTGCTCTAGAACCATAGAACCAGGTCAGCAGAGCTGCTTTAGAGCCATAGAACCAGGTCAGCAGAGCTTCTCTAGAGGCAGAGAACCAGGTCAGCAGAACTGCTTTAGAGCCAGAGAACCAGGTCAGCAGAGCTCTTTAGAGGGAGAAAACCAGGTCAGCAGAGCTGCTTTAGAGCCAGAGAACCAGGTCAGCAGAGCTGCCCTAGAGCCAGTGAACCAGGTCAGCAGAGATGCTTTAGAGCCATAGAACAAGGTCAGCAGAACTGCTTTAGAGCCAGAGAACCAGGCCAGCAGAGCTGCTCTAGAGGCAGAGATCCAAGTCAGCAGAGCTGCTTTAGAGGGAGAGAACAAGGTCAGCAGAGCTGCTTTAGAGTCAGAGAAACCAGGTCAGCAGAGCTGCCTTAGAGGGAGAGAACCAGATCAGCAGAGCTGCTTTAGAGCCAGAGAACCAGGTCAGCAGAGCTGCTTTAGATTCAGAGAACCAGGTCAGCAGAGCTGCCCTAGAGCCAAAGAACCAGGTCAGTAGAGCTGCTCTAGAGCCAGAGAACCAGGTCAGCAGAGCTGCTGTAGAGCCAGAGAAACCAGGTCAGTAGAGCTGCTTTAGAGCAAGAGAACCAGGTCAGCAGAGCTGCTCTAGAGCCTAAGACCTAGGTCAGCAGAGCTGCTCTAGAACCAGAGAACCAGGTCATCAGAGCTGCTGTAGAGCCAGAGAAACCAGGTCAGTAGAGCTGCTTTAGTGCGAGAGAACCAGGTCGGCAGAGCTGCTTTAGAGGGAGAGAACTAGGTCAGCACAGCTGCTTTAGAGCCAAGTGACCAGGTCAACAGAGCTGCTTTAGAGCCATAGACCCGGGTCAGCAGAGCTGCTTTAGAGCTATATAACTGGGTCAGCAGAGCTGTTGATGATCCAGAGAACCAGGTCGGCAGAGCTGCTCTAGAGCCTAAGAACTAGGTCAGCAGAGCTGCTCTAGAGCGAGAGAAACAGGTCATCAGAGCTGCTGTAGAGCCAGAGAAACCAGGTCAGCAGAGATGCTGTAGAGGGAGAGAACCAGGTCAACAGAGATGCTTTAGAGCCAGAGAACCAGGCCAGCAGAACTGCTTTAGAGACAGAAAACCAGGTCAGCAGAGCTGCTTTAGAGCCAGAGAACCAGGTCAGTTGAGCTGCTCTAGAGCCAGAGAACCAAGTCAGCAGAGCTGCTTTAGAGCCAAAGAACCAGGTCAGCAGAGCTGCTTTAGAGCCAGAGAACTAGGTCAGCAGAGCTGCTCTAGAGAATAGGAACCAGGTCAGCAGAGCTGCTATAGAGCCAGAAAACCAGGTCAGCAGAGCTGCTGTAGAGCCAGAGAAACCAGGTCAGCAGAGCTGCTGTAGAGCCAGAGAAACCAGGTCAGTAGAGATGCTTTAGAGCGAGATAACCAGGTCAGCAGAGCTGCTTTAGAGGGAGAGAACCAGGTCAGCAGAGCTGCTTTAGAGCCAAGGGACCAGGTCAGCAGAGCTGCTTTAGAGCCAGAGAACCAGGTCAGCAGAGCTGCTCTAGAGCCTAAGACCCAGGTCAGCAGAGCTGCTCTAGAACCAGAGAACCAGGTCATCAGAGCTGCTGTAGAGCCAGAGAAACCAGGTCAGTAGAGCTGCTTTAGTGCGAGAGAACTAGGTCAGCAGAGCTGCTTTAGAGGGAGAGAACTAGGTCAGCAGAGCTGCTTTAGAGCCAAGGGACCAGGTCAACAGAGCTGCTTTAGAGCCATAGACCCGGGTCAGCAAAGCTGCTTTAGAGCCATAGAACCGGGTCAGCAGAGCTGTTGATGAGCCAGAGAACCAGGTCAGCAGAGTTGCTCTAGAGCCTAAGAACTAGGTCAGCAGAGCTGCTCTAGAGCCAGAGAACCGGGTCATCAGAGCCGCTCTAGAGGCAGAGAACCAGGTCAGCAGAGCTCTTTAGAGGGAGAAAACCAGGTCAGCAGAGCTGCTTTACAGCCAGAGAACCAGGTCAGCAGAGCTGCTTTATAGCCAGAGAACCAGGTCTGCAAACATGCTTTAGAACCATGGAACAAGGTCAGCAGAGCTGCTCTAGAGCCATAGAACCAGGTCAGTAGAGCTGCTTTAGAGCCATAGAACCAGGTCAGCAGAGCCGCTCTAGAGGCAGAGAACCAGGTCAGCAGAACTGCTTTAGAGCCAGAGAACCAGGTCAGCAGAGCTCTTTAGAGGGAGAAAACCAGGTCAGCAGAGCTGCTTTACAGCCAGAGAACCAGGTCAGCAGAGCTGCTTTAGAGCCAGAGAACCAGGTCTTCACAGATGCTTTAGAGCCATGGAACAAGGTCAGCAGAGCTGCTTTAGACCCAGAGAACCAGGTCAGCAGAGCTGCTTTAGAGCCATAGAACCAGGTCAGCAGAGCCGCTCTAGAGGCAGAGAACCAGGTCAGCAGAACTGCTTTAGAGCCAGAGAACCAGGTCAGCAGAGCTCTTTAGAGGGAGAAAACCAGGTCAGCAGAGCTGCTTTAGAGCCAGAGAACCAGGTCAGCAGAGCTGCCCTAGAGCCAGCGAACCAGGTCAGCAGAGATGCTTTAGAGCCATAGAACAAGGTCAGCAGAGCTGCTTTAGAGCCAGAGAACCAGGCCAGCAGAGCTGCTCTAGAGGCAGAGATCCAAGTCAGCAGAGCTGCTTTAGAGGGAGAGAACAAGGTCTGCAGAGCTGCTTTAGAGTCAGAGAAACCAGGTCAGCAGAGCTGCTTTAGAGGGAGAGAACCAGATCAGCAGAGCTGCTTTAGAGCCAGAGAACCAGGTCAGCAGAGCTGCTTTAGAGTCAGAGAACCAGGTCAGCAGAGCTGCCCTAGAGCCAAAGAACCAGGTCAGTAGAGCTGCTCTAGAGCCAGAGAACCAGGTCAGCAGAGCTGCTGTAGAGCCAGAGAAACCAGGTCAATAGAGCTGCTTTAGAGCAAGAGAACCAGGTCAGCAGAGCTGCTTTAGAGGGAGAGAACCAGGTCAGCAGAGCTGCTTTAGAGCCAAGGGACCAGGTCAGCAGAGCTGCTTTACAGCCAGAGAACCAGGTCAGCAGAGCTGCTTTATAGCCAGAGAACCAGGTCTGCAAACATGATTTAGAACCATGGAACAAGGTCAGCAGAGCTGCTCTAGAGCCATAGAACCAGGTCAGTAGAGCTGCTTTAGAGCCATAGAACCAGGTCAGCAGAGCCGCTCTAGAGGCAGAGAACCAGGTCAGCAGAACTACTTTAGAGCCAGAGAACCAGGTCAGCAGAGCTCTTTAGAGGGAGAAAACCAGGTCAGCAGAGCTGCTTTACAGCCAGAGAACCAGGTCAGCAGAGCTGCTTTAGAGCCAGAGAACCAGGTCTTCACAGATGCTTTAGAGCCATGGAACAAGTTCAGCAGAGCTGCTTTAGAGCCAGAGAACCAGGTCAGCAGAGCTGCTTTAGAGCCATAGAACCAGGTCAGCAGAGCCGCTCTAGAGGCAGAGAACCAGGTCAGCAGAACTGCTTTAGAGCCAGAGAACCAGGTCAGCAGAGCTCTTTAGAGAGAGAAAACCAGGTCAGCAGAGCTGCTTTAGAGCCAGAGAACCAGGTCAGCAGAGCTGCCCTAGAGCCAGCGAACCAGGTCAGCAGAGATGCTTTAGAGCCATAGAACAAGGTCAGCAGAGCTGCTTTAGAGCCAGAGAACCAGGCCAGCAGAGCTGCTCTAGAGGCAGAGATCCAAGTCAGCAGAGCTGCTTTAGAGGGAGAGAACAAGGTCTGCAGAGCTGCTTTAGAGTCAGAGAAACCAGGTCAGCAGAGCTGCTTTAGAGGGAGAGAACTAGGTCAGCAGAGCTGCTTTAGAGCCAAGGGACCAGGTCAACAGAGCTGCTTTAGAGCCATAGACCCGGGTCAGCAAAGCTGCTTTAGAGCCATAGAACCGGGTCAGCAGAGCTGTTGATGAGCCAGAGAACCAGGTCAGCAGAGTTGCTCTAGAGCCTAAGAACTAGGTCAGCAGAGCTGCTCTAGAGCCAGAGAACCAGGTCATCAGAGCCGCTCTAGAGGCAGAGAACCAGGTCAGCAGAGCTCTTTAGAGGGAGAAAACCAGGTCAGCAGAGCTGCTTTACAGCCAGAGAACCAGGTCAGCAGAGCTGCTTTATAGCCAGAGAACCAGGTCTGCAAACATGCTTTAGAACCATGGAACAAGGTCAGCAGAGCTGCTCTAGAGCCATAGAACCAGGTCAGTAGAGCTGCTTTAGAGCCATAGAACCAGGTCAGCAGAGCCGCTCTAGAGGCAGAGAACCAGGTCAGCAGAACTGCTTTAGAGCCAGAGAACCAGGTCAGCAGAGCTCTTTAGAGGGAGAAAACCAGGTCAGCAGAGCTGCTTTACAGCCAGAGAACCAGGTCAGCAGAGCTGCTTTAGAGCCAGAGAACCAGGTCTTCACAGATGCTTTAGAGCCATGGAACAAGGTCAGCAGAGCTGCTTTAGACCCAGAGAACCAGGTCAGCAGAGCTGCTTTAGAGCCATAGAACCAGGTCAGCAGAGCCGCTCTAGAGGCAGAGAACCAGGTCAGCAGAACTGCTTTAGAGCCAGAGAACCAGGTCAGCAGAGCTCTTTAGAGGGAGAAAACCAGGTCAGCAGAGCTGCTTTAGAGCCAGAGAACCAGGTCAGCAGAGCTGCCCTAGAGCCAGCGAACCAGGTCAGCAGAGATGCTTTAGAGCCATAGAACAAGGTCAGCAGAGCTGCTTTAGAGCCAGAGAACCAGGCCAGCAGAGCTGCTCTAGAGGCAGAGATCCAAGTCAGCAGAGCTGCTTTAGAGGGAGAGAACAAGGTCTGCAGAGCTGCTTTAGAGTCAGAGAAACCAGGTCAGCAGAGCTGCTTTAGAGGGAGAGAACCAGATCAGCAGAGCTGCTTTAGAGCCAGAGAACCAGGTCAGCAGAGCTGCTTTAGAGTCAGAGAACCAGGTCAGCAGAGCTGCCCTAGAGCCAAAGAACCAGGTCAGTAGAGCTGCTCTAGAGCCAGAGAACCAGGTCAGCAGAGCTGCTGTAGAGCCAGAGAAACCAGGTCAATAGAGCTGCTTTAGAGCAAGAGAACCAGGTCAGCAGAGCTGCTTTAGAGGGAGAGAACCAGGTCAGCAGAGCTGCTTTAGAGCCAAGGGACCAGGTCAGCAGAGCTGCTTTACAGCCAGAGAACCAGGTCAGCAGAGCTGCTTTATAGCCAGAGAACCAGGTCTGCAAACATGATTTAGAACCATGGAACAAGGTCAGCAGAGCTGCTCTAGAGCCATAGAACCAGGTCAGTAGAGCTGCTTTAGAGCCATAGAACCAGGTCAGCAGAGCCGCTCTAGAGGCAGAGAACCAGGTCAGCAGAACTACTTTAGAGCCAGAGAACCAGGTCAGCAGAGCTCTTTAGAGGGAGAAAACCAGGTCAGCAGAGCTGCTTTACAGCCAGAGAACCAGGTCAGCAGAGCTGCTTTAGAGCCAGAGAACCAGGTCTTCACAGATGCTTTAGAGCCATGGAACAAGTTCAGCAGAGCTGCTTTAGAGCCAGAGAACCAGGTCAGCAGAGCTGCTTTAGAGCCATAGAACCAGGTCAGCAGAGCCGCTCTAGAGGCAGAGAACCAGGTCAGCAGAGCTCTTTAGAGAGAGAAAACCAGGTCAGCAGAGCTGCTTTAGAGCCAGAGAACCAGGTCAGCAGAGCTGCCCTAGAGCCAGCGAACCAGGTCAGCAGAGATGCTTTAGAGCCATAGAACAAGGTCAGCAGAGCTGCTTTAGAGCCAGAGAACCAGGCCAGCAGAGCTGCTCTAGAGGCAGAGATCCAAGTCAGCAGAGCTGCTTTAGAGGGAGAGAACAAGGTCTGCAGAGCTGCTTTAGAGTCAGAGAAACCAGGTCAGCAGAGCTGCTTTAGAGGGAGAGAACCAGATCAGCAGAGCTGCTTTAGAGCCAGAGAACCAGGTCAGCAGAGCTGCTTTAGAGCCAGAGAACCAGGTCAGCAGAGCTGCCCTAGAGCCAGTGAACCAGGTCAGCAGAGATGCTTTAGAGCCATAGAACAAGGTCAGCAGAGCTGCTTTAGAGCCAGAGAACCAGGCCAGCAGAGCTGCTCTAGAGGCAGAGATCCAAGTCAGCAGAGCTGCTTTAGAGGGAGAGAACAAGGTCAGCAGAGCTGCTTTAGAGTCAGAGAAACCAGGTCAGCAGAGCTGCCTTAGAGGGAGAGAACCAGATCAGCAGAGCTGCTTTAGAGCCAAAGAACAAGGTCAGCAGAGCTGCTTTAGAGTCAGAGAACCAGGTCAGCAGAGCTGCCCTAGAGCCAAAGAACCAGGTCAGTAGAGCTGCTCTAGAGCCAGAGAACCAGGTCAGCAGAGCTGCTGTAGAGCCAGAGAAACCAGGTCAGTAGTGCTGCTTTAGAGCAAGAGAACCAGGTCAGCAGAGCTGCTTTAGAGGGAGAGAACCAGGTCAGCAGAGCTGCTTTAGAGCCAAGGGACCAGGTCAGCAGAGCTGCTTTAGAGCCAGAGAACCAGGTCAGCAGAACTGCTCTAGAGCCTAAGACCCAGGTCAGCAGAGCTGCTCTAGAACCAGAGAACCAGGTCATCAGAGCTGCTGTAGAGCCAGAGAAACCAGGTCAGTAGAGCTGCTTTAATGCGAGAGAACCAGGTCAGCAGAGATGCTTTAGAGGGAGAGAACTAGGTCAGCACAGCTGCTTTAGAGCCAAGGGACCAGGTCAACAGAGCTGCTTTAGAGCCATAGACCCGGGTCAGCAGAGCTGCTTTAGAGCCTAAGAACTAGGTCAGCAGAGCTGCTCTAGAGCCTAAGAACTAGGTCAGCAGAGCTGCTCTAGAGCCTGAGAACCAGGTCATCAGAGCTGCTGTAGAGCCAGAGAAACCAGGTCAGCAGAGATGCTTTAGAGGGAGAGAACCAGGTCAACAGAACTGCTTTAGAGCCAGAGGACCAGGTCAGCAGAGCTGCTCTAGAACCATAGAACCAGGTCAACAGAGCTGCTTTAGAGCCATAGAACCAGGTCAGCAGAGCTGCTCTAGAGGCAGAGATCCAAGTCAGCAGAGCTGCTTTAGAGGGAGAGAACAAGGTCTGCAGAGCTGCTTTAGAGTCAGAGAAACCAGGTCAGCAGAGCTGCTTTAGAGGGAGAGAACCAGATCAGCAGAGCTGCTTTAGAGCCAGAGAACCAGGTCAGCAGAGCTGCTTTAGAGTCAGAGAACCCCGTCAGCAGAGCTGCCCTAGAGCCAAAGAACCAGGTCAGTAGAGCTGCTCTAGAGCCAGAGAACCAGGTCAGCAGAGCTGCTGTAGAGCCAGAGAAACCAGGTCAATAGAGCTGCTTTAGAGCAAGAGAACCAGGTCAGCAGAGCTGCTTTAGAGGGAGAGAACCAGGTCAGCAGAGCTGCTTTAGAGCCAAGGGACCAGGTCAGCAGAGCTGCTTTAGAGCCAGAGAACCAGGTCAGCAGAGCTGCTCTAGAGCCTAAGACCCAGGTCAGCAGAGCTGCTCTAGAACCAGAGAACCAGGTCATCAGAGCTGCTGTAGAGCCAGAGAAACCAGGTCAGTAGAGCTGCTTTAGTGCGAGAGAACCAGGTCGGCAGAGCTGCTTTAGAGGGAGAGAACTAGGTCAGCAGAGCTGCCTTAGAGCCAAGGGACCAGGTCAACAGAGCTGCTTTAGAGCCATAGGCCCGGGTCAGCAGAGCTGCTTTAGAGCCATAGAACTGGGTCAGCAGAGCTGTTGATGAGCCAGAGAACCAGGTCAGCAGAGCTGCTCTAGAGCCTAAGAACTAGGTCAGCAGAGCTGCTCTAGAGCCAGAGAACCAGGTCATCAGAGCTGCTGTAGAGCCAGAGAAACCAGGTCAGCAGAGATGCTTTAGAGGGAGAGAACCAGGTCAACAGAACTGCTTTAGAGCCAGAGGACCAGGTCAGCAGAGCTGCTCTAGAACCATAGAACCAGGTCAACAGAGCTGCTTTAGAGCCATAGAACCAGGTCAGCAGAGCTGCTCTAGAGGCAGAGAACCAGGTCAGCAGAACTGCTTTAGAGCCAGAGAACCAGGTCAGCAGAGCTCTTTAGAGGGAGAAAACCAGGTCAGCAGAGCTGCTTTAGAGCCAGAGAACCAGGTCAGCAGAGCTGCCCTAGAGCCAGTGAACCAGGTCAGCAGAGATGCTTTAGAGCCATAGAACAAGGTCAGCAGAGCTGCTTTAGAGCCAGAGAACCAGGCCAGCAGAGCTGCTCTAGAGGCAGAGATCCAAGTCAGCAGAGCTGCTTTAGAGGGAGAGAACAAGGTCAGCAGAGCTGCTTTAGAGTCAGAGAAACCAGGTCAGCAGAGCTGCCTTAGAGGGAGAGAACCAGATCAGCAGAGCTGCTTTAGAGCCAAAGAACAAGGTCAGCAGAGCTGCTTTAGAGTCAGAGAACCAGGTCAGCAGAGCTGCCCTAGAGCCAAAGAACCAGGTCAGTAGAGCTGCTCTAGAGCCAGAGAACCAGGTCAGCAGAGCTGCTGTAGAGCCAGAGAAACCAGGTCAGTAGTGCTGCTTTAGAGCAAGAGAACCAGGTCAGCAGAGCTGCTTTAGAGGGAGAGAACCAGGTCAGCAGAGCTGCTTTAGAGCCAAGGGACCAGGTCAGCAGAGCTGCTTTAGAGCCAGAGAACCAGGTCAGCAGAACTGCTCTAGAGCCTAAGACCCAGGTCAGCAGAGCTGCTCTAGAACCAGAGAACCAGGTCATCAGAGCTGCTGTAGAGCCAGAGAAACCAGGTCAGTAGAGCTGCTTTAATGCGAGAGAACCAGGTCAGCAGAGATGCTTTAGAGGGAGAGAACTAGGTCAGCACAGCTGCTTTAGAGCCAAGGGACCAGGTCAACAGAGCTGCTTTAGAGCCATAGACCCGGGTCAGCAGAGCTGCTTTAGAGCCTAAGAACTAGGTCAGCAGAGCTGCTCTAGAGCCGGAGAAACAGGTCATCAGAGGTGCTATAGAGCCAGAGAAACCAGGTCAGCAGAGATGCTGTAGAGGGAGAGAACCAGGTCAACAGAGCTGCATTAGAGACAGAAAACCAGGTCAGCAGAGCTGCTTTAGAGCCAGAGAACCAGGTCAGTTGAGCTGCTCTAGAGCCAGAGAACCAAGTCAGCAGAGCTGCTTTAGAGCCATAGAACCAGGTCAGCAGAGCTGCTTTAGAGCCAGAGAACCAGGTCAGCAGAGCTGCTCTAGAGAATAGGAACCAGTTCAGCATAGCTGCTATAGAGCCAGAAAACCAGGTCAGCAGAGCTGCTGTAGAGCCAGAGAAACCAGGTCAGCAGAGCTGCTGTAGAGCCAGAGAAACCAGGTCAGTAGAGATGCTTTAAAGGGAGAGAACAAGGTCTGCAGAGCTGCTTTAGAGTCAGAGAAACCAGGTCAGCAGAGCTGCTTTAGAGGGAGAGAACCAGATCAGCAGAGCTGCTTTAGAGCCAGAGAACCAGGTCAGCAGAGCTGCTTTAGAGTCAGAGAACCCCGTCAGCAGAGCTGCCCTAGAGCCAAAGAACCAGGTCAGTAGAGCTGCTCTAGAGCCAGAGAACCAGGTCAGCAGAGCTGCTGTAGAGCCAGAGAAACCAGGTCAATAGAGCTGCTTTAGAGCAAGAGAACCAGGTCAGCAGAGCTGCTTTAGAGGGAGAGAACCAGGTCAGCAGAGCTGCTTTAGAGCCAAGGGACCAGGTCAGCAGAGCTGCTTTAGAGCCAGAGAACCAGGTCAGCAGAGCTGCTCTAGAGCCTAAGACCCAGGTCAGCAGAGCTGCTCTAGAACCAGAGAACCAGGTCATCAGAGCTGCTGTAGAGCCAGAGAAACCAGGTCAGTAGAGCTGCTTTAGTGCGAGAGAACCAGGTCGGCAGAGCTGCTTTAGAGGGAGAGAACTAGGTCAGCAGAGCTGCCTTAGAGCCAAGGGACCAGGTCAACAGAGCTGCTTTAGAGCCATAGGCCCGGGTCAGCAGAGCTGCTTTAGAGCCATAGAACTGGGTCAGCAGAGCTGTTGATGAGCCAGAGAACCAGGTCAGCAGAGCTGCTCTAGAGCCTAAGAACTAGGTCAGCAGAGCTGCTCTAGAGCCAGAGAACCAGGTCATCAGAGCTGCTGTAGAGCCAGAGAAACCAGGTCAGCAGAGATGCTTTAGAGGGAGAGAACCAGGTCAACAGAACTGCTTTAGAGCCAGAGGACCAGGTCAGCAGAGCTGCTCTAGAACCATAGAACCAGGTCAACAGAGCTGCTTTAGAGCCATAGAACCAGGTCAGCAGAGCTGCTCTAGAGGCAGAGAACCAGGTCAGCAGAACTGCTTTAGAGCCAGAGAACCAGGTCAGCAGAGCTCTTTAGAGGGAGAAAACCAGGTCAGCAGAGCTGCTTTAGAGCCAGAGAACCAGGTCAGCAGAGCTGCCCTAGAGCCAGTGAACCAGGTCAGCAGAGATGCTTTAGAGCCATAGAACAAGGTCAGCAGAGCTGCTTTAGAGCCAGAGAACCAGGCCAGCAGAGCTGCTCTAGAGGCAGAGATCCAAGTCAGCAGAGCTGCTTTAGAGGGAGAGAACAAGGTCAGCAGAGCTGCTTTAGAGTCAGAGAAACCAGGTCAGCAGAGCTGCCTTAGAGGGAGAGAACCAGATCAGCAGAGCTGCTTTAGAGCCAAAGAACAAGGTCAGCAGAGCTGCTTTAGAGTCAGAGAACCAGGTCAGCAGAGCTGCCCTAGAGCCAAAGAACCAGGTCAGTAGAGCTGCTCTAGAGCCAGAGAACCAGGTCAGCAGAGCTGCTGTAGAGCCAGAGAAACCAGGTCAGTAGTGCTGCTTTAGAGCAAGAGAACCAGGTCAGCAGAGCTGCTTTAGAGGGAGAGAACCAGGTCAGCAGAGCTGCTTTAGAGCCAAGGGACCAGGTCAGCAGAGCTGCTTTAGTGCCAGAGAACCAGGTCAGCAGAACTGCTCTAGAGCCTAAGACCCAGGTCAGCAGAGCTGCTCTAGAACCAGAGAACCAGGTCATCAGAGCTGCTGTAGAGCCAGAGAAACCAGGTCAGTAGAGCTGCTTTAATGCGAGAGAACCAGGTCAGCAGAGATGCTTTAGAGGGAGAGAACTAGGTCAGCACAGCTGCTTTAGAGCCAAGGGACCAGGTCAACAGAGCTGCTTTAGAGCCATAGACCCGGGTCAGCAGAGCTGCTTTAGAGCCTAAGAACTAGGTCAGCAGAGCTGCTCTAGAGCCGGAGAAACAGGTCATCAGAGGTGCTATAGAGCCAGAGAAACCAGGTCAGCAGAGATGCTGTAGAGGGAGAGAACCAGGTCAACAGAGCTGCTTTAGAGACAGAAAACCAGGTCAGCAGAGCTGCTTTAGAGCCAGAGAACCAGGTCAGTTGAGCTGCTCTAGAGCCAGAGAAACAAGTCAGCAGAGCTGCTTTAGAGCCATAGAACCAGGTCAGCAGAGCTGCTTTAGAGCCAGAGAACCAGGTCAGCAGAGCTGCTCTAGAGAATAGGAACCAGTTCAGCATAGCTGCTATAGAGCCAGAAAACCAGGTCAGCAGAGCTGCTGTAGAGCCAGAGAAACCAGGTCAGCAGAGCTGCTGTAGAGCCAGAGAAACCAGGTCAGTAGAGATGCTTTAAAGGGAGAGAACAAGGTCTGCAGAGCTGCTTTAGAGTCAGAGAAACCAGGTCAGCAGAGCTGCTTTAGAGGGAGAGAACCAGATCAGCAGAGCTGCTTTAGAGCCAGAGAACCAGGTCAGCAGAGCTGCTTTAGAGTCAGAGAACCCCGTCAGCAGAGCTGCCCTAGAGCCAAAGAACCAGGTCAGTAGAGCTGCTGTAGAGCCAGAGAAACCAGGTCAATAGAGCTGCTTTAGAGCAAGAGAACCAGGTCAGCAGAGCTGCTTTAGAGGGAGAGAACCAGGTCAGCAGAGCTGCTTTAGAGCCAAGGGACCAGGTCAGCAGAGCTGCTTTAGAGCCAGAGAACCAGGTCAGCAGAGCTGCTCTAGAGCCTAAGACCCAGGTCAGCAGAGCTGCTCTAGAACCAGAGAACCAGGTCATCAGAGCTGCTGTAGAGCCAGAGAAACCAGGTCAGTAGAGCTGCTTTAGTGCGAGAGAACCAGGTCGGCAGAGCTGCTTTAGAGGGAGAGAACTAGGTCAGCAGAGCTGCCTTAGAGCCAAGGGACCAGGTCAACAGAGCTGCTTTAGAGCCATAGGCCCGGGTCAGCAGAGCTGCTTTAGAGCCATAGAACTGGGTCAGCAGAGCTGTTGATGAGCCAGAGAACCAGGTCAGCAGAGCTGCTCTAGAGCCTAAGAACTAGGTCAGCAGAGCTGCTCTAGAGCCAGAGAACCAGGTCATCAGAGCTGCTGTAGAGCCAGAGAAACCAGGTCAGCAGAGATGCTTTAGAGGGAGAGAACCAGGTCAACAGAACTGCTTTAGAGCCAGAGGACCAGGTCAGCAGAGCTGCTCTAGAACCATAGAACCAGGTCAACAGAGCTGCTTTAGAGCCATAGAACCAGGTCAGCAGAGCTGCTCTAGAGGCAGAGAACCAGGTCAGCAGAACTGCTTTAGAGCCAGAGAACCAGGTCAGCAGAGCTCTTTAGAGGGAGAAAACCAGGTCAGCAGAGCTGCTTTAGAGCCAGAGAACCAGGTCAGCAGAGCTGCCCTAGAGCCAGTGAACCAGGTCAGCAGAGATGCTTTAGAGCCATAGAACAAGGTCAGCAGAGCTGCTTTAGAGCCAGAGAACCAGGCCAGCAGAGCTGCTCTAGAGGCAGAGATCCAAGTCAGCAGAGCTGCTTTAGAGGGAGAGAACAAGGTCAGCAGAGCTGCTTTAGAGTCAGAGAAACCAGGTCAGCAGAGCTGCCTTAGAGGGAGAGAACCAGATCAGCAGAGCTGCTTTAGAGCCAAAGAACAAGGTCAGCAGAGCTGCTTTAGAGTCAGAGAACCAGGTCAGCAGAGCTGCCCTAGAGCCAAAGAACCAGGTCAGTAGAGCTGCTCTAGAGCCAGAGAACCAGGTCAGCAGAGCTGCTGTAGAGCCAGAGAAACCAGGTCAGTAGTGCTGCTTTAGAGCAAGAGAACCAGGTCAGCAGAGCTGCTTTAGAGGGAGAGAACCAGGTCAGCAGAGCTGCTTTAGAGCCAAGGGACCAGGTCAGCAGAGCTGCTTTAGAGCCAGAGAACCAGGTCAGCAGAACTGCTCTAGAGCCTAAGACCCAGGTCAGCAGAGCTGCTCTAGAACCAGAGAACCAGGTCATCAGAGCTGCTGTAGAGCCAGAGAAACCAGGTCAGTAGAGCTGCTTTAATGCGAGAGAACCAGGTCAGCAGAGATGCTTTAGAGGGAGAGAACTAGGTCAGCACAGCTGCTTTAGAGCCAAGGGACCAGGTCAACAGAGCTGCTTTAGAGCCATAGACCCGGGTCAGCAGAGCTGCTTTAGAGCCTAAGAACTAGGTCAGCAGAGCTGCTCTAGAGCCTAAGAACTAGGTCAGCAGAGCTGCTCTAGAGCCTGAGAACCAGGTCATCAGAGCTGCTGTAGAGCCAGAGAAACCAGGTCAGCAGAGATGCTTTAGAGGGAGAGAACCAGGTCAACAGAACTGCTTTAGAGCCAGAGGACCAGGTCAGCAGAGCTGCTCTAGAACCATAGAACCAGGTCAACAGAGCTGCTTTAGAGCCATAGAACCAGGTCAGCAGAGCTGCTCTAGAGGCAGAGATCCAAGTCAGCAGAGCTGCTTTAGAGGGAGAGAACAAGGTCTGCAGAGCTGCTTTAGAGTCAGAGAAACCAGGTCAGCAGAGCTGCTTTAGAGGGAGAGAACCAGATCAGCAGAGCTGCTTTAGAGCCAGAGAACCAGGTCAGCAGAGCTGCTTTAGAGTCAGAGAACCCCGTCAGCAGAGCTGCCCTAGAGCCAAAGAACCAGGTCAGTAGAGCTGCTCTAGAGCCAGAGAACCAGGTCAGCAGAGCTGCTGTAGAGCCAGAGAAACCAGGTCAATAGAGCTGCTTTAGAGCAAGAGAACCAGGTCAGCAGAGCTGCTTTAGAGGGAGAGAACCAGGTCAGCAGAGCTGCTTTAGAGCCAAGGGACCAGGTCAGCAGAGCTGCTTTAGAGCCAGAGAACCAGGTCAGCAGAGCTGCTCTAGAGCCTAAGACCCAGGTCAGCAGAGCTGCTCTAGAACCAGAGAACCAGGTCATCAGAGCTGCTGTAGAGCCAGAGAAACCAGGTCAGTAGAGCTGCTTTAGTGCGAGAGAACCAGGTCGGCAGAGCTGCTTTAGAGGGAGAGAACTAGGTCAGCAGAGCTGCCTTAGAGCCAAGGGACCAGGTCAACAGAGCTGCTTTAGAGCCATAGGCCCGGGTCAGCAGAGCTGCTTTAGAGCCATAGAACTGGGTCAGCAGAGCTGTTGATGAGCCAGAGAACCAGGTCAGCAGAGCTGCTCTAGAGCCTAAGAACTAGGTCAGCAGAGCTGCTCTAGAGCCAGAGAACCAGGTCATCAGAGCTGCTGTAGAGCCAGAGAAACCAGGTCAGCAGAGATGCTTTAGAGGGAGAGAACCAGGTCAACAGAACTGCTTTAGAGCCAGAGGACCAGGTCAGCAGAGCTGCTCTAGAACCATAGAACCAGGTCAACAGAGCTGCTTTAGAGCCATAGAACCAGGTCAGCAGAGCTGCTCTAGAGGCAGAGAACCAGGTCAGCAGAACTGCTTTAGAGCCAGAGAACCAGGTCAGCAGAGCTCTTTAGAGGGAGAAAACCAGGTCAGCAGAGCTGCTTTAGAGCCAGAGAACCAGGTCAGCAGAGCTGCCCTAGAGCCAGTGAACCAGGTCAGCAGAGATGCTTTAGAGCCATAGAACAAGGTCAGCAGAGCTGCTTTAGAGCCAGAGAACCAGGCCAGCAGAGCTGCTCTAGAGGCAGAGATCCAAGTCAGCAGAGCTGCTTTAGAGGGAGAGAACAAGGTCAGCAGAGCTGCTTTAGAGTCAGAGAAACCAGGTCAGCAGAGCTGCCTTAGAGGGAGAGAACCAGATCAGCAGAGCTGCTTTAGAGCCAAAGAACAAGGTCAGCAGAGCTGCTTTAGAGTCAGAGAACCAGGTCAGCAGAGCTGCCCTAGAGCCAAAGAACCAGGTCAGTAGAGCTGCTCTAGAGCCAGAGAACCAGGTCAGCAGAGCTGCTGTAGAGCCAGAGAAACCAGGTCAGTAGTGCTGCTTTAGAGCAAGAGAACCAGGTCAGCAGAGCTGCTTTAGAGGGAGAGAACCAGGTCAGCAGAGCTGCTTTAGAGCCAAGGGACCAGGTCAGCAGAGCTGCTTTAGAGCCAGAGAACCAGGTCAGCAGAACTGCTCTAGAGCCTAAGACCCAGGTCAGCAGAGCTGCTCTAGAACCAGAGAACCAGGTCATCAGAGCTGCTGTAGAGCCAGAGAAACCAGGTCAGTAGAGCTGCTTTAATGCGAGAGAACCAGGTCAGCAGAGATGCTTTAGAGGGAGAGAACTAGGTCAGCACAGCTGCTTTAGAGCCAAGGGACCAGGTCAACAGAGCTGCTTTAGAGCCATAGACCCGGGTCAGCAGAGCTGCTTTAGAGCCTAAGAACTAGGTCAGCAGAGCTGCTCTAGAGCCGGAGAAACAGGTCATCAGAGGTGCTATAGAGCCAGAGAAACCAGGTCAGCAGAGATGCTGTAGAGGGAGAGAACCAGGTCAACAGAGCTGCATTAGAGACAGAAAACCAGGTCAGCAGAGCTGCTTTAGAGCCAGAGAACCAGGTCAGTTGAGCTGCTCTAGAGCCAGAGAACCAAGTCAGCAGAGCTGCTTTAGAGCCATAGAACCAGGTCAGCAGAGCTGCTTTAGAGCCAGAGAACCAGGTCAGCAGAGCTGCTCTAGAGAATAGGAACCAGTTCAGCATAGCTGCTATAGAGCCAGAAAACCAGGTCAGCAGAGCTGCTGTAGAGCCAGAGAAACCAGGTCAGCAGAGCTGCTGTAGAGCCAGAGAAACCAGGTCAGTAGAGATGCTTTAAAGGGAGAGAACAAGGTCTGCAGAGCTGCTTTAGAGTCAGAGAAACCAGGTCAGCAGAGCTGCTTTAGAGGGAGAGAACCAGATCAGCAGAGCTGCTTTAGAGCCAGAGAACCAGGTCAGCAGAGCTGCTTTAGAGTCAGAGAACCCCGTCAGCAGAGCTGCCCTAGAGCCAAAGAACCAGGTCAGTAGAGCTGCTCTAGAGCCAGAGAACCAGGTCAGCAGAGCTGCTGTAGAGCCAGAGAAACCAGGTCAATAGAGCTGCTTTAGAGCAAGAGAACCAGGTCAGCAGAGCTGCTTTAGAGGGAGAGAACCAGGTCAGCAGAGCTGCTTTAGAGCCAAGGGACCAGGTCAGCAGAGCTGCTTTAGAGCCAGAGAACCAGGTCAGCAGAGCTGCTCTAGAGCCTAAGACCCAGGTCAGCAGAGCTGCTCTAGAACCAGAGAACCAGGTCATCAGAGCTGCTGTAGAGCCAGAGAAACCAGGTCAGTAGAGCTGCTTTAGTGCGAGAGAACCAGGTCGGCAGAGCTGCTTTAGAGGGAGAGAACTAGGTCAGCAGAGCTGCCTTAGAGCCAAGGGACCAGGTCAACAGAGCTGCTTTAGAGCCATAGGCCCGGGTCAGCAGAGCTGCTTTAGAGCCATAGAACTGGGTCAGCAGAGCTGTTGATGAGCCAGAGAACCAGGTCAGCAGAGCTGCTCTAGAGCCTAAGAACTAGGTCAGCAGAGCTGCTCTAGAGCCAGAGAACCAGGTCATCAGAGCTGCTGTAGAGCCAGAGAAACCAGGTCAGCAGAGATGCTTTAGAGGGAGAGAACCAGGTCAACAGAACTGCTTTAGAGCCAGAGGACCAGGTCAGCAGAGCTGCTCTAGAACCATAGAACCAGGTCAACAGAGCTGCTTTAGAGCCATAGAACCAGGTCAGCAGAGCTGCTCTAGAGGCAGAGAACCAGGTCAGCAGAACTGCTTTAGAGCCAGAGAACCAGGTCAGCAGAGCTCTTTAGAGGGAGAAAACCAGGTCAGCAGAGCTGCTTTAGAGCCAGAGAACCAGGTCAGCAGAGCTGCCCTAGAGCCAGTGAACCAGGTCAGCAGAGATGCTTTAGAGCCATAGAACAAGGTCAGCAGAGCTGCTTTAGAGCCAGAGAACCAGGCCAGCAGAGCTGCTCTAGAGGCAGAGATCCAAGTCAGCAGAGCTGCTTTAGAGGGAGAGAACAAGGTCAGCAGAGCTGCTTTAGAGTCAGAGAAACCAGGTCAGCAGAGCTGCCTTAGAGGGAGAGAACCAGATCAGCAGAGCTGCTTTAGAGCCAAAGAACAAGGTCAGCAGAGCTGCTTTAGAGTCAGAGAACCAGGTCAGCAGAGCTGCCCTAGAGCCAAAGAACCAGGTCAGTAGAGCTGCTCTAGAGCCAGAGAACCAGGTCAGCAGAGCTGCTGTAGAGCCAGAGAAACCAGGTCAGTAGTGCTGCTTTAGAGCAAGAGAACCAGGTCAGCAGAGCTGCTTTAGAGGGAGAGAACCAGGTCAGCAGAGCTGCTTTAGAGCCAAGGGACCAGGTCAGCAGAGCTGCTTTAGAGCCAGAGAACCAGGTCAGCAGAACTGCTCTAGAGCCTAAGACCCAGGTCAGCAGAGCTGCTCTAGAACCAGAGAACCAGGTCATCAGAGCTGCTGTAGAGCCAGAGAAACCAGGTCAGTAGAGCTGCTTTAATGCGAGAGAACCAGGTCAGCAGAGATGCTTTAGAGGGAGAGAACTAGGTCAGCACAGCTGCTTTAGAGCCAAGGGACCAGGTCAACAGAGCTGCTTTAGAGCCATAGACCCGGGTCAGCAGAGCTGCTTTAGAGCCTAAGAACTAGGTCAGCAGAGCTGCTCTAGAGCCTAAGAACTAGGTCAGCAGAGCTGCTCTAGAGCCAGAGAACCAGGTCATCAGAGCTGCTGTAGAGCCAGAGAAACCAGGTCAGCAGAGATGCTTTAGAGGGAGAGAACCAGGTCAACAGAACTGCTTTAGAGCCAGAGGACCAGGTCAGCAGAGCTGCTCTAGAACCATAGAACCAGGTCAACAGAGCTGCTTTAGAGCCATAGAACCAGGTCAGCAGAGCTGCTCTAGAGGCAGAGAACCAGGTCAGCAGAACTGCTTTAGAGCCAGAGAACCAGGTCAGCAGAGCTCTTTAGAGGGAGAAAAACAGGTCAGCAGAGCTGCTTTAGAGCCAGAGAACCAGGTCAGCAGAGCTGCCCTAGAGCCAGTGAACCAGGTCAGCAGAGATGCTTTAGAGCCATAGAACAAGGTCAGCAGAGCTGCTTTAGAGCCAGAGAACCAGGCCAGCAGAGCTGCTCTAGAGGCAGAGATCCAAGTCAGCAGAGCTGCTTTAGAGGGAGAGAACAAGGTCAGCAGAGCTGCTTTAGAGTCAGAGAAACCAGGTCAGCAGAGCTGCCTTAGAGGGAGAGAACCAGATCAGCAGAGCTGCTTTAGAGCCAAAGAACAAGGTCAGCAGAGCTGCTTTAGAGTCAGAGAACCAGGTCAGCAGAGCTGCCCTAGAGCCAAAGAACCAGGTCAGTAGAGCTGCTCTAGAGCCAGAGAACCAGGTCAGCAGAGCTGCTGTAGAGCCAGAGAAACCAGGTCAGTAGTGCTGCTTTAGAGCAAGAGAACCAGGTCAGCAGAGCTGCTATAGAGGGAGAGAACCAGGTCAGCAGAGCTGCTTTAGAGCCAAGGGACCAGGTCAGCAGAGCTGCTTTAGAGCCAGAGAACCAGGTCAGCAGAACTGCTCTAGAGCCTAAGACCCAGGTCAGCAGAGCTGCTCTAGAACCAGAGAACCAGGTCATCAGAGCTGCTGTAGAGCCAGAGAAACCAGGTCAGTAGAGCTGCTTTAATGCGAGAGAACCAGGTCAGCAGAGATGCTTTAGAGGGAGAGAACTAGGTCAGCACAGCTGCTATAGATCCAAGGGACCAGGTCAACAGAGCTGCTTTAGAGCCATAGACCCGGGTCAGCAGAGCTGCTTTAGAGGCTAAGAACTAGGTCAGCAGAGCTGCTCTAGAGCCGGAGAAACAGGTCATCAGAGGTGCTATAGAGCCAGAGAAACCAGGTCAGCAGAGATGCTGTAGAGGGAGAGAACCAGGTCAACAGAGCTGCTTTAGAGACAGAAAACCAGGTCAGCAGAGCTGCTTTAGAGCCAGAGAACCAGGTCAGTTGAGCTGCTCTAGAGCCAGAGAACCAAGTCAGCAGAGCTGCTTTAGAGCCATAGAACCAGGTCAGCAGAGCTGCTTTAGAGCCAGAGAACCAGGTCAGCAGAGCTGCTCTAGAGAATAGGAACCAGTTCAGCATAGCTGCTATAGAGCCAGAAAACCAGGTCAGCAGAGCTGCTGTAGAGCCAGAGAAACCAGGTCAGCAGAGCTGCTGTAGAGCCAGAGAAACCAGGTCAGTAGAGATGCTTTAAAGGGAGAGAACAAGGTCTGCAGAGCTGCTTTAGAGTCAGAGAAACCAGGTCAGCAGAGCTGCTTTAGAGGGAGAGAACCAGATCAGCAGAGCTGCTTTAGAGCCAGAGAACCAGGTCAGCAGAGCTGCTTTAGAGTCAGAGAACCCCGTCAGCAGAGCTGCCCTAGAGCCAAAGAACCAGGTCAGTAGAGCTGCTCTAGAGCCAGAGAACCAGGTCAGCAGAGCTGCTGTAGAGCCAGAGAATCAGGTCAATAGAGCTGCTTTAGAGCAAGAGAACCAGGTCAGCAGAGCTGCTTTAGAGGGAGAGAACCAGGTCAGCAGAGCTGCTTTAGAGCCAAGGGACCAGGTCAGCAGAGCTGCTTTAGAGCCAGAGAACCAGGTCAGCAGAGCTGCTCTAGAGCCTAAGACCCAGGTCAGCAGAGCTGCTCTAGAACCAGAGAACCAGGTCATCAGAGCTGCTGTAGAGCCAGAGAAACCAGGTCAGTAGAGCTGCTTTAGTGCGAGAGAACCAGGTCGGCAGAGCTGCTTTAGAGGGAGAGAACTAGGTCAGCAGAGCTGCCTTAGAGCCAAGGGACCAGGTCAACAGAGCTGCTTTAGAGCCATAGGCCCGGGTCAGCAGAGCTGCTTTAGAGCCATAGAACTGGGTCAGCAGAGCTGTTGATGAGCCAGAGAACCAGGTCAGCAGAGCTGCTCTAGAGCCTAAGAACTAGGTCAGCAGAGCTGCTCTAGAGCCAGAGAACCAGGTCATCAGAGCTGCTGTAGAGCCAGAGAAACCAGGTCAGCAGAGATGCTTTAGAGGGAGAGAACCAGGTCAACAGAACTGCTTTAGAGCCAGAGGACCAGGTCAGCAGAGCTGCTCTAGAACCATAGAACCAGGTCAACAGAGCTGCTTTAGAGCCATAGAACCAGGTCAGCAGAGCTGCTCTAGAGGCAGAGAACCAGGTCAGCAGAACTGCTTTAGAGCCAGAGAACCAGGTCAGCAGAGCTCATTAGAGGGAGAAAACCAGGTCAGCAGAGCTGCTTTAGAGCCAGAGAACCAGGTCAGCAGAGCTGCCCTAGAGCCAGTGAACCAGGTCAGCAGAGATGCTTTAGAGCCATAGAACAAGGTCAGCAGAGCTGCTTTAGAGCCAGAGAACCAGGCCAGCAGAGCTGCTCTAGAGGCAGAGATCCAAGTCAGCAGAGCTGCTTTAGAGGGAGAGAACAAGGTCAGCAGAGCTGCTTTAGAGTCAGAGAAACCAGGTCAGCAGAGCTGCCTTAGAGGGAGAGAACCAGATCAGCAGAGCTGCTTTAGAGCCAAAGAACAAGGTCAGCAGAGCTGCTTTAGAGTCAGAGAACCAGGTCAGCAGAGCTGCCCTAGAGCCAAAGAACCAGGTCAGTAGAGCTGCTCTAGAGCCAGAGAACCAGGTCAGCAGAGCTGCTGTAGAGCCAGAGAAACCAGGTCAGTAGTGCTGCTTTAGAGCAAGAGAACCAGGTCAGCAGAGCTGCTTTAGAGGGAGAGAACCAGGTCAGCAGAGCTGCTTTAGAGCCAAGGGACCAGGTCAGCAGAGCTGCTTTAGAGCCAGAGAACCAGGTCAGCAGAACTGCTCTAGAGCCTAAGACCCAGGTCAGCAGAGCTGCTCTAGAACCAGAGAACCAGGTCATCAGAGCTGCTGTAGAGCCAGAGAAACCAGGTCAGTTGAGCTGCTTTAATGCGAGAGAACCAGGTCAGCAGAGATGCTTTAGAGGGAGAGAACTAGGTCAGCACAGCTGCTTTAGAGCCAAGGGACCAGGTCAACAGAGCTGCTTTAGAGCCATAGACCCGGGTCAGCAGAGCTGCTTTAGAGCCTAAGAACTAGGTCAGCAGAGCTGCTCTAGAGCCGGAGAAACAGGTCATCAGAGGTGCTATAGAGCCAGAGAAACCAGGTCAGCAGAGATGCTGTAGAGGGAGAGAACCAGGTCAACAGAGCTGCTTTAGAGACAGAAAACCAGGTCAGCAGAGCTGCTTTAGAGCCAGAGAACCAGGTCAGTTGAGCTGCTCTAGAGCCAGAGAACCAAGTCAGCAGAGCTGCTTTAGAGCCATAGAACCAGGTCAGCAGAGCTGCTTTAGAGCCAGAGAACCAGGTCAGCAGAGCTGCTCTAGAGAATAGGAACCAGTTCAGCATAGCTGCTATAGAGCCAGAAAACCAGGTCAGCAGAGCTGCTGTAGAGCCAGAGAAACCAGGTCAGCAGAGCTGCTGTAGAGCCAGAGAAACCAGGTCAGTAGAGATGCTTTAAAGGGAGAGAACCAGATCAGCAGAGCTGCTTTAGAGCCAGAGAACCAGGTCAGCAGAGCTGCTTTAGAGTCAGAGAACCAGGTCAGCAGAGCTGCCCTAGAGCCAAAGAACCAGGTCAGTAGAGCTGCTCTAGAGCCAGAGAACCAGGTCAGCAGAGCTGCTGTAGATCCAGAGAAACCAGGTCAATAGAGCCGCTTTAGAGCAAGAGAACCAGGTCAGCAGAGCTGCTTTAGAGGGAGAGAACCAGGTCAGCAGAGCTGCTTTAGAGCCAAGGGACCAGGTCAGCAGAGCTGCTTTAGAGCCATAGAACCAGGTCAGCAGAGCTGGTCTAGAGCCTAAGACCCAGGTCAGCAGAGCTGCTCTAGAACCTGACACAGGTCATCAGAGCTGCTGTAGAGCCAGAGAAACCAGGTCTGTAGAGCTGCTTTAGTGCGAGAGAACCACGTCAGCAGAGCTGCTTTAGAGGGAGAGAACTAGGTCAGCAGAGCTGCTTTAGAGCCAAGGGACCAGGTAAACAGAGCTGCTTTAGAGCCATAGAACAGGGTCAGCAGAGCTGTTGATGAGCCAGAGAACCAGGTCAGCAGAGCTGCTCTAAAGCCTAAGAACTAGGTCAGCAGAGCTGCTCTAGAGCCAGAGAACCAGGTCATCAGAGCCGCTCTAGAGGCAGAGAACCAGGTCAGCAGAGCTCTTTAGAGGGAGAAAACCAGGTCAGCAGAGCTGCTTTACAGCCAGAGAACCAGGTCAGCAGAGCTGCTTTAGAGGCAGAGAACCAGGTCTGCAAACATGCTTTAGAGCCATGGAACAAGGTCAGCAGATCTGCTCTAGAGCCATAGAACTAGGTCAGCAGAGCTGCTTTAGAGCCATAGAACCAGGTCAGCAGAGCCGCCCTAGAGGCAGAGAACCAGGTCAGCAGAACTGCTTTAGAGCCAGAGAACCAGGTCAGCAGAGCTCTTTAGAGGGAGAAAACCAGGTCAGCAGAGCTGCTTTACAGCCAGAGAACCAGGTCAGCAGAGCTGCTTTAGAGCCAGAGAACCAGGTCTGCAAAGATGCTTTAGAGCCATGGAACAAGGTCAGCAGAGCTGCTTTAGAGCCAGAGAACCAGGCCAGCAGAGCTGCTCTAGAGGCAGAGAACCAAGTCAGCAGAGCTGCTTTAGAGGGAGAGAACCAGGTCAGCAGAGCTGCTTTAGAGTCAGAGAAATCAGGTCAGCAGAGCTGCTTTAGAGGGAGAGAACCAGATCAGCAGAGCTGCTTTAGAGCCAGAGATCCAGGTCAGAAGAGCTGTTTTAGAGTCAGAGAACCAGGTCAGCAGAGCTGCCCTAGAGCCTAAGAACCAGGTCAGTAGAGCTGCTCTAGAGCCAGAGAACCAGGTCAGCAGAGCTGCTGTAGAGCCAGAGAAACCAGGTCAGTAGAGCTGCTTTAGAGCGAGAGAACCAGGTCAGCAGAGCTGCTTTAGAGGGAGAGAACCAGGTCAGCAGAGCTGCTTTAGAGCCAAGGGACCAGGTCAGCAGAGCTGCTTTAGAGCCAGAGAACCAGGTCAGCAGAGCTGCTCTAGAGCCTAAGACCCAGGTCAGCAGAGCTGCTCTAGAACCAGAGAACCAGGTCATCAGAGCTGCTGTAGAGCCAGAGAAACCAGGTCAGTAGAGCTGCTTTAGTGCGAGAGAACCAGGTCAGCAGAGCTGCTTTAGAGGGAGAGAACTAGGTCAGCAGAGCTGCTTTAAAGCCAAGGGACCAGGTCAACAGAGCTGCTTTAGAGCCATGGACCCGGGTCAGCAGAGCTGCTTTAGAGCCATAGAACCGGGTCAGCAGAGCTGTTGATGAGCTAGAGAACCAGGTCAGCAGAGCTGCTCTAGAGCCTAAGAACTAGGTCAGCAGAGCTGCTCTAGAGCCAGAGAACCAGGTCAGCAGAGCTGCTGTAGAGCCAGAGAAACCAGGTCAGCAGAGATGCTTTAGAGGGAGAGAACCAGGTCAACATAGCTGCTTTAGAGCCAGAGAACCAGGCCAGCAGAGCTGCTATAGAGCCAGAAAACCAGGTCAGCAGAGCTGCTTTAGAGCCAGAGAACCAGGTCAGTTGAGCTGCTCTAGAGCCAGAGAACCAAGTCAGCAGAGCTGCTTTAGAGCCATAGAACCAGGTCAGCAGAGCTGCTTTAGAGCCAGAGAACCAGGTCAGCAGAGCTGCTCTAGAGAATAGGAACCAGGTCAGCACAGCTGCTATAGAGCCAGAAAACCAGATCAGCAGAGCTGCTGTAGAGCCAGAGAAACCAGGTCAGTAGAGCTGCTATAGAGCCATAGAACTAGGTCAGTAGAGCAGCTCTACAGCCAGAGAACCAGGTTAGCATAGCTGCCGTAGAGCCAGAGAAACCAGGTCAGCAGAGCTGCTTTAGAGGGAGAGAACCAGGTCAGCAGAGCTGCTTTAGAGCCAGATAACCAGGTCAGCAGAGCTGCTTTAGAGCCAGAGAACCAGGCCAGCAGAGCTGCTCTAGCTGACACTGACTGACTGACACTGACTGACTGACACTGACTGATTGACACTGACTGACACTGATTGACTGACCCTGACACTGACTGACACTGACACTGACTGACACTGATTGACTGACACTGACTGACTGACACTGACTGAATGACTGACACTGACGGACACTGATTGACAGTGACTGAGTGACACTGACTGACACTGATTGACTGACACTGACTGACACTGTTTGACTGACACTGACTGATGCTGACTGACTGGCACTGACTGACTGACACTGACTGACACTGACTGACACTGACTGACTGACTGACTACTCTGCTACTCCAATACTCACTCTCTACTACTCTCTACTACTCTCTCTCTACTACTCACTCTCTACTGCTCTCTACTACTCACTCTCTACTACTCTACTACTCTCTACTACTCACTCTCTACTATTCACTCTCTACTACTCACTCGCTCCTACTCTCTACTACTCACTCTCTACTACTCACTCTCTACTACTCTCTACTACTCTCTACTACTACTCTCTGCTACTCACTCTCTACTACTCACTCTCTACTACTCACTCTACTACTCTCTACTACTGTCTACCACTCACTCTCTACTACTCTACTACTCACTCTCTACTACTCTCTCTCTACTACTCTCTCTCTACTACTCCCTCTCAACTACTCACTCCACTACTCTCTACTACTCTCTTGCTACTACTCAACTACTGTCGATTACTTTTTCTGCTACTCACTCTCTACTATTCACTCTCTACTACTCGCTCTCTACTACTCTCTACTACTCACTCTACTATTCACTCTCTACTACTCTACTACTCTTTACTACCCTCTTTACTACTCACTCTCTACTACTCTCTCTACTAATCACTCTCTACTACTCTCTACTACTCACTCTCTACTAGACACTCTCTATTACTTGCTCACTACTACTCTCTCTCTACTACACTCTACTACTCTCTACCACTCACTCTACTACTCACTCTCTACTACTCCCTACTACTCACTCTACTACTCACTCTCTACTACTCTCTACACTCACTCTCTACTACTCCACTACTCCCTACTACTCACTCTCTACTACTCACTCTCTATTACTCTCTACTACTCACTCTACTACTCTCTACCACTCACTGTCTACTACTCTACTTCTCACTCTCTACTACTCTCTCCCTACTACTCTCTCTCTGCTACTCCCTCTCTACTACTCACTCCACGACTCACTACTACTAACTCTACTACTCTCTACTACTCACTCTCTACTACTCTACTACTCTCTACTACTCTCTCTACTACTCACTCTCTACTACTCTCTACTACTCACTCTACTACTCTCTACTACTCTATACCACTCACCCTCTACTACTCTACTACTCACTCTCTACTAATCTTTCTCTACTGCTCACTCTCCACTACTCAGTCTACTACTAACTCTCTACTACTCTCTCTCTACTACTCACTCTCTACTACTCTCTACTACTCACTCTCTACTACTCACTCTCTACTATTCACTCTCTAATACTCACTCTCTACTACTCTCTACTACTCACTCTGCAATACTCACTCTCTACTACTCACTCACTACTACTCTCTACTACTCACTCTACTACTCACTCTCTACTACTCAACTACTCTCTACTACTCTCTTTACTACTCACTCTCTACTACTCTCTATGACTCATTCTCTACTACACACTCCCTACTACTTGCTCTCTAGTACTCGCTCTCTACTACTCTCTACTGCTCACTCTACTACTCACTCTCTACTACTCCCTATTACTCACTCTACTACTCACTCTCTACTACTCTCTACTACTTACTCTTTACTACTCCACTGCTCTCTACTACTCACTCTCTACTACTCACTCTATACTACTCTACTACTCCCTACTACTCTCTCTCTACTACTCACTCTCTACTACTGACTCTCTACTACTCTCTACTACTCACTCTCTACTGCTCTCTACTACTCACTCTCTACTACTCTCTCTCTACTACTCACTCTCTACTACTCACTCTGTACTACTCTCTACTACTCACTCTCTACTACTTTCTCTCTATTACTCTCTACTACCCACTCTACTACTTATACTCTACTACTCTCTACTACTCTCTCTCTGCTACTCGCTCTCTACTACTCACTCTCTACTACTCTCTACTACTCTCTACTACTCACTCTCTACTACTCTCTACTACTCACTCTACTACTCACTCTCTACTACTCTCTACTACTCTCTACTACTCACTCTCTACTACTCTCTACTACTCAAGCTCTACTACTCACTCTACTCACTCTACTACTCTCTACTACTCACTGTCTGCTACTCTCTCTACTACTCTCTTCTACTCTCTACTACTCACGCTCTACTCTCTACCCCTCTATTACTCATCCTCGACTCTCTACTAGGCCTGGGCTAAATTTCCGTTCCGCTCGCGGAAATTGCGATAATTTGACATTTTCGCGTTCCGCGGAGAGCGCGAAAATGTCAAAATTTCCGCATTCCGCAGTTTAGCGATAATTTGGTTCTTGCGCGCGCGCAATTGCCTTACCTGAATCTCCGCATTCGCAGACAAGTTTTCCCGATCCGGTCTCGTTCTCCACAAGATGTTGGATTGTTGGTAGCCATTTGCGCTGTCTCGCGACAGTTCGCGCCCGCAGTAACGTCATGCATCGCGCTATCACGTCTTTCTTCTCGTGATCATGCACCGCGAGAAGAGTGAAAATAAGATGGCCTCGCCCGCAAGCAACCGCATGGGTACGTTGGCGAGCCGCGAACACGAAGAAAATACCGCGAACGGGCAGGAAATAAACTTCCGCATCTTCGCGATATTTCCACGTGTTTGCGGAGATTTTAAACATTTTCGCGATAATTTGCGAAAGTCGCTTTCGCAAATTCCGCCCACCTACTCTCTACCTCTCTACCTCTCTCTCTACTACTCTCTACCGCTCTACCTCTCTACCTATACCTCTCTACCTCTACACCTCTACCTCTCTCTACCTTTCTCTACACGCACACATATGCACATATATATGCGTATGCATTTATATACATGTATGTTTATATATATATATACATACATATATAAACATATATATAATCTGCATATCTATATAAATACAAATATAAATGCATGCATACATATACATATATGCATACATATGTATGTTATGTACATGAAAGTTTGAAAAACACTAATAAAAACAAAGCTAAAAAGCCACCTAAGTACAAACAGAATTGCTTTAACTTAAACGAGGGCGAGACCTATTGCATTTTCATTGCTTGTTTACTTTGGTTCCATCAAGAAGGCATTCAGATGTGTCACACATTTGCCATAAATTCTGAATGTTAGCACGCTAGTTGCTCATTAGATCACTGTAGTAAAGCTACTGCTCACCAGGGAAGTCTGCTGCTGGTATTCTAAGTGCATGTTTCAGTCTGCTTGTCAGAATTTTTTAATGAAATAGAAGAGGATTTGAGAAGTCACTCAAAATGTGCCCTAATTTTTCTTTCTGCAGCACTAATCATTCTTTCTATGGCAAAATGAACCCCCTCATTGTGTTCTTTTTTAAATGAAATGTTTTAAGAGTTAGCACTTTATTCCAATCAAGATGGCTTCAGGTGTGCCATACGTTTGTCATAAGTAGGACTGTTAGCGCTCTAGTTGTTCTTTAGAATACTTCGGGAAGCTGCAGTAGAACACAAAGGAATCAACTGACAGTCTCTGCCCTTGTTGGAGGTACATGTTTTACTTAGAATGTCAGACTTCATTCTCACATGACTGAGAAAGTGCCCTAATTTTTCTTTCTGCAGCACTAATCATAATTTCTATGGCACAATAAACCCCCTCATTTTTCCATAGGTTTTTCCCTATATATATATTAAACATATTTAAAATTTACAGAAATACTCACTGGATGATGTCATCAGTGATGTCATCAGTGATGTCATTTCAGATGTCATCAGTGATGTCATCAGTGATGTCACTGACCATGTCATGAGTGATGTAATATGTGACGTCATCAGCAGTGCATTGCGGGGGCGCGAGTTATAGTTAGCTGAACTAACTATAACGGGGGAATTTCTAGGGTTTTGTATGAGGGAAATGTCCAGCTAACTATAACGCCCCTGAAACTTAAGGTTTTTTCAGTGAATTTCCAAGGTTTTTTAAATGCCAATTCCTAACTATAACGCCCCTGAAACTTTTGTTTTTTTCAGTGAATTTCAAAGGTTTTGTAAATGCTAATTCCTATCTATAACTTATCTCTAAAGATATCATGTTTAATGATTTTCATTGGATTTCTATATTTTTCAATTTCAGTGTGTGAATTTCATTAATTATGTTTTTTTGAAATACTATTTCATCACCATTTTTTTAACTTATTTTTTCAATTAATTCTTTTAAAAATTAAAAAATAATATTTGTTTTTATTGGGTTTTTCAAACATATTTTTTTATATTTTTAAAAATATTTCTTTAACTATATGTTCAAAACTTTATTTTATATATTTTTTTCCATGTTTTTGGATCCGCGCACCCTATGCGCACCGATTTCGATCCCTACACGTTAGCATCCGCTCATGGTATGCATTGGGTACGTGTTTAGTGCGCGATCACAATGCGACAGGTACGCGACTCCCAGCCTATACGCGACACGTTCGATGTACGTAACGCGACGTTTACGCGCTTCCGCGATGCGCCATCTGCGTCTATGATGCGGTCGGTGCGTGGATCCCGCGAAATATTTAACATTTAAAAAAACATTTATATGTATTTCATGTGAATATTAATTGAAGACAAACTCTAAACTAGTCTTAATACTAATATATTTTTACATCTAATCCTATAATTTTTTTTAATTCAATTTTGCGGATGCACGCTGGGTGCTTGCTGCGTATGCACAGGGTGCGCGGATCCCATGTGACCTGCAAAAAAAGAGATTTGATTGGTTCATTACACTTCCTATTCTAACTATTGAAAGACCCCACCCATTTCAATCATTCTTCTTTGAGCTTCTTTGGAGGAACATCTCACACCTCAGAACTAGAAGAAACTTTTTGGGAAAGATTTCCACAGCTGCAATTTTTCTGAAGACAATGGCTTCTGCACAGCAGCCACCATCAGAATCAGACCATTCGTCCGATGAGGAATTTGTGGTGGAACCTCCACGCACAGAAAGATACACCTCTGTGGTGTGGAAATTTTTTACCTTCCCAGAAGGACAAAATAAAACTAATTCAACTAAAGTGACATGTAAAATATGTAAAAGAGTGCTTTCCAGAGGAGATCCATCAAAAAAGTACTCTTGTGGGACTGCGAGTATGTTAAAACACCTGAAGTCTCTGCATCCCGAGAACCTGGCCAAGCAGGAATGCAGGAGACTCCGACAGCAGCCTCAGCCAGCAGTAGCAAGCACTTCTGCAGCATCACCATCGAGCACTAACCCAGACATACGTCCAGAATTTGGAAAACAAAAAATTAGTTGCATTAAATGCAACAAACTGCTATGTTACGGCGAGCAGTCAATTGAACTAATCTGCCGAGCACAGCAAAACCACAAGTGCTAAACTTGTGTTTTTTTTTTTTTGCATAAGTTGACTGTTTTGTACCTCCTATTGTCTTTTTCCTTTTGAAAAAAACAAAAAAATAACAAAATTGTTCCAAAAAGTACAAAAAAATTAAAATACAAAAAAGAAGAAAAAAAAAGTTCTTCTAAGAACTAACTTTCATGGTTTAAAAAAAGTGCTATATTTGTTTGTTTGTCTGTGACAGTTTAGATGAATGTATGTGTAGTATGTAATTGACTGAACTAATGCATTAGTAGTGTATGGTGAATGTATGAGTGCACAACTATGAGGAAGTGCTGCAGCATCACACAGTAACCTCTTTAACTACAGTGAGCTGTAGTACTTCCGAAGCACAGGGATGCAACAGGCACCCTTGCACCATAGTACAAGGATATCTGTATCATATGCTGTTTGTTTTTGTTCAGGAAGACACACCTTCCTCCACAAAAACAATCAGTAAAGGCATTTTTCTCCTTCAATGTATTCTGAGCATTTTAGCATGCATAGAAGATGTAAAAATGTGGAGAAATGAAAATAATTCTCCTTGTTGTGCTTTCGTACACCAATTTTAGAATGGTGCAGCATTCACACACATATTGAGATTTATGATTTCTGATAAATCTAGACGTGTGTCTTGTTCTATGAGTATTAAGTGCAATCATGCACAACAACACTTATAGAACACCCTTTCAACGCAAAGTGGTGTGCATAATGAGGTTGTATTTACATGGAGTATACAAAGTGCACAGAGTGCCTTTTCCTCTCTTTGTAAATATGAAAGAGTGTCTTGCACAATAACTATGTTACAAAAAGTGACATATTTCCGTTTTTAAAATTCCTTGCAAATGATAGAAGGTAAGCACAGAGTTTTGTCTGCAAAGATGTTCAAAGAAGAAAGATTGAAATGATTGCGGTCCTTCAATAGGTACAATGGGAAATATTATGAACCCCTCAAATCACTTTTTTTGCAGGTCACATGATATCTGATTATGGTCAGATTTCAAAACTACATAGGTATAAACAGAGTGTTTTTAGAAACGTGTTTCAACTTTATAGCTTCTTGCAGACCTCCTCATTCTGCATATTGAGACTTAGTTAAACTTACCTTCACAGTAATAGGAATAAAAAATGGTATACATTTTTTTCAGATTTTAATTCCAATCTAAATTCATACAAATTGCTTATTTTAAAATTTGGATCTGTGAAAGAAAAGGAAAAAAAAATTATAACATGTAATAATACATTTTTTACAACACAACATAATTTCCACAAAGTAATTTGTTTGCCTTTTTTGCTGTTCTCAGAATATATTAAATTTCACTAAAAATAGTGATTTCAATCGTACACATCACTTAACAGCGGGCAAAAAAAAAAACAATCACAAAGATTGTTAAAAAAAAAACAACATACTATACTCAACAAAATACCACAAAATTCAAATCACAGATATATAAAAAGCTTACACCTAACAAAATTTTATAGATTTAACTTACAAAAACTGTAAATGTTGTCGCTCTCAAATATTCACCGCATCTAAGGATGAATTTTTGGAGGACTCACCACGCCCACAACATTTTCCTTCAGTGGTGTGGACATTTTTTACTGTTCCCGTGGGGCAAACAAAGACCAATGCCACTTTGGTCACATGAAAGATTTGCAAAAGAGTTCTGTTGTAAGGGGATCCTAACAAGAAATACTCGTACGGCATGGCAAGTATGATGAAACACCGAAGGACCCTTCATCCAAACAATCTTGCACTAGAAGAGTGCAAACAGATGAGAAACACTCCTGTTCTGTATCTGTAAAAAAGAATCCCAAATAAATGTATATTAATAACTTTCAAATTTATACTATTCCATTACTGTACAAACATATTTTATATAAAAACTGACTAAGAAAGTATAGCCCTGAAGCACAAGTGCGACGATTGTTAAAACACTACATGCATAGTGCATACTACTTTGAAGCAGTTCATGCCCTAAAGCCTACCTCACTAAAAGACTACATGCTAACTGACTGAATGATTACAGTACTATAAGGAGACACACTGGGTGAGTGACAGGGTGTTTGCTAGAAGTGTATGAATACTGACTGGGGAATTGAAGGTGTAAAAGACAACTGTGTAGGTTGTTAGAGGCCTGCATGCATAGTGGATAGGCATTTGAAGCAGTCTATGTCATAAGGCCTGGCTCACTGCATGAATACTTGGGTACTGACTGAATGATTAGAGTACAGCAAGGAGAGTGCCTGGGTGAATTTATAAGTGTTTGGGTTTTGGCGCAGTGAATGGATTAGTACATGGTGCTGAATGGGTCACTAGAGGAGTGTAAGTGGAGTGACAGGGTGTTTACGGGAACTGTATGAATACTGACTGGGGTATTGAAGGTGTGAAAGACAAGTGTGTAGGTGGTTAAAAGACTGCATGCATACTGCATAGACATTTGAAGCAATCTATGTGATAATGTATGGTTCACAACATGAGTACTTGGAAACTGACTAAATCATCAGACTACTGCTAGGTTAGTGCCTGGGTAAAACTTTTAAATTTTCAGTTCTGGCACAGTGAAGAGAATAGTACATGGTACTGCACTTTAGTGTCAAACCCTGACTCATTTTATCAATGCATAAGCAAAGACTAGCTTCTAAAGCTACTAAAACTTGACAACATGACCGATTTTAAAACAGTTATCTGTCAGCAAATACACTATGTTACCAAATGGTTCTCTCACAATCCTTACCCAAATGTACACAGACTCACAGTGTGATTTTAGACAAGCAACACTATCCCTGGCAGTTTACCAAAACTCATTCACTAGTCTAGAAGAGATAATGGTACTGCACACAATCTACATATTTAAGTACAGCACATTAGTGTCAAAGCATGACTCATTTAATCAACGCATAAGCAAAGACTTGCTTCTAATGCTACTAAAACTTGACAACATGACAGGTTTTAAAAGAGTTATCTGCCAAAAAATACACGATGTTACCAAATGCTTCTCTCACAGTGGTTCCCAAATGTACACAGACTCACAGTGCGATTATAGACAACAACCACTATACCTAGGAGTTTACCAAAAATCATTCACTACTGTGGAACTGATAAGGGAACTGCACACAATCTACATATTTCAGGACTGCACTATTGTGTCAAAGCCTGACTCATTTAATCAAAGCATAAGCAACAACTGGCTTCTAATTCTACTAAAACGTGACAACATGACAGGTGTTAAAACAATTATCTGTCAGCAAATACACAACATTACCAAATGCTTCTCTCACAGTGGTTCCCAAATGCACACAGACTCACAGTGTGATTCTAGACAAGCAACACTATCCCTAGCAGCTTACCAAAACTCATTCAGTACTGTGGAAGGGGTAAGGGGACTGCACACAATCTACATATTTCAGAACTGCACTTTACTGTCAAAGCATGAATCATTTTATCAATGCATAACCAAAGACTGGATCTAATGCTACTAAAACTTGACAACATGACAGGTTTTAAAAGAGTTATTTGTCAGCAAATACACAATGTTACCAAATGCTTCTCTCACAGTGGTTCCCAAATGCACACATACTCACTGTGGGATTCTAAACAAACAACACTATCCCTTGCACTATACCAAAACACATTTCTTCATCTAGAAGGAGTACTACATTTTAATATAGAAACATAACTCATTTCACAAATTCATAAACAATGACTGGTTTCTAATTCTACCAAAATATAAAAACAGCACAGTTATCTGTCTGCAAACACATGAAAAACACAAATGCTTATCACAGAATGGTTTCTACATGCACACACACTGTCAATAAGATTGTAGAGAAAAAAAGTACTCCCTACACTTTAGCAGGAGAAATACATTAGTCTGATTTAAAATCACATTGGTCTACATACATCCCCACACAATTAAATAACTCACCTTTCAAGTTGTTTTGTAGATTAAGAAGTATACCAGTCACACACCAGATTTTCTTTTACAGAATCTCTGCACTGTGCACCTCTCACCAAAAACAAAGAATGGAAAAGTTTCCGTTTCATTTTCCACACATATACATGTAAACATCAAATCACAATCCTTCACACATAAATTCAAAAGCGAACACACATTTCTATTGGTTAAACATTTCAACCCTTTCCAACTGAAACACATTTCAACCCTTCCCCCAATCTGCCTTCTGCCTGTTATCATAGAAACAGGTCATGGAACACGGTACTGAGCACACAGGTCACAAGTTCAGCACACAAAGTTGCTAAACAAGACAGCAAGTGTGCTTGACTTTTCAACATATCAGCTTATCATATATAATGTTCCTTACAATCTGTTTTTGATAACCAATAAGACTCATACCTTTAAAAAACAGAAATATACACCCTACCTTTCAGTGTAGAAAGAAGTCATACAACCAACGTGCGCGCATTCGCCGTTTAAAAAAAAAACAAAGGGGGCCCGTCTGGGACCCCCTAGAGGGTCAGCGTATTTCCACTCTGCCCCATTTATATGTTTTACACACTTATTCCCCTTGCTTCTTCAGCCTCGCTTCTACCGAGGCAGAAAATGGCTGCCAACAGTTCCTGGTTTCGAATGTAGACAGACACTCAACAGCCAATTAGCATTCAGCGCGCGAACGGGAGGGTGCACGCTTGGTTCGGGGAGGATGCGCTCACGGTGTGTGGGTAGGGTCCGCGGATCGTTCCCGGCCATAGATATATATGTACTTTTAACTCTAATTTTCTCAGGAACTACTGAACGGATTTACACCATTTAAGCAAAAGGCATGAGTCTGAACTGAGGACTACCTCTTTGCCAAATTTGGTGTCATTCTGTTCAGTGGTTCGGGCTATAGCTGCAACAACAGATCCTATGGGAAATTGCAAGGGGAAAACATGTTTTGGTACCCACCTTTTTTCTCGGCCCCCGCTTGACGAATCACCACTAAACTTTCAGGGTAGGAGCGGTGCAGAGCTGGCCAAAAGTTTCGAAGATTTCACGAGCATTCCTCAACCGGTGCCAGACTTATTGGGAATAGAATGTTGCGGATTTCCTATGGAAAATAGGTCCTAACTATAACTATCTACTGGCGACCGCCAGTAGATAATGTGTGTATATATATATTCTCCATAAAAAAAACAAATGTTTAACCCCTGTTATAGTTAGAAAACGTTAGTTGTTCTTTCTATGCAAACCAAACTTAAAACACAGAAACATTACAAATTCAAATCTTTTGTTATACCATAAATGGAGAAAGTACGCACCACCTTTTAATTAATATAATTGTATTTATTCTTTAGCTATAAGCCAAACAAATACTACACAAAGATTTACATTTTAAAACTTAAGACGTTTAATTCATAATTTATGCAACACCTTCAAATTAATATAACTAGCTCAGCTATGTAGGAAGTCTATTCTAATCCGTAGTCACACTACATTAACTATAACTGGCACCTTCTCCATGCACTACTTATATCTTAAATTTCTAGGGTTTTGTACGAGGGAAATGTCCAGCTAACTATAACGCCCCTAAAACCTATGGTTTTTTCAGTGAATTTCTAAGGTTTTTTAAATGCCAATTCCTAACTATAACGCCCCTGAAACCTATGTTTTTTTCAGTGAATTTCAAGGGTTTTTTAAATGCCAATTCCTAACTATAAAGCCCCTGAAACCTTTGGTTTTTTCAGTGAATTTCAAAGGTTTTTTAAATGCCAATTCCTAACTATAACATGCATGAAACCTACGGTTTTTTCAGTGAATTTCAAAGGTTTTTTAAATGCTAATCCCTATCTATAACTTATCTCTAAAGATATCATGTTTAATGATTTTGATTGCATTTCTATATTTTTCAAATTCAGTGTGCCATTTTCTTTCTTTTTTTTAAATACTTTTTTATCATCACTTTTTAAACATATTTCTTCAATTAATTCTTTTAAAAATTAAAAAATATTATTTGAACTTAATGTGTTTTTCAAACATATTTTTTTATATTTTTCAAAATATTTTTTCAAATATAAATGCAAAACTTTATTTTAGATATATTTTTTTCAAATGTTTTTGGATCTGCGCACCCTATGCGCACCGTTCACGATCCGTACGCGATAGCATCCGCGCATGGTATGCGTTGGGTACGTGTTTAGTGCGCGATCGCTATGCGACCGGTACGCGACTCCCAGCCTATACGCGACACGTTCGATGTACGTAACGCGACGTTTACGCGCTTCCGCGATGCGTCATATGCGTCTGTGATGCGATGGGTGCGCAGATCCCGCAAAGTATTTAACATTTAACAACACATATTTATGTATTGCATGTGAATATTAATTGAAGACAAACTCTAAACTAGTCTTAAAACTAATATATTTTGACATCTAATGCTATATTTGTTTTTAATTCAATTTCGCGAAACGCGCGCTGGGTGCGTGTTGCGTAAGCGCACGGTGCGCGGATCCCATGTGACCTGCAAAAAAAGAGATTTGATTGGTTCATTACACTTCCTGTTCTAACTACTGAAAGACCCCACCCATTTCAATCATTCTTCTTTGAGCTTCTTTGGAGAACCATCTCTTTGGACAGAAGAAGATTTTTTTAGACTAAGTATACACTTAGTTCTAACTTTTTGCACCCAAAAATGGCTTCAGGGCAGCAGGCATCACCTGCATCACCTCAAACCTCTGAGGATGAATTTTTGCCGGAGGAACCACAGAAAAAACGTTTTGCTTCAGGGGTGTGGACATTTTTTACTTTTCCCGAAGGACAGAATAAGACCAATGCCACCTTGGTCACATGTAAGATTTGCAAGAGAGTCTTATCGAGAGGGGATCCCACCAAGAAATACTCTTGCGGCACGGCAAGTATGATGAAGCACATGAGGAGCCTTCATCCAAACAATCTTGCACGTGAAGAGTGCCGATGCATGAGAGACACTCCTGCTCCTGCGACATCCACCTCATCGCAGCCGAGCACATCAAGAGTGCATTCCTCAGACTCAACTTTGGACATCCGTACTCAATTTCAATTTTTAAAAGTGCTCTGCACTAAGTGCAATAAGACTTTGTGCTATGGCGAGCAGTCAATCGACCTCATCTGCCGCCGGCAGGAAAGTCATATTTGCTAGGTTTTTTTTTTTTTTTAGTTACTGTTCCCCGAAGTTCATTGTTTGGTTTCTCCTGTTTTTTTCAGAAAAAACAAAAAAAACACAAAATTGTTCAAAAAAACCCCCAAAAAACATAAAAGAAGAAAGAAGAAAAAAAAAAGTTCTTTTAAGAACTAACTTTCCTGGTTTAAATAAAGAGCTAAATTTCTTTGTTAGTGTGTGAAAGTTTAGCACAGGGATGCAACATATGTACATAAATGTGTTGCAAATCTATGCTTCTCTCTGCATGGCTGCTTAAACTGCAGCCATGTGGTAACACAGGCACCCTTGCACAATAGTGCAAGGATATCTGTGTCATGTGCTGTTTGTTTTTCTACAGGAAGACACACCTTCCTTTACAAAAACAATGAGAAAATGCATTTTTTTCCTTCAATGTATGCTGAACAATGCAGCATGCATTGGAGAAATAAAAATGTGGAGAAATTAAAACAATTCTCTTTGTTTTGCTTTCCTACACCAATTGTAGAATGGTGCACCATTCACACTCATATCGAGATTTACGATTTCTAATAAATCTAGACATGTGTCTTGTTCTATGAGTATTAAGTGCAATCATGCACAACAACACTTATAGAACACCCTTTCACCCGAAAGTGGTCTGCATGATGAAGTTTTATTTTCCTGGAGTATGAAAAGTGCACAGAGTGCCTTTTCCTCTCTTTGAAAATATGAAAGAATATCTTACACAATAACTATGTTACAAAAAGTGACATATTTCCGTTTTTTAAATTTCCTTGCGAATGATAGAAGGTAAGCACAGAATTTAGACTGCAAAGATGTTCAAAGAAGAATGATTGAAATAATTGCGGTCCTTCAACAGCTAAAAAGATTAAATATTATGAACCCCTCAAATCTCTTTTTTTGCAGGTGACTTGATATCTGATTATGGTCAAATTTCAAAACTACATAAACAAAGTGTTTTAAGAAACGTGTTTCAACTTTGTAGATTCTTGCAGGCCTCTTCATTCTCCATATTGAGGCTTAGTTAAACTTATCTTCACAGTAATAGGAATAAAAAATGTTATTCATTTTTGCCTATTTTTCTTTCAAATATAAATTCTTAAAAATTGTTCATTTTAAAATTTGGATCTGTGAAAGAAAATAAAATAAAAATTATAACATATAGTAATACATTTTTTACAACACAACATAATTTCCACAAAGTAATTTGTTTGCCTTATTTGCTGTTCTCAGAATATATTGAATTTCACTCGAAATAGTGATTTCAATGGTACTCATCACTTAACAGCGGGCAAAAAAAAAAACAATCAGAAAGATTGTTAAAAAAACAACAACATACTATTCTCAGTAAAATACCAGAAAATACAAATCATACACATATGAAATGCTTACAGATTACAAAATTTTATAACTTTAACTTATAAAAACTGTAAATGTTGCCACATTAAAATAATCACCGAATAAATGACCACCAAAAAGTCCAAAATTCAAAAATATACCTTTCCTTGAGGCCAAATGGTATTTTTGCACTTCTTCTTTATGTAAACTGTCCAATGGTAGTTCTATTAAATTATAATAATAAATTCCTCAGAGAGTAAATTAGCTTCCTAAAACTTTGGCTTCAAAAATATTAGGTAGGAATTTCGTAATTCCCTAGGCAAACGTTGTTTGAAAACCAACTGGGCATCATTACAAAGTGTCCAGCCTTTGTCACATTTTAGATAGGCAGTGTAATGTCCAGATGTGGTGGAAGGACCATCATGGAAAATTATTGCAATTGCTACAAAAGTCCTTCCTGATATTGATATTTGTGCTTCTACAAATTGTTTTATTAAAGTATCCAATTTTCTTCCATCAGCTGTACAACGTTGTATGATTAAAATTATGTATTTTCCATATTTTGTTAACAATAATGTGGATAACATTTCTGATTTACATTGGCTACACTCCATGTTTTGATTTGCACCTTTCACTTGCATCTACAAACTGGCATGTTCCACCTTCAAGGCCCTCTCGAATGCAGCCCCTGCGTTCATCTCCTCGTGCCTGATTCGCTATACTCCCTCTAGGGCCCTTCGCTCAGCTTCTCTCAATCTCCTTGAGGTCCCCAAATTTAAAAGGAAGAAGCACGGTGGCTTGAGTTTCTCAGTCCAGGCTTCCTCTACCTGGAACTCCCTGCCACTTTCACTCCGCCTCTGTCCTCAGTATGATTCCTTTCGCAGACTTTTAAAAACTCTGCTTTTTCGTTCTGCATATGATTAACCCTCTCTCCTGAATCACGCTACTGGTCATTTGAGCGCCAAGAAACCTATGGTGATAGTGCGCGTTACAAATTTCTTTTAACATAACATAACATAACATAACATTATTGAAAGCCACTGATTTACAGTCTGGTAATGTTAAATACAGAAATCTCTCAGTGTCTACATTGGTGCTACATGTATACGTGCAATTTTCACAATGAGGTTCCCATTTGTAAGAAAGTCCAAAAATATTTTTTATTTCTACACCTTCATTTTCAAAAATGGTAAGCATATACATTAAAAATTCCTGAGCATCTTGTTGGATATTTTGTGTAAATTGTGTAGAACCAGAACACACATCCAAAAGACTACGAACATCTGAAACAGATTGTATTTTACTTCTATCTGTTGTCAATTTTTCATAAACAGAGTGCAACAGAAAACAAAATCTTTTTTGGCGATTCTCCATAATTTGCTCTTGCAAATCTTCAAGATAAAAAACAACATTGACCACTACATTAGCATAGCAGTTGACACCAGAACTATTTTCAAACTGATAACCAACAATCTCTTCAACAGTGTCCAATTTCTTTTTACCTGCAATCACAACATTATCTTGTTCTTTTCTTTTCTTGATACCTTCAGAACAGATATTCTCTAACCTTCTTTTTCGACCAACCACATGCTTTTCAAATATAGGATATTGACCAAAATTTGGAGCATACACCCTTCTTAACCTATTATACTCTTTTACACAGTTTGCATCTGCAGTAACCTTTGTCTCATCAAAATCAATCAAAAACAAACCAGATAATGTTCTGACTCGCGACAAAGCAACATATGCCATACCCTCTTTAAATACAGTAGATCCAATGTTCACCAATGCACTGTCTACACTTAATCCTTGAGATTTATGAATAGTCACTGCATATGCCAGAGAAAATGGAAATTGTTTCCTACGGACATATAAATCTTTAACAAGCAAAAAACGAACTAAACAACGACCAATATCTTTAAATTCATCAATCTGATAAAATTTAATTTTTAAAAATTCAATTCCTTCTTTTTTCTGATAATTCACAAAATCCACCACTTTGCCCATTGCACCATTAACTAAACCTTTCTCTAAATCCAAATTACGCCTTAAAATTACCCGACAGTTTACACACACATACAGTGTCTTTTCCAAACCAGCAGTTTTAAATATTTTTTTTTCTAAACAATCTAGTTTTGATCTCAACTTACCCGTTAAAATAATAGTGATTCCTTCATGTAGTATTTGATCGATGGCTTCCATTTTGACAATTTCTTCATTTTCCAATTTTAATAATTCTTCGTTGAATATTGAACACTCATGCAATGTTGGCATTCAGCAAATCACTGACTTATTTTTTAGCAATTTCCACGTACGCTTTTGCAGCAACTGCATTTTCATTTGGAAAAACATTGCAAATTAATCGACTCTCCAAAGCTTCTTTCCCTTTCTTTGAAAGAATTCCAATTCTTATATCTTGAAGAATACTTCCATATTCAGCATCATTTGCCTGTCGCATATTTGTTGTCAGTTCTTTGTATTCAAAATTCCTCCAAATGTTCACATTACCAACACTGCCAAGAGACTTTCTGGTATCTTCATGGGCAAGTGTTTTAAATACCGGTTGTCCTTTTACCCGTGTCAGTTGCAGTAGATCTCCAAAAACTATGACGTGTTTTCCTCCAAATAACACGTCATAGTCTTTTTTAAGAATTTGCTGCATTCTTAAATGCACAAAGGCAAGCATCAAGTTTGAGACCATGCTCACCTCATCAATAATGAGAAGTTTCATTTTCTTCAGGACTCTTGAAACTTCACAACAAGCTTCTCCAGATAGCTTGTGGTATTCCAATTTGTTCTCATGTTCTACTGGCAGCATTAGTAAACGATGTAAAGTAATTCCTTTAATGTTATGTGCTGCCAACCCAGTTGGAGCAGTGACAACACAAGACAAATTCGACTTGACCACTCACATACATTCGGATAGATTGAAATGATGTACATGAGCAGTCTTTCTTTTCATGAAGTAATCCATGGTCAATCTGCTCTTTCACTTGTTGATATATTTGTTTCTGTTCAACATTTAGTTGCTCTTCCAAGTTTCCTAACTGTATTGCATCTTCTTGTGCTTGATACATTGCTGTTTCCACCTCATTCATGGCAATCGCTGCTTCATTTTCAACAATTGGTTGTCCAAGTGGATCTTGACTCAGTGCAGCAGAACTTTGACTATCTTGAGAACTGCCTCTAGCAATCTCAGCTGCAATTGTAGCTTCTTGATCAATTTCATCATTCAACATTTTCACATAATTTGCGAAAGCACTGCATTGTATGCTATCTTTACAAGCATTAAATGAATCCTCATAGCTGGGAAAATCTCCAAGTAATTCCAGTTCAGAACGCCATGGTTTGAACATTTGCAAAAGGGCTAAAAAGTAAAATTCCCTTTTGTCAACAGTGTCGCAACTCAGTTTTCTGTGATTAATTAAATTTCCTTTCCTTTGTTTCACCAGACATCCTTCAGAACCAATCACTCCATATTTTCCATTGTTGATGTTCTCTGTAATATTCTGTTTAAAAGTGTAGTTTTGCAACACTTCATAAAGACACATGTTCTCAAGATGATGACTTCTCTTTGGATAGTATGTGTCCAACATATTGGTTTTCAAAATATCTGTACTTTCAGGGTCATTTTCTGCTAAATATTCAATTTCTTGAACAGATTTCAGTACCCGATTTCGCATTTTTGCAAGACCTAGACTCACCCAAATGATTCTTCTACTTTTGGAATATAGACTTGCAGATGATAACCGATCTGAACATTCATATGCTCCAATTTCATGATGCGATAACATTTTCAAACTGAAACTGTATAATTTCTCACTTAGACTCTTCTCGTGAGAAATCTCTTCCCACATTTCTTTCAATTCAGTCTTTTCTGATTTAGTAATGTAAGACGTTACATATCGAGCAACAGCAATAGAATTGTCCGCAACATACTGAATATCCATGTTAGCGTTCCACATGGATAAAATAACTGGGTTGTAGTCATTTATGTATTTCGATTCTTCGCTTCTTCTTAAGTTGTAGGTGTTTTTCGTAGACTTTCTTGTGATGGTATGTCGTACAGCTGACATGAAACTGTTCACTCTTCCTTTGGCTAATACAGGACGTGGAAATCCAAAACGACATTTGGTGTAGAACGTATCCTTTGACTTGTACTTTCGTCAACAGTATTTTCCACACCTATGGCTTTGAAATCGTAAGACTTGTTCTTTTAAGTTTTTGTCTTCTCTGCTATTTGGTACAGCACATGTAGCATAATCTTCAATGAAAGACAAAACACTTTCATCTGAATCTGTTCCAAATGTGGGGGCATCCTTGACCCATAGCAACATATGTATGTGAGGAGCACCTCTTGCTTGATACTCCTTTCTCAAAAAGAAATCCACAACTTCTCCAAGAGGAGGATTCTTTTTATTGCAGATGAAAGACATCATAGCTTCAAATCTATGATTGAAATATCTGCATACATTGGCAGGATCCAAAGAGCACAATTCTCCAGGTGTCTTGTATTCAATATTATTTATATTGGAATTTGCCTCTCGAAGAAATTCAAGTAAATCATCCCAAGCATACTCAGCACAGCTTAGTGTAACAAACCATGTAGGAGTTCCCAAGTTCCGTAGCATGCATTTCAGTTCTCCATGTCGACGGTACCAATATTCATTAGTCCCACGCTGACATGCCATCAGATTAATCAACTGAGATTCTAAATGATCATCTCTCTGATGCACTTTATCCATAAAATCCTTTGCCGTTACATTTTGCAGATGCATTCCAGTTTTTAAAATGTGATTTACTGCATATGAAAGTCCAGACAAGTCACTTTCAAACAGAAGATGAAACATATAAGGGATACATTGTCGAAATCTTGGATCTTCTGCATATAATCTTGTTGTCCGATATTCAGATGCAGGAATCTGCACAGGACGTTCATCATATCATCCACCTTTTCCTGTTGGAAACAACTGCGGGAAACAACGAGCTTCCAAACTCTCTTCCCATACACTCATGGGACTTCCTGTTGCTTTTTTCATTTGAAACAACTCAATTGTATTCCCCATCACCTCTTTGGAATGAAGTGGATGTACACTGTAATGTTCATAGATCTCTTCACATCTGGATATGTCCACTTTTTCAATTTGTTCACTTAATGTTTCACTATCTTCTGCTAAATATATTTCTTCTTCTCCAACAAACACATTTCTATAGTACTCATTATTTTTTATCAGATACAATGATGCCTTTTGTACTTTTCTAACATCCACTAACTCTTGCCAGATTTTCTTATTCTTAGTAGGAACACCATTAACTAGAATGACTAGTGGCTCATTTTCTGCATGATCTACACCAATAGTTTCAACATTTTTCCTTAAATCTAATGGTAAATACACAGCTCTTCCTTTCAATCCTCTTTGCAACTCTGATGGAGGTAATTTACTTGTTTTGGGCTGCATACGAACAATAGCCTGAAAAGGGTGAACACATTGTATCAGAATAGACTCGTACGTATTCAAATCTATCAGCTCTGGAGGAATAGCAACCAACTCTAGATTATTATGAACAGCTCTAGCAGGCATTTTATTCTCATCTAATTTATTATAACAATATTTGCAAATACGCTGCTCACATCCCAAATCAAAACAATCCTCTACCAACAAATAAGTTGCAAATTCCATCCACTTATCATTATCTTCTATTTCACTTTTTAAATACAGATTGACACCCCTAGTCTGATTTCTATAGTGACTTCGCCGACAACAAATACAAGAAACATTTGGTCTTTCACCTGAAATTACCTTAAACTATGTCATTTCATCCTCAAATTTTTCTGTAATTACAGGTTCTACATTGTCTTCAACATTTTGTTCTACTAATGTGTCAGTTTCTTCACTCTCTTGCTGAGGCCCAAAGTAACAAAACTCAATATCCTCACAGACCTGCTTCACATCTGAAACTGACCCACGCAAAAGAGAACTGTTCAACTCACTTAACTTTAGTGCTGGAATTTTTGCATGATACAACCTTCTCACTAACTTCCGCATTTGAGTATGATGTACTGCCAGCATTCTGAAATGGTGAAAAACACTTTCACAAACTTTCCTAGAAAGACAAGCCAGAGAATGACCTTGCAAACCAGTATGTTTTCTCACTCTGCAAGGGTCTAGTCCTTGCAACAGCTTAATCTTTTGTTTTACACTTTTTTTAGTATAGACTCGTAAAAAACTACATAATTTTTCAATAGATTCCTGTCGTACACTACAAACACTACTGCAATCCCAAGTGTACACAGGGTTTTTAGCACGTCTCCCTAAAACTTCATCAGCTATAACTTCTTCTGCATTTCTTTCAACCATTTTCTCTTTCTCCATTGGACAACCATCACTAACCTCATAACCTCTACCACTGGTGTCAACTGCGTACAATAATTTTTCACTTAGTGAATAACTCTCTTCATTAAAAAAAGGCTCTGAACTAGAACTGTGTTTGCATACTCCCTAAAAAACATCACAAACATTTTTTTTATTAATACCTCTTTTCCTCCTACTTTTGGCCTTCATTACATATATTGATTTATCTAGTGATCGAATTCTGTTCAACACTAAAATAAACAGTTTCCTTTTTACTTCAAAAGCCTTTTCCACAATGCTTTCAATATGCTTCTTCTTTTTATAAAATAAAGCTCTGTTTTTATATTTCTTTACATCTTTTAGCAAATTATGCACTACTCTCTTATAAAATATTTTTTTGCGTAATTCCTTATACTGATTTTTTCTTCTTTTACCATACTTTATCTCCTCTTATCTTGATTTTTTTCCTACTCAAAAAATTATTTAAAGTTGCAGCATTCTCTACATTCTGTTTGCCCCTACAAACATTTTTAATAAATTGCTTCGTGATCTTACCAGAAGATTTTTTCCTTTTAGCCACATTATCTTTTTCATTCAATACTTGTGGTTGATGTTTCTTCAAATAATCCTCCTGTTTCTGTTCTTTTCTTTTTCTTTTTTGTTCTGGCATACTTTCTCGATTTTAACGTTGAAAAACAGTATCTGCAAAAAAGAGTCACAAATAAATGTATATTAATAACTTTCAAATTTACAATATTCCATTACTGTACAAACACATTTTATATAAAAACAGACTAAAAAACTATAGCCCTGAAACACAAGTGTGACAATGATTAAAACACTACATACATAATGCATACTACTTTGAAACAGTTCATGCCCTAATGCCTACCTCACAAAAAGACTACATGCTAACTAACTGAATGATTACAGTACTAAAAAGAGACACACTGGGTGAGTAACAGGGTGTTTGCTAGAAGTGTATGAATACAAACTGGGGAATTGAAGCTGCGAAAGACAACTGTGTAGCTCATTAGAGAACTGAATGCATACTGGATAGGCATTTAAAGCAGTCCATGTGCTAAGGCCCGGCTCACTGCATGAGTACTTGGGTACTGACTGAATGATTAGACTACAGCAAGGAGACTGCCTGGATGAATTTATAACTGGTAGACTTTTTTCACAGGGAATGAATTAGTACTTGGTACTAAAAAGGTCACTAAAAGACTGCAAAGGGAGTGACAAGATGTTTGCTGGACTATATGGATATTGACTAGGGAATTGAAAGTATAAAAGAGAAATCTCTAGGTGGGTAAAAGACTGCATGCATAGTGCATAGGGGTTTGAAGCGGTCCATGTGCCAAGTCCTGGCTCAGTGCATGAATACTTAGACAGTAACTGAATCATTAGAGTACTGGAAAGAGAGTGTCTTGGTGAATTTATAAATGTTTGGGTTTTGGCACAGTGAATGAATTACTACATGATGCTGAATGGGTCACTAGAAGACTACAAAGAGAGTGATAGGGTGTTTCCTGGAAGTGTATGGAAACTGTCTAGAGAATTGAAGGTGTGAAAAACAACTGTGTAGGTGGTTAGAGAACTACATGCATACTGCATGGACATTTGAAGCAGTCTATTTGGTAATGAATGGTTCACAACATAAGTACTTAGAAACTGACTAAATCATCAGACTACTTCTAGGACAGTGCCTGGGTAAAAATATTAAAATTTCAGTTCTGGGGCAGTAAAGACAATACTACATGGTTCTGTACTTTAGTGTCAAAGCATGACTCATTTTATCAACGCATAAGCAAAGACTGGCTTCTAATGCTACTAAAACATGACAACATGACAGGTTTCAAAACAGTTTTCTGTCAGCAAATGCACAATGTTACCAAACGCTTCTCTGACAGTGGTTCCCAAATGCACACAGACTCACAGTGTGATTCTAGACAAGCACCACTATCCCTAGGAGTTTAACAAAACTCATTCACTACAGTGGAAGTGATAAGGGAACTGCACACAATCTACACATTTCACGACTACACTTTAGTGTCAATGCCTGACTCATTTAATCAACACATAAGCAAAGACTGGCTTCTAATGCTACTAAAACTTGACAACATGACAAGTTTTAAAACAGTTTTCTGTCAGCAAATACACGATGTTACCAAACGCTTCTCTGACAGTGATTCCCAAATGTACACAGACTCACAGTGTGTTTCTAGACAAGCACCAGTATTCCTAGGAGTTTACCAAAACTCATTCACTACACTGGAAGTGATAAGGGAACTGCACACAATCTACATATTTCACGACTGCACTTTAGTGTCAATGCCTGACTTATTTAATCGACACATAAGCAAAGACTGGCTTCTAATGCTACTAAAACTTGACAACATGACAAGTTTTAAAACAGTTTTCTGTCAGCAAATACACGATATTACCAAATGTTTCTCTCACAGTGGTTCCCAAATGCACACAGACTCACTGTGTGATTCTAGACAAACAACACTATCCCTTGCACTATATCAAAACACATTTCTTCATCTAGAAGTAGTACTACATTTTAGTATAGAAACATAACATAACTCATTTCACAAATTCATAAACAATGACTGGTTTCTAATTCTACCAAAATATAAAAACTGCACAGTTATCTCTCTACAAACACATGAAAAAGACAAATGCTTATCAAAAAATGGTTTCTACATGCACACACACTGTCAATAAGATTGTAGAGAAAAAAAAATACTCCCTACACTTTAGCAGAAAAAATACATTAGTCTGATTAAAATAAAAATAGTCTACATACATCCCCTCACAATTAAATAACTCACCTTTCAAGATGTTTTGTAGATTAAGAAGTATATCAGTCACACACCAGATATCAGTCACACACCAGATTTTCTTATACAGGATCTCTGCACTGTGCACCTGTCAGCAAAATCAAAGAATGGCAAAGTTTCCCTCTCATTTTCCACACATATACATGTAAACATCAAATCACATTCCTTCCCACATAAATTCAGAAGCAAACACACATTTCTATTGGTTAAACATTTCAACCCTTTCCAAATGACATTAACTTCAACCCTTCCCCCAATCTGCCTTCTGCCCGTTACCATAGAAACAGGTCATGGAACACTGTACTGCGCACACAGGTCACAAGTTCAGCACACACAATGTTGCTAATCAAAACAGCAAGTGTGCTTGACTTCTCAACATATCAGCTTATCATATATAATGTTCCTTACAATCTGTTTTTGTTAACCAATAAGAATCAAGCGTTTAAAAAACAGAAATATGCACCCTACCTTTCAGTGTAGAAGGTTGTCAAACAACCAATGATTTCTTGTCTTTTTTCAAAATTGCATCTTAGCCACCATTTTAGAAACATCTTACTTTCCAAACTGTCATTTCATTTACAGAGACTTTCTGAGTGCATCCAGACCTCCTTACAAGATGCTTACAGTGTGGATTGTGGGACACAGCTACATTTTCTGGAGCCAAAGGTATGCAGAAAACAAAGGCATTCACAAAGACCTAGGTTTGCCAAATGTAGACATTAAATGGATTGGACAGAGAGGGTTAAAGTGGCACCAATTGATACCATTGGTGAAATCCTTCATGCAAATCCAACACCCTGACCTCATAATAGTGCACTGTGGTGGCAATGACCTAGGCACTTTGACTGGGGTAGGTCTGGAAATGCTTATGAAGGACACCTTTGCACAACTGATTTCACTTTTCCCTAAAACTGCCTTGTGTATTCTAACATATGCCAAAGGCAGAAATGGAACTGGTCCGATCATTTTTGTCCACAGATTGAGAAAGCTAGGAAACATGTGAATAAATCTGTTTCTGCTTTTCTCCGAGACTACAGAATGGGATCCATTTACAATAACAATCTGCGCTTTCATATGCAAGAGATGTATAGGAGAGATGGAGTACACTTTACTGATGAAGGAAACAGAGTCTTCCTCAACAACTTTAGACTCTGTATAGGTACTTACTTATAAGTACCAAAAACTCTCAATGAACACAACGGCTCTTTTTAGAGCCACTCAAGAACAAAACACTTAAGCTTAATCTTTATCTCCCACAAATTTCATTTTTTTTTTCCTTGGATCCGCGCACCCACCGCGAGAGAAACCGTGCATCGAACGCGATAGGATGCGCGCACCGTGCGCACATTTCGCCGCTTTTTTTTTTTTAAAAAGCGGGGCCCCAGGGGGTCCTTCTGGGACCCCCTAAGCACCTCTAGAGGGTCATTGTATTTCTACTCTGCTCCCTTTATATGTTTTACGCACTTATTCCCCTTGCTTCTTCAGCCTCGCTTCTACCGAGGCAGAAAATGGCGGCCAACAGTTTCTGGTTTCGAATGTAGAGAGACGCTCGACAGCCAATTAGCATTCAGCACGTGATCGGGAGGGTGCGCGCTCCGTTCGGGGAGGGTTCGCTTACGGTGCGGGTAGGGTCCGCGGATCCTCCGCGGCCATAGATATCACTAACTTTTTTACCCTAATTTTCTCGGGAACTACTGCACACCAAATATGCAAAAGGCATGAGTCCGAACTGAGGACTACCTCTTTGCCAAATTTGGTGTCATTCCGTTCAGAGGTTCGGGCTGTAGCTGCGACAACAGATCCTATGGGAAATTGCATGGGGAAAACGTGTTTTGGGACCCCCCTTTTTTCTCGGCCCCTGCTTGACGAATCACCACTAAACTTTCAGGGTAGGAGCGGAGCGGAGCTGGCCAAAATTTTGGAGAATTTCGCGAAGATTCGTCAATCGGCGCCAAAGAAATTCCCAATCGAATGATGCGGATTTCCTATGAAAAATAGGTCCTAACTATAACTATCTACTGGCTAAAGACCCCCACTCTAAAGACTATTGAGGCCTTTAGAGTGGGGGTCATACCTCATACCTGGTCAGGCCTCCCCATCAAATTACTTCTAAATAATCCCTGCCATTTAGTGACCTTTCTGAAACCTCACTCCTACAGGGGGCAGATTGGGATAGATCCCACAATCTGCAGCTCAGGGGAGGCTGAACGACTGTTGGGGCTGTTATAATTTGGGGGTCAGGCCCTATGCCAAAGTGGACCAGCCCACCTCAGTATTTCAAAATAAGAAAAAGCATTTCTGGTGCCTAATTTGCATTAAATACCTAATCTGTGAACCAGGCGAGAAAAAGACTGTTGAGGTTGTTTGGGGCGAGAGTCAGGCCAATCTGTCCCCATGGCAGCAAAACAATTGCAAGGGCAGCGTAAGAAATCAGGGTATTGGTTAAGGGGGTTGGAAGGCCCACTCAGGCACCAACAAAAATCCTTGTCAGGTTGAACAACAACAGTCACTAAATTAACCTGTGCTTAACCCTTTGGTAGCTTGGCACTAAAGCAGTCAGGCTTAATTTAGAAGCAATGTGTAAAGTATTTACACATTTGTGGAGAAGTGTGGCTCACTGGTTAGAGTAGGCAGACCTGGAAGCAGAGGTCAGCCCGGGACCAGGGTTCAATTCCCAGCTCGACTGGGTCTTGAGTCCATAAATTGTCCATGGACTCGATAATTCTCGCTCCAGTGCATATTCGATTCATGGGTTCACGACTCTGGGCAATAGCTTGCTTAATCTCCACAATGGCCCCTCGCGGCGGGATGCCTGGCTTTCACCTTGTGGATGCCCTGCCGGGTTATCTCACAGGGGAATACCAGGACGGGTTCCCTAAGCAAGCGCTTAGAGACCGGTTTGTGATTTGCGCTATATAAATATCTGCACATTTACATTTACATTTATGCAGTAAACAAACAGTAAAGAAGTGAAAACACAATCAGTAGAACAGGAGAAATGCAATTTCAAAGTTTTAGTGAAATATAGCAATTTAAAGCACAAAGTGGCACTTGCGATCCTCTGGTTTGGATAGGCAGGAGGAAAGTCACAAGTTCAAGCCAACTTCGATGGAGCACCGGCCATATAAAGGACCAGGTTAATACTTCTGAAAAGTTACTTTCTCAAAGTCCAGTGCAAAGAGTTTCATTTGCTGTGGAGGAGGCTGTGAGGAGAAGCGAAAGAGTTGTTGGTGTTTGTCACTGTAGCCTGAAAATCAGGCCTGGCATCATGGAAGGTTATCGCTGTAGCATGAAGATCAAGCCAGGAGTTGTTGATCAGTCATTCGCATTGGCAGTTACTGTGGATTGTCATTGCTGTAGGGTGAAGTGTAGATCTTGCGTTGCTGTGTCTTGGCACAAATGGGCCCATTTGCATTTGTGAACAGTCCAAAACTTCAGGATTTCCCCTTTTCTTGCAGAGGATTGCACTCTGATGCCACCCAAGGGCCCAGGACCTAAAGAGGAACATATTGGGAATCAGGAAATCAATCTAGCAGAGGCCAGGAGGGTTCAGGCAGGTCCAGTGCACCAGGTACGCTGGACAGTTGAAAGGAGGCCTCTGCAGGTTGTTGTGTCCCCGTTGCTCAGAACAGGAGGCCAGCCGACTGATTTTTTGAGTCACTCAGTTAGACTGGGATGAAGGTAACAGGTAGTCTTCCTTCTCAGACAGCAAGGCACGCTTCTAGCACCAGGACAGCCCTCTGGGGAGCAAGACAGGCCTCAAGCAGTAAGACAGTCCTCTAGTAGCAGCAGGGCATTCGACTGGGGAACAAGGAAGCCCTTTTTCTGCAATATTCATGGGTCCAGGAGTGTGCTGAATAGGAATTTTGAGGGCCCACTATCTATACTTGGTTCCAGACTTGAAGTGAGAGGCAAACTGGGCTATCCCCTCATCTGGTTCTGGAAAGTTCTTCTATCCCCCTGCCAGGATTCCAAAAAGGCATGGGTGACAAAATGCTACTGTCAGGTTCCTTTTTGTGTGATGGAACCCCGCCCTTTGAAGTGTAAACATGGCAGGCAACAACTCCGCCCTAGTCATCTAGGCAGGATGGCTGATTCTGCTTACATTCAGTCACCTTTGTCTCATTGTCTGTCAGGAATACACAACCCCCCCCAACAGTAGAGCCATTTATAGTCATGTGACCCAGGACACTGGCAATGGGAACCAAATGGTTGGGGCATGAAATACCAACTTTCTTAAAGTGGCAGTTTCATACTTGCAAATTAAAATATGACTTTAGCATTAAAGATGATTTTAAATTACAATTAATTTCAGTCCAAACATGATATTTCTACCAGCTCCCAGTTAAATGTAGCACTTATTAAATCTAAGGTAACCTTGGTTATCCATAGGAAGATACAGGCCTTACAGTACTAAAAAAGTAGGAGTTTTTCACTACTACGAGATGTAAAACTGAAATCCAGATGTGCTACATTTGGAATACATTGCACCCTGCCCTATGTGCCTTTATGGCCTAACTTTGAGATGATTAATATGTTTTCATAAGGATTTAAGACTGGCAAACAGTTTATTTTGCCAGGTCGAATTGGCAGCTTAGAACTGGACATCAGGCTGCATATGTAGATCTGAGACATGTTTGAAATGTTACTTGAGTGGGTTCTGTAAATGACTCACACTGGTTGCCATCTTTGCTTTGTGACACATGAACATTTTATTTGTAGGTGACCTGGAATATTAATTATTAAACACAATTTTCTGTTGCCTTCTTTCCCATGAGAATAAATGTTTTCTTTTCTTCAGGATAATCATGGAATGTTTAATTGCACAGTACATTCAAAATACACCTGCAGAAGTCATCTTAGTACATGTATCTCATTTTGATACAGATAATAAGTTTGAAGGACGCTGAAAGAATTTTACATTGTATGGAGTTCCAAGAACTGAATGAGCACACAATTGTATCATCTTGCTTTACGCTGATTGAACATCTCATGCGAACTATGTGTTGTTGTGTCAAATGCTGGAATTATGAATTTTAATTCAGTTGAGAATAGATTACAATTCAGAGTGAGTTTTGCAGCATTTTAGAGCAGAGCAGAGTAGGAGATTTAGAGTACTCTGTTAGAGAGTGAGCTGACTTTTCCTTTGTCCTTTTCTTTTGAGGGAACCCTATACTAGTTTGTTTTCTGATTTATCAGACTTTGGCTTGCTTTGAGCTTCATATAATTTGATGCATTCATATTTTGATTATAATTGATACTAATAAAATGTTTCATTTCTATAGACCATAACCTTTAATCAACCTTGAGGTTTCAAACTAAACCATTCTGTCTTTCTTGGGGAGCCTAGCGTGAATCACATTTATTGAATGTATTGAGTTGATGACTAAGTTCAGTTGTGAAATAAGATCCATCTGATAGAGTTTATGGTCCCTTTAACAATGTATGTAAGTAGGGATGGGTGGAACTTATGTAGTTTCAATATTCATAATTCTGCAGTTACATGAAAACTCCACAAAATTCTGCAGAGTTCCGCGAATGGGCAGAAATCAGCATGTCAGGCAGATTTTTAGTGCCAGGAGCTTGTTCTGTGCCAACTGTACCACGTGGAGTGCCAGAGGGTGCTTCTTCTTGAGTTGATTATGCTGCAGCTCGAGTACATTTTCTACTCAAGCGGCAACTTTATCACCCTGAATAGCTGTGACCACCCGTAACAGCCCGTGACCAATTGTGATCGCCCTTGTTTAGGAAATCTTGGCAGGAGCCCTCCTAGCACCTGAGAATCTCACTAGGGGATGCCAGTTTTTGCTTGTGCACGCCAACTTACCATTGGTGAGCCACGCATGAAGACAAACTACGCCCCACGGCCTTTGGTGGAATCGGCCTAGAACTCTGTATTATATCCGTAACACAGAGTGGCCAAAACTCTGTCAACTCCGGTGGTGGAGAGAAATGTATTGCCCACAACTAGGTGGAAGCTCCACTCAGGCAATAACCACTATCCTTTGTCAGGGTGAACCACCAATGTCAATAAATTAACCTGTGCTTAACCCTCTAGTAGCTTGGCCAACAATCAGTCAGGCTCTACTTAGAGTTAATGTATATAGTAGTTCTGCAGCACTCAAATATTAATAAAGTAAAAACACAACACAAGAAAAAATGGCAAACCAATTTAATGAATAAAAGGACTCCACAATGCATTAAAGCCAATCAGTAGAACCAGAGATATGCAAAATAGCACCTAAAGTTCAAAGTGCCAACCATGGGCATCTGGTCAGGCAAGACCAGAGCAAAGTAAAATATTAATTCCTACCACCGTGGGTCGGGTACACAAGGTGGATTGGACTTAGTCTCAGCTTACATTCTGCCTTAGAAGAAATTTTGGAGAAAAGGTTCTGAGAAAGGTAGAGGTCTACAGGAGACAGCAGTAGGTGGTGCCCGAAGAGGAGGCATAATCATCTAGATCTAGAAGCCGCTTGACAAATTAGATTTGAAGATTTGTACCTTCAGATTTAGTAAATCTTTGGGTAAATCGCCAGTGGGACAAACCTGCAGGCTGTAGCCAGCAAGGCCTCCACAAGGCCTGACACCTTCATTGAGATATCCCCCTAAATAAAATGCACGACTCTAGAGAAGAACATTACAGAATCTACTGTGCAGTCAGGCCAACTGGCAATATACCTTGGGTGGATCAGCTGTCAGGTAGGTCACAATCTTCTGTTGAACCCCAGGGCAGTTTGTGGAGAAAAATATTTTAAGTTAAAAGTTATAACTCGCGCCCCCGCAATGCACTGCTGTTGATGTCACATATTACATCACTCATGACATGGTCAGTGACATCACTGATGACATCACTGATGACATCTCAAATGACATCACTGATGACATCACTGATGACATCATTCAGTGTCTGTTTCTGGAAAGTTTAATTTTGTTTCATATATATGCTAAGCTGTATTGGGGAATGAGTGGGTGTATAAGTGTCTGTATGGAGGATTTAGTAGGCGCGTGACTGACTGTATAAGTGAGTGATTAAACGTATCTTACTGAATGCATGGGTTAGTGACTAAACTGTGTGAATGTCTGTATGCATCTGACTGTTGGTGTGTAAGCGGATGCATGGTTTTGTGAATAAGTACATGAGTGTCTATATAAGTTATTGATTGGTTGTCTGAGTATCTGTATGGGTGCCTGAGTGTTTGTGTGGGTGGGATAGTTGTGACTCTGTGCATAGATGTGTCAGTGGGTTATTCACTGGGTGCATGGTTTCAACACTAGGTCTGTAATGGACTGTATGGGTGGGTGAATATGTGTATGGTTGTGTTAGTGAGTGAATATATATCTCATTAGTACATCTGTAATTTACTACATATGTGAACGGCAGTATATATGTATGTTGGAGTACAGAAATGACTATAACTGAGAGTGTGTGACAGTGTGAGTGGCTGAATGGATGAGCGTGTGCTTGTATCATTGATTGTATAAGACCATAAGAATGTGCTAGTATTTGTATGAGTAATTAAGCTTATGTGTGTATAACTGTATAGGTGAGTAAATGGCAGTGTGATTAATTATTTGCATGACTGAGTACGTGTGTGAGTACCTCTTTGGATGAGTAGCGGTGTGTGAGTGTCTATATAAGTGTATGAGTGCATATGGTAGTCCTGTACTGAGTGACCATAAGTATGAGTGACTGTACGGGTGAGTGAGTGGATGGGTGTTTAGACCTAAGACTAACCCTGGGCGAGACACTACGCTTCGCCCACGTAGTGTACGTAGCGCTGCCTGCTTCGCAGTTTTCGAAGTAGGCGAAGCAGGCTAGCGCTACGCACACCCAGGGCGAAGCGTAGCTGCCTGCCGCTGCCACCCGCCCACCTTTTAAATCAAACCCCCGGATTTACAATAAATAGTAAATTAAAGAAACTTACCTGAAACGGGGCGTCTCCGGGGCTCCCTCTTCCATTTCAAACTTCTTCTGGCAAGAAATGCGCATGCGCGGGCGTCCGCGCATGTGCATTAGTCAGAAGAAGTTTGAAATGGAAGAGGGAGCCCCGGAGACGCCGCGTTTCAGGTAAGTTTCTTTAATTTACTATTTATTGTAAATCCGGGGTTTGATTTAAAAGGAGGGCGGGCGGGAGGCGGGTGGCGCGTAGTGGGGCTACACGAAGCACGTAGTGTGCGTAGATTTGGGCACACTACGTGCTGCTTCAAGTAGCCCCACTACGCCCACTACGCCCACCCTTACCTAAGACTCTGTGATGGGTATGTACTTATTGGTGTTGGAGTGTCTATGGTTTTGAGAGTGGCAGTATGTAATTTAGAGTGGGTGTATCAAAGGTTATATTAGATTGTGAGAAGATGCATCAAATGATCACATGAATGACATAATCAGTGATGTCATCAGTGATGTCATTTGAGATGTCATCAGTGATGTCATCAGTGATGTCACTGACCATGTCATGAGTGATGTAATATGTGACGTCATCAGCAGTGCATTGCGGGGGCACGAGTTATAGTTAGCTGAACTATCTATAACAGGGGAATTTCAATGGTTTTGTACGAGGGAAATGTCCAGCTAACTATAACGCCCCTGAAACCTTTGGTTTTTTCAGTGAATTTCTAAGGTTTTTTAAATGCTAATTCCTAACTATAACATACCTGAAACCTATGTTTTTTTAAGTGAATTTCAAAGGTTTTTTAAATGCTAATTCCTATCTATAACTTATCTCTAAACCTATGATGCTTAATGATTTTCATAGGATTTCTAAATCTTTATTTTTCAGTGTATCAATTCCTTTAATTTTGTTTTTTTATATTGTTTTTCACCATATTTTAAAGTTTTTTTTTAAATTATTTCCTTTAAAAAATTAAAAAATATTATTTGTTTTTAATGAATTTAAAAAACAAAAATTGTACATTTTTTAAAACTATTTTTTAAAAATATTTTTTAAACTAAATTTTTAATACTTTGTTATTATTTTTTTTACAAGTTTTTTTTGGATTTGCGCACCATATGCGCACCTTTCTTGATCCCTGTGCAGAGCATTGTCGCCATTTTACGATTGTAGTGTAGGATCTGCGTATGGTATGCGTTGGGTATGTATTTTCGTGCGCATTACTATGTGACCGGTACGCGACTCCAAGCCCTTACGCGACACTTACGAAGTACGTTACGCGATGCTCGCGCACTTCCACGAAACGTCATGTGCGTGTTTGATGCAGTGGGTGCGCGAATCCCGCGAAATATTTTAAATGTCAAAAAACATATATCTATGTATTTCATGTAAATATTAAAGGAAGACATAATCTAAGCTACTCTTCAAATTAATATATTTTTACCTCTAATCCTATATTGCTTTTAATTGCAATTTTGCGGATTCGCGCTCGGTGCGTGCTGCCTATGCGCACGGTGTGCGGATCCCATGTGACCTGAAAAAAGAGATTTGATTGGTTCATTAGACTTCCTATTCTAACTATTGAAAGACCCCTCCCATTTCAATCATTATTCTTTGACCTTCTTTGGAGGAGCATCTCTCTGCTTTACACTTAGATCAAACTTTTTTTTCAAAACAATGGCTTCAGGGCAGCAGGCATCTCCAGCATCTGCTCATTCATCTGAGGATGAATTTCTGGAAGAACCACCACGCCCACAAACATACTCATCTGTGGTATGGAAATGTTTCACTTTTCCTGAGGGGCAAACCAAAACTAATGCCACCTTAGTGACATGCAAGATCTGTCAGCGAGTGCTCTCCCGTGGCGATCCAACCAAAAAGTATTCATGTGGTACAGCCAGCATGAAGAAGCACCTGAAGACCATGCATCCGGTCAACCTGGCACGTGAGGAGTGCCGAAGAATGCGAGTTCTTCCTGGTCCTTCAGAGGTATCACAGCCGAGTACTTCGAGGGTGGATCCATCTGTCCAAAACTTGGACATCCGTCCACAGTTTGCCACATTAAAAGTGCTCTGCATAAAATGCAACGCTGTCCTTTGTTATGGAGAGCAGTCCATTGACCTCATTTGTCGAAAGCAAGAAAACCACCATTGCTAGTTTTTTATTATTTTTATTTTTTCCCTGAAGTTCATTGTTTTGTTCCTCCAGTTCTGTTTTTTTTCCTTTTTCTTTCCCAGAAAAACCCCCAAAAATAAAAAATTGTTCAAAAAAACAAGAAAAAATATATAAAAGAAAAAAGAAGAAAATAAAAGTTCTTCTAAGAACTAACTTTCCTGGTTTAAAAAAAGAGCTATATTTGTTTGTTAGTGTGTGAAAGTTTAGATGAATGTATGTGTAGTGCGTAATTGACTGAACGAATGCATTAGTAGCGTATGGTGAATGTATAAGTGCAGAACTATGAGGAAGTGCTGCAGCATCACACAGTAACCGCTTTAACTGCAGTGTGCTGTAGTACTTTCGAAGCACAGGGATGCAGCATATGTACATAAATATGTTGCAAATCTATGCTTCTCTCTGCATGGCTGCTTAAACTGCAGCCATATGGTGACACAGGCACTATTGCACCATAGTGCAAGGATATCTATGTCATGTGGTGTTTGTTTTTGTGCAGGAAGATACACCTTCCTGCACAAAACAGTAAAGGCAATTTTCTCCTTCAATGTATGCTGAGCATTTTAGCATGTATTGAAGGTTAAAAAATTAGGAGAAATAAAAACAATTCTCCTTGTTGTGCTTTGCTACACCAATTGGAGAATGGTGCAGCATTCACACACATGTCCAGATTTATTATTTTTGATAAATCTGGAGATGTCTTCTTCTATGAGTATTCTGTGCAATCACGCACAGCAACACTTATAGAACACCCTTTCAACGCAAAGTGGTGTGTATGATGAGGTCGTATTTACATTGAGAAAAAAAGGTACACAATGTGCCTTTTCCTTTATTTGTAAATATAAAAGAGTGTCTTGCGCTATAACTATGTTACAAAGAGTAACATATTTCTGTTTGGAAAATTGCTTGTGAATGATAGGAGGTAAGCACCGATGTTTGTCTGCAAAGATGCTCAAAGAAGAATGAAATGATTGCAGTCCTTCAATACATAGAATGGGAAATATTATGAACCACTCAAATCTGTTTGTCTGGGAGGTCATATGATATCCTATGACAGAGAGATTCCAAAACTACATAGGTATAAACAGGGTGTTTTGAAAAATGTATTAAAACTTTGTACCTTCTTGTAGATGTGCCCATTGTCCATATTAATACTTTGTTAAACTTACCTTCACAGTATTAGAAATAAAAAATGGTACACATTTTTTTCAGGTTTTTTTTGTAATGGAAATTGTGGTAAATTGCTTATTTTAGAATTAGGATCTGTGAAATAAAAGAAAAAATAGTCATAACATGTAATATTACATTTTTAACAACACAGCATAATTTAAACAAAATAATGTGTTTGCCTTTTTTGCTGTTCTCAGAATATATTGAATTTCACTAGAAATAGTGATTTCAATCATACTCCTCACATAACAGCGGGCAAAAAAAAACAATCAAAAAGATTGTTTATAAAAACCCAACATGCTATTCTCAGTAAAATACCAGCAAATACAAATCACACATATATAAAATGCTTATTGCTAACAAAATTGTATAACTTTAATTTATAAAAACTGTAAATGTTGTCGCTATAAAATATTCACCGAGTCAATGAGTAAGAAAAAGTCCATAATTCAAACATATACCTTTCCTTGAGGCCAAATGGTATTTTTGCACTGTTTTTTATGTAAATTGTCCAATGGTAATCGTAATAAATTATATTAATAAATTCTTCAGAGAGTGAATTATCTTCCTAAAGCTTTGGCTTTAAAAATATTAGGTAGGAATTTGGTAATTCACTAGGCAAACGTTGTTTGAAAACCAACTGGGCATCATTACAAAGTGTCCAGCCTTTGTCACATTTTAGATAGGCAGTGTAATGTCCAGATGTTTTGGAAGGACCATCACGGAAAATTATTGCAATTGCTACAAAAGTCCTTCCTGATATTGATAGTTGTGTTGCTACAAATTGCTTTATTAAAGTATCCAATTTTCTTCCATCAGCTGTACAACGTTGCATCATTAAAATGATATATTGTCCATTTTAAAGAAAAAATAATGTGGATAACTTTTCTGATTTACATTGGCTACACTCCATGTTTTGATTTGCACCTTTAACTAATTTATTGAAAGACACTGATTTACAGTCCGGTAATGATAGATATAGAAATATTTCAGTGTCTACATTAGTGCTAGATGTATACATGCAATTTTCACAACGATGTTCCCATTTGTAACAAAGTCCCAAAAATATTTTCTATTTCTACACCTTCATTTTCAAAAATGGTAAGCATATACATTAAAAATTCCTGAGCATCTTGTTGGATATTTTGCGTAAATAGTGTAGAACCAGAACACACATCCAAAAGATTACAAAAATCTGAAACAGTTTGTATTTTACTTGTATCTGTTGTCAATTTTTCATAAACAGAATGCAACAAGGAACAAAATCTTTTATCCCAATTCTGCATAATTTGTTCTTGTAAACCTTCAAGATAAAAAACAACATTGACCACTACATTAGCATAGCAGTTGACACCTGAACTATTTTCAAACTGATAACCAACAATCTCTTCAATAGTGTCCTTTTTCTTTTTGCTTTCTATCACAATGTTATCTTGCTCTTTTCCCTTCTCAACACCTTCAGTACAGATATTCTCAAAGTTTTCTACTACACATTAGTACCAAAATGATTCTCTTAAAATGATTCCTAAATGCACACAGACTCACTGTGTGATTCTAGACAAACAACACTATCCCTCGCACTGTACCAAAACACATTTCTTAATCTAGAAGGAGTACTACATTTTAGTGTAGAAACATGACTCATTTTGCAAATACATAAACAATGACTGGTTTCTAATTCTACCAAAACATAAAAACAGCACAGTTATCTGTCTGCAAACACATGAAAAAAACAAATGCTTATCACAGAATGATTTGTACTTGCACACACACTGTCAATAAGAATGTAGACAAAAAAAAGTACTCCCTGCACTTTAGCAGGTGAAATACATTAGTTTGATTAAAATCAAAATAGACCACATACATCCCCTCACAATTAAATAACTCACCATTCAAGTTGTTTTGTAGATTAAGAAGTATGTCACTCACACACCAGATTTTCTTATATAGAATCTCTGCACTGCGCACCTGTCAGCAAAACCAAAGAATGGCAAAGTGTCCCTCTCATTTTGCACACATATACATGTAAACATCAAATCACATTCCTTTCCACATTAATTCAAAAGCTAACACACATTTCTATTGGTTAAACATTTCAACCCTTTCCAAATGACATACATTTAAACCCTACCCCCAATCTGCCTTCTGCCTGTTACCATAGAAACAGGCCATGGAACACTTAACTGAGCACACAGGTCTCAAGTTCAGCACACAATGTTGCTAATCAAAACAGCAAGTGTGCTTGACTATTCAACATATCAGCTTATCATATATAATGTTCCTTTCAATCAGTTTTTGTTAACCAATAAGAATCATGCATTTAAAAAACTGAAACATGCACCCTAGTTTTCAGTGTAGAAGGTTGTCAAACAACCAATCATTTCTTTTCTTTTTTCAAAACTGCATCTTATCCAACTTTTTAGAAAAATCTTGCTTTTCAAACTGCCATTTCATTTACAGAGACCATCTGAGTGCATCCAGACCTCCCTTCAAGATGCTTAGAGTGTGGATTGTGGGACACAGCTATATTTTCTGGAGCCACAGGTATGCAGAAAACAAAGGTATTCACAAAGACCTAGGTTTGCCAAATGTAGACATTAAATGGATTAGACATAGAGGGTTAAAGTGGCACCAATTGATGTCATTGGCAAAATCCTTTATACATCTCCAACACCCTGATCTCATAATAGTGCACTGTGGTGGCAATGACCTAGGCACTTTGACTGGGGTAGGTCTGGAAATGCTTATGAAGGACACCTTTGCAGAATTGATTTCACTTTTTCCCCAAACTGCCTGTGTATTCTAACATATGCCAAAGGCAGAAATGGAACTGGTCCAATCATTTTTGTCCACAGATTGAGAAAGCTAGGAAACATGTGAATAAATCTGTTTCTGCTTTTTTCCGAGACTATAGAATGGGGTCCATTTACAATAACAATCTGCGTTTTCATATGCAAGAGATGTATAGGAGAGATGGAGTACACTTTACTAATGAAGGAAACAGAGTCTTCCTCAACAACTTTAGACTCTGTATAGTTACTTACTTATAATTACCAAAAACTCTCAATGAACACAAAGGCTCTTTTTAGAGCCACTCAAGAACGAAACACATAAGCTTGATGTTTATCTCCCAAAAATTTCAGTTTTTTTTGCTTGGAGTCACGCACCCAACGCGTTAGGAACCGCGCACCCAACGTGAGAGGTATCGTGCACCCAACGCGATAGGATGTGCGACTCCTAATTTTACCATAAAAAAAAATAGCCCCTATCCTATCACTAATTATCTAATTACTATTATCCCCGGGGACCCCATTCCCCGGGGCTTATAAAAAATGTTGGGGACTGTGGGGGGAGCCCCAACGCCCCCATGGTCCCAGCCGGCTCCCCGCATCCTTCAGGAGCCGGCATTGCTTTTCCAAATGGGGAGCTGCTGAAATGCAGCTCCCCGTGTGGAAAAGCAATATGGTTTGGATTTTGAAAGAGAGAGCAGGTTTCCCTGCTCTCTCTTTCAAAATCCAAACGAAGTTTGCTATGGGAGGGCGGGAGACTCCCGCCCTCTCATAACAAACAACAGTGTCCTGGGGTGGGCACCCCAGGACACTGTAGGAGCCAGCCCTGGGGGGTGGCGGTCCCCAGGGCCCTCGAGCGCCCCGGGAGGGGTCCACCCAGCCCCCTCCCTCAATAAATAAAGCCCTGGGGGGGTGGTGGTCCCCGGGGCTTGGGGGGGCTGTTCAGCCCCCCACCCTACTTACCTTCTAGCACCGGGGAGTAGTGGTCCCCAGGGCTGGAGAGCCCCCCTGGGCCCCCAATTAATTTTTACACATTTTGCCCCCAGGATTTTAAGGAAGCGCATAAGCCTGCGCTTCATTTTTTTTTTTTAACGGCCGGCTCCGCGCACCTTGCGCACATTTTGCAGTCCTTGCGCACATTTTGCAGTTAAAAAAAAAAAGGGGGTCCTGGGAGTCCTTCTGGGACCCCCTAAGCAACTCTAGAGGGTCAGAGTATTTCTTCCCTGCCCCTTTATATCTTTCACACACTTATTTCCCTTACTTCTTCAGCCTCGCTTCTACCAAGGCACAAAATGGCTGCCAACAGTTCCTGGTTTCGAATGTTGACAGACACTTGACAGCCAATTAGCATTCAGCGCTTGATCAGGGGGGTGCGTGCACGGTGCGCAGAAGGTGCGCTTAGGGTGCGAATAGGGTGCGCGGATCCTCCGAGGCCATAGATATATATGTACATTTAACTGTAATTTTCTCAGCAACTACTGAATGTATTTACATCAGTTAAGCAAAAGGCACGAGTTTGAACTGAGGACTACCTTTTTGCCAAATTTGGTGTAATTCCCTTCAGCAGTTCGGGCTGTAGCTGCGGCTAAAGGTCCTATGGGAAAATGCATGAGGAAAACGTGTTTTGGGACCCCCCTTTTCTCTCGGCCCCTGCTTGATGAATCACCCCGAAACTTTCAGCATAGGAGCGGACCAGAGCTGGCCAGAAGTTTGGAAAATTTCGCGAACATTCGTCAACCGGCGCCAGACTTATTGGGAATAGGATGTTGCGGATTTCCTATGGAGAATAGGTCCTAACTATAACTACCTACTGGCGACCGATATTTATATATATATATATATATCATTGTAAATATTAAATATATTAAATATTAAAACTAATTAAAAAAGAGAAAGTAGATTTAGTATACATTTTAACAAAATTAAACACACCTACATAATAATAAACATATATATATATATATTCAATGAAAAAACCAAAGGTTTCACACATGTTATAGTTAGCTGGACATTTCACTCTTAAAAAACCAATGAAATTCCCCCGTTATAGTTAGTTCAGCTAACTATAACTCGCGCGCCCGCAATGCACTACTGATGACGTCACATATTACATCACTCATGACATGGTCACTGAAATCACTCATGACATCACTGATGACATCTCAAATGACATCACTGATGACATCACTGATGACATCATCCAGTGAATGTGTGTATTTCTGAAAATTAAATATGTTTAATATATGTATATCTCAAGGTCAATGAAAGAAAAAAAGGGTATATAAGTGTCTAAATGGATGCTTTGTTTTTGAAAAATTTATTGTGTATCTGACTGATTAAGTGTATCATACTGAATACATGGCTTACTGAGTAATGTTTAAATATGAAAATATCTGTATCAGTCTCTCACTTTGTGTATAAGTGGCTGCATGGGTTGGTGAGTAGCTTCTTGGGTGTCTATATAGGTTATTAGTTGTTTTTTTGAGTATCAGTCTGAGTGTCTGTATGGTTCGGTGGGGGGTATTATGTAGTGCATAGGTGCATGAATGAGTGATTCACTCTTTGTATGTGTTGAAGACAGCATGTGTGCAGGACTGTATGGGTGGATGAGTGTGTGTATGGGTGTGTTAGTGAGTGAATGACTGTCTCAATAGTGTCTTTATGAGTAACTACATATCTATTAAACTAGTATATGTGACTATTGGTGTATATAAGTGAGTATATGTGAGAGTGAGAGATTGAAAGAGTTCCTGTATGAATAAGTATGTGTTTCTATAAGTGATTGTTTATAAGACTAAGTATGTGTAATTTTCCGTAGAAGTAAGTGTGGTGGTGTGTGTATAACTGTATAAGCTAATAAATGTATGTTTGTTTCTTTATTAGCATGAGTGAGTATGTGTGAGTAACTCTATGGATGAGTGGCATTGTGTAACAGGATGTATAGGTGTATGAGTACATATGATGAGTGAGTGCATGTATGAGTGACTGTATAGGACTGTTGGTGAATGAGTGGATGTGTATGTGGTTCTTAGAATTACTTAAGAGGTTCTTGTAACTGGTATTGGTATGTCCATTGTTTTAAAAATTTTAGTCTCTATTTTTGAATGTGTGTATCAAAGGATATATTAGGGGAAGAGGAGGTCTGCCACTCTATCACAAGGAAGATGTCATCAGTGATGTCATCAGTGATGTCATTTGAGATGTCATCAGTGATGTCATGAGTGATGTCAGTGACCATGTCATGAGTGATGTAATATGTGACGTCATCAGTAGTGCATTGCGGGCGCGCGAGTTATAGTTAGCGGAACTAACTATAACGGGGGAATTTCATTGGTTTTTTAAGAGTGAAATGTCCAGCTAACTATAACATGTGTGAAACCTTTGGTTTTTTCATTGAATTTGCAAGGTTTTTTAAATGCTAATTCCTAACTATAACGTGTGTGAAACCCATGGTTTTTTCAGTGAATTTGCAAGGTTTTTTAAATGCTAATTCCTAACTATAACGTGTGTGAAACCCATGGTTTTTTCAGTGAATTTGCAAGGGTTTTTAAATGCTAATTCTTTTTTTTTTTTCAATTTTTTTAACATATTTTTATTTTAATTTTCTATCCTTTTTTAAAGACTATGGTTAAATTTTAAAAATTCTACAATATATTTTTTTTTTACCATTTTTTAAACTAAACAGGTAAGATTTATTAGTATAACATAGTGTTTTTTTCCCCTTTTTTTTTTTTTTTATTATTTTTTTAACGTGCGCGTACGGTAAGCGCACGTTTTGCTTTCATTACGTTAGATTTCTACGCTGCTTGCGTTCGTTTACGCAATTTGCGTAGACTTACGTCACGCGCGCGCAGCGCGTAATGCGTACGCTGCACGCGCATGTTACGCGGAAGTGAAGGGGCGTGCCTGTTTTGCGCATGCTCGCGTGTGCGTGTCTTTTTTACGCGCATGCGTACTTTTACCGTAAGCGCTCCGTAAGCGTAACGTACGCGCACGGTGGGTCATGTGATCATGAAACACAACTTTTGATTGGTTGAAACTACTTTCAGTTCTAGAACTCTCCTACACCACACCCATTCCCCTCATTTCTGCTTGTGATCCCTTAGGAGAAGGAGCTGAGTTGTCTTTGTGATACGATGGCAGAACAGCAGAACTCTTCTGAGAGTGAGGCTAGCAGCACTACCTTGAGGCAGAGAAGGAGGAAACAAAAGAGCTCTTTCATATGGGAGTATTTTTCTTTTCCAGAGGACAAGAAAAAGGTAAATGCACCCTTAGTGACTTGTAAGCTTTGTGGCCGTGTACTTTCTAGAGGGAATCCCAACAAGAAGTATTCCTTCGGGAATCACACCATGTTGAGACACCTTCAAGATGTACATGGTAGGACACATGCTCGACATACAGAAGGTAACCCTTCAGTAAGTCAACCAAGCACATCCACAGCAGCTCAGCCTGGTCCATCATCTGCAGGGCCGAGTCCATCTTCGGTAGGTCAGCTGAGCCCTTCATCTGTGGGGGGAGCATCTCCTTTTTCTCGTCCTCTGGAAACCAACCATCGGTTTGCGAGGGTTTTAATTCGGTGCGCCACTTGTTATGATCTAATTTGTCATAGGGAGACCAGTGTTGCCCTAGTGAACAATTTAATAGATCAGCACATTTGTCGTACCGACTAATATTCCCATTCTTTCTTTCCTCTGTCCCTGCATGAACACAACGGCTCTTTTAAGAGCCAACCTTACCTTTTAACTTTTTTTTATATATTTTTTAAAACTTTTTTTTATTTTTTTTTTACCGTACGCGTACGGTACGCGTAATTTTTTTTTTTTTTTAAAAACACTAAAAATCAATTATCACATTACACTTTTCAGATTCTTAAAAAAGCACATGTCCAAACTGCTTTTTCAGACCAGCACCATGTGTAACCTGAGTGACTGACTACACTCCAGCAAGGGCAACCAGCCTTAGTGATGCTGAATGTATTTGCATTACTGACTGCAACCTCAAACCCCACTCGGTTGTGAATACTGTGCTTGATTCCACAGGATAAGCAGCTGGTTGTGTGCTAAGAGTCTGCTTCTGCATAAAAAAATAACACCCCCTTTCCATCTAATGCAAATGTAAAATCACCAGAGCAATACCAAACAGCTTTCTCTGACCAGCAAAATGTGTAACCTGGGTGACTGACTACACTCCAGCAAGGGCAACCAGCGTTAGTGATGCTGAATATATTTGCATTACTAAGTGCAACCTCAAACCCCACTCGGATGTGAATACTGTGCATGATTCCACAGGATAAGCAGCTGGGTGTGTGCTAAGAGTCTGCTTCTGCATAAAAAATAGCTCCCCCTTTCCATCTATTGCAAATGTAAAATCACCAGAGCAATACCAAACACCTTTCTGAGACCAGCAACATGTGTAACCTGGGTGACTGACTACACTCCAGCAAGGGCAACCAGCCTTACTGATGCTGAATGTATTTGCATTACTGACTGAAACCTCAAACCCCACTCGGTTGTCATTACTATGCATGATTCCACAGGATAAGCAGCTGGCTGTGTGCTAAGAGTCTGCTTCTGCACAAAAAAATGGCTCCCCCTTTACATCTAATGCAAATGTAAATTCACCAAAGCAATACGCAATAAATCTCTGCCTGTAATTCCTATTTGCACACAGAGTCATGTTTTCATATTAGTCACAAAACGAAATTTCTTTGCCAATTTGAAAGCACACTTACTACTCTTTTTTTTGGCAAGTGATAAGTACTTTTACAGACTGACACATTTTGAATCCACTTTTCAGATTCTTAAAAAAGCACATGTCCAAACTGCTTTTTCAGACCAGCACCATGTGGAACCTGGGTGACTGACTACACTCCAGCAAGGGCAACCAGCCTTAGTGATGCTGAATGTATTTGCATTACTGACTGAAACCTCAAACCCCACTCGGTTGTGAATACTGTGCATGATTCCACAGGATAAGCAGCTGGGTGTGTGCTAAGAGTCTGCTTCTGCACAAAAAAATGGCTCCCCCTTTACATCTAATGCAAATGTAAATTCACCAAAGCAATACGCAATAAATCTATGCCTGTAATTCCTCTTTGCACACAGAGTCATGGTTAGATATTAGGCAGAAAACGAAATTTCTTTGCCAATTTGAAAGCACACTTACTACTCTTTTTTTTGGCAAGTGATAAGTACTTTTACAGACTGACACATTTTGAATCCACTTTTCAGATTCTGATAAAAGCACATGTCCAAACTGCTTTTTCAGACCAGCACCATGTGTAACCTGGGTGACTGACTACACTCCAGCAAGGGCAACCAGCCTTAGTGATGCTGAATGTATTTGCATTACTGACTGAAACCTCAAACCCCACTTGGTTATGAATACTGTGCATGATTCCACAGGATAAGCAGCTGGGTGTGTGCTAAGAGTCTGCTTCTGCACAAAAAAATGTCTCCCCCTTTCCATCTAATGCAAATGTAAAATCACCAGAGCAATACGCAATACATCTCTGCCTGTAATTCCTATTTACACACAGAGTCATGTTTTCACATTAGTCACAAAACGAAATTTCTTTGCCAATTTGAAAGCACACTTACTACTCTTTTTTTTGGCAAGTGATAAACACTTTTACAGACTGACACATTATGAATCCACTTTTTCAGATTATGATAAAAGCACATGTCCAAACTGCTTTTTCAGACCAGCACCATGTGTAACCTGGGTGACTGACTACACTCCAGCAAGGGCAACCAGCCTTAGTGATGCTGAATGTATTTGCATTACTGACTGAAACCTCAAACCCCACTCGGTTGTGAATACTATGCATGATTCCACAGGATAAGCAGCTGGCTGTGTACTAAGAGTCTGCTTCTGCATAAAAAAATACCTCCCCCTTTCCATCTAATACAAATGTAAAATCACCAGAGCAATACGCAATAAATCTCTGCCTGTAATTCCTATTTACACACAGAGTCATGTTTTCACAATAGTCACAAAACGAAATTTCTTTGCCAATTTGAAAGCACACTTACTACTCTTTTTTTTGGCAAGTGATAAGTACTTTTACAGACTGACACATTATGAATCCACTTTTCAGATTCTGATAAAAGCACATGTCCAAACTGCTTTTTAAGACCAGCACCATGTGTAACCTGGGTGACTGACTACACTCCAGCAAGGGCAACCAGCCTTAGTGATGCTGAATGTATTTGCATTACTGACTGAAACCTCAAACCCCACTCGGTTGTGAATACTATGCATGATTCCACAGGATAAGCAGCTGGCTGTGTGCTAAGAGTCTGCTTCTGCATACAAAAAAATGGCTCCCCCTTTACATCTAATGCAAATGTAAAATCACCAGAGCAATACGCAATAAATCTCTGCCTGTAATTCCTATTTGCACACAGAGTCATGTTTTCATATTAGTCACAAAACGAAATTTCTTTGCCAATTTGAAAGCACACTTACTACTCTTTTTTTTGGCAAGTGATAAACACTTTTACAGACTGACACATTTTGAATCCACTTTTCAGATTCTGAAAACAGCACATGTCCAAACTGCTTTTTGAAACCAGCACCATGTGTAACCTGGGTGACTGACTACACTCCAGCAAGGGCAACCAGCCTTAGTGATGCTGAATGTATTTGCATTACTAACTGAAACCTCAAACCCCACTCGGTTGTGAATACTATCCATGATTCCACAGGATAACCAGCTGGCTGTGTGCTAAGAGTCTGCTTCTGCATAAAAAATTACCCCCCCCTTTCCATCTAATGCAAATGTAAAATCACCAGAGCAATACCAAACAGCTTTCTGAGACCAGCAACATGTGTAACCTGGGTGACTCACTACACTCCAGCAAGGGCAACCAGCCTCACTGATGCTGAATGTATTTGCATTACTGAGTGCAACCTCAAACCCTTAAAGTATTCCTTATTTTTACCAGTACACCTTAATTTTTCGTGAAAACATAGTCCATATTATTTTACATGTTCCTCACATTTAAATTTCTCCCAAAACAGAAAATAATAAACACAACTTCAACAAAAGGAATTCCAATTCTATTATTCATTTCTTAATTTACCATATACATCCCCTCTCAAACTCTAAACTCACCTTTAAAATTAGTTAATTGTAAAAGAAATGTGGCACTCAAACAGCAGATTATCAGAGCCAGGATCTCTGTTCTGTACACCTCTCTCCTCTGAGCAGAACCAGATAATGGCAAACTTTCCCTCTCTTTTTCCACACATATACATGTTAATTTCAAATCTCAGTGCTTCCCCCTTTTTTTCAAATGTAATCACACATTTCTATTGGTTGAAATCCAACCCTTTTCCAAAAGTACCCTTCCCCCAACTTGACTTCTGCCTAGTACCCTTCCCCCAACTTGACTTCTGCCTGCTACCATAGCAACAGCTCATGGAACACTGCTGTGTGGAGTTAGGTCAGAAGTTCGCCACACAATGTTTCATTTCCAAAGAGCAGGAGTGCTTGACTTTTCAAACCTAACAGCAAATCCATAGTACTGTTCTGTGGTAACACATTTTTCTGTACCAATACAAAACATGCTTCTATAAATTTACACATACAGCCTAGTTTTTATTCTAGAATGGTATGAAACAGCCAATCAGTTCTTTTTTTTATAAAAAAAATATGTATGCCTCCATTTCCAAACTGTCTTTCATTTCTTTTTACCATTCTACTGAATTACACCTCCTGAGTGCATCCAGTTCTCCTTTGAAGATGTCCACAGTATGGATTGTAGGGCACAGCTATGTCTTCTGGAGTGAAAAGTATGCAGAGAAAACAGATATGGTGAGAGACCTTGCTTTGCCAAATGTAGACATTAAATGGATTGGTCAGAGAGGGTTAAAGTGGCACCAATTGATGCCATTGGTGAAATCCTTCATGCAAATCCAACACCCTGACCTCATAATAGTGCACTGTGGTGGCAATGACCTAGGCACTTTGACTGGGGTAGGTCTGGAAATGCTTATGAAGGAGACCTTTGCACAACTGTTTTCACTTTTCCCTAAAACTGCCTTTGTGTTTTCTAACATATGCCAAAGGCAAAAATGGAACTGGTCCAATCATTTTTGTCCACAGATTGACAAAGCAAGAAAGCACGTCAACAAATCTGTTTCTGCTTTCCTCCGTGACTATGGTATGGGTTCCATTTACCACAACAACTTGCGTTACGACATGCAAGACATTTATAGAGGAGATGGTGTACACTTCACTGATGAAGGGAACAGAGTCTTCCTCTTGAACCTTAGACTCTGCATCGGTACTTACTTGTAGGTACCAATAAAAAATCACTTCATAAACACAACGGCTCTTTTTAGAGCCCCCTAATATCTAAACACTTAAATCTGCATTTCATTTCATTTTTTATTTTTTTTTTACCGTACGCGTACGGTGAGCTTAACGTACGCGTACCCCGCGATTTTTTTTAAAATCAATAAATGTTTTCTTTGTACTTTTCTGTCCTTCTTTGACCCCCTTACAAATATTAGGGGGTCTGTAACTCTCTTCCTTGCCCCCTTTTCAAGTTATCACCCTTTTTTTTCTGAGTGAAATACACAAAATGGCGGCCGCCGCTTCCTGGTTTCGACCGATTCGAATGTTTACTAAGATCTAAGAGCCAATCAGAATCGCGCTCGCGCACGTCACCGTACGCGTACGGTAAGCGCACCGTAAGCGCACCGTAAGCTGGCTCAGATATATATATTGATTTAAAGGCTATTTTCTCAGAATCTACTGAACAGATTTACACCAAACCTACAAAAGGCACTTCCTTGACCTGAGGACTACCTCTCTGCCAAAATTCAAGTAATTCTGTTCAGCCGTTCGGGCTGTAGCTGTGTCTAAAGGTCCTATGGAAAAATGCATGGGAAAAACGTGTTTTGGGACCCCCCTTTTATCTCAGCCCCTGCTTGACGAATCCCCCCGAGACTTTCAGGGTAGGAGCGGAGCATAGCGCCCCACCTATTCTGAAAATTTCGCGAGGATTCGTCGACCGGCGCCAAAGTTATTCCAAATAGAATGTTGCGGATTTCCTATGGAAACAGGGTCCTAACTATGACTACCTACTGGCGACCGCCAGTAGGTAATATATATATATGTATATATATATATATATAGAAACAAAGTCCTGAACTCCCCAGTAGGAAAAAGGGAGCTGCAAACAGGTAAGGACCTCTTCACCACGCACAATGCTGACGTCCAAAGTAAAAACAGCAAACGATTCCAGATTTTTCTATTCTGACGTTTTATTACATTGTCAGACAAGTGTCCGCCTCAGACGCGTTTCGATCGCCTCCGCGATCTTGATCACCTGACGCGCTGGTGCCGGACCATCCAATTTAAAATAAGATTCACCCAATCACAATGCTCAGTGTTAATAGACATAACAGAAATACTGCAACTTAGAGTGTGTATACTTAAAGAGATGCCGAAAATCAGTCGGAAACAAAAGTAACCGGGTTGATGGAACAAATTGATACATAAAATGCAACAAAACAATTCATAGCAAATGAAATACACGGCTAGTGCCCCTAAATGCTAGAATGCTAATTCTCAAACCCTAACCATGGCTCGCATGTTTTTCGAAAGAAATGGCAACAATACTTCATTTTTTGTCCACAGATAACACACTCTCAATGACTAAAGTTAAAGGGAAAAACTATTTTTTACAAAAACTAAAAATTAAAAAGCATAAATAGGGATGAAAAAAATTAATAAATACAAAAAAGGAAGAAAAACAGAGAAGCTAGAGCAGAAAGCATTAGAGTGAATACTCATACTGTAAAAGACTGCCAGTCACAGAAAAATCGCTAAATTGAAGTTGTAAGTGCTATTAGAATAACCGCATTCAGAGTAAAAATAAACAACCCCAAAAGAAACATATTTTACAGAAAGTTATGCAAATCCTCACTCGTGTTCATCCCATTTGGCATCTTGGTATCTAATAATAGGATGAAGGAGGATTCTAGCTGGCGTAATTGTTTCTCTCTGTTGCCCCCCCGAATTGAAGGTGGTACCGCCCCAATCACAAAATAAGTCAGGTCACTGACCTTATTGGCATGAATGGCTTTAAAATGTCGTGCAACGGGATATGTGGGGTCCGAGTTTACAATCGCACGAAGATGTTGTAAGATGCGATTGAAAACCGGTAGTTTAGTACTCCCCACATACCTTAAGTGACAGGTACACTCTAACACGTAAACCGCAAAATCAGTGCGGCACGTGAAATGTTGTTTTATTTGTACCGGAACAATGCTAAATGCAGTGCAATATTCAGAAACATTAATTCCGAATTTGCACGCACGGCATGAAGCACATTTGAAAAAGCCAAAACGTGTTAGCCACGTGATCTTTTCTGTGACTTCAGGATTGGATTTAACTAACGCATCCCTCATTGAGGGAGCTCTCCTGAAAGTGATGTCGGGTAGATTTGGCAGTAGAAATTTCAGAGTCATGTCGGTTAAAACAATAGGCCAGTGTTTGTAAATGATATGTCGCAAGCTTTTGTGCTGTTTACAAAACGTGGTAATGAGTCTGATGGGTTGAATGACCTCCATGTCCACCCCCGAACTTGGACAAATAATTTGAGGCTTTCCGGCACTGAGACAGATTTCCCGAGAGCAAAGATTGGCTTTCTCAAGGGCTTTTTTAAGATTGTCTGGTTTATATCCACGGGCAAGGAACCGATTGGTAGCCTCCTGTTGGCATTGATCTAAATCACATTGACGGCTACAGATGCGACGTAGACGAAGATACTCCCCGTAGGGAATGCTACGTATGAGATGTGGTGGGTGTGAACTGCTGGCATGTAAGATGGAGTTGCCAGCAGTGGATTTCCTATGCAGTTTGGTTTCTATGTGTTGGTCCATAATGAACACTTCCACATCTAGGAACTCCACTCTCTCAGTGCTAATAGTAGCCGTAAATTGTAAGTTCATTGAGTTGTTGTTAATAGAAGCCACAAATGAGGAGGCCTCCTCTTTGGAACCTTCCCAGATGATAAAAATATCGTCTATGTATCTGCCATAATACCGGATGTGTGCATCCCATGTGTCTTTATGGTTGGCCCTGAGGACATGCTCCTCCCACCACCCAACCAAAAGGCAGGCATAGGTTGGAGAGAAACATGCCCCCATAGCCACACCCCTCAACTGTTTGTATAGAGCTTTATTGAACAAAAATAGGTTGTTATTGAGACAGAGCTCAATCATTTGAAGGAGCATGGTGTTGTGGTCTTTAAAGTTAATGGAACGGGAATCTAGGAAATGTTTGACAGCATTTAACCCCTGTGAATGTAAGATGCTGGTGTAGAGGGAAGCTATGTCAAGTGTAATTAAAACAAAAGTAGATTGCCAACCAATTGCCTTGATTTTGGTTAAAAAATCCCCCGTGTCCTTAATAAAGGACGGCAAAGCGGTCATATACGGTTGGAGAAAGTAATCTACATATTTAGACATAGCTTCCAAAAGATTATTCCGTGCAGAGATAATAGGTCTGCCTGGTACCGGATGAGTGCCCTTGTGGACCTTAGGAATAAAATAAATATATATATACATATATATATATATATATATTTATATATATATATATATATAAGAAATCCAAGAAAGAAGTGACTCAAACAGATAGATTCACCAAAGAACAAAAATATATTTCCACTACAACGTTTCAGCTTCCGCCTTCCTCAGGTAGTACAAGATGGTTTGCTCTGTGGCTGCACAGATGACAGCTGAATTTTCAAAAAGCATCATGAGTGAAGATTCCATTTGGAATGTGGAATCAATGCAGTCCTGAGAGCTCTTAAGATATGCAGTAATCAGGTTGTGTTGTCAGTAATGTTCAGTCCATCACTTACTGATTTTCTCCTGGATGAACAGCGCATATCTAGGATGTAGATTTGTTCTTGACATGGTGGTTGCTTCTGGCTTGAATATCGGATCCAGGAAGGATATATATATATATATATTATCTACTGGCGGTCGCCAGTAGATAGTTATAGTTAGGACTGTGTTTCCATAGGAAATCCGCAACATTCTATTTGGAATAACTTTGGCGCCGGTTGACGAATCCTCGCAAACTTTTCAAAATAGGTGGGGCACTCCGCTCCGCTCCTACCCTGAAAGTCTCGGGGTGATTCGTCAAGCGGGGGCCGAGAAAAAAGAGGGTCCCAAAACACGTTTTCCCCATGCATTTTTCCATAGGGACCTTTAGTCCAAGGTACAGCCCGAACGGCTGAACAGAATTACTTGAAATTTGGCAGAGAAGTAGTCCTCAGGACAGGGAAGTGCCTTTTGCAGGTCTGGTGTCAATCTGTTCAGTAGTTCCTGAGAAAATCAAAAGTAAAATCATATATATATGTGGGCAGAGCCTAACCACACATCTCATCCTGAGATCTGGTTGGCTGTCAGCACTTCATCCAAGAAGTGTTGGCAGCCATCTTGGGACCAATATACATGATAGCACCTCATTAAAAAGCACTGCAGTTAATAGAAGGTTTTAAGACTTTAGTTACATTATAAATCATTTGTTGATGGTACCATACTCGTTTTAGGAATTGTGGTATGTTCTAAGGTGATTTCACCATGTGAACATGCCTTCTACTGGGATATCATGATTGAGAGAAAGATATTTTCTCATGCTTTTCCCACAGAGGTTTGGAAGGTGATCTATAAGCTAAACTGAGAGCATATTTTCTGTAAATTCACATTATCTTTCTCAGTCATGTGAGAATGAAGTCTGACATTCTCAGTAAAACATGTACATCCAACAAGGGCAGAGACTGTCAGTTGATTCCTTTGTGTTCTACTGCAGCTTCCCAGAGTGTTCCAAGGAACAACTAGAGCGCTAACAGTCCTACTTATGATAAACGTATGGCACACCTGAAGCCATCTTGCTTGGATTAAAGTGGTAACTCTTAAAACATTTAATTTAAAAAGGAACAAAATGAGGGGGTTCATTTTTCCATAAAAAGTATGATTAGTGCTGCAGAAAGAAAAATTAGGGCACATTTTGAGTGACTTCTCAAATCCTCTTCTATTTCATTAAACAATTCTGACATGCAGACTGAAACATGCACTTTCAATACCAGTAGCAGTTTTCCCTGGTGAGCAGTAGCTTTACTACAGTGATCTAATGAGCAAAAAGAGTGCTAACATTCTGAATTTATGGCAAATGTGTGACATATCTGAATACCTTCATGATGGAATCAAAGTAAAAAACTGAAAGTATTTCCTACTGAGGAGACTGCAGTAAATGAGGAAATTAGGAAACTTCATAACAAATAAGTCTCCCAAGATGGCCACCAGAGACAAAAGAGCCCAAATATCACCCAGATATAGCCCAAGTATAGCCCAATGACAGAATGTCCCAGAGTGTTCTTAAAAACAACTAGAGCGCTTACTGTCTTCATTATGAGAAAAGTATGGCACACCTGAAGCCATCTTGATTGGAATAAACTGGTAACACTTAAAACATTTAATTTAAAAAGGAACACAATGAGGGGGTTCATTTTGCCATAGAAATTATGATTAATGCTGAAGAAAGAAAAGGAGGGCACATTTTGAGTGACTTCTCAAATCCTCTTCTATTTCATTAAAAAATTCTGGCATGCAGACTGAAACATGCACATTTAATACCAGGAGCAGACTTCCATGGTGAACAGCAGTTTTACTACAGTGATCTAATGAGCAACTAGAGTGCTAACATTCAGAATTTATGGCAAATGTGTGACATATCTGAATACCTTCATGATGGAATCAAAGTAAAAAACTGAAAGTATTTCCTACTGAGGAGACTGCAGTAAATGAGGAAATTAGGAAACTTCATAACAAATAAGTCTCCCGAGATGGCCACCAGAGACAAAAGAGCCCAAATGTAGCCCAAATATCACCCAGATGTAGCCCAAGTATAGCCCAATGACAGAATGTCCCAGAGTGTTCTTAAAAACAACTAGAGCGCTTACTGTCTTCATTATGACAAAAGTATGGCACACCTGAAGCCATCTTGATTGGAATAAACTGGTAACACTTAAAACATTTAATTTAAAAAGGAACACAATGAGGGGGTTCATATTGCCATAGAAATTATGATTAATGCTGAAGAAAGAAAATGAGGGCACATTTTGAGTGACTTCTCAAATCCTCTTCTATTTCATTAAAAAATTCTGGCATGCAGACTGAAACATGCACTTTTAATACCAGGAGCAGACTTCCATGGTGAACAGCAGTTTTACTACAGTGATCTAATGAGCAACTAGAGTGCTAACATTCAGAATTTATGGCAAATGTGTGACATATCTGAATACCTTCATGATGGAATCAAAGTAAAAAACTGAAAGCATTTCCTACTGAGGAGACTGCAGTACATGAGGAAATTAGGAAACTTCATAACAAATACATCTCCCAAAATGGCCACCGGAGACAAAAGAGCCCAAATGTAGCCCAAAATCACCCAGATGTAGCCCAAATATAGCCCAATGACAGAAGTGTGCAAAACACTTATTATTTTGTGTTTTTGCTGTGTTATATAGTGCAAACTTGTCAGGTATTGGAGTGCTTTACATGAGCATTGGTTACATCACACCAGAACAAATTCATTTTGGTTGTAGACATGGGGAGACTAAGTGATTTGACCAGAATCACAGAATGTCGAGCTGAAGCAGAAATTCCAACCTGGTCCCCAGTTGCAAAGTCTGCAGTTCTGGAAGTAACACCACATCCTCTCCCCTAAGTGCAACATTTAATCAAGTGGTCAACTGGATAAAAAAACATAAAGATAACAAATAATTTAAAAGTGCTTTGTCGCTATTTGAAAACTCTGAAAATATGTCCTTATTTTAGTCTTTTAGAGCACTAACCATAATTTTGATGCCAATAAGACCCTCTCATATATGTAATTTCTAAAGGAAATGCTCTAGGTATTACAGTTTTGATTACATCAAGATGACGTCTGGCGTTCCACACTTTTGTAATAAATATAGAATGTTAGCAATCTAGTTGTTCATTAGGATACTGTTGAGAGGTAGAGGCCAGGGGCACGGACTCTGAAAATTGAAGGCAGGTAGGAGGGTGCAAAGGCAACAATTTAACCACACTGAGCAGGCAGGAAGGGCCGTGGCAGCACAACAGACTATGGAGGGCAGTGGAAAGGGGGGCAGGGGCAACAAACCAACAATACAGGACTTGCAAGAGAGGCTGTGGCAATGTAATAGACCATTGTGGGCAGAAGGAAGAGGCAATGGTAGTACAACCATACATGCCAACAGACCCGATTCAGCCAGGAAACGTCCAATGTTTTTAAGCTCAAATGGGCTTTATTTGATCTGTCTCCTGTCTACAATCTCCTCTTTTTCAATGTAACTCAAAGGGGAAAATCAATACCCCAGTTTTTTTTCAAAATCTCCCTCTTACCAAGTTCAAAATGTTTGCAAGTATGGTACATTGGATCATGGAAGGAAATGGGGTAGGGACAAGGACTTGGATAACAGAGGACAGGAGGGACATGGAGAGGTGCACCAAACTGACCCTGCAGGGAAGGCATCAGGGTTTGCAGCAGCACAATACACCACACAGGGCATGCAGGACGGGAGTGCAGCACAACAATCCATAGAAAGCAAGAGGGAGGGGACAGGACCATGCACATGGACAACAGATAACAGAGGGGCAAGAGGCAATGGTAGCTAGCTGACCATAATGGACAGACAGGAGAGAAAGCTGCAGCATAACAGACAATAAAGGGCAGGAGGGACGGATCAGGGGCATTACAATGGAACAGACAAGCCAGGAGGGAGAGAATAGGGGTCTGCACATGTAAACAGAGGGCTGGGGGCAAGGGGGCGGGGCAGGAGCAGCAAGATAGCCATGGAGGTCAGGCAGGATGGGCACTAGAAGCAAGACACACCATGAAGAGCAACACTGAGACTGTGATGGCATACACACAGACCATGGAGGGAAGGTGGAAGGGGGTCAGGGGCAGCTAACTGACCACACAGGGAAGGTGGGAGGGGCCATGGCAGCACAGAAGACCATGCATGGCAAGTGGGAGGGTTTGTGGCAGCACAATGGCTATGATGGGCAAGAAGGAGGGTGCAGGGGCATGCACAAAGGACGATGGAGGATAGAAGGGAGGGTCAGGACCAGTGCACAGACAAGAAAGTTCAGGGGAAGGGGCCTCACAACAGACTGCACGGGGCAGGCAGGAGGAGCAGTTGCAGCACAACAGACCAGGGAGGGCAGAAGGGTGTGGCAGTACAATGGACCATGTAGGACAGGAGGAAGAGGATAGGGGCATGGCATGTGGACAGGCAGGGTGGAGGTGGCAGGGACAGGTTACAGTATTGTATTGTATTGTATTGAATTTGTAGGGCGCACAGCTACCCACAAGGGGTCTCCCGGCGCCAATAGATTCAAGAAATACCCGTCAGACGTGTTGTGCAGAGAAAAGCCAAGTTTTCAGGTCTTTGCGGAATTTGATGAGAGATGGTTCCAGTTTCAATATGGTCGGGAGAGAGTTCCACAATCTGGGGGTGATGTAAGAAAAGGAACAACCACCCATTCTAGACAGTTTGAAACGAGGAATCAAAAAGTTACCCTGTGTGGACGATCTGAGGGTGCGTGGGGGGGAATAAGGTTGGACCAGGGCCAAAAGATAGCCAGGGGCACGCCCTTGCTTGATTTTGTGCAAAAAGCAAAGAGCCTTAAATTTAATCCGGTTTGTAATGCGGAGCCAGTGAAGGTCACTAAGAAAAGGGGAGATTGAAGATTTCCACGGGACCTTGCAGAGGAGGCGAGCCGCGGAGTTCTGTACCAGCTGAAGTTTTCGCTGGAGCTCCTGGGTGATGCCAAGGTAGAGTACATTGCCATAGTCCAGGCGAGAGGTGACTAAGGCCTGGACCACCTGGCGTCTGGATCCTTCTGGAAGCATCCATAAGATTTTACGCAGCCATCCTAAGATAGAGAAACATGTGGCCGCTACCTTCACCACCTGATGACGCATGGAGAGTGAATCATTCAATATGAAACCGAGATTGCGGGCCTGAGTCGCTGGAATGGGCAGGGGGCCCATTCCAGCCGGCCAGTGTGAAGGACCCCAGAGGTGTTTTTGCTTACCCAGAATGAGCACCTTAGTTTTATCTCCGTTTAGTTTCAGGAGATTCGTCTGCATCCACTCTGCAACTCGCCCAAGTCCGAGTTTGAGAGTGGAAGGAGAGTTGGCACTAGCAGAGGAGAGAGGGAAAATGATCTGGGTGTCATCGGCGTATGAGTATAAGGAAAGACCAGAGTCTTCGACGATGGAGGTGAGGGGCTTCACATAAATGTTGAAAAGCAGTGGGCTAAGTGAAGACCCCTGCGGAACCCCATGCGCCGATCATCATCTGACAATGCTAGGCAGGTGGGAGGGGAGTGGCAGCTCAACAGAACACTCAGAGTAGATAGGAGTGGCAGGTCCATGGAACATGGTGGGCAAAAAGGATGGAGCAGGGGCATGCACAAAGACATCGGAGGGCAGGGGGAAGGAGAATAGAGGCAGTAAGCTAGGCACAGAGTTTAAGCAGGAGGTCAATGATGGGGCATAGAATTGGGCAATGGAGGGCAGGAGGAGTGGACTGGTACATCATACTAAATTGAGGGCAGTGGCATCACATCAGACCATGCATGGCAGGAGGGGGGAGGCTAGTCCATGGATTCACACAACAGAGGATAGTGAGGAGGGGGATGGGGCAGCAAGCTAACTGTTCAGAGAAGGCAGGTATTAGGAACTTTATTGTTTTTAAAACGTGTGTCTGTGCAAACTACTTAAAATATGAACAAGTATGCAGCATAATCTCACTTTTATTCAGGAAGAAGAGGACGTTTGTGACTGTGACTCCGGGCTCACTTGGCAGAAACACCCCCTGACCCTCCACCCCCTATCACAAAATGTAATGCCCGTGAAAAGGGTACGTGAACACAGTGTTATATAGAACATAGTCCTGAGAGCACGATTGAAAATGAAAACTAGATATAGTGTATGGTATAAACTATGCACCAAAAAGTGTGATATAAGATGAACCGGGCGTGAAATATAATATGCAATACATTGTGCGCAATGACAGATTCATTGGAGAGCGCGAGATAGCACAGGCACTAGCGCGTGCTATGCGATATGCGCCTTGGAGTGTAATATGCACAGGGCACTGTTGTGTAACGTAACTAGTCTCTAAAGTTGTAATATAAAATATGTGCTGGGGAGTGTAACGTTGCATATGCACTGTGACAAAGATATGGATCCCAGATTGTAATATGTATGGCATAGCACTGTGCGTTATAACATAGGCATCGAGGAAGGCACGTTAGATGGGGCAATATAACCCATGCGAAGACAAGTGTGGCATGACATATTCACGGGGTGGTGTTACAGTGCACATGGGCTAGAGAGTGTCATAGCATATGCACTGGCTAGTGGAATACAACACAGAGGTGTGTGGCACTCAGCAGGCAATGGTGGGTGTAACACAGCATTGGGCTCTGCCAGGAGCGCGCTGTGACTCTCAAGTGATGTTCGTCCCCTTTCCAGAGAGTAAAATAAAAAGTATTACACATCCGGCAGTGGATGTGTGTTTTATTAACCGTGAGGGGGGTTTCTTGCATAGTTTTGGTCGAATTTTTGTTGAATCCCCTTTGAATGGCTTGGTGTGCATGTGTATTAAATGTGCCCGTCAATAGCTACCCATGTTTGTATAAATAAACGACAAGGGTGTCTCCCGGGATTAGGCACGGTAGGGCATCAGACATGTCAGAGCTTCACTAGTGGTCTAAATACATTCCACGTGGATTCATTGTATGCATAGTCGCCTTTTAATGAATATCATGCAAATCGTCATGGTGATAGGTACGTACGGTTTGTCCAGCATGTCCTAGGTGTGTCTATAAATATATATATTTTTTAAATAATAAAAAACAGTGGCCGGCCCTGGGGATTGGGGTCAAAAAAATATAATTAGGAGACAGGCCCTGGGGGATGGGGTCATCAGGGCCAATAAATTAGAATAAGAAGGGGAACCTGACAGCCCCCCTTCTTAAAAAATTTAAATAAATAAAAGACTTGCATCGTGCCGGAGGCCACGCCCCCTCCTTGCAGCACTCTGCAAATGCGCCCCCTGGCGAATTGTAAGTTGGGGAATTAATTCCTCTTCAATACTGAGGGTCCCTGAGGGCCAACTAGCCCAACAGGCATCTCCGGTATGCGCCAGGGAGCTGCGCTGCAGACAGGTGTTCTGAGGCCAAGCCCCTTTTTACACCTCTCTGCAACGCAGCTCTGTGGCGCTTACTGGAGGTACCTAGTGGTCTAGTTTGACCCTAGGGACCCTTAGGATTCAAGGGGACTTAATCTCTCAACTTAGAACAGCCACAGGGCGCGTTTACACAGTGGTGAAGGGAGGGGACGGGGCCTGAGGTGACGTGTGCAAACACGCACTATGGCACGTTTTAAATTGGGGATATAATTTCCCTTCAATACTGAGGGCCCCTGGGGGCTAACTAGCCCACCAAGTGCTTCCAGTAAGCGCCACTGAGCTGCATTGCAGAGAGGTGGTCCAGGCCGTGCCACTTTTTACACGTCTCTGCAACGCAGCTCTGTGGCACTTACTGGAGGTACCTAGTGGGCTAGTTGGACCCTAGGGACCCTCAGGATTCAAATGAACCCTAATCTTCCAACTAAAAACGGACACAGGGCGTGTGTACACAGTGGTGAAGGGAGGGGACGGGGCCTGAGTTAACGTGTGCAAAAACACCCTGTGGCCTGTTTTAAGAGGTAGTTTTAATCCCCCTGCCCTATTATATACTAGGGGCTTACAGAGGAGTCATGCTAATCACAGGGGGACCCCAACGCATAATGTTCCCTAGTGTATGTAGGTGTTTTCACTGTATTCTAAGTGTCTTTTAACAAAGCACTGGCTCTAGGACTGGTTAGTCAGACTCAGTTACCACCAGTATCCGTCTGAAAAAGTTGAGGGTACAGGATGATTTTGCAACAAGGCTTCTTTCTGCTCTTCTTTTTGTTCTTTCTGCACGTTATCCTTCTTCCTGCACTTTTCTTCGTCTTTGAGGACTTCTGTTGCTTCTTTCTGCACTTCTTTTTTTTCTTTCTGTGCATTTTTTCTTCTTTCTTCACATGTCCTATCTCTGTAGGCATAGTTAGAAATTAGCATTAAAAAAACCTTTGAAATTCACAGAAAAAACCATAGGTTTCAGGCACGTTATAGTTAGGAATTTGCATTTAAAAAACCTCAGACATTCACTGAAAAAACCATAGGTTTCAGGGGTGTTATAGTTAGCTGGACTTTTCACTTGTACAAAACCATTGAAATTCCCCCGTTATAGTTAGTTCAGCTAACTATAACTCGCACGCCCGCAATGCACTGCTGATGACGTCACATATTACATCACTCATGACATGGTCAGTGACATCACTCATGACATCACTGATGACATCTCAAATGACATCACTGATGACATCACTGATGACATCATCCTTGTGATAGAGTGGCAGACCTCCTCTCACCCTAATATAACCTTTGATACACACATTCAAAAATAGAGACTAAAATTTTCAAAAAAATTGACATACCAATACCAGTTACAACAACCTCTTCAGTAATTCTAAGATCCAGATACACATCCACTCATTCACCAACAGTCCTATACAGTCACTCATACATGTACTCACTCATCATATGTACTCATACACCTATACATCCTGTTACACAATGCCACTCATCCATAGAGTTACTCGCACACATAGTCACTCATGCTAATAAAGAATCAAACATACATTTACTTGCATATACAGTTATACACACACCACCACACTTACTTCTACGGAAACTTACACATACTTAGTCTTTTAAACAATCACTTATAGAAACACATACTTATTCATACAGGAACTCTTTCAATCTCTCACTCTCAAATGTACTCACTTATATACACCAATAGTCACATATACTAGTTTAAAACATATGTAGTTACTCATAAAGACACTATTGAGACATTCACTCACTAACACACCCATACACACACTCATCCACCCATACAGTCCTGCACACATGCTGTCTTCAACACATACAAACAGTGAGTCACTCATTCATGCACCTATGCACTACGTAAAACCCCCCACCGAACCATGCAGACACTCAGACTGATACTCAAAAAACGAACTAATAACCTATATAGACACCCATGTAGCTACTCACCAACCCATGCAGCCACTTATACACAAAGTGAGAGACTAATACAGATATTTACATATTTAAACATTACTCACTAAGCCATGTATTCACTATGATACACTTAATCAGTCAGTTACACAATCAATTTTTCAAAAACAAATCATCCATTTAGACACTTATATACCCATTTATTCTTCCATCGACCTTAAGATATACATATATAAAACATATTTATTTTTCAGAAAAACACACATTCACTGGATGATGTCATCAGTGATGTCATCAGTGATGTCATTTGAGATGTCATCAGTGATGTCATGAGTGATGTCACTGACCATGTCATGAGTGATGTAATATGTGGCGTCATCAGCAGTGCATTGCGGGCGCGCGAGTTATAGTTAGCTGAACTAACTATAACGGGGGAATTTCAATGGTTTTGTACAATTGAAAAGTCCAGCTAACTATAACACCCCTGAAACCTATGGTTTTTTCAGTGAATTTCTGAGGTTTTTTAAATGCTAATTCCTAACTATAACGTGCCTGAAACCTATGGTTTTTTCTGTGAATATATATATATATATATATATTCACTGAAAAAACCATAGGTTTCAGGGGTGTTATAGTTAGCTGGACATTTCCCTCGTACAAAACCCTAGAAATTCCCCCGTTATAGTTAGTTCAGCTAACTATAACTCGCGCGCCCCCGCAATGCACTGCTGATGGCGTCACATATTACATCACTCATGACATGGTCAGTGACATCACTGATGACATCTCAAATGACATCACTGATGACATCATCCATGTAATAAATTAGTGTATCTTCTCACACCCTAATATAACCTTTGATACACCGACTCAAAATTTCAGACGGCCATTCTCAAAACCATAGATACTCCAATACCAATAACTACATACACACTCATTGACTCTTAGGTCTACACACACCTCCACTCACTCACCAGTAGAGTCACTCATACTTACAGTCACTCAGTACAGGACTATCATATGCATTTATACACCTATATAGACACTCACACACCGCCAATCATCCATTGAGGTACTGACACATCTAGTCAGTCATGCAAATAATTAATCACAGTCCAATTTACTCACCTATACAGTTAAACACACTCAAGTTCACTTACTCATAAAAATACTAACAAATTCTGTGTCTTCCTGCAGAAAAACAAACAGCACATGACACAGATATCCTTGCACTATGGCGCATACAGCCACTCCCAAAATCACACACTCTCACATATAGATAGTTATATACTCTTACACACATATACACTGCGTTTCACATATGTAGCTACTGACACATGTACAACTGAGATATACATTCAATCACTAACACACCCATACATACACTCACCCAACCATACAGTCCATCACAGATGCACTCTTAAAACCATGCACCCACTGAATCACCCACTCACACATCTAGTCGCAGAGTCACTCACACCCTACCCACACAAACACTCAGGCACCCATACAGATACTCAGACAACCAATCAATAACCCATATAGACACTCATATAGCTATTCACAAAACCATGCAGCCACTTATACACCAACACACAGACACATACAGACATTCACACAGTTTAGTCACTAGTCTGCAGTAAGATACATTTAATGACTCACTTATAGAGTCAGTTACGCACCTAGAAAATCATCCATTCACACACTTGTACACCCACTTATTTTTCAACAGGCCTTTCCCTATATATATTAAACATATTAAAACTGTTCAGAAACACATACTCAATGGATGATGTCATCAGTGATGTCATTTGAGATGTCATCAGCGATGTCATCAGTGATGTCACTGACCATGTCATGAGTGATGTAATATGTGACGTCATCAGCAGTGCATTGCGGGGGCGCGAGTTACAGTTAGCTGAACTAACTATAACAGGGGAATTTCTAGGGTTTTGTACGAGGGAAATGTCCAGCTAACTATAACACCCCTGAAACCTATGGTTTTTTCAGTGAATATATATATATATATATATAACCACCGCAAAACTTCTCCGTTTAAGGGGCCCCAGACCACAGCAGGGTGGCTTCGTCGGACAGGAACGAGGAATCCTGTCAATTAATCCAACTACATTTCTTAACAAGAAATATGATGCCTCCTTGGTAAAGGCATCCAAACAAATTTTTTCAAACTTCCAAGTCAGGCTGGCAGTCCATCCTCAGCACTTGCCCTAATTCCTTACGTGTTTCAGCTTCTCCTTCAGCTTTGATCACAGGAAGGCAGTTACATCAAACAAATGTGAGGGTCAGGTGCTTTTCTAGCATACGTAAGGCTACCCGATTGGTTGTAGTCTAACATTTCAAGTGTCCGTGTTTGATGAACACATTTTCAAACTTAAATGATTTCCTTCAACTGCAAACTTAATAAAGCATTTTTAATGTTTAAATGCAGTTAATTCATCGTGTGAGAAAATTAAAAAACAAAAAAATAGTGCTCTGAACTTGCCTCGTGCATTTTCAGTCTTGAGTGTTTGTTTGAATTTCTTCACACCAGGCTCATTTGTTCTTGTGGAGCCTGACCCGCCTGACCCTTTTTACAAAAAACACGGGTGTGTGCCCAGAAGAAATTGCATGAGGGGACAGGCAAAGGATGCTAGCAGAGTATTTTACTCTGCATGCTGGTGTGAAGAAATCCAAACAAACACTAGACACTTGAAATGTTAGACTACAACCAATCGGGTAGCCTGACGTATGCTAGAAAAGCACGTGACCATTTAAACAAGAGTGATTTGTGTGCCAGCTTCTCTATATAAACAAAACGCTTGTATTTCGGATGTTTGCTGGACATGCGCTTCCCCTCATGCAGACCTTCATCATTCACTTTTTACATGTTCTCTTGTCCATGATTTTTAGAAAATGTTATGGGCCCAAATCAACTACATTTTTCACTCCAGCTTTCCTTTTTCTATACCCAATATATTTTTAGGTAGTCGGGCCCCGGTATGGTCAGACCATGCATCTAACACAAAAATTATAGACCTTTTATTGGCAGTTGCCTTTCAACAGATTACTAAAAATTGGAAGGACTTCACCAAACTATCATATCAAGCTTGGTGGTATCCTATTTGCTATAATCACAGACTAGATACAGCCTTCGTATATCCCATCACCATGGCTATGAACCGTTTATGTCTGTGGCTACCTGTTACAACATTCATCGAAGCTAGTGCCAAGCGCTCATTTTCCTTAACTCCTGTACAACAAGAAGTTTCCGACCCTCCATGATTTCTTTTGTTGTAATTTCCATTTGCTACATTGTTGCCCCTTTGCATTGCAGTTTGCGCTTTCTGTGATTTTCTTTTTTATTAATCCTTTTTTTTTTTAGATAGACCAATTTTGATTGTATTTCCACTTACCTCCTTCCTGTATTCAAAGGATGTTTCATGTGACTATGTATTGTTACTTTTTTTGTATTGAGATTTGCATTTCCCTTAATAAACATATTTCTGACCTTAAAGAGTGATTTGTGTGTGTATGTATAAATGTAGAAAGAGGGAGAGAGATATCTCTGCCTATATATATATATATATATATTACCTACTGGCGATAGCCAGTAGGTAGTTATAGTTAGGACCACGTTTCCATAGGAAAACCTCAACATTCTATTTTGAATAACTTTGGCGCCGGTCGACGAATCCTCGCGAATTTCTCAAAATAGGTGGGGCGCTACGCTCCGCTCCTACCCTGAAAGTCTCGGGGGGATTCGTCAAGCGGGGGCTGAGATAAAAGGGGGGTCCCAAAACGCGTTTTTCCCATGCATTTTTCCATAGGACCTTTAGAACGAGCTACAGCCCGAATGGCTGAACAGAATTACTCAAAATTTGGCAGAGAGGTAGTCCCTAGGTCAAGGAAGTGCCTTTTGTAGGTTTGGTGTAAATCTGTTAAGTAGATTCTTAGAAAATAGCCTTTAAATCAATATATATATCTGAGCCAGCTTACGGTACGCTTACCGTACGCTTACGGTAAGCGTACGGTGGCGTGCGCGAGCGCGATTCTGATTGGCTCTTAGATCTTAGTAAACATTCGAATCGGCCGAAACCAGGAAGCGGCGGCCGCCATTTTGTCTCTCGCACTGAGAGAGATTTTTAAAATCGGAAGCCCAAAAACATGTAAAGGGGCTGTTTTGACAACTCCCTCCCACATAGTCATGTGGAGGGAGTCCCCAAACATCCCCCAAGTGCAAAAACGGTTTTATTTTTTTTTCGGCAATTTCGCGGGGTACGCTTACCGTACGCTTACGGTAAGCGTACGGTAAAAAAATAAAAATAAAAAAAACACTATCCACACTTACCCCACCCCCTGTGCTTTTGGTGGCCGAAGGCCACCAAATGTGCTGGGCTTATTACAATGGAAAAAAACACTATCCACACTTACCCCACCCCCTGTGCTTTTGGTGGCCGTAGGCCACCAAATGTACAGGGCTTATTATAAGGGAAAAAAACTTAGCATTTAAAAAACCGTACTAATTCACTGAAAAAACCATAGGTTTCACACACGTTATAGTTAGGAATTAGCATTTAAAAAACCTTGCAAATTCACTGAAAAAACCATAGGTTTCACACATGTTATAGTTAGTGGAAATTTTACTGATAAAAAACCAATGAAATTGCCCCGTTATAGTTAGCGCAGGCAACTATAACTCACGCGACCGCAATCCTCTGCTGATGACATATGTGTCTTTATGAAAAAAAAATATTTGTAATATATGTATAGCTAAAAATGTATGGAAGAAGACATGGGCAAATAAGTGTCTAAGTATTAGCATCAGCAGAGGATTGCGGTCGCGTGAGTTATAGTTGCCTGCGCTAACTATAACGGGGCAATTTCATTGGTTTTTTATCAGTAAAATTTCCACTAACTATAACATGTGTGAAACCTATGGTTTTTTCAGTGAATATATATATATATATATATATATATATATATTCACTGAAAAAACCATAGGTTTCACACATGTTATAGTTAGCGGAAATTTTACTGATAAAAAACCAGTGAAATTGCCCCGTTATAGTTAGTGCTGGCAACTATAACTCACGCGACCGCAATCCTCTGCTGATGCTAATACTGTATTTAGACACTTATTTGCCCATGTCTTCTTCCATACATTTTTAGCTATACATATATTACAAATATTTTTTTTTCATAAAGACACATATGTCATCAGCAGAAGATTGCGGTCGCGTGAGTTATAGTTGCCAGCACTAACTATAACGGGGCAATTTCACTGGTTTTTTATCAGTAAAATTTCCGCTAACTATAACATGTGTGAAACCTATGGTTTTTTCAGTGAATTTGCAAGGTTTTTTAAATGCTAATTCCTAACTATAACGTGTGTGAAACCTATGGTTTTTTCAGTGAATTTGTACGGTTTTTTAAATGCTAAGTTACTTTACGCCATTCGAGGCGTGCGCGCCCACTTAACGCAGTTCGTTCCGTGCACGGTTTTTATCAACTTTAATAAGCCCTGTACATTTGGTGGCCTTCGGCCACCAAAAGCACAGGGGGTGGGGTCAATGTGGATAGTGTTTTTTTTATTTCGATTTTATAATTTCATGTTGCCAAAATTTAGTTTTTTTTACCTATTGATAAGCCCTGTACATTTGGTGGCCTACGGCCACCAAAAGCACAGGGGGTGGGGTAAGTGTGGATAGTGTTTTTTTTATTTATTTTTTTACCGTACGCTTACGGTAAGCGTACGGTAAGCGTACGGTAAGCGTACTCGGCGAAATTGCCGAAAAAAAAATAAAACCGTTTTTGCTCTTGGGGGATGTTTGGGGACTCCCTCAACATGACTATGTGGGAGGGAGTTGTCAAAACAGCCCCGTAACATGTTTTTGGCCATCTTGTTTGATAAACAACACTCAGTGCGAGAGACAAAATGGCGGCCGCCGCTTCCTGGTTTCGGCCGATTCGAATGTTTACTAAGATCTAAGAGCCAATCAGAATCGCGCTCGTGCACGCCACCGTACGCTTACGGTAAGCGTACGGTAAGCGTACCGTAAGCGGGCTCAGATATATATATTGATTTAAAGGCTATTTTCTCAGAATCTACTGAACAGATTTACACCAAACCTACAAAAGGCACTTCCTTGACCTAGGGACTACCTCTCTGCCAAATTTCTAGTAATTCTGTTCAGCCGTTCGGGCTGTAGCTCGTTCTAAAGGTCCTATGGAAAAATGCATGGGAAAAACGCGTTTTGGGACCCCCCCTTTTATCTCAGCCCCCGCTTGACGAATCCCCCCGAGACTTTCAGGGTAGGAGCGGAGCGTAGCGCCCCACCTATTTTGAGAAATTCGCGAGGATTCATCGACCGGCGCCAAAGTTATTCAAAATAGAATGTTGAGGTTTTCCTATGGAAAAGGGGTCCTAACTATAACTACCTACTGGCGACCGCCAGTAGGTAATATATATATATATATATATATATATATATTAAAAACTATATTTTTGTATGATTTTAACAATATTAGTATGAAATGATAAGGATATGGTAAGAGCCACGGCAGTCATGCACCCTTGGACTCCCCTGGTTACTTAGTTTTAAAAAATGTGCGGGTTTGCTAGGTTTGTCTATGTGCAGTGTTAGGTAAGGCCCAAAATCCACTGCTACGCAGCTTGTAAAAAAGGGTCCGTTTTCAGTGGAAAAATGTGATGCATCCAGGTTGTGTTTTGGCCCATTTCTTGTTGCGGGCATGAAGCCTACCAACATGAAGGAAGTACCACTTCTATCTGGAGACTTAGAGAAATGATATGTGGATGAAGTTTATGGTTCCCCATAGATTCCAGAATGTTATATTAAATAAATGTGAGAAAAATGTGTTTTTTAGTAAAAGTTTGAGATTTGCGAAGGATTCTGGGTAAAACAAACTTGATGAAAGACATGTAAATCAACCTACCCTGGATTTCACCACGTGTCTAGTTTTCACAATTTGCAAGTTTGCTACTTTTCCCTTGGGCCCAAAATCCCCTTTTACCCACTTTACAAAAAAAAGGGTCAGTTTTGAGTGAAAAATGTGATGTATCCATGTTGCGTTTTGGGCAATTTCTTGTCAGGAGCACCAAGCCTACCCACACAATGGAGATATTGCTTTTATTAGGAGACTTGGGAGAGTGCTTGGTTGAAGGAATTTTGTAGCTCCCTGGAGATTCCAGAACTTTTACATCACAGATATGTGAGGACAATGGGGTTTTGGTCAAAGTTTAAGGTTTGCATAGGATTCTGGGTATAATAATCTGGTGAGAGCCTTGCAAATCACCCCACTCTAGATCCCACAAGGATCCAGTTTTAAAAATGTGAAAGTACGTTTGGTTTCCTGGGTGCCAGCTGAGCTAGTGCCCAAAATTCTCACCTGCCCACTTTGCACAAAAAAAACACGTCAATTTTGAGTGGAAGAATGCTGCGTTTTGGTCATTTCCTGTCATGGGCACAAGGCCTATCCACACAAGTGAGATACCTTTTTTATTGGAAGACATATGAGGGCATGGAGTAGTAGCACATGTGTTATTACCAATTCGATTTCACTGCATATGTGCCTTCCAAATGTTTGTTAGTGTGTAAGAAAAAATATATTTTGAAAAATACACTCTGAACCATATGCTAGCATGGTACTCACAAATTCAGAGATTTACAAATAACCCCTGCTACTAACCTCCATGTTCTGTGCCAATTCCAGAATTTTTTAGGATTCCTTGATATCCATTTTTCACTCTACATATTTCACAATGTGAATTGGTCTATACTCAGTGCACAACAAATTTGGAATGTGTCTACTTTTCAGAAATCTACAGCTTTTCTGGGCCACCTGTAGGTTTCACACTGATTTTCACCCCAAAGTAGTACAAGTAGGCTTAAAACATAAAAAAATAGGAAAATTGGGTTGCCTCTTTCACAAACGCCAAAACTGTAGTAACAATTTACTTTTTTTATTCGGCTCTACATGTTCCAGAAAGCTGGGAAGATGGTGACTTTAGCACAACAAATATTTTGTTGATGCCAGTCTAAAAAAAAAAAAAACAGACACTTTTATCCAGAGCACTTTTCCCTATTTTTTCCCAAAAAGTCAAGATTTAATTGGATTTTGTCTATTTTCTCAGTCCCCTCCAGGAAAATCCGCAAACTCTGGTTACCTATTACCTATTACATTTAGAATCTCCAGGATGTTGGAAATAAAGGACACAAATTTGGCGTGGATTCCTTACGTGGAAAAAAGTTATAGAACCCTAAGGATACACTAACCTAATAGCCGAAAAAGGCTCCGCACTAGAGTGTGGAGAAGGGCTGGTGGACAGCAGTTCAGGGGTTTAGAAGCATTCATTTTATTTTGAGTGTCTGGTATTATCAGCCCACACTACAACCACATTTGATTTAAATGTCAATACCTAATTGTTCGAATATGTAAAAAAAAAAAACCCTGTTCCAATGATTCCAAAGACTGAAAACGGATTCCACACTTAAATGTGAATGCAAATAAAACAGCAAATGCTCCCTCACAGACACATATAGCCACACAGGAACAGAAGTTAGGCATCAGATGTTTCTTCATCTGTGCTAAATCCAATAAGGCCAACGCACACCCCACAAGAAATTAAAAACAACTATTTTCTCTTATCACCAAATAATATTCAGGGTGAAAATCTTATAAAGCAGGTGTAATAGTAACAAAATTGTTCTTTTTATGTAAATGTGTACCTGCATTGCTCATTCTAGTTTAAATCACAAAGATTGATATATTTTGTAACATCTTACCTGCCGGCACCAAAGTTTACGAAATATTTGTAAGTAGGCAAGTATCATCAGACACAGAGGAGCCATATATGTAATCAGAAAAAAACATATGTGATACACTTTTGGATACATTTCACCTAGAAACAAAAAAAAAACAATTGCACAAATGTCAATTTCGAACTGCAAACACTGCCACAATGTAATGCGTTTTACATTCTCTTGTCACTTACGTGAATTAGAAATGATATGCACTGATATCAGAAAGTGAATTATGACCTGTTCCATCTACGAGCTAGGACACAGAATATATTTACTCTATTAAGGTGCATAATTTAGCATATTGAAAATAAGCGAGCATGTACATAGTTAACACTGTGCAAAAGAAATGATGGAACATGAACGAAAGCCCAGGGAAACATCATGAATGAGCCACAAATATAACACCTGTACTGAAAAACAACTGGAACAAAAATACCGAGGGGGTCACTGCATAAAAACACATAACAAAAGGCACAAAAGGAAGCAATAAGGAAGATCCTTCAGATCCATAACCATGTTTGGAAAAAAGCTATGGAGTACAGTACTCTGGTAAAAATAAACAGTAATTGCCATGAGAACATATTTCAGGCATAGAAACAGACAGCAGAAGTAACAGAATTCGCATCGCAGGATAGGCGAATGCCATAGAAAGGCCTTCATAACCCCTGGCATGAAAAGGTCTTGGCTACAAACAAATGTAATTGCCTGTTGGCGGACGTGTTCCTTCCAATATACCATCTACACTAGGTGGGCTTTGGGTCAGCCCCTTCGGCATGAGTGTGTGACTTCGTTGTCTATCTCAGTTGCCTGCTTGTTAGTCAATGGATTTCCTCCCTAGATTTGCTCTCACAGTGATTGGATGAGTTGTATCTTTCCACAGTGTACTTAATGGACTTGTTTTATTTGTGCATAGGTGGCCTTGTAGGAGGTTTTCCCTTCATAGAAAACTCATTATAAAGATTGCTGGTCATGCATCTGAATGTGTTGTGTCATAAGCATTTGCATGCCCGTGCAACTAGATCGACCTTTTAAATTCTAGACCTACTAGCTTTGTCAATTCTTATTGATGAGATGCAGCTCTTTTTTTAACGAGAAGTGGTGAATAGCATATATGTGTATTCTATTTGCCTTCAAGATCAGTGCTGTTTTGTACACACGGCTCTTCCATCTGTCATAAGGGTCCATATCGAGTTTAAGGTGCCCATGCCATTCCTCGTTTTCTTTGCTTCTATCTGGAATTCTGATACCTCGCTCTAAGTCCATTTGATTTGAGGGAGCATCATCCAAAGATCTCTGTAAGAAACATTTTCTCCAGTATAGATCCAACAGCCTGCTTCAACAATATGTGGAACCTCCAGCACCCTAGCTTGAAAGCTTACACAGTATTCTCAATGTCTTCGATTTTGTTTTACTGTGGATGATATTGCACAACCTTTGAAATATATTTACTGCTAGATTTCAAACTTGTCATTGTGGGTCAATGTTTTCATGGATTCCATTTTGCTCTTCATAATCTGCACTTTCTATTCTAACTATGCACACTAGAGTGAAGTCATGTCATTACAGTCTCAACCCCTGTAACTTTATGGGAGATGTCAGAGGATGTCTTGTTTAGTTTTGTGGCAGCTAACAATGCTCCTCTTTAAAATCAGTGCTAGATTATCAAGGCAAGACACGCATGGAAACAGAAACGATGGGTGTAAAGCTAGCAAACATTTCAGTGCTGGAAGACACTTGAGACTGTTCCATGGTCCAGCCTATCAATTTGTTTCCCACTGTGGTGCTCCAGATAGGAAGCAATCATAGGCAAATCAGTCTTATTCTCTTTTCAATGAGATCTGTTTAGTCTGGAATGCCAGGCCACACTGCTGAACTGGAACACAACCAAGTCTGCATCAGGTAGCTGACCTCCCTTGTGGCTAGAGGGACACAACAAGCTGACTTTCCCTAGAGTGCCTAGCTGAGCAGTAGCAACTGGATCTGGGAGGGACTTTGCTGGTGGCCTCTGCTGGAGACCCAGAAAAGCTCCTTTAGAAACCCTGAAAAGTTAGGACTTAAAAGACAGATGGTAAAATCGTTGATCATGAGATACCTGGTTGGTGTATCTGACCAACGCTCCATCGGGGTTGCCCTGAAATCATGCCTAGGTCTTGGTCTACCATGACCGCAGACTATCATTGGTGCTTAGCACTTTTTGATACTATGTCTACTCAAAACTACAAGAAATCATATTTCTGTTGCCCCTATTTTATAGTTGTTGCTTTGGCATCATTTTGTTTATTACATTTTACTCAATTTGGTTTGGAATTTGTATTGCTTGGTGTTTTCATTTTATTACTGTTTTTGTACTGCATTAATACTTTGCACATTGCGCTGAGTTAAGCCTGGCTGATCGGTGCCATAGCTAGAAGAGGAGTGATCAGGTCTATTTAGTGACTTTAAGAGTTCACACTGTCAAGAGTTGTGATTATCACTTGAGGTGGGGAGCAGGGATATCAGAATAACCCCATATGTACCTAGGAAAGAAATGCATGTAGAAATGATTTATTAGTCAATGAAGAGACAAAACCACAGTTAATCATTAGTGTCTAGGAATAAATCAAAATACATTTCCCAAGCCTGTTTATAATGTCTCATCACCCTCGACCCCAGTTGCATGCATATGACATGAGAATGGTTGAAATTTATACAATGTAATCATAATATTCAGGACAGGAAAATGTGTACATTAACAACACATTTAAATTATGTAAAATTCTGTTCCTTGCATGACATTGCAGGCCTTATATAACTATTTTATTTGCGGTGTCAAAAAAACCCAATATTGTCTGCCCTTGGGATTCAAAACGAGTGATCCACACAGTTCATTATGTAGCCATCTTAGCACTTTAATGTCTGCTCCTCATTGGTGAAAATCCAATCAATGTATTTGTATTCAAATACTGGGTGGAACCTCAAGGTAAAGGCGTTTGCTGCATACCAGCCGTTGATTCAAGCATCCTGTGGACCAAGATACAAAGGGCTGAAACCTTAAATCATTGGGTCCATGCTTTTTTTTAATTCTTTGTATTGAAAAAAGGCATGTAAACAGTCATAACACCACAATGCTCAAAGGGCCTGTATAGCACATGAGTATGGCAGCAATAGTCCATGACACAATACGTTCAAAATGTCATTAAAAAAACACACATTATAGCAGTGCAACCGAATCCCTCTCCCCCCCGCTCCGGGTGGTTCACATATATCTCCACGAAAAGTGTTCCATAGCCCCCATATTTGTGACCATTTCATCGGGCACCCCTTAGAGACATAGTTAGGCACCTCCGTCACCATGCACCAGTCCATGTCCTTAGCCCAATCGACAATGCTGGGTGGGTGCGGGGCTCTCCACATTGGTGCAATGTTGCGCTTTGCCACCATAAAGCCCAGAGTCACCCATGTTCGCTCCTTGGCGCTGAGGTTTGTGGGGTCCCCGATGTTCAACAAAATCAGTTTGATGTTACACGGTATCTGTTTTCCCAGTGCCTCCTCCATCATACGTACCACCCTCCCCTAATATTTCTGAATTTTAGCACATTCCCACAGTGTGTGAATAAAAGTGCCCTCTTGCCCACAGTGTCGGATGCAGTTACTGTCTTGGGCATAACCCATATGGACCAGAGAGGATCCAGACAAATATGTTCTGTGGAGGATTTTGAGTTGGCCAAGCGAGCGATTTCGCCGGGGAGGCAAGGTAGAGCAGGATATCGTCCGCGTATAGAGATATGCGGTCCCCCCAGCCATGAGTCCATCTCAAGCCCCTGATAGCCGGGTCCCACCGGATCCATGCCGCCAGGGGCTCCAAGGCCAAAGCGAAGAGGAGCTGCGATAGGGAGCAACCTTGCCTAGTGCCCCTTCCCAAGGGAAAAACAGGGGACTTTGTGGTTATTGACGACCACCTGCGCTAATGGTTGACAGTACAAAAGGCGAACCCAGTTGATAAATTCAAAACCGAAGCCCAATTTGCGGAGCACTGCAAACATGTAGGGCCATTCTATGGTGTTGAAGGCCGACGCAGCATCCAGGGACACCACCACGCCATCTTCTCTAATAGTATCCGGCCTGCATAGTACTCCATGTAGGCGGCAGAGATTAAGAGATGTATTTCGCGCCGGCATAAAGACGGACTTGTCCGGGTGGATCAGGGCGGGAAGAACCTGCAACAGACGAGTGGCGAGGACCTTCACGAGGATTTTTGCCTCACAATTGAGCAACGATATAGGCCTATACGAAGAACAGTGATCTGCGGGTTTTCCCGATTTGTGGATGACAATGATGGTGGCCAGTCTATGGTCTTCGGGAAGAATTCCACTCTCTTTACTCTCCTGGTACATATCAGTAAGGTAAGGGGCATTTATATTTGCCATCAGCTTAAATAATTCTATGGGGATCCCATTGGGACCCGATGCTTTCCCTCCCCGCAAGTCATGTATAGCCTTCTCCACTTCGGTCACTGTTAGGTCACGCTCTAAATCAGAGCTGTTCTCCCCGGTAAGGGTAGGCATGACTATATCTCAGAGTAGAGATAAAGCCTCCTCCTCCGAATAACTCGTGCCTGAAGTATATAGGGAGAAAAAGTGTTGCCCAAATGCGTCCGCAATGTCTTGTGGTGCGGTAACACGGGAGTGCTGGTCCGTGCCAATTTCCACCACTACTCTCCGCGCCTCCTCTCTACGATCCAACCACGCCAGCAGTTTGCCTGCCTTATTGCTGACATCGTAAATTCTACTAAGAGTCGCCCTGTATTCTGACCTAGCCGCGTCAGTGGCCAGGTTGTAAAACTCTTTCATCTTAGTCCGGAGCCTTTGAAGCAATTCCTCCGAGTCCTGCGTACGAACTGCGCATTCCAAGGTCAGGACCTCTCCCTCCAAGAGCACCAGAGCCGCCGCTTTTTCCTTGCATTGTCCAGCAATCTGACCCAACACCACTCCCCGTATGACACTTTTATAGGCCTTCCAAAGGGAAACGGACAAGCTGACTGAACCCTGATTTAGTTGATAATAGAGGTCGGTTTCGCCCAATACTTTATCCTTAACTGAGGGAATAGCGAGATACCAGGGGTTGAGCGGTGCAACGCGGCCAACTGTGGATTCATCCACTTTCACCCTGCACAGCACGGGCGAGTGATCCAAAATTCCTCTTGCCAAATGTTGAATCTCCTTGATGCTCTGGATATGGCTCGTGAGCGTGAGCATGTAATCTATTCGTGACATGCTGCGATAGGGTCCCGAGAGATGGGTGTATTGGAGCTCGCTAGGATGAAAGTATCTCCAGGCATCTACCAGACCCATAGCCCCCAGAAAGCTATTTATGCGTTTACGGCACGCCGGCAGGTCTTTCTGGAGCCAACGATCTAGGGAATCAGAAACAATGGAATTAAAATCTCCCCTTATCAGCAATCTCCCATCCGGTAGGTTCAGGAGAAGATCACCGAGATCCATTAATGCCTGTGTGTGCAGGCCTGGCGGAATGTACACCGATACCAGATTAAGAGTAGCTCCCTCCCACACCCTGGACACTGCTATGAACCTACCCAGGGGGTCCATGTGGACCTTGTTAACAATCAAGGGGAAGGACTTGGGAACCAAGATGCCCACCCCCTGTGAGCCAGAGCCAAAAGCAGAATGGGCAGTCATCAGGAATCCCTACCCAGACAGCGCCTTACAACCATTGCCCAATAGATGGGTCTCCTGCAATAGGACGATGTCAGGGGAATGTCGCTTCAAAAATTGGAGAACCACCCTTCTTTTGATTTTGTCGCCCAATCCGTTCACATTCCAGGATATCAGGTTAAGTTTCTGTCTGCGCATGGTACCCATCACTCGAAGTCTCAGATACAAGGTACAAGGTACCCCACTGAGGAACACACCAAGGGGGAGGACGGATAGGCAAGCATATATGTGTGTAGCCGAATCGGATGTCCCAATTGCCCCATGTCAAGTGAATAAAGGAGGAGAATGGAGAGGTAAACCATCTCTTGTACCGAAGTGGAACAAAACAAAGACAAAAACAGCTGAACCAGAAGCAATACCAAGAATACTGCGACCAAAGGGGGTAGGTCAACTACCCCATCCGTCGTCATTTGCTGTCGAGACCCCTTGGAGAAAACATGCCTATACAAAAATAATACTAATATGAACACCCCAAAATAATCCCCCCCTCCCCGCAGTCCCAACGTGCCATCCCCAACCCCCCCACCCTGCCTCCCTGCTTGTCGGAAACACAACCTCCTGCCCCACAAACTAGCAGAGTGCCTATCGCCCACACTTCCAAGAAGTTGCGGGACCATATGGCCAAACCAAACATACAACAACCAAAAAAAATAAAACAACATCTGTCTCAATATTGAACCCAAACTGCCCATCATATTTGCATCAAAAACAATGTTGAGGGCCAGCATGTGTCCCACCCCCCACACATGGTCTGCAGGGGAACAAACAGAAGATCCAAATCACAAATACAACTAAGACAGTCTATCTTCAGTTGGCACATATCCGATGTAGTATGAATATGTAAAAGAAACCCCGATGTTTACCGTCCTACCAGAGTCATTGCCCCCTCCCACGGAAATGCATACAGACCAGTTATTCAGCACCTCCCGCAGCCTCCGTCAAGTCCGTTTGCAGCGAGCCTCCACCAGATGCTTGTGTACCCTCAGTCATCCTCGTACCCCAGGCATGTTGGTTTCGGCAGCCCGCCATTCACCATCCCTCCAGGCAGTCCCAGATCTCTTCCGGAGTGGTGAAGAACCAGGATTTTCCCTCCGATTCCACCCTCAGTTTGGCCAGGAACATCATCGCATACTTCACATCCTTGTCACAAAGCGCTTTCTTAACCTTCAGAAAGCTTTGGCGTTGTCGTTGCACCTTGAGGGTGAAATCGGGAAAGAAGGTGATGCGGCTGTTCTGGAATTCCACCGGCAGAAGGGGCATATTGCAGGATAACATCTTGCTCGTGGAAGTTAAAGAGCCATGCAAGAAGTGGCCGTTGGGGGGCGTCAGGCCTCGGTCAGCCTACGGGCACCTGGTGCGCTCGCTCTACCGAGAAGAAGTTAGAGAGCCCACTCGGCTTGAGATGATTAGTGATCAAGTCTTCCACGAAGAGGTCCGCAGCCTGCCATTCCGCTCTTTCTGGCACACCGATTATACGGAAGTTGTTGCGCCAAGACCACCTTTCATAATCGTCCAGCTGCACTACCAGCTTTGCAGCATGTGTTTGCAGGCCCTCCACCTTCCTCTGCAGCTCAGAAATATCTTCCACCAGGGAGGTTGCCTTTATTTCGACGTCTTTGAGTCGGGAGTTCATGTTGCGCATATCTTCCCTAATGAGAGACACCTCGGTGGAGACCGTGTCGATCCGTGATTCCAGGGACTTGCGGATGGTAGTAATGGCATCAAGGATGTCTTGTAGCGTCTGATCCGTCTTTTTCCCGCCAGATTCATGTTTGTCGGGAGCAGTGGACCCTCCCTTGGGGCTCGAGCCAGAGCCCCCGTCCCAGGCAAATTTCGATTTGGCTTGGAGGGCCGCCTTTGAACCGTGACCCCCCGCCATGATGGATGTAGGACTCTACTGTTGAGCTCCCCAATGAAGGATGCCCAGACCAAGTCAAAGTAGAGAGGTAAACAGTCGCTGGTATCTTTACGTTGCACCAAGTAGCTCACAGGGGATCATGACGTTGTCCCCGGTGTAGACTACAGCAGCCCTCCAGCCCCAGAGCGTTCCTCAAGCAGGAGCTGGGCCACACAAGGTGTGTACCTCGGCCGAGCACCAGTGGCAGTGGAGGGGGGGAAAAAGAGATCTGTGCAGTAGGGGCCGATCAGCGACGGTTGATGGGCGGCAGTGCGGTGGCAGTGGCGGTTAAATGCGCAAGGCCACAGCGTGAGTTCACAGGCCCATTGGGGGGCACCACAGCCCTATAAGCAAGTCCACGTCACACCATAGGGTACAGGCCAAGGTGGTCTCCCAATACCGGCAGCAGTCTGACCTGGACGGGCCCGCAGTACAAGAGCATACATCAGCCGCCGATCACCCCCACCGCAGCGTTGTGGCTCCGGCTCAGGAGAGTCCCGGGTATACGGGGTCATGCAGGGTCCCCCAGGAGATCAAGAGCGCAGGGTCCTGTTGTGGTGCGCCCCAACCAGCACAGGGGCAGACATTCACCACCTGCAGTTGCTCCCCAGTCACACAATCCGCAACAATGGCTTCCGTTGGCGCCGACATTGACGTAGTAGGGACGCACTCCCCGGTCCTCAGCGGCTCCACACACCGTCCCGCGAAGATCGCTGTAGGTCACAATTGCAGTCCGTATCTTCCCACTGGGAGCAGCGGGGCTCTGCACATTAATTTACAGCCCTCCAGTTAGAGGGTCTCCTTCGCCGCCGTGATGATGGCCACCGACGGCGCCTCCGTCGATTGTAGCAGGGATGCGTTCACCGGCCCCCTCTGGTTCGTAGTCCGCCGCTTCGCCGGTTCCCCAGCAGCTCCACACGCAGTCCCGCGAAGACAGCAGCAAGTCACAGACACTATCAGTATCACACCACTGGGAGCAGCGGGGTTCAGCGTGTTGTTACACAGCCCTCCAGACACTGAGAGGGCCCCCGTCGCCAGCCTCACTTATTGCCGGCAGGCCTCGCGCCAGCCCCAGGGTCCCGTCCGGCCCGATATAAATGTTGCCTAGTCAGGTTTCAGCTGCTCCACCCAGGTCACACCAGGCATTGGTCGGTCGGCTGACCCTTCCAGAGAGGACTTGTGGCAGTTTAGTTGCGTTCTGGGGTCAAATGGACAGATGAATGGACGGATTTAGGGCTCGGTTGGCCGAGCTGAATGATTAGACAGCCATCTTCATGCTCGGCTTGGCCACGCCCCCCTGTCCATGCTTTTAATGCCTAATCTCATGACTCTTTCCTCCACAAACTGCTACAAACCACCATGCATCAATGGTCGTCAGATATCTTTACATGAACTCGATCTTTCCTGTGTCCACCAACCTGAGTCACTAGTGCTTATGTTGGAGCCTGTGATCAAATCTCTGGGATGTCTATCTGTGCCTCACATTGTCATGCATGTCATGCTTTGCACAGATAGGTGTACCATGGACTCAGGGAGTTAGTCACATAATTTGAATTTTTGTATTGATATTTGGTGACAGTTGACACATCGTGGTCTGTAGCACTAGTGTTTAATTGCACTTTTGTCTCTTGATTGACTTATAAACCATCGCTACATCATACCATATGTTTACGCATGTATCCCTTGAGGTGGACAGCCACCCACCCCAAATAATATTCTAGTTTCTTACAGAGCAAGAAACCCATGCCTGGAAATAGCTTTTGCGCTTCACATCAAAGCAACAAAGGTGATGGATTAAATCATGCTTTCAAGAATCTCAACTACTTGCAATTGTTCAATACTGCTTCCCAGTAAATTGCTTTTGGCACATTGTTCCACTCAAGATGCAGGGAAACCCTATGCAAATCAGTCCTGATGCTGCTACAAGATACTGTTTGGAATGTTCACTAATAATATCGTCAGACCTCTGACAGGCAAGAACATGTGCATTATAAACAAATATGGATCATTAAATTATCAGATGAATCTGAATCTCTACAAGATATGTCAAAAGAGGTATTTATGATGCACTTACTGTCTCTTCTACAGAGCTGGAATTAAAGCTGTATGTATTATATATAAAAATCACATTGGATTCTAAAAACATGTATACATCAGACCACATTTTTAACTTTGTTCCCTCTAATATGATAATATACAACTCTCTGTTCAGTTCATTTTAAACCTACACATTAAAAATAAAATGGTCAGGAGACTGGAATAAGGTAAAAGTCGAAACCACACCCTGCTCTCAGACTCGCCCTCAATGGGCAGTGTCTGTGCACACTGGACTCTGAGGGCATTGGAACTCGGTGTGAATCAGCCTGTTCACAGATCTCATTGCACATGGACCAACACCATGTGCTTATTAGTTTTATAACAACATGTGCTGATACATGACATAGCTCAACAATGATCACTGTGCCCAGATTCTGCTGTGCAATGCTGCAGTCTGTGCAAAGTTGTTTTTATGTTGGCTAGGCTGCAAAGAATGGCAGTAAACAATATAGGGTGGGCAGGGGTGTTAGGAGGGCAAAACGCCTGAAACCAAGAAGTCGCCATAAATTCCAAATGGCGGATCCTGCATGCACATCAAAAAGAGGCCATTTGTGTTTGACATCACCGGAACCGCAGATCAAAATTACAAATCATATATGCCATGTATCCACTTTGCTTACCCTGAGTCTCAGAAACTATGGGATTCACATTGTATCTGCAGAACACAAGTACTGACCTGCATTACAATTCAAGCGCACCAGTAAATCATCAAGCCTCAGTCACTGAAGAACAGACAATAGGTGAAATTAGCTAAATTGAACTTTTATGCTATGGTACATTTCACCTTTGAGACAGGAGCCAGTGGCATTACAAAAGCCCCGCAGCCCCCACGGTGTGGGGGCCCCCGAGCTCCGGGGGCCCCCTCAGCAAAAGTGGTAGGTGGTGGGCCGGTAAGGGGGGAGGCCTCCATGTACTTTGCAGCGGGGCCTCTCGAGCTTTATTATGCCACTGACAGGAGCAATGTGGGACCCCAGACCCTCTGGCAAAGGCCATGCCATTATTACAGTAGACACCACTGTCACTCCCGCAATTTGCAAGATATGAAGATGTTCAGAGACTGCTTCATGTTTGTGTATACTGCTGTTTCTAGTGGGCCACATAGCAGATTCATCTGTCTTCAGTTGTCAATTGCATTTCAGTTATTTGCCAGGGATGATGGTGAAATACAGCTGCTAGGTGAGTACAGCTAACACACAGAGGGACTGCAGGTTTAAGTGGGGCATGACATGCAGAGGGACTGCAAGTTTAAGTGGGGCATGACATGACAGAGGTTGACACACCTCATGACTCTTGGTGAAAGTTGTCAGTGCATACTTGAATGAAAAGTGGGAAATGTGAATAGAGAGCAACTGTTACCCATGTAACAAAGTCTCATTTTGCAGATTAGGGGCTATCTCTCCTCCTCCTTATCCACCTCCAATACTGAATCACTGTTTCCCAACAGAGGTGTATCACAGTACACACACTTACATGGGGTAAAGTTTGAAATCCTCAAATTATACTTCAGATGTCTCTTTTCAAAATCCAGTGCTTCAGCCACACCATTGCCCGGAGTTGGCCCAGTGCCCAGAGTTTATGTTATGTTGATTTGTAGAGCGCACTATCACTTGGGAGGGTATCCTGGTGCTGAACATGTTTGAGTCTAGACACTCCTAGGGCATAGTGGGCCTACTACAAAATCCAGGTCTTCAGCTTCCAGTGGAAGTCAAGAAGTGAGGAGAAGCTCTTATGTGCAGTGGCAGGTCATTCCATGGTTTAGGAGCAATGCAAGGCTCGTCCGCTGGATCTGGTTTTCCATATACTTGTGATTTGTTCAAGTAGAGTCTGGGCAAGCGGAGGTTTCTGGAAGGTTTGTGAAAGCAGATATAATTTTTGAGGTATGGTGGGCAAGTGTTATGTAGTGGCTTGTAAGTGGGGGTGAATAGTTTGAATTATGCTTGTTTGTGAATGGGAAGTTGGTGGAGCTTCTTCAGGTGTGGTGTAATGTGAGTGCGGATTGGGAGGTTCAGAGTGATTCTGGCTACCAAGGTCTGAATGGTCTGAAGTCTTCTTGTGAGTTTTTTGTTGATCCCGGTATAGACGCTGTTCCTGTAGTCTAGTTTGCCTGTGACAAGGGCATGAGTGATTGTTTTCTGGGTGCTGATTGAGAGCCATTTGAAACTCTGCCTCAGTATCTTCATGGTATGGGAGCATAAGGCAGTGACAACATTGAAATGAGTGGTCATGTTTTGTTTGCTGTCAATGATAATCCTAAGGTTCTTGGTTTGTGGTGGGTGTCAGTCCTAGCTCTGTTTGCCACCAGATGGTGTCCCAATGTGATGTGTTTTAACTGAAGCTCACAATTACAGCCTTGCCAATGTTCATCTTACTGCAGTTGGTCTTATTCCAATGAGGGATTACATTCATGCAGGCTTCATAAGGTCTGCATGTTCGCAATCATCTGTGCCTTCACACTTTACCTGAGCTACATGTCTGACTCGTTTAACAGTCAAAGGACATTGTTGATTCAAAACTAAAAGGTGAGCTTATTGATAACCAAGTGTTTCATCCTGAGACATCATTGTCATCTACAATTAGCCAGGAAAGCACAGAACACATGAGTGCTTTAAATAAGTGATTTATGCATCATATTGTTCTATATATGAAAATAGAATCTGCAGAAAATATTTTAATCCCCACTAACTGTGTGGAATAATCAAATTACCAAATTGACACATGCACCAGCATGTTTTAAAAATACTAACCCAATAAATGAGTAAAACAAGCAGTAGTTAAGGGCAGTTTCCTCAATAATATGCCCAATGGCCTTCCTTTGAATCAAGGGATATTGTTCTCCTTTTCTCCTTCATTCACCAATCTCTACCCACATTATTTCATACAAAAATAATAGGATGGGTGTTAAAGGAAAGAACGCGCAACCTGCAAATTTACACAATTTGTAACCATATAGACCAGAACTTTCTCAATACGGTGCTTTCAACTTGAGGATAGACACCCTAAATCCTCAAAAACAATCGATGATTGATTCATGTATTTTCTCTTGTCGAAGCACACGTGAAAATTAACAATCAATGTCTCTTGTAACAATAATGAAAATAGGAACAAATTAGTGTGGGCTTCTCTTCTTCCTTTTATTTTCAATTGAATCTTCAAACTTCTTTATTCACAAACATTCTTCCATTCCCAACGCGTTTCGTCGATAAGGGATTTAACCCATGCGACTTCCTCAGGGCTGGAAGTAATAAATAATATAGATTGGAGTATAGAAACCCCCTTATTTCATACCAAATAGCCCACATTGCTTCCATGTGCAAAGGAAATAAACATGCTGTGTGATTTCACACTATTGTCAACTTGTATTTACACGTTTTTAGATTCTTTAACAATTAACCCCAATGATTGGATATTCATTATATCTGCTCATCCACCATTATGAATGTGAACATTTAACATTTTCGTGATGGCACTATTCTCCCAACTGTGAACCATGCTAGAGCTTCATGCCTAAATATATAATCAATACCTTATTCTTCTGTATCGGTCTCCTATAATCAAACAACCATATAAAAACCATATAAAAACCGTATAAACACCGCGGAGCACATGAGGCAAAAGTGGCGTGGACCCAAACCACATTTTATAACACACACATACCTTCATTTACTTTGTTATCGTCATCAGCAGCGATTCTTCCTCTTATTTGCATTCAACTGTCTGCGCTAACCTAGAATATAATTTACACTCTAAGTATACTAAACTTATATTTATGTTTATCCAAGGCCAAACACCCACAATTCCTGACTATCGTGTAGTCTCACCTGATTGTTAGTGTCCTCTGTTGACAACCGCTATTAAATCTTGTTTTCAAACTCTACCATGAGTATTAGTCTTTTAATTCTTTCCAAATCTCTGAAGTGCGGAGAGCTAAAGGAACAAAACCTACCCTTAGAGATATTCTCAATGGTCAATATTGCGTAAAGCCACCTTCGTTCAAGCTTTGTTACTTACTTTTCGGAGTAACAAGGTCCCCGGATACAGGAACACACCCGCGTTTGCTGTTGCCGCGTTTGTTTAAGACCAAATCGTAAAAATGAACAAGGTGATTTCTCTCCCAGATCTACTACCAGCACCATTTTGGATAGGTTTTGAACTATAGTAATCGAATCCAGATAACGGCAAACCTTATCCCGATACGTGCACCCTTCTACCGGTCCAATCTCAAACCATAACTATCGGATTCTATTCACTCTCTATCTATTGTATAAAGCGCCTCCCGCTCCTATATGAATTTAAAATGTAACCCGTTTCTGCATGTTAATGCTGGTGCCATACTAGCCAAGTATATAATAATATATTGTTAGATATATCTAACCTGAAAATCATTATTCCATCATCAAATAAAACACAAAAATAATAGAAAAAATTAATAGAAAAAATTTCTAAATAAAGTTTTGTACAAATGCTACCACAACATCCAATAGGCTCCATCCAGCTATCACATGCTGTGCATTAACCTCAAGTCCCTCACAGAATTCTATACGTTTCTTAAGCATCAATGCTAATCTTCTTTCATTAAATCATTTTTGCTGCCAACTACTTCAATGTATGGTATAACATATCTACACCCTGTAGATCTTTATAGAAACTACAGTACGTTTACAGCCAGAAAATTACGTCAAATGCGAGGTGTCATCGCAATCCCAAATAACCCGACCAAGAATCTGCCTTATCTCACTTCTCTCACACTCAATTCTGAACCATTCATTGATCACTTATTCGCCTAGGAAGTACTGTAACTCACGGTCATAATTAAGACCGTCTTCAACGGCCCTCAAGCGCATGATCCATCTCGCCTCATGCCTCCGCAGTGTGAGTTCTCTGTTTCCTCCCTGCGCTTCCATCTTCACATGCTCAATACCACAGAATTGAAATGATTTATGTATACCTTGTGATGTACAATTCTGTATATGTTCTGCGATGGGATATCTCTGATCATTATTCTTAACAGCTCTCCAATGTTCACTAATTCTATCCTTAAGAGCCCTTATTGTGCTTCCCACATATATTTTTTTACATATACAATTAATCACATATACCACATATTTCGTGCTGCAGTTAATGTTAGACACAATATCATAGACTTGCTTTCCATTATACTGAAATTGTTTTGTTTTATCTTTGGCATGTCTACACATGCCACAATGGCCACATTTAAAGAAACCCTTACTCAATTGTGTAAGCCATTGTTCCTTCTCAACCTCTCTTGGGTAGCTTGGACTCAGAATTGTACCTAAAGTTCTGCCTCTTCTATAGGTAATCTGTGGTTTGTCTGACAGAAACTCCCGTAGTGTCTTATCTGCCTTCAAGATATGCCAATGCTTAGACATACTTTTATAGAGAATCGAACTGATAAGAGTATAATCAGTAATCATCCTGATCATAAGTGACTTATTTCTAGCCTTTTTGGTTTTTAAGGTGGATGCGCGTCTTATCTTAAGTACTCTCAGTGTTGCCACCTCTAAGTCTCTTTTGCCATAGCCCCTTTGAGTGAACCTCCTTTCCATATCCTTTACACATTCCCTGAATTGGTTGTCCTCACTACAGTTGCGCCGCGCCCGTAACATTTCTCCATAGGGGATTGCCCTGATCTGATGTTTGGGGTGCGCACTGCCAGCGTGTAAAATAGCATTGCAGGGTGTGGGTTTTCGATACATCCTACTGCAAATTTTGTCATTGTGTATAAATAGTTCTACATCTAAGAATACCACATTAGTAGAGCTTACACATGAAGTAAATCTTATATTCATAACATTACTGTTCAAGTAGTCAATAAATCATCTTAATTTTTCTTCCGTTCCCGTCCATATTTGAATACAATCATCTATGTATCGTCCCCAATACAAGATGTAATCATTCCAGTGTATACCAGCTGGGCCCCATATCACTGACTCCTCCATCCAACCCATAAATAGATTTGCAAATGCCGGAGAAAATCTTGAACCCATAGCCACTCCCTGGGTTTGCCTGAACCATTCCCCATTGAATAGAAAATAATTATTAGACAATATTAGATTCGTCATAGTTAATAACATCTGGGTGTGTCCCCATTGGCTAGCTGGCTTTTTCATAAGAAAGTATTCAATAGCTTTCATGCCTAGATCGTTAGGTATACTTGTATAAAGTGATATGACATCCAACGTCACCAATTTCATACCAGATTCCCATGTGATATCACTCAATATATTTAGGATATGCTTAGTGTACCTAATATGCGATGGCAGATTCACTACCAACGGCTGTAAGAACACATCGACATACTGTGACATGCGCTCTGTTGGTCCACCTATCCCTGCCACAATGGGCCTCCCTGGTGGAAAAGGGAGGTCCTTATGGATTTTTGGCAAGGTGTATAGACAAGGATAACGTGGACGATTAACCTTTAAATATAACAGTTCCTCATCATTCAAAAGGCCTTGATAATGCCAATCCTGTAACAGTCCATTAATTCTAGTGATAAGAGAGAACATGGGGTTATAAGAAACTTTTTGATAGTTTTCTGCCTTATCCAATTGGGAGTAAATTTCACGATCGTAATCAGTCTTGTTCATTATAACAATGTTACCCCCTTTATCTGCCTTTCTGATAATCAACGTGGGGTCTTCCACTAGTGTCTTAAGTGCTTGACGTTCATTTCTTGACAAATTATCCCCACGGTGTTTGAAAGACTGACCTAATTTTCGCATACCAATCTCTAGATCATTAGAAACCAGAGTATCAAAAATTTCTACATTGTTACCACTGATTAAATTCGGGGACCATCTTGACTTTTCTTTCAAACCACTCGTCACTGATAAATCCGGTCTTACATCTAAGTCCTCCAATACTTTCCCAATAGTAACTGGATCATCCTCTAATTCAGTTATAGAGAGTAGAGTCACTGTATCTTGAATATCCCTGATCGTTAATGTATTTGACACTGGATCACAGGTTTGCGGAATACAATCTTTATTAGGTTTGGGATTCAAGGCAAAATGTTTTTTCAATTTTAGTTTTCTAACAAACCGAAATAAGTCTATCCTGGTGTCACAAATGTCTCCCTTATAATATGGACAATAACTCAAACCTTTCTTCAATAGGGTAATCATCTCATTTGTCAGGGTCCGATCTGAAAGATTAATAACCTCTACCTCTCCTACTAATGTTTGTGAATAAAGAAGTTTGAAGATTCAATTGAAAATAAAAGGAAGAAGAGAAGCCCACACTAATTTGTTCCTATTTTCATTATTGTTACAAGAGACATTGATTGTTAATTTTCACGTGTGCTTCGACAAGAGAAAATCCACATTATTTCATAGGTTACAAGGTTCATATACAGAGCAGGTGTGGATCAATCCAACAACCAAATGCACCCTGAAGTTAAAGTAATAAATGAAGTACGGGTGACCTATTATGAGTCATCCAATTCACTGAAAGGCTCAATAAAGACACAGAGGGACAAAGAGGCACACAAAGGCACACAGAGAAAAAGCACAATGATGGCACAAATTAGGCCTAGACAGACAATGGAGGCACAGACAGACAAAATCAGAAAAAACAGAAGGCTGGCACAACGAACCAGCAGAAGAGCAAGGCTATACCACTGGACCACCAGGGATTAGCCGCAGGCATTAGCCTGCGGGTGGAGGAGGGCCTCAAACACCTACCTGAATCAGTGAGATGCTGGGGACAGATGCACAATGACAACAACATGACCATTACTCAAAAGGTAGGAATTTACTTTTGAGCTCAGGACGTACAACGAGTGTGACCCTACAAATTATGGGGACTATGACAATGATGTCATCCAAACATCAAACTTTGAGTGAAATCGTACAGTTCTGTGGGGAAAGATCTGGAAGGTGCGGGAAATGACAAACTCCTACCATACAGTACTCTGACACATCTCCCCTCAAAAAACTGTATCACACCTGTGTGGGGGGACCTTCTTCCAGCTATACAAAATGCTCATTCGCTCACTATGGAAATGTCAAGTGCTTTATTTTGAATGTACACTGATTCTTTGGATGGGGGTAGATCTAGTATTTTGACCTGGAGCTAACCTATCAATCGTCGAAATTTCTGAAAACTGCATACATTAGGGAGTTGCTTAGATACAATTATTCTGTCAACACCAAACAACAAGCAACTGTCAAATTTGGGTGAAATTATACAACTTTTTCACATCTCTGAGGGACTGTTTTTGAACCATTCTATTGTGGGTAGTCCAATTGACCCTAGTATGAGCTGTTCTTGTCGCTGGCACTAGTCGCAGATACACAAGTGGAGTTGACACTTTATCAGGACAAACGGGGGAATGCTGGACGGTAGGAATTTCGTGGATTACTGAAGATTCTGGAAGTTTATGTCACAATAATTCAAGGCAAATGCAGGGTTTTAGACAAAGCTTGAGGTTTACATGGTATTGTGGGAAAGACAACATCACTGAACCCACTCAATGCACACTACCCTGGAATACTCTGGGTATTTAATTTTCAAATGTTTCTGTGGTTGGTAGGTTTCCATGGGTGGTGGCTAAGCCAGACATCAAATTCTACAGGTACTACTATCACTAATCCCTCCATATAGAATTGCAGGGCAATATTTGTTGTGGGACAGTGGGTGGTAGAACATTTGTGGATCTCCACAGATTCTGGATATTTCCCACACAGAAATGTGAGTAAAATATGTGTTTTTAGTCAAAGTTTGAGGTTTGCAGGGCATAGTGAGTAAGAAAAAACAACGGCATGAGAACTACACGTGGCACACCATTCTGGACTCCCCAGCTGTCTAGTTTGTCTGGGTTTGGTCGTTTTTCCTTAGGTGTCGGCTATGCTAGTGTCCAAAATCCACAGTTACCCAAATTTTAAGTAAAAAGTTAGTTTTCAGTGGAAAATTGTGATCTGTTCTTGTTGCGTTTTGGGCCTTTTTCTGTCATGGACATTAGGCTCACCCACACAAGTGAGGTACCATTTTCATCAGGAGAGATGGGCAAAGGCTTGGTGGAAGGATATGTGTTGCTCCTTGCAGATTCCAAAGCTTTCCCTCACAGAAACATGAGGAAAATGTGTGTTTTTAGCAAAATTTGAGATTTACAAAGGCTTCTGGGTAAGAAAACCTGGTGAGAGCCACACAAGTCCTGCCTACATGGACTCCTCTTAGTTTTTAGTTTTTAAAATGTGTGGGTTTCGTACGTTTCAGTAGACATTGGCTGAACTAGGGTGCAAAAAAAGTGTGGCTTCTGCTGGGTGGAATAGGATGACCCCAGGTTGCGTTTTGGGCTAGTTTGTATTGCAGGCACTAGTCCCATCCTCACTAGTGGGGTAATGTTTTTTATTAAGAAGCTTGTGGAAACACAGAATAGTAGAACATTTGCTAAAATTCTCTGAATTTGTGGTTTCCGAATGTGAGCCAGCATGCAAGAAAGAAGGCATTTAGAGTACCTGGTTGACGATGTGGGTTCATTCATGTTTCCACCCAGTGTGTGACAAAAAAAACAAGAACACGAGGTCTTTACCAGTAGATGAGATGCATTAATTTACTGAAGCTATAAATGATGCACTTCAATTAGCCGTGAGCTCTTGGATTCTCTGAGTGAAATGACGTGTAATGCTTAGTGCCTCAATGGTCATTAGCGAAATATTGGAAATAATTTGTGTACTGTCATGTAGGTCCTGAAAATCATTTTTATGATTTTGTGCACATCATAAAATCGTTTTTCAAATAATTAGTGCTAATACAGCTCTTTAGACAGATGCTTTTAATGCGTTAATTGCTCGTAGTCAATGTTATTTGTAACTCTGTGACCCATGATTCAGATATACTCATTTACTTAGGAGAAAATCTCACGTGTACTTAATTGTTCATTCTTTTATGAATGTTTATTCAATAGAATGCTTCGTAATTTACTGTATTTTAGAAATGGGTTTTCTGGTTGGAAGAGGTATGCACCCTGTCCAAGCAAGAACCACCACTGTAGTCAGGTTAAGCTAGAAACACACTAAAAGATAACCTGTGCTCACACTCTGGTAGCTTGGCACAGAACAGCCAGGATTATCTAAAGAGGTACTGTGTAAAGTATTTGTGTAATCCTCACACACAGTAACTCAAGAAACAAGTATCCTGTGACAGGTTTGCCACTGGATTGAAGCTAGCCTGGCTGATGAGGGGTGTTACCCCGAAACCGATCCCAGGATGCTTGTTTACGCTTCAGGGAGCACCTGGCTTGGAAGTTTGGGGTGGACTGTTCCCATGAGGAACAGGGTCAAGACTGGGTTGCAAATGGCTGGGTCTGAACTGGGGTGGTGAAGTGAGCTAAACAACGATGATGGATTCAACCCAGATCTGTGACTGAGGGGGAGTGTCTGAAAAGTTTTGTCCTTCTTCTCCTTGTGTCTACCTTTTATTTGCACAGTACCCTGCCCTAAGGGCTACCTAGGGCTAACATAGGGGTGACATGTGTAATCAAAGTGGAGTTTAAAGAATCACAAGGAGTTTTAAATGCTGAGTCAAAGTGGCAGTAATCTGCACACACCGGCCCCGTAATGGCAGTTTCAAGCTTGGAGTTCATTTTTACACGGTTTTGCACCGACTTTTCTAACTGATGCATTCTCAGTAGAAAGCATGAAAAATACTAGGCCACTCCACTTCACATCATAATTTAATCAGTATTCTGTTAATAAGCAACATGTGTAAAAAAAGTTATTAGTGCAACTTCGTTTATGTGTATTATTATTACTTTGTATGTGTGTTTTCCTCACCTCATGATTTAAAGCATGCTTTTAGGGTGGTTCTTCTACACTTGTCTCAGTTTCATTTGTGACTATGTCTAATATGTGTAATGTGTACTTTCAACTTTTTGTGTCTTCTGTAATTAGAGTGCCGTGTATTATGAGTTTTAAAATTGTGCTGCATCACTCCTGTGCCTACTGCATATACATAGCTGTCAAGATTTCAGATTGCTTATGCGTGACATTTTCAGTATAATTATAAGTGACATTCAACTACTATAAGTGACATTTTCTTGTCGGCAAACTCAAGAAATTTAGGTAAGGGAAGAAATAAATAAAACAAATTACATTGCGCACGCTACAATGCCAAATGGAGATGCAGTGTGCGCAATGTAATTTGTTTTATTTTTTTTATTTATGTACTTACCTCCTTTTGGCCGTATGCCGGAGTTTACTACCCCCCCACCCTGCCCCTCCCCCGCCCCGCCCTACCACACCACAGCACTCCCTCCAGGAGCCGCTACTGGGCGGGGACAAGTTCACATGATGTGCTAGGGTGTGCGTGGAACGCCACAGCAGCAGGAGCTGATAGGGGAGGGAGCACCTACACTATCTGGCCGAAACTGGTTCCTGCGAGAGCTGTTCGTCTTCTGCTCCTGTGAAGTAAAGACTGAGCATTTCCATCCTAGCTCCGTTGTCAGCTTTAGCTCTTGCGGCTGCCTCACAGCACAGGTTACAAATTAGACACTACCTGCATTCCAAATGCTGGGATGCCTATGTTTGACTACGAGTTGAATGAAGGCGGGCTACAACATGTGGCTAAATTACGATTTTAAAAACATGAGGTACACTGTCTGTAATCATGGCTTGCTAGGTTACCCAAAATATACTGGAAACATTTTTTTCCATCTCGTCTGGAAAAAGTGTCAGACTACTCACGCTTTGTGCCCGGCCCTGACTCCTCTGCAACAGGTGAGCAATGACTTCATTTCAATCCCTTTAAAGCCACTGGTGGGGTCAGGTGACGGGTCCCATTGCGGGATCAATTAGATAAAAACGCCTGCACCATAATAAAAAGGTGCGAGCAGCAATGCAGGTGCCATATTAAAACGAACTTCCAGAACCTTAATCATTAACTGCAGCCGCCTGATCGCACTGCGGCAGGAGGCAGCAGGTCGTCGAGTCCCACCTACCAATGCGGCGGTGCGCATCTAAACTCTGTTACATTGTAGCAGCACCAGCCGGGAGCCCCAAGCCGGCCGGTATCAGCGCCATTGCACGCTGACACTCCAGCTTTACTTTCACTGTATGATGCACGATTACTAGCACCTCCTCAGCTTAACAGTTGAGGAGACACTATTTTGAGTGACTTTCCATTTCAATGCGATGATGCGGACCACCACACTGAAATACATTAGTCTAATGCCTGATGGGTGGTACTTGGCAGGGCTGAATATCTATCTTTGCACCACCTTAAAAATGGGTCAGCTTGCATTTTTCTTTGCTCTGTATACATGAAAAGGATTGGAAAAGTACATATTTTCTCCATTTATAACTTGAGAAGGATGAAACCATGCATGAAGTAAATTAGTTTCCTCTATTTCTTATTACAATGGCAGTAGAAACAGTCAAAATCCGTCTGTTTCAATGTTTTAGCAAAGAATAATCATGAATTTATATTTTCTAAAGTATGTCAAATATGCGTTGCGATTATTTTACCGTCATCTACTTCGAAGGCGTGCAAACCTTTTTATAAAATCTGGAAAGTAGCAAAATCAATGGCCATTTCTACAGTCTTATTTGAAAGTTAACAGTTTTTTATCAGCAGTACAGGCTGGTTTCCCGGAGAGAGATGAACTTCAAGAGCCTGTCAAAGGTATTTATGATTCTGAGGACACTTAGCCGAGCAAATCTTTTTATGTAGGAGTGTAGATCCACTAAACAGATTCAGAAATTCACTTTCCATAAAAGAAAACGGGATTTAATACTCACAAGTATTGAAGGGAGTTTAGTTGAAGGATTTTTATCAAAGGCTAAAATATTTTCCTCATAGAAAAACAAATCTCTTTCGTGCGTCACTTCTAAATGTGGATAAGTACATATGTTTGTTTCTTTATGCACACTTTATTACGGATTTGAGTACTTCTTGGAAGCTAGAACAGTGACTGTTTCTAAGGAGCGGGTCTATATTGAGTATTAAAGACGAACCGTTGCAAACTTTCTCAAAATGAGGGCGTAATCCTCAGAGTTGTGATAGTTTCTTATTTTTGTGAATCTGTAGAAGAAGGCAGCCGTTATACCATTACAGAACGTAGAAGAACAAAAACAGACAAGTGAAAATGAACCTTATACTTAAGGGTAATCTTCTTTACCCTTATGAGTCCTCCCCGTTACAATGTTCACTGCATGAATTGTCCCCTGCCTCTGTCAGAACACTACCTAATATGTTTTCAAAGTCTACGCCAAAGTGTGCATTTCCTGTCAGTACAAAGCAAATATAATTGTGTAGGAAGGAGGGAGGGATGGTACTATAACGAGAAAGACTTCTAATAGTAATAAAGATTACCAGTAAGTAAAATGTTCGTTACTCCTGCGTAGTCTGTAGCAGTCTAGTTGTTAGGCCGGGAGACTGCCTCGATTGTCTGGTTGGGCATCCATACATTGTAACACTCTCTGGCCAGGCGTGGCCAGAGAGGATAAAATAAACGGGCGGTGGTTTCACGGGACTTCCGTCCCTGACTAAGACTCGTGTGTGCGTGCATTATTTATGTAGCTCCCCAGCCCCGTAATCCAAACACCCAAGGCCGTAGACACCACTTTCTACATTGGCGACGAGAATGGGTGTTTGTCTGCCCTTCGCATGCTGCCCGCTCACCTCCATGAACAGCTGACTGGTGGGAGCGTTGACGAGCGGAGTTTCCGCGCTGCCGATAATAGAAGATCCGGCTACATCCCGCGGCACTGGTGGAGCCGTGTGCGAGCGGTGAAGTTTGATTGCCGCTATGCTGTCTGCAACGCTGCCTGCAGAATCGCCCAGCTGCCCGGCCCTGAATTGCCTGAAAAGTGTCCACGCTCCTGATCAGCGCTGCACGGCCTTCGCGCACACGCGGGCACTTGCCCGATTTTCACCCGGCTCTCCTGATTGATTCCAAGGATCGACGCAGCGCCAACTGCAGGTGGCTTCAAAGTACTGCACGTATATAATGCCCCAAATGCTAAAAACATGGCGTGAGGCCGGGACTTTTGCCTGTTAATGCTCTGCAGTTTCCAGAGTCAGCTTTTGCTCATCTCTCCATGCCTAAGACTTCCTGGTGCGAGGGGGAGCAGAGTTTTCTGGGAGATTAATGCACAGGCTCTCTTCCTGACTTTCTTTTAAGCCTGAGGGAGAAATACCCTACCTTGCTGCAGTGCCCTGTTTCATCAACTACACCCGGGCACCACCATGTCTGGCCCCGCAGCAGCGGCTGGGCCCGCGGCCCAACAAAACGCACCGCCAGCGCAGCAAATAGGACAGCCCACATCACAACATGCGCAGATTACAGCACTACCCCCGTTTACTGAGCTCATTGATCACGCAACAGCATCACCGAGGTGGACAGTTTGGATCGGCAGGCTCACCAACTACTTTACCGCCACTCGTGAGACGGACGGCGCAGTAAAAAGGTCGCTGTTGCTTCACTTTGGGGGGGAAGAAATATATAAACTGTTTGCACACCTCCCAGATACCGGTCCTCCTACCGACTACGACGCAGCAGTCAGGGCACTAAATGCCCATTTTGACCCCCAGTTCAACCCAGATTACGAGCGATTCAAACTTCGCCAAGTGCATCAGAGAGAAGGCGAGACAATGGATGCCTTCCACGCTCGACTGCAAGAATTGGCTAGTACCTGCACGGACGATGACCAGAACAAAGAAGTAAGAGCCCAAACAATCCAAGGGTGCCGCAACAAACACCTTCGGGCCCTCATACTGCGACAACCCAGGAATCACCCTGGAAGATATTCTTATCTTAGCAAGGTCGCACAAACTCTCTGATGCCAGAGCTACAGTCATGAACACTGTGCTTGCCCAGAAAGCGGAGAAAGACGGAACATGTTGATGCCATGCGAACTTCGTCTAGAGGCGCCCGGGGGCGATGGCCCACCAGAAGCCCATGAGGGTCACTCTGTGGCTACTGTGGGAATGAGGAACATCCACCCGAAGAATGCCCTGCACAAGGCCGGACGTGCTCGAAGTGCGGCATCCTCAATCATTATGTCAGCGTCTGCAGAGGAGGGGCCAGAAGCATAGGTGCTCGAGGCAGTACGACAGTTATCGCTTGACGAAGCAGACAAATCTCAAGGAATGAAAATTTCAGCCAACCGAAGGCAGTACCTAGAAGACTCATCCACAGAGGATGAGGCTGAAGCCTTCATGATATCTTTTGCTGGCGATCTAAAACGAAGACAGAGGCCACAAGCATCTGTAAACATCATGGGCTGCCAGCAGTACAAACAAGTGAAGCCGAAGCCAGCACTAGCCCCGTCGAACATAAAGATCTTGACATATGTAAGCCAGAAGCTGCTACCCCTGAAAGGAAAGATGATGGTGCAAGTCAAGTCAGACACACACAAGGTCACTACGACGTTCCACGTCATAGAATGAGAAGCAGATATCCTAGTGAGCAGCCACATGGCAGAAGATCTGGGACTGGTAACTTTTGCTAACGCAGTCAAGACCCTACAGGACGACGATATACTCAAGCTGTTCCCACAACTCTTCAAAGGCCTTGGATGCATGAAAAGAGACCCAGTGAAGCTACACATTGACCAGGCTGTAAAACCAGTGGCCCTACGACACCGTTGTATACCTTTTCATCTCAGACCACTCGTCGAGCAGGAGCTACAGAACCTAGAGCAGCAGGGAGTGATAGAGAAAGTCACGGGGCCGACACCCTGGGTGTCACCCATGGTGTTAGAATCCGTGTTCTCTGGTTGGCACAGGTAGGTACTTGTGACAAGCAGGGGATCTTTCCTCTAGTCAGGGTAAGGGGTTACACTACTAAAACAACCCCTGCTCACCCTCTAGGTAGCTTGGCGCGAGCAGACAAGGCTTATCTCAGAGCCTTATAGGTTAAGCATTTGTGAACACATACAGTAACCAAGTGACAACACTACAGACACCACACAGGTATTTATATTAAAAATAAGGATTCTTTATATAGAGTTACCACAAGACCATTAAACTACAAAAATACACAATACTGTTACTTTAGATGGTAGAAGTTTGCTTAGTTCTCTTAAGTTCTTAAATGCGACACTTTAAGTCAATGTACCTTAGATGCGACACGCAGGGCAACGGAAGGGTTGCAGCGATGCAGATGCGTTGAAGTTCTTGGTGCAAAAGAAATAAAGACGGGATCTTCCAGATGCGTTACGCTTCTCCGATGTTGCGAGAAGGCTCGACTCGATGCGTCAGCTACAGCGGCGACACCCCTTCTGCGAGATGCGACGACAGCAGCTCCAACGGCGGCACGCTTCTCCGTGGATGCGAGGCGCTTTTCTGGTTGAGGTGCAATGCGACAACTACGATGGCTGCGATGGCGACACGCTTCCTCCTCGATGCGAGACTCTCCTCTCAATGCGGTGCAATGCGACAGCTATGATGGCTACGATGGCGACACGCTTCTTCGGCGTTGCGAGACACTTCCGGAATGATGCAAGACGCTTCCGCTCGATGCGATGCTGCAGCGGTGACACCCTTTGCGAGATGCGACGACAGCGGCTCCGAAGATGGCACGCTTCTCTTCCTTGCGTCGCGCTTCCAGCTCCTTGCGACACGCAGTCCCTCAGAAGGCCCAACAACAGCAGCAGGCACTTCCAAAAGACTCTGGGGAGCTGGGGGTGAAGTCCACTGGTCCTGGGACTTCGTTCAGGGGGCAAGCTCAGTTCAAGCCCTTGGAGATCTTTTTAAAGCACAAGTTGAAGCAAAGTCTTTAGTAGTCTTTCTCCTCTCCTTCAGCAGCAAGGCAACCACTGCAGGCCAATCCCCAGGTCAGGGACAGTACTCCTACTACAGCTTTCCCAGTTCCTTCTCCTCTGGCAGAGGTTCTTCTTGTTTCAGCAGGATCTAATTTCTTGGGAGCAGGGTCCCAATACTTATACCCCTAATTCCTTTGTTCCTCTGGGGTAGAGGGGCCTTTGCCCAGTCCAAACCAGTTCTTGAGCACTCTGTTGACATGACTCTGCCTTTCTTTTCAGGGTGCAGGGCAGAGACATCAGCCGCTCCGCAGGAGGTGGAGCCAGCATTGTGGTAGCAGAGCACAACCCTATTCAGAGCCCAGGTGTACTCCTCCCACCCATCTGACTGCCAATCTTCCTATTCACCACCAGGCTACCTAGCCCTGCCCCTCTGGGTTTCCCCAGCCCTGTCACTCACACAACCAGACAGGCAGATACACATCATAGCAGAGGCGGGATTGAAATGGTCAGGCAAGCAACTACCAACTTTCTAAAAGTGGTATTTGCAAACACAGAATATTAAAATAAACTTTACTAAAAGATGTATTTTATTATTCTGAGTTCAGGCATACTAAACTCGAATTTCTACCATGTTCCCTGGGTCTGTTAGGATCATAGGATGTAACAATTCTAACAGCCAGTTCTGGCCTATGGGAACAGCTAGCCTTACAATAGTGAAAAACGAAAATGGCTGTAATTTACTATTAGGACATGCCACACACATCAGGGCTTGTCCTACCTTATGCTTGCAATGCACCCTGCCCTTGGGCCTACCATAGGGCTGACTAATATGAAGTTAAGGGAAGGTTTAGGGACTGGTAAGTGTGTGCACTTACCCAGTCAGCATGACAGCACCAGACTGCACGCAGGTTCTGCAATGGCAGACCTTAGATACATTTTACCAGGCGGCTTCTGTGGGTGGCACAGCCAGTTCTGCAAGCCCACCAGCAGCATTTGTATTTACAAGCCCTGGGCACTCCTGGTGCACTTTACTGGGGTCTGACAGTAAACCAAAAGAGCCAATCATGGAATCCAACCAACATATACATTTTACATTGGGAGAGCATATGCACTTTAGCACTGAACAGCAGTGGTAAAGTGCCCAGAGTCATAGAATAGCCAACAACAGGTCAGAAAAAGTACAGGTGGAAGGCGAAAAGTCTAGGGACCATCCGGCCAAAAGGGCCAGGTCCAACACATGGTCATAACCGAAAAGCCGAAACAGCCAGGGAAAATACGTCTCTGCATCGACATGCGCATGCCTAATCAGGCGATAAAGTGGGAGAGACACCTTACCCCAACGATCGACGACATACTAGCTGATATCAATGCAGGATACCACCAGCTGAAGCTGGCAGAAGAAAGCAGGTATATCACGACATTCTCAACTCACCTGGGGCTACGCCGCTATAGAAGGTTAAATTTTGGCATATATCTTCGGCAGCAGAAATCTTTCAAAACACAGTTCGGGAGATGCTATCTGGGCTCCAAGGCGTCCTTAATGTCAGTGATGATATACTCATGCACTCAGAAACTCTCGAGGAGCACCATCGTCATCTCAGAACCACGTTGCAACGACTAGTTGATCATGGAGTAACACTCCACCAGGACAAATGTCAATTCTTCCAAAAGTCCATTGAGTTCTTTGGCTACGTGTTCAGCCAAGATGGAGTGCAAGTAGACCCCGGGAAGTCGCAAGCTATTCAACAGGCACCAGCACCCAGCACAGCATCAGAAGTTCTGAGCTTTTTGGGTATGGCCACATACTGTGGACGGTTCATACCGAACCTGGCTACAGTGGCCGAGCCTTTAAGAGCTCTTACAAAGAAGGATGCAGTGTGGCAATGGGGAAAAGAAGAGGAAGAGGCGTTCCAAAAGGTCAAGACGACCCTGCTGAGCAAAACCACCATGACCTACTTTGACCCTACACGTCGAACAGAAGTAGTAGTGGACGCCAGCCCCGTGGGGTTAGGAGCACTCCTTGTCCAAGAGACAGAACCAGGAAAAGGGGTCCCCCCAGCCTTCGCAAGCAAAGCACTCACACCAACCGAAGCTCGTTACTCCCAAATTGAATGAGAGGCGCTAGCTATCAAGTGGGCCTGCAGCCATTTTCATCTTTACATTTGTGGACACCCGTTCAAGGTCGTAACTGATCACCAGCCACTACTTCCGCTTTTCAGAGGCACTGCTCCGCATCCACTGCCCAGGATTGAAAGGTGGGCGATACAATTACAACATTATCAAATGGACATAGAGTACAGACCTGGGGCCAAAAATCCGGCAGACTTCCTGTCCAGACACCCGTTAGACACACTTACAGGAAGCGCCCGACAAGAACAACGTACCGAAGAATACGTATGCATGCTGTCTCAATGGGTCTCAATGGGTCTACCCATGAGCCCTCGCAATTGAACTGATAAAAGAAGAAACAGACAATGGCGTTGTACTCCAAAAAGTACTAGAAGCTATACGCAGGGGGTCATGGGAAGGTTTCCTCCAAGGTATCACCGGATGGAACGAACCAGACCGAATCCGTCTAGGGAAGATGTGGCGAGTACATGACAAGCTGAGCACTTCCGACAGTGGTGTCGTATTACGTGGAACACGGATCGTCATCCCGGTAGGCCTCCAGGAACGAGCAACTGTTCTAGCCCACGAAGGTCATCAAGGTACTGTGAGGATGAAGTCACGAATGCGAGAAAAGGTGGGGTTCCCTGGCCTAGAGGCAACCGTGGACACTGTTGTGAGGAGTTGCCGGGCCTGCCAGCTCACCAGTAACCCAGAGGCACCATCGCCGGTAGTAACAGAGGATCCAGCTCTGTCCCCATGGTCGTGGGTAAGCCTAGACTTATGGGGCTTCCCAGACGGAAGAGTAACTGCTGTCCTAGTCGACAGTTACACAAAGTATCCTATTGCAGAGGTCACACCGTCAACATCATTCAACCATCTGCAGCAAGTGCTCGAGAAAGCATTTGCTCTCTTTGGACTACCTCAAGTCGTAAAAACTGACAACGGACCTCCATTTCAAGGAGGAAAATTTAAAGAGCTGTTAACACAACTAGGAATCAAACATCACCGTATCACTCCACAGTGGCCTCAAGCTAATGGTGAAGCGAAACGTTTTATGCGAACACTAAATGAAATCCTTCGCATAGCAGTAGCCGAACAATCTGACCCACAAATGGCGCTCCACAGATTTTTGAGAGAATACCGCAGTACACCACACTGCACTACACAGCGATCGCCGTGGGCATTAATGCTAGCTGGTCCCCGACGAGACACTATTCCAGTAGCCGAGAGCTGGACACCAGAGCCATATCATCCTGTCAAAACACAAGTTCGACGAAGAGCTACTAACGACAGAGCAAGTAGCCGGAGAAGAGCACGGCCGGGAGTCATAGCGCCTGGATGCACCGTCCTAGTGCGTCACCGTCGCAGCAGAGGGAAGTTCCACACAGCATATGAGCCCGGATTGTGGACAGTACTGAACCTCAATGGAAACGCCCACACCGCTAAGAAAGGAGGAGAGATCATCACCCGGAATATCTCCTGGTTTAAACAAGTACAACCCCAGGAGAATGGAGGATGAGGAGTGTCCAAGTGGCTGTCTGCCACCACATGCTGGCAACACTAAAAACCCAGTGCCTGAAGATGCCATGCCGGCCACGGATGGTGGACAATGCAATGTCGGGGCAACACCGCCAGCCGCCAGCGCAAGGAGAGACCAGCATGATGCCCAAGGCCGCTACAGCCTATGGCCGAATCCAAGGCCGAGCCAGAGGCTAGCAGACTTTGCATGTTGAAGTATCGTTGACGTCCCCGAAGAGCACTGATTTGGGATGGGATGTAGCAGTCTAGTTGTTAGGCTGTGAGACTGCCTCCAATGCCCGGAAGGGCATTCATACATTTTAACACTCTCTGGCCAGGCGTGGTCAGAGAGGATAAAATAAACGGGCAGAGGTCACACGGGACTTCCAGCCCAGACTACAGCTCTTGTGTGTGTGCATTATTTATGTAGCTCCCCAGCCCCGTAATCCAAACACCTAAGGCCGTAGACACCACTTTCTACATAGTCCTCCTTATAATAGAATTCACTGCATGAGGATATACCCAAGCAATAAGTGAACAGACACAATTATATGCTGCTTAAAATCTGTATTACACCATTACTAGAGTGCTGTCTTTAGAACATAAAAATAAAATTATAAGTAACACTAGAAAGCAAGTCCAAGTTAAAAATGACTGAAAAGCGTATGGGAGTTTATCCATATAGTAGCACAGCCTATCTCCTGGAGCGAAACACCCCCAGCCTCAGCCCACAAAGTCACCACTGTTCTGGTAGATCATGCCATCACATATCCAGGAACCACCCTGCCCACTGACTCATAGGTAGGCCTGGGCGGTAAATTCCGTTCCGCTCGCGGAATTTGCGGAATTTCGCGTTCCGCGGAGAACACGAAATTGCTCAAAAGTCTGCTTTCCGCGATTTCGCGAAATTTTTGCTTGTTCGCGTTCTCAAAATGCGTGTTCGCGAGATATTTCTCCCCGAGCACGCAAACAGCAATTGTGAACAGGAAAAAAGCATCGCGAACAAGCAATTCCGCGTGTTCGCGGAATTTCTGCGTGTTCGCGGAGATTTTTTACCGTTTCGCGGAGATTTGCGTAACGCAATTACGCAAATTCCGCCCACCCCTACTCATAGGCCTGACAAATCACTTGACTGACCTATCTGCTAAGTGTTGGAATTGAAGCTTTCTTACCCGTACCAGCTGACCCATAAGACACAAACAGTGATTGGGAAACTTAAGAATTCTTAGTCCTGTCTAGGTAAATTAAAAGGGCCCTTTCAACATCTAACGAAGAAGGAACATGATCAGCCATCTCAGAAACAGGTAAACTGAGAAACATATTGTGCCTTGGGTAGAATTTAAGATCAGGTCTGTGAACAACCTGATCTAAAAAAAAACTTTAAGCAAGGAAAAGATATTAACAGAGTTGTCAGTTCCTCTAATCTTCTAGCAAAATTAATGTCAGCTTTATCTAAAGATTCAAAAGGAGGTTTCAGTAAACCCACCAAATCCATGGGATGATACTAAGAGGGTACTGGAAAAGTGATCATGAACTTTTAAGGAGTTTCTGCACCAAAGGGAGAATAGGATGTAAACCCCTAGTGCTTCCCTACAGGACTTATTGGCTGCCCAATAAGATGATTGTACCTTATTGAGGTACTGCTATTTGGCTGTTCAACTTGTGCTGGAACAAATGGGCGGATGAAATGCCATGAGACCACAGAATAAACAAGTAGTTCCAACACTTATTCCCCTCTCACCACAGCCTCTGAAACCCACCTTAAACCTAGCATCCAATACTCTTCATGGTTTTTAGACATCCATGAAAATCACATGGGAAGGATCAATGCAATACAAAGGGATGTCTCCATCTGCCCCCAGAATGTACTCCCTACACCATCATATTAAAGGGCATGCCAAAGCTTCCCAAAGAGGGTAAAGAGGATCAGGAAACCTTTTAAATACATTGGTTTATTGGTTGAAGTCAAATTCTGGCTGGATGTGGGATTTGGCTCTGGGGGTAGTACATTCTAAGAGAGTGTCTTGATTGGGAATTCACCACACAGAAAATCTAGAGGACTGCATGATGAATTTCCGCTGCCCCTTTATAGTGGGTGAACTGCTACAGTACCTGATGCAAAGGCCCCCTCGCTCAAGTAAAATTGAAGCCCTCCACTTGGGCTACTTTTATAGACCTTTCATTTTCAGTAGGTTAAATCTTTTAAATGCGGAATCCAGTGGTATTTGTATGAGGTTCAAACCCCCATACGTCATGGTAGCCAACAGGTCATAAATGGTATAGTACCCCTATTTATTGCCACATCAAGTAGATACACTCCTTTATCTCATCTAGAGGAGCAGGATTGACATGATCCCACTATGAAGATTGATAGTGAAGACAGGGGTTTGGGGATTGAGGAAATATGAATTTTATGATCAGTTATGTCCCCTATCTTAGACCCCAACGGCTCCATGTGCATGCTACAAGTACATGTATGTTCCCTCCAGTTCCAGTTATGAAGACGCAAATACATGTGCGTCCACCGTCAACATGTCCTCTTTCAGATCCGCCATGAATGGGTCAGATATTCCATTCCTAAGTATGAAAGGCCACCGACTTTATGTGGTTCACTTTCCATGTTTTACAGTTCAGGCGAGTAGGCCCTGAATTCTGCCATCAAGCCTTTTCCTGCCTTCTGCCTCTGAAAGCTCCAGTCTGAGCCCGCATCTGTATCCATGAACTTTGTCCTACTCCCTGCGCGGCTAACGGTGCCTGATCCGGCCTGTTGCCTGCCAAAAACTGTATTTCACCTTCAAGATTATCTGCTCCGCTCCTCATCCGATGCATTCCTGTCTAGTAGTTTAGGTAAACATTCTTCCAGCTACCGAGCAAAGGGCCAGGCCTCACTGTCCTCATGCAAGTAATTCATAGCCCCTGTTACCATGGAAGATTCCTGCCCCCTCGCATCTCATGTAGACACCTAGACGCTTGTACACGCACTAACAGTCAGTATAGAATAGATTCCGTCCGAGAGACCTTTCCTTTTGGATAATACAGTTCTTTAAACATAAGATATCAGATATGATTTGGGATTAGGTTGACATGACCCCCCAGACTTCTGTCTCCACATGTAGAGCTAAATGTCAAGTTCCCTTCACCCTCTAGTTGCACGTCAATCACACGTCATGCGGCTGCACGCGCATCTCTGCCAAATATTTCTGCTGACATTGCAGGATTCTCTTATGGATCCACCCACTTGTGACATCATGTTTAATGACGTTTCTAGTTACGCCTATATGTACGCCTTTTTTCATTACGTATGTGTATTATTATCTGTATTATCAGCTGTTACGCCTCCTGCATCTGTCTTAATGTAATGCTTTTCATATAAATATCTTTACGTGTCAATAATGTATTGCCTTCCCTTCCTGAACCCTCGTGGTGATGGAATTTGATGCCTATGGTTCGAACCATAATTCCTTTGTAGAGGAATAAAGCCTTTCAGAACCTCTAATACCACGGATTCTGCCTCTTATTTTTACTGAGTTATTCTTACTAGACTTTACCGCATAAAAATAGTACAGGTAATGAAATATTTACCACATAAATTGGCGCCCGAACAGGGACACTTTCTCATCTCACGCGCCGGAGGTGCGTTGCAGGCCCGGTCCCCTGCCACAGCTGAACGGACAAAAACGCGTACCCGCAGGACTTCCTGTATCTCCCTCCGGCCAAGCGGGGGTGACTGAGGCTGCGATCAACACCCAGACGAGGCGGTGAGAAGTGCGAAGTATCCCGACCAGAGCCTAGCTGAGAGAGCAAGATCCGAGGTATACAGAGGCCCACCAGGTTCCGAAGTTTCCGAGTCGAGTCGAGTCCAGTCCGGTCCAGTTCAGTTCAGTTCCGAGGCCTTCCGTTCCGTGCTACCCGGTGAGTACCGTTGCTGGGGAGGCAGTTAGACGTGCACATTGGTTCGTGCCGGTCCTGACGGGTTTGGGTACACAAATCCGGTCTGCACTGTTTTAGCAGTGTATCTGTACTGTTTAGCAGTATATCCAGTATGTTCATGTATATATAATCTAGTATTATCTAGTATTATGTCAGTAGTTAGTTTTCTCTTAATTATCATTGTTCGTTAAATGTTAAATGTTAAATGTTTTAATACGTTCTACATATTGTGGTGTGAATGATTGTTCATTATTGTGTTTATTGTATTAAGTGTGTTCAAGATTAAGTAATAAGGTCTAAAAATGCCGCTCTTTTCAAAATTAAGACAGATCAAAACCAGAAAAGGGGTACTCGAAGAAGCTGTTCCCATTCCACCTAGGGACACTCCAGGGTACTTTATGTATCATAAGCATGGCCTAGATGCCGTATTATTTCTTGATTTATGGGTGGACTACACCAAGGATTTACCAGAAAGTCAGAGGTGGCCCGCAGCTGGGACCTGGGATGCAGATTGCATCATGAGAGTAGAAGAAGAATTATGGAAAAAGAAAGCCAGACAGTCACAGAAAGATGCCATTGAATTATGGCGTAAAGAATCATATAGACGTACAGAAAAAGCGCTCAGACAGGAAGAGAAAAGTAGGGAGAATTCGAATAAAGCCCGAGAAAATATATTAATTGAGGAAGGTACCCGAGTAAAAGCAGAACAAGTAGACAGACAACGAAACACTCTTATGAATGGTATGTACCCTCTTCTGGCCGAAGGGTTACCTCAGGCCACCCCGGAAATACCGAAAGACTTGACACCTCCATTACTCCCGATAAAAGCACATCCCAAAACAGCAAAAGATGTTTTCCTTTCTTCCTATTTAGATGATGTAGCTCCTGAATATGCTAATGTTCCGCCACACACACCGCCCACCGATGGTGCTCAACGCCAAGATCATCCGTCTGTATCCCCGCAACAACAAACTCCTACGCACATTCCCACAGGTCCATCTGTTTCTACCGCTTTTCCTACATCTACAGTTTCTATCTTACATCCAACAAATCCTTTCGTGCCTAGCACCTCAGACGGTGCGACAGGAGGTACGACAGAAATTTTTGCCACGCCACCCCGAGGAAATAAATTATCCCTTAGAGATTTAGCATACGAACGTACACCCCAACTAGCAACTTCCGACATGTTTAAAGAGCATCTAGTGGATTGTAGATATGATCCTGTGCCCGGTAGACGGGACGGTATGCTGCTGTCATCACTACGTATACGACGAGCTTCAAGGTATTTAGCGACGCTACCAGGAATGGTGGCACATTTAGACAATATATATCACTTTGTCCAATCAGGGCGAGGCCCTGAAAGTATTGACGAAGCCATGGAATACCAGAAAGTGGATGTACAGAGACAACTGTTACGCTTCTTCATAAACTGTGTGATCAGAAACCAAGACAGGCCTGAGGTAGAGCAGAAGGAAATGCAAGTACTTACCAAATGGGGTCAGAATATATCAGAAGGGAAACATGATAGACAGACATGTATAGTAGTTATGTGCCGAAAGATCCGCAAAGAAGTAGAACGAATACATAAAGAAAGATTAGAGACAGATCAACATGAATCAGAGGGAGAGGAGGACGAGGAATCAGAAATGCCTACAGGACACTTAGAGACAATGGCTTATGTAGGTAAAGGAAGATCTTTTAATAATACCAGATGCTTTAATGATCCGATACGTCCGATACGTCCAGAATGTAACAGAAATTTTCAAGCCCCTATGTTAAATACAAGGTCTCCTGAACACCTATTCCAAGCTGCTGATAAATTACTCCGAGACCGAAGGGGGTACCATATGCTCGATTCCATGGATGAACAAGAATTAGCCAGGTCAGCAGTACAATGGGCTGACAGTCCCGGCAAATACAGTGATGATGCACTAGCACACACGTTTCTGAACCTTGCCCCAGACGAACAGCGTTTAGCTGGTATATACATGATTCAACACCTCCTTATATTATATAAAAGCCAACACTCCGATCCTGGACCCCTACCTGACATATTGACAGAATTACTCACGAATAAATGGAGAGGTTCAGGTACTGATCTAATTAAAGAAATTCTAGAATTTCGAAACCAGTATATAGTTTTCGTATGCCCAGAACATGTTCCAGTTCCCACTATGGGAAGAAAAATGTATCACATAGATAGACAGAATCCGTTACGCGAAGTGCACCCAATAAGAGGTGACGACAATAATTTTAAACGCGTGTTTGTGTACACGCCCATAACTAAAATTGAATTATTAGAAATGAAGAAAGTAGTACCCAGCCATGACAAGGATCCAGCAGGTTTCCACCGTGAGATAAAAGACATGTTACTCATGGGAGAGTATACCTACCCCGACATTATGAAAACATTAAAAGTATTAATGCCTGCCGGTATTTACGAGAAACTCAAAGAAAAGGAATGGGAGGTGGGAGACCAAAAGATAGATTGGACAGCATTAGAAAACGAAGAAAAGGCCCGAGCTGCAGGATCAGGGCTTGGGGAAAAGACTACAGCACTACCAGGATTACTAGTGCAGGTACTGCCACGTTTATTAACTACGAAAAAGGAGGACTGGGGTGCAATCTCAGCCTGTAAACAAAAGCAAGATGAAGACACTAGTGATTTCTATTCCCGATTTGAAAAATGTTTTGGTATAAATAGTGGCATAAAAGCAAGTAGCGAGTCATATCCACATCTGTTTGTGACAAAATTAGTTGAAAATTCCCTACCGCAAGTTAAGAGTAGAGTATTGAAATTCGAGAGTACCTGGCAAGGTAACACCCCGTCACAGATGTTACAGATGTTACAATATCACCACAATAGAATTAGAGAAGAACAAGAACATGAACAAAGACGTATGAAAGACACGAAAATGAAAATGCTTGTGGCTCAGTCAGTTCCAGCTGATGGTCATAAAAAGGGTGATTCCGCAGGTCCGGTGAAAGGGACATGCAACTATTGTAAACAACAAGGTCATTATATACACGATTGTGCAGTTCTGAAACATAATATCGCCACGGGTAAAACCCAGGAAAGACCACGTCCACCTAGACAGCATCAGAACCAACCACAAATCCCTCAGCATGCACAATCTAGGCCAGCTCCGCAACAGGCAGCTCCACAACAGACCGTAGCCACATCACAGCAGCAGCCTATTGCTGCCACACAAGCAACAACGCAACAGATGTACCAGTATGCACAAACTGACTATCCCGATTATCAGCGATACACATGAAATAGCCTAGAGAGGGAAGTTGGCTTACCCCTTATCGAGGTTCCTGTAGATCAAGAGGGACCTTATGTACATAGTGAACTATTAGGGGAAGACAGAAAGTTTTTACTTGATACAGGGGCAAGCAGAACAACTATACGACGCAGTGAAGTTCCAGGGGCACCCCTCTCAGGCTCACAGAATATTTCCCTTGGATTCTCAGGAAAGCCTATCATTAATGAAGTATCGCAACCCCTTCCACTTACGGTTGGTCCATTGACACGAACTACAGATTTATTGCTTACTAAATCATGTCCAGAAAACTTGTTAGGTATAAAAACATTGAAAGCTCTAGGAGCTATAATATGTTGTTCTCCGGAAGGAGTACGATTATTTTTACGTGACTTCAAAGGTCACTACGTGTCTAGAGACATGGATCACCGGCTGCAGAATTTACCTACACATTTATGGGCACAAGGCCCTACTGATGTTGGTTGCATGAACATTACACCATATCGAGTCACACTAAAAACAGGAGTAGTACTACCACGAATGCGACAATACAAGTTACCACCAGATGCTGTTGTGGCTTTGCTGCAAATCATTGACGAGCTCATTGCACAAGGAGTGGTTGTGGAAACCGACTCCAATGTATGTAATTCCCCGATAATTCCGATTCTTAAAAGAACGGATCCAAAAGCACCACCAGTATATCGATTAGTTATTGATCTGCGCGAATTAAATAAATGTATTGTACCACAATACCCTGTGGTCCCAGATATCTCTTCATTACTAACAGCTATTGATTCAGAAGCAACGTTCTTTACTGTAATTGATCTCAAGAATGCCTTCTTTAGCGTCCCAATAGATCCGGAAAGTCAATATTTGTTCGGATTCAGTTTAAATGGACGAAGTTTTAAATTCACACGCGCACCTCAAGGATTCACAGAAAGCCCCAGCATCTATAGCCAAGCACTGAAACGAGAACTTGACAGTATCCACATGCCAGTTAACACTGCCCTGCTTCAATATGTCGATGATCTGCTGATCACCGCCCGAAGCGAACCTGAATGTGAAAAGGCATCACTGACGGTTTTACAATTTCTGGCCGACAAGGGGCACAAGGTGTCCCCTTCTAAGCTGCAATTCTGTGTCCAGCAAGTTATTTATCTTGGGCACTTGCTGTCCAAGGAGGGAAGACAGCTTACACCTGACCGCATCCAGTTAATTGCTAACATGCCACCACCTAAGACACAAAAGGAGGTGCGGGCTTTTATAGGTCTCACTTCATACTGTAGGCAGTGGATCCCTCAATATGCATTTCTAGCAAAACCACTCATTCAGTTGACAACACAGGAGGCAGCCACATCGACTGTCCTCCCTTGGACTCAAGAACATACGCAAACCTTTGAAAGCTTAAAGAAAGCTTTATGCCAAGCACCTGTTTTAGCAACACCATGTTACAGTAAGCCTTTTACACTCTTTGTTACAGAACGCGAAGGTACTGCCTTGTCAGTACTCACTCAGGAACAAGCAGGATCACACAAACCATGTGCTTATTTTTCTAGTACATTAGATCCCGTAGCTCAGGCTCTTCCTGCGTGCCTGAAATCAGTGGCAGCAACAGCTTTAGCAATCAGACAAAGCGATGCCATAGTGTTAGGACATCAATTGACAGTACAAGTACCACACGCAGTAGAGGTTCTCTTGAACCGCACACAAACACAACACTTGACTATAGCAAGACTCACCGGTTATGAATTAACATTGTTTCAGCCACACATAGAAATCAGACGTTGTAATACATTAAATCCTGCCACACTTTTGCCAGTAAACGGAACAGATCCATTAGCACATGATTGTATTGAAGTCATTACTATCACGACGAAACCCAGACAAGACTTGACAGATATCCCTTTATCAGATCCGGACCTGACATTGTATGTAGATGGTTCATGTATGAGAACAAGTACAGGAGAGTTAGTGGCCGCTTACGCAGTCACAACAGACACTGAAGTCATTGAAACAAATTGTATTAACACTTTGTCAGCTCAAGCAGCAGAGCTCATCGCTCTGACACAAGCCTGTATTCAAGCCAAAAATAAGAAAGTCAACATATACACAGATTCACGTTATGCATTCGGAGTCGTCCATGACTTCGGCGTACTGTGGCGAGAGAGAGGTTATTTAACTTCTCACGGTGCCCACATCCAACACGGACCCCTCATTCAAGCTCTATTAGACGCGATTCATCTACCTACTGCAATATCGATTATGAAATGCAAAGCCCATACAAAAGTTACCGATATCATTTCTCAGGGTAACGACCTAGCTGACAGAACAGCTAAACAGACTGCTCAGAATCAGACTCATACAACTGACACGACAAAGACAATAGTTCCGACACCAACACATTGCATGACAGTTAGGGATCCCGCCCTTGATGTAATTGACATACAGACACATGCTACACCAGAAGAAATAAAGAAATGGACTGAATTAGGAGGGATCCAAATGGATCAAGGATGGATGACGAAGGGAAAATCTATATGGTTTCTTCCCGATTCCATGGTTCAAGTCATCATTAACACAATACATAGTCCAGCGCACCTAGGAGAAAAAGCTATGCTAGATAGCATTCAACACATTTGGTTCAACAAACACTTGAGAGCAGCAGCCAAACAGAAAGTACGTACCTGTATGATATGTTGTCAGTTTAATCCAGGTAAAAGCATCCCCGTAGAGCAGGGTGGATTTCAACCTCCCGATCACCCTTTTGAAGTCCTCCAGATGGATTATATCCAGATGGAACGATGTCGAGGATTCAAATATGTTCTCGTAGTTGTTTGTGCTCTCTCCCGTTGGACAGAAGCCTACCCGGTTTCAGATTACACTGCCCCGACTACTGCCAAACAGCTAGTTCGAGAATTCTTCCCACGGTACGGTTTGCCTCGTGTCGTGTACTCAGATAACGGCCAACCATTCTCATCCGAACTAATGAAACACGTTTCACTTCTGTTAGGTTACCAATGGAAATTCCACTGTGTCCGACATCCCGAGGCAGCAGGTCTCGTGGAACGTCATAACCAAACTCTGAAAATTAGATTGTCCAAAATATGTAGAGAAAAAGGTGTCGATTGGATAGTAGCCTTACCAGTTGCGCTCTTTTACATGAGAATGGTAGCACATTCTCGAACAGGGCTATCCCCGTATGAGGTGATCTTCGGTAGACCACCAAATATGTGGGGGACGCCTATACCTCGTAAAATCACTGATGTTGACTGTAATATGCTGACAGATTACCTGGCTTCCTTGATGTCTGCACTACAATCTTGTCGTTCACAGGTAGCTGCAGCTTTTCCCGATAACACTGAGGTGAAGCCCCCTGACGTGGTTCCAGGTGACCTGGTTCTTGTGAGGAATTTCGACCGGAAGACCCAGCTGGAGCCCAGGTGGCAGTCGCCCAAACTCGTCCTGCTGACCACAAGGACAGCCGTGAAGATTGAGGGACGTAAAGGGTGGTTGCACTCGAGCCATATCAAGAAATTTTATGGACTACCGTCCGATGTGAACACTCAGCCCTGCATTCCCTCACAGACAGACTCAAAGCTCCCCTTGGTTGAAAGGACGGAGAACGAACTCTATAAACTGAAACTAAGGTCTAGCAAGTCAGACAATTTGATTGTTTAAGTCCTCTCCAAGGTGAATCGGTTGAATTTGTCTCTGACATGTATCCTCTAGACCGAAATAGAGAGAGAAATAGACAGATACAGCTTAAAAAACATGCGTACTGTAAATCGCTTCGTAGTCACTGCATAGTGACATTATTAATTTTGTTTTTTCTAAGTCTTCTGATCATCATCTCTAGTGTATTTCTACATATGTATTACCCTATTTCTAAGCGTGCTTACAATGCTACCGCTGAACATTCTTTTAGCGAATTACCTCCGCATGAGTTGTCTTATAGATTTGCGCTGCGCAACAACACTTTCATAAGTATGTTACATCATTCCCATCAGATCAACAATGCTACCAATTGTTGGATATGTGGCCGACTCCCTCCCTATCAGAACTATAAGGGAGTTCTGCCTCTCTTTCCGTATCCGTTCACACACAATGGCTCCTGTGGAGCATGGTTTAGTTTGATTAATTCCCTAGATTCAAATTCCGTAGTTTATCAAGACAACTGGGTATGGGGAAACCTGAACCTAGTTTTGCTTAAAGTCTGCTACCCTAACAAGGAGGGACTTCCCAAAAGAACAGGAACTGATCTAGAAAATGAAGTATATGGATTAGGTAACTTTACACTTAACCTCATGATTCTGAATGTTGAATCCGAAGCTACACCAATCTTGCCCGCTATGTCAGTATTTCCAGTTAAAGGTGAATTATGTGTAAGAAAGAATGGTTCCATACACATGGGCCATAGTAAATGTACCACTGTAATAAAATTCAGTGATCAAGGCAAGTCTACATTCAGAGCTTCTCGTCATTCCTACTTCATATGTGGCCAGACTGCATATATACGTTTACCTCTAGATTGGGATGGTACCTGTTACATAGCATTCCTTCTGCCACCTGTTTTCCTAGCCCCTCCTGATTATCACAGAAATACCCATTTAGTACACAATAGACAGCAGAGAGATCTCCCGATTGTCGATTACACTGAAACGGCATGGGAGCAATACACAGATTTCAATAAAGGTTTCTTTCCCTATATAGGTACAGTCACTAATAGTAAGCTGATACGTAGATTAACTAGAACCCTTGAAGCAGTAGTGAATGAGACTACTTCCGCCCTAGGCAACTTAACAGAGGAGCAGTCTGCGATGCGGATTGTTGTGCTTCAAAATCGTCTTGTCCTTGACGTCATCCTGGCCGATAGGGGCGGAGCTTGTAGGGTCATCGGATCAAGTTGCTGTGTTTTCATACCAGAAATCTCGCCGTCAGTATATAAAGCCATAACTCGCCTTCATAAGATTATAAGCCAGATACACCAGAGTCCAGGCACCTGGACTTGGTCCGGTTGGTTCTGGAGCGTGTTGTCAGCCTGGGGATGGAGGATTCTATCCTTCCTAGGTATTGGCTTTCTCATACTATTCAGTTGCTGCTTATGTCTACAATGTGGGCCAGCGATTTGTGGTTTGTGTGCCACATCGTGTATTCCGCATCCAAGTTTTCGTTCAAGATCCCGGAAGAAGAAAGAAGAAGAAATGATGCTATACGAACAGATTGATGGATTGATGAAGATCGATATCTCCTGAGGGTCCGTAGGGGACAAGGAGGGAATGAGGAAATATGAATTTTATGATCAGTTATGTCCCCTATCTTAGACCCCAACGGCTCCATGTGCATGCTACAAGTACATGTATGTTCCCTCCAGTTCCAGTTATGAAGACGCAAATACATGTGCGTCCACCGTCAACATGTCCTCTTTCAGATCCGCCATGAATGGGTCAGATATTCCATTCCTAAGTATGAAAGGCCACCGACTTTATGTGGTTCACTTTCCACGTTTTACAGTTCAGGCGAGTAGGCCCTGAATTCTGCCATCAAGCCTTTTCCTGCCTTCTGCCTCTGAAAGCTCCAGTCTGAGCCCGCATCTGTATCCATGAACTTTGTCCTACTCCCTGCGCGGCTAACGGTGCCTGATCCGGCCTGTTGCCTGCCAAAAACTGTATTTCACCTTCAAGATTATCTGCTCCGCTCCTCATCCGATGCATTCCTGTCTAGTAGTTTAGGTAAACATTCTTCCAGCTACCGAGCAAAGGGCCAGGCCTCACTGTCCTCATGCAAGTAATTCATAGCCCCTGTTACCATGGAAGATTCCTGCCCCCTCGCATCTCATGTAGACACCTAGACGCTTGTACACGCACTAACAGTCAGTATAGAATAGATTCCGTCCGAGAGACCTTTCCTTTTGGATAATACAGTTCTTTAAACATAAGATATCAGATATGATTTGGGATTAGGTTGACATGACCCCCCAGACTTCTGTCTCCACATGTAGAGCTAAATGTCAAGTTCCCTTCACCCTCTAGTTGCACGTCAATCACACGTCATGCGGCTGCACGCGCATCTCTGCCAAATATTTCTGCTGACATTGCAGGATTCTCTTATGGATCCACCCACTTGTGACATCATGTTTAATGACGTTTCTAGTTACGCCTATATGTACGCCTTTTTTCATTACGTATGTGTATTATTATCTGTATTATCAGCTGTTACGCCTCCTGCATCTGTCTTAATGTAATGCTTTTCATATAAATATCTTTACTTGTCAATAATGTATTGCCTTCCCTTCCTGAACCCTCGTGGTGATGGAATTTGATGCCTATGGTTCGAACCATAATTCCTTTGTAGAGGAATAAAGCCTTTCAGAACCTCTAATACCACGGATTCTGCCTCTTATATTTACTGAGTTATTCTTACTAGACTTTACCGCATAAAAATAGTACAGGTAATGAAATATTTACCACAGGATAGAAATCTCAAAAGGCCAAGAAAATAATATTTATGGGAAAGGAACAAAGGTGGGTGACACAACAAAAACAGAAAAGATTATGAGTTGAAATGTGGAAACTTGGGTGCGAAAAGATTTTAAATAAATTGTTATTTTTCTATCTGTCTATCTATCTAGATCCCCCTGATTCATTGATCTAAACCCGGCTATACCATCAGTATATGGGCGAGCTAAAGGGGGCCTGGCTGTTCTTATCCCAAATAAATTGCCCAGTACTGTTAGGAAAACCTTGACCAAATCTCCTTTTTATCAGATGACACATCTCATAACTGATCAATGGTATGAGGTTTAGGCCTGGGCGAAGCACTACGCTACGCTCGCGTAGTTTGCGAAGTTCGCGCTACTTCGCACTACGTGAACTGCACGTAGCACAGTGCGAACACGCGTAGCGTAGTGTTGCGTAGTGCTGCGGTCATTTTTGCTTGCTCGCGGTCCTCAACGTCAAGTTGGCAACCGCGAGCAAGCAAAATGACATCCCGGCGAGACTTTTTCCTTGTTCGCTATCAGCAACATCAAGTTGGCGATCGCGAGCATGGAAAATAAACCTCCCGGCGAGATTCCCAACGCGAGGAGGTCAGGTTTCTCATTGAGAGGGGTCGCGTATGCTCGCGACCGCTCGCGATGAGAAACTACCAGTTCGCGTTGAGAAAGCTGCCGCTCGAGTAAAAATCTACTCGAGCAGCAGAAAACTACAGCTCGCACTGTGCAAGATGCCATTTTCAATGCTTGCACAGTGCCGGTTGCTTGTCCGCACTGTGCAATCATTGAAAACAACATCTTGCACAGTGCGAACATGTTACTACGCAGTTCGCGAAGTGCTACGCGTAGCTCGCGTAGTGCGAACTTCACTTTGCGTAGCTTCGTGAAGTGCTACTTCGCGAACTACGCCCACCCTTAATGAGGTTATCTTAATTATTACAATCATCTTTTTATTAATAATTATGGAGTGAATTAAGAAGGGGTATAAAGGTTTTCCTAAATAAGATGGGCTCAAATAACATTTACATCTGGGCAGGAGATTTCAATCCTACTTTTCACACAATCCCTGTGGGGACTTAATAAATGAACTACTATATCAACTTAGCTTAGAGATAATTTACCAGGAACTGGGGGCAGAGGGATTTGCCATACCAACATTTGATGGAAACTGCCAGTGCTCCATTATCAACCATAATTTGGTCTCAGCTAAATATTTACAGTTAATCAATATTTATAAAAGAGTAAGTACTGTTCTTAGTGACCGTGCCATGTTAGCCCTTATTCCAAATATCTCCTGTAACAGAGGCGAGGCCCCTGATCAAGCACCATCTATTCAAAGTTCCGGTAGCAACTAAGTTAAAATCAAATGGGCTGGGGTAAATGAACCCACCCTACTTAAAACTGTCATTTCAGAGCAATGAGACTAATTTGTGACCTGTACTGAATTGAGGGGAGGGTCATAACAAATTGGTGGAAACCTTTTGTAGGATTGCTGTAGCCATTACCTCTAAACTGCATAGACCGGCTATATGCACTGGGAGCAGACTAAATTGCCAATAGTGGTTAAGTTCATCCTGTTGAGAAGCAAACCAAGCATTAAGAAATGCCTTTCCAGAAACCTGTAAGGACAGGGATAAAATGAGGGCCCTCATTTTTAACTAAAAGATAGAGTGAAATTCCAGGGACAAGGAACTTCAGGAGCAGGCTTGGGCAGATTTATGGCAGGCAGCAGCCATTTGAGAGAATACTCTCTTTAGGTAAATTATAAATCCACCTTTTCTCAAGGAAAATTCCACACCTACCTTGGATGTTTCTGACTTGCCAGATACCTAAATTTCTCATTTTAGTGTTGTTAGAATTGGAGGTCTCTTATTGGCAGAGGTAGGAACCTTTGACCGAAAATAGACCCTTGACTCTAATCAGGGTAGGGGGACACACACTTTAGATAGCCCCTCCTGATAGCTTGGTCTGAGCAGACAGGCTTATCTCAAATGCAATGTGTAAAGTATTTGTACCAACACTCACAGTAACACAGTGATAACATCACAAATGGACACCACACAGGTTTAGAAAAATAAAGGTGTCGTTATATGAATTTGAGAAGACTAAAACGACAAAAATCCAACATACACAGGAATAGGTTTTCAGTAAAAATGTCTTTCAAAGATGTTGCCACAAATAAAGTGGTAGACTCTGTAGTCTTTACAAAAGTGTTGCAAAAATAAACTTGTGCACTCTGTATGTCTTTATGCGAAAGCGTGATAGGGCAAAACAGCCCTTGAATTGTAGCAAGTTAGGTGCCCAAAAGTGGTATCACAAACCCACTTCACTTCGGCACCGACAGACGATGCCCCTGTTGTTCTGGACCCTTCAATACTCTCCTAAAGCTGACTTCACGGCCAGCGACAATGAAAATATGCCCCCAAGGCGTGGCTAAAAGTCAAAGTGACTGAAGCAGTCCCCCGGTGCCGTTCACCAGCGAGAACAGCTCCCTGCAGACCCGCAACCCGCCCCAGGCAGCGCCACACGGAGCGGTTCAGAATTCTAATCTGAACGTTACCTGGGGGGTTGCTCTCTCTTCCTCGTGAACATCGTCCTGCTGGGTGGCTCTGGCAAAGCAGTGCAGGGGAGACCCTGTTGCCAGGCAACGCCTCTCAGCCGCGTAGATCACAGCACTGCTGCCCTTCCGGTTTTAGTGAACTTGGGCGATCCTGAAAAGCACTCAGTACCTAATGGTTTGCAGGCTCGGACCAGCGGCGGTGAAAGCACTCCCCAGACCATGGCTCGGGCCGGCAGCAGTGGAAAAGTGCTCCGTAGATTACGGCAGACTCCACGACGATCACAGCGCAGACAGGGCTGGGTGCTGACACACGCACACAGCAGCACTGTGACTACGGCCGGCGATCATATCAGAGGCACAGGACTTGAGGTAATCAGAGCCTCTGGGTATTACTGCAGGCTTCACACGGGTTACACGCTTTGCCCAGATACATGCACACAGCGTTGTGAAGATTTTGCAAACTTTGGTAACCCTGAGTTTCCACAACAGGAGGCCAGGTCTTCTCAGGCCCTTGGAGATTTCCTTTCAGTAGAGGACACAGCACACAGCAAAGTCCTTCTCCTTCCCTTGGCGGAATAGCAACTGCAGGTCAGCCCCAGAACACACAGCAAGGGCAGTCCTTCTCAGTTTCTCACGCTCTTCTCCTTGGCAAAGGTTCTTCTTAATTCCAGGATGATCTAAAGTTCAGGGGTTTCAGCTCTAATATCTATACCCTAAAATGTATTTGTTCTCTTTGTGTAAGGGGTCCTGAACCCAGTCCAAACCAGTTCTGGGTGCACTCTGCCAGTGCACAACATCTTCCTTTGTCAGTGTATACCAGGGTCTTCAGATACACCGCAGGAGGTGGCACCGTTTTTTTCTGAAAAGCCGGCACAGCCATAGTCAGGTACAGGTGCTACTCCTCCCACCACTCCAAATGCAGATTGGCTTATTCAGCCTAGGGCTGACACACCCAGACTCCTGGAGCCACCCCAGCCCCTGTCACTCCAAAGCCCGATATTCAATCCACAACCAGGCAGAGGCACACAGGAAGGTTGGACAAGAAAACAGCCACTTTCTAAAAGTGTGATTTTCAAACTTAATTTAAAAACCATCCTTACTAAATGATGTGTTATTAAATTCTGAGTTCAGGGATACCAGACTCCAATTTTCTATCTTACTCCTATGGGAGGATATGCTTGTAAAAATGTTTACAGGGTATTCCCACTTCTGTCCTACGGGCAAGATAGCCTTTCAATAGTAAAAAACGAAATTGGCAATATTTAACTATCAGGACATGTTACACGCTTCAGTACATGTCCTACCTTTCCCATACAATGCACCCTGCCCGGGGGGTACCTTGGGCCTACCATAGGGGTGTCATATGTGTAAGAAAAGGGAAGGATAAGTCCTGGCCAGTGGGTACACTGGCCAGGTCAAAATGGCAGTTAACAAACTGCGCGCAGGCACTGCGGTGGCAGGCCTGAGACAACTTTTCAGGGCTACTCATGTGGGTTGCACAATCAGTGCTGCATGCCCACTAGTAGCATCTGATTTACCAGCCCTGGCACAGGTAGTGCACTTTACTAGAGACCTACTGTTATGCCAATCAGGGAGAGCCAATCACAATATCAATTTATACAGGGAGCCATTGCACTTTGACACTGACCAGCAGTGGCAAAACGCCCAAAGTATCTCAGCCAGCAAAAACAAAATCCATCACAGCATCAAAACCTCAGGAGGCAGAGGCAACAAGTCAGGGAAAACCAAGCCAAGGATACCAGGTCTAACAGGTGCCATTATCAATTCAAAAAGCATTCATATGGATGTAACATGGGAATCTACACGCACTATCAATTATGTGTCTCTAGAAGCATTTACCATAGAGGAAGTTAATTTAGCACTAAAGAATAGTGCTTCAGGAAAAGCCCCAGGGTCTTATGTGGTCCCCGTGGATGCTTTTAAATCACTCTACTTCCTATGGGTACCAATTCTTTCTCAAATGTTTAAAGCTGCTGCAAATGGTCGCTTTAGAAAACTTTGGCCAGAAAGTGTGATTTTACCCATCTTTAACCCCTTCGACGTGCATGACGGAGCGGTTCAGTCATGCACGTCATTTGCGCTGTGCGCATGACGGAACCGTTCCGTCATGGCCCCGCCCGCGCACAGAACCTTCAGCGTGGCGCGGAAATCCGCGCCGCGCTGAAGGGGTTAAAAAATGAGACAGAAGGGATGTCAGGTGCTACCGCCCTATATCACTTTTAGACTCTTCAGCTAAACTAATGGGTAGATTGATCCTGACAAGGCTGGAAACCTGGGCCCAGGAAAATTATATTTTGTCAGATATTCAATTTGGGTTAAGGAAGGAGATAGGCACTGTGGAACAGGGGATACATTGTACTTTATTATTAGTAAATATACATTGGCAAGGGAGAAGCATATATTCTTCTAATTTGCAGACCAGTCAAGCGTCTTCGATCTTGTGAACCATGGCAAGTATTAACGGATATGGGTGCCCCAAGTCATATTGTCTGCTTTCTCTCCCAGTTGGATGCCACTCTAACATCATCTGTGCACTATAGTGGCAATAGAGAACGCACTGAGAAGATCCGGGTCACCCGGGGGATAAGGCAGGAATGAATGTGTGCCCTTGTTTTACTTATACATCAATGGAGTGGAACATTTTTGCAAAACATGAATGTGGACACACCTGGCATGGGTGCACATTTTCCCCCTATCCTGCTTTATGTTTAATACTCATCTCTAGGACAGCAAATGGTCTCCAGCGGATTATTCACAACTTTGCTAATTTTATGGAGTGTAGAGATCTTAAATTGAACTTGGGTAAAACGTTTATCATGACCTATGAGAAAAAGTGATACCTGAGAAGGGTGTCTATGCTCAGGAATAAAAATAGAAGAGCTAAAAGCTTTTAGTTATTTGAGTATTATATTCTACCACAAAGGGGATTGGTCATCACATATGAAAATAGCTAAACTTAAATGTATCAGGATTATTGCAGCAGTTTATTCCTTCTCCAAGAAAATAGTAAACAAGCCTATAAAATATTATTAAGCTGTACAGAAGCAAATGCTTACAAGTAGCCTTGTGCGGTTCCCCGTGTATGGGGCAGGGAAAAGTGTAAATTGCTGCAGGTTCAAGATAATAGGCGAGGAGGCTTCTGGGAGTGCCTAGCTCGACTCCTTCCTTTATAGTGCATAAAGAGCTTGGAATGTAGTATATTGAAGACACCATACAGCTTAGTACCTTGAAGAAGTGGCATGGTATCAGGTTAAAAGAGGGCACCAAGCTCACCGGGATGGTTATCAGAGACTACATGTGTCTGGACCATTTTGACGAAATCCCATGAATGCAGAATGTGCAATCCTTATTAGATGAATTGGGAGAAGATCTGAACCCACTACAACCCCATAGCATCCGGAAATATAGCAAAAACGAAAATAGCAATAACAACAATCTCTGTATGATGTTTCATATTGAGTACATTATTTCAGTAGCATGCTCACTGGCTGGTTTCTCACCTTCTCAATGGTACACTTACAGTAGCAAAGTCGTGGAACAAGACTCAGATCCGAAACCACTTTAACTTCAACCATCTGGGCACTTTGGACTTCACTGGACTTCGCTTTGGGAACTGTAACTGCAACTGGGAAGACTCCTTCTGCTCTTGGTCTCGTCATCCTGCAAGTCTTCTGCAATATCTGTGCTCCAAACAGGCTCTTAACAAGGCCTGTGGATATCCAGGACACTAGAAGGAATCTCCCTTGCAGTGAAGGAGTCACTACTCTGGATCTGCAGGCATTGCAATGAAGCTGACCAATCTGCTCTTCCTGAGCTCTTATGGACTGCGAAAGGTTCAGCAACACAGGTGGTGGTTCTGCAACTCCCTTGAGGACTGTTCTGTCTTTACAGCAAGTTTGAAGCCAGTATCCCTCGTCCCTCGTCGGAACCGCTGGAGCAGTACCCCTGTGCACCGCATTGACTTGCCATTGCCAAGGCGTGTTCAGTCTCTCTCCTCCAGAGATCTTTGAGTTCCATCCTCAAGAATTTCCTGCAGCCAAGATTTTTACCACTTCCTTTGCATCCTTTGGTGACCTGCTCAAGGTCCTCTTGAGACTCCTGTGCCTTTGGCCCCTGGGTCCTCTTGAGGATCTTTCTTGGCTCCAGTGGCTCTCCTGCTTGCTCGGGCCTGCTTTGACTTACCTGCCTGTGGTGATTCACTTAGACCTTGCTGGTCACGAAACTGCAACTTCATCGATGACTATGTTGGTTGCCGTTGCCAAGGCTTTTTGGTGTCCCTGCCGGACACTGACCCCTTGGCCCTTGACATCCGGTGTGGGACAGCTCATGAATGGCTCCTGGTCTTCTACAGTGTCGCCTGGCACACAGCTGCAACTTCAAAGGCACCGTCAACTCTCCTGAATCCCTGACATCGGTGGGCAGTCGTCTCCCAGGCCTCCTGGTCACTCACACTGAGTGGCATAGACTCTGTCCTCTCTGCTTGCAGGTACCTCTCATCTTGAATCCACCTTCGGGTTCAACCTGACTTTTTCACCTTTTTTGCCAGCTGCATCTTTTCTGAAGTCCTCCATTGTAGTCTACTGTGGTTTCTGACATCACTTCTCACCTATGCACCTGGCTTCCCTGGTGTAGGTATCCTGGTTCCTAGGGGTATCAATGGTTGGGGTGACTCTCCAACCTTCCATCTTTCACGGGGTGGCTTCACGGTCCACTGGGAAGGATCCTTTTTCTTTAAAACTGCAACCATGACTTTGCCATTGACTTTCATTGAGCATGCGGTCATGTTCCCACTCTATACACCACCTCTGTGGGGTTCCTAGATACTCACCTCGGGTGGTTCCTTGCATCCCTGGCTCTTCTACCTCTTCTGGGCCCATTCTTAACTTAGGTCGTGGTTCGCATTCCACTATTTTAGTATATGGTTTGGTCTCTCCCTGTCTTTGGTTTCAGACAAGCTACCAGATTAATGTTTATTCAAATTTCAATTTAGTAGTGGAGTCGAAGTTTAGTAAGCATTTAGGAAAAGTGAATTTTAGGAAGTTACACTTTATCTGTCTAAATTAGGATTAACCTGCCAGCAGTTGCCCCCTGTCAGTGCTTTCCCTTAATGAGGTGTGAAAAATGTATCCAATGCAGAAATAATGGCTTAAGCCTTATGGCAGGAAGACCTGGGTTTCTTCCATACGACTCCTATCAGCTCAGGAAAGGCAGCTGGAGAGGAGTCAGGAACTTCACTAACTTGAAAGGGACCAGAGTGATCCCTGCCCATTCATACCTAAGTGCAATGGGAGACCCGGGAGAAAGAAGCATTTTATTTCCTGGGGTCATAGAAGTTAGGTTGGCATCAGTCCAGTGGGAGGTGAAGTTCCTCTTAGAATCAACTTAGTGCAGCAAGGAGGAGGGGATTTGTCACACCCATGATTGGCATAGTAGGAGCCTCCATGGGCAGAAAGGCGCTACGGTCTTGAATTTGCCTGAGAATATTGCTCTGTGGGGTAGTTTGCAGTAAGGCAAAAAAGAATGTGCTACAAATGTGGGAATGTTTAATGTTTCTCTCACTAGTTAGGGATTGCCCAAGAGTCAGAGATTGCCCATCACCCACTGGCTGGGGAACCCTACAGCTCACCAGGACAATCTCTGGGCCTGTGGATAAGCAGAAGAAGAAAACTGCACTTGCTAGTGTAAGACGTGGGTAGAGACTTGAGGGGTTCAACCTACTCTCACTTGTACTCAGGACAAAGAAGTGAACTTTAAGTGTTAGTTAGCTGACCTCATGTGTGGCTACAGTGATTTAACATGATTCCACAGGCTTTTGTTCCTGAAGTGCTCAGCTGACCAGTAGCAACTGGGCATGCTGGTGTCCTTTATTGGCGTGATTCCTGGCCAATAGTGGCTGTCACCGAGGTCTTCGAATGGATTATGGAAATGCACTTCTGCTATCCATAAATGAATCCTTTTTAAACAAGCTCCAGGTGTTACAAAATATTTCGGCCAAGATGATTTTGAATCTCCCTCAACGAACCTCCTCTGCTCCGTGTCTCAGAGCCCTGCACTGGCTCCCAGTAAAAAAGCGCATCCTTTTCAAGGTTTTCTGCCTTACTCCACAGTACTGGGCCAGAAAACTCTGCTGGTACAAGCCTCAGAGGGCACTGCGATCAAGTGCTAAGTCCTTGCTCACCCCTTTTAGAGTTTATACCGCCAGGCAGGGTGGTAGATCCTTTTCACACTTAGCTCCGTTTTTCTGGAACAAGTTGCCACACGATTTGCGGTCCATCCCTGTCCTTAGGTGTTTTCGTAGCAAACTCAAAACCTGGTTGTTTGATCAGTAATCCCACCCTACCTTTGTCTCTTTGCTTCCAGCCGCTGCAAGCGCCATGAGACTCTTTGGAGTGATATGTTTGCGCTATAGAAGTGTTGTTGAATTGACGTGACTTGACTTCGGCACCTGAGAAGAGACAAAGAGGACCTGCTCCAGAAGATTTGAAAAGTTGAGACTTTGATTTTTGGACTTCACAGCAAAGGTATCCCATTACAAGTGGATTTCATTACATACAGCTGTAGGCTTACCCCACTGAATGGTTTTGAGCCTCCTAAAAAATCCTATGTGAAGGTTGAAATCTTGGATGGGTAAAGGCATGAAAAGTACCCATATGATGCAAGGATCTCAGTATCTGCAAGATTTGAATTTCTCCCACTTTGAGCTTTTGACACCAAAACCAAAGATTTCAACTGGACCACATACAATGGGTATTTAGCTTCAAGAATTTTTTTTCGTATACAGCCTGCAACCTTGCACCGCTGGACAATCTTGACTTCTATTTCAGAGAGTAAGTATAATATTTGAACAGGATGACCAACTTGGTGTATCCCTCACACTCCATCATGGTCAGCCTGAAATCACTCCCAGGTTCTGGTGAACCACGAACAATAAATTGTCATTAATGGCTTCCTTTTTCTTGGTGATTTTTATCTAACATCTCTAAAAACTCATATCTCCAGGTCCCCTTGCAGGAGTTTTGTTTTCTTGGTGTCATTTTGTTAACAAAATGTTTTTATTTTTACAAATTGGTTGTTGAATTTTTATTGTCTTGTATTTTGCCCTTTTAACTGTTTTGTTACTTCTAAATACTTTGAGCCCAAGTTTAAATATTTGAAACTGTGTTTTACTCTAACAAATTTGTGGCTTTTTCCTTGTGGTGAACTCACATCCACACCAATTAATAACCCACTTTTTACAAATAGCATATTATTCTGTCCACATCTCCATATATATAATTTAAACAGCACCTACTGGCAGTTATCACAGTGAGACTTTGCTCACACACAACAGGATGAGCAAAATAAACCATGCATTACCACATGTGGAAAGTGTATATTATCACTATCAAAGTGGATGCTGGTGCATTTCCTGATGGTACTATTCATTTCGCCAGACTTCAAGCTTGTGCCTGATTTTATATTTAAATTTTAAGCTAAGATATAGGGAGTGTAGTGTGATGCTACAGGCATTAATGAAGTATGAAAAAGGTCAGTTGAGACTTGTAAGATTGAGCAGATTGGAGTTAGGCTTAGCTCTTACTTCTATATTCATTTCCATCTCTCACTATTTCACACAATTTGAAACTGTCAATACCCAGAAGGAAGTGAAGCGATAAGCATTGGCTAAAGTCTGCATATGCTGGCTTGATTTCCTTTTCTGTTTTCAATCCATCCTATTCAGAAATGAATGAGTATCTGAGAAGCAACCAAAGAAAAAAGTGCTGGTAGTCTAGCAAGAGATGCTTATTGCCGTGCTAGCATTGCTTGATGATTGTGAGGGGCTAATGCTAACAAAGAGAAAACCTACATCCTTATATATAGGAACAGACAGTGTGATCCCGCAGCATGACCCCACAATGCCTCAAGACACTCCTGAGTGATGCAGCTGTGCGATAAAAATCCTGATTGATTGACTGATATTTTAGACCTATACAAAACTAAATGTAGGAGAAATGAAACAATATTGGTTGTGGTAAGGATTGTACAAATGGATTGACATGGTGCAATGACAAACTGGTCCTGCACCCTTCACAATATTGTTTTTACAATAAATCACCTGGAACGATATCTTTATACAGGGTAAAAGTCAGCGGGACACACATATCAATCAAAGATGAAACTTTGGAAGGACTACCAGTCACAGCAAGGAGGCTCCATAGTGCCTTGTTTGCAGAAACAGGTATTGCCAGGAGAAGGCTCTGTTTCACAGATATTAGCATAAGTCTTACTATAGGACATACTGACAGGCTCATTTAGAGTGTGAGCGAATGGGGCATCCACAATAAAACAACATACATACTGATGTACAACACTCACGGTTCTCTTTAGCACATATCTAGATAAAGAACTCCATGATTTTTTATCAGGGGTCATCAGTTGCCTACATCATCAGGAACCTTTGATCAGATGGCTTGTCCACCGCAGGGCGGTTGTGTCACAGTGATTGTCAGTCACCCCTACTTTAAGCGGAATGACCATCATTCCTTTTTCCTACATATGACTGAATGCAGGGCATGGTTGTCAGAAATTGGGGGCCAAATGTATGTAGGAAAGTGTTTGTGCTTATCAAATAGTGAATTTGTTACAATTCACTACTTGGTAATCTCAAACACTCATGTACAAAATGTGTGTTTAAAACAGCTTGCGATTCTCAGTAGGTTGCAAACAGACCTACCTGAATAATATTCATGAGATAGTTCTCTGTTTGTAACCCATTGGAAATGGCAAAAATCACAGAGATGGTAGCCTGCTGGGGTCAGCACACCATCATATCTTTGATTGCTTTTAAAAAAAAGCAGCATTTTTTAAATACATTTTTTATATGCAGACCGTTTTTCCTTAAAAAAGAAAAATGAAAAGTTTTTTCCAACATTCATGTTTTGCAACCACATTTCAGTCACACAACATTCACACATACCATTGGGATTTGGTATTAAGAAGGGACGACCTAAACACATCCCTTCCTAATACTCAATTTCAAACCCAATATGTGTTTCATTAATAGGTTACAGAATCGCAAATTGGCCCTTTGTACATTTAACACGTTTTTTGTGGGTAGAAACAGCTCAAATCTGTGAATAAGGCCATTTGTGACTTCAAAAAAGATTTTTACCTCTGGCCCTGTGTCTCTAGTTGGCAGAGGTAAGCACCCTGTAAAGTAGGGACCACAATCCTAGTCAGGGTAAGCTAAATACACACAAAACAATAGCCTGTGCTCATCCTATGCTTGCTTGACACAGAGCAGCCAGGCATATCTAAAGTATTTGTGTAACACACACAGAAACACACTAAGTAACACAACGAAAACACTACAAAATCCTCCACACAGGTTTAGGAAAATAGGGAATAATTGTATGAATACAACAAGACCAAATGACAATAATCCAATAAATAGATCCAGAGCTATACATTTTTTAAGAATAAACCAAAAATAGTGCATAGAAGCCAATAGCTCTAAGTGGTTACTTGAGGTTGCACAGGACAGGAGCAAATCCAAAGTTCAGGCCTACCAATGATGGTGGGACTTCTAGCTACAGAACTCACGCAGGTCCTGCTGAGAAAGTATCTTGGATGGAGCAAAGTGTCAACGTCAAAATCTCAATGCATCCCAGACGATTCACACAGGCGTTGAAGAACCCCATGATGATGCAGGCACTGCGTTGTCATCGAGCTGCACTGTCCATCGTTATCGAGCCACGCAGTTCCTTGAGGCAATGTCATTGATTGGTTCCTGTGTTCAAGGGCAATCAGCACAAAGTCATCAATGCAACACTTTTGATGGTTCTGGACAGCATAAATTACATTTTAAGCACCCAGAATTTGATTGTCACCACTTGACAGGGCAGTACTCACAGATGGCAGAGTCCAGGTGCTTTGATGGCCTCAGTAAGGGCTTTGTTGGCCCTGAGACTTCAGAACAGGGAGTGAGTCTGCAAGCCCTTGCAGTCACTCTGGGTTCAAGTGAGATGAGTCCAGTCCTTCTCCTCAGCAGGGCAGAGAGCAGCAGGCAGCAGGCAACTCAGCAAAGCAGAAAACAGTTCCTTCAGAGCAGCAGTCAGATAGGGTAGCAATTCTTATAGAACAGCAGCCCTTACTCCCTCCAGATTTCTTCACAGGTCTAGTAGTTTACTATCTTGGTAGAGTCAGAGCTCCAGTACTTACACCCAAATGTGTCTTTGAAGTAGGGGTGACTTTGAAATGTATGGGTCCCCTTTCAACCCAGCCTTGTCTGCTAGGCCATCTGTAGAGGGTAATCATCTGTTTGTGTGGGACACAGGAAACTGTCTATTGATGTGTAAGTGCCAGCTCCCCTTACCTCTCCCTGCCCCGGGGGAGCTATCAGAATGTAGTTAAATGCAGATGAGTTCTCTGTCACACCCAGCCTTCCTGTGTTTGTGGCTGTCTAGAGGGCATGGACAAAGTGTAGCTGTCACCCATCTCAGGTGTGTATTTGAGACAAGCTGCAAGGCACACAGAGCAGCAAGAGTAGAGAAATATGCACCTTCTAAGAGTCTACAGACAAAATGTTCCAGCAGAAATTAATTCAAATATACTTTTCAATTAATTGGTCTCTCAATCCAACAATATAGTTAATATGCAAAACACATTATTCACAATATAACCAAAAAATGAGACTTTAGGTGTACTTATCTGAGAAGACTTTTCTTATTTGGTACCTGCCGTTTTTTATTGATCACACAAGAATCATATAAACAATGTCAGGGTCAAAAATACAATTTGAAAATATTAATGCAACTCACTGTCTCACCCCACAAGATCAAACCAACAATTATGGAGTAATTCTAAACTAGAGATCACTGGGGAGCAAAAAATCCTCCTAACCGCATATGTTCACAAATACATTATCCAGTTAGGTTTCTTCTTCTTTGCTACAATGATCATAAGGATTGTTAAACAAAATATCACTGTGAATGATGTTAAAGAGGACGAACCATTGATGTTTCATCTCTTATGGACAATTGGTGCATGTTGAAAATTACTTTACACTGCAAGCTAATTTAAACATTGATATTTGATTGGCACTCAAATCATAGACCATTCAGGGTATTGTCCTGATTTGGGCATTTCAATACTGTGTCCTGATGATGATCTTGTGGACCGCTTTACCATAAGGGACCGAAACATCAACAGTTCCTCCTTTCTAACATCCTTTACAATGATATTTCATCAGTCCATTTGATCGTTGGAGCAAAGAAGAAAGACTCAAGGTCAAGCAGACACACCTACACTAACAGATTTATAAAAACCAATGCTCAACATCAATTGTTTGTACTAGGATGAAAGACTGCACCTACATCAAATGGCCATCACATCCTATAGTAATCAGTGTATGCACTGCACTTAACCAACTACACAATAACATAAACTACCAAGAGTGCATGCCACCATGGTACAGAAAAAGAAGTACTTCACAGTTTAGTTATGAGAATTGCTAGGAGTCAAACAATTGTGAAATGACATTATTGACACTACAAACATGTTGAAAATAAAACAATATATATATTTTCAAAGCTATCAAAAAGGATTTGGCTATCTGTCAGTCCAAATAGTGACTATGTCTCTTGCACTCCTATGCACTGGCTCAAAAACTTGCCTCTTAAGGGACAGCAAAGGGAACGTCATCAGGAAGAGTATGTGGTAGATCAGGTACCTCTAGATCTTGCATGAGACGGAGTTGTGTGGGGTTAGTAGGGGTTTTGGGCTCAGGAGGGGAAGATGGGGTTTGGTTTTGGCAGGGGATGTTTTTGCCTCTTTTTTATCTGACCTTTTGGGTTTGGGAGTGGAAGGGGTTGGGTTTTGTTCTGTGAAGGGAGGCTTTCTGTTTTTGTGAGGTAGTCTTGGAAGGGGAAAGCTTTCATTTTGATTTGGGAGGTGGGGTTTGGGACATGGAGGGCATTAGAGCAAGGGTGAACAAGACATCCTTTCTGGGTATAAGGGTGGGATGTTCGGGAGGGAGAGGGATTGGATATCTCTGCTGTGTGTGTGCTGAGGGTGCAGGTGCCTCTGGATCTAGTATATGTGCTGAATGTTTTATAGTCTGTTGTTTGCTAGATGTGTGTTGCTTGGGTGAGCATTGGGTTTGTGTTTTAGAGGTATGCTTCCTAATGTGTGTATGCATATGTGTTATGATGAGGTGAAGAGTGTTGGTGTGGTGCATGTAGAGTGGCTGGTACATGTGTGTGTGTTGTTTGTTGCAGTGTCTGTCAGTGTGATGGTGGTGGGTGTGAGGGTATGTCCATGGCGATGTGTGCACTGTCAGTGGGTGTGTCATTGGAGGGGTAGTGAGTGTGTCTGTGGTGGTGTGTGTGCTGTCAGTGAGTGTATCAGTGAAAGGGGTGGTGAGTGTGTCTGTGGTGGTGGTGTGCTGTCAGTGGGTGTGCTGGTGGAGGGGGTGTTGAATGCATCTGCGGTGGTGTGTGCTATCAGAGGATGTGTGAGTTGAGGAGATAGTGAGTGTGTCTGTGGTGGTGCTTGTGATGCCAATGGGTGCATCAGTGAAGGAGGTGGTGAGTATGTTTATGGCAGTGTGTGTGCTGTCAAAACAAGGGGTGGTGATTGTGTCTGTGGTCATGGGTGTGGTGGATGCATGTTTGTCAGTGTGCCTTTGTTTCCTATTTTTGTGTATGTGAGTGTGTGAGTGTGTGTGTGTGTGTGCATCTAAATCTACACCTTTGAAGTAACCTATTGACTAGCCTCATCCCCTGTCACTTCCTGCACTCACAAATCCAGCACAGTGACATCATCTACACCAGAGCCACCCACATTTTCAGTGACGTGACCTACTTCAGATCACTGGAAAACATTGTGAGCTACTCACAAGCAAGCAACTTGAACTATGAAAGATCTACCAGGAGTGTCAGTGAGAGTGTGCTCTTTAGGGGTTATGAACATATGTACCTATGGATGGGTTAACATTATTTACGGGTGGTAAAATCTTGTGTCACAGGACACCCTTTTTTCCCTATGTGGTACTGTTACATGGATGATACAAACATAAATGTGTATGTTCTATTTGTTTTTGGGGAATGTAAAGGTGCAGGAAATGGTGCCATGTTAAGATGTATTAGATAAAATTGCTTCTGCACCATAAATTTCCCCTAATAAAATGGGCATACAATTGTTAGTTTGTGCCAATCATACAACAGTACCACATATGGTAAAAAGTGTTTCCTGTGCCACAAGAATTTACCACAAAGACTCACTGTCTGCACTGTCTTACTGCAGCCCATGTCTTCCCAGTGGCCAGTATTGACTATGCAATCAGTACTAATGCAAGACACAGCCCCTTTTTAGATGTGACATGTCTGAAAGTGCAGAAAAATGTATTATGATAAAAAATGTTTTGCAGAACATTTCTCTGCACTTGATGACACTTGAACACAGTCTTCACTTTACTTTCATATGGAAAACGGACCTTGTGCCTATCGATTGACTTTTGTTGAAGCTGTGTGCCACTCTTGAGGTGTCTGCGAGCTACTGGTATTTCCCAAACTGATGTTTTGAGACCCCTGATCTAGGCTGAGGGTCTTGTGGCACTAGAAATAAAGCAAACATCAATTAAATTTGGTACATATATAATTACATTATAATATATTTCAGATGTGGCATTAATGTATTTCACATGCATTTAAAAGTATACATAGATATATCTCTACATGTTCAGCCCACAAGTGTACTTGGGCTTTAAACACATAACACATAATACTTATTAGGGCCTTATGATTTTAATGGGAAAGTGCTTAGAAATCCCCAAGATTCTTGTGATGTGTGAGGAAAGTTAGACAGATTCACATACTCATTTAAAACATATACCTGTTCCTCTGATGGGCGATAGAGTTGGCCATACATGGAAAGGACCTCCCCTGCTAGCTTCTACAGCTCCTCGTCCCATCATAGCCCTTAGAGGTCAGAAACAGAAGTAAAAGTAGAGTAGGTCTTGATGGCTGCAGTATTAGGTGGCAAGTGAATTGTTTCCAAACTGCAGCGTACATGTGTGCAACAGACGTGATTGTCAGTGGTGACAGATACAGCCATTGGTTTCTTCAACACATGACAAGAATTGGCTGTGTCTGTAGTGGAGTACAACACCTAACAGAAGCTCAAGTTGCACTGCCAATTAGCACCCACAAATGTCCTGACGGCTAGGTCAGGCAGCAGCCATTTTAGGACTTCAAATAATGCATTGATGACAGTTAATGCGTCACCATTACTCAATACGGTGGCTACCTTCTATTCACTTTTCAAAAAATCTGAGGACAGTCACACTTGTTTTAAAACTAAATGTATGTGCAGTGCGTAAGTGTTGTGGCATGTGAGAGTAGCGCGGTGTTAACATCTCCGTTGATGCTATTTTAGGGATTTGTTTTTTTAAATACATGTGTAAATTAAACATTACAAATGTATTTATTTTCAAAATCTAATTTTTTATTAATTTTGAAAGACAAAACAGGACATTCAGAAGTTAAGTGACAACCACAAATTTTACATTACAAAAATATGTAGTGGAAGCATATATATGTTGTGCACACCATCACATTTGTCTGAATTACAATAAATATGTATGTGGAAAATGTTCTAAAAATGTCATTACTTTTTTCAATTGCAGACAGTTTAACCATGGGAGAGTTAAGAGATGACAGCCCCAAGTGTATCACCCATTTCTATACCTGGCCACCAGGGAGAAAAAGCACATTATAAAAAAAATCTGGGTTGAATAGGCAAACTATTTATGTCACCAGCTGGAACCTGATCTTCTGCCACACAACAGAAATATCAAAGCTATCACACCAATTTTCAAAGTCATGGCAGTACTACATTTCGTGGCCATAGGATCATTCCAATACACGGTGGCAGTATCTGGTGGGATGTTACAACCAACTTTCAATGGTGCACTACATGAAGTTTTCATGTCAATGATAAGACACATCAACAGTTTCATGCAGTTCCATCGATATGAGGGTTTGGCTAATTTCAAGGGAGACTTCTATCCTTTGGGTCAGCTGCCACATGTGGTTGGAGCATTTGATGGCACACATATTGCCTAAGTGCAATCAAGCGTCATGGAACAAGAATACTGCAATCACAAGCACTTCCATTCTTTCAATATACAAGTCTGCTTGGCTGATTTATACATCTCAAGTGTCTGTGACCATTTCCCCGGATCTGCCCATGATTTCTTTGTACTACAGAAGAGCAGCATACACCAGCAAATGTCCCAACTTGGACCTGAGAGGGCCTAGCTTGTTGGTAAATACAATCAGACATTACATTGTTTGACTCAGCTTAGCTTGGTGCATGATACATAACACTGCCTTGTGACCCAACATTGAAGAGAATAGAGAGCATTCAGAGGCACCGGGTGAGGATGTTCAAATGGCAAATGAAGATGACAGTAGTGAAGAGGAAAAAGTTGACATACATCAAGATGCTATTTACAAGTTCTTCACCTGAGTGTAAGTATATATCTACATTTCATGACATTCAGCTTAAACCAACTTTTAATCTCATGAGGAGTACAGCCTGTGCTGGTCATTTTTCAAAGAGGGCACGCTTATGAAGTACAGGCCCAAGATGTGTGTTGCTCAAAGTGTTTACACATTGACTACTGGGTTCATTTAAAATGTTTCTCTTTGATTGGTCTTAGAAAATGTGAGCTCATTTGTAATGTGTTTAATTTGTTATGTAATTTTAAAAGAAAATTTGTATTTTGATTTTTTTTAGGATCCTCTCCATGTCATCTTCTTTTTGGCATTTCAACGTAGGGACATTTGCTCTTATATGCTGCTGTTGCAAAGTAGAAAGGAAACCTGGGTTGATCCTGTGGAAGACCACTCAAACTTTGAGTGTATGCATCTTCTACTGAGACAAACTGCACAGTGAAGGAATGGAAGCTTTGAAGAATGCAGTGGACTTGATTTCTGTTGAATGGAGGCACCAAGCCAATAAGTGCTGCTTGATTTGCTCTAACCACATGTGGTAGTCAACCAAAATCATAGCCATCCCCCTTCACATTGGCAAAAGGCTAATTTTGCGCAGTGTATGAATATGTTGATGATTCTCATCATTGTAGAGACGAACATCTTGTAGCACACCACTTAAGGTTGGTTCTGACATTTCCCAAGATACTGAAAAAGTGAATTGGACTGATTCCGTTCCCGCAAAATTGATTACTGCCAGGAATTTGGACTAGTTGTGTTATTGTTGTGCTAATCCCATCCTGAGGCAGAAGATCAGGCTCCATCTGATGACATAATCTAATACAATTTTGCCTGTTGGATCTGTTTCTTTGATTATATCCCCTTCTCCCATGGTGGCAAGGTTTTGGAACTGAAAATATAAAAATGGAACTGAGTATTTGTGTTATGTATGGTTTGCTAAGTTTAATACAAATTTCACAGAACAATCTGTTTCAAATGAAGTGAAATACTAGTTGATCACTTTTTGGCATTTGTATTTGGTTGTGATGGTAGACGTTAGTGAGAAACCTTATGTACTTGCAATTCACTTCTAAAGATACACACCTTTTGTTGTAAACATTTTGAAAAGTATGATGGAATGTATAATAATGGCATAAATAGAAAACAACAACTTTCACACCAGTCTTAAATTTTTATGTTTTTATTTTTTTATTTTATTGCAGATAGAGAAATGAATAAAACATGGGGATGAAGCAATCAAAATAAGCAAATGTCACTCATGGTGAATGCAACCATAATTGTTGAGCCAACATTACTTGTAGTCTAATATCCTGCCATCAGAAAGGTAAATATGACCTGAAATTGTCCACAGAGTGAATGACAGTCACACACTGGATGAAATTAGGATTGTGGTTTCTTGCTGGTGGTGGGAGTCTTGCCATCCTCTCCTGGTGGTCCCGATGAATGTGTGCATCTGCTGATGTTTAGTGGATCAACAGTTGCAGGGATTGAGGTGGCTGCAGGTATTGCCTATGGTGACCCAACCTCTCTTTCTGTGTCTGAGGCTGATGAAGTAGGGCCAGATGGAGTTGGCCCACAGAAAAGGAAAGATGGTGAAGCAAAAGCCCTGCACAGATGAGTATAAATGACCAGCAGCACCCCAGTCAGGGACCCCATATTGAAGTTTAGATTATGCATCTCAACATTGTGGTCCCACTGCAACTGTGTCGTCTCCTGCACCTCAGTGAGGACAACCTGTCACATAATTTCTTGGGACTGCTGTAATGATTCCAAGTACTGGGTGATATTGGCCTGGGTGATACTGACCCCAGTAGCCTCACTATGCTGGCCCACAAAGCCACTACCACTACCCCTAAACCCACTAACCTGGCCTTGACACAGTGTTCCCCATCGCACTGGGTCCTGGCTTGATTGGAGGTGATGGTGGTGGTGGTGTTTTCCCGCCACCAGGCAGGACTGCGGGCACAAGATAATGCTTCTTGTACTTCGTCCACAGGAAGTGGAGGGATCTGTTGGCTGTGGAGTTTCTATGAACTTTCTACATTGGAGACATCCCTGGAGGATTGCTTATGGACTGGAGTGGAGTCATCTGGAGCGGCACATATTTGACCATGTGCTTTGTCAGTTAGACCTATCAGGAATGTAAAAGAAAATGTGTCATTAAAAAGTGTGGATTGCACATCCACTGAGTTTTGAGCAACTATAATGTAGACACCTAAACGGAAAAAGGACTTGCATATCATGATTAAACCTTTCACTGTAAAATGTCTTTAGTACACAAACAGTTTATGTTTCATACAAAAGTACAAAAGAAGCATTAGTAAGCGTACCTGAACTGTAGCAACCATTCAATACAACACAATAGAGAGGAGTAGTAAAATTCAGCATTCCAAGAACAACATTTACACAACTCAGAGAGATGTTTAGCATTAGTCCTCATATGAAGAGTGCAGAGTTCAGTTTGAAGATATGCCACTTTTATTCCATATACATTTTTAGATGGCATTTACTGTTAAGGTCAACAAATATTGTTTTATGGTGCTAATGACCTCAATTCACTTACATGACAGGAAAATGACATGATCCTAAAAACAGCACAAACTCTTTCCAAAAGAGCGCATTAAACAGAAATTGATTAATGAATGACACTTTAGCATATGGGAACTTTTGTTAAAAATGGGGCGCAAGAGCTAAATTAAATTGCACTAATTTTTCTCCTACACAGAACGAAAGCATCATGGTCATTTTCGGTTATTCAAAACAACATTCACAACACTTGCAAAATTGTAACTTGAACATGCCTTGTGTAAATCTGCAGTAGTAAGAGAACAGACGTTTACTATGGGAAATATATATATATATATATATATATATATATATATATATATATATATATATATATATATATATATATATATATATATATATATATATATATGCGTTATTTGAGAATATTTGGAGAATAAACACTTACAAATACCATACCATCGTGTGCAATGTGATGGCTATTGAAAGCTGTTGTCTTAATTACAACTCAATACATTCAAACAAACAAGCAAAATGGTATGTTACTGATGTATTTAGGTTTCTATGTCAAAAAAATCGTGCATGTCACATTAGCATCAGCTAACACCAAAGCAAATAGGAGATTTGTGTTTGGTGACACATGGAAAAGTATAACTTACCAGTCTATACTCCACCAGGGATTACTGTCAAGTCTTCATGATGCAGGATGGACAAGACCTTCTTCTCCCAGGGTGAGATGCAATGGGGATCTCGGAGAACCACCACCAGTCCTCTGGGTCAGCATGTGCTGCTTGAGGGCCAAGGAACACACTTTCCCCCGCAGGTCATTCCGCTGCTTCCTAGTTTCATCCTGTGTCCGCAGATTGTTAGCTACAGCATTAACTCTGTCAACTATTCTGGTCCACATGATCCTTTTCTGAGACAGGGGTGTATTTTGGACTTGTGCTTCAAACATTTGTGGCTCTACTTTTATGATTTCATCCACCATGACTGACAACTCTTCCTCTGTAAAATGGAGATTTTTGGGGCCAGGCATTATAGAGAAAATTATAAACGTAATTGATATTAAATGAACATAAGGGCACAAATGAAATTTTAACAAAGAGGGAGAAGAAATAGGAAGAACAACAAAAAATCTGCTTGACCTCCGGTAATCAGTTTCAATGTTGTGGTGCTGTGGAATGCCAAAGGATCATGGTCTGAAATTGTGTTTGTGGTATAGTGTAGTAGCCAGGTGTTCACAATTGGGCAGTTAACATCAGGTGTGTGATGCTAGCATCACCATGACAACCACCTATACAGTGCAATGCTCACCACCTCTAGCGACGGACTCAATCACTCAGCTAAGCACAACACCGTCACCCTGAAAGTGACAGAATACCATTGACCAAATTGGAGTCCGCCATGTTGGCAAGCCGTGACCATGACGGGAACTACTCCATCGACGGCAGCTGTGAGGCAGCTCGCATACATCTAAAACCTGCTGATGGTCCTCTGTCAGTTTGATGGAGTACTAGGGACCACCGCTGTAGTGGAATTGCGGTACTACCATCAAGATCTAAATCAGGCCCTTACTTTTCTTTCATAGTGACAAGTATTTTGCTCTCAATACTTCCACTAGCTTTAAGACAATTATTATGGGTTGCATATTAAACATTTTGAGGTCTATTAGGATGGCGGTCGGAAAACCACCCCGACTGCGATGGTAGCGGAAATCAACCATCCGCCGGTACACAACATTTTGGGTGAGTACATCAGGGCACCTCCGGTCTTGTCCAGGCAGCAGAAACATGACTTCAGGAGACCGAAAGTACGCTCCACCACATGACGTGTCCTCCCATGGGCATCATTGTAGCGGACTTCACTTGGGGTCCTGGGATTCCGCAGTGGGCTCAGCAACCAAGGACGGTTGGGATATGCAGAATGACCTAGGTGTGAGATACACAGACCAACGTTGTAATATAACTGTGGCAGAGGACAGCATGTTACACACACAGCACGCTACTTGGCCCTACATACTCACCCACAATCGATGCATGCTCCAGAAGCAGATTAGCCATCAACTGTGGCACAATGCTGTTACGCATGATGTACGAGTCATGGGAATGTGGCCCAGACGTGTGAGATGATCATATCCGCCCGGCACACCACTTGCACATTGATGGAACGGAAATGTTTCCTGTTCCTGTAGATGTGCTCACTTGCCTTTGGTGGAACAAGTCCAACATGTTTGCAGTCAATGACACCAACAACATTGGGGATGTGCCCAAGGCCATAAAAATCACCCTTCACACCCGCCAATTCATGTCTCCTGGGGAGACGGATGTATCTGTCCTTGTAGATCATCATAGCAAACAGAACATCACGTAGCACCATGTTGAACATGGGTTGCGACATCCCACCTGCGCATGACACCATGTACTGGAATGAACCAGCAGCAAAAAAATGCAGGGCCGCCATCACCTTAGGCGTTGGTGTGAAAGCAATCAGATATGTTCTGTGAGGCCGCAGGTGGGGCTCCAACATAGCACATAGGTCTTGTAGGGTGGGTCGATCCAGACAAAATTTCCGTATGACCTCCTCATCCTCCATGTCTACCAGCACTGTGAAGGGACGATACACATTTGGTCTCCTCCCAGGTGCAATGAAAGGGGACACATGTCAATACAATACACCATGAGATAGTTCCAACATCTAAAGTTTTGACTGACACAACGCCAACAATGACTGTCATCACAGTTCAGTTTACAGCCCAACTTACATGTAGGGACACCTTCACCTACACTAGTCGTACACCTGTCCACTTTTCACACAGCGAGTCCCTCGAAAACAATATCTGACTATGTGAATGCCCAAAGGGATATGGCCACATCTTGCATGAGCAGCCCTGAGAGTATTTCATACAGCATATGTGTGAAACTGCAACACTACTGTCTCTGTCTCCTACCTAGCTGCTGTACCTACCCCACCTTCTTGCGAAAGTTGAACAGGGCACACATCAATAGCACACTGATCACAGTCTGTGCGTAAACAAGTGTGTGCATGAGCCAAGCAAAGTAGACAGTGACATATACATAATGTGTAGTCAGACATTCATCACTCTGACTTGCTCAGCCCTATCACACATTGACATGTGTACTCATTGGAGAGTCAATCACAACACTGTTCTGTGTGCATGCCCAGCAATATTACAAGTGACATGTGAGGGAGTACATGCCAATATTTTCAATCATACACCAACATGGCATGTGCAATCAGCAGTGGAGTAAATGTTTCATTGGCATTGTGTGCACAATCTTGTGCCATGCATCAGGTGTCTCGTGTGCGCTGTTGTAAACTAGCCATTGGCCATTCACACAGCAGGATGTGTCCATAGGTGCGGTCAAAGTGCTCTGCAACGCAAATCACTGTCACTGGCTCAAATGTATAGCAGGCGTTCTGCGGTAGTGACTGCCTGGCCCCAGTGGTGTGTCACTGTCAATGCCAAAGCCACACTCGCGGTAGTGATATACATGTAGTAAAATGGTGTTTGGCATGCTCTGCCACCCATATCAGGGGCACTGGCACCAATGTATTGCAGCCATATCGAGGAAGCGACCACCTGGCCCCTGCGGTGTGTCACTGTCAATGCCAAAGCCAAACTCGCGGTATTGATAGATATAGGTGTATTGCCAAATGGTGGTTGACATGCTCCGCCACCCAAATCACGGTCCTAGGCACAAATGTATAGCAGCCATTCTGCGGTAGCGACTGCCTGCCCCCTGCGTTGTGTCACTGCCACACTCGTGGTAGTTATATACATGTAGTAAAATGGCAGTTGCCATGCTCAGCCACCCAAACAAGGTCACTGGCACCAATGTATAGAAGCCATATCGCGGTAGCGACCGCCTGGCCCCTGCGGTGTGTCACTGCCAATGCCAAAGCCACACTTGCTGTAGTGATAGATATATGTGTATTGCCAAACGATGGTTGGCATGCTCCACCACCCAAATCACGGTCACTGGTACCAATGTATAGCAGCCATATCGCGGTAGCGACCTCCTGGCCCCTGCGGTGTGTCACCGCCAATGCCCAAGCCTTTAAAGCCAATGGGAACCGCAATCACGGTAGTCTAATGCAATTTTGAAAATCGCGGTAGGCCTGCACTGCTACTGCTGGGCCAGTCACTGGATTTAATTGAACAATGCACGACCGCGGTAGCGACCGCCTGGCCCTTGTGGTGTGTCACCGCCAATGCCCAAGCCCTTGCAGCCAATGGGAACCACAATCATGGTAGCCTAATGCAATTTCGAAAATCATGGTAGGTGTGCTCCGCTACCGCGGGTCGGTCATTGGATGCAATTGAAAGATGCACGACTGCGGTAGCAACCGTCTGACTCCTGCGGTGTGTCAACGCCAATAGCCAAGCCCTCACAGCCAATTGGAACTGCAATCACAGTAGCCTAATGCATTTTGGAAATCGTGGTAGGCGTGCTCCCCCACCTCGGAGCTGGTCATTGGATGCATTTGAAAAAAGCTGACCTGGAACACCAATTGCAGCAGCTCAGAACCAATGAAACTACCCTAGGGGGGTATATATGTGTAGGAGCGAGCCTCACATTTCCACTGCTTCCAGAGCCTGCTGCCTGACACCCCTCACCACCAACTGCTGATGCTCCTGTCTCCAGAGCCTGCTGCCTGACAGCCCTCACCACCAACTGTTGCTGCTCCTGTCTCCTGGAACCAGTGAGGGCGAAGACTGAGAAGATCCGGGCCCGTCCCTTCACCACCGAGGAGCTGGAGGACCTGGTGGACGAGGTGGTCACACAGTATGGGAGGCTATATGGTGCTCCAGATGTCATGGTATGTGTTTCAGAGTGGAAGTGAGTGTGCAGAGTGCACACATGAAGTTGATCTTCTGCAGTATGAGCCTGAGAGTGTGGGTTCGTGTCATACACTGCCTAGCATGCTGTCTCCAGGGGAAAGGGGTGGGTAGCCTATTTCACACATTTCCCTGCCTGTACATCAAAATTGGAGAGACATTTATTGTTTTTTCAATCATACAGTGATGCAGCAAGTTGGTTATGCAGGAGTCAGGACAGAAATTGCCTGTGTGAATAGATGTGTGGGTCCCTGATGTCCTTCACAGGCTAATCTGTGGCCTTACCAAGGGTTTACGTGACTTCCAGAGGGTACCGATGGAAGTGTGTCTGACTCAAAATTGACATCATGTATAGGTCAGCACTATGCTCAGGACTTAAATGCCAGAGGGTGACACTCTTGTGGTAATTCACCTATGACACAGCAGATTGTTGTACTTTTGTACAGAGCCCTTTCCATTTTCACCAGCATGTTTACTGACTCGCATGTGTAGGCACTGTTTACGCTTCATGTGACATTTTGGATGCCCCAAGTTGGACCTCAGTGTGAGCCCACCTGGCCTGTACAGTCACTGCTCAATCTGACAAGGACACATCACTGAATGTATAGGGTGAAACATATGGGTTGTCTGCTAGACTATCCATCAAAAGAGCCATCCCAGCCCTGTATATTGCACATGACAGGCCTTGTGAGAAGGGTGTGAGATTGTAAGATCATGTTCCTAATTGTGATCCCAATGACACAGTGAGCCATTCACAGGGCAAGGACATTGAGGGCTGCGCAGTGTTGGACACAGTGAGTCTGCCCCGAAACATAATATCCAATGTAATGTATGTCTTTCTCACCCACAAACTGGATAGTAGATGTGGGCAGCCAACACATAGCTTTATGTGCTGGCATCCTGCATGTGTATGAGATGGGCATGTACTCTGTCCACCCTCATACCTGCATGCATTTTCGTATGATTCTCCCATGCTAATGTACTATGTGAGATGTATTGTCTCTGCTAGACATATCTGTGAAGTAGAATAAGAAAAAATGGTCATCCAGCAGTCTGTAATTCATACGTCGCCGTGCAATCGATAATAGGAAAGTTCCTTAATATAGATTCAAATGGATAGTTCGTAGAGATTCCAATATACTAAAGTGGGAAGGTGCTAATCAATACAAATCACTTCACGGCGAAAGATACAAGTAAGTCCATATCCTCAAGATCCCATAATACGGATTCGAGTGTACGTAATGTGTAGATTCCACACACCAATTCAAATGCGAGAAGGCGTGGGACCGATACCGTAGTCAGATCGGCAAACGATCTTGAGGATATGGACTTACTTGTATCTTTCGCCGTGAAGTGATTTGTATTGATTAGCACCTTCCCACTTTAGTATATTGGAATCTCTACAAACTATCCATTTGAATCTATATTAAGGAACTTTCCTATTATCGATTGCACGGCGACGTATGAATTACAGACTGCTGGATGACCATTTTTTCTTATTCTACTACGTGTAGATACTGCCCTGAAGAAGTTCTTATCTTAAAGAACGAAACGCGTTGGCTGATCTTTTACTCTATGAAAAAACATATATGAAAATTAAAAGGAACTCTAAGGACTTACTCAAGTTTGGACTTTTCTCTGGTGCACCTTCCTTTTTTGTTAAAAAGTTCTTTCTCATCTGATTTTCAGTGGAGTCCTTCTGCGGCGGACTTTGGAAGAATTGTGCACAGGACATCTATTATTGTACATATTGGGTTTGAGGTGCTGAACCAGTGGTCAGCCGTGGTGGTTTCTTTTTGTCAAGTATATCTGTGAAGTAGTGCTGAGTTAGTATCATGCTCCTGTACTGAGAGATAGTGGTACATAACCCTGTGTCACTGATATTCCCCCTCTTGTCTCCCATGCCTGCAGCTCAAAGTCCACCAGCATAAGGCCTTGTGGAGGGCCATTGCATGCAAGGTGCAGGCTCTGGGGGTCTCCAACTGATGGCGCACACACTGTCACAAGAGGTGGAATGACAACTGCCGGCAGAGCAAAAACATGGCAGAGATGATGCTGGGGCTGCTCCCTTGGACTGGAAGGTTGGCACGCAGGAGCATGATACCACTAATGGCCCGCATCTTAGCTGTGACACAGCCTGAGCTAGATGCATGTTTGAAGGACCATCAGCAGCAAGCTGGGGGTGAGTATTCTGGGAAGGGTGACTTGGCCAGTGCTGGGCTCTGTGATGTTGCTAGTGTGATGCAATGGCTTGTAAGTGGTCTCTGTGCTGTGTGCAGCTGTCATGCATTTTCCCTACCTGTACTTTCTCATGTCATTGGAGTAATGGCCCTTGATATTGCATTTTGAGTTGTGGCCTTCTGGCATCGACTAAATTGGGGTAGTCAGGGACATCCCATGGAAGGGAACGGCAGTGTGCATCATCTGAGTGTGCTTTTATCAATGTGTGCATTGTCTGACATCAAGATTGTGAGGACTACACATCTGACACCAATGTGCAACTGTAGTTGTGCCCCAAAGTACGACATGGTGGATGGCATGAGCTCATGGTCATTGTGGACTGTAATGTTGGAGCTTGTATCTGTGTTGTCCCCTTCTGCTGCCTCCAGATGTGACTGTGGCAACATGTTGGGAGGTACATCTTTTCCCCACCCAGGGTCCTAGGTGTGCTCAGAGACATATGTGTCTGGTTACACGGAGCCACCGGCAGGCTATTTGGCTGTGTGGGCATCACATGGGTCACGTATGCCAAGTTTGCATGATGACACGCAAAAATCGAGTTTTGAATTGAGGTTGCATGGTGTTACTGCACAGGGTGGTGTGCAACATGGGGTTATCATCACCTTGTTTCATGCTTTGCCTGCATATGATGTTTGTGTTAATGCCGCAGAACTGACCCTAAGTCTCTGTCTCTTGCAGCATCTACCGTGGACCGAGAAAGACAGGGGACTGTCATCAGTGGTGAGGCATCAAGCACGACTGCTACACACGAGCACACTGACCCTGATGTGACCAGTGCCTCGGAGGGGGACAGGAGGCTGCTTGAGGAATCACAGTCAGAGACACCAACCTCAACGTCATCTGAAGCCAGCGGTGACACATCTATGTTGGCGGGCTCAGGGAGCGGGAACTTGGCCTCCTCTTCCACCACACAGCGTCCAGTGCCCAGCCTCCCAGCTACTTCCACTAGTGCTGCCCGTGTTCACACCAGTAAGAAGGGAAGAGTGTCCTTCACGCCAGGCACCGCTGCCCCTGCCCCTGTCTCTCCTGCTGCCATCAGTGTTGAGTCTGTGGACCTTTTGCGCCAGCTGTGTTTGGGCCAGACAACTCTCATCAACGCCTTCCTAGACCACGACAAAAAGCTGGCACAGATAGTTGCTTTCATGGAGGGCATTCATTCAGATGTGGGTGGGCTCCACCGGACTTTCCAGTCTTTGTCCTCCGCAATGACAGCAGCCATTTAGCTGGCACAGTCTCAGAGTCCAGCTCCAGTCCCTTTGGCCACCCCCCTGCCAGTGGCTACATCCGATGATAGTGACCACACACCACAGACCTCAGGCTCAAGATACAGCACACGCAGCACACAACAGCAGCAGCCCAAGCGGGCCAGAGTGCAGACAGCATAACCCCCCAAAAAACAAAGCAACCCCAGTTTGTGTTCATGATTGTTTTGAGATGATGCACTTCTTGTCTGTGTTGGGGTATGTTGTCTGTGCATTGCTCCTGAGTAATGATATTGTGTACTCCTGTTCAGTCTGGGCTCCCATTGCATTTCCACTGTTTTACTGCACAGGTCTGGACTTGTTGTACTTCTGTGTATGTTGTTAATCAGTTTTGTGTTTGGCTGTTGCTTTTGTGCCAGCATTGGTTCAGGCATCCCTGAGTGTGTGTGTGATGTTTGTGGATGCCCCCCAAGGAGTGTGATTGTTTGTCAGTGTATTCACTGTACATTATTGGCACCATTCTGTGTGTTTGACACTGGTGTTGAGTGTTGAAGGTGTGAGGTTGGTGGGGGAATGGTATGTGTGAAGGATCCAACTTGTGTTTGACAGTCATGGAGTGTGACAATGGGCCCTGTGTGTTGTGCTGATGACATACACCTGTCAAGTTGTTGGATACAGATGTGTGGCTGACCGCTGTTTGACTTCAGAGACTTCCTTTCATCCCTGTGCCTATGCATGGGTTGCCTTGCTGTCTCCCTGAGTAGTTGCACAGAGGTGACTGTGGTTTCATTTCACTCACTGTGCCAGCCATGTGTGATTTGAGGCTAAGGGTGTTGTTATATGTTCCTTCTCTTGCATGTGATGTGCACATGCTTTGTGGCTAGCTCCTTGACCTTCCATTTGTGTCCACCTCACTTTAGCTTTCCCATTTCTTGTCCTCCATTGCTGCTGACATCTGGTCTGTGTATGTGGCTGTGTGTCAGTGTGGGGTGTGTCTAGTTGAGTGATTGTTCATGTTCATTGTGAGTGTTCATGTTGTGATTGGACTCAGTTTGCTTGGCATGAGTGTAGAGTGGGTGTGGTGTGAGGGTTGCGAAGGCCCTGAGCTTATGTGCTGTGTGTTCATCTGCATCCCCACCTGCTGAGACTGTCTCCCTGGTTGTTTGGTATGTGGTGCAGGGTGTGGGTTCACCTGACTGGTTATTGTGCATGGGGAGCACAGGAGGGGCACATAGCATGTCCCTTAATGGGTGTGGGGGGGCCTAGTGTGTGGAGGGTGGAGGACTGGCCCTATGATATTTGTAGACTGCCCATGCCTGGTGCTGGCCCTGCCTTCTACATTGTGTGGATGTTTTCCCGCATCTTCACTGCTCCGGTGACGTGACCAGGACATTGCATTGATATCGGGGTTGATGGGTGACCTGGATGCAGATGGGTGATTTAGTGACAGGTAGGACATGGGTGGGTACACTTGTGGATGTGTTCCTGTCCCCTTCAGGGTGTCTGGTGTGGACAGGAACCGTATAATATCAGACCTAGAGTTGTGTGTTGTGGTTTTCTGCGGAGTTGTGTGATTGTGTACCTGCGGCGTCGTCCGCGACGGTGCATAACTTGCTGGTAGTGTATGAGGTACAGCACCGGGAAGACATGTAAAGCTGGATCCATTGCGTTCGGGAACGGGTGGAGGGGCCCAGGAATCTGGTTTCGCGCTTCACATTTGTGCTTCCGCCATCTCTTGTTGGACGGGTTATCTGCTACGGTGTGACTGGCTGTTTGGTGCATCCTGATTTGTACGGCGGTCGGGACGTAATTCCTCACAACGGTGCGTCTCTATTGGCTCCCACCGCCGCGGTGACAGGCGCATTTTTATGGTGGTTCACGTTGCACCGCGCCAGACTGAAAATGGGCTATGTTTGCCCATACTAATATGGTGGGCGTGAGGACTGCTGCTGGCGTGCGGAAAATTGCATTTTCCACCACCGCCAGCACCACAGTTGTGCCTCCTCCCATCATCCTAATGGGCCCCTTTATGTTAGTGAAATCCATAATGAATCTGCTGTCTTATGCCATTACTAGCTACAGTTTGAAAAAATGAACGCCCATAGTCATGATTTAGTATTTGCTTTTTGGTCATTTGGTAGGCAGATATAGCAGGATGTGCTGTAATAGCTGTCAGTAGATTGAAAATCTTAGAGTGAGAAATAAAAAAGCTTTGTCAGCATTGGTGATGACAATCTATTTACAGTTCTGACTAAATCTTGACTAATCACACTTGCCAAGAGCTCATGTACATGATTGATAGCAACAGAAGGCACCCCCTCCTCGCATCTTAAAGCAGGATGAATTGTTCCAATTAGAGGAAGTTTACAAAAAAAACACAGCTTCATTAACATGATGGTGTAAACATTTTGCAACAGAAAACACCTTGAAAACTACAATATAAACAAACCAAACGTTTCTACAAGTTAAAAATGGTATATATTAGATTTCAAATAGCTGGGACTATTAACCTAACCATTAACATCTTGTGGTTTTCACTTTAAAAGTAAATACCATTATTTATATTCAGCACTTTATATTTACTGATAAGGGGCTTTATAACAGTTGTCACCCGTTATGATTATCGCCGAATATTTATTTAATTTTATTCTATTTCCCTTTATTTTGTTTACCCATTAATTTGTTCTCCCTATGTTTATTGCTAGTTTGACACCTTTTTAGCAGCTGCTTTTCACTCATATTTAATATGTATCTGCTACTACACAATTAAATTTGTCGCCAGATGCTACTGGTTTTTACTTGCTCAGATACATATTGTTTCTATGTCCAGTTAAGTACCTATTTTTTCATTCATAATTTTGAACCCATTTACTCTTTGAGTTCACTATCGAATAGTGCTCTGGTACCCACTGGGCCTGATTAATTTTAATAAAACGAACAAATAAATGTGTAGTGCAATGACAGCTAATCCTAACTTTTTGAATCACTAATAGATTTTCCAACTTTGGATCTATATTAATAAAAAAAATTAACAGTTCTTGTTTTATGCAGCAAGGATACAAACCCTGCTTGAAATGTCAAGTGTGGATTAAACCCTTTTTTCAATAACTTTCCACAGGATCACGCTTTTAATATTGCATCTGCCTAGAGAACATTAAAACAAGATCACTGGCATGATCAGAATTTGATGAGGTGTAATGCTTTATTGATATTTGAAATATTAAACAAAGCCTGCCTGGCTCAATTGCAATTTTTTGCTAGAGGCCATCCACATTCCTGTATGCCCTGTCATTCAAAGCAAATCCCTGCTATGGTGATTTAAAAGTTGTGTTTTCAAAAGAGGCCCACACAGTAGACACAGAATGGGAATAAAAATCGACTCTAGGGCTTCCAAGCTACATTTGCTGATCAACTGTTTCCATATTATGCACTTATCTTTAATAGCAAAGAGTTATCAACTGTAAAAACAGTAATAATGTTATCACCAACCTTTCAGCAAAACTTTTAAAACCACAACATTTTCTTATGGAAACACCGACGTATATAGTGAAATGAGTGATATAAATGGTTATTCAAGAAATGTGGACATTGCAAGGTAGAGAAGCAGCAGAAAATTGAAGCTTCCCTTTTTTTTTTAAATCAAAAGTAAAATATCTAATTATAAAAACTAGATTTGAAATAGTCTGTAAAAGGTAACTATGAATCATAAATGAGGAATAAAGAAGGGCAATTTATGCCCATCCACAGCTGAATAACAACCAAACTTCATTTCAGTGATCAAACCATTATAGCCTGCGTGCATCTGTTTGTTATGGACACACAAAGATTCACTTAATTGTCACTCATTGTCTCTATTACTTCTTTTTTGCACTGGGAACACATTTCATACTCTTGTTTGGCTAATGAGTGAAAATGTTTATGGCGAATATTCCAGGACAAAAATCTGTCCTTATATAAAATAAAACATTTTCGTCTTATGTCGTAATATATGTTTTGGTATTCAATCGTATACAGTGAATTCACTGAATATTGTAATTTGTTTACATAATGATACTAATGAGAACCATTGTTTCTGGATAATTACAAACACGACTGCAGCAGGGGATTTTAAGAGCACATTACTGATGCATGAAGAACCAGTAGTTCAGTTCAAAATATAAAGTTTATTTAGACCTTAGGTCTTTAAACCACATAGCTCATTCATTAACATTTAAAAGAGTCTAAAAACATTAAAAAGTCGCGTATTCCTAAGCAATAAAAATCAATGTACCCATTTTAACATCTTTTTCTTAAAACTTCATTCCTGACAATTTTCATTTTAAATCGCAATACTCTTAGCTGCACTTAAGCCTATAATGAAGCAGGGGACCTATTTACACCCTGCATATATTTCCCAATAGTTATCGCAGTATCTAAATTTTCCATATCAGCAAGAAGCTCCCATGCTTGTGAGCGCGCCCTTACATCATATTTTTAAAAAACTCAGGCGAAGAAATAATTTATGTAGATTTGAAAATTTTCGGCAATCCAATAAAATGTGTAAAATATTACATTTTGTCCATATCTTACACATACATTTCCCATCTGGTTGCATCAAGCTGGATTTTATGGAGCTATTTGTTAAGGCTGGTTTAATACCAATTTTTATCCTAAAAACATTCATTCTTAACCATCAATTCGGTAGTGTGTCTAGGTAGGGGTAGCTTATGTCTTTCTCTCAGCTATTAATCATACAATTTACAGAGTCTTTCTTACTCAGGTACTCCCGGTCTATTGCTCTAGACAATTCCTTTCCCTGCATTTTGATTACAGTCTTTATTACATTGATTTGCAATGTCTTCGGATCTATTTTCACATTCAGGTGGTCACAAATGGTCTGGACGTTACTTCTTGTAGCTTTAGCCCATTTTAAGTCACTGGACTGAATTTCCTTCATACACCATTGGGACACTTTTGTGACCTCCCCACGCCTAAAACGATTCCAGAAAATAAGTAGACTTAATTCCACGCAGTCAGACCTAATTCCAATCTAATTGCGTGGATCATTGCAGAGCTAGGGAGGGACAGTGATGATTTTAAACATTTACAAGAACCAGTAGACTGATCAAAGAAACTGGCCTAGTCTCATAAAGCGCACAATTGAAAGCTAATTCTAAATGTAATGTTGTGCTTCAACATCAAATAGCCATGATATGATTATATCTAAACAGCCTACAGGTTAATATAATGGTTAAGTTCTGACGCATTTGTATTCAGAGAGTTAAAGGTACAACAGTTTGCCATAACCAAGGGACTCAGGAAGACCTGTACTGAAAAACATGGCATGCTTTTCAGGAGAGAAAAAGGGAAGGATTTACTGAAAAAGACGGAATTCCAAGAAGCAGAAATGCCACACCTTTGGAATTTGCACATCCAAGTATTTGTTAAAAATGACATTGTAAGAAATTGGGTTATTGGTTGAGGGGGGCCGGAAGCACCACACAGGCAACAACCACAATCCTTTACAGGGTGAAACATAAAAGTCACTAAATTAACCAGTGCTTAACCCTATGGTAGCTTGGCACAAACCAGCCAGGCTTAACTTGAAGACAATGTGTAAAGTATTTGTGCAGCATTTAAACAGTATTAAAGCGTAAACACAATACAAATCCCAAACCAATTTTGAAAAACATAGTAAATTTTAATGAATAAAATGACACCAAAGCAAATCAAAACCAATCAATAGAACATTTGCAGAGAGGTCCTGCTGAACAAGATTTGATGCTGTGCAGTTGAACGCAGCAGGAGCTACTGCGAAATCAAGCCAACCGGCAATACACCTTGGGCGGCTGGTTAGCAAGTAGGTCCCAGTGTTCTATCTGTCCTCAATATACTTTTTGGTGACATTTTTTTAAAGCCCTACATTTTAGGGTTAGGCAGGAACCACACCTCTTACACCACTACCAATGGTGCAGGACCCACAGGTAACCACTTTGGGGGTGTGAACTCACTCCAGCGGAAGCCAGGTGCAGGGCTTTCAGCCTGCTATGTTCTTGTAGCTCAAACAAGAGGCCAGTTAACTAGGACTGGGAGTCACATCCGGTGGTCCTGTGTTCAAGGAGAGTCCTGTTCTCCTTCAAGCAGCAGGGAAATCCTCTTGTAAAACAGCAGGCCAGTCCACTGGAGGGTAAAGGCAGGTCAAGGAGTGTACTGAAGCTGTGTCATTAGGGTCAAAATGTATACCTGGTGCCAGCCTTTGAAATCTGGTTCAGAAATCATTCTTCCCTTCCCCTGCCAAGGCTCTAAGAGGTCTGGGGTGACAAAAGACTGATGTCAGACTCCTTTGCAAATGCTTGAGATAAGCCCTTGTAAGTGTAAGTGGGGAAGGGAACAGCCCTTCCCCACCCATCTAGGCAGGTTGGCCCATTCTGCATCCTGACTACATATTGTCCTCTTTGTCTCACTGTCTGACAGGAATACACAGTGGCAGAGCCATTAACAGTCATGTGGCCCAGGACACTGGCAAAGGCACAAAAAGTATTAGGGCAGGAAAAAGTTGACTTTCTAAAAGTGACATTTTCACAATGGTGATTTAAAAAGGATATTAGATTACAATTCATTTCATTTGACTCTAAATATGACATGTTTAGCTGTTCCCAATCAAAGGTTAGCACTAATTAAATTTAATAGGGTAACCCAATGTTATACAATGGGAAAGGTAGGCCTTAAAATAGTTAAAAAATAAAAAAATTGAGTTTTTCACTACCAGGAAATGTAAAACCGAAACCCACATGTCCCTTTTACATGCACTGCATCCCACCCTATAGGCCTTTAGGACCTACTTTAGGAGTTACTTATATGTTAAAAAAGTAAGGTTTGGGCCTAGCAAAATGGTTTTTTATGTCTGGTAAAAAAATGGCATTTTAAAACGGTGCTACAGGCTGCAGTGACAAGCCTGAGATATGTCTTAAAGTGCTACTTTAGTCGGTGGCACAACAAGTGCTGCAGGACTACTAGTATCATCTCATTTCCAGGCCCTGGGTACATGCATTATCTTTTTACTAGGGATTTACAATCCACTTAAATCTGCCAATCAGGTGTAGGTCAATTTTACCATGTGTAAGGGAGTGAGCACAAGCACTTTAGCACTGGTTAGCAGTGGTAAAGTGCACAGAGCCCCAATGCCAACAAAATGAATTCAGAAAACTGGAGGTTTGAAGGAAAAATGTTTGGGAAAACAGCACACCAAGGATAGCAGGTCTAACAGGTGTACACTTTTTGCCTAAAGAACAAAAGCTATCAAGGGCCCCTATAGCTCAGGCTAGAGCTTAAATGATTAGTCATCTTCACTGTTCTCCACTGGCACTTGAATTTGGGTAGTAGGGCTTTTTTGCCATCCCAAGCGCTCCATTTCCGATGACACTTCATTCTACGCAGCACATAGTAAAGCTGAAAGATGTGCGCCAAATGAGCACTCAGACTAATTGCTGCTCTTTTGGCTATTGATGTTTTGAACACCATTAATGAGAGAAATGGGTTTACCCACAACATTAGTACAGACAAAATTACATTCCTTGATGTGGAAATAACAGTACATGATTGACTATTAGCTACCAATGTTTATGTAAAACATGACAGGAATATTATATATTGCAATACGATAGTTTCCATCAAATGACTCTCAAAAGACATTTACTTTACTCTCACCTGCTAAGATTAAAACTAATTTCATCAAGTGAGTGGCAGTACAAAAACAGCAAAGAAAATATGATCGCAAGGTCTAAACAAAGAAGATATCTGAACAATGTCATACAAACAGCCATAGATAGAGCTGAAATAAAAGACAGAATACAACTTCTTGAAGGGGAAAATCAAATGATAACAGTGAAAGAACTGTGTTAGTATCAAAATACTCCACCAAAAGCCAAAAAGTGAAAAACATTAGTTTAAAAAATTGGCCAATGCAGCAAACTGAAAGTGAATTCAAAGGCATCTTTAATCACTCTTCACTTACCAAAGGACAAAAAATCTAAAAGCACTATTAACCAAAACTATTGATCACACTGGCCAGACACACAAAGGCACTATACCTTGTCTTAACTGCGCAAGTTCTAATAACATCATAAAAGGTGCCACAATCATGCACCAAGTTCAAGGAACTCCTATAAAATTACAAACCACAGCAACCTGCGCTTCCACAAATTTTGTCTAGTTGCTAAAGTGCCCATGGGGATTGGCATATGTGGGTAAAACTGAATAAAAAATTAAAGTGAGGTTGATCGAAGCAGAGCAATATTCGTACAAAGAACCCCAAATCAACCATTGCTGTACATTTTAGTAGGCATAATCATAATGTGAGGCAATTAAGGTTCCTGATACTGGAAACAGCACCTATAAAGGAAGGAAGTGTGAAAAGTTGGCCTGGTATATGCTGTCCACTAATTAAAGTGGGCACATTGCACCATTCCAAACGACCCTTATGATGTATGAGGTCAAAGATAACCTTTAGAACGCTATCCTAGTGGTAGCTGTGGAAAGCAACCTTCAGGCTTAATCTTGAAGGAATGTAAAGCAGCTTGATTTACCAGAATATCACCTCCTATATTGACTAAATGAAAGGAGAACCACACAATAGCTATATAAAAATATGTATTTATTAATATAATGCTCTCTAGCATCCTCTACACGAGGGTAGAACACAAAGCACACAATACGAGATCAATAGAACAGTTGTAAGTAGCACAATAGACAGTGGGCTCCAGGGGGAGACCAAACCATATACTAAAATAGTGGTATGACAATCATGACTTGGATCAAGACACAGTCTAGAGCACGTAGAATCGCTGTGACCCCAAGGAACCACCCAAGGTGAGTAGATCGGGACCCCACCGAGGACGGGTGCAGTGTGCTAACACGATCGCAGGGGCCGTACAGTTCAATGGGAAAGTTGCGGTTACAGTTTTAAAGTGTAAGGACCCTTCTAGGAGGAATTTGATCAAACTCTTTGGAACTTAAGAGGTTGGAGATCCATCCCACTCGTGGATACCATAGTACCCGAGTTACCTATTCCTGAGGAGCCGGGTGCATAGGTCTTAAGTGGTGTCGGAAACCGCCGTTGTTCTCAATGGAGGTCTATGAAGAAGTACTGCTGCCGTGAAGGTGAAGAGGGTCCGAAGGAATCCATGCCTGGTTTCTGGAAGGAAGGAACCAGAAAGCAGAGAGGACATAGTCTGGGTCACTTCAGAGTGACCAGAGGCTCTGTAGTCGAATGCCCACCGATGTGGGGTGCTTCAGGTGCGAAGAAGGGATGCTTGACTCTGCAGCCACGAGGACCAGGAGATGACGAGGACAACCAGGAGCTGGAGGTGAGCTGTCCCATGAAGGATTTCCAGTGCTGATGGGTCGGTGTCTGGTGGGAGCACCAACAAGCCTTTGCAAAAGCAACAAATGCAAGAAGGTCAAACAGGTTATGGTGTGGACCAGCAAGGTCCAGGGGACTTCCCAAGCAATGGAGAGTCAGGGCACAACTGGAGCAACCAGGAAAGCCCAACAGAAGTCAAGATGACCATCAGGGGACCCACAGGCCAAAGGGCCGGGAGTCGCGAGGGGACCTCAAGCAAGATTGCAAAGTACCAGCCCACGGAGCACTCGGTGTGAGGAGGCCAGAGTTCTTTGGTGCAAATGCTGCTCAGTTTCAGGACTACATGGAGTCCAATGCACAAGCGCGGGAATTACCATCAAGCATATACAACTGCAAATGGACACTGTGCACAGGGGTTCCTGTTATGCAGTCCCACGAGGGACACTGGCCTGAAACTTGCTGAGAGGGCCAATCAACCTCAGGGACCTTTGTAAACCCACCTCCTGTGTTGCTGAAATCTTGGGAGTCTGCAGGAGCTCAGGAGCAGCAGACACGTCAGATGCATTACGGTGCCTGCAGTTGCAGCGCAGTGACTCCTTTACTCCAAGGGAGATTCTTTAGTTGCCCGTAGTGCACCACAGGTCCTGCACAGAGCCTGTATGGAGCAAGGGCACAGACAAAGCTTTGGACAGAGAGGGAGACAAAGTCGGGCAGAGTCAAAGTCCAGCAGAGGCCAGAGTGTACAAACGGTCGAAGGTCAGTGGTTTCTTCTTGTAGAATCTTGTCCACATAAAATCTAAAGTCTTAAAGCCAGGTAAGCCGTTTTGTACCCACAGGAAGGGGTTGGGCAGATTTGGGGGACCCTCCTAGGGGAGGGACAGGACAGAGGGGTGGTTACACCCATGTCCTTTGTCTAGTTTCACGCCAGAGCAGGAGCCAATGGCTCCAAGAACTGGTTTGAGCTGGACTATGCACAGGGACACCAAATGTGCCACAAGTGTAGACTTTCAGGCACTCTCAGAGTGCAGACTCCCAGCCCCAATACACTAAATCCTGTCTGTGAGGTGGTCACACCTCCCTGTGACAGGATGCCTATTGTGCTGCCTTCCTCTGCTCGAGCTAGGCTCAGCAGCAGGAAGGCAGAAAGGTGTCTCTGGTCGGCAGCATACATTTTGTGCTGACCGGGTCGAGAAGGCTGGCACCGGGTAGAGCAGTGACCCCACGAAGCTCGCTTCAGAAGGGTGGAATCATACCTCCCAAACCGGTTCCCGTTGGGGAGGTATGATTCCAAGGTATTTGATACGAAACACAATATATTTCTATGCACACGTTTTCAAGATAGCATTTACCGCGAGGTTATAATGCACCTCTACCTATATGTCCGGCTGAGTCACAGACAACCCAGGAGAATGGCCTCCGAAGGCTGCAGAGGGGCTCTGCTCATGCAGGGGCTCCCTGCCACTAAAAGCCCAGCATCCTGGCTTCAGGATTGATAAGGCCTGTTATAGGGGTGACTTATAAGTTTTAGGGGAAGTGACCTATAGATATAGTGAACCTATATCTGCCGTAAGTGGTTCAAAAACCATTTTACACAGGTTGCAGTAGCAGACCTGTAGTTCCATTTTGCATGGCCTCTCGTGGGTGGCATAATACATGCTTCAGCCCACGGGATTCCTCTGGTGTACCTATGCCCGGGGTACATGGGTACCATATACTAGGGACTGATAAGGGTACCCAAGTATCCAATCTGGAGTGTACCAAAGTACATGTGTAACAATTTAAGGGAGAAAGCAGATGTACTGGGGTCTGGATTATCAGGATCCCAGTCAGACTAGTCAAAAACCAGCAAAACATCAGGCAAAAAGTGGGGGTAACCATGCAGTCAGATCCTACCTTCCTACAGGAAGAAACAACCAAAAATACCTTCTCCAAAGCGTGAATGAAACGCCTAGACTCAGTTATCCCGAAGGGACTCAATGAACAATTAGATTTTAGTTGTTATTTAAAATTTGTATTAAGAGTTTGTTTACACCTTGCTAGAATTTTCCGAAAAATTATCTCTTTATCATGATTATCAATGTTGTTGTTTTCTCCGTTTTGAATTTGTCACTGGTTATGATTTTTCACTTTTCATACTTTTTCACTTTGGTGTTAATTTCAGTGTATTTTAGTGTGAGCACATCTTCTAATCATCATATCTTACCTTTTAAAAAGCTTACACTGTCCAACATGAGTACGGCACACTACATAGCCCTGTATCATCGTTCGGCTTCACAGTAGTTTAATATGGCGTCTCCATATTAACTTGCCTTGGGGTCGCATTTCTTCCTTCTTTTATTTCGTTTACTTTGGTTTGTGTGCATATTTTCAGCCGCAATGAACTCAGTGGTTTACACAGCATTCACTTTCTTGGACGTTTTCATTTTTAACTGATTACCTGCTGTGAGGTACATGTTAAACCACTTCTTCATATTGTGAATTATCTTAGTGCATAACTTTGTTGAAGGCACAGTGTTAGGTGCGTTGCCACGGAGGTTACTCTTTTGAGTTGTCACCATTTTTTCGAACAACAGATTTGTTTGTTGGGTACACGCTGGGTCACGTTATGAGTTTTCAGGTCGAGCATCAGCGTGCATGCACTACTGCAAGACCTTTTGTAGTCAATATACCGTGGGTAATCCCCCCCCCCCCTGCTGATCACTATAGGCTGACTCCTGTGTCAGTCTTCTTTGCAGGCTCCTCATTGGTTGGTGCTCCCGATGCATCACTTCTGTGTTTCGCACGGGAGCACCGGCCAGCAACAGTTTCTTTACGCTGCAATTTGTAATATGTTCCTTTTGGGACAACTTTTTTATTTCTTACTCCGGAAATGTGTGTTCTTCAGTGTCTTATGTATTTTATTACTTTCACTTACTCAAACATGCGGAATGTTCGTGCATTTATTAAAAGTGTGCCAGCTTTCGGTCTCTTCCTACATCTTGGATACTAGATTTACACCTTGGAGAAAATGTGGATGGACCTCGCCAGTTTTGTAATCTAGACAGGGGACTAAAATACAAAAAAAGTTGACATGGACAGAATGCCCACAATCTCTCACCATGCTTGGACATGCAGTCCGTTCCTGGTGTTAGAAATGTGACTTTTCCCCTTCCTAATTAAACATGTTGTTATGAATTGCTCGCAGCACTGTGGTGCATTTTTGCTAAATCACTGGGGATATTTAATTGTTTGTACCAATCATATAGGTATTTATTTATTCCTGGCCATTACAAAGCTGCAGAAAGATGCGCTGAGTTCAAAAACACCATTGTGGTTTTATCGCCATACATAAAGCATCCCTGTTTCCGAGAAAAGCGCAACTTATAGGTGACCTTTTTCACGGATTGCTGTGGGGCTCTACCCTATGAAAATAAATAAAATGCCCCACAGACGCCCATGCAAGCAGTACACACTCTGTGTACGGGAAATATGGGTCTGCACTGACTATAAAAAATAGACCACTATGCAATTTTTAATCTGGGAAACTATGTTATCAGACCTTTCGAGTCTCGGCAAAGAGGATCAACATCCTGTTATTCTGGGCAAATAATTTAATCTGCCCATGCATAACAAAAATGAATTTGTCCTTCAGTAACGCAACTGGTGCTCATGTAAAGCGCTCTGATACCTTCACTTCGCTCTATATAAAACTCTGAGGGGGGAAAAAAAGCTATCAGCCTATATCTTTTCCTGTCCCCTACTGGGCTGTTTAACCTTTGATTGACTGCCTACAAGAAAAAATGCAGGAACTTAACATTATTTTTGCATTTCACAAGTTTTCAAATCGACAATGTGACATAATTGGGCCCATGGAATGTGTTTCTGTGGTACCCTCTTCTATCCCTCCACTATTCATTTTCAATCCATGTGTGCAGTATAATATGTGGCTGTGTGTCACTGGCGGCCTTCACGGGGCAGCACCCACAGCATGTGCAACTGGGAAAGAGGGGTGGCATCACAGTGTTTTTTTTTCTCAGTGTCTTCTCAGACACTTTGCATTTCACTGCCTGTATTGTTCTAGTAAATATCTCTTTAGCATGCTCATATGTTTAAGGAGTTTTAATGCTAGCTCATTAGTAGTGAGATACTGGCATTCTTGTTTGAAATGCTTTCACACTATATCTTTTCGTCACCCACTGGGCTGTTTAACCTTTAACTGACTGCCTACAATAACAAGCATTTGCAATGCAATAAGTCTCGCATTTATGATAGTTTGAGCTGTTGGTGTTGTAAATGACAATGCCTTTTATTTATCTGATGATTTTTAAAACCTAAATAAAGGCAATGTCATTTAGAATGCCAATCGCTTAAACGCTCGCAAATGCGAGAGCTATTGCATTACAAATGCTTGCTTCACTCAGCTGTTGATTACATAACCTTCACCACAGAGTTGTCTCACTTTCATTTATGATGTCCATGCACCCTGTTCGTGTTTCCACGTGCTTACCTTTGTATGCTGCACTTTCTTCACATCTTTTAGTTGGTTTTAGATGGTTGGCACAGTTGGGAAGCACAATACACTGACTCTGATCACTCTTTTATTACTTATACTTGCATGTTCTTTCTGCATGTTTGTTAGTGCTTAGATTTATTTGAATCATTTGAGGCGTTTTACTTTTTAGGAATAACCCCTGATGAAGGGCAAGTGCCGAAAATGCATTGGATTTTGTGAAACAAGCATAACTGAAGAATTCTATGCTTCATACAGTGTGAATAACAACACTATACTATTGTTGAGGTTCACATCAATCAAAAGTAGATTGGATCAACTATTTGTTCTGATATGAATTCATATATTTAAAGAATCTTATAAATCTAAGACTGGGTTCAGGGTGTGCCAGGTGGGGACGTTTTGTCCTTTTCAGGAAGACGCATCATTTGCTGGACTCTTACGCCTTTTCATCGGAAGGGGATACCAACTGGCACCAATCAAATTGTCTTCAACTATACAACGAGTTTAATCAGGAGTGCGATTGTAATTGTTTTCTTGTCTCCTCTGAAAAAGGAACATCTGAAAATCAACAGGTTTTCAATGTTGTGCTGCTGATAAGGGCTTGCTCCCCTACACCACCACTTGTTAAAAATATCAGGATTGTGCATATGTATATATACTCTTCATGGACATTATATGTTGGCAATGCTTTTCAATGTACCCTTATGTAAAAAAATATTCCTTTTTGTATGGCTATCCCCCACATTTTTGGGCCAAGGCTACTTGTTTTCTGATTCTGCAATGCACTGGACTCTACTGACCAGGCTGCAGTACATTTGCCTTGACCTCGAATGTGAATGTATAATTGACTAATCCCTTACAGTCACATTGCCCTAGTATGTGATACAACGTGAACTCAGGGATAGTAAGTTAAATTTCACATGTGGTCTGCAGAATTTATACCACCATTGCAGTGATAAAGTAAAAACATGGCTCTTGGGCTGTCATAGCAGCCTAGTCAGGCCGCTTTCACATGGCCAACTTGACATGGCAAAATAAAGGCCTTTGCCAATTCAAAACCTTAGTTTTGAACATTTATAAGTAAACCCTACAGAATTGATTATTAGTGCACAAGACAGGGTGCTAAATATTGAAAAGAAGGGCATGTTTTTATTTGCACTTTACATATCCTGACTGTGTAAACCCATAATTGTTATTTTCACTGTAGTAAGGCTGGTAGTAAGGCTGGTAGCCCTATGATCTAATATGGAGTTTTACTAGATAATGGGCTAAGTGCTGACACATTTGGGACGACCAAACATAGTACTGTAAGGTACGAAATAATTGTCATATTATTTCTGAAGTGTTGATGGAGTGAAATTTAAAGTAACTTTTAACATAAAGGTGGCTTTAGAAAGTCACCACGTTGTTGTCCAAAGACCTAGTAGCCTTTTCTGCTCCATTAAAAGAGTGACCCCCTGAGACGGTCTGCTGCTCCCCTGCTGGCAAGTGTGAAGCACCACCAGCAACAGGGAGTAAAAGGTAAAAATAGTGGGATGAGGTGTGACCTCCTACAGCAGGGTGGCCAGAGGGCAGTGACCACAGATGGCCCAGCTTCAAAGGGGCTACTGCCTCTCGAACTAAATGCTAGTCACACCTTATTCTGCCCTTTCCTTTGCATAGGTAGACAGTCTGGAATCTCCCCAGAGAGGGAGAGTCTGTTTCAAAACTGGTTTTCCAGGAGGGGTTTTTGATTATACAGGACACACATCAGGGGTGTACCCCTACCTGTGAACCAGGGAAGAAGGAGCTCAACATCTTGTATTTGGGCAGAGAGACACACAGTGGGATAACTTAGTCCAGCCCCAAAGGAAAATATATAGGAGTGGGTAGGGTTGCTCTGTGGGAATTATTGTCCCATTGGGTAGGGAGTATTTCCCACCAACAAACTCAATATTGGCATAAAAGTGGAACCCCTGGCTACTAGCATCAGAGCACTGCTGGACTCAGAAAGGACAGGAGGAATGCACCTCCTGAATCTGTGAACCATAGAAAGAAAGGGTGCATACGGCAAGCTTGCACCTGCTGCACCTTCTGAACCAATAAACGCTAGTTGGCTAGCCTCTTGTTAAGCTTCAGGGACACTAAAGCAAAAGGACCCTGCATCTGCAGAGTGCCCAGCTGACCAGTAGCCAGTGGACATGCCCTGGATTCAGCTGGTGTAGCCCATGGGATCAAGTCCTAGCCCAAAGAAGTGCATCCCAGGTCCTGGACCTTTGGCTAGTGCTAGGGTGTACTCTTTTGGAAATTGCAAGCCAAAGGCAAAATATTTTTTGGGCACAGAATCTAAGGCCCATAGGCTACTGCTACTTGTTGGTTTATAGGTAGTCTCAAATGCCACAGAGAACCAAGAATATACTGGACAGCTGAACTTTGCCTGTCTATCAACATCAAGCCTAACACCGTCCTCAAGCTGTAGTGGACCCAACAGACCTCACCGTTGATTACAAAAAGAACCAGAACCGTTTCTAAGTGCAAAGGTAACATCTTAACTGGGACCACCCTGCGTCCTCATCTGAACCCAACTTTCATTGTGGTCAGCCTGAAACTTTGACTTTGCCCTTGCATTCAAGGCTCATAGACTACTGCTAATAGAGAAAAGCTGTGATTTACAAAACCTTTTGGAACTTTGAAAATATTTTTGAGTGAAAAGCAGTGATTTATGAAAATCTTGCATAAATCAATACTCTGGTTCAATGCATCTGGTTTTTGTTATTTTTGTGTCTATTTAAAGATAACAACAGATATGGCATTTTTATAATATGGAGTCAGATTTTTATTGTGTTGTGCTTCTTACCTTTTGGCTTCTTTGGTACTGGAAAATGCTTTACACTTGTTTTCCACTGAGTTAATCTTGACAGCTCTGTGTCACAGCTACCCAGGACTGAGCTAAGGTTTAATTTAAAGAACCCTAATTGGACCTGACAGGGAAAAGTGACATTATTACACAGAGAGGTCTCACAACCACCACATTCAATATTCCATTGTTTTCACACCTTATATTTTCGGAGAGACAATAAAAGATTCTGCAATATGACATGGTTGTATGTAGATTTTATTCACAAACACAATACACATGTCAAATTTAACTGAGAGACATGCTTTTTTCTCATTTAAGCTGTGATATAAATTAATATGCGAAAAAGAAACGTTATCAAATGAATGAATGTAGCCATGTGAGGGTCAGTTTGCATATAATTGCAGATAGACAAATATACGGCTCTTAGACACAGTAACATGTGTCCCTTGAAAATGAACTAGTCTATTTTGGGACAGAGTTTAAGAACTTTTTGCATTAGCTTCCTCTGTTGGCTGTGTGCAGATTTGTTCATGGAGCATACAGATGCACACAAAGCAATCTTCTATGTAAAGGCATCCATGATTATGTTTCCGCTACAGCCTGCAATTCTAACTGAAGAGATGTGGCAACAGAAAGTCTATGTACAAGATTAATTCATGAACCAGAGTTGTAAATTTGATTGTAGTAGCCAGAGTGTCCTGAGCCCATTTCATAGTGAATATAATTTATCATTCAGATGCAAATGTATATCCAGAGCTCACAACACTGGTTCTGTTGCTTATATGAACAATGTAGCTTGCTAGTACTGCATCTTTCTCAATATTCCTCACATAAACATCTTTTAAATGTTTTAATAATAAAACATGGACTGAATGATACACCAACATTAACAGTATTTTATTTTTAACAGATCATTGAAAATCAATGCATGTCCCAAAATGGATTTACATGTGTTCCATTCAATTTCAATTTGTCTAGGTTTTTAAAAAATGTTTCCTTTTTCCATGCTAAGTAATATAAAATGATTATTTAGGTAGGGCATTTTTCAAATCCGTACATTGGTATCAATGTAAAATGTATGGTAACACAACGAGTAATATTATAATTACTCCAGAGTAAAAATGCCCTTTTTATATCAAGTAATAGAAGTAAATATGTTAAGGTTAGAATGGACTGCCATCGCCCTATTATTGCAGAATTTGGCATAGCACTTCATAAAACTGATTAATCTATAATGCAGCAGCTTCCTGGGGGCCCCTTTGGACTGTATGGTGGAAGACTTTTGGATGTAATATGTCCTCCATAGGCCACATTAGGTGAGTTAACTGTTGCCCAAAAGACAGTTAACTCACCCAAAAGACCTTGTTCAACCAATGTGTGGCATACATCGCTGTACATGAGCATGTCTACATTCACTGTGCAGTCAACCACCACTCACCAACATGCTTTTAATACTCACTATATATTTTCTAGTAGACCATGTTTTGGGGGCAGGTTGTGTGTTGTTACTTGTATCTATAATATCAAAAGGAAGGTGTGAGTCTAGGTTTGGCGACATGGTAGGAAACATGTCAAATGCTTATCTGAGCTTTTGTGGTTATGTAGTGTTTGTGAAGTGATTCTTGTTAGAAATTGGAGTATTAGTTGGAGGGAATTAGAACCCTCATCAAAAAATGAACATAATCCTTGTCAGGGTGAACCACTGAAGTCACTAAATAATTATGACAAAAAAGGAATCAAGAGGGACCCCTTAAAAGCCAAAGGAATAGGGTCAACAAAAAGAATATAAGGTTTTCCTTTTGCAGACCAATTGTACCTAGGTGATTACACCTTTCTCTACATCACACATAACACTCACACTTACTACACTTCAAACTAAAGAAAATATATATTTTCAAAAGTAGTATGCCACTACGCAGATGTAGACATGCGATCATACAATATATTTATTAAAAACAATTAAAGTTCTCAGTTCACAGATTTAGAAACCCAATACAGGGATGAGTCAGTCACCAAAAGATAGCATAAGGGTCTTTACAGTACAATAAAAATATTTTAAAAACCAACCCGTAGAGAGAATAGAAGATAAGACAGGAGATACAGAGTAGAGAGTATGTATTAGGCAATACACTTTGTCATTCAAAAAACCTATTAGTGACACAATTTAGTTAAAGCTAGAACCCAAAGATAAATAAATATTTCATTTGCTATGCCAGCCCATGTCACAACCAACACACTGAATCCTCACCAACCACCCCGACACCCTGAAGCCAGCGATTGACAACTGGACAGCCCTCACCACCGAAGACACACTGAAGACGATGAAGTCAATCCGCTCCGGGGCCCCCGTGGACCCCTGCCCCCACCATATTTTAAACAGAGCCTCCGACACCATCGCACCCATGCACTGCCACATCATCAACCGCTCCCTGGCAACCGCCTTGTTCTCTGACGACTGGAAACACGCTGAGATCAAACCCTCCTGAAGAAACCCTCAGCGGACCCAACCGACCTCAAAAACTACAGACCATTCTCCCTGCTCCCGTTCCCAGCGAAAGTCATTGAGAAAACCATCAACAGCCAACTAGCCACGTTCATCGAAGAGCATAAAATTCTCGACTCCTCCCAATCCGGCTTCAGAAAAAAACACAGTACGGAAACTGCCCTCCTCGCCGCAACAGATGACATCCGTACCTTACTGCACTAAACAGAAACAGCAGCCCTCATCCTCCTTGACCTCTCAGCGGCGTTCGACACAGTCTCTCACCACACCCTAATTCGCAGACTCCATGACGCAGGGATCCAAGACAAGGCCCTCGACTGGATCCGCTCCTTCCTCTCTGGCAAAACCCAGCGGGTCAGACTCACCTTTTTCCTCTTGGACCCTACACCTACCACCAGCGGAGTTCCCCAGGGGTCCTCCCTCAGCCCATAACTCTTCAACGTCTACATGGCTCCGCTCGCCCCCATCGTCAGAACCTACGGACTCAACATTGTGTCATACGCAGACGACACCCAACTCATCCTCTCCCTATCCAACGAACCCAACACCGCCAGACACAACTTTCGAGAAGGCATGGAAGCCGTCGCCAAATGGCTGAAAAACAGCTGCCTACAACTAAACACCAACAAAACGGAGGTACTCATCATAGGCCCACACCCCGACGCCTGGAACGACACCTGGTGGACCCCCACCCTCGGAAGCCCGCCCACCCCCACGGACCATGCACGCAACCTGGGAATCATCCTGGACTCAGAGCTCAAAATGGACCACCCGATTAACTCTGTCTCGTCCTCCTGCTTCCACACCCTCTGCCTCCTACATAAGACCTTCAAATGGATCCCCCTCGAACACAGAAAGACTGTCACTCACGCCCTGGTCACCAGCAGGCTCGACTACGGCAACGCACTCTATGCCGGAATAAACAAAAACCTCACCCGCAAGCTACAGAACATCCAAAACGCCGCCGCAAGACTGGTTCTCATCCTGCCAAGACACTGCCATATCTCCCAGCACCTGCGTACACTCCACTGGCTCCCCATCAAAGCTAGAGTCACCTTCAAGATGCTAACCTACGCTCACAAGGCCCTCCACGACACCGGACCAGCATACCTGAATAGCCGACTCAAATTCCACGCACCCTAAAGGACCCTACAATTAGCCCAGCTCTCCTATGCCGTGGTCCCTCGCACCAGAAAGACCATATCGGGAGGCCGCTCCTTCTCCTTCCGTTCGACCATAGCCTGGAACGACCTTCCACTCCACCTCAGACAGATAACATCGCTCCCCATCTTCACAAGAAACATCAAAACCTGGCTTTCCAACAGACCCCCTCCTTGAAGGACTGGAACCTGTGACCCCCCCACATCCCCCACCGCCTTGAGACCCTTACGGGTGAGTAGTCGCGCTTAACAAACACCTGATTTGATTTGATATTTTATTTGATTTGAGATCAGGGACTAAGAGCGTCTACACCATCCTTATCAAGACCCTCACTTAAACTCTCATTTATAGACCCTTATTCAATGTTTTTGTGAAAGACACATCCCTGTATTTGGTTTCTAATGCTGTGAACTGAGAACTTTTTTAATTGTATTTAATAAAATATATTGTATGATTGCATGTCTACATCTGCATAGTGGCATACTACTTTGGAAAATATATTTTTCTTTTGTTTGAAGTTTGGTAAGTGTGAGTGTTATGTGTGATAAATGAGAAAGGTGTAATTCCCTAGGTACAATTGGTCTGCCAAAGGAAAAAAACGTGTATTCTTATCACAAAATAAGTATGTATATAACCATCTGATATATTGGCACAAAGCAGTCCTGGTAGATAAGGACCCAGGCAATGTGTAAAGTGTTTTTGCAGCACTCAAACAGTAAGAAAGTAAATATACAACAAAAAGATCCAAACCAATTCTGAAAGATAGAGAATATTATGAGAAATAAAAGTGTACCAAAGTGACAAAAATCCAATAAGTACAACTGGAGATATTAATTTTTAAAATTTGAATTAAAACTAGTACTAAAAAGCACAAAGTGCCAACCGCAGTTAACTAGTGCACTACACCAGATCAAACTCAAAAGTTAAGTCCATTTATGACCAAACGTGGGTCAGATACAGGGACCATGTTTATCCAGAAGGAAAATGTACCTTCTGACTTAAATATTTGTTTTGAGAAAAAGTGGCAATTGATGATTTGTCGGTGGGACAAGCTGGATGCGAAGTGGGACTTGATGACTACAGGTTTCTTAAGAGTAGGGTCCCAGTGTGCTCATTGAAGAAGGTGTGAAATCCCCCAGTGGGCTAAATCTGGGTCCAGGAAGGTTTCAACATCAAAAACAACAGTTGATGAACAGAATGCAGAACAATGTCATACATTCTCCCCAGTACAGAGATCTGGGCCTAAATCCATCATTTCCTTTGCTCACCATGCCATTCCAGTTTGAACACAGCCATATGCAAATCAGACTAGACCCTGTGCAGCATGGGAACAGTCCAGCCCCAACTGCCAAGTCAGGTCCTCCCTGGGCTGGAAAGAAGCATCCTAGGACCAGTTTCGGGTTTTCTCCCCTCTTCAGCCAGGATAGCTTGATTCCAGTGGCATAGAGAGCACAGGATCCATGTCTGGGCATACCCGTCCCACTCGGGGTGACAAATGCAAAAACAACAGTTGATGGACAGAATGCAGAAGAATTTCATACATTCACCCCAGTACAGAAATCTGGGCCTAAATCCATCGTTTTTTTGCTCACCATGCCATTCCAGTTTGAACCCAGCCATATGCAAATCAGTCTTGACCCTATGCCTCATGGGAACAGTCCAGCCAAAACGGCCAAGACAGGTCCTCCCTGGACTGGAAACAAGCATCCTAGGACCGGTTTTGCCGTTTCACCCCTCTTCTGCCAGGATAACTTGATTCCAGTGGCATGGAGAGCATGGGACCCACGTCTGGGCATACCCGTCCCACTCGGGGTGACAAATGCAAAAACAACAGTTGATGGACAGAATGCAGAACAATGTCATACATTCACCCCAGTACAGAGATCTGGGCCTAAATCCATTGTTTTTTGCTCACCATGTCATTCCAGTTTGAACCCAGCCATATGCAAAACAGTCTTGACCCTGTGCCTCATGGGAACAGTCAAGCTCAAACTGCCAAGCCAGGTCCTCCCTTGACTGGAAACAAGCATCCTAGGACTGGTTTCGGGGTTTCACCCTCTTCAGCCAGGATTGCTTCATTCCAGCGGCATGGAGAGCACGAGACCCATGTCTGGGCATACCCGTCCCAATCGTGGTGACAAATGCAAAAACAACAGTTGATGGACAGAATGCAGAACAATGTCATACTGGGGGTGAGTGCTTGCTATGTTCAACACCGTCCATCACCCCCTTTGGTTCTGCTTTTTTCGCCCTAAGTTGGCAGGGTATGCCCAGACATGGGTACCTTGCTCACTTTGCCACTGGATTCAAGCTAGCCTGGCTGATGACGGCTGATTAGCCACAAACCGGTCCTAGGATGCTTGTTTCAGGTCCAAAGAAGACATGGCTTGGCAGTTCGGGCTGGACTGTTCCCATGAGGCACAAGGTCAGACTAAATTGCATATGGCAATGTCTGAACTGGGGTTGTGGGGTGAGCTAAAGAATGAAGATGGATTAAACCCAGATCAGTGTACTGGGGGTGAGTGCTTGCAATATTCAACACTCCGTCCATCATCCCCTTTGGTTTTGCTTTATTCACCCTAGGTTGGCAGGGTATGCCCAGACATGGGTCCCTTGCTCACTTTGCCACTGGATTCAAGCTAGCTTGGCTTATGACAGCTGATTAGCCATAAACCAGTCCCAGGATGCTTGTTTCCGGTCCAGGGAAGACATGGCTTGGCAGTTCGGGCTCGACTGTTCCCATGAGGCACAGGGTCAGACTTATTTGCATATGGCCATGTCTGAACTGGGGAGGCGGAGTGAGCTAAAGAACGAGGATGGATTAAACCCAGATCAGTTGACTGGGGGTGAGTGCTTGCAATGTTCAACACTCCGTCCATCATCCCCTTTGGTTTAGGCTTCAACATCAAACAGCTGCTGCTCGGTGTCCTTCCCTCTGAAGACCTCTACGTTCGGACTTAGAAATGTTTCTAGAAATCAAGCCTCCTTTAGTGAGGCAAACTAGTAAGCTGAGGCTGACCAGCAATTTGACATTGGTTCGCCAGGCAAAAAATGGCAAAAGTTCCAACTTCTTGCAGTTTGAGGACAAGAGGAGTATACTCTAGGAATGGTCCAAGACTTGGGGAGGGCCACTTTGGGGGTTGGGACACACTTCAAAAGATGCCAGAAGCAGGGTCCAGGACAGGTCCAGTTGTAACTGGTCAGCTGGACAGTTGTAGGGAGAGAGACTTTTTGAAGCATTTTGTGTCCTTGTATTTCAAACAAGATGTCAGACAACGGACCCTTAGAGTCACTTTTGGGGGTCCCGAGTTCAAGGCAACCTAGTTCTGCCTTCCTTCATTTTCTTTAGACAGCAGGGCTGTCCTTCATCTGATTCTTCACAGGTCTAGGATGGTTCTGAGGAAAGGTCTATGGGATTCACTTTAATGCTATGTGACAGCCTGTGGAAGGAGGGCAAGCCTTCACCCACCCACTAAACCAGTTCTGGTCAGTTCCTCCCCTTCCACTGTATTTGAGGTCAGCCTCACTAGAGAGACAAAAGGGAGGCAGACCTAGGTGTGGGCTTCACCTGCCTGTAACAGGATAGACATCTTCTGTAGCTCAAGAACAGGCTGGGCACAGCCCCCAGGCCATCTCCTCAAAGGGGAAAAACCCCTACCCTCATCCAGACCCTTTGTTCAGTGTCTGGGAGCAATATGCATTTCACTATCAGATGCTCAGGTGAAACCTGGAAAATAACAACTTTTTAAATTACTATTAAATTGAGTCCTTGAACCATTTTTCTAGCTATTCCCAAACTGAATTTAACACTTAAAGGTTATAGCATGAACTACTATTAACATGTGGAAGAGCCAGCCTTGCACAGTGAAAAATGACTTTGGGGGCTTTTCACTGCCTGGACATGTATGTCCTAATTTTTAAATACCATGCACCCCGCCCTAAAGGTGTTTAGGCCTACCGTAAAGATGACTTACACGTAATAAAAAGGAAGGTTTAGGCCTGGAGAAAGGTTTGTTTTGTCAGGTTGAAACTGAAGTTTGAAACTGCATACCTAGGCCCTGGTGCAAGCCTGGAGACATACTTTAGAGTGTTACTTTATTGGGTGGCTCAAAGAGTACTGCAGCCGTTAGTAATATTCAGTTTACAGGCTCTGGGTACCAGTGGAATGTGTTTCTTGTATGGTCCATTGTTGTTTTCCCTGTGTTAGCCTAGTTGTACGCATTGTAGGCCGCATTTTGTTTTTGCACATGTTACTACATAAACATGCATGCTTTTGTGCCACATTGTATTTTCACACAGGACCTGCATATGTTTTGCTGTTCTGTTATTTTCCTGGGATTTAGTCTGAACACTATAGACAAGATCAAACAAAAATGCTTCTTATTATTCTTTCTGGTTGGACACTAGCACCTAGACATAACATGAGAATGCAGCTGCTGTTTGTGAGCACACACGCCTTGCCATATAGAAAGGTCTGAGAGCTCTATAAATACACACTGACCGAAGAACCTGAGGCAAGATTACCACTTCAGCTGAGATGTAGAGTGTCCATCTATATATGCTAAGGTACGGAATCCACCACTCCTCCCAGAGATCTTCGATATAAAATCATTTTGCTTCAGGAGGAAGGGGGTGCGGTGGGGGGTAGGCTAATCTGTCTTATAACATGATAGGGCTTTTTATGATGCATGTGTTATTAAGTATGCTAGTGATATTTTACCTATCCATTTGTATTTTAATTCTGGCTCAAATACTACATCTTAGAGCATGATAGTTTAAATAAATGTTCTAAACTTCCTTGATGTTTCTTGTTTATGTTATTGGGGACAAATATGAGTGAGAGAGCTAAAGGTTGTGTCCTGGTACTGTGATTCCTGAGAGGACCAAGAGTTTTGTGTTCTGGGGTTCCAACTCACTTGTTTCTCTGGAAAGGTTAGGAGGGCAAGTGAGGCACTATAGCTAGTCAGACTTAGGCTCATGGGTACTGAGGTAGTATGGTGAATCAGTCCCTATATGCCAATGCTCCATGGTCCCAAGCATAGGTCTGATTCTGAGCAGAATCCCTGCAACACTAGAAACTTACACAGAAATTCAATGTTCTATTTAGGTATATGCCAATTCTAACATGTTTAGAGAGTAGAGCACAAGAACATTACAGTGGTTAGCCGGTGTAAAGTGTGCAAAGTCTGATGACCAGCAAAAACAGGTTCAGCAACAATTATGTATCATCTAGGGAGAAAGAGAGAGGCTCAAAAGTGCCCACACATGCCTCTGAATTAACTATACAACACTAAAATGTGCGTGTTGAACTTATGATAAGAGTGTCTGGGGAAAATACCAGAAGCTACTCTAAGGATCCTGTTTAGAATCTGCTGGTGTGTCTTCTACTAAACCTGGAAATTCCAAGATTTAGAGGCGGTGGGCTCACTCACGTAATGTGACAGGCTTCATCATAGTCCACCTCCTCCCACACTATACCTCTGGTAAAACCATGATATCAGTGCATCTACTTGTTTTCCCTAAATCAATAACTAATGTTTTCATCTTTATTATTTCTCTGTCTTAAACTCTGCACATGCTTACAGCTCTGAAATAAATAGAGGGAAGCTGGAGTGGAGGTTGCAATGTTCCTACAGGAAAGCATCTTTTTAATTCATTGGAGTGTGTATTACACACATTTCTAAATGTTTGAAAAATATGCAAATTAAGAACATTCTAATATCTGATGCATACCATAATGATATAAAAATGTCCAAGGGCTCGAAAAAAAACTAAGTAAACCAGGATCAGTAGAGCCCAGTTTTCCTTTTGTTCCTGACACTACCTTTGTGATCTCTGTGGTCAGGGATCACAAGAGCAGTGCCATTAGTTCCAAGTGGCAAGCTGGAGTAGTAGCTACTAACACTGGCAACCCATTGAATGATGCCCATGATATGCTGCAAATGTAAAGTGTTCTAGATTATACCATTTACTTTATTTAAATAGGAGTAAGCAAATTGTCAAGCCAACTATCATGTTGTATTTGCCACCACCCATGGTACCTCTTAAGTGTGGCTAGGCAAACTGTATGTGAAAGGACAGGGCTAAAAAAGAATTAATCCAGTTTGTTTTTACAGAATTGGTTTCAAGAAAGTTAGCATGAAGAATACAAGCAGGTTTTAGCCTTTAGTAGATCTAACACCAGGAAAACCTGCAGACCTTAGATGTTTTTGAAAGATACAGAACCTGACTTGCATTGATCACAATGCTATCCAGAACATCCAATAAACATCAAACCATTTCATAAGAACAGTTTTCCCACACATTTACCTGACGTGAGTGACTCAACCTTACTGCCAAAGTCAAAACTCCAACCGTTAACATCTTGGGTGCCCAAGATGTAATGGTTACGTCCTCCGCCTTGGCACTCCTGTGCTGAGGACGTAACCATTCTGTCCAGGCACCTGCCCATGGGAGAAGAGCTGGCGCTCCCCCTGTGGGCCACCCATCTACATGCCCCCACTGGGGATGGCAGTGGAAGCGCTTCTGCTTCCAACCTCGACCCCGAAGTGATTTGATGACGTTGCCCTGTTGAACTAATTAAAGCAGGCCGGGAACGCGCTGGAAGCCATTGCTTCCAGCGCGTAGAAGGAAAGGTACGTTTTTCCTCCTCGGGGCGGGAAACAGGGAACGCAAAGAGGCACAGAGCGATAAGGAAAGCGCTTTTCTTTCCCCCGATGTCCCTTTGCAATGCATTCCTGCTGCACGATCCTGGGTGTGGCCGCAATCACACAGCAGAAATGCACCTACTGTGCCACCAGGGTTTTTTTTAGCACTGGGCAAGGTCACCCCCTTTTAGAATCTGGAAAAGTTTGGTAGTTTCTGCTCTCCTTGGAGACAGATCAGACATATTTTTGGGCCTGTCTGCCCCATTGCTGGCAGAATCCCACTAGACACCAGGGATATGTGTTTTGGCATGTGGGGGAGCAGCCTCTTAGGCAATGGTGCCCTCCCATATTTGGGGAGCATGATTTTGGCCATTCTGCCCTCCTTGTGGTCAGATCAGTTTTATTTTCAGGCTGATCTGCCCCCAAGGGGAGCAGAAACCCACTAGACACCAGGTATTGAATTTATTGATATATTGGGGAGTGGCCCCTTGGGCAAGCGCTGTTCTCCATTATGGGGGCAATATTTTGGTCATTTTCTGCCATCCCTGGGGCAGATCCGCCTTATTATTAAACCCTTTTGCCTCCAAGGGGGTAGAAAGTGATTAGACACCAGGGATTTTCTTTTTTTATATGTCAGCGAATAGCCCTTTAGGCAAGGGTCACTCCCCATTATTGGGGCAATATGTTGTCCATTTTCTGATCCCCCTCCTGGTTGGTAGAAAATTGGTGCCAGTGCAGTGATCCCATAACTTTCCCACCTAGAAATTTGAGAAAAATGTGATTTGCTTTAGCTAAATTTGAGGTTTGTAGGGGATTCTGGGTAAGAAAAGGTAGGTGGAGACATACAAGACATACCTCCATGGACCCCCATCCAAATCCGATGGTTTTATGATAGCGAATTTTGATGTCTCCACAATATGTTTTGAGCCAGTTTCTGTTACGGGCACCAGGCCTACTCACACAAGTGAGGTACAATTTTTATTGGGACACTTGGCAAAATGCTGGGTGGATGGAAAGGTTGTAGCTCAGCACAGATTCCAGAACTTTCCATCACAGAATATAGTTTTATTTTACAAAGTTTGAGTTTTGCAAGGGATTCCGAGTTACAGACCCAGGTGAGAGCCACACAATCCACCCCTTCCTGGATTCCCCTGGATATCTAGGTTTCCAAAATGAAGCCTAAACACCTAGAGCAACTCAAAAGGACCTTATAAATATTTATATAATTCACATTCACACATCAATCGTGTCTGCATTCATTCTAAAATCATACTACACTTTAAAAACAGGTGCAAAGACAGGCACAAGTACAAGACAAAAACAACGCAATTCTAATGTACTGATAAATCCCTGGTTTTTATAAAGATCAGAGAACGTTGGTCATCCATGCATCCATGTTCTAGCCACAGATTTTCATTTATTTGTATTACTTCTTATATCATAGACCACAGTTCTCTGATCTTTATATAAAACCTGTGGCTCCTCATAGATTCCAGGACTTTCCATCACAGAAACGTAAGAACATTTTATTTTTTTGACAAAGTTTGAACTTTGCATGGGAGTCTGGTTAACATAAACTGGGGTGAGCCACACACAAGTGACCCTTGACCTTCCTGGAGGTCGCCCCCCCCCCCCCGCAGCAGCTCCGCCATCACCCTGCTGTCTCCTGCTGCCGCCGGTGTATCGAGGCCCTCCACCACCCGCAGGCTCCACCTGCGCCTCATCCCTGGTGGCCAGTGGTGGCCTTAGATACGTATCGCCTGCTGCCTGTTGCTTTGTGCCTGCATTGTCACTGTCTGTGCCCCCTGCCCCCGCTCGCTGCTCTGATTCTGTGCCTCCTTTTATTCTGTACCCCTCGCCGCGCTTTGTACCCCTGTACTGACTTGTGCCTCTGTGCCCATTGATTTTGTCCAGTTTTCTCTTCTGTGCCCCGCGCCGGTCTCCTGTCCCCTGTCCCTGCCGCTGCCTCCCCTGCGGCCCACCGCCTCCACGCCCATTTATTCACCCATCCCTCGCCTCCCGCCCACCCAGCTTCTCCTCCCTCCCCACCTCCCTTATATGGCGGCCGCGCGCAGCCGGCGCGCCGCTGGCGTGCCGCTGGCGTGCCGCTGGCGTGCCTAAGGCAAGCCCGTGCCTGGACCGCGCCCAGCACCAGAACCCCTGGCCCCCGCACCAGCCACGAAGACCGCCTCCATTACGACGCCAGCACCCTCGTCGCTCTCAACCCAGGAAGATCCCACACCTGCTGCAAGTCCGTCCCGAAGCGCACCCACGGCCCCTTCACCTGCTGGAACTGCAGCATCTCCTGCCTCGAAAGCGCCAAGATGCCTGCCACGCCAAAACCCAACCAGCTTAGATGCATCCTGATCAACACCCGCTTCGCACACAAACACGCCGTCGAACTATGGGACCTACTCGACACCACATCACCGGACGTCGCCTTCCTGACAGAGACCTGGGTGAACGAAACCTCCTTGCCAGACATAGCCATAGCCATCCCAGATGGGTACAAGATCACCCGCAGAGACCGTACCAACAGGGCCGGAGGAGGAATCGCCATCGTCCACAAAAAAACCATCAGGATCTCAACAAACACCAACGACACCTTCAGCACCGCCGAACACATGCACTTCCAGATCCACATGGACCCCAAGACCACCCTAAGAGGCACACTCATCTACAGACCACCAGGACCCCGGCCTCAATTCTGCGACTCCATCGCCGACCTCATCAGCACACACGCGCTGACCTCCACCAACTACATCCTCCTCGGAGACCTGAACTCTCACCTGGAGAACAACAACGACAGGAACTCCTCCACCCTGATCGACAATCTCGCCAACCTCGGACTGAAACAGCTCGTCACGACGCCGACCCACAGCGCCGGCCACACACTAGATGCCATTTTCTCGTCAAGCCCCCACGTCACCTTCAGCCACGCCTCCGAACTCACCTGGACAGACCACCACTGCATCCACTTCTCCTTCTGAAAACCCCTCACACACCACCACACACTACAGACCCCCGCCGCTGCTGGGGCAAAGTCACCCAAGAACAACTACAGACAAGCCTCGCACTCAACCCTCCGACGAATCCCACCAACCCAGATAAAGGTGCACTCACCCTCGAACGCTGGACGAACGACTGCGCCCCGCTGAAAAACCCCACCAGCAGAGACACCAGCAGAAGAGTCAGCTGGTTCACCCCGGAACTCCTCGACTCAAAACGCACCTGCCGGAAACTGGAAAACATATGACACAGTGACAAGACGCCAGCCAGCCGCACTGCCCACAAAGACGCCATCCGCAACCACTACCACCTCATCAGGACCGCCAAAAGAACCTCCTTCACAACCCGCCTTGACAACAACGCACACAACAGCAAGGAGCTCTTCACCATTGTGAAGTAACTCTCCAACCCCAGCTCCAATGCCAACGACATCCCACCATCGCAAGCCCTGTGTGACTCCCTCGCCACCTTCTTTCACCGGAAAATCATCGACATCCATGACAGCTTCAGACCCCGGACGACCCCTGCCGACCACACCGCACCAAACCCACCGTACCCCACCGCCCACAACACCCTGACAACCTGGGCCAACGTGAGCATCGAGGACACAATCGAGACCATGGGAACAATCCACTTCGGCTCCCCATCAGACCCTCTCCCGCACCACATCCTCAACAAAGCCAGCAATTCCATCACACCCCACCTGCACAAAATCATCAACCTCTCCTTCGAGACCGCCACCTTCCCTGAGAACTGGAAGAACGCAGAGATCAACGCCCTACTGAAGAAACCCAAGGCAGATCCGAGCGACCTCAAGAACTTCCGTCCCATCTCCCTGCTTCCGTTCCCAGCAAAGGTCATCGAGAAGATAGTTAACACCCAGCTCACCCGTCACCTCGAAGACAACAACCTCCTGGACCCGTCCCAATCAGGTTTCCGCAGCAACCACAGCACCGAGACCGCCCTCATCACCACCACAGACGACATCAGGATCGTGCTAAACAACGGCGAGACGGCGGCCCTCATCCTCCTGGATCTCTCCGCCGCCTTCGACACCGTCTGCCATCACACATCACGCACACGCCTCCACGATGCAGGGATCCGAGACAAAGCGGTACAAAAGGGGGTGGTGATGGACAAGGCCCTGGACTGGACCACCTCCTTCCTCTCTGGCAGAACTCAGTGAGTCCGCCTCCCCCCGTTCTGATCCGATGCCTCCAAGATCATCTGCGGATCCTCCCTCAGCCCGATGCTGTTCAACGTCTACATGGCTCCACTAGCATGCATCGCTCGACAGCACGACCTCAATATAATCATCTACGCCAACGACACTCAGCTGATCCTCTCCCTCACCAAGGACCCCCTCACCGCCAAATCCAACCTCCACCAGGGAATGAAGGCCGTTGCAGACTGGATGGAGGACAGCCGCCTCAAACTGAACACAGACAAGATGGAAATCCTCATCCTCGAGTCCAACCCCTTCGCATGGGATGACTCTTGATGGCCCACGTCACTGGGGTCCCCCCAGCCCACACCAACCACGCAAGCAACCTAGGAGTCATCCTCGACTCGAAGCTCTCCATGACCAAACAAGTCAACGCAGTCTCCTCCACCTGTTTCAACACCCTCTGCATGCTCCGCAAGATCTGCAGATGGATCCCGACAAACACGAAGAAAACAGTCACCCAGGCCCTAGTCAGCAGCAGACTTGACTACGGAAACGCCCTCTACGCCGTATCCTAGTCCAAGCTCATCAGCAGAATACAGAGAATCCAGAATGCCTCTGCACGCCTGATCCTCGATGTCCCGCGCCACAACCACATGACCCCCCACCTGAGGAACCTGCACTGGCTCTCCGTCGACAAAAGAATCTCCTTCAAACTCCTGATCCACGCACACAAGGCACTTCACAAACCCGGCCCAGCCTATCTCAACAGTCGACTCTTCTTCTACGTACCCAACAGGAAACTCCGCTCCGCTGACCACGCCCTGGCCACGGTCCCAAGCATCCGGAGAACTACTTCCGGAGGCAGATCCTTCTCCCATCGCGCCGCCAGGACCTGGAATACCCCCCCTCCTCTACCTGCGACAAATGGAAGACCTGCTGACCTTCAGGAGACAACTCAAGACCTGGTTCTTCGACCAATAGCAGCAGCACCCCTCCTCCCCGTCACCTTGGAACCCTCACGGGTATGTAGTGCACTTTACAAGTTATGTGATTGATTGATTGATGTCACCCCAGCCATGATTTCCCTGGGTGTATAGTTTAAAAAAAAATACAGGTTTGCAATGTTTCCTTAAGCATCGGCTGAGCTAGGGCGCAAAAGCCACAGCTAGGCATAATGGGAATGTAATGTAAAGGTTTGTTAGGTTTTTCTAGGTGCAGGCTAAGCTAAAGCACAAAATCCACCGCTACTCAAAGTGCAAAAAAGGGTCAGTTTTCAGTGGAATAATGAGATGTGTCAATGTACATTTTTGGTTGGTTCTGGTTGTGGGCACTAGGCCTACCCACAAAAGTGATGTACCATTTAAATTAGGAGACTTGACGGAATGGTTGGTGGGTGGAAGGTTGTGGCTCCCCGCACATTCCTGTTGAGAGCCACACAAGTCGCCCCTTTCTAGATTCCCCTGGGTGTACATTTTTCAAAAATGTAAAGGTTTGTTAGGTTTTTCTAGGTGCAGGCTAAGCTAAAGCACAAAATCCACAGCTACTCAAAGTGCAAAAAAGGGTCAGTTTTCAGTGGAAAAATATGATGTGTCCACGTTACGTTTTGGGCGGTTTCTGTCTCGGGGCCTAGGCCTACCCACACAAGTGAGTGTTGGATTGTGGGCCCTAGGCCCCCATGCTGTAAAAATGAGAAACACCCACACAGTGAGTATCGTTACTAACAACAGCCACAAGCATGTGCACGCGGGCTGCTGTATTGGCAGGGTCACCTAATTGGTGACACCTGTGTTGGATGGGTGCAGTGGGTGTATGTGCCAGCCCTCGATGGAGTGGCTAGCGAAACACTCAACTGTGTCCAGCAGGACGCAACATTTCTCCCAAATCATATTAAAAACAAAACAACAAACAAGATTCCAACCTGTAGGAAGGAATGAGACACCAACTAACAATAACTGAAATCTCACAGTCCTGAGATGATGTTCGCAGGACAGTGGTGGACAGGTGCAGCTGGGTGCACCCGGGCATCTTGGCATGTGTCCATACTTTTGACGCTTTCTCCATTTTTTCCTGTTTTCACCCCCGAGTCTTTCGTTTACATGTTAGGAATCTCCCCAGCACTCTTTCTTTAGTCACACTACGCTTTCAGCCATCGCTAATCTTCCCACTTCTTTTCTTTCAACCCCAGTCTCATTTCCATCTCCATTCTTCCTCGCTCATTTAACTCAGCCATCATCCACTGACGCATCACTGCGCTTCCCCTGAGACGAGTTCCGGTTCTCCTTCAAACGACAGAACGCCCCGAATCATCTACCAACGGTCTTCAGGTACACCAGTGTTCACTACTCTGTTCTCATAACGAATTATCACCTGGCATTCTGCTGCGCAGCAGGCTCATCTTTTCTCTATGCTTACAGATCCTTTGTCAACCCGTCGGCGTATTTTTTCGCCAGCACTCGTTCTCGTTTGACGTCTCATTCTACGAGCTCATCACGGACACACAGTTTCACCAGTCTCGTTGAGACTCCAGGTAACAGTTCACATTCCTATGAATAATTAGCACAGTGCAGTAAATCTCCACCTGCAATCCACCTTGTTATATCGTCGCTCCTTTTTTTCTCCCTACCCTACAGCACTTGAAGAGTTTACTCAAAGTGAATCACTGGCCGATCGTTCCTTCATTATTTTTCATTTTTTTTTCATTTTTGTCATATTGAGGTGAGCGCCTTCCCGTTCATTTGTTCTCACAGCACTGGCGGTTATCTTCCACGTTCAGATTTCCTTACGTTTCTTATCTTATATCAGTCTATTGCACAGCACATCGTTGTCTCCCTCTTCACCAGGCTTCTTCATACACTTGTTTCTTTCTTCACTATACTTGCTGAATAACTGCACCTTTTTGAAACATGTGCACTCGATCTTTTAACATTGGTAACCAACACTAAGGTTCCACATGCTTGTGTCTCCACCACTAAAGCATCAGCTTCAATTCTGTTTGAATCCTAAAAGTTTATTGTTTAGACATTTGTTTTGTTCTCTGTTTACGTTTTAGACTGCCCCTCATGAAGGGATTCTACAAATCCCGAAATGCATTGGGCTTCAACATCAATGAAGACAAATACAACCTGATTATATATTTTTTCTCCATCATATTAGAATCTTCAGTTTATTGGACACTTTTGTAACTTGAATATGATGCATTCACATATTGTCTAACATATTTTGAAATGAACAATGTTTACGTGATGATTAAATTCTTCTGTTATTTACCTGTCACGAAAATTGATTGAAAGTTATCAACACATTTTTCTTTCTCGTAATCAAGAATTAATCCTTTAAAAACTGTTTTGTGAAAATGTGTACCTAGGGATTTTTTTCCCACTTAGTGAACAGTGCGAGGTACCAAGTGGGTTTTCCCATTTGTTTCTCCTCTCATTAACCTCACATCCGTGGTGACAACGGATGCAGTACCTCAGCACCCTTGCTGAATCTTTTTCACCTTAATAGGTTAAAAATTATTTCCAGTACTGCTTATAAATTGGTGTGCTCCTTACACCCATTCTCTTTCATACTTTAACCAGATACATCTGGACACGAACATGGTGCTGATGAAGTCCAGCCCTTTCAGCTTTGCATCAGTTGAATGACAGTCCCCCTACATGATGTTAGTCAGTCCAGCATACTCTTGCTGTGAGGCAATTGACGTTGTATATGCAAACATAGGTACACCAGGAGCGTAGGTGAAGTCCATTATAAAAACTTAACGATGATCCCTTGACAATAGTTTAGGCAGTCTGTGACCCGCTTAAATTCCTGTGGTATGACCGGGCAACTTCCTGAAATCCATATTTAGGGCAAAGTAAAGTCCATCTCTCAGGCTCGGGTAGGCCCCTTGGATGAGTTGCCATAGGACTGCCTATGGGCTGCACTGGGTCTGCATGTGTCTGCACCTAGACAGCCGCAAGACCACCTCGGAGCCACCGCCTAGTCACTCGTGCAACTTCAGGGGTGGATGTGTCCTGGTCAGAACCTGCTCTCGCTACCAGGATCAGGATGTACGCCAATTAAACAAATGGTCACTGGGTCTTCAGATCATCGCTCTGAGTGGCAATGGTGTCGGACTCCAGTCGTGGTACTTGATGCTCAGGGGATGGTGATGATGCACATGGCAAAGGATGGAATAGCTGCCATAAGACGACTTGTAAAAAGTGGCGACAGGCCATGCAATGCATGTCCTTTCTACACATGCTCTAAAATGTGGCGACAGGCCACGCATTCTCACCGGAACCTCCTGCTCTCTCCGTCACGTCCTTTGGACAACGCATCTTCACCTGTCACCGACCACTCACTAGTCCGGTCCTGTCAATAGGACTGGGTGACTTCCAGGTGCATCAGCCACGTCAGGGACTGCAGCAGAGGTAGGCGTACGTTGATGGATCCAGTCTGTAGTGCCTTCCATACCCTTCTTCTCCATGATAAAGTATTCCGGCAACATCTCTGGATCACTGTGGGAGGTACAGAGCTCCCTTCTCCTTTGCAGTTGTGGCACCCTGCCACTAGGAGTGTGGGAAACTCCTTGGTACTTCACAAATAGCGGGTAATCTCCCTTCCGCCTACTCTTCATTTGAGGTCACCGCTCACACACCTTGAGACAGTGCACCTCGTGACGTCAGACCCTGCCTTGGTTTCTATATGCTTGGCAGGGTTGGTATCTTCTGTGGTGCTTCAATAGAGCTTATGCAATGGTGAGTGTAGTAGCTGCTTTTAGGCATCCACTCTTGACGTTCCTTAAATTTTCTCCTGTCATTTCAGACATCTAAGGTGAAACACGCTGTTACTATTTCATGCTGCTGGCTAGGGCAGCAGGAGTACGATCTCTTCTAAGGTACCGGGCAGCAACGGTATACAGTGGGCTCAGTACAGCCTCTCAGCTTTCTGCGTGGCTCACTATGCAGTAGTCTCGGTAAACCTTGACAGTCACAGTCGCCGCTAGTGCATGGGGAGACAAGTAGCTGTTCATGCAAGTACTTGAGCTGCCATGAGGGGATATACTGGCTATCCGTGTAGTAACTTACTGGCCCCCTGTGGGGCACGAAGTGATAGGGTTGTAGCACTCAGCTCCAATGTCCCGTTAACAGGTCTTTTCTTTCTCGTGTATACCATAGGCTGCTATCGGGGTAGGTGCAGTCTTTGTCAAAGGCAATGGTTGGAATACTTTGCTTGTATCAATGCCCACAAGCCCCAGAACAAATGAGAAGCCATGGCAAACTGATTGACTTACACATAGAGTACTCCAACGTCTCTATCAGTGATTCCTGTAAGAAAACATTTGCACTCCTTAAATGCCCCTAAATAAGAGTGTTGCCACTGTTTCTGCAGGTCTTTATCTGGGTAGACTGCACAGTCAAACTTCATTGAAACGATTGCCAATATCGTGCACTTGGTAATTGTACCCGGAGTATACATAATCAATGAACTGAACATCACCTTGTTCTTCATTATATAATATATATTATCTTTTTGCACAACAGGTCATTACGGCACAGCCCTACAGGAGAACCCAGATAACGTCTCCTTTAACCAGGCCAGTTCCTCTAGAAGCACTGGATGAATTTCATGAATTTATAGCACAGTCCAACAGTGAAGATGCAATATAGCTGGGGTGCACAACCATGAGCCCGAAGTACTCAAAAAATCCTTATCTCAATCCATGAAAAGATAATTTTAATTTCCATAAATTCCCATCAAGACAACATCATCCACAGTGCCACCACTGTAACAATATTGCCTGCAGTACAGTCTGTGTAGCCCCAGCTTCCCCCTTCTCCCACGGCAGCTTTCAGTGGCGCTGTCACCCAGAAGGAGGCGTGCAGCGCAGGCCTCACCCCTTGAGTCTATGCTGAGACAGTACAGCCTCCCCGTATGTGCTTGATAGCAGACGACTTGCACTTTGCATCGGTTTGGGTTTATATATATATGGGGCCATTCCGTTTGGGATATGAGCGCTTCACTTTTACATTCTTGTGGCAATACAATTATACTACAGACAGGCCCTTCCATTCCATCATGTCAGAAAACGCTGCAAACTTTACAGGTTTACTGGTGCTTGAGAATATCAACATTCTTTGTAGCTTACTGACTAGTACTGTCCCACACTTTATTAGGGAGTAGCATATATATTCTATCAAATGTTCTTGCACAGATTGGTCTGTCTGTGCTCCAATCATTTACCCAACAGCTTCATAAAAAGTGTGCACCTACTGAGGTTGAAAATCACAAATTAAAGCGTTGATGTTGTTCAAAACCCCATCTGTGAAAGGTATCACTTCACTAACTTGCACCTGAACAAAATGTCTACGACACTTCTGTGCAATCTTTTTATAAAAGTATCACAAGCCAAATCCTGGAAGCTGGCATGGGTTTCGTGCATAAACTCGAAAAGATTGTTCACTACAGTCTTCAAAAACTTCCAGTGAGCCCTCAAAACCGTGTATATTGACCTACAATGTACAGTATATTTGATGCAATAATAACTTCATTATCTTTGCCTCGTGTTTGCTCACAAAGTTCCAGAAGATCCTTAACTTATACGATAAAATCCCTTAGGTGCTCCTTAAAAGCTGGAATATCTTGATTTAAACTGAAGAGTCCTGTTACAAACAGCTTAACCTAGGCATCTTGAAGATGTGGAAATGCGTACTTAAGCAGAATGACAACATACTCTTGAACAAAAAGTTAATTATTAAGTAGCTTGCCAGGTTTGAACGGTGCATTTAGTTTTCCTTCCTCCACCAAATTGAACATATAAGCGAGTATGGAAGCGTGCATTGTCAAACCTGCAGTATGGGAATAATGTTTGTTCAGCAAACAACAATTTCCCCTGGTGCTGGTCAGTCCATGTTCATTACGCTGTAAATTTTGGTCACAAACTGTAATATCTGTAGCTGTGATGTCAGGGCTAACTGTGGGTTCTGTCATTTCCTTGGTGATGGAATGTCTATGCTTGAAACCGCTAGACACTCCCTGGAAGCTGTTGTAGATGAGCGGTAATAAAGTTGACCTCTCTTCATACCTGCCTTTATTGTGGTCACTTCAATTGGCGTCTTTTTTGGGACGTACCGCTCATCTTTATTCCCATGTGTGCGGATTTCAAACTGATAGGTTTTTTTTTCACTTCAACATTTGTTTTTTGGTCGAGAAAGTGAAAGAACTTTGTTTTGCCTTAAAATTGTGAGGGACATATTGTTCTCTTATATCTCCTTGATACCGATGGGACACTCGGTCTCGGTCATCAACTACTGTGGTTGAAAACGGATTTTTCATTTTTTCTCTACGGTGCGTAAAAAAACCAAGATTCCATTCTGTGAGGTCGAACGGCAACTAAAGCGGTAAAACGTAAGGAGTTTGATTTAACTCTACCTTTGTTTCCGTGTTGTCTGTTGCCTGCTCACTGTCGTCTGATTGGCATCGGATTTGGAGTTGCGCGAGGTTGGAAGAAGCTGTTGATCTTCACTCTTTCATGCCGACGGATGAAATGATGACGTGGAGTGCGTACGTATCATGACGCGTTCACGTTCATCCAGCATTCTTCTGGTGGCTGCATTCTGAGAAGATCGTCATAGCAACAGCACTCTCTTCACGTTACGCTGTCCAACGGAGGTGTAATCGGTGCGCACTGGAACTTGGTAGTCACATGAAGTTATTTTCTCACAAGACTACACATCAAGGTATTTATTCAGCGCATGGATGTGTACTGACTGACATCACCGAAACTTGGCTGCGGGAGGAAGATGCAGCAGTAATTAATCTTGCTTTTCCACCGGAATATTCAACTTTCAACCTCAATCGTCCCACCAGAGGAGGGGGCATCGCACTTGCAGTGAAATCCAACTTTTCCTGCACCTGGAATGCCGTGCATATCGCGGGGTGCGAGAGTGCTTCCTTTAAGATTGGGATTAATCCCCAGTATTCTATTTCGGGGTTGGTGGTTTATCGCCCCCCAGGCACTGACGTTGCTTTTAGAGAGGCTTTTCCTGATGCCGTCAGTGCCTTGGCAGTAGGGTGTGCTAATTTTTCTATACTGGGAGATTTGAATCTTCACTTGGATAACCAAAAGTCCTTGGCTGTTAGCAACTTTCTGGCGGACCTCGAGGCCCTGCAACTGTTCCAAAGAGTCTCTCATCCTACTCACTCTGGAGGGCATGTATTAGATCCCTTTTTTACAAACCTGACGGAAGCTTCAATCCGCTCCGTTTTGCCCCTTGGTTGGACTGACCACTTCCTTGTGGATATTCAGGTGCCTTTACCTGATACTTCTCCAACTTCCTTAGCTCGATCTATCCCCAGAAGACAATGGGGCAAGCTTAGGTTAGAAGATCTCCATCTCGCCCTAACTACTACCCCGCTCGTACTCTCGAGTGATGTTGAACTGGGCTACGATCAGTTCTGTACTTGGGTTACCAGGGGGTTGGACCTTCTGATTCCCATCCGGACTAGTAAGATCAGCCCTAAAAGGTCTAACCCTTGGTATGATAGTACATTACGAGCGCTGAAAGGAAATTGTAGGCGCGCCGAGAGAGAATGGCGGAGATCCTACGATACGGCGAAGAAAGTGCTATATTTGGCCTCTATTAAAACCTACCATCGCGCCATTTGTAGGGCTCGCGCATCGTTCTATTCCCTTGAAATTCGCAATAGCCTCAATCCTTCCAAGACTATTTTCAAAGCTCTTAAGGAGCTGTTGTCTAAGCGTTCCATCTCCACAGTCACAGCCTCTACCTCGCACTGTGAAGCATTAGCCTCTTTTTTTCTGGGAAAAGTCCAGAACATCTATCGTGCCTTTCCAAGCTCAGAGCCCGCTCAGCAGACCGTGCTGACTGCCCCTGCGTGTTTGAATCTGGCATCTTTTCCGCAACTTTCCTCTGAGGTTTTTGAAACTTTGGCTCAGAAGGTTAAATCTGGTTCGCCTTTGGATCCGGTATGTCCTGCCCTGTTTAGGAACCAATCTTTTGTGGGGTCTCCTACGGTATGTTCCTTGATTAATGCTTCCTTGGCCATGGGTACGGTACCACCTAAATGGAAACGCGCTGTGGTTACTCCTATTTTGAAGAAACCTAGCCTGGACCCTTTGGGACCAGAGAACTATCGGCCCATTTCCTTGCTTCCATGGCCGGCTAAGCTGATGGAAGCTCATGTTAATCAGGTACTTACTGACCATCTCACCCAGGCTAACATTCTGGATGAGACTCAACATGGGTTCCGAGCAGGGCATAGCACGGAGACCGCCCTTCTCGCCATGGTAGAACATCTCCGGTCGGTGCTAGATCAGGGACAGACGGCGGCGCTAGTTTTATTAGATCTGAGCGCCGCCTTCGATACGGTCTCGCACCGTATCCTTCTGCACCGCCTGGAAGAGTGTGGTGTTGTGGGAACTGCCCTCCAGTGGTTCCGTTCCTTTCTTGTGGATCGGTCCTTTTGCGTCGCCATACCCCCCCATCAGTCCAAATTCCATCCTCTGGACTTGGGAGTGCCGCAAGGTTCCTCACTGAGTCCCACGCTATTCAATCTTTACGTGAGACCGCTGGCTGATGTCGTCAAGCAATAGGGCATGTTCATGGTCTCATATGCTGACGACACTCAGCTAGCGGTTTCTATCAGTGGCGATACCGATGTGGATGCTCCCAAGTTCCAAAATGGGCTTAGGGCAGTGGCGAACTGGATGACAGCTAACTGTCTCCAGTTGAACGCAAAGAAGACCGAGGTTATGATCGTCGGGAAGGGAAGGGACCTCTGGGGCGACAGATGGTGGCCGCCGGAACTTGGTGTAGCCCCAACCCCAGTTATGGAGTTGCGTAACTTGGGAGTTTGGCTGGATGCTGGTCTCAGTTTCGTGGGGCACACCAAGAAGACCGCGGCGTGTTGCTTTGGTGTCCTGCGGGGCTTAAGGCCGGTCCTTAAGTTCTTCGATCCCCCAACCAGGCAGATGGTAGTGCAGGCTACTGTTCTTTTCCGCCTGGACTACGCTAGCTCGCTCCTGCTGGGGAGTAATCAGGCAGAACTTCTGCGGCTTCAACGCGTGCAGAATGCCGCGGCCAGAGCTATTGTCGGTTTACCTAGGTTCTGCTCGGCCTCTAGCACTCTCCGAGCACTACACTGGCTACCGGTTAAGTCGCGTATCCATTTTAAAGTTTTATGTCTGGTTTTTAAAATTTTGAAAGGTTCTGCCCCTCTGATGCTCTCCAATCTCATTTCTGGCTATGTTCCATCACGTGTATTAAGATCGTCGGAGCAGGCGCTCGCTTTAGTCCCGAGGTTCAGGCTCTGTCGAGCTGGTGGGCGCTCTTTTCGGGTGAAAGCTGCAGCCCTTTGGAATACGCTCCCTTTCCATCTCCGCTCTACCAATGACCTTCTGCTCTTTCGGAAATCCTTAAAAACGTTTCTGTTTTGACCTTGCTGTCTCCGTGGTTCTATGTTGGATATGTTGTACCTTGTCGCGCGCCGGGACGCCCCTTAGCTGGGGCAGCTGTGCGCGTAATAAATGTTACTAACATAACATAACATAACATAACATTTTCCCTCACGATCAGCACGGAGTTTATTGTGTGAGATTCAACCATTGGAACTACAATTTTTAGTTTTTTTCTGCTGACATTACATTAACAGCACGCTAGCGCCATCTTGTGGTTCTTAAAAAAAAAAGGTAAGAAGAATTTTTTTTTGACTGTGTGTTAGATAGTGATTTTAGAACAAAATCACGCAATTTGTGCTTACTCAGAAAATATTTATTTAAAAAATGATAAATATGTCAACTGTTGAGCTAGTTATTTAGATATTGAAATATAGTATAGAAGTATATCAGTTTGTTTATTCACAAAGCAATAGGAGAATATTTGCTGTGTAAGGGAGAATATTAGTTTAATTTCTGCATAGCTTGTCTCTTGTAGTATTTTTCTTTTATCATGCAGAATGTACAGGCACCTTCTCCTTTCCTACAGCTTCCAGGAGACCCACCAGTAGAGTGGAAAGTATGGTACAGGGCATTTACAAAATATTTAGGAGCCATAGGGGGTCTTAGATTTAGTGCAGAACGTAAGAGATTCATCCTTGAACACAACTTGGGTTTTGAGGGTCAGGCGGTGTTGGAACATTTACCTTTACCTGAACAAGTAGAGGGTGTTGAACCATTAAATGATTTCGATCAAGCAATACATATGCTAGAAAAACAATTTGATGTTGAAAAGAGTTTGGTAGTAGCCAGACATAAGTTTTTTACGAGGGAGCATCAAACGTCTGAGAGTATTGTGTCATATGTCGCTTCTCTACGTATATTGGCTTCTGAATGTGAGTTTGAGAATTTTACGTCTCAACTCATCAGAGATCAAATCGTAGTACGATGTAGAGATAAAAAGGTTCAACAGAAATTATTGACCTTAAAAAATCCATCACTCGAAGAGACTGTTTCCATCGTTAAGAGCATTGAGTTATCACAAATGTCTTCAAACGAGCTTAGATCAGACAAATCTACCATTGGTGTTGTTAATGAAGGGAAAAATGGGGGAGAAAGAATAGTGTCCCTGAGAGAAACAGTAATGAGATTAAAGGGAAATTGCCTGCAGCAAGACAAGATAAAAAACAAATATATTTTCAAAAGAAGAATGTGTGTTCAAAGTGTGGTTACCCTTCTCACTTTCTGAATTCACGAGTTTGCCCTGCTCGAAATGCTTCCTGTAGAAATTGTGGTAAACAAGGTCATTTTTCCAAAGTGTGTATGGCCAGGAGGAATATTAATGCTGTGTGGGAGGAGAGTAACAAATTGGAGAGTGACACAGAAGTTGTAAGTTCATGAGTGATCTAATGCTAGTAGTTAAGGATGATTGTGAGGAATGTGCAGACCCGATTGCTGACATAATAGTGGATGGAAAAAGTTTGAAATTACTTGCTGATTCAGGAGCACGCATGACAATGATTACCGAAGAATTGTTTGAATTTGTGTGGGGTGATAAGTGTCTTGAACCTCCTGACAGAAGTCCTGTATCTTATGAAGGAAGGAAGATTCAACTAAAGGGTTATTTTGAAAGCACATTAGTGTTCAAAGAGAAATCTATTACTGGAAAAATGTACGTCGCTATTAAAGGGTTAAATATTCTGGGGTGGTACCACCAAGGTTTATTTGGAATGACCCTTAGACCAGTCACAAAAGATCCAGTATATATTGTCAATGAATCAACATATTATGATGATCCTTCTATCTGGGGAAGTAAATTCCCAAAAGTTTTTTGTGACTCACTAGGTCTAATTAAGGGTTTTAAACATCTTATCAAAGTAAAAGATGGGGCTATCCCTAGCAAACACAAACTGCGCAATGTTCCTTTGAGTGTTAGGGATGATTTAACGAAAGAGCTGGAAAAGATGTGTGACTCTGGTGTGATTGAGCCAATTGAATCATCTCTCTGGTTAAGTCCCTTGGTCGTCGCACGGAAAAAAAACGGGAATCTCAGAGTCTGCATTGACTTACGCAGTCTCAATAAGAACATATGGGTGGATTCTCACCCACTACCCCGTATTGATGAGATAGTCTTAAAGTTTCAGGGTTTCAAATGGTTTTCAAAGATAGATTTATCCTCTGCATATCATCAGGTTGAATTAGATACGTCTTCAAAACACTTAACTGCATTTGTTTCACCTTCTGGAACTTTTAAATTCAAGGGGATGCCGTTTGGCCTAGCCTCTGCGGCTTCCGTCTTTCAACGTGTGATGGAAAAAGTTCTGTTGGGTGTTAATAATACTGTTGTATTCCAAGATGACATTTTAGTAGCAGGAGTGTGCAGATTGTCGCATGACAAGAGTTTGATCGAAGTGTTAAACAGACTACAAGAGAAAGGTATAGTGGTTAATTTGAGCAAATGCGTTTTTGGTGTTGTGTCAATTGATTATCTAGGACACTGCATATCTGGTGAGGGTATTCTTCCCAGAGTTGGTTTGATCGAGGCGATTGTTAAAGTTCCTTCTCCCAAGACCAAGGAACAAGTGTCATCGTTTCTTGGTATGTGTGAATTTTATGCTAAGTTAATTTCAAATTTTTCAGCTAAGACTGCCCATTTACGTGAACTTTTGAAGAGAGGAACTGTTTTTATTTGGGATCAAAAATGCCAAACAGATTTTGACAAAATTAAGGAGGATCTTGGTCGGTGTAACATTTTGACTCCTTATGATCCTTCTCTACAATCAGTTGTATCTGTGGATGCTAGTCTTGATGGTCTTGGGGGCATGTTGACTCAAATGAAAGCTGGAAAAGATCACACTGTTGGATTCATTTCTAGGTCATTACGCCCCAGTGAGAAAAACGATTTGGTTATCGAAAGAGAGCTTCTGGCTTGTTGTTGGGCTGTTGAGAGGTTTAAGAGTTTTCTCTGGGGTAGATCTTTTAAGTTGTTGACTGATTACAAACCTCTGATTCCTATTCTAAATGGTGTTTTAGTGAAGGATCATACTCCTAGGATTGCGAGATTGAGTTTGAAACTTCTTCAATACAACTTTGCAGTTGAACATATTCCTGGAGGGAAAAATATCAGACCTGATTTACTTTCCAGATTGCCATTGCCTGTGGTGCAGAGTGAGTGTTTTCAGGATGAAGATGAGGAATGCTTAATTGTGAGTATTGATGTGTGTAAAGAGGGGTGTTTCAAGGAGGAAGAATGGTTTGAGGTGTTGAAGTCTGATTCTGTCCTCAAGGAAGTTAAAAGATGTATTATTCAGGGTTGGCCAAAGGAAAAACATCTGGATAGTGAACTGCAACCTTTTTCTAAAGTGGCTGATGAACTCTCTCTAGAAGAGGGTGAGATGATTTTACGGGGTGATAAATTTGTTCCCCCAACTAGTTTGAGAGAGCGCATAACTATAGCAGGACATGAAGGTCATTTGGGGCAAACATGTACCAAGCGCAGAATTCACTCAATTTATTGGTGGCCTTCAATGGATCGACATATTGAGAACATGGTTGAAAATTGTTTTACGTGCTGTTCCAGTGACAAAGGGCCTCATGTAGGTAGCCAAATACCGGTCGGTAACGGCCGATTTTCGGTAATTATACCGTTACCGACCGGTATTTAGGCTTTTGGTATGTAGGGGGACAATTTCTGTATTCGGAATTTACCGAATCGGTAAAATTACCGATTCGGTAATTTTACCGATTCAGTAAATTCCGAATACAGAAATGAGATGTAGGGGGAGTGTGTGGGTGATGTTTGGAGTCGGTATTTACCACCAACTAATAGTTGGTGGTAAATGAAGAATGGATGTGGAAATGCATTTCAAAGCGCCTACAAGTGTGCAATGTGGCAGACATACATGCCCTTAGGGCATGTATGTGTGCCACATGTGCACACATGGCCGTTTCAGGGGTGCAACAGGGTGTCATTGTGACACCCTGCCACCCTTGCATGTGTTCCCCCCATTACCGAATCGGTATTTACCGATTCGGTAATGAGGCATACCTTCCCATCAATGGGAAGGTATGCCTCATTACCGAATCGGTAAATACCGATTCGGTAATTACCGAATTTTAACGAATCGGTAATAATTACCGACTCATTACCTACATAGCATTTACCACTTCATAAATACCGAATCGGTATGATTCGGTATTTATGAAGTGGTAAATGCAAGCCCACCTACATAAGGCCCAAAGTGATCAAGACTGTTATCCCTCCCAAGGTGAAAGTTGACTTACCTTCAGGTCCTTGGATGAAATTAGCGTTAGATTTCATCGGTCCGTTCAATGCTTTACCAAATAAATATAGATTTGCCTTGGTAATTGCTGATTATTACAGCAAGTGGTGGGAGGTTTGGTTTTTGACGGAACCTAATAAAAATGAAGTTATCACATTTTTGGAGGGTCTGTTTGCAAGGGAATGTTTTCCTAAGGAATTAGTGTCAGACAATGGGGTACAGTTTGTCTCCAAAGAAATGTCTATTTTTTTAAATTAATCTGGCATTTATCATCGGCTTGTAGCTCTTTATCACCCGCAAGGAAATGGTTTAATTGAGCGCATGAATCGCATTTTGGTTGATTGTGTGCAATGGGCTGTGTCTGGTAACATGGACATTAGAGGAGCTGTACAGAGTATGCTGTGAGCTCATCGGACTACATCCAGTATTGAGTTTGGGAAAAGTCCTTTTGAGTTACTGAGAGGGAGAGTTGCAACATTCAGTATGTGCCCAGCTTGGATGAGGGAGTGGGGACTATTGTCAAGATCAGTTTTGTCTTCTTCTGTAGAGAAAGTTGAGGAAAAGGTGCATTCTCATGTACCCAATAAAATCAATGCTAAGGATAACATCGCTGATCTTTCAGGACAGAGTTATCATAAAGAAGAGTGGTTTCACAAAATCAAGGTATGCTGTGAGAGTTGATGGTAAGAATTGGTGGAATGTAACTAGGATTTACAGAATTCCTGACAATGTTGTGCATCAAATGGGTTTGAAAGATAACATTGTTCCTTCTCTTAATAAATCTTCTTTTGAGGTTGGGAAGATTGGATTGAGTGGAAGAAGTTCATCTTGTGACAATTCATCACAAGATAAGTCTACCTCATTGGTGAAGAGGAGCACCCATATGAGATTTGTTCCCAAACGTATGGATTTATAGAATGTAGTAGTCATTCTAGTTTTTGTGTTAATGAAATGGTCATTCTAATTTTTGTGTTAATGAAACTTTTCTTCAGTATTTTTATTGTCTGTTATTGGCATATGGTTTCCTTTTCATGCTATTTATTGTATCTAGCTTTGCTTTGAGTTTCCTTTTTGTTTTTCTTTAATTTTTCAATTATTGTGTTTCTGTAAAGAAGGGAGATATTGTAATATCTGTAGCTGTGATGTCATGGCTAACTGTGGGTTCTGTCAATCAATCAATCAATCAATCAAGAAAGCTTTATTCGATTTTGAGATTTAAAATCATAAAAGCGTACATCAATAGTATTCATGCATATATATACAGATAAAAAGAAAAGTTTATAAATAATTTGTTTATACATAATACAAGTCAATCAGTATAGTCCCCTGTTAAAAAAGTTTATCAAGTTGCAAAGGATACATATTAAAATTGATACATTGAGCTCCGAAACTTGACAGCCAGCTTTAAAAAACTTGTTAATGCAATAATAGTACAATCATTGTCCAGCTGTAATAACCTAATCATAGCCAGTCTACAAGTGCGAATTCCCCAGGACTTTAAAAGTGGTTTCAGAAATGACCTCCTGGGCAGCTGGTAAAATTTACAAAAAAGAACACAATGAATATTGGATTGGGCAGAGGTATCATCACAAGGGCAAAGTGGGAGTTCATTCGACCAAGAGTTGCAGAGAGGGAAAGCAATCATACGATAAAAATTCCCAAATCTAAGGCGAGTGAGAAGCATTCGGGCGTAACAAGAAGGCTGAGTTAATAAGTAGTTTTGGAGGCCTTCTTGCATGGTTATTTTTTGGTAGTTGAGAACTGTATTTTTTGTTTTTTCCAAATTCCATCTTTTAGTTATAAGATGGTTTAAGGCCAGCTCTCTTAGGGTCTTCCTAGAAACCCTTTCCATGGTAGAAGGTCTCGTGAAAAACTCAGGGTGGCCAAGGTCAATCATCATGTTTTTTACATATGTGAGCCATTATATGTTGGTTAATCCGTCGAGGTTGAGACAGTCGGTGATCAAGTCTCTGTTAAGTTTGATCTCCGGAGTAACCCAAATCTTGTGCCACAAGAGTATGGGCGCAGTTTTAATAATATCTAAGATGTACAGCAAACCCAATTCAATCTGTATAAAATAGGTCGATGTAGATTTTGAAACTCCTAATAAATAGCACAAAAATTGATTTTCTGTTTTTTGTAATATTTGTGCATTTTCAATACCCCAAAGACCAGCTCCATAGGTGGCAGTAGAAATGCATTTAGCCTTGTAAAGAACAATCAGCTCTTTCACTGGTCTGCCACCTATTTTAGCTGAGAACTGTTTAAGGGCGCCAATAGCTCGGGTGAGGGCCAAATTTCTGGCATTTACCGCTGTATGCCAATTTCCCTTCCTATCAAAATGTATTCCTAGGTAGGAGAAATTGTCCGTGGTCTCGATCCTGCTGCTATCTAAAAAGATTGAGCAAGGCACTTTCTTTGTTCCCGGACCACAAGCCATCGTGTATGTTTTTGCAATATTAATTTTTAACCCTCGTTCATTCATGTAAGTTGCAAACTTCAAGACAGCCCTCTGAAGGCCTATCTTGTTCCGGGACATAATGGCGGCATCATCAGCATAAAGGAGTATTGGGGTCGGAGCTCCTTGAATTTTTGGGTAATCATGCTGTGATTCTATTAAATGTTGGCCAATAGAATTAATGTATAGGGTAAAGAGAAGGGGGGCTAAAATGCACCCCTGTCGTACCCCTCTCTTGATAGGGAATTTATCAGAACACTCGCCTTTGTTTCCGTAACGGACTCTAGCACCTGCATCGCAATACAGAGTTCTTATAAATGCTAGAATGTTAGAATCTAAGCCCATTTCAGATAATATGGACCATAGCATCTCATGGTTCACGCAATCAAATGCTGAACTCAGGTCCACGAATGTAACGAAAAGATTTCCCTTTTTAGCCTGCGTATATTTTGATAAGACTAAGGCCAAGTTTAAACTCTGTTCTATGGTCCCTTTTCCTGGACTAAAACCATACTGTAAGTGGGATAATACGTTATTTTCCTCTGCCCAAAGTTGAATTCTATTTAAAATTGCCCTTGCTGCTACCTTCATTAGGGCATCCAAGAGTGAAATTGGGCGGTAGCAGGTTGGGACATTTCTGTCTCCCTTTTTAAAAATAGGGACGACTATAGCTTCAGACCAAGATGGTGGGAGCCCATGTCGATTAAAATTATTTAAAACATTTGTTAACAGGGGAGCCCAAAGATCGATTTCTGCCTTGTAGACATCAATCGGGACGCCGTCAGGGCCGGGGGCTTTACCTGAAGGACTGTCTTTAATTGCTTTAATAATCTCCGTACAGTTGAAGGATATGCCTATTGGGAATATGCTCGGTAAAATTGTAAATGGTTGAATGATCACCCCATCAGTCAGGGGGTTACCGTAGTTGGGGTTTTCTAATTTATCATATAAATTTTTAAAGTGGTTTACCCAAGTTTCCCCGTTAATGGCCATATCTATAACATCTGTCTGGTTTTGCTGTAAATAGGGAGCATTGACCGCTTTCCAGAAAGCTGTATTGTCCCTGGATTTAGAGGCTTCAATTAAGGCCGACCAAGCCTCTTTCTTTAGAGTCTGTTTCCTAGTTTTTATGGCCAAATTGTACAGTTTTCTGGCTTTGCTGATCTCAGCAGGTGATTTGATGGTTTTATGCAAGGCCCTTTTTAGGGCTTGAAGAGCTTTAGTGCAATTTTTATCAAACCAACCATGGCCAATTTTAGTGTTGGATTGATGCTCTCTAGTTAGTAGTTTTTTAAGTTCAGATTGAATTTTTAAGAAGGGAGTCAAAAGTACTGATGACTCCTCTGTTTCTGTCAGACAGGCAAGTATATCGGGAAGGCTGGATCCCATTAAGGTATGTAGAAAAACGGCGGGATTAACCCTATCCCATTTTATAGAATAGCCATTTTTTGTGGCTAAATTTATATTGGGATGGTATTTGTGCGTATCTACAGGGATCTCCTGAGTCTTTCTAATTTTAAGATTGAAAGCAATTGGGTAATGATCACTAAAGAAAACGTTGAGTGTTTCCCAGGCGATGACTAATCCTTCATTGGGTGGAGATATAAGGGTAAAATCAATGGTCGAATTGCATCCCCGCCCATGAAAAGTTGGTTTAAAGGGAATATTTGGGATGCAGAGTTCGTTAATAAAAGACAAGTTAAAATGGAAAAGCATGTAATTAAGAGTATCGCCCAGTTTTGAATGAACAAAATGAGTAGGGTTGTCGTCCTTATGTTTACCAAGGCCGCAAATGCCATTGGAAACATGTGGGCAAATAGTGCAATTGAAGTCGCCCAGCCAGATCAGCACCGACTCATCTCTTTTCTGGGTCTTGATAGCATTGACACTCGACATAAGATTATCGATCTGGCTTTCTAGATTGCTACTGGGGATATTATTATAAAAGTTTATGAGGGTTAGAGATCTTTCCCGCCCCCAACTAACATTTAAAATCTGATAATACTCAGTGAATGTATGTCTCAGAACCTTTATGCCCTGCGTTATTAGAACATATGTGGTCAAACCTCCTTTATTTCTCCCCTGAGAGGTTATTTGTGCAGGAGCATGGAAGGTCTGGTATCCTGGGATATGGAGTTCGTCTGTAGCCCACGTTTCCTGGAGACAGATAAAGCTATAACATGTTACTATATCTAGCCAAGGTTGGTGTGATATTTTATTAGAAAGGCCTGCAACGTTCCATGAAATGATGTTATCAGCCTCCCCTATTTCCCTCATAAAAGGAGCATTTTTATTTTTAGCTCTAATTTTTAAAGTTTGGGGAAGAGGGGGACTGAAAAGAGTTGGACAGTCGCAATTAGAAATAGTCGCAGGGTGTAATTTATCACCACTGGCTTGTGGCTGATCAATAGGTGCCACACAATTTGGGATACCCATATTACAAGTATTAACAGTATCCGTTCCAGGGTAAGAGGTGGCAGCATGGATATTAACAGTCGAAGTGGGAGCTCCACGTAGGTCAAATTCCAAACTGGGTTCCATCTGTCAATCAGGGTCTTCTAGATCTGTGAGTGCCTCAAAGCGGTTTGTGACTGGTACGGGCCAGGTTGAGTACTGAGGTAGGCTATGTATGTGCTGATGTTGATAAAGGAAAGGCCTGTCTGGAAAGGGTGAAAGAGAAGGAGAAACATTCCAGCGACTAGGATTTCTAGGGTGTTGAATCAAAGGGACAGAATTAATAGATCTTGGATATTGGGGCGCTGGAACTGTTCTTGTATATCTAGGCGGCCTACGGGTGGAACTGTTACCTTGAAGAGTGAGAAGGGATTGAGGATAGAAATAACTCAAAACACGAGTAGATATTCCTTCCACTCCTCTTTCTAGAAACCAATCCGCTATATAGGTGACTACTTTCTGATCTTTAAAGTTTATAGTCACAATATCACCCTCTATATCTTTAGGCCTGCAACCAAGCCAGGTCAGCCTTCGCACAAATAGAATCTCACCATTTAGATCTGAGGGCAGAGGTCTGTTCTTGCTTAACCAATATATTACTTTGTTTTTGAGTTCCACGAACCCCTCCTTCTTTCCTGGACTTAATTTTGGCACACCCGTAAGTATAATAACATATGGGGCAGACTCGGGTGGTAAGTCAATATATTCGTCCATTCTATCAGAAGACTGTCGTGAATTTGGAGCCCTGGAGGTTCTGGTGTTTTTCCCTTCTAATGTATTTTGCGGGACTACTTTTTCCCTCTCTTCTAAGGGAATAGGCACAATTTCAGAGACAGCAAAAGTGACTGGGGGCTGAATGTTTGTTTCATTAGGCAATGATACATCTCTTCCAAGTGTCATATCTGGTTGTTTCCTCTGGTCAACAGTTGTTTGAAAAATAACCAGATCTTTCAATAAAGAACCATTTGAGGCAGTTATAGCTGTTAGGGTGTCTAGTTGCTCAGCTAGCCTTTTTATTCTCTCAGAGAGAGGTAGAAGAAGTGACTTCACAAGTTGTTCGAGTCTCTGGGATAGACAGTCATTGGGGTCAGGCACAGAAGGTAGCGCAGTGTCTTTACATTTTGAAGGACTGGGGAGTAACCTCGGTGCTTTAGAGCAACTACCTGTTGTTCCTGCACCGCCCCTCTTTCTTTTCAGAGCTGCCACAGGTCTGGGTTTTTTTGAGGAATTCATTTTCCTAATAGGCTTTGGTTTTATTTTAGAAGGCGTATTCGGTAGAACCCCTTCCGTATCGAGGTGTGGGGGAGCCTTCGCACCTGTAATGATTAAATCCCTCTGAGAATCTGCTGTCGGCGGCAGATCCTGAAGGAGTAGCGGAATACCCGGATCACTAGTTGAAGCAGAAGTATTGACCAAATTGTGTGTTACAGGTGTAGGAGACAGAATCAATTGAATGGTACCCAGAGAGGAACGTTTATCAAGGGGTAGACCATGGGACAGACGACGTTCCGTGTCCACTATTTCGTTGTCCAACTTAGAAACAGCTTTGGCCAGAAAATGATCAAGGGTCCCTTTCCGTGGGCCTCCCACTAGTGTTGTCTTGCCTTTAAGTGGTTGTATAGGCGGTGTTTCAGGCATACTTTAAATATAGGCACAGACAGTAGGGGGGCACAAATAAACTCGTACTGTGAACACAGGGATTACAGAGTTCGAAATGTAGTGTTTACCGCACAATGCGTGACAAGTCTTATGGTGTATCTTACTTGCAAAATCCAAAGGGGGTGGCCCAGCCCGGCCTCCTCTGGCCCCTGACGGCCACAGACGGCCCGCCCTCTGCCCGGGCTCAGCCCGCGCGCGGTCCCGTGACGCGGGGAGAGTGTCCGAAATTTAAACGCCTCCGGGCGCGGGAGATGGGATCGCGGTGCTTCCGGGGTGGTTACAAGCAGGGAGCCTGGGTAATGTAGTCTCTTCCTCCCTCCACACTGCGGCCACAGGACTGCAAACGCGGCGGCGGGAGGGAGGAGGCGGCAGGCCCAACAAACACGGCACACACAAAGGAGCAAGAACTCGAGCCTGGACCCAGCAAGGGCAAGCAGGTAACTGTGCTGGAGTGACACCCGCTCCACCGGGAGAGTGTCCGAAATTTAAACGCCTCCGGGCGCGGGAGATGGGATCGCGGTGCTTCCGGGGTGGTTACAAGCAGGGAGCCTGGGTAATGTAGTCTCTTCCTCCCTCCACACTGCGGCCACAGGACTGCAAACGCGGCGGCGGGAGGGAGGAGGCGGCAGGCCCAACAAACACGGCACACACAAAGGAGCAAGAACTCGAGCCTGGACCCAGCAAGGGCAAGCAGGTAACTGTGCTGGAGTGATAAATCTTCTTTTGAGGTTGGGAAGATTGGATTGAGTGGAAGAAGTTCATCTTGTGACAATTCATCACAAGATAAGTCTACCTCATTGGTGAAGAGGAGCACCCATGTGAGATTTGTTCCCAAACGTATGGATTTATAGAATGTAGTAGTCATTCTAGTTTTTGTGTTAATGAAATGGTCATTCTAATTTTTGTGTTAATGAAACTTTTCTTCAGTATTTTTATTGTCTGTTATTGGCATATGGTTTCCTTTTCATGCTATTTCTTGTATCTAGCTTTGCTTTGAGTTTCCTTTTTGTTTTTCTTTAATTTTTCAATTATTGTGTTTCTGTAAAGAAGGGAGATATTGTAATATCTGTAGCTGTGATGTCATGGCTAACTGTGGGTTCTGTCATTTCCTTGGTGATGGAATGTCTATGCTTGAAACAGCTTGACACTCCCTGGAAGCTGTTGTAGATGAGCGGTAATAAAGTTGACCTCTCTCCATACCTGCCTTTATTGTGGTCACTTCACAAACCAAAAACATGCAAAGAAGCCAATTGTTCATGCGATATTGTAGAGTGGCTGCTAGGTGGCGCTTCAACCACCTCTCCACTTCCTGGGCTACAGCAGCTTTCCTCTTGCCGCGGCCGCGTCACTCCCCAGGGTGATGCTGAGCTGCAGCTGCAGGGTGTCATACAGGTGAGGCAGGCGTCCCTGGCATGGGTAAGGTGCACCAAATTGTAGGCATGTGGGAGAACGGGGAAACAGCCCAAGGCGGGGATTGTGCCTGCTTCTTCCTCACCTGGCACACGGGTGGCACGGCCATTGGCTCACTCACCGCTCGGGGGGAATCCTTGTCCATAGCAGTGACCACCGTGGCCCGAGCACAGCAATGGGCACTTGCAGGCTCCAACCAGCCTCAGGAAGGCTGCTGTGGATGGAAAGAGGCTGCTGCCTCGTTGGGCCCGCCTCCTCCCCTCCACAACAGAGGGCTGCAGCGGCAGTGTAGAGTCCACTCTCCTCTTCAGGGCAGGCCTTGCTGTGCTGTCCAACTTCCCCCTCCCGCTGGGAAGAACGTCGACAGCCGCAGGCACTCACAGACACTTCATATGGCACAAAGCCCAAAAACCTCGGGGGCCCTGGCACAGCCCACCATGCACATCCTCCCACGACGCCCAGCAAGTGGCACCACCTTCAGCTCCGGTTGCAGTGGAGTCTTCACTACTAACTACAATTACTCCCACAGTGCTTCTGGCGTGCAGATGCTGTTGCGGGCATATTGCAGGGCTGCGGTGGCCATCACACTCATGGGCCTGCAGGTAGTGTTGCTCACTGGATAGCCGCACTGCTCAGCATGGCAGGCACTTGGGCACAGGCACCCTGCCCCATGTAGGCAAAGCAGGTGCCGAGGAATGTACTTGACATTGGGGTGGCACCGCACCCCCGTGCCTCCTTCAGGCTAATCGTGCACCGGCCCACAGCATACTGTTGTAGGGGCACCAGGGAACAAGTGCGGGGTGCCTCGAGCTGCAGTCAGCATGCACGCTCCCTCCCCGCACAGCAGACAGTCGCAGGCACACAGGGTCAGACCCGCTTCGTTGCCAATGTTGGATCGTGGGCCCTAGGCCCCCATGCTGTAGAAATTAGGAACACCAACACAGTGAGTGTCTTTACTAACAACGGCCACGAGCACGAGCACTCGGGCTCCTTTCTTGGCAAGGTCACCTAATTGGTGACACCTGTGTTGGATGGGTGGAGTGGGTGTATGGGCCAGCCCTCGAGGGAGTGGCTAGCGAAACACTCAACTGTGTCCAGCAGGACACAACAGTGAGGTACCATTTTTATTGGGAGACTTGGAGGAATGCTGGGGTGGTGGACGTTTTTCGCTCCCCACATGTTCCAGAACTTTGCATCACAGAAACGTGGGGAAAATGTGTTATTTTTTTAAAACATTTGAGATTTACAAGGAATTCTGGGTAACAGACTCTGGTGCGAGCCTTAGAAAATCATCCCATCCTAAATTTCCATGGGTGTCTATTTAAAAAAATATATAGGTTTGCTGGGTTTTCATATTTGTCGTCTGAGCTACGGCCCGAAATCCACAGCTGGGCACATTGTAAAAAAAGGCTCACTTTCCAGTGGAAAAATGTGTTGTGTCCAATTTGCGTTTTGGGCTGTTTCCTGTTGCGAACACTAGGCCTAACCGCACCAGTGAGGTACCATTTCTATTGAGGGACTTGGGGAACTGCTGGGTGGGTGGAACATTTTGGCTGCCCACAGATTCTGGAACTGTCCATCACAGAAATGTGAGGAAAATTAGTTTTTGGGACAAAGTTTGAGGTTTGCAAGGCATTCTGGGTAACAGACACTGGTGGGAGCCACACAAGTTACCCCCATACTGGATTGCCCTGGATGTCTAGTTTTAAAAAAATGTACAGGCTTGCTGCTTCCCTATATGCCGGCTGAGCTAGGGCCCAAAATCCACAGCTAGGCACATCGCAAAAAAGGTTCTGTTTTTCAGTGAAAAAATGTGATGTGTCCACATTGCGTTTTGGGCCATTTCTTGTCGTGGTCACTAGCCTTAACAACAAAAGTGAGGAATGGGCACCAACAAAACATTCAGAGATGTACAAATAACCACAGCTTATAAACCCCCATTTCAGAATTACTTAGGTTTTCTTGTTACCGATTTTTTACTCTTTATAATAAATGAATAACTGTATACCCAGTCCACAATGAAAAACCATTGCAAGGTGCAGCTCAATTATTGGCTCTGGGTTCCTCCGGTTCTTAGTGAACTTATAAGCCCTATATATCCCTGCAACCAGAAGGGTCCAGAGTACATAACAGTATATTGCTTTAAAAAATCTGACATAGTTAGAATAAGAAACAGGTGAAAATGCATTTCAATATTTTATAATTCCAACTGTTACTTTCTATTGGAAAACCTTGAAGGATCTATACAAATGACCCCTTGCTGAATTCAGAATATTGTCTACTTTCCAAAAATGTATAGCTGTACAGGATCCATTATTGGTTTCACACCCATTTCTACCACTAACTGGAAGGAGGTTGAAAGCACAAAAAATAGGAAAAATAGGCTAAGTCCCAGTCAAATACTGAAACTGTGTAGAAAACTTTGGTTTTCTGACAAAAGTCTACCTGTACTTGAAAGCTAGAAAGATTGTGATTGTAGCACCACAAACCCTTCATCGATACCATTTGCAGGGAGAAAAAACCTATGCTTTCTTCTGCAGCACTTTTGTCCAATTTTTTCCCAAAACAAAAATGTGGTTGCATTTTGGTAAATGTCTTTGTCCCCTCCAGGGAACTCCACAAACCCGGGGTACTTTTACAATCCTCTGGATGTTGGCAAAAAAGGACCTTATGATCCCTTAAGTGGACAAATCGTTATGAGGGTCTAAGCATGAACTACCCCAAATAGCCCAAAAAGGCATGGCAACCGAAGGGGAGGCGGGGAAATACTGGTAGCGAAGGGGTTATGTGTTTCTACATTACTTCCAATTACAATTTTGCTCCAGATTTTTCTAAGAAGTGTGAGAACACAAAATGGTAGGATGCTTACTGTTGTCCACAAACCCATTATCCTAGTACACACATAACAGGAAATTGTGCTTCCAGCAATAGTTTGCTGTCTGCAGGTAATACAATCTTCTATTGGATGACAATAAAGAGACATATTATTAACATGAAATAATCAAATTAACATACAACATTAGCAAAATAAGCATTGTGTGTCACAGACAAATCTTTACTCAGGAGAAATGGATCATAAAAATGTATTACATATAGGTGGCTTTCATAAAATGACCCAAAAATATCTAACAAAATTGCAGATCTTACAACTAAAACAAATATATTCTGGTGCTGATACAAGAACAAATATAAAGGCACAACTGAGATAATAAGATACAAGATACAAGTTACTGCACTCGTAGAATCAGATAGATATGATACATATCAAACATTAAAAAAACTTTAAAAACAAAGGGATTAGCCAGTGTTTACAAGTAACTATTCTGCGCACTCAATGAATAAACAAATTGTAAATATTATTAAAATATTATTAGATGTAAATTAAAATGAACACAACAACACTTTCCCTTGCTCAGGATGTGTACCTTGTGAATCTGTAGTCAGATGTTAACCCTGAACTCAATATGTAAGAAATTGGATTTTTATTTGGGTTGGGTGACTGCCGACCTAAAAGAAAAATTACAACTTTTGTGGCTTTTGTCACTGAATTAACCAGATATCATCCCCCTTGTAGTTACGGTACAGAACAAATAGGCTTAATTTAGGACAAAGTGTAAACAATTCATGCAGTCCCAGAAGAGTAATAAGGGGCAAACACCAGCCAATTAAAAATTCCAAACCTGTCCCACTTTTAAATATTATGCACATTGCATTGTGGTCCATATGTCATACATAAAGGTAATGTATTAATATTAAAAAAGGATGTCTTTATCTATCAAGAAGGGTTAATTTGACATGTCATGGTGCAATTTTTCCTTACAACAGTCAGGTTACACAAGGTAAGGTTTGAGCTCTTTTGCATTGCCACTCTTGTGAATAGCACAATAGATATTGCATTCCACAAGTGGCAATGAACGTCCAGGCCATAGATGTACTTTATACAGCATATACTTGGGACTCACAAAAAACCTGAATGTGCCAATCATGAATAAGCCAATTTAACGATGTTTAGACTGGGGGAGCGCAGGCACTTTACTTCCTGGTGAGCAAAGGTGAAGTGCACAGAGTTCTAAAACCAACAAAAATAGGGTGCAGCAAAAGGCAAAAAGGTTGATTTCCTACTCAATAAATCCTAAATTTTGTGTAAAGTATTTTAGGCCAGATGAACAAAGATGCCAGGAAATTAATGATATTGGTGTACTGCCAATTCAGAATTCAAACAGAGACTATAATTCATCGTCACAAGTGGGTGTTTAGTGATTCTACTTCAGGTTTCAGGACTTACCATTGATATATGGAAACAAAGAGAGTTTATTTCTCACAATTAGAGTTTAGAAACTCAATTCATTTTGCAGACCTAACTGACCAGCCGAGTGGTGAGACAGAGGTTGTGGAGTTCGGCTGTCTCTGTTTATCACTTTCTCAAATTCCCCTTTCTCTGCATCAACCACTGTCCATCATATTCCCTGTTAGACCTGGCATCCTTGGTGTGGTATCCCCAACCTATTTGCCTTCCCTCCTCCTGTTTTGGTGAATTTATTTTTGTTGGCAATTGGACTCTGCACACTTTATCACTGCTAACCAGTGTTAAAGAGCTTTTGCTCATGTTTCTTAATATGGTAAAATTGTCTCACACCCAATTGGCACACTTAATTTACTTGTAAGTACCTAGTAAAATGGTATTACATGTACCCAGGGCCTTTAAGTTAAGTGCTACTTGTGGGCCTTCAGCACTCATTGTGCCAACGACGTTTAAACATATCTCAGGGTGGATATTGTAGGCTGTATGCAGTTTTAAACTACCATTTCAACCTGGAAAATTAAGCCTTTTACTAGCCCTTAAACTTCCTTTTTAATTCAAATAACCAGCCCCTAAATTAAACCCTAAACAGCATTTGAACAGGGTGCAGTGTATTTGAAATTTGGACATGAACACACCCAGCAACATCCATTGCATGCCCCTTTCATGCAGAAAACTGTGTTACAGGAAGGTAATTTACGAGGAAGCATCAAGACAAAAAAAGTGGCTTTGTGCTGCCTCGTAAATATGGAGCAGGCTCCTGCGCCACGGAACGTCATAAAACGTGACGTTACGGTGTCCTCAGAGTTTCTCTGTGACATCAGGTCGCTTGCGTGCTGTACACAGATACACAGCTCACGCTCTAGCCCAATCTGAGTATTTTTTTGTATCATATGCCTCATTTCCAAGGGAGTCTTTCAGCACATACTGAGCTCAGGCATTTCAATATGTTCCCACATATACTAGTGAAGTCATCAGCACATTTGAGAGCACTTGAAATATAAGAGCTCAGGATAGGCGCTGTAGAAAAGGAAACCTTTTTGAATAGCACACATTCTAACCTCACCTCCTATTTCAAGGCACTCTCCAATATGCTAATGAAGTCATTAACACATTTAAGAGTCCTTTGAAATCGGAGAAATGCCCTGCACAAAAAGAAACCTTTTTTTATATACTGCACATCCTGAGTTCATGTTTTTCAACGAGCCCCACCATTTTAAAATTACAGCGGTTGCCACTGATTCAAAGTAGGGGCATCACAATGAAGTAATACTTTTTCAAAATGTGCCGCATTATGCTGCATAATTTGACTTTTCTTGCCACATAATTTACTCAACCCTGCCGCATAATTTGGCCCTCTCCTGTCACATAATTCCAGTAGCCATGACTCGTGATGTATGCCCAGGAGTGTGTGCCTGGCTAACGTGTTTGAGGAAGAATTTACAAAAAAGGGACACCACTAATGGGTACAAGTATAAAGCCAGGTAACAGTATTTTTTAATTTCTTCTGGGCATAGCTTATCCCTGGCCAGACTAGCCATAGCGGGTATCAGGTGTTTTCCTGAGAGGCTGGAAGAGTGGGGACTGGTTTTGCAGCGGTGCTGCAATTTCAGCCCCCAGTAAAAAACACAGCAGTGCTTCACATTAGCATTTTTCCCTCATGCCCCCTGTCCCCCTTTGGAGGTGCAGGTCCGACAAAATTGCCAAGGCTGCTTTGGGTTCTCAGTCCAGTCCTAAGCTTACTCAAATATTAGCAGCCAATTTAACAGTCCTTAGAAAAGGATACAATGAAAAGAGAGAAAAAGGAAAATGATTTTTGCAGACATTGTCGATGTCTTTTACTACAAACATTGATATAAGACAAATTACATTAAATGTTAATCATTAAACATCAAATATTAAGCGCTGAACATTAAACATGCAAACTTTATTTTTACAACTATACTCAACTGGAAAGTAGCGCTTTGAATCGATTAAAATGTTGCCATTCCTCCTACCATTTGGGACTCATGTTTAATACATGCAACACATCTTATAGGCGTCATATTCGATGGGAAGGTTTCGAGATGACTTCAGGAAAGCAGGTAGTGTATTTGTATGAATCAGTGAGGGGATAGCAATTGTTTCCATTATTAACAACTTTTTGTAGCTTTCTTAAGTACATTCAGAATGTAGTGTTCATTTAAATATGGTACATTTATATTTTGTTCCACTTTTTTATCTGTTGTTGTGTTCAGGATTGCCCATTCCTGACAAGAATTGGCCCCATATCTCATTGATTATGTTCAATTGATTATTATACTTGTATATAATTTGCTTGCATGCATGTGATTCTTTTGATTTGGGTGCCACTCTCCTATAGCAGGTGCAACTTGAGCTACAGCGTTTCAATGAATGCATAATGTTCCTTTGGCTAGGAGGTTGAAACCCATCACTTATATAATATGTAATTTCCATTAGGTCACCGGTGTCATGTAGTACGTCTAACTGGATTGAGGCAGTCACCAAGGTACCACTAAACTGTGACACACCCAATGCTAATACTGTTGTAGTGCTGGACAGTTTCAGAGTGTTAGAAATTGGGTTGGTGTTTGACTGGGGTATGAACCCTAGGCAAGCAACAGCAACAACCGTAGTCAGGGTAAAAGGCATGGAAACCCTAAATAAACCTGAGCCCACCCTCTGTTGTTAGCTTGGCCCAGAGCAGCCAAGTTTAATTGTAGAGGGTATTTGTAAAGTATTTGTGCAACACTTCAAACAGTAAATCTATGGAAATACCACACAAAAAAATTCACACCAGGGTAGGTAAATAGAACTTTATTTAATAAATAAAACAGGACCAAAACAACAAAAATCCAATAAGTCGAATTTCAAGGTTTATAGTGAAAAATAACACTTAGAAGCAAAAAGAACTCTTGTGGATATCTGGTTATGCTATACCAGGAGGAAGTCAAGCGTTCAGGCCAACCATGATGGAGCACAGGCTGGTTACAGGGACCCAGTTAGGCCCGCTGAACCAAAGTACCTTAATCAAGGTTGCGTAGTGCTTGCGTGTATCTGGGTCAAAGATGCGGTGCACAGCAGAGGCAATGCTTCGGTTCTGAAATGTGATGAGACTGTGGTGTTAGGTCATGGGGCTCGGTGTCAAGAATCCCGTTGACCAGGCTTGTGATGTGATGCCAGTGTTGAGGATGCGAGGGACAGTGGAGATGATGCGTCGGCTCCGACAAGCGGTGAAGCTGCGATGTGGAGGCTCAGAGTCATCATTCGGGCTGCAGTCAACGAGAGATGTGAGGAGGTTTCACTGATAAAAGCATTGTGCAATGTAGGTTCTGAAGGTGATGTGTCGGTCCCAGATGTGGGATGCAGCGGAAATGTAAATCTTTTGTGATGGGTCCAATGCACACCACAGCGGCCATGCATCAGTTCTGCTTGAAGATTGTCCCCTTAGCTGAGGAGTTGTGTCAGTTCTGGTCAGGTATGCATTGCTCAGCAGAGGATATGTTGGTTCTGCTGGAGAAACACCTTAGGCAGACTTCCAAGGAGTCTAGGTGTGGAAGCAGGTTGGTTGAAAGTATTTTATGTACCTTAGACTTGAGATCAGTAAACCAGCCAGCTAGACCTTGGATCTCCATGGGCTCAGGTGATTAAGGTCCCGCCCCCTCACCCAAACAAGAGGACACCAGGCAGCAGGTCAGCACAGCAAGCTAGGAGTTTAGTACAACAGCAGTCCAGCAGAGTAGCAGTCTTTCCAGCAGCACAGCAGTCCTTCCTTCTTACAGAGTCTTCACAGGCCCAGAAGTGTACAGAAGTGGTGCTCTCAGAGTTCCAGTACTTATACCCAGTTGGATATTTGAAGTGGTGGAGACTTCAAAGACAGGCCTGTGAAGTGCAGAGAGGTCCTGCCCTTTCTTCCCTGGCTCCAGACTCACTACAATGTAGCCCTTTTGTGTGGGGACAGGACACATCCTATTCAGGTGCCAGTGAGGCTGTGTCCAGCTCCTCACTTCCATTCTGCCAGGATGGCCCATCAAGTGACACCTAAGCTACCAGTGTGGTTGGCTATGTGTGGCACAAAGGCCAACTGTCACCCACCCCAGATATGTAATCAGAGACAGGCAGCAGGAAACAAATGGCTAACGTAAGAAAATGCCAACTTTCTTAAAGTGGAATTTTCAGGATTCACCATATGTTAGGATTTTGAGTTAGTATTCCAGAGACACTAGACTTGGAAGTTTTGTCTCTTAACAGTTAGAAATTACACTTAAAAAAAGCAAAAAGAATATCCCAATATTATCCTATGGGAGAGCAAGCCTTGCATAAGGGACATTTGTTTCTTCTCACTAACAGGACATGTAAAGCTTAAGAGTACATGTACTACCTTTGAAATACATTGCACCTTTCTTTGGGGTAACCTATATGTAAAAATGGGACAGATAGGGCCTGTTTTTTTTGCCTGGTAAAAATGGCAATGTAAAGTGGGCAGCACAAGCAGTGCTGTAGGCCCACTAGCAGCATTTAATGTACAGGCCCTAGACACATGTAGTGCACTTTACTAGGGAATTATAAGTAAATTAAATAAGCCAATTGAGTATCAGCCAAAATTATAATGTTTGGAGGGGAGAGCTCAAGCACATTAGCACAGGTTAGCAGTGGTGCTTTGCTCAGAATACTAAAGCCAACATAAATGAGGTCAGAAAAAGTGGTGGGGGAATGCAAAATGTTTGGGGATGACCCTAAAGTAAGGGCCATTTTCCAACACAGAAACTGTGTTTTAGGTTGCAATTTTTTGCATCATATAACTAGCAATAAGAGGGAGGCAATAGGCCGGCTCACTCCAATTTCTGAAGGGTCCGGTATCAATCAAAAAGTATTTTGAAATAAACAAATTTTATGTTTGCTTCCCTAAGATTTTTGTTTGGCCCTCTAACAACACATTCTAGTCTTTCTGTGTGTATTCGTTATTAAGTACCGATTGCCAGTATTGAGATGGATTGGTCGATAAGGTTTTGTAAAGGCTTGATACTACTCCGCTATACGCCCCCACACTTTGATATATGATAATATGGGGTGCCTATGAAGTCTAACTGCCTTAGTGAGTCAGTGTGATCAATGTAGGCATTGCCTATCATATGAGTTAGGGAGCAAAAGTTATTCAATGTACATTTCAAAGGGCTTTGGCTCTTCGCCTTCCATTAGTTAGTTTATGTTACGGAGTCCCTTTGCCTCCCATTCTTTCTTATGTATTGGCTTGCTTTCAATGAGGATTCCTGCAGCATTGTTCCAGATTGGTGCTGATGCATGTATGTGCAGAAGGAGTATGATCTTTTTACGTGCTATTCTCCAGACCAACAAGGATGCCCTGACAATGGAGTTAGTGGGTTCTCACCTTATGTATACATGTGTATTAAACTTTGTGCTCATCTCGGTGTGTGCATTCTAGCTTTTCTAAATAGAAGGAGAAGTATAGTGTGTGGTAAAGTATGTAAACTGTGATAGGGAAAGTAGTATGTGCACTTATGTCGTAACTCAGCCCCCCTGATATTATATGTGCATGCAATATAAATCATTACAGCCAAGGATGTATAACCTGCAAAATAATCATTTTGATATCATTGTCTATATGATTAAGTATTGAATAAAGCATTGTCTGAGGTATCTTACCTGTTCTATAATTGTATCTTTTTAATGTCATTTCAGCAACTGGGATTCTACCCGCGTGGGCAATTGTGTCTTTTTTGTAATCATTTTAACCCCTTCGGTGCTCATGACGGAATGGTTCCGTCATGAGCACCGGTGCTCCTGTACTCCTGACGGAACCATTCCATCATGAGAACAGGGGCACTAAATCCCTCTGCTGCAGACAGCAGAGGGATTTCCCTTTTTTTTATTGGCCTCAGGAGGTTGTGGAAGAGCTTCCTCAACCTCCCGAGGCCAATTTACATTTTATTTGCATTGCTGATCGCGCGCATGGCGTGCTGATGTCATTGCAATGAAAATGAAACTGAAATGAACCAGGAGGCTCATTTCAGTTTCACTTTCTATGTGCTCAGGGGGCTATCTCAGCCCCCTGAGCACGTAGAAAGTCAGAAGAGGTTTCGTTGGAAAGGGGAGAATCTCCCCTTTCCAATAGTACCCCTCCCTAGTGGATCCCTGCTTGGGGATCGCAAGGGATCCACCCACTAGACAACAGGGAGGGGGAGCGGCCCCTTGGGCAAGGGCCTTTGCTCCCCCCAAAAATTGGGCATATCCAGTCTTTCTGCCCCCCAGGGGGCAGAAAGCCCACTTGACACCAGGGATTTGTTTCGTTGGCATATGTAATTAGGGTAGGGGCTGCCCAAAACGGGCACGCCAATGCCCTTACCCCCGCCACCATTACAGCCTTTCTGCCCTCCCTGGGGGGCAGATGGGGGCAGTAACCCCGAATCTGCCCCCCCCCCCAGGGCAGAAAGCCCACTTGACGCCAGGTATTTTTTTGTTTCCTAATGTTATTAGGGTGGGGGCTGCCCAATATGGGCATGCCAATGCCCCAACCCCTCCCACCACAAAATTCCAGTATTTCTGCCCTAGGGGCAGTAGCCCCCAACCTGCCCCCCCAGGGTGCAGAAAGTCCACTAGAAACCAGGGATTAATTTTATTATGTAAATTAGGGGTGGGGGCTGCCCAATATTGGCATGTCAAAGCACCCACCCCCCTGCACAATAACAGTATTTCTGCCTCCCCTGGGTGCAGATGGGGGCGCTAGCCCCCAAACTGCCCCCCGGGGCTGCCAAAGATGGGCATACCAATGCCCCCCTCCTTCCACCAAAATGCCAGTCTTTCGGCCCCTCTGGGGGTGCAGATGGGAGCCGTAGCCCCCTATCTGCCCCCGTGGGGGCAGAAAGCACCCGAGACACCAGGGATTATTTTTCTATAGGCCCGGGGTGGGGGCTGCCCAGAATGGGCATGCAAATGCCCCCACCCTACCCCCCAAAGAAAACTTGCTGCCTCCGTGGTAGAAAGTACTTGGGCCTCCCACACAAGTGAGGCACAATTTTTATCGGGAGACCTGGGGGAACACTGGGTGGTAGGAAATTTGTGTCAGCCCGGTGATGCCACAACTTTCCCACACAAAAATGTGCGGAATAAGTGATTTTTTCAGCTAAATTTGAGGTTTGCAGGGGATTCTGGGTAAGAAAACATGGGGGGATCCACGCAAGCCATACCTCGCTGGAATTCCCTGGGTGTCTAGGTTTCAGAAATGTGTGGGTTTGGTAGGTTTCCCTAGCTGGCAGCCGAGCACATGGCCAAAAACCCAGGTTAACCCACTTGCAAAACCATGTCGTTTTGTGATTTTGATGTCGCCTCCATAGGTTTTGGGATCTTGCCTGTCGCGGGTACTTGGGCCTCCCACGTGAGTGAATGCTGGGTGGTAGGAAATTTGTGTCAGCCCAGTGATGCCACAACTTTCCCACACAAAAATGTGTGAAAAAAAGTGATTTTTTTCAGCTAAATTTGAGGTAAGAAAACGTTGGGGGATCCACACAAGCCATACCTCCCTGGCATCCCCTGCATGTCTAGTTTTAAAAAATGTATAGGTTTGCTAGGTTTCCGGAGGTGCCGGCAGAGATAGGTTTAAAAAACTACAGCTAGGCACTTTGCAAAAAAAGGGTCATTTTTCATTGTGAAAGTGTTGTGTATCCACCTTGCGTTTTAGGACATTTCCTGTCGCAAGCACTAGACCTACCCACACAAGTGAGGTACCATTTTTTGCAGAAGACTTTGAGGAACTCGGAGTGGGTGGAATTTTGTGGATCCACGCAGATTCCAGAACTTTCCACAACAGAAATGCATGGGTTTGCATGGGATTCTGGGTAACAGAACCTGGTGAGAGCCAGGATGTCCCTGGATGTCTAGTTTTCAAAAGTGTATAGGTTTACTAGGTTTCCCTAGGTGCCGGCAGAGTTAGGGATAAAAAAATACAGCTAGGCACTTTGCAAAAAAATGGGTCATTTTTCATTGTGAAAATGTGGTGTGTCCACATTGCTTTTGAGCCGTTTACTGTCGTGGGCACAAGGCCCACCCACACAAGTGAGGTATCATTTTTATTGGGAGACTTAGGGTAACACAGAATTGTAGAGCAACTGTTATTACCTATTGACTTTCGATGCATTTCTGCCTTCCAAATGAAAGACAATGTGTAAAAAAGAAGCCATTTTGAAAACTGACCTGTAATTCTCATGCTAATATGGGTACTCCCAATTTCGGAAATGTGCAAACATCAACTGTTTCTAAACTCTATATTTTAGACATATTACACTCTGATTTTGAAGAAAGCGCTTCGATTTGTCCCCGCCTTTTGTAGTTGTCGCTCAAAGCCGGCTATATTCCATGATAAAATAGAGAACTCACTATGTTGGGCTTTCCTTACATCAATTTTACATCAATTTTAATAGGAATACTTCTTTAGCACATATAGGTCCCGCATCACTCCGGAATTCTGAGCATCTGCAACTGGCTATTTCTCCTTGCAGTAATTTTCAAATCTAATGTTTTCTTCAGCACCTCTATACGATGATCTGGTACTTAGCGGCAATATTTCAAATTCTGCTCGTCTGTTGGCAGGTGGAGGGGGGTAGAAGAGAGTATGGGAGTCATGGAATTGCTGGTGATTTTAAACCATTTCCTACTGTATTCCCGGTTGGTGGAAGTGCTTGATGATCGTAGGGGTAGTGCAATGCTAAACGGAATGAAGAAATGGTCAGACCATGTAAGTGGTAAGGGGGGAGCTGTGGCTAGGTTGGGGTTGATGGTAAAAAGCAGGTCTAGCGTATGGCCGGCCCAATGGGTGGGGCCGATGACCAGCTGGGTCATATTATGGCCCTCTAGTGACTGTAGCAACTTGTGGGCTTTAGTGCAGTGGATATCATCCATGTGCATATTGAGATCTCCAAGGATCATAGAATGGGGGTGTTTCAGTGACAGGTCAGCAACTATATTGTAGGTGCAAAGTGAGCCTTGAGGGAGAAGGGGTACAGCAGAGTGACTCGAGGTACGAACAGAGGCTAAGCAGTTAAGGAAGCGGTGCATCTGAAATCTTGGTGAAAGTGACAGAGTGAGTAGTTTGCATCTACACGTGTCCACTGTGCGTGGGAACTGGCATGCAGCTTTTGTAGGCAGTGTGGTCTAGAACGCTAACCGTCCAAGGCCGGAAGAGTACGCTTCAATGCCACCAGCAACCAGAAGTGCGGGCAGAAAGCGAGTGATGGCCATCGGGAGACTACAGAGGCAAGAAGGTGAGATGCGGTAGTGAGGTAGGAGGCACTAACGTGTGAGATGCTGCAGGTGTCGGCGCAAAGTGAGCCTTGAGGGAGAAGGGGTACAGCAGAGCGACTCGAGGTAAGAACAGAGGCTAAGCAGTTTAGGAAGCGGTGCGTCTGAAACGTTGGTGAAAGTGACAGAGTGAGTAGTTTACATCTACGCGCGTCCGTTTTATGAAATGTGTACGCACCATACTTCATTTAAGACTGTCAACTACACATTGTACCACAAGATTGGAATTCGGTCTAAAATCTCTGGAACTGTTGCATAAGAGAAGTCAGCAAAAAAGTCAGAGATTTTCAACTACATAATGTAATGATGGAAATAGGATCCTATGACCTCTCTGATATACAGGAGTTGGGGCGAATGGCTAGAGATGTGCTGAAAAATCTAATACGTAATACGCTAAATATAAAACAGTGGAACTTAGATCTTCTACAAGCTGAGAAATATAAACATATGGACCTAGTAATTGATACATATTCCATACAGGCTCAAGAATACTTGGGATGGAATCTATCCAGTTACATAAAACGGAAATACTTAAGGTCCATACAATTTTACATACCGATTGGGGAGTTTGAAGGGACTTGGAACGCGGCACTTAAAGATTTACAAGCTTGTTGGCTTTGTGAAATTAGTAAAGAAACTCTTGAACATTTAATATGCGTCTGCCCGAAGCTAATGTACATACAGAGGACATATTTATGCCCCTTGTTTAATAACGCTAAAATAAGAACAGCTGCAGAGGCTGTAGAAGACTGTTTCAGGCTCAAAGAGGGCAGTATATATATATATATATATGTTACCTACTGGCGGTTGCCAGTAGGTAGTCATAGTTAGGACCTTGTTTCAATTCAAAAAGCATTTTTCTTTTCCCAATAACTTTGGCGCCGGTTGACGAATCTTCGGGAAATTTTCAAAATGTTGGTCCTACTCTGGCCAGCTCCTATCCTGAAAGTTTCGGGGTGATTCACCAAGCGGGAGCCGAAAAAAAAAGGGTGGTCCCAAAAGGCGCTTTCTCCATGTTATTTCCAATAGGAAAATTTAGACACAACTATAGCCCGAACTGCTGAACGGAATTACACTAAATTTGGCAAAAGGGTAGCCCCTGGTTCAGAAAGAGAGCTTTTTTTTAAATGGTGTGAATCCGTTCAGTAGTTGCTGAGAAATTCAAAAATAAGAGTAATAAAAACCAATTTCCCATAGGAAACTTTATGCAAGGATACAGCCGAAACTACTGAACGGATTTACCCCAAATTTGGCAAAAATGTACTGCTTGGCTCAGAAAGCGACCTTTTCAAAAATTGTGTAAATCTGTTCAGTAGTTGCTGAGAAAATCAGAAATAAATGTTTTGATATTTAGAGGCACGGAGGATCCGCGCACCCTCCCGATCACGAGCTGCATTCTAATTGGCTGTCAACACTTCAAACCAGGAAGTGTTGGCAGCAATCTTGTGCCTCGGTAGAACGGGGCGCGTTTGCACTGTGGTAAAGGTAGGGGGCGGGGCCTGCGCTGACATGTGTGCAAACACGCCCTGCGGCGCGTTTTAAGTTGAGGAATTAGTACCTATTCAATCCTGAGGGTCCCTGGGGGCCAACTAGCCCACCAGGTACCTCCAGTAAGTGCCAGAGGCATGCGTTGCAGAGAGATGGTCCAGGCCATGCCCCTTTTTACACCTCTCTGCAACGCAACTCTGTGGTGCTTACTGGAGGTACCTGGTGGGCTAGTTGGACCCTCAGGATTCAAGGGGACTTAATCCCCCAACTTAAAACGTGTCACTGGGCGTGTTTCCACAGTTGTGAAGGAAGGGGGCAGGGCTTGAGGTGATGTGTGCAAACACGCCCTGTGGCATGTTTTAAGTTGGGGAATTAATTCCCCTGCAATCCTGAAGGCCCCTGGGGACCAACTAGCCCACCAGGTACCTCCAGTAAGTCACAGAGGCTGCGTTGCAGAGAGGTGGTCCAGACCACGCCCCTTTGTAGACCTCTCTGCAACGCAGCGCAGTGGCGCTTACTGGAGGTACCTGGTGGGGTTGCTAGCCCACAGGGACCCCCCTCAGGATTGAAGAGGAATTCATTCCCCAACTTAAAACGCGCCACAGGGCGTTTTTGCACACATGTCACCTCACGCCCCTCTAAGTGTGTTTTAGTATAGCACTGGCTCTAGGCCTGGTTAGGTAGAGTCAGTTACCACCAGTACCCGTCTGAAAAAGTTGTGGGCACAGGATGATTTTGCAACAAGGCTTCTTTGTGCTCCTCTGTTGGTTCTTTCTCTTTCTGCACATGTCTTGCTTCTTCCTGCACTTTTCTTCATCTTTGTGGACTTCTGTTGCTTCTTTCGGCATTTCTTTTGCTTTTTTCTGTGCTTTTTTTCTTCTTTCTTCACATGTCCTACCTCTATAGGCATAGTTAGAAACTAGCATTTGAATAACCTTTGAAATTCACTGAAAAAAAAACATAGGTTTCAGGCACGTTAGAGTTAGAAATTAGCATTTAAAAAATCTTAGAAATTCCCTGAAAAACCATAGGTGTTAGGGAAAGTTATAGTTAGTTGGACATTTCACTCGTCCAAAACCTGCTAAATTCCCCCGTTATAGTTTTTCAGCTAACTATAACTCGCGCCCCCGCAATGCACTGCTGATGACGTCACATATTACATCACTCATGACATGGTCAGTGACATCATTCATGACATCACTGATGACATCTCAAATGACATCACTGATGACATCACTGATAACATCATCCATGTGATAATTTCATGCATCTTCTCACACCCTAATATAACTTTTGATACACCCACTCTAAATTACAGACTGCCATTCTCAAAACCATAGATACTCCAACATCAATAACTACATACCCACTCACTGATTCTTAGGTCTACACACACATCCACTCACTCACCCGTACAGTCACTCAGACTTATGATCACTCAGTACAGGACTAGCCTATACACACATACACCTATATAGACACTCATAAACCACCACTCATCCATAGAGGTACTCACACACCTAGTCAGTCATGCAAATAATCACACTCCCATTTACTCACCTATACAGTTATACACACACCAGCTCACTTACTCATACAAATACTAGCACATTCTTACGCTCTTATACAATCACTGATACAGCACACACTCATCCATACAGCCACTCTCACAATCACACACTCTCCCTTATAGTCATTTATATACTCCAACACACATATATACTGCCTTCCACATATGTAGTTACTTCTACATGAAGCACTGAGATATACATTCACTCACTAACACACCCATACACACACTCACTCACCCATACAGTCCATCACAGATGCACTCTTGAAACCATGCACCCAGTGAATCACCCACTCACACATCTATGGGCAGAGTCACACACACCCCACCCATACAAACACTCAGGCACCCATACAGATACTCAGACAATGAATCAATAACCCATATAGACACTCATGTAGCTATTCACAAACCCATGCAGCTGCTTACACACCAACAGACAGACGGATACAGACATTCACACAGTTTAGTCACTAACCCAAGCATTCGGTAAGCTACTTTTAATCACTCACTTATAGAGTCAGTCACGCACCTACTAAATCATCCATTCAGACACTTATATACCCACTCATTCTTCAATACGCCTTTCCCTATATATACTAAAGATATTTAAACTTTACAGAAACACACAGTCACTGGATGATGTCATCCGTGATGTCATTTGAGATGTCTTTAGTGATGTCACTGACCATGTCATGAGTGATGTAATATGTGACATCATCAGCAGTGCTTTGCGGGGGCGTAAGTTATAGTTAGCTGAACTAACTATAACGGGGGAATTTAACGGGTTTTGTACAAGTTAAATGTCCAAATAACTATAACTTTCCCTAAAACCTTTTTTAAATGCTAATTTCTAACTATAACGTGCCTGAAACCTATGGTTTTTTCAGTGAATATATATATATATATATTCACTGAAAAAACCATGGGTTTCACACACGTTATAGTTAGGAATTAGCATTTAAAAAACCTTAGAAATTCAATGAAAAAACCAAAGGTTTCACACATGTTATAGTTAGCTGGACATTTCACTCGTAAAAAACCATTGAAATTCCCCCGTTATAGTTAGTTCAGCTAACTATAACTCGCGCGCCCGCAATGCACTACTGATGACGTCACATATTACATCACTCATGACATGGTCAGTGACATCACTCATGACATCACTGATGACATCTCAAATGACATCACTGATGACATCATCCAGTGAATGTGTGTTTTTCTGAAAATTAAATATGTTTAATATATGTATATCTCAAGGTCGATGGAAGAATAAATGGGTATATAAGTGTCTAAATGGATGCTTTGTTTTTGAAAAATTTATTGTGTAACTGACTGATTAAGTGTATCTTAGTGAATACATGGGTTAGTGAGTAATGTTTAAATATGTAAATATCTGTATCAGTCTCTCACTTTGTATATAAGTGGCTGCGTGGGTTGGTGAGTAGCTACATGAGTGTTTATATGGGTTATTAGTTGTTTTTTTGAGTATCAGTCTGAGTGTCTGTATGGTTCGGTGGGGGGTATTACGTAGTGCATAGGTGCATGAATGAGTGACTCACTGTTTGTATGTGTTGAAGACAGCATGTGTGCAGGACTGTATGGGTAGATGAGTGTGTGCATGGGTGTGTTAGTGAGTGATAGACTGTCTCAATAGTGTCTTTATGAGTAACTACATATGTTTTAAACTAGTATATGTGACTATTGGTGTTTATAAGTGAGTATATGTGAGAGTGAGAGATTGGAAGAGTTCCTGTATGAATAAGTATGTGTTTCTATAAGTGATTGTTTAAAAGACTAAGTATGTGTAAGTTTCTGTAAAAGTAAGTGTGGTGGTGTGTGTATAACTGTATATGCAAGTAAATGGATGTTTATTTCTTTATTAGCATGAGTGACTATGTGTGAGTAACTCTATGGATGAGTGGCATTGTGTTACAGGATGTTTAGGTGTATGAGTACATATGATGTGTGAGTACATGTATGAGTGACTGTATAGGACTGTTGGTGAATGAGTGGATGTTTATGTGGATCTTAGAAATATTGAAGAGGATGTTGTAATTGGTATTGGTATGTCCATTTTTTTGAAAATTTCAGTCTCTTTTTTTGAATGTTTGTATCAAAGGTTATATTAGGGTGAGAGGAGGTCTACCACTCTGTCACAAGAATGATGTCATCAGTGATGTCATTTGAGATGTCATCACTGATGTCATGAGTGATGTCACTGACCATGTCATGAGTGATGTAATATGTGACGTCATCAGTAGTGCATTGCGGGCGCGCGAGTTATAGTTAGCTGAACTAACTATAACGGGGGAATTTCAATGGTTTTTTACGAGTGAAATGTCCAGCTAACTATAACATGTGTGAAACCTTTGTTTTTTTCATTGAATTTCTAAGGTTTTTAAAATGCTAATTCCTAACTATAACGTGTGTGAAACCCATGGTTTTTTCAGTGAATTTGCAAGGTTTTTTAAATGCTAATTCCTAACTATAACGTGAGTGAAACTCATGGTTTTTTCAGTGAATTTGCAAGGTTTTTTAAATGCTAATTTTTTTTTTTTTCTACATATTTTTATTTTAATTTTTTATCCTTTTTTAAAGACTATGGTTAAATTTTAAAAATTCTACAATATGTTTTTATTTTACCATTTTTTTAAAATAAACAGGTAAAATTTATTAGTATTACATATTTTTTTTTTTTTTAATTTTTATTTTTTTTTACCGTGCGCGCATGGTAAGCGCACGTCTTGCTGTAATTACGTCAGATTTCTACGCTGTTTGCGTTCATTTACGCAATTTGCGTAGACGCACGTCACGCGCGCACAGCGCGTAACGCGTACGCTGCACGCGCACGTTACGCGGAAGTGAAGGGGCATGCCTGTTTTGCGCATGCGCGCGTGCGCGTGTCTTTTTTACGCGCATGCGTACTTTTGCCGTAAGCGCACCGTAAGCGCACCGTAAGCGTACGGTGGGTCATGTGATCATGAAACACAACTTTTGATTGGTTGAAACTACTTTCAGTTCTAGAACTCTCCTACACCACACCCATTCCCCTCATTTCTGCTTGTGATCCCTTAGGAGAAGGAGCTGGGTTGTCTTTGTGATACGATGGCAGAACAGCAGAGCCCTTCTGAGAGTGAGGCTAGCAGCACTACCTTGAGGCAGAGAACGAGGAAACAAAAGACCTCTTTCATATGGGAGTATTTTTCTTTTCCAGAGGGCCAGCAAAAGGTAAATGCACCCTTAGTGACTTGTAAGCTGTGTGGCCGTGTACTTTCAAGAGGGAATCCCGACAGGAAGTATTCCTTCGGGAATCACACCATGTTGAGACACCTTAAGGATGTACACAAAAGGACACATGCTCGACATACTGAAGGTAACCCTTCAGTAAGTCAACCAAGCACATCCACAGCAGCTCAGCCTGGACCATCATCTGCAGGGCCGAGTCCTTCTTCTGCAGGTCAGGTGAGCCCTTCATCTGTGGGGGGAGCATCTCCTTTTTCTCGTCCTCAGGAAACCAACCCTCGGTTTCTGAGGGTTGAAATACGGTGCGCCACTTGTCATGATCTAATTTGTTATAGGGAGGCCAGTATTTCCCTAGTGAACAATAAAATAGATCAGCACACTTGTCGTACCGTCTAATATTCCCATTCTTTCTTTCCTCTGTCCCTGCATGAACACAATGGCTCTTTTAAGAGCCAACCTTACCTTTCATCTATTTTTTATATATGTTTTTAAAACTTTTTTTGATTTTTTTTTTACCGTACGCGTACGGTACGCGTAATTATTTTTTTTTTTTTTAAAAAACACTAAAAATCAATCATCACATTACAAGGTCCTTGAGAGACTACAATGAAAAACTGAAAATGTGATTGTGGAGAAGTGGAAAAAAGGGACCATGATATTTTTGACTTACCATACCCACTCAAAAAAATATTTATTCATTTAATTTTTTTTTTAATTGCTTTAAAAATGGTTCTAGTTTTCGAAAATTTTCTATCTCAATCTGAAAAAAAAGAAAAAAGTATTAATATTTAATAAAACATTTTATAATACAGTACACATATTTACATATTTTTCAAAAAAAATGTTTGCCTTTTTTTTGCTGTTTTCAGAATATATTGCATTTCACTATAAATTGTGAAAGCAATTGCATTCATCATTTAACAGCGGGCAAAAAAAAAATTAACAATCTCAAAGATTGTTTTAAAAAAGCCCACAATCTCTTTTTGCATAAACATAACTTTATAAAAATGCATAATATTCTTAAAAAATATCATCTAATATCAATACTTATTTCTTTAAAATACCGTCTGATATTTTTGTTTCAGAAGTATAATCACAAAAATATATCTCAAATAACTCCACAATACATCTGGTTCCATTTCCTTTAGGCCAAATAGTAATTTTAAAATTCTTTTTTGATTAAATTTCCAATGTTAATCCAATAAAAATCTAAAGTTTAAATTGTCCACAATAGAATTGTTTACCTTTCCGCATGGCCAAATAGTAATTTTAAAAATCTTTTTTGAATAAATTTCCAATGGCAATCCAATAACATTCCAAAATTTAAATTGTGCAGATGTTACCGATTTTTTCTAAATTTTTGGTTTTCCAAAGTTTTATTAAAAATTGAAAAAGTCCACATTACAATTGGTTACCTTTCCATTAGGCCAAATGGTAATTTGTAAAATCATTTTTTTTAAAAATTCCAATGGTAATCCAATAAAATGGTAAAATTGTTTTGTCCAGATGTTGCCAAATCTCTCTAAAATTTAGGTTTCAGGAAGATTAGATAGGAATTTGCTAAATCAAAAGGCAAACGTTGCTTAAAAATCAATTGGGAATCATTACACAGTGTCCAGCCTTTTTCACATTTAAGATAAACTGTGTAATGACCAGAAGTTACAGTAGGTCCATCATGGAAAATTATTGCAACTGTTAAAAAAGTTTTTCCTGAAATTGATAATTGCTGTCCTGTAAACTTCTTTATTAAAGTATCTAATTTTGAACCATCAGCTTTACAGCGTTGCATCATTAAAATTACATACTGTCCGTATTCCTTTAAAATTAACGTTGAAAACATGTCAGCTTGACACTCACTGCATTCCATGGTATGATTAGCATCTTTAACTAATTTAGCAAAAGTGACTATTTTACTTTCTGGCAATGTTAAATAAATAAACCTTTCAGAATCAACATTAGAGCCACATATATTATAACAGTTTGCACAACTATGTTCCCATTTATAAGAGAGACCAAACACATTTTTAATGGGAACCCCTTCTTCTTCCAGTACCTGAAGAAAAAACATCAAGAATTCCTGTGCGTCTTGCTGTACATTTTGAGAAAACTGTGTTCGTCCTGAACATACATCTAAAAGTTTTCTAATTTCAGTAGCACTTTCTATTTGAGTTTTATCATTACTCAGCTTTTGAAAAAGGAGACTCAACTCAGAACAGAATCTTTTTCCCTGATTTACTATTATCTGCTCTTGCACACTTTCCAGATAAAATGCAACATTCAGCACTACATTAGCGTAGCAGTTGACACCAGAGCTATTTTCAAAATGACATCCTACAACCTGTTCTTCATTTTCCTTTTTCTTTTTGCTTGCAATTACATCACTCCTCTTTTTTTATCTCCTCTCTACATCTTCATTACAGATATTCTCATTTCTCCTTTTACGAGAAACTACACGTTTCTCCAACACAGGATACTGACCTAAATGAGGAGCATAGCTTCTTCTTAATCTATTATACTCCTTTACACAATTTGCATCAGCACTAACTTTTGAGTCATCAAAGTCTATCATGAATAAACCTGATAATGTTTTCACTCGTGACAAAGCAACATATGCCATACCTTCTTTGAACACAGTTGAACCAATGTTCACAAAAGCACAATCTACAGTCAATCCTTGAGACTTGTGAATAGTTACAGCATATGCTAGAGAAAACGGAAACTGCTTCCTACGTACATATAAATCTTTCACAAGCATGAAACGAACTGAACAACGACAAATGTCTTTAACTTCTTCTATCTGATCAAATTTTATTTTTAAACATTCAATTCCATCTTTTTTCTGATAATTAATAAAACCCACAACTCTTCCCATAGCTCCATTAACTAAACCTTTTTCAACATCCAAATTTCTCCTTAAAAATACTCTACAGTTCATGCAAACATATAGATTTTTTTCTAATCCAGCTGTTTTGGAAATGTTCTTCTCTAGTGAATCCAATTTATTTTTCAGTGTGTCTGTTAATGTGACAGTAATTCTTCCATCCTCAATTTTGTCCACTGCTTCCAATTTCCTGATATCTTCCTTTTCCAATTTCAAAAGCTCCTCATTGAATATTGAGCATTCACGTAGAGTTGGCATTAAGCAGATGACACTTTTCTTTTCTGCAATGTTCTTGTATATCTTCTCTGCAACTATTTCTTCCTTTGGAAATAAATTATGTAGCAGCCGACTCTGTAATGCTTTTGTGCCAGCTTCAGTGAGTAGTCCAATTCTGATATCTTTCAGAATACTTCCATATTCTTCATCGTTTGCTTGCCTCATATTAGTAGTAAGTTCCTTGTACTCAAAGAAGGACCAAATATTTGCATTACCGATGCTTCCCAATGACTTCTTCGTGTCTTCATGTGTCACAGTATTAAACACTGGTTGTCCTTTAACTGGAGTAAGTTGCAAAAGATCTCCAAAAACTATGATGTGTTTTCCTCCAAATAACGCGTCATAGTCTGTCTTCAGAATTTGCTGCATTCTTAAATGCACAAAGGCAAGCATTAAGTTTGATACCATGCTCACCTCATCAATAATGAGAACTTGCATCTTCTTCAATACTCTTGAAACTTCCAAGCATGCTTCTCCAGTTAGCTTGTTGTATTGTATTTTGTTCTCATGCTCCACTGGTAACATTAGCAAATGATGTAAAGTGATTCCTTTTATGTTATATGCTGCTAACCCAGTTGGAGCAGTAACCACCCAAGACAAAGTAGAATCCGTTTTTTGCTGTAGGTAGCTTCTGATGACTTTTATAAGGAAACTTTTTCCAGTTCCAGCTTGTCCGCTTACATACATCCTGATTGGATGAAATGATGTGCATGAGCACTCTTTTTTTTCATGTAGAAATCCGTGATCAATTTTGTTTCTGATCTCTTCATAAATTTGTTGCTGCTCTTCGTTCAGTTGTCTTTCCAAATTTTGTAAGTCTATAAATTCTTCTTGAGCTTGATTCATAGCCGTTTCCACTTCATTCATGGCTATTGATGCTTCATTTTCAACGATTGGTTGTCCTAGGGGATCTTGACTGAGTGTTCCTGAACTTTGGCTGTCCTGAGAACTGTCTCTAGCTATTTCTGCTGCAATTGTAGTTTCCTGTTCAATTTCTTCATTTAACATTTGCAGATAAGTTGAGAATGTACTGCATTGTATGCTGTCTTTGCAAGCATTAAAAGAATCTTCATAGCTTTGAAATTCTCCCAGTAGTTCATCCTCTGTACGCCATGGTTTAAACAGCTGTAAAAGAGCCAAGTAGTAAAATTCCTTTTGTTTGCTTCACCAAACATCCTTCCTCACCAATGACTTTATATTTTCCATTGTTGATGTCTTCTGTGGCTTTCCGTGAATAAATGTAGTTCTGCAGCACTTCATAGAGACACATGTTCTCCAGATGATGACTTCTCTTGGGATAATATGTGTCCAACATGTTTGATTTCAAAATATCTGTACTTTCTGGGTCATTCTCGGCCAAATATTCAATTTCTCCAACAGATTTCAGTACCCGATTTCTCATTGCTGCAAGGCCTAAACTTGCCCAAATTATTCTTCTTGATTTCGAGTAGAGACTTGCAGAAGATAACCTATCTGAACATTCGTAGGATCCAATTTCTCGATGCGATAACATCTTCAAACTGAAACTGTACAGCTTCTTACTGACAGTCTTCTCGTGAGAAATCTCTTCCCACATTTCCTTCAATTCAGTTTTTTCTGATTTCGTAATGTAAGACGTTACATATCAAGCAACAGCAATGGAATTGTCAGCTACATACTGTATATCCATGTTAGCATTCCACATGGATAAAATGACTGGGTTGTAGTCATTTATATTTTTTGATTCTTCTTTTCTTTTAAGGTTGTAGGTATTCTTAGGTGATTTTCTTGTGATAGTATGTCTCACAGATGACATAAAACTGTTTACTCTTCCATTTGAAAGAACAGGTCTTGGAAATCCAAATCGACATTTAGTGTAGTATTTATCTTTGCTCTTGTATTTCCGTCGACAGTATTTTCCACACCGATGACTTTGGAAACGTAAAACTTGCTCCTTTAACTTTTTCTCTTCTGTGCTTTTTGGTATAGCACATGTTGCATATTCTTCAATGTAAGATAACACTGCTTCATCAGTATCTGTTCCAAACTTCGGGGCATCCTTGATCCACAACAGCATATGAATATGAGGAGCACCTCTTGCCTGGTACTCTTTTCTCCAAAAGAAATCCACTACTTCTCCTAGAGGTGGATTTTTTTTATTGCAGATGAAGGACATCATAGCCTCAAATCTATGATTGAAATATCTGCAAACATTAACCGGATCCAATGAGCATAGTTCTCCTGCTGTCTTGTATTCGATGTTTTTAATGTTTGAATTTGCCTCTCGTAGAAAATCCAGTAAATCATCCCAAGCGTACTCAGCACAGCTTAGGGTAAGGAACCATGTTGGTGTTCCTAAATTTCGTAACATGCATTTTAATTCACCATGGCGTCGGTACCAATATTCATTTGTCCCACGCTGACAAGCCATCAGATTGATCAGTTGTGTTTCCAAATGATCATCTCGGTGCTGCACTTTCTCCATAAAATCCTTAGCAGACACATTTTGTAAATGTACTCCACTTTTTAAAATGTGATTTACTGCATAAGACAGTGCAGACAAGTCGCTTTCAAATAAAAGATGGAACAAATAAGGAATACTTTGTCGAAATCTGGGATCTTCAGCATATAGTCTTGTAGTCCGATACTCAGAAGCTGGAATCTGTTCCGGACGTTCATCATATCGTCCTCCTTTTCCTTTAGGAAACAGCTGGGGAAAACATCGAGCTTCCAAGCTCTCCTCCCATACACTCACGGGAGTTCCTTTTGCTTTCTTCATCTAAAACAGATCAATATTGTCTCCCATAACTTCTTCTGAATGAAGAGGATGTATGCTAAAATGTTCATAAATTTCTTCTTCCTTTGACTTGTCCACTTTTTCAATTTGTCCAGTTGGTGTTTCTGTGTCTTCTTGTAAATCTTCTTCTTCTTCTTCTTCTTCTATATAAATTGATTCATACCATTTGTTATTCCTTTTCAAATACAAATTTGCTCTTTGTACTTTCCGTACATCTACCAGCTCCTGCCAAATCTTCTTATTCTTTGTAGGTACACCATTAACCAGAATAATTAATGGTTCAGTTTGCAAAGTATCCGCATCAATAGTTTCCATATTTTTTTTCAAATCCAAGGGCAAATACACCACTCTACCTTTTAAACCTCTCAGTAAATCTGAAGGAGGTAATTTACCAGTTTTGGGCTCCATACGTACTATGGTCTGGAACGGATGAACACATTGAATGAGTATAGACTCATATGTATTTAATTCAGAAAGTTCAGCAGGAATAGCATCCAATTCTAAATTATTATGTACAGCTCTGGTCGGCATTCTATTTTCTTCTAACTTATTATAACAGTATTTACAAATACGCTGAACTTCACCCAATTCAAAACAATTTTCAAGAAATATATATGTGGCAAAATCCTTCCACTTATAATTATCTTCATTTTCACTTTTTCTATAGAGATCAACATACCTGGTTTGTTTTCTATAATGAGTTCTGCGGCAACAAATACAAGTAATATTTGGTCTTTCATTAGAGATTTTTTCAAATTTTGTTATGTGATCATTAAATGTCTTACTTACAAATGGTTGTACATTCTCTTCCACTTCTTCCTCATTTACTGTGTCCTTTTCTGCAGTGTTTTGTTCAGGACCAAAGTAACAAAACTGAATTTCATCAACAACCTTCTCTACATCTGATACTGACCCACGGAACAGAGCCCTATTCAATTCATCTAACTTTATTGCTGGACTTTTAGCAAAATACACTCAAACTTTCTCATTTCAGTATGATGAACAGCCAGCATTCTAAAATGATGGAAAACACTAATACACACTTTTCTAGATAGACAAGCCAGAGAATGACCCTGCAAACCAGTATTCTCTCTCACTCTGCATGGATCTAGACTTTGAAGCACCTTAATCTTCTGTTTTACACTTTTTTTACTATATTCTCTTAGAAACTCACAAAATTTATCAATAGATTCCTGACGCACAGTGCAAATACTACTACAATTCCAAGTGTACACTGGGGCTTTAGGACGTCTCCCCATAGCCTCATCCGCCATCACTTGTACCTCATCTCTTGGAACCATTATCTCCTTCTCCATTATGCAACCATTTTTCACTTCGTAAGCACGACCTCTGGTGTCAACTGCATGCAGCAAACTATTACTTAGAAAATAGCTCTCTTCATTAAAAAAAGGTTCACTACTTTAACTATGCATCCATTTTACCACAAATACTTTAAAAAAGTTTGTTCTGTTCACTACCCTTTTCCTTTTACTTTGTGATTTCAGTACATTAACCATTTTATCTAATGTACGCATCCTATTCAAAATTAAAATGAATAGTTTCCTTTTTAATTCTAATGCCTTTGCTGCAATGGCTTCAATTTCTTTTTTTCTCTTATAAAACTTAGCCTTTTGCTTATATTTCTTCACATCCTTTATCAAATTACACATAACTCTTCTCTGAAACATTTTTCTACGTATCTCTTTAAACGCTGTTTTTCTGTTTAAGTTAATCTTTTTAGTTGCAGAAGGTATATTTGCATTATCTAAATGCTCAATTTTTTCCTCTCCTTTTCTATTGAAAACATTCTTTCCAGTACAGACATTTTGTACATTTTTCCTTTTTTTGAATATGTTCTTTAAAAAATCTTTTGTTTGCTTACCAGAAGATTTTTTCTTTTTCCCAACATGAGCATCTCCAACTAACTTAGGTCCTCCAGTTGTCTTCAAATATAGGTTTTTTTTTGTGGTCTTTCTTTACTCTGGATTTTGTAGGCATCTTAAATTTTGTTCACTGCTCTTCAGCAATACCTGAAAAAAACTAAAAAAAAATTCCTTTATTTTATTTAAATATATTACTACATTTTTTATGTTCTTTAGAAATCTTAAAATACTATAAACCCCTTTCCTATAAATGAAAATCACAATAACACCTTCACAAATTAAATTTCTAAAAATAATTCCTGTGTGCACACAAAGTCATGCTTTGAAATTAGGCAGAAAACGAAATTTCTTTGCCAATTGCAAAGCATACTTTCTACTACTTTTTAGGCAAGTGAAAAGTACTTTTACAAACTGACACATTATGAATCCACTTTTCAGATTCTGATAAAAGCACATGTCCAAACAGCTTTTTCAGACCAGCACCATGTGTAACCTGGGTGACTGACTACACTCCAGCAAGGGCAACCAGCCTTAGTGATGCTGAATGTATTTCCATTACTGACTGAAACCTCAAACCCCACTCGCTTGTGAATACTGTGCATGATTCCACAGGGTAAGCAGCTGGGTGTGTGCTAAGACTCTGCTTCTGCACCAAAAAATGGCTCCCCCTTTCCATCTCATGCAAATGTAAAATCACCAGAGCAATACGCAATAAATCTCTGCCTGTAATTCCTCTTTGCACACAGAGTCATGTTTTCATATTAGTCACAAAACGAAATTTCTTTGCCAATTTGAAAGCACACTTACTACTCTTTTTTTTGGCAAGTGATAAACACTTTTACAGTCTGACACATTTTGAATCCACTTTTTAGATTCTTAAAAAAGCACATGTCCAAACTGCTTTTTCAGACCAGCACCATGTGTAACCTGGGTGACTGCCTACACTCCAGCAAGGGCAACCAGCCTTAGTGATGCTGAATGTATTTGCATTACTGACTGAAACCTCAAACCCCACTCGCTTGTGAATACTGTGCATGATTCCACAGGGTAAGCAGCTGGGTGTGTGCTAAGAGTCTGCTTCTGCACAAAAAAATGGCTCCCCCTTTCCATCTAATGCAACTGTGAAATCACCAGAGCAATACGCAATAAATCTCTGCCTGTAATTCCTATATGCACACAGAGTCATGTTTTCACATTAGTCACAAAACGAAATTTCTTTGCCAATTTGAAAGCACACTTACTATTCTTTTTTTTGGCAAGTGATAAACACTTTTACAGTCTGTCACATTTTGAATCCAGTTTTCAGATTCTTAAAAAAGCACATGTCCAAACTGCTTTTTCAGACCAGCACCATGTGTAACCTGGGTGACTGCCTACACTCCAGCAAGGGCAACCAGCCTTAGTGATGCTGAATGTATTTGCATTACTGACTGAAACCTCAAACCCCACTCGCTTGTGAATACTGTGCATGATTCCACAGGGTAAGCAGCTGGGTGTGTGCTAAGAGTCTGCTTCTGCACCAAAAAATGGCTCCCCCTTTCCATCTAATGCAACTGTGAAATCACCAGAGCAATACGCAATAAATCTCTGCCTGTAATTCCTATATGCACACAGAGTCATGTTTTCACATTAGTCACAAAACGAAATTTCTTTGCCATTTTGAAAGCACACTTACTACTCTTTTTTTTGGCAAGTGATAAACACTTTTACAGTCTGTCACATTTTGAATCCACTTTTCAGATTCTTAAAAAAGCACATGTCCAAACTGCTTTTTCAGACCAGCACCATGTGTAACCTGGGTGACTGCCTACACTCCAGCAAGGGAAACCAGCCTTAGTGATGCTGAATGTATTTGCATTACTGACTGAAACCTCAAACCCCACTCGCTTGTGAATACTGTGCATGATTCCACAGGGTAAGCAGCTGGGTGTGTGCTAAGAGTCTGCTTCTGCACCAAAAAATGGCTCCCCCTTTCCATCTAATGCAACTGTGAAATCACCAGAGCAATACGCAATAAATCTCTGCCTGTAATTCCTATTTGCACACAGAGTCATGTTTTCACATTAGTCACAAAACGAAATTTCTTTGCCATTTTGAAAGCACACTTACTACTCTTTTTTTTGGCAAGTGATAAACACTTTTACAGTCTGTCACATTTTGAATCCACTTTTCAGATTCTTAAAAAAGCACATGTCCAAACTGCTTTTTCAGACCAGCACCATGTGTAACCTGGGTGACTGCCTACACTCCAGCAAGGGCAACCAGCCTTAGTGATGCTGAATGTATTTGCATTACTGACTGAAACCTCAAACCCCACTCGCTTGTGAATACTGTGCATGATTCCACAGGGTAAGCAGCTGGGTGTTTGCTAAGAGTCTGCTTCTGCACCAAAAAATGGCTCCCCCTTTCCATCTAATGCAACTGTGAAATCACCAGAGCAATACGCAATAAATCTCTGCCTGTAATTCCTATATGCACACAGAGTCATGTTTTCAAATTAGTCACAAAACGAAATTTCTTTGCCATTTTGAAAGCACACTTACTACTCTTTTTTTTGGCAAGTGATAAACACTTTTACAGTCTGTCACATTTTGAATCCACTTTTCAGATTCTTAAAAAAGCACATGTCCAAACTGCTTTTTCAGACCAGCACCATGTGTAACCTGGGTAACTGCCTACACTCAAGCAAGGGCAACCAGCCTTAGTGATGCTGAATGTATTTGCATTACTGACTGAAACCTCAAACCTCACTCGCTTGTGAATACTGTCCATGATTCCACAGGGTAAGCAGCTGGGTGTGTGCTAAGAGTCTGCTTCTGCACAAAAAAATGGCTCCCCCTTTCCATCTAATGCAACTGTGAAATCACCAGAGCAATACGCAATAAATCTCTGCCTGTAATTCCTATATGCACACAGAGTCATGTTTTCACATTAGTCACAAAACGAAATTTCTTTGCCATTTTGAAAGCACACTTACTACTCTTTTTTTTGGCAAGTGATAAACACTTTTACAGTCTGTCACATTTTGAATCCACTTTTCAGATTCTTAAAAAAGCACATGTCCAAACTGCTTTTTCAGACCAGCACCATGTGTAACCTGCGTGACTGCCTACACTCCAGCAAGGGCAACCAGCCTTAGTGATGCTGAATGTATTTGCATTACTGACTGAAACCTCAAACCCCACTCGCTTGTGAATACTGTGCATGATTCCACAGGGTAAGCAGCTGGGTGTGTGCTAAGAGTCTGCTTCTGCACCAAAAAATGACTCCCCCTTTCCATCTAATGCAACTGTGAAATCACCAGAGCAATACGCAATAAATCTCTGCCTGTAATTCCTATTTGCACACAGAGTCATGTTTTCACATTAGTCACAAAACGAAATTTCTTTGCCATTTTGAAAGCACACTTACTACTCTTTTTTTTGGCAAGTGATAAACACTTTTACAGTCTGTCACATTTTGAATCCACTTTTCAGATTCTTAAAAAAGCACATGTCCAAACTGCTTTTTCAGACCAGCACCATGTGTAACCTGGGTGACTGCCTACACTCCAGCAAGGGCAACCAGCCTTAGTGATGCTGAATGTATTTGTATTACTGACTGAAACCTCCAACCCCACTCGCTTGTGAATACTGTGCATGATTCCACAGGGTAAGCAGCTGGGTGTGTGCTAAGAGTCTGCTTCTGCACCAAAAAATGGCTCCCCCTTTCCATCTAATGCAACTGTGAAATCACCAGAGCAATACGCAATAAATCTCTGCCTGTAATTCCTATTTGCACACAGAGTCATGTTTTCACATTAGTCACAAAACGAAATTTCTTTGCCATTTTGAAAGCACACTTACTACTCTTTTTTTTGGCAAGTGATAAACACTTTTACAGTCTGTCACATTTTGAATCCACTTTTCAGATTCTTAAAAAAGCACATGTCCAAACTGCTTTTTCAGACCAGCACCATGTGTAACCTGGGTGACTGCCTACACTCCAGCAAGGGCAACCAGCCTTAGTGATGCTGAATGTATTTGCATTACTGACTGAAACCTCAAACCCCACTCGCTTGTGAATACTGTGCATGATTCCACAGGGTAAGCAGCTGGGTGTGTGCTAAGAGTCTGCTTCTGCACCAAAAAATGGCTCCCCCTTTCCATCTAATGCAACTGTGAAATCACCAGAGCAATACGCAATAAATCTCTGCCTGTAATTCCTATATGCACACAGAGTCATGTTTTCACATTAGTCACAAAACGAAATTTCTTTGCCATTTTGAAAGCACACTTACTACTCTTTTTTTTGGCAAGTGATAAACACTTTTACAGTCTGTCACATTTTGAATCCACTTTTCAGATTCTTAAAAAAGCACATGTCCAAACTGCTTTTTCAGACCAGCACCATGTGTAACCTGGGTAACTGCCTACACTCAAGCAAGGGCAACCAGCCTTAGTGATGCTGAATGTATTTGCATTACTGACTGAAACCTCAAACCCCACTCGCTTGTGAATACTGTGCATGATTCCACAGGGTAAGCAGCTGGGTGTGTGCTAAGAGTCTGCTTCTGCACCAAAAAATGGCTCCCCCTTTCCATCTAATGCAACTGTGAAATCACCAGAGCAATACGCAATAAATCTCTGCCTGTAATTCCTATATGCACACAGAGTCATGTTTTCACATTAGTCACAAAACGAAATTTCTTTGCCATTTTGAAAGCACACTTACTACTCTTTTTTTTGGCAAGTGATAAACACTTTTACAGTCTGTCACATTTTGAATCCACTTTTCAGATTCTTAAAAAAGCACATGTCCAAACTGCTTTTTCAGACCAGCACCATGTGTAACCTGGGTAACTGCCTACACTCAAGCAAGGGCAACCAGCCTTAGTGATGCTGAATGTATTTGCATTACTGACTGAAACCTCAAACCTCACTCGCTTGTGAATACTGTCCATGATTCCACAGGGTAAGCAGCTGGGTGTGTGCTAAGAGTCTGCTTCTGCACAAAAAAATGGCTCCCCCTTTCCATCTAATGCAACTGTGAAATCACCAGAGCAATACGCAATAAATCTCTGCCTGTAATTCCTATATGCACACAGAGTCATGTTTTCACATTAGTCACAAAACGAAATTTCTTTGCCATTTTGAAAGCACACTTACTACTCTTTTTTTTGGCAAGTGATAAACACTTTTACAGTCTGTCACATTTTGAATCCACTTTTCAGATTCTTAAAAAAGCACATGTCCAAACTGCTTTTTCAGACCAGCACCATGTGTAACCTGCGTGACTGCCTACACTCCAGCAAGGGCAACCAGCCTTAGTGATGCTGAATGTATTTGCATTACTGACTGAAACCTCAAACCCCACTCGCTTGTGAATACTGTGCATGATTCCACAGGGTAAGCAGCTGGGTGTGTGCTAAGAGTCTGCTTCTGCACCAAAAAATGACTCCCCCTTTCCATCTAATGCAACTGTGAAATCACCAGAGCAATACACAATAAATCTCTGCCTGTAATTCCTATTTGCACACAGAGTCATGTTTTCACATTAGTCACAAAACGAAATTTCTTTGCCATTTTGAAAGCACACTTACTACTCTTTTTTTTGGCAAGTGATAAACACTTTTACAGTCTGTCACATTTTGAATCCACTTTTCAGATTCTTAAAAAAGCACATGTCCAAACTGCTTTTTCAGACCAGCACCATGTGTAACCTGGGTGACTGCCTACACTCCAGCAAGGGCAACCAGCCTTAGTGATGCTGAATGTATTTGTATTACTGACTGAAACCTCCAACCCCACTCGCTTGTGAATACTGTGCATGATTCCACAGGGTAAGCAGCTGGGTGTGTGCTAAGAGTCTGCTTCTGCACCAAAAAATGGCTCCCCCTTTCCATCTAATGCAACTGTGAAATCACCAGAGCAATACGCAATAAATCTCTGCCTGTAATTCCTATTTGCACACAGAGTCATGTTTTCACATTAGTCACAAAACGAAATTTCTTTGCCATTTTGAAAGCACACTTACTACTCTTTTTTTTGGCAAGTGATAAACACTTTTACAGTCTGTCACATTTTGAATCCACTTTTCAGATTCTTAAAAAAGCACATGTCCAAACTGCTTTTTCAGACCAGCACCATGTGTAACCTGGGTGACTGCCTACACTCCAGCAAGGGCAACCAGCCTTAGTGATGCTGAATGTATTTGCATTACTGACTGAAACCTCAAACCCCACTCGCTTGTGAATACTGTGCATGATTCCACAGGGTAAGCAGCTGGGTGTGTGCTAAGAGTCTGCTTCTGCACCAAAAAATGGCTCCCCCTTTCCATCTAATGCAACTGTGAAATCACCAGAGCAATACGCAATAAATCTCTGCCTGTAATTCCTATATGCACACAGAGTCATGTTTTCACATTAGTCACAAAACGAAATTTCTTTGCCATTTTGAAAGCACACTTACTACTCTTTTTTTTGGCAAGTGATAAACACTTTTACAGTCTGTCACATTTTGAATCCACTTTTCAGATTCTTAAAAAAGCACATGTCCAAACTGCTTTTTCAGACCAGCACCATGTGTAACCTGGGTAACTGCCTACACTCAAGCAAGGGCAACCAGCCTTAGTGATGCTGAATGTATTTGCATTACTGACTGAAACCTCAAACCCCACTCGCTTGTGAATACTGTGCATGATTCCACAGGGTAAGCAGCTGGGTGTGTGCTAAGAGTCTGCTTCTGCACCAAAAAATGGCTCCCCCTTTCCATCTAATGCAACTGTGAAATCACCAGAGCAATACGCAATAAATCTCTGCCTGTAATTCCTATATGCACACAGAGTCATGTTTTCACATTAGTCACAAAACGAAATTTCTTTGCCATTTTGAAAGCACACTTACTACTCTTTTTTTTGGCAAGTGATAAACACTTTTACAGTCTGTCACATTTTGAATCCACTTTTCAGATTCTTAAAAAAGCACATGTCCAAACTGCTTTTTCAGACCAGCACCATGTGTAACCTGGGTAACTGCCTACACTCAAGCAAGGGCAACCAGCCTTAGTGATGCTGAATGTATTTGCATTACTGACTGAAACCTCAAACCCCACTCGCTTGTGAATACTGTGCATGATTCCACAGGGTAAGCAGCTGGGTGTGTGCTAAGAGTCTGCTTCTGCACCAAAAAATGGCTCCCCCTTTCCATCTAATGCAACTGTGAAATCACCAGAGCAATACGCAATAAATCTCTGCCTGTAATTCCTATATGCACACAGAGTCATGTTTTCACATTAGTCACAAAACGAAATTTCTTTGCCATTTTGAAAGCACACTTACTACTCTTTTTTTTGGCAAGTGATAAACACTTTTACAGTCTGTCACATTTTGAATCCTCTTTTCAGATTCTTAAAAAAGCACATGTCCAAACTGCTTTTTCAGACCAGCACCATGTGTAACCTGGGTAACTGCCTACACTCAAGCAAGGGCAACCAGCCTTAGTGATGCTGAATGTATTTGCATTACTGACTGAAACCTCAAACCCCACTCGCTTGTGAATACTGTGCATGATTCCACAGGGTAAGCAGCTGGGTGTGTGCTAAGAGTCTGCTTCTGCACCAAAAAATGGCTCCCCCTTTCCATCTAATGCAACTGTGAAATCACCAGAGCAATACGCAATAAATCTCTGCCTGTAATTCCTATATGCACACAGAGTCATGTTTTCACATTAGTCACAAAACGAAATTTCTTTGCCATTTTGAAAGCACACTTACTACTCTTTTTTTTGGCAAGTGATAAACACTTTTACAGTCTGTCACATTTTGAATCCACTTTTCAGATTCTTAAAAAAGCACATGTCCAAACTGCTTTTTCAGACCAGCACCATGTGTAACCTGGGTGACTGCCTACACTCCAGCAAGGGCAACCAGCCTTAGTGATGCTGAATGTATTTGCATTACTGACTGAAACCTCAAACCCCACTCGCTTGTGAATACTGTGCATGATTCCACAGGGTAAGCAGCTGGGTGTGTGCTAAGAGTCTGCTTCTGCACCAAAAAATGGCTCCCCCTTTCCATCTAATGCAACTGTGAAATCACCAGAGCAATACGCAATAAATCTCTGCCTGTAATTCCTATTTGCACACAGAGTCATGTTTTCACATTAGTCACAAAACGAAATTTCTTTGCCATTTTGAAAGCACACTTACTACTCTTTTTTTTGGCAAGTGATAAACACTTTTACAGTCTGTCACATTTTGAATACACTTTTCAGATTCTTAAAAAAGCACATGTCCAAACTGCTTTTTCAGACCAGCACCATGTGTAACCTGGGTGACTGCCTACATTCCAGCAAGGGCAACCAGCCTTAGTGATGCTGAATGTATTTGCATTACTGACTGAAACCTCAAACCCCACTCGCTTGTGAATACTGTGCATGATTCCACAGGGTAAGCAGCTGGGTGTGTGCTAAGAGTCTGCTTCTGCACCAAAAAATGGCTCCCCCTTTCCATCTAATGCAACTGTGAAATCACCAGAGCAATACGCAATAAATCTCTGCCTGTAATTCCTATATGCACACAGAGTCATGTTTTCACATTAGTCACAAAACGAAATTTCTTTGCCATTTTGAAAGCACACTTACTACTCTTTTTTTTGGCAAGTGATAAACACTTTTACAGTCTGTCACATTTTGAATCCACTTTTCAGATTCTTAAAAAAGCACATGTCCAAACTGCTTTTTCAGACCAGCACCATGTGTAACCTGGGTAACTGCCTACACTCAAGCAAGGGCAACCAGCCTTAGTGATGCTGAATGTATTTGCATTACTGACTGAAACCTCAAACCCCACTCGCTTGTGAATACTGTCCATGATTCCACAGGGTAAGCAGCTGGGTGTGTGCTAAGAGTCTGCTTCTGCACCAAAAAATGGCTCCCCCTTTCCATCTAATGCAACTGTGAAATCACCAGAGCAATACGCAATAAATCTCTGCCTGTAATTCCTATATGCACACAGAGTCATGTTTTCACATTAGTCACAAAACGAAATTTCTTTGCCATTTTGAAAGCACACTTACTACTCTTTTTTTTGGCAAGTGATAAACACTTTTACAGTCTGTCACATTTTGAATCCACTTTTCAGATTCTTAAAAAAGCACATGTCCAAACTGCTTTTTCAGACCAGCACCATGTGTAACCTGGGTGACTGCCTACACTCCAGCAAGGGCAACCAGCCTTAGTGATGCTGAATGTATTTGCATTACTGACTGAAACCTCAAACCCCACTCGCTTGTGAATACTGTGCATGATTCCACAGGGTAAGCAGCTGGGTGTGTGCTAAGAGTCTGCTTCTGCACCAAAAAATGGCTCCCCCTTTCCATCTAATGCAACTGTGAAATCACCAGAGCAATACGCAATAAATCTCTGCCTGTAATTCCTATTTGCACACAGAGTCATGTTTTCACATTAGTCACAAAACGAAATTTCTTTGCCATTTTGAAAGCACACTTACTACTCTTTTTTTTGGCAAGTGATAAACACTTATACAGTCTGTCACATTTTGAATCCACTTTTCAGATTCTTAAAAAAGCACATGTCCAAACTGCTTTTTCAGACCAGCACCATGTGTAACCTGGGTGACTGCCTACACTCCAGCAAGGGCAACCAGCCTTAGTGATGCTGAATGTATTTGCATTACTGACTGAAACCTCAAACCCCACTCGCTTGTGAATACTGTGCATGATTCCACAGGGTAAGCAGCTGGGTGTGTGCTAAGAGTCTGCTTCTGCACCAAAAAATGGCTCCCCCTTTCCATCTAATGCAACTGTGAAATCACCAGAGCAATACGCAATAAATCTCTGCCTGTAATTCCTATATGCACACAGAGTCATGTTTTCACATTAGTCACAAAACGAAATTTCTTTGCCATTTTGAAAGCACACTTACTACTCTTTTTTTTGGCAAGTGATAAACACTTTTACAGTCTGTCACATTTTGAATCCACTTTTCAGATTCTTAAAAAAGCACATGTCCAAACTGCTTTTTCAGACCAGCACCATGTGTAACCTGGGTAACTGCCTACACTCCAGCAAGGGCAACCAGCCTTAGTGATGCTGAATGTATTTGCATTACTGACTGAAACCTCAAACCCCACTCGCTTGTGAATACTGTGCATGATTCCACAGGGTAAGCAGCTGGGTGTGTGCTAAGAGTCTGCTTCTGCACCAAAAAATGGCTCCCCCTTTCCATCTAATGCAACTGTGAAATCACCAGAGCAATACGCAATAAATCTCTGCCTGTAATTCCTATATGCACACAGAGTCATGTTTTCACATTAGTCACAAAACGAAATTTCTTTGCCATTTTGAAAGCACACTTACTACTCTTTTTTTTGGCAAGTGATAAACACTTTTACAGTCTGTCACATTTTGAATCCACTTTTCAGATTCTTAAAAAAGCACATGTCCAAACTGCTTTTTCAGACCAGCACCATGTGTAACCTGGGTAACTGCCTACACTCAAGCAAGGGCAACCAGCCTTAGTGATGCTGAATGTATTTGCATTACTGACTGAAACCTCAAACCCCACTCGCTTGTGAATACTGTGCATGATTCCACAGGGTAAGCAGCTGGGTGTGTGCTAAGAGTCTGCTTCTGCACCAAAAAATGGCTCCCCCTTTCCATCTAATGCAACTGTGAAATCACCAGAGCAATACGCAATAAATCTCTGCCTGTAATTCCTATATGCACACAGAGTCATGTTTTCACATTAGTCACAAAACGAAATTTCTTTGCCATTTTGAAAGCACACTTACTACTCTTTTTTTTGGCAAGTGATAAACACTTTTACAGTCTGTCACATTTTGAATCCACTTTTCAGATTCTTAAAAAAGCACATGTCCAAACTGCTTTTTCAGACCAGCACCATGTGTAACCTGGGTAACTGCCTACACTCAAGCAAGGGCAACCAGCCTTAGTGATGCTGAATGTATTTGCATTACTGACTGAAACCTCAAACCCCACTCGCTTGTGAATACTGTGCATGATTCCACAGGGTAAGCAGCTGGGTGTGTGCTAAGAGTCTGCTTCTGCACCAAAAAATGGCTCCCCCTTTCCATCTAATGCAACTGTGAAATCACCAGAGCAATACGCAATAAATCTCTGCCTGTAATTCCTATTTGCACACAGAGTCATGTTTTCACATTAGTCACAAAACGAAATTTCTTTGCCATTTTGAAAGCACACTTACTACTCTTTTTTTTGGCAAGTGATAAACACTTATACAGTCTGTCACATTTTGAATCCACTTTTCAGATTCTTAAAAAAGCACATGTCCAAACTGCTTTTTCAGACCAGCACCATGTGTAACCTGGGTGACTGCCTACACTCCAGCAAGGGCAACCAGCCTTAGTGATGCTGAATGTATTTGCATTACTGACTGAAACCTCAAACCCCACTCGCTTGTGAATACTGTGCATGATTCCACAGGGTAAGCAGCTGGGTGTGTGCTAAGAGTCTGCTTCTGCACCAAAAAATGGCTCCCCCTTTCCATCTAATGCAACTGTGAAATCACCAGAGCAATACGCAATAAATCTCTGCCTGTAATTCCTATATGCACACAGAGTCATGTTTTCACATTAGTCACAAAACGAAATTTCTTTGCCATTTTGAAAGCACACTTACTACTCTTTTTTTTGGCAAGTGATAAACACTTTTACAGTCTGTCACATTTTGAATCCACTTTTCAGATTCTTAAAAAAGCACATGTCCAAACTGCTTTTTCAGACCAGCACCATGTGTAACCTGGGTAACTGCCTACACTCCAGCAAGGGCAACCAGCCTTAGTGATGCTGAATGTATTTGCATTACTGACTGAAACCTCAAACCCCACTCGCTTGTGAATACTGTGCATGATTCCACAGGGTAAGCAGCTGGGTGTGTGCTAAGAGTCTGCTTCTGCACCAAAAAATGGCTCCCCCTTTCCATCTAATGCAACTGTGAAATCACCAGAGCAATACGCAATAAATCTCTGCCTGTAATTCCTATATGCACACAGAGTCATGTTTTCACATTAGTCACAAAACGAAATTTCTTTGCCATTTTGAAAGCACACTTACTACTCTTTTTTTTGGCAAGTGATAAACACTTTTACAGTCTGTCACATTTTGAATCCACTTTTCAGATTCTTAAAAAAGCACATGTCCAAACTGCTTTTTCAGACCAGCACCATGTGTAACCTGGGTAACTGCCTACACTCAAGCAAGGGCAACCAGCCTTAGTGATGCTGAATGTATTTGCATTACTGACTGAAACCTCAAACCCCACTCGCTTGTGAATACTGTGCATGATTCCACAGGGTAAGCAGCTGGGTGTGTGCTAAGAGTCTGCTTCTGCACCAAAAAATGGCTCCCCCTTTCCATCTAATGCAACTGTGAAATCACCAGAGCAATACGCAATAAATCTCTGCCTGTAATTCCTATATGCACACAGAGTCATGTTTTCACATTAGTCACAAAACGAAATTTCTTTGCCATTTTGAAAGCACACTTACTACTCTTTTTTTTGGCAAGTGATAAACACTTTTACAGTCTGTCACATTTTGAATCCACTTTTCAGATTCTTAAAAAAGCACATGTCCAAACTGCTTTTTCAGACCAGCACCATGTGTAACCTGGGTAACTGCCTACACTCAAGCAAGGGCAACCAGCCTTAGTGATGCTGAATGTATTTGCATTACTGACTGAAACCTCAAACCCCACTCGCTTGTGAATACTGTGCATGATTCCACAGGGTAAGCAGCTGGGTGTGTGCTAAGAGTCTGCTTCTGCACCAAAAAATGGCTCCCCCTTTCCATCTAATGCAACTGTGAAATCACCAGAGCAATACGCAATAAATCTCTGCCTGTAATTCCTATATGCACACAGAGTCATGTTTTCACATTAGTCACAAAACGAAATTTCTTTGCCATTTTGAAAGCACACTTACTACTCTTTTTTTTGGCAAGTGATAAACACTTTTACAGTCTGTCACATTTTGAATCCACTTTTCAGATTCTTAAAAAAGCACATGTCCAAACTGCTTTTTCAGACCAGCACCATGTGTAACCTGGGTAACTGCCTACACTCAAGCAAGGGCAACCAGCCTTAGTGATGCTGAATGTATTTGCATTACTGACTGAAACCTCAAACCCCACTCGCTTGTGAATACTGTGCATGATTCCACAGGGTAAGCAGCTGGGTGTGTGCTAAGAGTCTGCTTCTGCACCAAAAAATGGCTCCCCCTTTCCATCTAATGCAACTGTGAAATCACCAGAGCAATACGCAATAAATCTCTGCCTGTAATTCCTATATGCACACAGAGTCATGTTTTCACATTAGTCACAAAACGAAATTTCTTTGCCATTTTGAAAGCACACTTACTACTCTTTTTTTTGGCAAGTGATAAACACTTTTACAGTCTGTCACATTTTGAATCCACTTTTCAGATTCTTAAAAAAGCACATGTCCAAACTGCTTTTTCAGACCAGCACCATGTGTAACCTGGGTAACTGCCTACACTCAAGCAAGGGCAACCAGCCTTAGTGATGCTGAATGTATTTGCATTACTGACTGAAACCTCAAACCCCACTCGCTTGTGAATACTGTGCATGATTCCACAGGGTAAGCAGCTGGGTGTGTGCTAAGAGTCTGCTTCTGCACCAAAAAATGGCTCCCCCTTTCCATCTAATGCAACTGTGAAATCACCAGAGCAATACGCAATAAATCTCTGCCTGTAATTCCTATATGCACACAGAGTCATGTTTTCACATTAGTCACAAAACGAAATTTCTTTGCCATTTTGAAAGCACACTTACTACTCTTTTTTTTGGCAAGTGATAAACACTTTTACAGTCTGTCACATTTTAAATCCACTTTTCAGATTCTTAAAAAAGCACATGTCCAAACTGCTTTTTCAGACCAGCACCATGTGTAACCTGGGTAACTGCCTACACTCCAGCAAGGGCAACCAGCCTTAGTGATGCTGAATGTATTTGCATTACTGACTGAAACCTCAAACCCCACTCGCTTGTGAATGCTGTGCATGATTCCACAGGGTAAGCAGCTGGGTGTGTGCTAAGAGTCTGCTTCTGCACCAAAAACTGGCTCCCCCTTTCCATCTAATGCAACTGTGAAATCACCAGAGCAATACGCAATAAATCTCTGCCTGTAATTCCTATTTGCACACAGATTCATGTTTTCACATTAGTCACAAAACGAAATTTCTTTGCCAATTTGAAATCACACTTACTACTCTTTTTTTTGGCAAGTGATAAACACTTTTACAGACTGACACATTATGAATCCACTTTTCAGATTCTTAAAAAAGCACATGTCCAAACTGCTTTTTCAGACCAGCACCATGTGTAACCTGGGTGACTGCCTACACTCCAGCAAGGGCAACCAGCCTTACTGATGCTGTATGTATTTGCATTACTGAGTCCAACCTCAAACCCTTAAAGTATTCTTTATTTTTACCAGTACACCTTAATTTATGGTGAAAACATAGTCCATATTATTTTACATGTTCCTCACATTTAAATTTCTCCCAAAACAGAAAATAGTAAACACAACTTCAACAAAAGGAATTCCATTTCTATTATTCATTTCTTAATTAACTTATACATCCCCTCTCAAACTCTAAACTCACCTTTAAAATTAGTTAGATGTGAAAGAAATGTGGCACTCAAACAGCAGATTATCAGAGCCAGGATCTCTGTTCTTTACACCTCTCTCCTCTCAGCAGAACCAGATAATGGCAAAGTTTCCCTCTCTTTTTCCACACATATACATGTAAGTTTCAAATCTCAGTGCTTCCCCCTTTTTTTCAAATGTAATCACACATTTCTATTGGTTGAAAACCAACCCTTTTCCAAAAGTACCCTTCCCCCAACTTGACTTCTGCCTAGTACCCTTCCCCCAACTTGACTTCTGCCTGCTACCATAGCAACAGCTCATGGAACACTGCTGTGTGGAGTTAGGTCAGAAGTTCACCAAACAATGTTTCAATTCCACAGAGCAAGAGTGCTTGACTTTTCAAACCTAACAGCAAATCCATAGTACTGTTCTTTGGTAACACATTTTTCAGTACCAATACAAAACATGCTTCTATTAATTTACACATACAGCCTAGTTTTTATTCTAGAATAGTATGAAACAGCCAATCAGTTCTTTTTTTTATGAAAAAAATATGTATGCCTCCATTTCCAAACTGTCTTTCATTTCTTTTTACCATTCTACTGAATTACACCTCCTGAGTGCATCCAGTTCTCCTTTGAAGATGTTCACAGTGTGGATTGTAGGGCACAGCTATGTCTTCTGGAGTGAAAAGTATGCAGAGAAAACAGGTATGGTGAGAGACCTTGCTTTACCAAATGTAGACATTAAATGGATTGGTCAGAGAGGGTTAAAGTGGCACCAATTGATGCCATTGGTGAAATCCTTCATGCAAATCCAACACCCTGACCTCATAATAGTGCACTGTGGTGGCAATGACCTAGGCACTTTGACTGGGGTAGGTCTGGAAATGCTTATGAAGGAGACCTTTGCACAACTGTTTTCACTTTTGCCAAAAACTGCCTTTGTGTTTTCTAACATATGCCAAAGGCAAAAATGGAACTGGTCCAATCATTTCTGTCCGCAGATTGACAAAGCAAGAAAGCACGTCAACAAATCTGTTTCTGCTTTCCTCCGTGACTATGGTATGGGTTCCATTTACCACAACAACTTGCGTTACGACATGCAAGACATTTATAGAGGAGATGGTGTACACTTCAGTGATGAAGGGAACAGAGTCTTCCTCTTGAACTCTGCATCGGTACTTACTTGTAGGTACCACTAAAAAATCACAATAAACACAACGGCTCTTTTTAGAGCCCCCTAATATCTAAACACTTAAATCTGCATTTAATTTCATTTTTAATTTTTTTTTTACCGTACGCGTACGGTAAGCTTACCGTACGCGTACCCCGCGATTTTTTTTAAAATCAATAAATGTTTTCTTTGTACTTTTCTGTCCTTCTTTGACCCCCTTACAAATGTTAGGGGGTCTGTAACTCTCCTCCTTGCCCCCTTTTCAAGATATCACTCTTTTTTTCTGAGTGAAACACACGAAATGGCGGCCGCCGCTTCCTGGTTTCGACCGATTCGAATGTTTACTAAGATCTAAGAGCCAATCAGAATCGCGCTCGCGCACGCCACCGTACGCGTACGGTAAGCGCACCGTAAGCGCACCGTAAGCTGGCTCAGATATATATATTGATTTAAAGGCTATTTTCTCAGAATCTACTGAACAGATTTACACCAAACCTACAAAAGGCACTTCCTTGACCTGAGGACTACCTCTCTGCCAAATTTCTAGTAATTCTGTTCAGCCGTTCGGGCTGTAGCTGTGTCTAAAGGTCCTATGGAAAAATGCATGGGAAAAACGCGTTTTGGGACCCCCCTTTTATCTCAGCCCCCGCTTGACGAATCCCCCCGAGACTATCAGGGTAGGAGCGGAGCGTAGCGCCCCACCTATTTTGAAATATTCGCGAGGATTCGTCGACCGGCGCCAAAGTTATTCAAAATAGAATGTTGCGGATTTCCTATGGAAACAGGGTCCTAACTATAACTACCTACTGGCGACCGCCAGTAGGTAATATATGAATACGGTATTATGAAACATGTACGCTCTTTTTATAGGGTATTTTAATCACTGAAAACATTTTATTTTATATGCTTGCACTTTATTTTATTTTATTTTTGTAATTCTTTTTCAGTTTTATTGTAATCAAATGATTAATACAATAAAGTATTTTATTCATTCATTCATTCACTCATCACCCCGCAGAGAGCGGTGGGGGCTGCGGGGTGACTGCCCACATTCCAGTAGAAACATTACTAACCAGAAGAAAGCTTTGAAGGGGTGGATAGCAGTAGGTAATTGGGAAGCAATCGGGAATGGATTTTCTGCTATAGGCAGATGGTTTGGCAACCTAAAGAGTGGAATAATTTGAAGCATCTTTAGACCCTTATTGATAATTGTTATTTGTGGATTACTCTTGTTCATGAGTATTAAAGCATACAAACATACACAAGAAAAAAAGGGAGTGAAGAGAAAGAAAGAAGATCCGGAACTAGAGGACAGACAGAGTAAATACTAGGATGACATGCAAGTTCAGGAGGATTCCAGAAGGAAAATAGTGAAGACAACCACATTGTTATCTGACTATTTGAGAAGATATTGATGTGATGGCTTGATTCGCCACCAGAGGGGTGATGGATGCAACACAAAGCTGTCCACTCTTTACACATCACAAAACATGATAGAAAATGTTCACAGAGATGTGACATGAATGTACACTTTGTATACATTTCTTACTTAATTTAATGATTCATGAGAAAAGTTATACTTGACATTATAAGTAGTCTGCATTTATTAGAGAATTTGAGAATATGTTTAACCATGCTGATTAAGATGTTTTAATGAAGTTTGAAAGCTGTAGAAATAATCCTCATTTAAAACTAAGATACTTTCACTGATAAAGAAACTTGACTTTCTTAAATGTCTACTGCATTGTCTGTGTAACCTTTAGTGATCAATTTGTTTGTTAACACCCATCTTTACAAGTGTCAAAGAATATTGCGGGGTAAACGAAAATACAAATGTAATGTATGCATTAATGTTATATGTACGTACTTTCAAACATAGTTTTCTGTCATACTTACCTTTGGCTAATTTGAATTGTTTACAGTTTGATTTATGTAATATGCATTAAAATGTATGTTTGATTGTGTTAATTTGTGCCCATGTATGTTAACTGTGTGACATTGAATTGAATGTTTAAATTAGCTTTACTCTAAAGGCCTATATTTCTACATGCTGCATTTCACAAATTACTGTGTTCCCATTCTGCTAACTCAACAATTGATGCATTTATTTTCACACATTTTTTGTTTGAAGTAGATACATTTCTGTAATAGAGAAAAATACATGGCTTGAGAAGCAGACCTTAAGGACATGCACATTGGAAATATACTGGCTAATGAAAGACTATTGTTTATGGGCATGAGTGTGAGAAGGCATTGTCATTTCTATGTCTAGAGTGGGATTTTGCCTGGATGTTGTAGTTTGCAAAATGGAGAATGAAACAGATACAATGTACATTTGTTGATGATCTGACAAAAGGGGTGTCACCTATGAACACTTGGATTATGATATTCCACTCATCTTGGCTGTGGAAGCATACCACTTCAGAGCAGGGATCGCTTTGGACTTTCTGTGAGGAGTTTGGTGCAGACTTGTTTGTTGAACCCTTTTCTGCAGACACTCTGCAGAATCTTACTTTGACTGTTTTCTGAACCTTTCATGATTCCTGACTGCCTCTTGAATGGACTTTGAGAAGTCAAAACTTCTATGTTCCTTTTGTCTTTTGTTCGAAGTGTGGCTTATAGAGGGGAAGTGGTTCTGTCCGGAACAGAATTGCTTTCTTGTTTATTCAATAAAAACCTATTTAAGTATGTGTGCAGAATGACTTATGCAAACATTTTGGTCTCATTCATAATTAATTAAAAGAAAACAAGGAACACACCAAAGTCATGGCAAAATCAAGGGTAATATTCAAAAGGAAAAAAACATTTTTTGTTGTTAGGAGAAGAAATAACTTTTTTTCTTTTTGCACTTTTTTACTTTTTCTAGTATGTGGAAAAAATGCAAGGCTGTCGCAGACAATATACATGAATGATCGGCGCAGGTGCTGAAGTGACAAAGTGCAAGGGAAGTGATGATTGTGAAGATGTTTTATACAGTTATACAGTGTTTTAAAAACCATCATTTTGAAATGACATCTAACCCTAATTGTATGAATCTCTGAACCACTAGGAGTTTGATTTTTTTTTTTGGCATAGAGCTAAAAAATTAGGGTGAGGATTGTTTCAGGCACGTCGACGTTTCGACGCAGATGTAAGCACGGTTTGTATGTCTCGGTGTGTCTTCTTCAGTACATGAGATGTGAAATAGGACAGCTTATAATTGAGTATAGAAGATCAGGGTGTGTTCCGAAGTAGAACATGGATAAGTGAACCACCCAATGGTGTCAAAAGAGGTACAGGTTGTGTGAATTTCCCGTGGACCGCCATGCAAAGATAATAATGTGCCTTTCACACAAGGTAATTTGAAAACGGATTTAGCGATGCAGAGAGGTTGGTTGAGATAGTGAGAGTTAATCAACAACAACACACATCAGTGTGGTTGTGCCACTAAGGTTATAAGAAATTGAGGGTCCGTCAGGGGAGGGAATACATGCTAAAGGCTTACCTAAGGACGAATCAGAGAAATTAGAAAAAGGATCCACTATGGGGTTGGAAACAAGTATGGGAAAAGAATCTCTGCAAAGAGGAGTCGGTAAAAGGGGGTGTTAGTACCCTCCAAATGACTATAATTCATGATGTGTATCAGAGTGTGCACCCTAAATGGTTTGACGATGCTCACCTTAATTAGTGAGAGACAAATCCAACATCCGGTCAATGTTGAGAATCAATCTCAAGGTATGGGGTTTTCTGGGAGGAGTAGAGATGGGAAATGATTATGAAATTGGGAATCCTGTCCCCTCGTGGAACAATAATTAGGCTTAGATTACTACTGTAAAGAAAAGCTCAATTGAGATTTTTTTCTAAGCATCAGATTTTAATGTTATTGTTCTGCATTGCGACTGCAGAGTTGCATGTCTGTTTAATTCCGGTCCACCTTAATTTCTTCAGGAAGCTAGGCTTACAGGTTGTAATTCTGCATCTTTACAGCAATACCAATGTGTAATAAACATTCCTAAACTTTACCACTGATTCCTGTTCCTCATTGTGTAGCCAAATCGATATGCTGTGAGTTGATAGGATGTGGAATACTAACTCAGAGGACCAAGATAGTAAGAGAAGAGATACAAAGTTGTGGGCCCAGAAACAATGGCTCAGCATCCTTACATTGCATTTTCTAAAAAGGCACTGTTTCTCTTAATGTTAATTTTATGTTAGGTTATATTACTGTCCATTTATAAAGCGTACATCCACCAGACGGTCTCTTGGTGCTAGGTAGGGAGTCAACTTCAAACTCCTTAGTGATAAGCCTGTTTAAAGAGCAGTGTTTTCAGGAGTTTCCTAAATGTAGTAAGATCCAAGGAGGACCTTAGGTCAAAAGGCAGGCTATTTCATACATGAGGGGCGATACCGGCAAACCGACACCCTCCACTCCAAGGCGGAGTTGTCAAGAGGTGCAATTTGCTGGATCATAAAGCTCTGGTTGGGGGTATTTTGTGATCATAGACTTCACAAAAGCAGGGTAATTCGGGTAGAGGGACTTAAAAACCATGCAGCACGCTTTAAACATGAATCTCTGGAAAACTGGCAGCCAATGAAGGTCCATTGTTGCCTGAGAGATGTGGAAATGTTTGGGCAAAGTGTATAACAGCCAAGCAGCCCGGTTTTAAATTAGCTGGAGCATGCGCAGGAGTATTTTAGGAAGGCCCAAGTGAATTGAGTTAGCATAATCTAATCTAGACATAACTAGAGATATGACTACTTGGATCAAAGCCTCCTTTGTAAGGAATTTTTGTATCTTTTTTATGCATCATAGCTGGCAGAAGCAAGTTGAAGTCACTGCACCTACCTGCTGCTTAAAAGAAAGTTCTGCATCTATTATGATACCCAAGCTTTTTACAGCTTTTTGGGTGTGAGGCGAGAGCCCATCTCGCTAGGCCAGAACGATGGGGACAAATAGTTTACCTTACTTTTTGTGAGAATTATCTCCGTCTTCTCCGGGTTCAACTTCAGATGATGACTGTTCATCCAATCTCAGATGAACAGCATAGTATTCTGAAACAAGTGGCGAGATGAAGGGCTGTCATTATTAGTAAATAATATCTGCATGTCGTCTGCATAATTGAAAATGTTGATTTCTTTATTTTTGAGGGCATTAATCAGGGGGCGAATATAGACGTTAAAAAGATGGGGAGACAGCGAAGAGCCCTGAGGAACCCCACAATTCAGTCGCACCTCTGTAGGCGAGTAAGGTGGAAACCTTACTGCTTGAATTCTGTCCCTCAAGAAGAAGAGAAGCCAGTTCAGTGCTGAGTCTTGGAAGCCTGTGGCCCTAATACGTTCAGCCTGGATGATATGGTCGACCGTATCAAAGGCCATAGACTGATCCAATAACACCAAGACTTGGGTGTTGCCATTATCTACCTCTTTATGAATGTCATCAACGACAGACATGATCACTGCTTCTGTAGAGTGTACTGGCCGAAATCCTGCTTGTGCAGGATCCAAGAAGCCTGACTCTTCACTGAATAGACATAGATGACGGGCTATATGGGCTTCGAGTAGTTCAGAAAAATAGGGTAGAAGCGAGATAGGCTGGAAACATTTCATATCCCTGGGATCAGCACCAACTTTCTTTTTGATTGGAGCAATAATCGCTTTTTTAAAGGACCTAGGGCCCACACCCAAATTGACAGATTGATTAAGAAATGACAAGTATACAGTCAGGCAACCGAGTACATACTGCTTTAAAGACCTTTGGGGGCAGATGTCAGTTGGTGAACCAGACTTTGCCTTTGTCAATAGGAGTGCTAGGTCCTCTTGCGTTAAGTTGGTGAAGCAGGTAAGCGTTTGACTATTCACCCCGTCCGCGGATAGATGAATAAATGGTGGACAGGGAGAAATACTATTCATAATGGCCTTAATCTTGTTTACAAAAAAGGCATTCAGAGAATTACACAGATCTGGAGTGGGTACAACTGGCAGAGTAACTCGGTCTTGGTTAGCAAGATCAGAGACAATCTGAAAAATCTCTTAGATTGATTAGAGGCATTCATGATTCTGCTTGTAAAAAAGCTTACTTTAGTTTGCCGCAAAAGATTTTTGTCATTTCTAAGTTGTTGAGTGTACTCTATTTTCAGGTCTGGCACGTATCTCAACCGCCATTTCCTTTCTGCTTGCCGGAGGTTCAGATTGGCAATTTTCAGGTCGTCCAAGAACCATTTATTGGCCTCATGGCACCTAGGTGCTCTAGTTCTAAGGAGGGGTGCATGATCATGACTGGCCATTATCAGCCAGCTCGTAATGTCCTGTGCATAGACTTCTATATCTTCCTTTGGATCAGGAGGAGAGTTTCTTAAGTCCTCACAGAAGGCTGTGAGGTTAGCCCGAGCCCAATTCCTAGAACAGATAGTGGGGACCGATAGGGGACTTATTCCATTTAGGCAGAGACACTACACGTCTTTGAAGTACATATTTAAAATTGTATGTGTTCTAGAGCTTGGAAAAAAACATTTGTAGCTGTGTCATCACAACCATTATAAAGCAATGTAATAGTCGCTATTACTAACATGCAAAATTGCAAATAAGATAATACTATTGCTTGGCAAATAACTGTAACTACATCACTATGCTGAAAATGCAGCATTTCCCAATATTTTTAAAAAAGCTTTTCTATTGTGATAATACCCTTGGCACATTAGTTTTTTAAAGTTTTTTATGTTCAAGCAGGTTCTGACTTTCAAAAAGGAGAACAGTAAGGCTAAGCAATCAGGAACATTTTTAAGTTTATTTAAACAATAACGGCAGGAAATAGCAGCCACATCTATTGAAGTTGTAGGTTGGAATTCAACTTGCATTAGGTTCATGGTATGCTTTATAGTGTACAATGAGTGCAACAAAGAGAATCCTGTCCCCCTTTGGACAAGATATACTGGCACAGTGGGCCATACATTGTGTGTTTGGATGCATGATTCCACCCTGATGGAATGGACCATAAATATCAACTGGAGGTTCACATTCTGAGGTGGTCCAGGTAGTCAGGTCTGTCGTGTGGGTTATCTAGGGTGACACTTACTATTGGGCATTGTTTGGGCCTTATCTTATGAATGGAACTGACCCACTATTCTAGTATCACGTTCTTAGGCCTAATGCTGGCCCTCTGCTCTGCATCTGCCTGTGATTATGAATGTGTGCATCTGAATCGTTTCTGTGGATATTACATCTTCGGGCTACATGTGATTTACTGTTGCAATCTTCTAGGTGTGTTTGAGGCTTGTTCCATAGCTGGGTTATGTTTAAGGGTGGGTGTAGTTGGCAAAGTACGACTAGGTGGAATTGAACAAAATCTCCGTGAACTCGCTCCGCAACTCCATTCCATCTCATCTCAATTAATAAAAAAGAAACCACACATACCTTTGATAAAGCAACAAGTAACTCTATCTTTACACACAAAAATACATATAGTCATCTCACAAAAGTGAAAATGAAAATAGAGTCAGCAGTGAGAGAGGTGATGATTTTGGGGTCCTCCCTAACCTAGGGAGAGAACCAAGCAGATGCCTTGAACACAAAGAGCACACAATGCTGAATGATTCAGTGGTGGTCCCATCCTCCTAGGACCACCCCAAGCACAGTTATGGGCAAAAGTACAATCCCAACCTAAGACCCTGCAAAGCATTATGGGACGAGATTCTAGAGTGCAGTGAATATTATAGTATCCAATATCAAAACTTTTCTCAAGTGGCAGGCTCTCCTGGCTCAGCTGAGTGCTAATACTATAATATTCACTGCACTCTAGAATCTCGGCCCATATTGCTTTGCTGGGCCTTTGGTTTGCTTTGTATTTTTGCCCATAACTTTGCTTGGGGTGGTCCTAGGTGGATGGGACTAAGGGTGGGCGACAATTTCCGTTCCGCTTGCGGAAATTGCGAAAATTCGACGATCCGCAAGGGAATGGAAATTGTCGCCCACCCCGCAGTTGAGTAGAGGTATTGCACAAAATGGTGGCATCTTCTTGAATAAATATGCAGGGCAGGATTCATTCTGGCACGATGCTCCTGTCACAAAAATTAAACCCCAACAGGAAGCACACTATTTGACCTTCAACTCGGGCACCTGCTTTATTTATAATATATCTGTAAGTCTTACAGATATAAATAAAGCAGGTGCCCGAGTTGAAGGTCACTTTCAGTAACGCATTAATCAGCACAAAACATTTGTGAGCACCGTCGAGGCTAGGCAAGTGTGCTTCTTTCTCCCCGTATCTACCATCAGCAATTTGCTGTAATCATTGATGGAGATCTGTGCATCCATGGGTTTCTCGAGCGCAATCCTGTGTAGTTCCTGACACCAGGAGGTTCTGTCTCCTCATCTGCTGCTCTGGTCGGTCTCTGACCCTTCATAAACAAGAGGCATGTGAACTGCATAGAAGCCCCGCACCACACACTGGCGGTGTGCAACATCTTCCCGCCCTTTCCCCACTATGATGGACAGCTCACTCGAGGGACCCCGGCTCCCATCGGCACGGTGGCAAAGTTACAGACACACATGGTCGCTGGAGACAACCCTTCTGGCCCTTTATACAGCTGTAGTGTAGGAAAAGCACTATGCATTTACCCAACGAGGTAGAACTTACTGATTAGCCAGTAGAAAGTACTCCAGTTGAGTATTGCACAAAACGGTGGCATCTTCTTGGATAAATATGCAGGGCAGGATTCACTCTGGCACGATGCTCCTGTCACAAAAATTAAACCCTAACAGGAAGCACCTAACTATTTGACCTTCAACCCGGGCATCTGCTTCATTTATAGCTGTAAGTCTTACAGATATAAATAAAGCAGGTGCCTGAGTTGAAGGTCAAATTCAGTAACGCATTAATCAGCATACAAAAATCTCCGCGCTCACGGAGATTTTTTGCCGTTTCGCGATATTTTGCGAAAGGCACTTTCGCAAATTCCGCCCACCCTTAGATGGGACCACCACAATCGCTGAACATGATATGCTCTTTGTATTCAATGCATCTGCTTGGTCCTCCCCCTAGGTTAGAGGGGACCCCGAAATCATCACCACTCATTGCCTAATATTTTTCAAAGCTCACTTTTGCGAATTGGTTATATGCTTTTTAGCATGTGAAGGTAATGTTTTTTATCAAAGGGTTGTGGGTGCTATGTGGTAGAATTATTGCATGAATTCCGTGTTTTCAGTGTAATGGCCCACGGTTAGTTATGTTGATCTGATAAATGGTCCCTCTGAAACTATAATGAGTGTTTTATTGTGAATTTGCAACAGTTGTTCTGTAATTTGCTGGACTCCTTAAAGTGGGGCCTTTTTATAAATCAATACGATGCTAAGAGTTAGATTGAGACTAAGGCAAGTCTCCTAAGGTGCATTAAAAAGCAGTACTGTTTGCCTGTAATTATTGCAGACAATGTCACTCCAGAAACTTTTTCACACCACATTATGTTATGCAACATGTAGCAAGAGTTCTGCCAAATGTAAACCACTGATCCAACGAAAAATTATTTTGTGAATATGTTCCATGCACAATTTACTGCACATTTACACAAACTCCATCCCCAAAATTTCAGATTGTACCAGAATAGCAAAGGGGTTCCTTAAAATGGGAACAGAATTCCTTACAAGTTACCTAAGTTCTAAGAGTGACTATTCCTCCACTGCACATCCTTTATCAGCAAGAACCAAGACATCCAAATACAGCAATGAAGTTAAATAAAATACATACTCAATCACAAAGATTGGCTTCTGCTGTGGTTACATGTGGAAAACAAGTGTGCACTACTCTTATTCAGCACCTTTGTGAGAGCCTTAAACAAAGCTTAGATTGTATCAAGTCTGTTGGACCTGTCAGCCTTAGGATGGTCACCCCTTATATTTTTGCCCTTTTGCCTCCCATTTTTACCATACCTTTTTATTGGAATTAGGCCTCTGGGCACCTTACCACTGCTAAATAGTGCTGAGGTGCAGGTGCTCTTCCCTTAAACATTGTGACACTGGCATATCTGCCACAGGCCCCTGCTGCTGCAGTGAGGCTTAACCCTCCATAGGTTACCATTGGGAACCCCCCTTCTGGGATAATTTCTGGCTGGTACCTAGTAAGTCTGTCATGTCTGGTCTCGTTAGAATCGGGGCGGGGAACCCTTCCCAATGATATATGGGGTTTGGGCACTACTACCCTAGAATTCTCCCTTTTAGAAAGTAGATATTTCTCTGCCTACACTTAGTCTGGGCACTGCAGACTCGCCCCTCCCATCTGCATACAGATAGCCTGCCTGGGCTGTGAGGAGGGAGTGGTGATTCACACCTTCTCCACTTGAATGGGCTGTGACTGACTGTCCACTGTAGCCTTAACGGTCCTGCCTTTTTTCACTGTGACAGCCAGGTCAGGGAAGGCAGGGAACCTCCAGGAACTCCCTGGACTCTTCCAGAAACCCCTACCCCCTAGACCCTTCTGGAGACTTCTGCCCCCTTCTAGTAACTAGACTGTAGGGTATAAAAGGGAGGGTCCTGGCCACACATCTTTGTTAAACTGCTGGACCACAAGGAAACTCTGCTGGAGTGAAGACTGCTGCGCCAGGAGGATTGCCACCCTTGCTGAGACTGACTCCTCCAGGGAACTGCTGCCCCAGCTTGTTGCGCTGCCCTACTGCCTGCTGATCTTGCTCTGCTAAGAGAGGATCTACAGAACATCTCCAGAGTATCTCCACAAGAGGAAGGGCTGATCCCCTGGTCACTGGGAACACCAGGACAGCAAAGACACTAAGGACCGTCTCTGCAGCGTTGTGGGACTGCCTTGCTGCAAAAAGTAACAAAAAGGACAACAACGATCTGTTTCTATAAATTGCCCCTGCAGCGCTATAATCCTGGAAAGCACCGCCGCCGCCTTGGGTCCCTAAGGCACTGTAAAGTGCTGTGGAGATGAAGCACTGAGAGAGAAGTGAAGCGCTGTGCGTGCCAAGCTCACCACCGCTGGCCCAAGCTTCACACATCATGCAGTGTCTGCCAATTTCGCCTGCTCGGGATCCTGCAGGTGCTGTGTGCCCGTGACCTAAGCGCTGCTGAAGAAAGCACTGTTTGCCCAGAAATCACCGCTGCTGCCCAGGTCCCTGAACGGGCTGCGGATTGTGAGAAATGCGCTGCGTTCTCAAGATCACCGCTGCCGGCCCAGCCACCCAACCGCATCACCAACCAGACCCTGTTCTCCCCTTGCACCGCCGCAGGCCCGGGACCACGTGAGAAGTGCGAGGATATCCCCGCGACCTCAGAGGCAGCGCAGTGCTGGGATTGGAACCAGCACAGGACGTTGCCTAGCAAAAGGGGGCTCGCCGATCGGAGAAGGCGTGGGGAAGTCCCGGGAGCGCGAGGCCGTCTGACCCTGTCCCCTGAGATCAATGGAGAACAGCAACGAAAAGGAGAGAGGAAGAGACTGCGCCCCCACCCCCACAGGTAACGGCCCAAGGAGCAAGTGTTGGTACCGTTTGGGGCGAAGGTGCGGGGACTGCAGGAAAGTGCTCACGGCCTCCCGCTAGGCATCCACACAAAGGCCTGCCGCATCCGGGGAGCGGAGGTGTGCCCAGAAGAGCCTGACTTTCTTTCACGGCCACATTTGCAGAATAAGGCATTGCGGTACCGGGGCACCAATACTTGACTTCAGGGGCCTGAAAGTATTTCAAAAGCGCACTTGGACTGGCCAAAACCGAGCCGGCCTTGTAAGAGTTCAGAGCCCCATTCCTGTCTCCACTTGCTGCTCATCGGAGCTCATCGCTAACCGAGGGGGGAATCCCGCATGAGAGATCATTATCTGGGGACTAGGAGGCATACAGTCCCTGCGCACATTTTCTTCCCGTAGTATAAACCCTGAACTGGGAACCCCACAGTCTGCCTAACAGACTCATTTACCTATGCAAGTGACTTTCTATACGCCTGGAACTAGGACTGCTTTCTGCTGGGTCTACAAGTGTATTTTTCTATCCCCCATCACAGACACTTTCAGCAAACATTGCCTTTAGGAGACTCATGATATATTTGTGGAATTTTTACTGATCTGACCTTGCCTAAAATATAGATAAATATTTTATATTTTTATAAACAGCTGGTGTTGTGTCTGTTTGTGGTGTTTCACTGTGTTATGGTGGGTGGGTGTTACACAAATACTTCACACTTTGCCTCTTGAGCTAAGCCTACCTGCTCTGCGCCAAGCTACCAGGAGGGTGGTCTAGGGTATTTTGAGATCCACCCTGACGGAACCTGTGGTCCCTACTTGGGCTAGGGTACATACTTCTGCCAACTAGAGACCCCGTTTCTAACAAAGTCAATTTAAAATGGTTTATTATGGGAGATTGATTCTTATAGGGATAATATCGAAGACCTCACCTAGAGTTCCAATGAAAACTGGACCAATCAGCCCAAGTTTGGTCTAAATTATCTTGGATGTTGCACTAACTTTAATCTCAAATATTTCCATCAAATAGGAAACAAAATGTGTTTCATTTATTGCCTTGTCTCTCAAATAATGCAGTACGACAACATATTTGGAAAACAAACTAAACTCACAATTGTAGCAGATATTTGATAAAAGAGAGGCAACGAGTGTGTCAAACTTACCTGCCCAATGTTCATCACACACTGTAAACAGGGTGGTTTTATTGGCTAGCTCTGGGAACATGCTACTGCACTCCATTACTATGGCTTGAGGAATCATTATGACACAGGACACGATCCAGATAATGACAATACTGTTCCTTGCTCGCTTGGCTGTGCTTTTGAACATCAGAGGGTGGCATATTGCATACCATCGATCCAGAGCAATGCAACTGAGAGTCAGCACTGACACAGATACGGAGACAGTCTGCGAAAAATGAAAAGCATTTGTAAGCCATTTAGTTATCCACTTTAAACACGTTTTATGTTATTGTTCACAATCGCAAACGTTAACGGAGATACCATTACATGGATGAAATCCCCCATCTCTAGGGATTTCGGTTTCTAAATACTGAATGAAGAGATGTCACCTGCTCAGCTAAATATTACAATAGGTTAGCCCGGATTGTTGATTCTGCCCTGAAATAGAATAGCATTAACTTGCTGAAGATTGCTTTAAACAAAGGCAGTGTGAAGATAGCAATTACCATCACCACTGCCACCTACGTGGCATACCTACACATATAAACACATCAGAGCATCTGCAGCTTCCTGAACAGAATCATGCATTCTAAAGAGGGTCTTTAGGCTGTCAGTTCTGACACTGAAGTCAAAATAAGACTAATCAGAAGAGGGAAGCGCTCTCGCTCTATTTGTCGTGCAATCGCGATTTTAGTCGCGACACTTTATTTGATGTGCCAGTTATATTTAAGGTGATGATCTCTAGTTGTAATGCTAAATATTTTAAAATGTGTCGCATACAATATTTCAACAAATAAAAAAGCGTAACCATTATATTATTATTATTATAGTTCTTTATTCGATTTGAGATAAATCATAAAAGCATTCACAATGTTAAAACAGAATTAAACATATAGAAATGTCTTCCCTATATTGATGTCTCCGCTAACGTTATAGTCCATATCCTAGGTTAAAAGGCATTACATACACATTTTAGAATAAAAAAAACTCTAAAAACACCATATAAATTGTCAAAACTCAGATATGACAACACACTCAGTTCTAATTATTACAAATCCCTCTTGAGGTTCTTAATTTAAATGCAATCTTTAAAAAATTTACAACACAATGGAGGGTAAAAACATCTCTGGACATTTTTAAAAATAGCAAAGCAACAAAAATCTGCTTAATACCAGTATTCCCGAGTAAAGTCTTTAAAAACCTTCTCCTTGGGTAAGTATAATATGAGCAGATAAAAAGAAAAGGAGAGGTGTCCTGTGGAGACAGATCGTCGCAGCCACAGGGCCCTCTCTCTTCTACATTTCTCATAAAACCCCCTGGAGATCCCAGGATTTGGTCTATCAAGTTTAGTCTTAAGCGAGTTATTAAGAACCTCTCATGAGGACTGGTCAAAAGGATTAGATAGGGTGCTATAGTCGGGGTAGACTTCACTAAAATATAATTTCTGACAGACTCCTTTTCTAATTCGGTAGTCTCCTGGTGTGATTGACTGAACTTCATGTGCAGTGTTTTAATGTCCGTCTTGTCTTTCTGGCTTATAGTGACTATATCGGAGAACAGGGCTGAGCGACCCAAGTTATGAAGACCATCCCTCACATATTTTAACCAAGGGATTTTCATAGCGTGGTCCAGTGTGAGACAGTCCTGGACCACCATCCTTGTCAGTCCAAGCTCTTTGCTTAGCCAAATTTTTCACCAGAATACTAGGGGTTTAACTGCTATAATATCCGAGATGTACCCGGCCCCCAGTTCTTCGTGCACTATAAAAGCAGGGGTGCTGCTCGGTATCTTCAACAAGCGCCTCATGTATTTATTTTCCTCCCTTTGTAGATTGTTGGGCTTTACAAATCCCCAAACCTCTCTTCCGTACAAAACCTTGGCACAGCAGATTGAATTGTACAATTTTAAAATCACGTCCGGGGTCCAATACCCTAGTCTTTGGCCATAGTTCATAATTGCACCTGTAGATTTAATCAGAGACAGGGCTTTATTGTCGAGTAAATGCTTAAAGTTTAATCGGCCGTCAAATATTATTCCTAAATAGGAAAATGCTGGGACTTTACCTAGTATGTGTGACCCAATAGAGAAATTGTACGATTTCCCTTTCTTGTTCCCCATTTCCATCACGTATGATTTTGTGAGGTTCGGGGACATATCCAGACTCTCCATAAACCTCACAAAGCCATTGATTAGCAACTGCAACCCATGGGGGGTACGGGCAAGTAACACAGCGTCATCTGCATAGAGCAGAACAGTCCTTGTCCTTGATGATATTGCAATATAATTATCGCCGCTTTTCGCCCAAAAACGGACGCTAAAGAGGCGATAATTATATCGCCAGCCCTTGCTAATATGCCCCATGGTTCTTCCGCATCCACAGATCTTCGGTACGGCATTTTCGTAATGGTCACCACCAACACTCCATCCTTGTGTGAGCTATATTCGATGCCAGGGCTTGCTTTTCCGATGCATTTACTGGGTGCACACACAGTAGCTACATTTTTGGCAGTGGTATACCGCACATCATTAGGTTTCAGGAAGTTTTGGTAACATGTGGCTACTCTGTAGCTATACCGAACTGCCACATGTGTACTTTGGGAATGGCTCCACAAATATTTTCAATCATAACTTCACCCCACCCCAATACACCCATGTAAGTAACATTGCCTGCAGGCATTTAGCTTTCTCATGCTACCAACTGTAAAAATAAATATTTCCTGACTTTGTTGCAGGTGATACCACATATAACCCCTCTCTTCACGTGAAACCTCATTCTGACATTCAACTATCTTGATTCAAGAAAGGTATAACCGGACATATAAACGTACGTGAACCATCGTTGAAAGCACTTTGGCTACCCTCAAGATGCACTTCAAATGTCTTGATCATAGAGGTGGGTTGCTCCAGTATTCACCAGAAATAGTGTGTAAGATCATTGTAGCCCCCAGCTTGCCGCACAACATCAGCATCTGACTGTCAGAATTTGAGATTGCTTGTAGTTTCTCAGGAGCAGAGATAACCTGTCTGTCTCAGCCCCTCCCCCACCCCCGAGCCCCAGCATGACAAGTAACACACCAGAAGACATTGCTACCCTGGGAAAAAGCTGGGTCAGGGGAGAGAGAGAGGGGTGATGGTAAGACATCTCAGCACGTCTCTAAATTTCGCAAAGACTTTCTAGACATTCAAGTTTCTATATTGAGAGCATACCACACATCAGAAGCAAATACATAAAAATTAAGAGTAACTCCAAAGCCCAGACTCAATATGGTGCTTACAGGATCAAGTAGGGAAAGCTCTGCAATTAGCCCCCCAGCTACCACTATACAGCCAGGTAAGTGAGCCAAAAAACAATGGAGGATTGCCAACAGTACAGTTAAGGAATAGAGAGAAGACAGAGAACTGACAGAGTCTTGCCTTAGAGTGAGCTAACTATTGAGGTGACCAATGATAGGGAAAACATAAAAAGGTGCAGCGCTTCCAGGACTGTGTATCTTGTTAGGACCTCTAGAAAACGATATCCTAATGGGCTGGGAAGGTATTTTTGTTGGCCAGACCCCTGAAGCACCCGAAGTCTTAGACTGATTCCTGATTGATACTGGACTTAAATATAAACATTAACCTCAAACTATGGGAACATCCTGGTTCGCTCTGAGGCCTACAGATGAGAGGTAAAAGTCTGCAGGTGTCTTATTGACTAGTGAGTGACCACATGGTGCATGAGCTTCTAATTTGTTTGTAGATCCCAGTGGTTGGATAATATTCAGTCAATGAAGAAAGACAGGCTATGAGAGCATCCACACATATCATTCCGAGACACCAATGTTGTACATCCATGATGTCACAGCAAAAGTTGCTCTTGTAAATGTACTATGCACCTGCACACACATCACTCACCTATTCATCAACATATTACAATTACACACATCATCCACCCAACCCCGTATGTATGTGTGATTTGTGCATAAAAGTATGTCCTTGCATAGCGCAAACCTAGGCAATATGCAGGAAAGTGTTATACAGGGTCAAATGCAAGAACATAGTCAACTAGTATATAGAGGGATAGCTGGTTTCTGGAGGCAGAAGTATAATGTTTCTGCAGTGTAATGCATTGTTCTTTAAAGGGTGGATACAGGGATGCTGATATAGATCCTAGGTGAATGAACTAAAAATGCTTGTTCACTTGCTTATTTTTTGTTTTATACTTCTTTGTCTCTGTCTGATGGTGTCCTGGCTGCAAGTGCAGAGAAGGCCACCAGAGATGGCAGGTTTGCTGATCGTGGTGGCTTTGCAAATGACGCTGTTCCTTTTTTAAGATAGTTCTTGTCAATAAGGGGAACCAGTGCAGGTCTAATGAGATCAGGATTGTTTGATCCTGCTAGGATGCCATAAACTGGGAGCCAGTGTGGATTGTACCAGGCCATGCAGAGGGATGTTTGCAACATCCAGAGGCAAGATTATGAGAGCTTGAACAGCATGTCTGATCTTGCATTCTGTGAGGGCTGGTTTACCTTACTTTAGTAGATCGAGATGGTCCAGGTCATTTTTATTTCCCTAACAATGAGTACCTTGAAGTTGAGGTTGTCCTGGATGAATCAAAGTGACTGGTCACTGGTTGAATGTTGGGGCTTAAAGTCATCAAGAATTGGTGGGGTTGGACTTCTGGTAGGTGATGATCACCAGTATCTGGAAGAGTTCACAGGAGCATTTGAGTCACTAGATGTTTGGATTGGAGGAGACATTGAAGTGCAGTTGTGTACGGCCAGCACATTGGTGATTTGATCATGGATTGCTTCTTTAATCATGCTTTCAAAGAATGGTAGTCGAGTGATCGGCCAGTAGTTCACAAGAATATCTGTGTCTAATGTAGGTTTCTTTGGGAGTTAGATAATCTAGCCTGTCTTGAGAGCTTCTTGAAAGATACCCTAAATGAGGGATGCATTGACAATGTTGAGAAATTGTCAGGGAACTTCTTCGAAGAGGACTTTGATGAAGGACGGGGGTAAGACATCATCGTCATAGGAGGTGGCTTTGAGGGAGTTGAGTATGTTGGAGAGATAGGGCTTTAAAGGATAACCATTATGGGATGCTACACAAGAGGGTTGTGTTTAAGAGGACAATTGAGCTTAGTGTTATTGATATGCTGTTGGATCTTCTGTATTTTCTTATTTGCAATTACCTCTCAGATCAGGGCATCCCACACATATTTTCTGTCAAAATACACCTACCATATAGGAGATTCCCCCATATAAGCAGGTTGATCCTGGTAAAGAGTTTGCCATCCCAAAATTCAAGTCTGAGGAGACTCAGCTGGAGCTTCATATTGACAGGGGCGTCAAGGAGGTCAATGTCTGCGTGAGTAGCAGTTGCAGTCGGAACTAACTGTAGGTAGGAGGTGTGATGTTAATTGCAGACTCAAAGAGTGCCCTCACTGTGGCGAATAGCCCCAAACTTCTAGATTTTCACCTGCTGAGCAGATGTTTGAAGGTTTGAAGTAGAAGGAATACACACTGAGGCCAACCAAGGGCCCGGGACCTGGAGGGCACCTCTTCAAAATCAGGACTCCTTTCATCTGAGACCAACAGCAGGACTCATGCAGGTCCAGGTGGGGGCTGGTCAGTTGAAAAGTTGCAGGGAGGCTTCTGGAATCTTGTTGTGTCGCTGTAGCTCAAACAGGAGGTCAGCCAACTTAAAACTTGGTGTCAATGCTTCGGATCCTGGGTTCAAGGCAAGCAGGTCCAGTCTTTCCTCTTCAGACATCAATTAAGTCCTTTTTCTGAATCTTCCACAGGCCCAGGAGTGTTCTCATGAGAGAGTCTCAAGATGCCACATATATAACTAAAGGCAGTCTTCTCCTTTCCCAGGGTTTGGTTGCAAACTGTCTAAGAAGACAAAAGCAAGGGCAGGCGTATGCCCGTTTTTTTGTGTGTGCTTCAGGCATGGTCCTTTGACGTTTTCTCAGGACAGGGCACAACTCGCCACAGTCATCCTGTCAAGAAGACATACTCTCTCTATAACCAGGCCTCTTTTTTCCCCATGTCTCGAAGTAATACACAGTACACCGCGGGAAATCCATTACAGTTATGTAACACTGAATACTGGCAGAAAGCTACATTTGGTTTAGGCAGGAAAATACCAACTTTCTAAAAGTGGCATTTTCAGAATAGTAACCTAAAATCTGACTTTATAGTCACAAAGGAATGATTTTAAATTACAATTGAAATGAGTGGAAGACGCATTTCACTGTCTGTTCCCAAACTGAAGTTATCACTTATTGAGAGTAATAAGGTAACAAAGTGTAATTCTATGGGAGATATAGCCTTGAAACAGTAAAAACAAGGTCAGGAGTTTCTCACTGTGAGGACATGCAAAGCCTAAGCACATATGTCCTTCTTTTTAAATACCATTCACCCTGGCCTTTAAGCTGTTCGGGCCAACCTTGGGGATGACTAATAAGTATGTCAAAGGAAGGTTCCGGCCTGGTAAAGGGTACATTTTGCTACGTAAAAATGGCTGTTTAAAAAACTGCATTAGAGCGAGGCTGCATTGGCAAACCTGACACATGCTCTACAGTTCTACCTTAGAGGGTGGCAAAATTAGTGCTGCAGTCCAACTAGTAGAATTTATTTGACAGGCCCTTGTTACACGTAGTTCATGTTCTCGGGATCTATACGTAAATTAAATGTGTCAATAAGATGTAGGCCTATTTTATCATGTTTTACAGAGAGAGAACAATCACTTTGCAGTGCTTTTCAGTGGCAAAGTGCTCAGAGTCCGAAAGCCATCAAAAACAATTTCAGCAAAAAGGAGAGGTGAAGGCAGAATGTTTGGGGGACTACTACCCATGGGGCTCGGGTCTCAAAAGGAAAATAACTTGAATTGCCACAGAAGTAACTAATGCAGTTGTTGACCTTCCAAATCAAGAGTGAACCATTTCTTTGCATTTCGCCATGTATTATTATCCCATTGAACAATCAAGTTAATTGCAGTGACCTCCTCTCATCCATTATAATGCGTTACACCGCTTGTGGCTTGTCCTGCACATTATATAGTCACAGTAATGCTCATGTGATGCTGTGTCGCTATCTAGAAGGCTCTAACTTTTGGTGTCCAGTGTCCACAAGAAAATTAGGAACTTATTCAGTCTGGCTGCTTAAAATGCATAATCCTCAAGAGAGGTTAGAATAATAATCTTTCTAAGCTGCAAATGATTAAATGTTCATTGAAGTATAGCGTTATTCTAATTGCAAATCTGTTGTGTGTATATTTGACACACCAAGAACACATATTACATTTTATAATTTGTGTGCAGAGCAGATGTTTAGCTTGACATTCTCCACAGCTCATGTGTGGATTACTGTTTCTATCTGCATTACTAAGTACCATCTATATTGAGGCAATCGGGTGTGCACATACCCAGTGCTCGCCTTTTGTGTTAGAACTGTGCCAATCACTTATTACTTTGTATCCACCATATGCTTCAACAACACATATTAAATCAGGTTCTGCCACACCCTCCCAGATTGATAACCAAATTTCACAATCTTCCTCCACTGAACAACCATAAATGAGAAAGTGGTCCATAATTGTACTATGATGTGTTAGGAAAGATGTTTAAGTCGGATCATGTTGTCCGTTTTTAATTCTTCTGTGGTTTTGTTTTGACATGTTTAATACATATATATTTAATAGATGAATTATGAAAGATTTTTTCGCAAGCCTAATGAAATATAAATTCTATATATGTGGTATAAGAGATTGGAATAGTTCAGGTTTGAGTGAGATTCTGTAGTTCTATCAGCACATGGGGGCTTGTTGTTCTCATCAATAAATCCTGTCCCCTTAGTTTTAGGGGTTGCTCTGTTATGACTAAACAGGGGTATGAACTTTCCCTACTGCTGCTTATGTTGCAGTGTAAATAATAAATCCCAGAAGGGTGTAGGCTGCACTGGTCCCTTCACAGCTTGTTCAAGATGTTCTGTAATAAAATTAATCTCCTTCCTCTGAAGATTTTTTCCTCAACAAACTTTGCCTCAGCCTTCAGACAGGGCAAAAATGATATCATCTGTTAATGAACAAAAACTCTTTCTTGGTGGCTTGAGCTTTAAGGAAGATGTGCAAAATCTGGAGTAGATATTTGCTTAGTACAGGCAGACCTTGGTATTTTTGATGGTCAAGGTCAATGAGACTCAGAAGGCCCATAGCATTGGGACTCTCTTTTTTTAAAAGCAAGCCAAATCCAAGGATGCGTGGCAACCATGAATGTCAAGACACTGAATAGATGGCAAACCAAGGTCACCCATGAATGAAACTCAGAGAAAGATGGATGTGGGGGATACAGATAGGGCTCATCTTGTGACCAAATATTATATGGAAGAAGAAAATGCGGCAGTGAGCAGCCAAGGCATTTGTTGGTTTGATTGTGGTAGCTACACAAGTACTGGAAAAAAAACTTTATAGCGTCAGTAGGAGTGAGGGAAGAAATGACTGCTCTACAGATACAGATTTGGTAGCTAACCTTGCAAAAATGTATTCTATCCCTGATGCAATATCATCCTTCTGATGGTTGAGATCATAAAGATGTATGCAGATTGCTGATTTCATCTTATAGTATACTGTGGAAAAGAAGATAGCCCAGACGATAAGTAGATAGTGTTAAGCTTTATTCGTAAAGTAACACGATACAAGCAGCACCAGGGACACTACCTTTATAACCGTCCCTTAACCATCCCTTGTTGGAATCCTCCTACCTCACACACTTTCTGGCATCCACAAACTCTACACACCTCACGCGACCATCCGGAGGCACCGACACGATGCCACACACCTTCCACCTATAAGCTAACCCCACAATAATTCAACATCATAACTAATTACAAAACCCTGGAGGAAAAGAGAACAACAACCATCCCAGCATTTAATCAGCAAAATAAGCCTGGGCTTTTCTCAACCTCCCACCTCGACGCAAAGCACCATCTTCACCGGCACACTCATGCCTATCGACATTCGCATCCACAACATCACTACTACACAACTCCACACCATGATCTGTTCCAAAAACATACCCACTGCACGTACCCACTGCACTCCTCCTCATTAGCACCTTCCATACCAGACGTACCCAGACAATTCTGCACATTACATAAACGTATCCACCTCAAATTCCATCTCCTTCCATCTTCCAACTCCATGGCACTACCCAACACATTCCGCACTCTCAAAGACCCTAACCAACAAGCATCTCCTTTTATCACACCTCTAGGATTCCTCACACACACCATTTGACCCACCCTGATGACAGGGCAGCAATAATTACCACTGTGTGCACATACACTGCGCTCCTGAAAATTCTTATCCCTAGACTTCATAATCTCATCACATTCAAGTACACGCATCCTTGCATTCCTCCTCCTCAACCACCACGTAACTAACAATGTGGAAGGCTTCCTACCCTTCAATACTTTGAAAGGAGTTCTGCCAGTCACAGAATGGAGTGTAACCCAATATGCCAACAATCTCTCTTGCAAAGCCTTCCTCCAAGGCAACCCCGCACCAAAAGTCAACTGGATTGCCTCCTTAACCACTCTGTTAAAGTGTTCCACCTGACCATTCCCCTCTGGGTGATATAATGATGTCCTCACATGCTTGATACTCATACCCTTAAAAAATTCACGCATTTTGTCAGATGTTAATTGGGCTTCATTGTCCGAGACCATGACCTCCAGAACACCTTCCAGAGAAAACACATCCTCCAAAAATTCAATTATAACCTCTGTGGTCACACTGCTCACCATCCTTACCTCTGGAAACTTTGAGTACTAATCAATTAAAACAATTGCAAAATTGTCTTTAGCAGACACTGCAGAAAACGGGCCCATTAATTCAATAGCCACTTTTGCCATGGTCCCTCTGGTACCTCCACCATGGTCAAAGGAATGGTCAGGGGTTTGGCCACGTTATCACTGGCACTGCACACCTTAGAACTCCTAACCAAATGGTCCACCATATTATCAACTCCAGGCCACCAAAAACTCCATTTTATCCTTAGTACTTGACATACCACCAAGACAATTGTGACTCGTCTCAATAATTCAGTTTCACACGCCCACTGGATGCACAATCCTGTCACCTCTTAAAAAAATACCATTCGACACACACAACTCTTAATCTTCCAAACACAGAGTACTCTCCACACAAAGATGATTCCCTTGGCCAACCTCCCCCAATGTACTTCTAGACAGCTCCCAGCACCACGTCCTTATCCATTTCATGTAACCACACATCTTCCGACAACTCACCACCATCTACCTTCTCCCCAAATTCAACAGACATGATATCTTTAAAGGTAAAAGCAACCTCACACTCGCTTACCCCCTTCACCACATCAGTCACATTATTACTTGGCAATTATGAGAGCCCATCCTCAACCAAATTTTCCTTTCCAGGGATGTACTCAATATCATAGTAGAACATTTGTTGCTTAGACGCTAGTCTCGCTAACCTTGGTGTCAAATTTCTTCCCCCTTCAGGTCTCAAAATGTTCACCAAAGGCTTGTGGTCAGTACAGATCTTACATTTCTTACTCCACAAATACATCCGGAAATGCTCGGCTGTCCACATTGCCTCAAGCACCTCTATCTCAATTACAGAATAATTGCATTCAGAGGGTATCAATGTCAGAGAAGTATACGCTACCATCCACTTCTCATCAGTCATGCGTTGAAAAAACACTGCACCAATGCCATACCCACTGGCATCCATTGTCAACATACACTCAGCCTGAGACATAAATGATTTCAAACACTTATAGAAATCTCCTTTTTCACTGCCTCAAAACAAAACTTTTGTTGTTCTGACAATACGAACAACACTTTTTTTTTTTGTAATGCCCTCAATGGTTTCACCTTGGATGCACAGTTCTACACAAAGCATTAATAAAATTCTGTGAGGCCCAAAAAAACATCAATGGCTCCTTGTTCTTTGGCTCTGGAGCAGAAAGAATCTCCTCCACATGACTGACTTTAGGATGAATCTATTCCTTGGATATCACATGGCCTAGATATTCAACTTCTTGCTCTCCAAATACATAATTTTCGCTCTTAACAGTCAACCAGTGCTTCCTAAGGGCCACCAATACTGCATGTGAATACTTGTCGTGAGAATCCTTGTCCTTGCTAAAGATTAAAATGTCATCTTGGAACACCTTTGCCCCACCGATCTCATGTAGAATTCTCGTCATCTCTCTCTGAAAAACTGCTGAAGCACTCGCCAATCCAAAAGGAATTCTATAGTACCTGAACATACCTTAAGGAGTGTTAAAAGATGTACAATGATTTGAGTCATCATCCAATTCAATTTGGTGATATGCGCTTGCTAAATTGATTTTTAGAGAACCAAGCTGCACCACCAATAGAAGAAGTCAACTCCTGTAAATTGAGAAGGGGAAAAGTGTCCACCCAAATTGCTTTGTTTCATAAACAGTACATTACTACAGGAGAAACCCAATCTGAACTCTCCATAAGTTCAATTATCCTCTCCTTACAAAAATTCTCAAGAATGTCACCGAACTTATCTTGATAATTAACCGGAACATTCCTAAGTCTTTGTCTTACTAGGCAAACACTGTCCCGCAAGGTAATCTTGTGTATGAAATCCGCCATCCTGCCCACCTTGTCAGAAAAAACAATCAGCATACATTTTCTTAAGGTTAGCATACTCCATTTTAGGATCCACTATTCTTCCTTCCTCACAATCCTGTCGCACTACATACACAGAAACTCTAAACTAGCATACATTTTCAAACGCTGGGATGCCTCCGGGTAACCACGCACTCTAGAAATGCTGATTCAATTCAACTCCATAATGTGCGGCCAACCCAAAATAGTGGCTACATAAACTTTGCCTTGGCATTTCTTGCTACCATAACTCACCTCTGCCCACACGAACCCTTCCAGGGGAATTGTATGACCAGAATAACTAACAAGATTGACATCTGGCTTCCCCAGTTCCAGGGACACGGAGACGAACAGGTAGATGTAGACGCTCGGTCTGAACCCACTAATTGGGGCATGTTTGAATATGACATCTCTGCATCACCTGATGAGGCACAAAACCAAATAGGGTTAGGTTGGACCTTGATCCGCACATAAAATTGGTAGCACTGTAAGAGGAACCATACCTGTGTGGGGGAGTTTATCACTATATGTTTTGTTGTCCTGACGAAGCAGGACAGATTATTAGGACCACCGGAAAGGCACGAAACATGTTGACAAATTATGAGGCACGAGACCAAAGTTAGGTCTCTTGCTCTCGACTAGAGGGACCTTTCCCCGCCTAGTCTTTACATACTGACTACTCCGGTTCCTTCAAATAACCTTAACGGTAGCACCTGCCTGTTGTAGGCCCTTTTAACCCTGACAGGCGGCCCATTTATTAAATGATAGCCCTCGACCTCCCTGATCAGTTTTAATCCCCAACCACATTCACACCTCACTTGCACTCATCATACAGCTTTTCTCTTAAAAATATCTCTGCCAAACAGACTCTATGGGGGGCCCATAGGGCATTGCAGAGCCGGCCCGATGAGGCACCCCGCCCTATGATGAAGCATAACATCCCCTTGGGGGTGTGTTAGGGCAACATGAGACAATCACACTGACTGTCTCTACTGTCTTGGTCTGACTATACCTGTATAGAAATCGTTGTTCTCCCTTCTTAGGAACAGCAGCCCTATTAGTTGAGTTTTCCAATAATGGTCTATCTGGCCATAATTCCTCAAATACATTTTTACCCATGATGGTGTACCATGCACAAGAGTCCACCATGGTATCCACCTCAACACCATCAATGTGCACAGTACACATGGGCAGTCCTTTAACCTTGTCCACTTCATCCATCAGTTTGTCTTGCACACTCAACACCACTCCAGTTAAACTCAAATCATTTTCTAAAACATATTTTGACCTTCTTCACTGAATTCTTATATACCCTACAAAAATGTCCCTTCCTTTTGCATGTACTACACACTTTATTTAATGCCGGGCACCTTTTAGAATTGGCTAAATGGTTACTTGAACCACATCAGAAACACGATAACCCTCGTGCCTCGCCAGTTCTATCTCCTGTAGTACTCTCCCCAACCTTAACCTCGCCACTTTTGCTTTTCACCCTAGAATCTTTAGCCACCTCACCCACCTGGTTATTCACACTACTTTCATTCCTCACTTTATGAATTCACATCCGACACTTCAACACTCCTAGCAACAGCAGCTTTCAGGGAAATTTCCCCACACAACCATAACTTCTCTTGCATTTTCTTTGATTTAGTCTTTATCAAGATTTGATCACGGAGGACCTGATCATAAGTCATGTGATCAAATTCACACATTACTGCCAGACCTCTTAAGGCAGATACAAAATGATCAATGTTTTCATCCTCTTTTTATGCTCTAGAGAAACATTTAAACCTCTCCATAACCAGTTATCTCGCATTTACTTGATAGCGTATTGATAAACTCCAACGTCACCAGCATTATCAATTTCATGCACATTTTTAAACTCTCTTAACCCTACAGCCCCATCCTACGCTTGAGAAGCTTGAGAAGCAACAATTGTATTTCTTCCGAACACTCATACTCAGACAGACAGCTGAAGAACTACTCACCAGGTGTGCCTGTCACCGACCGTGACAGTCATGAAAAACATGCCGACATCCACAGCTGAAGAACTGCTCACCACGTGTGCTTCTCACCAATCATGACAACCACGGGAAGCATGCTGATATCCACCTTGTACCGTGTATTTGTGTGGCATCTGCACTTCAAACTGGCCCAAAATGGCTGACACGTACGCTGCAGCGCCCCAAACGGCAGACACGTTATGTTGTGGCATGTAACAACGTCATTTTCCTCCCAAAATGGCCACACGTAATGGCCACAGAACACCGTACGTCCTGCGCATGAAGCAGACCAGATGCACGATGCTAAGATGGCAGCCGGCCGGCATGACTGACATCATTGTTTCAACCAGCTGCACCGTGCAATACGCCCTCCACCAGATCGTGGTTCACCACCACAAGTCCATCTTCAAGACAGCACCCGGACAGAAGGAGACGGCCAAGTTCCAGTAAAGCCACTTAAGGCGTTCGTCACCAACTTTACCTGACCGACAAACAAGGGGACCGCTTCACGAAGAAGGCAACACTCCAGAGACACATTTCACTGGAACATCTTCCTGGAGTCACTGGTGCCACTGAATCCCATCCTCGTCGCCATTGTGGGAAAGAAGAGGGTCCAGATGATAAGCAGATAGTGTAAAGTAACATGATACAAGCGGCACCAGGGACAATGCCTCCATAACAGTCCCTCAACCGTCCCTTGTCAGAATCCTCCTACCTCATAACCATTCTGACATCCACACACACTACCAACCTCACGTGACCATCCCGAGGATTCCGACACAATGCCACATATACCTATATGATAAAGTGGATTATAAGCTGGGTGGATGGTGGTTCACTACCTGTAATGATGTAAATGTTTCTGTAACTTACACCTGAGGTAAACCCCTTGGGGCTATGGCACAAAGCAGATATCCTTAAGAAAATGTGTAAAGTATTTACAAGTACCAAAACCTTTAAAAAGTCAATAACATAATACAATAAAATTCCTACTGCAATTTTTTAAAATAGGGAATAGTTTAAGGCACAGGTTTACACCATAATGGCAAAAGATCCAATGAGGGGAACTGGAGATATGACTTTTCAAAGTTTTCAAACTAAATCACTACAAAAGCGCAAAGTGCCAACCAAAGGCAGCTAGTTATGCTAGACCCTGACAAGTGAAAAGTTTGAGGCTGACTACGATGGAGTGAGGTCGGATACGAGGACCAGCTTGGTCCCAGTCAAAGAGTTACGTTCTGACTTCTCAGAGAAGGTAGAGTCAAAGGACCAGGTTGGATATGAAGATGAGGTATTTGATGGTGGGTTGCCACTGCTTAGAGGCCCAGTGAAGTAGTCAATAAAAGTAGAAAAATGTTCAAGCAGAAAAAGCCCAGATTTCAAGTCCAAAAGTCATTGATCAGCTGCAGCTTGATGTTGGCCCTTTTGAAGGTTTCTACCTTCAGACTTAGATACTTTTGTGGAAATCAGATCTTTCCAGAGGAACAAGGCTGCAGGATGCAGCTGAAAAGGGTTCAACATTGTCGCATCTAGGCTGCTGAATCAGGGAGCTGCAGTGAAGTCATGCCCAGCGGCAAAACTCCCTCTGCTGATTGGGATGGCAGGTTGGTCTCAGTCTTCTACCAGTTCTCCAGGTAAAAAGTCTTGTAAAGGTTTCTAAGTCACATGTTTAGGATTAGGGAAGAGAAGTACACTCTGACACTAGCCAAGAGTTTCAGGAACTGAGGAATAGCACTTTGGGGTTAGGACTTACTCCAACAGAAGGCCACAGCAGGGTCCTGGGCAGGTCCAGTAGACACTGGTCAGCTTAGCTCTTCGTGTAAAGTGGGCTTCTTGCATCTGTTAAGGGCATTATAGCTTAGCAGGAGGTCAGCCAACTGATAATTTGAGTCTATTTCTTAGGCCTGGGCAAAGGTGCAGGTCTAGCCCTTAGGGTTTTCCTCACAGGTCTCTCAACAACAGGTGCAGTCCTTCTTCTGTCTTAGCAAGTCCAGCAATGATCAGAAGAGGGTGTTTAGGGGCATTAGCTTGTGGGTCGCAGGGACTCCTAGTCTCTCCCTATCCAATAGGGAAAAAGTTCCCAGGTGTAACCCTATGTACTTTTGTAGCAGTTCCTGTGTGGCCTACTGCAAACAATTCCACAGTGCCCCTCTCCACCTATCTCGGAGATAACAGAACCTTTCTTCTCTTGGGCAGAGCTCCTGTGCTCACCCTAGATGTGTGGCCAGGGAAATATACAACCCTTCTTCTGTGGTCACAGAAACCAGTTCTGGGGGAAGCTCCTCTCCAAATGAACAAAAGTATGGGTAATTATGTATTAGCTACATCTGCCTTTGGCAGGGTAGGCCTCTTCGGAGATAATTAGATTCATGGACACTGCCCAGATGGCCATCCTGTCTGAAGAACGGAAGAATTTACCAGATCCAATGTCTTTGCCTGAGCTCTTGGACAACCCATCAAGGAGCTATTCAGCTCCTGGCCGACAATAGGAATCTCATGCACATGGGCTTCTAGAGGCTTTAACTAGGCAAACTGTAACATTTAAAAATACCTTTCATAAAATATTTAATACAAACCTGACTTTGGATTTGTAAAAATATTTCAAATTGTCCAAGAACGAACATTTTAGCTGGTTACCAGGTGGAGCTATCAATTGAATATTAACTCCCAATGATTTTCTATGGAAGATCTAACCATGCTTTTGGGTAGGCCTCTGTGAAATTGTAATTACTCCGGAGTAATTGGAGTAATTACCCATTACCTTTGTGATACAAAATTATCAAAGGTAGTCGATTATGCCACCTTGAGTAATTAGGAGTCATTTGGGGCAAACCACCTACAGCAGGAGCACAGGAACAACGATCTAAGAGATACATTCTATTTTCTTAGGGCAAATAGCATTATATGGGCATGCTTTGGATGCAAGGGTGCATTTTGCACTTACAAAATATTGCTAAATGCAGGTTTGCACTCATAATTACGAATAATTACAAGTAATTTGTTTTATATTTACGAGTAATCACACTAGAGTGAAATACGCCAGTTAAGCCCACCCCTACTGTTGGGGCCATGTTTTACATTAAACCTTCACATACACCCTGCCAAATTGGGCATTAAGGCTTACTTAGAGGTGAGATAATGATATTTAAAAGGAGGGTTAAAGCCTGTCAAAAGGGGATTTTTTAAACAGCTTGAATTTACAGTTCAAACTGCACAGCCAATTTACTACTGGCAGGCCTTCAATCATAGTTTGCATTGTCGCTTTAGTGTATAAAACAGGTGGATTTGATCAAATTAGGTGGATTGGAGCTAGCTTGTTCTGGTTTACTGAGGTGAGGCACTAACCAGGAAGAAACTACCATCAGGGACGGGTGATTACTCTCACTGTATAACCCTTGGGTAGCTTGTCACTGAGCAGTAAGGCTTATCACAAAGGCAATGTGAAAAGCATTGGCACAGCAATCACCCACAATAAATAAACAGAGCATCACGAAACAGACTTCACACGTGATGTATGTAAATAACGATGTATTACGCACACACATTAATCAACACAACATGAATATTATGTATTTCAGGTTATAATTCACACATGGAATTATTACTAGCAGTACTGGGCCCAACCATGTTAAAATGGCATCAGTTATATGCACATTTGGGAAAGATCCTATTCTACACCGCCACCCAGCACCCTTAAGCGGTGCTACACATTTTCCATCCCAGGCCCAACCTAGCAATTCCTATAATTCAATACCACACAGTTAGAGGTTGCATCCTGGGTCACAATGATATCAGAAATATGCACATGTATAGAATTATGACACTTTTTGGCAGGACCAGGGAGCGAGGTCGCTCAGATAAAACCAATGTCAAACATAATGTTCTTCCAGCAAGAATTCAGAGTCGTGAATCACAGGCGGTCTGCAGACTTTCACTCTCACACACGCTTAATCCACACTGATGTGCTGTGCAAAGGATATCAGACAGGTTTGTACAGAACAAGCTTGGACACATAGCTCTCAGCACCCTAATGCGGTTCACTGATATCCAGCAGGGCAACTGATAAAACACTGCAGACTCCGAGGCCCCAAGCCTCCCTCCACCCTTCAACACACTCCAACTATACTACACACACAGATTGGTGGTAATCCATCCTCCACCCCAGGCCCTAGGCTGGATGGGGAGGGGGCAGTTGGACTGCCATGCTGAGGGCCAACAAGGGACCAATTGATGAACGGAGAATGAAGTTGGGGGCCTCTCCAAAGAATGAGGCACCATGGCAGGCACACATCGTTCAGAGTTGCACCCTTGAAATTTGGGAACAACATCTGGGTCGCACCAGACCATTGCGGTCACACAATGAAGAGTTGCAAATTCTGCATCTCCATGGAAATGAGGCACAACGTCCAGTGCACGTTGATATTGGTTGCACCAGACTCTTCTGGTCACACACAGAGGCGCAAGTTCAGCAATGAAACACAAGATAGAATGTGGGGCTACTAGAGTTAGGCCCCCATCTCAGAGGGTCGCAACCTGTGAATCAAACATTGCACACAAGGTGCATGCAGTTGGAGTATTGCATGAGAGACATGCTTCACAATCGAAGAAACAGGCCATGCAGGATCCCGCAACCGGTGAATCCGCTCACCACCAACAAAACGCTCATGATGCAGAAGTCATGTGCCTTAGATGCGGCATGATTTTATAGGCTCTGCACCCACCTCTCCAGTCTCCTGACACAAGTCTTAGCTCCATGCTTGTGTTGCTCTATCAGTAGGGATACAGAAGAAGATGTGGGCACTTAAGAGGGCACCGCTCTCCAGTTGTCACAAGTCGACAGTGTGGGTCCATTGTGGAGATCTTTGATGCCCCTGAGACCTCCGAAATAACAGGGGGCAAGCCAACAAGCCCTTGGATAGCACTTTTAAGGTTGCCACACAGCAGAAGGTAGTCAGCCCCGGACAGCCACAATTCAGGAAGGGCATGCATTCCCTTTCAAAATCAGTAAACCCCCTTAGTTCTCAATAGATTCCTCTGGTAGTGTGCACCACGGAGTTCCAGGTTCTCTGGTCCCATGTACTCAAAAGCGTATCTCTGCCCTTCTGAAGTATGGCACTAGCAGTTATACTTCAGTGTGCCTTTGAAGTTGGGGGTGGTTCAAAGGGTCTCCCTTTGAACCACTGATGTCTCCCCGAAATTACAGTCCTGTATGTCATGTGGTCATGGAATGTGGATCTTAATTTTTAGTGGGGCCATGATCTGGCTCCAAAGACCAAGTGTCAAAACCTCATCCTACAATCTTTCCAGCTAGGCCCTAACATCGTAGAAGTGTGATGTTCCAGTTGCATGCTCAGTGTTTTATATCTGTTGCTGGAGAATTCCCAGATGTGATCCCCCAACCTCTGTTGTGGAAGGAGCCAAGCACAAAGGCACACAAAGAGGTTTTGAGCATATAAAGGACCACTTTCTAGAACTTGCATTTCCACACTAGTCATGAAAAAACACCTTTACCACTGGAAAGGGTTTGTCACTTCAAATTCATTGATAGGAAACATTATAAGACTGCTCCACTGCAATCCACTATTGCAGCCTGAAGTGATTTCAACCATTTCCCCATGTAAGCATATGGGCAGAGTGAATTTCATAGTTAGTGAAAAAACACATGGGTATTCCTCACTACCTGGGCAGAGTATACATGAGTGTACCTACCCTATCTGCCCTGCCTTTCACCTAACCCTCGCTTCACCCGTTGACATACCTGTGAGGTGCTTTGGTGGTAGGGAAAGGTCCTCTCAGGATGGCTAGTGATTCAGACAGATCAGCCAGAGAAGATGCGCAATCGTGCCCACATACCTACAATGGCAGGCTGGACACATGGTTAGAAATATCATAGGTAAAAATGCACACACCAGCCTGGAATGGTAGGCTGGACACCAGTTTACAAACACCATATTTGCAAGTGATTACACACAGACCTGCATTGGCAGGCCTGCCCTATGTTTAGAAAAGGAAGGCAAACATGTAGCTTACTACATTCCTGGGAGTTCTCTTGCTCCAAGCCCTCCTTGACCAAACTAAGAGTTTCACTGACCAGGTACCCAAATAGAAGTTCGAGGGGGCTAAAACTCACTCCTGCCTGATGCACCTCCCAGTTGGCAAACAACAGGCATGTTAAGAGGATGTCCCACTTTTTTCTCATGACCTCTGATTTTTCCTTTGAAGGTCTTGTTGAATCTCTCCACAAGCCCATTAGTTTGTGGGTAGTAAGGGGTGGAGTACTTATATATCACTCCACACTCCTTCCACTTAGCCTGCATCATTGCAGACATGAATGTTGTGTCCCTGTCAGATGTCACCTCCTTGGGGTATCCCACTCGGGTAAAAATCTGCCTTAGACTCACTGTACAGAAGTTTGTGGTCCCATATTTATCACTGGCTGCTTGGGCCTCAGCTTGCGACCTCAGGCCCTCGAGGGTAAGGCACTCTCTATGTGCTCTACAGAACTCCTCTCTGCCCGGCAAGCTTGGGCAGGGCCCCAGGAGGAGTGATGTCCTCTTCAGTGGACTCTGGAGTGGTTTCAGTCAGTTAACTATCCATCTCACTAGAGACACATTCCGTGGCGGGTTTCACCCGTCCTCATCCTCTCCTCTTCTTAGCAGAAATCTTGACCATTGTTCCAGACTCCAGCCCCTTCTGACTCCCTTCTTGTGTAGCTATTGAATGTGTAGTAGCACAGATCCATTCAAGGTAAACCCTGCATCTCCACATGAGCTCGGAGCATCACTTCCTTTGAAATACTTTGCTCAAGATTATTACTTAACAGACAAGCTCTGGCATGGCAGGACTCACAGTGACCCCTGGGCCACAGGAAAATTACTGGTGGGTGTCTTGGAGAATAACATGCTCTGCAGAGTCCAGCTGACTCTTTACCATAGTCTTGCTTGCCCCTGTATCCCTCAGTGCTTCTACCTCCTACCCATTGATGGTGACCCTCTGACACGCAGGGACACTAGGGTAATGCAACTGAACCCTCCATTACTTGGGACCGCCCCTCCCCCATTACTACACTCGCCACCCTGGGAGCCTTTCATCTAGCGGGCGGGCGCACTTGTTTTGGACACTTCAGATCTCCCTTGTAGTGTCCATTCTCACAACACTCGAAGCATTAAGGGGTCTTCGGCAGCAGACTCTTGACCAGGTATGTTTTTTTCAGGGGGCCAGATTGGGATTTTGGATCAGACCCTTTTCTGGGAGAATGTTTTCGAGGGGTGACAGAAGACTTGTTATTTTTGTCAACCTTTCCTTCTTTGGAGTGTCCCACTTATATTTTCGGACACTCTGATGCTGGCTCAGAGGTCTGTATCCTCAGTAGGTTTTCAGCAATCAATCAGCTTGCTATCTTCCAGGTGTTGGTGCAGGTTGATGAAACAGGTCTTGAGAAGATTTATCCTTCAAGACTAAGTTTTACAATCGCCCATCATGGAACTTATTGCCCAAAAGCCAAAACCCAACCCTTCATTGCCTTACCTGTGTATTCAAAAAAAGTCTACCCAGTTTTGTGTGGTCAGATTGCAGCTGGCCCTAAACTGCTGGCTGGAGTAGTTTCCAGAGGTCAGTCCAAACATATTGACTAATACAGACTCTGTGGCAGGGTAGTTAGCCTAGTCCACATGTCCAGTGTAAGGAGAGTGTCCCTCTCCACACGGGGCATGTGCCACCATAAACTACCTCCCAGCTCTCTTTGGGGACTCAGTATAATGTCAAAGCCACCTCATAAGCTGTCAGACATTCGTCAGTGTCATAACTCACTTGGTAATCCTGTTCCCTAAACTTTGGGATCCAACCTCTATTCTCACCGTTAAGTACTGCAGGGGCACTGCCATCATTACTGTTGTTGGACCCTATTTGAAGAGCTTTAAGGTCCAACCCTCTAAGGCAAAGCTCATGGGCCATCTGTTTCTCTTCCATGGCTAGTCTCTTTTCAGGGAGACCTTGCTCCTTTTTCAATTTGGCCAGGACTTGCTCGTTTTCTAATTTAACAAGAGCTTGGGCCTGCTCCTTGGCAGTCCTGGCAAACTCTGACTTTAACTTCCTTTCTTACATCTTGTCCTCCAGCTCTTCAGAGGACAGGCTCATTGAGTTCATACTACTGCCAGTTCAAGAGTGGCCCCCAGGTCTGGGAGAAGAGGGTCCTCTCCCTCTATAGGTTGTCTGTCAGGGCCCCTCTGACACTGTTCTCACTCTTCCACAAGCTCAGCCTCTGTCAGGGAACTACACCGGTCCCAGCATCCACCATGCTTTATTTGTGCCCACCTGTTAGGCTCCTTGGTGCCCATGTGTATTTCCCCACCCCATAAATGCTGCTTCTTCATTCGCCCGCAGGAGTAGCGTTTATGCACAGCCTAAATGTCCTTGGTTTTAGCAGTGCTTGTTTATTGTAGGTGCAAAAAGAACTATTGATGGACAGAATGCAGAACAATGTCATACATTCACCCCAGTACAGAGATCTGGGCCTAAATCCATTGATTTTTTGCTCACCATGCCATTCCAGTTTGGACCCAGCAATATGCAAATCAGTCTTGACCCTGAGCCCAATGAGAACAGTCGAGCCCGAACTGCCAGGCCAGGTCCTCTCTGGACTGGAAACGAGCATCCTTGGACCGGTTTCGGGGTTTCACCCCCTTTAGCCAGGAGAGCTTGATTCCAGTGGCATGGAGAGCACAGGACTCACGTCTGAGCATACCCGTCCCACTCGGGGTGACAAATGCAAAAAGAACTATTGATGGACAGAATGCAGAACAATGTCATACATTCACCCCAGTACAGAGATCTGGGCCTAAATCCATCATTTTTTTGCTCACCATGCCATTCCCGTTTGGACCCAGCCATATGCAAATCAGTCTTGACCCTGTGCCCAATGGGAACAGTCGAGCCCGAACTGCCAGGCCAGGTCCTCTCTGGACTGGAAACAAGCATCCTAGGACCGGTTTCGGGGTTTCATCCCTCTTCAGCCAGGATAGCTTGATTCCAGTGGCATGGAGAGCACGGGACTCACATCTGAGTATACCCGTCCCACTCGGGGTGACAAATGCAAAAAGAACTATTGATGGACAGAATGAAGAACAATGTCATACATTCACCCCAGTACAGAGATCTGGGCCTAAATCTATTGTTTTTTTGCTCACCATGCCATTCCAGTTTGGGCCCAGCCATATGCAAATCAGTCTTGACCCTGTGCCCAATGGGAACAGTTGAGCCCGAACTGCCAGACCAGGTCCTCTCTGGACTGGAAACAAGCATCCTAGGACCGGTTTCGGGGTTTCACCCCTCTTCAGCCAGGATAGCTTGATTCCAGTGGCATGGTGAGCACGGGACTCACGTCTGAGGATACCCGTCCCACTCGGGGTGACAAATGCAAAAAGAACTAACTATTGATGGACAGAATGCAGAGCAATGTCATACATTCACCCCAGTACAGAGATCTGGGCCTAAATCCATCGTTTGTTGCTCACCATGCCAATCCAGTTTGGACCCAGTCTTATGCAAATCAGTCTTGACCCTGTGCCCAATGGGAACAGTCATGCCTGAACATTGTTCTGCATTCTGTCCATCATTAGTTCTTTTTGCATTTGTCACCCCGAGTGGAACGGGTATGCTCAGATGTGAGTCCTGTGCTCTCCATGCCACTGGAATCAAGCTATCCTGGCTGAAGAGGGGTGAAACCCCGAAACCTGTCCTAGGATGCTTGTTTCCACTCCAGGGAGGACCTGGCATGGCAGTTCGGGCTGGACTGTTCCCATTGGGCACAGGGTCAAGACTGATTTGCATATGGCTGGGTCCAAACTGGAATGGCATGGTGAGCAAAAAAACGATGGATTTAGGCCCAGATCTCTGTACTGGGGTGAATGTATGACATTATTCTGCATTCTGTCCATCAATAGTTCTTTTTGTGTTTATTGTAGGTAGCAATGCTTGTTGTTTTCAGCATTGCTCTTTCCCTGTGGCAAGCCTAGTGTTCCAGCATGTGTAGGGTCAGGGTGTGCCTCATGTTTGCAAACACCTGTCCATTTGCCTATAAATAGACAAGCCTTACACATGCTGGTGCTTGACTTACTTTCAGCATTGCAAGAGGTTCCTGTTTTACCAGCTGTCATTGGCCAGCAAGGAGATTCCTCTATTCAGCTGCAGAGTGGCCTCAAGGGATGAGTCAGCTGCAGAGCCTTGGACAAGCTAAGTGCCCTGCATTGACCTTTGGAACTCATGCTTGAAGTTTCCTTACAAGCTTGGATTTAAATATTAATCTGTGACTTTTAAAAGAGAGCAACAGTGCTTATGGAGACTATTTCCTTAGTTTATTTAACTCTTTGCTCACAAGACTTTCAAGAACTGAAAACTAAGAAGATTGATTATTTCATTGAGCTTTTATTAGTGACATGTTATACTGTTCCCTAAGTTTATTTAAGTCTTCGCTCACAAGACTTTCAAGAACTGGAAACTTAGAAGCTTGGATATTTCATGGAGATTTTATTCTTGACTTGGTAAACTAAACTCTTTAGTATCTATATTTGTATGATGGTACGCTAATAGGATGATGTCATCTCTGATACAAGGTGTCATTGATATTGTTGTCTCTTGTTTTCTGAGTGCACAGATGAATGCTGCCACAGTGTTTTGAGTTCATTTTTATTTTGTTTAGCCCTAATTTACGTTTCTCTTCAAAAATGAGATAGAGCTCCTTGCCATAAAGCTCGCTTTCCAAGAATGGTGCAATAATTTTTTAGGAGCACAACACCATACCAATCCATACGACCATCGTAACCTGCAATTTTTTCAAAACATCAAAGCCTTAACACCTTGTCTGCTCAGCTGGTTGTTATTCTTCAATTAATTTCATTTCGTTATAACCTACTGGCCAGGAGATACACAGCAAAAAGCAGACACATTGTCACACTTGTGTTTCTCCTCTTTAGAACAACCTCAGTAAGAGGCCAAACCTATTATCCCAACTAAACGGATAATAGCTATATGCTCCTCAACTGAGCTTCATGAAAAACGTACCCACATGAAGGATAGTACTCCTTATCCCCCAGATGTAGTGGAACGCAAAGGGTTTACTCTATCACAACAAATAATTATACATACCCACTCAAGAGCTGCAGGAAACAGTATTACATTAGAACCACAACTCAATTCTTGCAGGACACATGGGAGAAAGGAAAACCTTAGAGCTGAGTAAGCACTGGTTTTGGTGGCCTATGTTGTCACAGGATGTCAAGCACTATGTCCAGAACTGTTTCACATGCATCCAAGCAAAGACACTGCATAATGCACCATTATACACCCATTACCCATTCCACCAACCCCATGGCATACCATTAGCATGGATATTATCACTAATCTTCCCCTTGTTCATGGTCACACGGTTATCTGGATGGCGGTAGAGTACCAGACCACAATGGCACATTTCTTCCTATTAAAAGACATTCCCACTGCCAAGACTCGGGCCACCCTTTTTATACATCATATTGTACGATTTCATGGGCTACCTTCTACGATCTTCTCTGATCGAGCCCGCCAGTTTTTATCACACTTCTGGCGAGGTTTGTGCTCCTCATTAGGAGTGGACATTTGGTTGTCCTCTGCATATCACCCCCAAACAGTAAGACAGACGGAACACACAAACCAATCATTAGAACAGATCCTGCGATGCCTTTTGGCCACTTTGTCTTCGGACTGGGATACTGCTTTGCCATTGTTTGAGTTTGTATACAACAATGGTGTACATACAGCAACTGGAGTTTCTCCCTTTAACTGTTTGTTTGGTCACCACCCCAGGATGCTTCCTGTCCTAAACCCCACCATAGTAGTGACACTTCCATCAGTTCAAGAACATCATACAAGGTTGAACGATATCCAACACCAAGTTCAACAACACATAACACACTATACAGAGCAAGTCAAAAAGCAAGCTGACAAACATAGGAAGTCTGCTCCCGATTATCAGGTGGGCGACCAGGTAAGATTGGCCACAACTAATCTCCATCTAGCCGATCCCAAGAAGTGACATCCACGTTTCCTGGGCCCCTTTACCATCAAGCGAGTCATCAACCCATTGGCCATGGAGCTTGATTTGCCTGATGATCTTAAAGTATGTCCTGAGTTTCAAGTATCCCTCCTCTGTCCCTATTCCCCAGGGACTAGAAGCTTACCTCCGCCACCTCCTGTGCATGTGAACGACCACTGGAAGTTTGAGGATGCCCGGGGTCATTGATTCCAAGACCGTTCAGGGCAAATTATTAGATCTTCTAGCTTGTAAGAGCCGGAAGACAACTCCTGGGAACCAGCTTCAGCTGTCCATGTCTTACGCCTTGTTCGCCAATTCCATCTGCGGTGCCCCACGAAACCTTGTCCCCTTGGAGGTTTTTGGTGGGGGGAACTGTCAGGGAACTATGCTGGTCTCAGGCTCCACCATGCTTTATTTGTGCCCATGTGTTAGGCTCCGTGGCTGCCCATGTGTATTTCTCCGTCCCATACATGCTGCTTCTTAACCCCTTCGACGCGCATGACGGAACGGTTCCGTCATGCATGTCGGTTGGGCTGTGCTTATGACGGAACCGTTCCGTCATGGCCCCGCCCGCGCTCAGAACCTTCAGCGTGGCGCGGAAATCCGCGCCGCGCTGAAGGGGTTAATTCGCCTGCAGGAGTAGTGTTTATGCACAGCCTAAATATCCTTGGTTTTAGCAGTGCTTGTTTATTGTAGGTAGCTTGTTGTTTTCAGCATTGCTCTTTACCTGTGACAAGCCTCCTGTTCCAGCGAGTGGAGGGGTGGGGTCTGCCTCATGTTTGCAAACACCTGCCCCTTTGCCTATAAATAGACAAGCCTTGCACATTTTGAAGGTTTTGTATAGCACGAACAAGACCCTTGCGGGTATCAGAGTGCTTTACAGGGCAGATATAGATAACATACAGTGCACTTTACAGGTCCGATATAGGTAGAATACACATGCATAGAAATAAAAATACTATGGGTTAAGTAAATAGATTAGTGGTAGCTATTACATATTGGCAGGTTTCTAAAGGAATGTATGAAACAGTTCAAGTGAATTTAACCAAGAGAATCAATTTCACTTCTTTTTTGAACGATGCCGTGGATGAGTTCAGTCTTGTTTCTGGGGGCAGGGCATTCCAGATCCTGGGAGCCATTCCTGAGAAGGTACGGGTATATGTTTTCTTCTTGGTAAAATGTGGGGGTTTCAGTAGAAGATTGTGGGAGCTTCTAGTGGTTCTGTTGCCACCCGATAGGATCAATTTCTATGCTAAGTATCTCGGGGTTTTGTGATGTAGTGCCTTGTGTGTCATACAGGCAATTTTCAGATGTATTCTGGCCTCAAAAGGAAGCCAGTTGAGTGCACGAAGGTCAGGGGAGATATGACTGTTTATTTTGGAGCCTGTGGTGAGTCTCGCTGCTGCATTGATTGACGCTCTAAGAGGGGCTGTTGATGCTCTGGGAAGGCCACAGAGAGCGACACTCCCGTATTCCACTTTGGGGGTTATAAGAGTCTGAACAGCCTGTTTAAAGTCATTTACGGGTATGAAGGGTTTCAGTCTTCTTAAGGTGTTCATGTGAAAATGTTCTCCTTTAGTTGCAGCGCTGATGTGCTTCTTCATATTTAACTTATAATCAAAAGTAATTTCTAGTGATTTAGCAGAATCAATGATGAGGGGTTGACCATCGAGTGCTGTTAGATGCTTCATCCATTCATGGATGATGGTTGTTTGGTTGGGTGGGGTGATTAAGAGGAATTCTGTTTTGAGGGTGTTTAGTTTTAAGTGTTTATTGGCCAACCAGGTCTGCATTTTTGTAGCGTTAAGTTGAGGGACTTGAGGTCATCAAGACAGTGGACCTTAATGTAGAGGTGCGTGTCGTCTGCGTACATGTGATAGTGGACATTTACGGAGTTGAGAAGATTGGAGAGTAGTTCCATAAACAGATTGAAGTGTCGGGGAGAGGGAGGATCCCTGGGGCACTCCTAAAATGACTGGCCTGGGCTTGGATAAGGATTGATTGATCTTGAGTCTTTGTGTTCTGTTTTGGAGGAAAGAATTAAACCAGCTTAAAACCGTTCCAGATAGACCCATCCTATGTTTCAGGAGGTCTAGCAGGTTGTAATGCTTGACGGTGTCAAAAGCTGAGGATAGGTCAAGCAAGATGACTAAGCAGGCTTTGTTCTGATCCAATATTTTTAGTGTGTCATCTATTATGTGTGTCATGGCTGATTCGGTACTGTGTCCTGTACGAAAACCTGACTGGAATTGATCGAGCAGGTTGAAGTGGTCTATGTGGTTGATGAGCTGCATGTGCAAACATTTTTCGAGTATTTTGGCCAGGGTAGGGATGTTGGATATTGGGCGATAATTGTTCAAGTCTGATGGGTCCGCTGAGGGTTTCTTTAAGATGGGGGATACCTGACCAGCTTTGAGGACGTCTGGGATCCTTTCTTGCATAAGGGAGGTGTTTATGATCCTGGTCCATAGAGGAACTAGCATTGGAATGAAGTCTTTTAAGTGGTTTGCTGGGAGAGGGTCTGTGAAGTGATTAGAGGGGTTCAAAGCCGTAAGTGTCTTTAGGATATTTTCTTTGCTGTAGAAATTGAAGTTGGTCCAGGAGGCATTGTTTTTGAGGTCTAGCTTAGCGGTACCACTGAGCTGTGTCCAGAGCGGGGTCAGTGAGGAGATTGTGGGTGAGTCGGAATGCGATAGTGGCACATTAAGTAGGTCTATCTTTATATTTCCTGTTTTCGTTGTGAAAAAGGAAGCAAATTCCTCGCAATTGGGGAGTGTTTCTGGATTGGCTTGGGGAGAGTGGGAGACACCCTTCGATTGCGATTTGATAATTTCGAATGGTCTTTTGGGACTATTTTTGGCTTGATCTAATTGTTTAGTGATGAAGTCCGTTTTTGATCGTCTAATTTTTCTGACATATGGGTTTCTTGTGCTTCTCAGTAGTTTAAGGTGGTTATGGGATTCATTGTCGTTCGATTGCTCTTAGTGATCTTCTGTCTTTATTCAGCCTGCCATCATACCAGGGTTGTGTGTCTTTTGTGGCGACTCCTTTCAATTGTAGGGGAGCTAGTTTGTCTAATAACATGTTCATGGAGTCGAAGTAGTGATTAGTCAGATCATTTACATCATTTAATCCATCCGGTACTGGCATGAGGATAGGTCTAGATGTTGCGAGAGAGACAGGATTGACTTTTTTTAGGTTTCTCTTCCAGTTTTTTGTTCTCGTGGGTTGGACAGAGAGTGGTTTAACTGCTACCTTGATATGGAAAGTGATGATGTGGTGGTCGGACCAGTCACAGGGGAGAATCGATTCCAGCTGGGTGTAGTCTGCTTTGGAAATTACAAGATCGAGGGTGGAACCTTTTTCATGGATGGGGCTGTGACAGATCTGGGACAAGTTCAGGTCGGATAGAAACGTTTTTGAAGCTGTTGACATCTGGGTCATCTGGGTCATCCCAGTGGAGGTTGAAATCCCCCAAGAATATCTGAATGATCTGTTGCCCGACATTTGTTGTAAGAATATCCATAACGTGTTCTATGAAGGTAGAGTTGTTTCCAGGAGGATGGTAGAATGAGTGTAATGAGCAAATTGGTTTGTTATTGTTAGTGATGTCTATACATAGGTATTCACAAGAGGCAAGAGCCGGGGAGTTTGCGCGTTTCACAGAGAGGTTACTCTGATGTATGCAGGCAATACCCCCGCCTGGCCTGTCAATTCTATTTAATCTTGTGATGTGATAGTTTGGGGGAATTAGTATGTCTAGGATGGGCGTGGAGGATTCATTTAGCCACGTTTCTGTTAAAAATAAGAGTCCAGGCTTGTTGGCTAGTATGAGGTCAGCTATATCAGTGGCATGTAGTGCTGCCGACCTACAGTTTAGTAGGATACATTTTAGCCGGACCTTGGTAGGAGAAGTGTTAGTGTCAGGTAATATAGGTACTCTCTTGAGGTTGTTTTCAACAATGCCTCTGGGTATGTGTCTTGAAATTCTAGATGCATTGGGAGTGATGGATTGGATTTAGGACAATTTCTGTGTGTTGTCCGTTTGTGCACTATTAGGTGGTGGGGTCTGGAGCTCGTAAGATTGGAGTAGGGAAATTAGATCTTTACTAGATAGGGTATTTTTTCTTCTGATCGGACGGTAGGAAGCATTGGGGTAAGGAACTGTTTTCCATCTATGGCGCTTCTGTATCAAGGAGCAATGGTGTTGCTGATGAGATAGTTTCGCGTGTGACTTGGGTTGTTGCAGGATCAGGTTATGAAGGGATTGGATATCTTCTTTGATTTGTTGTAGAGATAGTAATATCTCATCCAGTCTGGGGTCAGGCGTTGGGGTTATCGTGTTCGTAGCCAGGGCTATATTAAGGTGGGGACGAGTTGATAATTGTGTGGTATACTGGGGCGAGAGGAGATCCGGACCACTGAATGGCAGATTTTCAATGTAGTCACCAGTGGAAAGGCGGAGAGTAGCGCAGGGGCGCAAGGGGGGAGTCATGTGTGATATAGGAGGGTCGGTGCGAATCTTAGCGAGGGTGGAGGGAGCGGGTAGAAACGTGGGTTGATCGGGTGTGAAGGTGTAGGGGGTGACTGGAACTGAGCTAGTAATGGAGTTTGAGGGGATGGGGAGGGAAGTGGGTATGGTGAGATTTGTAGTGAGGGTAAAGGGAGGGGGGTGGGGGTGTGGGCTGATCCGATGTAGGGGTGCAGGGTGCGAATGGCTCAAAGCTTATCATGGAATTGCTGGGGGTGGAGAGGGTGGTGGGGACGATGAAATTCCTAGTGAGGTGAGAGGGAGGGTTGAGTGGATGTTAGGGTGTGGGCGATTGATGCTGAATCAGTAATTTAATTGTTGGGGAGGGAGAGAGAATTGGCGAGAGATGTATTTTGAGGGGGGTGAGAGAGGGTGTGAGGGAAGGCTGGCGGCACGGTGATATGAGTGTGAATAGTGATAGGCAACTAGGTCTGGGGTGGATGTCTCTTCGCTATGCGGTATAGAGGGTGCCATTTTTGATGAGGCATTAGAGTGAGTCGATGGGGAGGTGGGATAGGGTCTTCCCGCCTTCTCTTTGATGATCGGGAAGATGTTGTCCAGAAGATTCAGGTTATGGTCTGATGCTTGCATGAGGATGATACCATTGTGATATATCGTAACTGTGGCTGCCGCTTTGTAGAACGGGGAGGAAATGATGGATAACGTAAGACCATGTGCTGATTTCTTAGTGGATGCGATTGAGAATAGGGTGAGAAAGGCTTTCCGCCATTGGGCTCTTCTTTTGGAAAGAAGATTATGTCATTTGTTATATGTCCTTTGTTGTTTGAAAAGTAGGAATCCTAGATTGGGGTTTCTGGGTTAGATTTTAATAGACTGTGTTTGAAGCCTTTGGCCGCTTTTTTTGTAAGGTTAGGGGGTTATTTAATGGAGTAAGTGTGCAGGCCTGTGAGCTCCATAATGTAGGTGAAGTCCCTTGTTAGGACGTGAATGGAGTTGCTGGAACCACTTAGTGGTTATGGGAGTCTTGGAATGAGATCAAGAGTATGTTATAGCTGCATCAACTGAAAATAAGCCTATCCAAGATGGCTGCTTGTTTTCCCATTGAGAGTTAGTATCTGGAATGTAGTCCTATCACTCTTTCCATTAGTCAAACCCATCTGGGTCTAGTCCTTTGTTTCTTTCATGGAGACAAATTGCGATGATTGGTCCTTTGTTTCTGTTTAGAATTGTGCTATAGATCAAGGTCCTATGTCCTTTCCCAGGAATTGGTGTAGCGTAAGAAGTCCTTTCTCTATTTAGTTAATTCTGCCAGCTATTTTGAATGGAGGGTCTGCTGTTGTTTACAACCTGAGGCAAAATAGTGGCCTTGCGCTGATCTCCATGTTAATTGAACAGCTATCGGAATGAGCAGAGAAAGAGCTAAATAAGAGGAGTACTTTAAGTCACCAATAGTAACGTAAAAAGACTCGAAGGTCTCGTGCCAAGAGAAGAACACTCAAGTAGCAATGCAGTTTATTGTTCATCGGCATGTGCCCCCTGACTCTCATCATGGTAATTGACCTCGTAAACGTTCCTCTGTGAGGACACAGGAGAGGATGCGGAAATAACTGCTGAGCCAACTGAGATGTCAAATAACGATGGTTCATAGCCCAATGGATCGCAGGACTGATCCTGAATGGGGGTTGGGGAGGGGGAGAGGTACCGACGGGCCAGTAGGAAAGTTGGACCCTCCAGGGATTGCCACATGTCGGGCCGTAGCACTGCAGACAGCGTGTCGGCATTCAGCTGTAGCCGGCCATCCACCGCTTGGGTGCCCACTTGTTACATACCTTAATCCCGGAGCGAGTCAAGTAACCCGGTGTCTCTCCGGTCCAGCCAAGTGACCTGGTTGGCTGCTCCACAGCACGCCTTCTCAGCGGCAACCGAGCCGGAAAACAGGCTCAGGGAAGGCAGCTCTACTGAGTCTGCTGCTCCCCGTTGTGGTGATACAGCGTGTTTGTGCGGATGTTGAGGGGTTCGTAGATCGGCACCTGAGAGCTACAAATGCAGGGCTGATCCTGATTACGGGTGATACCAGCTGAGAGCCTCGTTTCCAGCAATGTTTCAGTCCCTATAGTCGATGCGCTCCTGCTGATATCCTCATGCTCCGGTGCTCTCCGATGGAACTTCGGTCTGCCACCAGCACTGTGGAAGAGCTTGGGCACGTGTCGTTAAATCCGTGGCACCAGTGCTCCGTCGCTCTTATCGGACCCTCGTTTCGCCTCCGACGCTGTGGTGGAACTTGGTCGCGGGTCGAGTTATCAGCTCCGGAGACTAGGTTGTAGGTGAGAAGACTGGAGATCTGTGTGATAGTGGCTAGATTACGGGTCGTCGCCATATGGACCCGGTGCTGATGAGGTGGTTTCCTGCGATCGGTCTGTTGTCACAATGCTCACCCGAGGACTCTCGCTCCGTCTCTGGTTATTTGGGAGAGCTTTGTCCGAGGGCTGGTCTTCACAGTCTCGATTCATGCAGCGGAGGCGTCCCGTGATTCGTCTCTGGTAAGTGAAGAGTTGGTTCTCTATTGCAGTTACTCGGTTCCTATTACCCTTGGTCGCAGTGCCTTGAAGCGGCAGGACTGGCCTGGGCTAAACGGGGATATTTTGGCAGACTTGATCCCTAGGCGTCAGAGCTCATTCTATGAACTCCTCATCAGTCGCCATCTTGCCGTCATTTGCTTGGCTTACTTTCAGAATTGCAAGAGGCTCCTGTTCCACCAGCTGTCATTGGCCAGCAAGGAGATTCCTCTCTTCAGCTGCAGAGTGGCACCAAGGAATGAGGCAGCTGCAGAACCTTGGACAAGCTAAGTGCCCTGCATTGAGCTTTTGAATTCAATCTTGAAGTTTCCTTAGAGCTTTGTTTTAACTAATAATCTGTGACATTTAAAAAGACACCAACAGTGCTTAAGGAGACTATTTCCTTATTTTATTTAACTCTTTGCTCACAAGAATTTCAAGAACTGAAAACTAAGAAGCTTGGATATTTCATCAAGCTTTTATTAGTGACATGTTAAACTGTTTCCTCAGTTTATTTAAGTCTTCGCTCACAAGACGTTTAAGAACTGAAAACTAAGAAACTTGGATATTTCATTGAGCTTTTATTGTTGACATTTTAAACTGAACTCTTTAGTATTTATATATGGTATGATGGTACACTATTAGGATTTTGGCAACTGATACAAAGTGTCATTGATATTATTGTCTCTTGTTTTCTGAGTGCACGGATGAATGGTGTTCTAGTGTTTTGAGTTCCTTTTTAGTTTGTTTAGCCCTAATTTACATTGCTCTTCAAAACTGTATTGTTCCTGAACATTAGACAGTGGAAACAGAAAACAAGCATTATGTTTCACCAATGAATCAGTATAATTTGAGTTAGCACGAAATGTTCTTTCTTAAGTGTGCATAGTGAACTCCTCAACGTAAACCCCGTTGTCAAGGATATTAAGGGATTGCAGTTATCTCTGTAATAGATGATTACGTTTTAATGATCTTTATATATTCTATGTTCTATGCCATTTTGTGCATGTGTTTGTGAGCGGAGAAGTGCATCAGTACCCATCCCCATTGTTTCTTTGCCAGAGCATTGCACGATAAAGGCTGTAGATTCCTCAGAGACCCAAGACGTGGTACCCGGCTGGACCAGGTTGAGTGAAGAAGCAGTGTTTTTCTCTTCTCTTATTTTTCGTCCACTTCCTGTTCCCTTTGGGAAGCCCAGCCTGTGGATTGTGTTTTATCACAGCACTGAGAGGTGTTCCAAGAAGTGGAGCATACATCTATCATCGCCCCTGCATACATCCTGAGATTTCAGGTGAGTGGTCACGCCACATCCTTACAGCCTCTCCCCCACTATTCACTTCCCCCTTGGGATGGGCCTCTGCCCTTCAAGGCTTCCTGCAACTCTGCCTTCTTAGCTCTTCCATTGTAAACCACCCTGTTTGCCTGATGGGCATCCTTGAGCTGTGCCACTGTATATGTTTCCAGCTCAGCCAGCTCAAAGATTGGCCCTCAGACATGTTAGCGAACATGTGGAGGTAGAAATAGAGATCAATGAGGAACACAAATTACTAACCACTGCCTAGCTATTCCTCTATCCTTTTTAGAGACAACCTGGGAAACAAGGAAACGCTTTGTCTACGTGAAGTTGTGGCACACATTTAGTTACCATGTAAATCTGTGCAAATGCAAGTCCTATCCTACAGCTTGACAGTCAAATGTTGGAACTGGCATGTTGTGGTTTGACTGAGGTGAGGCCCAAGCCAGGCTGAACCTACCACTTCCATTAGGGGCAGTTCATTACACTCACTGTATTACTTGCACTCACCCTTGGGTTGCTTGGCACTAAGCAGTCAGGCCTATACCAGAGGCAATGTGTGAAGCATTGGTACAAAACTCACTCACAATAAATTAACTGAGATTTACAAAAGAGTCTTCACATGTGATGTATGTAAATAATGTTTGTATTCAAAACACACATTAATCAACATAACATGAACATCGTGCATTTCTGGGCAAGAATCACACTTGGAATAATTAGTAACAGTAATAGGCCTAACCATGTTAAAATGGCTTCACTAAAATGCACACTTGGAAAAGATTCTTTTCTACACCTCCACTGCCCAGCACCATTTTGCTGTGCAGGTAAAACCAATTTCAAACGTACTGCTCTTCCAGCAAGAAATCAATGTGTAAGGCAACACATCCGGCCAGTGTCGTGAATCACAGGTGGTCCGCAGACTGTTACTCTCTCACACACACACTCACTCCACACACTAGAAGTGGCATTTCCCCACTAGTCATGACAAAACCACCTTTACCTTTGGAAACTGTTGGTCGCTGAGAGTCCAATGTTAGGAAACATTATGAGGCTGCTCCATAGCAATACACTGTTGTAGCCTGAAGTAATTTCAACCCTTTCCCCATGTTAGCCTATAGGAAGAGCAAACCTCATAGGTAGTAAAAACACACATTGGTATTCTTCACTATCTAGGAAGGGAACAAACGTGTGTACCTGCCCTGCCTTTCACCTACCACTCACTTCACTCAGAGCCTTAAGGCCACAACAAGAGAATCAGGCAAACCTAGGAGATGAAAGCAAAAGTATCGGAAAACGCTACCTGAAGAGTATTATTTCTAACATGATGGAAAACATGTGATATAATAATCAGTGTTAAGACTGAGTAAGGGCTAGTGGCTGGAGCTCACTACCATATTCGAGTCTATAATATGATCCTAATTGAGCACTGTGTGCTCTGTATAGAACGGGAGAAACTTATCATGGTAGTTCTATAATACACAAACTTCTCTAGCTTAGTGCTATGACTGAATAAAGGTAGCAGCAAGTGCTCACCTGTTAAGATAAGCAGCCGGAGGGATACTGATTATGGCCTTCTCCCAATTAGAGAAACGCCCGCCTGGAATGGGAAGATCCTCGGAGCTCCACAGTGTCTCACCCTAGATAAAAACAGTGCATCAGCCACATACCATCCTCGTGTGAAGGGCGTGGTCTTGGCAGTGGGCATGGCAGAGGCATTGCACATGGGTGTGTCAGTGTTTCCAACCTATGAGAATAGAAGGCGTTCTCCAGTAGAGGAGTAGTCTTTGTACTTGGGGAAAGTGTGTGAAGAGTAATTGATCATTGAGAATGAGTAGAAATGCAGAGACACAAAGAGTAATTGTGTGAACAGAGGGTTGTGGAGTCCTATTGGGAACGAAAGCATAGCGTGAAAGTGATGGATTTATTCCATGTGCAGGGAGTTGAGTGGAGGCTAAATCTTACTGCCAAGGCTCAAATTCACTGTGACAATAAATACGTATTAATAAGTCAAAACATAGCAATACAGTTACCAACTTAGCAATAAGTACAAAAAACACACATACTCAAAAGAAAGTAGTCAAATAAATTACAGATACAAATAAAAAAGGAGGGATGTACACAGATGGTGAGACCAAGGACCCACAGCATAATGAAGCCAGGTCAGGGCTTCAAGGATAAAAATGGACATGAGGCGAATGGAATGAGAAGCTTTAATGGAGTCCTTTTACACAGATGCTGGGTTATCGTGTCTGCAATAAGTTCGGTTCAGGAGGGCAATGCATTTCTGCCATTCTTTTATGGTATTCAGTCCTTGTCTTATTGAGTTGAACTTGTCAATCCATTTACACTCAAGTCTTTGGAGGGTGTATGATATATCTCCACCTCTTGGAGCAGAAGCATCTTTTCAATGACTTGCCATCTCAGGTCATCCACTCTGTGGTTTTTCTCTGCATTATGTTGTACCAGAGGGCCAGTTTCAATCATGCAATGAATCCAGCTACTGTGTTGGCTGATCCTGGCTATAATTTGTTGAGATGTTTGGCCAATATATATCATGTTACAAGGGTACCATATGCAATAGATAACAGTAGAAGTACAATTGTTGTGGTGTTTTAGTGTGATCTGGATGTTACTGTGCACAAATGCTTATGTGTTCTGAGTATACTGGCATGAGACATGTTTACCCCATTTGTAGTGGCCCTTGATGGGGTTGAGGCCCCATGTAGCTAGAATGGTCTCTAAAACACAACACCAATTGTGTGACTACTAATGTTCTGAGAACTTCCAACCCACCAGGTGTTGGCATAGCTCTGAAAAACAGTGACTGAACATATGAACTCTAGCAATCAAATTGTACAGCCCCTCAAAAGTGTTCACCATACTATCCTTCACCCATCCATCCAGTACCCTGCAAAAGTGACCTACAAAACCCCCCTGGGACTGGTAAGACAGTTTCCTACTGCCTCTGAATCTCAACCTGCACTCTTCTGGGGTGAAGCCTTATCTCTTGACAAGGGTCTCCTTTATGGTGAGGCACCTCAGCCTGTCTGTCCCATCTAGGGCCAGTAGGGCACCCCTCCCATCACCAGGTATTTCCCCCATAGACCAGCCCCCCCCAATCCTCCTCAGGGATCCTGTGCACTAATAGAGTGACTTCATACACCTCAAATCACCTGTCAATGTCATCCCCCTCCCTGAAGTCAGGCACCAAATCTCTGAGTTTCTGGACCTTTCCTTCAGCACTGGATATGGAACTTTTACAGCTGCCCCATGAACTATATTTGATTCACTTTTAAGTCCAGTTCCTTGAGGTTGGGCTCCTGGGCCAGTCTCTCCTTGGTTAGGTCTCTCTCAGCACCAGTCCTTCTCATCCCTGCCTCCACGGCCAGCCTGTCCTTCTCCTCTACAAGCTTATTTAGCATTTTTTCTCCTCCTCCTGTGCACCTGCTCCTCTGGGGACAGGCCTTTAGATGACACACTGCCTACTGGCCTGGTGGACCCCATCTCTCCTTGCAGGCTGACTGCTCCATGGCCCACTGGCATTCCCAGATTCTCAACTGAATCCTGGTACTCCTCATCAGAGATCACTTCCTCCTCCTCTGGGGTCACATTTAATGCAGTATGGGGTTCTGAAAATGCCCTCAATGCCTTTGGCAGCTTTATCTTTTTGATGGTGCTCTTTACGGAAAGTCCAAAGTCCATGCAGAAATCCTTGAGCTGGGCCACTGTGTAACTCTCTAATTTGGCTAGCTCAAACTCCATTCTTGCAGGTGCAGATGCAGAACCACCAATCAGATGCATGATTTTAGGAAAAAGCAAAAATGCCAATCAGAAAGAATTGAAAACTTAAAATAAAACAATTGGAGAGAGTAGGAAAAGATGCTAATGGGGATCAGAGACAGTTGATTCAAATTGCTCTAGATGTGGATAGTAGTGAACAGCAAGTTCCTGTAAGGAACTGCACAAAAACAAGTTCTATCCTCACAGCTGACCACTAATGTTAGAAACAGGTCTCTAGTTAGCAGACATTTGCACCTTGTCCAATATGGACCACAATCCTAGTCAGGGTAAGTCAGATACACAACCTAAATTAACCTGCGCTCACCCCCAGGTAGCATGCACAGAGCAGTCAGGCATATCTTAACAGGCAGTGTGTAAAGTATTTTTGAAACCCTAAATTACAGTACCACAGTGGGAACACCACAAAAATACTCTGCACCAGTTTAGAAGAAAAGAGAATATGTAGCTGAGTAAAATAGGAGAAAAATGATGACAATCTAATAAGTAGAAGTCAAGATATTAATTTTTAAAGATTAAATCCAAACAAAGTGCTTAGAAGTCGATAGTTCTATAAGGTTACTTGAAGTGACACTAGACTGGGGTAAATCCAAAGTTCAGGTAATCTGTGATGGAGGGCATGCGGGCAGGCCGGCTACGGGAACCTCTGAAAAAGTACCTTGTACAAAGCAATCATCAGCATCAAGGACCACCTGCGTCAGTTCTGATTCATGCAATTGGGTCAATGCATCAAAGTAGAGCCTCATAGATGGTGTCAGAGGGTCAATGCTGCATCGGAGTTGACCCTCCTGTCATGTCTTTGGATCGATGCTGCATTGACGAACCTCGCAGTCAAGACCCGCATTGTCGTTGAACCAGCACTCCGTCGGAGGGCACTTCGGCAGTTCTGATTGGTACAAGGGGGTCACTGCATCAATCTTTGCAGAAAAACAGCTGCAGAACCCACTTCTGAGGCCAAGGACTGGAGGGGGCACCTCAGGCAAGGCTGGGACACACAGATGGCAGAGTCCAGCTTCACTAGAGGAGTTGGGAGAAGTTTTTTGTACCCTTGGGACTTCAGAGGAGATGAGGAAGCCGGCAAATCTTTGGAGAAACTTGGGTTCAAGGATGTAGACAGCATGTCCAGTCCCTCTCGCTCCCAGGCAAGAAACAGCAGGCCAACTCAGCACAGCAGATAGCAAAGTTGCAGGTCCTCCTAGAGCACAGCAAAAAGCAGGAAGCTGGCCAACACATCAATGCAGGTAGCAAAGTGACAGTCCCTCCTGCAGCACAGTAGCTCTTTTCCCAGAAGAATTTCCTTGGTTCCTTCAAAGTTATCATTTGGTGTTGTCAGGGGTTCAGGACCTATACCCAAATATGCCTTGTGAGGAAGAGATCAAAGATGCCTTTTGAAGAGCAAAAGGCCAATTGTGAATACGCCAATGTTACCATGTTTTGAGTATAGAGCACATGCACTTTAGCATTGATTGTTAGCAGTGGTAAAGTGCCCAAAATCCATCATAGAGCGAACAAAAAGAAATTCAGCAAAAAGGGAAGGAGGATAGCAAACAATTTGGTGGTGACCCTGTAGAAAGGGCCATTTCCAACAGAATGTTTCAATTGAGGGCCTCTGAAAATAGATGGGTAATTTAGGTGTATGTATACACTTAAAGAAAGCTCTACATTTGGGGCCAATGTTGACGGTGTGATCTGTTTTTTGACGCATTGGATTTGATATGTACATTCTGTCACAACGAACAAGAATTTCCACTGCCTTGGTGACAGCCTTATCATGTAAACATACTGTAAGGTGTACATTTTAGGAAAAAAAGGTGGTGGCTTTCTATGTATTTCAATTTCCAAATTTCCATACTCATTAATTTTTACTGAAGTCCAGGACAGGGAAGGGCATTGATAAAGTATTAACTTAATAGATTAATTTAGCATATGCAAAGTAAAATGTGACATGTAAGATATACTTTCTTCAAATTGTATATCTTGCAAGGTATGTGGGAGAAATTAATCAATCTTATCTGCTGATATACAGTCAGTTTTCTATGCAGAAAGGCCTGTTTCATTTCACAAGTGCTTCTTTAGTCCTTCAGTTCTTTTGACAAGACCTTTTCCTTCCTTAGAAACATTAGTTATGCACATGGGTTGCAATATTTTCCAAGCACGAATTATTGCGCACTAAATGCATATTTCATTGCATTGTTGTTCATTTTTAAAAATCGTATCAGTATAAAAAAAAGTAGTAAATTAATGCCATACCTGTAAGTAAGGGATCACTTTGCAGAGAGTCTTACCAAAGAACCAGGTTTCGGTAATATCGACAACTAAGGTTGCAGGTAGACAGGTGATGGTCACAAGAACGTCAGCAAGTGAAAGATTCACAATAAAATAATTTGTAACAGTTCTCATGTGATGGTTCTTCCACACTGCAACACACACTGAAATGAAAGACCAGTGTCAATATAATACAAATGGAAGCAACATCAATAACTAAAGACATTACTTGCGTGCAAATTTCCTTTTCATAACTGTCAACAAAGTTTGATGCAGAAAATGACGTTTATTTTATTGGAAGGGTGAATCTGTAAAGTGAGCATTTTATTGGAAGGATGAATCTACACAATGAGCACCTGCTACATGTGGCCTTCCCAGAGCTCTTAGGTATTGCATTAGCAGCTAATCCAGTCCAGGTTTTTACTTTGCATTCTGGAACTGTCAGTCCTCATTTTATAATGGCATACATGCCAAAAGGCCCTGTTCAGGTAGGATACTTCTAATTTCAAAGTCATAAATTGCACTTTTTCAGCTATGGCCCCCCAACATTGTATGCACCTTTTTTTTTTTTTTTTTTTTTTTTTTTATTCAGCAAAAGCAGATTACATTATTATTACATGAAAAAAACAGATCCTTTTACAAAACACTTACAAAACGAGACAAATTCATTGCAATTTTTATATATAGCCTTCAATCATAGCCAACCTGTAATTGGTGCCCATAGTTGCTCCCCAAGTGTCTTTCTTCTATAACCTTTCAGTTTGTATAGAGCCATTTCCATATTATACAAAGCAAGAATCCTAGCCCTCCATTCAAAAAATTGGGGTGGGTCCTGGCTCAACCACTGCAAAGTTATACAAAGACGCATGACCGCCATACATAAAAATAAAAAGCCCTTTTGTGGTGCTAGCCGTTTGTTAGGTATTGTGTCATATTCGATGCCAAACAATACCAATCCCGCGTTAAGGACCACCGGAATTGCCAAGGAAAAATTAAAAAAATGTTGTAGATCACGCAGGAAAGGGGCTAAAGATGGACATAAAAAAAACATATGTGCGGCATCAGCTGCAATCGCACCGTACCGGGGACACCTATCCCCCCTTCCGTTCTTCCATTTAGCTATCTTAGCGGGAGTATAGTATAAGTCAAAAATCGCCATATAACACCGGCTCCTAAAACTCCCAGTCAACAGTATTAAATTAGCCATTTCCAGAACTTCCTGTAGATCTATATTCGAAGCCTCAAGCCTATTTTCCCATTTTTGTTCCTGTATTAAAAGGTCATCTTGCTGCCCCCGACTAGCTTCTTGATACATTAACGCCAGCTCACCCCTACGCATTATTACCTCAAGAATGGGTATTCCCTCAAGTGAGCAGATGCCCTTTGTAATAGCTTTGTCTAGAAAGCTCCGCAGCTGTAAATATTTGAAAAAATCGCCCTTATCCAGAGCAAATTTTTCCCTCAAAGAGACATACGTCCTAATTTGACTATATTCACAAAGATCCCAATAGTCCTAATACCGGCAGCACGCCACTTTCTCGTGACGGAATCCTGAAAAACTGTAGAAAAAGTCCCTAGTAGGCCGATCGGAGTATAACGTTTAAAATCCCTTATCTTAAACAACGCACTTGTCTTTTTCCATAAAGAAAACGCGGCCATCAAGATCAAGATTTTAAATCTAGTTTTCTTATAGTAGCTCAGTTCAATAATCCTGACAAATAGATACCGAGCTTCTGAACCCATAGTTAATTCATAAATGGAAGGAAAAGTGGCCGGGTCCCATGCAGCCCTTTCTCCAAAAATCAAGACCCCAATGTGCTGAAGCAGTGATATATAATAATAAAGACGGAAATTAGAGATAGACCACCCTCCACGACTGCTAGATAAATAGAGCCATCTCATGGCTCTTCTCGCCCTTTTATAGCTCCATATAAACCGAGAACACATCCTTTCTATTCTCACAAATAAAGAGTTGGGAAACCATAACGGAATAGCTCGGAATAAATACAAAAATTATGGAAAAATTAACATTTTAATAACATTACTTCTACCATAAAGTGACAAATGCAGGTGGTCTAATTTCTCCAAAATTTTAATGGAAGCCATAACAGTAGGTTCAGCATTTAAAGCAGGGATGTCCTCTACTTTCGCGGAAACTTTAATGCCCAAATATACTGCCTCATCAACTATTTTAGAATCAGATGGGCGTCCCATGGCTGAATGTAAAATCTGAGTTTTGGCTAAGTTCAATTTATAGCCTGGGAACCCGGCAAATTCCTTAGTCAAAATCTCAATTCTATTTAAAGCACTAGCCACATCCCTTGTGAGGACTGCTAAGTCATCAGCGTAGGCTTGTACTTTAACATCATGTTGCTGGGGTTTAACTGAAGCAATTAGTGTATCATGTTCCAATTTAAAGATTAGCGGCTCTATATCTAATGCGAAGAGAAAGGGCGAGCAAGGGCAGCACTGTCTAGTGCCCCTGAACACTATGAGCTCCTCAGATTCCTCCCCTGAAACCCGGATTGTGGCGGTTGGTTTCCGATATAGGGCCTGGATAGCCGTCAGAAAATCAGGAGGGAATCCCTTCCATACAAGAACCGACCACAAAAAATCCCAGGAGACCCTGTCGAATGCCTTCTCGGCATCCAACAGGGCCACCCCCATCTGAGAATCCGTCGCCTGTGCCCAGTCTAATAGAGATATGACACGCCTTATATGATCAGTAGTGCCCCTACCGACAATAAAGCCGTGCTGGCGCACTGAAACTATTGAGGTAATGACTATAGCAATTCTCCTAGCAAGTAATTTGGAATATATCTTGCTATCCAAATTTATTAGAGATATAGGTCGATATGACCCTAGCTGAAGGCCATCCTACCCCTTCTTCTTAAAAACCACAATCCTCGTTTTAGACCATGAGTCCGGAGGGGAGCCTTCAAAAGCGTACGGAAACAGATTCATTAACTCTACCCTCAGCTCCGCCCTAAACATAATGTAAAACTCTAGTGGGATTTTGTCAGGGCCCATCGATTTGCCACGCGAAAGTGAAAGAAGAGCCGCCTCCACTTCTTCCCATGTAATCGCCTCCGACAGAAAATCTCTCTGTACAGCTGTTAATGAAGAGGACACAATCCATGCTAAATAACTATCCGCCTTATCTGTTTTTTCATCAGAGTATAGATCTTCATAGTAGGCCTGGAAGGCATTCCGAACCCCTTGGGGAGATTCCTGAATTATTCCCTGATTATCTTTAATTTTAGTAATTTTGTTTTGTACCTCTTTTTGACGAAGTCGGTTAGCGAGAACTCTGCCAGTCTGCTCCCCATACTCATAGCACTCCCTCTTATGGAGCTGAAATTTAGAAGCAGCCTCATCAGCAAACTGCTGGTAAACTACAGATTTTTTAATAGCAAGCTTTCTCAACACCTCATTCAAATCCGCTCCTTCTTTTACTTATTTGTCCAATTTGCGTTCCACAATACTAAGATCCAAAATATGCTTTTCCATGATTTTCTTCAAATTTTTACGCTTTTGTGCAGCGAAGCTCAGGGTCTCACCCCTGAGTCCCGCCTTAAAAGCATCCCAGACCATCCCTCCTGCAGCAGAGTTCCTGTTTATCTGAAAAAAGCAGGATATCCAATCCCTAATACGATTGCAATACTCCAAGTCTAAGAGCAATTTTCTATCAAAGGTCCACTCAAAATTGCGGGGAATAAACATGTCAAACTCTATCTCTAAAATTAAGGGGTTATGGTCTGAAATAAACCTTGGCAGAGAGCGTATAGACACCTTACCCAGCAAAGAATAAGAGACAAGAAAATAATCCAGTCGGACCAGCTTTTTGTGAGGGGCTGAATAAAACGTATAACCTGGCTGACCAGCATTAAGCCTACACCAGACCTCACAAAGTCTATGATCCAAAATCAGTCTACGCACACTTTTATAGACTCTTGGCTTCCTGCCATAATATACCTGCCTACCAATGACATCAAAATCCCCATCGAAATGTATATTTAGGTCCCCACACATTATAAGGGGTTGAGGCCAAAGAGACAGTTCCAGATTGATTTTATCAAAAAATTCAGAATCATCCAGATTAGGACCATATACGGTACATATTGTAAATATCTTGCTATTGAAGATAACTTCTGAAATTACCCACCGTCCCCACTTATCCTCCTTAGATTTCCTGAGCGTTAATACCCCCTTTTTACATAAAATAGCGACGCCCCTAGAATTAATTGACTGACGTGAACATGCAACCAGATCCATGCCCAGCGTTTTGAGCCAGCCCCTATTTGACCATGAAATATGTGTCTCTTGCAAGCAAAGAAGATCCCAGGACAATGCCAGGATTACCTTGGCCAAAACTCGCCCCTTATTAGGATTATTCAAACCACATATATTAAGAGTGCAAACTACAAGTTTACTCATTGTATAGATACGTTTGTTATTCCATATAGACCATCACCGCTTCTCAAGAGCTATCCCCCTCTTGCCATTCATACTCTTTGCAAAATTACGGCCACAAGAAAATAATAGAGTGCGGGAATTTAGTTGCAGATTAAGGCTATGAGCAAAAACATAATAGAATAAAGGGATCGATCCATACCAACATAAAGAGAAATCATGCAGTGCCGAATTTTTCACCCTCAGCTCCCCCCTTAACCGACCCCCCAATACAACCAACCCCTACCCCTAGTAGCCCCCCCTCCCCCACCCAAACCCACCCTACCGACCCCATAAGGCAATGGGACCATTGTCCCTTGTGATGCACAGTCGGGCACCCAGACCCCTGTGGAAATATGGATTTTTCTGGTCAGTTATGTCCCCTATCTTGGACCCCAACGGTTTCATGTATAAATCACAAGTACATGTATGTTCCCTCCAGTTCCAGTTATGAAGACGCAAACACATGTGCGTCCTCCGTCAACATGTCCTCTTTCAGATCCACCATGAATGGGCCGGATATTCCATTCCTAAGTACGAAAGGCCACCGGCTTTATATGGTTCACTTATGACATTTTACAGTCCAGGCAAGTAGGCCCTGATTCTGCCATCAAGCTTTTCCTGCCTTCTGCCTCTGAAAGCTCCAGTCCGAGCTCGCATCTGTATCCATGAACTTTGTCCTATTTCCTGCGCAGCTAACGGTGCCTGACATCAGCCTGTTGCCTGCCAAAAACTGTATTTCACCTTCGAAATTATCTGCTCCGCTCCCTACCCAATGCATTCCTGTCTAGTAGTTTAAGTAAACATTCTTCCAGCTACCGAGCAAAAGGCCCGGCTTCTCTGTCTCTATGCAAGTAATTCATAGCCCTGTTACTATGGAAGATTCCTGCCCTCGCATATTGTGTAGACACTTAGACGCTTGTACACGCACTCACAGTCAGTATAGTCAGTATAGAATAAGATTCTACTCTGAGAGACCTCTCTTTTGGATAACATAGTTCTTTAAACATAGGATGTTAGATATGATTTGGGATTAGGTTGACTTGACCCTCCAGACTTCTGTCGCCACATGTAGAGCTAAATGTCAAGTCCCCTTCACCCCCTAGTTGCACGTCAATCACACGTCATGCTGCTGCGCGCGCATTTCTGCCAAGTATTTCTGCTGACATTGCGAAATTCTTTCATGGAACCACCCTATTATGACATCATACCTGATGACGTTCTCTAGTTACGCCCTGTTACACCCACTTTTGCTACGCATGTATGTTTTATCTTTACTATCAATTGTCACGCCTCCTGCATTTGTTTCACTGTAATGCCTATTGTATAAAAATGATTACTTATCAATAAAGTAAGGTCTTCACTTCCTGAACCTTCGTGGTGATGGAATATGGAGCTCATTGATTTAAATCAATTCTGGAATAAAGCCCGTTCCGAACCTCTAATACCACGGATTCTGCCTCTTATTTTACTGAGCTATTGTTATAGATTTTCCGCATCAAATTAAGTCCCGGTAATTAAATTATTTACCACATAAATGGCGCCCGAATAGGGACACTTTCTCATCTCACGCGCCGGCGGTGCGTTGCAGGCCCGGTCTCCTGTCACAGCTGGACGGACAACAACGCGTACCCACAGGATTTCCTGTATCTCCCTCCTGCCGAGCGGGGGTAACTGAGGCTGCGATCAACACCCAGACGAGGCGGTGAGAAGTGCGAAGTATCCCGACCAGAGCCTAGCTGAGAGAGCAAGATCCGAGGTATACAGAGGCCCACCAGTTTCCGAAGTTTCCGAAGTTCCGAAGTTCCGAAGTTCCGAGTCGAGTCCAGTCCGGTTCAAGTTCAGTTCAGTTCCGAGGCCTTCCGTTCCGAGCTACCCGGTGAGTACCATTATCGGGGAGGCGTTCTGACGTGCACATAGGTTGTGCCGGTCCAGACGGGTTTGGGTACACAAATCCGGTCTGCACTGTTTCAGCAGTGTATCTGTACTGTTTAGCAGTATATCAAGTATGTCTAGTATATAATTCAGAATTACCTAGATAGTATCGAGTATTATGCTTAGTGACGAGTTTCCCTAAATGACCATCATTGTCTATTTCATTTAAATGTTAAATGTTAAAATGTTTTAAATACGTTCTGTATACTGTGGTGTGAATGACTGTTCATTATTGTGTTTTATGGTATTAAACGTGTTCAAAATTAGGGTATCAGATCAGTTCTCAATATGCCGTTCTTTTCGAAATTAAGACAGATCACAACTAGAAAAGGGGTACTCGAAGAAGCTGTTCCCATTCCTCCTAGGGACACTCCAGGGTACTTCATGTATCATAAACATGGCCTAGACGCCATATTATTTCTTGATCTATGGGTAGACTACACCAAGGAATTACCAGAAAGTCAGAGGTGGCCCGCAGCTGGGACCTGGGATGCAGATTGCATTATGAAAGTAGAAGAAGAATTGTGGAAGAAGAAAGCTAGACAGTCACAGAAAGATGCCATTGAATTATGGCGTAAAGAATCATATAGACGTACAGAAAAAGCGCTCAGACAGGAAGAGAAAAGTAAGGAGAATTCAAATAAAGTTCGAGAAAGTGTATTAATTGAAGAAGGTGCTCGAGTAAAATCAGAACAAACAGACAGACAAAGAAATGCCCTTGTGAATGGTATGTATCCTCTTCTGGCCGAAGGATTACCTAAGGCTACTCCGGAAATACCAAAAGACTTGCCACCCCCATTGTTTCCGATAAAAGTACATCTCAAAGGGCATCCCAGAACCGCAGAAGATGTTTTTCTTTCCTCTTATTTAGACGGCGCAGCTCCCGAGTATGCTAATGCTGCGCCACATAGACCGTCTGCCGAGGGGGTTCAACGCCAAGACCCCCCTTCGTCTGTACCTCTGCAACAGCAAACTCCGACACAAGTTCCGGCAAGCACATCTGTTTCTACATCCGCATCCACACCTATGGTTGCTATATCCCGTTCAACGAATCCTTTCACACCCAGCACCCCAGGTGGTGCTACCGGAGGTGCATCAAGCATTTTTTTCTACGCCACCCAGAACAAATAAACTTTCCTTTCAAGAATTAGCCCACCAACGTACACCCAAACTAGTAACTCCCAACACGCTCAAGGAACTTCTAATAGATTGTAGATATGACTCAGTGCCCGGAAAAGGGGACGAAATGATCCTGGCCCCTTACCTGATATATTGACTGAATTACTCACGAATAAATGGAGAGGTTCCGGTACTAAGTTAATTAGAGAAATACTAGAATTTAGAAGGCAGTACAGCCTTTTTGTATGTCCTGAACATGTCTCACTGCCCATCAAGGAAAGGACGACGTATTACATGGATAGACAGAATCCCTTACGCGAAGTACACCCGATAAAAGGTGATGACAATGAGTTTAAACGTGTGTTTGTATACATACCCATATCCAAAATAGAACTATTAGAAATGAAGAAAGTGGTACCCAGTCATGACAAAGACCCAGCGGGTTTCCACCGTGAAATTAAAGATATGTTACTCATGGGAGAATATACCTACCCCGACATTATGACAATATTGAAGGTATTATTGCCTGCGGGCATTTACGAAAAACTCAAGGAAAAGGATTGGGAGGTGGGAGACCAGAAGATAGATTGGACAGCATTAGAAAACGAAGAAAAAGCTCGAGGTCCAGGTTCAGGACTCGGGGACAAGATCAAAGCACTACCAGGTTTACTAGTACAGGTATTGCCACGGTTATTAACTACGAAAAAGGAAGACTGGGGTGCAATCTCAGCCTGTAAACAAAAATCAGATGAAGACACTAGTGATTTCTATTGCCGATTTGAGAAATGTTTTGGTATAAATAGTGGAATAAAAGCAAGTAGCGAGTCGTATCCACACCTGTTTGTGACAAAGTTAGTTGAAAATGCCTTGCCCCAAGTTAAGAATAGAGTATTGAAGTTCGAGAGTACCTGGCAAGGTAACACTCCGTCACAAATGTTACAAATGCTACAGTACCATCACAATAGAATCAGAGAAGAACAAGAACATGAACATAGACGCATGAAAGACACGAAAATGAAAATGCTAGTTTCCCAGACAGTTCCAGCTGATAGTCATAAGAAGGGTATAACACAGTCTAGTGTTTCAACAGGTCCTGTAAAAGGGACATGTAACTATTGTAAACAGCCAGGTCATTATGTACACGATTGTCAAGTTTTAAAACATAATATTGCAATAGGTAACACAAAAGAAAGACCACGACCACTTAGACAGGATCAGAATCAACAAGGAGCCCCGCAGCATGTACAGTCCATGCCAGCTCCACAACAGTCTATGCCAGTTCCACCACCGCAGCCTATTGCTGCCACACAAACAACGACCCGACAGATGTATCAGACCGCACAGTATGACTATCCTGATTATCAACGATACTCATGAAACAGCCTAGAGAGGGAAGTTGGCTTACCCCTTATTGAGGTCCCTGTAGATCAAGAAGGACCTTATGTACACAGTGAATTGTTAGGTCAAGATAGAAAATTCTTACTTGATACAGGGGCAAGCCGAACAACAATAAAACGTAGTGAAGTTCCAGGGGCACCCCTCTCAGGCACACAGAATATTTCCCTTGGCTTTTCAGGAAAACCTATCATTAACGAAGTAACACAGCCTCTTCCACTTACGATCGGTCCCTTGACACGAACTACAGATTTATTACTTACTAAATCATGTCCAGAAAACTTGTTAGGCATAAAAACTTTGAAAGCTCTAGGAGCTATTATATGTTGTTCTCCAGAAGGAGTAAGATTGTTTTTACGTGATTTCAAAGGGCACTACGTGTCCCGAGACATGGATCACCGACTGCAGACTTTACCGACACATTAATGGGCACAAGGCCCTACAGATGTTGGTTGCATGAACATTACACCATATCCAGTCACACTAAAGGCAGGAGTGGTACTTCCACGAATGCGACAATACAAGTTACCCCCAGATGCTGTAGTGGCTTTACTACAAATCATTGACGAGCTTATTACCCAAGGAGTGGTTGTGGAAACTGACTCCAATGTATGTAATTCACCGATAATTCCGATTCTTAAACGAACCGATCCAACAGCCCCGCCAGTATATCGATTGGTTATTGATCTGCGCGAATTAAATAAATGCATAGTACCACAATACCCCGTAGTCCCAGACATTTCTTCATTACTGACAGCCATTGATTCCGAAGCAACATTCTTTACTGTAATTGATCTCAAGAATGCCTTCTTCAGCGTCCCAATAGATCCGGAGAGCCAGTACTTGTTCGGATTTAGTTTAAATGGACGTAGCTTTAAATTCACACGCGCACCTCAAGGATTTACCGAAAGCCCCAGCATCTATAGCCAAGCACTGAAACGAGAACTCGACAGTATCCACATGCCAGTCAACACAGCCCTGCTTCAATATGTCGATGATCTGCTGATCACCGCTAGAAGCGAACCTGAATGTGAAAAAGCCTCACTGATGGTTTTACAATTTTTGGCCGAAAAGGGGCACAAGGTGTCCCCTTCTAAGCTGCAATTCTGTGTCCAGCGAGTTGTTTACCTTGGTCACTCGCTGTCCAAGGAGGGAAGGCAGCTTACACCAGATCGCATCCAGCTAATTGCTAACATGCCAGTACCCAAGACACAAAAGGAGGTGCGGGCTTTCATAGGCCTCACTTCATATTGTAGGCAGTGGATCCCTCAGTATGCATTTTTAGCAAAACCACTCATTCAATTAACAACACAGGAGGCAGCCGCATCGACTGTTCTCCCTTGGACTCAGGAACATACACAAGCTTTTGAAAACCTAAAGACAGCCTTATGCCAAGCACCTGTTTTAGCAACACCATGTTACAATAAACAGTTTACACTCTTTATTACAGAACGCGAAGGTACGGCCTTGTCAGTACTCACACAGGAACAAGCAGGATCACATAAACCATGTGCTTATTTTTCTAGTACATTAGATCCCGTAGCTCAGGCTTTGCCTGCGTGCCTGAAATCAGTGGCAGCAACAGCTTTAGCAATCAGACAAAGCGATGCCATAGTATTAGGACATCCATTGACAGTACAAGTACCACATGCAGTAGAGGTTCTCTTGAACCGCACACAAACACAACACTTGACTATAGCACGACTTACCGGTTACGAATTAACATTGTTTCAGCCACATATAGAAATCAGACGTTGTAGTACATTGAATCCTGCCACACTGTTACCAATAAACGGAACAGACCCACTTGCACATGATTGTATTGAAGTTATCACTATCACGACGAAACCCAGACAAGATTTGACAGACGTCCCATTGTCAGACCCAGACCTGACGTTGTATGTAGATGGTTCATGTATGAGAACAGGTACAGGAGAGCTAGTGGCCGCTTACGCAGTCACAACAGACACTGAAATCATTGAAACAAATTGCATAAAAACCTTGTCAGCTCAAGCCGCAGAGCTCATCGCTCTGACACAAGCCTGTATTCAAGCCACAAATAAAAAAGTCAATATATACACTGATTCACGTTATGCATTCGGAGTTGTACATGACTTCGGCGTGCTGTGGCGAGAGAGAGGTTATTTAACTTCTCACGGTGCCCACATTCAGCACGGACCCCTCATTCATGCCTTATTAGATGCAATACATCTACCCACTGCAATATCAATTATGAAATGTAAAGCTCATACGAAAGTTACTGATATCATTTCTCAAGGCAATGATCTAGCTGACAGAACAGCTAAACAGACTGCTGAAACTCAAACATCCGACATGACAAAGACAATAGTCCCGACACCAACATATTGCATGACGGTTAAGGATCCCGCTCTTGACGTAATTGACATACAGACACATGCTACACCAGACGAAATAAAGAAATGGACTGAATTAGGAGGGATCCAAACGGATCAAGGATGGATGACGAAGGAAAAATCTGTGTGGTTCCTTCCTGATTCAATGGTCCAAGTTATAATTAACACTGTACATAGTCCAGCGCATCTAGGAGAAAAAGCTATGCTAGACAGCATCCAACACATTTGGTTCAACAAACATTTACGAGCAGCAGCTAAACAAAAAGTTCGTACCTGTATGATCTGTTGTCAGTTTAACCCAGGTAAAAGCATTCCCGTAGAACAGGGTGGATTTCAGCCTCCTGATCACCCTTTTGAATTCCTCCAGATGGATTATATCCAGATGGAACGATGTCGAGGATTCAAATATGTTCTCGTAGTTGTCTGTGCTCTTTCCCGTTGGACAGAGGCATACCCGGTTTCAGATTACACTGCCCCGACTACTGCCAAACAGTTAGTTCGAGAATTCTTCCCACGGTACGGTTTACCACGTGCTGTCTACTCAGATAACGGCCAGCCGTTCTCATCCGAATTAATGAAACACGTTTCACTTTTGTTAGGCTATCAGTGGAAATTTCACTGTGTCCGACACCCCGAGGCAGCAGGTCTCCTGGAACGACATAACCAGATCCTGAAAATTAGATTGTCCAAAATATGCAGAGAGAAAGGTGTCGACTGGGTAGTAGCCTTACCCGTTGCACTCTTTTACATGAGAATGGTAGCACACTCTCGAACAGGGCTATCCCCTTATGAGGTGATCTTCGGTAGACCACCAAATATGTGGGGGACGCCTATACCACGCAAAATAACTGATATTGACTGTAATATGCTGACAGATTACTTGGCTTCCTTGATGTCTGCACTACAATCTTGTCGTTCACAGGTAGCTGCAGCCTTTCCCGACAACACCGAGGTGAAACCCCATGACGTAATTCCAGGAGATTTAGTTTTAGTGAGGAACTTTGATCGGAAGTCTCAGCTGGATCCTAGGTGGAAGTCGCCTCAACTCGTATTGTTGACGACGAGGACAGCCGTGAAGATCGAAGGTCGCAAAGGCTGGATACATTCAAGTCATATCAAGAAATTTCATGGACTACCATCAGACGTAAACGACACACCTTGCGTGTCTTCACCGATTGACTCTAAACTTCCTTTGGTTGAACTGACTAGCCATGAACAATACAAACTAAAACTTAGGTCTAACAAGTCAGGCAATTTGATTGTTTAAGTCCTCTCCAAGGTGAATCGGTCGAATTTGTCTCTGACATGTATCCCTTAGACCTGTATAGAGAAAAAAACAGAAGGATAAAGCTGAAACGACATGCGTACTGTAAATCACTGCGTAGTCATTGCACCGGGACGTTATTAATTTTGTTTTTCTTAAGTCTTTTAATAATAACTGCAAGTATATTGTTACACACATATTATCCTATTTCTAGACATGTTTATAATGTTACTGCTGAACATTCTTTTAGTGAATTACCTCCGCATGAATTGTCTTATAGATTTGCGCTGCGCAATAACACGTTTATTAGTATGTTACATCATTCCCATCAGGTTAGCAATGCTACAAATTGTTGGATATGTGGTCGACTCCCTCCCTATCAGAACTATAAAGGAATTTTACCTCTCTTTCCATACCCGTTCACACACAACGGCTCCTGTGGAGCATGGTTTAGTTTAATTAATTCCCTAGATTCGAATTCTGCAGTTTACCAGAATAACTGGGTATGGGGAAATTTGAACTTAGTTTTACTCAAAGTCTGTCACCCTAACAAGGAGGGACTTCCCAAAAGAACAGGAACTGATCTAGAAAATGAAGTATATGGATTAGGTAATTTTACACTTAATCTCATGATCCTGAATGTCGAATCCGAAGCTACTCCAATTTTGCCCACCATGTCAGTATTTCCAGTTAAAGGTGAATTATGTGTAAGAAAGAATGGTTCCATACATATGGGCCATAGTAGATGCACCACTGTAATAGAATTTAGCGATCAAGGCAAGTCTACATTTAGAGCTTCCCGCCATTCCTACTTCATATGTGGTCAGACGGCATACATACGTTTGCCTCTAGATTGGGATGGTACCTGCTACATTGGATTCCTTTTGCCACCTGTTTTCCTAGCTCCTCCTGATTATCACAGAAACACTCATTTAGTACACAATAGAGAAAGGAGAGATCTCCCAATAGTCGAATACACTGAGACAGCATGGGAAAAATACACAGATTTCAATAAAGGTCTCTTTCCCTATATAGGTACAGTTACCAATAGTAAGCTGATACGTAGATTAACCAGAACCCTTGAAGCAGTAGTGAACGAAACTATTTCCGCCTTAGGCAATTTAACAGAAGAGCAGTCTGCTATGCGGATTGTTGTGCTTCAAAATCGTCTTGTCCTTGACGTCATCCTGGCCGATAGGGGCGGAGCTTGTAGGGTCATCGGATCAAGTTGTTGCATTTTCATACCAGAAAATTCGCCATCTGTATATAAAGCCATAACTCGCCTTCATAAGATTGTAAGCCAGATACACCAGAATCCAGGCACCTGGACTTGGTCCGGTTGGTTTTGGAGTGTATTATCTACCTTTGGATGGAAGGTCCTATCCTTCCTAGGTATTGGCTTTCTCATACTATTCAGTTGCTGTCTATGCCTACAATGTGGACCAGCGATTTGTGGTCTGTGTGCCACATCGTGTATTCCACCACCAAGATTTCATTCATCACGGAAGAAAAAAGAAGAACAAATGATGCTATATGAACAGATCGATGGATTGATGAAGATTGATATCTCTTGACGGGCAAGTAGGGGACAAGGAGGGAATGTGGAAATATGGATTTTTCTGGTCAGTTATGTCCCCTATCTTGGACCCCAACGGTTTCATGTATAAATCACAAGTACATGTATGTTCCCTCCAGTTCCAGTTATGAAGACGCAAACACATGTGCGTCCTCCGTCAACATGTCCTCTTTCAGATCCGCCATGAATGGGCCGGATATTCCATTCCTAAGTACGAAAGGCCACCGGCTTTATATGGTTCACTTATGACATTTTACAGTCCAGGCAAGTAGGCCCTGATTCTGCCATCAAGCTTTTCCTGCCTTCTGCCTCTGAAAGCTCCAGTCCGAGCTCGCATCTGTATCCATGAACTTTGTCCTATTTCCTGCGCAGCTAACGGTGCCTGACATCAGCCTGTTGCCTGCCAAAAACTGTATTTCACCTTCGAAATTATCTGCTCCGCTCCCTACCCAATGCATTCCTGTCTAGTAGTTTAAGTAAACATTCTTCCAGCTACCGAGCAAAAGGCCCGGCTTCTCTGTCTCTATGCAAGTAATTCATAGCCCTGTTACTATGGAAGATTCCTGCCCTCGCATATTGTGTAGACACTTGGACGCTTGTACACGCACTCACAGTCAGTATAGTCAGTATAGAATAAGATTCTACTCTGAGAGACCTCTCTTTTGGATAACATAGTTCTTTAAACATAGGATGTTAGATATGATTTGGGATTAGGTTGACTTGACCCTCCAGACTTCTGTCGCCACATGTAGAGCTAAATGTCAAGTCCCCTTCACCCCCTAGTTGCACGTCAATCACACGTCATGCTGCTGCGCGCGCATTTCTGCCAAGTATTTCTGCTGACATTGCGAAATTCTTTCATGGAACCACCCTATTATGACATCATACCTGATGACGTTCTCTAGTTACGCCCTGTTACACCCACTTTTGCTACGCATGTATGTTTTATCTTTACTATCAATTGTCACGCCTCCTGCATTTGTTTCACTGTAATGCCTATTGTATAAAAATGATTACTTATCAATGAAGTAAGGTCTTCACTTCCTGAACCTTCGTGTTGATGGAATATGGAGCTCATTGATTTAAATCAATTCTGGAATAAAGCCCGTTCCGAACCTCTAATACCACGGATTCTGCCTCTTATTTTACTGAGCTATTGTTATAGATTTTCCGCATCAAATTAAGTCCCGGTAATTAAATTATTTACCACACCCCCCCACTCCTCGTCTCAAAACATCAATAATAGACCTGCTTGTCATATCGTAGATCAGGCATAAATCAATCAGATATAACCAGAGAGAAAAGTCAAAGAACAAAAACCATCATGACCAGTCTGAACACCCTAGTCCAACTTTTCTAAGGTTTGTAGGTCTGCAAAAATTCCTTGGCAGACAGTTCATCAAAAAACATCTGTGACCGTCCTTTGGCAATAATCTTCAGCTTAGCCGGGTTCTGAAGAAAAACCTGCACTCCTTTTACCTGGAACTGTGGAATCAACTGCCGCAACCTCCAGCGAAGGTCAACAATAGATTGACAAAAATCAGGTCTGACAAAAAAATCGCAGTCTTTCGCATGGGCCTTCTTGTTGGGTCGTGCCAGGTCATAGAGAGCCTCACGGGCCAAAAAATTATTTAGTGAAATAAGAATTGCCCGAGGAAGAGATGTAGACTGGTCTGCCTTCTTTCTCTGTTTAGCTGGAAAACGATGCGCCCTCTGTACCTCTGTCTGCCAATCCCAGTGTGAGAGCTCAGGAAAAGCCTCACCCAGCAGCTCAACTACAAACTTGCGTGGATCCGTACCTTCTTTGCCTTCAGGAACCCCCAAAATTCTGAGGTTATTGCGCCTTGAGCGATTTTCTAAGTCGGATAATTTCCACTGTAAGTCATCCCGATGAGCTTTCAGAGAGACTGTAATTTCTTTCTGTGCGATAAGATCATCCTCCAGAGCAGAAATCCGGGTTTCAGCCTCATTAATTCTATTAGCCATATCCGCACACGTCTTCACCACCCTCCGTATTGTATTCTGTAGTTTCTTAGACGCATTCTGTGTGCGTATACTCTCGGCCTGAGTTTCCGCCCTATGTGCCACAATCAGATCATGAATTGTTGCCAGCGTTATCTCTCCGTTATCGCTCCTGGCATCACCAGCAGATACGGTTGGATGGGATCCTGAGGGGGCCAATATATTTGGTGAGCTCTGATAATCCCAAGAGAGTGATGTATCTGACCCGGCTAGGGTCGCCCCTTCTGCTCCTTCCTCCGAGTTCATACCACAGAGTGCCTTCTCTAGAGCCCTATCGGCTATGTTCGCCGAGGGCCTTACCACATCATTGCCCTCTTCACCAGAGCATGCTCCCTCTAGCCAGTCCTTTTCAAGACTCTCAACTGAAGAATGATCAGACAGAGAAAAGAAATCGTCAGTATTAGATACTTTATCCGGTATCTCCAGTAGCTCACCACGCTCTAAATGCTCTTGATCCCCAACCACCACAGATGCAGTAAGTGCGCTATCCTTCTCTCCCTCGGACATACCTGTTGAAGCAGAGTCATGTATAACACTGACAACGGGTTGTTCATTTGATATCTCAAAAATGACTTCAGCTCCCAGAATGCCCTTGGATTGAGACAAAGATACAGATTCAGCGTTCATCGATGCCTCGAAACAAGGTAAAATCACAGTCTTACCAGCTTCTTCCATCTCCGCCATCGTTTGGCCTTCTGCACTTGCCAAAGAGATTAAACCATCGCTGCTGCCCTGAATCGCCCGAGATGCAGGCTCGTCCTGGCGTTTCTTTCTGTTGGCTCTTTGTTTAAACATTGCCGGGATAGCCTGAGCCTGAGCCGTTGATTTCACACCCCCAAGACCGGGATCCGTCAAAGCCCGGTCCGGAGCCTCCAATGCTGGAGCAGAGGTCGGTCGATTACTTCTCTGGGCCCCTTCGGTTCCATGCGGTGTTTTGCTATTCAGTGCGGCAGCAGCGAGGCGCGTCTTGACCGGAGTGCCGGTCGGAGGTGCGGCCGCTCTTGGTCTCGCTAGTCGGGGCACCGCTTTAGACACCATATCTTGCGCTCCGCCGAGCGCCCAAGACCAGCAGCTGCCGTTAGAGGACAGATGAAGCCGCCGGTAAGGGGAGTCAAATAAGGATAGAATCCGCCACAGCATCAGCGAGTTTTTGCTCTCGTTTTCCCTTTGTTTTTCCACTTAAGCAGGCCAAAAAGTATCCCGGAGTTGAGGAGAGGAGGAGAAGCAGCCCGCTCAATGGGCCATCAGCATGGCCGCCATCTTGCCCCATTGTATGCACCTTAATGCAAAAGTAAAAGAGGGAAAATTAATTCCCTCTATATTATTTTTGAAAAATCTCCCAGTTTTGTTTTATAAAATGTATGTATGCATGTAATGGGATAACCAGGACTACATGTCCTGGAGTGCACAGAAATAAAACGGGCTGCACAAGATAGTCACTAATGGCCGTTAAAAATAAGGGAGCTCTGAGTTTTACAAAGCAGCACTTAAGGCGTTTTTTCTACTTTGGTGGTCTTCCTGCGGTGCCATCACTGCGCCGTCCATTGGAGAACCAACATAGCAGCTATGCACTCGCCAGCCATATTACGAGTTTTATCGTGGTCAGGTGGGCGGTGCTGAGGTGGTCACACATACATACCACACTGTGCAGGAACTGAGGGTGCAAATCCAGGGGGGCACAACATATCCCCCGCCGTCTGCACCCACAGGCCTATTAGCAGAAGGGTCTTTATTTTCTGTATGGCAATCTTTTCATGGTAAGCTCACTGCCATGAAAGGGTCAGGGGACAGGTAACTCGTAATATGCTCCGTGATGCCGCATTAACACCACCAGCATATTACAGCTCCCTGACCACTGTGCAACTGCTGTAGGATATTAGATCCCAGATAGGCGCAGCGGTCCTGTGGGGGTCCGACCACCACACTCGTAATGCTGCAGTGGGCCCACTGTGTGGTCAGTGGTCAGACCGCCAGCATGAGTATGGCGGTCCTGTGGACCACTGTACACAACATAGGGCCCTTAGTACAGTGTTTAGCTCAATTGAGATCTGCCTTTTATATATTGTCACAACAAAGTGCATAATCCTTAACACTAGATCGGAAAAAACATATTTCCCTTTTAGTTTTCCTTTCTTATAAAACTGCTTGTGATGAATAATGACCGATTTTATTTTGTAATAGTTTTGCAAACTCATTGTACATCAGAAAGAAACAGATTCAACGTCCACAGCAGTTAATTGCATTCTGCATAATTGTAGATCGTGCCCAGAAATCTGAAAACAAGCAGTCTTTCTCACTAATAAGCAATGTGTCTCAAAGATGGTGTGTCCCAGTATCAGTGCTAAGAACATTTGTTTTTTTTCTAGTCAAAACACTAATCTTTTTCTCAAACCACTCGAATGTCACTGCTTTGGTCTCCGAAGCATCAAGTCTGTGAATTATCTTGATTTTTGACAGATGAATAGAGACACCCATACTGTCGGATTTTCTTGGGCTTCTGTGCAGCCCTCCTGCTGTGCGACAGAGAACACAGGAGCAGCCAAAGATATATTTCTATTAGGAGAACAAAAAAGATCCCAAGTATCAGGACTCTGAGGTTTATTCACGTTACCTCACCAAACGTTCCAGCCCAAGGCGCTGTGTGTGCCCGGCTTGGGGACAGGGTTGACAGCAGCATATAGAGCATCAGCACGGAGAGCCCAGCAGGGCAGAGTTAGGAACAAGACCCCTGCAGACAAGGACCCCATAATCTAAGTCCTGACCAGCGCCCTGCCATGCAGCAGTTTGGATCGGTCCCAGGATGCTTGTTTCCGGTCCAGGGAAGACATGGCTTGGCAGTTCGGGCTGGACTGTTCCCATGAGGCACAGGGTCAGACTGATTTGCATATGGCCATGTCTGAACTGGGGTGGTGGAGTGAGCTAAAGAATGATGATGGATTAAACCCAGATCGGTTGACGGGGGGGGAGTGTTTGATTTGCTCAAACGGTCCGTCCATCATCCCCTTGGGTATCGCTTTGTTCTCCCTAAGTTGGCGAGTATGCCTAGACATGGGTCCCTTGCTCACTTTGCCACTGGATTCAAGATAGCCTGGCTGATGAGGGTTATGAACCCGAACCCACAGCCGGTCCCAGGATGCTTGTAAAACATGGTTTGGCAGTTCGGGCTGGACTGTTCCCATGAGGCACAGGGTCAGACTCATTTTCATATGGCCATGTCTGAACTGGGGTGGTGGAGCTAGCTAAAGAATGAGGATGGATTAAAAGCAGATCAATTGACTGGGGGTGAGTGTTTGATTTGCTCGAATGCTCCGTCTATCATCCCCTTTGGTATCGCTTTGTTCGCCCCAAGTTGGCAGGGTATGCCCAGACGTGGGTCCCTTGCTCACTTTGCCACTGGATTCAAGATAGCCTGGCTGATGAGAGTTAGGAACCCGAAACCGGTCCCAGGATTCTTGTTTCCGGTCCAGTGATGCTGGACTGTTCCCATGAGGCACAGGATCAGACTGATTTGCATATGGCCATGTCTGAACTGGGGTGGTGGAGTGAGCTAAAGAATGATGATGGATTAAACCCAGATCAGTTGACTGGGGGTGAGTGCTTGATTTGCTCAAACGCTCCGTCCATCATCCCCTTTGGTATCGCTTTGTTCGCCCTAAGTTGGCAGGGTATGCCCAGACGTGGGTCCCATGCTTACTTTGCCACTGGATTCAAGATAGCCTGGCTGATGAGGGTTATGAACCCGAAACCGGTCCCAGGATGCTTGTTTCCGGTCCAGGGAAGACATGGCTTGGCAGTTCGGGCTGGACTGTTCCCATGAGGCACCGGGTCAGACTGATTGCATTTGGCCATGTCTGAACTGGGGTGGTGGAGTGAGCTAAAGAATGATGATGGATTAAACCGAGATCAGTTGACTGGGGGTGAGTGTTTGATTTGCTCAAACGATCCGTCCATCATCCCCTTTGGTATCGCTTTGTTCGCCCTAAGTTGGCAGGGTATGCACAGACGTGGGTCCCATGCTCACTTTGCCACTGGATTCAAGATAGCCTGGCTGATGAGGGTTATGAACCCGAAACCGGTCCCAGGATGCTTGTTTCCAGTCCAGGGAAGACATGGCTTGGCAGTTCGGGCTGGACTGTTCCCATAAGGCACAGGGTCAGACTGATTTGCATATACCATGTCTGAACTCGGGTGGTGGAGTGAGCTAAAGAATGATGATGGATTAAACCCAGATCAGTTGACTGGGGATGAGTGCTTGATTTGCTCAAATGCTCCGTCCATCATCCCCTTTGGTATCGCTTTGTTCGCCCTAAGTTGGCAGAGTATGCCCAGATGTGGGTCCCTTGCTCACTTTGCCACTGGATTCAAGATAGCCTGGCTGATGAGGGTTATGAACCCGAAACCGGTCCCAGGATGCTTGTTTTCGGTCCAGGGAAGACATGGCTTGGCAGTTTGGGCTGGACTGTTTCCATAAGGCACAGGGTCAGACTGATTTGCATATGCCATGTCTGAACTGGGGTAGTGGAGTGAGCTAAAGGATGATAATGGATTAAACCCAGATCAGTTGACTGGGGGTGAGTGCTTGATTTGCTCAAACGCTCCGTCCATCATCCCATTTGGTATCGCTTTGTTCGCTCTAAGTTGGCAGGGTATGCCCAGATGTGGGTCCCTTGCTTACTTTGCTACTGGATTCAAGTTAGCCTGGCTGATGAGGGTTATGAACCCGAAACCGGTCCCAGGATGCTTGTTTCCGGTCCAGGGAAGACATGGCTTGGCAGTTTGGGCTGGACTGTTCCCATGAGGCACAGGGTCAGACTGATTTGCATATGGCCATGTCTAAACTGGGGTGGTGGAGTGAGCTAAAGAATGATGATGGATTAAACCCAGATCAGTTGACTGGGGTTGAGTGTTTGATTTGCTCAAACACTCTGTCCATCATCCCCTTTGGTATCGCTTTGTTCGCCATAAGTTGGCAGGGTATGCCCAGACCTGGGTCCCTTGCTCACTTTGCCACTGGATTCAAGATAGCCTGGCTGATGAGGGTTATGAACCTGAAACTGGTCCCAGGATGCTTGTTTCCGGACCAGGGAAGACATGGCTTGGCTGTTCGGACTGGACTGTTTCCATGAGTCACAGGGTCAGACTGATTTGCATATGGCCATGTCTGAAACTGGGGTGGTGGAGAGAGCTAAAGAATGATGATGGATTAAACCCAGATCAGTTGACTGGGGGTGAGTGTTTGATTTGCTCAAACGCTCCATCCATCATCCCCTTTGGTATCGCTTTGTTCGCCCTAAGTTGGCAGGGTATGCCCAGACGTGGGTCCCTTGTTCACTTTGTCACTGGATTCAAGATAGCCTGGCTGATGAGTGTTATGAACCCAAAACCAGTCCCAGGAGGCTTGTTTCCAGTCCAGGGAAGACATGGCTTGGCAGTTCAGGGTGGACTGTTCCCATGAGTCACAGGGTCAGACTGATTTGCATATGGCCATGTCTGAACTGGGGTGGTGGAGTGAGCTAAAGAATGATGATGGATTAAACCCAGATCAGTTGACTGGGGGTGAGTGTTTGATTTGCTCAAACGCTCCGTCCATCATCCCCTTTGGTATCGCTTTGTTCGCCCTAAGTTGGCAGGGTATGCCCAGACGTGGTTCCCTTGCTCACTTTGCCACTGGATTCACGATAGCCTGGCTGATGAGGGTTGTGAACCCAAAACTGGTCCCAGGGTGCTTGTTTCCAGTCCAAGGAAGACATGGCTTGGCAGTTCGGGCTGGACTGTTCCCATGAGGCACAGGGTCAGACCGATTTGCACATGGCCATGTCTGAACTGGGGTGATGGAGTGAGTTAAAGAATGATGATGGATTATACCCAGATCAGTTGATTGCGGGTGAGTGTTTGATTTGCTCAAATGCTCTATCCATCATCCCCTTTGGTATCGCTTTGCTCACCCTAAGTTGGTCGGTATGCCCAGACGTGGGTCCCTTGCTCACTTTGCCACTGGATTCAAGATAGAGTGGCTGATGAGGGTTATGAACCCGAAACCAGTCCCAGGATGCTTGTTTCCAGTCCAGGGAAGACATGGCTTGGCAGTTCAGTCTGGACTGTTCCCATGAGGCACAGGGTCAGACCGATTTGCATATGGCCATGTCTGAACTGGGGTGATGGAGTGAGTTAAAGAATGATGATGGATTATACCCAGATCAGTTGATTGCGGGTGAGTGTTTGATTTGCTCAAATGCTCTATCCATCATCCCCTTTGGTATCGCTTTGCTCACCCTAAGTTGGCCGGTATGCCCAGACGTGGGTCCCTTGCTCACTTTGCCACTGGATTCAAGATAGCCTGGCTGATGAGGGTTATGAACCCGAACCCAAAGCCGGTCCCAGGATGCTTGTAAAACTTGGCTTGGCAGTTCGGGCTGGACTGTTCCCATGAGGCACAGGGTCAGACTGATTTTCTTTTGGCCATGTCTGAACTGGGGTGGTGGAGTGAGCTAAAGAATGAGGATGGATTAAAACCAGATCAATTGACGGGGGTGAGTGTTTGATTTGCTCAAATGCTCCGTCTATCATCCCCTTTGGTATCGCTTTGTTCGCCCTAAGTTGGCAGGGTATGCCCAGACGTGGGTCCCTTGCTCACTTTGCCACTGGATTCAAGATAGCCTGGCTGATGAGAGTTATGAACCCGAAACCGGTCCCAGGATGCTTGTTTCCGGTCCAGGGATGCTGGACTGTTCCCATGAGGCACAGGGTCAGACTGATTTGCATATGGCCATGTCTTAACTGGGGTGGTGGAGTGAGCTAAAGAATGATGATGGATTCAACCCAGATCAGTTGACTGGGGGTGAGTGTTTGATTTGCTCAAATGCTCCATCCATCATCCCCTTTGGTATCGCTTTGTTCGCCCTAAGATGGCAGGGTATGCCCAGATGTGGGTCCCTTGCTCACTTTGCAACTGGATTCAAGATAGCCTGGCTGATGAGGGTTATGAACCGGAAACCAGTCCCAGGATGCTTGTTTACGGTCCAGGGAAGACATGGCTTGGCAGTTCGGGCTGGACTGTTCCCATGAGGCACAGGGTCAGACTGATTTGCATATGGCCATGTCTGAACTGGGGTGGTGGAGTGAGCTAAAGCATGATGATGGATTAAACCCAGATCAGTTGACTGGTGGTGAGTGTTTGATTTGCTCAAACGCTCCGTCCATCATCCCCTTTGGTATCGCTTTGTTCGCCCTAAGTTGGCAGGGTATGTCCAGACGTGGGTCCCATGCTCACTTTGCCACTGGATTCAAGATAGCCTGGCTGATGAGGGTTATGAACCCGAAACCGGTCCCAGGATGCTTGTTTACTGTCCGGGGAAGACATGGCTTGGCAGTTTGGGCTGGACTGTTCCCATAAGGCACAGGGTCAGACTGATTTGCATATGCCATGTCTCAACTTGGGTAGTGGAGTGAGCTAAAGAATGATGATGGATTAAACCCCGATCAGTTGACTGGGGGTGAGTGCTTGATTTGCTCAAACGCTCCGTCCATCATCCCCTTTGGTATCGCTTTGTTCGCCCTAAGTTGGCAGGGTATGCCCAGATGTGGGTCCCTTGCTCACTTTGCCACTGGATTCAAGATAGCCTGGCAGATGAGGGTTATGAACCCGAAACCGGTCCCAGGATGCTTGTTTCCAGTCCAGGGAAGACATGGCTTGGCAGTTTGGGCGGGACTGTTCCCATGAGGCACAGGGTCAGACTGATTTGCATATGGCCATGTCTGAACTGGGGTGGTGGAGTGAGCTAAAGAATGATGATGGATTAAACCCAGATCAGTTGACTGGGGGTGAGTGTTTGATTTGCTCAAGCACTCCATGCATCATCCCCTTTGGTATCGCTTTGTATATCCAGGTACGGCGCTCTGCCATGTGGGGTGCCGCAGGGCTCTGCCCTGTCTCCATTGCTTTTTAATATCTACCTTCAGCCATTGGTAGAAGCACTGACTAAACTGGACTGTCAGGTGTTGAATTACACCAACAACACCCAGTTAATTGTGTGCATTGACAACTCTGCCCAGGCGCAGTTAAATATACAGAATATCCTCCGGTTCACCATGAACTGGATGACCCAAAATTTGCTCAGGGTAAATCCAGACAAGACAGAGGTGCTGGCCCTTGGCACAGGGGCTAACCCTTGGTCCAGCCTTTTCTGGCCACAAGAGCTTGGCACTGCTCCGATATCGGTGCCAGTTTTGAAAAGCCTGGGCATCAGGTTAGATACCAAGCTAACACTGAACAATCAGGTAGCGGCTGTTGTGGGGAGCTGCGCGAATTTGCTGAAACAACTTAGGAAATTGGTTCCCCTGCTGTCATTTTCCACCATGAATACCATTGTGTCCGCATTAATCCTATCACGTCTGAATTATGGCAATGCAGTCTACATTGGGTTCCCCGAGAAACTCCTGGGGAAACTCCAGGTGACACTAAATGATGCAGCAAGATTTGATTTGTAAGCTGCCAACAAGAACTAGCGCCTCACCCCTGCTATAACAATGACATTGGCTCCCGATTAAGCAGAGGGTCAGGTTTAAGGGCCTGTGTATTGCACACAAAGCTCAGTACAGAGCAGCTCCCAGCTATATAAAAGATCGACTGAAGCCGTACATTCCTAGTCGGTGTCTCCGCTCATTCAGGAGAAACCTGCTGACTTGTCTGCGCTTTAATAGAACTACGCTGGGGGGGCAGTCTTTCTCTGTAGTAATTCCCCAGCTCTGGAATAAGCTACTGGAGAGTCTACGTGGAGAATCTATTCTACTTCCTTTTAGGAAGAAGCTGAAGACCATTCTGTTTTTTGAGGCATTTGGATAAGCTTCCCCACCTTTGTCTGATCAGCTGGCAGTAGGGGGCGTTTGGGTTCTGGGTCAATGTTTCAGCGCTTAGAGACCGTTGGTGATTTGGCGCTTTATAAATATATATTAATTAATTTAAAAATTTAGAACAGATAGGTACCGTTGCAAGACAGAAAGAGGAAATAGGCAAGGCAGACCCCAAAATGGACTTTATGTTAATCTGGCTGTAATAACCACACCCATCAAAAATACTAAATGTAATAGAAAGGTTTCCACCGTAGGGATTACGATGTCAGTTTCTGACAGGCTTCCCATGTAGGGCTTTCCGACATGGAAAGCCGGTCGGAAAGTGACATTGGGGGCCCCCTTCACCCTGCTGTCTCCGGTTGGATGCCAAGGGGACACCTATGGTGCCTCCTTGTTTATCCTTGCACCGTGTGCAGGCATCCTGAGATGCCTGCAACGAGGAGCAGGGATTAATAGATCCTTCCATTTCTCTATGGGAGCTTGTGCTATTACCACTTTACCACTTCTAAGCGGATCGAGACTTCTTTACACTGGCGACGAGGATGGGTGCGCCAGTCTTGCCATTTTGTCTACACCTCTCTTGACATTAACTTCTCTCAGTTCCTCAACCTGTGAGGGAGAGTTGTGGTCTGGCAGCTGGGATTTTCCCTCACTCTTACGTGGGACTGTATTGATGTTTGTACTAATTGGGACAAGGGGAGTGCTACCGGCTCAAGTCTACAATATCTGCCTATTCAAATGCAGTTAAGTCAACTCTATCATTGGAGATTTGCACTGTACAACGTTTGTTTATGTGGTCCCACTGTAGCCAGGAGTGTTTGAGGAGCTTGCTAAGTACCCTGATTGGTGAAGGGTTCTCCGAACTTGGACTTCGTTCACATCATGACACTGCCGGCAACAGGCACTGTTTGTGTTTTGCGACTTTTAACAGTTCAAACTATTGTGTCCGTGGTTGTTGGCCGCCTTTTGAGACTTCTTTCTGCAGGCTCTTGCCAACCGCCTTATTGCTTTTCAAACCTCTGTTGCGCAACGAACGGGAAGCGCGCGCAGTGTTACCTGCAGTGGCTTCCTGACTCCTCTTCTCTCCATTTCCTCGTGATCCTCTGTGACGTTTTCATCTTTCCAATGGACGTTTTCCAGCTCCTACGCACCGGGAGCCACCCGGCATGACGCCCGGTGCATACCGCCATATTGCGGTTGGAGGCGTTACAAGTTTCTTTTTGTCCTCGTCTAAACTCGCTCCGTTTCTTGATGAAGATAATTTAACAAGTTTTTAACAAGTCTGCGACAACGCGGGCTCCCTTTCACCAAGTATGTTACACAGTGGTGGTTCTCTTAACGTAACTGGATCCAAGTCAGTCACCTCATGGAGTCATGCACTGTCTAACCTGGATTTTGTGATCTGTCATGTTCTTGCGCCATCTGAGTGGAATATGGCACTCCCAGGTGCTGTTTTCATAGCAAACTGTTTTTTTTCTTCTTATCGATTCTTCAAGACGGAGCCGCATTACATTGTGAGACTGTACGTTGCAAAATGCGATCTTCTCACAGATCACATGTTTACTTTTGTGGGCTTATTATTCCTGCTGTATCTTTTGCATAACATGTCACTGTCTTGGCAATGCGTGCATGTGTCTCGACCTGCACAGCACATTATTTATGTATGCTCATATGGTGGGATGCTTTTCCAAATTTGTGTCTTTACAGTTTGGGTTGTTTTATCATAGCTGTGCATTCTATAATGGTGCTTTCATTGCATTCTCAGGTATTACAACATATTTTACGTACACGATACTCTAGTGCACACTACCCCACACGGGGTGTACACAATGGTCTCAAGCCTACGTTATGAAACAGTGCAAGAGACCTTTGCAACACAAATCTTAAACCACTACCCTATACAGGGTGTTGTGTGAGTCATGTCATTGCTAGAGTGCACAACGTTACTCACACAATGCACAACGTCTTACCTTCATACGAGGTGTGTTTCTTTGGCTGTTTTTCCCATAGTTACTGTGCACATTGTTCTCGCCTCCACATGAGGTGTTTTTTCCCTGCACTGGGATCGCAGTGGGTTTTAGTCCTATCTGCTCATCATACGTTCGTACACGTTTCTTTTGTGCATAGTTTACCCTTTTCAGGGGATCCATGCAAAGGTTACAGTCCTTTTGCATTAGTGTGGGTTCCTACCCACATTTTAAGTTATCACAGTATTTTCAGTAAACAGTTACCTTACACAAGGTGTACGCTGTGGGACATAGTCCCACGACAACTCCACTCAAAGTTGCTTTTACGGTTTGCGATGTCATGAGTTCCTACTCATATGTGCTGTATTAACAGTTACGTTACTCTAGTGCACGGTGTGGATATTCCACACAAAGTTTGTTCCTTACAAGGTTATTGTTACCCTACATAGGGTGTGTATGGGGAGTCTTCCCTTTTTGTGCACGACTCAGTTCTGGTTTAAAGGGTGTCATTCCCTTTTGTGATGCAATGTTTATATTGAGTTCTTACACATTTTTATATGGGTCCCTACCCATATCTGTTTTAATCATATGGGTTCCTACCAGATCTGTTGTTTTTTTACATCCCTCAACCTCTTCCTGTGTTTTCACGATGTCAACTTTACAAGGGCTATGGTTCCTATGGATCTTAGTCCCATCTGTTACTGCTGTATTGCCTTATGTTTCAAGGGCTTGTTTTCGGGTTATAGTCCTCCCGAACCTCACATATAGTTAAGAATTTTATTATGCACTGTTGTCTTTAGATTATATTTTTAATTTTATATTGATGATGGTGTTTCTTGTAGGTGAGGATTACCCTTATATTTTTCCTCATCTTCCTTGTTTTTTTCTTCTTTTCTGTTTTCCTTCTGAGGTCTTCTTCTCGTGTCTCTTGTAGATTCTGGACTTTCCTTTGTTTTTCTGTCGTGTTTTCTTCCTCTGCGTTTGTCGCTGCATGTAGCCCTGTGTTCCGTTAGTTTTCCATTTTCAGCCTCCATTTCATTCCTGTTCTGGGCAGTGGGTGTGCTTTGGGGCAATCTTTTGTGCTTTCTTTTATCCTTTTCTCTTACGTTGTTGTTTTTTTTCTTCTTCGCTGTTGTGTAAGAAGGGAGGATGGTTTCTATGTTTGATTTTCTCTTCTCTGTTTCTTAATTTCCCTCTGGTTGCTCTTCTTTCTCTGGTTGTTCTCACACTGTTCTTCTTATGATTGTTGTTCTCTCGTTGTTGTTCTTTTTGCTTTTGTATAATCATTTTGCTTTCACTTTCTCAGGTTCTCCTCTTATGTTTCAAGCTTTTTGTTTTCCCGTATAAGAAAGGGGGATATGTTATATCCTGCTAATGCTAATGCAATGCCATTCTACCACCAGTGGAATGTTAATGTGATGATGCTGTCAGAATGTTGGGAATCTGCAGTGAGGAATGACAGTTGACTAGGCTGAGCTGCCTGCTGGCTGCTCCTGGTGGGGTCTCCCTCTGGACCTGAACTGATCCTGATCTGGTCCTCTTCTAATCTTCCTGTGATCTTGTACCATCTTCTAATAAACCTCATTATATCATCTCAACTGAGTGGACTTGATCACTACATACAGCCAGTTTATGGCTGCAGCAGAAGCTCCCATAGATAAAAGAGATTACGCGACTACAGCATGTGAGGTCACTTTGTAATGCTGCGGTGAAGACTGCCGACTGGAAGTTGGTTGGTTCCCGATTCTGCAACGGTTTCGGGCAGACATGAGTCCACTCGACATTATATTTAGGCCCCAAATGTGCTGTTATGGACTATGACCCTGACCGTGAATAGTCACTGAAGCCAAAAATGAACAGAAGTGTCCCTTTATGGAAAAAGATTGACTTAACATGCAGGTCACTGGGTAAGGATACTAATTACAATGTACCAAGCAGACTGCAGGAGTAAATGCGAAGGGATTTAACCTTACAAAGGAACTGTATAGTTGAAACTAGTGTATTCCTGTTTCACAACGCATGTGGTTTGCCATGCATGACCGCACACTGCAGGCATCTTGGAATGGTAACCTTCAGTGAACATACACACTTATGTGTCATGATGCCCAATTTGTTTTCTTCTTTACTATACTTTTCAAAAGTGTGTGATGACCAAGTGGAAACTTTGCAGCAACCAGGTTTTCTGAATAATAAAAAAATTAATAATGCAAGATGGAAATGGGTGAGGGAGAATTGGGAAAACGCAGACAAGTATCTGGGGAGCAGGACAGAGGGGTTAACCCTTTCGCTACCAGGCTTCCCCATTGCAATGATTTTTTTGGCTATTTAGTGTAGTTTGCGCTTAGGCCCCAATACCTTTTTGTCCACATAAGGTATCCACACCAAATTAGCGTCCTTTCCTTCCAACATGGGGAGGATTCTAAAGTTACCCAGGGGTTGCGGATTCCCCTGAAGGGGATCGAGATACTAGGCAAAATACAGCACATTTTTGAGGTTTTGAGGGAAAATGGGAAAAAAGTGCTGCAGAAGAAAACATCTGCTTTTTCCCCGCAAAAGTTATCAACAAAGGGTTTGTGGTGCAAAAATCACCATCTTCCCAGCTTTCCAGAACAGGCAGACCTTTGTCTGAAAACCACATTTTTGTACACAGTTTTGGCATTTTACTTGGACAAAGCCTATTTTTACTATTTTTTGTGCTTTCAACCTCCTTCTAGTTAGTGGCAGAAGTGGGTGTGTAGAAATGACCCTTTTTAGGGGCCCACCAGTGCAGAGATTCACCCTTATCTGTCCACTGGTTCTTTAAACCAACAAAGTACAGATTGGCATGGAAGCTGGAATATCAAATAACAAATTTATTGATCACTCATGAGTGGGACTACATCAATACAACACCCTCAGGCACTGTAGGAGGTAGTACAATGAACACAGAAACCATGGGTCTTATATACCCAGTTTACAGCTGAGTAAGCATGGAGACTCAAATGGGAGGTACAGGCATACACAGGAATAGCTATTGACTAACATGGGCAGGCAAATATTACTTAGTCAGCAAAGTGGGAGGGGAGACAGAACTGCTTACATCAGTCGAAATAGCCAGGCAGTTATGATCTAAGACAGGTGCATTGTAGCAGCTACAGGTCTTTCTGAGCTTACACAGTGCTCTGGCTCAGTACTGAAGGAGTTAACTGCAGTTGATGACTCAAGCAGAATAGAAAGGCAAGCAACAGTAAAGGCGGGAGAAGCACATGGCTAACAAAATGGATGCCACAACAGAAATGGCTTCAGCTCATGCTAACGGCAATTATCTGCGATTTCCACAGACGGCCCTTTTAGCATTAGCTGAAGGCATTCGCTATGCAATAGAAAAAACATGCAGGTAGTCACTTGCACACACCCACACTCATTCATCACCACTACGCAGTGCAGCGGATATCAGGCAGGCCCGTATGGAACACACTTGCACAGATATGCACACAGCACCGTAATGCGGTGTAATTGATATCTAGCGGGTCAATTTACAACATGCTTTAGAGCTTGTGGCCCAAGCCTACCTCCAACTAACCCCGACAGCCCTACACCCATGGGATGGAGATTATCAGTCCTCCCCCCAAGACTTGGCCGCTCGTTGCCAAAGTCCCAATTAATCAGGGTACCTGGGAAGAAGGTCGGGTAGGTAGCAGGACTGATTAGGAGCTTTTCATCAAATGTGGGTTTGGTCACCACCTACAAAGTTCACGCACAGGACGACGAGCTGAAGCTGCCTGAGGGCAATAGTTGATTACTCAAAAGAGTTCCTCAATGTGCCTTCCGGCACCAGCCCAGTTCTGCAAAGCACAGGGGGGTCATGCAGTCTCTTGACCAACTTCTGATCACTCTCAGAAGTGTTTCTTCAGCCCAGTCAATCACTCTCCCTACCCAGGCCCGATTTAAGCACTCCTACTACGTGGCACCAAATTGTCATTAGGGCTGGGTGAGGGGACTAAACTGTTGGTCCACCCTCACTGAGGGAACAATCGATGAAGGGGGAATGAAGCAGGGGAGCCTCTCAGAAGAAAGAGGCACCCCTTCAGGTACACGTCGATCAGAGTGCCACCCAGGCAATTCAGGCACAACGTCTCATGTGCATTGATCTGAGTCAATGAAGAGTTGGAGATTCCGTACCTCCCTCGAAATGAGGTACAACACCCAGTGCACACTGATACAGGTCACACCAGACAGTTTCCGTCGCACACACAGATGCAAGTTTAGCTAGGCTGCATGAGTAGAATGAGGCACCAGTACTGATACGCCTTCACCTCACGCAATTTTGCATGTGCGGCACAATTGAGGTAGTGGGCTACACTTGATCCCGCAACCGGTAAATACCCTCAGAGCCAACAAGGCCCAGGTTGGAGCCCCCACGATGCAGAAGCCACACGCCTTAGATGCAGGCATTACTTCTGTTGCTCTACACAAGGCCATCTCCAGGCACAATTCTTAGCTCCATGCCGTGCTACCAGTTGGGATCCAGGAGACATTGTGGGCACTTAAGAGGACACCGCTCTCCACGTGTCACAACTAGACAGTGTGCATCCCTCGTAGGAGATCTTTGATGTCCCTGAGACCTCTAAAAGGATACTATTCCGTAAGGGCACACTGTCCTGCCCAATGACAATAATCCTTCTTGAACACAACAGATTCTTCTGGCAGTGTGAACGATGCAGTTTCATGTTCTCCTGCCTAACTCCCTAAGTGTATCTCTGCCCTGCTGATGTATGGTGCCCGTAGTTATACTACAGTGTGCCTTTGAAGTAGTGGGTGGTTCAGAGGGTCTCCATTTGAACCACAGACGTCACTTCTAAATTTCAGTCCTGTCTGCCATGAGGCCTTGGAACGCAGACCTTACTCTATAGTGGGTCCTTGATCTGGCTACCAGAGGCCAACTGTCAAAAACTCTTCTCCCAATCAATCCAGCCTGTCCCTCAAATGGCAGAGGTCTTTCATTCTAGTTGCATGCCCAAGGTTTATAACTATCGCTGAGGAATGCACAGATATGCTTCCCCAGCCGCCAGTGTGGACGGGAGCCAAGTAAAAAAACACTCAAAAAATGTTAGAGCAGAGAAATGCCCACTTTCTAGAAGTGGAATTTCTAAGCTAGTGATGACACAACCACCTTTACAATCAATCAATCAATCAATCAGGGATTCTTTAAGTGCGCTACTCACCTGTGAGGGTCTCAAGGTGCTGGGGGGGAGGGGAGCAGCTCCCGTCAGTCAAAGAGCCAGGTCTTGAGGGTCTTCCTGACGATGTGCAGGGTGGGGGTGCACCTGATGTCTATTGGGAGCTTGTTCCAGGTCTTGGCCACAATGTAGGAGAAGGTTCTGCCACTCATTCTTGCTCTAAAGATGCACGGGGGTTAAGCAAGGGTGAAGTCGGCCGATCGGAGGGTCCTCTTGAGTACGTGGACAGAGATTCTATTGTGTTGTGGAGGCATCTGTAGGCGTGGGTGAGTGTCTTGAAAGTTTCTCTCTTCTCAACAGGGAGCCAGTGGAGGTTGCACAGTTGTTGGGTGATGTGTTCGTGTCAAGGGATACCGAGGACGAGTCTGGCTGCAGTGTTCTGTATGGTCTGGATTTTGTGGAGCAGAGACTTGTTGATCCCTGCGTAGAGGGCGTTTCTGTAGTCCAGTCTGCTGGTTATGAGTGCGTGGGTGATCACAGGTTTGTCGCTGTGAATCCAATGACTGGAAACATTAAGAGGCTGCTCTGCTGCAATCCACTTTGCAGCCTGAAGTAAATGTAACATTTCCCCATGTGAAGAGCAAACCTCATAGGTAGTGAAAACACACATGGGTATTCCTTACGACCTGGGCAGGTAACACACATGTGTACCAGCCCTCCCTCTTACCTGGCACTCGGCGTACCCTAGGGGTGCTCTAGTCGTAGTGAAACATCCCCTCAGGATTGGCTTGTAATTTAAAGAGACAAACCTGAGCACAAGCGTAGACCTGAAATGGCAAGCTTGAAACATGTTAACAACACTACAGGTGCTAGTAAGCCCACAAAGGCATGCAATGACAGACTTACAACATGTTTAAAAAAATCAGGTAAGCACCCCTTCCTAACATGTGTAGGAAGGGCGTGTGTACTTTCACACTGCATTTACAACTGGAAAGTGTCCAGAGTCCTAAGGCCACAGAGAGAGAATCAGCAACACCCCAATGGTGTCTCCTGGGAAGAGCAAACCTCCCAGGTAGGCAAAACCCACATGGAGGTTCTCACTCACCTGAGCATGGAACACCCATGTGTACCTGCCCTGCCTTTTACCTACCACCTGCTCAGCTCCTCCGGTCTTACCCTAGGGGGGCTCTAGTGGTAGTGGAAGGCCCACTTAGGATGGAATTTTTGTAAGGTAAAAATGCCAACCTGAGCAATGGCAGGCCTGATAATAGTTTGACAGGATATTCAGGTAGTTGGCACACTACGTGCTGCATTCTCTCCTAGCCACTGCAGTACATGCCCTGGGCATGTGGTGTATCTTTTTACAGGGTACTCATAGGTACAGCACCTAAACCAATCATGTACGTCTCACTTCCTAGCATGTGTAGGAAGGGTGCACAGGCTTTCACACTGCATTAGAGTGAAAAGGTGCCCAGAGTCCTACGGTCATGAAAAGAGAGTCAGAAAAGACCCAGAGAAAAAAAATGAAGTTTTAGGGAAATCACCTGAGAAGGGCCATGTCCAACAATGATAAAGAGATAAATAGTACTAAAGTATCACATTTATGAAGTATACAGAAAATCAAATCAATTCGAAAGTTGAAAAAGAAGAAGAAAAGACTCAACTGAAGATGAGAGCGAGCTTTGTCAGATTCACAGAGGTAAATTTGATGATTAAGATAACCATCAGAGGAGGGTATGATAAGGTATTTGTAGCGAAAAGCAAAATAATATAGGTAAAAAATGTTTGTATTAGTGTGCATTGTACAAAATGTCTATGTTATTAATACAAGTAAAAAAACTTGCAATGTTTACACCTACTGTGTCTCAAACCTGTTTAAAGCAGCATTGCTTAGAATGTGTTTGACTAAAATGTGCTGATACATGCTTTGAATGTTAAGTTCTTGACCCTTTCATGATCATGTTTTATTAAATAAATGTTACAGTTAGCTCCGCAAAATGTTTCTTCTCATACTGAAAAGAATTAAAAAATGCCTGCTTAGAATGAATTATTAAAATAGAATTTTGACGAATTGACCACATGCATTTAGGGCAATAAACTGAATTTGTTTCTTTTAGCATACTGTTTGTTTCTCAATGATAAATTCATGAAGATAATGTTTTTTTATTAATACAGACGTTTCGATTTCTACGTAGCTCATTGTTACCTAAAATACAATTTGCATAATTAGATGGATCGAAATCTAGTTCCATTTCAGAGGAAAGGATATTTAAAGTAAAGAAACCTCATTTGTATCTGTATTTCGAAACAACAAAGTTGCCTACTTGAAGGTTACTGTCTGAACGCTATGGTAATAAGGAGTGAACCTGTTCCCAGGCAGAACCCCAAAAGATGATTGGATGAGAGGAGGAGAATATGCAACATTAACTTCAACATTGATTTTGCCCATTAAGAATAGTATGTTTTCCTAGAGTAGGTTGGTGCAGAGTCAGAATATCGAAGTAAAAAATTCGATATACACAAATAGCATGGTAAAAATATAGTTGGTCAAGAATATCGAAAGAAAACTTATCGTGGTGTAGAATATCGATTTTGGGTAAGTAATATCAATGTAAAAAATATCAAACTGTTTAATATCGATGTAAAAAATATTGAAGTGTTTTAATATCGTTTGCAAAAATAAAGATGTTAAAAATATCTATTTTTTTTAATGCCATGTATTTTAGTATATATTTTATATGTGTGTGATGCTTGTATTGTTTGCATAAGAATTCTTTGTATTTTTATTATATGTGTTAAAGTTTTAGTAGTAATTTAATTTTTTTTGTTTGAATTTTGCATTTTTAGTTCCGTAGCGGGTTGTGGGTTTATAGTAGGCCTGGGCAAAATTTCCGTTCCGTTCGCGGAATTTGCGATAATTTGGCATTTCCGCGTTCCGCGGAGAGCGCGGAAATGTCAAAATTTCCGCATTCCGCAGCTTTGCGATAATTTGGTACTTGCTCGCGCTGTAAAATAATACATTCTCGCGCGCGCGCGATCGCCTTACCTGAATCCCCGCATTCGCCGACAAGTTTTCCCGATCCGGTCGCGTTCTCCATGAGATGTTGTATTGTTTTAGCCATTTGCGCTGTCTCGCGACAGTTTGCGCCCGCAGTGACGTCATGCGATCACGTCTTTCTTCTCGCGATCATGCACCGCGAGAAGAGTGAAAACAAGATGGCCGCGCCCGCAAGCAACCGCATGGGTAAGTTGGCGAGCCGCGAACACGCAGAAAATACCGCAAACGGGCGGGAAAAAAACTTCCGCATCTTCGCGATATTTCCGCGTGTTTGCGGAGATTTTAAACATCTTCGCGATAATTTTCGGAAGTCGCTTCCGCGAATTCCGCCCACCCCTAGTTTATAGGGGAATAGGGTGGGAAGTAATTGAATTGCAGTACATTTATTGATGAATTTTTATTTATTAATATTTGTTGAATTGAGATGTGTTAAATGTGTACATTTATTTTGTATTAATTATTTAATAATTCATTGTTCTTTAATTTTAATTAATTGGCAATTAATTACTTTAATTGTGTAATTATTGTAAGGTGTGTGTTGTGGTGTTTATAGATGAAAATGTTGGGAAGGGTGGGAAGTAATATATTTTTAATTGATGAATTATTAATTAATTGTTAATTATTAAAACGTAATTAATTAGTAATTAATTATGGTAATTGTGTAATTTATTTTAGGTGTGTGTTGTGCATAATATAGTGTTAAAGAATGCATATCCAATGAATGTTTATTATTCTTTTTTATTAATAACAATTTGTAAAATCATTATTAATTATGTTAATTATTGAAATGTAAATAAAAATGTTTTTAATGGTGTGGTGTTATATGGTAGGAAATAAAATAAATACATTTATGTTTTGAATGTATGTTTTGTTTGTTTATTTTAAATATATATTGTTTATAAATGTATTTAATCATTTATTTTACAGAATAGTTGCACCTTTTTGTTATATGTAATTGATATATTTAATGTTAATATTTAATGTATTTAATCATATTTTTAAACTATTATTCATTTATTTTTGGGATTAATTAACATTTTTCAATTGTTTAAATGTTATTATCAATTTTTGTTTATGTGCTATCTAACAGTTTCCCTACTGTTGCACTCACTGGAGTCGGAATAGTAATTCTTACCTCTCCGCTATCCAGCACTTTCCCTACTGTTACACTTACTGGAGAGGGAATAGTAGTTTTTACCCTTCCACTATCCAGCACTCTCCCTACTGTTTCTCACACTGAAGTGTGAATAATAACTTTTACACCTCCGCAATCCAACACTTTACCAACTCTTGCAATCACTGGAGTGGGAATAGTAATTTTTACCCCTCCGCTATCCAACATTTTCCCTACTGTTGCACTCTTTGGAGTTGGAATAGTAATTTTTACCCCTCCGCTATCCAATAGTTTCCCTACTGTTGCAGTCACTGGCGTGGGAATAGTAATTTTGACCCCTCTGCTATTCAATACTTTCCCTATTGTTGCACTCTTTGGAGTTGGAATAGTAATTTTTAGCCGTCCGATATCCAATACATTCCCTACTGTTGCACTCACTGGAGTGGGAATAGTCATTTTTTCCCCTCCCCTCTCCTATCCAATGCTTTCCCTATTGTTGCACTCTTTGAAGTTGGAATAGTAATTTTCACCCCTCCGCTATCCAATACTTTCCCTACTGTTGCACTCATGTGAGTGGGAATAGTAATTTGTACCCCTCCACTATCAAATACTTTCCCTACTGTTGCACTCACTGGAGAGGGAATAGTATTTTTTACCCCTCCGCTACCCAATACTGTCCCTACTGTTGCACTCACTGGAGTGGGAAAAGTAATTTTTACCCCTCCCCTATCCTATACTTTCCCTATTGTTGCACTCTTTGGAGTTGGAATAGTGATTTTCACCCCTCCGCTATCCAATACTTTCCCTACTGTTACACTCATTGGAGTGGGAATAGTAATTGTTACCCCTCCGCTATCAAATACTTTCCCTACTGTTGCTCTTACTGGAGAGGGAATAGTAATTTTTACCCCTCCGCTATTTTCCCTAATTTTGTATTTAGTGTACTGTGAAATGTACGGTGTATTTTTTTAATAATAGTTACATATTGTATTACTTATAAAATTGTTAGTTTTTAAATAAAGATAATTGTTAATACATTATTTTTAAGTAAATATATGCTTGTGTGTTTATATGTTTTTTAATTAAGTTTATTTGTAATATTTAGTTAAAATGTATAGTAAATGTAATTTGTTTTGTTAAAAATAATATTAATATTTAATATATTTAATACATTGGATTTTATTTTATATACATTTTAAAATCGGTATTTTTTACATCTATATTTTTTACATCAATATTTTTGATTTCATATTTTTGTACTTACCTGTTAACCCCTTTGATGCTCATGACGGAGCGGTTCCGTCATGAGCATCGGTTGGGCTGTGCTTATGATGGAACCGCTCCGTCATGAGGACAGCCCCTGGGGCATCGATATTGGCACCTTAGATGGGCATGGCAACGGAAGAGTTTCCGCTGCCACCCCAGACCCCCCATGCTTCCCCATGACCTCAGCGTGCACAGCGCGCGCCGATGTCATCACAAAGCACTGGACGTGCTGGAAACCATTTGTTTCCAGCACGTCCAAGAGGAGGGTGAGTTTTTGCTGCTCCGGTGGGGCGGGGGGGCCAAATGTAGATGTCTTGAGGCATCCCTGATTTCTCAATGCAGGGCATTCCTGGTGCACGATCGCGCACAGCTTCGCGATCATGCACCAGGAATGCCCCCACTAGACACCAGGGATGTCTTTTTGAGTACAAAGAAAGTGCCCCCTTGGCCAAGGGTCGCTTCCTAAGGGGGATATTTTAATTCAGACTTTTCTGCCCCCCCCCTGGGGACAGATCAGCCATTTTTTGGCCGATTCTGGACCGGGGGGGGGGCAGAAAAGCCCACTAGAGCCAGGCAATTTGTATTTTCAAAAATCGGAAGTGACCCCTTGGGCAGGGGTCGCTTCCAGGGGCCCTAATTATTTTTAAAGTATATTCTGCCCCCTCTGGGGCAGACCGGTTTTTTTATTTGGCCTTTCTGCATCCAGAAAACCCCACTAGACACCAGGGAATTTATTTATTTTTTAAATAGAAGTGACCCCTTGGGCAAGGGTCGCTTCCTGGGGTCAAGTTTATTTAAAAATTAAATTCTGCCCCCCCTGGGGACCGATAGCCCAATTTTTGGGGAGTTTCTGGCTCGGGGGGGGGGGCAGAAAAGCCCACTAGAGCCAGGGAATTTGTTTTTTTTAACTTGGAAGCGACCCCTTGGGCAAGGGTTGCTTCCAGGGGCCCTATTTTAAAAAAAAGTATATTCTGCCCCCCCTGGGGGCAGATGGGTTTGTTTAATTTGCCTTTCTGCCCCCGGGGGCACTAGACACCAGGGAGTGTTTTAAATTTGAAATGGAAGCGACCCCTTGGGCAAGGGTTGCTTCCTTATGAGCCTAAATAATTTTTAATACTTTTCTGCCCCCCCCCCCGGGGGCAGATGACCTATATTTTTTGGCGTTTCTGGCCCGGGGGGGGGGGCAGAAAAGCCCACTAGAGCCAGGGATTTAAAAATAAATTAATTGGTCGCTTCCAGGGGGCATATATTTGTTAATGTGTATTCTGCCCCCCCGGGGGCGGATCAGCCTGTTTATCTGGCCTTTTTGCCCTCATTTGGGTAGTGACATAGCGTGTTATGATGTGAATTGTTTTTAGTTCTTGTGAATTGTAATTGTAATGCTTTATTTCTACCTTTTTGTTCTAGTTCAAGACTTTTGCTCTTTAGACTGTTGCAGGTCGCGGTTTCGTCACTGGTGGTTCTGCTGTTTGTGTAGTTGCATGTGTTTGGTAAGAGACTTTTTTTGTACAATGTAAATGAGTTTCATTTTTCTGAATGTGTTTTTTGCAAATTGTGTAATAATACCAGTATGTTTGGCTTCTGTTTTTTGAGTGTTTAAAACATTTTGCATTTGTGCTTGATGTGTATTTTGTTGTCTTTTGAGTAATTGTTTTTTATTTTCTTTCTAGTGGGATATCGTTGATTTTTTATGAGTCTTTGCAGAGTAGGTGCTGGTGAGTGTAGCTGTCTCTTGTAAGTGAATCGTATAGTTTTTGAGTATATAGATCTTTGTGATAAAGGCACACATTTTTTTACTTACTTAGTTTGCACAGTGTTGGTTGTTGACTTGTTTGTGCAGTCTCCTTTCTTAGTAAGGATAATGGGTAGCCGCAGGATTACTGCTCAGCAGGTTGTTGGTATGCTTTTTGATTCTTCCTCTAACCATGGTCCAGAGACTGACTCTGATTCTGAGGCAGAGGTGGGAGGGGAAGATTCAGGCAGTGAGTTTTCTCTCAACATGGCATCATCCGATGATGAAGCTACTCTCAGTGCGGATGAAGCTACTCTTAGTGCGGACGAAGTGCCTGTGTTAGAGGAGGACATCGAAGTGCCGATAGTGCGGCAAGAGGCATCTGGGCTGCAGCCTGGGGCTGCACGGCTTCCCATTGGTATAGTGCGGCAAGAGGCATCTGGGCTGCAGCCTGGGGCTGCAAGGCTTCCCGTTGAAAGTGCTGAGCTCTGGGTTGCCCTAGGCATGGTGCAGCCGGCATTGCCAGACTTTACTGGTGTTCCAGGGTGAATACTGAAAACTTTTTGCCGATACTTATTTTTCAGTTGTTTATGGACGATGTGTTTTTGGCAGAGGTTGTTGAGCAGACTAATTTGTATGCGAAACAGTTTTTGAGGGACAACAGTGCCAGCCTTAAGCCCCACTCTAGAGCTACCCGGTGGACTCCCACAAATCTGGAAGAGATGAAGAAGTTCTTGGGTTTAACTTTTTTGATGGGCTTTCTAAGGAAGCCATCAATGTATTTCCGGCAGTCATGAGTCGTGATAGGTATTTGCTTCTGCTTCGAATGTTGCATTTTGTCGATAATGGTTTAGCTTTGGCACAAGATCACCCTGATTGTGATCGTCTTTTTAAGATTTGGCCTGTCATTGATCACTTTGTTGATCGATTTTCTGAGATCTATGCTCCAGGGAAAGAAATTGCAGTGGATGAGTCTTTGGTGTTGTTCAAGGTCCGCTTGGTTTTTAGGCAATACATTCCTAGTAAGAGGGCACGCTATGGAAATAAGCTGTATATGCTGTGTGACAGTAGGACTGTATATATCTCTAATTTCAGGGTGTACACCGGTAAGGAATCCAGGATTAAACCCCCTGGTTGTCCGTCCGCTTTTGGAGTGACTGAGAAAATTGTATGGGAACTTGGTAGGGGATTTTTTAGCAAAGTCCACCATTTATATGTAGATAACTTCTATACTGGTGTGTGGTTGTTCAGGGAATTGGCCAAAGTGGACACTGTTGCTTGTGGCACAATCCGCTCTAACCGTAAAGGTTTCCCAAAAGAACTTGTTTGTCAAAAGCTTGTGCGGGGACAGTGCAGTGCGTTGCGATGCGAGGAGCTTCTAGATGTGAAGTTTTCAGACAGGAGAGATGTCTACATGCTGACTACCATCCATGATGAAAGCACTGCACCTGTGACTGTTTGGGGTCACGTTGCTGAAGCGCACAAACCTGTGTGCATTTTAGACTATAATAGGCACATGGGTGGTGTTGACAGAGTAGATCAGAGGTTGGAACCTTACGCTGCTCTTTGTAAGGCTTACATTTGGTACAAGAAGTTGGCTATCCATCTTTTCCACTTGGCAACCTTTAATGCTTTTGTTGTGTTTCAGGATTCTTGTGCTGAGTCAAAGATGACTTTTGCTAAGTTTCATGAGTCTGTAATAGGCAGCCTTGTTTTAGTGGAACAGGCAAGTGTTCCTAGAGTTGAAGTGGTGGAGGATGGTGCTAGATTGAAAGATCGCCACTTTCCTTATCACATTCCTTCCACACCCTCAAAAGACTTTCCAAGTAGGAGATGTAGAGTCTGTTGGCGCAGAGGTATTCGGAAGGAGACTCGCACATACTGCCCCGAGTGTCCTTCGAACCCTGGGCTGTGTGTGCCTGCTTGTTTTAGAATGTAGCACATGCAAAATGATTTTTGGGAGCATCTATGAGTGGTAAAGTGAACTGCCTGGCCTCTATTGTTTAATATTTTTTGTTCAGTTTCAAGGTTGGCATTTGTGTAGTGTAGTTAGTTTCAGTTTTTGTGGTAGTAGATTTGTATCTATTTGCAATTTGTTTGTGTTTTCTTATTTATATAAAAAGAAATCCTAAATGTGATGGCGGTGTGCGTGGAGTGGCGCTTGTCTGGCGGTGCGTGGTCTGGCGCTTGGCTGGCGGTGTGTTTGGATTGGCACTTGGCTGGCGGTGTGTTTGTACTGATGCTTGGCTGGTGGTGTGCGTGGACTGGCGCTTGGCTGGCAGTGTGGTGTGTGTGGACTGGCACATGGCTGACGGTGTGGTGTGCATGGACTGGTGCTTGGCTGGCGGTGTGCATGGACTGGCGCTTGGCTGGCGGTGTGTGTGGACTGGCGCTTGGCTGGTGGTGTGTGTGGACTGGCGCTTGGCTGGCAGTGTGTTTGTACTGGTGCTTGGCTGGTGGTGCGTGGACTGGCGCTTGGCTGGCGGTGTGCATGGACTGGCACTTGGCTGGCGGTGTGGTGTGCATGGACTGGCACTTGGCTGGCGGTGTACGTGGATTGACGTATGGCTGACAGTGTGGTGTGCGTGGACTGGCGCTTGGCTGGCGGTGTGCGTGGACTGGTGCTTGGCTGGTGGTGTGTTTGTACTGGTACTTGGCTGGCGGTGTGTTTGTACTGGTGCTTGGCTGGCATGTGCGTGGACTGGCGCTTGGCTGGCGGTGTGTGTGGACTTGCGCTTGGCTGGCGGTGTGGTGTGCGTGGACTGTCACTTGGCTGGCGGTGTGCGTGGACTGGCGCTTGGCTGACGGTGTGGTGTGCATGGACTGGTGCTTGGCTGGCGGTGTGCATGGACTGGCACTTGTCTGGCGGTGTGGTGTGCGTGGACTTGTGCTTGGCTGGCGGTGTGTGAGTAGTGACTAGCTGCTGGTCACTACACACACTGCTAGCCAAAAGCCACTCAACGTATCCGTGAGCTGGTGTAGTTGCTGTGTCAGGAATGTGGGCGTGTGAAAGTGATGGGCCCTTGACTGGCGCTGTCTGCTGGTGTGAGTGTTGTAATGTGCTGGTCCCGCGGCTGGCGTTGTGAATGGTTTTGTAGGTGTCACATGTATGAAAGATGTATGAATGGCCTGTAAAAAGGTTGGTGCCTTATCGTGGCTTTACAACTCACGAGCTGTAAGTCAATGGTTCAGTTTCTCGTCCTTTCAATTAACAGTGCATTTCATTTTTGTGAAAACTCTGGTTAATACAACTGTATATACTGAACCATCACTCACCCTCGTGCCAAATCCAACTAGTATGTATGTGTGCTTGAGGAATTGGAGGTTGTGCATAAAAATGTGTCTTTTCTATTTTTCTCAAGCAGGGTGTACCTTGCCCTTTTTTGCGACTGTTGTAATGTGTTGGTTTTGTGCCTGGTGGTGTAAATGGTCTTGTGTGTTTCCTGTATGAAAGGTGTGTGAATGGCCTGTAAAGCGGTTGGTGCCTTGAAGTGGCTTTACAGCTCACGAGCTGCGAGTCACTGGTTCAGTTTTTTGTCCATTCAATTATTGACAGTGCATTTCATTTTTGTGAAATCTCTTGTTAATACAATTTTATAAACTGAACCATCACTCGCCCTCGTGCCAAATCCAACCAGTATGTGTGTGTGCTTGAGGAATAGGTGGTTGTGCTTAAAAATTAGTTTTTTCTGTTTTTGTCAAGCAGGATGTACCTTGTCCTTTTTAGTGAATGTTGTAATGTGTTGGTTTTGTGCCTGGTGGTGTAAATGGTCTTGTGTGTATTATGTATGAAAGGTGTGTGAATGGCCTGTAAAGCGGTTGGTGCCTTGAAGTGGCTTTACAGCTCGCTGCGAGTCACTGGTTCAGTTTTTTGTCCATTCACATATTGACAGTGAATTTCATTTTTGTGAAATCTCTTCTTAATACAATTTTATATACTGAACCATCACTCGCCCTCGTGCAAAATCCAACCAGTATGTGTGTGTGCTCGAGGAATAGATGGCTGTGCAATAAACTTTGTCTGTTTTGTCTCTCTGCCAAGCTGTACATTTCATTTAAGAATAACCTAACAACTGTAGTTTTTGTCGTAAACTAAACACCCATGGGAGTGCATGGTGATGTCTCTCTTGTGGATCCCAACAAGTTATCTTACCCACAATGTCCTGCAAACCTCAAAATGTGACTGTGACATTTTCCTTGCATTATTGTGCCCAAAAATTCACACGGCGGAAAGTAACAACAAATTTCCAACCCCCCAGCATTTCTCCAAGTATCCCAATAACATTTTTATCTCACTTGTATGGGTGGGCCATGTACCCACGGCAGGGAAGGGCCCACAACCTATTGATGTGACATCAAAATTACCTGCAAAAAGAACTATTGATGGACAGAATGCAGAACAATGTCATACATTCACCCCAGTACAGAGATCTGGGCCTAACTCCATCATTTTTTGGCTCACCATGCCATTCCAGTTTGGACCCAGCCATATGCAAATCAGTCCTGACCCTGTTCCCAATGGGAACAGTCCAGCCCGAACTGCCAAGCCAGGTCCTCCCTGGACTGGAATGAAGCATCCTAGGACCGGTTTCGGGGTTTCACCCCTCTTCAGCCAGGATAGCTTGATTCCAGTGGCATGGAGAGCACGGGAATCACGTCTAAGCATACCCGTCCCACTCGGGGTGACAAGTGCAAAAAGAACTATTGATGGACAGAATGCACAACAATGTCATATATTCACCCCAGTACAGAGGTCTGGGCCTAAATCCATCTTTTTTTTGCTCACCGTGCCATTCCAGTTTGGACCCAGCCATATGGGATCCACGCAAGCCATACCTCCCTGGAAAGCCCCCAGGTGTCTATTTTTCAGAAATGTGTTGGTTTGGTAGGTTTCCCTAGGTGCCGGCAGAGCTAGGGTTCACAAACTACAGCTAGGCACTTTGCCAAAAAAGGGTCATTTTTCACTGCGAAATTGAGGTGTGACCACGTTCCGTTTTGCGCCGTTTCCTGTCACGGGCACTAAGCCAGCCCATACAAGTGAGGTCCCATTTTTCTCAGAAGACTTTGGGGAATGCGGGGTGGGTGGAAATTTGTGGCTCCACGCAGATTCCAGAACTTTCCACCACAGAAATGTGGGGAAAATGTGGTTTTTTTGACAATTGTTTAGGTTTGCAAGGGATTATGGGTAACAGAACCTGGTGGGAGGCAGTCAGTTCTCCCCATCCTGGATTTCCCTGGTTGTCCAGTTTTCAAAAATGTATAGGTTTGCTAGGTTTCCCTAGGTGCCGGCAGAGATAGGGTTCAAAAACGACAGCTAGGCACTTTGCCAAAAAAGGGTCATTTTTCACTGCGAAATTGAGGTGTGACCACGTTGCGTTTTGCGCCATTTCCTGTCACGGGCACTAGGCCGACTCACACAAGTGAGGTACCATTTTTCTTGTAAGACTTTGGGGAACACGGGGTGGGTGGAAATTTGGGGATCCACGCAGATTCCAGAACTTTCCACCACAGAAATGTGGGGAAAATGTGTTTTTTTTTTACAATTGTTTAGGTTTGCAAGGGATTATGGGTAACAGAACCTGGTGGGAGGCAGTCAGGTCTCCCCATCCTGGATTCCCCTGGTTGTCTAGTTTTCAAAAATGTATAGGTTTGCTAGGTTTCCCTAGGTGCCGGCAGAGCTAAGGTTAAAAAACTACAGCTAGGCACTTTGCCAAAAAAGGGTATTTTTCCCTGCGAAATTGAGGTGTGACCACTTTGCGTTTTGCGCCGTTTCCTGTCGCGGGCACTTGGCCGACCCACACAAGTGAGGTACCATTTTTCTTGTAAGACTTTGGGGAACACGGGGTGGGTGGATATTTGTGGATCCACGCAGATTCCATAACTTTCCACCACAGAAATGTGGGGAAAATTTGTTTTTTTGGACAATTTTTTAGGTTTGCAAGGGATTCTGGGTAAGAGAACCTGATGGGAGACAGTATTGTCACCACATCCTGGATTACCCTGGGTGTCTAGTTTAAAAAAATGTATAGGTCTGATAGGTTTCTCTAGGTGCTGGCAGTGCTAGTGTTAAAAAACTACAGCTAGACACTTCGCAAAAAAAGGGTAAATTTTCATTGTGAAAATGTGGTGTGTTCACGTTGGGTTTTGAGCCATTTCCTGTTGAGGGCACTATGCCTACCCACAGAAGTGAGGTACCATTTTTATTGGGAGACTTAGGGTAATTTAGATTTGTAAAGCAACTGTTATTACCTATTGATTTTTTATGCATTTCTGCCTTCCAAATGAAAGACATTGTGTAAAAAAGAAGTCATTTTGAAAAATGACCGATAATTTTCATGCTAGTATGTGTATTCCCAATTTCGAAAATGTGCAAATATGTACTGTTTCTAAACTGTATAATTTGTTACCATTTCAGAAATACATAGGTGTCTTTCATACCGATTTTTCCATGTATACATTTTCCCACAATAATTGCTATATACCCAGAACATAATAAAAAACCATTGCAAATTGCTGCTCAGTTTTTGACTCTGGGTTCGTCGGGTTCTTGGTGAACCTACAAGTCCTATATATCCCCACAACCAGGAAGGTCCAGCGGATGTAATGGTATATTGCTTTCAAAGAACTGTCATAACTAGAAGAAGTTTCAGGTGAAAACGTTGACACAAAAGGCTGTTTTTTCAACTAATTTTCAATTTTTCCTATATTTAACTGTTAATTTCTATCAAGAAACCTTGATGGATCTACACAAATGACCCCTTGCGGAATTCAGAATTTTGTCTACTTCTTTAAAATGTATAGCTTCCCAGGATCCATTATTACTTTTGCATCAATTTCTACCATTAACTGGATGGAGGTTGAAAGCACAAATAATAGCAAAAATAGGCTATGTCCCAGAAAAATGCCAAAACTATGTAAAAAATGTTGGTTTTCTGACAAAGGTCTGTCATTCCCTAAAAGCTGGGGAAATGGTGATTTCAGCCACACAAACCCTTTTTTGATAACATTTGCAGGGAAAAACCCAGACGCTTTCATTTGCAGCCCGTATTTCCAATTCCCCCCACCCCCAAATTTCTCTTTGCTGTATTTTGGCCAATTTCTGGGACCCCTCCAGGGAATCCACAAACCCTGGGTATGTTTAGAATCCCCATGATGTTGGAAGAAAAGGACCTTATGTGGTCAAAAGGTTACAGGGGCCTAAGCGCGCACTACCCCAAATAGCCAAAAAAAAGCTTAGCAGGGGGGCGAGGGGGGAAAGGCCTAGCAGCGAGGGTGTTAAAGTATTGGGAGTCAATATTTTTTCATTCTATATTTTTACTTCGATATTTTTGTCATTTATATTTTTTACATCAATATTTCATCAGTGAACCTTTTACCGTTGCCCCATTCCTTATTTTTTGGGTTTATTCTTTTAATTTGGTATTCCATTAAATATATTTTGTAGGATATCAGTAGCAGTAAAAATTTACAAAAGTGCTTGTATATGCATTTGGATACATTATCATTTCAGCTGTAGACATTGTTGTAGTCTTAGATACTGTTCCAGTATGCTGCTATAGTTTCACTCTATGCTAAAGGATGTAGCTTCACTTTATATATTGTAGCTGAATTTGATGGCTGTCCTTGGTATTGATGAGTGTAAGACTCTGTTCTGCAATGGAGAGTGGAACTATAATCAAACTGGGGAGTGGAACAAAACTGGGGTTAGACTGTGCATGAATAAATGTAAGCTACTAGATGTGGATGAGCATTGCTGAGAGTTTTAGTCTATAAGTAGTTTGAAAGAGGCCTCAAGAGAGTGTGCAGTGGTAAGGTTTTAGTTCTGGTGCCTATATATGCCCCATATCCACACCCTGTGTGTTATGCATGATGAGATGGTCATACCGCTTTTGCCCTTGATGAGATTCGTCCAGAGGAGTTTGCGGGGAGTTTGGTGTTAGCTGAGGGCACTCGGCATGGATTGTGGTATGCTCAAAGGTGTGTAACAGTGTTGTCCATTGCATGGAGATATGACATTTCGGAATACCTCGGACTTCCTCATATCGTAACGTATCTTCCTCCGATGCTCCCCATTTTAAAACTGCTCCCTTCCAGGCAGCTAGAGGAGGTCCCACCGGGTTCCTCCAGTGCATGGCAATGCTCTGTTTGGCTAGCAGGACAGCCATGGACGCAAATCAAGTTTCAACTTTGTGTTGTTTGTGATGCTTGAATATGCCTAACGCACTGACTTACCATTTTGCAGTATCTGTGAGCCCAGTCACCTCATGCAGGGTGGCGTGTATTATGTTCCAGTAAGAACATAGTGTTGGGCAGCTCCAGAACATGTGGAGAAAGGATGTGCTAGGTTCTTGGCATCTCGGGCATACGTATGCTGTGTCAATTTAATATCGCTGGAGAATTTCTGGCGTCAGATAAACCTGATGTAAAATAAAGTATTGTATATTTTTGAATCAGTAATTTCAGGACACTCTTTTGGGATACTCTAATGCCTGCTCCCATTCTTTGTCATGGCGTGGCCTCTGAAGCTCAGTCTCCCATTTTTTCAGCAGGGGGGGAAGTGTTATTGCATTAAGTTCTCGGATAGCCTTATATATCCAACTCACACTGCAACGTCCTGGGCCAATATGTAGGATAGCATGGAGGAAGGGGCGTGTAGCCGGTTCGCTATCGGTCATGTACCAGGTTCGAAGGCAATCTGCCACCTACCACCCTTACATAAGAAACTGTCCTCTAGGAAGGTCGATGTCAGCTGTTAGCTCTGCAAATAAAAGCAGGTGTCCATTTGCGAACAGTGAACCCACCTCTGTGAGTGAATGTTCTGTACAGGTTTGCAGGGCTCGCATTGTGTAGTGATCATGACCTCTGGGAAGGCCTACTAGCGGCAGAAGAGGGGAGTAAAGTGGGGTTGTCCATGACATGTGGTGTATGTGTCTCATGCAGGTGAGCGCTACAGTCACTTGTAATGGATAAGTTAAGGTGGGCTTGGCCCCTGGTAGCAACATACGTCGGATCACAGAGGCAGATATTGGCCCATTAATTGTGTGAGTCTCCCCCAGCACACGTCCCGCCGTCCACTGAAACATCCACTGTAATTGAGCCACTAAAAGATATGCTTCAAATGAGGAAGCTCGCAGTCTGCCTCGATTCACAAGCAGCTGCAATTTGGCCAGGACTTTTCATCTACGACCCCCACCCCATATTCGGGTGCAGAGAAGAGTATCTAGTTCCTGGAAGAAGGAGCGGGGAGGGACTATCTGGAGATTAGCAAAGTAGTAGAGCAGTCACAGGACAAGGGTCATTTTGGCTATTGCTACTCTCCCGATGGGGGCTAAGGAAAGGGTTTTGCAGAGACTGACAGAAGAATGAATGCCTGTTAGTACTTTTCAGTAGATACTCTCGTACATATCTTGTGGGGAGTGATATAGGTGTACACCTTGATACCATGCTGCTCGTGTGCTCCATACAAGGTCAAATCCTCCAGCATGCACCCATTGTGGAGGGAGGTCGGACAACAACGGGTATATTGCAGATTTAGCCCAATTCACCTTAAGACCAGCTACAGACTCAAAATCAGCAAAGTTGGCAAAGATCGGAATAAGGTCTAAAGTGACATCCTGTACATAGAGGAGCAGGTCATCTGCATACAGAGATATGCTGTGTATAGTTCCCACCAGTGGGATGCCCCATTGCTCGCCTTCTTTTCGAAGACAGATCACCAACGGTTCCAATGCCAGGGCGAAAAGCAGTAGGGAGAGTGGACAGCCCTGCCTTGTGCCTCTCAGCACCGGAAATGAGGATGACACGTGCCGCCCAAAGCTTATCCTGGATGATGGTCTTGCGTATATACTTTAGTGTATGCTTGTAAACAGGGCCCCATGCTTATTCTGCAGAGCACTGCAAATAGGTATGGCCATGACAATGTATCAAAAGGCCTTATCAAGGTCCAAGACCAGGTACGCTGCACAAGGATAATGGCCCGAACCTGACCCTGCACATGGAACAACCATCAAATGTTGTGGGAGGTATTTCTTCCCGGAACAAATCTGCATTGGTCCGGGTGTATTGATGTTGAGAGCATCGAGGTGTATCGATCTGCTAGTATTTTGCCATAGATCTTGTAGTCTGCGGAGAGCAGGGCAATGGACCGGTATGAGCCTAGGTGGTGGGGATCCTGGTGTGGTTTTAGAAATGAGACAATGAATTATTCCTGCAAGGATTGTGTGAGTGTGCCTTCCTTTAGTACGGTTTTATACAATTCTACCAGTCATGAGATTAACAGGGTGGAGAATGTATGGAACAATTCTAATGGTATGGCCATCCAGACCTGGGGCTTTATTTGTGGTCAGGGATTGCATAGCTTGTGCCACTTCCGTTGAGGTTATGTGTGCATCTAGGGTGCTGTTGTCAGTTGCTGTTATACAATGCAGTGGGTGTGCAGCTAGGAATCTATCCACTCCTTCTGAGTTTACCTGGTCAGGGGCTGTGTATGAGGCTGTATAGTACTCGCAGAATGTATGCATTATGTCTACTTGGGAGTGGACTGGTGTGCCTGCGATGGTGTACACCTCAGTTATCAGATGTGGGGTAGTATCTTGCTTGATCAGCCATGCTAGCAGAGTGCCAGCTCTGTCCCCTTCCCTGTGTGCTCTGGCAGCGTGTGCTCTAAAGTTATATCATCAGGGGTGTGCAAGTACAGCCGTATATGCAGTTTTGGCATCTGCTACCTGTGTCAGTGTTGCTTCATTTTTATCTGCTGCCTCTGTCAATGCTGCTGGCTTCTAATATGCGGCGCTGTAGGGATTTATGTACTCTGGAGATTTGTTGAGTACATGTCCCTCTAATCATCACCTTGAATGTGTCCCATTCTACTGCCCTGGTAGGTGCTGTGTTGGTGTTTTTGCAGAAATAGTTATGGATGTGTGTTTTTTGCTCTTCCACTTGGCCCTACAGACATTCAGTGTGCAGGTGCCATGTGGGAACCGGTAGCGGGGGAAGCTGCCAAGCCAGAGTGAGCATGAGTGCATCATGATCCAATAGGACCCGGCCCAGGTATTCCATTTCCTGGACCATAGGAATGATGTGTGAGGAGCATAAGAAACAATCAAGGCAGACGCTAAGGTTGTGTAGTATAGAGTGGAATGAAAATAGTCTGGTAATGGGGTATTTGGCAAGCCACACATCTACCAGCATCCAGTGCTCCATCCAGGAGTTAAAATGCTTCGTTTGTGCTATTGTCGGGAGGCTGGATGTGGTGGGTGAGATCTGTCCAGGGAGACGTTTTGTGTGCATTTATAGTCTCCACCCAGTATACAGGGTGTCGCAATATATTGGGCTAACGTGCAGGAAAGGGAATCCCTATATTTCCCCTGCTCTATGTTTGGTGCATAAATACAGCCTAGCAGAATTGGTTCACCTTCTAGAAGCCCCTCTAATAGGGTGTAGCACCCTTCTGCATCTATCAGTCTGGACAGTTCCAGGAATGGGAACCCTGGTCGCAGTCAAATTAGCGCTCCTCATGCAAATGCAGAGTATGTCGTTATGCAGAATTTACCTCGCCAGAGTTTGCGCAATTTGTCAAGCTCCCCTCCTACTAAATGCGTTTCCTGCAGCATTGCAATCTCTGCATTCTGTCGTTTTATGTAAGCGTAAACTGCACATCTCTTGTGCTGTGTTAATGACTCGCACATTAAGTGTGAGGATAGTAATATCAACTTTTCGTGCCATGAGGTTTCATGAGTTTTATAGTTCAGGCACCTTGATGCGGTGTGGGGTAGGGGTTGTTGATTATGCACCTCTCTGGGTTTAGTCTTGATGTCACATACAGGCATAATTCTCTCATCTATCTGTGAACATACCTTCAGTATATTAGTTGGTGATGAAATGGGGGATATTAACTGGAATGGAAAGTATTCCCAATACTGGGGACCTACCGCAAAGGGCGGTATATTCAAAGTCTGCATGTCACTAAAACTCTAATGTGATGTGGGGTCTGGTTGGCCACGTATCTACACCGATTCGGTGGGTGGCATTTGTAGGATTGTTATATATGGGGGAGTCTATCAGTGGCCCAGCATGCACCGCTCGTTACATTGGATCATGTATGACACTATGGCACTGTTAACTGATTTACAATAGAGATACATGGCCTGTAATAGCTACAGTTCATATCAATGTATCAGCTGTTAGAGTCATCAAGCCCATTTGGGATACAGTCTCATCACCGCCTTCCTCTTACGATGTGAAGAGATAGGGGCCTCAGTTGACATCTGTTGTTGCTGTGGTTTATCCTATTTCTGCTGCTGCCTGTAGGGCTGTTCTTTGCTTTGCAATAATTTGCTCTAGGTCTGTGGATCCTGTAAATTGGATGCAGGTCTCAGATTTGGGATGTTTGTTTTGTATTTTAGGGCAACGATGATTGCTCTTCAGTATTGGAGGACCTTTAGTGTTTTTAAAGGACAAGCTTGGAGGATTTTGACAACTTTGATCCACCTAGTCATGAGCCGCCTCGAGACCCATCATGCATGATTTTGAGTCGTGCTGGGAAGTGCAATAAATATTGGATTACTTCTTGTCGAAGATGTTGTTTCACTTCCAAAAATGGGGATTGTTGGCGCTGTACTTCTCAGGAGTAGTCCCGGAAGAGTATAATCTGTTTGTTCTCAAATATAATGGGTCCATGTTGTCTGGTGGCCGGACTACAGCATCTCTGTCTCTATAGTGGAGGAATTTTGCGAGTAGTGGGCAGGGCGGGAGCCCGTAGGCAGCCTGCGAGCTGGCACCCTGTGTGCTCTTCCTATTGAAAAAAAAGCAGTGATGTCTGCATCCGGCGTAAATGAACGGGTCCAGGTTTCCAAATATTCAATACGGTTTGTCCCCTTAATGCCTTTCGGAAGGCCCAGGACTCAAATATTGCATTTCCTCAACAGGCCTTCGAAGGTCATTTGCACGTTCTGCCAGAGCCGATAACTGGCCCAGTATAGTCCGCAATGTTTCTAGTTGTGTTTTGATGGATGGCTGCAGGGTTGTAACACATCCAATTGGCTAATGCGACACTTACTTTCTTCTAACACTGTGGCACAGGCGTACTCGCCGTGGCCACTACATGGACCATAGTTCCTTGGGGCAATTTGCTGGTAAGACGAGCAGAGTGCGGCCAATTGGATGTGTTGTATTGAGGCTCCCTTGAGCCATTGGGCTGACGAGCCCTGGACCAGCACCTGCGCGCCATGAGTGGTATGTTACCTGTTAATACGTTTTTGGCAGTCTACGCGGCACCCCCTTACACTCACCTACTCCCTGCTGACGAGAGGTAACTACCTCGAAACACATGTCCAGGGATGGCTAATGCGACACTTACTTTCTTCTAACACTGTGGCACAGGCGTACTCGCCGTCGCCACTACATGGACCATAGTTCCTTGGGGCAACTTGCTGGTAAGACGAGCAGAGTGCGGCCAATTGGATGGGCTGCAGGGTTGTGTTTGTCTTCTCTCCATCCATCACTCTGTCTGCAAGCCTAAGGTGATCGTAGCAAATCAGGCTGAGACCCGTGGCCAGAGTGCCAAATCGTTCCTCCATCGAGACTCTGGAGTGCTCAATAGCCTCCAAAACCTTATACAGTTTGTCTGACATGGTCAGTACAGGGGAGGGCCTCTGTGTCTCCTTGCTGTGCTTTGGAACCTGCAGAGCCGATTTGCGCTGTGGCGGGCATCAGAGAGCTGGCGTGAGGGCGGAGCTTCCCCATTCTGTGCGCAGTTAGATGTGCTTTTTCTATGGTTCCCCCAACTTGCTTGCCTAAAACTGAGGTCTGGCCGTCCTTCATGCTTTGGTTGGGCCCTGATGGCAAGGGAATGAGAGGAATTTCCCAGCGTGTTAATCACATGATCCTGGGCCGCTCCTCAATGCTGGTGCCGGGCGGTGTGCTTCCCAGTTTTGTTTTCCTGTGTTTTCATTGCCCGGGGCCTGGGTGAGTTCCCTTCCCAAAGTCAATTTTATTCACGTGACCTCTGTAAGTTGGGAGTGGAGAATCTGTCTCTTTGCAAATTTTGGTAGGTTTTCCTGTGTGCTCACTGTGCTCACTACAACTTGTAGCGGCTGATTGTGTGATCATCCCTGTTTACTGTTGGCTGCTTATTCTGGATTGGGACAATAATACTCAGTGTGTTGTAAAGTAGTGTTCTTTGCCGCTGATCAGCGCATGGTGCATTGTGGCCAGAGGTGGCAGGCAGTGCCGTATGAACTGCACTGCTGGCAAATCTGGGCGATCACTAGTGTGTGGCTCTTATTCCACTTTATTCCATTTCTTCCCCAGCTCTGCTATAATTTCTTATGCCGCTGCAGTCTGCTCTATGTTGATGCAACACTGGTTTGATGCAGTGTCCTCCACTTGGTAAAATTTGTGCCCTGCTTTTTGGTACATGACACGGCACTGTTGATAGGGGTTGGGTCTTCTTTCCTGCCAATGTTCTTTGCTTGCTCTCGATGTCTGTTGCAGTCCCCCTTCGGTCATTCATTCACTTTTTGTCGGCCCTGAGTGTGCTCCTAAGAGCTTTGCAAACTGAGCAGAAAGGACCTCTTGTTGTGCCTAGTGTCTCAGCCCTCTATTTTTGGATTCACTCCTGTTGGTGGTGGTGCTGCTGCATTCGCCGCTTATTTGTCTGCTTTTATATAATGTTAATTATACTCCTCAACTGGGAGCGAGGCAGGGCTCTGCAGAGCCGGTGGGATGGGCGGGGGGCCTTCCCCTCCTGTGTCTAGTGTACTTAGGGCAATTTGTTTTGGTAATGACTTGTTATGCACTGGGGGTCTCCTCTCACCCGATTTCTTAAGTTGTGACAGCCGCGAGCGATGAATGTGCTTCTTCTTCTTCCGTCCATCGCCACTACCACTTGGCTCGAGCCAGGCTGTACACACAGCTCCATCCCTTTCGAAGGGGGAGTGGTGGAGCCGACCACTATGCGCCTCAATTCGAGGATCACCCTTTCTGCGCATGGACCTCTGCAAGTGCTCCTCCGCTCTGGATGTGCTTCAACCCCCACGGCTCCTATGCTGGGGGCACAGCTACATGCATTCGCCTGAGATTTTTCCTCATAGCTACTGGGTTTGTCCTTGCTCCACAGGCGCCACCATGTTGATCCTGCATCTCTGCCAGTGCGGGCTCCATGACTCACAGCTGCGTGACCTTTGGGTGAGTATTGAGTACTCAGGCGTTTCCTCTAGCATTTCCAATCTGGGTGTGCTGGTCTAAGGCTCCCCTATTGCAGATAGCTGGAGAGATTCGTGCCACTTCACAGAGCCTCAGCCGGACACGTCTGCCATCATGGCTGGCTTGGCCACACCCCACCCTGCCCCATTCCTTATTGCTTTGAGACTCTACTGAGTTTTGATAAATGTGTCTTTATGGGAAGTTCTTCTTTGATTGATTATAGATTTTAATATATTTTAGCTTCATGATTGATCTCACTCTCTTTTTATCTTGAACTCTTTATGGGTTCTAACTTACACCTTTTTGTCCCATTCTTAGAATTGGGATTTCCTTCCTTTTTAGAACACTCTTAATGCATTATACTTTGATTGAAATAATCATTATTTTCAATCTCAATTCTGTAAAAGATTGATTTTTTTAAACTAAATTGAATGAAATTCATGTGTCTGAATAAAGACAGTTTATTAAAACTGTGGATTAATAAATACCTTAACATCTTCAATAACTCTCATTATTGACTAAACTTACAACCAGACTTTAATTAGTATTTATGTGATGATTTGTTCCTGATTCTCAGATTTGGCATTCATGGTCAATTGGCCTATCAGATGTAATACAAAAAGGATCAGCCCTGTGTGTGATTGTAAACCGTGTTTAATTTAAACGGATTCTCACAGCGCCAGAGGCAAAGTGAATGCATGTCGAAAGTTTATCTGCAAGTACTAATTCATGATGAGTTAGGGACACATAATTTGACGCTATTTTACTTGTGACAGATAAAGCATTCTGCTTTGGTCGGTATGTATTGAAAAATGTGATGTTTAATAGTTTTACAATGCCATATTCATGTCACAGAGGTGTGAGCATATAAGATTGATATAAATAAGGCATGTGTGTAATGTCTATGCCTAAGAAGATATGTCTAACATGTTGGATAGCCCTGTTGTTAATCAGGTTGAGAGATCTACATATATTCACTCCTGTTAAAATTTCAAATAGATTGTTGTTTCTACTGTAGGATTAATGTTGTACTTGGAGAGGCATGATGTAAAATTATCAGGAAGTATCAGGCAGTTAAGCACTGTATCTTCCAAAGACCAGTTCTTGTGCTAGAGCAAAACTGGCTGGACCATAATCATGTCTATAAGGAATGAAACTCCCAATTCGGAGTGGCAATTTAAGTGGAGCTGCTTTTTGTAAGAGCAAGGAGCTTCCTTAAGAATACATTTTCAGCACGCTGTAGTGATTTGACATTCGCAGATCCCCAGAGCTCGGACCCGCACATAGCAGTCGGTCTACATTTGGCCTTATAAACGTACAGCATTTCCCTCGGGTGTTGCATGCTCAATTTCCTGGCAAAGTCCAGCAGAGCTGCAGTACTTTTAACAAATTGACACCTCCTTCTCTTAATTGCATTAGAACAACTCCCATCTTTGTTAAATAAAAACCTAAATAGGAAAATGTAGGTGTAGATAGAATCTTAGAGCCATTTATAAAAAATGTCTTGACAATATGAGGACCTGTTTCCAAGCTTCATAATGAAAGTTTTACTGATATTTATTTTAAGGCCCAGACCCCGCATGAACGAGGCAAATTTGTCTAATACTTACTGTAATCCTAATGGGTATTCGACTCTGATCCTTAAAATAGAGTCGTGCCTGTGCAGGCACCACCGTGGGGATTAGGAAATCCTTTCAGACTGCTTGTTCATTGTTAGAATCCGGGTTCTCTGGTTGGCACAGGTAGGTACTTGTGACAAGCAGGGAACCTTTCCTCTAGTCAGGGTAAGGGGTTACACTCCTAAAATAACCCCTTCTCACCCTCTAGGTAGCTTGGCGCGAGCAGCCAAGGCTTATCTCAGAGCGTTATAGGTTAAGCATTTGTGAACACATACAGGAACCAAGTGACAACACTACAGATGTACACCAAACAGGTTTTTATATTAAAAATAAGGATTCTTTATATAGAGTTACCACAAGACCATTAAATGACAAAAATACACAATACTGTTACTTTAGATGGTAGAAGTTTTCTTAGTTCTCTTAAGTTCTTAAATGCGACACTTTAAGTCAATGTACCTTAGATGCGACATGCAGGGCAACGAAAGTGTTGCAACGATGCTGATGCAATGACGTTTTTGGTGCAAATAAATAAAGACGTGAAGATCTTCCAGATGCGTTACGCTTTTCCGATGTTGTGAGAAGACTCGTCTCGATGCGTCGGCTACAGCGGTGTCACCCCTTTACGCGATGCGACGACAGCGGCCTTGGCAGCAGCACTCTTCTCCGACGTTTGCGAGACGCTTCCGCTCGATGCGATGCTGCAGTGGCGTCACCTCTTTACGTGATGCGACGACAGCAGCTCCGATGGCGGCACGCTTCTCCGTGGATGCGAGGCGCTTTTCTTGATGCGGTGCAATGCGACAACTGCGATGGCTGCAAAGGCGACAAGCTCCTTCGGCGTTGCGAGACACTTCCGGAATGATACGAGATGCTTCCACTCGATGCGATGTTGCAGCGGCGACACCCTTTGCGAGATGCGACGACAACAGCTCTGACGGCGGCACGCTTCTCCTTCCTGAGTCGTGCTTCCAGCTCCTTGCGACACGCAGTCCCTCAGAAGGCCCAACAACAGCAGCAGGCACTTCCAAAAGACTCTGGGGAGCTGGGGGGTGAAGTCCACTGGTCCTGGGACTTTATTCAGGGGGCAAGCTCAGCACAAGCCCTTGGAGATCTTTTAAGCACAAGTTGAAATAAAGTCTTTGTAGTCTTTCTCCTCTCCTTCCAGCAGCAAGGCAACCACTGCAGGCCAATCCCCCAGGTCAGGGACAGTACTCCTCCTTACAGCTTTCCCAGTTCCTTCTCCTCAGGCAGAGGTTCTTCTTGTCAAGCAGAATCTAATTTCTTGGGAGCAGGGTCCCAATACTTATACCCCTAATTCCTGTGTTCCTCTGGGGTAGAGGGGCCTTTGCCCAGTCCAAACCAGCTCTTGAGCACTTTGTTGACATGACTCTGCCTTTCTATTCAGGGGGCAGGGCAGAGACATCAGCCGCTCCACAGGAGGTGGAGCCAGCATCGTGGTGGCAGAGCACAGCCCTATTCAGAGTCCAGGTGCACTCCTCCCACCCATCTGGATGTCAATCTCTCTATTCACCACCAGGCTACCTAGCCCTGCCCCTCTGGGTTTCCCCAGCCCTGTCACTCACACAAACCAGACAGGCAGATACACATCATAGCAGAGGCGGGCTGAAATGGTTAGGCAAGCAAATACCAACTTCCTAAAAGTGGTATTTGCATACACGGAATATTAAAATAAACTTTACTAAAAGATATATTTTATTATTCTGAGTTCAGGCATACTAAACTCGATTTCCTACCATGTTCCCTGGGTCTGTTAGGATCATAGGATGCAACAATTTTAACAGCCCATTCTGGCCTATGGGAACAGGTAGCCTTGCAATAGAGAAAAACGAAAATGGCTGTAATTCACTATTAGGACATGCCACACACATCAGGGCTTGTCCTACCTTATGCTTACAATGCACCCTGCCCATGGGCCTACCATAGGGGTGACTAATATGAAGTTAAGGGAAGGTTTAGGGACTGGGAAGTGGGTGCACTTGCCCAGTCAGCATGACAGTACCAGACTGCATGCAGGTTCTGCAATGGCAGACCTTAGACACATTTTACTAGGCAGCTTCTGTGGGTGGCACAACCAGTGCTGCAAGCCCACCAGCAGCATTTGTATTTACAAGCCCTGGGCACTCCTGGTGCACTTTACTGCGGTCTGACAGTAAACCAAATAAGCCAATCAGGGAATCCGACCAACATATACATTTTACATAGGGAGCACTTGCACTGTGGCACTGGTTGGCAGTGGCACAGTGCTCTGAGCAGCCAACACCATAAAAACACATGAGGCACCGCGACAAAAAGTGGAAGGGAGACTCACGCCAAGGTGCCAGGTCTGACACGTGTCCCCTCCAGCTGAAAAGTGGGGAGAACTACCCTACCCCAGGGAGTTCCTCATCACTAAGGTGGAAAAATGTGGACAGACCATCTGCATTGGCATGATCTGTACCAGGGCGATGTTCCACCGTGAAATCCATGCCCTGTAGGAAAATGGACCACCTCAACAGCTTTGGATTCTCACCCCTCATATGCATCAACCATCTGAGGGGCCTGTGGTCTGTCTGAACCCGGAAGTGAGACCCAAACAGGTAGGGTCTTAGCTTCTTCAGTGCCCAGACCACAGCAAATGCCTCACGCTCAATAGCACTCCATCTCTGTTCCTGTGGTAGTAACCTCCTGCTAATAAAGGCTACAGGTTGATCTAGGCCCTCTTCATTAATCTGTGAAAGAACAGCCCCCACACCATGCTCTGAAGCGTCTGTCTGAACGATAAACTCTTTGGAGAAGTTGGGATTAAAAAGCACGGGCGCCGTGCACATAGCAGCTTTCAGGGCCTCAAAAGATTTCTGACAGGTGTCAGTCCAAATCACATTCCTGGGCTGCTTTCTTGTAGTAAGCGCTGTCAAGGGGGCAACAATGTTGCCATACCACTTGACAAACCTCCTGTAGTACCCGGTGAGACCTAGGAAGGCTCTGACCTCTGTCTGGGTTTTGGGTGACTCCCAATTCAGGATGGTTTCTATCTTGGGTTGAAGGGGTGCCACCTGGCCACTCCCAACTTGGTGCCCCAAGTTCACCACTGAACCCTGCCCGATCTGGCATTTACTCGCCTTGATCGTGAGGCCTGCCCTCCGCAGCGCCATCAACACTTCCCAGAGGTGGCGCAGGTGTTCCTCCCACGTGGAGCGGAACACTGCGATGTCATCCAGGTAGGCTGCACTGAACGAATCCAGCCCAACCAACACCTGGTTGACCAACCTCTGGAAGGTGGCAGGGGCATTTTTCATCCCAAAGGGCATAACCCGGAACTGGTAATGCCCATCAGGGGTGGAAAATGCTGACCTCTCTTTGGCCCCATCGGTCAATGCGATCTGCCAATACCCAGACGTTAAATCAAAGGTGCTGAGGTAGTTGGCAGCCCCTAGCCGATCTATCAGCTCATCAGCTCTGGGGATGGGGTGTGCGTCAGTCCTGGTGACCGAATTGAGTCCTCTGTAGTCCACACAGAACCGGAGTTCAGGTGTGGCTCCCGGCGCTGCAGCCTTTGGGACCAAGACCACTGGGCTGGCCCAAGGACTGCTTGAGGACTCAATTACCCCAAGGGCAAACATCTTGGAGACCTCCTCCTTGATGCAGGCCCTTACCCTTTCAGTTACCCTGTAGGCCTTGTGCCACACAGGTGTACTATCCCCAGTGTCCACATCATGAACACACCAATCAGTGACACCGGGAATCAGGGAAAACAGATCAGAGAATTGTCCCAGTAACTGGCGACAATCGTTCTGTTGCTCAGGGTTCAGGGTGGAAGAGAGGATGACACCATCCACTGACCCATCTTGCTCCTTGGCTGACAGGACATCAGGAAGAGGCTCGGTCTCCTCCTCCATCCCAGCATCTGTCGCTAAGAGCATGCCCACTTGGGACCTCTCCAAGTGGGGCTTGAGGCGCTTGACATGAAGGACCCTCAAGGGGTTCCTTGGAGACCGCAAGTTCACCAAATAGGTGACAGGGCTCTTGCGCTCCACAACCTCAAAGGGACCGGTCCACTTACCCTGGAGCGCACAAGGCTCCACTGGGGCCAAGACCCATACCTTCTGTCCAGGCTGAAGCTCTACCAGAGTGGCATTCTGGTCATACCACCGCTTCATCTCCTCCTGGCTGGCTTCCAGGTTTGCCTCAGCAAGTTCCCTGAAACGCCTAGTCTGGTTTCTGAAGCCCAGCATGTAGCTATATACATTCTGGGGATGTTTCCTGGGAGATTGCTCCCAGCCTTCCTTGACCAGACTTAGAGGTCCAATCATTGGGTGTCCGTACAGAAGCTCAAAGGGGCTGAACCCTAGAGACTTCTGTGGCATCTCTTTGTAAGCAAAGAGAAGGTATGGTAAGAGGACGTCCCACTTACGCCTCATGGGTTGCTCAAGACCCATTATCATGCCGTTTAGGGTTCGGTTGAATCTCTCAACCAACCCGTTTCCTTGGGGGTGGTAAGGTGTGGTGAACTTGTTGGTTACACCACACTCTCGCCAAAGGGATTTCATATATTTAGATATGAAATTGGTACCTCAGTCAGACACCACCTCTAGAGGGAATCCCACTCGGGAGAAAATTCCCATCAGTGCACGTCCCACCACGGGGGCCGTCACTGTCCTCAGACGGATGGCTTCCGGGTCCCGGGTGGCATGGTCCACCAGGATGAACCTATTGCCCATCGCTGTCCTGGGGTCCAGTGGCCCTACAATGTCAATCCCCACTCGCTGGAATGGGTTACCGACCACAGGGAATGGCTGGAGTGGAGCCTTCTGCTTCCTTCCACTCTTCCCACTTGCCTGGCAAGTCTGGCAGGTCCTGCAGTGAGTGTCTGAACTACTGCGCATTTGGGGCCAAAAGAAGTGGGTGACAAGCCTTTCAAAGGTCTTGTCCTGCCCCAAATGTCCTGCTAATGGCACATCGTGAGCCAGCTGCAGTAGGAAGGCTCTGAAGCGCTGGGGTACACGGGCTGACACAGGCTCAGCAACCTTAGGCTCAGAATACAGGAGGTCGTTCTCCCAGTAAATGAAATGTGTTGCAGACTGATCACCATTGGCCCGGTCTGCAGCCTGCTACCGCATACCCATGAGAGAAGGGCACTCTTTCTGCTCCCTGCAGAATTCCTCCCTGGAGGGTCCTCCTTCTTGCTGCCAATGGTTCAGCTCAGGCAGGTCCCCCAGTTCAGCTATCTGTTCCCCTGTAGGTTCCAGGGCATCCCCCTCAAGGTCTGCTTCCTCCTGGACCGTGGGAACTTTGGGGGCTGGTTTCCTGCGCCCCCTGCCTCTTCTCCCTAAGGCCAGTTCCTGGGCCTCCCTCTCAGGCTCCAGGTCCTCTTGAGCACCTCTACTCGCTGTCATGGATCGTGTGGTGACACACGCCCAATCTGACATACCCAACATCTCCAGGTGAGCACTCCGCTCCACCTTAGCCCAAGGTGAGCTCTCCAGATCGTTCCCTAACAGACAGTCTACAGGCATGGCGGGCCTCACAGCTCCCTGAAGAGTACCAGAGACCACCCCCCACTCAAAGGGAACCTGAGCCACCGGGCAGTGACTCTCGGTGTTGTCGGCGGCAACAGCCGGATAGAATGCTCCTGGGACAACCTGCTCCTGAGACACCAGGTGGCGCTTGACAGCCGTCACACTGGCTCCTGTGTCTCTGAGAGCTTCCACCCTATTGCCATTTATGGTCACCCACTGCCTGTATTTTTTAGTGTTCTCAGGCAGCTGGGTTTTGGGGACCACTTCACGGTCTCCTAATGAGACCAGGGACATTTCTACTGAACCCCACCCACCTTGGACACCCATCTCTCCACCCAGGGCTACACTAGCCGTCTGCCGGGGGGTTGCACCAGGGGGTGCTGGTTTACCAAACTGGCGACACTTGGTATCATTGGCAAAATGACCCAGCTCACCACATCTGTAACAGGTTGGGGGCCCTCTTTGAACAGGGGTACCTGTCGGGGCCCCAGTCGGTTTCTGGGGTGGGGGAAGCTGAGAACCTTTCCCTTGGTTCCCTTGGGCCTCCTCTGGAACTCCCTCTGTTTACCCTTGTCCCCCCTGCTCTTCTGCTGGGGACCCTGCCCACCTTTGGCGGAGTCTCCCACGGGACCCTTGTGGACCCTGGTACTGACCCAGCGGTCTGCCTCCTCAGCAAGCTTCCTAGGGTTAGTCAGCCTACTATCAATCCGGTGCTGGCGTAGCTCAGGAAAACAATTACTGGACAAGTGCTCCCATGCCATTAAATCAAGAAGCCCTTGAAAATTATCAACTTTGCTACCCTTCACCCAACCATTCAGTGCTCTGCAAAAAAAAGTCACATACTCCACATACGTACTATTGGGAATCTTAGTGCAACCCCTGAACCTTTGTCTATACATTTCAGGGGTTAACCCATACCTAGCCATTAAAGCTTCCTTCATATGGGGGTAAGAGTTATACACTTCTGAGGGCAAATCTAGCAGTGTGTCCCGCCCTTCACTCAAGAACCGCCCCCACAACCCCACTCCCCAATCCTTCTCAGGGACCCGGTGGGAGGACATGGCTACTTCTTAGGCTTTAACCCACTGCCCTATGTCATCATTTTAAAAAAATTCTTTCACTACATCTTTGGGTATGTACACTCTGGACTCTACCTGCACTGGGGGTGTGCTGCCACCAGAGGGAGTGCTTCCCAAGCCCTGGGCTTTCAACTCCAGCTCCCTCATTTTCATTTCATGCTCCATTTGGCTTTTTTTCTCTTCCATTTCCAGCCTTTTTTGTTCCATTGCCAGTTGTCCATTTAGTTTGGCCATCACTATTTCATGAGCTCTGGTTTCCTTCCTGTCTGCCAACTCCTCTGGAGATAAACTTTTACTAGAAACACTGCTACCTGCAGGGGAAGGGGATCTCCTTCCTCTTGGACCCACTGGCCCATCCAGCTGCTCATCTGCATTCTCATCATCAGTGGCATTCCTTGCTTCTACCCAGGCCCTCAGCGCCTTGTAGAACTCTGCCTTGTTTTTACATCCAGTTGTAGAAACATTAAATTTCCTGCAGAAGAATTTCAGCTGCTTTGCAGTGTAGTTATCCAATTTCTCTTCTTCCCATTCAAATTCAGTATTGACAGAGACTATGGATGCTGCTTTCTCCACCATGGTTAAGCTTGGCAGTGCTCAAAAATAGATAGTCCCAAAAGAAATCTACCAACAAGTATTGGTTGCGTTTAAGGTCTGCACTCACTAAGTAGTGTTCACCAATTACTGTACATGAGTCACAAATGCAAGTCCAGAATCCTCACCGCTGACCACCAATGTTAGAATCCGGGTTCTCTGGTTGGCACAGGTAGGTACTTGTGACAAGCAGGGAACCTTTCCTCTAGTCAGGGTAAGGGGTTACACTCCTAAAATAACCCCTGTTCACCCTCTAGGTAGCTTGGCGCGAGCAGCCAAGGCTTATCTCAGAGCGTTATAGGTTAAGCATTTGTGAACACATACAGTAACCAAGTGACAACACTACAGATGGACACCACACAGGTTTTTATATTAAAAATAAGGATTCTTTATATAGAGTTACCACAAGACTATTAAACGACAAAAATACACAATACTGTTACTTTAGTTGGTAGAAGTTTGCTTAGTTCTCTTAAGTTCTTAAATGCGACACTTTAAGTCAATGTACCTTAGATGCGACACGCAGGGCAACGAAAGTGTTGCAACGATGCTGATGCGTTTTTTGGTGCAAAGAAATAAAGACGTGAAGAGCTTCCAGATGCGTTACGCTTCTCCGATGTTGCGAGAAGACTCGTCTCTTTACGCGATGCGACGACAGCGGCCTTGGCAGCGGCACTCTTCTCCGACATTTGCGAGACGCTTCCGCTCGATGCGATGCTGCAGCGGCGTCACCTCTTTACACGATGCGACAACAGCAGCTCCGCCAAGGTGCCAGGTCTAACATTCATGGTGGTCCCACCTCAATGAATAGGCATACAGAAAGGGACTTTGGGGGTCCCAAGCAGGGGACCCGTCCTCGTGGGCCATTGCCTAGTGGCCTGGGTGGTACATGTAGTGCCCTCCCACACACGGTGCATGTATGCGTATAAAATGCTTTTTTCTATTGTGTCTTGTGCTCAACCCTTTTACGGGGCTGCAGCACAAGCCACACTAAAAAAAAGCAGAATTAGCACTGTCTGAAGCACATCTTAGAAAACACAGAACAGTCATTATCACTTTATGTTTTCTAACTGTAATGTGTATAGCTGCTCGTACTGTAACTTGAACGTTTTCTGTGATAATTAATGCATTGTGGGCAGTGCAGTTTGAGTTTAAACTGTTCAATGACCCCTCTGAGCCTGCACAATAGTGCTTATTATTTTTATAATATGACACCTAATACCTATGTAAGAAGTATGTGACTCCTACTGGCATGATTTCCTGATTCTCACAATGCAAATCAAAGAAAAGTATGTTGGGTGCAGAGCTTTATGGAAGAGCATTGATTCTGAGGCACCTTTGTTGCCTTATCCTGATTCTGAGCTTTCAGAGAAAAAAGCTATTTCCTGCTTTCAGTGAAGAAGATTGTTACGGTGGCACCACTTACCATGGAGTCCGACTCTTCTCAAGAATTTATCTTCTGACCTGCTGGCCACTTTACAGCATTTTGAAGTGAGCAGTGAGCTGAAGCCATATAAGATGATCCATGCTCACAAAATGGGAGTGAATGTAACTACTGAAGGTTCAATAGCCTTGCAGATGGTCATACCAGCTGCAACAGATAGGCATTCATGGGCATGTAATCCCATGGTGTAATCACATGGTTCAAGTCTTTTCTGAAATATAGAAAACAGGTTGTTCAATTTCCACCCTTCCCCATCAAGTTTAGAGATTTAAAAGGCACAGTTACACAAGGTTTCTCTCTTAGCCCCACACATATCAATGTATATGTGGCACCTTAGGCAAATGTAATCACATCTTATGGATACCAGTTGTATCCATATGCAGATGATACACAGATAGTAATCAGGATTTGTTGAAGGATCAGTTTGAAAAATGCCTAGTTGAGGTGGCAAGCTGGATAAGCACCAACTCCCTATTGTAACTCAGACAAATTAGAGGTTCAGGTCTTTAGCAGACAGTCTTAGTGCTTCCCTTCTTGGTGGCCTGAATCTCTGCGAACATGTCCTATTCCATCTGCCAATGCATGAAACCTGGGTGTCATTCCTGACCCCATGATGTCCTTCAAGCCCTACATTACAAAACACATGAGTACTTTCTTCGCACTAAGAAAGTGTTAAAGAATATCTCTCTGAACATTCCACACTTGTCCAGAAAAATGCTATTTCAATCTTTGATCATCAGTTATAGTGATGATGAATGACTGAAACTTTTATTTGCATAATTAATTAAAACTATTACAAAAATTCACATGGTAATTACAATTACAATGAATAAAACTTTTTTCATTTAAAAAAAGTTAATACTGGGGCTAAATACTCTTTACATTCAGAAGATGTACTTATACTGTCCAGGGTTAGGAAAGGAGTTTTATTGCTTCTTTTAGGAATTTGACTCCACGGCAAGCTAAAATTATGGAGGAGCCACTGAGACAACATGTGACTGCCTGTCTGCCAAATCGAATGTTTAACACGTTAAAAATAGGTTTCAATAAAAGTCGTCTCTGGTTTGTCAGGGCTGGGCATATACAGAAAAGATGAACCAAGGTTTCTGTATGATACCCGCAAAGGCGGCATTTTTTCGTCTGATGCGGCGGTTTCCAAGAGGGTAGTAAATCTTTTGAGACATGCATCCCCATCCGGTATGCTGTAAATACCTTTTTAAGGTGTGCTGCTAGGTAGGGCAATGGTTTTGAAGGTGTAAAAGAGTTCATGATGGTCCAACCATGCCGACGTTTTACCAATGTCTCTTTGTCCTCCGTAAACCATTTCCTTTTTGCCGCCGCATTGGCTAGTTTGCTTAACATGGCCTTATCAGACCCTGATTTCCAGACTGATTCCAACTCCAGCATTTCCACACATTGTTTCAGATATTGACCCCAAATATTCGGCTTTTCAGATTCCCCACGTTGTTTTATTTCCTCCCAGCTTAGCCAATTCAGTGTTTCTGAGTGAGCAGATCGAAGTTTATGACAAAGTTTCACAAAACTGCTCATACTCTGATATTTCTGGTTTTGCAAATTCAAGCCTGACTTGTGCGGCTGATGCAGATTTTGGCAGATTAAAGACTGCTTTATAAATTTTGGTCTGTAAGGTGTTTAAAAGTACAGCCTCCTTCCCACACCATGTTACCAAGCCGTAGGATAGGGTCGGCATTATCTGAGCTGCCATCACTTTTAGTTGGTGGCTATAATTGGGACAGTCCATTTTACCTTTTATGGAGCGATGGGCAAAAATAAGGGATTGTGCCTTTGTTTTTAAAGCTGTTTTATGATCATTGTGAATACCTCCTTTTGTTATTTGTTATTATTAGGCCCAAATATTTGTAATTCTCTTGTTCTTTTACTGTTATCCCTTGTGCCGTCCATTTGTATTTTAATTTCTTCGGATCAACCAACCGGACCACTTTTGTTTTTTCTTTGTTTAATTCCAAACTTTCCTTTTCCAAGTATGATGTTAGTTTGTTAATGGCTCTTTGTAAACCGATTGGGGTTTTACTCAACAACACAATGTCATCCGCGTATTGTAAGTAGTAGATTGGGTTGTTAACCAAGTGAGGGGGATGACTATCTGCTGAGTCAATTGCCATAGTAAGGTCAGCAAGAAAGAGATTGAAAAGAGTGGGGGCTAAAACACAGCCCTGTTTTAGACCTTCGTGAGTTGGGATATTCCCTGTAGTACTACCTCCGTTTCCCAGTTTCACCTTTGTCCAAGTGTTTTGGTATAAGGTAGGGGTGGGCGGAATTTGCGTAATCGCGTTACGCAAATCTCCGCGAAACGGTAAAAAATCTCCGCGAACAGCTGATATAGCAACCCCCAACTCTCCAACTTACTCCATAAGCGCTCTCTATTTACTCGGTCGAAGGCAGACTTGATATCAATAAAAACAAGCATACAGTCGAGTACCTTTTACTACGGCTTGATCAATTAGAATTGACAAACAGGTTAAGTTGGTTATTGTTCTCATTCCTTGCCTAAATCCAGTTTGGAATTTTGGCATGATCTTTTTTTCTAAGATCCAAGCTTGTAGTTCTGCTAAGATGCAAGAGGCATATAGTTTAGCCTCTACATCTATTAGGGATATCAGTCTATAGTTCGAGGGGTTTCGATGATCGCCGCTCTTAAAGATGGGATGTATGATACTCCCTTTCCAGGAGGCGGGTAACTCTGCATGTTTGTATATTTGGTTAAACAATGGTGTTAGAGTCTCCGACCACAGGTTCGGGTCATGTTTAAAAATTGCGTTTGGCAGCCTATTGGGTCCTGCTGCCCCCTCTGTCTTTAGTCTTGAGATTATCATCCTTAGTTCGTTTTTACTGGTTAAATCATCTGATTCTCCATGTATTCCTGCTCGAATCCCCCTTTTTTCTTTTTATTATCTCCTTTTAATTTCTCTACCCTAGAGCTATTGTTGTGACCCGCCTCCGTTTTGCTATATAGAGTTTGCACGTGTCTGATCCAGATGTCTGCTCCAACCCCGGCTTCCAGCTGAAGTTTAGCCCCTTGATTAAGATCGTTTATGACGCCCCAAAAATCCTGGTTATTTGGATTCTTTCCCGAAATTAGCAATTTATGCCAGATGGATTCTTTGTATGAATACTTTGCAGCACTCAGTGCCTTCCTGTATGTACTCCTTGCTTTCCTCAATTTAGATGTATTTATCGTTAGTCCTGATTTTTTTTGATATGCCAGGGCCCGGACCTCCTTAGCCACTTTTCTTTTTTTTGTTCTGAGATCCATATTAAACCATGGCTCCTTCTTGTTGTAATCATTTCTGTGGTTCCCTGAACTAGCTGGGAAATTATGTTGCAGAACCTGAATCATTTGTTGCCAGTTCGAAACTCTATCCTCCTCCTTATGGGAGCCAATGTCAGCCATCTGTGCTTTAACTGAGGCCATGATTTTGCCCAGACCCTCCCCACGCCATTTTAGTTTATTCAAGTTAAACTTTACTGCGTGTTGTAATAAAGAGTTTATTGTTGGGGCCATACTTGGTGCAGAATTCAAACTTATGATTTGGGGGAGATGGTCACTTTCCGCTCGGGGTTCTATACCAAACGCTTTAATACTAGGAATTAACTTGTCACTTGTTATGGTGTAATCGATTATTGATTGAGCCCTGCCACATAAATATGTGGCGGCGGCCGCCGAGTCCTCCTTAAAATTCCCGTTTAGAATTGACAAACCGTGGTCTTTAAGGCTTGATGCTAACTGTTTTCCTCCACTGTTTACTTTTATCTTCACCCTCGCCTTGTTTTGGTCAATAAGGACGATGTTGAAGTCACCGGAGATGACCAATGGATATTGTGAGTAAGTCTTTTGCAGGAACTTGATAAGTGATAACAAAGTCACGTGTTTTTCTTTTTGTGAGTGTCTGTCGGGGTGGATATAGACATTAAGAATGATCAGTTTCCAAGGTTCCATACCCGGTGACTGGTTTCCCGTAATTCTGATCACTTGGACCCACTTCAGCCCCACGTCTATCTCCTCAGATGCCCAGTTGAACTTTAGAGTTATTTATGTCGAGAGACCGCCACGGGGGTGGCCATACGTGGAGACTCTTTCTGCGTATATTTGAAATTCTTGGAAGCCTGGTATTGGTGTTGATGCTAGTTTCCAGGACTCCTGAATCAAAATGATGTCCTGTCGTTGAAAAAAGGCTTGGGTTTCATGGTCATAGGCCATTTCACGAAAGCCGTAGACATTCCACGAACAGATTAAGACTATGGGTTTCTTTATTGTTTTCTGGCGGGGCAACGGAAGCTGTGAAGTCTCCATAGAATTCAAAACGGGGTTAGGTAGCTGTATTACTCAAGACAGCAGGAATCCAGGACCAATCCAATCAGTCTTTGTGACGGTGATCAATTGCTTGTGCCTGATGGGCTGCACTGGATAACTATGGCGTAAAGGCCCTTGCGCCTCGTAGACAAGTGGACATTTGACCTTTACTCTCTTGCCCCTTTGCTTGAACCCTTATGCTAGATTGTAATGGGTATGGGTATCTCGGGCACGTGTGGCGCATTATAGAAATTCCCCAAGTTTCAAACTGTAATGCACTATTCATAGGTCTCCCAGCAAACTCAATGCATAGATTGCAGTCAATTCAGAGTGCCACAGCCAGGCTAAATTATAAGCACCCGCAAATACAACAGCATCTCTGGCCACCCACCATTGGCTCCCTGCTTTGAGAATAAGCATCTTTAACGCCCTCTGCCTTTGCCATAAGGCAATCTTTTTTATGCATCCAGCAAAGTATATCTTTACAGTGTGTACAAGCTAATAGCCCACCAGACTATGCTTCTCCTCTTCTAAATTGTTATTGGTGCCTGAATTATGCCCTGATCCGAATTCACGTATTTCCCTCTTTGAATTGTATATGTGTATGAGAGCTGCAATTTCACATATTGCTGTTACAACTGTAACATTAATCCTCATTGACCTAACAAAGTTGTTGCGTGGCTGAATGAAATGAACAGTTTGAATGCCCTCAAGTTGTACTTATTCTCATGAAATAGAAATGTTTAAACTTAATATATAATTGATCGATGTGAACTTAATTTAAAAAAACACTTTTTTCCATTTTTAAAATAAAAGCATTAGCTTTTTCAAGGGTATTTTAAATCAAGCATTAATGCTGCAACGAATAAAGATCTTGTGATTAAATAAATGTTAAAAGCTGAATGTTCATTTTTTGGCAATACAAAATACCCATGATCATTTTTTGCTCAAGCCTGAGCCAGCGCGCAAGCGCTGCTATGGTGAAGATCTGCTGTAGTTCAGTACGTGAGAGAAGCCCCGCCCACTCCCCCGCCCCTATTTTTCATTGACTTGTGTCTTTGTCTTTGGTAAATGCTGGCATCTGATTCTTTAATAGGCTTGTTAGTCCCCCCTTAGTATGTTCATGTCATCATTTGTAACCTCCCATGGCTACTGGCCCCTTTACTTGGTTGTTACACGGTACATGTACTATTTGCTTTATTGAGTTTTTCCTATATTAGGCATGACGACGTGCTTCGCTTTACATTCAGCATGCTGTGCATGCTTTCACTTTCACATTGGCAGGCACCATTTTTCCCCCTCCCTCCACCATCCCTCCTCCATTAATGCCCTTTCTGTTCCTTGTTTTTCCACAGCACGTAGTGTCCACTTTATAGTGTTCACGTTTTTTATTTAAATATTATTGTCTCTATTGGGGCAGCCCTCCCAATCTCTGCAGCACACATGGTGCTACGTAAACACCGGGTGCAGCCAGTGCTCCCACTCAACACCCGCCTCCATCACTTTCAGTCGCGCAGTCTATCATGGACGAGGGGGAGGAGGAAGGATCTGTAAACTTCCCTGGGACGCGGGTACAGTAAGCACTCCCCATATATTAACTCAAAATTGGAGGGGAAAGGTGTGTCTTTGTTTAAATGGCAGTAGTTTGTAATATTGAATAGCTCTTCGCGTATATGTTCCTCTTCATTAGCGTGACTGCCTTTCTTTTCACAGCGAGCTGTGTCTGTTGAGAGTTCATCATGCATGTTCCTCTTCAGTAGCAGCTCGCGTGGCCAGACCTCGGAGAGGAAATACCAAGGAGAGGAAGCTCCGCCTGGATCTTCTTGCGCCAGGTCGAAGGATGTCAGGCATGTGTTGTGGGCGAGAATGGGAACAGGGGGGAGGGGGTGTATTAATGAGAGCTGTCGCACATTGCTGATGAAAAACATATTTAGTCAAACTATTAATGAGGACGTCAGTAACAAAATTTCACAGGCCTTGTTTGCTTAAAATAAACACCTAGGTAAGCCAAATGGCACTTGCCCAAGTGTTTTGCCAAGAAAAACACTTTATTTCTCATGGAGCATATAATTTGTAACGGCGCATGCAAGGATTCAGTACTAAACAATGTTTTCCGTGCCCCTTGTGCCCTCACTCACTCCTCTGAGGCCACAGTTCTCAACATCCCAAAGTGAAGAGAAAACTGTTGGTTCTTGAGTTGACGCTGAGGCTGGGGAAGGAACCAGCTGCTTGTGATTAAGGGGGGTAGAGAGTCCACAGGTGCTCAGACGACTCAAGATATCAAAGGTCTGTTGTGAGACATATCGAGTATAAAATAATCCATTTTCCCCCAGACATTTCTCCTGTTTCTTATTCCCTTCCACACTTGATGAAGCGTTCTTGTATGTCTAATCTCACACTTCTATTTCCCCGTCCCCATCTCTCACCATCATTTCTCTTTGCGCCTCACTATTGCTGTTTCTGTGAAGGGAAAGTTTTTGCTTAGCAAATGCCAGCGCTGCCATTGTTCGTATAAAACTAACACGCAGAATACTCAGAGCCAGGATTACTTTTCACTTAAACACAAAGGCATTTTTGTATCTCTTTTTTCTCCTTTCCCTTCTCTTGTCCTTTCTTTCTATCTGTACTAGCTTCCTTTCTTTGCTTCCTACACCCCCATTGAGTTTCCTGCTTATGAGTGTGCCAACCGTGCAGCGCTTAGGTCCGTAATAATATTTCGAAAAGTAGCGTGTTTAGCGTGTTTTCATACACACACACTATGAGCCTTATGTCTCCACTTCATATGGGTTAGCAGTTATTAAACGCAGTGGCTTCAGGGCGTTGGAGGCAGATTGGGGCGGGGTGTCACTGGTACTGTTATGAATGTGCACATCCTCGAGGGGTGTTGTTCGGCCTGCCCTACACCCTTAGAGTCCTGTACGCATCGGTGTGCTGCATTCATTTGCGCTCTCCGGAGGGTCCATTTATCTCGCAGCCACCCCTTTATTTAATGAGATCTGGACATCCGGCCTCAGAGTCTGTAATTTGCAGTCTGATGCTGCGCCATTCGCCTGATATATTGACCTTGTTCTTCGAAGGATTCAATTTCTTTAAAACAGAGTCCTTGGCCCACTCCAGTGTCGCTACAATCGATCTCATTCAATCACTTGCCAACGTTATATCGGAAAATTCATATAATTTTTTGGGGGGTCTCCTAGATTCATAGTGGGGACTGCTCGCCTTGGGTGTAGAATAACTGAAAAACGGGCTGCCACATTTCAGAAATCTTCAGATCTCTGTTAGAGCAAATTGGGCTTTTAGAGAGACGTACATATGATGCTTCTTAAGTTCTCTATCAAACACATTCTCATGCATACATTTAATCTCAAACGCACGCACCCAATTTATACTCACACAGACATTTCTCTTGCACATGCTTTCAGACACCTCTCTTCTTCACTCACACAGTTTCACCCACACAAACACTCTCGCTAAAGCTCCCTCACGCGCACTCTCAGTTTGCCCTATCTGATACATTCCAATACCAGCGACCATCGACATTTTTAACAGGTGAAAGAAAACAATACCTTTTTCCGTTCTTCATTCTCCCCTTAATATGTTGCTTTATGCAACACCCAACTTTGGGAAGAATTCCATGTTAAAGAACAGTAGATGTTGTACTGCGGAGTATAATGTGCTGCATGGCTAAATACTTATAAGGCACCAAAGGCGAGACCGATTGCATTGCAAATGTTTTTTGTAACTCCCAGCACTCGGGGACTTTATTCTCTCCATTTACCAGCAACTTTCTGATTTATGGCTAACTAAATATGGACGATTACTCTAACTAATATGTTTTTTTCCTCTTATTATCAATGCCTGGCTTATGAAACACAATCTTATGTGAATGGGTGAAAAGCAAACGTATTTGAGGTTAATTACTTCATTCACACAATTATTTATTGGCGTGCATTTGTTCAGAAAATATTGAACTCCTTGTTCAGTTCCCTTGACGACACTGGACTCTGCTGACGTAGAGGGACGGTCTATCAACGACACAAAATAAACTGTTTGGACAAGAGCACTCTTGCTGTGTAGGGTGATTAATTATGGAAGTATGCTGAGACAACAGAGGTGAAATCCTGAAGGGCTGGAATTTTATTTGCAGTAATACCCAGTTATATTTGTAATGCATAATTCACAAATGTTTCAGGAACATATACTTTGTCTTTTCTGAATGGTTACCCCAGATATATATCCTTTCTCTGAAATTTAATTCTGCTGCTATAAAGACTCTGACTGCCCTGAAAGGCAACACTAGATGTCACTGAAACTGCTCCAATGGCATGGAGTAAAAGGCAGATGTGGGTTATACTGTGCATTTACACCACCCTCATAAATGACAAAAAGGAGAAGCTGCCAGGAGCACCACTGTTGCAATTGAAAGGCACTGCAGTCACACATGGCAAGAAAAAGTGTCTTTTTAACGTAGGAACACCTATTTGCATATATGAATAAGCCATCCTAAAAGTGTGACATCTATGCCCACAAGGCAGGGTGCTTATTATCTATATTTAAAAAGTGCCCTACTACATATTTACAATTTTACCATCAAGGTGACTTAAGGTCCATAAGCTCTTTCCACCGTATAGGTACATCCAGGCTTAGGTATGATTAAAATATATATTTTGCATTCAATGAGACAACAATCACAAATGATACAATTAAATGTAATTAAAGTAAATTAAAAACACATCCTAAAATCCACTCAGACTTTGAATGCTGATCATGCAACACCACATATCGGGGAGGTTTACATGACTCGCAACTGAGTGCAAATGGATCACTTCACCAAATGGACTGATGAAGGGGAGCCCTCACAACCATCTGCAAACAGCTTCCTTTTATCTCTCAGGGACACAATCTATATTCGAGGATTCCTGCTTATTCTAGCCATTGCTTATCTAAAACTGTGCAATGTCTGAATGGAATACCACACTTCTCAAAGAGATTTACTGCACCAAGAGGATTTTCCACCTGACTATCTATTCGGGCATAAAACTAGATTAGCTTAATGACTAGCCTAATGACTTCTCAACTGAAGAACATTTTGAATCTCACTCTAAGAGGAAACACTAGGTCCTCGTCCTGAGGAGACCCTATAAATGATATGGGTCAAAAAGATACAACACTTCAATACATGTGTCCAGATAGAACAGCATGTACCTTTGTAGAATTTATCATAGCTCGTAAAAACTTACTTTCCTTCCCCCCATAAAGAGGGAAGAATACTGGAGCGGTTTGAACTGTATTACACTACTATGTCTAACGCGATCCAAGCAGCTTTTGAGCTGGTGTCCAATATAAATTCTTCTGATTAAGAAAATGAGAGTGTTCTTCAAACATAGGGACAATAAGGTATTATTGATAATAATGCTTTCATATAAAGATACGACGGATCCTTTTTTTGACTTGCCTAAAATTTACATTTCGCTCACAGGTGACAGTAGTGCCCCTTTCTAAGCTTTTAATTTCATTGATATGTTTATTTTGATTCTCCAAACATAACATATTTGTTAACACTTCCAATATGTAGTAAAAAGTTAGTTTAATTTAAATCAATTTAATTTAATTATTTAGTTATTTATTTTTATTGAGATCCAACATAATGTCAAATCTATCCGTGTAACACAGTACAAAAACACTGGTCATGCACCGATAATCAATAGGTACAACATATATATTAATATTCAGTGATACAAAAAGCAGGCTAAGGTGGTACTTTAAGAATTACCAGGGGAAAAAAAACATAAAATATTTATAAGATATCATTCTAGCAGCCTCCAAAAATAGACAATATGAAACGCTTAAAGTGCATGCGAGGATAAGATGCGCAAAATATTATTCCTAAAATATGTATGCTTTTGTTCTAGTGACCCCCTAAGATTAACAGTGTTAATCTCTTAAAATGCTAAAACGTGGTTATGATATGCAAAATGGGAGAATAACAGTTAGATCACCTATTCTGACTTTTATTTCTACTCAATATACCGTTCCCATAGGCTTTCAAACTTTATGATCCCCGCATTTCAAAATGCTTTTAGCCATTTACTATTTCTGACTGGCTTCATTTTCCAAACCAAATCACACATTGTTGGAACCTGTTGTGATCGCCATTTTTGAAGCAAAAGGGATCTGCTCACCACCTGTACAATATATAATAATTTTACCCATGTATCAATTAGGCCAAGAGATGCATCATATCCCAAGACTTTCAACCAACTATTGGAGGCCAGTTTGATTTGCCATTCGGTCTCCAGATACAGAAATATTTCATTATAGAACCCCTGGCCCAAAGGGCACTGACTAATTATGTGCATCCAATTGGCTGCCGGCCCATTAAGGCACCGGAAACAATGACTTGATTGGTTATAATTAACACGTGAGAGGAACTGTTAGGTTATATACAGTAGCCATTTACTAAAAAACATAACTTCCGATACCAATTAGATCCACATAACACACCGAAATTAAGTTTATAAACTTCAGTCCACATTTTAGCTGTTAAATCTAGCCCTTCATATTTTACCCATTTTGCAATTGCTTTCTGGTTAAGCTCTGAGCGTTTTATTGAAGCCAAGAGTTTTTTCCATTCCCTTGGACGTTTATCTGTATCTGCTTCAAACAGCGCAAGTACAATATTTGTACTCTCGTTTATCTGACCCAGATCCGATTGCTAAAAGTTTTATATAGAAATTCTATAAGAGCAAAGGAGAATAAATTCATTTTGAATTAACTCATTGACTTCAGAAATGTTGAGCCATCTTTCCATTAGGAGAAATTCTGATATTTTCCTAAACCCTACCTTGGCCCATTTTTGAACTATTTCAGATGGGATTTTAGTCTCTGATTCAATAAGAAGTTCAGATAAAGGGATTGCGATATTAAAAAAGGGAACAGCATATCTTCAAAAAAAAATCCCAGTGTTTTTGAAAAAAACAATGCATACTCTTATACCAGACTTTTTTGGGTGATTTTGCCACTATTAACAGATTGCTTATCTGGTGTTCTGTGCAAATGTGCTGCATAAAATAGTTAAAAAATGTTCCCATGTGAGATTCTATTTTTAACCTGGACATATACTGTGCAAAATACGCAAAATGATAATCCTTAAGATTAGGCAGCTCCAGCCCACCTTTCTCCAGACCCTCATATAAAGTGCTTAGTGCAAATCATTTTTTTCTTTCTTTCCAAATGAAGGACGTGTACATGGACTTTGCTTTTTAAAAAAATTATGCAATTAAAACGCACAGGATAACCAAAAAAAAGAAATGAAATAACGGAAGAATAGACATCCTAATCAAAGAGACTCTGCCCATGATAGTTAATGGAAGTGAGTTCCAGTGTGAGAAAACATATTGTATTTTTGAAAGCAAATGGGAGAAATTAAGATCTTGTAGATCCTCAATCCGTGATGAGAACATAATTCATAAACATCTTTTCGGCTGGAGATTTGCACATGAGGTGATGTCTGGATGTAGAACAACTGGATTACAACCACACAGTATTATTTCGGTTTTATTTTTAGTAATTGTATACCCTCCCAGTTCCTCAAAATGTGCAAAAGTCTCAAATACTTTCTCCGGGACGCCTTGTTGCAATCAAGGATTAACATAATATGGTCTGGTGATGCTTCTGTATTATGGTACTTCCTTTGTATCAACACCGTGATCTTGGAAGGTATACTGAATCTGGACAGGATACAAATTAACATTTCCCAGACCACAAAGTCAAATGCCTTCTCTGTATCCAAGAGAAGCATTTAGGCAGATATATTGCTGTTGTGAAATAATCTAATGCTTTATCTAAATAATTCATGTTTGTCCCCATCTGCCTCCCTGCAATAAAGCCATTCTGATCAGGAGTAATCAGATTTGATGCTATTAAATTAAATCTATTAGCTAAAGGTTTTGTGATAATTTTATAATCAGTGTTCAATGATGTAATTGGATGATATGAGTTAGGATCCTCTCTGTTCTTCCCCTTTTTAAAAACGCTTACCACATTTCCCTTATGAAATGACACTGATATCAGGCCCTCCTCCAGCATTGTATTGGCAACCAGTAAAAAGTATTCAATAAAACCCCTGCGAAGGCTTAAAACAATTCCACCTGGAGACCATCTGTTTCACATGCTTTGCCATGGGGGAGGGATGACCTCTGCCAGTTCTTCTTTAGCAAAAGGGTTGCATAATATTTCAATTTCAGAACCGGGATATTCTGTTCCAGAAGGAACTTCTCAAGGGACCCATTATTAATTAATTGATTTTGTCCATAAATTTGTCTATAATGTTCTTACATAATTTCACCAACCCCTACCGAATCCTTGTTTTTCATGCCAGTGACAGGGCATTTCAGCGCTTCAATCTGATTATGTGCAGCTTCTTCCTTGGCCTGCCGAGCCAGGAATCTCCCTGTGAAATTACTTTCCTCATATACCTTTTGTGTATAGGCGCGATTTATAGATTCACATTTGACATAATATGCCTCGCTAAGCGCCTGTTTAGCATTGTCATGTTTTCTTTTGTGAAGTACCAATGGACTTCTAATTAAACTTTTATAGCACTGCTGCATGTTCCTTTCCAAGGTTTGCTTTTGTACTTTATCTTTTTTAGTGTTTTCCGTTTCTTTTCCTACCCCACAACCCTCAAAATATGCCTTTAAAGTGTCCCATACAATGTGTGGGGGACCAGTCCCATGATTTATTGCCCAAAAAATCATTTATCTCTGTTTTACAAAATTGCACCCACTTTTCTTCCTGTAAGACCTGTTTATTTAGAACCCAGCACCTAGGCTATACTAGAGTTTTCCCTATCTCGAACATGAGAATGATCATTGCGTGATCTGAGAGTCCATTCAGTGAGATGTGTTGGTTGTTAAATACCAGAATTTTAGATGCTAGAAAGAAATCTATATGGCAAGAAGTACAAAATCAGCATGAAAAGCAGGTATATGCGATTTTAGTATGAAAGGCCTCCCTCCAGAGATCAGCTAGTCCGAAGGTTTTGCAATAATTTTAAATAACTTTAAAGGTTTTTGGCTTTAATTGCCATTTTAATTTAGCTGAGGAGTAAATGTTTGGGATTTGCAGGAAGTTATAAATCCCCCCTAATGATTACTTCACCAGGAATTTGCACTAGTCTTCATAAGGCCCGTAATTATCTTCAACTGGGGCATAAATACCAACAAACATGAGGCCTCTTGACCCCATCCTGCAGGTCACCCGGCACCACCTTCAATTTTTGTCACTAGCAAAATTAATCACTTCTACCTCCAATTTTTTACCCACAAAAATCGTAGTACCACGATGCGCTGCTTCGGAAGATGGGAAACCCCTGTATGCTGCCCAGGAACTTAACATGGAAAATTCCAATAACTTCACTGGCTGAATGTGAGTCTCCTGGATTAAGACCACAGATGGACTTTCAGTTTTACTCCAAGTTTTAATAGTCCGCAATTTATTTTTAATATTGAGGCCATTAACATTCATTGAGACTACCTTCAAAATATTATACATTGTCGCCTTATCAAACTTATTTTCCAGTTAAAACTGACACTGTATATCGCTTTCCCATTAAAAGGTCACCCTTATAGAATAGAATTTAATTAACTAAGCCATATAGCGACTCTGAACCCCTAGTGTAAATAATGAGCAGGCCCCTAACACTTTGCTGGATAATAAAGCATTCAGCACAGTAATAATATCCCCATTCAATAAAACTTAGTATGGATGTTTATTTATCAAAACTTAACATTCTTGCAATTCTGCCCATTATTCCTTGGTACATGTAAAAACCAAATACAGATTCGGACCTTTGAAACATTTGCTTAATTGAGTCTCTTTTTATCAAGCCTTTTCCCCTGTGCTTCCACCAAAGCAGCTTTGAGTAGTTCACACCTGACATGCTTACCGCCCCATTAAGACTGGCACAGTGGCCTTGTGCCAACAACTATTGGCCTTCCTGCTCCAGGCCTCTCTGCATCAGAACTTGTGAAAAGAAAAAAAGTGAGGAAACAAAAGAAACATAAGAAAAAAGAGAGACACGGGGCAAAGAGACCCAACTCCAAATTATGCAAAACCATCAAAAAGAAACCTCAACCTAACCCACAGCGGTTAGGAGCTAAATAGCACAGATGCAGATTATAGGGCTATATCGTTCAATTATGACTTATTAGTAATCCGCTGCAAAAGTTCCTGTGCCTCAGATAAATCGCAGAATAAGTGAAATTGCCCTTTTACTAACACCTTCAGTTTGGACTGCTGGGGAATCATTGCCTTGGCACCCTACACTTTAAAAAGATAGAGAATTTTACAAATTCCTTCCTTCGTTTGGCAGCTGCTGCTGACATATCTGGAAATATGCGGCAGTGAGGTACTTCTGGTGAACTGAACTGTCACTTGTCTCCAAAGTTAACAACCATTGTTCATGGGAATTTCTGATTTGAAGGCTGTTGAGCTGGGACACGATCAGCACCTGTTAGTGTGAGATCTCCGCAATGTTGTGGGAGGACATGCATTTTAATAAAGCTATGAACTCATTTGAGCGTTTGCTTACCCTCCAAACCTTCAGGTACTCCCACCATCCAGAGATTCAAGTAGAGCAAATGGTTTTCCAACTCCTCCAGCTTAGACTCTATTGAGGACTTTTGCTTCTGAAATATCATGAGTTTCTCTTCCATAATGGTCACTTGATCATCTAGCTGAGAAATACGAGCCTCTGCCTCTTTAATCCTCTCCAGAATTTGAGTCACAATCTCCTTTATTTTGGAGAGTCTAAGATGTTGAGCCGTGATCTCCGTGGTTTGTGAGGCTTTGAGATCCCTTATTTCCCTCAAAGATGACGTTAAGCACTGATTTAACATCCCACTGATTCGTCAGTGGTGGGCCCTCTGAGAGCCTATCCTCTTGCATCAAGTTCAAAACAGATTTGTTATGCACCTAGCTGCCTTGGGCATTCTGCTCGATTTCTCGTCTCTGGGATACGGCTTCAGGTGTCTGCACCGATAGTTGTTCCAAGATGATGGCTGCAGGATCCGGAGAGACAAGGATAGCTGCCCAAGGAGATTGTGACGCCCCTGGCTGTCCTTATCTGATTTCTCCGGCAGCACAGTGGCAGATTTCACTCCAGAATACAAACAGGTTTTTGCTTTCGTGAATAGAGAGTAATCCAAAATTCCCTTCAACTTTGCAGTGCTAACCTCCTGCTCCTCCCTCTTCCATTGGATCTCTGCAGGATTTCCTCACATTTGCTTGTTGATCTCGTCCGATGAGACTGAATCTGTGCATCTACCACCAAGGCCATCTACCATCTCATAATCTTCCCCTTGAGAATCGCTGTGGTCCTGTCCTTGAGCACCTGCGCTTACACTTAAGCTTGCACTTGTGATTGAGTTGTCTCCATCAGTGTTATTGGAGGCTGTGTGATTTGTGCATACTGTTGCTTGTCTAACTAGTGTTTTCACTTTCTGAGATAAAATTCACGCATCCAGGTGGGTTACACTGCCTGATCGTTTAGAATGTGTTAGAAATGGGTGTCTCTAGTTGGCAATGGTTTGCACCTTTGTCCAAGTAGGGACCCTTTTCCTAGTCAGGGTAAGGCTGTACACTTCTAAAATAACCCCTGCTCACCCCCTTGGTAGATTGGTATGAGCAGTAAGGATTATCTCAGAGGCAGTGTGCAAAGCATTTGTGCACACATACAGTGATACAGTGAAAACACTACAAATGGACACCACAACAGCTTAGAAAATTAAGTAAAACTTTATCTAAACCAAACAAGACCAAAAATGACAGTGATCAACAATACACTACTGTAAAAATTGTTACTTTGCTAAATAAACTTTACATAAAGAAATAGCTGAAAAACACAGTTCTTCCGAGTCGGTAGCTCCGTCCGGGGATGCCGCGATGCTGCAAATGACAGATCTAACAATTCTAGCTGACCCCGTCGGTGCGGGGTTAGCTAAAGCGAAGACAGACTAGAAAACAGTACCTTTAATTATTGCATCAGGCACAATGGTACGGGCCGGTCAGGTGCAACCATCGCAGTTGCGTTGCAAACCAATGGAAGCGGAACAGGGTGCGATGCCGTCATGATGCGGTGCAGGCAGCAGCTTGGTGATGATCGTCCAGACGGCATCGGTGACCCCAAGGTTTACGGTGCAGGGTGAGGTGGTGCTCAATGTGGTGCAGGCGACGGAGCCAGTCTATGTACCGGTCGGGCAGCGGCGGTATCAGTGACGTCCAGGCAGGGTGAATCGAGGTGCTGAGGTGCAAACATGATGCAGTGCGAGCAACGGCTTGGTGACGATTCTCAAGACAGCATTGTAAAACAAAGGATGTGGTGCGAAGTAGGGCGGTGCCTCCTGCGGGGCTTTCAGGACACAGAATCCTGTGACAGACTCGGTGACAGATTCGGTTACCCTTGTCTTCAGCTGTTCCAGAGACAGTGCCCAGAAGGATGGTGAGGTCTTTGCTATTCCTGAGACATCTTGAACAAGGGGCAAGCTCCACTTCCAAGCATTTGGAGGCACTTCTCAAGCAGGATACACACACAGTTCCTCTCCTTGGCAGAAACAGCTACTGCAAGCCAACCCACACATCGCACAGCAAAGGGGCAGTACTCCTCCTCCAGTTTCTTCCAGCTCTTCTCCTTGGCAGAGGTTCCTCTTGTAGATGAAAGTAGTCTAAAGTTCCAGGGTCTTTGGCCCTAATATTTATACAACAAAATCCTTTGTTCTCTGGTAGCGCAGAAGCCCTGTACCAAGCCAAGACCAGTTTTGTCTCTCTGGTGCAGCTTCCTGACAGAAGGTGGAGACAGCATTGTCCTTGGCAGATCAGGCCCATTCAGTTGTGAAAGCAAACTCCTCCCCCTACTCTGAATGCGGCCCAGGTCTATTCAGCCTAGCGCTGACTCACCCTGGAAAGACAGGACACACCTCAAGCCCTCAAGTGGCTGTCTGAACATAATGCACATCCCCAGCCCCTGTGACTCCAAAGCCAGACAGTCAATAAACAACCTAGCAGAGGCACACTGGATAGTTAGGCAAGAAAATACCTACTTTCTTAAAGTGAAATTTTCAAACCCAGGATGTAAAAATCACCCTCGCTGAGTTCAGGCATATCAAACGTTACTTTCCTATCGTGTTCCCATGGAAAGTAGTCCTCATAAGATGTTATGAAAAACTCCCCATTCTATCCTATGGTGACAGATAGCATTACAATAAGGAAATATTAAATTGTCAGTATTTCAATATCAGGAGTTGCTACACACATCAGGACATGCCCTACCTTTCACATAAACTGCACCCTGCCCACAGGGGTACCTTGGGCTTAGCTTATGTGTGACTAACTTGTAAGAGAAGGGAAGGTTATGGCCTGGCTAGTAGCTGCACTTGCCAGGTCGACATGGCAGTACCAAACTGCACACAGACACTGCAAGTGCAAGGTCTGAGTTACCATTGAAAGGCTGCTTGTGTGGGTGGCACAATCAGTGCTGCAGGCCCACTAGCAGCATTTGATTTACAGGCCCTGGGCTCACACAGTGCACTGTACTAGCGACTTAGTAGTAAATCAAAGGGAGAGTATATGCACTTCAGCAATGATCAGCAGTGGTAAAGTGCCCAGAGTCATAAAACCAACAAAAACAGGTCACAAACAGGAGGCCAAAAAGCAAAAATCCTGGGGATAAACCCGCTGGAAAAGTCAGGTCTAACAGAATGACTTACATTGTTCCTTTCTTTCCTCTTTTCTTCCACTCCCTTCCACCCTCCTTTGCACGCTGCAATCCCCCTTTTCTGTTTTAGATCCCGTATTTTAATAGGTTTCTTCTTTGGTGCTGCACGTTGTGTAACTGGGGAAACCTTTCCCTGAAAGGATGGCTAACAGTAATGAGAATGATGATGGAAGCAAATTCTAGTACAAACCTCTTGCCCCTTCCCTGCGATCCCTGACCATGTAGTACCTTACCGCAAACCAACGGCTGCACTTACCCCTAATGGGAAACTTGGTGGGCACAGGTGGGCACCGGTGATGAGTCCTTGCAGTTGGAGGTAAAAAAAGAAAGGCAGTTCTTTATGCCTCCTTTTGCCTTCCTGAACAAATGTGAGAACCAGCTAGGGAGTTAAAGGCAATGAAGGCGGTGATAGAAATAAGGGCAGTGACGCTGTAAGGAAGGCAAAAAATCCTCACTTTCTATCAAGCCACTGGAGAATGTAGCCTCAGATTTTTCCCATCCGTTGGAGTGCCCAAGACACCGCAACAGAGCCAGGGTTTCTCCCGGGCCCGAGATCTACCGTCAAACAACGTGCATCACTGAATGCTGCACGTAACGTCCTGACGCATCAGTGCAGGAGGAGCAGCAAGCTCAGCCGATCTGCCGCATCCAAGCACCTTCCGACAGACAGAGAAATGATTTATTATTCTTGTCAATTTGGAGCATTTTACCAATACACTTGCTCTACCTCTTTGTGATGCAGCAGATAAGGGTGGTCCTCTTTTATGTACCTTTATGTTACTGTGCCTAAAGTCCATCAGCATTATGTGGGTCCAACTTCTTCCTCAAGTTCAGCAAGAAAAAAAGAAGGCAAAGGGGAAGAAACTTGACAGGACTATGAAGGGAAAACTCTGCAGGCATTGGCTAGTGCCAGGACACGACTGGGTAATTTCTCCACCTCTTCCGAACATTTTTGAACTTGGGAAGATTACACCTGTAGATAAAGGTTATGCTAGATGAAAGAAGGCTCCTGACTCGGGCCAGAAGAGGAGAACTGAAGGACACCTAAATTCTGCTGGAACTGCTCTCCAAAGGTCAACTTTGTGGGTCTCCCAACCTTTCACTCCTAAAATATAATGTCTACAAGCATGTACGACACATGACTGACTCCTACACCTTGTAACACTCATTCCTGTACAGTGCTTTACAAACTTGTATTATTTATTGGGCCTCTGTGTGTGATGTAAATCTGTCTAACACCCTGCACTGGGATAAGAAGTGCTATAAAAGAATTAAATTAAATTAAATTGTAGCTGCAGTTTAAATAAACATGTGTGTAATTACTCATACAGCCACATAAATCTTGCATTCTCACACTGTATGCACACCTCTTGCATGCGTAGTTAAACAAAGATAAAAACCCACTTCTAAAGCATAGTTTCTCTTGAGTAAGTGTGAAGGGATAAGCTGTGCCAGATCCAGTCCAGAAATACCTGGTGTACCCAGAATCATGCAGGATGCCCTACTTGTTAACACTGAAGCTAACAATGTCTGATAAATGTGGGCTCATCAATTTGTGAAGTATATTTACTACAGCCAATGGCTTAAGGTATACTTTAGACCCTGAATCAATATCTCACATTAGATGATTGAGAGCCCTGAAGATGACTCTTAGCCAGACCTGTTGAAAAGCACAACAATCCACTGGTCTAAAAAAACGCCTTAAATATAATCCATTAGGAGGAATGCTTGAAAAGAGTAACATTAAAGAACAGGCATACAACCACAACCAGGATTTCTTTCTGCAGTCCTTCCAGAAAGGGTGTGTAACTAAAAATCAAGAAAGTGGTGACCACCACTCACCAAAACCATAAGCCCACCCTCATGTATGGGTGTGTAAGAACATGAAATGTAAGAAAATAGGCTAACAATACCCATAAAACAATCCCATGTAGGATATGTGGCATGTCATGTAGACAGGTATCACCAGAACAGATATATAATGTAAGGATAACATCCCCACAGACATTATGAACATTGAGGAATGCACTTATGATCAAAATCACCAAAATTAAGTGCAGCCATATAGTGTACAATGTGTGATACAAGGCTTCGTAAATCCTACCGCAGGTAAAGAAATAGCAAACTAAGAGACTCAAACACATGATTATTAAGCCATTTGACAACGCAGAAGAAGGCACAGAAAATTGTATTTGTGTGCCGCTTCTGTGTAGCGACCTATTTCTTTACACTCAGTGACATCCAAAAACCCAAGTTTATCACCCTGATGCTTTATAGTGGCATACATTTTTTAAGGCACTATGAAAAGCACTATGACAGTGGCAAGCTGTATTAAGTAGCTGTAAATCTTATTGTAGTAAGTGTATACCAACATGGTGTAGCTTGCCTTGAAAGTATATTGTCCAGATGATGTGAGAAGTACAGTATGACTAGGCTGGGGCTGTCCAATTTTCAGGACACTGCTGGGGTTGCGAGGCATGGTGCTCCAGTTTCTCTGATCTCTTGTGTACACTTGTGCTTTTCTGTGAACAACTTCTTGCTTTCTTGTGGACATGGGTTTTTCTGTGAACACTTCCTTCTGGAAATGTACTTTACGCTGTCAGCATCTGTAGTTTCAGTAGGTTCCTTCAGCATTAAAATCTTCTTTGCCATGTTATCTTCATCTTCAGAAAGACCAGTTGTCATGCATGGGTCTGTCTCTAGATCGATACCAAAATTAGGTTGTGATGTACCAAACTTAGCGGAGGAGTATCTTTGTGTTTCTTTATTAAATCTTAGTTACAGGTTAGCATCCATGTAAAGCAGCTCCACCAGGAGCAGCCTGTCTGCTGCTCAGCCCATCTTTAGCTGTCACACCTCACCACACAGGCACACAAACATACCATGCATCTCCATCACACCAACATTCCACTGGCTGAGCAGCTAGGAGCTAGGTAACATAGTAGACACATTGGTACATAAGCAGCACATAACAGATAGGCTACTGTGCTAGATTGTCCTCAATGTCCTCTCTTGGTCACCTATTCCCGAGTACTGCATTTCACTGCTCTCACCCAGCCTGATGCTCTGAATGCTGAGCTCCACAGCACTCATCCATGCAATAATGTGCTCAGCAACAAAATGACGAGAATGTACTCATTTTGCAGGATTCCACTCACCATGATACAACTGAGCCTGAAGCCAATGGAGTGGAGAATTTGATGCACAGTGCATCAAAGGCCAGCTCTTTCTATCTCTTTGAGTGAGACACCTTTTTCTCCCACAGGGCCAAGATTAATTCAATTTCTCACTTTTCCAAGAATCCCTGTATTTCTCTTCCTCAAAGGCCAATATTCTTGTCACCACGCGTAGATTCTCTTGTTCGAGTTTGCTGGTGGCTGGGCGCCTTGCAAAAATAAAAAAAATGCATTGCTGTCATTGAAAAGGAGCATGGGAGCGCTGGTGGATAAGGGCATCTTGAAATTTGAGCATCTGCTTAAATGTACATTATTTTCCAGCACTCTGCTCATCATGGGAAAGCTCTGGGCCCTCTTAAGACTTTTTCTCCTCTGCTAAGACTCGATTGACTTTTTTCTAGCTCTGATTTCTGTATGTCTTAGGGCTAGGAGCGAACTCTTACAGAGCTTGAACCTTCAGGACATTCAAGAACGCATAATATCCTTTGCAATGGAATGCTGGGTTTTTCCTGCTATGGCAGTTTGGTGTTATAGTCATGTAAGATGAATCCAGTACAGAACTCCAACAGTCCAGACATTGAAAAATCTTGGAAAACACCATGAGTAGATGGAATTTCTTCCACATACATGCCATAAAATATTTAAAAAAAACTAACATTCTTTGTTCATACAAACAGTGATAGAATAGGTTCATATATGTTTGGCACAGCATAGCCTTTGTATGCCTAGGACATAATAGCTTCATATATGTTTGGCACAGCATAGCCTTTGTATGCCTAGGACATAAGGGTAGATGAACGTTAATTTCAGGAGCTCCATTTAACGTGGCTTTGATGCGAAATCCTTTTCTGCCACGTGTATGTCTGGTTCTGTTGAATAGCATTTGATGCTGATGCGACTAGTTAGAACACCATGCTGTTGTAATTTCTCTCTATGTCCATGGTGGCAGTACTGAGAGAATGCTATTTCTGTCAAATAAATCCTGCACCTACAAGAGTACATGGACTATAGGAGTGGTGTGTATTATGACATATAAGTGCCATTCAACTTCAGGGTAAATACCGTGTTCATGATTCCTCTAGCATTGTGTGATGTGCAAGTCTAACCATTTTATTCATTTCAGCCACTAACCGCATCCATTCTCTCTGTCAAAGGACAGCACAGTGAGTCAATAGCCACCTCCAACTTAAGCCATCACATCTAAAATATTTTGTGTTGTTCATGCCGCAATGTTATGATATTGGTAATGTCACCAAATGGTGTTCTGGTATCTGCATTAGCATGGACCTGTTGATTAATAGGCTATCCCAATGAAATTCATTGTTGTGTGATGCTGACCTTCCATATACGGACTTATATGCATTGCTAGCTGCTTCCTGATAAATGTTGAAATTAATTATGGATCTATCTGTCATCATTCCAATTTCCTCAGTGCCTTGTGGATCTCATCACTGCATGTTTCTCAAGAATTTCTCAACTAAAATACTACTTTTGTACCTGTAATGTACACGGAAGATCAAGTGCAACAAGGACTTCATGAAACTGCTTTACCTGTTTCTGTTCCATGTAAGACCAATGAAAACCACCCACAGGAATTTTAATTGCACCCAAGAAACATAGAGCTCTAGAATAGGTATTCTTTTTTCTTTGCTCTGTGTTAAGAGGTGGAGTTATTGTTCTATCTGTTAGAGGATGTCATTGTGAGAACTATGTTGGGGGGCATGTGTGTGTGTATTTGTGTGTGTGTGTGTGTGAGAGGGATATCTTTGCTGATCATGTGTATGGTGAGTAGCCTGTAAAGGCTGAGGGTGAACATTTAATCTATTATATTTTAGGTCCAGCATTTGATTTTAGTAAAATTGTATTATATATGGTTTCAGCTATCCCTCTTCATCTATTCATCTGTTTTTGTGTCATTCGCCTTTGTCTTCTGCCCACTTGTAAGAAATTGGGTTGTTGGTGGGTTGGAGTGTGAGCCCTGGTCAAGCAGTAACCAGAATCCTTGTCAAGGCGAAGCACAAGCCTACGCTAACTGAACCTGTGCTCGGCCCTCTGGTAGCTTGGAAAAGAGCAATCAGGCTTAACGTAGAGGCAATGTGTAAAACATTTGTGCACTTAAAACACTGCAAAAGTGAAAAATCACCACACAAAACAGATCCTACACCAAGTAAAAAAATTGAGCTTTGATTCATAAATCGCAAAGGACCAAAACAACAAAAATCCAACCAGAAGATCCAGAGACGTGAAATTTGAAAGATTTGGTAAAGATAGCACCGAAAAGCACAAAGCACCAACTGTGGATACCTGGTTACAATGGACCGGGAATAAGTCACAAGTTCAGGCAAACAGCATAGGCCAGCTATAGTGACCCAGTTAGACCAGCTGAACAAGTACCTTATGTCCTGGTTAGCGGAGCATTGTGAGGATCCGAGTCGAAGATGCATCACGCAGCCGAAGTAATGCTTCAGTTCCAAGATGCGATGAGGCAGCGATGCAAGGGCCCACATCACCATTGAGGATCCCATCAGCGGGGCTTGCGATGTGAAGTCTGGCATAGAGGATGCGGTATGCAATTGAGGCAATACGTCTTTTCCAAAACGCATAAGGCTGTAATGCGGAGTCCAGCATCGTCATCAAAGGAAGCTGCTGTCAGTGAGGGATATGAGGGTCTGTGCCAAGGATACGTTGAGTATTGGCAGATCTGATGGGCTGCCATCGTGATGATAGTCTTTGCGATGGGTCTAATCCACACAGCAGTGCATATGCAGGAGTTCTGCTTGGGTTTGAGCTTGCCAGCTGAAGAGATGCGTCAGTTTCACTGGATACACAGAGGCTAGTTGAACACCTTAAGCTCACTTTCAAGGGTCAATGACTGGTGTGGCACCACTTGGCAGGATAGATTCCCAAATGGCAGAGCCCAGGTGCAAATGAAGGTTGTTGAAAGCCTGTTGTGTCCCTGAGGCTTCAGATCGGGAGGCCTGTCAACTACCCCTTTAAATCACTTTGGGTTCAAGAGATGCATATCCAGCCCTTCTCACCCAAGCAAGAGGACAGCTGGCAGCAGGTCAGCACAGTAGGGAAGCTGTCCTTCGAGCAGCAGTACAGCATAGTGGCAGTCCTTGTAGCAGCAAGGCAATCCATGTAACAGCACAGCAGTCCTTTTTCCTGGCAGATTATCGATAGGTGCAGAAGTGTACTAAAGAGTTGGTGTCTGAGATCCAGTGTTTATTTACAGTTGTGCCCTTGAAGTGGGTAGAAGCTTCTAGAGGCATGCATTTGAAGTGTGCAGATGCCCTACCTTCATTGCTCTGGCTCCAGACTAACTACAGGGAGTACACAGCCCTTTGTGTGGAGATAGGACTAAATCTATTCAAGGGTAAGCAGGGCTGAGCCCAGCTCCTCTCTCCCATCCTGTCAGTGATGGCTCACCCAGTCACACCTAAGTTACCCAAGGTGTGTGGCTGTCTGGCAGGATGACAGAAAGCCCAACTGTGAACTACACCCAGTCATGTGACTCAAAGACAGGCTGTGAGCACCAAATGACTAAGGCAAGAAAATGCTAACTTTCTAAAAGTGGTATTTTCAAAACTTTGGTATAAAATCTGACTTCACCATAAGTCAGGATTTTAAAATAATATTGCAAAGATACCCAGCATGAACTGGTTACCTGTTCCAATGACACTTATAAAAAGTAATAAGGTAACTTCAAAGTTATCCTTTGGGAGAGGTAGGTCTTGCAGAAGTGACAAACAAATGTAAGATTTTTTCACTACCAGGACATTTAACTTAACACTACTACATATCGAACCTTTTAAATACATTGCAACCTGTCGTCTGGGCTGTCCAGGGGCTATCCTAGGATAGGTGAAGTATATGTAATAAAATGGAAGGTTTAGGTCTGGCAGAAGGTTTACTTTACCAGGTCAAAATGGCAGTTTTAAACTGCACAAACACAGGCTGCAATGGCAGGCCTTATACATATTTAAAGTGCTACTTAAATGGGTGGCACAATCAGTGCTGCAGGCCTACTAGACGCATTTAATTTACAGGCCCTGAGCACAGATAGTGCCACTTTACTAGGGACGTACAAGCAACTTAACTATGCCAATTGGGTATTAGCCAACCTAACATGTTTTAAGGAGAGAGCACAAACACTTTAGCACTAGTTAGCAGGGGTAAAGTGTGTAGAGCCCTAAAAGCCAACAGAAACAGATTCATAGACCAGGAGGGTTGAGGTAAGAAAAAGTTTGGGGCTGACCCTGCTGAAGGGGCCAAATCCAACACCACTAGAGTCAATGGCAAGGCATCAGCCCATTACAGATACTTCAATGGAGTGTTGGCATTCTGCTCTTTCACAAGGAGAACATCCATACACTAAGTGTTTCTTTCAGTTCCAAGAACTACAGTATGTGTTTTTTGAGATCAAAATTATTTTACTTTTACCTATTGCATTATTTCTTTTTAGATTGGTGAAGCAGGCAGACAACTCCAGACCTACTGGCTTTACCACTGCCAGTTTCACTGTTATTGTTAGCGGTACCTTCTTGTAACGGTCAATGTTTGGCATTTTATTGAAACGTGTTTTTCATTACAGTGTATGGCCCTACAGTTTTCCAAATTATAACATATGAATATATTTTATAGTTGTCCTAAGGCCATAAAAAATGTTTTGCCAAGGAAATATTCCTAGCTGAGGTCTGGGCCTTCCTATCAGTTCAGTATTTTTTCGCTCTGTGCTAGAATGGGGGACTGTGTCATCTGGAGCTCTTCATGCACCCTCAAATGCTCACTTTCTACATATGTATTCTACATGCTTAGGCCCAGATGTACGATCATAGCATTTTGCGACTCACAAATTGCACTCAATTGCGAGTCGCAATTTGCGAGTCGCAAAATGCTATGTACAACAATGTTAGAGATTCTGTTTACCATTCCCAATGGGGTCGCAAATTGCATGCCTCATAAATCTTCATGAGGCACTCGCAATTTGCGAGCCAGTTGGGAATGGCTGGCCCTCCCAGGTATGGTGGCCTGCTGGGCTCAACAGACCTCCATGTCTGGGACTGCTTTTAAATAAAGCAGTTTTGTTTTTTTAAATGCAGCCCGTTTTCCTTAAAGGAAAACGGGATGCATTTAAAAAAACAGAACAATTAAACGTTTTTATTTCATTTTTTAAGGGCAGGTAGTGGTCCCTGGGATCAATGCCTGCAACCTAAAAAATATTTTCCCCTGCATTCACAAAGGGGAAGGGGTCTCCTGGGGACCCCTTCCCTTTTGCAAATGGGTTACCACCCTCTTGAAGAGAGTGGTAAATTGCGAGTACATAGGATAGCGAGTCTCTATTAGTAAAGGACGCCCTTGGAACGCCCCTTACTAATAGCGAGTCGCAAATCCTATTTAGTCAGTCCCAAAAAATCGTGACTCACTAAATAGGGTTTGTACATGGTCCTATTGTATTTTGCATGCGCAAACGGGTCGTAAACCCGTTTGCACATGCAAAATAGGGTCATACATCTGGCCTTTAATTTGTTAACTAAAAAGAACCAGGGCAGAATTATTTTCTCATAAGCCAAATGCAAATGATAATAAATGTCTGGGTAGCTAAATGTCAAGGCTGTCTATTTTTGATTCCACCTCATATCTCTCATGCACTACCAAACACTCCCTTTATCTCACATTTGGAGGTTCTTTTTCATTCCTGCTTTCTCTCTTTGTCACCGTTTCACCATCTTTCTCTTCATTCTTCTTTCTCCCTCGTCTATCTTTCTCTCTCTTTTTCTGGGTCAAAGTCTGATGATGAAAATATTAAGTGCCTTTCTCCCAAATATGAGTTTCAGTGGGCTCCACCTGCATTCACCAGCTCAAATTTTGCATTACATATCACAAACGCAGCATATTGATATTATGCTCACTAAGACACTTGTGGCCCTGGTTAGACTCAGAAGAGGATGTACATAATAGGCGAGGAGGTGTGAAGGTGTAGTTAACAGAAAGTATGATGTGCAGTGTGTGAGTGTATTCTGAAGAATAAAGTAATACTTGACCGCAACTCCCCTGTTGCGTAATTCAACTGCATGCTCCTGGGCTGGGAAAGGTGCTACAACTGGCGATGAGTAAGGGATACGTACCTTAGAAGACAAGACTGCTTTCCCTGAGAGTTTGCAACAATACAGCAACTTGCTTGTGTATGCCATGTGTGTCCAGAATCAATGCAGAGTGGTCAGTGAATGGCACATGTGACGTCAAAGCCCTGCTCCAGCCCACACATTGCTGCAGAAGAAATTGAAGGCCCTACAGAAGAGTAATTTCCCAAAACCACTGATTATGTAGTTGACGGGGATGCTGTGCCACAAATAGGGCCCCTATAACTAATCAGACAAATCAAGAAATAGCAATCACATATGCAAGGTATGAGGAACAGAGAATGTACTCACAGTCACAGGCGACTGAAGTATACTGCAACGCATGCTTAAAAGGCAACTTCTGCTTGCGGGAGTTGTCGGAGCTAGCCTGCATTGTGATTGCCTGAATGCCACGTGTCAACATAACGGCGACAGGAGAGAGCGCAAAATACAATGCAGTCATTTTCCTGAGGCCACTACTGCCTTTCGAACATTGGTGCAACATGTCATGTGTGGATTGAAACCTTAGATTATTTCATAGATGCGCTAGAGGAAGAAGATGACAAGAATATTATCAAATATTTGAAAAACCTCGCAGCTGATGGAGTGAAAGAAGTGCTAAAGAAAATCTCAAAAGACTGTTGTAAAATCGTACCAAAAGGTAAAAGAAACATTGATGGCCAAGTTCAAACCAATGCAGAATGTCGACTATGAATGATAGATCTTCAATTAAGCATGAAAATAAGTTGGAAAAACTATGCAAGACTTGATGCACTCATTAAACATTAAAAGTTCTGTGATTTCACCAAAGAAAAAGCAATGCGCCTCAGAATCATTGATGGCTGGGTTTTAGATTTTTTAAGAAGGCTTATGCTGACAGTAACACGCAGTCTTGAGATAATGCAGATGGCTACAAGAGCAGAAAAGTGAGCAGGCTGACAAGCTACTGACATGGAAGCAAGAGCAGCACACATTGAATCAGCGTTGACCGTGAAAAGCAAAAAAACCACAAAAATGATGGACGGAATGCAGAACAAATCAAACATTCACCCCAGTCAAGAGATATGGATTAAATATATTGTTCTTTTGCTCACCATCCCACCCCAGGTTTAGACCCAGCCATATGCAAATCAGTCTTGACCCTGCGCCTCGTTGGAACAGTCCAGCCCTAACTACCAAGCCAGGTCCTCCGTGGACCAGAAACAAGCATCCTGGGAAAATCAAGCACAAGCATAAACATGATAGACATAAGTTGACGTCGTCAAAGAAAATGATATACTTCCGATGTGGATTTTTTCTGTTTCCCTGTGAAGGTCATTATCCAGCCATAGGACAAGTCTGCAAAGGTTGTGGGAAAGAGAACCATTTCATAACTGTGTGGTGAGCTAGAGAAAAATCAAGTGCACCAAGACGGCAAGAAAAGATAAACTTGAGTAAATTCCAGAAGTATTCCCACCACGCCACTAACACCAAAAAATGTAATCAGCTAAGACAAGTGGAAACCAGCCAAAATCAATCTTCATCAAGCTCATAATACAAAGGATCTTCGACGTCACTATAAGGTACCAGCAAAGAAGATGGCTGTGCACTGATATCTACCAAAGGACGTTGTGCACATGTGGGGTTAGCTGCCTGTACAGAAAATTACAGTTCAAAGAAAGCTCACCAAACAAAGTGACAAACTTAATTTGAACTCTGTCCAAAAAATCACATTAAAAGTGAATGATCACCCAAGAACTTTCATTATAGACAGTGGTGCATCGATTAATTAATGCTTGTGGAAACGTTTATCAGCCTGTTCCCAGTGCCTCACCTCACTCCGTCAGTCACAGAGTCATAAACCTAGGCTGCTTCTGAGCCATTGCAAAGGCAAGGGTCATTCACAGTGACAATGCAACACAAAAAATCATTGGTGTATGCCACCATCCATGTTCTGCAAGAGACTTTGTTTAGTGCCTGTTTGGTCAGATTTGCCACCGCTGCTGACATGGGGTTGATATCCCTCATCTACAACCTCTGTGCTCAGTCTGAGATCAAGAGCCGATTCACGTCGTTGTTCCATGGCCTAGGAAAACTCAAAAAATGAAAGTACAGCTTTAGATCAATGAATACATTGGCTCTGTTGCTCAGCGGCACTGTAGAGTTACTTTTCATCTACAATAAGTTTTAGAGAAAGAGTTAGAATCACTTTTAAAACATGACATCCTTGAATGCTTCATAGGCCCCACGACATGAGTTTCACCCATTGTACTAGTACCAAAAAAAGGATAGTAGTGGAGTCATGCACATTTGCGTTGGAAAGCTCCAGGCAAACAAAGTCACTGAGAGGGAGAGGCACCCTAGTCCACACATATGGGACATGATCATGACATTTAACTGAGCTAAAGTATTTTTCCGTCTAACCTGAATAAAGAATACTATCAGTTTGATTTTAATGAGAACTGCTACCTTTTCGACTAATGTTGGTCTGATCAGATATAAGAGACTGAGTTGTGGAGTATCTGCAGCAGCTGAGATATTTCAGGATGTTATTAGCCAAGTAATACAACCTGTAACACATGCTTTCAATTACAGTGATGACATACTGGTTTTTGGGAGAACAGAGAAAGAACACTACAATGCCCTTATCAAAGTGTGCCAGTTATTTGCTGATGCAGGTCATAACCTAAATGCTGCAAATAAATCTGAGCCCAGTAGTGCTAGGGGCAATCCTTGCTTAACATAATGGCCATACATATACTCGGTGTGGGAAAGTGGGTAATTGTTTTGGGTAAATATGTATCTACCACTAGTGCTAGGGCCACCAATATGGTATAGGATCCAGTAAAGGTCTCAATAAAGTACCCCTTGCTCAACCCTTGCCATCTGATAATGAGCAGTCAGGCCTCACTTAAGAGAAAGGGGTGTAAAACATTTAAAAACACCAATAAATCAAATAAATAAGACAAAACACACAATAAAAATCCCACTCCAATTTATACAAATAGGAAATATTTGTATGAACAAATAGACACCAAAATGACAAAAATCCAATGTAGGGAACCAGAGATATGAATGTTTACAGGTTAACCACTTTATAGTGCTTAAAACATATAGTGCCACTCTGGAACGCCTGTTCATACTTCACCAGGGCAAAGTCAAAGTTTGAAGCCAACCGCAATGAAGTGCTGGTCGGTTACACTAGGTTACCTTCACTCAGAAATGTTTATGGAGCTTTTTCTTCCAACGTCCCTCAACCTTCCACAGTCAGCCGGATTCAATGAGGGTACACCGGCTTAACTTTCAGTGAGCCCCTGGTCAAATTCTGAAAGTCTGGAGCTACGGAGCTTTCAGCGGAACAAATCTGAAATCCTGTCTGGGTCGCGTTTGAAGGTAGTAGGCTTGACTCTCGACATCGGGTCGGACCCTTCAGGCAGCTTTTTCACAAAAGTTCTCCAAACATCCAGAGGTAATTCCTGAAGGTCTCCTAGTAAGTTCAAAGAGTCCAAAACACAAATCCAAAGGTCTGGAATCTCCTAGATGGTCTCTAGGACGTCTGGAGTACAATTCCCACAGTGCACCAGGCCAAATACCCAAAATTCCACAGGACACACTCGAGGATGAGGACTCTTGGTGGAGATGATACAGGTTGGCCTCTTGCAGGGAATCCACCCCTTAATCCTTCTTGAAGCAAGGCACAGCCCAGGCCTCTAGTACCAGATTGCGCAGCAGGCACAGTCATTCAGAGTGCAGGCCTTTGGGTGTAAATCCAGATTCCAGTAGGGCAGTCCTTCTTCTCCTTGAAGTTTTAGGCAGTAGATCTGAAAGACTATGCAGTTCTCACTAATATATTTAGTATTGTGGGGCATCAAACAGGGGGGCACCTCTATCCAATGAGAAGCTGGGTGCCACCCAAAAGCATGACAACTTTCTCAAACGTGTGACAACTTCTTGTCCACAAAGCACTGCACTTCCAACATCCAACATGGCCTCTCTGCAGAGGACTAGGAGCTGGGTAAATCAACCCACAGTGTGGCTTATTTCCATTAGATTTCCTCCCTCTGACATCTGAAAATTCCTGTCCTAAGCCTCCCATTTGGCTGGGGCACAGAATGTGGGGGTAGTTACGTCTGTCATTTCTTTGCTGATCTCCCCATCCTTTGAGCTTAGTTTGATTTACCCAGCCCCCACTTTATGTCCTATACTGCACAGATTCAGAGCTCTTTCATCCGATAACCCCTGCTCTAAGGGGTGGCATTTCACCTCATCAAGGCAGCCTGGCTAAGACTGTTAAGGCTGGCCAATCAGCAGAGACTACACGAAGGCTGGATTTTGACTTTCAGAAAAGAAAGTTCTATGGCATCTTTTTTTTTACCAGTTATGATAAAGTCAACAGTGAGAAGTTGTTGGATTTATCAATATCAATCTTTTAAGCCTGCAAATGACATATTGTCTCCTTTCCTAGCAATAGTTATACTAAATAAAATAGTATAATGTTACCAATAGCAAAAATGTACTTTTAAAGACAGGCTGCAAGGTAGAACTGCCTTTAAAAGGAGAGCAGGCACACATCAGCACATACATGTAAGTGCAGGGAATCTGCTAGGCCTCCTAACCTCCATGCCCTATTATATACTATAGATTTATAGGTAGATTATACCCCCTTGCCCTATCATCTATAGGGACTTGTATGGACTGTCATTGCCAATTGTAAGGGTAGCCTATTACATGCACCTTTTTAGGCAAAGCACTGGCCCTGGCCCTGCTTTGCAGACCCAAGGGTAATGTCAGAATCAGTTACCATCAGTAGCATTCAGCAAAAAATGGGGGTCAACAGGGTAAAAGGATGACATTCTAACATGCCCCCTTCCAAACGAAAGGTGATGGGTAACGAATCTGCAACCTGGCAGTCCTCATCAGCTAAGTGGAAAAATCTGGAAAGTCTGGAGGTCTGTGGTCAGTGTAAACAAGAAAGTGAGTACCAAATAGGTATGGTCTCAGCTTTTTTAGGGACCAGACCACAGCAAATGTCTCCCTATCAATGTCACTTCGTCTTTGTTCTCCGAGGAGACGTCACCTTCTAATAAAGGCAACTGGCTGATCAAGGCCCTCCTCATTTACTTGTGCCAACACTGCCACAATCTTTTCTTCTCAGTCATATGTCTGAACCACAAATTCCTTTGTGTAGTCAGGAGCCAGTAACACTGGTGTTAAACATATAGCCTCTTTCAGAGTATCAAAGGCCTTCTGACACTTTAGGGTCCACATCACTTTCTTTGGCGTCTTCTTAGACATATATTCTGTTAGTGGTGCCACAATGGTCCCAATGTTCTGAACAAATCTTCTATAGTACCCAGTCAGACCAAAGAATGCCCTGACATGTGTCTGGGTAGTAGGGGCTGCCCAATCCAAAATGGTTTGATTTTGGCATGGAGAGGTTGTACATGATCCCCACCTACCAGGGGGCCCAGGTACACCACAGAACTCTGCCCTATTTGGCATTTGCTGGCCTTAATTGTCAGAGCTGCCTGCTGCAAGACCTGGAGCACTTCCATCAGGGGTTTAAGTGATCCTCCCAGGTGGAAATACACACACCTATATCATCAGAATAAGCTGCACTGAACTGCTCCAACGCAGACAGGACCCTGTTCACCAAAATTTGGAAGGTGGCAGGGGCATTCTTAAAGCCAAAGGGCATTACTTTGAAATGGTTATGTCCCTCTAGTGTGGAGAATGATGACCTCTCATTTGCTCCCTCAGTGAGGGAAATCGGCCAGTAGCCTGAAGTCAAATAAAATGTACTCAGATACTTAGCAGCCTCAAACCTATCAAAGGGCACATCCGCTATAGGTATATGGTGAGCATCAGTCTTTGTATCTGCTTTCAGTCATCTGTAGGCCACCAGGGACCTTAGCACTTCCTTACCCTTATGGGGGGTAGGTTTGGGCACCGGCACCACCGGGCTGGCCCATGGACTGCCAGAGGGCTCAATTACCCCCAACTCCAGCCTCTTACCCACCTCAGCCTTGGTGCTTGCTCTGACCTGATAAGACAAACTGTGCAGTTTTTTTTGTCTGATGAGTTGTCACCAGTATCAACGTGATGCACAGACTAATCAGTGATACCTGGAGTCAAAGAGAACAGACCAGCAAACTGCCCCATGACCTGCTTGCAGTCTCTGTGCTTCTGGTCTGACAATTTGGGGGAGAGCACAACTCTCTCCATTTATCCATCTTGCACTTTTTTGGAGAGGAAGCCTCTTCCTCTTCTCCCTCATCTATGACCAGTACCATGATCATGTCAAGGTAGGGTTTCAATCTACTGGCATGCAGGACCCTATGAAGGTTCCTGGGGGTGTTAAGGTCTACCAAGTAGGTACCCTCACCCTTCTTTTCAATGATTGGATAAGGCCCAGTCTTCTTGTAATGGACGGCCCTTGGAGCATCAGGCTCCAACACTCATATCAATTTTCCTTGAGTATACTCATGTATGACAGCCTTCTGATCATACCAGTACTTCATCAGCTCCTTGCTGGCCTCCAGTTTCCTGCTTGCCTTGTATATCTACTCTGCCATGCAAGAGCGCAGGCCCAGCACATAGTCAAGCACATTGTCCTTTGCTTCCTTGAGATGCCTTACCAAAGACTCTCTAAGCAGGCACAATGGTCCCCTCACAGAGTGCCCAAACAACAGCTCAAAGGGACTGAAACCAACCTCTTTTATGGGACCTCACAGTAGGCAGGGGAGGAGAACATCCCATCTCCTTCTGGGTTTGTCAGACAAACCATTGATCATGCCTTTCAGGGTCTTATTGAACCTTTCCACCAGACCATTAGTCTGAGGGTGATATGGGGTGGTGATCTTTTAGGTAACACCACTTTCAGATAGCTGGACATGAAGTTTGTGCCCCTATCTGAAATGACCTCCTTTGCTAACCCACTCTGGTAAACACACTAAGTAGGGCCATAGCCACTGAAGGAGCGGTGACTGTTCTGAGGGGTATTGCCTCAGGGTATCTTGTGCCATGGTCCACTATGTTAGGTTTAAATTCCCCTCCCAACGTCATGCACTTGTCAATGCTATATTAGGTTAGCATTATGTGGCTAAATAGATGCCATATGTGTTCATGTTATATAACCCACTGAGTTGTCTTGTGCAACATGCAAGTTTTCCTTAGCCTGTGTAGCTCTATTTTGTTTTTCGTAACCCATATTAGACTGCTTTGGCTGTGCTCACACTTGGCCTCAGTATTCAGAATTGCTTGCCTCAGCAGAGCTCTGTATTTCGTTATTATTTTCTCCTTTGTTCAAGGATGCTACCCGACTTACTAATGAACTTTTATTTTCTTTTGCATACCATTCTCAATGTGTAACTCTGCTCCCATGTTAGGAAATGCTGAGACTCGACACATTGGCCTTGGATGATCGATAAAATGTACCCATCTGGCAGGTGTTAGCTCATCTCTGTGCCTCTTTGTTTGTGTCCAGCTAAGGATGGTAGTTTTCCACTAGAGGCGTGGCTGAAGTCTCCAAATGGTTTATCATGTACTAGCAAACGTTGGGGGGTCAGTCCCTCGGCAAACATCTTAGGATGAAGTTCTGATCGGACTCTTCTGCAGAGTATTGGAAATAAACATGTAAGTTAGATTCTCTACTGACTGACTGATTCTTCATTTGGTAAGGTATATTAGGTGGTTGTATATAACCCGCGGGGCCCTAGAGTGCTCCGTCCTTCAGTTGGCACCTGAACAGGGACCCCACAAAGTGTGCCCCTTCACCCGTAATCGGGTCACAGGGGCCGGGGTGGTGTCTGGTCGGTCAGGTGGATCGGGCCCCACATCCATTAGACCGAGCTTGGTTCTCACAGCTGCCCTGCCCTTCCGATCGGGCGGATCCTTGGCTAGTGGTCACAGGCTGGTGTCCTGAGAAGGCGAAATGACGGAGTTGACCGTTTGGTCCAAAGAGTCAACAGTGGAGAATAATTTGACTTGATCTGAGTGCACCAGGTGCGTGACTTGGTTCTTGGGAAAATGGCGCCATTCTTAGTCGGCACGAGCCTTTGGGCTGTGTCCTGATGCAGTCTTCCGACTGTCTTGTCTGCAGTTTCTGAACTGCCTTGTTTGAACGACACGAGTCGACGGGCTGTGCCTTGGTATGGTTTAACACCGTCTTGGTTTGTATCTGGTGGGTTTGAGGACCCTTGTAAAGGACACAGAGTGTTTGTGAGCAGTCTGACGGGCCAACTGATAATTTGGCTTGCGCATTGAAATGGTCTGAGGCTGTTTGCGGGCAATCTTCCAGGCCAACTGGTAATTGGCGTATGTTCGAAAAGGTCTGGGATTAAAGCCTGTCCCCTTGAACTTGGTATGGTTTCTTGGGTTATTGTCTTGAATGTGATGCAGCCTTCGAGCTGACTTGTGGTGTGCTTGTGTGTCTGGGTGATGCATGGTCTGTAGACTAACGCTGGTGACAATGTTGGTAGAATGTGTGTTTGAGTGAGGAGCGACTTTGTTACCTTATCTTTTGTATTACCGCTGTGGGCGTTGTTTGTCCGTTAGGGACAGTGCATGTGTCTTATATTAAGATGCCTTGCTTAAGTAAGTTAGGATGATTCGGATGTCGATGTTGTTCTACTGATGCTTGATTGGAAGAGAGTCAGCCCGCACCTCCGGAGGGTACTCCAAATTTTGACATATATGTCAAGCATGGCATTGGCCCTATTATGTTTAGCACATTGTGGAATAAATATACAAGGGACAATGCTGAGCTACAATGGCCACTTACTGGTTTGTTTGATGAGCAGAAAATACATTTCCTGCAGGACAAATTGTTTGCTAAGAGGAGTAGGCAGTCCATGTTTGATTCTTTGAGCGTATGGCAGAAAGAAGCTAAGCAGCGACGCATGCGTGCGGAGAAAGAGATTCAATGAAAGCAGACACAAATGATTACACAGAAGGTAGTAGCCTACGAAAGGTAAAAGACAGAGAAAAGCATAGAGTGCGTAGACAGGAAGTTTCGGCTGCAGACTCACAAAAGTTATGTTGTTAGGGAAGAAGGAGATGAGATTGTTGAGGAGCTCTTGGACTCTCGCCCCCCCACCACCCTATGCCCCACAGCGGATATATCCTACAGTTTCAATATCCCCATCCCCATCCTCGACTTCTGGGCCTGTCGCCCTCTGATGTTCCTGATACTGCTGCCTCGGCCCCAGCTCCTCTTGTCTCCTTCGTATCTCCAACGGCCACAGGGGCGGACACTACTGCTTGCCCTGTCCCGTCCCTTGGCTCTGCCTCGTCCACTACTCTCCCTTTTACGCCTACAACTTTGTCCCCTTACATGATGGTGCTTCCGCCCTTTCCCCTATGAGTGTGACACCTCAAACTCCACTAAATACTGAGACACCCGCATGTGGTATTCCTGGAGCCAATTGGGCAGCAGTGCAAGACCGCATAGAAAAGTTGTTGGTGTGCTCTGCTGTGGGTACTGAAGAGAAATAGATGGTGGGAAATCACGCAGCTCAATGGACCTGGCACCGGATCTATAGTGTGGAGGATGTGTGGAGTGTGATGAAAGATTATGAGCCCTTTATGCAGCAGCATGCACTTAAACACATGTCGGCCACATTTATAGAATTGTGGGAACAGTGTTTCCATGGTACTGCACCACAGAATATCTATGGAATACGAAACAGAGTGTATGTTACAGACATGGCCCCGAACAAGGTTTTCAGTAATCTATCTACACTGGTGGGTTACTGTGGCAGGTAACTCCAGAAGGTTCCAAAGCTAGCACCCCATGAGGGAAGTCCGTCCTATTTATCATCCTGAAATACCAGAATTGCTCGACTCTACGAATACAGTAATAAGACCGCAAGTCGATGCTTGGTGTCAGGAGCAATGGATCTATACTCCTTGGAAAAGGAGTGAGGTCCTTTTTCTAAAGAGCCAATTACAGGACCCAAGGAAAAAACCCACTACATATTATAAAGAATTGACAGAGGCGGCCTCCTCCACAGTGATGACGTTAGCTCACATAGAGTTATTTTTCAGCTTGGTAATACCGGTAGATATATGGAGACAGGTCCATATGCAGGACCATGCTCTGGAGTTGGACGGCACATGGGATGAAATGAGAGCATGGGATAAGGAACGCAAGCCCGGTGAGAAGCCAAAGGCGGAGCTATTGGCTTTCCGGGACGTATTATCACCTATATGCACTCCCTTATACCACCGAAGAAAGTGGATTGTGATAAGTTGACAGCGTGTTGCAGAAGAAGGATGAGAGTGTGTCGGATTTCTTTACCAGATTTGGAGGGGTGTTCCTAGATTTTAGCAGCCAGGATTGGTCACAGGAGGGTGAAGTCCATTTGTTTGTGAACAGATTTGTCACTAACTTACTCCCTGAGGTTGCCACTAGGTTGCAGGCTTTGGAAAACACTTGGACGACATCCTCCCGTCAGTAATATTGAGTATGGCACAGTGTTATGAGCATAGAGAGAATGAGGACAAGGAAAAGGTAGAGAAGAAGTCGTAGGATTTGAAAACGAGGGTGTTGATGCAGCAAGTTGCGAGAGGAAGAGGTAGAGGATGGGGTTCGGTTCCATGGCCACCCCGAACAAACAAGGGTGGTGCTTCAGGTGTTACCATGGGACCCAACCAATGTGTGTACTGTAAAAGGGAGGGACATTGGCAGAATGAGTGTCTGGAATTGTTACAGAAAGGTGGGGCGTCGAGAGATCAGGGTTTTGGAGGCAGAGGGAGAGGAGGAGGAGGCCGAGGGGGGATGCAGTCAGGGGGCTTACAACAGGCAGAGCGGGAATTATTTTGATGACCTTTGGGGAAGACAGTACTACCACGAGGACTATGACATGGATGAAGTGACAGGGTTGTCTCACAGCTAGGACAGCCAGGGGCAGGACCAGGGACCAGTTCCGGTGCCTGTAGATCAGCGTGGACCATACATTACTGCAGATTTACAAGGTACCTACGAGAAATTTCTAGTCGATACAGGGGCTATGAATAGCTCTGTTTCCCTTTCACTGGTCCCAGGTGTAGGAGAGTAGGATCTGCTTCACATGGGTACCCCCACTTTTTGCTGGTGTTTCACTGTTTTCCGACCTTAGTCTGGCTGTGGCCCTGCTAATCAGGCCCACAGCCTAGCTGCTTCCTCTCTAAAATGGTTTCCATGTACATTAGGTACATATCTAATTGGATTCTGGAGTGCCTTATAAGCCCCTAGTATATGGTATACTATGTACCTAGGGCATAGGTACCTCATAGGCCTACCAGGGGCTGAAGCATGTATTATGCCACCCCTGGGAAGCACTCCAAAATGGCACCACAGGTCTGCTACTGCAGCCTGGGTAAGGGTGTGCTTAAACCCCTTACAGTGGTATAGGATACCTATATCCACATATATATGCAGACACATATAAACCTATAAGTCACTCCTATGGCAGGCCTTGAAAATCCTGAAGGCAGAGTGCTTAGTTTTGTGTGAGAGGGTGCCCAAGCATGAGCTGAGCCACTCTGCAGCTTTCAGAAATACTTCCTTATGGATGTTCTGAGATACAGCCATACCATATACTCTTAAGTGCCTTATAACCTCACGGTAAATGCTAACTTTGGAATGGCTGCATCAAAACATGTCGTGTTTGGTGTCAAACACTTTGGAATACTATCCCCCTGCCAGTTCTGGCGGCAGGGGTAGCATTCCACCCTTCTAGAGGGAGAGACATGTTCACCCTGGTCAAACCCGGTAGGACTTTCCTGAGCCCTGGCATCACAAAATGGATGCCTCTGCCACAGACACAGGTCTGGCCTCCTGCTGCTGACTGAAACTCCGGCAGGGCAGGCCTGGACAATAGGTTTCCTGTCAAAGGGAGGTGTAACCACCTCCCCAGACAGGCAGATGTGTATTGGGGCTGGGCGGGAGCACTCTCTGGTGCTTTAAAGTCCTGCACTGGGGGCACATTTGGTGTTCCTGTGCATAGTCCAGTTCAAACCGGTTGCAGGGGCTACCTGCCCCTGCTCTAGTGCGAAACTGGACAAAAGAAATGGGTGTAACCACCCCTCTTTCCAGACCCACCTGTAGGTGGGGCCTTAGAGTTAGTCCATCCCCTAAAGTAGTATAAGTATAGGAATCCAGTCCCTAGGACTTTAGATTACCCTGGACAAAACTCTGCAACATAAATCCTGGTCCTTCGACTTTCTATCCTGACTAGAAGACTGAAGAAATCTCCCTTGGGGTCAAGGAGTGACTCTCATGCTTGGCAGGCACCAAAGAAGCAACTGACCGGTCTGCATCGTTGAAGTTCCCGCCGGACGCTGAAGTCTTTGCATCACCACAAGTGGATTTCCAGACCTCTACGAGGCTATCCTGAGTCCACAACAAAGCTGAGACCCGTGGCGATCGTGGGTGACATGGAACTGTGACCCCTGGACACCGTGATCTTTTGCAGCAACAGCATCTTCCTGGGATTCCTCGAAGTTGTGCTTTGGGCTCCGAGTAGCCCCAGCCTTGAGCACATTCTGCACCGAAGATTGCTGGCCTCCACTTCACGAGTGACCAGTGGGCCAGTTTCAAGTGCAACCGCTCAAGGCTCCTTTGTGATCGCTAGCCCATTGGCTAGTTGGTCCCCACAAAGGCAATTCCTCTTCTGCTTGGGCTTTCCTGGTTGCTCCAGACATGCCCTGACTTACCCTCACTTGGTGAGTCCCTCAGACCTTGCTGGTCTGCACCGCAGTTCTTTCTCTGAATTCCAGTGACTTGCCGTTGCCAAGGCTAGTTGGGTCCAATCTGGTTGCCGACACCGCAGCACTCGACAAACTTTGTGGGACAGCTAGAATCCGGCTCGTGGACTTCGTCGACACCTCCTGGACCTTGTGGCTGAAGAGTCAAGACACCCATCAACTCACCTGAATCACCCGACATCTGTGGGCATTGGCTAGTGACCCAGACTCTTTCCCCTCTGCTTTCAGGTTCCTTCCATCCCAGATCCAGGCTTGGATCTCTTTGGACACTTCTCCTCTTCACGGCAGCAGCAGTTCTTTGCAGGCTTCCATTGCAATCGACGACACGACCCGACACCAAAAGACACCTATGCACCCGGCTTCCCTGGGTGAGGTAACTCGAGTACTCCGGTGCTCCCGTGGGTGCTAGCCCTAGAACTTCTTAAGTCCAACAGGGTTTGGTCCTGACTCGATTCTAAGTGTCCCTAATCTTTAAATTTCCAACCGCGACATTGCCCATAGAAGATAACGGGAACCCGCAGTTGTGTTCACACACTGCATACAGTCCCCTGTGTCACTACCTTGCGTTGTTTCTTGGGGTCCCAGCGATTCAACAGGCTCTAGGCCTTGTGTCTTGTTCAGTCGTGGTTCTTATACCACTTTTTTGGTATATGGTTTGGTACGCCCCTAGGGCCCAAACGTGTATTTGTGCTATTACTAATGATTGCTCACTTGTAACTTAAGTACTTCGAACTCCAGTCTCATAAAGAGACTAGAGGGGTGTGTTTTAACCTAAATACATATATTTTAAATATATACCTGGTGTGGTTGTCCTTTCATTTGATCATTCAAGAGATTATAGACTGGTAAAACAAGCTGATTTACATTCCTTCAAGACTTAGCCTGAAGGCTGCTCTCCATAGCTACCACTAGGTTAACTTTCAATAAAGGTTGTCTTTAACCTATCACCATAAGGGGCTGTTTGTACTTATACAAGGTGCCCACTAGAACTAGTGGACAGCATATATCAGGTCACCTTCTCACACTGGGGTAGCTCTGTCTGGCCAAAGCAATGTTTTGGTGGGTTTCTCAGGCGTACCAGTTGTAAGCCCCATTTCCAAGCCTCTTGCTTTGTCTATCGGCCCCTTTACCGTTGACTCACCATTTCTACTAACGTCCAATTATGGGGGGAACTTACTAGGGCTGGATCTGGTAAAAAGATTGCATGCGACAATATATTGTTCCCCAGATGGTGTTTACATGACTGTTGGCCTGCGAGTTGCGTATACCAAACAATGCTTCGCAAAGGATGATCCCCTCCCTCCCGAGCTCCAGGATGTGCCACGCGCGTTATGAGCTACAGGTGATACATATGTGGGGTTGCTTCAAATCCCGCCAATTTCTATATGGGTAAAGAATAATGACATATTGCCCCGAATTCCCCAGTACAAGATATCCCAGGCAGGAGAGAGGGCTTTATTGCAAGTAATACAGGACTTGATTAAGTCCGGTGTGGTTGAAGAGACAGCAGCAAATGTGTGTAATAGCCTTATTCTTCCTATTCTTAAGAAGGTACCTTTGGACTGTTCCAACACTCATCCTGATGTGTACCGTTTTGTTATTGACCTCGGAGAGGTCAATAAGATAGTGGTTCCCCAGTATCCTGTGGTACCTGACATCACCACCATCTTGACCATGATTCCTCCGACCGCTAGATTCGTCTCAGTGATCGACTTGAAGAATGCTTTCTTTAGCATACCAATCCATCCAGATAGCCGCTATCTGTTTAGACTCTGTCATGCTCCACAAGGCTATACAGAAAGCCCCAGTATTTATAATCAGGCTTTGAAAGCCCAGTTGGACTCTTTGCAACCTCCCCCTGGAAATGTGTTGTTGCAATATGTTGATGATCTACTTGTGGCCTCAGATTCTGAACAAGGCTGTAAAGAGGCCACGGTTAAATTGGTGTTACATTTGGCACATAATGGACTCAAGGTGCCACTTTCAAAATTTCAATATTGTTGACAGGATGTCACCTACTTAGGTCACCTACTGTCGAAGGAGGGTCGCAGACTGATACCTGAACGCATAGCTGCTATCACTAACATGCCTGTTCCTAAGACCCAACGCGAGGTACGCGCGTTCCTGGGGATAATTTCGTATTGTCACCACTGGATCCCGAACTTTTCCTTACTAACAAAACCCTTTCTTTACCTCACCACCAAAGATGTGAATGAGCCTATGCCTTGGACAACTGCATGCCAGCAACCTTTTGAAAAATTAAAAACTGCGCTTTGCTCTGCTCCTGTGCTTGGTACTCCTGACTACCAGAAGCCTTTTGTGCTCTATGTACATGAGGCAGACGGTTTCGCGCTCTCTGTTACTAACACAGGGTTTTGGTGGTAAGCTGAGACCCTGCACTTACTTCTCTGCCATTTTGGATAATGTCACCAGAGCGCTCCTGAGCTGCCTGAGAGCTGCCGCGGCAGCGGCAGGAACTATAAGGCAATGGGCAGGGCTCGTTCTTGATACTGACCTCAGAGTTATAGTACCTCATGCTGTGGACACGCTTTTGAACAAGACAGAGACGCAGCACCTCACCAGTGCGCGTCTCACTGAATATGCGCTAACATTATTTGCTCCACACATTACCATCAAAAGATGCGCTACCTTGAACCCAGCCACGTTACTACCCCTCCCTTCGGAAGAAAAGGACAATGATGTCCATGATTGTCTATTCCGGACTGAAGAGGAAACGAAGGGACGGGTAGACCTGACTGATATTCCCTTATCTGACCCCCAAGGGGAACTATATATTGATGGCTCTTGATTCAAATTGCCCGATGGCACTACCACTGCAGCCTATGCGATCACCACGCTACACACTGTAGTTGAGACATCTCGTATTCCATGCCAGTCGGCCCAAGCAGCAGAGTTAGTCGCCCTTCTTGTGAGTTGAGTGAGGGACTGGCTGTTAATGTTGACACTGACAGCCAGTATGCCTTCGGGGTGGTCCATAATTTTATACGCCTCTGGGTCCTGACCTCACACGGGCAGAAGATACAGCATGGTCCACTAATACTTAGATTGCTATCAGCACTGACACTTCCTGATAAGTTGGCGATAATAAAATACAGCACCCATAGAGCTATGACAGATACTGCTGGGAGGGGTAATGCCTTCGCAGACCAAACAGCTAAGGAGACAGCTAGATCAAAGTTGAATAAGATGTGTGTGGCAGGTCCTGCTAGTTGGTTTCCAGATAACGGGATGTTTGAGAATACTGTGGAAAGTGTGAAGGAAATACAGAGAGAGGCAACTATAGATGAACTGAAAATGTGGGAGGAGAAGACAGGACGCGTGGACGAGGATGGGTGTTGGACTGATCTGTCAGGGAAGCAGAGGTGGTTGTTGCCCAATGCATTCATTCTCCCTGTAGTCGCCATGGCCCATGGCCCGGGGCACATTAGTGCCAGAGGAATATGTAAATTATTAGACCCAATATGGCAGAATGACAATATCCCTAAGGTTGCCGCACATTTGGTGAAGCACTGTATTATTTGTCTAAAGCACAATCCTGGGAAGGGCACCCCTACACCTGCTGGTAATTTTGCACCGCCTTCCTTCCCTTTCGAGGTTCTCCAGATGGATTTTATCGAAATGGAATGAGTGAATAACTTGAAATATCTACTAGTGGTAGTCTGTGCATTCAGTAAATGGGTGGAGGTGTGGAAATATGGATTTTTCTGGTCAGTTATGTCCCCTATCTTGGACCCCAACGGTTCTATGTGCATGTCGCAAGTACATGTATGCTCCCTCCAGTTCCAGTAATAATGACGCAAACACATGTGCGTCCATCGTCAACATGTCCTCTGTCAGATCCGCCATAAATGGGCTGGATATTCCATTCCTAAATATGAAAGGCTACCGGCTTTATATGGTTCACTTATGCCATTTTACAGTTCAGGCAAAAAGGCCCTGATTCTGTCATCGAACTCCTTTTGCCTTCTGTCTCTGAAAGCTCCAGTTCAAGCCTGCATCCGTGACCATGAACTTTGTCTCATTCTCTGCGCGGCTCACGAAGCCTGACATCAGCCTATTCTCTGCCAAGAACTGTATTTCACCTTCGAATTATCTGCTTCCCCCTCAGCCGATGCATTCCTGCCTAGTAGCTTAAGTAAACATTCTTCCAGTTACCAAGCAAAAAGGCCCATCTTCTCTGTCCTCATGCAAGTAATTCATAGCCCTGTTACCATGGAATATTCCTACCCCCTCGCATTCAGTGTAGACACCTAGACGCTTGTACACGCACGCACAGTCAGTATAGACTAGATTCTGTCCGAGAGTCCTTCTTTTGTGGATAACATAGTTCTTTAAACATAGGATGTAGATATGATTTGGGATTAGGTTGACTTGACCCCCCAGACTTCTTGTCTCCACACGTAGAGCTAAATGTCAAGTCCTCGTCACCCCCTAGTTATACGTCAATTATACGTCAGACTGCTGCGCGCGCATCAATGCCAAGTATTATCTTATAGATCCACCTATGTATTACATCATAGCCAATCATGTTCCTTTTTACTCATTATTACACCCATTTTCGGCTACGCACACCAAAACGTCAATGTCCTTATCAATTGTTACGCCTACTGTATTCACTTCATTATGATGTATGTATTATAAAAGTTACTGCTTGTCAATAAAGTATGTACTTCACTTCCTGAACTCCCGTGGTGATGGAACTTGAAGCATCCGATTATAATCGCTTATTGGAATAAAGCCCATTCTGAAACTCTAATATCACGGATTCTGCCTCTCATTTCATTGAGCTATTTTATTATGTTCCTGTATCAAATTCAGTCCCGGTAAAGGAGAAATATTTACCACATGATGGCGCCCGAACAGGGACACTTTCTCATCTGACGCGCCGGCGGTGCGTTGCAGGCCCGGTCTCCTGCCACAGCTGGACGGACAATAACGCGTACCAGCAGGATTTCCTGTATCTCCCTCCGGTCAAGCGGGGGCGACTGAGACTGCAATCAACACCCAGACGAGGCGGTGAGAAGTGCGAAGTATCCCGACCAGAGCCTAGCTGAGAGAGCAAGATCCGAGGTATACAGAGACCCACCAGTACGACGTCAAGCCCAGTGTCCGACGAATCGAGTTGAGTCCAGTCCAAATCCGAGTCAAGTTCAAGTTACTGAGGCCTTCCGTTTCCGAAGCTACCCGGTGAGTACCATTACTGGGGAGGCATTTTCTGACGTGCACATAGGTTGTGCCGGTCAAGACGGGTTTGGGTACACAAATCCGGTCTGCACTGTTTTAGCAGTGTATCTGTACTGTTTAGCAGTATATCAAGTATTCCGAAGTGTCTAGTTATTGTCTAGTTATTGTCGAGAATTAAGCTTGGTGATTAGTCATGCAGACGATCATCATTGTTGTTCCAGTTAAAGGTTTAATGTTAAATGTTTGAAGTGTTTAAGTATATCGTGGTATGAATGACTGTTCATTATCGTGTTTATTGTATTAAGTCTGTTCAAATTCAAGTATCAGGTCAAAATCAAGTATAAGGTCAGTTCTCAATATGCCGCTCTTTTCGAAATTAAGACAGATCACTACCAGAAAAGGGGTTCTCGAAGAAGCCGTCCCTATCCCTCCTAGGGACACCCCAGGGCATTTTATGTATCATAAACATGGATTAGACGCCATATTATTTCTTGATCTATGGGTAGACTATACCAAGGGATTACCAGAAAGTCAGAGGTGGCCCACAGCGGGGACCTGGGATGCAGAGTGCATCATGAAAGTCGAGGAAGAGTTATGGAAAAGGAAAGTCAGACAGTCACAGAAAGACGCCGTTGAATTATGGCGTAAAGAATCACATAGACGAACAGAAAAAGCACGTAGACAGGAAGAAAAGAGTAAAGAGAATTCCACTAAAGTTCGAGAAAATCTATTAATTGAGGAAGGTATCCGAGTAAAATCAGAACAAGTAGACAGACAAAGAAATACCCTTATGAATGGTATGTATCCCCTTCTGGCCGAAGGATTACCTAAGGCTACTCCGGAAACGCCAAAAGACTTGCCAACCCCATTGTTCCCAATAAAGGTACATCCTAAGGGGCATCCTAGAACCGCAGAAGATGTTTTTCTTTCCTCTTATTTAGATGACGCAGCTCCCGAGTATGCCAATTCCGCCCCACGTAGACCACATACCAGGGAGGTTCAACGCCAAGATCCAGTACCCATATCCCTACGGCAACAAATCGAGTCACAAGTTTCGGCAAGCACATCTGTTTCTGTATCCGTTCCTACAGCTACTTCTATGGCTGTGTCCACACCTGTAGTTGCTGTGTCACGTTCAACGAATCCTTTTACACCCGACGCCCCAGATGGAGCCGCGGGAGGAGCTGCCAATGTCTTTTCTACACCACCCAGAATAAATAAGCTTACTTTTCAAGAGTCAGCGCATTCACGTACACCCAAACTCCTTAGTGCCCGTGCGCTTAAAGAACTTCTTATAGATTGTAGATATGACCCGGTGCCTGGAAAAGAGGACGAAATGACCCTAGCATCATTGCGTATCAGACGAGCCGCAGTGTATTTAGCAAAGTTACCAGGAATGACTGCGCATCTAGATAATCTATATCATTTTGTCCAAACAGGGCGAGATCCAGAATGTATTTACAGAGCTATGGAATACCAGAAAGTAGAGATACAGGGGGAACTGTTACGTTTCCTCATAAACTGTGTGATCAGAAATCAAGACCGACCGGGGGTAGACCCGGAAGCCATGAGAATTCTTACAAGATGGAGCCAGAATATATCAGAAGGGAGACATGATAAACAAAATTGTATAATAGCCATGTGCCGAAAGATCCGTAAAGAAATAGAACGCCTACACGAAGAGAGATTAGAGACAGACGAGTTCGAACAAAACGAGGAAGAAGGGCCAGGACTGCTCACAGGACAGTCAGACACCATAGCCTATGTAGGTAGAGGAAGATCTTGTAATAGGAATCAGACCAGATATCATACTGACTCAATGCATCCGACGTGTCCAGATAATAGCAGGAATTTTCAAATACCTATGATTAATATAAGGTCTAACGAGCATTCGTTCCAAACCGCCGACAAACTACTCCAAGAACGAAGGGGTTATCATTTCCTCGATTCTATGGATGAACAAGATTTAGCCAGGGCAGCTGTCCATTGGGTGGACAGTCCCGGAAAATATAGTGATGATACAGTAGTACGCGCATTTTTGAATCTTACCCCAGATGAACAAAGGTTAGCTGGGATTTATATGATCCAACAACTCATTATACTGTATCGGAGTCAGCACTCGGACCCTGGTCCCTTGCCTGACATACTGACTGAATTACTTATGAATAAATGGAGAGGTCCAGGTACTGAATTAATTAAAGAAATTCTAGAATCAAGAAAGCAGTATATTCTTTTCGTGTGTTCAGAACATGTTCCATTGTCCGCCAAGGAAAGAACTACGTACCACATAGATAGACAGAATCCCTTACGAGAAGTGCACCCAATAAAGGGTGAGGACAATGAGTTTAAACGCGTATTTGTATATACGCCTATATCGAAAATAGAATTATTAGAAATGAAGAAAGTAGTACCCAGTCATGACAAGGACCCAGCGGGGTTTCACCGAGAAATTAAAGACATGTTACTCATGGGAGAGTATACCTACCCCGACATTATGACAATATTAAAGGTGTTGATGCCTGCTGGCATTTATGAGAAACTCAAAGAAAAAGAGTGGGAGGTAGGTGATCAAAAGATAGAATGGTCAGCATTAGAAGCAGAAGAAAGGGCCCGAGGTCCAGGTTCGGGGCTTGGGGACAAAACTAAGGCATTACCAGGACTACTAGTACAGGTACTGCCACGATTATTAACTACGAAAAAGGAAGATTGGGGTACAATTTCAGCCTGTAAACAGAAGCAAGATGAAGACACTAGTGATTACTATGCCCGTTTCGAAAAATGTTTTGGTATAAATAGTGGCATAAAAGCAAGTAGCGAATCATACCCACATCTGTTTGTAACAAAATTAGTAGAAAATGCTCTGCCTCCAGTAAAGAATAGAGTATTAAAATTCGAGAGTACCTGGCAAGGTAACACTCCAACACAAATGTTACAAATGTTACAGTACCACCACAATAGAATTAAAGAGGAACAAGAACATGAACACAGACGCATGAAAGACACAAAAATGAAAATGCTAGTTTCCCAGACGGTCCCAGCCGAAGGACATAAAAAGGGTATGACACATTCCGATTCAGCAGGACCTGTAAAAGGGACATGCAATTATTGTAAAAAGCCAGGCCATTACGTACACGATTGTCCAGTTCTAAAACATAATATCGCCATAGGTAAAACACAAGAAAGATCACGGCCACTAAGACAAGACCAGAATGAACAAGGAGCTATACAGCATGTCCAGGCAATGCCAGCCGCACAACAGCCAATACAGTTTGTACCAGCTGCACCCCCATTACCTGTTGCTGCCACACAAACAACAACACGACAAATGTATCAGACCGCACAGTATGAATATCCCGAGTATCAGCGTTACGCATGAACTAGCCTAGAGAGGGAAGTTGACTTACCCCTTATCGAGATTCCTGTGGATCAAGAAGGACCTTATGTACATAGTAAATTATTAGGTCAAGATAGAAAATTTTTACTCGATACAGGGGCAAGTCGAACAACTATAAAACGTAGTGAAGTTCCAGGGGCACCCCTCTCAGGCTCACAAAATATTTCCCTTGGTTTTTCAGGCAAACCTATTGTTAATGAAGTGTCACAGCCTCTGCCACTCACGATAGGACCTCTGACCCGAACTACAGATTTACTGCTTACTAAATCATGTCCAGAAAATCTATTAGGAATAAAAACGTTAAAAGCCCTAGGAGCTATAATATGTTGTTCTCCGGAAGGAGTAAGATTGTTTTTACGTGATTTTAAAGGTCACTATGTATCTAGAGACATGGATCCCCGACTACAGACTTTACCTACACGTCTATGGGCACAAGGCCCTACTGATGTTGGTTGCATGAATATTACACCATATCGAGTCACACTAAAGGCAGGAGTGGTGCTACCACGAATGCGACAATACAAGTTACCACCAGATGCTGTAGTGGCTTTACTACAAATCATTGACGAGCTCATTGCCCAAGGAGTAGTTGTGGAAACAGACTCCAATATATGTAATTCACCGATAATACCGATTCTTAAACGAACAGATCCGAAGGCCCCGCCAGTATATCGATTGGTTATTGACCTGCGCGAGTTAAACAAATGTATTGTGCCACAATTCCCTGTGGTCCCAGATATCTCGTCATTACTGACAGCTATTGATTCCGAAGCGACATTCTTCACTGTAATCGATCTCAAGAATGCCTTTTTCAGCGTCCCAATAGATCCGGAAAGCCAATATTTGTTCGGATTTAGTTTAAATGGACGTAGCTTTAAATTCTCACGCGCACCTCAAGGATTTACAGAAAGCCCCAGCATCTATAGCCAAGCATTGAAACGAGAACTTGACAGTATCCACATGCCAGTTAACACGGCTCTGTTTCAATACGTCGATGATCTGCTGATCACCGCAAGAAGCGAAGCTGAATGTGAAAAAGCGTCACTGACAGTTTTACAATTTCTAGCCGAAAAAGGACACAAGGTTTCCCCTTCTAAGCTGCAATTCTGTGTCCAGCGAGTTGTTTATCTTGGACACTCGCTGGACAAGGAGGGAAGGCAGCTTACACCCGACCGCATTCAGTTGATAGTTAACATGCCAACACCTAAGACACAAAAGGAGGTGCGGGCTTTCATAGGCCTCACTTCATATTGTAGACAGTGGATCCCGCAATATGCATTCCTAGCAAAACCACTCATTCAGTTGACAACCCAGGAGGCAGCCACATCGACTATTCTCCCTTGGACTCAGGAACATACACAAGCTTTTGAAAGCCTAAAGAAAGCTTTATGTCAAGCACCAGTTTTAGCAACACCATGTTACAGAAAACAGTTTACACTCTTTGTTACAGAACGCGAAGGTACTGCCTTGTCAGTACTCACACAGGAACAAGCAGGAGCACACAAACCATGTGCTTATTTTTCTAGTACATTAGATCCAGTAGCTCAGGCTTTGCCTGCGTGCCTGAAATCAGTAGCAGCGACAGCTTTAGCAATCAGACAAAGCGATGCCATAGTGTTAGGACATCCATTGACAGTTCAAGTACCACACGCAGTAGAGGTTCTTGTAAATAGAACACAAACACAACACTTGACCGTAGCACGACTTACAGGGTATGAACTGACACTGTTTCAGCCGCATATAGAAATAAGACGCTGTAACACATTGAATCCTGCCACACTTTTGCCAGTAATCGGAACAGACCCACTAATCCATGACTGTATTGAAGTCATTACTGTAACGACAAAACCCAGACAAGACTTGACCGATGTTCCATTGTCAGAACCAGACTTAACATTTTATGTCGATGGTTCATGCATGAGAACAAGTACAGGAGAGTTAGTAGCCGCTTATGCAGTCACAACCGATACTGAAGTTATTGAAACTAATCGTATAAATACTTTGTCAGCTCAAGCCGCAGAGCTCATCGCTCTGACACAAGCCTGTATTCAAGCCACGAATAAAAAAGTCAACATATACACTGATTCACGTTATGCATTCGGAGTTGTACATGACTTCGGCGTGCTGTGGCGAGAGAGAGGTTATTTAACTTCCCACGGTGCCCACATTCAGCACGGACCCCTCATTCATGCATTATTAGATGCAATACATCTACCCACTGCAATATCAATTATGAAATGTAAAGCCCATACAAAAGTTACTGATACCATTTCCCAAGGCAATGATCTAGCCGACAGAACAGCTAAACTGACTGCTCAAATTCAAACCCCCGATATGACAAAGACAATAGTCCCGACACCGACACATTGTATGACAGTTAAAGATCCTACTCTTGACGTAATTGACATACAGACACATGCTACACCAGACGAAATAAAGAAATGGACTGAATTAGGAGGGATCCAAACGGACCAGGGATGGATGATGAAGGAAAGGTCTGTGTGGTTCCTCCCTGATTCAATGGTCCAAGTCGTAATCAACACTATACATAGTCCAGCACATCTAGGAGAAAAAGCTATGCTAGATAGCATTCAACACATTTGGTTTAATAAGCATTTACGAGCAGCAGCCAAACAAAAGGTCCGTACCTGTATGATCTGTTGCCAGTTCAACCCGGGAAAAAGTGTTCCCGTAGAACAGGGTGGATTTCAGCCTCCTGATCACCCTTTTGAAGTCCTACAGATGGATTATATCCAGATGGAACGATGTCGAGGATTCAAATATGTTCTCGTGGTTGTCTGCGCTCTGTCCCGTTGGACAGAGGCGTACCCAGTTTCAGATTACACTGCCCCGACTACTGCCAAACAGTTGGTTCGAGAATTCTTCCCACGATACGGTTTACCACGTGTTGTCTACTCAGATAACGGCCAGCCGTTCTCATCCGAATTAATGAAACACGTTTCACTTCTGTTAGGTTATCAGTGGAAATTCCACTGTGTCCGACATCCCGAGGCAGCAGGTCTCGTAGAAAGACATAACCAGACACTGAAAATCAGACTGTCCAAAATATGCAGAGAGAAAGGTGTCGACTGGATAGTAGCATTACCAGTTGCACTCTTTTACATGAGAATGGTAGCACACTCTAGAACAGGGCTATCCCCGTATGAGGTGATCTTCGGTAGACCACCGAATATGTGGGGGACGCCTATACCACGCAAAATAACTGATATTGACTGTAATATGCTGGCAGATTACTTGGCTTCCTTGATGTCTGCACTACAATCTTCTCGTTCACAGGTAGCTGCAGCCTTTCCCGACAACACTGAGGCGAAACCCCATGACGTTGTTCCGGGTAATCTTGTCTTTGTGAGAAATTTCGACAGAAAAAATCAACTGGAGCCCAGGTGGAAAGCACCCAAGTTGGTCCTGTTGACCACAAGAACAGCCGTGAAGATCGAGGGCCGCAAGGGTTGGATTCATTCAAGTCACATAAAAAAATTTCATGGACTACCTTCAGATATAGACACTGTGCCCTGCACTCCCTCACAGACTGATTCAAAACTTCCTTTGGTGGAAAAAACGGAAAGCGAACTTTACAAACTAAAGCTTAGGCCCACCAAGTCGAGCAATTTGATTGTTTAAGTCCTCTCCAAGGTGAAGCGGTTGAATTGTCTCTGACATGTATCCCCTGGACCTAAGTAGAGGAAATACCGGAAAAATGTTGAAACGACAGGCGTATTGTAAATCACTGCGTAGCCACTGCATAGTGACATTATTAATCTTGTTTTTATTGAGTCTTTTAATAACTATTACAAGTATGTTGTTGCACATATATTACCCTATTTCTAGACATGTTTATAATGTTGCTGCTGAACATTCTTTTAGTGACTTACCTCCGCATGAATTGTCTTATAGACTTGCGCTGCGCAATAACACTTTCATTAGTATGTTACACCATTCCCATCAGACTAGTAACGCCACCAATTGTTGGGTGTGTGGCCGACTCCCTCCCTATCAGAATTATGAAGGAGTCCTGCCATTCTTTCCGCACCCATTTACACATAATGGCTCCTGTGGAGCATGGTTCAGTTTAATTAATTCCATAGACTCAGACACAGCAGTTTACCAAGACCATTGGATATGGGGAAACCTGAACCTAGTTTTACTCAAAGTCTGCTACCCTGACAAGGAGGGTCGCCCCAAAAGAACAGGAACTGATCTAGAAAATGAAGTATATGGATTAGGTAATTTTACACCTAATCTCATGATTCTAAATGTCGTATCCGAAGTTGAGCTAGTCTTACCCACCATGTCAGTATTCCCAGCAAAGGGTGAATTGTGTGTAAGAAAGGTTGGTTCTATACATATGGGCCATAGTAAATGCACTACTACAGTAGAATTCAGTGATCAAGGCAAATCTTCATTCAGAACTTCTCGCCACTCCTACTTTATATGTGGTCAGACTGCATATATGCGTCTACCTCTAGATTGGGATGGTACCTGCTACATAGCATTCCTTTTGCCACCTGTTTTCCTAGCTCCTCCTGATTATTACAGAAATATTCATTTAGTACACAATAGAGAACGGAGAGATCTCCCCATTGTCGATTACACTGAGACGGCATGGGACAAGTATGTAGATTTCAATAAAGGCATCTTTCCCTATATAGGTACTGTTACTAATAGTAAGCTAATACGTAGATTAACTAGAACCCTTGAAGCAGTAGTGAATGAAACTATTTCCGCCTTAGGCAATTTAACAGAAGAACAGTCTGCTATGCGGATTGTTGTGCTTCAAAATCGTCTTGTCCTTGACGTCATCCTGGCTGATAGGGGCGGAGCTTGTAGGGTCATCGGATCAAGTTGCTGCGTATTCATACCAGAAAATTCGCCATCCGTATATAAAGCCATCACTCGCCTTCATAAGATAGTAAGCCAGATACACCAGAACCCAGGCACTTGGACTTGGTCCAGTTGGTTTTGGAATACGGTATCAGCCTGGGGATGGAGAGTTCTATCCTTCCTAGGTATAAGCCTTCTCATACTATTCAGTTGCTGTCTATGTCTGCAATGTGGACCAGCAATTTGTGGTCTGTGTGCCACATCGTGCATTCCACATCAAGATTTTCATTCAAGATCCCGGAAGAAGAAAGAAGAACAAATGATGCTATATGAACAGATAAATGGATTGATGAAGATTGATATCTCGTGAAGGGCAAGAAGGGGACAAGGAGGGAATGTGGAAATATGGATTTTTCTGGTCAGTTATGTCCCCTATCTTGGACCCCAACGGTTCTATGTGCATGTCGCAAGTACATGTATGCTCCCTCCAGTTCCAGTAATAATGACGCAAACACATGTGCGTCCATCGTCAACATGTCCTCTGTCAGATCCGCCATAAATGGGCTGGATATTCCATTCCTAAATATGAAAGGCTACCGGCTTTATATGGTTCACTTATGCCATTTTACAGTTCAGGCAAAAAGGCCCTGATTCTGTCATCGAACTCCTTTTGCCTTCTGTCTCTGAAAGCTCCAGTTCAAGCCTGCATCCGTGACCATGAACTTTGTCTCATTCTCTGCGCGGCTCACGAAGCCTGACATCAGCCTATTCTCTGCCAAGAACTGTATTTCACCTTCGAATTATCTGCTTCCCCCTCAGCCGATGCATTCCTGCCTAGTAGCTTAAGTAAACATTCTTCCAGTTACCAAGCAAAAAGGCCCATCTTCTCTGTCCTCATGCAAGTAATTCATAGCCCTGTTACCATGGAATATTCCTACCCCCTCGCATTCAGTGTAGACACCTAGACGCTTGTACACGCACGCACAGTCAGTATAGAATAGATTCTGTCCGAGAGTCCTTCTTTTGTGGATAACATAGTTCTTTAAACATAGGATGTAGATATGATTTGGGATTAGGTTGACTTGACCCCCCAGACTTCTTGTCTCCACACGTAGAGCTAAATGTCAAGTCCTCGTCACCCCCTAGTTATACGTCAATTATACGTCAGACTGCTGCGCGCGCATCAATGCCAAGTATTATCTTATAGATCCACCTATGTATTACATCATAGCCAATCATGTTCCTTTTTACTCATTATTACACCCATTTTCGGCTACGCACACCAAAACGTCAATGTCCTTATCAATTGTTACGCCTACTGTATTCACTTCATTATGATGTATGTATTATAAAAGTTACTGCTTGTCAATAAAGTATGTACTTCACTTCCTGAACTCCCGTGGTGATGGAACTTGAAGCATCCGATTATAATCGCTTATTGGAATAAAGCCCATTCTGAAACTCTAATATCACGGATTCTGCCTCTCATTTCATTGAGCTATTTTATTATGTTCCTGTATCAAATTCAGTCCCGGTAAAGGAGAAATATTTACCACAGAGGCTTACCCCACCAAAAAGAATACGGCCATGGCAACAGCGAAAGCACTTTTAAAAGAGTACTTCCCATGCTACAGAGTGCCACGCGTGATCTGGAGTGATAATGGGAGTCATTTTAATGCCAAAGTCATTGATCTGGTCTGTCAGGGCTTACAAATTACACAGAAATGTCATGTAGCGAACCATCCCCAATCAGCAGGCCTTGTTGAGAAGTACAATGGTACTCTCAAACTGAAGTTAGCAAAAATTCATGAAAGTACAGGATTACAATGGCCAGATGTGTTGCCTTTAGCATTGTTGTCCACGAGAGTGACTGCGCATTCTAGAACAGGATTATCACCCTATGAGGTGGTCTTTGGGCGCCCAGCTAATGTATGGGGCGTCCCAAAGCCCAAGCATTTTACTGAGATAGAATACCCTTTGTTGACTGATTACCTGTATGAACTATCTAAAGATCTTCGTTCTGTTCACCAACAGATCCAAGCCACGTTGCAGCCAGTACCAGAGGGGCCAAGGCACTGCATACAGCCTAGCGATTTCGTGCACATCCGGAATTTTCAGCAAAAAACAGTTTGGAGCCAAGGTGGAAGGGGCCCCACCTTCTTCTTTTGGCCACCTGCACGGCTGTAAGCGTGGAAGGCAGGAAGCACTGGGTACATTGCTTCCATGTGAAAAGGGTGCCCCTCCAGCTCCTGTATGACAGTTGGGTGAAAGACGGGATCGCCGACCAGGAAGGTGAGCTGGTACCCCGCTTTGTTCCTTTCTCTGACGCATGGCTGACAGGGGCGCTAACAGACAAGGAGAGTGACAAGGCCTTATTCAAGGCGACCCACCCTGAGATAAGGGCTGCTCCGGATGTGCCGGCTCCTGGAGCACAACAACCTAAGTCCCGACCCCAGCTGAACCTGAGTTTTTGCCTCTGTTTGTTAATGAAGAGGAGCCTGGGCGTACCAGGTACAATCTGCAGCCCTGACGGAAGGGCAGTGCACCAGCAGCACAATCCAGTAGTTAGGGAAGGACTTGAGCTTAGGGTGCAAGGCGCAGTTTCTGTGGTGCCTGTTTAAGGTTCGAAAGAAGAACCCTGGTACACTGCCCTGGACACTGGACAGGATCGCTGAGGGTATTTGCCCTGGAGGGAGGTTGCCCTATCCTGGAAGAGGAAGGATTTGTTTCTCGTTAAGGGCCGCAATTGTTTTTCTGCAAAGGCTGTGACCGCGCAGCTCCTCCATGGGAGTGCTTATGAACGATTAGAGCCTACCAGCGAGGCTCTAGACGGACACTGGGTGAAGAGTGCCCCCCTGGTGCTGTTGTTGCAATAGTGGCTTGAGCTTGTGACTTTCCCCCTTCTCGTTATATCTAAGGCCCCTGTGCAGTTCTATAATGTATCCCTTTGGTCGTCCTATCCCTGATGAGTAGCAGCCTTTTGCGGCTCCGCGCCCCGCTCCACATGATCCTCTTTGGTCCTCCTGGTCCCCCAAGACTAAAATAGTGTTTTTGATAATAATTCTGATTTTTGTATTTGGGGTTCTTCTTGGAGGAGAAATATCCTGTACATGCTTGGATATGTACTACACCGGCACCTTCTGTGCATATTATTGGTACCTTAGCACCTCACAAAGAAGAACACCGGAAATCCTATAGGGATAATGTTTTTAGTCAGACGCTACATCAAACACTTGCTGTTTATAACACTAAAAAATGTTGGGTGTGAGGGTTGTTACCTTCTGTCACACATCAAAGTGAGAATTTGCTGCCTATGCCCCTGTCCTTTGTCCGTAGCTGTGAGGGTTGGTTCACATTACTTAGTTTGGTCCACTCATTCGCCCAGCCTGACTCTTTAGAACACAGGAGCACCAGTTCCCATTCTCTGACAATGAATGTGTATTCTCAGCATAGGTCCCCATCTGGTGTTACCCCCGGAGATGGGCGATTTGATCGAGTATTCCTGAGTTCTTTCCTTAGTGCAGCAAATAGATGTAGGAAGGCAAACAGAACAGGGGTAGACAGAGATAGGTTTTCGCAGTTCCCACAGTGACACTGAAGATAAGCCCATACCCCTGGCAGTGGTAGATGTACCAGCTCCCTTTTGTGTTCAAGGGACGGGGGAAATAGAGGCGGGGAATAGTAGATGCAACACCACTTCCATATTGAGAATGCCAAAAAGTTCGCCATTGATCCCACTACCCAGTGTTTATTTTGTTTGTGGTGCTCGTGGCTATGTGTGGCTCCCTGAGGGATGGTCTGGGCGATGCTACCTTTCTTACCTCCTTCCTCCAGTTTATATAGCTCCATCCAACTACCACAAAACTCATCGGTTGCAGAGTAGGAAATTTCCTGGTTCTCCGTGCTAAGAGAGTTGTTGATCCAGATGATATTGACCAGACAGATACTTCCTTGCAGCAGTTTACTGACATAATGAAGGGCTTTATACCGTTCTGGGTTCCCATTTTATGTTATGTTATTAGAATTTTTTTAAGCGCAACTGTTACCTTAAGGTGTCCTGGTGCAGAGCACTGCCCAATAGATTCCTTGTGGTGGGAAAGGACTATTCCAGAAACAACCAGGTTTTCAACCCTTTCCTAAAGGTAAGGAGTTTGGTGGCATTACTCAAGTGAAAGGGTAAATTGTTTCAGTTTTTTGCGGCACATGTAATAAAGCTCCAGCCGCCCCAGCTAGCTTTTTTAATTTGGGGAACAATCATTTGTATGGCTTCCATAGAGTGTAGAGTCATTCCAGGAATGTACCGATTAAACCTTTGGTTCAAATATACAACGCCTGCCCCATTTAGGGCCTTAAAGACAGTGCAAAGGACCTTAAACTGGGCCAGTTGTCTTACTGGGAGCCAGTGGAGATGTCTAAGACCCTTTTTTACCAAAGAAAACCTGGGAGTACCCATCAGCAGCCTAGCAGCCGCATTCTGCACTATCTGGAGCCTGTTCATGTGTTTCTTTGGATATTCAAATAGAGGCCATTACAGTAATCCAGATGGGACATAATCAGCCCCGTGACTGCTGTCCGGAGGCTGTCTTTTGGGAGAAGAAACTTCAATTTTCTCAGAATTCTGAGAAGAAAAAAGCTTGCAGAGACAACCCCGTTAACCTGGTCTCCAAATGTAAGTCTGTCATCAACAGTGACCCTTAAGTTTTTCACTTTCCTAGCAGGAATTGGGAGAGTACCCAGTTCTTCTGGCCACCAGTCAGGTGTCCAGAGGTGCATGCTGTTCCCAAATATAATGACCTCTGTCTTTCTTGAGTTTAATTTCAGGCAGTTCGATGACATCCACCCGGCGATGGCTTTCATGCAGTCGTGGCATCTAATACCTGTTTCAACATCCTGGCCGCGTTTGAGAGATAACACAATTTGTGTATCGTTGGCATAAGACGTCAATTGAAACCCATAGATCTTATTAGGCTGGCCAGAGATGACACGTACACATTAAAAAGCGTGGGGCTAAGGGCAGACCCCTGTGGGATTCCACATGGTAGAGAAAAAGGTTCAGATTTATTATTGTCTAGATCGACTGTTTGAATTTGATCGGTAAGAAAGGATTTTAAAAGATTCCAGGCGGTGCCATGAACCCCTTCTTCTGATATACGGTCCATCAATATTTCATGATGAACCATATCAAAGGCTGGCGAGAGATCCAACATAATTAGTATTGCGGCACCTCCCTTGTCCAAGGTCTCCCTAACCTCCTCGGTAGATTTAATCAGAGCCAGCTCTGTGCTTTGACCAGCACGAAACCCATATTGAGTTGGGTCAAGTATGCTGTATGTCTGAAGAAATTGGCTCAGTTGGATATTCACGGCTTTTTCTAACATATTTGCCGGAAGAGGAAGGCGTGAGATGGGCTTGTAGTTACTTGAGTCTTTTGGATCAAGGTTTTGTTTTTTTAGTAGTGGAAGGAAGCAATTTTCCATCTTTTAGGAAACTGCCCAGTGTTAAGAATAGTATTAAACAGAGGGGTGAGACCAGTCCCAATAATCTCCGGGGCTCATTTGCTCACAAAAGCTGGGCAGGGGTCCAGAGGGGATTCAGAGCGAATCGACATCAAGAGTTTGATGGACTCTTGTGTCTCCAGTGACATAAAGCTTTCCAATTTTGGGATTGTTTTACATCTCTTAGACGTGGCCATAACTGATGTTACATTACCCTCTTTGAATAAATCCTTAAAAGAGGAAAAGATCAATTCCACTTTTTGTTTGAAAAATCTAGCTAATGTTTCACATAATTCAGGGGTGCTGTTAGTTTTAGGTGGATCGGGGGAAGTGAGTTTGGCTATCCTTTTGACCAATTCTTTGGAGGAGGATCAGCCTTTCTAACTTGCTCCACAAAGAATGACCTTTTGGTGTCAAGGAGTGACTTCTTATAAACCGTAAGACTTGATTTATACAGCTCTTTATTGGTCTCAGTGTAGCCTTTCCTCCAGGCTCGTTCCAATCGTTTGCAATCTAGTTTTAGTTTTCTCAATTCCTCAGTATACCATGGGGCTGATGGTGTAGCCCGCCTAGGAGACCACATTTTTACCGGTGCTAACTTGCTACAGGCAGCCTCTATCCATTTCGTATAGGCTGTTGTGGCCTCCTCAACTCTTGGCGAAAAGATGCAAGCTGTGTTTTTTAGAAGATTACCTAGCGCAACATCATTGATATCGTTCCAAGCACTAGTTTCTATCTGAACCTTAGAGTTTAATTTGCGTTGGTGATGGGCTGGCCGTACCAGATTAAAAAGAATGGCAAAGTGATCGGTTCAAGGGAGTGGTAGGGCCTCTGTGCAGGTCAGATTCGAATAATTGGAAAATATGCCATCTAGTGTATGTCCAGCTACATGAGTGGGGCCAGCTACCAACTGCTTAACGTCCCCCCCGCTCATTACTTGTTGCAGATTTATAGTGTCAGGGTCAGTGAGATCTTCAAGATAAAAATTGAAATCCCCCATCACCGTAAAAGAGTTAGCACAAAGTCCCTCCTCCAGGAGCATCCCCACAGACTCTAAAAATACGCCTCCGGGGCCCGTAGGGCGATACAAAAGGATCACTTTAAATGTATTGTGACAGGAAGTGCGAACACTGATCGACAGTGCTTCGCAAGCTGCTTTGGAGGCTGTAAGGAAAGAGGGTTCCATTGTAAATGTTCAATAGCCACAATATCCAACATCTGGCCAGAGTAGTAGAGGGAGTCATTAATACCACTGCAGGTACACTGACCAATATTACAGTCGAGCTCCAGGCTACGAGACTTGTCTTGCTTCAAAACAGGATGGTTTTAGATGTTATCTTAGCTGACAGGGGTGGAGCCCGTCGCATCATCGGCAACAGCTGCTGTGTCTATATCCCAGACGGTGCTCCCACCGTCTACCCCGCAATACAGAAATTGCACAGACTTGCCTCAGAAATTCATTAATTAAATGGTTCATGGTCCCTCACAGGATGGCTCTGGGGTCTATCGACATCATGGAGTTGGAAGATAGTACTCGTCTTAATAGGTATCGCAGGTGTTGTCTTTACCTGTAGCCTCTGTATTCACTGCCTCCAAGCCTGTTGCGCCTATTGTGTGATTAAACTTACCCCTACCATTACACTGCCCCAGCAGAATAATAAAATATCTCCTATGATGATGCAAGAAATTCAGTCTATTATGCTTATTGATGAGGGTATCTTCGAATATTAAATTAATGTATTTCGATGTTTGCATTATACTCCATTCTTGCTTCGCAATATCAATGATTCTGCAGTTCCTCTTCTCCCACCTATAATTATAAAGACCCTGCCAGATAGCAATAAAGCTTTTAGCCACATATTTTAAAAGGAGGGTCTGTTAGGTTTGAATTCCCTTCCCAATGTCATGCATTTGTCTATGATATATTAGGTTAGCATTATGTGGCTAAATAGATGCCATATATGTTCACGTTATATAACCCACTGAGTTGTCTCATGCAACATGCAAGTTTTCGTTAGCCTGTGTAACTCCATTTTGTATTTCGTAACCCAGACTGCTTGGGCTGTGCTCACACTAGGCCTCAGTATTCAGAATTGCTTGCCTCAGCAGAGCTCTGTATTTCGTTTTTTTTTTCTCCTTTGTTCAAGGGTGCTACCCTACTATCCAATGAACAATTATTTTCTTTTGCATACCATTCTCAATGTGTAACTCTGCTCCCACATTAGGAGACTCTGAGACTCGGCACAGTGACCTTGGATTGTCAATAAAATATACCCATCTGGCAGGTGTTAGCTCATCTCCTTGCCTCTTTTGTTCGTATCTGGCTCAGGCCGGTAGTTTTTAACTAGAGGCGTAGCCGAAGTCTGCAAATGGTTTATCATGTATTAGCAAACATTAGGGGGTCAGTCCCTCGGCAAACATCTTAGGGTGAAGGTCAGATCGGACTCTTCTGCAGAGTATTGGAAATAAACATGTAAGTTACATTCTCTACTATCTGACCGATTCTTCATTTGGGAAGGCATATTCGGTGGTTATATATAACCCACGGGGCCCTAGAGGGCCTCGTCCTTCAACTACCACCAAAAAATACTTATTCCCTGATGCAGTTGGGATTTCTAGGGAACCAACAATGTCCACCCCTACTCTCTCAAAGGGAGTTCCAACCACTGGCTGTGGTATCAAGGGAGCCTTTGACTTGTTCCTATCTTGCCACTGGCCTGACAGGTGACACAGGTGCTACAGAACTCCTCTACCTTCCCAGATTTATGGGGCCATTAGAAATGGTTCACCAACTGTTTCCACGTCAAGCGACCGGATAAAGGGATACCATAACTCAAAGACAGAATTAACTCTCTGTACTTCTGGGGCACCACCAACCGTCTGATGGCCCCCACCTGGAGGTTTCTGGCCTCAGTGCAGAGAGGTCCATCTTCCCAGTAGACACTAGGAAACCCACTGCCATCCCTGTCTTATTGTTTTAAGGCAATCCATCTCAACCTCTCAAGGGCGGGACAGTCTCTGCCCCTTACAAAACTCCTCTCTGGAGGGTCCAGCGGCTCCAAGGGCTCATGTCACTAGTGCCACGTCTGACAGATCTGGCAGGGATGGAATCTCTTCCTCAGACGTTAGATCCTCCCCATCAGGGTCAGATTCCTGCTGCACCTCTGGATTTTCCTCAGCTGGCTCGCCAGACCCATTGCCCTTGTCCACGGATGCTTGGTTCATTGTTCCAGATTCCAAGTGTTCATCATTTCCCTACTGGCGAGTCAGTGACCTGGTCACAGCACATACCCAATCAGGGGAGCTCCAATTTTTTCAAATGGAGCCCTCTCTCCACCTCTGACCATTCAGATGCTTCAAGATTATTTCCTGGTAAACACAACTACCTTCATAGGGGTTATTATACCTCCCCATTTTAAATCCACCTTAGCCATTGATTTCAGTTTGGTTCTGCTGTCTTCATGTGTCACCTGGTGAAACTCAATAGGCAGGGTTTGCTCTTTAGACACCAGTGTGTACATGACCATAGTCACATTGGCCCTTATGTCTCTGAGAGCCTCAACCTCAGTTCCATTGATTGTAGGCTTCTTCCTGTACTTATCTATGCTTGGAGTTAAGGTGGCGATGGTTCCAATATCCACCCCACCCAGGGACACTAAGGCTGTCTCTGTCACTTCCCTACCCATCTCTGGGGCACTGTCCACCCCAATACTTACACTAGAAATCCTTGGGGACTTCCCACCAGAGGGAGGCTTATTTGTGCAGACAGCATCTCCTTTTCTCTGCCCGTGCTGATTACAGACAAAGCTCTTTACCACATTTTAGGGATCAAAGAACCTACCATTCTTTCCTTGATACCCCCTCCCCTTGAAATTGGAGTGGCTCAGGTCCCCTCTTTTTGCTCAGGTTTTTGTGGGTATTTTGAGGACTCCTTATGTTTTTAAACTTCTTTCCCCTTGGATTTCCCTGGTGGGGCTGTCCTCCTTTCTTCTGATCACCCCCAGGTGCTGATTGGAAACCTGGGTTCTCACCCACTCATCAGCAGCCCTAGCTAGTTACCCAGGACCAGACAACTTAGAGTCCACTAGGTACTGGTGTAACATCTCTCACACACAAGGAGTCAACATGTGTTCTTTCATAAGCAAATTGTACAGCCACACATATGTATTTACTTGATTGCCATATATCTGGCCTCCTAGTGTTTTTTTCCGAGAGGTCCACAAAGTCCACCAAGGACTGGGTGCTCACTTTCTGGGTTTCCATGAAATTCACCCAGTACTGCTCTGGAGTCAAACCACATTTTTCAACTAAGCATCTTCTCTTGAGGGTGTAGGATTTAGCCTCACCCCCCCCCCCCCCCATTAGGAGCAGGAGCCTATTCCTCACAGCTATAGGGATTAGTTTCCACAAAAGTGAACACCAATGCTTGTGGCAGACGTCTTTCATCTCAGGGGTGCTTTCAAATGCAGTCAGCTATTTGTCAATGTCATCTCCCTCTGTGCACCTGGGCACTATTTCTTTGGGAAGCTTGGAATCAAACTGCCCCACCATGGGACACCTCAACTTCTTCTTCTATTTTGCTGCCACCATTTGTTCTCTCCCCCTCCCTTGCCCACTTCTCGGCTAATTCCAGTTTCATCTGCTCCAAAGTTATTAAAGCTAGTTGGGCCTCAAGCTGCCTCCCTGCACAGGACAGCAGTAGTTACTGCATGGGGGAGCCTGCCCTCCACCCATCGTCTGGAATTAGGGACCTAGCGCTGGTAGCAATGAAGGAGGCATCATCATCACCCTCCCCCTGCTTGACATGGGGGAAGTCAGCCTTCCCCTCCCCTTCATTTTCTGGGGCTGACCTGGCCCAGGCCTTCAGGGACCTAACCAACTCTGCCTTCCTAATCTTGTTGGTACCAGGTATCTCCCTAGCCTTACACAGAACCCTAATCTCAGCCACTTAAAGACTTGTCAATCTAGCCAGATCCTGCTCCATGGTATCCCTAGTTTTGGGTCTCAACAACTATCAATCAGATTTAGTCAAAGCAATTGATTAAAAATCAATTTGTCCAAATTCTAAATATTCAAAAATCAAAAGTTTTGTTCTAAGACAATCTAGAGGATTTTCAAAGATCTTTCTTAATTATTGTATGGTATACTTTAAACACAAGTCTGTATCAATACCTCTGAACACCAAATGTTGGAAAGTGGGCTATTGGTAGGTTTAAGTATGCCCCTAACACTAGTAATAAGGCCACCAACACAGTATAGGGTCCAGTAAAGGTTAAGTAGCCCCTTGCTCAACCCTTGTTAACTGACAACGAGCAGTCAGGCTTAATTTAGGAGACAGGAGTGTAAAGCATTTAAAAACATCAATACATCAAATAATTAAAACACAACACACAATAAAAATCCCACACCAATTTATAAAAATGGTAATTATTTTTTCAACAAATGGACTCCAAAATGACAAAAACCCCACATAGGGAACAGGAGATATGAAAATTTAAAGATTAACCACTTTATAGTGCTTAAAAACATATAGCGCCACTGTGGGACATCTGGTCACAATTTACCGGGACAAAGTCAAAGTCGGAGGCACACCGCGATGAAGTCCTGGCTGGATACACTAAGCGGGAGGCCCGTCAAAAATCTCCCTTCACATTTGGAAACTTTTCTGGAGCTTTTTTTTCCAACGTCGCTCGACTCTCCACAGCAGGTCGGATTCAGTGAGGGTTTGCCAGCTTGACTTTCTGCGAAGCCCCGGTTAAATCTTGGAATCCTGGCCCTCCAGAACATTCAGCAGAATGAACCTGAAATCCTGGCTGGGTCGCGGTTGAAGGTAGTCGGCTTGACTCTCGACGTCGGGTCGGTCACTTCATGAAGCTTTTTCACAAACGCTCTCCAAAGTTCTCCAAACTTCAGGAGGAGCTTAAGTAAGGCCTCTTTATAGGTTCAAAGTGTCCAAAGCACCATTCCAAAGGTCCGTAATCTCCTAGATGGTCTCTGGGATGTCTGGACTACAGTTCCCACAATGCACCAGGCCAAATCTTACAAGTCCAAGGACGCACTCCAGGATGGGACTCTTGCTGGAGATGATGCAGGTGGGTTCTGTTAACCTGTAGCTTGGAGGGAGTCCACGCCTTAATCCTTCTAGAAGCAAGGCTGCAGTACTAGATTGTTCAGCATGCACAGTCATTCAGAGTGCAGGCTTTTGGGTGCAGATCCAGATTCCAACAGGGCAGTCCTTCCTCTCCTTGAAGTTTCAGGCAGCATATCTGAGAGACTATGCAGCACTCACATATTTATTCAGTGTTCTTGGGCAACAAGCTGGAGGGTACCTCTGTCCAATGAGAAGCTGGGTGCCACCCAAAAGCATGGCAACTCCCTCAAGGGTGTGGCATGTTCTTGTCTCACAAACACTGCACTTCCAAACACCAACATGGATGATTTATCTCCTGTTGTCTGTTTTGTCAGTGTCCTTACTGAATACAGTTCTTTTGCTGTGTGTATATGGTTTACTGTGCCACATGGTCTGTGTGCCACTTCAACATAGCCAATGTCTTGGTTCACTTACTCTATTTTTTACAGGGGTGACAGGAACTTCAGTTCTTCCTGACCCAGATACAATGGTTTCAATTTTAAATGGAAAGCAGTTGTCATTTTCTTAATTTGTTCATGTTGGCTATATTGTACACATGTCAGGTTGGGGGGCACTGTCAGCACAGAGTGGGATTCTATACACAGGATTGCAGGCAGGCTGGCCAGGGTAATCATGTATGTGTATTCTTCCTTTACGTGTGCCCAGTAGTGTATGTGTATGGTCATCTTGTGATGGCCAGTCATCTTAGTCCCATGGCTTACTTTCAATGTGTGCTCTTGGATGGTCAGGAAATGTGCAGTGTGAAGGGGTGAGTTTGTCAGGAGTGTTGATGTGTGCGTGTCCCTGCATTGTCAACTACACACATGTGTCACCCGGGAGTTGTATGCCTGTTGTTTTGATTGTTCAGCCCTGTGGATGTGGTTGTATGCACATGTGTGAGTTGTATGTTGTGCACTGTGCAGTGTGTTGGTGTGTCCTTGCAGTTCTGGCTGACTCCTACTTGTTGTTTTGTCACTTGTGAGTATGCAGAGTGTGTGACTGGCAAGTCAGTGTTGTGTTTTGTTGAACATCCATGTGTCTTGTTATTGTTTGTGGAGACTCTGCAGACCTGCTGCTCCACACTGCCATTGTGGTTGTGTTTTCTCATGCATTGCTGTCACATTGTGCCTTTTTGCCTCCAGTATGGCATGCTGTGTGTGGTGTCATACCATCCCCTATCTGTGCTTCAGATGCCTACCCATTGTGAGCCTGCACTACCTCTATTTGTGTATGGTACACTCCTGCCATGTCGTCTACTGACATGCAGTACACTTCACTTTGATGTCAGCTGTCCCCTTGCTTTACATCTGTGTGTGCCTCCCCATCACTTCATTTGTGACACTGTGCTTTGTGGTGCAGTTCTTTGGCCAGGAGCAATGTGTCACTCAGGGCATTTCCCCAATGGGTTGTATGTGATGTTCTTGTGCTGTTTGGCTGTCATGGTTGCTCATATGCAGTTCAACAGTGTGTGCTGCCCAGTTCTCTGGTCAAGTTGTTTACACCTTTCTGTCCCAGACTTGTGCATCTGTTGGTGTTGTGTTGGATGTATGTGTGTTGGCTGTGGTACTGCTTCACTTCCTGGGTGTGCTGTTGTCTTTGTGCTGTGCTGATTGGTGTTGTGCGGGTTAATGTTATGTCAATCATGTTTGTGTGTGGCTGGTATGCTTGGTGTGCACACAATGCTTGTTGTGCATGCAGTGCTGTGTGTGTCTGTTGCCTTGTCATTGCCTGGTATGCACCCCCTGATGTCCTGCTGTGTTTGCTATGTGATTTTTTGCCTGTGCATCTGTTGTTTGTTTGATGTGGCTGTATTGGTCTGTGATGGTGCACTTCTTGTCTGTGTTGTAGTATGTTGTCTGTGCATTGTTCCTGAGTGATGAGGTTGTGCACTCCTGTTGTGTCTGTGCTCCCATTGCCTTTCCATAGTTAAGCTGCACAGGACTTGTCTGTTCTTGTGTGGTTCTGTGTGTGTTTCTGTTGGGTTATGTGTTTGTCTCTTGTTTTTGTGCAGACATTTATTCTGGCATCCCTGTGTGTGTGTGTGATGTTTGTGGCTACCCCCAGGGTGTGTGATTGTGTGTCTGTGTATTGCTTAGCAAGTATTGCCAGCCTTCAGTGTGTTTGACACTGGTGTTGTGTGCTGCTGGTGTGAGGGGGGTATGTGTGTAGATTCCTACTGGTGTTTGGCAGTCATGGAGTGTGTCAATGGGCCCTGAGTGTTGTGCTGCTGGTGTACTCCTGTGAAGTAGTTGTATACATGTGTGGCTGTTCACAGTTTGACTTCAGGGCCTTCCTTTCATCCTTGTGCCTATACCTGGGTTGCTTTGCTATCTCCCCGTGTTGTTGCACTGAGCTGTCTGTGGTTTGACTTCACTAACTGTACCATCCATGTGTGCTTTGATGGTCTGTGGGTGTTGTTTTCTGTTCCTTGTCTTGATGTGATGTACACATGCTTGTTGTTTGTCTCCATGGCCTTCCATTTGTGTGCACCCCACTTTTGCTTTCCTATTTGTTGTGCTCCATTGCTGTTGGAATGTGGTGTGTATGTGTCTGTGTGTCAGTATGGGGTATGTCTGTGTGACTTGGCAGGCTGTGTGTCCAGTAGGATGTTTGTTCCTTGTATGTGTGTGTGTTCATTTGGAGCTTGTACTTATTGTTATTGCCCTAAGTGTGGTTGGTGTTGTGTTGTGTGTGTTTCCCTGGCCCTGTGCTACTCTGCTGTGTGTTCCTCTGCAGCCACTCTTGCAGTGGCTGTCTATCTGGTTGTTTGGTGTGTGGTGCAGGGTGTGGATTCACCTGGCTTGTTGTTGTGCATGGGGGTGCACTGGAGGGGCGCATGGCATGTGCCTTCAGGGGGTGTGCTAGTGTGTGGTGGGTGGACGTGTGGCCCTGTGCTCTTTGTGCCCTGCCCATGCCTGGCGCTGGCACTGCCTTCTGCACCGCGCATGTATTCCCTTGTCTTCACCGCTGCGGTGACGTGACCGGGACATTGCTGCATGGTCGCGGAGGATTTGTGTCCAGGATGTGGAGGGGTGACTTGGTGGCAGGTGGGTTGTGTGTGGGTGCCCTTGTGGATGCGTTTTCATGTCCACACCAGGGTGTCTGATGTGGATTTGGACCCTGTGTCAGCCAATGTGTTGTGTGTTGTGGTTGTGTTATTGCGTACCTGCGGCGGCGTCCATGGCGGTCCATGAGTTGCTGGTGATGTGGCAGGTAGAGCACTGGAAAAACATGTAGAGCTGGATCCATGGCGGTCGGGACCGGGTGCTGTGAACCGGGACTCTGGTTTCGCGCTCCGCTGTTGAGCTTCCGCCGTCTCTGCTGGGGCGGTTTCTCTGCTGCGGTGCGACTGGTTGTTTGGGGCATCCTAATTTGTGGATCGGGGTGGACGTCATTCCGCACGGCGGTGAGTCTCCATTGGCTCCCACCACTGCAGTGGCGGGCGCACTTTGATGGTGGTACGCGTCGCACCGTGGCGGATGGGAAATGGGCTATGTTTGGCCATACTAATATGTAAGCCATGAGAACCGCTGCTTGCGGGCAGAAAAATGCATTTTTCCGCACCGCCAGCACCACGGTGGTGCCACAGCCCGCCATCCTAATAGACCCCTATGTATCTTTATTTCACTTGCACCCTCTCGATTATCATGAATTATTGGTTTGAAAAGCTAAATTCAATAAAAAAACCGAAATTTTAAATGATGAGGTATGCATATTTCGTAAGAATAACTGGTTTAGCAATATTTTTCTATTTTAATAAAATCTGAGAGGCCTTTAGTTCACATGAAATCTCGACCGTGATAAGATTGAAAACAAACCGTAAACTGCAATTTAGGAAGGGTGCAGATGCCTAGAAAAAGTATTCACATAATTACACTAATTCCACAGTAGGGCACCACAACAGGAAGTCAACCTGACTCTTCACTATCTAACAAGCATTGGCAAAGCCAATAGGTGTAGATCAGAGGTCTTCACAACTTTTGATACAGAGACCACCCCTGTCAAAATATTTTAGGCGTAAGGACCCCTTCCAGACAAACATTTCTAGAACCTGGTACTCCTCATCATTGACAACCATTAACAACAAGAAACACTCCCAATTCCCACAGCAAATCATTTTTACGGTGGGGAAACAATATTGAACAATGTTTAGTGAACCAAAGGTTTATGGGTGACCGTGGTGTGGTGTCAGTGGCTTACCACACAGTTCAAACAAAAAAATCTCCAAAAAGAATTACCCAAAAATTCACAATGTTACTTTATTTTTCACAAACAAGACATAATTTGAAAATAACTTATTTGGATGATGTCACCTTTCTGAACTAATGTGATGGATGTGCCTGTTTTTCTCCAGAGAAACAGTCAATCTGTGTTTGCACCTCATTAGTACTAGATTAACACCCAAATATAGCAATAAGAAAAAAATTTTTTGACAAGTCCAGCTTTGCAAAGGGCCATCTACTGCGTTGCAACATGTGTTGCTGCTTTTTAGTAACGTTTGAACCGTTTGAGTAATAATTTCTTTTTGTTAAAATCAATAGATTATGCAGAAGATGATAGATTATGTGTCAAATGTGTCAAATCTATAATTATGCTAAAATCGCTGTGGCTGCACAGTCACATAATTCCAGTGGCCCTGGTTATAATCGCAGTAATTATGGGCTATAAATTTAGTGCATGGCATCCAAAGAGAACCATTCTATATTAAATGGTATGCTGAAGGCTTGACTTTTACCGCTTCCTGGAACTAAAGGTTGATGAAAATCTTTCATCATAATTTAAACATGCCATGTACAATTATTAATGATGAACCACAAAATCCGAGTAGGATCCTTTCCTTAATTCCAGTATAGGAAGTGGCCCCTTAATCTTCTTTCATACTGTTTTTCGAAAAATGTTTTTATTTTTCACATTTTGAAAACAGACGCTTTAATATTAGTAAAAACTGACTCCTGGTTATATTAGTATGTTGCTGTTGTTGACTTCATTAATTGCTGTTGTCGACTTCATTCATGGGGGATGGACTGCCTTGAGAGTCATGGGGGCAGAGGCAAAGGTGTGGCTAAAAGAAAAGGGCCTCATTTGGCATAGGTCAGCACCCCAAGCCTTCCTGCAGAAGAAAAGGGCAGAAATGCACTGTATCTATCAGATATGATGCATTCTTGTCCTTTCCCCCCGTGCTGGCGTACAAATGGCTGCCATGCGAAAATGTAGGCACCCTTGCGCCATGGTACAAGGGTGTTTGTGTTTTAGGGGTGATTGTTTTTGTGCGGGATGGAGCACCTTCCTACACAAAAACAAACAATGGAGTGGATTTCCTCTTTCTATGTGTGCTGCTGAATACAGCACAAATACAAAGAGGAAATAACAAGGAGAAATAATGTTATCTCTCTTCATTTTGCCTCCCCCACACCACCCCTGTAGAGGCAGAGGCTTTTGACGCCTTTCAAGGTTTACAAAATTTCCAAATCTGGTAATGTGTAAAATGCCATGGGCGTCACAGTGGAACACCCTCTATAAGGCCTATTGCATGCCTCCCTATCGCAGGGTAAATCAATGCAGCGACTTTCACTGCGTTGCCTCAGTCCATATCAACAAGGTCATGAAAAGCCACACAGAGTGGCTTTGTGCAGCCTGTAGATATAGCACCGCAGTGTGCACCACCGAACCGTCATTAAAAAGTAATGTTCTGGCAGCACAGGGGTCTTGTAAATGAGGCCCAAAATACTCTGTATGTGTTTTTAGGTCTTTCACCATCAGGTAGCTACATTTAAAATAATGGACAGCTAAAATGAAAAATAAATAAAAACAGTTGTTACTAGTACATTATGAAGCCTCAATTATTTAATTAACTGCAAAAATCTGTGTGTAATCAAAGAGCCACATAATTAAATCTTGTTTAGTGCAGTGGAGAATTGGGATTTGTGTATTTTTAGTGCTATGACGACAGAAAGCACTGTGAATATGTATACTTGCATTTCACACAGTATAAGATAGACTGCTACAAAATGTGCAAAATGTTTCATGATAAAATGGTGCTTTAAAAATATAGATTTTAGTAATACCCAGAACGTACACAATGCAATTCGTTTACATAACTGTCCCTTCAACACCTCCTCAGAGATAGTAATTGCTATGTGTTAGACCTGTCAGCCCTTTGGGTGGTCCCTCCTCACCATTATTTATTTTGTCCCACTTTTGCCTCAAACCCTGTTAGTATTTTTCCTTTTTGGGAACCACCAGACTTTTTAGTGTTGATGCAGGGTCAGGGAGCCATTTTCCCTACCCCTGGAACTTCTGTCTGAGGGCCTGAAACACAAAATGGTGGCCACCCATTGTCACCTGTGACATCACTGGAACCTACTAGTACCTTCCAGAACATTCTAGAACCCTGTGACAGTGTGAGGCAGGTTTAGAATGTTGGGAAGCCAGCTCAGAGTTGGCAGTTGGAGTTGGCAGTTGGCACCTGACTGGTGAAGGGAGAGCAGCACAACACTGAAGGAGGAAGGAGTGAGGCAGCAGGGGTGGAAACTTGTGCCTGGAGTGGGGTTCAGAAACCCACCCTTGATACTAGTCCCTACTGACTGAGCCCAGCCTAGAGCCCTGTGTGGGATAAAGTCAAGAAGAACCAACTCAAGGACCTGAACAGCCGGAACAGGCCTTGAAAGTAAAGAACAGCAAGTTCCTGACCTGACTATTGGTATCTTCCTGGAGTCCGACGCCGAGAAGCCTAGAGACCTGGGGCCAGAGGTGAAGAAGCGGCGCTGACTGGAAAGCAGACGTCGTACCCGGAGCCGCCAGAGGTCGAGAGAGGGCGCCGACGGAGGTCGTGGAGACACCAGAGGTCGAGGAGGAAGTCACCTGAGGTCGAGTGTGCGGCGTCGACGGGGGAGTGAAGTCCGCCCTCCGGAGTCGCCGGAGACCGAGGTGAATCGTGCCGGAGGTCGGGAGTGGAGATCGCACTCCGGAGTCGCCGGAACCCGAAGTGGAGCCGACGGAGGTCGGGAGTGGAGATCGCACTCCGGAGTCGCCGGAACCTGAAGGGAAGAGCACCGGAGGTCGGGAGTGGAGGTCGCACTCCGGAGACACCCGGAAGTAGGGAGATCGTGTCCCTGTGACGCCGGAGACCGACATCGAATCGAGGCTGCCCAGCGACATCGAGCCGAGGCCGTCCGTTGACATCGATCCGGAACCACCTCACGGCGTCGACAGGAACTGACATCGAGCCGAGGCCGTCCGCCGACATCGATCCGGAACCGCCTCACGGCGTCGACAAGAACTGACATCGAGCCGAGGCCGGCTAGCGACATCGAACCGGAACCACCTCACGGCGTCGACACGACTCCGGCGGAGTCGGAAGTTCATAAAGAGGGCAGTAAGTGGAATAGAGGGCGCCTAAGGCCCTGTGGAGCCCTAAGAGACCATCCTAGGGGCTAGAGAGGTGTTAGGACCAGCCTGGGAGTGCCAGGGGTGGACTGAGACTGATACAGTGACCTGTGTGAGGGGTTGTGTAGTTTGGGAGAGCCAGATTCCTAGATTGCCCTTGATCTACCTCAGTTTTAGCCTCAGCCTTATCCAAGCTAGGTGAGACACCCTCAGGCCATCCACATAACCACAAGCTGTGATTGGGCCAAATTAACCCATAGTACCTCACAAATGTGACCTGATTTGAAAGTGTACTGATGGCTTATATTTATTGAGAGTATTGTATTCTTTGTATTTATCCTATTTATTGTCTCACAGTATTTATTCCCTCGCAGTATTTATTTGCCTATGTATTTTATGCACATCTATTTATTCATTGATTATTTACGATCTGAGCTTATTTATTTGACCTACCCTTTTTACAGAAGAAGCTTTGTGTACTGTAAGTGTGTTATTATTTATTTAACCTGCAACTAAGAGAAAACAAGATAAACACAGATATATTTTCATAAATTTTTACGGTGTAGTGTCGTTTTTGGAACGGATGCACGCATGGTTATTGTGAGGGTGTGACGTACGCTTAACACGGTGCCTGACCCCCGACCGCTCGAGCCAAGCTACCCCTTGTGCTGGGAAAAACCGGGTGACTGCTAACCCGGTTGCCCGGGGTTTTCTAACATAATTGGTGTTCAGCGGTGGGATAGAGCTGTGCTTGCGTCCACTCGACAATAACTGTGGGTAGTCCATAGGCCTACACCGGGAGTTTTCTCAAAGCGGACTTCCTAATTCTGAGTTTTGTTTTTTCCAAATTTACTCTGGTGGTGGGAGGAGGTATTACAAAAGGTACCCCCCTGCATAGCTTCTGTAAACACCTGTCTTCTATTCTGAGTGGGCAAAATGGAGTTTTTGTTGGAAGATGTGGAAACTTACACTGTGGCCCAACTCAGAGAGTTTTGTCAGCGAGAGGGGGTGTATTGTCCCCCAGGTGCCAAGAAGGCTGAACTCCAGACCAGCTTGAGGGCTTGGGGGGAGGCACGACGGGAAAGTAAGGCTGAGCAGGAGGACAGGGATGGAGAGCCTGTTAGCGAGGGGGCTGGGTTGTACCAACCTGAGATGGAGAACCTGTTAGCGGGGCCCAGAACACTTTCCAGGAAGGGCAGCACTGTCTCTAGCGGTGGCTTATCAGAAGTAGAATTAACTGACCGGAGGGAGAAAAGACAGCTCACATGGAAGTTGGCGGACCTGGAGAAAGAGAAGGAGGGACAGAGGATGGCTCACGAGTTGAGGCTGAGGGAAATAGATCTCCAGATCCTACAAGTCGGGGCACACACTGTTCCTAATGGTGGCAGCAAAGACAAAGAAATCACCAGGGAACCCAAACCCTATCTGCCAAAAGACATAGTAGCTAGCTATAGTGCAGGGGATGATATTGCCAAGTGGCTAGCGGCCTATGAGGTCTCTTTAAGGGCCCATGGGGTGCCAGAGAAGTACTGGGGAGGGGGATTGTACAAATACATGCCTCCAGCTGGTAGGGATGCATTATTGGCCCTAGAGCAGGATGAGCAGACCCAATACCCCACCATGAAAGTGGCGCTCGTAAGAAAGTTTGGACTAACACCCGAGAAGTACAGACAGAAGTTCCGGGGTAGCCACAAACTGGGCACACAGAATTGGGTGGATTTCCTGGACTATGCAAAGAAGGCATTAGAGGGTTGGATTCAGGGCAGTGAGGTGAGGGACTACGAGGGGTTGTTTGATTTAATGTGGAAGGAACACCTGCTCGAAAAATGTTTCCCTGAACTGCGTCAACACCTGGTGGATAGCAAGCTGACCAATCCCCGGAAGCTTGCTGAGGAGGCGGACATTTGGGCTAGTACCCGGGTGTCCACAAGGGGGACTGGAGGGGATACTCAAAAGGCCGGACAGGGCGCCCCCCAGAAGAAAGAGGGAGGGGAAAAGAAAAAGGAGTTCTCTAAAGGCCCCCAAAATAACTTCCAAGGAAAGGGAACAGGATTCACCCCTAGGGCTAACCCACCCAGAAACCCTAATCCTGGCCAGAGTCAGCAGCCAAGGGTTGTCCATTGCTTCGAGTGCGGTGGCGTCGGACACTATAAGGGAGATGCGAAGTGCCCGAAAAGACCACCCCCTCCCATTGGAGGAAAGGCCCCCGGAGTAGCTAGTGTAGTGCTCGGGGAGGAGATGCCCTTAATTAAGGGAAGGGAGTGGGCGGGTGTCACTTTAGTGTCCCTGGGAGAACGGGAGATGGTTCCTAAGATCCAGGTGCCCGCAAATACTACAAAGTATGGGCAGTGGGTCACCATCAACGGCCAAAGAGGGGAGGCTCTGAGAGACACAGGAGCCAGTATGACTTTGGTACATAGCCAACTGGTGTCTCCAGAGCAGGTAATTCCCGATGTACTCCACCCAGCCACGATGGCTGACGGCAGAACCGGCCACTATCCGGTGGCCGAGGTTCCCTTTGAATGGGAGGGGGTTGCAGGTTCACTTCGAGTTGCCGTAAGCCCTGCCGTGCCGGTCGATTGTCTACTGGGGAATGACATGGAGCACAATGCTTGGAAGGAGGTGGAATACCGGACTCATGCTGAGATGCTGGGTACACCTGACTGGGCCTGTGTTAGCACAGGGTCCGCGACTACCCGGAGAGGGAGTTTGTTTCGACTGGAGCCTGGAACAAAGGCACAGCCGGCTGCCGACCAAGGGAAGAACCGAGGACAGGAGGAGCCTGCCTCGGCATCCGCTTTCCGTGTGACGGATAGGCCACCGGAGGTGGTGGACCAGGAGTCCGCGGTGGGGGATGTTACCAAACTGGAGGACCTACCCATCCCGGCCGAGTGGCACGTGGAGGGAGGGCCGACCAGGGAGGAATTCTGCAAGGGCCAGAGGGAGTGCCCTACCCTTGAGGGACTGAGGCGACAGGCCGAAGCCCAGGCAGCAGGGAACGTTGAGGGGAACTACAACCTTTACTGGGAGGATGGCCTCCTCTACAGTGAACCCCAGGCACCCCTACATGGATCGTCACAAGCCTTAGTAGTCCCTCAACGTTACCGAGCCTTCCTACTGGAATTGGCTCACGAGATCCCCTTGGCAGGACACCTGGGGCAAGACAAGACCTTCGCCCGTCTTGTCCCACACTTTTATTGGCCTCAAATGAAAGTGTCGTCCGACACCTACTGCCGGACATGTGTGTCTTGCCAAGCCAGTGGGAAAACAGGGGTGAAGCTGAAAGCTCCCCTGGAACCACTTCCTGTCATTAGCACCCCCTTTGAAAGGGTGGGCATCGACATTGTGGGTCCATTAGATCCGCCTACTACAGCTGGTCACAGGTTTATCCTGGTTCTGGTGGATCATGCCACACGGTACCCAGAGGCTATACCTCTAAGGACCATTACAGCACCTGTTGTGGCTAGGGCCCTGATGGGAATCTTTACCCGAGTGGGTTTTCCCAAGGAAGTTGTGTCCGACAGGGGGACCAACTTCATGTCAGCATACATGCGGGCCATGTGGAAGGAGTGTGGAGTGACCTACCGGTTCACAACTCCTTACCACCCCCAGACCAATGGTCTGGTGGAGAGGTTTAACAAAACCTTGAAAGGCATGATTAGAAGTCTGCCTGAAAGCCTGCGGAGGAAATGGGACGTCCTCCTACCCTGTCTATTGTTTTCCTACAGGGAAGTGCCACAGAAGGGAGTGGGCTTCAGCCCCTTCGAGCTTTTGTATGGGCACCCTGTGCGTGGACCTCTCAGCCTGGTGAGAGACGGATGGGAAAGAACTCCCAGAAAGCTTCCCCAGGACGTGGTGAGCTACATGCTGGCCTTCCGAAGCCAAATGGCTAAGTTGTGGAAGCAAGCTTCTGACAACTTGGAGGCCAGCCAAGCAGTAATGAAGGCGTGATATGACCACAACGCTCACCCGGTGGAATTGGAGCCTGGCCAGAAGGTGTGGGTGATCGAACCAGGAGAGCTTAGCGCCCTCCAGGATCGCTGGTCAGGACCCTTTGAGGTATTTGAGAAGAAGGGTAAGGCTACCTACTTGGTGGACCTTAAGACCCCTCGTCAGCCCCTACGGGTGCTGCATGCCAACCGCCTCAAACCCCACCACGAGAGGCCCGAAGTCATTTTGATGATGGGGACTGACGGAGCAGAGGACGTGGAAAGCGAGCCTCTCCCCGATTTGTTTGCGTCTCAAGAGAAGGATGGGTCGGTGGAGGGAGTGATTCTCTCCCCATCTCTAACTCCTGAACAGCAGGAGGACTGCCGCCAGGTCCTGGGACAGTACTCTTCGTTGTTCTCCCTTGTTCCGGGTAGGACTCACCTGTGCGTCCATGATGTGAACACAGGAGACAGCCCACCTGTGAAGTCCAAGATCTACCAGATGTCAGACAAGGTGAAGGCCAGCATTCACAGTGAAGTCACTAAGATGCTGGAGCTAGGAGTGATCGAACCTTCCAGCAGCCCCTGGTCCAGTCCGGTGGTGCTAGTACCAAAAGCCGCACCACCGGGTGCCCAACCGGAACTGAGGTTCTGTGTGGACTACCGGGGACTGAACTCAGTAACCAAGACTGATGCTCATCCGATCCCAAGGGCGGATGAATTGATTGACCGGCTGGGAGCTGCCCAAAATCTAAGTACCTTTGACCTTACTTCTGGGTACTGGCAGATCTCTCTGACTGACGGAGCTAGGGAAAGGTCAGCCTTCTCCACGCCCAAAGGCCACTACCAGTTCTGTGTGATGCCCTTTGGGCTCAAGAACGCACCTGCCACGTTTCAGCGTCTGGTGAACCAGATCCTCACTGGAATGGAGAGTTTCTCTGCTGCTTATCTGGATGACATAGCCGTCTTCAGTAACAGCTGGGAGGATCACTTGCATCACCTGCAAGCTGTTCTCCAGGCCCTGAGACAAGCTGGTTTAACGATCAAGGCCAGCAAGTGCCAGATCGGGCAGGGGTCGGTAGTGTACCTTGGACACTTGGTGGGTAGGGGAGCGGTGCAACCCCTCCAGGCGAAGATCGAGACCATCATGGCCTGGGAACCCCCCAAGACTCAGACTGAGGTCCGAGCTTTTCTGGGCCTCACCGGATATTACCGCCGCTTCGTGAAGGGATACGGTACCGTTGTGGCCCCCCTCACGGAGCTTACGTCCAAGAAACAACCTCGACGGGTAGTCTGGACGGAGGCTTGTCAGCAGGCCTTTGTAAAACTGAAGCAAGCCATGTGCGAGGCCCCGGTCCTACGGGCCCCCGACTTTTCCAAGGAGTTCATTGTCCAGACGGATGCATCGGAACATGGCATTGGGGCAGTCTTATCGCAACTCAATGAAGAGGGTCTGGATCAACCCGTGGTCTTCCTATCCCGGAGACTACTTCCCAGGGAACAGAAGTGGAGTGCAATAGAGCGTGAAGCCTTTGCAGTCGTATGGGCTCTGAAGAAGCTGCGGCCATACCTGTTTGGCACGCACTTCCTAGTTCAGACCGACCACAGACCCCTTCGTTGGCTGATGCAGATGAAGGGGGAGAATCCCAAGTTGCTAAGGTGGTCTATCTCCCTACAGGGAATGGACTTTCAGGTGGAACATCGGCCTGGAGTGGACCACGCCAATGCAGACGGTCTCTCAAGGTATTTCCGCCTTAGTGATGAGAACTCCCAAGGGGTTGGGTAGCTCTCCCCACTTTCAGCTGGGGGGGACGCGTGTTAGACCTGTCAGCCCTTTGGGTGGTCCCTCCTCATCATTATTTATTTTGTCCCACTTTTGCCTCAAACCCTGTTAGTATTTTTCCTTTTTGGGAACCACCAGACTTTTTAGTGTTGATGCAGGGTCAGGGAGCCATTTTCCCTACCCCTGGAACTTCTGTCTGAGGGCCTGAAACACAAAATGGTGGCCACCCATTGTCACCTGTGACATCACTGGAACCTACTAGTACCTTCCAGAACATTCTAGAACCCTGTGACAGTGTGAGGCAGGTTTAGAATGTTGGGAAGCCAGCTCAGAGTTGGCAGTTGGAGTTGGCAGTTGGCACCTGACTGGTGAACGGAGAGCAGCACAACACTGAAGGAAAAAGGAGTGAGGCAGCAGGGGTGGAAACTTGTGCCTGGAGTGGGGTTCAGAAACCCACCCTTGATACTAGTCCCTACTGACTGAGCCCAGCCTAGAGCCCTGTGTGGGATAAAGTCAAGAAGAACCAACTCAAGGACCTGAACAGCCGGAACCGGCCTTGAAAGTAAAGAACAGCAAGTTCCTGATCTGTCTATTGGTATCTTCCTGGAGTCCGACGCCGAGAAGCCTAAAAACCTGGGGCCGGAGGTGAAGAAGCGGCGCTGACTGAAAGCAGACGTCGTACCCGGAGCCGCCAGAGGTCGAGAGAGGGCGCCGACGGAGGTCGTGGAGACACCAGAGGTCGAGGAGGAAGTCACCTGAGGTCGAGTGTGCGGCGTCGACGGGGGAGTGAAGTCCGCCCTCCGGAGTCGCCGGAGACCGAGGTGAATCGTGCCGGAGGTCGGGAGTGGAGATCGCACTCCGGAGTCGCCGGAACCCGAAGTGGAGCCGACGGAGGTCGGGAGTGGAGATCGCACTCCGGAGTCGCCGGAACCTGAAGGGAAGAGCACCGGAGGTCGGGAGTGGAGGTCCCACTCCGGAGACACCCGGAAGTAGGGAGATCGTGTCCCTGTGACGCCGGAGACCGACATCGAATCGAGGCTGCCCAGCGACATCGAGCCGAGGCCGTCCGCCGACATCGATCCGGAACCACCTCACGGCGTCGACAGGAACTGACATCGAGCCGAGGCCGTCTGCCGACATCGATCCGGAACCGCCTCACGGCGTCGACAAGAACTGACATCGAGCCGAGGCCGGCTAGCGACATCGAACCGGAACCGCCTCACGGCGTCGACACGACTCCAGCGGAGTCGGAAGTTCATAAAGAGGGCAGTAAGTGGAATAGAGGGTGCCCAAGGCACTGTGGAGCCCTAAGAGACCATCCTAGGGGCTAGAGAGGTGTTAGGACCAGCCTGGGAGTGCCAGGGGTGGACTGAGACTGATACAGTGACCTGTGTGAGGGGTTGTGTAGTTTGGGAGAGCCAGATTCCTAGATTGCCCTTGATCTACCTCAGTTTTAGCCTCAGCCTTATCCAAGCTAGGTGAGACACCCTCAGGCCATCCACATAACCACAAGCTGTGATTGGGCCAAATTAACCCATAGTACCTCACAAATGTGACCTGATTTGAAAGTGTACTGATGGCTTATATTTATTGAGAGTATTGTATTCTTTGTATTTATCCTATTTATTGTCTCACAGTATTTATTCCCTCGCAGTATTTATTTGCCTATGTATTTTATGCACATCTATTTATTCATTGATTATTTACGATCTGAGCTTATTTATTTGACCTACCCTTTTTACAGAAGAAGCTTTGTGTACTGTAAGTGTGTTATTATTTATTTAACCTGCAACTAAGAGAAAACAAGATAAACACAGATATATTTTCATAAATTTTTACGGTGTAGTGTCGTTTTTGGAACGGATGCACGCATGGTTATTGTGAGGGTATTGGCCCTAGAGCAGGATGAGCAGACCCACTACCCCACCATGAAAGTGGCGCTCGTAAGAAAGTTTGGACTAACACCCGAGAAGTACAGACAGAAGTTCCGGGGTAGCCACAAACTGGGCACACAGAATTGGGTGGATTTCCTGGACTATGCAAAGAAGGCATTAGAGGGTTGGATTCAGGGCAGTGAGGTGAGGGACTACGAGGGGTTGTTTGATTTAATGTGGAAGGAACACCTGCTCGAAAAATGTTTCCCTGAACTGCGTCAACACCTGGTGGATAGCAAGCTGACCAATCCCCGGAAGCTTGCTGAGGAGGCGGACATTTGGGCTAGTACCCGGGTGTCCACAAGGGGGACTGGAGGGGATACTCAAAAGGCCGAACAGGGCGCCCCCCAGAAGAAAGAGGGAGGGGAAAAGAAAAAGGAGTTCTCTAAAGGCCCCCAAAATAACTTCCAAGGAAAGGGAACAGGATTCACCCCTAGGGCTAACCCACCCAGAAACCCTAATCCTGGCCAGAGTCAGCAGCCAAGGGTTGTCCATTGCTTCGAGTGCGGTGGCGTCGGACACTATAAGGGAGATGCGAAGTGCCCGAAAAGACCACCCCCTCCCATTGGAGGAAAGGCCCCCGGAGTAGCTAGTGTAGTGCTCGGGGAGGAGATGCCCTTAACTAAGGGAAGGGAGTGGGCGGGTGTCACTTTAGTGTCCCTGGGAGAACGGGAGATGGTTCCTAAGATCCAGGTGCCCGCAAATACTACAAAGTATGGGCAGTGGGTCACCATCAACGGCCAAAGAGGGGAGGCTCTGAGAGACACAGGAGCCAGTATGACTATGGTACGTAGCCAACTGGTGTCTCCAGAGCAGGTAATTCCCGATGTACTCCACCCAGCCACGATGGCTGACGGCAGAACCGGCCACTATCCGGTGGCCGAGGTTCCCTTTGAATGGGAGGGGGTTGCAGGTTCACTTCGAGTTGCCGTAAGCCCTGCCGTGCCGGTCGATTGTCTACTGGGGAATGACATGGAGCACAATGCTTGGAAGGAGGTGGAATACCGGACTCATGCTGAGATGCTGGGTACACCTGACTGGGCCTGTGTTAGCACAGGGTCCGCGACTACCCGGAGAGGGAGTTTGTTTCGACTGGAGCCTGGAACAAAGGCACAGCCGGCTGCCGACCAAGGGAAGAACCGAGGACAGGAGGAGCCTGCCTCGGCATCCGCTTTCCGTGTGACGGATAGGCCACCGGAGGTGGTGGACCAGGAGTCCGCGGTGGGGGATGTTACCAAACTGGAGGACCTACCCATCCCGGCCGAGTGGCACGTGGAGGGAGGGCCGACCAGGGAGGAATTCTGCAAGGGCCAGAGGGAGTGCCCTACCCTTGAGGGACTGAGGCGACAGGCCGAAGCCCAGGCAGCAGGGAACGTTGAGGGGAACTACAACCTTTACTAGGAGGATGGCCTCCTCTACAGTGAACCCCAGGCACCCCTACATGGATCGTCACGAGCCTTAGTAGTCCCTCAACGTTACCGAGCCTTCCTACTGGAATTGGCTCACGAGATCCCCTTGGCAGGACACCTGGGGCAAGACAAGACCTTCGCCCGTCTTGTCCCACACTTTTATTGGCCTCAAATGAAAGTGTCGTCTGACACCTACTGCCGGACATGTGTGTCTTGCCAAGCCAGTGGGAAAACAGGGGTGAAGCTGAAAGCTCCCCTGGAACCACTTCCTGTCATTAGCACCCCCTTTGAAAGGGTGGGCATCGACATTGTGGGTCCATTAGATCCGCCTACTACAGCTGGTCACAGGTTTATCCTGGTTCTGGTGGATCATGCCACACGGTACCCAGAGGCTATACCTCTAAGGACCATTACAGCACCTGTTGTGGCTAGGGCCCTGATGGGAATCTTTACCCGAGTGGGTTTTCCCAAGGAAGTTGTGTCCAACAGGGGGACCAACTTCATGTCAGCATACATGCGGGCCATGTGGAAGGAGTGTGGAGTGACCTACCGGTTCACAACTCCTTACCACCCCCAGACCAATGGTCTGGTGGAGAGGTTTAACAAAACCTTGAAAGGCATGATTAGAAGTCTGCCTGAAAGCCTGCGGAGGAAATGGGACGTCCTCCTACCCTGTCTATTGTTTTCCTACAGGGAAGTGCCACAGAAGGGAGTGGGCTTCAGCCCCTTCGAGCTTTTGTATGGGCACCCTGTGCGTGGACCTCTCAGCCTGGTGAGAGACGGATGGGAAAGAACTCCCAGAAAGCTTCCCCAGGACGTGGTGAGCTACATGCTGGCCTTCCGAAGCCAAATGGCTAAGTTGTGGAAGCAAGCTTCTGACAACTTGGAGGCCAGCCAAGCAGTAATGAAGGCGTGATATGACCACAACGCTCACCCGGTGGAATTGGAGCCTGGCCAGAAGGTGTGGGTGATCGAACCAGGAGAGCTTAGCGCCCTCCAGGATCGCTGGTCAGGACCCTTTGAGGTATTGGAGAAGAAGGGTAAGGCTACCTACTTGGTGGACCTTAAGACCCCTCGTCAGCCCCTACGGGTGCTGCATGCCAACCGCCTCAAACCCCACCACGAGAGGCCCGAAGTCATTTTGATGATGGGGACTGACGGAGCAGAGGACGTGGAAAGCGAGCCTCTCCCCGATTTGTTTGCGTCTCAAGAGAAGGATGGGTCGGTGGAGGGAGTGATTCTCTCCCCATCCCTAACTCCTGAACAGCAGGAGGACTGCCGCCAGGTCCTGGGACAGTACTCTTCGTTGTTCTCCCTTGTTCCGGGTAGGACTCACCTGTGCGTCCATGATGTGGACACAGGAGACAGCCCACCTGTGAAGTCCAAGATCTACCAGATGTCAGACAAGGTGAAGGCCAGCATTCACAGTGAAGTCACTAAGATGCTGGAGCTAGGAGTGATCGAACCTTCCAGCAGCCCCTGGTCCAGTCCGGTGGTGCTAGTACCAAAAGCCGCACCACCGGGTGCCCAACCGGAACTGAGGTTCTGTGTGGACTACCGGGGACTGAACTCAGTAACCAAGACTGATGCTCATCCGATCCCAAGGGCGGATGAATTGATTGACCGGCTGGGAGCTGCCCAAAATCTAAGTACCTTTGACCTTACTTCTGGGTACTGGCAGATCTCTCTGACTGACGGAGCTAGGGAAAGGTCAGCCTTCTCCACGCCCAAAGGCCACTACCAGTTCTGTGTGATGCCCTTTGGGCTCAAGAACGCACCTGCCACGTTTCAGCGTCTGGTGAACCAGATCCTCACTGGAATGGAGAGTTTCTCTGCTGCTTATCTGGATGACATAGCCGTCTTCAGTAACAGCTGGGAGGATCACTTGCGTCACCTGCAAGCTGTTCTCCAGGCCCTGAGACAAGCTGGTTTAACGATCAAGGCCAGCAAGTGCCAGATCGGGCAGGGGTCGGTAGTGTACCTTGGACACTTGGTGGGTAGGGGAGCGGTGCAACCCCTCCAGGCGAAGATCGAGACCATCATGGCCTGGGAACCCCCCAAGACTCAGACTGAGGTCCGAGCTTTTCTGGGCCTCACCGGATATTACCGCCGCTTCGTGAAGGGATACGGTACCGTTGTGGCCCCCCTCACGGAGCTTACGTCCAAGAAACAACCTCGACGGGTAGTCTGGACGGAGGCTTGTCAGCAGGCCTTTGTAAAACTGAAGCAAGCCATGTGCGAGGCCCCGGTCCTACGGGCCCCCGACTTTTCCAAGGAGTTCATTGTCCAGACGGATGCATCGGAACATGGCATTGGGGCAGTCTTATCGCAACTCAATGAAGAGGGTCTGGATCAACCCGTGGTCTTCCTATCCCGGAGACTACTTCCCAGGGAACAGAAGTGGAGTGCAATAGAGCGTGAAGCCTTTGCAGTCGTATGGGCTCTGAAGAAGCTGCGGCCATACCTGTTTGGCACGCACTTCCTAGTTCAGACCGACCACAGACCCCTTCGTTGGCTGATGCAGATGAAGGGGGAGAATCCCAAGTTGCTAAGGTGGTCTATCTCCCTACAGGGAATGGACTTTCAGGTGGAACATCGGCCTGGAGTGGACCACGCCAATGCAGACGGTCTCTCAAGGTATTTCCGCCTTAGTGATGAGAACTCCCAAGGGGTTGGGTAGCTCTCCCCACTTTCAGCTGGGGGGGACGCGTGTTAGACCTGTCAGCCCTTTGGGTGGTCCCTCCTCATCATTATTTATTTTGTCCCACTTTTGCCTCAAACCCTGTTAGTATTTTTCCTTTTTGGGAACCACCAGACTTTTTAGTGTTGATGCAGGGTCAGGGAGCCATTTTCCCTACCCCTGGAACTTCTGTCTGAGGGCCTGAAACACAAAATGGTGGCCACCCATTGTCACCTGTGACATCACTGGAACCTACTAGTACCTTCCAGAACATTCTAGAACCCTGTGACAGTGTGAGGCAGGTTTAGAATGTTGGGAAGCCAGCTCAGAGTTGGCAGTTGGAGTTGGCAGTTGGCACCTGACTGGTGAACGGAGAGCAGCACAACACTGAAGGAGGAAGGAGTGAGGCAGCAGGGGTGGAAACTTGTGCCTGGAGTGGGGTTCAGAAACCCACCCTTGATACTAGTCCCTACTGACTGAGCCCAGCCTAGAGCCCTGTGTGGGATAAAGTCAAGAAGAACCAACTCAAGGACCTGAACAGCCGGAACCGGCCTTGAAAGTAAAGAACAGCAAGTTCCTGATCTGTCTATTGGTATCTTCCTGGAGTCCGACGCCGAGAAGCCTAGAGACCTGGGCCGGAGGTGAAGAAGCGGCGCTGACTGGAAAGCAGACGTCGTACCCGGAGCCGCCAGAGGTCGAGAGAAGCCGCCGACGGAGGTCGTGGAGACACCAGAGGTCGAGGAGGAAGTCACCTGAGGTCGAGTGTGCGGCGTCGACGGGGGAGTGAAGTCCGCCCTCCGGAGTCGCCGGAGACCGAGGTGAATCGTGCCGGAGGTCGGGAGTGGAGATCGCACTCCGGAGTCGCCGGAACCCGAAGTGGAGCCGACGGAGGTCGGGAGTGGAGATCGCACTCCGGAGTCGCCGGAACCTGAAGGGAAGAGCACCGGAGGTCGGGAGTGGAGGTCCCACTCCGGAGACACCCGGAAGTAGGGAGATCGTGTCCCTGTGACGCCGGAGACGGACATCGAATCGAGGCTGCCCAGCGACATCGAGCCGAGGCCGTCCGCCGACATCGATCCGGAACCACCTCACGGCGTCGACAGGAACTGACATCGAGCCGAGGCCGTCCGCCGACATCGATCCGGAACCGCCTCACGGCGTCGACAAGAACTGACATCGAGCCGAGGCCGGCTAGCGACATCGAACCGGAACCGCCTCACGGCGTCGACACGACTCCGGCGGAGTCGGAAGTTCATAAAGAGGGCAGTAAGTGGAATAGAGGGCGCCTAAGGCCCTGTGGAGCCCTAAGAGACCATCCTAGGGGCTAGAGAGGTGTTAGGACCAGCCTGGGAGTGCCAGGGGTGGACTGAGACTGATACAGTGACCTGTGTGAGGGGTTGTGTAGTTTGGGAGAGCCAGATTCCTAGATTGCCCTTGATCTACCTCAGTTTTAGCCTCAGCCTTATCCAAGCTAGGTGAGACACCCTCAGGCCATCCACATAACCACAAGCTGTGATTGGGCCAAATTAACCCATAGTACCTCACAAATGTGACCTGATTTGAAAGTGTACTGATGGCTTATATTTATTGAGAGTATTGTATTCTTTGTATTTATCCTATTTATTGTCTCACAGTATTTATTCCCTCGCAGTATTTATTTGCCTATGTATTTTATGCACATCTATTTATTCATTGATTATTTACGATCTGAGCTTATTTATTTGACCTACCCTTTTTACAGAAGAAGCTTTGTGTACTGTAAGTGTGTTATTATTTATTTAACCTGCAACTAAGAGAAAACAAGATAAACACAGATATATTTTCATAAATTTTTACGGTGTAGTGTCGTTTTTGGAATGGATGCACGCATGGTTATTGTGAGGGTGTGACGTACGCTTAACACGGTGCCTGACCCCCGACCGCTCGAGCCAAGCTACCCCTTGTGCTGGGAAAAACCGGGTGACTGCTAACCCGGTTGCCCGGGGTTTTCTAACACTATGTAAATAGGATGACAATTAAAAGCACACCCTTCACGGCTCTTTTGTTAACTCTTTACACTACCACTCAAAAAGAATAAATCTTTGTCATCACAAAGATTCCAGAGATTCATCAATTAAAGCCAGTACCAGCTCCCAAGCATCCTTTACATTTGCAGATTCCCCTTTACATTTGCAGATTGTTGTGTACAATTGCATTTCTTTCAGACAGGCAGAAAGCCACGTTTAGCTGTCTGCCCAGCTTCAGTTTCACAGCACAGAAGATTCCCTGAATGACACTTCAGCTGAAGCATTTTAAGTATCAAAATTAGCTGTCTGGGGACAGTTGTCTTTTTCCAAAACAAAGAGCACTTGTTTTGGATTCCAGGCAGAAGTGCGGCAGAGGCATGTGTGCCCCACTTCCCATGACTCCACATCCCCCCTGGGGGCCATGTCCCACTGATTGCAAACCTCTGTTCTACATTTGATTTGATTTGAATTGTTATTTATAGAGAGCAGCAAATGCCGAGGCGTCTTGGCGCTAACTGTGATAAATAGGTAATTGGGGCAACCTGACTCTGGATATTTCGTTTATGGTAAACAGCCAGGTTTTTAATTCTTTCCTCGGTAAATGGCATCTGATTCCAGAGTTTTGCCGCACAAAAAGACAGTGTGCGGCCCCCCATCTTACTCTGCATGTTTTTGGAACGCAGACAAGGCCCTCCGTAGAGGATCTATGAGTTCTTACTGGAAGATACCTAGTGAAAAGTTTCCGCACCTCCCCAGAAATGCCTCCATGGAGGGCCTTATTAACTAAGCAAAGAGCCTTAAAGTTGGCTATTTGATGGACAGGGAGCCAATGTAGTGCTCTAATGGCCTCTGAGGTGGGGCGACCCTTAGGAATATTCATGAGTAATCTGGCCGCCACATTTTGCAATGATTGTAACTTCCTCTCCTGAGCTTTATCAATTCCCATAAAGAGAGCGTTGTAGTAATCTAATTTGGATAAAAAAAAGTGCAACTACAACTGTCTTTTGAAGTTCATATGCAAAGAACAGGAAGATTTTCCTCAATGCTTTTAGGAGGAAAAAGCAGGAGGAAGTTAGTTGGTTGACTTGGGCGGACATATTAAGCTGTTCGTTGAGGATCACCCCCAAATTTTAAACTTTGGTGACAGGGGTAGGACACACTCCCGCCTCTGTGGGCCACCAGTTAGTATTCCATAACAGTGATCCTTTACCAAATTCTAGGACCTTGGTTTTATCTGTATTTATTTTCAAAACATTTGAGCTCATCCAGCACATGATATCTTTCAGACATGCATGAAAGCCGATGGCTACTGGCTCTGAGGATTTGGCAACTGAGATAGTGAGCTGTGAGTCATCGGCGTACATAATCAAAGATAACCCATGTTTCCTGACTAAGTTGGCCAGTGAGGACACATATATGTTAAAGAGGGTGGGTGTTAGACCTGTCAGCCCTTTGGGTGGTCCCTCCTCATCATTATTTATTTTGTCCCACTTTTGCCTCAAACCCTGTTAGTATTTTTCCTTTTTGGGAACCACCAGACTTTTTAGTGTTGTTGCAGGGTCAGGGAGCCATTTTCCCTACCCCTGGAACTTCTGTCTGAGGGCCTGAAACACAAAATGGTGGCCACCCATTGTCACCTGTGACATCACTGTAACCTACTAGTACCTTCCAGAACATTCTAGAACCCTGTGACAGTGTGAGGCAGGTTTAGAATGTTGGGAAGCCAGCTCAGAGTTGGCAGTTGGAGTTGGCAGTTGGCACCTGACTGGTGAAGGGAGAGCAGCACAACACTGAAGGAGGAAGGAGTGAGGCAGCAGGGGTGGAAACTTGTGCCTGGAGTGGGGTTCAGAAACCCACCCTTGATACTAGTCCCTACTGACTGAGCCCAGCCTAGAGCCCTGTGTGGGATAAAGTCAAGAAGAACCAACTCAAGGACCTGAACAGCCGGAACGGGCCTTGAAAGTAAAGAACAGCAAGTTCCTGACCTGTCTATTGGTATCTTCCTGGAGTCCGACGCCGAGAAGCCTAGAGACCTGGGGCCGGAGGTGAAGAAGCGGCGCTGACTGGAAAGCAGACATCGTACCCGGAGCCGCCAGAGGTCGAGAGAGGGCACCGACGGAGGTCGTGGAGACACCAGAGGTCGAGGAGGAAGTCACCTGAGGTCGAGTGTGCGGCGTCGACGGGGGAGTGAAGTCCGCCCTCCGGAGTCGCCGGAGACCGAGGTGAATCGTGCCGGAGGTCGGGAGTGGAGATCGCACTCCGGAGTCGCCGGAACCCGAAGTGGAGCCGACGGAGGTCGGGAGTGGAGATCGCACTCCGGAGTCGCCGGAACCTGAAGGGAAGAGCACCGGAGGTCGGGAGTGGAGGTCGCACTCCGGAGACACCCGGAAGTAGGGAGATCGTGTCCCTGTGATGCCGGAGACCGACATCGAATCGAGGCTGCCCAGCGACATCGAGCCGAGGCCGTCCGCCGACATCGATCCGGAACCACCTCACGGCGTCGACAGGAACTGACATCGAGCCGAGGCCGTCCGCCGACATCGATCCGGAACCGCCTCACGGCGTCGACAAGAACTGACATCGAGCCGAGGCCGGCTAGCGACATCGAACCGGAACCGCCTCACGGCGTCGACACGACTCCGGCGGAGTCGGAAGTTTATAAAGAGGGCAGTAAGTGGAATAGAGGGCGCCTAAGGCCCTGTGGAGCCCTAAGAGACCATCCTAGGGGCTAGAGAGGTGTTAGGACCAGCCTGGGAGTGCCAGGGGTGGACTGAGACTGATACAGTGACCTGTGTGAGGGGTTGTGTAGTTTGGGAGAGCCAGATTTCTAGATTGCCCTTGATCTACCTCAGTTTTAGCCTCAGCCTTATCCAAGCTAGGTGAGACACCCTCAGGCCATCCACATAACCACAAGCTGTGATTGGGCCAAATTAACCCATAGTACCTCACAAATGTGACCTGATTTGAAAGTGTACTGATGGCTTATATTTATTGAGAGTATTGTATTCTTTGTATTTATCCTATTTATTGTCTCACAGTATTTATTCCCTCGCAGTATTTATTTGCCTATGTATTTTATGCACATCTATTTATTCATTGATTATTTACGATCTGAGCTTATTTATTTGACCTACCCTTTTTACAGAAGAAGCTTTGTGTACTGTAAGTGTGTTATTATTTATTTAACCTGCAACTAAGAGAAAACAAGATAAACACAGATATATTTTCATAAATTTTTACGGTGTAGTGTCGTTTTTGGAACGGATGCACGCATGGTTATTGTGAGGGTGTGACGTACGCTTAACCCGGTGCCTGACCCCCGACCGCTCGAGCCAAGCTACCCCTTGTGCTGGGAAAAACCGGGTGACTGCTAACCCGGTTGCCCGGGGTTTTCTAACACTATGTAAATAGGATGACAATTAAAAGCACACCCTTCACGGCTCTTTTGTTAACTCTTTACACTACCACTCAAAAAGAATAAATCTTTGTCATCACAAAGATTCCAGAGATTCATCAATTAAAGCCAGTACCAGCTCCCAAGCATCCTTTACATTTGCAGATTCCCCTTTACATTTGCAGATTGTTGTGTACAATTGCATTTCTTTCAGACAGGCAGAAAGCCACGTTTAGCTGTCTGCCCAGCTTCGGTTTCACAGCACAGAAGATTCCCTGAATGACACTTCAGCTGAAGCATTTTAAGTATCAAAATTAGCTGTCTGGGGACAGTTGTCTTTTTCCAAAACAAAGAGCACTTGTTTTAGATTCCAGGCAGAAGTGCGGCAGAGGCATGTGTGCCCCACTTCCCATGACTCCACATCCCCCCTGGGGGCCATGTCCCACTGATTGCAAACCTCTGTTCTACATTTGATTTGATTTGAATTGTTATTTATAGAGCGCTGCAAATGCCGAGGCGTCTTGGCGCTAACTGTGATAAATAGGTAATTGGGGCAACCTGACTCTGGATATTTCGTTTATGGCAAACAGCCAGGTTTTTAATTCTTTCCTAGGTAAATGGCATCTGATTCCAGAGTTTTGCCGCACAAAAAGACAGTGTGCGGCCCCCCATCTTACTCTGCATGTTTTTGGAACGCAGACAAGGCCCTCCGTAGAGGATCTATGAGTTCTTACTGGAAGATACCTAGTGAAAAGTTTCCGCACCTCCCCAGAAATGCCTCCATGGAGGGCCTTATTAACTAAGCAAAGAGCCTTAAAGTTGGCTATTTGATGGACAGGGAGCCAATGTAGTGCTCTAATGGCCTCTGAGGTGGGGCGACCCTTAGGAATATTCATGAGTAATCTGGCCGCCACATTTTGCAATGATTGTAACTTCCTCTCCTGAGCTTTATCAATTCCCATAAAGAGAGCGTTGTAGTAATCTAATTTGGATAAAAAAAAGTGCAACTACAACTGTCTTTTGAAGTTCATATGCAATGAACAGGAAGATTTTCCTCAATGCTTTTAGGAGGAAAAAGCAGGAGGAAGTTAGTTGGTTGACTTGGGCGGACATATTAAGCTGTTCGTTGAGGATCACCCCCAAATTTTAAACTTTGGTGACAGGGGTAGGACAAACTCCCGCCTCTGTGGGACACCAGTTAGTATTCCATAACAGTGATCCTTTACCAAATTCTAGGACCTTGGTTTTATCTGTATTTATTTTCAAAACATTTGAGCTCATCCAGCACATGATATCTTTCAGACATGCATGAAAGCCGATGGCTACTGGCTCTGAGGATTTGGCAACTGAGATAGTGAGCTGTGAGTCATCGGCGTACATAATCAAAGATAACCCATGTTTCCTGACTAAGTTGGCCAGTGAGGACACATATATGTTAAAGAGGGTGGGTGTTAGACCTGTCAGCCCTTTGGGTGGTCCCTCCTCATCATTATTTATTTTGTCCCACTTTTGCCTCAAACCCTGTTAGTATTTTTCCTTTTTGGGAACCACCAGACTTTTTAGTGTTGTTGCAGGGTCAGGGAGCCATTTTCCCTACCCCTGGAACTTCTGTCTGAGGGCCTGAAACACAAAATGGTGGCCACCCATTGTCACCTGTGACATCACTGGAACCTACTAGTACCTTCCAGAACATTCTAGAACCCTGTGACAGTGTGAGGCAGGTTTAGAATGTTGGGAAGCCAGCTCAGAGTTGGCAGTTGGAGTTGGCAGTTGGCACCTGACTGGTGAAGGGAGAGCAGCACAACACTGAAGGAGGAAGGAGTGAGGCAGCAGGGGTGGAAACTTGTGCCTGGAGTGGGGTTCAGAAACCCACCCTTGATACTAGTCCCTACTGACTGAGCCCAGCCTAGAGCCCTGTGTGGGATAAAGTCAAGAAGAACCAACTCAAGGACCTGAACAGCCGGAACAGGCCTTGAAAGTAAAGAACAGCAAGTTCCTGACCTGTCTATTGGTATCTTCCTGGAGTCCGACGCCGAGAAGCCTAGAGACCTGGGGCCGGAGGTGAAGAAGCGGCGCTGACTGGAAAGCAGACGTCGTACCCGGAGCCGCCAGAGGTCGAGAGAGGGCGCCGACGGAGGTCATGGAGACACCAGAGGTCGAGGAGGAAGTCACCTGAGGTCGAGTGTGCGGCGTCGACGGGGGAGTGAAGTCCGCCCTCCGGAGTCGCCGGAGACCGAGGTGAATCGTGCCGGAGGTCGGGAGTGGAGATCGCACTCCGGAGTCGCCGGAATCCGAAGTGGAGCCGACGGAGGTCGGGAGTGGAGATCGCACTCCGGAGTCGCCGGAACCTGAAGGGAAGAGCACCGGAGGTCGGGAGTGGAGGTCGCACTCCGGAGACACCCGGAAGTAGGGAGATCGTGTCCCTGTGATGCCGGAGACCGACATCGAATCGAAGCTGCCCAGCGACATCGAGCCGAGGCCGTCCGCCGACATCGATCCGGAACCACCTCACGGCGTCGACAGGAACTGACATCGAGCCGAGGCCGTCCGCCGACATCGATCCGGAACCGCCTCACGGCGTCGACAAGAACTGACATCGAGCCGAGGCCGGCTAGCGACATCGAACCGGAACCGCCTCACGGCGTCGACACGACTCCGGCGGAGTCGGAAGTTCATAAAGAGGGCAGTAAGTGGAATAGAGGGCGCCTAAGGCCCTGTGGAGCCCTAAGAAACCATCCTAGGGGCTAGAGAGGTGTTAGGACCAGCCTGGGAGTGCCAGGGGTGGACTGAGACTGATACAGTGACCTGTGTGAGGGGTTGTGTAGTTTGGGAGAGCCAGATTCCTAGATTGCCCTTGATCTACCTCAGTTTTAGCCTCAGCCTTATCCAAGCTAGGTGAGACACCCTCAGGCCATCCACATAACCACAAGCTGTGATTGGGCCAAAACAACCCATAGTACCTCACAAATGTGACCTGATTTGAAAGTGTACTGATGGCTTATATTTATTGAGAGTATTGTATTCTTTGTATTTATCCTATTTATTGTCTCACAGTATTTATTGTCTCACAGTATTTATTGTCTCACAGTATTTATTGTCTCACAGTATTTATTCCCTCACAGTATTTATTTGCCTATGTATTTTATGCACATCTAGTTATTCATTGATTATTTATGATCTGAGCTTATTTATTTGACCTACCCTTTTTACAGAAGAAGCTTTGTGTACTGTAAGTGTGTTATTATTTATTTAACCTGCAACTAAGAGAAAACAAGATAAACACAGATATATTTTCATAAATTTTTACGGTGTAGAGTCGTTTTTGGAACGGATGAACGCATGGTTATTGTGAGGGTGTGACGTACGCTTAACACGGTGCCTGACCCCCGACCGCTCGAGCCAAGCTACCCCTTGTGTTGGGAAAAACCGGGTGACTGCTAACCCGGTTGCCCGGGGTTTTCTAACAGTGGGTGACAGAGCAGATCCTTGCGGAACACCACATGGGAGTTGGAAAGTTCCAGAATATATATTCTCCCAATGTATATTTTGTTCTCTAGTTTCTAAGAAGGAGGAGAGGAGATTTAGTGCAGTGTCCTCCACCCCTATATCTCTCAGCCGCTGCACCAAAACCTTATGATTAACGGTGTCGAATGCCGCCGAGAGATCTAATAAGACCAGGATTGCTCTGCCACCTCCATCCACTATCCTCCGAATCCCCACTGTGGCCATCATCAACGCTATTTCTGTCGAATGACAAGGCCTAAAGCCATGTTGTGTGAGGTCCAACAGAAGGTTATCTTCTAGGTAGTGAATTAACTCCCTATTTATGTCTCTTTCCAGAAATTTTGCTGGTAGAGATAGTCGGGAAATTGGCCGATAATTTTTTGGTTCTAGTGGGTCCAAGGCTGGCTTTTTAAGAATTGGCCTTATGCAGGCCTTTTTCCAGGCATCAGGATATTTACCCTTTTCAAGCACTTGGTAAGAGAGGGGTAAGTTGTGTGCTGATGATCTTAGGTACCAAGTGGAGAACTGCTGGAGGACACGGATCATTTGGTGAACCGGATTTAGTGGATATCAGGAGGTCATGGAACTCCTCCATGGTAAGTGTCCTAAAGCGTGCAAGTCTACCAGTTGCTGCCCATACATTTATATTTGGTGGATTATTATCTGGCATAGTATTGGCCGAATTTAAAAGATCATCATAGATCACATGCACTTTGCTTTGAAAAGAATTGGCCATCACATTGCAGAAGGCTTGGTCTGGTCTGAACTTGGCTGTGTGTTGGGGTGTGGCAAGTGTATACATAGTTTTAAACAGTTCCTTTGAGGAGTGTGTTGCATCATCTATTTTAGCAGTAAAGTAAGCCCTTTTAGCTTTAATGATAGCTTGCTTATATTCCTCCAGACATTGATTATAAACTAGCTTGTGCCCCGTACTGTAATCTGTCCTCCAGATCCGTTCTGTCCTTCTACATTTCAGTTTTATTGTTTTTAACTCCGGACTATACCCGTGTGCTGTTGCAGTTGCTCTTGTAGTGGTTTAATTAATTTCAGGGGCAACGCTATCTGTGGCTGTTCTAATCCAATTGTCAAATTGGTGGGCTGCTATATCATTGTCACTGTTTAAAACAGATAAACCTGAACTCAACGCCTGTTCCAGATCGGCCCTTTTTACCTTATTCCATTTCCAAACCCTCAAATTTGTGGCAGGAAAGGGCTGAGGTAGAATAGACGTTTTGTTGATCACCTCAATATAAATAGCTCTATGGTCAGTCCAAGGTAAAGGTAACGTCTTTTTTATAGTTATGCCTGCTTGGTTTGTAAAGATACAAATCAGTGTGTGACCTGCTAAATGTGAAATCTATAGGCTTTTCCAAAACGTGCTTGTCCAGGGAGGTATTGGTTTGAAGTTAAGTTGTGGTGCCCTATGGTGGAATTAGAAATGAATTCAAAGATGGTTTCCTTGGATAGAATTGCATCTATGGTGTCCCCTTTGGAATGCATTTGTAATATTTGAACAAACCCATTCGAAGGGGGCTTTGGTGAATGTGAACTGATACCTTTGAGTGGCTTGGCTTTGTTCCAATTATTTCTTCTTGCTTGCATACTTGTGTGTATGCCGTCTTGGAAAAGGGTAATAACCCTTTTCAAAATGGCTTTGCGAGTAACAAAATAGGAAATAAAGTTGTAATCTGGTGGATTAAGAGGATGATAAGTGGGGAAGGGTGAGGGAACAACCATGGAGTGTGGGAGAATATTAAAAAAATAAAAGGAATCGGGCAAAATCAACAGATAATATGGAAAAGCAACATGGAGAACATGAACTAGCTGGGGAGTTTATAGAAGAACAAAGTAGAGAGAGAGGCGGGCAAGATGCAAAGCGAAGGGAGAAGTAGCACATAGGGAAAGAGCAATAATATACATGCACTCCAGTGTAGTGTTTAAGGTGAAAGAAAAGATAGATCTCTGAAATGCAAACAAAATCAGTGGAAGGATACCATTTAAAAAAAAAAAAAAAATGTGTAAATGATTTTTATTGCTTTTGATAAAGTAACATCATTAACTTCTGCATGACGATTCAATCCAGCATTGACATTACAAAATAACAGTGATTTGAATGGCGTAGGCGGGGTTCAGGAAAAAGACTTAGCTAGGATGCACTAAAGTCCACCTTTTTGGCCGTGTCACTGCGTCACTCTGCAGCATAGTATGACTATAAACAGTCAATTAGATCAGGAGCACAAAAGGGCGATCTGCCATTGTTCAACAGAGCCATTTCTCCATTAAGCCGCATACATATGCAAAGTAATTACCCTTTTTGTAACTGTTAGTGTAAGTGTGCCTGTCAGTCTAGTATATCAGTGGGTGACACACGTACAGCTGCATGGGCGTGATAGGCCGTTACTGGTGAATCTATTTGGAGGGGGGGTGAAAGTTGAAAGAGAAATACGGAGGGAGGCGTGAGCAGGGTGCAAGAAGAAGGGTGCGGAGGGCGCGGAGTGCCAAGGCACCTGGTGACCGCGGGCATGCATGTTCATGGGTCGATGTAGATCCAAGGAGTCCAAGGGAGCCAAGGACCCTATGCCAGTGAGCGAGTGTAAGAGGGAGGGGATGCTGCAGACAATTTAGCTTCGATCACTGACAAGTAGTCCTGCCATTGTGTGAGCGTCAATTGGAGGGGCGCTGTTGCTCGTGCTGCGGTCACCTGTTGGTTTGTGTGTTCCGATACAAGTGCCCTGTGGAGATCAGGCATCCACGCGTGCACATTGGTCCCCAGAGGCGCCTTCCACGTCATGGCTATCTTGCGTTTGGTGAGGCCCAGGGCAAGATCTAAAAATGTATTCAGGCCTTTACGGGATGCGTTGCTTCTCGAAATGCCCAAAAGAAAGTGAAGCGGTTCAGCCTCTACCTGAATGTCTGCCGCTTCCGCGAGCACAATGGCCACCACGGTCCAGAATGTTCGGATACCGGTGCAGGTCCACACCATGTGTGAGAATGTGGCTCCCTGGTCAAGACACCTTGGGCATATGTCTGTGGTAGCGGGGTACATGCGCGCCAACCTATGGGTTGTGAGATACGTGTGGTGGAAATAATTACATTGAGAATACTTCAATCTGGCATTGGTCGAGATAGTTTTTGGGTGATTAAGACATTGCAGCCACTGCTTATCAGAGAGGGTGATGGACAGCTTGGCATCCCAATACTCACGGAGTGTCGCCAGTGCTGGCGGATCGTCAAGTCTGAAAAAAGTGTAGATGGCTGTTACGGCATGTGATGTGGAAATTTTGGCTCAGTCGGTATCCCATGCTTGCAAGGAGTGGCATGTAAGCAAAGCGTGTAACAGAAAGGAGTCCTGTGTTACCTCATATGTGTCTACTAGATCCTCAAATGTTTGCAATTGCGAGTCTGCATACAGGTCTCCCCATGTGTCTAACCATCTCTCCTTCCACAGTCTCAATTCTGGGCATCCATGATGGGAGAACGTACCGGGGAGGATCTCCAGAGGGAGGTCAGGGGCATATGGCACTGTCCGGCCGTTAAGCATCACATATTTGGACTGGTGCTATCTGGCCGCTGCCATTAAAATGTTGCCTTGTTGTGTCTGAGTCGGGGTAGTTGTTCCTGACATCCATTCTAGCAATGTTGGGGATCCCAATCCAAGGCCTCCGTGGCCATCTAAGTGAGATTGCTCTTAGCAAGCCACCACATTGGCCACTGCAGCTGTGCCACGACATAGTGTCGCTCGTAATTTGGGGCGCCCAAGTCGCTATCCGAAAATGGCAGGTATGATTTATGGAGAGCCACCCTGGCCCTTGAGTTCCCCCATATCAGGGAGACTAGTAAGGATTCCAGCTGCCTGAAGAGGCTCCGAGTCAGGTGGTAGGGAAGTGTGTAGAAGAAGTACAAGAGGCGGAGAAGGACCAGAATCTTCGAGGGGGCCACCCGGCCCATGGGGGACAAGGGGAGACCCAACCAGAATGGGTGAGTCAAGCCGGCTCTAGTTATGGCCCGGCCGAGATTGCCATCCACAGTGTCAGCTCCTAGATGATAGACCTGGACCCCCAGGTATTTAAAGGTGTCGAACACCCATGCCAATGGCGTGTCCGGTGCTGTCCTCTCTAGGTCGGCGACATTGGCTTCATTGGGAATGCCACCGACTTAGACCAGTTAACTTGGAGCCCGGAGACTCTCGCATGTGTATTTAAGAGGTCCATAATCGACTGCAGTATCTCAGTCCGGCCGCGTAATTATATTAACGCGTCGTCCTCGTATAGCAATGCTAAGTGCCACCGTCGATCGACATGTAGGCCCCAGTCAGAGGCCCATTGCCGCAGTCTGCACGCCAATGGCTCCAAGGTCAAGGCAAAGAGAATCGGTGACAGGGGGCAACCTTGGCGTGTAGCCCACATTATTGAGAAGGGCGAGAGAAGGTGCAACCCATCTTCTTCTAGCTTGCGGCCTGAAATACAGCAGATGTATCCACCGTATGAAGCTGGGGCCGATGGCAAACCCCGCCAGTACCGCTATGAGATAATCTCAGCTCAAAGTGCTGAATGCCTTCTCAATATCTAAGGATGCGATCCAAGGCCTCTCCTCCTCACCCTGTGCCCAGTCCAGCAGTGCAAACAGGCAGTGCAGATTCAAACCAGTGTTGTGTCCCAGTATGATGCCATTCTGGTCTTCGTGGACCCAAAGGGGGACTGCAGTGATTAATCTATTAGCTAGTAATTTTCTAAGGATCTTATAGTCGACGTTCAACATCGATAAAGGGCGAAATGAGGCCATTTAGGGAGAGTCACGGCCTGGCTTCGGCAGGATCACTAGCGTCGCCTCCCTCAAAGTGGGCGGCAGCAAGCCCATCTCGAAGGCTTTGACAAACATGGTTGCCAACCTATTTGCTAGTTGAGCGGAGAAGGTGGAGTAAAACGCTGATGGCCATCTGTCCGTGCCCAGTGTCTTGCCTGTTACCAGCTGTCCAATTGCGTCCGTGATTTCATCGACTGCAATGGGGTCCTCTAGGGCATCCGAATGGGCTGGCGTAATATGTGGGAGTTGTATCTCCATGAGGAAGCCCTGAACGGAAGCAGAGTCATGCGTAGCTGGGGCCGCGTACAACACTGTATAGTATTTATAGAATGAGTGGTTAATGGCTTCCTGTTTGTTCACTAGAGTTCTGGCAGAGGTATATATGGCGGTGATAGGGGGTTGTGTAGTGTCGGATCACAGCTGCCACGCAAGCAGCCTACCTTCCTTGTCGACCTCCTTGTGTCTGTGTGCCAGATATGTTTTGTAGTCTAACGCACAGAGGTCATCCATTGCGCTCTTGTATGCCACGGGGCCTGGGCCAGTGAACGGCCAATCTTAGGGTCAGTTGGAATGGTTGTTGGCAGCTCTCTATTGCTAACTCATGAGTGTGAAGCGCAATGGTCAATGTTTTTCGGGCACCGTATGTAGTCTTGATGGCGTGTCCACGAAGAACAGCCTTAAAGGTGTCCCATTCCACTCCCGCTGACGAAGCAGTTTCCTCATTCATAAAAAATTAGAATTCAATGGAGTCAAGGAGGGTGGTCCGGTAGGACGAGTCAGCGAGTTCGGCATTCAATAGTCGCCAGGTTGAAATCTCAGGGCGCCTCATGCCCCAAGACAAACTCAATTGTAGCGAGGCATGATCGGAATTCGCACACACCAAATAGTCAATGTGTAATATACTGTGGAGGGCATTGTCCAAACAGAATACAGCATCTATCCGCGTATATAAGTAATGAAGTGTCAAGTGGTGCGAGTAAGTGCGCATCTGGGGATGCATTCTACAACATATGTTGTGCACATGCATGCTGGTCACCCACTCCGACATATGTTGTGCCAGCTTAACAGATTGTGCTCCGGGGAGGGGGAGGCGAGAATGGTTCAGATCAAGATCTTGCACCCCATTAAAGTCACTGCCCCAGTACATGAGGGCAGTGGGATCTGTGTGTAAAGATGGCGTGAGTGTGTGTAAGAAGGTGGACTGGCCTCAATTTGGAGCATAGAGAGACACCTGTGCCAATGGGGACCCATTCAGGAGGCCTTCTATGGTCACAAAGCGGCCCTGTTTATCCACTCTGTAATGTGTGATCTGCAGGGGGGTCCCCGGCGTGACCCAAATAAGCACTCCTCGGGCATATCCCGAATACGTACTACCCAGGGTTGTGCCCCTCAAGTGTTTTACAGATTAATGTAAGTGTTTGTGTGGTGAGATATGTCTCTTGCAACAGCGCAAACATGATCCAGTGACTATGTAAGTGCTGATACACTTTGTGGCATTTAGCACATCCCGCCAACCCCCTCACATTCCAGGTCAATAAAATGTAGTCCCCAGCTGCCATTTGCATAGTTGTGAAGTGAAGATGTGGTGCGGACAGGCCACACACTGCTAGTCCCCACCCCCCTGAGGTCCACCACCCACACATAGTATTGACCAGGTACGGCCAATCAACGTTCCCCACTGTTTGTAGGCAGACAAAGAGATCAACATATTAACCAAAAGTTCCCAACATCCCACCCCAGGCCTGCATTCCAACAGGCAATGGGCCATTCGCATCAAAATGCTGGTCAAATATATCACAAAATATAACATAAAACAAATAAGAACCTATAGAGTGATATATAAGCTACTTATCGCTTGTTGGAGAGAGTGTAGCAGAATTGGTGGACAATGTACTTCCCACCTCCCATGACAGACGTGTGCAGACTATCCACTCGCTGCAGTAGAGGGCATCACATAGTCTGGAAAGTTCAACCAAGTGAATCTGTGGGTTGTGGGGTGAGGCCCGGGCTACCCCCGAGATGCCTCAAACTGCGAGGCCGTGATGAGCAATGTCTGATCCGTGACCGTGTCAGAGTCCGAGTCCTGTCTTGGGGAGGAAGCAGGGGAGCCCATGGCTTGTGCCCATTCCTGGCCGCTTGCTCCATCTTTGGATGACGTATCCAGCCTTTGCCGTGGCCCCTACGTGATTCAACTAGTGTCCAGGATTGGGGAGAGTCCATTGGTAGTGTGGGAGTCCCGTGTGCCAGGCCCTGCTGGTCGATCCAGGTCCATGCCTCCTTGGGTGTATTGCAGAAGATTGTGCCCTCCTTGTGGGGAATGCGAAGACGCACTGGGTATTGGCGGGAGTATTGGATATCATGGTCTCTCAGGCACTTCTTGACCTCCAGGTAGGAGGAGCGGCAGTGCTGCACGGACAAAGTTTAATCTGGGTAAATGTGGACCATAGCGTTGTTGACTTGCCAAGGGCCACTGGCACGAGTGAACTGTAGTACGTGGTCCCTATCACAATAATTAAAGTGACTTGCCACCACTGGTCCAGGGAAGGCACCCAGGCAAGGGGGGCCCGGGTACCCTGTGCGCCCACTCAATGGAAAAGAACTTTGACATCTTACCCTGCAGGACGTCTCGGGAGAACCAGCCTTATAGGTAGAGTTCCATGCTAGCACCCTCTGCTCGTTCGGGAAGGACCACGATGCGCACATTATTCCGGCATGAGCACCCTGTCTGGTCTTCCATGTGTGCCCTCAGGATGTCCACCTCCTGCTGGAGAGATTGCAGTTGGGTTGTCGTCGCGGTCACCATGGGGCACAACGACACCAGTGTAGACTCATACTCCTCCACTTGGCCCTTCAGTTTCTTGTGGTCCTCCCATAAGTTGCCCATATCAATGCTCAGTGAGTCAATCTTCGTGCCCAGGGTAGTTTTGATGTTGAGTATTACCGCCAGCAGCTCATCAAAGTGGTGCGAGTGGTCATTGCGGTCTCCCAGGGCAGAGGGCCTTGGGTGCTCCGCACTCCTAGTGACCGGGGCCACCTTTCCACCTCCAGAAGTATTGCCGGAGACTTCTCTGCTCTAGGCTTGCCCATTACAATGTCTACAGGAGGGCAACCCTGGGGGTGCAGGGATGGGTAGACGGGGTGTCACAGGTAGCTAGTTCAGGGTATGTGGCCTACTAGTCGTGGGGTGTCTCACATTGCTGGCCACAGAAGCGACTGCTGTATTGGAAAGTCTTCGGTAAGGCCCTTTGCCATTCAATGCCAGCATTAGGCCCAGACCCACGAGGCTCGGGTACATGCAAGCGTGCAAGCCTTTCTCCCCTGACTCCCATCATGTGCAGTCTTCAGGCCCGTCACAGGATTCTGCCGCGCCGACTCCCCTGTAGTCCTCAATGGAGTGCGGTTGACTAGCACAGTGTTTGGGGGTGCGGGGTCTAGGCTGGATGCCCCCACATGCGCCCAGTTGCACAGAGTCCCTGGCCCAAGCCAGTGTGCCCAGCACGGAGATAGGGGGGGCCGGGGACTCAGTTGTGCCCTCAATGCCTCAAAGCGGGGCCACAGTGTCAGGAGCTTCAAGTAACACTGGAGTCGACACTGATTCCTATGCCCACTACCTCTGAAAAAGAACTCAAGAAACACTCTGGACAATTGCTGTGAATTAATTGGAAAATAACAGACGAAGTCTCTTACCCTCAGTATAATCTGTACAAGCCCCAGGAGGTGATTGATGACAGGCAATGTTCTGTTTATCCTCACAAGAGTCAAGCGAAGGAATAATGGAGAATGGTCTGACAACACTCTTGAGGAATTGTAATGGAGTAAGTCCCGACTCAAGGAATGAACTTTGAAGTAGACACTAAATGACTTAAAACCTAGCTATGAGTAAACTAATATTGTCCTATTGAACTGACTGAACTGTGAAGGAGTACTGACCCCAATTCTGATACCAGAGATAACTAACTAGAATTTCGTGAAGTGGCACCAACTAAATACATACTACGAATTCTTCAATTAAAGTCACTTGCCAGAATCCCGCGTTGCGCATGCGATAAGAACAACCAAAACAGAAGCGCTGACAGGAATCCCCTAGAACAAGAACTTCACTCAGAGCCGCGCTGTGACTCCGGTGAAGAGGTCAGTTGAAGTGCGCAGATTCCAGAGCGGCTGTGCGCTTCATCTCCACAGCTGCTCGCGCGCTCTCGAAGACTAGAGCGCTCACTCCTCGCTGTTTGTAATCCCCTTCGGCGGCCATGTTGGGATACTCGCTTCTTCAGGTTCTGTACACAGCGCCGCAGGAACAACGTGGTGACTCTATGCTGCCTTCGCCAACATGGATATTTGGAGCCCTGCTTTAATGACCGTTGAGTTTTTGCTGGCACTGATCTAATGCTGGCTATGGTTCTGGAAGTCTTGACAGTACCCCCTTTCAAGAATGGTCCTTCCACAGCGGGCTTGTTGGGGTGTGCCTGATGAAAGGCTTCAACTAGTCGTGGGGCATTTACATGGACTGCTGGTTCCCACGACCTCTCCTCAGGTCCGTACCCCTTCCACTCTATCAAGTAATACAGTTTGTTTCTCGCCACCTTGGAATCTAAGATTCTGCTGACTTCGTATTCTTCGCTCGATTCTACCACTATGGCGGGTGGAGAGTTTTTTAACCTGACCTTGTCTGGACTTTTCTTCAGAAGGGAAACATGGAAGGTCGGATGAATTTTCAATGACTTTGGTAATTGTAACTTCGCCACTACAGGATTTATGATCTTCTGAATTTTAAATGGCCCTATGAATCTAGGCTGAAACTTCCGATTACCCTTTAATCTCAAATGTCTTGTGGATAGCCACACCTGGTCACCTTTTTTAAACTGTGGGCCTTGTCTTCTCTTTTTGTCTGCCTGCTTTTTATAGGATTGCTTGGCCTTGATTAAATTGCTCAAAGCTCTTTTGTAAGAGCTCTGTAGCTCTTCCATTACTCTAGCCACGGCAGGGACCTCCCCAATCTGTTTCCCCAGTGTGATAGCTGGATGTCTGCCTGTGTTCAAGTAAAATGGAGTGAACCCTGTGGAATCATGAGTTGCGTTATTGTATGCGAATTCTGCAGTCCACAGTAATTCGGACCATTCAACATCCTGCTCTAACAGATAGAGGCGTAAATATTGTTCTAGCTCCTGGTTCAACCTCTCGGTCTGACCGTCTGTCTCGGGGTGATAACTAGTTGAATAACGTGCGTCTATGCCTAAGTTGTGCATAAAGGTCTTCCAAAATTTCGACATGAACTGTGACCCCCTATCTGAAATGATTACTTGTGGAATTCCGTGTGCCCGAATGATGTGTTGGTTGAATGTCTGTACTAATTGCGAAGCTGTGGGTACAGTCTTGAAAGGAATGAAATGTCCCATTTTGGAAAATGAGTCCACCACCACCAAAATCACTGTGTTACCTTGACTAGAGGGCAGATCCACTATTAAATCTAATGTCACGGTGTGCCAGGGGTAGGGTGCGTTAGGTAAGGGTTGCAATAACCCTTGCGGGGCCTGACGACTGGGCTTCCCTTTGATGCAGATTTCACAGGTCGAAACATATTGTCTTACTTGGGCTGCCAGATCTGGCCACCAAAAGTGTCGCCGGACCAGTTCTTCGGTCTTCTTGACCCCTTTGTGGCCTGCCATCCGATCATCGTGACAACCTCTCAAAGCCTCTTCTTGGAGTTTTCTGGTTGGAAGATATAGCTTGCCTTCATGATATGGGAGTCCTTCGACAAGGTTTCTTTTACCATCTGCCTCGGCCCACTTACGAAGATCCTCTTCTGAGCAGACTTGCTGAATTTGTTCATCGAATTCTTTCATTTGCATGGCTCCGATTATTTGTTTCAATGGAACTATGGGTTCTTCGACTGAAGGTTTCTCTTCGGCTGTTGGGTTCATGCGCGAAAGAGCATCGGCCTTCCCGTTTTTCGCACCTGGTTTGTACGTGATCACGAAGTCAAATTCTGAGAAGTACAAGGACCATCTCAATTGACGTGGCGAAAGTGTTTTAGCAGACTTTAGGAATTGGAGGTTGCGATGGTCTGTAAACACAGTGACAGTATGCTTGGCCCCCAGTAAGTAGTGTCGCCAATCTTGGAATGCTTCTCGAACAGCCAGTAATTCCTTGTCGGCGATGGAGTAATTGCGCTCCGTGTCCGACAGCTTCCTGGACCGGTAGGCCACCGGATGCAGTTGTCCCGTCGTTTTGTTCCTCTGTGACAAAATTCCTCCGGTTGCGAAGTCTGATGCATCAGTTTCAACGAAAAAGGCTTGTTCCGGATCAGGGTGCATTAGAATGGGGGCGCTAATGAAGGCCGTCTTCAAGTCCTGGAAGGCTTGTTCTGCAGTTGCAGTCCACACAAATTTTTGTCCCTTCTTTAGCAGGTGAGTGATGGGAGTGACCTTAGACGAGAAATTAGGAATGAACCTCCGGTAAAAATTGGCAAAACCAATAAAACTTTGGATTTCCTTCACACTTCCTGGCGATGACCACTCCTGAATGGCACGGACCTTTGAATTATCCATCTCGACCCCAGCTGCGGACAACATGAATCCCAAGAACTCCACCTTCTCGGCATGAAAAGAACACTTCTCCAATTTCACGTACAAGTAGTTATCCAAAAGCTTCTGGAGTATAGCTCGCACATGCTTGACATGATCTTCCATGTTGTCGGAAAAAATCAATATGTCATCAATATAGACGACAGCCACTCGGTCCAAGAATTCTCTCAGAACATCATTAACGAAGTTTTGAAATGCTGCTGGGGCATTGCTCAACCCATAAGGCATCACTTGATACTCAAACAACCCATACTTGGTCCGAAAGGCTGTTTTCCATTCATCACCCTCGGCCACTCTCACCAAATGGTAAGCTCCACGCAGGTCAAGCTTGGTGTAAATCTTTGCTCCTTTGACTTGATCCAATAGTTGATTGATTAGTGGCAATGGGTACCGATTTTTCACTGTAACTTGGTTCAAGGCTCTGTAATCGATACACGTGCGGAGAGTCCCATCCTTCTTTGGCCGGAAGAAAAGCGGAGACGAAACTGGAGACTGTGATGGCCTTATGAATCCCATCCTGGTAAACTCTTCCAAATACTCTTTGAGGTAGATGTTCTCCTTTTCAGTGAGTGCGTAAACTCGACTGCAGGGCAGGTTGGCACCGGCTTCCAATTCGATCTTGCAATCATAGCTTCTGTGTGGTGGTAATTTCTCAGCATTCCTTTTGTCGAACACACTCGCCAAATCTTGGTATTCTTTTGGTATTTCCACTGCGCTAACAGTGCAGATGTGGAGCGACAACTTGGCCAACTCCGTAGCCGGCGATCCCTCGCACTCTTCTGAGTTCTTAGTAAAACAATTCCTCTGACAAAATTCCGAGTTCATCTTGACTGTTCTCCTCTCCCAATCAATAATCGGGTTATGCGTGGTCAACCATGGTAACCCTAAAATCAGCTGGAACTGGGGTGCGTCTATGAGGTTAAATCTAATAAATTCTCGATGACCCTGCAACCCTTCCACTTCTAAGGTCTCTGTTTCTTCTACTATGGGTCCTGAAGTCAAATTGGAGCCGTCGACTGCCTTTACGACTTCGAGATTCTTCTTCTTGATCGCCTTTATGCCCATTTCTTGCGCATATTTCAGGTCACAGAAGTTCCCAGTGGCCCCCGAATCAATCATGACTGAGACTTCTTCCAAATTCTGGGTTCCGAATTTGACTGTAAAAAATACTGTAAGATGGGGGGCCGCTGACTGCAATGTGTTAATCAGTTGCTGAGGTTCATGAGTTGACTGTTCGGAACATCCCACTAGGGCAACTCCTGTTACTGGTGGGATCGATCTTTTAACCCCTGGTTACTCTTGTTTCTCTTCGGACACTCCCTCACAAAATGTCCCGAGGCACCACAATACAAACACAACTGATTTGCTCGCCTTTTATCTTTTTCTTCTTGAGAGAGAGGGCCCCTGATGGAACCTATTTGCATTGGTTCCTCTCCGGTACCCGTATCAGGTTTTGAGGGTTCGGGTCTCATACGGTCTAGGCGTGGCACAAACGACTTGTAGTCTCGCTTCTTTTCTGACCTTCTTTCAAACAATCGATGCTCGATTTGAAGAACTAAATCAATAAGTTCTGAGATTTCCTGAGGACGTTTCGGGATCTGCGCCAATGCATCTTTTATTTCATCTTTGAGACCACGATAGAATTTCGCCGCACGTTTACTGTCGGGCCAATCTGTCTCGACGATTAGTTTGTTGAACTGAGCTATATATGCTACCAATTCTCGATTGCCTTGCTTAAGGTCTAGGAGTTCGTTGTCGGTGGCTTGATTGGCCGTTCTTCTGTCGAATATTCGTAGAAATTCTTTCTTGAAACGATTGAAATCGTACAAAGCTGCGTCGTTTCGAGAGACCAACGGCATAGACCAGGCTGCGGCGTCGCCGCTCAAGTAAGACAACATGAATGCGACCTTGGCTTGATCCTCTTTGAACACTACTGATCTGCACAAGAAATGTAGAGAACATTGGGTCAGGAAAATCTGGGCCTTATGGGGGTCCCCGCTAAAGCGTTCTGGGTTGGCTAAGGGGACAATAGGTGCCACTGAATGAATTACTTGCGTGGCCACTTCTGCACCAGAGTTCTGAGAGGAGTTGAAGCTAGGTAAAGGAGTTGTTCCCGCTAAGAGTTCCTCTAATTTCTGTTGAACGTGACGAGTTTCTTGTTGGGACCTTTTTACCTCATCCCTCAGGACTCTATTCTCTTCTGTGGAACGTGTAAGTTGGGCCTGTAACCCTTCTAGGATTCCCGCCAAGGAGTTCATATCAAATCCCTCAGCCATGTCGACTCGAGTGAAAGGTTGGCACTTCAATCTGTCAGGAGCTTCAAGTAACACTGGAGTCGACACTGATTCCTATGCCCACTACCTCTGAAAAAGAACTCAAGAAACACTCTGGACAATTGCTGTGAATTAATTGGAAAATAACAGACGAAGTCTCTTACCCTCAGTATAATCTGTACAAGCCCCAGGAGGTGATTGATGACAGGCAATGTTCTGTTTATCCTCACAAGAGTCAAGCGAAGGAATAATGGAGAATGGTCTGACAACACTCTTGAGGAATTGTAATGGAGTAAGTCCCGACTCAAGGAATGAACTTTGAAGTAGACACTAAATGACTTAAAACCTAGCTATGAGTAAACTAATATTGTCCTATTGAACTGACTGAACTGTGAAGGAGTACTGACCCCAATTCTGATACCAGAGATAACTAACTAGAATTTCGTGAAGTGGCACCAACTAAATACATACTACGAATTCTTCAATTAAAGTCACTTGCCAGAATCCCGCGTTGCGCATGCGATAAGAACAACCAAAACAGAAGCGCTGACAGGAATCCCCTAGAACAAGAACTTCACTCAGAGCCGCGCTGTGACTCCGGTGAAGAGGTCAGTTGAAGTGCGCAGATTCCAGAGCGGCTGTGCGCTTCATCTCCACAGCTGCTCGCGCGCTCTCGAAGACTAGAGCGCTCACTCCTCGCTGTTTGTAATCCCCTTCGGCGGCCATGTTGGGATACTCGCTTCTTCAGGTTCTGTACACAGCGCCGCAGGAACAACGTGGTGACTCTATGCTGCCTTCGCCAACATGGATATTTGGAGCCCTGCTTTAATGACCGTTGAGTTTTTGCTGGCACTGATCTAATGCTGGCTATGGTTCTGGAAGTCTTGACAGTACCCCCTTTCAAGAATGGTCCTTCCACAGCGGGCTTGTTGGGGTGTGCCTGATGAAAGGCTTCAACTAGTCGTGGGGCATTTACATGGACTGCTGGTTCCCACGACCTCTCCTCAGGTCCGTACCCCTTCCACTCTATCAAGTAATACAGTTTGTTTCTCGCCACCTTGGAATCTAAGATTCTGCTGACTTCGTATTCTTCGCTCGATTCTACCACTATGGCGGGTGGAGAGTTTTTTAACCTGACCTTGTCTGGACTTTTCTTCAGAAGGGAAACATGGAAGGTCGGATGAATTTTCAATGACTTTGGTAATTGTAACTTCGCCACTACAGGATTTATGATCTTCTGAATTTTAAATGGCCCTATGAATCTAGGCTGAAACTTCCGATTACCCTTTAATCTCAAATGTCTTGTGGATAGCCACACCTGGTCACCTTTTTTAAACTGTGGGCCTTGTCTTCTCTTTTTGTCTGCCTGCTTTTTATAGGATTGCTTGGCCTTGATTAAATTGCTCAAAGCTCTTTTGTAAGAGCTCTGTAGCTCTTCCATTACTCTAGCCACGGCAGGGACCTCCCCAATCTGTTTCCCCAGTGTGATAGCTGGATGTCTGCCTGTGTTCAAGTAAAATGGAGTGAACCCTGTGGAATCATGAGTTGCGTTATTGTATGCGAATTCTGCAGTCCACAGTAATTCGGACCATTCAACATCCTGCTCTAACAGATAGAGGCGTAAATATTGTTCTAGCTCCTGGTTCAACCTCTCGGTCTGACCGTCTGTCTCGGGGTGATAACTAGTTGAATAACGTGCGTCTATGCCTAAGTTGTGCATAAAGGTCTTCCAAAATTTCGACATGAACTGTGACCCCCTATCTGAAATGATTACTTGTGGAATTCCGTGTGCCCGAATGATGTGTTGGTTGAATGTCTGTACTAATTGCGAAGCTGTGGGTACAGTCTTGAAAGGAATGAAATGTCCCATTTTGGAAAATGAGTCCACCACCACCAAAATCACTGTGTTACCTTGACTAGAGGGCAGATCCACTATTAAATCTAATGTCACGGTGTGCCAGGGGTAGGGTGCGTTAGGTAAGGGTTGCAATAACCCTTGCGGGGCCTGACGACTGGGCTTCCCTTTGATGCAGATTTCACAGGTCGAAACATATTGTCTTACTTGGGCTGCCAGATCTGGCCACCAAAAGTGTCGCCGGACCAGTTCTTCGGTCTTCTTGACCCCTTTGTGGCCTGCCATCCGATCATCGTGACAACCTCTCAAAGCCTCTTCTTGGAGTTTTCTGGTTGGAAGATATAGCTTGCCTTCATGATATGGGAGTCCTTCGACAAGGTTTCTTTTACCATCTGCCTCGGCCCACTTACGAAGATCCTCTTCTGAGCAGACTTGCTGAATTTGTTCATCGAATTCTTTCATTTGCATGGCTCCGATTATTTGTTTCAATGGAACTATGGGTTCTTCGACTGAAGGTTTCTCTTCGGCTGTTGGGTTCATGCGCGAAAGAGCATCGGCCTTCCCGTTTTTCGCACCTGGTTTGTACGTGATCACGAAGTCAAATTCTGAGAAGTACAAGGACCATCTCAATTGACGTGGCGAAAGTGTTTTAGCAGACTTTAGGAATTGGAGGTTGCGATGGTCTGTAAACACAGTGACAGTATGCTTGGCCCCCAGTAAGTAGTGTCGCCAATCTTGGAATGCTTCTCGAACAGCCAGTAATTCCTTGTCGGCGATGGAGTAATTGCGCTCCGTGTCCGACAGCTTCCTGGACCGGTAGGCCACCGGATGCAGTTGTCCCGTCGTTTTGTTCCTCTGTGACAAAATTCCTCCGGTTGCGAAGTCTGATGCATCAGTTTCAACGAAAAAGGCTTGTTCCGGATCAGGGTGCATTAGAATGGGGGCGCTAATGAAGGCCGTCTTCAAGTCCTGGAAGGCTTGTTCTGCAGTTGCAGTCCACACAAATTTTTGTCCCTTCTTTAGCAGGTGAGTGATGGGAGTGACCTTAGACGAGAAATTAGGAATGAACCTCCGGTAAAAATTGGCAAAACCAATAAAACTTTGGATTTCCTTCACACTTCCTGGCGATGACCACTCCTGAATGGCACGGACCTTTGAATTATCCATCTCGACCCCAGCTGCGGACAACATGAATCCCAAGAACTCCACCTTCTCGGCATGAAAAGAACACTTCTCCAATTTCACGTACAAGTAGTTATCCAAAAGCTTCTGGAGTATAGCTCGCACATGCTTGACATGATCTTCCATGTTGTCGGAAAAAATCAATATGTCATCAATATAGACGACAGCCACTCGGTCCAAGAATTCTCTCAGAACATCATTAACGAAGTTTTGAAATGCTGCTGGGGCATTGCTCAACCCATAAGGCATCACTTGATACTCAAACAACCCATACTTGGTCCGAAAGGCTGTTTTCCATTCATCACCCTCGGCCACTCTCACCAAATGGTAAGCTCCACGCAGGTCAAGCTTGGTGTAAATCTTTGCTCCTTTGACTTGATCCAATAGTTGATTGATTAGTGGCAATGGGTACCGATTTTTCACTGTAACTTGGTTCAAGGCTCTGTAATCGATACACGTGCGGAGAGTCCCATCCTTCTTTGGCCGGAAGAAAAGCGGAGACGAAACTGGAGACTGTGATGGCCTTATGAATCCCATCCTGGTAAACTCTTCCAAATACTCTTTGAGGTAGATGTTCTCCTTTTCAGTGAGTGCGTAAACTCGACTGCAGGGCAGGTTGGCACCGGCTTCCAATTCGATCTTGCAATCATAGCTTCTGTGTGGTGGTAATTTCTCAGCATTCCTTTTGTCGAACACACTCGCCAAATCTTGGTATTCTTTTGGTATTTCCACTGCGCTAACAGTGCAGATGTGGAGCGACAACTTGGCCAACTCCGTAGCCGGCGATCCCTCGCACTCTTCTGAGTTCTTAGTAAAACAATTCCTCTGACAAAATTCCGAGTTCATCTTGACTGTTCTCCTCTCCCAATCAATAATCGGGTTATGCGTGGTCAACCATGGTAACCCTAAAATCAGCTGGAACTGGGGTGCGTCTATGAGGTTAAATCTAATAAATTCTCGATGACCCTGCAACCCTTCCACTTCTAAGGTCTCTGTTTCTTCTACTATGGGTCCTGAAGTCAAATTGGAGCCGTCGACTGCCTTTACGACTTCGAGATTCTTCTTCTTGATCGCCTTTATGCCCATTTCTTGCGCATATTTCAGGTCACAGAAGTTCCCAGTGGCCCCCGAATCAATCATGACTGAGACTTCTTCCAAATTCTGGGTTCCGAATTTGACTGTAAAAAATACTGTAAGATGGGGGGCCGCTGACTGCAATGTGTTAATCAGTTGCTGAGGTTCATGAGTTGACTGTTCGGAACATCCCACTAGGGCAACTCCTGTTACTGGTGGGATCGATCTTTTAACCCCTGGTTACTCTTGTTTCTCTTCGGACACTCCCTCACAAAATGTCCCGAGGCACCACAATACAAACACAACTGATTTGCTCGCCTTTTATCTTTTTCTTCTTGAGAGAGAGGGCCCCTGATGGAACCTATTTGCATTGGTTCCTCTCCGGTACCCGTATCAGGTTTTGAGGGTTCGGGTCTCATACGGTCTAGGCGTGGCACAAACGACTTGTAGTCTCGCTTCTTTTCTGACCTTCTTTCAAACAATCGATGCTCGATTTGAAGAACTAAATCAATAAGTTCTGAGATTTCCTGAGGACGTTTCGGGATCTGCGCCAATGCATCTTTTATTTCATCTTTGAGACCACGATAGAATTTCGCCGCACGTTTACTGTCGGGCCAATCTGTCTCGACGATTAGTTTGTTGAACTGAGCTATATATGCTACCAATTCTCGATTGCCTTGCTTAAGGTCTAGGAGTTCGTTGTCGGTGGCTTGATTGGCCGTTCTTCTGTCGAATATTCGTAGAAATTCTTTCTTGAAACGATTGAAATCGTACAAAGCTGCGTCGTTTCGAGAGACCAACGGCATAGACCAGGCTGCGGCGTCGCCGCTCAAGTAAGACAACATGAATGCGACCTTGGCTTGATCCTCTTTGAACACTACTGATCTGCACAAGAAATGTAGAGAACATTGGGTCAGGAAAATCTGGGCCTTATGGGGGTCCCCGCTAAAGCGTTCTGGGTTGGCTAAGGGGACAATAGGTGCCACTGAATGAATTACTTGCGTGGCCACTTCTGCACCAGAGTTCTGAGAGGAGTTGAAGCTAGGTAAAGGAGTTGTTCCCGCTAAGAGTTCCTCTAATTTCTGTTGAACGTGACGAGTTTCTTGTTGGGACCTTTTTACCTCATCCCTCAGGACTCTATTCTCTTCTGTGGAACGTGTAAGTTGGGCCTGTAACCCTTCTAGGATTCCCGCCAAGGAGTTCATATCAAATCCCTCAGCCATGTCGACTCGAGTGAAAGGTTGGCACTTCAATCTGTCAGGAGCTTCAAGTAACACTGGAGTCGACACTGATTCCTATGCCCACTACCTCTGAAAAAGAACTCAAGAAACACTCTGGACAATTGCTGTGAATTAATTGGAAAATAACAGACGAAGTCTCTTACCCTCAGTATAATCTGTACAAGCCCCAGGAGGTGATTGATGACAGGCAATGTTCTGTTTATCCTCACAAGAGTCAAGCGAAGGAATAATGGAGAATGGTCTGACAACACTCTTGAGGAATTGTAATGGAGTAAGTCCCGACTCAAGGAATGAACTTTGAAGTAGACACTAAATGACTTAAAACCTAGCTATGAGTAAACTAATATTGTCCTATTGAACTGACTGAACTGTGAAGGAGTACTGACCCCAATTCTGATACCAGAGATAACTAACTAGAATTTCGTGAAGTGGCACCAACTAAATACATACTACGAATTCTTCAATTAAAGTCACTTGCCAGAATCCCGCGTTGCGCATGCGATAAGAACAACCAAAACAGAAGCGCTGACAGGAATCCCCTAGAACAAGAACTTCACTCAGAGCCGCGCTGTGACTCCGGTGAAGAGGTCAGTTGAAGTGCGCAGATTCCAGAGCGGCTGTGCGCTTCATCTCCACAGCTGCTCGCGCGCTCTCGAAGACTAGAGCGCTCACTCCTCGCTGTTTGTAATCCCCTTCGGCGGCCATGTTGGGATACTCGCTTCTTCAGGTTCTGTACACAGCGCCGCAGGAACAACGTGGTGACTCTATGCTGCCTTCGCCAACATGGATATTTGGAGCCCTGCTTTAATGACCGTTGAGTTTTTGCTGGCACTGATCTAATGCTGGCTATGGTTCTGGAAGTCTTGACACACAGTAGTGCAGTGGGCTTTCGTCATCGCAGAGATTCCCTCTGTCTTAGGGCAGGCCACCACGGGTGGAGGCCGCGTAGTCGAGCGTACTTGCGCCACAGAATGGTGTCTCCGGCTTCGCAACTCGCTCTTTGATGGGGATACATGTGCCTCAGTTCAGGCCCTGGTGCTTTGGCTGTGGGATCAGGAGAGGCTGGGGGCCCCGTCCGCTGTTGCATGGCAGGACTTGCGCTCAGGCCGAGTGGGCAGCAGCCCGTGCCGAGCCGCCACATCTCCGAGCGGGGTCACCTGGCCTCAGAGGCACCGCGCTGGAGCAAGCAGGATTCGGGCCTCGCAGCGGCCCCATGGAACCTCCAACAGCAACGGAGCCGATGGGAAACGGTGTGGGAAGACATCCGCGGCCGTTCCTGTGTAGGATAATTGGGCAGGCAATGAGTGATCAGGATTCTGCCAGCAGGTGCAGAGCAGAGCACAGAGCATTGCGACCACTCTCGCCGCCATCTTGGCCACGCCCCAGTGGAAGTATACAAGTTAGCATAATCATCTCAAACTCAAATCCATTAAAACAGAATTTCTTCTCATCATCCCACCCAACCCCAAACCCAAGATTGATTTATGGATGAAGCATAGAACAGACCTCAACTGCTCTCCTCATCATTATTGATTCTGGGAAACCTCCGGGGATAACATGAGACAAGCATTTGAACATGCAGGTGAACATCAGTGCTGCCACCAAAGGAGCAAACTACCAAATGAACATTCTAAGGAAATAAAACCTTTTCTCCCCCATGACTACTTCAAATAAGTGGTCCAAGTGCTAGTCATTGCAAGATTGGACTATGGAAGTGCAACTCTTTGTGGACTTCCTAGGTCCTTGTTGGTACCTCTACGGGCCTCGCTTAAGGCTGCTGCCAGACTCTTTACTGGAATTAAAAGAAACCAGCACATCTCCCCGGATGCAAAATCCTTGAGTTGGCTACCTTATGAGGCAAGAATATAACTTAAGCTTGCTTACATGACTCACAAAGCCATACACTACAACACACCAAAATACTTGCCACATAAATGACAATTATCTGGCGGAGACAGATGCTCTAGAAGTAACAGCACCCTGCTGCTAAAAACACAGATATTCCATAAAAAGTAAGCTTGCAACAGAGCCTTTTTAGGTGTTGTCCTGAAAATTGGGAGCTCCCTTCCATCTGAAATCACACTGACCCCTTCTACTGCATCATTCAAAAAATAATTGAAATCATCTCTTATGAACAAATTGCTATCCTAATTGCATTATCCTAGACTCCTGTTCTTCCTATATGTATATTATTCACCTTGTTGAATGTAAGCATTGAGATTACTTTCCACAAGTTCTGTTTTCTCAGTTTGTTCCTCTTTTTAATTACATGTTACTTACTTTGTACCACCTGTAAATTCCTCCGATACTTGCTTGGGTCATGTCATATAAACCATTATAAATAAAAATAAAATAAATAAAATGTGGCCCATGTCGACAATCAGAGCATCTAGTTTAGGCTCCAGTGTTGCTTTTAAGCCCTGCACAGATGCTAACAGTTCATTAAACTTAGCAGTAATGTATTGCAGCACTTGTTCAGGGGTTTCCATATGTTATGTGGACGAGCCAGTGCAGGCATTAGTTCCCAGAACTCTGACAATTGATTATGGCAGAAAGCAGCATCCCGACCCCAGCAGATGGCCACACGCCTCTTAGCCAATAGGAGTAACATGGCCGCCAGCCTTCTGATGTCTGCTGGGAGGTTCTTAACATGTCCTAGCAAGGCAGTCAGCGAAGAGTGCTCCAACTTGCACCCCAGCATTTCATCCAACGCATCAAATACACAATCCAAATATTTTGTAATGTCAATGCATTACCAAGCCAGATGCATACAGGAGGACTCAGGCTCTCCACAGCGTACACATCTCACATCCATGCTCAGCCCCGCTTCGGGCATCCATACAGGGGTCCTGTAAAGTCTGTGGAGGTATTTAAAATGAATAAGCCTCAATCTATAATTGGGTGACATATCTCTGGATTGCGTGCAGCAGTAGGACCATACTCCCTCCACAAACGGGGTTCCCACTTCCCAGACTTTCCTCCCATTCTCCCTGGGCAGAGGGTATGCTTATTGGGGCTTCACACTGCATGCCAGAATAGATATGTGTTCTAAGTTTACGAGGTATTTAAAATGAATAAGCCTCAATCTATAATTGGGTGACATATCTCTGGATTGCGTGCAGCAGTAGGACCATACTCCCTCCACAAACGGGGTTCCCACTTCCCAGACTTTCCTCCCATTCTCCCTGGGCAGAGGGTATGCTTATTGGGGCTTCACACTGCATGCCAGAATAGATATGTGTTCTAAGTTTACGAGGTGAGTGATTAGTCAAAAATGCTACCAGAACGTGGAAAGTTGGTGGCGTGCCCGAAAATGATGCATATTGTACTCGCAATGCCGCCCGCAGCTGGAAGTATGTCATTCTATTGAGAAGGCCAGTGTGTTCATCCCCTAGTCCAATGAAGATGCCGTCTGGGAAAGCTTGTCCTAGTGTATGCAGCTGGAGCTTGAGCAGTCGCGGACAGACCCCGCCTCAACCATGAAAGGCAATGCTGGGTGTCTAGTAAGTGGCACCGACAGTGCAAATAAAGTGTCCAGCTGTGCTCTGCGATGAAGTTGCTGCCACACCCAAATAGTGCAGCCTACTGTATCAATCCCAGAATGCGGGCGGTTCTGCGGATGAAATAATGCCATGTGTAGTGGGGTTGGGTCCGCTTGGTCACTTTCGGGGGCACTGTGTGCCATACATTTAGTCGGATATATCAATGGAACCCGAATTGGGCTTTTGCACAGCTGTGATACAGTTCCATATCAGGCGCTCCCAAGCCTCCTTGCTCAAACAAGAGTGTGAGGGTCTCCCAGGCTATGCGGGGTTGCCTGCCCGCCCATGCAAGAGATATCAAATTTGAGCGAAGCCTCTTCTTAAATTCAGAGGTAAGAAGAAGTGGGGGGTTTACAAAAACATATAAGAATTTGGGCAGTATCCCCATTTTGGCAATGGCGATTCGGCCAGACAAAGAGAGGGGGAGCACTATCCAGCGGGGTAATTGACTCTCCAGCCACTACATGAGCCTGCCATAGCTATATCACCACAACTCCTCGTGATCCCTGCCGGTCCAGATACCCAGGTACTTCACTGGGGAGTCCGCCGATTTAAGTGGGAATTCTGACTGAAACTTGTCCGTGGCAGCAGTGAGCAGAAAAATCATAGATTTCCACCAGTTTATATTGATGCCTGGAAGGCCACTAAATCTGGTGATTTCTCGTATGAAGGGGTCAAGATTAGTCGCCGGATGATTTAGAGTCACATAATCCGCATACATGGATTCCAGAATCAAGTCCTCTCTGAGCATGGTGTTGCCGTAGTTTGGCTGCCAGCAGCTCCATGGCTATGGCAAAGAGGAGGGGTGAAAGTGGACACCCCTGCCTTGCTCCACGAGCCACAACAATCTGAGGGGAGACCACTCCATTAGTCCACAGCCTGGCTGTCAGGGAGGTATAGAGTAATGCTATCTTTTTAAGAAACAGTTTCAAGAGAAAGATTGGCAAGGAGGAAAAGATACAACAATGTTTTTGATCAAGGACACATTTAATTATCCTTTCATGTGTTTATATATTCACATTTTCTTTTTTATCATTTTATGACTGAGCATATACAAATTGTATTTACAAAAACAACACATCTGAAATGAAAAGAAACTAACGCTACTGTACACCATGAAATATTTCCGATTATGGAGCCACCTTTCAATAGTGTGAGCTACCCAGAAGGCTCGTACATTGCATGTAGGAAAATCTATCTCCCAAGATTCAAAAGCAACGGTAAACTTATTAAATCCACCAAAAGTTCAGTTGATTTAAGGTCCTTCTGTACACCAAAAATGTCGACGCGGTCGCGTTTCAGCCAATCAATTTCTTTTGGCCTCTTCAGGACAAGAGCAACAGCAGCACTCTACATGAAGTAAATGATAAACTCACATAATGTGTAAAATACATAAACACCAACAAATACCTTGCCGATATCTACACACAGGTCTCGTTCACCAAACTAAAATACAGCAAGTACCACCACCACAATGTAAACACCGAATACAGTGCGACGTGAATTTCAAAGTGAAAGGTCCCTCGGCTTTACACGTCAAAGCCTTGTATGTATCACCCTAAGGGAAAGTGAGTAAAATCATAGGTGTTTCAGGTGGTTCTGCTTACTATAATCAATGTACGAGCCTTCTGGGTAGCTCACACTATTGAAAGGTGGCTCCATAATCGGAAATATTTCATGGTGTACAGTAGCGTTAGTTTCTTTTCATTTCAGATGTGTTGTTTTTGTAAATACAATTTGTATATGCTCAGTGATAAAATGATAAAAAAGAAAATGTGAATATATAAACACATGAAAGGATAATTAAATGTGTCCTTGATCAAAAACATTATTGTATCTTTTCCTCCTTGCCAATCTTTCTCTTGAAACTGTGTCTTTGATACCCAGGTAATAGGAGGGTTATTGATTGGTATACCCCTAACCAATAGGATCTTTTTACGAAAGGCAGGGCTCATGCCCACATGGGCAAGGAATGAGAATAGATAAGTCCATTCCAGCATATCGAACGCTTTAGTTGCATCCAGGAAAACTGCGACAATGCGGAGGGAGGGATCCACCTCCTGTAACACAGCAAAGAGGGTGCGAAGGTTGTGAGCCGTGCTCCTACCATGGACAAAGCCACATTGATCAGGTCTGAGTATCGTGGGGAGTAGTGGGAGCAGCCGCGTGGCCAACAATTTAGCAAGGATTTTGTTGTCGACATTAATCATTGATAGTGGCCTATAGGAGTCACACAGTTGCGGGTCCTTATCCGGCTTAAGAGTGGTCACTATGAGGGCCTTGCAGAGGGAGGGGGAAGAACGCCCCGCTCAAGTGAGTTCCCACACATGTTGAGGAGGTGAGGTGCAAGGAGCAGCAAAAATTCCTTGTAAAAGGCCGAAGTGAGTCCATCCAGCCCCGGCGCCTTGTCACCTGGCATGGTCCAAATTATCCTACTCACCTCCTCCTCTGTATATGGCTCGTCCAGATACTTGTGGTGGGCATTGTTGAGCCATACTAATTCAATGGAATCGAAGAAGGGGAGCAGGTCCGGAAGTGCCTCAGACTATCGTGCGGCATATAGCGAACAGTAATATTGGATCATTTTGGCCTGGACTACCTCCTGCCCGACCGCAACTGCATCCTCGCCTGTGCTCAACCCGCTGATGTAGTCATTTGCCCATGGCTTTTTAAGTAGACCCGCGAGGGCTTTGCCAGCTCGATCACCTTCACCATATTGGCGGGTGCATGCCTCCCGTCCTAAGTAGTGCGTTTCTCTGTGCGCTGCCCCATCAAATTCTGTTATCTTTGTCTTACTCTGTCCGAGATTCGAAAGCTGATTGGTCCAAAAAGATTCCGATTTGAGAGTGCAGATCTCCTTCTCTAGCTGCCAAAAGCCGCTCATCAACGAGTGCAGAACGCCAGTTTTTTTGGCGATGCACTTGCCCCTCGTGACAGTCTTGAATACCTCCCATAATGTGGACAGAGAGTCCACGGAGCCGCATTGATTTCAAAGTATTCTGTTATGGTGGACCCAATTTTTTACCGGAATACCTGATCCCGAAGGGCACCAGCTGAAGGCCCTATTCGGGCCATCTGGTAATATAAATTCCAGTAGTACTGTAGTATGGTCTGATAGGGTTCGGGCAAGATGGGCACTATGTCTAACCCAGGTGTCCACATTGCGTGCGATAAGCCAATAGTCAATTCTGGACCATGTGGGGCCCACAGTAGAAGAGTAAGTCCCCTCCCGACTATGCTGGCATTGGCGACGCCAGACATCTATACAGTCGTGGTATTCCATAAGGGCTTGAAGTTGCACTGCTTCCCGTGGGTGAGGCCGGCGCGATCCGCTCGACCTATTGTAATCGGAGTTGAGAACCACATTAAAGTCACCTCCCTATGACATCGCCCCGGGGCCTAAAGAATCCGACAGCCACCACATCTCACTAAAAACTGGTGATCATCAATGTTGGGGCCTCATACTGATATGAGTCTGACTGGATGACCTTCCAGAACCCCCGCCACTCAAATAACGCCCCTGGGGGTCGCATATTGCAGTGCGGGTATGCCATGGGAGGCGCTTTCTAAGAATAATGGCTGTGCCTCTGGTGTAATTGTAGTATCCCGCTACAAATCTTTCACCCATCCACCCCGCTCGCAAGCATGAACAGCGAGCTCCCATCAGATGCAGCTCCTGCAAAAAGCAGATATCTGCCCGTATCGATTAAGAAGTGCTGCCACTAGCCACACCTTTCTGCCAACATTCAAACCTCGCATGCTCCAGGTTACGGCTTTCAGAGTGTGTGTCTTGTCAGGGGTTTCAGCCATTCCTACGTTCCCATGCATCCATGTGCACTGAGGGTGGGGGCAAAGATCAGCAGCTGTAGACTCGAGACCAGAGAGAGGGAGGAGAAGGTAGAAGAGGGAAAATTCACATAGAGAGAGGAACAACTCAACTCGGGTGATTCACCCACCACCCAAACAGCCCACCCCAACGCACTAAAGCCACCCAACTTGACTGGAGAGCTTCTTCACTACCCAAACAAGGCCAAAGGAGGCCAACAGCAAAATGCAACATGGAACCAGGGGGCTCGGCGTTGCCCAACATTTGAGTGTTGGGTGGCTTTACAGAAAGCGCCTGCAAAGGCCATGCAGTTAGTCAGTCGAGCGACCCAGTTCAGTACCTGCTGTCTCATGTGCTCACATTGTCTCCTATACCAAAAGGCACAGGAAAAAGCCAGATCAGCCAAGCGTTAGAGTCTCCCCTGTCAGCTGTGCTCCATCAGGTTTGTTTAATCGTTTTCATTGAGGGAGTCCTCTGCCATCTGATCTCTGTCCATGGGAGCCGCTGACCTCAAACGCCTGAGGCTGCGTGCAAATTTGGCGGCGTGCTTGGGATCCGTAAAAAAGGATGTCTTCAGGAGTGGAAAACTCAGAGCTTCGCTGGGTATAACAAGGAGTACTTGATTTCTTGTTGCTGTAGCATTCTTTTGACCAGTACAAATTCTCAGCAGGCGGCCTGGACAGATAGAGTAAAGTCAGGAAAGAAGGAGATCAGGTCGCCTTGGTACCTAGTTTCTTGTTGATCACCAGCCTTTCGCAGCACAATGTCGTGGTCCCTATAGTTTAAAAGTCTTGCAATAATTGGACGGGTCGGAGCACCCGGAGGGGTCTCGGGCTGACAGATCTATGGGCATGCTCCAGAATGTACATCGCAGATATGGCGTCGCCAAAGAGGGATCGTTACATTTCCTCAATGTAGTCCTCCACTCGGGTCATTGCAGTGGTTTCAGGGATTCCGAGTATGCGCAAATTGTTGCGCCCTGACCTGGCTTCAAGATCTTCGTTATTATTTCTTATGACCTCCAACACCTTCTCTATGCGGAGCAGTTTCTCTTGAGTCACCACTCCTTCATCTTTCAATGCTGCGGTCCACTGTTAGACCTCCGTGATACGCTCGTCGTGATTCGATACCTTGTCTCTGAGCCGGTCCAGTCAGTCTGACATCGAGTTGATTTTCAAGTCAATAGCTGACAGACAGTGTTTCAGGTCCATGAACATTTAACGGATGTTTGGCTCAGAGGTCGATGTGGATGCCATAGTTACTTCAGCCTGCTCTTCCACTGAGGGGGTGACTCCCTTGGGGGTTTTCGCTGGTCAGATTAGATCCGTGGCTGCCTCACGTCTGCCTTGCCCATGGCGACCTACCTGGTCGTTTGGCCAGGAATGGCAACCCACGAGGCGGGTCTGTCCGGTCCCCGCTGGTCCAGGCTCAGTCTGGTAGTGATGCAGATGCACTCGGAAGCTTCGTGCTGGGGGGAGTCTCTGTGCCCCCCCATGACTAGGTCACATGGCTTTCAGACCTGGTGCTCAGCGCGTGCCATTAGCGCCCCTCGCACTGCTCAGTGTGTCCCTGGCCTGCCAACTTCGTCCCCCAATCCGTGGGCCCTGTTGGGTCTCTTCCTCCTAGCCACGGTTTGATGCTTTTTCCTTTGCAGCTGCTGCTGTTCTGCGGAGCCATCTCCATCTGTGTTAAGGTGCCAGCGCGGTTTCTCTCCAGAACCTAGGAGACTGGGGGTACTCTCCCTCAAGGTCGGTTGAGCCCACCCGGGAGCAGCCCCCATGCCCAGGGGTCGCCACGGTTCTGATGCCCCATGGGGCGAGTGTGTCTTATCTGAGACCCGCGGGGGCAGCCTCATCAATGAGGCTCTCGTAAGATGGCTGAGCAACACACCAATGTGCTAGGCCTAAGCAGGGCCTCTGATTTTCACTAGTTGGCGGGGCTCCCCAGGAAGCAGGCCCAAGCCTCCTAGAGTGGCTGCAAGTAAGTCCCAAAATCTGTCAGGTTTAGGTCAATGGGGCCTCAGGGGCCCATCCTCGCTGCTCCAGTGCACTCCCCCAGCAGCCAGGAAGTCCTAGGATGTGAGGCGCCATCCGCCCCAGACAGTGCCGCCTACTCAAGTCCGTGGCAGGGTCCGACGGCTGTACAAGGCCCCCTCAGCCACCACGGACACAGCACCCTCCTTCCTGTGGTGCTGCCGCAGTACGCCTGGCCTTCGCTGCCCCTAACCAGTACGTGGCATCACCCTCGTGGGTCACGGGTGATCAAACCGGCCCGGTAGGGCCAGGCCAGGAGTGGGTTTCACAGGCCCAGCAGCAGTCCCACAGTCCTCCGGGCCGGCAACACCCCACAGGTGGCCTCCCAATGATTCCTGCAGCATCCCACCAAGCGACCTCCTGCCGACGGCTCCTCACCTGCTCAGGTTCCAGCAGACTTCTGCATTGGAGGGTCCAGGCCTCACCGTGGGTCCTCTGCACTGTGCACGCCACCTGGGCCCGAAGTGGAGTCTGCCGGCGGGCGGCCCCTTACAGGTCTGAAGTGCTCATCGGGCTCCAGCCTCACTTTTCACAATTTTGGTCACCCCAGCAGCATCACCACGTATCAGTCAGGCCACTGGGTGCTCCTCACACCTTTCTGTCAGGTCCGGCGCTACTGCTCCAACTCTGCCCAGGCTGGGGCCGCCATTTTCTTCCACAGGCAGCACCCGAGTTTGCACCTCTTAGCCGCTTCAGATGCCACCCAAGTTCAGCAAACTATTGTTCAATGGCAGCTGCGTGTGTTTAGGAGCACCTACATGCATGTTCAAATCACGATAAGCGCCCAAACTGCAGGACAACTGGCGGGTTGGCGATCCAGCATACAGAGCCTCACTTCGTGGCAGCCATCTTGCAGCTGGTACTCTAGCGCCCAGCGATTATCTAAATACTTAAGTGAGAAGCCATTATATTGACTCGTTTTTACTTTTTTTATAATTTATTAAGCGATCTGATGCAGAGCAGTCCTAGTTCCAAGGAGCTTCAGACTGCTACAAAGTGAACATTACTATCAGATAGTAGCGCTTTGAGCATTAGTTGGTGCCCATACAAAAGTATGGTGAGTTGGGTCTGCTTGACATAAACCAAGATATGATATAGAGGGGTTTAATGCTACTAGGATACCATCAGATTGCACAGGGTGCAGTTGAATTTTTTTAATATATTGGAAATATTTATGATTTTAAGCACATTCTTTAAGTGAAGTTCCCAATTTTTTTGAGTTTGATTATAAACGATCGCAGTGCCAACTGACAGTGGGATGATAGCCAGGTTAGTTAAATGCAAATTAGATTACCACCCCCGCAATGGTAATTTTTGGTTATTCGCAGCCTGGTAGCAATGCATCTTCTATATTTACCTCAGCAATGGTTTTACACCTAAAAAGATCAGATGAAATTGAAACATATGTCATTGGTGCCCCTTTCCATATGTTCTGCTTAAACAGGTTGTGGTTTTGGAGACTTCAATGTAGTGTAAAACTATTATATATGGAAAATGTGGTTAAGAAAAGCATAACCTAACAACTAATCAAAGAGAATGCATAATTATTTTATACATTGGGTATATTATGCATAAATAAGACAATGCATATGGATACGTTTCCATTGTACATGAATTCCATTCATATATGAATTTCTTTTATGACGTGAGTAAACAGGATTAAGCTACTGTAGACAGTGTTAATATTGTGCTCTCCTAAAACTGTAGAGTCACAAGAAAATATCACTAATCCCTCTCCGGAATGTCACGCAAATCGCAGCACAGCAATTGTAATATTTGTCCAAAATACTATGGATTTCCATAGGAATGAACACAAATGTTGTGAAGGATCAGTGAGTTAAGTTCTCAGTGTTGACATCTGTAGATGACCGTAAGGATTTTCTTTTGCCATGGCCCTTCCATTTTTTTGTACTGTGTCATCTGTTTTTTTTAACTATGAATGGCTACTAACCGGGCCTCGGTCACATTTTCTCTGTTTAAGTTGGCAAACCTATTTCTATAAATTGCCATGACTGTCACTCTGGTACAGCATGTATTTCTGTGAAAAGTTTCTGCACATTAATGCAAAATTCAGATAAGCAATGTCTGACAGAATCTTAGAATCTAAAATAAAGAAATTAATATGAACATAGGAGGATGCTCTCTAAATGTAGCCTATGGTCAAACTCGAACATTTAGCTCAAAAGTGACTGCACAAATTTGGCTTTTCTAAAACATGACAGATGAGATTTCATGAAAATAGGCCCCAATTCAAAGGCTGTTTATTATCACCCCCATTTTTGGGATGTTGCTTACCTATAGGTGCCCAGTATATGGTACCCACCCCAACAAGAGAAGCAGTCTTTCTGTCCCCCCGGGGGCAGATATGGCCAAACCCCCCCACCTACCCCCTAGGGGAAGGGTGGGTGAAACCCCACTTGACAGCAAGGCCTATTCTTAAAATAAATAAAGGGGTGAGGGCTGCATAATATGGGAATGGCCATGTCCCCACCAAATAAAACTACAGAGACAGTCGTTCTGCTTCTGCCCTTGAGGACAGATGGGGTGATTACCCATAATCTGCCCCCCCCCCGGGGCGGAAAGCACACTAAACACCATGAAATGTTAATTTTTTTTTATTTATTTAAGTGTGGGGCAGCGCACCAGGGGCATAGCTATGCCCCCACCCGAACAAGAGACAGAGGGGAATTTTTACAAGGATTGTCCCTCTGCTGTTTTGACGCTGCTTAGTGTAATTTTTTTATTGCTACCATACACCATTCTTCACGCCATGCTCGCGCCGTACTTACAATAGGGCAATACGTGTCATTAGGAACAGCTAGCGGCAAAAAAATAAAATTCCAAACGCTAGCGTCAAGTTGTTAAAAAAATACACGTTAGCACAAAAAAATGATGGCTGGCCAATTAGCAGCAAGAAAAATCATGCTAGAGGAAGAGAAAATACAGATTCAGTTAGGAGGAGAATGAGTCCTGATTGCGGAGGTGACAGAGCATCAACACCAGCTCTTCCAGCTCCAAGGTGTCATTGGGGACCAAAAACGCCATATGGCAGTCCACAGTCAACATGGTGAACTGCATCGCAAAAGTCAAGAGGACAGTGATGGACTGCAAGAAGCGATAGCATGATGCCAAGCACAAAACTAAGTAGAAACTGGCAAGCAATTGACAGGCAGCATTGCAGACAAGAGGTGGTAGTTCAGAACCCCAGGAGGAGCTTGATCCCTTTGAGGATCAAATGCCCTCAGTCATCTGTGAGGAGTCGGTGGTTGGAGAAGAGGGTGACATTGCTGACTATGACCATCTACATCAGCAACACGGTGGGTACCTACGAGGGACTTGGGGGTGGGGATATGTCATGTTGTCCACTCCAGGCACCTATGCCTCAGTGCTCTCTCTCACTGTGTGCAGGTCAAACAGTAGCCACCTAGGTCCTCTATGCATAGAAACAATAACAATTGAACAGTCATGTGTCTTTAGCACAAATGTTTAAGTAGGGCAGCGTTGTATGTACATTAACAAACATTGTAAGAACAGCCATGTGCATTGTTCTCAAGATACAGCGCTTTCCTGTAGTAACTACAGGACATATTTACAATAAACTGGTGAAGCGTGCTGTTACTCCAAAATTTGTAATGCTGCGCTTCAACAGTTTTCAAATGCAGGGATACACTGCATTTACAAAATGCCAGTGCACCCCTGCATTTCCCTGACCGCTGGTGCTAAAAAAGCTGCCTAGTGCCAGCACAGCCACCCTTGTGCTATATTGCTAGGGTGCCTGCACTGCCGGGGCAAATGTTTATGTGTACCTTCCTGCACATAAACAATCCTTACAGGTGATTTGCTGTTTCTATGTGTGCAGCAGGATGCAGCACACATAGAAAGAGCACAATACGAGAAGAGATCAATAATTTCTCCATGTATCTAAGACCAAGTTTTATCTTGCCTTAGTTGCTAGCGCTGCCCCAGCCTTGTAATATGGGGCAGCTTGAAAAAGCAATGGGTGTTGTGGCAGAACGCCCACTGCAACACCTATTGCGTGCCCCTTTCATGCTAAGTGAAGCATGGAAAGGGCCTTATTTTCAAAGTGGTGTTAACCAACTTTAAGTGGCTTCACACTGCATTGCAAATAAGAGGGGGACTTCGCCACCAGAACATTGCTAACAATGATGGTTTGATGGTGATATTCCCTAGTATTTATGCCCGTGGGCTTCTGGATGAATGCGACCTATGTACATATGTGGAAGGTGGGCCATAAGGAAAATCAAAAGTGGCAGGATGCAAATGCATACAGATTGTTTCGTGCCAATATGCATCCTTTCACAAATGCATGGAAGGGTCATATACACCACAGTATGTGTTATCCCGGTGCGCACCCCTGTGCTGCTGCAAAAAGGTCAGCTGTGCACCAATGCAGTCACCCTTTAACCCTGGCTCAAAGTTGTCTGTGTTGCTGCTTGCCCATCTTCATCATTGCCAGTGCAGGGGAAAGCACAATTGGAGGTGTCATTTGTATGTGTAAATATGCTGGGTTGCATAGAAAAAGCACCTGCAGCGCCAAAATCTTGTCAAAAGGGGCATGGTAGTTACATCGCACCATCCCCAAAAAATCCATCATCTGGGGTGCTACATGACACAGGTCACCTTGTAACAGCTTGCAATATCAGTCTGTTGGGGATAGTCACATATGATGTAAGTGTAGTAGGTACAGGATAAACCACTCATACTCATGATCCCATCACTGTGTGGCAGTAGGTTGGTTATCTGGGCCTTTTTCTTAAACACACAGAGGGATCAATGAACACATACAAGCATGTGGAAGGAATCTATTAGATGTCTCACATCCTGCAGATGCCCAACTCTGTACAGGATGAAATAGAATGGATGACAGTAACTCCTTTATCACTACTGGCACACAGTGGTAAGAGTCATAATCCTGAACTACTGACATGTAGCATTTATGGACAGTGTAAACCGCCATCCACAGCCTAGTGTAATTGCGTAGGATGGCATCCAGGATGGTGGGGAGAAACCTGGAGAAGGATGCCTGGGATACTCCTGCCATTCTGGGTGGGTTGTAAAGTTCCAGATGCCAGCATGCGGAGGACAGTGAGTAGCTTGGCCGGTGAAGGGATGTTGGTGCAGTGCAGGGATGTGGGCTCCAGACTTGGCACAATCTGGTTCAGAAGGCGGACAATATCCTCCTCTTGCGCCTGTCATGAGCTTTGACCTCCTCTTGCCTGATGTGAATGAGGGTGATCCTCTGACGGTATGTCCGCTCCCTTCTCCGGCATTGCTTCTGTGGTGGCGGTGGAAGTGGTCTCCTTGGTGCTCCTAGCTGCAATAGCAGAAGATTTATGATGTAGTTGAGCTTGCCACGGATGATTTGTGTCTGTTCTACTTTTATACATGTGTATTAGCATCATTTTTAAAACCAGGTATTTCCTAGTGGTAAGAATCTGCTGCTAATGGAACCTAGCTGTAGTTTTTAATTTTTAGCAATATTCAAGCAAATCTTTGTACATATGGCATTGTGTGTTTGTGGGTGTTTCATCATGGGATTTCTTCCCTGCATATCACTTTCGGTAAGTTCCGGTAGCCAAACTGGTGCAGTTTAAAATTGGCGCAAGCTGGGTAAAAGTAGTGCTAGAGGGGGTCTAGTGGCACTATGTAAAAATGGCACTAAAAAATGTTGTGGCATCAAACAAATGATGCTACAGCAGTGTTAAATCCTTGTAAATGTGCCCCACAGTCTTTTGACCTTTGAGGGGGCAAAAAGCCAACTAACCACCAGGGGCTATACCTAAAATAAATATAGGGGTGGGGGATTCCCACTATGGCCATGGTTATGCTCTCACCCCGAAAAAACTACAGTGACAATCTTTCTGCCCCCTCTGAAGGGTGAAATTCGGTGCTTACCTCCAATTTGCCCCCCCCTGAAATATTTATTTTCTTTTTGAAAAATATAAGGGTGGCGGATGCCCACAATAGGCATGGCCATGTCCCCACCCCAACAAAAGAAATAGTCTTTCTGCCTCCCATTTTAGTGAATGAGGAAATTACCCCGGATCTGGCCCTCCCAAGGGCTGGAAGAAAGCCCACTAGACACAAGGGTCTATTTTAAAAATAATGATAGGGGTGGAGGCTGGCCACAATGGGCATGGCCATGCCACCACCCCAACAAGAGAGATAGGGGCAGATTTACAAGGAGCTGATGCATCTGAATATATGCGTCAGTTTCCTTGCGCCAGTGACAAATGTCCTTGCGCCACCATGGATGCGCTGTATTTACAATACTGTTCTCCATGGCGCAAAGATTAACAGATGCACCAGAAATACTGACTCATCTGTTGGCACAAAAGTCACGCATTGCTGGAGTTGCTCATGAAAGTAATGCAACTCCATTAATGTGCCACAACAGATGGGTGAGTCTCATACAAAAAGCCATGCGTCATTCCTTACACCAGGTCTGAGCAGGTATAGGGATTTTGATGCAGTGAAGGCATTGAGTGATACAGTGAAATGTTGTAAATTTTGCTGCGTCAGTTCTACATGGCTATTTGTGTGGGAACACCTAGCCTGCATACATTACACCCCTTGCGCAGGTATAATGTGATGCAGGGCTTTACAACGTGATGCATCTCCCTAGATGTGTCACGTTGTAAATTACCCACATTTTTTGGGCCGCTCTAGCATAAAAAAAGTGACGCAATGGTGGTGCAAGGAGGCGCAAGGGACTTGTAAATTTGCCCCATAGTCTTTTTGCCCTCCTGGAGCGCAGATGTGGGCAATTACCCCCAATCTGCCCCTCGCCCCAGGATGGCAGAAAGACCACCAGACAGCAGCAAACTTAACATTTTAAAAAGTATAGGGTTTGGGGCATGGAGAATGCCATGCCACCGCCCCTAAAAGAAGCCAGACAGCCTTTCCACCCCCCTTGCAGTAAATTGGGGTAATTAGCCCAATTTGCCACCCCCCCACCCAGCATGCAGAATGCTCACTATAAACCAGGGACTACATTTATGCATTATTTTGTTGAGGGGGATGGCCCTCCTGGCCATGGGCCATGTTCTCCCCCACCTCACAGCCCAATATAATTTCTACCATCTTTGGGGGTGGATAGGGGTATTCACCCTAATCCACCCCACCTCCCCCAGGGACAGAAAGCCCACTAAACACTAGACATTACCAAAAAGAGGTAAAAACAACAAGAGAGAGTGGCCTACTCTGGCATTGAGCCATACCCTCACCCCAGAAGGGGGAATGGTGTCTTTCTGCCCCCAGGGGCAGGTAGAAGGCTTGTCCCAAATATGCCCCAGTTAGGGTAGAACGTCTTCCCAACACCAGGGATTTATCCTTTGTGCCAAAAGAAAGTGCTGGGTATGTTGCACTCTGGCATTGGCCACAACTCCCCCCCCCCAAAAAGAGGAACAAGCCAGTCTTTTTGACATCCTGAGACAGACAGGAGATTTGCCCCAATTAGCCCCAGGGGCCAGAAAGCCCGCTGTATGGCAGGAATATATATTTTTTAATAAAATAATGGGGTAGGTCTGCCCATCCTAACATCCATCCCACCGTTACCTCTAAAGCCTCAACAGTCTTTCGGCTCCCCTGCAGACTAAGAAATCTCATGCCAATGGCAAACAGGAGACCATTTGATTCCTTTGAGTGTGATTTTTACCTCTGGACCAGAAAACATTGATAACTCTCAGCATTGTTCCACTTGCAATCGTGAATGGCTGCACTTGTCGTGCCTGCGGAGGCTGCATCCTGGTAAAGCTTACCAGACCCAGACAGTTAAAAAAACTAGACACTGGGGGGAGTCCAAGGTGGTATGCTTCATCTGGATCTCACAACATTTTCTTACCCACAATGGCCTGCAAACTTTGACTAAAAACGCACACTTTTTTAAATCTGTGAGGAGACACAAATTTCATACACCCAGCATTCCCGCAAGTCTTCCGATAACAATGATACCTTACTTGTGTGGGTGGGCCAAGAGACCTTGACACAAAAGGCTCTAAAACGATAAGTGGATAGATCAGTAATAGGGATAGGTTGGGGATTTGGGGCCATGCTTGGCTGTCCCCCATTGGAAACCTACAAACCACAGACATTTTTTAAAACTAGACAACCAGGGGATGCCTTATTTCCTTACATTTCTATGATCAAGCCATGGTCAATGGGAGTCCGTGCGTGGAGACTCCAATAGACCTCGGTAGGATTTAGTTAATGTAGTGGGCACACAAGTAGTACAGCGTTTTTATCTGCACTAGTGGGGTAACGCTGGGTGGTATCATTTTTGGAGGATTCCAGAAGTTTCCATCACAGAACTGTAAGAAAAATGTTTGATTTCAGGCACAGTTTGAGGTTTGCAGGGCATTGTGGGTCAGAAAACCTCAAGGGATCCACACATGGCACATCACCCTGGAATCCCCTCATTGTCTAGTTTTCAAAAATGTTTGTTTTGAAGGTTTACATAGGAGTCACCAGAGCACAGCCCCAAATACCGCAGCTACCCTGATTTTTTATCTCTCAATGTAGCATTTTAGGGCCTTTGTGTGTTATGGTCTTGTGGTCCACATATACAAGTGGGATACCATTCTATTTGGGGGATAAGTGGGAACACGAGTGGTAGGAAATATGTGGCTCCCCGCAGATTCTAGAACTTTGCTTCACAGATATTTGAGGAAAATGCATATTTTTACCAAAGTTCGACATTTAAAAGGGCGTCAGGGTAAAATTACCTAGTGAGAGTCCTCCAATTCACCTCACCTTGGATTCCACTAGATGTCTAGTTTTAAAAAATGTGGAAGTTTGCCAGGTTTCTCTAGGTGCGAGCTGAACTAGGGTCCAAACTCTACATCTAGCCACTCTGCAAAAAAAAGTGTCAGTTTTGAGTGGGAAAATGTGATGTATCCATGTTGGGTTTTGGGCCATGCACTAGGCCTACCCACACAATTGATGTACCATTGTTATTGGGAGAATTGGGTGAATGCTGGATGAAATGAATTTTGTGGCTCCCCACATATTACAAAACTTTTCACCACAGAAATGTGACATAGTTTGATGTTTGCAAGAGACTTTGGGTAAAAAAACTAAAAAAATGGTGAGAGCCATGCAAATCACCTCACCCTGGATTCCTCAGGTGTCTAGTTTTAGAAAATGTGCAAGTTTGTTAGGTTTCCCTAGCTAAGGCCCAAAAGCCACAGCTACCCTCTTTGCAAAGAAAGGGTCTGTTTTGAACAGAAAAATATGATGTATCCATGTTGCGTTTTGGGATGTTTACTGTTGGGGTACTAGGCCTTCCTATACAAGTGAGGCACCATTTTTATTGGGTGACTTGGGGGAGTGCTGGATGGAAGAAAGTTTGTGGCTTGCCGCAGATTCTAGAAATTTGCATCACAAAAATGGGTGGAAAAGGTGTTTTTTGTATAAGTTTGAGATTTCCAAGGGATTCTGGGTAAAAACACGTGTTGAGAGCAATTCACGCCTTCCCACCCTGGATTCCACCAGTGTCTAGTTTTCATAAATGGGCAAGTTTACTGGTTTTCCTAGGTGCTGACTGAGTCAGAGCTTAAAATTCAGAGCTTCCTTCTTTGCAAAAAAAGGGTCAGTTTTCAGTGGAAACATGTGATGTGTCCTTTGTGTTTTGAGCCGCGTCCTGTCACGGTCACTAGGCCTACCCACAAATGTGAGGTACCGTTTTCATTGGCAAGCATGTGGGAGCATAGATTAGTAGAATATTTGTTATTACGAATTGGGTTTTGCTGCATTTGTGCGTTCTAAATGAATGCCAGAGTGTAAGAAAGAAGGCATTTTGAAAAATCCACTCTAAATCATATTCTAGTACAGGTACCCACAAGTTCAGAGATTTACAAATAAACAACTTCTAAACTCTTATTTTGTGCCCATTTCACAAATACATATTTCACCATTTAAATTGGTCTATTCTCAGTAGACAATGGAAAACCATTGTATGGAGCAGCTCAGTTCTTGGCTCTGGGTGTGTGGGTTCTTGGATAACCTGTACACCTTATAAATCCCGCAACCAGAAGGGTCTAGTGGACTTAATGATATGTGGCAAATTGGCCATTGTGACAAAAAGTTACAGATGAACACATTGTGACAATTGGCCATTTATTCCCACTCATTTTCAATATTTCTTTATTTCAACAGTTAGTTTCTTTGGGAAAACGTTGACAGATACACACATATGACCCCTTGCTGAATTCACAATTTTGTCTACTCTGCAGACATTGATAGCTTTCCTGAATGGGTTTCATACCATTTCCCACCACAAACTGAAACTAGATTGAAAGCACAAATAATAGAAAGAAATGGGCTACCTCTATAAAAAAAATATGGTAAATAATATGTTGAAATCTTTAAGTGATGCAGTTTTTGGGGGGAAACTGACACTTTTTTGCAAAGCACTTTATCCCATTTTTCCACAAATAAATCAAATTGTAGCTATATATTGAAAAAAATGTCAGCCCTCTCCTGGGAAACCCACAAACACTAGGTACCTTTAGATTCTCCAGGATGTTAGAAAGAAAGGACACAAACTTGGCGTGGATTCCTTTTGTGGGTCAAATGTTACGGAGGCCTCAGCATGAACTACCCCAAATAGCCACAAAAGGGCTCAGTATTCGGGGGGGGGGGGTATGGGGATCTTCAGCATTTAAGGGGTTAATATAGTGCAGGAGACTACTGAGCTAAGGTGCTGGTGTCCTAAGTTTAGACTTAGAAACAATGGATAATGGAATCAATTTCTCAGCTGTTGGACAGATCCAGTCTCTAACTACAGTCCCCACCCTCTTCCACATTCCCCTTAGCCTCCATCATAAGCTGCAGGTTAGGCTTTGAATTTTCCATAAGATCACAAAGCTCTGCTATGTTCACTTTTGACTGGAGGCAAACCTGAGTTGAAACAAAAAGAGGGGTGAGCAGGGCTCATCTCAGTCAAGCATAGCTCCACAGAACCTGCTAAGAGGCAGGCAAGTCGGTGGTATCAGGGGGTCCTACTTTAATGCAAACTAAATTGGAAATCACTGGGTCCAGTAGATGAGCTACAAAATACTTGGCCCCACTCACCGACCAGCTGGAGTGATTGAATAGCTTGCAGATCATTAATCAGGTCAATGGCCCAGCTAGCTACTGGATGGGCAACATGATAATTTGGGTCCCATAAGTTGGTAAATTTTGCAAGAGTAAAAAATGGGGTCGGTAAGGAGGTCAGAGAACTTTCCCTTCAGGCCTGGAGGTCAATAAATTAGGGACCTGACGAATCTGAAATTCTGACAGATTCGAGCGGGAAAATAGCCGCCTCATATCCCACTATTTTAAGTTCTGACATCACAAGTATGTGCATCCTTATACACAATAGCATTGGCAATCACTCTCTTTCCTATATGATCCAGCCTAGGAATTGTAATGTCACTGTACCAAATAGAGTGATAAAGCATATTTTTTACAGGTTAGATTTGCGTTTTCAAAATGTGAACTGGTATGCAAATACTCCCAGTAAAATTTCACTTACATATTCTAAATTCAACCATGCGACCTTATTTCATTTGTCCTGCTGTTATCTTTTGTTGCGCTTCTGCACGACTTAGCACACTGTTTAATACTTTGAAAGTTGTCTGCTGCTGGTATGTCAGTGGTGGGTCATGAGTACACTTTATTTTCTCCACAGTGTTCTTTGTTCAAGTACCCAGCAGTTCCCACTCAAATTCTAGCATTTACCCCCTGCTCGTGTTAACCGATTCGCCTCATAGTTTTCTTTGCTCATTTCTCAGTTTGCTCCTTTATTCTTCACATATTAAATTCTACTTGTGAATGATAAACACGCTTTAAACACTGTTCTTGTTGCCAAGCTCCGTCTGGAAATGTTAGACATGAAAATAATAGGTATGTTTTATAAATGTCAAAGACGCGAAATTAACTGGAGTTTTATGTATTGTCAATTTAGAAAATGTGTGCAATTAATTCGAGCTGAAGGAATGAGCCAATCGACGTCTGCGAGAGATAAAATTCGCATTCTGCCTTTTGCCCCAGAAAGTGAATGAGGCATCAGCATAAAGTACACCATTGAGAGAAAAATAGCCCCCTATCTTCAGATTTTTCCACCAACTGACCAGTGCAGAAACAGCTAGTACAGCGAATGATCGTAAAGTATTGTTGACACATTACATTTTTACAGTAGTAAACTAATGCTAATATTGTTTTTAGTTAGTGTGTGTAGTTTGAAGCGCAAATGTATACTGCATGTTGGAAATGGGGTTACTGGTTGAGGGCGTGAGGCCCTACTCAAGCGGCAGGCACAATTTCTTTCAGGGTGAAGTCATAAGCAAACCCCAAATTAACCTGTGCTTCAACCTCTGGTAGCTTGGCACAAAGCAGTCAGGCTGAATTTAAAGACAATGTGTAAAGCATTTATGCAGCCCACAAACAGTAACAAAGTGAAATCACAATACAATAAAAACATCACAACAATTTAAAAAAATAAAGATTTTTTTTATAAATTATTTAAATCCAATCAGTTGAATCAGAGATATACAATTTTAAAGATTTAGATGAAAATAGGGCCTTGAAGCACAAAGCTCCGCTCGCGGCCATGTTTTTAAAAGACTGCGAAACTGCATTAGCGAAGTGCAGTTTCTTATAAACTGAGGCAGAGAGTTCCACAGTTTCGACCCTAATTAACCAAAAGAACGTTCGCCACTTCGAAAGTAAATTAAGTAGCTGAAGAACTGTGGAGCTAGTGTGCAACTCTGATTTCCAAGTTATACATGTTAACCAGATGTACACTTTTATAGTCACAGAAGAGGGTGATACTTTTCTTCAGAGCATCAAAACTCGTGAGGGTGAGGGTAAGACTCCAGTTTAAGAGTGTAGAGCAGGTGAACGCCAGGAGGAGGAGTTTAAAATAGAGGCATGTTATTCCAAGAAGACAAGTAGGGAGGATTTACCGGGGGGGTGGGGGGGGCTGGAGGGGGTTTGCACAACATGGGGAGCTGATGGTAAAACAATTTTTAAAAACAAAGGTCCTATACCATTACCGATATGTTTGCTAAATATATCCAAGTCTAATCCAGTAATAAAGTATCAGGTCAGGACTGGGTAAAAGGTCCTGAGAACAAAAAGTTCTGTCGGTTCTCTGTTGGAATGTGAATGTTCTCAGCATTAGAAGTAAGCAAAGACAGATTTTGCAGTATTTAAAAGAAGCAGTGCACATGAAATTCTGCGACAGGAGATTCATCTACTAAGGAAGGAGTGTAGAGAGCTAATACTGAGGTGGAGATGAATATAGCAGCTGGTGGCCACTGACCTAGTGCATTGTACCACAGGGGTAGCGATCATTATTAGGGATGATGTTGGCATAGAGTGCGGTGCAAGTACAATGAAGGTGGGTGCTGGGTAATGACAGAGATTAAGACTCAACAAAACCTCCTAACTATGGTAAGCTATTATGGACCTAATATTCATGATGTTGAACCTTTAATAAAACATTTAAAACCCTGTTGGGAGTTCAGGTCCCTGCTTTACAGGAGGGAGGGAGGTTTCAATATCTTATCCAATAATAACGTAGACAGATCACTGACACGTTCTCAGGTAAATTCCTCAAAAATGTGCACCTATCTCTTGTCATTGATGGAGAATGCAAACCTATGCAATATATGTCAAAAGAAAGAGGGGGACCGTAGAGAGTTACACATTCAATACAAAAAAGTATGGCCATTATTCTAGGCTTGATTATTTTCTTGAAGAGAATGGGGAGTTGAGTAAGATCCAAAAGCTAGAATATCTCCCAATCCATCTGTCCGATCATGCTGCTATATTCATGCAAACTGAATTATCAGGACAGAAAAGACAAGCAAGATGGACTCTAGACAGGAAACTCTTCCTTAAGCTTGAGAAAGCTTTGGTTTGGAGATCTAAAGTACAACTGAGGATTTCTTCAGGTGGATTATGGGCTGTTCTGATTGAACTGCTATGGATACGTCTAAGGCCTACCTGAGAACGGTGTTGAGGAGCCTGGTAGTGTCCACAAATGGAAGAGAAAGGCAAGAGGTAGAGCAGTTGGAGAAAGAGATCATTGAGATAAGTGGGATATTGAAAGCATCATTGGTAGAGGAATGGGACATAAGCAAGACCAAACAATCACTACTAAATTGCCAGATAAAATGTAGGGTAAAGTTGGAGGATAAGAAGAGGCAGCAGTGGGAAGTTAGTAAGATTAAGAATTTTGATTATAGAGAAAGGTGTGGAAAACTACTAGCTTGGACGGCCAAACTAGACAAGAGTAAGAATTATATCAAAGGAGTGGTGGACGATATAACAAAACTACTTCTTGAGGATAATCAGGGTATAGAAGAGGTGTTTGTTAAGTTTTTTCAACAGCTATATTCTGAAGCCTCTGCTCTAAATAGGGAGCAGTGGGAAGGTTGACTGGAGAATAAGGAGTTGCTTAGCCTCTCATTTGAACAAGAACAATTGCTAATTCAGGAGATAAGTGATCCTGAAGTGCTTGCCACATTATAGGAACTAAAGAGAGGAGAGCGACAGGACCAGAGGGATTCAAAATGTAGTGTATATTGGTCTAGCCGATAGTATAATTTAAGTCTGGCTAAGGGTATTTAAATCGTTCCTCATGGAAGACTCTACTTTACTACCATCCTGAAAGAAGACAACTTCTAGATGATAATCAGGGTACAGAAGAGGTGTTTGTTAAGCTTTTTAAGAGCTATATAACGAAACCTCTGCTCTAGATAGGGAGTAGTTAGAAGGATAGCTGGAGAATAAGGGGTTGCCTAGCCACTGTCTCGAACAACAGCAATTGCTAAGTCAGGAAATAGGCTGCTCATAAGTGCTTGACATAATAAAGAAACTAAAGAGAGGAAAAGTGGCAGGACCAGACAGGATATTAGTCTAGCCACTAGTATAATTCTCTTCTGGTTAAGGTTATTCAACTCATTCCTGTTGGAAGACTCTCCATTACCACCATCCTGGAATGAGACAACTTTCTACCTGATTTTAAAACCAGATAAGAATCCCCGTGAGTGCAAGTCATACCACCCTATGTCACTCATAAACTGTGTTTATAAGGTCTTCATGGATATTTTTGTCAACAGATTGAATAAAGTAGTAGGGAGCGTGATACATCAAGATCAAAAGGGTTTCCTGTCCAGAGGGTACTTGAGAGAGTTAACGCACAATTTCATTGGTACTATTGACATAGCAATTGCATTTTCCCTCCCAGCCAAAGCCTTCAACCGGGTTAACTGGGAGAACCTCATGATTGTATCAGAATGTTTTGGGATTGGAGGCGTACTCTGTGGAGTACTATAAAAGATCCACAGCTCCCTGACGGCGAGGGTGTTGTTGAATGGGAATCTGTCATTCATACAATGAAATACCCAAGTCTAACACTGAGAGCAAACTAGGAACCTAGAATATTAGATGAGTATTCCTTAATTGGGATGAAATTCCTCACCCACCGAGGTGACATGCATCATCATAGTAATTCTTTTCACACCTTGACAGCAAATCACAATGTGGGCTCCAACTCCCTTTCTAAACAGTAGGGGTTCCTTAGATGTTTTAGTATTTGGTAATAATCCCTATGAAGTCATGAGGGTGGTGAGGTCAGCAGAGTGAGCAATATGTAAACAAAAAGTTATGTGAACAATGTGATTAAAACTAACTCCAACTTTATTCTTGTCTGCCTGGGTCAGGATTAGAAGAAGTGAAAAGACACGGCAGAAGTCAAATATCCATGCCAACATGCTTCTGCCACCAGAACCCTCAGCCAAGGTATACAGGCATTTGTAAGGAGCTTGGGAAAAAAACACTTCTGCTTAAAATGTGCAATGGTAAGAAAAGAGATACAGAACCAAAAAGGTGGTCACTGATGCTTCATCAGCAATCCACTTTACAACGACCTGTAAGGTGATATGAACATGGTCACAACAACATCTAGGTCATAGCAAGATTGTAAGTCACACTTGTCAAATTATAGTGCCAACAACAACCTTTAAAGGGGAACAACAAATTCACCAATAAAGAGTCTGACTATATTTCAGATGGGACATCTGTTGCAATCTCACAGAGCTTACCTACAGAGGTAGGGTGTGTGTCTCGACTGATGATGCCCTAGTGTGGGGCTCAGGATGCACTCTATCCTAAGGGGAAGGATATGAGGTGTGTATAACATGGCATATATGGGACAGAATCTTTGATGCTAAAAACTAAACTATCACAGGACTGTTCGGTTGTGGGCCAAACAGACAGAGGTGGAACAACACACAAGAAATTAAAACAACATTTTTAGAATTATGGCACAAGCTGTGGCTGTACCAATGATTGGCAAAGATCAGCCACATAGCCCAGTGAAACAGGGATTGAAGTGCAAGGGAGAACCTACCCACCGATGTCACTAGCTAGAGGGTTAATTGCAAAGACTTTGTTATCTGAGGGATAAAGTAGTTGTGCCGCAGATTTGGCAATGTAGTCATGCTAGCTGTTAAAACCAGTGTGGAAATGTGATTTAATACAAAGGGCCCTATTACAATGTCTGGTGCAGTTTCTTCCACTCAACATTTTCTTAGTCATGGGACTGACCCACACCTGGTCGGCAGTCCCAACCGACTAATTAGTATGCGACCGAACACTGTTTGGCTGCAGTCCTATATTTTACAATGGGAGCATGTATTTCAGCCGGAATGCATGCTCCCATTGTAAAATAGGAGGTGCAGTTTATTCCTGCACCCCATGGCAGGCCCCTCACAACGGGCTGCAGGGATCATTAGGGGCTGTGCACCCAAGGGGTCCCTGCTGGGGGCCCCTAAAGTTGAGTTCCTACAGCCTTTCTGTGTCAGAAAGGCCAGCACGGAAAAGCTGCCAAAACCCAACATCATAATCCCTTGGGCAGAAAGAGCCGCCCTTGGGATTACTGGCCACATTCTGACTGGCAGATGGTCTCTCCAAGCCCATCGGAAGACAGTTGGAATGACCGATTAGATTCCTTTCCGACTGCCTCCATTGTTCGGGCTGGACCGTTCCCATTGAGCACAGGGTCAAGACTGATTTACATATGGCTGGGTCCAAACTGGAATGCCATGGTGAGCAAAAAAACGATGGATTTAGGCCCAGATCTCTGTGCTGGGGTGAATGTATGACATTGTTCTGCATTCTGTCCATCAATAGTTCTTTTTGCATTTGTCACCCCGAGTGGGACGGGTATGCTCAGACGTGAGTCCCATGCTCTCCGTGCCACTGGAATCAAGCTATCCTGGCTGAAGAGAGGTGAAACCCCGAAAGCGGTCCTAGGATGCTTGTTTCCAGTCCAGGGAGGACCTGGCCTGGCAGTTCGGGCTGGACTGTTCTCATTGGGCACAGGGTCAAGACTGATTTGCATATGGCTGGGTCCAAACTGGAATGGCCTGATGAGTAAAACAAACATGGATTTAGGCCCAGATCTCTATACTGGGCTGAATGTATGACATTGTTCTGCATTCTGTCCATCAATAGTTCTTTTTGCATCCATCGTAATGAGGCATTCTGAAAGGAATCCTACCGACATATTACGAGGCTGTCGGAAAGGCTATGACTGATAGTCGGAGTCTTTTCCGACCGCATCAGTATCAGCCCCTAAGTAATAAAATGCACACATCCAATGCAAAAACTGAAATGCAAATAAAAATAAAATTTGAGGACAACCAGATTGGTGCTGTGGGGGAAGAAATATGCTGTTGCACCATAGAGAGATCTGACGATGCAGAAAGAGCTGCAAAAGCACAGCGCGGCATGTATTGATTAAGTTATTGCAAACACGAATGCCTTGTGTTCTTAGCATAAGGTCTCTGCATGCTCTGCAGATACTGCGCGCTGTCCAGTCCGAATTACCTTAAATTGGAAAAGTGCCTCTAACAACTGCTAAGTGACCGAAGTGGAAAGGAACAAAACAAAACACGTGAACCCAAGTGGTCGGCTCCATGTAAGCCTAATGTAGGTGAACCCTGCTGTGTGCGGTGACAAGAAAAAGTAAATGAGCACTGATCACAGGCAGTGTGAGTGCCCAATGTAACTGAGTCCTGTTGTGTGCAGGGGCTCTGGTCAGAATTGCATAAAATCGATACACACTAATCAAGCACATGAGTAAAAGAGGCAGCGCTGCTGGATGGAATGTGAGGCATAAACATTTAAGCATAACCATGACTGCACAGGCTTAGTTGGAGTGAAACTCCAAAGTGTAGTGCTTACTTCTAAGGGGGCTCCCGTAGAGGCTGACCACCGCCAGGTATGAGGACTCTGGCGGTGCCCACGGAAGCCTTATTTATGGGCAATGTAGCGGTGATGATGCACGTGATGCAGAGATGTTTTAAGGAATGGGGAAAGTGGGCCTTTCAGCGGGCCCCTTATAGAGCCAGCTTTGTTCTGCAGAGAGTCTTTCTGAGGACCTTGAATAAGTCTTCAGTAGATTGTTTTAAATACGTTTTCCTTTAATTTACTTCTTGTGTGAGTGATGTGTGAGGGTCTATTACAGACATTTTGCAGATAACTTTTGTGTTTATGGTTCATGAAACATCCATGATAAAGTGTTTTAGATCAAAACAGAACCTCACATATGAAAAATCAGAGGGTGTTGCAGAGATTATTTGCAGTAATATTAGTGAGCTGCTTCTGTGTCTGTTAATATTAGATGGAAACACATTTAGAATTTGGGCAAGAGTGCATGTGCACTGTCAGAGACGTGGCCAAAGAGGGCATGAAAGAGCTGAAATTTGATCACAAATTCTAAGCTGTTCGAACAGGGGCCCCCAAAATACGTTGGCCCCGGGCCCCCAAAATACTTAAGATGTTCCTGGCGTGATGAGCCAGGAAATGTAGATGGGAATTGTAGTCCGATAGTGGAGGGCACTCAAAGAAAATCATCATGGGCGGTGGTATAAGCCATTTGCCACGTGTAGCATATATGGGTATTGCTGCTAAACAACAATGACCTAAATGAATGGACACAAAATGTGCACAGATGTTAACCAAATAGTTTTCTTGAAATAACAAGTCATTTACCATGTTAAGCATCAAGAGAAAAAGCTGCCTGACTGGCCTACCCCGGTATAGCATATACTGATATTACTGTTAATTAAAGACAGCAAATTATATAATGTTCGAAAAATCAAACAAACAGTGTGCCTCGTAGAGCATCTAGTGACATTAGCATTGGATGACAAAAACCTTGACTAAGAGATTGTGTCTGGTATACCTGTACATGGTGAGTGGCCATATGACGTGTGGGACATCAAATGTTAACAGTTTTAAGCAGAAACAATCTTAGTTAGAGAAACAGGGAGTCACAACACAAAATAATTTGATCCAGAGGTAATAGACACAAGATATTGGAGAATGCAAAAATGGGAATCTGTCGCCAGTGCTTGAGATAGAGAGGAGGACTAAGCATGGCTGTCCCCCATTCCCCTACTGTTGAATCTCTACATAAAACTATTGGCTCAATGTCTAAGGCTATATGGAGGCATTAAGCCATTCTCATGGGGGAGGGCTACAAAGAAGATTGCCCTCTCAGACATCAATAGACCCTTTTTCATGTTTAGAGGAAGAATTGGTTATACTTGGGGGGTTTTCAGGATATGAGGTCAATGTAACCAAGTCAGAAGTTATAACTTGGAAGTTAGAATGAGAAGGCACTGAACGTAGAGAAGAAATAAATTATTTGGGGATAAAAATAACCCGGGATTTGGACAGTCTTCCCAAGGTTAACCTGAAGAGGGTCATTAATAAGGTTGAAAAAGTGATGAAAAAATGGCCGGTATCGTCAGGTAAAGCTGGTAAAGATTTCACTAGTACCCAAGTTTACATATCTGTTTGATAAAATCCCCCTCACTTTAGAGAAAAAAGACCTAGTTAGGATTCAAGGAAAGAGAGCTACATTTGAATGGGCTACAACAGTTGTGAGTCTTTCTTTTGAAAAGATGAGAAGGCGCCTAGACAAGGGTGGCCTACCTCTCCCAGATGTTCAGCTAGGATAGTTGGGTATTCCAAATGAAGAATTGTATGCTGTTACTCTCCCATGCAGACAATACATGTTGGGGTTATTTAGGGCTAAATGTTAAGGGGTCCAACAAGAGAGGGTTTGATTACCTCAAGTTCTTCAGGAAAGTGAGGTAGTGTTTAAGTTCAGCAGCTAAGTTAGGGTATGAACCTAAGTTTCTATTAGGCATACCATATTATAGCAAGTTGGCTCCAATATGGGACTCCCCCTGAAACCTTAGTTTTTAACTGACTGTCTGGCTGGCCCCCTCAGAGATAGTGGGATGAATAGATGGGGGTAGTTAATACAGGAGGATAGGTTTTTGCCCTGGGACAATAGCAAAGAGCTCATAAATACTGGTGTGCTGAGGTTTAAGTACTACCAGCTGTCTACATGGTTTAAGATTCAAGATAGAAGAAACAAATAAAAGACAACCCAATGTTATCCTATCGGAGAGGTAGGCCTCGCAGTAATGGAAAATGAATTGAAGAGTTTATCAATACCGTGCAGTGGCAGTTGGCATGACTTTTGGGTGGTGGGGTGGACATGGGGGTTTTGCGTGGGAGGTTGCGGGGGTGTAGCAGGGGTGGTCATGGGGGGAATAAAAGAAAAAGCTAACTTTCCGCCGGGTCCCGTGTCTCTACAACTGCTCTCCTGCATCTGACTCAAGGAAAGGGGAGCAGGCAGCCAGGCTCCCTCCCCTAAGCCAATCACACCTGTGTGATTGGTCTGAACACTGTGAAATGGTGCTCAGCCAGGGCCTGAAGGGTTGGGTATGTTCTCCACGCAGGCTGTAATGCAGCCTGCAAGGAGATGGCGAAAGTGCACATGACTGGTTTGGGTGTCCCGAGAGGGCAGACCAAACAGTGATTACACACTTAAGAGTGGCAAAACACTCCTCCCTGCCCTGCCCCGAGAGCAGAGCAGTCCCGCCCACCCGCCCACCTGCAAAGCAGCAGGACACGAAGCATAAAATGAAAATAACTGTAATTTATTAGCATTTTGTGTTTCTACTTGGCACTGCTTAAAAGCAGTGGGGAGCCGCCACTGGTACCATGTCCAACTTTCTAAATACACTGCACCCTGCCCTGTGGGCTACTTTGGCCCTACCCCCGGTGTAACTTATATGTATTAATATGGAAAGTTTGCGGCTGGCAAAAGGTTTACTTTGCCATGACAAAATGGCATTTCAAAACTGCACACACAGACGACATAGGCAGGCCTGAGATATGTTTAAAAGGCTACTTAGGTGAGAGGCACAATCAGTGCTGTAGGCCCGCTAGTAGCATTTAACTTACAGGTCCTGGGTACATGTAGTACCACTTCACTAGGGACTTGCAAGTAAACTAAATGTGTCAGTTGGGTATAAGTCAGTGTTACCTTGTTTAGAGGAGAGAGTACAAACACTTTCGCACTGGTTAGCAGTAGTAAAGTGCACAGACTCCTAAAAGCCAACAAAAATGGGTTAAAAAATAGGACAGTGTAGGCAAAGGTGTGGGGATGACCCTGCAGAAAGGGCCGAGTCCAATACTGCACAAGGGAATTTTTGTGAAATCTTTACCTGGTCTAGATTGTAATTTAGTTACTATTTCCATTATTAAGTGTTTGTCACACCAATGTATGAAGAATCAAATTTCGCTAAATATACAATACTTTATATAGGCAACTGTGTTCGGTTATGTCTTATAGAATTCTTACTGGATTCAAGCAAAACAATAACCACATGGTAGGGTATGCAGGCTTTTTCTTATCATGTTACTTGTCGAGGACAATGTACCTGTAAATTTGGTCTTATTTGACTGTGCCCCCTGCTGAAGTCTGTGGCTTTATCATTGCTTCCGACATTTTAATGTTTCACCTCTACAACCTGTGCAATGAAGCAGCGCTGCGCAGTTTATTTGATTGCATTCAGCCAAAGGCCTTGTCAAATGCAGAAGTTGGAATATTTACAAAATCGATAAAAACGAAACAAGAGAAAAGGAAAAGAACAAGGGACAGGAGTTGGACCAAGTGATTTAAAATCCTCCTTTGTCCAGCATGTATTGTGAAGTGGGAAGGAACATTAGGTTGAATGAGAGAAAAATATAACAAAAAGGAAAAGAAAAGGGCTAAGCACAGAAAGAAAGAGCTGGTTGCTCCTTGTTTACAAGTGTGGTCAAGTATCAGTTCCATTGCTCTCTTTCTCACTGTACCCAAGCTAACCAAAGTCCCTTGCCCATTGTAGGCCATTGTCGCATTTCATGCTCTTATTCTCAAGAAGAAATAGAGAACAAGTTAGGCGGCATAAATTTTTAACCCAAGCTACCCTATTTAATCCTCTCTCAATGAATCCTTACATGGCTCTTGCTATTTATGAGGACATATAACTTCATAGGTTCCTTGGCATTTATTTGTAAAGCTCAAAATAATATTCCCTACAAGATATTTCTGCTCAGTGAAGCTCTAGATACAAGGTATCATCAATTCTAAGTCCACCATTTCAGAGTAGTGATATCATTTTCTTCAGCTTACCCTGTTTATATAGAGATCCAAGATTTTTCATCCTAGCCATAATTGAACTCAGTTGATTTTCATTCATGAGACATTGCTCATACTTTTTCTAAGGCATGCTCCTATTCCCACTCTTTTCTTCAGAGGAGTTCTCCTCATACTTAACCTTAGAAATTAATTTTATTAACCACTCGAATAGTGATACATATGATGTTTTAGCTTAATTTGAAAGATTGTGATAAATTAACAACAGCCACTTAAGTTTTACTGATCTCTGCTGGGACCATACATTTTCTCTAGCATATAATCTTGTAGGAAAGAAGCACATACTTGAATGTGAAGCACAAAGAAATGAAAAGACAGGCATGTTCCACAATTATACTAATTTCTAAACAAGGGGCCACCAAGCATTTTTCAAAAATATCTTATTCTGTTTATTGTATTGTTCTCCGTCATGCTTGATATTTCATTTCAAGAAATTTAGGGATGAATGTGTTAGGATTTTTATAGGTAACATTACCCCAATTCAGAGATGGAAAATGAAAAAAGCGATTTTGTGATGTACAAATTCCATTTTAGGAGCTGGTAAAGTTTTACTGACTCCTAAAATGGGATTGTGACTGTATATTTAGTTAGAATTTGGAAAGGGTGTGCTGTGGCTATGCTTACTTTCCTAATTGGAATGCAATATATCAATGATTTTCAACCATAATTCCAGGTTGTTGCACAAATCCCTCTCCACAGGGTCATCCCCAAAAGGTTTGCCTTTACCTTTCTGTTAGAACTTGCACTTTCTGGTTGACTGAGGCTGTCCTGTCAGGGGAAGGTGATTAAGCTGACTGTATAACCCTTGTGTAGCTTGGCACAGAGCATTCAGGCTTATCACAGAGGCAATGTGTAAAGCATTGGCACAGCACTGTCACACAATAAATACACTGAGCCTCACAAAAGAGACTTCGCAAGTGTTGTATGTAAATTAAATTTGAATTCAACACACACCATTAACACAACATGACCATCATGTATTTCTGGGCATAAATCACATTTGGAAATATTACTAACAGTACTAGGCCCAACCGTGTTAAAATGAGATCATTATTATGCACACATGGGAAATATCCTACTTTTACCCCTAGCACCCTTATCAGATGCGAAATATTGTCAGAACTAGGCCCACCCCGGACAATCATTACAATTTAATACCACACAATTACAGGGTGCACCCCAGATCCAAACGATATCAGAAATGTGTAAACACAGATAATTACAACTATTTTAAAGAGCACCATGGGCCAAGGCCACAGAGGTAAAAACCAATGTCAAATGTACTATTCTTTTGGCAAAGAATCAACATGTAAAGCAGCACCTACATGCCGTGTAATGAATAACAGGTGGTCCTCATGCAGTCACTCGGACACTCACTCAGCACCTCTACGTGGTGCAACAGATATCAGGTAGGTCCATATGGAGTGCACTTGCATCCACACACACACAGCACTGTAGTGTGTTGCAACTTATATCTAGCAGGTCAGTTGATAATACAAATGTGGACTCCATGGCACAAGCTGTCCTCCACCTTTCAGCTAACCCCACTACCCTATGCCCACAGGTTGGAGATAAAACACCCTCCCCATGATACTAGGCCAGTTGTGGCTGGAGTCACACTTAGTCAAGGTCCCAGGGAAAAAGGTGGGGGTAGGTAGCAGGGCTAATTAGGCAGCAGTCGACAAATGGGAGTTTGGTCACCACTAAGGAAGTTCACCCACGGTATGCGGAGTAGAAGCAGGCTGAGGGTGACAGTTGTTCTATCAAAGGATTCCACGATTAGCCTTCCGGCAACGGCTCTGTTCTGCAAAGCACAGTGGTTATGCAGTCTCTTGACCCGCTTCTGATCGCTCTCTGAAGCATTACTCAGACCAGAGAATTACTCTCACCACCCAGGCCCGATCTGGGATATACCAACGGGCAACACAAAGTCGTCAGGGTTGGGTGAGGAGAGGGCAGTTTATACGCTGCACTGACGGCACAAAAGGAACAATCAATGAATTGGGGTGATGCAGGGGAGCTTCATGGAATAGGAGGCACCCCATCAGACACACTTCAATCAAAGTAGCACCCAGGCAATCTGGGCACAACAGAACACAAATAGGTTTCTCTGCACCTCCCTGGAAATTGGGCACAATGTCTCGTGCTCATTGATTCGAGTTGCACCACACAGTTCCAGTCACACACAATGAATAGTCTCAAACTCAGTAGCTCCCTGGAAATGAGGCACAACGTCTGGTGCGCGTTGATCCGAGTCACACCAGACAGTTCTGGTCACACAGCATGAAAAGCTGACAATTCCGTACTTTCCTGGAAATGAGCCACAAAATCTGGTGCACCTTGATACGGGTCGCACCAGACAATATCAGTCACACACAATTAGGAGTTGCAAATTCCGTACCTCCCTGAAATTGAGGCACCACATCTGGTGCACATTGAAGCGGGTATCACCAGACAAGACCAGTCACAGAAGAGTTGCAAATTCTGTAACTTCCTGGAAAAGAGGCACCACATCTGGTGTGCGTCGATACATGTCTCACCAGACACTATCAGTCACACATAATGAAGAGTTGCAAATTCCGTATATCCCTGGAAATTAGGCACAACGCCTGGTGGGGTTAACACGGGTTGCACTAGACAATTCCAGTCACACACAGGTGCAAGTTTAGCAGCGCCGCATGAGGTAGAATGAGGCAATACTATGGGTACGCTCTCCCTTTGAAGGTCGCAACTTGTAAATTTAACACCACAGTCAATGAGCATGCAGTCGACGTGTCTCGCGGGAGAGATGCAGCATGATCGATGAAGTGGGCCACGTTGGGTCCCTCAACTGGTGAATCCACTAACCACCACCAAGAAACTAATGCATGTTAAGTTGCCCATTATGCAGGGGCCACACTCCTTAGATGTGGTCAACAATTTTGGGGCTCTGTAACCAGTAATCTGGTCTCCAGGCACAAAACTTTGTTCCACTCTCAAGCCGTACTACAAGTTTGGATTCAGGAGACGATGTGGGCACTTAAGAGGGCACCGGTCTCTAGATGTTGTGGGTGCCTCACAAGAGGATTTTAATACCCCTGAGGCCTAAACAAGAGAACAGGAGGCAATCCAACAAGCTCTTGGAGAGCTCACAGGATGCCACACAGCAGCAGGTAGTCAGCCCAGGCCACTCACTTTTCAGTGAGGATGCATGGTCCCTTCCAGGGGCAGTAATCCTCCTTGTGCACAACAGATTTCTCTAGCAGTGTGCACCACACAGTTACAGGATGTCTGGTCCCCTGCCCCCACAAGTGTACCTCTACCCTGCTGAAGTATGGCACCAGTAGTTATACTGTAATGTGCCTTTAAAGTAGTGGGTGGTTCAAAGGGCTTCCTTTGAACAACACATGCCTCCGCTAAATTTCAGTCCTGTCTGCCATGAGGCAGTGGAAAGCAGATCTTAATCTTTAGTGGGGCCATTATCTGGCTAACCAGAGGCCAAGTGTCAAACTCTCCTTCCAATCTATCTAGCTAGGCCCTCAAATGGCAGTTGAATGCACAATGTTTATCGCTATTGCTGGGGAATGCACAGATGTGCACCCCAGCCTCCAGTGCGGACTGGAATCAAACAAAAAGGCACACGAAGAATTTCAAAGCAGAGAAATGCCCACTTTCTAGACGTTAAACAATAATGGGGAGACCCTGTGTCCCTCAGAACCTGGGTATAGATAAGAACACAAAAACAATGGTTCTGTCGGGTATACCAACTATTTCTTATGAGTACGTTTAGTGTTGATATACTATTTTACAGTCTTCAAACATTCGTATCTCAGCTATCTTAAAATAAGGAACACATAGCAAATAGTAACAGACGTGACACAAATTGCTGTCTACTCTCTTGTTTTATATAAATTGAATCATTGATATAAATTTACACATTTGTAAACAAGGCTGTCAATACGAAGTGAGGTTCAAAGTGATATGTGATCGGGTGACATTTGTGCTCAGTGCCAGTGTTTAGTGCGCAATATGTACAGCATGGTTAAAATATGTACATGGGAAAAATAGGCCAGAATATCAGGGAAAACACAATCACTCTGCTGCCTTGTATATTAATTAATCCTTTGCACGCAGATCCTTGGTCAATCTGGACCATGCGAAGTCATCTGACATATCGTCTGACATATCACTTTGAACCTCACCTCGTATTGACAGCATTGTTTACAAATGTGTAAATGTATATGTATGATTCAATTTATATAAAATGAGAGAGTAGGCAGCAACTTGTGTCAAGTGTGTTACTATTTGCTATGTGTTCCTTATTTTAAGATAGCTGAGATACAAATGTTTGAAGACTGTAAAATAGTATATCGACACTAAACGTACTCATAAGAAATAGTTGGTATATCCACAGAACCATTGTTTTGTTCAGTTTCTAGAAGTGGCATTATTAAACTATTAATGACAAATCCACCTTTACCACAGGAGACGTTTTGTAATTGTGAATTCAATGATAGGAAACATTATGAGGCAGCTCCACTGCAAGCCACTATTGCTGCTTGAAATAATTTCAACCATTCCCCAATGTTAACCAAGGGGACGAGCAGACCTCATAGGTAGTGAAAACACACATTGGTGTTCTTTACTACCTGGGCAAGGAACACATGTATACTTGCCCTGCCTTTCGCCTACCATTTGCTTCACCCCTCCAGACTTACCCTGGGGGTGCTCTAGTGGTAGAGAGCGGTCCCCCCAGGAGTGGCCAGAGCATTAGAAAGGCTAATCTGAGCATAAATGTAAGTGCACACACACAGGCTTGTAATGGCAGGCTTGAGACATGTTTAAAAACATAATAGGTGCAGGTACGCAGGCTTGAGACATGTTTGAAAACATCAAGTAAGCACCACTTCCGAACATGTATAGGAAGGGTTTTCACACTTCCAACCTGCATTTAGAGTGGGAAAGGGCCAAAAGCCACAAGGCCACTAAAAGACAATCAGCAAATCCCTGGTGTTGTCCCATGGGAAGAACCACCTCTGAGGTAGGGAATAGGACATGGGGGTTCTTCACTACCTAGGCATGGAACACCCAGGCGTACCTACCCTTCCTTTCACCTACCACTTGTTACGCCTCTCAGTGCTTACTCTGGGGGTGATCTTGTGGTGATGGAAGGCCCACTTACGGTTGGCTAATGAGTCAGAAATGCCAACCTGAGTAAAAGCGTAACTGTGCACCCACAGGCCTACAATGACGGGCTTAATACATGTTTGAAAGGCTATTCTGGTGGGTGGCTGTTGTAATCTAGTAAGTGATTAATGCATCCTCTCTACTGTTGCCTTCTGCCTTGCTGCTTGGCCTATGTGATGTCATCAGAATGTTGAGAGTGTTTGTGTTGAAGAAGGAATCAGTTGGTGTGGAAGGGCTGAGCAGCAAGGAGGCTGCTCCTGGTGGGGCCTAACATGAGGCTTAATATGGATCTGATCTTAAGAATAAAGCTGTGATTTTGAGTTACATTCTGGACTACGTATCTTTCTTTCAACTGTAACAGTGGCACAATCAGTGCTACATCCCAATGTTAGACACAGCAGTACCTGCCCTGGGTATGTGGTGTACCTTTTAGCAGAGCACTCACAGGTACAACACCTAAATCAATCACGTAAGCACCACTTGCTAGCATGTGTAGGAAGGGCGTGTGTGCTTTTCCACTGAATTATGGGAATGTGCCCAGAGTCCTAAACCCACAAAAAGAGAATCAGCAAAAACCAGAAGGAAAAAAAGCAAAAGGTTTCAGGAAAATCCCCTGAGAATGGCCATGCCCAATACTCTCCTATTTTTCTGAACTTGCTTTCTTGTTTTTGTTGGGTTGTTTGCTAACCAGTGCTAATGTGCTTGATCACTCCCTAAAACATGGTAAAACAGGTTTATAGAAAACTGGCACATTATATGTACTTGTATGTCCTTAGTAAAGTTGGACTACCTGTACCCAGAGCCTGCAAATTAAATGATACTTCTGGGCCTGCACCATTTATTGAGCCACTAAAATAATTCTCTTTTTTTCAAGATGCCTCAGGTCTGCCATTATAGTCTGTGGGCAGTTTTAAACTGCCAATTTGAGATGGCAAAATAACTTCTATGGAGACGCTTAAACTGCCCTTTACTGCATATAAGTCAGGCTTCCAGTTTTCATTTTTTTACTTTTTTGACTGATAAATAGAGGCAGAAATCAGTGGGCTTCCTGTCTGTATTTAAGTAAAAAATACTGAAAATTGTGCATCTTTTGATTGACTCATCATGCTACATTCATAAATTCCATCTCATTAGCTGTGTGGATTGACAGCATGGGGAGTTTTTTTTTAAAAAAAGGTATGTGATTTCTTTAAATAATTGCATGTCTCAACATAAGTCTATGCTATAATTCTAATATGTTTATGCGTGCACATTTGTTTACTATTTTTGGCTTTGTAAACTGATTAAACTGTATGAGTGCACGTTTATTGGTAAAATAAGTGTGAAAATATAGTAATTACACCTTCGTTTATTCATAAACCACAAAAAAATATAGATAAATCCTGATAGGATAAGCCAGAAATAAATATGGATAAATGCAGAGTGAAGTGTTAAAAAGCGAAATACCATAAAACCGGGAGCCCTATATATATGTCATGTTTGAAATTACTCAACATGTGATAGGGCCAACCCATAAAGCTGCTCACACACTCAATCATATCTTTTCATAAGCTTGAACATTCAGATGGACCCAACTCTTCAATTAACTTGGTTTGATCACTTCCTAGTTCTATTTAAAATAGCCAGAGTCTGCCCTAAAAACAGCAGGTCCCTATGCAGAAAATTACCAGGCCATTGAGGCAAGTCTCGGAATCTCTGTTTTCGGAGGCCCTACAGGCAACTCCACTTGAACTGGCTGGGTCAGTATGTCCTGACCTCGCCAGTGAAAATAACTGGCAGTCCTCTGCCATTGATCGGAACGCTTCCCTAAAAGTGGTGTCCCAATGAAGATCTACTCCGTCTGCTTCCTGGTTTACCGACGTGCTAAAAAAAAGATAGCTCACACTGTAAAATTATTGAACGCAGGTGGAGAAAATCCCATAACCTGGAAGCAAAAGCAACCTGTATAAAAGTGCTAAATAATTTGCGTACTGCAGTGCGTAAGGCATATAAAGAGTTTTTTCATTTTCTAATACCACCGCCACCAATAATTCTTGCAAACCTTTTAAAATGATGAACTCTTATCTGTCACCTAGAGCTTTGCAAATCACCCTGATTCAATCAGCCATAAAGTGTGAAGAACTCTCACACTTCTTTTATAATAAAATTTACATGATTTATGACAAGTTTCCTACGCAAGAGGCTCCAATGCCCATAGCCATTAGGAATACCCATCTTGGACCAGTGTTATCCAACTTAGATACCCTCACACCTAAGGACTCATTCTCTCTATTGGCCAGCTGTAAATCAGGGTCTCCACTGCATGCATGCCATCCTCAAATTAGCCACACCGATAATCAACCCCTTCTTTCATAAGCTGATAAATGCTTCGCTGGAGGCAGCGATAGTGCCACAGAGCTGGAAGCAGGCCTTTCTTCTACCTCTATTGAAGAAAGTTAATGCGGACGCCAAGGTGCATAGCAATTTCCAGCCTATCTTCCTGCTGCCGTCAACATGTAGGTGAAGTGGGTCAACTGACGAATCTTCAGTTTAAAAAAAGAATACCAACCTGCTACATGACAATCAGTGGGGCATTCATGGGGCTACTGCACCGAATCCCCTCTACTGGAGATCGTTTGAATGAATTAGGGTCAATCTTGATCAGAGGTTGGTAGCCATGGTTGTCCTTCTTGACTTATCAATGGCCTTCAATGTGTTCTCCCACTCCGTTCTCTAGGACGGGTTATGGGACATGGGCATAACAAGGTTCAGCCTGGACCTGGCTGTAGTCTTACCTGGAGGATCGTTCTCAAAAGGTGTTTCTCCCTCCTTCATATACACAGCCAAACCAATTGACTGTGGGATTCCTCAGGGCACTGCCCCGAGTCCAACACTTTTAAATATTTACTTGGCACCGTTGGCTAAGCTAGTGGAGGCATGGGGCCTCAGGGTAATATCGTATGCAACTGACATGCACTTGATGCTTTCCTTCCAGGAAGAGGAGGTGGGTGCATTGACTGCTTTTAAGAGATGTCTGAGAGCATTCGACAAATTGATGAATGTGATTTGCCTCAAATTAAACTCTAATATAAAAGATATACTCTTTTTTGGCACTGATGGTCACTCAGACACCACCAACTGGAGACCTCCTGTGCTGGGCTACCATTCTTCACCTGCACCGGTAGTACGAAAATGGGGATCAAATTTAACTCCAATCTATTGTTTCAAACCCAGGTTAGATCTGTGTCTGTCAGCTGTTTTTTCATGCTGAAAACAGTCAGGAAGATGATCCACTTGATCCTAGAGGAAAGCAGTACATCTGTCATTTACAGTCCCATAACATCAAAACTAGATTATGCGAATAGCTTGTACTTAGATTTACCATCCTATCTGCTTCATTGCCTGCAGATCATGTGGCAGCCCAGGTGATTCTGAAGATGCCAGCTCACGCCTCTGTCACAGCTCCCTTGCGCGGTGTTTACTAGCTGCCCATTGTTAGCCGCATTAAATGTAATGCCCTATTATTTACCTACAGAGCATGTCAGCAAAAAGGCCCTGGCAATCTGAGGAAAAGATTGCTTCTCTAGCACCAGAAGAGATCACTCTGCTCCAATGGATACAAATGTCTGCATGTTCTGAGGGTCAGCAAGGAAAGATGAGACAATCTTACATTTTCCTACTTGATCATCAAACTTTGGAACTCCTTGCCATGAACTCTCCATTTCTCGCCCTCCGAATCCATATTTTGCAAACTTCTGAAGAAATTTTGTTTGATAATTGGACATCCTGCATCAGAAGCAAGGTCACAAACTCAGACTGACTACTGTGGAGTGTGAGCCAGGTATGGGACCAGGTTTCACCCGCTTAGAGTTGTACCATTTGTCCTTATTGCAGGGGCTGCACAGTTTTGCCACGCAAGGCTCTGCATCGGATAGGGTGAAGCTGTCAATCAGGAACTGCACGGTGCTGCAGTGCGAGGCTTTGTATTGGATACTGTGAAGCCACTGATCAGGATCTGCGCAGTGCTGCAAATCAAGGCTCGGGGTCGCTCTGCATTGGATCCAGTGAAAACTTCAGTTAATCAGGGAGAGGTAGACACTGACTGCATCTAAGGGTCAGGACTCCCACAAAGGCCAGCAGATGGAACCAGGTTAGGTCAAGTTGGGTTTGGTAAGCGGGAGAGTAGGACAGCCCTGTCGAAGCTTGCGCCCCTGTAGCTCAAACAGGAGGCATAGTCAACGGACCCTTAGAGCCACTTATGGGATCCCGGGTTCAAGTCAAGCAGGTCCAATCTTCTTTCATCAGACAGCAGGGCAGTCCTTCTTCTGAATTTTCTCAGGTCCAGGAGTGTTCTGATTTCCACTTTTACCGAACGCGTCGGACCTAACACGGCCATTCTGAAGCTCACATGCAATAATATCGAAATATGCAAATACCCTGACACATATTGAGCCTAGGTTTGAACCATTTCGTGCTGTGATGATCTAAGGACCTCAGCGCCATTGAAACAAAATATTTGACTGTCTTGATACATGAATTATATGGTTTCATGCACATCTCCATCCTCAGTTTTGAGTGGTGTGGAGAGGATTCTTTGTGTTCCTTGAGGGGCCTCTAGGATGTTCAGACTCACCCGTTAGGATTGAATACTTGTCTTTATCAGATACCTCTGCTCCTTCTTTTAATATAATATCTGTACAAATCTAATTATTGGTCCTGAAGATGGTGGTGAAAAGTATGTCCGTTCCACCGAAACATACGTCGACCATTGACCTTTGGGAATCCGCCCAGTGACTTACATAGGACAAGAGATTGAAGAGTTGTCCCTCTATCATAATGAAATGATACAGTGATTTCTAGACACTGTCAAATTTGTTGAGATGTTTCTATATTTCACACAAAATGTAATGTATGGCTTGTAGACACTGCCGGTTACCATTTGTGTCACAATTTGTACTTTTAATTTTCATGTGGTATGATAGTATGAATGATTGGTATGAGATAGAGTGTGTTTGCTGCTTTTGTATGAGTTGGTTGGGGTAGGTAGTTAAATAGAATTGAATTATTAAAAAAAAAAATCTTTTGTGTATATTTATTTTGAAATATGCTATTATATTGTTATTATGGAATTTTGTGATTTGTGAACCCACCATTTTTATGAATGAATTATCACTTTTTGAAAAGTTAAATCTAAAAAATAAAAATGATATATTTTTTCAAATAAAGATTGTCACTTTGAAATGTTTTCTTGTAAAAGGTTAAAAAAAAAATCTATGCATGTTGGCTGGCGTTTATAAGCTTTAAGCTATACCTGAAAGAAATATAGGTCTGCTAGAGGTTTTTTCAGTTTTTTGGCTGCTCATATCCCCCTCCTCTAGGACCTAAAATTATATTAGGGTGTACCTTTTGTTATTATTCTGCCACTTTTATACCCAGTGCCAGTCTGTGGGTGGGGGCCTACCTTTTGTCTACCCCCAAAAGTAGTTCTGGTCAGTTCTCCCCTCTTTCCGGGGTTTGGCTCCAGCCTGTCAAATGAAAAAAAAGGCAGATTGGACATGGTGTCAGGTTCCTTTGTGTGTGCTGAGTCAGATCCCTTTGAATTGTAAACAGGGTAGGGCACAGCTCCTCCCCTTCCATCCTCTCAGGGCGACCCACTCTCCATTACACCAAGGCCTTTTGTCCACGGTCTGACCCCAATCCACATTTTCCAACAGGGAAGCCTTTAGGAGCCCAAGAGCAACTGACCACTCACAGAAAGACCCTAGAATCTTTAGGCAGTAAAATGCCAACTCTCTAAAAGGGCCATTTCCAAAATAATAATTTAAAATCTGACTTTATCATTAAAGAGGGCTTAAAATTACAATTAAAATGAATAGGAAGTATTTCTCTAATGGTTCCCAAACTGAATTTAGACCTTATTGAATATAATAAGGTAAACCAATGTTAGTCTATGGGAGCCAGCCTTGCCACAGTTAAAATGACTTTGGAGGTTTTTAGACTGTCAGGACCAGTAAAAAATTAACTAACATGTCCTAATTTTAAATACCCTGCACCATGACCTATGAGCCTACCTTAGGGGTGGCGTATAAGTATTAAAAAGAATAGTTTATACTTGTCAAAAGGGTTATTCTGCCAAATCGAAATGACAGCTTAAAACTGCACTGCAGGCTACAATGGCAAGCTCGAGGCATGCTTTAGGGAGCTACTTTGATAGGTGTCCCAATGAGTCCTGGAGCACACTAGCAGTATTTAATTAACAAGCCTTGGTACATGTAGTGCCATGTACTAGGGACTTATAAGTAAATTAAATGTGCCAATTATGTGTTCGACAATTTTACCATGATTAAAAGGAGAGAGCACCTACAGTTTACCATTGGTTGGCTGGGGTAAAGAGCAGAGAGTCTGAATGCTAACAAAAAACTGGTTCAGCTACAGAAGGGAAGAAACTGGGGAGTACCATGCAAAAGATGGGCATTTCCAACACACCCTGATTCAGAATCTTATGAATCAACCTATTAGTACATAGGGCACATTACCAAATTCCATTCTGATCACAAAACTTCCGGTTGAAAATTGTAATAGATTTTTGCATCCACTCCAGTTGTACAACAATTCTTCCTACCTTTGCTTAATATGTATTTTCCATTTAGGTAATACTTCCAGTACCTTGTTTCCTCCCAAAGTTTACTATGACACCCACAGCTGATTTACCTTGTACAATCAGCTGTTGATTGAGCTTCCTTCAGTTCAAGTTTTGAAAGATAGTGATAAAGATATACTCAAAATCTCTAATCTTCTCTAAATGTATGTGATATATTATAGATGTACACTATGGGTTATTTTGGCCCACGAACGGAACCTTTTATTAAACCTAGTAGATTAGCAAAAGTTTTCCTTTCAGTGTATTGATACTCCTACTATGGAGCTTCCAAAAAAGGTTTTCTGAGCCCACTAAAGGCATTGCATTATAATTATATATAGCAGTTGAGTTTTTGATTTGTCTTAATTGATCTTCTTCAAAAATGTCATAATGAACAGATTGAACACAATTCTAAAGAATAGACCCACTCTCTTCACCTGCATAATTCTCATCAAGTTCTTGCAGAGTTGTTCTTGTGTACCATAGCTCAATTAGACTGTGAATTTCTCACTGAAGCACCTGATAATATTGATGACATATGGCTTTATATGGCTGTTGTTTAGTTTCCCCTCCCATTTGTGTGTTTTGAATTTTTTCTAATCCAGCATTGAAATTCAGAAATGCTACTTAACTATCACATATTGTGGTAGAATAATATTTTATATGAAAATATGAACCACTCTGGAAGATTTCTTACTGAGTCAGGCTCTGTATTTTTCATTTCAGTTCATTTTTGAATGACTGCGGGCATGATTAAAAAAATGTTTATCTAAAACCTTTTAAACCGAGTTGCTTGTGACCTATAATAACATTCCTTTGAACCTTTTTGAATAGAAGAACTATTATGTTGTTTTGCCACAAAGCAGCAGGATCATCCTTATTAGCTGCACTCCTAAAATACATCTCAGTATAGGAATTCACCAGCCCATATGCTATTTAATAGAGTCAGAATTTGTCAAAGAGCACTGCTGTCTCTGAAGTTCTGGATAACATTTTGAAAACTATCCTTTAAATAAAATCCCATAGGTCAACTTTTGCAAACATTTGTTAAGAACCAGGTGAGGCTTTGTAATCTCTAGGGTGATATCTGCAAGTGGATATCCAGGATGTCTTTGATCCTTGTTGAAAAATATTTTTGTAAAATGTCCTGCTAATAACTCCTAAGAGTTATTGAGACAAAACTACTTTCCAGTATGTTTTAGAATCATTATACATGGTGGAACTTTGAGTCATAAATGTGTTGCACTGAAACTCTTGTTTCTTCTGGGTTTTGCAAAACTTACACTCCACATGAAATCATTTATTCCTTTGGGATGACAGCCATCATTGGCTTTCATGTGTCCATGCCCATTCTTAATCTTCATCTTTTGACGTTCTTGATAAGTTCTGCAAAAGTTCACAAAACAAAATGTTTTCTTCTTTGGGTGTATCCATCCTCCTTACAAAAGCAGCCACCACTCCCTATTTTCGCTTGATGCCCTGAATTGTTTGAAACCATTTTTATTTCAATCAAGAGCGCTAACTTGTTACATGGGAGCGATCTACAAATAATCAAGAACTTGTGCCAAATAGTTTCCTCCTTGGTATGTGGCTTGGGAACAGTATTTAAATATGGTAGTGCAACAATTTCAGCAGCTCTCCCCCCGATTAGGAGCAACACAATTCAAGTCCCCTTCTAACTCAGTGAATGGATGACACTGACAGCGCATCCGCACAATGAAAAGCTGAAGCACACCCACAATAGCGACTCCCAGCATCCCAAAGTGCAACAGTACGGTAAAAAGATTAAAAAGCATTGGTCAGTTTTCTAAAAACGATTTTAAAGGAAGTGCAACAAGTTCAGCAGATGCCACCCCCCACCTTCCTTTGGTCTTCGCTGTCTTGGAGCAACACACAAAGACCAACTGCCAGCTTCACCTAGGCATGTGATCCATGATCAGGCTGCAGATACCAAATGGTTAGGATTAGAAAACTTTTTAAAAGTGTCAATTTCAGAATTGTGATTAAAAGTTTGACTTTATCATTAAAGAAAGCTTTAATTACAATTCTAAAGACTCAAAACACAATCTGTTTACCGGTTCCCAATTAGAAGATACAGCTCACAAAATGTAATAAGGTTACTCCAAGGTTATCCTATTGGGAGAGGTGGGGCTTGCAGTAGTGAGAAATAAGTATGAGTTTTTCCACTATCAGGACATGTGAAACTTACAAATACATCTCCATCTTTTAAAATAAATTGCACCCTGCCCTTGTGGCTGTTCAGGGCCTACCCTAGTGGTGACTTATGTGCATTAAAAAGGAAGGTTTGGGCTGGCAAAAAGTTTAATATCCATGTCAAAATGGCAGTTTAAAACTGCACACAGGCTGCAATGGCAGGCCTGAGGGATTTTTAAAAAGGCGCTTAAGTGGGTGACACAACCTTTGCTGCGGGCCTACAAGTAGCATGGAATTTACAGTCCCTAGGCGCATGTGGTACCACTTCAATAGGGACTTACAAGTAAAAAAAAATATGCCAAATGGGTAAAAGCCAATTCTGCTGTGTTTGAACGGAGAGAGAATGGAGACGGAATATCATTTGTTTATTGAAGATATGGAGCTTCTTGGTTATCTCCAAAGGATGTCAAGCCTTTTTAGTTTCTTTTATTTTTGTCACAGTCTAAAGAGGATAAAGTCTATGTTCTAATCCTTTCCCTAAACCTAGCATTTTGCTTTAAGTTTTGATTTGATTTTTTGGAATCTTTTCCAATTTAGGGACGGGTTGTTCTTATTTTGAAACATTTCCCTTTTCAAAATTCATCACTGGGAATTATTATATATAATTTGTAATAATTCTAAGTGTTTTAGATTCCTGCCGATGTCAATTTACGTCAAGTTATCTTTATTCGATCTTCTAAGTACAGATCATAAAAGATTTGTTACAGACATACATATTTAAAAATTCACAGCACATATTAAAAATAGTACGAGTGCTGCGAAAGTCAATACCTTGTAAGTTAAGTACTACCACATTTTTAGACGTATAAGCTCCTCATGTTAATATACGATAAATAAAGTGACAGTGCAAGAAGGTCTAATTTACCATCAAATAAAGTGACTGTGCAATAAATCCAGTTCCGATTCCTGAAACTATTATAATGTAGCAATTAATAAAAAATATTTTAAAATTTATATCAGCTTTGAACATTTGAAAAGCAAATTAGGAACAATAATTACTAAAATCGCTAAAGTGCTTTTTACATCAAAACAGCATACTCCTTCACTTAACTAGAGTGCGCTTCAAAAAGTTCACAACTGCAAGGCAAAAATTACAGTCCTTAATTTGACTACAAATAATGTGGCTGTGCAATAGTTCCAGTACCGATTTCAGGGAGTTACTACCCGGTGGCAGTTGATTAAAAATTATTCAAAGTTGACGCTAGCATTAAACATTTAAGAAACATATCAGAAACCATAGTTACTAAACTCACTAAAGGGATTTTTACATCAAAACAGCATGCTTCTTCCCTTAGCTAGAGTACACTTCAGAAAGTTTGCAACTGCATGAAAACGTTACAATCGCTATGTTGCTGTAGTTAGAAAATGTATATATGCACCGTAACGGTAATAAAAACCTCCTAGAATACGGGAGATAAAATTGACAGAAAAAAACAAAATGTAAATTAGTTTGACTCGATTGCTCATCACATGGGCAGATGGCAACACTGTTAGTGGAATAGGGAAAACATATCACCCAATGGAAAGAACCCAGCCTAAATTTTGTCAACAAGTTTCTCTCGTAAACATTGGTCACAATTAAAGATACAGGACAATAGATGGAGTTGCTTGAATGAGGCAATAATCTCTAACTGAGGGTTTAGCCACTTCCAGAAATTCACGAGAGGTTTGTTTGTGCTTGATAAAACTGTCCCGAACCCACTTTGTGTCCTTTTTTGCAATTTCTTCTGGGTGCACACACAATGAGGCACAGCCAAGTGCCAAAAAAACAAGTTTTGCTATATTGGAGCCATGGAATGGTCAGACCACGGGCACAACTTAAACAATCTCTAATGACCGCCCGATTAAAGTCTGCTTCTTGGTTGGACCAAATTGAGCACCAGAAGGCCAGCACTTATGTTGTCCTGGACATACTCAAGGCCTAGCTCCAGATGTACAGAATAATGTGGAGATGAGGGAGGGACACCTAATAACCTGTGGCAAAATCTATTCTCCTCTATCTGCATTGAATGTACATCCCTGCAGCCACAGATACCCATTCCATATGTTAAATGGGCAACTATTTGCGTTTGCATATCTCTAATATGGGAGCGATGGGCTTTTTACCAATGGACATGTCAAGCGAGAATGTAGTACTTACTGCTTGGGTGTATCTGGTTATTCTATTTTTAGTGCACACGTGCCACATGCAGCCTTCATCAAAATTCAGGACTAAATAGGGGAAAGAGCTGACCCTCTCTAGGGGTTTGCGCCCTATACTTAATGTTTACATTTTGGTGTTTTTTTGAGCCACATATCATTGTGAATGTTTTCTTGAAGTTTGGCTCCAAGCCCAGGTCCTTCATAAAACTGATAACTAACAAAGAGTTTTTTTAGGCCGTTGGAAGTCCTTGCCAGAAGAACGGCATTGTTAGCATAAGCAGTGTGGCCACGGCTGTTTTTTCCACAAGCGGAACGTCCGCCCCAACAAAAACCAGTGTGTTCTCCAAGTTGTTTGTATAGAGAAGAATAAGGATAGGGGCACGGACGCACCCTTGGCCCACCCCGCGCTTAATGCTGAACGATTCTGTGCAATCTCCAGCACTTCCATACTTGACTGAGGCAGAAAGGTCACGATGGAAGTGCCTTAGGAATCTAACCAGCCCCACGTCAATTCCCATGCTTTCTAAGATGGCCCACAGCTTTGAACGGGAAACATAATCAAATGTGTTGGACAGGTCAATGAATGCTAAGTGGGTGGAGACACCCTTGGCATATTTGTATTTTGCCACAGTGAGGTGAAGGTTAAGGCATTGCTCAATCATCCCGAGCCCCTTTCTAAACCCATACTGACTTGGTGCAAGTATGCTCTTCACGTTAATCCAATCCAGTAAATGATCCAATACAACTCTCCCAATAATTTTAACTGAGGAATCCAGAAGGAATATCGGGCGATAACATTTGACTTCATGCATATTTCCTTTTTTTAAAACTGGGATGATTATAGATGACTGCCACAATCTGGGCACTCCCTCACTTCAGGTACAGTTCAATACTGAAGTAAGGACCGGGGTCTAGGACACTGGGTCATCCCTGAATAGATCAAGTGGGATTCCATCTGGCCTCAGAGTCTTCTTACATCTACTGTCTGTGATTGCTTTGAGAACCTCTTCCTCATGAAAAGCAAGTTTTGGGCAGATTGGGGGCAACTGTACTGAGGCATCAACAGCCTGACAGTCGGTAGAATACAGCCCCGTAAAGTGTGCCACCCATGCCTCAGCCAAAATATGGGTTGTTACTTTATCCATTGGTGAAACAGGGGATAAGACAGACTGCAGAGCCTTCCAAAAAGCTTGTGGGTCTTTCAAATGGCAAGCCCCCACGATAGATTCTCAATTCGCCTCCTTCATTGACGACTTCCTTCTTTTGATGGCTTGCAGGTATAACTTTTTACTTTCCCTGATTGCACACTGATCTCTGGGGATTTGCTTTAGGGCCCAACGTAAGGTATCATTGGCTGCTCTGCATGCTTTATCAAACCATGATTTAACATGGCGATGCGGCTGAACATTGGTTCTGGAAAGCAGCACTTTTATCTTTGCTGAAAGATTAGAAAGTTCAGTTAGAATGAGGGTCGGGTCACAAGGTACACGATTGCAGCTATTCACCAGCTCAGTACTATTACATACAACTTGGAACATAATGCTCTCCAGGCTCGCAGTCCACCAAACCACCCTGCGCCCTGCATCCTTGGTAGATATGTCTTGGGGAGGCAAAAACGTTATCTTGGGTTGAACATAAGACAACTGTATTTTGACAGAAATGGGGTTATGGTCACTATGGGTCTGAACGAGGACCTCACAGTTGTTAACAATTGGGGACCTAGTTTAGCATTGAAGTCCCCCGCCACCATCAGCCTAAGGGAGCATTCCGCCCATGCCTCTTTTCCATATCGATCACAGCAAAGAAACCTTGAAAGTGGCACTCACCCTTACTCGAGAAGTTGTTATTATAGTAATTTATCAAATACATCTTATGGTTGTCTTTCCAGCTAAGGCAGAAGGCCTGTGCTTTCCCTTGCTCCTTATGGATAGATAGAACTAAGCAACCAATATTAACTTTAAACCATACTGATAAACCCACCCCTTTTCTCTGCCAGATGAAGATGGAGTCGCAGGTAAATTAAAGCACATGAAGCCGTCGAATGCTATTTCATTTACCTGCCGAGTTTCTTGCAGGAAAACAATTTCAAAGTTTGCAATAAATGATCGCTATTCGTCAATCGAGTTTTTTTAGGCTAGGACTGCAATGTTCCAAAATCTATTGGGCCTTTATCCATGCAGGTACTCGTACCAGACCTTGGGGAGAGGGAGATCAGTTGGAGGGTAGGAGACGATAGGGCAACAGGAATTGAATCATTGAGTGCCCTGCCCTTATCCAGGGCAGCAGGCCTTTTGTGGGGATAATTCGGAGTAAAGTTATTTGGCAAATGGGCAGTAGGGATGAAGCCATCAGTTACCCCTATCTCAAGTAAACCGGACCCTGTGAGATGGAAAATTGGTAGAGATATCTTAATAAAATGTGCAACAGCAGTTGGACAATCGGGTGCCCTACCCTTATCCTGAACACCAAGCTCTGTATGAGGATGGACCAGAATAAAATTGGTAGACAATTGATCATCAGGGATGAGGCATTCAGGTGCACCGCCCTTCACAAGTTGACCGGAGCAACCATGCTCCTCTAAACCATCAATCGATGTCCTCCAACCCGGCCAAAGCTGAAAATCTATTATTCAGGGGGATTTTTGATTGAGGGGGGAGACTGGGTAACACATTCATTGGTGAGGTCAAACAACCAGTAAAACAGGAGGGGTCAACAAGATGCTGATAAAAAAATCCAAGTGGTAGTATCTTGACTGGAATATGTTTAAACATTCCTACACTTGCTTTATGCAAGATTTCTTGGACAACAAAAGGATTGTAAATATCAACCACAATAACATCACCATTATGCTCTTTCCCCCGCCTATCCCCTTCCCACCTTGCCATCAAGATTTCTTCTGAAACGTCCCAGTTTCCTGCAACGTTGTTATTCAGCCAGTAAATGGATTTATTCATTAGACCCCTAGTGGTTTCCATACTGTCTGCTGCGAGCTTGAGACCATTGGTCAAGGCAACAACATAAAGAGCAGATGCTGAGGGGAGATCAATCACGGCAAGGGTTGCCTGATGCAAGGTATGAGGTGCCAGTTGCTTTTCAGGTAGTTTAACCTTAGGGGGTTGCATTTCCATACTCTGATCAGGTATGATAGGGGTAAATCAGAAACCGAATACTGAGTAGAGACGGAAGGCCTAAGATCCAAGGGCTTAAACAAATTAGCTTCAATTTGGGCTAGTCGGTCAATAATGAGAGTCCAAAAGTTCACCAATATGCATACTCAGTTTGCTCCAAGTAATTTAATTTGCCACGGACAAGGACCCAGTCATTTCATCATTGCCAACCCTGTTGCGTGGAGCCGTTTTGCCAGTTACAGCAGGATTTCGGTATTTTGTTGATTTGGCAGTTTTCCTCCTATGCTTGGCATTTGGGTCACACTCAACATCAAATTCGCAAAGATGCTCACCACCCTCTGGCCCGGTAGTGCTAGGCTTGGTTACCCTTCCTTGCGCTGAGGATCCAGCAACCAAACAGGCAATGCTGACACAGGGACTTTGACCTGACTCCCAGTGACTATCATGGACCAGTAAGTCAGCTGGAGAACTTATTAAGGTGGATGCATTAGTCGATGGTGGCTGGTCAATACAACTTTGGTTGATGGGCAAGGGGGCAGTTACAGCAATTTCATCAGTAGTGAGCGAAAGACGACGTTCCACCAGACGTATTTCATTGGAAACCATATCAACTGCCCAGGTTAAGTAGTTGTCAATGGTCGAGCAGGTGCGTTGAGGAGGTAACAAACTAGGGATATCGGGCCCCCTTTCCTCTTACCCATGTTTATAAACTAAGGTGGTTTAGAATAGAAAAAATGGGAAAAGGCAGAATAATCAGGCGAGAACTCAGCAAGCAAGACACAACAGGAGAACAGCATATTTCAGCCACAAATCACAGCACCAAGAAGAAAGGTTAGGGGGGATAACACTGTACCTCCTTTCATAGAAGCAACTTGAGTACTCCACAGGATATGGGTCACGATGGATCCGAGGGCAGATCTCAGGGGGGAGCCCAGCCCAGCCTCTTCCAGGCACGGACGGGTGCAGACAGTCCCGCCCTTGGCCCGGTCACAGCCCAGGCAGACCCGCGCTTGTCCCGCACTGCAGGAGCATGCTGCCAGTCTTGTGGGCAGGGGAGGATGACCTCACCTCCTGCGCCATGCTGCGTCACGCATAGAGCCTGCTCTGGGGGACCGAGTCCCACCCCAGTGATGGAGAAGCTCTGTTCAGTTACCTTTGGGCTGTGAGGAGGGCCTGCACAGCTGAAGGTGTAGTGGTGTTGGGGCAAAGCCTGCACATCCTGGTGAAAGCAACGTTGGGGCCAGAACAGCCCATAAAGGAATCCTGCCAATGTAAATTCATAGCGTTTTAGATACCTGCTGATGTTTCCTTCCCTATTGGTGAAACCAGTGAGTTTGTGGTGTTTGTTTAACAATCTACATTCACTGAAATAGGGTCACGCCTGCAGGCATCGTTTCGCCTGAGTGGATAAGCAGATGCCCCCGCCTCTGCTCATCCAGGATTTGTTTTTCAAACCCTGTCCTTCATTGGACACAGACTGGAAAAATCAAATTGGTTCTTGCAATCGCCTGAAACAAAGTCGCTTAAAATTGATCAATTTATCTACAATACATGCATTTACTATATGAGAGCTCCATCTAGTGGCAAACTTAAGTAAAAAGAAACAGACTAGCTTTAGCTAAGAAGCTAAGCATTAATTGTTTTGTTTTCCCTTACAGCAAAGTATTGAAAGAGCAAATATGCAAAATTAGAGTATTGGTGAGTTGGGGGAATCCCTTAAAAAAATTGTGGAGGAGGAACGTAGGTCCTCAATTAAAAGAGGTGGTAGGCACTGCATTAAGAAGTGGGAGAGGGATGACCCGTCAGAGGAATATTATTTTTCTTTCTCTGATGGGGACTCCCCTTCTTCCTATGAACCCAGAAAGAGGGGAAAGGATTCCGGGAAAAACACTTGGAGAATGCGAAAGACCTCGCCTGCAGTGTAGGCAGCATGTGCGCTACAATAGAGTGTGGTGCTCCCAGCAGCACAAAAAGAAAAGGTCACCTTTACGGGGCAGAAGGAAAAGTTGTCTGTAATGGCATTAAAAGAAAGAGTGACCTTCATGGCACAATAGAAATGCATATAAATTAATTTCTCCAGAAGAGAATATTGATGATGAGAATGTGACACTTGGGATGAATATATTTTTGACCTCCAGGAAAGCTATGACACCTTAAGCTTAGATGCTGACATTGTGAGATGTTCAATTCAACAATGATCAAACACCCACACAGTGGGGAGTGGTGGCCAATGGACTACATTTCAAAGTATTTAACATTTTGAGTAAGGAAGTCCTTAGATAAAGAAACCCACAACTTACTCTGGGCTGAATGTCCAAGACCTTCTACGGAGACTAAGGCTTGCAAAGCTCCCAACCTGGATCCGGACATTATTACTTTTTGTTCAAATCCGGAATGGATCCAAGGAAAGGGATTGAGAAATGCCTTCAACAAAGTCAAGAGAAACTGCTTGCCATTTTGGGACCTCTCACCTGCATTTTGTATGTGGCATAAGAAGCCAAATGTAAAGATGGAAGAGTCAATTTGGAACTCTTGAGCCAATGGGCACAATGTGCCATCGGCTTGCTGGACACTAACCTTATCACTGAGAGATGCAAACCAATGATTTTAAGAATTAACCCAAAGGTGGCAGAGTTGTCAACGAGAGGAGACGTTGGAGACCTGCAGGGCCTTTTGTTTGGCAAACGTGTTGTCACTGCCTTCAGTAAGGCTCAAAATAATATGAGCAGAGTGTTTGCCTTAAGAGCCATTTTTGGCCGGGCTTGCACGTGGTGACCGGCTGCCAGCGAAGCATCATTCAGGTCTCAATACTACAACCAAGATGCCGAAATATATGGTACATATGGAAGAGGCTATGGGGCTATGAAAGGGGCTATAGTTCCAGCCCAAATTTCTACCCCCAAAGAGGGAGAACTTCATAGTCTTGTGGAGGGAGACCAAGACTTCCGGTTTCAGGTTCCCAAGGTGTGTTGTCTTGGTTCTTTACTATTAAAGGCAGGGGAAATGTAAAACAGTTTGTACACAATTGGAAGAAATTAACAAGGGACTCTTGGGTTTTACAAACAGTTATTGGCTTCAAGATAGAGTTTCTGGAAGAGCCTATACTGTTGAGACGACCAACGGATTTAAAGCTAGATACAGAAAGATGGTCCTAATAGATATAGAAATAGCACAGTTACTAGAGAAAGGGGCCTTGATTCATGTCCAGAACTTACAAGGAACATGATGTTTTGTGAGCGCTGTTTTCTTGGTAAAGAAAAAAAATAAGGGTTGGGGTCCAATAGTAAATTTAAGGGACTTAAAATTTTATCTGGTTTAAAGGCATTTCAAGATGGAAGGGATCCATCTCTTAAGGGATATTTTACAATCAAAGGATTGTTTGGTAAAACTAGACATCAAGGACACATATTTTGTGATACTTATGGACACAAACAGTGATACATATCTCTGCTTCTGCTGGAGAGGTATCCTGTACCAGTTCCTGTGTCTCCCTTTTGGACTATCTTCGGCTCCTTGATGTTTCACCAAGGTGCTACGTCCAACAGTAAACTTCCTGAGGAAAAGAGGTATCCATTTAATAATATGCTTAAATGATATTTAACTCATGTCCCAGGACAGAGTGGAGCTCTTAGAGCACTTAGGGCTGACTGTAGTAACACTTGAAAGCCTTAGTTTCATAGTTAGCATGGATAAGTGTGTTATGGTCCCCTCACAGAATCTGATATTTATAGGCTTCCAGGTAGATACTGTTATGTCACAACTTGTTTTACCACAAAAGAAAGTAAAAAAGATAAAGCAAGAGATACATTTGCTTTTGTCAAAGGAGGAAATCTTTTTGAAACACGTGGCAGGAGTTTTGGGACTTTTGTCTTCTTTGATTCAAGTAATTTCTCTAGGGACCTTACATTACAGAGCCTTACAGAGATTAAAGGCCATGGGTTTAAGGAAGGGTCTTTGGTCTTTGGTATGGGGACACCCTTTTGCTCTCCTTAGAAGCACAAGAGGATCTGGAGTGGTGGTTGAAAAATTTGGAGGCATGGAATAACAAGGCAATCTTTGGGAGTATGCCACAACAGATTGTGGAGTCGGATGTCAGCAATTTAGGTTGGGGAGCACAACTGAACAGTTTAGAAACAGCAGGAGGTGGTTGTAGGAGGGGACATTACTCCATATAAATTGTCTAGAGATGTTAGCAGCACTCAATGCCTTAATGAGTTTCAGGCATTTTCTAGCAAACAGCGTTACTTTACTGTGGCAAGACAACCTCACAGCTGTAACATATATAAACCATTTGGAGGGCCCGAGGTCGAAAACTTTAGTGGAGTTAGCAAGACAAATCTGGTATTTCTGTGGAACAACAACATTGTGTTAAGAGGGGAGTTTATCCCAGGCATACAAAATGTGAGAGCAGATTGGAATTACAGATACCTCAAAGATTGCAGCGATTAGACAATAGATCCAGTAGTGTTCAATCAAATTCAGATTATGGGATGTCCTATTCAGGTGGATTTGTTTGCAAGCAGAGTAATGTTTCAGGATCTGAATTATTAATCTGGAGACCAGATCCAGGAGCTTTAGCAGTTGATGCCTTCCTCCAAGACTGGGGAAGGATGGGACGTTATGCCTTTCAACCTTCCTCCATGATTCAGAGAGTGTTAATGAAATTGAGAATGGAAAGTTTCCGTGTGAGTTTGGAACTCCTTTTTGGAGATCTCAGGTATGGTTCCCTGGAGTGATGGAACTAGCAGTAGCTATTCCATGGCTGATCCCAGTATATGTTTGTCTACTGAAGGATTCAGAAGGAGAAGAGCACCCTTTAGTTTTAGAAGGGAAAGTGAACTTTCTTGTCTGGAAGATTTCAGGAGTTCAGGAATATATTCAAGCCTTTCAGGAGAGGCTAGAGACCTATTGGATGAATCGTGGGCCCCAGGAACTAGGAAAAGATACATGGGCATTTAGAAGAAGTGATGGGCTCGACGTATGTCAAGGGGTTTCAATCCTGTGGAAGCTCCTATCCTGGAGATAGCCAATTATTTAGTGTCCCTATTTTATTCAGGTCTGTCAGATAGAACAATTAATTGTTATGGATCAGCCATTTCTGCTGGTCATGCTTTGATTAATTATTTTGCCATTGGCAGTGACCCGCTAATAAGAAGAGCAATGGACGGTGTGATAATTAAGAGACCACCTAAAACCCGTTATGAGTCCCCTTGAGACGTACATTTGGTTTTCAAGTTATTTACTAATCTGCCATGTAACAAGCACATCTCTATGAAACCAAGAACTCTGCTTTGCCTGATCTCTTTCAGGAGAGGCTCGGATGTTAAAGCTCTAGACATTTCTAATACATTTCTTCTGTAGAGGGGGTACATTTTGATATTTGGAAGAGAAAAACAATGTCTCAATTAATTATCTATCACATTTTCAATGATTGCAAAAAACTTTGTGTGGTGAGTTGTTGGAAGGTTTACGAGGACAAGATGTTGGAGTTTAATTCACATGGGGAAGACCAAGTGCTATTGTCTTATCTTAAACCTTATAAAGCAGTGTCTATGGCAACTTTTGCCAGGTGGGTACTTTCAGTCATGAATGAGTCTGGCGTGGATCTTTCAAGATTTAGTGTCCATTCCACGAGAGGGTCAATGGCTAGTAAGGTATTATGGTCTGGGGTTCCTTACTGGAAATTTTAAATGAAGCAGATTGACCCCTGTGCTCATGACAGAACCATTCCGTCATGAGGCCAGGGGCACGAAATCCCTCTGGTGCAGACAGCAGAGGGATTGCCATTTCACCCCTGTGACCTTGGGTGCTGGGGAAGAGCTTCCCCAGCTCCCGAGGCCCCCTCCCTGGTTTCTGTGCCATGAAAATTGGCGCGCACGTCGAACTGTCGTCATTGCACTGAAACCGAAACTGAAATGAGCCTTTAGGCTTTATGGGTTATCTCAGCCCCCCGGGCACGTAGAAAGTCGGGAGGGGTATCATTGGAAAGGGGAGAATCACCCCTTTCCAATGGTACCCATCCTCAGTGGATCGCAGCAGGGATCCACCCACTAGACACCAGGGAGGGGGGACCAGCCCCTTGGGCAAGGGCCTTCGTTCGCCCCATAAAGAAATGGGCTAAATTCAGTCTTTCTGCCTCCCCTGGGGAGCAGATGGGGCAGTAGCCCCCACTAAACACCAGGGATTTTTTGTTGCACAATTTTGTTTTAGGGTGGGGGCTGTCCGAAACGGGCATGCCAATGCCCCCACCCCCTGCCACCATTACCGCCTTTCTGCCCCCCCGGGGGGGGCAGAAAGCCCACTTAAAGCCAGGGATTTCTTTTCACGCAATTTAGGGTGAGGCTGCCCAAAACGGGCACGCCAATGCCCCCACCCCCCTGCCACCATTACAGCCTCTCTGCCCCCCCTGGGGGGCAGCAGCCCCCAGTCCGCCACCCCGGGGGGCAAAAAGCCCACTAGACGCCAGGGATATTTTGGGACAAATCTGAATTAGGGTGGGGGCTGCCCAAAATGGGCATGCCAATACCCCTACCCCTTCCCCACAAAAATGACCGCCTTTCTGCCCCCCCTGAGGGGAAGATGGGGCATTAGCCCCCAATCTGCCCCCGGGGGGACAAAAATCCCAGTAGACGCCAGGGATTTTTGGGCAAATTATGAATAGGGTGGGGGCATTGGCATGCCCGTTTTGGGCAGCCCCCACCCTAATTAAAATTTGCCCAAAAATCTCCATGGCGTCTTGTGGACTTTTAGCCCCCCCTGAGGGGCAGATGGGGGCATTAGCCCCCAATCCGCCCCCAGGTGGGTAAAAAGCCCACTAGACGGCAGGGATTTTTTTGGGCAAATTTTTATTAGGGTGGGGGCATTTTAAAACTTGCTAAAAAAAATCCCTGGCGTCTAGTAGGCTTTCTGCCACCCCTGGGAGGTAGATGGGGGCATTATCCCCCAATCTGCACCCCCAGGGGGGCAAAAAGCCCACTAGTCGCCAGGGATATTTTTTAGGTAAATTTGAATTAGGATGGGGGCTGCCCGAAACAGGCATGCCCATGTCCCCACCCCCTCCCCTGCAAAAAATACACCCTTGCGGGGGACAAAATGCCCAGTAGACACCAGAGATTTTTGGGGCAAATTTTAATTAGGGTGGGGGCATTGGCATGGCCATTTTGGGCAGCCCCCTTCCTAATTAAAACTTGCCCAAAAAACACCCTAGCGTCTTGTGGACTTTCAGCCCCACCGGGGGACAGATGGGGGCATTAGCCTCCAATCTGCCCCCCGGGGAGGCAAAAAGCCGACTAGACGCGAGGGATTTATTTGGGCACAATTTAATTAGGGTGAGGGCATTGGCATGCCCATTTTGGGCAGCCCCCACCCTAATTAAAATTTGCCCAAAACACTCCCTGGTGTCTAGTGGACTTTCAGCCACCCTGGGGGGCAGAAGGGGCATTAGCCCCCAATCTGCCCCACCGGGGTGGCAAAAAGCCCACTAGATGCCAGTTTTTTTTGGGGGACACATTTGAATTAGAGTGGGGCTGCCCAAAATGCCCATGACCCCACCCCCTCCCCCGCAAAAATTACAGCCTTCCTACCCCCCTGGGGGGCAGATGGGAACATTTTTATTAGGGTGGGGGCATTGGCATGCCCGTTTTTGCTAAAAAGAATTACTGGTGTCTAGTAGGCTTTCTGCCTCCCTTGGGGGGCAGATGGGGGTATTAGCCCCCAATGTGCACCATTTTTATGAGGAGACCCGGGGGAACTCTGGCTGGTAGGAAATTTGTGTCAGCCCGGTGATGTCACAACTTTCCCACACAAAAATATGTGAAAAAAGTGATTTTTTCAGCTAATTTTAAGGTTTGCAGGGGATTCTGGGTAAGGAAACGTTGGGGGATCCATGCAGGCCATAATTCCCTGGAATCCCATGGGTGTCTAGTTTTCAGAAATGTGTGGGTTTGGTAGATTTCCCTAAATGCCCGCAGAGCTAGGGTTAAAAAACTACAGCTAGGCACTTTGCCAAAAAATTGTCATTTTTCGCTGGGAAATTGAGGTGTGTCCATGTTGAGTTTTGTGCCTATTCCTGTCGCGGGCACTAGGCCTACCCACACAAGTGAGGTGCCACTTTTCTCAGAAGACTTTGGGGAACGCAGGGTGGGTGGAAATTTGTGAATGCACGCAAATTCCAGAACTTTCCAACACAGAAATGTGATGAAAATGTGGTTTATATGGCAACTCTTGGGGTTTGCAAGGGACTCTGGGTAACGGAACCTGGTGAGAGGCAGTCACGTCACCCCATCCTGGATTCCCCTGGGTGTCTAGTTTTAAAATATGAATAGGTTTGCTAGGTTTCCCTAGGTGCCGGCAGAGCTAGGGTTCAAAAACTACAGCTAGGCACTTTGCCAAAAAAGGGTCCTTTTACACTGTGAAATTGTGGTGTGTCCACGTTGAGTTTTGTGCCTATTCCTGTCGCGGGCACTAGGCCTACCCACACAAGTGAGGTGCCATTTTTCTCAGAAGACTTTGGGGAACGCAGGGTGGGTGGAAATTTGTGAATCCACGCAAATTCCAGAACTTTCCAACACAGAAATGTGATGAAAATGTGGTTTATATGGCAATTTTTGGGGTTTGCAAGGGACTCTGGGTAACGGAACCTGGTGAGAGGCAGTCACGTCACCCCATCCTGGATTCCCCTGGGTGTCTAGGTTTAAAATATGAATAGGTTTGCTAGGTTTCCCTAGGTGCCGTCAGAGCTAGGGTTCAAAAACTACAGCTAGGCACTTTACCAAAAAAGGGTCATTTTACACTGTGAAATTGTGTTGTGTCCACGTTGCGTTTTGTGCCTATTCCTGTCGCGGGCACTAGGCCTACCCACACAAGTGAGGTGCCACTTTTCTCAGAAGACTTTGGGGAACGCAGGGTGGGTGGAAATTTGTGAATGCACGCAAATTCCAGAACTTTCCAACACAGAAATGTGATGAAAATGTGGTTTATATGGCAACTCTTGGGGTTTGCAAGGGACTCTGGGTAACGGAACCTGGTGAGAGGCAGTCACGTCACCCCATCCTGGATTCCCCTGGGTGTCTAGTTTTAAAATATGTATAGGTTTGCTAGGTTTCCCTAGGTGTCGGCAGAGCTAGGGTCCAAAACTACAGCTAGGCACTTTGCCAAAAAAGGGTAATTTTGCACTGTGAAATTGTGTTGTGTCCACGTTGCGTTTTGTGCCTATTCCTGTCGCGGGCACTAGGCCTACCCACACAAGTGAGGTACCATTTTTCTCAGAAGACTTTGGGGACTGCAGGGTGGGTGGAAATTTGTGAATCCAGGCAAATTCCAGAACTTACCACCACAGAAATGTGAGGAAAATGTGGTTTATATGGCAATTTTTTGGGTTTGCAAGGGATTCTGGGTAACGGAACCTGGTGAGAGGCAGTCGAGTAACCCCATGCTGTATTCCCCTGGGTGTCTAGTATTAAAAAATGAATAGGTTTGCTAGGTTTCCCTGGCTGCCGGCAGATCTAGGGTTCGAAAACTACAGCTAGGCACTTTGCCAAAAATGGGTCATTTTTCACTGTGAAATTGTGTTATGTCCACGTTGCGTTTTGTGCCATTTCCTGTCGCGGGCACTAGGCCTATTCACGCAAGTGAGGTACCATTTTTCTCGGAAGACTTTGGGAAACGTGAGGTGGGTGGAAATCTGTGGTTCTACACAGATTCCAGAACTTTCCACCACAGAAATGTGAGGAAAATGTGTTTTTTTTGGCAATTTTAAGGTTTGCAAGGGATTCTGGGTAACAGAACCTAGTGAGAGGTAATCGAGCCACCCCATCCTGGATTCCCCTGGGTGTCTAGTTTTCAAAAATCTATAGGTTGCTAGGTTTCCCTAGGTGCCGGCAGAGCTAGCGTTAAAAAACTACAGCTAGTCACTTTGCCAAAAAAGGGTCATTTTTCACTGTGAAATTGAGTTGTGTCCACGTTGCGTTTTTTGCCGTTTCCTGTCACGGGCATTAGGCCTACCCACGCAAGTGAGGTACCATTTTTCTCGGAAGACTTTGGGGAATGCGGGGTGGGTGGAGATTTGCGGATCCACGCAGATTCCAGAACTTTCCCCCACAAAAATGTGCGAAAAATGTGTTTTTAAAAAAAGATTTTTTTGTTTGCAAGGGATTCTAGGTAACAGAACCTGGTGAGAGGCAGTCGAGTCACCACATCCTGGATTCCCCTGGGTGTCTAGTCTTAAAAAATATATAGGTTTTCTAGGTTTCCCTAGGTGTCGGCAGAACTAGGGTTCAAAAACTACAGCTAGGCACTTTGCCAAAAAAGGGTAATTTTTCACTGTGAAATTGTGTTGTGTCCACGTTGCGTTTTGTGCCTATTCCTGTCACGGGCATTAGGCCTACCCACGCAAGTGAGGTACCATTTTTCTCGGAAGACTTTGGGGAATGTGAGGTGGGTGGAAATCTGTGGTTCTACGCAGATTCCAGAACTTTCCACCACAGAAATGTGAGGAAAATGTGTTTTTTTGGCAATTTTCAATCAATCAATCAATCAAGGCATTTATATAGCGCACTACTCACTATATTTTAAGGTTTGCAAGGGATTCTGGGTAACAGAACCTAGTGAGAGGTAATCTAGCCACCCCATCCTGGATTCCCCTGGGTGTCTAGTTTTCAAAAATCTATAGGCTAGCTCGGTTTCCCTAGGTGCCGGCAGAGCTAGGGTTAAAAAACTACAGCTAGTCACTTTGCCAAAAAAGGGTCATTTTTCACTGTGAAATTGTGTTGTGTCCACGTTGCGTTTTTTGCCGTTTCCTTTCACGGGCATTAGGCCTACCCACGCAAGTGAGGTACCATTTTTCTCGGAAGACTTTGGGGGAATGCGGGGTGGGTGGAGATTTGCGGATCCACGCAGATTCCAGAACTTTCCCCCACAGAAATGTGAGAAAAATGTGTTTTTTAAAACATTTTTTTAGGTTTGCAAGGGATTCTAGATAACAGAACCTGGTGAGAGGCAGTCGAGTCACCCCATCCTGAATTCCCCTGGGTGTCTAGTTTTAAAAAATGTATAGGTTTGCTTGGTTTCCCTAGGTGCCAATAGAGCTAGGGTTCACAAACTACAGCTAGGCACTTTGCCAAAAAAAGGGTTATTTTTCACTGTGAAATTGAGGTGTGTCCACGTTGCGTTTTGCACCCACACAAGTGACATACCATTTTTCTCGGAAGACTTTGGGAAACATGGTGTGAGTCGAAATTTGTGGATCCACACAGATTCTAGAACTTTCCACAACAGAAATGTGACGAAAATGTGTTTTTTTGGACATTTATTTAGGTTTGCAAGGGATTCTGGGTAACAGAACTTGGTTCAAGCCAGTCAAGTCCCCCCATCCTGTGTTCCCCTGGGTGTCTAGTTCCTCAAAAATGTATTGGTTTGCTAGGTTTTCCTAGGTGCTGGCAAAGTTAGGGTTCAAAAACTACAGCTAGGTACTTTGCAAAAAAAGGGTAATTTTTAATTGTGAAAATGTGGTGTGTTCACGTTGCGTTTTGAGCCGTTTCCTGTTGTGGGCACTATGCCTATCCACACTAGTAAGGTACCATTTTTATCGGGATAATTAGGGTGATTCAGATTTGTAAAGCAACTATTATTACCTATTGACTTTGAATGCATTTCTGCCTTCCAAATGAAAGACAATGTGTAAAAAATAAGTCATTTTGAAAAATGACCGATAATTCTCATGCTAGTATGAGTGTTCCCAATTCCGGAAATGTGCAAATATCTACTGTTTCTAAACTCTATATTTTGTTCCCATTTCAGAAATACATAGGTGTCTTTCATACCAATTTTTCCATGTATACATTTCCCCAGAGTAATTGCTATATACCCGCTACATAATAAAAAAACATTGCAAGTCGCTGCTCAGTTTTTGGCTCTGGGTTCGTCGGGTTCTTGGTGAACCTACAAGTACTATATATACCCACAACCAGTAAGATCCTGCAGATGTAACGGTATATTGCTTTCAAAGAGCTGTCATAATTAGAAGAAGTTACAGGTGAAAACGTTCACACAAAAAGTTGTTTTTTTCAACTAATTTTCAACTTTTCCTATAATTAACTGTTATTTTCTATAAAGAAACCTTGAAGGATCTACACAAATGACCCCTTGCTGAATTCAGAATTTTGCCTACTTTTCACAAATGTATAGCTTTCCAGGATCCATTATTGCTTTCCTACCCATTTCTACCATTAACTGGAAGGAGGTTGAAAGCACAAAAAATAGCAAAAATAGGCTATGTCCCAGAAAAATGGCAAAACTGTGTAAAAAGTTTCGTTTTTCTGACGCAAGTCTGTCATTCCCTAAAAACTGGGGAAATGGTGATTTCAGCCCTACAAACCCTTTTTTAATACCATTTGCAGGGAAAACCCCAGACGCTTTCATTTGCAGCACTTTTTTCCCATTTTTCCCTAAAAAAACAAAATTTAGCTGTATTTTGGCTAATTTCTGGGACCCCACCAGGGAAATCCACAAACCCTGGGTACCTTTAGAATCCCCATGCTGTTGGAAGAAAAGAACGCAAATTTGGCGTGGATACCTTATGTGGTCAAAAAGTTACAGGGGCCAAAGCGCGAACTACCCCAAATAGCCCAAAAATGCTTAGCACGGGGGGGGGGGGGGGGGGGGCGAGAAGCCTAGCAGCGAGGGGTTAAACTTGCATAATGGTAGCCTCTGGTTTTGTAATGAAATGGCTATTCTCCAATTAACGTGCAAAGAGAATCTTGATTTCATTAAAGACAATCGAGTCTAACATTATCCCACACTCCTCACCCTTATGGTAGAGAACAAAACAAAACAAAAAAAAGAAAAGAAAAAAGATTTTAAAGACACTGTGATGAGTTGTAATTATCATTATGGTGGGTGTTATAATGCCAACTTACTAGAGTTACTGTGTTAAGTTATAATTATTGACATGGTTAGAGTTATAAAGATATAGGGCCATATGTATCAAAAAAGAATTTTGCGCTATTCTCAAATTGCGATTTATAGCAAATCGCAATTAGAGAATCGCAAAATGCAATGTATGTAGGATTTGCAAAATTTTTTGTCAATCCTACATATTCCTTATTTGCGAATCGCAAATTGAGATTCGCAATTAAGGTATACCTTCCTATTTCATTCCTATGAGCTAGGAGGCGCATACGAATAAATGGGAAGACATTCTCAATTTGCGATTACCAAGTAAGGAATCACAAATTGAGAATGCAATTTCAAGGGTGCAAGGGTGCCAAAAGGATACCCTGTTGCACCCCTGAAATATGCATGTGTACACATTTTGCGCACATACATGCCATAAGGGCATGTATGTGCGACATATGGCACTATTAAAAAATCAAAAAAGTGCTTTTTTAAAGAAAATTGCAAATTACCACCAGCATGAAGCTGGTGGTAATTTGCAATTCCTTAAGGCCAAATAGAAAATTTCTGGTGCTTCCAGAATTGCATTTAAGGAATCACAATTTGCAATTCCTTAATTGCATTTGCAAAATAGAGAATCGCAAATTTTACAATTCTCCATTTTGCAATGGCCTTTTGAGATGATACATCCCAAAAGGCTTTTTCCAATTCGCAAACGGGCCGATTCTGAGAATCTGCCCGTTTGCAAACGGGAAAAAGGCTTTATACATATGGCACATATTTATTTGTATAGGTAATTTAGAGTTTGATTTTTTCCAGAGAATAATTTGTGAGCTTATCCTGATGAAGACGGATTATTATTTGTTTATTGAAGATATGGAGCTTCTTGGTTACCTCCAAACAATGTCAGGCCTTTTTTTGTCTTTAGTTTTTATTGCATCCTAAAAGAGAATGAAGACTATATGCACTGAATGCTTACATGTATTGAACATTCTATGGTTTATGATGTGGTAATGTTCTTTAAGGGGCTGCAGGTTGGGGCAGCAATAAAAGGTTATTGCATAATGTTAGCCTCCATTGTCTTTAATGAAATCATTCTCATTGCATGTTAATTGGAGAATCGCCATTCTACCATGTTTATAGGAAAGAGCACAAGCACTTTAGCACTGGTTAGCAGATCTATGCCATCTGGGTCCTCCCAAAAGGTTTTATGGCCCTTAAGCGATGGGAAAAGGCAAAGAGGTGGATTGGATGGGAGGGCAAATTGATGTTACAGACACCACTGTGGAATGGAACCTACCTGATGTACACTGAACAACACCCTTGCTTCCAGTCATAGGACAATATTGGAATCTCACTGTTGGGGGATGTGTGGGAAGGCACCTATATTGAACAATTTTCGGAACTGCTGTCCAAATCTTAGCCTTCCAGTACTCAATTTTGTAGATATCTTCACTTGACGCATGAACTGGAGGTGGATAGTTCTCCAGGTGCAGAGATTCAGGATTTCTCCCATGTTGAGGCTTGAATAAAATCAACATGGGCAGTACTTCTGTTATCTTTTGATGACTTATAGCCAATTCACCAAATGAGTTGTCAGTACTCCGTGCCAAGTGAGAAGAAGATGAGAGACAGTCGGATTGTGCAGACTGAGAGAAACAATTCTTTCTCCCAGGGAGTTGATGATCTCAGATTGGCTTAAACCAATTCAGTTTTATACCTAGAGTCTGCTATACTCCCTTCATGGCTTTGGAGGTTAGGAATGGTTGGAATGCCCACTTCCTTTATGTTTCAGAAAAAAATTGGCTCATGGAGGCACATGATGTGGTCTTGCCCCAAAATTGTACTTTTTGGCTACAGCGTCTGAAATCATTAAATGATGTAACAGTCATACCAATTAAACTTTATCCTAAATTTGTGCCTACTGGGTATGTTGGGTAAAGTGGAAGGAGCTCAGATGAATTAAATCTAGTAGTAATTGGCACCCAGTTGCCAAAAACATCCTTAAAATGTGGAAAGCAGCAGACTCCTCCCTACATTCGGGGTGGTTACAGGGAATGGATTGGTGTGCAGAAGATTTAATACATAGGGTGCATGGATGTTCCAACAAATTTCAAAAGAGGTAAAGCATTTGGATAGACCATTTTTAATTAGAGTAAATTTTAAGTGTAATTTGTTATGTAACTTGAAATAATGCAATATGATTTTCATATAGCCTTATCTGTCACTGTAGTTGACCTGTCATTTCTTGCATTTTACTGTCTAATTTTGAAAACATAATAAAAATAGTTGCATTAAAAAGGAAACTGGTGGTGTGCTGTGGCTGAGAGATATTTACGGCTTAAAGTAGTCTCTCGCAACTATCTGACTTGACTGTTGCATTCGAGTTACAACCTAGTGTTACATTTTCACACAAGACCCCAGCACAATGTGTGTAATTTTGCATAATTGTCATAACAATTACGTACAATACACGAGGGAACATCTTGGAAATTTCATTCAACTCTAACCATTATCAACGATGTAGAAATTCATAAAAAAAAGTACTAACCAATTGTCATTAGAATTAAGGTAAATCATCAATGATTATATAATGAATAATTCCTCAAAGACTCGGAACATTGTTCAAAGTAAAAATAATCAGGCTGATCCTGATATCTCTTGATAAACGCATGGGTTATTCTGGTGCAACATTATTTGTTTCTGGATGTGCTTTAAATTGACGTCACAGTTTAACAGTGTGCGCTTACAAAAAGAATGGTGCCACCACATCATACCGATTTTCTGAACACGATTCTTTCATTGTTTCTGCATACGATTGCATGTACTCGAACATACAATGTTCTGAGTCTTTGAGGGTATTCATGTCCACATAAGAAAAATCTGTCCTGAAGATGGTCTTATAGATGTCCTCACAACAAAGACCGAAACATCGACAACTTAACCCATTTTTCATTGTAACCATTGTTTTAGGAATTATTCATTATCAAATCAATGATGATTTACCTTAATTCTAATGTACGAAATGGGTTATGGCAAAAGTGCCTATGAGACTTACAAACTACAGTGTGGAATCTCTATCACTTTTGTCTGTATGCGAATTATCTTCTGTACCCTTTAGAATAACACATTTTTCACATAATTTGTATTTTGAAAAGTATACACCTGTATTACTTTCATGTAAAAGCCAATTGGAAGGGCTTTTAATAATTTGTTTTCTGGAAAGACTATGTGAGAGTCTATATTGAAAAATCTCTTGTAGGCACTGTTACCCAACATTGAATATATAAGATTGCCAGTAATATGTCCAGAAAACATAGAGGCCAGAAGCCGCAGGCAATTGAGTTAACTAATGCAACTGAGGGGTGTATGAGAAAGATGTGGACTTATCCCACTTACTAAACCCAGGAAAAAAACAGACAAACCAGACAAATGTATTAAAGTACTGGCCTGGGTGTCAGCAGAAGACAATGCTTGAGGCTTTGTAAAATTATAGTGGCGCATTGAAAAAATATGCAACCACTCACCCAACGAATGGGGAACCAATCATATACCCAACAATTGCAACATGCAGATCCACTTGTGTCTGCCGAGCCAAAGCTCCTGGTGATAGAGGCACAGCTACATCATTACAGCCAGGTTACACCAGATGAGCCTCTTCATATCAAGATAGCAAGGGCAGCAAGATAGATAAGTAGTCAAGTGCAATGGCAACAACTCTGGTGATGACTATCGGTGAAGCAGCCTCTTCAGGTGGAGTAGGTATGGCCATGGAAATAGGAAGAGAGCAGGCAAATACAGAGTTCCCAGAGGTGACATTTACTGTGGGGTACAAGTGACAAGTCTCCTCACCCTACATTTATAATCTGAAGGAAATTCTCTAGAGGAGTCAAATGTTTTTGAGGAGTCATTTGCCACAACCACACACTTGTCCTTTGAGGAGCTTGAATTTTTAAAGCAGCTATGAAATCGATTTCCCAAAACCACAAAAAAAATCACAAATCTTCAGGGGCTTATTTGCAGACACAAATGTCAGAAGAATATACTATTAACCAAAAGGACTTTAAATTAAACCCCCTACCACTTTCCTTTTTCCCAGCTACAGAAAAGAGCACCCAGCATGAACTGAAATCACCATTATGGTGGATCTATCCCCAATGACACCAACCTTAAAAGAGGACGAAAAAGTACAATTTCATAATAGTACATTAAATAGAGTTATGGCTGCAAGCCTGGGCAGGAAAGAAAGACTGAATACGATTAAGACAGAAAGTCACAGTCATCCACTATTTAAAACAACAACAGGAGGAAAATCCATTGACTTATACCCAGGAGTAGACAATCGAGTCTGGTTGTTCCCCCCTGAGCCCAGAAACTGCCAGTCTAGGCAGTCAAGGACTGTAAATGTCAAGCCACCTCTAACAAGAACATATTATGTCATCATTCTAGCAGGTACCAGAGTAGCCAATCTACAGATAGTCCTCCACTAACGCATCAGCCCAGAAAAAGGGAGGTCTTACAGATAGCACCATACAAAAGGCTCCCCAAGCCGACAATGAGAAATTATTGGAAAACACATGCCTTGGACAAGACAGTAGATGTATAAGGAGGAGGGGAAATCACATAATACAGTTGGATAAAAGTGAGACACAACTGCACAGGCACTGTGCAATAGCTAAATAAACTCAATATTGAAATAATGGAATTGAAAACAGAAAGTCAAGAGCTGCATCAAGAAAACAAAGGAGAGAGAAGCAATAACTACATGTGCACAGGAACAAATACTGATTCATCCTGCCTATCTACAAATAATACTGTCCATGAAGAGCATGAATCCAAAAGTAAAAGCAAAATAGAAATTGCCCATGGCAGAACAGAAAGAAGCTATCCTTCCAACTAATCTTCCCTTAGAGGCAGTGGCGAAAATGAATTATATTTTAAAGGCTGAAGTTGGAAACATAGAATGGCTGAGAATCAAAAATTCTGTCATTAGTAATGAATAGAGAAGGAATGAAGTCCCTGGAAAACAAAACATACAAATGGCTGATCGATGAATTAGGAGATAATTCAGTACATAAGAATGACCCTCAGATCGTGAGATGCCATCAAACCAGTCTGGGTAGCAATACTAGTTGCATCCTAGTTGGTACAGGACACCCAAATGTTTGTGACCATATCCACAGGAGTATGCCACTAGCAAATCATTTCTCGGGCTCCAGAAATGCGATCGACTCAAATCCGAGGCAGCGAAAGCAGAAGATCTCCCTCAATAATGGTAATCAGTATGAAACTGCCATCCTCAAAATGTGTGATAGTGTAGACCAAAGCAAACGTCTGAATTGGCATACCCTCAAGAACAAGGGCACCGACATGGAATTGGATTTTTTGTAAGTCAACAGTTGAAGGGGACATAAAAATCTCAGGTGGGCAAAGCCCAGAGGATGCAGCACCCCTGGAGAACAAGTCCAAGGGCCCATACATTCTAGATCTGCCAAATTATGTCAATATAGGAACTTTAGGTGGGTCCAAACTGATGGATGGTGTAGGCCCAGACTGATGGATGGGTCATGCCAGGTGAACAAGTTCAAGATACTGTATACTCAGGACCCACCAATTCATGTCAAAATGGACTGACTAGCCAACCGACATACACAGGGTCATTTGAAACCCAATAGATGGGACTTCAAAAGCTCTTTGTCTCCTGGAATGTGGCAGGGATCTCCCAAAAAACGGTCGACAATGACTTTTTGCACTTCCTATCATCCCATAATGTAATTATACTTTAAGAACCATGGGCTTCATCACCGTAGGTATTACCAGGCTACATCAATCATGCAAAAAGTGTGAAAGAATTGGAGAACACAAGAAACAGAGAATTTCAGATATCGTGCCCAACTTATAGATCTGTGCCAACCAAAGTAAAGGAGGATGTCCATGAAAACCTCCATATTGTGGATATTAACATTTTAGATAAATCAGCTTTAAGAATAATAAACAGCTACATGTAAGAAAAAGGATGGCTGGGTTTATTCACCGTCTAAAATGTATCAAAGAAGTATTACATCTGCCATACCGGACTAAGGTCTTCAACTTAATTTGTGATGACCTCAATTGCATGATGGGAAATTGGGGAAATGATGATGAAGCCCTAAAGAAATTGAAAGCAGTGTGTGGCGTCCCCTCAATCAGTCTTGCTTCCCCCAAGGAAGATGCCAAAGACAAATGGTTAGCCCTATTATACCTAGTTGTAGGCCTTATCTTTGCCTGTAATTCTCATGAAAATAAAGACTTCAAGGTGCCCACATATAATGCCCACAGAGCACAATATGTATTCGACCATATATCCTGGTTAAATCACTGACTGGAGCATATTCATGAAAGCACAGTGGAAGTTGGAGAGCGATCATAATCCCCTTTGCCTAGAGCAAAAAACCAATACACTTTTAGTACCTATTGAAATTTAAGAGCTAAATAGCACCTGGGAGGACAAATCAGTATCAAATGGAATAAAAATTGTGAATCAAACGTAGAGGACTGGAAAACAGATTCACCAGAAGTCGACATAAAAAACAGTTACTGAACAGACCCACACTACCACTTTATTACTTTTACTGAAATCACTAACTCCAATCATCTCAAGTATGTGCTTGTTTAAAAAACTGCAGAAAATAACAAATTCCAGCAAAGAAGGATCGTTCCACGAAGAATGCTAAGTAAAGAAAACAGAATTGCAAACTGCCCTGCTGCTGTGAACGCCCTCAAAAGGTAATAAGGGCCAAGAGTAAGCTAGAAAGCCGGAAAAAGAAGAAAATGTTTGAATTATCAACCAGAAAGCGGCAGGAGTCAGAACAAGCCACACTGTAGAAGGATACACATTTTCTTTGGGTGGAAGTTCCGGGATGGGTTTGGAGTAAGGAGAAACTACTGGGAATCAAATGTTTCAGAAGAAGTCTGGACAATACATCTTTACAAAGTCTTTAATTCCACGGATGAGAATGCAGAGAATATATTGTGCCCAATCGCCAATGTAACTAATGAGGACATTCTCACCATGCTAATAAATGTTAATCTTTTAGAGACTTTCTCAAAGGATAAAGTGAAGGGAGCCATAGAAGAACTCACTAAGATGAGAGTGCCAGGTCCTAACATGATACCCCAAGAGGTTATTCTTGCAGACACCTACTGGTTGGCTGAAATACTTAGAAACATCTTTGCAGGAATTATAGTGACAAATAACTCCCTAGACTCAGTGCTTAACACAGTAGAAATGTGCCGTTATACAAGAAGGGCCAAATGTTCCACAGACTCATAGATCAATCATTTTTATTGACATAGACTGCAAATTCATATCTAAACTGGTTTGAAGGCTATGGATGACTGGGCTACCAATGAGAACATTCTCTTACCAATACAAGGAGACTTAAAATAAGGATTATCATCAATTTAACAAATATTCACTCTCTCACATATAATCTACAAATTTAGCACAGCAATCAAAAGTTCTAGCCTTTTCCTCAGCCTTTGATGTGGTCTCAAAAAATCGACTGACTGCTATGGGCATTGATCCCGGGCTGTTTGCATTATTCATCTGCTGTGTACTGGGACTTACTCCCAGTTAAGACTCAACCAAGCAGGGTTTATCAGCAAAACATTATATAATAACAGAGGGGTCATGCAAGGTAGTCACTTTTTTCCATGTGCACAAACATGAAGTTAGAAAAGCCACCACCACCATCTTGACAGTAAAAGGTCCCTGCCTTTCTTTACGATGATGATTGCATCTTTATAGCAACAATCCCTAAGGACTTGCAAGCACAGAAAATGGCTATGAATCAAAATAGGAAGACAATGATAATGACTTTAAGGACCACACGCTAAGGGAAGTTTTCCTTCTTTGTAAATCAAGTAAAACTGGAAGAAGTGGCATTATTTAATGCTCTAGCCATGATAAAATATAGACCTTCAAGGTGGAAAAACCATACATCAACTATAGGGAAATCTGAAGCCGCTGCAAATTCTGTTCTATGATTGGCCTGCAAACATAGTCATTGCTCTCAAGCTTTATCAATAAAGTCTTTCAGACAAAAATCAGAAACTATATCATGTACGCTGCAGAGCTGTGGGGAGTACACAAGTCCACGCTAGAAGTAGGTCGATTTGAGAGAATGGTTTGGAAATCTTTGCTCAATCTGCCATCCATCTTTCCAACAGTAGCATTAGAAAGAGACATTGGCTACTCCTCAATTGCACCTAGATGCCAGATGACCCCCATTAAGTATGGACTAAAAAGATTGAGATTGCATGGCACAAATTTTGTGGATTATGCCTAGAAAGAACACTTCTCTATTAACACCAAATCAGCGTACATAATCCTATGGGAAAAGGAAACTAAGAGACCTGGTTTGTCTATGACAGTGAACATGATCTTTCTGATGCACAAGAAGGTCAATGACATCAGAAGCAGGCAATTCCTCCGTTTAAAGCAAAAACAGAAAATAGCCACCCTAAGTCATTTTCATATGAGATGTCATGTTGGCCTGTTTGATCCATCACTCAATGCCCAACAGTATGTTGTTCTTCTAGAAAACAAGAGGGAAAGAAGACGTTTTGCATTAGCAAGGGAAGGTCGTCTGGTACTGAATGTTATCAAGAACAGAAGAAACTCTGCTTCCTCAGAAAAATGATCCTGTGAGGAAAAGAGGATATGGCGCACTTTATGTTACATTGTCATCTGTATAATAACGTCAGATCACGCTCAATAGCCAGATTTTACACAAAGAAGAATTATACAATGCAGCATAGAAATCATTTTTTCTGTTTAGTAATTTTTCAAGTTTTACAACAAAAGCAACTGGTTTATTCCTAAGTATAAGCTGGGACATTCAGGCAAAGTTTCAGGTAACTTGACAAGCTTAGCAGAAATTAGAAGCAGTACCGCTAGAGTAGGTACTTGTATATTGCACTATTGTATCTTATGGTTTTAAATGAGAGGGATTTTGATTGTATTCTAAATGTGAGTTTGTGAAGAACGTCTGCATCATTCCCCCCTATCTCAGTGTTTTAAATGAGAGTGATTTTAATTGTTTTTGAACTTATTTCGTGAACAATTGTGTCTAAGTGGCTGTTGGCTGTATTTTTTCCAGTGTAAAAGGCTATTATTTTGAGACTAAACCGAAAGCCCTTTATAATAAATCCAAATCAGCTCATCTCTCATGGGAAGAAGATGGTTCTGAATCCCAACTGCTTCATTCATGCTATGCAAGGCTAGATATTCTTTATGGAACCTTCACTATACCTATAATGTACCTTTTCTGAAAATCCTCACACACAAACCCAGATACGTTGCACAAATTATATTTAACTGCTACCAGCCCATATTTCCCTTGACAGTATGCACAATATGTTTAACTTGTGTGCATGGGGCAGTGGGAATCACTGCTCCACTGCACAGATGTACAATAAATCCTCAACATTGATAATGCCTTCTCCCATGTAAACATTTTCAGACACATAAGTCAGTCTATTCTGTTTCTGCACACCTTGCTGAAATACCCAATATTGTCGCAAATCCCAAATTTACATCCAATAAGTCAAAACATGTTTGAATTCAACATAACTGCAGATCTTGCACTTTCATTCTTACTTGTAATTCAGAGTATGCATGCTGTTTCTCCCATTAACTTTGGTTCTCCAAAACATCCAATTGCTTCACATTACTTAACAAATCTGGTACTTCCAATGTCATCCATGTTCTTGCATGTTTAAATTGTCTGTTGAACGGTATTGGAATGTATCTCGAAAAGGAGATCCAAGATTGGTGGGTTGCGATCCAAAGCCTTCCAGTTAATTCACTATGAAGCGCTAATACTTTTAAAGCAATCACGTGACTGTATAACTTGTACAGACATGACAAATGAATGCACATGTACTACTATATTATTTTGTGTTTGAAAATATTACATTGTTTGTTGACAATTTGTAGTTTAAATGAATTGTCACCATGCTCTTCTAAGTATGCAAGCACATTTTCAAATACATTCCATTATTCAATCCCCAATTAATATCATTTGTTTTTTTTTGTTTCTGCTATGTATCTAGCACAATCGCATTCGCTCTCGCAGGCAATACACTGGAAGAGATTGAGGCCATTACCTACCTGGGAAGTGTCATAGAAAAGCAGGGCAGAATAGATGTTGATGTAAAGACAAGAATCGACAAAGCAAGAGCTGCCTTCATTCAGCTAAGGAAGATCTGGAGCTCCAAGGACCTAACCCTGCAAACCAAGATCAGGCCTAATAATGCCAATATAAAATTGGTCCTTCTGTATGTAGTAGAAACTTGGAGGAAAACAGTGACCACCACTAACAAAGTCCAAACCTCCATCAAAACATGTCTGAGAAAAATCCTCCAAATCATCTGGCCAAACACCATCAGCAACAATGACCTATGGCAGCAGACATTCCAACTCCTGCTAATGAAGAAATCATGAAAAGATGCTGGGGCTGGATATGACACACCCTCCACAGCCTGCATCAAACAGCACTAGACAAGCCCTGACTTGGAACCCTTAAGGGCAAATGAAAGGAGGAAGGCCAGGAAACACCTGAAATGGAGACCTTGAAGCTAACTGCAAGGACATGGGTTATACCCGAAGTCATTGAATGAAAAGTGCATGACAAAGATGGCTGGAGGATCCTGGTTAATGGGCTATACCCCAGAAGGGGTAGTAGGAATAAGTAAGTAATGTGTCTAGACCTACAAAAGACTTAATTAGCTGTGAACTAGTTGCTCTTAATGCAACAGTCAGCATTAAAAAAAGATCCCCCAATTTACAAACATGCAGACCAGGGCTTTTCAACCACTCTCCACAGCACAGTGCCCTTTTGGAAGAACTCCCTTGTACATGGCATTCATTGTATATGCATCACTGATGACTGAGGAAGCAGAGCATTATTCTCCTCGAATATCTCTGCACATCTGCAATCTCAAGCCAGCCAACACAACAGCACCATATATTACTTACAACTGAAGGAAGGCACATATGGTGGCGAGGATGCAGGAAAAAGCATCTCCTGCTTGTATTTCAGAGTATGCATGCTGTTTCTGCCATTAACGTTGGTAAATTAAAAAAAATATGCAGTAACATAGCCAACCTGAGATCGATGGCTCCAAGAAAGCCACGGTATTGCTTTTTTTTGATTGGGAAGCAATACCTTGAAACTCAGATACCCTTCATTCTTCAATTAACCTTGTTTTATCAAACAAATCTTCATCTTCCAAACACAGATCTTATGATTTAAATTCAACATGGTGCTCCTTTATTGCAGTATATGGTGGAAAATCCACAGATGTGTGTGCCTACTCTTCACCATAGGAAGCATGACACTGGTTTCCCACAGGATGCAAATAAAGCTTCAATTTTTTCCTGAAGACAGATATACCAGTATGAACAGCAGTTGGAAACACAGACAAGGAGTGAGCTCTCAACTGGCAATACCAGAAGCAGCACAGAAACAGCACAGGACTGCATTCCAGAAGAAAATTCAGGTGTCTTCCATGATGCCGCATACAGAGAAACAAACACAAAATTCTTTAAAAAAGGAATAAAAAACTAAAAGGACAGTTGCTTTGTGGTGTTTTATTTGCAATATATTCAGAATATCAATTTCATAAAACCAAGTCCCTGTGACAAGAAGCAAACATAAATTACACAAGGCTCAGTTCTCAAAAGATATAAAGAAGGACATATTTTCAAGAGAAAATTGGAAATATGAATACATAAATCTACAGTATGCTACGTTTTTCTCGCTTGTAAATGTAATGCATGAACAGTAAATATGTACACAATGCATTATTTGGTGATTATTTAAACATTTCAGCTATGACAATGCAGACCCAACTACTCATGTTTAAATGCAGAAGTAAATAACATCTATAGATGGAAAAGCGTAGGCAACACACACATATTTCGTGTGAGTACAAGGATAATGGTGTCAACAAAGAAAAACATATTCTCCCCAAAGACAATAATATCTGTATGCAAACTCGTCATACTGCACCGTTTACTCATCAAGAATATTCTAGCTGATTAAAAATAGGAATGGGTACATTTTGCAAACTGGAACACTTTTGGGAAGCAATACAAAAAACAAAGTAATGCTTGTCCTTGTTCTTTGAGACTTGGATCATATTTAGAACTCTACTTCAAATATAGCCATTACCCTAAAGGAATACATGTCAGAGCTTTGAAACCAGAGCTTCAGGAATCAGGTCCACATTGATTTTACTGCCACTGTTGTATTAGTGTGCTTTATTGCAAAAAAATCATCGAACAATATATGGAGCTGGTTGTAACAACTATGCGACTTTCCAAAATGTGTGTATAAAATATTATCTTACAGAAGACAGGGAAACATCAGAGGTTCTACAGTGTAAAAGCATTGACTAAAGCATACAAAGGTATAGATACTTATCTCACAATAAAACTGTCTGTCTCATTGGATGCACCCCATTACATGGGATCTTACTGCATTGGAAGTCACTACATAAGGTGTGTAAGTACAGCAGGCAGGAGTGATTCAAATATCCTTAACCTACAGACTAAAGCTTGAGAAAATAAAAGGAACAGGCTGAAAGGTCTGTGTAGATATTCAAACCCACCTAGCCAGTTCATCCTTACAGATTTACCTTTTTTCACAACTCTATTGAAATAGCACCTTTAATGGCCTAATTCTTTGGTAGGGAGTAAATGTATATGCTTAACAAATGTACATACAATAAAAAAGAAAATATTAGTCAGAAATATTGTAGGAAATGTATGTGTTTTGCCCTGATCATCCTCATTTTTGTGACTGATACTGGTGGTTATTTTCTCTGAAAGACCCCTAGGCTCTGCTAACCAGACCCCGGGCCAGTGCTCTGTCCTTAAAAGGTACATGTTAATTGGTGTAATTACAATTGGCTAAGACAACCTACCTGTCAGGCCCTACTATATGGTAGGGAATGTAGGTTAAGAGACCTCATCGGGACATACTCTACTTAAGTGTGCACTGCTGTAGTGTCTGGTGTCATTTTAAAAGAAGCCCTGCCTTGCACGATGGGTTTAAAATAAAAAACTATGTCCACAATTGACTTTGGAATAAAAAGTACTTCCAAAGTCCAAAACTATCTTATTATTATATATAAGTTTCCCCTAAGGTCTGCCCTAGGTGCCTCAAGGGTAGGGTGCCTTAGGTAGAGAGATTATACAATATGTTTTATATGCCCTGGTGAGAGAAAAACAGCCAAAGCAGTTGTCATCACTGTAGAGCTGCTAGATATAAAGGCTAACATGGGAGGCTTCATTAAACCTATAATAAAGTCTAAACTTTGATTGGGGTTAGCTGGCAACATAATTCAAAGTATCAAAATGATAGTTACAATAAATCAACAACTTGCCATGGTCAAATGTATTAGAACTATTGCTGGGAAGTAGTTTTCGAACTTACTCTCCTGAAGTTACCTAAAACAGCATAGTAGCATCCTCTTCTGATTGGCCAGCCTCTGAAAGCCTTAGCCAAGCTACTCCCTGAATAGGTATGAAGAGGCCTCGGGCAGAAGCAATACAACCATTTGGTAGGAGGAGATTTGCTTCCACGAGAAGCTAGGGACAGGAAGGGGGCTGGGGAGATAAACTGAACTTCAAAGGTAGAAGCACAGATGTCACAGGACCCAGGCTGCCCCCACTTCCTTGATCCCCGGCCAGATGAGAGTCACCCTATTTAGATTAGGAGAGGGTCTGGAAGAGGAGTGTAGGGAAAGGGTAGCTACACATGTTGGTTGGTTTAGCCAGACCTGCACTCCAAGGAGAGAATTTCTCCATCTTTATTTTTGGAGAATTTTCTTTCTGGGACACAAATATGCCACACTTCCCACTAAGTGGTCATAGCAGTGGGTGTCAACTTGAACCCCATTGGTTGGGGTCCCCCCCTTACCAGCCCAGAATGGGGAACAAATATGAGAGATATGCAGGATCTCCTCAGATCCCTGTCTGAAACAACTGGAGAGGAAGCACTGCCCTGCTGGACCATTGGACTGCTCAACAGAGGACTGCTCTCAGAAGGACTGCACCGGCTGCGCTCTAATGGCTTCACACAAGAAGGACTTTGTCTTTAAAGATAAGGAGTGGACTCACTGAGCAACGACTGGTAGAAAAGTACTGGAAGAAGCCACCTGCAACACCCACTACAAGGACAACTCCAACGGACCAGTTTCACATCGATTTTTCTGGACTGACTAGGTGCATTTTGGGAGTTGGATTCCCAGACTCCAAGAGGCAAACCAGAACTTCTGAACCCTTGGCTGGTGCCCTGAAACCGTTTTGTGTATCACGAAACTTTCAAAGAAATACTCCTGAAAGTTTGGGCTGTTTTGACCATCTTTGGTGAACAAACTCAAGAGGAAGACCAGCAACGATGATAAGAGTCAAGCTGGCATTGTTTAACCACTTCACAGCCTGATCGTGATGGTTTGCCCCGCTGAAAGCTTTGGAACTCATCACTGTTGCTGAAAAAGACAAAGACCTTCAGGGCTCACTGTGGCATTGCTTTGCAGCAGGCTGCTGTCGTCAACTCAAAATCCAGATCTGAAGACCAGATTGCTCTACGTCAAGAGAAAAAGCTTTAAAAAAGTGACTAACCCAGAAGGTAAAAACTTCACCAGGCCCAACGGCTTATCATTTCCAACCTGGTCTCCATCATGGTCAGCCTGAAACTTTGACTTTGTACCGGTCCACGAGACCAGATAGCTGTGGTTAGCACTTTACCGTTTTTGGTGCTAGAAAGCTAATTTTTTAATTTAAACTTTCAAAATTCTCTCCAGTTCCCTGCCTTGTATTTCTGTTGTTTTAGTATCGTTTAAAGATAAAAATTGTCTCTATTTTGCATAAATTGCTGTTGGATTTTTATTGTGTTGTGTATTTTACTTATTAACTGTTTTGACAATATTAAATGCTTTACACACCTGTCTACTAAATTAAGCCTGATTGCTCGTCTGCCAAGCTACCACGGAGTGAACAAGGATTAATTTATTGAGACTTTGCTGGATATTATTTATGATTGTGGTGTTACTACTAGCTGTAGATACATACATGCACATACTAATGAACCATCTTCGAAAAATCATATTACTGCATTCTAAAACACATTTCCGTTGATCAATTACATAACTTTAACAATTAGATAAACGCAAATTAAGTAATGCAAAACAATTTTGCGCCTTTGGGCCTATAGACCTTTGGGCCGATAGGAATGAATAGAGGGGTATTAGCTAATTGCAATGACCTAATTGCGATTGCGACTCTGTCAGAATTGCTATTAGGTAATCGTCATTTTCTTACATACCATTTTGCATTCCTTAAATAGTGATTACCTTAAATTTGCTATGTAGGGAATGCAACATGGATTTTTGATACAAGTGGCCCTTAGTGAAGGTGAGGCAATGCAGCTGCTGTGATTCAAAGAGCTCATTCTCCACCACCTGAGCTTGCCTCTAGACAAATGGGCTGATTACTAAGGATAGTGTTATAGGTTCTATAGATGCATGCTCTGTCTTCTCTGGAAAACTGATACCTGCCTTTCAGTAGCAGTAATTTGTCAGGACACCAGGACAGACATCCAAAAAATGGGACTAATCAATCTAATCCGAGCTATTTTGAACATTTCTTGTAACTCAGTAACCACTGGCGCTTGAAAAGTAGAGGATGACACTGGTGGAGTTTCGCTATGTGCAGTATTCTACACCACTAACCTCTGGCACTGCGGTAATCTCTGGAACCTTCTATCCAACAATAAGTGTCGGCCAATTTACATAATGGGGGTTTACTATTGACACGCATGTTGACCCGTAATTGATAAATCAAAATAGGTGCCCTCGTGAACTGTGGAACTTTGAAGGTGAGGATATCCAACAGATCTGAACACACATCAGTTCAAGAGTGTTACTTGGGGTCAACCCTGAAGTACAGCGTACCCCACATACTGAAAGAATTTTATAGCACAATCTACAAACTACACCATATGTATTTTTTGCAGTGGTACGTATTTGTCTTCTATGCATCTAGTGTTTCTGTCATGCACGAATGTATTTTCTGTAAGAGATGGAGAAATACTTCTGAGATCTTAGTTGCACACATAGAAGTATTTGGGAGCATATTATCAAGCACGGCGTTAAAATTATCGCCGCTTTAGCGGCAGAAAACTGCCGCTAAAGCGGCTATAATGGGCTTGATAATATGCCGCAGAGAATTACCATAGAAGGCCATGTTGACACCAGAACATGGGCTTCTATGGGAATTCTCTGCAGCATATTATCAAGCCCATTATCGCCGCTTTAGCGGCAGTTTTCTGCCGCTAAAGCAGCGATAATTGTAACGCCGTTTCTTGATAATATGTCCCTTAAATATTTATTTAAATATTCATATCTATTTTCTAAATCCTACTGCTTTTAGTGATATATTTAAAATCATGCTTACAAAACTGCACTGATCCCCGACCCCAGTATTACTCCCTCCAAGAAATGCTGCAGTTTAAAAGGTGTGGCTCACCCACTGTGCTCAATGTCGTTTAAAATTTGGTGGCTACCATCAAATATTGATTGACTGGTAAATGTTCTTTCATGTGTACAGGTATGTGTCCACTATCTGGGGGAATACGCTTGAGCACAGCACTGCTACTGTGTAGTTCTTCAAAATACGCATGATGGTTTAGTCTCTCTAAACATTAAGGTTCAGTGTATTGGTTATAAATCAGAGCCTAGATGTTGTAAAACAATGAAAGAAACTGAAAATAAAAAGCAAGATAACACAGCAAGGGAAACACCAAACTCAAGCTCCGTAACCAACACATCCAAAACTGAAAAAACATGAAAGCGAGTTTTGCATAAAAACATGCTGTCTGCCGATTCTTATGCAAAAAGAACAATTGATGGACAGAATGCAGAACAATGTCATACATTCACCCCAGTACAAAGATCTGGGCCTAAATCCATCGTTTTTTGGTTCTCCATGCCATTCCAGTTTGAACCCAGCCATATGCAAATCAGTCTTGACCCTGTGCCCAATGGGAAGAATCCAGGCCGAACTGCCAAGCCTGGTCCTCCCTGGACTGGAAACAACCATCCAAGGACCGGTTTGGGGGTTTCGCCCCTCATCAGCCAGGATAGCTTGACTCCACTGACATGGAGAGAACAGGACCCACGTCTGAGCATACCCGTCCCACTATGGGTGACAAATTTTCACCCCTCATCAAAACCTCATGGCAGGCGTAAGGGTAATGCAGTGCCATAGGCACAGGCCTACCCCATGCAGTACTGGAGTTGCATCATGCTTGCAACACAACTTCAGCAATGCATAACTTTTGCCCTGACCGATACGTTAGGATTCCTGACAAATCTGTTATTCCTTGCAACAAGGAGCGATGTATCTTAAATACGGTGCATCCATCGTGTTGCAAGGAGAGCGCAGTGAAAACTGTTGCACCGCTGTTTTATCAGAGTGATGTGTCAGTTTTCATAAATGAGGCCCTAGGGTTACATTTAATGGTGTGCACAGGCATAGTTGGATGAAGGCTGAAATCATGGCAATCTGCTTTTTTGGGCTGGCGCTTGCTCATTCAAGCTAATGTCCTCCTGGGGATTAGCAGGTTGTCTTGGGCCTCCTGACCCCAGAAGAATCCCCAGGATACCCATGTGCTGGACCTTTCTGCAAAGTGCTGTTTCCATAAGTAAGTAAACAATGGACGCCTGTCGGAAGAGGGGCTTCTACATGGTGATGCCTGCACTGCCAGGATTATGGTTTCCAATGCACACTCCTTCTCCTGAACCAGTCCTGCTACTTCTGTAACCAAGAGCAATTACTGCCAGAGGTCCTAGTAGGGGAAATGGGGGCTTAACGCATCTGCAGTTCTAAATGAAACCTGAAAGCTTTAAAAAAATGTGTTCTTGGGATTTACTTTTCCCAGAATGTCAGAGCAGAGATAGACTACCAGGGGCAGAGCTCATCTGTGGTCTTCTGCCCTGCCCCAGCTTCTGGAATATCTGTTCACATCTCGGTATGTCTCACAACTGTTCTTGTGACAGTATCACTCTTTGTCTACATAAATTATTCTGTGTCGGCACAGTTATCCACATGCACTTTTCTATGAATACTACACACCTTCAAATACTTTTTGGCACACATGTTATTTAAAATATTTTGTATATGGATTAGTAGTAAATTTGAGTTTTAAAATGTCTGAAAAATGAATTTTTTGTTTGTGCTCCAAAATATTATGGGGCAGATTTACACGCCCCTTGTGTCTTCTTGCGTCCCTTTTTTTGACGCAACGGTGGCACAAACAGTGCAACTAAATTTACAACGTGACGCATCTAGGGAGATGCGTCACATTGTAAAGCCCTGCATCACATTATACCTGCGCCAGGTATAATGTATGAAGGGTGGGCGTTCCCAGGCAAAAAGCCATGTAGAACTGATGCAGTGAAATGTACTGCCTTCACAGCGTCAAAATCCCTACACCCACTCAGAACAGGCGTAATGAAGGATGAAGGGCTTTTGTTATAGTACTCACCTATCTGTTGTGGCACATTGCTGGAGTTGCGCCACTTTCATGAGCAACTCCAACAATACGTCACTTTTGTGCCAACAGATGCGTCAGTATTTATGACACATCTTTTAATCCTTGCACCATGGAGCACTGTATTGTAAATACAGCGCATCCATGGTGACGCAAGGACATTTGACACAGATGCAAGGAAATTGACTCATCTATGCAGATGCGTCAGTTCCTCGTAAATCTGCCCCTTAGTTTGTCACAGATGTACATTTTTGCGTTAGAAGCACGTTGGTGATGTCAGTGCACATGATTTATGCAGTAAACTTTAGGGGCAGATTTACAAGCTCCAGCACCACCAGTACGTCACTTTTTGTGACGTACTGGTGGTGCATTTACTGCTTCATATTTACAGGAAAATCCACCCTGCGTGGCTTTTCCTGTCCTTGTAAATATGGCCCCTTTACATGCAGCACTTTGCGTGAAAGGGGCGTTCCATGGGTGTTGCGGTGGGTGTTCCCACGCAAAACCCATGGAACCAGACACATTTCCTGATTACGAGGATTCGTAAATCTGGAAATGCGTCTGAATGCTACACCACCCTAGGGGTGGCATAGCGAGGTGCAACGAGGAGAAATGTTTTAATTTTGCCTCGTTTTTTACTCTTTCTATGGCAGCAGTTTGTGCACCAGTGCAAGGGAGAGCACAGGAATGCGACATATTATTGTAATATCTCACATTCCTGTACTTTGGAAGTGCTGCAGCATGGCACAGCCAAAGGGCTTGCGTTGCCACGCTGCGGCACTTACTTGTAAATCTGCCCCACGGTTGTGGCACTGACATGCATTAAACAGGGCATCATGTGAATTGGTTATGAGTCTCTTCCTTTCACTTAAGGAGTTTTACTGTTAATGTCATGAAAATGATACCACTGTGAAAATGATACCAAAGGCCAATGTGTGACTGCATAGGCTCCAGTTTCTTTGAGTAGATAATGAAGATGTAAGCTCTGCTATAATATAAACGATTCATATTTCATAATAAAACCCCAGAGACTGGTTATGGATGCTCTGCTGTGCTGTCAACAAGACACTCCTGTCCTGAGATGGGACCAACTCAGGCACTTGAATGGGAACATGTTTGAAAGGCACTTTGTTTACTACATAATCCAATATTTACTTCTTGTCACTCTCATACGCTGCCATTCAGTCTCTGACCTTTTCTTGCATTCGGTTTTAAATCACCTTGGAAACAAAGCCAGGAATGCTACCACATTTACAATACCCATTGAATGGAGGGAGTCAGCCATATGAAGAGAAATGTCGCCCTCCATTCATAATGAATTGTGTACATTCTGACCTTGTGTGTCACGGATGCCGCGGTTAAATGAGAGATAACCATCTCCTCGACAGATTCGCATTTCTGTGAAAACAAAGACCTTTTTCTGTGCATTTATCTGTAGGCATCCTGCTACCTAAAGATAAAGCTCCTCAAATCCATATATCTAAATACAAATGTCAGGTTGTGTGTGTTTGTCAGTATAAACGAGATCACCTATTTGCTTTTGCAAGTGGCAGAGACCGTGAAGAAAAAGCGCCCAGGCCCAAGGTTTTGCTGAGAGGCTCGCCTCATGCCGAATAACAAGACCTCATTGGCCTGGTTCCATCTCATGCCTCTTTATTTCACCACCAGACACACCCTGCCTCTCTACCTCAGTCTGGCAGGGTCCTGCTTTCTCCCCTTTTCACAGTTAGTGAGATTCCCCCCTTTTGCGTCTTTTACAGTTGAATGTTTTTTTTTCACTTTCTTCCTCTGGGTCAAAGTCTGGTGACGAGAAATAAGTGCTGATCTCATAAAACGAGCGCCAGAGGTCCCCACCTGCAACCACCAGTCAAATTAAGCACTCGGTAGAAATGGGATAAGAAACAGAAAATGACTAGGAACTAAAAGTCAGAGCATGTGATAGCAAGTTCACCTATACACAAAACATAATCAGCGTTCACACTTTCCCAACACTAGCCATGCTGAGGGCCCGAGGGGATGTTCAGGGAGCCATTGTGGCCACAATGGTGGGTCTTTTGGGACGCCTGTCCACAAGCTTCTTGGTGCTGCAGAGGCTACGGTTTAGTGCTGCACAGGAAAGACTTCTGACTTGCAAACCACCACCCGCTCTGCTGCACCCTACATTTTTCAAGCAATTTGTGAGAGCTGGCTCAGTCCTTTGGCAAGAGGGTTGATTCAATGGGCTGTGTCAGTGAGCCGACTCCTATCCTATGTCTTTTAATTTGTAAAATCTGAGCTCACAAGGAACAACTGTTCTTCATGACAAATATGTTCACTACCGTCACACATATATTTGTTATTTATATGTTTTATCATTTTAATGGCATTAGAACACAAAGTAATGGTGAGATTAATCATAACAGTTCTAGGAAGGATTTGACTTTGACCGCGATATGTGAACTCTTGGCCCATATATGGGTTATAACAACTGAGGGGCAGATTTATAAGCCCTGTGCGTCACTTTTGCGCCGCCGTTGCGTCACTTTTGTGACGCAGCGGCGGCGCAAAGCCAGCGCCATGCTGCGCCAGATTTACAACGTGACGCATCTAGGGAGATGCGTCACGTTGTAAAGCTTGCGCCACATGTGGGCGTACCTTCACAGGGGGGGGGTTCCGGCGCAGGAACGCCTCCGAAAAGTGGCTGAGTGAAATCTACAAGATTTCACTCAGTCACTTTTCCGGCCATGCTGCGTCAAATCCCTGCGCCTGCTTGAAGCGGGCGTAAGGATTGACGCAGCATTGTACCGATAGGGCACCCCCGAGACTTGCTGGAGCTGCGTCGCGCTTGCGACGCAACTCCAGCAATGCGCCGCCCGTCCGCCATCAGATGCATCACGCATCTGTTTATCCTTGCACCACGATGCGCTGCATTGTAAATGCGGCGCATCTATTGTGGCGCAAGGGTAAACTTGCGTGACGCATCTTCCCTGGCGCATCCCTGCTGATTTGCAGGGATGCGCCAGGGAACATAAATCTGCCACTGAGTCATTTCAAAACGGCGCCAAAATTAAAATGCTACTGACGCCGTTCTAATATGGTGATTAATAGCCAAATTTGAGTCATGCGTACATCAGTGTTTTGGGCACCCTGCTTTGACAAAGTGCAAAAGTGTAACACTGCATCAAAAGATGCAGCGGGCCTAGTGGAAAGGTTATTATACTGTCTTTTCCTTCAGTTTGTTTATTCACATTTCTTCATTATTCGTACAATTTTGACTATTGTGAGTGATTTTGATTCCATCTAATGTGTATTTGGGCACAGATAATGGTAAGATTATTAGAGTCACTTTCAAGGTAGCAACACTATTCAAAGGCTGTGGATTTTCCCAGACAGTCCCGGTTTTCCGAGGACTGTCCCAACACTTTACTTAGTTTTAAATACATATTCTGGTTTTTGGTAAAGATCCGGCCATTCTGCAAAGCAGAATGGAAAACTAGGCTCTCCTTTCAAAGGGGCCTCTGCAGTCTCAAATAATCATAGTAATGTATCTCATTCTGTCAGGCAGCACAGGAGGAGGCTCACTGCATGCTCCCAGCAGAGGAAAGACAGACTGGGGAGGAGAGCTGGGGGGTGCAGGGTGGAGGTCCTGCCATAACTTATGATATGAAAATATACACATATATATCAGTAGCGGCTCGTGGAGGGAGTGCCGCGGGACGGTGGGGTGGAGCGGGGGAGGGGAAAGGTGGGGGTAGTAAACTCCAGCTCACGGCCGACCAGAGTAACGTAAGTAAATAAATAAATAAAACGAATTTCATTGCGCGTGCTGAAACGCCAAATGCGTTACACACATATATTACATACTGGCGGTCTCCAGTAGGTAGTTATAGTTAGGACCTATTTTCCATAGGAATTTCGCAACATTCTATTCCTAATAAATTTGGCGCCGATTGACGAATCTTCGTGAAATTTTCAAAACTTATGGCCCGCTCCGGTCCGCTCCTATCTTGAAAGTTTTGGGGTGATTTGTAAAGTGGGGGCCGAGAAAAAAGGGGGCTCCCAAAATGTGATTTCCCCATGCAATTTTCCATAGGAAACTTTAGACACGGCTACAGCCCAAACTGCTGAACGGAATTACACCAAATTTGGCAAAAAGGTAGATCTTGGTTCAGAAAGAACCCTTTTTGTTAAATGGTGTAAATCCATTCGGTAGTTCCTGAGAAATGCAAAATGAAAAAAGTTTCGATATCTATGGCTGCGCAGGATCCGCGCACCCTCCCGATCACGAGCTTTATGCTAATTGGCTGTTAACACTCCAAACCAGGAAGTGTTGACAGCCATCTTGTGCCTCGGTGGAACCGAGGCTCAAGAAATCAGTGAAACAAGTGTGCAAAACGCAAAAAGGGGGCAGGGTAGAAACACCCTGACCCCCTAGGCCTGCTTAGGGTATCCCAGAAGGCCCCCAGGGTCTAAAAAAGCTATTTAAAAAAGAAACGGCAAAATGCACGGCAGATCCGGTGCGGAAAAAAACCGAAGTGCGGAATCCCGCGCTTCGTTGCTATTTCGCCCCCGGGTGGGCCAAGTCCCGGGGGCAATATGTTAATTGTAATGGGGGGACCAGAGGGGCCCCCCAGCCCCGGGGACTGCCACCCCCTGGGGCTTTTCTAAAATAAATGGGTGGGGGGCTCAAAGGCCCCTCCAAACCCCAGGGACCGCCAGCCTCCGGGGCTTCAAAAATACATGTGTGGGGGGGCTCAAATGCCCCCCCAATCCCCAGGGACCACCACCCCCCAGGGCTTTAAGAATTTATCTGCGGGGGGCTCACAGCCCCCCAGCAGCCCCGGGGATCGCCACCCCCCGGGGATTGTGTTGCATTTAAAAAAAAATCCTGTGAGGGGGGCTCAAGCCCCCCCACATGCCCCGGGGCTCTAATTATTAAAATAGGGGGTCCGTGATGGACCCCCCAGCCCCGGGGACCACCACCTCCCCAGGGCTTTAGGAATGTTGGGAGGGGGGCCCACTCCTGGAGCCCTATCATGGCCCTGGGGACCGCCACCCCCCGTGGCCGGCTCCTGCAATGTTCAGGGGTGCTCACCCCCAGGACACTGCTGTTTGCTATGGCAGGGCGGGAGCCTGCTTTGGTTTTTGGAAGAGAGAGCAGGAAACCTGCTCTCTCTTCCAAAAATCAAAGCTGATTGCTTTTCCACACGGGGAGCTGCATCTTAGCAGTTCCCCATGTGGAAAAGCAATGCCGGCTCCCACAGGACGCTGGGAGCCGGCAGAACTGTGGGCAGCTCTCTGGCGCATACTAGAGGTACCTGGTGGGCTAGTTAGCCCCAAGGACCCTCAGGATTGAAGAGGAATTAATGCCCCAACTTAAAACTTGCCACAGGGCATGTTTGCAGACATGTGACCTCAGGCCCCGCCCCCTTCCTTCACCATCGTGCTAACGCACCTCGTGGCGAGTTGTAAGTTGGGGAATTAATTCCCCTTCAATACTGAGAGTCCCTGAGGGCCATCTAGCCCACCAGGTACCTACAGTAGGCACCAGGGAGCTGCGCTGCACACAGGTTTTCAGAGGCCATGCCCCTTTTTACATATCTCTGCAACGCAGCTCTGTGGCGCTTACTGGAGGTACCTGGTGGGCTACTTTGACTCTAGGGACCCTCTGTATTCAAGGGGACTTAATCTCCCAACTTAAAACGGCCACAGGGCGTGTTTACACAGTGGTGAAGGGAGGGGACGGGGCCTGAGGCGACATGTGCAAACATACCCTTTGGTGCGTTTTAAGTTGGAGAAATAATTCCCCTTCAATCCTGAGGGTCCCTGGGGGCTAACTAGCCCACCAGGTGCTTCCAGTAAGCGCCACTGCGCTGCGTTGCAGAGAGGTGGTCCAGGCCATTCTCCTTTTTACACCTCTCTGCAACGCAGCTCTGTGGCACTTACTGGAGGTACCTAGTGGGCTACTTGGACCCTAGGGACCCTCAGGATTCAAGGGGACGTAATTTCCCAAATTAAAACGGCCACAGGGCGCGTTTACACAGTGGTGAAGGGAGGGGATGGAGCCTGAGGTGACGTGTGCAACAACGCCCTGTGGCGCGTTTTAAGTTGGGGAAATAATTCTCCTTCAATCCTGAGGGCCCCTGGGGGACAACTAGCCCACCAGGTGCTTCCAGTAAGCGCTACTGCACTGCGTTGCAGAGAGGTGGTCCAGGCCGTGCCCCTTTTTACACCTCTCTGCAACGCAGCTCTGTGGCGCTACCTGGAGATACCTGGTGGGCTAGTTGGACCCAAGGGACACTCAGGATTCAAGTGGACTTTATCAACCAAACTAACACGGCCACAGGGTGTGTTTGCACACATGTCACCTCAGGACCCCCATCCCTTCACCAGTGTGCAAACGCGCCCTGTGGAGCATTTTAAGAGGGAGTTTTAATCCCCCTGCCCTATTATGTACTAGGGGCTTACAGAGGATGCCATGGTAATCACAGGGGTACCCCAACGCATAGAGTTCCCTAGTGTGTGTAGGTGTTTTAACTGTGTTCTAAGTGTCGTTAGGCATAGCACTGGCTCTAGGACTGGTTATTCTAAGTCAGTTACCACCAGTACTCATCTGAAAAAGTTGAGGGTACCGGATGATTTTGCAACAAGTCCTCTTTCTGCTCCTCTGTTTGTTCTTTCTGCACGTCTTCCTTCTTCCTGCACTTTTCTTCGTCTTTGAGGACTTCTGTTGCTTCTTTCTGCATTTCTTTTGCTTCTTTTGTGTGTTTTTTCTTCTTTCTTCACATGTCATACCTCTGTAGGCATTGGTAAAAACTAGCCTTTAAAAAAGCTTAGAAATTCACTGAAAAAAACATAGGTTTCAGGCACGTTATAGTTACAAATTAGCATTTAAAAAACCTTTGAAATTCACTGAAAAAAACATAGGTTTCAGGGGCGTTATAGTTAGTTAGACATTTCACTCGTACAAAACCATTGAAATTCCCCCGTTATAGTTAGTTCAGCTAACTATAACTCTCACGCCCGCAATGCACTGCTGATGACGTCACATATTACATCACTCATGACATCACTAATGACATCTCAAATGACATCACAAAAACGGGATGGGAAGCTGCTTCCTTTAATAAATAAATGTTGTTACCTACCTTGCCTGGGAGTGCGGACTCGTCTCTGAAGCAAATATATATATATTTTTTGGAATACCTTTGCTCAGGACACCGCAACCCTAATAGGCTTGACTGTTTCGAATGCCCATTCATGGCACAATTATGAATGCAAATAGATGACACTGACATTCAGCATATACAAACAAAAACATCAATTTGTTTTTAGCATAAGATTCTCAAATTATGAAGAATGCTGATGTTTTAATGAATTAGAAAATAATTTATGAATGTATATACATGAATTAATTTGCTATGAAGTACACATAGACTAAACCCCATTACAAGGTTTTTTAGCGGAATTTTCTACATTTTTAGAAATGCTAAATCCTTTAGTTATGTGTACAGAGGAATTGATTTGTCATCTTTGCAACTATGTCGTTTTAACTATGCACAGCACTAAGCACTTTGGGTCATAGCACTTTTTGTAAATAGCACGTTTTAAGATGGCCGCCATGAAATTTTACACCAAATGTTGTGTAAGTCCTCTTCTTAGGTTTAGTGTTAATACACGTGATGTATGGTTATATTAAATACTCGCGTGAAACATCAGTGAAACTGACATTGAGGAAGCCGCAAGGCGAAACCAGTCTATCGGGGGGGGGGGGGTCTGCACAATAAAGCATTCAGCAAAACAATCTATCCGTGTGTGCTCTCCGTCTTGGCTGCTGAAACGTTGCCTGGTCCGTGGAACAGATATATATATATATACCGCCAGTAGATAGTTATAGTTAGGAATGTGTTTCCATAGGAAAATCTCAAAATTCTATTTTGAATAACTTTGGCGCCGGTTGACGAATCTTCGTGAAATTTTCAAAACTAATGGGGCGCTCCGCTCAGCTCCTACCCTGAAAGTCTCGGGGGGATTCATCAAGCGGGGGCCGAGAAATAAGGGGGGTCCCAAAACACGTTTTCCCCATGCATTTTCCCATAGGACCTTTAGTCGAAGGTACAGCCCGAACGGCTGAACAGAATTACTTGAAATTTGGCAAAGAGGTAGTCCTCAGGTCAGGGAAGTGCCTTTTGCATATATGGAGTCAATCCGTTCAGTAGTTCCTGAGAAAATCAAAAGTAAAATCATATATATATCTGGGCGGAGCCTAACCACACATCTCATCCTGAGATCTGATTGGCTGTCAGCACTTCATCCAAGAAGTGTTGGCAGCCATCTTGGGACCAATATACATGATAGCACCTCATTAAAAAGCATTGCAGTTAATAGAAGGTTTTAAGACTTTAGTTACATTATAAATCATTTGTTGATGGTACCATACTCATTTTAGGAATTGTGGTGTGTTCTAAGGTGATTTTACCATGTGAAAAAGCCTTCTGCTGTGATATCATGAACCATGTTTTAGAGAAAACTATTTTCTCATGCTTTTCCCACAGAGGTTTGGAAGGTGATCTATAAGCTAAACTGAGAGCATATTTTCTGTAAATTCACATTATCTTTCTCAGTCATGTGAGAATGAAGTCTGACATTCTCAGTAAAACATGTACATCCAACAAGGGCAGAGACTGTCAGTTGATTCCTTTGTGTTCTACTGCAGCTTCCCAGAGTGTTCTAAAGAACAACTAGAGCGCTAACAGTCTTACTTATGACAAAAGTATGGCACACCTGAAGCCATCTTGATTGGAATAAAGTGGTAACACTTAAAACATTTAATTTACAAAGGAACAAAATGAGGGGGTTCATTTTGCCATATAAATTATGATTAGTGCTGCAGAAAGAAAAACACATTTTGACTTCTGAAATCCTCTTTTATTTCATAAAATAATTCTGATATGCAGACTGAAACATGCACTTTCAATACCAGCAGCAGATTTGCCTGGTGAGCAGTAGCTTTACTACAGTGATCTAATGAGCAACTAGAGTGCTAACATTCAGAATTTATGGAAAATGTGTGACACATCTGAATGCCTTCTTGATGGAATCAAAGTAAAAAACTGAAAGTATTTCTTACTGAGGAGACTGCAGTAAATGAGGAAATTAGGAAACTTCATAACAAATAAATCTCCCAAGATGGCCACCAGAGACAAAAGAGCCCAAATGTAGCCCAAATGTAGCCCAAATATCACCCAGATGTAGCCCAAATGTAGCCCAATGACAGAACGTCCCAGAGTGTTCTTAAGATCAACTAGAGCGCTTACTGTCTTACTTATGACAAAAGTATGGCATACCTGAAGCCATCTTGATTGGAATAAACTGGTAACACTTAAAACATTTAATTTAAAAAGGAACACAATGAGGGGGTTCATTTTGCCATAGAAATTATGATTAGTGCCGAAGAAAGAAAAATTAGGGCATATTTTGAGTGACTTCTCAAATCCTCTTCTATTTCATTAAAAAATTCTGATATGCAGACTGAAACATGCACTTCTAATAATAGCAGCAGACTTCCGTGGTGAGCAGTAGCTTTACTACAGTGATCTAATGAGCAACTAGAGTGCTAACATTCAGAATTTATGGCAAATGTGTGACATATCTTAATACCTTCTTGATGGAATCAAAGTAAAAAACTGAAAGCATTTCCTACTGAGGAGACTGCAGTAAATGAGGAAATTAGGAAACTTCATAACAAATAAATCTCCTAAAATGGCCACCAGAGACAAAAGAGCCCAAATGTAGCCCAAATATCACCCAAATGTAGCCCAAATGTAGCCCAATGACAGAAGTGTGCAAAACACTTATTTTTTGTGTATTTGCAGTTTTATATAGTGCAGACTTGTCAGGTATTGGAGTGCTTTACATGAGCATTGGTTACATCACACAAGATCAAATTCATTTTGGTTGTAGACATGGGGAGATTAAGTGATTTGACCAGAATCACAGAATGTTGTGTTGAAGCAGAAACTCCAACCTGGTTCCCCAGTTGCAAAGTCTGCAGCTCTGGAAGTAACACCACACCCTCTCCCCTTGGATGCAACATTTAATCAAGTGGTCAACTGGATAAAAAAACTAAGATTACAAATAATTTAAAAGTTCTTTGTCGCTATTTGAAAACTCAGAAAATATGTCCTCATTTAATTTTTTATAGAGCACTAACCATAATTTTGATGCAAATAAGACCATCTCATATATATAGTTTCTAAAGGAAATGCTCTAGGCATTACAGTTTTGATTACATCAAGATGACGTCAGGCGTTCCACACTTTTGTAATAAATATAGAATGTTAGCAATCTAGTTGTTCATTGGGATACTGTTGAGAGGCAGAGGCCAGGGGCACGGACTCTGAAAATTGAAGGCAGGTAGGAGAGTGCAGAGGCAACAATTTGACCACACTAGGCAGGCAGGAAGGGCAGTGGCAGCACAACAGACTATGGAGGGCAGTGGAAATGGGGGCAGGGGCTACAAACCAACAATACAGGACTGGCAAGAGAGGCTGTGGTGATGTAATAGACCATTGGGGGCAGAAGGAAGAGGCAGTGGTCATACAACCATACATGCCAACAGACCCGTTTCAGCCAGGAAACGTCCAATGTTTTTAAGCTCAAATGGGCTTTATTTGATCTCTCTTCTGTCTACAATCTTCTCTTTTTCAATGTAACTCAAAGGGGAAAATCAATACCCCAGTTTTATTTCAAAATCTCCCTCTTACCATGTTCAAAATGTTTGCAAGTATGGTACATTGGATCATGGTAGGCAGGAGGAGTTGGGGTAGGGACATGGACTCGGATAACAGAGGACAGGAGGGACATTGAGAGGTGCACCAAACTGACCCTACAGGGCAGGCATCAGGGTTTGCAGCAGCACAATACACCACACAGGGCATGCGGGACGGGAGTGCAGCACAACAATCCATAGAAAGCAATAGGGAGGGGACAGGACCATGCACATGGACAACAGACAACAGAGGGGAAAGAGGCAATGGTAGCTAGCTGACCATAATGGACAGACAGGAGAGAAAGCTGCAGCATAACAGACCAAAAAGGGCAGGAGGGACGGATCAGGGGCATTACAATGGAACCGACAAGCCAGGAAGGAGGGAATAGGGGTCTGCACATGGAAACAGAGGGCTGGGGGCAAGGGGGCAGGGCAGGAGCAGCAAGATGACCATGGAGGTCAGGCAGGATGGGCACTAGAAACAAGACACACCATGGAGAGCAACAGTGAGACTGATGGCATACACACATACCATGGAGGGAAGGTGGGAGGGGGTCAGGAGCAGCCAGCTGACCACACAGGGAAGGTGGGAGGGGCCATGGCAGCACAGAAGACCATGCATGGCAAGCGGGAGGGTTAGTGGCAGCACAATGGCTATGATGGGCAAGAAGGAGGGTGCAGGGGCATGCACAAAGGACCATGGAGGATAGAAGGGAGGGTCAGGACCTGGGCACAGACAAGAGATTTCAGGGGAAGGGGCCTCACAACAGACCGCACGGGCCAGGCAGGAGGAGCAGTTGCAGCACAACAGACCAGGGAGGGCAGAAGGGTGTGGCAGTAAAATGGACCATGAAGGACAGGAGGAAGGGGATAGGGGCATGGCATGTGGACAGGCAGGGTGGAGGTGGCAGGGACAGGTTACAGTCATCTGACAATGCTAGGCAGGTGGGAGGGGAGTGGCAGCTCAACAGAACACTCAGAGTAGATAGGAGTGGCAGTTGGCAGGTCCATGGAACATGGTGATCAAAAAGGATGGAGCAGGGGCATGCACAAAGACATCGGAGGGCAGGGGGAAGGAGAATAGGGGCAGCAAACTAAGCACAGAGGCTAAGCAGGAGGTCAATGATTGCCCATAGAATTGGGCAATGGAGGGCAGGAGGAGTGGACTGGTACATCATGCTAAATGGAGGGCAGTGGCAGCACATCAGACCATGCATGGCAGGAGGGAGGAGTCTAGTCCATGGATTCAGACAACAGAGGATAGGGAGGAGGTGGATGGGGCAGCAAGCTAACTGTTCATAGAAGGTGGGAATTAGGAACTTTATTGTTTTTAAAATGTGTGTCTGTGCGAACTACTTAAAATATGAACAAGTATGCAGCATAATCTCACTTTTATTCAGGAAGAAGAGGACGTTTGGGACTGTGACTCCGGGCTCACTTAGCAGAAACACCCCCTGACCCTCCACCCCCATCGCAAAATGTAATGCCCGTGAAAAGGGTTGGTGGACGCAGTGTTATATAGAACATAGTCCTGAGAGCACGATTGAAAATGAAAACTAGATATAGTATATGGTATAAACAATGCACCAAAAAGTGTGATATAAGATGAACCGGGGAGTGAAATATAATATGCAATACATTGTGCGCAATGACAGATTCATTGGAGAGCGCGAGATAGCACTAGCGCTTGCTATGTGATATGCGCTTTGGAGTGTAATATGCACAGGGCAGTGTTGTGTATCCTAAGTAGTCTCTAAAGTTGTAATATAAAATATGTGCTGGGTAGTGTAACATTGCATATGCACTGTGACAAAGATATGGATCCCAGATTGTAATAAGTATGGCATAGCGCTGTGCTTTATAACATAGGCATCGAGGAAGGCATGTTAGATGGGGCAATATAACCCGTGCGAAGGCAAGTGTGGCATGACATATTCACGGGGTGGTGTTACAGTGCACATGGGCTAGAGAGTGTCATAGCATAAGCACTAGATGGTGGAATACAACACAGAGGTGTGTGGCACTCGGCAGGCAATGGTGGGTGTAACACAGCATTGGGCTCAGCCAGGAGCACGCTATGACTCTCAAGTGAGGTTTGTCTCCTTTCCAGAGAGTAAAATAAAAAGTATTACACATCCGGCGGTGGATGTGTGTTTTATTGACCGTGAGGGGGTTTCTTGCATAGTTTGGTCGAATTTTTGTCGAATCCCCTTTGAATGGCTTGGTGTGCATGTGTATTAAATGTGCCCGTCAATAGCTACCCATGTTTGTATAAATAAACGACAAGGGTGTCTACTTGGAGAGTACCCACCAGCGGGGGCGCCGGGATTAGGCATGGTAGGGTGTCAGACATGTCAGAGCTTCACTAGCGGTGTGAATACATTCTACGTGGATTCATTGTATGCATAGTCGCCTTTTAATGAATATCACACAAATCGTCATGGTGATAGGTACATACGGTTTGTCCAGCAACACAGCCCCCCTCCTAAAGAATAAAAAAAAAAAAAGGCCATGACCCGGGGGTTGGGGTCCCTGGGGCCGATTAAGGCCTTGGGAGGGCCAAATTATTTTTTTTCAACAAAAAAAATTAGGGTGCAGGCCCTGGGGGATGGGGTCCCCAGGGCTAATAAATTAGAAAAAGAAAGGGGGCCACACAGCCCTCCTTCTTAAAAATAAATAAATAAAAGACCGGCATCGCGCCAGAGGCCATGCCCCCTCCTTGCAGCACTCTGCAAACGCGCCCCCTGGCCAGTTGAAGTTGAGGAATTATTCCCCTTCAATACTGAGGGTCCCTGAGGGCCAACTAGCCCAACAGGTATCTCCAGTATGCGCCAGGGAGCTGCGTTGCAGACAGGTGTTCTGAGGCCACGCCACTTTTTACACCTCCATGCAACGCAGCTCTGTGGCGCTTACTGGAGGTACCTAGTGGGCTAGTTTGACCCTAGGGACCCTTAGGATTCAAGGGGACTTAATCTCTCAACTCAGAACGGCCACAGGGCACGTTTACACAGTGGTGAAGGGAGGGGACGGGGCCTGAGGTGACGTGTGCAAACACGCCCTGTGGCACGTTTTTTAATTGGGGAAATAATTTTCTTTCAATCCTGAGGGACCCTGGGGTCCAACTAGCCCACCAGGTGCTTCCAGTAAGCACCACTGCTCTGCGTTGCAGAGAGGTGGTGAAGGCAGTGCCACTTTTTACACCTCTCCTCAACGCAGCTCTGTGGCGCTTACTGGAGGTACCTAGTGGTCTAGTTGGACCCTAGGGACCCTCAGGATTCAGGGGACTTAATCTCCCAACTTAAAATGGCTACAGGGTGTGTTTACACAGTGGGGAAGGGAGGGGACGGGGCATGAGGTGACGTGTTCAAACACGCCCTGTGGTGCGTTTTAAGAGGTAGTTTTAATCCCCTGCCCTATTATATACTAGGGGCTTACAGAGGAGGTCATGCTAATCACAGGGGGACCCCAACGCATAGTGTGCCCTAGTGTATGTAGGTGTTTTCACTGTATTCTGAGTGTCTTTTAACATAGCACTGGCTCTAGGACTGCTTAGGCAGACTCAGTTACCACCAGTATCCGTCTGAAAAAGTTGAGGGTACAGGATGATTTTGCAACAAGGCTTCTTTCTGCTCTTCTGTTTGTTCTTTCTGCACGTTATATTTCTTCCTGCACTTTTCTTCGTCTTTGAGGACTTCTGTTGCTTCTTTCTGCATTTCTTTTTTTTCTTTCTGTGCGTTTTTCCTTCTTTCTTCACATGTCCTATCTCTGTAGGCATAGTTAGAAATTAGCATTTAAAAAACCTTTGAAATTCACTGAAAAAACCATTGGTTTCAGGCACGTTATAGCTAGGAATTAGCATTTAAAAAACCTTAGAAATTCACTGAAAAAACCATAGGTTTCAGGGGCGATATGTCATGAGTGATGTAATATGTTACGTCATCAGCAGTGCATTGCGGGCGCGCGAGTTATAGTTAGCTGAACTAACTATAACGGGGGAATTTCTATGGTGTTGTACGGGTGAAAAGTCCAGCTAACTATATCGCCCCTGAAACCTATGGTTTTTTCAGTGAATTTCTAAGGTTTTTTAAATGCTAATTCCTAGCTATAACGTGCCTGAAACCTATGTTTTTTTTAGTGAATATATATATATGTATATATATATATATTTATATTATGACAGAGTAAAGGGAGCTTCTAAATACTTGCAAATAAGTATTCACCGACGAAGAGGAGTTCGTGCATTCTTTTTCCTGGGAGAAACTGACGAATGCCTTTGGTTTATATATATATATATATATATATATATATATATATATATATATATATATATATATATATATATATATATATATATAGATAGATAGATATATATATATATATATATTTTTAAACTCAAATCCTCCTGACAGGAAGAAATAGCGGGCCGCACTCCCGAAGTACTATTAACACTTTTTATTATTTATTTTTCTCCTTCATTAGTAAGGGCATTTAAAGCAGGATAGATCAACGCGTTTCGATGTCTCCTAACTCCTTGCTCACGATCAACTGGCCCCTGTACGAGTCTCTCTAAAAAAGCATTCAACCTGCTCTGATGTCACTTCCTGTTCTCCTTGGCCCTTTGCATTCTGGACAATGTAGTATCCAGCAGCTTTTCATTGAAGGGAATGATTTTTGTTTAAAAGGGCCAAGGAGAACAGGAAGTGACATCAGAGCAGGTTGAATGCTTTTTACAAAATACACCATGGCAGGCGTCATACCAATTGATAACAATGGATGTCATAGCCCTTTACACGAATATTGGGAATGACATGGGTATGAAAGCATGTAATTATTTCCTACAGGAGAGAAACATGAAATACAGCAATCATAACAAGATGCTGTTGGAGATGATATCCATCTGCCTCAATCAAAATATCTTTGTATTTGGAGAAGAAATATTCTGTCAAAATAGCAGGACCACAATGGGATTTTCTTTTAGTCCCAGTTACGCTTGTCTGGCCATGGGATGGTGGGAGCAGGAGAAAGCATGGAGTGCATTGAATGATCAGGCTGTGAATAAAATCGTCAGTTGTAAAAGATTTATTTACTAATAATCTGGGATAGCACTGTGGCTGAATTCCAGGAATACTTTGATGTGATTAACAACTGCACAAAAGATTTGAAATTTACTTACACAATAAGTAAGGAAAGAGTGGTCTTCCTGGACACTGAAATTTACATCAAGGATAATGAGATTCAAACAACGCTACACAGAAAAGCGACAACAACAAATGCCACCCTAGAGGCGACCAGTTTTCATCAAAGCTCTTTAATCTCCAGCATCCCGTATGGAGAGTTTTTAAGGATCCGCAGGATCTGCAGTGAAGAAAAGGAATGGAGAATCCAAAGTGAAAAAACAGCGAAGCGATTCATAAGGAGAAAATATAAGCCAGGAGTGGTAACAAAGTGTTTGGAAAGAACTAATGAGAGAACACGAGAAGACTGTTTAGCGGTGAAACAAATTGAGAGTAAGGAGAAAACGGAACAAATACTTATGATAATGGCCTACAGTCAAACGGGAGGAGGCCTAAGTGGAAAGAAGCCAAATTCAAAATGTTACCCTCAACTGGGCCCTGGAAATAAAATTGATTTATTTCAAGATGCAGTAATCCAAGATTTGTATAAATTGAAAGGCTCCAAATATGATGATAACTTAACGAGAGAAGAAAGGGAAGCATTGATAAAATTATCAACTGATGACCAAATTGAAATTAAAATAGCCGACAAGGGCGGAAACATAGTCATATGGGAGCAGACGGCGTACGTAACAGAGGCACATCGCCAGCTGAGAGAAACCCAATACTATGAAAAATTGAGAAGCAATCCAACCATGGCAATCAAAAAGATGGTGCATGAGAAACTCTTAGAATGGTCATCATGTGGTCTAATCGATGAGGATGAACGTAAATTCCTGACGGTGATGCATCCATTGACATCAACACTTTACTTTTTACCTAAACTGCATAAAGACCAGAAAAAACCTCCTGGCAGACCAATTCTGTCAGCAAAGGGATCTTTATTGGAACCATTGGCTAATTTCATAGATCACTTTTTGAGACCTTATGTGGCCCAATTGAGCTCATACATACAAGACACAAGTGATCTTCTAAGATTGTTACAAAATACACCATGGCAGGCGTCATACCAATTGATAACAATGGATGTCATAGCCCTTTACACGAATATTGGGAATGACATGGGTATGAAAGCATGTAATTACTTCCTACAGGAGAGAAACATGAAATACAGCAATCATAACAAGATGCTGTTGGAGATGATATCCATCTGCCTCAATCAAAATATCTTTGTATTTGGAGAAGAAATATTCCCTCAAAATAGCGGGACTGCAATGGGATTTTCTTTTAGTCCCAGTTACGCTTGTCTGGCCATGGGATGGTGGGAGCAGGAGAAAGCATGGAGTGCATTGAATGATCAGGCTGTGAATAAAATCGTCAGTTGGAAAAGATTTATTTACTAATAATCTGGGATGGCACAGCGGCTGAATTCCAGGAATACTTTGATGTGATTAACAACTGCACAAAAGATTTGAAATTTACTTACACAATAAGTAAGGAAAGAGTGGTCTTCCTGGACACTGAAATTTACATCAAGGATAATGAGATTCAAACAACGCTACACAGAAAAGCGACAGCAACAAATGCCACCCTAGAGGCGACCAGTTTTCATCAAAGCTCTTTAATCTCCAGCATCCCGTATGGAGAGTTTTTAAGGATCCGCAGGATCTGCAGTGAAGAAAAGGAATGGAGAATCCAAAGTGAAAAAACAGCGAAGCGATTCATAAGGAGAAAATATAAGCCAGGAGTGGTAACAAAGTGTTGGGAAAGAACTAATGAGAGAACACGAGAAGACTGTTTAGCGGTGAAACAAATTGAGAGTAAGGAGAAAACGGAACACATACGTATGATAATGGATTACGCACAAGAAAGTAATCAAATTGAGAAAATTTTAAGGAAAAACTGGAAGATTCTCCAATTGGATAGTACTGTGAAAGACATAGTGGGTAATCATCCCACGGTGACTTACAGAAGAGCAAGAAACCTAAAAGATCATTTGATTCACAGTCACTTCAGAGGGAAGAAAAAGGAAGATACATGGCTGAAAACAAAAGGCTTTGTAAAGAGCCACTCGTGCAAAATGTGTCAAATAGCAAAACCAATCAAAGAAGTAAAATTGGCTAACAACAAAGTATGGGAAATTCACCAATTGATCACTTGCAAGATGCAATACACAGTATATGTGATAGAATGCCCATGCCCACAAAGGTACGTGGGAAGTACCATTTGTGAACTAAAGAAAAGAATAATGGAGCATGTAAGGGCAACCATACACAGAGACCGAACATATGCAGTGTCAAAACACATGGAGCAATTCCATCAAGGTGATTGGAAGCAGCTGAGATTCTTTGGTATAGGGACAATCCCAAAAAAAGATCGTGGCGGAGATCGGGAAAAGATGTTGCGCCAGAAGGAATTGCACTACATCTTAAATTTGAGAAGTCTAAGTCCGCACGGCCTGAATCAATCAGAAGAAATGTACATTCATTTATGAGAAAAAAACTGTCCTCAATGACGCAGCCAAGATGAAAAAAAGAGAGGGAGTGAATAGTAGTGGAAATAAATAGTCCCATTGGGAGAAGAAACAAAATTGTGACATGATAAAATTGAAAAAAGAATAAAGAGGAAAGGTGTTTCCTAAATGAAAGTAAAAAGGAAAGAATCCACGGAAATTATCCGCTGCTGTAAAAATTAAACAAAAAAAATTCCCTTCAATGAAAAGCTGCTGGATACGACATTGTCCAGAATGCAAAGGGCCAAGGAGAACAGGAAGTGGCATCAGAGCAGGTTGAATGCTTTTTTAGGGAGACTCGTACAGGGGCCAGTTGATCGTGAGCAAGGTGTTAGGAGACATCGAAATGCGTTGATCTATCCTGCTTTAAATGCCCTTACTAATGAAGGAGAAAAATAAATAATAAAAAGTGTTAATAGTACTTCGGGAGTGCGGCCCGTTATTTCTTCCTGTCAGAAGGATTTGAGTTTAAATAAGTAGAGGCGAGGTTCGGCCACAGGAGATCGCACCCACATGGAGCGCTGCGAAACCGGCTTTCAGGAACCGAATTGGATGCATTATATATATATATATATATATATTGCTCCTCCTCACTCGAGTAACTGCCGCCGTACGCCAGACCAGAGGGTGCGTCGTCTTAAGCGAACTACTCCAGCAAAGTCCGCATACTATCCACCAGTCCTCTGCCAGCAGCCAAAGGATGACGACGCCGTGTCTGGGCTCGATAAAGTTTTATTTAATCAGCCGATTTGTACGCGTTTCACCTGCCCGGCAGGCTTGATCACCAACAATTCAACTGAACTCGAGTTCCTTATTTACATAATTTCCTGTGCTCGTGACACGTCACATGATATGACTACAACTCCAGTGCATTAGAAAACAGACTCGTAGTCCAACGGTACGAAGACTCTTGGCTTGCTAGTGCCCAAGTAAACATACAGAACTTAATATTATACAATTAATGCAAAATGCAAAATAATTGCAATTTCATATCGTGCCTCCTCAAGGGAATAGGGGCCGGCAGGTGCCCTAATCATTCCAAATTATTACAAGAATAATGGCAGTAATCATCGTAACGACAACATCACGGATACCGTGCATACCCCTGGGATTGTTATTAGCAACACCAGCCTGTCAGTCTTCAATAGTTCGTACATTTACCATTTGCATGTTTAACAAGCTTAACAATTATGCCCAAGTGGGCAGTCATTAATTACAGAATCACACGTTGGACATATCTTGCTATAAACTGAAAACTATAACAAGAATTTTCATAAAAAGAGAAATTGTGTATGTGCACACCATAAAAGACATAACCAAAAAGCAACAAAAAACAATTTTTAACAAATTTTAAAAACACTGTCGAGGGGGATTGCTGCTGCCATTTCATATGACTATTAGACAAGTCCTATTACAGGTGTGTAATTAGGTCTTCCTCGATATTGAGACCTGTGGGGGTACGGGTATTGAGTGCCAAGATGTAGGTTGACTCAAGTCTCCTCAATTTCCTTTCCCTATTGCCCCCTCTCACATTTAGCGGTACACAATCGATGACAAAGTAAGAAAGTCCTTTCTCATTCTTCTCATGATGAGACTCAAAGTGGCGAGCCACGGGATATGACCTGTCCCCATTCTTGATGGCCCTCAGATGCTGTAAAATCTCAGGCTCAGGAAATAGCCAGGGAACAAGAGGTGGACATTGGGGGCAGTGATCCCACTAGGTTCAAACTACCCTCGAGATTCATCCCGCTAACCACCAGAGACGCTGTAGATGTCTATAATGACCTTGTTGTGAATGACTTGAAAAATCTAGAAAAATGCACAAGTGTTAAAAATAAAGCATTTACTAAACACCAACAAGAATACAGGCTGGTGTTGCTAATAACAATCCCAGGGGTATGCACGGTATCCGTGATGTTGTCGTTACGATGATTACTGCCATTATTCTTGTAATAATTTGGACTGATTAGGGCACCTGCCGGCCCCTATTCCCTTGAGGAGGCACGATATGAAATTGCAATTATTTTGCATTTTGCATTAATTGTATAATATTAAGTTCTGTATGTTTACTTGGGCACTAGCAAGCCAAGAGTCTTCGTACCGTTGGACTACGAGTCTGTTTTCTAATGCACTGGAGTTGTAGTCATATCATGTGACGTGTCACGAGCACAGGAAATTATGTAAATAAGGAACTCGAGTTCAGTTGAATTGTTGGTGATCAAGCCTGCCGGGCAGGTGAAACGCGTACAAATCGGCTGATTAAATAAAACTTTATCGAGCCCAGACACGGCGTCGTCATCCTTTGGCTGCTGGCAGAGGGCTGGTGGATATATATATATATATATATATATATATATATATATTACCTACTGGCGGTCGCCAGTAGGTAGTTATAGTTAGGACCACGTTTCCATAGGAAATCCGCAACATTCTATTTTGAATAACTTTGGCGCCGGTCGACGAATCCTTGCGAATTGTTCAAAATAGGTGGGGCGCTACGCTCCGCTCCTACCCTGAAAGTCTCGGGGGGATTCGTCAAGCGGGGGCTGAGATAAAAGGGGGGTCCCAAAACGCGTTTTTCCCATGCATTTTTCCATAGGACCTTTAGACAGGGCTACAGCCCGAACGGCTGAACAGAATTACTAGAAATTTGGCAGAGAGGTAGTCCTCAGGTCAAGGAAGTGCCTTTTGTAGGTTTGGTGTAAATCTGTTCAGTAGATTCTGAGAAAATAGCCTTTAAATCAATATATATATCTGAGCCAGCTTACGGTGCGCTTACGGTACGCTTACCGTACGCGTACGGTGGCGTGCGCAAGCGCGATTCTGATTGGCTCTTAGATCTTAGTAAACATTCGAATCGGCCGAAACCAGGAAGCGGCGGCCGCCATTTTCTCTCTCGCACTGAGAGTGATTTCTAAAATATAAAGCCCAAAAACATGTAAAGGGGCTGTTTAGACAGCTCCCACACACATAGCCATGTTGAGGGAGTCCCCAAAGATCCCCCAAGGCCAAAAACGGAATTTTTATTTTTTCGGTAATTTCGCCGATTACGCTTACCGTACGCGTACGGTAAAAAATTTAAAAAAAAAAAAAATTATCCACACTCTCCACCCCGTGTGCAATTGGTGCCCGCTGGGCACCAATTGTGCATGGCTTATTAGAGATGAGATAAACTAAAAAATTAAAAAAAAAAATAATAAAAAAAAAAATTATCCACACTCTCTCCACCCCGTGTGCAAATGGTGCCCAAAGGGCACCATTTGTGCATGGCTTATAAAATATACGAAAAATTAAAATATTACCTTTCAAAACTAAGTGCATCATATGTCCTCCATGTGCGCACGGTGCGCGAAGCGCATCGTGCGTACATGGCCCATCTAGCGTAACGTGGGCACGCGGTGCGCGTAGCGTACCGCGTGCCCACCGTGCGTGCACAGCACTAACTGCGCGCACGGAACGAACTGCGTTAAGTGGGCGCGCACGCCACGAATGGCGTAAAGTAACTTAGCATTTAAAAAAACGTACAAATTCACTGAAAAAACCATAGGTTTCACACACGTTATAGTTAGGAATTAGCATTTAAAAAACCTTGCAAATTCACTGAAAAAACCATAGGTTTCACACATGTTATAGTTAGCGGAAATGTTACTGATAAAAAACCAATGAAATTCCCCCGTTATAGTTAGTGCAGGCAACTATAACTCACGCGACCGCAATCTTCTGCTGATGACATATGTGTCTTTATGAAAAAAAAATATTTGTAATATATGTATAGCTAAAAATGTATGGAAGAAGACATGGGCAAATAAGTGTCTAAATACAGTATTAGCATCAGCAGAGGATTGCGGTCGCGTGAGTTATAGTTGCCTGCACTAACTATAACGGGGGAATTTCATTGGTTTTTTATCAGTAAAATTTCCGCTAACTATAACATGTGTGAAACCTATGGTTTTTTCAGTGAATATATATATATATATGTTTTTTTTTTTCACTAGGCTACACAACAAACGAGACAGGGCAGATAAGCAAATAAGAATAAAAGCGTTATGCCTGACCTGTCCCAGATTTTGCTCCTCATAATCTGGTCGCCCCAGAAATGCAGGAATCGTGATCAATGTCCTTTATCTCGTGTTTTTCTTGCACTTTCCTTTGGTCTTACCTAGATACCGCTTGTTAACAGACTTTGACTACTAAACAGTGTGATATGTAAGAAAATTCGGGGCATGTTATCAAGACAGGCGATAAAATTATCACCTCTTTAGCTGCAGAAAACTGCCGCTAAAACGGCGATAATGGGCTTGATAATATGCTCTATGGAATTCCAATTGAAGCCTATGTTAGATGTGAAGGACTTCTAACCTGAGCTTCAATTGGAATTCCATAGAGCATATTATCAAGCCCATTATCGCCGTTTTAGCGGCAGTTTTCTGCCGCTAAAGCGGCGATTATTTTTTCGCCTATCTTGATAATATGCCCCTATATTTCTTAACATATTGGTTTGAACCTATACATAACCCTTTCAAAATGGAGTTGATTTTCGCTTCCACTGTAGGCTCTGATTTGTTTGATGTTTGCAGTTTCCATGACAGCCACATAAAGGTTATTTGTCTCATATGTATTGAATAATTGACAAGTCTATTTACATTACAATTTTATAACTATAGGATGCATTCGAAATTACAACAATGGATAATGCCAATAATGTTAGTGGTTGCACCATAAAATAATTCGCCCTTCCCTGTAAAATATTATAACATGAGATATATTCACGGTCTTCCTAATCATGCCACTCAATTGGCCCGTTTCATGCCTTGCTATCGATGATTTCTTGAGCTTCCTCCTAGACAAGACTGCACAAATCTCATCAGAATCTATGCACTGTAGAAGGCCGACCTTCAATGGCACCGATCTTCACTGCCCAGACTAACTAAAATGTTAACATTTATTATTCTTGAAGTCATTTCTCACATTGTCCTGTGAGAGTGATTCAATGTCATTCCGGTTTTAACTTGAGGAGGCTTCAATGACCACATCAGATTTATGCTCATGCTTCTCCTTACGGTATGCCAACTGGAGCAGAACTAATACTGTTTAAAATGTTAAATTGTAGACTTGTCCCTTACTCTGTCAGGTTTTGGGTACCAACTGTTATTTAAACGTGAGCTGAGTATATACTAATAAAAGTATATCTTATTGTAGATCTGTTCCATTTCATATCAGTAACTTTCTACCATTCTGTAGATATCAGCATGAATAGTATGCACCCTTATTAGAATATTTCGTATCTTAGAATGATATCAAGAATGTTGATGACCCCGAGTTGCTTGTTTTTTTATTTTTTTTACTGGAAGACCTATACTTGAATATACACAACAATTGGCTAACAATGGAATCTATAGCTCTATCCTTGACATCCCCAATATTGTTTTCATGTAGTAATCAATAATGTTGTATCTTTACGATCTGTAGATCAGTTACAGTCATGTCATAATGAGTTTCGTATATTATTTTGGTAGGTAAATACAAAATGTACCACTCATTCAGTGGACTATATAGATATTCAGAATCCAGGCAAGAAAAGTTCCACACTATAAATGATACCCTGAACAGCAATTTTCTCTACCTGGGGTTTCACGGTTGCAAAAAAATCAAATCTTTTGAATATTTTTCAGTTTACTTCTCTGTTCTTAGATTAATTATTATGATTTATGATAGTTATTCTAATGTGAAGAATAATTTGTGATTAATGTAAACAAATTAAAGTCTTGGCATAGTGATATATGGACCTATGTATTAGAATTGCAATATCTTGAACAAAATGGCGTTGATACTTTCCTGTTGTTTGGCATGTCTCATCAACTATAATGAAATCATGACGTTAGTTGCTAGAATGTTTGTCTTTTATTCTGCAAAATAAGGTTTAAATTGATTTGTATATATTGTTGGTTACCAGCTGTGAATAAGTTTAGATTTAATCAATCAATCAATCAATCAATCATAGTATTTATAAAGCGCACTACATACCCGTGAGGGTCTCAAGGCGCTGGGGGGGGGGGACGCTTCTACTGTTCAAAGAGCCAGGTCTTGAGGAGTCTCCTGAAGGTTAGGAGGTCTTCGGTCTGCCGCAGGTGGATGGGGAGGGTGTTCCATGTCTTGGCGGCGAGGTGGGAGAATGATCTGCTGCCGCCGGTCATTCTTCGGATGCGGGGGACGGTGGTGAGGGCGCGGTCTGCAGAGCAGAGCCAGCGGGTGGGGGTGTAGAGGCTGAGTCGGCTGTTGAGGTACGCTGGTCCGGTGTCGTGGAGTGCCTTGTGTGCGTGGGTGAGGAGCTTGAAGGTTATCCTCTTGTTGATGGGGAGCCAGTGCAGGTCTCTCAGATGAGGTGTGAAGTGGCTGCGGCGAGGGATGTCGAGGATCAGGCGTGCGGAGGCATTCTAGATTTATGGAACGATATGCAGTAGCTGTGCAATGGATGCTTTTGTTTTTACAGATGCTAATTCAAAGGACACTTCTTAAGACCTTACTCAAGAATACCACACTGGACGAACACATCCAGATGTAGTGTTATTACAAGAAACACACATGAAGGGCACAAAATGTGGATTCCTCAGCAGAGGAGCATACACGATTCTGGCCCACGCAGGATACACCTCCGGTTCTAGAGAAGTGGCGGGCCTGATTAAAAAATCACCCCCTTTCCACCCTACAAGCACATGGACGGATTCACAGGGCATTTATTTGGGGGTGACCGAGAAGTGGGGCAGATGCAAACTGACCCTCTTCTGCATATATGCCCCACCAAAACTATAAGCACGCACACTAAATAAACTGACAGAGATCTTATTGGACTCCCCGGCTTCACTCTATGTAATAGGGGGTGACTTTAATGATGTTAGGCACTTGCCCACGGACCGCATGGGGGGCAAAATCCGACGTCCATAACCACGCCACTGACAAGCTTCACAGACACGTTGAGCCTAGTAGACGTGTGGAGACATATTAATCCAAGGTCAAGGCAGTACTCATACTACTCGGGGGCCCATAAAGTCTACTCGAGACTAGACTACGTCTTCCTCCCAAAAGGAGAAGTGATGGAGATAAGTAACACAGGATATCTTGCTAGAGGTATGTCGGAGCATTCTCCACTACATGTACAAATAGGAGGCCGACATCGAGACACATGCACACACTGGAGACTAAACGCATGGGATCTGCAGAATAGGACCAGACTAGGAGGCTTAAGGGCAGACAGGAAAGTCTTTTTCGCCAAAAATCTAGAATCAGGAGTCATAATGTGGGAAACATAAAACAGTTTTAAGAGACAGAACCCAAAATTGCATAGCATGGGAGAAAAAGAGAGACCAGGAAGGCCTAATAAAACTAGAAAAACAAATCTTAGCCCTAGAGAAACAGAATATTGTGCAGAAAGGTCCCTTAATACTTAGGCAACTAGTGGACGCACAGCAAGAATTCAAAGACATGGCATGCCAGGAGTGTAAAGCACAGGCTTTAGTGACCCTCTACAGATTATATGAAGTAGGGGACAAGTCAGGAAAAATCTCCTTTCCTTGCTTAGTAGAAAAGAAGTAGAAGCCAGATGGGTAGAGTGTATTACCAATGCACAGGGAGTGACACATGTAAAGGATGATCAGATAATGCAGATTTTTGCGCTATACTACGGTGACTTCTATGAAGTTTGCCCCCTGGGAAATTCACTTGATATTGAGGAATACCCGACAGAGGTGCACACTCCGACACTTGATGATATTGATAGAACGGGACGTGATGGAGACATTTCCATTGATGAGGTTAAGGCTGCTACCAGATGAAACCTACGTAGAACTCATAACTGGATGATGAAGGTTAAAAATCGTGACACCCCACATTTACTATTATCATTGGATGCAGAGAAGGCGTTCAACGCCGTTTACTGGCCTTTTCTGGAGGCTGTCTTGACAAAATTTGGCCTGGGTTCAAAATTCAGGAAGAGGGTGGGATTAATATACTAGGCTTCCAGGGCGAATGTTCAGGTGAATGAGCAAACTTCTCGAGATTTCCCCACAGGGCGTGGGATGAGTGAGGGATACCCCCTGTCCCTCCTGCTTTTTGCCTTGACGGTGGAGACACTAGGCTGTTTGATCCGCCACCATCCAGAGATCCATGATTTCCAAATTAATTCAGAGGACACCATGGAAGAACGGATCTCTCTGTATCCGGACAATATTCTTTTATATGTCACTCAACCTGACAAAATGATTCCCATCTCATGCCAGACAATAGATACATGCGGACACAAATCAGGCTATAAAATACATTGGCACAAATCAGTGATCTATAGCCCTGGCGAGGTGACAGCATGGCCCGTACTCCCCAGGGATCTCCAAATGGCACACAATGGGTTTACATACCTAGGGATCTTCCCCACCACAGACAGAGACATCTACTGCCAAAATAATATTAAACGTCTATAGACAAAATTTAAGGAGGACACACAATGATGGAAAACACTACGGCTCACTATAATGGGATGGGCACCCATGTTTAAAATGATAACCCTTCCGCAATTTCTTTATGCCTTTCAAAACATATACCATCCCACCCATGATCGATATTTTGTGAAATAGACACCAAATTAAACTCAAGCCTGTGGTTAGGGAAACAACCAAGAAGAGCATTACACACATTGCAAAGATCTATACAATTGAGGGATCTCACTGCCTGACATGGAAGCCTACTATTGGGCTGAACATTTAACACCAATAAATGACTGGATACACACACCAGGCGACTACCCAACATATAGAGTGGAGAGAGAAACCATGCAACAGCGAACGTTCCACCATTACCTATATGGCGGTATGGGTGTCGGGGAACTGCTCCCAGCCATACAAGTTACGGTAGAGGCTTGGAGGAGGGCAACTAAAACAATGGGGTGGGTCCATAAACTTACCAAAGAAACACCTCTGTGGCAGGGAAACTGGATGAAGGAACTAAAAAACTGAGATTGTTCAAAGAGTGAGATACCATAGGTATTTCTACGATAGGAGACATTACCAACAAAGGTAATTTTAAAAGTTTTAAAACCCTCAAGACTGAATTCTCACTTCAATCAACCCAGTTCCTTAAATATGCTCAGCTAAAACATGCATGGCATGCAGAAATCATAGCATGTACCTTTCTGTTGCACTATGCACCACTGGAAGGGAAATTACTCCAGGAACATCTCATGACAAAGGCAGTATCGGCCACCTACAAGACACTAAATAGCAATGCTCCAGACAGACTAGGCAAATTGAGGACCACATGGGAAAAAGATGTAGGCACAATGGAGATTGGAAGGCAGCCCTGATGCACCCCAGAGAGGTTGCAATCAAGTCCCTTCTCCGTCTTATCCAATACAAAATATTACAGAGGGCTTCCCCTGACCTGGCCAGATTACACAAGATAGGGTGAGCGATGGATCCAATATGTCACAAGTGTGGACAGGAAGAGGGGAATTTTTCCCACACTATTTGGGGGTGCACAATTATACAGGTCTACTGGAAAGCAGTCATAATGGAGCTTAACAAAATACTGAAGACGGGTATTCCCCCAGACCCAAAATGTATATTGCTAGTAATCCCAAACAACATAGCTGTGGACAGATCACAAATGTTATTTAGCACACTAGGACTAGTGGTGGCGAAAAGGGTCATAGCGAGATGATGGGGGGACACAACCATGCCAACGATCTGAGAATGGGGAACGGGAATGAATACATACCTGGCTGCAGAGAGGGTCACATACAAGGCCAGAGGTTGCCCGAAAAAAGTCCACAAGGTGTGGGGCAGCTGGAGGAAATATTATTGACTGGATGTGACAAATGATATAGACCAGATATGTTCTGAATGAAACATAATGGATATTAGTATATGAAATACACTGAGGAGAATTGTTGTTTTGAATACAGGGGAGGTAAATGTTGTACTGTGGGAGAGGAAACGGAGGGAACCACATAGTAGCGTTTTAAAATGTTCCTGGCTAAGGAGCAAATGGCACCAAGAAGGCATCACGGAAATAATGCTCTTCTCTAAGATGGCACTGTGTGTTACCCTCTGACTATAGTTGAATTTTGTTACTGTTTAAGAGCAATAAAACAATAAAAATATTTCAACCAAATACCACACTGGTGTATCTAGTATGTCTTTGTAATGATGTGGTTAACAGAGTGTGCTTCTTGCCAGTTCGGCCGTCTACACATGGAATCTTAGCAGACCCCCCATTCCCTCCCTCTGACCTCGTGGTGAAACGTGAGTTCAGTCCCAACACAGGTTGTGTTTCTTAAACTTAGTCCTAATGCACACCTAATGGCATGTACTTCTAGTGGTGCATGTTGGCCTACCTTACGTTTTGCATTGTGAGGTTATCCTGTTTGCACGACCCTACCAGAGAGCAGACATTGCCCAGCCATTTGGGAAGGGTGGTACAGAAGGGTCTCTTCCTTTTCTTGCCCATTGCCTAAGCCTATGGTCAAAATGAAGTATTCACTGTGCTGATGTCAGTGGCTTATGTTTCTGCTCTTGACTGCAACTAAGTACATAATGTTATTTACACCACCTTGTACATATTTGCCTCATGTTGTGTTTTGCCTTGCAAGGTAAGGAATTGTTGGGAAATACAGTGTGGATTTTTCTCAGTACCAGTCTAAATTTGGGGTTCAAAGGCCTACATGCTCCTCTGCAATCCTGCATTTTTACATCCTGCCACTTGTCCATTCTTGTAATAAATTCCATAGTGTGACTCCTCATCAAATGTACTCACCTTGAAGAGGAGAGTCATTTGAAAGAACATATAGCCTGACTAAACGCCTTTTTTCGTTTCCTCCCTCCTAGGGTTAACAGATGTAATAAAAAATATGCACCGCAAAATTAGTGCTAATATTTCAAAGGAAGAGGTCACGTTTCAGAGATCACCACAGCTCAAAGGTAAAAATCCTAGCAGGAGCAATTCTGCCTTGTGTCAACATGGAGTTGAAAAAGAAATTTACACTATTACCCTGGGATTACACGCTCATAATACAGACTGATGAGAAAAACAAAGTAATTTGCTCGGAATCAACCAAATTAGCAAGCTTCATTTCACATCTCAGCATGTTCGACTCTGATCACATTTCTTTACCTCGTAAAGTCAAAAGCATGAACACATTAACAGATGGCAATAGTAGAAGATGGAAAGAGTAGAGATGTCCACACCTAGGAACACTCCCTTTCCTGGTGCGTTATTCTGATGAGCATTGATACGGATACCACAATATGGATTTTTTTGTAAACTATTGCTTTTCGCCAGATGATCACCTCGGACGTGCTTACATGGCTCTCCCGGTAGACGACATGATAAGTACTGTCCATAGTTTCTGGGGAAATATTGAGATATTAGAAGAAACTTCAGAGCTCCCTGTATATAACTGTATACATTATTTGTTGCTGCACCTTAACACATCTGAAACTCTCCTCAGAGGATCTTAAGTCCTTCAGCTCACAGTCATACAGAGAATGGTCTACAAGGAGCTACAACACCGTCCAATATATTTAATTGCTAAATATTACAATAGTCTGTTCTAACATTGCCTAACACTATTCAATACGACAGTTAATTACCATTTAATCTCTAGTGAAAGAGATACCTAGTGTCATAAACAGTTCTCAGAATTCAAAACATATTTGGCACCATGCATGTCGTGGACAGGCACTACAAAAAAGAATGTGACATTATTTGACAGTAGGTATGCAATAAACAACATGATACAGACATCACAGCAACACATCTATTTTAATTGGCTAAATCTGGTTACATGGTTACATGGTCTTTTTTAGAATTCAATTTGCTTTCACCTCCTATTGGAAATGCTTGACTAACAGCTACTTTTAAACCCATGCTGCAGTTACAAACACAAAAATAGTATGATGTCCAGAATCCTTTATTTATTTTAATTGAATTATTTTTGAGAGTAAAGTGAAAGTACAGCTTATAATTAAGCTGCCAATGTTCTGTTTCACTGAATTTTGCACACACATACAAATGTGGAACCTTCACAGTTACAGTCTGTATCTATTTTATTTTTTAATTACTGCTTTATTTTTCAAGTGGGATAAGTACAGAAATAGATCTGTTGTGAGTCGCCGTGCGACAGTCTAGACGGTCAGGCCGATAGATGTCCACACAGGGGCGGCTCTAGGCTCATGGTGGCCCTGTGCAGGGAGTGCAGGTAGGGGGCCCCGGAAGAGGGGGTCCGGGCGGGGCGGAGCTCAAGGTGTTTTAATAAAACGTCCAGAAAAGGCGTTAGATGACCAGTAACATGGTAACAGAAAAACGACGTTTACTTTTTGAGTGCTCATCACTTGGATACTTTGTTTTAGAATCTGGGTCTCTGGAGGGACCCCTTTCAACAAGAAAAACACGTTGCGCGTCCGTAAGAGTTCGGCCACAAAGTAGGATCCCTCCAATCACATAAATCATATTCAGAACACGGGTCTGTAACATGGTCTTGCCCTTTGGCTTCCTTTTCAATACCAGCATCATCTGTCTGTAAACTCTGAACCTCCTTCAGAATGCCAGATGTTGATGGACCGATGAATGATGTTTCAGTTTCTCTGTCTGAGGGTCTTTTGTAATAATCCTCATCCTGAGTTGGTAATTGCTGCATGTTTGTATCAATTTCAGAGTCACCTTGTTCATTTTCATTGGCCTGCTCATGAGTATCATTCTGCTCATGGATATCATCATTTTTTTGTTCTTCTTTAAGGTTGTCAGCACCTGTTTTACCTAGTGCATCAGCAGTACTCTGGCCAGAGGATTCTCCATCTTTAGGTTTCCCTTGGGTGATAAAGTTCAGGATTGCTCCTTCCTGTGACACTATGAAAGCCTGCTGAGCCACCTTTCTCTTTCGTTTCGAATAACCAGATTTGTGTACTCGAATTCTCTTCTTTTTGCTTGCAATGCAGCGGGCGAGGCTAGCAGTGGGTAGGGAAAAAAAGTAGACAATCAGCAGTGGCGGCTGCTGAAAGATTTTGATGTGTCATTTTTATTTTCTTGCAAAAACAACAGTTGATGGACAGAATGCAGAACAATGTCATACATTCACCCCAGTACAGAGATCTGGGCCTAAAACCATCGTTTTTTTGCTCACCACACCACCCCAGTTCAGACATGGCCATATGCAAATCAGCCTTGACCCTGTGCCTCATGGGAACAGTCCAGCCCAAACTGCCAAGCCATGTCTTCCCTGGACTACACAATGAAGGACCAGCATACCTTAATGAACGAGTGAATTTTCACCAACCTACTAGGAAAATATGTTCCAGAACCATCTCCCTAGCAGCCACCCAATGCAGCCGCTGATAAAACAGTGGAGGCCGCTACTTCTCCCACCTGGCAGTGAAGACCTGAAAACCCTCCCCCTGCACCTCAGAGCCTAAACATCGCTCCAGCAGTTCAGGAAGGACCACAAGACCTCGCTGTTCAACCAACAAGCAGCATGATCCAGCAGCATGAATCCCACACCGCCTCGAGACCCTTATGTGTGAAGCAGCTGAGCTTTACAAACCCTGACTGATTGATAGTAATTACCCTTCCCACTACATCTGTGACACATTATGAGGACTAGCCACATATGGAAGGTTTATTTGAAGAGTGTTATAAAACTATAGGGTAGATCATGTGACTTGGCATACAAGGTCTGTTTTCTCAGTCCACTGAGAACAGTAGAGCCTGGAGAATAGTTCATGATCTATTTGGGAAGTGACCTTAGCAGGAAGAGAGTAAGCTACCTTGAAATCATGGCACACAGAGACCTGTCTCAGTACGTCACTAACTGATCCTGAAGACAGCCTACAGGTAACCAAAGACTCGTCCACTTTACCACATTGTCAAAAGACAAAATACAATATATTTAATTAAGGTTTCTTGTATAGTGCCATATTCCAGCAACCAGTTCTGCTCGCTTTCAGAGCACCTATTAAACAAGGATTAATTACAGTGAGTCCTAAGACTATTAAAAGGCTATGGAGGTTCACTGAAGCAAAATTAATGTGCAAGGAACATCCAGTCAGGAGACAACTTTCAAGCAGACGTACGAATCACTAGCACAGCGTACCAACGACCCCATGGGCCATGGCATAAGCAAGGAAAATGTCCCCTTTGGCTGCTGCTCAGGAAGTAAAATATAGCAACTATCAGGGTTCAATGGGCCCCTGAGGGTTTTGGGTCTCAGTACCACTGTACTTGCTGAACCAATGGTAACTATGCCCCTAGTATGGACAGAGAAGGCTGCTTCACCAATTGCAAACTGAGGACTAGTTAAACTAGTTTTCTCTGCTAGTCACATGACAAGCACTGGAATGTAATTAAAGAAATGATCAAGAAGCCAGTCTCCTACCAAGGTCTCTGCAAAAGGGCATTAGATTGAGTTAACATGGGTAGGCACTGCCATCCTATTCCAGGCGTCCATCCATAGGTGCTTGCATTTCATGTCTGCCTCAACACCATATAAACAGACATAACCAAATGCCAAGTACATTCGAACACTCGATGTTTTAAAAGACTTGTGAAGGCAGATCCACTCATTAGATCACAAGTATCAGCTTCATACTCTGTTTTCCTGATTGTTGATAAGTATTTGTAATCATTTTAATGAATCCTTAACATTACGTCTAACACCTCGTACCCTGCTCTCCTCTTCCCCCCAATACGACCGTGCCTCCCAAGTTACACCTCCAAAAGTCACCATGCTTCCCCTCAGCCACGAGTAAACACCACCCCTGCACTCCTGACTCACTCTTCCCTCAACATACAGCGCCGATCTGTACCACTCCCTACCCCTGGCGCACGGTGACCACCTCTCCGACCCGCGCCCTCTCAGAGATGAATCGTGAGAGAGAGGCTCTCTCTCACGATTCATCATGCCCTCCCTTCCCATGACCACCAGAATACCTCCAGCTCGCCACCTCACATGGCTTACCTCCACCCAGACCCAAAGCACAGACCATCCACAATAACATCCTCACCCAACCTTCCCCACGCCCCCGGCTCCTCACCACCACGGGCTGGGATCCATTCCTACGCCTGATCTGCCCTCCTCCCCAGGGCTCCCCACACCCTCATCAAATGGCTCACCTTCCCTCGGATTCACTCTGCAGTGGCACACGCTGACCTCCTCACTCCCCCTACCCATGCCCTGACCCTCGGGCTGCTCACCTCCCAGCTGGCACCAAAGTTTGCACACTGGCATGCTATCCTCTGCAAGGCGGCCTTTCTTGCCCAGGGTCTCTAGGCGCGCCGGTGCATGGCCTCGGCCGGTCTTGGTGCTGCTCGCTGCATGCCGGGCACGGGTGCTGCCACCCCTCCTGCCGCCAGTGATGCGTGGTGCTTCTGTAACCCCTTCGCTGCAGGACTCGCGGGCACTGCGCATGTGCGCGCATGCGTGCCTCCGGAGGTGCCAGATCTGGACTATTAAAACAAGCTCGATTCTCCTGGAAAAAAGTTCTAAACAAGCACAAGACCTACCAGAAGAGCCCGAAACAAGGCCGACCCCACACAAAGACGAGACTGGGTTAGAAAGGAAAAGAGTACAAGAACAACCATTCAGCGTGCATCACATTGGATTTAGCACGCCTCAGTCGTTCATGCGCCAAATCCCTGCCAGGGGCCGCCACGAATATGTATTGTATCTGATTCCTCATGGTGGCCCCTGCAGGTGCGCAGCTTGCACATGCCTAAGACCGCCCCTGGTCCACATGACAGCAGGAAGAGTTACAAAAGTGTAAATTGTTCTCATGCGGCTAAAACTACAACATATGTACCTGTGTGCGATTTTACAATACAAATGGTTTCAAGCTAGCATATTGTTTGATCGTATGATGCTACAAAGCGCCTTCAAATCAACATGCACCGAAGAATAAAGGTGGATTTTTTGGATAAATATGCTATTTTTTTTATATTTCTGCCTGCATTTATTCACATTTATGTTTTAATCTCGTAGCCAGTGCTTTTCTGCATTTCTTTATGTCAGGCAACATAGCATTCTTTGCTTATTTATGCAGAACTCGCAGACTTGCACTCAGTTGAATTACACCTCCTTTTACGTTGTATGGCTCTCGTACAGAAAAACAGTGGTTTAGCCAATGTGTCCTGGCCCATAGTGCAAGGAGGAAACGAGCCCCCTGGACGCTACTTGAACTGTAAAATACAGCAATGTTTAGGGTTTAGTGGCCCCTCGATCCTCCCTGCCTGGGTGCCACTGCACATGCTGCACCAATGGCAGCTTCGCTACTGCAGACAAACCTTTCACATTGTAAATAAAAGCTTCTCAACATTCGTGCCAGTTTCCGCATACTTCATTTTTGATGGGCCATTTAGTGACTCAAACAATGACAAAATACGTTTGCTGTGGTGGAAAGTAAAGAAAACGTTTACACTGTGAAACACTTCGGTGTTGGGTGAGATTGGTCGATGTCCTGTCATATATAATGTAAAATAATAATAACATTGAACACACACACACAAAGCTATCTCGTGAACCTTGAAACGTGTCAAGTGCGGGACACACATTGATTGCAGCTGCAAAGATTTAAACTTCTGAGCTGTCTCATTGCGACTGAAACCTGTAAACTGCAGTCGACCTTTCCTGTGTCGTGTGCGCAACTCATTCCTCTTATGCCATGTTCTCGTAAGCTCCATTTATATGATGCACAAGGCTTCCCGACCAGTAGATATGACATGCTTCAGGAATGTTGTTGATATTTCATCAAAATCATCTTCAAACGCACTTACACTTGAACACCCTCCAACTCTGTACATTCCCAATACCCTTCTCCCTTCTCTCCTTCAATACACGAATCTCTCGAAATATTTAAAGACGTTTTTGCGCATTCTTCTGTTGCCATACATGCACACAAACAGGAAAACAAAGGGGGATATGTACAATGAAGTGGCAGAGCGTTTTGTTAGCCTCCTGGGCTTAAGGAAACGCTCCGCCACTTTGGAAACGCAAGGCTGCACCATATTTACAAGAATGGGGTGCAGCCTTACGCTTCCCCCTGCAATGGCGCACGCAGGCACCCTTGCACCAGAGTGAAAGGGCATCTGTGTGCAGGGGAGGATTGGTTATGTGTAGGAAGTTGTCCCTTCCTGCACATTAACAATTCTAAAATACCATTTTGTAACTTTCATGTGTGCTGGTTCATGCAGCACACATAAAAGTTACAAAATGGCCTTTTTTTAAAAGTTGTTTCGTGTAAAGGGAGGGACACCTTCCTGTACATAAACAAACCATGGCATTTTCCTTTTTCTACACAAGGCAGCACACATGGAAAAAGCAAAAACAAGGAGAAATAATGAATTTCTCCTTGTTTCGCCATCTTAAGACCAGGACATTCCTGGTCTTAATTTTGGCACTGCCTCCTATGTACGCCACCCTTGTACAAAGGGGGCTGTGTCAAATACAATGGGTGTTGCGGTGGAACGCCCACCGCGACACCCACTGCATGCCCCTTTCACGCTAACCATAGTGTGAAAGGGTGCCTTATGTACAAGGCAGCTTTAAGCCACGTTATGTGGCTTAACGCTGCCTTGTACATAAGGCAAGGCCCCTATCGCCACGGGAACGTCACTTTTAGTGACGTTCATGTGGCGATAGGGGCTTGTACATATGCCCCAGAGTATTTTCCGTTGGTGACACTGTAAATGTGTTAAGGGAAATTTCGAGCGCCACTTATAATTTCACACAATCACAGCACGTAATTTACCAATATCATGATATTCCACTGAGAAAGTATAGATGTAATTATTCGACCTATTAGCCTAGCCTATTTATCCAAAGTCTGGTTGCAATTAGTTTGCTATATGCCTGCTGATATCAATGAATATATCATAAAGAGAAGAGAGAACTAGATGGTAAAATGTGTGGGTCACAAGTGTGGATGGGAGGTCTTCATGGATGCTAGCAGTATTTATAGCAATGGAATGCCTTGGTAGTGAGAATAAATGTCACCCAATAACACATTATCTTGCTGTACAGCAAATATAATATCTATTCCTCATTCTTACAGGCAGATCTTGGAATGGAGCTGTAAAATTAGCACCCAGTATTCAGGCGGGCTTCAGAATAAGAGCTTAAGTCCATGCATTGCTGGTGTGACGTGTGCAGAGATAGCCGCATCTACGTTTTATTATCATGGATTTTTTGGCAACAGATATGTATAATTGTTGATATTTTGGGTTAGAAAGAATTATCTCAGGTGAGTATAGACTTTCATAATAGTTCACAAATGTTTATTACAATAACTAGAGTGAACGTAATAACCCTGCACTTCTTACCAAATATAGTGGATATCACTGTTAACAATTTTTAATTGAAGTTTACAGAATTGATTTGCTAGCTTATTTTTTCCAGCGCAATACACCATTTTTCTGTTTAAGTAAGAATCTTCTTACACTTTCAGTAGCAAGAAGCTCTATTTAAAGGAGCTTTTAATGAAAGTCAGAAAGATACAACTAAAGGTTCTTACATTTTGAGTAGATTTCTGATTTAATGGGATTGACACAATCCATTGAGTACATCTGCAAATCTATGATTGCATGTAGTAATAATAGTACCACTGAAATAGTACTAAGTTATTTACTACTGGGGAATTCTACCAGTTTAATCCTTTTGATGAAGTGGACGAACTGTTCTTTTTGGCACAAAATAGAAGAGCTTCTTTTGTATCTTGAGTTTTTTTGTTTTTTTTTACAGGTGATGTAGCTGGGTTTCTTGGGTCTTAAACTCTTGGTAAAGTCATTATACAAAATCTTCCACTGGTCGTATAGACATTTGGTTGTCGACTTGAAGTGAGGAGCGAATATCAGAAACACATTGCAAGTACAGGGAAACCAATATGGTTCCACAAAAACGACAGAGAGGATGACGTTCAAACTTTAGGGGTTTTATTATCAAATTTAGCTTTGCTTACTAATGAAATCCATCAGCAAAATTGATAGAAAAATATGGTGAAAACATACATATTTAAATGTTCCTGCAGTCTGAATTTATATAAAATCAAAAAGAAAATGCATATCAGAATAACTTACAGCAAGCAAAATATGACCCACACAGGTTCCGTAAAGGAACTTCCCTATATAAATAATGCATCAAAAGTGGCAAGGATAAAGTCTAAGAAGAAGGTGTCCGCATCAGATGAACCAGATTTAAGTTTCAATGGAAAAAGTCAGAGTATTAAAGCATGAATCTCAACCCTCTGGGCACGGGAAATCAGCAGATTTGAGAAAAATTATTATCTAAGCAAAGCCAGGACAGGGTTTGATCTTGTATACTAAAGAACACAGAGTTAATGCATGAAAGAAGTTTAAGGAAGGCTTGTCCGTATCATCTTCCACAGAATGAGCTAATCAAAATGCACTTTTCTAGGGGAGCAGGTAGAATTTCTGTTTTGCCAGCGTCCATCAAAGAAGCACTCATTTGGAGGACCATAGATTTAACATCACGCCTGTCTGCCTGGTGAAGGATAGCATCTCCCACGTCTCAGTCTCCATATTCGAGGCCAACATTAATTTAAAAGATCAGCTGTCTGCTAGTTTAATACTATGAGCAAATAATCTATTCTGTGCTAACGAGGCATATGGTAAAAGACCTACAAAGAAAAGAAGGAGAAGACACTTGCAAAACACTTGGCCTGGTTACAAGTTAGGCCAACACTTACCTTAAACTGATTCTAAATTTATATAATTATCGTATGTGATTATATCAAATGCACTTTTAAGGAAAGAATACATTTTCTTTCATGGTGAATGCATACACATTTACAAGTGGCTCTCATTAAAAGGAATATTTAGCCACTTACTGCAACGGATTGATAAAATGCACAAAGATTAATACAACTACACACATGCTCAGCATATATATTGCATGTAAAGGGGTCAAACAATAAATTATGGTGTGCTCCACCTGTGTGGCCAGTAGTGTGGGAAGCACACTGATGCCACAAAACTATAAAGGGAAGCAGTCAATGCCAGCACTGTGATCAGTGTTTGGGAGCAGTGTTTATTAGGAAGAACATATGAATGCTGGATGGTAAGAATTTTGTTGGAGCCTGACATATTCAAGAACTTTTACCTCACAGACATGTGAGGAAAATGTGTGATTTTTGCCAAGGTTTGCAACGGATTTTGGGTAACGAAAAGTAGTGGGATCCACACAAATCACACCCATCGTGAATTTCTTGAATGTCAAATTTTTTTTTATAAATGTCTGTGTTTTTAGATTTCCTTGAATGGCAACCGGTGACAGGTTTAGCGTGGTGCAACTGGTGCTGTTACACTGGGCATCAAGATAAAGCAGGCCCCCCCTGCATGGCATTGCTGAATGAGATAACAGCAGCCTGCAGAGATCTTTGTATGCACCGCATTTTTGCATAACAACTCTGGTGGTTACTGGTGGTGACTGCACTTTAGAGAGATATCTGCGAAATGTCTAGTCACAGTGCGACCCGGAAGTACCGAAATAAAAAGATTAATAACAGAAAACGAAAATTAGGCTGAATTCACGAACGGTCTGTATCTAGACTGGGTGCCGCTCGTAGGCGTAGTCTGCGGACATTGCCTTCTAAAATGCATTTTTAACGTGGCTGGAGCTGTTGGAACTATCTGCTGCAAATAAACCTTTGAAGGCTGCTTTGGACTACCGCTGGGACTGCGAGGGCCAGGGTGCTTTGCACCGCTGTTATACTCCACACCTGGTGCCTCTTCCCGGCCCCTCCTCCCGCCAACTTTCTCTTCAAAACGCCTCGCGGCCCCCGCTTCGCGGGAGCCGCTCTTAGGCGTAGACTGCGGACATTGCCTTTTAAAATCCATTTTTAACGTGGCTGGAGCTGTTGGAACTATCTGCTGCAAATAAACCTTTGAAGGCTGCTTTGGACTACCGCTGGAACTGCGAGGGCCAGGGTGCTTTGCACCGCTGTTATACTCCACACCTGGTGCCTCTTCCCGGCCCCTCCTCCCGCCAACTTTCTCTTCAAAACGCCTCGCGGCCCCCACTTCGCGGGAGCTGCTCGTAGGCGTAGACTGCGGACATTGCCTTTTAAAATCCATTTTTAACGTGGCTGGAGCTGTTGGAACTATCTGCTGCAAATAAACCTTTGAAGGCTGCTTTGGACTACCGCTGGGACTGCGAGGGCCAGGGTGCTTTGCACCGCTGTTATACTCCACACCTGGTGCCTCTTCCCGGCCCCTCCTCCCGCCAACTTTCTCTTCAAAACGCCTCGCGGCCCCCGCTTCGCGGGAGCCGCTCGTAGGCGTAGACTGCGGACATTGCCTTTTAAAATCCATTTTTAACGTGGCTGGAGCTGTTGGAACTATCTGCTGCAAATAAACCTTTGAAGGCTGCTTTGGACTACCGCTGGAACTGCGAGGGCCAGGGTGCTTTGCACCGCTGTTATACTCCACACCTGGTGCCTCTTCCCGGCCCCTCCTCCCGCCAACTTTCTCTTCAAAACGCCTCGCGGCCCCCACTTCGCGGGAGCTGCTCGTAGGCGTAGACTGCGGACATTGCCTTTTAAAATCCATTTTTAACGTGGCTGGAGCTGTTGGAACTATCTGCTGCAAATAAACCTTTGAAGGCTGCTTTGGACTACCGCTGGGACTGCGAGGGCCAGGGTGCTTTGCACCGCTGTTATACTCCACACCTGGTGCCTCTTCCCGGCCCCTCCTCCCGCCAACTTTCTCTTCAAAACGCCTCGCGGCCCCCGCTTCGCGGGAGCCGCTCGTAGGCGTAGACTGCGGACATTGCCTTTTAAAATCCATTTTTAACGTGGCTGGAGCTGTTGGAACTATCTGCTGCAAATAAACCTTTGAAGGCTGCTTTGGACTACCGCTGGGACTGCGAGGGCCAGGGTGCTTTGCACCGCTGTTATACTCCACACCTGGTGCCTCTTCCCGGCCCCTCCTCCTCCCGCTATTTAACTCTCACCCCTGAACGCGTGAGCGGGACGCGTGCGGGGCGTAGACTGGGGCGAAGCCTGGGCAAAGGGTGGGCCGTCCGAGGACGATCGTGGACGGGACGGGCCACCCCTCTAACCTCCATCTCATGGTGAGAGCATCCTTTGTGCACTGACTAAAACTGTCGCATATTGTGGACATCTTTCTAGAGTAAAGTTGGACTTTAATTGTAATTCTTCTTTTCTCTATAGTCTATAAAGATGTCACTAGACGCTGATAAATCACGTACCTTAACAGTTAACACTTCTAAAGGTCCAGTGTCCGGAACAATCGATCAATTCTTCAAACGCGTAACTACCGTCTTGGAGAAGGAAATAGCGGACACAGAAAAGCGCTTATCTTTAGATTTGCTAACAGGCAAGCGTTCCTCCTTAGGCACGATTGGTAAAGCTCTTTCTCCAGATGTGTCGAATGAGGATGCAGGAACCTCTAAATCCCACTTTATGCCCAGAACGACCAAAAAAGTGTTTCAGGCTAATCCCCCAGGCTTGGTTCCCTCTTCTGATAATATAAGTAGCCTAACTCTATCAGGGCTATCAGATTCACCGAACTTAGCTATCTCTCCCTTACTGATCGCGGAACCTGTGGTAAATAGACAATCAGTAAGAAAGAGACGAGGTACCTCTACTAGGTCATCTTTAGCTAAAAAGAAGAAGGCTAAATCCCTAGCCCAAAACCCGAATCCACCAGTTTTTATAGCGACAAATAACCCTCCCTCTAGTATTAATGCCACAGGACTACCATCTAGTCATGACATTATGACCGACCTACTTACTAAAATTGAGATTATGGTCAAATCCCTCCTACTCCCTCTTCTGGAAAGGTCTAGATTAATAAGCCTACATCTAGACGATCTAAGTAAACAAATGGAAAGGAACAATTCAGTCATATCTGAACTTCTAAACACCCAGACTAAAAGCAGTATTACCGAACAAGCCCCTTCTTCTTCCCTCGAGGTAACGCGATCCCCACCCAGCGACAACACGACGAAATTGAGCACTGCTTTGGGGGAAAACTCTGCGAAAATAGTACTTAATTAAACCACAGATTTAGGTAGAACCTACCACGTAACAAACGGTAAAGAATTAGATAGGGAGAAAAAGGCGGGCAATAGCTCTAAATCTGGTATCTTAGAAGCAACTGAAGAACTAAAAAGCAAAAACAAAAATAATCCCTCGGTAATATCTAACGCGAGGAAAAGGGATACAAATGATCATGAGAATTGTGAATGGTTACCCCAGCCCCAACACATCCCAGCAAGTAGAAGAGTGGACTTACCCCCTGAATCAGCCCCATACACGATTATTTTGACTGGGGTTCCTGAATTATCAGAGGGTGTAAGGGAGGATTTTTATGCGCTAAAAAACAAAACTATTTACTGGTTGACTCATAATAGACCCCTCCCTGCACACATAAACGGAGAAATTCTTATGGTGAGACGCACATGCTGGGTAGGAACAAGACCAAAAGAAAAGAAGGGGATGTGATAATTATAAATTTTAGAGATCACAGAGCGGTCAGATGCATAGGCGATTGGTATGAAGCTAGAGGGGAGGACGCTATCTCTACTCATTTCGTCAACTACTTCTATCCAAGAGAATTGATTTCCCAATCCAAACCCCATGCCATAAAAGATTCCTCTCTGAATTGGAGGGAAGTAGATCATTATTCCTCCTATCAAGCTCCCCGTAACCACTTTTCCCATCCCCAGTTAAATGGAAGGTTCCTGAATAATAATCATCAGTCACTTCAGGCCTTAAATCCAGCACATTTGAATAACTATCCCTATATACATCAGAGGTTTAATATACCTACCTCTAATCCATATGCAGTTTTGCATGGTCTGGAAGACGTAGATTGACTTAATGTCAAAGACGTCCAATCACGGAAATCCATAGAATCATGTCAATCCTCTTTTAACGACATTGATTATGTAACTGAAAACGTGGAAACTCTAATAATAGAAAATGTCAGTCCCCCTATAGTACTAAATCCTCCACAGTTTGGAGATCTGGATACTACCCCAATGAGGAATATCTGTAGTGAATCACCTAGACAGTTGGGGGTCGTAGAAGTAAGAGCTTTAGAGAACTCCCCTGTAGTGGAAGCAATTAATATAAATAAAAGCTCAGATTTAAGAAAAGCTTACACCACAGTACAAATTATGTCATGGAACATTGCGGGTCTACGCGCCAAAATAACGGACGGGACCCTAATGGACTTTGTTCAAGATTATCATGTAATCTGTCTACAAGAGACATGGTCCACCAACGAAAAACATTTGATGGGCTATAAAACATATTTCTCAGCGGCAGTTGCAGGTCCTCACGGTAGGGCAAAGGGGGGCTTGACGGTATTCATAAAAAATACCATACCTGGGTTAAAAGTAACCCCCCTTAGACTCCATACTAATTATCAGATATTGAAACTCTCATTTATGAGGAAGGGGGTAATCCTCCTAGTAAATTCCTATGATAACCTTCCAGAATGTGAGAGATCAGATTTACTTGGGGCTCTCCGTAACAAACTTTCTACCTTGACAAAAAAAATACAAGGGTCAGAAGTCCCAAGCATCGTTTGGGGTGGTGACTTTAATCTTCACCCCTGCGGTGCGAAAAATAGCAATATTTGTGGGGTGGGGGAAGAAACAGATAATCATGTGACTCACTTTAGTCATACAAAGATAGGAGACCTTCTCAATGAAATGATGTTGGAACTAGGCCTGGTGATTCTAAATAAATTTAATATTCTATCGGGACAGTTACAGGCTACTTATTTGGGTAGGGGGTGGGAGACAACGATCGATTATATTTTGGTCACAGCTACACTGGAAAGTAAAGCCCAGAGCTTTAGACTAATAATTAATACACTTAGCGATCATGCAGCCTTGGCTTTTAATCTGATCATCGATGTGGGGAAATTTAAACCATATTCGATGATGACTGCTCTTGCCCAGAATAACATTCACCTTACAAAATTAAATGGCTTCGCCATAGGTTGGGGCAAGATAGAACCAGAAGCAATAACCAACAAGGTGGTCCAAGCGGTATATCCCGCCATCGTGAAATGCCTAGACAGTGACATTAACCAAGCAGAACTGTTGTATAATTTTAGTATAATTTTGGAGAAAGTAAAAGATCTTTTAACACGCACCAATAAAGGGAAAAAGGGCGAGAAAAGAGGGTGGTTTAGCCATGAATGCACCTCAGCCCATAAACTTTTAAAAAAAGCTCTGACAAAACCCGTAAGAGCTCAAGAGGAGATTCGCAGGCTAAGGAGGACATACCGTCTAGCCTGCAAAAAAAGGAAGCAGGAACTAAAAAAATCTCTATGGGATCAACTATACGAGAGTTCTCAGACTAAAAATGGGGAGCTGTTTTGGAAGGTAGTAAAGACTCCCTTCCTGACAGATAGTTGTGATCAGCCAACAGTCGAAGTAGCGATTGATGGCCCAACATGGGTAAACTACTTCTCTAAAGTGTTCAGTAAAACACAAGCAGTGGACCCATCAGAGAAGATGAATGATAGTCTTCAAGAAATTTTATTCCCGATTCCCTTAAACTTTGAATTACACGAAGTTATAAATGCTGTTAAAGCAAGTAAATCTGGAAAAGCCCCCGGCCCAGATGGAGTACCAGTTGATTTTTTTTAAATTTAAACTTGACCTGTGGGCGCCAGTTTTAAAGGGGGTGTTTGACGCTGCAATGAACCATGGGTTAATTGAAACTTGGACCCAATCAATTATGATCCCGGTTTTCAAGAAGGAAAACCGAGAGGAGGTGTCCTGTTATCGGCCAATATCATTATTGGACTCTCTTGGCAAAGTCCTGGGTAGGGTGGTCTTACAGCGACTTCAGGAGTGGGCAGAAGATCATAACATACTATCTCATATTCAGTTTGGCTTCCGGGAGGGCTTTGGTAAAATAGAACAGGCACTGAACTTAAGCCTATTGATGGGAAAATATGTAACAGCAAAAGAAGGAAGATTGTATATGGTCTATGTCGATCTTACTGCGGCATTCGACTGCGTTTCCCACTCAAAGCTCTGGTCTGTCCTTACTGATATGGGTATAGATCCAGCCCTGGTAAACCTTCTTCGTGCATTATACTCCAACGCCTCGTCCAGGGTCCGTTTTGGAACACAGGGTGAATTATCCGAGTCCTTTAGGGTGGAACGCGGCGTGAGGCAGGGTTGTGTCCTGGCCCCCTTTCTCTTCTCTCTCTATACTAATGGTCTAGAGGTAGAGATGTTGAGAGGGGCCCTGGACCTGCCTCAAATAAAAGACCGCCTCATTCCAGCGTTTCTGTATGCAGATGACGCAGTTATTTTAGCGCGTACTCCGCGAGAGCCGCAGAAATCCCTTGATAGGTACTCGAAGTTTATGGGCACCCTGGATCTTAAAATAAATATTAAAAAAACCTATGTGATGGTGGCAGGAAAGGACAGGAAAAGGGGAAAGTCCATTTTCCTAGACAAAGAGAGGCTGGAATTTACTACCCAATACCCGTACCTTGGAGTCATGATTGACGAAAAACTTAATTGGAAAGTGGCTATTGAAGCTCGAAAACACCATCTTTTGCGAGCAATAATGGCCCTCATAAACTTTTCCCAGAAACTAGGAAAGAGACCACCCATAGAACTCCTTCGCATTTATGTAGCGAAGTGCCATTCCATCGCACTCTACGGGGCAGGTTTGTGGGGACATAAAAACACGAAAGTGCTGCAAGTTGCAGAGAATACTTTTATGAGATTTCTCTTGATGACTCCCAAACGAGTATCTACCTTTTCCTGCCACGCTGAACTTGGCATGGCCCACATTGAGGATCTGGCTAAAATCCAACCTCTCCTATTGTGGCGCCGCATCTGGACGTCATCAAAAAATTTTCTTACAAAGGAGATTGTAGCAGATTGCATGTCTTTGGAGCACGCAGGGAAAATCGAGTGGCTGCTGTATGTAAAAAAGTTTTTTATTGATCTGGGCTTGTCCAAATATTATGTTAACCCTGAAATAATGTCTGAGATCTCAAAGAAAGAGTTAAAAATAAGAGCTCTCTCTCATTTGGAAGAAATACGGCTAACTAAGGAGATAAGCAAAACATCTGTTCAACACTCTATGATAGTTGCGACCACTTTGAATATCGAACCATACTTGACTTATGTTGAGTCACAATTTGAGCGTTTTTTGTTGACGCGTTTTAGACTGAATGTCTTTCATAGGCTCGTAGCTTTCCCCAAATGCAATTCCTGGAAAGAGGTCCTAGCGGCGTGCCCCTGTGATGAAATTTCAGCTCAAACAACAATGCACACTGTTTTATTTTGTAAGTTTTACGCTGATCACCGTAATTTATGGCTAACCCCACTGTTAAGAACTCTTGGCTTTAGACGATGTCGCCCTGCTATGCTGCACCTACAATTTTTGAACACTATACTTATCACAAAAACTGTCGTGACATTTTTAAAGTGTATCTATCATCATAGAACAAATCTTGGTTGAAATAATCCCTGTTACTCCAAATAATTTTATACACTGAGCACATTGTGGGTGAAATGTTCTGTGTATGTGCTTTTATGGTTTATAACTGTTTTTATATAACCGAATAAAGATTTATTATTATTATTATAGTCACAGTTTTCACTCCTGCTATGGTAGCATAGATGGTTAATGTTCCATTTGTAAAGCATGACATGTAGATCACAGATTAGTACGTTTGGAACATTATTGTTTTTCCCTCAATCATTTGTCATTGTAAGGTTACTAAAAAGCGTTACTTTAGTTATTAATACAGTTTGATTACTATGACATTATGGTACATTTATGGGGTAGATTTAATAATACTTTGCACTAGGTTTGCATCACAAAAGTGATGCAAACCTTCTGAAAGTGTTGTTTAAGGGTTTACTATCCAGTGCAAATCCTCAGTTGCATTGGACAGTAACCCCAAATTAGGAAAGGGTAAACTATGCACTACTTTATGTTAAAGAGACATGCCATGGGTTTTATGCTAATCCCTATCTACTAACTTTGATAGAAAGGGATTCAAATAATTACTATGCCTGGACGGTAAATTTCGTTCCATTCGCGGAATTTGCGATATTTTGACATTTTCGCGTTCCGCGGAGAGCGTGAAAATGTCAAAACTTTCGCACCCTGCCGCAAAACGGAAGTATTTTTCTTGTTCGCGCTTTAAAAATGCATTCTTGCGCACGCGGTCGCGACTTACCGGGTCCCTGCATTCGCCAATGAGTTTTCCTATCTGTTCACGCGTGCCACAAGATGTTGGATTGTTGGTAGCCAGTCACGCTATCCCGCAAGAGTTTGCGAACACGTCATTGCGATCGCGAACAGGAAATAAGCATCGCGAGCAAGGTGGCCGCGCCCATTAGCGACCGCATTGGCAAGTTGGAGATATATTTCCTCACGAGCATGCAAAAACACATCGCGGGAAAAGCAATCTCCGCATCTTCGCGAAAGTTTCGCATGCTCGCTGAGATTTTGTGCAATTTCGCGATAATTTGCAAAATTCAATTTCGCAAATTCCGCCCATCCTTACTAATTACACCTCATTGAAGAAGACGTAAAGTTGGAGAACCAATTTATTTTCTCTGAAACCTTTCCAACTTTGCCTGTGTGCTGCACCGTGTAGCACATATTCAAAGTGGAAAAGTTTGTCAGAGTATAGAATTTAATGCAGGAAGGTTACCCTTTCAGTATATAACCTAAGATAGCTTGATATCACTCAAACGTCTTGCACTATGGTGCAAGGGTATGTGCACTGCCACAAGGCAACCTATGGCACATCAGCACTAGAGAAACAGCTCGAGATCTCAGTGGATATGATGCTTTTGTACTCTCTCTTTTACACAAAACGCATCCCAGCCACTTTGGTTACTGCACATCTTAAAAACTTATTTAATCTGCCCTTCGTTTCTACAGACCAAACACTTAACATTTAATTCCTACTAGTATGCATGTCATCCGACTCCTATAGCTTATAGTCCTCATTGTTGTAAATAACATTTCCTATCCATTGATATACAACACTCTTGTATCACTCATTTTCCCTGTATAACATGTTTGTGATGTAACGAGTTCTGACAGTCTACATTGAGATGAGCAGCGCTATAAATTCTAAAAAAGATATAGAGGGGCTAAGAAGATATGAGGGGCATTATTGGAGGAGGGTGGTGAGGGAACCTATGTAGAAGGAGGTTATGGGGGTGACAATAAAGATTGTTGCACCGGCCACCACCAACCCTAAAGAAGACCCTCATGGCAACCAAACCCAGGCCCAAATAACACAACTACGTTCATGACCAAAATGGGTACGTTTTCATGGAACAAACTTGATGTCTCCACACTGAATGTTGGGGCCTGTTGAGTCATGGGTGACAGATTAAGTTACACAAATGTAAGCTACCATTTTTCTTAATCAAGAGTAGTTTGGTATGCTGGCTGGTATTGAGTATCCCTGAAGATTTCATAACATTCTCTCACAGAAATGCAAGGAAAGCATGTGATTTTAGCCAAAGTGTGAGGTGTGCAGGGTATTCTGGGTATACATTTAAAGTGGGATCCATCCAAACCAACCACACTCAACCCCAACGGGTGATTAGTTTTCAGAAATGTCTGGGTTTAGTAGGTATTCTTGGCTGGCAGCTAAGCCAGTGCCATTTACCGCAACTACCCACAACACAAAACATGGCTCAATTTCATGATGAAAAATTCATTTTGTGGTTTGGGGCTCACCATTTCAGAGGCAATACACTATGCCACAAATGCTGTACCGTTTCAACACGAGAAGAACGGAAAGGTTGGGTGGCAGGAATTTTGTGGACCCCTGCAGATTCCAAAACTTACCCTTATCAACTGCACAGCAATGGATGATTTGCAGAGCATTCTGGGCTGGAAAACGTACTTGGATCCCTGCAAGTCATACCATCATACTATTCTAGACTCCACTGGGGTTTTAATTTTCAGAAATGTCTGGGGTTAGTAGGTTTCCTTGAATGACAGCTCATGGACGAAATACCACATCTACATGCATCACCCGAATGGGTACATTTTCATGGAAAAACATGATAACTCCACATTAAGATTTGAGGCTTCCTGTGTCACTGGGGTGACACGTGTTGCAATATCAGAAGAGCATTGGAATGCTAGGTGATAGAAATGTTTTGGAGTTTAGCAGATTTTCAAGACATGCCTCATAAAAATGTGAGAAAAGGGTCTTTGCTAATGCTAGTGGTTTTCAGCACTCTGGGTAAGGAAACTAGTCAGATCCACTTAAATCACATCACCTTGCCGAAGTGTACATTTTTTAAGGAAATTTTTTTATGTCTTTTTGTTGCATTTTGGGTAGTCCTGGGTGGTGAACTTTGTTCTGTTCGCAGAGTGTGCGGAGTTTTCTGCACTCTGTGCTCTGCGAAGCTCAGAAGGGCAGAAAACTCCACTTCTTGTAGTGCAGCTGATTTTTTTCCCTGCTCGTGCTTGTGAATGTTAAGTTTGCGAGCGCAAGCTGCTGCTCTGGTAGAATTTCTACCCGACCGGCAGGAAGACCATTACAATCAGCAGTTCGCACTGCACTCTGTCACTTGCAGAACTCCACACAGTTTTTTTGTAACTTCGTGGAGTTCCACGTAGCAAAACTCCGCGAACTATGCCCAGGCCTGATTTTGGGACCTTTCCTGTCTCAGATAAAATGCCAGCCCCATAATTGTGATGCTAATTTTATCAGAAGAAGCATGGAAATACAGATCACACAGCATTTGATATTACCAGTAGAATTTCTCTCAATTTTTCCTTCTAAATATAAGTCAATTGCAAGAAATAGGTCATTTTGAAAAATCCCCTCTGAATCACATTACAATATCGCTAACCCCAAATTCAGTGCTGTTCAAATAATCACTAATCTTAAAGTAATTTGGGTACATTTCCAAAATGCATAGTTTCCTTCATATCCATTTTTTCTTCGTTAGATTTTGCCACATAAATTGATGCATGTTAGGTACACAATTAAAAATCATAAGAAGTTGCATCTCAGTGGATAGCTCTACACACTGCATGTTTTTGGCTAACCAACAATATATTTTATGATGGATGGATTGGCATATTACTTTTGTAAATTGGCAATCAGGGAAAAGACTTACAGATGAAAGAGTTCTCATCTCTTCTATTTTAATAAATGTTTTCATTTCAATGATTTCTTTCTTTGAAAAAACCATGAAAGAGCTGGGCAAATCACCCTTTGATGAATTGCCATTTTTAAATAGACTTCCTAAACTTATGTGTTTCCAGCTTCACCCATGGATTTCAAACTTGTTTCCACCTCAAACTGCAAAAAGGGAAAAAAACATAAAAAAAGGGAAAATCAACTACTACTTTGAAAACTATTGCATATTTTAGATATTTTCTTGGTTCTCTCCAGACAAATCCACTAACACTAGATTCCTTTAGAATCAAAAACATGTGGGACAAAAGCACACAAATTGTTCCCTGATATTTACTGTGGAGAAAAACTACAAACTGGGCCTAATATTAAAAAAAATCTGAGAACCGAGTGGTACCGGGGAATCTTCAGCAGCTAAGGAGTTAAGTACAGAAGAAATAGGCATTAGGACATTTAATTTGTTTTCGTTTTGCTCCTCAGAGAAAATAATTGTTGAGCCACATCTTTCCCACACTGCAATTATTTTTGGGAGTAAATTACCTCTCACTAACATTAAAACTCAATTACTCCAAAGATTTTTGGAAGTGAATTGACAAGTGCTTCCATGGTTAATAGAGAGATGCAACCTGGAGACAAAACAGTGCCATAAAAAGAGCTAAAATGATATGCACTACTCTTGGTCCTCACCATTTATGCAGGGACTCCTGTTTTTATTAGAAGTAGCACACCCTGAATTTAATCTCTGCTGCCAGTGTAAAGTGCTTGTATTTGCTGCCTAAATCATGTGAAAATTAGCCAACACTTGATTGGCACATTTAATTTACTTGTCAGCCCCTAATAAATGTTACTACATGCACATAGGGGTAGGAAATTAAATGCTACTAGTAGGGCTGCAGCCTTTATTGTGCCACCCACTAAAGCGGACTTTGAAAATATGACTCAAGCCTGACACTGCGGCCTGTAGTGTAGTGTTAAACTGCCTTTTCAACCAAGCAAAATAAATCTTTTCCCAGATCTAAACCTTCCTTCTTAGGTCAAGCCTAGACAGTGCTTGTGCTGCCTCTTTGAGAAATGTTGTATATCCTTTGTGGGCTTACAAGCCCGCCCACTGTTCTTCATTTGTTTCGATTAGAGACCTTTAAAACTCCTTGCTTCTAGGTGGGTAGTTGTTCCTATTTGTCCCTCTTTCATCAGTTGTTCATTCCCACAGAACACTTCCTCATTACTTGTAGCCTTCCACGTGTCCCATTTTAGCATCTGTTTAGGGACTACTTTTCTTTTCTCTAAGAGCATTTCACACAAGTTCTCAATGTTTTCAGAGTGAGATACCATAGGTATTTCTACGATAGGAGACATTACCAACAAAGGTAATTTTAAAAGTTTTAAAATCCTCAAGACTGAATTCTCACTTCAATCAACCCAGTTCCTTAAATATGCTCAGCTAAAACATGCATGGCATGCAGAAATCATAGCATGTACCTTCCTGTTGCACTATGCACCACTGGAAGGGAAATTACTCCAGGAACATCTCATGACAAAGGCAGTATCGGCCACCTACAAGACACTAAATAGCAATGCTCCAGACAGACTAGGCAAATTGAGGACCACATGGGAAAAAGATGTAGGTACAATGGAGATTGAAAGGCAGCCCTGATGCACCCCAGAGAGGTTGCAATCAAGTCCCTTCTCCGTCTTATCCAATACAAAATATTACACAGGGCTTCCTATGACCTGGCCAGATTACACAAGATAGGGTGAGCGATGGATCCAATATGTCACAAGTGTGGACAGGAAGAGGGGAATTTTTCCCACACTATTTGGGGGTGCACAATTATACAGGTCTACTGAAGGCAGTCGTAATGGAGCTTAACAAAGTACTGAAGACGGGTATTCCCCCAGACCCAAAATGTATATTGCTAGTAATCCCGAACAACATAGCTGTGGACAGATGACAAATGTTATTTAGCACACTAGGACTAGTGGTGGCGAAAAGGGTCATAGCGAGACGCTGGAGGGACACAACCATGCCAACGATCCGAGAATGGGGAACAGGAATGAATACATACCTGGCTGCAGAGAGGGTCACATACAAGGCCAGAGGCTGCCCGAAAAAATTCCACAAGGTGTGGGGCAGCTGGAGGAAATATTATTGACTGGATGTGACAAATGATATAGACCAGATATGTTCTGAATGAAACATAATGGATACTAGTATATGAAATACACTGAGGAGAATTGTTGTTTTGAATACAGGGGAGGTAAATGTTGTACTGTGGGAGAGGAAACGGAGGGAACCACATAGTAACATTTTAAAATGTTCCTGGCTAAGAAGCAAATGGCACCAAGAAGGCATCACGGAAATAATGCTCTTCTCTAAGATGGCACTGTGTGTTACCCTCTGACTATAGTTGAATTTTGTTACTGTTTAAGAGCAATAAAACAATAAAAATATTTCAACCAAATACCACACTGGTGTATCTAGTATGTCTTTGTAATGATGTGGTTAACAGAGTGTGCTTCTTGCCAGTTCGGCCGTCTACACATGGAATCTTAGCAGACCCCCCATTCCCTCCCTCTGACCTCGTGGTGAAACGTGAGTTCAGTCCCAACACAGGTTGTGTTTCTTATACTTAGTCCTAATGCACACCTAATGGCATGTACTTCTAGTGGTGCATGTTGGCCTACCTTACGTTTTGCATTGTGAGGTTATCCTGTTTGCATGACCCTACCAGAGAGCAGACATTGCCCAGCCATTTGGGAAGGGTGGTACAGAAAGGTCTCTTCCTTTTCTTGCCCATTGCCTAAGCCTATTGTCAAAATGAAGTATTTACTGTGCTGATGTCAGTGGCTGATGTTTCTACTCTTCACTGCAACTAAGTACATAATGTCATTTACACCACCTTGTACATATATGCCTCATGTTGTGTTTTGCCTTGCAAGATAAGGGATTGTTGTGAAATACTGTGTGGATTTTTCTCAGTACCAGTCTATTTTGGGGTTCAATGGCCTACATGCTCCTCTGCAATCCTGCATTTGCACTTCCTGCCACTTGGCCATTCTTGTCATAATTTCCATAGTGTGACTCCTTATCAAATGTACTTACCTTGAGGAGGAGAGTCATTTAACCTCTTCTGTGCCCATGACGAGATAGTCTCGTCATGGAGCACGGTCGCGCTGTGCCCATGACGAGACTATCTCGTCATGAACCCCACCCACTAATGAAACGCCCGGCACAGGAGGGGGAAAGGGCGTGGCACAGAAGGGGCAAGAAGAACATATAGCCTGACTAAACGCCTTATTTCGTATCCCCAATCCTAGGGTTAACAGATGTAATAAAAAATATGCACCGCAAAATTAGTGCTAATATTCCAAAGGAAGAGGTCACGTTTCAGAGATCACCACAGCTCAAAGGTAAAAATCCTAGCAGGAGCAAATATGCCTTGTGTCAACATTGAGTTGAAAAAGAAATTTACACTATTACCCTGGGATTACACGCTCATAATAAGGACTGATGAGAAAAACAAAGTCATTTGCTCGGAATCAACCAAATTAGCAAGCTTCATTTCACATCTCAGCATGTTCGACTCTGATCACATTTCTTTACCTCGTAAAGTCAAAAGCATGAACACATTAACAGATGGCAATAGTAGAAGATGGAAAGAGTAGAGATGTCCACACCTAGGAACACTCCCTTTCCTGGTGCATTATTCTGATGAGCATTGATACGGATACCACAATACGGATGTTTTTGTAAACTATTGCTTTTCGCCAGATGATCACCTCGGACGTGCTTACATGGCTCTCCCGGTATACAACATGATAAGTACTTCCCATAGTTTCTGGGGAAATATTGAGATATTAGAAGAAACTTCAGAGCTCCCTGCATATAACTGTATACATTATTTGTTGCTGCACCTTAACACATCTGAAACTCTCCTCAGAGGATCTTAAGTCCTTCAGCTCACAGTCATACAGAGAATGGTCTACAAGGAGCTACAACATGATCTAGATTACAACCGTCCAATATATTTAATTGCTAAACATTACAATAGTCTGTTCTAACATTGCCTAACACTATTTAATACGACAGTTAATGACCATTTAATCTCTAGTGAAAAAGATACCTAGTGCCATAAACAGTTCTCAGAATTCAAAACATATTTGGCACCATGCATGTTGTGGACATGCACTACAAAAATGAATGTGACATTATTTAAGATTAGGTATGCAATAAACAACATGACACAGACATCACAGCAATAAATCAATTTAATTGGCTGAAAAAAGGTTAAATGGTTACATGGTCTTTTTTAGAATTCAATTTGCTTTCACCTCCTATTGGAAGTGCTTGACTAGCAGCTACTTTTAAACCCATGCTGCAGTTACAAACACAAAAATACTATGATGTCCATAATCCTTTATTGATTTTTAATCCATTAGCTCTTAGAATTATTTTTGAGAGTATAGTGAGAGTACAGCTTATAATTAAGCTGCCAATTTTCTGTTTCACTGAATTTTGCACACACATACAGATGGGGAACCTTCACAGTTACAGTCTGTATCTATTTTTTTTTTTTTTAATTACTGCTTTATTTTTCAAGTCGGATAAGTACAGAAATAGATCTTTTGTGAGTCGCCGTGCGACAGTCTAGACGGTCAGGCCGATAGATGTCCACATGACAGCAGGAAGAGTTACAAAAGTGTAAATTTTTCTCATGCGGCTAAAACTACAACATATGTACCCGTGTGCGATTTTACAATACAAATGGTTTCAAGCTAGCATATTGTTTGATCGTATGATGCTACAAATGCCTTCAAATCAACATGCACCGAAGTATAAAGGTAGATTTATCGGATAAATATGCTATTTTTTTATATTTCTGCCTGCATTTATTCACATTTATGTTTTAATCTCGTAGCCAGTGTTTTTCTGCATTTCATTATGTCAGGCAAAATAGCATTCTTTGCTTATTTATGCAGAACTCGCAGACTTGCACTCAGTTGAATTACACCTCCTTTTACGTTGTATGGCTCTCGTACAGAAAAACAGTGGTTTAGCCAATGTGTCCTGGCCCATAGTGCAAGGAGGGAACGAGCCCCCTGGACGCTCCTTGAACTGTAAAATACACTCGAATACATTTGTCACCTTGGGCAGATCTAAGAACTGTGTCCTTACCTCGCAGAGCATTTCCTCTTTCGACGTCCCTGCTGCTGGTCGGGTCTCCCTCCCGCCGCCGCGTCAGTGAATCTCGTGGCCGCTGTGTGGAGGAGAGACCACAACTCCCAGACTCCTTTGCCCCCATACCGGAAGCTGTCATACTGGCAGTTGCGCCTGGAGGCGCTTTAAAAGCAACAACACTCCCGGTGGAGCGGGCGCTCGAATACATTTGTCACCTTGGGCAGATCTAAGAACTGTGTCCTTACCTCGCAGAGCATTTCCTCTTTCGACGTCCCTGCTGCTGGTCGGGTCTCCCTCCCGCTGCCGCGTCAGTGAATCTCGTGGCCGCTGTGTGGAGGGGAGACCAAAACTCCCAGACTCCTTTGCCCCCATACCGGAAGCTGTCATACTGGCAGTTGCGCCTGGAGGCGCTTTAAAAGCAACAACACTCCCGGTGGAGCGGGCGCTCGAATACATTTGTCACCTTGGGCAGATCTAAGAACTGTGTCCTTACCTCGCAGAGCATTTCCTCTTTCGACGTCCCTGCTGCTGGTCGGGTCTCCCTCCCGCCGCCGCGTCAGTGATTCTCGTGGCCGCTGTGTGGAGGGGAGACCACAACTCCCAGACTCCTTTGCCCCCATACCGGAAGCTGTCATACTGGCAGTTGTGCCTGGAGGCGCTTTAAAAGCAACAACACTCCCCGCGTCGCGGGACCGCGCGCGGGCCAAGCCCGGGCAAAGGGCGGGCTGTCTGTGGCCGTCAGGGGCCAGAGGGGGTCGGGCCGGGCCACCCCTCATGGTCACTACATCTGGAGAACTGACAGTGAGTTATGACTGTTTGACTCAGGGACTGTAAAATCAAATACATATCTCTTTTTCGTGAGACTCTGCCACTTGCTACGGCATCTTGCCTGTATTGTATTGTGCGCATGCTGTGATAGGGGAGGAGGGGATAAAACTGTATCTATTCAAGGCTGGGTGTAGTGAAGGTTAGGACTAGCGTGGGGTGAATAAGTACCATTACGATACCCTCAAGGGGAGTGTTTAATGGTTGTTGGGAGCACGGCAGGCAAAACTGTTACACGCTCGACAAGAGCAAAGCTCAACACTCCCTCTGTTCCCCAGGCGCATAAAGCTGACACTAGTTCACCTTTCCCTGTAATTATGCAGCCAACAGCTATTGACCGTATGCTTAAAAGAGCGTTAGGGGCTGTGTCCTGCGAAATCGAGCGCACAGAGAGACGTTTGTCCCTAACCCCAGTATTTGACCCACTTGTCGCTACCCAAGATCAGGACCAGGAGGTTGTGTTAATCTCACCGCCCATCCCTTCAGAGCCTAGCGAGCAGGATTTCCCGTGTGCCCAACAGACCACCACAAGGAAAAGGGAGGACTTAGTCACAGCCAAAAGCGTTACAATGCAAAGAAATAAGAAAGGCTGCCTAAAGAAGCGAAGGACTAAAAATAACATAGTGAGCTCCTCCCACCCTACGAGTAGAAACAATACTGGGGTAGAGCGAGCAGTACAGACATCTCATCAAGTAGACCCACCAATATGGTTGACCCAAATTACGTCAGACTTACAAGTTCACTTAGAAACATTTATTGTAAATCAGATGAAGCCGCTAGCAAGCAGGTTGGACAAAATCCTGAGTGAATTAAAAAATAGGGAGAAAAAAGGCAGCCCAGTAGGGGAATCAAGTAATTCTATAAATACCCCAGACACTAACTTAGTGTCCCTAAGGGAGAAGAACATTAGTAATACAGGGGACGCACAATCAATTATTGTACAGCCCCACAAAGTCCCGGTTCCCCAGTTACATGTGGATAAGCTCACTAACCCAAATGATAGAGGATTACACACAATTAATGGTCCAGGTGTGCAACAATCGGATAAGCGATCCCAACTATCTGCTGATTCCACTGTAAGAACAGTACACAATGTAGAGAGGGCTACCACAATAAACTCCAACAAGGCTCTACCCACTGTAAATTTACCACCTGAGTCAGGTGGTAGTTTTTGCTGGGGTCCCAGAATTAAAACACGAGCAGAGAGAAACACACCAGGAGTTAAAAAATAAACTCATTCATTGGTTGACCCAAAATAGACCATTAGCAGATAACCAAGATGGGGAAATGCTTTTGGTTAGAAGAGTGAACTGGATAGGAATCAGACCCAAAAACATCGCAGGCAATTGTATCATTGCTAACTTTAAGGATAGGGGAGTTGTTGAGCATATCCTCAGACAGGGGACACTTAATCGTGTGAGCAGTATAAGGCCTCTTTCACTTAGTTATTTTTACCTAAGGCAGCATGAAACACAGGAGGGACAGTACAACACTTGGAGAAGTTGGGAGGGACTAAACTTGTATTCAAACAGGACCCCAGATTGCACACGAGGAACGGCAGGGATATGGGCAGGGGGACACCCATGCTGGGTAAACAGGTTCAGCCCACTAAGGCCTCTAGAGGAGACTGATTGACTAATCGCCCCACACACCCCGGAAAAGCAGGCCGACATAGAATATAAGAATCTTGACTTGGACGCATTGATTGGGGGAGGCTCAAAAAACCGAGGGGGGACACCACTCACACACTTTTTGGTCAAAGAAGATAGACAGTCAACATTAGGGGAGCGTAGGTGCAGGAGCCTAGTAAAGACTCCGGAAGCCTCTATTTCCAGCGCTAAGGGACGACCACAAGTAATTTCAGGGACAGGAGCTATAGCCCCAGCTTTAACATTGCAGGGTAGGGAATCTCTGAGGCCACATGCTAGGAACCTAGATGGGTTGGTTAATATCTCTCAAGGTATGACTGGGCCAGGGAAAGTTAACATTGTGGAAGAGGGACTGAGAACTATTTCTTGGAAAATAGCAGGCCTTGCAAGTAAATTTGACAATGAGGACTGGCAGCAGTACATGGCCCATTTCCATATAATTTGCTTGCAAGAAACCTGGGTAACAGACAACACCCACTTTCACACGGCTGGATATAAATGTTTTTTTATCCCAGCACAGAAAACCACTTCAGGTAGAGCCAAGGGAGGATTGTCCATGTATGTAGATTTAAAAATACAAGGCAAATGGACCAGCGCTGACTGGTTCTCATGGAACATACAGGCTCTGAGGTTTAGGAGTAAAGGGTTAAGGCTCGTGTTGTTTAATGTGTAAAACACAGGTCTTTCCGGAGATGATATTCCCATTCTGGGGGAATTAGATTCCAGACTGAGCCAAGAGCTTGCGCCTGTTAACGGGGCCTCGGCCTCATTGATATTAGTAATGGGTGATTTGAACTGCCACTTATGCCCCCTGTTGTTTCCGATTGATGTGAATTGGTCACAATGCCCAGTGAAAAAAGGTCCTCATTTTATTCACTCATCGAGGGGTACAGACCTGGGCAAGCTCCTTCAATCTTATGACCTGGAGCACACGGTTGATATGATGCCACTGGGGCCAGATGGCACACTCCCCCCCACCTTTAAAGGGAGAGGGTGCTCTTCCTACCTAGATTATATTCTTGCTTCCAGGTGCTTAAAGAATCGGATCACTGAAGTAGGAATTGAGTGGAGCCCCTTCAGTGACCACAATCCCTTGGTAATTGAGTTTCTGTACCTGGCGAAACAAAAGTCCAATCCAGTAGGGGACATCACCGAGAGAGTGACGGACCAAGGTAGAAGACTTAGGTGGGCGAAATTAGATGGGGAAAGATTTTACCGGTCCTTAATGGATAAAGGTAAATCACTCATTGATGAGTGTTTAGATCTCTCTGTTGTAGGGGATCAATTAAAAAACGCATTTGGCCAAATAACTAGCCAGGTGGAGGGGCTATTGTGGACCAAGGCCCCAAAAAAAACCAACTCGAATACACCGAGATGGTTCGATGGGGACTGTACACGAGCCTTGAGGGAGCTAAAAAAAGCCCTTAGCAGTAAACCTAGGGACACAGTGAAAGTCATAACGTGAAGACTAAAATATAGGAAGGAGCTGAAGAGAAAGAAAGTAGCACTGCAGGGGGAAGCGTGGGCGGCCTTGAGGGAGGCCTCCGAAAAAAGGGATATCACGGAATTTTGGAGACTAATAAATACCCCTTGTTTTCAAGACAACAACGCCCCCGAGATTGGCACAAACATCTTGCCGGAGCAGTGGACAGCCCACTTTGAGGGCCTGTACAACCATGGGGAGGCAGACCGGACAGAGGAGATAGGGGTGGCTATGCAGGGACAGGTACTGGAGTTTACCTTAGAAGAAATTGTTATGGGCATTGAGGGACTAACTAAAAATAAAGCCCCGGGCCCAGATGGGACCCCACCGGACCTGTTTTTGAGTAACGTGGAGTTATGGGCCCCCATTTTAACCAGAGTCATAAATGCGGCCATTAGGGTTGGTCTGCCCCGTCTCTGGTCGTTGGCTATTATAGTACCCATTTTTAAAAAGGGCAACAGAGATAACCCCCAATGTTATCGTCCAATCTCCCTGATAGACATTACAGCTAAAATCCTAGGAAGAGCAATACTGAATCGCCTGACCGAATGGGCCGAGGATAATAATATCATCTCGTTCGTTCAGTACGGTTTTAGGATAGGAAGGTCTACCAGTGACCAAGCTTGAACCTCTATATGTTGGTCGCAAAGTATATTAAAACCAGCAATGAAGCCATTTACTTGGGGTTTATGGACTTGGCTGCTGCTTTCGACCACGTTAATAGGAACAAGCTTTGGGCTATGATGAATCATCTGGGAATTGACCCTGGTCTAATCTGTACTCTGAGGGAACTGCACAGAGAGACCTCCGCCAGAGTACGCTACAATAAGGAAGGGGGGTTGACTGATTCTTTTAGATGCACAAGTGGTGTGAGGCAGGGCTGCATACTTGCCCCTTTCTTATTCTTGTTATACATTAACAACTTAGAACAGTCCCTGAACAATTTAAAAACAGATTGCCCTAGGGTGGGGACACGAAACATCCCGGTGCTGCTGTACGCAGACGATGCGGTTCTCTTGGTGCGAGCCCCCAAAAGCTTGCAGATTCTAATTGATGGGTTTGTCAAATTTATGGACGTGCTAGATCTGTCTGTCAATTTAAAAAAATCTTATGTAATGACGGCAGGTCACAATCCACGGACCAGCTTCCCATATAGAATTGGAAATCACACACTAGAAAGGGTGCAATCGTTCTCGTACCTAGGCTTGCTCTTTGATGAGTCACTGAAATTTGCCCCTTTGGTACAGGAAAGGTGTGGCAAATTGGTGGCCTCAACTGGAGCTATAGCGGGTTACGGGAGGAGAATTGGCCGTTGGTGTCCGGAACAAACAATGAACCTTCATGGCTCAATGTGTTGTTCCAAAGCCATGTACGGCTCAGAAGTGTGGGGTTTTATAAATCTTGATTCACTGCAAAGGGAGGAAATCAAATTTTTACGTTCAATACTGAAAGTTCCTAATAGCACTCCAGCTGTCATAGTACACAGAGAATTAGGAAGACCTTACATAGAGGATATGATAAAGATTAGACCAATTCTGGCCTGGCTCAAAACCTGGACAAACCCTGAAGCTGCGTTGAGTAGGCAGATCCTAAAAGATTGCCTCGGAAGAGATAAAAGCCTGAATATCCCATGGCTTAACTATGTAAAAACTAGCGTGGAAAATATGGGCTGCAAGGAGTTTTACTCAAACCCTTCAGTGATTACACCACAGGATAAGCTTAAACTCAAGAGAATTTTTTTGGACCAAAGATCGTCTGTTAGAACCACAGTGGAAGGGGCCAAACGATCAGTGAGTGCTTACAGCAGGCTTGAAACCACTGAAGGGATGGAACCGTATCTTTGTGTTATGTATAATGCCCAAGAAAGGTTTTTAATGTCACGTTTTAGGCTCAATCTTTTATCATATTTGTTAGCTGACCCAGCTGGTTTTAGTCATTTAATTGAGCAGAAGGGTGCCTGCGGCTGCGACAATAGGTCTCCGCAGGACACCCTTCATTTTGTACTCCTATGTCCTTTTTATGCAACCCCAAGACGTAGATTTTTAAAGGAAATCTTAAAAAAAAGGCCAGGTTTACTCGAGCCAAAGAGGCATTGACCTTCCTACAAAGGGCCAGTGACCCGTTAACACTGTGTTCTGTCATAAGTTTCTTGAAATTTGCACTAAGATTAAGGGTGACCAGATGTTAGAACCACTTGTGAACCTGGCAGGATTTCCCACCCGCTATTTCCATTAAGCTACCAAGGTGGACTCACTGTGAATAATGAATTATTTTTATGTATATAGATCCAGTCAGTGTTTCTGTATGATGATTTAATACTATTTTAACTGTATATAATGTGCACTCTTTTATGATGGTTTTTAACCACCGAATAAAGAATTTACTGACTGACTGACTGAACTGTAAAATACAGCAATGTTTAGGGTTTAGTGGCCCCTCGATCCTCCCTGCCTGGGTGCCACTGCACGTGCTGCACCAATGGCAGCTTCGCTCCTGCAGACAAACCTTTCACATTGTAAATAAAAGCTTCTCGACATTCGGGCCAGTTTCCACATACTTTATTTTTGATGGGCCATTTAGTGACTCAAACAATGACAAAATACGTTTGCTGTGGTGGAAAGTAAAGAAAACGTTTACACTGTGAAACACTTCGGTGTTGGGTGAGATTGGTCGATGTCCTGTCATATATAATGTAAAATAATAATAACATTGAACACACACACACAAAGCTATCTCGTGAACCTTGAAACGTGTCAAGTGCGGGACACACATTGATTGCAGCTGCAAAGATTTAAACTTCTGAGCTGTCTCATTGCGACTGAAACCTGTAACCTGCAGTTGACCTTTTCTGTGTCGTGTGCGCAACTCATACCTCTTATGCCATGTTCTCGTAAGCTCCATTTATATGATGCACAAGGCTTCACGACCAGTAGATATGAAATGCTTCAGGAATGTTGTTGATATTTCATCAAAATCATCTTCAAACGCACTTACACTTGAACACCCTCCAACTCTCTACATTCCCAATACCCTTCTCCCTTCTCTCCTTCAATACACGAATCTCTCGAAATATTTAAAGACGTTTTTGCGCATTCTTCTGTTGCCATACATGCACACAAACAGGAAAACAGAGGGGGATATGTACAATGAAGTGGCGGAGCGTGTTGTTAGCCTCCTGGGCTTAAGGACACGCTCCGCCACTTTGGAAACGCAAGGCTGCACCATATTTACAAGAATGGGGTGCAGCCAGTGATAGAAGTGAGCGGGAACGGAAGGGCACGGCGTTCCCCTACTTTTTAAATGTAACACAGTCCGTTCCCCTACTTCTTTACTTTAGACATGTGTCCCAGGAACGCAATAATAGTCCGAATTTAAACAATATTGCGCGATCGCCCAGCCCTGTGAGTTGCACATTAAAGAAGGTGTCTGCAGTTGCCACGACCTCCTCACCCTTCCCCTCTGTGTCTGGGGGCAGGGGCCTGCAAAGCAACACTGTAGGAGCAATCAATCAGCAGCGAGAACGGCTACCTTTGGTGGCCCTGCAGCTAGAGTGCGATTAACACCTCATTTAGTGAGGAGGCCCCCTGCCTGCCCCCACTATGACCAATACAATAGTAACAACAGGATGAATTTTAGGCACCACCCTTGACCTCATCTGCCCATTATTTTCGGCTCACACAGACTGACTACGCCAAAAGGAAAGGAAAAGCACTCCGTTGTAGAACTCCTGGCAGACTTTGCCCAAACCATGGCGCTTTAAAAAACAAGCATTTACAATGCAATAGGTGTCCTAGTTTTTAAAACTTTGACCTATTGGTATTGTAAATGACAACATTTTTTATTATTGCAGGTTTGTTTTTTAAACATATATAAAAGGCATTGTCATTTAGAATACCAATAGCTCAAAATCTCGCAAATGCGAGACCTATTGCATTGTAAATGCTAGTTGAAGTTGGTCATGGTGCAGAATAGAAATTAAGTGCCAGTGCTGACTTACCAGCCAAAACTGATGCACTGTGGGATGGAAACCTCAGACCATTTGGAAAGTCATCTGTGGCCACCAAAGCTCTACAATGTCATATCAATGACAGATAGCATAGGCAGCCACAGTGTTACCGGTTCCATCTATATTTGCTCTGTGCCCCCACATGCCACACTGGGACTATATGCCCAAATTATGCCCTCATTGGAAGGTATGTTCAGGTCTCTCTCATAAGGTGTGTTCCCAGGAATTTCATGTAGATGCTTGTAACATTGCCCAAATAAGGTGTGCAAGTGTGTGCGTCTCCCAGCGCATATTATGCTTTGTCTTTTGTTTCCACCAAACCACTTATTTTGGTCTTCCAGTCTGCTTGAGCCCCTTTTGTGGAGCTCTCACCTTGCCAACCTGTGGGTATTCATCCCTCTAACTTCATTCTTCAGGCTTGAGAACTCACCTGCTGACAACGATAACTTGGGAATACCTCTCTTCCCTCTTACCAATTAATGCTGGCCTGCATTGCCCCAGGGAACCAACAAATATGAATCAAAATACAGAGCAAAGTTATAGGAGCTGGCATTATATGCACAAGTACATCCATGAAGATAATCAGGTATAACATTTGAGGTATGTTTAACACTTCAAAAACAATAGTTTTGTAAGTTTTAAATAACATGAAAAAACTGCCGGTCAACTCGAGAGGGGCATCAGAATAGACCTAGTTTATGAAAGGTTTAAGGAGGCGTGGGGAGACTGATATTAAGTGAGGGCGTGCAAATGGGCCACACACTGAAATTCTTTGTGGACATTTCGGGTTGATTGCTCTTTATTCAAAGGTTCATATGCATAGTATTCCACGGATCCCATTAAGGTTGTAATCCATGATTTTCCTGCTTGACCCACAACCGTCATGTGATCTGTCTGCCCACTTGCAGCTGTTAGGATCTGGGCATCGATCGCAGCTACTTTGTGTCCATAGATTGTTAGGCCTCGACTTGGGTTGTGTGGAGTAAAATTCCCTTTAACGTGGGTGTTTATCTGCTAATTACAAACCAGGTAAAAATTTACAGATCTGTATATGGGACTGTGTTCATTCACCGTGGGATATAGACAGGACCACTGGAATTATGTGACAATGATGAACCAAATTATGCAACTGGGTTGACTAATTTATGCACGTTACGTTATGCAGTGTAAAACGGCACATATACATTACTATGTCTTTTTGTGCATGTTAATACTTGGAAAAGGTTCCACCTCCTTCCTAACAGTGTAGCACTCAAATACTGAAGTAGACAATTAAAAGGTGACCAGTCAACTTTTGCGAAGCCCCCCACGTATGCCAACACATCACATGTTTTTTTAGTAAATTGTGATGCGTTCCCGATAGAAACAGAATTTTGTTTTGATAAAATCTGCAAGTTATGGATGATATGGCTAATCCATAATTATGCAGAAAAAACACCCCCACAGAATTGCATAGTTCAACCTGCCCGGGATATAAAGTCGAGGTAAACTACATTACTACTCAATCCAGTTCATTTTTGCTGGCTACTGGAAGTATGTGATTGTGCTGCTGAGGAGATTACCCTCATAAATATGAATATGCTGCACTTGCATAATAATTGACCATCTCAGGCATGATATACAGCTGTGACCTAAACAATTTTGTTTCTAGCTCGAGCCGATGTGAGATTCGTAAGAGAAAGCGCCCAATGTGGTGTTGTTAAGTGTTAGACATCTTGGAAAGCTTAACCAATCAACTTTAGTTACTGATTGCAGCATTCGGATTATATTACACTGGTATTAACTTGGTGAAATTTACACCCTGGCAGAATTCATTAGTGTTAAAATAACAGCATGGCAAACTAATAATGTCACAGGATGCACTGTGTTATAACGCATAATTTCTAATTTTAATTTAGACAAGTATGCTTTATAACCTGTAACTCCTTCGCCCTTTTACGCTGCTGTATCACCATAAATCAGATGAGTGACATCTTCTGCTGTCCTTCTGGGACACGCACTGCTTTCCTAATGCATCTTGGCCGCGGTTTGCGACACTCATAGTCACCCTCACTTGCTTAGGGAGACCAGCAGTAGCCTATAATCAAATATATTTAAAGGTAGGCCCACCGGGAAATAATGGTAACTAGTCCAGCTGCATTAGTATAAACAATAAGTGCATTCTGGGATCTGTAGTGCTAGCATTAGCACTGCAAATTGGGTCTGCTTGTAAGTTCGTAGCGCATTGTGTCTAAGCTTAAATATGGTCGGTGGAATTTCGGTGCCGTTGTACCTGAAATTCACTATTATTTATCATCATAAAATGGTATTGATCAAATCAATGTTATCTTCCTCAGCCCAGCTGTGAAACAGGAATACATCGAAGCCAAGAAACCTTGCACGGAGTGCAATTTGCAAAATGTGCAGATAGAGTAATGCGTAACATTGTAGCATTTATATAGCGCTTTTACCACTGGGTGTGTGTGGGGGTGCTGCAGCACTTGCCTGCAGGCACGCCTGGCAGGCTGTGTAGCTGATAGAGTGTGATCTCTGTTTTGATCCCACGTGGGAAGTGCTTCCTTGTCATGCTTCCTTGTCATGCGGTTACCCAGTTATGGGACGCAGGATTTAGCAGTGTGTCTAATGGATGAACAGTGAGAGAAAAGTAGCTTAGCCAGTGCCTGTTTTTATTCTGATGTTAAGAGTTTTGTTGTCATGAGTCAAATTCCTGCAAGTACACCAAACTAAGGGGCATATTTACGAGGACCTTGCATCATGTTTGCACCACGGAACGCGGTAAATGCACAACGCAAATCTCCAAGTCATATTTATGAAGCTACTCACAGCCACTTTGCATGGCTTGAAATGGTTTCATAAGTATGAGTTATGCGACAGTGCAAATCGCAGCTTTTCCTTCCTCTGCACAAGGGACGTGTTGTGGTGGGTGATCCCATGCAACGCCTGTGGATGTTGATGCTTTCCGAGATCTACAATGGCTTGTAAACCTGGGAATCTATCAAAATCTAACACCTTCCCAATGGAGGCACAACAAGGAGAAATATCTTTATTTCTCCCAGTTGTTCTCTCTTTCTATATGTGCAGCACACATAGAAAGAGGAAAAAGCCTATCAGGATTGTTTTTGTGCAGTAAGGTGCCCCTTCCTGCACAAAAGCAATCCTGCATGCAACCGGGTGCCTGCATTGGCGCTAGGCTGATAAAACAGCGCCAGCACAGGGGGAGAAGACAGAAATGGACCGTATCGGATAAATACAGCGCATTCCTGCCCTTTCCCTGTGACGCAGCGCAGCACGGTGCATTCCTGCCCTTTCCCTGTGACACAACGCAGCACGGTGCATTCCTGCCCTTTCCCTGTGACGCAGCACAGCACGGTGCATTCCTGCCCTTTCCCTGTGATGCCGGGCAGCACAGTGCATTCCTGCCCTTTCCCTGTGACGCAGCGCAGCATAGCAAAACAACTGCTGTGCTGCCCTGTGCCACCATTCCCGTATATATACCTCTAAGTTTGCAAACTTCACAGTCTCTCTGCTTCATGCACAAGCACTTTTAACATGTGCAGCCTGCTTTGAGGCCACTGCAATTATGCAGCAATGGAGGACTAAATTATGTTGCAGTGTTGGCTAAATTATGCAGCAAAGAAAGGCTGCTGCGTAATGTGTGGTACATTTTCTGATACTTTATTATTTTGACTTTTTTACACATACCAACAGTCTCTGTAAAGCTTTTGCCTCATTAACACCAGTTTAACATACAAGTGCAGCAGTGAGAACGGTGACCAGTCAACCTTTGTAAAGGGCCTTCTACTTTACAGCAACACAAGTCGCATGTTTTTATCTGTTTGTTGTTGGGGAGAGGAGTTGCCCTAACGGCTAGGGTGGTCGACCTTGAATCTGGGGAACTGGGTTCGAGTCTCGGCAATGACGATTCACCTAATCTCCCTGTGCCTAGCAAAACTTAATGTGTACTCATGTAATGCAACTGTGGTGCTTTTTAAAGTGCTCTGATACCTGATTCGGGTCAAGTTTGTGCTATATAAAGCTCTGTACAAAAAAAAAATGTTTTAGTTAAAACCATCAGATTATGCGGCCGATGATGTTTTATGTGGAAAATATGACAGAGCTATTATTATGTGGAAAACATTTGCAAACTAGGATATTTTGCGATTCATGTTTGAACTTCCTCATGCAGTCTATGTTGGGTGGTATTTCTAGACATCTACAGTACTCGCGGTTAGACAAAGGATGAAGGTGTCTAATAGTGATGTCAGAGGATGGTAGTCTGAAGGGGAGAAAATAACTGATTGAGATAATCCGAGGACCACTGCCTATTTCTGACCCTAGCAATGTTTGAGTTTCATAATTTCAGAATTGATGCATTTGCATTTCTCATTGCTAACTAACTTGAATAATAATTACACAAACTACTAATATAATAATTGTATCTCATTCATCTGATATTGCTAAAAGCAACTGCAAGATCAACACGTCTAGTTTGCTTTAGGAGTATATTTTCATTTTTGAGTGCTATTTCTAGATACAATAACAGGAAACCAGGAGGCATCTAATGCAGGCTTCATTACATGTTGCATGAAGCACAAAAAACGTAGGACTACAACTTTGCATGGACCGAGGGGCTCAGAATGATGTACTCAACAGTGCTTCCCAACATGTGGGGCCTCCTGTCATAACATTTAAACCCAAATTTTATGTTCAGAAATGGTCAGAAAAAGGGAGAAGTGCTGATGAAAGAACCCTCATGTGTTGGAGACAAATGGCACCTGGTTCCACTTATAAGCGTATTTGGGACATTATGTGATTGAAAACGTATCCCACATTGTAAATGTATTTTAATGTCATAAACTAATATATTAAACCTCAAATAAACATGTATCCAGTGGTTGTATTAACTAACGTTATACGCTGTAACTGGTCAGTGAAATGCCAAACATACTTAAAATTGGTATGTTTTGCTATTTTTAGCCACACCTCTAACTCCGCCCACTGACCCAAACTTCTGGTTATTCCCGCCTCCTGATGCTCCACCCACAGTTCCCCTACTTTTTTTCCCCCACTTCGACCACTGGGTGCAACCTTGCGCTTCCCCCTACAATGGCGCACGCAGGCACCCTTGCACCAGAGTGCAAGGGTGTCTGTGTGCAGGGGAGGATTGGTTATGTGTAGGAAGTTGTCCCTTCCTGCACATTAACAATTCTAAAATACCATTTTGTAACTTTCATGTGTGCTTGTTCATGCAGCACACATAAAAGTTACAAAATGGCTTTTTTTTAAAGGTATCTCTTCATTCATCCCCGCTAGCCTCTCTCCTTCTGCCTCTAGGTCAACTGTACTCCTCTAGCGCCGGGACACCTCCATTGCGAGGTAGCTGTTCGCGCTTTATAAAATGCAGTATTATTATTATTATTATTATTATTAAAGGGAGCGACACCTTCCTGTACATAAACAAACCATGGCATTTTCCTTTTTCCATGTGTGCTGCACCAGGCAGCACACATGGAAAAAGCAAAAACGAGGAGAAATAATGAGTTTCTCCTTGTTTTGCCATCTTAAGTCCAGGATATTCCTGGTCTTAATTTTGGCACTGCCTCCTATGTACGCCACCCTTGTAGAAAGGGGGCAGTGTCAAATACAATGGGTGTTGTGGTGGAACGCCCACCGCAACACCCACTGCATGCCCCTTTCACGCTAACCATAGCGTGAAAGGGTGCCTTATGTACAAGGCAGCTTTAAGCCACGTTATGTGGCGTAACGCTGCCTTGTACATAAGGCAAGGCCCCTATCGCCACGGGAACGTCACTTTTAGTGACGTTCTTGTACATATGCCCCAGAGTATTTTCCGTCTGTGATACTGTAAATGTGTTAAGGGAAATTTCGAGAGCCACTTATAATTTCACACAATCACAACACGTAATTTACCAATATCATCATATTCCAGGCAGATCTTGGAATGGAGCTGTAAAATTAGCACCCAGTATTCAGGCGGACTTCAGAATAAGAGCTTAAGTCCATGCATTGCTGGTGTGACGTGTGCAGAGATAGCCGCATCTACGTTTTATTATCATGGATTTGTTGGCAACAGATATGTATAATTGTTGATATTTTGGGTTAGAAAGAATTATCTCAGGTGAGTATAGACTTTCATAATAGTTCACAAACGTTTATTACAATAACTAGAATGAACGTAATAACCCTGCACTTCTTACCAAATATAGTGGATATCACTGTTAACAATTTTTAATTGAAGTTTACAGAATTGATTTGCTAGATTATTTTATCCAGCACTTTCAGTAGCAAGAAGCTCTATTTAATGGAACTTTTAATGAAAGTCAGAAAGATACAGTGTTTTTTAGGAAGAATATATGAATGCTGGATGGTAAGAATTTTGTTGGAGCCTTACATATTCTTGAACTTTTACCTCACAGACATGTGAGGAAAATGTGTGATTTTTGCCAAGGTTTGCAACGGATTTTGGGTAACGAAAAGTAGTGGGATCCACACAAATCACACCCATCGTGAATTTCTTGAATGTCAATTTTTTTTATAAATGTCTGTGTTTTTAGATTTCCTTGAATGGCAACCAGTGACAGGTTTAGCGTGGTGCAACTGGTGCTGTTACACTGGGCATCAAGATAAAGCAGGGCCCCCCTGCATGGCATTGCTGAATGAGATAACAGCAGCCTGCAGAGATCTTTGTATGCACCGCATTTTTGCATAACAACTCTGGTGGTTACTGGTGGTGACTGCACTTTAGAGAGATATCTGCGAAATGTCCAGTCACAGTTTTCACTCCTGCTATGGTAGCATAGATGGTTAATGTTCCATTTGTAAAGCATGGCATGTAGATCACAGATTAGTACGTTTGGAACCTTATTGTTTTTCCCTCAATCATTTGTCATTGTAAGGTTACTAAAAAGGGTTACTTTAGTTAATAATACAGTTTGATTACTATGACATTATGGTACATTTATGGGGTAGATTTAATAATACTTTGCACTAGGTTTGCATCACAAAAGTGATGCAAACCTTCTGAAAGTGTTGTTTAAGGGTTTACTATCCAGTGCAAATCCTCAGTTGCATTGGACAGTAACCCCAAATTAAGAGAGGGTAAACTATGCACTACTTTATGTTACAGAGACATGCCATGGCTTTTATGCTAATCCCTATCTACTAACTTTGATAGAAAGGGATCCAAATAATTACTAGGCCTGGACGGTAAATTTCGTTCCGTTTTGCGGAATTTGCGATATTTTGACATTTTTGCGTTCCGCGGAGAGCGTGAAAATGTCAAAACTGTCGCAACCTGCTGCAAAACGGAAGTATTTTTCTTGTTTGCGCTTTAAAAATGCATTCTTGCGCGCGCGGTCGCGACTTACCGGGTCCCTGTGTTCGCCAACGAGTTTTCCTATCTATTCGCGCGTGCCACAAGATGTTGGATTGTTGGTAGCCAGTCACGCTATCCCGCGAGAGTTTGCGAACACGTCATTGTGATCGCGAACAGGAAATAAGCATCGCGAGCAAGTTGGCCGCGCCCATTAGCGACCGCATGGGCAAGGTGGAGATATATTTCCTCACGAGCATGCAAAAACACATCGCGAACGGGCGGGAAAAGCAATCTCCACATCTTCGCGAAAGTTTCGCATGCTCGCTGAGATTTTGTGCAATTTCGCGATAATTTGCAAAAGTCAATTTCGCAAATTCCGCCCACCCTTACTAATTACACCTCCTTGAAGAAGACGTAAAGTTGGAGAAACAATTTATTTTCTCTGAAACCTTTCCAACTTTGCCTGTGTGCTGCACCGTGTAGCATATATTCAAAGTGGAAAAGTTTGTCAAAGTATAGAATTTAATGCAGGAAGGTTACCCTTTCAGTATATAACCTAAGCTTGATATCACACAAACATCTTGCACTATGGTGCAAGGGTATGTGCACTGCCACAAGGAAACCTATGGCACATCAGCACTAGAGCAACAGCTCGAGATCTCAGTGGATATGATGCCTTTGTACTCTCTCTTTTTCACAAAACGCATCCCAGCCACTTTGGTTACTGCACATCTTAAAAACTTATTTAATCTGCCCTTCGTTTCTACAGACCAAACACTTAACATTTAATTACTACTAGTATGCATGTCATCCGACTCCTATAGCTTATAGTCCTCATTGTTGTAAATAACATTTCCTATACATTGATTTACAACACTCTTGTATCACTCATTTTCCCTGTATAACATGTTTGTGATGTAACAAGTTCTGACAGTCTACATTGAGATGAGCAGCGCTATAAAATCTAAAAAAGAGAGAGAGGGGCTAAGAAGATATGAGGTGCATTATTGGAGGAGGGTGGTGAGGGAACCTATGTAGAAGGAGGTTATGGGGGGTGACAACAAAGATTGTTGCACCGGCCACCACCAACCCTAAAGAATACCCTCATGGCAACCAAGCCCAGGCCCAAATAACACAACTACGTTCATGACCAAAATGGGTACGTTTTCATGGAACAAACTTGATGTCTCCACACTGAATGTTGGGGCCTGTTGAGTCATGGGTGACAGATTAAGTCACACAAATGTAAGCTACCATTTTTCTTAATCAAGAGTAGTTTGGTATGCTGGCTGGTATTGAGTATCCCTGAAGATTTCATAACATTCTCTCACAGAAATGCAAGGAAAGCATGTGGTTTTAGCCAAAGTGTGAGGTATGCAGGGTATTCTGGGTATACATTTAAAGTGGGATCCATCCAAACCAACCACACTCAACCCCAATGGGTGATTCGTTTTCAGAAATGTCTGGGTTTAGTAAGTATTCTTGGCTGGAAGCTAAGCCAGTGCCATTTACCACAACTACCCACAACACAAACAATGGCTCAATTTCATGGTGAAAAATTCATTTTGTGGTTTGGGGCTCACCATTTCAGAGGCAATACACTATGCCACAAATGCTGTACCGTTTCAACAAGAGAAGAACGGAAAGGTTGGGTGGCAGGAATTTTGTGGACACCTGCAGATTCCAAAACTTACCCTTATCAAATGTACAGCAATGGATGATTTGCAGAGCATTCTGGGCCGGAAAACGTACTTGGATCCCTGCAAGTCATACCATCATACTATCCTAGACTCCACTGGGATTTTAATTTTCAGAAATGTCTGGGGTTAGTAGGTTTCCTTGAATGCTCATGGACGAAATACCACATCTACATACATCACCCGAATGGGTACATTTTCATGGAAAAACATGATAACTCCACATTAAGATTTGAGGCTTCCTGTGTCACTGGGGTGACAAGTGTTGCTATATCAGAAGAGCATTGGAATGCTAGGTGATAGAAATGTTTTGGAGTCTAGCAGATTTTCAAGATATGCCTCATAAAAAGGTGAGTAAAGGGTCTTTGCTAAGGCTAGTGGTTTGCAGCACTCTGGGTAAGGAAACTAGTCAGATCCTTGCCAAAGTGTACATTTTTTAAGGGAAATTTTTTATGTCTTTTTGTTGCATTTTGGGTAGGCCTGGGCGGTGAACTTTGTTCCGTTCACAGAGATTGCGGAGTTTTCTGCACTCCGTGCTCTGCGAAGCTCAGAAGTGCAGAAAACTCCACTTCTTGTAGTGCAGCTGAGTTTTTTCCCTGCTCGTGCTTGTGAATGTTAAGTTTGCGAGCGCAAGCTGCTGCTCTGGTAGAATTTCTACCCGACCGGCAGGAAGACCATTACAAACGGCAGTTCGCACTGCACTCTGTCACTTGCAGAACTCCACATAGTTGTTTTGTAACGTCGTGGAGTTCCACGTAGCAAAACTCCGCGAACTATGCCCAGGCCTGATTTTGGGACCTTTCCTGTCTCAGATAAAATGCCAGCCCCATAATTGTGATGCTAATTTTATCAGAAGAAGCATGGAAATACAGATCACACAGCATTTGATATTACCAGTAGAATTTCTCTCAATTTTTCCTTCTAAATATAAGTCAATTGCAAGAAATAGGTCATTTTGAAAAATCCCCTCTGAATCACATTACAATATCGCTAACCCCAAATTCAGAGCTGTTCCAATAATCACTAATCTTAAAGTAATTTGGGTACATTTCCAAAATGCATAGTTTTCCTTCATATCCATTTTTTCTTCGTTAGATTTTGCCACATAAATTGATGCATGTTAGGTACACAATTAAAAATCATAGGAAGTTGCATCTCAGTGAATAGCTCTTCACACTGCATGTTTTTGGCTAACCAACAATATTTTTTATGATGGATGCATTGGCATATTACTTTTGTAAATTGGCAATCAGGGAAAAGACTTACAGATGAAAGAGTTCTCATTTCTTCTATTTTAATAACTGTTTTTATTTCAATGATTTCTTTCTTTGAAAAAAACATGAAAGAGCTGGGCAAATCACCCTTTGATGAATTGCCATTTTTAAATAGACTTCCTAAACTTATGTGTTTCCAGCTTCACCCATGGATTCTAAACTTGTTTCCACCTGAAACTGCAAAAAGGGAAAAATCATAAAAGAGGGAAAATCAACTACTACTTTGAAAACTATTGCATATTTTAGATATTTTCTTGGTTCTTTCCAGACAAATCCACTAACACTAGATTCCTTTAGAATCAAAAACATGTGGGACAAAAGCACACAAATTGTTCCCTGATATTTACTGTGGAGAAAAACTACAAACTGAGCCTAATATTTAAAAAAATCTCAGAACCGAGTGGTACGGGGGAATCTTCAGCAGCCAAGGAGTTAAGTACAGAAGAAATAGGCATTAGGACATTTAATTTGTTTTCGTTTTGCTCCTCAGAGAAAATAATTGTTGAGCCACATCTTTCCCACACTGCAATTATTTTTGGGAGTAAATTACCTCTCACTAACATTAAAACTCAATTACTCCAAAGGTTTTTGGAAGTGAATTGACAAGTGCTTCCATGGTTAATAGAGAGATGCAACCTGGAGACAAAACAGTGCCATAAAAAGAGCTAAAATTATATGCACTACTCTTGGTCCTCACCATTAATGCAGGGCCTCCCCCAGATGTCTGCCTTCTATTGAACCTGTTTTTATTAGAAGTAGCACACCCTGAATTTATTCTCTGCTGCCAGTGTAAAGTGCTTGTATTTGCTGCCTAAATCATGTGAAAATTAGCCAACATTTGATTGGCACATTTAATTTACTTGTCAGTCCCTGATAAATGTTACTACATGCACATAGGGACAGGAAATTAAATGCTACTAGTGGGGCTGCAGCCTTTATTGTGCCACCCACTAAAGCGGACTTTGAAAATATGACTCAAGCCTGACACTGCGGCCTGTAGTGTAGTGTTAAACTTCCTTTTCAACCAAGCAAAATAAATCTTTTCCCAGATCTAAACCTTCCTTTTTAGGTCAAGCCTAGACAGTGCTTGTGCTGCGTCTTTGAGAAATGTTGTATATACTTTGTGGGCTTACAAGCCAGCCCACTGTTCTTCATTTGTTTCGATTAGATACCTTTAAAACTCCTTGCTTCCAGGTGGGTAATTGTTCCTATTTGTCCCTCTTTTCATCAGTTGTTCATTCCCACAGAACACTTCCTCATTACTTGTAGCCTTCCACGTGTCCCATTTTAGCATCTGTTTAGGGACTACTTTTCTTTTCTCTAAGAACATTTCACACAAGTTCTCAATGTTTTCAGTAGCTTCAAATGCAGAGTTTTGTAAACAAGGCTGTTTTGGGCGACACCATCCCTGCTCTTTTTTCCTATGCAGACCACAACTCCGCATCTCCCCCACAACCTTTGCATTCCTCTTTGCTGATATTACAGGCGCTCGGTGTACGTCATGGCTTCAGTATAAGATGACTTCAGTTATTATTCAAAACTGTTTCAATTTTCATTGCCCCACAGTGGGAGCCACTAATAAAAAGAGGCGCATAAAAGTATATAGTAAATTAAGACAAAAAAAACCTGTGTATTTCCCATACTCAAAACGGCTATTAAGTTTGAGTTTGCAAAAGAAATAGATCTAATCTCAACTAATCAGAGCACTGCAACAGTCAGTTGCTAGGTAGCGTATGCTAACGTCAGAAACACGGCTGTCCCTGCATTTACCAATGTGAGGTAACAACAACTTGAGACTTTTCATTTAATTCTACTGATTTTAAGCCGAAAAAGTTCCTGAGGCCAGCCATGGTCCTAAAGTGTGACGGCTGTTAGTAACTCCTAAACAACGAGTCACTGGCCTCCGTGATGCTGCTGGATTATTCAATTTTATTCCCCTAGCACATTTCTCCTTTGGCTTTGACAGGGTTTCCTAGTCCCACCCAAAATGGTGCTGTGCTGTGGGGGATTTTTTTAACATAAGACAATTTATCTTCATGTACCTCAGAAAACAGATGCGATCACCCAAGATTAGGATCACATCTAAACAGTTGCAGTGAAGGGGAGGGTTGGATGTTCATGGCCTCCCCTTCCATAACTGAGGCCCAAGTCCCCCCAAGCCTGTTGGTTTATACCCGCCCTGGGTTTTTTTTTTGTTTTTTTTTTCTTTTGGTTTGCGTATGTTTGGGTCCTAATGTGTTGACAGTTTTTTCACGCTCGCCATGCACTACGAGCCACTGACTGACCCTTTCTGTGGTTGTGTAGAGTTGACCTTTTGGCACCACCAGTCCAGATACTCGTTGGTTCCACATCCCCTTCTCAATCTGTGCTGTGCAGCAAAATAATAGTCATACAGTTTGCCATGAATGCCCACGTGCCCTTATCGGGCGTGGTGAAATTATTAGTTCTGATCGCACCAGTGTAGAATTGTTGTTTACTAATAACAAAATACATTTTTAAAAAACTTGAGGGCTTACAGTTGCAACAAAAATTGAGTGGATGTGGAATGCAGATCCAAGCTTGACATTTCCGATAGTTTTCTTAGAACTCGGGTTACAACATGAATCTCCTATGTGCATTTTTTGTCAGGTTGAGCCTAGTGTAAACCAAGATTTCCCCCTGTTGTTGCTGTGAAACCCCTCTCTGCTGTCACTCATGGGTGAAATGCCGCTGAGGATATATTGTTTTCATGAAAAAAATTCTTGATTCAGCTGGCAAGTTTTCAGAGGCATCACTGGAAAAATGAAATACTGGTGGGTTTTGTCCATGTTCTTTGGACCCGGCATCGGGCTCTGGGGAAGCAGAGAAGCTCTTTTAAGGATCTGTTGCCAGCTTTAAATGGGCCCCACATACATAAATTCAACTTTCTTACGGGATGGGGCTGCGGCACTACAATTAATTGCATGCTGTTTATTAATTTGTTTAACATTATTGCTTCACTATTTAGAAATTCTTTTGGACTTTTCTCTTCAGTTTGATACAATAGTCATGTTTCCATTGAGGCTGTCTTTGTTCATGTGCTTAGTGCTCGCTGGCTGTTTCTGTGCCTGTGTCTGATCTTTTAACTCACTGTAGGGATGTGTGTGCAGCTTCTAATTGCAAGAATGGCCTCATTTAAAGGAGCATCTAGTACTGACCCTTTGCCATTATCAAAACATCACCAAATGTATACATCTTTAATTTACCTCGGTCACTGTGTATGTTTAAATTGTATATCTTTAATTGGAGCTTGTCATAGTATGTTTTGGCACACATTTCTTTAATTGAACACCACACAGTGTAATGTTTAGCATATATTAATTTAATTGAAGCCTGCTATAGTGTTTTACATGCATTTCTTCAAATGAGGCCTGTTATATCGCACTTTGTAATGCACATTTGTTTAATAGTAGGCTCATGATTCATTTGTGCACATGCATAGTGATGCATAACTGCATGTATGTCATCAGATTTTAGTTTTTTTATGGTGACTTTACCGATTTTGCTCAACATCAGAAAACAAGCATTTTATTTTTTAATAAAACTTGTAAGTAACCCATAAGGAAGTCCATAAAATCCATAGGGCAAGGTGCATTGTATTTAAAATGCAGTACGTGTGGGGCTATTTATTTGATTATAAAGTTTTATATAGCGCGAACGTGACCCACGAGGGTATCAGAGCGCTTTACAATATAAGAACATAAATGGTTGAGGTGGTATACACACATTCAAATGTGTCAATTTGTACAAAAGAAATATAAAAAATATATGAATAACAAACATAGAGGACCGTGATTCTGCAGGATGTTGTACAATAGACAGTTAATGAACATTAGGTGATTGTGCTAGCAAACATACATATTATAACTTCTATCGATTCACAGTTGATATAAAATGTATAGATGACTAGCGGGACCCACAGCCAACTAAGCTTTAGACTACATACAATTATTGAGCTAAAAGGGCTGTGATATAAGTCTTACATACAGTAGACTCGCCCAATCCATCTGAGATAGGCAATGGTAATAGGATCTTAAAGATGACTCGGTGACATCCTATAATTAAAACTTAGGACATGAATTTGTTCATTAGTAGTCTTTTTACTTCCTTTTTGAATGCAGTAAAGGAAGTGATTCCATGCCCTAGTGGAGGTAAAGAGTTCCAAATCTTTGGTGCAATCCCAGAGAAAGCTCTACAACCAGTTCTATGGAAGGATTGAGGTTTCAGAAGGAAAGTGCTCGCACTTCGTAGTTGTCTGCAGCCTCCAGACCTTTCCAGCTTTAGGGCCAAGTAACTGGGTGTATTGTTGTCAATTGCTTTGTGCGTCATGCAGGCCACTTTAAGGTGTATTCTTGCCTCGTAAGGCAACCAATTCAGTGCTTTCAAGGTTGGTGAGATGTGACCATTTCTTTTGGTTCCTGATACCAGTCTAGTCGCAGCATTCAGTGCTGCTCTCAACAGAGCCAACTTGTATTTGGGGAGACTACAGAGGGTGGTGCATCCATAGTCTAATCTTGGTAGCACTAGGGCTTGTACTGCAATTTTTAGATCTCCCTGAGGGAGGAAGGGTTTGAGTTTCCTTAATTACTCATCTTAAAATTAGCTCCCTTGGTGGCAATAGAGATGTGCGACTGCACATTCAGATGTTTGTCTATGGAGATTTCTAGGGATTTTGCTGAGTCAATGATGAGGGGGACACAGTCAAAGGAGGTTAGGTGTATTAACCATAGGTCTAGCTTTGGTGTGTGGCTTGGTGGCAAGATGAGAATAAATTCTGTTTTTTTAGTATTTATCATCAGGTGGTTGTTAGTGAGCCAGCTTTGCGTGTTCAGTAGAATAGTGTTGAGGGCAATGAAGTCATCTGGCGAGGTGATTTTCAGATACAGCTGGGTGTCATCCACGTACAGGTGATATAGAATGTTCGCTGATTTCAGTGCATTCACCAAAGGCTCCATTAGGAGGTTGAAAAGAATGGGTGACAGGGCAGATCCCTGAGGCACAGCAAGTGTGACCATGGAGGGTTGCGAGACTGAATTCTTCATCTTGATTCTTTGAGATCTGTTATTCAGGAAGGAGGAGAACCATTGCAACAATGTGCCCGAGAGGTCCATCCTACGTTCCAATAGGGATAGAAGGTTGTCATGCTTGACTGTATCGAAGGCAGAGGACAGATCAAGAAGTATCAATAGGCATGATTCATTGCGGTCAAGCATTTTCAGTATATCATCCATAATGTGTGTGAGTGCAGATTCTGTGCTGTAACCTCGGCGGAAGCCCGATTGGTGACTGTCTAAGACGTTGTAGTACTCAATGTGGTTGCATAATTGAATTTGTACACATTTCTCTAATAGTTTCGCCAGAGTGGGGATGTTGGTTATAGGATGGTAGTTGTTTAGATCAGATGGAGAGGAGTCAGCTTTCTTTATATATGCTATATGTTTTACATGTCCTGGCAGTGAAAAACAAATACATTTGTTTTTTTTACTACTGTAAGGCCTATCTCTTCCATTGGATAACATTGGGTTCTTTATTAGATTTAATGTGTAAAGTATTTATGCAGCACACAAACAGAAATAAAGTGAAAACACAACACAAGAAAAAACTCACACTAATTTCAAACAATAGAGAAAAGTTTAATAAATTAGACATCTAAACAACAATCCATTAGGTAGAACCAAAGTTATTGCTTTTTAAAGTTTTTAGTAAAAGTGAATGCCTGAAAGATGAAAGCACAAACTGTGGGCATCTAGTATCACTGACATTTGTAACCGCATACATCTAGTACCGCCGACATCTAGTCGCAGAAGACAGGGGCAAAGTCAAAAGTTATGGACGGTCTTGATGATGTGGGGTTTCGATACACAAGGTGGATTGCACTCTGTCTCCACATCCCTTCGGATGTAGAGACATTTTTAAAGAAAAATGTTTGAGAAGATAGAGTCCATAGGGAAAGGCAGTCTGTGGGGTATGAGCAGGAGCTGTTGTATTGTATTGTATTGTATTGTATAAAAAATTTGTATAGCGCAGAAGAACTGTAACCCTACGGGTATCCAGGCGCTCTGACCAGACGAGATGTTTTATCGCACGAAGAGGCAAAGTCGGGGACATCATGCTGCTGGGAAAAGCCAGGTCTTAAGGCTCCTTCTGAATTCCACCAGTGACTGCGTCTGTCTGAGTTCGGGTGGGAGCGCGTTCCAGCTTTGGGCTCCGACCACCCTAAAGGCCCTCCCCCCCAGTCTAGCCCGTTTGAAGCTGGGCTGTACCAGCAGATTGGCCTTGGATGACCGCAGCTGCCTTACGGGGGAGTACCAGGCGAATCTTTCCTGGAGTGGGATCGGGCCTATTCCATGAATTGCCTTACGAACCAGGCACAGAGACTTGAAGAGGACCCTCTCTCTAACGGGAAGCCAGTGTAGTTCTCTTAGTGCCTGGGTGGAGGATGAATCAAACTTGCGACCTAGTGCCAACTTGGCAGCAGCTGACTGAACTCTCTGTAGCCCCTGCAAAGTGTATTGGGGGGCTCCGAGGTACAGAGAGTTACAGTAATCCAGTCTGCTGAGGATGATGCTTCTGACTACCATGTTGCGGGACCCTGCAGGCAGCAGCGGAAGAATTCGGCGTAGAAGTCGCAGCAGACCAAAACAGGTGCTGGAAGTTTTACTAGCCTGTGAAACCAGCTGGAGGTTGTTATCAAATAAAACCCCCAGATTCCGTACCGTGCTAGCTGGCGTCAGTGGGGCTGTGTCCGGAGCGAGCCTGAGATCCACTGGTAGATGTTGGATCTGTTTTGTTGGTGCGTAGAGCAGCAGTTCAGTTTTGTCTCCGTTGAACTGCAGGCAGTTTCTCCGCAGCCAGTCCGTAGTCTGCCTCATGCAGCTTTGGAACTGCTCCAGGGGAACTGCCTGCTTTCCTTCCAGAGAGAAGGCCAGTTGAGTATCATCCGCATATTTGATCAGCTCCACCCCGAACGCTTTAATGATGGAAAATAGCGGCTGCAGGTATATATTAAACAGGATGGGGCTGATGCTGGAACCCTGTGGAACTCCAAAGTCCACGGGTGTGTCTCCGAGACGAAAGGAACCATAGTCACCATTTGGTGCCTTCCCGCTAAGTAGGAACGAAGCCACTGTAGTGCCTGGCCCTCCACCCCAGCCTCCGTCAACCGTCCCAGCAGATTTTTATGGCTCACGGTATCGAATGCGGCTGACAGATCTAGGAGCACCAAAACAGCGGTGCTCCCTGTGTTAGCCCGCATCCGGAACGAGTCCATCATGGTGACTAATGCAGACTCGGTTCCGTGGCATGGGCGGAAGCCGAACTGGTCCTTGTCCAGCAGACGGTTGGCCTCAAGATAACTCGAGAGGGATCTGCTCACCGCCTTCTCTAGGATTTTAATAGGGAACGGAAGGAGAGAGATAGGCCGAAAGCTGGCAGGAACAGCTGGGTCCAGAGTTGGTTTTTTAATAAGGGGGGAGACCACGGCCTGTTTCCAGCCGTCCGGGACCATGCCCTCTGCCAACGACTGATTGCAGATCTGGCGCAACCAGGGGAAGGTCGGGTAGCCATATAGCTTCCAAGCCTTCTGGGGCAGAGGGTCAAGGGGGGAACCCGACGAGATGCTGTGTGCCGTCTTAGCAAACGACTCATCCGAGAAAGGTGGAAAGAGGGTCAGAGAGCAATCCCTGTCTGGCTTCTCGAGGGTCGTCCCCTTCCCAGAGTCGTCGGCCACACTGTCGGTGCCCCTAAAGAGATCCGTAATGTTCGTCACCTTGTCCTTAAAATAGGTGGCAATCTCGTCACATAGCCTCTTAGAGGGTACAACTTTATTTTCAAGGCAGCTTGGGGCCGACAAGGAATTCACTATTCTGAACAGTTCCCTCGCCCCGTTTGGGGCAAGCGCTATGGAGTCAGCGTAGAAGCTCGCTTTGCGGTCCAAGATAAGTTGCTTGTATCTGCCCTGTGCAGACTTCAGCGCCATCTTGTCCCTGGCAAGGAGCCCCTTCCTCCATTTCCTTTCGGCCTGCCTACAGAGCTGTTTTAGCTGTCGCCGATCATCGTCATACCAAGGTGCTGATGGCCTGCTCCTGACTCTTATCATCTTTTTCGGGATTAAAAGGTCCAGCTCCTTGGTTATAAAGTTATGGTAGGCATTATAGTTTGCCTCCACCGATCTGGAGGCTAAGGAAAGGCTGACTGTGGGAGGAGTCAACAAAAGTCCAGTTTTAGTCAATTTGACCCAGTTTCTGCCCTCTCTATACGTTGACGTGCCTTCAGGTTGGAAGGAGGTAGCTGTTAACAATACCTTGAACTGAATACAGTAATGGTCTGTCCAGATAAGCGGGCGAACGTTTATAAGCTCAGCCTCCGCCTTATTGGCAAACAGAAGATCCAGTATATGACCTTTTTGGTGAGTGGGGGATATGACTAGTTGATGAAGACCAAGGCCATAGCAGGTAGACGTCAGGTCGCGCAGCTGACTCTTTGTGCTTGCGTCCTCCCGCCAATTAAAATCACCCAGGACAATCATTTTGGAATGTGTGAGTGCCAAGTTGGTAATTATATTCAGGAGGGGTTGCATTTGGGTATACAGCTCCGGGGGGCGATAACAGAGCAGGCCTGTAAGTAAGTTCCCTCTGTTACCTTGTAGTGAGAAGGCCATTGCTTCAATCCCCTCCAGCACCTCCGTTTGTAGCAGGATGGGACGAAGTTTCTCCCTGTAAATTAGCCCCACCCCTCCCCCTTACCTCCCTGTCTGGGTTTATGTAAAAACTTAAAGCCCTCTGGACAGGCAGAGCCGATCTCCACTACTGCATCTGTCCTAGCCCATGTTTCTGTGAGGAAGAGCGCATCCAGCCGCACATCTTCTAATAGTAGTGCAATTTCAATGTGGTGCTTAACTAATGATCTGCAATTCAGCAGAGCACAGTTAAGGGTGCTCGGCTCCTTCAGGCGTCTATTGCCTGTCCTAGTTCCTAGGTTGGGGGGTTGTGTGGCGTTCTTGATCTGAGTGGGTACGGTGTGACCCATCCTGCCCCCTATCTCCAGGAGCTGTGATCTGGTATACTGGCGGCATCCCTTAACATCGCTGGCTAGGTCCTGAGTCGTCCTGTGCTTGTCCGAGGCGCAGACGGGCTTGCCTCTGGCGTGCCTCCGGGGCGCCAAAGGCGCACCCGCTGCGCGCGCGCATTGCGCGCTAGCATATGGCCTCTTTTATGTCCTGCCCCCTTGTGGTCCTGGTGCCCCTAGCAATATGGCGCCTGGCTACAGCCTTCCAACCTGTCCTAAGATGGCATTTGACACGGTGTAAGGCGAGGGGAGTCCCGCTCAAGCAGCAGGTGAGAAGGATGTATTTTTAAAGTGCGGGTATGCGGATGTGCAAAGAGATAAACCGTTTTTAAAAACACATATAATTACACAGTTAAGATTAGGTGAGGTCCTATGTCAGAGAAAAGCCCCGTATGGATTCAGTGCAAACAGCAGTAATTAGCAGCAGTGTAACAGTATTTTAGAAAGCGACTTAGCAGCGGCTGCCCCCGAGACGGCCTCTCGGCTACTCAGCAGAGTGTGTCTCGTGTTGCTGTCGGGAAGCTGCTGGACGTTGTTGCTGTGAAGATTTCTATGTTTGAACTTAGTCTCTTAATTGGAAGTTGAAAATCTTTAACGGGACAAAGCTGCAGGCTGTAGCTGATAAAGTCTTTACCAGGCTCAAAATGCCTTCTGCAAGCAGCCCCAGAACAGGATTTGCTGCTGTGGAGTAAAATGCAGCAAGAAGTTAGGCCGATCAGCGAATCACCTTGGGTGGATCAGCGAGCAGGTAGGTCCTGGTCTCCTCTCAGTTCTCAGGGTGCTATTTTGAATTTAAATTCCCAGGTTTTGGTTTTTGACTGATAGGGCACCTTTAGCACCACTTCCATGAGTTCAAGACTGGGTGGGCACCACCTGGAGTGCAGCACTCGCTTCAGGAAGGGTCCAGTTGCAGAGTTCAAATTAATGGAGCTTTTTATGTTCCTGTAGCTCAGAAAAGGAGATCAGACAACTAGCCCTTGCTGTCACTCTGGTAGTCCAAGTTCCAAGCAGCAAGGCAGTCCCCCAGCAGCAGTGTAGCTCACTATACTTCAAATGCAAAAAGAACTATTGATGGACAGAATGCAGAACAATGTCAGACATTCACCCCAGTACAGAGATCTGGGCCTAAATCCATCACACTTTTCCTCACCATGCCATTCCAGTTTGGACCCAGCCATATGCAAATCAGTCTTGACCCTATGCCCAATGGGAACATTCCATCCCGAACTGCCAGTCCAGGTCCTCCCTGGACTGGAAACAAGCATCCTAGAACCGGTTTTGGGGTTTCACCCCTCTTCAGCCAGGATAGCTTGATTCCAGTGGCATGGAGAGCACGGGACTCACGTCTGAGCATACCCGTCCCACTCGGGGTGGCAAATGCAAAAGAACTATTGATGGACAGAATGCAGAACAATGTCATACATTTACCCCAGTACAGAGTTCTGGGCCTAAATCCATCATATTTTTGCTCACCATGCCATTCCAGTTTGGACCCAGCCATATGCAAATCAGTCTTGACCCTGCGTCCAATGGGAACAGTCCAGCCCAAACTCCCAGGCCAGGTCCTCCCTGGACTGGAAACAAGCATCCTAGGACCGGTTTCGGGGTTTCACCCCTCTTCAGCCTGGATAGCTTGATTTCAGTGGCATGGAGAGCACGGGATTCACGTCCGAGCATACCCGTCCCACTCGGGGTGACAAATGCAAAAAGAACTATTGATGGACATCGCTTTGTTCGCCCTAAGTTGGCAGGGTATGCCCAGACGTTGGTCCCTTGCTCACTTTGCCACTGGATTCAAGATAGCCTGGCTGATGAGGGTTATGAACCCGAAACCCATCCCAGTATGCTTGTTTCCGGCCCAGGGAAGACATGGCTTGGCAGCTCAGGCTGGACTGTTCCCATGAGGCACAGGGTCAGACTGATTTGCATATGGCCATGTCTGAACTGGGGTGGTGGAGTGAGCTAAAGAATGATGATGGATTGAACCCAGATCAGTTGACTGGGGGTGAGTGTTTGATTTGCTCAAACGCTCCGTCCATCATCCCTTTTGGTATCGCTTTGTTCGCCCTAAGTATACAGACCTTTGAGAATGTTTTGAGGCTGCTCCTTTGAAATGTAAGTGGGGTGTGCACAGTTCCACCCTCCCAACCTGGTAAGACGGCCTATCCTGCTAAAATAAAGTCCTCCTTTGTGCCACTGTCTGGGTGGAATACAGGAAGACCAACTGCCATGCTAATCACAGTCATGTGCCCTAGGACACAGGCTGCAGGCACCAAATGGTTAGGACAAGAAAATGCCAACTTTCTAACAGGTGCAAAAACAACAGTTGAAGGACAGAATGCAGAACAATGTCATACATTCACCCCAGTACAGAGATCTGGGCCTAAATCCATCGTTTTTTTGCTCACCATGCCATTACAGTTTTTAAATCCAGCCATATGCAAATCAGTCTTGACCCTGTGCCTCATGGGAACAGTCCAGCCCGAACTTCCAAGCCAGGTCCTCCCTGGACTAGAACCAAGCATCATAGGACCGGTTTCGGGGTTTTACCCCTTTTCAGCCAAGATAGCTTGATTCCAGTGGTATGGAGAGCACGAGACTCACGTCTGAGCATACCCGTCCCACTCGGGGTGACAAATGTAAAAACAACAGTTGATGGACAGAATACAGAACAATGTCATACATTCACCCCAGTACAGAGATCTGTGCCTAAATCCATCGTTTTTTGCTCACCATGCCATTCCAGTTTGAACCCAGCCATATGCAAATCAGTCTTGACCCTGTGCCTCATGGGAACAGTCCAGCCCGAACTGACAAGCCAGGTCCTCCCTGGATTGGAACCAAGCATCCTAGGACCGGTTTCGGGGTTTCAGCCCTCTTCAGCCAGGATAGCTTGATTCCAGTGGCATGGAGAGCACGGGACTCACGTCTGAGCATACCCATCCCACCCGGGGTGACAAATGCAAAAACAACAGTTGATGGACAGAATGCAGAACAATGTCATACATTTACCCCAGTACAGAGATCTGGGCCTAAATCCATCACTTTTTTTGCTCACCATGCCATTCCATTTTGAACCCAGCCATAGGCAAATCATTCTTGACCCTGTGCCTCATGGGAACAGTCCAGCCCAAACTGCCAAGCCAGGTCCTCTTTGGACTGGAACCAAGCATCCTAGAACCGGTTTCGGGGTTTCACCCCTCTTCAGCCAGGATAGCTTGATTCCAGAGGCATGGAGAGCACGGGACTCACGTCTGAGCATACCCGTCCCACTCGGGGTGACAAATGCAAAAACAACAGTTGATGGACAGAATGCAGAACAATGTCATACATTCACCCCAGTACAGAGATCTGTGCCTAAATCCATCGTGTTTTGCTCACCATGCCATTCCAGTTTGAACCCAGCCATATGCAAATCAGTCTTGACCCTGTGCCTCATGGGAACAGTCCAGCCCGAACTGCCGAGCCAGGTCCTCCCTGGACTGGAACCAGGCATCCTAGGACCAGTTTCGGGGTATCACCCCTCTTCAGCCAGGATAGCTTGATTCCAGTGGCATGGAGAGCACAGGACTCGCGTCTGAGCATACCCGTCCCACTCGGGGTGACAAATGCAAAAACAACAGTTGTTGGACAGAATGCAGAACAATGTCATACATTCACCCCAGTACAGAGATCTGGGCCTAAATCCACAATTGTCTTGCTCACCATGCCATTCCAGTTTGAACTCAGCCATATGCAAATCAGTCTTGACCCTGTGCCTCATGAGAACAGTCCAGCCCGAACTGACAAGCCAGGTCCTCCCTGGATTGGAACCAAGCATCCTAGGACCGGTTTCGGGGTTTCACCCCTCTTCAGCCAGGATAGCTAGAGTCAAGTGCCATGGAGAGCACGGGACTCACGTCTGAGCATACCCATCCCACCCGGGGTGACAAATGCAAAAACAACAGTTGATGGACAGAATGCAGAACAATGTCATACATTTACCCCAATACAGAGATCTGGGCCTAAATCCATCACTTTTTTTGCTCACCATGCCATTCCATTTTGAACCCAGCCATAGGCAAATCATTCTTGACCCTGTGCCTCATGGGAACAGTCCAGCCCAAACTGCCAAGCCAGGTCCTCTCTGGACTGGAACCAAGCATCCTAGAACCGGTTTCGGGGTTTCACCCCTCTTCAGCCAGGATAGCTTGATTCCAGTGGCATGGAGAGCACGGGACTCACGTCTGAGCATACCCGTCCCACTCGGGGTGACAAATGCAAAAACAACAGTTGATGGACAGAATGCAGAACAATGTCATACATTCACCCCAGTACAGAGATCTGGCCCTAAATCCATAGTTTTTTTGCTCAGCATGCCATTGCAGTTTGAACCCAGCCATATGCAAATCAGTCATGACCCGATGCCTCATGGGAACAGTCCAGCCTGAACTGCCAAGCCATGCCATGCCAGGTCTAAACTGGGGTGTCATGGTGAGCAAAAGAATGATGGATTTAACCCAGATCCTTTGACTGGGGGAGAATGTTTTGATTTGTTCTGCATTCTGTCCATCAATTGTGTGTAGGTCTAAACTGGGGTGGCATGGTGAGCAAAAGAATGATGGATTTAACCCAGATCTTTTGACTGGGGGAGAATGTTTTGATTTGTTCTGCATTCCGTCCATCAATTGTGTGCAGGTCTAAACAGGGGTGGCATGGTGAGCAAAAGAATGATGGATTTAACCCAGATCTTTTGACTGGGGGAGAATGTTTTGATTTGTTCTGCATTCCGTCCATCAATTGTGTGTCTTTAACTTTCTAACAGGGGCATTTCATAACTGTGACTTAAAATTGGAATTTACTAATAACAAATGTTTTAAAATGCAATTCTTTAGATACCAAACATGATTTTTCTACTTGCTCTTAAACAAATGTTTTCAGTTATTCGATGTAATAAGGTAACCCATTGAACAATAGTGCGAAACAAATTTAAGATTTTCCACTTCCAGGACATGTAAAGCTTAAAAGTAGATGTCGGAAAAACACTGGCTTTTCACAGAGAAAGCAGTTGCAGGTACTTCCCTATGGAAGGTCCCCTTCCTCAAGAAACCCTATAGACCAATAAACCTCTATCTCTCCCCTATCACATGAGTGCGCTTGGCAGCATGGGACCAAGCAAACACAAAATGTGGTCTTACCTCTTCCCCTCACCACTGACCCCTCTATTTGATGATCCTGACTTGACCACAGGCATATATATAAAGCCTGCCAACACAGGTGGAAGCCGGAACTGGGGCTGGAATTAGATGGCAAAGAATGAAGCAATATACACCATAGAGCCTGTCACACCACCAGTATCACCTCCCTTACCAAAACCTCGGTCAAAGTCACCACATACTGGTACCTCACACCATTCAGATTGCATAAAATGTATCCAAACCATAGCAATAGGTGTTGGAGGAACTGAGGAAATCAATGGACCTTAGTGCATTTATTATGGGTCTGCCCCCGACTCCAGCCACACTAGACCCAAATACTAGACGAGATAGTACCCATCTTGAGACATAGATACCAAGATTCCCGACCTATGTTCTACTAGGCCTACCAAATCCCTTAACATATCCCTTGAAATCTAAGCGGGGCAGGCAGATCGGTCTCGCACTAGAAGCAGTGATGCAGAACATCCTAACACACTGGGGTACACTACAACTACCTACCCATTCAGGATGGCTACATAGGTTATGGAACATTTTGGGCATGGAGAGAATATCTGTGACACTCACAAATCAGGGAAAGAACTTTGGAAATCAATGGCATCCTTATTTATCCCTTCTAACACATGACTTTAGAGAACTGACTTGCCCCTAACACCTACAACTTCTCTGTCTACCAGAAGCAAACTCCACTACATGAGTGACTGCAAATACGTATGATGTAAACCAATCATGCTTAAATCGGACAGCAATGGTGAACTGACCCTGGGGTTGGGAAGGGGAAGGGGTTAGGGGTGGAAATGTTTTCTTTCATTTATTCTTGTTAAGATGTTTCTCTCACTCTCTCTTTTCATTTTAACTACTGAATTCTGTCATCTATTCTAACCTCAGTGTCTAACATGATGCATATGGTGATGTAAGTTTCTTGCTTTTGGCGCTTTCCCCAATAAAAACATTTAAACCATAAAAGTAGATATACATTTTTTAAATGCAATGCACCCTGCCTTATGTGTTGCTTAGGCACTACCTTATGGGAGACCTATATTTATTAACATTAGAGGTTTAGGCCTGCTAAATTGTACTAGGGTTATTGTACTAGATCGAATTAACAGTTGAACTCTGCCCACAGGCTGCAATGGCAGACCGGAGGCATGTTTTAAAAGGCCCCTGAAGTGGGTGGCACAATAATTGCTGCAGGCCCTGAGTACATGTTGTACCTCTTTTCTAGAGACTAATAAGTAAATTAAATGTGCCAATCAGGCATAGGCCACTTTTACCATGTTTTAAGCAGTGAGTACAATCACTTAAACACTGGAAAGCTGTGGTAAAGTACACAGTGTTTAGACCAATAATACACTTATGTTTCCTGTTCATCACCCTAAATTTATGACAAAAAGAGTTGCTTTACATACAGATTTCACACCATTGAAAGTACACTTTCTCTTTTCTGAGTTTTACGAAGTATGGGGCATATTATTAAGGACGGCGTTAAAATTATCGCCGGTTTAGCGGCAGAAAACTGCCGCTAAAGCGGCGATAATCGGCTTGATAATACGCCGCAGAGAATTCCCAAAGAAAGCCCATGTTCACACCGGAACCTGGGCTTCTATATGAATTCAAAAGAGCATATTATCAAGGCCATTATCACCGCTTTAGCGGCAGTTTTCTGCCGCTAAAGCGGAGATAATTTTTAACTCCGTCCTTGATAATATGCCCCCAAGATGTGGTATTGAGAGTAATAAACGTCGCTTTGCACACCTAGGGTGCAAAAACAACTTTGCAACATGATCTATTATAGTACTATTGAGTCTATGCCTGAAACTGTGACCCACTTTCTAAACTGCTAGGACTATATTTAATTTTTTTTTCTCTATTTTTATCGAGGTCATCTTTCAATCTTGTTTGTAAAATTTTATCTTTATTAACTACAAAATACATTATACAGACACTCAACAAACAAGCACATTTTTACTAATTGTTGAGAATAGGTGCTGCACTCAGGTGATTAAAGCTAGAAAGCAGATTGTTAAAGTGTAAAACATAGCACATGATTTACAATGTGTCATCCTTCACATATTTGGTACTTTGTTGCCCAACTAAAATTTGCATTTCTAATGAAATATTACATGATAAAGATGTTACATGTTCAATCACGTTTGCTTGCTGTGATTCCCTTTTTCATGAACCTGGATATCTGTTCTTTACTTCCTTAGTGTCTGTGGGTAACCTATTTAGCGTATTCATTGAAGTCATGCTACAATGCATGCATTTTCATTTTGAAACTAGTGCCATTGATCCTCCTGTAACACAGTTGTCTGTGTTCACATTTTTGCACAGCTGTAAGAGTGAGGTCTTGTGAAACAGTACTGATAAATTAATGCTGCTTATTAAACGTAGCTACATTTGCAAAAAGAACCACTGATACATGAATATACCAGACATTTAATTCATAATATTCTATTTACAAATGTGTACTGGTCCATTTTCACAGTATATATATATCTACAAGGCTCGTTGAGCTGAAACGCGTCTTGACAGCATGAAATAAAAACACTTAAAGCACGAATTTGGGTCCGTGTCCGCCACGTTTGTTTCCGGAGAGTTGGATTCAGGCTGGAACCACGTAATATATATGCATATATATATATATATATTCACTGAAAAAAACATAGGTTTTAGGGGCATTATAGTTACATTTCCCTCGTACAAAACCGTAGAAATTCCCCTGTTATAGTTAGTTCAGTTAACTATAACTTGCGCCCCCGCAATGCACTGCTGATGACGTCACATATTACATCACTCATGACATGGTCAGTGACATCACTCATGACATCATCCAGTGAGTATGTGTTTCTGTACAATTTTAATATGTTTAATATATATAGGGAAAGGTCTGTTGAAGAATGAGTGGGTGTACAAGTGTGTGAATGGATGATTTTCTAGGTGCGTAACTGACTCTATAAGTGAGTCATTAAATGTATCTTACTGCAGACTAGTGACTAAACTGTGTGAATGTCTGTATGTGTCTGTGTGTTGGTGTATAAGTGGCTGCATGGTTTTGTGAATAGCTATATGAGTGACTATATGGGTTATTGATTGGTTGTCTGAGTATTTGTGTGGGTAGGGTGTGTGTGACTCTATGCATAGATGTGTGAGTGGGTGATTCTATGGGTGCATGGTTTTAAGAGTGCATCTGTGATGGACTGTATGGTTGGGTGAATGTATGTATGGGTGTGTTAAGGATTGAATGTATATCTCAGTGGTGCATGTGTGACTAACTACATATGTGAAAGGCAGTATATATGTGTGTAAGAGTATATAAGTGGGTATATGTGAGAGTGTGTGATTGTGAGAGTGGCTGTATGGATGAGTGTGTGCTTGTATCAATAATTGTATAATAGCGTAAGAATGTGGTACTATTTTTATGAGTAAGTGAACTTGAGTGTGTTTAACTGTATAGGTGAGTAAATTGGACTGTGTTTAATTATTTGCACGACTGACTAGGTGTGTCAGTACCTCAATGGATGATTGGCAGTGTGTGAGTGTCTATATAGGTGTATAAATGCATATGATAGTCTTGTACGGAGTGACTGTAAGTATGAGTGACTGTACAGGTGAGTGAGTGGAGGTGTATGTAGACCTAAGAGTTAATGAGTGGGTATGTAGCTATTGGTATTGGAGCATCTATGGTTTTCAAAATGGCCGTCTGAAATTTTGAGTCGGTGTATCAAAGGTTATATTAGGGTGTGAGAAGATGCACTAATTTATCACATGGATGACGTCATCAGTGATGTCATCAGTGATGTCATTTGAGATGTGATCAGTGATGTCACTGACCATGTCATGAGTGATGTAATATGTGACGTCATCAGCAGTGCATTGCGGGGGCGCGAGTTATAGTTAGCTGAACTAACTATAACAGGGTCATTTCTAGGGTTTTGTACGAGGGAAATGTCCAGCTAACTATAACGCCCCTGAAACCTATGGTTTTTTCAGTGAATTTCAAAGGTTTTTTAAATGCTAATTCCTATCTATAACTTATCACTAAAGATATCATGTTTAATGATTTTGATTGGATTTCTATATTTTTCCAATTCAGTGTGTCAATTTCATTAATTATGTTTTTTTTAAAATACTTTTTTGTCACCATATTTTAAACTTATTTTTTCAATTAATTCTTTTAAAAATTAAAAATTATTATTTGAATTTAATGGGTTTTTCAAACATATTTTTTTATATATTTCAAAATATTTTTTTAACTATATGTTCAAAACTTTATTTTATATATTTGTTTTCCATGTTTTTGGATCCGCGCACCAAACGCGAGAGGATCCGTGCACCAAACGCGATAGGATGCGTGCACCCTGCGTGCATTTTGCCGTTTTTTTTTTAACAAGGGGGCCCCAGGGGGTCCTTCTGGGACCCCCTAAGCACCTCTAGAGGGTCAGAGTATTTCCACTCTGCCCCCTTTATATGTTTTACACACTTATTCCCCTGGCTTCTTCAGCCTCGCTTCTACCGAGGCAGAAAATGGTCGCCAACAGTTCCTGGTTTCGAATGTAGACAGACACTCGACAGCCAATGCGCATTCAGTGCAAGATCAGGAGGGTGCGCGCTCGGTTCGGGGATGGTGCGCTTACGGTGCGGGTAGGGTGTGTGGATCCTCCCCGGCCATAGATATATATGTGCATTTAACTCTAATTTTCTCAGGAACTCCTGAATGGATTCACACCATTTATGCAAAAGGCACAAATCTGAACTGAGGACTACCTCTTTGCCAAATTTAGTGTAATTCCGTTCAGCGGTTCGGGCTGTAGCTGCAACAACAGATCCTATGGGAAATTGCATGGGGAAAATGTGTTTTGGGACCCCCTTTTTTTCTCGGCCCCCGCTTGACGAATCGCTACAAAACTTTCAGGGTAGGAGCGGAGCGGAGCTGGCCAAAAGTTTGGAAAATTTCGCAAAGATTCGTCAACCGGCGCCAGACTTATTGGGAATAGAATGTTGCGGATTGCCTATGGAAAATAGGTCCTAACTATAACTATCTACTGGCGACCGCCAGTAGATAATATATATATATATATATGACCTACTGGCAGTCGCCAGTAGGTAGTTATAGTTAGGACCTATTTTCCATAGGAAATCCACAACATTCTATATTCGGAATAACGTTGGCGCCGATTGACGAATCTTCGTGAAATTTTCCAAACTTGTGGCCAGCTCCGGTTTGCTCCTTTCCTGAAAATTTCACAGTGATTCGTCAAGTGGGGGCTGAGAAAAGAGGGGGGTCCCAAAACGCGTTTTCCCAATGCATTTTCCCATAGGACCTGTTGACGCACTTACCGCCCGAACTGCTGAACGGAATTACAACAAATTTGGCAAAGAGGTAGTCCTCAGTTCAGACTCGTGCCTTTTGCTTAAATGGTGTAAATCCGTTCAGTAGTTCCTGAGAAAATTAGAGTTAAAAAGATAGATATGACCAGAAGCCAGTGTAGCTGCTGCAGTAGGGGGGTGGCAGGAGCCCACCTTGGGAGCTTGAAAATCAGTCTGGCATCATAATTCATGATTACGTGGGAGTTTTGTTAGCAGCTTCTCCGGAAGGCCAACATACAGAGAGTTTCCATAAGCCAAGCGTGAAATGAGCAATGTTGACACTGCCATACGGAGTACCGTAAATGAGAGAAGGGGGCGAATCTCCATAGCAGTCTCAGCAGGCCCACGCATGTTCCCACCATGGTAGACACCTGGTGGGACATGGAGAGCTTGGAGTCTATTTGTATGCCTAGACTCTTTATGACTGGGGCTGGCTTGGGAGTAGGGCCAAGCTCTTGGGGCCAGAAGAGGTCACTCCAAGGGTTGATATCCGTGGTAATGGCCAGTACCTAGGTTTTATCGGGGTCAGCAAAAAGTTGGGGGCATAGGATGACTTTGCAACAAGGCCTCTTTCTGCACCTCAGTTGCTTCTTTCTGCACTTTTCTTCGTCTTTCTGGACTTCTTTCTGTATTTCTCTCACTTCTTTCTGTGCCTTTCTTCCTCTTTCTGCACAAGTTCTACCTGTGTAGGCATAGTTAGAAATTACATTTAAAAAACCTTTGAAATTCACTTAAAAAAACATAAGTTTCAGGGACGTTATAGCTAGAAATTAGCATTTAAAAAACCTTTGAAATTCAGTGAAAAAACCATTATATATATATATGTATATATATATATATATATATATATTACTTACTGGCGGTCGCCAGTAGGTAGTTATAGTTAGGACCTATTATCCATAGGAAATCCGCAACATTCTATTTGGAATAACTTTGGCGCCAGTTGACAAATCTTCGTGAAACTTTCAAAACTGGTGGGGCGCTCTGGTCCGCTCCTATCCTGAATGTCTCGGGGTGATTCATCAAGCGGGGCCGAGAAAAAAGGGGGGTCCCAAAAACGTATTTTCCCCATGCAATTTTCTATAGGAACCTTTAATCGCAGCTACAACCTGAACTGCTGAATGGAATTACACCAAATTTGGCAAAAAGGTAGCCCTTGGTTCAGAGTCGTTAAATGGTGTAAATCCGTTCAGTAGTTTCTGAGAAAATCAAAAGTAAAATCACAGATATATCTGGGCGGAGCCCAACCACACATCTCATTGTGAGATCTGATTGGCTGTCAGTACTTCATCCAAGAAGTGTTGACAGCCATCTTGGGACCAATATACATGATAGCACCTCATTAAAAAGCATTGCAGTTGATGGAAGGTTTTAAGACTTTAGTTACATTATAAATCATGTGTTGATGGTACCATACTCATTATAGGAATTGTGGTGTGTTCTAAGGTGATTTTACCATGTGAAAAAGCCTTCTGCTGTGATATCATGAATCATGTTTGAGAGTAAACTATTTTCTCGTGCTTTTCCCACAGAGGTTTGGAAGGTGATCTATAAGCTAAACTGAGAGCATATTTTTTGTAAATTCACATTATCTTTCTCAGTCATGTGAGAATGAAGTCTGAAATTCTCAGTAAAACATGTACATCCAACAAGGGCAGAGACTGTCAGTTGATTCCTTTGTGTTCTACTGCAGCTTCCCACAGAGTTCTAAAGAACAACTAGAGCACTAACAGTCCTACTTATGACAAACGTATTGCACACCTGAAGCCATCTTGATTGGAATAAAGTGGTAACTCTTAAAACATTTCATTTAAAAAGGAACAAAATGAGGGGGTTAATTTTGCCATAGAAAGTATGATTAGTGCTGCAGAAAGAAAAATTAGGGCACATTTTGAGTGACTCTGAAATCCTCTTCTATTTCATTAAAAAAATCTGACATGCAGACTGAAACATGTACTTTCAATACTAGCAGCAGACTTCCCTGGTGAGCAGTAGCTTTACTACAGTGATCTAATAAGCAACTAGAGTGCTAACATTCTGAATTTATGGCAAATGTGTGACATATCTGAATGCCTTCTTGATGGAACCAAAGTAAAAAACTGAAAGTATTCCTACTGAGGAGACTGTAGTAAATGAGGAAATTAGGAAACTTCATAACAAATAAGTCTCCCAAAATAGCCAACAGAGACAAAAGAGCCCAAATGTAGCACAGATATCACTCAGATGTAGCCAAGTATAGCCCAATGACAGAATGTCCCAGAGTGTTCAAACGAACAACTAGAGCGCTAACTGCCTTACTTATGACAAAAGTATGGCACACCTGAAGCCATCTTGATTGGAATAAACTGGTAAGACATAAAACATTTAATTTACAAAGGAACAAAATGAGGGGGTTCATTTTGCCATAGAAATTATGATTAGTGCTGCAGAAAGAAAAATTAGGGCACATTTTGACTTCTCAAATCCTCTTCTATTTCATAAAAAAATTCTGACATGCAGACTGAAACATGCACTTTGAATACCAGCAGCAGACTTCCCTGGTGAGCAGTAGCTTTACTACAATGATCTAATGAGCAATTAGAGTGCTAACATTCAGAATTTATGGCACATGTGTGACATATCTGAATACCTTCTTGATGGAATCAAAGTAAAAAACTGAAATATTTCCTACTGAGGAGACTGCAGTAAATGAGGAAATTAGGAAACTTCATAACAAATAAACCTCCCAAGATGGCCACCAGAGACAAAAGAGACCAAATGCAGCACAAATATCACCCAGATGAAGCCCATATGTAGCCCAATGACAGAAGTGTGCAACACACTTATTTTTTGTGTATTTGCAGTTTTATATAGTGCAGACTTGTCAGGTATTGGAGTGCTTTACGTGAGCATTGGTTACATCACACAAGATCAAATTCATTTTGGTTGTAGATATGGGGAGATTAAGTGATTTGACCAGAATCACAGAATGTTGAGCTGAAGCAGAAACTCCAACCTGGTACCCCAGTTGAACAGTCTGCAGCTCTGGAAGTAACACCAAATCCTCTCCCCTAGGTGCAACATTTAATCAAGTGGTCAACTGGATAAAAAAACATAAAGATTACAAATAATTTAAAAGTTCTCTGTCGCTATTTGAAAACTCAGAAAATATGTCCTCATTTTAGGTTTTTTAGAGCACTAACCATAATTTTGATGCAAATAAGACCCTCTCATATATGTAATTTCTAAAGGAAATGCTCTAGGTATTACAGTTTTGATTACATCAAGATGATGTCAGGCGTTCCACACTTTTGTAATAAATATAGAATGTTAGCAATCTAGTTGTTCATTGGGATACTGTTGAGAGGCAGAGGCCAGGGGCATGGACTCTGAAAATTGAAGACAGGTAGGAGAGTGCAGAGGCAACAATTTGACCACACTGGGCAGGCAGGAAGGGCAGTGGCAACACAACAGACTATGGAGGGCAGTGGAAAGCGGGGCAGGGGCAACAAACCAACAAGACAGGACTGGCAAGATAGGCTGTGGCAATATAATAGACCATTGTGGGCAGAAGGAAGAGGCAGTGGTAGTACAACCATACATGCCAACAGACCTGTTTCAGCCAGGAAACGTCCAATGCCTTTAAGCTCAAATGGGCTTTATTTGATCTTTCTCCTGTCTACAATCTCCTCTTTTTCAATATAACTCAAAGGGGAAAATCAATACCCCAGTTTGTTTTCAAAATCTCCCTCTTACCAAGTTCAAAATGTTCGCAAGTATGGTACATTGGATCAGGGTAGGCAGGAGGAATTGGGGTAGGGACATGGACTCGGATAACAGAGGACAGGAGGGACATGGAGAGGTGCACCAAACTTACCCTACAGGACAGGCATCAGGGTTTGCAGCAGCACAATACACCACACAGGGCATGCGGGACGGGAGTGCAGCACAACAATCCATAGAAAGCAATAGGGAGGGGACAGGACCATGCACATGGACAACAGAGAACAGAGGGGAAAGAGGCAATGGTAGCAAGCTGACCATAATGGACAGACAGGAGAGAAAGCTGCAGCATAACAGACCATAAAGGGCAGGAGGGACGGATCAGGGGCATTACAATGGAACAGACAAGCCAGGAGGGAGGGAATAGGGGTCTGCACATGGAAACAGAGGGCTGGGGTAGGGGGCAGGGCAGGAGCAGCAAGATGACTATGGAGGTCAGGCAGGATGGGCACTAGAAACAAGACACACCATGGAGAGCAACAGTGAGACTATGATGGCATACCCACAGACCATGGAGGGAAGGTAGGAGGGGGTCAGGGGAAGCTAGCTGACCACACAGGGAAGGTGGGAGGGGCCATGGCAGCACAGAAGACCATGCATGGCAAGCGGGAGGGTTAGTGGCAGTACAATGGCTATGATGGGCAAGAAGGAGGGTGCAGGGGCATGCACAATGGACCATGGAGGATAGAAGGGAGGGTCAGGACCTGGGCACAGACAAGAGAGTTCAGGGGAAGGGGCCTCACAACAGACCACGCGGGGCAGACAGGAGGAGCAGTTGCAGCACAACAGACCAGGGAGGGTAGAAGGGTATGGCAGTAAAATGGACCATGGAGGACAGGAGGAAGGGGATAGGGGCATAGCATGTGAACAGGCAGGGTGGAGGTGGCAGGGACAGGTTACAGTCATCTGGCAGGTGGGAGGGGAGTGGCAGCTCAACTGAACACTCAGAGTAGATAGTAGTGGCAGGTCCATGGAACATGGTGGGCAAAAAGGATGGAGCAGGGGCATGCACAAAGACATCGGAGAGCAGGGGGAAGGAGAATACGGGCAGCAAGCTAAGCACAGAGGCTAAGCAGGAGGTCAATGATGGGCCATAGAATTGGGCAATGGAGGGCAGGAGGAGTGGACCGGTACATCATGCTAAATGGAGGGCAGTGGCATCACATCAGACCATGCATGGCAGGAGGGAGGAGGCTAGTCCATGGATTCAGTCAACAGACGATAGGGAGGAGGTGGATGGGGTAGCAAGCTAACTGTTCAGAGAAGGTGGGTATTAGGGACTTTATTGTTTTTAAAATGTGTGTCTGTGCGAACTACTTAAAATATGAAGAAGTATGCAGCATAATCTCACTTTTATTCAGGAAGAAGAGGACGTTTGTGACTGGGACTCCGGGCTCACTTGGCTGAAACACCCCCTGACCCTCCACCCCATCGCAAAATGTAATGCCTGTGAAAAGGGTAGGTGGACGCAGTGTTATATAGAATATAGTCCTGAGCGCTCGATTAAAAATGAAAACTAGATATAGTATATGGTATAAACTATGCACCAAAAAGTGTGATACAAGATGAACCGGGGCGTGAAATATAGCATGCAATACATTGTGCGCAATGACAGATTCATTGGAGAGCGCGAGATAGCACAGGCACTAGCGCGTGCTATGCGATATGCACCTTGGAGTGTAATGTGCACAGGGCAGTGTTGTGTAACCTAACTAGTCTCTAAGGTTGCAATATAAAATATGTGCTGTGGAGTGTAACGTTGCATATGCACTCTGACAAAGATATGGATCCCAGATTGTAATATGTTTGGCATAGCGCTGTGCGTTATAACATAGGCATCGAGGAAGGCACGTTAGATGGGGCAATATAACCTGTGCGAAGACAAGTGTGGCATGACATATTCACGGGGTGGTTTTACAGTGCACATGGGCTAGAGAGTGTCATAGCATACGCACTAGCTGGTGGAATGCAACACAGAGGTGTGTGGCACTCGGTGGGCACTGGTGGGTGTAACACAGCATTGGGCTCAGCCAGGAGCACGCTGTGATTCTCAAGTGAGGTTTGTCTTCTTCCAGAGAGTAAAATAAAAAGTATTACACATCCGGCGGTGGATGTGTGCTTTATTAACCGTGAGGGGGGTTTCTTGCATAGTTTGGTCGAATTTTTGTCGAATCCCCTTTGAATGGCTTGGTGTGCATGTGTATTAAATGTGCCCGTCAATAGCTACCCATGTTTGTATAAATAAACGACAAGGGTGTCTACTTGGAGAGTACCCACCGGCGGGGGTGCCGGGATTAGGCACGGTAGGGCGTCAGACACGTCAGAGCTTCACTAGCGGTGTAAATACATTCCACGTGGATTCATTGTATGCATAGTCGCCTTTTAATGAATATCACGCAAATCGTCATGGTGATAGGTACATACGGTTTGTCCAGCATGTCCTAGGTGTTTCTATAAATATATATATTTTTAAAAATATTTAAAAAACTATGGCCGGCCCCGGGGATGGGGTCCGCGGGGCCATAAGTGGCCTGAGGAGGGGGGCAACGCAGCCCCCCTCCTAAAGAGCTAAAAAAAAAAAAAGGCCATGACCAGGGGTCCCCGGGGACGATTAAGGCCTTGGGAGGGCCAAAGTTATTTTTTCAACAAAAAAAATTAGGGTGCAGGCCCTGGGGGATGGGGTCCCCAGGGCCAATAAATTAGAAATTAGAAAAAGAAGGGGGGCCACACAGCCCTCCTTCTGAAAAAAATAAAATAAATAAAAGACCGGCATCGTGCCGGAGGCCACGCCCCCTCCTTAGTTGGACCCTAGGGACCCTCAGGATTCAAATGAACTTAATCTCCCAACTAAAAACGGCCACAGGACGTGTTTACACAGTGGTGAAGGGAGGGGACGGGGCCTGAGTAAACGTGTGCAAACACGCCTGTGGCGCGTTTTAAGTTGGGAAAATAATTCCCTTTCAATCCTGAGGGACCCTGGGGGCCAACTAGCCCACCAGGTGCTTCCAGTAAGCGCTACTGCACTGCGTTGCAGAGAGGTGGTCTAGGCCGTGCCCCTTTTTACATCTCTCTGCAAAGCAGCTCTGTGGCGCTTACTTGAGGTACCTAGTGGTCTAGTTGGACCCTAGGGACCCTCAGGATTCAAGGGGACTTAATCTCCCAACTTAAAACGGCCAAAGGGCGTGTTTACACAGTGGGGAAGGAAGGGGACGGGGCCTGAGGTGACGTGTGCAAACACGCCCTGTGGCGCGTTTTAAGAGGTAGTTTTAATCCCCTGCCCATACACTAGGGATCACTATGCGTTGGGGTCTCCCTGTGATTAGCATGACCTCCTCTGTAAGCCCCTAGTATATAATAGGGCAGGGGGATTGAAACTACCTCTTAAAATGTGCCACAGGGCGTGTTTGCACACGTCACCTCAGGCCCCGTCCCCTCCCTTTACCACAGTGTAAACACGCCCTGTGGCCATTTTAAGTTGGGAGATTAAGTCCCCTTGAATGCTGAGGGTCCCTAGGGTCCAACTAGCCCACTAGGTACCTCCAGTAAGTGCCACAGAGCTGCGTTGCAGAGAGATGTAAAAAGGGGCACGGCCTAGACCACCTCTATGCAATCCAGCGCAGTGGCGCTTACTGGAAGAACCTGGTTGGCTTGTTGGCCCCCAGGGTCCCTCAGGATTGAAGGGGAATTATTACCACAACTTAAAACACCCCACAGGGCGTGTTTGCACACGTCACCACAGGCTCCGTCCCCTCCCTTCACCACTGTGTAAACACGCCCTGTGACCGTTTTCAGTTGGGAGATTAAGTTCATTTGAATCCTGAGGGTCCCTAGGGTCCAACTAGCCCACTAGGTACCTCCACTAAGCGCCACAGAGCTGCATCGCAGAGAGGTGTAAAAAGTGGCACGGCCTGGACCACCTCTTGGCAACGCAGCGCAGTGGCGCTTACTGGAAGCACCTGGTGGGCTAGTTAGCCCCCAGGGGCCCTCAGGATTGAAGGGGAATTATTTCCCCAACTTAAAACGCGCCATAGGGTGTGTTTTCACACGTCACCTCAGGCCCCGTCCCCTCCATTCCCCACTGTGTAAACACGCCCTGTGGCCGTTTTAAGTTTGGAGATTAAGTCCCCTTGAATCCTGAGGGTCTCTGGGGCAAAATAGCCCCCTAGGTACGTCCAGTAAGCGCCATTGCAGAGAGGTGTAAAAAGGTGCACGGCCTGCACCATCTCTCTGCAATGCAGCGCAGTGGCGCTTACTGGAAGCACCTGGTGGGCTAGTTGGCCTCCAGGGTCCCTAAGGATTGAAAGGGAATTATTTCCCCAACTTAAAAAGCGCCACAGGGTGTGTTTGCACACGTCACCTCAGGCCCCGTCCCCTCCCTTCCCCACTGTGTAAACGCGCCCTGTGGCCGTTCTAAATTGAGAGATTAAGTCCCCTTGCACCTGTCTGCAACGCAGCTCCCTGGTGCATACTGGAGATACCTGTTGGGCTAGTTGGCCCTCAGGGACCCTCAGTATTGAAGGGGAATTAATTCCCCAACTTACAACTCGCCAGGGAGAGCATTTGCAGAGTGCTGCAAGGAGGTGGTGTGGCCTCCGGCACGAAGCCGGTCTTTTATGTATTTATATTTTTTTAGAAGAGGGGCTGTGTGGCCCCCTTCTTTTTCTAATGTATTGGAGCTGGGGACACCATCCCCCAGGGCCTGCCCCCTAATTATTTTTTTAGAAAAAAAAACATTTGGAAGGGGTCCACGTGGCCCCCCTCCCGAGACCTTTATCGCCCCGGGGACCCCAACCCCCAGGGCATGGCCTTTTTTTAAAAAAAAACAATTCTTTAGGAGGGGGCTGCGTTGCCCCCCTCCTCAGGCCACTTATGACCCCGGGGATCCCATCCCCCAGGGCCAGACTTTGTTTTTTATTATTTTTTAAAAATATATATTTATTGAAACACCTAGGACATGCTGGACAAACCGTACGTACCTATCACATGACGTTTTGCGTGATATTCATTAAAAGGCGACTATGCATACAATGAATCCACGTGGAATGTATTTACACCGCTAGTGAAGCTCTGACATGTCTGACGTCCTACCGTGCCTAATCCCAGTGCCCCCACCGGGAGGTACTCTCCAAGTAGACACCCTTGTCGTTTATTTATACAAACATGGGTAGCTATTGATGGGCACATTTAATACACACGCACACCAAGCCATTCAAAGATGATTCGACAAAAATTGAACCAAAACTATGCAAGAAACCCCCGTCACGGTTAATAAAACACACATCCACCGCAGGATGTGTAATACTTTTCATTTTACTCTCTGGAAAAGAAACTAACCTCACTTGAGAGTCACAGCGCGCTCCTGGCTGAGCCCAATGCTGTGTTACACCCACCAGTGCCCGCCGAGTGCCACACACCTCTGTGTTGTATTCCACCAGCTAGTGCATATGCTATGACACTCACTAGCCCATGTGCACTGTAACACCACCGTGTGAATATGTCATGCCACACTTGCCTTCGCACGGGTTTTATTGCCCCATCTAACGTGCCTTCCTCGATGCCTATGTTATAACGCACAGCGCTATGCCATACATATTACAATCTGGGATCCATATCTTTGTCAGAGTGCATATGCAACGTTACACTCCCCAGCACATACTTTATATTACAACCTTAGAGACTAGTTAGGTTACACAACACTGCCCTGTGCACATTACACTCCAAGGTGCATATCGCATAGCACGCGCTATGCCTGTGCTATCTCGCGCTCTCCAATGAATCTGTCATTGCGCACAATGTATTGCATATCATATTTCACGCCCAGTTCACTTATATCACACTTTTTGGTGCATAGTTTATTCCATACACTATATCTAGTTTTCATTTTCAATCGTGCTCTCAGGACTATATTCTATATAACACTGCGTTCACCTACCCTTTTCAAGGGCATTACATTTTGCGATGGGGGGGTGGAGGGTCAGGGGGTGTTTCTGCCAAGTGAGCCCGGAGTCACAGTCACAAACGTCCTCTTCTTCCTGAATAAAAGTGAGATTATGCTGCATACTTCTTCATATTTTAAGTAGTTTGCACAGACACACATTTTAAAAACAATAAAGTTCCTAATACTCGCCTTCTCTGAACAGTTAGCTTACTGCCCCATCCACCTCCTCCCTATCCACTGTTGTCTGAATCAATGGACTAGCCTCCTCCCTCCTGCCATGTATGGTCTGATGTGCTGCCACTGTCCTCCATTTAGCAAAATGGACCAGTCCAATCCTCCTGCCCTTCATTGCCCAATTCTATGCCCCATTATTGACCTCCTGCTTAGCGTCAGTGCTTAGATTGCTGCCCGTATTCTGCTTCCCCCTGCCATCTGATGTCTTTGTGCATGCCCCTACTCCATCCTTTTTGCGCACCATGTTCATGGACCTGCCACGCCTATATAATCTGAGTGTTCTGTTGAGCTGCCACTCCTCTCCCACCTGCCTAGCATTGTCAGATGACTGTAACCTGTCCCTGCCACCTCCACCCTGCCTGTCCACATTCCATGCCCCTATCCACTTCCTCCTGTCCTTCATGGTCCATTTTACTGCCACACCCTTCTGCCCTCCCTGGTCTGTTGTGCTGCAACCACTCCTCCTGACTGCCCGAGTGGTCTGTTGTGAGGCCCCTTCCCCTGAACTCTCTTGTCTGTGCCCAGGTCCTGACCCTCCCTTCTATCCTCCATGGTCATTTGTGCATGCCCCTGCACCCTCATTCTTGCCCATCATTGCCATTGTGCTGCCACTAACCCTCCCGCTTGTCATAAATGGTCTTCTGTGCTGCCACGGCCCCTCCCACCTTCCCTGTATGGTCAGCTAGCTACCCCTGACCCCCTCCCACCTCCCCTCCATGGTCTGTGTCTATGCCATCATAGTCTCACTGTTGCTCTCCATGGTGTGTCTTGCTTCTAGTGCCCATCCTGCCTGACCTCCATGGTCATCTTGCTGCTCCTGCCCTGCCCCCTACCCCAGCCCTCTGTTTCCATGTGCAGACCCCTATTCCCTCCCTCCTGGCTTGTCTGTTCCATTGTAATGCCCCTGATCCGTCCCTCCTGCCCTTTATGGTCTGTTATGCTGAAGCTTTCTCTCCTGTCTGTCCATTATGGTCAGCTAGCTACCATTGCCTCTTTCCCCTCTGTTCTCTGCTGTCTATGTGCATGGTCCTGTCCCCTCCCTATTGTTTTCTATGGATTGTTGTGGTGCACGCCCGTCCCGCATGCCCTGTGTGGTATATTGTGCAGCTGCAAATCCTAATGCCTGCCCTGTAGGGTCAGTTTGGTGTACCTCTCCATGTCCCTCCTGTCTTCTGTTATCCGAGTCCATGTCCCTACCCCAATTCCTCCTGCCTTCCATGATCCAATGTACCATACTTGCGAACATTTTGAACTTGGTAAGAGGGAGATTTTGAAAAAAATACTGGGGTATTGATTTTCCCCTTTGAGTTACATTGAAAAAGAGGAGGTTGTAGACAGGAGACAGATCAAATAAAGCCCATTTGAGCTTAAAAACATTGGACGTTTCCTGGCTGAATCAGGTCTGTTGGCATGTATGGTTGTACTACCACTGCCTCTTCCTTCTGCCCACAATGGTCTACTTTATTGCCACAGCCTCTTTTGCCAGTCCTGTATTGTTGGTTTGTTGCCCCTACCCCCCTTTCCACTGCCCTCCATAGTCTGTTGTCCTACCACTGCCCTTCCTGCCTGTCAGTGTGGTCAAATTGTTGCATCTGCACCCTCCTACCTGCCTTCAATTTTCAGAGTCTGTGCCCCTGGCCTCTGCCTCTCAACAGTATCCTAATGAACAACTAGATTGCTAACATTCTATATTTATTATAAAGGTGTGGAACGCCTGACATCATCTTGATGTAATCAAAACTGTAATACCTAAAGCATTTCCTTTAGAAATTACATATATGAGAGGGTCTTATTTGCATCAAAATTATGGTTAGTGCTCTAAAAAAGTAAAATGGGGACATATTTCCTGAGATTTCAAATAGCGACAAAGCACTTTTAAATTATTTGTTATCTTTATGTTTTTTATCCAGTTGAACACTTGTTTAAATGTGGCACATAGGGGAGAGGATGTGGTGTTACTTCCAGAGCTGCAGGCTTTGCAACTGGGGAACCAGGTTGGAGTTTCTGCTTCAGCTCGACATTCTGTGATTCTGGTCAAATCATTTAATCTCCCCATGTCTACAACCAAAATAAATTTGTTCTTGTGTGATGTAACCAATGCTCATGTAAAGCACTCCAATACCTGACACATCTGCACTATTTACAACTGCAAAAACACAACAAATAAAAAGTGTTTTGCACACTTCTGTCATTGGGCTACATGTAGGCTCCACCTGGGTGATATTTGTGCTGCATTTGGTCTTTTTTGTCTCTGGTGGCCATCTTGGGAGATTTATTTGTTATGAAGTTTCCTAATTTCCTCATTAACTGCAGTCTCCTCAATAGGAAATGCTTTCAGTTTTTTACTTTGATTCCATCAAGAAGATATTCGGCTATGTCACACATTTGCCATAAATTCTGAATGTGAGCACTCTAGTTGCTCATTAGATCACTGTAGTAAAACTACTGCTCACCAGGGAAGTCTGCTGCTGGTATTGAAAGTGCATGTTTCAGTCTGCATGTCAGAATTTTTTTATGAATTAGAAGAGGATTTGAGAAGTCACTTAAAATGTGCCCTAATTTTTCTTTCTGCAACACTAATCATACTTCCTATGGCAAGATGAACTCCCTCATTTTGTTCCTTTTTAAATTAAATGTTTTAAGAGTTACCACTTTATTCCAATCAAGATGGCTTCAGGTGTGCAATACGTTTGTCATAATTAGGACTGTTAACGCACTAGTTGTTCTTTAGAACACTCTGGGAAGCTGCAGTAGAACACAAAGGAATCAACTGACAGTCTCTGCCCTTGTTGGATGTACATGTTTTACTGAGAATGTCAGACTTCATTCTCACATGAATGAGGAAGATAATTCGAATTTACAGAAAATATGCTTTCAGTTTAGCTTATAGATCACCTTCCAAACCTCTGTGGGAAAAGCATGAGAAAATAGTTTTCTCTCAAACATGATTCATGATATCCCAGCAGAAGGCTTTTTCATATGGTAAAATCGCCTTAGAACACACCACAATTCCTAAAATGAGTATGGTACCATCAACAAATGATTTATAATGTAAGTACATTCTTAAAACCTTCTATTAACTGCAATGCTTTTTAATGAGGTGCCATCATGTATATTGGTCCCAAGATGGCTGCCAACACATCTTGGATGAAGTGCTGACAGTCAATCAGATCTCACGATGAGATGTGTGGTTGGGCTCCGCCCAGATATATCTGTGATTTTACTTTTGATTTTCTCAGAAACTACTGAACGGATTTACACCATTTAACGACTCTAAACCAAGGGCTACCTTTTTGCCAGATTTGGTGTAATTCCATTCAGCAGTTCGGGTTGTAGCTGCGTTTAAAGGTTCCTATAGAAAATTGCATGGGGAAAACACGTTTTGGGACCCCCCTTTTTTCTCGGCCCGCTTGATGAATCACCCCGAGACATTCAGGATAGGAGCGGACCAGAGCTCCCCACCAGTTTTGAAAGTTTCACGAAGATTTGTCAACTGGCGCCAAAGTTATTCCAAATAGAATGTTGCGGATTTCCTATGGATAATAGGTCCTAACTATAACTACCTACTGGCGACCGCCAGTAAGTAATATATATATATATATATATATACATATATATATATATATATATATAATGGCTTTTTCATTGAATTTCAAAGGTTTTTTAAATGCTAATTTCTAGCTATAACGTCCCTGAAACCTATGTTTTTTTCAGTGAATTTCAAAGGTTTTTTAAATGCTAATTTCTAACTATGCCTACACAGGTAGAACTTGTGCAGAAAGAGGAAGAAAGGCACAGAAAGAAGTGAGAGAAATGCAGAAAGAAGTCCAGAAAGACAAAGAAAAGTGCAGAACGAAGCAACAGAGGTGCAGAAAGAGGCCTTGTTGCAAAGTCATCCTATGCCCCCAACTTTTTGCTGACCCCGATAAAACCTAGGTACTGGCCATTACCACGGACATCAACCCTTGGAGTGACCTCTTCTGGCCCCAAGAGCTTGGCCCTACTCCCAAGCCAGCCCCAGTCATAAAGAGTCTAGGCATACAAATAGACTCCAAGCTCTCCATGTCCCACCAGGTGTCTACCATGGTGGGAACATGCGTGGGCCTGCTGAGACTGCTATGGAGATTCGCGCCCTTCTCTCATTTACGGTACTCCGTATGGCAGTGTCAACATTGCTCATTTCACGCTTGGCTTATGGAAACTCTCTGTATGTTGGCCTTCCGGAGAAGCTGCTGACAAAACTCCCACGTAATCATGAATTATGATGCCAGACTGATTTTCAAGCTCCCAAGGTGGGCTCCTGCCACCCCCCTACTGCAGCAGCTACACTGGCTTCTGGTCAAGCAGAGAACTAGATTCAAGGGTCTATGCATAGCCCACAAAGCCATCCACGGTCAGGGCCCAGCATATATTAAGGAACGCCTGGTAAATTATGTGCCGGGGCGGTTCCTCCGGTCTTCGGATGCTGGTTTGCTGGCTTGCCCCCACTTCAATATCTCTTCCAAAGGGGCAAAGCCTTTTCCACAATGACTCCTCAACTCTGGCATGAGCTGCCGGCGGGCCTTCGTAAGGAACCCGCCCTCTTCCCATTCAGAAAGAAACTAAAAACACAGCAGATGTGCCGAGGTTGGGCTCTCTCTCATAGCGCTTAGAGACCAGTAGGTGATTATGCGCTCTAGAAATCCCAAATAACAATAACAATAACAATAACAACAAGGAGGTTATGATGCGGTGTGTTATTTAACCTGGATGTTATGATCTGGGATGTTATGAGCCGGGATCCTTCTGTGCTGTGCTATGAGCGGGAGTTATGTTATGTTATATGGTTCTTATAAAGAGCCTATCACCACTGGTCTCTAAGCGCTAGACAGACGACCAACAACATAATAACGCCTCCACAACCATCTGCCAACTCCAATTAGACGGAAGATGTTACCTTTCCAAACAGAAATGTCTTCAGTTTTTTCCTGAAGGAGAGAAGGTTAAAGTCTTCCTTCAGGCTGGGTGGAAGATCATTCCAAAGTTGAGGAATGAGTACTGAGAGAGCACAACCTCCTTTAGTTTTTAAATTGAATCTGGGTCGAACCAGATTTGGGACAGACCCAGAGCGTAAGGGCCTACCGGGAACATGCTTCCTCAGGCGCTGTTTGACATATTCTGGGGCATTGCCAAAGAGTGCTTTGTGGGCCATGCAGAGGCCTTTGAAATGGACCCTAAGCTTCACGGGAAGCCAATGCAGTTTGCGAAGGAGAGTAGATGCATGCGAACTTCTTGGAAGAGAGAAAACCAGTCTGGCCGCGTCGTTTTGCACAACTTGCAGTTTCCTCATCAGCTTCTGTGATAGGCCCAGATACAAAGCATTACCATAATCTAGCCTCGAGATGACAGTCGCTGAGACGATAGTTTGCAGCGTCGAGGCAGAGAGAATGGTAGTAAGCTTACGTAGCTGCCGCATCACGGCTGTGCAGGAACCTACCACAGCCGACACTTGAGGGGCCATAGTAAGATCCGCATCGATCTTTAGGCCAAGACTCTTCACTACCGTCCCGGGGATAGGGGTTTTGCTGAGTTCTGGGGGCCAGTACCAATCATCCCAGGGATTGGCTATGTTGGTCACCACCAACACCTCCGTTTTCTCTGCATTAACTTTGAGGAAGTTGTTAGTCATCCAGTTGACCGTGAATCTCAGAAGATTTCTGACTGATTCATGGGCCTCTGGTGTATCTCCCAGCTGAACCAGTAACTGCGTGTCGTCTGCGTAGTTAAAGACCTCACAGTTCTTGCGCGTGAGTTCATCAATCAGGGGTTGCAGATAGATATTAAATAGTAGAGGGGAGAGTGCGGACCCTTGAGGCACCCCCCAGGTCACATCCCTAATCCCAGATAACTGGTCCCCCATCTGGACCCTCTGAGTGCGACCCGACAGGAAGGACTCCAACCACTTGTATGCCTGGCCAGCGATCCCCAGCTTCGCGATACGGCTCAGCAAGATGGAATGGCTGACCGTATCGAAAGCTGCCGAAAGATCTAACAGAATCAGAGCGCAGGGTTGTTTATTATCTGCTCTTATTCTTAACTCGTCGGTGACCGTGGCCATAACCAGTTCCGTACTGTGTTGTGGTCGGAAACCTGCCTGCCTGGCATGCAGGAGATGGTGTTCCTCAAGATAGTTGGCAACTGCGTTCAGGACATGTTTTTCCAAGATCTTGCTTAGGAAAGGCAGTTGAGAAATAGGCCTGTAGTTTTTTAGTGCTTTAGGGTCAGTACCCGCTTTCTTCAGAAGTGGGGAGACTCTGGCTTCCTTCAGGGATGCTGGGAGGTAACCCGCTTCCAGTGAAGCATTTAGTAAATGCAGCAACTGGGGTTGAATACCTGGCAAAGCTAGTTTGAAAATTTTCGGAGGGCAGGGATCACTGGAGGATCCTGATTTAATATGGCTGACCAGTTCTGTCAGATGCTCTCCATCGATGGCTGGGAAGTTAAGCAAAACTCCCGCAGACTGCAAGCTGTCTGTACCGAGTTGCGTTGGTAAGCTATCAGAGAGCGTAGAAATATCCATCAGGATATCCTGCACCTTCTGGAGGAAAAATCCTTGAAAGGTGTTGCAGTCGGGCTGGGCCAGAACGCCGCTTTTGTCATTCAGCTGCGTGAGTTCCCTTAGAATAATAAAGGTTTCCCTTTGTTTATTCGTTGCCTCCCTGATCCGGCCCTCATAGAAGGCGGATTTCCTAGCCAGGATGGCCCGTTTATAACTGGCCAGAAGAGTTTTATATGTTAATGACCCTGTGAGCCCATAATCTCGTCTCCAGCTTCGCTCCACCTTCCTGAGAGCTTGCTTCTTTTCCCTGAGGGATGCATCAAACCAAGGAGCTCCTTTCCCTTTTTTCCGAGTGAGCTCTAATCGTTCTGGAGCTAGTTTGTCTAAGGCAGAGCGGATCCAGGTCATAATGGTCATGGTCTCTGCGTCCAGGTTCCCCTGCTTCCTCTTCGGAGGGGGGGAGGAGAGAAGAGTTGTGACCAAGGAGTCGGCCTCGATCTTCTTCCATGGGCGGACCTTCCTCCTTGTTTGTGGAGGGGCCGCTGTTAAAGGCTCCCCTGGGACCCAGCATTTAATCAGATAATGATCTGACCAGATGCAAGGGCTGACATCCAGGATTTCCATTCGAGGCAGGGAGGACCAGACAAGATCGAGGGTATGTCCCTTCTCATGGGTGGGCCCTTTTACAAACTGGTTTAGACAGAGGGTCGCAAGATTGGATCCAAACTCGGCCGCAGTGGGCCCCCTGGGGATCTCATCCCAATGATAGTTAAAGTCCCCAACTACTACCAGGGACTTATATCTGGATGCCAGATCGGTCAACAGCTCAAAAAAGGAATCATTAAATTCCGGCGAGCTCTGCGGAGGACGATATACTACAAGAAGCAATATACATGAGGATTTCAGTGATATTTTAATCCCTAGAACTTCTGCTCCAGCACAGCTTTTTGCGATGATTTGTGTTACCTTGAGATTCCTTTTGAACATGATAGCCACCCCGCCTCCTCTACTATCCTTAGGGCGGTTATACCACCGAGCGTCGAAGTTGGGCGGTAAGGCAGCTAAAATGTCAGGTGTTGAGGCAGTCCCTAGCCAGGTTTCAGAGAGCGCAAGGATGTCAATCTCACCCTCGTCCAGCATTGTGAACACCTCTAGATGGTGTTTCTGTAGGGATCGTGTGTTAAGTGAGGCAATTATCAGGCCCTGTGACCTTGTGATGACTGATTTAACCTCTACCTGTAATAGGTCTTCCGACCGAAGACTGGCAAGTGTTATCTCATCTGGCGTAGTTCTCCCTTGATGAAGAGATCTAAGGGTAGCAGGGGTATAGACCCTCGGCCGACCAGGGGGGGAGGCCCTGTGGCCCGTCCTGGCCCGGACGGGCACAGACGGGCTTTCCTCTGGCGCTACTCCGGCGCGACGCTGCGCCCGTACGCTGCGCGCGACCATAATGGCCTCTAAATAGCGTGTGGTAGGCGGTGCTCGCTCGAACTAGAGCGCAGCCCCGTAAAACGTCTTGGTGGCGTCTGAGCCCTACTCCCAAGATGGCGCTCGTGCAGGGATACAAACACCCAAGTGGTGAATGGTGCTCTCAATGTTTTAAGGTGCAGGCAATGCGGTCAGTGGGGGACAATCAGAACAATTTAATACAAATAAACAGTGAGTATATAATTTTAAAAACAAATTCTGAGCAATTGCAGCAAAGCGATAAATTGCAAGGACCAGCGCGATGTTAGCGTGACGGTCAGTCTGTTGACCGCGCGCCGACCAAATGGCCCCTAAATACCATTTGCCAGGCGGTGCTCGCTCGAACTAGAGCGCAGCCCCGTAAAACGTCTTGGTGGCGTCTGAGCCCTACTCCCAAGATGGCGCTCGTGCAGGGATACAAACACCCAAGTGGTGAATGGTGCTCTCAATGTTTTAAGGTGCAGGCAATGCGGTCAGTGGGGGACAATCAGAACAATTTAATACAAATAAACAGTGAGTATATAATTTTAAAAACAAATTCTGAGCAATTGCAGCAAAGCGATAAATTGCAAGGACCAGCGCGATGTTAGCGTGACGGTCAGTCTGTTGATCGCGCGCCGACCAAATGGCCCCTAAATACCATTTGCCAGGCGGTGCTCGCTCGAACTAGAGCGCAGCCCCGTAAAACGTCTTGGTGGCGTCTGAGCCCTACTCCCAAGATGGCGCTCGTGCAGGGATACAAACACCCAAGTGGTGAATGGTGCTCTCAATGTTTTAAGGTGCAGGCAGTGGGGGACAATCAGAACAATTTAATACAAATAAACAGTGAGTATATAATTTTAAAAACAAATTCTGAGCAATTGCAGCAAAGCGATAAATTGCAAGGACCAGCGCGATGTTAGCGTGACGGTCAGGGAGTGTGGATGGCTCAGGGTTCTCAGCGAGTCGGGGTGTTATAAGTCGATTATGATATGGACCAAGGTGTTCTTAGATGGGTTGTGAATCAGCCAGGCATTTCAAGAGCTGGGATATTATGCTATAAGCCAATATGTTATAGAGCCAGTGATGTAATGAACCAGACAGATAACCCGGGAGGTTGTGAGTCTACTATGAATCGGACCAAGATGTTAATGAGCCAGGGGTATTGTGTGCCCGGGTAGTTATGAGCTAGGAGTGTTCACGAGCTGGTGGGGAGGAGTAGGTTAATGAGCCAGAGCTGTTAATGAACAAAGATGGCAAGAGCCGGGGTGTTATGAGATGGGGATGTAATGAGCTGGGGCATTATTAACCGGGGTGTTATTGAGCCGGGCTGCTTTTGTGACTGGGACGTTAATGAGCAGAGGATGTGATCACAGGAGACATTAATCAGCTTGGGATGTCCATAAGCTGGGCTATTGTGAGCCAATGATGCAATTAGCCAGAGTATTATAATCCGGCATGTTAGAAACCTGGATATTATGAGCCAGTGATGCAATGAGCCGTGGTGTTATGAACTGGTCCCAGGATGTTATAAATTGGGTTATTATGAGCCATTGATGTAATAAGCCACGGTGTTATAGCCCGGAATGTTAAAGGCCTGAAGTAATGATCCAGTGATCTAATGAGGCGGTGTGTCATAACTTGATATGTTATGAGCGGGGATGTTTTGGGCCTGAGAGGGCCCTAGAGCCAGGACGCTCTTGCACTGGGAGTGTCTGTATACGCCTCGCCAGGCTTTGATAACACTGTGTAAATGCAATATTGCCACTCTCCTATGCTGGTATGCTGGCTTGTCAGCTGGCCTCCTGAGGCTCCGCTCACTCCTCCAGCAGGAGGGGAGGGTTCCTTATTTAATGTATGCATCTCCTCATAAAATGTATATAGTCTAACACTCAACGCTGCTGTAAGTGTGGGTGTGTTATCATGTCCAGATGGATAACAGTAGGGAGATGACAAGCCCTGAAGCACTCATCTTCTGCAGCACTTCCACACCCTCGCTTCCAGGTGCTTTAACACTAACACTCCCAAGAGGCGGCAGCTCCCACCCAGTCTGAGAGTGAACAAATTGGGTGTGTACTTTTGGGGGGGGAGTCTGTAGCGCTTTAATGCACACAGTGTACCCGGAGCAAATGATTCATACTCACAACGATAATAATAGTTATTCTTGTTTTTGTTTGGTGATTGATATTATTACTGTTTCTGTTGGTCTTGGCCCTTTTGGCAGGTTCACCCCCAAAACTTTTTGGAATTATCCTAGCTTTTTCCCTATGGAGTTTTAGTGGTTTTAGACCCCTACGCACTTTAGCACGGTGTCCCAGTGTAAAGTGCGTGCGCTCTGTGTTACGTTTAGTGAGACTGGCCTGCCCTCCCATAGGAATGCATGGGGAATGTGTGTGTCCATGGTAGTTCCTGATGCGTGGGGAGTGCAGGGTCGGGTTTGGTATGTGCGAACTCTGGAGATTGATTGCTGCGCAATGATGTGTGCGGCGTTACTGTGTCTAGTGTAGAAGTGCCACTTCTAGAAGCTGGCATGTCTGTGTAATAAATGTCTGGCTGGTGATTGGCTGGTGTGCCTGGCTCCAGGAGTCAGGATGGGTCTACCCCGGTGGTGGGTGGAGAGATCTGCATGGTGATGGCAGGGAGGAGTACACCTGGGACCTGAATAGGGCTGGGCTTTCCCTACACAATGCTGGCTCCGCCCCCTGTGGTGCGACTAATGTCCCTAGCCTGTCCAGTGAATCGGGAGAGGGGCTGAGCACAACAGAGTGCTTCAAAACCAGTTGCGTCTGGTTTTTCCTTAACCCTGCAGCCTGAGACAAAGGAAATGTGTATATAAAAAGGGGCTGTGACCCCAAGTAAAATGTTCTTCTTCTGATCCTAACTGGAGGGGGGGGGTCTGCTGCTGGGCGCCAGGAGAGACCGCCACTGGGGACTGCCTCCCTGCCTGGAGGGCCCTGTGAACTGGCCCCTGGGCCCAGCCCTTGCCCCCCTGCCTCCTGAAAGACTTTCCCTGAACTTTGCCGTCCTTGGAGGAGCGCTGTGACTCCCATGGCCAAGAAGCGCTGTGTTTTGGGACTGAGGAGCGCCTGACTGTCCTGAGGAGCGCCTCCGTGGGGAACAGCAGCGCTGAGCTGCGATAATTTCCGAGGGAATCCCGATGTAGGGATTCCCCCGAATTGTGCCTTTTGAGTGGGTGCCCACCCCGCGTTATTGCCGCCATAAGGATTTGCCCTTGATTTATAGCGGGTGCCCACCCCGCGTTATTGCCGCCGTAAGGTTTGGCCTTTGACCCCTTGCGGGTGCCTACCCCGCTTATTTCATTATATTTAAATTTAAACGAAGGCGGGAGCCCACCCCGCGCTTCGGTGAAGGAAGGAGAAGAGATCACCGCTGCTGCCCGGTCCGGACAGGAAGCCAGGCAACCTGTGTGAGGACGTGGGTGGGGCTTAACCAGGAAGCGGACGGGAGCCTACCCCGCGCTCCTGTGATCGCCGCCGAGAAGAAGCGCCACGTCCAAAGACCCAGGCGGGAGCCCACCCCGCAACGGGATGTGCTGCTTTGAAGGTTGGGAGCCCGGCAGGCTCCACATCCAAGTCCCGGGTTCCAGGCGGGAGCCCGGGTGAAGAGAGCGCGTCGTTTGGGCGTAAAGAAGCAGACGGGAGCCTACCCCACGCTCCCGTGCTCATGGAGAGCACCACCTTCCTTCCAGCCTCACCTGCCGGCGAGGAGACCACCGCAGACGGAGCGGAGTCCCCAGGAGCAAGCCCGGTGAGTCTAGAAGGGCTGGGGGGCTCCGTGGGGACTATTGTTGGTGCCAGATAAAGGCACAGTGCATTTCTGCCTTTAGAGCGGCCCCGGATGGCAGCGGGCTGCTCCAACCCCGAGGGCATGTTTTATTAAAAGCTCCAGTCTGCTCCAGCGGGGGTATTAGTCTTTTAGAGCCCAGAGGGGCTCCACCGAAGGAGGCATTTTTTAGTCTAGAGCCCAGAGAGGCTCCAACGTTTGGGGGACACGTTTATTGCCAGAGCCTTTGGGTGGCTCCATCGAGGGCCATAGTTGTCCTAGGCCGGCCCAGAGGGGCCCATGCTTTAGTTGAGTATTTCAGGAGCCAGTGCGCTCCATGGGGGCATGATTATTTACAGAGCCCCGTGTGGCTCCAACGCGCTGCATATTGGTTCTAAAGGCACAGTGGTGCCAGGCCTTATCTGATTCACAGCTGCCCAGCACTTAGTGGGCAGCTGCAACGGTTAGGTTGTGCACTTTTGCTTACACTGCCTGCGCAGCCCAGCCCTGACATTTTGGACAAAGGGCGTTTGAGCCCCTGAGAGGCCAAGTTGGCCTGGGGACAGTTTTCCTGTGTTGTGCCCTCACCTAGGGTACATGATTGTTCCTACATGTGTACTTTTGTTTAATGTGCATTGCCTTTATGCTTATTTTTATTTCTAACTGTGTCTATGCGTTGGAGATGGTTGTTCCTAGTATAGGTTGTGCCAGTGAGTTCATGGTTCCCTGCGTGATATATGCCTAAGGTGTTTAGGATTGCGTATGGAGTACTTACCTTTTACCAGTAGTTACTGGTTGTGCTCTACAGTGATAATTTGTGTTACAGTTGATATATGTTTTACATCTACAATTAGTGATTTGTGCTAATTCTGACAGTGGTCCATGTGGCCCTGTCTTGTGTAAATAGTCCCCTGTAAATTCTGCCAGTGCCAGTTAGTAAGTAAGTACATTTTTTATTATGCATGATTCATTAAAACCGTTGCATTCAATACATTGTATGTTGATATCAAAAAAGGTTACATTAGTTAAACTATTAAAAATGAGTAAAAAATTAAAAGGAACCTTTATATTGGAGTTAAAAAACATAAAACTGTTCCGAATATAGAAACACTGCTGTTACAGTATTGCCGGCCCATTTAGAAACATTGTGTGAACTGCGTAATTTTTTTAACCTGTGGAGCGAACCAATTCAGAGTCTACTGTAATCGTTAGTAGGTCTCTACTGTTGGCAGCATGAGCTTTTTCAGTCTCTCTGCTGTCAGATGAAAAAATGTTGTAAGGCGACAGTTTAGCTGCACTAAGGAGGGGTTAAAGCACATCATCACTGCCTGTCTGCAGGACCTTACTCCGTGCTGCTTAAATAGTGGTTTTAACAGACTTTTCCGTATGTCGTCTAACTTATTACATGTGCATATAATATGAATCAAAGTCTCAGTATCATTCGCACACAGGTGGCACAAGTGATTGGGCCCTCTTCTTTCCCACGGTGGCAGGAATGGATCGATCGGTCCCACTCCCAGCCGTAACTTTAGAAATTTTTCTTTGGTCTCAAGCTTGATTCCGACCTTGAGGTAAGGCTGGGGTTTTAGAGCATCATTGTTGTTAAGCACGGCCCAGCCGTGAGCTCTCTTGGATACCGATTTCTTGTCCTCTATAGCCGATATGAGCCTTGTCGATTTGGTTACTAATTTTTTAAAAGCCAAATGGCCCATTGGGGTGCTTCAGGCATCTGCCAGACCAAGGGCCTGCAGAGAGTTCTGTAGGTAAACATTAACTGATTGTTTTCCAGTGCGGGACAACTCTAGCCAAAGTTGTTTGTTCAAGGACCCTCTTTCACCAGCTCTTATTTTCTGCCAACTCTTTAAGAAAGCTCCCTGCCTTTCTGTTACTTGTCTCTGGATTCCAAATTCCAGCCTTATTTGGGCTGGTGAAACATATTTGGGGAGCTGAAATATCGCCCGGTAGGAGGTTGTGATTATACAGGCGAGGGTAGCGGCATCTCTTCCTTTCATGGATTCGCTCCCGTAGGTGATTACTGGTTGTAATTTTGCTCGTAGAACCTTTAGAAGGGGGTCAAGTGTTAAATCCGGCAACAATTTCTTCAGGGGCTTTAATGCCAAACACGTCATAACTCCCTTCCTTCGTCAGGATTCAAGTTGTGGTTTGAAGGAGTTGTTTTTATCTAGGAGTACGCCCAGGTATTTATAGGTAGTTACTTGGTCCAGGCATTTGCCTTCCATATACCAGCTAAAATTTGACTTCTTACGGTGATTTACGCTCATAACTATTTTATTTTTTATTTTTTTTATTTAATATGTTCCGATGTGAGAAATTATGGGTGACATCTAACAGGTGCTGAAGTCCTATCGGAGTTCTGCTGATCAGCACTAGGTCATCAGCGTAAAGTAGATTTGTCAATGCCGTGGCTCCTAGCTTCGGGGAGTGTGAGAAGCAAGCATCCAGTTCTGCTGGCAGGTCCGCCAGGAAGAGGCTGAAGAGCAAGGGGGCCAAAACGCATCCTTGCTTTAAGCCCTTCCATGTAATGATTTTTCTTGAGAGGTGCCTTCCAGCGCCTAATTTAGTTCTGACCCATGTGTCGGTGTGCAACTGTACGAGTTGGTCTAGAAGGGTTAGCGGAATCCCCCATTCTTTCAACTTTACCAAAGTTTGGAACAGTCTACGTGATCGAAGGCCGCGGAGTAGTCGATGAAGCAGAGGTATAAGGGATATTTACCTTGCTTCGCTGCATCCATGAGCATGGTTAAGGCCATGATATTTGTTGTGGTTCCTTGCCCTTGACGAAAACCCGTTTGGGTCATTGGTATAATGTTGTTTCTTGTGGACCAGGCGACCAAATCTTTAAGAACTATGCCTGCATAATATTTAGCCTCAGTGTCAATCAGGGCTATCAGGCGATAGTTATTTGGGTCGCATCTCGGTCCTTGCTTGAATATAGGACTAATATTTGAGCCTCGCCATGACTCTGGAATTTCTGTTGTTCTTAGGTCGTGTCCTATTACTGGGACTAGTGTGTTGCTCCAGAAGTCTAGGTCCTGCTTATATAGCATCGGTGGTATGCCATTTGGTCCCGGTGCTCCTGCCCGTCTGCCTCTAGATATTTGTTTACATATATCTTTGACCAAAGATTCTTTTTGCAGGTCTTCTAGACAGTTTTCGCAGTTGTGCCTTGGCAGAGGAGCTACGTCTTGCTGTGACAGGATCGGTGGTCCAGTGCCCACGTCACATTCGTGCTTTTGGCTTCTGCCCTCCCGAATGTTCTTTTTTTTTGTAACGGCGTGACTCAGGATACCCAGCGGGACTGTTGTTTCAGGTTCTTGGTCGTTGAAATGTTTAGTTAAGTAGTCTACCCAGGTAGCCAGTTGGCACAGTGTAAATTGTGTGAATATTATCTAATGTGTTTTGGTATAATACAAAGGCTATTTTTATATATAACCTTGTGTGGAGTTTCTTTTGTGGTGGGCCTTGGGTGTTGCACAAACGCTTTCCACATTGCCTCCGGGATAAGCCTGACTGCTCGTGCCAAGCTACCAAGGGGGTGAGCAGGGGTTATCTTTGGCGTGTAACTCCCCAGCCCTGACTTAGAGTGGTGGTCTCTGCTTGGCTTTGGCGCAAGCCTTAGCCAACCAGAGATCCCATTTCTAACAGTTTCGTTATTGATATTATTGTTATAATTATGTTATTATTATGATTGCATCACGTCGTGCCAGATTCCCCCGCTCTGAAATGAGTGGTTCATTCCGGGAGCCCCTTCGATCTCTCTCACGTGTCTTCTGCCGAGAGCTGTCGGACAATAAACAGCCAGGGCACGCTACTCCAGATGATAAACAGTGTAATGACTTTGTAATGAGATCAGGGTCTGGTCCGTCCCGTGCGAGGCCTGCTCGTGGAGCAGTTCTGTGGGGTGGTCTTTGTTGCCGTAACAGCAAACAGACCCCCTTGCACCCCAGACCAGTTGGTTGCATGGCCTTGACCCCTCCTCTTTGTGATTTGGTGCAACACTTTATGGGCTGAGCCAACCCGAGCCCCTCCCCAATCACCCATCCCACCTCCTCACACCCCAACCCCCTCCCCACACCCCCCAACTTGCCACTTGGAGGCAGTAAGCCCTCTCAGGGAGCACGCCCCCATACCCAGGGAAATGCATCCAGAGTACAGATCCAGTGCGCAGCCATCAATCACAAACAGAAATGAGTTCCCATCAAAGCCCAGTCCAAGCAGGGCTGGCTTTGAAGGTAGAGGTGGTAAATCCATCATTTCAGGCCTTGCTAATATCAGGAAGTGTCTGTCCGAGTCTGGCCCCTTACTGGACTCAGTCTCAGGCCCTCCTCAGAGCCAGCATCTGACTTGAGCAGCAAGGGGGCACCACTTACTAGTACCCCGTGGTCAGCGGAGCACTATGCCGGCCCCCTCCGCACAGAGCCCCCTAGCTCTTGTGATTTATAGAGACCAACCCCCACCCACCCCCCGCTGGCAGAGCAGCACAAGGATGAGCAAACAGTGTTATGTGCACCAGTAAACGTGTTTTCCCGTCTTCCAGTGCTATTCTCAAACAGAATATCACTAGTGAATGGAGGAACTACACCCGTACTCTAAATACAGTAAAAGCACAAAGCAACACGTGGAAGATAAAACATTGCTTAAAACATTAACTAACACAAAAGGCGAAAGAGAAAATATGAAGAATAGCATAATACTAAGGAAAGAAACAGGATATTAAACATAAAGCGTAGACATACATTCTATAACATGACATGCGAAACTCAGCATGCAGAAGATGCAGTAAATAGCACAATACATAATACAGGATATAGACAATAACACCTAACAAAAAATAACATAACAGAGAGCATAAAATATAATAACGGAATCATCAGATACAGAACGTCACATAAATCACAATAAAACGTGTAAATGTAATATGGCACATTCAACGGCATAAGGTATAACAGAATAAATCAGCATACGATATTGCAACAGAAAGTGATACATTGTTACTAACATAACACTATAATGGTAAAAAAAAAAGCATAAGGGTTCACAGCATCATAATACGACATAAACAGTCAACAGATTAAATATAACATCAAATATGGCACACCAAAAGAAACGATCTAAAATATCACAGCTTTTTGAACATCATGTTTGAAGCATAACAACATAAACACAACAACCCTGTCTCAACATAAAACGTGGACATCATAAGACGTGGGCAAAGTAGGCAACTCCACAGGGCCCCCGCCTTCCAATGGGGCCCCTTGGTAAAGCTTTCTATCACTTTCATTGCTTTCTGTATCAGATCCTCCCTCCCTCTCTCCTCTGACCTCTACCTCTGTCTCTGCTTCTCTCCATACAGTGCCATTTTAAGTTAAGGATTTTTGCGCCTCAGGCGAGACACATTTCAGCTATTTTGTGTGAAAGTTTGAATACATCATAGTACTGAATGGCATCATGCAGGCTTGCATTTTGCAGGCTTGAGTTATTAAAAAACAGTCAATAAAACTCAAAGTTGTTCCGAGCAGGAAGGCTCAAAATATTTATTTTCTAGGTCACTAAAACTCCTTAGATGACACCGACCAGAATCACCAAGAAGGATCGCAACACTTTATATTATGTAGAAGATTTTAAGGATGACACGTGTGTCCTATGTGACGTGTCTCGGATACACCTCGACGGTGGTTGTATACGGTTTTAAAGTACGTTTTAGTGTAGTCTAAAATTGGTGGCAGCTGGTATCAGTGCATGTTGGTTGTGTTATCCCTTTTAATGGCCTTGCTTGCATAGTGTCTTGCCTCGCTCCTTTCCTCGATCGCGCGTCGGCAGGTTTTTAAAGTCGAACCATTTAATGTTCATGAATAGAAACATTTTAAGTTTCTATCCTTTTAATGAGCGCTTTTGTTTTGTGTTTTTATTTGTCTCCCTCCTTTCTTTGAGTATTTATAGCAAAGTGTTTAAGCTCACTCATTTTTGTGGTCCTGCTGTGATGTTTTTTAAGGTTCTCTCCTTTTATTTACAGGTTGTGTCTGATGAGATTTTCTTTCTCCCTCTTTCATTGGTCACGCAGCGAGAAGGTTTTTAGACTTGTGAAAACAAACTGCTACTGACCTGAAACTCCTTGTAAAAACGCCGGAGAGGGAGCACAGGGCGTTGGAAGTATTTTTATTGCATTTTGAGTGCAATTGTGTAAACTTGCAGGATTGCCAGATTGCTAACGTGTCTAGTGTGTCTTCACAGTCCCAGGCTGAGAGGGTCACCCTGGCCAGCAGCGCTGACAGGAAGAACCACCATCCCCCAGTCCCCCCTCCAGCCCCTCCGTCTGCTCGCCTCCCTCCTTATCGTTTTCCGTGCCCTCCACCGGCAAGAACATCTGTTCCAGCTGTGGACTCGAGATCCTGGACCGATACCTGCTGAAGGTACAGTGTGGGTGGGTGGGGAATTGAGGGGGCACTATCACAAAAGAGGGGCATGTTTGGGAATGCTTGCAAACATTAATAACCATTAATAACCCATGAGCACGTGACCCCTGCGCCCGGTGCCCCATGCGTAAATAATAAAGCCCCGGGGAGGTAGTGGTCCCCGGGGCTGCATGGCCCCCACGGGCCCCTGCAAATCAATTTGGCATTGCCCCCAGGACCTGGCCGCCCGCGCTTCTTTTCTTTAAATTTTTTCATCCGTATTCACGCACCCAGCATGAATTTGGAGTTTTTTTTAATGTTTTTTTGGGGGGGTCCCCCTATGCAGGCCTAGGGGGACAGGGTGTTTCTACCCTGCCCCCTTTTCTTGTGTTTCATCTTTGTTTTACTCTTTTCTAGTGACTCGGTTACAGAGTCACAAGATGGCTGCCAACACTTCCTGGGTAAGAGTGTTCCCAGCCAATCAGATGTCAGCTCATGCTCGGAAGGAGTCGCAACTCCTCGGTGCTCAGATATCGAAAGTTTTCTTTTTTTAATTTCTCAGAAACTACTGAATGGATTTACATAATTTAAAAAAAAGTCACTTTCTGAACCAAGAGCTACCTTTTTGCCAAATTTGGTGTAATTCCGTTCAGCAGTTCGGGCTGTAGCCTGTTCCAATTTTTCCTATGGAAATTAACATGGGGAAAACGTGTTTTAGGACCCACCTTTTTTCTTGGCCCTCTTGACGAATCATCCCGAATCTTTTAAGACCGGAGCTGAACAGAGCGCCCTATTAGCTTTTAAAATTTCGCGAAGATTCATCAAACAACATCAAAGATATAGTGGCTGTGTTAGAAGAGCCGAACACAGACTACTCCCCAGATACTAGAGAACAACGGGACAATATGGTTAGGATAGCAGATCTGGGGATAACGCAAGTGGGACCACCTAGTCCATTCTGACCTACTTCTAAATTTGTCTCGCAACTGCCAACTGATGCCATAGACGTATTTGTGGAATGTGTCAATCATGATCTGATGGCCCTTCTTGCAGATAAGAAAAATGAAATTAATGCAGACTTTTCAAATAAACAAAAAGAGATATTGAGAAATCTACAACAAGATCAGAACATCATAGGTAAACCCTGAGACAAACGGGGAAACATTGTTCTACAGACAAGGGAAAATTATACCAGGAAGGCCCTACGACAACATAGGGATGCCATGAGTTATGTGCCAACCACACAGAAGGAATACAAATAAAATGTGAGTATCAACCAACACTATCTGCTAATAACAAAATGGTATCAAAAGGGGATGCTTACAATGGAAGAGAAGCAATTCTTGTTGAACTCACATCCCGTTTTACCTACTTTTTCCCACCTACCTAAGGTGCACAGGAATAGGAATCATCCGCTAGGTCGTCCCATTCTTTTATCAATTGGTGGTCTAACTGAGAACATGTCAACGTATGTGGACCATTTTTTGTTTCCCTTTGTCTAACATTTATCCTCCTACAGTAGATACACAAAGGGCTTCCTAAATCAGCTGGAAGGAGTAGTCTGGGATCTGAGTTTCAGATGATCGTGATGGATGTCTCGAGTCTATATATAAGTATAGCTCATACAGATGGACTCAAGGCTCTAAAATATTTTTTAGATGAACATCCTTTGAAGTATCATGAACACATTGTGATGCTGATGGAATTTGTAGAATTCTGTTTGAATAATAACATCTTTAAATTTCAAGATCAATTGTATAAACAAATCCAGGGTACGGCCAATGGCACCTGCTTCGCCCCCAGCCACGCAAATTTATTTGTGGGCTGGTGAGAGAATTGGGTGGCCTGGTCTGACTCATATGATGCCTGGGTTGAGAACGTCGTTTGTTGGAGAAGATACATAGATGATTTGTTTATTATCTGGAGGGGGACAGAAGAATCAGACAAAGAATACATAGCAGCTTTAAATAATAATGAAATTGATCCTAAATTCACCTATGAGATCAGTCTCATTAGGGTAAATCTTTTAGATCTACAGGTTTCTGTATGTGAAAACAAGCTCTGCACCTCATTATATAGAAAGCCAACAACAGGGAATGCTGCACTCCACGCCAATAGCAGTCACCCTAGGAAACTAGTGGAAAGCATACCGTATGGAGAGCTGCTACGGATAAAAAGAAACACCACACAGGCAAAAGAATATCAATGGTCAGCCCAGGAGAGCATGGAGAGATGCAGAGTGAGGGGATACAGCAAGGGCATATTACAGAGTGCCAAACAAAGAGTAGATATGAAGAAAATGAATGAATTGCTGGAAGAAACCACAAACAAGGGAGAAAAGGACACAACCAACTCTTTCAGGATTATCACAATTTTTTCAAACAAAGTCAAAGTGGTAAAGTAGATTCTCCAGAAACACTGGGGAATCCTAAAGGCATATCCCACCACAGGCAAAAACATCCCTGGCTTCCCATTAATGAAATTTTGGAAGTCACGATTTATTACAGACACCTTAGTGAAAAACCATTTATCCCGTGTATACACTGAAATGTTACTGCCACCAGTGAAAGGGTTTTATCCTTGTCACAAATGTAAAGCCTGAGGTAACAGCAGCAAACTCCTAACCTATGAACTGCCTGGTCTCCGAGATTCCAAGAAGATCAGTACGTTCATGAACTGATATACCATCTGTACAGTATAATGTTTGGTATGCTCTTGTCAACTCCGCCACGTGGGGAGTACCATTCATCCCACAAAAATGCAGATACTGGAGCATATGAGAGCCATAGCTAACTGTGATAGCTTGTACCCAGTAGCTAAACACTTTGAGCTGTATCACAAAAGTAATAGAAATCTATTGCAAATGTTCTGTCTGGATCATGTCCCACAAGAGGTACGTGGGGGAATCAGGAGTTGTGGCTTCAACATCTTGAGTGCAGATACATCATTGACGTGCAAACAAAAGCACTGAGTGGGCTAAATAGCAGTGAGGAATTCGCGATTCACCTGTAACTTCTTAGCAACGAAAGTACACACAACTGGACATGGTAGGACATAAAAGCTAGATGAGTATGAGGTCCACACAAGGTATAGGTAGACAGTTACAGATGATCATGAATCTATTTAGACTGTGGGCAGGCATCTAAAAATAGCCCATATAGGGCATAATACAAAGGAATAGAATTCAAGAGTAGAGGATCCCATGCAGGGCAGGATAACCTAACGATAAATGTGACTGAAATCTAAGGAATACAAATAAAATGATTGGTCTTGATTACTACATTAAGGTGCCGATTCCGATCCTGTAAAACCCGGGTACAAACCGTCGTACGGAGCGTTTTCTCCGTCCGACTCGTACCCGGGAAAACCACCTTACAAACCCGCAAGTACGATTCGTACAGAAATACCATTTCCGTACGAATCGTAAAAAACACCGACCGGCTAAAATATACCCACAATTCCGATCCGGGACACCGCGTACGTGACGTCCGGATGGAGTCAGGCAGCGTTTTACGAACCAGCAAGTACGATTCTTGCCTACGTCACTCCGCACTGATAATATTTTACAGCAGCCAAAAACTGCCGGGAAATTGAGGAGGACACGAGGAAGGAGCACCTGTATGCGACGGACAGCCATGGACCCCATCCTACGTGTCATCCCAGCCCTCATAGCCTATGACCTGGTGCACAGGAAACGACGCAGACGCCGCAGAAGGTCAGAACAACACCCAGGGGCAAAGGTGGGGGGCAGGGGCAGGAAACATAACCCCCACCTAAGGCAAAATGTATACATGCCCTGTACATACCGTACCTCCAGGGTCTGGTCACTTCGGGGGGGGCGTGTCCACCAAGGCTTGCGTCACGCCACAACGGAAGTGGATGTGGACGCGTCCCGTCACAACAACAATTGTGGTACGCACCGTACCCAGGCCTTAAGAGCGTGGGTACGGGTTATACCACGCCTACCCCTACGTCACCCCAACAATGGTGGTACGGCCCGTACCCACGTTCTGAAGGCCTGGGTACGGGCCGTACCCCCCATGGTGGGGTGACGTAGGGGTACGCGTGGTGCGACCCGTACCCACACTCTTAAGGCCTACCCAGGCCTTAAGAGCGTGGGTACCGGTCGCCCATCACTCCCAGCAGTGCCCAGACATATGAGGGGTGGATGCCTATCACTCCCAGCAGTGCCCAGACATATGACGGGTGGGTGCAGAGGACTCCCAGCAGTGCCCAGACATATGAGGGGTGGGTGCCTATCACTCCCAGCAGTGCCCAGACATATGAGGGGTGGGTGCCTATCACTCCCAGCAGTGCCCAGACATATGAGGGGTGGGTGCAGAGGACTCCCAGCAGTGGACAGAGACATGGGGGTGTGTACATCATCCTCCGATGAGCAAAACTCCATGGGTGCATGAAGGCATCCACAATGTGCGACTATGTTGAGAGTGCCATGACAACACATCACTGACAGCAGTGTCCCACTCCCATGAGGATGGATGTCCTTCCCCCACTGCATGACACACCACATGTGGGTGTGATGACAAATTACACATGCATACCCACCCCTGGCGGTGGCAGCAAAATACACACACTGAGATCATGCAACAAGACTGTATCCTCATGTTAAACCCCACTAAACTAAGAGAGCCTAAGGGAACACACACTGCCACCCACATTCCAGGACTGATAGGAATGTACAGGTACTGGGGCAGCCAACAAGTTGTTGCCTCCCATGGAAGGAAAATCAATCAATCAATCAATCACTAGATATATAAAGCGTGCTACTCACCCGAAGGGTCTCAAGGCGCTGGTAGGGGGGCCGCTACTGCTCGAAGAGCCAGGTCTTGAGCTGTTTCCTGAAGGAGAGATGGTTCTTGGTCAGACGTAGGTGGGTGGGGAGGGAGTTCCAAGTCTTAGCCGCCAGGTAGGAGAAGGATCTTCCTCCGGCGGTGGGACGGTGGCGATGGCGAGGCTGGAGGAGCGGAGCTGGCGGGTGGGCGTGTAGAATGTGAGTCGGTTGTTGAGGTATGCGGGGCCCATGTCATGGAGAGCTTTGTGTGCGTGGGTGAGGAGCCTGAACGTGATCCTCTTGCTGATGGGGAGCCAGTGCAGGTCTCTCAGCTGGGGGGAGATGTGGCTGAAGCGGGGGGTGTCCAGGATAAGTCGTGCAGAGGCGTTCTGTATGCGCTGGAGTCGCTTCTGTAGTTTGGCTGTGGTTCCAGCGTAGAGGGTGTTGCCGTAGTCCAGACGGCTGGTGACGAGGGCCTGGGTGACCATCTTCCTGGTGTCTGTGGGGATCCACCGGAAGATCTTTCGGAGGGTGCGCAGGGTGTTGAAGCAGGATGATGAGATGGCATTGACTTGCTTGGTCATTGTGAGCGAAGAGTCCAGGGTGAAGCCCAGGTTGCGTGCATGGTCCGTAGGCTTTGGGGCGGAGCCCAAGGCGGGGGGCCACCAGGAGTCGTCCCAGGCGGAGGGGGAGGTTCCCAGGATGAGGACTTCCATCTTATCGGAGTTCAGTTTCAGCCGGCTGAGCTTCATCCATTCCGCAACGTCTTTCATTCCTTCCCGGAGGTTGGCTCTGGCGGTGGCGGGGTCGTTGGTGAGGGAGAGGATCAACTCGGTGTCATCGGTGTAGGAGATGATGTTAAGGCTGTGTTGGCGTGCGATGGCTGCGAGGGGGCTCATGTAGACGTTGAAGAGGGTGGGCTGAGCGAGGATCCCTGCGGGACGCCGCAGATGACTTCGGTGGCTGAGGACCGGAATGGGGGAAGACGGACTCTCTGTGTTGTACCGGTGAGGAACGAGGTGATCCACTCCAAGGCCTTTCCTTGGATTCCTATGTTGCTGAGGCGCTGTATCAGGGGGCGGTGACATACGGTGTCGAAGGCTGCCGAGAGGTCCAGGAAGATGAGGGCGGCTGTTTCCCCGTTGTCTAGCAGGGACCTGATGTCGTCGGTGGCTGTGATGAGGGCGGTCTCGGTGCTGTGGTTAGCTCAAAAGCTGGACTGCGAGAGGTCGAGGGATCCGTTAGTCTTGAGGAAGGTGGAGAGCTGCTTGTTGACGATCTTCTCGATGACTTTGTCCGGAAACGGGAGGAGCGAGATGGGTCGGAAGTTCTTGAGGTCCTTCGGGTCCGCGGTGGGTTTCTTCAGGAGGGCGCTGAGCTCAGCATGTTTCCAGCTCTCTGGGAAGGTGGCGGATGCGAAGGAGTTGTTGATGATGTCCCGGAGTTGGGGTGCGATGACGGAGTCGGCTTTGTTGAAGATGTGGTGTGGGCAGGGGTCGGTAGGGGAACCGGAATGGATGGTGTTCATCGTGCGGGTGGTGTCTTCGGTGCTGACCGACGTCCAGGTGCGGAGGGTGGTGGTAGGGAGCGCCGGATCGGTGGTAGGGTGCGTGGTATGTGGGCGAAGCTGTTGTGTATGTCGGCAATCTTGCGGCAAAAGAACGAGGCGAGTGAGTCGCAGAGGTCCTGCGAGGGTGTGATGTCGTTGTTGCAGGCGCTGGGGCTGGAGAGCTCTTTGACGATGCTGAAGAGTTCCTTGCTGTTGTGGGAGTTGTTGTACAGTCGTTCTTTGAATGTGGTCCTTTTGGTGGTGCGGATCAGTTGGTGGTGTTTGCGGGTGGCGTTCTTGAGGGCTGTCATGTTTTCTGCTGTTTGGTCGTGGCGCCCGGCTTTCTCGAGGGTGCGGCAGGTTTTCTTGGAGATTTTGAGGTCGTTGGTGAACCAGGAGTCTTTCTTGCTGCCGTGTCTGCTGGGGGGGTTCTTCAGTGGTGCGAGGTCGTCGGCGCAGTTGGAGAGCCATTGTGTGAAGTTGCGGGCTGCTTCATTGGGGTCCTTCGTGATGGTGGGGGGGTTCTGGCGGAGGGAGGTGGTGAGCTGGTCGGCGGTGATCTTGCTCCAGCTTCTGTGGGGAACCTGTTGAGGGTGGTGGTGGGTTGTGGTTCTCATGAAGTTGAAATGGACGCAGCTGTGGTCCGTCCAGTGGAGTCCGGTGGAGTGGCTGAAGGAGATGTGCTTGCTGGAGGAGAAGATGGGGTCGAGCGTGTGGCCGGCGTAGTGGGTCGGGGTGTTCACCAGTTGCTTGAGTCCGAGGTTGGCGAGGTTGTCCATCAGAGTGGCGGTGTTGCTGTCATTGTTGTTTTCCAGGTGGAAGTTGAGGTCTCCTAGGAGGATGTAGTCTGACGAGGTGAGGGCGTGCGGGCTGATGAAGTCTGCGATGGCTTCGCTGAATTGTGCGCGTGGTCCCGGGGGTCTGTAGACGAGGGTGCCTCTGAGGGTGGTCTTGGGGTCGGTGTGTATCTGGAAGTGAAGGTGTTCGGTGCCGGTGAGGGTGTCTTCGGCGTTGGTCGTGATCCGAATGGTGTTCCTGTGGATGATGGCGATGCCTCCTCTGGTTTGGTTGACGCGGTCCTTCCGGGTGATCTTGTAGCCATCCGGGATGGCTATAGCAATGTCAGGGGCTGAGGAGGCGTTCATCCATGTTTCTGTGAGGAAGGCGATGTCTGGTGAGGTTGTGATGAGGAGGTTCCAGAGTTCGATGGCGTGCCTGTGGACGGAGCGGGTGTTGAGCAGGATGCACTTGAGGTGATCGGTGCTGGAGTCTGGCTTGGCGGGTGGGGTGCAGGTGAACTTGCAGGTGTGGCAGGTGAATGCTCCGTGGGTGCGTTTCGGAGTGGCTCGGTAGCATGTTGGCTGTCGGTCGGTGTTGAGTGCGTGGAGGGTGGCGGCTTCGTATCTCTGTCGGCTTGGCTGGTTCTGGCGAGGTTCAGGACGGGCGCAGACGGGCTTGCCTTTGGCGCGCCCGCTGCGCGCGTCTGCTGCGTGGCCGGGCAGCGGTCGCCATAAGAGGGAGGGAGGGGAGGAGGGGTCAGCTGGGAGGCGGGAGAGAAAATCCAATAGGAGCAGGGGGGTGGGGACGGACGGGAGGCAGCGGCGGGAATACGGAGCGAAGGAACCAAGAGGTGCGAACACTGGCTGGAACAGGCACTCAGGCCCACGGGGTACAGAAGTAAGAAAAAGGGGCGGGCAGGCACTCAGACACACGGGATACAAAAATAAGAAAAAGGGGGCGGGCAGGCACTCAGGCACGCAGGGTACAAAAGTAAAAAGAGGCAGAAGAAGGCAGGCCAGGCGGCGATCGAGCAGAGCGCTGACCTGGGGGAAGAGCAGGCGACAAGGCAGGCAGGCAGGCGGAGCTGCAGCGGTGGGGAAGTGACCTACCCGAGGGTCAAGAGTCACTGACTCCGCCGCACAGTGTCCGCCATAAGAGGGAGGGAGGGGAGGAGGCGTCAGCTGGGAGGCGGGAGGGAAAATCCAATAGGAGCAGGGGGGCGGTGCCGCACAGGAGGCAGCGGCGGGAAGACGGGGCGAAGGAACCAAGAGGTGCGAACACTGGCTGGAACAGGCACGCAGGCACACGGGGCACAGAAGTAAGAAAAAGGGGCGGGCAGGCACTCAGACACACGGGGTACAGAAGTAAGAAAAAGGGGCAGGCAGGCACTCAGACACACGGGGTACAAAAACAAGAAAAAGGGGGCGTGCAGGCACTCAGGCACGCAGGGTACAAAAGTAAAAAGAGGCAGAAGAAGGCAGGCCAGGCGGCGATCGAGCAGAGCGCTGACCTGGGGGAAGAGCAGGCGACAAGGCGGGCAGGCAGGCGGACCTGCAGCGGTGGGGAAGTGACCTACCCGAGGGTCAAGGGTAGGTCACTTCCACAAGGGTGGAGTACCCACAGATACAATGCCCACAATTGTCAGTCAGGTGCCCAAATACCCTGCAGAACAAGTAACACATGTGTGCTAGGCTGGGAGTACACACATGCATAGTGCGGAATAGGGACCATGTCCACATGAAGCCATGGCAACATACTCCATACACAAGTACAGTGACTACCAAGGATGGCACAGACGATGCAGGCGGAGACATTTCTGAGCAGGCATGGGCAAAGTTGAAGGGATCCCTCACACAGCAAGGAAATGTAGACACAGGTCAGCACAACACTTGGGAAACACCCTGCAGGGAAGAAGTCAGGTGCCACAGAGGAAGGAACACTCCTTGGGACAATGTCACCATACAGTAAGAGCTTACATGACCAAAGATTATTTGCAGAGACCTTGTGATGGCATGCAGATACCAGGGTCCTCCCCATGAACAGCACACTACAACATTTCCCAGACACCTAACACATTATCACCACCCCAACTCAGGGAGCAGCAGCACCAACAGCAATACCAGAAAAGCATTTGTGTGCAAATGAAAAACAAAATGCTTTATTCAGCATAAAAAATGATTTGATTTGAAATGTACACTATATACAAGGGCCATAGGCCAGTCTATATGCAAATTCCTGGGGGGGGGGGACACATTGGGACACGTTTCCCCTAGCTTGCCTGCACAGTTCAGAGTTCCTTTTCATCCACAGGGGGGGGGCATCATGTGGGGGGGGAGGACCAGGCACCGCAGGGACAGGAGGGGCAAGGGTAGGTGTTGTGGGTGCAGGGACGGACGACTCCACCACAGGGGGTGGGGCAGTGCCAAAGGTGGTGGTTAGGATGTAGCTGCACACGGTTGCAAGGTCTTCCAGCATCTCCACTGCACCCGAAGGAACCACAGGCCCCAAGGAGGGGGGGGTTGGAGGGATGGGTTGCAGCGCTACTGGGGGAGGGTGTGGACAGGGGGGGACCCAACAACCCTGCCCGGGGACTTCCTCGACCGCTTGCGGGGTGGTGTCACACTGGGGCTGAGGGACAGACTGGCCATGAAGGACTCTCTGTCCGACTGTTGGGCAGGGGAGCCAAGGGGAGTGGTTTTGGAGGAAGTGGGTCGTGAGGACTGCGGACTCCCACTGTGGCTGCATGTCTGCCGTTTGCCCCCTGACCCAGTGGGTGTGCCTCCTTCCCCCTGTGTGTGAGTGACAGGAGGTGTGCACTTGGCCTTCCCTGTTGGTGTGCTGCCTGGGTCTGGTGGGGTGCGTGCATGGGGATGTCTGGGTGTGCTTGGGACAGGCATGGGAGTGGGAAGTGTGGATGGTGCAGGGGTAGGGGGGACGGAGCGCTGCAGGAGACCCACTGCTGCCGTCAGTGACGAGTCCATGGACCTCAGCAACATCCGTTGGTCAGACATCGCTGCTGACATGCCCTCCATGTATGACACCATCTGTGTCAGCAGTCTGGTGTGGCCATGGAGGACATTAAGCAGCGATGTCTGACCAACCTGCAACTGCCGCAGGATGTCCACAGACTCGGCATTGATGGCAGCAGGGGAGACAGGGGCAGGGGGTGCGGTACCTGGCACGAAGGAGACATGTTGTCGCCTAGCATGGACAGAAGGGACCCGAGCAAGTGGGAGGGCGGTGATGGGAATGGGGGGGATGGCGAGAGATGTACTGCTGCTTTCAGCTGTGGGAGCAGCTTCCTCCCCCTCTGGGAGCTCAGCCTCGGACCCGTCAGCGTCATAGTCGGTGTTGGGACTGGACAGGTCCTCCGCCTGACTCCCCTCGCCCTCCGTGCCACTTGCTGCGCCAGACTCCCTAGCACTGGTGGCACCGGTGCTGGATCCCTCATCCACGTCCGTGCCGGTGTCTCCCTCCGTGTCCCCCGACGATGCTGTGGGCAAGGTGAAGAGACAGGAAATAATCAGACACCTGTATACATATGACACATGAGTCCAAACTACATAGCTCACAGTGCATAGCATGAAAAGCATCATGAGTAACATCTACAATACTACGCACATATATAGGCCCTGCACTACACAGTTGGTTGACCCACCATGCCACTTTGAAACAATGGAGAGCATGACACAACAGCAAAGAACTTGATATCGAATTATACAGAGAAGCTAGTGTCTTTGGACAATCGAGCACAGCATCTGGACCACACACCGTTGCCAAAAATGGATGAGCAGGAACCATGTCTTTTAACTTTTGACACATGCTGCAAAGTACAAACATTAAACCCTGCACAACATGACTGGGTCAATACTTGTTGAGTGTCTGTTCAGACTATCATCACACACAGGCCAGACCTGGCAAGGAGACATAAGGTTTGGACATGTAGGCCTTGCCCGCACAAACCCCCCCCTACCTGAGACAATGTGATTGAGACAGAGGAAGGACTTACACCTCTTAATCAGGGATCACAAAAATGGCCTTCATTAAATCCTAAATGCAGTCTAACTACCCCTCGTGGGGCTGACCACACATATTATTGACAAACAACCATCATCAGATAGTTGTACACAGACACACAGGCACTGGCCAGTGTGAGGATGCACAAGCCACATTGGGTCGTCCTGTACATTGGATACATGTAGCACACTTTACGTAAATACAAATGAGGCCAGGGTACAATGCCACAGAGGCCAACCTATGCAGAAGACACTGAGAATGTCCACAGTGTTGGATGACACACATGATTCCTAGGAAAAGGTGTCTCAGGGGACTGTAGTGGCCACACTGCTCCATGGTCCTGGATAGATCTGACTGCAACAGGAGCAACCGTCCCTGCACTATGCATATCTCCCCCTCATTCACATCATGTCTGTCTGAGGCCACAACATCGGTCATGCATGCTGCAAGGCAGTTCATTTTAAGCCTCACACTCCTATGTTGAGACTCTGCATCAGTGCCAACAATCATGGACACCCAAATGACCGAACTGGACAGGGCACAGGCAAGGTCCCAACACATGTCACAGACCACCCCCACACATGATGCTGCAAGCATTGGGCACTTGGATTAACTGCCAGCCTAGATTACCTTGTGCAAGAGTGACTACACACAGACCAGGGAAGACATGTCAAGGAGGGGAAGGGAGGAAGAACAGGACCAGTTGACTTTGGGGAACAGGATATGCACTGCACATATAAACCCTGGCAGTGTATCGAGGCGACTGAGCACTTCCAAAAGCTGGTTACACACAACAAACACACATGTACCTACCCCCTTAATGCTGCTGCTTCTCCTGTAACCGCCTATCCATGTCAGGGAAGACCACCTCCAGGACACGCTTCATTTGGTGGGTCAGGCGCCGGCGCCCGCCGTGTTTGCGTGGAGGTGAGACCCGGGCGATCCTCCTGGTCCAGCACCGGATGTCCTGCCAGCGTTTCCTCACCTGGGCCAGGCACCGACTGCGACCCTCCACCGACCTCACGGCTCTGACGGCCCGCTTCCATATCTCCCTCTTGGTGTAGGCGGCTACCTGTGAGGATGACAAAGTGAGACAACATCAATACACCTGCTCCATGTCACAGAGACACACATTAGAACAATTATGCTTGTTTGAACAGGGCATAGTATGCAGCCAACTCATTGCACCTTTGTCATAGGGACATTATCCTCTGGGGAAGGCCAAATGCACTACGTGGCATTTAAAGTACACAGGTGGCATGAGGGGTGCGACAGAATCAATGATCATGGCTCACACTGTGCATCGCAAGCAACACCAGGATTATGGACAGCACCTCAAAGCAGTCACATGCCCCAGGCCACTGACGCAACCTCAGCGGAGTACACAGACACACACAGGCACAGGACAGTCACCTGCCATTGGCAACTGCGGGTACAAACATCACTCTGCACATGTGCCACTTGACTGGGGGGAGTCACAGGTGTGGGGCTAGCTCAGCACGCCAGACACACAGCATGGCTCCCTGCTCACATCAGATGGGTAGGGCATATGCATCCTCCATGCAGCTGGGGTGCAGCACTCCACATAGACACTCACCCACATGACAGGGGACTTACACGCACACCAATGTCCAGGGGGCGTACACATCATTTGGACACTATCACCACAGGTACACTCAACTCACACACATCTGTGGGTACAGTCACCTGTCACACTGGGGGGACCACAGAATCACATCAGGACTATAGAAACAACATTCCCAGGAGGATTAGCTAGGCTGAATGTGGCATGCACCATGCAGTGATTGTCACAGTAAGCACAATGCAAGTGAGGAGTGCAGATATGAACCACATCATGCTCTGCATAGGAGACATAAGGCATTCCCCTCCCTGGGACCCACCATGAACAACATTGCATGTCTGTCACACCTGGACACAATGCCAGAAGTGACAGACACAAAAAAAGGGCACAGTCAAAGCTAGTCAGCACTCACCTGCTCCCCTGGTCTCCCATACAGGCAGGGGTACTGTGGGAGGATGATGTCCAGCAACGCCTCACTCTCTTCTTGGGTGAAAGGCTGGGCCCTCTCCACAGACCTGGACATGGTGCCAGAGGAATCACAAGCAGCAGCAGTGGTGTGGAATGAAAGGTTGTGCAGGCAAGTGCTCTCATGGGTCCTGGCTGCCTTATATCTCCCTTGCTGGGCAGTTTCATTTACAGGAGTACAGAGTGATTGGTCAATCTCATTTGCATCCTACGTTTCCTCCAATCCCTTCACACCTATCCCAGTGAGGGCCTTTGCATGGTTCAAAATGTGAGCATGATGTCAAGTCATCAACCACTTTGCAATATAGTATATTGTGTCCAACCGACTTTTGCTGGCCACCTGATGAAAAATTTTGAACTGGAAACTCGGTCGCCATGACAACCAGCATGCATTTAGGCCCTTATACTTGTCCCTCATGTCTCTCATCCCCAGGTAGTTGAGCATGCTGTCTGCTCGTGGCATCGTTGTGCTCCTGCTATTCCTCATGAGTAATGCAACGTGTGCTGAATCAGCGTTACATGCACGGACATGGTGAAAATTCTCCTTTGAGTAAGGATTACAGCAAGGCTTTTTGGGTGTGGTAGTTGTTTGTAATGTGAGGGCACTGCTCTTGTGCAGGTTTTGTTACTATGCATACATGTCGACTCACCATGGGGCACATGACATGTGGCATGACTCACATGATTTGATAGTCACACTTTGTGACAGTCATCTGTTATGGGATTGTGGTTTGTGATGAAGGCATCAATGTGTGTACAACTTCCCTCGGAAACATACGGGAGGCTACAGGTGGACATACTGCGGGACATCCCCATATGATGCTCAATGGGGATTTGCAGCCTCTCCTTGTGCAGTAGGGGATGTTTGGCTCAACCCCTTCACTTGTGTGCCAGTACAATGGATTTAGAGCATCTGTGGTGCAAAGGGGGTGTCCGGTGTAGGTCCCACATGTTAATCCAATAGACCTGTGAGTCTGTTAATGTTGATGCTTTTGCATAGGTGTGAGCCTGAGTAATAAAGGTGTTCCTCAGCCTCCAAGGTGCCTCATCTCTGTCAATGCAGGTCTCTTGCCACTGTGCATGCGGCATCTCTGGCATGGTTGTCAAGGATTGTGCATATGAGTCTATGTGTAGATTAGCAACCTGCATGCTGTTCTTCATGTATTTTATTCTCTATTGTGCAAGATGTCCATGGCTGTGTATGTGTTTTGGCATGTTAGTCCCCCCCACGGGCCATCAACACCTTCTTTCATGATCCGGTGTCAGTCATCTTTGGTGATTGTGCATCCTTTGTCTCTGGGTGTGCCATTGCAAACCGGTAACTCCTTCCTTGACATACACCTGTTGCAGTAGTCCTTTCTGACATCCTAGTCTTTGTGTGTCCCAGGACATGCCGCCTGCTGTTGCAGCCACTGCAGCAAGGGCACACTTAGTTTCCAGATTTGGCAACACACACACATCAAAGGTGCTCCTCCCTTCCTCCCTCAACACATTCATTTGGCTGTCTTCAGCTTGTCTGTGCCACAGTTGCGGCCACGCGGTACCAAAGGCTGGACCATCTGCACATGCAACGTGCACACTGCACGACCCTCAGGTCCTTGCATGACCCACATCACACTACAGTCTGATGTTGCAGCCACCCTCCAAGCAAGGTCCATCCACACATCTCCCGCCTGCTCTCAGGCATGCACTGAGCGCACACACAATACCTTTGCATGATGAGTGTGCAACTCCGACTGCCTACACAGCACACCACACCTTCCAGGACCTGTCACACCCACCAGGTCATGTCCCTCCTACTCCCCACCGGCTCTGTACCCCTGCAAGGCCATGGGAGTGGGACTCAAGGCTTCTGCATGTAGTATGCTTTCGTCGTGAGGCACATGGCACAGGTATCATCTCTCAGCGTGTCAATCTACAATGTGTCCAGGACCCCCCTATCCACCATCACATGCGCACACGACCTCATCATCAACTCGTATGCCATTGACAGCTAGGCGCTCCTCACCCTCACCAAGGACGCAGACATTTCCAGTTCCAATATTCAAGATTGCATGGGATCCATAGATGAATGGCAGAACAGCAGCCACCTGAGGCTGGACTTGTACAGGACTGAGGTCAACATCTGAGGATTGTCCCCTTACAGCTGGGTCAACTGCCTGTGTCCCACCCACAGCAGCCCCGCACAGGCACCCATGTCCACGCACACAAGATGTTGTGCATCATGGATTGCTTGCTCACATTTGCCATGGTAATCACCAGCATCTGTACCTCACACTGCAACACCCTCAGCATTATACACATGATCCCCAGATAGATCCACTCCAAGGTAAGACGGACCATCCACCAGGTCCACGACAACATCCGTGTCAAATACTGCCCTGCCCTCTACGGAGCAGCCACATCCAAAATCCAGGGACACTTGTCCACATCCAGGCTGCATCTGCACACCTCAGCGTCAACATCCCGCGCCCCAGCCACATCACTGTCCAGCAGAGATAGCTGCAATGGATCACTTTGTGCTGCAGGATGACCTTCAGACTCCTCACCCACACTCAGGAGGCAGGCCACAACCCTGACCCAAAACCAACCTTGTAACACTGTCATCCGAGACCCCGTAGTGCCATCTCCGTGCATCCAACCTTGACCTGGCCACCATTCTTCAGATCCACCGTACTCCTGCATGCAGGACATAGTTCTCCCACCTGGGAACACATACCTGGGACTCCCTCCCCGGGAACCTCCAAATGAGGCATGACCTCTACGCCTTAATGTTACTCTTCCAAATAGGTGTGTCCTCACAGTTTCCCTAGCACCCCCTCAGCAGCTCGAGGCCATCACAGGTGAGTATTGTGCTCCATGTCTGCATTGAATGATAACTTGTGACCCATGTGTGTCCTGTACCAGACTCAGATCCCAGGGTATGGATGGGTGGAGTTGGTTCAACACTCAGGCATAGTTAGACATTTACACACACATATGTTGTGGACTAATGCCAAATGACAGCAACATCTCATAAGAAGAAAAAAAAAAATATTTTTGGTTTGGTGAGTCTTTTGGTAGATGTGCTAAGGTGCTCTACCGGGAGCATAGAATCCAAATTTCACAGGGGGAGATGGGACCCTTGTCAGTTGGAGTCATCAGAGTCCAGACCACAGTGTTGCTCATCATTGGTCAGACTGTAACCGGCAAGTCCATGTGGCAGAGAATGTCATTGGGTGAGGTGCTGCTGTTGCGCCAGAGGTCCAGGTGCCAGGCCAGGTGACCTGGGAGATCTGGATGGTCTGCTGACTCTCACGGTCTTTTCCGTGGACGACCCACCTTCCTCGCGGGACCCTCAGATGCAGGCCTTGACGATGCTTGTGATGCTCTATCGGGCGAATCCTCCTCCTCCTCCCTCCTCCCTCCCTGTGGCTGGTGGTGGTCTTCGCTTGGTGGCACAGGGAGGGTTGCCCATGTTGTCGGCGACCCGACGGAGTGAACGGCTCATGTCCGTTTGCACCGCCAGGAGCTCAGCCAGTCTTGCCTCCATCCGTCCTTGGTGTTGTTGTTGACTGGCATGTTGCTCAGCCTGCAGGTTCTTCATCTCGTCGAGGGTCCCCTTGATGTCTGTGAGGCTCGACACAACCTGGCTGATGCCCCTGGTGTCACGCCGGTATGTGTCCACGATGTGGCGCATGTGTGCCATACCGCTTCCCTCAGCTGGCTGGTCAGGTTCTCGCCTCCGCCTGCCTCCACTCTCACCACCCCTGCCCACACGAGCCTGGCCTGCCGTTGTGGGCACATCAGGTCTACGAGACCCCTGAGGGATGGCATTAGCGTGGTCGTCTGCCTCCTCCTGGGTGCCCGGAGAACCTTGTCCCTCCTGGTCAGACTGGCTGTGTTGTTCAGTGCGAGCAGGGCTCCTGGGTGTCTCCTGGGATGTGGCAGGAAGGTGGTTGGCACAGATGTACCTGAAGCAGGTGCTGCAGGGGCTTGGGCACCAGAGGGGCCAGGTTGGTCGGGGTCATCCACGGAGTGGTGGGAGTCGTCGCTGCCGGTGGGATCATCGTCACGCTGAAACTGGGACTGTGATTGTTCCCCCCCATTGTTTGGGGGAGGTCGATGACGTTGCCCTGTGTGTGAGAGAGAGACAACGTTAATGCTGTTTCATGCCACATCCATGTTTCATACATATTCAAGTAGTCACAGTTCCTCCAGGTGGTTGGATGTGCCTAGTACTCCTCTCAATGTACACTTGGGGATGGGTATGTTGCGGGGGACAGTTTGGTATGTTCTCCTGAGTGTTTGCCAGTAGATTTTTGGCTGGGATGCTTATTTGGCTATGGATTACTCTTTTTGTGTCACATGTCCATTGTGAGAGTGGGTAAATCCGTTGCCTGCCCCGGGGGTGTGTGCTTGTGTGAGGGGGGTGTGTGACCAGGCCTTCTGTTGGGTGTAGTGTGATTTGTCATTGGGTCTCCCAGGTGATGTGTCTGTCCCCTCATGCTGCATGCTGGCATGACAGTGTGTGTGAGTTCCTGTGCTGGGTATGTGAGCTAGTGGAGTTGTTGTTTGAGTGTACAGTGGTCACAGGAGGGCATTGTGCTGCCTACAGCAGGGCCAAGTGTCAGCTACCTTGTCAGTACTTTGCCAGTCCCTGTGCATTGGGCATGGTGCATGGGTATGTACCTAGGCCTTATGGGCTGTGGGCATTGGTGTCTGGTTCTGAGTTGCACACTGTGTTGTGTGAGCCCTACCCTCCCAGCATCCCGGACATCCAGTCTTGGGTTTGTGGTTGGTGTGGCCTGGGACATGGCATTGCCTTTATTTGTGAATGGGGCATGGAGACGTTAGTGGCATGAGCGTGGTTTATGGGTGTGGTAGTGTGCGGTGAGGGCTTGGGGGTAGTTGCGTGCATTTGGTGTATTTGTGGTGTGGATGCCATTCCCCCCATGTTACGTGAGTTGTTTGTGTACTCACCAGGCTCTGCGACTCCTTCGACTCCGTGTACTCCCACCGGCGGAAGCGTGGCCATCACCTTCTCCTCCCAGGGATGGTAATGTACGGGTCTGCGGGGCAGCCCACCTCCAGTGATGTTACTCTGGGCGTATTCCTTGTTCATTTTCCTCTTGACTGCCCTGCTCAGATCGTACCACCTGGCTTGGCATTCATGCCTGGTCCTTCGGATGGGTGCAACAGCATTCACCTTATTGAGATCCTCTGCCACAGGCTGGTTTTTTGGGCTATGCTGGTCTGTCTGACCAATGTTCCAAACAGCTGTGGCTCGACTCTGATGACTTTGTTGACTAGGAGCTCCAGCTCTGCCGTTGTGAACTTTGGATTCTTGTCTGTGGGCATGGTGTGGGGTGTGGGTGTGGATGGTTTTGGGTGTGTGGGTGTGAATGTGACGGTGTGTGTGTGAAGGTGAAGAGGGGGTGTTTGTGAAGGAGGTTGTGTGAAGGTGTGTAAGTTAAGGTGTAGTTAAGGTGTGAGTAAGGTTCAGTTGTTTGTCTGTGGTGTCTGTGAGCAGTGGGACTGTTGCAAAGGCTCATGGGTTGTGTGTGTGGGCCCTTTTTATTGGTCCATTTGTGGGTGTGGCTGTGTTTGAATTTGTGGTGGGTGTGTTATAAGAGGTGGTTGTGATTTAGGGCCTCTGTTTGCCTGTTTGGATGTGCCAGGTCAGTCATAGAGATGTATTTTGTCATGTTGATGTGTTTTGTGGTGTTGTGCGAGTCGAATTGACCCTCCTTGTGCTGTTTTATAGTGTCCTGGTTCTGTACGAGTCTTTTTCGCGTAGGTACGGTCCGTACATACGCGATGCTGGGTGAGGGTGCTGGGGTACGGTGTTGGGGTACGGTGCGTACAGGTGCGGGCTGTGCTAGGGTGTTGGGGTGCGGCGCGTACAGGTACGGGCTGTGCTACCGTGTTGGGGTGCGGCGTGTACAGGTGCGGGCTGTGCTACGGTGTTAGGGTACGGTGCATACAGGTACAGGGCTGGGCTACGGTGTTGGGGTACGGTGCGTACAGGTACGGGGCTGGCCTACGGTGTTGGGGTACGGTGTGTACAGGTACGGGGCTGTGCTACGGTGTTGGGGTATGGTGTGTACAGGTACGGGGCTGGGCTACGATGTTGGGGTACGGTGCGTACAGGTACCGGGTTGGGCTACTGTGTTGGGGTACGGTGCATACAGGTACAGGGATGGGCTACGGTGTTGGGGTACGGTGCATACAGGTACGGGACTGTGCTACGGTGTTGGGGTATGGTGCGTACAGGTACGGGGCTGGGCTACGATGTTGGGGTATGGTGCAGACAGGTACGGGGCTGGGGTACGGTGTTGGGGTACGGTGTTGGGGTACGGTACATACAAGTACGGGGCTGGGAGACGGGCCTGGGGTGTGGCACGTACAAGTGGGTGGCTGGGGTACGGTCCTGGGGTACGGGGCGTACAGGTGCGGGGCTGGGAGACGGGCCTGGGGTGCAGCCCGTACAGGTGCTGGGCTGTGCTACAGTGTTGGGGTACGGTGCAGAGAGGGGGTACGGTGCTGACATATGGGGTACGGTGCTGACATGTGCGGGGTGAGGGGGGCTGTACGACTCGTATCCGGGCACAAGTTTACCCGTGTACATGTAGGCTACAGCGTTCGCTCCGTACGGGGCCTTTTACATGCGGTTGTGTATTCGGACGGGCGGTACGGATCGTACTTGCGTGCTCGGACTTCTGTTTTACGATTTGCACGTAAAAATGTCCGGCTCCCTATCGGACACTTTTCCCGACGCTATTCGGACGTAACAATTTACGGCTCCCTCTCGGACCATTTTCCCGACGCAATTCGTATGTATTTTTCACGTACAAATCGTACTTCGCAGTTTGTAAAGTACTTGTACGATTCGTACATGAAAATATACGAATACGATTCGTACGCAATTTTTTTTTCATGGATCGGAATCGGCACCTTAGTGTTTTTTACGCAAACCGTGTAATAAGAAAACTTCAATTTATGATTCAATGTTGACATTATGAATTGGGCTCTCACAGCTGTCACACTATGAGTTAAATGTGGTTTTGTGAATGTCACAGTTTATTAAACGTTTAGCAATGGTGCCCACACTGCGCAAGCTAAATGATACCATTTAGAAGTCCTTCCTTTATGTTGTGTACACAGATGCAATAGAAATTGATGTATATATGGGAGCAAATATGGCACTCTGGCCGCCATTGACAAAGGCAGTTTTGCTGAAATGTGTCTCAGCGTTCTTATGGACCAATAAAGTGTTGGTTAACATACCCCGTGAGTGCTGGACTTATGTTTCGAAACCAATTCCAGCCTAACTCTGTGTTTCTTCCGGAAGGAATTCTTACTGGTGACCCCCTGCACCCGGAAGTGTTACGGTGAATGCAGCAATCAGCAGATCCAGCTGGAGGAACCGGGAGCCGCCCGTCGGACGATTGACGATTCCTGCCGAGTTTCAGCCGGTAATCTGTAAGAGTTGCAGCCATAATACAAGGTCTTTGCAGGTAGGGAGGTGGGCAGATGAACACACAGTTGGCAAAGTAGGGGGCCATCAGCAAGGACAGTATCCGGGGCTCCGTGAGACTGTGAACGTATTTGCCCTTTACCAACATCGCCAACACAGAGCTTTTGTCTGTCTGTCAGTTTCTTTTCGTCAAATTGATAAACAAGCGATATCCAGCCAGGCTGGCGAGATAATAAGAGAGCGGGAAGCAGCGGCCGCTGATCTATTTGAAAATCTGCCAACAGTCCAAAGCAATGGACGGATTCAACCTACTACTAATATTCCACCGGAGAGTGAGGTACGGACACTTTAAAAAAAAAAATTGAGAAATTGATGAAGGCAGAAATGACTAAGTGGTGGGAACAGAAATCACTGGAGAAATATGCAGAGGTGAATAGGGTGCCACTTGGGTTGTGGATACTACTTGCCCCAAGTTTTGAGAATCCAAATCCTGAAATGTTAAAGGAATGGGCTAGTAGCAACCTCGAAGCATCCATGCGTATGGTCCACATATAAATTAAATACGCCAGAATTGACTGAGAGTCAATTTTAAAAGATATTCAAGTAACAAATGATAGTTTGGCCAAACTAGAATTCAAGGAATTAATTGACAAAACTAAATCTGAAATTGATGGACGCTTAAAAAAACAGAAAGATATAATAAAAACGAGAAAAGCATTCAAGTACGCTCGGGACAAACAAGATTATGAGACCGGACATATTTTCACCTTCTCATAAAAATGTGAAGTCTTGAAAAAGAAATTAACATCCCTTTGTGTTCCAAGAGGGGCACAAGGTACTATCAATCAAGAACCAGAATCTAACTCAACCATCAGTAAAGCTGACTCTGATGGCAGTGCTATTGGTGGATTCCAAGGAAGGGTAGACATGGGTGCCCTCACTCCGGGAGAGGAACTGGATTTTGGGCAGTGGGCGCAGCGTCAAACGCTAATACCACGGAAAGCCCGCTCTGAATCCGCAAAAAGACATAACAAAATAAGGAAAGCCAGAAGAAAAGTCCGGCAATGCAAGAAACGGGCAGCAACAAAAGAAAAAATGGAACAAAAAATAGAGTCCCAAGCTAACGGTGGTGAACTTATCCTCGATCCAACTAAACCAAGCAGAAACCCAATCACTGGCATTAAGGTTATCGTTCTGCCCAGAAAGCAGTCTGAATTACGTTCAAACATGAGTAGATATCTACAAGTTCATCCGTAAAATGAAATTGAAAAAATACTTTGCTATAAAAAACTTGAAAATAAGTGCAGAATGCCCAGTCTTTTCAGATCAAGCCAATGTGGAGCCAGTTTCCAATCTATCACTATCAGATATTCCCACTCTCTTGGTCATGGGTGAGTTGACAAATACCAATCAGGAAGATATCCCAGGCTCAGAGTTAATTTCAGAAATGGCAGCAAGTGTGTCTGGTAGAGCTCAATCCACTTTCAAACCAAAATCAACCTTTGTTCCGATCATGATGCACGATGCGTTTGATATTTACCAAGACATTGTAATTGAAGAAATTAAAAAACTTTGCCTAGCAATAAAGAGGTGGAAAAAGGGCACTAACTTAAAGTTAAAAAAATATCAGGACTTAATGAAAAAACTGCAAGAACACAATGAGGTGATTATTAAACAATCAGATAAAGGGGGTAACATAGTCTTGTGGCCTAGAGAAGACTATATGATTGAGGCGGAGAAACATCTAACGGATATTCAGTGATATTTAAAATCCAATGCACAACAATTATCTACACTCAGTGCCCTTTGTTTTAAACATCTATACAAATGGAAATGAGAAAATCTGATTACTAATGATAAATTCAACTATTTGCGAACTGAGTTTCCTATTACTTCCGTTATGTATTTCGTACCAAAAATGCACAAAGGAACTATACCAGTACCAGGGAGACCAATAATCAGTGCTAGAGGAGGAGTCTTGGAAAAGATCTCAGAATATGTGGACTTTCATCTGCAGGAGTTGGTAGTCGCCATACATTAAAGACACCACCCATTTTCTGGAGAAACTTAAAAATATACCATGGTCATCTGATTATTTATTGGTATCCCTTGATGTTTGTGCATTATACACAAGCATCAATCATATTGATGGTATGAATGCAGTGAAGTTCTTTTTAGGAAGTAGACCCATGGAGCTGTACCAGCATGGTAAAATGATTTTAGAAATGTTATCGCTATGTCTCCATAACAACTATTTCCTATTCAATAAGGACACATATCATCAAATAAGGGGAGTAGCCTTTGGGGCTTGCTTCTCCCCCAGCTACGTGTGTTTACATGTGGGCTGGTGGGAGGAGCAGGTCCTCAGGGTGAAATACAGGGACATATGGGATGAGCGCATCATAGGATGGATGCGTTTCATCGACGACATATTCTTTGTATGGAAGGGACCTGAGGCCATGGCTAGAGCTTTTATTGAAACATTAAATAACAATGATCTCAATCTTCAATTTACTGCAGTAATCAAAGATAAATGTATAGACTTTCTGGATGTTCATGTCTATATTGAAGACACTAGCATAGAGACTACACTGCACAGAGTACAGCCAGAAACTCAACACTACATGCGTCAAGTTTTCACCTGACCCACTTGATAAGAAGTATCCCATATGGTGAATTCTTAAGGCTGCACAGAATCTGCAGCACTGACAAATTATTTGAAGATTGCATCAAAGAGAGTAGGTCTAGATTAGTAGCCAGGAGCTATACTGACCAGGTTATTAGTACAGCTTTGACCAAGGTCAGAATGAAATCCCGGGAGGATTTGTTAACACATACAAACACCCTAGGCAAGAAAAGGAAAGGGGATTTCTCCAATGAAGAAGATGATAACACCAAATGAGATTCATAAGGACATATAGTAGCCAACACAAGAAAATCAGGACCATCATAAATAAACATTGGCCCATAGTACAAACTGACATAGTGCTGAATCAATTATTCCTGACCCCTCCAGCTTTGACTTTTAGGAAGCCCAGATCCATGCATAATGCCTTAGTCAAGCCCAGTCCAGAGTTAATAACTAATGCCACCTAGTCCAATTCAATGTGGCTAGCACCACGCAATGGCTTCATCAAGCGTAACACATGCAGGGCATGTAAGTTTGGAGCCAATACCTCATAATACACTACAGTATATGGCGCCACTTTGATCAAAATCAATGCCAGGTTTAATTGCCGCACTGATTTTGCAGTTTACGTATTGAGCTGCACTTGCGGACTAAAATACGTGGGTAGCACCAAGTTATAGGTGCAAATACGCATTCTGCAGCACCTAAGAGCAATAGTCAACTTGGACATGACATACCCAGTGGCTAGGCATTTTAAGGCAGTACACAAGAATAAATTGGAAGATCTTAAATATTTTGTCATAGCAGCAGTTCCACCAATGAGAAGGGGAGGCAATAGGAAAAAAAGTCCTAAGACAATTGGAGGCAAGATTTATACTTGAATTAGAAACTCGCACTCCTAACGGACTTAACAATGGGCAAGAACTGTACAACTTTTTATAGGAGTAGTCTTTTAGAATTCTGTGGATTTTTATGAATATTTATATTACACTTTTTATGGTTATTTATGCAATGATTTTAATAACTTATTATCATATTTAATCTACATTTATAAAGTGTTCATTTATTTATTTATCGACAAAGATTTCTCTCTGATTTTGGCTTACATTGAGTTGTGCTTACTATGGTCTTTTTAGGTTCTCATCCTATAAAATTCTACAAACTGAAGTTAAAACATGGAAATATATAATATGACATTGTCTTAGTCCTTACAGTACAACCTCTTCTTTTTAAACAGAAAAAGTTTTAACGTATAAGAAACACATGTCATTAATATTTATGTCTTTTGGCAGCAGTCATTTTCATCTGCCACAATTCCCGCTCGTCTTTAAAAATGTAAAACTTTAGAAACATATTATTTTGATTTCATATTGCTCAGTCATTGATTGTGAAGATTTTTATTTAGATGCGCAATACACCTTACAATGCACGTTGAAGCACTTTATATATTCTCTTACGGTGCCACCACACAAAATCAGCAGCTACCAACTTACATGTCTAGCTTGCCCACACAACAAGATGCATTCAATTAACTCCAAACATATCTTAATGAGTTAAAAGCAAATAAAAAAGGGAGCTGGAATAGAGGTAACAGTTTGAGATGTCACTAAGACATTAAATGGTAAATATGAAAATATAATTTCAATTTTGAAAACAATATTTTTAGAACCGCCGTACCCTCCACAGAGCATTCCCTTGGATTAGGAGTTGTCATTTATATATATATATATATATATATATATATATATATATATATATATATATAGATATAGATATATATATATATATGTATATTAAATGACATTAATGTTGCTTTGGAAGCAGTGACGAGTTTGCAATTTGGACTTTTTATTGGTAATTGGATTAATCCCATGAATTTCGTACATATCCTATCAATTATTTTGCTATTTGCACAGAATTGATTATGTTGTTGTGGTTGAGCCGATCAATGGGTATTTATACCAAAAATGTGACATAGTAATGTATAATCTCGCACTTTGCACTTTAAAATTATATGTAGGATTGACCTAGTATCAATTATTTTGCCGTTTGCACAGGATTGATTATGCTGTTATGGTTCAGTCTACCAAAGGGTATTTATACCAAGATTGCGACACAGCGATATATAATCACGCACTTTGCACTTTATAATGGCATTCAGGATTGACCTAGTATCATTATGTGTAACTTTTCCTGTTTTGTGCTTGATAATGGAATTGAACCGAGGTTATAATGAGAAGTCACATCAAGTATTTCTTCTTGGTTCACTAATCACATGACGCAATGTGTGGAAAAAAGTGTTGAAAAACAAAGGGAGATGAGAATCTCATCATGTGAACAAGTCCACTTGTTGGGCGAAACGTGCCATCCACCATGCCGAAGCGTCAGCTTAAAAAATAAAGGAAAAGAAAAGAACTCCGCACTTACCTGGTATCCGTGGTCCCGTTTGTTCGACTCAGGAACGAGTCGTGGGATCCTTGGTGTGATTTATATATATATATATATTCACTGAAAAAAACATAGGTTTTACAGACGTTATAGTTAGGAATTAGCATTTAAAAAACCTTAGAAATTCACTGAAAAAAGCCATAGGTTTCAGGGACGTTATAGTTAGTTGAACATTTGACTCGTATAAAACCGGAGAAATTTGCCTGTTATAGTTAGTTGAGCTAACTATAACCCGTGCGCCTGCAATGCACTGCTGATGACTTCACATATTACATCACTCATGACATGGTCAGTGACATCACTCATGACATCACTGATGACATCTCAAATGACATCACTGATGACATCACTGATGACATCATCCACGTGATAGTCTGACACACCTCTTCACACTGTAATGTAACCTTTGATAGACACACTCTAAAATACAGAGAAGCATAGACACACCAATACCAGATACTAGAAATCCATCCACTGATTCCTATCTATATATTGCGAGCCAGATATACACTGATCATCATCAGCAGTGCATTGCAGGTGCACGGGTTATAGTTAGCTAAACTAACTATAACAGGCACATTTCTCTGGTTTTATATGAGTCAAATGTCCAACTAACTATAACGTCCCTGAAACCTATGGTTTTTTCAGTGAATTTCGAAGGTTTTTAAATGTTAATTTCATATTTTAATATTTACAAAACCAATATTTTTTCAAATTGTTTTTTAATATTTTGCAACTCTATCAACCTTTTTTTAAACTTTACAAATTTTGTAATCTTTTATATCTTCCCCACAAAATATGTATCTTTTTTTTTGTTTTCTTGAGAAAACTACAGTCCCTTACCGGTAGTCTACCAAGCTCGATCAACACGTGAATCCTATCCACCACATTTAAATGATGCGAATTTCGTATCCAAAGGGTTTGTGGCACAGCGTCCCGCGTAACAACATGTACATATGAGGTCGCGCCAGCTGCTACTTTGGTATGCAACGGGTACGCATTACCAAGCGCGTGTTACGTCATGTACGTATAGGGTCGCGCCCGCTGCGTGTTGCGTATGCGACGAGTGCATGCTGCAACGCCCTATGTTACGTCATAGACGTACGATGTTGCGCCGCATATGCCATTTCCTCATTTTTTTTTGTCTCAAAACTATATCTAAAAAATTTAGAGTGTATATGAGAGCAAGCGATAATTAAAAATATTTTAAAAAGTCATATATTTCTAACTCTAATAAACTTAGATTATAATAAATATATTTTCTCAAAATCACATCGGGTGCGGTCTCATTGCGCACTGGCTGTGCGATTGCCATGTAACCATAAAAAAAAATGTCATTAGTTCATAACATTTCCCATTGCAACAGTTTGAAAACGCCACCCATTTTAGTCAATATCTGTACTGCATTTCATGAGACACACCTCTTCTGCTTAGAGAGCTTTGTTCAAAATTTGTTCAATATTCATGCTCTGTAAAGTAGCCTCCACCTATGATACCCATACACCTAAAAGTTACATTTCCGAAATTTTCTCCAATACCACAGGCAACATGGTTGCATATGCTGTCCACAACACAACGTAATATAGTACGGCCCAGAGACAGTATCATGCATAGATAATGAACACACGGACACAGAGAGATAGTGGAAGTGGATACAGGCACGTAAGCTCGACTCCTTTTTATTACCATGGTGGCATATCCAATGACGTCTGTGCTGGATGTGTGTGCGGTAAGTCTAAACCAGCCTTCAGACAATGGTTGCTGCTAGCATCAACTACAACAGTAATCATTGGATCACACACAGAGATTCAATATTAAAAGAATCAATAATTTATGCTGCAGTAAGGTAGGGACAGTAGATGTGAAATAATACAGAAATAATTCCATCGTAAAAGGACAACAACTTATGGTATACTGACACACAATCAATAGATCTGAAATAATACGCAAAAAGATTATATCATAAACGCTCCATCAGTTCTAGCGCACTCACATAATCACATCAAAAGCATTCAGCATGTGCACAGCCACCGATAATGCGTGCTGTAGACAGGCCATACTAGGAGCAATATCTGTTGCCATCAACACTGCATCATCTGCAATACCGACTGAATCTGAATTATGAACACTGATGTCTGCAGTGTAGGCCATAGAGAGTGGTTACAAAGGACCCACAGATACATAAAGTGACTTCACCTACCCAGCTTGTCTCCAGCGAGGCAACAAAAAACAGTGTGCAAAGCCTCCAATGATACATATGCATGGTGCAGACAGAACACACTGGAGCAATGTCTTTTCCTACAGGACTACCTCATCTACAATAGCGACTCAATCTCAATTGTGAACACTGCTGTCTGCAGTGTCGGCTAGAGTGAGCGGTCACAAGGGCCCACAGCCACATGGCATTCACTTAAGCTCTACAGTTTGCAAACTAAAAAAAAACATGGGCAGAGCCTGCAATGATGCATATGAGTGGTGCAGACAGAGTGCACTGGAGCAATATCTTTTCCTACAGGACTGAATCATCTACAATACCGACTCAATGTCAAATGTGGACGCAGAAGTCTGCAGTATAGGCCAGAGAGAGCGTTCAGCAAGGGCCCACAGCCACGTGCATTGACTTGAACTCTACAGTTTGCAATACACGAAGCAAAAAAAACATGTACAGAGCCTACAATGATGCGTATGAGTGCTGCAGACAGAGCACACTGGAGCAATGTCTTTTCCTACAGAACTACCTAATCTACAATAGTGACTCCATCTGAATTGTGAACACTGCTGTCTGCAGTGTAGGCCAGAGAGAGCAGTCAGCAAGAGCCCACAGCCACCTGGCATTCACTTGAGCTCTACAGTTTGCAATACACAAGGAAAAAAATGTGTGCAGAACCTGCAATGAGGCATATCAGTGGTGCAATGTCTTTTCCTACAGGACTGCATCATCTACAATACCGACTCAATGTCAAATGTGAACACTGAAGTCTGCCGTATAGGCCAGAGAAAGTGTTCAGCAAGGGCCCACAGTCACGTAGCATTGACTTCAGCTCTACAGTTTGCAATACACGAAGAAAAGAAAACGTGTGCGGAGCCTGCAATGATGCGTATGAGTAGTGCAGACAGAGCACACTACAGCAATCTCTTCTCTTACAGGACTGCATTATCTACAATAGCAACTCGATCTGAATTGTGAACACTACTGTCTGCATTGTTAATTAAAAGCAGTACTCAGACACACAACCGTCAATACTTTTTCTCACTCCCTCTTTACAAAATAAAACAACATAAATTACAGAGAACTCTACAATGAATAAATCAAAACAATTCTAATTGGGATTTCATCTCTCCACACTCTACACTATTCACTTTTCCTTTGGACTTCCAAGATAATTTTGGTAATTTCACTAAACCTATAACTGATATAAAAAAACTTCTTGAAGCAAGTACACTAAAACAATATTGTGTATGTTTCACTAGACATTCGAATTACTTAAGTACTGGATTCTGTAATTAAACACTCACCATGCATTCTAAATTGTGAACCCTGCGAACTGCAGTCTACACCAAATCCAGTGGTCATTCACAACTCACAGCCACATACCGTTGGATTCTGAAGCACAGAGTTGGGTGCACCTGATCAGAGGGGTACACAAAAATCATCACAGACTTTAACGTATGACATACTCAATCATAGAAGCAAGACCCCATTTCACTGTTTGCACCTGCTGTACCACAGTATACTCCACCGACTACTGTCAACCAAGCCCAATAATCATGTGCAGCAGTTAGCTATGGAATCACAGACTTTGATGCACATCAACACACAAACTTCTGAAAAAAGCAAGCAGCAGGTAATATTGGACATCATCCATTGTGGAATCAAGACACCGTTCCACAGTTGGGGCCTAAAGTTGGATGAACCTGATCGAAGAGAGTACCTTCATCTGCACTCTCAAAGGCAGTTCTAATATCGTTCATTGTGGAGTCAACACACCGTTCTACTTTTGGAACCTAGAGTTGGTTGCAGCTGGTAGAAGGGATTACCTCCATCTCCACTCTCAGATACAGTTCTAACATCATCCATTGTGGGATCAACACACCATTCCACTGCTGGGACCTACAGTTGCTTTCACCTCATCGGAGGCGGTACACAGAAATCATCACAAACTGTAACTTCTAACATCCTCAATCATATAATTAAGACCCCATTTCACTGTTTGGATCTGCTCTACCGCGGTGTATTCCGTGCAATACCAGTCAACTAAGCCCAATAACCATGTGCAGCACTTAAGTACAGAAGCACAGAATCTGATGCACCTCAACAGACGGAGTTCTTTGAAAAACCAGCAACGAGTAATATCGGACATCGTCCATTGTGTGATCAAGACACCATTCCACTGTTGGTACCCATAGTTGGTTGCACCTCATCAGAAGCTATACACAAAAATCATCACACACTTTAACTTCTGACATCCTCGATCATAGAATTAAGACCTTGTTTCACTGTTCAAACATGCTGTACCGCTGTGTACTCAAGCAACTGCAATAAACCATGCCTAATAATCATGTGCAGCAGTTAACTACAGAAGCACAGAGTCTAATCCACCTCAACGAAAGGAGTTCTGTAAAAAGTAAGCAGAATGTAATATCAGACATTTTCCATTGTGGAATCAAGACAACGTTCCACTGTTGCAATCTAGAGTTGGTTCCACCTGGTCAAAGGGAGTACCTTCATCTCCTCTCTCAGATGCAGTTCTAACATCATCCATTATGGCATCAAGACACCGTTCCACTGTTGGGGCCCAGAGTTGGTTGCATCTGGTCAAAGGGAGTGCCTCCATCTCCACTCGCAGAAGCAGTTCTAACATCAATCATAGAATCAATACCCCGTTTCATTGTTTGGACCTGCTGTACTGCGCTATAGTCCAGCAACTACAGTCAACAAAGCCCAATAATCCTGTACAGCAGTTAGCTACAGAAGCACAGAGTGTGATGCACCTCAACAGAGGGAGTTCTGTGAAAAGCAAGCAGCAGGTATTATCGGACATCATCCATTATGGGATCAAGACACCGTTACACTGTTGGGACCCAGAATTGGTTGCAGCTGGTCGAAGGGAGTACCTTCATCTCCACTCTCAGATACAGTACTAACATTGTCCACTATGGTATCAAAACACTGTTCCACTGTCGGTACCTGTTGGACTAATGTGTTACTATTATACAGAGCACTCCATGCTCCTGGGCCTCAGGCTGGGCTCTGTGTGCCAGTGTTGCAGTAGCCAGCGTTAATCTCAGGATCCTTCCGAGCTCGCAGACATTGGCCCAGGACCTTCCGCCGGCACGTGGTCGGCCCTCTTTCACATACAGCGGTGTCGAAAGGTGAACTGTGGGGCATATATGCGTCACAGCGGCCATGATGGTTGCTGAGTACCAGCAGGCTGAGAACATCATTCACGCACCCACCTTCGCTCACAGCGCCAGCCTCGTGGCGGTGTAAGCTGCGCAGACCTGGCAGACATGTTCGCCAATCCGGAAGAGAAGCACACCCAAAGAAACGTGCCTTTTATTCATACCCCTACGCTAGCCTTGCGTACGGTGAGCCAGCCCACTTCCCTAAACATTTTGGGGGAGAGAGGAGGCACGTACGTGCCACCATTCCGTAATCTTTCCTACTGACTGTACTATCATGGTTGTGTCCGCTGTCCACTTCACTCAATAGACCATCAGTGTATGTTGACATGTACATGTCTGTGCTCTGCATACTCAAGTCTGTCCGGCACATCCCCTCAAGACTTTGCATTGTATACTTTTATAATCAAGAATTACTTGCCACCTTCACATATACTTTGGTCTCATCTCTCCCCGCATTCTGCATAGTGAGGCAGAGGTGCCATGCCATGTTTAATTTGTATACATGGCTAGCCACGGTTCCCATAGTATGTATTGTCATTGAGTCAGCTACGTGCACATGTTGTTTGTCATGTTGAATGTCATTATATAAGGTAGCGCATTTATTCACGAGCAGTGGCTTATTCCATTTACATATCACTGTGTTAAAGAGCATCAAAAAGTTTTTCTCACTGGTGAACAGTGCGACCACAATGGCAGTCATTCATTACTATACAAGAATGTCCAACTACACGGCGCTTCTAAGCTTACAGCTCCCAATCTTGCGTCCTTTCTTAAAAGGACGCCAACTCCCACAATCACACCTACATTCACACTGCTTTCTAACGACAATTATCTGCTTCTCAATAACATACACTCCTATGGAATATGAGCTGGCATACCGCATGTCCTTACTGTTTCAAACACAGTAACTTCCTGTGGCAATATCTATTCCCACCCACACAAACTAACTCCCAAACTTCAACTTGGCCTACAATTCCTAGTTTGAAAACACATTTCAAACAAACCAAACTAAAAGCATCTTTGTTCAGAACAGAAGTCTCCCGCAATTCTGCAAAAGAAATTTATCGACTGCAGATACCACGAACTTCAAATAAAATACACTCCCTTTTAAATATGAACCACCAATTACACTTTGTGAATTATTACACAATTTTCAACACATGTCACACTCAAGGTCTGGCACACTTTTTTTAACACGGTGTCCTACAGCTTTCTAACATGCTTTCAAACTGTTCTTCTTTTAATACCAGACTACATTCGGACATTCTTTCGATCATCTCTGGAATAACAGAAACAGTGCCCATAATTCTCACCCTCTTTGCTGCCATCCTACTACTAATTCTACTTCTAGAAATGGCTACGCTCTCTATGGTAACAACTATGTCCGACAGAATACGCCTCTATGCCAAGCTACATCAATACTGTAAAAAAACGGAAAAACTTTTCGGCTGCCTGCCTCTATCTATTATCGGAGCTAACTACAACATAATATTTATCTACACTTATGCAATATGGGTACAACCATCGTTTGATTGCAAAACTTGCCCATTCGACTGGCGAATGGATGTATGCCTTGCCAACATCTCAACAATCGCTCCAGATATCCAGCAGGTAATGGAGTATCTTGAAAACCATGAACGTGATTGTTCTGGTAGCGGAGCAATGACGAATGCAATGCTAAAAGGAATTGCAGCGCAATGGGATTTCTGTGCAGCCGTGAAAGATCTCCTGCAACGTGTGACCTTTCACAACATCGCAGATTGCCTGCCCATTCAAATTACTGCTCCAACATTCGAGTAACATTACTGTCCCTTCAAGGATATTAATTGGATCGCTTCGCTTTTCTCACACAATGGCAATAATAGCCTCTTGGAACATTACGCATCTCAAGCAGCTGAAGAACTTCTGGACTGGAATCTCCAAGACTTGTAAGAAACTCATGTTATTCTTGAATGGATTTTTTTCCATCTTTTTTGACTTTTTCCTTTAAATTCTTTATAATACACTTCAATCCTACTACTTTGATATAATAACTTTCTAAGTATACTCAGACATTTGAACTCTATCCTCATTATTCCCCCTTACGTCTCCAGTCTAACCAGGAATCGGTGATATATGGCCTATACAAATACACTTTTTACTTCCAAAATTTACCTAAACCAGACACCCATTTAGAAACCACGTCTATTCTTTGTGCACACACCTCTCTGCCTGCCTGTTATTCACAAAGCCCTTTCATACTATTTTACTCAAAGTCAGCCTCTGCACAGAACCTCACGATAAAAATGTAAAAAGACAACTTTGTTTAGGAACCGGTTGGCACAGTGCGGTAATTGTAAACTACCTTCATTTTCATTATACAATGTATTTATTCATGTCTAATACCTATTCTGTAGGTCACATAGAACTGTAACATATAAATTGCAATTCACTGTTGCAGGAGCTTAGATTTGACTACAGCAGAAGCAATTGGAGGTTGTCTAAGCTTGATGCCTTAGCTTTCTACACAAGAATGTTTTTTTGAAACAGCTGAAGACAATAATGTACGGTTTGACTACAAATGTACCGAATGTGCTTCTCAGAAGCGAAATGTTTGTATTCACCCTCAAAGTTCCAATGTGGGTAGAAGTAGTACCAATTCTGACATGCACCGCACTGAATCTACTGTACAACAGATTGATAACTATTCAACTGTTAATTTTCTGTTACAAAAAAGCACTGCCAAGGTACATAAAAAGTTTGATGACTACATTTTGCAATTTCATTTCTTTCTTTTCTTAAATGATACATGTGGTAATCATATCCTACCTTTATTTTCTTTATAGAATGTAGAGTCATTCAAGTGTAATAGCTATTGTTCATTTCACATTCAACTGTAACATGTGATAAACAATTCACCGATGCCGGAGCTTATGTTTGAATACAGCAGAAGTGGTTCAACTTTGCATCAGCTGGATACCCTACCTCTTGCACCAGTGGGTCCAATTATGACACTTTCTACATAATTTTCAAACTCCATCCCTTTATAACACACAACCACTTTCTTAGACACAACTCATTTTACCATTTTCCTTCTCTGGCATTGCAACATTCTGCATTATATTCTTCACGATTATTCCTTTATTCCTGCTTCTAAAACACTACATTTGACTCTTCATACCAATAGGGATGAGTAGTTCGTTTCACACTCCCTGTATAGAATAAAGGCACACTAACACTACTTACACAGGTATGCTACAGCGGCCAGTATCCTACAGCGCCCATAACACATCACTTTACAGCAATAAACTCACTACTTACACTCACAGTTTCATCCCCGAGTCTTCATACCGTTACCACTAAGTACTTTGCTTCCCACTCCCGCTATACTCTAAACGCATACTAACACCACCTGCACAGATATGCTACATCGCCCACTCTGCTACAGCGCCCAGAGCACATCACTTTACAGCACTCAGCTCTCAGTTTAGACGCACAGTTTCATCCCAGAGTGTACCGGCACCTCACCTCAGCACCATCCCACAGTGGGCAAAACAGCACTTTCACACCAGTAGGGATAAATAATTTGCTTCACACACTCTCTACAGCACACCCCACCCACCCTACAAACCTCACAGCGCTCCTACCTTCCTCTTTACCACTTTTTTCTCCCTTTTTTCCCCTTACTCGTTTCAACGGAATCACAAAATGGTGGCCAACACTTCCTACTTGCAACCACTTGCACCACTCATAGCCAATCACCAGCAAGCTCGTACTCGTAACGCCTCAGCCAATCAGATGGCAGAATTCCCAAATATCAATATCTATAAATTTTGATATTTGTCAAAAACTACTGAACGGATTTACACCAAATAAACAAAAGCATGCTTTGTTTTTTTTGGGGTAAGTCCATTCACCCGTTCGACCTGTAGCCTTGTCTAAATCTTCCTATGGAAATTAACATTGAAAAAACACGTTTTAGGATCCCCCTTTTTTCTCGGCCCCCCCTTCACGAATCACCCCCAAACTTTCAACATAGGAGATGATCTCAACAAAGAATTAGTTTTGAAAATTTCGGCGAGGATTCCTCAATCGGTGCCAAAGTTATTGAGAATAGAATGTTGCCATTTTCCTGTGGTAACTAGGTCCTAACTATAACTACCTACTGGCAATCACCAGTAGGTAATATATATATATATATGTTTACATTATGAAACAGGTGGCTAGAAAAAGAATTTGCATTCATGCTTATTATTCGTCAAATTTATATTTTCATTTTTGATATATATGTCTCTTTTATTGTCAGATTCCAGTGAAATGAATTTATGACTCATTTTCATTCAAACAGAAAAAAGACTGAGCCAGATGTCAATAATATATTCGTGTATACAGTATTTTTTCTATGATTATTATCCCACGTGGTGAACACAAAGCATATTTAAATAAATGGCGGACTATGTACTGACGATCTGTGAGCAAGGGCAACTGCCCGAAACGCGTCAGATTTTTGCAGCTCTGTAAATAAAATCCATCCTTGCCTTATCTTTGGGATTCTTGGTGTCTCTGCTCGGCGTGGAGGAGGTGCAGGGACATCGTGGTTTATTTGATTGGTAATACGGACGGTGGTTACGTCCGCGACGAATCCACTCCTCTGAAGTTGGCCGCCGCGTTTAACCAGCATTTCCACGTTTCGGGAACAAAGTTACGGCGGTGGCCCCCGATTGCAGCCAGATACAAAACCCGCAGCGAAGGGAGAAAGCGGCGTGCACTACATATCGGCACGACAACGGTTCCTGTCTGAGGTGAGTGAGACGGCTAACGGCGGCGGTGGGGAGGATTATATGGCACAAGAGGAACTCCTGAAGCACACGGGTAGATTTCCGCGTATAATTAACTTACGAGACATTAACAGAGCTTGCATAACTATGTCAGCAGAGGCTGTTCACGGCAGGGAGGCAGCCGCAGATGCTCTCTTTTCCAATCTTCCGACAGTTACCAACAAAGGGGTATCGGCAATGAAAACGCACGGCGGTACTGACACTACCAGTGAGAGTCAAATTAAAAATTTACTCAGGCGTTTGGAAAAATGTATGTGCTCCGAAGTTACAAAATGGTGGGAGCACAAGTCACTATCCAAATACATTGAGGAGAGGAGAGTACCGAGGGGGCTGCGTATCCTACTTGCCCCCAAGTTATAAGAACCCTAATCCGGAAATGTTGAAGGAATGGGGACAGAGTAATTTGGAAGCATCAACAAACTTAGTAAGAATTTTGGTCAAATATGCGGAAATTGATAGACTGGCTTTGGTAAAAGAAATTGACGAAATAAATGAGCTGGTATGCAAATTTGAACCCAATGAATTTATCACTAAATCAAGAAAAGAAATGCAGGAACGGTTGGCTAAACAAGAAGATAAGATCAAGGCGCGCAAAGTATATAAATTCGCTCTGGACAAGGAGGATTATGAGCAGGGGCGCATTTATACTTTTGCACGCAAGTTTGATAACATTAAAAAATCCAAATTAAATCAACAGCCAACCACAGCGATTTTACAAAAAGAGGCAACGGCAAGTACAAATATTGAATTTGCCCCTGCCAACAGTGACAGTGATTCTTTGGCCAGCACTATGTCGTCAGATGAAGGTAGTATCAGCAGCATAGTAACATATGACAGGTCCAAAACAATGGACCTAGGTGAGGAAATCAATTTTTTAGTGTACGACCGATTGCAAACATTGAGGCCACGCAATCAAAAGAAAAAAGAACAAGAATCAAAAAAAGACGGAGAGAGTGCCGCAAGAAGTGGAAACTCCTACAAAAAAACAAAAAGGCAGTATTGGTGCAAAAATCAATAAAAGACAATACCATAACAAATATTTCCACCATTACTCTTTCCGAGGCTGAAAAACAGCTTCTCAGTCTCGGTTTGTCTTTCTGCCCCATCAGTGATTTTGACTACACACGAACACGTGTAGACGTCTTTTGTTATATGCGCAAACTGAAATTACAAAAGTTTTTCAGTATTAAAGCAGGTCTCAAAGAACGAGAACAGAATTTGGACAAACAGTCTAACACTGAATTGATAGCAGCGGATGCAAGATTATTTCTTACTATGCATCAACTTCAACACGACATTGATGACTCAAAGGAGGCCTCATCAACGCAACAAGAACTCACTGCAGCAACCATCTTGCAAATAGGAGCTAACATAAGCCCTTTCAAGCCAAAGTCTACTTTTATGCCGAACATGCCAAGGGACGCAATTGATACCTTTCATGAGGTTATAGTGGAAGACCTAAAAAAATTGCACTATAAAATCAAACACAGGAGAAGATACAAAAGTGAACAGGAAAAAGAATATACTGCATTAATTAAACGATTGAGCAACGACCATCATATCATTGTCACTACATCTGATAAGGAGGGCAACATTGTTATTTGGCCTCAGGAGGAATACATTGCAGAGGCACATAAACAGCTCAATGATCCCTCGTGTTATGCAAAAACTACTTTTAGGGAATACAATGCAGCCAAAGATAATCTCAAAAAAATTCTCTATAAATGGAAAAGAGAAGGAATGATCTCTACGGAAGAATTCCAGTTCTTACATGTAGAAAATCCTGTGTTACCTAGGTTTTATCTAATCCCTAAAGTGCACAAGAAGATATCACCTGTCCCGGGCGGCCCATTATATCGGCCATACAAGGTGTTGCAGAACATGTTACTCAATATATTGATTATTTTCTACAGGATTTAGTTACGAGTCTGCCAACATATATTAGAGACACTGGAGATTTTTAAAAAAAGATCAAGACCATACCTTGGACTGCAGCTTCGATATTCATCACTTTGGATATCGAATCTCTCTATACCAGTATTGAGCATCACACTGGATTAAAAGCATTGGATTATTTTTTAAGCAGCAGACCAATACAGTGTTATGGTCACAACAAAATGGTGATGGAATTAGTGTCTTGGTGCCTTGATAGTAACTATTTCCTGTTTGGTAAAGACATATACCTACAAAAGAGGGGTGTTGCGATGGGGGCCTACTTTTCTCCCAGCTACGCATGCCTTCACGTGGGTTGGTGGGAGGAGCAGGTCCTCAAGCGCACATACAGTTCTGATTTCACTGATCATGTTCTTACATGGATGCGTTATATTGATGACGTTTTTATCATATGGAAGGGGGATGAGTTAAGTGCAATTGAATTTGTCGAAAACATCAATATTAATCTCAAAAATGTTAAATTTACTTTCAACATAAATAGACAACAAGTTGACTTCTTAGATGTCAATATTTACATACGTGAAGGACAAATAGCAACCACTCTTCATAGAAAAAGCACTGCGGGCAATTCTACCTTACATGCCAGCAGTGCGCACCCCAAAAATGTCATCAATGATATACCGTATGGTGAACTATTAAGGCTCAAACGCATCTGTAGCAAAGAAGAGGATTTAGCATATTGTACCACACTGGCCCTCGATAGATTCAAACAGAGAGGTTACAAAGATGCCATTCTAAATCAGGCTGTGAAGAAAATGAAAGCTAAACCCTGAGATGCTTTATTAGACAACGATATAACAACTGTACATGACACAGATCCATTAGTCAAAGGTACGGATGTTGTTTTCAGATTTGTTACAACTTAAAACCATCAAGAAAGGAAGATCAGGTCCATTAATACACAAACTTGGCCTATAATCTTGACCGATGGGGTCTTAGCCCCTAGACTCCCCAAAGTTCCAACTATCAGCTATAGGAAAGGACCCTCAATGAGAGCTCAAATTACCAAAAGCTTTCCGGAATTGGGCAAAGACTCTATGTGGTTGCAGCCCCGGCCGGGGTTTGTCAAATGTTCCAGCTGCAGGGCTTGCAAGTTTGGAACAAATACCACACAATATGCCACCCCTTTCTGTCCAGACATGGTTAAAATTGAGGGAACCTACAACTGCAAAACAGAATATGCAGTTTATGTTCTAACATGCACCTGTGGCTTAAAATATGTTGGCAGCACTAAGCTGCAGGTGCATGTCAGAATCCTCCAGCATCTTCCAACCATCGTAAATAACAACAGCTCATATCCTGTTGCAAGACATTTTAAGTCAGTCCACAATAAAGACTTGCAATGTCTCAGGTATTTTGTAATAGCAGCAATTCCAAAACCACACAGAGGAGGAGACAGGGATAAGATGCTGAGGAGTTTGGAATCAAAAATGATTTTAGAATTGGACAGTAAGTTTCCCAATGGGTTAAATACCACGGAGGATTTGTATCATTTTCTATAACATGGTATTTATTTATAATAAAATATGAGAGAATAATTGTTCTGCACCAATCATTCAAGCTGCTTCCCTGCATTATCGTCGTTTTTAATCTTTTCCTAATTTGATTATTTATACAATAGATATTACTTTCACACTTTTGGGATTTTTGTCAAATTCATGTGAACTGTATCTTATGGTTATATATTTGATAAGATGTTTTCATAGAATATGGTTCGGTCATTCTATATTTAATATATCTTATTTTGGGGTCAATACAGAGAACAAGAACTTTCAATCTAAGGACAAAAGAGAATTCAGCAGCATTCAAGCTGCTTATTGAATGCTTATTGTTATGAGAGACAATATTGGCTATTGTTATGAGGTCAATTCATTGCTTGCGTTATTTGCACATATATTTTTTGTAAATTGTTTACAATATTTTGCTTGATTCAGATCAGGGATCATAGCGGTATTTGCACATAGATAGCGCAATTTGCACAGATTGTAGTAGATATATGCTTTATTTTGCACATATTTATTTTCAACATTTGCACATGACTTTGCATTGGATTTGCACATTTGTCCTTTTTATCAATTGTCATGTATTGGTATATAAAAAAGTTTTACAAATGAAAATAACAACAAATTGCTCCTGTTTTGTTTACATTATGAAACAGGTGGCTAGAAAAAGAATTTGCATCCATGCTTATTATTCGTCAAATTTATATTTTCATTTTTGATATATATGTCTCTTTTATTGTCAGACTCCAGTGAAATGAATTTAAAACATTTTCATTCAAACAGAAAAAAGACTGAGCCAGATGTCAATGATATATTCGTGTATACAGTGGTTTTTCTATGTTTCTTATCCCACGTGGTGAACAAAAAGCATATATTTAATAAAATGGCGGACTATGTACTGACGATCTGTGAGCAAGGGCAACCGCCCGAAATGCATCAGATTTTTTGCAGCTCTGTAAATAAAATCCATCCATGCCTTATCTTTGGGATTCGTGGTGTCTCTGTTCGCTGTGGAGGAGGTGCAGGGACATCGTGGTTTATTTGAGATATATATATATATATATTTATATATATTGCAAAAGAACACACGCACCCATCAGCTGCGTGAAACAGGTCACTCCATCGTACTGTTAAAATTAATTTATTTCTGGCAGACACAGCATGACACGTTTCGAGGTAAGAAACCTCTTAATCATATGCAACATTGCAGGGGAGGGTTCATTAGATTATTTAAACGTGACTAGAACATTGAAGAAGGACCAGTGTCAACTTGATTGTTAAAGAGGCAGTTCATATTTATGATTTTCGAATTTTACATCACGCATGCAAAATACTTTCCTTATTTGTCTTTTATAAAAAGTCTCTCAGGAGATTGCATGATATATTTCACATGTGCAATTATGATGCTTTCATTCTTGTGCCCCTAAAAGTTAGGACTACAATCCCCAGAATGCCTCTCTCGTGTACATAGTTCTCAATTTCTTCAATGTAGGTCTTAGCAAAACTTCATCTTGAATTTACTCGGTGCCAAATGCTTACGAAGCCTTCACTGGATTTAGTACCTTTACTGTGGCTGCATTTAATGGTCCGAGTAGCAGAGTTGTCTCTTGCCTTTGAAGTAAAAGTTCATCAGTACGGCGTGCTTAAGGGCGAATTCCTCCAGCAAACTCTGGCTGATTCAAAGTTCATCTCCCAAGTGAAGTGGGCCTCTCAGGGTAGCCCTTCCAATCAATCCTTTCCAATGTCAATTGCTTCAGCCGGCGGGCGCTCCCATACGGAAATCCAAACGAAGCTTTTCTGACAAAGAAAGCGCCACAGCCTCTCGAGTCGGGGGCCCGTTAAAGGTGTGTCAGACACCTTGAAAAATTGCAAAAGAACACACGCACCCATCAGCTGCGTGAAACAGTGGTGTCTCTGTTCGCTGTGGAGGAGGTGCAGGGACATCGTGGTTTTTTGAGATATATATATATATATATATATATATATATATATATATATATATATATATATATATATATATATATATATTTATATATATTGCAAAAGAACACACGCATCCATCAGCTGCGTGAAACAGGCCACTCCATCGTACTGTTAAAATTCATTTTTTATATATATATATATATATATATATATATATATATATATATATATATATATATATATATATATATATATATATATATATATATATATATATATATATATATATATATATATATATATATATATATATATATATATATTACCTACTGGCAGTCGCCAGTAGGTAGTTATAGTTAGGACCTATTTTCCATAGGAAATCTGCAACATTCTATTCCCAATAAGTCTAGCGCCGGTTGATGAATCTTCGTGAAATTTAAAAACTTTTGGCAAGCTCCGGTCCGCTCCTATCCTGAAAGTTTTGTGGTGATTCGTCAAGCAGGGGCTGAGAAAAAAGGGGGGTCCAAAAATGCGTTTCCCCATGCAATTTCCCATAGGACCTGTTGACGCAGCTACAGCCCGAACTGCTGAACGGAATTACACCAAATTTGGCAAAGAGGTAGTCCTCAGTTCAGACTCGTGCCTTTTGCATAAATGGTGTAGATCCGTTCAGTAGTTCCTGAGAAAATTAGAGTAAAAAAGATAGATATATCTATGGCCTCTGAGGATCCGCGCACCCTATGCGCGCCCTAAGCGCACCCTCTGCGAACCGAGCGTGCACCCTCCCGATCACGTGCTGAATGCTAATTGGCTGTCGAGTGTCTGTCTACATTCAAAACCAGGAACTGTTGGCAGCCATTTTGTGCCTCGGTAGAAGCGAGACTGATTAAGTAAGGGAAATAAGTGTGTGAAGGATGTAAAGGAGGCAGGGTAGAAATACTCTGACCCTCTAGTGTTGCTTAGGGGGTCCCAGAAGGACCCCTGGGGCTACCTTTAAAAAAAAAAAAACTGCAAAATGGACGCAGGTCAGCAGCTCCCCATGTGGAAAAGCAATGCCGGCTCCCGAAGGACGCGGGGAGCAGGCTGGGACTGTGTGGGCGTTGGGGCTCCCCCCACGGTCTCCAATGTTTTTTATAAGCCCCGGGGATGGGGTCCCCGGGGATAATAAAAATTAGTAATTGGGGCTTTTTTTTATCCGTAAAATTAGGAGTCACGCATCCTAACACATTGGGTGCACAGTTTCTCTCGCGCTGGGTGCGCGGTTCCTAACGCGTTGGGTGCACGGATGCTTTCGCGTAGGGATCGAGAACGGTGCGCATAGGGTGCGCGTATCCCCCAAAAAATGAAAAAAAAATAATAATAAAGTTTTGAAAATATAGTTTAACAAATATTTTTTTTAAACATAAAAAATATTTTAAAAACTGTACAATTTTGTTTTAAAAAAACAATAAAAACAAATGTTATTTTTTAATTTTTAAAAGAATTAATTGAAAAAATAAGTTAAAAAATGGTGTAAAAAAAAGTATTTATAAAAACCTAATTAAAGGAATTGACACACTGAAATAGAAAAATTTAGAAATCCAATGAAAATCATTAAACATCATAGCTTTAGAGATAAATTATAGATATGAATTAGCATTTAAAAAACCTTTGAAATTCACTGAAAAAACCATAGGTTTCAGGGGCGTTATAGTTAGCTGGACATTTCCCTCGTACAAAACCCTAGAAATTCCCCCGTTATAGTTAGTTCAGCTACTTATAACTCGCGCCCCCGCAATGCACTGCTGATGATGTCACATATTAAATCACTCATGACATGGTCAGTGACATCAGTGATGACATCACTGATGACTTCTCAAATGACTTCACTGATGACATCACTGATGACATCATCCATGTAATAAATTAGTGCATCTTCTCACACCCTAATATAACCTTTGATACACCGACTCAAAATTTCAGACGGCCATTCTCAAAACCATAGATACTCCAATACCAATAACTACATACCCACTCATTGACTCTTAGGTCTACACACACCTCCACTCACTCACCTGTACAGTCACTCATACTTACAGTTACTCAGTACAGGACTATCATATGCATTTATACACTATATAGACTCTCAGACACCGCCAATCATCCATAGACGTACTTACACACCTAGTCAGTCATGCAAATAATTAATCACACTCCAATTTACTCACCTATACATTTATACACAAACAAGTTCACTTACTCATAAAAATACTACCACATTCTTACGCTCTTATACAATTACTGATACAAGCACACACTCATCCATACAGCCACTCTCACAATCACACACTCTCACAGATAGCCAGTTATATACTCTTACACACATATACACTGCCTTTCACATATGTAGTTACTCACACATGTACCACTGAGATATACATTCAATCACTAACACACCCATACATACACTCACCCAACCATACAGTTCATCACAGATGCACTCTTAAATCCATGCACACATAGAATCCCCCACTCACACATTTATGCACAGAGTCACACACACGCTACCGACACAAACACTCAGGCACCCATACAAATACTCAGACAACCAATCAATAACTTATATAGACACTCATATAGCTATTCACAAAACCATGCAGCCACTTATACACCAACAGACAGACAGATACAGACATTCACACAGTTTAGTCACTAGTCTGCAGTAAGATAAATTTAATGACTCACTTATAGTGTCAGTCACGCACCTAGAAAATCATCCATTCACACACTTATACACCCACTCATTCTTCCATAGGCCTTTCCCTATATATATTAAACATATTAAAACTTTACAGAACCACAGACTCTCTGGATGACGTCATCCGTGATGTAATTTGAGATGTCTTCAGTAATGTCATCAGTGATGTCACTGACCATGTCATGAGTGATGTAATATGTGACGTCATCAGCAGTGCATTGCAGGGGCGCGAGTTATAGTTAGCTGAAATAACTATAACAGGGGAATTTCTAGGGTTTTGTACGAGGGAAATGTACCGCTAACTATAACGCCCCTGAAACCTATGGATTTTTCAGTGAATTTCTAAGGTTTTTTATATGCCAGTTCCTAACTATAATGTGCATGAAACCTATGTTTTTTTCAGTGAATATATATATATACACACACACATATGTATATATATATATATATATATATATAGATATATATATATATACACCCACAATGGAATCTCGAAGACAAATCCCTGGTATTAATACATTCAAATTACCATGTCCAACTGCACCAGTTTTCAAATATGGCATAATATATTCATAGACCTGACAACAGTGATTTCAAATGACTTACACATTATTGTTTGAACTTCCAACATTTTTAATTACGATAATAATTGTTTTCAGCTAATGCTGTTTCAAACGTTTCTCAGGCAGAGCGGAGGAGATGAGGGAGGGTTTGGCCTGTTATGGAGAACCTTTCGACTCTGAATGGGACCTGTTAAAACATTCTCCCTTCATACAGCAGGCCAAAGAATACTGTATGATGTGTCAAAATATTAGTTTAACTTAGCTAAATGCTAACTGGTTGATACATTTGCTTTAAAGTTGGGGGATTGAGATGGACGAGAACTGAATATAACTGTGAAGCAAGACGAGCTCCACATTGCTTGTCAGAAAGGGACCCATCATGTCGAATTTTGAGTGGAAGGGCTCTCAGAAATATGTAATATGTAAAATAATCAACTTACGCCTTAATGACCACCTCAGCAATCACCAGCTTCATGATGACCCGCCGTCTAGATTCATACCCAGCCATGGTACAGTAACCACAATTATCGCCACCAGAGATGACATTCACATGATCCTTGACAGAGGCGACACTGCAGCTATCAATTTCCTTGACCTTCTGCAGCATTTGACACAGCCTCCCATCTATCCTTGTTAAGCAACTGCATGAGATTTGTATCCAAGAACCTGTTCTCCACTGCATCTACTCCTTCTTAACAGATAGAGCATAAGCTGTCAGCCTGGCACCTTGCTGCTCAGAGACACTCAAACTCATCTTACAGTTCCTGAAGGTTCATCACTCGCTCCACTCTCTTCAGTGTATACATGATCCCTCGGGCCAATGTCATCCGCACACAAAACATTAACATCCTCTCCTACAGCAATGACACACAACTCATACTCTCCCTTTCAGACAAGACCCCATCATAGCAAACAAGTTCACCACCTGCATGATCAAAGTCTCTAACTGGGTGAAAGTCAACTGCCTCAAACTCAACACCAAAAAGACAAAAGTATTTATTTTCGGCAAAAAACACCTCAACATGGGACTCCAGCTGGTGGCAGGTTGAACTCAGATTCACACTACACTCTGCACCCATGTCTGGAATCTCGGAACAATTATCCACAACACACGTGACATGACCTCTGAAGTCAACACGGTCACTTCATCCTGCTTCAGCACCCTGAATATGCTGAAGAAGAACTTCAAATGGCTCCTAAGTAACACTAGAAATACTGCCACTTACACCTTAGTTACCAGCAAGTTGTACTATTGGAACACTTTTACACCAGTGTTAGACCTGACATCCTTGGCGTGGTTTCCCCTAAATGTTTGCCTTCTGACCTCCTGTTTTTTGACTGTTTTGCTGACTTCATTTTTGCTGGTTTTAGTACTTTAGCACTTTACAACTGCTAACCAGTGCTAAAGTGCATGTGCTCCATATTTAAAACATGGTAACCTTGGTTTAATTATGATTGGCATACTTGAGTTACTTTTAAGTCTTGAGAACAGTGCACTAGATGTGTCCAGGGACTATAAATCAAATGCTACTAGTCGGCCTGCAGCACTGATTGTGCCACCCACATAAGTAGCCCTTTAAACATGTCTCAGGTCTGCTACTGTAAAGCCTGTTTGTGCAGTTTTAAACTGCCATTTCAACCTGACAAGTTAACCTATTTGTCAGGCCTAAATCCCATTTCTTATTACACATAGGTCACCCCTAGAGTAGGTTCTGCACAACCACTGGGCAGGATGCAGTGTACTTAAAGGCTAGGACATGTACTCTTAAGTTTTACATGTCCTGGTAGTGCAATACTTGTAAATTTGTTTTTAACTACTATAAGGCATATCTCTCCCATGGGATAACATTGGAGCTGGCTTCTTACATTTTATAAGTGTAGATTCCAATTGGTAAAAGACAGGAAATAAAAATCTGAGGTCTCTGCACTCACAATTTAAAAACACACCTTTTAATAATGTTGGTTTTTAAATTGCAGTTCTGAAAATGCTACTTTTAGAAAGTTTATTGAAGAAAGCAGGGTTTGGGCCATGTCCGTCAGCGAGGCTAGACTACACAAATTAAAATCAAGAAAAAATGCTACTGCTGACGATCATTTAACACTTGTAGTGACTTTGAAATTTGTGAGCGTGCAAATCATTGAACGTAGAACACATTTAAATCTGATATATTCAGAAAAACTTAACAGATCATTTATGTACATCAAAATCATACACAATTGATGGATACACATTGGAGAAAATCTATACGTCCTTTAGCAAAAACTAAGAACCCACAAAACATTTCAAAACACATCACATGTAATGAAAAATCTAATATAATACTATTTCACTCATGTGTAAAAATTTAACAGTTTTGTATCATGGTTCTGTATTCTGTCAAACAGGAGCAACACCAATTGCAACCCTTTCATAGCTCCTGTCTGGAAGGCTTGTACCGGAAGCAGAAAAACAAATGAAATCTATGCCAAATAGCAGGGATGTTTTGTTTACCCAATTTACATAATTTGCCATGTATGCCCCAGTCGTCTTTTTAACAACGCTCTCTGGGTTGTGCCCTTGTTGACATGTTTCGAACCCTGAAAGACTTGGAGGTTCTCCTGAAGACGCAGAACAAGCGGATACTCTAAAAGAAGAACATGGGGGCATATCAGCAAGCGCATTTAGCGCTAGGATAATTATCGCTGTCTATCGTGGAATTTTATCACTGAGAAAGCTTATCTCAAAAGTGATAACATTCCTTGCGCTAACAGCCAAAAGGGAGATTATCGCTGGAAATCCAGCGATAATCTCACACATTTTGGCGTTAGTTTGCTGATAAGGCAGGGCATACTTAGCCATTATATCCACCTTACATTGGATATAATAGCTAAGTCAGGGTGAAAGCAGGCGTAAGGAAAGTAGCGTTAACTGTGGTTAGCGCTACTTTTCTTATCGCTATGCCTGTTAGCGATTCCCTTGATAATTGGAGAAATGTCGGTTAGCGACAATTCTCCAGTTATTTTGGGACGGAACGCCCACTTTGCATCTCATTAGAGATGCAAAGGTGGGCGTTATGGGAAAGGGAGCTAAAGCAAGGAATTAAGCGTTAGCATGACCTTGATGATTAAGCGATAAAATTATCGCTGCTTTTCGTCCGAAAACGGACGCTAAAGCGGCGATACATTTTCATCGCCAGCTTGCTGATATGCCCCATGGTGTCTTTTAATACCTCATAAATGTATGGGGGGATCAAACTTAGCATCCTGGGACCGATGTCCTTCATCTCCTTGTGTTTGTTTGTCAACCCTAATGACCTAACTTGGCAGTTTGGGCTGGACTATTCCCATGAGGAGCAGGGTCAAGACTGATTTGCATATGGCTTGATCTAAGAAGGGTGGCAAAGTAAGCTAAACAATGATGATGGATTCAACCCAGATCTGTGTTTGAAAATGTCAGCACTCTGTCCATCATCTCCTTGTGTTTGCTTTATCTACATTAGAAAGGGAAATTATGTAGTACATTCTCTAGCAGTATTATTTCCATCTATTTTAGCTATACACAAGTTTTTTTTGTGAAAGCCGCAAAATAGTTATTCAATGTGGAATAAGTAGTATATACATAGTTATTCAGAAAATGTTGCAGCCACCTAAACACAAATATCCACTGGCCTTAACCATTGTATACTGATTTATCAACAACTTATTCAAGAAAACGGTAAACAAAATATACACATTCGAATACCGATCAGTGGCCATTGGTAGGGGAACATTGAAGAAAACAGCTTTTTTAAGCAACCTACCCTCAAAACAAACATGCGATGTAAAATCTGCTTAACATATAAAGTATAATGTGGTCTTACATGGCCATCTTCAAATTCTGGTGACCTTTACAAACAACTTTACCGAAACCCTCAATGACAGTATTGTACCATATTACACTATTGTTAGGTTAAGATTATTTTTTCTTACAAATTGTGTGCAGGTCAAAGCTATTCAGGGAATTAGGGGAAATACAAAAGTAACGCTTCTAAATTTTGGTCACTTTTTGGGGCTGATGTGATCCTAAGAGGGATCGGGAAAATATCTTGTTTTTATAGAGAAAATTGATATACGAAGCTAATAACTTTGTTAACAGTCCAAGGACAACTATGAACGTGCTGCACACAGGATCCTTCAGTTACCCCAGGGCAAGAAGAAACAAGATGCCTCTAATGAGTTAATCCTAAATTATGTCTATCCACCTTAGGCTTAACACTTTCAAAACCAAGATTCTCGTTTGTGACAAATGAATCTACTGCAACCAACTACAAGTACTAGGCCTCCACCAATCCACTCAACCCAATCAAGAAACCTATGGGTGATAGTGGATTCCAACTTCTCCCTTGTATCATAAGTACATTTAGTTTACAAAAAAGCTATCACACAATGAGATGCTAGATTACTTTGGCTTTCGTCGAACATGTCAATGTACCTTTGTTTGAGTACTGTTTCATTCACTAGATTATATACACACACTGAATTATATATTTGAGCAGTTATTTTCCTGCATTGCAAATTAGAGGGACACCTCAGTATGGTGCCTTTTAGTTGTCAATGAAACTTCACTATTCCCTGTGTGTTACAATCTAATGAGTTTTAACACTGACCTATATCATAAACTTGTTCTCCGAACACTCCATCTCTTCTCTACAGGCTTAGGTCTGACATTTGATACCGCTTTAACTGTTTCACCAGGTTAAAGTGTTCAGGCGAACAAAATATATATTATCCTGCATTTCACTTGTTCATGTATGCGCATCTTCCTACAATGTTTTGACTTTAGTGCCATGTCTGGTGAATGTGCAATGTTACATTGTATGCGATTACAACGCAGTCGTTATAACGAACGCATTGTTACAACGCAAGCCATTACATTGCAAGTTCTTTCTACGACTTGCTGTAGGGGGCGCGCTGGACTTAGGAATCGTATAATTAACTATTCCAACTCCAGCGTATGCAACAGTAGGTAAGGTGTGGGAATAGTGAATTATACTATTCCTTAGTTTAGCGCACCCCCTACAGCAAGTCGTAGAAACAACGTGTGATGTAATGGCTTTCGTTGTAACAACACGGTAGTTGTAACGACGGCGTTGTAATCTCATGCGTTGTACCGCATGCAATGTAAACACTGTTTCCCATGTCTGGCGGGCCAAATTCTGTTTTCATTTAATTTTTTTATTTTTGCAATAGTCGTTGTTTACATATTTTTTCAGGAAACATTTACACACCACAGTAAAATGTTGGCATTTTCACTTTATGTTACTTTCTTTTTTTTTTTTTTTTATTTTTTTATTGAAAGAAAACAAAACTCACAGCAGAGCAATAATAATGTCACATTAGGTAATCCCATCCCCGGCAGAGCATAAAAACGGGTACTGGGGATTACAGACCTCGCATGCGGGGCAGTCTACCTCCTGTCAAACCCAGTAGCGCGGCAACCTATAGATGGACTCACGCATCCACAGGGATCAGGGAACCCCCTCTCTACAGCATATACCTTGTGACTCAGGGGCCTCAGGTCACCTCGGCTGCCCCAGCTGTGTTCAATGCAGCCAGTCTTTCCCTCCTCAGTTCCACAGTAGGAGAAATACAGATGTCCCCCCCGATATTTGTTCCAGCGTCCCCAATTATGATCCCACTTCCGGGGGCACCCTCGACTTTTATATACTGTTTTTTCCGCCACCATGGCCTGATCCATATCAGTGGCCCAGGTTCACAGCTGCGGCACCGTGTCCACCCCCCACTTCTGGGCAATGTTCCTTTTTGCGATGGCCCACCCCATGGCCGACCATTCCTGCTCCACCTGAGTCAGGTCTGTGGTGTCCCAAATGTTGAGGAGGCAGAGCTGGGGAGAGGGGGTCAGGGGCTTGTCAATGGACCGCGCCATCTGACGGGTGACATCAGTCCAATACTGCTGGATGTGGGGGCATGCCCATATCTCCCACAGTCGCGATACCGATCAAGTCCCATTTGTCGAACCCTGCGCAGGTACTCAGCCTTCCTAGACAATCAGGTTCCCAGAGGGGTAGCCTTAGTCAACCGCCCATACCACCCCATGCGTCGCTGGAGTCTGTGCCATATCTCCACCGTCCGGACAGTTGGGCCAGTGAGATTGAGTTTTTTATAGTTTGAATACAGTGCCCTATTGTATCCCCCCCTCCCCAGGAGCCATCGATTGGTACGGAAATTGGGATCATCATTGGACCCGAACACTGGTTAATTGCTACCAATTGCGATGCCTGGTAGTAGAGTCGCAGGTCCGGCAATCTTATTCCACCATCATACCACCCCATAGTCAATTTTTGCGTCGCGATCCGAGGCTATCCCCATCCCATAACAAGTCTCTAATGGCAGCTTCGATCTGTGAAAAATACGACTCTGGAATCGGGTGGGGCGTATTTTGTAATGCGTAGAGAAAGCGTGGGAGGGCCAGCATCTTAAATAGCGATGCCCGACCCAATAGTGTAAGGGGCAGCGTCTTCCAGTGGACCACATCTGCTTTGAATCTCAGGAGCGGGCCCAGTAGATTGCGATCATCGAACAATTTGGAGTCTAATGTTATATGGATGCCGAGGTATTGGAAACCCTGTGGCGCCACCGGTATGGTGAATCCTCTGGGACTATTGGGAGGGTCGCCCCAGAGCGGGTACATCTGGGATTTGGACCAGTTAATCTGGTAACCGGAGTGGGCCCCAAAGATATGGAAGATGTGGAGAACCCGACGGATAGAGCAGGCCGGGGAGGCCAAATACAGCAAGATATCATCTGCGTATAAGGATATACAATCTTCGTGTTCCGACGTCCATTTGAAGCCTCTAATTTCCGGGTCACCCCTGATCCAGACCGCGAGGGGCTCCAAGGTCAAAGCAAAGAGAAGCGGCGACAGCGGACAACCCTGCCTCGTGCCATGGTATAGGGAAAATGAGCCCAATCGGTGATTGTTAACAGAGACATGGGCCAACGGTAGCTTATATAAGAGTCTGATCCAGCCGATCAGCCGGGGCCCTAATCCAATCCGGGCCAGGACCGCGAAGAGATACTCCCAAGCCACAGTATCAAATGCCATCTTAGCGTCGAGCGCTAGTAGAAGCGCCTTCTCTTGAAGAGTGGCGGCCCGACCCAGTGCCCCATCCACCTGACGAAGATTTCGTGCCGTGTTACGGCCAGGCATGAATCCCGATTGATCTGGGTGGATCAAGGCGGGAAGATACGGAAGCAAACGATTAGCCAGCACTTTGGCCAATATTTTGGCCTCTATGGTAATTAGGGAGATAGGCCGGTACGACGCGCACTCATCCGCTGGTTTACCAGGCTTACGGATAACCACTATTGTGGCGGTACGAATATCTGTTGGGAGGGTGGCAATCTCATAACACTCATTATACAAATTCAATAAGTGGGATGCAACCCTCACGGCCATAGATTTCAGGAGTTCTATCGGGAGACCATTAGGGCCCATTGCCTTACCGGACCGGGTGTCGCGTATGGCTTTTTGGATCTCTTCAATCGAGATGTCCGCCTCCAACACCTCCCTATCCTGCTGCGAGACACCATGGACATCAATAGTAGCCAGGTGGTCTGGTGCCCACCTTGCTTGTGATTGCTGCGGCGTAGCGTAGATTTGCTCATAATACGCTGCAACTGTCTTGGCGATGTTTCGAGGATCAGTGATCAGTTCACCATCTGGCCCCTTAATCACGCCCACCCACCTCGCCGCTGTCTCCTTTCGCTCCAGCGATGCCAACAGCTTCCCCGTACGTTCCCCAAACTCATAAATTCTATGTCTGGTAGCAAGGGCATGTCGATTAGCGTCTTCGAGGAGTAGCTGCCTATAGTCTAGCTGCTTGACATTTAGCGTGTGTCGAGTATCAGGGGACATGTTCTGCGAAACTTCGCGCTCAAGGTGAAGTATTTCAGCCTCGAGCTCGCCAACTCGACGCCTGCGTTCAGCCCTGTGACCCACCATCGCGGAGAGCGCCCTTCCCTTCATTACTGCCCCGTAAGCGCCCCACAGTTTGATCGCCGACGCCATCGACCGAGTATTTTCTGCAAAATAATTGTCAGTATCCTGCCTCAAGGAATCCCTTATATGAGGGATCTTCAATAACCATGGTTGGATCCTAATGGGGCCCGGCTGCCTTTCCCCCTGGGCTCCATAAGTAGCCGTTACCGCGGAGTGGTCAGATATTCCCCGCGCTAAACACCCTGACTCAGTAAAGTTTTGGATGTGTTGTGCCTTGGTGAATAGGTAGTCAAGCCGTGACTGACTGCCATGAACCCCGGACTGGAAAGAGTAGAACGTCTCCCGGGGATGCGACCACCTCCAAACATCCACCAGCCCCACGGCGTCAGTGAAATTACGTAGTTGTGTGCCCTGTGGTGCGTCTCGTCGAGGTGGGGCACGGTCCACGGTGCCATCCATCGACAAATTAAAGTCCCCGCCCATCACCAGGACACCCTCGGGTAAGGTCACCAGGAACGTCCCCATGTCTGTCAAAGTCTGACGTTGAAGGCCCGGCGGGGCGTACACTGAGAGCACATTGAGGACCCGCCCCTCCCAGCTACCTGAGCAGGCGACATATCTACCCTGTGGTTCGGTCCAGATAGTGTGAATCACATAGGGGCAACCCTTACGTAGGAGGATCCCCACTCCCTTGGACCCCGAAGTGAAACCCGAATGTGCCACCATCCGGTATCCCTTTCTGTCCAGGGCCTTGCAGGAGTTACCAATAAGGTGGGTTTCTTGGATTAGCACCAGGTCTAATTGGTGCCTGTGGATGCATTGTGTTACTATGCCCCATTTTAGCTTGTCCCCCAGCCCGTTAACGTTCCAGGTCATGAGGTTAAGTCTCCGACTCACTACCATGAGACCTTAACAGTGAGACGATAGAGTGTACAGAGTTGCCCACCCAAGGATGCCTTGCATTCATTGCAATAGAAATAGCGGTCGAAGTCCTAGTGGCCTGCGCGAGGAAGGAGAAAATGTGACCAATAATCTGGGGGTAAGTACCCTGCACGACCCTATGATCGAGCCTGTCATTCAACCCTACTGGTAAGGAACAATCAAAAACCCCTCCCCCAACAACCCAAATCAAACTAAGCAAGAACCATATGAATCTATCCCCCACCCTGCCTCCCTGCACAACGGGACTAAAACCGCCCGCCACCCCCAACATGCAGAGCGCCTGTCGCCCCTCCCTGAACAATTCGAGGAAACGTGTGCCGCTCCACTCCCTACATCTAAGCTGTCGTCACTCAATATCCCACCCCCCGACCCACACATCCCCAGTGAGGAAAGTCCCCAGCACAGTCCGGATGTATCCAATCAAACAAACCACGGCCCCCCCGCCGCCACCCTATATTAGCCATGTCTGCGCAAAAACCTGTTCTCAAGAATACATCTACATTCAATGAACAGCTACGCCATAGCGGAAGTGTCCAGGTTATCATCCCCCAATCATCATCAATAGGTGTCCGTAATGTCCATGTAGCAAGGGGTGACTATTATCGCCCTCCCAGGACATGCCCTTCACCCTCATCTCAACTGCATGAGTCCCACTGAATCGCCACCAGTAGCGCCGCACCGGAGTCCAGCAAAGCCACACCAGCCGTACACCCCTTTACTCACAAACGTAGTCAGTGGTCTCCGGTCGGGCCAGGAGCCTCAGAGTCTGAGTGTGACGACGGCCGCCTCCGACGGCGCCAATCCTCCGCCTTGTCCGCCGCCGATGGCCCCTTTTTGGCCCCCTACTTTATGTTACTTTTAAACATTTATTGCATTTGAAAAAAGTTCTCATAAATATTAAATGACAAACAATCATTGCAGGCATGCTAAGCCCCCCCCCCCTACTGGCTTTGTCAATACTGCTTTAATTAGGACCAAAGAATGCAGTTGGTAGAGGAAACATAGGGGAAGATTTACAAGAAAGTGACGCATCTGTAGAGATGCGTCACTTTCCCTGCGCCACTCTGAGAAACCCTTGCACCACCATGGATGCGTCAAATTTACAATAAGGCACACCATGGCGCAAGGATTCGCAGATGCATAAGACATTCTGATGCATCTGTTGAGGCACAAATCACGCATTGCTGGAGCCATGTTGCAAGCATGATGCAGATCCAGCAATGCATTTTGACGCCTATTGTCACTACACTGCATCACTCTTTATGCCTGCTTCAAGCAAGCGTAAGGTTTTGATGCAGTGGCGTCCTAAAAGTGATGCAGTGAAATCTTGTAGATTTCACCGCGTCTCTTTTACGAGGCTTTCCTGCATGGGAGCACCCACCCTGCATACATTATACCTGACGCAGGTATAATGTGACACAGGGCTTTTCTACGTGACGCATCTCCCTAGATGCGCCACGTTGTAAATTGGACGAATTTTTTACGCTGCTGCTGCGTCACATAAGTGACGCAATGGCGGCACAAAAGTGTCACAAGGGGCTTGTTAATCTGCCCCATAATGTCTTGTAGGTTCACTGAAACTCTTAACTCTTTTTAGCGTTCTGTAAACAAATTGTTTTACTCTTTTTTGGGGCTAAACATAGCTGTTACATGTATTTAGAAGCACAGGTTTGTTTGTCTAGCCTTGCTTATTATAGGATGGTTAATTTAGAAAACCTCTTGTGGGATTCAAGAAGAGTGAAGGAGAATCTGATGTGCAGTTGTGCAGTGGAAAGCTGTTTCTTGCTTTAGAGGAGATGTAAGCGAGCGCCCTTCCTCCTGATCTGGTTCTGTGTATGCGTGGGATGTGTGCAAGGATATGTCCTGTGGAGTGGAGTGTCTGAGTGGTTGTTGTAAGAAGATATGACTCTCCAAGTAGATGGGGCTTAAGTTGTGTAGTCCTTGAATGTGAGTGAGGAATATGAAATGAGGACTCTTGTGTACGGGAGCCATTGGAGCTCCCTGAAGTGTGTTGTGATGTACGTTCTGAGTGGGAGGTTGAGGGTGAGTCTGGCTGCTGAGCTCTGGATGGTTTGCAGTCTGCTAGTGGGCCGATTGTTACTCATCATTACTCATAGAAGAATTATCCACAATAAATATTTGTGTTGGAACCTTTCCGGCAATTTTTTGTTTAAATTGTGGCAACCTTGTTTGTCTTTTTTTGGCTATGCTATAAGGGGGACACTACTCACCTTTGAATAGTGCATCACTCATCGTTTCACACGCCCTGGTTTAGGGGACGTTCTCCCCTTTAGCACGCCTCAACTTTTGTAAAAACATTCAGCATTTGGTGTGCGTGGTTTCCCAACATTATCCAATATAAGACCACATCATTCTATCGCACACTATGGACCAGATGTACAAAGGGATTTGGTGGTCAGAAACTCTGCGATTTCGATAAATCACAAGGTTTGAGACCTCAAAATCGCTTTCTCCTATTTACTCAACCCATTTTATGATTCAGTAAAGTTTTACTGTCTTGTAAAACATGAGTTTAGAAACGGCTAGTGATTCAAGAATTCAGAAGGGACAGTTTAGTCAAAATTGCATTTGGTACCCTATGCATCAATAATTTGCAACTGAAATTTTGGTAAAAAACCACTGAAAAGTTACAGACTCGCAAGTTGTAGTGGTAACTGTTTCTCAAAATGGAAAAGAGTCTACTTTGAACCCCTTTCCCTTTGAGAATCAAAGAGGCAGTTGGCTGTGGTTGAGGAGACCACTGCCAACTTCAATTGCAGTTTACCTTCTAACTTTTTTCTAAAACGCGCCTTGTTTCCTTTAAGGATATCTGAATGCTTCAAACAAAAAAGTTTTTCTGTGATTGTAGGGAATTATAGGGGGTGGCAAATTCTAACCTGCAAAGTTAATATACATTTGGAAGGTCATTCTGCAATCCCCTATAATTCCTTATTATGCACAGTGACCTATAAATACATAGGTCAGTTTGCAGAATTCTATACTGGTTGCAAAAAATTCTAGTTGCAATCTGTGACCAGTATCTTCATACATCTATCCCAATATCACTTATCATCTTAATGAACTAACATTGTGTTCATGTATTCCAATCCAATAATCTTCATTTCATCAATATGCCTTAAAAGAGGCACATATTAAATATACAAACACAAGAGCCACAGAAAATTAAAAAATCAGCATCAACTGATGAAAACGGATGAAAAGCGAAAAAGTCATGGTGCATCATGGATGATGTTTGATGCTTGATATCATTGGCCTTAAGTACCCTGCGCACGTGACCTCAGTTGTCAGCATACATCATCCATGATGCATCATGATTGTAAATACAAAATCAGTCACGAAATTCAAAGCATAAGTGTTCTGCTCAATAGCACGAAATTCAAAGCACAGTGCATTATTGGCCAATGATATCAAGCACCAAGTTTCAACTCACCTGTGAACAAGGCAATTATTTGTCGAAACGCGTCAGGGAAAGAGTGGGATGCTGCCTCTGTGTACTAGAAATAAAGCTTGCAGTTCACGGATTTGAAGCCTCGACATCTCTTCTTGTGTTTAGTTTTGAAGGACAGGAGACTCCTTGCCTGTTCACACGAGGCCACCCTGCAGGGACGGGGGCTCCTAGCGAAGTGGAGAACTGTTGTGTGGATTAAATTTGGAGAGCATGTCCCGCTCACCCCCTTTTGTACCATAATGGAATTTTCCTGGTGATATGCAATTAAGGAGGTGAGAAAGGGCGACATGATGGAAGTTTTCATCTTGTCACTTCTGTGACAAACTGCGCTTTTTAACAGATTAATATGGCAGCATTTGAGCTGAACAGCTATTTATGTTAGATGCCTTCCTTGCATTACGTGACTGTTTAAAATCATGCTGCACCAATAATGCACTGTGCTTTGAATTTTGTGCTATTGAGCAGAACACTTATGCTTTGAATTTCGTGACTGATTTTGTATTTACAATCATGGTGCATCATGGATGATGTATGCTGACAACTGAGGTCACTTGGGCAGGGTACTTAAGGCCAATGATATCAAGCATCAAACATCACAAGGCAATTATTTGTCGAAACGCGTCAGGGAAAGAGTGGGATGCTGCTTCTGTGTACTAGAAATAAAGCTTGCAGTTCACGGACTTGAAGCCTCGACATCTCTTCTTGTGTTTAGTTTTGAAGGACAGGAGACTCCTTGACTGTTCACACGAGGCCGCCCTGCAAGGATAGAGGCTCCTAGCAAAGTGGAGAACTGTTGTGTGGATATATATATATATATATATATACATATATCACCAAACAGCCCCAAGGAAAGCGCTCCTCGCATAGTGGGTGCCGGTGTCAAGGATGGGCTGGTCCTCGCATTTTCATGTAAACACCAAAATACTTCCAACGAAGAAATCACCGCACTCCAAGGGAATCGTTTGTTCAAACAGGATTTATTGCAATTGTGCAAATAATCAACAATCACCACCACCAACGCGTTTCAACCTGCAATAGGTCTTGCTCACGGTATGTGAGTCCTTTTTCTATGTTACTATTTATAGTCTTTTCCCATTTCAACCAATTTGGATGCCTTTTGGGAGATGTAGTTTTTATTCCATGTACCGTTTGTTTTGGCAATTATGCCATATTTCTGCAGTTATTTCTTCACATGTTACCAGTTCGAACATTTGATAACTGCTCCGTTTGCATTGCTATCCGTTTTTTGCAAGTTTTTAGCAAAGTGTTCATTTCCTATGAGAGGAAGAAAAAGAGTTCAAAACCGTGCTTTATTGATGATCACTGTCACGAACACACTTTGCATGTGATCTATTCTTCGTGAATATCATGGCACTGTCCATCCGTGTATTGTGGCCCATATTGATAAGGTCTGTATTGTTTTCTGTTACTACTAAGTGCATGTTTCAATATTTGTATTACTTTCAGTGCTCTGTGCAGGTTTCAATATTTATATGAGTGACGTCATGCCTTGATTATAGCTAAATGCTCTGTTAAATTATTATTGGTGCTATTTCTTTAGGCCACCATTGTTGGTTTGCTCTCCTTTTTGGATTTCCCCTCTTGTTCTGAGATCTTTGTTGCTTTTTCTGATCCTCACATTGCTCTATCTTGTTTTCCATGGGTCCATGCTTTAAACCATGTTAGTAGTTTAGATTAAGATTCTTTATCTATGATTATTTACAGACGACTGTACAGTTCTTCATCTCCATTCAGGCCAAATGAAGTCTTGGTCTTGGACCTAATGATCATTCTTGACTCTAATCTTCGTAATTTCAAGGTTCTATTGCCTCCTCTTTCAGCTTGGGTACAGTTTTTAATCCAAAATATTTGATGTCTTGTCTCATTTTGTCTGTGTGGATGTTCAAATGCTTTACAATCGCATAGGTAGTGTCTCCATTCTGTATAGCTCGTAGGTGTTCCAGAATTCTTTTTTTTAGGGGGCAGATGGTGCTTCCTATATAGCGAAGCCCACATAGCATTTGATAACATAAACCACATATTCACATAATTCACATGTGATTCTTTCTGTGATGTTAAATGACTTTTAACTAGTTTGTCTCTTAAAGATGGTGCTTTTCGATATGAGATGCTGGGTTTGTTGCTGATTTTTTCCCCAATGTCTGGATCCTTCGTGAGGATGTTTCAGTATTTATTTAAGATGTTTATGATTTGATAGTTTTCCTTACTGCATGTAAGTACCACGCTAATTGTTGTATCCTCTTGTTTCTTTTCTTTTCTTTCAAGGGTGTTGGCTCTTGTCAAAGCTCTTGCTCTATCTTGGCCCAGCTTGATGTCTTTATGTTGGTATCCTCATTGCAGGAATCGAGTTTCTGTTTCCTGAAATGCACTCTACATCTCTGCATCATCCGAGCAGTTACGTCTCATCCGCAGGATTTCCCCATAAGGGATACTCCTTTTTAGTTGTTGAGGATGGAAACTGCTTGCATGTAGTACACTGTTGGTTGATGTCGGTTTTCTGTAGATCTTGGTCTTTATTTGGTTGTTCTCTATGTAAACTGTGAAATCCAGGAATTGGATCTCCTTGTTACTGATATTATAGGTGAAATGCAAGCCCACTTCATTGTTGTTTAGTATGCTCATATATTACACACATTCTTTCTGTCTGCCACTCCAGATTAGGAATAAGTCGTCTATTAAGCGTAGCCATAATATAGTTTTGAAAGTGTACACTTCATTTTCATCCCTCCAAGCTATCAGTTTTTCCCACCAGCCCATGGTGAGGTTGGCATAGCTTGGAGAAAATGAATCTCCCATTGCGGTCCTGCATATTTTGGAGTAAATTTGATTGTTGAAGATGAAGATATTGTTTCAAAGGCACAATTCTGTCATCTTCAATAGCATCCATGTATGTTTTAGTTGTCGGATGTTCCATTGTTTAGGAAAATATCCAATTGCTTTCAGTCCCACCTCATGGTTAATAGAGGTATATGATACTACATCAATAGTAGCTAGACAAAATCCTTTCTGCCAACCTGTGTTTGACAAGATTCTTAAAAAGTCCCCAGTGTCTTTTATGTACAAGGTTAGGTTCATAACTATAGGCGCCAGAAAAAAACCCACATAGTCAGATAGATTTTCATATAGTGAATTACAACTTGACCCATGGAATAGAAGATAGAGCAATGTGAGGATCAGAAAAAGCAACAAAGATTGCAGAAAAAGAGGGGCAATCCAAAAAGGAGAGCAAACCAAAATGGGGGCCTAAAGAAATAGCACCAATAATAATATAACAGAGCACTTAGATATATTCTGGAAAGTAGTTTTGTCTCAATAACTCTTAGGAGTTATTGCAGGACATTCTACAAGAAGATTTTTCAGCAAGGATCAAAGACATCCTGGATATCCACTTGCAGATATCACCATAGAGATTACGAAGCCTCACCTGGTTCTTAAAAAATGTTTGCAAAAGTTGACCTATGGGATTTTATTTAAAGGAAAGTAGTCAACATGTTATCCAGAACCTCAGAGACAGCAGTGCTCCTTGACTAATTTTGACTCTATTTGAAATTATTAAACAGCATATGGGATGGTTAATTCCTATACTGGGGTGTATTTTAAGAGTGCAGCTAATAAGGATGATCCTGCTGCCTTGTGACAAAACAGCATAATAGTTCTTCTATTTAAAAAGGTTCAAAGGAATGTTACTATAAGTCACAAGCAACTCGGTTTAAAAGATTTTCGATAAACATTTTTTTAATCGTGCCCGCAGTCTTTCAAAAATGAACTGAAATGAAAAATACAGAGCACCCAGTCCTCTAAACCAGTCTTCTTTAGCAGTACAGAATTAAATAGAGGATCAAATCTTAGGGAATATTTTGGAAACTGGGGAAACATTCAACTGTACATTAATATTTAAGGGCAGAGGTCTGGACCCAGTCCTTAAAACCAAGCATAACTGTCAATTCCTGAGAAAGGGAGAAAGATAAATAAATGTTCATCCTGCAAAAAGGTGGAAATGGCCTAAACAACAACAGGTTGAGGTGATATTATTTTTGAATGAATTTTATAACATTTTCATTCAGTGGACTTGGTTGACTTCATTGTAGAACGTAAATAGTTTCATAGCAGTCCTAGAAAAACAAAGCTGGTTTCTGCAGATTTAGAGCAGTCATCAGGGATCAGAATTGTGACAATTTTGCTTTTAAACTGCATGGCAGCATGTATTCAAATAACAATGAGCAGGATCTGAGGTTAACATCCGTGTACCCAAAATAAATTAAAGTAACAGGTTTTAGTACAACAACTTCAAAAATCGAAACAAATACATGAAAAAAGCTAGACATAGTTTGTGATGATTTGGATTGAATAATATGAAAATGTGGGCACATTTCTGAGACCTAAATAGGCCTGGGAATGGTGTTGGATTAAACAACATTGCAATATGCCTTTCCACAGAAATATAAGGGGTAAATATTTGGACAAAATCATGCTATAAGCATGGATTGATGTTTCCCCTTCAAATCATGAAAGGGGGTCCTAAGTTGACCTCATCTTTCAGCTCCAAAAAGGAGGATGGGTACATCCAAAGAAGAAAACAGTTTGTTTTGTGAACTTTTGCAGAACTTTTCAAGAACATCAAAAGATGAAGATTAAGAATGGGCATGAACACATGAAAGCCAATGATGGCTGTCACCCCAAAGTAATAAATGATTTCATGTGGAGTGTAAGGTTTGCAAAACCCGGATGAAACAAGAGTTTCAGTTCAACACATTTATGACTCAAAGTTCCACCATGTATAATGATTCTAAAACTACATCTCCCAAAAGGCCTCCGAATTGGTTAAAATGGGAAAAGAGTATAAATAGTAGCATAGAAAAAGGACTCACATACCGTGAGCAAGACCTATTGCAGGTTGAAACTCATTAGTGGTGGTTAGTGGTGATTATTTGCACGATTGCAATAAATCCTGTTTGAATAGTTTACCAAATATATATATATATATTTACTAAAAAACCATATGATCCAGACACCTTATAGTTAGGAATTAGTATTTAAAAAACCTTAAAAATTCACTGGAAAAACAGTCCCTTTTTTAGTTTCCGCTAATCGTGTTACCTCTCGAAGTACGTTCGTTCGAACACACGCTAACTATTCTTGCATGCGGAGAATCTTTGTTCATTCTTTTCACCACTGAGGTAAGCTTTACGACGCGATATTCATTAACGGAGTTTATTTTTGGTGCACTTTTGATTAATTCACGATCTATTTGCACGTTGTGCTTTTCAATTACCCGGTTTTATTTGTTTTTCTGGACACATTTAAACATTTTTCCATTTTCATTTTTGACACTTCGGTTTACTTCTGACTATATCATCACTTTTTGTCACTTCGGTTTTAATTTTTCTCACGCTTGGTATAAACGCATAGTATTTCTTTTTACAGGTGGTTGTAAACATTTATCTCTTCCTTTTATCACTTTGAATCACAGCGGTTCTGTTCCTATCTCAGGCTTGATACAACACAGAGTTTTTCGCTAATACTTATTCTCTTACACCCTTATGCATCAACCCAAAATCCAGTCAGTAAAATACCGATTCGGTAATAGCTCCCGGTATTAAGGAAAAAATACCCAATCCCAATGCATCAACCCAAAAGCAGAAATCGCTATTTAAGGAATCCTTAAATAGCGATTCTTTAAATAGGGATTCCTTAAATACCGATTCCTTAAATAGCGATTGCATTTAAGGAATCCCAAAGTGAGATTCCTTAAATGCAATGCATCAAAGTTAAAAAATTAGCGAATTCGCTAATAGGGGGAGCAAATTACCATGAAGATGAACTGCATGGTAATTTGCAAAAACTTTAAAAAATGAACTTTTGTGCATTTTTCAAAGTTTCATGTTGCGCACACACATGCCCTTAGAGCATGTGTGTGTGCAACATATGTGCACATATCATTTTCAGGGGTGCAACAGGGTGTCCTTTTGACACCCTGGCACCCTTGAAAGTGCTCCCGCTATTAGCGATTCGGTAATACCGAATCGCTAATACAGACTGGCTTTACATTCATTCCTATGGGCCTCCAAGCCCATAGGAATGAATGGGTAGGTATTCCTTATTACCGATTCGGTATTACCGATTCGGTAATAAGGAATATTAAGGAATCGCTATTTGAATAGCGATTCCTACATGCATAGCCTTTTGCTATTCCTTATTAGCGATTCCTTATTTTTCGCTAATAAGGAATCGCAAATGGCATTGTTGATGCATAGGCCCCATTGTCTTTTACGTTATACCTGCAAAACGGATCCACACATCTCTCCTTTTTTATCATTCATAGGACTCCTCCTGAAGAAGGGTAATTTTTACCCGAAATGCATTGAGGATTAATCTATATGTCCTTGGCTTCAATGAATCATTATTTTTTCTAACTAATTTCAATCTCGTGACCTTAACGAAGATAGAAGAATTATCCACAATAAATATTTGTGTTGGAACCTTTCTGGCAATTTTTTGTTTAAATTGTGGCAACCTTGTTTGCCTTTTTTTGGCTGTGCTATAAGGGGGACACTACTCACCTTTGAATAGTGCATCACTCATCGTTTCACACGCCCTGGTTTAGGGGATGTTCTCCCCTTTAGCACGCCTCAACTTTTGAAAACACATTCAGCATTTGGTGTGCGTGGTTTCCCAACATTATCCAATATAAGACCACATCATTCTATCGCACACTATGGACCAGATGTACAAAGGGATTTGGTGGTCAGAAACTCTGCGATTTCGATAAATCACAAGGTTTGAGACCTCAAAATCGCTTTCTCCTATTTACTCAACCCATTTTATGATTCAGTAAAGTTTTACTGTCTTGTAAAACATGAGTTTAGAAACGGCTAGTGATTCAACAATTCAGAAGGGACAGTTTAGTCAAAATTGCATTTGGTACCCTATGCATCAATAATTTGCAACTGAAATTTTGGTAAAAAACCACTGAAAAGTTACAGACTCGCAAGTTTTAGTGGTAACTGTTTCTCAAAATGGAAAAGAGTCTACTTTGAACCCCTTTCCCTTTGAGAATCAAAGAGGCAGTTGGCTGTGGTTGAGGAGACCACTGCCAACTTCAATTGCAGTTTACCTTCTAGCTTTTTTCTAAAACGCGCCTTGTTTCCTTTAAGGATATCTGAATGCTTCAAACAAAAAAGTTTTTCTGTGATTGTAGGGAATTATAGGGGGTGGCAAATTCTAACCTGCAAAGTTAATATACATTTGGAAGGTCATTCTGCAATCCCCTATAATTCCTTATTATGCACAGTGACCTATAAGTACATAGGTCAGTTTGCAGAATTCTATACTGGTTGCAAAATATTCTAGTTGCAATCTGTGACCAGTATCTTCATACATCTATCCCAATATCACTTATCATCTTAATGAACTAACATTGTGTTCATGTATTCCAATCCAATAATCTTCATTTCATCAATATGCCTTAAAAGAGGCACATATTAAATATACAAACACAAGAGCCACAGAAAATTAAAAAATCAGCATCAACTGATGAAAACGGATGAAAAGCGAAAAAGTCATGGTGCATCATGGATGATGTTTGATGCTTGATATCATTGGCCTTAAGTACCCTGCGCACGTGACCTCAGTTGTCAGCATACATCATCCATGATGCATCATGATTGTAAATACAAAATCAGTCACGAAATTCAAAGCATAAGTGTTCTGCTCAATAGCACGAAATTCAAAGCACAGTGCATTATTGGCCAATGATATCAAGCACCAAGTTTCAACTCACCTGTGAACAAGGCAATTATTTGTCGAAACGCGTCAGGGAAAGAGTGGGATGCTGCCTCTGTGTACTAGAAATAAAGCTTGCAGTTCACGGACTTGAAGCCTCGACATCTCTTCTTGTGTTTAGTTTTGAAGGACAGGAGACTCCTTGCCTGTTCACACGAGGCCACCCTGCAGGGACGGGGGCTCCTAGCAAAGTGGAGAACTGTTGTGTGGATTAAATTTGGAGAGCATGTCCCGCTCGCCCCCTTTTGTACCATAATCGAATTTTCCTGGTGATATGCAATTAAGGAGGTGAGAAAGGGCGACATGATGGAAGTTTTCATCTTGTCACTTCTGTGACAAACTGCGCTTTTTAACAGATTAATATGGCAGCATTTGAGCTGAACAGCTATTTATGTTAGATGCCTTCCTTGCATTACGTGACTGTTTAAAATCATGCTGCACCAATAATGCACTGTGCTTTGAATTTTGTGCTATTGAGCAGAACACTTATGCTTTGAATTTCGTGACTGATTTTGTATTTACAATCATGGTGCATCATGGATGATGTATGCTGACAACTGAGGTCACTTGCGCAGGGTACTTAAGGCCAATGATATCAAGCATCAAACATCACAAGGCAATTATTTGTCGAAACGCGTCAGGGAAAGAGTGGGATGCTGCTTCTGTGTACTAGAAATAAAGCTTGCAGTTCACGGACTTGAAGCCTCAACATCTCTTCTTGTGTTTAGTTTTGAAGGACAGGAGACTCCTTGCCTGTTCACACGAGGCCGCCCTGCAAGGATGGGGGCTCCTAGCAAAGTGGAGAACTGTTGTGTGGATATATATATATATATATATATATATATATACATATATCACCAAACAGCCCCAAGGAAAGCGCTCCTCGCATAGTGGGTGCCGGTGTCAAGGATGGGCTGGTCCTCGCATTTTCATGTAAACACCAAAATACTTCCGACGAAGAAATCACCGCACTCCAAGGGAATCGTTTGTTCAAACAGGATTTATTGCAATTGTGCAAATAATCAACAATCACCACCACCAACGCGTTTCAACCTGCAATAGGTCTTGCTCACGGTATGTGAGTCCTTTTTCTATGTTACTATTTATAGTCTTTTCCCATTTCAACCAATTTGGATGCCTTTTGGGAGATGTAGTTTTTATTCCATGTACTGTTTGTTTTGGCAATTATGCCATATTTCTGCAGTTATTTCTTCACATGTTACCAGTTCGAACATTTGATTACTGCTCCGTTTGCATTGCTATCCGTTTTTTGCAAGTTTTTAGCAAAGTGTTCATTTCCTATGAGAGGAAGAAAAAGAGTTCAAAACCGTGCTTTATTGATGATCACTGTCACGAACACACTTTGCATGTGATCTATTCTTCGTGAATATCATGGCACTGTCCATCCATGTATTGTGGCCCATATTGATAAGGTCTGTATTGTTTTCTGTTACTACTAAGTGCATGTTTCAATATTTGTATTACTTTCAGTGCTCTGTGCAGGTTTCAATATTTATATGAGTGACGTCATGCCTTGATTATAGCTAAATGCTCTGTTATATTATTATTGGTGCTATTTCTTTAGGCCACCATTGTTGGTTTGCTCTCCTTTTTGGATTTCCCCTCTTGTTCTGAGATCTTTGTTGCTTTTTCTGATCCTCACATTGCTCTATCTTGTTTTCCATGGGTCCATGCTTTAAACCATGTTAGTAGTTTAGATTAAGATTCTTTATCTATGATTATTTACAGACGACTGTACAGTTCTTCATCTCCATTCAGGCCAAATGAAGTCTTGGTCTTGGACCTGATGATCATTCTTGACTCTAATCTTCGTAATTTCAAGGTTCTATTGCCTCCTCTTTCAGCTTGGGAACAGTTTTTAATCCAAAATATTTGATGTCTTGTCTCATTTTGTCTGTGTGGATGTTCAAATGCTTTACAATCGCATAGGTAGTGTCTCCATTCTGTATAGCTCGTAGGTGTTCCAGAATTCTTTTTTTTAGGGGGCAGATGGTGCTTCCTATATAGCGAAGCCCACAGTAGCATTTGATAACATAAACCACATATTCACATAATTCACATGTGATTCTTTCTGTGATGTTAAAAGTTTTACCCATGAAATCCTTTACCTCTTTCATGTTCATGCCAATCTTACATGCCTTGCATTTGTTGCAATGTATGAAACCTGTTTGTTGTTCCATCAACCAATTTCTTTTTTCGATGTCATATGACTTTTAACTAGTTTGTCTCTTAAAGATGGTGCTTTTCGATATGAGATGCTGGGTTTGTTGCTGATTTTTTCCCCAATGTCTGGATCCTTCTTGAGGATGTTTCAGTATTTAAATAAGATGTTTATGATTTGATAGTTTTCCTTACTGTATGTAAGTACCACGCTGATTGTTGTATCCTCTTGTTTCTTTTCTTTTCTTTCAAGGGTGTTGGCTCTTGTCAAAGCTCTTGCTCTATCTTGGCCCAGCTTGATGTCTTTATGTTGGTATCCTCATTGCAGGAATCGAGTTTCTGTTTCCTGAAATGCACTCTACATCTCTGCATCATCCGAGCAGTTACGTCTCATCCGCAGGATTTCCCCATAAGGGATACTCCTTTTTAGTTGTTGAGGATGGAAACTGCTTGCATGTAGTACACTGTTGGTTGATGTCGGTTTTCTGTAGATCTTGGTCTTTATTTGGTTGTTCTCTATGTAAACTGTGAAATCCAGGAATTGGATCTCCTTGTTACTGATATTATAGGTGAAATGCAAGCCCACTTCATTGTTGTTTAGTATGCTCATATATTACACACATTCTTTCTGTCTGCCACTCCAGATTAGGAATAAGTCGTCTATTAAGCGTAGCCATAATATAGTTTTGGAAGTGTACACTTCATTTTCATCCCTCCAAGCTATCAGTTTTTCCCACCAGCCCATGGTGAGGTTGGCATAGCTTGGAGAAAATGAATCTCCCATTGCGGTCCTGCATATTTTGGAGTAAATTTGATTGTTGAAGATGAAGATATTGTTTCAAAGGCACAATTCTGTCATCTTCAATAGCATCCATGTATGTTTTAGTTTTCGGATGTTCCATTGTTTAGGAAAATATCCAATTGCTTTCAGTCCCACCTCATGGTTAATAGAGGTATATGATACTACATCAATAGTAGCTAGACAAAATCCTTTCTGCCAACCTGTGTTTGACAAGATTCTTAAAAAGTCCCCAGTGTCTTTTATGTACAAGGTTAGGTTCATAACTATAGGCGCCAGAAAAAAATCCACATAGTCAGATATATTTTCATATAGTGAATTACAACTTGACCCATGGAATAGAAGATAGAGCAATGTGAGGATCAGAAAAAGCAACAAAGATTGCAGAAAAAGAGGGGCAATCCAAAAAGGAGATCAAACCAAAATGGGGGCCTAAAGAAATAGCACCAATAATAATATAACAGAGCACTTAGATATATTCTGGAAAGTAGTTTTGTCTCAATAACTCTTAGGAGTTATTGCAGGACATTCTACAAGAAGATTTTTCAGCAAGGATCAAAGACATCCTGGATATCCACTTGCAGATATCACCATAGAGATTACAAAGCCTCACCTGGTTCTTAAAAAATGTTTGCAAAAGTTGACCTATGGGATTTTATTTAAAGGAAAGTAGTCAACATGTTATCCAGAACCTTAGAGACAGCAGTGCTCCTTGACTAATTTTGACTCTATTTGAAATTATTAAACAGCATATGGGATGGTTAATTCCTATACTGGGGTGTATTTTAAGAGTGCAGCTAATAAGGATGATCCTGCTGCCTTGTGACAAAACAGCATAATAGTTCTTCTATTTAAAAAGGTTCAAAGGAATGTTACTATAAGTCACAAGCAACTCGGTTTAAAAGATTTTCGATAAACAATTTTTTAATCGTGCCCGCAGTCTTTCAAAAATGAACTGAAATGAAAAATACAGAGCACCCAGTCCTCTAAACCAGTCTTCTTTAGCAGTACAGAATTAAATAGAGGATCAAATCTTAGGGAATATTTTGGAAACTGGGGAAACATTCAACTGTACATTAATATTTAAGGACAGAGGTCTGGACCCAGTCCTTAAAACCAAGCATAACTGTCAATTCCTGAGAAAGGGAGAAAGATAAATAAATGTTCATCCTGCAAAAAGGTGGAAATGGCCTAAACAACAACAGGTTGAGGTGAGATTATTTTTGAATGAATTTTATAACATTTTCATTCAGTGGACTTGGTTGACTTCATTGTAGAACGTAAATAGTTTCATAGCAGTCCTAGAAAAACAAAGCTGGTTTCTGCAGATTTAGAGCAGTCATCAGGGATCAGAATTGTGACAATTTTGCTTTTAAACTGCATGGCAGCATGTATTCAAATAACAATGAGCAAGATCTGAGGTTAACATCCGTGTACCCAAAATAAATTAAAGTAACAGGTTTTAGTACAACAACTTCAAAAATCGAAACAAATACATGAAAAAAGCTAGACATAGTTTGTGATGATTTGGATTGAATAATATGAAAATGTGGGCACATTTCTGAGACCTAAATAGGCCTGGGAATGGTGTTGGATAAAACAACATTGCAATATGCCTTTCCACAGAAATATAAGGGGTAAATATTTGGACAAAATCATGCTATAAGCATGGATTGATGTTTCCCCTTCAAATCATGAAAGGGGGTCCTAAGTTGACCTCATCTTTCAGCTCCAAAAAGGAGGATGGGTACATCCAAAGAAGAAAACATTTTGTTTTGTGAACTTTTGCAGAACTTTTCAAGAACATCAAAAGATGAAGATTAAGAATGGGCATGAACACATGAAAGCCAATGATGGCTGTCACCCCAAAGTAATAAATGATTTCATGTGGAGTGTAAGGTTTGCAAAACCCGGATGAAACAAGAGTTTCAGTTCAACACATTTATGACTCAAAGTTCCACCATGTATAATGATTCTAAAACTACATCTCCCAAAAGGCCTCCGAATTGGTTAAAATGGGAAAAGAGTATAAATAGTAGCATAGAAAAAGGACTCACATACCGTGAGCAAGACCTATTGCAGGTTGAAACTCATTAGTGGTGGTTAGTGGTGATTATTTGCACGATTGCAATAAATCCTGTTTGAATAGTTTACTAAATATATATATATATATTTACTAAAAAACCATATGATCCAGACACCTTATAGTTAGGAATTAGTATTTAAAAAACCTTAAAAATTCACTGGAAAAAACATGGGTTTTAGGGTAAATTATAGTTAGTTGGACATTTCACTTGTACAAAACCATAGAAATTCCCCCGTTATAGTTAGTTCAGTTAACTATAACTCGCGCCCCCGCAATGCATTGCTGATGACGTCACATATTACATCACTCATGACATGGTCAGTGACATCACTGATGACATCTCAAATGACATCACTGATGACATCATCCATGTGATAAATTGATGCATCTTCTCACACCCTAATATAACCTTTGATACACCCACTCTAAATTACAGATGGCCATTCTCAAAACCATTGACACTCCAACACCAATAACTACATACCCACTCGCTGATTCTTAGATCTACACACACATCCACTCACTCATCCATACAGTCACTCATACTTATGGTCACTCAGTACAGGACTATCATATGCACTCATACACCTATATAGACACTCACACACCACCACTCATCCAGAGAGATACTCACACATCTAGTCAGTTATGCAAATAAATAATCACACACCCATTTACTCACCTATATAGTTATAGACACACCTGCTCACTTACTAGAACATACTTACGCTCTTATACAATCACTGATACAACCACACACTCATCCATACAGCCATGTGTATGGCACATTTTAAGTTGGGGGATTAAGTCCCCTTGAATCCTGAGAGTCCCTGGGTCCAACTAGTGCACCACGTACCTCCAGTAAGCACCACAGAGCTGCGTTGAGGAGAGGTGGTCCAAGGCCATGCCCCATTTTACACCTCTCTACAACGCAACTCTGTGGCACTTATTGGACATACCTGGTGGGTTAGTTGGCCCCCAGGGACCCTTGAGTCCTGAGGGTCCCTGGGAGCCAACTAGCCATCATTAGCTCCAGGAGGGGGGCTGTGCGGCCCCCCTCCCACTTAATGCAAAGCCCCGGGGGTGGTGGTCCCCGGGGCTCCGGGGTCCATAACGGGCCCCTTATTTTGAATAATTAGTGCCCCAGGGAGGTGGTGGTCCCCGAGGCGTGTATGGGGGCTCGATCCCCCCACACAGGTTAATTTGTTTTGTTTTTTAAAGCCCCGGGGTTGGCGGTCCCCGGGGCTGCGGGGGGCCCCCAGGAGCTCCCCCACACCTATTTTATATTAGTTTAGGCCCCTGGAGGTCCCTGCGGCTGCAGGGGGCACATGCCCCCCACATAATTAAATAAAGCCCTGGGAAGGTGGCGGTCCCCGGGGCTTGGGGGGCCTGGAAGCCCCCATATTCAATTTAAAAAACCCAGGGAGGTGGCAGTCTCCTGGGCTGCCGGGTACTGTGTGCTCCCCCGCACATAAATTATGAAGCCCCGTAAAGTTGGCAGTTCCTGGGGATGTGGGGGCCCCCATGGGCCCCCACACCTTAATTTAGAATTGCCCCCAGGACCTGGCCCACCCAGGGGCTTTTAAACAAACGGTCTCCCGCGCTTTGTTCTTTTTTTATAATTTCGGCCCGATTTGTGCACCCTGCGTGAAAGCGGCCAAAGTTATAAAAAAAAATACTTTTTTTGAGCCTGGGTGTTTCTACCCTGCACCCTTTTCTTGTTTTTCATCTTCTTTTTTCTGTTTTCTTGTGACTCGGTTACCAATTCTCCAGTGTGTACATCATACATCTGTCACAAGCATGCATTTTTGTGACCAAAGCAGGTTGTGCCTATAGTATCTTGAGGAATCAATTAGGATAGTACAGCCTGTAACAGTAAAGTGCTGATTGCAGCTTTTGAAAATGTTAATTCAATTTGATGTACATATTGAAAAGTATTGCTTTGCTAATGCTTGCTTTACCTGTGATAGCAAGCCGTGTGGGCATTTCAAACAGTAGATGAGAAGGTAATTTCACACATTTTGAAACAATGTTTTTCAAAACCTGAAGGAGATTCTTTGTGTAAATGATAAAAAAATATTTGTCATGTCCATTACACACTTAAAATCAATTGCATGCCAAAACCCTTCTTGCTATAGAAGAAGAATGCGTAGTTTTTCTTTTGTCATTTGCTGCTATCTCCCGCTGAGAGACCATGGATGTTGGCACCACTGTTGTGTTCCTAAATTAGTGATTTTTTAAAATATATAACTCTTTGGTGCATTGACTGCTAACATTAACTGCTAGTTTATGATTGTGGTTTAACTTATCTTGTTAGAAAAAGCAGCAAAAATGTGACGGAAAGAAAATTAATTACGTTTTGCATTATTATTTTAATGGTAGGTTAGGATGTAATTGCGCTCCTGCTTTAACCCCTTCAGTGCCCCGCCCTTTCCCCGCCCTGTGCCGGGCGTTGCATTAGCGGGCGGGGTTCATGACGAGATAGTCTCGTCATGGGCACAGCGCAACCGCGCTCCATGACGAGACCATCTCGTCATGGGCACTGAAGGAGTTAACCTGTAAAGGTTTGGGATTAGTAAATCATGTTCTATTTCTCTCACAAAGATGTTTTACTCCTTCTCAGCAATCAAAGGAATTATGTACAATTACGTTTATAAAACAATGCATCATAAAATGACAGAGTTCTGGCAGCACAAATTTAGCATGCTTGAAGTAATCAGTGAGGTGAAAATGCACTTCACTACATCCTATGTGCATACATGCGTGTGTGTATATATATATATATATATATATATATATATATATTTTTTTTTTTTATATATATATATACATATATATTTATATATGTAAACACAGGACAACATCCGGGTGTAACTCCGAAATAAATCCAGCGGCACGCCAAGGACAACACAATATACCTTTATTGTGTCACACAAACAGAACTGTTTGTGTGACACAATAAAGGTATATTGTGTTGTCCTTGGCGTGCCGCTGGATTTATTTCGGAGTTACACCCGGATGTTGTCCTGTGTTTACATATTGAGGCGGAGTTGTGACCGTTGCTGGCACCGGCGTCGCGAGGGAGGAGAGCGGGGATTTCACAGCGACTCTTGGAAACATATATTTATATATATATATCTTATCTACTGGCGGTTGCCAGTAGATAGTTATAGTTAGGACCTATTTTCCATAGGAAATCCGCAACATTCTATTGGGAATATCTTTGGCGCCGGTTGACGAATCTTTGCGAAATTCTCCAAACTTTTGGCCAGCTCCGCTCCGCTCCTACCCTGAAAGTTTTGCGGTGATCCGTCAAGCGGGGGCTGAGAAAAAAGGGGGGTCCCAAAACGCGTTTTCCCCATGCAATTTCCCATAGGATCTGTTGTCGCAGCTACAGCCCGAACCGCTGAACGGAATGACACCAAATTTGGCAAAGAGGTAGTCCTCAGTTTGGACTCATGCCTTTTGCATATTTGGTGTGAATCTGTTCAGTAGTCCCTGAGAAAATTAGGGTAAAAAAGTTAGTGATATCTATGGCCGCGGAGGATCCGCGGACCGTACCCGCACCGTAAGCGAACCCTCCCCGAATCGAGCACGCACCCTCCCGATCACGCGCTGAATGCTAATTGGCTGTCGAGCGTCTCTCTACATTCGAAACCAGGAACTGTTGGCGGCCATTTTCTGCCTCGGTAGAAGCCAGGCTGAAGAAGTAAGGGGAATAAGTGCGTAAAACATATAAAGGGGGCAGAGTGGAAATACTCTGACCCTCTAGAGGTGCTTAGGGGGGGTCACCTCCCTGGACATCTAACATCAAAAGAGAGTGACTGACAGACACACAAAGAAAAAAGTTTGGGTCACTCTCTTTTGATGTTAGATGTCCAGGGTGGTGATTGCTGACTTCTGGTGCCCTGATGAAATTGCCGTAAAATATTTGACAATGAAACATGTTGGCCGTCATTAAAGTGGTTTACAACATGCTGTGTTTTTGACCTGGTGCAGACTCACAGTTCGGAATAAAAGTGACCAGCCTTTGTGAATTTAGTCCATTTTTAAATAGAGACTTCTTGAGTCTCATTGTTTTCACGGGGTCTTTATCTTTTTCACTTCCTTTTCTACTGGACACATCACTTTTTTCTTCTGCGAAAGTTATCGATGATGACACAAATGTGGGAAAGCTGGTGAGAACCTACTAGTAGCTCCTCTGGTGGTGCGCACATGATATACTTTCTCTTTTCTTCACACATTTTTTAGCACTTAAACACTTCTAGCTGGGGGTCATGTGTTGATTTGAGTGTACTGACTGACCACGTTTTTCTCCTTCTCTTCTCTTTAACTGTTTTAACATTAGTGGGCACATAGGATTTGGCAATATTGTGCTATAAAATAGCTGGCTGCGGATTTAGATAAGAGTATCTTTCCTCACTATAATCCTATATATATATATATAAAATTGGGAAAGTGCCTGTATGTGCCAGACTTTTGTTGTATGAATAGATGTTGAGTGGAGGGCGTTCTGGCACATTATTACCCTCTATAGCTCCTTATTGAAAGCACTCTTCTTTCTCAACCTGAACTTCACAAGCTCCAACTCATGCACTCTATTTCTCTCTCTGTCCTCCAATTCCTCTGGCGACAGACCTTATTGAAGATACACTGCTGCCATCTCTGGAAGGTAGCCCCCCGGGCATATTCAACAGCCCCTCCTGCGGACCATCAAAACCTTCTGTCTCATCCAGAGGTTTCTCATCCTGCCCACTAGCATTTCTGGATTCCAACCAGGCCCTGATCGCATTTTGGTATTCCAACTTTCTGGTGAGGCCTCTCACAGAGATTTGAAATGTCATGCAGGTGGTTTTTAGTTGAGACACAGTATAGGTTTCCTCCCTATCCTCTTCAAATTCATTGCCAATAGATGCAATAGAAGCTGGCTTGCTCATGATTAGAAAATTGGCAGTTCTCAATTTGCACAAAAACCGAAAAGAAAAGTTCATCAATAGTATGTGGTTGCGTAATGATCTGCAGTATAATAGTAGTGTAAACCAATCAGTGTATGTAAGGCACAAATGCAAGTCTAGATCCTCACCGCGGACCACCAATGTTAGAAATAGGGGGCTATAGTTGGCCATGGTTTACACCTTTGTCAAAATAGAGACCCTTATTCCTAGTCAGGGCAAGGGGGATACACTCCTAAAATAACCCCTGGTCACCCCATTGGTAGCTTGGCATAATCAGACAGGCTTATCTCAGAGGCAGTGTGTAAACCATTTGTGCATGCATACAGTAATACAGTGGAAGTACTACACATGGACACTACACCAGTTTAGAAAAATAAGTAATCTTTATCTAAACCAAACAAGACCAAATACGACAAGAATCCAACATACAATATTATAAAAATAGTTACTTTGCAAGACAATCTTTAATTTGCTGAAATAGCTGAAGAACACAGTTCCTCTGAGTAAGTAGCTCTGTCTGGGGCTACTGTGATGTTGAAAAAGACAGAGTCTAACAACTCCAGCTGACCCCGTCGGTGCAGGATCAGCCAAAGTGAAGACATACTCAAAAACAGTACCTTTCTCGTTGCAGCCGACACAATGGTACAAGTCAGTGGAGGCAACCATCGTGGTTGTGTTGCAAAAATGGAAGCGGTGCAGGGTGCAGTGCCCTCACGATGTGGTGTAAGCAGTGGCTCAGTGATGATCATCCAGATGGTGTCAGTGAGGACAAGGCTTACGGTGTAGGGTGAGGTGGTGCTCGATGCAGTGCTCGCAGGTTGTGATGGAGGAAAACAAAGCCAGTCAAGGTTCAGGTCGAGCAGCGACAGTGTCAGTGATATCCAGGAATTGTGAAGAGAGGCGGTGCGGAATGCAGTGCCCAGAGGACGTGGTGCAAGCAACAGCTCAGTGACGATCATCAAAAAGACCAAGGACGCAGAGCGAAGTGCGGCAGACTCAGTGACAGAGTCGGTTGCCCTTTTCTTCTGCGGTGACTGAAACCAGCGGTTCCAGAGATGGTGCCCAGGAGGATGGTGAGGTCTTTGCTGTTTCTGAGACCTCTTGAACAGGGGGCAAGCTCCACTTCCAAGTCCTTGGAGATACTTTCTCAAGCAGGATAAACACACAGTTCCTCTCCTTGGCAGAAACAACTGCTGCAGGCCAACCTCAGACAGCACACAGCAAAGCGCTAGTACTCCTCCTCCAGTTTCTTCCAGCTCTTCTCCTTGGCAGAGGGTTCTCTTGAAGTCCAAAAGTGATCTAAAGTTCAGCCGTCTGGGCCCCACTTTTTGTACAGCAAAATCCTTTGTTCTCTGGTGGCAGAGAAGCCCTGTGCCCAGCCAAAACCAGTTCTGTCCTCACTGGTGCAGCTGCCCGGCAGGAAGTAGAGACAGCGTTTTCCAAAGCAGACCAGGCCCATTCAGGTGTGAAAGAAATTTCCTCCCGCTACTCTAAATACAGCCCAGGTCTATTCAGCACAGCCCTGACTCACCCTGGAAAGGCAGGACACACCTCACCCCCCCCCCCCCAAGTGGCTGCCTGACCAGAATGCACATCCCCAGCCCCTGCCACTCCAAAACAGACAGTCAATACACCAACCTAGCAGAGGCACACAGGATGGCTAAGCAAGAAAATAGCAACTTTCTAAAAGTGGTATTTCCAAACACAGAATGTAAAAATCATCCTTACTAAAAGATGCATCTTTTCATTCTGAGTTCGAGCATACTAAACTTTATTTTCCTATCTTGTTCGCATGGGCAGTTATACTTATGAGATGTTATAAGTTAACTCCCTATTATATCATATGGGGACAGATAGCCTTGCAATAGTGAAAACTGAAATTGGCAGTATTTCACTATCAGGACATGCCACACACATCAGGCCAGGTCATACCTCTCACAGATGCTGCACCCTGCCCAACAGGAGTACTTTGGGCCTACCTTAGGGGTGACTTAGATGCAAGAAAAGGGAAGGTTAGGGCCTGACAAGTGTGTGCACTTGCTAAGTCAACATAGCAGTAGAAAACTGCACACAGACGCCACAGTGGCAGGTATGAGTTACATTTTACAGGCTTCTTATGTGAGTGGCACAATCAGTGCTGCAAACCCACTATAAGCATTTGATTTAGAGGCCTGTGGCACACAAAGTGCACTGTACTAGGGACTTAACAGTAAATCAAATATGCCAATCAAGGAATCACTAATCTATAACAACAATTTACAGAGGGAGCACTTGCACTTTTGCACTGAACAGCAGTGGCAAAGTGCTCAAAGCATCTAGACCAGCAAAAACGAACTCCAGCACACAGAAAATAACAGGAGGCAAAGGCAAAAATACAAGAAAACCCACACCAGTTGTGCCAGGTATTACATCACTCATGACATGATCAGTGACATCACTGATGACATCACAGATTATATCAACCAGTGACTGTAAGTGATTTTAAGAGTTTATGGGTGTTAAACATATATACTAACCTACTACAAAAGTTAGATTAGTATACTAGTTGTAGTACTAATGATTGATACTGTCTATAACATGTGTGATCTGAGTGGTGTGTGACTGTCTGTATGAGTGTGTAAGTGCATGCATGAGTGACTGTATGGGTGAGTGAGAAGATTTCTGACTAGGTCTGTAGGTGTTTGAGTGGTTGTGTCAGTGGTTGTGTAAGTATGTGAGTGGGTATCTCAGTGGTTGTATGGGTATGTTTGTAGCTGTAAAAGTGGTTTTGTGGATGTATGGGTCACTGGATGGGTATGTGTGTGGGTGTATGAGTGACTGTATGGATGTATAATTAGGTACGTGAGTAGCTGTGTGGGTTAGTGAGTGGGTGTATGAGTGACTATGTTTGTAAGTTAGTGGGCGTGAGTGACTATATGGGTGATTGAGTGGCTGTGTTAATGGCAGTTGGGTGGGTTAGTGGGTGTCTGAATAACTGTTCGAGATAGTAAGTGGGTGTGTAAGTGGCTGAATAGTAAGTGAGTGGCTGTTTCAGTGGGTGCTTGGTTAAGTGAGCTGGTGTATGAGTGACTATATTGGCGAGTGAGTGTGTGGATGACTGTTTAGGTGAGTGACTAAATATGGGAGCGGTTATGTTGATGTGCAAATGGTTATGTAAGTGGTTGCATGGGTATGTGAGTGAGTATGTGAGTAGTTGCATGGGTGAGTGAGTGCCTGTGTTGAGAGGCTGTAAGGGTGTGTGAGTGTGTGTGTGAGTGGTTTCAAAGGTGAACATGCCTCTGTGTGAGTTGCTGTATAGAGATGGGGATGACTGTCTGAGTGGCTATGCAGGTGAGTGACTTATATGAATAGCTAAATGGGTGAGTGAATAGTTGAGTGAGTGACTGTATGAGTGAGTGGGTGTGTGAGTACTTGTATGGGTTTGTGAATGGATATGTTAGTGGTTGTGTAGGTGGGTGTATGAATGGGTATATGAGATGTGTGTATGTATGAGTGGGTGTGTGAGTGGCTGTATAGGTAAACACATCTCTGTGTGAGTAGCTGTATGGGTAAGTGAAAAGCTATGTGAGTGGCTGTGTGGGTGAGTAACTTGTTGTATGAGTGGCTGTATGGCTGAGTAAATAGTTGTGTGAGTTTGTGAGTATCTCTATGGAGGAGTGAGTAGATGTGTAAGTACTGATATGGGTCTGTGAATGGGTATGTAAGTAGTTGTGTGGGTATCTAAGTGGGCGAACAAGAGGTTGATGGGCATGTGAGTTGGTTTGTGAAGGGTTCGGTGGATGTCAGTGATGTCATTTGAGATGTCATCAGTGATGTCACCGATAATGGCAAGAGTGATGTAATATGTCGGCTCATAAGCAGTGCATTGTGGGGGCGTAAGGTCTGGTAACTATAACTGCTGAATTTCACTAGCTTTGTATGGATAAAATCTGTGCCCAATTATAACTTCCCTGTTACCTTTGTTTTTTTCAGTGAATTTCTAAGGTTTTTTTCTGTTTTGTTTCTAACTATAACTTCCTTGTAACATTTGTTTTTTTAAGTGAATCTCTATGGTTTTGAAAATTTTATATTGTAAATAACATTTCTGTGTAAGTTTAGTTCCTAATAGTGATTAACTACAGTTGTTTTATTTAAATATTTTGTTCTAAGTTGTAAGTAGTGGGAGTGATTATATGATAGTATGTGGGAGTATGAGTATGTGTGTGACTGATTGCATGTGTGAGTGGTAGCATTTCTGTTTGAATATATGTACAAATGAGTGCATAAGTGTAAGTATTTCTGTAACAACTTGTTTAAAATGGTTCTCATATATTTAAAAAAAACTCTGTTGTAAGTTGTGCATTGTGTAATTCAAGGTTTTTAGTTTTTGCCTAATTGGGAGTCATGTACCTCATCCAAATCTTTGCGTATGGTGCGCAACTTCGGCATACTGTAGAGAATAATAATATATATAATGGCGCCCCATAGCATGGTGGGGCGTGCATCTCCTCTGCAACATTACACAGTGGGCTGCGCTGAGCACTGCAATGGGGTCAGGACTCCAACTGCATGGAAAACATCAGGACTCGCCATTCTAAAACTCATAAGGGACCTCTAAAAGACCTCTACAACACACCCATGGGGTCAAGGTATTCGTACCCTGAACCCTTCTAGCCTTTTTTGGTTTCAAGAAGCTTCTGGGCCAGTTATGCTTCATTAAATGGTGCTGGCAACATTTACCTCAGCAAGCAGCCGGCCAATAAGAACACTCCTTCTGCGCCTAGCTTCGTGTAGCCCTGTGCAGAGCAGAAAAGTCTCTGCACCCCCAGATATACAAATTTGAATTTTTATTAATAACTCTGCAACTACTAAACAGATATACACCAAAACTGTTGCTTCCTGGATCAACAGCTACTTTTCTGCCAAATTTGGTGTAATTCCGTTCAGCATTTCAAGCAGTGGCCTTGTCTAAATTTCCTATGGAAATTAACTTGTGGAAAATGTGTTTTGGACTCCCATTTTTCGCAGCCCTTGCTTGACAGACCACACTAAAATGTTCAGCACAGCAGCTAAAGTGAGGCAAACTAGTTTTGAAAATTTCAGGATGATTTATCAAACGATGCCAACTATATTGGCAAATGGAAAAAAATCTCTCTTCCTTTGTAAACTAGGTCCTATCTATAACTACCTACTGGTGACTGCCAGTAGATAATACAAGCATATATATATATTTGTGATTGCTTCTTACAATGGCCCAATGAAACAATGCTTTATAAATCAATACTTGTGGCGGGGTAAAGAAGACAGCAGCATGGCTCAGATTTACAATCCCTTATTTTATATATATATTTATTTATTTACCTAGGTGTATTGATGAATCAGTGGGTGTATGAGTGCCTCTATGGATGATTCAGTGAGTGTGTGATTGATTGTATAAGTGAGCGATTCGGTGTCTCAATGAATGTATGGGTGGGGTGTCTGAATGTTTGTATCAGTCTGTCAGTTGGTGGCTGTATGGGTTGGTGAGTGAATATGTGAGTACCTGTATGGGTGTATGAATGTCTGTGTAGGTGGGTGAGGTGTGTGTGTGACTGCCTGCATGAATTAGTGAGTGGGTGCGTCAGTACATCTGTTAGAAGCTGTATGCGTGACTGAGTGTGTGTATGCTTGTTTTGTTGATTGAATGTATGTGTCAGTGGTATATGGGTGAGTAACTACATATATGAAAAGCAGTATGGTTGAGTGTTGGAGTATATGAATGACTGAATGTGTGAGTAAGTAATTGTGAGAGTGGTGGTATGGGTCAGTGTGTGCTTGTGTCACTGACAGTATGGGTGAATTAGTATGTGTTAGTATCTGTATGAACAAGTGAGTGTGTGTACAACTGTATAGGTGAGTAAGTGGCTATGTGATTTATTTATTTAGTGCGATTTTATACAGAGCAAATTTTATCCATAGGTGTCAGATCACTTTACAAAAGGACCAGTTACATTAAATAAGGACTTCAGAGTACATGAGTTACATAAAATATGCAAACCGAAAAACTCTTAATTCACATACGAATTGTAGGAAGCACAAAAGTCTACTACAGATACTAGTGGTTAGAGTTACATATAAATACAAGTTGCAAATTAACTCAAGGCACATATACAAACAGATAAACTCTAAATTCACATAAGAATGGTAGTAAGTACATAAGACTACTACATATACTAGTGGTTAGAGTTACAAATATACAAGTTGCAAATTCACTCAAGATTACATTTTAATGAAAGTTAAAGCAGTTAGGGTTGGACCAATACAAAATACATATTTACATATCATGATCATTTTGCCATTGTTTGGGTTCTTGCTTTCAGCCAGGCCTTCATGGTGTTGTTACCCTCACCCGCATTATCTTGGGGCTGGAGGATTTCTCTGAGCTGGTGATGTCCAGAGTACACCACATGCAGCAGGTGAGGTCCATAGCAGGACTCCTCTTTTCCATGTTGTTTACAGAGACTAGGGCAGCCCCCCGCTGGCAGCGAGCATGGCTCCCACACACTGTGGGCCACCAACTGCATCTGTACAGCACCTTTCAACAGCAGGTGAAGTCCGCGGCATGACTCCTCTCCACCTCGGCATCTACCAATACAGGCAGTCCCTGGCCACAGGACACCGCAAGGCATCTTCCAGAAGCCCCATGTATAAAATGGTGGCTGGCCTTTCCTCAACCAGGGAGTATGTGTCTTCTTGTCCCCATGTAGATCTTCAACAGGGATGGGAAGGGAAACCTCCAGCGGGTGGCATGACCAGAGTGGTCTGCTCAGTCACAGAGAACCTCCTGCCAGGCTGCTTCAGTTCCCGCGGGCTTCCGCCGCATCTTGACATCTCAACTGCCGACCAGGGAAAGGATTGACTCTATGAGTGAGTAAGTAGGTATGTGAGTAGCTCTATAGGTTACTGACAGTGTGTGAGTGGCTGTATCAGTGTATGAGTGGATATATCAGTGGTTGTACTAGTGAGTGAGTTGGTATATGAGTAGCTATATGCATGTATGAGTAGATGTCTGTGTAGACCCATGAATCAGTAAGTGGGTGTGTAAGTACTTGTATGGGTGTGTCAATTATTTTTAGAATGATAGTCTGGAAAATGGAGTGGGAGTATGAAAGGTTATATTGGGGTGTGAGTGGGTGCATCAGAGATTCTGTGGATGAGGTCATCAGTGATGTCATTTGAGATGTCATCAGTGATGTCACTGACCATGTTATGAGTGATGTAATATGTGAAGTCATAAGCAGTGCATTGCGGGGGCACGAGTTATAGTTAGCTCAGCTAACTATAGCTGCTGAATGTTTCTGGTTTTGTATGAGTAAAACTTGAGCCTAACTATAATGCCTCTGTACCCTTTGATTTTTTCTGTGAATTGCTAAAGTTTTTTAAATGCTAATTTCTAACAATAACATCCCTGTAACCTTAGTTTTTTTCAGTGATTTTCTAAGGTTTTTCAAATTCTATTTCCCAACTATAATGTTAATGTAGCATATGAATTCTTCATTACATTTTTAAGACTTTTATATTGTATTTTCTATCTAAAATGGCTCTATAAGGTGTATTTTTATAAGCTATTCACGTTGTGAAAGGTGCATGCTTTTGAAAAACTCATAAACTCATGAACATATATATAGACAGATTTTAATTAATAGCAGACACTAGTTGTTTAGTAATGAAGAGTTTATATTTGAGTTTGTGTGATGGTTTTTTGAAAAAGCCTCTTCAATGTGGTGTTTCATATATTTGCAGTGACTATGTAGACCACGGCGTCGTTGGTATTCACGAAGTGCACGTGTTTTTTTAAAACTCGGGGACACATACTTGGAATACATTTTAATTAATATTTGACGCAAATTTGATTATTGATATACTCTTAAAACCTAACTTTTGGAAGAATTTTTTCAAAGCCTTTTACTTGGTGTTTTGCGTGATCGCAGTGATGCCGGAAGTCACAATGACATTGGTAACCGTGATGCATTTGTGTTTTTGGTAAAGGGTATAACACACATTTATACAAATTACATTGAATGATCCACATATGGAATATACAGAGGTGATGGAGTTCACTTTACAGACAAGGGGGACAGGGTGTTTCTAGACAACCTGAAATTTTGCATACAGTCTTTTATGTAGCTGTCTTATTCACACTTTCTACAGAAAGGCTTTTGTCAGAGCCACCCAAAGCATCAAATATTGTTCATTTTCTTGTTAACTGATTTTTTGTGGGAACTTTTTTAATTCGCTGCAATGTCGCAATGATTGCAAAATCGCAAAAAATGCAAACATTCAACGACCACCACCACATAAAAAAATAACTTAATTAATAATTCTAACTATTACAATAAACGGGGGCATGGCCAAGATGGCGACAGGAGCAGACGCACCTTAAGGAGCTCCGTGTCCCGCCTGTCAAATAATCCTGAAAATAATGTCCTCCATGCCCAACTGCCGTATCACAGAGAGGACACCCTGACTCTGCATATCCTGAGCAGCTTTGGAGATCCAGGGATGCCGTGAAATGGCTGGGTGACTCCCAGGGCTGGACTGAGCCTGCTTGCTAGTGCTAAGGCAACCAGGGCTGTGGTGGCCATAGTACTGTCACCTGTGGTGGTCTGGCAGGGTACGGAGGCAAGAACAGAATCAGAACAGGACTGCATGCATAGGAGGGCACATGCCCATTTCCCCACACGACTGGCTGGTCCAAAAGGAGACAAGTGACTTTGGGGATTTAGCCAGAGCTGCGTGGTTGCTGCATCCACTGGCCAAGCTAAGGGGCCACTGGACCTAAAGAGGCCAGCACAGAAGACACAATGTTAGGGGCATTGGAGTGGGGGATGGAGCATCAGAATAGGAGCTGCCACCAACGAGAGAGCAAGATCCTCACTAGCAGGGCTCCCCTGGGGGGCAGATGAGAAAAAAATTGGAAAGACAGTAGGTGGAACTGGCACTTATTCACAATTGAGCCTAAGACACCCACCTGCCCATCAGCTCATGCATTATTGACCTGTGGATACCGGTACTATTTTGGCTACTAGGAAGTGGCGATACCGGTGAGCGGCAGTTTCAGTATTGTTCAGGGGTACCGGAAGCCATGAGTTGTTACTGTAGAACATACGGCCTGACTACTTCCGGCGCTTGGGGCCGGTGTCTCTCTGAATTCTCAGACTCGCTTGATAGAAGGAACCAGATTGACATCGCATAGTGCCTCTCATTCCCCCGATTAAGTTCCACACAGCACCAAAATATGGGCAAGGATTGACCACAGACGGGGGGCAGCAGACACAAATGGACCAATTCACTGTGCCAGGGGCGGCTTCCAAACCGGACAACGAGCATGAAGCCCCCAATTCAGTCACGGAGGCATTGCAGCCTGGAACTTCGGGTTGCAAATCCTTGCAGCCATAGAGGCCTTGAGCATGGCAGTCCAAGCCAAAATGTATGCGATTGTTGAGAGTCAACCTCAGTACAGTGGCGGAGAGATCCCTAGCTACAACACAGAATGTAACTAAACCAGAACAAGAAATCTTAACACTAAAAACTACGTTTTCTGAGTTAGCTTAAAGAACAGCCACACTAGAGTGTAGCGCTGTAGAAGCGGAAGGGAGGTCACGGAGGGGGTAACCTCAGGTTGGAGGTCGCTGAGGGCAGGACTCCGGAACTCTTCCTGTTATGTTATGTTATGTTATGAAGAGTTTGTAAAGCGCGCGTACATCAGAAGGTTTCACTGCGCTGAGTTGAGGCCTGGTGACACGGCAGGGAGACTAGTTGTAAGATAGTGCAAACAGCTGTGTTTTGAGGGCTTTCCTAAAGCCCATGAGGTTGTCCTGTGTTCTGATGTCTAAGGGCAGCGAGTTCCAAAAACAGGGAGCAAGGTAGGAGAATTTGAGCCCTCCTTGGCGTTTAAGTTTGATGGTCGGGATGGCGAGCAACCACAGGTTGCCAGACCGAAGGGTGCGACAAGGGGTGTATTTCACAATGCGGCTGCTGAGGAATTTGGGGCTCCTACAGTACAAGGCTTTGAAGAGGAGACACCCAGTCTTGAAAGCAGCACGTTGTGCGACTGGGAGCCAGTGCAATTTAGCCAGCAGGGGCCTGGCGGAGTGCCATTTGGGTTGTTTAAAGATAAGCCTGGCTGCCTGGTTCTGTACCATTTGAAGACGTTTGAGCAGATAAATGGGCAGGCCAAGGTAGATCGAGTTGGAAAAGTCAAGGCGCGATAGAACTAGAGCTATGACTGCCTGAGTGAGGGCCAAGGGGGTGAGAAGGTAAGCTATTTTCCTGATTTTCCTGAGTTGGAAAATGCATGAGGAAACCACTGACCCTACCTGACCTCTAAGCGAGAGATCGGAATTAAGTGTCACTCCAAGACTTTTCACTGAGGGGGAGGGAGTGGGGGGTGGTCCGAGATCGGAAGGCCAGAAGTGAGGGCCCCATGTGGTTGCGCTGTTTCCCGGCAAGATTAGTTCGGTTTTGCCGGGATTAAGTTTAAGGTGGTTAGAGTTCATCCAGCGCTGGATGTGGAGCATGGTGGCCTGAAAATCGGAGACAGAGTTAGGTCCACTGAGCGTAAAGACGAGCTGGAGGTTGTCTGCATAGTTAAATGTGGTGACCTTCATATGTTTTAGGGAACTGATGAGGGGTGTAAGGTAAAGATTAAATAGGAGGGGGGAGAGGGAAGATCCCTGAGGAACCCCGCATGAAGAGTCCACCATGGGTGCGGTGAAAGGGCCGAGGTGGACTGCCTGCGTTCTGTCCTCAAGGAATGACTTGATCCAGTTGAATGCGGAGCCTTGTATACCCGCCTGTTTGACACGGGAAGGGAGGATGTGATGGTCCACCGTGTCAAACGCAGCAGACAAATCGTAAAGTGTCTAGAGTGAATAGAGCGTAGCGCTGTAGAAGCGGAAGGGAGGTCGCGGAGGGGGTAACCTCAGGTTGGAGGTCACTGAGGGCAGGACTCCGGAACTCTTCCTAGAGCAGTGAGTCAGACACACCCTTCCCTTGGCACAATTGTCAGCTTTCATTGTGGTGGAATGGGCACATAGGGCCCTCTTGCCGAAAACTCCTTTGGGCACACCTCTTAGGACACTTATCGCCAAAGGACTTAACTATAGAAAGAGAGACTGTGTATTAAGAGCACCTCGCCAAAAGGGAGACCCCACATATGAGAACCATGTCATTCGCATCTTCCTGGATTACACGAGAGCAATACAACAACAAAGGGCATCCTTTGGTGGGGTAAAGCAAAAACCTAGGTCGAAGGGCTACTCTACCAAGCTAAATTAAAGGTTATACACAGTGATCATGCACATTTGTTCACCACATCTGAGGCCACGTGGGACTGCCTGGAAGTGTGAGGAGAAATAAGAGCAGCCCACAGAGTGGCCGACAGACCGCACGCACCAGGTTTGGGAATGGCGAGGAGAGACACTGACAGAAGGGGAAGATCCAGAATGTCTTAAAAGTCGTCTCAGCGGGTGGTGGTCCACCAGGATGGATCCCTGGAATTGGAGGCAGCCGATGATGGAGGTGGCAGCCAGAGGCCTCCCCATGTAGATCCAATTGAGCAGCGTGCAGACCGGGAGGTAGCGAGGGCACTGGTGGAGGCAGTCACGGCGTCCAGCTCCGACACTAGCATGGGCGACATAGTGGAAGATACGCCACAACATGAGAAACATTGAATTGGCTATAACTCGTAAATATGAAAATATTTCTGAGTGGAATCTTGAATGCACTGATGGTCAGAATGAATGTTATATGGCCAAGAAGTTGTGGATGACTGAGCAAGCAGAGTAGGCTGTTGGAAGTATTGAGACAGATGATAGATGAGCTGGTCACTTCTGCATGACAGGCGGATATGGGCCCTCTCATTCATATTTTCACTGTCCTTATTCTTTCTATTATCTCTTTTTTCTGCACAGAGTTGCAGTGCTTCTAGTTTCACAGCTGTCCCTTTCCCTGCTACAGAAGAGGTGCATTGAGTGGTCGCTGTATAAATGTGTAATATAATGTGATTGATGGTTGGGTGAGGAATGCTTGGCCATATGCATGGAGGCCAAGGTTTAAAGTGATTTGCTGTGGGATTCACAGCTGTCTAAGACACTTAACCCACGCAGGCTGCAAGTTTGAAAATGGATGACTGAATGCAAGGTGCATATGTGACAGATAGGAGGATTGATTAGCACTGTAGATAGTAAATAGCACACAATTAGATCATTTAGGACATATTGGCTGCAGATGTTGATGTGAATTCAATGTTGGGGTATATTATTTCAAATTCAGTTTGGGGGAGGAGAGCTCAGGGGTTGCAGTACTTGGGAATGCACAATTTGTTGGGACAGTGTCAACCAGGAGAGGCGAAAATTAAAATGTCGATGAGGGGGAATAACTAATTTGTAAGAGCAGTGGCGGACCAAAGAGGGGCAATGCAGGGGGCGGGGACAGATAGCTAATCAGACGGGACAATTTAAGATAATAAAATGGAATGTGAGGGGGCTAAACATGTACATGAAGCTATACAGGGTGCAGACTTACCTACGTAGACAAGGAGCACACATAGCAATGTTAAAATAGACTCATTTATTAGATTACGAAATTCAGAAACGGCATAAGAAATGGTAGGGCAGCTTTACGCCTCCACAAATTCATCGTCTCCGAGGGGAGTACTGGTATGGGTTGCACCCCAAGTCCCCTTCCAGTTGCACAATTACATAGTGGACATAGAAGGCAGGTACATAATAACACATGGCTCAATAGATAGAAAGGAGGTACGCCTTGTCAATATATATACCCCTAACATAGATAATAGCGCCTATTTTTGGAGCTAGAAAAACTCCTCATTCCTTATGCAGCTATGCCTATTATATGGGGAGGAGACTTTAACTGCATAAGGGACAGCAACATGGACAGACACCCACCAAATGCAAATACTAAGCCCAACATGACAGCTGTGATACAAGAGGTGATGTGTTGTCTGCAGTGTGTAAATATCTGGTGAGAGATGCACCTGCAGAGGCAGAGTTACACCTGCTACACGCCAACGCGAGAGGTCCACAGCAGGCTAGACAGATTTCTCCTCTCTAATGAGGCAGTACCATTCACCATACAGACATGCATCCTCACATGATGTCTCTCAGATCACGCACAGGTCCTGCTTGAATGAGGCTCGGTTCGCTCCAGGCTGAAACTGCCCATTTGGCGGCTGGGTCCTGATGTGCTTCGGGAGCCTGGCCTACATTCTGAACTCAAAGAGTTGATTGTGGGATTCTTTATTGTAAACTGGTCCACTGCTAGCTCTAGAGCTACAAAATGGGACGCGCTAAAAGTAGTGCTCCATGGGGAGTGTCTCTCCAAAATTGGGGGGATGTGACGCAAGTTAGAAACTGAACTAAAAGATGCAGAAAATGAGCTGTCCCGGTTGCAACATGTTTTGCTAACAACAGTGTCGTACTCCATGTTACAGGCCCGCCACTGGGTGAGTGAAATCTGGGACAGACTTGACTGTCTCACTAGGCAGGAATACCACCAGCTGTTGCACAAAGAGGGTGACGAATCAGGGAGACATTTAGCATGGCTTCTGAAGAGGGAACGCCCATCCACACTGATACTTACGTTAAAGCACCTGGATGGGAGGATAATAAACATGCAGGCAGAAATTAACAGTCAGTTGCATGAACATCTGGCCACAGTGTACCTTGAGCCACTGGAACACAGAGCCCATTGATCTTGATTTCCTCAGGGACATACCGCTTCCCTGTATTACAGAACAGGCTCAGGCATTGGGGGCAGAGATCCAATTAGACAAACGGAATAAAGCTGTGCGGACAATGGCCCGGTCTAAAACACCAGGCCCAGATGGATTACCAATTAAACTTAACCAGACATACAGTGATTTGCCGCTTCCCAAATTGCTAGAGACCCTGCAAGAGGCTTCGGAAAAAGGAATACTCCCACAATCTATAAGAGATGCCTGCATGGAATTACATGTGGGTGGTCCTCAGACTAATGGGGCTAGGAGACGAGTTCATTAACTGGGTGCAACTATTATACCGGGTCCGTGGGCTCACGTGCACACAGGGGATCAAATATCGGAAAACATCACTATTGAAAGCGGTACCCGGCAGGGTGCCTCTCTCTCCGTTGCTCTTCGCATTGGCTATAGAACCATTGGCGGTCAGGTTGCAAAGAGACAAGGACCAGTGGAGAATTAGAGTCGATAGCTGCATCCAAGTGGTGTCCCTATAAGCGGACTGTATATTGGACAGCTAGAGGAGGCAGTTCTGGCTCTGCTGGGTGTATTACACTCCTTTAGGTAAACATTGGGCCTTGGTATAAATCAACGGAAAATGGTCATCTTCCTGTTGGCTGCTATAATGCAAGTGGCTATACAAGAGCTTCTGCCGGTAGAGTTCAGCTGGGAAACTGATCATTTCAGGTATTCGGGGCACATAGGTGACACATAGGTCTGAGGAACAATATGACCTGAATGTGGGGAAGGTAATTGCGAACCCAATATGGAATAATGTACCCCTCTCCATCATGGGACGGGTTGCACTGGCTAGAATGGTTATGCTGCCAAGGTGCCTATATGCTAGCGAGCTACAATAATGGCTCAGATTTGCCTAAATATTTGATGATGGGTGCTCAGGTCCCCAGCTCATGCTCATTTATAATTCGGCAGGTGGCGGTTGTCTGGGAACAGTCACCCAGGGAAGATGTGTCCGTAGGGCACCCTACACGTCCTCCCTCCCCTTGCAAGGTAGCAGGGGTGCTATCAAATTCAGGTGGTTATGGACATCACCAGGTGGCATTAAGGAGGGTGCTCGACAACCGGCGTCCTCTACGCTAATGGTACCTTCCTCACCTATGAGGAATCAATGGAATGGTACCAATTAGCTCAGGGGCATATTTTAAATACTCCAAAATAGCGCATACCATCAGGGTAATATGACCCTCATTCCCTGATGAACCGACAGAGTCACAAACACTAGCTCTATTGCTAAACCCAAGTTCCACCAGAGGCCTAAAATCTTGCATATATAGGGCCCTCAAAGAAGACCGCGCCATCGAGACGTCACAGATAAAAGAAAGGTGGGCTGCTGACCTGCCAGTCCCCTTCACGGATGGGGAATGGAAGAGTGCATTTGCACAGGTTCAGGAGGTGGCGAACAACACTACGTATAACTAACTCAATTCCACTACTTACATCGTAGGTATTTGAATCCTCCGAGACTGGCTCGATTTAACCCTGCGCGCCCTTCCCACTGTCCCAGATGTGGTTCAGACTCTGGTGCTTTCCTTCACATGACATAGACATGCATCAGACTACAAAGGTATTGGCAACAAGTTATTCAGACTCTCCGAACCATCACAGCGGTCCGAATAGAACAGACAATTAAACATTGCCTACTGGCGATACTCCCGACATCAAAAAAGGGAACGCATACCAGATATAAATTTGCACTTCTGGGCCTGGTATTGGCGAAGAGGAGTATTGCAATACATTAGACCCAAAAACTCTCACCAAAAGTTTTTGTATGATTGTCGGATCTACGGGAATGGGGGGTGGCAGAAGAAAGGTGGCTAAAAAAGTGTAGGTATGGACGAACATGATGAGCGGGATTTGGAGTACTGGGGACACTTGTTAGAAGGAGTGCGATTGCTGGACTCGCAACTGGACTCAGAATCAGACACCTCCCAGAGAGCACAATCAAACACCTCTTTGCCACATGCAGAGGCAAGAGATGGACTGGAAAACCAAGCGTGGGAGAGTCAGATATTGATAAGTGGTGAGACCCGCCACTACCCCTCTTCTCCCCCCACCCCCTCCTCGCACGGGGCACATAACCCCATAACTACTGAATGACAGGTGGGTTCCTGGTCCCGCAAAATGAAACAGATACTTAATGATTTGGTAATATCGTACCTGAGAGCAAATTCAGTCACCAGTCACTGCTGTACAATGTTATAATGTCCCCCCCTTATAGTTCTTTTGTTTTGCTGGTTTTTCTCTAATCATACTGTACGATCCTTAATATTGTGACTGCTGCACAAGGATTGCATGTATAAATCAGGAGTGGGTGAGAAATCCGGCACATCATATACATTGCAATGTAATTTTTGTTGAAGGCCCACTGGGAAGAGTACAAGTAAACATACAGTGTATAACCATGCAATATTATAATAAAAATAAGTTTTAAATACACAATACACTTATTACTAGCTTAAAGAACATGTTTGTACACATATATTTGTAGTAACTATTTTTAAAACCATGTTTGAACCCTTCTTCCTGTTTTTGCGATGATGCTGAGAATTGTGATGCTTTCGGTAACCGCGAGGATCGTGCCTTTTTTAAGAGGTATAAAACACAAATATGAACATATTTTACTGTATTTTAGACACTTGGGGTTTATTACTGCACTATTTAAAGTAATAGTTAATAAAGGGATTTTGTAGAAAAACAATAATTTAAAATGATTTTCTGTTTTTCGCTGTGACGCCAGGCGTTGCGTTGATGTGGGTAGTTATGATCCCCGTGAATACGTCGCGAAATGACAAAACAAATGCAGACATTCAATAACCCCCACCACATTCAAAACATTTAACTGCAAAATGACGTGAATCATGGCTGGATTTTCTGTGTTGGTGCCCAATTGTAGCCAATGTGAGAAGAACCCTATTTAGGGAATTATGCCTGAGCAAAAAAGCAAGCATCAGCCTGGAGTCATCAGCCATGTGTTTTACTCAGAAAAAAACCCCATCCTGGCTCACTGCTGGCATTTTATACATCTCCAGCCCCGCCCTGGGCCCCAATCTGGCCTTCGTATAGTCTATAAGGTGTTCCTGGATTATTTTAAAGGGAAGCCAGAATGACCCTCAGATAAGACCAGGCAAAAGGCAAACTCTTGGCTACCCTTTCAAATCGGAGCGCTCAGAATACCGACAGGCTGCTGTCCTTGCTTTGGAGGAATGAATAGAGACTCAAGGCCATATTATCAAGAATGGCGATAACATTACAGCCATTTTAGTGGCAGGAAACTGCCACTGAAGCGGTGATAAGGGGCTTGATAATATGCCCTTGTGAATTCCAATAGAAGCCCAGGTTTGATGTCCTTTACACCAGAACCTGGGCTTCTATTGGAATTCACAAGGGCATATTATCAAGCCCCATATCGCCGCTTTAGCGGCAGTTTCCTGTGGGGAAATGCTGCATCTACGATGCATATGTAGCAACAATAATGATTTGAAGGTAGCACAAAAGGAGAGTAGAAGACGATTCGAACAGAGAGGCTACTCGGGTAAAGTAATAGAGAAGGCCATCACTAAATCGATGTTGATGACAAGAGAGGAAGCATTACAAGAGAGAACTAAAGACCCGAATATCGATATTAACAGTAATGGCAATGCAAAAGTTAAAAAGAGTGAAGATTTTAGATTGATCATGAAATATAGCAAACAGCAGAAGTCATTGAACAGAATTTTCCAGCAAAATTGGCCTCTGGTACGAAATGACCGGGTGATAGGACCCCTACTACTAAAGACGGTCTGAATCAGAGATGCGCAGTATAGCCGGAAGGGGACAAAAAACGAAACCATCACCCGGGGAAGAGCTTTATGTTTTATGCTGCAAAAAAGCCAAACATTACGCCCAAGGCCCCCAAGAAATCCAGAAGTACAAACCACAAGCGGCAGCAGAGGCGTAAGGCAAATGCCAGGCAAGCCAAATCAGAGCAGGAAAAGAGGACGGGGATATTGGAAGAACAAATAGGAAATAAAGACGGAATAAACAACACAATTGTCAATTTAGCCAACATAAAATTAACCAAACAGGAGGAAAACATATTAAGCCGTGGATTATCATATGCCCCACAGACAGATTTTGATTACGCATCAACCAGATTGGATGTGTACAAAGGAGTGCGTAAATTAAAATTGAAAAAGCATTTACTAATCAACAAAGCACCAACAGAACAAATTCAAAGTCAAACAACAACGTTAGTGGGGACTATTGATTCAGACCTGTCACAATCAGATATACCTTTATTACAAGTGATGCAAGATTTATGTGATGAAAATGATGGTCATGCTAGTCGAAACAACATGGCAGCCAATATCAATATGTCGAAGGATGTGCAAAATCCAAGACAAGCAACTCCGTTCAACCCTAGATCCTCATATAATCCTATCGCTGTGAGGGACTCTATTGGCATTTTTCACGAGACAATAATCTCGTAAATTAAAACGTTGAATAAAACTGTACAAATGAAAGATAAAAACTCTAACAAAATAAATCAGCAATACAGGAATTGTAAAAAGATATTGTCATCCACAACAGTGACAAGGGTGGAAATATAGGGGCATATGTATCAAACGATTTTGTATTCGCAAACGCTGCGATTCGCAAAAAAAAATGCCCTTAGGGCATGTATGTGCGCCATATGCGCACACATGCTAATTTCAGGGGTGCATCAGGGTGTCATCATGACACCCTTGCACCTTTGAAATTATTCTCAATTTGCGATTAGCAAATTGCGAATCGCAATTTGAGAATGACTTCCCATTCATTGCTATGGGCCTCCTGGCCCATAGGAATGAATGGGAAGGTATTCCTTAATTGCGATTTCGCAATTTGCTAATCGCAATTAAGGAATATTAAGAATTCGCAAAATATGTGCGAATTTTTAAATACATCCCGTTTTGCAATTCTCAAATAGCGATTCTCAAAAAATCGCTATTTGAGATTCGCTAATGGAGATTTTGATACATATGCCCCTTAGTGATTTGGCCACTAGCAGATTACAACAAAGAAGCCTTCACCAGTTAAATGATCGGATCGTGCTACAATTGCACCAATACAGCCAATCTGAAAATCACGTATAAAGAGTACTTTACCAAACTGTCCAGATGGAAAAGTGCAAATTTAACAAGCATTGATGAGTATACATTTTTGAGAAAAGACAATCCTACTACACCGACTGTATTTTATCCCAAAAGTCCATAAGGAAGCCACAAACCCTTCAGGGCGATCTATCATCTCGGCCCGGGAGGGATCATTAGAGCATAACACAAAATACATTGATTATTTTTTGCAAAGTTATGTCCAGGACCACAAATTGTATGTCAAGGATTTCAGTGACTTTCTAAGAAATATTTCCAAGTTTGTTTGGCAGGATAATATGTTATTAATTGCTTTGGATGTCACTGCATTGTACACGAGAATTGAACATACTGACGGAATTTCAGCAATTGAATATTATTTGTCTCGTAGGTCTGTGCAATACAAGGAGCACAGTAACATGTTGATTGAAATTATTAGATTTTGTTTATTCAACAACATCTTTATGTTCAATAGTCAATTCTATCAGAAAACCAGAGGTGTAGCCATGGGGACCGACTTCTCACCCAGTTATGCCTGTCTACTTATGAGTATGTGGGAGGAGCTGGTCCTCATGGAAAGACATTCTCAAAGCATGAATAACAATGTTAAAATGCGGCTACGCTACTTTGATGACTTGTTCGTGGTGTGGCAGGGAACCTTAGAACAGGCCAACATGTTTGCCGATAGCATCAATGCCAACAGTATCAATCTGCATTTCACTGCTACAATCAGCCAAACTAGTGCTGAGTTTTTAGATACTCAGATTTACATCAATAATAATAAATTCGAAACCTGTTTATTCAGGAAGAAAACGCCAGGCAATTCTACTCTCCATGCGAGTAGTTCTCACGCCAAACACCTTCTTAACAGCACCTATGGGAAAATGCTGCGTCTACGATGCATATGTAGCAACAATGATGATTTGGGGGTAGCACAACAGGAGAGTAGAAGACGATTCGAACAGAGAGGCTACTCGGGTAATGTAATAGAGAAGACCATCGCTAAATCGATGTTGATGACAAGAGAGGAAGCAGTACAAGAGAGAACTAAAGACTCGAATATCGATATTAACAGTAATGGCAATGCAAGAGATAAAGGCAATGAAGATTTTAGATTGATCATGAAATATAGCAAACAGCAGAAGTCATTGAACAGAATTATCCAGCAAAATTGGCCTCTGGTACGAAATGACCCAGTTATGGGACCCCTGCTATCGCAGAGGGAGTCCATCACCTACAGTAAAGCACCATCTATGAGGGACATTTTGGTGAAAAATAGCCCGGAGGTCATAGATAACAGCAGCTGGATACAATCAAATAAAGGGTTCTATAGATGTAAAACTTGTAAAGAATGTTCCCATGGCTTCAACAAAAGTACATACAATACACCGTTCAGTGAAAAGGTCTGTAAAATTTCTAAACTGTTAACATGCAATAAGAATTTGCTGTCTATGGGCTGTTGTGTCCATGTGGCCTGCAGTACATAGGCAGCACAAAATTGCCGGTACATAAGCGAGTGTTGCAACATCTTAGAGCCATCACAAACCAGGACAATACCTATCCTGTGGTATGTCACTTTAGGGAAAAACATGAATCCAATATTTTGTACCTAAAGTATTGTGTAATAGAAGCAGTCCCCCCAGCGGGAGAGGGGATGATAGAGAGAATAAAAAAAGAAAGCTGGAAACTAGATATATAGTACAGCTAGATTCCAAACATCCTGGGGGGTTGAATGCCACAGAGGATTTGCACATTTGTTTAACATGAAGCAGTTTATTACAGATCTATGGACAATAGGGGAATAATATTGAAGTCTTAACCTTTTGATACACAGTTTTTATGAATCTATTTATTCTATGGCAATTTTAGTTAATTTTTATACAAGGGTAATTAACTTAGGAATTTGTATGGATATATTGATTAACAGATATATAATGGTTTTAATAGCTATTTTTATCTGTTTTAACATATTATGTATTTATACACATCAGCATAAATTTGCACAATATTCCTACCCCTTGAATCGAATTGGCAATTTGCTATAGTATAGGATTCTCCAAAATGTGGTAAAAAATGAAAAGCATCAATAACCCTTACAGCATGACATAGAATATTTAATCAATATTTGATTTAACTCTGGAAGACTGCCACTTCTACTTTATGAAATGAGACCATGACATTCCAAACCACCATTTAAAGTATTTACAACAGTACATAAATCTTATCTGAGATTTTTTTGCACACAACTGACATGCACTTTATTTCACCAAGCACTTTAGGATGATGTACCATGTGTCAATTTAAAAAAATCAAATTACATGAACTGATGATTAAAAAGAATAATGTTGAGGATTAAACCCTGAATTTCATTTTTTTTTAAATACTGTATACTCAATAGTTACACAGTACAATGTATTTTACAGGCATTTTGAGATATATAAATGTTAAATAAAAGCAACAATACTATCATATGCAAATGAGTTCGAGGGTATTACGATAGTAGACAATATGAGTTACAACATTTAAAAAATATTAGATCAATTGTAAAAGGTCGACATATTTGAAATTACATGTATTTTGTCTATGTTCATGACGACTAAATCATACATACTGTCACATAAAATACTGCATATATGCACTGCAAACTTTCAGACAGAACATGCTGTTGTTTTTAGGACTGGGTGGCAAACTTCATCTCGTTCGCAGAGTTTTCTGCACTCCGCGGAGCTCGTGGAGTGCAGAAAACTACGCTTCTGTGCAGCTGAGTTTTTTCCCCGTTCACGATCCGAACAGTAAGTTTGCGATCTTGAACGGTAAGTTCGCAAGCGCAAGCTGCCACTCGGGTAGAATTTCTATCTGAACAGCAGAAATACCAGCACAAACTGCAGTTCACACTGCACTCTGCCACTTGCGGAACTTGGCAGAGTTTTTTTGCAACTTTGCGGAGTTCCACAAAGCAAAACTCAGCAAACTACGCCCAGGCATAGTTGTTTTTGCGTTCTGCTCTTTCCTGGGATTTAGTCTGAACACTGAAGACAACGTGGAACAACAATGCCCTTTGTTATTTTCTTCTGGTCGGGCCCTAGCACCTAAACGAAACATGTAGATGCATCTGTTGTTTGAGAACATGTATTTTGATCATATAGATATACACGGGTGGGTATCACACACTTGGAGAAGGATCTTTCAAGAGAAGGGAGCGTGACAGCACCTGTGAAGTACATCTTCCATCTCTAGAATGAGGTACGGGGTCTGCTGCTAACAATCAGAGATCTTCTGATATATATTCATTTTGCTTCTGTAGAATGGGAGGGCGATAAGGATACACTGTTGTATATAATGACAGCACCTTTCATGATTTACCGACTACTTGCTATGCTAAGTGTATTTGTGTTAGGCATTTACTACTTGTTGTGGCACATATAATTAATACGAGAGCACAATAGTTGAAATAAACACATACAACTTTTCTCATGTTTCTGTCAGATCTTATTGTGGACTAGTACAAGAGTGAGAGCGAAAAGGTGTGTTCTGCAACCACGATTCCTGAGAGGGTCAGAAATGTTGTGTTCTGGGGTGTCTAATCACTTGTTTCTCTGTGAGTGAGTAGGAGGGCAAGTGAGACACTATAGCTAGTTGGCTCTCTGGCCCATGGGTACTCAGGTTTTAAGATGACTCTGCCTTCTAAGGTTCCATGATCCCAAGCATAGTTCTGTGACTCCTCAGAATCCCTGCCACACTCCTTGGAGGATTGAATAAGTTCATGGGTAATGCCTAGGTGATTCTTGAGGATACAAGTAGTGCCTAGATGATTCCCTCAATATGTCATAATTCCATGGGTCATTCCATATCTGCATACGTACTGCCTGCAAGTTTGCATGAGTATACAATTTGTATCTGGGTGTTTGGATGAGTGTATGAGTAGAGCATGAATGATTCAACAAGGGCATTACTAATTCTTCAATAATTCAATACATGCATAGATACTGGTAGGATGAATAAATGAGTGCAACTTTAGTACCTGGATGATTGCAAGAGTACATATATAGTATATAGGCGATTTATGCAATGCATGGATAGTTCATGCATGATTGTTTAAGCCCATGCATAGCACCTAACCTATTGGATGAGAGGATGAATAGTGTTTCAGCGGTTGGATAGTGCCCATGTCATTTTGGTTGACAGAACAGGTGGGGCCTGGATCCTTACATAACTACATGGGTAGTGCCTGGAGGATTAATTAAGTGCCTCTGTCGTGCCTACCTAATTAGATTAGTGCATGACTAGTGTCTGAGTGACTGCATGATTCCATTGTTAAAGCTTGAGAGACTGGATGAAAGTTAGTAGGCTGCTGCGTGATTTTACTAGTGCAAGACTGTTAGCTCAGTAATTACATGACTGCATAGGTACTTGATGGGTTTACTACAATGGTCCTCTCTACTTAATTACATGAGTGCATGAGTAGAGCCTGAGTGTTTCATCAGTGCACGCATGTGCCTCTGTATTTCAATCAGTGAATGGGTTATAGGTCGGTGTTTAGATGGCTGCCTAGGTTCTGCGCAAATATTATACCAATGTATTAGTTACAGCCTTGTTAATAATTGCATAACTCAATAGATAGTACCTAGGTGATTAGATGAATGTATATGTAGTGGCTGCATAGTTCAATAACTACATAATTTCGACCTGCCTGATTGCAAGAGTACATGTTTAGTTTCTGGATTATTGAAAAACTCCATGCATACAGAATCACTGATTTGATGACTGACTGACTAGTGGCTGTGTGACTCCATGAGGGTCTGAATACTGCCTGACTGACTGAGAAAGTACCTTCATTGCTGTTAGATACATAACAGTTGTCACTATATCTCTGAATCATTAGTTATCTCCTTCTGTCAGTATCAAACTACCTGTTTTACTGTATACATGCTTTCTTATGAACTATGTATGAGTGAAAAATAGCTATCATACTTGACATATAATTGCATACATGGCCCTCTAGAAACATACATTGCTTTGTTACTGAGTGTGCACATGCATCAGCATATTTCTAAAATGGAAAACAACATATTGACATTTTTCAAAGCACAAAATCTTTAGTGAAGTTCATACCTACGTCATTTCTCAAATACTTCTTCTGCTAATAAAACATATATTCGGCATATCTCAAACAAAAGTTACACTCGAAATAAAGCTAGCACAAGAACTGTCGAGGCCTTCTGCACTATTAATCCCTCTCAATTTTAAACAAACCGTGTTTAAAGGAATACACTATCCCTACCATATAGATGAAGTTTTCATCAGCCTTGCTGAACATACATCACCATGTAAACTTTTATGTGATTTCTTACTAGATGTATACCTGCAAGACATCTTTCCCAAATTATATACTTCTCTGCATCTTTAAATAAACTCAAAAGTGCCACCATATACATAGCTATGTGCAAGCACAGAAAAAATATTTCACCATCTTAGCATATGTAAAGAGGTCATATAACTTAAAAACCACATTGACAAACACTTCACAATACATACCTAACAAGTATTACTTCTATCTAATTCTTATACAGACGGACAACATGTTCTCATTTTTTATTTTCACTACAACATTCCTGGGTAATAATGTTACTAAAAGTACTACAACTTCAAGAATGCAAACAACAGATGTATCTATTCTGCACATGATGGTTAGACATTTAAAAGATTCTTAGCTCGTCATTGCAACTTTCCACAAAACTATACAGTTATTTTTCAATAAAATACAAAATGTAATAAACAGGCACTAATTAATTTTTCTCTTACTTCCCAAAACATTCACCACTAACCACTCAAACACATAACCTCTAATAGATTATGTTCATCTCACATATTTTTTCATATCACTGTTAAACTCTTTTTCATCAATCTCCCATTTACATCTTCATTTCCAATGTACATTTTTAAATGAATTAGAAAGTGATATACATACCACTGAATTCAGTTTGTATATTTTATTGTTGCTTTAGCTCTTTCTGCATAGTTTTAACACTGTTAATATTTGTTAAAACTAAGCACAACAATGGTGCAACACTCTCATACAAAGCAAATCTAAAATCGCAACCTCTTAAACTTTCCACTCTATCATCATGAGAAAGCAAGCAAATGAATTCATGTCTTTTATTTTAGATCACTGCATCTCCACTTGTGAATGCTTAGCATCTGTTAACCCTTTTTCTCTCTTTCGAAACGAGGTTCCTGTTGGAGCATTTTGCGGTTAAAACCTATATCTAGCTGCATTTTTCAGAAATCTAATTACTACACAACTGTTTTTACATTGTCCTGAGTTGCTAATTAAAACTTGCCATTACTTATATAATAATAAAATCCAAAACATCCCATGGAAATAATTTTGTAATGGCAACAATAGATGTGACATCACTATACCCATCAGTTCTACATGAGGATGGAATATCACCTGTAAAATATTTTTTAGAAACAAGATCAATCTGCTTCTTGGAACATTCAGAAATGTTAATAGAAATGCTGACATATTGCCTAACCCATAATATATTTCTTTTTAAAGGAGACCTTTCCCAACAAAAACAGGGGACCGCAATGGGTACATATTTTGCGCCCACGTATGCCAATCATTTAATGGGACTCAGGTAATCTGAAATCTTTAAGAAAGAAGAAAACATTAACATCAAATTTTGGACAAGATTTATTGACGATCTCTTTGTTATATGGGAAGTGAATTTGAGAACTTCATACACTCGCTGAATAACAACCAATATAACTTGTCCTCTATATCTACAATCAGTAGAGATAGTGTAATCTTCCTAGACGTGGAGGTCTTCGTAAAGATTCAAAGACTCTGTACAAGAATGCATCGAAAGCTGACCTCATGCAATAGCATTCTCCATGCGAATAGTGTACATCCCAAAAATGTAAAAGGGAGTATACCATATGGAGAAATGCTCAGATCAGACAGAAAATTGCTCAGAAACATCAGATATTGAAAAACAACTTGAAGAAATGAGGAGTCGATATCTTGAAAGAGGTTACCCATTGGAAGTAATAGAAACTGCAAGAAATAAGGTACGGCAAAGATCAAGAGATGAACATTTGACACCTCAAACAAGAAATGATGAGGAAGATAATGGAAATTACAAAATAAATGTCTGATTATGATTTTAACAAAGAAAATAAAGAGCTGGAAGATATGTTACAGAGAAAGAGGGAAAATCCTTGTATTAGTTGAAACTTTGAAAAAGACATTATCCACGAATCCAAATGTCACCTATAGAAAGACAGCTTCCTTGGGAGATATTCTAACACAAAGTCATCTTGAAATAAAACAATCCACATTAATGTCTTGGTTAGCACACCGGGCTTCTGGAAATATTCAAAATGTTGAGCATGCAAACATGGTCTAAATTCAACATCACACAAACTTCGAAATGGAAAATTTAAAAAAATGAAAAGCATATCACTTGCGAATCGAAATTTGTAGTTTAAATACTGGAATGTCCCTGCGGGAAACAATATGGAGGAAGCACCATCAATGAGCTGAAATTGAGAATCCTCCAACATTTATGTGTCATAAAGAACAAGGATCTTTCCTGTCCAATTGCAAAACATTCCTTAGATGATCATACAAGTGACAGCCAACAACTGAAATATTTTGGAATAAAACATGTGGGAGTGAAGGAACGAGTAGGTGACAGAACTTTAAGTCTAAGACGTATAGAATTTCGTCTTATTCTAGCAATTGGAACTGAAACCCCACATGGACATAATCTGTTTGCAGAATTACATAAGCAATTGAAAAACTGAAATTAAACACAAGATTGCCTGAAACTGAAGCCCAGTGTGGATACCGGTAGGCAGCTCAGCTGTGTGCCTGGAGTTCCAGGCCTAACATATGCAGAATGCTGTTGTCGGATACGAACAGAAACTCCATGAGAAGTGATTAGGAAGACAGCAAGTGTGTATCTACTTCAGTGCCGCTCGAGGACTGCTACCTGGCTGTTGATCTCTGGGGCACATCTTTTTCACCGGACGCTGTATCCTGAAGGACATTACGCTGCCTGAAGCCACCTGCCACCTGCCACAGGGGAGACTCTGCAATTTGCCATCCACGCACTCGGGACTGCGAGGACCAGGGAGCTGTGCGCGTTGCACATTGGCTGCACCTGGCCCTCTTCCCGACTCCTCCCCCGCAGAGCATAATGCGACTCGCGGCCCCCGCTTCGCGGGAGCCGCTCGAGGACTGCTACCTGGCTGTTGATCTCTGGGGCACATCTTTTTCACCGGACGCTGTATCCTGAAGGACATTACGCTGCCTGAAGCCACCTGCCACCTGCCACAGGGGAGACTCTGCAATTTGCCATCCACGCACTCGGGACTGCGAGGACCAGGGAGCTGTGCGCGTTGCACATTGGCTGCACCTGGCCCTCTTCCCGACTCCTCCTCTATCTCCGCCCCATTCTCCTTTATCACCACACTACTGCTCTCGCGCGCTAGCGGGACGCGTGCGGGTCGAGAGCCGGGGCGAAGACCGGGCAAAGAGCGGGCCATTTGAGGCCGTTCGAGTACGGTCGAGGGAGGGCGAGAGACACCTCAGGCTGTCCGTAATCCACTATATACCAGGTGCTGTTGGAGACATTATGACTACGAGAGAGACCAGGAGCAAGAGTGCCATGGCGACGGGAAGACCAACAGGTACATTGGACACGTACTTTGCTAAAGCTGGGTCTCTACTTGTGGATGAGATCTCCATTCTCGAAAGACGTATCTCCCAAGAAATAGATTGGGTGAGGAGATCCTCCCTGGGACCTATTGCAAATGTTACTACTCCCGCCAAGTCATTAAACCCTATAACACTTCCGATAGGGGGGGTTGCCGGGGTAACTGTTCTCCCAGATCCGTCTGATACTAACTGCTCCATTACCTCCTCTATTGATTGTGATAATTCCGAGCATGCAGAGCTCAGTATACTATCTCTTCCAAACTGTAAGGGCCCCGCAGCTTGCACCACTGCTGAGGTAGCGGTTACTGATTTGTCTACAAGTAAAACCAAGGACCAGACCATGCTCTTACAGGGGGAGAAGGAGGGAGCAATCCCGAAAACGGATAAAAGGGCTCATAAAACTAAGGGGGGAAAATCCAAAGCCCCAAAAGCCATCTCTAGGGTTAGGGGAACTAAACTGGACATAGTTGGCAAAGGGTCGGTCTTATCCCGTAAACATGAATCCCCGCAACAACATACCACGGCAAAAAACCCACCTAGTCAACAAAATGTTGCCGGAATGGATGATAGTATGTATACTGGCCTACGTACCCTACTGAGGGAATTCCTCTCTCCTTTAGAAGACCGTTTGGCCAACATAGAGATTTGTCTAATAGACCTGCGTAAGGGATTGTTAGGCTTAGCCTCAGACCAAAGAGCAGGTACACACGCAGTAGTTGGACACCCCACAGGGATTTCTAATTTACCCAATTTACCATCTAATTCTAACATCTTGTCCAATGCACCTCCAACAGTTATTCTAACGGACAATGCGCAGCCAGCTTCTTTGCTACAATCTGTTCCCGTACTATCCTGAAACCACCAACCTGTCACAGGAGTTACCTGTAGGCCGAATTTATCTGGTTCGGCCTCTGGTTCCGATCAGGAAAAATTAACACACGACGCAAGGAACCATATAGATAGCCAACAAAACAGGCGCAAAGCGATAAATCTGCCCCCCGAGGCTGCTGCCTATTCTGTTGTCCTGAAGGGAGTACCCACGTTTGAGGGAACTGTGGTGGAACCTTATGATTCTTTACATAATAAGGTTACTAGTTGGTTAAATACCCATAGGCCATTACCACCTAATACTAAGGGAGAAATTCTTATGGTAAGAAGAGTCCCATGGATCGGTTATACAGACAAGAAATGTGTTGGTGACTGCATAATTGTGAACTTTAGGAATCCTAAAATTGTGCCATATATTTGCAATTGGACTGGGAACACAGGGTCTACATCTATTGAAGTGGTCCACCTGTCATTTTTTTATCCCAATACTTATAAGCCAATTTTGAACAATGACTATGGTTGGACCCTGGTCGGACCTGCTGCTGATGGCCGCAGAGTCTGGCCCAACCGTAATGCACCCAGTAACAACCTTGGTAACTTTTGGTACCCTAATAGATACAGCTGCCTTGAACAGATAGATTGACTTTTCAAGGGTCAGGGACAGGCCGGATGCGAAATAGATAGCGCCACTCAAGAATACGGTGCCCCTCGAAGGGAGAACTTGACATCTATTAACCCCCTTGGTCAAGTAACTGATTTATCTAAAATTATAACTCCACCGGGCTGTATTAGTAATAAGTTCAAATTGCAAATCTCAACACATCATGCAGCAGACCAGATGGAACCACCAACTTTGGAAATACCATTGCCCAGTCCTACGACTCCATCAACGGATGTCGCTCCGCTTAAAAGTGGTGGAAGCGATTCAGATCCGTTTGACGACTCCCTAAAGGTTCTTTCCTGGAATGTTGCTGGTATTGTCAATAAACTTGACACGAGTGACTGGGACTCCTTGATAGCAAATAGCGATATCTGTCTCTTCCAAGAGACATGGGCTAGGGAACCATTATCTAGAGTGGGGTATGCTGTGTTTGAAATTAATGCGACCTGGTCAGGTAGAGGGAGGCCCTCTGGAGGACTGGCGATCTGGGTCGCTAGTCACATTGGGTGTAATGCGGAGAGTCAACCGACTCACTCCCAGGATATTCAGTGTGTTATACTCAGGTGGCCCAACGCTTTAAGTCTAGCAATAATTAACGTATACTCCCGACCCACCAAGCTGGCTATGGAATCTCCCACACTTGACGATCTTACTGGCTTTCTGGCTAGCCTCCCGAATGACCTTAAGATAGTCTTGGGAGGCGACTTAAATTGTCACTTTGAGCCTTTAGAAGGCCTCAAGGAAGGAGCACTTGCAGTGGAAGATGACCTCTGGGGTGTTCCGCGTTGCCAATCCCCATATGTTAAAATCTGGTCTCCCCTAGTAGTACAAATACTCTCCTTAACGCTAAATTTTTCCTTAAGGGCATGCAATGGCCGCAGTATTTCAGATACCCCCTCCGTATGCACTTTTAACAGGAGGAATAATGAATCCAGGTTAGACTACATTTTGGTAGACATTAGTCTCTGGCCCAAGATTCAGGACTTTAGAATAATTGTAAGATCGGATAGTGATCATAATGCACTTGTAATGTATATGGTGCACCCTAAAGGTACAGCTCGATCACTCGCCGATGAGCCCAGACACGATCCTGGGAACCTGTTAATTAGTTCCAATAGACGTAGGATCAAATGGGGGAAACTGGCGAGCTCAGACGAGTCCATAAGCAAAATTTTTCGGCTAGCACTCCCGAAGCTTATGGAAACGGATAATCTAATCTCGCAGCCAAGAATCCCAGAATTCAATAAGAAATTAGCTCATATCCATGAAGAACTGGTGGCCCTTTTAGGCGAGGTCTTTTACCCAGTGTTACCACAAAGGAAAAAAATAACCCGTACCCCAAACTGGTACAATGCATCCTGTAAAAAGGCCAAGTCCGAACTCCTGAAGTGTGTTAAAATGGGATCGGACAAGTGCAAACTTGCTGAGCTTAGACGGATTTACAAGAAAACTATGGCAGTGGCGCGAGCTGACTGGGACTGGAATAAATGGCAGGATTTAACATCAGCACTGGAAGCGAAAGATCTGAGGAAATTCTGGTCCCTGGTGAATACTGGCATGCCAGAACACAAAGCTGCAATAGAGCCAAACATTGCAGCTTCCGCTTGGGAGGCCCATTTTGGCCAACTATACCAGGAACCACCTCAGATCGATGGCGTAAGGGACAGGGCCTTTACTGTCGCTCCTGCCACTGTACCGGCCTTGGAATTTACTCTCTCCGAGGTGGTCAGTGTTATTCTAGCCCTGTCGAGGGAGAAGGCCCCAGGACTTGACAGGTTGCCCGGCGATCTTTTTCGCTCCTATCCAGATATATGGGGTCCTTATCTTCTCACACTCTTTAACGCCATTCTGGGTGGGATGGAGATTCCTTGTACTTGGCTGGGGGCTGAGATAGTGCCCATTTTTAAAAAGGGCTCTCCTCTAGTCCCAGCCAACTACAGGCCAATAAGTCTTATAGATGTCCCCCAGAAAATTTACTCCCGTCTACTCCTAAACCATCTCATGGAGTGGATGGAGGAAAATAAAATTCTCAGCCCCTTACAAGCTGGCTTCAGAAAAAACACGTCCACCATGGATCAGATCATCCGCCCCGTACTCCTATATTGGAAAACTGTAATTATTGAGAGGGGAAGGCTGTACATGGTGTTCGTGGACCTGAGGTCAGCTTTTGACTTGGTCCCCAGGAAGAAACTTTGGGAGACACTAACGGGGCTGGGAGTCCCACGCCACCTATTAAATGCCATCATTAGGCTCCACCAAAACAACTTTGCACAGGTCAGGTATGGAAGGACAGGTGAGCTGACATCTAGATTCCCAGTTCATAGAGGGGTGAGACAGGGTTGTGTCCTTGCCCCGACCCTCTTCTGCCTCTATGTTAACAACGTAATCGCACATCTTGACAACGTTCATGACAATGATGCCCCGTCCCTGGCCGGCAGGAGGGTACCGGCCATTATGTTTGCGGACGATACCCTGCTGCTGTCCAAATCTCCGATGGGGATCCAACGGATTTTAGATGGCTTTGGTCTTTTCTGTAGCCAATATGGCTTGGAAATAAATACAGGGAAGACCAAGTTTATGATATTTAATCCCACAGCCAAAACTAGACCAAACCCTTCCCTGAGTTCAGTAACACTGGAGAGAGTAAAAACGTTTCAGTATTTAGGGGTAACGCTGCATGAGAACCTATCATGGGAACCTCACGTAGCAATAAGCCGCCTGAAACTTGCACAAATGTCGGGGGGAATTCTGAAGGTGGCAAATTCTTCCACCTATAAACCAATTAGCCCGGCAGTGGTAATGTACAAGTCCCAAGTTAAAGCTGCTGCAACCTATGGTGGAGAACTTTGGGGACACAAGGCGGGCACAGGAATTATTAATGTAGAAAATAATTTCCTAAGGCGTCTCCTGGCCCTCCCCCGCGGTACACCTCTTCTTCCCCTAAGACTTGATATGGGCCTACCCTCTATAAAAGAGGACCTGGAACTTATGCCATTAAGGTTCTGGCATAGGCTCTGGTCTACTGCTGAGCTTTCACATTATAGGCAAGAGCTTGTACATGTCATGAATCTGAATTTTTGCGATAAAATCCCTTGGTTAGCATTCATAAAGAAAGAACTCCATCGGATGGGACTCCCTGAACTATGGGAGTCGCCTGAGCAAGGCTGTCTGGGGGTTTCCCGCAAACGTTTTGTGGGTATATATAGGGAGCAACGCTATGCCTCCCTGGTCTCTGCATCCAATAAAGGGTCCTTGACCGATCGATTTCTGACTTTTAAGGACTCTTATCAGTTTGAGGGATTTATGGATATTATTTTCCCCATATTATCCATAAAATTATTTATACAATGGAGGCTAGGGACTCTCCCTATTAAAATTTTCACCCACAATTGGTCAAAAAATAACGACAAAACTTGTCCAGGCTGTTGTATTCATGATGAGGAAGAAACCCACATTGTTTTCTTTTGCCCAGCTTACAATAGACCAAGAAGATACTGGTTAATTCCGCTATGCAGAAACCTGGGCATTAGGAGTCATCTCCAGGTGTATAGAATATTGAAAACAAATACTAGTCCGCACATAGTCTTTGCAGTTGCAAAATTTTTAATGGCTATGTGGCAGATAAGGTCCAAACTAATTAACAACCGGTCTGTCTAATGAATTTCTTGGTTTGAGATGCCCGCAATCCTTTGTGTATTGATTTTACTGATTTTATTAACTACTTTTATTCTCTGTGATTCTTTTTAATGTATTGTGTGATTGTATCTTTTATGGCCTAATTGGCCGAAATAAAGAAATTTGGATTGGATTGGATTGGAAATTAAACTAGAGAAGTGGACTTTTTGCTGATTTAAAAAAAACTGAAATTAAACTAGAGAAGTGGACTTTTATCTGTCACTGTATTTAACAACTGTTTTTCCATTTTAGATTCAACAGATATGAATACATGAGATTGTAGGAAATATATTAACAGGATGATGCATACTTTAGGGACTATTACAGCATGGTCTTGTGACTAGTAAATGCTAAGAATAGATCAATTTTAAAATATAGTTGCACTAGAGCACTAGCTCTTTGTGCACATATGTACAGGGGATTGATAGTTACAACAAATAATCCAGAAACTCTTATGGAAACTGAACAAAAATCCAGATGAACCTTTTTTTTAATTATAGCAGTGGAATCGTGAAGAAATCAAATATTGTACTTTACAAAAAACTAAAATCGTAAAATTTAGATCATTCTGTGATTCACTGTGATTGTTTGAACAATTAATACCCGATCTAATCGTTGGCTGACTAAGTAGTCTGTTTTCTATGCCTGAAAACCCAGCCGGAAGTGCATGGTCTGTCTTCCATGTCACCTCATGTAAACACTATGTAATGATGGTTTCAGTTTGTGCAATATGGCTTTAGAAAAAGACCTTGTGGTTGAAACGTGTTGCAGTTAAATCAAATATAACCAATTTCGTGACCATGCTCCTGGAGTGCGAGTATTTCTTGGTATTACACTCATCAATACTAAGTTTTCCTCAAAGATATATATATATATATATATTACCTACTGGCGGTCGCCAGTAGGTAGTTATAGTTAGGACCACGTTTCCATAGGAAATCCGCAACATTCTATTTTGAATAACTTTGGCGCCGGTTGACGAATCCGCTCCTACCCTGAAAGTCTCGGGGGGATTCGTCAAGCGGGGGCTGAGATAAAAGGGGGGTCCCAAAACACGTTTTTCCCATGCATTTTTCCATAGGACCTTTAGACACAGCTACAGCCCGAACGGCTGAACAGAATTTAATGAAATTTGGCAGAGAGGTAGTCCTCAGGTCAAGGAAGTGCCTTTTGTAGGTTTGGTGTAAATCTGTTCAGTAGATTCAGAGAAAATAGCCTTTAAATCAATATATATATCTGAGCCAGCTTACGGTGCGCTTACGGTGCGCTTACCGTACGCGTACGGTGGCGTGCGCGAGCGCGATTCTGATTGGCTGTTAGATCTTAGTAAACATTCGAATCGGTCGAAACCAGGAAGCGGTGGCCGCCATTTCGTGTGTTTCACTCAGAAAAAAAAGGGTGATATCTTGAAAAGGGGGCAAAGGAGAGAGTTACAGACCCCCTAACATTTGTAAAGGGGTCAAAGAAGGACAGAAAAGTACAAAGAAAACATTTATTGATTTTAAAAAAAATCGCGGGGTACGCGTACGGTAAGCTCAACGTACGCGTACGGTAGAAAAAAAAAGAAAAAAAAGAAATGAAATTCAGATTTAAGAGTTTAGATATTAGGGGGCTCTAAAAAGAGCCGTTGTGTTTATGAAGTGATTTGATTTTTTAGTGGTACCTACAGGTAAGTACCGATGCAGAGTCTAAGGTTCAAGAGGAAGACTCTGTTCCCTTCATCATTGAAGTGCACACCATCTCCTCTATAAATGTCTTGCATGTCGTAACGCAAGTTGTTGTGGTAAATGGAACCCATACCATAGTCTCTGAGGAAAGCAGAAACAGATTTGTTGACGTGCTTTCTTGCTTTGTCAATCTGCGGACAAAAATGATTGGACCAGTTCCATTTTTGCCTTTGGCATATGTTAGAAAAGACAAAGGCAGTTTTAGGGAAAAGTGAAAACAGTTGTGCAAAGGTGTCCTTCATAAGCATTTCCAGACCTACCCCAGTCAAAGTGCCTAGGTCATTGCCACCACAGTGCACTATTATGAGGTCAGGGTGTTGGATTTGCATGAAGGATTTCACCAATGGCATCAATTGGTGCCACTTTAACCCTCTCTGACCAATCCATTTAATGTCTACATTTGGCAAAGCAAGGTCTCTCACTATATCTGTTTTCTCTGCATACTTTTCACTCCAGAAGACATAGCTGTGCCCTACAATCCACACTGTGAACATCTTCAAAGGAGAAATGGATGCACTCAGGAGGTGAAATTCAGTAGAATGGTAAAAAGAAATGAAAGACAGTTTGGAAATGGAGGCATACATATTTTTTTTATAAAAAAAAGAACTGATTGGCTGTTTCATACCATTCTAGAATAAAAACTAGGCTGTATGTGTAAATTAATAGAAGCATGTTTTGTATTGGTACAGAAAAATGTGTTACCAAAGAACAGTACTATGGATTTGCTGTTAGGTTTGAAAAGTCAAGCACTCTTGCTCTGTGGAATTGAAACATTGTTTGGTGAACTTCTGACCTAACTCCACACAGCAGTGTTCCATGAGCTGTTGCTATGGTAGCAGGCAGAAGTCAAGTTGGGGGAAGGGTACTAGGCAGAAGTCAAGTTGGGGGAAGGGTACTTTTGGAAAAGGGTTGGGTTTTCAACCAATAGAAATGTGTGATTACATTTGAAAAAAAGGGGGAAGCACTGAGATTTGAAATTAACATGTATATGTGTGGAAAAAGAGAGGGAAAGTTTGCCATTATCTGGTTCTGCTGAGAGGAGAGAGGTGTAAAGAACAGAGATCCTGGCTCTGATAATCTGCTGTTTGAGTGCCACATTTCTTTCACAACTAACTAATTTTAAAGGTGAGTTTAGAGTTTGAGAGGGGATGTATATGGTAAATTAAGAAATGAATAATAGAAATGGAATTCCTTTTGTTGAAGTTATGTTTATCATTTTCTGTTTTGGGAGAAATTTAAATGTGAGGAACATGTAAAATAATATGGACTATGTTTTCACGATAAATTAAGGTGTACTGGTAAAAATAAGGAATACTTTAAGGGTTTCAGGTTGCACTCAGTAATGCAAATACATAAAGCATCAGTAAGGCTGGTTGCCCTTGCTGGAGTGTAGGCAGTCACCCAGGTTACAAATGGTGCTGGTTTGAAAAAGCAGTTTGGACATGTGCTGTTTTCAGAATCTGAAAAGTGGATTCAAGATGTGTCAGTCTGTAAAAGTGTTTATCACTTGCCAAAAAAAAGAAAAGTAAGTGTGCTTTCAAATTGGCAAAGAAATTTCGTTTTGTGACTAATGTGAAAACATGACTCTGTGTGCAAAGAGGAATTACAGGCAGAGATTTATTGCGTATTGCTCTGGTGATTTCACAGTTGCATTAGATGGAAAGGGGGAGCCATTTTTTTGTGTAGAAGCAGACTCTTAGCACACACCCAGCTGCTTATCCTCTGGAATCATGCACAGTATTCACAACCGAGTGGGGTTTGAGGTTTCAGTCAGTAATGCAAATACATACAGCATCAGTAAGGCTGGTTGCCCTTGCTGGAGTGTAGTCAGTCACCCAGGTTACACATGGTGCTGGTCTGAAAAAGCAGTTTGGACATGTGCTTTTTTATGAATCTGAAAAGTGGATTCAAAATGTGTCAGTCTGTAAAAGTGTTTATCACTTGCCAAAAAAAAGAGTAGTAAGTGTGCTTTCAAATTGGCAAAGAAATTATAGTTAGGACCACGTTTCCATAGGAAATCCGCAACATTCTATTTTGAATAACTTTGGCGCCGGTTGACGAATCCTCGCGAATTTTTCAAAATAGGTGGGGCGCTACGCTCCGCTCCTACCCTGAAAGTCTCGGGGGGATTCGTCAAGCGGGGGCTGAGATAAAAGGGGAGTCCCAAAACGCGTTTTTCCCATGCATTTTTCCATAGGACCTTTAGACACAGCTACAGCCCGAACGGCTGAACAGAATTTAATGAAATTTGGCAGAGAGGTAGTCCTCAGGTCAAGGAAGTGCCTTTTGTAGGTTTGGTGTAAATCTGTTCAGTAGATTCAGAGAAAATAGCCTTTAAATCAATATATATATCTGAGCCAGCTTACGGTGCGCTTACGGTGCGCTTACCGTACGCGTACGGTGGCGTGCGCGAGCGCGATTCTGATTGGCTGTTAGATCTTAGTAAACATTCGAATCGGTCGAAACCAGGAAGCGGCGGCCGCCATTTCGTGCGTTTCACTCAGAAAAAAAAGGGTGATATCTTGAAAAGGGGGCAAGGGAGAGAGTTACAGACCCCCTAACATTTGTAAAGGGGTCAAAGAAGGACAGAAAAGTACAAAGAAAACATTTTTGATTTTAAAAAAAATCGCGGGGTACGCGTACGGTAAGCTCAACGTACGCGTACGGTAGAAAAAAAAGAAATGAAATTCAGATTTAAGAGTTTAGATATTAGGGGGCTCTAAAAAGAGCCGTTGTGTTTATGAAGTGATTTTATTTTTTAGTGGTACCTACAAGTAAGTACCGATGCAGAGTCTAAGGTTCAAGAGGAAGACTCTGTTCCCTTCATCATTGAAGTGCACACCATTTCCTCTATAAATGTCTTGCATGTCGTAACGCAAGTTGTTGTGGTAAATGGAACCCATACCATAGTCTCTGAGGAAAGCAGAAACAGATTTGTTGACGTGCTTTCTTGCTTTGTCAATCTGCGGACAAAAATGATTGGACCAGTTCCATTTTTGCCTTTGGCATATGTTAGAAAAGACAAAGGCAGTTTTAGGGAAAAGTGAAAACAGTTGTGCAAAGGTGTCCTTCATAAGCATTTCCAGACCTACCCCAGTCAAAGTGCCTAGGTCATTGCCACCACAGTGCACTATTATGAGGTCAGGGTGTTGGATTTGCATGAAGGATTTCACCAATGGCATCAATTGGTGCCACTTTAACCCTCTCTGACAAATCCATTTAATGTCTACATTTGGCAAAGCAAGGTCTCTCACCATATCTGTTTTCTCTGCATACTTTTCACTCCAGAAGACATAGCTGTGCCCTACAATCCACACTGTGAACATCTTCAAAGGAGAAATGGATGCACTCAGGAGGTGACATTCAGTAGAATGGTAAAAAGAAATGAATGACAGTTTGGAAATGGAGGCATACATATTTTTTTTATAAAAAAAAGAACTGATTGGCTGTTTCATACCATTCTAGAATAAAAACTAGGCTGTATGTGTAAATTAATAGAAGCATGTTTTGTATTGGTACAGAAAAATGTGTTACCAAAGAACAATACTATGGATTTGCTGTTAGGTTTGAAAAGTCAAGCACTCTTGCTCTGTGTAATTGAAACATTGTTTGGTGAACTTCTGACCTAACTCCACACAGCAGTGTTCCATGAGCTGTTGCTATGGTAGCAGGCAGAAGTCAAGTTGGGGGAAGGGTACTAGGCAGAAGTCAAGTTGGGGGAAGGGTACTTTTGGAAAAGGGTTGGGTTTTCAACCAATAGAAATGTGTGATTACATTTGAAAAAAAGGGGGAAGCACTGAGATTTGAAATTAACATGTATATGTGTGGAAAAAGAGAGGGAAAGTTTGCCATTATCTGGTTCTGCTGAGAGGAGAGAGGTGTAAAGAACAGAGATCCTGGCTCTGATAATCTGCTGTTTAAGTGCCACATTTCTTTCACAACTAACTAATTTTAAAGGTGAGTTTAGAGTTTGAGAGGGGATGTATATGGTAAATTAAGAAATGAATAATAGAAATGGAATTCCTTTTGTTGAAGTTGTGTTTATCATTTTCTGTTTTGGGAGAAATTTAAATGTGAGGAACATGTAAAATAATATGGACTATGTTTTCACGATAAATTAAGGTGTACTGGTAAAAATAAGGAATACTTTAAGGGTTTCAGGTTGCACTCAGTAATGCAAATACATACAGCATCAGTAAGGCTGGTTGCCCTTGCTGGAGTGTAGGCAGTCACCCAGGTTACAAATGGTGCTGGTTTGAAAAAGCAGTTTGGACATGTGCTGTTTTCAGAATCTGAAAAGTGGATTCAAGATGTGTCAGTCTGTAAAAGTGTTTATCACTTGCCAAAAAAAAGAAAAGTAAGTGTGCTTTCAAATTGGCAAAGAAATTTCGTTTTGTGACTAATGTGAAAACATGACTCTGTGTGCAAAGAGGAATACAGGCAGAGATTTATTGCTTATTGCTCTGGTGATTTCACAGTTGCATTAGATGGAAAGGGGGAGCCATTTTTTTGTGTAGAAGCAGACTCTTAGCACACACCCAGCTGCTTATCCTCTGGAATCATGCACAGTATTCACAACCGAGTGGGGTTTGAGGTTTCAGTCAGTAATGCAAATACATACAGCATCAGTAAGGCTGGTTGCCCTTGCTGGGGTGTAGTCAGTCACCCAGGTTACACATGGTGCTGGTCTGAAAAAGTAGTTTGGACATGTGCTTTTTTAAGAATCTAAAAAGTGGATTCAAAATGTGTCAGTCTGTAAAAGTGTTTATCACTTGCCCAAAAAAAGAGTAGTAAGTGTGCTTTCAAATTGGCAAAGAAATTTCGTTTTGTGACTAATATGAAAACATGACTCTGTGTGCAAAGAGGAATTACAGGCAGAGATTTATTGCGTATTGCTCTGGTGATTTCACAGTTGCATTAGATGGAAAGGGGGAGCCATTTTTTTGTGCAGAAGCAGACTCTTAGCACACACCCAGCTGCTTATCCTGTGGAATCATGCACAGTATTCACAACCGAGTGGGGTTTGAGGTTTCAGTCAGTAATGCAAATACATTCAGCATCACTAAGGCTGGTTGCCCTTGCTGGAGTGTAGTGAGTCACCCAGGTTACATATGGTGCTGGTCTGAAAAAGCAGTTTGGACATGTGCTTTTTTAAGAATCTGAAAAGTGGATTCAAAATGTGTCAGTCTGTAAAAGTACTTATCACTTGCAAAAAAAAGAAAAGTAAGTGTGCTTTCAAATTGGCAAAGAAATTTCGTTTTGTGACTAATGTGAAAACATGACTCTGTGTGCAAATAGGAATTACAGGCAGAGATTTATTGCGTATTGCTCTGGTGATTTTACATTTGCATTAGATGTAAAGGGGGAGCCATTTTTTTGTATGCAGAAGCAGACTCTTAGCACACAGCCAGCTGGTTATCCTGTGGAATCATGCACAGTATTCACAACCGAGTGGGGTTTGAGGTTTCAGTCAGTAATGCAAATACATTCAGCATCACTAAGGCTGGTTGCCCTTGCTGGAGTGTAGGCAGTCACCCAGGTTACACATGGTGCTGGTCTGAAAAAGCAGTTTGGACATGTGCCTTTTTAAGAATCTGAAAAGTGGATTCAAAATGTGTCAGTCTGTAAAAGTGTTTATCACTTGCCAAAAAAAAGAAAAGTAAGTGTGCTTTCAAATTGGCAAAGAAATTTCGTTTTGTGACTAATGTGAAAACATGACTCTGTGTGCAAATAGGAATTACAGGCAGAGATTTATTGCGTATTGCTCTGGAGATTTCACATTTGCATTAGATGGAAAGGCTGAGCTATTTTTTTGTGTAGAAGCAGACTCTTAGCACACACCCAGCTGCTTATCCTCTGGAATCATGCATAGTATTCACAACCGAGTGGGGTTTGAGGTTTCAGTCAGTAATGCAAATACATTCAGCATCACTAAGGCTGGTTGCCCTTGCTGGAGTGTAGTCAGTCACCCAGGTTACACATGGTGCTGGTCTGAAAAAGCAGTTTGGACATGTGCTTTTTTAAGAATCTAAAAAGTGGATTCAAAATGTGTCAGTCTGTAAAAGTGTTTATCACTTGCCAAAAAAAAGAGTAGTAAGTGTGCTTTCAAATTGGCAAAGAAATTTCGTTTTGTGACTAATGTGAAAACATGACTCTGTGTGCAAAGAGGAATTACAGGCAGAGACTTATTGCGTATTGCTCTGGTGATTTCACAGTTGCATTAGATGGAAAGGGGGAGCCATTTTTTTTGTGTAGAAGCAGACTCTTAGCACACACCCAGCTGCTTATCCTCTGGAATCATGCACAGTATTCACAACCGAGTGGGGTTTGAGGTTTCAGTCAGTAATGCAAATACATACAGCATCAGTAAGGCTGGTTGCCCTTGCTGGAGTGTAGGCAGTCACCCAGGTTACACATGGTGCTGGTCTGAAAAAGCAGTTTGGACATGTGCTTTTTTTAGAATCTGAAAAGTGGATTCAAGATGTGTCAGTCAGTAAAAGTGTTTATCACTTGCCAAAAAAAAGAAAAGTAAGTGTGCTTTCAAATTGGCAAAGAAATTTCGTTTTGTGACTAATATGAAAACATGACTCTGTGTGCAAAGAGGAATTACAGGCAGAGATTTATTGCGTATTGCTCTGGAAATTTCACATTTGCATTAGATGGAAAGGGTGAGCCATTTTTTTTGTGTAGAAGCAGACTCTTAGCACACACCCAGCTGCTTATCCTCTGGAATCATGCATAGTATTCACAACCGAGTGGGGTTGAGGTTTCAGTCAGTAATGCAAATACATTCAGCATCACTAAGGCTGGTTGCCCTTGCTGGAGTGTAGTCAGTCACCCAGGTTACACATGGTGCTGGTCTGAAAAAGCAGTTTGGACATGTGCTTTTTTAAGAATCTGAAAAGTGGATTCAAAATGTGTCAGTCTGTAAAAGTACTTATCACTTGCCAAAAAAAAGAGTAGAAAGTATGCTTTGCAATTGGCAAAGAAATTTCGTTTTCTGTCTAATTTCAAAGCATGACTTTGTGTGCACACAGGAATTATTTTTAGATATTTAATTTGTGAAGGTGTTATTGTGATTTTCATTTATAGGAAAGGGGTTTATAGTATTTTAAGATTTCTAAAGAACATAAAAAATGTAGTAATATATTTAAATAAAATAAAGGAATTTTTTTTTAGTTTTTTTCAGGTATTGCTGAAGAGCAGTGAACAAAATTTAAGATGCCTACAAAATCCAGACTAAAGAAAGACCACAACAAAAACCTATATTTGAAGACAACTGGAGGACCTAAGTTAGTTGGAGATGCTCATGTTGGGAAAAAGAAAAAATCTTCTGGTAAGCAGACAAAAGATTTTTTAAAGAACATATTCAAAAAAAGGAAAAATGTACAAAATGTCTGTACTGGAAAGAATGTTTTCAATAGAAAAGGACAGGAAAAAATTGAGAATTTAGTTAATGCAAATATACCTTCTGTAAATATAAAGATTAACTTAAACAGAAAAACAGCGTTTAAAGAGATACGTAGAAAAATGTTTCAGAGAAGAGTTATGTCCAATTTGATAAAGGATGTGAAGAAATATAAGCAAAAGGCAAAATTTTACAAGAGAAAAAAAGAAATTGAAGCCATTGCAGCAAAGGCATTAGAATTAAAAAGGAAACTATTCATTTTAATTTTGAATAGGATGCGTACATTAGATAAAATGGTTAATGTACTGAAATCACAAAGCAAAAGGAAAAGAGTAGTGAACAGAACAAACTTTTGTAAAGTGTTTTTAGGAAAATGGATGCATAGTTCAAGTAGTGAACCTTTTTTTAATGAAGAGAGCTATTTTCAAAGTAATAGTTTGCTGCATGCAGTTGACACCAGAGGTCGTGCTTACGAAGTGAAAAATGGTTGCATAATGGAGAAGGAGATAATGGTTCCAAGAGATGAGGTTCAAGTGATGGCGGATGAGGCTATGGGGAGACGTCCTAAAGCCCCAGTGTACACTTGGAATTGTAGTAGTATTTGCACTGTGCGTCAGGAATCTATTGATAAATTTCGTGAGTTTCTAAGAGAATATAGTAAAAAAAGTGTAAAACAGAAGATTAAGGTGCTTCAAAGTCTAGATCCATGCAGAGTGAGAGAGAATACTGGTTTGCAGGGTCATTCTCTGGCTTGTCTATCTAGAAAAGTGTGTAATAGTGTTTTCCATCATTTTAGGATGCTGGCTGTTCATCATACTGAAATGAGAAAGTTTGTGAGACGGTTGTATTTTGCTAAAAGTCCAGCACTAAAGTTAGATGAATTGAATAGGGCTCTGTTCCGTGGGTCAGTATCAGATGTAGAGAAGGTTGTTGATGAAATTCAGTTTTGTTACTTTGGTCCTGAACAAAACAGTGCAGAAAAGGACACAGTAAATGAGGAAGAAGTGGAAGAGAATGTAGAACCATTTGTAAGTAAGACATTTAATGATCACATAACAAAATTTGAAAAAATCTCTAATGAAAGACCAAATATTACTTGTATTTGTTGCCGCAGAACTCATTATAGAAAACAAACCAGGTATGTTGATCTCTATAGAAAAAGTGAAAATGAAGATAATTATAAGTGGAAGGATTTTGCCACATATATATTTCTTGAAAATTGTTTTGAATTGGGTGAAGTTCAGCGTATTTGTAAATACTGTTACAACAAATTAGAAGAAAATAGAATGCCGACCAGAGCTGTACATAATAATTTAGAATTGGATGTTATTCCTGCCGAACTTTCTGAATTAAATACTTATGAGTCTATATTTATTCAATGTGTTCATCCGTTCCAGACCATAGTACGTATGGAGCCCAAAACTGGTAAATTACCTCCTTCAGATTTACTGAGAGGTTTAAAAGGTAGAGTGGTGTATTTGCCCTTGGATTTGAAAAAAAATATGGAAACTATTGATGCAGATACTTTGGAAACTGAACCATTAGTTATTCTGGTTAATGGTGTACCTACAAAGAATAAGAAGATTTGGCAGGAGCTGGTAGATGTACGGAAAGTACAAAGAGCAAATTTGTATTTGAAAAGGAATAACAAATGGTATGAATCAATTTATATAGAAGAAGAAGAAGAAGAAGATTTACAAGAAGACACAGAAACACCAACTGGACAAATTGAAAAAGTGGACAAGTCAAAGGAAGAAGAAATTTATGAACATTTTAGCATACATCCTCTTCATTCAAAAGAAGTTATGGGAGACAATATTGATCTGTTTCAGATGAAGAAAGCAAAAGGAACTCCTGTGAGTGTATGGGAGGAGAGCTTGGAAGCTCGATGTTTTCCCCAGCTTTTTCCTAAAGGAAAAGGAGGATGATACGATGAACGTCCAGAACAGATTCCAGCTTCTGAGTATCGGACTACAAGACTATATGCTGAAGATCCCAGATTTCGACAAAGTATTCCTTATTTGTTCCATCTTTTATTTGAAAGCGACTTGTCTGCACTGTCTTATGCAGTAAATCACATTTTAAAAAGTGGAGTACATTTACAAAATGTGTCTGCTAAGGATTTTATGGAGAAAGTGCAGCACCGAGATGATCATTTGGAAACACAACTGATCAATCTGATGGCTTGTCAGCGTGGGACAAATGAATATTGGTACCGACGCCATGGTGAATTAAAATGCATGTTACGGAATTTAGGAACACCAACATGGTTCCTTACCCTAAGCTGTGCTGAGTACGCTTGGGATGATTTACTGGATTTTCTACGAGAGGCAAATTCAAACATTAAAAACATCGAATACAAGACAGCAGGAGAACTGTGCTCATTGGATCCGGTTAAGGTTTGCAGATATTTCAATCATAGATTTGAGGCTATGATGTCCTTCATCTGCAATCAAAAAAATCCACCTCTAGGAGAAGTAGTGGATTTCTTTTGGAGAAAAGAGTACCAGGCAAGAGGTGCTCCTCATAATTATATGCTGTTGTGGATCAAGGATGCCCCAAAGTTTGGAACAGATGCTGATGAAGCAGTGTTATCTTACATTGAAGAATATGCAACATGTGCTATACCAAAAAGCACAGAGAGAAAAAGTTAAAGGAGCAAGTTTTACGTTTCCAAAGTCATCGGTGTGGAAAATACTGTCGATGGAAATACAAGAGCAAAGATAAATACTACACTAAATGTCGATTTGGATTTCCTAGACCTGTTCTTTCAAATGGAAGAGTAAACAGTTTTATGTCATCTGTGAGACATACTATCACAAGAAAATCACCTAAGAATACCTACAACCTTAAAAGAAAAGAAGAATCAAAAAATATAAATGACTACAACCCAGTCATTTTATCCATGTGGAATGCTAACATGGATATACAGTATGTAGCTGACAATTCCATTGCTGTTGCTCGATATGTAACGTCTTACATTACTAAATCAGAAAAAACTGAATTGAAAGAAATGTGGGAAGAGATTTCTCACGAGAAGACTGTCAGTAAGAAGTTGTACAGTTTCAGTTTAAAGATGTTATCGCATCGAGAAATTGGATCCTACGAATGTTCAGATAGGTTATCTTCTGCAAGTCTCTACTCGAAATCAAGAAGAATAATTTGGGCAAGTTTAGGCCTTGCAGCAATGAGAAATCGGGTACTGAAATCTGTTGGAGAAATTGAATATTTGGCCGAGAATGACCCAGAAAGTACAGATATTTTGAAATCAAACATGTTGGACACATATTATCCCAAGAGAAGTCATCATCTGGAGAACATGTGTCTCTATGAAGTGCTGCAGAACTACATTTATTCATGGAAAGCCGCAGAAGACATCAACAATGGAAAATATAAAGTCATTGGTGAGGAAGGATGTTTGGTGAAGCAAACAAAGGGAAGTTTGATAAATCACAGGAAGCTGAGTTGCGACACTACTGACAAAAAGGAATTTTACTACTTGGCTCTTTTACAGCTGTTTAAACCATGGCGTACAGAGGATGAACTACTGGGAGAATTTCAAAGCTATGAAGATTCTTTTAATGCTTGCAAAGACAGCATACAATGCAGTACATTCTCAACTTATCTGCAAATGTTAAATGAAGAAATTGAACAGGAAACTACAATTGCAGCAGAAGTAGCTAGAGACAGTTCTCAGGACAGCCAAAGTTCAGGAACACTCAGTCAAGATCCCCTAGGACAACCAATCGTTGAAAATGAAGCATCAATAGCCATGAATGAAGTGGAAACGGCTATGAATCAAGCTCAAGAAGAATTTATAGACTTACAAAATTTGGAAAGACAACTGAATGAAGAGCAGCAACAAATTTATGAAGAGATCAGAAGCAAAATTGATCACGGATTTCAACATGAAAAAAAAGAGTGCTCATGCACATCATTTCATCCAATCAGGATGTATGTAAGTGGACAAGCTGGAACTGGAAACAGTTTCTTAATAAAAGTCATCAGAAGCTACCTACAGCAAAAAACGGATTCTACTTTGTCTTGTGTGGTTACTGCTCCAACTGGGTTAGCAGCCTATAACATAAAAGGAATCACCTTACATTGTTTGCTAATGTTACCAGTGGAGCATGAGAACAAAATACAATACAACAAGCTAACTGGAGAAGCATGCTTGGAAGTTTCAAGAGTATTGAAGAAGATGCAAGTTCTCATTATTGATGAGGTGAGCATGGTATCAAACTTAATGCTTGCCTTTGTGCATTTAAGAATGCAGCACATTCTAAGGACAGACTATGACGTGTTATTTGGTGGAAAACATGTCATAGTTTTTGGGGATCTTCTACAGCTTACTCCAGTTAAAGGACAACCAGTGTTTAATACTGTGACACATGAAGACACAAAGAAGTCATTGGGAAGCATTGGTAATGCAAATATTTGGTCCTTCTTTGAGTACAAGGAACTTACTACTAATATGAGGCAAGCAAACAATGAAGAATATGGAAGTATTCTGAAAGATATCAGGATTGGACTACTGACTGAAGCTGGCACAAAAGCATTACAGAGTCGGTTGCTACATAATTTATTTCCAAAGGAAGAAATAGTTGCAGAGAAGATATACAAGAACATTGCAGAAAAGAAAAGTGTCATCTGCTTAATGCCAACTCTACGTGAATGCTCAATATTCAATGAGGAGCTTTTGAAATTGGAAAAGGAAGATATCAGGAAATTGGAAGCAGTGGACAAAATTGAGGATGGAAGAATTACTATCACATTAACAGGCACACTGAAAAATAAATTGGATTCACTAGAGAAGAACATTTCCAAAACAGCTGGATTAGAAAAAAATCTATATGTTTGCATGAACTGTAGAGTATTTTTAAGGAGAAATTTGGATGTTGAAAAAGGTTTAGTTAATGGAGCTATGGGAAGAGTTGTGGGTTTTATTAATTATCAGAAAAAAGATGGAATTGAATGTTTAAAAATAAAATTTGATCAGATAGAAGAAGTTAAAGACATTTGTCGTTGTTCAGTTCGTTTCATGCTTGTGAAAGACTTATATGTACGTAGGAAGCAGTTTCCGTTTTCTCTAGCATATGCTGTAACTATTCACAAGTCTCAAGGATTGACTGTAGATTGTGCATTTGTGAACATTGGTTCAACTGTGTTCAAAGAAGGTATGGCATATGTTGCTTTGTCACGAGTGAAAACATTATCAGGTTTATTCATGATAGACTTTGATGACTCAAAAGTTAGTGCTGATACAAATTGTGTAAAGGAGTATAATAGATTAAGAAGAAGCTATGCTCCTCATTTAGGTCAGTATCCTGTGTTGGAGATACGTGTAGTTTCTCGTAAAAGGAGAAATGAGAATATCTGTAATGAAGATGTAGAGAGGAGGAAAAAAAAGAGGAGTGATGTAATTGCAAGCAAAAAGAAAAAGGAAAATGAAGAACAGGTTGTAGGATGTCATTTTGAAAATAGCTCTGGTGTCAACTGCTACGCTAATGTAGTGCTGAATGTTGCATTTTATCTGGAAAGTGTGCAAGAGCAGATAATAGTAAATCAGGGAAAAAGATTCTGTTCTGAGTTGAGTCTCCTTTTTCAAAAGCTGAGTAATGATAAAACTCAAATAGAAAGTGCTACTGAAATTAGAAAACTTTTAGATGTATGTTCAGGACGAACACAGTTTTCTCAAAATGTACAGCAAGACGGACAGGAATTCTTGATGTTTTTTCTTCAGGTACTGGAAGAAGAAGGGGTTCCCATTGAAAATTTATTTGGTCTCTCTTATAAATGGGAACATAGTTGTGAAAACTGTTACAATATATGTGGCTCTAATGTTGATTCTGAAAGGTTTATTTATTTAACATTGCCAGAAAGTAAAACAGTCACTTTTGCTAAATTAGTTAAAGATGCTAATCATAGCATGGAATGCAGTGAGTGTCAATCTGATATGTTTTCAACGTTAATTTTAAAGGAATACGGACAATATGTAATTTTAATGATGCAACGCAGTGAAGCTGATGGTTCAAAATTAGATACTTTAATAAAGACAGGACAGCAATTATCAATTTCAGGAAAAACTTTGGTAACAGTTGCAATAATTTTCCATGAAGGACCTACTGTAACTTCTGGACATTACACAGTTTATCTTAAATGTGAAAAAGGCTGGACACTGTGTAATGATTCCCAATTGATTTTTAAGCAACGTTTGCCTTTTGATTTAGCAAATTCCTATCTAATCTTCCTGAAACCTAAATTTTAGAGAGATTTGGCAACATCTGTACAAAACAATTTTACCATTTTATTGGATTACCATTGGAATTTTCAAAAAAAATGATTTTACAAATTATCATTTGGCCTAATGGAAAGGTAACCAATTGTAATGTGGACTTTTTCAATTTTTAATGAAACTTTGGAAAACCAAAAATTTAGACAAAATCGGTAACATCTGCACAATTTAAATTTTGGAATGTTATTGGATTGCCATTGGAAATGTATTCAAAAAAGATTTTTAAAATTACTATTTGGCCATGCGGAAAGGTAAACAATTCTATTGTGGACTTATTTAAATATTAATTAATCTTTCGGAAACCAAAATGTTACAGACAATCGGTGAGATCTGTACAATTTAAACTTTAGATTTTTATTGGATTACCATTGGAAATTTAATCAAAAAAGAATTTTAAAATTACTATTTGGCCTAAAGGAAATGGAACCAGATGTATTGTGGAGTTATTTGAGATATATTTTTGTGATTATACTTCTGAAACAAAAATGTCAGACGGTATTTTAAAGAAATAAGTATTGATATTAGATGATATTTTTTAAGAATATTTTGCATTTCTATAAAGTTATGTTTATGCAAAAAGAGATTGTGGGCTTTTTTAAAACAATCTTTGAGATTGTTAATTTTTTTTTTGCCCGCTGTTAAATGATGAATGCAATTGCTTTCACAATTTATAGTGAAATGCAATATATTCTGAAAACAGCAAAAAAAAGGCAAATTTTTTTTTTGAAAAATATGTAAATATGTGTACTGTATTATAAAATGTTTTATTAAATATTAATACTTTTTTTCTTTTTTTTCAGATTGAGATAGAAAATTTTCGAAAACTAGAACCATTTTTAAAGCAATTAAAATTAAATTTAAATTAATAAATATTTTTTTGAGTGGGTATGGTAAGTCAAAAATTTCATGGTCCCTTTTTTCCACTTCTCCACAATCACATTTTCAGTTTTTCATTGTAGTCTCTCAAGGACCTTGTAATGTGATAATTGATTTTTAGTGTTTTTTTAAAAAAAAAAAAAAAATTACGCGTACCATAATCGTACGGTAAAAAAAAAATAAAAAAAAAGTTTTCAAAACATATATAAAAAATAGTTGAAAGGTAAGGTTGGCTCTTACAAGAGCCGTTGTGTTCATGCAGGGACAGAGGAAAGAAAGAATGGGAATATTAGTCGGTACAACAAATGTGCTGATCTATTTTATTGTTCACTAAGGAAACACTGGTCTCCCTATGACAAATTAGATCATGACAAGTGGCGCACCGTATTTCAACCCTCACAAACCGATGGTTTGTTTCCAGAGGAGTAGAAAAAGGAGATGCTCCCACCACAGATGAAGGGCTCACCTGACCTGCCGAAGATGGACTCGGCCCTGCAGATGATGGACCAGGCTGAGCTGCTGTGGATGTGCTTGGTTGACTTACTGAAGGGTTACCTTCAGTATGTCGAGCATGTGTCCTTCTGTGTACATCTTTAAGGTGTCTCAACATGGTGTGATTCCCGAAGGAATACTTCTTGTTGGGATTCCCTCTTGAAAGTACACGGCCACACAGCTTACAAGTCACTAAGGGTGCATTTACCTTTTTCTTGTCCTCTGGAAAAGTAAAATACTCCCATATGAAAGAGGTCTTTTCTTTCCTCCTTCTCTGCCTCAAGGTAGTGCTGCTAGCCTCACTCTCAGAAGAGCTCTGCTGTTCTGCCATCGTATCACAAAGACAACCCAGCTCCTTCTCCTAAGGGATCACAAGCAGAAATGAGGGGAATGGGTGTGGTGTAGGAGAGTTCTAGAACTGAAAGTAGTTTCAACCAATCAAAAGTTGTGTTTCATGATCACATGACCCACCGTGCGTGTACGTTACGCTTACGGTGCGCTTACGGTGCGCTTACGGCAAAAGTACGCATGCGCGTAAAAAAGACACGCGCTCGCGCGCATGCGCATAACAGTCACTCCCCAACACTTCCGCGTAACGTGCGCGTGTAGCGTACACGCCTACGCGCCCCACGCGCAGTACGCGCGGCTACGCAAATTGCGTAACTATACGCAAACAGAGTAGATAAATTACGGACATTGCGTAAACCGTACGCTTACCGTACGCTTACCGTACGCGCACTAAAAAAAAAATATATATATATATTTTCAAAGTTATACTAATATATCTTACCTGTTTGGTAAAAAAAAAAAAAGAGAAAACTTGAAATATTGCAGATTTTTTAGAAAAAAAACATAGTGTTTTAAGAGAATAAAAAGTTAAAAAAAACTTGTTTTTTTAAAAAAAAAACACATTTAATATAAGAATTTATAATAAAAAAATCATAAAAAATCAATAAAAAAAAATATGGGAATCACATATGTTATAGCTAAGAATAAGTTTTTAAAAAACCATACAAATTCACTGAAAAAACCATGGGTTTCACACACGTTATAGTTAGAAATTAGCATTTAAAAAACCTTGCAAATTCACTGAAAAAACCATAGGTTTCACACATGTAATAGTTAGGAATTAGCATTTAAAAAACCTTGCAAATTCAGTGAAAAAACCATAGGTTTCACACACGTTATAGTTAGGAATTAGCATTTAAAAAACCTTGCAAATTCAGTGAAAAAACCATAGGTTTCACACACGTTATAGTTAGCTGGACATTTCACTCGTAAAAAAACAATGAAATTTCCCCGTTATAGTTAGTTAAGCTAACTATAACTCGCGCGCCCGCAATGCACTGCTGATGACGTCACATATTACATCACTCATGACATGGTCAGTGACATCACTCATGACATCACTGATGACATCTCAAATGACATCACTGATGACATCACTGATGACATCATCCATGTGATAGAGTGGCAGACCTCCTCTCACCCTAATATAACCTTTGATACACACATTCAAAAATAGAGACTGAAATTTTCAAAAAAATGGACATACCAATACCAATTGCAACAACCTCTTCAATAATTCTAAGATCCACATAAACATCCACTTATTCACCAACAGTCCTGTACAGTCACTCATTCGTGTACTCACACATCATATGTACTCATACACCTATACATCCTGTAACACAATGCCTCTCATCCATAGAGTTACTCACACACATAGTTACTCATGCTAATAAAGAATCAAACATACATTTATTCGCATATACAGTTGTACACACACCACCACACTTACTTCTACGGAAACTTACACATACTTAGTCTTTTAAACAATCACTTATAGAAACACATACTTATTCATACAGGAACTCTTTCAATCTCTCACTCTCACATACACTTACTTATATACACCAATAGTCACATATACTAGTTTAAAACATATGTAGTTACTCATAAAGACACTATTGAGACAGCCATTCACTCACTAACACACCCATACACACACTCTTCCACCCATACAGTCCTGCACATATGCTGTCTTCAACACATACAAACAGTGAGTCACTCATTCATGCACTTATGCACTACGTAATACCCCCCACTGAACCATACAGACAACTAATAACCTATATAGACACTCATGTTGCTGCTCACCAACCCATGCAGCCACTTATACACAAAGTGAGAGACTGATACAGGTATTTACACATTTAAACATTACTCACTTAGCCATGTATTCAATAAGATACACTTAATCAGTCAGTAATACAATCAATTTTTCAAAAACAAATCATCCATTTAGACACTTATATACTCATTTATTCTTCCATCGACCTTGAGATATATAAAACATATTTAATTTTCAGAAAAACACACATTCACTGGATGATGTCATCAGTGATGTCATCAGTGATGTCATTTGAGATGTCATCAGTGATGTCATGAGTGATGTCACTGACCATGTCATGAGTGATGTAATATGTGACGTCATCAGCAGTGCATTGCGGGCGCGCGAGTTATAGTTAGCTTAACTAACTATAACGGGGAAATTTCATTGGTTTTTTACGAGTGAAATGTCCAGCTAACTATAACGTGTGTGAAACCTATGGTTTTTTCACTGAATTTGCAAGGTTTTTTAAATGCTAATTCCTAACTATAACGTGTGTGAAACCTATGGTTTTTTCACTGAATTTGCAAGGTTTTTTAAATGCTAATTCCTAACTATAACATGTGTGAAACCTATGGTTTTTTCAGTGAATATATATATATATATATATATAACCACCAAATGCTGACCTTTGAATAAAATCAGCGGGACACATGCTCTGGGCACAGAAAAGGATTTATTCAGCAGTAAACGCTCCCTGCAGTCCGTGAAACAAAATTGTGGCAGACGCGTTTCTGGCCGGATTGGCCGTCATCAGTGCTGGTCCCACAGGCTATAGATTGCTCTTGGACTTCAGAGACCACTCCCGAGGAAGTAGACTCTCAACTCCTCCTCCTGCAGGCAGGTGTGTAAGATTGCGCTGGGAAGCCCAGGTCCACTGCATGATGGTATTTGCAGTCCACACGAGGTTCCAAATACAGTGAATTGGAACTCAGAACAGCGATATTGTCCCCAATTGCTTGGCGCTGGGCTGCACTCCACTTTAGTCGTCCTGGATATGTTAGTCCCTCTGAAACCTTTATCTGTGCCCTTATCAGGCAGCACCGTGCCGCCTCCTCTCTCCTCTCGCATTAATAATGCCAAATGGAAATACCTCTGCTTGGGGGGGCGCCGCGTTTGTACTCCTCGTACTTCACCAACAGTTGCTAATTACGCAGAGCACCAGAACGAGAGGGCGTGCCCCTGCCGGTATCAGCGAAAACCGGCTATACTCAACCACCAAATGCTGACCTTTGAATAAAATCAGCGGGACACATGCTCTGGGCACAGAAAAAGGATTTATTCAGCAGTAAACGCTCCCTGCCGTCCGTGAAACAAAATTGTGGCAGACGTGTTTCTGGCCGGATTGGCCGTCATCAGTGCCGGTCCCACAGGCTATAGATTGCTCTTGGACTTCAGAGACCACTCCTGAGGAAGTAGACTCTCAACTCCTCCTCCTGCAGGCAGGTGTGTAAGATTGCGCTGGGAAGCCCAGGTCCACTGCATGATGGTATTTGCAGTCCACACGAGGTTCCAAATACAGTGAATTGGAACTCAGAACAGCGATATTGTCCCCAATTGCTTGGCGCTAGGCTGCTCTCCACTTTAGTCGTCCTGGATATGTTAGTCCCTCTGAAACCTTTATCTGTGCCCTTATCAGGCAGCACCGTGCCGCCTCCTCTCTCCCCTCGCATTAATAATGCCAAACGGAAATACTTCTGCTTGGGGGGGCGCCGCGTTTGTACTCCTCGTACTTCACCAACAGTTGCTGATTACGCGGAGCACCAGAACGAGAGGGCGTGCCCCTGCCGGTATCAGCGAAAACCGGCTATACTCAACCACCAAATGCTGACCTTTGAATAAAATCAGCGGGACACATGCTCTGGGCACAGAAAAGGATTTATTCAGCAGTAAACGCTCCCTGCATTCCGTGAAACAAAATTGTGGCAGACGCGTTTCTGGCCGGATTGGCCGTCATCAGTGCCGGTCCCACAGGCTATAGATTGCTCTTGGACTTCAGAGACCACTCCCGAGGAAGTAGACTCTCAACTCCTTCTCCTGCAGGCAGGTGTGTAAGATTGCGCTGGGAAGCCCAGGTCCACTGCATGATGGTATTTGCAGTCCACACGAGGTTCCAAATACAGTGAATTGGAACTCAGAACAGCGATATTGTCCCCAATTGCTTGGCGCTGGGCTGCACTCCACTTTAGTCATCCTGGATATGTTAGTCCCTCTGAAACCTTTATCTGTGCCCTTATCAGGCAGCACCGTGCCGCCTCCTCTCTCCCCTCGCATTAATAATTAATAATGCCAAATGGCTTTAGTAAAAGACCTTGTGGTTGAAACGTGTTGCAGTTAAATCAAATATAACCAATTTCGGGACCATGCTCCTGGAGTGCGAGTATTTCTTGGTATTACACCCATCAATACTAAGTTTTCCTCAAAGATATATATATATATATATATATATATATATATATATATATATATATATATATATATATTTATATATATATATATATATATATATCACTTCTTCCAGCAAAGTTCCCAGTTGCAAGGAATCCAAAAGATGGACACAGACCCGAAGTAAGTGCATGCGGTATTTATTTGATCCTTATGTCGTCGATACGCGTTTCGGCTCTGGCGAGCCTTGTTCACTCAACATGGAATCATTTTGTGCTTAGATTTAAAGTGACCGTGCATGTAAACGTACTACCCCACATGCCATATCAGAAAATAGACATGGACAAAATACTAGCACATGTTAACCAATCGAAGGTTCCAAAACAGTAAGCAATTTACAAAACCATTCCTAATATTTTCAGAAAGTAAAATACTTATAATTGACACATTGATATCTTATCGCTAGTAAATTTTCGCCCAGCAACATTATTGCTTAAAAGTTCCTGAGGGGTAGATAATATATGTTCAAATAACAGTGTTTAAAACCCAGTGATTAAAAATTGAACTCATTAATCTCAGTAAGAGAAAAACCAGCAAAAGAATCAATTTGAAAATTAACAAGCACAAGTGAAACAGATTACAAAAATGCTTAAAAAGATGTTGGAAATGTTTGAATACATCAGTGCTGGATATCGCTGCCTCAGAGTCATAGTGAAATACAGTTTGGCAGATCCATAGCACAATGACATCCAACCAAACAGCTAATTAAGAGGTACAGATGTCCGATATACCCCATGACAGTATCCAATAAAGATTGCATCAGCATGTGAGTGTAAATCACACTCAAATTAGATAAAAAGTGGATACATAGTAGATAAAAAGTGAATACCCCTAGGTGAGACAAGATAATTGCTATTGAATGCCATTCCTTCAGAGTCAAATTATTACAAATCTTTCTGTGATCAAGACCTGCGCAAAGTGATTATTATATACTTAGGCGATTAGAATCCTTGCAGACAATAAAGATGTGTTTTGATCCAAATAGATAAAAGGACTTCATAAATTAGTTATATAGGTATTATAACAAAAATAGACCTGTGTATAACCTTATGACTTGGCCTCTCAAAAATTGAGAGGACAGTGTGAGAGATGTGCAAATATGCAAAATTCAGTATAAATATATAAATATATACATATATAACCACATAAATATGTAAATAAATAACTAAATATAAGTGTAAAATCTCACATGGGAATAGTAAGGTTGTTAAATTAAGCAGGTAAGGTCCTCTGCCGAAATGTCGGTAAGTTGTCAAAGTCTGTAGGTTAAAATCAAACATGATAAAATATCCAAAAGATTTAAGTAAAATACTATCAAAGGCCCAAGCACCAGGTCCTGAAGTTTCAAACTTATAGAGGAAACGGCATCTTCTATAAGCAGGTATATAAATCTTCTGTTAAATTCAAACCGTTAGGGTGTTTAGTATCAAGTTGTAATATATATCTTGTCTCTAGTTTTCTAAGTCTGTATTCACGGTCCCCACCTCTTCTACTTGGAGGCACAGCATCAATTACAAAATAATTGAGCCCTTTGTTGTTCGATTGGTGGGATTTCTTGAAATGTCTTGCCACGGGGTATGTGTTATCTTCATTTGAGATTGCGCGGAGATGTTGAAGAATGCGCTTGTGGACCTGGAGTTTAGTACTCCCAATGTATTTAAGTCCGCAAGGGCAGATCAGCACGTAAATGGCAAATTCTGTTTTACATGTCAGGAGTTTAGTGATTTTAAATTTGGTTTGACAAAAAGGAGTGTTGATCCCATGTATACATGCTTTGCATGTTTTGCACTTGAAGAAGCCCTTATGTGTTTGCAGCCACGAGGTTTTCTCTATGGTTTCTGGATCAGTTGATACCAGCACATCCCTCATAGAGGAGGCCTTGCTATAGGTGATGGACACCCTCTGCGGTAGCAGGGGTCCAATAACCAGATCACACAAGACTATAGGCCAACATGATTGAATAATCCTGTGAATGGCCCTGTGTTGTTTACTGAAGCCTATAATAAGGCGAAATTCTTCCTTTTGTTTGCTGATGTTGATGTCAGTGGACTCAGGGTTTATGGCTATATGTTTGTCTTGGAGAAGTGAATTTCTATCCAGGGCATCAGTTTTGGAAATGGCTAGTTCAATAGTTTTAAGTTGATATCCTCTCTCTAAAAATCTTATTTTGCTAGATTCTTGTGCTAAAGAGAGGTCAGTGGTATTGCTGCAAACTCGCTTTAACTGGAGCATTTCTCCATATGGGATACTATTAACAAGATGCTGGGGGTGGGAACTCAAAGCATGTAAAATAGAGTTCCCAGCTGTTTCTTTCCTATATATACGGGTTTCCAGTCTATCATTGTGTACATATATTTGGGTATCCAAAAAGTTAACTGTCGTGTCACTGATGTTAACTGTGAAATGGAGATTCAGTTGGTTACAGTTTAGTTTGTTAACAAAGTCCTGTGCCCCTTCTGCATTGCCCTTCCAAACTACAAATAAGTCATCGATAAAGCGTAGCCACATTATAATGTTCCCTTCCACCGTATGTTGAAATTCAACGTTGAGGACCAGCTTTTCCCACCAGCCCATGTGGAGGCATGCGTAACTAGGGGAAAAGCTGGCCCCCATGGCAACACCTCTGGTTTGTTGGAATAACAAGTTGTTAAACATAAAGATATTATTCGAGAGGCAAAATTCCATCATAGATATCAACATTTCATTGTGAGTCCAAAATTCAACTTCACGTTGAGCAAGGAAGTACCTGGTTGCATTAATACCATCAGAATGTCTAATACTGGTATACAAAGAAGACACGTCAAGTGCCAACATGAGATAGTCTTTTTGCCAAACGAACCGCTGAATTTTTCTTATAAAGTCACTCGTATATATATATTACCTACTGGCGGTCGCCAGTAGGTAGTTATAGTTAGGACCTATTATCCATAGGATATCCACAACATTCTATTTGGAATAACTTTGGCGCCGGTTGACGAATCTTCGCAAAATGTTCAGAACTCCGGTCTGCTCCTATCCTGAAAGTCTCGGGGTGATTTGTTAAGCTGGGGCTGAGAAAAAAGGGGGGTCCCAAAACGTGTTTTCCCCCATGCAATTTTCCATAGGGACCGTTAGTCGCAGCTACAGCCCAAACTGCTGAACGGAATTACACTAAATTTGGCAGAGTCGTGCCTTTTGCTTTAATGGTGAAAATCCGTTCAGTAGTTCCTGAGAAAATCAAAATGAAAATCACATATATATCTGGGCGGAGCCGAACCACACATCTCATCGTGAGATCTGATTGGCTGTCAGCACTTCATCCAAGAAGTGTTGGCAGCCATCTTGGGACCAATATACATGATAGCACCTCATTAAAAAGCATTGCAGTTAATAGAAGGTTTTAAGACTTTAGATACATTATAAATCATTTGTTGATGGTACCATACTCATTTTAGGAATTGTGGTGTGTTCTAAGGTGATTTTACCATGTGAAAAAGCCTTCTGCTGTGATATCATGAATCAGGCTTGAGAGAAAACTATGTTCTCATGCTTTTCCCACAGAGGTTTGGAAGGTGATCTATAAGCTAAACTGAGAGCATATTTTCTGTAAATTCACATTATCTTTCTCAGTCATGTGAGAATGAAGTCTGACATTCTCAGTAAAACATTTACATCCAACAAGGGCAGAGATTCCTTTGTGTTCTACTGCAGCTTCCAAGAGTAATCTAAAGAACAACTAGAACACTAACAGTCCTACTTATGACAAAAGTATGGCACACCTGAAGCCATCTTGATTGGAATAAACTGGTAACACTTAAAACATTTAATTTAAAAAGGAACACAATGAGGGTGTTCATTTTGCCATAGAAATTATGATTAGTGCTGCAGAAAGAAAAATAAGGGCACATTTTGAGTGACTTCTCAAATCCTCTTCTATTTCATTAAAAAATTCTGACATGCACACTGAAACATGCACTTTCAATACCAGCAGCAGACTTCCGTGGTGAGCAGTAGCTTCACTACAGTGATCTAATGAGCAACTAGAGTGCTAACATTCAGAATTTATGGCAAATATGTGACATATCTGAATACCTTCTCGATGGAATCAAAGTAAAAAACTGAAAGTATTTCCTACTGAGGAGACTGTAGTAAATGAGGAAATTAGGAAACTTCATAAGAAATAAATCTCCCAAGATGGCCACCAGAGACAAAAGAGCCCAAATGCAGCACAAATATCACCCAGATATAGCCCACATGTAGCCCAATGACAGAACTGTGCAAAACACTTATTTTTTGTGTTTTTGCAGTTTTATATAGTGCAGACTTGTTAGGTATTGGAGTGCTTTACATGAGCATTGGTTACATCACACAAGCTCAAATTAATTTTGGTTGTAGACGTGGAGAGATTAAGTGATTTGACCTGAATCACAGAATGTTGAGCTGAAGCAGAAACTCCAACCTGGTTCTCCAGTTGCAAAGTCTGCAGCTCTGGAAGTAACACCACATCCTCTCCCCTAAGTGCAACATTTAATCAAGTGGTCAACTGGATAAAAAAACATAAAGATAACAAATCATTTAAAAGTGCTTTGTCGCTATTTGAAAACTCAGAAAATATGTCCTCATTTTAATATTTCAGAGCAATAACCATAATTTTAATGCAAATAAGACCCTCTCATAGATGTAATTTCTAAAGGAAATGCTCTAGGTATTACAGTTTTGATTACATCAAGATGACGTCAGGCGTTCCACACTTTTGTAATAAATATAGAATGTTAGCAATCTAGTTTACCTCGGCTGCCCACTTGGTTTTGCTTGGCTTCCTGTTGCCTCGCCGCTCCTGTGGCCGGGCTTGGCTTCGTCCCCCCTGCTAGCATCATAAACGGGACGAAAGGACCGGCCGGGCTTGGCTCCTCCGGTCCCGACAACTACAATACCCAGGAGCCCCTGGGCCAGGACGCCAGTTCAACACGCGCCAGGAGGCGCATAAAAGCCAGCCTGGTGCCTCGCCCCGGGACAAGGGCTGGGCCGTTTGAGGTCGGAGCAGGCTGGGCTGGGCCACCTTATTTACCTCGTTAATTCTTTGATCCATTGGCACATGAGGTAGGAGTGGTTCAGTTCTGTATTTAATTTGTCCTATTCCCTGCTGCAGTAGGTGCACTGTGGATTGCAAAAGCACCTCATAATGAATAAACGAAAAACGGGCGACAGGGTGGTTGGCACCTTTGACACTTTCTTAAAAAGAGTGGAATCTGTCTTAATCCACGAAATAGAGGCTACTGAACGAAGACTTTCATTAGACCCTAGGATATTAGGGGGGGGGCTACGTCATGTGCGCTTTTACATACTACACGGTCATCACCTGAAGTAGTTGCTTCGACCACTTGTGCTCGGTCTAGGCTGCCTAGTCCAGTTATTACTAGCAATCTAGTTGTTCATTAGGATACTGTTGAGAGGCAGAAGCCAGGGGCACGGACTCTGAAAATTGAAGGCAGGCAGGAGGGTGCAGAGGCAACAATTTGAACACACTGGGCAGGCAGGAAGGGCAGTGGCAACACAACAGACTATGGAGGGCAGTGGAAAGGGGGGCAGGGGCAACAAACCAACAAGACAGGACTGGCAAGAGAGGCCGTGGCAATATAATAGACCATTGTGGGCAGAAGGAAGAGGCAGTGGTAGTTCAAGTACAACCATACATGCCAACAGACCCGATTCAGCCAGGAAACGTCCAATGTTTTTAAGCTCAAATGGGCTTTATTTTGATCTGTCTCCTGTCTACAATCTCCTCTTTTTCACTGTAACTCAAAAGGGAAAATCAATACCCCAGTTTTTTTTCAAAATCTCCCTCTTACCAAGTTCAAAATGTTCACAAGTATGGTACATTGGATCATGGAAGGCAGGAGGAATTGGGGTAGGGACATGGACTCGGATAACAGAGGACAGGAGGGACATGGAGAGGTGCACCAAACTGACCCTACAGGGCAGGCCTCAGGGTTTGCAGCAGAACAATACACCACACATGGCATGCGGGACGGGAGTGCAGCACAACAATCCATAGAAAGCAATAGGGAGGGGACAGGACCATGCACATGGACAACAGAGAACAGAGGGCAAAGAGGCAATGGTAGCTAGCTGACCATAATGGACAGACAGGAGAGAAAGCTGCAGCATAACAGACCATAAAGGGCAGGAGGGACGGATCAGGGGCATTACAATGGAACAGATAAGCCAGGAGGAAGGGAATAGGGGTCTGCACATGGAAACAGGGGGCTGGGGGCAAGGGGGAAGGGCAGGAGCAGCAAGATGACCATGGAGGTCAGGCAGGATGGGCACTAGAAGCAAGACACACCATGGAGAGCAACAGTGAGACTATGATGGCATACACACAGACCATGGAGGGAAGGTGGGAGGGGGTCAGGGGTAGCTAGCTGACCACACAGGGAAGGTGGGAGGGGTCGTGGGAGCACAGAAGACCATGTATGACAAGCAAGTAGGTTAGTGGCAGCACAATGGCTGTGATGGGCAAGAAGGAGGGTGCAGGGGCATGCACAAAGGACCATGGAGGATAGAAGGGAGGGTCAGGACCTGGGCACAGACAAGAGAGTTCAGGGGAAGGGGCCTCACAACAGACCACGCAGGGCAGTCAGGAGGAGCAGTTGCAGCACAACAGACCAGGGAGGGCAGAAGGGTGTGGCAGTAAAATGGGCCATGGAGGACAGGAGGAAGGGGATAGGGGCATGGCATGTGGACAGGCAAGGTGGAGGCGGCAGGGACAGGTTACAGTAATCTGACAATGCTAGGCAGGTGGGAGGGGAGTGGCAGCTCAACAGAACACTCAGAGTAGATAGGAATGACAGGTCCATGGAACATGGTGGGCAAAAAGGATGGAGCTGGGGCATGCACAAAGACAGCAAGCTAAGCACAGAGGCTAAGCAGGAGGTCAATGATGGGGCATAGAATTGGGCAATGGAGGGCAGGAGGAGTGGACTGGTACATCATGCTAAATGGAGGGCAGTGGCAGCACATCAGACCATGCATGGCAGGAGGGAGGAGGCTAGTCCATGGATTCACACAACAGAGGATAGGGAGGAGGTGGATGGGGCAGCAAGCTAACTGTTCAGAGAAGGTGGGTATTAGGAACTTTATTGTTTTTAAAATGTGTGTCTGTGCAAACTACTTAAAATGTGAACAAGTATGCAGCATAATCTCACTTTTTTTCATGAAGAAAAGGATGTTTGTGATTGTGACTGGGCTCACTTGGCAGAAACACCCCCTGACCCTCCACCCCCATCGCAAAATGTAATGCCTGTGAAAAGGGTAGGTGAACGCAGTGTTATATAGAACATAGTCCTGAGAGCATGATTGAAAATGAAAACTAGATATAGTGTATGGTATAAACTATGCACCAAAAAGTGTGATATAAGATGAACCGGGGCATGAAATATAATATGCAATACATTGCGCAATGAGAGATTCATTGGAGAGCGCGAGATAGCACAGGCACTAGCGCGTGCTATGCGATATGCACCTTGGAGTGTAATATGCACAGGGCAGTGTTGTGTAACCTAACTAGTCTCTAAAGTTATAATATAAAATATGTGCTGGGGAGTGTAACATTGCATATGCACTGTGACAAAGATATGGATCCCAGATTGTAATATGCATGGCATAGCGCTGTGCATTATAACATAGGCGTTACAACAAACAAATGATGGATGGAATGCTGACAATGCAGACATTCTCCCCCAGTCAAGAGATCTGGGTTAAATCCATCGTTCTTTTGCCCACTACGCCACCCCAGTTCAGACATGGCCATATGCAAATCAGCCTTGACCCTGTGCCTCATGGGAACAGTCCAGCCCGAACTGCCAAGCCATGTCTTCCCTGGACCGGAATCAAGCATCCTAGGACCGGTTTCTGGCTATCAGCCGTCATCAGCCAGGATAGCTTGACTCCAGTGGCGTAGTGAGCACGGGACCCACGTCTGGGTATACCCATCCCATTTAGGGCGAAAGGCGTTGCAACAAACAAATGATGGACGGAATGCTGACAATGCAGACATTCTCCCCCAGTCAAGAGATCTGGGTTAAATCCATCGTTCTTTTGCCCACTACGCCACCCCAGTTCAGACATGGCCATATGCAAATCAGTCTTGACCCTGTGCCTCATGGGAACAGTCCATCCCGAACTGCCAAGCCATGTCTTCCCTGGACCAGAATCAAGCATCCTAGGACCGGTTTCTGGCTATCAGCCGTCATCAGCCAGGATAGCTTGACTCCAGTGGCGTAGTGAGCACGGGACCCACGTCTGGGCATACCCATCCCACTTAGGGCGAAAGGCGTTACAACAAACAAATGATGGACGGAATGCTGACAATGCAGACATTCTCCCCAGTCAAGAGATCAGGGCTAAATCCATCGTTCTTTTGCCCACTACGCCACCCCAGTTCAGACATGGCCATATGCAAATCAGTCTTGACCCTGTGCCTCATGGGAACAGTCCAGCCCGAACTGCCAAGCCATGTCTTCCCTGGACCGGAATCAAGCATCCTGGGACCGGTTTCTGGCTATCAGCCGTCATCAGCCAGGATAGCTTGACTCCAGTGGCGTAGTGAGCACGGGACCCACGTCTGGGCATACCCATCCCACTTAGGGCGAAAGGCGTTACAACAAACAAATGATGGACGGAATGCTGACAATGCAGACATTCTCCTCCAGTCAAGAGATCTGGGTTAAATTCATCGTTCTTTTGCCCACTACGCCACCCCAGTTCAGACATGGCCATATGCAAATCAGTCTTGACCCTGTGCCTCATGGGAACAGTCCAGCCCGAACTGCCAAGCCATGTCTTCCCTGGACCGGAATCAAGCATCCTAGGACCGGTTTCTGGCTATCAGCCGTCATCAGTAAGGATAGCTTGAGTCCAGTGGCGTAGTGAGCACGGGACCCATGTCTGGGCATACCCATCCCACTTAGGGCGAAAGGCGTTACAACAAACAAATGATGGACGGAATGCTGACAATGCAGACATTCTCCCCCAGTCAAGAGATCTGGGTTAAATCCATCGTTCTTTTGCCCACTACGCCACCCCAGTTCAGACATGGCCATATGCAAATCAGTCTTGACCCTGTGCCTCATGGGAACAGTCCAGCCCGAACTACCAAGCCATGTCTTCCCTGGACCGGAATCAAGCATCCTAGGACCGGTTTCTGGCTATCAGCCGTCATCAGCCAGGATAGCTTGACTCCAGAGGCGTAGTGAGCACGGGACCCACGTCTGGGCATACCCATCCCACTTAGGGCGAAAGGCGGTACAACAAACAAATGATGGACGGAATGCTGACAATGCAGACATTCTCCCCCAGTCAAGAGATCTGGGTTAAATCCATCGTTCTTTTGCCCACTACGCCACCCCAGTTCAGACATGGCCATATGCAAATCAGTCTTGACCCTGTGCCTCATGGGAACAGTCCAGCCCGAACTGCCAAGCCATGTCTTCCCTGGACCGGAATCAAGCATCCTAGGACCGGTTTCTGGCTATCAGCCGTCATCAGCCAGGATAGCTTGACTCCAGTGGCGTAGTGAGCACGAGACCCACGTCTGGGCATACCCATCCCACTTAGGGCGAAAGGTGTTACAACAAACAAATGATGGACGGAATGCTGACAATGCAGACATTCTCCCCCAGTCAAGAGATCTGGGTTAAATCCATCGTTATTTTGCCCACTACGCCACCCCAGTTCAGACATGGCCATATGCAAATCAGTCTTGACCCTGTGCCTCATGGGAACAGTCCAGCCCGAACTGCCAAGCCATGTCTTCCCTGGACCGGAATCAAGCATCCTAGGACCGGTTTCTGGCTATCAGCCGTCATCAGCCAGGATAGCTTGACTCCAGTGGCGTAGTGAGCACGGGACCCACGTCTGGGCATACCCATCCCACTTAGGGCGAAAGGCGGTACAACAAACAAATGATGGACGGAATGCTGACAATGCAGACATTCTCCCCCAGTCAAGAGATCTGGGTTAAATCCATCGTTCTTTTGCCCACTACGCCACCCCAGTTCAGACATGGCCATATGCAAATCAGTCTTGACCCTGTGCCTCATGGGAACAGTCCAGCCCGAACTGCCAAGCCATGTCTTCCCTGGACCGGAATCAAGCATCCTAGGACCGGTTTCTGGCTATCAGCCGTCATTAGCCAGGATAGCTTGACTCCAGTGGCGTAGTGAGCACGGGACCCACGTCTGGGCATACCCATCCCACTTAGGACGAAAGGCGTTACAACAAACAAATGATGGACGGAAAGCTGATAATGCAGACATTCCCCCCCAGTCAAGAGATCTGGGTTAAATCCATCGTTCTTTTGCCCACTATGCCACCCCAGTTCAGACATGGCCATATGCAAATCAGTCTTGACCCTGTGCCTCATGGAAACAGTCCAGCCCGAACTGCCAAGCCATGTCTTCCCTGGACCGGAATCAAGCATCCTAGGACCGGTTTCTGGCTATCAGCCGTCATCAGCCAGGATAGCTTGACTCCAGTGGCGTAGTGAGCACGGGACCCACGTCTGGGCATACCCATCCCACTTAGGGCGAAAGGCGGTACAACAAACAAATGATGGACGGAATGCTGACAATGCAGACATTCTCCCCCAGTCAAGAGATTTGGGTTAAATCCATCGTTCTTTTGCCCACTACGCCACCCCAGTTCAGACATGGCCATATGCAAATCAGTCTTGACCCTGTGCCTCATGGGAACAGTCCAGCCCGAACTGCCAAGCCATGTCTTCCCTGGACCGGAATCAAGCATCCTAGGACCGGTTTCTGGCTATCAGCCGTCATCAGCCAGGATAGCTTAACTCCAGTGGCGTAGTGAGCACGGGACCCACGTCTGGGCATACCCATCCCACTTAGGGCGAAAGGCGGTACAACAAACAAATGATGGACGGAATGCTGACAATGCAGACATTCTCCCCCAGTCAAGAGATCTGGGTTAAATCCATCGTTCTTTTGCCCACTACGCCACCCCAGTTCAGACATGGCCATATGCAAATCAGTCTTGACCCTGTGCCTCATGGGAACAGTCCAGCCCGAACTGCCAAGCCATGTCTTCCCTGGACCGGAATCAAGCATCCTAGGACCGGTTTCTGGCTATCAGCCGTCATCAGCCAGGATAGCTTGACTCCAGTGGCGTAGTGAGCATGGGACCCACGTCTGGGCATACCCATCCCACTTAGGGCGAAAGGCGTTACCACAAACAAATGATGGACGGAAAGCTGACAATGCAGACATTCCCCCCCAGTCAAGACATCTGGGTTAAATCCATCGTTCTTTTGCCCACTACGCCACCCCAGTTCAGACATGGCCATATGCAAATCAGTCTTGACCCTGTGCCTCATGGGAACAGTCCAGCCCGAACTGCCAAGCCATGTCTTCCCTGGACCGGAATCAAGCATCCTAGGACCGGTTTCTGGCTATCAGCCGTCATCAGCCAGGATAGCTTGACTCCAGTGGCGTAGTGAGCACGGGACCCACGTCTGGGCATACCCATCCCACTTAGGGCGAAAGGCGGTACAACAAACAAATGATGGACGGAATGCTGACAATGCAGACATTCTCCCCCAGTCAAGAGATCTGGGTTAAATCCATCGTTCTTTTGCCCACTACGCCACCCCAGTTCAGACATGGCCATATGCAAATCAGTCTTGACCCTGTGCCTCATGGGAACAGTCCAGCCCGAACTGCCAAGCCATGTCTTCCCTGGACCGGAATCAAGCATCCTAGGACCGGTTTCTGGCTATCAGCCGTCATCAGCCAGGATAGCTTGACTCCAGTGGCGTAGTGAGCACGGGACCCACGTCTGGGCATACCCATCCCACTTAGGGCGAAAGGCGGTACAACAAACAAATGATGGACGGAATGCTGACAATGCAGACATTCTCCCCCAGTCAAGAGATCTGGGTTAAATCCATCGTTCTTTTGCCCACTACGCCACCCCAGTTCAGACATGGCCATATGCAAATCAGTCTTGACCCTGTGCCTCATGGGAACAGTCCAGCCCGAACTGCCAAGCCATGTCTTCCCTGGACCGGAATCAAGCATCCTAGGACCGGTTTCTGGCTATCAGCCGTCATCAGCCAGGATAGCTTGACTCCAGTGGCGTAATGAGCACGGGACCCATGTCTGGGCATACCCATCCCACTTAGGGCGAAAGGCGTTACAACAAACAAATGATGGACGGAATGCTGACAATGCAGACATTCTCCCCCAGTCAAGAGATCTGGGTTAAATCCATCGTTCTTTTGCCCACTACGCCACCCCAGTTCAGACATGGCCATATGCAAATCAGTCTTGACCCTGTGCCTCATGGGAACAGTCCAGCCCGAACTGCCAAGCCATGTCTTCCCTGGACCGGAATCAAGCATCCTAGGACCGGTTTCTGGCTATCAGCCGTCATCAGCCAGGATAGCTTGACTCCAGAGGCGTAGTGAGCACGGGACCCACGTCTGGGCATACCCATCCCACTTAGGGCGAAAGGCGTTACAACAAACAAATGATGGACGGAATGCTGACAATGCAGACATTCTCCCCCAGTCAAGAGATCTGGGTTAAATCCATCGTTCTTTTGCCCACTACGCCACCCCAGTTCAGACATGGCTATATGCAAATCAGTCTTGACCCTGTGCCTCATGGGAACAGTCCAGCCCGAACTGCCAAGCCATGTCTTCCCTGGACCGGAATCAAGCATCCTAGGACCGGTTTCTGGCTATCAGCCGTCAACAGCCAGGATAGCTTGACTCCAGTGGTGTAGAGAGCACGGGACCCACGTCTGGGCATACCCATCCCACTTAGGTCGAAAGGCGTTACAACAAACAAATGATGGACGGAATGCTGACAATGCAGACATTCTCCCCCAGTCAAGAGATCTGGGTTAAATCCATCGTTCTTTTGCCCACTACGCCACCCCAGTTCAGACATGGCCAAATGCAAATCAGTCTTGACCCTGTGCCTCATGGGAACATTGCATTATAACATAGGCATCGAGGAAGGCACATTAGATGGGGCAAAGTAACCCGTGCAAAGGCAAGTGTGGCATAACATATTCACGGGGTGGTGTTACAGTGCACATGGGCTAGAGAGTGTCATAGCATACGTACTAGCTGTTGGAATACAACACAGAGGTGTGTGGCACTCAGCGGGCACTGCTGGGTGTAACACAGCATTGGGCTCAGCCAGGAGCACGCTGTGACTCTCAAGTGAGGTTTGTCTCCTTTCCAGAGAGTAAAATAAAAAGTATTACACATCCGGCGGTGGATGTGTGTTTTATTAACCATGAGGGGGGTTTCTTGCATAGTTTTGGTCTAATTTTTGTCGAATCCCCTTTGAATGGCTTGTTGAGCATGTGTATTAAATGTGCCCATCAATAGCTACCCATGTTTGTATAAATAAACAACAAGGGTGTCTACTTGGAGAGTACCCACCGGTGGGGGCACTGGGATGAGGCACGGTAGGGCGTCAGACACGTCAGAGCTTCACTAGCGGTGTAAATACATTCCACGTGGATTCATTGTATGCATAGTTGCCTTTTAATGAATATCACGCAAATCGTCATGGTGATAGGTACGTACGGTTTGTCCAGCATGTCCTAGGTGTTTCTATAAATATATTTAAAAAAATAATAATAAAAAACACAGGCCGGCCCCGGGGGAAGGGGTCCCTGGGGCCATAAGTGGCCTGAGGAGGAGGGCAACGCAGCCCCCCTCCTAAATATGTTTTTTTTTAAAAAGGCCATGCTCCGTGGGTTGGGGTCCCCGGGGCCGATAAAGGCCTTGGGTGGGGGGCCACGCGGTACCCTTCCCATCTTTATTTTTTCATTAAAAAAAAATTAGGGGGCAGGCCCTGGGGGATGGGATCCCCAGGGCCCATAAATTAGAAAAAGAAGAAGGTCTAAACAGCCCCCCTTCTTAAAAAAAATAAAAAATAAAAGACCGGCATCGTGCCGGAGGACACAACCCTTCTTGCAGCACTCTGCAAACGCGTCCCCTGGTGAGTTGTAAGTTGGGGAATTAATTCCCCTTCAATACTGAGGGTCCCGGAGGGCCAACTAGCCCAACAGGTATCTCCAGTATGCGCCAGGGAGCTGCGTTGCAGACAGGTGTTCTGAGGGCACGCTCCTTTTTACACCTCTCTGCAATGCAGCTCTGTGGCGCTTACTGGAGGTACCTAGTGGGCTAGTTGGACCTCCGGAACCCTCAGAATTGAAGGGGAATTAATTCCCCAACTTAGAACGGCCACAGGGCGCGTTTACACAGTGGTGAAGGGAGGGGACGGGGCCTGAGGTGACGTGTGCAAACACGCCCTGGGGCGCGTTTTAAGTTGGGGAAATAATTCCCTTTCAATCCTGAGGGACCCTGGGGGCCAACTAGCCCGCCAGGTGCTTCCACTAAGCACCACTGCGCTGTGTTGCAGAGAGGTGGTGCAGGCCGTGCCCCTTTTTACACCTCTCTGCAATGGTGCTTACTGGACGTACCTAGTGGACTATTTTGCCCCTAGAGACCCTCAGGATTCAAGGCGACTTAATCTCCCAACTTAAAATGGCCACAGGGCGTGTTTACACAGTGGAGAAGGGAGGGGATGGGGCCTGAGGTGACGTGTGCCAACACGCCCTATGGCGCGTTTTAAGTTGGGGAAATTATTCCCGTTCAATCCTGAGGGCCCCTGGGGGTAACTAGCCACCAGGTGCTTCCAGTAAGCGCCACTGAGCTCTGTGGTGCTTACTGGAGGTACCTAGTGGGCTAGTTGGACCCTAGGGACCCTCAGGATTCAAGGGGACTTAATCTCCCAACTTAAAATGGCCACAGGGTGTGTTTACACAGTGGGGAAGGAAGGGGACGGGGCCTGAGGTGACGTGTGCAAACACGCCCTGTGGCGCATTTTAAGAGGTAGTTTTAATCCCCCTGCCCTATTACATACTAGGGGCTTACAGAAGAGGTCATGCTAATCACAGGGTGACCCCAACTCATATTGTTCCCTAGTGTATGTAGGTGTTTTCACTGTATTCTAAGTGCCTTTTAACATAGCACTGGCTCTAGGACTGGTTAGTCAGACTCAGTTAACACCAGTGTCCGTCTGAAAAAGTTGAGGGTACAGGATGATATTGCAACAAGGCTTCTTTCTGCTCTTCTGTTTGTTCTTTCTGCACGTTATCCTTCTTCCTGCACTGTTCTTCGTCTTTGAGGACTTCTGTTGCTTCTTTCTGCATTTCTTCTTTTTTCTTTCTGTGCGTTTTTTCTTCTTTCTTCACATGTCCTATCTCTGTAGGCATAGTAAGAAATTAGCATTTAAAAAACATTTGAAATTCACTGAAAAAACCATAGGTTTCAGGCATGATATAGTTGTTAATTAGCATTTAAAAAAACTTCGAAATTCCCTTAAAAAACCATAGGTTTCAGGGGCGTTATAGTTAGCTGGACTTTTCACTCGTACAAAACCATTGAAATTCCCCCGTTATAGTTATTTCAGCTAACGAGAACTCGCGTTCCCCGCAATGCACTGCTGATGACGTCAGATATTACATCACTCATGACATGGTCAGTGACATCACTCATGACATCACTGATGACATCTCAAATGACATCACTGATGACATCACTGATGACATCATCCTTGTAATAGAGTGGCAGACCTCCTCTCACCCTAATATAGCCTTTGATACACACATTCAAAAATAGAAACTAAAATTGTCAAAACAATGGACATAGCAATACCAGTTACAACAACCTATTCAGTAATTCTAAGATCCACATACACATCCACTCATTCACCAACAGTCCTATACAGTCCCTCATACATGTACTCACTCATCATATGTACTCATACACCTATACATCCTGTTACACAACGCCACTCATCCATAGAGTTACTCACACACATAGTCACTCATGCTAATAAAGAATCAAACATCCATTTACTTGCATATACAGTTATACACACACCACCACACTTACTTCTCCAGAAACTTACACATTCTTAGTCTTTGAAACAATCACTTATAGAAACACATACTTATTCATACAGGAACTCTTTCAATCTCTCACTATCACATATACTCACTTATATACACCAATAGTCACATATACTAGTTTAAAACATATGTTGTTTTTCATAAAGACACTATTGAGACAGTCATTCACTCACTAACACACTCAGACACACACTCATCCACCCATACAGTCCTGCACACATGCTGTCTTCAACACATACAAAAAGTGAGTCACTCATTCATGCACCTATGCACTACGTAATACCCCCACCAAACCATACAGACACTCAGACACTCATACTGATACTCAAAAAACCAACTAATAACCTATATAGACACTCATGTGGCTACTCACCAACCCATGCTGCCACTTATACACAAAGTGAGAGACTGATACAGATATTTACATATTTAAACATTACTCACTAAGCCATGTATTCCCTAATATACACTTAATCAGTCAGTTATACAATCAATTTTTCAAAAACTAATCATCCATTTAGACACTTATATACCCATTTATTCTTCCATCGACCTTGAGCTATCCATATATAAAACATATTTAATTTTCAGAAAAACATACATTCACTGAATGATGTCATCAGTGATGTCATCAGTGATGTCATTTGAGATGTCATCAGTGATGTCACTGACCATGTCATGAGTGATGTAATATGTGACGTCATCAGCAGTGCATTGCGGGCGCGCGAGTTTTAGTTAGCTGAACTAACTATAACGGGGGAATTTCGATGGTTTTGTACGACTGAAAAGTCCAGCTAACTATAACGGCCCTGAAACCTATGGTTTTTTCAGTGAATTTCTAAAAATTTTTAAATGCTAATTCCTAACTATAACGTGCCTGAAACCTATGGCTTTTCAGTGAATATATATAGTGAATTTATATATATATATTCAGTGAAAAAACCATAGGTTTCACACACGTTATAGTTAGGAATTAGCATTTAAAAAACCTTAGAAATTCAGTGAAAAAACCATAGGTTTCACACATGTTATAGTTAGCTGGACATTTTACTCGTAAAAAACCAATGAAATTGCCCCGTTATAGTTAGTTCAGCTAACTATAACTCGCGCGCCCGCAATGCACTGCTGATGACGTCACATATTACATCACTCATGACATGGTCAGTGACATCACTCATGACATCACTGATGACATCTCAAATGACATCACTGATGACATCATCCAGTGAATGTGTGTTTTTCTGAAAATTAAATATGTTTTATATATGTATATCTCAAGGTCGATGGAAGAATAAATGGGTATATAAGTGTCTAAATGGATGATTTGTTTTTGAAAAATTGATTGTATAACTGACTGATTAAGTGTATCATAGTGAATACATGGCTTAGTGAGTAATGTTTAAATATGTAAATATCTGTATCAGTCTCTCACTTTGTGTATAAGTGGCTGCATGGGTTGGTGAGTAGCTACATGGGTGTCTATATAGGTTATTAGTTGTTTTTTTTAGTATCAGTCTGAGTGTCTGCATGGTTCGGTGGGGGGTATTACGTAGTGCATAGGTGCATGAATGAGTGACTCACTGTTTGTATGGGTTGAACACAGCATGTGTGCAGGACTGTATGGGTGGATGAGTGTGTGTATGGGTGTGTTAGTGAGTGAATGACTGTCTCAATAGTGTCTTTATGAGTTACTACATATGTTTTAAACTAGTATATGTGACTATTGGTGTATATATGTGAGTATATGTGAGAGTGAGAGATTGAAAGAGTTCCTGTATGAATAAGTATGTGTTTCTATAAGTGATTGTTTAAAAGACTAAGTATGTGTAAGTTTCCGTAGAAGTAAGTATGGTGGTGTGTGTATAACTGTATATGCAAGTAAATGTATGTTTGATTCTTTATTAGCATGAGTGACTATGTGTGTGAGTAACTCTATGGATGAGTGGCATTGTGTAACAGGATGTATAGGTGTATGAGTACATATGATGAGTGAGTACATGTATGAGTGACTGAATTGGACTAATGGTGAATGAGTGGATGTGTATGTGGATCTTAGAATTACTGAAAAGGTTGTTTTAACTGGTATTGGTATGTCCATTGTTTTGAACATTGTAGTTTCTATTTTTGAATGTGTGTGTCAAAGGTTATATTAGGGGAAGAGGAGGTCTGCCACTCTATCACAAGGATGATGTCATCAGTGATGTCATCAGTGATGTCATTTGAGATGTCATCAGTGATGTCATGAGTGATGTCACTGACCATGTCATGAGTGATGTAATATGTGACGTCATCAGCAGTGCATTGCGGGCGCGCGAGTTATAGTTAGCTGAACTAACTATAACGGGGCAATTTCATTGGTTTTTTACGAGTAAAATGTCCAGCTAACTATAACATGTGTGAAACCTATGGTTTTTTCACTGAATTTCTAAGGTTTTTTAAATGCTAATTCCTAACTATAACGTGTGTGAAACCTATGGTTTTTTCACTGAATTTCAAAGGTTTTTTAAATGCTAATTCCTAACTATAACGTGTGTGAAACCCATGGTTTTTTCAGTGAATTTGCAAGGTTTTTTAAATGCTAATTTTTTTTTTATTCTTCAATTTTTTCAAACATATTTTTAATTTAATTTACTTACCTTTTATAAAGACTATGCTTTAATTTTTAAAATCCTTAAATATTTTTTTTTAATATATTTTTTAAAATAAACATGTAAAATTTATTTCCAGTTCTTTTTTTTTTTTTTTATTTTTTTTTGGTACGCGTACCGTAAGCTCACGGTAAGCGTACGGTTTACGCAACGTCCGTAATCTATCTACGCTGCTTGCGTATAGTTACGCACTTTGCGTGGCCGCGCGTACTGCGCGTGGGACGCGTGCGCGCTTACGCCACACGCGCACGTTACGCGGAAGTGCCGGGGAGTGACTGTTATGCGCATGCGCGCAAGCGCGTGTCTTTTTTACGCGCACGCGTACTTTTTGCCGTAAGCGTACCGTAAGCGTACCGTAAGCGTACGGTAGGTCATGTGATCTTGAAACACAACTTTTGATTGGTTGAAACTACTTTCAGTTCTAGAACTCTCCTACACCACACCCATTCCCCTCATTTCTGCTTGTGAGCCCTTGGGAGAAGGAGCTGGTTTGTCTTTGGGATACGATGGCAGAACAGCAGAGCTCTTCTGAGAGTGAGGCTAGCACTAGCAGCACTGTCTTGAGGCAGAGATCGAGGAAACAAAAGCCTTCTTATGTTTGGGATTATTTTACTTTTCCAGAAGGCCAGCAAAAGGTGAATGCACCCTTAGTTACTTGCAAGCTGTGTCAGCGTGTACTTTCTAGAGGTAATCCTAACAGGAAGTATTCCTTTGGGAATCACACCATGAAGAGACACCTCCAGGATGTACACAGAAGGACACATGGTCATCTTTTTGGAGGTAACTCTTCAGAAAGACGAGCCAGTACATCCACAGCAGCTCAGCCTGGACCATCACCTGCAGGGCTTACTCCTTCTTCTGCAGGTCAGGTGAGCCCTTCATCTGTGGGGGGAGAATCTCCTTTTGCTGGCCCTCTGGAAATGAACCCTCGATTTCGGAAGGTTGATATTCATTGCACATTTTGTAAAGATCTAATTTGCCATAGGGAGACCAGTGTTTCCCTAGTGAACAACAAAATAGATCAGCACATTTGTCGCTTTGAATAATTTTCCCATGCTTCCTTTCCTCTGTCCCTGCATGAACACAACGGTTCTTTTAAGAGCCAACCTTATCTTTCATCTTTTTTTTACATATGTTTTTAAAAACTTTTTTTTATTTTTTTTTACCGTACGCGTACGGTGCGCGTACTTTTTTTTTATTTTTTAAAAAAAACACTAAAAATCATTTATCACATTACATTGTCCTTGAGAGACTACAATTATTATTATTGACTTACCATACTCACTGAAAAAATATTTATTCATTTCTTTTTTTAAAAAATAGTTTTAAAAATGTTTGTAGTTTTCGAAAATTTTCTATATCTATCTGGAAAAAAAGAAAAAAGTATTAATATTTTTTAAACATTTTATAATACAGTACACATATTTACATTTTTTACCAAAAAATCTTTTTGCCTTATTTTTGCTGTTTTCAGAATATATTGCATTTCACTATAAATTGTGAAAGCAATTGCATTCATCATTTTACAGCGGGCAAAAAAAAATACCAATCACAAAGATTGTATTAAAAAAGCCCTGATTCTTTTTTTAATTAAACTTAACATTATAGAAATGCATAATATTGTAAAAAAATATCATCTAATACCAATACTTATTTCTTTAAAATACCGTCTGATATGTTTGTTTCAGAACTATAATCACAATATTATATCTCAAATAACTCCAAAATACATCTGATTTCATTTCCTTTAGGCCAAATAGTAATTTTAATTTTTTTTTTGGAATAAATTTCCAACGGAAATCCAATAAAATTCTAAAGTTTAATTTGTCCAGATCTCACCGATTCTCTGTAACATTTTGGTTCACGAAAATTTTTTGAATAATTTATTTAGTCCACAATAGAATTGGTTACTTTTCCACATGGCCAAATAGTAATTTTTTAAATCATTTTTGAAAAAATTTCCAATGGCAGTCCAATAACATTCCAAAATTTAAAATGTGCAGAAGTTACCGATAATCTCTAAATTATTGGTTTTTCAAAATTGCATTAAAAATTAAAAAAGTCCACATTACAATTGGTTATCTTTCCATTAGGCCAAATGATAATTTTAAAAATCTTTTTTTTTACAAAATTGCAATGGTAATCCAGTAAAATGGTAAAATTATTTTGTCCAGATCTTGCCAAGTCTCTCTAAAATTTAGGTTTCAGGAAGATTAGATAGGAATTTGCTAAATCAAAAGGCAAACGTTGTTTGAAAATCAATTGGGAATCATTACACAGTGTCCAGCCTTTTTCACATTTTAGATAAACTGTGTAATGTCCAGAAGTAACAGTAGGTCCATCATGGAAAATTATTGCAACAGTTACAAAAGTTTTTCCTGAAATTGATAATTGCTGTCCTGTAAACTTCTTTATTAAAGTATCCAATTTTGAACCATCAGCTCTACATCGTTGCATCATTAAAATTACATACTGTCCGTATTCCTTTAAAATTAATGTTGAAAACATGTCAGAATTACACTCACCACATTTCATGCTATGATTAGCATCTTTAACTAATTTTGCAAAAGTGACTGTTTTACTCTCTGGCAATGTCAAATAAATAAACCTTTCATTATCAACAATAGAGCCACATATATTATAACAATTATCACAACTATGTTCCCATTTATAAGAGAGACCAAAAAAAATGTCAATGGGAACTCCTTCTTCTTCCACTACCTGAAGAAAATACATCAAAAATTCATGTGCATCTTGCTGTTCATTTTGAGAAAACTGTGTTCGTCCTGAACATACATCTAAAAGTTTTCTAATGTCAGTAGCACTTTCTATTTGAGTTTTATCTTTACTCAACTTTTGAAAAAGGAGACTCAGCTCTGAACAGAATCTTTTTCCCTGATTTACTATTATCTGCTCTTGCAAACTTTCCAGATAAAATGCAACATTCAGCACTACATTTGCGTAGCAGTTGACACCAGAGCTATTTTCAAAATGACATCCTACAACCTGTTCTTCATTTTCCTTTTTCTTTTTGCTTGCAATTACATCACTCCTCTTTTTTTTCCTCTTCTCTACATCTTCACTACAGATATTCTCATTTTTTCTTTTACGAGAAACTACACGTTTCTCCAACACAGGATACTGACCTAAATGAGGAGCATAGCTTCTTCTTAATCTATTATACTCCTTTACACAATTTGTATCAGCACTAACTTTTGATTCTTCAAAGTCTATCATGAATAAACCTGATAATGTTTTGACTCGTGACAAAGCAACATATGCCATACCTTCTTTGAACACAGTTGAACCAATGTTCACAAATGCACAATCTACAGTCAATCCTTGAGACTTGTGAATAGTTACAGCATATGCTAGAGAAAACGGAAACTGCTTCCTACGTACATATAAGTCTTTCACAAGCATAAAACGAACTGTACAACGACAAATATCTTTAACTTCATCTATCTGATCAAATTTTATTTTTAAACATTCAATTCCTTCTTTTTTCTGATAATTAATAAAACCCACAACTCTTCCCATCGCTCCATTAACTAAACCTTTCTCAACATCCAAATCTCTCCTTAAAAACACTCTACAGTTCATGCAAACATATAGATTTTTTTCTAATCCAGCTGTTTTGGAGATGTTCTTCTCTAGTGAGTCCAATTTATTTTTCAGTTTGCCTGTTACTGTGACAGTAATTCTTCCATCCTCAATTTTGTCCACTGCTTCCAATTTCCTGATCTCTTCCTTTTCCAATTTCAAAAGCTCCTCATTGAATATTGAGCATTCACGTAGAGTAGGCATTAAGCAGATGACACTTTTGTTTTCTGCAATGTTCTTGTATATCTTCTCTGCAACTATTTCTTCCTTTGGAAATAAACTATGTAGCAGCCGAGTCTGTAATGCTTTTTTGCCAGCTTCTGTGAGTAGTCCAATCCTGATATCTTTCAGAATACTTCCATATTCTTCATCGTTTGCTTGCCTCATATTAGTTGTAAGTTCCTTGTACTCAAAGAAGGACCAAATATTTGTATTACCGATACTTCCCAATGACTTCTTCGTGTCTTCATGTGTCACAGTATTAAACACTGGTTGTCCTTTAACTGGAGTAAGTTGCAAAAGATCTCCAAAAACTATGACGTGTTTTCCACCAAATAACACGTCATAGTCTGTCTTCAAAATTTGCTGCATTCTTAAATGCACAAAGGCAAGCATTAAGTTTGATACCATGCTCACCTCATCAATAATGAGAACTTGCATCTTCTTCAATACTCGTGAAACTTCCAAGGATGCTTCTCCAGTTAGCTTGTTGAATTGTATTTTGTTCTCATGCTCCACTGGTAACATTAGCAAACGATGTAAGGTGATTCCTTTTATGTTATATGCTGCTAACCCAGTTGGAGCAGTAACCACACAAGACAAAGTAGAATCCGTTTTTTGCTTTAGGTAGCTTCTGATGACTTTAATTAGGAAACTTTTTCCAGTGCCAGCTTGTCCGCTTACATACATCCTGATTGGATGAAATGATGTGCATGAGCACTCTTTTTTTACATGTAGAAATCCGTGATCAATTTTGTTTTTGATCTCTTCATAAATTTGTTGCTGCTCTTGATTCAGTTGTCTTTCCAAATTTTCTAAGTCTATAAATTCTTCTTGAGCTTGATTCATAGCTGTTTCCACTTCATTCATGGCTATTGATGCTTCATTTTCAACGATTGGTTGTCCTAGGGGATCTTGACTGTGTGTTCCTGAACTTTGGCTGTCCTGAGAACTGTCTCTAGCTATTTCTGCTGCAATTGTAGTTTCCTGTTCAATTTCTTCATTTAACATTTGCAGATAAGTTGTGAATGTATTGCATTGTATGCTGTCTTTGCAAGCATTAAATGAATCCTCATAGCTTTGAAATTCTCCCAGTAGTTCATCCTCTGTACGCCATGGTTTAAACAACTGTAAAAGAGCCAAATAGTAAAATTCTTTCTTGTCGGTAGTGTCGCAACTCAGCTTCCGGTGATTTATCAAACTTCCTTTGGTTTGCTTCACCAAACATCCTTCTTCACCAACAACTTTATATTTTCCATTATTAATGTCTTCTGCAGCTTTCCGTGAATAAATGTAGTTCTGCAACACTTCATAGAGACACATGTTCTCCAGATGATGACTTCTCTTGGGATAATATGTGTCCAACATGTTTGTTTTCAATATATCTGTACTTTCTGGGTCATTCTCGGCCAAATATTCAATTTCTCCAACAGATTTCAGTACCCGATTTCTCATTGCTGCAAGGCCTAAACTTGCCCAAATTATTCTTCTTGACTTCGAGTAGAGACTTGCAGAAGATAACCTATCTGAACATTCGTAGGATCCAATTTCTCGATGCGATAACATCTTCAAACTGAAACTGTACAGCTTCTTACTGACAGTCTTCTCGTGAGAAATCTCTTCCCACATTTCCTTCAATTCTGTTTTTTCTGATTTCGTAATGTAAGACGTTACATATCGTGCAACAGCAATGGAATTGTCAGCTACATACTGTATATCCATGTTAGCGTTCCACATGGATAAAATGACTGGGTTGTAGTCATTTATATTTTTTGATTCTTCTTTTCTTTTAAGGTTGTAGGTATTCTTAGGTGATTTTCTTGTGATAGTATGTCTCACAGCTGACATAAAACTGTTTACTCTTCCATTTGAAAGAACAGGTCTAGGAAATCCAAATCGACATTTAGTGTAGTATTTTTCTTTGCTCTTGTATTTCCGTCGACAGTATTTTCCACACCGATGACTTTGGAAACGTAAAACTTGCTCCTTTAACTTGTTCTCTTCTGTGCTTTTTGGTATACCACATGTTGCATATTCTTCAATGTAAGATAACACTGCTTCATCAGTATCTGTTCCAAACTTTGGGGCATCCTTGATCCACAACAGCATATGAATATGAGGAGCACCTCTTGCCTGGTACTCTTTTCTCCAAAAGAAATCCACTACTTCTCCAAGGGGTGGATTTTTTTTATTGCAGATGAAGGACATCATAGCCTCAAATCTATGATTGAAATATCTGCAAACATTAACCGGATCCAATGAGCACAGTTCTCCTGCTGTCTTGTATTCGATGTTTTTAATGTTTGAATTGGCCTCTCGTAGAAAATCCAGTAAATCATCCCAAGCGTACTCGGCACAGCTTAGGGTAAGGAACCATGTTGGTGTTCCTAAATTGCGTAACATGCATTTTAGTTCACCATGGCGTCGGTACCAATATTCATTTGTCCCACGCTGACAAGCCATCAGATTGATCAGTTGTGTTTCCAAATGATCATCTCGGTGCTGCACTTTCTCCATAAAATCCTTAGCAGACACATTTTGTAAATGTACTCCACTTTTTAAAATGTGATTTACTGCATAAGACAGTGCAGACAAGTCGCTTTCAAATAAAAGATGAAACAAATAAGGAATACTTTGTCGAAATCTGGGATCTTCAGCATATAGTCTTGTAGTCCGATACTCTGAAGCTGGAATCTGTTCTGGACGTTCATCGTATCGTCCTCCTTTTCCCGTAGGAAACAGCTGGGGAAAACATCGAGCTTCCAAGCTCTCCTCCCATACACTCACGGGAGTTCCTTTTGCTTTCTTCATCTGAAAGAGATCAATATTGTCTCCCATAACTTCTTTCGAATGAAGAGGATGTATGCTAAAATGTTCATAAATTTCTTCTTCCTTTGTCTTGTCCACTTTTTCAATTTGTCCAGTTGGTGTTTCTGTGTCTTCTTGAAAATCTTCGTCTTCTTCTTCTTCTTCTATATAAATTGATTCATACCATTTGTTATTTTTTTTCAAATACAAATTTGCTCTTTGTACTTTCCGCACATCTACCAGCTCCTGCCAAATCTTCTTATTCTTTGTAGGTACACCATTAACCAGAATAATTAATGGTTCAGTTTCCAAAGTATCCGCATCAATAGTTTCCATATTTTTTTTCAAATCCAAGGGCAAATACACCACTCTACCTTTTAAACCTCTCAGTAAATCTGAAGGAGGTAATTTACCAGTTTTGGGCTCCATACGTACTATGGTCTGGAACGGATGAACACATTGAATGAGTATAGACTCATATGTATTTAATTCAGAAAGTTCAGCAGGAATAGCATCCAATTCTAAATTATTATGTACAGCTCTGGTCGGCATTCTATTTTCCTCTAACTTGTTGTAACAGTATTTACAAATACGCTGATCTTCACCCAATTCAAAACAATTTTCAAGAAATATATATGTGGCAAAATCCATCCACTTATAATTATCTTCATTTTCACTCTTTCTGTAGAGATCAACATTCCTAGTTTGTTTTCTATAATGAGTTCTGCGGCAACAAATACAAGTAACATTTGGTCTTTCATTAGAGACTATTGCAAATTTTGTTATGTGATCATTAAATGTCTTACTTACAGAAGGTTCTACATTCTCTTCCACTTCTTCCTCATTTACTGTGTCCTTCTCTGCACTGTTTTGTTCAGGACCAAAGTAACAAAACTGAATTTCATCAACAACCTTCTCTACATCTGATACCGTTCCTCGGAACAGAGCCCTATTCAATTCATTTAACTTTATTGCTGGACTTTTGGCAAAATACAACCGTCTCACAAACTTTCTCATTTCAGTATGATGAACAGCCAGCATCCTAAAATGATGGAAAACACTATTGCACACTTTTCTAGATAGACAAGCCAGAGAATGACCCTGCAAACCAGTATTCTCTCTCACTCTGCATGGATCCAGACTTTGAAGCACCTTAATCTTCTGTTTTACACTTTTTTTACTATATTCTCTTAGAAACTCTCGAAATCTGTCAATAGATTCCTGACGCACAGTGCAAATACTACTACAATTCCAAGTGTACACTGGGGCTTTAGGACGTCTCCCCATTGCCTCATCTGCCATCACTTGTACCTCATCTCTTGGAACCATTATCTCCTTCTCCATTATGCAACCATTTTTTACTTCGTATGAACGACCTCTGGTGTCAACTGCATGCAGCAAACTATTACTTTGAAAATAGCTCTCTTCATTAAAAAAAGGTTCACTACTTGAACTATGCATCCACTTTCCTAAAAACACTTTACAAAAGTTTGTTCTGTTCACTACTCTTTTGCTTTTGCTTTGTGATTTCAGTACATTAACCATTTTATCTAATGTACGCATCCTATTCAAAATTAATATGAATAGTTTCCTTTTTAATTCTAATGCTTTTGCTGCAATGGCTTCAATTTCTTTTTTTCTCTTGTAATATTTTGCCTTTTGCTTATATTTCTTCACATCCTTTATCAAATTGGACATAACTCTTCTCTGAAACATTTTTCTACGTATCTCTTTAAACGCTGTTTTTCTGTTTATGTAAAACTTTTCAGTTGCAGAAGGTATATTTGCATTAACTAAATTCTCAATTTTTTGCTGTTCTCTTCGTTTTGTTACATTCTTCCCAGGACAGACATTTTGTAAATTTTTCTTTGTTTTGAATATTTTTTTAAGAAATTCTTTTTTCTGCTTACCAGAAGATTTTTTCTTTTTCCCAACATGAGCATCTTCTACTAACTTTGGTCCTCCAGTTGTCTTCAAATATAGTTTTTTTTTTAGCGTTTTTTGAACTCGAGATTTTGTAGGCATCTTAAATTTTGTTCACTGTTCTTCAGCAATACCTGAAAAAAACTAAAAAAAAATCCTTTATTGTATTTAAATATATTACTACATTTCTTTTCACAATAGTCACAAAACAAAATTTCTTTGCCAATTTGAATGCACACAAACTGCTCTTTTTTTTGGGCAAGTGAAAATCTCTTTTACAAACTGTCACATTATGAAACCACTTTTCAGATTTTTTAAAAAGCCCATGTCCAGAGTGCTACACTCCAGCAAGGGCAACCAGCCTTAGTGAAGCTCAATGTATTTGCATTACAGACTGAAACCTGAAAACCCCACTCGCTTCTAAATACTGTGCATGACTATACACGGCAAGCACATGGATGTGTGCTAAGACTCTGCTTCTTCCCCCAAAAATTCACTCCCCCTTTCCATCTAATGCAACTGTGAAATCACCAGAGCAAGACGCAATAAATCTCTGCCTATAATTCCTCTATGCACACAGAGTCATGTTTTCACATTAGTCCCAAAACGAAATTTCTTTGCCATTTTTAAAGCACACTTACTGCTCTTTTTTTTTTCGGGGCTAGTGAAAATCACTTTTACAGACTGACACATTATGAAACCTTTTTTTTTAATTTATTTAATTGCACTTGTCCAAGCTGTTTTTTTCAGACCACCACCATGTGTATTCGCGGTGACTGCCTACACTCCAGCAAGGGCAACCAGCCTTAGTGATGCTGAATGTATTTGCATTACAGACTTAAACCTGAAAACCCCACTCGCTTGTAAATACTGTGCATGACTATACATGGCAAGCACATGGGTGTGTGCTAAGACTCTGCTTCTTCCCCCAAAAATTCGCTCCCCCTTTCCATCTAATGCAACTGTGAAATCACCAGAGCAAGACGCAATAAATCTCTGCCTATAATTCCTCTATACACACAGAGTCATTTTTTCACATTAGTCCCAAAACGAAATTTCTTTGCCATTTTGAAAGCACACTTACTGCTCTTTTTTTTTCGGGCCAAGTGAAAATCACTTTTTACAATTGGAAATCACTTTTACAGACTGACACATTATAAAACCACTTTTTTTGATTTATTTAAATGCACATGTCCAAGCTGTTTTTTCAGACCACCACCATGTGTATTCTCTGTGACTGCCTACACTCCAGCAAGGGCAACCAGCCTTAGTGATGCTGAATGTATTTGCATTACAGACTTAAACCTGAAAACCCCACTCGCTTCTAAATACTGTGCATGACTATACATGGCAAGCACATGGGTGTGTGCTAAGACTCTGCTTCTTCCCCCAAAAATTCGCTCCCCCTTTCCATCTAATGCAACTGTGAAATCACCAGAGCAAGACGCAATAAATCTCTGCCTATAATTCCTCTATGCACACAGAGTCATGTTTTCACATTAGTCCCAAAACGAAATTTCTTTGCCATTTTTAAAGCACACTTACTGCTCTTTTTTTTTCGGGCCAAGTGAAAATCACTTTTTACAATTGGAAATCACTTTTACAGACTGACACATTATGAAACCACTTTTTTTGATTTATTTAAATGCACATGTCCAAGCTGTTTTTTCAGACCACCACCATGTGTATTCTCTGTGACTGCCTACACTCCAGCAAGGGCAACCAGCCTTAGTGATGCTGAATGTATTTGCATTACAGACTTAAACCTGAAAACCCCACTCGCTTCTAAATACTGTGCATGACTATACATGGCAAGCACATGGGTGTGTGCTAAGACTCTGCTTCTTCCCCCAAAAATTCGCTCCCCCTTTCCATCTAATGCAACTGTGAAATCACCAGAGCAAGACGCAATAAATCTCTGCCTATAATTCCTCTATGCACACAGAGTCATGTTTTCACATTAGTCCCAAAACGAAATTTCTTTGCCATTTTTAAAGCACACTTACTGCTCTTTTTTTTTTCGGGGCAAGTGAAAATCACTTTTACAGACTGACACATTATGAAACCTTTTTTTTTAATTTATTTAATTGCACATGTCCAAGCTGTTTTTTCAGACCACCACCATGTGTATTCTCTGTGACTGCCTACACTCCAGCAAGGGCAACCAGCCTTAGTGATGCTGAATGTATTTGCATTACAGACTTAAACCTGAAAACCCCACTCGCTTCTAAATACTGTGCATGACTATACATGGCAAGCACATGGGTGTGTGCTAAGACTCTGCTTCTTCCCCCAAAAATTCGCCCCCCTTTCCATCTAATGCAACTGTGAAATCACCAGAGCAAGACGCAATAAATCTCTGCCTATAATTCCTCTATGCACACAGAGTCATGTTTTCACATTAGTCCCAAAACGAAATTTCTTTGCCATTATGAAAGCACACTTACTGCTCTTTTTTTTTCGGGCCAAGTGAAAATCACTTTTTACAATTGGAAATCACTTTTACAGACTGACACATTATGAAACCACTTTTTTTGATTTATTTAAATGCACATGTCCAAGCTGTTTTTTCAGACCACCACCATGTGTATTCTCTGTGACTGCCTACACTCCAGCAAGGGCAACCAGCCTTAGTGATGCTGAATGTATTTGCATTACAGACTTAAACCTGAAAACCCCACTCGCTTCTAAATACTGTGCGTGACTATCCATGGCAAGCACATGAGTGTGTGCTAAGACTCTGCTTCTTCCCCCAAAAATTCGCTCCCCCTTTCCATCTAATGCAACTGTGAAATCACCAGAGCAAGACGCAATAAATCTCTGCCTATAATTCCTCTATGCACACAGAGTCATGTTTTCACATTAGTCCCAAAACGAAATTTCTTTGCCATTTTTAAAGCACACTTACTGCTCTTTTTTTTTCGGGGCAAGTGAAAATCACTTTTACAGACTGACACATTATGAAACCTTTTTTTTAAATTTATTTAATTGCACTTGTCCAAGCTGTTTTTTTCAGACCACCACCATGTGTATTCGCGCTGACTGCCTACACTCCAGCAAGGGCAACCAGCCTTAGTGATGCTGAATGTATTTGCATTACAGACTTAAACCTGAAAACCCCACTCGCTTCTAAATAATGTGCATGACTATACATGGCAAGCACATGGGTGTGTGCTAAGACTCTGCTTCTTCCCCCAAAAATTCGCTCCCCCTTTCCATCTAATGCAACTGTGAAATCACCAGAGCAAGACGCAATAAATCTCTGCCTATAATTCCTCTATGCACACAGAGTCATTTTTTCACATTAGTCCCAAAACGAAATTTCTTTGCCATTTTGAAAGCACACTTACTGCTCTTTTTTTTTCGGGCCAAGTGAAAATCACTTTTTACAATTGGAAATCACTTTTACAGACTGACACATTATAAAACCACTTTTTTTGATTTATTTAAATGCACATGTCCAAGCTGTTTTTTCAGACCACCACCATGTGTATTCTCTGTGACTGCCTACACTCCAGCAAGGGCAACCAGCCTTAGTGATGCTGAATGTATTTGCATTACAGACTTAAACCTGAAAACCCCACTCGCTTCTAAATACTGTGCATGACTATACATGGCAAGCACATGGGTGTGTGCTAAGACTCTGCTTCTTCCCCCCAAAATTCGCTCCCCCTTTCCATCTAATTCAACTGTGAAATCACCAGAGCAAGACGCAATAAATCTCTGCCTATAATTCTTCTATGCACACAGAGTCATGTTTTCACATTAGTCCCAAAACGAAATTTCTTTGCCAATTTGAAAGCACACTTACTGCTCTTTTTTTTTTCGGGGCAAGTGTAAATCACTTTTACAGACTGACACATTATGAAACCACCATGTGTAACTACAACAAAAACAATTCCCATTTCTATTATTCATTTCTTAAGTTACCACATACATCCCCTCTCAAACTGTAAACTCACCTTTAAAATTAGTTAGTTGTGAAAGAAATGTGACACTCAAACAGCAGATTATCAGAGCCAGGATCTCTGTTGTGTTCACCTCTCTCCTCTCAGCAGAACCAGATAATGGCAAACTTTCCCTCTATTTTTCCACACATATACATGTAAGTTTCAAATCTCAGTGCTTCCCCCTTTTTTTCAAATGTAATCACACATTTCTATTGGTTGAAAACCAACCCTTTTCCAAAAGTACCCTTCCCCCAACTTGACTTCTGCCTAGTACCCTTCCCCCAACTTGACTTCTGCCTGCTACCATAGCAACAGCTCATGGAACACTGCTGTGTAGAGTTAGGTCAGAAGTTCGACACACAATGTTTCAATTCCACAGAGCAAGAGTGCTTGACTTTTCAAACCTTACAGCAAATCCATAGTACTGTTCTTTGGTTACACATTTTTTTGTACCAATACAAAACATGCTTCTATTAATTTACACATACAGCCTAGTTTTTATTCTAGAATGGTATGAAACAGCCAATCAGTTCTTTTTGTTTTGAAAAAAATATGTATGCCTCCATTTCCAAACTGTCTTTCTTTTCATATTGCCATTCTACTGAAAGACACCTCCTGAGTGCATCCAGTTCTCCTTTGAAGATGTTCACAGTGTGGATTGTAGGGCACAGCTATGTCTTCTGGAGTGAAAAGTTTGCAGAGAAAACAGGTATGGTGAGAGACCTTGCTTTGCCAAATGTAGACATTAAATGGATTGGTCAGAGAGGGTTAAAGTGGCACCAATTGATGCCATTGGTGAAATCCTTCATTCAAATCCAACACCCTGACCTCATAATAGTGCACTGTGGTGGCAATGACCTAGGCACTTTGACTGGGGTAGGTCTGGAAATGCTTATGAAGGACACCTTTGCACAACTGTTTACACTTTTCCCTAAAACTGCCTTTGTGTTTTCCAACATATGCCAAAGGCAAAAATGGAACTGGTCCAATCATTTCTGTCCGCAGATTGACAAAGCAAGAAAGCACGTCAACAAATCTGTTTCTGCTTTCCTCCGTGACTATGGTATGGGTGCCATTTACCACAACAACTTGCGTTATGACATGCAAGACATTTATAGAGGAGATGGTGTGCACTTCAATGATGAAGGGAACAGAGTCTTCCTCTTGAACCTTAGACTCTGCATCGGTACTTACTTGTAGGTACCACTAAAAAAATGACTTCATAAACACAACAGCTCTTTTTAGAGCTCCCTAATTTCTAAACTCTTAAATCTGCTTTTCATTTATTTATTTTTATTTTTTTTACCGTACGCTTACCGTAAGCTTACGGTACGCGTACCCCGTGATTTTTTTTAAAATCAATAAATGTTTTTTTTGTACTTTTCTGTCCTTCTTTGACCCCCTCACAAATGTAAGGGGGTCTGTAACTCTCCTCATTGCCCCCTTTTCTTGTTTTCACTCTTTTTTTTTCAGAGTGAAACACAGAAAATGGCGGCCGCCGCTTCCTGGTTTCGGCCAATTCGAATGTTTACTAAGATCTAAGAGCCAATCAGAATCGCGCTCGCGCACGCCACCGTACGCTTACCGTAAGCGTACGGTAAGCGTACCGTAAGCGGGCTCAGATATATATATTGATTTAAAGGCTATTTTCTCAGAATCTACTGAACAGATTTACACCAAACCTACAAAAGGCACTTCCTTGACCTAGGGACTACCTCTCTGCCAAATTTTGAGTAATTCTGTTCAGCCGTTCGGGCTGTAGCTCCTTCTAAAGGTCCTATGGAAAAATGCATGGGAAAAACGCGTTTTGGGACCCCCCTTTTATCTCAGCCCCCGCTTGACGGATCCCCCCGAGACTTTCAGGGTAGGAGCGGAGCATAGCGCCCCACCTATTTTGAGAAATTCGCGAGGATTCGTCGACCGGCGCCAAAGTTATTCAAAATAGAATGTTGAGGTTTTCCTATGGAAACGTGGTCCTAACTATAACTACCTACTGGCGACCGCCAGTAGGTAATATATATATATATATATATATATATATATATATATATATATATATATTCACTTAAAAAACCATAGGTTTCACACATGTTATAGTTAGGTGGACATTTCACTCGTAAAAAACCAATGAAATTCCACCGTTATAGTTAGTTCAGATAACTATAACTCGCGCGCCCGCAATCCAGTGCTCATGACGTCACATATTTCATCACTCATGACATGGTCAGTGGCATCACTCATGACATCACTCATGACATCATCCTTGTGATAGAGTGGCGGTCGCGCGAGTTATAGTTATCTGAACTAACTATAACGGTGGAATTTCATTGATTTTTTACGAGTGAAATGTCCACCTAACTATAACATGTGTGAAACCTATGTTTTTTAAGTGAATTTGCAAGGTTTTTTAAATGATAATTCCTAAATATAACGTGCCTGAAACCTATGGTTTTTTCAGTGAATTTGTACGTTTTTTTAAATGCTAATTTTTTTGTGCACCCCGCGTTTGCACCCTGCGTTTAAAAAAAAAATAAAAAAACGTTTTTTCACCCTACGTGGTCCTTTAGGGACCCCCTGACAAAGGCTAGGTGGTCAGGAACTCTCTACCCTGCCCCCTTTTCACGTTCACCACCTCTATTTTTCACTCTCGCACCCACAACAAACAAAATGGCGCCCGACACTTCCTGATTTCGACCGATTCGAATGTTGACTGACATGTAACCACCAATCAGTATTACGGTGCGCGGCTATAGATATGTATGTGCTTTTAAATGCAATTTTCTCAGGAACTACTGAACAGATTGACTCCATATATGCAAAAGGCACTTCCCTGACCTGAGGACTACCTCTCTGCCAAATTTCAAGTAATTCTGTTCAGCCGTTCGGGCTGTACCTTCGACTAAAGGTCCTATGGGAAAATGCATGGGGAAAAACGCGTTTTGGGACCCCCCTTTTTTCTCGGCCCCCCCTTGACGAATCCCCCCGAGACTTTCAGGGTAGGAGCTGAGCAGAGCGCCCCATTAGTTTTGAAAAATTAGCGAGGATTCGTCAACCGGCGCCAAAGTTATTCAAAATAGAATTTTCAGATTTCCTATGGAAAACAGTGTCCTAACTATAACTATCTACTGGCGACCGCCAGTAGATTATATAAATAAATATATATATATAAACACGGTGACAGGCAGTACATGAAACGCTAACGCCAGACGCAATTCAGCTTTACGATGCTTTCTTCAGTGCCGGTTTCACTGGCTCCTCACTCTCCCAAGGGGTTTAACCAGGTGGAGTTTATGAAGTAATTGCTCCCAGTTAGTTGATTGCTTGCCCCTCCCTCTTCTCAAGGGTGTGTTTAAAGGGTTACTTAAGTGGGTGGCACAATCAGTACTGCAAGCCCACTAGTGGCATTTAATTTACAGTCCTTGAGTACAGGTAGTGCCACTTTACTAGGGACTTACAAGTAAATTAAATATGCCAGTCGGGAGTGAGCCAATTCAACCATGTTTTAAGGATAGAGCACATGCACTTTAGCACTGGTTAGCATGGGTAAAGCGCGTAGAGTCCTATAAGCCTGCATAAATGGGTTTAGAAATGAGGATGGTGAAGATGAGATACTTTAATCATATTTTTTTATCAGTTTTGTTGACTGGTTTAACCTCTAACCTGAATAAAATTTGTTCATGCACCCCTCGAGGTTTGAGCACCATCCTCTTTGTTGTTTTTGTGGAACCATATTGGTTTCACTGTGCTTGCAATGTGTTTCTGATGTTTGCTCCTTTCTTACACTTTAAGTTGACAATCAAAAGTCAACACAACTAGTCAGGGATTTTGTATGATGCCCTTACCACCAGATTAAGACTCAAGAAACCATCCTCTTTCAAGTGACAAGCATAATGTGCCACTGCATTGTAGGGAGCTAAAATAGTCTGGAAAAGATCCAGAACATGCTTGAGTCCAATCCATGCACCCAAAATCCATGGCCCAATTTGGACCATAGGTGTTGTTTTGATGGTTCTGAAGGCAGTCTCTGTGGCTAAAGAGCGAGAATAAATAGGTTTGTGCTTTACAATTTGTCTATTTCATGTTTATGGTGTTACATCAAGATTGAGTGTTTTAGATATAGATTTGGGTTGATTTCGTGAATTCATATGTGCAAATTCTTGAGTATTAGCGTCCCGTCCCCTGCCAAACTGGTGGGGGGGCCGGAGGAGGAAAGAGGGAGGTGGGAAAGGGGGGGGACAAAACAAAAAAGAAAAAAATGTACCTTCATGCCACTACTGCCACAGTCTCCCACCTCATCGCTCTTTTCCTAGTTCCGGGTACAGGCTCCCAGAATACATTGCAGCCAATCCTAATGCTCCAGGAAAGCAGTGGCAGGGTCTGAGCACCGGCAGCTTGCATTCTCAGGCTGGGAGACTGTGTCTGCTCTATCCAGCCTCACTTACACAGCTGGGGCTGGAGAGAGCTTTACTGCACATAAGGTGTTTGGCTGGCCTGAGAAAGCTGGCCAAACGCCTCATGCACCCCACTGCCTCACCAGCAGTGTCATCTCCTGGACCCGCCCCCAAGACTCGTTCGGTTAAGTTTGAGGCCTTTAGATATTTTCAGGTTGAGACTAGAGTTAGTGCAGCTTATTAGGTGGGTCTCGACCTTACTTATGCGGACCAGATAGTAAACATATTTTTGAGCAAAGAGATTACTTGCTGTGTAGCTCAAGCGCAAAACCACAAGACGAGTTACCAAAATTGGCTAATGAGTATGACATAGACCTTTCTAGAAGTAAACTCTTGCAGAGTAACTTTCTAGCTCAATTAGATAAGGAACTGATTGTGAACATGAGAATCTCTGGGAAGAAGCTATATATCAAGGAACTAGTTGGCTTGCATTCAGAATTGGAGTAGCCTAGACAAAATAGGGGACTGGTGGGACAGGAAAAGGGAGAAAAGGAAAGAGAAGTAAGAATCTGGGCGAATGATACGAATACCACCAGCACCTCCTTATGGACCTACTAAAACCTACCTTTTCAGAGAGGTACATTAAGGAGGATATGTGTATGTGCCCTGGAGTAAAGGTTATCTTGCTACCCTTACAAATCAGTTTCTGAAACTGAGGGAGAGTCCAACTTGTGATACACATAGGTTGATCCATTTGTGAAAATATCAAAAGTGCTGTGAGAGGATTTGAACATCGTTTTCAATATAGTGGCTCCCAGTGATTTATGACTGTAGGCTGTTGAAATAGAGGCCCGATGCCAAACCTCCAAGAGTGGCTGGGACGAATGCACTGTCTCCTATAGTGATGCAGAAGCATGAACAGGTGATTAACTTCTCAAAAGGGAAGATTCCACAAAAGACATTGATTGAAGATTAATCAAACTATTCAAGAGTCTAAGAAACCAGTGCATGCTTACTATGAGCATATGTTATAGGTGTTCAGACAACATAGAAATGTTGATAACCCAAAAAGTGGTCATATGGGTATTTTGTGTCACAGTTTGTTCTCAGTTTACATCAGCGATTAGCCTGCATATTTAATAGAATGTAATTTGTTGGCAAATTAAGCCGTTGGATGAGCTACTCTGATGTACAAAATAGTGTTGTGATGAACAGGAAAATAAACTGAAGAAGCTTAAATAGAACTTGATGTTGGCCCAGACCAAGTTGATGGAATTTCAGAATAAGCTGTATGTAGGAAATGTTGGTGGAATGCAAGGTGCTGGATACATAGGTGTAAAACACAAGATGCAAGATGGAAGTGGTGTTCCCCAAGGTAGGGGTGTTCCAAATGATCCAATGACAGAGATAGACATAGCGATGTTGAAGTGTTTAAATTCATGTCATTATTGCAATACATTAGGTCATTGGAAGTTGGAGTGTAGCTTGAATCCCAATAAATTGTAGATGGTCAAATGGAGAATGTGAATTCAATGCAGATGCACTGGAATCCTAACATGCCTCAAGCCCCACTGATACAGGTCCCACAAGCACCAATGCAGAACCAGATTCTGAGAGTGGATCAGAGCCCTTTCCAAATCAAGGTGCTTTTTGGTGCCAGAAGGGAGTCACACCTAAGCTCCCATTTCGTGTGGCTGTCTTGGCGGACTACACAAAGCCCAACAACCAACTATGACCATGCATGTAACCAGAGACAGGCTGCAGGCACCAAAGTGCTGAGGAAAGAAAATGCCAACTTTCTAAATGTGGCCTTTACAGAATTGTAATTTAAAATCCAACTTCACCATAAGTTATGATTTTAAATTTGGATTCCAGAGACACCAAACATGAACCAGGTATATCGTCCCATTTGAAAATTAAGCTTATGGAATGTAATAAGGTAGTCCCAATGTTATACTGTGGGAGATATAGGCCTTGCAGTGATGAAAAACAAATTTGAGAGTTTTTCACTACCAGGACATGTAGAAACTTGAAAGTCCATGTCCTGCTTCTTAAATACATTTCACCCTGCCCGCTTTGCTGTCCATGGCTTAACCAAGGAGTGACTTATGTATTAAAAAGGAAGGTTTGGGCCTGGCAAAAGCTTTAGTTTGTCAGGTTGGCATGGCAGTTTAAAACTGCAATCACAGACCCAGCAATTGCAGGCCTAGGACATGTTAACGGGGATACTTGGTCATTGGGTAAAGCAGTGCTGTGAGGCCAGTAGTATTATTTAATTTACAGTCCCTGGGCAGAGGTAGTGCACATTACTAGAGACTTAGAAGTACATTTATTATGCCAAATGAGGATGTGTCAATTAAACCATGTTTAGAGGAGTAAGAACAAGCACTTAGCACTGGTTAGCAGTGGTAAAGTGCACAGAGTCCCAAGGGCAACAGAAGCAAAAATGCAGCAAAATTGAAGGCAAGCAGGCAATAAGTTTGGGGAAGACCACCGTAAGGCTGTCAGGGCCAACAAATGGATTTTATTACGTCATTTGGAGCTACCATAAGTAATGGGGTATAGTTCAAGACATTGCTCAAAGCATTGCACATGCCTCCAGAAATTGCTGTGGTTAAATGCGCAGCACATAGGAGCGGAAATGATTACATACCAGCTGCATCTGATATGCTGATGAAGTGACCTTGTACTGTGCTTATGGGTCCTATGCATTTAACAGGGAATATACAAATGAATCTAAAAATGTGGATGACTTTAATCTAATGTTGACTGTAGTTGATAGTTGGAATAGTGAAGGGATTGCAGGAGAAGTACCAGAGATTGAACAGCAAGGGTTAGTGCAGGATGCGTGAAGAATGAGGAGGAGATTTGGTTTTCAGCAGATGGAAGGCCAAAGTTACCTTATAACTTTTATTAATAATGGCCAGATACAAATAGGGAGGGGTGCGATGGTGAGGTTGTTCAGACAAAATTGGATCAACCCCCTATTCAGGATAATGGCTGAAAACTTGTTTCACAGGTGTGTTGTCTGCCAGAAGATAAATGAAGGGAGAAGAACCCCAGTTACCATGAGTCACATAGGGAGATCAGGAGATCCCTTATAGCAGATGCTGTTGGGCTTTGGAATACAGGTGTGCAACGGGCAGAGATATGTCTTGGTTATAGTATGTATCCGCTCCCGTTAGGTTGAAGCGTAATCGACTAGGAGGAATTATAGTCTCACTGTCGCAATATGTTTGTTGCTTGAATTGCTGCCCTGGTTCATATTCCCCGTGTCTCTGGATTCAAACCGTGGGACTCATTTTAATACTGGAGTCCTGAGAATCCTGTGTGCGGTATATTAGATGGAACAGAGACTGCACTGCAGTTATCGAACTGAGGCTTCTGTCATTCTGGAGCAGATAAATAGAATGTTGAAGTCTCATCTGTCTAAAGTTTCTGCTTTTACCTAGCTGAAGTGGCCGGATGGTTTGCCTTTGGTGTTCATGAGTATCCTAAGCACTCATGATTAGTGAACAGAACTGTCTCCTCATGCGATTCTCATGGGGAGACCCTTGATATTTAATGCCCCTGTGAATTTCACAGCTTAAATGATTACTGGTCCATTGATGATGTATTCCATTGCTTTTATTCAGGTTGAAGCTGCCATTATCCTTCCTCAATAGGGACAGTATGATAACTGCAGTTCAGGCAACGGGGTCTTGTTTAAGATGCATGTCTGAAAGTCATGGCTTGAGCCCCATTAGAAAGGCCCTTTCCAAGTTATTCAGGAGACCAATACGGCAGTCAAGTGTGGTGGACTGCCGACCTGGATACATGCCTCCCATTCCCAGCAAGTGTGGAGTCCAAATTAGGAGGTGGAAACACCTGCTTCTGAATTTCAACCCCATCTTGTGAATACCCTAAAGGAGCAGAGGGGGGTGAAGAGAACACTCAAGAACCCCAGAGTCAACCTGTGGTGCAAGTTCCAAAAATAACAGAAAGCTGAGTTGAGTCATACTCTGAGTCTGTGGTGAGTGAATCAGGAGTAGCCACAGTGAATTGGCCTCAGAATCAGGTGATTGATGACACAAATTCTGGCGAAGGGCAGACTAAGGTGTCCAGGAGTGAGCTGAGGAGAGATGAGTGGCCGAAGCAGTCAAGAGCAATTGAGACAAAGTTTCTCTGTTGAATGCATTCCACTCATTAAAGAGACAGAATCAAGTGGGTTGAGTAACAGTGAGGATTAACAACCAGTACTGAGGAGATTGAAAAGAGTGAGGGCGCCTTGTTGGAGGTACTCTGCCCCTGAGAGGACCTAATGGATTGACAGTGAGCTTCATTTTATCACCTACAATCTTGCTGAGCAGGGTGCCAACTGAGCCTATGTGATTTTTGCTTACACAGTTACAGCAGTTGATCTCCTGGATTGACCATTATTGCAACAAACTATGTCTATGAACTTAAACTTCATTGAACTTTGTTTCACTGAATTTTAATGAACTTTGCATTTATTGAACTATGAAGATTTCCTAGTGCAATGGCTCCAATAGAAAAGTAGGGGTGCCTTTTCAGAAGAAGGCTGAGTAGGCTTAGGGATGACTCACAAAGAATGATGTGCATACAACTAACCATATCTTGTGATAATGAAGGGGTTTTCCATTTGCACAAATAGAAACACTGCTTTTTTATATAAATCTACGTGCTGCTATTATACTCAAAAGGTCTGACTGTAGATGAATGATGGGTATCTTTACCAAAGACAAGCATAGATTACTTATACCTATTTCTACTCATGGCTGCTTTATTAATAGGGCTAAGTTCAACTGCTGATTATAGCCCTGCTAGCTCCACACCTAAGCCTAATACAAATACACACCCCATTAAAGATGAATATAGTTTTGACATTAGGGTTTTACACAATGAAGCTTTAGAGGGAGACTTTTCTACTAATGCCTTTTCAAGGCTGCTATATGAGTACAAATGCACAATGAAGTCCAAAGATTTATACATATGCACCCATTTGTCTACATCAATAGCTGAGGGAGTCACTTGCCACCACCTTCCTTTTTGTTATGGTATTACACTTATGATTTTGCTTAGTCTTTTATAAAGTCAGGTATGCTTTAAATATTATGATTTGAATTATGACTCAGTACTTTCTGAAGTTTTTCTTCATAAGCGAGTGACCCCACATCCTGAGGCAGATGAGATAGATACTGCTTGGTATCTCTTTCAACACCCTCCTAATAATGACACTGATCGATTGACTGTTATATGTGCCATGAGTCCTGTCGAGAAAATGTTTATCTATAATTGAGAAGCCAGAGGATTCAGATGTACCTTTGAACAATGGGAGCAGAGGATATTTTGGAGAATGTCTTGAAGAAGGAGGAAGGTGAATTTCAGACAAAGGGAATTTATTCTAAATTGATATTGGGATTGGCAACATAAAGGTAAGTTGTACATTTATAAATTAGCTAGTGAATAGCAAAATCAATATATGTGGGTGAGGTTGTGTAAGCATAAACATGAACCTTTGGGTAGATCTGCTTCGATTCTTAATGAAGGAGATCAAATGACTTGTAGTGTTTATTTTGTGTGAGAAAAATATGCTTATTTTAAGTGACTTAGACATTTGTCAGGTGGTTGCTACTAGTGGTGGGCGGAACTCGACCTAACAAAAATGGAAGGCTAAGTGGGCCAAAACAAATTTGAATTTGTAAAAGGCAGATTAGGTGCATACCCTTGCAACAGGCCCACTAACCCTGAAATATTGTTTTAACATTTTCTTTGTGTCGAACGCTGAGGAGCAATCCAACGCAAAAGTGCTCATGTGCGTCAGACAGCTCTCGCGTGTCCGTTGCCATGGCACTGGAAATCCCTCTTGTGCAGGCACCAGAGGGATTTTCTTTCCCACCCCCCAACAGCCTTGGAAGCTGGGGAAGAGTTTCCCCAGCTCGCCAAGGCTGTTACCCTGGTTTCCCTGAAATGATGATCAGTGAGCACGTCGCGCTGTCGTAATTTCAGAGAAACTGAAACTGAATCTTATTTTCACTTCCTATGTGCTCAGGGGGCTATCTCAGCCCCCCGGGCACATAGAAAGACAGGAGAGGTATCATTGGGAAGGGGGAAATCTTCCCTTTCCAATGGTACCCATGCCTAGTAGATCCCTGCTTGCAGATTACCCCAGAGGGTGATCCCCAAGCAGGCATCAACCTACTGCTGGACACCCGGGATGGGTGGATGGGGTCAGTAGCCCCCAATCTACCCCCAGGCAGAAAGTCCACTAGATGCCTGGGATTTCTTTTAATTGTATTTAGTGGTCGGGGCTGCCCAAGATGGGCATGCCAATGCACCCACCCCCTCACAAAATTCCACATTCTTTCTGCCACCCCTGGGAGGCAGATGGGGCAATAGCACACTAGGTACCAGGCATTGTTATTTTATATATACTTAGAGGTAGGGGCTGCCCAAAACGGGCATGTCAATGTCCCCACGCCCCCAAATACAATTGCCACACCCTGGGAGGAAGATGGGGCAATAGTCCTTAATATGCCCCCAGGGGGGCAGAAAGCCCACTAGGCACCAGGGATTTATTATAATTTTTTTATACGTAGGAGTGGGGACCACCGAGGATGGGCATGCTAATGCCCCCATTGTCATATAAGGATTCTTCCCCCGGGAAGGTAGATCGGGGAATAGCTCTTTATCTGCCCCCGTGGGGGAGGCAGGAAGCCCACTAGGCACTAGAGATATGTTTGTGGGCATTCCAGTGAGAAGCCCCATGGGCACGGGTCACTCCCCTTTTTAGGCACACATTTTGGCTATTTCATTGATATTTTTACTCTCATCTGCACCCAAGCAGGGGCAGAAAATCACTAGAAACCAGGGAGAGTCTGTGTATGGTACACTAGAGTTTGGTTGACGTTCTAGGTGTACTGACCTTTGGCTGGCATTTTGCTGGCAATGTGTGTGGACCCCAGTGATGAAGCATGACACGGAATCAAGTTTCAGTGTGTGAGGGGTATTTTACAATTCCAAAAGCATTGCCCATCTAACAACAAGGAGAAGGTGCCTTGGAATCAACATCTTTTCTAAACCATTGTTATGACTAGAACCTTCAAGGTTTGAAAAGCATTAAGCAATATAACTGTAGAATCTTTGTGTTGAGAAACAGTATTTAGAGGAGGATGATTCTACCACTATTCCTCTTCACTCCCCATTTTGATTTCTTGAGTATTTATGACAGCGTACAGCTGTGGGAGTACTTGCATAAATGACCCCCGAGGAGAGGTATAGGTACACTGACTGACAGACATATCCTCTCCCATTCATCAACTCACTTTGTAAAAAACCTTCTCAGGATCATTTCTGGAAAAGATCAGATGATCTAAAAATACATATAGATATACACAACCAATAATCAATAATAACATGGCAGAAAACACGGGACTGACCTTCTCAGAGGAAGAAATAGACAGTATTATTGCATCACTAAACAATTTCGAAGGTCTGAACACACCAGACCAAATACCTGAAAATAATGACTGGTACGAAATAGCGCAACTGAGACGGACTCAAATAAAAACAGCTCTCCACGGCCTCCTCATGACAGAATACCTTAAGGGAAATGCGGCACCAAATGGGTTAATATTCAGAAACGAACCGTACATTTTTCAGCATGACAAAACTTTTAAGAAAGATTGGTCATTAATAAGCTGGCATTGCACAAGGGATTGGCTTGTGTTAATAATCAATACAGCTGGCAGACTAGCACAGGAATTGAAGATCGAAATTCAAGAAATAGAGGTGCGCTTGAAAAGTTACAAAACACAGAGTGCTTTTAAAAAACATCTTGACGAATTAAACAAAACTCTGAATGACTTTGAAGTGACATTGAAACAAAGCAAATATAATAAGCTAAAAAAAGACACTGGCCGCTTCAGTCATGAGAGGGTATATTCCTACACCAGAGAGGACTACAGACCTCAGGCGAACCGTCCCGTGATGACGACAGGTGATGACTCATCAGATACAGGGTCTAGTGGTTTCAGATTGTAGCAGAGGAAAAAAAACAAAGATACTGAGGAGGAAGGGGCAAAAGCAGGTGCCCCTGGAATCAAGGTCAACAAGCCTGGGGCCATTACCAAGGTCCACCACTGTATCCTATGCATCCCCTGGGCCCACCAGCATACCAACATCCACAAGGGGCATACCACCAATGGAACTATCATCCACAAGATTACCCCTATTATCAGCAGACTCATTTTTTAGGCTCACGCTAAGGAAGGAGCAAAGGAAGAAACTGGAGAGGGAACAACCTGCACTGGGCACGCCAAGACGAGGAGCAGATCAGGATGGCAACGAGGAGCATGACAGGGGCCTCAACGAGCAAGAGATGAATCTCGTGGTGAATCTGACGAACTACACCTTAACACCTGCACAGATCAAAGTCCTAGAAAAGGGACTGGGTTTTGTACCCACTGCGAAATTAGACAAATTCCAACTATGTAAAGAAATAAAGGAATTTATGAGGCGGCTGAAGTTACAGGTCTTCTTCAAAGACAAAGAGAAAACAGACGAACAAGATGGAGACACAGGTTTGAAACCAAAATCAACCTTCACTCCACAAGAGTCTAATCTACCAGTTGAACTTATCACTTTCAAAAAAGTTGGTATGAAAGAACTAGAGGAAATGGATCCAGCCACTAAAAGTGTCTTCCAGAATATCACCAAGGAAGGAAGCGAGGCCATAAGAGAACTAGTAAACAACCCTAATTTGGTAATAAAACCAGCACATAAAGGAGGGGCCATCATAATACAATCAGCCGAAAAATAGGATAAAGAGTGCAAATGCCTCCTCCAAGATGAAAGGAATTATGAGATCCTAAATCAAGACCGAACAGAGCAGATACAGGTACAAATAACAAGCATGGTGGAGGAAGCACGGTCGCACGGATGGATATCCAGAAAAGAAGGAGATCTCCTGACCATGAGTTCCCCTAAAACACAGTATTTCTACACGATACCCAAAATACACAAAAATCTGGACACCCTGCCGTATCGGGCATTGGATCCATTCTAGAGCTGGTCTCAAACTTTGCGAATGCATACTTACGACATTTAGTACAAAAAACCTCCACATTTCTGAAGGACACTAAAGATGTTCTATCACTACTAGAAGGAAGGTCCTTTAACCCAGAAAAAGAACTACTAATCAGTTGTGATGTCTTCCCCACAACGAGACTTTGACCATCATAGAAGACATTATTATATAAAAGCTTTCACCCATGACTTGTCCGCGACAACCTTCCATATGGACAATTCCTGCGCCTAAGAATGAATTGCACAGAGATTGAAGACTTCAAACTACAATCAGGAGATTTAAAGAAGAAACTTGAGAAACGTCCATACCCGAAGAAGGTGATTGAAAAAGCATACATTTGAGGTCGATACAACTGTCGAGATAGCTTTCTGGAACCACAGCCATACAAAGAGGAGCAAAACCGTCCAATCTGCATCACGACCTTTAACACCAATTCCAATCAAATCATGAAGATTGTGAACAAACATTGGCGAATTTTAAACAGTGGAGGCATGAATCTCCCAAAACCAATCTTCTCACATAGAAGAGGGAGAGGTATCAGCGACATGGTGGTACACACTAGACCAAAAGAAAAAGAACCCACAACACAAACAACGTTATTATCACCCGTCTCAGGCCATCACCCATGTGGAATGTGCAATTTTTGTAGATTGACCAAAAAAAGCAAAGAAATACTTTTCCCTGATGGAACAAAGTGGGATCAAAGAAATGTCAATACTTGTAACACCAGAAATGTGGTATATTTGATCACCTGCCCTTGTCTCATGGAGTACGTAGGCATGACCACACGCCCCGTCAAAATTAGGATAGGAGAACACAAGAGCAACATCAAATGTAAAAAGAACACTACGAAGATGGCTGATCATTTCTTTGAAAGAGAACACAAGTGGGAAGATATTACCTGGAGGGTCATTGAACAAATCCCAAATGAAAGGTACCTTTTTGAAAAGGAGGAACGTTGGTTGTTCCGTTTGAGAACTCATGAGGTAGGCATGAATGATGACATTCCCTGGAACCAACTCTAACTAATCTGAACGAATACTCAAGGCACGCAAGTGTGAGAAGGCAAGTGGCTTAGACCACATGATGACATGAGACTATTGGACATTGGTATACAGCTTATCATCTAAACAATCAAAAAATCTTTTACCCTCGTTTACAGATGTCAACAAAATTTTTTCATGAATTTAGGTTTATAACCACAACCTGACCGGGTTGCAAAAAAAAACCCTATTTTGAATATTTTTCTATATTTCAAACGTATTGTTTTTAAATAAAACGCAGCATTTTTAGAACATCCCTGATCCAGGTATGTCTCCATTTTTTTGGAAATAACCATTTTTGGTTTTTTTAAATAACCATTTTTCCACACAAAAGCCCTAATTTTTACACTTTGTATGGGAAGCATGGCGAAACAGCCTCGTTTTAACTTTACCAATTTCACGTGACACGGCAAGAAACGCCATGCTCAGACCAACCAGGAAGTGCTGTTTCTAGAGATAACGAAAAGGCCTATTTGCGGTGGCCATTTTGGGAAGTTCTCGTTCTAGTGTCTGGCGTTTTCCCATTGTTTAGCGCGCTTTCCCGATCAACAAGCAAGTCATAGGACAGGCTCCAAACGCTCAGATTATGTTCCTGAGAGCCACAAGAAGGTAAAATGAAAGTGCAGCCTCCAGAATGTAAGTAAGACAACGGCAAGTCTTAAAATCAGCCGCCCACCGAAAACAAAAGTTTAAAATAACTTACAAATCAATGGGAATATTTTAAAACCTATGTATTTTTTACCCCCCAGTGCCTGATTACAGGCGCCCTCACCTTCCGTGCCAGCTCATGGGGCGATATCATCATTGAGCGGATGTGTGTATACCGGATTATCACACTAATGTATGCAGGATGTATGAGAGTAAAAGCACGTTTCAGTGAGCGCCCGAATGTATACAATTTCGTGACATTAATTTAGACGTAATGTATGGGAGAACAAGCATTCTGGAGCCCTGAAAACTGTATGTATGTGATGTAAGTTAGTGTGTAACGTGTGTCATGCTACATAACTCTGAACCCAATCGTAAGAAGTGTTTTTTAAATCTTGTGAGCAAGTGAAATTCACTACTGGGTAGCACAGCACCCACCCAAGGCATGAATAGGATGCTTCTAATGGGAAAAAGAAAAAAAAGAGAAATATATCACAGTGGTAGTTACCACGATCCTTTTCACTTGATGGTGAGGTGAATATAATGTGTGCTAAAAAATCAGAGATGTTGTTTATCCCTTGCTTTTTTCCTCCATTCCTTTGCAGAAAATTGACAGAAATACCAAAAGGGTATTCACTTGATTGCCAGTCTAGGGCATATCATTTATGTACTAAGGACGAGCAGGCATATGTACAATTGATCATTTTCCACTGACAACAGTGATGTAGGGATCGTTCATGGTCCTGATGAAGAAAGCCAGGGGGATGACTTCTGAAACATGTTGACCCTGTAGAAAGTGACGCATTACAGTTCACCATCTACACTTCCCCATTTTTACTGTTTCCAGCTAGGCAAAGCAACAAAGTTATTTTTTCCACTAGCCAGGGAACTTTTAAACTTTTGCACCATTATTTTTCACGACCCTATCTCCCCATGTACTACAGATAACTTCTATCACGAACACAAATGCTCCCGCGTCTACGTAGGTCGTAGCACGCCCCGCCTCATAGAGGGACGGGAAGACCCCAATGATGAAGCATGACACTGAATCAGGTTCCAGAGTGTGAGGGGTATTTTACAATTCCAAAAGGATTGCCCTTCTAACAACAACAAGAAGGTGCCTTGGAATCAACATCTTTTCTACACCATCGTTATGACTAGAACCTTTAAGGTTCGAAAAGCATTAAGCAATAAAACGGTAGATCCTTTGTGTTGAGAAACAGTATTTAGAGGAGGACGATTGTACCACTATTCCTCTTCACTCCCCTTTTTGATTTCTTGAGAATGTGTGTGGACCTGCAGTAACCGAATGGTGTAAATGGACTCGTGCTTGATGATTGTGTGTGTAGATTTGTGCTTGCCTGGTGGTGTGCGTGGAGTGGCGTTTGGCTGGTGGTATACATGGACTGGTGATTGGCTGGCTGTGTGCATGGAGGGTGCTTGGCTGCAGGGCCGGACTGGCTGTAGAGGGTATTGGTGTTTCCCCAGTGGGCCGGAGAAGTTGGGGCTGGTTTTCTGGAAGTGTGGGACGTTTTTGTTATTGGGGGCCGGTTTTGTAGCAGTGCTGCAATATCGGGCTCCAGAAACAAAAGCGGGAGTGGTGCTTTTTACTGGCATTTCCCTCTCCTGGGCCAGTCAAGTAGCAATCTGTGAGGCCTGGATGCTGTTCCCAGTCTGGCCATGCTTGACTGGCTGAGTGCGTGGGTGGCTCTTGGCTGGCGTGTGCGTGGATATTGCTTGGCTGACTGTGTGCATTGATGGCATTTGGCTGGCAGTGTACGTGGTTGGTACTTGGCTGGCGGTGTGCATGGATGGCGCTTGGCTGGCAGTGTGTGCGGATGGTGCTTGGCTGGCAGTGTGGGTGTATGTTGCTTGGCTGGTGGTGTGCATGGATGGTGGTGTGCGTGTACTGACTCTTGGCTAGCGATGTGGCTTGCATGGATCCCCCAGCATTTTCTTACCCAGAATTCCCTGCAAACCTCAAATTTATGTACAAGTCACATTTTCCTCACATGTCTGTGTGGGTAAGCTGTAGGATCACCACGCAGGCACAAATTTCCCAGTACCCAGCATTTCCATTGGTCTACAGAGAAAAATTCTAACTTACTTATGTAGGTTCCCAAAGTAAGGTCAGCCTAAAAAAACTCTTTTGGACCGCCCCCTCAATCTCTACACATTTTTGGCCTTTTCATGTCATACACACTTGGCCGATCCACACAAGTAAGATATCATTTTTATCCAGAGACTGAGGGGAACGCTGAATGGTAGGAAATTTGTGCCGTGCGGTGATCCTACAACTTTCCTGCACAGATATTAGAAGAAAACTTGATTCTTTAGCTAAATTTGAGGTTTGCAGTGGATTCTTGGAAGGAAAATGTTGAAGGATCAACTCAAGCCACACCTCCCTGGACTCCAACGGGTGTCTAGTTTTAAAAAATTCTTAACAAACAAGGGGGTGTTATTTATTCTGTCAGGTTATTTCTGAGCGCTCTCTATATTAACGTTCTCGTGTAAGCTTGAATATATCAGAAACGGTGCCACAGGAGAGGGAAAAATACCCCTAAACCCTCTAGTGGTTGGCCACAGGCCCACTTGTACAAACAGGATACAAACTGTGCACACGTTAAGTTCAGTGTATAATGCGTAATAGCATATTATTTCAAAATCATTCAATAAACAAAGCAACTGAAGAAAGCGAGGGACCACAGGATACAAGATTAAATTCAGTCTTTCTGTTTATGTGGAGTTTAGATATTCCAGCCAGCCAACACGTGTTTCGTCAAGGGGCACAAAACCCCAGACTTCTTCAGGGCTGGTGAGAAAACATACATAAAGTACGTATCACAACAGGTACAATTTGTATAACACTTCAAACATGCAAACCCTTAAGTGTCCAACAGTAAATGGTAGGGAAAGTCACCAGTTAAAACGTAATTAAACCCTAATAGGAAATCAAATGTGTTGGGTTGTAATGAGAACCCAGTCTGTAAATCACAGTAAAGTTGAACGGAAGTTTGAAGAATCTTGACAAAAAACCGAGAAAAGTGTGCAAGGTCCGGCATGCATAAAGTTGCAAAACTACAAAATACGTTGGAGTCACGAAGTGAGAATCGGAATACAACTATCAGGATGTGTTTATGTGAATAAAGCTTGTGTAGACCAGTCGTATACTATGAAAGTGAGAAGAAGCACCCTATATCACTGTGCCTCTACTATAAATCATGAAGTGAAAAGGTTATAAGCTACTTGAAATGCCCCACATAGAAGAGTAAACGTGCGAGCGGTTTATATAACTCCTACCTTCTATATATGTGGCGAATATATCAGACCTGTGAGTATAGGAGAAAATCAGATGGGCATAAAAACACACATAAACCTAGGTATCAGATACCGTTGCATGAAAAACTATATATCCGTGTCACCAGGATTTCCTTGGGTGGCTAGTTTCAAAAGATGTACAGGTTTCCTAGGTTTCCCTAGCTGTCGGCAGAGCTAGGGTTAAAATATACAGCTAGGCACAATGCAAAAAAAATGATCAGTTTTCACTGTAAAAGTGTGGTGTTTCCAGGTTGCGTTTTTGGTCCTTTTCCTAGTATGGGCACTAGGCCTACCCACACAAGTGAGGTACCCTTTTTAGCAGGAGACTTAGGGGAACACAGAATTGTAGAGCAACTGTTATTACCTATTCGGCCTTCCAAATGTAAAACAAAGTGTAAAAAAGAAGTTGAAAAATGTTCGGCCTTCCAAATGTAAAACAAAGTGTAAAAAAGAAGTTGAAAAATGTCCTATAATTCACATGCTAGTGTGGGTACCCACAATTTTAGAGATGTGCAAATAACTACTGCTTATAAATACTATATTTTGTTCTTATTACGGAAATACATAGGTGTCCTTGATACCTATGTTTCACTCTTTATATTTTACCAAACGAATTGCTATATACCCGGTACACCTACAAGTCCTATATATCCTCACCACCAGAAGGGTCCAGCAGATTGAACAGTGTATTGCTTTCAAAAATTTGTCATACTTAGAAGAAGTTACAGGTGAAAATGTTGGCACAAATGGCTGTTTTAAAAAAAGAATATATATTTCTTACTTTCAACTGTTAGATTCTATAAAAAATGCACAAACAACAGTTGATGGACAGAATGCAGAACAATGTCATACATTCAACCCAGTACAGAGATCTGGGCCTAAATCCATCGTTTTTTTGCTCTCCATGCCGTTCCAGTTTGAACCCAGCCATATGCAAATCAGTTTTGACCCTGTGCCTCATAGGAACAGTCCAGCCCGAACTGCCAAGCCAAGTCCTCCCTGGACTAGAAACAAGCATCCTAGGACCGGTTTCGGGGTTTCACCCCTCTTCAGCCAGGATAGCTTGATTTCAGTGGCATGGAGAGCACGGGACCCACGTCTGGGCATACCCATCTCCTTGTGTTTGTTTTGTTCACCCTAAGTTGGCAGGGTATGCCCAGACGTGGGTCCCTTGCTCACTTTGCCACTGGATTCAAGCTAGCCTGGCTGATGACGCCAGAAACCGGTCCCAGGATGCTTGTTTCCAGTCCAGGGAAGACATGGCTTGGCAGTTCGGGCTGGACTGTTCCCATGAGGCACAGGGTCAGACTGATTTGCATGTGGCCATGTCTGAACTGGGGTGGCGGAGTGAGCTAAAGAATGATGATGGATTAAACCCAGATCAGTTGACTGGGGGTGAGTGCTTGCAATGTTCAACATTCCGTCCATCATCTCCTTGTGTTTGCTTAGTTTCTATAAAAAAGCCTTGAAGGATCTACACAAATGACTACTTGCTGAATTAAGAATTAAGTATGCTTTCCAGAAAGATATAGCTTTTTGGGATCCATTATTGCTTTCACACCCATTTCAACCACTAACTAGAAGGAGGTTGAAAGCTCAAAAAGTAGCAAAAATAGGCTATTTCCCAGTAAAATGCGAAAAACTGTGTAGAAATTTTTTTTTTCTGACAAAAGTCTCCCTGTCCCTGAAAGCTGGGAAGATGGTGATTCCAGCACCACAAACTGTTCGTTGATTCCATTTGTAGAGAAAAAAACAGACGCTTTCTTCTGAAGCACTTTTTTCCCATGCGGCAACAGAAGCCAAATTATGTGCTATAATGTGGCAAGTTTTGTAATCGTTTTACTTCACTATTTTGTAATTTTTTTAATTGGCAACACTCTCTGGGGATTGGTCGCACCTCATTAGTAACAGTTTGTCAGCCAAATATATCAATAAGCAACATAAAGGTGATCAGTCTAGCTTTGGAAACGACCTTCTGCTGCGTGGCAATGTGCTGTCGCATTTTCAGTGACTTTTCAACCGTTTGATCTAAAAGCAATTTTTGGTGGGGGTTAAAATCTGCAATTTATGCAGCAGATAACGGATTATGTGGCAAATGCGGCAAATATATAATTCTGCGAAAATCACAGCAGCCGCACAATTGCATAATTCTTGTGGCCATCTGTATTACCATTGTCAAGGACATGCAAACACTGCTGAATGACTTTGCACCAAAGAGTCCTGGAACTTCAGCCTACCCCATAACTCGTTACCAGTGCCTCTTGTGAAACTATGGTTACTTATGAATCCGTCATACCTGTAAACCCATCAAGGCTCTAAAGAATTATTGGTATTGCTTCGCTTCTGTTGATAGCTGCATCCTGTAGCTATGATGGGCATCCTACTACCCATCAGATAAAATGAATGATAAATAAGCATGTCACCTCCACCACCCAGACAATTCTCAAGGTGGTCAAAATTTGACTGTGATTGTTGAACATCCTTGAGAGACATTCAACATGTCTGTTTGGCAGTCAAGCCTAAAGTGAAGATCATGCTCATGTGACAATATTTTGAGCTTACTGTTTACTTCACTGGGGCTACAGCTAGTGTTCCCCAAGGAAATTGTATGTCACAGCATTGATTATTAAGTGAAATGCTTTAGTAAATGGGGTGCATTGACTAAAAACTCATTGTCTCTAATGGGTGAAAAAGTAGGGACATGTTTCCAATTATTTTTGGAGCGCTTCTGGGGAAAATTGCTTACATTATTAGGATTAGTAAGTTTTCAACCCAACAATGAGACTACAGGATTTTCGAAGTGAATTTGTTTTTCCAAACGTTAATAGATAGAGCTGTTTGCGGAGGTATAGAAATTGGGTGAGGTATCCTGTGAGCTCAGCAGTATTTGCATATCTTGTGTATGCGCCCCCATTGATTACTCCAATCCCTTCGCAAAAATAAATTCTTGGCCTCCTTCCATCCACTCGGTATCATTGGCTCCTTCGGGGCTCTCTGATCTGCATTAGGTCTTATAAGTGCTCCTGTATCCTGTTCCGACCTCTTTTCATCTCTTAATAACATTAAAAGTGCAAATGGCCAGAGCCTTGTCTTAGTGGTGTGTACGTTGTATGATTCTAAAATACTGCAGAGTATCGGTAGCTAATTAAAAAACTTGATGTAATGCACAGCAATGAGGGGTGTGTGGTGCCTGTAGGTAGATGGTTTTGCGGTGCCAAAGGGAGAGAATACATTATTCTGAAATGTAACCATTATCGATGTTACAAATATATTGATTCATGCTCTACACTTTCAGTAATTACAGGAGACAGTCAGATTTTGGTGTTACTGGAAGCATCCATCTGTACTACCAGTTAATAATCTTCATCCAACACATGAGCTGAAGAGAAATTGACCCAGCAGCTGTGAATGAAAGCATCAAATATCCTTCAGAGGAAGACCTATTTTCCATTTCCATCCATATTTAAAAATACACAGGAAAAAAAAAACATCACAGACGCTTTCTTCTCCCACCAATAAAAGGAATTATGGCACAGCAGACGGCAGACATTGAGACCCCTTGCCGCCAGATCGTGGAGAAGGAATGATTGAATGTCCCTTCATAGCCGCGCTAGTGTGCAACACGAGGGCCTGGACACGTGCTTTCACTTTTAATAGAACTGAAGTCAATGGGGTATCACCGGCAGGGCACACCACACAAAAAAGGAGAAGAAAACAAGCACTTTAACATGTACCCAAGTCTGTTAAGAAGGTTTGGGGTCTGAGCAAATTTCGAGTGCCGAGCCGCTCTGAGGAGGAGGAGTAGAGAGGTGTGAGGAGAGAGCAGCCGACACAAGGGGGGGTCGAGTGGGGCAGGGCCGGCAACACCATAGTAGGTAACTGCGACGCAGCATCGGAGCTCAGTCAAGAGTCCCAGAGTGACCTTGTGCACTTGTTCACCTATTGAAAACAAGCATTTGCAATTCAATAGTACTCGCATTTACGCAAGACCTATTGCATTGCAAACGGGAATGTGGGCGCACGGGGGGCGAGAAGGCACAAACAATGGGAGTGTGGGTGGGGGGGTCAGTGGGCAAGAAGGCACAGGCAGTAAGAGAACCTTATTAAAGAAAATAGTGCTCACAATCTAAATAACACATACCGTGCAACACTCGAAGTAAAGGGGCCAGTAACCATGGAAGGATACAAATAACGACATGGGCGTCATAGGGAGGGACTAACAAGCCTATAAACCAATCGGAAGGCAGCATTTAGGAAGGACAAAGACACAAGCCAATGAAAAAATGGGTGGGGGATTGGGCGGGGCTTCCTTCATGTAGTGAACTACCACACATCAAACCCAGAGCAGCGCTTGCGTGCTGGCTCAGGGCTCGACCTAAAAAAAATTACCTATGGATAATGACGACTGCAGGATGAGCCTCTGGTTTCCCTTTCATGGTATCACTGAAGTCTCATAAAAAAAAAACAGCCGTCATGACGAGGAACTCAAGGAACCAGGCACTGTTAAGTACATAGCACTGCAGATGGAAAATGGACAAAAAAGTCCGGAAGCACCTTCATGTATAGGAGAAAAGTGGTTTATTCTATTGCTGTCCACGTTGCCGGAATCTTCAAAGGTTGCAGGTTGTGCTTTAAGAGAACGCTTTGTGTCATGCTCTTCTTCTAATTTGTGTCTTGTCAGTAAACAGCCTGCACTCCATTACAAGTGTGCATTTTAGAGGGAACCTAGGTTACAAATCGATTGTGATTTAACATGTGTTTAAACACATTATTGGTAAATACGAACAGAGGATCCAGATATTTCTAATAAAAGTATGATAGAGGGGAAGGAAAAGCAACAAAATCAATCAATGAATCAACATTATCTCCCACACACTCTGGCTTAACATTCCCAGAGAGTTTGTAGTGATGCAAGGTTCTCCCCATTTTAAGGCTGAGAGGCCTAGAACGTCACATTGCCAAATAGCTGAACCGACACTAACATTACTTCATTTCAGGATGAGATAGTCCAGGGTGGAAGGTAAAAGACTGTCTCAAAAACACCACATGTCCTCACCTACCTCAGATTGTTAATTCTTGTTGCTGAACAGCCTAAATAAATCACCATTCCAAGAGGCACATGCAAATTACTTATCACTTGTGCCAGAAAAAACACACTGGCCCAGTCAACAAACCTAATGAAACCCCTTTCTGTGATTTGGTTTAATGGTGCATTTAGCGCTAAGAAAATCTTGCTAAAGTTTGGGTTGCACGCATCACATATTTCCGCATAATTACGCCACAACAAGTTACACTAGTATAGGCTGTGATGTGAACAAATCACCACAATTTCTTCAATGTTTTGAAGAATTATTTAATTTTAAATGCATGCTTCCTCCTTTCAGACGAAAAGGTGAAAGGTGTTGTCACACCTGTGAAAACCGAGCTGGGGAACACCAGGCCAGTCATGATTACACAATAATGCACAACAAAAAACAAAACAATATATGAAGAGTCCCCCTAGCAGAGCTGCACTAGCGAGCCCAGAAAAAAAGTGAAATGTTCAGAGCCCGGATTGAAATATTTTCATTCCTATTACCCGTTTTTTGTCCATTATCATTTAAATATGTTTTTTTTCTTCATTTGTCATAAGATTCATGGTTTGCATACAGTCTTTTACCACTGTATTGCGTGAGTCATTTTGGGGATGTTTTCATATAGTTCCGCTCCTTGATTCGTATGTGTAGCCAATTTTTCTGAAGTAAAAAAGGGCACTGTTCAAAATGTGCCCAATAAACCTCCCCTGACTTGAGATGACAACTACAAACAGATAGCGCAAGAGAAGGACTGAAATAGCCCTAAACTGAGCATACATGCAGTTAAGGAACTAGAAAGGCAATTGAAGAAAACAGCCTCACAAGGAGAGCTACAACTATTTTGAGATTAGTCCCCTGATAGGAGATGCAGTGTCCGCCTAGACGTGTTCTAGTGTTTCACCCTGTACAACACTTACACTAACACCCACCCATCACAGGTGTCACCAGTCAGTTGACCCTGCAAATAAAAGGAGCCGGGCGCACGTGCCCTGGGCTAGTTCCAGTACCCAAGTACTCTGTATCTGCGTGGTCATTTACACAGCATGTGGGCCTAAGGCCCCAAGACACTACAATGGCGATGAGTGGGTCTTAACCCATGCGTGATGTGCAGCCACCTCCCAGTTCCGGGTGGAGAGGGCATAGCCCAAGGCCCCTAACCTACAGCCGCCGCCTTGACCAGACCTATGGTCGGAAAGTCTCATGCCACGGTGCCCTACCAAACCATGACCTAGACCCAAGGCACCTGCACAGTCCCGCAGGGTAAGAGGAAGCACCTGTACAGCATCACAACAGAGGGCTCTCCAATGCCAGCCAGGACGGCGGACATTACACTAGCCGCAGTGGTACAAGAGGTATGAACCCCACCTACTGAGGTGCCCATCGGCTTTGCTGTTTTCCGCCATCTGCTGGAATGCAAGGACGGAGCAGAGCTCCCCTCACACCCCAGACATGTGGCTAAGCCCATAGCGTGGCCCAAGCAGGCATGCTTTACCTGAGGGAGGGGTGCGATCAGCGCAGGTGTTTTGCAGCTTCCCGCTGCTGCCCGTCGTGCTTGCCGAGCCCGCGTGAAGAGAAGTGTGAGGCTGCGCCAGTAGTCGGAATCCCCTGAGAATGAGACAAGCTGCTGCGGTGGGGGAAAAGGCCACGCACTCAAGGGAATAAATGAGCTGCCAGGACACAAGAGCGTTCACAAGGCCTGAAGAAAGCTGCCTTGGCCCACCTGGTATCTCTGACCCTACCTGCAGATGGGCGGGTGTTCTCTGTTTCATGCTGGTTGTCACCTGCACTAATCTCCTCTCTGCCGGTGGGTTCCTCACCTGGTAGAGAAGCGCCCCACCACAGGACTCTGCAGCAGCGTGACAAATAAAGCTGCACCTACAGGAGGCGGCCCAGCAGGCAGCATCGACCCAGTGGGGCTGGTAAGCCCACGAGAAGGAAATCACCCAATGTGCCACCTGGCAGCTGCCTTAGTACACAGCACTCCCACAGGCACAATATACGAGGCAGCCCACGAATGAACTAAAAGCAGGACAAGACAGTGAATCTGTCCTGACAGGTACAGAGGAAAGGCACAGTAGGAACCTCCTTCCCACACCATAGCGGGGTGCCCCGATGTCTGCATCCTCAGCTCCAGCACCTTCCCACACTGCCCTGCCTGAACTTCTTGAGTGCAAATGGAGGCATGGTAGTGCCACCTATGGAGGCAGAGTGATGCTGCACGTCTACAAAAGAAGCACTGGGACAAACATTATACCACAGGAGGCAAGGCAACCATTGGTACATATGTGCAGCCAGTGGAGGCAGCCGGTGTGAAACACATGCAAAAGGAAAGAGGAACTGTAACAAGGCACAAGTAGAGGAGGCAGCAAACTCTACCTCAGCACAAACAGAACTACACACTGAGGCCAGAGACAGTCATTCACTGCAAGGGGACCACTGCACAGGATACCAGCCAGCAAGATAGACACAACCCCAGCACAAAAAGAAGCACTGCATGGACTCAATCAGCATGCAACAGACCCATCCCAACAGTCACTCATGGCAAACGGAAGCCAACCAGAAACGCAAGCGCCTGTACTACCCAGCATAACAAGGTACACATGTAAGAGTGCCTCACCAGCTCTACATCCCTGAACTCTGGAAGTGTAAGAATAGAGCACTGCTTGCCACCTCTGCGAAGCACAGCAAAAGCGAGACTGGCCACGTACGGACTGCGTCCCATGCTTTGCTGCCCATCAGTTGCTGCTGGGAAGGGGGAGAAACCAACAACCCCACAAGAAGCTACAAGATGCATACTGCTTCCCCAACATATCCATTGCTCAGCCAGAGCACCCAAGGACGTTGCCAAGAAGCACAGAGCTTCTCCGGACAAGAGAAGTATCAAGGGGCCCAAGGTAGGTTCAGTGAAGGTGGGGGGAAAGAAAAGTAGTCAAACCCTGGTGCGCACAACCCCCAGTGGCCATGTGATGCCACCGCAAGCGAGGAAATTGTGCCACCCATCCTCAGTGGTGACCGTACACCAACGCAAGATACAAAACGAGGTTACCAAATGCCAGAAGAGGGCACCCACAAAGAGAACAAAGCATGCGAAGTCTGAGGTGCGCGATGCATGCACCCAGAGAGAGAGAGACCTCTCCAAAGAAAAGAAGCAATGACAAGGACAGCAGAGTGTCCTCCCTCACACTGCCTCAAGACGGAGTAACCAGAGGCCCAAGACAGGCTACAGGAAAGTTGCACACTACACGTGGCAAGCTGCCACTGCAACATGTGCTACGACGACAGGCAACACGTGGCCGGGTGCCACATTCGCACCGCAAGCAGGGAGCATGTCACTCGAGGTGACAAACCATGCCCAGCATGCTTGAACGGAGGCAGGGTCAAGTGCCACAACGGCGCAGACTCGAGGCATGAGTATGACGCCCTTGAGTGAAGAGAAGAGGAGCACCGCGAAATCCCTGAGGAGGGGATGGTGCCCGTAAAAGGTCCTGAAGAGGAAGAAGCAAGTCCTACCAACAGAACAGACCTGCGACAGGTCCGCAGAAAAGTGAAGACCGTCCCAAGAACTGGACGCCACCAGCAAGATGTCCATGTGGCGCAAACATGAGACATGTGGCCAGATGCCACATCCAAGAAAGGAACTGGTCGGAAGGAGGAAAAGAGAGTGGCAGGACGCCACTCCGTGAAGGAAGAAAGAACAGTGGCACATCGCCACAGTGCAGACAACCACCACAGGCACGCAAGATGGAACGGAGAAGAGCGACAGGACAGGGGACTCATACCAGCATTGGAGAAGGTGCTCATCAGCACAAGCCAGCCACCGGGGTGCAGAGACATTACTGGAGACAGCTTCGCAGGAGGACCAACCGTAAGCTGCTAGCAAGCGTGATCTATATCCAGGCCCCACACTTCGCAGTTTGACCATCCTCTCACCTGTCACCAGCTGCTTGATATCGATAGCAACACGCCTAGCAAGTGCACTGGCTGTAAGACAACTTAAAGTGGCCACAAAGTCCCTCTAGCCCTCCTCACTCCACAAGGTCACCCAAGGCAAGAGATCACCGCATGTTGCACAAGTGAAGGAAAATCACTGTTTTTGTCATTGTCATCCAGGTGCATCATCACCAAGGACGTCAAAGGAGCGTTGCATCAACAGAGTGGATCCCAACACTCCGGACAACCGGAGTTCAACGAGGATAGCCACCCAGGAACCTTCTGTGGGCCCCCGTCAACCTGAAGCCTGCCGAAGTAGAGCATACCCGACCATTGGTATATCCACCCTTGGGGTTACACGACGCTTGGACGTGGCCCTTTTGGGAGTTCTGTAGTGACCCCTCAGCGCTGCTTACGAAAGGCTCGCACAGCCCGTGGGGTCACATGGCAATCCAGGGGCAAGGGCCTCGACGGACTTCCTGTGAGAGGGGAATCGGAATAAGAGAGATGCATCGGCAGCAGCTCCACGACAGGCATGGGAAGCATGGAGGTCACAGTCGAAGACTGGTCACCCAGAGACCATCAGAGGAAGGCACAGAACCTGAGTCCTGATGGGGAGAACATCTAGACCGAGACACCACCCTATGCGGCTACATGAGTGACTTGGCTGTGGTCCTGTTGGCAGTTCCTCAGTGACGCCTTTGCGTGGCCTACACGAAGCCCGCACAGTCCACGCGGTCCCATTGCAGCCCGGCAGGAAGGCCCTCCAGGAGGCTCCAGTAAGAGAGGAGTCCAGGCAAGAGTGACAAGTCTGAAGTTGCTCGGCTGTCAGGAGCTATAAAGACCATCACACCGAGATCATCCCCAACAGCTGTAGGTTTGTCGTCTACCGGAACCTGATCGCCTGCGAGATCTCCAGAGTGGACTCCACCACCGCTCCAGATGCACCAATACTTGAACTTTGTAAATAGACTCCAGCACTGCGAGACCAGGCCGGTTTGAAATACCTCGCCAAGGCGGACTAAAGCATTCTGAGCATGTGGTCCAAAGCTCCAGCGCTGCCTGGCTGACAGCCTCAAGAGACTCTTTTAGTGCTGTGTATTGTTTGTTTGTTTTTGTACAGGTTGCACTTTTGTTTGTTTCTTTTAATTAAAGTTTGGGAGGGATGTAGTGTCTGGCTGGACACGTTCTAGTGTTTCACCCTGTACAACACTTACACTAACACCCACCCATCTAGGCGTCACCAGTCAGGTGACCCTGCAAATAAAAGGGGCCGGGCGAATGTGCCCCTGGCTAATTCCAGTACCCAAGTACGCTGTATCTGCGCGGTCCCAATACATCACAGGACTGATGTTATAAAAGCCCCGATGAGTGTGCAGACAGATCAAAAAACTCTTACGAGAACTTAAGAATGGGCTGTGGGGAATCAAGAGAAGAAACATGTATATCAGGCGGAAAAACGAAGGTGGGTAGAAGGACATTGGTGAATAGAAAGCCAGATATTGTCATTTTTCTGATAGGATTGACATTATGAAAACACTAGGGACTACACACAAAAAACACCCAAACATTCTATAAAATGGAGAGCAGGGAGTCCCGAGAAGAAAGGTGTGTGCACGTTAGTGGGAAAGGCGAAGGTAGATGGAAAGGCTCACAAAGAGGCATGGCATGGCATAGCGTACTGCCATAAGCCTGCCATGAAAATAGGATATCAGGAAGAACATCTAAGTTCATTAAATGTTCCAAAATTTACAAGAAAAGTGAATTCAACTAAGGGGGAAACAAAAGAATAAATATGGTTTTGGATTATGGATTGAATCAATAGGCACCCCTGATTGAAACCTCAACACCAAAGAGGTGTTTGCCTTCAAGCACAGCTGGTGGACCAAATAATCATGCTTATACCAATTCACGTAAAGCAGGCAATTGGAGGATCAGGGTCGTTTTGGCATCAACTATGCACGGAGTACAAGTTATACAGAATACAATAACCCCATAAGAAATCAGTTATCTGAATGTTAAAAAAGAATGGATGGGGGAAGAGTCACTAAGGAGAAGTATGAAAATGGCATGCAGTGCGAAGGGGACGGCAGAGTGGTTTAAAAATGTGGGAAAATTACCGGCCTGGGGAAGTTTTAGGAATACTTGAACACATTTATATAACTAAAAACATTTCAGCATGATGGAGGACTAGTCAACCCAAGCCCCAAAAGATAGCGGTTCGATACCAGATTGCAGGTGTTGACTGAATATCTAGGAGGCACAGTAATATTGAAGATTGCCAAAATAAGTGGCAACAGTTTCACAAATACACCATCAATCCATGTATGTAGGTGGTATGCATGTTGCATTTATGTTGCACAAAACTAGCTAAAAGTCAAGGGTATTGTGTCAAAGTCCAAAGAAACAAATACTTGGAAAGGTAGCTTGTTTCTGGGAGCAGACGGGGGCTGTTAGTTCACTGTGATACCGTGTTCTTTAGTGACGTCAGCTCTTTCCTAAATTAGAGCAGAGTTGGTCTGGTCCCGATGAGTACCGGGAATGCAGAGATCGAGAAGGCATACGGTTTTATTCCTTCACTTTGTTGACTCATGTCTGATTGTTTCCTGACTGAGAGGTGCTCAGGTCCATCGGAGATGTTGGGCTGGTCACTCAGATATGCGCGAGGCGCTGGGTGTGATGTCCTTGTAAATGATGCACTTGATTCATGCCCCACTGTAATGACAATTGGCATATCAGAAAGTGGTGGGCTAATGGAAGTGCGCTGCTCGCAGATAATTCATCACAAGGCCTTGAACACTAACAATCAGCTATGGGAGAAGCTAACAAATGAATCCATATCACACAACAAAGGGGCAAAGAACAATTTTAGAAAGAGTAAAGATCTGATGATAGGGTTGTGCTCGCAAAACAAAAACAAGTACCTGCAGAAGATAGAATGTTCCGTTACTAAGCTCGTGGATGACAATGAAATAGGACGATGTTTGAAGCCGATGCAAGAATGGCTAGTTGACTCGTGACATTTTTTTATCATATTTCCTTGCTCAGAAGCAGCGTTTATCTCTTTCAGTGTTGCTGGCCTGGTTCAAAATTAGGCGGTTCGGATTAGAGTAATTGAATGATGAGCTTTGAAATCTTACAGAAAACTGTGTCCTCAGCTAAATAAGAATGTATCAATATGACTAATTGAATCTGCTTTGGTGTTTTCACCAGTTTTTAAAATGATCTTGGACACCTATTTTGGACTGTTGATGATGTGTTTGTAATTAGAAACTCACATTTTGCATTTTCTATGTAAATTAGATTGTCTGATGGTGTAGTTGGGATGGAGACCGGTGATATTGTGCATCAGCAGTAATGCTGCTGTCCAGCCTGCATCTCACAGTTTTCTCCTCTCTACTCGGTTGTAAGGAAACTGTGGGGCATATTATCAAGGACGGCGTTAAAATTATCGCCGGTTTAGCGACAGAAAACTGCAGCTAAAGCGGCGATAAAGGTCTTGATAATATACCCTTGTGAATTCCAATAGAAGCCCAGGTTCACACCAGAACATGGACTTCTAATGGAATTCTCAAGGGCATATTACCAAGCCCATTGTTGCAGCTTTAGCGGCAGTTTTCTGCCGCTAAACAGGCGATCATTTTTAACGCCGTCCTTGATAATATGCCCCTGTCTTTTTATAGGTTTACCACTCTTTTTCGCCCTCATTTTGACAGCTAGTTACTCGTAATGATTGTGAAATGCCACAGTGGCGTAGCAAGGGGGCAGAGGGGGGTCAGTCCTGGGCAGCATGAGTTTTGGGGGCGGCACCCTCCTCCTGCTCTTACCTGCCATTTTAGGAGCTGCATTAGCCCCCCCTCTACATTGCACCCATCGCAGGGTGGCAATTGCCGCTAATTCGCGACAGCAGACCCCCCCACTCTTCAATGGGGCCGCCGCGGGCAGCAAAACTAGGGACCGTCATGGATGGCCATAGGGCTAGCTACGCCACTGACATGTCATGAGCCCTACTAAACAGGACTCAGTGCATGTGCTCTGATCCTTAAAGTGGTGCATGTTTAATTGGCTTGTACTCTATTTGCATGGCATAACTTACATTTAAGTCCCTAGTATATGGTATCAGGGGTACCAAGGGCTTGTAAGTTAGAGTGCACCCGAGTGACTGTGGCAATTGGTGTGGCACCCTGAGTGAGACAAAGTAAAAAATTACTCCCAGTCTGCCACTGCAAACTGGAAGGGCAATATTAAACTGCTAACTTACGTTTGCCTTTTAAGGTAATGGAAAATCCTAAACCTTCCCTTTTGATATATTTAAGTCCCCTGTAAGGTAAGACTAATATTCCTAAGGCAGGGTGCTGTATCTTAAAAAGTGGAACATGTACATTTACATGTCCCAGTAGTAAAAACCCTAAACTGTCATTTTTACTGTGGAAAGGTAGTAGCCCCATTGGCAAGCACACAGTTGCAGGCTGCCACCTCGCCCTGATAACTTCTGATTGAGACTACTAAAGTTTTAACGCAAGGTAGCAAAAGAATCAGTGTAATAAATCTGGTGTAATGGTTGAATCAAATTTAATGTTAGGGATGGGCAAAAGTGAAACTTTAGGCGTTGCCACTTTAGTTGCCCAAGGTTTCCAGTGCCCATTTACTGTTGTACTCGGGGTCTGTCCTGCACACATCTTTCTGCCCTTCTGGGGAGACATGCTAACGGCTCACAGGAAAGGTTAAAAGAGAGGCTTGCCAATGGAGGAGGCATTACCTTCCCAAGGCTGGAAGCCACACGGGTGTTAGCCCAAAAGGAGAGCTTCAAAAGGTGAAGCAGCCTCTGGAGGGCAAATGGGTAACACGTGGAGAGAGGCTACTCTATTGTTTAGGTAGACAGGCCAGCACTAGGGACAGGACAGGGGAAACCAGTTGTCAAACTTCTTTTGTAGGGGCTTGCAGCCCCCTTGGTAGCCTCACATCTGAGTTGGGCTTGGTAGCTCTGGACGCCAAGAGAGGGTTCTGACAACCTGGGAGTGGACAGAATGGTGCATCCTGTGATAGCCAGATGCCACAGGAAGTGGTCACAAGGAGGCAACGACCTTGTACCCATTGGCTACCAACTACATCCTAAACTGAGGGCATTTTCTGTACATATATAGGACACCCCTGAAACCCAGATCCAGATCTCGACTTGACTGGAAGATGGACCGAAGAAGAGCTGCCTTGCTGCATTGTGGAACCAGCATAAAGGCTGCAATGCATGGTCCATACCTGGTGGCTGGCAAAGGAAATGGACTGTCCTTGATGTGTCCTGCTCGAGGAGAAGTTGTATCCAGAGCCCATTCAAAACCAGGAGACAGAGTGAACTGGCCTCCTGTTCACAGCACGGGGGCACAACATCTGAGAAACCTGCACTGGAAAGTTGTTCATCCGAATCTTCACCCCGCCGCCATGCAGTATCAGGGAACAGAACCTGAATCCCAAAGCTGCACCTGAGTTCGCTGATCCCAGGAGTGTCGCTGAATAAAGCTTGGACACCCAGAAGATAAGCTAACAACCCATGAATGATTGTCCTGTGACTGCGATATTGAGTGACATGTAGTTTAGTGGCAACTGGGCTTCAGCCAGCACCAAAAGGACTTTGTAGGATGTCAACTTTGTGACCTGGACCCTCTCACCCCATTTATGGACCAATGAGTAGTCAGAGCAAGTCCCCCATTGACTGCATCGCATCTGCCACATCCTTTGAGCATCTTCAGCATCCTTCATCCCCAGGATCAAGACCACTTCCACAGGAAGGGCCTGCAAAGAATAAAAGTGCCTGGGAATGACTGAAGACAGCTTCATCTGCTTGTTCATTTGTGTATGCCTCGCTGTTCAGAGCCACAGCTACCCAGATTTGAAGTGAAAGTTTGGCAAATGAAACCTAAAGGTCCTAAAGGTGTTGTCAAGTGTATTACACAGTGTGGTCACACAACACCATATAATACACCCCAATTCCTCACACAGGCTATCCACACGTGATCACTCCCTTGTGGGCTTGGAAAGTGATTGTTGCTAGGATAATTTGAGGAAAGCAAAAATGCTTCTGATAAAATGAAGAATCGGCCATGTTGTGCTTTTCCTTTCTTGAATGTGTGGCATGGCAATACCACGCCTCCAACCAAGAGAACAGAGCAAAACTGCTGTTGCACCTTGGTGTAAGTTCAGAGTCGTGACAGCCTTAGTGTTTCACCATCGGTAAAGTATCACATAGCTCCAATCCTACAGTGGGGTGTCAACAGTTTCCACAGCTTCTGATAAATACTGAATGACCGCTACTCTCTCAGTGAACAGGGATTAGCCTGCCCAGTAGTGTGCAGCTCATGTTTGATGCATAGAATATATATGCTGGTATCTATTTATGGCACTATCATACTGACTGTCTAGAGAAACTTAGAAGCGCTGCAACCTCATTTATCACTTTGCGTTTAATGAAGGGGGTGCAGGAAGCTCTGTCCTTATTTGGGAGGGGCCAGCCTCTATGGTATCACATCATTCACATCTTTGCAATGGTGGACAAGTTAATGGCAGTACACCCAGAGCTTCTTTGTGAAGATAATCCCCCCCCTCACCCTCCTATTTTGATCTCTGAAATAGAATTGGGTTTATGTGTGCTTGAAAACTGAGTAAATTTTTTTAATTGCCTGACCCTTATGTTGTTTTATTTAGCAGATTTTCCAACCAGTACAATTGAGCCAGGTATTTAGGCACCTGGAAGATCTGGGTGCTGGAACGCCAGGCCAATTGTAATCAGGCAAAATGGTTTTCCCCCAGGGATACATCTCTACCTGATTTATTGTCAGGCCTTTGTCCAGTAGGTTATCACTTCGTGGTGGCAACAGATGGTCACTGCAGAGAGAATGAATTACCTACTCATCAAAGTGATGGAGAAAAAAAAGAATCTGCTCTGCTGTGTAGCAATAGTAAGGTGGTTAGGATTGAGTTTCCATTGAAAATGTGGTTTTTGTGTGGTTTATAACATTGGTGCCAATTGCCGAATTCCCAAAAAGTAATTTTAAGTGAGATTATGTATGTTAAATGTCATACTGACCCATCCAGAAGGATAACAATATAAAAGGAAGGATCAAAAAGGAACATTTTTAAACCTCAACTCCCATAGAAACAATTGCCCTTTGTTAGAACAAAACTCACTAAGGGAATGACAACAAACCTATGAAATTAGAACTTTAATCAGAGGAAGACCTTTGCTTGTTTCTTTGTAAATTGGTGAAGTAGTTTTTGAGATACTAGCACTATAAGAAGGTGTAGAACAGGCTTTGAGGGCTATATCATCACCCTTCCACATGACATTTGAAACTATGCTTCTCTATTTGCCTATCACTGTAGATGTTTTTGACACACTTACATGACATTTGGCAGACATAGCATGTTTTGGTTGCATTTTATTTCTTTTTAGGTTTGTGCATACTGGACTCATCAAGGGGTGGGCACGTTCAGAGAAGGATCACAAAAGTGCCCATTTAGTAATAACTGTTCTGCAAGTATTCAAGACAAGCGCGGGAATTTCTGGTTTCATGCAGTTCGAACAATGGGCATAATAAAAGGAGGTGTAAAAAAATAATTACTTGCTAATATCTTTGGTGCAGTTTCACAGATCTGTATGACACTTTAATTTAATGCAAAGCTGTCAGGTAGGGGCACAGTTTAAGTGGACGAAGGTCATTTAAAGATAACATAGACATTGTTTAATGAATCTGAAATTGCACAGGGAGTTAGCAAGCTATGCCCTGTTCCCGGAATTTATGGAGCTTAATCTTAGATTTAGGTGCCATTTTATATACCTACACATTATTTGTCAGGTACTTAGAAGGTTTAACTTATGTCAAAATGCACGCTGATTCATCAAAGTCCATGGCTGGAGGAAGATCCTTCTCCTATCTCACTGTGAAGACCTGGAATTTCCTACTTCTGCACCTGAGGCAATCACAACTCAGGAAGGACCTCTAGGCCTGATTCTTTGACTGAAACGCAGACAAACCCCCACTAACACTCAGCGCCTTAAGACCCCCATGGGTCAGTAGTCATGCTTTAATATTACTGATTGATTAAAAGTGACTGGTAAAGAGATTGGCAAAAAGTGATCTACTGCTAATAACATTGTGTCATGATTCATTGGATGTATCTACTTTTGAGAGCGGGTTCCGTGTGGAGATGTATTAATCTGAACCTCTTAAACATAGACGTCTTTCAGATCAGAGGATTCAGTGATGTGTGCGGAAGGTGGGCGCCACTTGTGAATTTCTAATGGACACACCATTCTAAACATGTGTAAAAAAAGGACTATAAGCTCCATGGAGTAACAACACTCTCACAAGACTTGCAAATGGTTGGGGCCACCTGTCAGGATCACAGTTAATAGTAGGCACAAGACCAACAATAGCAAGAGACAGTTACAATAAGGAAAGAGCAGGAATGAAGGATTTGGAGGGCTGCTCAGTGGCGGCTGGGGCACAATGGCATCAGGCAGCCCTTTCAAGTCAATACCACTATCAGACCACTTTGGGTGCAGGCTGAGGGATGATGGGTGCTTCTAGGGGAATTATGAACTATCAGTAAATGTGGTAGGTTGCCTGACAGCTGCTTAGTTGCATTCCTCATTGACTTATAGTTTTGCCAACTGTTCACTCCTTGTCTACACATTTGTTTTTCCCAACTTTACTTGTTTCCTCTAATCTGCAGATGTCTCCTTTGTTTGGCTTTCTCTCTCTTGCTCCTGCTTGTGTTGTATAATCAAACCTGTTGCATTCTGAGTGTACCTGGCTAGTGTGTTTCTCTAGTATTACCTCCCATAATGTCTCTTCAGCATCTTAGCTGATGAACCTCAGTTCATCTACTTCCCAGTCCTTACTGAGAACCTGGTAAGCCCTGGCCTGGAATAGGCATTGTGACTGGAGGCGGTTCTGCTTTGTATTAACTATCTTGCAGGCCTTTTATCCAGGCTGTATTGGTAGATTGAGTGCAAGTAGATGTGTGCCTGTAGACGTATCAATATATGTACAGGGGGTATCAAACCACCAAAGACACTGACAGTGTTTCTGCGACCCTTAACTCTATTTTCCCCATTCAAGAGATTTAGGTCAATAGTCAGCCAATACTAAGGGTCTCCTCTTGTCTTTAGTTATCAGCAATCCGGCAGTGCAGGCAAAGCACTGCTGTGCAGCCTGGAAATATGATGATACTACAGTATCTGTTTTGTCTCCATAATCCTACTCTCATTTCCCCATCTCTACTTATCAATCAATCAATCGAATTTGTAGAGCGCAACTGCATTACCCGGGCGGGTTCTCAAAGTACAGCAATCTCCCGGTTTTCCTGTGGTTGAACATCCAGGTCTTGTAGTCCTTCCTGAACTGCTGGAGCAATGGGGATGATCTGAGGGGCAGAGGGAGGTTGGTCCAGGTCCTAGCAGCCAGGTGGGAGAAGGAGCAGCCTCCAATGTTGGTCCGGCAGATGCAACATGTGACTGCTAGGAAGAGGGATCAGAACAAAGCTTTCGTGTTGGTAGGTGGAAGTTCATTTGAGTGTTGAGACACCCCAATCCTTTGCTGTGTAGTGCCTTTTAAGCATGGGTGAGGAGCTTGGACTGTCTTCTCTTCGCAACTGGTAGCCAATGGAGTTTCCTTAGGAGAGGAGTGATGTGAGCCTGCCTGGGGAGGGTGAGGATGTGTCTGACCGCAGTGGTCTGGATAGTCTGGAGTTTTGTCATGAGTTGGGTGGTAGTTCCAACATAGTGGGAGTTGCCATAGTCTAGTCTACTGGTGATGAGAGATTGTATGACAGTTCGCCTGCTGTTGTGTGGGATCCATCTGAAGTCCTTCCTGAGCATTCAAAGGGTGTGGAAGATGGAGGAGACTGTGCTAACCTGCTTCTTCATGGCGAGCTGGCAGTCGAGGATGATGCCTAGGTTGCTGGTGTGTTCGGTGGGATTGGGAGTTGGGCCTAGCTCAGGTGGCCACCATTTGTTGTTCCAGAGGGTGTCCTTGCCTTTCCTGAAGATGAGTACTACACTCTTGTCTGTGTTGAGTTTGAGACACTTGTTGTTCATCTAGGCGGCTACATCTCTCATGCATTGTTGGAACTTGGCCTTGGTGGTCGTTGTGTCATTAGTCAGGGAGAGGATGAGTTGGATGTCGTCCATGTAGGAGATAATGTTGAGCCTGTGGCTCTTGACGAAATTTGTCAGGGATGTCATGAATACCTTGAAGAGGGTTGGGCTGAGTGATGAGCCTTGAGGTACACCACAGGTGATGTTCTTAGGGAGTGAGAAGTAGGGCAGGTGGATGACCTTCTGCATTCTTTCTGTGAAGTAAGATGCTATCCACTTAGGGCTGCTTCTCGGATGCTGAACTGGTGGAGTCTCTTTAGCGTTTAGCAGTGTGTGGCGGGATACAGTGCCGAAGGCTGCTGAAAGGGCAAGGAGGATGAGGACAGCTGTTTCCTAGTGGTCCAACAGCATTATGATGTTATCTTTGGCTGCAATTAGGGCTGTCTCTTTGCTGTTGTTAGCTCTGAAGCCTGATTGGTAGGGGTCCAGAAGGTTGTGGGCTGTATTTTGATGACTTTCTCAATTACTTTGTCAGGGAACGGGAGCAGGGAGTACTTGGGTTTCTCTGGGTCTGCGGGTGGCTTCTTCAGCAGTGGCTTCATGTCAGTATTTTTCTACTTCTAGGGGGAGTGGTCCGTGGTAATAGAGGAGTTGAGGATCATGGTGAGTTCTTTGCTAATGGGCTGATTCGTGAGGTTGAAAGTAGGATGTGGTCAGGTGCCTGTTGGGGCTCTGGAGGGGATGGTTCTCATGATGGATGATGTTTCCTTCTCAGAGAGGATGCTCAAAGAGCTTGTGGGGATGTACATTGTTGGCATGATACAGTTGATGCAGTCCTCTGCGGGGTTTGCAATGCAAAATCTTGGTAGATGGTGTTGAATTTGTTGTGAAAAAAGTCGGCCAGCGTCCTTGCGAGGGTGTGATGTTGTTTTCTGTTGCTGAAGGGTTGGTGAACTCCTTCACTATGTTGAAGAGTTATGTGCTGTTGTTGGAGCTGTCATTGATGCAGGTGGCTAAGATGGTCTTCTTGGTGTCATTCAGGATGTGGTGGTAATATTTAAGGTGTCTTTGAAGTGTTTTCGGTCCTTGAGGGTCTTACTGGCACACCATCTTCTTTCCTTCTGTCTGCATTAACTTTTCTGGGTTTCGAGTTCCTCTGTGAACCATTTGGGGTGTTGTGTTCATTTCTTGGGGTTAGTGGGTTTCTACTGGGTGACTTAGTCAATGCTTGCCATGAACCAGTTCATGAAATTGTCTGCCATTTGTTCTTGTTCTTGTGGTGTGTAGTCGGGCATTGAGGGCGTTTGTCCATTGTTGTTCTGATACCCTTGCCCAGCTGCACAGTGTCCGGCTGGCAGTGGAGGCGGGGATTTTGAGAGGTTCCGAGATGACAAAGTGTACACATTGGTGGTCAGTCCAGGTGAGCTCCTTAGTGTGGGCATATTTCACTCTGTTGCTGGCTGAGAAGATAGGGTTGAGTGTGTGTCCTGCGGAGTGGGTGGGGTCCATGAGTAGCTGTTTGAGTCCAAGGTTGGCCATACTTTTTAGGGGGTCTGCTGTGTTAGGGTCTTCGTTGTTCTCAAGGTGGAGGTTGAGGTTTCCTACGAAGATGTACAGATTTGAGTTAATGGCGAAAGGGAAAATGAAGTCGGGGAAGATGTTGCAGATGACAGGGCAGGATCCTGGAGGTCTATAGGTGAGGGTGCCTCTGATGGTGGTTTTGGTGTTTATTCAGAGTTTAGGTGCTCCATGAAGGGGGTGGATTTGTCGATAATGGCAATACCGCCGCAGTTTCTGTTGGATCGGTCCCAGTGTGTGATTTAGATCCATCAGGGGTGGCTGTGGAGATGTCTGGAGCTTATGCAAGGTTCAGCAAGGTCTCTGTGATGAATACGGCATTCGGGGATCGGGTTGTGAAGGTGCACCAGAATTCGGTGATATTTATTTATTTATTTATTAATTATTTATTTATTTAGGAGTTTTATATAGCGCTGGCTGGACCCGGGGGTATCAGAGCGCTTTATAGCATATACAATCATGAGCGAATAGACGGTACAGGTAATAGGGTGAGCAAGAGGGAACGTGCAGGGTGGGGAACAGGTACATAAGCAAAGGGGAGTGGGATGCAATATAAACCAGACGATCATCATAGCGTATTCATTGTTCAATTGGATCGTGCAGAAAGAGTTTTCATAATCCGTGACAGTGACATCGGTCCCACATTAAGGTAGGGTGGGGCGTTGGCTGAGGAACATCTTATGCTCTATCGGTTTGTTCAAGAGCGGTCAAGGAAGAGGGCTTTGAGTAGTGTCTTGAATTTTGGAAACGAGGGGGTTGTTCTGATGTGGGGGGGGATGGAGTTCCAGATTGTAGGTGCGTTTCCAGCAAATGATTTGGCTGCGGTTTTCTGCTTGCGAGTTTTTGGCGGGATGAGTAGTAAAGAGTCGGAGCTCCTGAGGTTTCTGGCCTGGCCGGCCTTTTAAGTTAGGCGGACAGGTATTCCGGTTTGCCTGTGTGTAGCGCTTTGTGCGTGATGCAGGCTGTTCTAAAGCTGTCTCGCAACTCAACTGGGAGCCATTTATGTTCTTGGAGAGCGGGAGAGATGTGTTCGAATTTCTTAGTACCCGTAACCATTCTGGCAGCTGCATTGAAGGTTGTCCTCAGGGGGGCGAGGAGAGATTTTGCTGTCCCTGTCAGGGTCGCAATCCCATAGTCTATTCTGGAGACCACAGGTGCTTGTGTGGCTTGTTGAATGTCCTTGGGTGGGAGGAAGGGTTTTATTTTATATAGAAGTTTCAGGTTGAGGAAGGCACTTTTAGCGGTTCTTGAAATATGTCTCTTCATGTCCAGTTTCGGGTCAAGGGTGAGCCCAAGTAGGCCTGGGCTAAAATTTTGTTCCGTTCGCAGAAATTGCGATAATTTGACATTTTCGCGTTCCGCAGAGAGTGCGAAAATGTCAAAATTTCCGCTTTCCGCAGCTTGGTGATAATTTGTTTCTTGCTCGCGCTGTAAAATAATACATTCTCGCGCGTGCGCGATCGCCTTACCTGAATCTCTGCGTTCGCCGACAAGTTTTCTTGATCCGGTCGCGTTCTCCATGAGATGTTGTATTGTTATTAGCCATTTGCGCTGTCTCGCGACAGTTCGCGCCCGCAGTGACGTCATGCATCGCGCGATCACGTCTTTCTTCTCGCGATCATGCACCGCGAGACAACTCAAAACAAGATGGCCGCGCCCGCGAGCAACCAGATGGGTAAGTTGGCGACCCGCAACCATGCAGAAAATCTCGCGAACATGCGGGAAAAAAACTTCCGCATCTTCGCGGTATTTCCGCTTGTTTGCGATAATTTTAAATATTTTCGCGATAATTTGCGAAAGTGGATTTCGCAAATTCTGCCCACCCCTAATCCCAAGGGAATTTACTGAATCCGCTAAGGTGAGGTTACCATTGAGGGCGTCAATTGCTTTGAGCCATTCTTTGATTTGGGGATTTTCGTCTTTGTTGGAGATGAGGAGTATTTCCATTTTTTCTTGATTGAGTTTCAGGTGATAACTTGTGAGCCAGTGTTGAACCTCCATGAGGGTGGTGTTAAGTCTTTGGATGTCCTCAGTTGAAGTGGTTTCCAGATAAAGCTGCGTGTCATCTGCATATAGGTGGAAGGGGATGTTGGAATTCCTGAGTAGAGTGGTGAGGGGTTCATTGTAAATGTTGAAAAGCTGCGGGGAGAGCACTGACCCCTGAGGAACTCCCCTGATGACGGGGTGGAGGTCGGACTCGAAGTTTTTAATTGTAATTCTTTGTGAGCGGTTGTGGAGAAAGGAAGTGAACCAGTGGAGGACCGTCTCCTGAAGACCGTCTCTTTCTTGAAGAGCCTTGATAAGCAGTTTGTGGTCAACTGTGACAAATGCGCCCGATAGATCTAGGAGGATGAGAAGGCAGCATTGATCTGAGTCAAGGGATTTGAGTAGATCGTCTATGACATTGAGGATTGCGGATTCAGTACTGCGGCCTCTTCTAAAGCCCAATTGATGGGGATCAAGGAGATTGATGTCATCCAAGTGTTGGGTCAACTGGGGGAGTACACATCTTTCCAAGATCTTGGACAAAAGAGGTAGGTTCGATACAGGTCTGAAGTTATTCAGATCCTCAGTGTCTAGTCCTGTTTTTTTCAGCAGTGGCGTGACTTGGTCAACTTTGAGGCAGTCAGGTACGATTCCAGAGCTCAGTGAGCTGTTAATGATCCTACACCATAGTGGGGCTAGGACTAGCTTCATGTCTTTGGTCAGGTGAGGAGGTAGCAGATCCAGGGCGTGGGATGAGGGTTTAGCATTGGAGATTAGTTTGATTATCTCTGCTTCCTGGATGGGAGTGAAGGAGGACCAGTGTTTAGGAGGGTTCACGGAGGAGCCGATAAGAGTTTCGTTAGAATTGATCTCATTGAGGGGATGAGATTTGAGCTGAGTGAGAGATCAATCTTAGCGATTTTGTCGTTGAAAAAGATGACGAAGTTGTCGCATCGTTCTTTGGATGCCGGTGTTGAAGAGGGTGTAGGCTTAGAGGTTTGATTCCTGATGATATTGAAGAGCTCTTTGGGACGGTTTTTAGCGGAATCGAGAGCAGACCAGAAGTAAGCTGTCTTTTGGTTCGTAATGTGTTTTTTGTACTTCCTGCGTGTTACTTGGAGTTGATCACGATGGAGGGCGGAGGGATTATTCCTCCAAGTTCTTTCAGCGGTTCTTAGCTGTCTTCTTTCATCATTGATGTCGGAGGAGAACCATGATCTGGAGGGAATGATCCTGGATTTTTTTAGTTTCAAGGGGGCAAGGTGATCCAGGGTGCGCGTCATATTGGAGTTGTAGAGAGAGAGGTGAGTTCCGTAGTTGAGAGGAGGTCTGCGGTGTTTGGAAGGAGCGTGCTAATTCTTTCTTCTAGGTCAGCACGAGGGATCTGGGCTGTGTTCCTAACCCATTTGGGGGGGTCTTGCGTGGGGATTTGCTTGGCCAAGAATGTGTGGTTGATGTGAAAAAGAACTATGTGGTTATCGGACCAGTCAACGGGGAGGATGTGGTCGATGGAGATTGCATTGCTTCCGGCTATAATTACATCGAGGATTGCACCTCTATGATGAGTTTCTTCTGAGCACTGTTAGGTCAGATTGTTTTCCAGTAGTATGTTATGTTATGTTATGTTACTGTGTTTTATAGCGCGCTCAGCTACTCCTAGGAGTGTCCCGGCGCGAGCTAAGAGGACAGTAGAACAATACACAGATTAAAACAGATGGGTTTTGAGGTGTTTCCTGAACAGGTTGGAGTCCTGAATCGCACGCAAAGATAGTGGCAATGCATTCCACAACCTAGAGGCCTTAAAAGCAAGAGATCTACCCCCTATACGTTGAAGACGGAAGCAGGGGGTGGAGGCAAGAAGCTGCGAAGAAGATCTCAAAAGCCTGGTAGGTTGGTAAAAGGAAAAACGCTTTTTGAGATAGGAAGGGCCTCCATCATAGAGGGCGCAATGTGCAAGGACCAAAGCCTTGAATTCCACGCGTTTCCTGACAGGGAACCAGTGCAGCAAACGAAGCGAAGGAGAAATACAGTTATTGATGGGGAGGTTAACCACCAGCCGGGCTGCAGCATTCTGGATCACCTGCAGTTTTCTCAGCAAGTAATCGGGTAAACCAATGTAAAGACCATTGGCGTAGTCGAGGCGGGAGAGGATCAGAGCCCGGACCACTGTCTCCTTCGCTGGTCTAGGTAGCAGAGGTAAAAACTTTCTCAGAGATCTAAGTAAACCGAAGCAACAACCTGTCAGTTTTTTTATCTTAGTCATAAAGGATAGCTGCTCGTCGAACCAGATACCCAAGTTTTTGACTGGGAGACCCGTGCAGGATGGCGAAGGAAATGCTGAGGGCCAAAGAGAATCCCTAAAATGAGGGGGAAATTTACCATAGAGTAAAATTTCCGTCTTTTCCTCATTACATTTCAATTGGGCGACAGATAGCCAATGAAAGACGGCAGCAAGGCAGCTCTGCACCCTGGTGGTAGAATAGTTAGTCCTGTCCCAAGTAAACAGGAGCTGAGTATCGTCGGCATATGCGACCACCTTAGCCCCCCTTCCTCTGCCAATTGAACTAAAGGAGTAACATATATATTAAAAAGCAGAGGGCTTAACGAAGAACCTTGAGGAACTCCAGTAGTAACAGGCTGAGGAGGAGACGCAAAAGGAGGAAGTCAGACCTGTTGTGACCGAAGAGTGAGAAAAGATTCCAGCCACTTCCAGGCCTGACCAGTTATGCCGATAGCGGCTAGCCGAGTCAGTAACAGAGCGTGAGGAACGGTGTCGAACGCAGCCGACAAATCCAAAAGGATAAGGGCTGCACTCCCTCCCGAATCTAAGCATTCGCGGATAGCCTCCGAGACCTCCACTAAGGCAGACTCTGTGCTATAAGAAGCTCTAAAACCGGATTGAGCCGGATGGAGAAGCTTCACATCCTCAACAAAAGCAGTCAGTTGTTTGTTAACTACCTTTTCACAGATTTTGGCCAAGCACGGAAGTAAAGAAATCGGTCGATAGTTGGCAGGATTACCGGTATCAAGAGATGGCTTTTTTAACAGCGGGATGATTTTAGCTTGTTTCCACTCCTGTGGAACAACAGCCTCAGTGAGGGACAGATTAACAAGTGTATTTACCTCAAGATTAACTGTCTCAGCAATAGAGGCCAGGAGCCTGGCCGGACAGGGGTCAGACGGAGACCCTGACTTTAAGGATTGTAGTAATTTGAGGGAGTCAGATAGTGTCACCGGGGGAAAAGCAGAAAATGATACCACCGGGGCAGAACTGCCGACCGAAGGCTCACCATTAGAAGTAAATGACGCCTGAATGGTCCGAATTTTGGCAATAAAGAAATCAGAGAGCTTTTCGCACCAAGATCCAGAAACTGGAAGTTTCGTGGCCATAGCTTCTGGGCCATAAAACTCTGAACGATCGAGAAGATTTCTTTTGAATTGTTGCTAGCGCCCTCAATCCGCTTAGTATAGTAAAAACTTTTCGCTTCGTGGATAGCCTGATAGTAAATTTTCTGGGCATCTCTCAGCAACTGCGTTCAAGCTTTTTACAATGCCGTTTGAGCAGCTTCAGATTAGGGGTGAACCAAGGTTGTGAGGGAGAATCCCTGTGGCGTCGGCGACAAGACAGGGGAGACAGACTGTCCACAGCACGTCCAATCCAACTCAAGAAACATGAAAGGGCCCCTTTAAGGTCAATCGGAAGAGTAACAATAGAGTTGTCTAGACAGAGCCGAAAGGCTAAGGGATCAATTTTTGCTGTTGGAGGAACGGGATTGAGCTGTTGGTCAAAAGATCCCTCACTTACAGACCAGGTAAAACAAGAAAGGAAGTGATCAGACCAAGAAACAGGCAAAGGGTTATCCAGAGAGATAGGGAAGTTAGAGCAGATAGGGTCTAGAATATGTCCACCACCATGGGTAGGAGAGCTGACCCATTGAGTAAGCTGAGCGAGATCAATCGCCTCAAGAAAGGCTCTGGAGTCGCTCAGATCCCGTTGGTCAAGATAAATATTACAATCACCCAGGAAGAGGTATTGTGAAAGGCGTAGTGCGTGGGAGACAAGCAGCTCTCCAAGACCACTCAGAAAAGGACCAGCGTAGCCAGGCGGTCTATATACTAGGGTGCCGGCTAGTGTGGAGTGGGCCAAAAAAACAATGGTACAGTCAAGAAGTTCACACTGATCGAGCGAAGTATTGTTGCTCAATATCACTTCCCAGACATTTCTATAGATAATTGCCACACCACCACCCCTACCACACAGGCGGTCAGCTCGGCAAATCGAATAACCCGCCGGGATAGCCATCTGTGCTATAGGGTTCGATGAGTCATTCATCCAGGTCTCGGTGACAAACAAAAGATCAAGATGAAAGTCCAAAATCAGATCGAAAATATCCTGGTAGTGTTTAGCTAACGAGCGACTATTAATCAGACCTGCTTTTATAATAGGGCGGGCTTTAGAACTAACCTTCCCTCTAACTTGAGGGGATATGCCTCTAGGGGCTTGGCTAAGATTGAAAAGGCATTGAGAGCATGACAGAGGACAATTACAACTCACATCCCAAGTCATGTGGGGCGTGCAGATTGCGGGTCTAAGTGCCAAAAGATCAAGACGGCCGTATATCAGCGGTGCCCCCATGAGGCAACGGGGGGGACATCATGGCTGGCGCTGAACGCTGCCGGAACGCGGACGGGCGCAGACGGGCTTGCCTTGTGCGCGCCTTCGGCGCGCCCGCGGCCCGCCCGCTGCGTGCGTCTGCTGCGCCTCCGTCTGGCGCGCATTAAATGGTTGGCCCGTGTGCGCGAGGCTAGAACGCCTAAGACCCAAAATGGCGGCTCTCAGCGACACAGCGAGGGACCAGGAAGTGAGTACAATACACGAAACACAGTAAAACAGATTAAAATACAGAGTGGGGGGCAGAAAATGGTTAAAAGATAATCAATTTTTAAAGTGCAAGTATGGGGGCTTTGTGCAATTCAGCTGTGCAAAGTAAGCAAAAATATATGTGCAAAAATAGGCAATGAGCAATTTCGACAAGAAGCGCCAGATCAACGTGAGGCGTAATGTCTGCTGTACCTCGAAGCGCTGCGCGTCCGTCTGGCGCGCATTAAATGGTTGTCCCGTGTGCGCGAGGCTAGAACGCCTAAGACCCAAAATGGCGGCTCTCAGCGACACAGCGAGGGACCAGGAAGTGAGTACAATACACGAAACACAGTAAAGCAGATTAAAATACAGAGTGGGGGGCAGAAAATGGTTAAAAGATAATCAATTTTTAAAGTGCAAGTATGGGGGCTTTGTGCAATTCAGCTGTGCAAAGTAAGCAAAAATACATGTACAAAAATAGGCAATGAGCAATTTCGACAAGAAGCGCCAGATCAACGTGAGGCGTAATGTCTGCTGTACCTCGAAGTAGTAGGTTGTTTAGGGTTTGAATGAGCGGATTTTTTGTTTCATTCCATCTAAGATTGAGGTCGCCCAGAATTATGTTGTTAGAGTTGCCGAGTGCGCAATGGGTAATCAGGTCGGAAAGGTGAACCCCGAATTCTGAGGAGTTGCCTGGGGGGTGGTAAAGAAGATGGCAAAGTGTGGGCCTGGTGTCGTGTGTTTTGATGGTGACTGAGAGTCATTCGAAGGAGTTATACAGACAGGAGGAAATTTCCGTGATGGAGATGTTGTTTTTGTGGATGATTGCTATTCCCCCACCTCTTTTCATTTGCCTGTCTTTGTTAATCATTGTGAATCCAGGAGGCACCAGCATGTCCCTGCTGGGGTAGGAGAGATCATTGAGCCAGGTCTCCGTTATGAATGCTATGTCTATATTATGGGAGAGGATGGCTTCTGCGAGTTTGGTTGCATATTTAGAGGCAGATCTGCAGTTAATGAGCATGCAGTTGACGGGGGGTCCTTCCTTGCTCCTGTTCTCAGAGAATTTAGCTCTAGGTAGGAAGGCTAGGTGGGCTGGGGGTCTGGGGATTCTCGAGGGGGGATGTTCACTTCTAAATCCCGTAATTACTTGGATCAAGGATTTGGGGCAGGAATTCGCCGGGGGTCATATGATGAGACTAGGTGGGCTATTTCCTGAGGGGAGAGCAAGGGTGTTGCTCTTCTAGATCTTTAATAGCAGTTATCCCTCTCTTTTCTGTTGGACCAGAATCGGGGTCCAGGGGTACCCTGAGGCTCACTAGGGGGACCATGTGGTTCGCTAGGGGGTGGAACCTTGTCTTGATTGGTTTGGGTGAGACTAGATAGCTCAGTGGGAGGATGTGTGGGCTTTTGGGACAAGGTCAGGTTGGATATAGTTTCGTTCAGGCCTCGGAGCAGGATTTCCAGCTGAGTTTCTAGGAGGATGAGGCGTTGTGTCATGTTATCCAAGGAGGGGGGGGAGGGTGTCTGGGACAGTGATGCCCTTAGGTGAGAGGGGGGGTCCGAGGCTAGAGGGATGGTGTCAGGGGCAGCATTGCCCTTGGGGGAGGGGGGTGGGTCCCTGTAGAGATGGTTGTTGAAGGAGGAGTGTGTGACCCGGTCGTGATGGTTATGAGGGGAGGAGCTGCCAGGTTTGGATGAGGGGGGGTTCAAGGGCAGGGAGAGTGCTTTCTCCAGACAGACGTTGGATTTCGTGTGGTATGAGGGTGGGGTGTGGTTGTAAGAAGGTTGAGCTAGAGGGGGATGCTCCATCCTGGAAGTAGGTATGGGATGGGTGGGGCAGGAGTGGGTGGGTCGTCTGCCAGAGGGGGAGAAATCGACATTCGGGGGTGCCAAGTTGCAGTGGGAGTCTCGGGATGGCGGCGCAGGGTCTCTCAAAGCGGATGTTAGAGGGGTCTGGTGCCTCCCCTGTCGTGGAAGGCTCACTGGGGGGAGGGGTGGGGTCGGTCCTGATCGGGAGGTGGTCACGAGAGCCTCTTTTAATGCATGGAAGAGGGAGTCGAAGACCTCAAGATGAATGCTATTAGCCTGTATCAGGACTGTGCCGTTAGCGAAGATGGTATGGAGATATTGCCGCTCATCGGCTGGTGATTAGAGAGAGAGGTTGCAATTTGTGGCTGTGGGATGTAGTGGTGGCTCTGGAGATGATGAAGTGTGTGTTGAAAATTTGGGACAAGTTGTCAGGTCTTTTTGTGTGGAAAATGAAGTCCATTTTTATCTGGCCTCTAGAGGCGCAATGGTAGGTGTGTACAAATAGCGTTTCGGGGTGTTGTCTGAGTAGTCTGTGCTTGAAGAGTTTCTTCGTTTTGCTGGAGAGGTTAGGGGGGAAAGTGATAGCAAAGGAGTTCGGTCCATGGGGACTCAGATAGTTTGGGGTTTGCGGGGCAGCAGCCAATTGCGTGTTCAGTGGCATTTTTTTCTGTGTTGTGGGGGAAGGCGAGTATTCTCTAATGTGTAATAGGCTGGAGTGATGTGCTGAGGAGAGAGTGTGGTCCAGTCAGGAGGGCAGAGAGCGGGTTGAGGAGACAGGGGGAATGCCTTTCGGTAGAGGGGGGGCAGTGGGGGAGGGGGCATGCTGAGAAGGGCTACTCTGTGCCTGTGTTGGGGATTTGGTGTTGGCCTGATCTCTTGGTGAGGGGGGTCTGTGTCGCTAGAAGTATTCTCAATAGGAGGCAGGGATCTCTCTGTCCGGCTGTGATCGAATATCAGAGATTTACATCCCGGGTGGGGATAGCGAGGGTGCATACGTTGCCCTACATCAGCGTGAGGACCTGGGTCTCAAATGACCCCTAGGTACATATCGTAGGGCTCACGGTAGTCCAAGATCTTCTAGATGCCTATAGCCGGTCGATTTTTGTTTCACTTCTGGCGACCAGTAGTGGATCAGGCATCAGGGGCTTGGGTCATAGTGTCAGTTTCATTGATAGGTTTTGTAAATTTTTATAAATCACAAATGGTCATGGCGACCATCACATTCTACATGATATGTATTCCAAGTGAGCGTGCAATGATCAGCAGGCAGTTGATCTTTCCAGATGTGTTAGCGATGGCCTTGTTGGTGGTTTTGATCGATGTGGTGTGGCTAGTGGCCTTGGTGGGGGTGGTTTCTTTACTGATGCAGGTAAAGTAGAATTCTCTGCAGGAAAATGGGCCTTCGTGGTCCTGGGGGATACATGGTCACAATTGCTGTTGTCCTGGTGTCTAGGGTTCAGGGCTCAAAGTTTGCTCGAGGTGAAGCGGTGGAGGTCCATGTTAGTAGGGATCCTGGTACTGGATATGGTCCAGGAGCGTGTGCAGCATGCCCTCTGCTTGTGTCAGCCACTTATTAGCAATGGATTGTCAGTGTGTGGATTTGGAAGCATACATCTCTCCCGTTGGATTCAGATTGCAAGGTAAGTACTTCCACACCCTTTGATACTGTCGTGTAGCTCCTATGATAGTTATACAGGATCTGCACGTTTGGACAGCATACACTGTAGGATTGGTGACAGACTGACTCTGAACACCCCCACCGGGTATGTTGGCCTTTTGTACCAACTAGCTCACAGTGCCACTTGGATCCCCTCTTACCAAGAAGAGAATAGTTTTTGGCAACCATTGAACATGACAACCCTGATCCCTCAGGACCGTGGAAACAATGTACTACTTTTCGCTCAGTCACTCGTGCTTACTTAGTTTCTCTCAGATAGATACACACAATAAACAGGCTGGGCATTTTCAATAAGTATTTATTGAACAGTTGTTATTCTGGTGTAAAAGAGATGAGATGCAACGACTGTGAGACAGTATAAGATATAAATGATTAGCAGTACTATAAAGGTAAATGGATGGTATAGTTCTACCATCTTACAATAATCATGAATACGTACGAGTATATAAAACACATGATAAAAAGATGTGTACTCCTACGATGCCTCCCTAACTAGATGTACCTACATGTACCTAGCATGTGTATAGGTGTTAAGCCTAGAATCCCTTTAGGATTTAGGCAACCCCATTACCTGAAGTGATAGACTGTGGGACCCCGTCTTTGTCTCGAGTTGGACACCCCACGAGGGATGTTATTCCACTGCGAGCTGCAGTGTCTGCATGCAGGAACCTCAGCGTCTCTGGTCAGTGTGTCTGCTGGGAAGTCTCGGTCTCCTCTCCCTCTCTTAGAAAGATGTGATGTATATATACCCATAGGTCTGCCCAGGGGTCCTACCTAGCTATATTACTGTGTCGGCCTAATGATGATGTCGGGCATGAACTTTATACATCGATATTATACAGGAGATGATAATCCTGCTGTGCTTCCAAGAATCCTCATGCATAATGTATGAGATTTTGAACTAGGGAAAACCCCCGTTCTGAATGCAGGGTCATATCTAGGTAAAAGGTCAGTTCCTGTAAACCGTTATAAGCTTAATGTAGGTAAGAATATAGGTGAAGGGTAATGGAGTTACTGGGGCCTATATTATGGTACCTTTATGGAATATAACAATACCCTTTGACAAATGCTCCTAACATTTTTTAGGAATTTACATATTTAAATTTCTATGGGTACACCAAGTTGTGTCCATTGCTGGGATCCCAGATCGCATACAAATCTGACAGGTGTAAAAAAAATTAAAGGAGGAAGGGGTTGCAAAAATCTTTGATTTGCTAACTTTAGCATCATTTGACATATTTGCACAAATGTCAAGATGCCTGTATTGGCTCTAACGTGCAAGCTGCATTTACAGTTGGTGGCGAGAAAAAATTAGAGATTGGCTACCTGCGGCAAACCTCTTTTGCACAGAGCCAACAATTACATGCAGTAGTGATTAGCAATAAGATGGGTTTATGCAGCCAATCTCCACTGCACACAACCTCAGTCAAGCAGAACAGTGTGGGTAGGCAGCAACATGAGAATATGCCATTATTTTCCATCACCACTCGTATCCCCCACTTAGCATATATAACGGCACCAGCAGACACATGTTTAGTTTTCCATTTAAAACTCCACAGATAATGTGAAGTTATGATTGTTTTCATCCTAACACCTTAATGAGTATTCAAAAAAATGATAACATTTACGTAAAATAAAGTTAAAGCTCAGGTAAGATTCTAAAATAAAACTGAAAAAACACTTACATTCCTCAGTTATAGATAACTGTGGAAACCATAGCTTGTACATCGCTTCACACACACGTGCAACGCATCCTTAATGAAGTGTTATTGCTTGCTTTATCATAAATTTGTTCAGAATGTTTCAAGAAATTAGTAATTAAAATGTCTCCGGCTGGACGCAAAGAGGTTACATATTAGAAATAGCTCAACTCCTAAGCCATGCATTTCCATAAATCCGGTTTCATAGACTTCTGCAATTCTGAAAATTAACAAAATTACACTGATCTGATCTGTTTCTTTTCACACTCTCCATTGCAGACGGACAGCCAGATGTGCAAAACTGGAACGATCTGATTGGCTGGCTGCAACTCTGAGAAAAATGTTGTATTCCCTATTACAAGATGGAGGGGACTGGGTCCCTGCACCCTGGAATACATTCTGAGAGGGCATTTAAGGGGGCAGAGTGACCAACAGGCCCTGTGGTAAGGACTTCCCTGTGTTTAAAGGAAAAATAAATTATTTTTCCGATGGAGTTTGTTACACCAAGTCTTAATGTGTTCTTCCCCCAAACATTTTGCCTCGCCTTCTCTATTTTGCTGAACTTATTTTTGTTGGCCTTGTAACTCTGTACACTTTACTCCGCTAACCAGTGCTTAATGGTTAATTTTGCTTATACCCAACTGGCATATTTAATTTACTTATAAGTTCCTTATAGAGTGGTATACCTTATGCTCATAGCCTGTAAATTAAATGCTACCAATAGGCTTGCAGCACTTATAGTGCCACCCACTTAAGTAGCACCTTAAAAACATGTCCTGGGCCTGCCACTACAGCCTGAATGTAGTTTTAAACTGTCATGTCAACTTGGCATTAAAACCCCATTGCCACACCTTAAAATCCACTTTTATTATGTATAGGTGACCCCTAAGGTAGGTACTAGGTTGCCAAAAGGGCAGGGTGCTATGTGATTAAAAGTTTGGACATTTACTTTTAAGTTGTACATGTCCTGGTAGTGAAAAATTCCCAAATTCGTTTTTCCACTACTGTGAGGTCTACCATTCCTATAGAATAGCATCAGAGTTCCTTTATTACACTTAATAAGCTGTAATTTCCAGATGATAGTAGGTAGCTGTATCATGTTTGGTGTCTTTGGAATTATAATGAAAAAACATATTTAATGGTAAAGTAGTTTTTTTGTTACGAATTTGAAAAATAAACTTTTAAAAAGTTTGACATAGAAGAGCAACCCAATATTCTCTTTTGGGCTTGGGTATTGAACGTTAGGTAAGGAACACTGCCAACAAAGGATTGTTTCGAATGAAAACATTTTCAAATCAATCTATTAATCATTTAAGATGTCAGATCATGGCATCAGAACTCAATTCACATTTATGTGTCTAATTTCTCATGAAAAAGAGAAAATAAATTTCAAAACATAGGCGTATGTCTTATTCTCAAATTTACATTGTGTAAGCTCGAAAACTACAATCAAATAGGGGTCTGCAAGCCAATCTCCATTTAAATTAGCAATAAAACTATACTCCTTTTTTACATTAAGTTATATGCCAATGTATATTAAAACCCACTATCAAAAATATAGTACAAATGTCACATACCTTTCTACAACATTTTTGAAACTTTCAAAACCCACTTTCAAAATGATATTGTACAAAGGTCACAGCATGAAGCTGACAGGTTCGCATCACTCTTACTCTTGATCTAGCACTGCTCTCAGAGAATTATCACAGCTGTAGTAGCCAACAGTGTGCATGAATGAGACCAGTGGTCCTTGTTTACACTATCCTCAAGCAAGACACATTTTCAAAAACAAGCTCACTACATGCAAAAAAAAAAAGTTTAGCCCATTCTCAAAGTGTGATGTTTTACACAACTTAGTTTCATGTATAGAAGGGCAATCTTTTTCAATTTACAATATTCTAAAGGTGGATAAGTTACAAGTGTTTGTGTAATGTGAACTAGACTAGGAAACAAAAATGAGGTAAATATCTTGGAAAGTACTCAGGGTAACATTTTAACTGACATCCCCAAAGCCAAATGTAATGTTTAGTAGGCCTGGGCGAAAATTTCGTTCCGTTCGCGGAAATTGCGATAATTTGACATTTTCGCGTTCCGCGGAGAGCGCGAAAATGTCAAAAATTCTGGTTTCCGCAGCTTGGCGATAATTTGTTTCTTGCTCGCGCTATAAAATAATACATTCTCGCGCGCGCGCGATCGCCTTACCTGAATCCCTGCATTCGCCGACAAGTTTTCTTGATCCGGTCGCGTTCTCCATGAGATGTTGTATTGTTTTTAGCCATTTGCGCTGTCTCGCGACAGTTCGCGCCCGCAGTGACGTCATGCATCGCGCGATCACGTCTTTCTTCTCGCGATCATGCACCACGAGAAAACTCAAAACAAGATGACCGCGCCCGCAAGCAACCACATGGGTAAGTTGGCGACCCGCAACCATGCAGAAAATCTCGCGAACATGCCGGAAAAAAACTTTCGCATCTTCGCGATATTTCCGCTTGTTTGCGATAATTTTAAACATTTTCGCGATGATTTGCGAAAGTTAATTTCGCAAATTCCGCCCACCCCTAATGTTTAGCATCATCTTATTCAGCAAAGACGATAAATACTGAAAGGGTAAAACAGTAAAATGCTCCCTCCGCGACATATTGAAGCCAGGCCTATTGCTGTGCTAATACTTGTTTGAGGTATCTAGATGTTATAATTTCTATATAAGGTTTAGCGTGGGAATGATTTGTTAAGGTCAGTACAGGAATGAAGAAGTGGTCTGACCAACACAACTTGGGAATGTTAAACATTTGTATGTGGTATTTCTTTATAAAAAATCAGGACCAGGGCAGAGCTTTTAATGTGAGTTTCAAAGTGAAATGTTATAGTAGGCAACTCTCTTGCACGAACGATTGAAGGTGAGCAGTTCATCATTTCCACAAAGGAAGATTAAATCTAGCAGGAAAATCTGATCTCAAGTGGAGATAAGCTGGTCAGTGCTGTAAGCAAAGAACTCGGCAACAGAAATTTCTTGTTTTCAGGTGGGCAGTATAGGATATTCATCTTCAGTGGTTTAGGTGTTTGTAATCTCTACTGTGAGCCATTGAAATGAGGAGGAGTTTATTGATGTAATCAGTTTCGATTCAAAGGACTCATTGTGCATAATGACAGAAATCACCAGTTTTCTTTTGCTCTATTTAAATGGAAGATGCTCTATCCTATTTGTGGGATACTTTTAAACCATGGTATGAGCAGAACCAGGTGTTGATTAGTGCAATAGAATCAAAGTCAAAGTCTTGGGTGAGGGCAAATAAGAAAGTTGCATTAGAGACCACTGGCCTACAATTCGGCTGGGCTGACTTCATGTGAAGTGTAGGATGTTGATCTTTGACCTGAGAGCATGTGAGTCTCCTGAGATGTAGTGACTAAGCAAAAAGTACTGTACTGTTTCCACGATACCTGAGGGGTCAGAGCTGCATCTAAAATGTAAAATTTTAGGCAGTTTAAATGTTATTTAAAACAAGATTAGGTTCATCTTTGATGAAAAATATACAAAAAGAAAAAACTATATAGCTAAGTCTTTTAGATGACAGTGAGGCTGCATCTCGGATCTGAAGATCATTCTGGTGGAATGTCTTAGCAGGGTATTTGGTTTTTTACTGCTGTGAGGTATTTGCTGAACCTACAGCTCAACTGGATATTAGAGCCATCTCAGCAAGCATTCAAGGCTTGACAGCAAGTTCTAATGTTCAACGAGTGAAAAAATGTTTAACGGGCCCATTCCATCATCCTTGAATTCAAGGCAAGCTCATAGATAAAGCATTGATTATTCTAAATGGCGTTGGCACAACCTACAGCTGGGGTCAGGATCTTTTGGCTTCCATGGAGATGTGTCCTTTGATGAAAATTGCCCAAATTGATGTTACAGAAGCATCATTTTTGTTTTAGCGGAGTAAAGTTGCTGCACTTAGTCTTGAGGTCTATGCTGTTTGGAGGAATTAATATTAGACCAATTGACAGGTCAGCTTTAAGGCTCTTGGGGTCCACTTCTTTGTCATGGGAACAAGGGTGTACAGGTACATTCTTCAGGGTACGTTTCAGGTCACAGACATCAGGTCCAGTCTTTTTCTGTTGTTCCACAGGTCCAGAAGTGATCTGAAGATGATACTGTGGGTGCCTCATTTATGCCAATTGTCAGTTTATTGATATGAAAAACTCATTGCCACCCCATATCAAATGGGATAAAAGTTCCTGGGGTTACCCTACTCTCTTTTGTAGTACTTCCTGTGTGTTCTACTGCAAACAAAACCAATTTGGCAGAGCCTTTCTACCCCTGTCAATAGCTCCTATGTACATTCTTGAGGTTTGACCAGGGGAATGAGCAACACCTCCTGTGTGGTCACTCTAAATGGTTCTGGGGGCAACTCCTTTTCCATTGGGGCTGATCCAGACTGGCTAGGAGGGAAAAAAAGAAGGGCAGACCCAGGTCTTAGGTGCAACTGCCTGCGACAGGGTAGGTCTCTTTGTAGTTAATCTAGTTCATAGATGGGGCCCAGATGGTCATCCTGCCAAAGAAACAGATCAACTTCCCATACTCAAGACCTTTTTCTCACCTCTGGGAGCAAGTTCACATCTCATTAAGGTAGCTATTCTTCTCCTGGAAGCTAGCACAAATAAATTTGCAGTAAATACCTGCACCACTGTGTTACATATGGTAGCCCTGTAGTCATGTTTGCACAGTCACAGCAGTGAATGGCACAATGTGTACTGCAACCCACTGGTGATATTTAGCTTACAAGTCCTAGTGCACTTCAGGTAGACTATACAAGAGACTTATAGGTAATCTAGATATGCCAATTAGGGGTATGCCAATTTCATCAATGTAAAAGGGGGGAGCATAGGCACTTTACCATTGGTTAGCAGGGGTAAAGAGCGCAGAGCTCTACAGCCAGCAAAACCAGTGAAGGCACACAAAGCAAAAAATGATAATTTATAACAAGGGCATATGCTTTTGCCTTTAAGAAGGTTTAATGCTCTTGAAAGGTGACAAGGTGTCAAACATTATGAACTGATTTGAATTGGAGCTTACAATTTCAACCCTTATGTTTAATAATGAAGCAGGCTACTTATTTATTGATTTTTCGATCTGACCATTATGATTTTAGTTTTCACCAAACTGATCTCCTAATTTTTGTTGGTACAATAAATTCCCAGTTCATTCGGTAGTTGATATAAACTGATCAGAGTATTGTCCATAAGCAAAGTATTATCCACCTGTTGTAGGTTTAGTAGATCCTGTTGGGTTAACTTTAGCCGATCTGATTTTACATTGTTTAGGGCATCTTTAAGGTCTGTTGTGAAGAGGTTGAAAAGCATGGGAGCCAGGGAGTGACTCTGTTTATGCCCATTTGCTGTGTAGATTTTTCAGCATATTGCGCCTTGATCACTGATTTTGATTCAAACCCATGTCTCTGGATGTAAGAGTTTTTATAACTTTCAGAATACAGATAGGTACCAACCATTTAGACAGTTAGAAGCACAGAAGCTGTCATGATACTTTAAAAGGTTGTTTTTGTCTGTATGGATTTTGAGATTAGGACTGAACATGTTGTAATGTTTTGGCAAGTCTCCTTACTGTCTCAAAAGCCAGTTTGTGAGAAGTGGATTAATTTCTGTTCTTCCATCTACTTTTCTAGATCTTGTAATATACTTTTAGCAAATTATTTAGCTTCTTATCTAGCAAGGCTATCAGCCTGTAGTTTAAAGGGTTGGTTGTGTCTGTAACTTAGCAGTAAGATTGATCTCTGCCAAGATTCTGGGATTGTGTGAAAATGTAGACATTTGTTAAAGAAATCGATCACCAAGTTTGATCAAAAGCAAGGATTGAGTTTGAAAAGAGTAGCTGGAAGGCGATTGAACCGGGGGCACTTCCTTTTCTCCCCTTCTCAATGATAGCAGAGATTGCCTTGATGGTTTTCCACTCAGTTTGTTCAGGGGGGCCTAGATTATTTGTCAGGACTTCATTGTTGGTCAAAATCAATGATGGCCAAACCTTAAAGTCACCTGACGATGAAGAGTTATTGTCCGGTTGGGTGAAGTATAGTTATTGAAAGAAGAGAATCCAGTTGCAGGTTGATGATATACTTGTGTTGGTTGATAAGGGCCCAAATTGCTTTAGGATACTTTTGTTGCAGGAACGTAGTAAAAGGTTCCAGAATTTCTTCTGCACCATTTTTTTGCTTTCCAAATAGCTAGTTTGTAATCTTTCTTGATTTGTTTTTCACTTTTTGAGTCTGCTTTGAGTCCATTGGATGTTTGAACAGACATCCTTTTTCCTGCTAAGTCATTTTTTTTCTTAGTTGAATGATTTGTTCAGGTCATTGTGTTTTTTTTTTATTTATGATGGTTTTGTTGATTGTTTTTCATGCAGGCCTTTTGATATTTACATACTGCTCCTATAGTGTTATTTGTTTGGAATCAATGATATTGCCTCGCTGCTGAAAGAGCAACAATCCTAATAGGATCTTTTCTGATTTAATGAGCAATTCTGATTCTTTGCCTTTCCAGTTCACTCACTTTAGGGTTTCAGAATTAATATTTATGAGATAAAACTTAGCTTTTTTATGGAAGTGTTATTGTTTGATATCAAGATTATCTGAGGGAGATAGTATGTTGTTGTTTAGGTGTAAATGGACTGGACCAAGAGGCTTGTTAACAGGGTGATTATTTATCAAGAAAGGTGGTGATTCCATGAGGGCAGTGGGTTTGCTGTGTGGCAATTATGTGGTCTGTGTCAGTTTGAGAGGTTGGAGGTTTTGGTACCAAAAACATGAATTATTTGGGCATGATTTCTAAATTTATTCCCTGACGTTGGTTAGTAATTGGAAAATGGGGGAAGGTTCTTTGATGAGAGATACAGTCAGTAGAGGTGGTAGGCATGGTATCAGTGTTGACATCCATAGCTGTGATAGAAGGTTTCAGGTTCTTCAGAATAACAAACAATGTGGTTAAGATATGGAGGTTGATATCCAAGCATTGAATCATTACCTTCCCATTTCAATATAAATCAATGTGTATGTCACATTACTGGTATTGGAGTAAGATGACCGTGCTTCCCCTTTTAACATGGTCAAACTGACATATTTGACTTGCCTATAAGCCCTTAGTATATGGTGTAGAAGATACACCCAGGGCCTAGAAGTTAAATGCCAGCTGTACACTGTAGCATTTTTGCACCATCCACAGATCGTGCCTGCTATGTGTAGACTGACTGTAGCAGACTAAAACTTGCGGTCATACCTGTCAAATTAACCATTTCTTGCTTTCAACTATTATTGAGTCACCCTTAAGTATAATTTGTTGCTCAGACGGTAGGATACTGGATATTTACAAGCAGAACATGTGGGAAATTAAGCTGAAAAGTTCCTCTAGTGAGTAGCCCCCAAAAGCTTTTTTCACTGGCAGGGCTGTAGATGGATCTTGGAAAACGTCAAAGTACAGATTGCAAACTTTAATCTATAACTTTTGATAGGAAGCTGTTAACGTCCATTGTTAATAATTATTAAACATCAGTTTCCTGGGTGAAATCAATTTTGTACTAAATGTGGGAAAAGTACCTTTTAGAAAGTTCTATATTTCCTGCCAGATTCTCAGTTGGGCAAATTATCATGAACCTAGAACAGATGGCATGTCAGTGCTGCACTGACAATAAGATATGAAAAGAGTGTGGTCTTTTTCTTCCCTTTGCTGGAAGGACAGTTGGGGTCGGCCCAGGAACTCCATTAAATGTAAAGAACCAAGGCAAGTCCTGCCCTTTCATAGGCAGATTTAAAGTAATACCTGGAAGAAGTCGAGCCTTTTCCCCTCTAGCCCAAAACTAGCCATGCTGGCTCAAAACTCAGTGGGAGAGAATATGCACCCAATTCCAGTTTTGAGTGGACACAGGGGACAAGACAGCTTATTTCCTTGGCCACATCTGTGTGTTGACACAAAGGCTGTGTACAAGGTTTCCCCCATGTAGGATTAAGGTGCATTGTGAGATTGATTGAAGTAGGAGAAACAGGAAATGCTTAAAAAAAAGGTAGTTATGCTTAATACCTTTTATGCATTTGGTAGGGAGGAACCAGTAGTCACCTCCACCAGCTGAATAATCCCACCCATAAATGTGACACCTGAAGGAATCCTCCTCAGAGCACTTTCTGGGCCTTTTGAAGTTCAGAATGTTAGGTTTGAAAATCCCATCCCTGCAACGCACTCGGTTCATGCTATATTAGGTTAGCAGTGTGTGGCTAAATGTACGCCATTTGTATTCACGTTGTGCAACCCACTGAGTTATCCCTGTAAAGTGCAAAGCTTCAGTTAGCAAGTGTGACTTCATTTTGTATTTTGTAATCCCTATTAGACTGTTTAGGCTGTGACCAAACTAGGCCTCATCATTCAACATTGCTTGCCTCAGCAGAACACAATACTTTGTTATTATTTTCTCTTCTGTTCAAGGCTGTTCTTGTCTCACTAATGAGTAGGCCATTCTGCCCTCGCATACCTATCTGAGTGTGTCATTTCTACTCCCACATAAGAGAGATGCTGGGGCCCAGTGCCATAGCCTTGAGTTGTAGATAACATGTAAACATCTGGCAGGTGGTAGCTCATCCTACTGTGCATCTTTGTTCATGTTTGGCCCAGGCCAGTAGTTTTCCATGGTGGGCATGATTGGAGGCTTCTCGGGAGGAGTGATTACTCACTGTAGATGGTGGGGGGGCAGTCCCTCTGCAGACATCTTAGGGTGCAGGTCACTTTGAACTCCTCTGCAGAGTATTGCTAATAAATGTATATTTGTATTCTTGGGAAGGCATAGCAGTTGGTTGTAAGTAACCCGGATGGCCCTTGAGGGCCACTCCCTTCTGTTGGCACCCAAACAGGGACTCTGCAAGGTGATCCGACTCACCTGTAATTGGGTTGCAGGGTGGAGGGATGCATTTGGTCAGTCGGGCGGATCGGGGTACCCCACACAAGACTAAGCTTGGTTCTTATCGGGGTACCCCACACAAGACCGAGCTTGGTTCTTGCAGCTGCCCCGCCCAGCCGATCGGGCTTCTCCTGATCTAGTGGTCACCGTATGGGGTCCTGAGACGGCAAAACCTTGGAGTTGACCTTTGGTCCGAAGATTCGGCAGTGGAGAATAACTTGACTTGACCTGTGTGCACCAGGTGAGTGATTTGAGTTTTGGAAAAATGGCCCCATTCTTGAACCGCACAGGCCTACGGGCTGTGTCTTGATATGGTCTCTGGACTGTCTTGTCTTGAACTTGGTGGGTTTGTGGACCCTTGAAAAGGCACAGAGTGTTTGCGAGCAGTCTACCAGACCAACTGGAAATTTGGCCTGCACTTGAAAAGGTTTGGGACTGTTCGCGAACAATCTGCCAGACCAACTGGTAATTTGGCGAATGCTTGAAAAGGTCTGGAGCTAGAGCCTGTCTTCTTGAACTTGGTACAGTCCCCGGACTGTAAGGGGTGGTCTCTGGATCATTTGGTTTGGTTCTTGAATACTTTTTATTATTTTATCTTCTCTTTTCATTACTTTTGCTGGTGTTATTTTTGTCCGTTAGGGACGGTGCATGTGTCTTATATTAAGATGCCTTGTCTAAGCAAGTTAGGATGTTTTGGATGTCGATGTTGTTCCACTGATGCTCGGATGGAAGAGAGCCAGCCTGCGCCTCCGGAGGGTTCCCCAAATGTCGACGTATACGTCAAGCATGGTGTTGGCCCTATTATGTTTATGCACATTGTGGAATAAATATACGAGGGACAATGCTGAGCTACAATGGCCACTTACTGCTTCGTTTGACGAACAGAAATTGAATTACTTGCAGGACAAATTGTTTGCCAAATAGAGTAGGCAGTCGATGTTTGATTCCCTCAGAGTATGGCAAAAGGAAGCAAAGCAACAGCGTATGAAAGCGGAGAAAGAGGCTCAGAAGAGACAGACACAAACCATAATGCAGAAAGCAGTAGCCTATGAAAGAGAAAAGATAGAGAAGGGCATAGAAAGCGCAGATAGAAAGTTTCGGTTACAGACAGATAAATGTTATGTTATAAGAGAGGAAGGTGATGATTTTGTTGAAGAACTATTGGATTCTTGCCCTCCTCCACCCTATGCCCCTGAACGGATATACCCGACAGTCCCGATGTCTCAGTCCTCGGCCTCTAGTGCTGCCCTCTCTAGTGTTTCTGTTTCTAGTGCTACTGCCTCAGCCCCGGCCCACTCACTTCTCCTCTACTCACGTCAATCACGGGGCGGGTGCTGTTAGCTCTCCCACCTCGTCTATTAGTTTTGTATCGACTGCTACTCCCCTTTCACCCCTTTCACCCCTTTCACCCCTGCAACTCTGTCTCCCTACAAGATGGTACCTGTCTCTGCATCTGCTCTTTCCCCTGTGAGTGTGACACCCCAAACGCTGTCAAATGTCGAAACGCCTGAACATGTTCCGGTGCCTGTAGATCAGCGCGGACCCTACGTCACTGCTGATTTACAGGGTACAACCACATTTATTTTAGTTGATACAAGGGCGATGAATAGCTCTGTTTCCCGTTCACTGGTCCTGGGGGCAGATCTGTCTGGCCAAAATAAAGTTTTGGTGGGTTTCTCAGGTGTGCCGCTTGTTAGCCCCATTTCCAAACCCCTTGCCCTCACTATTGGCCTCTTTACGGTTGATTCACGATTTTTACTAACGTCAAATAGTGGGGAGAATATGTTGGGAATGGACTTGTTAAAAAGGTTGCATGCAATTATTTTTTGTTCTCCTGATGGCGTTTATAAGACTGTTGGACCACAGGTAGCCCGTGCCAAGCAATGCTTTGTAAAAGATGCCCCCTTTCCCGCTGCGTTTAAAGATGTGCCACGTACATTGTGGGCTACGGAGACACGGATGTGGGGTTACGTCAGATCCCACCAGTCTCTATACAGATTAAGGACAATGCTGTGTTACCACGAATTCCCCAGTACAAGATATCCCAGGCAGGAGAAAAGGTCCTATTGCAAATAATACAGGATTTGATTAAGTCTGGTGTGGTTGAGGAGACAGTGGCAAATGTGTGTAATAGCCCTATCCTCCCTATTCTTAAACGGGCACAATTGGGCTCTTCTGATGCCCACCCTGATGTTTATCGCTTTGTAATTGACCTTAGAGCAGTGAACAAAATAGTGGTTCCCCAATAGCCTGTGGTTCTAGATATTACCGCGATTTTGACAACAATCCCCTCGTCAGCAAAATTATTTTCCGTAATAGATTTAAAGAATGCCTTTTTCAGCATCCCGGTCCATACAGATAGTAGACATCTGTTTGGATTCTCAATAGCCGGCAGAAGCTTTAGATTCTGCCATGCTGCATAAGACTATACTGAAAGTCCCAGTATCTATAGCCAAGCTTTGAAAGCTCAATTGGATTCTTTGACACTTCCCTTAAGTGATGTGCTATTGCAATACGTTGATGACCTCTTTGTGGCTTCAGACACTGAAAATGGTTGTAAAGAGGCCACAGTTAAACTATTGTTACATTTGGCACACCATGGACACAAGGTGTCACTCTCCAAATTTCAATTTTGTCGACAGGAGGTCACCTATTTAGGTCATCTAATGTTGAAGGAGGGTCGCAAACTAACACCTGAATTCATAGCTGCTATTACTAATATGCCTGTTCCTAAGACCCAACGCAAGGCACGCACGTTTATTGGGATAACTTTGTATTGTCGGCAATTGATCCCTAATTACCCCTTACTAACAAAGCCCCTTCATTACCTGACCACCAAGAATGAGCATGAACCCTTGCCTTGGACACCTGCATACCAGCAAGCTTTTTAGCAATTAAAGGTTGTGCTTTGCTCTGCTCCTGTGCTTGGTACTCATGATTACCAGAAGCCTATTGCGCTCTATGTATACCAGGCAGATGGTTGCGCGCTTTCTGTCCTAACACAGGGTTTCGATGGCAAGTAGAGAACCTGCGCTTATTTCTCTGCTATGCTTGATAATGTTGCCTGCTTGAGAGCTGCCGTGGCAGCGGCGATTTCTATCAGACTATCAGCAGGGCTCGTCCTTCATACTGATCTCACAGTGATGGTACCCCATGCTGTGGACACGTTTTTGAACGAGACAAAGATGCAGCACCATACTAGTGCGCATCTCACTGGATATGAGCTGACATTGTTTGCTCCGCACATTACCATCAAACGATCTCCAACTCTGATTCCAGCCACGTTACTACCCCTCCCTTCAGAAGAAAAAACAATGATGTCCATTATTGTTTATTTCGGACTGAGGAAGAAACGAAGGGACGGGTAGACCTGACTGATGTTCCCTTATCTGAACCCCAAGGGGGGCTATATGTCGATGGCTCTTGTTTCAAGCTACCAGATGGCACTACCACTGCAGCTTATGCAATAACAACAGTACACTCTGTAGTTGAGACATCCCTTATCCCATACCAATCGGCCCAAGCTGCAGAACTGGTTGCTCTCCTTTGGGCTCGCGAGTTGAGCGAGGAACTGACTGTCAATGTCTACACCAACAGCCAGTATGACTTTGGGGTGACCCGTCACTTTGGGCACTTCTGGGCGGAGAGAGGGTTTTTGACCTCTCATGGGCAGAGAATACAACATGGCCCATTGATACTTAGACTGCTATCTGCATTGACACTTCCTGATAATTTATAGATTCACAATACACCTGAGCACACCCAAGAAGAGTAACTGTAATCCAAAGGTTTAGTCAAAACCTGAGCAATGCGAACAGTAGTCAATTATTCAAATGTCCTTTATCACAATCGCATAAAAAGAAGCTTTCCAATCAGGTCCTGTCGCAGATTTTTAATAATCAGACAACAACGCAGAACAGCAGCAGCCGGCGCGCGTTTCGTCCTCTGGGCTTTTTCAAGGCTTGAATGTCGAGGCTAAATCTCCTAACTAGTTCAGAGTTGTGGATTATTTGTCAATCTCTTGCTGGATTAATTCTGAAAAGAAAAAGGAATGTTTCGGAAGACCAACTTTGTAAAAACAGGGGTATAATGTAATCACGTTAGGTGATTCAAGTGATAGCTACGCCTATTTCTTACCCCAGGTCACCAACGCCAAAGTTAATCGTTTTGTAACGTTCTAAGAAAGCGGTTTGTCGTCGTTATAAATAAAGATCCCATTCAATCCTGGGAAACGAGCACCGGACCTTGATAAGTCCTGATTCTTGGAGTAAAGTCTTGTAAAAGACGCGTGGCAACTCGGCGTTCTGTTAACCTCTTCAATGCCCATGACGCGCTGGTCTCATCATGGGCCGCGGTTGCGCTGTGCCCATGACGAGACCAGCTCGTCATAAACCCCGCCCGCTAATGCAACGGCCGGCACAGGGCGGGGAAAGGGGCGGGCACTGAAGGGGTTAAGTTGGCGATAATAAAATGCAGAGCTCACAAAGCCATCACTGGTGATGTTGGGAGAGGAAATGCATTTGCAGACCAAACAGCTTGATCAAAGATGAAAAAGATGTTTGTGGCAGGTCCCGCTAGATAGGTTCCAGGTATGTTTGAGGACACATGAGAGAATGTCAGGGAAATAAAGAGGGAGGTGACTGTAGATGAACTGGCAATGTGGGAAGAGAGGACAGGACGTCTGGACGAGGATGGGTGTTGGAATGACTTTACGGGGAGACAGAGGTGGTTGCTTCCTGTTATGACCATGGCCCACGGTCCCACACATATTAGTGCTGAGGGAATATGCAAGCTACTGGACCCAGTATGGCAGAACGATAATATCTCTAAGGTAGCGCACAAATAGTGAAACACTGCATTGTTTGTTTAAAGCATGATCCTGGAAATGGCACTCCTACACCTGCAGGTAACTTAGCACCGCCTTCCTTCCCTTTCATGGTTCTCCAGATGGATTTCATCGAAATGGAACGGGTGAACAGCTTGAAGTATGTACTGGTAGTGATTTGTGCATTCAGTAAATGGATTGAGGCTTACCCTACTAAGGAGAATACGGATATGGCGATGGCGAAGGCACTCTTAAAAGAGTTCTTCCCATACTACGGGTTGCCACGTGTGATTTGGAGTGACAACGGAAGTCACTTCAATTCAAAGGTCATTGAATTGGTGTGCAAGGGCTTGCATATTAAGCAGAAGTTTCATACAGCGAACCACTCCCAGTCAGTAGGCCTGGTTGAGAAGTACAATGGGACTCTCAAACTGAAACTAGCAAAGATCCAAGGAACCACAGGATTGCGATGGTCAGATGCGTTACCTATCGCTTTATTATCTACCAGGGTGACAGCACATTCTAGAACAGGGTTTCCCCGTACAAAGTGGTCTACGGACGCCCCACTAATGTCTGGGGCATTTCAAGACCCAAGCGCTTTTCCGAGATAGAGTACACACTGCTTGTAGATTATCTGTATGAATTGTTGAAAGATCTTCGTTCTCTTCACCAACAGATTCATGCCACACTGCAACCAGTACCAGAGGGTTTACACTAAATGGATGAAAGGTCCCTGGTTGGTGATGGCGCTGACCCTTTGCCAGTAATATAGTGAGTATAAATTATCTTATGGATGCTCAAGGGAAGAAGGGTCACCCGCCCTTCCCAAATCGTAATCACTAGGGATTACACACGATATTGTATCAGAACCCGAGCACCACCATCATATCATGTATAGATATATTATCCACAGAATATAAACACATGGCCACCAAAGCAGGAAATACGGTGTATCAGTCTGGAAGAGCATATATGGTAAAATATCCGTGAATCGCGACTTCCGTATCCAGCTTCAATAGTCTTAGTTACGTTAACGTGAGTACACGTCTGAATCTCGGTCCTCAGTCTGGCCGCGAAGTAACAGGAACCGGACTGCTTTGGTGACCAGGATGGAAATAGAACTGGTCCTAAGGCTACTGTCCTGATATTCACTGCCTTGCCCTGAGGAAGTTGCGGGCACTCCCGGGCGACGAAACACGTGTTGGCTGGACCAACGAAAGAGAAAGAAAAGAAAAAAGAGGAGATATAAGCCCCTTTTTGTTGATAAAAAAGTGCCTGGAATAACCAGGTACAATCTGCAGCCCCGAAAGTAGGACGGTGCACCAGCAGAACAGTCTAGGAGTTAGGTAAGGACTTGAGCTTAGGGCGCAGGTGCTGTGCCCAAGGTGCCTGTATTAGATTAGAGTGAACTGCACTGGTGCACTGCCCTGGACTCTGGACAGAATCGTTAAGGGTATTTGCTCAGGAGGGAGGGTGCCCTATCCTGATAGAAAAGTATTTATTTTTCCGCAAGGGTTGCAATCGCGCAGCTCCTAAGAGGGAGTGCTTCATAGCACCAACGTTGATGAACAATAGGAGTCTACCAGTGAGGCTCTGAAGGACACTGGGTGACTTGTGCTCCCATGGTACTGTTGTTGCAATAGTGGCTCTAGCCCGTGATTTGTTTTCCTTGTGACACATAATAAGTTGCCTTTGAAGTTTTCCAAATGTATTCCTTTGGTCATCCTATCCCTGATAAAGAGCAGCCCTTTGCGGCTCCGTGTCACACTTCAGATGCGACTGTTTGGTCCTCGTGGTCCACTACGACTAAAATAACGTTTGTTGCAATAATTTTGCTTTCCCTGATATTTGTATTTGGGGTGCTGTTCTTCCTAGAAGAGAAATATTCTGTGAATGCTTGGATAGGTACTACGCCAGCCCCTCCTGAGCATATTTTTGGTACCTTAGCGCCTCACAAAGATGAACACCATAAGTCCTATAGGATAATGTTTTTATTCAGACGTTGCACCAAACGCATGCTGCTTGTAATATGACGAAATGTTAGGTGTGTGGTTTGCTACCTTCTGTCTCTCATCAAAGTGAGAACTTGCTGCCTATGCCCTTATCCTATGTTAATAGTAGTGAGGGGTGGTTCACCTTACTTAGCATGACCCGCTCATTCTCTCCGGTAGACTCCTTGGAACAAAGAGGCACCAGTTCCTGTTCCTTGACGATGAATGTGTAATCTCAACATTGGGCCCAACCTGGTGTTTCCCCTGGAAATGGGCGGTTTGATCGAATATTCTTTAGTTCTTGCCTCAGGGCGGCGGATTGAGGTAGGAAGGCAAACAGAACAGAGATGGACAGAGATAGTTTCTCGTAGTTTAATGTATCAGAATATTACCAGTCCTACCAAGCCCACAATGTCACCGAAGATAAACCTATACCCCTGACAGTGGTAGATTTACTGGCTCCTTTTTGTGTTCAAGGGGCAGGAGACGTAGAAGTGGGGGAAAGTAGATGCAACATCACTTCCATATTGAGGATGCCCAAAAGTCCGCTCTTGATCCCGCCACCTAATGTTTATTTTGTTTGTGGTACTCGTGGTTATGTGTGGCTCCCTGAGGGATGGTCTGGGCGGTGCTACCTTTCCTACCTCCTTCCCCCAGTCTATATAGCCCCTCCCAACTATCACAAAACTCATCGCCTACAGCGTAGGGGTGTTGTAGCCTCCCGATTTAAGAGGATGATTAGTACAGACGACATAGACCAGACTGACACGGCCTTGCAACAGTTTACTCTGAGGGCCCTATGGTCAATAGCCTCAATATTAGACAACTCTCTCTGGTGGTGGAGGTGGTCATCAATATGACGGCAGGAATACCGACCAACATGACAGTTTAGCTTCAGGCTATGAGACTCGTTGCTCTTCAAAACCGGATAGTTTTAGACGTCATTCTCGCAGATGGGGGTGGAGCTTGTTGCGTCATCGGCAGAAGTTGCTGCGTGTACATTCCCCATCATGCACCCAACGTATATTCTGCCATACAGAAGCTCCACATGCTTGCATCTGATATTCATCAAGATAATGGGTCATGGTCCTTGGCAGGGTGGTTCTGGGTGCTGTTGCATTCATGTGGATGGAAGATACTACTGGTCTTAATAGCTATTGCAGGGGTCATCTTCACATGCTGCCTATGCATTAATTGCCTTCCAGCCTGTTACTCTTATTGTGTGAGTAAACTCACCCCTACCCCTAAACTGCTAGACGAGATAACAAGGTCTTTACTATTATGATGCAGGATATCCAGGCCATCATGCTTATCGATGAGGGCATCTTTGATTATTGAGTGGATTTGATACTTGAGTGCTACTGTATTTTTCTCCCTGTGACTTGAGCGACTATGCGATTTCCCCTCCCCACTTACAATTGTGATGACCCACCAGATAGCCCAATAAAGCATTTAGCCACCCATGCTAAAAGGAGGGTCTGTTAGGTTTGAAAATACCATCCCTGCAACATACTTGTTTCATGCTATATTAGGTTTGCAGTGTGTGGCTAAATGTGCACCATTTGTATTCACGTTGTGAAACCCACTGAGTTATCCCCGTAAAGTGCAAAGCTTCAGTTAGCGGGTGACTCCATTTTGTATTTCGTAATACCTTTTAGACTGCTTAGGCTGTGCCCAAACTAGGCCTCATCATTCAGCATTACTTGCCTCAGCAGAACACTGTACTTTGTTGTTATTTTCTTTCTGTTCAAGGCTGTTCCTTGACTCACTAATGAATAGGCCATTCTGCCCTCGTGTAGTTTCTGCTCTCACGTTAGGAGACGCTGGGGCCCAGCACTGTAGCCTTGAGTCGTAGATAACATGTAGTTATCTGGCATGTGGTAGCTCATCCTACTGTATCTTTGTTCATGTTCGGCCCAGGCCGCTAGCTTTTCAAAGTGGACATGGTTGGAGGCTTCTTGGGAGGAATGATTACTCACTGTAGACGGTCAGGGACAGTCCCTCGGCAGACATCTTAGGGTGCAGGTCAGATTGGACTCCTCTACAGAGTATTGCTAATAAATGTATATTTGTATTCTCCACTGTCTGACCGACTCTTCATTCTTGGGAAGGCATAGCAGGTTGTTGTAAGTAACCCGGGTGGCCTTTGAGGGCCACACCTGTACCCCGGCACTCAACAAAAAATTAGTACACCATTGTTTTTTTTAAACTGAAACACAAGATCTATGGATTTGGATTTGTACTGGGGTTCTCTCAAATGTAATATTTAGTGTGACATTTTGTCAATACATACTGTACATATAATCATGCTAGAAAAAGATTTATTCAAAAACATTTCATGTTTATACAGTTATTTTTTCAAGGTCAAGTTCTTTTTGCTGAAAGAACAGAATAGCATGGTAAAATAGAGATATGACAGCCAGCACATGTGTTGTTACATTCGCAACTTCTTCAGGCTACAATAATAGTAATAGCATTCATGAATAATTGATTTGAGTGACATTTAGTAAATAAATATGAGTCAACCCAGTACTGTTTTATACAAAGAAAGTACAGGCGAAGGCCCAAGTGAAGAAAATTTCAAAGTGATGTGAGAGAGTACAAAAAAGCTGTAGCATTAGTGAGACTGTGCATATCAATGGATGGGCCATTATATCATTCTCAATAGGGATTGCAGGACAGGTGGGAAAATAGGACTGAAGTGTAGTAATATCTGGTAAGGAAAAGTAGATTTACTCAGAAGGCAACATGCGGAGCAAGCAACACCTGAAAGTGAGTACTATTCATGCTAAAACACAATTTTTATAATAGAGCATGCTGGAACTCAAGCCCAATATCATATGGTAAGGTGGGTTCTAACCTTAACTACGTAAGGGGGCAATTCTCAAATGTTCTTAGAGAATCCTCCAATGTTGTGTGATCTTTATAACGAAAAAGTGAAGCCAAGGTATGTCCCTAATGACAAGTTAAGAGAAGATAAGGTATAAATAAGCACCTGATATTTGATGTTTGAAATCTGTTGATGTCTTTCAAACTTCGTGGAAGAGCCACAGGGAGAAACCATTTCAGCAGTTCATGTCGTCTAGACTTCTCAACTGGGATTGCAAACGCAGAAGTAAAATAAAACGGTGAGTAAAAGAATAAGAGAAGCTGCAGGCAGTCTTCTATTTAGTATGGTCCGATTTCAATAACTGTTGTGAGAAGTTGGCCTGGTACATGCTATCCACTAATTAAAGTGGGTACACTGTACCAGTCCAAACAACCCCTTATGGTGATAGGTTAAAGACAACCTTTATTGAAAGCTATCCTAGTGGTAGCTATGGAGAGCAGCCTTCGGGCTAAGTCTTGAAGGAATGTAAAGCAGCTTGATTTACCAGTCTATAATCTCTTGAATGACCAAATGAAAGGACTACCACACCAGGTATATATTCAAAATATATGTATTTAAGATAAAACACACCCCTCTAGTCTCTTTATGAGGCTGGAGTTTGAAGTACTTAAGTTACCTCTTCAGTATTCAACAGTAAAAGCACAAATACATGTTTGGGCCCAAGGGGCGTACCAAACCATATACCAATAAAGTGGTATAGGAACCACGACTGAACTAGACACAAGGCCTAGAGCCTTTAGAAGCGTTTGGGCCCCAAGGAACCACACAAGGTAGTGATGTAGGGGATCCACATGGAACGCGTGCAATGTTAGAACACAGGCGCGAATCGCCGTTAACTTCTATGGGGAAAGTCGCCGTTGGAAAATTACAAGTTAAGGACACTTAGAGGATGACTACAAGCAAACCCTTTTGGACTTAGAGGTGTCTAGGGCCAACACCCATGGGAGCACCGGAGCACTCGAGTTACCTCACCCAGGGAAGCCGGGTGCATAGGAGTCTTTTGGTGTCGGGTCGCTGCGTTGTTTTCAATGGAAGCTGGCAAAGAAGTGCTGCTGCTGCTGTGAAGAGGAGAAGTGTCCGAAGAGATCCAAACCTGGATCAAGGATGGAAGGAATCTGAAAGCAGAGGGGACAGAGTCTGGGTCACTTACCAGTGACTAGGGGCATGATAGTCCAATGCCCACAGATGTTGGGTGCTTCAGGTGAGTTGACGGGTGTCTTGACTCTTCAGCCACGAGGTCCAGGAGGTGTCGATGATGACCAGGAGCTGGATTCGAGCTGTCCCACAAAGTCTGTCGAGTGCTGCGGTGTTGGCTCCAACAAGCTTTGGCAACGGCAAGTCAAGTGGAAATAGAAGAAAGACGTTGGTGCAGACCAGCAAGGTCTGGAGGACTCACCCAGCAAAGGTAAGTCAGGGCACATCTAGAGCAATCAGGAAAGCCCAAGCACAAAACGAGTTGGATTCGTGGGGATCCACTAGCCAACGGGCTAGCGATTGCGAAGGAGCCTTGAGCAGTCGCACTGGAAACTGGCCCATGGGTCACTCATGGAGTTTAGGCCAGAGATCTTCAGTGCAGAAGGTGCCCAAGGTTGGGGCTACTCGGAGCCCAAAGCACAACTTCAAGGAAGACCAGGAAGATGATGTACCGGCAAAAGTGAATGGTGTCCAGGGGACATGGTTCCACATCACCCACGATAACCACGGGCCTCAGCTTTGCTGTGGACTCAGGGTAGCCTCGGGGAAGTCTGGAAATCGGGAGCTTCACAGTGACAAACCGGACAGTTGCTTCTTTGGTGCCTGCAAAGCAGGGGAGTCACTCCTTGACCCCAAAGGAGATTTCTTCCGTCTTCTAGTTGAAATAGAAAGTCAAAAGTCCAGGATATATGTTGCAGAGTTTCGTCCAGGGTAATCTAAAGTCTCAAGGACTGGGTTCCTATACTTATACTAAGATAGGGGGTTGGATATACAATGGGGACCCACCTATGAGAGGGTTTGGAAAGAGGGGTGGTTACACCCATTTACTTTGTTCAGTTTTGCACCAGAGAAGGGCCAGGTAGCCCCTGCAACCGGTTTGAACTGGACTATGCACAGGGACACCACGTGTGCCCCCAGTGCAGGACTTCAAAGCACCAGAGAGTGCTCCCGGCCAGCCCCAATACACATCTGCCTGTCTGGGGAGGTGGTTACACCTCCCTGGGATAGGAAACCAATCAGCAAGCTCAATTGGTGTTGCGCACGTGAGGTGTCATCTTGTCTTTTCACATTTTTTTCCAAAAATAGTTTTCAAAATATTTTGTTTCAAGAATCCAAAACACTTGGTGTATTTGATTTGGGACTTGACATTCTCTTTTTGCATCTTTACTGAGAGTATTAGTGGGGATTGCCATTAGTAAAACTTTTTGTAGGTTTTATAAAAACTGAAGGTGAAAGGCTGTTGGTGACTACCTCAGACTAAGAAAAGAGGGGAGTTCAAAATACCGAAAGATTTAGGCATTTGGACCGCAGCTTATTTTGACACATGGTGGTGATACCTTCACAGACCCAGTCTATTGTGTATGATTATCCATTTTGTGATGCCAGGGCTCTAGAAAGTCTTTACCGGTTAGACCAGGGGGTACTTGTCTCTCCCTCTAGAAGGGTGGAATGTTACCCCTGCCGCCAGAACTGGCGGGGGGGGGGTAGTATTCCAAAGTGTTTGACACCAAACACTACATGTTTCCGTGCAGCCAGTCCAAAGTTAGCATTTACAGAGAGGTTATAATGCACTTAAGAGTGTATGGTCAGGCTGCACCACAAACAGCATCAGAGGAGGTACTCCGAATGCTGCAGAGGGGCTCTGCTCATGCTGGGGCACCCTCTCACATAAAAACCAAACACTCTGCCTTCAGGATTGTTAAGGCCTGCTTTAGGAGTGACTTATAGGTTTTATATGTGTGTGCAATGGTAGTGATATAGGTAGCCTATACCACAGTAAGGGGTGCATGCACCATCTTACCCAGACTGCAGTAGCAGACCTGTGGTGTCATTTTGGAGTGCTTCCCAGGGGTGGCATAATATATGCTGCAACCCCTTGTAGGCCTCTGAGATACCCATGCCCTGGGTACATAGTATACCATATACTATGGACTTATAAGGCACTCCAGAATCCAACTAGAGATGTACCTAATGTACATGGAAACCATTTTAGAGAGGAAGCAGCTAGGCTGAAGTCCTGATTAGCATGGCCACAGCCAGACTAAGGTAAAAAAATAGTGAAACACCAGCAAAACGTGGGGGTACCCATATGAAGCAGATCCTACTCTCCTACACACCATAGCTACCACTAGGATAGCTTTCAATAAAGGTTGTCTTTAACCTATCACCATAAGGGGTTGTTTGGACTGGTACAGGGTGCCCACTTTAATTAGTGGACAGCATATACCAGGCCAACTTCTCACAACTGTGAAAAGTCATCCATGCATTAAAGTGCTACTCAGAGAAAGCGTAGGATATGGGCATGAACTCGTCACAATTCCTGAGTCAATTCTCCGAATAGGTAGTCCTCCATTCCTAATCTGTGCAAGATTGTCCTGGTTATCAAAATATAAGACATATGTGCAAAATGATATATCGAAGTTTGCGCTTGGTGTTCGAAAAGACATTAGTGCTAATGTGTCACTTATGTCAAAATACGTTGTATGCCTGTAAGTTGCGTGATTAAAATTTTAGAGGTACACGCAATTTGCAACTAAAGGGCAGTGATACGTCTTTCTAGATAAAAGGAAATTCCGTAAGTTAGGTGCAGAAATTTTAGATTGCATAGAAATTTTACTTCATCATCTATTTAATGCAGTATAACAAATTCCACTATCAAAGTATAATGACATAATAAATGACATTTAGGAGAATTCAACAAATAAGGTACAATCGTTATCTGTTTAATACGGTTTGAGAGCCTGTACCAAAATATGAAGTGCCCAAGTATCTAGACAACATTAGAAGAGTTTGCCAAGTAAGATAAAGTCGATCATACTATTTTAAGCTGAGTGCCAGAGGGCGGCCAACCCATTTAAGAGGTAGAAGAGGAGAAGGTAAAAGGTCTCAAATAAATAAAACTTTCTTATAAGTCTATATCAACTCTGGGCTGAAGTATGCCCCTGTAAATATAGATGAAATAGCTGAATATAGTTAAGAAACCATCCCCAAAGTCGGACTGTTTGAGCTAAAGTTACATAAAACATTTCAGGGGAAAGTGTTTCCCCTAATGGCATCACAAACACTCACCCGTAACTATTCAGATGAGTCCGCTGTCTCGTGCACACTGGTCCAAGTAAGGAATAGGGTGCAAGTGAAGCCTTCATCTTTAAAGGTACGCGGCAAGTGCGGAGGCTCATCTGACCCAGGAAGTAAAAAATGGCAGACAGAAATTGATCTTAAAAATAGAGAAGAGGCTAGTGAGTCCATGTTGGATACACGGCGGCCATTTTGAAGTGGGTCCCCATGCCTATTGTTACTATGAGGAAACTTAAACGTGACACTAAGGGGGGATATTAGTGTAAAACTGCCAGAGAGATCTATATCAATTATTCTTTTAGTTATTTTGAAGTAAAAATTGGCAAACAGGCATTGATTTTTAAAAATAGAAAAGAGACTAGTAAGTCCATGTTGGATCCATAGCTGCCATTTTGGAGTTTATCCCTATGAGTGGGTCCCTATGACCAGTAGTTACTATGAGGAACTTAAGCGTACCAGTAAGGAGGGATATAATTATAAATCTGCCAGAGAGATCTGTATCTATTCTTTTTTCAGTTATTTAGACTTATGAGACTTAAGAAAGTAAAGGTCACAACAGGAAGCGTGAAAAGTAGTAAAAGTAGTAAAAGTGGGACTCCTGCGTTTATATTGAATGCATGGCGGCCATTCAGAGTGGGTGCCCAATCACAGAGGATATGGCAAGGAATGTATTAGTGAAGGAAAATATGATATCAGAACACTGCCAGAGTGCTAAGATCCAAGTTCAAAGGGCAAAAGTCCATAGTTATATACGGACCAAAAAGTATAAGGCACCAAGTGTATCAATAGGTTCGATAGCAATGGTCATAGAAAAGTAGTCTCCTAGTCCATTGTTTAGTGCGAGATATACGTCTGTAAATATAGATGTGAAATAGGATAGATGTGACAGACGACACCATGTGTATCCCTAAGCCCATTTGTAAGAGGTATGCAGTAGTAGGTTGACACATTGGTTGGGGTAACCTGTCCATATTGAATGTCTATCACAAGTAACAGAGCTGTCCATTCTTAGAACAGAAAACAGTAATAGTAAAGTGATAGTCAATATACATTAAGTCCCTGCATTCCCAACCTATTAGACCATACAGAAGCAGTGCAATGTTATAAATGTACATTGTAATACACATTAAGAAGTTACATTCTTTCATCAGGGGCTACCCATGCATTGGTGTAGAAATGTCATTCTGTTAGAAACACATGTAGTTCCCTGTCAATGTTCAGGCCCATATCCACAGCCCCTAACTTCAAAATCCGCTGTGTTTCTGCTGTTTTGATTGTGTAGTAGCAGTGTTATACTGGAATTCTGTGAGTTTGTTATATGCAAAGGGGCAGACATTGCACTGTGCACATTTAAAGAAGCCCTTTGGTTTACCAGGGAGCCATGTGGCACTCGGAGTCTTGGGTGGTAAATAACTAGAACACAGAATATCCCGCCCGATTTTCCCCCTTCTATGTAAAAATCTAGGTTTGATGGGAATGTGTTTTTCAAGCAATTTGTCCAATGTCAGCAGGTGCCAGTGTCTGAGTAAGATCTTGTAAATGACATGACTCTGGGTGTTGTATCCCATAATAAAAGTTAGTTTGGTGTCCTTTTTCTTGCAGCCCCTGTTTTTGTTTTTAAGTAATGTAGCCCTAAAGGTCTTAGTATTCCTTACATATAACTATTTACCTTTATGTCTTACGACTTATTTCTTGGATACTCTTTTTCGTTATAAAGACGACACAACATTGGTGGATTCTCTATGAAAATTTGAGGATCACCCCCTTTACGTAGCTAAAGTTAATACCTTCTTCACCATATAATATTGGGCTTGGGTTCCAGCACGCTCTATTAAACAAATTGTGTTTTACCATGAATAGTACTCACTTTCGGGTGTTGCTTGCTCTGCATGTTGCCTTTTGAGTATAGCTACCTTTCCTTATCAGATTTTACTACACTTAAGTCCTATTGTACTACTATCCCTATTGAGAATTATATATTGGCCCTTGCATTGAAATACACATGTCTCACTAATGCTACAGCTTTTTTGTACTCTCTCACATCACTCTGAGATTTTCTTCACTTGGACCTTTGCCTGTACTTTCTTTGTATAAAACGGTACTGGGTTGATTCATATGTATTTACTAAATGTCCCTTAAATCAATTATTCATGAATGCTATTACTAATATTGCAGCCTTGAATGTAACAAAACACGTGTCGGCTGTCATGTCTCTATTTCACCATGCTATTCTGTTCTTCCAGCAACAAGAACTGGACCTTGAAAAAATAACTGTATAAACATGAAATGTTTTTGAAAAATTATTTTTCTTGTATGAATATATATATACACTATATGTTGATTAAATGTCACACTGATTTTCAAATTTAAGAGAGCCCAAGTACAAATCCAAATACTGTCATATCCTGTGATTTGAGGGATTGATAGAATACTCTGGGCCCGATTCACAGAACTAACTTAAGACAAAATCCTAAACTTACTACCATTTTGGTATTCACAGAAGGCACTTACTCATTTTGGTATTCACAGAAGGCACTTACTCATTTCGGTATTCACAGAAGTTAGGAGTCCTAACTTTAGGACTCCTCAATGCCTTCTGTGAATACCGAAAGTCTTAAAATTCAGATTTTTCTCAGTTTAGTAGTAGTATAGTTAGGACTCCTAACTTTAGGACTCCTAAATGCCTTCTGTGAATACCGAAAGTCTTAAAATTAGGATTTTTCTCAATTTAGGAGTCCTAAATTTAGGACTCCTAACTTTAGGACTCCTAAATGCCTTCTGTGAATACCGAAAGCCTTAAAATTAGGATTTTTCTCAGTTTAGTAGTAGTATAGTTAGGACTCCTAACTTTAGGACTCCTAAATGCCTTTTGTGAATACCGAAAGTCTTAAAATTAGGATTTTTCTCAATTTAGTAGTCCTAAATTTAGACTTAGGACTACTAAATTAAGAAAAATCCTAATTTTAAGACTTTCGGTATTCACAGAAGGCATTTAGGAGTCCTAAAGTTAGGAGTCCTAACTATACTACTACTAAACTGAGAAAAATCCTAATTTTAAGACTTTCGGTATTCACAGAAGGCATTTAGGAGTCCTAAAGTTAGGACTCCTAACTTCTGTGAATACCGAAATGAGTAAGTGCCTTCTGTGAATACCAAAATGAGTAAGTGCCTTCTGTGAATACCAAAATGGTAGTAAGTTTAGGATTTTGTCTTAAGTTAGTTCTGTGAATCGGGCCCATAGATTTTGTATATCAATTTTAAAAAATCAATGTTGTAGTAATATTGTTAAGTGCCGGGGTACATCTGTCTGTCTAAAGTTTAGCACGGCAATCTTTTCGGAGAAACTTGCATCAACACCCAAGGTAGTGGGGTGTTTCAGTTACTTTGGGCCCGATTCACAGAACTAACTTAAGACAAAATCCTAAACTTACTACTTTTGGTATTCACAGAAGTTAGGATGTTGTCTTAAGTTTGTCTTAAGACAACCTTAAGACAGACTTAAGACAGTCTTAAGACAGACTTTAGACAAACTTAAGACAGACTTAAGACAGACTTAAGACAGACTTAAGTTAGGATTTTGTCCTAAGTTTGTCTTAAGTCTGTCTTAAGTCTGTCTTAAGTCTGTCTTAAGTCTGTCTTACGTCTGTCTTAAGACTGTCTTAAGTCTGTATTAACTTTGTCTTAAGACAACCTTAAGACAAAATCCTAACTTCTGTGAATACCAAAAGTAGTAAGTTTAGGATTTTGTCTTAAGTTAGTTCTGTGAATCGGCCCCCCTGATTGGCACCTGAACTAATTATTTTTCATACTAGGAATTTGCCACCACACTGCCCACCTTTACACTTCTTTGTTCTTCTGTTGTGCGACTGTCTGTGTCACCACTACCCTGTGTCCATTTTAGGAAGTTCAGAAGAGGACTGGACCCTGCTTGCTATGAATTGAGAAGAGCCCTGAAGGACTAGATCTGTTCCAGATTTTACCCATGCCAAATCAGTGGACTCCAAGATTCAATGTGCTGACCGCCTGTGTGGCTACTGAGACTCAAAAAGTTGAAAAACATTGTTTCCTGGATTCTCAGTTTCTCAGTCACAACTGGGCGTGCACTAGATCCTGCTCAAACACTTTGCTGGAGGAAGCCCTAAAGTCTTGAAGTCTGGGAGCCCCACGTGAAGAGCTGAGGGAAAACGAAGTTACCCCTGCAAAGTTTTGGGACTGAGAACATTTTTGACTTCCAGATGGCAGAAGACCAGGAACAACCACCAGAGCAATCCAGTGAAGGACCAACTTTGCTGGACTGAAAAAACAGGGTTGCTCCTGCTTGAAACATAACTTTGGGGGAAGAGAGTGTTTTCTGTCTGAGGGAATGCTTGCCAAAAGGTTCTGAGGCAGGTTCCTTCATATGCTGTTCGTTTTATGTTTTTTAAAATACGCTAATACCTTCACTTTTCTTGGGGGGTGTGGCTGCTTTCTTGTCAGCTGTGCCGCGCTCTGATTGGTTCTTTTTCCCCAATAGGAGCCGTGCCTGGGAGGAGCCAGTTGTGCCCCCAGGTACATCATGCATGCCGCAGCGCAGTCGCGCTGTTGGGGGGAGAGAGTGTTTTCTGTCTGAGGAACTGCTTGACAAAAGTTTCTGAGGCAGGTTCCTTCATATGTTGCTCATTTTGTGCTTTTAAAATACGCTAAAACCTTCACTTTGACACTTTTCTTGGGGGGTTGTGTCTGCTTTCTTTTCGGCTATGCCACGCTCTGATTGGTTCATTTTCCTCAATCAGATGCGTGCCTGGGAGGAGCCAGTTTTGCCCCCAGGTACATCATGCATGCCGCAGCGCGAATGCGCCGCCGGCACGCTGAAGGTGCACCAAAGGAAAGCCCAGCTGCACCCGTCTGCACCTGGACGGCGCCAGGCATTATAACCTATCTCCTACCCACAAGCTAGTTTACTCTCATGAGGACCTGCTCAAAGGAGCAGCCCATATTGCGGGGTCCACGGCTGGTCCCTGTTAGACCTGGTACCATTGACATGAGTCTCCCTTTCATTTTTTCTGATTGCCTCCTCTATTTTTGATATGTTTTACTGGTTTAGATGCTTTGGGCACTGTGCCGCTGCTATTCAGTGCCACAGTGCAAGTGCTTCCTATGTTAAATTGATGTACTGATTAGTAACTCCATGATGGGGTTATTTGATGTACTTGTCAGACCCTAGTACAGTGCACCATGTGTGCCAGGGCTTGCCAATCAAATGCTGCTGGTGGGCTTGCAGCACTGGTTGTGCCACCCACAGAAGCAGCTTGTAAAGTGTTTCTCAGGCCTGCCATTGCAGAGCCTAAGTGCAGTCTGGTACTGCTATGCTGACTGACCACGTGCACCCACTTGCCAGTCCCTAAACCTTCCCTTATCTTCATATCAGACCCCCCTATCGTAGACCCAAGGGCAGGGTGCATTGTAAGTATAAGGTAGGACATGCCCTGGTGTGTGTGGCATGCCCTAATAGTGAATTACAGCCATTTTCGTTTTTCACTATTCCAAGGCTAACTGTTCCCCATAGGCCAGAATGGGCAGTTGGATTATTACTAACTGACTCAGAGAACATGGTAGAAATTCGAATTTAGTATGCCTGAACTCAGAATGATAAAATACATATGTTAGTGAAGTTGGTTTTAACAATCTGTGTTTGAAAATACCACTTTTAAAAAGTAGGTATTTTCTTGCTCAACTGTCCAAGCCTGCCTCTGCTAGGTTGTGTATTGTGTGTTTGGTTCTGTGAGTGACAGGGGCTGGGGATTCCAGGGGAGAGGGTGAGTCAACACAGGGCTGAATAGGAAGATCTGCATGTAGATGGGTGGGAGGTATTGCACCTGGGACCTGAATAAGACTGGGCCTTCCCTCCACAATGCTGGCTCCACCTCCTGTGGTGTGTCTGATGTCTCTGCCCTGCGCTCTGAAAGGAAAGAAGGAGTCATGTAAACAAAGTGCTCCAGGACTGACCAGAACTGGTTTGCACTAGGCAAAGGCCTCTCTGCCTTCAGAGAACAAAGAGAAAAGTAGTATAAATATGGGGACCCAAACCCCAAGACTTTAGATCACTTCTGGAACAACAAGAAGAAATCTCTGCTAAGGAGAAGAACCAAAGGAGGCTGTGGCAGTGGACTGTCCCCCTGCCAGTGTGCTATGTTGCTGGGTTGGCCTACAGTGGTGTCTTCAGTGCCAAGGAGAGGAGAAGGAACCTTTGTGTGTACTTTATCATCTTGCAGAATATTTCTTTAAGGGCTTGAACTTGTGCTTGCCTCCTGCTGAAGTCTCAGGGACAACAGACTTCACCACCAGCTCCCCCCTGAATTTCCTTGCTGGGAATTCTATCTGCAGAAACCTGCGTGTCGCTGGGAGCTGGAAGCATGACGCAACAAGAAGAAGCGTGTCGCCGCCGCAGCTGTAGTCGTCGCATCGCCGGAGAAGCGTGCTGCCACCGCATCTCCCAGAAGCATGTCTTCGTCGCAGCTGTCTGCTGTCGCCGTGAGGGTCGCCGTCGCATCACCGGAGAAGCGTGTTGCGGGGCCTGTCGCGGCTCCAAAGTACAGAGTCGCCGCAAGGCTTCCTGGACTTTACCGCATCGTCTCAACATCGTCGCATCAAGGGCGCCATCTTATCGCATCGCACCGGACTGTCACATCGCATCGAGGCGCCATCTTGCCGCACTGCAACCGGCCTGCAGCACGAGAACCTATGCATTACCTCCTGTCCGGTAAGGATCAAGACGCATCCCCTACTCTGCGCAAGCATTGAGGCGCGACGCATCGTCTCCCCCGAAGCAAGGAACCGACGCATCTCCAACGCTGCGAGCCTTTTGTTTATTTTGCATTACGCAGCCAGGTACTTTTGTGAGAACTGTGTCGCATTTTCCAACAACTTGAACTAAGCTAATTCTACCATCTTTAAGTCAATTTTGAGTACAGTATTGTGGATTTTTGTCATTTGGGGTCATGTGTTAAGTCTATATAAAGAATACTTATTTGTATAAAACCTGTGTGGTGTCCATCTGTAATGTTTTCACTGTATTACTGTATGTGTTCACAAATGCTTAACACACTGCCTCTGAGATAAGCCTGTCTGCTCGTGCCAAGCTACCAAGGGGGCGAGCAGGGGTTATCCAGTAGTGTAATCCCCTTTCCCTGACTTAGAAGCATGGGGTCCCTATTTGGTCAAAGGTACCTACCTCTGCCAACTAGAGACCCCCAGTTCTAACAGTCCCCCATTGCAGGCACCTTCCACTGCACTTTATGTAATTTTAGGCCTAAATACAGCCTGAGTGCACGGCTAGGCAGTCAGCAACTCTAATTCAAAATCAGCAGCATTAACTGCCGCTCGCTAGTTAAACATCGTGTGGAAGTCTTTGATTTATTGTCCTAGTACCTGCCAGACGTGCTATTCTTAATGAAATCTTGGCTCTCCCAAGATTCAGTTGCCATTCCCGCTCTGGCCCTGCCCCTAGGCTTTATTATGAAGAATGTGGATAGAGGGTCGGGGAGTGGTGGCGGAATTGCTGGAATTTATAAAGACTGCTATACTTGCAGCTTCACACAGGAAAGCATCCAGGACTGCGAAAGTGCCTCTTTTAGAATAGCTCTAACAGCCAATTTCACTTTTTCTGGAATATTGATCTATCGCCCCCCGGGCCGTCCAATCATTTTAAAGAAGCAATAGCTAAAATGGTGAGCAGTCTAGCACTCAAGTCAGCCAATTTTACCATTATTGGCGACTTAAATCTGCACCTGGAGTCTGATAATGACCCAGACAGCAGCAATTTCTTAAATGAGATGGCAGCTTGCCAACTCCTCCAACTGGTTTCAGACCCCACTCGGGACATCTTTTGGACCATGTACTGTCCAATATTCTGCTTCCACAGGCTCCGATATCTTTACCGATGGCCTGGTCTGACCATAACCTTATTCTCTTTTCATTGCACCTAGCTGGTCCCAAATTCTTGACTCCTCGCAATCTGGTTTATATACGGCCTTGGCAGAAACTTGATCACTCTGTCTTTCAAGATACTCTTGCCATCTCTCAACCTATGCTGTCCGCAAACATTGAGAGGTCTAGTGACTGCTTTGGAATATGGATCAATCAGGCCATGGATAAGTGCATCCCCTCTAAATAGCATTATCAGAAGAAAGCCCAGTTGCATGCATGGTTTGATGAGACTCTTTCCACTGTTAGAAAAAAACTGTAATGTAGTTGAGCGTACTTGGAGATGCGCTTACAGTCCCTCAGCCAAACTTGAATATACAGAGGCCAGGAAAGCTTACTAGAAACAGATACGGAAAGCTTGTGCTGCACATCTTGCAAACAAAATTAATACCAGTAATAACCCCTCCAAAACAATTTTTTCACAAAGAGTGAGGCTATATGCTTAAGGAAGGGAGCTCTGCCTGACAGTGAGACCCACTCTCTCTGCTTTCCCACCTCTACTGATGGACGGCCTTAAGGCCTTGTTCATCAAAATTCAGGCGCTCCGGATAAACCCCTCAAACCAGAAATTTTTGTCAAATTCCAGGAATGTCTACTTCCCAGATGCCTGTAACTTATTAACCTTTGCCTAAGGACAGCACAGCTGCCGCAAGCCTAGAAACATGCAATGGTTATCCCTCTCCTGAAGAAACCGTCACTAGATGCCTCTAGGCCGGTGAACTATCGCCCAATCTCATTGCTTCCATTCCTGGCTAAAACAACAGAATCATATGTGATTACCATACTAATGCAATATCTAGAATCCCACTCTATATCGGATTCCTCGCAAAATAGTTTCAGGCCAAGACACAGCACTGAATCAGCTTTATTGACAGTTATGGAGCAACTCAGAGATTCTCTGGATGAGGACAGTACGGCGGCACAAATTCTGCTGGACCCTAGTGCCACCTTTGACACGGTCTTGCATAACATCCTGCTTCATCTGTTGCAGGAGATCGGCATCACTGGTAGTGCCCTCGCCTGGTTTGCTTCCTTTCTGTCTGATACGTCCTTTCAGGTTATTACCCCTCCCTTTCACTCTCAGAGACACTCACTATGTTGCGGTGTTCCTCAGGGGTAGACATTAAGCCTGACACTGTTTAATGTTTATAGAAACAAAAAGGAAAGGGTTTGAAAATATGTCGTAGGCGGTGGCGCCAACATCAAGTATGCGTGTTGTATTTTATCTAATCCACGTTAGACGGTGCCACAGGAGGAGGGCAACCCTGAACCCCCAAAGTGATAGACGCAAGGTCAAAAAAAAACAACAAGCCTGTGCACATGTAGACAGTATCTACAAGTCAATTCTCTGTATCGTATCTTAGCACAAATGAGAGCATATATCACATATATACAGTGACTTAAACGTTGAATGTGTTGAATTTTCTCTTTTTCTTTCTATGCTACAACGATTGCCCAGCCGACACGTGTTTCATCTGGGAAGGTACCCCACGACTTCTACAGGGCTGAAAAATAAATTTACAATACAGTATCTTAGAACCTAAACATAACGGAAATGGTCATAGGTTGTATATGCATACCAACGAATACATGATAAGTGGGCACCCTGAGTGACACACACAAAAAAACCTGTGCTGCAACATCATAGTGATACACAATTATGTGCTTAGGCCCAAGTGAATAGTGGTGAGCAAGGATTTATTGACATATGATAGACAACATATTATCGAACTACCTGTGGTGACAGGAGGTGGCACCAAAACCGATGTACAGGACAGAGAAGAAACATGGATGAGAAAAACAAGAGGGGGAGAGGGAGAACAAAGGGAAAAAAAAAGTGGAAAAGAAAGGGGAAAGTAAAAAGGCCCACGAAATGGCCCAAAAAAAGAGAGAAGAGGAAACCTGCTTTGACGAAGAACCGGTATAAACATGGGATAATTTATAGTAGGTGGAAATGCAATGAAAACGGCCAAATGGCCAGTAAGACATCAACAGATCCTCATGAGAGTTTACATCGGAGGTCAACTATTACGGTGCAAAGACATGCTCAGGGACAAAGGCCTACTGAACTATCGTATCCAGGCAGAAAGTATTGAAGTGATCTAAAAAGTAGGATACACAACAGGCACAGTCCTACCTTCTGGCAAAACAGAATGAGTTGATAGTCTAAAAGATAATGACATAGAGGAGGGGGGAGGTTAGGGAAGAGGTGAGAAATATGGAGCACAACAATGGTGTGAGGCAGGAAAGAGATGCAGGTCACCTCTCTGCCGGTTATTCTTCTGTGCGAGGGGAAATGATATGTTCTTAAGCTGTATTTAGTCCTAGAGTAGGGACCATGAAAAGGAGCCGAACATGGAGGCAACGGGTGAGTGCTTATGTCCAATACTGGAAATGTGGTAAGTGTAAGAGTCTGGGAACAACTGTAAAAGAGTACAACTATATTAGTGAGCAAATATTGAGGTTGATGATAGAGTGGGTGGGGTTGATTTAAATGAAGAGGAAAATCGGCATGCTGGAAGATGAGAAATGCGAAAGAGTGGCTAGGAACCCAATTCAGGATCCCAAAGTTAGCCTATACATGCCATAAATATGCCAGGTTGAACAACGTGCTCCCCGACAATGGCAACCCATTTGGTGACAGCATGGGATGAAATGAGGCTCGAGTACCGGGAGATGAAATGAAGTCTAAGTTGCCTTGCTTTCTATAACTTCTTTTGGGGCCATTTTGCTTTTCCTAAATGCTAATTTCTGGTATGTTTAGGTTCTGAGATACTGTATTGTTAATTGTTCAGCCCTGAATAATCCATGGGGTTCCTCCCCAGATGAAACTCATGTTGGCTGGGCAATCGTTTTAGAATAAAAAGAAAAAGAAAATATACAACACATGATCATTCATCTTTTAAGTCACTGTTTAATGTTTATGTTGGACCACTGACTGTGCTGGCCAAAACCCACAATATCTCTTTGGTGTCATATACAGATGACACACAGCTGACCCTATCTTTTACTAAGGATCCCAGCCAAGATGCCACCAAATTTCAAGATGATTTATCAGCCAAGGCCATCTGGATAGAAATGAATTGTCTTCAGCTTCATTCATCCAAAACAGAGATCCCCTATTTGGCAGAGACTCTCACCTTTGGGGAGACAAGTGGTGGCCGCTGACACTGGCCACTCCCCCGGTGCCTAAAACCGTTATAAAAAACCTGGTTGTTCGGTTTGACAATGCCTCCCCTTTGAGGACCACGCTAAATCCGTGGCAGGGACATGCTTTAGCCTACTGTGTGGTCTTAAACCTATACTGGGACTGTTTGACCCCCATACTCATCAGTTGGTTGTCCAAGCTACGGTTCTGGCCAGGCTGGATTACTGCAAAAGTCTGCTGCTGGGATCCAATAAGTCTGTTATCAACAGGCTACAGTGCACAACGAATGTGGCAGTTCTGTCTCTGGTCTGTTGCGTCGCGTTCACTGGCTGCCTGTGGAGCAAAGAATCCAGTTCAAAATGCCCTGCATTACATACAACATTCTTGCAGGCGTAGGCCCGGCAATTCTGAACAGTCTTAGTCAATCCTATACCCCAACCCGCGTCCTTCGCTCCGCTGATCTACATCTTACTCATGTGCCGTGATTCGATAGGGCCAGAGCAGGGGGGGCGCTCATTTAAGGTGCTTGTGTTCACCCTTTGGAACTCTTTGCCACTCCCTATCAGAAACATCACCAATCTTCTGTCTTTTAGAAGGGCCATGAAGACCTGGATTTTCTGTTGATCTGCATTCCATTCTGTACCCTCTCCTCCTGCATTTAGCGCTGGGACGTCCTTTTGCCAGGACAGCCATGTGCTGCATAGATCCTTTGACATAACATAACATAACCTCCCACTCAACCACTCGACTCCCCTCAATTGGGATTTCACAGCCACCATAGCACTGAGACAACCCTCTTGGCAGCTACCAATGACACCTAAGCTATACTCAAGCAAGGAGAGACTGTGGCTCTGATCTTCCAAAACCTCTCGGAAGCCTTCACTACTGTCTCCCACCACACACTCCTCATAAGGCTGCACAACATGGGCATCCAAGGAGCCACTCTCAGATGGATCACCTCTTTCCTCACCAGAAGAATGCAAAATCTGCCTTCCCTTCTGCACCCAAGGAAATCATCTTTGGAGTACCCCAAGGATCCTTGCTCTGCCCCCAGTCTCTTCAACACTTACATGACATCTCAGGCCATCGTCACCAAAACCTATAGACTCAACATTATATCCTACACCAATGACACAACTCATCCTCTCTGAAGACACCACCAGCACCAAGATTAACTTCTACAACTGCATGACAGATGTCACCAACTGGATGAAGGACTACTGCCTGAAGATCAACATGGACAATACAGAGGTACTGATTTTCAAAAAACAAAAGCTTCTCATAGAACACGTCCTGGTGGCCCTCAGAACTGTGAACTACTCCTACCCCTACTGACCACGCTAGGAAGCTAGGCTTCATTCTGGACAATAAGCTAACCATGACGATTCAGGTCAACTCCGTCTCCTCCTTCTGCTTGTTTAACCTCTGGTTGCTTTGTATGATATGCAAATGGATACCCCAAAGCTCAATACACCCATCACGCAGGCCATCTCCAGTCGACTGGACTATGGCAACTCTCTATGCAGGGATCATGGCTCACCTTCTCCGACAACTGCAGATCACGCAGAGCGCAACATCCAGACTTTTCCTTGACTTTTCTAAATGAACCCATATTGCCCCCTACCTAGGGGAACTCCACGGACTCATTGTACAGAAAAGATGCCAGTTCAAGCTCTTGATACATGCATGCAAGGCCCTACACAACTGTCGACTCACCTACTTGATCCAATGACTGAACTTCTATCAGCTGAAGGGACACCTCCACTTCATGGCCTTTTCTCTAACCCTCACCTCCCACATCCGACAGAGCATATGCAGAGGTCATTCCTTTTCCTACCCAGCAGCAAATACATGGAATGAACTACCCTTTCCTCTAGAAACCTCCTCATTTCTTCCTGAGTTCCAAACGTCCCTGAAGACGTGGGTCTTTGGCTAATCAACTGAACCCTGTTACCATCTGGAAAACCTCACGTTTGACAAGCACTCTACAAATCTGAATGATTGACTGACTGACTGAAGCTTCTCTGCAGCAGCAAATCTATTTCAGCAATCCCTCAGTGTAAAGGTATCCGTCTTCATGAAGCCCTCACCCGATACACCCTGCTGTCTTGCCCCGCTGGAAGAAAAGAATTTCTATTTCGGAGACTAAATATCAACAAGAAAACCATGATGGTCCCAAGGAAGACAAGTATCCTGGCGAGGGTTGGACATCAGCAGGTGGGAAATTCAAATTCCTCCACCCCTAAGCTTTTTCTGCCTTAATGAATGTCTTCAACAGGACCGTGCCCAATGGCTATCTGACTTTCCCAGATACATTCTGTTCCCTGCCCGGTTGGAATACTTTTTCCTCCAATTTGCAGACTAAGACCGAAGGAAAAGCCTTTGACTGGGCAGTTCCACTTGGTGTATTTGACCTCTAAATCCATTCCGGTCAGTCTAAAGGTGCACATAAGTATAGACTATTATTTGTGCTTAGTGCTTTTTGGCGCCGCTTTCATTTAAAACTTTAAAAACTCATATCTCAGTTCCCCATATTGGATTTTTGTTGTTTTGTTGTCATTTTGTTTATTGAATTTGACTCTTTTTTTAAAATGGCATTGAATTTTTCTTGTTCCCGTGTTTTGACTGTATTACTGTTTTGGTACTGTTTAAACACTTTACACATTGCCTAAGTCAAGCATGACTGATTTGTGCATAGCGACCAGAAGCTTAGCCCAGGGTAATTTAGTGACTTTTGAGGTTCACCCTGGCAATGTTAGTGTTATTATTGCTTGAGATGAGCAACTGCCACTGCGAATAATAATCCACTTTCTTTCTTTCATACATCAAGTTTAATAGGTGTACATGAGCACCAACACATATTTGGTTGGCAGCACACTGACAGGCAAAATATCCTTTTTGGAACATCAGTAGGAGTATAAACATACTTTTAGGAGTACAAATCACATTTGGAGAAAAATCACTTCCACAAGAACAAACACATCATGGCGTGAAATCCCATTTATGTGCAAAATCATTATTTAGTTGCTAAATCACACTTGCTGTAACATCCGCATGTGTATTGAAACCATTTTAGTTGCAGAACTGCGCTTATGTGTAAAGTCACCCTTAGTCCAGCATTAAGAGGAGCATGGTACCACATGTAGGTGCCAAATCACTTAATACAGAGAGAAGTGTAGTAGCAAGAAATAACATTGGCTACAAATGGTGTGCATCAATATGAAATCACATTTTGATTGATGAAATATTGAAGTACAAACAAAATCACTACTGGTGCATTGTCAACGTTAGTGTGGAAAACTACTAAGTGCACATATTATGTTTACTAAGAGCGCTACATTACTTTTGGGTGCAAAATCACCTTTAAGTACAAATATAATCACCTTTGGTGCAGAGTGAAAAGCATTGTGGTACCACAAGTGAGAGCAAAATAAAGTTTAGTAGCAAAACCACCCATCATTCAACATCAACAAGAGTGTGTCGACACTTTTAGACACACAAATCATACTTCGGAACAAAAAACATTTAATGAAAAGTCGCCCTTGCTGCCCCATCGATAGGAGTGTAAAACTGGTAGGTGCAGAAATCACATTTAGATGCAAAACTACATTTTGCGTCAAATTCACTTTTAAGAACAAAATAAAAATTAGGGAAAAAATCATATGTGGGCATCACTGTCAGTTGCCAGAAGTTTTGAAGGTGGAACAAGTTTCCTTCATATTTGCCTGATGAAACAGAAATTCTTTCTATTAGCCATGGTGCCACCCTGCATTTAAAAAATGTATTAATGTTGTTAAATGTTATTGTAAGATGGTGCAAGTTAGGAGGACAGGACCACAAAGGCAACAAAAATCTGCTTGGTAATCTTGATAGTTGTTGATTGAAAATGCTGAATTAATGAGGGTGTGTGGGACTTGGCCCATTTGGCAGGGTCATCCCAGAACTTTTTGCCTTCCTACTGTATTTTTTAGGTCTCGCCTGACCCAGCGCATGCGCTGGTCTGGTGAGACTTATTGAGAGGGCTCCAAAAAGTACTACCAGGCCAGCCTAGAGCTACAGTGCATGTGCGCGGGCACGTGCGCCGCTCTTTACCGCGATTACTTTCACTTTCGCAGCGCACGGCCGCTTTGATGTTTGATCGCGATCGCTTTAGCGGTCGCACGGCCGCTTGGCATAGCCAATAGGCCTCGCTTTTTTGACCTTATAAGTATTTAGTTATGCAACTGTTGGCTAAACACTTATAAGGTCCCAAAGGCGAGACCTATTGGCTATGCCAATGTTTGTTCTGACTTGTTGTTGGTGCTTTTAGGACTCTGGGCACTTTATCACTGCTAATCAGTGCTAAAGTGCATTTGCTCTCTATGGTAAACTTGGTAAGATTGGTCTACACCTGTTTGGCATCTTTAATTTACCTGTCGGTCCCTTGTACAGTGCCAGGGCCAGTAAATTAAATGCTACTGGTGGGCTTGCAGCGCTACTTGCACCACCTGCAAAGTAGCCTTTCAAACCTGTCTACGGCGTCTGTCGCTGCAGGGCCTGCACACAGTTTACTGCCGCTATGATGTGGCACATTAAGTGGTTGCCACGTCCGTAACTCCCCTTTTACTACATATCAGTCAACCCTAATGTAGGGCCTAACTAGTCCGATTGGCAGGGTGCAGTGTCGGTAAAAGGTAGGTCATGTGCCTTAACTGTGTGGCATGTTCTGGTTGTGACAAACAGCCTATTTGGTTTCTCACGGCAGTGAGGCTGATGCATTGGGGATTCCCTGATATGTGCTTCAGTGGTAATTCCTGATCTGAGAGGGGTAGCATGACCAAGTTTGGTATATTTGGAATAGTAGCGCTAAATCCTGCTAATTGGTGAAAGCGGATTCATTATTACTATGTTAGAAATTCCACCTTTAGAAGTGGACATTTCTGTGTGCTATGTGTCTTTGTGCCTGCCTGATGTGTATTGACCGTCTGGTTCTGACTGACAGTAGGAGGGGATGTGCATTCACTTCAGCCAGTCACTGGGGGGTTGAGGTGTGTCCTGCCCTGCCTGGGTGACTCAGCCCTAGGCTAACTAGACCTTGGCTATATTTAGATTAGCAGGAGGGGTTGTCCCTTGCACCTTAATAGGCCTGGTCTGCATTTGGAGTGGTGGGAGAAGTTGCACCTGATTAGGGCTATACCTGCCTTGCGCAATGATGGCCCAGCCCCCGTGTGGAGTGTCTGGAGCCAAGGCTCACACTCATAATGGATACTGTTGTGCACTTGTAAAGAGATTTTTAAGTGCCCCCTGAACTGGTTTGGACTGGGCTTAGAGCCTTGTGCCAGGGGGAAAAACAAAGACATTGCTACTTTAAGTACTGGGGCTGTGACCCCAAGTCTGTTGAACTTCTTGAACTGAACTTTTGGAACTGGAGGTCAATCTGAACCCATGTGGATCCCTCTGTCCAAGTTCCCAGGACCAACTAAGCTAACCCAGGGGTATTCCTTCTCTTTCTGTGGCCTGGACCAGGTTCTAGGCCATCCAGGTGTCTCCGGTCCCTTCCATCTCACAGAGTGGGGGCTGTAGCCCCAGTTACATAGTATCCATGCTCCACTCTTCCTCTCATCAGTGCAGTTCTACTCTGCCACTGTTCCCTCATCCCATGGTCTGCACCCCCAGGCTGACCAGGGGTCACGGGCGAGGCTCTCCTCCGCCTATCCCTCCTTCTTGGATTCCGTACCCTCCTCCTAGGAGAAGTACCCACAGAATCAAAAACTGCCAGGGCGCTGGTATCAGCCCCTCCACACAATTCTCCCACCAGTTCAGGATTTCTACCCAGCAACTGGTCTCCCAACCCAGGGACCAAACCCTCAGGTTGAACCAGGGCCAGAGATGAGTACTCCCTCCCTCCGCACCCCTTCCAGAGTTCTGCACCTTCCCACCTAGAGTAGTACCACAGAAGACTAAATGGTAGGGACACTGCTAGCAGATGTCCTTCCCTCCAGGCCAGGCATTACCTCCTGAACCTGGCCTCACAACCCAGGGACTACACCTTGAGGCTGAGCATTTTCCTGGCAAACCAGAACTTTCTGGGGAGCATGCATGGCTCCCCCAAGGGTAACACATGCATCATGTGTTGCGTGACAGTCTGCCTGGCACTGATCTCCCGACCCCTGCCCATCTGACAGTGCATGAAGACCCCCTAAACCAGAAGCAGTGTCACCATGGTCATTCCTAGGAAGCTCAGCCCTTAGAGGTGGCCCCTGACCCACTGGTTCTTCTACTGGGGACTTCCTCCCTCTCACACCTCTGCTTCTGGACTTCTGCACCCTCCACTCAGGAATGGCACTGCCAGACACTGGAACCGGTGAGATGCTAATGAAAGATGCTCCCAGTTTACCCAGACGCTAGGGGATCCCCCTCAATGGATCGCCTTCCAGTACAGCTAGTGTCCCCACGTGGTGTTTCCTCATGGAACCATACAGGCTCAGGGACTGGGTTTCGGGTACCTTGGGACACATCCCATTCCCACTCCTTTTTCACAGAGACATGACGTGAGTCTCTACACCCCTCCCACTACACTGGGACCTATCTGGGCTACCACAAACCTTTCCTACCACCCTTGGTTGGGAAATACGTGAGCCACTCCCTTTGGGGTCACTCCCAAATGCCTTTACAGACCCTGTGGCATTCACCCAGAGGTCTGCCCCACATGCAATTTCCTTGGGATCAGCGATCTCACACTCTACCAGGTGTTGGCGTAGCCCTGGAAAACAACAACAGAGCATGTGCTCTCTGACAATCAGACTGAACAGCCCTGTAAAATTGTTTGCTGTGCTACCCATCACCCAACCTTCCTGTGCATCCCAACATTCATCCATAAACTCCCCCCAAAACTGGTGAGGCAGTTTCCTAATGCCCCCTGAACCTAAACCTATCCTCTACAGGCATCACACCCTCCTCCTGGGAACTAGGTACCACACTCTGGGATCTAGGAGTGGAACTCTCTACACTGGACACAACATTGCTGCCCCCAATGGACTCCACCCTCACTGGTGAATCCAGAACGCTAGAACTACACTCAGGGGATAATCTATCCTCAAGAGCTAAATTCTCTAAGCTGAAGTCCCTCTCTGCCATCCTCTCCTGAACTAAGGCTCTTTCCACATTGGCCTTTCTCTCCTCCACACAAAAGACTCCCTCTCCACGGGGTCCTCACTACCCAGTGGTGTACCTGACCAGTTATTTCCTCCCTCCTGTACAGACTCTTCAGGACTATCTTCAGACACCGTCTTGGTGTGCGGACTGGGAACCCTTCCTTTCAGGGTACTCATGTCTCCATTCATCCTCTTACCATTTGAGCAGGATTTTCTGAAGGCCTAGCTGGGTGTCTTCCCCACTCACTTCTATTTGCCTCTCCCTACAGAACCCCTTTAACTCCTCCATACTGTATTTGAACAGATCACGTAAAATAAAGACAGATTCCATTTTGGCAAGGCACTAAGTACACAAGTGCAACACGGGAGACCTACGTGTAAGAGCTGCAACAGTACACAATAAAAAAATGACCAATGAGAAAAAATCTGTAGTAATCCCAAAAATACATGATTGTCTAAAATGCAATTTGTAGTGCAACCGTGCGTCACTGTGGTACTGTGCAAATGCAAGTATTATCCTCACCACTGACAACCAATGTTAGAAATTGTGTTTCTCGTTGGCTAGGGTATGCAGCTAAGCCAGGCAGAACCTGCCACTCTAGTCAGGGCAAGCGAGTTACACACTGAAGATAGCTCCTGCTCACTCCCTCGGTAGCTTGGCAGAGCAGTCAGGCTTATCGCAGAGGCAATGTGTAAAGCATTTGCGCAACACACTCACACAGCAGTGACACACTAGGCACACCACAAAAGAAACTCCACACAAGGTTATATAAAAATAGCCTTTGTATAAGCCATAAAAACACATTAGAACACAATCACATATATATCATAAAGCCATTGATAAAGGAGCTCCACTGGCTTCCTGTTGTGCAACGGTCCATGTTTAAGACGGGTTGTATTATCTTCAAGGCAATCACCTACAGAGCCCCCAAATGTCTCTCTAAAATGATCCATCCATACCTCCCAAAATAGAATCTCTGATCAGCACAAATGAACTTGTTGACAGTCCCTTGATTTAAGCACAAAAGAATGGGTGGTTAAGGATTCTCCAAGTTGGGTCCCCAACTCTGGAACTCAATGCCGATCAAGATTAGACAGACTACTGATTATATGTGTTTTAGGAAAAAATTGAAAACCTGGCTCTTCACTCAGGCCTATTACTAGACACAACTTTGTTGTGGTTCTCAACTTAGTGTCAAGAGACCTATTGATGTACGTGCGCTTTATATATCCCCCCCCATAACATAACATGACATAAGAATACTGTGCCACTAGGCACTTGTCCTGACTTCACAGGGATTTACATAAATCACTAGGCCAATCGGGCCACTGTCATAGACACACTATCCGTGCACTACACTAAATACTTGTAGAGTACACTCATCATGGTAGAATCATTGCTGGCAAGTGAACACCACATATATATTCAACTCAGGGCAAAAGCTGCAAGGTAAGAAACATGAATCACAAGCAGGCCCTGAAATATGAGGATCACCAGCATGTCACACATTTGGCCACCATCTCAAACAAAGAAATGCAGAAGTCACTATTGATTCAGTGATTCCCAGTGTGCCCCAATACCATTGTAAGAGAATATTTGCTAAAGAAATTATTAACACTTCAAACTATTTCAAGAAAGCTAGCTGTAGGAGAGTAGGACTAACCAGGGCAATTCTTTTGTGCATCTTCTATTCTTATCCACAAGTAGAGGGTATCCAGGAACTGGAACATGGGAATAGTGAGTATTAAAGCATAAACAAGCAAACAAATCTATTCAGAAAGCACTTTTTAACTATGATTTGGATAAATAAGTAAATGTACTAGACTACTTTTTATGAGTCATTTTTCAATAACGTAACATGTTTTGGCACACAAGAAATAATGTGTTGAAAAATAGCACCTGGTAATTAGGATAGTGAATTTACATACTTATGTAGAACAAACTTCTAGTATTTGTCTATGGTGGGAAAGGCCTGGAATTAAAGATGATTTCTACATTCACCCCATGATCAAATCAAATTACTTCTGCTCCTGAAACAATGTATCTCTTGCCTTGCAATTGAAATGCTCTCTGTTAGGCAGAACAAACTGAACATCCACATGTGGTGGTGAGAGAGAAATTCTCTTCTCACCTGTTACAAAATGTGAATGATACTGCCATGGGTTGAAACAAAGCAACCAATTACTGCAGGGGGCTGAAACAAAGCTCACTTTGTGTAGTTTCCAAAACAAAAGATCCTGTTTACACAGAACCAAACGAAAATTAAAACAAATGTAATCCACCAAAATAAACTATAATAGATTTCAAAATCAACTGCTAAGAAAATGATTGCATACCAATGAGGAAAGTTGCAGGTTTGATTTCCTTACCGGTGGTGAAGCTGGTTATACATACTTAAGGGAACATCTGCCCTACACATGGCATTGGGCAACCAAGAACACTCCTTTGCAGATACAGAGGTATGAGACGGCTTCTTTCAACTGATGGGCCATTCGCTCTCCACACCAATTTGTTTTCTAAAAAGTAACAAAGGCTTTTGGAATGACACACATGCCCCTACCTCTGATACATTATTTCCTTGCCATTGGGTTTTTTCTTGCTATGACCCAAATAGACAGTTTACTGTTAATGATGTATAGAGGCTAGGAAGCAAAATTGTTTTGTCTTTAGCTAAGAAAAATCAGAGGAATTTCAAATCTTCTGTTCAATAAAAATCAACACTGAACTGCTCTAAGGGCATTCTTTTGACGCGTGTTCTTGTAACCAATGTATGTGAACAGTGATGGAGCTCACCTTGAAGACAAAGCAAAGTCTGTGACAAAAGTGCCCCTACTTGCCGTGGCAGGCACTTTCTGACACTAAGGGGCTGATTACAAGTGCAGCGGGCTTCTGACCGCCCACTCACAGTGGAGCAGCAGTGGTGATCCACCATCTGCTGGATTACAATTTTCAATGTCGTACCGGCAGTGGACTGTCGCCTGCACCAGGGAACTGCCATTCCCTGGTGGTGGCTCAGCAAAGACCCAATGTAACATGCAGAGCAGTACTGGCCCAGTCACACTGGGCATGTTATGAGTTCCTCCACTGCCAGCCATTTCATGTTGGGCTTCCCGCCTTGAAAAAGCTGGCAGTGGAGGAACAAAGGGGGCCATATAGAGCGCCCATTTCCCCTGCCATGGCGATGCATTCAGGGGGGCACAACATTTGACCCCATCTGCAATCACTAATAGTTCTAGCATAGCTTGGGCATCACCATTCATGCTGTGCTGGAACATTTTTTCCGTACGCTTTGCAGTGCCTGTTTTTCTGGCATCACCATGGGCACGGCAAAAAGATCATCCACCTACACGAGAAAAACTCATAATCAAGTGTGCAGTCTTTGCCCGGCTTTGACACAGGTGGACAGCCGGCGCAACTGCACTAAAGTCTTAATCAGTCCCTAAGTATCTTTGATAATATAATCCTTTGCTGAGTATAGAGTTCAAAGATTAATCTAATAGACTCTCACTTGTTTGGAATTATAAATATATATGCCCTCTAGTGTGGGGCAATAGTGAAAAATGTAATTGGCAGTATTTCACTATCAGGACATGCCACACACACCAGGGCATGTCCAATCTTTCACATACACTGCACCCTGCGCACAGGGGTACCTTGGGCCTACCTTAGGGGTGACTAACATGTACGAAAAGGGAAGGTCAGGGCCTGGCAAGTGGGTGCACTTGCCAGGTCGACATGGCACTACCAGGCTGCACACAGGCTACGCAATGGCAGGCTTGAGTTACATTTACAGGCTGCCTATGTGGGTGGCACAATCAGTGCTGCAGCTCACTAGCAGCATTTGATTTACAGGCCCTGGGCACACACAGTGCATTGTACAAGGGACTGACTAGTAAATCAAATATGCCAATCAGGGAATCACCAATCCATAACAATAATTTACAAAGGGAGCACTTGCAATTTGGCACTGAACAGCAGTGGCAAAGTGCCCAAAGCATCTAGACGAGCAAAACACAGTCCAACACACAGCAAAACACTGGAGGCAAAGGCAAAAAATACAGAGGAAACCCACACCAAGGAATGCCAGGTCTAACAGTTACCTTTTTTAGTTCTCTGCTTTGCGCTGAAGGGGCATGCATAAATGTAGTACTGAAATGGCTTGGCGCATGTGTATGCCTATTTTGGGGCTTTTTAGCCTGCTCGTGGTTTTGAGCCGGTGCTCCTTTCCTTTGCATTTAAAGGAAACGTTGGCAGCAGGTAAGGTGCTGTGTTCCTTGCTACATGGTTGATTTCTGCTTTTCGACACTGTGCTTTACATACTGCCACTAGGGGGAAATACTCTAAGAAGGGTAGACACCTGGCCTCTTCTTCCAGCAGTGATTCCTCTTTTAGATACATGTCTCCTCCCCTGAAGTAATCCAGGAGAGCAAGGTCTTCTCTGGGTGATATTGCACTTGAGGAGAAAGGTAAAAGAATACTGTTAAAGACCTTGGGGAGTTGAAGAACGATTCCAAATAGGTGGATAAGCCCAGATCAGACTCATCTCTGTCAGAGTCAGAGAAAGATATTGAAGATGCCCCTTCTCTGTCAGAACATAAGGGCAAATATATCAACAAAGACCTAATATCTGAGATCCTGTCCAAAGTGCATTCAAATATGGGCTTTCCTACTGTAGAATTACCATCCACTTCTACTGAACTAGTGTTGCAGCAGTTTATCACTTCTCTTTCTATTCATGAACATGAGCTGGAGGTTGTTCCCCGAGAATGGAAGGATCCAGACAGGATTGTAGTCTCTAAGTTAATGACAAAGCTTTACCCCCAAGAGGATGCTAACAAAAAGTTTACGTACTCTGTCTCTGTGGATTTCTAGGTGGCTAGCCTTGTGGGTCATACTTCAATGGCTGAGGAGAATATGGTCAAATATTTGGTTGACAAAAAGATTGAGTTTGCCCTAAAGAAATACTATACAAGATCCAACCGGGTTACGAGAGCAGGTATTTATGATGCCTATACTGCCAAATCTATGCTGACAGACTTAAAAGTTCTGGTTAAGGCCATTCAGTAAGGTGAAGTGTGTTCTGGACTGTTTGAAAGTCTTGCAAAGCAAACTGAATTTTTGTGAGACATTTCTTTCTCTGTAGTGCGAGTGGCACCTCTCGCTGAAGGAGTTACTATTGCAGAAAGACGGAATATCTTTCTTATGTTATGTTATGTTATTTAATCTTATAACGTGCATAGATACTCCGAGGAGTGTCCCGGTGCAAGCCCAAGGAGAAAAGAAGTGGATACCGAGAAGTGAGGATAAACTTAGTCAAACAGGTAGGTCTTCAGGTTTTTGGAAAAGACCAAAATCCTGAATAATGCAGAGAGCCAACGGAAGTGAGTTCCAGATCGTAGCCGCTCTCACAACATGTGAGCTACCTCCCATTCTTGTGAGCCAAAAGCAAGGAGTACAGGCCAGGAACTAAGATGATGATCGAAGGTGTCTGGCAGGGGTGTAAAACAGAACCTCTTCCAGAGATACACAGGACCCAGGGTATACAGAGAGCGATGGCCCAAAGTCAATGCTTTAAACTTGACGCAATTGGCCAACGGCAGCCAGTGTAGTTGACGCAGATAGTGCTGAACACTGCTTCTCATAGGGATGTTAAACACAAGTCTAGCCGCAGCATTCTGAACAGTCTGCAGTTTCCAAAGAAGACAGTCGGGCAAGCCGGCTTATAGAGCATTCGCATAGTCAACTCAGGAGAGTATCAAGGCCCGAACCACTGTTTCCTTAGCTGCTCTAGCCCAAAGCAGGAACCCATCAGCTTCTTTATCTTGATAGAGAAGGAAAGATTTCCTCAAACCAAATTCCCAGATTTTTTGCAGGTTGCCCCAAAGAGGCAGGCACAGAAAACTCCGCTGGCCATAAAGATTCTTGGAGCTGGGGGGGAAGGTCCCATACAGGAGAATTCCTGACTTTTCCTCATTGCATTTAAGCTGTGCTGAGGAGAGCCATTGAAAAACTGCTGCCAAACATTTTTTTGCCAAGGACGTAGAGCACTCAGATTTTCCCCAAGTGAACAGCAACTGGGTATCGTCCGCATAAGCTATGATTTTGGCCCCAGTTCTTCAGGCAAATAGATCAAAGGGGTAACATAGAAATTAAAATGGAGGGGACTCAAAGAGGACCCCTGGAGCACCCCAAAGCTCACCTTCTGCGGCCTGGAGGAGTGTGTGCATCCCTCCAAAAAAGACTTTAGCCCTTCCGCCAGCATCCAGACACTCCTAAATGGCTTCAGAGACTTCCACCAAGGCCGATCTAGTGCTATGGGAGGCTCTAAATCCGGATTGAGCTGGATGGAGTAGGCCTGCACCCTCCATGAAATCCGTAAGTTGTCTATTCACCACCTTTTCACAAGCCTTAGCCATGATAGGTAGAAGTGAAATACGGCGGCAGTTAGCTGGAATCAGCGGATCCTGTGTGGGTTTCTTTAAGAGGGGCAAAATCTTGGCCTTCTTAAATAATGAAGGAACATAAGCCTCCTGAAGGGAGAAGTTAATAAGTTTGTTGACTTCTGGGTTCACCGTCTCAGCGACAGAGGAAAGAAGCCTGGCAGCACAAGAACCAGATGGGGAGACTGACTTCAGGGCCTAGAGGATCTTCAGTGACTCAGGGAGATCAATAGGAAGGAAATCCATCAGGAAAGGAGACTCAGCAGGCAGAGACACCGAGGGCAGGGGCCTCACCAAAGGAAGATCACCTAGTGTAAAAGACGCCCGGATAGTGCGAACTTTCTCAATAAAAAGGTTTGACAGATCCTCACACCGGGCATTGGACGCAGGCAGAACAACAGATTCCGCTCTCGGGTCATACATTTCTGGACAATTGAGAAGATCACCTTAGAATTATTTTTAGCAAGATCAATCCGAACCACATAATAAAACTCTTAGCCAAAGCTGTAGAGGAATAGTAGAGCTTCTGAGCCTTCCTGAGGTTCAGTTTAGCCAATGGACAATAGTCCAACCGCCATAGACGTTCTAACTGTTTACAGTGTTGTTTCTGCCGTCTTAGCGTGTCCGAGAACCATGGCTTAGATGGAGAATCTCTCAAACAGCTTGCAACGGGCCATAGGATGGAACCAGGCCACTGTCCTCTTGATCCAACCAGAGAAACTATCCAGGGCCTCCTCCAGATTAGCAGAGGAGGCTGGTCGAGAATCAGCTAAAGCTCCACTAAAGGACATCGGATCAATTTTAGCAAAAGTCTTAGATACTGGCATTCTGATTATGCTCAAAACAATGCAGCTCTTCATGTGCCATTTAAAGGGGTGACATTTTTTGGATCAGACCTGGATGAAAAATTGCATAAAATGTTTAAATTTATATCAGTACGACCCCTACATTCTCAAGCCTACCCAATGAAGTCTTTTCGCCTGCTTTCCAGACACTAGTATACTCAAGGTGAGCAACGTCAAAGAGGGAAACACTTTTGACCTCAAGGTGACGAAAAGAGTAGATCTCCCTTGGGCAACGTTAAGCAGACGGCCTGACTATGCCAAACATGGCCTAGATGGCCCAGCTGAAATCGAATTGTACATTTCTGAGGCGTATGGTAACACTTCCGATTCTGGTTCCTACAGGTAGTGTAGTCAGCTACAAAACAGAGTTTATCTCCACCCCTCCAAACTCGGGGACCATTCCTACACGAGAACCCTGTTGCAAAGGTAAGTTGGATGTATTACAGCTTGCTGTTCTCACACTTTGTCAGAAGGGGGCAATAAAGAAAGTTCACTGGCCCGAAAAGGAACCTACTCGCATATTTTTCTAGTTCCAGAGGTCAGAGGAGGGTTCCACCTGGTCTTAGACATCAAGGATGCAAACAAGTGGATAACTAATATCCATTTCAAAATACAAACATTGCAGATGATCATTTCCTTGATCTCGCCTATATCTTTTCTGATTACCATAGACCTGATGGATTCATATTTCCATATCCCCGTGGCACTGGAACATGAAAGATTTCTGAGATTCTGTGTTTTTGCCATCCATTATCAGTTCCAGGTACTGCCCTTTGACACCAAATCTGCCCCAAGGGTATTTACTAAAATGATGGCCCCTTTAGTAGCTGCTCTTCTTTGCAATGTCAGACAGTCTCTCCATATCTAGACAACTTGCTTTTGGTGGCAGATTTTGTGCAGGAATCCTTGAATGGGTTGGATCTAATGCTGAGCTGTCTTTGCACTCATGGTCTCCTCAACGGAGCAAAATGTCAGCTGGTGCCATCCCAAGATTAGGCTTTTATTAGAGCCATCTTCAAGACCCAGAAGGGCATGGTATATCTGCATCAGGACATAGATGTGAGGTTGAGACAGACTATGGGTCATCTGTTGTCTCACTTCATGCAAGGCTTTAGCTGAGAGTCCAAGAGCACATGGTGTCATGTGTGTTCCTGGTGCCTTGGACACGGTTGCATGTGAGACCTCTAGTAGCACATCTCCTCAATTTCTGGAAACCTGCATCTATGGAGTAAGAGACTCAGATTCCAATGACACCTCAGGTTTCCTCCCTATTTCAGTGGTGGCTGAAGGAGGCATTACTTCTCAGATGGTTTCCTCTAGCTCCAGATCCTCCTCTCCTTCTGACGACAGATTCCAGGCTTTTTGGATGGGGTGCGACTCTAGAGGACTTCTCACCACAAGGCCTTTTGGTCACGAGTTCATTGATGCAGTCATCCAATTGGAGAGAACTCTCGAAAATATGGATATTGCTGCAATTTCTGGTAAATCATCATGTGTTGGGGAGGACGGACAACTGTGATGCCATGACTTATATCAGTAGCCTGGGGGGGTCGATGTCTTCCTCTCTCAATGTGGTGGCAATGAAGACAGGGAATTGGGTGGAGCAATATCTTCTACCTCTAATACCCACATACATCAGGGGGAAGGACAACACTTGAGTTGACACTCCCAGCAGGACAGCTGTCACATTTCACGACCTCTGCCTGACACAGACAGTGTGTCAGGAGATATGTCACACGTTTGGAGATCCTTTTCTGCCTCCTCAGAAAACACAAAGATGACATGATTCTATTATTAAAATCCAACACTGGGTGGTAGATGCCTTGTCCATTCCACGGCATTGCAAGCTTCTGTATGCCTTCCCTCCTTTTCCTTTAAGTTGAAAATTGTTGATAAAGATTCAGAGAGAAAGAACCAAGGTAGTAGCAGTGGTACCTTTTTGTCCCAGGAGATTGTGGGTACCCCTGCTTCTTTCAATTTCTCTTCTACCTTACAGGAGGATTTCTCTGTTACCTCCTACTCTGGTGTGTCAAGGGTCTTTATCTCTGACTCATCTCTCTCTTTGGGCCTGCAAATTGAAAGGGAGGAGTAAAGGAGTCTCCGATCATCTGTCCCTCTACCCTATCTTGCTACTCAAGGTATTGGAATACATTTTGGAGATGGTGCGAGGGGAATCAATGTTCTCTTTCTACTTATGAAATTCAGGCAGTGTTGCAATTTCTATTGGATGGTGTTAGAAATGGGGGCCTCTAGTTGGCAGTGTCTTGCACCCTGACCATGTAGCAACCCTAATTCTAGTCAGAGTAAGGGAATTACACAGCTAAAACAATCCCTGCTCACCTCCTTGGTATCTTGGCATGAGCAGTCAGGCTTATCTCAGAGGCAATGTGTAAAGCATTTGTACATAAACAGACAGTAATACAGTGAAAACAGTATAATAGGATACCACACCAGTTTAAAAAATAACCAATATGTATTTGAATAAAACAAGACCAAAATGACAGAAATTCACATACACAAGCAAAGATATGACTTTTAAAAGATTACAAAGAGTTCAGGAAACTATGGATGTGTCACTTTCATCACAAAGTACCTGGGATGCATCAAAATCAGAGATGAAAAAAGGCACAGGGGAGATGAGGTGCTGGAAAAACAAAGCGATGTGTCAACTCCTTACTATCAGAGGAGTTGATGCGTCAATTCCTTACTGCCAGGGGAGGTGATGCGCCAATTCCTTTCTGCGGTGCAGAGGATGTGATGCATTGATTTCTTACTGCCAGGAGAGGTGATGATTCGATTCCTTACTGTGAGGGGAGGTGATGCTTCAGTTTTTGGACACGCCGCCTCTGTTTCCTAATGCTGGGCTACTTCGGTGAACAACTTGGGGCACAGGTGCCATGCTTCGAAAATCTGGACGTGCTGGGTCAATGAGGTGGTGGATAAACAGACCCTGCAGCAATTTTCCAGTTGTGAGCAGGTGTTGCATTGATTTCTTCTACCGCATATCAGGGCCTACGTCGGAGTTAGAACGGGTGCCTAAGAAATCGGAGACATGAGACATAGTGCTGCAGCGATCTTTTCAGCTGAACAGCAGGCACTGCCAAAATTGTTTGGCAGCACTGCAGTGATGCTTTGGTTTTTCAGCCACACAGTGGTGTTGCATCAGGAAAAATGAGCGCGGATGGTCGTTGCTTGGATTTTCTCAGTTCTTTGCAACAAAACCACCTCCAAGGACCCAGAACAGGAATTGGCACCACTTGTCAGGTCAGGACTCCCAGCAGAGGAGTTCATGGGCTGCAGCTGAAATCTTCGATGGCCCTAAGACTTCTTAACAGGAGGCAAGCACACACAAGCCCTTGGAGAACCTGGGAAAGCAGGATACAGAAAGCAAAGTCCTGTCCTTTCACTGCCCAAGAAAGAAGCAGCAATCAGAAGGCCAACACAGCAAAGTGGTAGCCCCTCCTGGCTACTTCTCCAGCTCATCTTCTTGGCAGAATGTCCGCTTAGTACAGGAGAGTTCTGAAGTTCTGGTGTCATAGCTCCATTCCTTATACCAGTTTCTGCCTTTGAAGTAGGAAAACTTCAATGGACAGTCTTAGTAGTGCACAAGACCCTGCCTTTCTCTGACCTGACTTCAGGCAAACTACAGGGGGGTGGATCCAGCACATCCCTATTTAGATGTCAGTAACAACTCCTCCCACCACACTAGCTCAGGAAGACCCATCAGGCTGGTGATGGGCCATCAGAATATACAGGACACACCTCAGTGACTGTCTAGAGTGAATACACAAACAGGCTAACTGTCTCCACAGGCAGGCAAAGGCACAGAATGGTAAAGAAAGAAAATGCCCATTTTCTAAAAGTGGCATTTTTCAACAACGCAATTTAAAATCCAACTTCAATAAAAGATGTCTTTTTTAATTGTGAGTTCAGAGACTGCAAACTCCAAAGCTCTATCTCTTAACCAATTGAATGTTACACATGTAAGAGGTTACAATGCAGCTCCAATGAACATATAAAACACACCAGTATATGTCATACATTTCACCCACACTGCAACCTGCCCATGGGCTACCTTGGGTCTACCTTAGGGGTGCCTTACATGTAGAAAAAGCAAAGGTTTGGGCCTGGCAAGGGGGGCCACTTGCCAGGTCGACGTGGCAAAACTGCACACTAAACTTTACTAGGGACTTACTAGTAAACCAATATGCCAACCATGGATAACCAATCACAATTACAAGTTACACAGGGAGCACTCACACTTTAGCACTGGTCAGCAATGGCAAAGTGCCCAGAGTTCTAAAACCAGCAAAAATGAAATGCAGAACACAGTCAAAAACAGGTCAGAAGCAAAAAAGACAGGGGAAAAACACACCAAAGGTGCCAGGTTTAACAGATTGTTTTAATAAGGGCCTTTCAGTGTCTACGTTATGATCTCATTGGGCTGCTATTCAGGCTTTTCGTAGTAGTCCCAATGGTGAATTCCCAGATAATGGGGTTTTGGTTTTTAGGATTATCAAAAGTTTCTCTGTTTGGAGACCTGCTATCACCCTTTTTGTCCTCCTTGGTATTTGCAGTTGGTTCTAACTTCAGTTTTGCCTTTGAACCTCTGTCTTCAGTGGGAATAAAGCAACTAACTCTCAAGGTTATCTTTTTGGTTGCAGTAATCTCAGCTAGACGTATGGGGGAATTAGGGGCTTTTCTGTGTAATTCTCCTGGTTTACAGATTCTGGATGATGGGGTCATTTTGAGAACAGATCCAGTTGTTCTGCCTAAAATTCCTTCCCTGTTTAATAGGGAGCAGAAATTTTTTCTCCCTTCCTTTTTAGGTCGAGCCTAGGCAGCGCGCATGTGCTGCTCTAGGAAAACAAACTCTTGGAATCAATCTGGACTTTTCACACGCTTGTGCGTGTGTTTTATATTTTTTATTTTTTCTCTATTGGGCTTGGCGTGCGAAGACAGCACGCAATTGGGCAAAGACAGGTGCATGTGCCACCTTTCCCAGGAAATGTATCCTCCCACGGCCTACGGCTTGCAGTTACGAGCAGCAGCGTGCCATCTGTTATTCGCGGGCAGCGGCAGGCTCAAGCGCGCACGAGCGCACCATTCCCGGGCTTGTTTACCTCTCTAGAGTAACACTTATCCCACAATGCACTACACTTGTGCCTTTGCTCGTGCGCTGGAGGCGCACGGCACGTGTCCCACCAAGGGCTCTCTCCGCCTTTCATCTCACATCTGTGGCCCAGCGATAACGTCAGGTTGGACCCAAGAGCCCCAGATGGAACAATACGTTTCAGCCTCAGATTGTGCTGCACCGCTCTGAGTCACAGGAATGGCTTGCTTTTTTAAAACAATGTTGATAAAATTCCTGGCGCCATGTGGAGGAACACGGGGATATTACTGGGAAAGCATAGATCTGATATCAGCCTCTTAATACGTTGATGGCACTCACGGTCCCGGCCTTTGTTTCAGTTTCCTTTCACTGCCTGGGCTCACGCGGACCCTTACGTGTCTCCTCTCATGTCTCTGCTGCCCCCCCTCATCCTTCGGCCCTCCTATCTTCTTGTCATCTCACTCCATCCTCGGAAATAATCCTCACTGGCTCTCCGTCCTGACCTCCCCTCCACCCTTCATATGAGTCATCTCTGCCCCCCCTCCCACTCTAATTCCCTTACCCCACTTCCTGCTCCGTTACAATTCCCTGGCTCCCCCTTCACTAATCCTCACTCGCCCCCTCTCCACCGACCCGCTCTCTGCCTATCCATGATTCCCTGGCCTCTCTCCTTCCGGCACACCTGTCCTCCCGCCCCCTTCCCCCTTCACTCTTCTCTTCCTCCTAGCCTCTGTTCCGCTCTCTGTCCCTCCTCATGATTCTCTTTCCTTCCCTTGCTGTCCCCCTCCACTTTCCTCCTCCTCCTCATCATAGCCTTTTATCCCCTCCTGAACACCTGCCCTTATCCACTGAACCCTGATAATTCTCTCCCCCACCATCCCCTCATATCCCCCCACCTGATCCTCTCTCCTCTCTCACAGACTCTCTCTGGAGCTCTCCTTCTAATGTCTTCTCCCACGTCCCACCCTTCCTCTGAACCTCTCTCCCTTCCTCTGAACCTCTCTCCCGCCCTCCACCTCTCCAAATATCCTCTCTTCCGCTCTTCCTCTCCCACACTTTCCTCCTCCCGATACTCCCCACTTCTCTCCTCTCTGCTGAACATCCTCGCTCTCCTCCTCTGGATCCGCACCCGTCTTCTCCTCCTGGTGCCATCTTCTTCCCTCCTCCGATCTCCTCTCTTCCCTGCTTCTAAAACCCTCAGCTCCCTTCTTCCTGAAGATGTGTCCTCCACTCGCCCAAACCCTCACATGTTCCAGCTGGTGTACTTACGGTATGATGTGGTGCCACCATTTGCACATGCCTGCATTTTACCACATGAGTGGAATATATGTGTTTTTTAACAGACATCTCTACTGGTCGAACTGCATAGACTGATAATCTGCACTGACTTCTGCAGCCCAGTGTTACCAGGGTACATTACAAAGCATGCTTCTGTCCATGACACACAGGGATCGCGTCCTTAAACATCATAGGGCGTAAAATTGTGTGGCCGGATTATTAACAGGATAATGTGCTGCATGGCTAAACACTTATAAGGTCCCGAAGGCAAGACCTATTGGCTATGCCAATGCTTGTTTCACATCCTTCTTCTGAAGTTGAAAGGTTCTCAATTTACTAGATGTTAGGAGAGTGATTTTGCTTTATTTGGATCATACCCTGGGTTTCATAAAATCAGATCATTTTCTCATAATCTTTGGGGGACTAACCAAGGTGGAAAAGCATCTAGTATTTCCATTAGTTGATGGATCAGGGGGGCTATTTCTGTAGCAGATGAGCCAGCTAATGTTTCCCCTCCTGCCTCGATTCAGGCACGCTCCACTAGAGGAGTGGCGGCCTCTTGGGCTAATTTCAAAGGTTTTTCTTTGCAGGAGATTTACAGAGCAGGCACCTGGACCACTCCACATACATTCTTATACGACTACATGATTGATGGAGTACGGTTGGGTAAGGTTTCCTTTGGTCAAAAAGTGTTGGAATCAGTTTTGAACTCTACATGATTTATTTTTGTTTGCTTTATTTCATGAGAGGCATCTGCATTTTTGATTGTTATTAAATTAAATTATTTTATTTGCAGAGTATCGGATTACTGTGATTCTTTGGCCAGTATTAGCTTTGATATTCCTCAAAAGTAATTGACTGTGATGAGGGGCGCAGGGTAAAGCCAAAAAATAATGGGATGAGAAGAGATGGGAAGAGCTAGGAGAGGCCATTGGGCATCCTGATAGTCAGATGTTTTGGTCCCTTGTGTCTAAATGCAACTTCGAATGCTCACCTACTTTGGAAAACAACATTTCGGCTGCAGAATGGCATAATCATTTTAGCGAGTTGTCCTTTAATGGTTTCACCAATGACAGTCCCCAGATGTTCCACGATATAGGTGGTCCTACATGTACCCTTACATTCACTAGGGAGGAGATAATGCACTCTTTAGGTGTTATTATCCCTGCAAAAGCCCCAGGTTTAGATGGCATCCCGGGCAACCTCTTTCGAGCTGATAGGGACAACTGGGAAACCTATTTCACGAAACTGGGCAATTATATTGCTAGTGGGGGAGTATCCCGGACACCTGGAAGGGGGCAGAAGTAATACCCATTTTTAAGAAAGGGGACAGGTCGAAGCCCGCCAACTACCGCCTAATTAGCCTGATAGATTGTGCCCAGAAGGTCTTCTGCCGGTCGGTCCTTGTTAAAATCCAGACCTGGATGGATGAGAATGACATTCTCTCTCCTCTCCAAGTGGGCTTCAGGCGGAAGACCGGCACCATCGTCCAGACTTTTCACCTGGTCTTGCTGTATTGGAAGGTAGTTTTGCTGGGTAAAGGCAGCTTATATCTTGCCTTTATAGATCTTAAAACAGCTTTCGACCTAGTCCCCAGGGATTTACTGTGGAAAGTCCTTCCAACATGGGAATGCCTCTGGAAATCTTAGAACCACTCATCAGGTTGCATGAGGATTATTTTGCCTGTGTGTGGTGGGGAAACCATGGCCAAACCACCGAGCCATTCAAGATCCGGCAGGGGTACGCCAAGGGTGTGTCCTGGCCCCCACTCTCTTTTCCATATATGTGAACCAGGTGGCCGATCACTTGTGTTCCATCCCATCTGACGCTCCCTCGCTGGCAAACCATAAAATAGCTAACTTATTGTTTGCGGACGACACCCTTTTGGTGTCCAAAACCCCCATGGGCCTACAAAAACGTTTAAATCACTTTAAGGCCATTTGTGATGCGAGGGCTTTAGTCCTCAACACTACTAAAACCAAGTTAATGATTATAAATCCCCACAAATCCTTTAAAAGTAACTTGGTCCTAGATAATGTTCCGCTTTAGCGAGTTGGTTCATTTAACTACTTGGGAATCCAGTTGTCTGAGGGAATGGCCTGGAGGAAAGACTTAGGGAAGGCGTCCCTGCAATTTTCCCAGTTAACTGGGGCTTTGCGGCGGGAGCATTGTCTTTCGTATACCAACCCTATAGCCCTCGCAATCAAGTTGTATAGTTGCAAGGTAGTCAGTAGTGTGCTATACGGGGCGGAACTGTGGGGTTTCATTAACGTTAATTCCCTTTCATCAGTTGAAAACAAGTTCCTTAGAAGCTTGGTATCACTCCCCCAAAGCACTCCCCTTCTTCCCTTGAAACTTTACTTGGGTATTAAGTCAATAAACAACCAAGTGAGCCTACGCCCATTGCTTTTTTGGCATAGAATGGTTACAACCCCAGATCTGGCCCCCTATGCCGCCGCTTTTACTGAAGTTTCTGCCCTGGATAAATACCATAAAATTGGGTGGATTAAACACATAGATACCATCTGGGTAGGCATAGGTGTGCCTAAGGAGATAGAAGGTCTCTCGCCCACATTCTCCAGGGATCAACTAACATCTCAGTATTGGGCATTGGTAGAACAGAAGAATTTCCTGAAAATTCGTCATGGCTGTTTAACTGATGTATTTACTGACATAAAATCCATCAGCCGGCTAGAAAGCTATCTTGATTTTATTAAAGTGCCGGCAGACAAGAAATTGTACACCCAGTTCAGACATGGCTATCTACCCATTAATGGTTTTACGAATTCCTGGCTGACAAATTCATCAAAGCCCAAGGGCTGTCCCTCCTGTCCAAGCCCTTATGAATCATTAGTCCATGTATTTTTGGCTTGTGCTGCTTATGCCAGACCTAGAAGGAAATGGCTAGCACTGGTATGTAGACAACTAGGGACATACAGCCACAAAGACGCCCTAAGCATTTTAAAGACAGATGCGAGACCACTCTATGCTTGTGTAACTGCAAAATTCCTGGGCCAGCTTTGGGTCATTAGAAGGAGGGCTGTATCTACCTCCCCGACTGGCATGAAGAAATCATATAGATCAGTCCAGTCGGGTGTGTTGGCTTGTAAAAACGTTTTTTATGTCACCATTTTAAACTTTTTATTCTCTTTTTATTGGTCACTTGGGGCATGGGTTTTAAAATGGCTATAGTTGTGTAAACGGGCCGCAGTCCTCAGCAAAATTAGATATTATTACTGTTTATTAATGCACTCGCACTTTAGCCCTGTATCGATAGGTACATTTTATTTAACATTGAAATTTGTGTAGTTTTGTTCCCTTTTTGTGCAGGTATATTCGTATTAAGAATTAGTACATTTTTGTTCCTCTCTTTTTAGTCCTAAGAGCCTCGACAGGGATCACTTTATAGTATTTTTTATCTTAAACATCGTCATCCGAGATTTATGTGTTTGTCTCTTTTATGGTATTGCAAAACCGAAATAAAGACTTTGATGATGATGACAGTGGCGAGGATGCAGGGATAATGTTCTGGTTACTTACTGTTAATCTTCATTACCCCTAGTCCGAAGTCCTCATCACAGTCAATACGACCCTTCCTCAGGTTCAGGCTTCAGATGGCTTGGTATTTCAGGAAGAGGAAGGGGATTGGCCATGTCTTATAGCGCCCAACCTGGGTGGGATTAGTGCAAGTCCACTCCTACTTCCTAGTTTTGGTCCTGTCAACTAGGTTGGCTCACCTCACGAGTAATTGACTGTGGCGAGGACTTCGGACTAAGACTGAGGAATATCCCATAAGGAACCGGAGCATTATTATTAACGAAGCCGGCAGATTGAGCATAATTTCAAACAGTCCCTCTGTACAGATCAGTTTTGAGGGCAGTATAAAAGGAACGGAATGCAAGAACTGTGCCGCAATTACACTATGTGCATAAATCCCCTTTTCTTAAAACCTAAAGCACTAGCTAGTGAAACATTACATAATGAATACACAATGTGCTATACTGCCTTGCAGAGCAGTTGTTAATGGAAAGTAGTGCAGCATATTTGCTGCATAATTAAGTCAACCCATGCACAGAGTTTGGTTGTCTCCAACCACATAATTCCAGCGGCTTGGATTATAAACAATGAAACTTGAACTACCCAAGGCTGCTAACACCCTAAGCAAATGACTTTGCCTGATATTTCCTAAAGCAGATACTTACACTTGGGGTGTGACGTTCGCATATTGCTTGAGGCCACGTGAATTTTAAGAGTGCGCGGTTTTCAAAAGTTGCAAAATTCGCTATATTCAGACTGCACCCACCTTTCAGTCTACAAAACTGAGAGGGTTAGCTGCACTGTGAACCCTGCTGTTATTTTATATGTTCTTATAAACTGAGAAGTCTTTCCTCTGTGCAATATAACGTTTATCATGATATATAAATATTGTATGTTAAAGGGACGCTACTAGCAATAACGTTTCGTTTTTCGGTTTATTGTACAGGGTATATAATAAACTGAACAATAGACATTTACATAGTTCTCCATCAATGCTACAAACATCCCGACAGGATACGCACCAGACTGCGAGCAGGTCCCTCGTGGCTTGGAGACAGGCTCACACAGGCAGGGGGCAGTAGATGTTGAGGCCCCTCGTGGCTTGGAGACAGGCTCACACAGGCAGGAAGGGCAGTAGATGTTGAGGCCCCTCGTGGCTTGGAGACAGGCTCACACAGGCAGGGAGGGCAGTAGATGTTGAGGCCCCTCGTGGCTTGGAGACAGGCTCACACAGGCAGGGAGGGCAGTAGATGTTGAGGCCACTCATGGTTTGTGGACAGGCTCACACAGGCAGGGGGGCAGTAGATGTTGAGGCCCCTCGTGGCTTGGAGACAGGCTCACACAGGCAGGGAGGGCAGTAGATGTTGAGGCCCCTCGTGGCTTGGAGACAGGCTCACACAGGCAGGGAGGGCAGTAGATGTTGAGGCCACTCATGGTTTGTGGACAGGCTCACACAGGCAGGGGGGGCAGTAGATGTTGAGGCCCCTCGTGGCTTGGAGAAAGGCTCACTAAGGCAGGGGGGCAGTAGATGTTGAGGCCCCTCGTGGCTTGGAGACAGGCTCACAGAGGCAGGGGGGCAGTAGATGTTGAGGCCCCTCGTGGCTTGGAGACAGGCTCACACAGGGAGGGGGGGCAGTAGATGTAGAACCAGATTTTGGTGTCAACCTACGCAGCACTCCGTTATGTTCCCATTATAAACGGAAATTGATCGAAAAACATCGAAGATGAAGGGGCTGCGTCATCCATTTGCCTGAGTCATAAAAGCAGTGTTCTACATTACTCACGCATTCGATTAATCAAATTCCGATTCCCTCCGGCCAGCCCAGGCGCTAATGAACTCCAGCAGCAACGCTAATAGGGGCGCGCGCGGGACTGCAGTGTGGGCGAACACAGCCTCGTGGAGTGACGGAGAAGAACGCGAGAAACAGATCGAGTGCGTTTCTATAGAGTTTGGGCGGCAAGGACTTCTTTACGAGGCAACGTACTGTGTAGTGAATCAAATTCCCCTCTTCCTAAAGACAACTGCCAAGATTTTAATAAAATAGTTTCTCATTGCTAGCAGTAGGGCCCTGGCACCATTGTTACGTGACTGGACCTTCCTTTCACACAGTTGTTTCTCATGTTTTACTGTAATTGAAAGTAATAATGACTACTAGCCATATTATCAAGAACGGCGATAACATTATCGCCGCTTTAGCGGCAGGAAACTGCAGCTAAAGCGGTGATAAGGGGCTTGATAATATGCCGCAGAGAATTCCAATAGAAGCCCAGGCGAAGGACAACTAAACCTGGGCTTATGTTGGAATTCTCTAGTGCATATCATCAAGCCCCTTATCGGCTCTTTAGTGGCAGTTTCCTGCCGCTAAAGCGGCAATAATGTTATCGCCGTTCTTGATAATATGGACCTACAACTCCTAGAATGCATGCACGAATAGTTCATAGAGAATTCAGGACAGAAGAAAACCCTGGGTTAGTAACCCTGGTAACCCTAGTTTTGCATTGTCTTATCATCATTCGTCTTTTACCAGTAGTATCCCAAAAAAATCTCTTAAAAATATAGAACGATCCGAGAAACATTTGCTTCAGAACTCTCAGGTTTCCCAGTTCCATCCATGAATAGCACATACAGTCAATATACATTATTTTATTCTTGTGATTTGTGGTCCTTATTTAGCCAATCTCTACAAATCCAAGAATGCACCGGAAAGACCAGGGGCCATTTTACACAAAGTGCCCCGAGGGTGCAACGGGCGTTGGCACCTGCTTTGCAAGCACCCGGGGCACTTTGCTATTACAGAAGGGACCGCAAACGCTGGAGCGTCCTCTTCTGTAATACTGAAAGCACTGGCACATATATACGCCTGCGCTTTCTCAAGAGGGTGCTCCCTCGTATGCATGGGGTGTGCATCATGCCAATGAGGGAATCCCTTTGCCTTTGCGCCCGCAACATATAATAGACGTGGATGCAGAGGCAAAGCAGCTGTCAGGAGGTGCGATGTCAGTGCTCCCCCTGATGGTAGCCCTTTAAAGGGGGGAAATGAGGTCCTATGGACCCCAGGACATTTCCTTGCAGGTGGGTGCAGTCACTCAATGCACCCACCTGCAAGGGGATCTCAAATCCCCTTTAAAAGTGCAGGCGGACTGCCACCTGTACGGTATAACACGGAGTGGCTGTTTCAAAGCCCCTCAGTACATCACTTGAATGCGCTTCCCCCAGGGCAGCACAAGTTTGCATGGGGCCCAATTATTCATAAGGAGCACTTTCTCTGCTTGCGCCACGGCACACCTTAAAAAGGGTGCACCAGGTGCAAACAGAGAAGGTGCGCCCTATTACATAGAGTGTGCTGCTCCCAGGGAAACCATGAACTCGTGCTACACTGGGGGGCAGCGCAGTCATTGAAAAACGCAGCGGCTGCTTTGAAGCCTCTCCGTGTTTTCACAGTGCAGACGGCAACTTGCCTGCACTTTTTAAGTAGGTTAGAGATAACCTTGTAGATGGGTGCAGTCACTGACTTGACTGCATCCGCCTTCAAGGGGATGTCGGGGGGTCAATGGGACCCCTTTCCGCCCTCCAGAGGACTGCTCTCAGGGGCACACTGAAAGTGTGCCACCTTTTAGGAGGTGCACTGTCAGTGTGCATCCTGATAGCTTCTTTGTCTCTGCGCCTGTATCTATAATACGGTGCAGGCGCGAAGGCAAGAGATTTCCCAGGCCCCATGCAAATGAGGGAATGCCCCCTGTAGATAACACTGGTGCTTTATGTGCACCAGCACTATCGGTATTACAGAAGGGGATGCACAAGTGCCTGCAGCCTCTTCTTTAATCCCAAAGAGCCCCGGGGCACGCAAAGCAGGCACACACACCCCTTGCACCCACTGGGGCACTCTGTTTAATACAGACCCTGGACTGGTTTAACTACTCAGGCATGAAGCTGAGACGCTTGAGAGCTTTGTTAGGAATGAGTCTTGTTGTTGAACTTCTTTCAGGGAGAGTTATGGAGGTGCTCTAGGGAAGAGTCAGTAAACCGGCTCTGAAGCTTATGAATTCAGAGCAGCAAAGATTCAAGAGGCTGCACACTCGTTAATTCCGACACTTTTGGATAGCATTTCTGTGTGCTCAAAGGGCATTATATCTCATCTCACACCAGCTTATCCGTGAAATAATGATGTTATCAAGGTTTTTTACCACATTGAGGGATCCTAACCATGTTGAACCAAAGTTTAAGGACATAGCTGCGACTTCTTGTCAAGTGAGATGCACTTCATCAGTAATTTTTCTCTTTACTATATGTAGGGCCCGCTGATAATATGCTGGGCTTTGTGGGCCCATACTTTCAGTAATGAAATCAAAACTGAAACCTGTTGTTGGCTGCATCGGTTGTAGTGTTCCGTGTGACAAGCAGAGCTCTTGTTTCTCATGTCTATGTGTGAGTAGCACACGCTGTGCAGCTGTTTAGTGTTGTATGCTGGGATTCATACTCCGCGTTCTCGTATTTCAAAGACCACAAATACACCAACTCACAGAAAATAATGCACTTGATGAGTAGTTGATGCATGGTAGTGGGACGATTGAGAGATTTGATCAAGTTCTCACTTGGAATCTATGATGAGTCAGACTTCTAGCTTTATGTCAACATATAGAATTATAGATAGGTAAAAAGTGAATTACGAAAGTAGATCAATTTGCTCTTGTCTCCGGTTATAAATTAAATGCTGATAGACGTGAAATCCTTCCTTTAAATAAGTTAAGTTTTCATGCTGATTTCTCTATTTCATCTTTTCAGTGGAATTAGAACAAGATTAAATACCTGGGTTTATGGTTCACTTCCTCTATTAAAAATACTGTCGACCTGAATTTGAAGGAGTTACTCTCAGTTGTATCTGTATCCACCTAGCGCTGGCACCCTCTGTATTTATCATGGTGGGGTCGACTGGATACCATAAAAATAATGTTAGTTCCGATCATATTGTTTTATTTATCTAATATCCCAATCAATATTCCTAAATCTTTTTACAAAAACACTGTATGCTATTCTATCCACATTTTTATGGCAAAATAAAACAGCAAGAATGTCTCTTTCTAAGCTTAAAAGACCTAAGAATAAGGGAGGCATTAACTTTCCAGATTTTCACTCTTACCATTCTGCTTTATTTCTTAAGCAATCTGCTTTTCTTCTATCCAATAATCAATCTGACACTATACCTCACCCTTTATGGGTGGGAGTTGAAAAATCTTTTTTTCATCCTTTTTCTTTTGAAGAATTTATCTCTTTCTCCTATACTCCTCCTTCTTTAACTTCTCCCATTCTTAAAAATGCTCGAAAAGTTTTTCAACCGCTCTTATCCTCTTCACAATATGATCACGCAAAATGTTTAAATTCATCACTTTGGTATAATAAACATATTAAACTTAACAATAAATGTATCTTTTGGAAAGAGTGGTTGGCTCAGGGCCTTAAATGAACTCATAAACTTTTTCACAATGGTGTTTGTATCCTGTTCCCAACAATGCAATCTCGTTTTTCTCTCCCCTCATCATATCAATTCAGATACACATCTTTGACTGCAGCAGCTCAATCTGCTTATAATGCTTTACCCTCTGACCCTCCTCCTGTTCCCTCATCCTCTCATATAGCTTTAATTTTATGTAACTCACCCTCTGCCTCTCAAATTTATAAATTGATAACTAACATCCCCCTTTCGCGAGAAAAGTCAGACGTCGAATATAGTTGGTAAACTGATCTAGGAGAATCCTTTCCCGTTTCACTCTGGAATAAAATCTGGGCTAAATTACGGAAGTCCTCTAGAGTAGCTAATACAACACTGACTCTATTTTTTGTTTATAATAGACTTCTCATCACCCCTGCTAAACTCCACAAGATTGACCCCAAATTTCCCTCTACTGGTTGGTCCTGCACTAATACATTCACAGACCTCAAACATATGTTGTTTACTTGTCCATTAATTCATGTTTTCTGAACTTGTGTCCGGCAACATGTTAACAATATTTTTCATACTCGTGTCCCATTTTCCTTCACTCATATTTTTCTCAGAAGCATTTCTGAAGAATGGTCGTCACAAACTATTGGGGTGCACATTATTGATTTACTCCTTGCTGTTGCCTTTCAACAAATTACAAAATCATGGAAGGGTACCTCTGCGGTCTCCTCTCAGGCTTGGTGGTACGAAATCTGCTATAATCATAGATTAGATAGAGCCTATGTATATCCCATCTCACTTGCAATTAAAAGAGATTTACTTTGGTTACCTGTCACCTGGAACCCTCCGTGGAAGAAGTACTCAAACCGCCTTGAATTTTGTATCCATTATTGTTTAAAATGTTCAATTTTATTGTTATATGCTGATTTAATGAATTAGGAACATTTTATTGTAATATTGTTTTGCTTATTCAATTATTATATCTCTCCCCTCTCCTCTTTCTTTTCATTCTCTCTCTCCCCCTTTTTTCTTCTTTCCTTTCGTACCTTTCTCTTTTGATCTGATGCATTATTATCTTTTTCTGGTTTTATGATATTAATCTTACATTGCCTGTATTATGTTATAAATATTTTGTTTATCAAATAAAATCTTTAAACTTAAAATAAAAGTGAAGTACGGGTCTATTTTTCACCGAGGGTGTCTGAGTAAATAAAAATAAATAACCAGAGCTTGTTGTCCATGATGTCTGGATTTAAATCCAGTTATTCACACTAGTTGCTCTCTACCAAAGCCATACACATCCAAACAGTAGGTTTCCAGTCCTGGGCTTTAATAGGACTACCTAATGTGATCTGGGAGTTGTAGTCATGGTAGCCTCCACCAATTGGATGGAAATGAATACTAACAATAATTTGCTACTGAAAAGCCAGAACTCAGTATATGGTTTACTGAAGAAATGGAGTGAGGTGGCCTTCCCAGCGGTGATTAGCTACCAGATGACTCTGTGCCACCTGGACACTGATCTGTCTATGCGAGTCTACCCTCTCAGTTTTTATGATTGTTTTTGCGTCACGTTCTATAGCGCCAGGGTGCCCGTAGGGTGTTTGCTGCGCTTTATAAATGCCATATACAATACAATACAATACAATACAATACAATCTTTAATCCTAAACACTTTTTTTAACGAGGCATGCAATATGCGAGTTGTAGACTCACTGCATTTAACTAATCCCACTTCGACTAACACCGAGGAAAAATAATCTGTTAAAGAGAAGCTCAAGTGCAAGGTGTGCTATGGACAAGGGATAATTTGGTAATCCTAGCCTGGGTCGAGGTAATCACCTCACTCCATATCATCAAAAGCCATTCAACGTTTTCCATTTTACACTTGAATGTGAGGTGTGGAGGAGCTTCAATATCACAGCTCTCAAGTCCCCCAGGTGTGTGCATAAGTAGCTCATCCAGTCTAGGATTCTTCTTGCATGCTGGGACTTATGTCTTGGATTTCCCTTTGGACCACAAATCCTAGATTGCAAAAAAACTGTGCTGCACGAAATACTCATGCATAGAACTTGAAAACCTGAAAGGTGTGCATTGTAATGAAACACCTGCTATTACTTGCATGTACCAGAACAAAAGGGAGAATATTTACAAGCCCCTATTGCCACCACAACGTCACGTCCAGTGACGCTTTAATGGTGATAGGGGCATTGCCTTATTTACAAGGCAGCGTTAAGCCACTAAACGTGGCTTATCGCTGCCTTGTAAATAAGGCACCCTTTCACGCTGTAATTATGGTGCCCCACCGCAACACCCATTGATTTTGACGCTACCCCCTATTTACAAGGGAGGTGTAAATAGGAGGCAGCGCCAATATTAATGCAAAGGAAAACCTGGTCTTAAACAGGCGAAATGAGGAGAAATGCTTTATTTCGCCTCATTTTGCTGTTTCCATGAGTGCTGCTTTTAGGCATCACACATAGAAACAGCAAATTGCCATTAATTGTTTATGTGCAAGAAGGAGTCTCTTCCTGCACATAAACAATAAAAAAAAAAGAATTTACATTTTGAAACTTATATGTGTGCACAAAGAAGTTAAGAAACTTCATTTAAAGATTGTTTATGTGCAGGAGGGTCTCCTGTTTATCAGCAGGAAGAGGGACCTTCCTGCACATAAACAATCTTCCCCTCAACACAGACACCCTTGCACGATGGTGCAAGGGTGCCTGCGTTGGCACTAGGCTGCTAAGTTTAGTGCCAGGGCAGGGGGAACTGTAGGGCTGCACCATATTTTGGAAGAATGGTGCAGTCCTGCGTTTCTGAAGTGGCGAGTGCGGTGTTAAGCCAGGAAGGCTAGCGCTGCACTCCACACTTCACTGTAAATATGCCCCAAGGGATACTAACCACCAGGGGCGTAGGAGACACTAAAATTCTGGGGGGGACAGAGACAACCTTGTGCACTTTCCAGTGACCCTATACAAATCACCGCCCGTTAAACAAACACAATTGTATACTTTCGAAGTAAAATATTGAGAAAAGCAGGCATGTAGTCACAGTTTGCATGTATGCTTTATTGTTATTTACATTCATATAGTAATGAGACCAAATGTTTAAAAAAAACATATATACATGAATCTTGCATCTTAATGCACAAAGCAAACAAAGGCCGCTGACTTAGGGTAGGGGCGTCGTGTTTGCAAGTGCATTATGGTTTGAAAAGTACCTGCTGCTGCATTCCTGGTCTCCAGCAATTTTCAGGCAACAATAAAAATGTGAAGATAACTTTGGTGATTAATGTTCTTTTTTGAGAGATTGAATGCTTGTCTAGTGAAAGTTTTAATTCAAAAGGTCAGTGAGTTACTGCTTTTGTCTGAGATATTCTTTTGGTATTTGAAGTTTATAAGTTAAAATCCTAACATTGAACAGTGAGCTATTAACCGTCATCAAAGAGCTGCATAAAAACTTCAATGTATAGATTAGAACATTATGATTTTTCCCCAGTCTTTCCCTATCCTAATGTTGGAAAATGGGTTCATTAGGATAGAAATCAATTCTGATTATTGAAGAGAACCCCCCAACCATGGTGTTATGTTTTACATTCTGAGTTTGTGTTTCTCGAGTGTTGCAAAGCCGCCCTGGGCACTCCCCAACTTTTTGCTGACTGGTACTGGTGGTACCTGACTGACTGACCCTGGCCTCTGCCTAAACAGTCAGTGCTATTCTGAAAGAGGCACTTAAAAATACAGTGAAAACACCTACATACACTAGGGTGCACTATGGGTTAGGGTACCACTATGATTGGCATGACCTCTCCTATAAGGCCCTAGTACATAATAGGGCAGGGGGATTAGAACTACTTTTAAGTCCCTAGAATATAATAAGGCATGGCAGTTTAGAGGCCAGCAGCCCTTTCTGCACTTGCATGTGTGCACTGCTGAAGCCTGAGGTCAGTTTAAAAGTAGCCCTGTGTTATAGTGCTGCTTTTAAAATGCAAATTGTGCCCAAACTCGACTTTTGGGTTTGGGGAACTTACAAATTGATCAACTACAATGTTGGGGCAAAATTAAGTGGAAACATGTTTTCCACTTAACTTTGGCTGTATCGTATTTGCCACATAATACATCATCTGCTGCATAATCTAACGATTTCCTCCAAAACAATTTTGTAGCTCAAACGGATCCCAAATTACTAAACGAAATGTGACTTGTGTTGCTGTGAAGTTTATGGCCCTTTGCAAAGGTTAGTAAAGAAAACAATTCCTAAGAAAACAAGTGGTCCCAGACACTCCTAATGACACTCAAATTAATACCTGTAGGAGAGTGTAGTATGCAATCAATTCATACAACCGAAAATGTATAATGTAAAGGCACATTCAACAGGGAAATCTCATAGATAAGAGGCCAACCAAAGTCAATTAAATTGCAAACATCAATTTATTTCCCGCTGAATCATATTCATAAAATGCAAAATTAGGGTCTGACTACGATGGCAGGCGGACTTCAGTACCACCGCCATCGAATCGGGGAATGGGACCGCTGGCCTTCAAGGTGGAGGCCCCACGATAGGCATTACAATGCGACTGCCACTACGGTGTTCGCATTGCCTATCTTTTACATTGCAGCAGGTGCTGCTGGCTGCATCATCCGCCGCAAAGTAAAAAACAAAAGGAACATGTTAAATATATCGGTGCCTGCCAAATGGTGCAGTGATATGTTGTGATGCATCATAGATGCCCCCCAGGACCCATGTCTGGGGGCCAGGGGTAAAGGGGCCTGCTACGGGCCCCCAATGTCCCTTTCACCAGCATTTCCATGGCAGGTGAACCGCCATTGATAAGCTGGCGGGTAAGGCACATCGTAATCCCTGCTGCGGTGCATGGTAGGCACCACCAGCATTGTAGAAACCACAAGCCCCTCCACCACACCAGCGGGCTCAAGAAGCCCGTCGGGTGCGTGGTGGTTGGTCTTTCCGACCGCCAGGTAACCACCCACCATTGTAATATGGCGGGCTATGATGCAGTCACCAATGGCGGTGGGACCGCCACCGACGGGGTGACGTGGCGGTCCCACTGCCATTATAATTAGGGCTCCCGGTTTTATGGTATTTATTTTTTTTCCATTTCCGTCTGTATTTATCCATATTTATTTTTTGGGCATTTTTTCTGTATTTATCCACATTTATTTTTGCCACAAGCAAAAGACGACACTACAGCTAGTATTTTTCCACATTTATTTAAATTGACAATGCACACATGCGCCCGTTTGTTATTGGTCAACACTATACATTCATCTGAAAACTTTGCCATTTGCAGAATGTCCCAAATATGCTTAAAAGTGCTATCACAAGCCATTTGTCTCAGAGCCTTGCAGTTTCTGTCATCTGCAGAGTGCCACATCCTCTCCCCCACTGAACACCATACTGCCACACTGAGAGAAACTCACACTACCTTCAGGTGCAACCCAATTGTGCCTCACCAGCGCTAAAGCTGTCCCTGGCCATCACTATGAGGATTGATGTTTTGTGTGTGCAGAAGAGAACAAGCATTTGCAATGCAATAGGTCTCGCATTTACGCTAGTTTAAGCTATTGGCATTGTAAATGACAATGCCTTTTATTTATCTGTTTTAAAAACCAAAACATAAATAAAAGGCATTGTCATTTACAATGCCAATAGCTCAAATCAAGTAAATGCGAGACCTATTGCATTGCAAATGCTTGTTTTTTAAAGTGAGTGCTTCAAGTAGGAGGACAGAAAAACAGACTCAACAAAGAAAAAGCTGTGAAAAAAGGTAGTAGAAGCTAATGTGTAGAAAACCAAGGGCATACTCACTCACATGGTAAACGGGGCAAATCAAATGCGTTAAACGTTTGCAGTGAGCACAGCAGTGGTCTCAGGCTTTCCACGCCGCAACCATCAGGACAATCATATGTCTTCGGAGCCCAGTCCCAGGTGGTGCAACAAAGAAAAGTTGATTTAAAAAAAAGGATTGTAAACGAAGAGCAGAGATCAGAAATATTTGGAAATTTTCGAGTCCAGATTACCAAACGCTAAATATATGAGAAACTTTTTTCATGTTTTCCTGAAGATCTTAGAAATGGCATTGGTAAATTAGTCTAAGAATATGCAGATTCTGAAACATCTGAACATGGAGCGTCTCAGAAATAATTCAAAAAGTTTTGGTTTGTCTTTTCTGTACTTTCTCTCCATTCCCCCCTTCCTTCAAGCAGATACTCTCCTTGAAGTGGTTTGTAGGCTCCAAGTTAAAGGAGCTGGTTAGAGTGACATTTCTAGTCAGCAGACTTGCCCGTGCCCAAAAAGAGAGAGAGAGACACGCATTCTCTCTCTCTATATATATATATAATTTTTTTTCCAGCTGAGAGGGTGGATGATTGTCCTTGTGCCAATCCAGATGACTTTCTGTTGGTTGGAGTGTTTTGATCTCCATTATGTGTTTTTGCACATTCACGCCCCTACTTTACACCACCGTTTTATTTTGGAAGCAGGCCGTTCCCAGTTTGGTGATTACTGCTTGATTGAAGCTGTATCACTGGAAGGTGTCAATGGGGATAGGTATTTCGCATTGCCTAGGGATTCAAAGAAGATTGTAAACGTAGGGAGGACTTTAGACATGATCTAGTCCGTGATTGGGAGCCATTGTAGAGATATCGGGCTCTGTAATAGGATGACAGCAAAGAAATGCACTGTTTTTGTACTCCTTCTTGGAGTTTTAGATCTGCCCATACACAGTCACGTTAGTAAAAAGCTGAATAGTGAATAGGTTGTCTAGGTTTTGCTAAATAGAGCAACGAACAGACTGCATGGTTCTTGTCTTTATTATGGCGCTTATGTTTTAGTAATAATGCATGAAGCAACTGTACCCAGTGACCGATACCGCTGTGCTCTGGCGCTCTTACGCTTTGAACTATGCGCTGATGTACCACAACTCTGTATGTATTTGGGAAAGTGAACCTCACTTTTAATCGTACTTTTGGATTTAAAATAAAATGCCAGCTTTCGTGTTCCGAAATTTGCCAGTCTTGAAAGGATATGTGCTTTTAAATGTTCACGGAGGCTCAGGAACCCAGTCCCAGGTGCCCCAGGGTTTAACGCCCTCCCTCCAAGACACTTCCCGGAGCGAGCTGCGTTTGTCCAGTCTCGAACTGACTCGCCGACCCACTGGGAAAGCAAGTGCGCAACAGTGGTGTGAATAGAGGCTCCTAATGGGACTTAGGGGGTGATTATAATTTATAATCACCCCCTAAGTTTGGTGTGCATGCAAATCCTACATTGCCAACCCCTGGCAAGTTGCACTGCTAGTGCTGGAAAAAGGCCAATGGAGGTACCAATGGGTGAGGTGGACTGGCCTCAAGGGTCTTGTGACCTCTGTGACAGATTCACTGTCGATCTAGGATGTGCTTCTTCATATGCCTGCCCGTAAGACTGGAAGTGAACTGCAGTATGGGTTGTGGTGGACAGGTCCACCTGCGGGTGCTAAGACACCTGGGCTTCTAAGGTCTATCGGGCCTTCTAAGGTGTAGCATCGGAATAAGCTCTGTCAGGAGTGTGGTATGGTGAACTGGTCATGAAGGTCTGAACATGGTTCTCCAGTTCCAAATTCAGCAGCTCTGGCCAGAGTGCCACATTCTCTCCCACACTGAACACCATACTGCCCCACTGAGAGAAACTCGCACTGCCTTCAGCACAACTCAATTGTGCTGCGACTAAATTCAAATTATGCACTAGACAACAGTGAAATGCTGCCTGAAAAAAATGAATAACACCCTGGAAAAAGCAAACACTCATAGGGAATGCAAGAATAAGCAAAGCATGTGAACTGTAATCAGAAAAAAACATGGTTACCTTAACGGTTTTAAACTCATTATTCAGAAATCAGTAAGTGATTTTGCCTGAAAAGTTCAAGACATGGCTACAGGACCAGGAAGGGACCCCTTTCAATGTCCATTGCTTGTATCCTTTCAAAATGTATGCAGTTTGGTTTAAAAAAGACCGCATCCCCAAACACAGAGCCGCATTTTATAAGCTAAAATCATTAAAAAGTTGAAAACGATCATATTAAACGTTTCCACTCTACCCATCAACCAGGTATTGCAGTCCCTTTAGGAATGGCGCACTTACCCACCCTGGGAAAACAATGTTGTTCAAAGAAAGAAGATAAAAAGAAAGTAGCGCTTTCACTGGCAAACTCTGTAAAGTGGCGCTAATGTGTGTGGGTGTAAATAACAGTCTGGCCTGTCTGCTGTCCACTCTGTATTGCTTTATTTAGGTATTTAACTATTTGTTCTCTCCATTCCGAGGTTTTTCTTTTCAATAGAAAACGGTCAGAAAATGAGGACATTTACAGCCAAAGTGCTCAGCCTTTTTTGGATCAATTTCACAGGGGAACAAATAAAGAAAAGGAGAGGCAAGAGAGAGTACCTTAAGATCTGCCTCTTGAAATCAGCACGTAAGCAGGAGCGAGACAGAGACAGAAAGATATGGAGGAATAAAGAGAGGAGGGCAGCCGCCAGAGGCAGGTCAGGAGTAGTGGACACGGTCCTTGCCATGAAGGAGAAGAGACAGCGTTTATTTTTTCTCCGTTCTCTGCCCTTCCCAGAACGGCTGAGCCTTCCTGCAGCATAACAAAAGGCAGAGGGCGGGTGGCCTCTGACTCCAGGCAGGTCAAGTGCAGGGCCATTAGGTAGCGCTTTCGCGTGCGAATGGCCCTGCGATAACAGAAGGGAGAGGGGAAATTCCTTTGTCCCCTCGTCCCCCCCACCCTTGTCCCCCGTGTCCCCCCCACTCCAAAATCTGGGGGGGGATATATCCCCGCGTCCCCCACACTTCCTACGCCCATGCTAACCACACTAGCTCTGGTGAAACCTTCAACTACCATGTCCGTGTACAGTACACCCTAAAAGCCAACCCGGGAGCGCCGGACAGTACTAAGAACTGAAGGTCGCTGTAGTTGCGCAGTCGCGCCAGGAGTGGTGCTCTTATAGCTCAAAACACCTTCATTTGGAAGCAACAAAAAATGGTACTGTGAAGAAAGAGGTTTGGGCGATGTTGTGCTATCTAGGAACCTTTCGGAACACACGCAATGAACCAGCACCTTGTCCTGCACTTTGCTCCTTCACCAACCGCCGCACAGCAAATCCATTCTCAACGGGGGTCATACGAATGTTAAGTTTCAAACTCCCCTTGTTGCGGCGCATTTACCACTGCGCAGTTGACCATGAGTTTGTGAACATGCACAGCTCAGACAACATCCACGGAGTGCGCTTTAAACTCTCCGCTCTGCGAGTGCCTTTTATATTATGAAGGAATGCGTTTTTTTGCGTGGAAAAAGAAAGTCAGGCATCCGCAACGATCTGACAGGGCGCTTTACCCTTCAGTGTATTATTGTTTTTAAGGCATTAGACTTTTATTGGTCTCGCAAGCGCATCCCTGACGTCACGAGTTACTTAAAATAGCATATTACTCTATGTTATACTCACCCAATATGTTTCCTATCAAAGCCACGATGAAGACGATAATATATCCAGCGATCAAGACCCATTCGTACTCTTTAGGGTGTAAATACTCCCTCCAGAGATATCGCATAAACTCGTCATCATAGTCTGAAGAGGTGCCGAGGAATGTATCCTGGGTGACGTTCGGGTCCGGTAGGGAGGAATAGTTCCTGTCTGGTAGATTTCCAAGTTTGGTCCCGGACATCGCTGTTGTTTGTTGGGGTACCTCTTAGTGCAAACCCGGGCGCCTCTGTCTTCTCAGGGAAAGACCCGTTAACAGCAGTCCGGCATCACTCGCACACCGATCAGACATTTGCAGGTGCTGAAAGGTGGTAAAATGAGGTTTATGCTACAAGTCCCATCCGGAAGAATGGCTGGAGTGCAACTTCAGGTGAGCTCCGTCAGGCATTGCAGACAGGATAGGAGGTGGGGAAGGTGGGATGAGCAGCGGTCCCTCTCTGGGAGGAGCGAGCAGTGCCACACAGCACACATGCACCACGGCGACCAGTGCATGCCAGACGGGAGTCGGGGAAGAGAGATGGAATCGGGGCAGCGTCAGCTGTCAGGCGCCGGTGGAGGAAGCTAAACCCTAACAGCACGAATGCTCTCCAGAGAGACTAGCGCTGCGTTTGAGGCTTTGCATCCACGCAGCTTCAGAGGGCAGAGAACGGCTCTCTCTCTCTTTTAGAAAAGGGAAAGAGGCGCTGCTGGCACCCCCTGCGGGTGCACCTCAGAGCGCCTCAGCCGGACACGTGCCAGCGCTTGATAATCGAACGCCACTAATTTGGGGGCATATTAACAAGCCAGGCGATAAAATTATCGCCGCTTTAGCGGCAGAAAACTGCCGCTAAAACGGCGATTATTTTATCGCCTGGCTTGTTAATATGCCCCTTAGTGTACTGCTGCTAAACAACGGTATATATACAAAAACAGGTGTAATGCAGGACAGAATGTACAGCATTTCACATACGGCAAGATAACGTTTGTAAAAATATTGTCGAGTATGAAGCAGCGTATGTACACGGAGACGATCAGTTGCATTATCACAAGAGGCACTTTTGTTACTGAGATAATGTTGGCATTATTTCTTATCGCTGCTTTTTAGCACCAATGTACCTCATTGTACCGTGGGATCGAACACGAGCAGAGCCCTTGACACAAGGGTACGGATATTACACAATATACTAGAGTAAACCGGTCGAAAAAGGTGAGCACGCCATCTGGGGTTTGAATCAGGAGGGATGCTACGTGAACCACTGCCCTAACAACGCAGCGCTCACCCGAGAGTGCCGTCTGCAGGGTCAGTGCAGGGGGGTTATTTTTATCACATTGTGAGGCAGAGCCCTGCATTCATTACGGAAGAGGTATGTCTCCCACGTTTTCTGTAATAAGAGCTACTTATAATTAAAGAAAATCCTGCCGAGCTGCTAACTTTATTTGTGTTGTATCGTGAACACATCAGACAAGAGCACCCTTGGGGTGGCCCCATACAAGATTATCAGCAGTGATCACGGTAGAGCATCAGGCAGGGTTGCAACCGTGACCAAAAAAGGCTTTAGTAGTGAGTATGCCATTACATGGGTGGCACATAACAGCCGCAGCTTCACATCTGCTGGCACTAAGGTGATACAAAGAGAAACCCTTCTCCCCATAGCCAAATTATTTTTTCTCTCAAATATGAGCTTTGAATATATTTTTGAAATTCAGCCATTTTTGGCCAAACAATATGAGAATTTAGGTTATTAGCTGGGAAGGATGTGCATCATGCACAAGTAATGCATCCCCAATTGTCTTTATACTGGTAGCCAAGTACCCCATTGTAGTCCTTGACTCTCTCAGAGTAGTGAAGGAAAAGGGACTCATCAGGGATTGCATCATACTCAAAAGAGAAAACCCTCAGTGTTCTTTCAAACTGGTTTCTATCATTCACGAACCAAAGAAGAAGGAATTCAAAATGCCTTTATCCAAATCCGTATATTTTATTAATCATCATAAAAATCTTTTTTCGTTTGTCCACATCAACAATAAAAGAACACATAAAATTTACATATTAACATGTATATAGAGCATATACACTGAATACATATTTAAAAGTCCAGTTTACAATAAAACAAGTTAAAAAGTACACCTAGTACATTGATGCAATAATCAGTCATATCTCGTTCACCTGAAAATCAAGAACCTTATATGTATTTAGGGGGGCATATCGGAGGAGCCTACCTGGCTGGCGGACGCTCTGCTGCGCACTCTGCATTACCCGGGGGCCTGGAAGCGCTGTGGTCTTCCTTGCCGCCATCGACCCTGCTGGACGCCGTGTTGGGTACTACAGCCCCCAGAGTTCCTAGCGGCACTTCCCGCTTCCGCTTTCCTGCGCGCCCGGAGGCGCTTAAAACTGCGAGGCTTCATCCGCGTCGCGGGACGCGCGCGGGCGGCGCCGGGCTAAGCCCGGGCAAAGGGCGGGCCCTCAGAGGCCAGAAGAGACTGGGCTGGGCCAGAGACGCTGTTCATGAACATATATGGTATATAAAGCACCGGGTGTGACATTGAGTAGGTTGCCAAGACTTTGCTATTGTTTTAAAGTTTATTATTATAGGACAAATAGAAGACGGGGAATCGTTATAACAATTCAGTAAGCTTTAGAGGGGGCTGTGCCTGCTTATAATATGTCGAGATCTAAGCCCTCTTCTGGGCCACGCACTATGGATAATTATTTGTTCCAGAAGCTTAGTAAGATAAACTCTGAAAGGCGACAGTCGCTAGGGAAAATTAGCACTCCGCAATCAGAGAGTCCTGTAAGGGGTTCATCAGCTTCTAGTATAGAGGATGCGAACAATCATTCTGATATTATTATTCCGGAAGTGGTAGAGTTGGTTGAGATGGGACAGCTCGAGTCTGAACAAACTACCCCCAATGAGTTAGGAACAGGAGACTGTCCTGATATGGTAGAACAATGTTTACCGACTCCAAAAGCACGGGCAGTTAGAACATGTAGGAAATTCCCTATCAAGAAGGGGGCATTGCGTAGTGTGCGGAAACGAGCAGCCTCACCAGATAAAGTCCTTGAAACGAATGCAATGAGTAAATTTAATAAGGTTGGAGTGGAGGATGATATAGTAACTAACCTAGAGGAGATCATTGGTTTAAAGATTAGAGGCATTATAGATCCTTTGGTTTCAAAAATTGAGGTACTAACAAAAGAGGTTGTTAGATTGGGTGGTTTGCTTAGTAAGGCCTTGGACAAACCAGGAGAGGTGTCTACTGTCACTACTGTCACAATTGCTGCAACTGACACAACTAGCAATCAATGTAAGCAGCATGTACAGGGAGACCCTTCTAAGGAAGCCATAGGAAATAAAGAGATTGATAGTGTTAACCCCATAACACCTCAAAGGAGCATGCACTTAAGCAGCAAGGCCTTGCCTGCCATAGAAAATATAAATGGATGGGAGGAAACTAACAAAAAGTGTGCTATTAATCTCCCACCTGAGTGTGCTCCTTATGTGGTGGTACTAACAAATGTACCGCCGCTTGAAAACAGGGGTCATCAAGAAACCCACGATTCCTTAAAAAACAAATGTCTATCCTGGCTAAATAGACAGTGTGGTTTCCCATTGAATTTCTCTGATAATGTCTTGACTACCAGGAGAGTTAATTGGATAGGGAGTGCTAGGAAAAGCTCAAAGGGGGACTGTGTAATCATAAATTTTAAACACCCACAGCATGTTACTACTGTCCTCCTAAGAGCTGCATCTCTCCCAATTTCCGATGGCAATGTATGCGCCCGAGCACTAGGTTACTTTTATAATCACCTTAATGCCAACCGAAGGGACAATATTAGAATCCCCACTTACCCGTCCACCTCTAATCCTTATTTTGATATCCCCACACAGACTAGATTTCATGCACTTAGTTCCCTGGACTCTAATGATTGACGCATACAAGAGACAGAGATATGTTTAGCAAGGGAAGAGGGTCCCGATAGGGATGAACATATGTACGATTGTGTACCTGAAATAACATCTATGGGCTCTGGATATGCGCCTAATCAGAACGAGGCAGAGAATACTCACGAGGGAAGTGTGAATATATGCGATATGGGCCAAACAAGTGGGGCTAGCAACGTGGAGAGAAATGTCCGAGGTTCTGCCATTGGGATTACCGCCAGAATAGGTACATGTTCCAGACTGGTGTGCTGGAATGTAGCTGGTCTGAAATCTAAAAGCAGAGACCCTGGTTGGGAAACTTTTATTAATAGATACGATATTTTATGTTTCCAGGAAACCTGGTGCAAAAGTAATATTGACTATGAGGGATTTGTTTCATATAATTTACCAGCATATGGAGAGGGTCCGGGAAGAGCTAAGGGGGGCTTACTCACCCTTGTATCGGTCCACCGCCAAATGCCGGTGATAAAATATGTGCCGGTGGGCGATCTAGTACAGATGATCTGGATTCGTGAAGGTAAAAGCCGTAACATCCTTCTGATCAATTATTATAACAATATTTTTGATAGCACCAGGGGCAGAATAATAACCGATTTGGCCAATGCTATTGATACCCTAAGTTTGGATTCCAATGTAGTATTTGATATTATCTGGTGTGGGGATTTTAATACCTCATTATGCGAATTAATATCTACAAAGGCCTGTGGGGTCACGAATAATGCCGGATGGGAGGTCCAACACTTTGGTCACGATATGTATGGGGAAAATGTGAATACATTAATGGGGTGCCTTGACCTGGAAATTTTGGATTGCTGTAGGGACAGTAATGGTTCACCTGCCCCCACATTCAGGAATTGGCGCTCTAACTCCGTGATCGATCATGTGTTGGTATCCTCTAGTATTGTCGACTGTTTTGCCCCACTGGAAATGGAAATAATGGACACTAGTGATCACAACTGTATTATTGTGACCATGACTCTGTGGGAGGAGAATGATAGAGAGATGGGGACCACAGTTGGAAATATCGAAGCCCATCGGGCTAATGGGGTAAGGTTGAGGTGGATAGGCGCAAAAGCATCCGAATTGACTGCATCCATTATTATGAAGAATTTAGCAGACATTGTTTTTATTTTAGAAAATAGATTGGATCATGAGCGGGTCTTATCTAGTTTTATAGGAATCAACAATGCCATTAACGCAAAGTTCACAAGTGGTAGTAGGGGTGGTACAAAACCTGGTTTTGTTTGGTTTGATAAAGCCTGTTCTGCTGCTCTGACTGATCTTAAGCAGGCCCTAGCAATAAGGCCTAGGGATACAAAATTAGTAACAAATCTGAGGCTAGAATATAAAAATGCCATTAAAGCTAGGAAGATGGTTCTACAACATCAGGCCTGGGATTCTCTTAACCAAGCGGCGGAACTCTCTAATGTCACGTTATTTTGGGCAACAGTCAACTCCCCATTCCTTAAGGAGACAAATACACCTGAGTTAACAGCAAATGTCTCCTGTGAAGGTTGGATTACCCATTTTTCAACTATCTTTGATTCAGGTAAAAATATTAATGTTGGGTCAGATAGATGGCCTATATTACCACTTGAAATCACTGTGGAAGAAGTTGAAAGGGGGATTAGGGCAAGTAAGGGAGGAAAGGCCCAAGGACCGGACGGGGTTCCAAGCGATGTGTACAAGGAAGCACCGGAAGTATGGGGCCCCTTGTTGGCTGCTGTTTTCAATGCCGCGGTTTGTACAGATCCTCCGCCGACCTGGGAGGAGTCTATTATTGTACCAATATACAAGAAAGGATCCAGGTCTGATGCTAAAAACTACCGACCAGTTTCACTACTGGATGCTTCCGTAAAAGTTATGAGCAGGATTATGCTGGCAATATTGGAAGAATGGGCAGAACAAGATGGTATTTTGGCAGATAGCCAATATGGTTTTAGGAAAGGTAGGGGTACGCTCGATCAATGCATTAATTTAGAATTATTGATCGGGAAGTATAGTGAAGCCAAACCTGGCCATATATACTTGTGCTTTGCTGATTTAAGCAGCGCTTTCGACAGGGTTGACCACTCTATTTTGTGGTCAACCCTGTTGAAATTGGGTGCGCCAGAGGGCATAATTTATTTCCTTGCCAGGATGTATGAGAGATTAAAAACATGTGTACGTTTTGGTAGGAAGGGAGAATGTACCCCGAACTTTAGCGTAAAACGAGGTATAAGGCAGGGTTGTGTTTTAGCTCCTCTTTTATTTATCTTATTTATAAATGGTATTGATGCAATTTTAAAGGAAGTACATGCAGATGCTCCCCTGATCAATGGTGTTTCAGTACCGGTGTTACCATACGCCGATGATGCTGTGTTGTTGTCAAGAACTCCGATAGGGTTGCAACGATTGATGGATAGCTTTGCCTCCTTTATTGACGACAAAAAATTAGTCATTAACAAAAGTAAAACGTACACTATGATCTGTGGCCCAAAGAAATCTAACCATGTAGTGAAAGGGTTTTTTATTGACAAGTTAAAAGTACAGCAAGTGGACAAATTCTGTTATCTAGGTATAACTTTTTCTAATGACAAAAAGTGGACACATGAATTTAATAACATACGCAATAAAATGGCTAGAAATGCACATGGAATTTTTAGATTTGCTCAGAAAATTGGGGATCGCAGGACCAGAGATATGATAAAAATTTATCAGGCTAGATGTGTATCAATTGCATTGTATGGGGCAGGAATCTGGGGTTATAGCTGCGCATATGAATTGCAACTGGAAGAGAATTTGTTCCTTAAAAAACTTTTATGTCTACCCACATCGGCCTCTAATGCCTTATGTCATCAGGAACTATCTGTGAACTACCTACTTGACCTTTTGTCACTTAGACCTCTAATGGTTTGGCGGTCTATTTGGTTGAATGAGGAGAAGTCCTTTACCAGGTCTATTATCCAGGATTGTTTGCGATTAGATAAAGCCTTAGCAATACCCTGGATTAAATACATTATTGTGTGTTTCTCAGATATTTTTAACCTGAATATTGTAACTGATCCGAACGCTGTTTTACTGATCCCCAAGGTTGAGCTAAAAAGGGTCTTTCTAGCTTTTGTTGAGAGGAAGAGAACTGTTATTGCTGGTACTTTGTCCACTGTTATGTTTTATAACAGATATTTGGCCATGGACGGATTTCCTGTCTATTTAACCCTTGTCACCAGGCCGACACATAAATTTGTGCTGACCAGACTGAGATTGGGAATAGTGCACCACTTGGTGGCTCATCCGATAATGAAAAAATATCCATTAGGACCTTGTAGATGTGACGGGATTTCCAAGCAGAGCACAATGCACTTTTTATTATTCTGTAAGCTGTACTCTAATTTTCGTATTGCCCTGCTAAAACCCATGTTTATCAAATATGGAACACGTACAGTTGAGCACGCAATGAAATTGATTTTTAACTTACAATCTGCGGATATTTGTTTTTATACTGCTACTTTTTTAAACAAATGCATCAATTCGAGGAAAAGCATGTGTTTTTTAGATGTGGAAATGTAATTTTAAATGTGTAAATGAAATCATTGTTTTAACTAATCATAGTGTTTTTTAAGTGTATGATTATGTCTGCTATAAGTCGTTCATATTTTGTATATTTTCATTCTGTGATTGTGTATGCTTTTATGGTCATTAATTTGTACCGAATAAAGCTGAATTGAATTGAATTGTATTTAGCCATGCAGCACATTAACCTGGGTGCTGAAACATCTACTGTTCTTTAACATGGAGGGAAAGTAAGCACCAAACTGCGTGATATCCCAGAGATGGGAACACCTGGAGAGAAACATTGCCTTTCAGCGGGAAATGGTATAGACCAAAGCTCTGTTTTTAATATAAAATCTGGGCCTTCGGTGGTCATATCTATGAAAATACAAGATTTGAAAAAAAATTGTCTACGGGTGCTTGTGGAAGCCAATTTCTATGGACCGGAATCTAGAGAATGCTAAAGTGATTCTGGTATTTTACTCACCTCTGCTGTTCGTTTTTTGTCAAGAAAGTTAAATAGAGGCAGTTGCCAGAAAAAGAAAAAAAAGTAAGTCCCACAGCAGAAAGCAATTTTGGTATTTTACTGACCTCTACTGGTCGTTTTCTATCAAGACAGTTAAATAGAGGCACTTGAACAAGCAGAAAGCAATTCTGGTATTTTACTGAACTCTACTGGTCGTTTTCTATCAAGACAGTTAAATTGAGGCAGTTGAATGGAAAAAAAGTCCCTAAGCGGAAGCAAACACGACCTAGGGCTGGTCTCCAGAGTCCACAAAGTACATACACATATAAGTATATACTAAAGTATATATTTATTTTTATTTATTTATTTGAGTTTTATATAGCGCTGGCTAGACCCGGAGGTATCAGAGCGCTTTACATGTGGAAGTTACATTAGTTACAAGTTACACAATGTTACAAATGATACATCAATTACGAGTTATATCTGTTGGTTGGTGGCGTGTGGAAGGGAAAGGGGAGAAGTGTAAAAGGGTAACAAGGCAGGAGATACGGCCGAGAGACGAAGTGAAAGTCTGTCCAATGTCCGGCTGGGTAGGTGACGGCCGAGGGGGAAGTCCACATCCCATCTCCACTATAGCTATCAAGGTAACTCCACCGGACATCAGCCAAAATGTAAAGTCTCGACAGTCGGTGGCAAGATTCACGAGTTCAATGTCATGATGGGTGAGCCGGAGGGGGGTGGAAGGTGGGGTAAATGAGCGAGGTCGGGTCGGTGTCCACTGTTGGCGCTGTCGTAGTCATACCCTCTGAACGGCATGGACGTCCCCCACTGCTACTCAACTCTCCTGCTGAACTGAAACTGAGTACTCCCCCTCAGGGTACGCCTCATCAATTTGCTGGGCTTGGGTTCTGTTAGAAATGGGGGTCTCTGGTTGTCAAGAGCTTGCACCTTTGTCCAAATAGGGACCCTTCTTCCTAGTCAGGGTAAGGGAGTTACACTCCTAAAATAACCGCTGCTCCCCCCTTGGTAGCTTGGCACGAGCAGTCAGGCTTATCTTAGATGCGGTGTGTAAAGCATTTGCAACTAACCAACAGTAATACAGTGTAAGCACTACAAAAGGACACCACGCCAGTTAAAAAAAATATCAAATATTTTTATATACTTAAGACAAGACCAAAACAATAAAAATCCACAATACAGTACTTAAAAATATTCAGTTAGCAAAATAACTTTGTAAAACAGTTCCTTGATGTCGATAGCTCCGTCCGGGGCTATCATGGCGTTGTGAGCAAACAAATCCAAACAGTTCTGACTGACCGTGGCGTCACGGGCCAGCTACGGAGTCGGGAAGACCCGCAATCAGTACCTTTCAGAAATGCAGGGAGTCGATGATCTCATGTTGAGCTGCTGAACACATGGCGCCCACAGGCGTCAGTTCCGGAGGTTGGTGCAGGGGTCGTCAGGGCCCTCAAAGTCACACGCATTGCAGATCGAACTCCTCTTTGTTGAAGTCAGGAGCGCTGGTGTCGGCCAGCGTCAGGTGCTGCGGTGCGAATTGCAGCGGTGCGGCGTGCGGTGCCCTCAGGTCGCAGTGCGAGCAGCAGCTCGGTGGCAGCATCAGATGGCATCGTCGGTGAGACCAGGGTCACGGTGTGAGATGAAGGCGGTGCTCGTCACGGTGCTGGCAAGTCACAGTGCAAGCAGCGTCGTCGTTGTTGCTGAAGCGCTGTCATCGGCTGACGAACTGGAGTCGATGGCACGAGGGTCGGTAGGCCAAGGCTGTGGTGCGGGATGAGGGCAGTGTGTCGTGTAACTTTACGAGCGCTGCCCTTGAACCACGGTGCAATCAGTGGCATCGATTTCGGTGTGGAGCGTTGTCGTCAGGGATACCATGGCGTTGTCGTGAAGCGAGGCGGTGCGGAGTGTGGGGCTCACAGGTCACGGTGCGAGCAGCGGCTCGGTGGCGGCATCAGCAGGTGTCGTCAGTGAGACCAGGGTCGCAGTTCGGCGTTGCGTCAGTGCCCTCTGCGGTGCCCTCAGGACATGGAGTTGGCAGCGGCGTCGGCAACGGCGATGTAGACGGCGTCAAGCTTGAAGTCTTTGCTGTTCCTGAGACTTCTTGAACAGGGGGAAAGCTCTACCTCAAGCACTTGGAGAAACTCACAAAAGTAGATCGCAGAAAGTTCAGTCCAGTCCTTTCACTGCAGGCCAACACAGCAAAACACACAGCAAAGTGGTAGTTCCTCCTCACAGCTTCTCCAGCTCCTCTTCTTTGCAGTCTTCTTGATCCAAAGGAGTTCTGAAATCTTGGGGTCAGGGCCCCAATATTTATACTAGCAAATCCTTTGTCCCCTGCAGGCAGAGGGTCCTATACCTAGTTCAAACCAGTTCTGGGTGCATTCTGCCAGTGTGCACCTTCTTAATTTTTCAGTATAGGCCAGGGTCCTCAGACTTACCACAGGAGGAGGAGCCAGCATAGTGGAAGGCAGGCACAGCCCTATTCAGACCCAGGTGCTACTCCTCACACCCATCTACATGCAGATAGGTCTATTCAGCCCTGTGCTTACTCACCCTGTCTCCTGGAGTCTCCCCCAGCCCGTGTCACTCACAAACCAGACAGACAATACACAACCTAGCATAGGCAAGCTGGATGGTTAGGCAAGAAAATACCTACTTTCTAAAAGCGGTATTTTTAAACCCAGAATGTTAAAACCATCTTCCCTCAAAGACGTATTTTATCATTCTGAGTTCAGGCATACTAAACTTGAATTTCTACCATGTTCCCTTGGTCAGTTAGGATTATAGGATGTTTTATTTTTTTTTAAATTTCTTTTTTTTAGTCCTCATACGCCATTATATATAGCCAAGATCAGCTTTCCTCTCTCTGCGGCCACCCCTACGATATATAGCGCCAGCAGAAAGCAAGTGTTGATCTGGTCTTAATGGATGCACTTTGCACTAAACCTCTCCTGAATAGTCAGTTCAGTTTTTCTAACTGGGTGACCCTTGAAACTGATCTGAGAGGTACTGCAACTGTGCAAAGGCAAAATCATAGGACATATGGATCTCTATATTCATAGCCCATCAAGCCAACCCATACATGGCAACCAGAAATCTTTCTTCCTTTTCCAGATTGCTCTATCTAATTTTATTGTATATTTGATGGCATTTACCCAGTCTAGAAAGGTCGGAGGTGTTTTCTTTAGCCAAGATTTGCAGATTTCTCTACGCACCAAGAGAACCAAGTAGAAAGACAATTTGCTTGTGTCCCAGGGTAGCGAGTCATAGTTTGGAAAAATTCCAAAAAATACCAAAAAATGCTCACCTGGCAGTCACAGTTTAGCATTACCTTCATACCTTCCATAACCGCTCCCCAGAAAGTGTGCAACATCGGGCACCCCAAGAACATATGAATGTCATCTGCTTTTTCCTGCTGACATTTCGGGCAGCTGGGAATGGGACCCTTGGAAAATTTAGACAGCCTGAGGGGAGACCAGTATACTCTGTGAAGAGAGAAGAGATGGTTCCTCTTTAAATTGGCAGGTGACACAACAGAATGTAGTAAATCAAAAGATACTTGCCAAATATCAGTTGGGCTGTGTTCCAACGAGAAGTCTCCCCAGAGCTGAAATGGTGAGGTGAAATCTTCGTCTGTAATATCGATCAATAACCAATAGAGAATCGCTGTTTCCTTCTTATTTTGAGAATTCGTAAGTAGTGCTGACTCCAAATCATTTGAGGTGCCTACCGCAATGCCGATTGCCTAGCTCCAGCTCTTTATTTGTAAGTATTTAAATTTTGAAATTCTGCAATCCAGCATACTGTTCAACTCATCCCAAGAGATTAGGGAGCCCTCCGGAATAAGTGTTTCCCATTGATCAAACCAGCCTCTTTCAGAGGAGTTGCCAATACGTCTTTAGTCCACTCCGGTGATCCTGGGGAGTCCCATATCGGGGCCAGAGCACTGTAGTAACTGATTTTCGCAGCCTTTCTGACCTTATACCAGGTGGACGCCATATCTCTTAGAATCTTAAGACAAACCTTTTTGAAGAAACGCGGGTCTCCAAACTTGAACAAAAAAGCTTGATCAGCTCCTTTTAGCTCACTTAGAAAAACTTTAAACATTCTACCTATGTCTGTGTCGTCTGGCTGGCTAAAGAGCATCAGGATTATAGGATGTTATAATCAAACTGCCCATTCTAGCCTATAGGGAACAGGTAGCCTTGCAATGGTGAAAAATCCAGTAACTGAATGAGAATTAACATAGAATGACCAAATCATTTCCTTCAAAGCTCTCTTCAAGCTACTTCCACAATTGAGTTGGATATGATCCTTTATTAAACAATTGATTCGCTCAACCAAAACATTTGCCCACGGACAATAAAGTGCAGTTTTTAAATGGTTCATAGACAGGGTAAATAAAAATGCTTTCATCTGCGTGGAAGTGAACTGTACTGCATTGTCTGTTACAATACTTTGTGGTTTACCTTCCTTCAAAATACTTTCTGTAAAAATGAAATCAGTGTGTTTTTATTGATATTGTCTACAATCTAAATTCCACCCAATTAGAATGGTAATCAACCATTGCTAAGATAAACCTTCTGCAAAGCCCTTTGCAATTTAGCGGACCTATAATGTCCAAAGCCATTTTATTCCATGGAGCAGGGGGGTACTTCCACCGCAGAAATTAAACTTTTTACTATCTTGTTTTTGTCGCTGCATGCACAACTCTCATATTCTCTTATGCTTTGCTCAATCATTGAATCCATTGCAGGCCAACAGTAGTAAAACCTGTTTTTTTTCTCTGTCAAACTGCAACCCAAATGTCCCTCATGAGCCAATGAAATGAGTTTCTCACGTAGTCCTTCTGATGGAACTAACTTACAACCAATGTTCCCTCTAATGTTTTTCCTTTGTGTGCGGCAGTGTAGGGTCTCTGTGCGCTGCAGCCACGGCTATGTACGCCAGGAACCAGACCGCGCTTGTGCACAGCGCCAAATATCACTCCAAACTTTTGGTTACAAAACTGAAAAGACGGTGCATTTCCACACATACAACCCATGTTAGGGGCTTAAGGCAGATTTGCAATTTGGATACACACGCCATGACAATAATGGAGTAATGGAGAAATTGGTAAGAGAGGGACAGAAAGAGAAAGGTAGCCAGAGGATTTGCAAAGTCAATAGTAGGTATGATCAGGGCTTTAAGTGGGCTGGGTCTCACCAGTGCTGAGCATAAGTTGTTTTTAGGTTGAGCCTAGAGCAGTGCATGCGCTGTCTCAGGTGAGACATTTAGTAAGTGGCTTTTCAAAGTGCTGCCAAAGGCTTTACCCGGCCACCAGCATGTGGTTACGAGCGTCGTGAACGTGCACAGGAGCAATCTGGCTTTTGTAATGGCTCATTAAGCTTTCAGCGCCTGAACTATGCTCCTCAACCGCCTCTCTCTTGAGTTCCCTCCACCATTCTCGGCGAACAACAGAAACAAATTCAGGAAACACGCAGTAGCTGCACACGCAGAAAACCACTTAACACTTATCCGAGCTTCCTACTTGTAAGATTTTATCTCGTGCTTTTATTCCGTCTGCCCCTCCTATCTTCCCCTCCTCTCTCTGCTCCTTTCTCCAATTGCATTTCTCTTTATCTTTCCCACTATATATGTACTTATTTCTTGTTTTTTGCGTCCTCTCTTGTCACTGACTTCTCTCTCTTTCTCCTCTAGATCATTCTCCTCTGTGTTCTCTGTCTCTATCTCACTTTCTCTGTTTCCCTCTCTCAACCTCTTTCATTCTCTCTATTTCTCCCCGGTCGTGGTTGCCCTCTCTTTCCATTCAATCTCTTCTCCTCTCATTAATATACTTGTATTGAATTTCGGATTCTGCAGATTATATAAAGATCTCCGCGGAGGGTGCATTAATTCGCCATTCATCTTAGTACAACTGACCAGTGGCCTAGGTCCTCCAGCTGAAGCAGTTAGCTTTAGGGCGATCATTACTTGTGTTTGATTCTACCCCAGTCTGGGTTGACCCTGCAGTACCGACCAGGCACTGGCGAACAATTTGAATTTCGTACTTTAAAATTAGATTGCTTTAATCAAATGTGATTTTAGAACTTGAACTCGGTCCGCGGTCGACGACCTCTGTCGCTGATACGGTCATGCCACCGGAAAGGTCTTTGCCCAAATGGGCACTGGAAGGATATTTACAGATTGCTTGGAGTTTTCCAGACCCAGCACACAGCATGCACCAATGTAATCACTCTCTCTTTGAAAACAATGGCATAACTCACATGATCCCAACTCACTCATTACTCAGCCTCTCTCTCAAGCAAAGCAATCAGTCCTTTTTTTAATTAAAAGATAAATTGTCGCATTGCATCTGTTGGTCTCATGTGTCTGATGTATTTAGTGGTTTAAAAGATGCATGGACTGCTTCATATTGACCGGACCGTTAAATCTGTTTCTCGCACGCTCCCACCAGATAACAAGTGTGCTATGTTTCCATTGTCTGTCAATCTCACTAGAGGTGTACGTGCCGTATGTTCAACACTCCTCTGCCCTCAAGCATGCAAAGAAGGCGACACAAAATGCGGTTTGATGTTACTATCGATCTAATACCCGTGTTACTTAAAAATACACATTGCATTAAAAAAGCACTCCGTTTGTGGCATAGCGAACTGAAATGTTGAAGAATTATCAGTGAGTGTCTGTTGGTGAGCAAGCGCATGCACAACTGGCTATCTTTAAGTTTCAGCACTGACCGATGCCGTATTGTCTCATCTGCTTGCCTCCCGTCCAGTTCAGCTGGTAAGCGCTAGCATGCTGTGCCATATTTATACACAGTGAGAGACATGGCTTTGCATGATTGACATACACTCTTGTGGAGAAGGCTGCTGTTGGGCGGCGTCTCTCTTCCACCTTTTCTTTTTCTTTTTTAATGGTGTGCCTCGACAGCGCAGCTGTTGCACGACAATTATGCCATCATCACCAGGAGAGGGGGTTTGGCTCTGCCCACGCGTTTGGGGGAAGCTGTGTCTTCCACGAAACAAGCATTGCGCGCTCCACACACAGCACTGTGCGCTACAGGTATTAAAGGTGCGTGCGAGCGCACACGCGCCCCTTCTTGGGAACTCTTTTCTGTACTTTCCAACTCTGCACTCTTCCTAGGCCAACCTCTCAAAACCTTCCCCTTGATACCGTTGATCACAAGATCTTTTTCCATATTGCCTTCCCATTCTAATTTACTCACCCCGTCAGTAGTGGATGCAACTACAAATTCCTCCACTTTTAAATTTTCCTTTTCAACATTTGGTAAAGGGACCCTGCAACTAAATTATTCTTACCAGGAATGTACACCATTCTGAAATTGAAACCTTCTAAACCCAGGAACCACTGAGAAATTCTCAGAGTAACCTTCTTTTATAGAAAATGCTGATAACAAGGGTTTATTGTCAGTCATTAACGTGAAAGAAATGCCCCACAATAAAACCTGAAATGTTGCACTGCCCAAAAACATGCCAATGCCTCTCTTTCGACTACCAAATACCTTGACTCAGCTATAGACAATGCTCTGGATGCAAAGACAATTATCCTTTCTTCTGCATCAACAACTTAACTTAACTTGGCACCTAAACCTTTCGTACTATCATCCTTAGTGAGTATGGTATGTCTCCTGGAGTCAAACTGACCTAAATGCGGGGCACTCATAATTCCAACCTTCCGTTTTGAAAATACATTCTCACACTCATCATCCCAAATACATTTCTTCAACGACCTTCTTAATGGAAACTTGACTTCTGAAAACTTCCTTATGAATTTCGAATAATAATCCAAAAGACCTAGAAATGACGTTACCTCTTCTTTACACTGTGGGATGGGTGCTAACCTAATGGCCTCCACTAAATCATTTTTGGGATTTACACCATCTCTTGATAATATATGTCCTAAGTATGTGACATATTTCACTCCGATTAGACACTTTTCCTCCCTCAAAGTGAGTCCTGCACCCTTCAAATTCTCCAAAACAATCCTGAGTGTAGTTATGTGCAACCTCTGTGCTCCCATACAATAACAAATCGTCCTGGAAGCACAGAACAATATCAACACTCTATAACACTTGCGACATGATCCTCTGGAAAACCACTGCAGCAGACACAAAGCCAAACAGAATTCTGCAATATCTAAATGCACCAAAAGGTGCAATAAAAGACGTTAAAGGCCTACTCCCAGGGTGCATCTCCTCTTGATGATACGTAGATGATAAGTCAATCACCAAAACAAACTCAAATTTCCCCTCTAAACTCAGCATTTCATTTATATTCGTAGGGGATGATGATCCACCCATAGGTTAGCATTAAGCTCTCTCAAATCAATGCATAATCTTATAGATTTCCCATTGGATTTGGATATAATGACTATGGGTGCGACCCATTCATACTCTAAATTGGGTTGATCACTCCTAGTCCAGTCAGTCTTTCTAACTCATGTTTAAGAGGTTCTCTCATCATGAGCAGGATGTTCCTACATTTGTACACAACTGGCTTTGCATTATTTCTTTGTTTTATTTTGTGCTGATATTTCCAGACACAGCCCCAATTGTCTGAAAAACCTCTGGGAACTTATTCAATACTTCCATACCACAGAGAGATTTTCCAATCAGCATGATGGGCACTTCAGTTGTGGGATCCAACTTGATCCCTAAATCTCTTTGATGTGCCCATCCTAAAAGATTTGAGCTTTATTTCGAAATATACATTTTACCAACTGTACTCCTTCGTTTGAAATTAAACTTCATGGTTCTAATGTCAGGTTTCTGCAATGGCACACCATTAGTGTCAAAATTCTCATAAAATGTTTGTTTGTTAAGAATTGTGAACGGTGAGCAAGAATATACAAACACCATTATTTTCTGACCCTCTCACTCAATTTCACACATAGGTAACTCACGTTCATTTCTTTTCTGTTACCTGAAGAAAATATTTTCCACTTTCCACATTGATGCCATCAATGTTATTGACTGCTCATATCTTTGCATACTCTTGCGAAGTGTCCTCTACGGTTACACGTCCTACACAACACAGACCTGCCTAAACAGTTCACATTATTAGCTAGCTGTCTCATACTGACACACCGGAAATACTTCAATCTCTGACCTTTGTTAAAATTTTCCTTCCCTGAACTCCTTGCTTGTTAGTTTTTCTTTCTAATCAAAGACACCCTTCTGTTCACCAGAAACTTCATTCAAAACTTCTTTACTTGTCACTCTCATCTCTCTGATGCACTCTGCAGTATGCTCAATACATTTTGCAATGTCTACAGCATATTTAAGATTAGTATTATCAAACAGTAATTTTTTGAGTTATTGGTAAACCGCAACAATTTCTCTTTTATCTTTTTATGAGAGAATCAGATAACTCCTCAAACAAACGTCTCAGCCAAACCACTTAAAATAGCAAAGTCGTTTCCAACCTTCTCATTTTTCTCAAGTACTACATTAGTTTGTTTTCCAAACTGTAGTTCAAGATTTTTGATCGTACACCAATAGACATCCATCTCCTCTGAAACATCTTCCCTATCTTCCAAGTCAGGAAGACTTTCATACACTTTTCTACCTTCAGTGCCGAGATTCTGTAGTAAAATATGCAGCTTCCTCAACACTGAAAACCAACTACCCCCAATGGCAATCAAATATGATTCCATTAATTGTATATCCATCTTTTCAATGTTAAAAATAGGTTCTCCGACGTTAGATAGAAAAGAAGGTGCCTGGGTCATGCTTGCTGCTGCCATTTTTAAAAAACACTCCACTACAATATTTTAAACAACCCTTACAAAACCACACACACATATCAATATCATATCAAGCTAAAGAAAAAATTCTTCCTAAAAAAACATGAGAATCTCCACAGTACATAAATTGTCCATCCATAAAACATGCAGCTCAGTTTGAAGAAACATGAGTTGAAAAAACAAGAAAGTTGAGCATGCGCTAAAATAAAACAAAAAGACTCTAGGAACTACTTGCTGTTGATAAAAAAAATGCTCTTACCACACTGCTACACTAAAACTCTACTCTCAAACTAGTACCTGGCGGAAGTCTTTCCCAATTTTTTTTACCATTACCACTGATGGCGCCGCACTACCACCAGAGTACATGCTGAACACCCTATGCCACCGCTCAACTGCCGACGCCAGGCAGCCGCTGAATCTGTCATGCACACTCTTTCACTGCAGGTGAGAGCCCTCCCATATGCCCTTCTGACTCCCAAGAGTCTGTTGAGAAGATAGCAAACTCCTCATTTTCCAGATGGTCCTTCTCATCCAAAGACTTCCGGAGCTTATCCTCATTCACTTCTCTTCCGGACGGCTCACAGCGTCACCCTGCCCATTGTAGACACATAAAGCCACACCTATTCAAAACAACATCCAGATCTTAAAGTACGCAATGGGTTTGCTCGATTCAAAACTTATCAGTGCCTCCAGATGTCCATACTGCACCACAGCCACGGCTCCCCAACCACCAGAACAGCTGTGAAATTGAAGCTCAAACAGCTCAGAGGCCAATCCTAGCCTCACAGAAAATGCACCTCACAGAATCAGAGGGAATGTTCTGTGCTCTGTCCTCTGCACAACTAATCGTAGCCAGTGAAATAACCAGGATTGAGGTATGTTTAATCCATTTATTATGAACACAACATCCATGGACTGGTCACTGCTGTAGCTAGAATCCAACTGAATTCCCACGGGAATTGAAGTATAACATTTCAACAAGGACGGGAGAGAGCAAGAATGAAAGGAAGGGGGGTATGTGCAAACCATTATTAAACAGGAATAGAAAGAAAGACAAGGAAGTACCTCATGAGTGGCCAGATAGAAAACTGAAGGGGGCCATCATGGGCAGAGTGCCCCACTCTGGAGGGCCTATAGTGGCAGATTGAGACCAGTAAAAACTCCCAAGAACCCCTCTCAGGATGTAGCTAGCTATATGTTTGCTCTCAGGACTCAGATGAATCACTTTTGGAAAGGAGTCACTGAGAATCATGAAGCCAGCCAGGATGTCACGCAAGTTTTACCCTGATCAGAAAATGTGGGTGATGAATCGAGTGAAACCCCAGTACTTGCAGGAAGGGTGGACCTAGCCCTAAACGATAAAGGAGCACAAAGGTGAGGTCACCTAACTGGTGGACCTCAAGACCACCAGGAACCCTTTAAGTACGATGGGTAAGTGGAAGGCATGGTCCTTCCCCACTCTTCCCCAAACTCCCATTTTGACCTGGCAAAATACATCATGTGCCAGGCCTAAATCTTCCTTTTTAGTATTTATAAGTCACCTCTAAAGTAATCCCCACAGCCTCATAGGGTGGGTGCATAGAATTTAAAAAGTAGGGCATGTGTTTTACTCTTACATGTCCAGGCAGTAAACCCCTGCTAAAGTCAGTTTTCCCTGCCGTATGGCCTATTTCTCCCATAGGCCAATACTGAGTTACCTTATTACATTTAATAAGTGCTAGCTTCAGATTGGAAGCAGGTAGAAATATGCTGTTTAAACTCAAATGAATTGTAACTTTAAATCCTCTTTAATGACGAATTTAGATGTTAAGTTACACTTCTAAAAATGCCACTATTAGAAATTTGTCATTTTATTTGTCAAAACTAACTGTGAATGACTCTGATGTTGTGGAGTATTGTTTTCAGCCATTGAGACAAAGGAAACCTAGGTGTGAGGGGAGAATCTTTCTGACAGGATGGTTGGGGAGGAGATGCCTCCCACCATAAATACATATCAAAAGGCCCTGCCTGAGGCACACACAAAAGAACCTAACACCAAGCCACCCCTGCCTTTTGTCACCCAGACAGTTTGGAGCCAAGACCAGAAAAAGGAGAGGATGTGACCAGTACCAGGTTTAGGGGAAGGTCAGGGAATTCCTCTAGAAAAATGCTGTTACTAAGTATAAAAATAGGACAATCAGAACCACTCATCAGAACACTCCTGGACCGCTGAAAGATTCAGAAGAAGAACTGTCCTGCCACCAAAGGGATTGCCCTGCTGCTGGAAAGACTGCCTTGCAGCACTGGACCTGCTTGCCTTAGTCCGAGGCAACCCAAATTGATTCCAAGGGTTAGTTTGTTGACCGAAAATGGTTAGAGGTGGATGCAAGGGAAAACCTTTAGAGACCTGCAAGGATTCAGGCCCCAATATCTTATTCCCCAAAAAACAAAATAAATCCTTGGGTCTGGTGTGTCGAAGCAAACAAACAAAGGCTCTAATAGTTACCCAAAAGCCTGTGGGGTATTCCCTTTCAGGACGAAATCCCTCACCCACCATAGGTGGCATGCTTCATCATTTGGGATTCTCTTCTTAGTGGGAATGCCTAGTCCTGCCAAGGGCTACAACTTCCTCTCTGAGAGGAAGGAGGTCAGGGATGTTTTAATTCCCATGTTATCTTGGATATATTAAATCCAACAAATGATGGCAAGGATGAGTTATGATGAGGGTGCATCCGAGAGGTGTTGCGGCTTTCATCAGGACCTCCTGTCACAGCGATTGTACCGCCTGGGGTACCGACGGAGAAAGCATGGCCCCCTTTTCTGAGCTGTCACCAGGTTGCGGTAAGGCCTCTTATCCGTACACCACGGGTGTGGGATTTCGTCCTGAAAGGGAATACCACACAGGCTTTTTGGGTTAACTATTAGTGCCTCTGTTTGTTTGCTTCGACACAAAAGACCCAAGGATTTTCTTTTGTTTTAGTTTGTTGACCTCCTGTGTGAGCTATAGGTACACAACAGGCTTCCAGAGGCCTCCTCGCAACTCTCTGTCTGACCAGCACCAACTGGACCTCCTTGAGCCCTGCTACTGGACTCTGCTGGAGTGGGATCTCATTCCCAAGAGAAGCCTCCCAGGTCTTGGACCTTTGGCTGGCATCAGTGAAAGCTCTTCTTTAAGAAAATGGTGAAAATCCTAAAGTTTGAGCTTTAGGTGGCCACAAAAAATCTTGCTTGTGTCATACCTCTGCTGTCTGCCATAACGACTAAAATAAAGCTCCAGCAGGACCTGCTCATCATGCTGACAACACTTGTCCATGGCGACCAGCAATATGGGGCCTGCACTTCACACTGACAGCGACCAGATGGACGATCCACCACCGGGATGCTCCAACAATAACCAGCTCTTCAAGCTTCATGATGCTTGACCTGTTCTTTGTGCCAAAAGCCTCCTCCTTGAGGAGGAGGCTTGAGAAGGTAACTCTTAAGTTGGACTAACCTGGTCCCTGTATCCGACAAATGCGCCTTCACAGTCATCCTGAAATTGTCTTTTTCCACCAGTTTAGTACACCCCACAACTCCTAATGCCTTTTTATGCTTCCTGACACTATTTTCACAAAAATTATTAAAACTCAATATCTCCAGTTCTATTAATTGGATTTTTGTCATTCAGATATAATTTTATTTATTAAATTGTGTTTTCCTTTTTCTAAATTGTTTTTTTCTCTTGTGTTATGTTTTCACTTTAATATTGTTTGTTTGATTCCTAAATACTTTACACATTGAATCTAAATTTGGCCTGAATGCATTTGTGCCAGGCTATCAGAGGGTTAAGCACACATTAATTTAGAGACATTTGTGCTTGACTCTAACAAGGTTTTATTTGTTATTTGAGGCGGGCTGCTTCCCTTCCTCTCAACTAATAACCCAATGTTTTTACACTACTAGAGAAAATATTGCTGAAGGTTATTATAAAAACATGACTTGAATATTAACTCCCCCTGAATAAACCCTGTTGTATTTTGGGGTGTGTGTGTATATATATATATATTCACTGAAAAAACCATAGGTTTCACACACTTTATAGTTAGGAATTAGCATTTAAAAAACCTTGCAAATTCACTAAAAAAACCATAGGTTTCACACACGTTATAGTTAGCTGGACATTTCTCTCATAAAAAACCAATGAAATTCCCCCGTTATAGTTAGTACAGCTAACTATAACTTGCGCGACCGCAATCCACTGCTGATGACGTCACATATTACATCACTCATGACATGGTCAGTGACATCACTCATGACATCACTGATGACATCTCAAATGACATCACTGACGATGTCACTGATGATGTGATCCAGTGAACGTTTAATTTGCAATTTTTTTTATAAATATAGAGAAAGGCCTGTTAAAGAATGAGTGGGTGTACAAGTGTGTAAAGGGATGATTTTCTGTGTTGTGTAACTGACTCAACAAGTGAGTCCTTTAACTACATCTTACTTCAGACTAGTGCATAAACTGTATAAATGTTTTGTATGTGTCTGTGTGTTGGTATATAAGTCGTGGCATGGTTTTGTGAATAGCTATATAAGTGTCTATATGGGTTATTGATTGCTTGTCTCAGTATCTGTATGATTTCCTACGTGTTTGTGTGGGTAAAGTGTGTGAGTGTGCATAGATGAGTGAGTGTGTGATTCTATGACTGGATGTTATTAAAAGTGCATCTCTGAAGGACTGTATGGTTGAGTGAGTGTATGTATGGCTGTGTTATGGTTTGAATGTATATCTCAGTGGTACATTTGTGACTAACTAAATATGTAAAGGGCATAATATATGTGTGTAAGAGTATACAAGTGGTTAGATGTGAGAGTGTGTGATTGTGACAGTGACTGTATGGATGAATGTGTGCTTGTGTCAATGATTCTAATTGAGCATAAGAATATGATACTATTTTTGTGAGTGAGTGAACTTGAGTGTGTATAACTGCATTAATGAGTAAATGGCAGTGTGATTATTTGTATGAATGACTAGGTGTGAGAGTACCTCTATGGATGATTGTTAGTGTGTGAGTGTCTATGTAGATATATGTATACATTTATATGATACTTTTTTATGGGCTGAATGTAACTATGAGTGATTGTACAGGTGAGTGTGTGGAGGTGAATGAAGATCTAAAAGTTTTTTTTTGGGTATGCAGTTATTAGTATTGCATTATTTATGGATTTGAGAATGGAACTGTGTAATTTTCAGTTGGTATATCAATGGTTTTATAAGGGTGTGAGAAGATGTAGTAATTTATCACATTGATGTCTTCAGCAGTGACATCGTCAGTGATGTCATTTGAGATGTCATCAGTGATGTCATGAGTGATGTCACTGACCATGTCATGAGTGATGTAATATGTGACGTCATCAGCAGTGGATTGCGGTCGCGCAAGTTATAGTTAGCTGTACTAACTATAACGGGGGAATTTCATTGGTTTTTTATGAGAGAAATGTCCAGCTAACTATAACGTGTGTGAAACCTATGGTTTTTTCAGTGAATTTGCAAGGTTTTTTAAATGCTAATTCCTAACTATAACGTGTGTGAAACCTATGGTTTTTTCAGTGAATTTGTACGGTTTTTTAAATGCTAATTTTTGAATTATTAAATAATATATATTTTTTTTTTAATAAAAATAAAATTCCTATGTATTCATTTATATATTTTCTGTATCCTTTTATTTGTTTTTGCTCTTTTTATTTAACTTTCAATTAGGATAAACTTGAACAGTTTATTTAATTTTTGCAATTCATTTTTCTCCACTTTTTTTTTTTATATATAAATTCTTGGGGTGCGCGCTCAGAGCGCGCACCTAGTACGTTTTCGTAAGTTTTTTATGAATACCGTTGTACGGTATTTACGCACGCATACATACGTTATAGTACGCGCTGGGAGCGCGCACCCAGTACGCATGCGTACGTACGTATGCGTACGTACGCATGCGTGCGTGCGTCGTACGTGCTACACGCGGTTCACTTCCGCATATGCTTAAATTACGCGCGTTAATGTTCGCGTATACGCGTGTGCAACGTATGCGCGTTACGTACGCGCATATGACGTATGCACATGCGCTCCTACGCGTTCGCGCATTTGTAATCACAAGGTGCGCGCTCGGAGCTTGCGCAGTGTGCGCACCTCGGGTTATATGCATAATAAAACAACACTTCTAATTGGTTAACATTACTTTCAGTTTCTGATTGTTTCAACACCACACCCAATCCCCTCATGGCAAGTCATGTGATCTAGAATCATCACTTTTGAGTGGTTTGAAGTACTTTCAGTTCCAGATTCTTCCCAAACCACACCTACTCCCCTCATTATTAGTTCTGATTCCTTTGGAGAAGGAGCTATTCTGTTGTTGAGAGACAATGGCTGAACAGCAACCATCTTCAGACACTGAGCAGGACACTCTTGAGAGGCAGAGGAACAGGAAGCAGAAAGACAGCTTTATATGGCAGTTTTTTACTTTCCCAGAGGGACAAAAAAGGTAAATGCACCGAAAGTTACTTGTACATTGTGTCAAAAAGTCTTATCACGTGGGAATGCTAACAAGAAATATTCTTTTAGCATACACACAATGACGAGGCATGTTGAGGCAATGCATCCAGTATCTTTACGTCGAGCTTTTGGAGCAAACCCTCCACCTGCTCAACCGACGACATCTGCAGCAGCTCAGCTGAGCACATCTTCGGCAGCTCCGGCGAGCACTTCTTCTGCAGTGGTGCCTTTGCCTTCTTCCACACCTCTTTTTGGACCACCTTGTTTGGCGAGGTTGTCCACACGCTGCACTGATTGCGGTCGACTTATTTCTGTGGGTGAGACCAGTCTTGATCTCATTCAGAGAAAATTTGATGCGCATGAGTGCAGTAGGCCATAGATGTTTTTTCATTTTTTTTGTTTTTCTCTTCCTGTTTCCCTACATTAACTCAAGGGCTCTTTTAAGAGCCACTTAAAAACTAAACCCCCAAAAATTTTGGGGGGGATTTTTTTTTTTTTTGGGGGGGTGCGCGCACCCTGCGCGCACCCTAGGATGTTTATTATTATTATTTATTTTTTTTTAAATTTAATGTACAAAGAGAGGTGAAGAAATGGAAGCATGAAAAGGGAGGATTGAGAAATACAAATATTTTTCACTTTTTAAAAAAAAAAAAATACCTTATTTGGAAAAAATAAATTTTTAGTATTTTGCAAAGGAACAGAATTTTGTTTTTTAATTTTTCTTTCTAGTTCTGCAAAAAAAGAAAAAAAGTATTAATATTCAATCATACATTTCAAAAAGCATTACATGTTTTTACATATTTTACAAAGCAATTTTTTGCCCTTTTTTTGCTGTTTTCAGAATTTTTTAATTTTAACTTAAAATAGTGAAAACAATTGTATTCATCATTTAACAGCGGGCAAAAAAAAACAATCTGAAAGATTGTTTAAAAAAAGCCCAAAAACTATCCTCACTAAAATATACCTTGTTAGAAATATTACATATATATTACAAGTACTTTTCTAGATGAATATACATTTTCTAGATAATCCGTCTTTAAACCTTGTCGCAAAAGCACACATGCCAAAATAATTTCTGTCAAAGGAGTCCACAATTGTTTTTATTACTTTTCCTTTAGGCCAAATAGTAATTTCAAAATCCTTTTTAAGTGATATCTTCAATTATAATCCTTTAAAATTACAAAAATGCTTTCTTCAGATGCAGTTTTTAGTTTTCAAAATTTAGGTTTCAGAAAAATTAAGTAAGAATTGGGTAAATCATAAGGCAAACGTTGCTTGAAAATCAATTGGGAATCATTACACAGTGTCCAGCCTTTTTCACATTTAAGATAAACTGTGTAATGTCCAGAAGTGACAGTAGCTCCTTCATGAAAAATTATTGCAACTGTAACAAAAGTTTTTCCAGAAATTGATAATTGTTGTCCTATAAACTTCTTTATTAAAGTATCCAATTTTGAACCATCAGCTCTACAACGTTGCATCATTAAAATTACATATTGACCATATTTCTGTAAAAATAACGTGGAAAACATGTCAGATTTACATTCCGAACATTCCATGTTGTGATTGGCATCTTTAACTAATTTACTAAAAGTCACTGATTTACTTTGTGGTAATGGTAAAAATATGAACCTTTCTGAATCAACATTACTAGTGCATGTGTTCATACAGTTTTCACAGCAATGTTCCCATTTGTAAGAGACACCAAATAAGTTTTCTACTTCTACTCCTTCATCTTCAAGTACGCTCAGTGTATATATTAAGAATTCCTGTGCATCTTGCTGGACATTTTCTTTAAACTGTGTAGATCCAGAACATACATCTAAAAGATTTCTAACATCAGAAGCACTTTCTATTTTAGTTTTATCATTACTCAGCTTCTCATAAAGGAGACTCAGCAGAGAACACAATCTTTTTCCATGATTTACTATTATCTGTTCTTGCAACTTTTCAAGATAAAATACAACATTCAGCACTACATTTGCATAGCAGTTGACACCAGAGCTATTTTCAGAATGGCAACCAACAACCTCTTCAACACTGTCCTTTTTCTTTTTCCTTGCTATCACATCACTGTCCTTTTTTTTTGTTCTGTGCATCCACATTACAGATATTTTCAAATCTCCTTTTCCGAGAAACAACATGTTTTTCAATCACAGGATACTGTCCTAAATGAGGAGCAAAGGTTCTTCTTAATCTATTATACTCCTTTAGACAGTTTGTATCAGCACTAACTTTTGAGTCATCAAAGTCTATCATAAATAAACCAGATAATGTTTTTACTCGTGACAGAGCAACATATGCCATACCTTCTTTGAACACAGTAGAACCAATGTATACAAAAGCACTATCTACAGTCAATCCTTGAGACTTGTGAATACTTACAGCATATGCTAGAGAAAATGGAAACTGCTTTCTACGCACATATAAGTCTTTCACAAGCATGAAACGAACTGAACAACGACAAATGTCTTTAACTTCTTCTATCTGATCAAATTTTATTTTTAAACATTCAATTCCATCTTTTTTCTGGTACTTAATAAAACCCACAACTCTTCCCATAGCTCCATTCACTAAACCTTTTTCTACATCCAAATTTCTCCTTAAAATCACTCGACAATTCATGCAAACATATAGATTTTTTTCTAATCCAGCTGTTTCGGAAATGTTCTTCTCTAGTGAATCCAATTTATTTGTTTGTCTGTTAATGTAAAAGTAATTCTTTCATGCTGAATTTTGTCCTCTGCTTCCATTTTCCTAATCTCTTCCTTTTCCAATTTCAAAAGTTCCTCATTGAATATTGAGCACTCACGTAGTGTTGGCATTAAGCAGATTACAGTATTTTTTTCAGCAATGTTCTTGTATATTTTCTCTGCAACTATTTCTTCATTTGGAAATAAATTATGTAGCATCCTACTCTGTAATGCTTTTTTGCCAACTTCTGTGAGTAGTCCAATTCTGATATCTTTCAGACTACTTGCATAATCTTCATCGTTTGCTTGTCTCATATTGGTAGTGAGTTCTTTGTACTCAAAGAACGACCAAATATTCGCATTACCAATGCTTCCTAATGACTTCTTCGTGTCTTCATGTGTCACAGTATTAAACACTGGTTGTCCTTTAACTGGAGTGAGCTGTAAAAGATCTCCAAAAACTATGACGTGTTTACCTCCAAATAACACGTCATAGTCTCTCTTAAGAATTTGTTGCATTCTTAAATGCACAAAGGAAAGCATTAAGTTTGAAACCATGCTCACCTCATCAATAATGAGAACTTGCATCTTCTTCAACACTCTTGAAACTTCGAAGCATGCTTCTCCAGTCAGCTTGTGGTATTCTATTTTGTTCTCATGCTCCACTGGTAACATTAGCAAGCGATGTAAGGTAATTCCTTTTATGTTATAGGCTGCTAACCCAGTTGGAGCAGTTACCACACAAGACAAATTTGAAGCTGTTTTTTGCTGTAGGTAGCTTCTGATGACTTTTATTAAGAAACGTTTACCAGTTCCAGCTTGTCCACTCACATACATCCTGATTGGTTCAAATGATGTGCATGAGCACTGTTTTTTTTCATGTAGTAATCCATGATCAATTTTTTTGGTGACTTCTTCATAAATTTGTTTTTGTTCTTCATTCAGTTGTTGTTCCAGATTTAGTAAGTCTATTGAATCTTCCTGTGCTTGATTCATAGCCGTTTCTACTTCAGTCATGGCTACTGCAGCTTCATTTTCTACGATTGGTTGTCCTAGGGGATCTTGACTGAGCGTCCCAGAACTTTGGCTGTCTTGAGAACTGTCTCTAGCTACTTCAGCTGCAATTTTCGCTTCCTGTTCATTTTCTTCATTTAACGTTTGGACATAAGTTGTGAAAGTACTGCATTCTATGCTGTCTTTGCTTGCATTAAAAGAATCTTCATAGCTTTGAAATTCTCCCAGTAGTTCGTCCTCTGAACGCCATGGTTTAAACAGCTGTAAAAGAGCCAAGTAGTAAAATTCCTTTTTGTCAGTAGTGTCGCAACTCAGCTTCCTGTGATTTATCAAACTTCCTTTTGTTTGCTTCACCAAACATCCTTCCTCACCAATGACTTTATATTTTCCATTGTTGATGTCTTCTGTGGCTTTCCGTGAAAAAATGTAGTTCTGCAGCACATCATAGAGACACATGTTCTCAAGATGATGACTTCTTTTTGGGTAATATGTGCCCAACATGTTTGTTTTCAAAATATCTGTACTTTCTGGGTCGTTCTCGGCCAAATATTCAATTTCTCCAACAGATTTCAATACCCGATTTCGCATTCCTGCAAGGCCTAAACTGACCCAAATTATTCTTCTGGATTTCGAGTAAAGACTTGCAGATGATAACCTATCTGAGCATTCGTAGGATCCAATTTCTCGATGCGATAACATCTTTAAACTGAAACTGTACAGCTTCTTACTGACAGTCTTCTCGTGAGAAATCTCTTCCCACATTTCCTTCAATTCTGTTTTCTCAGATTTAGTGATGTATGATGTGACATACCGAGCAACAGCAATAGAATTCTCTGCCACATACTGAATATCCATGTTAGCATTCCACATGGTTAAAATGACTGGGTTGTAGTCATTTATAAATTTTGACTCTTCTTTTCTTCTTAGGTTGTATGTATTTTTGGGAGATTTTCTTGTCATAGTATGTCGCACAGCTGACATAAAACTGCTGACTCTTCCTTTTGAAAGAACAGGTCTAGGAAATCCAAATCGGCACTTTGTGTAGAATTTATCTTTGGTCTTGTACTTCCGTCGACAGTATTTTCCACACCGATGACTTTGGAAACGTAAAACTTGTTCTTTTAACTTTTTCTCTTCTGTGCTTTTAGGTATAGCACATGCTGCATATTCTTCAATGAAAGATAACACTGCTTCATCAGCATCTGTTCCAAATTTTGGGGCATCCTTGATCCACAACAGCATATGAATATGTGGAGCACCTCTTGCTTGGTACTCTTTTCTCCAAAAGAAATCCACTACTTCTCCAAGAGGTGTATTTTTTTTATTGCAGATGAAGGACATCATAGCCTCAAATCTATGATTGAAATATCTGCAAACATTAACCGGATCCAATGAGCACAGTTCTCCTGCTGTCTTGTATTCAATGTTTTTAATGTTTGAATTTGCCTCTCGTAGAAAATCCAATAAATCATCCCAAGCGTACTCGGCACAGCTTAGGGTTACAAACCATGTTGGAGTTCCTAAATTCCGTAACATGCATTTTAATTCTCCATGGCGTCGGTACCAATATTTATTTGTCCCACACTGACAAGCCATCAGATTGATCAATTGTGTTTCCAAATGATCATCTCGGTGCTGCACTTTGTCCATAAAATCCTTAGCAGACACATTATGTAGATGTACTCCACTTTTTAAAATGTGATTTACTGCATAAGATAGTGCAGACAAGTCGCTTTCAAATAAAAGATGAAACAAATAAGGAATACTTTGACGAAATCTTGGATCTTCTGCATATAATCTTGTAGTCCGATACTCAGAAGCTGGAATCTGTTCTGGGCGTTCATCGTATCTTCCACCTTTTCCTGTAGGAAACAGCTGGGGAAAACATCGAGCTTCCAAGCTCTTCTCCCATACACTCACGGGAGTTCCTTTTGCTTTCTTCATCTGAAACAGATCAATAGTGTCTCCCATAACTTCTTTTGAATGAAGAGGATGTATGCTAAAATGTTCATAAATTTCTTCTTCTTTTGACTTGTCCACTTTTCCTATTTGTCCAGTTGGTGTTTCTGTGTCTTCTTGTAAATCTTCTTCTTCTTCATCTATATAAATTGATTCATACCATTTATTATTCCTTTTCAAATATAAATTTGCTCTTTGTACTTTCCGTACATCTACCAGCTCCTGCCACATCTTCTTATTCTTTGTAGGTACACCATTAACCAGAATAACTAATGGTTCAGTTTCCAAAGTATCTGCATCAATAGTTTCCATATTTTTTTTCAAATCCAAGGGCAAATACACCACTCTTCCTTTTAAACCTCTCAGTAAATCTGAAGGAGGTAATTTACCAGTTTTGGGCTCCATACGTACTATGGTCTGGAACGGATGAACACATTGAATGAGTATAGACTCATATGTATTTAAATCAGAAAGTTCGGCAGGAATAGCATCCAATTCTAAATTATTATGTACAGCTCTGGTCGGCATTCTATTTTCTTCTAACTTATTATAACAGTATTTACAAATACGCTGATCTTCACCCAATTCAAAACAATTTTCCAGAAATATATATGTTGCAAAATCCTTCCACATATAATTATCTTCATTTTCACTTTTTTTATACAGATCAACATTCCTTGTTTGAATTTTATAATGGTTTCTGCGGCAACAAATACAAGTGATATTTGGTCTTTCATTAGATATGATAGTAAATTTTGTCATTTCATCCTCAACATTTTTAGTAATAATGAGTTCTACATTCTGTTCCTCATTTTCCTCATTAACTGTGTCCTTTTCTGCACTTTCTTGTTCTGGACCAAAGTAACAAAACTGAATCTCATCAGTAACCTTCACTACATCTGATACAGATCCACGGAACAGAGCATTATTTAACTCATTTAACTTTACTGCTGGACTTTTAGCAAAATACAATGTTCTCACAAACTTTCTCATTTCAGTATGATGAACAGCCAGCATCCTAAAATGATGAAAAGCACTTTTACACACTTTTCTAGATAGACAAGCCAGAGAATGTCCTTGCAAACCAATATTCTCTCTCACTCTGCATGGATCTAGTGTTTGAAGCACCTTCATCTTCTGTTTTACACTCTTTTTACTATATTCTCTTAGAAAGTCACGTAATTTATCAATAGATTCCTGACGCACAGTACAAATACTACTACAGTTCCAAGTGTACACTGGGGCATTTGGGCGTCTCCCCATAGCCTCAGCAGCCATTACTTCTTCCTCATTTCTTGGGACCATTTTCTTTTTTTCCATCACACAACCATCCTTAACTTCATATGCTCTACCATTGGTGTCAACTGCATGCAACAAACTATTACTTTGAAAATAACTCTCTTCATTAAAAAATGGTTCAGTACTTGAACTGTGCTTCCATTCTCCCAAGAACACTTTACAAAAGTTACTTTTTTTCACTTCTCTTTTCCTTTTGCTTTGTGACTTCATTGCATTGACTAATTTATCTAATCTAAGCATCCTATTCAAAATTAGAATACAAAGTTTTCTTTTTATTTCCAAAGCCTTACTTACAATATTTTCCATACATTTTTTTTCTTAATAAATTTAGATTTTTTCTTATATTTTTTCACATCCTTTAGCAAATTTAACATCACTCTTCTCTGAAACATTTTTCGACTAATGTTTTTAAAATCTAATTTTCGTGTTAAATCAGTTTTACATACTTCTGATTGTACATTAGCTGTTGTTTTTTGCTGTTGACTCTGTTGTTGCTTTGTACATAAAACACTGTTTGTTTTACATTTATTTTTGCCATTGTTTTGTTTTTTGAAGATCCTTTTAAGAAATCTCTACTCTGCTTACCAGTAGACTTTTTCTTTTTGCCATCACCAGCTTCTCCTCCTATTTTTTTTCCCAGTTTTGTCCAGATATACTTGTTGTTGCTTTTCTTTCCTCTTTCTTGTCCTTAAAGGCATTTTTTTATTTTTTCACTGTTGCTCAGCAATACCTGCAAGAAACTTAAAAAAAAATCTTTTTTGTAATTATAATTCATTAAAATATTTTTTAAGCTTTTCATTAATTTCAAATGTTTTACCATTAGCCTCTCATTTGTGATTTACTAATTTGTGCAGAGTGCTAACCACCACAGTTGAAAAAAAACAAGCTGCCCCTTTCCTGCAAGTGCATGTTTTACAGAACAACTGCAACACAAATTATATCTCTGGCCACAATTCCTGTGCGCACACAGCCTCATGGTGTGCTTCTAAGCAGAAAACAGAATTTGATTTGCAATTTCAAAGCACATTTACTACTGTGGTAGAGCAAGTGATAATTACTGTTACAGCCTGACACATTTTCCTTGTAGATCACAGAGGCAGAAAAGAGCACATGTCCTATCAGCTACTTCATACCATGAGCATCTGCAACCTGGGTGAGTGATTAGACTAGAGCAAAGAAAATGAGGCCTTGATGATGTTTTTATGTGTTTGCGTTATACACTGCTATCTGAAACATCACACAGAACTGAGTACTACACATGGGAGTGTTGGAGAAGCTGCTGCGTCTGTGCCAAGAGTGTGTTTCTTGAGACTGTGTATTCTCTGGTGCAAGAGAGATGAGCAAGAAGACTTCCAGAACTGCATGAAGACTGCAGGGATGCATGTAACAGTGTATGCTAAGGGATAATTTGAGTAAAGAAAACAGGCTGCCCCTTTCCTGGGACTGTCATTCTTACTGAACAACAACTTCACAAATTAAATCTCTGCCCACAATTCCTGTGCGCACACAGACTCATGCCATCATTTAAGGCACATAACACAGGCTGCCTCTTTCCTGGGACTGCAATTCTTTCAGAACAACAACTTCACAAATTTAATCTCTGCCCACAATTCCTGTATACACACAGACTCATGTTGTGTTTTTTGGCACAAAACAGTGTTCCTGGATAGTACCAAATTACTGTTACAGCCTGACACATTTTCCTTATCATTTACAGAGGCAGAAAACAGCACATGTTCTAACAGCTCCTTGAGGCCATGACCATGTGTAACATGGTGAGTGATTAGACTAGATCAAAGAAAATGAGGCTTTGGTGATGTTGAATGTGTTTGCGTTACACACTGCTATCTGAAACATCACACAGAGCTGAGTACTATGCATGGGAGTGTTGGAGAAGCTGCTGCGTGTGTGCCAAGAGTGTGTTTCTGGAGACTGTGTATTGTCTGGTGCAAGACAGATGAGCAAAGAGACTTCCAAAACTGCATGAAGACTGCTGGGATGTATGTAACAGTACATGTGGGCTAAAGGTTATTTTCAGTTTTGAACATATGGCAACTACCTGTGCCTTTGCTTTTTTTAAAGGGAAATCTACCCTGTTGGTTTCAAATGTTTTAGCTTTTGCCTCTCATTTGCAATTTAGTGATTTCTGCTGACTGCTAACCACCACATTTGAAGAAAACAAGCTGTCCCTTTCCTGCAAGTGCATGTTTTACAGAACAACTGCAACACAAATTACATCTCTGGCCACAATTCCTGTGCGCACACAGCCTCATGGTGTGCTTCTAAGCAGAAAACAGAATTTGATTTGCAATTTCAAAGCACATTTACTACTTTGGTAGAGCAAGTGATAATTACTGTTACAGCCTGACACCTTTTCCTTGTAGATCACAGAGGCAGAAAAGAGCACATGTGCTAACAGCTACTTCATACCATGAGTATGTGCAATCTGGGTGAGTGACTACACTAGAGCAAAGGAAATGAGCCTTGGTGACGTTGAATGTGTTTGCGTTACACACTGCTATCTGAAACATCACACAGAGCTGAGTACTACACATGGGAGTGTTGGAGAAGCTGCTGCGTGTGTGCCAAGAGTGTGTTTCTGGAGACTGTGTATTGTCTGGTGCAAGACAGATGAGCAAAGAGACTTCCAAAACTGCATGAAGACTGCTGGGATGTATGTAACAGTGCATGTGTGATAAGGGTTATTTTCAGTTTTGAACATATGGCAACTACCTGTGCCTTTGCTATTTTGAAAGGAAAATCTACCCTGTTGGTTTCAAATGTTTTAGCTTTTGCCTCTCATTTCAGATTAAGTGATTTCTGCTGAGTGCTAACCACCACATTTGAAGAAAACAAGCTGTCCCTTTCCTGCAAGTGCATGTTTTACAGAACAACTGCAACACAAATTACATCTCTGGCCACATTTCCTGTGCGCACACAGCCTCATGGTGTGCTTCTAAGCAGAAAACAGAATTTGATTTGCAATTTCAAAGCACATTTACTACTGTGGTAGAGCAAGTGATAATTACTGTTACAGCCTGACACATTTTCCTTGTAGATCACAGAGGCAGAAAAGAGCACATGTCCTAACAGCTACTTCATACCATGAGCATGTGCAATCTGGGTGAGTGACTACACTAGAGCAAAGGAAATGTGCCTTGGTGACGTTGAATGTGTTTGCGTTACACAGTGCTATCTGAAACAGCACACAGAGACTGTTTTTTGTATGGTGCAAGAGAAATGCATGAAGACTGCTGGGATGTATGTAACTGTGCATAGTTTCAGCACACCTTTGAAACATCTCTGTCAACAATTCTTCTCTGCACACAGACTAATGGTTTAATGGTAGGCACAAAACAGTATTCCTCATTGTTACCAGAACATATGGCAACTACCTGTGCCTTTGCTATTTTGAAAGGGAAATCTACCCTGTTGGTTTCAAATGTTTTAGCTTTTACCTCTCATTTGCGTTTTAGTGTTTTCTGCTGAGTGCTAACCACCACATTTGAAGAAAACAAGCTGTCCCTTTCCTGCAAGTGCATGTTTTACAGAACAACTGCAACACAAATGACATCTCAGACAACAATTCCTATATGCACACAGACTCATGCTGTGTTGGTAGGCACAAAACACAGGCTGCCCCTTTCCTGGGTCTGTAATCCTTACAGAACAACAACTTCACAAATTACATCTCAGACAACAATTCCTATATGCACACAGACTCATGCTGTGTTGGTAGGCACAAAACACAGGCTGCCCCTTTCCTGGGACTGCAATTCTTACAGAACTAATGCTAATTTCAAATGTGTTGCCATTTTCATCTCTTTTCTTTCAAAGTGATTTCTGCTAAATCCTAAACATCACAATTAAAAAGAAGCTGTCCTTTCCTTTCAACTGCAAGTCTTACTTTTCAACAGCAACACAAATTAAATCTCTGTCAACAATTCCTCTCTGCACACAGACTAATGGTTTGATGGTAGGCACAAAACAGTATTCCTCATTGGTACCAGTACACATTAACTTATGGTGAAAACATACTCCATAATATCTTACAAGTTCAAAACAGTTATATATCTCCCAAACCTCAAAATGTAAAACATAACTTTTGAAGAAGATTCACAATTCTAATATTTATCTCAAAAATCACCACATACATCCCCTCTCAAACTCATAACTCACCTTTAAAAATAGTTAGTTGAGAAAGAAATGTGCCACTCAACCAGCAGACTATCGGAGTCAGAATATCAGAGCTCCACACCTCTCTCCTCTCTCCAGAACCAGTAAATGGCAATGTTTCCCTCTCTTTTTTCACACATATACAGGTTAATTTCAAATCTCAGTGCTTCCCACTTTTTTTCAAATGAAATCTCACATTTCTATTGGTTGAAAACTTCAACCCCTTTCCAAATGTACCCTTCCCCCAACTTGACTTCTGCCTGCTTCCATAGCAACAGCTCATGGAACACTGCTGTGAGGAGAGAGGTCAGAAGTTCAGCAGACAATGTTTCATATCCAAAGAGCAAGAGTGCTTGACTTTTCAAACCTAACAGCAAATCCATAGTAATGCTCTGTGGTAACACATTTTTCTGAACCAATACAAACCATGCTTTTAAATATTTAAACATACAGCCTAGTTTTAACTGTAAAATGGTTTGAATCTGCCAATGAGTTCTTTTTTAAAAAAAAAGTATGTGTGCCTCCATATTTCAACTGTCTTTCATTTCATAGTGCCATTCTACTGAAAGACACCTCCTGAGTGCATCCAGATCTCCTTGGAAGATGTTCACAGTGTGGATTGTAGGTCACAGCTATGTCTTCTGGAGTGAAAAGTTTGCAGAAAGAAGAGGTATGGTGAGAGACCTTGCTTTGCCAAATGTAGACATAAAATGGATTGGTCAGAGAGGGTTAAAGTGGCACCAATTGATGCCTTTGGTGAAATCCTTTCTACATCTGCCACAGCCTAACCTTATTATTGTGCACTGTGGTGGAAATGACCTAGGCACTTTAACTGGGGTAGGTCTGGAAATGCTTATTAAGGACACCTTTGTGCAATTGATGTCGCTTTTTCCACAAACTGCCTTTGTATATTCTAATATATGCCAAAGGCAAAAGTGGAACTGGTCCAACCAATCTTGTCCACAGATTGACAAAGCAAGGAAGCACGTCAACAAATCTATTTCTGCTTTCCTCAGAGACTATGGTATGGGTTCTATATACCACAATAACTTGCGTTACAACATGCAAGACATTTATAGAGGAGATGGTGTACACTTCACTGATGAAGGCAACAGAGTCTTCCTCTTGAACTTTAGACTCTGCATCGGTACTTACTTGTAGGTACCAAAAAACACACAATAAACACAAGGGCTCTTTTTAGAGCCACCTTATATCCAATCACTTAAATGCGTTTTTTTATTCTTTTTTTTATAAAAAAAAATGTCGGGTGCGCGCTGGGTGCGCGCACTCGGCAATATTTTAAAAAAAAATATAAATCTTTTTTTTTGCCCTACAAGGTCCTACTATGACCCCCTTACAATGCCTAGTGGGTCAATATCTCCCCACTCTGCCCCCTTTTCACGTTCTCCCCCTTTGTTTATCACCCCCTCTTTATGCGAGAGACAAAATGGCAGCCGCCGCTTCCTGATTTCCACCGATTCGAATGTTTACTGACATCTAACAACCAATCAGAAGTGCGCTCGCGCACGGCAGGGTGCGCGCACAGGACTTGCTCAGTGCGCGCACGCTGCGCGCTTACAGATATATATATTGATTTAAATGCTAATTTCTCAGGAAATACTGAACAGATTTACACCAAACCTGCAAAAGGCACTTCATGGACCTTATGGCTACCTCTCTGCCAAATTTCACATAATTCTGTTCAGCCGTTCGGGCTGTAGCTGCGACTAAAGTCCCTATGGAAAAATCCATGGGGAAAACGTGTGTTGGGACCCCCCTTTTTTCTCAGCCCCCGCTTTACGAATCACCCCGAGACTTTCAGGGTAGGAGCTGAGCGGAGCGCCCCATTAGTTTTGAAAATTTTGCGAGGATTCGTCAACCGGCGCCAAAGTTATTCAAAATAGAATTTTGAGATTTCCTATGGAAACACGGTCCTAACTATAACTATCTAATGGCGACCGCCAGTAGATAATATATATATATATATATATATATATATATATTCACTGAAAAAACCATAGGTTTCACACATGTTATAGTTAGCTGGACATTTTACTGATAAAAAACCAATGAAATTCCCCCGTTATAGTTAGTGCAGGCAACTATAACTCCCGCGACCGCAATCCTCTGCTGATGACATATGTGTGTTTATGAAAAAAAAATATTTGTAATATATGTATAGCTAAAATTTAATGGAAGAAGACATGGGCAAATAAGTGTCTAAATACAGTATTAGCATCAGCAGAGGATTGCGGTCGCGTGAGTTATAGTTGCCTGCACTAACTATAACGGGGGAATTTCATTGGTTTTTTTATCAGTAAAATGTTCAGCTAACTATAACATGTGTGAAACCTATGGTTTTTTCAGTGAATTTGCAAGGTTTTTTAAATGCTAATTCCTAACTATAACGTGTGTGAAACCTATGGTTTTTTCAGTGAATTTGTACGTTTTTTTAAATGCTAAGTTACTTTACGCCATTCGTGGCGTGCGTGCCCACTTAACGCAGTTCGTTCCGTGCCGCACCGCGCGCCCACTTTACGCAGTTAGTGCCGTGCATGCACGGTGGGCAAGCGGTGCGCTACGCGCACCGCGTGCCCACGTTACGCTGGATGGGCCGTGCGCACATGGAGGACATATTATGCACTTCGTTGTGAAAGGTAATGTTTGATTTTTTACATTACACAATATGACATGCACAAATGGTGCCCTTCGGGCACCATTTGCACACGGGGTGTGGAGAGTGTGGATATTTTTTTTTTTTTAGGTCTTTTTACCGTACGCGTACGGTAAGCGTAATCGGCGATTTTTCAAAAAAAATTTAAATTGAATTTTTTGCCTTGGGGGTTCCTAGGGGACACCTTCATCAAGGCTAGGTGGTTGGGAGCAGTCTAAACAGCCCCTTTACATGTTTTTTGCCTTTGTTTTGCCTCCCCCCCCTCAGAGTGCGGGTTAGAAAATGGCGGCCGCCGCTTCCTGGTTTCGACCGATTCGAATGTTTACTAAGATCTAACAGCCAATCAGAATCGCGCTCGCGCACGGCACCGTACACTTACGGTAAGCTTACCGTAAGCGCACCGTAAGCGCACCGTAAGCTGCCACAGATATATATATTGATTTAAAGGCTATTTTCTCAGGATCTACTGAACAGATTTACACCAAACCTACAAAAGGCACTTCCTTGACCTGTAGACTACCTCTCTGCCAAATTTCAAGTAACTCTGTTCAGCCGTTCGGTCTGTAGCTGTGTCTAAAGGTCCGATGGAAAAATGCATGGGAAAAACGCGTTTTGGGACCCCCCTTTTTTCTCAGCCCCCGCTTGACGAATCCCCCCGAGACTTTCAGGGTAGGAGCGGAGCATAGCGCCCCACCTATTTTGATAATTTTGCGAGGATTCGTCGACCGGCGCCAAAATTATTCCAAATAGAATGTTGCGGATTTCCTATGGAAACGTGTTCCTAACTATAACTATCTACTGGCGACCGCCAGTAGATAATATATATATATATATATATATATATATATATATATATATATATATATATATATATATATATATATATATATATATATAATATACTACTGATGATAGCCAGTAGGTGGTTATAGTCAGTACCAAAGTTTCCATAGGAAAAGCATGTTGTGTGTTGCTAATAACTTTGGCGTTGCTTGACGAATTTCCTCAAAATGTTCATAAAACTTCCCCTTTTTGGTTCAACTGCTGTGTGGAAGGTTTTGGCGTGATTTGTCAAGTGGGGACCAAGAAAAAGGTGTGTCCCAAAATGTGTTTTCCACATGTTAGGTCTATGGGGATTTTTCCTTTTTTGAACACAACTACAGTCTGAACGGCTGAACGGAATTACACCAAATCTGGCGCTGAGCTAAATGCTGGACCAGAAAGCATGCTTTTTGTGATTTGGTGTAAATCCGTTCAGAAGTTTTCAAGATATCTATCTTTGAAAAACATAGATATATGGGGATGCATGTTCTTTCAGTGGACTAGCTAGTCCTACTTCAATTTGGATGGCTGCCAACACCAGGAAGTGTTGGCAGCCATCTTGAAGGTGAGTCCCATAAAAAAAGTAAAAAATAAAGAAAAGGTGTCAGGGGTCAGTGTAGAAATACCCTGACACCCAAATATGGTACTGGGGAGTCCCACATGGACTCCTCCAGGGTTTAAAAGCTTTAAAAAAAATATTACCGTGGACTCGCGGGGACTGCCACCTCCCTGGGATAGTGATTTAATTAAATGAAGGGGAGGCTAGCGGCACCTTTGCTGCTGTGGGGACTGACACCTCCCCGGCGCACTGTTCCATGCAACTCCGGGGAGCCCACTCAGCCAGCTCTCTGCCCTGGGGACTGCCACCTCCCCAGGGCACATACACTAATTATGAAAAAAAAACAATGCAGGGGAGGCCCTATGGCCCCCCACAACCCCAGGGACCACCACTTCCCCAGGGCAAAAATACCATACTGAAGGGGGTCAGTAGAAGAACCACGGCCCTGGGGACCACCACCTCTTGGTGGTTTACTGAACAAAGGAAGGAGGGCACCTGGGCCCGTCCTGGAGCCCTACATGGCCCTGGGGACCCCCACTTCCCAGGGCCCGCTGTAGCACGCCTGGGACACTGCAGTTTACTATGGCTTGGCAAAAACTGCTCTGCTTTGTGAAGCGAGCGCATTAAAAATGCTCTCACTTCCACGAAGTAGAGCATAATTGCTTTTGGACAGAGGGATCTGCATGTTAGCAGCTCTGTCCAAAAACGATGCCGGCGGTGGGCCAGCACGGACCGTGGAGTAGCTTTAGGCTCCCCGTGGCTGCCAAAGAGGTGGCCCTGCCCCGGGGATGAGGTCCCCGGGGTGATATAGGCTAACATGGTGGCCACTTGGACCCCCTTTCCCAATAAAAAAAAAAGTATGAAGACTTGGACCCAGGGGATGTGGTCCCCAGGCCCAATATATGCATAGGGAGCAGGGCCAAGCAGCCCCACTATCCTCTTTTGATAATATGAATAAAGGCCTAGCTCCGGGGGATGGAGTCCCGGGGGACAAATTGGAATGAGGAGGATGGCCTCTCCACCCATGTAAAAAAATTACAAAATAAAGGCCAGGACCCGAGGGAGGCAGCGTGGCCCCCTCTCCATTTCATAAAGGACTGGCCCTGGGGATGGGGTCTCTGGGGCCGAAATACACTTCACCGCTACTCTGCAAATGCATCTCCTTGTGCAGAACTGGTTGTGAATGGAGTCCCCTTGAATGCTGACGGTATTTGGGAGCTAACAAACCCTCTTGTTACCTCCAGTAAGTCCCAGACGGAGGGATTGCTGATAGGACTTGGAGACCTCACCCCCTTTCTCCACCACTCTGCAAACGTGCCTCCAGACACGCTTCTGGTTGGAGTATAAATTCCACTTTACTCATGAGGGCCTTAGGACTAAAGTGGACTATTTTCTACAACTCGTAGCGGACAAAGAGGAGCGTTTACAGAGTGGTGGAGAAATAGGGCGTGCCCTCTGACAAACTCTCAGCAATCCATTTGTGTGGGTCTTACTGGAGGTGGCAGGAGCGGTAGCTGGCCCCCAAGAACCCTCAAGAGCCAAGGGGACTTAATCCCCCTACTAGTAGTGTGCCAGAAGGCACATTTGCAGAGTGGTGGAGAGAGGGGACTGGGCCTCTGACCAGCTCTCAGGAATCCTGCTGTGTAGGCCTTACAGGCGAAACCAGGAGAACGTCTTGGCCCCCAAGGCCCCTCAGGAGTAAAGTGGACTTCATCGCCAAACCAGTAGTGCACCATGAGCCATGTTTGCAAAGTGGTGGAGAAAGGGGGCTTGGCCTACGACAACCTCCCAGCAATTCTGCTGTGTGGGATTTACCATAGGTAACAGGAGGGGTAGTTGGACTGCATGATCACAGCTAAGGTGTCTGGTATTCCTACTTGCCCCCTTTTTTTATTTTAACCTTTTTTCTAGGACTTGACTGAAGCAGACTACCAAGATGGTTGCCAACACTTTTTTGAAGTGTTAGCAGCCTATTAGACCTCAGCACAAGATCTGGAGGGTTTGCGGAACATTCATGCCTCTAGATATCTAAATTAGATTTTTCTTTAATATATCCCAAAGGATTTACACCAATTTACAAAAAGGTCACTTTCCGGACCAAGAGCTACCTTACTGCCAAATTTGTTGTCATTCCGTTCAGTCATGTCTAAAATTCCTACGGGAATTTAATATTTTTCTCGGCCCCTGCTTGATGGATCACCCCGAAACTTTCCATGAACAACACAATCACCAGCGCACTTGTTTTAAAAAGAAATTCTAGTGAAGATTCATGAAATGGTGCAAAAGATATAGGCAAGTCAAAAAACATTTTCCTGTCATATATATTTTAATGAACTGTCTTATGATATAAATACATTGAAATTGAAAATTGATTGATATCATGAATATTAGATGGCAATTCCAACGCAACACATCTCTGGATTCTCAAGGCCCTACAGTTTTCAGGAAACAGTTGGCTTAAATAAAGTTCCCTGGGCCCAGATACTCAAGCACTGTATATGAGAATTGTGAGAAAACTTTATTTTATTCAGTTGTAGTTTGACATTTACAAGGAAGTCTAGGCTAGGCAACATGGTAAGATCGATGCAAGCCACACCTCCCTGCATCTATCTGGGCTTACATTATTTGAAAATTATCTGTATTAGTGTGATTTGTAGTCCTAGTACAACATTTTTATAGCTATAGTTGAACATTTACTTGGCATTTACTTAGGAAAAGATGGGATTGATGTAACCCAATTCTCCTTGGATTTCGATGTGCCCCTATTTTTAAGAAAGGCCTGGTGTTGATTTTGGTTGGGTGCCAGATGACCCTAGGTTTAAATACTACAGCTATCCACTATATCAAATGCCTCTCTTATTTTTTCACCTCGGTGACCATTTACATGGTTGTTGTTCTGATATTTTACTGTTTCATGCAATAGTTATACTCACACATACGCAGCACTGCTGTTATCAAGAACATAATGCAGGTTGTGTAGGACATTTCTGTAGCTTGCAAATTTCAGGAATTTGCATCACATAAATATGACAATCGTATATGGCCAGTTCACAAAATAGTGGTTAATCTGTAAGTGTGAAAGTGCATATACATAAGGGTGCAGATTTACTATTTTCTTAGAATTCACACGAACATTCCAGTTGAATGGCAGATGTACTACTGGAATTGTGATATGACATCTCCCCATGGCTCTTTTTGCTGCTGCAAGAATTCTATATAACATGGAGTTATACAGAGGGAATAGTGTCCGCTCTGCAAACACACATATTTTTAGGTCTGATCTTTAGGTCTGTCACCAGACTATTGCTTAAAATAACATACATAACAGACATAAATATTGGGGCTTTTGCCCAGCGTTTTCCACTTTTTCATGTGTTCAATTGTGAATCAAATTTTGTTTCTGCCCACCACAACATAGAGAATGGGGCAATGCAGTGCTGTCTTAATGCATGGGCATGCATGGCAGTTGCCCGGAAGCCACACGAGCATAGGGGCTCCATGCAGTCCAGAATTTAACACAAATTTTCTGTTCTGTTCTTTTATTCCTGTGAGTCGTTGTGCAGGCAGAGCCCAGTGCTGTAGTATGGCTTAAGTTGTCATGAGCTTCGCTGCCTTGAGGCTGCTTTTGCGCCCAACAGTGCAGGCATTTATTTCGCAAGACCCTGTTTGTGCGCCTTTTCACATGAGAACTGTCTACCTTGCATGTTCTCTGCTGTGCTCTGAGGTTTAGTCTGCACACCCTGTTCAAGGTTAAACAACAGTGCCCCTTGTTCTTCCGTTCGGGTCAGTCCCTCGCACCTAGACATAGCATGCTACACTTAGCTGCACTACTGGAAATAGTGTGCTTTAATATTGCAACCGCAACGTGTTTAGACACACTTGGAGAGCCACTTTTCCGAAGAGAAGAGCTGTGCTTGTCCTGATGTGTATACACTGCAACCAGGCCTTGAGGTATGGGGGTCTGCTGACAAAGCCCAGAGTTCTTCTTTTTTATAATGAACTATCTATTATCACGGGGAGGGTGGTTAGGTCGTTTAGCCCTTTTCCACTGTTTTTTCTAATATGATATCCCTGTTTGTATTCTATGGTATTGTAACAATGCTGACCATATTGTGTTTATGCATTTTGCTGCTAGTATTGGCATGTGTACTGCACCATAGAATGCGTTAGTTGAAATAAATATTTTAGACTATACCGCGTCTCTGATTACTCGCATTGTGGACAACTACGAGTGAGTGAGCGAAAGAGTGTCTGGCTCCAGTGATTCCCAAGATAGAGTAACGTGTTGTGGGTTGTCTAATCATTAATAGCTTCTCTGTAGACAGAGAACGAATGAGACACTATAGCTAGTCGTTTGGGATTTTGAGTACTAATGTGGTAGGATGGTACACCCCTATTCACTGAGGTCCCTTTTTTCTGTGCATAGTTCTGTACATGTGCAGAATCCCAGTAACATGGCGCCGCCAATGTTTGGTCTGGTTCTTAGTGCTTGTGCTTGTCCACAATACCCTCACTTCTGCCTCCGGAGGCGGCTGTGATGGTGCAACCTCCTATATTGACGTTTTTATAGGTTCTTTCAAACTTGAAGTTTAAAAAAAAGTTTCACTCTCTTATTTGCCCTTGTTGTTCTGACAACTTTTAGGTTGGCCTATCTTCTTTTGTGATGGGGCATAAAATTGCTGTTCACAATCGCGCTCTGCTCAGGGATTACTTGAGAACATATGGTGTCCCTGATGCTGGTGTGGATCTGATTTTTGTAGTGGAAGCATATACTGCATACCCGTTCGAGGTTTTTTACTCTTGCGTCACTTTTCCAGCTGTGGATTGAGACAACAATCTGTTTCATGAATACACCGCAGCGGCTGTTCTGATTGCGTATCAGCCCTATTGGACCCTTGAGGTTCCGTTAACAGCTAGGCAACACCGAATTTGGTTTAATGGTGCTCTTCCTCACACATTCACGCCAGTCCATTTAGGTCCTTTATCAATGGAAGGGGCCACATGGCAGGTGTTAGCTGGGTATGTACCTCACCTGTGTGGGTTAACGGCAGCAACGCTGGCCGAGCTACGCATGTTGCATACTACGAGTACATAGAGCTGTTATTCAGTTTGTGTCACGTACTTTCCAGGTGGCTGCACCTGGAGTTGTTGCGCAGCCTGCGGGGCATGGTGGGGTGACTATCAGTCCCATTATGGTTAATTCGGTAATGGGCAAGCGTCCAACAAATAAGGATGAATTGCCTTATTGACTTGCCGAGAAACTTGGACAGCTTGAAGCTGTTTTTCCTAATGCCTCTCCTGTAAAAAAACCACAAAATATTGACTATCAGTTTGCCTAAAGACTTGATTCCGCAGTTAGCTGGCTGTAACAGCTGGGGCAAGGTGTTTGCAGCTGTGTATTCGAAGTATTTCGGCACTCCCTGTATGACAGTCCTCCCCTCCGTAATTAAGCGTGTTCAAGATGAGCATGGTGCTGAAGCGGCTGTGGAACTGGGGAAGCGTCTGGTGGGAGTGTTCGACATGGTGGCTGAAATGATCCTTGCTAATATCAAGGGCGATGCAGTAAGATTTCAAGTCGCTAACGGCTTGATAGCGGTCCCTGATGCAGAAAAACCATGCGAATTACCAAAAATTATTGCAAAGGCTAATAAAACCATTGTCCGCAATAGTTAAAGTGTAACGCCTTTTACTCAAACCCAAACTCAGTCTCACACACAACCGAGAGTTCCATCTGACACAGATGGACGCCCAGTTTTTTCTAAAAAGAACTGGAAAAACAAAAAAAGGGGCAACAACTACAACAGAAGCAAGGTTTGCATGCTGATTCACCTACACATGAGACTTCTGAGTGTGCTCATGATTTGGGCGACTGCGTGAAAATTAAGACTCCTGATCTATTTCAGGTCCCTGATCAGCGTTCATCTCATTCTTCACAGGACTTATCTGGCTCGCAAGTCAGTGGTGGGTGACGCCAGGTTTGTGGCACGAGTCAACCTGTTCCACGGGGACGTGATCTGCCTCGTCAGTTTGATGGCAAGGGGAAACAGGAGGAACAACCACGCTTCAGTGCCCCTTTTCAAAAGAAAAAAGTTGCCACTTTGACAGTGATATATGCCTCAGACAGTGAGAACCCGACTGTTGGACTGGACTTAGGCGGTGACCCTGCTAGATATTGCAGCTGAGGTTACCATAGTGCAGGAGGCACTGCGTCCTTGTCTGGAGGCGACAGCAACTGAAAATTGTTATTACTGTGGAAGCAGCTGACACCCGGGTTGCCCCCCTGGATCCGTTGTATAATATGGTCTTTCGAATAGAAGGTGACATTGAGTGTGTAGTCACAGGGATTTTTTGGGAGAATCTGACCGCATCCTATGACATTTTATTAGCGGAGGCGGATTGGCCCCCACCTTTTGTTCTAGCTGCGGCTCGTGGGGAGGACATGACACTTCTGAGTTTTTCGTGTTACGTCCCCAAGGAGCATGCAGAGGCTTTGGCAGCTGAATGGGCTTTAGCGTAATCAAGTTGGCTGGGATAAAGATTTCCGCCACATGATATTCCTTTGCGGTGTTTGCCTCAAACACAACCCCAAAATCCCATATGGCGGGAAGCTAAAGGTCCCATTGCTGATATTCTCGCCCAGTTGGAGTATCAAGGAGTGATTGAAACATGTGTGTCACCAATGAATAATCCGCTTTTTACTGTATCTAAACCCGATGGGTCTAACTGCATAGTTTTTGATTACTGGCATTTGAATTCTCATTGTCGGACATTTGCGGTACAGAATACTCTGCTTTATTAGACAGCATGGTTCGTAAAACATATAAAACAACACTTGATATTTCCAATGGTTTTATAGCCACAACCTGTCCGCTGAAAGCAGTCAATGGTTGGCATTTACAGCCGGTGGAAAACAGAAAAAATGCCAGTGTTTGCCTATGGGGTATAAAAATAGCCCCGGGGTTTTCGCCGCACGTGTTGTCTCTCTGTTGGACAGCATAGACCCAGATTCTTACTCATACGTGGACAATATCTATCTCACTGACGACAAATTATGGCCGCATCTGTGCCGTGTTTACCGCATAATTCTGGAATTTGCAAACTACGGCTACAAATTCAATTTTGCCAAATCCCACATCGCATGTTATGCGGTGCTCTTTTTGGGCTATGAGCTCATCAATGAAGGTCGGGACTTGGCTCCCCACTTTCTGGAGAAATGCACACATTTGCAGTCTTCAACTACCCTGAAAAACGTCAGTCTTTGCTGGGATTTTTTAATTTTGGGCGTTCTTATATTCCTGAATATGCCCAGCGTATCAAGCCGCTTTATGCCTTGATACAACCTACATTTTCAAAAGCCAGCTGGTTACTGGAACATTCTGCTATTTTACTTTCTTTGCAATCTGATTTGCTTGAATCTAAGTACTTGTTGGCGCGTGATAACCACACTAACCTGGTGATACAAATCATGCCAGGCGCAGTGGGTTTCACTTACTTGACGTACAATGAAGGAGACACAGTACATATCGCTTACAAATCACATTTGTACACTTTGGCCGAGATGAGGTTTTCGGCTGTTGAAAAAGTATTGACAGCTGTGCAGATGGCGGTTCTAAAGGAACGTCCATTGGAACAAGGAAAATGCAATTTGATGGTTACTCCTTATCCTGCTTTAGAAGCAGAGACGGAGGCAAGTGTGCCAAACTCAAAGGCTTTGCATCCCCGTTGGTTACAATGGGCTACTTCTTTGACTTCCCCGGATGTCACCTTTCTCTTTGACCCCTCTCTTCAGACACAGGGGCTCTTGCAGTATGAACATGCTCATCCACCTTCCCTGTCTTTGCTTTCTTTGGAGGAGTACGCATGTATCATTTACACCGAGGTTTCGGCGCAACTGGCCACGGATTCTAAACATGCTTACTCAGCGGCTTGTGCCATTGTAGCAGGTACAATGGTGAATGGAGAGTTCAAATCTTCCATTGTGCATACTCAGTCACTGGGAGACCGTACAGAACAATTGGCTGAGCTGCGCACTCTGGTTCTTGCTCTCGAGTTTGCTGATCCAAAGTTTTCGACTCTCATTGTCTGAGACTCTTATTACTGTATTCTGTCTTTCAATGACAACTTATTCTTTTGGTCTCAAAATGATTATTGAGATTCTAAATGCAGCACAATTAAGCATAAAATGCTTTGGGCTCGAGTGGCAGATCTTAAAGAGCGTCTGCCACTCACGCATGTTATACATACTCTTGGCCACACACGCTCTTGGGAATTGTTTGGCTGATAAAGCAGCCAAATCTGCAGTAGCCATGTGTTCCGTAGCAGCCGTTACTAAATCTAAAACTAAGATTGATAGTGACATTTTGGCAGCAATAGCTGCTACTAAGGAAGGCCTCAATTACCCGTAAGGTTTCCATTCTAAATATTCTTATCAGTTAACTCCCGAACATGTTCCTTTTGCTAGAATACCAGACGTTGGAGATCAGCTGATTCCCAAAGCAGACCGCAGGCAGAGTTGAACCAAAACTGCACACGAAGGCATGGTTTCGGCCCATGCGGGCGTGTCTGCGACTGTTTCTATCTTGCAGCAACGTTATTGGTGGCTTGGTTTATATAAACAGACCCGTAATTATGTACTTTCTTGTGACATCTGTCAACAGATCTAGCCTTCTGTGGTAACACGTCCACCACAAACACCGCTTTGCATTGCTTATCGCCCTTTTGCTTGTGTGGATCTTGATCACTGTGGTCCCTTTTCTTCAGATACTGCATATAAATATATTTTAGTTTCAGTGCACTAGATTTCTGTGGTTATTGCCACAACGCAGTGCTGAAGCTTGAAATGTCATCAGGGATTTGCGTGTCTTTGTAGGGATTTTTGCCTGTGGCACCTTTCATTCAGATCAAGGTCCAGCGTTGGCCTCAAAAGAGTACAAGGATACGATGAAGTCTTTGGGGGTGCTGGTGCAGTTTTCAGCTTCATACAGACCTAAGGGCAATTCACTTGTGGAGCGAATGAACCGTGACTTATAGCAATCCTTGACAGCTAGAGTCTTAAGTACTGGCAGGAACTGTTTGGCCATTTGTATGTTGTCCAACGTGCACTTAATAATCTCCCTAGAAAACCTCTGGTCATTGGTGTATGCATGCATAAACAGCTTGTATGTATGACATATGACCTATTATGTTTTTGTTTCTATATTTCTATATAGATACAAGGTTTTCAGAAATTCTGGAGACTTCATCAGAAACTGTAAGTTACATTGTTTCATCAATCTCCACAGGTTAGGGTGCGCATACCGCCACGGAGTACTTTTGATCCTGACGAATACCCTGCTAAAACGCACATAAATGGCAGAAACATGTTGATCAATTTCCCTTTTTTTATCACTTTCACCTAACGGATACACCTGGTAGATTATTCCAGTGTTTTATCCCCCCTCTTTTTGTACCAGATTTTCCATTAATAAAGTCTTTCTGGATAAAATAATGGCACATGTTTAACATCACTACACTGCACTCACTTTTTGCACTTACATATCATTTTAAAAAACCAGCTCCGCTGTAACACAGGCGTAGTAGCAGACAAGGGAGGCATTTGGCCTCTCTGGTGGGAACCCGATGATGAAGAATGTCCAACTAGGTTGGTGAGTGATGGTTCTTTTACAAACTTAGAGTGATTTTTTACTGGCTTTTGTTTCGTAGATCAAAATGTTTGTGCCAGACTTTGATGGTCTAGACGTTGAGGCGACTGCCGCAACTTTTGACGTAGATTATCATTCTACTATGTTACAGAACCCACAAGAAACCTGTGCCGGCCTTGCCACTGAACATTTATCCTCAACAGCTGAAGCAGCGCTCCTGAATCCAGTGGTTGGCTGGCTTCCTAAATTTGGAAATCTGGTCCGAGAAAAGGTGAAGAACAAAAAAGAATTTAGTCCCTCTAATCGTGCACCGGTTCTCGTGCTTGGCCTAAAGGGTACTCGAACAGTCATTTTACCTCTTCTTCCAGGCCGCAAAGACAACAGATACATCTCAGTGGACGATGTCAAGCTACAACATCTGTCCGATCTTGAATAGTATGACACCTGCTGTTTCGTATCCCACAATTTCGAGGACTCGTGAAAGTGGTCAGTCATCCGATATGCCACATGACCCTGTTGTTGACCATTCTTCTGTTCCCGCAGCTTCCTCCTGCAATGCGGAGTGTGTATACACATATCCCACAAGTGGGTCTTTGCATGATTTGCCGGATAGTCCTTTGCACCATGACAGTTTTTCTTTTGGCTCATCATCCACCTCCTCAAGGGACCTGACAAAATTATCCATTTTTTTATCCTGGTTTAAACAAACTTATTTGGTTCCTCCCTGGACATACATCTGGTTGATACTAATTATGATTTTTCTTTTCATGTCAATTGGATTTGTGACAGTTTTTTCCTACTCATCAATGGTCACTACTTGCCTGAACGCTCTGCTGTGAACTCTGTTGATGGTATTTTGGCACCCCGTTCATCGTCCCACATCATGAAGTGTGAACATATTCTTGTTAACATTTCTGTGTTCCCGATTTCGGATGGTATCGTTTGGGGTAAGGTGGATTTCCAAGTTCATGGTCTGACAGAGCTCATTGTGTACAGTATATATTTCATGTTTCACGGGGTGATGTCGTGACACAGGACATGCATTCTGATGATTGGGATGTGCATGCAATACAAGCCTTGTTTTCTGATTTAAAATATTATGCTGCCTTTGATGCTGAAGACTTGTATATGAATTCTGCAAATTATGCCAACCTGTTCTGTTATCAACATTATGGGCATCATTTCTTACACAAGACCAATACATTACGTCCTGCCGTAAATAACACTCAGTGGGAACATTGCCCAACACCGTTGAAAGGCAGCTCAAAAACACTAAAGAAAAGGTTTACTTACTTTGCAGATTTCGATAAATCAAAACCTTGAGTCATATTATTTCAAGTTAAGTAGACCTTCCACTCAGAAAGTTATGTGAACACATAGTAAATTAATATATTCCAATACTTTTAGACATAATCTGTCTGTAAAGGGTTATGACCATTGGAAGGACACCATTGAATAACATTCATTTTGGGGTTCTAAGGACTGGCAAGTGCAAGGCACTGAAGCCTTACATCGTGCCTGTCTCATCCCAATACAAATTTGATTTTTAAATAATACAGTATACCAAACCACGTACTTTGGTTTAGCTACTGCTAAGAAAATGAATGCCCCTGCTATCCCATCCTTACCTGAATATAATGATTGACGCTTGTTCACTAATTCTACCATTGGAGCATTACAAATGTTATTTCAAAATAATTAATTTAATGAATCTGCAATGGATTCCCGAGGTTGGTTAGTTTGGCAAACTAGTTCAAATGCCTGCCAACTCTGTTTTCATACCTCTAGTTTAGGTTTGACACAAGACAGACCCAACCCTAGATTTTATGATTTGCATACTGTCACAACCTATTCTGTGGGTAAATTATGTCAACAGTAGTTGCAGCACTCTGCACTCTCGTCCGTTAAACAACATTTGTCGTTGTTGTCCAACAATATTAATTTGGCCGATTTTGTCTTGGGGCCTAGAGCCCCTAGAACAAAACAATGGATATATGCTGCATACAATGAAATTTGAAAATAATCTCAAATTGAAGCAGCTTCTCGTTTGCAGGAAATAGACCAGGAAAACTAAGAAAAAGTTTTGGCAGTTGTCGACAACAGTATTAATACACTGTCTTCACGCATATATACATTAGATAATATTGTTTCCTCTGTTATTGACATTGTACAAGAAGATGTGTCTCTCTTATATCATGGTCAGAATCAGTTGCGTTCTGTAATGCAATTTGCATGGACTTTGCAATCTCTAAAAATAGGAGAAGTACCGTGGGATTATTTGAATGCAACTGCTTTGTTTTCTGCATTTAATTTAACAAGCAAACAGCAATTCATGTCCAAGAAAAATGCTACCTACACTCTTCTGCACATTGAAAAAATAGACCCTTTACCTTTTTCTGTAGCAGAATCTGACTCCGTTGTTTGGTTAATCCATGGGGTGATATCTTTACCTATCTCTCAGTTTCAATTTAGCTCCTGTATGAAATATTACCCTGTAGGCCACTTTGAACCCCTTGGAAATGCCTTTTTACATGAACTGTGGTCCTTGCCTTTCACTTATCGATGTTTAAGGCAAGATACTGAGGTTTATCTTACCGGGGAGGATTGTGATTCCACAGTAGGGCATTCCCTAGTATGCAAAAACATACAATTGCATGGAGCATGTAATCTGTCAGCTCCAAATCTCGCGTGTGTTTTGAAAGGTAAACCAGTGCCAGAAATCATTCCCACGTTTACTCTGCTTACTAACGGTAGCTACCTTATTTTAAATAACCAGGAATGCTGCGGCTTGCTGGCTGGCATACCATACATTGTAACGGTTACCCAGCAAGTATTTTGTTGCAATAAAGTGCTTTTTCCACCCCCGCTTGGGCCGCTGGATAGTTCAGTTTGGCTTTCAATACCAACTTTGAAAGCAGATTTCAACAAGCTGAGCAGATTAAAAGCGCTTTTAATGCAACAAGAAGTTGCACTGACTTCCGAACAAGAAACCTTCACCCTCCAGGTGGCTAGCACGGCCACTGAAATTCAAACACTTTTGAATACAAACCTCCCACTACATTTTGGGGAGTTAGTACATCGCTTTTTCAATGTGTCGGCTAATCAAGGCCTGGCACATTTTTTGAAGGCTGTTTGTTCTGGCCTCGCATCTTCTTTTCAGACTATATTTGGTGTAATGCCGGCATTTATTCATTCTATCTTTTCCAGTGTCTTAGGCGTTTTTCCCTTAATATTGGCATTAGCCACTGGAATCCTGCTTCTGCTGTGCCTGCTACGCAATGGCTGCTCCTCTTGTGGTGCTGCAAAGACCAGGCTGGCTGCAATCGCTTCATGACCGGATGCATGCATGCTTCGATACACTGCCACTTGCGACACTCAGCATGTCTTATAGATTATCCTTCCATTTTGTGTATTTTACTTGCGTGCAACCCGTATTTTCATGCCTCCGCTGTCAATTTACATGGGCATTGGATTTATGCCTTTCCAATACGTCATGTCCGGCCCCTGATTTTGACCAGATGATGAGCCCCTTAGTTGCTCATGAGCAGGACTGCTCTGGGATTGGCTTAATGGCGCATGCTGCTGCACTTGGATTTTTGGCACAATGGGATATCTGTGAAGCTACACAGAATCTCCTACTTCAAAGCTAAATTGAATATCACACAAGTTATCCTGCAATGCTAATGGAAGCACCCGACTATGAAGAGCATTCTTGTTCCTTCAGCTTGCTAAATTGGATGGCATCTCTTTTTTCCACAGACCTAAATGATGAACTTTTGGAGGGTATTGCATTCTTTTGTACCTACACCTTGATGGATTAATCATGAACATGGCCAGCCGGCATCATTTGGGTTTCGGATGCCTTTTTCCCATTACATTTTTTTTCCCTGCTTCCCTGCTTTTTCCTGCACTTGGTTTTTTTATATAGATTTTGGTCTTTGCTTTTTCCAAATTTATGGACATGCCTGTTAATATCTGCTCGCACTTTTTGAACTCTGTTTTCTTCCTATACCCAAATACGATGGACTTACCAAGGGGAGGGAGTAGTATGGCTGATAGGCCCATTGTCGACATTTGCTAAGTTGTCATGAGCTTTGCTGCCATGAGGCTGCTTTTGCGCCCGACACTGCAGGCACATATTTCGCAAGACCCTGTTTGTGCCCCTTTTCACATAGGAACTGTCTCCCTTGCACGTTATCTGCTGTGCTCTGAGGTTTAGTCTGCTGGTCAGTCCCTCGCACCTAGACATAAAATGCTACACACAGCTGCACTACTGGAAATCGTGTTTTAATATTGCAAGCGCAACATGTTTTGACACACTTGGAGAAACACCTTTCCGAAGAGAAGAGCTGTGCTTGTCCTGACATATGAACACTGCATCTAGGCCTTGAGGTATGGGGGTCTGCTGACAAAGCCCAGAGGTCTTCCTTTTTATAATAAACTATCTCTTGTCACAGGGAGGGTGGTTAGGTCGTTTAGTCCTTTTCCACTGTTTTTTCTAACATGATATCCCCATTTGAATTCTATGGTAACAATGCTGACCATATTGTGTTTATGCATTTTGCTGCTAGTATTGGCACGTGTACTGCACCATGGAACGCGTTAGTTGAAATAAATATTTTAAACTATTCCGCGTCTCTGATTACTCGCATTGTGGACAAGTACGAAAGAGTGAGCGAAAGAGTGACTGGCTCCCGCGATAGATAGAGTTACGTGTTTGGGGTTGTCTAATCATTGGAAGCTTTGCTGTAGACAGAGAATGAATGAGACACTATAGTCCTGTTCACCTGTGCATAGTTCTCTATATGTGCAGAATCCCCGCAACAGTGCACTGCTCTGCCCAGGGACCTATAATGCTGATAAGACCGCCCGGAGGCAATGGAACAGCCTACTTCAGCTATTGACTGCCCTTACAGTGAGTGACATCATTTTGCCTTCTTACTGACAGCCTTCTGTCACAGTTTAATTATTCCTCATCAAAAAACAAAGCAGTTCTTCCCCATCCTTGCATTCTGCTCTCTCATATTTGTAGTGCAGCTAACTACTTCCATGTACAAACAAAAGTTCTTCTGTAGTCATTCGCAACACCAATGACTCCTGCACACCTCTCTGCATTGAGCCCTGAATTTACCCCATTGACAGCCTTGCTGCCTAAGACAGAATTAGCAATGGTCATTGATGCTCAAAAACCTGAAGACTTTTTTGAAGTGGTACATGGTATAGTTATAGGTCCACCAATAGCAAGTGGTCATGTTTCAGTTAAACGTTCACAGTTTTGTTTGAAAGAAATATTTTTTTATATATTATGCTATATTATGCTTTATGTACATCCATAACTATATAAAGAATTCTAATTGTGCTAACAAAACAGACTTTTTAAGGCTCCTTCACTCCTGAGATAAGTATGTATTCTGAGTACTTCACTTTGTTTGCATCCCACATTTTGTTGGAGTTCAATTTTGCTTTGTGTATTTCAAAATGGTTGCTCTTGTAATACTCCCGTGGTTTTAAAATGAATAGTATATATTGAGAACTGGTAGAGCATAAGGGCTTGCCATGCTGGCAAGAAGCATACGTACATTATGTGGGCTCAAATATATTTAGATTTATTTATACAATTAGTTGGGTTTAAGCCAGCTCAAAGTTGCAGAGAGCACTGGCACTCACAAATGTTAATTAAGTCAGATGTTGGACAATAGGACATGTTTTATGTTTTTCTTTTGCAAGCAGCTTGCCGCTAAAGAATGATCTCTATAGTGAGCATTTTCCTTATTGTGTGTTTCCCATATAAATCATATAGTACACTGATGAGCTTTAGTGGATTTTCTGTCTTTTTCAGTAATGACTCCTCCGCTAAGGCGGAAGAGCGTCGCCCCACTGCTTCTCAGCAGTGTAACTAAAGGAAATATAAAATAACAATAACTCAATGTCATCATGCTATTATTTCCTGCTGTGACAGCTTTGTGGCTGGGGCTGCTCTGTTGACAGAAGAGCAGGCGAAGGAGTGGTGGGTACTTTCTAAGTGCGCATGAATGTTCGCCGGCTCCTTGGGCCGGCCAAACAGTCATGCACACTTTGCAAGTTCTCCACCCAGGCTGCAATTTAGCCTGGGTGGAGAACATACCCAGGCTCCCAGTCCCTGTCTGAGCACTGATCCACGGCGCTCATACCAATCACAATGCTGCATGGCAGTGTTGTGATTGGCTTAGTGGAACCTGAGTGCTTCCTGTTCCGGACGGAGAAGAGGGTAGATGTGAAGAGGTATGTGTAATTTTCTTTGTCTTTAACCCCTCCTTCCGCCGCCCCCTACCCCGCTGCCCCTGATCTGTGGCAGCTACCACTGGTCTTAATGGGTACAGCGTAAAACAAAATAATCATCTGTTTCAGGAACAGGAGGATGATAAAGGGTAATTACATTACTTGTTGTGTGTTTCTTTAATTAGAGTGCTACGATTTAACCTTCTTGAAAAACACTCTTTCCTTTGCTTTGGTACCTTTCCCTTAATCCTGCTGACTGAACATTGTGCAAATGTTCTTTCCATCATTTTATAAAATAGGAACGCAACAGTAAATTTCAAAAGGTTTGCTAATGTGTACATTACTGATAGATAAATAAATAGTGCATGAGAAAAGGTAAGGAAGAGCACTAGTTGATACGATTTTGCAGTGGTAAATATGAATACATGCTCCCCAGCAGGTATTACTTTCAAGTGGTGGCTCCTCTGGCGGAGGAGAATTGCTCCACTGCTTTTCAGTTTTGTAAATAAAGGAAAAATAAAATGATAATAACTTGATGTTATTATCATTTTATTATTCCTGCTGTGGCAGCTTTGCGATGGTGTTATGGCAGCTCTGCTGACAGAGGAGCAGTGTGAAGAGTGGTAGGACTGCTGTAGGTGCACACGAATGTTTAGCCCGCTGTCTTGGGCCGGACAAACTGTCATGCGCACTTTTCAGGTTCTCTACACAAGTTACATTACAGCCTGGGGGAGAACATGCCCAGCCTCCATTGCCCCATCTTAGCACTGAACTATGGCACTCAGACCAATCACAACGCTGAATTGCAGCGTTGTGATTGGCTTAGTGGGGCCTGAGTGCTTCCTTTTCTGGCCGCAGTGGAGGCATGACAAAGAGAGATACTGCGAGAAGGTAAGTGTAATTTTCATTTTCTCTACCCCCTCCCCCTGCCCCACCACCTCGATCCATGCCAGATGCCACTGTTATTTTCCACAGTACTATGTCTATACCCCTAATTAGTTGTCGCTTGCACGTCTTTTCTTAAATGAATAATAATGGCAAAGCAATTTGTTAATTTGTGGCATTATGTATACATTTCAATTAATTTGTTTTCATTATAGTGCAGCCCATGAATCCTTAGGAAAAGCACTCTCCTTCTATATACTTTCCAAACCCATAACTGTTAACTTGCCCAATGTAAACAACAGCACCCTAGGTAGTCCATTTCTTTAAGCCCACTGCACTCTAAGACCTGGCCCTTGCATTTACATTTTCCTTTAAAATATGGGTTTAATGGTCCCTGTGAGCCGAGCACTAAAACTTCCAAGTAGGAAAAGGTGGCTCTTATGACAGAAGGTTATTTAAAAGCTATGCTGACCATAACCTTGAATAGCATTCTTCTTTTCATTTCATGATAAGAAGATTTCACCTGTTGCTGGTCATGTTGAATTACACATAATTGCATCGAAAAATAAACAATCAAATATGTACTTGCTTGTGCCCATACGTGCATGTTTTATGACCGAACTCATCATGTGTACCTTTAGATTAAATAACAAGTGGGGCCATGGCTAAGCACCTGAGCGGATTGTGATTCTTTGTTAAGGTCCTGGGAATTATGGTTCTGAGGTATTATTAAGCCCATTGTGCAGAGCAATATTTATTATTTATTGGAGACAGAGATGGTTGGGAAGAGCAGGGAGGCGTGAGGTACATTTTCTGATGGCTCTCTTTCCCACTAAAAAATCCAGCTCAGCACTCTGCTCTGGAGGATCTGGGTGGTTGATCCTTGAGGCCCTGGGCAGCTTTGGGATGATCTACTTTATACCAAGAAGTACGTTTAAGGTATGGAAAACTTGGTTGTTTTTCTTCAACCTCGAATGAATCTTTCTTTTTTACACAAATGTAGCGCAAATTTAACACAGCTAATACTTAGTGGAATTCAACAGTCTTTTTTAATGGGCAGCTATGGTGAGCTAAATGTTGGTGGCAGTCCACTATGATTTTTCTACACCATCTGTTATAATGTCATTGCATTTCTTAGGGCAATTTTATGCTTTTTAAAGTATTTTCTTCTTTCCTAAATCTTGATTTTGACTGAAGTTTGGTGATTAATGTACAGGGCTAAGAGGAAAAAGAAGGCAAATAAAGGCTCTTCTTTTTGTTTTAAAACTCAGGCTCTTTATTGTCCCACTCAATAAACATTTGAAGCATTTATTATGAAGGAAAGTCTGGCTGTAATGGAGATGCCAGCAGAGATATCGGTGGCCAGTTGTAACACAGGGGCTACTTCAAAATAGGACTTGTCTGCCCCAGCTAAAATACTTAAAAAAGATATAGGGCCCGATTCACAGAACTAACTTAAGACAAAATCCTAAACTTACTACTTTTGGTATTCACAGAAGTTAGGATTTTGTCTTAAGTTTGTCTTAAGACAGTCTTAAGTTTGTATTAAGACAGTCTTAAGACAGACCTAAGACAGTCTTAAGACAGACTTAAGACAGTCTTAAGACAGACTTAAGACAAACTTAAGACAGACTTAAGACAGACTTAAGACAGACTTAAGACAGACTTAAGGTAGGATTTTGTCTTAAGCTTGTCTTAAGTCTGTCTTAAGTCTGTCTTAAGTCTGTCTTAAGTTTGTCTTAAGTCTGTCTTAAGACTGTCTTAAGTCTGTCTTAAGACTGTCTTAAGTCTGTCTTAAGTTTGTCTTAAGACAAACTTAAGACAAAATCCTAACTTCTGTGAACACCAAAAGTAGTAAGTTTAGGATTTTGTCTTAAGTTAGTTCTGTGAATCGGCCCCATAGCCTGCCCAATAAAATCTCCCAACTTGCTAATTCTTGTAGACCTGATGGATGAAATTTAGATGCTCAAGCCAATTTTGGATGACACTAATTTACAGCATAAAGACTGAATGATAAAAGATCACATCTAGATGCAAGCGTGTCAGAGGCCGAACAGAGAATAAGTTGTGTTGAGGATTATTAGAGAACTATATAAATATAGTCTAAGAAATAGAATGCACTCAAAATAACTACAGAATATTAGTGTTAGAAATTAGGGGGCAGATTTACATCTGTAGAGATGCGTTAGTTTCCCTGCGCCAGCCTGCGATACCCTTGTGCCACCATGGATGCACCATATTTACAATACAACACATTTTTTTGCCCAAAAGTCACGCATTGCTGGAGTTGTGTCACAAGCATGACGCAACTCCAGCAATGCATGTTCAGGCCTATACTTATTGTACTGCGTCACTCCTTACGCCTGCTTCAAGCAGGTGTAAGGTTTTGACACAGTGCATCACTTTTATGAGGCTTTCCTGCGTGGGAACGCCCACCCTGCATATATTATACCTGACACAGTTATAATGGGACGCAGGACTTTACAACATGATGCATCTCCTCAGATGCGTCACATTTTAAATGGGCTGCAATGTGGTGTATTGTTTATTCTCCTGCGTCACAAAAAGTGATGCAATGGCGTCACAAAAGTGAGCAAAGGGGCTTCTAAATCTGCCCCAGGGTCTTTATTTGGCAGAGGTATACATCCTGTCCTAGTAGGGACCACAATCCTAGTCAGGGTAAGCTAAATATACTGTAAAATATAACCTGTGCTCACCCTCTGGTAGCTTGGCACAGAGCAGTCAGGCTTATCTGGAGAGACAATGTGTAAATTATTTGTGCAATACACACACAGTAACTAAATGAAAGCACCACAAAAATACTCTACACAGATTTAGGCAAATAGAGAATAATTTTATGAATAAAACTAGACCCAAATGGCAAAAATCCAATAAGTACAACCGGAGTTGTGAATTTTTTAAAATTTATCAAAAGCTTGTGCTTAGAGTCAAATAGATCTTAGGGGTTACTTAAGGTCGTACTGGACAGGGATAAAATCAAAGTTCAGGCCGACCACAGTGGAGGGCAAACGGGCTACCCATGCAGGGCTCACTGAAAAAGTTCCTTGGATGGGGCAAGCTTCGGCATCGATTCCGATTCACACAGTCGGGTAGATGGGTTGCTGTCAAGCCTTGCAATTAGGACCCTATTAGAACCTCTTTACAATGCAGGTGCTGCATCATCATTGAGCCGCGTTTTTGAGCTGCACCGTCCATCGAGTTGATGTAGTGGAAAGGCTCCTGCATCAGTGTTGAAGAGCAATGTGTCAGTTCTGATCAACGCAAAGTCATCATTGTGTTGATTTTGATGGTTCTGGACAGCGGAAATCACCTTACATGGATGCAGGACTGGATTGGCACCATTTGGAAGGACAGGACTCACAGATGGCGGAGTCAAGGTTCTATTGTACAGTTGAAGGAAGTCTTTGATGGCCCTGAGTATTCAAAACAGGGGTCAGTCCCATGGAGTCACTCTTGGTTCAAGTGAGATTGGTCCCATTCTTGTCCTCAGCAGGGCAGAGATCAGCAGGGCAGCAAGCAAAGCAGAAAAACAGTTCTTCCAAAGCACCAGTCAAGCAGAGTTATAGCATAGCAATGTTCTTCACATGTCCAGTAGTGTACTGTGTTGGCAGGGTCAGAGCCCCAGTACTTATACCTAGTTGTGACTTTAAAAGGGGTGTTGTGAGGGTTTGGGGGTGCCAGCGGACATTGCTAAGTTAGCATTAGTTTGTGTGTTGCATCACCGCCATCTTGCCACTTATGCACACAACACTACATTCCTTGGTTCCCGTAAACACTTTTGCTCGTGCTGCTTCACATGGGAACTGTCTGCCTTTCACTATTTCTGTTGTGCTCTGAGTTCTTGTCTATACTTTGTGTTCAAGGCTAGAAAACAACTCCACTGGTTAATCTGCTTTGGTCCGTCCCACACACATATAGACATAACATGGAACACAGCTGCGCTTCTGACTTTCTGTGTGCTTTTAATATTGGACCGGATGCAAGTTAACAACACTTGGAGAAAACCTTTCCAGAGGAAGAGCTGTGCTTGCTTATCAGGAGATGTAAATCCTATCATCTAATACTTGAGGTAGGGGGTTCCGCTGTCCAAGCCCAGAGGTCTTCCACTGATATAATAAATATAGCTTGTATCACGGGGAGGGTGGTAAAGCGCTATAAGGCTTAATCCACTGTCATTATAATATGCTATCCCCGTTCGTATTATATGGAATTGTAATCATGCTGATTATATTGTTTTTATGCATTTCTCTGCTAGTGTTAGCAAGTGTACTGCATTACAGAGCATGTTAGTTGAATAAACATTTTAAACTATACAGTGTCTCTGGTTACTCACATTGTGAACAGGTATGAGTATCTAAGCGAAAGAGTGTCTTGTTCCCACAAATTCTGAGAGGCCCTGAGTCGCATGTTCTAGGATATCCAATGATTGGTAGCTCCGCTGTAGTGCGGAGAACGAATGGGATACTATAGCTAGCCGGATAGGGGTTCTGGGCACTGAGGCGTGTTTTTGGTACACCACAATGCACCGAAGTCCTGGTTTCCTGTGCATAGTACTGTATATGTGCAGAATCCCTGCCACATGGAGCACCTAATGGTTGGTCTGGTACTTATTTACGAGGCACTTTAGTAGCTCTCAGTACTTGTTCACAATCCCCTCGCCTCTGTTTCCGGAGAACATTGGTGACAGTTTACCTGCCTATATTGTCACTTTTATAGGTGATTCAAGCTTGAAATTTACAACAGGTATCGTTCGTATTTTGAATTATGACCCGACATTGTCTTGCCACCTTTTTCCTTAGTGTTTTCTTTTTCGAGTTTCTATATGGAAGTTGACATCGCGGCGCACAGCTGCATGGCGGTCCTGCAGCATTTGCAAGCATGTGGAGTACCAGATGCTGGTGACAATCTGATCTTTGTGGTCCAAGCCGACCCTGTCTACACATGTGAAGTGTTTTATTCCTGGGTGACATTTCCAGCAATTGAGGGGGTGGATAATTTATGGCATAAATACAACCATTCTGCCATTCCTGCTCTGTATCGGCCCTATAGAACTCTAGAAGTTCCGTTGACGGCATTGCAGCATCACATTTGGTTTGATGGTGCCCTTCCCGTACCCCTGACACCTGTCATGTCTGACCCGCTGTTGATTGATGGGGCCACTTGGCCCGTGTTGGCGGTGAGGAAATTCGATTTTCGATCTCGCTTGTATTCAGCCACCATTTTGTGTTCCACCGCCATTTTGTGTTGCCCTCACTCAGGCAGCACAATGAACGAAGTTTTTCTGCTGATCTTACTGCAACGTGTCAAATAACCTTCTGCCTCTGTTTACGAGACTGATGTCAGGGACTGGCTGAGTCCACTAATCCTCGTCTGGTTTGACTAAACCCTGTCTCATCTGTCTGTCGCTTCACACCATTCTTCCATGACTTTATCTTATCTTCTGGCCTTCGCTATTCTCTACTTGTATTCTCTCATTTCACAACTGTCCTCCAAAGCATACAAATATGTCCTGCCACCTGCAAGTTGAGTTGTAGACACTACCACTGATTAACTTGTGGGGAGGGGTGACAAAAACAGTTGGAAGAGAGGTTTATTTGGGTTACTTGATATCTTGTTTTCAAACTTTTGTCATTGGTTATATCTTGTTTTCAAACTCTTCTCATTGGATAACCATCTATGCATTGGGAGTGTTCTTGGTGAATCTATGTGCTATAAAAGATTGAGCGCCACGGAGTAAAGTGGCAGTCTCCTAAAAACATACTGAGTGTACTTCTGGGACAACTGTACTTAGCTGCAGCTAATAAACCTGGTCTTCTACGCTCAACAGAATGTCCTGTGTCTCTGTTCAACAAAGCAGGTGAACTCAGGAGATTAAGGCGTGCCCTGCGCCGCCAGGCCCATAAGGCCCTGGTTCTTCAATTGGTGCCCTCTGTGAGGCGGCTTCAGAGGTAGCGATTTTGCCTGAGGGTCGTGAGGAACCCCGCAAGAAAATTCTGGAGGAATCACAAACCACGTCAAGCGACCCCTGTATGTCGAAGTGGTCTGAAGGTCTTTTTCAGCGCGATTTCTCCTTCCTGACGGCTGCTGATGATTGCTGCCCTGACTGCCGCCTTGCTTTGGCCCCTTTTGGTGATGTATGGTATCGCGAGACGTTAGACGGGCCTCTGTTGGCGTAAGAAGACACTTGGTTAAGTATTGGTGGGTAGCTCCCACTATTTTTGTTTTGATTTGGGTCTTTGATTCGGCTATTGCAAAAGCCGAAGCCGAGGGGTGAGTACGTTTGTGCTATATTATTTGATTCAACCCCTTGATGTTTGTGAACAGTCCAGTGAAATAACGATGCCTGGTCTGAGTACGTTTGGAAAGTTTTGTTGTTATGGTTGTGATAGGGATTCCCGGCTGGAGGACTCTTGTCCTATTCCTCCGGTTGGAACTCCCACTTATGAGCTTTATTCTAAACATGGTGTTGGCCCCATTGCCTTTAATGAGGCATGGATCCGATACACGAAGAACGATGGTGTTCTACAGTGGCCACAGAATGGTAGCTTTGAGCCTAACATATTAGATAATTTGGAAGCAATTTTGTTTAAAAGAAAAGCCCGGCCGGCAATGTTTGACTCTTTCCGCCTCTGGCGTAAGGAAGCCAAACAGAGAGAATTTAAACAGGCAAAACGAGATAAGAAAACACAAAGTATGACGATTATACAGGCTGCCCAGCAGTTTAAAGATAATTAGATTAATCATGAAATGGAAATTTCAGAGAGACAGCATCCTATGGCGATAGATAAAGGCTATCCGGTGTGGCCTATTTCCCCTTCTGATAAAAGTAAGGATCCGGAGGAAGACCCTTTGATGTCTCACTTATTGAGATTGCCTCCTCCCTATGTACAAGGTGCTAATGCACCCCCATTGTTACAACCAGTTCAGCCATTAGTTGCGCCTCCGCCTGCTCCGGCTCTTCCGCATTTGCCCCTTCCGGTAGTGCCACCCCCACCTCTTCTGCCACCGACTTCTTTGCCTCCGTTTCCTGAACATCAATCTCCTTTTCCATTTGGCTCCCCTTATTACTGTTAATTCTTCTGTTAGTTCACCTAATACCTTGTCCCCTGTTCTTATGTCTAATTCTCCTACTGTGCGCAAACGAATCACAGATACTGTCTCTGGGTTTCTGTCTCCTTTCTTTGAGACTTTGAATATGTCTCCGGCTTTTTCTCGAAAACAGTCTCGTAGTCAACTCCCAGGTTCCGACGAACGGGTGGTATTGGACTCTCTCGCTCGCAAATGGATCAAGAAGGGTCCCCAGTATAGTGTGAAAGATATCATGACCACCTTTTATCAGTGGGAGGCGCCCACGCAGAGATATGTATTTAATGTCATGTGTGACACTCTCGCTAAACAATGGGAGGATATGGATTTGGGTTTACTTCCTCAGGGTTTGTTAGATGTTCAGGCTAATTTCAATAAGGGACTCATTGTGGGTTCTAAGGTTGAGGATGCCGTAAGGACACTTGTCACTTTTAAGTCCTTATTTTCCTCACAGACTTTTTTTGATTCCGATCCTGCTGTTAGGCTGACATCCAAACATTATCCCATGAGAGTGGTTCCTCCAGTGTGGAGAGAAGTGGTTGCACAAGCAGGTGCTAATCCAGCTGTTCCCGCGCACTTCCAGAGTATATGGGTACATGTCCCCTGGAAGAGATCTGAAGTTTTGGCTCTTAAACAGTCTCTACCGGATCCCCGTAAAAACCCTGCTGGCTATTATAAGGAGTTTTCCCAGACTGTTGATGCCTGTATTATGAATTTAGCCGATATTGATATGTTGATGGGAAATGTAGTCCCACAAGCATTATGGGCTCGGATTCGTAGAGAGAATCACGCCCAAGCATTGGGTGGCGATTGGGCTGCTATAACTGCCGCGGATGCAGCCCAAGTGGGTGGTGCTAAGCCTGATGTTTTGATTTCAGAACTCCCTGGTAGGATTATTACTTTAATGAAAACGATGATGCCCGCCTTGCGAGTTAATTGGGATAAATTAGCTGCGTGTAAGCAGAAGAAAGATGAGAGTGTCTCTGATTTCTTTACTCGTTTTGAGGAGACGTTTATTGATCACAGTGGTCAGGATATGACTACGGAGGGTGGACAGCGATTATTTGTAGATAAATTCGTATTTAATTTGCTTCCCGAACTGTCACATAAGTTGAAAGACCGAGAGTTCATGGGCTGTTTCTTCTTCTGCCCAGATATTGGCTACTGCTCAATATTATGAGAACAGGGATAAAGAGGATAAAGATAAGCAAGAGAAGAAGAAAAAAGAATTAAAAACTAAGGTTCTTCTGCAAAGAGCTTATCCTCCTCTTTATACTCAGCGCCAGTTTCAACAGCCTCCACAGTTTCAGAGGGAGTATCAAAAGCCTGAGCCCTTTATTCCGCGACCTTTATTAGGTCCTAACCAATGTGCCTATTGTAGAGAGGAAGGTCATTTTGAGAATAGCTGCCCGGTTTTATTACAACGCAAGGGAGAACTATCTGCTCCACGAGGCCGTGGTGGTTTCCAGATAATATACAGGGGTAGAGGTCGAGGTGTGATGCCTCAAGAACAGCTTTCCTTACCCCCTCCAAATTCTACGAACTACTTCGATCAGCAGAATACGCAGTCTACACAGTATTACAATGATGATTATCATGTTGAAGGTGAAAATGAAAGCCTTCACGCTCCCTAGGACAGCCATAGACAAAGTGAAAGAGTTGTATCGATTGCAGCAAATCAGGATGGGCCTTATGTCAATGTCACTACAATGGGTGTTTCAGAGCCATTTCTTTTATATACTGGTGCGATGAGAAGTTCTATCATTCATTCTAAACTCCCTGGGGCACCTTTGTCTGGCTTAACAAATGTATCAGTAGGATTTTCTGGCGCCCCAGTTCGTAACCCGGTCTCCTGTCCTTTGCCTATTTCAATGGGCCCTTATGATATGGAAGCTCCTCTTCTTTTAACGACTGGTTGCGGCGAGAATCTGTTGGGTTTGGATCTATTGAAAAGAATGCATGCAACAATATATTGTTCTCCTTCTGGTGTGCATCTTACTTTAGGGCAGAAATTGACTTCTTCAATGTATTTGTCTAAAGATCAATTCCCACCTGAATTGCTCTCTCTTCCTGCAACGCTCTGGGCTACGGGTCCAAATGATGTTGGTTGTCTTGAGATCCCGCCTCATTTTGTTACTCTCAAGCCCAATGCTAAATTGCCACGCATTCCTCAATACAGAATTTCCAATGAAGGTGAAAGAGCGCTTTTCGATATCATTTATGATTTGGTTCAGAAGGGTGTGATTGAGGAAACGAGAGGAAATATATGTAATTGTCCTATTCTTCCTGTTCTTAAACACACTGATCCTTCTAGGCCTCCTGTTTATCGTTTTGTGATTGATCTTTGGGAGGTCAATAAAATTGTTGTCCCACAGTTTCGTGTTGTTCCAGATATCACTGCCCTGTTAACTATGATACCTGCCTCAGCGGCTTGGTTTTCTGGTATTGATCTGAAAAATGCTTTCTTCAGCATTCCCATTGCCAAAGAGAGTAGGGATACTTTTGGTTTCTCTCTAGTAGGCCAAAGTTTCCGGTTCAAGCGCGCACCCCAAGGCTATTGTGAAAGCCCCTCCATTTATAGTTAAGCTCTGAAATGTCAGCTCAATGTTTTTCCTTTGCCCCCAGGTGCTACTCTTATTCAATATATGGATGATTTGTTGATTGCTGCTGATTCAGAGGATGTCTGCAAGAATGTGACTGTTGCACTGTTACGTCACTTGTCTGATCTTAATCATAAGGTTTCGCCTTCTAAACTACAATATGTCCGTCGAGAGGTTACCTATTTGGGTCATCTCTTATCAAAGGAGGGAAGGCGATTAACCCCAGAACGAATTCAAGCAATTGCGCAAATGTCTGTGCCATCTACACAAAGAGAGGTGCGCGCCTTTCTGGGCATCACTTCTTATTGTAGACAATGGATTCCGAATTTTTCTTTGTTGGATAAACCTTTGTTAGCACTCACTTTGAAAGACACACCCCAACCCCTTCCTTGGACTGACGAATGTCAGAAGAGTTTTTCCGATTTACGTACTGCTCTGTGTTCTGCTCCTGTGTTGGGTACTCCAGATTACAGTAAGCCCTTCACGCTCTATGTCCATTAAAGAGAGGGTTGTGCGTTGTCAGTCTTAACACAACGATTTGGAGACAAACATCGGCCATGTGCCTATTTTTCAGCTACGTTAGACCCAGTAGCCAAGGCATTACCTAGTTGTCTTAAAGCTACAGCAGCAGCAGCGATTTCTATTCGTCAGTCTGCTGGAATAGTGCTAGATAATACTCTCATTGTTATGGTACCACATGCAGTGGATACCTTGCTAAATAGGACGAAAACACAACATCTTACAAGTGCTCGATTGTCTGGATATGAGCTGACGCTCTTGGCTAGTCATGTGCACATCAAACGATGTAATATTTTAAATCCAGCCACACCGTTACCTCTTCCAGAAGAGAAAGATATTCGGAAACAACATGATTGTTTTCTCCATACTGAGGAGGAGACAAAAGGCAGGATTGATTTGAAAGATACGCCGTTAGTGGATCCAGATGGGATCCTATGGGTGGATGGGTCTTGTTTCAAACTCCCAAATGGTGAGACAACTTCAGCTTATGCTGTTACCACCTTGTATACAATCGTGAAGACAGCACGCATCAGACATAATTCAGCTCAGGCAGCTGAAATGATAGCTTTGACCAGAGCGTGTGTGTTATCTAAAGGAAAGAGAGTGAATGTGTATACCAACAGCCAGTATGCGTTCGGTGTGGCGCATAGCTTCGGTCGTTTGTGGAAGGAAAGAGGATTCCTTACCTCCCACGGTACTAAAATACAGCATGGTCAATTGGTAACTGATCTTCCTGAGTCACTTGTTTTGCCTACCCAGATAGCAATTGTTAAATGTAGTGCGCAAAAGAAGATTACTGATGATGTTGGTCGCGGAAATGCTTTTGCGGATGAGGTAGCAAAAAGGACAGCCAGGGATGCTACAAGTCGCATGTATGTTGCGGGCACTGCGAATTGGGTCAGGGAAAGAGGGATGTGTGAGGACACAATAGAAAGTGTGAGATCGATTCAGGGAGATGCTACAGAGAAAGAGTTGAGAAAGTGGAAAGAGAGTACAGGAATGTTAGACGCAACAGGATGATGGATAGAATTGTCAGAACACCATCGTTGGCTGTTACCAGACGCCTACGTACTGCCTGTAGTTACTATGGCGCATGGTCCAGCCCACATCAGTGCAAAAGGAATATGTAAACTTCTGGCTCCAGTGTGGCTGAACGAAGGGATTCCAAAATGGGCAGATAATGTGGTGAAGCATTGTATCATTTGCTTGATGTACAATCCGGGAAAGGGAACCCCAACTCCGGCAGGTCATTTTGCTCCCCAACATATCCTTTTGAGGTGTTGCAAATCGACTACATTCACATGGATCGATGTAACAATCTTAAATATGTTTTGATAGTGGTATGTGCCTTTTCCAGATGGATAGAGGCTTACCCCCTGAAAGACAACACTGCTTTGTCCATTGCCAAGGTTCTTCTAAAAGAGTTCTCCCCTAGGTTTGGTTTGCCGCGCATCGTCTGGAGTGACAATGGAAGTGAATTTGTAGGCCAAATTATGCAAAAGGTGTGTACCGGTCTTGGTATAAGGCAGAAGTTTCATGCAGCAAATCATCCTCAGTCCGCGGGTTTTGTAGAGTGCCATAACGGCATTCTCAAACTTAAGCTTGCAAAAGTACAAGCCAGCACAGGTCTTAATTGGCCCGATGCTTTACCTTTGGTTCTCCTGTCCACTAGAACAGCTGTACATTCTCGTTTGGGACCCATACAAGATTGTTTTCGGGCGCCCAACTAATGTATGGGGAGTCCCTCGCCCTAGAAAGTATTCTGATATACAGTATCCAATGCTGATTGACTATTTACATGACCTCACCACTAAATTACGTGTTCTTCACCAACAGGTTCAAAACGCTTTACCAGAAGCCTCCACAGACCCAGGTCATTCTATCCAACCTGGAGACTGGGTCTGTGTGAAAAATTTCCAGAGGACAAAGAATTTGGAACCTCGCTGGAGGGCGCCTCGACAGGTTCTCCTGACAACTCGCACAGCAGTAAAAGTCAAAGGGAAAAAGAACTGGATCCACGGCGTGCACTGCAAGAAAGTGCCCTTGCCCTTGCCTTTTGATCAGTGGATTCGTAAGGGTATAGGTGATTCTGAAGGAGAAAAAGTCCCCCGATTCATACCTTTCAGTAGTGCACACCTGGATGGAACTCGATCGGAGAAAGAAGATGACGACATTCTACAAGAAGCCATACCTTCCCATCTCCGATTAAACACTACAGAGCCACAGACCCTATTTCAAGACCAAACTGTACCAACAAGGACTAGATACAATTTAAGACCTAGATTGGTCAAGGACACCTGAGATTTCCATCTCTTCTGCTACATTTATCATCTGTCCAGGTTGCAGGGTCACGGTAGGAGTCTTGTTTTGTGACCTGTATAAGGGCTAGGCCCCCAGGTCTTGCAGTGTCATAGGACGGCTAATAATCACAGCCAAGTGAGTAAGGAAGATTGCCGTGAGCAACAATTTTAGAGGATGGATGTTAAATTAGGAAAGAAGGATAATAAGGAAGAGATGAGAAAGAAATATTGTAAAATATTGTACAGTCGATGTGGCGTAACATTGTGTGTTTCTATATTTTTGTGTATCTTATTGGCTTGTGTAGGTTGTGTTATTCATGCTATACAGCAAAAAGTTGTCCCAAATTCTATCTCCTTGCCTCTTCATTCTACTATCTCCCTACATCAATTATATACACTTCCCCAACATGAACTAATCAGGAGAACAGAATATTTTAATAATTCATTTATCCAATTGTTGCACCAACACCAATTGGTAGTCAACACAACCGACTGTTGGGTGTGTGGACTAATGCTTCATCCCACAGATAAAGGGATGCCATATTTAGTCCTTCCATTTTCTTATGAAGGTTCCGCTTGGGCCTATTTCGTAATATTTTCAAATGCATATCAGAGCTGATTTAGACGTTCAGTTGGTTCCTATGGTAGTAAGCCAGATTTTAGTCATAATTCTCTGATAAAGGGAATGGTGGCTATGACTAAAATTGTGGAGAATAATAAGGTTCCTGTTGACGAGAGACAAACATATACTAATTGGAACGTGACTCGTTACATTACTAGCCTTACAGATAAAACTAAACAGGGAAAACCTCCACCAATTTAGACTGTCTCTCATCAAGGTAATTTCTGTTTACAAATGAATGGCCAAACTACTGACACTGGACAAAGAAAAAGCTTTTGTTCCCATACATACATCTACACGTCTCAGAATTCACCGCCGTTAGTGCCATCCCAGGGCACATTTTTTGTCTTCCACGATAGAGCTTACACGTGGCTACCAACAGATTTTTCAGGAACATGCTATATAGCTTTTCTTCTCCCTCCTACATACACTGCTCCTTCAGGCCATCATAGAAACAGATATGGCAGAGGGATTATTGATTCTAAAGACACGGCAGGACAAGAGGGAAGTGATTTCCTCAAAGGATTTCTTCCTTTTTGGGGCCCAATGGCCAACAGCTGAAACATGAGACAGCTGGTTGGTGTTGTTGAGACTACCATAGATGTCACTGTGGGAGCCTTGAGTAATCTCACAGCTGAACTTCAGGCGGATCGTCTCATGACTTTGCAGAACCGATTGCACTAGATGTTATTCTTGCAGATCGTGGTGGAGACTGTAAATTGATCGGATCTATCTGTTGTATTTATATACCTGACGACGCCCCTACGGTATACCAAGCCATCTCCAAATTACACATGATCTCCGAATCGATTCATCAAGGCGAAGGAGATTGGTCTTTATTAGGATGTTTTTGGGGATTACTATCTATATGGGGATGGAAGGTACTAACCTTCCTTGGAGTGGTTTTGGCCATCATTTTTTCCTGTTGTCTCTGTATGCAGTGTGGCCCCGCCATCTGCGGTCTTTGTGCCATTCTGTGTGTCCCAAGACCTCATGGCTATTGACATTGATTCTGATTAACGTGAATCTGTGTGTTTTGCCTGAGTTATGGCAAAAGGAGGGTCTGAGGAAATTCGATTTTCGATCTCGCTTGTATTCAGCCACCATTTTGTGTTCCACCGCCATTTTGTGTTGCCCTCACTCAGGCAGCACAATGAACAAAGTTTTTCTGCTGATCTTACTGCAACGTGTCAAATAACCTTCTGCCTCTGTTTACGAGACTGATGTCAGGGACTGGCTGAGTCCACTAATCCTCGTCTGGTTTGACTAAACCCTGTCTCAACTGTCTGTCGGTTCACACCATTCTTTCCTGACTTTATCTTACCTTCTGGCCTTCGCTGTTCTCTACTTGTATTCTCTCATTTCACAACTGTCCTCCAAAGCATACAAATATGTCCTGCCACCTGCAAGTTGAGTTGTAGACACTACCACTGATTAACTTGTGGGGAGGGGTGACAAGAACAGTTGGAAGAGAGGTTTATTTGGGTTACTTGATATCTTGTTTTCCAACTTTTTTCATTGGTTATATCTTTTTTTCAAACTCTTCTCATTGGATAACCATATATGCATTGGGAGTGTTCTTGGTGAATCTATGTGCTATAAAAGATTGTGCGCCACGGAGTAAAGTGGCAGTCTCCTAAGAACATACTGAGTGTACTTCTGGGACAACTGTACTTAGCTGCAGCTAATAAACCTGATCTTCTACGCTCAACAAAGCAGGTGAACTCAGGAGATTAAGGCGTGCCCTGCACCGCCAGGCCCATAAGGCCCTGGTTCTTCAGCGGGTTTTACGCCGCATTGAGGGCATTTAACATGCGATGTAGCGGCCCTCTGTCTCATGCACACTACACTAATCCGTGTGTATAGAGCATTGGTTCAGTATGTGAACCGCAACATCCAGGCGGGAGCACCTGGAGTTGCACAGCAACCAGCTGGTGCTGGTGGGGTTACTATTAGCCCCGTAATGGTTAATTCGGATATGGGCAAGCCTCCCCCAAATAAGGAAGATTTACCTTATTGGGTTGCTGAGACATTTGACCAGCTGTAAGCGGTGTTTCCACATACCACTCCTGTGGAGAAGGACTGAATTTTGATAATTAGTTTGCAGAAAGACTTAGCACCTGACGTCACTGATTGTGAGAGTTGGGTAAAATATTTGCAGCAGTTTATGCAAAGTGTTTTGGCACACCATCCATGAAAGTACTACCCTCTGTAATAAAACGTGTTCAAGATGAACACAGACCGGAAGCGGCAGTCGAATTGGGGATGAGGTTAGTGGGAGCGTATGAATTGGTTGCTGATCTAATCCTTGCTAATGTTAAGGGTGATGCAGTCAGGTGTCTATTGCTTTGGCCCTTGTCCCAGATGTGGACAAGCCCAGCGAATTACCTAAAATTATTGCCCAAGGCATTTAAAACTGTTGGGCGTAATAGTTTGGGTGTTAAGCCTTATGCTAAAGTGCCTGCACAACCACAGGCACAGCGGACGTCTCAAAATGATCAAGGAGACCATCCACATTTCCCTAAAAAGAATTGGAAGAATAACAAACAGGGGAAAACACAACAAAAGCAAGGGGGATGGGCACCGTCCCCTAGGGTCTCAGAATGCACTTATAAACTGCGTGACTGCGCAAGAATTAAATCTCCTGATCGATTTCAGGTTCCTGATACGCGTTCTCCTCGTTTTTCACAGGAAGCATCAGGCTCATATGCTGGTGGAGGTGATCGCTAGGAGCGCGGACAAGGTCGAGGTGCCCCGCAGGGACGTGAGCAGCCACGGGCTGGTGACGGAAAGGGAAAACAAGAATACTTACCTCTTCAGCGCTCCCCTTTTCAAAAGAAAAAAGTGGCTGCTTTAACTGGGAGGTATGCCACGAACGGTGAGGACCCAGCTCCGGAATCAAACATGGGCAGTAACGCTGCTAGACAGTGCAGCGGAGGTTACAGTAGTGCGGCAAGCACTACGTCCATTTCTGGAGGCGACAGCAACTGATACTTTCATCACAGTTGAAACTGCTGACATCCGAGTGGCTCCCCCTGACAGACTATATAACATTAGTATTCTCATTGAAGGTGACATAAAATGCATTATCAAAGGTTTTTTGGGGGGAAATCTGACTTCTTCGTAAGACATCCTGTTAGCAGAGGGAGACTGGCCCCCGGCATTTGTTCTAGAAGCTCCAAGAGGGGAGGAGGTAATCCTCTCTAGTTTTTCACAGAGTGTCCCAAAGTCACATCGTCGCTTGCGCCGGCTTTTTACCATACTCAGGTGGGTTGCGATACAACATCTCCCCATCACGAGATTCCATTGCGGTCCATGCCACAGGCACAACCCCAATGTCCCATCCATAGGGAAGCAAAGGGTGCTGTAGCGGAAATACTAGATCAATTGGAGTATCAAGGGGTAATTGAGACATGCGTGTCAACGATGAATAACCCACTTTTTACTGTGACCAAGCCAGATGGGTCATACCGTATAATTTTGGATTACCGACATTTGAACTCTCATTGGGGCATATTATCATGGGCCGTTTCGCCGCTTTTTTGGCTTTAAAAGCCAAAAAAGCGGGAAGAATTACATTGCCCTATTAACTAGCTGGCACTAACATGCATTAGCGCATGTTAGCAGCCGTTTTGGTATCGCCCTGCTTTACATCGCTAATGAGATGCAAAGTAGGCGTACCTTCAGGAAACAACATGAAAATGCTCGCCGCACATCGCGGTATTAACAAGCCGGCCAAGATAACACGTAGCGATGGAAAAAGCTGCGTTAACCGCGGACATCGCAGGAAACTAACGTCTGCAAAATTGTCGACTAAGCTATATGCATAATGGGAGGTGGATTGTAAGGTTACATCCACTTCTCCCTATCATCAACATTTTAAACAGCGCAGTCCAGATATCGCTGATTTTCAGGCGATATTGATGGAAATCGCCATATATCGCCGGATTCACATTCGCCTGTTGGCAAATCGTTGCAAATACACCGCTAAACAGGAGATGGGACCTGGCGATATACGGCGATATTGAGAAACGCGCTAGATGCGTTTGGCGATATTTATCACCGGAAAAAATATAAAACTACACTAGATATATCCAATGGCTTTTTTAGCCAAAACATGTCCCCCTTGTCAAGTCAGTGGACAGCCTTTACACACAGTGGCTAACACAAGATTGGCGATGGGCTATAAGAACAGCCCCGGTGTTTTCGCTGCACGTGTAGTCTCATTGTTAGACACAATCGACCCTGATGCATATTCGTATGTAGATGACATTTATCTTATGGACGATAAATTATATCTGCATCTTTGTTGCGTGGACCGCATCATTGTGGAGTTTGTGGACTACGGTTACAAATTTAATTTAGCAAAATCACACATTGCTGAATTTGCAGTGTTGTTCTTGGGCTACGAGCTCAATAATGAAGGACGCGGTTTGGCACCGCACTTCATAGAGAAGTGCGCACATTTGCATCCTCCTATAACCCTGAAACAATTACAATCTTTCCTGGGTTTCTTGAATTTTGGTCGTACTTACATACCAGAGTATGCCCAGCGTATCAAGCCTCATTATGCTTTGATACAACCAACATTTGCGAAAGCATACTGGCTTCCGGAACATACAAATATACTGCAGTCTTTGCAGTCTGATTTACTTGACTCTAAACTCTTGTTAACCCGTGACAATCATACTAACCTGGTGATACGAATTGTCCCAGGCGCGGTGGGTTTCACATACTTGATGTTTAACGAAGGAGTGCTTACAAATCGCACTTGTACACTTCAGCAGAACTGAGGTTTTCCTCTGTCAAAAAAGTCTTGACGGCAGTCTAGATGGCGAGTCTAAAAGAACGCGTCCTGGCGCAAGAAAAACGCCTGTTGGTGGTAACACCATATCCTGCTCTAGAAGCAGTGACAAAGGAGAGTGTTCCAAATTCCAAAGCTTTACATCCACGGTGGATGCAATGGGCTACATCGTTGACATCCCCGGATGTCACATTTATCTATGATTCCTCATTACAGACTCAGGAGTCGCTGCAATATGAATTTGTTCATCCAGCTCCACTGTCTATGCGCCCGCTCGAGGAATTCCGTTGTATCATTTACACTGACAGTTCAGCGCAACCGGCTAGTGGATCTAAATATTCTTATTCTGCAGCCTGTGCGATTGTGACTGGTTCCATAGTGAACGGCAAGTTTAAGTCCAGTGTGGTTCACACATGGGTCCTCAGCGACTGTACCGCCCAATTGACTGAGCTGCGTGCTTTGCTGCTCGCACTGGAGTTTGCAGATCCTAACGTGACTACTTTGATTGTAAGCGATTCCTATTACTGTGTGCAATCTTTAAATGACAATTTATTCTTTTGGTCTGAAAATGACTACCGTGATTCCAAAGGCAAGACAATTAAGCATAAGATGCTATTGGTTCGAGTGGCAGAGCTAAAGGAACGCCTGCCACTCACACAGGTAATTCATACTCTTGGGCACCAACGTGTAGGAGTACACGCGGTTGGTAACAGCTTAGCAGATGAAGCAGCTAAATCAGCAGTGGACACGTGCTTAGTAGCAGCGGTTACAAGATGAGTAAGATTGTTGATGACATCTTGGCAGCTATAACTGCTAAAGAGAAGGGAGGTAATTATCCAAAAGGATTCCCTTCCAAATACTCTTATCATGTAAACCCTGATAACGTTCCCTATGTGACAATTAATAACGTTGGTGAGAGGTTGATTCCCAATGCGGACTGCAGGCTTACACTGATAATTGCAGCACATGAGGGCATGGCCTTGGTGCATGCTGCTGTGTCTGCTATAGTCAGTATCTTGCAACAATGTTACTGGTGGCGTGGCTTATATAAACAAACACATACTTATGTACTTTCTTGTTAGATTTGTCAGAAAATGAAGCCGTCTACTGAGACCTGGCGACCACAAACACTGTTATGCATATCCAATAGACCATTTGCATGTGTTTATTTGGATCACTGCGGTCCATTTTCTTCTGATACTGCATAAAAATCCATTTTAGTTGCAGTTGATTCATGCACACGTTTTCTATGGGTCTGGCCACAACGCAGCACTGACGCTCGAACTGTAGTCAGGGATTTGCTTGTCTTTGTGGGAATTTTTGCAGTGGGCACCTCACATTCGGACCAGGGTCCGGAGTTCGCCTTTAAGGCGTACAAAGAATTTATGAGATCTTTGGGGGTGCAGGTCAAATTTTCATCTCCATTCCGGCCTGAGGGCAATTCCGTTGTGAAGTGAATGAACCATGACTTAAAGCAATCCTTAACAGCTAGAGTCCTGGGCACTGGCAGGAACTGGCTTGCTCATTTATATAGCATTCAACGTGAACTTAATAATCTCCCTAGAAGACCTCTGGGTGGGTGGACCCCTTACGAATTGCTCTTTGGCATGAAAATGTTTGTGCCAGACATTGATGGTCTAGACTTGGCGGCTGCAGCCTTCCCTTTTGATGTAGATAAACATTGTGTTGTATTACAGACCCTACAAGACACAAGAGATAGTCTAGCAAAAGACCATTTACCTGCCGCCGCAGATGGTGCACTGCAGATTCCAGTGATCGGCTGGCTGCCTAAAGTCGAAGAACTAGTCAGAGACAAGATGGAGAACAAAAAAGAATTTGGTCCACCCTATCGAGCTCCGGTTCCCGTGCTGGGCATGCAGGGAACTCGTACAGTTATTTTACCTCCACTTCAAGGACGCAAAGACAACAGATATGTCTCAATTGACAATGTCAAGCTACACCATCTGACCAATTCGGAATTGTTTGCCTCCAGCTTCATCTTATGCCTCTATTCCAGGAAATCCTGACACTGCCATAGAGATGGACTCTGTTGCTAATCCTTTGCTAGCCGAACAATCCTCAGCTGCTAATGAGGAGCCAGAATATACTTACCCTACCAGTGAATCTTTGCCTGGGTTGAATGCTGCAGCCAGGAACGAGTCGCGTTTTTCCTTTGACTCTCATTCAACATCGACTTTGACCCCATCAAAATTTGCAATTTTTATCTCCTGGTTTAAACACACTTATTTGGTTCCCCCTTGGATATATATTTGGCTGGTGCTCATCCTTATTTTCCTATTCATGTCCGTTGGATGTGTGACAGTATTTTTTCTTTTGATCAATGGACACTACCTTAAAGAACGCTCTGATGTAGAACTGGTGGATGGAACTTTGGCCCCGCATTCTACGTCGCACATCATGAAGAGGGACCTGACTTTCGTCAACATTACAGCCTGGCCAGTTACGGATAGCATAGTTTGGGATACAGTCCCATTTCAAATTCATGGTCCGACAGAGATTGTTAATGTTCCAAATGTACTTTGTGTTTCGATGGGTGATGTGGTTAAATATAATATACGTTCAGATGACTAGGATGTGCGAGCAATACAATCTCTGTTTTCAGCTTTAAAATACTATGCAGCATTTGATGCTGAAGACTTGTATTTGAATTCTGCAAATTATGTGGACTTATTTTGCTATCAGCAATTATGGCCACCATTATTTGCATAAAGCAACTACTTTTTGAGCTGTATTCAATTACACACAATAGGAACATTGTCCCACCCCACCAATAGGGAGTTCAAAGCCCCTGTTGAATATATTTACATATTTTACGAGTTTTGATAACTCAAACCCTGAATCTTACTATTTTAATTTAAATTCTAAATCAGATACGAAAGTTATGCTTACCCACACTAAATTGTTATACTCTGATTCCTTCAGCCTTAAATTGGCGGTGGGTGACTATGATCATTGGAAAAATACAATTGATTTAAAATCAGTTTGGGGTTCAAAACCTGGCAGGTGCATGGCACAGAAGCTTTGTATCGTGCATGTCTTGTACCAACACAAATACTGTTCTTGAACGATTCCATCTATCAGACTACTTGTCTGGGTTTAGCTATGGCTAAACAACTGAAGGCTCCTGCTTTTCCTTCCCTTGCAGAATATCCAGACTGGAATGTTACTACCAATTACATATTTGAGGAGTTGCAGTCTCTATTTAAAAATGCAACATTTAATATCTCTAATATTGACTCTATCGGGTGGTTGGTTTGGCAAACCAGTGCAGATGCATGCCAAATGCATTTCCATGACAGGCCTGCAGGTTACAGGACAGGCCTGATCCACGATTTTTGACTACACATTCTGTTACAACGTATTCTATTGGTAAATTATGTTATGTAAAAAGTGGTTGCAACACTCTACCTTGTCTTCTGTTAAACAGCATTTGTAAATGTTATCGAATGATGTGGATTTAGCAGATTTCATAACAGGCCCGATTGGCCCTAGGCCTAAACGATTGATATATGCTGTTTACAATGAAATTTGGAAATTGTCTCAAATTGAAGCCGCTTCACGTCTGAGGGCTAGAGACCAAGCTCATCTTGAAAAGGTTCTTGCTGTAGTAGACAACACTATTAATGCCCTTTCTTCCAGCATATACACATTGGACAATATTTTTTCTTCTGTTGTTGATATTGTATAGGATGATGTATCTGTGTTATATCATGGTCAGAACCATTTGCACTCTATTATGCAGTTAGCATGGACCTTGCAGATGCTTAAAATGGGTCGCGTGCCATGGGACTATGTAAATTCGGCATCTTTGTTCTTACCTTTTAATTTGACTGACAGACAACAGTCTATGTCCATGAAAGATGCAACCTATACCCTTTTACAAATGGAAAAATTAGACCCTTTACCATTCTCGGTAGCGGAAAGAAACTCTGCTGTTTGGCTCGTTCATGGGGTTATAACCCTGCCATTCTCCTTACATCATGCATGAAACATTTTCCCCTAGGTCGCTATGAACCAAAAGGAAACTCGCTCCTTCATGAAGTTTGGTCACTCCCCTTCACGTTTAGATATTTGCGTGATGACACAGAGGTGTATCTGACTGGTGAATCTTGTGATTCTTCCATTGGACACTCCCTTGTGTGCAAAAATATACAATTGCACGGCACCTGTAATTTAGAGGCACCTAATTTAGCATGCATTTTAAAGGGAAAGCCCATCCCCTCGATTAAACCAACATTCACACTGTTGTCTAACTGTAGTTATTTACTTCTGAATAATGAAAAATGCTGTGGCATGTTAAAAGGCATACCGTACATTGTGACTGTGTCACAACGTGTAGATTTCTGCAAAAATATGCTGTTTCCTCCACCTCGTGGGAGTCCCGATATCTCAATTTGGCCTTCCATTCTAACCTTAAAGGCAGAGTTCGACAAGCTGAGCCAAATAAGAGCTTTATTGTCCCAGAAAGAAGTTTCGCTCACTTCTGCCCGTGAGACCTATGTCCTGCAGATGGCTAATACAAGAACAGAAGTTCAAGCACTTTTAAACAATGACCTCCAACAACATTTTGGTGAGCTAACTCATTCTATCTTCAATGCTTCGCATACAATGGGGCTGGCTCATTTTTTTCAAACTCGGGGCCCTGGCCTTGTAACATCTTTTCAAACTATTTTTGGTGTGATCCTGGCTTTCATTCATTCTATTTTTTCCAGCATCTTCGGCGGCTTGCCACTAATACTCAGTTTAGCTGTCGGGGTCTTCCTAGTGATTTGCCTGCTCCGAAATGGCTGCCCCTCTTGTGGTCGTACACAACCCGGCCTGGCTGCAGCTGCTTCGTAGCCGCATGCTTCAGTGCTACGGTACCTTGCCACTGGCCACATTAACCGTGGCTTATAACCTGTCTTTTCGATTTCCATGGTACACTTGTGTGCAACCAGTTTTCCCATGCTTGGAATGTCCTTTTCAATGGGCTTTGGATCTCTGCCTCACAAGTACAGCATCTCCTGACCAAGACTTTGCCTTACTGATGGGCCCACTAGTGTCTCAGGAGCAGGACAGTTCTGGTATGGGTTTGATGGCATGTGTGGCTGCGCTAGGGGTACTAGCTCAGTGGGACATCGGTGGAGCAGCACGTGATTTCCTGCAACGAAGTACATCGAGTACCACGCAAGTTGCCCACCGATGGTGCTGGAAGCACCTATCGTTAATGAGCATGTTTGCTCCTTTGAATTACTTAACTAGATGGCGTCTACATTTTCAGACGATGACAATGATTTCCGGTTGGAAGCTGTCGCCACTTTTTGCGCTTACATGCTATTTGATTTATAAGACCAGGCCACCCAGACATTTTTTTACAATATTTTTTTTCCTTTCTATTACTTTTTTAATCTCCCACCAGAAGGATATTTTTTTTTTAACGAACAGAACTGTACTATATTTCTCACCCTGTTGACATTCTTCACTTCCAAGTCGCTTAAGCTCTTGTTGCTCAGACTTTTTGAACTCTGTGTTCTGCTTCAATCACTGTGCGTAGGACTGCCATGAGGGTTTGGGGGTGCCAACGGATGTTGCTAAGTTAGCATTCGTTTGTGCGTTGCATCACTGCCATCTTGCCGCTTATACACACGACACTACATGCCTTGGTTCCTGTAAACAATTTTGCTTGTGCTGCTTCACATGGGAACTATCTGCCTTTTACTATTTCTGTTGTGCTCTGAGTTCTCGTCTGTACTTCGTGTTCAAGGCCAGAAAACAACTCCACTGGTTAACAGGCTTTGGTCCGTCCCACACACATATAGACAGAACATGTAACACAGCTGCGCTTCTGACTTTCTGGGTACTTTTAATATTGCACGGGAAGCAAGTTAACAACACTTGGAGAAAACCTTTCCAGAGGAAGAGCTGTGCTTCTCCGGAGATGTAAATCCTATAATCTAAGACTTGAGGTAGGGGGTTCTGCTGTCCAAGACCAGAGGTCTTCCACTTATATAATAAACATAGCTTGTAGCACGGGGAGGGTGGTAAAGCGCTATAAGGCTTAATCCACTGTCATTATAATATGCTATCCCCGTTCGTATTATATGGAATTGTAACCATGGTGATTATATTGTTTTTATCCCTTTCTTTGCTCGTGTTAGCAATTGTACTGCATTACAGAGCATGTTGGTTGAAATAAATGTTTTAAACTATACCGTGTCTCTGGTTACTCACATTGTGAACAGGTATGAGTATCTAAGCAAAAAAGTGTATTTTTCCCATGAATTCTGAGAGGCCCTGAGTCGCATGTTGTAGGATATCCAATGATTGGTAGCTCTGCTGTAGTACGGAGAACACATGGGATACTATAGCTAGCCGGATAGGGGTTCTGGGCACTGAGGCGTGTTTTTGGTACACCACAATATTCCGAAGGCCTGGTTTCCTGTGCATAGTTCTGTATATGTGCAGAATCTCTGCAACAGGGGTGACTTCAAAACAGACCCTTGAAGTGTGCAGGTCCCCCTTTCATCCCAGTCCGGTTACCAGACTGTTAGTAGGGGGCAATCAGCCCTTTGCACGGGAAACAGGTCACTGCCCATTCAGGTAAGGTGTCAGCTCCCCCTCTCTCTCCCTGCCCAGGATGAGCTATCAGAATGCAGATAAATGCAGATGAGTTGTCTGTCACAAGCACGCTTACTGTGTTTTTGGCTGTCTAGAGGAATTACAACAAGTGTATTGGGGACAAGCTGCAAGGCACACAGAGCAGTAAAAGCAGAAAAATGCCCACTTTCGAAAAGTAGCATTTCTAAGATAGTAATGTTAACTGCAACTTTACCAGTAATGAGGATTTATCATTACCATTCTGAAGACATAAAATATGATGCAGCAATTCATTTCTGATCAGGAATTACAGCTTAGAAGTGTTTTAAGGAATTCCCAATGCTAGTCTATAACAAGCATTTGCAATGCATCGGTCTCGCCTTTGGGGACTTATATGCATTTAGCTATGTAGCACATTAGCCTGGGTGCTGAAACATCTATTGTTTAATATGGAGGGAAAGAAAGCACCAAACTGCGTGACACGCTCGAACTGAAGCAATTAGAGCACTTTACATGTGCACCAGTTACATTACACAAGGATACACTCGTTTTTGGTAGGTACGGGAGCTTAAGGAATTTGCCCAGAATCACAGCATGCTAAGCTCTAACCTAGTCCCCCAGGTCCAATCACGCAGCTCGCCTCTTAAGCCACATCCACTCTCAAGTGGCCGTATTCCCTGCTTCTTCTTTTAAAGGAGCCTACGGGCGCTGGCAGAAATAAAAAATAAATTTTTTTAATAAAAACCACCTCTGCTGTTCCAGCACCGGACCATAACATTTCCCCACCAAGCCTCGCTCTGAGTTGCATTTGTAGCATTGTCAATATCTCGAATGCTTACAAATGCGAGACAGGTTGGGTGGAGGAGCGAGTGAAGAGAGAGACACGAGAAAGAAAGCAAAACCAGAGCGGTGCTCGTGAAAGGGCACCGTGCTGAAACTAGATCGTGATCCTGCTATATTTATTTGCAGACAGTACATGAAACATGTATTGTTTAATATGGAGGGAACGAAAGCACCAAACTGCGTGACACGCTCGAACTCGAACTGAAGCAATTAGAGCACTTTACATGTGCACCAGTTACATTACACAAGGATACACTCGTTTTTGGTAGGTACGGGAGCTTAAGGAATTTGCCCAGAATCACAGCATGCTAAGCTCGAACCTAGTCCCCCAGGTCCAATCACGCAGCTCGCCTCTTAAGCCACATCCACTCTCAACTGGCCGTATTCCCTGCTTCTTCTTTTAAAGGAGCCTACGGGCGCTGGCAGAAATAAAAAATAAAAAAAAATAATAAAAACCACCTCTGCTGTTCCAGCACCGGACCATAACATTTCCCCACCAAGCCTCGCTCTGAGTTGCATTTGTAGCATTGTCAATATCTCGAATGCTTACAAATGCGAGACCGGTTGGGTGGAGGAGCGAGTGAAGAGAGAGACACGAGAAAGAAAGCAAAACCAGCGCGGTGCTCGTGAAAGGGCACCGTGCTGAAACTAGATCGTGATCCTGCTATATTTATTTGCAGACAGTACATGAAACATGTATTGTTTAATATGGAGGGAACGAAAGCACCAAACTGCGTGACACGCTCGAACTCGAACTGAAGCAATTAGAGCACTTTACATGTGCACCAGTTACATTACACAAGGATACACTTGTTTTTGGTAGGTACGGGAGCTTAAGGAATTTGCCCAGAATCACAGCATGCTAAGCTCGAACCTAGTCCCCCAGGTCCAATCACGCAGCTCGCCTCTTAAGCCACATCCACTCTCAACTGGCTGTATTCCCTGCTTCTTCTTTTAAAGGAGCCTACGGGCGCTGGCAGAAATAAAAAATATTTTTTTTTAAAAAAAAAACACCTCTGCTGTTCCAGCACCGGACCATAACATTTCCCCACCAAGCCTCGCTCTGAGTTGCATTTGTAGCATTGTCAATATCTCGAATGCTTACAAATGCGAGACCTGTTGGGTGGAGGAGCGAGCGAAGAGAGAGACACGATAAAGAAAGCCCAATCCCTTTAAAACAAAGCCCCAAACTAACTACCATCCTACCAAAAAGAAGCCCAAACAAGGGGAGCTGCAAACCGGGAGGTGATTTGGAGGCAGCAAAGCTCACGGCCATGTTTGAATGTAATGTGAGTTGATACCAGAATGCCTCGGATGCTTTAACAATTTAAAAGTGAAGCAGTGCGTCGCGCTTAATAATTAAAAGTGAAGGCAGCTGTGACACTTAGAAATAAAAGTGATGGTGGGATAAGTGAAGGCGGCCGTCGCGTTTAGATGTAGAAATGAAGGCGGGCTCAGACTAAGTATTTTAAACTAAAGGCTGCCCTCACACTCAATATTTAAAAGTGAAAGCGGGCGCCGTGAGGAATATTTTAAATTTACAAATCACCAGGTGCCCAGTGCCTTTTAACCATGCTGCCTGTACACAGAGCGCACTGTAGCAGCAGCAGCTTTCACAAGAGGAACAAGCCCAATCCCCTTTAAAACAAAGCCCAAAACTAACTACCATCCTACCAAAAAGAAGCCCAAATGATGATCGACTGCGAAGTAGTACTCAGAAAACATGCAGTAAAGGGGCCAATAGCCGTGGAAGGAGACATGGCCATCATAAGGCGGGACTAGCAGCCTGCAAACTAATCAGAAGTCATCAGCTTGGCCACAAGCCAATGAAAAAGTGGGCTGGGGAGTGGGCGGTGCTACCCTCACCTATAGTGTATACTGCATGCCTCGCAAAGCGATGGCAGCACATTCGTGCTGCATCGCTAGGCGAGACCTAAAAAGGAGTAGGCCTTACAATAGTGAAAAACTAATTTAGCTGTTTATCACTACCACGACATGTAAAACTTAAAGGTACATGTCCTACCTTTTACTTACACTGTTCCCCGCCCTGGGGGCAATTGCAGGCCTTGGACAGGTTTGAAGGGCTACTTGTGTGGGTGGCACAACCAGTGTGGCAGGCCCACTAGTAGCATTTAGTTTACAGGTCCTGGGTATATCGTATACAAATTTACAATGGAACTTACACGTAATCTAATAATGTCAATTTGTATACACCAATGTTATCATGTTTAGGGGAGAAGCACATGCACTTTAGCACTGGTCAGCAGTGGTAAAGTGCGTAAAATCATAAAGCCAACAAAAAGAAGGTCAGAAAAAGAGGAGGAAGGCAAAAGGTTTGGGACAATCTTTCAGAGAGTGCCATTTTCCAACAATTTTGGAAACGGAAATCAGTGTGATAAGCTGTGCATTCTAGGTCACCAGAGTGGTAAGAAGGACCAGATATGTCATCCTTTATCAAGTCACAACTTCCAACTATGCTGAACCACGCAAGCACTTTGTCGAACAACATTCAAAGAGCACATTGACCGTATGCTGTGTTTTTTTGTGTTTAAGCCAAGAGCTATATGCTTGGACTGTCAGCAGTTTATTGACCTGATGCTTATCATGTCTGTGTCTAAAAAGAACAAAATAATTTGTTTGAAAAATAACAACATTTTCATTTCATAGGATGTTTCAAGAGCCAATGCTGGTAGACAGAAAAGGTTTTGGATCTTCCACCTCAATTAAAAAATATGAACACCATATATGGACAAATTCATATCCTATATTTTTAAACTTATTTATAGAGAACGGTGTTTCACTTATGAAGAACCTAGTTAAGTAAATGACCTTCTTTTTGTAATTGTTTGTAACTGTTTTTGCTATGAAAATGTTGTTCAATGTATTTACATATTATGATGTGGAACAGTCCATCTATATCACTTAGATCACCCTTTGTACTTTTATAACTTCTCTTTAAATTATGTAAACTAATGTGTACTTGTTACATGTGTAATCTTGTCCTAAATGTGCAATTCAGCATTTTTACTGCTTTTTGAGTTCTTTTATTTTTACTCTATTGGATATATGATTGGTTGCTGTCCTTTACTTAGATTTGTTGCGAGGGTTTCAACAACATTTCCCAGAAAATGTTTTTATCAGTGTAAAGCTATACATATTCTTTTTTAAGTCCCAGTAAAGGGTAGTTGCTTGAAATGTTAATGGTCTTAAGAATTCTGTTAAGAGTGAAAGAATTATTTGGCACCTCGAATGCATAAAGCTCAAGTAGTGCTTTTATAGGAGACTCATTTAGTGCAAGATGACACAGGAAAACCTAAAAAGTAATGATTTGGAGAAATAGTTTATCAGAGACACACTTTAAGAATGGTGTTGCTATATTGTTTTACAAGAAGCTGATTTAGACGGTAGGTGGGCAACTGTGAAACTTAAAATGAGTGGTCGATGGTTTTTGTCATGAATGTTTTTATTCCTTACTCTTCAAATGCTGCCTTCTAGAAAAGTGTGTGTTCCAAGCTAATGTAATTTCCCAATGATCGAGTTATGATGGGAACAGATCATTACAAAATTATGGACCCATTGGTGAACAGGAAATTCTATGGGGCAGATTTACAAGCCCCCTGCGCCACTTTTACGTCAATTTTAACATGGGAAAAGTGAGGCAAAAGTGGCGCAAGGGGCTTGTAAATCTGCCCCTATGTACTTTATGTTCCTAATATTGCGCAAACACCTTTTAGACTATAGGACCAGATATGCAAAGCAGTGGTCATAAAATACTAGCCACAATTTGCAACCAGTATCTTTGCAACTAGCACTGTATTTTGCAAATAGACCTATGCCTTACTAGGTCAGTTCACAAAATGCAGAATCATAGTGGGTCACAATTCAATCTACCTCATCAATAATTATTAATGAGGTAGGTCACAAATTGCAACTCACTACCATCTACATCCATCACAGAGATGATGGCCTGCTGGGGTCAGCAGACATCCATGTCTGTGACTAAAATATGATGTTACAAAGCATACCATTTGACCACATACTTTTACAAAGTGTACTTTCCACCTACCATTACAACACATTTTTTAACAAAGGATACCTTTACAAAGCATCCCCGAAGAAATACAGTTATGTTATGTTAGGAGTTTATAAAGCGCAACAGCTGCCCCAGCTAAGAGGCATCCCGGTGCTAAGCAGCAAGAGAATAGCACGCACAGAAGGCACAGGGAGGACTACAGTGAAGGAAAAAGAAATGGCTTTCCTAAAATGGAGATAGTTAGTGAGCCCTCAAATATGGGCCGGCAGAGAATTCCAGAGAATGGCAGCTCTATTACGAAAAGAGCGGCCACCCGAACGAACCCTTCTCACGCAGGGGATCACTACCAGGCATTGTCCCATAGATCGAAGCGATTGCGTGGGTGTATAGGGTAAGAGAAGGTCAGTCAAGATATGCGGGGATGCCAATTTCAGGAGTTTGTAGGCTATACACAGTGCCTTAAACTCAATTCGCTTGGCAACAGGCAACCAGTGGAGGCGGCGGATGGCACTTGTTACTGAACAGGTTCTGCGCAGGCCAAGGAGGGATCTTGCGGCCACGTTCTGGACTCTCTGTAGCCTCTGAACAGTAAAAGGCCTTTACAGTGCATACCATTACAACACATACCATTACAATGCAAGCTATTACAACACATGTTACAAAACCTATCAAATATGCATTTTAATCCCCCCCCCAAAAAAAATACAGGATAAAATGTAAAAAGTGTTTACAGAACACAAACTTCAAAATTGCAAAACATCTCCAGAGGTAAAATAGTCCTAAAAAGCAGAAAAAGTTTATATGTTAAAATACTGTACTGGGGTTCAGAAACAAGTACATCAAAGCTCTACACAAAATGGTTGTCGTTCTAAAAAAGAACCAAGAATGCCCTTTTTTCACAACTCATAATAAACATACCTTCTGTCAGATTCTGACTCACGCAAAAAAATACATTCCAACAGGGAGGGAAGGTGCTGGTCAGTGGTGGGGGGCAAAATTACAATTCCAACACCACCGGATACTGGCCTCAGGGAAGGTGCTGGTCAGTGGTGGGGGAGGAAATTACTATTCTTACTCCACAGTGTGCTGGCCTCATGAAAGGCACTGGTCAGTTGTAGGCCTTGACATGTAATGCATTTACCATAAAACTTACAGACATTATCTCCTTTTTTCATAGGACCTTCAATTTACCCATCACTATGGACCAAACAAAAATATAATCTGGACTCTATTCAATCAACACCAGCAGTTCTACAAAAAGTGAGATACCTTGAGAGGTAAAATGTTTGCAAAACCTAATTTTTTAAACCGAATAAACCAAAATGGTTATACTGTGGATAACAATCAATCTCTATCCATGTGAACTGTTCCTTATAGGCTAACCTAACCAACCCCAGAAGGGAGTAGTCCTACTCCACAATAACTACTAGAAGAAGATGTGAACCACCAAAAGACCAAATAAATCTACAAAGGTAAAAATACATACATGAATAATTTTTAAAAACCTGTCTTTCTTTCACAGGTATCAACTACAAATCACAGTGCAAAATCATAGTTTGCAAAGTCAGAGTCCAGCAATACAATAAAGAAGATGTTCTTAGAAAAGGTAATAGGCAGTCAAGAAATAATAACCACATTTTCTTTACAGGTTTTAACTACTAAACATTTCTATTTGTAAACACTCTAACACAAAATTACCTTTTCTACCCTCTTTATAGACAAACTACAAGATGGCATCAGGAAGTGAGGGGACCGACATCACATCTAACAGAGGAAATCAACTGCCATAGTTTGGGGACAATCTTTATTATCAGAAGAGACTTCCTGAACTCAGGAATCATTGGAGGTGTGTGCAGTATTAGGCATATCATTGCACAGAAGCAGCGCTTACTGTTGGTGACATTGTTGAAAAAACCACCAAGCATAACCATTCAGCCTCTGCACTGAAGATTGAGGTTAGAGAGAACATCCAGCAAATCAAAACTTTGGCATCCACCTCCAATGAACCCTGTGGCTCAATTTTGAGGGAGGTATCCCAAAACATTCCTATGCATATAACAAGTTCTAAGTCCAACATTCATAATCTCTGCAGAATCATACAAAGAATAAAACATGCAAGTAACCCACAACGAGTAATACCCTAGACCAGTGGCTCCGAACTTTTTTGACCCGTGGCTCCCTTGACCTAATTGGCAGTTGGCCGTGGCTCCCCACCATTTTTTTCTGGGTGGGGGATGTAAGCCCGACCTCGGGAGTACTTCCTGTTGTCTTCTTTAAATTAATTGGGATGCAATGAAGGTATTATAATCATATTTGTAACAAAATACGAAGATAACAGCTGTTTAATAAAAATTTGTTAAGTATGAAGCGATACAAGATTAATAGCCAAATATGTTTCCATGCAACTTTTTTTAACCACACAACAATAGTTCAAAAGCTGGGGTCAAAAGGGCGAGGCCGGGCCAGAGAGCCAGGCACAGCTGAGGCAGGCAGGGCCAGCAGGACTAGGCAGGGCCTTTGTTGCATTTACGCACCTGTGCGAAGTCAGCACCCAGTGCGGTGGCACCGGTCGCACTGCCCTAGAGCCAGCCCTGAGTGAAGGGTGTCAGAGCACTGTACATAACACACACATTACACAGAGACTATCAAACATAGGTGTTCAAATCAGTGTATAGGACATGTTATATAAGACAAGGGATAACAAGGGGTGAATTCACATGTCATCCATATTGGTAGGCAGTATAGTTGAAGAGTACTTGGTCTGGAGAGGCACAAACTCAGAATTTCAAATGTAACACAACAGATTGGGGCTCTCTTTAATGACAAGAACAGATTTGTACACAAGTGAACCATTTGCTCAACATTTCAATAAGGAAAGTCTGGGGGGAAAACCCATATCTTCTAAATCTATACCTTGAAGTCTGCCAGCAGTTCTTTTATGACAGTTATTAGCTCACTGTAAACTGCAACTAACAAAAGGAAATCTCTGCCAAACGCAGTAACCCACAGACATGTTTACGTTACAATCAAAAGACCCATTCTCCGGAGCAAAGACGCACAGACAATGGCAACACTGAACCAATTAATTCAAGTATTACTTCAATCAGGTTTTGTGCTTCCTGTTAGTCTCCCTAAATTGGATAGGAATGCTAAGATGTGGCTCCCAAACTCGCTGTGCCATAGGACTCAAACTGCACCTCAGTGATGAGGCCAAACAAGGTCAGAACCGGACTTGGATTGCTTGCATTCCTATTTAGAGAGGATCTGGTTTGGGAAGTCATAGAGAAGCTACATGCATAATTTACTGCTGCGGACAAACAATGCTCCAAGTTACTCTTCCAGGCGCTGTAGTATTAAACTGCCTGTGACGTCTGTTAGACATTATATATGTAACTCGACATTTAAAAAAAGATCTTAGATAAGGATCAGTCCTTTGCGCCACCACAAGCTGCCCAAAAACATTTTTCTGGGTTAATTTATGTCCCAGTCTGTTCAGGTGCATTTCTGCACTTAAGTGCCAGTTCTTCTAAGAGTGAGTGCTGAGGCTCGAGCTAGTTAAATACCCCGCATGCCAAGGGATGTGGGCTTTGGACACATGGAGGTCAGGGGTCACTGCGGCCTCGGGTGAAGAGGTTGCACTCTGTGTATATTAGACACACCGGGTCTGCACTATGAGGGGCCAAGCTCACTGCAAGGGGGAGCTGAAAATAAACCGGCGAATCCCCTCTCCCCCCTCAGCCTGGTTACAGACAACCTCAGCTGCAATGTCAATGAGAGAGTGCCGTGCAACACAGTCACTGAACGGACCCCACAGGACCCCACAGGAATCCCTCCCTTGCCAGGGTGTTTTTGTGTTTTGAGTGTCTGCCATTTAGTGCAGTATTATACCTCTACTTGTACTTTGTACTCTTTTGTAACATGCACTCGTCACCTTTCCTTTTATAACGTATCGTTTGCTACATCTTGTATTTTGATTGCCTTTGATACATGCACAACGGCCACCACTGCCTCATGTAACGTAACTTTTGTTTTAGTGTTATGAGTGTCTGCCATTTATTGCAATTTTTTTACCTCTACGAGTCTATGAGTACTTTGTTTGCATTGTGCATGTTACCATTAAGAACGTACTACTCTAGCAGCTGGGATTTTTCTTTGCAAAGTATTTGATAACCCAGTAAGTTTGTTCAGTGCATATTTTTTCTGTTTAATTTCTGATTTGTGGTTCATGTGTATTCGACATGGTTGTGGTTCGAAAAGGCATGCAGTTTCCTTACAGTTTGTGTACAACCTCTAAAATGACCATAAGATTATCTTCTGCTGGTACGAGTTATTCTGTCATTATTTTTGCCTATAAATAAACCGCTTAACACTTGCTAGTAGTAAAGCATGCACACACTAACGTTTGATCTTTCTCATTAGCAAGAAACTTTGACGGCTGTTCACCCTGCAGACCACGCAGCGCTTGCCCCTTCTCACTCACACGTCACTCGCAGTGCCATGGCTCTGTGTGTGTGTGTAAACAGCGCGCGCTTCAGGCTGCGCCCACTGCAAGAGCTCTCTGCTCCCTCACCCCAGCCCCTAACAGCCCCGCTACTGTGGCTTCTTGGAAGCGGTGTGCATTTCACCACCTCATTCAAAAGCTGTTTTTTCTAGGGACAGTGTCAAGGTTTGATCCCGCCGTTTTTACAAGCGGCCCTTTGTCTGCACGCATTGTGGTCGCGGCGCCCCTGACTCCTCATTACGGCGCACCAGGGTGCCACGGCGCACACTTTGGGAACCATGGCCCCAGACCTACTCAGACATTAACATTTCCCCTGAACATACTGTTACCTTACCAATTAAACATTTCTTTTTCATGACAACAAAACCCTTCAGAAAAAGATAGTAATCTTTAGCACACCCCATAACCTTGTGACTTTGGAGAACCTTGGAATCCACACCCCATCCATTCACCCAAATATACACTATTCACACCAGATTCAAGAACACTACAGTTCCTTTACTTTACAGTTTACTCCCTGATAAGCAAATCTCAACATACACTAAATTGTTAACAGTGGTACCATATAAAACACCCAACAAAAGTCCAAGAAAAGTGATAATTGATTTTGAATTGCCCATGATGAACACCATTAGTAAATTAAATCCTGGTACCAAAACTTAAGGATTTAGTTTTACTTTTCACAGGACAATTGGAGAAAAATCCCAAAAACATTCTTAGTTGACAATTACATTTCAGACAGTAAACTCCAGTAGGAATTAGAGAAACTAACTGCATTATGCTTTATACCCCGACAGTGTGAATTAATTCTACACATCATTTACTGAATCTGAGTATTTGTCAACAAATAATTACAAATTGGCTCCCTTACTAAATTACTTTGAGGACACATAGATTGGCCATCCTAGCAGGTTGGGTCACAGGAGGGAGCCAAGGTTCCCTGTTGAATGGTGGAACTGTTACATGACTAATAATACTATAGAGGGATGGCACAACTCCTTCAACAAATCAATTGGAAAACCTCACCCAAACTTTTATAATTTCTTAGAAATTTTGAGGAAGGAGTAAAGTTTCCAAGAAATAATAATAGCACAATAATTGGCACGTAGTCCGAACCCATGTGCTTCAAAAAGAACAAAAGAAATGTCTGAGCGACTTTTGGGTCAAATTCATCAATTTTCCTTGATGGTGCCTTCAGACTATCAAGACAATATTGCAAGCATACTACATCTCTAACAAAGACTAACACCAATTCTATTTTATATGCCTGTTTTGCATTTCTAAAAAAAAATTAGTTCAGCATTTTTGTAATTATTTTTTTAAATGAAAGGAATGTCGAGCTTCTTACCTGAAGTAGTATTCTTTCTTCAACTCATGGTGATTTATAAACAACCACTCTTCACCAAGTGTCTTGAGCAATCCAATAATCTAAAGAAACAAATCCATATTTCCTATTATAAACAAAAAAAAACACAGATTGGCATAGCCATATTTTCCAACAAAACACCTGTTGGAAATATTTCTATGTTCTATAAAAAAAATGCAACTCCCCAAAAATCCCCCAAAAGATGTTTGTTTTAAATCAGAAAAGCAACAACAAATCTGTTAATCCAATCCACTGTCCAGATGATAGTATTCAATCCATATCCTTCAAAGCCATGTCCCGAATTCTCAAAATCCAATAGTGTATATAGTCAAAATGTTTTGTTTAAACAAAAACTCCAGATTTTTTTTTAAATGTCACCAAAATCTGATAGCTGATCGAGGGCATCCATTTCCTCCACATGTTTTCAGTGTTGTGAAAGCTGTATACTAGGAGGGTCATTAGGATGGCGGGCGGACCTCCTGTGGTGGAATGGGAGCGCCAGCCATTGGTGCAGGGGTCCCATTGGTGAAATTAGGATGCGCCCGCCACACTGGCGGGTGCATCCTGCATTCCTGACATTGTGGCAGGCGGTGCTCTCAGCACCGCTCGCTGCAATGCCAAGAAGGCATGTCGTGCACTTCCATGCACAACATGGCAGGTACCACACGGTGCCTGCCATGTTGTGCATGGAACTGCAGGGGGGTACCCTAGGTATCCCCCATGTGCATCCCTCACCCCCAGAATCCCTGGGGGCCCGCTATGGGCCCCCAATGTCAAAATCCGCCTGCCTTTCCGGGGCGGCGTTGCAGCCACCGAAAGGCAGGTCCCCGTCTGCATACTAATATGGATGGCGGTGTCTACCAGACACCGCCACCATATGAACTGCTTTTCCGCCCGGTAGGCAATCGGGCGGATTGCCTACCGGCGGAAAACCGGCAGACGGTCTTCCCGTCTGCCGGGGTCCCCCCTACCATGGTAATGTGGTGGGGGGAATATGCAGCGGGTCCAGACAGATCCATGTAGGGCAGACATCAATGCTGAGTGTCTTCCATGCACACACCAGTCTGTTGACATGTCGTTCATGGAAGGAATTTCATCGTGCATGTCTGCCCTACAGAGGACCAATCAGTATGTGGCCTCCTCCCTGATGGCAGCAGTGTCACTCCTCCAACAGTCCCTCACCCCTCCTACCCCTTCCCCATCCACGATTCCTAGCACTCTACCTGTCCCAAGCACACTCAAACCAGCACATTCACCCAAACCATGAACAAAATGCAAGAGGGGGGACAAGGAGCTTTTGGAAATAGGTCCTTTACCGAAGCTCCTAAAGGTAACGCATAAACACTGTATTTGGTATCAGTTCCTAGAAGGGAAAGAGGAGAGCGTTCAACAACCTGGTCGGTTGTGAGTAGCGTCAGGTGTCTCCTGAATTAGGTGTGAGTGTGCAAAGAAAGGGAAAGGTACTCCTGTGTGGATTGTTGTGCCCTCACACACCCATGCAAGTGTACAGCATCATCATTGGGCACTGCTCCTCATGGGGGTGGTGCTGCAGTCCCTCATGGGCTCTACTCGAGGGCTCTCTAACGGAGATCTTTTAGGAGTTGCCGCATTTGTGCATGTGGGTGTGTGGGTCAAGTGGTGGTAGTGAGTGAAGATAAAATAACCTAGTAGGTACCCTGGTCAGTTTATTAGGGAGTCCTCTGGATTAGGCTAAAAAAGTAACGGGGACAGAGACGCAAATTATGCAGAATGAGAGGGGAAACAAAGCAAATCAATCCCGCTGCTCTCAACCCGTGTAGTAGTGTCACTAAAGTGTTAGAAGTGGGAAAGGGTCGACATGTTTCGCGCTGTAAGTGAGTCCCTAGTGGATCCATGAGCGCTTCATCAGGACCAGTGAAATGAGAGAGAAAGGTGGGAATCAGGGAAAGAAACACCTTATATTCCTACCATGCCTTAGATGAGGTTAGGTAAACAGGTACTGTTATAGAGACACGTTATTATTCGTGTGCCCTGTTCTCAGCCCTTCCCGGATTAGAGTCGGGCTCATTCAGCGGTAACTATCGGATGGAAAGAGGCAGTTTTCGCCCTTCTTCCATGATTCGGAGACCTACCTGTCCTCCAAGACCGCCGGAATAATAACATTAATATTAATAATTAATAATAACCTTGCAGCGCCACCCCCACGAGGAGCAGTGCCCAATGATGATGCTGTACACTCGCAAGGGTGTGTGAGGGCACAACAATCCACACAGAAGTACCTCTCCCTTTCTTTGCACACTCACACCTAATTCAGGAGACACCTGACGCTAATCACAACCAACCAGGTTGTTGAACGCTCTCCTCTTTCCCTTCTAGGAACTGATTCCAAATACAGTGTTTATGCATTCACCCAAACCCACAGACACGGGCAGCAGACAAACACCCAAACCAAGGTCTAGCCGTGCACACAAGCAACCTCAGGGGACTGATACCACACTCACAGGGGATTGTTTGCAAACACACACACAGGCATCCATAACCACTCCCTCCAAGACCCCTTCCCTTGCCTCACCTGCAACCCCATCTCCCCAGAAGCTCTTCATCTGTGACCTTGGTCTCTTACCCACCGATCCAGCAGATCCAGCTTACAAGGGGAAGAGGAAGTCCCCACACACAGAGGGGAGTGCCCCTGACACCTGGACACCCTCCCCCTGGCGCAGTCAGACTGAGGCCCCCACCCGCAAGTCCCCCTGGAGCCAGAAGAGCAAGACCCCACCCCTGCCCCACAGCTCCACGACACAGTCTTCATCCCCCATCCCCCAGGCCACCACTCCAGAGGTTCCCCCACCACACCCTGCCCCAGGGTCCCCCACCCACACATACACCATCCCCAAAATGCACCAGCCCTCCCCCCACCACTTTCTCTTCCACCCCCACCCCCTGTTCAGACTGTTTGTGCTGCAGATGTGGGGACCATGGCCCCCCTCTGTCCTGCTGACCTCACCTGAACCCCATTCCGCTCCCATGGAGTTGGGCACTGCAGTGAATTCCACAACCACCCCATCTGACTTGGGCACTGCAGTGGGGACCCAGTCCACTCCATCTGACCTGCCCACTGCAGTTGTGCCGGCACCCACCCCATCTGACTTGTGCCCCACAGTTGTGACTGCACCCACTATGTCAGACGCCTCCACTGCAGTTGCCAGTGACTCTCCTGCATCCACCACCCCTTCACTGCCTCCTTCTGCTGAGCCCTGATCCTGTTCCTCTGGTGCCTGGCCTGCCCCCATGTATGCCCCTCCGAGTGGATATCCCCTGTCCTCACAAGTGCAGGCAAGCAACGTGTGACAGTAGTCACTCAAATCACATTGTTGACATTTGGATATGGCCTGGCCATTGGCCTTTGTTTTGAAAGGACATTTGCTTTTGCATTGACATTTGGCTGAATAAAGCATTTGTATTTATCCTTGTGAATTTGATGTAGCTGTACATTATGTTGATGATGTTTACCATGGCCTTGCAGTTATAATGCTGGATTTCCAATGTTGAATACTGAGGTGTTGATGTGAGGTACTCCATGTGGTCCATGAGATATGTATCCTATTCTGGTTGGTATCCATGTCATCCATTGCAGCTAACTGGGTGTGTCATGATTAACAATTTGTGAACATCTCTGTAAACATTTCATTTGCATGGTCACAACTGTGGGTTGCACATATGCACATATGATGTGCTTTCCATTGTCCAATTTGTCTATTTCCCTGACTGTGGGCGCATCTCCACTGGACCTGCAGGTGTGGGCATCATTGGTGTAGGAGCAACTGGGTCCTCTGTGCAACTTGCTGGACATATGTATTGAGTATGTGCACATGACTTAAGGGACAATCCGGTACCCAGGTTGTTGTGACCAGAGCCTTCATTGGGTAGTAACTGATGGCTGACTGACCAAGTGTTATGCTGACATGACTGAGACCTGCTGGGACTATGTTTGGCACAGCTGAGCTTCCACCGGAGGTGAGTCCCCTCAAGTAAGTGTGTTGTTCCGTGACATTGTCTGGGACCATGGTGTGTGTTGTGTAAGCATGTGTATGTGTGTCCACATCCCTTTTCATACACAGGCAGTGTTCCCTTGATATGTTCCTGTTGTTGATGCTTGCTGCGTTGTACTGTGTTCATCCCACATCCTTGTCCTGGGCTACCAGATGTGTGGGTGCATGACACACTACTGTTAATTGGTGTTTCATCATTGAGATTTGTCAGTTCTGAGTGGTGATGATGTGGTCAGACGCAGATGGGACAAAGTCAGGGGTCCCCAAGGCACTGCTTTGTTCGCAATATCATGTAGTTATCTGTAGATGGTAGCTTTCAGTGGTTGAGACATGTGTATGTGTGTTTGACTGCTCCCACTCGTCCGGTTCAGGGCTGCAATGTTGGCAGGGTGTCAGCATGTGTGCCTTGTGGTTCTCCTTGGCTTCTGCATTGTCCTGGGACTGTGGCAGGGATTCCGGAGGTTATGGGAGCTTTGACATCATGGACATTTACCGCATACTGTGCAGTATGTCTGTCAATCACCAGGGTTGTAGACTGTCCTTGTGTGATGAGTCTGTGCACCTTAGTTCCTCCCAACATTACTGTGTTTGTCATGGGTGCATGTGCAATATCACCTGTCCATGTGGGCTTCACAGATGCACATTGGTGCAGTTCAGGGTGTGTGTTGTTGATGGTGTACAGATGTGAATGTTTGCATGGATGGGCCCCTAGCTCCCGTTTGTCCATGGATGACGGGCCATGCTGAGTGATTTGTGTTTGTGTAGGTGTGATGTACGTTTGTGGCACAGGACACATGTCTGGGTTTCACAGTTTGTACGACATCTACCTTTGTCATCACAGTGGACGTATCATGCATGCTTGTGTCACCCCAATGTATCGTCCCTGGGGGTAGTGCTGTTGTGTGTCAGTCTCTTGCTGTGTTAGTTGCTGTTCATTCCAGCTTGTGTCACATGTGTCTGTTGTGCTCCCTCTCATCTCACAATGCCTGATTGCCCACTAAGGGGGACCCAATGATGGGTTACTTTTGTATGGCACTGTGTCCACATCTGTCTCACTGTGGTTCAGCCCCCCTCATGTGTTGTGTAGTTGCCTGGGGATACTGAGACACACACATACATATTGTGTCAGATGTGCAGTGTGAGGTTGCCTGTTTGTGTTTGTGCATCTGCACCAGTGTATTGGTATTGCTGTTGTGGGCCATTGTCTGGATGTTGTATTTGTGATATTCCCTGCTATCCCTGTGAGTCATATCACATCCTTCTGCGCATTCATCCTGGTTGTTAGGTCCCATTGCTGCCATGGAATGGGAATTTGTGACCTGACACCTACAGTCTACACAGGATGTTTTGATGTGTGTGTCTATTTTCGAGATGTGTGTATGCTTTGTGATGGCCACTTCTGCTTTTGTGTCATTGTACACTGTATGCAATGTCAGTCCCCATGGGTTGTGCTTGTCTGCAATGGCCGAGAGTATGTTAGGTTTTTACAGCACTGTTAGCCTCACCACATCTCTGTGGGCATGGGACACAACCACTACTTTGCCACAAAAGTGTTTCATGTGTTGGGACCAGGAATCATACATGCTTTTTTGCATTTGCAGCTTTGACCATGATGACACTTACCTTTTGGTCACTGTGATGAGGGGGGTTTTAGACCCCATCACCACAATGCTCAACATTTGCTGCAGTTTGGAACCCCACACTTAACTTTTGTTCTACACAGTGAAGGGGTGTTATTGCACATTGACACAGTGCTTGCCTTGTGTAGGCCACACTCAGTTTTTGGTCACACATGTGATGGTAGTTACATTGTATGTTCGAAGTCATATTCACTGTTGTGGGCACTTGTCACAGACTACACACTGTTGTCATGATGTTAGGGGGATGTATTTTGCTAACATACCTAATGTTGGTGTATGATGGATGTGTGGCACATCACCCCTCCAATGGGTGGGTGTGGCAGGAGTGCTGGGCAACATAGTCCCTATGGGTGGGGGTGACAGGAGTGATGGGCAACGGGTCCCCTATGAGTGGGGGTGGCAGGAGTGATGGGCAACAGGCCCCCTATGAGTGGGGGTGGCAGTGTAGTTGCCTGGGGATACTGAGACACACACATACATATTGTGTCAGATGTGCAGTGTGAGGTTGCCTGTTTGTGTTTGTGCATCTGCACCAGTGTATTGGTATTGCTGTTGTGGGCCATTGTCTGGATGTTGTATTTGTGATATTCCCTGCTATCCCTGTGAGTCATATCACATCCTTCTGCGCATTCATCCTGGTTGTTAGGTCCCATTGCTGCCATGGAATGGGAATTTGTGACCTGACACCTACAGTCTACACAGGATGTTTTGATGTGTGTGTCTATTTTCGAGATGTGTGTATGCTTTGTGATGGCCACTTCTGCTTTTGTGTCATTGTACACTGTATGCAATGTCAGTCCCCATGGGTGGTGCTTGTCTGCAATGGCCGAGAGTATGTTAGGTTTTTACAGCACTGTTAGCCTCACCACATCTCTGTGGGCATGGGACACAACCACTACTTTGCCACAAAAGTGTTTCATGTGTTGGGACCAGGAATCATACATGCTTTTTTGCATTTGCAGCTTTGACCATGATGACACTTACCTTTTGGTCACTGTGATGAGGGGGGTTTTAGACCCCATCACCACAATGCTCAACATTTGCTGCAGTTTGGAACCCCACACTTAACTTTTGTTCTACACAGTGAAGGGGTGTTATTGCACATTGACACAGTGCTTGCCTTGTGTAGGCCACACTCAGTTTTTGGTCACACATGTGATGGTAGTTACATTGTATGTTCGAAGTCATATTCACTGTTGTGGGCACTTGTCACAGACTACACACTGTTGTCATGATGTTAGGGGGATGTATTTTGCTAACATACCTAATGTTGGTGTATGATGGATGTGTGGCACATCACCCCTCCAATGGGTGGGTGTGGCAGGAGTGCTGGGCAACATAGTCCCTATGGGTGGGGGTGACAGGAGTGATGGGCAACGGGTCCCCTATGAGTGGGGGTGGCAGGAGTGATGGGCAACAGGCCCCCTATGAGTGGGGGTGGCAGGAGTGATGGGCAATATAAGCCCTATGAGTGGGAATGGCAGGAGTGATGGGCAACAGGTCCCCTATGAGTGGGGGTGGCAGGAGTGATGGGCAACATAAGCCCTATGGGTTGGGGTGGCAGGAGTGATGGGCAACATGAACCCCTATGGGTGGGGTGGCAGTAGTGATGGGCAACATAAGCCCTATGGGTGGGGGTGGCAGTAGTGATGGGCAACAGGTCCCCTATGGGTGGCGGTGGCAGTAGTGATGGGCAACATAAGCCCTGTTGGTGGGGTTGGCAGTAGTGATGGGCAACATGTCCCCTATGGGTGGGGGTGGCAGTAGTGATGGGCAACATAAGCCCTATGGGTGGGGGTGGCAGTAGACATGGGCAACAGGTCCCCTATGAGTGGGGGTGGTAGTGGTGATGGCCATGCCACCCCTATGGTGGCCTGTTGCTAGTGGCCAGGATATGGATCCCCTGGGTGTGTGTTTCATTTTGCTGGTACATGTCATTTGTTTGTTTGGTGGGTGTCTGACTTACCATCTGTGCCGTCTGCGTCTGTTCCTGATCCGGTCATAGATGTACAGTACTGGTATGACCTGCGCGATGGGATTCATGATGTGTTCGTTTCATACACGCTGCTTGTTGCTCTGTCTCGTACTCGTTGCTAGCTGGTCCGTCTTGTAGCCGTGGATTGTGTTCTGGCGCGAATCATACCTGATATGCTTCTTTTCCGGATGCTGTGATGTGCTGTATGTGGCGACCCATCCGGCGTGTATGATTTGCGCATCGTACTTGTACGTCCCGAAACTGCTGTGGATACTGCTTCCGGGCGACTCGGTTTGGCGTTTGGAGGTACGGCTCGTACGGAAAATGAAGCTTGAATCACAGTCTACGTGTCGGTCAGATTTGTGTCAGTTATGCGCATCGTACTTCATCGCCAGGACGGACTGGCTCCGGGTACGAGTCGGTCCCAAGGTAAGGCTACGAACAGCTCTCGGAGAGCTGTCCGACCCGGATCAGAATCGACCCCTAAATAGTATGACAACATCACTGTACATCCGGATTCAATGAAATTAAGGTATCATGAATGTGTCCAATTATCAAGTATTACAATTTCTGTGAAAAGCACATCATGAGAGCCTAAGTATAATCACTGTGTCTATATGAGGTCATCTAAAATGTGTTCAATAAAATTGAGGTATCATGAATAAGTCCATTTATTGAATATTGAATGTTATAATGACCTACAAAGACCATGTCACCAAACAAATATAAAAAAACAGGTCTGATTTCAGGTATTAGGAATACCCAACAAACTGAAAAAGAAATTCTGTCAGATAACAGAATGCCTCAAGCTAATGTTTTGCCCAATTTACTTGGTATAAAACCACATTAATCTCGATAGTGGTCATATTATGAACAAAGTGGTGCAGCACGCATGTGCTATTCCTAAATTGCATATATTACTTGTATGACATTTCTAAAGAGTAAGCGTAAAACTCTTTTTAGATCAAAGTCAATAAGCATATTCTGAAGTAGTTTCACAACTGTTCACTATACATGCTTTGTAAACTAACGTGAATAATATTTAAAATTGTTGCAAAGGCTGCGATATAGTGAGATAAAAATAGGAATCCAACTAAGGTGGGGCAGAGCTACTTTGTAAACGGCAGTACAAAAATGTTACATTTTATCAGCGCCATCTTGTTGTGGCTACAGTAATGATAAAAGCTAACTGCTACTAAGTCTTAAACTTTCTAAGAACATTTACACTTCATGGCATATGAGCCATGCATGTCCCATCCTTTGTTGTAAAACTTATGGAGTATGTGTGCTGCTCTATCGGGCCAGCGTGGCGTCTGCTTCATATAGAACCAGAACGCCATGCTTGACTCCAATTTATAGTGTGACTCACATTCAACACACCTCTCTGGCATTCCTTATTAGTAAAACAATGGAAAAAGGACTTGGAAAGTAATATGGGAGCCATCTTGAAGCGATTATCGATCATGAAAGTATAGCCTCTACAACATAATGACCTTATTTCAAAGAAGCATGTATGCTCTCTAGCAGGGCCAAGACATAAGTATTAGCATCTGTATTGAAAGGAAAGCAAGTTTAATGTTCACTCATTGAACATCTTCGAGTGGGTAAATAACAATAATGAACGGCAACTAGAGTTATCACTTGTCACCAACTCGCAAACAAAGCACCGCAATCTATTGAATATGTACAAACAGAAAAGAGATGCTGACATGTCAGCGTAAATGGCTAAAAATTAATGATAGAACTAGGCTCTTTAAATATAACCAATAGAGATTAATCCAAAGGACAATAAACGGATATGAAATAAACATACATAATAAAAATGATAAGAATATCTACAAGATAAAGAGAAGAAAAAAGAAGTCTGGATATTAATATCATAGATTATGTAAAGGCATGACATAGTGAAGATCAGCAGCTGAACGCTCTGTCGTAACAAATAGCAGTCACTAGACCATGTTTCCTATTGTACACCATTTTTTAAGAAACAGCATATCTGGGAAGTGACTGCGCCTAAAAGGTGATGAGTAGTGAGCAATTACAAAAAGTGATGGAATTCATTATTTGTATTTAGACCAATCTTAACATTTACGTAGACCAGTCCATCTCGCCTCAGCTTGTCTTGGTACCATTACTCTGTCTCCTCCTCATTCACGACTTGCTACATGTTCAATGGCATGAAACCAGATTTTCATGTCACTTGGGTGATCTGTGTTTATGTGAACAGCTACCGGATATTTGGTATCATTATTTTTGATCGCCCTCACAAGCTCCTGTATTCGAAGTTTCAAACTGCGTATGCTACTTCCAATGTATATTTTCTTACAAGCACAGCCAATTAGATAGATAGTAAATATGGTGTTGCAATTGATAAAAGAATTGACCTTGTACTCTTTAGACTTGTTATATTCAAAAGACATCAACTTGCTAAGGTCTAAGTTATATATGTAACAGTTACCACATACAAAAATAAGAGGCTTTTCAGGTCACAATGTTTTCTTTTTTTCTGGTACATTCTTGACATAACTGGGACATAGCATGTTCTTCAAAGTTTTGCCTCTGCTATTGGTAAGTATAGGTTTCTTGGGTACAATTCCACTGGGTATGGTATTTGATTTTAATAAATGGCAATTCTTCTCAAAATAATGTACACGTGGCTGCTATACGCATTGTAATCTGTGATAAAGGATACCTTTGTTTGTTCTTTCAAGTTGACCTTCTTATTCATGCTTGGAATGAGTGTCTGTTTCCTATTCAACTTTTTTATTTTGGTCTCAAAACAGATTTTATCACAGCCTCTCTCACTGAAATCCTGCTTGATTTTTTTGATGTTCTTAAAGAAGTCAGGGTCCTGGCTGCAATTGCGCCTGGCCTTGATCTTTTCTCCATATGGTATCGCTCTTATTGAGGATTTGGGATGGGAACTAGTGGCATGCAAAACGTTGTTGCGGGCAGTCTGTTTTCTGTAGATGTCATTTTGTGTGACATCATTTTCCATATATAGTCTCAGATCTAGAAACTCAATCTCGGTCCTGGAATGCTTATACTCAATTTCACACTGAATTTGTTGTGAGTCAAATATTCATGATATAAGAGTAAGTCTCTAATATTACCATTAGGACATATTATCATTATTATGTCGTCAATTAAATGTCCAAAATAAATGATGTTCGCACACCAATCATGAGCACCAGAGCCTGGAGCATGCTCCACCTCATACAAACCCATTAACAGGTTGGCATAAGATTGAGCCAACCTAGAGCCCATGGCAGTCCCCTGTTTTTGAAGATACCAGGTCCCATCATGTAATAATACATTCTGCACAAGAATCACCTCTGCCATATTTAACAACATCTGTGTATGTTTCAGATGTTTTGCTTTACATTTATATCGAAAGATTTTAGAGCTTTGAGACCACAATCAGTTTGAATGCAATTATAAAGTCATTCTACATCCATTGTGACAAACATGAGAGTGTCACTATTCCATCTAAAATCTTCTAACTTGCATAATAAATCTCTACTTTCCTTTAAGTACGAGGTATGATTCTGGACAAATGGTTGTAGAAAAGTATCCACATATTCAGCAATATGTTCTGTGGGCCTCACCATTCTCAGAAATAAGAGATCTGCCAGGAGGGAAGGGCCCACCCTTGTGAATCTTGGACAGGATTTAGATGCACAGATACATGGAATGTTGGGCCAATAAGTACTTTATTCTAAATCTGTAAACAGACATGATTCATGCCAATCAGTTAGTTTTGCATTGATGTTTTTTTCAATCATAGCAATAGGGAGTGTTTCTAGCATTTCATAACATCTAGTGTCAGCAAGGTAGTCACAGCAATTCATCAAGACTGTTCAGAGCAGTAGCCCTCATTGAATCAAACATTGGAAATGGCTAAAATTGATTTTGATTTTGGAAAGAGTTCTGGTTAAAATTTGAGCTTGATTGGTATTAAATATTGAGTCATTCACATTCTCCTGAATCATAGGGATTTGAAGGACCTGCATCACTGGCTCTTGTGGCAGATTAGGACTTTACATCCCTGGCTTCGGTACATTCTGTGGATGGTACAAGGTTCCCAAGCTGCGTCTGCACAAATCCTTAATTTAGAACATGATTATTGCTCACTCCCCTATTAGGGTTGGGATAACACGCCCGCTTCCAGTACCCCAACCTATTACAATAATGGCATGGATTAGATTTCTTTAACGCTGCCACATCCATCCCAGTACTCTGGTCTATTGGGATGCCATTACCTCAATCTATGGAACACCATTTCCACCCTGCATCACAGGTCCTCCTTGTTGGTACACACCACAGTGCATGCCACTGACATTTCCTGTATTCAGTTTATTCTGATCTCCCATTTGTGCTGCCTTCAACTGAACCAGCAAGAACTTTTCCTTCAACTGTTTCTGATTCATGTTCAGTTCGTAACAGCAATATTTCACATAACTCAAGATTTAATCAATTGACCTGTTTCACCAACAAACAAAATGCTGCTGAACCATCAAGCTAATCTTAGGCTGCAATCCTATCACAGACCAGGACACAAAACTATGCTATGCTGCTGAAACACTTGCAACAACCTCACAGAAAATGCATGCACAGTTCACTCGATCTTGTCTCAATCAATGTCTTTTGCTGCCACCTTGCCTTTTAAACACATAATCACTTGTTGATACTTTTTCATCACCACGGGTGATGGTGCATAAGTTAAGAGGTTCCTTGGAGGCTCCTTTTTTGGAGATTGTAATGCCACTTCACATTCTACCCACGGATCACTTGATAGCACAATTCAAAAAGAGTATACCTTTCCTTTTATGTTTTATTTCTGTTAGCCATAACCATAAACTTCACATTAAGAAAATATCACAAACCATGTACTTGAGTGTGACAATGTTATCTATGTACAAACACTTGTGGAATATACAACTCATTTCAATCAGCAAAAACTCTTCGGGAGTAAATGGGTGATCTTTTAAAATGCGTGTAACAAGAGGGAGAGAGAGGACTAGTTAGCTAGTCCGAGTCCCCGAGGGTTTATATGTGATTAAACAAAGAGGACTAGCTTAAGTTGACCAGTTGGCCCAATGCAAAACCCCTACTTCGGATACCAGCAAACGTATACACCTGGCACCATGCCCCTATTCCCAGGAAACCATGGACCCCACATGCCTCCTTTTTTAGGACAGGGCAGAAGAACACGCGGAAGGAGAAGACACAACCCGCAACCACAAGCACACTGGGCCGAAGACGGAAACCCAGTGAGCGCGAACACTCGCCAGAAGGCACCCAGCCAACCGGGAACCAGCAAACCATAAACCAAGCAACCCATGAGTCCATGGTGTTTAACCTTTCTAGCATTTCACTGACACCCAAACAGGTCTCAGTACTAGAAAAGGGACTATCCTTCGTGCCAACGACTAGATTGGACAAATTTAAACTGCACGTGGAACTGGCGGAGTTCATGAGGAAACTAAAACTCAAGGCCTTCTTCGAGAAACCCTCGAGGGACGACTCAACTCCCACTGAAAACCCTAACATCACAGGCCTGAGGACCAAATCCACCTTCACCCCGCCACCCTCCACAGTGCCCCCAGAGATCACCACTTTTGAATTGGCTGTTTACAATGATGTCGAGAACCTAGAACCAACCAACCACTTCAACAACCTGTCGAAGGAAGACAGAGAAACCATCCAGGAACTCAAAAACAATCCCTCTATCATAATAAAACCTGCCGACAAGGGAGGAGGCATTGTGCTCTTAGATAAACAGGACTATGACACCGAATGCCGCCGACTACTAAGCGACCAAAGAAACTATAAGAAACTGGAACATGACCCAACCAACTCACTACAAAGCACTATTCAGGCACTAGTGAAGACCGCCCATCAGGCGGAACACATCTCCAAACAAGAAGCAGAGTACCTCTGCCCCCAAAAGATAATTGTACCATACTTTTACACAGTACCGAAAATACATAAAGGTATTCTCCCCCCCCCCCGGGCAGACCTATAGTGTCGGGCATCAACTCCCTTCTGGAAGCCCTCTCTCGCTATTGCGATTTCTTTCTTAACCCACTGGTCCAGCAAACACCCAGTTACATCAAGGACACCAAACACTTACTACAAGTCATCAACAACACTGAATTCAACCCAGAAACCCAACTCCTGGTGGGCCTGGATATTGAAAGCCTTTACACCAGTATCCCCCAGGACGCCACCATCCAAGTCCTGAGACAGGTACTTATGGAGTCCCCATGGCCGCACCGCACACCCAGAGACTTCATCCTCCAATGTGCCACAATAGCACTAAAGGAAAACTATTTCGAGGATGAGGGAAGCCTGTACCTCCAAACCAACGGAACTTCAATGGGCAGCGTCTTCGCCCCCAGCGTGGCAGGACTCTATGTCCACCTCTTTGAGCAGACCCACATCACCCACAACACCAATCCCTATACCAGGAATATTCTCACATGGCGTCGATATATAGACGACATCCTTATGATCTGGCAGGGATCAGAAATAACTACAACTCTTCCTCACTTGGCTCAGTGAAAGAGACCCATACCTGAAATTCACAAGCACCTCGAGTGCAAGCCACTTGGCATTCCTTGATCTGAACATATGGGCCAAAGATGGCCAACTGATCACTACCACCTATTACAAGCCTACCTCAAGGAACTCACCCCTCCACTACACAAGTTTCCATCCCCGCCCTTTAAGGGAAAACTTACCATTTGGGCAATTTCTGCGTATACGCAGAAACTGCACTCAAGCAACCGACTACAAAAATCAGTCGGCAGACCTGTCTAAGAAACTGGAGGAACGAGGCTACCCCCGGGCCATCATTAACAAAACCAAGAAAAGAGCCAGGAACCAAAATAGGGAGGCCCTCCTGGAAACTGTACCCAAGGACAAGAGTGACCAACCCATCACGTGTGTCACCACATTCAACACAGCCTCCAATGAGGTGGCGAAGCTCATACGCAGAAACTGGAAAATCCTAAACTCTGGACAACGACAATGGGAAACCCCTAGGTGTGCCTACAAAAGGTGCAACAACCTGAAAGACCAACTCGTGAGCACCCGCCCCAGACCCCTGACCAATAGAGAACCCAACACTATCCTGAATGCGTGGGGCCTGCCTAAAATCTCTGGACATTATCCATGCAATGACTGTAGCGTGTGCCATCTTACCAGCCATACGAAAACATTGATACTAGAACCAGACAAAGTGTGGACTCAACGCAGCCACACAAACTGTAATTCACGTAACGTGATCTACCTACTTACCTGCAGCTGCGGCCTCCGATACATCGGTATGACCGCCCGCAAAATAAGAACTAGAGTCACAGAACACAGGAGCACAATCAGGTGCAAGAAGAACATTTGTAAACTGACCAGTCATTTCATCACCCAGGGACACACTCCCAATGACCTGACCTGGACCATCATCGAACAACTACCGGAACTGGCAGTGGATAATGAGAAGAAATTACTCAGCAAGGAACAACGTTGGATATATCGCCTATCCACCCAAACCAATGGCCTCAACGACGCCATACCGTGGAATTCAGTCACACCCTAGACCTACACTAGTCACAATTACCTCGCCTGTGTACAGTGGTCAGTCCCCCGTGCCATAGTCCCTCTGTACATAGACATAGATCATGCTCCCCCTTGTGTGTACCACTAGGCTGCCATAATCATGGGCACATGCTTCAACCCCCCTAATACTGCCATGTCAACTTTAGCGCATGCGCATTAAGCAGTGATTAACGGGCCGAACCACTCTGGGAGGCGGCGCGTCCCACAGGCATGTTTCCCCAATATTCGCGCATACATAGCCAACGCTGATCCCTTCGCGCCTGCGCATATAAGACCACGCCAAACCTAACACGGGTGTTGCCCCTTTCCCCGTACCAACGGCGGCATATTTTAGTTGCTACATGTACCTTAATGCAATCGCGCTATCATACTGAGCATATGCAAAAGACTAGAGTACAAATCACCTGCATTATAAACACGCATTCATACTGAGCATGTGCGAGAAACTAGTGTGCAAATCATGAGCATGAGCAACAACATAGCAATCGCGCTGATATACTGAGCATGCACAAGAGACTAGTGTGCAAACCACGAGCATGAGCAGCAACAACACAAAGGGGTAGTCTTTCCACCCTTACTATTCCCACAGGTGCTCATCATTACCATGTTAACCATAGTATAAAAAGCCCACACGCCGACAGGCTCATTCTACCGGAGGACGACGGCGGGACAACAGGTACAAGGCAGGCACTGACCAGAAAGACTGTGAGTATGACAAACCTGACAAGCCTCCAAACAACAAACTGGGTAAGCGCTTCTTTCCTCACAGGTCCCTAACCCCTACAGCCTATCTCTTTTTCTCCCATAGGGTCATCCCCTTACCGCTTCCCTCCAGGAAGCCTTGGCTAATAAACCAAAGCGTAAGAACAATTTTCTTGCGTCCTGCCACACTAAGTCAACTCCTTTCAGTGTGATTTCCGTGTTTTAGCCACACCACGCTCCTAATTAGTCGCGTATTTTCACTCTGATGGCACCACCAGTACCATCACACCTAGCCGACTATAGTCCTCTCACCTTGCACTATAGATCCGGCCACCAAAGCATTGTTGACCATATGTCTAAATTGACTACTGACTCTCTCTGTAAATGTTTTGTCCTTGTTCTTAATGTTTGTTTGTACAGATATGCATGAGAAGGGAATCCCCCTCTCACATATAGAAAAACGCCTTAGTGAGTGTATCACATAGTCTGTACCACAACACTAAGTCTGTTTTATTTCACCACACCTTTTTAAAAAAAACGGTCCTGAGGAAAGCCAGAACACTCTAAGGCACTGGCTGAAACATGTCGACCATCTGAAGGACGCAGGGGGCAGTAACTCGCCACCCTCACGCGTCCTGTAGCCTTACTTTTAACCGCTGGTGACGGCCCAGTTATTAAAATTTAATTTACCCTCGGGTACTGGGACCACCACCAAGCCGTTTTAAATCACAACTCACCCAACCTCACTGCACTCTCAGTAATATACCAGCTCCGCTGTAATCAGGTGTCGTAGCACACCCGGGACATACTAGATGTCCCTGGGTGGGCCCGATGATGAAGCATGCCACCAACTAAGTTGGTGGGTGAGGGCTTCATGAATACACCAACAAGGTGCCCGTAACAGAACTAATTTGAGTACTGTAACACTTTGGTCAACTTAAGCTGATCTTTTAAAATACCATTCATTATCCTCATCATCCTAGTTTAGGTCAGCTTGTTTTAAAACTATAATAATATACATAATAAATAGTAAACCAATATAATAAAATCAGCAAATACTTATACATGATACAGAATAAAAGAGACTATAAAAAGACACATATGATTCAGGTCTTCCTTATGGCAGCAAAGAGACGTAAAGAGTAGGAGGAATGGTTGTAAAGTAGCAGCTAGCATCAGAGCATCCTGTAAATCATGCTTAGGTGTATCTTATTCCCTCCCTTTAAATTTGCTTGAGCGGATTCTCCAAGCCCATATTCTGAAAAAGGCAAGCACAAGGCACTCTTTTCTATTAAATCTGTGTATTCTGCTTGCTTCTCTGTAGTGGGGTGTACTCATAGATTACATACTGGGATAACCTATTTTTGGCAGACAAAAGAAAAGAAAGTGACCAACTTTTTCCAAATCCGCCCATAATTCCTGAGAAAATTTAACAAATCAGTCGACCTGGGTGTACCACAATACTGGACCTTCCCTCAATTTGACGGAATCATTCACAAAAGCAGCAAAATCACCTCTACCCCAAGGAACATGGATGTAATCTGCTCCTGACACACTCTGAGCCTCCTCTTTGTCTAGTGAAGAAGGAGGTGGTTTGCCCTTGCTCCCTGTTGTAGATACTACTTCAACTTCTTCTGGACTTATTTTTTTAGCCCACCTGCCTTCTCACTTTTCTAACTCACTCCACTTCTGTATACTACCAATCAGCTGCTGCTCCTTAATTTGCAATTTTATTCCTGATGTCCTCATACTTGTTATGTCTCCTTCATTTGAGTGTCAGGAGCATTAAACAGATCGCCCCCTCCTAGAGCTGCTTCTTGAAGTAGACTGAGGTGAATTTAAGATGGACATGTGAGAATTTTGAGGTAGTGGGGCAGGCTCCTCTATAGGAGTGAGTCCTGTCAGATTCAATGTTGACGATGCAGGGGCAATATAAGGTAAAGTTATCTTAGTTGGGGCCAAATGACCCTTACCATCCTAGGGCCACAGGGATGGTGGTTGACATATTTACTCAAGTAGGAACAGTCAAGGCATGTGTCGTAAACCCTTATAACTCTGGTATATATAAATAATTGTGGGACCAATAGTAACAGGAACAGTTATTGCATCTGGGGCATATGAAACAGGAATTCACAGGAGCACAAATCCCTCAAGTCTCTCCCATAGGGACCTGATTTAAATTCATAGGGGTGGTGGCTCTCTCAGCCTCTCTACCAGCGACAATACTACCCATTCCTTCAGTCGGGACCACATTATAAACTTGAGGATGGGTTGACAATTACACATTAAAAAGTCATCACTTAAATCACTATTAATGCCATCACTGGAACCCCATCAATTGTCTGTTATATCCTCTCTCTTTTTTGATTCTTTTTATTCCCAGGGGGTACCTCACTTGTCAAAGCAGGATTGTCTGGTTACCTCAATTATTTATGCATGCAATTTTTGTTGGTCTGCATCCCATTTAGCTTCAAAACAACTACGCACTGATCTCCTTACTTTTTTCCTGATATTAACTTCTTTTATCGTTAGCATGGAGCGCATGTTCCCGACCATTAAGTGGTTCATACTATGCCGGTTTTAGGGGGTGGCTTCATTTTGTACAACACCCTACTCAAGTTTTCATAATTCTCAAATTAAATGTGCCATAGCAAGGGAATCATGATGCACCTTCACTCTTAGTCATCCTTGGCCACTGGCTAAGCAAAATGCACGTATAGAGCCACATATTTATAACCATATAATGACCTGTCTTGTCTTCCGGTGGTGCCTATTCTCCCTCTCAAAGAGAAACCTTCACATCTCCCTTTATCAAATCTCTAATTGCTCTGAAACATTTAATTTTTAATTATAACTTGCACAATCACAACCAGGATTTTTTTTATTCGAACAAAGAAAACATATTCTCTCCACCACATTAAAATGTATCCAGCATTAGCAACCAATCTCAACGTGGCACCTTCTGTTCTATCCTATCATAGTACAGCTCTATGTGATGTAAAACCAATAGTAGCACAGCGCCTACACCAACCGTCCAATCCCAGCATCGCACAAAATGATGGAACTCTCACTCCTAGAAGTGTCTCACCCACCTTCCCAATTTGATGAGCATACCTTTTTCCACAATGTCAAGCAAGCCTACAAAATGAAGCACTAAACAAGAACAATAAAAAAACTTTTGTCTGCTCCACTAAAAAATTCAAAATATTCAATGACACAAGAAATGGTCCAGAATAACACTTTTCAACGTACTCACACACACAGAGGTGAAACCTAATTCGGTAGGAATCACCTTGATTGATGCAGTTTCACCTTTGCTCAACAGGATCTACCAGCACAAGTTGTTTTTTGTACTCTCACAACAAAGTTACAATTCTCTATCTCAATTGTCCAGTTGATGGCACCTCACAACTGACACCACAAAACTTGGCAGACAAATTACAATACAATATACTTTTACCTATCTATCTTAGGATCATGGGCTACAACTAGCCCAATAACAACCTAAGGGAATCTACATTTGCAGAACAATTAAACACTATTGCACCACACCACTCAATCCTAACAAAATACTGCAAGCTTGACATGCATATTTGCAATGTAGCACCCTATTAATACTCACTCATCTCTGCTGCTACAACGCTTTTCTGAACTGCTGGAACACCACCGATCGTCCATACCAGGATATGGGTTTAAAGGCAGGGGCTGGGCTTGGGCAACTCTAGATCTCATACAAGTGCATTCTAGCTCCATTTGCTTCAGTAACTAACCATCCGATGTGATGCCATCTGATTGTGTACCGGTATTTACACTTGATCTTTTCATAACATTTTCAAATATATTTTCCAATTTTTCATAAGGAACTTTGTAAGTTGACTTGATGCCCTGTAAGGCAGATGAGATCAGAAATGCATTTCCAACTTGTGAAGCCAATATGACAACACAATAAGGACCAGAAATCAATAATTATGATTAACAGAGTTTATTTTAGAACATTTATCCATCCAGTAAAAATGCATAGTAAAAATTAATTCACAAGTTACAGCAATATATTTTGCAGACTGAAATATGTCAATAAATTGGCTCGCAATAATATGAGAGACAAAATGCTAACAGCCACAAGGTGAAAAAAGCACATTGGCGCAAATAGGTGTTTCATGATGAAACTTCCCTTTTTTATTCTAAACGTAGTTAGGGACAGAATTTTCTAAGGGGTATCTCTATCTAGGGAGTATAGAAGGTGTCCGCATAGAACTCCTGTAGAAGTTCAAGAAAATAAAGGAAGTGTGCAGCATGAAGCTTTACACTTAGAGGAAAGCTCAGCAACAGAGATCTGTTCCCTCTCAAAGTTGGAGAAGATTTGCCTAACAATGAAAACGCCAATTAAATATAACAGTCGTTTCAAAAACATCTTTATCGCTCATTGCACCATGAGGAACCAACCACATTTCTGAATGGGAAGCGAATCAGCACACTCCCTGAACTTTCCATCTCATAGAAACTGAGACTGCAGCAGTCAACCTTGAGCTTTCCACAATCCAGGCATGTGATGAACAGAAGTCCCCCTTTGACTATATTTCTCCGCGTTTGTTGCCAGATTCCTTTCGACAGACCTCACTATCAGTCATTCAATACAAACAATGAGTCATTCTCTAGCTAATGAGAATCATGATAAAGCTCATGCAAAATAAAGAAAACAGCATACTGGCATTGTTAAAATGCATATTTCAGCTAGGGCCTAAAGTCAGACTGAATTAACTCATAAGTCAAAATAAACTTTGATTACGATTATGCTTGTACCTATACATAAAATGGGAATAAATGTTAGATGTGAATATAAAGAAAACATGATTAGATTGATCAGTTTTATATGGATTCTTAATAACTTCAATGTTGTATAGGAGTATATAAATGTATATTCAAGGCATATAAATGGTGCAGCCTAAATGACATTCCTCCACCCGGTGCCCCAATTCCAAAGTCGGCAGCTCTGACCATTACGCCATATGACTCACCTTTTTCTTTTGAGCCATCAGCTTCTGTTTTTCGTACAAACAGGAACAGTGGAATTGCGTGCACCTGAAATCTCATCATACAAACTCCATCCATGCTGAAAATACAATAAAGTTTGACATACTGTCAAGCACCCACCTTTGTGAAGCACCTAACACCTTTCTATGCCCCCTGAGACAATTACGCTCCTCGTCTCAACTTCTGGCTTTTGTCCCCGGCTTTAAATGCCAGAGGTTAGGTGGCAGCTCTCTCGCCCGGAAAGCTGCCGTGGCATGGAATGCTCTTCCTTTGTGTATAATGCTCGACGGGGGACACACTGTTGGTTGAGAGTAAACCATATATCATTTAGTGATGGTAGAATTTGGTTTTAAATGGTAATTGGTGTTGTTTCATTGTTTATTTACAGTGACCCCCGAAGAAGGGCGTTAACAGCCCGAAATGCATTGGGTTTTTATTGAATAAACACTGCTTCAAATGAACTCTGCATTAATCGTGTTCTTTCAAGAGGACCGGATGGACACAGGTTGAACACTAGAAACTTGAAAAATGGCATTTCACATTCCACGTGTGGATTTAAAACACTGTTGAAGAAAAGAAAGACATGTTGAAAACGATGGAGTAAAGGAATACTGTGGTGATAAAAATTGGTATACATGATTGCCATGGCGGCATTATTTTAGCTGTTGGGTGAGACGTCGCCCCACTTTCAAATGTCGTTAACACAGTCTGGTGCCAATTGGGCTTGGCACCATTCCAGTCTGCACGCATTTGAGAAACATTATATGAGAAGGTGTGCATCCTATTCTTACAATTGAACATTCAAAATCTGGGGACAAGCAGGAACTGCTAGAGGCTTGATTACCTACTGTTTCCCTGGTTGGTCGACTAGTTTCAAGCCTAATGCCAAGGCTTTTCATCAGGACCTCAAAGGAGGAATGATGCTCCCACTCCTCATGTTGTTATAAGTACAGTTAAAGTGATAAACAAAATAGGAAAACAAATATATACAGCACCTAATTGGTCTGCTTTAAATCTAAAAAATCCTGCAGAGGTATGAAGAGAAAGAAAAAGGTTAAAAAGTGCACGACCCTCAGGTCTACCATGGGTTAAAAATCATTGGTGATTCCGTGGTTATAGTGGGGAAAATACACCAAGACAGTGCGTATAATATGCGAAAATGCTGTGATAATTGGACTAACAAGACATTACAAATAGGCCTGGGCGAAGCACTACGCTACGCTCGCGTAGTTTGCGAAGTTCGCGCTACTTCGCACTATGCGAACTGCACGTAGCACAGTGCGAACACGCGTAGCGTAGTGTTGCGTAGTGCTGCAGTCATTTTTTGCTTGCTCGCGGTCCTCAACGTCAAGTTGGCGACCGCGAGCAAGCAAAATGACATCCCGGCGAGACTTTTTCCTTGTTCGCGATCGCGAGCATGGAAAATAAACCACCCGGCGAGATTCCCAACGCGAGGAGGTCAGGTTTCTCATTGCGAGGGCTCGCGTATGCTCGTGACCGCTCGCGATGAGAAACTACCAGTTCGCGTTGAGAAAGCTGCCGCTCGAGTAAAAATCTACTCGAGCAGCAGAAAACTACAGCTCGCACTGTGCAAGATGCCATTTTCAATGATTGCACAGTGCCGGTTGCTTGTCCGCACTGTGCAATCATTGAAAACAACATCTTGCACAGTGCGAACATGTTACTACGCAGTTCGCGAAGTGCTACGCGTAGCTCGCGTAGTGCAAACTTCACTTTGCGTAGCTTCGCGAAGTGCTACTTCGCGAACTACGCCCACCCTTACCATTTAAAAAGTATAAATTGCTGGCACATCGTAATGTTACCGTGGTGATTGAGGTTAATTACATACATGATCTGAGACCTTTACTGGGCCTCATGAGTCCTTTGAGGAGTTGAAGGGACGCCCATAGTCAAACCCTGAAGGTATGTTAATAAATGTGAAATTCTCAGAAGTTAGAGTACTGTCTAAAAAGATGTGACAAATTGCTTAGGGGATGTTGGGCAGAGTGCATCTACTTAGTTGGTCAAGGCTACTCCCTTTCGACAAACCTGACTTGCTGGAGCAGCGTGTGAGTTCAGCATATAACTTTGGTTTATTGCTAAACGTGAGTGTCCACGTGGGCACGGGCGACTAGACCACGTGCTGCGGTATCAATCCTCACTTCATGGAGAATCGCTGATTTGTCTCCATAGTAACCTGGTTACGGTGACGACAAGTTGCTGTCTGTAGTCCGTGCAAATTGTGTGGACATATATTAAGAGCGAAAAAATTAACTGCTCGCTACGTGATCATGTTGGTTACCATTATGTGTATTTAGAAGGATGAAAAAATGAAAGGGAAATCAGGGCACTGTGCAGATAAGTATTTAGAGCGAAAAATTAGCCGCTCACTGCATGTTGGTTACCATAATGTATAGTTTAGAAGGCTGGAAGGGAGGTCATGGCATTGGGGTCTATGTTTTCAAGAAATGAAATAACCGCCCATCTATTAATCATGCTGATCAAAAAAATAATTGGATTTAAAGCGAGCAGATCGCAAACGGAGAACTGGAAACAGGGTGCTAGTCGTGGATTGGTAAAAGTATGTAAGAGTGTGCCCCCTTTTTTTGGGGCACTGATAAAAGATTATGTTCATACGAATTAGCCCCAAGGAATATTTTCATTTAGACCTGTCTCGTGTGATTTGAGTCGCTAAGCCCATCTCTGTTCTTTCTCAAATAGATGGGATTCATTGCTGAGTTGTTCGATCACAGTCCACTTCAAATCCTTTAGTGTGTGTTTGCGTTCTATCTAATGAGATGTCATCTTGTGGCAGGGATTCTGCACATACACAGAACTATGCGCAGGAAACCAGGACCTCAGTTTATAGTGGTGTTCCAAAAAATCCACCTCGGTGCCCAGAACCCCAATCCGACTAGCTATAGTGTCTCATTCGTTCTCTGTACTATATCGAAACTACCAATGATTAGACATCCTAGAACATGTCACTCCAACCCTCCCAGGAATCGCGGGAACAAGAACACTTTTTCATTCAAACACTCATACTTGTCCACAACGTAAGTAAACAGAGACACTGTATAGTTTAAAATGTTTATTTTAACTAACGTGCAGTATAATGCAGTACATTGAGCCAATACTTGCAGCAAAATGCATAAGAACAATATAATCAGCATTGTTACAATTCCATAAAGCATGAACGGGGAAACCATATTATAATGACAGTGGAAACAGGACTACAGCGCCGTACCACCCTCCCCATGCTAGGGGCTAGGTTATTATAATTATAGAAGACCTCTAGGCTTTGTCAGGGGGACCTCATACCTCCAAGTTCTTCTTCGTTGGAATGATTTTCTCCAAGTGCCTCTACACACATACAATGCCATATTAAAGCACCCGAGTTTCAGAAGTGCAGCTGTGTTCTATGTTATGTCTATGGACGCTGAACTGACCAAAGTGAATCAACAGCATACATTGTTTTTCGACCTTGAACACGCTGTGCAGACGAGGAGCACCGTGTAAAGCTAGATGTGTGAAAGGCAGACAGCTCTCATGTGAAAAAGCGTAAGCAGAGTGTTTATGAGAACAGAGCCATGTAGTAACATGTGCAAAAGCGGCAAAATGGCGGCCAAGCATCTGCTAACTTACGCTAACTTTAGCAATGTCTGCAGTTAATCTCATGTCCCCACTACAATCTTTGTTGTGGCTCGTTCAAATCTCAAATTACTTTGGTGTTCACATATGTGTGTTTTAATTTTCTTGGAAGTCATGCCAACGTAATGCAGATTGCATGGGCAGGTGATAATATATATGACGCCCTTAGAGTCGCAATTGGCAAACATGTGTTTTTCCCAAGTGGTTTTGTCTTCAGAAGTGATCTTTTTACTGGTCTTTGTCAAGTGGCACACACTACAATTACCACATGGGTGATTGCCACTAGTGGGTGCTATGAATCCCTGATTTGGTGGATTGTCTCGGGGAATAGGTGGTCGAGTATGGACCATCATATCCTTCAAAATTGCGATTCCTTCTATGGGAAAACATAGGTTTAGGTAGTGTGGTAGTACTGCCACTTAGAATTCTCCAGTGCTTGTTAATTATTTTGGTTACTGTGTTGGAAGCGCAATTGTATGTTGGTATACAAATGGGACGCGTTTCATCAGTTACTCTTGTCGTATGATCCAATAGGGCTTGTCTGTCATTGTTTCTTGCCCTTTTCATCGCTTTTGCCACTATTTTGTCTGGATAGTTGTGTGCTCTCAGTTTAGAGCTCAGATCAGTTGCTTGTGATTTGAAATCGTCAATTTCAGAACAGTTGCGCCTTAGTCGCAAGAATTGCCTGAACTGCAGTTTCTCCCTCAAGTGCCTTGGATGGCGAAACTTCAAAGGCTAGATTTTGGTTGTGGCTTTGAAGTGTGTTGTAGTCTTCAAACCAGCCCCATTGGTGAAAATTTTGAGCTCTTAAAAAAACATTTCAGTTTTCGAGATAGTGTAGGTGAATTTCAGAAATTCATTTTGTTCATTGAGCCATGGGATGAATGACTTTGCCGTGTCTTCATTGCCGTTCAATATTACAAACACATCATCTATGTATCTCTTCCAAAGCCCTATGTTGTTGAGGTATGGGTTGTTGGGTGATTGGATTTTCTGTTGTTCAAGATGGTGTGAGACTAGCCAAACTTACCGCCTTTTGGGACTACTCGAACAGTCAAGTCTTCAGCTTCTTACTGAATTCTTATGTGTAGTGGCAGGTCGATCCACACTTTAGGAGCAATGTAGGAGATGGCTGGACTGCCAGATCTGGTTGTCCTTATGTGTGGGATGTGTGCACATGGCGGTCCGGGTAAGAGTAGGTGTCTAGAAGGCTAGTGAAAGCAGAAGAAATTCCTGAGATATGCGCGCCAGTGTTATGTAGTGCCTTACAAGTTTGAATTATGCTTGTTTGTGGGTGGGGAACCAGTGGAGCTTCTTCAGGTGTGGTGTGATGTGAGTGCAGCGTGGAAGGTTGAGAGTGATTCTGGCCACCGAGTTCTGAATGGTCTGCCGTCTTCTGGTGCGTTTTGTTGTTGCTCCCAGCATATAGGGTGTTGCAGTAGTCCAGCTTGCTTGTGACTAGGGATGTGTGACAGTTTACCATGTGCTGATTGGGAGCCATTCGACAATCTTCCTCAACATCTGCAGGTTATGACACTATGAGGTGTTGACAACATTGACTTTTGCAATCATAGAGTTTGTTGTTGATAGTGATTCTGAGAGTCTTGGCATGGATAGTGATGGTTGGTCCTAGCTCTGTTGACCACCCAGTGGAGTCCCAGGGTGAAACTCTCTTCCCAAAGAGCATGATTTTGTTTTTGTTGGTGTTCAGTGTTAGACAGTTTGTCTTTTTCAAGTGGGCAATTTCAGTTATGCAGGTATTGAGCTTTATCTGGGTACTGGGTGTCTTTTCCGTGAGGAAGAAAATGAGTTGCGTGCCATCGGCATGGTTGAGGATGTTGATTTTGGAAGATCGGTTGATGCTGGCTAGAGGGATCATGTATGCATTGAAAAGGGTCAGTCTCAGTTGATAGCAGTGTAACCCTACTCAAGCAGCAACCACAAATCCTGTCAGGATGCAACATAAGCAAACCCCAAATTACCTGTTTAAAACCTGCTGGTAGCTTGGCACAAAGGCAACCAGGCTTAACTTAGAGGTAATGAGTAAAGTATTTAAGCAGCACACAAACAGCAATAATGTGAAAACAGAACCCAAGAATAATCCCACATTAATTTTAAAACATAGAGTAAAATGCAATAAATTATTTGACACCAACATGATAAAAAATCAATTAGTAGATCCAGAGAAATGCAATTTTAAAGGTTTTTTAGAAATCAAACTCTGGGAAGCAAAATGTGCCAGCCATGCATTGTGGCCTTGGCGTCGAGATGCGAAGTCCTTGCCTTGTGGAGCCATCGACAAGGCGTGCGATGTGAGGTCCAGCATCAAGATGCACTGTGAGGCAGCAGAGTCGATGACTGTCAATGAAGAGCTGCGATACGAGGTCCTGCATTATTGTTGAGGAAGCTGTGACACTTGTAGAGATTTGTGTATCATCACAGGGGACTAGGGGCCATATGTAGGTAGCCTAATACCGGTCGGTAACGGCCGATTTTCGGTAAATATCCCGTTAACGACCGGTATTTAGGCTTTTGCTATGTAGGGGGATCATTTCAGGATTCGGTAATTTACCGAATCGGTAAAATTACCGAATCGGTAATTTTACCGATTCGGTAAATACCGAATCCTGAAATGAGATGTAGGTGACACTCAAATGAGTGATGTGTAGGAAAAATAATTCGGTATTTAGCACCAAATATATGTTGGTGCTAAATACCGAATTCATTGCAAAAAGCAATATTTTGCTGGACTAACAGTGCCATGTGGCAGACATACATGCCCTTAGGGCATGTATGTGCGCCACATGTGCACACATGCAGGAATCAGGGGTGCAACAGGGTGTCAATGTGACACCCTGCCACCCTTGAATGTGCTCCCCCCATTACCGAATCGGTATTTACCGATTCGGTAATGAGGCATACCATCCCATTGATTCCTATGGGCCTCCAGGCCCATAGGAATCAATGGGAAGGTATGCCTCATTACCGAATCGGTAAATACCGATTCGGTGATTACCAAATGTATCCGATTCGGTAATATTTACCGAATGATTACCTACATACGAGTTACAACTTCTTAAATACCGAATCGGTAAAGTTCGGTATTTAAGAAGTGGTAACTTGTATGCTACCTACATATGGCCCCTGGTGTGTCGTGCTTGGCTGCTGTTAGTGCTGCGTCAGCATTGAAGAAGCTGCTGGGCTTGCAAGGACTTGCACTGAGAAGCAGTGGCATTGAGGATTAGCTGAATTGTATTGGGCCAGAGTCAACAGCTGGCTGCGTAGCACAGCATCTAAATTCATGGAAATGTGTTGACATACAAAAAGCCTGTCATGTCCTTGTGGCCTGAACAGGGGGCTATCTGGAGATTCCTTGGAGACCTGGGTCCACACAGGTAGTTTGATTTCGGCAGCAAAACAGTCCCTGGTCAGTAAGGGTGCAGTGACAGAATATCGACGGAAAAATATTGAATCGCAAGAATATCGACTCAAAAAGCTGAAAAATCCGCCATGTGGCAGAGGATTGTCGATAAGGTGAATGCTGTTGCGCCCATCCGAAGGACCAGGCATGAATGCCAAGCCAGGTGGTACGATCTGTGCAGGGCGGTCAAGAGGGAAATGAATGAAGAATATGCCCAGACTAACATCACTGGAGGTGGGCCGCCCCGCAGACCCATACACTACCATCCCTGGGAGGAGAAGGTGATGACCATGCTACCGCCGGTGGGAGTACACGGAGTCAAAGGAGTTGCAGAGCCTGGTGAGTACACAAACAACTCACATAACATGGGGGAATGCCATCCACACCCCAACTACAACAAATGCACGCACCTACCCCCAAGCACTCACCGCACACAACTACACTCAAAAACCACGCCCATGACACTAACGTCTCCATGCACCCTTCACAAATCAAGGCAAGGCCATGTCCAAGGCTACAACAACCACAAACACAAGACTGGATGTCCGGGAGGCTGGGAGGGTGGGCCCCACACAACACATTGTGTAAATGAGACGCAGACAACAATGCCCTCAGCCCATATTGCATAGGTACATCCCCATGCACAATGCACAGGGACTGGAAAACTACTGACAAGGTAGCTGACACTGGACCCTGCTGTATGCAGCACAAGGCCCTCCTGGGACCACTGTACACTCAAAGACCAACTCCACAAGCACAGGTATCTAGCACAGGAACTCACAGTCACTGTCATGCCAGCATGCACCATGAGGGGACAGACACATCACCTGGGAGACCCAATGACAACTCACACTACGCACAACAGCACGCCCGGTCACACCCCCCCCCAAAACACAAGCACACACCCCCGGGGCAGGCAACGGATTCACACACTCCCACAATGGACATGTGACACAACAAGATCAAACCAGAGCAAAATAAGCATCAGAGCCAACAATCTACAGGTCAAACACTCAGGAGAACATCCCAATCTGTCCCCCGCAACATACCCATCCCCAAGTGGACACTGAGAGGAATGCTAGGGACATCCAACTACCTGGAGGAACTGTGTCAACTTGAATATGTTTGAAACATGGATGTGGCATGAAACAGCATTAACATTGTCTCTCTCTCACACACAGGGCAACGTCATCGACCTCCCCCCAACAATGGGGGGGAACAATCACAGTCCTAGGCTCAGCGTGAGGATGATCCCACCGGCAGCGACGACTCTCACCACTCCGTGGATGACCCCGACCAACCTGGACCCTCTGGTGCCCAAGCCCCTGCAGCACCAGCGTCAGGTACATCTGTGCCAACCACTACCCCCATTCCTGCCACATCCCAGGAGACACCCAGGAGCCCTGCTCGCACTGAACAACACAGCCAGTCTGACCAGGAGGGACAAGGTTCTCCGGGCACCCAGGAGGAGGCAGGCAACCCCGCAAATGCCATCCCTCAGGGGTCCCGTAGACCCGATGTGCCCACAACGGCAGGCCAGGCTCGTGTGGGCAGGGGTGGTGGGAGTGGAGGCAGGCGGAGGCGCGAACCTGACCAGCCAGCTCAGGACCCCGGTATGTCACACATACGCAACATCCTGGACTCATACCGGCGTGACACCAGAGGCGTCGACCAGGTCGTGGCCAGACTTTCCGGGATGCAGGGGACCCTCGATGAGATTAAGGACCTGCAGGTCGAGCATCATGCCAGTCATCAACAACACCAAGGGCGGATGGAGGCAAGAATGGCTGAGCTCCTGGCGGTGCACAGGGACGTGAGCCAATCACTCCGTCAGATCGCCCAAAGCCTGGCAAACCCTCCCTGTACCACCAGGCGTAGACCAGCACCAGACACAGGGAGGGAGGAGGAGGAGGATTCATCTGACGGAGCATCCCCAGCATCGTCAAGGCCTGCATCTGAGGGTCCCCGGAGGAAGGTGGGTCATCCGCGGAAAAGACCGTGAGAGTCAGCGGACCTTCACATCTCCCAGGTCACCTGGCCTGGCACCTGGCCCTCTGACACAACAGCAGCACCTCATCCAATGACATTCTCTGCCACATGGACTTGCTGGTCACAGTCTGACCAATGATGACCAACACTGTGGTCTGGACTCTGATGACTCCAACTGACAAGGATGCCATCTCCCCCTGTGAACTTTGGATTCTATGCACCGGGTAGAGCACCTTAGCACATCTACCAAAAGACTCACCCCACCAAAAATAAATTCTTATTGTTCTGCACATGAGATGTTGCTGTCATTTGGCATTATTCAACGACATATGTGTGTGGAAATGTCTAACTATGCCTGAGTGTTGAATTAACTCCAGCCATCCATACCCTGGGATCAGAGTCTGGTACAGGACACACATGGGTCACAAGGTATCATTCAATGTAGGCATGGAGCACATCATTCACCTGTGATGGCCTCTGGCTGCTGAGGGGGTGCTTGCTAAACTGTGCGGACAGACCTATTTGGGAGATTGTCATCAAGGCGTAGAGGTCATGGCTCATGTGGAGGTACCCGGGGAGGGAGTCCCAGGTATGTATGGCCAGGTGGGAGAACAATGTCCTGCATGCTGGAGTACGGTGGATGTGAAGAACGGTGGCCAGGGCAAGGTTGGATGCACGGAGATGGCCCAACGGGATCTAGGATGACAGACGTACAAGGTTGGTTTGGGGTCGGGGCTGTGGACTGCCTCCTGAGTGTGGGTGGTGAGTGTGGAGGTCATCCTGCAGCAGACAGTGATCCATTGCAGCTATCTATGGTGGACGGTGATGTGGCTGGGGCGCAGAGTGTTGAAGCTGAGGTGTGCAGATGCACCCTGGAAGTGGACCAGTTTCCTTGGAGTTCGGATGTACCTTCTCCGTAGAGGGCAGGGCAGTATATGAGACGGATGTTGTCATGGACCTGGGGGATGGTCTGTCTTTACTTGGAGTTGATCTATCTGTGGATCATGTGCATAATGCAGAGGGCGTTGCAGCATGAGGTCCAGATGCTGTGGACTAGCATGGCATATGTGAGCGAGCCAAACATGATGCACACCATCTTGTGTGTGTGGCCACTGGGTGCTTGTGCAGGGCCCGCAGCAGCAGGCGCCATCTCCCTGCAAAATGGCCCATTTTGCACACAAAGACTAGGATGTCAGAAGGACAACTGCAACAGGTGCGTGTGTAAAGTAAGGAGTGGCCAGTGTCACATGGCACACCCAGAGACAATGCATGCACAATCACCAAAGAGCCATTACACCGGATCAGGAAACTGAAGGGCGAACTGTGCACAGGAGACACACCATCAGCAGCTCTTGATGGCCCATTGTGTGGTCGACCTTGCTAAAAAACATACACGACCATGTACTTCATGCCCAATAGGGAGCCTACTCCATGAGCAACTGCATGCATGTCGCTAAACTACACATGGACTACTATGCATTATCTACAGCAAGTATGCCAGAGATGCCGCATGCAAAGTGGCAAGAGACCTGCATTGACAGAGATGAGGCACCTTGGAGTGTGACGAACACCTTTATTACTCAGGCTCACGCTAATGGAAATGCATCCATTGGAACAGACTCACAGGTCATTTGGCTGAACATGTGTGACCTACACTGGACACCCCCTCCAACACACAGATGTGGTAAATCCTACTGAGCTGGCACACAAGTGAAGGGGTTGAGCCTCACACCCCTTGCTGCACACGGAGAGTCTGCAATTCCCCATTGAGCCTCATATGGGGATGTCTCACACTATGTCCACCATTAGCATCCCGTATGTTCCTGAGGGACGTTATACACACATTGATGCCTTCATCAGAATCCACAATCCATGACAGATGACTGTCAGGAAGGGTGACTATCAATTCATGGGAGCCATGCAACACGTCATGTGGCCCATGATGAGTCGACATGTATGCATGGTAACACAACATGCACAGGAGCAGTCCCCACATATCACAAACACGTACCACCCACAAAACGCCTTGCTGCACTCCTTACCCAAAATGACTTTTCACCATGTCTGTGCATGTAACTCTGATCCAGCACACGTTGCAATACTCATGAGGAATAGCAGGAGGGCAATGATGACATAAGCAGACGACAGCCGCAGGAACCTGGGGAGGACGGACACACAACAAGTCAGCGAAGAGCTTGTAATCCGCAGACATGTACATGTTCTCTACAGGAGTTATGTTGTCACCATGCTATTAATTAATTTTGTGTCGCCGCTAAAATTTGTGGAATTACATCATCACTTGAATGACACATCAGAACACACCTCCAAGTCACTTAGCACACAGTCAGCTCGACACACACATTGCAACACATGCCACACAAGGCTATAAGCGTGCACACTCAGACACAGGGACTCACCATCATGAGAAGAAGTTGCGGATAAGCTGACTCCGAATGTCCTCATCCTCATCCTCTTCCTCATCCTCACTTACCCCGTGCCCAAGCCCTTCATCCTCCACGGGTGGACGATCTTGCTCATCGAGATCCAGGATGAGTGCACGGCCTTCTCCACTGCCATGTTGTGCAGCATGCAGCACACAAGGAAGATTTTGCAGACCTTCACCGGGGCATATGGGAGGGCGCCGCCGGTCTTGTGGAGGCACTGGAATCTGCTCTTCAGGAGTCCAAACGTCGTCTCAATCACGCACCTCGTCTGCCCATGGGTGTCATTGTACCGGTGTTCTGCGGCTGTTCTGGGGTTGCGGAGAGGCGTCATCAGCCATGGCAGGTTTGGATAGCCAGCGTCCCCTACATGGAAACATCATGGACAGAAGTGGGTCAGGAGAAGCAGTAAGATATTAAGATACCGCAAAATACAGGACTAACAGAGTATACCCACCAACAAGACATGCACGTTCGTTGCGCAGCTGCAGCATCATTTCAGGCACCCTGCTACGCCTCATGATGTAGGCATCGTGTGCTGATCCTGGAAAATGGGCACAGACATGGGATATCAGCATGTTAGCTAGACATACCACAAGGGCATTGATGGAGTGGTAATGTTTGCGGTTACGAAAGGCTACCTCCTGTGCCTGTGGTGGTACCAAAGCCACATGTGTCCCATCAATGGCCCCAATGACATGGGGCATGCCTGCCAGGGCATAGAACTCACCCTTGACACCTGTCAACTGCTCACGAGTTGGAAAATGTATAAATTCATCCAGGTGTACCAACATGGCCTCTAACACATCATGCAGGACACGGCTGAGCATGGTCTGGGACATGCCACCTACATCAGCTATGGTCAATTGAAACGTACCCGTGGCACAGAAATGTAGGGCTGCCATCACCTTCATCTTGGGTGTCAGTGCAGTAGGATACCTGTGTAGCGGTTGGAGGTGCGGTGCCAGCCTTGCGGTCAAGTTGTCAATCAACGGTTGGGAGAAGCGGTAGCGGCGTATACAGTCACGTTCCCTCATGGCTGCCAAGTCTGGCATTGGTCTGGGGAGAGGCGGAGCCCTGCAGTAATTTGGAAGGGACAACGAAGATTGAGTACAGCACCTCACCAATGTCATTGAACTGAGCACATGTTCAACAGCTAATACACATATGCTACATACAGAGTCTGTCCTGTGCAATGCATCCAGGACACGTATGCCAGCCAGGTGATACTCCTACCAAGAGTCAGCTACACATGTGGGTGCTCAAGGTCAACATGACATGCCATGAAACTAGCTGTGGGCCAGTGTAAGTGAACAGGCAGACGCATTACAGGAGTGACAGACATCCACATATGTGCAGAAGAAGGATGTTTTATCATATAGACAGGCTGCGGAACACTAGAGGCACAGGTCACATGTCCTTGAAATAGGACAGTCCACACACCTTGCCATGAAGGGGTACATGTCAAGACTGATCACACATACATTGAGACTACGCAGATATGTCCTTGTCTCGCAAGTCCATGTGCGATGCATACATACACCAGTTACGTCTGATTCCACATGTGGCCTGGTGTGCGTAATAGAGTGCCATGCCCATCAACACGCAGACACATGTTGGTTGCAGCAACTGCAGATGCATGTCACGGAACAACTACAGCAACCTCATGGGAACACATGACACACACATGGCATAGTCACATCGTGCAACGCCGGTAGTTACATGTCAGGTGTCATTATCCCATGAGGCACAGGGTCAAGACTGATTTGCATATGGCCATGTCTGAACTGGGGTGGCGTAGTGGGCAAAAAACGATGGATTTAACCCAGATCTCTTCACTGGTGGAGAATGTCTGCATTGTCAGCATTCCGTCCATCATTTGTTTGTTGTAACGCTTTTCGCCCTAAGTGGGATGGGTATTCCCAGACGTGGGACCCGTGCTCACTACGCCACTGGAGTCAAGCTATCCTTGCTGATGACGGTTGATAGCCAGAAACCGGTCCTAGGATGCTTGATTCCGGTCCAGGGAAGACATGGCTTGGCAGTTCGGGCTGGACTGTTCCCATGAGGCACAGGGTCAAGACTGATTTGCATATGGCCATGTCTGAACTGGGGTGGCGTAGTGGGCAAAAAAACGATGGATTTAACCCAGATCTCTTGACTGGGGGAGAATGTCTGCATTGTCAGCATTCCGTCCATCATTTGTTTGTTGTAACGCTTTTCGCCCTAAGTGGGATGGGTATTCCCAGACGTGGGACCTGTGCTCACTACGCCACTGGAGTCAAGCTATCCTGGCTGATGACGGCTGATAGCCAGAAACCGGTCCTCGGATGCTTGATTCCGGGCGAGGGAAGACATGGCTTGGCAGTTAGGGCTGGACTGTTCCCATGAGGCACAGGGTCAAGACTGATTTGCATATGGCCATGTCTGAACTGGGGTGGCGTAGTGGGCAAAAAAACGATGGATTTAACCCAGATCTCTTGACTGGGGGAGAATGTCTGCATTGTCAGCATTCCGTCCATCATTTGTTTGTTGTAACGCTTTTCGCCCTAAGTGGGATGGGTATTCCCAGACGTGGGACCCGTGCTCACTACGCCACTGGAGTCAAGCTATCCTGGCTGATGACGGCTGATAGCCAGAAACAGAGAAACCGGTCCTAGGATGCTTGATTCCGGTCCAGGGAAGACATGGCTTGGCAGTTCGGGCTGGACTGTTCCCATGAGGCACAGGGTCAAGACTGATTTGCATATGGCCATGTCTGAACTGGGGTGGCGTAGTGGGCAAAAAAACGATGGATTTAACCCAGATCTCTTGACTGGGGGAGAATGTCTGCATTGTCAGCATTCCGTCCATCATTTGTTTGTTGTAACGCTTTTCGCCCTAAGTGGGATGGGTATTCCCAGACGTGGGACCCATGCTCACTACGCCACTGGAGTCAAGCTATCCTGGCTGATGACGGCTGATAGCCAGAAACCGGTCCTAGGATGCTTGATTCCGGTCCAGGGAAGACATGGCTTGGCAGTTCGGGCTGGACTGTTCCCATGAGGCACAGGGTCAAGACTGATTTGCATATGGCCATGTCTGAACTGGGGTGGCGTAGTGGGCAAAAAAATGATGGATTTAACCCAGATCTCTTGACTGGGGGAGAATGTCTGCATTGTCAGCATTCCGTCCATCATTTGTTTGTTGTAACGATTATCCGTGTACCTGGCATCAGGGGACAGTTGCAGGTGTAGGTGACTGTGCCATGCCAGTGATGCAGTGCTCGACTGTCCCCAAAGACTAGCTCCTCTGTATAAATTGATATCAAGTAATTTGCTGTTGTGTCATGCTCCCCATTGTTTCCCAGTGGCATGGTGGGTAAACCAACTGTGTGGTGCAGGGCCCACATATGTATGTAGTATTGTAGATGTTACTCATGTTGCTGTTCATGCTATGCACTGTGACCTATGTAGTTTGGACTCATGTGTCATATTTATACAGGTGTCTGATCATATCCTGTCTCTTCACCTTGCCCACAGCATCGTCGGGGGAAACCGAGGGAGACACTGGCACGGACGTGGGGGAGGGATCCAGCACCGGGGCCACCAGTTATGGGGAGTCTGGCGCAGCAAGTGGCACGGAGGCCGAGGGGAGTCAGGCGGAGGACCTGTCCAGTCCCAACACCGACTATGACGCTGATGGGTCCGAGGCAGAGCTCCCAGAGGGGACGGAGACTGCTCCCGGAGCTGAAAGCAGCACTCCATCTCTCGCCGCACCCTCCATTCCCATCACCGCCCTCCCACTTGCTTGGGTCCCTTGTGTCCGTGCTAGGCACCAACAGGTGCGTGAGAGATGGCAAGGAGGTGTATTTAAAAGGTGAAGGGTGCACTTCCACTCCGGATCATTCTGTGGTGTGTAGGCACATTCAATTGCATGGTGCTTGTAATATACACGCTCATAATTTAGCTTGTATTCTGTAAGGGATTCGTGTGCCAGTTATGACACCGTCTTGTATGCTGCTTGCTAACGGTAGTTATGTGCTATTCAATGATGAAGCTTGCTGTGGGATGCTGGTGGGAATACCTCACATCGTGACTGTATCACTACGAGTGGTTTGCTGTAATAACGTCCTTTTCCCACCCCCGCATGGCCGGCTCGATTTATCCATCTGGCCTTCCATTCCAACCTTGAAAGCAGAGTTCAACAAGATGAGCAGAATAAGGGATCTATTGTCTCAAAAACAAGTCGTGTTGACTTCATCCCGAGAAACATTTGTCCTTCACGTAGCTAACACGCGCACGGAGATGCAAGCGCTTTTGAACACTGATCTCCCACTACATTTTGGGACTCTGATTCAGACTATCTTTCATGCCTCGTCAACAAGTGGCCTGGCTGATATTTTCTAAATTGTGGGCTCCGGCTCGTGACCTCCTTCAAAACTATGTTTGGTGTGATCCCCGTATTCAATCATTCGATTTTTTCTAGCGTCTTCGGAGGTCTCCCTTTGCTTCTCGCCCTCGTAGCTGGGGTGCTATTATTGATCTGCATACTACGCTATGGCTGCACAACTTGCGTTACAAGACAGCATGCCCCGGCTGCTCAATCTTCGGAAACAGATGCTTGAATTCTACGGCACTCTGCCGCTGGCGACCGTAAGCATTGCCTATGGATTGTCCTTCTGGTTTCCCTTCTTTACCTGCGTGCAACCTGTCTTTCATTGCCTAGATTGTCCATTCGAATGGGTTCTGGATTTGTGCCTGTCTAACTCGGTGTCTCCTGCCTCGGATTATGATCGACTGATGAGCCCCTTAGTGGCTCATGAGTTGGACTGTTCTGGCGTCAGGATCATGGCCTGTGCTGCAGCACATGGAGTCCTAGGGAATTGGGACATCGGAACGGCTGCAACTAAATTCTTATCCAGAAGTTATCTTGATGTCCCCACCTGTTGTCCACAAATGGTGCTGGATGCCCTGATTGTTGAGGAACACGTGTGTTCTTTCCCCCTGCTGAACTGGATGGCAGATAATTTTGCGGAACGTTCAAATGATTTCCTCTTGGAAGCTGTTGCAACTTATTGTGCTTATACCTTGATGGATTGACTTTTACCTTGATGGATTGACTTTTACCCTGCTCATTTCATGGTGCATCCATCAATGTTATATTTTTTGCCCTTTTACATGGTTAATTTCCCTGCAACATCGTTCATAATTGAAATTTCTTTTCTGACTTTTTTGTTTCCCGTCTATGGACTTCCAGTTCATGCCCTTGGTTCCGTTCTATCAAACTTGAACTCTGCGTTCTTCAATTTGCGCCCCTAGTGGTTAGTGGTACGAACAAGGGGGTGTGTAGTGATGATTACTATCTCCCTATGTACAATGCTAAGTTAGCACCACCGCGTTAGTTGTTAGAAAGCCATCTTGCCAATTTTGCTGCTTTTGCACGCGACACTGTAGTTGCGTGTTATTAATTGAAAAATGCCTACTCGAGTTTGCTTCACATGAGAACTGTCTGTTGTATGACATCCTTCAGAGTGAGCAGCGAGCTTGTACTGTACATTGTGTACACAAACAGTCTGGGTGACTAGACGGTGCATGTAGTTGTGTGCAGGTTGTTCGTCCCAGTATTTAGCCATTACATGCACGCAGCTGCAGATACCTGATAGACGAGTGCTTTTCATATTGCAGTGCAGCACGTTTTAGTTTCATTGTGATGGAGAACTTTTGCAGGAGAAGAGACTAGCTGATCCTGTGATGTGATTCCACTGAGCTGATCTGTACGGTGGGGGGTCCCCCATTCAAGCCTAGAGACTTGCTATTGGTCTAATGATACTACTATAAGTTTACTGGTGACAGGACGGTTGCTGTTTCCACTGTCATTTTGTTATGATTGCTCCTTTCATTGTCTATGCTATTGTAACAATGCTGATGCTTCTGAACCTAACCATTTGTCTGCTTATGTTAGCCACAGTACTGCATCTTAGGACGCGAGGTTCATTGAATGAACTCTTTCTACTTTACCGTGTCTTTGTCTATTCTGTTGTGGACTGATCGGAGAATAATGACGAACAGGTATTTCTGATTCCCACCATTCCTGAGATTATTGTAAGTCGCTTGTTCTGGGTTGTCTATACATTGGGACCGCCGAGCTCAACCTCGGATAACAAATGGAACACTAAGCTAGTTGGATAAGGGGTTCTGGGTTCTGAGGGGAGTTTGTGGTACACCAAACATGTCTCCTTCGTGCCAGGCACCGCACCCCCTGCCCCTGTCCCCCCTGCTGCCGTCAATGCAGAGTCTGTGGACATTCAGCGCCAGTTGCAGGTTGGTCAGTGTTAGAATGGGGAACCTCTGGTTGGCACAGGTAGGTACTTGTGACAAGCAGCGGTCCCTTCTTCTATTCAGGGCGAGGGAATTACCCCTTCAGAACAACCCCTGCTCACCCTATAGGTAGTGTGGCGCGAGCAGTCAGGGCTAAACTTCAGGGCGCTAGTCAGTTAAGCATTTACGATCACACACAGTAAACCACAATGATCCCCCACAAACGGACACCAGGCGTAAGTTGTATCAAAAATACGGATGCTTTATATAAAAGATTCTTTGTTACGCAGGCATGTACAAGACCATCAATAACGGTTACGAAATGGAAGCCACAAGATGATAATTAGGTACTGTTCTTGTCTTTGGTAACTTATTCGATCACGAGCACTTCACAGGGCTCGGTTGAGTCGGTCCAGTCACGATGATGCGCAGGGCACCCAGGGTACAGTGATACGGGGAAATCAGAACGTTGCGGACCCCGAGTCCGATAGAGAGTTCACTGTACCTGGGAACGTGCGATGTGCTTGGACGAGTCTTCAGGAGAGATGCAGGTTCTGCACCTCGTGGGTCTTCCGGATCAAGAATTCAGCGGGCGGCTTTCGGTAGACAGGTGCGGCCCAGGGCCTCCGACACGGACTGTGCGGGGGGTCACTGCGGAGGGCGGCACGGTCAGACTCAGGCTGGGAGGTGAAGCGGGGCGGCCGGATACGTTACGACGTACGGGCGGCCGTCCGAGGCTGGATTTCACTTCCCCACTAGAAATCCGGCGGGAGGGCGAAAGGGCACCAAGCGCGCTCCAGTAGCAGGCAGGTGACAGGGAAGCGGGACGGCCAGACTCGTGGGTCCAGAGCGACTCAGGTAGAGCGGGGCTCTCGGCGAGTGGAGGCGGCCAGGCTTCTGGGTGTCACGGCCCTAGGAGGGATGCGAAGGTGCGCAGGGCACTCCGGCGGGAGAAAGCACACGGCTCGAATTCTCAGACGAGCGGAGACACGGTGAACCCACTGGTCCTGGGGTTCAGTTCAGGGGGCAAGCTCTTCTTCCAAGCCCTTGGAGATAGTTGAAGAACAAAGTGCAAAAGTCTCTTTCAGTCTTTTTCCTCTCCTTTCTTAGCAAGGCACCTACTGCAGGCCAGTCCCTCAGGTCAGGGAAAGTTACTCCTCCTTCAGCTTCTTCCAGGTCCTTCTAGTCAGGCAGAGTTCCTTCGTGGTTCAATCTGGATCTGATTTCTTAGGAGCCAGGCTCCTACTTTTATACAGGGATTCTTTTGTTCTTTAGCGCCAGGGGGCCGGGGCCTGGCTCAGTCCAGTTTTGGAGCACTCTGTTGTGGTGACTCGGCTTGTTCCTTTCAGCAGCAGGGCAGAGACATCAGCCGCTCCACAGGGGGCGGCGCCGGCTTTGTGGTGGCAGAGCACAGGTCTATTCAAGAGTCAGGGTGCACTCCTCCCACCCATCCTGGTGTAATCTCTCTACCCACCACCTGGCAGCCAACCTGTCTCCTGGAATCCCCCAGCCCTGCTCCTGTACTGTTGCTAGGCAGAACACACACACACAGCAGAGGCGGACTGAGATGGTTAGGCACGCAAAGGCTAACTTTCTAAAAGTAGCATTTGCAAACCCAGGATATTAAAATAACCTTTACTAAAAGACGTATTTTATTATCCTGAGTTCAGGCATACTAAACATGACTTTCTACCATGCTCTCTGAGTCCACTGGGGTCACAGCGTGTAGCGATCCCAGCAGCCCATCCTGGCCTATGGAGAGCAGGTAGCCTTCAATAGTGAAAAACGAAAAGGGCTGTAATTCACTATTAAGACATGCCACACCATCAGGGCATGTCCTACCTTATACCTACAATGCACCCTGCGCTCAGGCCTACCAGAGGGGTGACTAACATGTAGTTAAGGGAAGGTTTAGGGACTGGTAAGTGGGGACACTTGCTCAGTCAGCGCGACGGTACCAGACCGCGCGCAGGGTCTGCAGTGGCGGACCCTAGACACATTTTACCCCGCTGCTTCGGTGGGTGGCACAACCAGTGCTGCAAGCCCACTAGCAGCATTTGGATATACAAGCCCTTGGCACCCCTGGTGCACTCTACTAGGGACTGATAGTAAACCAAATAAACCAAACGTGGAAGTCAATTCACATAATACATTTTACCATAGGGAGCACTTGCACTGTGGCACTGGATGGCAGTGGCACAGTGCCCTGAGCAGCTAACACCAACACAAAACACATTGAGGCACGGACAAAAATGGAAGGGTGACCCACGCCAATGGTGCCAGGTCTAACACGTGTCCCCTCCAGCTGAAAAGTGGGGAGAACTACCCTACCCCAGGGAGTTCTGCATCACTAAGGCGGAAAAACCTGGACAGACCGTCAGCATTGGCGTGATCTGTGCCAGGGCGATGCTCCACCGTAAAGTCCATACCCTGTAGGGAGATGGACCACCTCAACAGTTTTGGGTTCTCACCCCTCATTTGCATCAACCATCTGAGGGGCCTGTGGTCGGTCTGAACCCGGAAGTGAGACCCAAACAAGTAGGGTCTTAGCTTCTTCAGCGCCCAGACCACAGCAAATGCTTCTCGTTCTATCGCACTCCACCTTTGTTCCCGGGGAAGTAGCCTCCTGCTAATAAAGGCTACGGGTTGGTCAAAGCCCTCCTCAGTGATCTGTGAGAGAACAGCCCCTACACCATGCTCTGATGCATCCGTCTGCACCAGGAACTCTTTGGAGAAGTCAGGAGCCAAGAGCACGGGCGCCGTGCACATGGCAGTTTTCAGGGTGTCGAAGGCTTTCTGACAGGTGTCAGTCCATATCACTTTTCTGGGCTGCTTCTTCGAAGTCAGCTCTGTCAAGGGGGCAACGATGCTGCCATACCCCTTGACAAACCTCCTGTAGTACCCGGTGAGTCCTAAAAAGGCCCTCACCTCCGTCTGGGTCTTTGGGGGCTCCCAAGCCAGGATGGTTTCCACTTTGGGTTGGAGGGGCGCCACCTGGCCGCTCCCCACTTGGTGTCCCAAATACACCACTGAACCCTGCCCGATCTGACACTTGCTTGCCTTGATCGTGAGGCCTGCCTTGCGCAGCGCCATCAACACTTCCCAGAGATGTTGCAGGTGTTCTTCCCATGTGCCGCTGAACACTGCGATGTCATCCAGGTAGGCGGCGCTGAACTCGGTCAGCCCAGCCAACACCTGGTTGACCAACCTCTGGAAGGTGGCAGGGGCATTCTTCATCCCAAAGGGCATCACCCGGAACTGGTAATGCCCATCTGGTGTAGAGAATGCGGACCTCTCTTTGGCCCCATCAGTCAAGGCGATCTGCCAGTACCCAGACGTTAAATCAAACGTGCTGAGGTACCGTGCAGCCCCTAACCGATCGATGAGCTCATCAGCTCTGGGGATGGGGTGCGCGTCAGTCTTCGTGACTGAGTTGAGTCCTCGGTAGTCCACACAGAACCGGAGTTCGGGCGTGGCACCCGGCGCTGCAGCCTTTGGGACCAAGACCACTGGGCTGGCCCAAGGACTGCTGGAGGACTCAACCACCCCTAGGGCAAGCATCTTCGAGACCTCCTCTTTGATGCAGGCCCTGACCCTGTCAGTTACCCGGTAGGCCTTGTGCTTCACAGGTAAGCTGTCTCCCGTATCCACGTCATGGACGCACCAATTTGTGATACCGGGAACCAGGGAGAACAGGTCAGGAAACTGCCCCAGCAGCTGGCGGCAGTCACCCTGTTGCTCAGGGGTCAGGGTGGGTGAGAGGTTTACCCCATCCACTGACCCGTCTCGCTCTGAGGCTACCAAGAGGTCAGGAAGAGGCTCGGACTCCTCTTCCGTCCCATCATCGGTGGCCAAGAGCATGCCCACTTCGGACCTCTCCAAGTGGGGCTTCAGTCGATTGACATGTAGGACCCTTAAGGGGTTCCTCGGAGACCGCAAGTCCACCAAGTAGGTGACAGAACTCTTGCGCTCCACAATCTCAAAGGGTCCTGTCCACTTGTCCTGGAGTGCACAAGGCTCCACAGGGGCCAGGACCCACACTTTTTGGCCAGGTTGAAGCTCAACCAGAGTGGCATTCTGGTCGTACCACCGCTTCATTTCCTCCTGGCTGGCTTCCAGGTTTGCCTCAGCAAGTTGCCTGAAACGCCTAGTCTGGTTCCGGAAGGCCAGCATGTAACTGTATACATTCTGGGGAGGTTTCCTGGGAGATTGCTCCCAGCCTTCCTTGACCAGACTAAGAGGTCCTCGTACTGGGTGGCCGTACAAAAGCTCAAAGGGACTGAACCCTAGAGACTTCTGTGGCACCTCGCGGTACGCAAAGAGAAGGCATGGTAAGAGGACGTCCCACTTACGCCTCATGGGTTCCTCGAGACCCATAATCATGCCCTTCAGGGTTCGGTTGAAGCGCTCAACCAACCCGTTTCCTTGGGGATGGTAAGGTGTGGTGAACTTGTAGGTTACACCACACTCTTGCCAAAGGGACTTCATATATTTCGATATGAAGTTGGTCCCCCTGTCAGACACCACCTCTAGAGGGAATCCTACTCGTGAGAAAATTCCCATCAGTGCCCGTCCCACCACGGGGGCCGTCACTGTCCTCAGAGGGATGGCTTCAGGGTACCGGGTGGCATGGTCCACCAAGACCAGGATAAACCTGTTGCCCATGGCTGTCTTGGGGTCCAGTGGCCCCACAATGTCAATCCCCACCCGCTGGAATGGGGTACTGACCACAGGGAAAGGTTGGAGTGGAGCTCTCAGCTTCCTTCCACTCTTGCCACTTGCCTGGCAAGTCTGGCATGTCCTGCAGTGAGTGTCAGAACTCCTGCGCATTTGGGGCCAATAAAAGTGGGTGACAAGCCTTTCAAAGGTCTTGTCCTGCCCCAAATGTCCTGCTAACGGTACGTCGTGAGCCAGCCCCAGTAGGAAGGCTCTGAACCTCTGGGGTACCACCAGCGCACGGGCTGACCCAGGTTCAGCAACCTTAGGCTCGGAGTATAGGAGGTCGTTCTCCCAGTAGATCAAGTGAGTTCCGGACTGATCACCATTGGCCTGGGCTGCAGCCTGCTGCCGCATACCCTCTAGAGAGGGGCACTCTTTCTGCTCCCTGCAGAATTCCTCCCTGGTGGGGCCTCCTTCTTGCTGCCAATGGGTCAGCTCAGGCAGGTCCCCCAGTTCGGCTATCTGTTCCCCGGTAGGCTCCAGGGCATCCCCCTCAAGGTCTGCTTCCTCCTGGGCCGTGGGAACGTCAGGAGCCGGATTCCCGTGCCTCCCTTGCCCTCTCTCTAAGGCCGGTTCCTGGGCCTCTCCCTCAGGCTCCAGGGTTCCTTCAACACCCCTACTGGCTGCCATCGACCGGGTGGTCACGCACGCCCAATCAGGCAAGCCCACCATCCGCAGGTGAGTTGTCTTCTCCACCTTTTCCCAAGGGGAGCTCTCCAAATCGTTACCTAGGAGACAATCAACAGGCATGGCCTCTCTCACAGCCACTTGCAGAGTACCAGAGACCCCCCCCCACTCAAAGGGAACCTGAGCCATTGGACACTGACTCTCTGTGTTGTCAGCGTTGACAACACGGCAGAATGCGTGCGGGACAACCTGCTCTTGAGACACCAGGTGTTGCTTGACAGCAGTCACACTGGCTCCTGTATCTCTAAGAGCTCCCACCCTCTTGCCATTTATGGTCACCCACTGCCCATACTTTTGAGTATTGGGGGGCAGCTGGGCCTCAGCGACCATCTCACTGTCTCCTAATGAGACTAGGGTCATCTGTACGGGATCCCCCGCCCCTTGGACATCTATCTCCCTCCCCAAGGCTACACTATTCACCTGCTTGGGGGGTGGAGCACCAGAGGGTGCTGGTTTACCATACAGGGGGCACTTGGGATCCACGGAAATGTGCCCCAGGTTGTTACACTTGTAACATCTGAGGGGCCCTCTTTGAACAGGGTTACCTGTCGGGGCCCCGGTCTGCTTCGGGGGTGGGGGTGGCTGAGAACCTTTCCCTTGGTTCCCTTGGGAATTACTTTGGGGCCCTCTGTAGAACTCCCTCTGTTTACCCTTGTCCCCCCCACTCTTCTGCTGGGGACCCTGAACACCCTTGGCGGGGCCTCCTACGGGACCCTTGTGGACCCTGGTGCTGATCCAGCGGTCCGCCTCCTCAGCAAGCTTCCTCGGGTTGGACAGCTTGCTATCGATCAGGTGTTGGCGTAGCTCAGGAAAACAATTATCCGACAAGTGCTCCCATGCAATTAAATCAAACAGCCCTTGGTAATCATTCACTTTGCTACCCTTCACCCAACCATCCAGCGCTCTGCAAAAAAAGGTCACATATTCTACATAAGTGGTACCAGGTTTCTTGGTGCAATCCCTAAATCTCTGTCTGTACAGTTCAGGAGTTAACCCATACCTTGTCATAAGAGCCTCCTTCATGTGTGGATAGGATGTGTGGACATCAGAGGGGAGGTCTAGCAGTGTGTCCCGCCCCTCACTTAGGAACCTTCCCCACAACCCCGCTCCCCAATCCTTCTCAGGGACCCGGTGGGAGGACATGGCTACTTCATAGGCCCTAAACCACTGCCCAATATCATCCTGCTTATAATATTCTTTGACTACATCTTTAGGAATGTGCACCCTTGACTCTGTCGAATTGCTGCCACCAGAGGGTGAGTTGTCTAAACTCCTGGCCTTGAGATCCAACTCCCTCATTTTTACCTCATGCTCCATGGCCAGTTTCTGCCTTTCTCTCTCCATTTGCAGTTTTGCCATCTCCACCTCGTGTGCTCGGGCGGCACTCCTGTCGGCCAACTCCTCTGGCGACAGGCCTCTGCTAGGCTCAAACACACCTTCGGGGGGTATCACCTCCCGGGCATTCTCTGGGAACTTTGATTCGTGCCAGGCTCTCAGTGCTGTCACGTACTGATCCTTGTTGCTTAGTCCACTTTGCTTGATTCTGTACTTGGAGAGATATCCCTTCAGGACATCATTTGTGCACTTCCTCAGTGCCTCGGGCTCCCAATCGATGTCATCCACTCCAGAGAATACAGAGGGCGCTCCGCCTCCGTTGACTGAGCTAGGCATGGTTTCTTAAGGTGGAGATTCTTCTTTAGCACAACTGTCAATCAATCTGTGGCTGCGTTATAGGTCTGCTCTACGTGGTGATCAATAATTCACTGTATGTAAATCATAAATGCAAATTCGAAATCCCACCGCTGCCACCAATGTTAGAATGGGGAACCTCTGGTTGGCACAGGTAGGTACTTGTGACAAGCAGCGGTCCCTTCTTCTATTCAGGGCGAGGGAATTACCCCTTCAGAACAACCCCTGCTCACCCTATAGGTAGTGTGGCGCGAGCAGTCAGGGCTAAACTTCAGGGCGCTAGTCAGTTAAGCATTTACGATCACACACAGTAAACCACAATGATCCCCCACAAACGGACACCAGGCGTAAGTTGTATCAAAAATACGGATGCTTTATATAAAAGATTCTTTGTTACGCAGGCATGTACAAGACCATCAATAACGGTTACGAAATGGAAGCCACAAGATGATAATTAGGTACTGTTCTTGTCTTTGGTAACTTATTCGATCACGAGCACTTCACAGGGCTCGGTTGAGTCGGTCCAGTCACGATGATGCGCAGGGCACCCAGGGTACAGTGATACGGGGAAATCAGAACGTTGCGGACCCCGAGTCCGATAGAGAGTTCACTGTACCTGGGAACGTGCGATGTGCTTGGACGAGTCTTCAGGAGAGATGCAGGTTCTGCACCTCGTGGGTCTTCCGGATCAAGAATTCAGCGGGCGGCTTTCGGTAGACAGGTGCGGCCCAGGGCCTCCGACACGGACTGTGCGGGGGGTCACTGCGGAGGGCGGCACGGTCAGACTCAGGCTGGGAGGTGAAGCGGGGCGGCCGGATACGTTACGACGTACGGGCGGCCGTCCGAGGCTGGATTTCACTTCCCCACTAGAAATCCGGCGGGAGGGCGAAAGGGCACCAAGCGCGCTCCAGTAGCAGGCAGGTGACAGGGAAGCGGGACGGCCAGACTCGTGGGTCCAGAGCGACTCAGGTAGAGCGGGGCTCTCGGCGAGTGGAGGCGGCCAGGCTTCTGGGTGTCACGGCCCTAGGAGGGATGCGAAGGTGCGCAGGGCACTCCGGCGGGAGAAAGCACACGGCTCGAATTCTCAGACGAGCGGAGACACGGTGAACCCACTGGTCCTGGGGTTCAGTTCAGGGGGCAAGCTCTTCTTCCAAGCCCTTGGAGATAGTTGAAGAACAAAGTGCAAAAGTCTCTTTCAGTCTTTTTCCTCTCCTTTCTTAGCAAGGCACCTACTGCAGGCCAGTCCCTCAGGTCAGGGAAAGTTACTCCTCCTTCAGCTTCTTCCAGGTCCTTCTAGTCAGGCAGAGTTCCTTCGTGGTTCAATCTGGATCTGATTTCTTAGGAGCCAGGCTCCTACTTTTATACAGGGATTCTTTTGTTCTTTAGCGCCAGGGGGCCGGGGCCTGGCTCAGTCCAGTTTTGGAGCACTCTGTTGTGGTGACTCGGCTTGTTCCTTTCAGCAGCAGGGCAGAGACATCAGCCGCTCCACAGGGGGCGGCGCCGGCTTTGTGGTGGCAGAGCACAGGTCTATTCAAGAGTCAGGGTGCACTCCTCCCACCCATCCTGGTGTAATCTCTCTACCCACCACCTGGCAGCCAACCTGTCTCCTGGAATCCCCCAGCCCTGCTCCTGTACTGTTGCTAGGCAGAACACACACACACAGCAGAGGCGGACTGAGATGGTTAGGCACGCAAAGGCTAACTTTCTAAAAGTAGCATTTGCAAACCCAGGATATTAAAATAACCTTTACTAAAAGACGTATTTTATTATCCTGAGTTCAGGCATACTAAACATGACTTTCTACCATGCTCTCTGAGTCCACTGGGGTCACAGCGTGTAGCGATCCCAGCAGCCCATCCTGGCCTATGGAGAGCAGGTAGCCTTCAATAGTGAAAAACGAAAAGGGCTGTAATTCACTATTAAGACATGCCACACCATCAGGGCATGTCCTACCTTATACCTACAATGCACCCTGCGCTCAGGCCTACCAGAGGGGTGACTAACATGTAGTTAAGGGAAGGTTTAGGGACTGGTAAGTGGGGACACTTGCTCAGTCAGCGCGACGGTACCAGACCGCGCGCAGGGTCTGCAGTGGCGGACCCTAGACACATTTTACCCCGCTGCTTCGGTGGGTGGCACAACCAGTGCTGCAAGCCCACTAGCAGCATTTGGATATACAAGCCCTTGGCACCCCTGGTGCACTCTACTAGGGACTGATAGTAAACCAAATAAACCAAACGTGGAAGTCAATTCACATAATACATTTTACCATAGGGAGCACTTGCACTGTGGCACTGGATGGCAGTGGCACAGTGCCCTGAGCAGCTAACACCAACACAAAACACATTGAGGCACGGACAAAAATGGAAGGGTGACCCACGCCAATGGTGCCAGGTCTAACAGTCAGACATCGCTGCTGCGTGTCCTCCATGGCCACACAAGACTGCTGACACGGATGGTGTCGTACATGGAGGGCATGTCATCAGCGATGTCTGACCAACGGATGTTGCTGAGGTCCATGGACTCGTCACTGACGGCAGCAGTGGGTCTCCTGCAGCGCTCTGTCCCCCCTACCCCGGCACCATCCGTACTTCCCACTCCCATGCCTGTCCCATACACACCCAGACGTCCCCATGCACGCACCCCACCAGACACAGGTAGCACACCACCAGGGAAGGCCAAGCGCACACCTCCTGTCACGCACACACAGGGGGGAGAAGGCACAGCCACTGGGTCGGGGGGCAAACAGCAGCCACGCTGTCACAGTAGGAGTCCGCAGTCCTCACGACCCACTACCTCCAAAAGCACTCCCCTTGGCTCTCCTGCCCAACAGTCGGACAAAGAGTCCTTCATGGCCAGTCTGTCCCTCAGCCCCAGTGTGACACCACCCCGCAAGCGTTTGAGGAATTCCCCGGGCAGGGTAGTTGAGTCCCCCCCTGTCCACACCCTCCCCCAGTTGCGCTGCAACCCATCCCTCCGCCCCCCCCCTCTTGGGGCCTGTGGTTCCTTCGGGTGCAGGGGAGACACTGGAAAAGCTTGCGGGCGTGTGCAGCACCATACTGACCTCCTCCTTTGGCGCTGCCCCACCCACTGTGGTGGAGTCGTCCGTCCCTGCACCCACGACACCTACCCGTGCCCCTCCTGTCCCTGCGGTGCCTGGTTCTTCCCCACACATGATGCCCCCCCCTTCTGTGGATGATATGGTACAGTGAACTGTGCAGGCAAGCTACGGGAGACGCGTCCCAACGTGTCCCCCCCCATGACTTCGCATCTGGCGTGGCCTATGGGCTTGGTGAATGGTGTACTGTAGCTAATTTTCTTCGAAATGCTGAATGTGGTTTTTTGTTTTTCGTTTGCACACTATAGCTTTTCTGGTATTGCTGTTGGTGCTGCTGCTCCCTGGGTTGGGGTGGTGATAATGTGTTGGGTGTCTGGGAAATGTTGTAGTGTGCTGCTCATGGGGTGGACCCTGGTATCTGCATGCCGTCACAAGGTGTCTGCATGTATTCTTAGGTCATGTTAGCTCTTACTGCATGGTGACATTGTCCCAAGGTGTGTTGCTTCCTCTGTGGCACCTGACATCTTCCCTGCAGGGTGTTTCCCAATTGTTGTGCTGAGCTGTGTCAACATTTCCTCGGTGTGTGACACATCCCTTCAACTTTGGGCATGCATACTCTGCAATGTCTCCACCTGCATCGTTTGTGGCATCCTTGCTGGACACTGTACTTGTGTATGGAGTATATTGACATGACTTCATGTGGACATTTTTCCTTTTACACACTATGCATGTGTGTACTCCCTGCCTCACACACATGTGTTACGTGTTCTGCAGGGTCTTTGGCCACCTGACTGACAATTGTGGCCATTGTATCTGTGTGTACTCCACCCTTTTGCTTCCATGGGAGGCAACAACTTGTTGGCTGCCCCGGCACCTGTACATTCCTATCAGTCCTGGAATGTGGGTGACAGTGTGTGTTCCCTTAGGCTCTCTTAGTTTAGTGGGGTTTCACATGAGGATACAGTCTTGTTGCATGATCTCAGTGTGGGTATTGTGCTGCCACCGCCAGGGGAGGGTATGCATGTGTAATTTGTCATCACTCCCACATGTGGTGTGTCATGCAGTGGGGGAAGGACATCCATCCTCATGGGAGTGGGACACTGCTGTCAGTGATGTGTTGTCATGGCACTCTCAACATTGTCGCACATTGTGGATGCCTTCCTGCACCCATGGAGTTTTGCTCATCGGAGGGTGATGTACACACCCCCATGTCTCTATCCACTGCTGGGAGTCCTCTGCACCCACCCCCATATGTCTGTCCACTGCTGGAGGTCCTCTACACCCACCTCTCATTTGTCTGGGCACTGCTGGGAGTGATAGGCACCCACCTCTCATTTGTCTGGGCACTGCTGGAAGTGATAGGCACACACCCCTCATTTGCCTGGGCACTGCTAGGAGTGATAGGCACACACCCCTATGTATCTGTCCACTGTCGTGGTACGAGCCGTACCCATGTGCTGATGGCCTGGGTACGGCCCGTACCCCTACGGCACCCCAACTTTGGGGGTGCGGGCCGTATCCATGCATTTGGGGCGTGGGTACGGGCCGTACCGCCATTGTTGGTGTGATGTAGGGGTAGGCGTGGTACGGGCCGTACCCACGCTCTGAGGGGCGTGGGGACATCCCGTACCACCATTGTGGTGGTGACGGGTACGCGTCCACGTCCACTTCCATTGTGGCGGGACGTGGGATTGGTGGACACGCCCCCCGAAGTGACCAGACCATGGAGGTGATTGTTGTGCAGGATATCTTTGGGCCCGATTCACAGAACTAACTTAAGACAAAATCCTAAACTTACTACCATTTTGGTATTCACAGAATGCACTTACTGCTTTTGGTATTCACAGAATGCACTTACTACTTTTGGCATTCACAGAATGGATTTACGACTACTAACTTTACGTCCGAACTCGGGCTGGAAATTCCGGCCCGGAGGCGGAGCTTCCAGCCCAGAGGCGGAGCTTCCGGCCCGGAGGCGGGGCTTCCGGGCCGGAGGCGGAGCTTCCGGCCCAGAGGTGGAGATTTTGGCCATGGCTAAATCTCAGCCACTGGCCGGAATCCGACTTTAAATGTGCAATTCATCATCCACGTTTCGCAGTTATTAAGTTTTTGTAAATTTGTATTTGTTGCAAAGATAATCATTCTTTTTTCATTACTATCATTTTCATAAAGAAGGACATGTTCTGGAACTCGAGTCAAAACATTCTTAAGTATTTTGGTGCTTGTTTGTTGGGAACTTGTGCTTGCTTCCCTTATTGTCTTCGTGGCATCTCTTACTTCAACTCTTACTTCAACTTCAGTTACATTGGGGGGATGGTTGTGTTCTCTAACACTGACTACATTGGTTTCTACTGTAGTGGCTCTACTATAACAAGCATTGGAATAATATTTGCTACATTTCCAATGGATTTTATTTTTAATAACTTTTTCATGTGTTTTAGTGTAGCCCATGTAGCAAAGGTGTTGTTTCCCCTTTTGCGATGTAATGAATTTTGATCCTTCTGGCATTTTTTTGGAGACTTGTGAAGATTTATATATATATATATATATTATCTACTGGCGGTCGCCAGTAGATAGTTATAGTTAGGACCGTGTTTCCATAGGAAATCCGCAACATTCTATTTTGAATAACTTTGGCGCCGATTGACGAATCCTCGCGAAATTTTGAAAATAGGTGGGGCGCTCCGCTCCGCTGCTACCCTGAAAGTCTCGGGGGGATTCGTCAAGCGGGGGCTGAGAAAAAGGGGGGTCCCAAAACGTGTTTTCCCCATGCATTTTTTCATAGGACCTTTAGTCCAAGCTACAGCCCGAATGGCTGAACAGAATTACTTGAAATTTGGCAGAGAGGTAGTCCTCAGGTCAGGGGTGTGCCTTTTGCAGGTCTGGTGTAAATCTGTTCAGTATTTCCTGAGAAAATAGCATTTAAATCAATATATATATCTATAAGCGCGCTCCGAGCGCGTACGGTAAGCTTACCGTACGTGCACGCTGCCGTGCACGAGCTTAATTCTGATTGGTGGTTACATGACTGCAAACATTCGAATCGGTCGAAATCAGGAAGTGTTGGCCGCCATTTTGTGTGTCTCACACTGATAAACAAAGGTGGAGAACGTGAAAAGGGGGCAACGAAGAGAGTTGCAGACCCCCTAGCGTTTGTCAGGGGGTCCAAGAAGGTCCCAAAAGTATGAAAAATACATTTAATTTTTTTTTAAAAAAATCGCGGGGTGCGCGCACGGCAGAAAAAAAACAATAAAAAAAATAGAAGTAAAAATCAAATTTAAGTGTTTAGATATTAGGGGGCTCTAAAAAGAGCCGTTGTGTTTATGAAGTGTATTTTTTGTGGTACCTACAAGTAAGTACCGATGCAGAGTCTAAAGTTCAAGAGGAAGGCTCTGTTGCCTTCATCAGTGAAATGTACACCATCTCCTCTATAAATGCCTTGCATGTTGTAACGCAAGTTGTTGTGGTATATAGAACCCATACCATAGTCTCTGAGGAAAGCAGAAATAGACTTGTTGACGTGCTTTCTTGCTTTGTCAATCTGTGTACAAAATTGGTTGGACCAGTTCCACTTTTGACTTTGGCATATATTAGAATATACAAAGGCAGATTGAGGAAAAAGCGACATCAATTGCACAAAGGTGTCCTTAACGAGCTTGCTAAGGAGACATTGCATTAATGTTTGCACCGGATTGTTAACTCGCTCGACCTGAGGGCTGGATGCCTCAGAGCTGTACTGCTCCCTATTACAATCATCTGTAGCTATCTTTTTTAATTTTGTTGTGTGTGTGTTTTATATATACATTTCCTGTAGCTGAATTTTAAAAATTGTATTTGAGTTGTATTTATTGTACCTAACACTCGCACGGCCCACTTACCCGCACTTTAAAAACTCGAACCTTCACTCGCCTTGCGAGACTCCTCCCCCTGGTCCGGGCCTATCGTTGGGCGCCATCTTAGCTTGGGCAGACTGCCGGGGACTATATATTTCCGGCCAATGCAAGCGCGCAGCGCGCGCGCGCAGCGGGCGCGCCGCCGGCGCGCCGGAGGCAAGCCCGTCTGCGCCCGTCCGCGCCCTGACGGGACCTGAGGCCGCAACCCCTGCTCCTGATTCCACGACCCCTAGACTTACATACTCCCGCTCTTGTCTGTACAGCCTTCGACCGTTACCAGGTATATGCTGTTCTTTTTTGCACTGTAATGATGCCCCCTTGTCGTGCCCTATATGTGCTCTGACTCTCACATCTCTCCCATCAGAACTAAATATTCTTTCGTCCTCCTTCTGGACTACTATCCCTTGTCCAGTGACAGTACACCTTCCTGACTTTTCTTCCGACTTTAGTTTTCTTAGTCTAAATTGCAGATCTCTGCCTAAACACAAGAGAGATATATTTGACCTTCTCACTTCTTCCAGGCCGTCGGCCTTGTTTCTTACTGAAACCTGGATTAATGACTGCTCTGGGCCAGACATCGCCACTGCTCTCCCTGAGGAATACACCTTTGTGGGACGTAACAGAAATCTTGGGGCTGGAGGCGGCATTGCCATCATTTATAAGAGGTGTTATTCCTGCAAGTGGGAAGACCTTGATATCCCCAATTGCGAGGCAGGCAGTTTTAGATTGCTATTATCTCCGAAGTTTACACTGTCCGGTGCCCTTCTGTATCGTCCGCCAGGTGCAGCCAGCGCATGGGCAGCTGCCCTTCCTGAGTTTATCGCCCCCCTACTGTTGGAATCTAATAATTTTTTGTTACTAGGTGACCTGAATATCCATTTTAACGATACCCTTTGCTCCATTAGCACTCATCTTATACAGGACTTTGCCGCCCTTAATTTAAGTCTTCTTAACTCAGGTCCAACGCATAAAGGCGGCAATTTATTAGACCCTATCTTTACTAATTTGGCTAATATGACCTGTCTTCCTTCCAGACCCATCACCTGGTCTGATCACTTTGTTGTAGAGTTTCAAATTAAGATACCGGGTGCCTCCTGCCCTTCTGCTGATTCACATTCCTGTAGAATAAGTAGAAATTGGCAAAGACTCAATTTGGAGCATTTCAATAGTCTCCTTGAAAAGACCATGCCTTCTCTCCCGATTATTTCTACGGATGATGCTGGGACGATTAGTACTTGGCTCACCTCTGCAATTGACTTATGCTTACCGGCACGTAAATGTAAACATAACTTTCGGCATCCTCCTGCTCCCTGGTTTAATGAACAATTAAAAACTGAGAAGTCCTGTTGCAAAAGACTAGAGCGCATTTGGAGGTCCAACTATTCTCCGGCGGACAAAGAGAATTATAAACTCGCATTACATAAATATCACGCCTCATGTAATACCGCCAGGGCCAATCACGTTAATAACATGATATTGAAAGCTCAGAATCGTCCTAAAGCTCTCTTTAGGGCTGTTCAAGAACTATCTGGTAAGTCCTGTGCTCCTAAAGCCCCATGTCTGGATAATATCCAATGTAATTCCTTGGCGGACTTCTTCACGAAGAAAATTGATAACATCTATGCGGGTTTTGATGTTCTGTCGGCTGCCTCATCCAGTCCCGCTTCACTGAACCATGTTCTAACACCTCATCAGGATAATCCTGCATGGTCGTCATTTCCTCCACTAGTTAAGTGGGAACCTATCTCTATGCCCGTTTTTCAGAAATTGCTGGCAGAGATTAAATCTGGCTCCCCCTTGGATCCTATGACTCCGCAGATCCTGCGCACCCTTGCCGACACCTCACTTGACTGTATCCTGGCTCTTCTGAATGCCTCTCTCATGGAGGCAATTGTCCCCAATGCCTGGAAACATGCTATGGTGGTCCCGCTCCTAAAGAAAGCTAACGCGGATCCCAGTAACCCAGCTAATTTTCGCCCAATCTCCCTGCTTCCCTGTCTCTCGAAGATATTGGAGAAACACGTTAACCGCTACCTAACCACTCACATTGAATCAGCTAATGTTCTTCATTCCTCCCAATCTGGTTTTCGAGCGGGCTTTTCCACGGAGTCCACCCTCCTAGGAGTGTCCGAGACAGTCAGACGTCATGGAGACAGAGGGGAGACGTTGGCACTCATCCTTTTGGATTTGAGTGCCGCGTTTGACACCGTCTCCCATACCATCCTCCTCTCTGCCTTGAGGTCTGTCGGGATTGACGGTCCCGCACTTGCCTGGATTGCTAATTTCCTTTCTGACCGCACTTTTCAAGTCTTCTCTTCTTCTGCGGTGTCCACTGTTCATAACTCCCCTTATGGTGTCCCCCAAGGTTCGATTCTTAGTCCTTTGTTTTTTAACCTTTATGTAAGACCTCTTGCTTTTCTTGCTGAACAGTCGGGACTATCTATTTTTTCTTATGCAGATGACACCCAGATTATTTTCTCCCTTTCTTCGAATCAGCACTCCTCTTCCTCCTCTCTATGTTCTGGCCTTGCTGACATTGCCAACTGGATGCTGTCTAACAAACTCAAACTGAACGGCGACAAAACGGAGCTGCTCTTGTTTGGTCCGGATTCTGCTCTCTGGGGCCCACAACATTGGCCACAGCAAATGGGACCTTTACCGGTGCCAACAACAGCAGCACGTAACCTCGGGGTCCTCTTTGATAATCAGCTATCCATGAGGCAACATGTGGTTAAAGTAGCAGCCACATGTACCACCATCATCAGGTGGCTGAGGAAGATCATATGGATGCTTCCCTCCGACACCCAGAAGTCAGTGGTCCAGGCCTTGGTGACATCGCGCCTGGACTACGGCAACGTTCTACTTCTGGGTGCCTGCAAGGAGGTCTCCCGTAAGCTTCAAGTGGTCCAGAACATGGCTGCCCGCTTACTCTGCAACTTGCCTAGAACCTCCTCTGTTTCCTCTTCCCTGCGCAGCCTGCATTGGCTGCGCATAGAATCTAGGTCTAAATTCAAAGCGTTATGCTTCATGCACCGTATTAAAGCTGGTAAAGCCCCTCATTATCTATCCACTCTAGTTCATCAATACTGTCCCTCTCGTATTCTCAGATCTTCCACTCAATGTAAATTTTCCGTTCCTCGTTTTAAACGTGTCAGAGCTGGTGGTCGCTCTTTTTCTTACCTGGCGCCCGCGCTCTGGAATTCGCTCCCCATTTCCTTACGGTCTGAAACGTGTTATCTTAAATTCCGGAAAGGAGTTAAGACCTGGCTGTTTTCTCTGTAATTGTCTCTTAACACGTCTGTCTGACCTCCTCACTCCTTACCTGTGTCTCTAGCGCCGGGAAACCCAAGGGTAGCTGCGCGCTTAATAAATTCATATATAATAATAATAATAATTTCCAGACCTACCCCAGTTAAAGTGCCTAGGTCATTTCCACCACAGTGCACAATAATAAGGTTAGGCTGTGGGAGATGTAGAATGTTTTCACCAAAGGCATTGATTGGTGCCACTTTAACCCTCTCTGACCAATCCATTTAATGTCTACATTTGGCAAAGCAAGGTCTCTCACCATACCTCTTTTTTCTGCATACTTTTCACCCCAGAAGACATAGCTGTGACCTACAATCCACACTGTGAACATCTTTCAAGGAGATCTGGATGCACTCTGGATGCACTCAGGAGGTGTCTTTCAGTAGAATGGCAATATGAAATGAAAGACAGTTGTAAAATGGAGGCATACATATTTTTTTTTAAATAAAAAGAACTCATTGGCTGATTCAAATCATTTTACAGTTAAAACTAGGCTGTATGTGTACATTTTTAGAAGCATGTTTTGTATTGGTTCAGAAAATTGTGTTCCCACAGAAGATTAATTTGGATTTGCTGTTAGGTTTGACAGGTGAAGCACTCTTGCTCTTTGGAATATAAACATTGTGTGCTGAACTTCTGACCTCTCTGCTCACACCAGTGTTCCATGAGCTGTTGCTATGGTAGCAGGCAGAAGTCAAGTTGGGGGAAGGGTTCATTTGGAAAAGGGTTGAAGTTTTCAACCAATAGAAATGTGTGATTTCATTTGAAAAAATGTGGGAAGCACTGAGATTTGTAATTAACATGTATATGTGTGAAAAAAGAGAGGGAAACATTGCCATTTACTGGTTCTGGTGAGAGGAGAGAGGTGTAGAGCTCTGAGATTCTGACTCTGATAATCTGCTGTTTGTGTGCCACATTTCTTTCTCAACTAACTAATTTTAAAGGTGAGATAGGAGTTTGAGAGGGGATGTATGTGGTGATTTTTGATATAAATATTAGAATTGTGATTCTTCTTTAAAAGTTATGTTTTACATTTTGTGGTTTGGGAGATATTTAACTGTCTTGAACTTGTAAAATATTATGGAGTATGTTTTCACCATAAGTTAAGGTGTACTGGTATCACTGAGGAATACTGTTTTGTGCCTAGAATCAAACCATGAGTCACACAGGAATTGTTGTCAGAGATTATAATAGTGTTGGTCCGGTTCTGCAAGAATGGCATTTGTAGGAAAGGGTCAGCTACTTTTTTTTGTAAATATGATGGTTTCCATTCAGCATAAATCAGTAACACACAAATGGGAGGCAAATGCTAACACATTTGAAATTGATATAGTAGATTTTGCTTCTAATCATGCAATTGCTGAGCTTGGTCGTACATATACAAAACTCCAATTAACCCTTGCCACACATGTACTTTTACATACATTACTACAATGTTTATGCTGTTATGGATGCATGCATGCATAAGTCTCTTGTAACTGAAAATACACAGTCTGCAGAAGCAGACTCTTAGCACACACCCAGCTGTTTATCCTGTAGAATCATGCTTAGTATTCACAAGTGAGTGGTGTTTCAGGTATCAGTGAGTAACGCTAATACATTCAACATCACTAAGGTTGATTTCCTTGGCTGGAGTGTAGTCAGTCACCCAGGTTACACATGTTCATGGTCTCAAAGAGCTGTTTGCACATGTGCTCTTTTCTGTTTCTGAAAACTGTAATGAAAATGTGTCAGACTGTTAGAGTACTTATCACTTGCAATAAAAAAAAAAAAAGTAAATGTGCTTTCAAATTGGCAATCAAATTTCGTTTTCTGCCTAGGATCACACCATGAGTCTGTGTGCACACAGGAATTGTTGTCAGAGATTTATTTCGTATTACTCTGGTTCTTTTAGAATTGCATTCATAGGAAAGGGGAAGCTTGTTTTCATGAAGTGTGTTGGTTAGCATTCAGCCCAAATCAGTATCTCTCAAATGAGAGGCAAATGCTAACATATTTGAAATGAACATGGTATATTTTCCTTCCACTCGTGCAATGGGTCATCTAGTTCCCACATGTTCAAAACTCAAATTAACCCTTATCACACATGTACTCTTACATATATCTATCTAGTGATGAGGCAGTTGTGCAAGCGTCAATGCAGATGTCTCTTGCACCTCACAATAAACAGTCTCCAGAAGTAAACTCTTAGCACACAGCCAGCAGCTTCTCATGCACAGTTATGCTTACTAATCAGCACTGTGTGGTGTTTCAGTTTGGAGTGAGTGACACTAATACATTCAACATCACCAAGGCTCATTTCCTTTGCTGGAGTGTAGTCACTTACCCAGGTTACACCATGTTACAGTCTCAAGTAGCTGTTAGGACATGTTCTTTTTTCTGCTTCTGAAAACTATAATGAAAATGTGTCAGACTGTTATAGTAATTATCACTTGCAAAAAAACAGTAGTAAGTGTGCTTTTGAAATGCAAATCAAATATCGTTTTCTGCCTAGAATCACACCAAGAGTCTGTGTGCACACAGGAATTGTTCTTAGAGATTTAATTTGTGTTGGTTTTATTGTGTTTTTCACTTGTAGGAAAGGGGTAGATAGTATTATAAGATTTGAAAAGCTCATAAAAAATATAGTAATATATTTAAATTACAACAAGGTATTTTTTTTTAGTTTCTTTCAGGTATTGTTGCAGAGCAGTGAAGCAAATTTAAGATGCCTATAAAATCAAGAAAGCGAAAAGAACAGAAAAACCATGTATATTTGAAGACAACTGGAGGACCCAAGTTAGTTGAAGATGCTCATGTTGGAAAAAAGAAAAAGTCTTCTGGTAAGCAGACAAAGGAATTCTTTAAAAATATATTCAAAAAAAGGAAAAATTTAAAAAATGTCCCCACTGGAAAAACTGTTTCAAGTAGAAAACAACAGGACAAAAGTGAGAATTTACTAAATGCTAATGTACAATCAGAAGCAATAAAGATTGACTTAAAAAGAAAAACAGCATTTAAAGAGATCCGTAGAAAAATGTTTCAGAGAAGAGTGATGTCCAATTTGCTAAAGGATGTGAAAAAATATAAGAAAAAAGCGAAATTTTACAAGAGAAAAAAAGATATTGAAGCCATTGTAGCTAAGGCTTTAGAATTAAAAAGAAAACTATTCATTTTAATTTTGAACAGGATGCGTACATTAGAAAAAATGGTCAATGTAATGAAGTCACAAAGCAAAACGAAAAGAGTAGTGAAAAGAAATAACTTTTGTAAAGTGTTTTTAGGAGAATGGATGCATAGTTCAAGTACTGAACCATTTTTTAATGAAGAGAGTTATCTTCAAAGTAATAGTTTGCTGCATGCAGTTGACACCAGTGGCCGAGCTTATGAAGTGAAAGATGGTTGTATAATGGAAAAGGAGAAAATGGTTCCAAGAAATGAGGAAGAAGTGATGGCGGATGAGGTTATGGGGAGACGTCCTAAAGCCCCAGTGTATACTTGGAATTCTAGTAGTATTTGTACTTTGCGACAGGAATCTATTGATAAATTACGTGAGTTTTTAAGAGAATATAGTAAAAAAAAGTGTTAAACAGAAGATTAAGGTGCTTCAAAGACTAGATCCATGGAGAGTGAGAGAGAATACTGGTTTGCAAGGACACTCTCTGGCTTGTCTATCTAGGAAAGTTTGTCAAAGTGTTTTTCACCATTTTAGGATGCTGGCAGTTCATCATACTGAAATTAGAAAATTTGTGAGAAGATTGTATTTTGCTAAAAGTCCAGCACTAAAGTTAAATGAGTTGAATAGGGCTCTGTTCCGTGGAACTGTATCAGATGTTGAGAAGGTTACTGATGAAATTGCGTTTAGTTACTTTGGTCCGGAACAATAAAGTGCAGGGAATGACACAGTTATTGAGGAAAATGTGGAAGAGAATGTAGAACCCTCCGTAAGTAAGAAATTTGAAGATCAAATGACAAAATTTGCTATCATCTCTAATGAAAGACCAAATATTACTTGTATTTGTTGCCGGAGAAGCCATTGTAAAATCCAAACAAGGAATGTTGATCTCTACAAAAAAAGTGAAGAAGAAGATAATTATAAGTGGAAGGATTTTGCAACATATATATTTCTTGAAAATTGTTTTGATTTGGGTGAAGATCAGCGTATGTGTAAATACTGTTATAACAAGTTAGAAGAAAATAAAATGCCAGCCAGAGCTGTACATAATAATTTAGAATTGGTTGATATTCCTGCAGAACTTTCTGATTTAAATACGTATGAGTCTATACTCATTCAATGTGTTCATCCGTTCCAGACTATAGTACGTATGGAGCCCAAAACCGGTAAATTACCTCCTTCAGATTTACAGGAGGCGCTAGGTGGCGCACAGCGGAATGGCGGCCTGTGGGTGAAGCTCCCGCAGCCCAGCAACGAAATCCTTCATAATCCTACCTGAAAGTCGTCCTTTTCTGCCTACATGGACCCGCATTAGCAGCCCGTCGTCTCTGCTGCCGCCCAAGCCTTGAATCATCCTGCGTGACCCGGTGGTATCGGACCGAGAGACTGCGGCGGACCGCGCCGGCTGGTGCGGACCTCCCACTGGAGCCGGGATCGGGAGACTGCCACTATGTGAGGACGGCGCTCTGCACGTGGGCGGAGGGCCTCACCTCCGACCTTTGGGCCACGGGCGGCCACTTCACCCAGTGACGGGAGGACTGCCGCTGAGGGGGCGCAGCGCTCGGCAGGAGTTGGCATTGAGAAGGCAGGCTCCGGGCGGGCGACGCGGCCGCGGCGGTCGCCTTCCCAGCTCTCCCCTGGACCCTGAGGCGGCACGGGTCTGCCTCGCCCGCCTCGCATCGTGAGGATCTCCCGACTCCCGCTGGAGCCTGCCTGCCTGGCGAGATTGGTGGATCGGCGGGTCGGCTGCGGTCCGTGGCCCGAGGGGCTTGCCTGCTTGGTGTGTTGGCCGCTGGACCTTCTGCGCTGGTGGCTGGTTTGCGGAGCCCGGGCTGTGGAGCGGGAGGACTGCGGCGGGAGCCGTTGGTCTGGAGGCGCCGGACGGCGGGGCCTGCCCACTCCCCTGGCTGGTGGATCGAGGCTGCGGTGCGTGCCTGGGGGGCTCGGCTTGGGCCTCTCCGCCCCCCCACTGCCTGGATCTTGCTGACTGGTGGCCCGAGGAGGAGTCGCCCCGGATGCCCTGGTGTTGCGCTGTGGAGGTGAGAAGTGGGCCCGGGTGGTCGCGGCCGGTCGCCGGTGCGGAGGCCGGTCCCTGACGAGGTCGTTCGTCACTAGTGGAGGGGGCCAAATTGTGTGACTGTGAGAGATACCGTGTGCTGCGGTACGGACTGGAGGATTACCCCCTCCCCTGTACAGCTGCGTTCCCCCTTTGCTCCCTGGCCCCGCGGGACACCCTGCGGCCCGCCCCGCCCGGTCGCGGCCTAGCTCCAGCCGCGGGCTGCCTGCCGGTGTCCCCATGGGGAAGCCGGACAGCCGTCAACCTCGCCTCACCTTCGAGACAAAAAAGACTACCAGGTCCCAGCCGGAGACCGCTGCGGGGGGATCGGCGTCGGTGGAGGCCCCACCGGGGGATGATGTCAAGTCCATACTGCTGGATATGCGGCAAAGTCTAGCGACCATAGTGGATAAAATGGACTCTATGCAGTCTCTCATGGACTCGATAGTCCACAAGGTGGACAGTCATGGCGAACGTCTCTCGGAGACGGAGCGGCGTATTTCAGACTCCGAGGATCGCACAGCAGAACTGTCTGCCACTGTGGCGCGTATGGACAAAGTCCTCCATGTAATAGCAGCCAAGAATGAGGATTTAGAGGCGCGCAGTCGGAGGAACAATATTCTTTTAATTGGCATTCCAGAGTCGACCCACACGGGTAAGATGGAGGACTATGTGGAAGGTCTACTGCGAGAGGTGGTGGGCACGGACTCCCTATCTCCTCAGTTCATTGTCGAGAGGGCGCACAGATCACTGGCCCCGAGGCCGCCGCCGGGGGCCCCCCCCGCCCTATCATTGCCCGCTTGCTGAACTTCCGGGACCGGGATGTAGCACTTCGTACGGCGAGGGAGAAGAAGACCTTATCCTACGGGGGCACTGCCTTCACTATATTCCCGGACTTCACTCCGGTGGTTCAGGAGGAGCGGAAGAAATTCGTCCAGGTCAAGCAAAAACTGCGTGCTGCACAAATCGATTATGCGCTACTTTACCCGGCCCGTTTGCGCATCACCCATCAAGGGAAACAGATTTTTTGCACTAAACCCCAACAAGCGGAGAAGTTTTTGAAACGAGTCAAGAAGCGTGAACTGGACTGCGCCTCCTCGCCAGCGTCGGGGTGATGATGCTAGGTCATCGTGCTGTCGACTCCGAGATTGTATCTCCTCAGTTGGTAAGGTGTTGCAAGGGTTTGCTACTGCGGGACATGGTATCAGGACTCACGGACCTGGCTGATATAGTTGTATGGGTATGTTCCCGGAGTCCTGCCCCTATTTAGTTTGTGCCAGACTCTCAGGTCATTTCATCTTGCTGGGCGCCCTTTGTCCATGGAGAGGGCTCGGCCTCTGGCTGGGCGCACTCTTCTGGCTCAAGGGGATACAGTGTCCCCACCTAGACTGTTCTCCAAAGGGTATTACCCACTTGTCTTTACGTTAGAATGTTGTTCCCCTATGGAACGGGTTGGGGAGGGGATTTGTTTGGGGATGGGGGGGAGGGGGATTGTCCAGATGGCATGTTTGGGATGCTGCTGTGGGTGGGGGGAGGGGAGTGGAGTTGGAGGTTTGTTGTGACTGTTGGTTTTGGATGGTATATGGTGGCGATTGCATTATCTCTTTTACATTGGTCGGGGGGCGGTGTTCGCATTGTGCTGCTGTATTTGAGTCTTATTGTTATCCATGAGTGATCCGCAGCCACGTAGGGACTTTACTGGGCAGCTTAATTTTTTGACCTGGAATGTGCGGGGCTTGGGAGACCATAGAAAGCGTAGACATATCCTAGCGTATCTGGACAGACATCATATAGGTGTGGCCTTCCTTCAGGAGACACACCTGGACCCCTCCAGGCCCCTGCTATTTGCATCACGTTGGGCCGTGCACCGTACCTTTTCCTCCTATTCCACATACTCGCGTGGAGTTGCCATCCTTATTAGGAAACATACCCCCTTTGTACATATGGGAGAGCGGACCGATCGGGAGGGCAGGTATTGTGTTGTCTGGGGACGCATGGGTATGGACACGCTCACTTTGGCGTGCTATTATGGACCCAACTCGGATGATCCGACTTGCCTCCAGACGCTCTGGAGGGAGATATTAAGCATAGGCTCAACTTATTTAGTGTGGGGGCGTGATTTTAATATAGCTGTTGATCCCACGAGGGACAGGGCGAATCCTGGCCCTCAACACTACTCCCGCTCACAAGCGTATGTTCATGATCTCCTTACGGAGCGTCATCTGCTAGACACATGGCGCTCTAGACACCCGGCGACCAGGGAGGGCACGCATTGGTCTGCCGCGCACTCAACGTGGGCGAGACTGGACTATCTATTAGTTTCCCCGGGACTTGCTCCCACGATAAGCTGGGTAAAACACCTTGCTCGTACATATTCGGATCACGCCCCGGACCTGCTGAGCGTAGAACTGACTGACATCGCTGGTTCTCCGATGTCGTGGAGACTGCAACCTTCTGCCCTGCTAGATGAGGTCTTCCGGTCGGACATTGCGCAGGAGATTGAGAGCTTTTTTCAACGCAATGGTGGTACGGTGGATAGTGTTGCTGTAGTTTGGGAGGCCTTTAAGGTCACGATCAGGGGATTGTGCATTTCGAAAGGGGTGGGAGTCCTCAGGGACCTACGTAACACCCTTCGTAAACTAGAGGCTGGCCTCAGGGACTTGGAGGCTTCCCCCACGTTTCACACAGATGCTGGAGCGCAGGCCCAGTTCCGCGACCTCTTGTCCGACTATACCGACACTGCGGATAGAGAGGTCCGGTTTAGGGGGAAATACTTTCAGGCTCGTAGGTACGGGAAGGGGGAGCGGCCGGGTAAATTTCTGGCTTGGGCAATCCGACCGCCCCGTTTTAGCAACCATGTCCTTCAGATTCAGGGAATTTCGGGGGAGCTCCACAGAGATACCCGGTCTATAATGCAAGCATTTGTTGCTCACTACACTGACCTGTACTCCTCTGCTCATACTCTATCGCCGGAGCTGGGCCAATACTTGGGAGAGATCACGTTGGGATGGCTCTCTGATGCCCAAAGGAAGTTCTTAATGGCGCCACTTGGGATTGAAGAAATTCGTGAGGCCATCATGCAAATGGCCTCGGGGAAGGCCCCGGGCCTCGATGGGCTTCCAATTGAATTTTATAAATCTTACATTGATATTCTTGCCCCGATCTTGAAGGTGGTATTCGAGGAGGCCCACACGCTAGGGGAGCTTCCCCCTTCTACGAGAGAGGCCCTGATCACCTCCCTTTTGAAACCAGGTAAACCGGCAACCTCCCCGGACTCCTACCGGCCCCTGTCCCTCCTTAATTGCGACGCAAAGATCCTTTCTAAAACTCTGGCTAACCGTCTGACGCTTCTCATGGAGGGACTGGTACTCCCGGATCAATCGGGCTTTATACCCGGTAGGGCGACGTCGCACAATTTGCGCACGCTATTTGCAACTTTACAGAATGTGGATCCCAGTCTACAGATGGTGGCAGTCTTTTTAGACGCCACGAAAGGGTTCGACTCCCTGGAGTGGGATTACCTGGTGGCTGTGCTAACTCAAATGGGTTTTCCTCTGGTCTTCCTGGGCTGGATAGCCTTCCTATATGGCAGTCCGTGTGCCAGGGTCTTAGTCAATGGCAGGACATCGGAGCCCTTCGGAATTGCCCGTGGGACCAGGCAGGGGTGCCCTTTATCCCCACTCTTATTTGCTCTGGCGCTTGAGCCTCTTGCCTCGAGGCTGCAACAATGCCATCAAAACAGAGCTCTGTTTTGTGAGCAGCGACAAATACTGCTGTCGCTTTATGCAGATGACATTACTTTGTATGTGCGTGACCCACGGAATAACTTGAATCCGTTACTCCGGGAATTCATAACATACGGGGAGATGTCGGGCGTACGAATCAATTGGTCAAAGTCCCAGATCCTCCATCTGACTGATGGCTGTCGGACGTTTTCGCTTGACTATCCCATAGAATGGTGTGAGTCAGATGTCAAGTATCTCGGCATTAGGATCTCTCGTGATAGAGAAGAACTTATGCGATTAAATTACGGTACGACATTGATGCATGTCTCCTCCTGTGTCGATCGTTGGATTACGCTCCCTCTCTCGATGGCGGGGCGTGCCGCTTTGATTAAGATGGTGGTGCTCCCCAGGCTTCTATATTTGTTTATGAACATTCCCTTTCCCCCGGGCAGGCATTTTTTCACTCGTTTGCATTCAGATTTGATTCGGCTGGTGTGGGGTGGGAAGAGACCTCGACTGAGGTGGGCTGTGATGACCTCTCCATACTCGCGTGGTGGGTTCGATATACCGGACCTGGAGCTATACTATTATTGCGCTCAAGCGCATTATGCGTATTACTGGTTCCACCCCATCGCATTTATGCCCCAACTCGCTGCGGAGGACTGGCTGGCGGCGCCATTGCCTCTGCACGGCCTACTGCACAGTGTGCTCCCCCATACCACTACCAGTTATAATGCCTTGCAGGGTACAGTGAGGGCGTGGCTGGAGATATCTAAGCGAGTGGGCAGTTCGTTCCTGTACTCGCCTCTTCTCCCCCTTGCCTATCACCCGCAGCTACCCCTTCTACAAGAGAGACTGTTTCAGGATTTGATTTGCAAATTGGGGATTCAGAGATGGGGAGATTTGTTCTCTGCCGGACGCTTCCGCAACCAGGAGCATTTTTTCGATGGGTGCGCGCCTACCCCTCTAGAGCTTTTCACCTACATTAGGCTGCGACACGGAATGAGGTCCATATTTCAGGAATTTCCGGCTGAGCCCGAAATCACTGGTCCATTACATAGAATCCTACAAGCAACCTCGCCCTCCCACTTGGTCTCGATTCTGTACCATACAGTACGCTCTGACACTGCTCCAGACATTTCACGGGCTCGTGGGGAGTGGGAGCGGGAGTTGGGGCTGGAACTGGGTGATGACAGGTGGACGTATTGTTGCGCACTGACAGAGCAGATTTCGGCGAGCAGTAGACATCGTATCATTCATTTTAAGTTCCTGAACCGCTTGTACTGTACACCGGTCACCAAGTACAAATTTCAGCTACAGAATTCAGATAACTGCGAGAGATGTCGTGCCCCTAAGGCAGACTTCCTGCACTTATCCTGGGAATGCCCCACAATTCAGACCTACTGGACCCAAGTGTACTCCGCCATTTCGCAAATGGTGGACCTGTCCCTCGCACCTGAGCCGGTACAGGCGTTACTGGGGCATACCAAACATATTCCGCGCGCGAGTCGCAAATTTGTTGCGACAGCGCTCCTGCTGGCGAAACGGCGTATAGCTTGCCGGTGGGGTCGGGGGCGGGCCCCGAAGTTTAAAGAGTGGCTCAAAGACCTTGTCCATTGCCAAGAGCAGATACTGGCCTACTCCGACCTACTCCCTGTCCGATCCCGTCCTGCCAACATTTGGGGACCACTGCAGGGTTATCTCCTGCAATGTCCGGAGGCCCTGACAGAGGATGCTCCCCCTCTGGCCACTGACGACCCGGATCCCGGAGCTCTTGACGCACATCCTGCATGAGGCGGAAGGTGACCTGCTGCAGAACTATGGGGGTGTATGCTGTGTTTCCCCTTCACCTTGCTTTCTCTTCTCGCTGGGCGGCCTTTTGGGTCCTTTTTTTTTGTACTACGATGCTCTGGGACATGTGGATTGGTTTATTTGCCCGTTGCATGTGATCTATGGGAGGCGGTCCCGCCTTGAGTGATGTGTCATGCACGGGGGGACTCCTTCAGAGGGTTCCCACGCTTCCACTGAAAGGATATATTGTATACTGTCCCTTTGTCAGCTGGTCCTGCCCTGCGTCCCAGCGTTAAGACTCATGCTAGTTTGGGTTTGGTTGTCCACATGGTCCCTGTGAATACAATGGATACGATGCCTTGATGACTTATAAACTGCAATGCCACTTGACCTTGTTTATGGTTACTATATGTATGTAATGACATGACACAAAATCTCAATAAACAAAGTTTAAAAAAAAAAAAAATTACCTCCTTCAGATTTACAGAGAGGTTTAAAAGGAAGAGTTGTCTATTTGCCGTTGGATTTGAAAAAAAATATGGAAACTATTGATGCAGATACTTTGGAAACTGAACCATTAGTTATTCTGGTTAATGGTGTACCTACAAAGAATAAGAAAATTTGGCAGGAGCTGGTAGATGTACGGAAAGTACAAAGAGCAAATTTATATTTGAAAAGGAATAATAAATGGTATGAATCAATTTATATAGATGAAGATGAAGAAGATTTACTAGGAGTCACAGAAACACCAACTGGGCAAATTGAAAAAGTGGACAAGTCAAAAGAAGAAGAAATTTATGAACATTTCAGCATACATCCTCTTCATTCAAAAGAAGTTATGGCAAACACTATTGATCTGTTTCAGATGAAAAAAGCCAAAGGAACTCCCGTGAGTGTATGGGAGGAGAGCTTGGAAGCTCGTTGTTTTCCCCAGCTGTTTCCTACAGGAGAAGGTGGACGATACGATGAACGTCCAGTCCAGATTCCTGCTTCTGAGTATAGGACTACAAGATTATATGCAGAAGATCACAGATTTCGTCAAAGTATTCCTTATCTGTTCCATCTGTTATTTGAAAGTGACTTGTCTGCACTATCTTATGCAGTAAATCACATTTTAAAAAGTGGAGTACATCTACATAATGTGTCTGCTAAGGATTTTATGAACAAAGTGCAGCAGCGAGATGATCATTTGGAATCACAATTGATCAATCTGATGGATTGTCAGCGTGGGACAAATGAATATTGGTACCGACGCCATGGAGAATTGAAATGTATGTTACGGAATTTAGGAACTCCTACATGGTTCCTTACCCTAAGCTGTGCTGAGTACGCTTGGGATGATCTTCTGGATTTTCTTCGAGAGGCAAATTCAAACATTAAAAACATCGAATACAAGACAGCAGGAGAACAGTGCTCATTGGATCCGGTTAATGTTTGCAGATATTTCAATCATAGATTTGAGGCTATGATGTCCTTCATCTGCAATAAAAAAAATCCAACTCTTGGAGAAGTTGTGGATTTCTTTTGGAGAAAAGAGTACCAAGCAAGAGGTGCTCCTCATATACATATGCTGTTGTGGATCAAGGATGCACCAAAATTTGGAACAGATGCTGATGAAGCAGTTTTATCTTTCATTGAAGAATATGCAGCATGTGCTATACCTAAAAGCACAGAAGAGAAAAAGTTAAAAGAGCAAGTTTTACGTTTCCAAAGTCATCGGTGTGGAAAATACTGTCGACGGAAGTACAAGAGCAAAGATAAATTCTACACAAAATGTCGATTTGGATTTCCAAGACCTGTTCTTTCAAAAGAAAGAGTAAACAGTTTTATGTCAGCTGTGCGACATACTATTACAAGAAAATCACCAAAACATACGTACAACCTGAGAAGAAAAGAAGAGTCAAAATATATAAATGACTACAACCCAGTCATTTTATCCATGTGGAATGCTAACATGGATATTCAGTATGTGGCAAACAATTCTATTGCTGTTGCTCGGTATGTCACATCGTACATTACTAAATCTGAGAAAACGGAATTTAAGGAAATGTGGGAAGAGATTTCTCACGAGAAAACTGTCAGTAAGAAGCTATACAGTTTCAGTTTAAAGATGTTATCGCATCGAGAAATTAGATCCTACGAATGCTCAGATAGGTTATCATCTGCAAGTCTGTACTCGAAATCAAGAAGAATAATTTGGGTAAGTTTAGGCCTTGCAGCAATGCGAAATCGGGTACTGTAATCTGTTGGAGAAATTGAATATTTGGCCGAGAACGACCCGGAATGTACAGATATTTTGATAACAAACATGTTGGACACGTATTACCCAAAAAGAAGTTGTCATCTTGAGAACATGTGTCTCTATGAAGTGCTGCAGAACTACATTTTTTCACGGAAAGCCACAGAAGACATCAAAAATGGAAAATATAAAGTCATTGGTGAGGAAGGATGTTTGGTGAAGCAAACAAAAGGAAGTCTGATTAATCATAGGAAGCTGAGTTGCGACACTACTTACAAAAAGGAATTTTACTACTTGGCACTTTTACAGCTGTTTAAACCATGGCGTACAGAGGACAAACTACTTGGAGAATTTCAAAGCTATGAGGATTCATTTAATGCATGTAAAGATACGATTGAATGCAGTACTTTCATAAATTATGTGCAAATGTTAAATGAAGAAATTGAACAGGAAGCAACAATTGCAGCTGAAGTAGCTAGAGACAGTTCTCAAGACAGCCAAAGTTCAGAAACGCTCAGTCAAGATCCCCTAGGACAACCAATCGTAGAAAATGAAACTGCAATAGCCATGAATGAAGTTGAAATGGCTATGAATCAAGCTCAAGAAGATTTAATAGACTTACCAAATTTGGAACAACAACTGAATGAAGAACAACAACAAATTTATGAAGAAGTCAGAAAAAAAATTGTTCACGGATTACTACATGAAAATAAAGAGTGCACATGCACATCATTTGAAACAATCAGGATGTATGTGAGTGGACAAGCTGGAACTGGAAAAAGTTTCCTAATTAAAGTCATCAGAAGCTACCTACAGCAAAAAACAGATTCAACTTTGTCTTGTGTTGTTACTGCTCCAACTGGGTTAGCAGCATATAACATAAAAGGAATTACCTTACTTCGCTTGCTAATGTTACCAGTGAAGCATGAGAACTAAATAGAATATCACAAGCTTACAGGAGAAGCATGCTTCGAAGTTTCAAGAGTGTTGAAGAAGATGCAAGTTCTCATTATTGATGAGGTAAGCATGGTATCAAACTTAATGCTTGCCTTTCTGCATTTAAGAATGCAGCAAATTCTAAAGAGAGACTATGACGTGTTATTTGGTGGAAAACATGTTATAGTTTTTGGGGATCTTCTACAGCTTACTCCAGTTAAAGGATAACCAGTGTTTAATACTGTGACACATGAAGACACGAAGAAGTCATTAGGAAGCATTGGTAATGCGAATATTTGGTCGTTCTTTGAGTACAAAGAACTTACTACCAATATGAGGCAAGCAAACGATGAAGATTATGCAAGTATTCTGAAAGATATCAGAATTGGACTACTCACAGAAGTTGGCAGAAAAGTATTACAGAGTCAGTTGCTACATAATTTATTTCCAAAGGAAGAAATAGTTGCAGAGAAAATATACAAGAACATTGCAGAAAATAATACTGTAATCTGCTTAATGCCAACACTACGTGAATGCTCGATATTCAATGAGGAACTTTTGAAATTGGAAAAGGAAGAGATTAAGAAAATGGAAGCAGTTGACAAAATTCAGCATGAAGGAATTACTATTACATTAACAAGCAAACTGAAAAATAAATTGGATTCTCTAGAGAAGAACATTTCGAAAACAGCTGGATTAGAAAAAAATCTATATCTTTGCATGAACTGTCGAGTATTTTTAAGGAGAAATTTGGATGTTGAAAAAGGTTTAGTGAATGGAGCTATGGGTAAAGTTGTGGGTTTTGTGAAATACCAGAAAAAAGATGGAATTGAATTTTTAAAAATAAAATTTGATCTGATTGCAGAGATTAAATAGATTAGTCGTTGTTCAGTCCGTTTTTTGCTTGTAAAAGACTTATATGTACGTAGGAAGCAGTTTCCGTTTTCATTAGCATATGCTGTAACTATTCACAAGTCTCAAGGATTAACTGTAGATAGTGCTTTTGTAAACATTGGTTCTACTGTGTTTAAAGAAGGTATGGCATATGTTGCTTTGTCACGAGTGAAAACATTATCTGGTTTATTCATTATAGACTTTGATGACTCAAAAGTTAGTGCAGATGCAAATTGTGTAAAGGAGTATAATAGATTAAGAAGAACCTATGCTCCTCATTTAGGTCAGTATCCTGTGTTGGAAAAACGTGTTGTTTCTCGGAAAAGGAGATTTGAGAATATCTGTAATGAGGATGTAGAGAAGAGAAAACAAAAAGAGAGTCATGTGATTGCAAGCAAAAAGAAAAAGGACAATGTTGAAGAGATTGTTGGTTGTCATTTTGAAAATAGCTCTGGTGTCAACTGCTACGCTAATGTAGTGCTAAATGTTGTATTTTATCTTGAAAGTTTGCAAGAGCAGATAATAGTAAATCATGAAAAAAGATTCTGTTCTGTGCTGAGTCTCCTTTATGAGAAGCTGAGTATTGATAAAACTAAAATAGAAAGTGCTACTGAAATTAGAAAACTTTTAGATGTATGTTCAGGACGTACACAGTTTACTCAAAATGTCCAGCAAGATGCACAGGAATTCTTGATGTATGTCCTTATGGTACTGGAAGATGAAGGCATAGATGTTGAGAATATGTTCGGTCTCTCTTATAAATGGGAACATACTTGTGAAAACTGTTTCTACACATGCAGCTCTAATGTTGATTCAGAAAAGTTTATCTATTTAACATTGCCAGAGAGTAAATCAGTGAGTTTTAGTAAATTAGTTAAAGATGCCAATCATAGCATGGAATGCTGTGAATGTAAATCTGACATGTTTTCAACGTTACTTTTAAAGAAATACGGACAGTAGGTAATTTTAATGTTGCTACGTTGTAGAGCTGATGGTTCAAAATTGGACACTTTAATTAAGAAGTTTATAGGACAGCAATTATCAATTTCAGGAAAAACTTTTGTTACAGTTGCAATAATTTTCAATGATGGACCTACTGTAACTTCTGGTCATTACACAGTTTATCTTAAATGTGAAAAAGGCTGGACACTGTTTAATGATTCTCAATTGGTTTTTAAGCAACGTTTGCCTTTTGATTTAGCAAATTCCTATTTAATTTTTCTGAAACCAAAATTTTAGATAGAATTTGCAGCATCTGTACAAATCATTTTTGCAATTTTTTTGGATTACCATTGGAAATTTCATCAAAAAAGAATTTAAAAATTACCATTTGGCCTAAAGGAAAGGTAACAATTTGTATTGTGGACTTCTTTGACTCATATTATTTTGGTGATTATGCTTATGCAACAAAAATTTTCAGACGATATTTAGTGGAAATAGTTATTGTTCTTAGATGATATTTTTAAAGAATATGTTACATTTCTATAAAGGTATGTTTTAGTGAGAAGAGATTCTGGGCTTTTTTTAAACAATCTTTCAGATTGTTATTTTTTTTTGCCCGCTGTTAAGTGATGAATGCAATTGCTTTCACGATTTACAGTGAAATGCAATATATTCTGAAAACAGCAAAAAAAGGGCAAAAAAATGTTTTTAAATATGAAAATATGTGTACTGTATTCTAAAATGTATTATTAAATATTAATACTTTTTTCTTTTTTTTTCAGATTGAGAAAGAAAATTTAGGAAAAAATAAACCTTTTTTCTAGCAATTTAAATAAACCATTTATTAATAAATACGTTATTTTGTTGGTCAGGTAAGTGTGAAATTTCTGTATTTATCACACATTTAGTTTCATGCTCTCTGCGTTTCTCATTTCCGTTGTACTCCCTCAAGGACCTTGTAGGGTAAAAAAAATTATTTTTTGTTTTTAAAAAAAAATAAAAAAATGCGCGTACGGTAAAAAAAAAAATTACAAAAATTAATTAAAAAAATTTAAAAAAAGTTGTGAGGTAAGGTTGGCTCTTAAAAGAGCCGTTGTGTTAATACAGGGACAGAGGAAAGAAAGAATGGGAATATTAACAAGGACCACAGATGTGCTGGTCTATCTTATTGTTTATTAGGGAAATACTGGTCTCCCCATGAACAATTAGACCATAACATCTGGTGCACCTCATTTGTACCCTCTGAAATCGAGGGTTCATTTCCAGAGGAGCAGAAGAGGGTGATGCTCCCACTGCAGAGGAAGTGCTCGGCTGAGCTGCCGAAGATGTACTCGGCTGAGCTTCTGCAGGTGTGCTCGGGTGACTTACTGAAGGGTTTGCTTCAGTATGTCGAGCAAAAGTCCTGGGATGTACATCCCTAATGTGTCTCACTATAGTGTGATTACCAAAGGAATACTTCTTCCTTGGGTTACCTCTAGATAAGACACGCTCACAAAGTGAGCAGGTGACTAATGGAGCATTTACCTTTTTCTGCCCCTCTGGAAAAGTGAAATACTCCCAAACAAAAGAATTCTTTTGTTTCCTCCTTCTATGTCTGATGATGCTGCTGCCCTGCTCACTCTCAGAAGAGGTCTGCTGCTCTGCCATTGTATCCCAAAGACAATTCAGCTCCTTCTCCTAGGGAATCACAAGCAGTAATGAGGGGAATGGGTGTGGTGTAGGAAGATTCTGGAACTGAAAGTAGTTTAAACCAATCAAAAGTGTTGTTTCTTGATCACATGACCAACCGTACGCGCACGTTAAGCTTACCGAGCGCGTACGGTAAAAGTACGTGCGCGTATGAAAGACACGCGCACGCGCGCATGCGCATTACAGGCACGCTCATACACTTCCGCGGAACGATGCGCGCGTGCGTGCGCATATGAAGCATGCGCTTACGTGTCACGTAGGAAGTATGGACGCGTACGCAAATTGCGTAGGCATGCGCACACGGAGTATAAATATTACGTACGCTCACCGTACATAAAGCAAAGTGTGCGCTTACGGTAAGCTTACCGTACGCACACGGTAAACATTTTTAAAAAAATAAAAATAAAAAAAAGATAAAGGTCTGTTGAAGATATTAACTATGTTATACAACTATATCTAACCATTTATTTAAAAAAGGTGAATCTTTCTATATTGAAGAATGTATTAAAACCATGAATATATACATAGGTAGAATAGTGTTTAAAGGAAAAAAGAAAAAGAAAAAAAATGATGTAAAAAAACAAACAAATTCAATGAAAAAACCATAGGTTTCACACACATTATAGTTAGGAATTAGAATTCAAAAAACCATGCAAAAACACAGAAAAAAACATAGGTTTCACACACGTTATATTTAGAAATTAGCTTTTAAAAAACCTTGCAAATTCACTGAAAAAACCATAGGTTTCACACACGTTATAGTTAGGAATTAGCATTTAAAAAACCTTGCAAATTCACTGAAAAAACCATAGGTTTCACACACGTTATAGTTAGCTGGACATTTCTCTCGAAAAAACCATTGAAATTCCCCCGTTATAGTTAGTTCAGCTAACTATAACTCGCGCACCCGCAATCCACTGGTGATGACGTCACATATTACATCACTCATGACATGGTCAGTGACATCACTCATGACATCACTGATGACATCTCAAATGACATCACTGATGACATCACTAATGACGTCATCAATTTGATAAATTACCACATCTTCTCACACCCTTATAAAACCTTTGATATACCAACTCAAAATTACAGAGTTCCATTCTCATATCCATAAATAATGCAATACCAATAACTGCATACCCACATATTAACTTTTAGGTCTTCATACACCTCCACACACTCACCTGTAAAGTCACTCATAGTTACAGTCACTCCATAAAAAAGTATCATATGAATTTATACACACACCTATATAGACACTCACACACTACCAATCATCAATAGAGGTGCTCTCACACCTAGTCATTCATACAAATAATCACACTGCCATTTACTCACCTATGCAGTTATACACACTCAAGTTCCCTTGCTCACAAAAATAGTATCACATGTTTATGCTCTATTAGAATCATTGACAAAAGCACACACTCATGCCTACAGTCACTGTCACAATCACACATTCTCACATCTAGCCACTTATATACTCTTACACACATATATACTGCCTTTCACATATGTAGTTAGTCACAAATGTACCACTGAGATATACATTCAATCCCTAACACATCCATACATACACTCGCTCAACCATACAGTCCATCACAGATGCACTCTTAAAACCATGCACCCATAGAATCACCCACTCACACATCTATGCACAGAGTCACACACAGCCTACCCACACTAACACTCAGGCACCCATACAGATACTCAGACAAACAATCGATAACCCATATAGACACTCATATAGCTATTCACAAAACCATGCAGCCACTTATACACCAACAGACAGAAACATACAGACATTCACACAGATTAGTCACTAGTCTGCAGTAAGATACATTTAATGACTCACTTATAGAGTCAGTTACGCACCAAAGAAAATCATACATTTACACACTTGAACACCCACTCATTCTTCAACAGGCCTTTCCCTATATATATTAAACATATTAAAATTGTTCAGAAACACATACTCAATGGATGATGACATCAGTGATGTCATCAGTGATGTCATTTGAGATGTCCTCAGTGATGTCATTAGTGATGTCACTGACCATGTCATGAGTGATGTAATATGTGACGTCATCAGCAGTGGATTGCGGGTGCGCGAGTTATAGTTAGCTGAAGTAACTATAACGGGGGAATTTCAATTTTTTTTTACGAGAGAAATGTCCAGCTAACTATAACGTGTGTGAAACCTATGGTTTTTTCAGTGAATATATATATATATATATATATATATATATATATATATATATATATATATATATATATATATATATATATATCCACATTTTAAATTTAAAAATATTATGATAATTATTATCAGAAGAAACTGTTTTGACAAATCTGTACAGTTTTTTATCTGGAATGAATATACCGTAATGATAGTCTGCTCTATTTTCAATAGAAGACAATCATAATATACTACACAGACGTAATATTTATTTACAGTAGAATAGGGATATTTTGCACAATTTGCACAATAGGCACTAGGACTTTGAATTATTACAGGGAAAGGTTAATAAAAAGGCACTTGCCGAGTGTACTTGTTGAGAACAAATACCTTCTGCACCAGCACTGTGGGAAAAAAATCTCAAATGTATAATTATGGGGATAACCCCGACCGTAATTAGCTATCAAAGAATATATGCAAGGATGTTTTCTGCATGATTTATAAATAATAGCCTTAGTTACGGGGTTATGAGCAGGAATATATGCGGAATAAACGTAATGTACATTGTGTAAACATGTGAAAGGATTAGGAATGAACATGTTAAAAGATGGCGGCCAAAGTGCACTAAACAGAGCTGGGTAATGAATGAATTGAGTCCCTCTTTGTTGTCAATCACCAAATGAAATGTATTTTATTGAAAAAAAGTGGTGCACAAAACATCGTGAACAAGGCAGCGCGAGTCTGCTGAAACGCGTTGATGTTACATCTCTTTCATCAAAAATAAAGACCAAGTAACCATTCTTATTTCGGAGTGCTGGATGTTTGTTTCATAACAGAAATACACCTATATTTGGATATATATATATATATATATATATCCAAAATCTCTTTGAACAAAGAGAAAGCAGGGTCGCACTCCGCAAATATAAGAGATATTTTTTATTTTAGCCCAATTACTTTGTGCAATCAATCCATAAACAAAGCGACGCGTTTCGGTCTTGCCACAAGACCTTGCTCACGACACTGTGGCGTGGTTCACGTTTACAATAAATAACAATTTTTTGAAAAAAACCCAAAAGCATTTCCTGTCATGTGACTTTCCTAAGCATTATGGGACTTGTAGTCATCAACCCCTTTCAACATAAAAGTTAAACATTTGGCCACATGTTTTAGTTACATTCAAACGAAAATAATTCCTCAGCGAATATATGCGGTTATTTTCGCAAACCCATACTGCCACAGTCCATATTTGTGGAAAATAAACACTTGTAAATTGGAATGTGAGGTGCCCAAATAACTTGTAAATATAAAATACTCAAGGCATAATATTTAACCTGTTGTTCTAGTATTATTTCTCATCAATGATACCCCTCCAGTGGGGTGTGACCTTCAAATCTTATGAACATGCCTCTAATTGTTCATCTGCTAACCTGGGTACCTCTGTAAGTCCGGGTTAAAAAAATAGGTAAGCTAAGAGAAAATGGGAGTAAAAACAATAAGTAATCGACATATATCATTATATATTCCCCAAGTTCAAAGCTATCGAAAAAAACCCCACCACACAGGTTTCCAAAACATTCCAAAATTTTCTAATCCTCAAGAGTTCGTATCAAATAATTCAGAGGTGGCTGTATAATTCCTCACTTTGGTTCAGTCCATAAGGGGTCAGTGTCCTGAATTTAATGATAAAACGAGATTCCTTTTGCCGCAATGTTTTTTCTCTGTTTCCACCTCTGATGGTCAATGGTATGGTTTCAATCCCATAAAATTTTAGGAGCTTCCAATTATTTGTGTGTGATTGGTTCATGTGTTTTGCCACTGCATTAGACACGTCCTTGTTTGTCACAGCTCGTGTGTGTTCCAAAATTCGTTTTTTTAGTTCACAAGTGGTACTGCCTATGTATTTCATTTTACACGGGCACTCAATTATGTAGATGGTGAATTCACTTTTACATGATATGAGCTGCTTTTTTTGCCATTTGGACCCATTCGCTAGGCATACTTCTTTGGTTGGTTTGGCAATTTCACACACTTTGCATTTTTGACATTTTATGAACCCTGTTGTTTTTAGCCAATGGGTATCCTTTCTAACATGATAATGACTGTTAACCAGTCGATCTTTGAGGTTACGAGCTCTATGATATGTAATCATTGGATGGGTACCCACAATTTCTTTTACTGTTTCATCCATTTGCAAGATTTTCCAATTTTTCCTTAATATGCTACTGATTTGTTGGGCATCATTTGTGAAATCTGAAATCATCCTGATTGGTTCCTTGCCCAATGCCAACTCTTGCTTAGGTATCAAACAGTCTGCACGTGGTTTTTCATCTGCTCGTTTCCAACATTTTTTTATCAATGTTTTGTCATACTTTCTCAATTCGAATCGTTTTGCTGTCATGCGACTCTGATTTATCCATTCATCATACTCAGTACATATTCTGCGCAATCTCAAAAATTCCCCGTAGGGTATACTTGCAATCAGTGAAGGTTGATGGAAGCTGGTTGCTTCTAATGTTGCATTTGTTGCTGTAATTTTGCGGTGTACAGTAGTTTGAATTTGGCCATTTTTTATGTAGATGTCAGTGTCTAAAAAAGTTATTCTCTCCTTGCTGATCTCAAAGGTGAATTTCAGTTTGGCCGTACTTGAATTTAGAATTTGAAAATATTCTGCAAAATCTGCTTTGCTTCCATCCCAAATGATTAATAAATCGTCTATAAAACGATTCCACATGACGATTTTGTTGACGTATTTATCATTTTGTGGGTGCCAGGCTATTTCTTTCTCCCACCAGCCCATTACTAGGCAGGCATAGCTTGGGCTGAAGGAAAAACCCATCGCCGTACCCATGTTCTGGCGATAGATTTCCTCCCCAAAAACAAAGATATTTTGCGTCAAGCATATTGAAATCATTTCCAATAACATAATGTTATGATCATTGTAATGAATGTTTCTCTCTTTCAAAAAAGAATTCACATGCTTTTAAACCCATTTCATTTTCAATATTCGTGTAAAGGGCTGTGACATCCATAGTAATAAGATGATAGCTGTCTTGCCAGTGGGTGTTTTGTAGGTTGATTAAAAGATTTGTTGTGTCCTTGATATAAGAGTTTAGATTGCGGACGAATGGTGCCAAGAAAAAGTCAATGTAATTGGCTAAAGGTTCCAGCAAGGTTCCTTTTGTTGACAGAATTGGTCTCCCAGGTGGTTTTTTGGAGTCCTTGTGCAGTTTTGGAAGGAAATAAATTGTTGCTATTATGGGGAATTGAACAGTTAGATATTTCACTTCGGCTTCATCCAGTAGTTTTTTCCGGGACCAGGACAAGATCTTTTGATCCAAATTTCTTTTGATTTCAAGTGTAGGATTGTGTTTCAGTTTCTCATAATATACAGTGTCCTTTAATTGGCGATGTGCTTCCATTGCATAGGCATTGCGATCCCAGATCACTATGTTGCCGCCTTTATCAGCGATTTTTATTTCGATTTGGTTGTCTTGCGCTAAACATTTAAGCGCTTCCCTTTCAGATTTGGATAAATTGTCTCTGTATTTTGATGTCTTCATTTTGTGAAAATCCTGTACGACCGCTTCCTGAAATAGATCCACTTTATTTCCCGGAGCCAATTGAGGGTAGTATTTAGATTTTGGCTTCTTCTTACTCAAGCCTGCTCCTATATATATACATATATATGTTTAGTTATTATGCAATTTTTAATAATAAACATGTTTGTAAAATTAATATCATGGAAAATATACCTACATTAGTGTTGCTTTACTTTTTGTACACGGCTACGAGATGGACCAGCTTGCAGCGGGTACGAGACGGAGCAACAAGCAGCGTGTATGACACAAACACATCATGAATCCCATCGCGCAGGTCATACCAGTACTCTACATCTATGACCGGATCAGGAACCGACGCCGATGGCGCAGGCGGTAAGTCAGACACCTACCACATAAACAAACGACACATACCCACAAAATGTCACACACACACAGGGGATCGACATACTGGCCACTAACAACAGCCCACCATAGGGGTTGCATGGCCTGCACCACTAACACCCCCACCCATAGGGGACCTGTTGCCCATCACTACTGCCACCCCCAGCCATAGGGCCAATGTTGCCCATCACCCCTGCCACCCCCACTGACAGGGGACCTGTTGCCCATCACCCCTGCCACCCCCACTCACAGGGGACCTGTTGCCCAGCACCTCTGCCACCCCACCCATAGGGCTGATGTTGCCCATCACTACTGCCACCCACACCCATAGGGCTAATGTTGCCCATCACTCCTGACACCCCCACCCATAGGGACTATGTTGCCCATCACTACTGCCACCCCTAGCCATAGGGCTTATGTTGCCCATCACTACTGCCACCCACACCCATAGGGCTAATGTTGCCCAGCACTCCTGACACCGCCACCCATAGGGACTATGTTGCCCATCACTACTGCCACCCCCAGCCATAGGGCTTATGTTGCCCATCACTACTGCCACCCACACCCATAGGGCTGATGGTGCCCATCACTCTTGCCACCCCCACCCATAGGGACTATGTTGCCCATCACTACTGCCACCCCAGCCATAGGGCTTATTTTGCCCATCACCCATGCCTCCCACACCCATAGGGCTTATGTTGCCCATCACTCCTGCCACCCCCACCCATAGGGGACCTGTTGCCCATCACCCCTGCCACCCCAGCAATAGGGCTTATGTTGCCCATCACTACTGCCACCCACACCCATAGGGGACCTGTTGCCCATCACTACTGCCACCCCCAGCCATAGGGCCAATGTTGCCCATCACCCCTACCACCCCCACTCACAGGGGACCTGTTGCCCATCACCCCTGCCACCCCCACTCACAGGGGACTTGTTACCCATCACTCCTGCCACCCCCAGCCATAGGGCTTATGTTGCCCATCACTCCTGCCACCCCCACCCATAGGGGACCTGTTGCCCATCACTACTGCCACGCCCAGCCATAGGGCCAATGTTGCCCATCACCCCTGCCACCCCCACTCACAGGGGACCTGTTGCCCATCACCCCTGCCACCCCCACTCACAGGGGACCTGTTGCCCATCACCCCTGCCACCCCCAGCCATAGGGACTATGGTACCCATCACTACAGCCACCCCAGCCATAGGGACTATGTTGCCCATCACTACTGCCACCCCCAGCTATACTGCCACCCCCAGCCATAGGGACTATGTTACCCATCACTACTGTCACCCTCAGCCGTAGGGCCTATGTCGCCCATCACCCCTGCCAACCCCAGCCATAGGGCTTATGTTGCCCATCACTACTGCAACCCCCAGCCATAGGGCTGATGTTGCCCATCACCCCTGCCACCCCCAGCCATAGGGCTTATCTTGCCCATCACTACTGCCACCCCCAGCCATAGGGACTATGTTGCCCATCACTACTGCCACCCCCAGCCATAGGGCCTATGTTGCCCATCACTACTGCCACCCCCAGCCATAGGGCTTATGTTGCCCATCACTACTGCCACACCCACCCATAGGGGACCTGTTGCCCATCACCCCTGCCACCCCCAACCATAGGATGGGTGATGCGCAACACATCCAGCATATCCAAAATCAGGTATGTCTGCAAAATACATCCCCCTAACATCATGTCAACAGTGTGTAGTCTGTGACAAATGCCCACAACATTGATTATGGCTACGAACGTACAATGTAAGTAACAGCACATGTGTGAGCAACATATGAGTGTGACATACACAAGGCAAGCATAACCATAGCACTGTGGCAATGTAAAAAGAACACCCCCTCACTGTGTAGAACAGAAGTTAAGTGTGGGCTTCCAAAATGCAGCAGATGTTGAGCATTGTGGTGATTGGGACTAAACCCCCCTCATCATAGTGACCAAAAGGTAAGTGTCATCATGGTCAAAGCTGCAAATAACAAACAGCATGTATGATCCCTGCTCCCAACACATCAAACGCTTCTGGGGCAAACTAGTGGTTGTGTCCCATACACACAGAGATGTGGTGAGGCTAACAGTGCTGTGAAAACTTAACACACTCTCGGCCATGTGCAGACAAGCACCACACATGGGGGCTGACAATGCATACAGTGTACAATGACACAACAGCAGAAGTGACCATCACCAAGCATGCACACATCTCGAAAATAGACACACCAATCAAAAAAACATGTGTAGACTGTAGGTGTCAGCTCCCAAACTCAAATTCCATGCCAGCAATGGCACCTAACAACCAGGATGAATGTGCACAATGATGTGATATGACTCACAGGGACAGCATGCAAAATCAAAGAAACAGCATCCAGACAAAGGCCCACAACAGCAATACTAATGCACTGGTGCAGATGCACAAATACAAACAGGCAAACTCACACTGCACATCCGACACAGCATGTGTGTGTGTGTGTCACAGTATCCACAGGCAACTACACAACACATGAGGGAGGCTGAACCACAGTGACACAGATGTGGACACAGTGCCAAACAAAAGTAAACCATCATTGGGACACCCTCAGTGGGCAATCAGGCATTGGGAGATGAGAGGGAGCACAACAGACACATGTGACACAAGCTGGAATGAACACCAACTAACACAGCAAGAGACTGACACACAACACCACTACCCCCAGGGAACAGACATTGGGGTGACACAAGCATGCATGGCACCTCCACTGTGATGCTAAAGGCAGATGTCGTACAAACTGGGAAACTCAGACATGTGTCTTGTGCCACAAACGTACATCACACCTACACAAACACAAATCACTCAGCATGGCCCCTCATCCATGGACAAACGGGAGCTAGGGGACCATCCATGCAAACATTCACATCAGTCCACCCTCAACACCACACACCCTGAACTGCAACAATGTGTATCTGTGAAGCCCACATGGACAGGTGACATTGCACATGCACCCATGACAAACACAGGAATGTTGGGAGGAACTAAGGTGCACAGACACATCACACAAGGACAGTTTACAACCCTGGGGAATGACAGACATACTGCACAGTATGTGGTACATGGCCATGACCTCAAAGCTCCCGTAACCTTCAGAATCACTGCCACAGTCCCAGGACAATGCAGATGCCAAGGAGAACTACAAGGCCCACATGCTGACACCTGCCAGCATCGCAGCCATGAACCCGACAAGTGGGAGCAGTCACACACACATACAAATGTCTCAATCACTGAAAACTACCACCTAGGGACAACTACATGATTTAGCAAATAAACAGGTGCCTTGAGTAACCCTGACTGTGTCCCATCTGTGTCTGACAACATCATCACCACTCAGAACTAACAAATCCCAATGATGAAACACCAATTAACAGTAGTGTGTCATGCACCCACACATCTGGTAGCCCATTGGAAAAGTAGTGGGATGAACCCAGTACCACTCAGCAAGCATCAACAACAGGAACATATCAAGGGAACACTGTCTGTGTATGAACAGGGATGTGGACACACACACATGCCCATACAACACACACCATGGGCCCAGGCCATGTCACTGGACAACACACTTTCTTGAGGGGACCCAACTCCTGTGGGAGCCCAGCTGTGCCAAACATATTCACCGCAAGTCCCACTCATGTCTGCAGAGCACTTGGTCAGTCAGCCATCAGTTACCACACAATGAAGGCTCTGGTCACAACAGCCTGGGTACGTGAGTTTCCCCTAAGTCATCTGCAAATACCCAAAACATATGTCTAGCAAGTTGCACAGAAGACCCAGTTGCTCCTATTACAATGATGCCCACACCTGTAGGTCCAGTGTTGATGAGCACAAAGTATGTGGAAGTGACAAATTGGACAATGGGAAGCACATCGTATGTGCAGGGGTGCAAGCCAGAGATGTGACCATGCAAATGAAATGCTCACAGAGAGATGTCCACAAATAGTTGATCCTGACACACCCAGGTAACTTCAAAGGATGACATGGATACCCACCAGAATAGGATACATATCTCATGGACCACAGAGAGTACCTCACAGCAACACATCAGAATTCAACATTGTAAACAAAGCATCACAGGTGCAAGGGCATGTTAAACATCATCAACATAAAGTAAAGCTAAATATAGTTCACAGGGAGAAAGAAAAAAGCTTTATTCAGCATTTTAAAAGTTAAACGTCTGTGCAAACAAAAGGCCAATGGCCAGTCCATGTCCAAATGCCAAGGAGTGAGTTAGAGTGACAACTGTTACACCTTGCTTGCCTGCACTGCTAAGGACCAGGGTCATCCCCTTGGAGGGGCATACATGGGAGCAGGCCAGGCACCTCAGGGACAGGATCAGGGTGCAGCAGAAGGAGGCAGTGAAAAGGTGGGGGATGCAGGTGAGACACTTGCAACTGCAGTGGAGCTGACTGAAGTGGTGGGTGCTGTCACAACTGTGGGGCACAAGTCAGATGGTTGGGGTGCCGGCACGACTCCAGTGGGCAGGTCAGATGGAGTGGATTGGCTCACCACTGCAGTGTCCAAGTCAGACAGGGTGGTCGTGGACTCCAAAGCAGTGCCTACATCCATGGGAGTGGAATGGGGGACAGGTGAGGTCGGCAGGGCGGGGGGACACGGTCCCCACATCAGTGGCACTATCTATCTGACCAGGTGTGGAGGACGGAGACTTTGCCTTGGAGCTGCGTGGTGGTGGGAGGGTCTTGCTCTTCTTATGCCCGGGGGACTTGCGGGTGGGGGTCTCGGTCTGACTGCGCCTGGGGGAGGGTGTCCTGGTGTGAGGGGCACTCCCCTCTGTGTGTGGGGACTTCCTCTTCCCTTTGTAATCAGGATCTGCAGGGTCGGTGGGGAAGAGGCCAAAGTCACAGAGGAAGAGCTTCTGGGGAGATGGGGTTGCAGGTGAGGCAAGGGAAGGGGGCTGGGAGGGAGAGGTCTCGGAGGACTGCAGAGTGGTTGTGGATGACTGTGTGTGTGTCTGCAAACCAGCCCCTGTGAGTGTGGAATCAGTCCCCTGCACTTGCTTGTGTGCACGTCTAGACCTTGGTTTGGGGGTTTCTGTGCTTGGGACAGGTAGGGTGCTAGGAATCGTGGGTGGTGCAGGGGTACGAGAGTGCGGGACTGTTGGAGGAGGGACACTGCTGCCGTCAGGGAGGAGGCCACAGACTGATTGGTCCTCTGTAGGGCAGACATGCCCGAGGAAGTCCCCTCCATGAATGACACCAATTGTGTCAACAGACCTCTGTGTGCATGGAGGACCTTCAGCATCGACGTCTGCCCTACATGGATCTGTCGAAGTAAGTCCACAGACTCCTCACTCAGGGCAGCAGGGGACACAGGGGCAGGGGATGCAGTGTCTGGCACAAAGGAGACATGATCACGAACATGGGAGCCCACAGAGACCTTTGGAATGGGAGCCGATGGGAGGGGGGTGGTGGTGGTGGTGGCGGTGACGGGGACAGCCTCACTAGCTGGGGTTTGGTGGCTTCTGACAGCCGCCTCCACAAGGGAGTCATCTTCAGAGCTGCTGTGGCCCTCAGCTGGGGGGGATGGTGCTGATGACTCCTCTGTGTGGCTCCACTTGCCCTCCATGCCACTGGGTCCACCCGAATCCTCTCCTTCTGTCCCTATAAGGCTATGTGGCTCCTCCTGGTCCATGGAGCTGTCCCCTCCTGTGGCCGTGGATGTATCTGGTTAGGAATAGGAAGTAAGAGAACAACATCAGTCACCTGCACCGACTGCACACACCACAGTGAGTACATCACATCACAGGGCAAGCCCTGGCATCATCAGCTGAACACAACTCAAAGTGCCAACACTGTTTAGGATAAGACAATTGTCATTCTCAACATCAACCATGGCACACATATCCCTCCTTGACTTTCACACATATGTCTGTTTCATGTTGGATGCTAACACCCCAATGTGCCAACATGCACCACCCACACATTAGTTGTACATGCAAGTGAACATGTAGGAGTATGTCACTATACACACAGCACATCTCTTGCTACTGACTCAGTACAGGTGTCCAGATGAAGGGATGGGCAGAGACTCTCATTTCACATGCTTGGGATGCATGCCAGCAACACACACTATGATGTACCCATGTCCTGATGGGCAATGCCACAATGGGGTGCATGGTGCACACCTAAACACAATGCAGGGTCACTCATAGCAAGTTAAATGCCATGGCACTGGGATGCCCAGAAAGTCAGTCAACACTGTCTCCTGTCACAGGGGCAGGGCATCCAGACAACAGCAATATGCACTGACTCACAATCCTAGCTCAGGGGTAAATCTGACTCTGCAGATGACCGGCACACTTGCCCATCCCATGCAAACAACATATCCAGGACCCAGAAGACCCCACATCATGCAAATCATACATATGAGTCTCTGTAAACACAAATCCCTGTACATTAACACATCACAGTCTGCCATGCATGTAACCCAGCTGCATGAAGGACACAGTTGCATACACCATTGTGCGCTGTCAGATGAGCACACACCTATATGTCACACATGTCTTGTCTCTCACAGGAAAAATCACAATAACGACCACCTGTATGTTTCTTGTTCTACTATCACCGAGTTGCATGAATCGTATGCCTCCTGGTTGGTCTAATCGCAGGTTACTTGTTGTTTTTGTTTGTTTTTCTCCCCTTCTCTTCCCCCCCCCTTGTTGTTTTTATCGCCCTTTCCTATAGGTCTTTCAACACAAGCCCAGTACCAGTTCCTTAGTACACCTCCTACCGTTTCTAGCAACTTTACGCATAGTGCTAGACGGCAGTGCACTCACTACACATCCTTCACATTGGTCCTGACAAAGTGCCATTGACCCCGGTTGGGGCAGTTGGGGCACGAAACATGTTGACCACGTCCACCACTGATTAGCCCTTTTTGGAACATTACTCCTATACAAAGGCTTCCATATAGTTTTAATTAGGCTGGAGCTACCTCAACAATTAAATCATTGAATCAAGTAGGACGGCTCTATACCTATTTTATTCACTTCCTACCTTGTGCACTACCAAGCCCTCACACCCACACGCACCCATACGGCTTCTTCTAAAGATCCCCGACAAAGAGCCCCGGTTTCGGGAGCCCGTCAGGCATTGCAGCGCCGGCTTGACGAGGGGCAAATGCCCAAATGATGAAGCATGACATCCCTTGGGGTGTGTGAGGGCATTTTGAAGAAAGACCTGTTCTTCCCCCCTTATAGTCTGTTATTCCTAGGAACTGCTCACTTCTTACATAGTACTCTCTCTGGTGCCTATGAGCAGGACCTCAAAAACTTGGCTCCTTGTCCCTCCTTTGGTAATAATTGTCTCTCACAGTCACATCGCAGATGTCATGCTGACCCTCTGAATCATGGAAACCCCAGTTGTACGTAACAACAAGCCACACCCTAATGACACAGAGGCAGACACCTGAGGGCACATGTCACTAGGCACAACCTGCCATTTCATACACAGGAGTGGGATTACAGAGTGTTTATAAATGCCCTTGAGGAGGCATGACTAGCCAGGTCTACGTGAAACAGTGTTTGGCCCTGGACAGTAGTCAGGTGGCTAAGCAAGTGTGACATACTTGTTATACATACCCCTGAGGCCCAAAAATTGGAGTCCCCTGCTGCATGGGTTTGTTTGGAATACCCCATACACATGTTGCGAGTCAGACAAGCAATTGGTACACATCTCTAGGGCACACACAGATCACATGTCAGATCTCAGGCATTGTGTAAACAATTGACCCACCCATGAAACACACAACAGAGTCACAGGAACTGATGCTGACCGGTAGCTGAAGCATAGCTGACTGCAGGGACACAGTGCCTTAGTGACACAAGCAACAGACTGGAGGGGCAACACCTGTGGAACAGATGAGGAGGGTGCATCACACAATTGAGGGACCTGAGTTTTGGACTCCCAGACCTATGTAATGTGGAAGTGTGACCAGGACAAAAGACTGCTATTAGCATGTCAGACATAGTACACAGATCAGACATGGACTCACCCCCTTCCTGCTACTGTCTGGCCTCCAGCTGCCTATCCAGGTCCGTGAAGACCATCACCAGGATACGGAGCATGTGGGGAGTCAGGGTCCGGTGTCCGCCCCTCCTGCATGGAGGTGACAGCTTTAGCTGGACTCTAGCTATCCTACAGTTCCAGCCCCGGAAGGGCCGGCCACCTCTTCTGGCAGTTGCGGATCCGGCGCTTGTAGACCCCCACAGAACGAACAGCCCGGGCGATGGTCAGTCAGATCTCCTGCTTCTGGTGGGCATCAACCTGTGAGGAGGACAAAGTGAAAAGTACATTAACACACATGCCCCAGATTTGTGCAGCACACATTTGGATATGCATGTCATCATCACAAAAGGAAATGAATTACACAAGTAGTGCAACTATGGGGAAGGAAAAATCACCTGCATGTCTGACATGTTAACAATGACTGGATAGTTTAAGCTTGCAATAAGGCACTTTAGCAGCAGGAAAACTATTGATTACATGTACCTACACACTTTGGGGGATGAAAGAAGTCAGTGAGAATGCTTGCCACTGGTGTACACACTGCTAGTACTGCTAGTCAGACAACATGCATAATTAGGAAGGCAGTGGACTGCACACTCACCTGCTCCCCTGGTCTCCCATAGAGCTTGCTGTACTCTGGAAGGAGCCCGTCCAGCAGGGCCTGGTTCTCCTCATCAGTGAAGGCTGGGGCCCTCTCCAGAGTACGTGCCATAGCAGTAGCCAGAGGATGCAGAGACAGCAGCAGTGGTAGCAGGGATGTGGTCCAGTAGCATGTATGCAGGCAAGTGAGCTCCCTGGGGGCCAGCAGCCTTACATCTGTGCTGCAGAGGCAGACTCTGTGCCATGTGTCCCAAGTGATAGGTCCAACACGGTTGCATTCTATGAATCTGGCCAATCCATTTAAAAGTACGACTCGTACACGCCTTCCGCATTGTTCAAATCTTCATGAAACACTTGAATTTGCAACATTGTTATAGGCATCCAACTGAATTTCCAGTGCACAACTCGTACAAGTTTTGAATACGCATCCGTCTCCATGACAGTCCGGAACAATGGGTGTGCCCGGCTCGTTCAACTGACTATACAAAGCGTATTTTGAATATACTCATGCACCCGTCTCCATAAGATTCAATGGCCAAGGCGTACGCCTGTCTCGGACCATGCCTGTCCGACGCGTATGCATGATAGTCACCCGCGTCGGACCTCATTGGATTCAATGACAAAGCATACGCACGGCTCGGACATGACCCGTGCAATGCGTACGCATTGTCACCCGTGTCGGACCTCATTGCATTCAATGACAAAGAGTACGCACGGCTCGGACATGACCCGTGCAATGCGTACACATTGTCACCCGTGTCGGACCTCATTGCATTCAATGACAAAGAGTACGCACGGCTCGGACATGACCCGCGCAATGCGTACGCTTTGTCACCCACATTGGACCTCATTACATTCAATGACAAAGCGTACGCACGGCTCGGACATGACCCGTGCAATGCATACACAGTGTCACCCATGTCGGACCTCATTGCATTCAATGACAAAGCATACGCACGGCTCGGACATGACCCGTGCAATGCATACGGATTGTCACCCGTGTCGGACCTCATTGCATTCAATGACAAAGCGTACGCACGGCTCGGACATGACCCGTGCAATGCGTACGTCACAGTGAGACCTGTAGCCACAATACTGATGTGCACACACAGTCTGTGTGCATGTTGTGTCTCAGATGTGTCTGATCAAATGTTCCCAATGGGTGACAGTCTCCACATCCATGTTGCATATTCATCAACCTTGATGGGGTGTGTGTCTAAGAGACGTACATGTAGGGCCGGCAGGAACAACAGTGGCCACTACCTGTGGGACTTACGCTTGCCTTGTGGTGTGTACGTGCTACGCCATGTTCATTGATGTGTTGATGTGGCAATACAGGGAGCCTGGGTTTCTGCATGGAAAAGATCTGTGATGCCTGGGAGACCTGAGTCCTCAATTGTCACTGTGGTGTGTGTTTGGAACGTTGCAGCAGCACATCGGTTGGGTGACACAGCCAGATGATTGGCCATTGCACTAATTGGGACTCATGTGGACATGTGGAATTGAGATGTTAGGTGGTGGTCTTGTAGGTGACATATGTGTCCATGACCAACAGCACACACCTCAGTACATTGTGTAATGTCATGAACTAGCATGTGATATTGATCATGGTCATGGCCACATGGGTGGATGTACTGACAATCTTCCTTTGTGCATCTCTGTACTGCAGGGCACCAGCTGTCCATCGGCCGTTCCCAGACCTTGCAACCATGCAGGAACGCGACTGCATCAGACGGTACCACTTCACCAGGCCACTGATTGCAGAGTTGGCGGAGAAGTTGGCGCCACACCTGCTACCTGACCAGACATACCCTACAGCACTGACCCCAGAGGTGAAGGTGATGGCAGCCCTGCACTTCTTTGCTACTGGTACCTTCCAGTACACTGTGGCTACTGCTGGTGGGATGTCGCAAACGATGTTTAGTCGGGGTGCTACGCGATGTCTTGGAGGGATGTTGCAATTCCTCGACCTGTATATCAAGTTCCCGAGCCCAGCTGAACTCCCTGAAATAAAGGATGCCTTTTATACACTGGGGAGGATGCCGAACGTCATCGGATCTATTGATGGGACACATGTTGCCCTGATACCACCACAGGCACATGAGCAGGCATACCGGAACAGGAAGCACTACCATTCTATCAATGCTCTGGTGGTCTGTCTTGCTGACATGTCGATCACACATGTGTGTGCACGGTTCCCTGGTTCTGTGCAAGATGACTACATTATGAGGAGTAGTCGCATTGCAACGCTGATGTCACAGATGCCAGCTCAGCATGCCTGGCTTGTGGGTGTGTACTGACTGTTTCTCATTGTGTGTGCTTGTCAATGTTGTATTCCGCACTCCTACAAAACTCAGCTACTTGTTCATTTTTGTGTGTGTAGGTGACTCCGGATACCCCAACATGCCGTGGTTACTGACACCCCTCCGGAACACTGTGACACCAGCCGAGATGCGCTACAATGAGGCACATGGTCGGAGCAGGAGGGTGATTGAGTTGACATTCAGCCTCCTGAAAAGCCACTTTCGCTGCCTGGACAAGACCGGAAGGGGCCCTCTCATATGAGCCTGCAAAGGTGTGCAAAATAATCCTTGTCTGCTGCATGCTGCACAACATGGTGGTGCGGAAGGAGGTGCCTCTCATCCAGGATGACGATGACCAACGTCCGGCACCTGTGGAGGATCCCGGCCTGGGCCAAGATGCCAGTGATGAGGAAGATGATGGTGACGTCCGCTCACAGCTCATCAACAACTTCTTCACCTGAATGTGAGTTTCTAGGGTTGTTATGTGAATGTATGGAGGTAGCCTGGAATGTGTTGTGCCAGCTCTGAGTGTGTCTGTGTGCCACTTGACTGGATGTGTGCTGTGATGTGTCCATTCCGCTGGTGTGTAATCCACAATAGGGTAGTATTGCTAATTAATGTTTGTGTAGGTGTCTTGCAACATGTTTTGTGCATGTGTATTGCATTTCTCTCCTGTTCTTCTGTGCATTTGACTGTATCTTGTCTGTCCTTCCCAGGGTACTTTGCCTGTTATCTGCTCAACACTGACCCCCAACACACAGAAGCCAACACCAGTGTGGAAGTTGACAATTTCCATCAACTGATGTACCACACATCCCTGGACTTCCATTCTCCAACACATTGAGAGCTTGTGTCCACTGTTACGTAGAACTACCGTGCAACTATTGTGGAATAAACATGTTGCTGATGTGTAATGAACCTGTGCTACACTTTGTTATGTGCGTTGTCTGTCTTCCCACATCTGAGTGACATCTGCTTACCTCACCTGTGGACTTGTTACCACTGACTGGGGTTGGTGTTGTGTCTGTGCATGCCAATGCGTTTCAGGTCCACATCATTGTGTGTGATGAGTAACATGGCCATGGTGAGTATGTTTTGTGTTGCCAAAGTGGTGTGTCTCCCTCACATGTGTCACATCCCCATGACTCACCTTACTTTGGTCACATTGTTGCAGTATTTGGCATGCACTGTGTTGTGTAGCAGATCGACATCTCCCTGAACATGACAAGTTGGAATCACAACAGAGGCAAGTATGGTGTACTGGTGAGTTCATTCACAAACATGTGTGAGGGAAGTGCACAGGATGGTGGGTGATGTACATTGGTTTGGGAATCCAAAGTTCACATTGGAGTTGGAAGTGCTGGAAGATGAAATGTCCAGAGTAAAGTCTACAGTCATCTGATACATTGGCTCAACATGAACCCTCCATATCATGTGGGTGAGTTGTGTGCGATTGGACAAGGTGAACGGGTTGCGCACAAAGGACATTGTCCAGAACAGGTTTAGAGGCCCTGGGGGATGTGCTGGGACATCTGCCTCTCACATGTCCTTCTTCGGATGACCCCTCTTCTTCCGGGGGGGATCCTCATGTGCAGGCCTCTGCAGTGCAGGGGACTCTCCGCCAGAGTCCTCCTCCCTCCCTGTGGCGCTGGCAGATGGTGTTGCGACAGATGTTGTGGGCACACAGGGGGGTGTGGACAGGTTGGAGTTGATCTGGCGGAGGCACTGTAGTATGTCCCGATGCACCGCTGTAATGTCATCCCACTTGGCCTCCATGCGGGCATGGTGGGCGACCTGCTCATGTTGCATGTCCTTGAGGATCCCCACTACCTGGCCAAATCCTCCGATGCTATCCTGGTACGCATCAAAGATGCGTGCCAGGTGGGGGACATCATGCAGACCAGACCCCTCTGCAAGGCGCGCCCTGTGCCTCCCACCCCTCCCAGCACCCCTCTCCACATGGGCAGGACCAGTGGCGGGACGCACCGGTGACACTGTGACTCCTTGGGTGGTGTTGCTGGTGGTGTTTGCTGTAGCTTCCGGGGGGTCCTGTGTCCCTGTGCTGTGGGTGTTGATTGGCCTTGGTCTGTCCATGTTGGTGGGGGTGCCCTGTCGGTGTCCAGATGCTGGAGGCATGGGTACAGGGGGGGCAGATGTTGATGGTGCTGGTGCTGCATGATGGCTCACACCGGAGGGGCCGGGTTGGTTGTCATCATCCGAAGAGGATAGTGAGAGAGTCAGACCAGAGAGCTCAGTGTCCACCAGAGTCTGGGACTGGGTATCCTCATCATTTGGTGCTGGGTGCCCAGCACCATCTGTGTTTGGAAGAGACACACAATGTGATTTATGTTTCTACATGCATAGTTGGTTCACAAACATGACATTTTCTACTTTTCGAACAGATGCCTGCCTGTACGCTGCTTTTTCCCAGCTTGTCACGGACAGAGTTTGATATTGTTGTTGGCCATTTCCCAGCATGGGCTTGTGCTCCCCACAACAGAGTCCAGTGTTCCTGTCGTGGGCACTATGCCTACCCACACAAGTGAGGTACCATTTTTATCGGGAGACTTAGGGTAGTTCAGATTTGTAAAGCAACTGTTATTACCTATTGATTTTTGATGCATTTCTCCCTTCCAAATGAAAGACATTGTGTAAAAAAAAAGTCATTTTCAAAAATGAGTATTCCCAATTTCGAAAATGTGCAAATATGCACTGTTTCTAAACTCTGTAATTTGTTCCCATTTCAGAAATACATAGGTGTCTTTCATACCAATTTTTACATGTATACATTTTCACACTATAATTGCGATATACCCGGAACTAAAAAAAAAAACATTACAAAATGCTGCTCAGTTTTTTACTCTGGGTTCGTTGGGCTCTTGGTGAACCTACAAGTCCTATATATCCCCACAACCAGCAAGGTCCAGCGGATGTAACGGTACATTGTTTTGTAAGAGATGTCATAATTAGAAGAAGTTACAGGTGAAAACGTTGACACAAAAGGCTGATTTTTTCAATTTAATTGTTAATTTTTCCTATATTTAACTGTTAGTTTCTATAAAGAAACCTTGATGGAGCTACACAAATGACCCCTTGCTGAATTCAGAATTTTGTCTACTATTCAAAAATGTATAGCTTTCCAAGATCCATTATTGCTTTTCTACCCATTTCTACCATTATCTGGAAGTATGTTGAAATCACAAAAAATTGCAAAAATAGGGTATGTCCCAGAAAAATGTCAAAACTGTGTAAAATAATTTGGATTTCTGACAAAAATCTGTCATTCCCTAAAAGCTGGAGAAATGGTGATTTCAGCCCCACAAACCCTTTTTTGATATCATTTGCAGAGAAAAACCCAGATGCTTTCATTTGCAGCCACTTTTCCCCATTTTTCACAAAAAAAACAAAATTTTGCTGTATTTTGACTAATTTCTGGGAACCCTCTAGGAGAATCCACAAACCCTGGGTACCTTTAGAATCTGCATGATGTTGGAAGAAAAGGACGCAAATTTGGCGTGGATACCTAATGTGGTCAAAAAGTTACAGGGGCCTAAGCGTGCACTACCCCAAATAGCCCAAAAAAGGCTTAGCACAGGAGGGGAAAAGGCCTAGCAGCGAAGGGGTTAAGATACATCAACTCAAAACACAATAGCAGAATAGGTACTATCAAACTGCAAATAGTTTCCAATTTATTCCTATGGCCCTCTATGCCCATAGTAATTAGTGAGGAAAGATTCTACTCCCTATTACAGATTGTGTATAAATAGCAATTTATTTAGCAATTCTTACCTGCATTAATAATTGTGACTCTTAAATAGTGATTCCTTAACAATCACAATTAAGTATTTGCAATTCTTTAGCTTCATACACGTGGTCGTAAATTATGAAAGTAATCTATTTAACTGAAAATATAACCTTTTCTCTTTTATTTCACAGCTTACACTTCACTACAACTGCACCAAAAAGCATGACAGCAAACAACTACGAAGAAAACTACAAAATCTACATTAAAGAAAAATATCAAACTAAGTAAGTATCTAAATTAACTAACAAATAGAACACACTAATAAACAATAAATTAAATAAACAAGCAATTTTAACTAATAAATACTTTTTTCTTCACAGCTTCTACAAACTGCACCAACGAACAACATCAACAAAATTAAGTTCATCAACTACAATTAGTAAGTATTAATTATTTTACTACTAGGGGGCCGATACCGATTCCGGCCGCAAAATGAACTGACCGACACGGACCCGGACCGAACTCCGACCGACACGGACCAGCGCCGTACGACCTGTGTAGTACGATGCAACGCTTGTGAATTATAACCGACCGAGCCGTAGGGAAAATAGTGATTCGGCCGGAAAACCAACGCGAATATCACCGACCGACACGAACCCGGAATGAAGCCGACTGACCCGTACCCGCGATGTACGATATGCACAGTACGATGCAATGCGTGTAAAACCAGACCGACTCACACGGAGAACAAGCCGCACGACCAACACGCGCAGACAACCCGGCACACAAGCAATAGAGACCGCCGCGAACGACGCGTACCAATTACAGAAGATAGGCAGCGTGAACGAGGCGGAGAAACCCACACGAGACAACAGCAGCATCCGTTTCCGTCACATGAACGTCTCCTTCATGCCTACAAAACACAAAGGAAAAAAGACAAAAAAAGGACCAAACAAGCAATGACAAAGCCAATAAATACCAAAGAAAAAAACATGGAACAAAGACACACCCACCACTCCAACTATATAAAGGACTACAATCACGCCCCTTCATCCCTTGCAAACAGGAGACACAGCCAGCAGCAAACACTAGTACACAGCAACCACAGACACACTCACAACTCACCCATCACACAACTCACACACCATCAGCACCTCATACAAAAGCACAAACACATACACCCAGCAAAACCAACACCAACCCACCATCACTTGCACCCTCACACACACATCCCTCACCACCACCACCCATCGCCATGCCTCCAAAGAAGAATTCAAAGTTCACAGATAGTGAGTTAGAAGTGCTGGTAGACGAGATCATCAGAGTAGAGCCACATTTGTTTGGTACATTGGTCCAAAGGACCCCCATCTCACAGAAAACCAAGATGTGGGCGAGGATTGTGGACAAGGTGAACGCCCAAGCACCAGCAAGGCGCACAAAGGACGACATCCAGAATAGGTGGTATTACGTGCGCAGGAGGGTCAAGAAACTCATCGGAAAAGATCACGCCCTGAGTCAGTGCACCAGCAGTGGCCCTCCTGCCAAGCCAGTCTACTTCAGGACCTGGGAGGAGAAGGTGCGGGACATCCTACCACCAGAGAGAGTCCATGGCCTAACAGACATCCCAGAGCCTGGTGAGTACACAAACAACATACCCAAGATTGTGTGGCAAGGGTACAGTGAAACCATGCACCGAAAGCAAAGCTACACTATCCTATAGATAATCAGCCCAAGATGTGTATGCCAGTCAGACAAACACAATACCTGCCATCTCACAGTGACTGGGAACTGTGTCATGACATGCACCAACCTGCAAACAAATAGAGCAAACCAGTGGCACTAAGCCAAATAGACCCTGCCAGACAGTTTGACACCACAAACACACCACCTCACAGTGCAGCTGACTGTCAGGAAGGAATAGTGGGGATGCACGTGAAGTGAGTGTAGCCAAAAGCATGATGGGGCATGTAGTCACAGATAATGCTCCCCCTCCTGATTGGCCCATCAAGACCTCTCAGAAACATGCCCACACCACAGGGAGTGGAAAATGACTGACAAGATGGCTGACACTGGCTCCTGCTGTGGGGAGCACAAGGCCCTGCTAGGGCTTGTGTGCAAATCAGAAGCAGGACACCACTGACTGACATCCTGAAAGACAACTTGCACGCCCTACAATGGAAGCACATTTCATGGTGGGATGTCTGGCCGGGTGGGAAGGAGGACTGACAGCTCTGACCATACTAATCAGCATGTGGAGACACCCCCCTCAACACAAACTCCACACAACTCACTGGGTACAATGCATTGACACACACCTCATTGAAATATCAGCAAAAGATACCCCGTACTGGGTGCTGCTGTGTGAACACAGGGGCTCACTTTGGACTTGTAGCCGAACAAACACCAGGATGTCACAGTCAGCCATCTTGCCATTGCTGTCACACCCCCTCACAGAGTCAGGAGGGAGGAAGTATGGGCATGCTGGGAAGGGGGGTGTAGCCAAGAGTATGATGGCCCGGTGATGCCACAACTTTCCCACACCAAAATGTGTGAAAAAAGTGATTTTTTCAGCTAAAATTGAGGTTTGCAGGGGATTCTGGGTAAGGAAACGTTGGGGGATCCACTCAAGCCATACCTCCCTGGAAGCCGCCGGATGTCTAGTTTTCAGAAATGCATGGGTTTGGTAGGTTTCCCTAGATGGCCGCCGAGCACCTGGCCAAAAACCCAAGTGACCCCCCTTGCAAAACCAGGTGGTTTTTGCGATAGGCAATTTTGATGTCGCCTCACTACGTTTTGGGCCCTTGCCTGCCGCGGGTACTTGGGCCTCCCACACAAGTGAGGCACCATTTTTACCGGGAGACCTGGGGGAATGCTGGGTGGTGGTAAATTTGTGTGAGCCCAGTGATGCCACAACTTTCCCACTCCAAAATGTGTGAAAAAAGTGATTTTTTCTGCTAAAATTGAGGTTTGCAGGGGATTCTGGGTAAGGAAACGTTGGGGGATCCACGCAAGCCATACCTCCCTGGAAGCCGCCGGGTGTCTAGTTTTCAGAAATGCGTGGGTTTGGTAAGTTTCCCTAGATGGCCGCCGAGCACCGGGCCAAAAACCCAAGTGACCCCCCTTGCAAAACCAGGTGGTTTCACAATAGGCCATATTGATGTCGCCTCACTACGTTTTGGGCCCTTGCCTGCCGCGGGTACTTGGGCCTCCCACACAAGTGAGGCACCATTTTTACCGGGAGACCTGGGGGAACGCTGGGTGGTGGTAAATTTGTGTGAGCCCGGTGATGCCACAACTTTCCCACACCAAAATGTGTGAAAAAAAGTGATTTTTTCAGCTAAAATTGAGGTTTACAGGGGATTCTGGGTAAGGAAACGTTGGGGGATCCATGCAAGCCATAACTCCCTGGAAGAAATGCGTGGGTTTGGTAGGTTTCCCTAGATGGCCGCCGAGCACCGGGCCAAAAACCCAAGTGACCCCCCTTGCAAAACCAGGTGGTTTTGCAATAGGCAATTTTGATGTTGCCTCACTACGTTTTGGGCCCTTGCCTGCCGCGGGTACTTGGGCCTCCCACACAAGTGAGGAACCATTTTGACCGGGAGACCTGGGGGAACGCTGGGTGGTGGTAAATTTGTGTGAGCCCGGTGATGCCACAACTTTCCCACACCAAAATGTGTGAAAAAAGTGATTTTTTCAGCTAAAATTGAGGTTTGCAGGGGATTCTGGGTAAAGAAACGTTGGGGGATCCATGCAAGCCATACCTCCCTAGAAGCCGCCGGGTGTCTAGTTTTCAGAAATGCATGGGTTTGGTAGGTTTCCCCAGATGGCCGCCGAGCACCGGGCCAAAAACCAAAGTGACCCCCCTTGCAAAACCAGATTGTTTAAACATAACTATTGCTTTGTTCCTACAGCGTGAGAATTTTGGAACAATATTGCAATGAAAATGTGGCAGACATTTTGAGGTTTGCAGGACATTGGGGATAAAAAAACTTTTTGAATTCACAAATGAGACATCACCATGAACTCCCATGGGTTTTCGACAATATCTACAGTTGGTGGGTTATTCTTACATGAAAAGTACACCTTGGCGGAGAAACTAAAGACAAAGATTCCTGCACAACCATCTATTCCTCAAACACACACACATACTGGTTGGATTTGGCACGAGGGAGAGTCATGGTTCAGTGTATTAAATTTTATTAACAACAGATTTCACAAAAATGAAATGAACTGTCAATAATAAAATTCACAAAAAACCAAACCAATGACTCGCAGCTCGTGAGCTGTAAAGCCACGTCAAGGCACCAACCACTTTACAGGCCATTCACACACTCATACGTGATACACACAAGACCATTCGCACCACCAGGCACAAAAGCAACACATTACAAAATTCACAAAAAGGGACAAGGTACACCCTGCTTCAGAAAGACAAATATTACTGCACAGCCATCTAATCCTCAAGCACACACACATACTGGTTGGATCTGGCACGAGGGTGAGTGATGGTTCAGTAGATACAATTGTATTAGCAAGTGATTTCACAAAAATGAAATGCACTGTTAAAAATTGAAAGGGCGAGAAACTGAACCATTGACTCACAGCTCGTGAGCTGGAAAGCCACGACAAGGCACCAACCTCTTTACAGGCCATTCATACACCTTTCATACGTGTGAGACATACAAAACCATTCACACCGCCAGCCGCGGGCCCATCACATAACAAAACTCACACCAGCACACAGCGCCATTCAAGGGCCCATCACTTTCACACACCCACAATCCTGACACAGCAACTACACAGGCTGATGGATTGCGTGGAGTGGCACTCAGCTAGCAGTGTGTGTAGTGACCAGCAGAAAGTCACTACTCACACACAGCCAGCCGAGCGCCAGTCCACACACACCGCTAGCAGAGCGCCAGTCCACGCACACCGCTAGCCAAACACCAGTCCACGCACACCGCTAGCCAAGCGCCAGTCCAGGCACACCGCCAGCCAATCGCCAGTCCAGGCACACCGGCAGCCAATCACCAATCCACGCACACCGCCAGCCAAGCTCCAGTCCACGGACACCACCAGCCAAGCACCAGTCCGCACACACCACCAGTCCACGCACACCGCCACCCAAGTACCAGTCCACGCACACCGCCAGCCAAGCACCATTCCACGCACACCGCCAGCCAAGCTCCAGTCCACACACACCACCAGCCAAGCACCAGTCCACGCACACCGCCAGTCCATGCACACTGCCAATCCACGCACACCGCCAGCCAAGCACCATTCAACGCACACCACCAACCAAGTGCCAGTCCACACACACCAACAGCCAAGCGCCAGTCTACACACACCGCCATCACATTTAGGATTTTTTTAGAAAAAAATAAAAACACAAACAAATCGCAAATAGATACAAATCTTCAAACACAAAATCAGCAACTGAATACATTGTACTAACACCAACCTTGAAACATAATCAAATTTTCCAAAGAATACAGACCAGGCAGTTCACTTTACCACTCATGAATGCTCCCCAAAATTATTTTGCGTGTGGTACGCTCTAAAACAAGCAGGGACACACAGTCCAGGTTGAGAAGGACAGTCGGGGCAGTACATACGACTCTCCTTCCGCGTACCTCTTCGCCAACAGACTCTACATCTCCTACTGGGAAAATCTTTTGAGGGTTTGGGAGGAATGTGATCAGGAAAGTGGCGATCTTTTAATCTAGCAACATCCTCCACCACTCCAACTCTAGGAACACTTGCCTGTTCCACTACAACAAGGCTGCCTATTACAGACTCCTGAAACTTAGCAAAAGTCATCTTTGACTCAGGGCAAGAATCCTGGAACACAACAAAAGCATTAAACATTGCCAAGTGGAAAAGATGGATAGACAACTTCTTGTACCAAATATAAGCCTTACGAAGAGCAGTGTAAGGTTCCAACCTCTGATCTACTCTGTCAACACCACCCATGTGCCTATTATAGTCTAAAATGCACACAGGTTTGCGCGCTTCAGCGACCTGACCCCAAACAGTCACAGGTGCAGTGCTTTCATCATGGATGGTAGTCAGCATGTAGACATCTCTCCTGTCTTAAAACTTTACAGCAAGAAGCTCCTCGCAACGCAACGCACTGCACTGTCCCCGCACAAGCTTTTGACAAACAAGTTCTTTTGGGAAACCTTTGCGGTTAGAGCGGATTGTGCCACAAGCAACAGTGTCCACTTTGGCCAATTCCCTGAACAACCGCACACCAGTGTAGAAGTTATCTACATATAAATGGTGGCCTTTGTTAAAAAATCCTCTACCAAGTTCCCAAACAATTTTCTCAGTCACTCCAAAAGTGGACGGACAACCAGGGGGGTTAATCCTGGATTCCTTACCGGTGTAAACCCTGAAATTAGAGCCATATCCAGTCCTACTGTCACACAGCATATACAGCTTTATTCCATAGCGTGCCCTCTTACTAGGAATGTATTGCCTAAAAACCAAGCGACCAAAGACTCATCCACTGCAATTTCTTTCCCAGGAGCATAAATCTCAGAAAATCGATCAACTAAGTGATCAAGGACAGGCCTAATCTTAAAAAGACAGTCACACTCAGGGTGATCTCGTGGCAACGCTAAACCATTATCAACAAGATGCATCATCCGAAGCAGAAGCAAATACCTGTCACGACTCATGTCTGCCGGAAAAATAGACGTTGCCATCAAGGGACTGCTAGACCAATATGAAGACATTGATGGCTTCCTTAGCAAGCCCATCAAAAAAGTTATACCCAAGAACTTCTTCATCTCTTCAAGATTTGTGGGAGTCCACCGGGTAGCTCTAGAGTGTGGCTTAAGACTGGCACTGTTGTCCCTCAAAAACTGTTCGGCATAGAAATTAGTCTGCTCAACAATCTCTGCCAAAAACACATCATCCATAAACAACTGAAAAAAATGTATAGGCAAAAAGTTTTCAGTATTCACTCTACACCCTGGAACACCAGTAAACTCTGGCAATGCCGGCTGCACCATGTCAGGGGCAACCCAGAGGTCATCACTTTCAAAGGGAAGCCTTGCAGCCCCAGCCTGCAGCCCAGATGCCTCTTGCCGCACTACACCAACGGGAAGCCTTGCAGCCGCAGGCTGCAGCCCAGAAGCCTCTTGCCGCACTACACCAACGGGAAGCCTTGCAGCCCCAGGCTGCAGCCCAGATGCCTCTTGCCGCACTATCGGCACATCAGTCTCCTCCTCTAACACAGGCACTTCATCCGCACTAAGAGTATCTTCATCATCCAATGACTCCATATGGAGAGAAAACTCACTGCCAGAATCGTCCCCTGCCTCCTCTCCCTCAGATGCAGAGTCAGTCTCTGAACCATGGTCAGAGGAAGACTCAAACAGCAAACCAACAACCTGCTGAGCAGTAATGCTGCGGCTAGCCATTATACTTACTAAGATAGAACACTGCACAAACAAGTCAACAACAACCAACAATTTGCAAACCAAGTAAGTAAAGAAATGTGTACCTTTATCACAAAGATCAATGTACTCAAAAACTATACAATTCAATTACAAGAGACAACTGCACTCACCTGAACCTACTCTGCAGTGACACAGCAAAAACTAACGATATCCAACTAGAAAGAAGAAAACAAAACAAATTACTCACAAGACAACAAAATACACATCGAGCACCAATGCAAAAAGTTTTTGACACTCAAAAACCAAACATACTGCTATTATTACACCATTTGCAAAAAAAAATTCATGCAGAGAAATCAAACACATTTACATTGTAAAAAAAAAAGGCTAATCTGTCGTGGGTGGGGGGTCCAATACATCATATAAAAAATTGCCCGCTGGAAGCAACCCTTGCCCAAGGGGTCACTTCCAATTTTATTTAAACTAATTCCCTGGTGTCTAGTGGGCTTTTCTGCCCCCCCCCCCCTGGGACCATAAACGGCTACACACAAGACCGATCTGCCCCCAGGGGGGGCAGAAAAGTCTTGATAAATCATTGGGCCCCCAGGAAGCGACCCCTGCCCAAGGGATCGCTTCCTTTACTAAAAAAATAACATCCCTGGTATCTAGTGGGCTTTTCTGCCCCCCCTGGGAGCAGAAATGGCTACATAATCAACCGATCTGCCCCCAGGGGGGGCAGAAAAGTCATAATAACATTTTTGGCCCCCAGGAAGCGACCCTTGCCCAAGGGGTCGCTTCCTAAAACTAGAAAAGACATCCCTGGTGTCTAGTGGGCTTTTCTGCCCCCCCCCCCTGGGAGCAGAAACGGCGACTTATGCGACCGATCTGCCCCCAGGGGGGGCAGAAAAGTCTGAATTAAATATTTCGCCCCCAGGAAGCAACCCTTGCCCAAGAGGTCGCTTCCTAACTCTAAAAAATACATCCCTGTGTCTAGTGGGCTTTTCTGCCCCCCCTGGGAGCAGAAACGGCTAAATAAAAAACGATCTGACCCCAGGGGGGGCAGAAAAGTCTTATTGAATTGTTTTCCCCCAGGAAGCAACCCTTGCCCAAGGGGTCGCTTCCTAATACTAAAAAAGACATCCCTGGTGTCTAGTGGGCTTTTCTGCCCCCCCCGGGAGCAGAAATGGCTAATTATAAGACCGATCTGCCCCCAGGGGGGGGCAGAAAAGTCTTAACAACAATAATCACCACCAGGAAGCGACCCTTGCCTAAGGGGTCACTTCCTAACACACAAAAACACATCCCTGGTGTCTAGTGGGGCATCCCTGCTCCACGATCGCGATGCTGTGCGCGATCGTGGAGCAGGAATGCCCAGCATTGAGACATCAGGGGAGAGGAAATACTCTTTCCTCTCCCCCGATGCCTCAAGGCATCCCAATTCCCCCCCCCCCGCCACACCGGAGCGAAAAACCTACCTGCTCCGTTGGACGCGCTGGAAGAAATGAATTCCAGCGCGTCCAACTCTTTCTGATGACGTCGGAGTGCGCTGTGCGCGCTGACGTCATGGGGAAGCGTGGGGGGGCTCAGGGTGGCAGCGGAAACTCTTCCGCTGCCATCCTCCTCTGTGGGGGCAGGATCGATGCCCCGGGGGGGAGCGCCAGCGCTTCCCCCAGGGGCTGTGCTCACGACGGAGCGGTTCCGTCATAAGCACAGCCCAACCGATGCTCATGACGGAACGGCTCCGTCATGAGCATCGAAGGGGTTAAAACTACTTTTACCGGTCTCAAATGAGTCTATCCTTAGAATTGGCTTGTTTGCGACCAGTACTCATTAGTCTTTATTTTAAAACTTTTTGTAATACAATTTATATACTTACCATTTTTCGTTGATGAAGTGTATTTTGTTGATGTTGTTATTTTGTTGAATTTTGTGGAATTTGTAAAAAGAAAAGTATTTGTTAGCTATATTTTGTATTTTTATTAAGTTTAAAAAATCTAAATAATTTACTTTCTTTTTAGGTTAAGTTATACACTTACTTTGATTTATTTTTAATGATGTTGATTCAAATATTGTGGGCAAGAAAATCTTTGTCCTGTATTTTTTAGGTGGATTTTTAATGAAGTTTAATCTGGGATATTAAAAGAAAAACATGCAATGGTTTTAGATAAACACATTTAAAAAAGTTGAAGTATTTATATTTTGTTACAAAGTTTTATTCTTACCTGTATTGTTGGATTTTCACGATAGTTGTTTATGTCGTTCTTCCTTTTGTGTTCTCTCGCATGCAAAGTGTCACTCTTCTGCCTTGTTTGGCCAATATACAGTCAAATTGGTATTTATTAATTCCTTGTTTTTTTAGTGTTTATTTAACTAGTTAGCATTTTCTTTTGTTTAGTTTAGATTTATTGGGCGAGATAGCTTTTTTGAATTTTTTAGCAGTTACCTTTAAATTAGTTTAAAATATAAAGGGGCCTATTAGGATGGCGGACGGTTCGCCCCTGCCGAGATGGCGGTACCTACCACCAGTCCGGCGGGGGCGAAACGCCCGCCATCACACCAGAAAGACCCCCCGCCATATTAGGATGGCTGGGGGCTACGCGGCGGACGGAAAGACCATCCGCTGCTTGTCCGCTGGTCGACTCGTTGACCGGGCGGAAAACATGTTTAATATGGCGGCAGTGTCTGCAAGACACCGCCATCCATATTAGGAAATTGGTGGAGATCAGCCTTTCCATGGCGGGAAAGGCATGCGGTCTTTGCTATTGGGGGCCCGTAGCGGGCCCCCAGGAAGTTGGGGGGTGTGGGTGCACATGGGGTGTACCTATGGTACCCCCCTACATTGGCAAGGACAAGGTGGCAGGCACCACGCGGTGCCTGTCACCTTGTGTATGCCAATACACAATGTGCATTCCCAGCATTGTGGCGGGCGGTGCTGTGAGCTCCACCCGCAACAATGATGGGAATGTGGGATGCCACTGCCATGGTGACATCCTAATTGAACTTGCGGGACCGCCGCACCCCTGGCGGACGGTCCGGCATTCTGTTACAGTGGTGGGCGGACTTTGTCCACCCGCCATCGTAATAGACCCCATAATGTTTATTTAATGTTTGTATTTATTTCATTTATTGTTTTTATTTAAATATATTTGTAAATAAATGTAATTAAAATTATTTATATATTTGATATATATTAATATTAGTTTTTTTCGGTCTGTTTCATGTTTATTTAATGTTGTAGTTTTTAATTTATTTATTTGTGGTTGTATTAATATTGAATTCATTTTAAATTTGTTTGTTTTTGAAATATTGTTGTACTTTACTTTAAATATTTAGTTCATGTACTTTAATTATATAATTGTAAATAGCAAACTTTTAAGTTGAAATTTTATTTTAGATATAGTTTATATGTATTTTTTCGATATTTGTGTAGTCGATATTGGTAATATCGATATTTTTGGTGTGTTTCATATTATTTCAGCGTTTTCGATATTTTTGTAAACTATGATTTTGGTGTCGATATTTTTGTCATCGATATTTTTTATACAATATATTTTTATCGATGTTTGTGTAATTTATTTTTAAGTATAGGGTGTCGATATTTTTGTATACGATATTTTTCCCACGATATTTCTTTAGATCAAGGTTTTAGGAGTCAATATTGTATCAGTGATCCGTCAGTAAGCCGGTCAGCAGGGCAGACCTAGTGCGCATTTTGAAGTGGGAGAAGCTTCTAGAGTCCTCCCCCTACAAAGGTGTTGGGAATTTCTTGCCTACCTGCCCCAGGGACATGCAGTACTCTCAACTCTTCATCCTGAAGATGGTCTAACATGTATGTCACATAAACCGAAACGGCAACGAGTTCATCTACTTCCCCAGCTTCTGTTTGCTCCAAAGAATTGTTCGCTGTTTTTTCTGGTCTCTCTCTTTGTATTTGATATTATTCTGGAATAGATGTTTACATTCATGATTTGAAGGCATTATTTTTGTCCAACACTCTTCAGCCTCTGTCTTGGTGCTTTGATATAATTTATTGGTCCCCTCTTTTATTCTGTTCACATTAAATCTGTTTATATTTTGAGAAATCCATACCCGTGTTCTAAATGATTATTGATTATTCATACCAAAATTATTGAATTGATGTTTAGATTATTCTATTGTTAACTATCAGTTGGAGCTTGACTATTAAGGAAGTGTTCTGAATGATTTGATTTATTGCATTAAATAGAATCCTTTGTAGGCGCAATTACCTATCACTAGTTGTCGTGCCCAAGCCTCCAAGGGTAGATTGGGTTTCCCACTTTTTTGGTACGAAGTTTCTAAAAGTGGCGTTATCAGACTAATGACTTGTAATCCAACTTTACCATTAAAATGGGTTTTAAATAAAATTCTTTAGAGACCAAACTTGACATTCCTACCTGCTCTAAACTGAACTGCACAGGTTGTGTTCATTTGTTTCCCTAAAGGGCAGACTTTGTGCATCACCCAGTGTGCGCCTGTCTATACTTCACCAACAAGCTCTCATACCTGCCCAGTGAGGATATCTATCCTTTGACAATCAGATTAACTAATATGTTTTCCACTGTTAAAGGACCTGTCATATTTGGCTCACAGAGAGATAAACTATCTTCTATGCTCACATTCGACTGAGACCAAAAGTTTACATAAAGTCAGAAGAAACTTGCAATAGGTAGATAACATGATTATGGATCACTGACAAAATGTCGAGGCCAAAAATATTGTGTGGACAGAATATAGTGTCAAAAATACCAAGGATTAAAATATTGATATTATTGAGAAGGTAATTACAAATTGGTAAGTATACATTTACTATTTTTAACTCCACATCTACATACCTACAGGATACTTATATGTCGTCAAGATGCATCTATTTGTAGTTAAGCTTAGCAAAACTTTGCTTTCCCCTACAAACTTACCTTCATAATATTCTTGCCCTCGATATTCTTGACAGGATATTTTGTACACATGATATTTTGTCCAAATACTTGATATTATCAATCAAACACATAGGTGCCGATTCCGATCCGTTAAAAATAATTTGCGTACCACCCGTATCCGTATTTTTTTTACATACAAGTCGTACAAGTACCGTACAAACTGGCAAGTACGATTCGTCCGTGACAAATAACTACGAATAGCGTCTGGAAAAGTCTACGAGAGTGCGTCGGAAAGTGTCTACGTCCGAATATTGTCGGGAAAAGTGTACGAAAGTGAGCCGGACAGTTTCACGTACAAATCGTAAAACACAAGTCCGAGCGCCCAAGTACGATCCCGACCGTCCGTCCGAATACACAATCGCACGTAAAAAGGCCCGTACGGAGCCAATGCAGTAGCACACATATACACGGGTAAACTCATGCCCGTGTACGATCCGTACAGCCCCCCACCCCCAAATATGTCAGCACCGTACACCACCCTGTCCGCACTGCCCCCAGGCCCGCAACTGTACGCGCCGTACCCCCCCATGTACGCACAGCACCCCCTCATGTGCGCGCCGTACCACTGCATGTACGCGCCATTCCCCAGGGCGGCACGTGTACGCACCGTACCCCCACCGCATGTACGCACTGTACCCCCAGCCCCCCACCGCATGTATGCACCGTACCCCCACCGCATGTACGCACTGTACCAATAAAAAGGGCCCACACACACAACCCATGAGCCTTTGCAACAGACCCACTGCTGCCAGACCCCACTGAGAAACAACTCCACATAGAAACTACTCCACATCACTCATACCTCCACTACACCTTCACTCACACACCTTCACACAACCTCCTCCACAACCATCCCCCTCTTCACATTCACACACACACCGTCACATTCACACCCACACACCCACAACCATCCACACCCACACCCACACCCCACACCATGCCCACAGACAAGAATCCAAAGTTCACAACGGCCGAGCTGGACCTCCTTGTCAACGAAGTCATCAGAGTCGAGCCACAGCTGTTTGGAACCTTGGTCAGACAGACCAGCATAGCTGAAAAATCTGCCATGTGGCACAGGATTGTCGATAAGGTGAATGCTGTTGCGCCCATCCGAAGGACCAGGCATGAATGCCAAGCCAGGTGGTACGATCTGCGCAGGGCGGTCAAGAGGAAAATGAATGAAGAATATGCCCAGACTAACATCACTGGAGGTGGGCCACCCCGCAGACCCGTACACTACCATCCCTGGGAGGAGAAGGTGATGGCCATGCTACCGCCGGTGGGAGTACACGGAGTCGAAGGAGTCGCAGAGCCTGGTGAGTACACAAACAACTCACGTAACATGGGAGGAATGGAAACCACACCCCAACTACAACAAATGCACGCACCTACCCCCAAGCACTCACCGCACACAACCACACTCAAAAACCACGCCCATGCCACTAACGTCACCATGCACCCTTCACAAATCAAGGCAAGGCCATGTCCAAGGCTACAACAACCACAAACACAAGACTGGATGTCCGGGAGGCTGGGAGGGTGGGCCCCACACAAAACATTGTGAAAATGAAACGCAGATGCCAATGCCCTCAGCCCATATGGCATAGGTACATAACCATGCACAATGCACAGGGACTGGCAAAGTACTGACAAGGTAGATGACACTTGGCCCTGCTGTATGCAGCACAAGGCCCTCCTGGGACCACTGTACACTCAAACACCAACTCCACTAGCACAGCTATCTAGCAAAGGAGCTCACACTCACTGTCATGCCAGCATGCACCATGAGGGGACACACACATCACCTGGGAGACCCAATGACAACTCACACTACACACAACAGCACGCCCAGTCACACACCCCCCCTAACACAAGCACACACCCCCGGGGCAGGCAACGGATTCACACACTCCCACAATGGATATGTGACACAGCAAGACCAATCCAGAGCCAAGTAAGCATCAGAGCCAACTATCTACAGGTCACACACTCAGGAGAATATCCCAATCTGTCCCCCGCAACATACCCATCCCCAAGTGGACACTGAGAGGAATGCTAGGGACATCCAACTACCTGGAGGAACTGTGTCAACTTGAATATGTATGAAAAATGGATGTGGCATGAAACAGCATTAACATTGTCTCTCTCTCACACACAGGGCAACGTTGACGATCTCCCCCCAACACTGGGGGGGAAGAATCACAGTCCCAGGCACCACGTGAAGACGATCCCACCGGCAGCGACGAGTCTCACCACTCCGTGGATGACCCCAACCAACCTGGTCCCTCTGGTGTCCAAGCACCTGCAGCACCTGCGTCAGGTACATGTGTGCCAACCCCCACCCCCATTCCTGCCACATCCCAGGAGACACCCAGGATCCCTGCTCGCACTGAACAACACAGCCAGTCTGACCAGGAGGGACAAGGTTCTGCGGGCACCCAGGAGGAGGCAGACAACCCTGCAAATGCCTTCCCTCAGGGGTCCCGTAGACCCGATGTGCCCACAACGGCAGGCCAGGCTCATGTGGGCAGGGGTGATGGGAGTGGAGGCAGGCGGAGGCGCGAACCTGACCAGCCAGCTCAGGACCCTGGTATGTCACACATACGCAACATCCTGGACTCATACCGGCATGACACCAGAGGCATCGACCAGGTCGTGTCCAGACTTTCCAGGATGCAGGGGACCCTCGATGAGATAAATAACATGCAGGTCGAGCACCATGCCAGTGATCAACAACACCAAGGATGGATGGAGGCAAGACTGGCTGAGCTCCTGGCGGTGCACAGACACGTGAGCCAATCACTCTGTCAGATCGCCCAAAGCCTGGCAAACCCTCCCTGTACCATCAGGCGTAGACCAGCACCAGACACAGGGAGGGAGGAGGAGGACGATTCATCTGACGGAGCGTCCCCAGCATCGTCAAGGCCTGCATCTGAGGGTCCCCGGAGGAAGGTGGGTCATCCACAGAAAAGACCGTGAGAGTCAGCGGACCATCCCCATCTCCCAGTTCACCTGGCCTGGCACCTGGCCCCCTGGCGCAACAGCAGCACCTCATCCACTGACATTCTCTGCCACATGGACTTGCTGGTCACAGTCTGACCAATGATGACCAACACTGTGGTCTGGACTCTGATGACTCCAACTGACAAGGATGCCATCTCCCCCTGTGAACTTTGGATTCTATTCCCCCGGTAGAGCACCTTAGCACATCTACCAAAAGACTCACCCGACCAGGTCGTGTCCAGACTTTCCGGGATGCAGGGGACCTTCGATGAGATAAATAACATGCAGGTTGAGCACCATGCCAGTGATCAACAACACCAAGGATGGATGGAGGCACGACTGGCTGAGCTCCTGGCGGTGCACAGACACGTGAGCCAATCACTCCGTCAGATCGCCCAAAGCCTGGCAAACCCTCCCTGTACCACCAGGCGTAGACCAGCACCAGACACAGGGAGGGAGGAGGAGGACGATTCATCTGACGAAGCATCCCCAGCATCGTCAAGGCCTGCATCTGAGGGTCCCCGGAGGAAGGTGGGTCATCCACGGAAAAGACCGTGAGAGTCAGCGGACCATCCCCATCACCCAGGTCACCTGGCCTGGCACCTGGCCCTCTGGCGCAACAGCAGCACCTCATCCACTGACATTCTCTGCCACATGGACTTGCTGGTCACAGTCTGACCAATGATGACCAACACTGTGGTCTGGACTCTGATGACTCCAACTGACAAGGATGCCATCTCCCCCTGTGAACTTTGGATTCTATTCCCCCGGTAGAGCACCTTAGCACATCTACCAAAAGACTCACCCGACCAAAAATAAATTCTTAGTGTTCTGCACATGAGATGTTGCTGTCATTTGGCATTATTCAACGACATATGTGTGTGGAAAAGTCTAACTATGCCTGAGTGTTGAACTAACTCCAGCCATCCATACCCTGGGATCAGAGTCTGGTACAGGACACACATGGGTCACAAGGTATCATTAAATGTAGGCATGGAGCACAACACTCATCTGTGATGGCCTCTGGCTGCTGAAGGTTGCTTGCTAAAATGTGCGGACAGACCTATTTGGGAGATCATCATCAAGGCGTAGAGGTCATGGCCCATGTGGAGGTACCCAGGGAGGGAGTCCCAGGTATGTGTGGCCAGGTGGGAGAACAATGTCCTGTATGCTGGAGTACGGTGGATGTGAAGAACGGTGGCCAGGGCAAGGTTGGATGCACGGAGATGGACCAACAGGTTCTAGGATGACAGACGTACAAGGTTGGTATGGGGTCGGGTTTGTGGACTGCCTCCTGAGTGTGGGTGGGGAGTGTGGAGGTCATCCTGCAGCAGACAGTGATCCATTGCAGCCATCTATGGTGGACGGTGAGGTGGCTGGGGCGCAGGGTGTTGAAGCTGAGGTGTGCAGATGCCCCCTGGAAGTGGACCAGTTTCCTTGGAGTTTGGATGTACTTGCTCCGTAGAGGGCAGGGCAGTATAAGAGACAGATGTTGTCATGGACCTGGGGGATGGTCTGTCTTTACTTGGAGTGGATCCAGCTGTGGATCATGTGCATAATGCAGAGGGTGTTGCAGCATGAGGTACAGATGCTGTGGACTAGCATGGCATATGTGAGCGAGCCAAACATGATGCACAGCATCTTGTGTGTGTGGCCACTGGGTGCTTGTGCAGGACCCGCAGCAGCAGGCGCCATCTCCCTGAAAAATGCCCCATTTTGCACACAAAGACTCAGATGTCAGAAGGACAACTGCAACAGGCGCGTGTGTCAAGTAAGGAGTGTCCAGTGTCACATGGCACACCCAGAGACAATGCATGCACAATCACCTGAGAGCCATTACACCGGATCAGGAAACTGAAGGGCGACCTGCGCACAGGAGACACACCCTCAGCAGCTGTTGATGGCCCATTGTGTGTTCGACCTTGCTAAAAAACATACACGACCATGTACTTCATGCCCAATAGGGAGCCTAATCCATGAGCAACTGCATGCATGTCGCTAAACTACACATGGACTCCTATGCATTATCTACAGCAAGTATGCCAGAGATGCCGCATGCCAAGTGGTTAGAGACCTGCATTGACAGAGATGAGGCACCTTGGAGTGTGACGAACACCTTTATTACTCAGCCTCACACTAATGGAAATGCATCCATTGGAACAGACTCACAGGTCATTTGGCTGAACATGTGTGACCTACACTGGACACCCCCTTCAACACACAGATGTGGTAAATCCTACTGAGCTGGCACACAAGTGAAGGGGTTGAGCCTCACACCCCTTGCTGCACACGGAGAGTCTACAATTCCCCATTGAGCCTCATATGGGGATGTCACACACTATGTCCACCATTAGCATCCCGTATGTTCCTGAGGGACGTTATACACACATTGATGCCTTCATCAGAATCCACAATCCATGACAGATGACTGTCAGGAAGGGTGACTATCAATTCATGGGAGCCATGCAACACGTCATGTGGCCCATGGTGAGTCGACATGTATGCATGGTAACACAACATGCACAGGAGCAGTCCCCACACATCACAAACATGTACCACCCACAAAACACCTTGCTGCACTCCTTACCCAAAATTACTTTTTACCATGTCTGTGCATGTAACTCTGATCCAGCACACGTTGCAATACTCATGAGGAATAGCAGGAGTGCAATGATGACATGAGCAGACGAAAGCCGCAGGAACCTGGGGAGGACAGACACACAACAAGTCAGCGAAGAGCTAGTAATCCGCAGACATGTACATGTACTCTACATAAATGATGTTGTCACCATGCTATTAATGATTTTTGTGTTCCCGAAAAATCTTGGGGAATGACATCATCACTTGAATGACACATCAGAACACACCTCCAAGTCACTTAGCACACAGTCAGCTCGACACACACATTGCAACACATGCCACACAAGGCTCTAAGCGTGCACACTAAGACACAGGGACTCACCATCATGAGAAGAAGTTGCGGATAAGCTGACTCCAGATGTCCTCATCCTCATCCTCCTCCTCATCCTCACTTGCCCCGTTCCCAAGCCCTTCATCCTCCACGGGTGGGTGATCTTGCTCATCCGGATCCAGGATGAGTGGCATGGCCTTCTCCACTGCCATGTTGTGCAGCATGCAGCACACAAGTAAGATTTTGCAGACCTTCACCAGGGCATATGGGAGTGCGCCGCCGGTCTTGTGGAGGCACCGGAATCTGCTCTTCAGGAGTCCAAACGTCCTCTCAATCACGCGCCTCGTCTGCCCATGGGTGTCGTTGTACCGGTGTTCTGCGGCTGTTCTGGGGTTGCGGAGAGGCGTCATCAGCCATGGCATGTTGGGATAGCCAGCGTCCCCTACATGGAAACATCATGGACAGAAGTGGGTCAGGAGAAGCAGTAAGATATTAAGATACCGCAAAATACAGGACTAACAGAGTATACCCACCAACAAGACATGCACGTTCGTTGCGCAGCTGCAGCATCATTTCAGGCACCCTGCTACGTCTCATGATGTAGGCATCGTGTGCTGATCCTGGAAAATGGGCACAGACGTGGGATATCAGCATGTTAGCAAGACATACCACAAGGGCATTGATGGAGTGGTAATGTTTGCGGTTACGGAAGGCTACCTCCTGTGCCTGTGGTGGTACCAAAGCCACATGTGTCCCATCAATGGCCCCAATGACATGGGGCATCCCTCCCAGGGCATAGAACTCACCCTTGACACCTGTCAACTGCTCACGAGTTGGAAAATGTATAAATTCATCCAGGTGTACCAACATGGCCTCTAACACATCATGCAGGACACGGCTGAACATGGTCTGGGACATGCCACCTACATCAGCAATGGTCAATTGAAACGTACCCGTGGCAAAGAAATGTAGGGCTGCCATCACCTTCATCTTGGGTGTCAGTGCAGTAGGATACCTGTGTAGCGGTTGGAGGTGTGGTGCCAGCCTTGCGGTCAAGTTGTCAATCAACGGTTGGGAGAAGCGGTAGCGGCGTATACAGTCACGTTCCCTCATGGCAAACAAGTCTGGCATTGGTCGGGGGAGAAATTTTGAAGGAATAACGGAGATTGAGTACAGCACTACACCAATGTCAATGAACTGAGCACATGTTCAACAGCTAATACACATATGCTACATACAGTGTCTGTTCTGTGCAATGCATCCAGGACACGTATGCCAGCCAGGTGATACCCCTACCAAGAGTCAGCTACACACGTGGGTGCTCAAGGTCAAGGTCAACATGACATGCCATGAAACTAGCTGTGGGCCAGTGTAAGTGAACAGGCAGACGCATTACAGGAGTGACAGACATCCACATATGTGCAGAAGATGCATGCTTATCATACAGACAGGTTGCGGAACACTAGAGGCACAGGTCACATGTCCTTGAAATAGGACAGTCCACACACCTTGCCATGAAGGTGTACATGTCAAGACTGATCACACATACATTGAGACTACGCAGATATGTCCTTGTCTCGCAAGTCCATGTGCGATGCATACATACACCCGTTACGTCTGATTCCACATGTGGCCTGGTGTGCGTAATAGTGTGCCATGCCCATCGACATGCAGACACATGTTGGATGCAGCAACTGCAGATGCATGTCACGGAACAACTAATGAAAGCTCATGGGAACACATGACACACACATGACATAGTCACATCGTGCAACGCCGGTAGTTACATGTCAGGTGTCATTATCCGTGTCCCTGCCATCAGGGGACATTTGCGGGTGTAGGTGACTGTGCCATGCAAGTGATGCAGTGCTCGACTGTCCCCAGAGAGTAGCTCCTCTGTATCAATTGATATCAAGTAATTTGCTGTTGTGTCATGCTCCCCATTGTTTCCCAGTGGCATGGTGGGTAAACCAACTGTGTGGTGCAGGGCCTACATATGTTTGTAGTATTGTAGATGTTACTCATGGTGCTGTTCATGCTATGCGCTGTGTCCTATGTAGTATGGACTCATGTGTCATATGTATACAGGTGGCTGATCATTTCCTGTCTCTTCACCTTGCCCACAGCATCGTCGGGGGAAACCGAGGATGACACTGGCACGGACGTGGGGGAGGGATCCAGCACCGGGGCCAACAGTGCTGGGGAGTCTGGCGCAGCAAGTGGCACGGAGGCCGAGGGGAGTCAGGCGGAGGACCTGTCCAGTCCCAACACCGACTATGACGCTGACGGGTCCGAGGCAGAGCTCCCAGAGGGGACGGAGACTGCTCCCAGAGCTGAAAGCAGCACTCCATCTCTCGCCGCACCCTCCATTCCCATCACCGCACTCCCACTTGCTCGGGTCCCTTGTGTCCATGCTAGGCGACAACAGGTGCGTGAGAGACGGCAAGGAGGTGTATTTAAAAGGTGAAGGGTGCACTTCCACTCTGGATCATTCTGTGGTGTGTAGGCACATTCAATTGCATGGTGCTTGTCATATCCACGCTCATAATTTAGCTTGCATTCTGAAAGGGATTCGTGCCAGTTATGACCCCGTCTTGTACGCTGCTTGCTTACGGTAGTTATGTGCTATTCAATGATGAAGCTTGCTGTGGGATGCTGCTGGGAATTCCTCACATCGTGACTGTATCACTACGAGTGGTCTTCTGTAATTACTTCCTTTTCCCACCCACGAATGGCCGGCTCGATGTATCCATCTGGCCTTTCATTCCAACCTTGAAAGCAGAGTTCAACAAGATGAGCAGAATAAGGGCTCGATTGTCTCAAAAACAAGTCGTGTTGACTTCATCCCGAGAAACATTTGTCCTTCACGTAGCTAACACGCGCACAGAGGTGTAAGCGCTTTTGAACACTGATCTCCCGCTACATTTTGGGACTCGGATTCAGGCTATCTTTCATGCCTCGTCAACAAGTGGCCTGGCTGCTTTTTTTCTAAATTGTGGGCTCCGGCCTCGTGACCTCCTTCAAAACTCTGTTTGGTGTGATCCCCGCATTTCATCATTCGATTTTTCTAGCGTCTTCGGAGGTCTCCCTTTGCTTCTCGCCCTCGTAGCTGGGGTGCTATTATTGATCTGCGTTCTACGCTATGGCTGCACAACTTGCGTTACAAGACAGCATGCACCGGCTGCTCCATCTTCGGAAACAGATGCTTGAATTATATGGCACTCTGCCGCTGGCGACCTTAAGCAGTGCCTATGGATTGTCCTTCCGGTTTCCCTTCTTTACCTGCGTGCAACCTGTCTTTCATTGCCTAGATTTTCCATTCGAATGGGCTCTGGATTTGTGCCTGTCTAACTCGGTGTCTCCTGACCCGGATTATGATCGACTGATGAGCCCCTTAGTTCGCTCATGAGTTGGCCTGTTCTGGCGTCAGGATTATGGCCTGTGCTGCAGCACATGGAGTCCTTGGGAATTGGGACATCGGAACGGCTGCAACTGAATTCTTATCCAGAAGTTATCTTGATGTCCCCACCTGTTGTCCACAAATGGTGCTGGATTCCCCGATTGTTGAGGAACACGTGTGTTCTTTCCCCCTGCTGAACTGGATGGCATATAATTTTGCGGAACGTTCAAATGATTTCCTCTTGGAAGCTGTTGCTACTTATTGTGCTTATACCTTGATGGATTGACTTTGGCCCTGCTCTTTTCATGGTGCATCCATGGATGTTATATTTTTTGCCCTTTTACATGGTTAATTTCCCTGCAACGTCGTTCATCATTGAAATTTCTTTTCTGACTATTTCGCTTCCCTTCTATGGACTTCCAGTTCATGCCCTTGGTTCCGTTCTATCAAACTTGAACTCTGCGTTCTTGATTTTGCGCCCCTAGTGGTTAGTGGTACGAACAAGGGGGGGTGTAGTGATGATTCCTATCTCCCTATGTACAATGCTAAGTTGGCACCACCGCGTTAGTTGTTAGTAAGCCATCTTGCCAATTTTGCTGCTTTTGCACACGACACTGTAGTTGCGTGTTAATAATTGAAAAATGCCTACTCAAGTTTGCTTCACATGAGAACTGTCTGTTGTTTGACATCCTTCAGAGTGGGCAGCGAGCTTGTACTGTACATTGTGTACTTAAACAGTCTGGGTGACTAGACGGTGCATGTTGTTGTGTGCAGGTTGATCATCCCACTATTTAGCCATTACATGCATGCAGCTGCAGATACCTGATAGACGAGTGCTTGCCATATTGCAGTGCAGCACGTTTTAGTTTCATTATGATGGAGAACTTTCGCAGGAGACGAGACTAGATGATCCTGTGATGTGTTTCCACTGAGCTGATCTGTACGATGGGGGGTCCCCCATTCAAGCCTAGAGACCTTCTATTAGTCGAATGATACTACTATTGGTTTACTGGCAACAGGAAGGTTGCTGTTTCCACTGTCATTTTCTCATGATTGCTCCTTTCATTGTCTATGATATTGCAACAATGCTGATGCTTCTGCACTTAACCATTTGTCTGCTCATGTTAGCCACAGTACTGCATCTTAGGACGCGAGGTTCATTGAATGAACTCATTCAACTTTACCGTGTCTTTGTCTATTCTGTTGTGGACTGATCTGAGAATAATGACGAACAGGTATGTCTGATTCCCACCATTCCTGAGAATATTGTCAGTCGCTTGTTCTGGGTTGTCTATACATTGGGACCGCAGATCTCAACCTCGGCTAACAAATGGGACACTAAGCTAGTCGGATTAGGGGTTCTGGGTTCTGAGGGGAGTTTGTGGTACACCAAACATGTCTCATTCGTGCCCGGCACCGCACCCCCTGCCCCTGTCTCCCCTGCTGCCATCAATGCAGAGTCTATGGACATTCAGCGCCAGTTGCAGGTTGGTCAGTCATCGCTGCTGCGTGTCCTCCATGGCCACACCAGACTGCTGACACGGATGGTGTCGTACATGGAGGGCATGTCATCAGCGATGTCTGAACAACGGATGTTGATGAGGTCCATGGACTCGTCACTGACGGCAGCAGTGGGTCTCCTGCAGCGCTCCGTCCCCCCCTACCCCGGCACCATCCGCACTTCCCACTCCCATGCCTGTCCCATACACACCCAGACGTCCCCATGCACGCACCCCACCAGACACAGGCAGCACATCACCAGGGACGGCCAAGCGCACACCTCCTGTCACGCACACACAGGGGGGAGAATGCACAGCCACTGGGTCGGGGGGAAAACAGCAACCACGCTGTCACAGTAGGAGTCCACAGTCCTCCCGACCCACTACCTCCAATACCACTTCCCTTGGCTCTCCTGCCCAACAGCCAGACAGTGAGTCCTTCATGGCCAGTCTGTCCCTCAGCCCCAGTGTGACACCACCCCGCAAGCGTTTGAGGGATTCCCCAGGCAGGGTAGTTGATTCCCCCCCCTGTCCACACCCTCCCCCAGTTGCGCTGCGACCCATCCCTCTGACCCCCCCCTCTTTGGGGCCTGTGGTTCCTTCGTGTGCAGGGGAGACACTGGAAGAGCTTGCGGCCGTGTGCAGCACCATACTGACCTCCTCCTTTGGTGCTGCCCCACCCCCTGTGGTGGAGTCATCCGTCCCTGCACCCACGACACCTACCCGTGCCCCTCCTGTCCCTGCGGTGCCTGGTTCTTCCTCCCCACATGATGCCCCCCCTTCTGGGGACTATATGGTACAGTGAACTGCTAGTGGAGACGCGTCCCAACGTGTCCCCCCCCGGACTTCGTATCTGGCGTGGCCTATGGGCTTGGTGAATAGTGTACTGTAGCTAATTTTCTTTGAAATACTGAATGTGGTTTTTTGTTTTTCGTTAGCACACTATTGCTTTTCTGGTATTTCCTTTGGTGCTGCTGCTCCCTGAGTTGGGGTGGTGATAATGTGTTGGGTGTCTGGGAAATGTTGTAGTGTGCTGCTCATGGGGTGGACCCTGGTATCTGCATGCCGTCACAAGGTGTCTGCATATATTCGTAGGTCATGTTAGCTCTTACTGCATGGTGACATTGTCCCAAGGTGTGTTCTTTCCTCTGTGGCACCTGACATCTTCCCTGCAGGGTGTTTCCCAATTGTTGTGCTGAGCTGTGTCAACATTTCCTCGGTGTGTGACACATCCCTTCGACTTTGGGCATGCATGCTCTGCAATGTCTCCACCTGCATCGTTTGTGGCATCCTTGCTTGACACTTTACTTGTGTATGGAGTATATTGACATGACTTCATGTGGACATTTTCCCTTTTACGCACTATGCATGTGTGAACTCCCTGCCTCACACACATGTGTTACGTGTTCTGCAGGGTATTTGGGCACCTGACTGACAATTGTGGGCATTGTATCTGTGTGTACTCCACCCTTTTCCTTCCATGCGAGGCTACAACTTGTTGGCTGCCCCGGCACCTGTACATTCCTATCTGTCCTGGAATGTGGGTGACTGTGTGTGTTCCCTTAGGTTCTCTTAGTTTAGTGGTGTTGGACATGAGGATACAGTCTTGTTGCATGATCTCAGTGTGTGTATTGTGCTGCCTCCGCCAGGGGTGGGTATGCATGTGTAATTTGTCATCACACCCACATGTGGTGTGTCATGCAGTGGGGGAAGGACATCCATCCTCATGGGAGTGGGACACTGCTGTCAGTGATGTGTTGTCATGGCAGTCTCCACATCGTCTTGTCACACATTGTGGATGCCTTCATGCACCCATGGAGTTTTGCTCATCGGAGGGTGATGTACACACCCCCATGTCTCTGTCCACTGCTGGGGGTCCTCTACACCCACCCCTCACATGTCTGGGCACTGCTGGGAGTGATAGGCACACACCCCTATGTATCTGTCCACTGTCGTGGTACGAGCCGTACCCACACGCTGATGGCCTGGGTATGGGCCGTACCCCTACGGCACCCCAACTTTGGGGGTGCGGCCTGTACCCATGCTTTTGGGACGTGGGTACAGGCCGTACCGCCATTGTTGGTGTGACGTAGGGGTAGGCGTGGTATGTGCCGTACCTACGCGCTGATGGCCTGGGTACGGCCCGTACCCCTACAGCACCCCAACTTTGGGGGTGCGGCCCGTATCCATGCCTTTGGGACGTGGGTACGGGCCGTACCGCCATTGTTGGTGTGACGTAGGGGTAGGCGTGGTACGGCCCGTACCCATGCTCTGGGGGCGTGGGTACGGGTCGTACCAGCATCGTGGCGGTGACGTAGGGGTACGCGTGGTACGGCCCGTACCCACGCTCTGGGGGGCGTGGGTACGTCCCGTACCACCATTGTGGTGGTGACGGGTACGCGTCCACGTCCACTTCCGTTGTGGCGGGACGTGGTATTGGTGGACACACCCCCGAAGTGACCAGACCATGGAGGTAATTATTGTGCAGGATGTTTTAGTAATTTGTGGGGTGTGGGTTGTGTTTCCTGCCCCTTGCACACACACACACCCCACCCCTTTGCCCCTGGGGGTTGTTCTGACCTTCTGCGGTGTCTGCGTCGGTTTCTGTACGTGAGGTGGTAGGCTATGAGGGCCGGGATGATGCGTAGGTTGGGGTCCATCGCTGTCCGTCCCGTACCGGGGCTCCTTGTTCGCGTCGTCCTCAATTACCCGGCAGTTTTTGGCTCCCGTAAAAAATGCTGCGTGCGGAGTGACGTGGGCACGAATTGTACTTGCTGGTCCGTATAACGCTGCCTGACTTCGTCCGAACATCGCGTATGCGCCGTCCAGAATCAGATTTGTATGTATTTTTTGGCCGGTCGGTGTATTTTACGACTCGTACGGAAATGGTAGTTCTGTGCGAATCGTACTTCCGAGTTTGTAAGGTGTTTTTCCCGGGTTTGAGTCGGACGGAAAAAACGCTCCGTATGACCATTCATAACCGGGTTTTACAGGATCGGAATCGACACCATAGTGGGTAAAGAGTGCAAATATTTCGATAACCCTGTTCACTCACAATTATACATGTGAACTTGAACCTGGGTTGAATAGCTAATGTTTTGTAAATTCAAGACCTAAATGTTAAGGGGGATGATCTGTATTTGTGTGTATTAGGGGGTGAGGTACACTATGTCCAGGCAGGTCATCAGGACCTGGCTGTGAGTTGAATCGTTCTTTTGTCTGCTTTGTTATGGCTGGACGATTGGTTCTCCAGGATACGTTGGTCTCCCAATAGTGCATGCCTTATTTGCCTCTCATGAGCTTTTGTGACCAATGCCAGCGAATCTCTAGAGGTCAAGGTTTTTAGCTGAGATGTAAGATTATTTAACAGGTTTTCAGGTGTAAGTTGAGGTTGGTAACTGGGTGAATTGGAGTACTCAGGGAGTGATAAACTAAATGCACACAGGCTACATCACAAGACAGTTTGAAAGAACACTGGTGAACAGTGTCTCTAGTGTCTTGCTGGAGTAGGTTTTCCTTGGTGTGCCATTCATTAGATATTGCTTCAGATGCCTGCTTTGATTATTTTTATATCTTTAAGTGTCTAATTGTTTCCTAGTTTATCAGTACGACCTTCCTTCTATTCACACTATATTAGGTTTTTTGCTCTAGAACGCCTGCACGGGCATATGAAACAATAAAATATGAATAAACCATATATCGCGATGCAGATGGAAGTACATGCTTACTGGGCATTGTTCTCTTACAGGTGTGATGCATATGGGGAACAGCCATTACATTGTGGCTGTTATCCAGCATGCCATTACAATGCATGCGTTACCATGCATGTGTTGTAACAACACGTAGTCTTTACTACGCATTTTTTTACAACGCATGTGCTTTACCACGCATGCCTTTACAACTAATTTTGTTGTAAAGATATGTATGGTGAAACACATAGTTTGTAAAAAAATATAGGGGGTTCACGTTGTTGTGAGGAAACAGAGGCTCTTTCATTTCCTCACAACAACGTGCAACACCCCTCAGACCCGAAGTGCACTGACGCTCAGACCCCAGGAACCAGGAGGAGAGAGACAAACCACGCAGAGAGAGAGGTAAGAGGGATTGGGTCTGGGCTGGAAGTTACTATTTTAGGGTAAAAAAGGGTCAGTGGGGTCGTGCAGGATAGTGTTATAGGGTTAAGGGTAGGGGGTCATTCAGGGTAATGTTTTAGGGTCAGGAGAGGACTGGGGTCGGGGGAGGGTCGTGCAAGGGTAGTGTTTAGAGTCGGAGGGGGTCGTGCAGGGTAGTGTTTTAGGGTAGGGAGAGGATTGGGGGTCGGGGAGAGGGTCGTGCAGGGATAGTGTTTTAGGGTTTAGGGTAGGGGTAGTGGTTTAGGGTAGGGTCACGGGGGTCAGGTGTGGTAGTGTTTAAGGGTACGGAGAGGACATGGGGTTGAGGGTCATGATGGGTAGAATTTTAGGGTAGGGTCAGGGGTCGTGCAGGGTAGTGTTTGAGGGTTGGAAGAGGACTGGGTCAAGAGGAGGGTTGTGGAGGGGTAGTGTTTTAGGGTTTAGGGTAGGGTCGTAGGGGGTAGTTCAGGGTAGTGTTTTAGGGTAGGGAGAGGACTGAAGGTCAGGAGGAGGGTGGTGGAGGGGTAGTGTTTTTGGGTTTAGGGTAGGGTCATGGGGTTATGCTTGGTAGTGTTTTAGGGGAGGGGGAGGACTGGGGGTTGGGAGAAGGGTCGTGCAGTGGTAGTGTTTTTGGGTAGGGCGAGGCCTAGGGTCAGGGGGAGGGTAGTACAGGGGTAGTGTTTTAGGGTTTAGGTTAGTGTTGGGGGTTATGCAGGGTAGTGTTTTAGGGTAAGGAGAGGATTGGGGGTCAGGTAGAGGGTCGTACAGGGGTAGTGTGTTATGGTTTAGGGTAGGGTCGGGGGTGCAACTTACCGTAGACACTTTTACAAAGTGTATGCCTTTAGCACGCATGCCTTTGCGTTGTAATGGCATGTGTGGTAAAGGAATGCGTTGTGATGGTCGGTCGTTGTAAGGGTACTAGCTTAGTAATGCCTTTGTTGTAATGGCGCTCATGGTATTAGTATGCGTAGTATTGTCATATATTCGATGCATACGGTAAATGGGCTTTAGTTAAGGGAACATTATGTAGGAGATCTGTGAATTTTCTGAATGTCTATGGTTCCAACTTTTATGATTCTCTTTTGCATTCTACTCAATTTGCTGAGTCTAACGCTGTGAGTGAATATGAGATGTAGGCTGCATTTAATCCTGTCTTACACAGATCAGCGCCCATGACAAAGGTCACAGGAAATATATGACCTTTCGGCAGTGTTGTTTTCTGCATAAATAAGGATTTGCTGCATGTGCCACATAAGAGACAATCTGCAGCATGGTTTGTAGATTTCAGCAAACAAATATGGTTCTAGGTCAAAGAGATCAAACAGTACTAACAATGTGCCACACATGGGTGCCAATTCCGAACCGGGTAAAAATGTTTGCCTACAACTCGTATCCGTATATTTTCATGTACGAATCGTACAAGTACCGTACAAACTGCGAAGTACGATTCGTACGTGAAAAATACATACGAATTGCGTCGGGAAAAGTGTCCGATAGGGAGCCGGACATTTTCACGTGCAAATCGTAAAACAGAAGTCCGAGCGCGCAGGTACGATCCGTACCGCCCGTCCGAATACACAACCGCATGTAAAAGGCCCCATACGGAGCGAACGCTGTAGCACACATGTACACGGGTAAACTTGTGCCCGGATACGAGTCGTACAGTCCCCCCTCACCCCGCACATGTCAGCACAGTACCCCCGTATGTCAGCATTGTACCCCCCCTCCGCACCGTACCCCAACACCTTAGCACAGCCCCGCACCTGTACGCGCCGCACCCCAGGCCCGTCTACGCATACTAATACCATGAGCGCCATTACAACATTACAACACTGTATGTCCCGTACCCCAGGACCGTACCCCAGCACCCCACCTGTTTGCACCACACCCCAGGCCCGTCTCCCAGCCCCGTACCTGTACGCACCGTACCCCAACACTGTAGCCCAGCCCCGTACCTGTACGCATCATACCCCAACACCGTAGCCCAGCCCCGTACCTGTACGCACCGTACCCCAACACCATAGCACATCCCCACACCAGTATGCACCCTACCCCAACACCGTAGCATAGCCCCACACCTGTACGCACCGTACCCCAACACCGTAGCACAGCCCTGTACCTGTATGCACCATGCCCCAACACCGCAGCACAGCCCCGCACCTGTACGCACCGTACCCCATCACCCTAGCACATCCCCGCACCTGTACGCACCGTACCCCAACCCCATAGCACAGCCCCGCTCCTGTACGCACCGTACCCCAACACCCTAGCACATCCCCGCACCTGTATGCACCGTACCCCAACACCGTAGCCCAGCCCCGTACCTGTACGCACCGTACCCCAACACCATAGCACATCCCCACACCAGTATGCACCCTACCCCAACACCGTAGCACAGCCCCACACCTGTACGCACCGTACCCCAACACCGTAGCACAGCCCTGTACCTGTACGCACCATACCCCAACACCGCAGCACAGCCCCGCACCTGTACGCACCGTACCCCATCACCCTAGCACATCCCCGCACCTGTACGCACCGTACCCCAACCCCATAGCACAGCCCCGCTCCTGTACGCACCATACCCCAACACCCTAGCACATCCCCGCACCTGTACGCACCGTACCCCAACACCCTAGCACATCCCCACACCTGTACGCACCGTACCCCAACACCGTAGCACATCCCCGCACCAGTACGCACCATACCCCAACACCGTAGCACATCCCCGCACCTGTACGCACCGTACCCCAACACCGTAGCACAGCCCTGCACCTGTACGCACCGTACCCCAACACCGTAGCCCAGCCCCCCACCTGTACGTGACGCACCCCAAGCTCGTACTCCAGCCCCGTACCTGTACGCACCGTACCCCAGCACCCTCACCCAGCATTGTGTATGTACGGACCTTACCTACGCGAAAATTACTCGTACAGAACCAGGACACTGTAAAACAGCACAAGGAGCATCAATTCGACTCGCACAACACCACAAAACACGTCAACATGACAAAATACATCTCCATGACTGACCTGGCACATCCAAACAGGCAAACAGAGGCCCTAAATCACAACCACCTCTTATAACACACCCACCACAAATTCAAACCCAGCCACACCCACAAATGGACCACTAAAAAGGGCCCACACACACAACCCATGAGCCTTTGCAACAGACCCACTGCTGACAGACCCCACAGACAAACAACTACACCTTACTTACACCTTAACTACACCTTAACTTACACACCTTCACACAACCTCATTCACAAACACCCCCTCTTCACATTCACACCCACACACCCACAACCATCCATACTCACACCCCACACCATGCCCACAGACAAGAATCCAAAGTTCACAAGGGCGGAGCTGGACCTCCTCGTCAACGAAGTCATCAGAGTTGAGCCACAGCTGTTTGGAACATTGGTCAGACAGACCAGCATAGCCCAAAAAACAAGCCTGTGGCAGAGGATTGTCGATAAGGTGAATGCTGCTGCGCCCATCCGATGGACCAGGCATGAATGCCAAGCCAGGTGGTACGATCTGCGCAGGGCAGTCAAGAGGAAAATGAACGAGGAATACGCCCAGAGTAACATCACTGGAGGCGGGCTGCCCCACAGACCCGTACATTACCATCCCTGGGAGGAGAAGGTGATGGCCATGTTTCCGCCGGTGGGAGTACACGGAGTCGAAGGAGTCGCAGAGCCTGGTGAGTACACAAACAACTCACGTAACATGGGGGGGATGCCATTCACACCACAAATACACAAAATGCACGCAACTTCCCCCAAGCCCTCACCGCACACAACCACACTCAAAAACCACGCTCATGCCACTAACGTCTCCATGCCCCATTCACAAATAAAGGTAATGCCATGTCCCAGGCCACACCAACCACAAACCGAAGACTGGATGTCCAGGATGCTGGGAGGGTGGGGCTCACACAACACATTGTGCAACTCCGAAGCAGACACCAATGCCCTCAGCCCATATGGCCATGCACCATGCCCAATGCACAGGGACTGGCAAAGTACTGACAAGGTAGCTGACACTTGGCCCTGCTGTAGGCAGCACAAGGCACTCCTGTGACCACTGGACACTCAAACACCAACTCCACAAGCTCCGATATCTAGCACAGGAACTCAAACTCACTGTCATGCCAGCATGCACCATGAGGGGACAGACACATCACCTGGTAGACCCAATGACAAATCACACTACACCCAACAGCAGGCCCGGTGACACACCCCCCCTCACACAAGCAAACACCCCCGGGGCAGCCAACGGATTTACCCACTCTCACAATGGACTTGTGACACAACAAGACCAATCCATCGCCAAATAAGCATCCGAGCCAAAATTCTACTGGTCAAACACTCAGGAGAACATACCAATCTGTCCCCCGCAACATACCCATCCCCAAGTGTACATTGAGAAGAATGCTAGGCACATCCAACTACCTGGAGGATCTGTGACAACTTGAATATGTATGAAAGATGGATGTAGCATGAAACAGCATTAACATTGTCTCTCTCTCACACACAGGGCAACGTCATCGACCTCCCCCCAACAATGGGGGGGAACAGTCCCAGGCTCAGCGTGAAGATGATCCCACCGGCAGCGACGACTCTCACCACTTCGTGGATGACCCCGACCATTCTGGCCCCTCTGGTGCCCAAGCCCCTGCAGCACCTGCGTCAGGTACATCTGTGCCAATCCCCACCCCCATTCCTGCTACATCCCAGGAGACACCCAGGAGCCCTGCTCGCACTGAACAACAGTTCAACGGCAGGCCAGGCTCATGTGGGTTGGGGTGGTGGGAGTGGAGGCAGGCGGAAGCGAGAACCTGACCAGGCAGCTGAGGGAACCGGTATGTCACACATACACCACATCCTGGACACATACCGGTGTCACACCAGGGGCATCAGCCAGGTAGTGTCGAGCCTCACAGAGATTAAGGGGACCCTCGACGAGATGAAGAACCTGCAGGCCGAGCAACATGCCAGTCAACAACAACACCAAGGATGGATGGAGGCAAGACTGGCTGAGCTCCGGCTGTGCAAACGGACATGAGCCGTTCACTCCGTCCGATCGCCGACAACATGGGCAACCCTCCCTGTGCCACCAGGCGAAGACCACCACCAGCCATAGGGAGGGAGGAGGAGGAGGAGGATATGTCCGACGGAGTATCACAGACATCGTCAAGGCCTGCATCTGAGGGTCCACCCAGGAAGGTGGGTCGCACACGGAAAAGACCGTGAGAGTCAGCGGACCATCCACATCTCCCAGGTCACCTGGCCTGGCACCTGGCCCTCTGGTGCAACAGCAGCACCTCATCCAATGACATTCTCTGCCACATGGACTTGCTGGTCACAGTCTGACCAATGATGACCAACACTGTGGTCTGGACTCTGATGACTTCCAAAGCAAAGGATCCCATCTCCCCCTGTGAACTTTGGATTCTATGCACCCGGTAGAGCACCTTAGTTTATCTACCAAAACACGCACCCCACACTAAATAAAAATCTTGGGCCCGATTCACAGAACTAACTTAAGACAAAATCCTAAACTTACTATCATTTTGGTATTCACAGAAGGCACTTACTCATTTTGGTATTCACAGAAGGCACTTACTCATTTCGGTATTCACAGAAGTTAGGAGTCCTAACTTTAGGACTCCTAAATGCCTTCTGTGAATACCGAAAGTCTTAAAATTAGGATTTTTCTCAGTTTAGTAGTAGTATAGTTAGGACTCCTAACTTTAGGACTCCTAAATGCCTTCTGTGAATACCGAAAGTCTTAAAATTAGGATTTTTCTCAATTTAGTAGTCCTAAATTTAGGACTCCTAACTTTAGGACTCCTAAATGCCTTCTGTGACTACCGAAAGCCTTAAAATTAGGATTTCTCTCAGTTTAGTAGTAGTATAGTTAGGACTCCTAACTTTAGGACTCCTAAATGCCTTCTGTGAATACCGAAAGTCTTAAAATTAGGATTTTTCTCAATTTTGTAGTCCTAAGTCTAAACTTAGGACTACTAAATTGAGAAAAATCCTAATTTTAAGACTTTCGGTATTCACAGAAGGCATTTAGGAGTCCTAAAGTTAGGAGTCCTAACTATACTACTACTAAATTGAGAAAAATCCTAATTTTAAGACTTTCGGTATTCACAGAAGGCATTTAGGAGTCCTAAAGTTAGGAGTCCTAACTATACTACTACTAAACTGCAAAAAATCCTAATTTTAAGACTTTCGGTATTCACAGAAGGCATTTAGGAGTCCTAAAGTTAGGACTCCTAACTTCTGTGAATACCGAAATGAGTAAGTGCCTTCTGTGAATACCAAAATGAGTAAGTGCCTTCTGTGAATACCAAAATGGTAGTAAGTTTAGGATTTTGTCTTAAGTTAGTTCTGTGAATCGGGCCCCTTTATTTTTTCATGAGATGTTGCTGTCATTTTGCATTAGTCCACAACATATGTGTGTGTAAATGTCAAACTATGCCTGAGTGTTGAATTTACTCCAGCCATCCATACCCTGGGATCTGAGTCTGGTACAGGACACACATGCGTCACAATTTATCAGTCAATGCAGACATGGAGCACAATACTCACCTGTGATGGCCTCAAGCTGCTGAGGGGTTACTTGCAATACTGTGCGGACAGATCTATTTGGAAGAGTATCATTAAGGCGTAGAGGTCATGCCTCATTTGGAGGTTCCCGGGGAGGGAGTCCCAGGTATGTGTTCCCAGGTGGGAGAACTATGTCCTGCATGCTGGAGTATGGTGGATCTGAAGAATGGTGGCCAGGTCAAGGTTGGATGCACGGAGATGGCACTACGGGTTCTCGAATGACAGTGGTACAAGGTTGGTGTTGGGTCGGGGTTGAGGCCTGCCTCCTGAGTGTGGGTGGGGAGTCTGAAGGTCATCCTGCAGCACACAGTGATCCATTGCAGCTATCTCTGCTGGACAGTGATGTGGCTGGGGCGCGGGATGTTGCAGCTGAGGTGTGCAGATGCAGCCTGGATGTGGACAAGTGTCCTGGGAGTTTGGATGTGGCTGCCCCGTAGAGGGCAGGGCAGTATTTGACACGGATGTTGTCGTGGACCTGGGGGACGGTCCATCTTTCCTTGGAGTGGCTCTATCTGGAGATCATGTGCATAATGCAGAGGGTGTTGCAGTCTGAGGCACAGATGCTGGTGATTACCATGGCAAATGTGAGCAAGCAATCCATGATGCACACCATCTTGTGTGGATGGACACTGGGTGCTTGTGTGGGGCTTCTGCGGGTGGGACACAAGCAGTTGACCCAGCTGTAAGGGGACAATCCTCAGATGTTGAGCTCAGTCCTGTACAAGTCCAGCCTCAGGTGGCTGCTGTTCTGCCATTCATCAATGGATGTCAACAAAAGGAGGGATAGATGGGTAAGTTTAACGAGGTCCAGTGTACATACCCAAGCGACTAGTAAGACAAAAAGGGTACAGAGTTCCTCAGGTCAGTTAAGAACAAATAGTGATTTCAGCAAAAAGTTTCGTCTGTCATGAAAAAGGGGGGGAGACCCTTTAGTTGGAACTAGGGCCCTCACACACCCAGCAAGCTAGGTGTCATGCTTCATCATTTGAGCCTGCCCCTCGTCAGGTCGGCGCTGCAATTCCTGACGGGCTCCCAATATTGGGGCTCTTTGGCGGGGATCTTCTGTTCCTGCCGAAGGGTGCTGTGGGGGTAAGGGGCCCTAGAATGTGTAGATGTGGTGTACGGATAAAATAGGTACTGTTAGTCCACAGGAAATGTGTTTAATAAAGTGGTAAACAGCCTAGTTAAAAAGAAAATGAGGTGGGGATAGCTACTAGTGATTATGATGCTAGTTGTGTATGCCCTACTCTCAGAAGGATCAACATGTTTCTTGCCCTTTAAGCCAGTAATTGGTCACGGCAATTCGTCAGGATCAGGAAAACATAAACTATCTACAACAAGGTATGTGTGTTTTACATACCCGAAAGGTGCTCAGGAGTCACCTATGGAAACATTGGAGACAGAAAACACATGACAAAACTGTAAAGATAAACAATACATACATAACAACTTCAGCTGAAATCATCGAGAGTCTCATAGGGTGAAGCTCTCAGGGTGAGTACTGGAAGGTCTCGAAGGACAGAATAAATCAAAAGACAGGACTGGGGGCGGAGACAGAGCGGAGGTTGTAAACTCACCTCTTGCGTTAGCAAGGCAATCTTGCAGCAGTCTCCGGCGGGTAAAAAAGGACTCCTAACGTGGGTCCTGAAGTAAAAAACCGGGAGGAGCAATTAAGAAACCAGGGATGGGCGAAATTAAAAGTGACATGGTCAGCCCGGCAATCCATGCGGTAAGAGCAGTGTCGGAGGGTAATGACAGCCTTGAATATCAAAAGATGCTGACATGAGCGATTAGGTGTGCAGCCATGGTGACCATCATGCTCAGGGGCCAGGGTGTATCGCCGCCCAAAAGTAGTCAATGAGGTCAGTAACGGGTTGCCACGAGAGACTCAAGAGCAAAGTAGGGGGCGACCGCCATCGCCCCTGGTAGAGGATGGGTCAGAGCAGGACGTACTCGCTCAAGCTGCCAATGAAGTCATGGAGGCGTCACGAATCCCCCTTTAAAAATACTCAAACTCACCTTATGGAAGACGGCTTGGATGAACCCTGATGCACTCACCTGCGTCAAACGACGCGTGGGATGGAAGACCTACCCCTACCGCCGGACCTGGGATGGGTTCCGAACGGAGTCGGTGTTCGCCAGATAAGGATAAAGGGAGGTATGGAATGTGTCACATGACTAAGGTAATCACAAGCCCATTGGTCGGGGAGTGTAAAGCGGGTCAGCCATGTTGGAACAGGTAGAGAGAGCATCCATCCATATCCGGTATGACTCGGGAAGTGATACTCAGTGGGTTGGTGTGCTCACAGGGATTGGTTACCAGGGCGGTTGTATCAATCCCATTGGTTGGGGATAGAGGGGCGGCCATGTTAGAGCAGGTGGTGTGGGGAAACTATCGGCATCCGGTCTGAATCAGGAAATGATTCTTCGTGGGTTGATTTACTCACAGAGTTGGTTGCCATGGCGATATAGTTAAAGACAGGCAACGGGTAGGTGGCCAGACTAAATGCCACGGGTAACACATGGGAATGTGGAAAAATAATAAAAGCGGTAGTGATGGGGTTCGCGGGGGCCGTGAGGAAGTATCAAAGTCCCACAAAATTGTACGGGGATGTAACCCGTGAATGGGGGTCTAAAAACAGAGCGGCAACCATCCGCATCGGGGACCGGCACATAAAAACACACAGATGGAGGCACATAAAAAGAAATAGGATACCAATATAGTGTATCTATTTTTAAAGCAGTGGAAAAGAGATCTAGATGGTTCGTGATCTGTTAAAAAGGTGTATTTTCAGAGAACATCACTGCTAAGGATTAAGGATCCGCATCCAAGTTAACAGGTATGGCCAAGGTGGTCGTGGGTGTAACAAGGACACGTAGTGAATTCCGGAAGGGTCACAGGTCCTACCAAGGAGCATGTTTACCTAATGAGTGTGGACCATGGGATGTCGTCGTTAAGACCAGTCAGGTGTGAAGATATTCTAAGGACCCATCTTTGCTCAAGTTTAAACAATGCATTTTGGGACATCTGAGGGTGTGCTTCTAGGACCAACCAGTTGATGGAATCTGTCTGGTGTTGCATCGTTTTAAAATGGGTGTAGAGTTTGGTGGTCACTTTCTGACATCGAATGTTACTCTTATGTTCCATAATCCTGGTCTTTACCATGCGGGTTGTCATGCCTACGTATACCAAATCACACGGACACCTGATCATATATATGCAGTTCTTAGTGTTGCAATTCGTGTGTCTATTTAGTGTCCAGTGGAAGTTATTCGTAAAAGTTATGTCCTTGTAGGTGTTAGTCAGTTTGCACACTACACATGAACCGCATGGGAAATGGCCCTTTACCGGTGGAAGCTCCCATATCGTCCTTTGTGGACCAATGGTGTGCAGTCTAGGTCTAGTGTGGACAAGTAGATCTTTGATGTTTTGTGTGCGTCTGTAGGCAAATCTGGGTTTGGGTATGCTAAGATTCCCTTTATCTAGAATACCCCAGTTGTTCAAAATGATCTTTCTGATCCTGCTTGAATCAGATGTAAAAGACGTGACACAGGTCAGAACATCGGTATCGGGTTTGGTGTGTGTTACCAGTAGTGTCTCCCGTGGGTTGTTCCTGGCCCTTTTCATAGAATTACCGACACATCTAGGTGGATAACCCCTAGCCCGCAGATTTGATGCTAATAACTTGGCTTCTGAGTTATAGTCTGTTAGCTGAGTGCAATTACGTCTGATGCGTAGGAATTGCCCAACGGGCAGGTTGTCCCTCAATGCTTTGGGGTGGTGGCTATCATAACGTAAAAGACTATTGCGGTCAGTGGGTTTCTTGTACAGTGTGGTGGTTAGGGTGCCTTCAGAAAGAGTGATGTTCAGGTCCAGGAATGGTACCGAATGTTCTGATATAGTGTGGGAGAACTTCAGGAACTCATTCTGCTCATTAATCCACTGAATGAAATTCATACACTCAGTATGTGTGCCATGCCAAAAGACGAGTATATCGTCTATAAACCGTTTCCAAACAAAGATGTTGTCATGGAAAGGGTTAGATGTACCAGAGATCACATTCTTCTCAAAATCAGCCATATAGAGGCACGCTACACTGGGAGCAAAGGTACTACCCATAGATGTGCCTTGGCTCTGGTGGTATAGTTGTTTGTTAAATTCAAAAAAGTTTTCAGTGAGAGCCAAGGTAGCACAGTCAATGATAAAGGTGACTGGTGTGGGTGATGACCAGTCTAGTGCCCGTAGTGTTGACTCAATAACAGCCAGAGAGGCCCTCTGGGGGATGTTGGTGTAGAGGGCCTCCACATCCAAGGTCAGAAGATAGTTAATGGGACTAGTGTCTGGAAAGTCATCAATGATTTTGAGGACATCAGTGGTGTCCTTGATGAATGAGGGTATGTCACGTACCAATGGTTGCAAAAAGTGATCACAAAATTTTGACAGAGGTTCGAGGAGCGAGCCAATGCCGGATACAATCGGTCGTCCTGGGACCAGAGTCGTGCCCTTATGTATTTTCGGGAGGGTATAGAAAAAGGGGATCCTAGGTTCCCGAGTTATCAGGAAATCTGCCTCTTTGTGGGTAATCCAGCCATTGGCTTCTGCTTCATAGACCATAGTGCAGATGGTGGTCTTGAGACGAGGAGTTGGGTCAGACGCTATGGGAGTATAATATCTCTCATTTGTGAGTTGGCGTCTGCATTCAATCTCGTAGTCTGTTGTAGACTGGATTACGATCGCACCGCCCTTGTCCGCCTGTTTAATAGTAATCGTGGAATCCTCAGAGAGGTTTTTCAAGAGCAGGGTTTCATGCCCAGTCAAATTATGGTAAGGCGCCTCCCTGTGGGGTGAATTTAGCTCTTTCAACACCGCTTTCTCAAATGTAAGAATCTCCACAGGAACCATGTTATTTTGTGGAGTGAATGTGGAGGGGTTTCTTAATCCAGAATCTATAACCTCGTTGTGAGGTTGGTCCTGAAAGAAGGCTTTGAGGCGTATCTTCCGAAAAAGACTATGGATTTCGCAGTGATCCCTGAATCTGTCTACCCTTGGGGTGGGGACAAAACCAAGGCCTTTCTGTAGTAGTGACTTCTCAGGAGCAGTGAGGATCCTATGTGAGAGGTTCACTACTAGTTCCTCTTGTCCCTCGTTCTGCTCCTGGTGTCCATGCCGCTGGTCGGTGGTTCTTGCCAGTGGACCTGTTTCTGTGCGCCTCTTCTGTTGCGCCCTCTTCCTCTGCCCCAGCCTCTTCCTAAAAAAGGCTGGCTGTTACCATTGAAAAACTGGGGGGGGCAATGTTGGTATTGAGGAAACTGCCAGTATGGTAGTGGTGGGAGAGGACCTTGGAACATAGGGGGGCCCTGGAAGGGAGGGCCATTGTAGGGTCGATTATTCCGTTGATTTTTTCTCGAGTTATTACTCCCCCAGCTATTAGTGCTAGAATTACTATCGCTGGAGTCTCTCCTATCTGAGGTCTCGTCAGAGGAGTAGCTCGTTTTATCAGAGGTGTAATCGGCCTTCAGGTATGGGTAGACCCTTTCCTTATCAAATTTCTGTATGTCTTTTTGCAATTTTGTTATTTTCTGTTTCATCAGGTAGTCTTTATTGTCAGAAATCTCGGCGTTGATCTCGGCCAGCCTGGTTTTGTAGGCTGTTAGCTGTATAGTTGTTTTTAGGGCCCCTTCCGCAATTTGAATCCTCACGAGGATGGCGTCTGCCAATCTCTTTGCGGTATTAATGATCAAGACCAGCCAGTCCCTGGTGCATTTCCATGACACCAGGGACCACTCCTTCTTGAAAGTGGCATCCTCTAGAAACAGTCTAGGAAAGTTATTGACAATGAGGCCTGTGGGTGCGATGTTAGCCCGCAGGTACTCTGTCATAAGTGCCCCATGTAGGGTGATCTTGAGCCATTCCCTCTTCAGGTGTGTCAATGCTGTCCAGTCATCCGACTGTGAACCTGTTGCCGCGCTGCCATCGGCCCCTAATAATGATGGAGTCCTATCTAAAATGTCAGTTACAACATCATCGCCGAAACTCAAACCCTGATGGAAGTCCATGGTTGGTTAGTGAGGTCTCGCGAATGATGCGTAGTAGTAGAGGTGAAGGGAATTAAATAAAACCCACAGAAGTGGTATGGGCCAGCACTGAACACCAATAGTTGTGATCTGCTGGTAGCCTCAAAATCCCACGGGAGTAAGCCCGTGCAAATATGTCAACAAAAGGAGGGATAGATGGGTAAGTTTAACGAGGTCCAGTGTACATACCCAAGCGACTAGTAAGACAAAAAGGGTACAGAGTTCCTCAGGTCAGTTAAGAACAAATAGTGATTTCAGCAAAAAGTTTCGTCTGTCATGAAAAAGGGGGGGAGACCCTTTAGTTGGAACTAGGGCCCTCACACACCCAGCAAGCTAGGTGTCATGCTTCATCATTTGAGCCTGCCCCTCGTCAGGTCGGCGCTGCAAATCCTGACGGGCTCCCAATATTGGGGCTCTTTGGCGGGGATCTTCTGTTCCTGCCGAAGGGTGCAGTGGGGGTAAGGGGCCCTAGAATGTGTAGATGTGGTGTACGGATAAAATAGGTACTGTTAGTCCACAGGAAATGTGTTTAATAAAGTGGTAAACAGCCTAGTTAAAAAGAAAATGAGGTGGGGATAGCTACTAGTGATTATGATGCTAGTTGTGTATGCCCTACTCTCAGAAGGATCAACATGTTTCTTGCCCTTTAAGCCAGTAATTGGTCACGGCAATTCGTCAGGATCAGGAAAACATAAACTATCTACAACAAGGTATGTGTGTTTTACATACCCGAAAGGTGCTCAGGAGTCACCTATGGAAACATTGGAGACAGAAAACACATGACAAAACTGTAAAGATAAACAATACATACATAACAACTTCAGCTGAAATCATCGAGAGTCTCATAGGGTGAAGCTCTCAGGGTGAGTACTGGAAGGTCTCGAAGGACAGAATAAATCAAAAGACAGGACTGGGGGCGGAGACAGAGCGGAGGTTGTTAACTCACCTCTTGCGTTAGCAAGGCAATCTTGCAGCAGTCTCCGGCGGGTAAAAAAGGACTCCTAACGTGGGTCCTGAAGTAAAAAACCGGGAGGAGCAATTAAGAAACCAGGGATGGGCGAAATTAAAAGTGACATGGTCAGCCCGGCAATCCATGCGGTAAGAGCAGTGTCGGAGGGTAATGACAGCCTTGAATATCAAAAGATGCTGACATGAGCGATTAGGTGTGCAGCCATGGTGACCATCATGCTCAGGGGCCAGGGTGTATCGCCGCCCAAAAGTAGTCAATGAGGTCAGTAACGGGTTGCCACGAGAGACTCAAGAGCAAAGTAGGGGGCGACCGCCATCGCCCCTGGTAGAGGATGGGTCAGAGCAGGACGTACTCGCTCAAGCTGCCAATGAAGTCATGGAGGCGTCACGAATCCCCCTTTAAAAATACTCAAACTCACCTTATGGAAGACGGCTTGGATGAACCCTGATGCACTCACCTGCGTCAAACGACGCGTGGGATGGAAGACCTACCCCTACCGCCGGACCTGGGATGGGTTCCGAACGGAGTCGGTGTTCGCCAGATAAGGATATAGGGAGGTATGGAATGTGTCACATGACTAAGGTAATCACAAGCCCATTGGTCGGGGAGTGTAAAGCGGGTCAGCCATGTTGGAACAGGTAGAGAGAGCATCCATCCATATCCGGTATGACTCGGGAAGTGATACTCAGTGGGTTGGTGTGCTCACAGGGATTGGTTACCAGGGCGGTTGTATCAATCCCATTGGTTGGGGATAGAGGGGCGGCCATGTTAGAGCAGGTGGTGTGGGGAAACTATCGGCATCCGGTCTGAATCAGGAAATGATGGCTGATTTTGAGAAGAATGTGATCTCTGGTACATCTAACCCTTTCCATGACAACATCTTTGTTTGGAAGTTCTCCCACACTATATCAGAACATTCGGTACCATTCCTGGACCTGAACATCACTCTTTCTGAAGGCACCCTAACCACCACACTGTACAAGAAACCCACTGACCGCAATAGTCTTTTACGTTATGATAGCCACCACCCCAAAGCATTGAGGGACAACCTGCCCGTTGGGCAATTCCTACGCATCAGACGTAATTGCACTCAGCTAACAGACTATAACTCAGAAGCCAAGTTATTAGCATCAAATCTGCGGGCTAGGGGTTATCCACCTAGATGTGTCGGTAATTCTATGAAAAGGGCCAGGAACAACCCACGGGAGACACTACTGGTAACACACACCAAACCCGATACCGATGTTCTGACCTGTGTCACGTCTTTTACATCTGATTCAAGCAGGATCAGAAAGATCATTTTGAACAACTGGGGTATTCTAGATAAAGGGAATCTTAGCATACCCAAACCCAGATTTGCCTACAGACGCACACAAAACATCAAAGATCTACTTGTCCACACTAGACCTAGACTGCACACCATTGGTCCACAAAGGACGATATGGGAGCTTCCACCGGTAAAGGGCCATTTCCCATGCGGTTCATGTGTAGTGTGCAAACTGACTAACACCTACAAGGACATAACTTTTACGAATAACTTCCACTGGACACTAAATAGACACACGAATTGCAACACTAAGAACTGCATATATATGATCAGGTGTCCGTGTGATTTGGTATACGTAGGCATGACAACCCGCATGGTAAAGACCAGGATTATGGAACATAAGAGTAACATTCGATGTCAGAAAGTGACCACCAAACTCTACACCCATTTTAAAACGATGCAACACCAGACAGATTCCATCAACTGGTTGGTCCTAGAAGCACACCCTCAGATGTCCCAAAAAGCATTGTTTAAACTTGAGCAAAGATGGGTCCTTAGAATATCTTCACACCTGACTGGTCTTAACGACGACATCCCATGGTTCACACTCATTAGGTAAACATGCTCCTTGGTAGGACCTGTGACCCTTCCGGAATTCACTACGTGTCCTTGTTACACCCACGACCACCTTGGCCATACCTGTTAACTTGGATGCGGATCCTTAATCCTTAGCAGTGATGTTCTCTGAAAATACACCTTTTTAACAGATCACGAACCATCTAGATCTCTTTTCCACTGCTTTAAAACTAGATACACTATATTGGTATCCTATTTCTTGTTATGTGCCTCCATCTGTGTGTTTTTATGTGCCGGTCCCCGATGCGGATGGTTGCCGCTCTGTTTTTAGACCCCCATTCACGGGTTACATCCCCGTACAATTTTGTGGGACTTTGATACTTCATCACGGCCCCCGCGAACCCCATCACTACCGCTTTTATTATTTTTCCACATTCCCATGTGTTACCCGTGGCATTTAGTCTGGCCACCTACCCGTTGCCTGTCTTTAACTATATCGCCATGGCAACCAACTCTGTGAGTAAATCAACCCACGAAGAATCATTTCCTGATTCAGACCGGATGCCGATAGTTTCCCCACACCACCTGCTCTAACATGGCCGCCCCTCTATCCCCAACCAATGGGATTGATACAACCGCCCTGGTAACCAATCCCTGTGAGCACACCAACCCACTGAGTATCACTTCCCGAGTCATACCGGATATGGATGGATGCTCTCTCTACCTGTTCCAACATGGCTGACCCGCTTTACACTCCCCGACCAACGGGCTTGTGATTACCTTAGTCATGTGACACATTCCATACCTCCCTATATCCTTATCTGGCGAACACCGACTCCGTTCGGAACCCATCCCAGGTCCGGCGGTAGGGGTAGGTCTTCCATCCCACGCGTCGTTTGACGCAGGTGAGTGCATCAGGGTTCATCCAAGCCGTCTTCCATAAGGTGAGTTTGAGTATTTTTAAAGGGGGATTCGTGACGCCTCCATGACTTCATTGGCAGCTTGAGCGAGTACGTCCTGCTCTGACCCATCCTCTACCAGGGGCGATGGCGGTCGCCCCCTACTTTGCTCTTGAGTCTCTCGTGGCAACCCGTTACTGACCTCATTGACTACTTTTGGGCGGCGATACACCCTGGCCCCTGAGCATGATGGTCACCATGGCTGCACACCTAATCGCTCATGTCAGCATCTTTTGATATTCAAGGCTGTCATTACCCTCCGACACTGCTCTTACCGCATGGATTGCCGGGCTGACCATGTCACTTTTAATTTCGCCCATCCCTGGTTTCTTAATTGCTCCTCCCGGTTTTTTACTTCAGGACCCACGTTAGGAGTCCTTTTTTACCCGCCGGAGACTGCTGCAAGATTGCCTTGCTAACGCAAGAGGTGAGTTTACAACCTCCGCTCTGTCTCCGCCCCCAGTCCTGTCTTTTGATTTATTCTGTCCTTCGAGACCTTCCAGTACTCACCCTGAGAGCTTCACCCTATGAGACTCTCGATGATTTCAGCTGAAGTTGTTATGTATGTATTGTTTATCTTTACAGTTTTGTCATGTGTTTTCTGTCTCCAATGTTTCCATAGGTGACTCCTGAGCACCTTTCGGGTATGTAAAACACACATACCTTGTTGTAGATAGTTTATGTTTTCCTGATCCTGACGAATTGCCGTGACCAATTACTGGCTTAAAGGGCAAGAAACATGTTGATCCTTCTGAGAGTAGGGCATACACAACTAGCATCATAATCACTAGTAGCTATCCCCACCTCATTTTCTTTTTAACTAGGCTGTTTACCACTTTATTAAACACATTTCCTGTGGACTGACAGTACCTATTTTATCCGTACACCACATCTACACATTCTAGGGCCCCTTACCCCCACAGCACCCTTCGGCAGGAACAGAAGATCCCCGCCAAAGAGCCCCAATATTGGGAGCCCGTCGGGAATTGCAGCGCCGACCTGACGAGGGGCAGGCTCAAATGATGAAGCATGACACCTAGCTTGCTGGGTGTGTGAGGGCCCTAGTTCCAACTAAAGGGTCTCCCCCCCTTTTTCATGACAGACGAAACTTTTTGCTGAAATCACTATTTGTTCTTAACTGACCTGAGGAACTCTGTACCCTTTTTGTCTTACTAGTCGCTTGGGTATGTACACTGGACCTCGTTAAACTTACCCATCTATCCCTCCTTTTGATGACATATTTGCACGGGCTTACTCCCGTGGGATTTTGAGGCTACCAGCAGATCACAACTATTGGTGTTCAGTGCTGGCCCATACCACTTCTGTGGGTTTTATTTAATTCCCTTCACCTCTACTACTACGCATCATTCGCGAGACCTCACTAACCAACCATGGACTTCCATCAGGGTTTGAGTTTCGGCGATGATGTTGTAACTGACATTTTAGATAGGACTCCATCATTATTAGGGGCCGATGGCAGCGCGGCAACAGGTTCACAGTCGGATGACTGGACAGCATTGACACACCTGAAGAGGGAATGGCTTAAGATCACCCTACATGGGGCACTTATGACAGAGTACCTGCGGGCTAACATCGCACCCACAGGCCTCATTGTCAATAACTTTCCTAGACTGTTTCTAGAGGATGCCACTTTCAAGAAGGAGTGGTCCCTGGTGTCATGGAAATGCACCAGGGACTGGCTGGTCTTGATCATTAATACCGCAAAGAGATTGGCAGACGCCATCCTCGTGAGGATTCAAATTGCGGAAGGGGCCCTAAAAACAACTATACAGCTAACAGCCTACAAAACCAGGCTGGCCGAGATCAACGCCGAGATTTCTGACAATAAAGACTACCTGATGAAACAGAAAATAACAAAATTGCAAAAAGACATACAGAAATTTGATAAGGAAAGGGTCTACCCATACCTGAAGGCCGATTACACCTCTGATAAAACGAGCTACTCCTCTGACGAGACCTCAGATAGGAGAGACTCCAGCGATAGTAATTCTAGCACTAATAGCTGGGGGAGTAATAACTCGAGAAAAAATCAACGGAATAATCGACCCTACAATGGCCCTCCCTTCCAAGGTCCTCTCCCACCACTACCATACTGGCAGTTTCCTCAATACCAACATTGCCCCCCCCAGTTTTTCAATGGTAACAGCCAGCCTTTTTTAGGAAGAGGCTGGGGCAGAGGAAGAGGGCGCAACAGAAGAGGCGCACAGAAACAGGTCCACTGGCAAGAACCACCGACCAGCGGCATGGACACCAGGAGCAGAACGAGGGACAAGAGGAACTAGTAGTGAACCTCTCACATAGGGTCCTCACTGCTCCTGAGAAGTCACTACTACAGAAAGGCCTTGGTTTTGTCCCCACCCCAAGGGTAGACAGATTCAGGGATCACTGCGAAATCCATAGTCTTTTTCGGAAGATACGCCTCAAAGCCTTCTTTCAGGACCAACCTCACAACGAGGTTATAGATTCTGGATTAAGAAACCCCTCCACATTCACTCCACAAAATAACATGGTTCCTGTGGAGATTCTTACATTTGAGAAAGCGGTGTTGAAAGAGCTAAATTCACCCCACAGGGAGGCGCCTTACCATAATTTGACTGGGCATGAAACCCTGCTCTTGAAAAACCTCTCTGAGGATTCCACGATTACTATTAAACAGGCGGACAAGGGCGGTGCGATCGTAATCCAGTCTACAACAGACTACGAGATTGAATGCAGACGCCAACTCACAAATGAGAGATATTATACTCCCATAGCGTCTGACCCAACTCCTCGTCTCAAGACCACCATCTGCACTATGGTCTATGAAGCAGAAGCCAATGGCTGGATTACCCACAAAGAGGCAGATTTCCTGATAACTCGGGAACCTAGGATCCCCTTTTTCTATACCCTCCCGAAAATACATAAGGGCACGACTCCGGTCCCAGGACGACCGATTGTATCCGGCATTGGCTCGCTCCTCGAACCTCTGTCAAAATTTTGTGATCACTTTTTGCAACCATTGGTACGTGACATACCCTCATTCATCAAGGACACCACTGATGTCCTCAAAATCATTGATGACTTTCCAGACACTAGTCCCATTAACTATCTTCTGACCTTGGATGTGGAGGCCCTCTACACCAACATCCCCCAGAGGGCCTCTCTGGCTGTTATTGAGTCAACACTACGGGCACTAGACTGGTCATCACCCACACCAGTCACCTTTATCATTGACTGTGCTACCTTGGCTCTCACTGAAAACTTTTTTGAATTTAACAAACAACTATACCACCAGAGCCAAGGCACATCTATGGGTAGTACCTTTGCTCTCAGTGTAGCGTGCCTCTATATGGCTGATTTTGAGAAGAATGTGATCTCTGGTACATCTAACCCTTTCCATGACAACATCTTTGTTTGGAAACGGTTTATAGACGATATACTCGTCTTTTGGCATGGCACACATACTGAGTGTATGAATTTCATTCAGTGGATTAATGAGCAGAATGAGATCCTGAAGTTCTCCCACACTATATCAGAACATTCGGTACCATTCCTGGACCTGAACATCACTCTTTCTGAAGGCACCCTAACCACCACACTGTACAAGAAACCCACTGACCGCAATAGTCTTTTACGTTATGATAGCCACCACCCCAAAGCATTGAAGGACAACCTGCCCGTTGGGCAATTCCTACGCATCAGACGTAATTGCACTCAGCTAACAGACTATAACTCAGAAGCCAAGTTATTAGCATCAAATCTGCGGGCTAGGGGTTATCCACCTAGATGTGTCGGTAATTCTATGAAAAGGGCCAGGAACAACCCACGGGAGACACTACTGGTAACACACACCAAACCCGATACCGATGTTCTGACCTGTGTCACGTCTTTTACATCTGATTCAAGCAGGATCAGAAAGATCATTTTGAACAACTGGGGTATTCTAGATAAAGGGAATCTTAGCATACCCAAACCCAGATTTGCCTACAGACGCACACAAAACATCAAAGATCTACTTGTCCACACTAGACCTAGACTGCACACCATTGGTCCACAAAGGACGATATGGGAGCTTCCACCGGTAAAGGGCCATTTCCCATGCGGTTCATGTGTAGTGTGCAAACTGACTAACACCTACAAGGACATAACTTTTACGAATAACTTCCACTGGACACTAAATAGACACACGAATTGCAACACTAAGAACTGCATATATATGATCAGGTGTCCGTGTGATTTGGTATATGTAGGCATGACAACCCGCATGGTAAAGACCAGGATTATGGAACATAAGAGTAACATTCGATGTCAGAAAGTGACCACCAAACTCTACACCCATTTTAAAACGATGCAACACCAGACAGATTCCATCAACTGGTTGGTCCTAGAAGCACACCCTCAGATGTCCCAAAATGCATTGTTTAAACTTGAGCAAAGATGGGTCCTTAGAATATCTTCACACCTGACTGGTCTTAACGACGACATCCCATGGTCCACACTCATTAGGTAAACATGCTCCTTGGTAGGACCTGTGACCCTTCCGGAATTCACTACGTGTCCTTGTTACACCCACGACCACCTTGGCCATACCTGTTAACTTGGATGCGGATCCTTAATCCTTAGCAGTGATGTTCTCTGAAAATACACCTTTTTAACAGATCACGAACCATCTAGATCTCTTTTCCACTGCTTTAAAAATAGATACACTATATTGGTATCCTATTTCTTTTTATGTGCCTCCATCTGTGTGTTTTTATGTGCCGGTCCCCGATGCGGATGGTTGCCGCTCTGTTTTTAGACCCCCATTCACGGGTTACATCCCCGTACAATTTTGTGGGACTTTGATACTTCATCACGGCCCCCGCGAACCCCATCACTACCGCTTTTATTATTTTTCCACATTCCCATGTGTTACCCGTGGCATTTAGTCTGGCCACCTACCCGTTGCCTGTCTTTAACTATATCGCCATGGCAACCAACTCTGTGAGTAAATCAACCCACGAAGAATCATTTCCTGATTCAGACCGGATGCCGATAGTTTCCCCACACCACCTGCTCTAACATGGCCGCCCCTCTATCCCCAACCAATGGGATTGATACAACCGCCCTGGTAACCAATCCCTGTGAGCACACCAACCTACTGAGTATCACTTCCCGAGTCATACCGGATATGGATGGATGCTCTCTCTACCTGTTCCAACATGGCTGACCCGCTTTACACTCCCCGACCAATGGGCTTGTGATTACCTTAGTCATGTGACACATTCCATACCTCCCTATATCCTTATCTGGCGAACACCGACTCCGTTCGGAACCCATCCCAGGTCCGGCGGTAGGGGTAGGTCTTCCATCCCACGTGTCGTTTGACGCAGGTGAGTGCATCAGGGTTCATCCAAGCCGTCTTCCATAAGGTGAGTTTGAGTATTTTTAAAGGGGGATTCGTGACGCCTCCATGACTTCATTGGCAGCTTGAGCGAGTACGTCCTGCTCTGACCCATCCTCTACCAGGGGCGATGGCGGTCGCCCCCTACTTTGCTCTTGAGTCTCTCGTGGCAACCCGTTACTGACCTCATTGACTACTTTTGGGCGGCGATACACCCTGGCCCCTGAGCATGATGGTCACCATGGCTGCACACCTAATCGCTCATGTCAGCATCTTTTGATATTCAAGGCTGTCATTACCCTCCGACACTGCTCTTACCGCATGGATTGCGGGGCTGACCATGTCACTTTTAATTTCGCCCATCCCTGGTTTCTTAATTGCTCCTCCCGGTTTTTTACTTCAGGACCCACGTTAGGAGTCCTTTTTTACCCGCCGGAGACTGCTGCAAGATTGCCTTGCTAACGCAAGAGGTGAGTTTACAACCTCCGCTCTGTCTCCGCCCCCAGTCCTGTCTTTTGATTTATTCTGTCCTTCGAGACCTTCCAGTACTCACCCTGAGAGCTTCACCCTATGAGACTCTCGATGATTTCAGCTGAAGTTGTTATGTATGTATTGTTTATCTTTACAGTTTTGTCATGTGTTTTCTGTCTCCAATGTTTCCATAGGTGACTCCTGAGCACCTTTCGGGTATGTAAAACACACATACCTTGTTGTAGATAGTTTATGTTTTCCTGATCCTGACGAATTGCCGTGACTAATTACTGGCTTAAAGGGCAAGAAACATGTTGATCCTTCTGAGAGTAGGGCATACACAACTAGCATCATAATCACTAGTAGCTATCCCCACCTCATTTTCTTTTTAACTAGGCTGTTTACCACTTTATTAAACACATTTCCTGTGGACTAACAGTACCTATTTTATCCGTACACCACATCTACACATTCTAGGGCCCCTTACCCCCACAGCACCCTTCGGCAGGAACAGAAGATCCCCGCCAAAGAGCCCCAATATTGGGAGCCCGTCAGGAATTGCAGCGCCGACCTGACGAGGGGCAGGCTCAAATGATGAAGCATGACACCTAGCTTGCTGGGTGTGTGAGGGCCCTAGTTCCAACTAAAGGGTCTCCCCCCTTTTTTCATGACAGACGAAACTTTTTGCTGAAATCACTATTTGTTCTTAACTGACCTGAGGAACTCTGTACCCTTTTTGTCTTATTCATCAATGGATCTCATGCAATCTAGAATATTGGAACTGGCAATGTCTGCGTCCTTAGTGAGGGTGAGGAGCACCTGGCTGTCAATGGCATATGAGTTGATGATGAGGTTGTGTGCGCATGTGATGGTGGAGAGGGGGGTCCTGGACACATTGTAGATTGACACGCTGAGAGATGATACCTGTGCCATGTGCCTCACAACGACAGCATACTACATGCAGAAGCCTTGAGTCCCACTCCCATGGCCTTGCCGGGGTACAGAGCTGGTGGGGAGTAGGAGGGACATGACCTGGTGGGTGTGACAGGGCCTGGAAGGCGGGGCAGCGCTGTGTAGGCAGTCGGAGTTGCACGCTCATCATGCAAAGGTGTTGTGTGTGCACTTAGTGTATGCCTGAGAGCTGGCGGCAGATGTGTGGATGGACATTGCTTGGAGGGTGGCTGCAACATTAGACTGTAGTGTGATGTGGGTCATGCAAGGACATGAGGGTCGTGCAATGTGCACGTTGCATGTGCAGACGGTCCAGCCTTTGGCACCGCATGGCCGCAACTGTGCCACAGACAAGCTGATGACAGCCAAATGAATGGGTTGATGGAGGAAGGGAGGAGCATCTTTGATGTGTGTGTGTTGCCAAATCAGGAAAATTTGTGTGCCCTTGCTGCAGTGGCTGCAACAGCAGGCGGCATGTCCTGGGAACTATGCCACAATTTCCACACAAAGACTAGGATGTCAGAAAGGACTACTGCAACAGGTGTATGTCAAGGAAGGAGTGACCGGTTTTCAATGGCACACCCAGAGACAAAGGATGCACAATCCCCAAAGATGAGTGACACCGGATCATGAAACTGAAGGCCAAGCTGCGCACAGGAAACACACCCCAGAAGGTGTTGAAGGTCCATTGTGGGGACCAACATACCAAAACACATACACAGCCATGGACTTCATGCACAATAGAGAATCAAATACATGTAGAACAGCATGCAGGTTGCTAATCTACACATAGACTCATATGCACAATCCTTGACAACCATGCCAGAGATGGCGCATGCACAGTGGCAAGAGACCTGCATTGACAGAGATGAGGCAACTTGGAGGCTGAGGAACACCTTTATTACTCAGGCTCACACCTATGGAAATGCATCAATATTAACAGACTCACAGGTCATTTGGATTAACATGTGCGACCTACACTGGACACCCCCTTCGCACCACAGATGCTGTAAATCCATGGGAGTGGCACACAAGTGAAGGGGGTGAGCCAAACATCCCCTGCTGCACACGGAGAGGCTGCAATTCCCCATTGAGCCTCTTATGGGGATGTTCCGCAATATGTCCACCTGTAGCCTCCCGTATGTTTCCGAGGGAAGTTGTACACACATTGATGCCTTCATCAAAAACCACAATCCCATAACAGATGACTGTCACGAAGTGTAACTATCAATTCATGTGAGTCATGCTACATGTCATGTGCCCCATGGTGAGTCGACATGTATGCATAGTAACAAAACCTGCACAGGAGCAGTTGCCACACATTACAAAAAACTACCACACCCAAAATGCCTTGCTGCAATCCTTACCCAAAGGAGACTTTTCACCATGTCCGTGCATGTAACGCTGATTCAGCACACGTTGCATTACTCATGAGGAATAGCAGGAGCACAGCGATGCCACGAGCAGACAGCATGCGCAACTACCTGGGGATGAAAGACACACAAGAAGTCGGGAAAAACATAGTCATACGCATGCATGGTCATGTACTCTACATGAATAAGGTTGACACCATGCTAGTTGTCAATTGAGTGTGTCAGCTAAAATGTGTGGAATGACATCAGCACTCGAGTGACACATCAGCGCACACCTCAAAGTCACTTAGCATACAGTCAGCTGAACACACACATTGCAACACATACACACAAGGCTCCAAGCGTGCACACTCAGACCCAGGGACTCACCATTATGAGAAGAAGTTGCATATGAGCTGACTCCGGATGTCCTCCTCCTCCTCCTCACTTGCCTCGTGACCAAGGCCGTCATCCTCCATGGGTGGATGTTCCTGCTCATCGGGATCCAGGATGAGTGGCACAGCTTTCTCCACTGCCATGTTGTGCAGCATGCAGCACACGAGGAAGATTTTGCAGACCTTCACCGGTGCATATGGGAGGGACCCGCCGGTCTTGTGGAGGCAACGGAATCGGCAGGCCAAACGTCCTCTCAATCACTCGCCTCGTCTGCCCATGGGCGTTGATGTAACGGTGATCTGCAGCTGTTCTCAGGTTGCGGAGAGGCGTCACCAGCCATGGCATGTTGGGATAGCCAGAGTCCCCTACATGGAAACATCATGTAAAGAAGTGGGTCAGGAGATGCCATCACATACTAAGATACCGCTGAATACTGGACAAACAGAGTCTACCCACCAACAAGACATGCTTGTTCGTTGTGCAGCTGCAGCATCATTTCTGGCACCCTGCTACGCCTCATGATGTAGGCATCGTGTGCTGATCCTGGAAAACGTGCACAGAGATGGGAAATCAGCATGTTAGCAAGACATACCACAAGGGCATTAATGGAGTGATAATGTTTTCTGTTTCGATAGGCTACCTCCTGTGCCTGTGGTGCTACCAAAGCCACATGTGTCCCATCAATGGACCCAATTACATGGGGCATCCCTCCCAGGGCATAGAACTCACCCTTGATACCTGTCAACTGCTCACGAGTTGGAAAATGGATGAATTCATCCAGGTGCTCCAACATGGCTTCTAAAACATCATGCAGGACACGGCTGAACATGGTATGGGACATGCCACCCACATCAGCTATGGTGAATTGAAACATACCAGTGGCAAAGAAATGTAGGGCTGACATCACCTTCATCTTGGGGGTCAGCACAGTCGGATCACTGTGTCGCAGTTGGAGGTGTGATCCAGCCTGTTTGTCAGGTCCTCAATTAACTGATGGGGGAATCTGTAGCGGCATATGCAGTCACGTTCCCTCATGGCTGCCAAGTCTGGCATTGGTCGGGGGAGAGGCGGTGCCCTGCAGAAATTTGGAAGGAATAACCAAGATTGAGTACATTACTACACCAATGTCAATGAACTGAGCACATGTTCAACAGCTAATACACATATGCTACATACAGAGTCTGACCTGTGCAATACATCCTGCACACGTATGCCAGCCAGGTGATACTCCTACCAAGAGCCAGCTACAAACGTGGATTGTCAAGGTCTACATGACATGCCATGAAAGTAGCTGTGGGCCAGTGTGACTGAACAGCCAGACACATTACAGGAGTAACATAGATCCACATATGTGCATTTGAAGGATGTTATCTCATACAGACAGCTGCCGGCAAGCTAGACAAACAGGTCACATGTCATGGAAAAAGGACAGACCACACACCTTGCCATGAAGGGGTACATGTCAAAAATGATCACACAGACATTGAGACTACGCAGATATGTCCTAAACTCGCAAGTCCCTGTTCGATGCATACAGACACACGTTACGTGTTATTCCGCATGTGTCCTGGTGTGCGTAATAGTGTGACATGGGCATCTACACACAGACACATGTTGGATGCAGCAACTGCAGATGCATGTCACGGAACAACTACAGAAAGCTCATGGGAACACATGACACACACATGACATAGTCACATCGTGCAACGCCGGTAGTTACATGTCAGGTGTCATTATCCGTGTCCCTGCCATCAGGGGACATTTGCGGGTGTAGGTGACTGTGCCATGCCAGTGATGCAGTGCTCGACTGTCCCCAGAGAGTAGCTCCTCTGTATCAATTGATATCAAGTAATTTGCTGTTGTGTCATGCTCCCCATTGTTTCCCAGTGGCATGGTGGGTAAACCAACATGTTGGATGCAGCTACAGCAGATGCCGTTGATGGAACACCAACAGCAAGATCACGGGAACACATGACGCACACATGACATAGTCACATCGTGGCACGCTGGTAGTGAGATGTCAGGTGTCATCATCCGTGTACCTGGCATCAGGGGACAGTTGCGTGACTGTGCCATCCAATGATGCAGTGCTTGACAAGTTTGAACTACATGCACACATGTAAAAGGTGTGAAGGAGAAGTGCACCACATAGTGCCCCATCACACATGACATGTGTACACAGGTCATCACACAACTATTGGGTTAAAACATGAGGAGACGTGCTAGCTCACTGCCTGACACACCTAGGCCCTACACATGAAGGACTGCACTGACAATGACTTGATGTCCATCCTTGTGCGAGTCAGACACCTCCATTCCTTTCCTGTGCGCCTCCTATCACCAGTGTAAGCTGTGAAACGCACCGTACACACGCTCTGAGGGCGTGTGTACGGTCGTATCACTATATGGGGTTTGGGTAGGAGTACGCGTATGTGTACAGACCGTACACACGTACGTGTACACACTGGTCCTATCCCTATGGGAGTGTCGCCGTAGGCGTACGCCATGGAGATACGGCCCGTACACGCGTGTGTACGGCCCGTAGCACTATGGTAGTGTTGGCGTAGGCAAAACGCCATAGTGCTACGGGCCGTACACACGCGGGTACGGGCCATATCACTAGAGTAGTGGTGCCCTAGGGGTACGTGTGAAACGCACCGTACCTATGTGGGGATTTGAAAATTACAATGGGGACACATAAGGGACAAGTATTAGGGCCTACATGCATGCTGGATGTCATGGATACCCAGTTTAAAGATCAAATTTTTCCATCATGTGGCCTGGAAAAAGCAGTTGGCCACATTATACATTGTTGCAAAGTGTTTGTTGACTTGACATGATGCTGCAAAATTGAAAAAATGCTAATGCTGTCACTGGTGTATATTTAAAGGGATTGGAGGAAACGTAGGATGCAAATGAGTCTGACCAATCACTCTGTACTCCTGTTACTGAAATAGCCCAGCAAGGCAGATATAAGTCAGCCAGAACCCATGAGAGGGCACTTGCCTGCACAACCTTTGATTCGACACCACTGCTGCTTCTTTTGATTCCTCTGGGACCATGTTGCGGACTGTGGAGAGGGCCCAGCCATTCACACAGGAAGAAAATGAGAAGTTGCTGGACGTCCTCCTCCCACAGTTCCCCAGCCTGTATGGTAGACCAGGGTTGCAGGTGAGTGCTGACTCCGCTACCTTTGACTGTGCCCCTTCTTTTTGTGACTGGCACTTCTGGCATTGTGTCCAGGTGTGACAGACATGAAATGTTGTTTAGAGTGGGTCCCGGGGGGGGGGAATGGCTCATGTCTGTCATGCAGAGCATGATGTGGTCCATGTGTGCACTCCTCACTTGCACTGTGCTTACTGTGACATTCACTGCATGCTGCATGGCACATTCAGCATAGCTTATCCTCTTGGCCCTTCTTGTTCTATAGTCCTGAGGTGATTCAGTGTTCCCCCCGTGTGACAGGTGACTGTACCCACAGATGTGTGTGAGTTGAGTGGAGCTGTGGTGAGAGTGTCCAAATGATCTGGACATTGATGTGTGTGAATGTTCCTTGTCATGTGGGTGAGTGTCTATGTGGAGTGTTGCACCACAGCTGCATGGAGGAGGCAACAGCTCTACCCATCTGATGTGAGAAGAGATCCGAGCTGTGTGTCTGACTTGCTGGGCTAGACCCACGCCTGTGACACCCCCCAGGCAAGTGGCACATGTGCAGAGTGAGGTTTGTATCAGCTGTTGCCACTGGCGGGTGAATGATCTGTGCCTGTGTGTGTCTGTGTAGTCTGCTGATGTTGGGTCAGTGGCCTGGGGCATGTGACTGATTGGAGGTGCTGGCCATCAGCTTTGTGTTGCTTGTGATGTACAGTGTGTGCCATGATCAGGGAGTGTGTCACACCCCTCATGCCACCTGTGTACTTCCAATGCCATGTAGTGTATTGGGCCTTACACAGAGGCCAATGTCCCTATGACAAAGGTGCTATTATTTTGCAGCATACTATGCCCTGTTCTACAAATCAAAGATGTTCTAATGTGTGTCTCTGTGACATGGAGCAGGTGTAGTGATCTATTCTCACTTTGGCATCCTCACAGGTAACCGCCTACGAGAAGGGGAAGATATGGAAGCGGGCCGTCAGGGCCGTGATCTCCGTGGAGGGTCGCAGTCGGCGCCTGGCACAGGTGAGGAAACGCTGGCAGGACATCCAGTGCTGGACCAGGAGGATCGCCCGGGTCCTGCTGGGGAACTCACCAGTAGGCAAGAACCGTGGGCGCCGGCGCCTGACCCACCAAATGAAGCGTGTCCTGGCGGTGGTCTTCCATGACATGGATAGGCGGTTACAGGTGAAGCAGCAGCAGCAAGGGGGTAGGTACATGTGTGTTTGTTGTGTGTCACCAGCTTTGGGAAGTGCTCAGTCGCATGGATACACTGCCAGGGTTAATATGTGCATAGCATTTTCTGTTCCCCAAAGTCATCCGCTGCTGTTCTTCCTCCTTTCCCCTCCTTGACATGTGTTCCCTGGTCTGTGTGTAATCACTATTGCACATGGTCATCTAGGCTGGCAGTTAATCCAAGTGCACATTGCTGTCTGCATCATGTGGGGGTGGGGTCGGAGACATGTGTTGTTACCTTGCCTGTGCCCTGTCCTGTTCAGTCATTTGGGGGTCCATATCAGTTGGCACTGATGCTGAGTCTCAACATAGGAGTGTGAGTGTTCAAATGAACAGACTTGCAGCATGCATGACCGGTGTCGTGGCCTCAGACATGATGTGCATGAGTGGGAGATATGCATAGTGCCGGGACGGTAGCTCATGTTACAGTCAGATAATTCCAGGACCATGGAGCAGTGTGCCCATTACAGTACCCTAAGACACCCTTGCCTCGGTATCATGTGTGTCATCCAACACTGTGCCCATTCTCAATGTGTTCAGCATAGTTTTGCCACTGTGGCATTGTTTCCTGGCCTCATTTGTATTTATCTAAAGTGTGCTACATGTGCCCATTGTACAGGCTGACCCCATTTTGCTTCTGCATCCTCACACTGGCCAGTGCCTGTGTGTCTATGTACAACAATCTGTTGAGGTTTTTTGTCACAAATATGTGTTGGCAGCCTCACGAGGTGAGGTGGAGTACATTTAGGATTTCCTGATGCACTTTTTAGTAAACCCAGATTGAGAGGTGTCACTTCTTGAACTGTCTCAATCACATTGTCTCAGGTATGGGGTGTTTTTGCGGGCAAGGACTACGTGTCCAAACCTCATGTCTCCTTGCCAGGTCTGACCAGTGTGTGATTGTTTGGACAGGCACTCAACGTGCAGTGACCCAGGCATGTTGTGCAGGGTGTCATGTTTGTGCTTTGCAGCATGTGTCACAAGTTAAAAAAACATGTTTCCTGCTCATCCATTATTGGCACGGGTGTGTGCTCCAGATGCTATGTGGTTTGGTCTGTGTGTGCTGACATCTGTGTGGACATTCTTCGTTCACATCAGGGTGTCTCCTCAGTGCAGGTGTTCCTTATTCCAACACAATTTCAGGGCCATTTGCTAATGCATTGTCCTGTGTCTGGACATGTGTGCCACTCCACATGACAGGTAGTGTGTCAGATGTGTTGCCAACTGTGTCATCATGGTACGGATGGCCATGTGACAGGTGGCATGTTTTAAGTTGTTATTCAAGAAGTCATGTGCCCTGGCAGTCACTACACTTGTCAACATGTCCCAATAGTTTATATGCTTCACTTTGATTTTTGTGAAGGACAATGATGTGCCTGCATGACAGATGTCTCCCAAGGGAGTGCACAAGTACCACTTTTACACTTTTGTGGAACACGCTGGCACAATTAGAACATGGGCACATTTCTGTCCAAAATTTGTTTAGGAATTATACATATCCATTTTCCCACAGTGTGTTAGCATTTGGGTTAGTCCTTGGTTGTTGCTGATGCCAACTTACTGGTGTCAAGTCATCCTGACCACCGTGGTGCCATGTATATGTACTTCCTGATACCACATTTCTTCTTAACATTGGCTTCTTGGCATTAGGCGGGCAGCTCATACAATGACTGTGTAAATGTAGTTTTGTGTGCACCTCCTTGTGTGACTTCTGATATTCATGCACATGTGTGTTCTGTTCCACAGGTGGGACATTCACACATTCCAATCTTGTCAATTGTTTAAAGTTTTGTGCTTCCCAATGGATCAGATAGGATTACTTTTGCTTTTCTACAGTACTCACAGGTCTATGAGTGTGGAGACCCCTTCAGCATTGGCGTCTGTTATTTGGCATTGGGTGCACCAATACTATTTCGTTCACAGTGACCAGGAGGTGGCATGCCGTCATGGTCTGCCTGTGCTCCACTGTTCACAGACACTAGCTTCTCTGTATAATTGGATATCCAGTTATTTGCTGTGGTGTCCTGATTTTCATTATTTCAGAGGGCATGTTGGGTGCACCAACTGGGGAGTGCAGGGCTTACATATGTGCTGGGTATCCTAGATGTTCCCCATGATGCATTTCATGATATGCACTGTGACCTATTTAGTTTGGACTCATGTGTCAGATGTACACAGGTGACTGATTATTTCCTGTCTTTTCACCTTGCCCACAGCATCATCGGGGGACACCGAGGGAGACACCTGCACGGACGTGGAGGAGGGATCCAGCACCAGTGCCACCACTCCTGGCGAGTCAGCAGCATCAAGTGAGGGGAGTGCGGCGGAGGACCTGGGTAGTACCACCACCGACTACGACGCAGACAGGTTCGAGGCTGAACTCCCTGAGGGGGCGGAGGCTGCTCCAACAGCTGGCAGCAGCACTACAACTGTCACCGCCCCCTCCATTCCCATCACCGCCCTCCCAGTTGCTCCGGTCCCTTCTGTCCGTGTAGGGCAACAACGTGTCTCCTTCGTGCCAGGCACCGCACCCCCTGCCCCTGTCTCCCCTGCTGCCCTCACTGCCGAGTCTGTGGACATTCAGCGGCAGTTGCAGGTTGGGCAGACATCGATCCTGACTGTCCTCCATGGCCACACCAGACTGCTGACACAGATGGTGTCGTACATGGAGGGCATGTCATCAGCGATGTCTGACCAACGGATGTTGCTGAGGTCCATGGACTCGTCACTGACGGCAGCAGTGAGTGTCCTGCAGCGCTTGCTCCCCCCACCTACAGCTGCGCCATCCACACTTCCCACTCCCATTCCTGTCCCAAGCACACACACACATTCCCAGGCAGGCACCACACCAGACACAGGCAGCACACCAACAGGGAAGGGCAAGCGCACACCTCCTGTCACGCACACTCAGGGGGAAGAAGGCACACCCACTGGGTCTAGGGCACACAGGCAGACATGCAGCCACAGTCGGAGTCCGCATGCCTCACTCCCCAGTCCCTCCAATGTCACTCCCCTCGGCTCCCCTGCCCCACAGTCTGAGAAGGAGACCTACTTGGCTGTGCTGGGCCTCAGCCCCACTGTTTCACCTGCGCGCAAACGGGCAAGGCTCTCCACGGGTAGGGGAGTTGAGTCCCCCCCCTGTCTACCACCTCCCCCAGTAGTGCTGCAACCCATTCCTCCAACCCCCCCCCCCTCCTTGGGGCCTGTGGTTCCTTTGGGTGCAGGGAATATACTGCAAGAGCTTGCGGACGTGTGCAGCACAATACTGACCTCCACCTTTGGCGCTGCCCCACCCCCTGTGGTGGAGTCATCCGTCCCGGCACCCCCAACACCTGCCCTACCCCCTCCTGTCCCTGCGGTGCCTGGTCCTTCCCCACATGATGCCCCCACCCCAGTCGACCAACCAGAGGTATCTAATGTGCAGGCAAGCTAGGGGAGACGCGTGGCCATGTGCCCCCCCACCAGGACTTCGTGTCTGGACTGGCCTATGGCCTTTGTAAATAGTGTCCTTTTCTACTTTTTGTTTTCATGCTGAATAAAGCATTTTGTTTTTACTTTGCACACGATTGCTTTTCAGGTATTGATGTTGGTGCTGATGCTCCATGAGTTGGGGTGGTGATCATGTGTTGGGTATCTGGGAAATGTAGTAGTCTGCTGCTCATGGGGTGGACCCTGGTATCTGCGTGGCATCACAAGGTCTCTGCAATGATTCTTTGGTCGTGTATGCTCTTTGTGTTTTGAGACATTGTCCCAAGGAGTGTTCCTTCCTCTGTGGCACCTGACATCTTCCCTGCAGGGAGTTGCACCAATGTTGTGCTGACCTGTGTCTACATTCCCTTGGTGGCTGATGGATCCCTTTAACTATGTCCATGCCTGCGCAGCAATGTGTCCGGCTGCATCGTTTGTGCCATCCTTGGTAGTCACTGTACTTGTGTATAGAGTATGTTGCCATGCCTCCATGGGGAAATGGTCCCTTTTCCGCACTCTGCATGTGTTTACTCCCAGCCTAGCACACATATGGTACTTGTTCTGCAGGGTATTTGGTCACCTGACTGACAATTGTGGGCATTGTATCTGTGGGAAGTCCACCCTATTCCTTCCATGGGAGACAACAACTAGTGGCTGTGCCAGCACCTGTACATTCCCATCAGCCCTGGAATGTGCGTGACAGTGTGTGTTCCCTTTGGCTCTCTTAGTTTAGTGGGTTTCACATAACTATACAGTCTTGTGACATGATCTCAGTGTGTGTATTGTGCTGCATCTGCCAGGGGTGGGTATGCATGTGTCATTTGTCATCGCACCCACATGCTGTGTGTCATGCAGTGGGGGAATTACATCCATCCTCATGGGAGTGGGACACTGTTGTCAGTGATGTGTTGATATGGCACTCTCAACATAGTCGCATATTGGGGATGTGTTCATGGAACCATGGAGTTGTGGTCATCTGAGGATGATGCACCCACCCCTCATATGTCTGGGCACTGCTGGGAGTGATATGCACCCACCCCTCATATGTCTGGGCACTGCTGGGAGGCCTCTGCGCCCACCCCTCATATGTCTGGGCACTGCTGGGAGGCCTCTGCACCCACCCCTCATATGTCTGGGCACTGCTGGGAGTCCTCTGCACCCACCCCTCATATGTCTGGGCACTGCTGGGAGTCCTCTGCACCCACCCCTCATATGTCTGGGCACTGCTGGGAGGCCTCTGCACCTACCCCTCATATGTCTGGGCACTGCTGGGAGGCCTCTGCACCCACCCCTCATATGTCTGGGCACTGCTGGGAGGCCTCTGCACCCACCCCTCATATGTCTGGGCACTGCTGGGAGGCCTCTGCACTCACCCCTCATATGTCTAAGCACTGCTGGGAGTCCTCTGCACCCACCCCTCATATGTCTGGGCACTGCTGGGAGTGAAATGCACCCACCCCTCATATGTCTGGGCACTGCTGGGAGGCCTCTGCACCCACCCCTCATATGTTTGGGCACTGCTGGGAGGCCTCTGCACCCACCCCTCATATGTCTGGGCACTGCTGGGAGTGATATGCACCCACCCCTCATATGTATGCACCCACCCCTCATATGCCTGGGCACTGCTGGGAGGCCTCTGCACCCACCCCTCATATGTCTGGGCACTGCTGGGAGTCCTCTGCACCCACCCCTCATATGTCTGGGCACTGCTGGGAGTGATATGCACCCACCCCTGAAGGCGTGGGTACAGCGCGTACCCCTCCATCACCACAACAATGGTGCTACGGGCCGTACCCACGCCCCCACAGCGTGGGTACTGCGCGTACACCTCCATCACCACTTCAATGGTGGTACGGGCCATACCCACACCCCCACAGCGTGGGTACGGTCCGTACCACCATTGTCGTGGTGACAGGTACGCGTCCACGTCCACTTCCGTTGTGACGGTACATAGGGAGTGGTGGACACGCCCCCCCCGGAATTACCTGAGCCAGGAGGTAATGTATGTACAGGACATATTTACAAGTTAACTTGGGTGGGGGTTATGTTTCCTGCCCCTACCCCCCCCCCCTTTGCCCCTGGGTGTTGTTCTGACCTTCTGCTGCGTCTGCGTGGGTTTCTGTGCACCAGGTCGTAGGCTAGGAGGGCCGGGATGACACGTAGGATGGGGTCCATGGCTGTCCGTCGAGTACCGGTGCTCCTTCTTCGCTTCGTCCTCAATTTCCCGGCAGTTTTTGGCTGCCATAAAAAATGGTCCGTGCGGAGTGACGTAGGCACGAATCGTACTTGCTGATCCGTAAAACGCTGCCTGACTCTGTCCGGACATCACGTATGCGATGTCCCGGATCGGAATTGTGGGTATTTTTTCGCCGCACGTACTTTTGTACGAATCGTACAGAAATGGTATTTCTATACGATTCGTACTTGCTGGTTTGCAAGGAGGATTTCCCGGGTACGAGCCGTACGGAGAAAACGCTCCGTACGACCATTCGTACCCGGGTTTTACAGGATCGGAATCTGCACCATGGTGTCACCCAGTGGCAGATCCTTTGCAAATGTTAGCCCTTCACTTTTATTTGCAAACTGCTGTTCTCAGGTGTTTCAAAGCAAGGTAGAATACCCTCAATTGTGCACAACAAATAACACTATACTATTGTAAACACTTTTATTATTATCGAAAATTGTGTATACATATAATGTTATTTTTCAGTAGTTGTGGAGTGTATCTAGAACACTTTGGTGCAAATACAAAAACTTTATTGCACCACACTGATTTGCAGGTTTTCAAGGCTGTAAATGACAAATAACATACGTACATCTCCCAATGTACCCAAAATGCTGTCGATATTAACTTATTTAAGAAATAAAGATAACATAGAATTAACAGGCATAAAAGAGACCGTACTAGTTTAAAAATAAATTTCAAATGAAATTCAAAATGTCATGTTATTACACAGTAAACAATAGAAGGAAATAAGAAACATTTAAGCAGATGTATAGCTCAGGAAGTAATAGAAACCCTATGAACAAGACATAAAAGAGACAAAGTACAATAAGGTATTAAGGGAATGAAAGTCAGCATACCAACAACACAGTCACAAATCCTCAAAATGTGCGTACAGTAAAGAAAAAACATTTGAAGAATATAACCTAGAAGAAGTTGTGTGATGAATATAAAAATATTTACTGCGCAGTAATTAAAAATTAAAAAAATGTACTTGTTATTTATATTACAAATCTTACACTCTCTTTAGCACCTAGATGGCGTGGCTTTAGCCTTATATGGCTGTAGGATTCTCTCACAACACAACACTTCTCACTTGGTTGGTCATACTCCTTTGAGGATGGAGTGAGCTTTAGTTACTTCAGGCACCTGTCTTCTTCCGCATGTCAAGACACTGGTTCCCAAAAGACTTTCAGAGAATATACTCCACTGTTCTTCTACACTGATATGGGTATACTATTTACCAGCCTCTTTTCCCATTTATAAGTCCTTCACTAAGTCTCATGAACAGTAAATGCTATCTCTCACAGAATGAACTTCAGTCTAGACATTCAGGGAGGGATTTATACCGGAAAGCTGGCTCGATAATGCTTCGTAGATTGTAGATTGCATTAGTGGACAGATCATGTAAAGTCAATCATGACAGGTATATGACAGAGATGCATCAGGAAAGTAATAAATCGATTCTTTGGCTTGGACGATGAAAAGTGAAGGGCAACCGGCCCATATAAGAGAAATTAAGCTTGCAAACAAGTACACTTCATCTGATGAGCCACTCAAATCTAATGAGAACAGGGACAATGATAAAGTATTATCTGGGTAAACACTCATGAAGAAGGGGCACCAAAGGAATGATTAGTAGAAAACTAATTAAATTAATAGTGGATTTATTGAGAGGCCTGGATGCTCATATATCAAAACAGGAATTCCTGACCATTTTGAGGAGCATGGTAAGAGGCATAGATCTGGGTAACAATTGACTGAGCTTTGAATTTTAGTGGGAATGTTATGGCTTGCTTGTTATGCACGAATCACATTATTCACCAAGATTCTGACTTCTTGGAGTATGGCTGAATCTCCTAGATCAATGCTTATATTAAACTCAATAGACACAGCACTGGTCTGTGGCACTCCTGCTCTTACAGCCCCTCTCACTGCTTACCTGTGATAGTAAGATCCTTTGCAGGTTGATTTTCAACTGAATGATTTTTCTCACTTTTTTACACAAACACGGTTCAGGATTTGTTCTTGCAGAGTACACTACACAGGTCTTGGGAGGTTGCACTTTGTTATGTGGGCTAAGAATTTTGATTCTCAGGAAAAATCTGAAATCACCATTGGCACTAAAATGGAATTGGATTTTTTAGCTGGAACTGGGTTTACAATGCCCTTCAGACAATGAATCTGGGCCAGCGACTAACTGTCTGGGAGCAAAATCCAACATGTATGGGCATTGGGTATCAATCAAAACCCATGTTTTCATTATATAGGTTTCCATTTCTCCTCCAAGTTACTTGAACCATTATCAGTGCTACACTGATGAGGCACAAGTAGTAAAGTATCTGCAAGGGTAAAATGACCAGTCTGGGATTGTGGTTTGCAAAAGACATCTTGCTTACAGTGGTGGGACCATGGAAATGAATGCCTGATATCCTATGTACTGCAGGAGATGTCCTCCAAAGGTGGGAGTCGAGCTTAACTAGGGAAAGTCAAACATTATCCTCTGGTGAGAGACTTTATAGCATTTGATATAGGTATCACGATTTTGTGAATTGCTGTAACATGAACATTTCAAGAGCATAATGCTGACCTAATAGCCAAAGTCTTTTAAGCACAAGCTATCTAACTGAAAGGTTTGTGATCTGGGTTGAGAAGGATACCTGATGATCAAAACATAGGGGCCTATTAGGATGGCGGGCGGACGCACCCTAGTGGTGCTGGGACCGGTCCCGCACCAGCAATTAGGATGCCACCGCCACGGTGGCAGTGGCATCCCGCATACATTGCATTGTGGCAGGCGGTGCTGGAAGCAGCACCTGCCACAATGCAATATATGCATGTTGTGCATTTGCATGCACAACGTGGCAGGCACCGTGCGGTGCCTGCCACCTTGTGCATGCAAATGTAGGGGGCTACCATAAGTACCCCCCATGTGCACCCCCCACCCTCCCAACACCCTGGGGGCCCACAACGGGCCCGCAAAGAAAAAAAGCATGCCTTTCCATGGCGGAGTCTCCACCATGGAAAGGCACTTCTCCGCCATTATAGTAATATGGATGGCGGTGCCTGCAAGGCACCACCACCATATTGCTGTGCTTTTCCGCCCTGTAGGCAATCGGGCAGATTGCCTACCAGTGGAAAACTGGTAGACGGTCTTCCTGGCCGCCGTGGTCCTCCCGCAACAGTAATATGGCGGGGGGAAATGGGTGGCGGGTGGTGACTTTTGGCGGGCAGATCGCCACCGCCATATGGGCTGTGGCGATCCGCCCACTATACTAATCACCCCCATAGTGCCCAGGTTGGCAGCATGGTCCGCAAGGTCAGGAGGACAGCCAGAAGAGGGAGGCCACCATGGGACCAGATATTGTTAGATTTTCCTAGTACCTGACTATATGTCTTCTTTGGATATCATTTTAGATGGTTTCACTGTATCTAGCTCGTGATGCCCTGAATATAGTGCTGATAGGAATACTGAAGAGAAGTAAGGTCTGTAGAAGATTGAGTATCTATAACCAGTTTTGTAGCATCAGGGTGGGTAAAGAAGCATAAATCGAAATTTCTTAGTAAAGCAGCTGGAAGAATTGTATGAAGATAAAGCAAAACAGGCTAAAGGAGGAGCCTGGAGGACACCTCGGGTAACAAAGGAAATTTAATGCAACAAGAAGAAAGATGAACAGCTTGAAAGAATCTGGTAGGAAGACAGCCTGTGTCAGGGACTGTCTCTCACCTTAACGTCCCAAAATCTATTGGGGAGAATGTTGTGGGAGACCGTGTCAAGAGTACCAGGTTAATCCAGAAGGATAACAATAGAAGATCCTCCTAAATTTAAAGGCAGACTGATGTCATCCAAATCATGCAGGAAGAACAGACACTGTTCCATAAGCCAAATGGAAGCCGGATTAAGAGGGTCAGTATTTAATTCATTTCTCGAAAGGAAAGACACTGATCATTCACTTAATATCTCAATTATCAAGGACGGAAATTAAATGAAAGGAATGGACCGATAGTTTGCAAGATCCTCATGGTTGTAATTTGACTTCCTCACTACAGGGGAGATTAAGGTCCTTTAGAACTAGGCCAACTGGGAATTAATTATTACTCAGGATCAAGCTGAAAAATAAGTTCAGAACAAGAATCCAAGGTACAATTGGATTTTCTAGAGTAAAATTTTGGGATAACCATCTTTGAAAAAAAGTGACCAACAAAAGTAAATGGTGGATATGATGAGTTGGGCATACTTTCACGAGAACTGGCTGCTAGAGCTGCGATAGCCAAGGTAAAAGAACAAATAGAGTTGTTTTTGAATGAAAAAAGATTTCTCATTGCAGTGATGAACAACAGCTAGGTTCAGCAAGTTCAGATACTATTCAAAATTAGAAGTAGGCTGAGGGCAAAATATTTGCATATTAGAGGGAACAAGTCCTGAAAATGTACACTTTAAGTATAACTGAAACTTTCCTCCAGGTGTGTTTAACATGTTTGCGGGAGAATGTAGATTAGCTTTGAGAATAGATGTATAAAGGAGCCAGGTGTCAAGTGCAAGAAACATTATGAAACAGGAACGGATCAGTTTTATCTAAGACAAGGAAATCCATGAGTTGAAAATGAGTTGGGAGTGTCTTTATCACAAGTGGTGGAAATTAATGGAGTGGGGGCCGAGGAGAGTAGGGTATCTGTAAAATTGTTGGAAGTAATCTGTAATCCATTGTTGGAACAGGTGAATAGATTGACTCTTAGCAAATCTAACATTGAAGAGATAATAAATGCTAAATAAGGTGAAGAAATACTTACTCGAAAGCAGATGGGTAGTGCAGGAAATAGAAATAATGTTATTTAGGACATAATATGATCTAATATGTGGCCTGCTAGATGTGTGTGACTTGTTATTTGCTGGTTACGATGAAACAAAACAGTTCAGGTTTTAGGGAGCACAAGAGTGTCAGAAATATTAGTATGTTTACTCAGATATTAATGTATCCACTCATTACAAATTATGAAGTCTTGAAAATAAAATGACTAAGAAGACTTAATAGAGAACTAGAATAAGTAGTATCTGGGCCAGGGAGGTGGCTGACTAGGGAGGCCAAGAATACACAATTAGGAGAGAAGGTGAGCTTAGCTACTGTTGAGATGAGAATGTCCCTTGCATGGCATTACAGGCTTGCATCCTTGCTGTGAGTGATCTCAGCTGTGAGTTATCTGGTATCCTGATATTTTTTTGGCAAAGCCCACACAACAATCATGGCACATGATTCATCATGATTTTCAAGCCCAAGGCCTGACTCTGTGGTGCAGAGGGATGAAGCCCTGAAGAGGATCTATTTTCAGTTCAGGGGCAAATGCAGTGCCTACAGGCCCAAAGCTTCTCAGAGTAATCAAAGGAGTGCTTAGATCCAGAGCTGGTATCTTTCATTGCTCCCTGAGATGAGGGAACATCAAATGAAGCTTGTACATTTTGCTGGAGAGCTGTGCTTCTGCCTGTGGCTTGGCTTCTTAAGAGAGGAGAAGGAGCACCTGACTCTAAAGGAAGCGATTTCCTTGTAGGATAGGCCGAGCTTCTGTGCTGGAGAGTGGGTCAGTCAAATAGAAAAGGATTGAACTTGAGCACTATAACCAGTGATGAGGCAAGTCTGGAGAGGGTCTCGTAGCTCTCTGTGAATTTCCACAAAAAGCAAAGTGAACCAAATCATACTACAACTCCAGTGGTATCAGGAGCATGACCACAACATGCCTGTCTTTTGTACCAATGGAAGGATTCCTGTTGAAGAGGTACCTTGGAGGTGCGGGGGGACCTGCACAACTCAAACTAAGGTACATAATACTGAAGCATCAATGTCAAAAGTCGGATGAGGTGGGAACGGCTGCTAGAATGCACTTTTGGAAGCGTCAAGCTGGACAGCTTGTCTGTGCTCAAAGTTGCTGCGTGCTTCTGAGTTCAAAGCATCCAATCTTCTAGGTAACTTGAGCTGCATGAACTCAAGCATTGACTGTGTCTCCACCAGCTAAACTCTGTTTAACCCATAGGGACTGAATAACCCTAAAGGACCTTAGTAGTGAGACATATAAGGAATGGACTTTTGGTCATAGGTCCAGGAAAACTGCTTGGACTATTTTGCAGTGAGCATGCATCTGAGGCTTGTTTATGCTTGATTATCTCTGTGTTTATACAGCGCTGAAGAACCCCTCTTAGAATAGAGTAGCTATTTACTATGTCCTATGTTTAGTATTATATCTTAGTATTCTAATAAAGTATTTCATTTTTTGTCCAAACAACAAAACAACAGTGCTGGGCTGTACTGTCTTTATTGTGTCTGATTGACTGTTTGAGTTCTGAGTCAGTACCCCACACTACCTCCTTCAGAAGCCTTGGAATGCTCACGTTCACTACTCTTAGAGTCAAGCGAAAAAAGTATTTACTTGGCACCCAGTTCCCAGTGCTGCAGTATTGGGAAATCAATCGCAAGAGGCCCAACCCTCTGAGATCGGGCCCAGTGACCCTACTTTCCTTGTGGCAACAAATCAGTTTCTGGCAGTGATCATAAAACTCAATCCTATTGGAATCAGAGAGTGTAAAAGGGTCTGAAAAAATCACAAGGTGTAGGTAATACTGATGCCACCACCTCAATGAAGAGGGTGGATTACTCAGAAAGCTGACACATTGTGAAATAGCAAGGCAATATGAGGGGTGAAGCTATCTTTATACCAGATTCAATGATGAAGAGTATAAAGCAGACACACCGAGGACATCATTTCGTGCTCTGAGCTTCGTGGGTGGGCAGAGGGGCGCAGATGGGGTTGCCTTAAGAACTCTACCTATTTAAATTTGTCTGGTGGGTTCGGGCACCAAGCGGCGGGCAACACTGCAAGCGGAGTTAGGAGCAGAGTGTTCTGGCGTCTTTTGAAGCGAGTTACTCTGGAGAACGTGCAATAGCGTAGCGCGACCAGCAAGCGTATGATGTCTGACATCCTGTTTAACTCGATTTATCAACGCGGTTAACGGAGCGCTAATGTTGCCATGGTAACTCCACAGCCCTGAGGGAATCATTACAGCGTATGCCAAGGCACGCAGGAGTAGCTGTAATCAACGAAAGAAGTTGATAACGCACAGCGAGGAGGAAACAGACAGATTGAGTGACAGTAACCACATTCATTTTTTTGATTGTTTTTTTGTTGTGCATAGGAAGTATCGGGCATATCAGCAAGGTGAGGGGATAGAATTATCGCCGCTTTTGCGGCCGTTTTCGGACGAAAAGCGGCAATAATTTTATCGCCTAATTAGCAAGGTCACGCTAACGCGTGAAAACTTGCGTTAGCGCACGAATTCCTAATGCCCAGCTTTGCATCTCTAATGAGATGCAAAGTGGGCGTTCCTGACCTGACATGACAGGAGAAATGTCGCTAAGCCCCACGCTATGAAGCATAGCAGCAAGAAAAGTAGCGATAACCCCTGTTATCGCTACTTTCCTTACGCCTGCTTCAGGACTGACTTAGCCATGATATCCTATGGAAGGTGGAGGTGGGGCCCTATCAACAAGCTAACGCCACATTGCGTGAGATTATCGCTGGGTTTCCAGCGATAATCTAATGTTAGGCAGTTAGTGCAAGGATTTTTATCGCTTTTGAGATAAGCGTTGCTAATTGCACGGTATCTCAGCGATAAAAATCCACACTAGCCGGCGATAATTATCCTAGCGCTAAGTGCGCTTAGCGATAATTATCGCCGATTGTTACTGATATGCCCTTAAAATACTTTACTGGGAATTGTGATACTTTGCCTTATGCAACTGTTGAGCAACTCTGACTTTATTGGGGCAGCATACATTCCACACATCCAGCATATGTTAAACACTCATTTTGTACCACATTAGGCATTCAAGGTTAATTTTCAGTTTTATATAAGTAATAATTTACGGCACTCTGCACCAGGTATCACGCTATTACATTTATCCAAGTAACACCACAAATCAGCATGGATGTGTTGTCAGTTTTAGCTCCTCCAAAGTGTTTGCAGATTCTATGGAAACCTACGATGCCATGGGAGGATTGGTTGGAGTCATTTGAGACGTACTTGGAGCCATAGGCAAAGAGGATTTTGTGGCTTCCCGGAAGGGAGCTTTGTTGAAGCACAATCTAGGTGTGGAGGCTAGGAAGGTATTGAAAACTTTGCCCATTCCCATAAGAGCGAATTCCGCTGACCATGGAAGCAGAGAGGGTGATGAGGGCAAGGAAGTGCAAGGTGATAAATATCTTGAGGTTGTGAAAGCCCTTGAGGAGAACTATGGTAAGAAGTTCAGCATAGCAGTAGAGAGGCACAAATTTCTTTCAAGGTCACAATTGCCTGGAGAGTCAGTGGAGCAATACATTTCTGTACTAAGGACTTTTGCGTCTACATGTAGGTTTAGGGATCTACACGAAGAAATAATAAGGGATCAATTTATAAATATTACAAGCAATGTTAAAATACAAGAGAGATTATTGGATTTGAAGGATACTTCTTTACAGAAAACCTTTGAGGTGGATAGACGCACAGGAAACACACCCAGGTATTTTAAGGAGTTGAGCACTGACCAAGTGAAGGAAAAATATGACTCTGCAAAGATTTGTGCCATGGTAAAAAATGCATCCAAAAAGGGGGTACAAAAACATCAAGACCTTTTTGCCCAAGCACAATGGGGTTTGTTATAGATGTTGTAGCAAGAGACACACAGCAAACTCTGACAAATGCGTAGCCATTAAGGAAAAGTGTTACAAGTGTAAAAAGATCTGTCACTTTGCACGCATGTGCTAGGCCTGTTCCACTGAAAATTGGAAGCGATCTATACATGCAATAAGTGAGTGTTATGAGGATGAGAATTCTGCCGATCAGACAGAAGTCGAAATGTTACTTGTGTGTAGCAATATGTGTGACAAAACTGTTCATGACAAACAGGAAGGGCATGACCCGCCCAAATGTGATTTGGAAATGAATGGTACCAAAATAGCTGTATGGGCAGATTATTGTTCCCATACACGATTATAGATAAAAGTGCTTGGGAAAAGGTGGGCAGTTGCAAATTGAGTTCCCCCGATATTGAACCTGTGGGCTATTGTGGTGTCAAGCTTCCCTTTATTGGTTTCTTTAAGGGCATAATATCACACAAAGGCAAGGAAGCAACTAATAAAGTGTATGTGGTAGAAAAATAAGGGCACTTTTAGGATTGTATAAACAAAAAATGCTTGGCATCACATTAAATCCCAACTATCCCCAGCAGGTACTAGTGACAGAAGACCCTGAAAAAGCCATATGGAGCACCGAATTTCCCAAGTTGCTTGGAGGGGAACTTGGGTGTTTAACTAAGTGTGAACATCGTATAATATTAAAATCCAATAGTGTTCCGTGTGTGCACAAAGTGAGAAATGTGCTGTTTGCTCTCAGGGAACACCTGAGGAAGGAATTGCAATGGCTATGTGCAGCACATGTCATCAAACCGATAGAGGCATCAGAGTTGCTTAATCCCATTGTTTTAGCACGTAAATCTGATGGGAATTTACACATGTATTGATTTGAGGGATCTCAATCATAATATTCTTGTTGACTGCTATCCTCTGCCACATATTAATGAAATGGTGTCATCTGTTACCATCGCGACCTATTTTTCATTGATTGATCTATCAAGTGCATACCACCAGGTCAAATTACACCCAGCATCCAGGCACCTTACTTCATTTGTTACGCCAGAGGGGCGATTTCTATTCATGCGCATGGCCTTCGGTTTAGCATCTGCATCAGCTGTTTTCCTGAGGGTAGTGTGCAAGATTTTGAGGGGCATTTCCAAGGTCTTTGTGTTCCAAGATGATGTTCTTGTCTGGGATGCCAATTGGAAAGAACATGATGTGATCTTGGACACAACGTTAAACAAGTTGCAGGATGCAGGTCTAACTGTGGGGGTGAACAAATGTAAAGTTGGCATGAAACAGATTGATGATCTTGGGTACACCTTGTCGAAGGCAGGGGTGAAACCTAGAAGAAACTATTGATGCAAACGCGGATGCACCACCACCACATAACAGAGAGCAATTGCACTCATTCCTCTGTTTAGCGGAATTTTATTCCAAATTTGTCCAACATTTTGCTGACAAAGTACATGTTCTGAGAGTGTTGATGAAAAAAGGCAACAAATTTCAATGGTCTGATGAGTGTCAAGCTACATTTGAGATCATAAAAAACAGATAGTGAAGGCAGTGGCTTTAAAACCTTTTAACCCATCGGACTGCAGTGTGATTGTGGTGGATGCAGGTGCATACGGACTTGGAGCTGTTCTAACGCAAAAACATCTTGGACAAGAAACTGTGGTCGCCTTTGCATCCCGCACTCATAAGGGGGCAGAGGCTACGTATTCAGTCATTGAGAAGGAGACCCTAGCATGTTGGTGGGGTGTGAACGATTTTAAAACCTATGTGTGGGCAACCGAATTTGAGGTCAGAACGGATCAGAGGCCCCTTATAGATTTTTTCACTCCCAAGGGAGTGCGAAGGCAAGTCCCAGAATTGCCAAATGGTTGTATAGAATTCAAGGGTATGATTTTTCACTGAGTTATGTTCCTGGGATTCGCAACATAAATGTGGTCTTTTTATCGCGTTTGCCATTGCAATGTGGAGACAAAGAAGAAGATTCCAATGATGATTGTGTGGTGGCCAGTGTGTCCAAGTCATGTGAGGGTGCTGTCACTTTGGATGAGTGGAAAGCGGCCGTGGGGGAGGACAGCACTATGAAGGAATTAATATTTGAATTGTCCAACCCTTCTAGTACCAATGTGACCCTGAAGATAAAGTTTGGTTAGTTCGGGACAGTATGGTCGGTACTTTCGGTTGAGGAGGGAGTGGTGTGCAGAGATGGCAGGTTGGTAGTGCCAGGAAGTTTGTGTGTTAGACTCCTAAAGTTACGGCACGAAGGGCATAGCGGGATGTCCTGTATGAAGATGAGGGCCAGGGACACATTTTGGTGGCCTGGGATGGACTGAGAGGTGGAAGATTATGTGCGGAGTTGCATAGATTGTATGTGCAGTGACAAGTCCCACCAGGTTGAGGAATCTCCTGTTGCGTCCACTGGTTTCCCCAGCAAACTGTGGTAAAGGGTGGCCATGGATATTTGTGGGCCATTTTCAACCAAGTAGATAACAAATAAATTTGCTTTGGTACTAATTGATTACCACTCCAAGTGGCCAGAGGTAGCATTTTCTGAAGAAATTAAAGTGGCAAATATCATTGCATTTTGTGACCAGATTTTCAGCGGGGAGGGCTGTCCTGATACCTTGGTCACGGATAATGGGCCCAAATTATAGCAGAAGACTTTAAAACCTATCTCTCCTAAATGAGCATTCCTCACTGTACCACTTCTGTTTATAACCCCAGGGAGATCGGTCTTGTTGAGAGGTTCAACTGAGTCTTGAAGGAATGTATTTAACTGACTGAAAGTAGTGATGGTGACTGTAAGGAAGCTGTTAAGGAGATGCTATGGTGCTACCGCACCATACCCCATTCTGTCACCAAGGAAACGCCTTGTATGCTCCTTAAGGGCTGACAACCAGGTACAAGGGTCTCTCCTGCATGGATGTTCAAGGGTTCTACACGACATGTGTGTAAAAGGAATCTTGAGCGTAAGGTAAAAACACACCAAGACAAATATGTGAGCAGGTATAATGACAAGTTAAGAAGAGGGAGACAAATATTTGCAGTTGGCGATTGGGTGAGAACCAACATGATGGGTACTCGAAAAGGGGGGGTCGTCAAAATGATCAATGCCCAAGTGTATCACTAAAGTTGCAGGTGGCAATGTATGGTTGACTGATGGTAAAAAGTGGAACATCCGAAGAATTACTTTGTGCAATAACGTGGAACATGAGGTGTGGTTGGGAAGGATGGGTGAATGTCAGGTTGAGAGGGTGTTGGATGGTAATAGTCATGGTAATGGCAGATCAGCTATTGTGGATGGCACCAGACGTGTCAGGAAGAGTCCTAAGTGGCATAACGATAATGTGCACTTCTAATATTTTGTAAAAACGTATTCTTGTTTTTTGTTATTATGTACTTTGTATTTTCCAGTATTGTTTTGTTATTGGGTAGGGAGATATGTTGTATCCTAGCAACTGAGACTGCATTCTAGTTGTGGTTGCCAGCCTTCTAAGGTACTGGAAGGTTGACCAGACTAGAGAAGGCAGTTGCTGCTGAAGGACGAGTCCAGAGGTTGTTCCTCTACTCTTTATAAAACACTGCTACCCAAATATCTGTCTGCGCCTCTTAAAACGGAGCACCAGCACGGGAAGCTTTTATGCCAAGGACATAGCGAACACAATGCCACAGCGCTGTAGTAAAAATAAACATTTAATCTAGTTTTTGTCATTTAGCATTTATTTATTTATCATTATTTTTTGTAGTTTATTTTTATAGCAGAAACACAGCTTAAGACAATAGGGTTCTTTACTTCAGAAACAAACAATACTGCCCATTATTTTGTTAGGCACAGGTAGGTTAAATAGGTTAAGAAATGTGTTCCAAAATACAGGATATTGAGCCAAAGACTGGATTTGAATCCGATTCCCTACATTCCAAGGCCACTCAAGCCACCAGACAACATAGTCTGCTCCTTAGCTTTTTAAGTCTCTCCAGTGGGAGTTTAGGCTCAAGGATTTGCTTGGGCTCCTTATCCTCTCTGCTGATAGGTTTTTTATTCAGCAACAGTTGTAAGTGTGTTAGCATACAAACATGCCTTTGTTTGAGCAAAGCCAGGAGCAAGAAGTGTGCAAAGCCCCGTACTGAACAAATGATTAGAGGAGCACTACAAAAGGAGAGCGTTAAAACAAAAATACGTCCCTGCCTTAGAAAGCGGGAGTTAGACGCATGTAAAGCCTCATACTGAATAAACAAATTTTTAAATAATGCCAGTATGAGGAGTAACTAAGCTAACCAAACTGGACCAATACTATCACAATAACCAGATGCAGTGAATATGTCTCTTTACTGCTTTTCACGCATTCCATTACAATACGGTTGTTACAACGACCGCTTTTTTCAATGCAAACCATTACATTGCGAGTCGTTACAACGACTTGTTGTAGGGGGCACGCTGAACTTAGGAATAGTATTACTTACTATTCCTACTCCAGTTTGTGCAACAGTGGGCAAAGTGTTGGATTGTATATCCAACACCAGCGTGCCCCCTACAGCAAGTCATTGAAACGACTTACGATGTAATGGTTCACGTTGAAACAACGCGGTTGTTACAACAACCGCGTTGTAATGGAATGCGTTGCAGCGTATTAGTAGTAAACAATGTCTCCCAGATGCTGTAATACTCCTATACAGTAAAAGGAGCTGGACACCTCTAATCAATTCTATCTCAGAATAATAAGGAGCTATTTGACTTGCAACACATGACACTCAAAATGAGTGTCGTCGCACCTTTTTCCAAGGCATTGGCATAGGAGTGAGGACTTAAGACATACACCTCCTTACCATAGGAGATCCCCAGTCCACTCACCTACAAAATCCCTATTATGAGGGGTTCTGATTAAGGTGGTAGTAAAATACATTCACCGAAACGTACGTTGACCAGTTTTGGAATACTTCGCAAAGACAACACATTAGGGGGGCATTAAGAGATTGAGTTGGCCCACTAGGTCATCTATAGTGTATGTCATATAATTGGACAGTAGCTCTCCTAGGATTGTTGACTGAGTGTGAGTGTGTCATCTGTGAGAGAGAGTTCTGGTTGCTGAGATTGAATGTTTGATGGTGTATTTTGGGGTCAGTTGTATGAATGATCCAAAGGTTTTTCATGTCTTTCTGTACATTTTATTTGTGATAATAATATGTCTGTGGCGATGTTAACCATTAAATATTATCTATGAACTTTGATGTATGTCTATACTTTGATATTTGAAAATGATTGTACAAATCTGTATTTATTGATATTGTGAACCAGAACCATAAAATTGTTTAAAACATTTTGAGAAAATGCTGAACATATATAAAACGTTGGACAATTTGGAATGGAAAGACTTATTGTTGTGGAACAGCCCATGTGATGAGCCATTAGTAAAAGTATACAGGTCTGACAAGAGTTCTCAATAGAGTATATTTTCCACCTCACTCTTGGCCCTTAAAGTATTGCCAGGGAGTACCTTCTTTGAAACACAGTTGTAAGTGATGCCTATATACTGAAATCATGAACATGAGTAATGTTACACCTGGCAGACTATGGTAATGCCCTTCTTAGAGCTCTCCACTGTATTTGTGTAAAAGCATTAGTCAAAAAGAAAAACAAATAATGTATCTGCTAATATAAATGTTCGGTCCAGTCTCTACACTCTTTACTGTCTTATTATAAACTTTTGAAAAGACCTCAAGAACGCCTCTATAACTATTTGTTTAAGGAGGGTGCCTAGTGTGTATCACTCATTTTAAAGCTGTACTAGTTGAGGGGTCTGGGCCCTCTGTTAGGGTTGGTAAACTTGCCATTTTCGCAGGGAGGACCAGTGGACATCCTAGCACCAAGCACCAAGCATCAAAATGGAACATTGGCAAAACCACTGGGTTTTACCTATGCAAGATCAAATGGCTTTGTCAATTTGTTTTTTTTTTGTTTCACAGCAGAGCAAACTACTGTGCAACATGGATTAAAACTAAAAAAGTAAAGCGCTATGATGCAATCAACACCGGCTGCATAATAGTGTTATTTTTTTATTTTAAGTCATGCTGTACAGCCTCCTTCTCTGTAACATGTAAAAAAAACACTGATAAAGCCAATAGATAGCACATAGGGGATTTATAAAAAAACAGCTCACCTAATTTATGTAGCATGATTAGATATGAAAACCAAGCCATTCCGGACTGCAACCACTCTCTCTGACTTCAGGAGAGCACTCAAGACCTGACTAGTTGGCTCATCCTCAGCACCTAGATACCCCACTGGATGATAAGCCATACTCTACAAATCTGGCTGATATGATATGACTCTTTACTGATTCAGTTCTATGCATTATTTCTAACCTAGACCAGCTGTTATTTGAAAGGTTTTTGCCCAAACACTATAAAGAAGTATAGATAGTTAACAGTGAAGAATGGGGATGTTATGCTTCTGAGTGATATCAAATAGACAATAAGCATTTTATTGAAGGGCTCAGCGTAACATCAAATAGACAACTAGAGCAAAGCTCAAAAACATCCCCATTATTCACTTATGTAGGTCGACGCCTACCAGATAGTGCAGCTGTTTGGTTGCAAAAGACTTCTTGGGGACATAATGAAAGCTGACCTAAAAAATTAGTTTGCCCATTGCTTACAATTGGCTTTGGACAAGACAGTTGCAAGTGCATTTATCTAGCTGGCAATAGATTCATGATTTGAATTGTGCAGCAGGTGCAGTAGCACCAGGACCAAAAGCTCTAAGCACCACACTAAACATCTAATATTACTATATTTTACTACTATGCAGGCAGTCACAAGTACAGTTACTTTACAGACAACAGGGCTTTAAAAAACAACAGGGTCATGATTTGAATGGTGCAGCAGTTGCAGTGGCAATGGGCCCAAATGTTGCCAGACCTCCTCTAAACACCTAATTTTGCTATATTTTACTACTCCACAGGCAGACACAATTGTAGTTATCTTGCAGGTAAAAGGGGTTTATTTAAATGGTGTAGCAGATGCAGTGGCACTGGGGCAAAATCTCTAGGGAACCCACTAAAAGTAAAATATTGCTAAAGTTTACTACTAAACAGGCAATCACAAGTGCAGTTATATAGCAGTCGCTAGGGCCATGATTTCAAATGTGCAACAGGTGCAGTGACTCAGGGGCAGAAAGCTCTAGGATCCCCTCTAAACACCAACAATTGTAATATTGTACTACTAAACAGGCAGTCACAAGTGCAGTTACCTTCCAGACACTAGGGTCATGATTTGAAAGGTGCAGCATGTGCAGTGATAACAGGGCTTCCTCTAAACACCAAATATTGCTATGTTTTACTACTAATCAAGAAATCAGAAATGCAATTATCTTGCGGGGACTAGGGGCATGATTTAAATGATACAGCAGGTACAGTGGCACCAGGCCCAAAAGTTGTCAGAACTCCTCTAAACATATGATATTGCTATTACCTCCATACATTCGATTATTTTTCTCTTTCATTTCATTTTTCAAAATTTGTGATTACTTACCAGCACAATACCACTAGTAGCAGCACAAAATATTGCTTTTTTGTACATATACAAGTCATAACACTTTAACAGACTTCCTGTAACTTATATTGCACAACTACTCAGCAAGCTACAAATTACAACAAAAAAGAGCTTATTATTAATGACATAGGTGAAACAACCAATTTAGGGAGAGGAGTTGGCCTAACAGCAAGGGCGGCCTACTTCAAATTTGTGGACCTGGGTTCGCGTCTGTAACTCGATACCTGTGAGTCAAGGGGCATATTATCAAGCACGGCGTTAAAATTATTGCCGCTTTAGCGGCAGAAAACTGCAGCTAAAGCGGCGATAATGGGCTTGATAATATGCCGCCGAAAATTCCAATAGAAGCCCATGTTGACACCAGACCATGGGCTTCTATGAGAATTCACAAGGGCATATTATCAAGCCCATTATCGGCGCTTTAGCTGCAGTTTTCTGCCGCTAAAGCGGCAATAATTTTAATGCCGTTTCTTGATAATATGCCCCAAAGTTCGCTATATAAAACTCCGTAAAATAAATAAATGTAGCAATGATTGTTTTTATGCAGGCATAGAGAATAATCCCTGAGTTTATAGATGCACACTCTAATACACATGCCATTATACCATGAATCACATACTTTTTATACTTAAAAATAAAAATAAAAATATTTTGAAATAGTTTGAAAGAGATGAAAAAGTAATACAATTTATTCCATTGTTGTAGCAGACTGAATAATATAAATGTCTCAGTACAAATCTGTTAGTGCGACTTAGCAGCGAGGTTGATTCTCGTACTTTCTCATTTTTATCTGATGCATATGTCAGTATTACAGTGGCGCAGGGACTGGCTCAGTAATCTCAGTCTCAGTCAGTAAACCCCAGTCTCGTATGATAGGAGTGCAGAAAACGCTCTAAAGTAAAGAACCCAACAACAATAAACATTTGAACAGACCAATCTTTTGATTAAATAAAACACTTGAATAACTTGAATTATGATGGTCCATTTCCCCCAAGAGTATGTACAATGACTGTGATTGAGTAAACACTAGAGGGAGGTGTTGCCTAGATATTGGCGGATTCATCTTTCCACGCAGCAATGTGCAGCGCAGAAGTGTGTTACCTGGTGATATACTTAATAGGAAGTATTTAAATGTTGACTAATTGTACTGCACATTTGATCTGTTGCTTACTAACTTTTGAAAAGTGATGAGGTACTATGCATTCATATTTGAAAATGCATCTCGTATCTACAGATATAAGTTCCATTTTCATCACGTTCTCATATCAATAGGGTTGCTTTGAGTTTGTAGGCTTAGGATTCTGCCTCTAGCTTTTACCAGCAGGTTACATTTTATGTCAAAATTTCCTAAACTCTTGCTACTTTTCCTGTGGTTACATTAAGACATGCAGAGAAGATTGTTTTCATGTACAATTCTTAGTGGAACTTGTGTGTTCAACTTTATATTGAGATAAAAAGCGTATAATGAAGCCCCGTTGCTAAAAACCCCAAAGGGTTTATTTTCAGATGCCCCTGTTCGATTGAGGCATCCCATTATATTCTATGCCGAAGGGAAGAAAAATATAATTTTAATATAATTTCTTGGAATGTAACCCTCAAGATGATACAAAAACTACAGGTGCTACTGAACACATACATCAATACTATGGGGCAAATTTAGAAGAACTGGCGCATCTCTGCATATTAGCAGAGATGCGTCAGTTCATTTGCGTCCCATAGAAACACCCTTGCACCACTATGAATGCGTTGCATTTACAATGCGGTGCACTATGGCGCAAGGATAGGCAGATGCGTGATGCATCTTTTGGCGTACAGGCAGCGCATTGGAGTCGTGTCGCAAGCACGACGCAACTCCAGCAATGGTTAGGTATGCCCATTCCTAACATGGGGAGAGGAGTTGGCCTAACGGCTACGGCGGTCGACCTCGAATCTGGGGACCTGGGTTTGAGTCTCAGCAAAGATGCTGAACATTCTGTGATTCTGGGCAAATCGCTTAATCTCCCCGTGCCTAACAAAAATAATTATTGTGTCCTCATGTAACACAACTGGTGCTATGTAAAGCGCTCTGATACCTGGGTCATTTTTGCACTGTATAAAACTACATGAAAAAATAAAATAAAAAAAATGCATCGTCACTCAGGTTTTGATGCAATGGCGTCGTAAAAGTGACTCAGTGAAATCTTGTGAAAGTGAAAGTGAAAGTGACAGAAGTGACGCAACGGTGGCGTAAAGTTGTTGCAAGGAGCTTGAAATCTGTCCCTCTATCAGCATTTACAAAGTGTTACACAAGTTTATGATGATCAATAAGCGCTCACCAAATGGCTGGATGGTTCTACTCATTTCTAAAAGTATAATCAGAAAAGGAGCAAGCCCGTGGAGGTCAGAGGTACAAATATGACAATACTATCAAGTAAATCAGTTATCAAGTATTACAGTATGTGAATTGATGAAAATGTTATGTGTAAGGCAAAAGCACAGCATCGCCAAAAGCATGGTAGTGTGTTGTGCAAATGCCAGCGGTCGTGATCTCAAAAAATGCTGCTGGGCCTCATTACTAAATTGATGTATTATTGATGTATTTATTCCACTGTGACCATGTTATAACTTTTGCTCCTTAGTATGTTGTTTACTTTACAGAGAAAGTCATTGGTATCCTGTATATAAGATGAGAGACTCTTCACATATTGGCCTAAAAAATTCCTAAAAACCTGGAATTGTTCTCAAGTGGTAAGCCGACGATACTCACAATGGGTCTCCCTGGTGTATTGTGCAAGTCTTTGTGTATTTTGGGGAGTGTTAGACCTGGCATCATTGGCGTGGGTTTCCCATGTATTTTTGCCTTGGCCTCCTGTGTTTTTGCTGTGTGTTGGACTTCATTTTGCTGGTCTAGATGCTTTGGGCACTTTTCCACTGCTATTCAGTGCCAAAGTGCAAGTGCTCCCTTTGTAAATTGTTGTTGTGGATTGGTGATTCCATGATTGGCATATTTGATTTACTAGTCAGTCCCTAGAACAGTGCACTGTGTGTGCCCAGGGCTGTGAAAGAATTACTGCTAGTAGGCTTGCACCACTGATTGTGCCACCTACACAAGCAGCCTTGCAACAAGGTCTCAGGCCTGCCACTGCGGTGCCTGTGTGAAGTCTAGTACTGCAATGTTGACCTGACAAGTCAACACACTTGCCAGGCCCAAACCTTCCCTTTTCTTACATGTTAGTCACCCCTAAGGTAGGCCCAAGGTATCCCTGTGGGCAGGGTGCAGTGTACTTGAAAGGTAGGACATGCCCTGACGTGGGTGGCATGTCCTGATAGCGAAATACTGCCAATTTCGTCTTCCACTATTGTAAGGCTATCTTCTCCCATCTTATAAGCATAACTGCCCATGAGAACAAGATAGGAAAATACAATTTGATATGCCTGAACTCAGCATTTTAAAATGCATCTTTTAGCGAGAGTGATTTTTACATTTTGGGTTTGAAAATACCACTTTTAAAAAGAATCGTATTTTCTTGCCTAACCATCCAGTGTGCCTCTGCTAGGGTTGTGTATTGACTGTCTGGCTTTAAATTGACAGGGGCTGGGGATGTGCTTTCTGTTCAGACAGCCAATGGAGGGGTGGAGGCATGTCATGCCTTTCCAGGGTGAGTCAGGGCTGGGCTGAAAAGACCTGGGCTGTATTCAGAGTTAGGGGGGAGGAGACTTCTTTCACACCTGAAGGGGCCTGGTCTGCCTTCCACAATGCTGTCTCCGCCTCCTGCCGGAAGCTGCACCAGAGAGGACAGAACTGGTTTTGGCTGGGCAAAGAGCTTCTCTGCCACAGAGAACAAATGATTTTGGATTATAAAAAGAGGGGCCCAGACGCCAGACTTTTAAATCACTTCTGGGAAATCAAGAGGAACCTTTGCCAAGGAGAAGAGCTGTAGGAGGAATACTGCCCCTGTACTGTTTGCTGTCTGGGTTTGGCCTGCAGTGGCTACTTTCTGCCAAGGAAAGGGAAATGTACTTTACTGTGTGCTATGTCCCCTGCTTGAGGAAGAACTCCAAGGGCTTGAAAAAGAGCTTGCCTCCTGGTCTGAAGTCTCAGGGACACAAAGACTTCACCCCCAGCTCCCCTGAACTTCCTTGCTGACCTGCCAAAAGGTGCCTGTAATTGTTCTGGGCCTCTGGCAGTGGAAGTGGGAAAAGCAACAACAAGAAGCGTTACACATCCGTACCTGTTTCCGACGCATCTCTGATGAAATCACCACATGCCACATCGAGTGCACCGGTCTAAGAAGTCCGAGATCACCGCACCGATTCCGACGCATACCCCGCTGTACGGCTGCAAGAACTCACACATCGTCCCAGATCGTTGCATCGCATTGAGACACCAGGTCTGTTGCATCATTGGGGGAAGCAGTAAGAAACTTACATTTCACCTCCCCACACAGTAAGAAACCGACACATCACCACTTCTCCGGTAAGGAACCGAAGCATCACCTCCCCAGCGCAGCAGTAAAGAACCAACTATTGCCGCAGGCCACAGCTAAGGAGAACCTTCTAAAATCTTTACCTGGGACCAGTGGGCGCTGAACGAGGGCTGCTGCACGCACGCGGAGGGTGGACGCTACCTTCCGCGTTGCTGTTGCTGGTCACACTTGCTGGGGGCCAGAACTCCAAATCCCAGCATTCCCGGCAGTGTCTCCGCCCCCACCTATGACGACTTCCGTGCCTGGAGGCGCTGAATTAGAACGGCTCCCTCGGCGGAGCAGGTGCTATTGCCGCAGGCCACAGCTAAGGAGAACCTCCTAAAATCTTTACCTGGGACCAGTGGGCGCTGAACGAGGGCTGCTGCACGCACGCGGAGGGTGGACGCTCCCTTCCGTGTTGCTGTTGCTGGTCGCACTTGCTGGGGGCCAGAACTCCAAATCCCAGCATTCCCGGCAGTGTCTCCGCCCCCACCTACGACGACTTCCGCGCCTGGAGGCGCTAAATTAGAACGGCTCCCTCCGCGTCACGGAACGTGCACGGGCGGCGCCGGGCTGAGCCTGGGCAGAGGGTGGGCCGTCTGTGGTCGTCCGCGGTCGGCGGAGGTCGGGTCGGGCCAGCCCCCTAACACCTTGCTCCTCGTCTTTGGAACATTCAGATAAGTCATTGAGTGACTCTTATGTACCATTGAGTATTTGGATTTGTGACCATTTTGCGTGCATCGGTCTGTTTGTGTCTGTGTATCACTGTGAGGATTGCTAGCACTATGGCTAAATGTATTGTCAATACAAAAGGGGGGGTTGGGACACTGGATGCGTACCTTAAACGAGCTGAAACAGCGGTGGCTAAAGAGATAGAATTAGTTGAAAGGAGGTTATCTCTTGAGCTGGACTCCTCCCTATCGATGACCAGACAAGTCAACGCCGTCTCCTCAGCTTGCTTCCGCAACCTTCGCATGCTCCGCAAGATCTTCCGATGGATCCCGACCGAGACCAGGAAGACGGTCACCCAGGCCCTGGTCACCAGCAGACTAGACTATGGAAACACCCTCTACGCCGGTACAACAGCCAAGCTCCAGAAAAGACTTCAACGTATCCAGAACGCCTCCGCCCGACTCATCCTGGACGTCCCCCGACGCAGCCACATCTCGAGCCACCTAAGAGGCCTGCACTGGCTCCCTGTCAACAAGAGGATCACGTTCAGTCTCCTCACCCACACACACAAATCCCTCCACGACCTGGGCCCAAGATACCTCAACGACCGACTGACCTTCTACACGCCCACCCGCGAGCTACGATCCGCGAACCTCGCCCTCGCAGTCGTCCCTCGCATCCAGAGAACCACCGCCGGAGGAAGATCCTTCTCCTACCTGGCGGCGAAGACATGGAACTCCCTGCCCGTCCACCTGCGACTGACCCGGGACCACCTCGCCTTCAGGAGACAGCTCAAGACATGGCTGTTCAAGCAGTAGCAGCCCCCCTCCCCCAAGCGCCTTGAGACCCTTCCGGGTGAGTAGTGCGCGATATAAATTTCATGATTGATTGATTGATTGATTGAGCCATCTAGTATTAATACTAATAATTCGAATAATGCATTGACCACCGTTTCAATCGGTAATACTCAAGTACCAATGGTATCGCTTCAAAGCCATGATTTGCTAGATATATCGAATGTATCCTGCCCTCCTGCTCCTAGCCCGACGCCTTCCCCTCCCAATACACGCACTAGGCAGGCACAGGCTGAGCTTGTTACTAGAGCTAAAGAGCTACCAAGAAAGCGGAAGGCAGATAGTGCCATCAAGGGCAGCAAACCGCGTGCAAAACAAGCGAGAAAAAGTAAATCTACTGTTGGCATGGGCTCTCAAGTAACTAGCCAATTGATTCAGGCCGATAAACCTAAGACTCATGCGGAGGGCGTCCAAACAACTTCCCCTATAGTCAACCCTATTGAGGGTGATCAAATGGCCAGATTTTTGGGGGTTTTAGAGGAGCGCTTCAAGGCCCTTATTAATCCAGTTATGGAAAAACTTGAGTTAATTGACCATAGACTAGTGGCCTTGGAAAGCAAGATATCAAATTATTAGGGCTCTTCGATCATGAACAAGTTAACGGCCACTCGCTCTGACTGTGCTCCCATACAAATACCTGTAGACACTAGCTTGAATGTTGGAGCCCAGGTATTCAGAGAACAGGTAGTAGCTCAGACAATTAATGCAACAAATAATCCTATTCCTGTAAGAGACACTATTTCAGGTCTTGGAGGTCATAGAGACAATCTAAATGGTATTCTTTATCCTTCCCAAAAAGCCATAAAACTCCATCTCCCCCCTGAGGCGTGCCCATATTCCATCATTCTGGCAAATGTCCCCAAAATATTAGATGGCAAAGAGGAACATTGGTCATCACTATAATAAAGTATTACATTTTCTGAACTCCAGAACAGTGCTGGGTGATATATATAACAAGATTAAGATGGTTCGAAGGGTAGAGTGGGTTGGAGACACTAAAAAGGGCTTGGATGGAGATTGCGTTGTTGTTAACTTTGCATCCCCCCAATTGGTAGATCATATCCTAAGACAGGCAGGCTCATTAAGAATACATCAAGATCGTATTAACATTCTGCCCTTAGGGTTTTTCTACCCCCCTCGCCCTATAGTTGTCAGCAAAGGGAGAGGCTTTGTTCCCTGTTCTGATTCCTATGTTAGACCCATTACAGTAAGTAACAGATTCGAGGTGTTGAGTTCCTTGGACTGCAATGACTGACTGGCTAATGGTCAAGATCAGGGCCTGCGAGGATCTTCGCTAGCGATTCATTCTGTAGCTATTATACCATCTGATGTAGGCTCATATGATGTAATTCCCCGGGAATCCAGAGAAGTGACTCAGACCAGTGTTCCTTTCAACACCAATAGTCCTCTGCTAGTGGTATCTCAATATGAGGACCTTGTTGTTGGAGACTTGCAGGAAGTGTCACTACGTGGAAGGGAGGAGGACAATGTTTTCTCATCTCTAGTTTCCTGGAATGTAGCAGGAATTAGGAATAAAGTTGTGTCATCTGATTGGTCCAAGTTTTTCGAAAATAAGGATATTATATTGTTGCAGGAAACCTGGTCAACTGTTTTAGATTATAGACCTGGTTACCTTAGTTTCTATGTCCCCGCTGTCCCAAGTCTCCATGGAAGAGCTAAGGGGGGCCTCTTAACCTGGATTAAACTGGATAGCGGGTATTCCTTGACTCAATTGGATACAAACAGTAACGATATTTTACCTATTCAAATCCAGCGCCCTGGACTAAAGGATCTATTTGTTTTTAATATCTATGCTAGAGGGTTGCCAGGGGGTAAATCTTCAAAAACTGTGGAGGAGCTGGACCAGCTTCTTGATGTATTTTGCAAAAGGGGTAATATCATTGTAGCGGGTGATTTTAACTGTTGTTTCGAACCTCTGGATGTAAATGATATTGGTCTTACTCTAGAGGAGGATCATACTTGGAACATTCCCCAGCTGACACTTGCGCCAGTAAAAAAATGGACCGAGGATGTACTTCAGCTTAAGGCACTTTGTCTGGGCCAAGGCCTACGTGCAATTAATGGTAGATCAGCATCTGACAAACAGGGGGCTGTTACGTTTAATAATGGATTACGTAAAAGCCGCATTGACTATATACTGATTAATAAAGAATATTGATCTAGTATTAAGGATATGAAAGTAATGGAGAGGGTGGAGAGTGATCATGACCCCCTACTACTATCATTCAAATTTTTTCATATTAATAGTCAAGAGACTCCTTTTAGGACGGTGGAAATTGTTCCATCTAACGATTCAAGGCGAGTCAAATGGACTAACTGCCTATTGAATGAGAGGCAAATTTTAACTATAAGAGATTTAACTATTAAAGCCACAAATGACCTACAGATTTGTATTGCTCAGAAGGACAACATGGGAAAAGCAAATATTATTCATATGAATCTTTTCAATCAACTTAGTGTTTTTTTTACAAAACAAACTCATGCCAAACCCAACAGACCATCCAGAAAGGAGGACCAATGGTATGGGAAATCATGCAGGACTGCTTATCGGGTCCTGTCAGATGCAGTCAAAACTAAGGATATAGCTTGTATTAGGGTTGCCCGCGAATTATATAAAAAGCTCAACTTGATGCCAAACGTGCATGGGATCAGGATTACTGGAATGACCTTTGCTCAGCCAGTAAACAACGATCAATGTGTTCCTTTTGGGACCTGGTCAGGTGGGGTAGGGGTCAAAAAAGAGAAGAACCAACTAACTTTGTACCTCCCAATCTGTGGGTTTCGCATTATGCATCTCAGTTTGCACCCACGGATGCTTATGAAGAGAGTTGTATACCAATTATTCCCTCTAACATGGTCATAACTCCTTTGGTTTTTGATTTAAATGAGGTGCATAAGGTATTGAAATCTATCCCTAGAGGCAGAGCACCAGGTTTAGACACGGTTCCAGCTGACCTGTTCATGCACGACAAAGATCTTTGGGCACCTTACATTCTATCCTTAGCCAACTGCTTATCAAATGGTTCACCCATACCTAATACCTGGAAGGGCGCTCAGATTATCCCGCTTTTCAAAAAGGGAGATCGCTCTGACCCGGGTAACTACAGGCCCATAAGCCTGATCGATTGTATACAGAAGGTGGTAGCTAGGCTTGTCCTATTAAGGATTCAAGGGTGGATAGAGGAGGAGGAAATTCTATCACCACTTCAGGCAGGGTTCCGCAGCCACACAAGTACCATTGATCAGGTATTTAGGTTTTTATTAATATATTGGCGGGTGGTTCAGTTGGGAGATGGCATGTTATTTGCAGCCTTTGTTGATCTTAAATCAGCTTTTGATTTAGTCCCTCGAGCAAAAATGTGGTCCGTTTTTAAAGATCAAGGAACGCCTATTGACATTTTACTTTTTTTAATTAAACTACACGAGGATAATTTTGCTCAAGTAAGATGGAACCAATCGGGCAGTGTCACAGACAAATTTTCAATTGCTAGGGGAGTTCGTCAATGGTGCGTTTTAGCCCCGACCCTTTTTTCTTTATACATCAACAGAGTTATCGACTATTTTAAGGAAACACCAACCGATGCCCCAAAATTGGACGGTAAGTTGATTCCTCTGTTGATGTTTGCAGACGACACCTTATTAATTTCCAAGACACAGCAGGGCCTTCAAAAAGCTATAGATGTGTTTCAAATCTTCTGCAAAGACCATGGACTTATCGTAAATGTTACCAAAACGAAGTTTATGGTCTTGCATAAGACCAAACACGTTAGAGGGACCGTGCTGATGAATGGAATAAAACTAGAACAGACCAGGGTCTTTTCATACTTGGGCATAACTCTTGCATCGAAGTTAGAATGGAAACCGCATGTAGATCAGGTGACAATAAAGCATGCACAGTTAACTGGTGCACTAATAAAAGAATTACATTTGTCTCATACCAAACCTATGATTCCAGCGCTTAAAATATATGAAGCTAAGATAGGTTCGGCCAGTCTTTATGGGGCAGAACTCTGGGGATATAGTAATCTTATCCAACTGACTAGGGCCCAAAACAAGTTCTTGCGACTGATTACTGGCCTCCCGACCTCAACTCCTTTAATCCCCCTGTATTATGACCTGGGGGGGTTGCGCATTGAGGATATTGCAAGATACAGACCAGTGGCTTATTGGAGGAGGCTTTGGGTTACCCCTGAACTCTCTGAATACGCCCGGGCCTTTCTGGATGTCAGGGGGTTTGACAAGGGGAATAAGATTTTATGGATGAGGGAGGTCAGGTTATTGTATTCTGCAATGGGCCAAGCAAGTTTATGGGAGGAGCCTACAGTACATACTTTTCCCCCCAGGAAAACCCTAAAAGACTTGTATTGGCGGGTGTTTTCAGAAAGAAGATTTGGATCAAGTATTGGTCCGTCTCTAACTTCGGACTTTTTGGCACTCAAGGATAAGCCCTTGTTTGAAAACTACTGGGACTGTATCACTGTTGCGGAGGACAGAAAGCGATATCACCAATTTAGGGTGGGCACGCTTCCAATCAATACATTTGTCGCAAAATGGCGAAAAGACTTAAAACCCGATTGTATCTTTTGCCCAGCTTACCGGGAAAATATTGCGCATATTTTATTCATTTGCCCGGAGTACAAAACACCAAGACGGGTTTGGCTCAAACCAATCTGTCTCTTACTGGGTTTTCGGACAGGGGTTGAGGCTTTGCGGTGTCTTAAGACAAACACATCTCAAACTGTGATTATTGCTGTTTCAAAATTTCTGCATTGAATCTGGATTATTCGTACTTATAAATTATGCCTCGTCTGATCATTTGATAATTTTTAAACATTATTATGGGTTTTAATATATGAGATATTTATTTATTTATAATTCCCGCTGCCATGTATGCTCTATTTGCAGTCTACGTTGTAACTATGGTCCCCTCTTTTGCCTTCTGTACCCCTCTATCTATTTTATAATTGTTTATTATTATGTGTCTTTTATGATGATAAATCGAAATAAAGACTTGAAATTGAATTGAACCAACGCAACATCTCCCCCGGAGCGAGGAACCAACGCATCACCTTCCCTAAGTGTCAGGAACCGGCGCATCACCTTACCTGCGACCTATTTTGTTTGTGTGTATGAGGATTCCAAGGTACTTTGTGTGAAGGGTGTTGCATCAGCATTTGTGCTGTCACCTGAACTATTTCTACCATTTGAGAATCATATTTTTAGTACTGTATTGTGGATTTTTGTCATTTTAGTCTTTTTTCTTTCAGATAAACATTACTTATTTTTCTAAACTGGTGTGGTGTCCATTTGTAGTGTTTTCACTGTATTTGTATGTGTCCACAAATGCTTTACACACTGCCTCTGAGATAAGCTTGTCTGCTCATGCCAAGCCACCAAGGTGATGAGCAGGGGTTATTTTAGAAGTGTATCCCCCTTACCCTGACTAGGAAGAAGGGTCCCTACTTGGACAATGGTGCCAGCCATTGCCAACTAGAGACCCCCATTTCTAACATTCGTGGGCAGCAGAGACTTCCTGGACTTGCATTTATGTCTTACATACAGTGATTTGTGTACACTACTAGTAGAATACAGACCATCACGCAACCACATACAATTGGTAGAACTTTTTTCTTTTGGACTAACTTTTCTTGCAACTGAGACCTGCCAATCTTCATCATGTCAAAGCCAGCATCACTTGCATCTGTGGATATTGTGTTTGAAGAGGATAGGGTTGAAACCTACACTGTGCCACAATTAAAAGCTATCTGCAAGAAGTTTAAAATCTCTGTAAGTGGCCTCTCCAGAAAGGAGGAATTCCAATAGGCGCTGGGGGCCTGGTTGGAGTCAAGAGAAGCCAGTGAGCATGTCAAACAGCCTATGGATGAGGTGGAGAATTTAGATGGGTAGCAGGATAGGCTATTGGGTCTGCCTGGGGAAAGGTTACCTTCCGCAAGGGGCAGCAGTGTATCTTCAAAGGGGCTGTCTCCAGCAGAAGAGCTAGAGGACAGTGAGAAAAAGAGAATGCATGAATTGGAGCTCACAAAGCTTAGGTTGGGGAAAGAAGATAAGGAGTTAGCAATTTAGATGGAGAAATTAGCCTTAGAAGAGAAAAAGATTCTCTTGGAGCATGAAAGAGGTTTGAAGGAACTGGATCTAAAGGCAAAAAGTATAGAATCCAATCCCCATGGTGGCAGCGCACCATCAGTGCCTGGAGAAGGGAAGGTATACATCCCCAAGCAGGTTATTAAGAATTTTATAAAGCATGAGGACATTGGTTGGTGGTTTAAATCATATGAGGTAGAAAAGAGGGCCTACAGAGTCCCTGAGAGAGACTGCAGAGCGGGTTTGTGGAGCCGCTTCCTAACTGAGGGTAGGTAAATGTTGCAAGCATTACCCACTGAGGATCAGATGTCTTATGCCCCCATGAAGGAAGCCTTAGTAAGGAGGTATGGGTTGACCCCAGAGCTATACAGGCAGAGGCTGAGGACCTGTAAAGAGCTGGAGTTAAGCACTTGGGCACAATTTTTGATTTCCCCAAAAAGATTTTGGGCGGCACACTGGAATTGGCAGTTCCTTCTTCTCACTGGAGGACCTGGTATCTTTCTTTGGAGACATCTTCTTCAGATGTCAGCAGCATGCAGTGGCACAAGTTGAAGAGATGTCTGTGGTCACACATCACGTGACATCATGTGCAACAGGACTTCTGTCTGGCAGTACAATGGGTGATGATGACACCTCTTCCTCTCTTTTGCACCTAAAAGCAAAGAAGCAGAAAGAACATCAGTGAAACGTGGTATTCTTTGTTGTGGTTCAATTACTACTAGTACAGTACTACAAACTAACAAATATAATATATAACTTTGTGTGTGGTCACACTTATTAAATAGTATTAAATTAATTACCCCAGTTATTAAAAAACATAATATAGTATAGACATTTGTGAGACTGACAAAAACAAATGCTTTCATGGTTTGTGTACTAGTGTACAGTACACTGAGGAAGGATAGTAAAGAAGAAGAACAACAACAAAATTACAAATGTAATTGACCCTGTTTGGCATTGTGCATCATATGGGATTCAACACTGAGGAAGCTGCAGCTTACAATGGATAGAAGTGAATAAGCAAGAGGGAGAAAGGAAAGAGAAAGACATAGAGGCCTAATGCAGAAGCACACTGGCTGCCTTCACAAAATGGCCGCCAGCCACATGGCCAGGCAGGCTACCACAACGAGAAGCAATAAGCCAAGAGGATCAAAGGAAAGAAGACATGCAGGTCTATGGCAAAATCAAGCACACTAACCACCACCACAAAATGGCCACCAGCTATATGGTAACTCACAAGCAAAAACAACAAGCAGGAGGCCTGGAAAACAATGAACTGCAGCAGACATATATGGATGGACGTGGGGAGGCTCATCCAAGACAAATGCTGGCCCACTATTACAAACACACACACACATTGGACAGACAAAGGAGGCATGCTAAACAACACAGCTCTAATACAACAATGCCAAAAACGAAAATCCATAAGGCTAAAAAAGGTTTGCAAGTTACACAAAAAACACACACATCCAACAAAGGCATTTATTTAACACACATGAAAAAAGTGGTGAAAAAAAACCAAAAAACATTTTGCATTTCAATCCAATGCCATACATGCTCTAAATGATGTTTAAATTCAACAGACACCACAGAAATAGTTGTTTGATGAACCCATGAGTACCTCTGGGCATATTGGTTGGAAAACCCATTGACAGACAAGGCCACATAGTGAATCAAATCAAATCAATAATATTGCAAATGTATTAGAAAATGTAGTGGGCTGTGCTACATTTTTATGCTGGATTATAAAAGAAGAAACAATTGCATAAAAATCAACAACCAGCAAGAAGGAATGGCCACCACAAAGAAGACTTGCAGGCCTAATGCAGAAGCACACTGGCTGCCCCTTTCCAAAATGGCCGCCAGCCACATGGCCAGGCCACAACAACAACAAAGGGAAGACAGACAATGCAGGCCTATGCCAAAAGGACACTGTTTGCCTTCACAAATTAGCAGCCAGAGACATGGCCAGGCAAGCCACAACAACTAAAGAGTGTGAAGTCAGACAATGCAGTCCTTTGGCAAAAGCACACTGGTTGCCTTCACAAAATGGCCACTAGCCACATGGCCAGGCAGGCCACAACAATAAGAAAGTGAAGACAGAAAATGCAGTCCTACGGCAAAAGCACAATGGTTGCCTTCCCAAAATGGCCACCAGTTACATGGCCAGGCAGGCCACAACAACAAGAAAGGGAAGACAGACAATGCAGGCCTTCGGCAAAAGCACACTGGCTGCCTTCACAAAATAGCTACCAGCCACATGGCCAGGCAGGCCACAACAAGAAACAATGAGCCAAGAGGAACAAAGGAAAGAAGACTTGTAGGTCTAAGGCAAAAGCACCACCACCACCACAAAATGGCCACCAGCCACATGGTCACTCACAACAACAAACAGGAGCCCTGGAAAACAATGAACTCAAGCAGGTCTATATGGACACAGACTTTACAAAATGGCCCCTGGCTACACAGGGAGACTCAGCCAAGGCAAATGCTGGTCCACTATTACAAACACACGCACACACTGGCCAGACAAAGGAGGCATGCAAAACGAAAAGCCAAAGGGCTAAAAAATGTTTGTAAGTTAGAACTACACACATCCAACAAAGGCATTATTTTAACACACATAAATAAGTGAAATACCATAAAAAACGACATATTGCATTTCAATCCAATGCCAACCATTCCCTAGATGATGTTTAAATTCAACAGACATCACAGAAACAGTTGTTTCATGCACCCATGAGTAGCTCTGGGCCTACTGGCTGAAAGGCCTATTGGCTGACTACTGGGCTAGTGAATTAAATAAATATTGCAAATTAATTTCAAAAGTTGGAGAAAATGTAGTGAACTTTGCAACATGTTTCCCTTATAAAAGAAAACTAGAAGAAAAATTACATACAAAAAAAACAGCAAAGCCCCTACTGAAACTGCAGGTCACCCACCACAATACATTTGAAAGAAAATGATGAAAAGTGCAAAGAAATGAAGGTGCAATGCCTCAATCAAATAAACAACACAAATGATCCAACACACTTGTGAATTCTCAAATCCAAAAGTCCTCGAATCCAATGATACATGATGCAGCAGCCACAAAGAGTGATCCTTCCAGCTCCAAATTCAAATGAAAAGTAAACAGGAGATGGACAAAGCACTTGGAGGAGCCTGCTGGACAGGAACAGGGAGTTGGAGACTCTGGGGCACTTTCTTCCTCTTACAAAAAGAAAATGGACCCCTTGCACAAAAAAGTGCAGCCAAATGTCAATCCGAGGAGTTTTTTAAAATCATCATTTCGAGAAGGTTTTTAATGCTGCTCGAGAGAGATTCTTCTCCAGATTGCAAATTCTGCGTACTCGGGATCACGATCTTCACAAAAGTTCCACCAGAAGTCCGATGGCGCGCCTGAATGATGTGTTTGTGATCACAGGACTGTGCGGCCAGCTACCAAATCTTGTGGTACTCGCGAACGGATGCGAAATCTCTAGGTGAAAGCAGGCGTCCCGGCAAGTCGCTCCTGCATGCGCAAAAACGCATTTCGAGTGAGCAAACACAAGAAAATCTCTGCACCGTTGGGGAACACAGAGTTTTCAGTAACTCCGTGTTTTACGCGGAACACGGAGTTGCCAAAAAAACAAAGCGGAGCGAATTTTACACCCAGGGTTAGTTTAAAAGCAGTGTCAGATGTCAAAGGATCACAGGGATCAAGAGAAATACAGCCAAACGGCTGATAAGGGATGTAAAGTTGAGTGTGGGGTGAACATGAAACAGTAGAAGGCTTAATTTGTTGACAAATGTCACAAGAAAGAACATATTTAAGTGCCTGTTGATATAAACCTCGCCACCAGAAATGCTGCTATAAAAGAAAAATTGTTGCAGTTACTCCAGCATTTGCAAAAGCCACGCCTTCATGAGCGGCAATAAAAAGAGAAAGTCTGCAGTCCTCTTGGTGAATCAACCGATCTCCAATGGATGGAATAGTTAAAAATGGAAGCTGATCAAGTGACAAGTGGTATGCATAATGTGAAGGGAAACCTTGAGGATACTCCATTCCCTCTTGCATATTAGCAATAGCTGCTAAAATATCATCATCAATTGTAGTCATGGACCTAGTGATTGCTGCTACTGAACAATTGGCTACTGCAGATTTGGCAGCCTCATCAGCCAGTGAATTACCAACAGCATGTGCTCCTACAAGTTGGTGGCCCAAAGTATAGATAACGTGTGAGTGGCAAGCACTCCTACAGAGTGGCCACTTCAACCCAAACCATTTTATGCTTAATTGCGCTACCTTTGGAATCACGAAAATCATGTGTGTCCAGAAGAACAAGTTGTCACTGAAGGATTGTACACAGTAAAAAGACTCACACACCACACAAGTAGGAACATCAGGATCAGCAAATTTAAGAGCCAAAACCAAAGCACGTAACTCCGCCAATTAAGCCGTGCAATCACCAAGAGACTGCGTGTGCACCAAGTATGATTGAAAATCACCTTCAACAATATGCCCTGTGACAATTGCGCAGGCAGCAGAATAAGCATGTTTAGAAACGATGGCTGGCTGCCCAGATCCATCAGTGGATATAATGCATTTGTACTGATCAAGTGTGAGTAATGATAATGGAGGTGGATGAACATGTTCATACTTAGAAACTCCTGCATCTGTAAGGACGGATCAAAAATAAAGTTGACATCAGCCGGCTTCAAAGAACTAGCCCATTGTATCCAACATGGGTGCAAGGCTTTAGAATTTGGGACACCAGCCTTTGTAACTGCTTCTAAAGCAGGTACTGGCAAGACCATAAAAATGTGTTTACCCTGAGCCAGAGAGCGTTGTTTAAGAATCGTCATCTGGTCTGCTGTCCAAAACATTTCTGTAGAAGAGAAACGCATCTCTGCTGAAGTGTTCTGTGGCAAATAAAATATTACGCTCTCAGACTTTTAAAATATAAATAAGATCATGCATAAAGCAAGAGGCTGAGTCTGTGGTATCAGGTTCATAAAGGGATTTATTCCAATAACTCGAGTCAAAGGGAGAATATTTCCATCACCAAAATTGGATCTGGAAAGGGGCTCAAAAGTATTCTCAATATTCTCAAAACATTATTCACAGAGTACAGTATATATACATTTCTCAATTGTACGTAAGCAAAAGAGCAAGAGAGAATGAGATAAGAGCATGTGGGCGTGTAAGTAGGCGTGAAGGTGGGCGTCCATGTGGGCGTCCACTTGATGATAATGGGTAATTTGTCATGTGTGGGTGGATACCTAGAGGGGGTTGCGTGATCTGCTGGAATTGTACTGGAACTTTGCCTTACTTGTGCTCAACTCGAGCATGACGTGTAACTGACGTGGGGAGGGTTGCTATGCAACCGAACAAGTCTGGAAGTGAGGCCTTCAGTTAGTGAGGCCTTCAGTGTCAAGACGACCAGCACATCTTGTATTATCTGATATCCGATGTCTGGAGCAGGGACTGATTTGTGACATAGGTTGCTCATCACCAAGAGCCGATGTGGCATCTATTTCTTCATTTACTTCATTTACTGCAGAAGCCTTACATGGGGGCTATGGGCTTTTTACTGACGTGAGCTTTGCAATCTCACAAAGAGAGACAGTAGGGCTGGGCTCCCTCCATGCAGATGGGCGCGTTCATTCCTCCTTCACCAGGCAATAATGTGGTTTCAGTAAGAGTAAGCAGATAACCGTGCTCAATACTGTCTCAGTACCTTGTGACAGGGCCCCTTTGGCTGAGGCCCAAGTGTGCAAGGCCAAGGATACGTAGCTGTAGCTTTCAGAGCGTTCTGAGGCATGAAAAGCTTGATGGCAGAATCAGGGCCTACTCGCCTGGACTGAAAAATAGCATAAGTGAACCATATAAAGCCGGTGGCCTTTCGTACTTAGGAATGGAATATCCGGCCCATTCATGGCGGATCTGAAAGAGGACATGTTAACGGTGGACGCACATGTATTTGCGTCTTCATAACTGGAACTGGAGGGAACATACATGTACTTGTGATTTATACATGAAACCGTTGGGGTCCAAGATAGGGGACATAACTGATCATAAAAATCCATATTTCCACATTCCCTCCTTGTCCCCTACTTGCCCGTCAAGAGATATCAATCTTCATCAATCCATTGATCTGTTCATATAGCATCATTTGTTCTTCTTTTTTCTTCTGGGACGAACGAAATCTTGGTGGTGGAATACACGATGTGGCACACAGACCACAAATCGCTGGTCCACATTGTAGGCATAAGCAGCAACTGAATAGTATGAGAAAGCCAATACCTAGGAAGGATAGGACCCTCCATCCAAAGGTAGATAATACACTCCAAAACCAACCGGACCAAGTCCAGGTGCCTGGATTCTGGTGTATCTGGCTTACAATCTTATGAAGGCGAGTTATGGCTTTATATACAGATGGCGAATTTTCTGGTATGAAAAATGCAACAGCTTGATTTGATGACCCTACAAGCTCCGCCCCTATCGGCCAGGATAACGTCAAGGACAAGACTATTTTGAAGCACAACAATCCGCATAGCAGACTGCTCTTCTGTTAAATTGCCTAAGGCGGAAATAGTTTCGTTCACTACTGCTTCAAGGGTTCTGGTTAATCTACGTATCAGCTTACTATTGGTAACTGTACCTATATAGGGAAAGAAACCTTTATTGAAATCTGTGTATTTTTCCCATGCTGTTTCAGTGTAATCGACAATTGGGAGATCTCTCTGCTGTCTATTGTGTACTAAATGAGTATTTCTATGATAATCAGGAGGAGCTAGGAAAACAGGTGGTAGGAGGAATGCTATGTAACAGGTACCATCCCAATCTAGAGGTAGGCGTATGTATGCGGTCTGGCCACATATAAAGTAGGAATGACGAGAAGCTCTAAATGTAGACTTGCCTTGATCACTGAATTTTATTACAGTGGTGCATTTACTATGGCCCATGTGTATGGAGCCATTCTTTCTTATACATAATTCCCCTTTTACTGGGAATACGGACATGGCGGGCAACATTGATGTAGCTTCAGATTCAACGTTCAGGATCATGAGGTTAAGTGTAAAATTACCTAATCCATATACTTCATTTCTTAGATCAGTTCCTGTTCTTTTGGGAAGTCCCTCCTTGTTAGGGTAGCAGACTTTAAGCAAAACTAAGTTCAGGTTTCCCCATACCCAGTTGTCTTGATAAACTGCGGAATTAGAATCTAGGGAATTAATCAAACTAAACCATGCTCCACAGGAGCCATTGTGTGTGAACGGATAGAGAAAGAGGGGCAAAACTCCCTTATAGTTCTGATAGGGGGGGAGTCGGCCACAGACCCAGCAGTCTGTAGCATTGCTAGTCTGATGTGAATGGTGCAGCATCTGAATAAAGGTATTGTTGCGTAAGGCAAGTCGATATGATAGCTCATAGGATGGCAGATCACTAAATGTGTGCTTTATGGTATCATTAGTGGAGGAGTGTAAAAGTGAGGCAATAGGAGGAAAAATAGCATGTAGTATTAAGCTGATACATATTATCGTGATGCACATCTTGCTCTTTTTTTTTTTTTTTTATATCAATGTTATTGTCCAAGATCTTATGCAAGCCAGAATACATGTTCAACCGCTTCACCACCTAGTGGACTTAATTGATCAAACGGGTTCTGACTTCTTAGATCAAAGTTTAGCTTTGTGGAAACTTCTGGGGAGTCTCCTCTAGAAAATGGTGTTCAAAATCCAAAATCCAAGTTTAAAGTCTTTTTCCTTTGTAAAAGAGTGGTGAAGGTGCACTTTGACTTTAACGGCCGTCCCCGTGGTCCAGAGCACTGACTTTGGCGCCTTCCATCCAGGAGCGATGGAGTATTCTTTGACCTGGGTGTTGTCAGGGAAGGCGGCAGCAACCTGCGAACAACAAGAGAGTAGTGCAGACATCAAGGAAGCCAGGTAATCTGTCAGCATGTTACTATTAACATCAGTAATCTTTTAGGCATTGGAGTGCCCCACATATTTGGTGGTCTACCAAAGACCACTTCATAGGGAGATAAGCCTGTTCTAGAATGAGCTACCATTCGCATGTAAAAGAGGGCAACCGGCAGGGCTACCATCCAATCTACACCTTTGTCTGCGCAAATTTTTAATGTCTGTTTATGTCTTTCTACAAGGCCTGCTGCTTCAGGATGTCGCACACAATGGAATTTCCAGGTATACCCTAACAGAAGGGACACCTGCTTCATTAGTACCAGGACATATTTGTAACCTCTACATCTGTTCATTTGGATATAATCCATTTGGAGCACTTCAAAAGGGTGGTCAGGTGGATGGAATCCACCTTGTTCCATCGGAATGCCTTTACCTGGATTGAATTGGCAACAGATCATACATGTTCTGACCTTTTGTTTCGCTGCTGCACGCAGGTGCTTGTTGAACCATATATTCTGTAAGCTATCTATCATTGCTTTCTCTCCTAAGTGTGCAGGACTATGTGCGGTATTTATAATCACTTGTACCATCGAATCAGGAAGAAGCCATGTGGATTTGCCCTTGTCATCCAACCCTGATCAGTCAGTACCCCTCCTTGTTCCGACCATTTCTTTAATTCGTCCATAGTAGCATGTGTCTGTATGTCTTGTACATCCTTGGAAGGATCCCTAACTGTCATGGCTTTGGACACTTATTGAACCTGTAACTTTGTCATGTCTAGTGGGGTCTGAGCTGTCTGTTTAGCTGTTCGGTCTGCCAGATCATTGCCTTGGGAAATGGTATCTGTGGCTCTAGTATGTGCTTTACATTTTAGGATAGCTATGGCTGTTGGTAAATGTATTGCTTCCAGTAGGGCTTGAATATGGGGGCCATGCTGTATCTTGGCCCCATGAGAGGTCAAGAAACCTCTTTCTCGCCAGAGAATCGGTGTAAATGTTTACTCTCAGGTGCTTAGCTCTTATGCACGCTTGTGTCAGGGCGATGAGCTCTGCTGCTTGTGCTGACAATATGTCTATTCTTTTAGTCTCTATTATTACAGTATCAGTAGTCACTGCATATGCTGCCACTAATTCTCCCGCCCCTGTCCTCATGCATGAGCCGTCAACTTATAGTGTTAGGTCGGGGTCTGGGAGTGCAACGTCTGTCAAGTCTTGTCTTGGTTTAGTCACGGTATGTATTACTTCAACACAGTCGTGTGGTGAAACGCTTTCTGTACTGGAGGGCAAAAGGGTAGCAGGATTCAGTATGTTGCATCGTCTGATCTCTATGTGTGGTTGAAATAACGTTGGCTCATAGCCTGTCAGTCTAGCTACAGTCAGGTGTTGTGTTTGTGTCCGGTTCAAGAGAACCTCTACTGCGCGTGGTACTTGTACTGTCAGAGGGTGGCCCAGCACTATCAAGTCACTTTGTCTTATGGCTAAGGCCGTTGCTGCAACTGATTTTAGGCACGCAGGCAAAGCCTGTGCTACTGGGTCTAATGTACTAGAAAAATAAGCACAGGGCTCGTGTTTTCCTGCATGATCTTGTGTTAGGACAGATAGTGCTGTTCCATCCCGCTCTGTCACAAAAAGCATAAACGATTTGTTGTAATCAGGGTTTGCTAAAACTGGTGCTTGACATAAAGCTCTCTTTAATTCTTCAAATGCCACAGTGTGTTCTTGAGGACTTTAGTCTTTTTGTGTCTTGGGCTGGGAAAAACCAGAAATCAATTGAATACGTTCCGGTGCCCACAACTAATTCCCCTGAAAGATCACAATAAAACATGAGAAAAAGGGGAAAGCACCATACCTATTTCCTCGACTTAATTTCTAAGGGGGCTAATTTCTAAGGGGCTTAATTTCTTAAGGGGCTAGCGGGAAGCGAACCTCCTCAGGGGCCAGCAGAAAGCCAATATTCTCCTCCTTCCCCCCCCTTTTTGACAGGAGGAAATCTGAAACAGATTTCACTGCTGTCAAACACTATCAAACCCTGTGTCTTGTCAACACTATTAATCCCTGTGTGTAGCTACTGGGCGTAAGCAAAATTATAGGAGATACACAGCGTATTTGAAACGGCGAGAAATCCTTCAAATTAATGTACAAACCTCATTTTGTTAGCTCATAAGCTAGCCAAATGACATCTCATATGCAAATGTCCCTATTACATGAACCTACACCAACCTGAAGTCAATATTAATGCTAGTAGGCCCTAATAGGAATGCTAAATTACCTAAATATTCGGAAAACCAAGTTTAAGAACAGTTGTTAATGTTGATAATTAATAATTTATCTGCTAAAGAAATCAGTCATTTTGCAATAATTTCCACCTATACAATAAATAGCCTAATTTAAAAACAAGTCAACCTTTGGGGCCACCACTTACAAGAATGAGCTTACTAAAGCAAACTTTAAAAAGGAAATCCTGTCAGATATTTTCTCATTACCCTAAATACCGAGCCTCATTTGTCACTCTGTGGTGGCAGTCCTTATTTAAAACAGGCCTTTCAAGAGTTAAGATGCGAGTGCACAGATCATAAGTGTTCCTTAATGTCCAATCTGGAAACATATGACCGAGGCTGCCTGTCTATAAGAGAAAGGCAGTTATGTGAAAAATATTTTAGTCTTGCATAATTTTTCCTTTTATTTCATTCATCTCCAACACCAATTAGACATACACTGATAACGTGTTGTCTGCTATTTTGACAGCATGATAAAGGTAATATCACGTCTGTGAAATTTAGTAATTGTGAACAAGTTCCAGCCAAGCGCTGTGCAAAGATCGCCGTCGTCACGACTATCTCTGTACTTGCACAGGAGAACTTGGTATTAAACGCTAAACAGACTGGTCAATACAACACAAAAACAAAACATATATAAAATACATATGCCAAGCCATCAGTATACCAAGCACAGAAAGCATAGACAATTGCACTAACATATATAAATGAGCAGCGATGCGCAATTACAGTACCTACAGCTCAGAGGCGAACATTCTGGCCTGCTTAATTTGTCAGGCTTATAATCAATAATTCATTTACCTGCCCTATACACCCCCATCTGAAATCACCGTGTCAAGTCTGACACACAGAATCAGCAATAATAAACAAAAACGAAGAACACACAAACCTGTTTGTTTTCTTTTATAAAAACAGAATCAGCAATAATAATCAAAAACGAAGAACACACGAACCTGTTTGTTTTCTTTTATAAAAATGAGCTATGCATCTTCGTCAACACAATGTACCCTAATGTCCCAGACGAAGACGCACCTCTCATCTCTCCTCACAGACTTTTAACCACTGGATCATTTATCCTTTATCCAATGCAACTGGTGGCAGCTTGTGGCCACAATTCAAAAATGTCTGAATTTGAAAATCGTTTTTATATAGGCACATAGCCCTTAAAATTCCAAGCAAGAGCAACATTTTACTTTCTGGCCAGAAGCAATATAGCATTTTTTAAAAAATAAAACAAATCTTCTCCATAGACATTTCCTCGGGGCACTCGTTTTGCACAGAATTGAACAAGGGAATCTTTCTCGACTTACATTTCTCAGCTGCCCTGTCTTATCAGAGAAGTTAAAAATAGCCCCTCAGCGCGGCCTGAGCCTGGGCTGCCAGCCAACTTTTTTTTCGTTGTTCCGGCTGCAGGCATTACACAGATGCGATGTCAGAGAAGCTTTCTAAGCAGTGCCTCTGTTCTGCTCCTCTCACCGGCCCCCATCTACACTGGCTACAAGGTCAGAATCTGTCTCCGATTTCTGTATCACATACTGCTCTACACAGCCCCCACCTTCTCCTCACTCTGAAGCTGTCAAAGACAAAAAGACTACTCAATTCCATAAAAACTGCAATAATTCGCTCAATTGAAAAATTATTTTTATATACAATTTGCTCTCAGGGGGTCATAATCTCACCGACTTGACCCAGCACATTGGCTCACTGGACCACCAAGAACACAACCCTGTATTCTTGAACAATTTGCGGGCCACCTCTGACTTCCTGGTAAATCCTTGGTGTAGTTCACCCATAAATCAAGAAATAATACGGCATCTAGGCCATGCTTATGATACATAAAGTACCCTGGAGTGTCCCTAGGTTGAATGGGAACAGCTTCTTCGAGTACCCCTTTTTGAGAATTGATTTGATACCTGATTATCGAACACACTTAATACAATAAAACACGATAATGAACAGTCATTCATACCACAATATGTAGGACGTATTAACACATTTAACATTTAACATTTAATGAGCAACAATGATGATGATGATCTAAGAAACTGGTCACTAAACATAATACTCGGCATGAACTGGATTATTCTGAATTTATATACTTGATATACTAGATATACTGCTAAACAGTACAGATACACTGCTAAAACAGTGCAGACCGGATTTGTGTACCCAAACCCGTCTTGACCGGCACAACCTATGTGCACGTCAGAACGCCTCCCCGGCAATGGTACTCACCGGGTAGCTCGGAACGGAAGGCCTCGGAACTGAACTGGACTGGACTGGACCGGACTGGACTCGACTGGACTCGACTCGTGACCTGGATACTTCGGAACTTCGGAATCTGGTGGGCCTCTGTATACCTCGGACACAGCTCTCTCGCAGGTGGGCTCTGGGTAGGACAATCTGCGTTCCTCACCGCCTCGTATGGATGCCTGGTCGCAGTCTGTCCCCTTCGTTGGCCTGAGGGAGTTGGCGGGAAGACCCGCGACGTGCGCGCTTGAAGTCCATCACGGCTGTGGAAGGGGGCAAAACTGGACCTTCATCTCCGGCGTGTGGGGAAAGAGATTAAACTGTTCGGGCGCCATTCTGTGGTAAATAAAATATTACGCTCTCAGACTTTTAAAATATAAATAAGATCATGCATAAAGCAAGAGGCTGAGTCTGTGGTATCAGGTTCATAAAGGGATTTATTCCAATAACTCGAGTCAAAGGGAGAATATTTCCATCACCAAAATTGGATCTGGAAAGGGGCTCAAAAGTATTCTCAATATTCTCAAAACATTATTCACAGAGTACAGTATATATACATTTCTCAATTGTACGTAAGCAAAAGAGCAAGAGAGAATGAGATAAGAGCATGTGGGCGTGTAAGTAGGCGTGAAGGTGGGCGTCCATGTGGGCGTCCACTTGATGATAATGGGTAATTTGTCATGTGTGGGTGGATACCTAGAGGGGGTTGCGTGATCTGCTGGAATTGTACTGGAACTTTGCCTTACTTGTGCTCAACTCGAGCATGACGTGTAACTGACGTGGGGAGGGTTGCTATGCAACCGAACAAGTCTGGAAGTGAGGCCTTCAGTTAGTGAGGCCTTCAGTGTCAAGACGACCAGCACATCTTGTATTATCTGATATCCGATGTCTGGAGCAGGGACTGATTTGTGACATAGGTTGCTCATCACCAAGAGCCGATGTGGCATCTATTTCTTCATTTACTTCATTTACTGCAGAAGCCTTACATGGGGGCTATGGGCTTTTTACTGACGTGAGCTTTGCAATCTCACAAAGAGAGACAGTAGGGCTGGGCTCCCTCCTTGCAGATGGGCGCGTTCATTCCTCCTTCACCAGGCAAGAATGTGGTTTCAGTAAGAGTAAGCAGATAACCGTGCTCAATACTGTCTCAGTACCTTGTGACAGGGCCCCTTTGGCTGAGGCCCAAGTGTGCAAGGCCAAGGATACGTAGCTGTAGCTTTCAGAGCGTTCTGAGGCATGAAAAGCTTGATGGCAGAATCAGGGCCTACTCGCCTGGACTGAAAAATAGCATAAGTGAACCATATAAAGCCGGTGGCCTTTCGTACTTAGGAATGGAATATCCGGCCCATTCATGGCGGATCTGAAAGAGGACATGTTAACGGTGGACGCACATGTATTTGCGTCTTCATAACTGGAACTGGAGGGAACATACATGTACTTGTGATTTATACATGAAACCGTTGGGGTCCAAGATAGGGGACATAACTGATCATAAAAATCCATATTTCCACAGTACAAATGCAATTATATGCAATGGGGACTGTGGCCCCCTCATTGAACGTCAAGTAAGTGAAACCCAATGCTCCTGGTACATTCCTTAGGACCACGTTTGTAGAATTATCATGTGTAAACAAGAAGTTGGTCACAAGCAGATCAGACTGGAGAAACCGAAGAATTTCTGTATGTTCCAGAAGTCAACAGGAAGCCGAAAATGAAGGTTGTATCAATGAGTACAGTGGTTTGATACGCAGGGCATAATCAGGAATGTATGTCCTCTTGAAATTTAAAAAAAAAACAAAGATTGTAATTTTGTAAGAGTAGATGGAGGTTGCAATTGAGCACATCTCTCAAGAAAGTGGGGGCCAACCCCCTACCTTCATGGTTAAGTTCGTAATCAAGAAGAAGAACCGCCCAGAAGGCGATATGAGACTAATCAAAATTACATTTGTAACAAAATTAGCAAAATGTGTGATAATGCGGTCCACATGCAAGAGATGCGGTTGTAATTTATCATTCGTCAATTATATGTCATCGGCAACGAGAAGGCATCAGGGTTCATCTCATGCAAAAGGAACACTATGCGTGCCGCAAACACACCAGGGCTATTCTTTTATCCCATAGTCAATCTCACATATCCGTGCTGGTTACCCAGCACACAGAATGCGATCGAATCGCTGCTCTCAGGAGCCAAAGAGAGACTGAAAAATCCATTGGAAATATCCAAAGTGGTTTTGTACTTTTTTCGAACAATGCTATTCACTAACAAAGAGCTATGTGTGTTCTGAACCGCAAAGGTTGGAACATGACTGTTTTAATGTCTATAATCTAAAACAATACGATATAAACAGTCTGGTTTTAATATCAGAAAAAGAGGATTATTCATTGATGAAACACAGGGTTCACTCACACCCTGATATTCCAATTGAGTTACTGTGGTTTGGGCTGAGGTGTGGAGCACAAACGAATCACATGTACTGGGGAACCCGCGTCCCAACCTGCCTGATTCTGATATAATCTCGGGGCTAATGCTAAAGGCTAAACTTGGAGGCATAAGGCATTTTGTAATCATCTAGAACATATTTTGAAAAACTAGGAAGAAAAACATCTTCCCCTCTAGAGGAAGCTAGGACGAAAGGGGGAGGCCAATCCACCTCTGCCAACAAATTTCATACGAAGAAGTGAGATTTTCCCAAAACACTGCTTTAATTCGGCGTTGAATATCACCTTTAATTTGGAGGGTTACTTTATAAAGTCTATCTAGCAGGGGCAACTCGAATATCAGCTGTCTCTACTGTAATAAAAGTGTCAGTTGCTTTTGGCTCCAGATGCTGGTGGAGTGTCTGCTGCACTATGGTAACCTCCACTGCACTGTCCAGGAGGGTGACCGCCCAACTCCTGTCGAGTAGCAGGGTTCGCACCGTCTGAGGCACACTTCGCAGTCAAAGCAGCAACCTTTTTCTTCTGAAACGGGGCACGATATTGAGGTGGTCCCTCCAGTTTGGCTTTTACATCAAACTGGCCCTGCGGGCCACGTCGTTGCAGCATGGACACGCCTTGTCTGCGATCCTGATGCTCTCCCGCACCAAATTGTTTAGCTGATGATTCCTGAAAGGAACAAGGAGAACGAGGATCAGGAACCTGGAACCTCTGAGGATTCTTAATTTTAGAGTGCACAAATTATATCTACGTTCAGAAGTGCCAGGTGGTGGCGAACCAGTGCGAGAGCCAGGCTTTGCTGTCGCTGATTTTTATGTCAAGTCTTTTTAGGAAAGATTGGATGATTCTCCTTTTCAGGAGGAGGCTTATTTTGTACCTGAGTAAAAGGTCTTACTCCCAAATTATTGCGTCCTAATGATGTATACACATCCATAATAAAAATCAGCAACTGCTGCTGCCCATCAAGGCCTGCCACAGCTGATCGGCATTGACGCACTTGCAAGCTAACTGCCTTACCTTTGACATTGGCCAGAATCATATCGGAGACAATAGGGAACATGCCAACTAATCTCATCCCCAATTCCAGGGCTGGACCAGCCCTGTGTTCATTTTGTACCTTCTTTAAAATGCTCAGTAGAATACTCGTGGAAGGGGTTCCAAAGCAGAGTGTAGACACCCCAGCAAACACCATCCCCCAGGTGGTGCAATCAGCTAAAGCAGGAACAATACCACTCGGTAAATTCATTGTCAGGTTCCTGTGTTTTTCAACAGGAGTAGTATGTGTTAAAACAGCCTCGAGTTCCTCACATTTTTCTGCCAACCAATATGGCAAATCATCCCTATTCTGAGGACGCCTGCCCATCACTGAATTAATCATGATGGGACTTATGACAAGAAGCCACCATGTCGAGGTGACTGTGGAGTGGCTCCAGCTGGAGCCACTTGAATATTGCGTGACATAAATTGCATGACACTTCTGTGTATATGAATCAGGGTTGTATGTAACTGACGTAGGTCTGAGAGTGTAACATTAAGATAATTTGGATGCAGTATGAAACCAACCAAAACTGGCCAAGTGGCCCCATCAACTGATAAGGGGCCTAAACAGGGTGAGGAGGGGCACCATTAAACCAGATGGTATGCTCCCAGGCCATCAATGGAACTTCAAGTAATGCATAAGGGCGATAATTCCGTGGAACCGTGGGAGATGTATATTCATGAAACAAATTATCATTTCCATCCACTGCCGTAAACGTAACCCAAGAGTAAAAAACCTTGAAGCGGTAAGCCGCGTCCACCTCGACAACAAAGATAAAGGACTTCACGTTGAGTCAAGAATGCTGTAGCAACCGCGTGGTTAGGTGCCATAATATCGACCGCCATATTAAAAATGGAAAAACCAGTAGAACGGTAGCACAAAACCAGGTCAGAAAGAGAAACAACACCATTTAAATTCAAGCTTGAAAAAACTTTAAAACACAAGTATAGGAGGCTAATCCCTCACACCATGGACGTCTCCAGAAACCGGGGTGAGGGGGTTGTGGACAAGCACAAGCGCTACTCAGGGGTCTCGCAAATAGATACAAGACCAAACGTTTGTTGTGCCATATTGCAGGCATTCTGCATAAATACAGAACTATGCACTGGAGTATGGGACCTTCGTGTACAGGGACTGGGTCGCCCTACCACCTTAGTACCAGCAAAGCCAGAACCTACTAGCTATAGTGTCTCACTTGCTCTCCTACTCACTCACAAAAAAACAAATGATTAGACACCCCAGAACACAACACTCTCAGATCCCTCAGGAATCGCGGTAACAAGACACACCCTTTCGCTGACTCTCTTGTGCTTGTCCACAATAAGATCTGACAGAGACATGACACAGTTTAAAATATTCATTTTAACTAACGGCCCTAACATGCAGTATATGTGCCACAACAAGCAGGAAAATGCAAAGTACAAATATAGTCAGCATAGCAGCTAGTCCATATATCATGAAGGGAGATGTCATGATAAAAAGACAATGGAGAAAAGACTATAGTGACTAACCTCCCTCCCCTTGCTTTGAAGAAGTATTATTATATAATAGAAGATCTCTGTGCCTTGTCAGCAGACCCCATACCTTAGCCTATAGATGGTAGATCTACATCATAGGTGCTGTCTCGCTCTTCTCCTTGGAAAGGTCCCTCTCCAAGTGGGTGTCACCTATTTGTGTACCCCACTAAAAACCAAAGTACGCTGTCTAAACAACAGCTGTATCTGTATGTTTCGTCTAAGGGCTAAGGTCTGGCCAGAAAAAAATAACAAGGGGCATTGTTGTTCGACCTTGCACATAATGTTCATTCAAAATCCCAGGAACATGCAGAGAGTGTCCCCATGGGCGAAGTGACACAGTTAACAGTCAATAAGCTGATGTGAAGCTTAACAAATTATATTGACACATGTTTTCTTTACAGCTAGATGAACTTAGCAAACAAACGATGATATAGAAATATATATATCAGAACAAAGTTGTTTTATGTGAAAGGAATGAGGTCATTTACATTAGAATCTGTAAGTGAGCACTGACATTGATGAGAAAAATAGACGTTATAATAATTTGAGCTATGTAAAGGTTTACTTTAAATGTGCCTTTGAAATCCTGAATGATGTATTAAACTATAGTGTGCAAAGAGACTTGCAAATTATGTGCGAAATCATAATAAAGTGTTAAAAAGTTTAGTGGTACCTTATACTTACATGATGTAATTGCAAATCAGTAATCTGTCTAATTGAAGAACTAATGCATTGTATTCAATAATTGAGATTCATATTTTCGCACATATTCAACCATGCACAAGCTGTGTTTGATGAAGGCCTCAAAACAAACTTGCTTTTCTTTGCTAGTATGAACTGAATAGTGTGAAGCCTATGGAAACCTTTTGCAAAGTTTCTACTTGTGCTCAAACATGCAATCATTCCTTTCACGTTGGTAGGTTACATGACTGGACTTGCAACAAAATTGTTAGTTCCTAGATAACATGCTTGGAAAAGAACTGACAAAGGATTAGAACATGAACTCGCCTACTTCCTAAATGTCACAACCAATCATATGAGTTAAAGTGCAGTGGTCCTAAGGAAAATGCAAAGCAATGAATTATTTAATTCGTCCGGATTTGTATACTTTTACCTACTTCATCATGTCATCCTATTGAAACTGACAAATGGGACAGACTGGTCGGACAAATTTGATGATGTCAAGGGGTGTAAACCATAATTCGATGGAGTATAATTGCCTAAACTCTGCACAGAGGCAGTTCCTATCTTGCCATTTCCCTCTACCCATTTTGCAGTACAGAGACTGACGATTTGGACTTTCAGAAACAATAAAATTGTGAGGAAATACTGTGTTTGCTTGCGTAGTGGAATCTTTCCAGCTGGAAGGTTTCCAACAAAGCTGTGGCATTGATGCTGCAGTACGGACTGGGCAGACAATTCTGTCCATGACCTGGAACAGGTCATTCAGTGATTTACTGAACGTTCATCAGTATGGTTTGTATGAGAGATAATTGATTTCCTATAAACTCACCTTCTTCGGATAAAATCTCCCTCGGCTGAGGAAGATAGCTCCCTTCAGATTGAAATTCACAAGTTGTTAAGGCTTATTAAATCTATTTACATTTGTAAAATTAGACTTGTATGCTAATAATTTGAAAATAGATAAAAATATAATTTGGGATAAAAATGCTGATTCTGTTTATATTTGTTGTGGCCAATTAATCTCCTTTAAAATGATCTAAAGGTAGAATTACCAGGGGAATTCCATCGCTAATAAATAAATGTTAACAATTATCTTATGCCAGGCCCTCATATGATAATTGTTCATCCTCTAAGTATCCTAGTCCCTTTCATCACAGAACAAGATCCATCGGAGAACCTAATAGATTTATTATGGTAGCTAAGGTTATTTTGAGGTTAAGGGTAACAAGATCAATTTAAATAATATATAAAGCCCAACACATTTACAAATAACACATCATATAGCTCATCATTTAGGAGAATGCAAAGAACCCAGGACGTTATCGAGAGAGAGGTTGCCATGACTAAGATTTCCCATGCTGTACCAATACTGTGGCCGATTAGTAAAATCCCCCATAAAACAAACAATTTGAAGCAATCTTATGTGCCCGATAAATCAGGACACAATCATAATGAAGAGGCTAAACTAGTGAAGTCAAGTTCAAATGTAAGTCACAATATAAAGAAGACCTTGACCCAAGAACCAGATAGGAAATGTGGTTTGTAGGAGCCATGTGTATAAACACTTCGATTCTGCTGAATTTTGATGATACAGAATTGCAAAAACAAATATGTGTCACAACAACAAAAAGCTGGGATACAAATTATAAACAAATGAACATATCTTCACTCCCTTGTCCAGAGAAAAATGCATGAACAAAAGGTCTACATAGAGGTTCATACTTGTACAAGTACATATGCAACCTAAGTGGTATAAATTCATCCTTGTTAAAAAGCCAGGAGGTCATCCTCATTGAAACCCAGGAGACAAATAACAGTAATGGCAAAAATGTTATCAAAATAGGATATAGACCACATCAGCTAACCAGGGTCCCCTGTTGGTATACGTGATAAAAATAATGTGGCTGTCCTAGAAATCAATGGCATAGAGATTCAGCATACTAATTTATAAATCCATCCTGGAAAAAGTAGTTGGGGATATGGACAGAAAAGTTCATGCCATTATGATGATATGCTTTCTGGGAGACTCAGACTGTGGGGCAGAAATATAACATCAAACCCCATTTTAGGATCAGAAATTAAACCTCAAACAGAGACCCTCCACCTAAACAGTGAAGATTCTCCCTTCCATATTTGTTAGACTTGCCTTCAATGCTAAATTTGTAAAATCTCACTGGTAAGCTTTAAAAGATCGCCATCGTTGGGTGTAGTAGTATGCAATTTAATCTTGATAGCACCTATAAACAGAATTTGGGAATCTATTGTTCAATTGTTAATGCTAATGAATGACTCTGAACATAATGAAGTACCTTAGACTGGTCAAGACAAAGGATACTAAGGATAATATTATGGCTCATATGAAATCAAGCAAAGGGGCTGAAGTATCCCCCTCAGACCTTGACACAGAGTGTTGTTTATTTAATAAAACTCCATAAAATGACTCAAACTCAATTTATGGAAACTTATGGCATAGAAGCCCCTCTGGAGAGTTAAAGGTGGCAGCTGATTTAAATATTGTTGCCACCGAAAAACTTATCAAATTTGAACTGCATGGAAAAGTTACTGAAGGAATACAGGAAAATCGATTTAGTAATCGATTTAGCAGTAAACCAGTCTGAAGTAATTAAGAGCATGTTTTAATTTTTTTGAAAAGAAGAAACAATCTATGATTTTCCCCAGATTAAAGAAAATGAGGAAACAGAAATCACAAAAAATATTCAAGACCATTGAGGCTTGAACTCTCACCTAAAATTACACTGAAGAGCAAGCTATTTCTAATCTACATTTGACTTAATCAATTATGGAGAAAAGTGACAATTTGACAAAAAATAAACCTGATGCTACTACTATAGAAAGCCTCTCAGTGAAAACTGAGCCAACAGACCAGGGGCAGCTCCTCTGCAATGGGGATATTTGGTTATCATTTAATTTTTAAGCAGAGGGTTCAGTCAGCATGTGCAGGTAGGAGTGCAGCCGCGGTGTGGGAGGGGTACTACTATGCTATGTGCACTCTCTATGGGTGCATATGTGTTTGGCCAGCTGTCTCAGGCATACTAAAACACACATGTGCACTTAGGTTACTCCAGCTTGGCTGTATTGGGTAGTTGGGCTGGATAAACCCCATAGACTCCCTGACCTGAGTGGAGCATCTTTTCAGACCACTCAGACAAATCCCCGCGCTATTGGACTGGGAGTCTGATGTAGCCTCAGTGCCTGTTGGGACATGGGAGAGGAAGCTTCTTGCGCCACACGCGGCCATCAACTTAAGATAGGTTCCATCTTTTTTTTAATTCTCCCCGAGCTGCCCCTCCATCATGGCCCCCCTCCCCTGCCTCACTACCTTTTGTATTTGGCGAACGCCACTGCAACAGACTCATTGAGTACTATAAATGAGGCGAAGATTACTATGTTGACTTTTACTCCCCCCACCAGTATGCTATCAACCAATCAGTCCCAATATAAAGTTGGTGCACTTATAAAACCCACGCCTGGTGTTTAGGCATGCACTCTAAGATCAGAAATTGTAAAACAGTTGAATACTTATCAAGTAATGAGTGGGCATTACGGCCTGTGGAAGTTTATGCAGACAGGGTTCTGAGTCATACTTAAACAGACCAAAGACCATAACGTTGTCCTGTACTCCACCAAGGCTTTCAAAAATTATTTCAAAGGATGTAGCCCTGAATGCCCTTCTTAAGTAAAGTGAACTATCATCAAATTGTTCAAATGCTATAGTTTACTTTTATCCAAGGATTGTAGCAGACATAGCATTTAACACAATCTACAACCTTATATGTGCCGGCCATGGCATCTATCAAAGTAACAGACAACAGTCTTTTAATGTTCATCTAGCAACTGAAATAAATATGGAGAATTCCCAAGATCTGAGGGCTTCAAGTCCAACACTTTTCGCTAACATCATACGAGATGTTATGCTGGGTGAACACATTTTAATAACAAAAACAGATCAAGTTAGACAAATCAACACAAACACTATTGAGCCTACCTCAATGAACTTAAAGGATTGGAACTGGGTTGCTGCAGTTATAAATTCAGGACATCAGGTTTCGAAACCACCACCTTGCAGGTCTTGATGACAGTGACATCTACATTATCTCCTGGGACATAGTCGGACCGGAAATAGCCTGGAAATCTCTTAAAATCGATCTTAAAAGAAATTAGACCCGGCATCCTTAGTGTTGTTTTCGCCCTAACTTTTTGCATTCAGACCGCCTGTTTATGGTGACTTTGTTTTTGCTGGCCTTAGCACACTTTACCACTGCTAACCAGTACTAAAGTGCTTATGCTCTCTTTTTAAACAATGTTGATTTGGCTTGTACCCAATTGGAATATTAAATTTACTTGCAACTCCCTAGGGAAGTGGCACGGCCTATAATTTAATGCTACCAGTGGACCTGTATGAAACACAGAAGAAAGTCAGCATGAAAGACCCGGAGAAGCCCGCACGAGCAAACATCAGCGTCCGTCTCGGTCAGAAGAACGTCTCCTTCATGCCTAGAAAACCCAAAGGAAAAAATACAAAAAAAGGACCAAACAAGCAATGACATAGTCAATAAATATTTTATTTTTAAACTTGGAACAAAGACACACCCACAACTCCACCTTTATAAAGGACACTAATCACTACCATGATCCTTTGCAAATTCAAGAGAACAGCCAGCAGGGAACACCATCAGACTGCAACCACAGACACACTCACAACTCACCCATCACACAACTTTCACACCATTAGCACCTCACCAAAAGCACGCACACATACACCTAGCAAAACTGACACTCACCCACCCTCACTTGCACCCTCACACACACATCACTCACCACCACCACCCATCACCATGCCCCCAAAGAAGAATCCAATGTTCACAGATAGTGAGTTAGAAGTGCTGGTAGATGAAATCAACAGAGTAGAGCCACATTTGTTTGGTACATTGGTCCAAAGGACCCCCATGTCACAGAACACAAAGATGTGGGCGAGGATTGTGGACAAGGTGAACGCCTAAGCACCAATGTTGCACACAAAGGATGATATCCAGAACAGGTGGTATGACGTGCGCAGGAAGGTAAAGAAACTCATCGAGAAGGATCATGCCTTGAGTCAGCGCACTGGTGGTGGCCCTCCTGCCAAACCAGTATACTTCAGGTCCTGGGAGGAGAAGGTGCGGGACATCCTACCACCAGAGAGCGTCCATGGTCTATCAGACATACCAGAGCCTGGTGAGTACACAACCAATAGTCTCAATATTGTGTGGCAAGGGGACAGTGAAACCATGCACCGTTAGCAAAGCCACAGTAACCAATAGATAATCATCCCAAGATGTGTATGCTAGTCAGACAAACACAATACCTGCCATCTCATAGTGACTTGTAACTGTGTCATGACATGTACAAACCTACCAACAAATAGAGCAAGGCAGTGGCACAAAGCTAAATAAAAACTGTCAGACAGTTTGCTACCACATACACACTACCTCACAGTGCGGCTGACTGACAGTAAGGAATAGTGGGTATGCAGGTGAAGTGAGTGTATCCAAAAGCATGATGGGGTTTGTAGTCACAGATAATGCTTCCCCTCCCAATTGGCCCATCAAGACCTCTCTGAACCATGCCCACATCACAGGGACTGGAAAATGACTGACAAGATGGCTGACACTGGGTCCTGCTGTGGGGAGCACAAAGCCCTGGTAGGGGTTGTGCGCAAATCAGAATCAGATCACCACTGCCTGACATCCTGAAAGCCAACTTGCACGCCAACCAATGGAAGCACGTTTCATGGTGGGATGTCTGGCCGGGTGGGAAGGAGGACTAACAGCTCTGACCATACTTACCAGCATGTGTAGACACACACACCCTTCAACACAAACTCCACACAACTCACCGGGTATAATGCATTGACTCACACTGTAGTGAAATATCACCCAAAGATACGCCGCACTAGGGTCTTCCGTGTGAAGCACAGGGGCTCTCTTTGGACTTGTAGCTAAATAAACACCAGGATTGCACAGTCAGCCATTGCTGTCACACTCCCTCACAGGGAAGCAGAGTCAAAAGGAAGGAAGTATGGGCATGCTGGGAAGGGGGGTGTAGCCAAAAGCATGATGGGAGTTGCAGTCACAGACAATCCCCACCCACCCACATGGCCAAGCAAGCTCACACTGAACCATGCTCACCTCACCGGGGGTAGAAATGGACTGACAAGATGTCTGACACTGGGCTCTGTTATGGGGAGCACAAGGCCCTGCTGGGAACTGGGCACCAACAAACAGCAGGACTGCACTGACTGACATCCTGAAAGTTAACCTGCACCCACTACAATGGTATCACACTTCATGATGGGATAACTGGCCTGGGGGAGCAGGAGGTCCTGACTTGAAAACAATTAACACCAATGCTGGCCATACACACACCTTCTATGCTAAAACACATTGCACACATGGTACCAGTCACTCACAAAGGTAATGCCCGGGCAAGATATCTGACACATGGGCCTGATAACTGATGTGGCTGAAAATCAAACATATGCACTGGCCAAACCAAATACAGTCACACACACAGCGATTGCAACCATATGTTCAAACTCACTGTCTGGGGATGCAGTGTCCAGGGGTGTCCCCTGGCCTGGCTGTGGAGGTGTGTCTTGCCGATGAAAAGTGTGGAGATCCATATATAGTACATTGCACAAAACACACAGGAACTCACATATACATCATTGACAGGGGACATCTGACAGTGAATGGAATGGACACACCAATATAGCCGACACCGTAGCATGGTCTCATTCATTCTCGGTGCTGTTGTGAGCTGCATTCCACTCCTACATCGTTCTGCAACATATGCATTCTTCACACAACACACCACTCACTGTCATAGACACTGTAGACACAAGGTCTAACCTGGACTGCATTGGAGGAGACATGCTACTCACAGCAGCCAAACCGCAACACGCACAACACCGGCTCTCACTGCCATGAGCATTGAAAAGCCAGAGAGCTTCCTTGCCCAACCCATGTCACCATGGAGAATATTGACAAGTCAAATCACATATGCACGTACAAAACTCAGCACCAGACTCATTAACGATGGTGACATCATCACTTGTATGAAATGAGATGGGAACTAGGAACACAGGAAAAAAACACTTTCTCCCAAGAGATCACAGGTATACCGGACTGTGACCATGTCGTACCAGTACACCAATGTGACACACAAAGACTAGAAAAATCTGCTACCACACATGCCCCAATCTTACAACATATCCTCAGTGGAATTGCATGTTTGTCCTTGTTAAAGGTCAAATGTGTACACCTGTGTCAGCAACGTGATGGTCAAATCTATACATGAGCTGGTCATGCACACACTTTGACATGCACATTGAAATGCTTCATGTTGGCTGGACAATGTGCTACAACAATATCAATCTCAGTCCGTGACAACATTGGACAAAGCAGTGTGCAGGCACACATCATGACGTACAGTAGAAAATGTCACGTATGTGAACCATTGATGCCTGTAGAAACATAAATTACATTGTGTGTTTCTTCCAAACACAGGTGGTGCTGGGGACACAGCAGCAATTGAAGAGGAGTCCCTGTCCCAGACTCCGGTGGACCCTCAGCTCTCTTGTGTGGATCTGTCTCTGTGCTCTTCGGATAACGAAGAGCAACCTGGCACCTCCAGTGTGAGTCATCATGCAGCACCAGCAGTACAAACATCTGCACCCTCTGTACCAATGCCTCCAACATCTGTCAACAGACAGGGCACCCCCGACAACATAGACAGACCAAGGACACAGAATACTGACAGCACAGGGACACAGGCCCCCCAGGAAGCTACGGACAACACCACCAGTAACAATACCCAAGGGGGCCCAGTGTCACCTGTGCGGTCCACTGCAGGTCCTGCCCGTGTGGCATGGGGTGGTGGGATGTGTGGGAGGCAGAGGTAGCGGCTTGCAGAGGGGTCTGGACTGCATGATGACCCCCAACTGGCATGCATCATAGATGCGTACCAGGATAGCACCGGAGGATTCGGCCAGGTAGTGGGGATCCTCAAGGACATTCAACAGGAGCAGGCTACCCATCATGCTCGCATGGAGTCCAAGTAGGATGCACTTACTGCGGTGCATAGGGACATACTCACATGCCACTGCCAGATAGGGACCAACATATCCGCACCTCCTTGTGTGGCCACAACATCTGTTGCCGCAAGATCTGCCAGTGCCACAGGGAGGGAGGATGACTCTGGGGGAGAGTCCTCTGCACCTTAGGATCCCCCTCCCCCGAAGAAGAAGAGGGGTCGTCCGAAAATGGACAAGTGAGACGCAGATGGCCATGCACATCCCCCAGGGCCTCAAACCCTGTTCTGGAAAATGTTCTTTGTGTGCAAACCGTTCACCTTGTCATATCTAACCCAACTCACCTAAATGACATGGAGGGTTCATGTTGGTCTAATGTAGCAGATGACTGTGGTGTTTTCTCTGGAAATTTCAGCTGCCAACACTTCCAACTTTTCTGTGAACTTTGGATTCAAAACCCAATGTACAGCACCCACCATCCTGTGCACTATCCTCACACATGTTTGTAAATAAACTCACCAGTAGACTATACTTGCCTCTGTTGTGATTCCAACTTGTTATGTGTCATGGAGATGTTGATCTGCTAAAGAACACAGTGCATGCCAAATACTACAGCAATGTGATCACCGTTATGTGAGTCATGGTGATGTGAAACATGTGAGGGAGACACACCACTATGGCACCACAACACATACTCACCATGGCCATGTAACTCATCCCATACAATGATGTTGACCTGAAATACAGTGGAATGCACAGACACCACACCTATCCACAGTCAGTGGTAACAAGCCCACAGGTGAGCTAAGCATATATCAGTCAGATGTGGGAAGACAGACAACGCACATAACAAAGCGTAGCACAGGTTCATTAGACATCAGCAACATGTTTATTCCACAACAGTTGCAAAGTAATTCTACGTGACAGTGGGCACACAGTCCCAAAGTGTCGGAGAATTGAAGTCCAGGGGTGAGTGGTACATCACTTGATGGGAATCGACACCTTCCACCCTGGGGTTGGATTCTGGGTGTTGGGGGTCAGTGTTGACCAAACAACAGGCAAAGTACCCTGGGAAGGACAGACATAAGACACAGTCAAAAGCACAGCAGAACAGGAGAGAAATGCAATACACATGCACAAAACATGTCACAAGAAACTTACACAGAAACAAGTTAGCATGTCAACACTATTTTGGAGTACAGACAACGTGAAAGGACACATCACTGCACGCATCCAGTCAAGTAGCATACAGACACACTCAAACAGCAACAGAGCAGCCCCAACACATTTCAGGCTAACTCAATACATTGACATAACAACCCTGTAAACTCACATTCAGGTGAAGAAGTTGTTGATGAGCTGTGTGCAGGCGTCACCCTCATCATCATCATCACTGGCATCAGGTCATCGTCATTCTGATTGAGAGGAAACTTCTTCCGCACTGCCATGTTGTGTAGCATGCAGCATACAAGGATCATTTTGCACACCTTTGCAGGGTCATAATGGAGGGCCCCTCCGGTCTTGTCCAGGCAGTGGAAGCGGCTTTTCAGGAGCCCAAATGTCCGCTCAATCACCCTCCTGGTCCGACCATGTGCCTCATTGTAGCGCATCTCGGCTGGTGTCACAGGGTTCCTGAGGGGTGTCAGCAACCACTGCATGTTGGGGTATCCGGAGTCACCTACATACAAACAATTGAACAATTAGCTGAGTTTTGAAAGAGGGTGGAATACAACATTGCCAAACACACACAATGGTAAACAGTCAGTACACACCGACAAGCCAGGCACGCTGGTTTGGCATCTGTGACATCAGCGTTGCAATGCGACTGCTCCTCATGATGTAGGCATTGTGCACAGAACTGGGTAAACTGGGTAAACGTGCGCACACATGTGTGATACACATGTCCGCAAGACATACCACCAGAGCATTGATGGAGTGGAAATGTTTCCTGTTCCGGTATGTCTGCTCATGTGCCTGTGGTGGTACCAGGGCCACATGTATACCATCAATAGATCCAATTACGTTCGGCATCCTCCTCAGTGTATAAAAAGCATCTTTTATGTCAGTGAGTTGTCCTGGGCTAGGAAACTTGATGTACAGGTCAATGAAATGCAACATCCCCTCCAAGACATCGCGTAGCACATGACTGAATATAGTTTGCGACATACCACCAGCAGTAGCCACAGTGTACTGGAAGGTACCAGTAGCAAAGAAGTGCAGGGCTGCCATCACCTTCACCTCTGGGGTCAGTGCTGTGGGGTGTGTCCGGCCAGGTAGCAGATGTGGCGCCAACTGCTCTGCCAACTCCTCAATCAGTGGCCTGGTGAAGCGATACTGTCGGATGCAGTTGCGTTTCTGCATCGTTTCAAGGTCTGGACAGCTGGTGCCCTGCAGTACAGAGATGAACAACGGAAGATTGTCGATTCATCCATCCATGTGGCTATGACCAAGCAAAATATCACATGATACATCATGACAATACAGAATGTTCTGAGGTGTGTGCTGTTTGGTATGGACACATATGTCACCTACATGCCCATCACCTCACATCTCAAGTCCACATGTCCACATAAGTTCCATGTAGTGCAATGGCCAATCATTGGGCTGTGTCACAGTACCTATGTACTGCTGTTTCGTTCCAAACACACACCACAGTGACAAGTGAGGCCTGATGTCTCCCAGGCATCAAAGCTCTTTGACAGGCAGATACCCAGGGTCCCTGTATTGCCACATAGACACTGGCATGACATGGCGTATCATGTACACACCACAAAACAACCATGAGTCCCACAGATAGTGGCCCTGTTGTCTCTGCAGGCCCTACATGGACGTCTCATAGACACACACACAACATCAATGTTGATGCACAAACCACATAGATGTGGAGACTGTCTCCTATTGGGCACATTTGATCAGACTCATCTGAGACACAACATGCACACAGACTGTGGGTGTACATCAGAATTGTGGCTATGGGTCTCACTGTGACCTATATACCATCCCATCCAGGACTCGGGGTGTATGTGACATGTCCTAAACATATCCAACCTGCAACTGTGTCCATGACTCATGCCCATAGCTGTACAGTTGCACATCACAGTGGTAATGTGCACAACACACAAAGGATTCTGTCCCCATGAACACATGCCCAGCCTGGGAGTGGCTGCACCAAAGTGCCACACAACAAACCAAATGGTGCCCCCCCTACACACACATGCAATGCAGCCTTAAATGCCAATGGACACAGTGTGGCACATACTGTAGTGTGGTAGGTGTGCACCTTAGTCCCTGGCAGGTAATTGTGTGTGGAAGCCGTCAAAAAGTAACACCAATGTCAACCGACAAGAGTGACTTCTACAGAAACGTATTGCACAGTTCTGGACCGAGCCATGCACACGCTTAGCCATTGACTGCAATGAGAACCGATGCGGGTGACTATCATGCATACGCATTGCACAGTTCAGGACCGAGCCGTGCGCATGCTTAGCCATTGACTGCAATGAGAACCGATGCGGGTGACTATTATGCATATGCATTGCACAGTCCTGGACCGAGCCATGCGCACGCTCAGCCATTGACTGCAATGAGAACCGATGCGGGTGACTATCATGCATACGCATTGCACAGTTGTGGACCGAGCCGTGCGCACGCTTAGCCATTGACTGCAATGAGAACCGAAGCAGGTGACTATCATGCATACGCATTGCGCAGTTCTGGACTGAGCCGTGCGCATGCTTAGCCATTGACTGCAATGAGAACCGATGCGGGTGACTAACATGCATACGCATCGTGCAGGCATGGACCGAGCCCTGCGCACGCCTTGGCCATTGAATCGTATGGAGACGGGTGCATGTGGATTTTGAAACTACGCGTCTTACAGTCAGTTCACCGAGCCGCGCGCACCTATTGGCTCTGGACTGTCATGGAGACGGATGCGGATTCCAAACTTGTACGAGTCGTGCGCTGGAAATTCAGTTGGATGCCTACAACAATGTTGCAATTTCTAGGGTGTCATGAAGGTGAAGATTTGAACGATGTGGAAGACGTGTACGAGTCGTACAATTCCATGGATTGGCCAGATTCATGGAATGCAACCGTGTTGAACCTATCACTTGGGACACATGGCACAGAGTCTGCCTCTGCAGCACAGATATAAGGCTGGCTGGCCCACAGGGAGCTCACTTGCCTGCACTACATGCTACTGGACCACATCTCTGCTACCACTGCTGCTGTCTCTGCATCCTCTGGCTACTGCTATGACAGGTACTCTGGAGAGGGCCCCAGCCTTCACTGAGGAGGGGAACCAGGCCCTGCTGGACAGGCTCCTTCCAAAGTACTGCAAGCTGTATGGAAAACCAGGGGAGCATGTGAGTGTGCAGTCCTCTGCCGTCCTAATTGTGCATGTTGTCTGACTAGCAGTACTAGCAGTGTGTACACCAGTGGCTGGCGTACTCACTGAGTACTTTAAACCCCCAAAGTGTGTAGGTACATGTGATGAACAGGTGTTCTGCATCAAAAGTGCATTTGTGCAAGCTTTAACTTCCCAGGCAATGTTAACATGTTAGACATGCAGGGCATTTGTCCATTTCCATGGGTGCACTACCTGTGTACCTCATTTTCCTTTGTGATGACTACATGTATATCCAACTGTGTGCAGCACAAATATGTGGCATGTGTGGCAAAGGACTTTTAACTTTGTCATCCTCACAGGTTGATGCCCACCAGAAGCAGGAGATCTGGCTGACCATCGCCCGGGAAGTTAGATCATTGGGGATCTACAAGCGCCGGATCCGCAACTGCCAGAAGAGGTGGCAAGAACTTCGGGGCTGGACCCGGAGGATCGCAAGGGTCCAGCTGAAGCTGTCGCCTCCTCGCAGGAGGGGCAGACACCGGACCCTGACCCCCCTCAGGATTCTGGTGGAGGTCTTCCCGGACCTGGATGGGCAACTGAATGCCAGACAGCAGCAAGGAGGGGGTAAGTCCATGCCTAATCTGTGTACTATGTCAGACATGCTATGTGCAGTCTTTTGGCCTGGTCACACTTCCACATTACATAGGTCTTGTAGTCCAGGACTCATGTCCCTCAATTGTGTGATCCACCCTCCTCATCTGATCCACAGGTGTAGACCCTACAGTCTGTGGCTTGTGTCCCTAGGGCACTGTGTCCCTGCATTCAGCTATGCTTCAGGTTCTGGACAGCATCTGTTACCGTGACTCTGTTGTGTGTTTCATGGGTAGGCCAATTGTTTACACAATGCCTGAGATCGGACATGTGATCTGTGTGTGCCCTTGATATGTGTTCCAATTGCTGGTCTGACTCGCCACATGTGCCTGGGGTATTTCAAACACACCCATGCAGCAGGGTACTCCAAATGTTGGGCCTCAGGAGTATGTATATCAAGTGTGTCAAACTTGCTTAGCCACCTGACTACTGTCCAGGGCTATACACTGTTTCACGTAGACCTGGGCAGTCATGCCTACTCCAGGGCATTTAGAAACACTCTGTACTCCCACTCCTGTGTATCAACTTACAGGTTGTGGTTAGTGACATGTGCCTTCAAGTGTCTGCCTCTGTGTCATTGTGGTATGGCTTCCTTTTCAGGACAACTTGGTTGTTCATGAGTTTGAGGGTGAGCAGGACATCTGAGATGTGACTATATGAGACGAGACCTGTGTGACATAGAGGTGTGTGATCACTTGACTGTGCACAATGGTGTATGCAACTGTGAAGTTCAGGCAGCTATGTTTCATGCACAGCAGACTGTGAGGTGCTCATGTTCAGGGAGTTGTGTTCGCAGACACTCATATGTTTGTTTTGTATGATGTGGGGTCATCTGGGTCCTGGATATGTTGTTTGCAGGGGATGGAAAAGTGCACTTGTCAGCTGCAGAGTTTGCTTTACACATGACCTATGATTGTGACACAGTGCATACTGTTGTTGTCTGGATGCCCTGCCCCTGTGACAGGAGACAGTAATGACTGACTTGCCAGGCATGCCTGTGCCATGGCATTTAACTTGCTATGTGTGATCCTGCATTGGGGTCAAATGTGCTCCATACACCCCATTGTGGCATTGACTATCAGGACATGAGAACATCATAGTGTGTGTTGCTGGTATGCATCACAAGCATGTGAATTGAGACTCTGGCCATCCCTTCTTCCTGACACCTGTACTGAGTCAGTTGCAAGAGATGTGATGTGTGTATAGTGACATACTCCTACATGTTCACTTGCATGTCCAACAAATTTGTAGGTGGTGCATGTCTGCACATTGGGGTATTAGCATCCAACATGCAACAGACATATGGGTGCAAGTCCAGGAGGGATATGAGTTCTATGGTTGATGGTGAGACTGACAATTGGCTTATTCAAAACAGTGTGAGCACTTTGAGCAGTGTTCAGCTGATGATGCCAGGGCTTGCCCTGTGATGTGCTGTACTCACTGTAGTGTGTGCGGTCAGTGCAGGTGACTGATGTTGTTCTGTTTTTCCTAATTCTATCCAGATACATCCTCAGCCACAGGAGGGGACAGCGCCATGGACCAGGAGGAGCCACAGAGCCAGACTGGGACAGAAAGCGAGTAGTTGGAGGGACCCAGTGGCACGGAGGGCGAGTGGAGCCACCCCGAGGAGTCCTCAGCACCATCCACCTCAGCTGAGGGCCACAGCAGCTCGGAGGATGACTCCCTTGTGGAGGCGGGTGTCAGCAGTCACCAAACCCCAGCTAGTGAGGATGTCACCGCCACCACCACCACCCTCACCACCCTCCCATCGGCTCCCATCCCAGGCGTCGCTGGAGGCTCCCGTGTTTGAGAGCATGTCTCCTTTGTGCAAGGCACCGCACCCCCTGCCCTGTGTCCCCTGCTGCCCTGAGTGTGGAGTCTGTGGACTTGCTTTGACAGATCCATGTAGGGCAGACATCAATGCTGAGTGTCCTCCATGCACACACCAGTCTGTTGACACAACTGATGTCGTTCATGGAGGGCATTTAATTGGGAATGTCTGCCCTACCGAGGACCAATCAGTCCATGGCCTCCTCGTTGACGGCAGCAGTGTCCCTCCTCCAACAGTCCCTCACCCCTCCTACCCCTGCCCCATCCATGATTCCTAGCACCCTACCTGTCCCAAGCACACACATCAGCAAATTCACCCAAACCCAGAGACATGAGCAGCACACAAACCCCCAAACCAAGGTCTAGACGTGCACACAAGCAACCTCAGGGGACTGATACCACACTCACAGGGGATGGTTTGCAAACACACACACTGACATCCACAACCACTCCGCAGTCCTCCAATACCTCTCCCTCCAAGACCCCTTCCCTTGCCTCACCTTCAACTCCATCTCCCAAGAAGCTCTTCCTCTGTGACCTTGGCCTCTTCCCCACCGATCCAGCAGATCCAGCTTACAAGGGGAAGAAGAAGTCACCACACAGTCCCCCCGGAGCCGGAAGAGCAAGACCCCCACCCCCACCTTGCAGTTCCACGACAAAGTCTCCGTCCTCATCCTCCAGGCCGCCACTCCACAGGTTCCCCTGCCACACCCTGCCCCAGGTTCCCCCACCCACAGATACACCATCCCAAAATGCTTAGGCCCTCCCCACTTGCTCTTCCACCCCCACCCCCGGGTTAGGCTGTTTGTGCCCCTGTTATGGGGACCGTGGCCCCCCTCTGTCCTGCTGACCTCACCTTCTGTGGAGAAGTGTGGCTCAATGGTTAGAGTGGCAGACCTCGATGCAGAGCACTGGTCTGGAACCAGGGTTCGATTCCCGACGCGGCAGGGTCTCGGGCTATAAATTCCGCGGACCTGATATTCTCGCATCAGTGCCTATTCTAATCATGGGTCCCACGCTGCAACTCTGGGCAATAGCTTGCTTAGTCTCCACAACGGCCCCAACAGCGCTGGGATGCCTGGCTTCACCATGGGGGTGCCCAGGAGTGGACACTTCACACGGATAGCCAGGAAGGGTTCCTACAGCGGTATGAGTACAGCGCGGAGATACCCCCAGGGGTGATTCGGCGCTATATAAGCACATACACATTTACTTTTACAACCCCATTTCGCTCCCATGGAGTTGGGCACTGCAGTGGAGTCCACGACCACCCCGTCTGACTTGGGCACTGCAGTGGGGACCCAGTCCACTCCAACTGACCTGCCCACTGCATTTGTGCAGGCACCCACTCCATCTGACTTGTGCCCACCAGTTGTGACTGCACCTACTATGTCAGACACCTCCACTGCTGAGCCCTGATCCTGTCCCTGTGGTGCCTGGCCTGCCCCCATGTACGCCCCTCCGAGTGGATGTCCCCTGTCCTTACCAGTGCAAGCAAGCAACGTGTGACAGTTGTCACTCACATCACATTTTTGACATTTGGATATGGACTGGCCATTGGCCTTTGTTTTGAAAAGGACTTTGCCTTTGCATTTCAAATTTGCTGAATAACGCATTTGTATTTATCCATGTTAAATTGATTTAGCTGTACAATTATGTTGATGATGTTTACCATGACCTTGCAGTTATAATGCTGATTTTTCAATGTCGAATACTGAGATGTTAATGTGATGCACTCCATGTGGTCCATGAGGTATGTATCCTATTCTGATCGGTATCCATGTCGTCCTTTGCAGCTAACTGGGTGAGTCATGATTAGCAATTTTTGACCATCTCTGTAAACATTGAATTTGCATGGTCACATCTGTGGCTTGCACACATGCACATATGATCTGCTTCCCATTGTCCAATTTGTCTATTTCCCTGACTGTGGGCGCATCTCCACTGGACCTGCAGGTGTGAGCATCATTGGTGTAGGAGCAACTGGGTCCTCTGTGCAACTTGCTGGACATATATATTGAGTATGTGCAGATGACTTAAGGGACACTCCCGAACCCAGGCTGTTGTGACCAGAGCCTTCATTGGGTGGTAACTGATGGCTGGCTGAACAAGTGTTCTGCTGACATGACTGAGACCTGCTGGGACTATGTTTGGCACAGCTGAGCTTCCACAGGAGTTGAGTCCCCTCAAGTAAGTGTGTTGAGCCGTGACATTGCCTGGGCCCATGGTGTGTGTTGTGTGAGCATGTGTGTGTGTGTCAACATCCCTTTTAATACACAGGCAGTGTTCCCTTGATATGTTCCTGTTATTGATGCTTGCTGAGTTGTACTGTGTTCATCCCACATCTTTGTCCTGGGCTACCAGATGTGTGGGTGTATGACACACTACTGTTAATTGGTGTTTCATCATTGGTATTTGTCAGTTCTGAGTGGTGATGATGTAGTCAGACGCAGATGGGACACAGTCAGGGGTCCCCAAGGCACTTGTTTGTTCGCAATATCATGTAGTTGTCCCTAGGTGGTACCTTTCGGTGATTGAGACATGTGTATGTGTGTGTGACTGCTCTCACTCATCAGGATCAGGGCTGCAATGTTGGCAGGTGTCAGCATGTGTGCCTAGTGGTTCTCCTTGGCTTCTGCATTGTCCTGGGATTGTGGCAGGCATTCCGAAGGTTACGGGAGCTTTGACGTCATGGCCATGTACCGCATACTGTGCAATATGTCTGTCATTCACAAGGGTTGTAGACTGTCCTTGTGTGATGATTCTGTGCACCTTAGTTCCTCCCAACATTACTGTGTTTGTCATGGGTGCATGTGCAATGTCACATGTCCATGTGGGCTTCACAGATGCACATTGGTGCAGTTCAGGTTGTGTGGTGTTGAGGGTGGACAGGTGTGAATGTTTGCATGGCTCTGCCCCTACCTCCCGTTTGTCCATGGATGACGGGCCATGCTGAGTGATTTGTGTTTGTGTAGGTGTGATATACGTTTGTGGCACAGGGCACATGTCTGGGTTTCACAGTTTGTACGACATCTACCTTTGTCATCACAGTGGACGTATCATGCATGCTTGTGTCACTCCAATGTATGGTCCCTGGGGGTAGTGCTGTTGTGTGTCAGTCTCTTGCTGTTTTAGTTGCTGTTTGTTCCAGCTTGTGTCACATGTGTCTGTTGGGCTCCCTCTCATCTCACAATGCCTGATTGCCCACTAAGGGGGCCCAATGATGGGTTACTTTTGTATAGCACTGTGTCTGCATCTGTCTCACTGTGGTTCAGCCCCCCTCATGTGTTGTGTAGTTGCCTGTGGATACTGAGACACACACACACACACATGTTGTGTCAGATGTGCAGTGTGAGGTTGCTCATTTGTGTCTGTGCATCTGCACCAGTGCATTGGTATTGCTGTTGTGGGCCATTGTCTGGATGTTGTTTGGGTGATTTTCCCTGCTGTCACTGTGAGTCCTATCACATCATTCTGCACATTCATCCTGGTTGTTACGTCCCAATGCTGCCATGGAATGGGAGTTTGTGACTTGACACCTAAAGTCTACACAGGATGTATTGATTTGTGTGTCTATTTTCGAGATGTGTGTATGCATTATGATGGTCACTTCTGCTTTTGTGTCATTGTACACTGTATGCAATGTCAGCCCCCATGGGTGGTGCTTGTCTGCACATGGCCGAGAGTATGTTAGATTTTCACAGCACTGTTAGCCTCACCACATCTCTGTGGGTATGGGACACAACCTCTACTTTGCCACAAAAGTGTTTCATGTATTGGGATCAGGAATCATACATGCTTTGACCATGATGACACTTACCTTTTGGTCACTGTGATGAGGGGGGGGCTTAGACCCCATCACCACAATGCTCAACATTTGCTGCCGTTTGGAACCCCACACTTAATTTTTGTTTTACACAGTGAGGGGGTGTTAGTGCACATTAACACAGTGCTATTGTTATGCTTTCCTTGTATAGGCCACACTCAGTTTTTGGTCACACATGTGATGGTAGTTACTTTGTATGTTCGAAGTCATATTCACTGTTGTGGGCATTTGTCACAGACTACACACTGTTGTCATGATGTTAGGGGGATGTACTTTGCTGACATACCTAATGTTGGTGTAGGATGGATGTGTGACGCATCACCCATCCTATGGGTGGGGGTGTTGATATTGATAGTCACACAGCACCCTATGAGTGGGGGTGGCAATAGTGATGGGCAACATAGTCCCTATGGGTGCAGGTGGCAGTAGTGATGGGCAACATAACCCCTTTGAGTGGGGGTGGCAGTAGTAATGGGCAACAAGTCCCCTAAGAGTGGGGGTGGCAGCAGTGATGGGCAACATAACCGCTATGAGTAGGGGTGGCAGTAGTGATGGGCAGCATAACCCCTATGAGTGGGGGCGGCAGGAGTGATGGGCAACATAGTCCCTATGGGTGGGGGTGGCAGTAGTGATGGACATCATAACCCCTATGGGTGGGGGTGGCAGGAGTGATGGGCAACATAACCCCTATGAGTGGGGGTGGCAGGAGAGATCGGCAACATAGTCCCTATGGGTGGAGGTAGCAGTAGTGATAGCCAACATAACCCCTATGAGTGGGGGTGGCAGTAGTGATGGGCAACATACCCCTATGAATGGGGGTGGCAGGAGTGATGATCAACATAGTCCCTATGGGTGGGGTTGGCAGTAGTGATGGGCAACATAACCCCTATGAGTGGGGGTGGCAGTAGTGATGGGCAACATAACCCCTATGAGTGGGGGTGGCGGTAGTGATGGGCAACATAACCCCTATGAGTGGGGGTGGCAGTAGTGATGGGCAACATAGTCCTTATGGGTGGGGGTGGCAGTAGTGATGGGCAACATAACCCCTATGAGTGGGGGTGGCAGTAGTGATGGGCAACATAACAGCTATGAGTGGGGGTGGCAGGAGTGATGGGCAAAATAACCCCAATGGGTGGTGGTGGCAGGAGTGATAGGCAACATAACCCCTATGAGTGGGGGTGGCATAAGTGATGGGCAACAGGTCCCCTATGAGTGGGGGTGGCAGTAGTGATGGGCAACAGGTCCCCTATGGGTGGGGGTGGCAGTAGTGATGGGCAACATAACCACTATGAGTGGGGGTGGCAGTAGTGATGGGCAACATGGGGGTGGCAGGAGTGATGGGCAACAGGTCCCCTAGGAGTGGGGGTGGCAGTAGTGATGGGCAACAGGTCCCCTTTGGGTGGGGGTGGCAGTAGTGATGGGCAACATAACCCCTATGGGTGGGTGTAGTAGGAGTGATGGGCAACATAGTCCCTATGGGTGTGGGTGGCAGGAGTGATGGGCAACATAACCCCTATGGGTGGGGGTGGCAGGAATGATGGGCAACATAGTCCCTATGGGTGGGGGTGGAAGTAGTGATGGGTAACATAACCCCTATGAGTGGGGGTGGCAGTAGTGATGGGCAACATAACCCTTATGAGTTGGGGTGGCAGTAATGATGGGCAACATAACCCTTATGGTTGGGGGTGGCAGGAGTGATGGGCAACATAACCCCTATGAGTGGGGGTGGCAGGAGTGATGGGCAACAGGTCCCCTATGAGTAGGGGTGGCAGTAGTGATGGGCAATTGGTCCCCTATGGGTGGGGGTGGCAGTAGTGATGGGCAACATAACCCCTATGAGTGGGGGTGGGAGTAGTGATGGAAAACAGGTCCACTATGGGTGGGGGTGGCAGTAGTGATGGGCAACATAGTCTCTATGGGTGGGGGTGGCAGTAGTGATGGGCAACATAACCCCTATGAGTGGGGCTGGTAGTGGTGATGGCCATGCAACCCCTATGGTGGCCTGTTGCTAGTGGACAGGATATGGATCCTCTAGGTGTGTGTGACATTTAGCGGGTACGTGTCGTTTGTTTGTGGGGTGGGTGTCTGACTTACCGCCTGCGCCGTCCGCTTCTGTTCCTGATCCGGTCATAGATGTATAGTACTGGTATAACCTGCGCGATGGGATTCGTGATGTGTTTGTCTCGTACACGCTGCTTGTTGCTCCGTCTCATACCCGTTGCTAGCTGGTCCGTCTCATAGCCGTGGATTGTGTTCTGGCACGAATCGTACCTGATATGCTGCTTTCCCAGATGCTGTGACGTGCTGTACATGTTGACCCATCCGGCGCGTATGATTTGCGCATCGTACTTGTCCAGCCGGAAACTGCTGTGGGAACTGCTTCCGGGTGACTCGGTTCGGCGATCGGAGGTACGTCTCATACAGAAAATGAAGCTTGAATCGCAGCCTACATGTCAGTCAGATTTGTGTCAGTTATGCGCATCATACTTCATTGCACAGACGAACCGGCTCCCGGAACGTGTCAGTCACGAAGGTAAGGCTACGAATAGATCTCGGAGAGCTGTCCGACCCGGATCGGAATCGACCCCTTAAAATCCTAACTTATAGTGAAGTTGGATTTGAAAGTGCAACTCTGGAAATTGCACTTAGAAAGTAGGTATTTTCTTGCCTTCGCCTTTTGGCACTTGCAGCCAGTCTCTGGGTCACATGACTAGGTGTGGCAACAGTTGAGCTTTGTGTGTTTCTCCTAGACAGCAGCACATAATGGGGAGTTTAGGTGTGAATGGATGGGCCACCACTGGCAGGATAGAAGAGAGGAGCTTGTCCCATCCCCACTTACACTTGAATAGGCTGTGTCCTCACAAAGGGCTGCACAAATGGGTGTGTATATATACTGGACCTCAGACATCACCACTTCAGTACACTTCTGGAGCAGTGCATACTCTCCCTGGAAGAAGGACTGCTGTGCTGCTACAAGGACTGGCACTCTGCTGAACAGCTGATCTGAAGGAACTGTTGCTCTGCTGTGCTGACCTGCCGTATGTTCTCTTCTTGTTTGGATGAGATGACTAGATCTGCATTTCTTGAACCCAGAGTGACTACAAGGGCTAGTTGGCTAGCCTCTAGTTATGAAGTCTCAGGGACATAACAGGCTTCCACCAACCTTGCATCTGTACCAGGACTCAGCCAAGTGGTGCCACCTGAGTCCTGGGCCCCTGGAAGTGGGCTTAATGTGCTCTACCAGCCTCTGTGGATCCAGCTGAACTGACGCATCTCCTCTGTTGTGCGGTGCAAACTTAAGCAGAATAGAAACAGTGCCACTGCAGCGTTGATTGGACATGTTGCAAATATTGACTGCACAATGCATCTTCAGCACAGACCCTTGCATCCCTCATCAACCGCTGCCTCAATTACTGAGCCAGACTTTGCAGTCTCTTTGGAACCGACGCATCGCCCCAACTGCACAGCGCATCCTCGATACCAGACTTCACATCACAAGCCCTGTCAATGGGATCCTCTACAATGACACAGGTCCTGCATCACAACTTGGGTGAGGTAATTTCCCTCATCTGTAGAACTTCTGAAAGGTATACTATAGGGTAAACAATGTCTCATAATGCTGGTTTGTTAACCTAATACATAAAAGAGTAGCCCTTCCCAACCTAAAAGACATCCGAATAAGAATGGTATGAGGGGTAATATTCAAACTTGTAGACCATTTCTCAAGTTGAATATTGATGTCATTTAAGACAAATTCAATAAGTAGACTATATGAAGCCCCAATTTTGCTCCATCCCAAGGCGTTCAAATTTAGTGAGATTATAACTTGGTCACGTTTAAGAAAGAAATCCCTGATTTGCAGATATTGAAAAAACTATTTGTGGCTAACCCATATACCTGCTGTTATTCCAATGCTTTCTCCCATGACAAACAGTGGCTGTCGTGAAAGATTAAATGAAATGGGGGGAGTGTGCGCCAGAGAGGCATTTATAGATTACAATGGAGCATATTTATTGTACCCCGAAAGATAGTCCGGTGAACAGTCTAAATATCGAATTTTAAATATTGAGTTGCCAAAATATCAAATTTTAAATATCAAGTTGCCAAAATATCGACTTACAAAAATATAGTGGTGCAGAATATCGAAATGCAGGTAAGAAATATCGTTTTTAATAATATCGAAGTTAGTAATATCGACAGTCATAATACAGTTGTTAAAAATATCGATTTTTTTTGTGTTTTAAGTGGTAGTATATGTGTTAAAAGTATGTATTATTTTTGTAATGAATGTTTGAATTTTTTAAAAGTAATTAATTTTATGTTAAATAATTTTTGTGTAATTTAAATCCGTAGCGGGTTGTGGGTTTATAGGGGAATAGGGTCGGAAGTAATTTAATTATAATATATTTTTTTAGAATTAAATAATTCATTGTTAATTAGTTTTTGCATAATTAAATTCTGTAGCGGGTTGCGGGTTTATAGGGGAATAGGGTGGGAAGTAATTGAATTGAAATTAATTAAATGATTATTGTATTTATTTGGAATGTAATAATTTATATTGTTAATTATGTTAATTAGTTAATTATTAATTAATTATTAATTGAATAATAACAATTACTAATTAAATGGTAATTACGTTAATTGTGTGGATTTTTTTAAATTAATTAGTAATTAATTAGATAATAATTATTAATAATTGTTTTGTAAATATGATAATTGTGTACTTTTTTAGAAGTGGGATGAGGGTTGACAGAGGAGTAGGGTAGGAAGTACTTTAGTTTTAATGTCATTTTTAATATTTTTCATGTTATATTTATTAAAAGTTATTTTATAGTGTTAATTTTGTGAATTAATTTAGATTTGATGGTTATTAATTTTATTGTTAATTGTAATTAGTTAATTAATTAATTGTTAATTAATTATGTTAATTTGTTAATATATTACTATATTGTAGGTGACGTTTATAGGTGAAAATGGTGGGAGGAAAATTAATTTTGAAAAAATAATTACTTGTTAATTAATGTTAATTATATTGCAGGAGTGGGTATTCCCCTACACTTTCCAACACTTTCCCTACTGTTACACTTGGTGGAGTGGCAATATTAAATTATTCCCACCCGCTATCAAACATTTTCCCTTCTGTTGCACTCACTGGAGTGGGAATAATAATTTTTACCCTCCCGCTATCCTACACTTTCCCTACCGTTCCAGTCACTGGAGTGGGAATAGTAATTTTTATCCACCCGCTATCCAACACTTGCTCTACTGTTGCACTCACTGGAGTGGGAATAGTCATTTTTACCCACCCGCTAGCCAACACTTTCCCTACTGTTGCACTCACTCCAGTTGAGGTTCCGTGCGAGATGGAACGACACTTTTTGGGTGTTGTCGAATATGGATGAGTTTGGTGTCTACGAACCGCAAATAACGAGTTTAGTGGGTGTACGCAGTTTCGCTACGCATCCACGTATGGTTCGTCTCATTTTTGGGTTTGTCCATCCGAACCCTCGGGTTCCATTTTAGATGCGGCATCCATTTTGTTTCTTGCCCTCAAGTAGCCAGTGAACGGACCTTGTCCGCTCTGTGACCCTGGGATGCCCAAGCTTACACGAAGGACACGTGTTTCTTTGAGGGTGACTTTTATGATAGGGAAATGACACGGCAAAGGCAGATGGCCCCGCTCGAGGCTCATCTTACCGTGCTAGTCTATTGTTTCAGTGGTGCATGCATTGGGCACGAGGTCTTTGATTCTGCAATCAAGTTCCCGTTATTACTCCCAACACTCTTTTCCAATCTGTCGTGCATCCTTGTTCTTTCTTTGCATCTGTTTCTATCCCTTCTCTTAATGTGTTTACAGTCAGAATGGAATGTGTTTAACTGTGGGGATGATATGTTTTTACAGTTGGGAACCGGCAATGCTGCTGTAATTATGTTCCGGCCTCCTGAAACATGAACGCGACCCTTTCGAAGTTTATTGTGGGAACTGAGTTGTAGCCTTTGTTTGCCATGTTGTGTAATGGCAAAAACGTGTATAAAAGGAGCGATCCACTTTTGCAATTTGAAGCAGTCTCCGAGAACCTACACGTTGTGTACTTCTTGCGATTTCTGTATCCCTGCAGTAAATAAACGCTGATCTTTGACGTCGCTGGAAGTGTCCCGTGTCTCTGTGTTTTGTACGCCAGAACAGGTAACCCACGAAGGTTTCAGGTGTTGTCCCCTGGCACCGCTGGGTCTTAGAATAACCCAGTCCTTCAGTTGGCGCCCAACGTGGGGCGACATCAGCGGTACCGGTCCAAAGCCCGACGATCGTGAGGAACTTCGTGTGAAATCTCCGAGGGAAGGTGCACCCCGCTTCATCGATCCAGTTGTCGAAATAAGTGGCCCGAAGTCTTTTCCCGCGAAGATTCCCGCTTCCAGACGGCTGCGACGGACTGATTCCCTGACTGTCGACCTGTTTTGGCGCCTGGCGTAGTCCTTTGTACGGCGCGACGATAGACGGGCCTTCCTGGTGACGCCATTGCTCTTTCAGTTAAGTATTTGTGGGTCGCTCCCAGAGTTACTTTGTTGTTTGCATGGTTCCATTGCATTTGTGGTTCTTAGTTGTTGGTTCTTAGTTGTTGGGTTTTATTTGACGATTGCAATTGCCAAAAACCGAGGGTCTTGCATTTTTTGTGCGAGGACATCATAATTCGATAGCCCTCGAAGTTTGTAAACTCGGTTAGTGTGCACGATGCCTGGCCGTAGTACTTTGTTTGGTTTCCTTAAATGTTGCAGCACGGATTCCCGGCTGGAGGATTCATGTCCGATACCTCCGGTTGGAACTCCAATTTATGAGCTCTATAGTCGCCATGGCGTAGGTCCTATCGTATATAATGAATATTGGGTTTGTTACACTAAAAATGATGGTGTTCTTAGTTGGTCATCACATGGTAGTTTCGAAACTGCTGTCTTAGATAATCTTGAAGCTAAACTGTTTAAAAAGAAGGCTAGGCCGGCCATGTTTGATTCCTTCCGGTTATGGCGCAAAGAGGCCAAGCAGAAAGAAATCAAACAGATTAAGAAAAATAAGAGAGAAGGTGTTATTACGGTGATGCGAAATGCAGAACAGTATCAGCGAGACAAAGATGAGAAGGAGCAGGAAGTCAGTGCTCGACTTCATCACATGGCGGTGGATAAGTGTTATCCGGCGTTACCGTCTAATTCTGATAAGACGGGAGAGGAAGTGATAGAAGATTCGTTATTGTCTTATCTATTGAAATCACCACCTCCCTATGCTCCAGATACCGTGGGTCGTATGATTCTTCCTATCCCTCAACCTGCTGTTCTGGCGGCTGCTGGTCAGCCCGTCGTTCCTCCTCCTCTCCCGAATCCTCTTGTGCCACAGATTGTTCATCCTCCTCTACCAGCTCTTCTTCCTACTGCTCCTTTGCCAATCCCTCGTCAGCCTATTGGTACCACTACTCCTGTTACCCCGTCCACTACTACTGTCTCTACTCCTACTGTCGTTGCTCCTGTACCTTCTTCTTCTTCTTCTTCTGTTCGTAGCCGTCTCTTTAATGCTGTTGCTACTCTCTATTCTCCGCTTTTTAGGCCAATACTCGGATCGACTCTTTCTGATGTTGCTCAGAGGCGCAGTCAGATTCCTGATGGTAGGGAACGTGAGTCGTTGGTAAAAACGGCACGCAAATGGATTCGCCATCCTGCGAAGTACACTTCGCGTATAGTGTTCGAGACATTTTCCCAGTTTAATGCACCCACACAGCGACTCGTGTTCGAGGAAATGTGTAAATCTTTGAGAGAAGAGTGGGATAATGATGCGGTTGATAATATACCGCCCGAGGTCTCTGAGCTCCAGAATCAATTTTCGACTGGTGTGATTGTAGATGATAATGTTCGATGTGCTCTAGAGCGTTTGTTATCGTTTCGATGTACAGTGCAACCTCGAGCATTGTTTAAGGATGAGACTGAAGAGTGGATGGCAAAACCTGGTCAGTATCCTATGCGGGAAGTTCCCCCAGTATGGATGCCAGGTGATCCTAATGCTAATCCCGCTATTCCAGCACGTTTTCAGAGAGTTTGGATACACCTTCCTTGGAAGCGATCGGAAGTTTTGCAGGTGAAGCAAACCTTGCCCGACCCCCGTAAAAATCCTGCAGGTTATTATAAGGAGTTGTCCCAACTAGTGGATGCTACCGTTATGAACCTTGCTGCTATTGACATGTTGTTTGGCAATATAGTGCCTCAGCCGATTTGGGCGAAAATCCGTCATGAGAATCACGCGGCCGAGTTAGGCGGTGATTGGGTTGCTCTTGCGGCGGCAGACGCCCAGCAAGTTGGTGGGGCTAAACCTGAACAGCTTATTGCGGATTTGCCCCAGAGGATAATTACCCTTATGAAGACACTTATGCCAGCAATACGCGTTAATTGGGACAAGTTGTCTGCGTGCAAACAAAAGAGGGATGAGAGTGTCTCTGATTTCTTTACGAGATTTGAGGAGGCATTTATTGATCATAGTGGTCAGGACATGAGCTCTGAGGGTGGTCAGCGGTTGTTCGTTGATAAATTCGTATCGAATTTGTTGCCTGAACTCAGCAACAAGCTGAAGAATTCTGAAAGTTCGTGGGCTGTTTCTACCACTGCTCAGATATTAGCCACGGCCCAGTACTATGAAAACAGAGAGAAGGAAGAAAGCGAACGCGCAGACAAGAAAACGAAGGATCTTAAAACTAAGGTGTTATTGCAGCAAGCGTATCCTCCGCGCTTGAATTACAATGACTCGCAACAGCCGAATCGATCGCAATCGCAGTTTTCTAGATCACAGTTGCGTAATGACTCTTCTGTACCTCGCCTTGTGTTGGGGTATAATCAATGCGCGTATTGTCGGGGTGAGGGCCATTTGAAGTTCAATTGTCCAGTTTTACGTGACAGGAACAATGGTGTTTCGGCTCGAGGAGGCCGTATTGGTCCTCAACAAGCTTCACGTGGTAGAGGTCGCGGTGTTACTCAGAATCAGACCGAGCGTCTTGCCACTTCCTCAGACTCGCAAAATTGTTTCGATCGACGTGATCTATCGTCTGGTAGATCTGCACAGTATCATGTGGATGACTATTATGTCGAGCATGATGTTGATGCGGATGGTATCTACTAGGACAGCCGTAGACAGAGGAAGGGAGAAGTATCAGTTCCGGTTGATCAGAGAGGGCCTTATGTCGCAGTTGCCACATTGGGCGTAGTTGAGCCTTTTCTGTTGGACACTGGTGCAGCGAAAAGTTCCATCATGCATTCGAAACTCCCTGGCGCGCCTTTGTCTGGCTTAACAAATGTTTCCGTTGGATTCTCTGGCGCCCCGTTAGCAATCCAGTTTCTAGCCCTTTGCCCCTTACAATTGGGTCTTCTGAGTTAGAAGCTCCGTTGATTTTGACTACTGGTTGTGGTTAGGCCTGGGCAAAAATTTCGTTCCGTTCGCGGAAATTGCGATAATTTGACATTTTTGCGTTCCGCGGAGAGCGCGAAAATGTCAAAAATTCCGGTTTCCGCAGCTTGGCGATAATTTGTTTCTTGCTCGCGCTGTAAAATGATACATTCTCGCGCGCGCGCGATCGCCTTACCTGAATCCCTGCGTTCGCCGACAAGTTTTCTTGATCCGGTCGCGTTCTCCATGAGATGTTGTATTGTTTTTAGCCATTTGCGCTGTCTCGCGACAGTTCGCGCCCGCAGTGACGTCATGCGTCGCGCGATCACGTCTTTCTTCTCGCGATCATGCACCGCGAGAACAACTCAAAACAAGATGGCCGCGCCCGCAAGCAACCACATGGGTAAGTTGGCGACCCGCAACCATGCAGAAAATCTCGCGAACATGCCGGAAAAAAACTTCCGCATCTTCGCGATATTTCTGCTTGTTTGCGATAATTTTAAACATTCTCGCGATAATTTGCGAAGGTTAATTCCGCAAATTCCGCCCACCCCTAGTTGTGGTGAGAATCTTTTGGGCTTGGATTTGTTGAAACGGTTACATGCGACTTTGTATTGCTCTCCCGCGGGAGTGGAGCTTACATTGGGTCAGAAAGTGATCTCTCCTATGTATTTGTCGATTGATAAGCTCCCACCGGAATTGAGTTCTCTTCCGGCTTCTTTGTGGGCGACAGGTCCCAATGATGTGGGCCTGCTGGATATACCACCTTATGTTGTTCAATTGAAATTCAACGCGCGACTGCCGCGCATACCCCAGTATCGTATCTCCCTTGATGGTGAACGAGCACTATTAGCGATCATTTACGATTTGATCAATAAAGATGTCATTGAGGAAACATGAGGTAACGTGTGTAATAGTCCTGTGTTGCCTATTTTGAAGCGAACTGATCCCTCCAAGCCTCCTGTGTACCGTCTAGTTATTGATTTAAGGGAGGTAAATAAAATTGTTGTCCCACAGTTTCCCGTGGTACCTGACATTACAGCTTTGCTGACTCTGATTCCAGCCTCTGCATCTTGGTCCTCGGTAATCGATCTGAAGAATGCGTTCTTTAGCATTCCGATTGCTGAGGAAAGCAGAGATTTATTCGGTTTCTCATTAGGTGGTCGTAGCTTCAGGTTCAAACGTGCACCTCAGGGCTACTGTGAAAGTCCATCGATCTACAGCCAAGCTCTTAAGAGTCAACTTGATGCGTTCGTGCTGCCAACTGGTGCGGCCTTGATTCAGTACGTTGATGATCTGTTGGTAGCTGCAGACACTGAACAGATTTGCAAGACTGCTACAGTGTCACTGTTACAGCATCTTTGTGACTTACATCACAAAGTGTCACCTTCTAAACTGCAATATTGTTGTCAAGAAGTAACCTATCTAGGTCACTTATTGTCAAAGGCGGGAAGAAGGTTGACCCCTGAAAGAATTGCAGCAATTGCTCGAATGACTGTGCCAACAACTCAGAGAGATGTGCGTGCCTTTCTAGGTATCACGTCATACTGCAGACAGTGGATTCCAAATTTTTCACTGTTAGCGAAGCCATTGATAGCTCTCACGTGCAAGGATGTTTCGACTCCTTTGCCATGGACGGAAGAATGTCAGAAAAGTTTTTTTGAACTGCGTGATGCGTTGTGTTCGGCTCCTGTGTTAGGTACTCCTGATTACAGTAAGCCATTTACACTATATGTCCACGAGAGGGAAGGTTGTGCGAAGAGCGTTTTAACGCAACAATTTGGTGGCAAGCAGCGTCCGTGTGCATATTTTTCCTCGACCTTAGACCCGGTAGCTAGAGCGTTGCCGAGTTGCTTGAGGGCGACGGCGGCAGCTGCGGCGTCTATTCGACAATCCGCAGGTCTGGTCATGGATAATATGCTCATTGTGATGGTTCCGCATGCAGTTGACACTCTCTTGAATCGGACAAAAACTCAACATCTGACGAGTGCAAGGTTATCTGGGTATGAGTTGACCCTTTTGGCAAGTCATATACAGATCAAGCGTTGTAATGTACTGAATCCGGCGACATTGTTGCCGACTAATATGGAATCAGATGATGTACCACCACATGATTGTTATTTACGAACTGAGGAAGAAACAAAGGGTCGTGTGGACCTGAAAAACACTCCATTGACAGATCCCGATGGTACTTTGTATGTTGATGGTTCCTGTTTTAAATTGCCGAATGGCGATGTGACGACTGCGTATGCTGTAGTGACGTTGAGCACGGTTGTGGAAACTGCGAGATTGAGTCAGAATTCAGCGCAAGCGGCAGAGTTGATTGCGTTGACAAGAGCATGTGTTTTGTCTAAGGGAAAGCGAGTGAATGTGTTTACCGACATTCAGTATGCATTCGGCGTTGCGCACAGTTTTGGACGATTGTGGAGAGAAAGAGGATTTATGACATCGCATGGTACGAAGATCCAACACGGGCAGCACTTACACTGCCTAAACAGGTGGCGATCGTTAAATGTAGTGCACATCGGAAAGTGACGGATGATGTTGGTTGTGGTAATGCATTTGCGGATGAGATTGCTAAGGAAACGGCTAAGAATCTTGCTACCCGAATGTATGTGACAGGTTCAGCGAGATGGTCGACGGAAACTGGTATGTGTGAAGACACTGTTGAGAGTGTAAAAGCAATTCAGAACGAGGCCACTGAAGCTGAAAAGACCAAGTGGAAAGAAAGTACGGGAAAGTTGGATATGCATGGATGTTGGGTTGACTTGTCGGAACGTCAGAGGTGGATGTTACCGGATGCGTATGTATTAGCTGTCGTGACGATGGCTCATGGGTTGTCACACATTAGTGCAAAGAGGATATGCAAGTTTTTGTCCCCTGTATGGAAGAATGATGGTATTGCTAAATGTGCTGAGAGAGTGGTTAAGAATTGCATGGTGTGTTTGATGCATAATCCTGGCAAGGGCACCCCCACTCCACCTGGTCATTTTGCTCCCCCTGTTTGTCCCTTTGAGGTTATCCAACTGGATTTCATCCATATGGAGAGATGCAATAATCTAAAATATGTTTTGGTTGTGGTTTGTGCGTTCTCCAGATGGATTGAGGCCTATCCTCTTAACCTCTTCAGTGCCCATGACGAGCTGGACTCGTCATGGGCCGCGGTAGCGCTGTGCCCATGACGAGTCCATCTCGTCATAGACCCCGCCCGCTAATGCAACGGCCGGCACAGGGCGGGGAAAGGGGCGGGCACTGAAGGGGTTAAGGATAACACTGCCCTGTCCACAGCAAAAGTCCTACTGAAGGAATACTTTCCTCGGTATGGAATGCCACGGATTGTGTGGTCAGATAATGGAAGTGAGTTTGTGGGAAGTGTGATGCAGAGTGTATGTAAGGGCCTTGGAATTCGTCAGAAATTCCATTGCGCTAATCATCCTCAGGCAGCGGGTTTAGTTGAAGGGTACAATGGTACCCTGAAGCTGAAACTTGCAAAGATACAAGCTACGACTGGTCTATCATGGCCTGATGCCTTGCCTCTGGCTCTCCTATCAACCAGAGCGACTGTACACTCTCGAGTAGGGCTTAGCCCATATGAGATTGTGTTCGGCCGCCCTGCGAACATTTGGGGAGTCCCGAGACCTAAGGCCTTTGATAGTCTTGAGTATCCAATGCTAATTGATTATCTTCATGATTTGACCACTAAACTGAGGTTAATTCACCAACAGGTCTTTGAAGCTCTACCGGCGCAGACAGAGGGTCCTGGACATCAGCTCCGGCCAGGCAATTGGGTCGTTACCCGAAATTTTGGCCGAAAACGTAACTTGGAGCCAAGATTCGTGGGACCCTTTCAAGTCTTATTAACAACGAGGACTGCAGTTCGGTTGGAAGGCAGAAAGAACTGGGTACACGCTGGCCACATGAAAAAAGTACCGATCCCCTCACCAACAGATGGTTGGGTGAGAACTGGGATTGCGGCAACGGAAACTGAGACCCCTTTAAGCTTTGTGCCGTTTAGTGATGCTCAACCTGTAGGAGACAATTTTTCGCTGCCAGACACATTTGTGGAGTCATCAGTCGTAGAGAACTCAAGGTCTGAATCGTCGTCCACTCCACCGAACACTGTTTCACCAGCTGAACAATTGTTTGTAGAACAGACTCGACCTGGAAGAAATCAATACTTTCTTCGTCCACGTAGCAAGGACTAATAAAATCTAGTTTTATATTTTTTTCCCTTTACTGGTGCTACAGACATTATGAATGATTACATCCTTTCTTTTTGAATTTTTATGTGCTTTTCATTGCTAAGAGATTTGTATCAAAGCTGAGTGTCTAAGAAAACCTATCATCCGGGTTAACCGTAGCGCCGTGCGGGTACTCCTTTCTGTTTAGCAGGTTTCTGACACTAGGTCAGTTACTTTTGTCGACTCCTGGGAACTCCTGGGAATTGATAATCGCTACTCAGAACGAAGTGCGTCAAGAACGTACGGACGGTTTTTAGGGGATGGCATTCTCTAAGCTGTTGGAAGTAGAAAGGATGTCGGCGCAAAGATCAAAATTGCATAAGGTTGTACAGACAAAATGCTTTTTGTTTCAGGTATTCCTACTGTTTCTGACTGTGTCTATGCTATTGGTGGGCGGAGTGTATTTTGGAATACAGTCGTTATTACCTTCTGTTTCACCTACTCTTTCTCCTAAACTAAGCTCCATTACCACTGTTTCTCCACATTCTTTTCATCCCCTGCCTCAACAGGAACAGGTTAGACGTGCGGAATTCATGAATAACTCCTTCGTTCAACTCCTACATCAGCATCAGTTGGTGATGAATACTACCAACTGTTGGGTGTGTGGGTTAATGCCACATGCCATGGATAGGAGTATTCCGTATTTGGTTCTTCCCTACAGCTCCCAGGGTTCAGCTCGAGCATTTCAAACTATGTTCCGTAGTGCACTAGATTCCTACCCCAGTCGAGAGCCACGCTCTGCGAACTTCGGTCCTGGTCCGTACCACAAGCCTTTGGCGATAGCGATTGCTGATCTAGATAGAGATGTCTTTGATGCATCGCTTATTCCAGATGAAGAGGTGCAAGCCTATAAGGATCTGAGTGAGGCTGAGTATAGTACGTCAGTGGGTGATAGACAGCTCAAGAGTTCGTCCCCAATATGGATTGTACCCCACCTCGGTAATTTCTGCTTGAAGGGTTTGGGTCGAAATCCGAGAGCACAACTTGGGAACAGTGCTTGTACTGACACGTATGTCCTACCGATGCTCTCCTCCCCTGTTTTTCTGACTGCTAAGGGCACTTATTTCGTATGTTATGAACGTGCATATACATGGTTACCCCGTGATTTCTCGGGTACCTGTTATATTGCGAATCTTTTACCACCGACTTTTACAGTTGCCTCAGACTATCACAAGACTAGAATTGTGAGAGGCGTTATTAGCAAAGAGGACACTGCCGGTCAAGAAGCAGGAGACTTCTTTAAGGGTTTCTTGCCGTTTTGGGGACCTATGGTTAATAGTAGGAACCTAAGACAGTTGACCCGTGTAGTCGAGTCGACTGCTAATATAACTGCGAGTGCTCTTGGTAATTTAACAGCTGAACTTCAGGCGGATAGACTCATGACATTGCAGAACCGTATGTTTCTAGACGTTGTTCTCGCAGATAGAGGTGGTGTGTGTAAAGTTATCCATTCGAGCTGTTGCATTTTCATTCCTGACAACGCTCCAACTGTCTACCAAGCCATCTCGAAGTTGCACAAGATTTCCGAGTCCATACACGTGGACGAAAGTAACTGGACACTTCTAGGATGGTTTTGGGGCCTGATATCCACTTGGGCTTGGAAGATTCTGATGATCATAGGGGTTGTTGTAACGTTTCTATTCACGTGTTGTCTTTGTGTACAGTGTGGTCCTGCCTTATGTGGCCTTTGTGCTACAACGTGTATAAGACGGCCATCTGTTACCAAGGAGACATTGATGGATAGAATGATGTTCCAGCAACAGCTGAACGATCTGATGAATATCGAAATCGATTCTGATATTGACTAGTGCTTGCCTACATGAGGGCAAAAGGAGCGTCTGAGGTTCCGTGCGAGACGGAACGACACTTTTTGGGTGTTGTCGAATATGGATGAGTTTGGTGTCTACGAACCGCAAATAACGAGTTTAGTGGGTGTATGCAGTTTCGCTACGCAACCACGTATGGTTCGTCTCATTTTTGGGTTTGTCCATCCGAACCCTCGGGTTCCATTTTAGATGCGGCATCCATTTTGTTTCTTGCCCTCAAGTAGCCAGCGAACGGACCTTGTCCGCTCTGTGACCCTGGGATGCCCAAGCTTACACGAAGGACACGTGTTTCTTTGAGGGTGACTTTTATGATAGGGAAATGACACGGCAAAGGCAGATGGCCCCGCTCGAGGCTCATCTTACCGTGCTAGTCTATTGTTTCAGTGGTGCATGCATTGGGCACGAGGTCTTTGATTCTGCAATCAAGTTCCCGTTATTACTTCCAACACTCTTTTCCAATCTGTCGTGCATCCTTGTTCTTTCTTTGCATCTGTTTCTATCCCTTCTCTTAATGTGTTTACAGCCAGAATGGAATGTGTTTAACTGTGGGGCTGATATGTTTTTACAGTTGGGAACCGGCAATGCTGCTGTAATTATGTTCCGGCCTCCTGAAACATGAACACGACCCTTTCGAAGTTTATTGTGGGAACTGAGTTGTAGCCTTTGTTTGCCATGTTGTGTAATGGCAAAAACATGTATAAAAGGAGCGATCCACTTTTGCAATTTGAAGCAGTCTCCGAGAACCTACACGTTGTGTACTTCTTGCGATTTCTGTATCCCTGCAGTAAATAAACGCTGATCTTTGACGTCGCTGGAAGTGTCCCGTGTCTCAGTGTTTTGTACGCCAGAACAGGTAACCCACGAAGGTTTCAGGTGTTGTCCCCTGGCACCGCTGGGTCTTAGAATAACCCAGTCCTTCACAGTGGGAATAGTAATTTTAACCCTCCCGCTATCCAACACTTTCCCTACTGTTGCGCTCACTAGAGTGGGAATAGTAATTTTTACCCATCCACTATCCAACACTTTCCCTAGAGTTGCACTCGCTGGAGTGGAAATAGTTATTTTTACCCTCCCGCTATCCAACACTTTCCTTACTGTAACACTTGGTGGAGTGGGAATTGTACATTATTCCCACCCGCTATCCAACACTTTCCCTACTGTTGCACTCACTGGAGTGGGAATAGTAATTTTTACACACTAGCTATCCAACACTTTGCCTACTGTTGCACTCACTGGAGTGGGAATACTAATTTCTACCCACCCGCTATCCAAAACTTTCCCTACTGTTGCACTCACTGGAGTGGGAATGGTAATTTTTACCCTCTCGCTATCCAGCACTTTCCCTACTGTTGCACTCACTGGAGTGGGAATATTAATTTTTACCCACCCGCTATTCAACACTTTCTCTACTGTTCCACTCGCTAGAGTTGGAAGAGTGATTGTATCCACCCGCTATCCAACACTTTCCTTTCTGCACCACTCAGAGTGGAAATAGTTATTTTATCCCCTACGCTATACAATGTTTTCAGTATTGTTATATTTAATGTAGTATAATTTTTTTTTTTACATAAATATTTATTTTAATGTTTTACATTTATTTTTATATTTATATTATAGGTATATATATATATATATATTCACTTAAAAAACCACAGGTTTCACACATGTTATAGTTAGGTGGATATTTCACTCGTAAAAAACCAATGAAATTCCCCCGTTATAGTTAGTTGAGATAACTATAACTCGCGCGCCCGCAGTCCTCTGCTCATGACGTCACATATTACATCACTCATGACATGGTCAGTGGCATCACTTATGACATCACTGATGACATCATCCTTGTGATAGAGTGGCGGTCACGCAAGTTATAGTTATCTCAACTAACTTTAACGGGGGAATTTCATTGGTTTTTTACGAGTGAAATATCCACCTAACTATAACATGTGTGAAACCTATGGTTTTTTAAGTGAATTTGCAAGGTTTTTTAAATGCTAATTCCTAACTATGACGTGTGTGAAACCTATGTTTTTTTCAGTGAATTTGTATGTTTTTTAAATGCTAAGTTATGTATGTATTATTATTTTTTTTATGTTTATTTTTCAATAAACTACGTATTACATTTTTTTTTTTTTTTTTATGGTTTTTCACGTGCGCGCACAGTGCGCGCATCCCTGCGATTTAAAAAAAAAAAAATGTAATGTTTTTTTCTGCCTTCGGGGTCCTTCAGGGACCCCCTGACCAAGGCTAGGGGTTCAGGAACTCTCTACCCTGCCCCTTTTTCACGTTCGCCACCTTCCTTTTCCACTCTCGCACTGAAAACAAACAAAATGGTGGCCGACACTTCCTGATTTCGACCGATTCGAACGTTGACTGACATGTAACAACCAATCAGAATTACGCTTGCGCACGTTAGGGTGCGCGCACGGTGCGCGGCTATAGATATGTATGTGCTTTTTACTGCAATTTTCTCTGGAACTACTGAACAGATTGACTCCATATATGCAAAAGGCACATCCCTGACCTGAGGACTACCTCTCTGCCAAATTTCAAGTAATTCTGTTCAGCCGTTCGGGCTGTACCTTTATTAAAGGTCCTATGGGAAAATGCATGGGGAAAACGCGTTTTGGGACCCCCCTTTTTTCTCGGCCCTTTCTTGACGAATCCCCCCGAGACTTTCAGGGTAGGAGCTGAGCGGAGCGCCCCATTAGTTTTGAAAATTTCGCGAAGATAAGTCAACCGGCGCCAAAGTTATTCAAAATAGAATTTTCAGATTTCCTATGGGAACACGGTCCTAACTATAACTATCTACTGGTGACCGCCAGTAGATAATATATATATCAAAGTCCACATTTACCCAAAGTGCGAGGCACACTCACAATCAGCGCGTTCAACATATAGGGGAGAACCAAGGTGCCACCAGCATCAGCAGAGCCTGATGCTTTTCAGGATTCCTCCCTTTCTCAAAGGCTTTCTGCTCCAAAATGAATGCCAGCAAACAGCTACCAGTCTCATTCCAAGCTAAGTGTTGTGCCCTCTGAATCCTGCTTTCATTGCATTCCACATCACTTCTATTGGAGTGCTTGCCTTGTTTATGTTTAGAAAATCTGTCAATCACGCCTTCATGTGATTAATATATTCAGAGTTCAGAAGTAATGACCTATCAAATGCTCACTGATACTGAGGCCACTTAATTACGAACAGACATAGTTCAAGTACCAAGGGATTGTGGTCTGAAGAGACCGGGGAAGATTTAAATATCCATCTTTTATTTAAACGACAGATAGAGATCAAAAAGCAGTCAAAGTGAACATACTTCTGATGTGGAAAAGAAAAATATGTGAAACTGGGGTCTGGGATATTCAGCTCTGCCCATTCATTCCATAGCCCGTATAGTTCCAAAAGGTGTTTAATATCCTGGAACAATTTTGGTTTCAACCCCTATATACACACATAGGATACAATGTTATTTCAATAAGGCTGATGTGGTCACTACACACATTTATTAAAGCTGGTCATGATGCTAGATCAGTTATCAGATTATGAATCACTGATGCATCATCAGCATTTGAACCATATACTGGACAGCGACCCCCACTCACCATTGTTCTTTGCATAGTGTGTACCAGAACACTAAACCCGAGGGTCCCTAACAGATGTTTCTTATCAACCAAAATAAGTGTCTCCCGAAGACAGACAATAGCAGCCTCTCAAATACTACCATATGAAACTCCATTGATAACAGGTTGTCTCCCTACTCCTTTTATAGTGCTTTCTTATCCCCCTATGACCACACCCCTATCTCCCTATCCCTGTCTCCCTAACACCTCTAATGTCCCCTCAACTGACCCCTATTACTCTCTTCCCCATAGGAAGTAGTGAGGCCATCCATCAATGGTTTGAGTTATGGAGACCTATATATATGAGTGTAACTGAAAGACATCAGCAGCATTAGCTAAAACTCCCTGCCCCCTTAGTTAATCCAGTTCTCACTACTCAGCATGGTGTGCTCGACATCTAAAATTATATTCCAACACTCTAATATTAGATCATATTAGACCATTACATTCATTCACCCCGTACAATGCTGGTATTGAGTGATTCCAAACAGAAACATTCATGATAAATTGTCCAGATATTCTTTTGCCTTAATCTCTGAATTGAACACAGTATTCTCTCATTATATATGGTCTTTAGCCATGCTGGATTAGGCAAGAATGCTTGAGTGCCTTTGTCCTGAAAAAGTTTAATCATTTGTCAGAGCCTCGACCGCCGTTCAACCGTTGGGTGATAAAAATCAGGAAAAACAAAAAAGACATGGCCATCAGCGCTGTGCTTCACGTCAGGCCGTGCCTTTTCAAATACTGCCTGCCTAAGTAAAAAATGATTAATGAATACCAGGATGGCCCTAGACTTAGTAATAGAAAGAAAAGATTACCAAATGAGTCTGATTCTGTTTGTAGAAAAGAGGGAATCTGTGTGCTCTTTGCACCTACCCGTCCCATTCCCACCCCAAGATATTAGGAAATGTATCTTAAAGGGTTTGATGATAAAGCTCCTGACATCATCTCCCTCTGCCCTCTCTTTAATTCCAAGTATATCCTTAGATTGGTCCATCGTTGCTGGTTCTCTAAATACTCCAGCTTCCATTGAAAATTAACGAGTTGGGACTCATGAGCTGAAGGTATTTCAAATTTGAGTTCAGCTGGCTGGCCCTCCATACTTGTCACTATCTCCAAGCAAATTTTTGAAATTTTACAGATAGCTCCCTGCACTTCGCGAGTAGCCACCCATTACCCCTACTGGCCACACGGGTTTCTTCTCAGTGGGCCATATTGCTGTGATAAATAGCCTCCAAATAAAACCTAGATATGCTCAACACCATTGCTCAGCAGTTTTGAGACTGGGTTTTTGGGAGCCAAGTAATCCCATTCCAGTTCCTTTCTCTGTCCAGTTTTGCAAAACTTTGCACCTATGGAGGCAGACCCAGAGTTCCCTATCCAGTCTTTGGTTGCGGATGCTGTATCACTTGGGTCCAAAACAAGACTACTCAGTCTCTCCTCATCCGACCCCTCACAATACTAATAATCATCCTCATATAGATCAGATAAGAATAGCCTGCTCTCTTTGATGGCAATAATAGCATTGGTGGTCTGCTGCTTCTGACTGCGGGAGCCCTTGAAGACACTGTCACAGACACCCATTTTCTCTGACCTCCGATCATATAGGATGACCGATATATGTGACCCCTGCCCTGAAGTACTCTCAAGTGATGCTATTGAAGCCCATGCTGCTCCGCCATTCAGCTTTGAATGAACTCTGGGTTGATATCCTCCAAACCCTCCGTACTTACTCAATTTTGTTCTTTGCTTCCTCTAGGACAGTCAATAGTTTCTGTATTTCTTCTAGTACCTCTCTTTCTTTATTTAGGATGATCACCACCTCTCTTGCCCTCTTCACTATCAAGATCATCCAGTACCATGAAAATCTGTTTAAAATCTGTAACTATTTTTCTAGGAACTTGCATATGTCAAAAAACATCCAGGAGCGTTCCTAGCTCCCAAACCCATGGTTTATAATTCCTGCCTTTAAGTATTCAAGGATAAAGTTTGCATGGGATTCAGTTTGTTACACTTTTTTCTTGAGATTCAATAGTTTAGCCCATTCATATTCTTTCGATTGTTTAGACTACTATGGGGTTTTCCCCAGATTTAACTTGACTTATCAGTCCAGTGAACTCATCGTTGCAGAGCCCAAATGTTTGTAAACTTTTCATTTTTATACCAAGGTTATTGCATGTATCTTACGGTTTCCCATCAAGATACAGAGAAAGAAATAAGGAAAACCCACCAGCAGTGTGTGCAGAGGAATAGAGTGTGATGCTTGAGCCCCAGATTCGCAGTTAGACTGTTTAGGGCAGTACTCTGTAGCATAGGTAGACAGGTGCAAGGAGAACCCTTACAGCAAAAGCTGTGTACATTAACATTCGCAAAAAGGGCCCCTGATAAAGTTAATGGGAATGGGACAGGTACAGGGGAGAAATTAGGAAACATCCAAAAAGAACCCACCTACCAGAATGTATTTAAAGAGTTAGCATATCATCATTCTGCAGATATTGTTACATTTATTCAAATATGATTCCATTAGCACAATATGTTTACTTTAGTCACAGTAGTATAGATATTTTATATAATACACATATTATACTGTAAAAATACAAAATTATAACAAACAGGTTAATTACTGCCTACTTATATTGCACATAGCCATTCCTCATCTGTTAAAAACCCAGTAAACATTCATATCGCATACATTCCCATTCATACTATGTCATAAAACTCCCTCAGCCACATATATATCAACAGTGTCCAACAGGTAAAACTGTGACTAAATCATCAAATAACCATCATATTTCTGTCCTACTTTTCAACCATTGTTATTCACATATTAAGACTGAAGACTGAAGTTTTATACTGCGCTGTAGGGAAAGTCCCTCCCCCTTTTCCTGACAATTTCTGGCATTCTTCAACCACGTCTACTCTGGTTCCGGCTAAAGCAGTACGTAATCTGGGAGTTATGCTTGATGCTAACTTAACACTGGAAACGCATGCAAACAAAGTGGTGGGGAATTGTTTCTCCCTGATTAGAGCTTTGAGGAAGATTCTCCTGGTTCTACCAAAGACGGCCAGAGTGCTGGTCGTTGATAGTATCATCCTCAGTAGACTGGACTACTGTAACGCCCTACTGTTGGAGGCCCCTACATTTTTGATTGAACGCCTTCAAAGAGTCCAAACTGTGGCGGCTAAAGTGGCACTGATGAAACCACAAACCTCGTCAGGCTCATTGGCCCTTGCAGAGCTTCACTGGTTGCCAATAATGCAGAGGGTCCAGTTCAAGTCTCTATGCTTGGTTGACAGGCCCTTCATGGCTTTGGACCCATACCTCTCCAAGAGAACTTCACATGGTATATTCCAACAAGGTGTCTCTGCTCCGCCACCGCCTGTCTGGTGAAGATCCCGAAGATTCGAAAGGCCAAGTCAGGAGGCAGGGCGTTCAGCTCTGCTGCTGCCAAACTCTGAAACAGCCTCCCTTTGGAATCCAGACAGTCTCATGATCTTCTGCAGTTTAGAAATTAGATCAAAACATGGCTGTTCCCTAGAGCCTGACAGCTCTGGAATTGCCCTGCTTAACTTACTCCCATCACCCCCTACACTGTCTGATGATGATTCATGTGCTATAGCGCCAAGATACCCGTTGGGTGATAGCCGCGCTTTACAAATATAAAAAATATATATATATATATATTACCTACTGGCGGTCGCCAGTAGGTAGTTATAGTTGCAACCTAGTTTCCATAGGAAAAGCATTTTTTGATTTGCTAATAACTTTGGCGTCGTTTGACGAATCTTTGCGAAATTCTCCAAAGAAAAAGTCTATCCAGGTCAGCTCCTATCCTGAAGGTTTGGGGGTGATTCATCAAGGGGGGGTGAGAGAAAAGGGGGGTCTCAAAACGTGTATTCCCCATGTTAATTTCAATAGGAAATTTTTGCGAGCTACAGGTCTAACAGCTGAACGGAATTACCCTACATTTGGCAGAAAGGTAGAGCTTAGTTCAGAAAGCGACCTTTTTTTTAAATGGTGTAAATCCGTTCAGTAGTTTTTGAGAAATTTTAAAAATAAGAGTCAAAAAATCAATTTCCCATAGGAAACTTTGTGCAAGGCTACAGCTGAAACTACTGAACGGAATTACCCCAAATTTGGCACACAGGTAGTGCGTGGGTCAGAAAGGGACCTTTTTTAAAATGGTGTAAATCCATTCAGTTGTTGCTGAGAAATTAGAAAAATAAAAGTTTTGATATCTGGGCGGAGCCTAAGTCCCATGCACGAGCTTCACTGTGATTGGCTGTCAACACTCCAAACCAGGAAGTGTTGGCAGACATCTTCTGGCTCGGTAGAAGCGAGTCACTAGAAAACAGAGAAACAAAGGTAGAAAAGAAGAGAAGGGGCCACAGTAGAAACACTTAGACGCCCCTAGGCCTGCTCTGGGAGTCCCAGAAGGACCCCCAGGGTAAAAAAACCATAAAAATACCCAAAAACTAAAATCGGCGCAATTCGCGCTGGGGTCGCGGGTGCCCGTGTTTTATTTTAATGAGACCTTGGGTGGACTAGGTCCCGGGGGCATTTCTTAAAAAATAATAGCGGGGGATCGCTGGGGTTGCGGGGGCCTGCTGGGGACCCCTCAGTCTCGGGGCTTCACTCATGTTGGGAGGGGGGTTGCACGTCCCCCCTATTGGAGCCCTCCATCTGCTTATAATTTGGCGCCGTTTGATGATTCTTTACAAAATTTTCCCCAAAGTTTCTCTTTTTTGATCAGCTCCTATCTTGAAAGTTTAGGGGTGATTGGTCAAGGAGGGGCTGAGAAAAAAGGGGGTGTCAATACGTGTTTTCTCAATGCATTTTCTATAGGAAACTTTAGACAAGGCTACAGGTCAAACTAGTGAACGGAATTACCCCACATTTGTCAGAGAGGTAGAGCTTGCTTCAGAAAGCGACCTTTTTTTAAAATGGTATAAATCCGTTCAGTAGTTTTTGAGAAATTTAAAAAATAATAATCAAAAAATCAATTTCCCATAGGAAACTTTGTGCAAGGCTACAGCTGAAACTACTGAACGGAATTACCCCAAATTTGGCACAAAGGTAGAGTGTGGGTCAGAAAGTGACCTTTGTTTTAAATGGTGTAAATCCGTTCAGTAGTTGCTGAGAAATTAGAAAAATAAAAGTTTTGATAACTGGGCGAAGCCTAAGTCCCGTGCATGAGCTTCACTGTGATTGGCTGTCAACACTCCAAACCAGGAAGTGTTGGCAGCCATCTTATAGCTCGGTAGAAAACAGAGAAACAAAGCTAGAAAAGAAGAGAAGGGGCAGGGTAGAAGCACCCTGACCCCCTAGGCCTGCTCGGTGAGTCCCAGAAGGACCCCCAGGGTAAAAAAAAGCAATAAAAAAACCTCCAAAAAACAGCGCAATTCGCGCTGGGGTCGCGGGTACCCGTGTTTTATTTTAATGAGGCCTCGGGTGGGCTAGGTCCCGGGGGCATTTCTTAAAAAATAATAGCAGGGGCTCGCTGGGGCTGCGGGGGTCCACTGGGTTCCCTGCAGTCTCGGGGCTTCACTCATGTTGGGAGGGGGGTTGCACGGCCCCCCTCCTGGAGCCCTCCATCTGCTTATAACTTTGGCGTCATTTGATGATTCTTTACGAAATTTTCCCAAAAGTTTCTCTTTTTTGATATGCTCCTATCTTGAAGGTTTGGGGGTGATTGGTCAAGGGGGGGCTGAGAAAAAAGAGGGTTGTCAAAACGTGTTTTCTCAATGCCTTTTCTAAAGGAAATTTTAGACAAGGCTACAGGTCAAACTGCTGAACGTAATTACGCCAAATTTGGCAGGGAGAAAGGTCTTGGTCCAGAAAGCTCCGTTTTGTAGAAATTGTGTAAATCTGTTCAGTAGTTTTTGAGATGATAAAGGAAAAACATATATATATTTATATATCTGGTCGGTGCCTAACTCACGAGCATGAGCTTGCCTCTGATTGGCTGCTAACACTTCAAAGCAGGAAGTGTCCACTGATTGGCTGCTAACACTTCAAACCAGGAACTGTTAGCAGCCATCTTGTGCCTCGCATTGAGTGAAAATCTAAAAGAAAGGTTCCAGAGGCAATTTAATATAGCGGAGCTCTGTGTAATGATGATTTGGACGCAGTGAAGTTTTAAGATTTATTAACAATAAATGAGAAACAGGTGAGCGCCTGGCAGCACGACTTACACTCCAGGACACCAGTAGGAAGATAACCCATTCATGCTCACTGTGCCCAACATCACCACTTCGCAGCTATGCCTTTAGAAGCCAGTCCGTCGACTCGCAGCTGTCTACCTTTGCGAGCTAGTACGCTGCTGTGCCTCTACCTTTGCGAGCTACTCTGCTGCTGTTCTTTTGGGAGCGGACAGCTCGTAGTTCTGCCTCTGTGAGTTGAGCGAACGGGCCGCAGTTGTCTCTCTACGAGCCTGGGTATGAACTGTTTATAAGTCACACTATATCAGCATTGAAAAGCCAATTTGTGATTCACTACGTCAGCTGGCATTGGTCCGAGGCATTTCTGAAAACATATCGGAGCTCTTTCTGTGAGAGATACCCCTTTCATGCTGCGTCTCCCCACATTAGTAGGTAACGCACCGGCTTCCCACAGCACCAGCATACCACCAACATCCTTCTTGGGCCCGGAAGTGTCCCTCTACGACAGGGGTCTCCAACCTTTTCTGTAGTGAGAGCTACTTCTGATCAGTGAAAATCGTCGTGAGCTACTAAAGACCGAGCAACTCGCGAATTATTCCCAGAGTCCCCCCACGCACAACTTCATTGACTAAAGGGCCAATTCAGAGAAAGAGCTACCCATTAAGTATATGCAATGCACAACATGAAACCAGAAAACCTATTCCAGCGTCCCTCTTCAACAGATTGTATGATCCTGGCCTCTGCAGTCACCAGCTAAGCACACTACAATCATAAAATTATAGGGACTTGCAGAGCTGTGTAAAGCGACCAGCATGCTGAAAACCATAAACTGAAAGTCTGTCTCTCATACCTGGTGATCCATTACACTGCTCCGTCCCATAACACAGTAAAGGCACCTCAGTGCTCATCACGAATGACACGGAAACGCTTCCACACAGGATCACAAGACAATGACAACACCATACCAACCACACACCCTACATGGCATAGTTTGCTGGCCATGTATGTAAGTACCTCAGTGCCCCACAAAGGGGTAATAAGCTCTAAATATAAATGCTGTGATACAACTGTTATTACATCGTGCCTCCTTTTTCTTTATTATCACACATAACTATAACTTGAAATGCTTGGGTTCAGGGTGTGCACTGTGCAAAAATCTCCCCCAAGAGAATATAAAGCTGTTACACATGACTTGCCTCTTAGTACATTAATATAGCATTGTCATAACATAAGGGACGGTGGCAGTCCCTGACTGTTTCATGTTTAAAAACTATCACTTTTAAAAATGCCTCTTAATGCAGTGGTGTAATTTGATGCTCCGTTAAAATGCTTCTCCATGCTGGAGAAATAAAAGAACGTAATTTTTTAAAGGATACAATTTTTGTATGACTTTTGTGTCATTATTTGCAATATTTTCAAACCTGTGCTTGTGCAAGAAAGGGGTCATACACCTAAGCTTGAGTCATGTTTCAGCTTTCCCTGTTCATTGGCCTCGGAAAAATATAGCTAGCCTCTACAGGGGTTAGGGACTTTTTGCAAATGGGATCAATTTAAAGTGAGGTTTTGAGCCTTATGCTTATTGTGCCTTAAAATTAACACTTGATTTTAAATTTCTCTTATTAAATTAAAGCAGCTTTTTGTCAGGGATTTCTTTTTAAATAAGGTACCCCTTGCAAGTTGTCCCTAGGCGCAAACAGAAGCCAGGAAGTTATTATACCTTTCTCTGTAATAAAAAGAAATGTAAAGGATGTTCCTAGGTCCGGTTTGTGGCCAGGAACAACTTCACAGCTGCCAAGTTTTCAGGTTGCTTACGTATGACATTTAAGCATAATATCCATGGAAACAAATACATATCACAAATTGCCCACTTCTGAGACATGAAAAGTTCTGAAACTGATGTAAAACTTCTCAAATGGAAGGTCACGAACCACTGTGTCTGACCTTAAAACAGAGCAGGCCTCGAAAAAATAATACCTAACCTGCAGATCAAATAACTTCACTTCTATGTTCTCCCTTTAAAGAGGAAAGTATATTTTTTATTTAGTGTCAAAATAAAGTAGCTTGGTCATACACTTAAAAACTAACCGCACAAAATGCATGGTTTTGTGAACTTTAGTAGAAGGCGTCACTGTCTATTTTCTTTTTTTAAAAATATAGGATAAATTAAGGGTGAGATGCATACTTCACTCTCTTGTTGTTTTATACAGATACAGACGCCTCTCCATGCAATACTACACAGCCACCTCAGGCCAAGCATAAATCAAAAACGATTACACATGTAGGCTGCACCAAGGTATTTTAAACTACTCAAGACTTGTTATGAACTAAGGAGCATATGACTTTCCCATTTGGCTCTCCACAAAGTGCACCCAGATGATTATTTGAAGACTTACCATAACTTGGTCTTACTGCTGGTGGTTGCGGTGCTAATCTGCTGGCATCTCACGTACAACAGGGGCAGAGGTGCTCTCTCTGAAGGGGGCATGCTCCTGCAGGTCGAGTGGCATCATTTCGAAAACACTACTGGCTGCAGGCATCACTCGTCCCTCTGTGGCCTCAGTCAGTGCTGGTGTTCTGCTGCTGGCGACACGCTGGGCAAAAATGCATACACTACTCTCTTGACTGGGCCTGGGGCTCAACAGAGTGCACGGAGTGCATGTTGACTTTAATGCTTGTCTACCGTCGCTGCAGAGGAGTCTTTTAAACGGCAGCAGTAGTCTTTTAAAGACAGCTCAGCGCTTCTGGGAACAGCGTGATTAGACAACAGGTGTGTGCCCCAGCCTCTCCAACATGCAGGCCTGTCAGGAGGGGACCATCTCTTGAGTACAATGTGGGGCAACAGTGTGCCCTATACACCCTTCACCTTCTGCATGAGGTCTCAGATCAGTGTTCCTCCTGTTTTCTCTGGGCGGCAATCATTGTCTGTCAGTGCTTGGGGTGGGGTGGCCTCCAGGAAAAAAACACACATCTTCCGATGCCTATTTAAAAGGTGCTACTTGAGCCGAGCAGCGTCTGGCTCCAGGAATGGCAAATTTAAGCTGATGTCCACATTGTCCCTGCGTGGTTATGGGGGGTGGGTAGGCGCGCCTTGCTAGAAATAAAAGGTAAAGCACCTCCCCTCTGATTCATGTGGGCACTGCTCAGTGATGCTCATGCTGTGACAGGCCACATGGTATCAAGGAGGCCGCAGCAGGGCTGAATGAGTCTCCAGTCGATCGAATTACGCAGCCAGCCCCAAGTTGAAAATTGTAATGTGCATTGTAGGTCCCGGTAGGGTTGCAATCTAACCCTGCTTCTGCCAGGCCGACATCACCCGCGTCTCCCCGTCCCAGCTAACTTAACAGCCAATGGCAGCATTGTGATACCGGAAGGAATACCGACAAGAACAGACAAGAGGCCGAAAAGGCCTAAAAAAAACATAATGACAGTAACAGGGTACAAAAGTGGGCATCGGACCGCGAGCTACTGGTAGGTTGTTGGCGAGCTACCGGTAGCTCGCGATCGACCGGTTGGAGACCCCTGCTCTACGAACTATTAATACAAAGATGCTTGTGAGGTTGGGGAAATAAGAATCTTACTCATGTATGGATTTACATATAAAACATTTTAATAAAACAAAACACCAAATAAAACTTTGAACAGCCATGGCGTGTCATCGCTGGTCCATTTGTGATTCACTGCCTGTAAGACAAAGAGAAAGATAAGATGGTGCGTCATGCGTCCAGCAAAGGAGATAGAAGGAGAGAGAGAGAGAGAGAGAGAGAGAGAGAGAGAGGAAGAGAGAAAGAGTGAGGGAGAGAGGAAGACAGAGAAAGAGAGAAAGAGTGAGAGAGAGGGGAAGACAGAGAAAGAGAGATAGAGTAAGAAAGAGTAAGATACAAGGAAGAGAGCAAGAGAAACAGTGTGAGAGAGAGAAATACAGAGAGAGAAAGAGTGAGAGAGAGGAAGAGAGAGAGAAAGACTGAGAGAGAGGAAGAGAGAAAGAGTGAGCTACAAGGAAGAGAGAAACAGTGTGAGAGAGAGGAAGACAGAGAAAGAGAGAGAAAGAGTGAGATACGAGGAAGAGAGAAAGAGAGAATCAGTGTGAGGAAGAGAGAGAGAAAGAGTGAGAGAGAGGAAGCCAGACAAAGAGAGAAAGAGTGAGACAGAGAGGAAGACAAGAGAAATAGTTTGAGAGAGAGGAAGAGAGAGAGATAAAGAGACAAACAGTGTGAGAGAGAGGAAGAGAGAGAGATAAAGAGAGAGAGAGGAAGAGAGAGGAAGAGAAAGTGAGATAGGGAGAGAGAGAAAGAGTGAGAGAGAGGAAGAGAGAAAGAAAGAATGAGAGAGAGAGGAAGAGACAGAGAAAGAGAGAATCTGTGTGAGGAAGAGAGAGAGAAAGAGTGAGAGAGAGGAAGCCAGACAAAGAGAGAAAGAGTGAGACAGAGAGGAATACAACAAGAGAAATAGTTTGAGAGAGAGGAAGAGAGAGAGATAAAGAGACAAACAGTGTGAGAGAGAGGAAGAGAGAGAGATAAAGAGAGAGAGAGGAAGAGAGAGAGAGAAAGTGAGATAGGGAGAGAGAGGAAGAGAGAGAGAGAGGAAGAGAGAAAGAAAGAATGAGAGAGAGAGGAAGAGACAGAGAAAGAGAGAAAGTGTGAGAGAGAGAAAGGAAGAGATGGAGAGGGAGTGCTGACAATGGAGAAAATGTTCGCAGCTCACCTTTGTGTCACCGGTGTGTTTCCAACCGCGTGCCGGGGCATAGTGCACCCTCAAGTTTAGTGATCTGAAAGATAGTATAGATTTAGTTATTGCAGAGTACATTCAACCAACTGCACACGCGTAATTCTCTGTTTCAAGGAAGAGAGAAAGAGAGAACCAGTGTGAGAGAGAGATAGAAAGAGTCACAGTGAGGAAGAGAGAGAGAGAAAGTGAGAGAGGAAGAGAGAAAGAGTGAGAGAGAGGAAGACAGACAAAGAGAAAAAGAGTGAGAGAGAGAGAGAGAGAGAGAGAGAGAGGAGGAAAAAGAGTGAGAGAAAAAGAGAGAAAGAGTAAGATACAAGGAAGATAGAAAGAGAGAAACAGTGTGAGAGAGAGGAAGAGAGAGAGATAAAGAGTGAGAGAGAGAAAGAAAGAATTAGAGAAGCCACTCCCACTGCTGCGGAAAGAAGTCTCTCTGCTCACCTTCAGCCACTGGCGTGTGTAAGAGGTTCCACCACGTGCCAAAGGAACTTGGTTATGTGTTGAGGATGGCCACGCATCATCGCAGATTTTTCGCGCGTTCAGCTTTGGTGGTGTTGGGGGGATGGTGAATGTCGATTCGTGATTCACAGCCTGTTAGATAAAACGCAAGATAAGAGTGTGCATCATGCGTCCATCAAAGGAGAGAGAAAGAAATAAAGAGTGAGCAGAAGACAGAGAGAAAGAGACAAACAGTGAGAGTGAGAGAAAGAGAGAGAGAAGAAGAAAGAGAGCGAGAAGAAGATAGAGAGAAAGAGTGAGAAAGACAGAGAGAGAGAGAAACAGTGAGAGAGAGGAACAGAGAAACAGAGGAAGAGAGAGAAAGAGACAAACAGTGTGAGAGAGAGGAAGAGAGAGAGAGAAAAAGAGACAAACAGTGTAAGAGGAAGAGGGAGAGAAAGGAAGAGATGAGGAGGGACACTGAGTGCCCACACTGTGTACAAAACCGTCACAGCTTACCTTTACGCCACCGCTCTGTCTCCAACCACCTGCCGTGACCTAGTGGAACTCTCAAGCTCCCAAATCTGAAAGATAGTACAGAATTAGTAGTGGCAGAGCAGCATTGGATTAGGGTTCAAAATCGGCCCGGGCACGGTATAAAAAAAAAAGTGGCCCACAGTTGCATATTCCTTTCCTCAAAACACTGCTTCGGCGAAATTTTATTTTAAAAATGGGGGGGGGGGGAGATACAAAAAAATGCATGTATTCGTGTACACTGGTGACCTAAAAAGAAGTGAGGCCACTTCTGCTCAGGCCCCCTGCCCTGCTAGGTATGCATACATTAATGGGCGGCCCTGCGAGAGAAAGAAAGTGACACCTCTGCCTGTTGTTAAACGTGAGGTAATGACGCCCATCTGCCTCCAGAGAGGCCATTCAGACACCCACTGGGCAGCTGGCGGTATCCAAACAACAGCGACACTGCCAAAATCTGCCCCCCAGACTGCTTTAAAAAGCAGCTCACAGTTGGAACTCGGCACCGGATCCTCTGGCATTGCACCAGTGCCCGCGTTACCAATCCGACGCAGTAGCAGAGTATATACGAGTGCACACACCTAAATCGCTCTGCCGTTTTTCTGCATTCAGGCTGCTGTACCCCATCCACTCCAGCCGCCCAGAAGTATCTGCCCGACGCTGCGCACCAAGGCCTCACTGCTCACCTTTTCATGGTCACGGCACCCTCCACATCATGCAGCTCCGTTCTGCAAGCCTATAGGTCTCACTTTTGGAATCGAGTCTTGACATCGCCATGGCAGAGGACATACTAGTGCACCTATCATCATCTCAGGTTGTACACCCGCTCAGTGCTTGCGGTGCTACTAACTCAGTAAGAAGTGGCAGTAGGCCCTCGCTGTTGGGCTCAGGCCTACACTGCGGTGCAGCAGAGCACACAAAACATCAACTGTCCGGACCACAGGGACGGGCCATCACTGTGGCGGTGTGACTTTGCCGGCCGCAGTGCATGCGTTGCGAGCAACTCTAAAATGGCGTAGAGCACGTGCGCCCGGTCTTTGTTATTAGTAGGGTCACATGTCCTGTGACGCCTGTGCTGGATGGGTGTGGTGTGGGTGTATACCAGCCATGAGGGAGTGGCTGTGGCAATAGGTGTCCGTGTTGGAGTGCTACCGTCACCCGGTTCGCAAAAGCCAAAGCGTCACTCTGTGAGCCAAGTCCAACAATATGGCCAACATGGAAGGTACAGGGAATTACTGACCCTATATTCATCCATAGTTCCACACAAGAAAGTTGGTGGACATGAGACATCTGTGTGGATATGAATGTTTATTGCACATTCAGTGGAGAGTTGCAGCTGTAGCAATACAGAGCCATGGAAAGTTGAAGTTTCAGTTTTTGGCACATGGAGGGTAGCCAATTAGAGACAAGCTCATTGTCGGAGTTAGGCTGTGCCAACATATGTACTTATACAATCACTGTGATGATCCTCACGCACTTATAAATTCACTATGCACTCTGCTTGCATTACACTAATGATGCATTCTCTATGTACGTACTAAAGTTTTCCCCCACTGTCAAAGGTAAGATGGTTGCATACGCTGTCCAGAGCTGACCCCTGTCGGGATAATTTAAGATGCAGTGTAGCGGGTCCTGTAATCGGGAGCCTTCGGTGCTGACTACAGGCCCCACTACACTGCATCTTAAATTATCCCGACAGGGTTCAACTCTACTAGAGACATTACATAGTGTCTTCTATTGCCCAGGATTACCAGAATTTATTCACTGCAAGACCCAATATTAAAGACTCTACAGTTACACCTTTATTTCACCAAAGGTACTTCGTTGGCTTCCACAACTTGCCCCGAAGAAGCCCATGTTTGGGCGAAACGAGTTGGCTGTACTGAACTTTGAAACATTTCAAGATTAAAAGATCAGCTAAAAACACAAGCTTCAGCGTGGACTCCCTAATTAACTGTACCTTTTAAGCATACTGTGAAACATTGAAATGTATTGCCTCTCATACCTTTGTGAATGTGAATTTATTTATGATCTCATGGCAGCTGGCCATCTGAGGTGGGCAATACCCCTATTACTACTGTGTGACATGTCGAGGCAGTGGAGTCACCTATAACCCAGCTGCTTTTCTGCATGTTCTAAAACTAACTATAACGTCCCTGAAACCTATAGTTTTTTCAGTGAATATAAATATATATATATATATATATATATATATATTATCTACTGGCGGTCGCCAGTAGATAGTTATAGTTAGGACCGTGTTTCCATAGGAAATTCGCAACTTTCTATTTGAAATAACTTTGGCGCCGATTGATGAATCCTCACAAAACTTTCAGAATAGGTGGGGTGCTCCGCTCCGCTCCTACCCTGAAAGTCTCGGGGGGATTGGTCAAGCAGGGGCTGAGAAAAAAGGGGGGTCCCAAAACACGTTTTTCCCATGCAATTTTCCATAGGGACCTTTAGTCCAAGGTACAGCCCAAACGGCTGAACAGAATCACTTTAAATTTGGCAAAGACGTAGTCCTCAGGTCAGGCATGTGCCTTTTGCATATATGGTGTAAATCCGTTCAGTAGTTCCTGAGAAAATCAAAAGTAAAATCACATATATATCTGGGCGGAGCCTAACCACACATCTCATTGTGAGATCTGATTGGCTGTCAGCACTTCATCCAAGAAGTGTTGGCAGCCATCTTGGGACCAATATACATGATAGCACCTCATTAAAAAGCATTGCAGTTAATAGAAGGTTTTAAGACTTTAGTTACATTATAAATCATTTGTTGATGGTACCATACTCATTTTAGGAATTGTGGTGTGTTCTAAGGTGATTTTACCATCTGAAAAAGCCTTCTGCTGGGATATCATGAATCATGTTTGAGAGAAAAGTATTTTCACATGCTTTTCCCACAGAGGTTTGGAAGGTGATCTATAAGCTAAACTGAGAGCATATTTTCTGTAAATTCACATTATCTTTCTCAGTCATGTGAGAATGAAGTCTGACATTCTCAGTAAAACATGTACATCCAACAAGGGCAGAGACTGTCAGTTGATTCCTTTGTGTTCTACTGCAGCTTCCCAGAGTGTTCCAAAGAACAACTAGAGCGCTAACAGTCTTACTTATGACAAAGGTATGGCACACCTGAAGCCATCTTGATTGGAATAAAGTGGTAACATTTAAAACCTTTAATTTCAAAAGGAACAAAATGAGAGGGTTAATTTTGCCATAGAATGTATGATTAGTTCTGCAGAAAGAAAAATTAGGGCACATTTTGAGTGACTTCTCAAATCCTCTTCTATTTCATTAAAGAATTCTGACATGCAGACTGAAACATACACTTTCAATACCAGCAGCAGACTTCCCTGGTGAGCAGTAGCTTTACTACAGTGATCTAATGAGCAACTAGAGTGCTAACATTCTGAATTTATGGCAAATGTGTGACACATCTGAATGCCTTCTTCATTGAATCAAAGTAAAACACTGACAGTATGCCTACTGAGGAGACTGCAGTAAATGAGGAAATTAGGAAACTGCATAACAAGTCTCCCAAGATGGCCACCAGAGACAAAAGAGCCCAAATGTAGCACAAATATCACCGAGATGTAGCCCAAGTATAGCCCAATGACAGAAATCCCAGAGTGTTTCAAAGAACAACTAGAGCGCTAACAGTCTTACTTATGATAAAGGTATGGCACACCTGAAGCCATCTTGACTGGAATAAAGTGGTAACATTTAAAACATTTAATTTGCGAAGGAACAAAATGAGGGGGTTCATTTTGCCATAGAAATTATGATTAGTGCTGCAGAAAGAAAACTTAGGGCACATTTTGACTTCTCAAATCCTCTTCTATTTCATAAAAAAGTTCTGACATGCAGACTGAAACATGCACTTTGAATACCAGCAGCAGACTTCCCTGGTGAGCAGTAGCTTTACTACAGTGATCTAATGAGGAACTAGAGTGCTACCATTCAGAATTTATGTCAAATGTGTCACATCTGAATGCCTTCTTGATGGAACCAAAGTAAACAAGCATTGAAAATGCAATAGGTCTTGCCCTCGTTTAAGTTAAAGCAATTCTGTTTGTCATTAGGTGGCTTTTTAGCTTTGCTTTTATTAGTGTTTTTCAAAATTTCATGTACAAAACATGCATATATGTATATGTATGCAAGCATTTATATTTGTATTTATATAGATATGTAGATTATATATATGTTTATATATGTATGTATATATATCTATACACATACATATATATCAATGCATATGCATATATGTGCTTATGTGTGCATGTAGAGAGAGGTAGAGAGAGGTAGAGAGGTAGAGGTGTAGAGGTAGAGAGGTAGAGGTAGAGAGGTAAAGGTAGAGAGGTAGAGAGTAGTAGAGAGTGAGAAGTAGAGAGTAGTAGAGAGTGAGTAGTAGAGGGAGTAGTAGAGAGTAGTAGAGAGTGAGTAGTAGAGAGTAGTAGAGAGTGAGTATTAGAGAGTGAGTAGTTGAGAGTAGTAGAGAGTGAGTAGTGGAGACTGAGTAGCAGAGAGAGAGTAGTAGAGAATGAGTAGTAGAGAATGAGTAGTAGAGTGAGTAGTAGAGAGTAGTAGAGAGTGTAATAGAGAATGAGTAGTAGAGAGTAGTAGAGAGTGAGTAATAGAGAGTAGTACAGAGTAGTAGAGAGAGAATAGTAGAGAGTGAGTAGTAGAGAGTGAGTAGTAGAGAGAGAGTAGTAGAGAGTGAGTAGTAGAGAGTAGTAGAGAGTGAGTAGTAGAGAGTAGTGGAGTAGTAGAGCGTGAGTAGTAGAGTGAGTAGTAGGGAGTAGTAGAGAGTGAGTAGTAGAGTGAGTAGTAGAGTGAGTAGTAGAGAGCAAGTAGTAGAGAGTGTGTAGTAGAGAGAGAGTAGTAGAGAGTAGTAGAGAGTGAGTAGTAGAGAATGAGTAGTAGAGAGAGTAGTAGAGAGTAGTAGAGTAGTAGAGAGTGAGTAGTAGAGAGAGTAGTAGAGAGTAGTAGAGTGAGTAGTAGAGAGTGAGTAGTAGAGAAAGAGAGTAGTAGAGAGTGAGTAGTAGAGAGAGTAGTAGAGTGAGTAGTTGAGAGTGAGTAGTAGAGAGTGAGTAGTAGAGAGTAGTGGAGAGTAGTAGAGTAGTAGAGAGTGAGTAGTAGAGAGTGAGTAGTAGAGTGAGTAGTAGAGGGGGAGTAGTAGAGAGAGAGTAGTAGAGAGAGAGTAGTAGAGAGAGAGTAGTAGAGAGTGAGTAGTAGAGTAGTAGAGAGTGAGTGGTAGAGAGTAGTAGAGAGTAGTAGAGAGTGAGTAGTAGAGAGTAGTAGTAGAGAGTAGTAGAGTAGTAGAGAGTAGTAGAAAGTAAGTAGTAGAGTGTGAGTAGTAGAAAGTAGTAGCGAGTGAGTAGTAGAGAGTGAGTAGTTTAATTTAAAAGGAACACAATGAGGAGGTTCATTTTGCCATAGAAATAATGATTAGCGAGGAAAAAAGAAAAATTAGGGCACATTTTGAGTGACTTCTCAAATCCTCTTCTATTTCATTAAAAAATTCTGACATGCAGACTGAAACATGCTCTTACAATACCAGCAGCAGACTTCCCTGGTGAGCAGTAGCTTTACTACAGTGATCTAATGAGCAACTAGAGTGCTACCATTCAGAATTTATGGAAAATGTGTGACACATCTGAATGCCTTCTTGATGGAATCAAAGTAAACAAGCATTGAAAATGCAATAGATCTCGCCCTCGTTTAAGTTAAAGCAATTCTGTTTGTAATTAGGTGGCTTTTTAGCTTTGCTTGTATTAGAGTTTTTCAAACTTTCATGTACATACTTTGCATATGTATGCATATATGTATATGTATATGTTTGCATGAATTTATATTTATATAGATATGCAGATTATATTTATATGTTTATATATGTATATATATATACACACATACATATATATAAATGCATATGCATATATATGCATATATATATGTGCATATGTGTGCATGTACAGAGAGGTAGAGGTGTATAGGTAGAGGTGTAGAGGTAAAGAGGTAGAGAGGTAAAGAGTAGTAGAGAGAGAGGGAGAGAGGTAGAGAGTAGAGAGCGAGTAATAGAGAGTAGAGAGTGAGTAGTAGAGAGTAGTAGAGAGTAGTAGAGAAAGTATCAGAGAGTGAGTAGTAGAGAGTAGTAGAGTGAGTAGTAGAGAGTGAGTAGTAGAGAGTGAGTATTAGAGAGTGAGTAGTAGAGAGTAGTAGAGAGTGAGTAGTAGAGTGAGTAGTAGAAAGTCATGGAGAGTAGTAGAGAGTGAGTAGTAGAGAGTAGTAGATAGTGAGTAGTAGGGAGTGAGTAGTAGAGAGTAGTAGAGAGTCAGTAGCAGAGTGAGTAGTAGAGCGTAGTAGAGAGAAAGTAGTAGAGTGAGTAGTAGAGAGTAGTAGAGAGTGAGTAGTAGAGAGTGGTAGAGAGAGTAGTAGAGAGTGAGTAGTAGAGAGTAGTAGAGAGTGAGTAGTAGAGAGTAGTAGAGAGTGAGTAGTAGAGAGTGAGTAGTAGAGAGAGAGTAGTAGAGAGTAGTAGAGTAGTAGAGCGTGAGTAGTAGAGAGTGAGTAGTAGAGAGTAGTGGAGTAGTAGAGAGTGAGTAGTAGAGAGTAGTAGAGAATGAGTATTAGAGTGAGTACTAGAGAGTAGTAGAGAGCGAGAAGCAGAGAGCAAGTAGTAGAGAGTGTGTAGTAGAGAGTTAGTAGTAGAGAGTGAGTAGTAGAGAGAGTAGTAGAGAGTGAGAAGTAGAGAGAGTAGTAGAGTAGTAGAGAGTGAGTAGTAGAGTGAGTAGTAGAGAGTAGTTGAGAGTGAGTAGTAGAGAATCAGTAGTGGAGAGTGAGCAGTAGAGAGTAGTAGAGAGTGAGTAGTACAGAGTGAGTAGTACAGAGTGAGTAGTAGAGAGTAGTAGAGTGAGTAGTAGAGAGTGAGTAGTAGAGAGTGAGTAGTACAGAGTGAGTAGTAGAGAGTAGTAGAGTAGTAGAGAGTGAGTAGTAGAGAGAGAGTAGTAGAGAGTGAGTAGTAGGGTAGTAGAGAGTGAGTGGTAGAGAGTAGGAGAGAGTAGTAGAGTGAGTAGTAGAGAATAGTAGAGAGTGAGTAGTAGAGCGAGTAGTAGAGGGTAGTAGAGTAGTAGAGAGTGAGTAATAGAGCGTGAGTAGCAGAGAGAGTAGTAGAGAGTAGTAGAGAGTGAGTAGTAGAGAGTGAGTAGTAGAGAGTAGTAGAGAGCGAGTAGTAGAGAGTGAGTAGTGGAGAGCGTGTAGTAGAGATCGAGTAGTAGAGAGTGAGTAGTAGAGAGTGAATAGTAGAGAGTGAGTAGTAGAGAGAGAGTAGTAGAGAGTGAGTAGTAGAGAGTAGTAGAGTGAGTAGTAGAGAGTGAGTAGTAGAGAGTAGTAGAGAGAGAGTAGTAGAGAGTGAGTTGTAGAGAGAGAGTAGTAGAGTAGTAGAGAGTGAGAGCTAGAGAGCAGCAGAGAGTAGTAGAGTGAGTAGTAGAGAGTAGTAGAGAGTGAGTAGTAGAGAGTGAATAGTAGAGAGTAGTAGTAGAGAGTAGTAGAGAGAAAGAGTAGTAGAGAGTGAGTAGAGAGTGAGTAGTAGAGAGTAGTAGCGAGAGAGTAGTACAGAGTGAGTAGTAGAGTAGTAGAGAGTGAGTGGTAGAGAGTAGTAGAAAGTAGTAGAGTGAGTAGTAGAGAGTGAGTAGTACAGAGTGAGTAGTAGAGAGTAGTAGAGTAGTAGAGAGTGAGTAGTAGAGAGAGAGTAGTAGAGAGTGAGTAGTAGAGTAGTAGAGAGTGAGTGGTAGAGAGTAGGAGAGAGTAGTAGAGTGAGTAGTAGAGAATAGTAGAGAGTGAGTAGTAGAGCGAGTAGTAGAGGGTAGTAGAGTAGTAGAGAGTGAGTAATAGAGCGTGAGTAGCAGAGAGAGTAGTAGAGAGTAGTAGAGAGTGAGTAGTAGAGAGTGAGTAGTAGAGAGTAGTAGAGAGCGAGTAGTAGAGAGTGAGTAGTGGAGAGCGTGTAGTAGAGATCGAGTAGTAGAGAGTGAGTAGTAGAGAGTGAATAGTAGAGAGTGAGTAGTAGAGAGAGAGTAGTAGAGAGTGAGTAGTAGAGAGTAGTAGAGTGAGTAGTAGAGAGTGAGTAGTAGAGAGTAGTAGAGAGAGAGTAGTAGAGAGTGAGTTGTAGAGAGAGAGTAGTAGAGTAGTAGAGAGTGAGAGCTAGAGAGCAGCAGAGAGTAGTAGAGTGAGTAGTAGAGAGTAGTAGAGAGTGAGTAGTAGAGAGTGAATAGTAGAGAGTAGTAGTAGAGAGTAGTAGAGAGAGAGAGTAGTAGAGAGTGAGTAGAGAGTGAGTAGTAGAGAGTAGTAGCGAGAGAGTAGTAGAGAGTGAGTAGTAGAGTAGTAGAGAGTGAGTGGTAGAGAGTAGTAGAAAGTAGTAGAGTGAGTAGTAGAGAGTGAGTAGTAGAGAGTGAATAGTAGAGAGTAGTAGAGAGTGAGTAGTAGAGAGTAGTAGAGCGTGAGTAGTAGAGAGTGAGTAGTAGAGAGTGAGTAGTAGAGTAGTAGCGAGTGAGTAGTAAAGAGTGAGTAGTAGAGTAGTAGAGAGTGAGTAGTTGAGAGTGAGTAGTAGAGAGTGAGTAGTAGAGAGTAGTAGAGTAGTAGAGAGTGAGTAGTAGAAAGTATTAGCGAGTGAGTAGTAGAGAGTGAGTAGTTTAATTTAAAAGGAACACAATGAGGAGGTTCATTTTGCCATAGAAATAATGATTAGTGAGGAAAAAAGAAAAATTAGGGCACATTTTGAGTGACTTCTCAAATCCTCTTCTATTTCATTAAAAAATTCTGACATGCAGACTGAAACATGCACTTACAATACCAGCAGCAGACTTCCCTGGTGAGCAGTAGCTTTACTACAGTGATCTAATCAGCAACTAGAGTGCTACCATTCAGAATTTATGGAAAATGTGTGACACATCTGAATGCCTTCTTGATGGAATCAAAGTAAACAAGCATTGAAAATGCAATAGATCTCGCCCTCGTTTAAGTTAAAGCAATTCTGTTTGTAATTAGGTGGCTTTTTAGCTTTGCTTGTATTAGAGTTTTTCAAACTTTCATGTACATACTTTGCATATGTATGCATATATGTATATTTATATGTTTGCATGAATTTATATTTATATAGATATGCAGATTATATTTATATGTTTATATATGTATATATATATACACACATACATATATATAAATGCATATGCATATATATGCATATATATATGTGCATATGTGTGCATGTACAGAGAGTTAGAGGTGTATAGGTAGAGGTGTAGAGGTAAAGAGGTAGAGAGGTAAAGAGTAGTAGAGAGAGAGGGAGAGAGGTAGAGAGTAGAGAGCGAGTAATAGAGAGTAGAGAGTGAGTAGTAGAGAGTAGTAGAGAGTAGTAGAGAAAGTATCAGAGAGTGAGTAGTAGAGAGTAGTAGAGTGAGTAGTAGAGAGTGAGTAGTAGAGAGTGAGTATTAGAGAGTGAGTAGTAGAGAGTAGTAGAGAGTGAGTAGTAGAGTGAGTAGTAGAAAGCCATGGAGAGTAGTAGAGAGTGAGTAGTAGAGAGTAGTAGAGAGTGAGTAGTAGGGAGTGAGTAGTAGAGAGTAGTAGAGAGTCAGTAGCAGAGTGAGTAGTAGAGCGTAGTAGAGAGAAAGTAGTAGAGTGAGTAGTAGAGAGTAGTAGAGAGTGAGTAGTAGAGAGTGGTAGAGAGAGTAGTAGAGAGTGAGTAGTAGAGAGTAGTAGAGAGTGAGTAGTAGAGAGTAGTAGAGAGTGAGTAGTAGAGAGTGAGTAGTAGAGAGAGAGTAGTAGAGAGTAGTAGAGTAGTAGAGCGTGAGTAGTAGAGAGTGAGTAGTAGAGAGTAGTGGAGTAGTAGAGAGTGAGTAGTAGAGAGTAGTAGAGAATGAGTATTAGAGTGAGTACTAGAGAGTAGTAGAGAGCGAGAAGCAGAGAGCAAGTAGTAGAGAGTGTGTAGTAGAGAGTTAGTAGTAGAGAGTGAGTAGTAGAGAGAGTAGTAGAGAGTGAGAAGTAGAGAGAGTAGTAGAGTAGTAGAGAGTGAGTAGTAGAGTGAGTAGTAGAGAGTAGTTGAGAGTGAGTAGTAGAGAATCAGTAGTGGAGAGTGAGCAGTAGAGAGTAGTAGAGAGTGAGTAGTACAGAGTGAGTAGTACAGAGTGAGTAGTAGAGAGTAGTAGAGTGAGTATTAGAGAGTGAGTAGTAGAGAGTGAGTAGTACAGAGTGAGTAGTAGAGTAGTAGAGAGTGAGTAGTAGAGAGAGAGTAGTAGAGAGTGAGTAGTAGAGTAGTAGAGAGTGAGTGGTAGAGAGTAGGAGAGAGTAGTAGAGTGAGCAGTAGAGAATAGTAGAGAGTGAGTAGTAGAGCGAGTAGTAGAGAGTGAGAAGTAGAGAGAGTAGTAGAGTAGTAGAGAGTGAGTAGTAGAGTGAGTAGTAGAGAGTAGTTGAGAGTGAGTAGTAGAGAATCAGTAGTGGAGAGTGAGCAGTAGAGAGTAGTAGAGAGTGAGTAGTACAGAGTGAGTAGTACAGAGTGAGTAGTAGAGAGTAGTAGAGTGAGTAGTAGAGAGTGAGTAGTAGAGAGTGAGTAGTACAGAGTGAGTAGTAGAGAGTAGTAGAGTAGTAGAGAGTGAGTAGTAGAGAGAGAGTAGTAGAGAGTGAGTAGTAGAGTAGTAGAGAGTGAGTGGTAGAGAGTAGGAGAGAGTAGTAGAGTGAGTAGTAGAGAATAGTAGAGAGTGAGTAGTAGAGCGAGTAGTAGAGGGTAGTAGAGTAGTAGAGAGTGAGTAATAGAGCGTGAGTAGCAGAGAGAGTAGTAGAGAGTAGTAGAGAGTGAGTAGTAGAGAGTGAGTAGTAGAGAGTAGTAGAGAGCGAGTAGTAGAGAGTGAGTAGTGGAGAGCGTGTAGTAGAGATCGAGTAGTAGAGAGTGAGTAGTAGAGAGTGAATAGTAGAGAGTGAGTAGTAGAGAGAGAGTAGTAGAGAGTGAGTAGTAGAGAGTAGTAGAGTGAGTAGTAGAGAGTAGTAGAGAGAGAGAGAGAGAGTGTAGTAGAGAGTGAGTTGTAGCGAGAGAGTAGTAGAGTAGTAGAGAGTGAGAGCTAGAGAGCAGCAGAGAGTAGTAGAGTGAGTAGTAGAGAGTAGTAGAGAGTGAGTAGTAGAGAGTGAATAGTAGAGAGTAGTAGTAGAGAGTAGTAGAGAGAGAGAGTAGTAGAGAGTGAGTAGAGAGTGAGTAGTAGAGAGTAGTAGCGAGAGAGTAGTAGAGAGTGAGTAGTAGAGTAGTAGAGAGTGAGTGGTAGAGAGTAGTAGAAAGTAGTAGAGTGAGTAGTAGAGAGTGAGTAGTACAGAGTGAGTAGTAGAGAGTAGTAGAGTAGTAGAGAGTGAGTAGTAGAGAGAGAGTAGTAGAGAGTGAGTAGTAGAGTAGTAGAGAGTGAGTGGTAGAGAGTAGGAGAGAGTAGTAGAGTGAGTAGTAGAGAATAGTGTAGAGTGAGTAGTAGAGCGAGTAGTAGAGGGTAGTAGAGTAGTAGAGAGTGAGTAATAGAGCGTGAGTAGCAGAGAGAGTAGTAGAGAGTAGTAGAGAGTGAGTAGTAGAGAGTGAGTAGTAGAGAGTAGTAGAGAGCGAGTAGTAGAGAGTGAGTAGTGGAGAGCGTGTAGTAGAGATCGAGTAGTAGAGAGTGAGTAGTAGAGAGTGAATAGTAGAGAGTGAGTAGTAGAGAGAGAGTAGTAGAGAGTGAGTAGTAGAGAGTAGTAGAGTGAGTAGTAGAGAGTGAGTAGTAGAGAGTAGTAGAGAGAGAGTAGTAGAGAGTGAGTTGTAGAGAGAGAGTAGTAGAGTAGTAGAGAGTGAGAGCTAGAGAGCAGCAGAGAGTAGTAGAGTGAGTAGTAGAGAGTAGTAGAGAGTGAGTAGTAGAGAGTGAATAGTAGAGAGTAGTAGTAGAGAGTAGTAGAGAGAGAGAGTAGTAGAGAGTGAGTAGAGAGTGAGTAGTAGAGAGTAGTAGCGAGAGAGTAGTAGAGAGTGAGTAGTAGAGTAGTAGAGAGTGAGTGGTAGAGAGTAGTAGAAAGTAGTAGAGTGAGTAGTAGAGAGTGAGTAGTAGAGAGTGAATAGTAGAGAGTAGTAGAGAGTGAGTAGTAGAGAGTAGTAGAGCGTGAGTAGTAGAGAGTGAGTAGTAGAGAGTGAGTAGTAGAGTAGTAGCGAGTGAGTAGTAAAGAGTGAGTAGTAGAGTAGTAGAGAGTGAGTAGTTGAGAGTGAGTAGTAGAGAGTGAGTAGTAGAGAGTAGTAGAGTAGTAGAGAGTGAGTAGTAGAAAGTAGTAGCGAGTGAGTAGTAGAGAGTGAGTAGTTTAATTTAAAAGGAACACAATGAGGAGGTTCATTTTGCCATAGAAATAATGATTAGTGAGGAAAAAAGAAAAATTAGGGCACATTTTGAGTGACTTCTCAAATCCTCTTCTATTTCATTAAAAAATTCTGACATGCAGACTGAAACATGCACTTACAATACCAGCAGCAGACTTCCCTGGTGAGCAGTAGCTTTACTACAGTGATCTAATGAGCAACTAGAGTGCTACCATTCAGAATTTATGGAAAATGTGTGACACATCTGAATGCCTTCTTGATGGAATCAAAGTAAACAAGCATTGAAAATGCAATAGATCTCGCCCTCGTTTAAGTTAAAGCAATTCTGTTTGTAATTAGGTGGCTTTTTAGCTTTGCTTGTATTAGAGTTTTTCAAACTTTCATGTACATACTTTGCATATGTATGCATATATGTATATGTATATGTTTGCATGAATTTATATTTATATAGATATGCAGATTATATTTATATGTTTATATATGTATATATATATACACACATACATATATATAAATGCATATGCATATATATGCATATATATATGTGCATATGTGTGCATGTACAGAGAGGTAGAGGTGTATAGGTAGAGGTGTAGAGGTAAAGAGGTAGAGAGGTAATGAGTAGTAGAGAGAGAGGGAGAGAGGTAGAGAGTAGAGAGCGAGTAATAGAGAGTAGAGAGTGAGTAGTAGAGAGTAGTAGAGAGTAGTAGAGAAAGTATCAGAGAGTGAGTAGTAGAGAGTAGTAGAGTGAGTAGTAGAGAGTGAGTAGTAGAGAGTAGTAGAGAGTGAGTAGTAGAGTGAGTAGTAGAAAGTCATGGAGAGTAGTAGAGAGTGAGTAGTAGAGAGTAGTAGAGAGTGAGTAGTAGGGAGTGAGTAGTAGAGAGTAGTAGAGAGTCAGTAGCAGAGTGAGTAGTAGAGCGTAGTAGAGAGAAAGTAGTAGAGTGAGTAGTAGAGAGTAGTAGAGAGTGAGTAGTAGAGAGTGGTAGAGAGAGTAGTAGAGAGTGAGTAGTAGAGAGTAGTAGAGAGTGAGTAGTAGAGAGTAGTAGAGAGTGAGTAGTAGAGAGTGAGTAGTAGAGAGAGAGTAGTAGAGAGTAGTAGAGTAGTAGAGCGTGAGTAGTAGAGAGTGAGTAGTAGAGAGTAGTGGAGTAGTAGAGAGTGAGTAGTAGAGAGTAGTAGAGAATGAGTATTAGAGTGAGTACTAGAGAGTAGTAGAGAGCGAGAAGCAGAGAGCAAGTAGTAGAGAGTGTGTAGTAGAGAGTTAGTAGTAGAGAGTGAGTAGTAGAGAGAGTAGTAGAGAGTGAGAAGTAGAGAGAGTAGTAGAGTAGTAGAGAGTGAGTAGTAGAGTGAGTAGTAGAGAGTAGTTGAGAGTGAGTAGTAGAGAATCAGTAGTGGAGAGTGAGCAGTAGAGAGTAGTAGAGAGTGAGTAGTACAGAGTGAGTAGTACAGAGTGAGTAGTAGAGAGTAGTAGAGTGAGTATTAGAGAGTGAGTAGTAGAGAGTGAGTAGTACAGAGTGAGTAGTAGAGTAGTAGAGAGTGAGTAGTAGAGAGAGAGTAGTAGAGAGTGAGTAGTAGAGTAGTAGAGAGTGAGTGGTAGAGAGTAGGAGAGAGTAGTAGAGTGAGTAGTAGAGAATAGTAGAGAGTGAGTAGTAGAGCGAGTAGTAGAGGGTAGTAGAGTAGTAGAGAGTGAGTAATAGAGCGTGAGTAGCAGAGAGAGTAGTAGAGAGTAGTAGAGAGTGAGTAGTAGAGAGTGAGTAGTAGAGAGTAGTAGAGAGCGAGTAGTAGCGAGTGAGTAGTGGAGAGCGTGTAGTAGAGATCGAGTAGTAGAGAGTGAGTAGTAGAGAGTGAATAGTAGAGAGTGAGTAGTAGAGAGAGAGTAGTAGAGAGTGAGTAGTAGAGAGTAGTAGAGTGAGTAGTAGAGAGTGAGTAGTAGAGAGTAGTAGAGAGAGAGTAGTAGAGAGTGAGTTGTAGAGAGAGAGTAGTAGAGTAGTAGAGAGTGAGAGCTAGAGAGCAGCAGAGAGTAGTAGAGTGAGTAGTAGAGAGTAGTAGAGAGTGAGTAGTAGAGAGTGAATAGTAGAGAGTAGTAGTAGAGAGTAGTAGAGAGAGAGAGTAGTAGAGAGTGAGTAGAGAGTGAGTAGTAGAGAGTAGTAGCGAGAGAGTAGTAGAGAGTGAGTAGTAGAGTAGTAGAGAGTGAGTGGTAGAGAGTAGTAGAAAGTAGTAGAGTGAGTAGTAGAGAGTGAGTAGTAGAGAGTGAATAGTAGAGAGTAGTAGAGAGTGAGTAATAGAGAGTAGTAGAGCGTGAGTAGTAGAGAGTGAGTAGTAGAGAGTGAGTAGTAGAGTAGTAGCGAGTGAGTAGTAAAGAGTGAGTAGTAGAGTAGTAGAGAGTGAGTAGTTGAGAGTGAGTAGTAGAGAGTGAGTAGTAGAGAGTAGTAGAGTAGTAGAGAGTGAGTAGTAGAAAGTAGTAGCGAGTGAGTAGTAGAGAGTGAGTAGTTTAATTTAAAAGGAACACAATGAGGAGGTTCATTTTGCCATAGAAATAATGATTAGTGAGGAAAAAAGAAAAATTAGGGCACATTTTGAGTGACTTCTCAAATCCTCTTCTATTTCATTAAAAGATTCTGACATGCAGACTGAAACATGCACTTACAATACCAGCAGCAGACTTCCCTGGTGAGCAGTAGCTTTACTACAGTGATCTAATGAGCAACTAGAGTGCTACCATTCAGAATTTATGGAAAATGTGTGACACATCTGAATGCCTTCTTGATGGAATCAAAGTAAACAAGCATTGAAAATGCAATAGATCTCGCCCTCGTTTAAGTTAAAGCAATTCTGTTTGTAATTAGGTGGCTTTTTAGCTTTGCTTGTATGAGTTTTTCAAACTTTCATGTACATACTTTGCATATGTATGCATATATGTATATGTATATGTTTGCATGAATTTATATTTATATAGATATGCAGATTATATTTATATGTTTATATATGTATATATATATACACACATACATATATATAAATGCATATGCATATATATGCATATATATATGTGCATATGTGTGCATGTACAGAGAGGTAGAGGTGTATAGGTAGAGGTGTAGAGGTAAAGAGGTAGAGAGGTAAAGAGTAGTAGAGAGAGAGGGAGAGAGGTAGAGAGTAGAGAGCGAGTAATAGAGAGTAGAGAGTGAGTAGTAGAGAGTAGTAGAGAGTAGTAGAGAAAGTATCAGAGAGTGAGTAGTAGAGAGTAGTAGAGTGAGTAGTAGAGAGTGAGTAGTAGAGAGTGAGTATTAGAGAGTGAGTAGTAGAGAGTAGTAGAGAGTGAGTAGTAGAGTGAGTAGTAGAAAGTCATGGAGAGTAGTAGAGAGTGAGTAGTAGAGAGTAGTAGAGAGTGAGTAGTAGGGAGTGAGTAGTAGAGAGTAGTAGAGAGTCAGTAGCAGAGTGAGTAGTAGAGCGTAGTAGAGAGAAAGTAGTAGAGTGAGTAGTAGAGAGTAGTAGAGAGTGAGTAGTAGAGAGTGGTAGAGAGAGTAGTAGAGAGTGAGTAGTAGAGAGTAGTAGAGAGTGAGTAGTAGAGAGTAGTAGAGAGTGAGTAGTAGAGAGTAGTAGAGAGTGAGTAGTAGAGAGTGAGTAGTAGAGAGAGAGTAGTAGAGAGTAGTAGAGCGTGAGTAGTAGAGAGTGAGTAGTAGAGAGTAGTGGAGTAGTAGAGAGTGAGTAGTAGAGAGTAGTAGAGAATGAGTATTAGAGTGAGTACTAGAGAGTAGTAGAGAGCGAGAAGCAGAGAGCAAGTAGTAGAGAGTGTGTAGTAGAGAGTTAGTAGTAGAGAGTGAGTAGTAGAGAGAGTAGTAGAGAGTGAGAAGTAGAGAGAGTAGTAGAGTAGTAGAGAGTGAGTAGTAGAGTGAGTAGTAGAGAGTAGTTGAGAGTGAGTAGTAGAGAATCAGTAGTGGAGAGTGAGCAGTAGAGAGTAGTAGAGAGTGAGTAGTACAGAGTGAGTAGTACAGAGTGAGTAGTAGAGAGTAGTAGAGTGAGTAGTAGAGAGTGAGTAGTAGAGAGTGAGTAGTACAGAGTGAGTAGTAGAGAGTAGTAGAGTAGTAGAGAGTGAGTAGTAGAGAGAGAGTAGTAGAGAGTGAGTAGTAGAGTAGTAGAGAGTGAGTGGTAGAGAGTAGGAGAGAGTAGAAGAGTGAGTAGTAGAGAATAGTAGAGAGTGAGTAGTAGAGCGAGTAGTAGAGGGTAGTAGAGTAGTAGAGAGTGAGTAATAGAGCGTGAGTAGCAGAGAGAGTAGTAGAGAGTAGTAGAGAGTGAGTAGTAGAGAGTGAGTAGTAGAGAGTAGTAGAGAGCGAGTAGTAGAGAGTGAGTAGTGGAGAGCGTGTAGTAGAGATCGAGTAGTAGAGAGTGAGTAGTAGAGAGTGAATAGTAGAGAGTGAGTAGTAGAGAGAGAGTAGTAGAGAGTGAGTAGTAGAGAGTAGTAGAGTGAGTAGTAGAGAGTGAGTAGTAGAGAGTAGTAGAGAGAGAGTAGTAGAGAGTGAGTTGTAGAGAGAGAGTAGTAGAGTAGTAGAGAGTGAGAGCTAGAGAGCAGCAGAGAGTAGTAGAGTGAGTAGTAGAGAGTAGTAGAGAGTGAGTAGTAGAGAGTGAATAGTAGAGAGTAGTAGTAGAGAGTAGTAGAGAGAGAGAGTAGTAGAGAGTGAGTAGAGAGTGAGTAGTAGAGAGTAGTAGCGAGAGAGTAGTAGAGAGTGAGTAGTAGAGTAGTAGAGAGTGAGTGGTAGAGAGTAGTAGAAAGTAGTAGAGTGAGTAGTAGAGAGTGAGTAGTACAGAGTGAGTAGTAGAGAGTAGTAGAGTAGTAGAGAGTGAGTAGTAGAGAGAGAGTAGTAGAGAGTGAGTAGTAGAGTAGTAGAGAGTGAGTGGTAGAGAGTAGGAGAGAGTAGTAGAGTGAGTAGTAGAGAATAGTGTAGAGTGAGTAGTAGAGCGAGTAGTAGAGGGTAGTAGAGTAGTAGAGAGTGAGTAATAGAGCGTGAGTAGCAGAGAGAGTAGTAGAGAGTAGTAGAGAGTGAGTAGTAGAGAGTGAGTAGTAGAGAGTAGTAGAGAGCGAGTAGTAGAGAGTGAGTAGTGGAGAGCGTGTAGTAGAGATCGAGTAGTAGAGAGTGAGTAGTAGAAAGTGAATAGTAGAGAGTGAGTAGTAGAGAGAGAGTAGTAGAGAGTGAGTAGTAGAGAGTAGTAGAGTGAGTAGTAGAGAGTGAGTAGTAGAGAGTAGTAGAGAGAGAGTAGTAGAGAGTGAGTTGTAGAGAGAGAGTAGTAGAGTAGTAGAGAGTGAGAGCTAGAGAGCAGCAGAGAGTAGTAGAGTGAGTAGTAGAGAGTAGTAGAGAGTGAGTAGTAGAGAGTGAATAGTAGAGAGTAGTAGTAGAGAGTAGTAGAGAGAGAGAGTAGTAGAGAGTGAGTAGAGAGTGAGTAGTAGAGAGTAGTAGCGAGAGAGTAGTAGAGAGTGAGTAGTAGAGTAGTAGAGAGTGAGTGGTAGAGAGTAGTAGAAAGTAGTAGAGTGAGTAGTAGAGAGTGAGTAGTAGAGAGTGAATAGTAGAGAGTAGTAGAGAGTGAGTAGTAGAGAGTAGTAGAGCGTGAGTAGTAGAGAGTGAGTAGTAGAGAGTGAGTAGTAGAGTAGTAGCGAGTGAGTAGTAAAGAGTGAGTAGTAGAGTAGTAGAGAGTGAGTAGTTGAGAGTGAGTAGTAGAGAGTGAGTAGTAGAGAGTAGTAGAGTAGTAGAGAGTGAGTAGTAGAAAGTAGTAGCGAGTGAGTAGTAGAGAGTGAGTAGTTTAATTTAAAAGGAACACAATGAGGAGGTTCATTTTGCCATAGAAATAATGATTAGTGAGGAAAAAAGAAAAATTAGGGCACATTTTGAGTGACTTCTCAAATCCTCTTCTATTTCATTAAAAAATTCTGACATGCAGACTGAAACATGCACTTACAATACCAGCAGCAGACTTCCCTGGTGAGCAGTAGCTTTACTACAGTGATCTAATGAGCAACTAGAGTGCTACCATTCAGAATTTATGGAAAATGTGTGACACATCTGAATGCCTTCTTGATGGAATCAAAGTAAACAAGCATTGAAAATGCAATAGATCTCGCCCTCGTTTAAGTTAAAGCAATTCTGTTTGTAATTAGGTGGCTTTTTAGCTTTGCTTGTATTAGAGTTTTTCAAACTTTCATGTACATACTTTGCATATGTATGCATATATGTATATGTATATGTTTGCATGAATTTATATTTATATAGATATGCAGATTATATTTATATGTTTATATATGTATATATATATACACACATACATATATATAAATGCATATGCATATATATGCATATATATATGTGCATATGTGTGCATGTACAGAGAGGTAGAGGTGTATAGGTAGAGGTGTAGAGGTAAAGAGGTAGAGAGGTAAAGAGTAGTAGAGAGAGAGGGAGAGAGGTAGAGAGTAGAGAGCGAGTAATAGAGAGTAGAGAGTGAGTAGTAGAGAGTAGTAGAGAGTAGTAGAGAAAGTATCAGAGAGTGAGTAGTAGAGAGTAGTAGAGTGAGTAGTAGAGAGTGAGTAGTAGAGAGTAGTAGAGAGTGAGTAGTAGAGTGAGTAGTAGAAAGTCATGGAGAGTAGTAGAGAGTGAGTAGTAGAGAGTAGTAGAGAGTGAGTAGTAGGGAGTGAGTAGTAGAGAGTAGTAGAGAGTCAGTAGCAGAGTGAGTAGTAGAGCGTAGTAGAGAGAAAGTAGTAGAGTGAGTAGTAGAGAGTAGTAGAGAGTGAGTAGTAGAGAGTGGTAGAGAGAGTAGTAGAGAGTGAGTAGTAGAGAGTAGTAGAGAGTGAGTAGTAGAGAGTAGTAGAGAGTGAGTAGTAGAGAGTGAGTAGTAGAGAGAGAGTAGTAGAGAGTAGTAGAGTAGTAGAGCGTGAGTAGTAGAGAGTGAGTAGTAGAGAGTAGTGGAGTAGTAGAGAGTGAGTAGTAGAGAGTAGTAGAGAATGAGTATTAGAGTGAGTACTAGAGAGTAGTAGAGAGCGAGAAGCAGAGAGCAAGTAGTAGAGAGTGTGTAGTAGAGAGTTAGTAGTAGAGAGTGAGTAGTAGAGAGAGTAGTAGAGAGTGAGAAGTAGAGAGAGTAGTAGAGTAGTAGAGAGTGAGTAGTAGAGTGAGTAGTAGAGAGTAGTTGAGAGTGAGTAGTAGAGAATCAGTAGTGGAGAGTGAGCAGTAGAGAGTAGTAGAGAGTGAGTAGTACAGAGTGAGTAGTACAGAGTGAGTAGTAGAGAGTAGTAGAGTGAGTATTAGAGAGTGAGTAGTAGAGAGTGAGTAGTACAGAGTGAGTAGTAGAGTAGTAGAGAGTGAGTAGTAGAGAGAGAGTAGTAGAGAGTGAGTAGTAGAGTAGTAGAGAGTGAGTGGTAGAGAGTAGGAGAGAGTAGTAGAGTGAGTAGTAGAGAATAGTAGAGAGTGAGTAGTAGAGCGAGTAGTAGAGGGTAGTAGAGTAGTAGAGAGTGAGTAATAGAGCGTGAGTAGCAGAGAGAGTAGTAGAGAGTAGTAGAGAGTGAGTAGTAGAGAGTGAGTAGTAGAGAGTAGTAGAGAGCGAGTAGTAGCGAGTGAGTAGTGGAGAGCGTGTAGTAGAGATCGAGTAGTAGAGAGTGAGTAGTAGAGAGTGAATAGTAGAGAGTGAGTAGTAGAGAGAGAGTAGTAGAGAGTGAGTAGTAGAGAGTAGTAGAGTGAGTAGTAGAGAGTGAGTAGTAGAGAGTAGTAGAGAGAGAGTAGTAGAGAGTGAGTTGTAGAGAGAGAGTAGTAGAGTAGTAGAGAGTGAGAGCTAGAGAGCAGCAGAGAGTAGTAGAGTGAGTAGTAGAGAGTAGTAGAGAGTGAGTAGTAGAGAGTGAATAGTAGAGAGTAGTAGTAGAGAGTAGTAGAGAGAGAGAGTAGTAGAGAGTGAGTAGAGAGTGAGTAGTAGAGAGTAGTAGCGAGAGAGTAGTAGAGAGTGAGTAGTAGAGTAGTAGAGAGTGAGTGGTAGAGAGTAGTAGAAAGTAGTAGAGTGAGTAGTAGAGAGTGAGTAGTAGAGAGTGAATAGTAGAGAGTAGTAGAGAGTGAGTAATAGAGAGTAGTAGAGCGTGAGTAGTAGAGAGTGAGTAGTAGAGAGTGAGTAGTAGAGTAGTAGCGAGTGAGTAGTAAAGAGTGAGTAGTAGAGTAGTAGAGAGTGAGTAGTTGAGAGTGAGTAGTAGAGAGTGAGTAGTAGAGAGTAGTAGAGTAGTAGAGAGTGAGTAGTAGAAAGTAGTAGCGAGTGAGTAGTAGAGAGTGAGTAGTTTAATTTAAAAGGAACACAATGAGGAGGTTCATTTTGCCATAGAAATAATGATTAGTGAGGAAAAAAGAAAAATTAGGGCACATTTTGAGTGACTTCTCAAATCCTCTTCTATTTCATTAAAAAATTCTGACATGCAGACTGAAACATGCACTTACAATACCAGCAGCAGACTTCCCTGGTGAGCAGTAGCTTTACTACAGTGATCTAATGAGCAACTAGAGTGCTACCATTCAGAATTTATGGAAAATGTGTGACACATCTGAATGCCTTCTTGATGGAATCAAAGTAAACAAGCATTGAAAATGCAATAGATCTCGCCCTCGTTTAAGTTAAAGCAATTCTGTTTGTAATTAGGTGGCTTTTTAGCTTTGCTTGTATGAGTTTTTCAAACTTTCATGTACATACTTTGCATATGTATGCATATATGTATATGTATATGTTTGCATGAATTTATATTTATATAGATATGCAGATTATATTTATATGTTTATATATGTATATATATATACACACATACATATATATAAATGCATATGCATATATATGCATATATATATGTGCATATGTGTGCATGTACAGAGAGGTAGAGGTGTATAGGTAGAGGTGTAGAGGTAAAGAGGTAGAGAGGTAAAGAGTAGTAGAGAGAGAGGGAGAGAGGTAGAGAGTAGAGAGCGAGTAATAGAGAGTAGAGAGTGAGTAGTAGAGAGTAGTAGAGAGTAGTAGAGAAAGTATCAGAGAGTGAGTAGTAGAGAGTAGTAGAGTGAGTAGTAGAGAGTGAGTAGTAGAGAGTGAGTATTAGAGAGTGAATAGTAGAGAGTAGTAGAGAGTGAGTAGTAGAGTGAGTAGTAGAAAGTCATGGAGAGTAGTAGAGAGTGAGTAGTAGAGAGTAGTAGAGAGTGAGTAGTAGGGAGTGAGTAGTAGAGAGTAGTAGAGAGTCAGTAGCAGAGTGAGTAGTAGAGTGTAGTAGAGAGAAAGTAGTAGAGTGAGTAGTAGAGAGTAGTAGAGAGTGAGTAGTAGAGAGTGGTAGAGAGAGTAGTAGAGAGTGAGTAGTAGAGAGTAGTAGAGAGTGAGTAGTAGAGAGTAGTAGAGAGTGAGTAGTAGAGAGTGAGTAGTAGAGAGAGAGTAGTAGAGAGTAGTAGAGTAGTAGAGCGTGAGTAGTAGAGAGTGAGTAGTAGAGAGTAGTGGAGTAGTAGAGAGTGAGTAGTAGAGAGTAGTAGAGAATGAGTATTAGAGTGAGTACTAGAGAGTAGTAGAGAGCGAGAAGCAGAGAGCAAGTAGTAGAGAGTGTGTAGTAGAGAGTTAGTAGTAGAGAGTGAGTAGTAGAGAGAGTAGTAGAGAGTGAGAAGTAGAGAGAGTAGTAGAGTAGTAGAGAGTGAGTAGTAGAGTGAGTAGTAGAGAGTAGTTGAGAGTGAGTAGTAGAGAATCAGTAGTGGAGAGTGAGCAGTAGAGAGTAGTAGAGAGTGAGTAGTACAGAGTGAGTAGTACAGAGTGAGTAGTAGAGAGTAGTAGAGTGAGTAGTAGAGAGTGAGTAGTACAGAGTGAGTAGTACAGAGTGAGTAGTAGAGTAGTAGAGAGTGAGTAGTAGAGAGAGAGTAGTAGAGAGTGAGTAGTAGAGTAGTAGAGAGTGAGTGGTAGAGAGTAGGAGAGAGTAGTAGAGTGAGTAGTAGAGAATAGTAGAGAGTGAGTAGTAGAGCGAGTAGTAGAGGGTAGTAGAGTAGTAGAGAGTGAGTAGTAGAGCGTGAGTAGCAGAGAGAGTAGTAGAGAGTAGTAGAGAGTGAGTAGTAGAGAGTGAGTAGTAGAGAGTAGTAGAGAGCGAGTAGTAGAGAGTGAGTAGTGGAGAGCGAGTAGTAGAGATCGAGTAGTAGAGAGTGAGTAGTAGAGAGTGAATAGTAGAGAGTGAGTAGTAGAGAGAGAGTAGTAGAGAGTGAGTAGTAGAGAGTAGTAGAGTGAGTAGTAGAGAGTGGGTAGTAGAGAGTAGTAGAGAGAGAGTAGTAGAGAGTGAGTAGTAGAGAGAGAGTAGTAGAGTAGTAGAGAGTGAGAGCTAGAGAGCAGCAGAGAGTAGTAGAGTGAGTAGTAGAGAGTAGTAGAGAGTGAGTAGTAGAGAGTGAATAGTAGAGAGTAGTAGTAGAGAGTGGTAGAGAGAGAGAGTAGTAGAGAGTGAGTAGAGAGTGAGTAGTAGAGAGTAGTAGCGAGAGAGTAGTAGAGAGTGAGTAGTAGAGTAGTAGAGAGTGAGTGGTAGAGAGTAGTAGAAAGTAGTAGAGTGAGTAGTAGAGAGTGAGTAGTAGAGAGTGAATAGTAGAGAGTAGTAGAGAGTGAGTAGTAGAGAGTAGTAGAGCGTGAGTAGTAGAGAGTGAGTAGTAGAGAGTGAGTAGTAGAGTAGTAGCGAGTGAGTAGTAAAGAGTGAGTAGTAGAGTAGTAGAGAGTGAGTAGTTGAGAGTGAGTAGTAGAGAGTGAGTAGTAGAGAGTAGTAGAGTAGTAGAGAGTGAGTAGTAGAGAGTAGTAGAGAGTGAGTAGTAGAGAGTGAGTAGTAGAGAGAGAGTAGTAGAGAGAAGTAGAGAGTCAGTAGTAGAGTAGTAGAGAGTAGTCAGTCAGTGTCAGTCAATGTCAGTCAGTCAGTGTCAGTCAGTCTGTCGGTGTCAGTAAATCAGTGTCAGTCAGTGTCAGTCAATCAGTGTCAGTCAGTGTCAGTCAATCAGTGTCATTCAGTCAGTGTCAGTCAATCAGTGTCAGTCAGTGTCAAGCAGTGTCAGTCAGTGTCAGTCAGTCAGTGTCAGTCAGTCAGTGTCAGTCAGTGTCAGCTAGAGCAGCTCTGCTGACCTAGTTCTCTGGCTCTAAAGCAGCTCTGCTGACTTGGTTCTCTCTCTCTAAAGCAGCTCTGCTGACCTGGTTTCTCTGGCTCTACAGCAGGTCTGCTGGCCTGGTTCTCTGGCTCTAGAGCAGCTCTGCTGACCTAGTTCTTATGCTACAGAGCAGCTCTGCTGATCTAGTTCTCTGGCTCTACAACAGCTCTGCAGACCTGGTTCTCTGGCTCTAAAGCAGCTCCGTTGACCCAGTTCTATGGCTCTGAAGCAGTTCTGCTGACATGGTTCTCTGGCTCTATAGAAGTTCTGCTGACCTGGTTCTCTCCCTCTAAAGCAGCTCTACTGACCTAGTTTCTCTGGCTCTGCAGCAGCTCTGCTGACTTGGTTCTCTGGCTCTAGAGCAGCTCTGTTGACCTGGTTCTTAGGCTCTAGAGCAGCTCTACTGACCTGGTTCTCTGGCTCTAAAGCAGCTCTGCTGACCTGGTTCTATGGCTCTAAAGCAGCTCTGCTGATTTGGTTCTCTGGCTCTAGAGTAGCTCTGCTGACCTGCTTCTCTGGCTCTAAAGCAGCTCTGCTAACCTGGTTCTCTGGCTCTAAAGCAGCTCTGCTGACCTGGTTCTCTCCCTCTAAAGCAGCTCTGGTGACCTGGTTTCTCTGGCTCTACAGCAGCTCTGCTGACCTAGTTCTCTGACTCTAGAGCAGCTCTGCTGACCTAGTTCTTAGGCTCTAGAGCAGCTCTGCTGACCTGGTTCTCTGGTTCTACAGCAGCTCTGCTGACCTGGTTTTCTGCACTCACGACGCATGCACCCGACTTCGCGAAAATATATTTAAAAATAATATAAGTTTCTTATAAGTACAAATATATTATTTTGATGAATATCTTACATAATCTCTTGCCTTAATATGTATATTAAAGACACATACATATCATTTTGGAACATACATTTTTTTTGCGGGAGTCACGCACCCAGCGCGCCCCAGCACGTATATGATGTCACGTGGGACCCGCAAGCGCGCAAACATCTCGTACCGTAATGCGTATGTGTCGCGAATGCGCGGGAGCAGGAGTCGCAGACTGGTCGCATACCAATCGCGCATATCACATGATATTAAATGTATATGATGTAACTGAAAAACACGCAGCTGTCGCACACCATACGCGGATCGTTCATGACTTTTCTAAAATGGCGGCTAGAATGCACGCACACACCGTGATGTGTACACTTTGAGTGCGCGACTGCGAAAAAAATTGGATTTTTTTTTTTAAAGAAAATGATATAAATATATTAAAATAAAAAATGAAAACAAGAAAATTAATCAATATTTCAGTTTTAATTAAAACATGTTTTTTTGCAATTTTCAGAAAAATATATAATGGTATTTAATGAATAAAATATTTATAAATAAACAGTTAAAAAACTGTAGAAAATCAGTACAAAAAAATAGATATAACTACTATCACACTTAAAAGTTAGCATTTAAAAAACCTTTGAAATTCACTGAAAAAAAAACATAGGTTTCAGAGACATTATAGTTAGAAATTAGCATTTAAAAAACCTTATAAATTCACAGAAAAAACCATAGGTTTCAGGGTTGTTATAGTTAGCTGCCCATTTCACTCGTACAAAACCATAGAAATACCTCCGTTATAGTTAGTTCTGCTAATTATAACTCACGCACCCGCAATGCACTGCTGATGATGTCACATATTGCCTCATTCATGACATGGTCAGTGACATCATTGATGAAATCACTGATGACATCTCAAATGACATCACTGATGACATCATCCACTTGACAATCCGATACACCACATCATACACTAGTATAACCTTTCATCACTCACTGTAAAATACAGAGTACCATATTTGAAACCATTGACACACCAATACCAGTTACTACATACCCACTCACTGATTCCTAAGTCTACACACACAACTACCCATTCAACAACAGAATCATCTATACATGCAGTCATTAATTAATAGAACACTATCAAATGCACTTATACACATATATAGACATTGACACATCAGCAGTCATCTTAGTCGGTTATGCAGTTATCCTACTCACTCATGAAAAAAATGTATCGCACTTAAATTTACTCACTTACACAATTATCCAACAACACCTCATTTATTCAAACACATAGTAACTCATCGTTAATATGTTAAAAAAGCACCATTACAATTATACACTCATTCATATATTTACTCTCACAATCACTGACTCTTACACAAACTTATTTATATACACCAACTCTCACATACAATGCCTTTTATTTTTTTACTTTGTTGAAGATGTACAACTAAAGATATATTCGCTCACCAACACACAAATAAATACACTCAGTCACCCAAACAACTGTTTCCACATGCACTCTTAAACCCATACACCTAGTCAATCAACCATTCACACATCTATGCATAGAGTTACACACACCCCATCCAACCACACACAAACTCTGTGTACCATACAAATACTCACCCAACTAATCAATAACTAATATACACACTCATGTAGTTAGTGACCAACTGAGGCAGCATGTTATACAACAACAGAGACAGTGCTGCACAAATTCACATAGTTTAGTTACTAATCCATGTATTAAGTGAGACACTTTTAATTACTCACTTAAAAAGACAGTCAGACAGCTACTAAATCCTCCATCCAGACAGTTATATATCCACTCAATCTTCAATACAGATTGGTATATATATAATACATATTTAAATTTCAAACTAAACCACATTCAGTGGATGATGTCATCAGTGATGTCATCAGTGATGTAATTTGAGATGTCATCAGTGATGTCATCAGTGATGTCACTGACCATGTCATGAATGATGCAATATGTGACATCATCAGCAGTGCATTGCGGGTGCGTGAGTTATAGTTAGCAGAACTAACTATAACGGAGGAATTTCTATGGTTTTGTACGAGTTAAATGGGCAGCTAACTATAACACCCCTGAAACCTATGTTTTTTTCTGTGAATATATATATATATATATATATTATCTACTGGCGGTCACCAGGAGATAGTTATAGTTGGGACCGTGTTTCCATAGGAAATCTCAAAATTCTATTTTGAATAACTTTGGCGCCGGTAGACGAATCCTCGCGAAATTTTCAAAACTAATGGGGCGCTCCGCTCAGCTCCTACCCTGAAAGTCTCGGGGGGATTCGTTAAGCGGGGGCCGAGAAAAAAGGGGGGTCCCAAAACGTGTTTTCCCCATGCATTTTCCCATAGGACCTTTAGTCGAAGGTACAGCCCGAACGGCTGAACAGAATTACTTGAAATTTGGCAAAGAGGTAGTCCTCAGGTCAGTGATGTGCCTTTTGCATATATGGAGTCAATCTGTTTCAGTAGTTCCTGAGAAAATTGCAGTTAAAAGCACATAAATATCTATATGCACGCACCGTCCGCGCACCGTACGCGCACGGTGCGTGCACCCTAACGTGCGCAAGCGTAATTCTGATTGGTGGATTCATGACAGTCAACATTCGAATCGGTCGAAATCAGGAAGTGTTGGCCGCCATTTTGTGTGTTGTTTGTGTGACAGGGAAAAAGAAAGGTGGAGAACATGAAAAGGGAGCATTGTAGAGAGTTCCTGACCCCCTAGCCTTTGTCAGGGGGTCCCTGAAGGACCCCGAAGGGTGAAAAAAACATTTATTTTTTTTCAAAAAATCGCGGGGTGCGCGCACGGTGCGCGCACCCCCATCCGCCATTTTGAGTTTTAGAGGTAGAAGAGAGCTAAAAACACAAGTGGAGAACGTGAAAAGGGGGCAGGGTAGAGAGTCCGTGACCCCCTAGGCCTTCTCAGGGGGACCATGAAAGACCTCTTAGGTCTTAAAAAAAAAGAAAAATTTAAAAATATCGCGGGGTGCGCGCATCGTGCGGATAAGGTGCGCACACGGTGGCAAAAAAATAATTTAAAAAATAGATTAAAAAAACAAGTTTAAGTGTTTAGATGTTGGTTGGCTCTAAAAAGAGCCGCTGTGTTCATTGAGTGTTTTTTTGTACCTACAAGTAGGTACCGATGCAGAGTCTAAAGTTCAAGAGGAAGACTCTGTTGCCTTCATCTGTGAAATGAACACCGTCTCCTCTATAAATGCCTTGCATGTTGTAACGCAAGTTGTTGTGGTATATAGAACCCATACCATAGTCTCTGAGGAAAGCAGAAACAGACTTATTGACGTGCTTTCTTGCTTTGTCAATCTGCGGACCATATTGGTTGGACCAGTTCCACTTTTGCCTTTGGCATATATTGGAATATACAAAGGTAGTTTGTGGAAAAAGTGACATCAATTGCACAAAGGTGTCCTTAACAAGCATTTCCAGACCTACCCCAGTTAAAGTGCCTTGGTCATTTCCACCACAGTGCACAATTATAAGGTTAGGCTGTGGGAGATGTAGAAAAGATTTCACCAAAGGCATTAATTGGTGCCACTTTAACCCTCTCTGACCAATCCATTTAGGGGCATTCGTAGGAAAGGGGCAGCTTGTTTTCTTGAACTGTGATGGATAGCATTCAGCACAAATCACCAAGGCTCATTTCCTTTGCTCTAGTCTAATCACTCACCCAGGTTCCTCATGCTCATGCTCTCAAGTAGCTGTTAGGACATGTGCTCTTTTCTGCCTCTCTAAACTATAAGGAAAACGTGTCAGGCTGTTACAGTAATTATCACTTGCAAAACCACAGTGGTAAATGTGCTTTGAAATTGCAAATCAAAAATCGTTTTCTGCCTAGAATCATACCATGAGTCTGTGTGCACACAGGAATTTGTTGTCAGAGATTTAATTTGTGTTGGTCAGGTTCTGTAAGACTTGCATTCGTAGGAAAGCAGCAGCTTGTTTTCTTGAACTGTGATGGCTAGCATTCAGCACAAATCAATATCTCACAAAAGAGAGGCAAATGCTAACACATTTGAAAACAACAGGGTAGATTTTCCTTACACTCCTGTAATGAGTGAGGTAGACCCTACATGTTCAAAACTCAAATTAACCCTTACCCCATATGTACTCTTACATATATCTCTGCAGTCTTCATGCAGTTGTGCAAGCGTCCATGCAGATCTCTCTTGCACCTGACAATACACAGTCTCCAGAAACATAATTTTAGCACACAGGCAGCTGCTTCTCCGGCACTCCCATGCTAAGTATTCAGCACTGTGTGGTATTTCAGATAGTAGTGTGTAACGCTACCACATTCAACATCACCAAGACTCATTTCCTTTGCTCTAGTCTAATCACTCACCCAGGTTCCATATGCTCATGCTCTCAAGTAGCTGTTAGGACATGTGCTCTTTTCTGCCTCTCTAAACTATAAGGAAAATGTGTCAGGCTGTTACAGTAATTATCACTTGCAAAACCACAGTGGTTAATGTGCTTTGAAATCAAAAATCGTTTTCTGCCTAGAATCACACCATGAGTCTGTGTGCACACAGGAATTTGTTGTCAGAGATTCAATTCGTGTTGGTCTGGTTCTGTAAGACTGGCATTCGCAGGAAAGGGGCAGCTTGTTTTCTTGAACTGTGATGGCTAGCATTCAGCACAAATCAATATCTCACAAATGAGAGGCTAATGCTAACACATTTGAAAACAACAAGGTAGATATTCCATACACTCCTGCAATGGGTGAGGTAGATCCTACGTGTTCAAAACTCCAATTAACCCTTACCCCACATGTACTCTTACATATATCTCTGCAGTCTTCATGCAGTTGTGCAAGCGTCCATGCAGATCTCTCTTGCACCTGACAATACACAGTCTCCAGAAACATACTTTTAGCACACAGGCAGCTGCTTCTCCTGCACTCCCATGCTAAGTATTCAGCACTGTGTGGTATTTCAGATAGTAGTGTGTAACGCTATCACATTCAACATCACCAAGACTAATTTCCTTTGCTCTAGTCTAATCACTCACCCAGGTTCCACATGCTCATGCTCTCAAGTAGCTGTTAGGACATGTGCTCTTTTCTGCCTCTCTAAACTATAAGGAAAATGTGTCAGGCTGTTACAGTAATTATCACTTGCAAAACCACAGTGGTTAATGTGCTTTGAAATCAAAAATCGTTTTCTGCCTAGAATCACACCATGAGTCTGTGTGCACACAGGAATTTGTTGTCAGAGATTCAATTCGTGTTGGTCTGGTTCTGTAAGACTGGCATTCGCAGGAAAGGGGCAGCTTGTTTTCTTGAACTGTGATGGCTAGCATTCAGCACAAATCAATATCTCACAAATGAGAGGAAAATGCTAACACATTTGAAAACAACAAGGTAGATATTCCATACACTCCTGCAATGGGTGAGGTAGATCCTACGTGTTCAAAACTCCAATTAACCCTTACCCCACATGTACTCTTACATATATCTCTGCAGTCTTCATGCAGTTCTGCAAGCGTCCATGCAGATCTCTCTTGCACCTGACAATACACAGTCTCCAGAAACACATTCTTAGCATTACAGGCAGTAGCTTCGTCCTGCAGTCTCATGCTTACTATTCAGCACTGTATGGTATTTTAGATAGTAGTGTGTAACGCTACCACATTCAACGTCACCAAGGCTTATTTCCTTTGCTCTAGTCTAATCACTCACCCAGGTTCCACATGCTCATGCTCTCAAGTAGCTGTTAGGACATGTGCTCTTTTCTGCCTCTCTAAACTATAAGGAAAATGTGTCAGGCTGTTACAATAATTATCACTTGCAAAACCACAGTAGTAAATGTGCTTTGAAATTGCCAATCAAAAATCGTGTTCTGCCTAGAATCACACCATGAGTCTGTGTGCACACAGGAATTTGTTGTCAGAGATTTAATTCGTGTTGGTCTGGTTCTGTAAGACTTGCATTCGCAGGAAAGGGGCAGCTTGTTTTCTTGAACTGTGATGGCTAGCATTCAGCACAAATCAATATCTCACAAATGAGAGGCAAATGCTAACACATTTGAAAACAACAGGGTAGATTTTCCTTACACTCCTGCAATGGGTGAGGTAGATCCTACGTGTTCAAAACTCCAATTAACCCTTACCCCACATGTACTCTTACATACATCTCTGCAGTCTTCATGCAGTTGTGCAAGCGTCCATGCAGATCTCTCTTGCACCTGACAATACACAGTCTCCAGAAGCACGCTCTTAGCACACAGGCAGTTGCTTCTCCTGCACTCCCATGCTAAGTATTCAGCACTGTGTGGTATTTCAGATAGTAGTGTGTAACGCTACCACATTCAACATTACCAAGGCTCATTTCCTTTGCTCTAGTCTAATCACTCACCCAGGTTCCACATGCTCATGCTCTCCATTAGCTGTTAGGACATGTGCTCTTTTCTGCCTCTCTAAACTATAAGGAAAATGTGTCAGACTGTTACAGTAATTATCACTTGCAAAACCACAGTGGTAACTCTGCTTTGAAATTGCCAATCAAATATTGTTTTCTGCCTAGAATCACACCATGAGTCTGTGTGCACACAGGAATTGTTGTCAGAGATTTAATTTGTGTAGCTTTTATTGTGTAAGATTTGCAGTCGTAGGAAAGGGATAGCTCATATGATATGTTTTGAAAAGCTCATAAAAAATATAGTAATATATATATAAATTACATAAAGGTATTTTTTTTTTAGTTTCTTTCAGGTATTGCTGAACAAGACTGAAATAAATTAAAGATGCCTATAAAATCAAGAAAGAGAAAAGAACAGCAACAACATCTATATTTGAAGACAACTGGACAACAAAAATTAGTTGAAGAACCTCATGTTGGAAAAAAGAAAAAGCCTTCTGGTAAGCAGACTAAGGATTTTTTTAAAAATATCCTCAAGCAAAGAAAAAATGTAAAAAATATATCCACTGGAAATAGTGTTTCAAGTAGAAAACAACAAGACAATCGACAGAATATACTAAATGCTAATGTACAAACAAAAGTAAGAAAGAATGACTTAAAAAGAAAAATAGATTTTAAAAACATTCGTAGAAAAATGTTTCAGAGAAGAGTGATGTTCAATTTGCTAAAGGATGTAAAAAAATATAGGAAGAAAGCCAAATTTTATAAGAAAAAGAAACATATTGAATCAATTGTTGCAAAGGCTTTGGAATTAAAAAGGAAACTGTTCATTTTAATTTTGAACAGGATCCGTACATTAGATGAATTAGTGAATGTAATGAAGTCAAAAAGCAAAAGAAAAAGAGAAGTGAAAAAAAAACTTTTGTAAAGTCTTCTTAGGAGAATGGAAGCATAGTTCAAGTACTGAACCATTTTTTAATGAAGAGAGTTATCTTCAAAGTAATAGTTTGCTGCATGCAGTTGACACCAGTGGTCGAGCATATGAAGTTAAGGATGGTTGTGTAATGGAAAAGGAGAAAATGGTTCCAAGAAATGAGGAAGAAGTGTTAGCTGATGAGGTTATGGGGAGACGTCCTAAAGCCCCAGTGTACACTTGGAATCGTAGTAGTATTTGTACTGTACGACAGGAATCTATTGATAAATTTTGTGACTTTCTAAGAGAATATAGTAAAACAAGTGTTAAACAGAAGATTAAGGTGCTTCAAAGACTAGATCCATGCAGAGTGAGAGAGAATACTGGTTTGCAAGGACATTCTCTGGCTTGTCTTTCTGGGAAAGTTTGTCAAAGTGTTTTTCACCATTTTAGGATGCTGGCAGTTCTTCATACTGAAATGAGAAAGTTTGTGAGAAGATTGTATTTTGCTAAAAGTCCAGCACTAAAGTTACATGAGTTGAATAGTGCTCTGTTCCGTGGATCTGTAACAGATGTGAAGAAGGTTTGTGAGGATATTTAGTTTTGTTACTTTGGTCCAGAGCAAGAAAGTGCAGGAAATGACACAGTTATTGAAGAAAATGTGGAAGAGAATGTAGAACCCACTGTTAGTAAAACATTTGAAGATCAAATGACAAAATTTACTATCATCTCTAATGAAAGACCAAATATTACTTGTATTTGTTGCCGGAGAAGCCATTATAAAAATCAAACAAGGAATGTTGATCTCTATAAAAAAAGTGAAAAAGAAAATAATTCTAAGTGGAAGGATTTTGCTACATATTTATTTCTGGAAAATTGTTTTGATTTGGGTGAAGATCAGCGTATTTGTAAATACTGTTATAACAAGTTAGAAGAAAATAAAATGCCTGTTAGAGCTGTACATAATAATTTAGAATTGGTTGATATTCCTGCAGAACTTAGTGATTTAAATACGTATGAGTCTATACTCATTCAATGTGTCCATCCGTTTCAGACTATAGTTCGTATGGAGCCCAAAACAGGCAAATTACCTCCTACAGATTTACAAAGAGGATTAAAAGGAAGAGTTGTCTATTTGCCATTAGATTTGAAAACAAATATTGCAACAATTGATGCAGATAGTTTGGAAACTGAACCATTAGTTATTCTGGTCAATGGTGTACCTACAAAGAATAAGAACATTTGGCAGGAGCTGGTGGATGTACGAAAAGTGCAAAGAGCAAATTTATATTTGAAAAGAAATAATAAATGGTATGAATCAATTTATATGGATGAAGATGAAGAAGATTTATTAGCAGACACAGGAATACCAACTGGGCAAATTGAAAAAGTGTATAAGTCAAAAGAAGAAGAAATTTATGAACATTTCAGCATACATCCTCTTCATTCTAAAGAAGTTATGGGAAACACTATTGATCTCTTTCAGATGAAAAAGCAAAAGGAACTCCCGTGAGTGTATGGGAGGAGAGCTTGGAACCTCGTTGTTTTCCCCAGCTGTTTCCTACAGGAAAAGGTGGACGATATGATGAACGTCCAGTACAGATTCCTGCTTCTGAGTATCGGACTACAAGATTATATGCAGAAGATCCAAGATTTCGTCAAAGTATTCCTTATTTGTTCCAACTTTTATTTGAAAGTGACTTATCAGCACTATCTTATGCAGTAAATCACATTTTGAAAACTGGAGTACATCTACATAATGTGTCTGCAAAGGATTTTCTGAACAAAGTGCAGCAGCGAGATGATCATTTGGAATCTCAATTGATTAATCTAATGGCTTGTCAGCGTGGGACTAATGAATATTGGTACCGACGCCATGGAGAATTTAAATGTATGTTACGGAATTTAGGAACTCCTACATGGTTCCTTGCCCTAAGCTGTGCAGAGGACGCTTGGGATGATTTACTGGATTTTCTTCGAGAGGCAAATCCAAATATTGAAAACATCCAATACAAGACTGCAGGAGAATTGTGCTCATTGGATCCGGTTAATGTTTGCAGATATTTCAATCATAGATTTGAGGCTATGATGTCCTTCAGCTGCAATAAAAAAAAGCCACCTCTTGGAGAAGTTGTGGATTTATTTTGGAGAAAAGAGTACCAAGCAAGAGGTGCTCCTCATATTCATATGCTGTTGTGGATCAAGGATGCCCCAAAATTTGGAACAGATTCTGATGATGCAGTTTTATCTTTCATTGAAGGATATGCAACATGTGCTATACCTAAAAGCACAGAAGAAAAAAAATTAAAAGAGCAAGTTTTACGTTTCCAAAGTCATCGGTGTGGAAAATACTGTTGACGAAAGTACAAGAGTAAAGATAAATTCTACACAAAATGTCGATTTGGATTTCCACGACCTGTTCTTTCAAAAGGAAGAGTATACAGTTTTATGTCAGCTGTGCGACATACTATTACAAGAAAATCGCCTAAGAATACCTACAACCTAAGAAGAAAAGAAGAGTCAAATTTATAAATGACTACAACCCAGTCATTTTATCCATGTGGAATGCTAACATGGATATTCAGTATGTAGCTGACAATTCTATTGCTGTTGCTCGGTATGTCACATCTTACATCACTAAATCTGAGAAAACGGAATTGAAAGAAATGTGGGAAGAGATTTCTCACGAGAAGACTGTCAGTAAAAAGCTTTACAGTTTCAGTTTAAAGATGTTATCGCATCTAGAAATTGGGTCATACGAATGCTCAGATAGGTTATCATCTGCAAGTCTTTACTCCAAATCCAGAAGAATAATTTGGGTAAGTTTAGGCCTTGCAGGAATGCGAAATCAGGTACTGAAATCTATTCGAGAAATTGAATATTTAGCAGAGTACGAACCTGAAAGTACAGACATTTTAAGAACAAACATGTTGGACACATATTACCCAAAGAGAAGTCATCATCTTGAGAACATGTGTCTCTATGAAGTGCTGCAGAACTACATTTATAAACGGAATGCCACAGAAGACATCAACAATGGAAAATATAAAGTCATTGGTGAGGAAGGATGTTTGGTAAAACAAACAAAAATAATTTTGATTAATCACAGAAAGCTGAGTTGCGACACTACTGACAAGAAGGAATTTTACCACTTAGCACTTTTACAGCTGTTTAAACCATGGCGCTCAGAGGATGAATTACTTGGACATTTTCAAAGCTATGAAGATTCCTTTAATGCATGCAAAGATACCATAGAATGCAGTACTTTCACAACTTATGTACAAATGTTAAATGAAGAAATTGAACAAGAAGCAACAATTGCAGCTGAAGTAGCTAGAGACAGTTCTCAAGACAGTCAAAGTTCTGGGACACTCAGTCAAGATCCCCTAGGACAACCAATCGTAGAAAATGAAGCTGCAATAGCCATGACTGAAGTGGAAACAGCTATGAATCAAGCTCAGGAAGATTTAATAAACTTACCAAATTTGGAACAGCAACTGAATGATGAACAACAACAAATTTATGAGGAAGTCACAAAACAAATTGATCATGGATTACTACATTAAAATAAAGAGTGCTTATGCACATCATTTGAACCAATCAGAATGTATGTGAGTGGACAAGCTGAAACCGGAAAAAGTTTCTTGATTAAAGTAATTAGAAGCTACCTACAGAAAAAAACTGATTCAACTTTGTCTTGTGTTGTTACTGCTCCAACTGGGTTAGCAGCATATAACATAAAAGGAATTACCCTCCATCGTTTGCTAATGTTACCAGTAGAGCATGAGAACAAAATACAATACCACAAGCTAACAGGAGAAGCATGTTTTGAAGTTTCAAGAGTATTGAAAAAAATGAAAGTTCTCATTATTGATGAGGTAAGCATGGTATCAAACTTAATGCTTGCCTTTGTGCATTTAAGAATGCAGCAAATTCTAAAGACAAACTATGACGTGCTATTTGGAGGAAAACATGTTATAGTTTTTGGGGATCTACTGCAGCTCACACCAGTTAAAGGACAACCAGTATTTCATACTCTTACACATGAAGACACGAAAAAGTCGTTAGGAAGTATAGGTAATGTGAATATTTGGACATACTTTCAGTACAAAGAACTCATTACCAATATGCGGCAAGCAAATGATGATGATTATGCAAGTATTCTCAAAGATATCAGAATTGGAATACTCACAGAACATGGAAGAAAAGCTTTACAGAGTCGATTGCTATGTAATTTGTTTCCAACAGAACAAATAGTTCCAGAGAAAATATACAAGAAAATTGCTGGAAAAAATACTGTAATCTGCTTAATGCTAACACTACATGAATGCTCTATATTCAATCAAGAACTTTTGAAATTGGAAAATGAAGAGATTGTAAAACTGGAAGCTGTGGATAAAATACAACATGAAGGAATAAATATTATATTGACAAGCAAATTGACAACTAAATTGGATTCTCTAGAGAAAACCATATCGAAAACAGCTGGTTTAGAAAAGAATCTTTATGTATGTATGAACTGTCGAGTAATTTTAAGACGTAATTTGGATGTAGAAAAAGGTTCAGTGAATGGAGCTATGGGTAAAGTTGTGGGTTTTGTTAATTACCAGAAAAAAAATGGAATTGAATTTTTTAAAATAAAATTTGATCAGATTGACGAGGTTAAAGAGATTAGTCGTTGTTCAGTTCGTTTCTTGCTTGTGAAAGACTTATATGTACGTAGGAAGCAGTTTCCGTTTTCTCTAGCATATGCTGTAACTATTGACAAATCTCAAGGATTAACTGTAGATAGTGCTTTTGTAAACATTGGATCTACTGTGTTTAAAGAAGGTATGGCATATGTTGCTTTGTCACGAGTGAAAAAAATATCTGGTTTATTCATGATAGATTTTGATGAGTCAAAAGTTAGTGCTGATGCAAACTGTGTAAAGGAATATATTAGATTAAGAAGAAGCTATGCTCCTCATTTAGGTCAGTATCCTTTGTTTGAAAAACGTGTTGTTTGTCGGAAAAGGAGATTTGAGAATATCTGTAATGAAGATGTACAGAAGAGAAAACAAAAGGAGAGTGATGTGATTCCAAGCAAAAAGAAAAAGGACAATGTGGAAGAGGTTGTTGGTTGTCATTTTGAAAATAGCTCTGGTGTCGACTGCTACGCTAATGTGGTGCTGAATGTTGTGTTTTATCTTGAAAGTTTGCAAGAGCAGATAATACTAAATCATGAAAAAAGATTCTGTTCTCTGCTGAGTTTTCTTTATGAGAAGCTGAGTAATGATAAAACTAAAATAGAAAGTGCTTCTGATGTTAGAAATCTTTTAGATGTATGTTCAGGATGTACACAGTTTACTCAAAATGTCCAGCAAGATGCACAGGAATTCTTAATGTATATGCTTATGGTACTGGAAGATGAAGGGGTAGAAATAGAAAATATGTTTGGTCTCTCTTATAAATGGGAACATAGTTGTGAAAACTGTTTGAACACATGCAGCTCTAATGTTGATTCTGAAAGGTTCATATATTTAACATTACCAGAGAGTAAATCAATGACTTTTAGTAAATTAGTTAAAGATGCAAATCACAACATGGAATGTTCTCAATGTAAATCAGAAATGTTATCAACGTTATTTTTAAAGAAATATGGACAGTATGTAATTTTAATGATGCAACGTTGTAGAGCTGATGGAACAAAATTGGACACTTTAATAAAGAAGTTTACAGGAAATCAATTATCAATATCAGGAAAAACTTTTGTTGCAGTTGCAATAATTTTCCATGATGGACTTTCTATAACTTCTGGTCATTAAACAGTGTATCTAAAATGTGAAAAAGGCTGGACACTGTGTAATGATTCTCAATTGATTTTCAAGCAACGTTTGCCTGCAGAATTACCAAATTCCTACCTAATTTTTCTAAAACCAAAATTTTTGATATAAATTGCAGCATCTTAAGAAACCATTATTTCGATTTTATAGGATTAACATTGGATATTTCACCAAAAAAGAATTTAAAAATTACCATTTGGCCTCATGGAAAGGTAAAAATTGCTATTGTGGACTTCTTTGACAGATATTATTTTGGTGTATGAGCTTAAGCAACAAGATTTACAGACGTTATTGATTGGAAATAGTTATTGTTCTTAGATGATATTTTTAATATATATGTTACATTTCTATCAAGGTATGTTTTACTGAGGAGAGATTAAGGGCTTTTTTTAAACAATCTTTCAGATTGTTAATTTTTTTGCCCGCTATTAAGTGATGAATGCAATTGATTTCACAATTTGCAGTGAAATTCAATATATTCTGAAAACAGCAAAAAAAGGGCAAAAAATTACTTTGTTAAATATGAAAATATGTGTACTGTATTCTAAAATGTATTGTTAAATATTACTACTTTTTTTCTTTTTTTCAGATCGAGAAAGAAAATTTAGGAAATGTAATCCTTTTTTCTAGCAATTAAAAAAAACCATTTATTTATACTTAAGTTATTTTGTTGGTCAGGTAAGTTTGAAATATCTGTATTTCTCACCCCTTCAGTTTCATGCTCCCTTTTCTTCACTTCTCCTCACTCTGCTTTTCTCATTCCCCTTCTCTCTGTCTTCTTCCTTTCCTGCTCTTTCGTAACTCCCTCACCCCTTCTATACTACTCCCCTAGGTTTACTGCCTCCATCACTACTTTTTCAACCATGTATCTCTCCCTGTCTCCATGTCTCTCAGTCATTCTAACTGCCTTACTCCTTCTCAGTTCCTTGCTCTCTGTCTCTGTTTCTGTCTCTCTCCCTTTGTCTGTCTTACCCTTAATTTGCTTAACTTCTCTGGGGAAGATTAACAAGGCCTCTGCGCCACCACTACGTCACTTTTCATAACGTACTGGTGGCGCAGGGAGCTCCTTCATATTTACAAGGAGAGGAAAAGCCACCGTGCGTGACTTTTCCTCTCCACATAAATACAGCCACTTCACACGCAGCACTGTGCGTTGAAGGGGCGTTCCATGGGTGTTGTTGTGGGTGTTCCCACGCAACACACAAAGAACTAGACACATCTCCAGGTTTACGAGAAATCGTAACTCTGGAGATGCGTGTGAATGCTATGCCACCCCAGAGGTGGTGTTGCGAGGCACAACGAGGAGAAATGTTTTTATTTCTCCTCGTTTTTTCCTCTTTTAGTGCATCCTCCATTCTACAGCATGCATTGAAAGAGGAAAACGCCTCTTGTGATTGTTTTTGTCCTGGAAGGTGTCCCTTCCTGCTCAAGAACAATCTCCCCACCACGCAGGCATCCTTGTACCATGATGCAAGGGAGCCTGCGCCGGCGCATGGCTGCAGTTTGTACGCCTGCGCAGGGGAAGCATAGAGATGCAACAAAAAATATTATAAAAAATAGAATTAAAAATAAAGTTTAAGTGTTTGGATGTTGGTTGGCTCTAAAAAGAGCCATTGTGTTATTTGAGTGTTTTTTGGTACCTATAAGTAAGTATCGATGCAGAGTCTAAAGATCAAGAGGAAGACTCTGTTCCCTTCATCTGTGAAATGTACACCGTCTACTCTATAAATGCCTTGCCAATCCCCTCACTATTTCTTCTTATTTCGTGGGACAAGGAGCAGAACAGGTATCAATTTTAGTTGTAAATGGCAGAAGAGCACTCTACTTCAGGGAGTGAGGAGGACATCTGGATGCACTCAGAAGCATTGGTTCATAGTAGTTTCTCTTCCAGAATCTTCATACACCATAGCCACTCCCCTCACTATTTCTTCTTATTACCTGGGACAAGGAGCTGAGCAGCAATCAATTTTAATTCAAAATGGTAGAACAGCAGTGTATTTCAGGGAGTGAGGAGGAGACCTGGATGCACTCTGAAGGTGTCTTTCAGTAGAATGACAAAATGAAAAGAAAGGTAGTTGTAAAATGGAGGCTTATATACTTTTCTTTTAATAAAAAGAACTCATTGGCTGTTTCAGACCATTCAACACTAAAAACTAGGCTGTATGTTTACATTTTTAAAAGCATGTTTTGTATTGGTTCACGAAAATGTGTTCCCACAGAACATTACTTTGGATTTGAATGTGAGCTGGCGTGAGATAGAACTTTTTATTGCAATTACAAGCAAACAGAACTGGGGGGACGAAATTGCCTTTTTTAACTTTCTTGTTGTTTTATCTGTTGATTAATCCTTTGCACTGAACCATTTTTAAGCAAACTTGTTATACTGATTTTATATACAAATACGTTTTTTACCTGCTGTAAAGCTTTTACTGCTGCACCTGACACTTCTGCTCTTGGGTCTTTGTATCTGGCGGGTCGCGATCCCTGGTCCGCCACGGCAAACTATTGCCGATTGTTGCGGAGGGTTTGACGCGACTCCGCCCACTTTCTGCAACACTTCCGGCTTGGGGGTATATGGAGCGGGAGACACGGCGGCCGCGCAGCGGACGCGCGCAGCGGGCGCTCCGCTGGCGTGCCGAAGGCGCGCCTAAGGCAAGCCCGTCTGCGCCCGTCCGCGTCCGGAGCGCGGCCAGTGCCAGCCATGCTGCTGGGTGTGATAGATTGAGCCACCTAAGATGGTCGCAAAAGTCACTACTAAACCTCCAGGGTGAGGTTTGCAGGAGGGCACATCAGATTGACTTAGCTCACTCCCCATTGCCACATTGCTGCAGAGAATGTGGTCAGACTCTGACTCAAAGTAAGATGGCCGAGGGGGGGCAGTCCTCCAAGGGAGTACTGCCGGCTCAGACGACCATAATTAATTTGGGCTTAGTAAATTGTAGATCGCTTACTAAACATGCGGAGGAGATATGGTCAATTTTAATTGAAGAAAACTGGGATGCCCTGTTTCTTACAGAAACCTGGTTGAGTGTGGAAGCAATGACATCAATCTCATTAGCTACCCCGCCTGGGTTCAAAATGTGTTTTGCGAACCGTGAAGGTGGGAAAAGAGGGGGGGGGTGGCTGTTATTTTTAGAGATTCCTGGGAGCTTGTGTCCTCTGCCCCGCTTCTTGTGGCTGGTATTGAAGGTTTACATTTTTGCTTCCAGATTAACCCTGCTTATGCTTTGGCTGGCATTCTTATTTATCGACCGCCTGCATGTGCAGCGACCGCACTGCAGTCTTTATGTGATCTGATTATCCAAAAATCAGTAGTCTATTCCAACTTCTTGGCTCTGGGCGATTTTAACCTTCATATTGATGACCCAGATTGCGTCCAAGCGTCGCAATTTGTGGCCTCTCTAGAGGGGGCTAACCTTGTACAAGGGGTGCTCTCCCCAACACATACTGCAGGACACACCCTAGACCTTATTTTTTCTAATCTTAATAACACTGTAATAAGGCCCCCACTGCCACTGACTTGGTCGGACCACTTTTTAGTCCCGTTCTCTATTACTCTCCCGTTTGCTAAACTGGCCAATAGCATCCAGGTCGTGCATAAAAGAGACTGGAAAAAACTGTCTGCAGAATCCTTAAGTCCCAGATTGAGAGATAGTTATCTCCTGCTGTCTCAGGACCCCAATTCTGACGCAGCCTTGCTACATCAATGGATTGCGGACGCAGTGGAGGCTGTTGCACCAATCAGAACAGGGAAACTCGCTAGAAGCTCTCCCTCGGCCCCATGGTTCTCTGCTATACTGAAGGAACAAAAAAGTAAATGCAAAAAGCTAGAACGCCATTGGAGAGCAGCCTACTGCGACCTAGCTAAAGTGGTTTATAAAAAAGCGACTAAAGAATTTCATAAGGCTTTAAAAATTGCCAGACGGGACTATCTTGTTGCTCGCATCCAGAATGCAGATCACTCCTGCACAGAAGTTTTTAAAGTAGTCCAATCTTTTTTTAAACCTAAGGCAAGTGAGTTGGAGGTCTCAGCGTCCGTTGAACAATGTGAAAAAATTGCCAGTTATTTTGATGACAAAATCTCTCGGGTTTATGACTTTTTTACCCCCTCTGAGGTCACTGTGCAACTGGACACTCCAGTAGATGACGGTAAGTGGGTAACACTCTTAAACTTTAGTCAGATTTCTCATCAAGAGGCATTAGGGGAGCTACAAAAATGTAGGTCGGGTGCGCCAGATGATCCGTGCCCGCCAAAATTTTGGAAAATGCTAGCTCCTTCTTTGACCGAGGGCCTTCTTCACATTTGGAATACCTCTCTAGAGACAGGCATCTTTCCCGATTCCTGGAAACATGCAACTCTTCTCCCTTTGAAGAAGAAAGTAAACAGTGATCCGGGGGACCTCAGTAACTTAAGGCCTATCTCCCTGCTCCCGGCCCCGGGAAAGATGCTAGAGAAATTGGTTCAGCGTCAACTGACCTCTTTTTTAGAGCGGAATGAGGCTTTTCACGATACCCAATCTGGTTTTCGGGCAGGTTTTAGCACTGAGACCGCTCTCCTTGAGGTGGCAGAGTCGGTAAAATGGACATTGGATACAGGAGCTTCGGCGTTGCTGGTGCTCCTGGACCTGTCCGCGGCGTTTGATACTGTGGACCATGCCATCCTAATCCAGAGATTACAAGATGCAAGGCTTGGTGGGACGGTGTTAGCTTGGGTACAATCTTACCTAAGCGGGCGGTCCCAGAAAGTGGCTTTGCAATCTTATGTATCTAGACCTAAGCAAATCAGGTGTGGCGTTCCACAGGGCTCTGTCCTTAGCCCCCTGTTGTTTAATGTCTATCTAGCACCGCTTTTCACCCTTATTGCCAACTGGGGGGTCAAAGCGATTTCTTACGCCGATGACACCCAGCTGATCTTTCCATTTAAGGAGCGGACGGCAGACACTTTCAGGAATTTCAAGGGCTGTTTACAAGACATTGCTCGTTGGATGAATGCAAATAAATTAAAGCTCAACGCCGGTAAAACCGAAGTTTTGTTTTTCGGCAAGGGATTAGCTCCTGATCCTGGATTGTGGTGGCCATTAGAGATGGGGGTACCACCTATTCCTAGCTTGTGTGCTAGGAATTTAGGTGTGAAATGGGAGACGAATCTCTCACTCTCGGCTCATTTTAAGCAGGTGTCTTCTGGCTGTTTTAGCACTTTGAAAAATCTGCGGAGAATCCTCCATTTTCTACCGGAGGGTTGCCGGAAATCCATAGTACATGCTACAGTCACGTCCAGGTTGGACTATGCAAATAGTCTATATCTTGGTCTACCCAAATATGCCGTTGGCCGCCTCCAGATGATTCAGAATGCGGCTGCGAGACTGGTGTTACGAATTCCTTTTAAACACCATGTCTCTCCGTATTTACAGAAGCTCCATTGGTTGAAGGTGGAGAAACGAATCCAATTCAAGGCCTTGACTTTGACATATCGGGCTCTTAAGGGAAATTGTCCGCAATATTTAAAGCAAAGAGTGCGTTTATACAAACAAACTCGGATGCTACGATCAAACTCCCAGACTTTGCTGCAAATCCCTCGTTTTGAGAAGGCTCGCCTGGGAGGGAGGACCTTCACAGTGGGTGCTGCATCACTATGGAACACCCTACCAGAACCTTTGCGGCAGGCACATACTGAATCTAGTTTTAGGAAAGCACTAAAAACTTGGCTTTTCTAGGCTCTCTCTCACGCTGGCTGTAATTCTGCTGTGCTCTAGCGCCGGGACACTCCTATTTGGGGTAGCTGTCGCGCTTTATAAAATGCTTAATAATAATAATAATTTGCTGTTAGGTTCGAAAAGTCAAGCACTCTTGCTCTTTGGATTAGAAACATTATGTGCTGAACTTCTGACGTCTCTGCACGCACAAGTGTTACATGATCTAATGCTATGCTAGCAGGCAGAAGTCATGTTAGGGGTAGAAATCATTTGGAAAGGGTTAAAATATGCAAAAAAAGAAATGTGTGTTCCCATTTAAAAAAAAGGTGGAGAACGTGAAAAGGGGGCAGGGTACAGAGTTCCTGACCCCCTACCTTTTGACAGGAGGTCCCTGAAGGACCATGAAGGGTGAAAAAAACATTTTATTTTTTATAAAAAAATCCATGGGTGCGCGTACCGAGCGCGTACAGTGCGCGCCCGGCGGGGAAAAAAATAAAATAAATAAATAAAGTGTTTGGATGTTAGGTGGCTCTAAAAAGAGCCGTTGTGTTAATTGAGGGACAGAGGAAGAAAAGAATGGCAAAAATTATAGGGTGCCGCACGTGTGCTGCTGTATCTTGATCTCTATTAGGGGAATGCTGGTCTCCCCCAAAGCAAGAAGAGCATTACACGTATTGCACCATATATGCACCCTCTTAAACAGAGGGTGTATATCCAGAGGAGCTGAAGAAGGTGAAGCTGCCGCCGCAGATGAAGTGCTCGGCTGAGCTGCCGATGATGTACTCGGCTGAGTTGCTGCGGATGTGCTCGACGGAGCTGCTGGAGGGTTTTCTCTAGCAGCGCGAGCATAAGCCACAGGATGTACATCCCTAACGTGCCTGATCATAGTGAAGATACTAAAAGAGTATTTCTTTTTAGGATCTCCTCTTGATAAGACACGATCACAAAGAGTGCAGGTGGCTTTGGGAGCATTCACTTTCTTCTGCCCCAGTGGAAATGTAAAAAATTGCCATAGGAAAGAGTCTTTCTGTTTCCTCTGTCTCTGTGGCACAAGGGTCTCCTGCTCACTCCCAGAAGATGATTGCTGCTCTGCCATTCTGAAGTACTGAAGTACTAGAAAAGCTGCTCAGCTCCTTCTCCCAGGGAATCAGAAGTAATAATGAGGGGAGTGGGGGTGGTGTTGGAAGTTTCTGGAACTGAAACTACTATAAACCAATGAAAAGTGTTGTTTCTTGATCACATGACTTACCGTGCGCGCACGGTACGCTTACGGTGTGCGCACGGTACAAGCATGCATGTGCGTACATAGGATGCGCGCATGCGCGTACAGAGCACGCGCGCACGACACACGCGCGCATGTGCGTACGGAGCATGCGCGTACGGAGCATTCGCGCATGCGCGTACCGACCACGTGCGTACGCATCACGCACGAAGTACACATGCGCACGTAAATCACGTACACATGCGCACACGGACCACGTATGCATGCAAGCCACGTGCGCGCACCGTACGCGAACGGTACGCGTACGGTACACGTACGGTGCGCGCACGGTCAAAAACCCATAAAAAAAAAAATGTTTAGAGGTTTATAGAAGATATTAACTATGCTGTTCAACTATATCTAAAAAAAAAATTTTAAAAGCTGAGCCATTCCATATTGCAGGATACAGTAAATCTATAATTATATACATAGGTAGCATATTGTAAAATAAATAAATAAAACATATAATAATACATTCATAAATTAGCATTTAAAAAACCTTGCAAATTCACTTAGAAAACCATAGGTTTCACACACGTTATAGTTAGGAATTAGCATTTTAAAAACCTTGCAAATTCACTTAAAAAACCCTAGGTTTCACACACGTTATAGTTAGGAATTAGCATTTAAAAAACCTTGCAAATTCACTGAAAAACCATAGGTTTCACACACGTTATAGTTAGGAATTAGCATTTACGTCATCCATGTGATAAATTACCACATCTTCTCACACCCTAATATTACCTTTGATACACCGACTCATAATTTAAGAGTTCAATTCTCAAAACCATACATACTGCAATACCAATAACTACATACCCACTTATTAACTCTTAGCTCTACATACACCTTCACCTGTACAGTCACTCATACTTACAGTCACTCCATACAAAACTAACATATGCATTTATACACCTATATAGACACTCACACACTACCAATCATCCATAGAGTTACTCTCACACCTACTCAGTCATGCAAATAATCACACTCCCATTTACTCACCTATGCGGTTATACACACTCAAGTTCACTTACTCATAAAAATAGTATCACATTCTTACACTCTTATAGAATCATTGATACAAGCACACACTCATCCATACAGTCACTGTCACAATCACACACTCTCACATCTACCCACTTATATACTCTTACACGCATAAATACTGCCTTTCACATATGTAGTTAGTCACAAATGTACCACTGAGATATACATTCAATCCCTAACACACCCATACATACACTCACTCAACCATACAGTCCATCACAGATGCACTCTTAAAAACATGCACCCATAGAATCACCCACTCATACATCTATGCACACACCCTACCCACACAAACATTGAGGAACCCATACAGATACTGAGACAGTTACGCATCAAAGAAAATCATACATTTACACACTTGTACACCCACTCATTCTTCAACAGGCCTTTCCCTATATAAATTAAACATATTGAAATTGTTCAGAAACACATACTCAATGGATGATGTCATCAGTGATGTCATCAGTAATGTCATTTGAGATGTCATCAGTGATGTCATGAGTGATGTCACTGACCATGTCATGAGGGATGTAATATGTGGTGTCATCAGCAGTGGATTGCGGGCGCGCGAGTTATAGTTAGCTGAACTAACTATAATGGGGGAATTTCATTGGTTTTTTACGAGTGAAATGTCCAGCTAACTATAACATGTGTGAAACCTATGGTTTTTTCACTGAATTTGCAAGGTTTTTTAAATGCTAATTCCTAACTATAACGTGTGTGAAACCTATGGTTTTTTTCAGTGAATATATATATATACCAATGGTCCAATACATACAAGAATACTCCAATATATCATGTATTTATGTTTTTGATCTTCCTGGTCAATAATATGTCTTTATTTTAGGCCTGTTGAGACCTCTGTGGTCATAGCCATAAATGTGCTGTGCTCTCACTCATTTCGGTGTCACTCGGCTTAAGCCAAACACCTTCCTCAGGGCACGAAACAACCAAATTATGAATACCGAGGATTGCTAGGACAGTGATAATAGTTACCAACAAAAACAATAAAACAGAGTAAAGATACACACTAAACAAAAGCAAATATGTATGGATGCATATGCAGCATAAAACCTCCTATAGTCACTTACATATCTGCTCCATAGTTTGAATCACCACATGATCCTACAATCTTACAAATATCCTCCACCCATGCCCACGACATACACCACCACTAACAGTGACAACTTTTACAAATTAGTGTACACCGTGACCACGTTGAGGATCCTAGCCGTTAGCCAAATCCCAAGAATTGAACACCAAATCATTAAAATAAATGTGAGAAAACAAACCACCATCCATCAATTGAACAAGGTTTTTCCCCATATCTATTGATCATCGTTCCCTGCATCACCCTTAATATGTACCAACCTACTGCCAGACAAAAGTTCCTATAGCATTTTATTATGCAGACAGAAAATATACTTACTGGATTGCATGGGCATAGCCTGCTCTCTTTTCTTTTAGAATAAATACAACTGGAATAAAAATGAGTAAAGCCACAATCCTATGTACATTGCTCAACAAACTGAAAAGAACCGCTACTATGCATGAAATATTACCTATTTTAGTTCACACCAGATGTACAGTTTAATCAGCTGGTCTTGCTTCTTATGGCGTCCTTTTATAGTGATAAACTTTTCTCTTGGATGTGGTACGTCTAATGATTTTCTGCATGCGGATAGAAAAAACTATTTTTAACAAATTAATAAAACAGCTTTTGCATATCTTTTGCATGTCTTAATATGAAGATGTCTTCAGAACTATGTTGAGCAAGACTACCTATTACTGCAAGGGGTCAAAAAAATTCACACACTCATCTTTAAATCTCTTTACATTCGGTGCTCCTCTAATGGCACTTCTACCCTACCCGCCAGCATTATTTCAAAACGCTAAATCTACCTGAACTAAATAGTCAGAAATTACCATGAGATACATCATGTTGTTACCTAATCCCTTCTATTACGTAATAATGAGGCAACCCTATTAGAATGTACTGACTAGTCACTTTAAATTAAAAGGTATCGGCCACTGCTACAACCTCCCTATCTGCCAGTACGTCAACTACCTAAAATCTTCCCTGGTAGAGTATACACTACTAAATATAGGAACACAAATCTTAGGTATAACGTGTGTGGGCATGAACACCAGGGGGTCTATTAGTATGTCGGCAGGATCGCCACCGCCCGCATGGCGGTGGCAATCCGCCCGACATTTCCCACCGCCTGCATCCCATTTCCCCCGCCATATTACAATGTTGGGGGTGACCCCGGTGGACAGAAAGACCGTCTGCCAGTTTTCCGCCAGTCGACGAGTCGACCGGGCAGAAAAGGGGCTGTATATGGTGGCGGTGTCTGCAAGACACCACCATCCATATTACAATGCAGGCGACAAAGGGCCTTTCCATGGCGACGTTGCTGCCATGGAAAGGCATGCGGTTCCTGACTGGGGGGCCCATTGCGGGCCCCCAGGGTATTGGGGGTGAGGGGTGCACATGGGGGTACCTATGGTACCCTCCTGTATTTGCAGGCACAACATGGCAGGCACCGCGTGGTGCCTGCCACGTTGTGCATGCAAATGCACAAGGTGTATCCACAGCATTGTGGCAGGTGGTGCTGTGAGCACTGCCCACCACAATGTTGTGGATGGGGGATGCCACCACCACCGTGGCGGTGGCATCCTAATTGGCGGCCGGTCCCAGCACCGCTAGGGTGGCGAGCGGACGAAAGTCTGCCCGCCATCCTAATAGACCCCTAGGTGTGGATACAACTAGCTCGCTGTGTGCTTATGGACCACGAGAGGGGCCATCTTAGAATAGGTTAAAGAATGCCGAGTTACTGTATTAAGCTATTTTAAAAACCTAATATGTGAACTGAGTGCACAGACAACCTGATGATAGTAGTGACATGGGGAAGCCAATGTTAAAGGCTGGTAGAGAAGTATATATGGAGGTGGCTCGAAACTCTCCACAGTACCTACATACATAGAACATCCTCTTAGATACTGTGAAAGTATAAAGTTACATAGCATTTTCCCAGAGGTTTCTATCAATGAGTCCTTCCTTTACAGTCTTCAAAATGTATATTCCAAAATGGCTCTCTGTTTTATCCTGAATAGAATACTGTCCATGCCGTTAATAGTTTTGATTTTATTCAAGAAAGTCCACCTCAAGCTACTTGCGAAGTGTTCATTGTTGCACAGTCAGGATAGTCCTGGTTAGAAACATTGCCATTTACATGCTCGCATTTCTTAAGTTTCCTTCTCTTTTGAAATCGATCACTTTTAACATACATTTGTGCGCATGACCATGCAGGATAGCATTCTCTAGATCTGTGTTGCTTACATTTCCACTTCATAAGCACACTATCACAACACCTTGAACAATCAGTACAAGGGATGAAGTATTTTCCAGTAGGTGACACCGCTTTCCAACTGGAATAAACAATTGTGGCCTGACAGGGGTTGCTATTGTTATATATACAGAACCACTTCCTTGTTTAGACAGAGAGGCACTCAGCTGAAACTGTGAGGCCACTGTATGTCAGAATCCAGGCTCAGTTGATTCCTGCATACCAACTTGAGGGATGTCCTGCTCTATGCCAAGACAGGCCGCTGGATGACGCTTACTCGCAGGTGATGGGGAGTTAGACCACCCAGGCAGGGATTTGGCAGATAACCCACCCTAGTCAAGACTAGGTTAAAAGGCACTAGGTAGGAGTACAGTATTATAAAGTACTTGAATACTAACATATATTCACTGTCTTAGCACAATGGTGGAAATGTTAATCTTTTTCACTGTTCTTGTAACGCTAATTACTCTAATCTGTTTCATTCTCTTGATAATTGCAGTGCACATAAGAATCATAGGGCCAGATGCATCAAGCATTTCTGCGTTCGCAAACGGGCAGATTTGCAGAATCTGCCCATTTGCGAATGCAAAAATTGCTTTTCTGACGCAGCAAACCTAATTTTGTGACTCGCAAAATGGGTTTGCGATTCGGTATTAGGAAGGGGTGTTTTTAGGGCGTCCCTTCCTAATACTGAATCGCATCGGTATGTATGAATGTTTTGTGACTGGAATTGCGGTTGCAAAACATTTGCATTTTACCACCTACTTCAAGTAGGTGGTAACCCTTTCACAAATGGGAAGGGTTCCCCAAGGGACCCCTTCCCCTTTGTGAATGTTTGTCAAACCATTTTTAAGAGCAGGCAGTGGACCTGCTCTTAAAAAATGAAAAAAAACCTTTTCATTTTTTGTTTTGCACAGCATCTCGTTTTCCTTTAAGGAAAACAGGCTGCTTTACAAAATAAAAATTGCTTTATTAAAAAGCAATCACGGACATGATGATCTGCTGATCTCAGCAGGCCACCATCCCCGTGAATTTTGCAATTCCTAGGGTGTCGCAAATTGTGACCTACCTCGTTAATATTCATGAGGTAGGTCATTTGCGACCGCCTAGGAATCGCAAAAGGTGTACTATACACCTTCATAAATTGCATTTTGCTATTTCCTAATTGCGAATCCTTGTGATACGCAATTAGGGAATCACAAAATGCTATCTACATAGATCTGGCCCATAATGCTTTAATAAGTATTGAAACACCTTGTTGATTATTTCCTGTGTATTTCTCTGGGTATGCATGAGAGTACCAATGAAAGGGTTCTAGATCAGTTACCACGATTTCCTTGCAGGGTCTGGGTTGTCATGTTATGAGGTTGCACACACATTTGTTACCCTGTAAGGTTAGGTGTCCAGATGGTGCACTATGGACTAACAGGCAGCTAGACCAACATATCCTGAGGGTGTGCTTGACATCAGTCTGGCACATTCCTGGTGATTATGTTGTCAGACAATTGCACAGTTTTACAATGAGGTACAAGCCATATGACATCATGTTCCATACTTTGATGAACCATGGAGGCCTGTAGTTTCTTATTGCGTATAGCTGATTTATGTTTGCTGTACCTTAAAAGGCATTCTCATCCAGTTTTTCCCACATAGCCCAAACCACATAGGCATGATATAAGTTACACTACATTAGCTGTCCTCCAGTTAGGCATTTGTTTAGGTACCATAGAGACTCCCCTGTATTTCATATCTGTGGCAACTATACCTCGTTCACAAGCATGGCACTATCCATACAGGTTGTTACCCATTTTTGATGAATCCCTCATGATGAATTCTTGTATAAATATAGATGTTGGGGTAAACCTGGATTTCACTAATCAGACTCTCAGATTATCGTTCCTACATAATGCGAATAGTGATATAGGCAGTCTGTGCTCCTCATCATTAGCATTAAGGATATGCAATTGGAAGTTTATGATTTATCTTACTTTCTGATATAGGTTGGGTGATGGATCACACATACCAAGCTGTCCTTAATTTCATTCTATTTAGGTTCTATTTAGATTTAAACAGAGCTTCTCTTTTGTAATACCTTGCCCTTTTGTATGAGTCATGTACTCAATGTCTGGGGTATCACGTCTTGAGAAATTTTTATTTTAGTATATTCGCATCATGAACAAAGTTCTGTATTGTGGAACAATTTTTCAGAATGCGAAGAAATTGGCTTAAGTAGATTCTCTGTTTTTGGTAATGATGGTGAAAACTTTGAAAGTGAAGAAGCATACTCCTAGCCGCATTTTTGGTGTATAAGGACACTCTCGATGTTGTATCTAAATGTCTTGGCATTCTACTTTAATTCTGATAAACTTCAGAGTGAATCACAGATTTACATCACATCCAGGTAAGGAACTCATTAAGGGATTTTTCCTCTCCTTCCCAGATAAAGAAAATATTGTCGTTAATCTCAACCAGAGTTTGATATTTTCAAAGAAAGGGGCTTCTTCGTTGTCAATATGCTTCTCTTTGAATATCCACATGTAGATGTTTGCCACACTAGGGTTGCAGGCGGCCTCCACACTTACACCTTAAGTCTGTGTATATAGATCCCCTTCAAACACAAAATAGTAAATATATGTGGATAAAAATGGTTGATAAGTAGGACAAATTTGTGATGGCTATTTGATGATTTCATTGCAATTTTTCCTGTTGGACACTGTTGATACATATGTGGCCGTGAGAGTTTTAGGATATAGAATGAATGGGAATGTATGTAATATTAATGTTTTCTGGGTTTTTAACAGAGAAGGGATGGTTATGTGCTATATAAAGAGGCAGTTATGAAATTGTATGTTGTGTTTTTTATATTTTTGCAATATAAGGTGTGTAGTATTTAGAAGATATGTACTACTGTAACTAAATGAAACTTATTGTGTTAATGGAGTAATATTCGAATAAATGAAAAGATATCAACAGAATGATGATATACTGACTCTTTAAATATATTCGGGGAAGTGGGGTCTTTTTGGATGTCTCCTGTCATTAACATTATCAGGAGCCCTTTATTTTTGAATATTACGGCTGCCACAGTCATCAACTTCGAATCAGGAGTGCATACTAACTGCTATTGTGGGAAGATACAGTTGTAGATTGGAGGGAATGTAGTGTTGCTGCTTCTTTGTTTATTTACCAACAGGGTTGTCACAAGCTTTGCTCATTTTGGGCTTGACCTGAAGAGGACCCTGAGCTGAGTTGGAGCCAGGCATCTGGCTCGAGCAAAGCTTGAGCCTTTAAGGGCTTGTCCACCTCTTCCCCTTCCCATGTGAGTTCTGTGGTCATCCATATTCCGTCATCCTAGTCATCTCCACTGCCCTCCATGATAGGAAGACCAGATAAACCACTTGCTGACAGCACAGCTAAGAGCTCTGGAAACAGAGCAATATCCACATATGGGCCAGTTGAAATTATGATGCTATGGAAAGTGAAGCGGGTACCCAGCTGTGGAAACAGGGACACCAGTGAAGAAAAAACTGCTTTACGTATAAAAATTAATTTAAATAAAAACACTACATTTATATTTATTTATATTTTTTATTATTTTAAATAATTTAATTTAACATTATTTCCTATGGGGTTTTATTTTAAGTCCATACTTCCCTTATTTTCTATGGGAGGGTGCTGTAGTACCTAGTGACTCTCCATGCGTTGTGCTGGACTTGCTACAAAATTGTAAGTTCATACAAAAGTGTAAGTAATACAAAAGCGCTGTTTATGAATACCACAAAGCAGTAAACGTAATCTAAAGTGTAGGTTAAGTTTGGGAATCCAGCCTCATGATTTGCTTCTGACTGCAGACAGTGGTTGATTTGTGTCATCTCCCTTCATCCAATGGTGTGTTTGGATCCCCTTTGACCATTGCTTAAGCTAATAGAATTCACATTTTGTACCAGGCTTACCATTAGTTTTTGGCAATTAAGTGGTGCTGTTCTTTTTTATCCACTAAGCTTGTAGCGTTAGTGCAATGCAGCAGTGCAGTCATGATGAGTGAAAAATAGAACACAGGCACAGGAGTCACAGAAAGAGGCAGGCTCCACAGGCTCAACACAAAGGGCCAGATCACAAAACATTTTAACTGGTGTTATTGCATGCCCTAGGTGATACAATAAAGCAGTGCTTGGTGCAAACATCTTTTAACATTGTATTATGAAAGCAGGTTTGTGGAGGCAGTAATGAGTGACAAGAATATTTGTGCATGTTTGCTTTGTGGCATTTTGTTATGGTGATAATATGTGTTTGTGCTACATTATGACAATTTGATGTTGTTGAGTTGTACTGTGACCACTGTCTTGCATTCTGTTTTGATTGTTTTGTGTTGTGCCCTGTTATTTTTCAATTGTGTTGTTATGTTGTTTTGTATGTGGTTTTGTATTTTGTTCAGCTGTTTAGCTTAGAGAGGTTAACAGATCCTGCTACATGTCCATCCAAAAGCAGCACATGCTTTTAATGTTCTGGTAACAAACATCCATTTAGCGTTTTGTAATGTGGTAAAATAATTCTGGTCCAACTATTTAAATATTAAAGGCACTATTTAGCACCACACAGTGGCAGAGACTTTCTTATATTAGAACTTGCAATGCTCACTGAGGCACAGAGTAACTAAATGTTGATGCACCCATAAGCCAAAAATGCTGCACTGCACTGCCCTGCGTTTGAAGGAGAGAGCAGGATAGTGACATATTTACAGAGAGATGGCACTCTCCTCCCTCACCCTAGCACCGGCCAAGAAATGTGATCCTGTGCGTCATGCACACACCTTTGCACCATAATGCAAGTGGGTCTATCTGAGTTTAGCATAGGTTTTGTTCTGGAAAGATACTCTTCCAGTATAGAAACCTATCCTTAGACTAACTATAAAACTTTTCCCATTTTGTACAGTGCAGCACATATGCAAAGTTGGAAAAGATGCACCACCCATGGAACACTCCCTTCACGATAAGTAAAGCAAAGTTATGCATTGGACAGTACATTGGTTAAAAGATTTTGCATTTATTCGTGACGCAAACATGGCACAAAATCTTAGTAAATCAATACACTCCTTATTGTGATACAGCCCAAAGTGTCTGTGCATATTTGTACATGCCTGAGTTTGGAATACATTGGTACATTAAAGCACACCTCTAGGCTTTGTCAGTGCCTGTTGGTTTAGCCTTGGTTTTCACTCTAAGTCAATTACAAAAACAGACCCATAAATATTTTCTAAATGCTTTCGTTCATAAACACTATTTAAAACACGTGATCTGATGTATTTTGTTTATCTTTATTGTCTCTACTGTATTGAACTCAGGATCATTATCGTGTTTTGTCACGGAAAGGACATCCATTACCAAAATGTTTTCCTTTAATTATCGTGTACTGAACTCACAAAACCACTTATGTCTGCTTCCGCAGGTCTTTAGCTATATTGACAGTGGTTGGTGCAACCTTTTATGCCCTCTACTCATTATCTACTTTCGTTTTGGGAGCTGTTTTCAGCACCTGTTCTGAGGACATTTTGTTCATAGCTTTAACGTTTTGTATTTTCATTTCCAGACTGCATATTTTGCATCTGCTATAAATGCAACTAAATTACTTTTCACTTCTAATGTAAGCACTCTTCACACATATAGCATCCTTTTACCATAGTTTAACTCGGATGGTTTGTACTAATTGTTGCAACATGCCCAAGTCCATTGACATTTATAATTTCTCAACCAAAAAATACCTGAAGTTAAATTGCATGGGGGAAATGCTAGTAATGAAGCCGCCATTTTGACTATATTGCTTTTAACTGTAGAACTATGAAACAAAATTTTAATGATTTTGTCAATTTTTACTGCAATCGAAATGTATTCCTTTCCTGCATCTTCTGAAACACTGTATATCATTATTTTTTTTTTCAGTATACGTTTAGGCCGCAGTAAAATTATGTCAGCTGTAAAAAAATTAGTTTACTCACTTGGCAAGCGGTTTACGCTTCCTGCTCTGTGTATCCTCATAAAAACCTAAATTGTTACTAGTCTTTTTATTGTATGTCTTCTAGTGCCTCTCATTCTGTTAATCTGCTTTGTATCAAAACCAATATCTTCCCTTTTAAAAATGTTTTGGTCCACAATTGTATATATATTTATGTAACAAAATGCCCTAAAATATGTTTACACCTCTTATCGAGTCTTGGACATTGTTAGACCTGGCATCATTGCCGTGGGTTTCCCCTGTATTTTTTGCCTTAACCTCCTGTGTTTTTGCTGTGTGTTGGACTCCGTTTTGCTGGTCTAGATGCTTTGGGCACTTTGACACTGCTGTTCGGTGCCAAAGTGCAAGTGCTCCCTTTGTAAATTATTGTTATAATTGGTGGTTTCATGATTGGCATATTTGATTTACCAGTCAGTCCCTAGTTCAGTGCACTGTACCTAAAATGCTGCTGGTGGGTTGCAGCACTGGTTGTGCCATCCACATAAGCATCCCGTAAATGTAACTCAGGCCTGCCTTTGCAGAGCCTGTGTGCAGTTTGGTACTGACATGTCGACCTGACAAGTGCACCCACTTGCCAGGCCCTAACCTACCCTTTTCTTACATGTTAGTCACCCCTAAAGTAGGTCCAAGATCCCCCTGTGTGCAGGGTGCAATGTATGGGAAAATAGGACATGCCCTGATGTGTGTGGTATGTGCTGATAGTGAATTACAACCAATTTCATTTTTCACTATTGCAAGGCTACCTGTTCCCATAGGATAGTATGGGGAGTTTGCTTTTAACAACTTACAAACATAACTACTCCTGGGAATAAGGTAGGAAAATAACGTTTAGTATGCCTGAACTCAGAATGTTGAAATGCATCTTTTAGCAAGGGTGATTTTATATTCAGTGTTTGAAAATACCACTATTAGAAAGTAGGTATTTACTTGCTTAGCCATCCAGTGTGGCTCTGCTAGGTTTGTGTATTGCATGTCTAGCTTTGGATGACAGGGGCTGAGAAGGCGCAGTGGTCCAGAAAGAGAGATGAGTCAGGGCTGGGCTGAATAGACCTGGGCTGCATTTAGAGTAGGGGGAGGAGATTTCCTTTCACCTGAATGTGCTTGGTCTGCCTTCCAAAATGCTGTCTCCACCTCCTGCCAGGAAGCTGTACCAGAGAGGACAAAACTGGTTTTGACCAAGCACAGGGCTTCTCTGCCACCAGAGAACAAAGGATTTTGTAGTATAGATATTGGGGCCCAGACCCCAGAAATTTCGATCATTTCTGGAAATCAAGAGGAACCTTTGCCAAGGAGAAGAGCCGAAGAAGCTGAGGAGGAATACTGCCCCTGTGTTGTTGGCTGTCTGGGGTTGGCCTGCAGTGGCTACTTGCTGCCAAAGAAAGGAGAAAAGGACTTTGCAGTTTGCTGTGTCCCCTGCTTGAGGAAGATCTGCAAGGGCTTGAATTGGGCTTGCCTCCGGTTCTGAAGACTCAGGGACACAAAGACTTCATCACCAGCTCCCCTGAACTTCCTTGCTGGGAGTTCTGACCTGCTCAAAGATGTCTGCAGTTGTTTTGGACCTCAGCCCTGCCCGCAGCTGGAGAAATCACCACACGATGCATCAAGCGCACCGGTCTCCTAAGTCCGAGATCACCGCACCAATTTCGACGCAAGGCCTGCTGTGCGGCTGCAAGAATACACGCATCGTTCTGGATCCTTGCATCGCGGCACCAAGTTTGTTGCATCGTTGGGGGATGCAGTAAGAAACCGAATGCATCACCTCCCCACTCAGTAAGAAACCGACGCATCACCTCCTCTCCGAAAAAGCAACCAATGCATCACCCAGTATAGCAGTGAGGAACTGACTCACCACCTCCACCGGAGCAAGGATCCGAGGCATCACCTTCTCTGAGTGTAGGAAACCAACACATCACCTTCCTTGCGGTCCTTTTTGTTTGTTTGCGTGACACATTCAAGGTACTTTGTGTGAAAAGGGTTGCATCTGCAATTTGCTTTGAACAGAACTATCTCTATCATTTGAATGTCATATTTTTATTACTGAACTGTTGATTTTTGTTGTTTTGGTCTTGTTTGGTTTAGATAAAGATCACTTATTTTTCTAAACTGTTGTGGTGTCCATTTCACTGTATTACGGTATGTGTTCACAAATGCTTTACATAATGCTTCTGAGATAAGCCTGTCTGCTCGTGCCAAGCTACCAAGGGGGTAAGCAGGGGTTATTTTAGAAGTGTATCCCCTTTACCCTGACTAGGAAGAAGGGTCCCTACTTGGACAAAGGTATCTACCTCTTCCAACTAGAGACCCCTATTTCTAACAGACATCTACCACATTCCATTCCAAACCTAATTCAGTCTTTTCCTCGGTACCTTTCAGTCGTGTTATAATTAGTTGACAAGTGACTACCCCTTTTTCCCCTGCAAGAAATAGTAACATTGCTAAATACAGAATGGGCAACTGTTTTAGGGTGCAGAATATTTAACAAGCACAGGTAAAGCCATTACGGCCTTCCAAGATGGCAATGCAGTAATGAAGAGGAGTCTTGGCCCTGATGCCCCCTGACAGGGCTCCTTTGAAGGCCTGGCAGCCCACCACCAGAACTGTGGTGTCCATGCAGACTTTGGTGAGTGGGACACCTGCTGAGCGTTGCCGGCCCGACTGTTAGACCTGGCATCCTTGGCGTGGTTCACCTGTCATTTTGCCTCTGCCGGCTGTATTTTTGACTGTGTGCTGGACTTTGTTTCTGCTGATTTTGTACTCTAGGAATTTTAGCACTGCTGATCAGTGCTAATCTGCAAGTGCTCCCTTTGCAAATTGTGATTATGATTGGATATCCCTGATTGACATATAGGATTTATTAGCAATTCCCTAGTAAAGTGCTCCGCCGATGAATAGCCCTGTGATCTTGTCTCTGACCTGGCATTGCATTGTCTGTGAGTGCAGTTTCACCTGTCATGTCGACCTGGCAAGTGCACACACTTTCCAGGCACAAACCTTCCCTTTTCCTACATGTGAGGCACTCCTAAGGTAGGCCCAAAGTAGCCCCTTGGGCAGGGTCCAATGTTTGTGAAAGGTAGGACATGTCCTCGTGTGTTGTACATGTCTTGATAGTGAAATACTGCCAATTTCATTTTTCACTATTGTAAGGGTTATGTGTCCCATAGGTTATAATTGTAGAAGAGATAGAGATTTGTAGTATGGGCTCCCTGAGCTCATAATTCAAAAATACATCTTTTAGTGAAGTTGTTTTTAAAATTGTGTGTTTGAAAATGACACTTTTAGAAAGTGGGTATGTTTTTTGCTTTTCTATACTGTATCTCTGCTTGCCTGTTGAGTCAATTTCTGATTTTAGACTGACATGGGCTGTGCATTCACTCTTGGCAGTCACACAAAGGGAGCTGAGTTGTGCCCTGCATATCCTGATGGCTCATCACCAGGCTGATGGGCCTTTTCGACCCTCGGGAGGCCTGGTAGCATGGTGGGAGAAGTTGTCACTGGCAATTAAATAGGGTTGTGCTAGTCCTCTCACCCCCCTGGGGTGTGTCTGGAGCCAAGGCAGGAACTTGTGAACTGCAAAACCTTATATTTGAAGTATGCCCACTTCAAAATCTAAAAGGGGTTTAACTATTGGGCCTGTAACCCCACATTTTGTAAACACTTCTGGACTGAGGACTCTAAAAGAAGAAGAGCTGAAGACAGGGGCGGCTGGTAAGTTTTGGAGCGAGGCCGGTGGATGGGACATACTCGCATGCACATGCACACATACACATAACACTTAAAGCAATGTATTCACACATATGCACGCATGCACACAAACACATTCATTCACAACACTCTTCACCAAACATTCATACATACACGCACGCACACAAACACATCCATTCACAACACTCTTCACCAAACATTCATGCATACACACACACACACAGAAACACATCCATTCAAAACTCTCTTCACCAAACATTCATACATACACACACGCATGCACCAAACAGTTTAGAACAAAAACAAACACTTACCTGCAGCCAGCTCTGCCTCGGAGGTTCCAGAAGGTTAGTGACTGCTGCCTTCCCTCATTGGCTGACTTAAGGACAGCCAATGAGGGAAGGCAGCAGTACCAACGTCATCACAGAGTGGGATGGGGTCAGTGAGACTCCTGACCCCATCCTACTCTGTGATGAAGTGTCACTGATTGACAATCGGCCCTGGGCGTTTCAGGGCTTAAAACTGAAGCACCCAGGTGCAAGGCAATCAGTGACGCTACCCCTTGTCACTGAGGGGAGGGCATCAGGGACATTTGCTAAGCTGAGGACGTCAGGCCCACAGGAGCTGTGACTTCCTCAGCCCAGCAAAGTTCAGCTCAGGCAGCCAGTAGCCTGCGCTACATGCGCATGTCTGGCTCCTGGCTGCTTGAACTGAAAGCAAACAGTGTCTGTCAGGCTGACCTTTGTGCAGCTTGAAATACACTGTTCACGAAGGGCGAAAGGTGGAGAGGCTTTGCTCCTCAGCCCCAATGGACCGGCCGCTCCTGGCTGAAGAGCTGTCAGGAGGAGTACTACTCCGTTGCTGTGCATTGATATGCTAGGTTGTCCTGCAGTTGCTGCTTCTGCCTGTGGAGCAGTGAAAGAAATGGACTTTCTGAAGCCTGCTGTTCCAAGATTCTCCAAGGGCTTGTGTGTGTTTGTCTCCTGTTGGAAGTCTCATGGCCATCAAAGACTTCATCTGCAGCATCCCTGAACTCCACTGCAGGAAGTTCTGACCTGCCAAGTGGTATCAATTAAAGTTCTGAGCCCTTGGTGGTGGTTCCTGCTGCAAAAGACTTCAAAATTGACACATCGCCCTTCTAGGGACAGTTTTTTCAATGAAGCACCATGATGCGGGAGAAGGTTCCACTCAACGTCACTGAGCGGCTGAAGAAATTGACACAGTTGAAAAAAACGCGCAGCCCGAGTCCAGAGCACAGAGTCTCTGACGTCTGAGACCCCGGCTCCGACTTGAGCGCAGGCCCTCCTCTGCGGCTAAATGAATTGACGCATTGTAATCTGCGGCTGGAGGAATTGACAAAGAGCACCTCTTTTACAGCCGCAACATTGACTCCAGCATTCACAGATTTGCATGCATCGCAGTTGTTCGCCAAGTTTCCTAACACATCACCTGCACACCAGAACCATCTTCAGATTTTGATGCATCGCTTCTCCACACAATCCGGAACTGACGCAATACTTATCCTGTGTACAGCAGAACTGACTCATCGCTTCCCAGAGGACTCAAGAACTGATGCATCTCTGTGTTTTCCATTGCTTCTCTCCTTTGCAGCTGTTTTTCAGCTTGAATTTTGACGTATCAAGGGTACTTTGTGCTAAAATCACCTCATCCATAGAGTTCTATGGAAAGAATTGCTTAAACCTTTCAAAAGTGATGTCTTGAACTCTGTATGTCGGATGTTTGTCATTTTGGTATTGTTTGGTTTGGATAAAGATTGTTTAATTTTCTAAACTGGTGTGGTGTCCATTTGCTTTCACTGTGTTATTGTGTATGTTCTGGACAAATGCTTTACAAATCTCCTCTAAGATAGGCCTGACTGCCCTTGACAAGCTACCAAGGGGTGAGGAGGGGTTATCTTGGGTGTGTACCTCCCTTGCCCTGACTAGAAGGGAGGGTCCCTACTTTGTCAAGGTGCATACCACTGCCAACTAGAGACCCCCATTTCTAACACCGACCAAACCATGGCATGACGGAAAAAATACTGATGGCCCAGCACAGGAGAGAGGGAGCTGCCTCAGTGCCAGAGTCTCAGTGTGGGAAGTGGAGCTGTGGTGCAGCCCTAAACAGTTTATCCTGAGAGGCATTGACACAACAAAATAAATAATTTCTTGGCTTTGCTGGCTCATCCAACTGTAGGACCATCTGTTGTGGGAGCTGCAAGGTCTGGAATGAAGAGCCTTCTCTCCTTCCAAGGCTCAGACCAGCACATAGCACACTACTTGATGGGGCAACACAAAGGGCTCACCACAAGAGGAGGCGCCTGACCCCACTAAGGCAGGAGTTTGCTTCCTTCTGTTGGCTCCCCACAGCCGCTCTTAGGCTGCGCCAGAGCTTGTGCCTTTGATCCCAGAATTCTGATTCATTCCATGCACCCCAATTACCCGGGGTGATAAAAACTGCAGTGCAGAAATATCTCTACCCCTTCTCTTCCATCTTGCAATATCGACATGGATGGGTCTCTCCAATGTATTGTTCCTCTTCCTAAAATGTAGACTTTGGGTATTACTTTCTTGACAAATCTTTAAAACACTTAATGGAAAGAGAACAGCGCGTTGACACTTCTGGACCATATAGTTTGACCCTGTGTCTGAGGCCTCAGGACACAGACCATGAAATAAAGGTGTGGCTGAGGTGACGGTAAAGTAGGATCCAGCTAACCAGCTGATACAAATATGGACAGATTTAAATACAGTGAGCTTAGAACCCATGCAGGACAACCCTGCTGCGTCTGCCACTTTCACAATATTACAAGCCATCAAAGACTCTAGATCAGCACTCCCTTGAGATAAATATGGAGGAAATCCAAATAGATGTAACTCTGCTGTGACAGGATCTCCGTAACACAGCAGATAAGGTTAAGGAAGCAGAGTCAAGACACTCAAAACTCAAGGAGTAAACAAAGGCAATGCAGATCACTTTGACTCAACTAGCAGCAACTTCTTAGCGCATTGAGGCAAGGATGCTAAAAGGAGGACGAGACATAATAACATTCATATAGTAGGTATTTTGGAGGAAGCGGGGCCATGATACTTAAGCCTTTCCAGCCACGTGGCTGTAGACATGGGTACCTAAATACAATATCTCTCAGTGTTTTATTTTTGAACAGGTAAACAGAGCTCTGCTACAGAAGCCTCCACCCATTACACCCCCGACCTATATATAATACATAATAATTTTAACTACTATGATAGGGCTATTATGCTGTCTGTAAGGCTGTTACTGTCCCCTTGGAACACAGAAAGATAATGTTGTTTTTGAACTATATGAGAACTGCGTCACTCCTTTATAGAGGTTCAGTAAAGACTAAATTCCATGAAGCTGGCCTATGCACTTAAGTTTCCAGCCAGGCTGCAAGTAAGCTTTAATGGGAAATCTTTATTCTTTAACTCCTTGGTGAAGACTTGGGACTGGGTGGAGGAGAGGCGGGACCTCCACAGGACATGCCTTCTGCCACCCAGAAGTCCGCAAGACTGTCATGGGCACAGCAAAAATGATCAAAGAAATACCTCCAGGACTTTTCTACGACCTCGACCCCCTCCCAGGACAACATACAGGATGAAAATGTAGGGGAAAAAGCAGCCTGACCCAATAGATAACACCAATCCTCAATACTTGACCCTCAGAGATGATGCCCAGAAGGCCTCTGTGATTCCCTGACACAATAGCAGATAATAAATGTGAGGACCTCCCTTCCCTTTTTGCTACATAAACATCTCTCCTGGACTACCTGCATGACCCTGAACTGCAGTGCGGAGCAGGCAGCCTCCAGGATAGATCACGATGAACCCAGACTTCTTTCAGTGGATAATGGGGAGGGGGGACTTGGCAGACTAGTAATGCATCTCTCTCTACTTGCTTCTTATTTTTAAATTTGAGTTGATTTACTCGTTAGCAGCCATTTTCTAATATTTTTCTTTTCTTTCCTTCTTTTACTTGAATACAGGCAAAATATGCTTCAGGGGGTGTAGTATAGAGTGGGGGGAGTTCAGAGAGCTCTATTATTACTGTTTTGTAGGAAGCCTTTAACACCAATTTAAAGCTTGGTTTTAGTTCTGTTTTTCAATCTATCGCCCCACATCCCTTCTACCAGCCATAAGCGAGGTAACAGAAAAACATGTTAACCTAACTCTCTCTGGGTTCCTCGAAAGCCATAGCCTGCTCCATTCTTCTCAAACCGGGTTCCGACCAAGCCAAAGCAATGAAACCGCTTTATTGGCGGTGGTAGAGGAAAGTAGGAAAATCCTGGACTCAGGAGGTTCGGCTGCAATTCTGCTCCTGGACCTGAGCGCCACATTTGATACGGTGAATCACTCGATTCTGATTCAGTGACTCAGGAATATAGGAGTAGATGGTATGGCACTCCAATGGCTAGGGGAGAACCGTTCAGGTTTTTGAAGAAAATATTGTATCTAAGTCCTCCCATTTGCTGAGTGGGGTGCCACAGGGCTCCTCACTCAGCCCGACTCTTTTTAATATTTATATGTCCCATCTAGCAGCCAGAGTAGCTCCCCATGGAATCCAGATAATCACCTACGCAGATGACACACAATTGGTGGTCGGACTCAATCAAACAGACCATAAAATCCATATCCTCTACCCCTGTCTAAACGACATCTCAAACTGGATGGATGACTCCCAGCTAAGGCTTAACGGAGGTAAAACTGAGATTATGATTTAAGGCAACACTCTCAGCTTCAATCCCAACTCGATGTGGCCCTCTCACATGGGTCCAGCCCCAGTCCTGAAAGCAGAAATTAAGAGCCTTGATGTATGGCTGGACCAGGACCTGAGTCTAAGGACCCAAGCCAGAAAAACAGCAGCTCTCTGCTACAGCCTACTTAGAATGGCCCGAAAGGTCCTGCCTCTCCTTCCCTTTGAGGCCAGGAAAGTACTGGTCCAATCATTAATACTCTCGAGACTGGACTATGGGAGCGCCCTGTGCTTGGGCGCCCCCATCTCCGCAGTTACAAAACTCCAATCAGTACAAAACAGAACCTCCAATAGACTATCAGCTAAACCAGCCCTCCGTTCCCTTCACTGGCTTCCGGTTCAGGAACGGATTAGGTTCAAGGCCTTGTGCTTAGTTCATGAGTCAATGCATGGCCTTGGCCCACCTATGCTCTCCACCTTGATTCGCCCATATAAAGCCAAGCGGAATCTTCGATCTGACAATTTTTACCTAGCAGAGATCCCTAGGATCAAAAGGTCCAGAAGTGGTGGTAGGCTCTTTTCTTATAATGCCTCCAAACTCTGGAATTCCTTGCCTCTTCACCTTCGCACAATCCTTAACCATTTGGCTTTCCGGAAGCAATTAAAGACCATGCTCTTCCCTTAGCCCTCTTTATTCCCTTGTGTCAGTTATTAGCGCTGGGATGCTTCCGGGTAGCCATGCGCTCTATAAATGTCCTTCCATTCCATTCTACATCCATATGCATTAAACACATGGGAAAACACCAATCATAAACAGGGAATGTTTTATGCAGTGTGGGTCCTGAAAGCCTGGGATACATACCCAGCATATATTTATACTTTCTCAGTCACATGCAACAAGCAACTTAGCACAGGCACCTCCCACAAATACACCTTAATTTCCACATCAGGCATAAAGATAAAACCTCCTGAGACGTATATATATCACGTGACCACTGGCCAATAGACTCTTTTTTCTTGGAATGCGAACAGTCTGAACGATAAGATTAAGTGGGTTGCAGTTCTCTTATGAGCCAAAAAGCATACCCTGCTATTATCAAGTCACAGGAGACACACCTCTTGGGAACACAGTATAATTTCTCGGGACACAACGGTCTATCATTCAGGGGCCCATCATTCATCATCCTATACAGGCTATATATTAATATCAGAAGAGGAGATGAGCATGGTTTAACAGGTTCAGATCCTCCCGAGGCCTTTCTGACTACTCCCAAAAAATGGGCTGAGGGATATCCCAGTCTGTGGTGACTAAATGCTTGGTGCCACAAGACACATGCCTCGCTGACCTCCTCAGAAACCACATAGCAGAATTTTTTGAGGGGAATGCAGGGTCGGTGTCTTTGTGGGTTTGTCTGTGGAAACCCTTTAAGACTGTAATTTGAGGGAGAGCAATGTCATAATGCAAAGCAAGTGACAGAGAAATTCGACAGAAGGCAGCAGACTTAGAGGACCAAATATGAGCCCTGGAGAGTCACTGAACTGATATTCAGAGGAAAACCACACTACAGTCATTCAATACTATTAATCCTCGAAAACATGCTACTAGACACTGCTAGATGTGCCTGGCTTCTGTCACATATGTTTTATGAACAGTTGTTTAATCAGGTCAGTGGTCCCGTATAGGTTCCTTGTTTTTGTGAAAGAGAAAACAATTGATAAAAGGTCCCGCAAATTTTTAATCGGGGCTCTATAATATACAGTGTCATGGAAATACAACAATAAAAAGTAAAACAACCTCTAAACAATTTAGGGGCCGATTACGATGTGGCCCGTGAAGGCTCCGACTGACGGTCAGAGCCTTCCAGGCCACATCGTAACGGGGTGGTCGTTTGCCGCATTTTGATGCTGGTGGTCGGAAAGTAAACCATCTGTTTTTTCCAGCTGTCTTCAGATGGACTCAAGGAGCCAGTCGACCAGTTGGAACCAGCCCATAATCCCAAAGAGTGGGATTTTCCAACCTTGGGATTACGATGCACGGTTTCCAACAAGGTTTCCAAGCTGACCTGTCCGACATGGAAACCATGTCAGAAAGCATGTTTGAGGGTCCACAGCAGGGCCCCCATAAGTGCGCAGCCTCTGGTTGTGGTGTGTGGGGGCACCTATGGTGCCCTCCTGTTCATAACTGCAATCCATGGCCCGGGGTGCATGGATGAACAACACCTCCCACTTTTCAATGGGAGTTTGTGTTACGGCCGGTTTACGGCAGTAACACAAGCCCCCATTGAGAAATGGGAGTATGCGACCAAACAGTGTTCGGTCGCATTGTAATTGCCAGGTCTGGACCTCCGACTGGAGGTCAATCTGTCCAAGGACCAAGGTGGTGTCGGGCAGATGCAAGTCGGCCGACATCGTAATCAGGCCCTTAGTGTATCATGCAATTAATTTAATCATTGCAGTATATCAAGAGATTTTTTCAAAGTCAGTGTTTTCTTTTTTGTTTTTATGTATGATCCAGTGCTCACAGATAAGTGAAAAAAGGTATTCTAGTGAGCGATAGAAAAGTAAAAAGACCCAATTCTTAAAAAGCATAACATTGAACTCCTATAAATGAATTTATATAGTAAAACCAGTGTTAGAATGGGGAACCTCTGGTTGGCACAGGCAGGTACTTGTGACAAGCAGTGGTCCCTTCTTCTATTCAGGGCGAGAGAATTACCCCTTCAGAACAACCCCTGCTCACCCTATAGGTAGTGTGGCGCGAGCAGTCAGGGCTAAACTTCAGGGCGCTAGTCAGTTAAGCATTTATGATCACACACAGTAAACCACAATGATCCCCCACAAATGGACACCAGGCGTAAGTTGTATCAAAAATACGGATGCTTTATATAAAAGATTCTTTGTTACGCAGGCATGTGCAAGACCATCAATAACGGTTGCGAAATGGAAGCCACAAGATGATAATTAGGCACTGTTCTTGTCTTTGGTAACTTATTCGATCACGAGCGCTTCACAGGGCTCGGTTGAGTCGGTCCAGTCACGGTGATGCGCAGTGCACCCGGGATACAGTGATACGGGGAAATCAGAACGTTGCGGACCCCGAGTCCGATAGAGAGTTCACTGTACCTGGGAACGTGCGATGTGCTTGGACGAGTCTTCAGGGGAGATGCAGGTTCTGCACCTCGTGGGTCTTCCGGATCAAGAATTCAGCGGGCGGCTCTCGGTAGACAGGTGCGGCCCAGGGCCTCCGACACGGACTGTGCGGGAGGTCACTGCGGAGGGCGGCACGGTCAGACTCAGGCTGGGAGGTGAAGCGGGGCGGCCGGATACGTTACGACGTACGGGCGGCAGTCCGAGGCTTGATTTCACTTCCCAAGTAGAAATCCGGCGGGAGGGCGAGAGGGCACCAGGCACGCTCCAGTGGCAGGCAGGTGACAGGGAAGCGGGGCGGCCAGCCTCGATGGGTCCAGAGCGACTCAGGTAGAGCGGGGCTCTTGGCGAGGGGAGGCGGCCAGGCTTCTGGGTGTCACGGCCCTAGGAGGGGTGGCAAGGTGCGCAGAGCACTCCGGCGGGAGAAAGCACACGGCCCGAGTTCTCAGACGAGCGGAGACACGGTGAACCCACTGGTCCTGGGGTTCAGTTCAGGGGGCAAGCTCTTCTTCCAAGCCCTTGGAGATAGTTGAAGAACAAAGTGCAAAAGTCTCTTTCAGTCTTTTTCCTCTCCTTCCTCAGCAAGGCACCTACTGCAGGCCAGTCCCTCAGGTCAGGGAAAGTTACTCCTCCTTCAGCTTCTTCCAGGTCCTTCTAGTCGGGCAGAGGTCCTTCGTGGTTCAATCTGGATCTGATCTCTTAGGAGCCAGGCTCCTACTTTTATACAGGGATTCTTTTGTTCTTTAGCGCCAGGGGGCCTGGGCCTGGCTCAGTCCAGTTTTGGAGCACTCTGTTGTGGTGACTCGGCTTGTTCCTTTCAGCAGCAGGGCAGAGACATCAGCCGCTCCACAGGGGGCGGCGCCGGCTTTGTGGTGGCAGAGCACAGGTCTATTTAAGAGTCAGGGTGCACTCCTCCCACCCATCCTGGTGTAATCTCTCTACCCACCACCTGGCAGCCAACCTGTCTCCTGGAATCCCCCAGCCCTGCTCCTGTACTGTTGCTAGGCAGAACACACACCCACAGCAGAGGCGGACTGAGATGGTCAGGCACGCAAAGGCTAACTTTCTAAAAGTCGCTTTCGCAAACCCAGGATATTAAAATAACCTTTACTAAAAGATGTATTTTATTATCCCGAGTTCAGGCATACTAAACATGACTTTCTACCATGCTCTCTGAGTCCACTGGGGTCACAGCGTGTAGCGATCCCAGCAGCCCATTCTGGCCTATGGAGAGCAGGTAGCCTTCAATAGTGAAAAACGAAAATGGCTGTAATTCACTATTAAGACATGCCACACACATCAGGGCATGTCCTACCTTATGCCTACAATGCACCCTGCGCTTGGGCCTACCAGAGGGGTGACTAACATGTAGTTAAGGGAAGGTTTAGGGACTGGCAAGTGGGGACACTTGCTCAGTCAGCGCGACGGTACCAGACCGCGCGCAGGTTCTGCAGTGGCAGATCCTAGACACATTTTACCCCGCTGCTTCGGTGGGTGGCACAATCGGTGCTGCAAGCCCACTAGCAGCATTTGGATATACAAGCCCTTGGCACCCCTGGTGCACTCTACAAGGGACTGACAGTAAACCAAATATGCCAAACGTGGAAGTCAATTCACATAATACATTTTACCATAGGGAGCACTTGCACTGTGGCACTGGATGGCAGTGGCACAGTGCCCTGAGCAGCTAACACCAACACAAAAACACATTGAGGCACAGACAAAAATGGAAGGGTGACCCACGCCAATGGTGCCAGGTCTAACAACCAGGATTAAATATTGTTATGAGGTCGACGGCGTTTCAATCTCAAATGTTTGATATCTTCAGGACACGTGCGTAAGCACCTGATATCACTGGAAAAGAAGAGAAGGAGGAGGAGGTTGTAAGGCCAGAGCAATTAAGGGCCTAATATAGTTATAAGACATAGTTAAATAGTGAATGATAATTAATGTGGATAGTGCAGATTTGATTTAGATCATCAAGTTGCTATGAGGCCAACCGATGAACAACCGGTAGAGGTACAGCCAACCTGTGTTGGTGTGAGTTATGTTGCCTACATCTTCGTTTATGGCGGATATTAAAGGCATAATAGTTGTTTACCTGGTAATCGTAGGAATAGTCAATGCAATGGAACTTACAGAAGGGAACACACTTTTCGGGCCGCTTGAGAGCCAGCAACGCCTTGCTCCTTCTTCTCTGGGGTGGGATTTGGTCCCCCAGACGCAATCCTGACACAGCGAGGGGGAGGAGCTCCGCACGCCTACATCTCCTTTGCCTGTATCCCACAGCGCGGGACGCATTTTTCGGGCCGCTTGAGAGCCAGCAACGCTTTGCTCCTTCTTCTCCGGGGTGGAACTCGGTCCCCCAGAAGCCATCCTGACACAGTGAGGGGGAGGAGCCCCGCACGCCTACATCTCCTTTGCCTGCATCACGCAGCGCATAATGTGCGTGGGAGTGCCCAGGCCCCACCCAGGCAAAGCCCGGGCCAAGGGAGGGCCCATCTGCGCCCGTCAGCGCCAGGAAGAGACAGGGCAGGGCCACTTCTCTTGGCCTTAAACTGTGAGTACTTTCGATAACTTGGTGTGCTGTGCCTTACTCAGTTCACTAAGTCTCACCTTCCTTGAAGTGACCAGGGCTTGGTGTCATACTGTGGTCTTGAAACTTGATCAAGTTATGGGTAAAAGAAAGGCTTCTGACAAAAACCAGGGAGATTGTAATGCCAAAACAATCCCAAGACATGCTGCTGATGATTGCACCCTTATTGAAATCGACAAACTTATTGAGGAAGTGGAGGACTTGCTTGCCCTCCAACCAAAGCCCAAAGGGTCACCCCAGCAAGGGAAGTCCTCCAATGGGCGTGGGAAGGCTAAGGTGGGAGACCAGAAGCTCCAGAAAAGCATTGTCACCTACCTTGACAAAGTGCCAGTAACCTCTCCTGTTATTACATCAATTACAAACCCGAGTACCCTGGGCGCGCCACCTGCTTCTATCTCCCCCCCTTTTGTTAACAACAGCTCAACCAAAGGGGAATGAGGAACATATAATTGCAAGCGTGGATTGCTCGAATCATTACACAGTGCTAGGAAATCTTGAGACTATGGAGAATATCCCTCAATCGTTAGGGGAGCACGTTTCTGTGAAGACCAGTACTATTGAAGGAACTGTGGCCCTAAGTGATCAACTAGTAGAATTAAGGAATTAAATTAACTCACTAAGGGAGACTATGGAAAAGATGGCCAGACTACTAACTGGGAAACTAGAGACACTTACTGATCTAGTCTCGCAGAAACAATCTATCGAATCTGGGCCTGGTTCCCCCTTTGACGTCTAAGACGATGGTTGATAATCTAATTGGAGAGCGACCTAATCGTGCTAACCATAAGCCATATAACTTGACTAACAAGGAAAGACTGCTGGGTCATCTACACTTAGCACCAGCTGGTCGCTTGTTGTATGAACGATACCTTGATCTAACTAAAGTGGCTGATACCACCCCAGTATCATATTTAACATCTACGGGGTCATATAAACATCATGTGGGAAACCATATGTGCAGTAACCTAAAGGGGCAAAACACAGAAGGGTGGCGGGTGGCTCCTAATTCCATCAGATCAGAAAAAAACAACTGGAGTGAGCGGCCGCATGCAAATTCTAACTTGGCATTGCGACCCCTAACCCTTTTTAATAACTAAGAAAAGCATATTTAAAAAGGTACCCATCGATGTGAGACGCGATAAACCCTTTGACCTCTTTATGAATAATACTCCCAAAAATCAAAGCTCACACAAGGAATGTTATAAGTCATTGGTTAACAAGGTTACACATTGGATCCGGGTTAGAAGAGGTTGTAGATCCATTATTAGGGAGGAAAATTGTAATGTTAAACAGTTTAGCACTGAAATTAACAGTGGGATAACATTGGTGTTACCTTTAATGATAAGGACTTGGCAGATGGGCTTCTTGCATTAGAACTACAATTTAATTCTCCATCCAACTTGTGTATAAAGCTTAAACTTAACCCCCCAAATACAACTGTAGCTCAATTAACAGGAGATAATCAAAACATAACCACAAAAAAAGGGCAGCGCAAGCATAGGAAATCTGGCAACTTCATGATTACATCTGATATTGATTGACTCAGAAATGACATCCAGGATTCCCCTGTAGATTTAGAAGTGGAGCATTCATTTATTGATGAAAGGATTTGTTGTACTACACCTCTTAATGATAATCCTGCAAGAAGCGAAGGGGATATTGCTTCTAAAAACATCAGAGGTAGCCACATTAAATCCCAGGGTGAACAAACTGGGTTAATTTCGAGGTCAATTATAAATTTGATGCAGGTAGCTTAAATCGGCTTTCCTGGAACATTGCGGGGATTAAATCCAAACTTGATGATACAGAGTGGAACAATTTTATTGACACGCATCACGTCATACTTCTCCAAGAGACATGGGCCACCAATTTTATTTCTTAACCAGGTTTCCAAACTTTTAGTGAGAATGCAATCCCTTCCCGGGCTGGTCGCCCATCAGGTGGGTTACTAATATGGCTAAGTCTTGACCTGTTTTCCACTGTGAGACTAGTGCCAGCTGCCTCTAGAGATATATTAGCAATTGAAATTGAATTTCCGACTAAAACAGGCCTGATATATTTAGCCATGGTCAACGTATATATTAGGTCTGTTCCTCCGAATGCTCAATCCCCTATAGTGGATAAGGTAGATGCCTTGATGGGTCAGTTTAACAGGAGAGCTCTAGCAATTACAGCAGGTGACATTAACACCCGAATACCAACAAATGCATGGCAGAATCCTACAGAAACCCAGAGCGGGATTGACACAAGAACGCCCATGACACTTCTGCCTGGTTCTAATAAAGGTACTAATATCACTAAAGCAGGAGCCCAAGTTTTCAATTTGTTATTAGACTATGGCCTAAGAGTGGTTAATGGGAACACTAAGTCAGATTGGCCACTGTCTACAACCTTTAAGAGAGGTTTTAGCATCTCACGAATGGATTATATCTTTTTGGACACTGAGTTATGGACAAATCTATATGATATGAAGGTGATCCACCAACCACCAATCTCTAAGTGTATCCTTCGCCATGGCTGCGTTTATCGATGTAAAACTTGATCAAGTAAAGACCTCTTTACCTATGGTCCCCAGATCTGATCTAAGAAACATCAAATGGGCAGTCCTAGAGATGGACATAAAGAGAATGACAGACTTGTATATTATTTTTGTGCGGAAACACTCCCAGCTAGATCTAGCAGATATGGATCGCATTAACTTTGCCCTTATACACCCAGAATTGATGGGCACATTGAGTTTGTGTTTTGTCATGCGCCATAAAAGAGGGGCTTTACATAAGAAAACCCCTGCCTGGTACGCTAAATATCGCGATTATGTGAGATTAAAAAGGGACAAAGAGTTGAAATCATAAAGGCCAGAAAAAATTACAAGTCTACACTGGAAAGGGTAAAAGAGATTGTGAGGAGGAACAGTGGTCACTTATGGCAGAAGCCCTAGAGATGGGGGACCAAAAGAAGTTCTGGAAATTAATCTCTGTTAACTCCTCTAGTGCTAATCACCTGGAGTTAACTATACAACCTGAGCTATGGGTTTCACACTTTAGTGGCTTATATAAAGGCAAGCTGGACCAGAATAATCTTACAATTCTCCCGCCAGGAGCCACGAGTGACCAGATGGAAAACCCAAATCATGACAAGTATAATAACCCTGATACCTTAAAATATAGTCTTACCTTTACCATTGATGAAACTCACCTAGTAGTCAAGCTAATGAAAAAAGCAAAGGCGCCAAGAATGGATGGTATTCAAGGTGATCTCTTTTGTCTCAACCAGACATCTGCCATATTTGAATGCTGTATGCAATAGCATTTGAAAAGGTAATCCTATCCCGCCCTCTTGGCATGAAGTAATTATTATACCTATCCTCAAATTACAGACTCTTGGACCACACCCAAAAAATCATTTGTAGTCAGGTGTTGTTTAAACTCAATGACTGGATGGATGAGTATAACATCCTAGAGGAGGCGCAAGCTGGGTTTAGACCCAAGATTAGCACATTGGACCAGGTCCTCCGCTTCAAGGTGATAACCTGGAAATACGTCACCTTGAAGCGTGACCATCTGTATGTCGCCTTTATAGATTGAAGTGCGGCATTTGCCCTGGTCCCAAGGTAAACATTATGGGAGGTATTGGATGGCTATGGTATTCGTCCCAACCTACTTAATATCCTGAAAGTTTTACATACAAGCACCTGTGCCAAGGTCAGATGGAATCATTCTGGGGATTTGTCAGACAAAATCGAAATTAATCAAGGTGTCAGACAAGGGTGTGTCCTCGCCCGACCCTCTTAAGTCTCCTCATTAATGGAGCAGTAAGTAGACTGAAAAATTGAATACATGATGCCCCCAAATTAGCAGGTGTGTCAACGCCTATTGTGATGTTTGCGGATGACACCGTGCTAATTTCAAGCACTCCAATGGTGCTGCAAACCCAATTAAATGCCTTTGTCTCATTTTGTGAAGAAAGAGGGCTTGAGGTCAACTCCACAAAGTCAAAAGTCATGAATATCAACCCCCATAGAACCTATAGAGGTAACGTGAATATTGAGGGGGTTTGTCTTGAAAAAGTTTCATACTTTGACTGCTTGGGAGTTAGACTGAGTGACACTCAGACATGGGGCCCCCAACTAGAGAAAAGTAAAGCCACCCTCCAATTGAAAACTGCTGCCATAGGCAAAAGATACAGGGTTGCTTCGGTAGGTGCTCTGTCCCTGGTCCTTTCTGTGTATTGAGCAACAGCTGTAACATCGGTGACATATGACGCTGAAATATGGGTCCATGTCCAAGCAGAAGTGCTGACAAGAATAAAAGATAAGTTCATAAGGGGTCTTTTTAATGTTCCCCCAGTTTTTCCTATTACCCCCTTAAGATTTGATCTTGCCCTCAATCCTATACACTTAGTGGTTCAACTCAAACCCCTACAATTCTAGGTAAGACTTTGGTCCACCAGGGAATTGGCAACGTACAGATATGGTGTAAAAGAGCTATATCCCTGGATAAGAATGCAAGTACACCCAGGCTGAAGGCTATAAATGCGTTATCCCACAGTATAGGCATGGCTAATTTATGGAACACCCCGGAGCAAGTCACCAAAAGTGACGCCCGCAGAGTGAAAACCCGGTACTGGGAGGAAATTGTACTGCAAACGTGGAAAATACACCAGGAAAACTCTATTACTAACCAATTTCTCAAACATAAATGTTCTCCCTGCCCGGAACCTTATATGGATCGTATGTATCCACGCTACTCAAAGCGCTTGAATGTCCAATTTAGGTGTTTCATATAGCCCCTGAGAACTCAAACTGTGAAATGGGACAGGGCATTCACAAACAACAAGTTCTGCCCAAATTGCCCTAATATTGTGGAAACTTTTGAACATTTCATGTTCTTCTGTCCACAATATAGAAATCTGGGTAAGAAATGGCTAAAAGCAGCATTAAACTCGAAGGGTGTGAGACAATGTGGTGAAGCATTAAGGCTCCTTAAGAGTGACACTAGGGAATTATTTGCACTAGCAGTATCGCTTTATTATCTCTGTGAGTGGATCCAGAGAAAGAAGGTCATAGTTAATGAGCCCTCTAGGAAAGCCAGCTTGTAGAGCAAGGACCAGTATGTTTATGTATTACCCAATCTCCCCGTATGCGTAATATGGCTCTCCCACGTAATTTATTTTAAATACACATGAACTTTTATGTTTATGAAGAATACTCATTTAATAAGACTATTCTTATGGTGTTTGATGTAGTAGGCCTGTTCTTTTTATTATCTACTAATTTTAACCATTGACTTTTTAATTGTAAATAGGACGTTGTGTGATGCTTTTACTGTCATTGATTCGAACTGTGCATTTCTGTGATTGTAAATTTTATCGCTGTTACAGAAGGAACCATGCAGAGTGCGAGCCTATGCACTGTAGTGTCTCACATCGAATTTGAATGAATTTTGATGTACCTGAAACGGGTATAAGAGAGGGGAGTCAGTAATGCTTAATTGCATTGGTGCGTTCTCATGGAATAAACCGATGGTAGGAAACTTATGTGTTAGGGACCAGTTGTGGAAGACCAGCGGATGTGATCCGGGCATCAAGAGAGGGAAGGCACACGTAATGCTTAAAAAACATTAAATGATACCCGTAGTGTCAGGGAATTTCAAGAGACCGTGTCCCATTTCCTGTCGGGAAAGGAAATTCAAGGGATCATCTCCCGTAATGATTTCTATGACAACTGGGAGAAAGTCACCTTAAGTTAGAGAATTATGTATTATATGAATGGTTAAAAAAGGGGAGAGGGGTGGGTTTGCTGTGCAACTTACTTGATGTGAAGGTTGGGCATGAGCCAAAAAACTATGGATTTAGGCCCAGATCTCTGTACAAGGGATGAGTGTTTGACATTGTTCAGCATTCCCTCCATCATTTGTTCTTTTTACATATGTCACAGGGGCCCGAGAACATAGCCTTTTTTCAAGCCCATAGGCACCAAGGGGCCGAACCCCTATTCTCCATGAATATCCAAAAGTCATTTGACTCAGTACATTGGTCTGTCATGATTAAAGTCCTGAAACGGATGGTGTTTGGTGAGTGCTTTGTTGGCTCCTTGATAGCCCTTTATTATTCCCCATGGGCACGTCAGAGTAAATGGTGACCTATTGGTCTCATTCCATATTGGACATGATACACACCAGGGTTGTCCTCTCTCTCCTCTTTTTTTCACCCTGGTGGTGGAATTCCTGGCAGAGTGGATCCAGTGAGATATTGGTCTGTGGGGTTTCCTGTGGAAGGCTGGTATCAAAGATAGGATCTCACTTTACGTGGGTGACCTTCTGTTATATCTACAGTGCCCCAAGAGTTCAATCGCTAGAATTTTTTGCATGCTGCAGGTCTAAGGGAAAACCTCTGGTCTCCAAGTAAATTCAGTGAATTCAATGTACATGCCTGATGTGGGCGGCACCCGACAGACCACCCACGTCTCTCGGCTAAAAATATCCACCAACCATTTCAGGTACCTACACATATAAGTTTCCTCAATTCTAAATTGGACTGGTATTTCAACATTGTACCACTGCTTGATTAGACTAGGGGAGATATAAAGGGATGGGATATGTTATCACTCACCATTATGGGGTGGGGGGCGCTCTTCAAGATGATTATCTTACCTTACATTGTATATAGTGACCAAAATCAACAAATCTAAAATCCACTAATATTTTTTCATACATTACATGCTTCTTCTGAAACAGTTTCTATGGGTGGGTGGAGTCCCTCAGGACTTATTTGCCAAATGTATGCAGGCTGTCTTTGATGGCGGACTGGCTATCCCTAAGCTTCAACTTTTCTGCTGTGCTTCCCAATTGATCACTCTAAACAATTGACTCTTCTGCCAGGGGTGTGAGGCAGGTCCCTGCAGTCCCTGAGGTGCATGGACCTCAAATGTTCTAGGGGCCTTTAACCTTTAGGGAGTTCCCATTTAGATCAAGGCTAATGGATATTTGTGAGAATTGGAAGTCTTAGCGACCACACATCACATTCTGCAGGGATAAAAAATCATTTATGTTGCGCTGCTGTTTTCGGCAACACGGGGATATGGCTCTTCACCTGGAATTGAGTTTTCTAGAACCCTCTGAAATGCTGTACAAGTCACCAATCCTTCATGTGCTTCCCCAAATTACAAGAATGACAATTGAGTTCTGGAGCCAAGCCATTAGGAATATCGGCTGGTTGGATAAGGTGATGGCAGAGGCTCTTCTGAGGCACAAAACATTTTTTAAGTTCGTGGCAGGGCTACAGGACGTTTATGCATGGAACATCATAGGCATCATTAGGCTAAGAGATGACTGGGCAAGCAATCACTCTGAAACCTTTGAACAATTAGCAACCACATTTATGCTACAAAAGAGTCAATTTACAGGTACCTCCCACTTAGGCATGCCCTAGAGTGTCATGAATCTGATCTTGGACTGGCCCAAGAAGTCTATTCCCTATAGACAAAAAAAATTATGAAAAAAATGGGAAGAAAGGGTATCTGGTCAAGATGGACGCAACAGAAGGCTTCTGCCAGACTGCAACAGAGATATCGGCTAAATCTATTATGTATTTGAGATGTTGGGAGTGCTTGCAGTGTAATAATGCTTTCAGTTTTCACTTGTGACCTCTGAGTGTGTTAATATTTGAGTGTTGGTCACTGGGTTGCAGGGTGTCTAATCTTCCTTTTGTTGTATGATTTTAGCATGGAGCGTAGCATTTAGAGGGTTATTTACAAGTCCCTTGCACCACCGGTGCATCACTACACATATGTGGATATATTTATTTAGTTTCAAGATTAATTCACAATACACTTTCACCATGATATGACTATATTAAATTGTTGCCAGCGATTTTAGGATGTCACCTGACACCTTTTCACCGCACCGGTTCTGTATACTATCCATTAGACTTGTCTATCTAAAGTCATTTTGTATGTATATATTGGGTTGTCACCCAGGGTGTTATAACGCTAAGGTCACATGTCGCCTAACCTTAACACATGTGTGTGTTATAGTTTCTGAGACCTTGTTATTATACATTCTCTAGCCCTGAAGAAGTCGTGGGTTCACACCCTGATGAAACACGTGTTGGCTGGGCATTTCGATCTCCAATAAACATGAAGGACACTAGATACCCGGAGTGTTCTGCAATTGTATTATTTTTTTCGCTTGTTGATAAGAGTGTTTTGCTTTAAGCTTGTGAACTTAAGTTACGAAGTACTTGTTCTGCATTTTATGATAACATGTGCACGGGCATCTGTACCACTAACTTAAGGCCTTGTGTCTGTTTGAGGGGTTTAGGGTTAACCATTCGCCTGTAGCACTGTACAATATCAATATCATCTATACATATATATGTACACGAGTAGGCGCCATCGCATACTGCACAGATTTAAACCCTTCTTTTGCATTCATGTAGAAAAAATGGTGCTGATGTAGAACGCCCAGATACATACACGTGTAAGGTGTGAATGGATTAGGAGTATTCTCCCGTTGCTCTTGTCTGCATTAAAAAAAAAAAATAATTCGGTCCATACTAAAAATCCCACAGAATACCCCAGCTATCATCGCTCATAGAGAGCTAGGGAGGCCATATATTGAAGACATGGTTAAGTTCAGACCGATCTTGGCGTGGCTCAATATTTGGTTAAACACAGAAGCCAAGTTAAGTAGACTAATACTGAGGGATTGTCTAGGAAGAGAAAAATGTATGAAGATACCCTGGTTTAAATATGTTATGGCCACCTTAGAGAAGTTGGGTCACATAGATTTTTTTACCAACCCATCAGAAATTAGAGCTCAGGATAAACCTTTGTTAAAAAGCTTGTTCCTGGCCCAAAGAAATACAACTAGAATGTTGGAAGAAGGGACTAAAAGGTCAGTGAACTCGCACAGTCACATCAAGACCACTGTGGGAATGGAACCCTATCTCTGTTTAATGTATAATGCACAGGATAGATTTTTAATATCTCGTTTTAGGCTCAATCTTTTACCTTATTTATTGGCGGATCCACAAGGTCACATTGTGCCGATTGAGCAGAAGGGTGCCTGCGGCTGCGACAATCGGTCTCCGCAGGACACCCTTCATTTTGTATTCTTTTGTTCTTATTATTCCATACCCAGGCGAAGTTTTTTTATTGATATCCTGAAAAGGGCTAATTTGACTCAGGCTAACTCAGCATTATTGTTTCTACAAAGGGCAGCTGACCCACTGACTTTGTGCTGTATTTTGAATTTTATCAAAGTAGCACTGAGATTAAGATCAACCAAAGGTCAGGTTTAAACTGCGTCCGTCAAGAAGTTGTGTACCTGTTAGGTGACACGACTGCTTTTTCACTCTGTTTTTATTCTCATCAAATGTTCTTATCTGATTGATTTAATTGCTTTTTAAAAATTCTGTATTGTGTATATATGCTCTTTTATGGTGTTTTTAACATCCGAATAAAGAACTATTGATTGATTGATTGATTAGAACTTGAAGATTTCAGTTGTGACTTTAATGAGCATGTTGTTCTTATATATTCTTCTGAAGACTTGTATTGAATATTGCAAATAGGAACAGCCCTGAGTAAGTTGATGGTAAATCTGAACTGTGACAAAACACGTGCTGTCTTGAGTTGTGATGAACTTATGTACCACAGACATTATCCAAAGAATCCAGTGAATGAACTACAAGAAGACTTCACATAACTTAAAACTTTAGATTTTTCTGGACTACATCACTTTGTGTAGCCCGTTTGTTGTAGTATTTATGTGGTAGATGTATGTGTGCCTGTGAATATTATAATACATCAAAGACAATGAGCTCCATTTTGGAAGACCCCGGGGTGACTGGAAGAGCATGAAGAAGTAGAAGATTCCCCTGCAGACAGATTTGTGTCGGAAAGGCCAGGCCCTTCGGTACACTACAAGGGTTGATTCAGGGAAAGGTTACTGGAAAGGGGTCTTCGCACATTTCAGAAAAGACATAGGGCTGAAAAGAGATCCATAAAAGAGTAGGCATGGGGCCCTGGGATAACCTTTTGATGCATATATCACTGTGGTTGATATCCAGATGTGACCCTCTAGTCACTCCCATGTCCTGTGTTTTGCAGCTATCCGATTTGAGGTCACTCCTGCTGAGACATACTGCTTTCTAGAGGAAGGGGAAGTCACAAGAGTGGGCACTTAAAAAGGAAGGAGACCCCCAACACAAACTTTAAAGACTCATGCCACCGAGGCCCCCCATAGTGTCAACTGTTGTGCAACCAATCGAGCTGTATGAGGAGAAAATCACCCAATGATATCCAAGACCACTGGTCCCTGGAGCTTGAGGCACCAGTGCCAGTGTGCTCTGTGAGGGAGAGGAAAGCACTGATGGGAGTGAGGTCTAGCGGCGGGGGATCCTGGCCAGTAGATTCTTGTAGGGTGGTGTGAGTAGAAGGCTCCTGCACTGATCTGGTCTTTGCCTGTGTGAAGATTTAAGTCAGTGACCCCCTGAATGCCAGAAGGGTCCTCAGTTAAGTTAGCTGTGATTGGCATCACTGCCATCCTGCTTGGGCAGTAGACCATGTGCCGAGTCAAGTGTGGAACAGGGAACAACAGTTCCTGTGGACTGTGCGTACAATTTTTGATAATAAAAAGCTCAATCACATATATTAATGAGAATTGATTGTCAGACAAAGCATCAAAATCATACACACCGTGGATTTACAAAAGTACTTTTACCAAGTTGTTTCTCTTTACATCATAAAATCAGACAGACAGTGTGCTCAGAGTCCTAAGTGAAGTAGAACCTAAAAAAATTTTGAGTGACAGTTGGTGACATATATAAAAAAGGTTTCAGTTTGTACAAGACGACCGCAGATAAGTATACTCAATAAATGAACAGCCCTTTGACACAATAATATTGGCTGACAGAGTGGTTAATTTGTAGTGCATGTCGACTGCGTTTCGACCCCAAGAGCAATTAAGGGGTCTCATCAGGACCAAACAATGCGAAACATCTGACATACAGTAACAGGGATAGTAACTAGAACTGCCACAACAGACAAAAGGGAAAAGTCCTTATTGGATTAATACCAGATAGGTGAATTACCTGAAATGAGAACAATGGACTGTCAGTGTGAGTGGTGCACACCAAAACATTTGTGGCTCAAGACAAGTGTAGGGAAAACAAGGGTTGCACACAGAGGGGCCCAGCCGGGCGCTGTCAGGGAAGGGGAGAGAAGTTTAAACAATTAGGTATATTGCCATATTTATAATGAGTATAAGTGTTTGTTTAGCAAAATTAGGCACTCACCCCAATGTGAGGGAGAAGAGAGGACTGACAGTCCTATCTTGTGTGGGTGCGGTGTCCCATTCGGTGGATGGTACACATTGAATGTGTCAATTATCCATCTAAATGCGGAGGAAAAAATGATTGATAAGCCTATTGTTGGCGCTCAAGAGGTATATTAGTACTATGAAACTTATTACTCACCCAGTGGGGAGATGTTAATCCATGTAAAAAGTCGCAACTGGCTGATAGAACTTGATTCCGAGTTATTGATCTATAGATCCATGATTCATCCAAAGATTATCAGTATAAAAGAAGAACAACTTATAACCGCATTGTATCAATAAATCCCCATTATTGAAAAAGATTGTTACTGTGTATATGTTGAAACCCTGGACTGCTTGTAGGACAAATTTGCGCCTTATGTAAAGGTGGGTTCATTAATTAGATAATCACTCTGCGTAGGAAGCCCAGAGTCACGTGGGTGACCCATATACCAGTGAGGGCCGCTATGAAGATTACTGCCATGCCAATAAGGTTGTGGCTCATGTGCAGAGTGAAGTCTGTGACCCTGTATACCAGTGGGGGCTGCAGCGAAGATGAAATTACTGCTGTTCCTTTCGAGCTGTCACCCCTGTGTGGAGTTAGATCGATGACCCTAGAGGCCACTGGGAATGACAAGGGCAGTTACCTGGTTCGAGTGATCATCAACAGAAGAGGCAGTAAAGTTGAACTGAAGCAATTAACCCCCCACATGTGGAAAGTATCAGAGGAACTCACCCTAGTAAACACTGTTGATGCCCAGCCACTGCCCCTGTAGACCCACGTGTTCTACTCATCAATAGCAAAAAGAACACATGATAGACAGAATGCTAAACAATGCACACATTCACCCCCAGTCACAGATGTGGAATTAATCTATGTTATTTTTTTGCTCACCACACCACCCCAGTATAGACCCAGCCTTGACCCTGCTCCTGTTGGGAACAGTCCAACCTGAACTGCCAATCCATATCAACTCTGGACAGGAAACAAGCATCCTTGGGACAAGTTACTAGGTATCACCCCTCATCAACTAGGCTAGCTTGAATCCAGTGGCACAGTGAGCATAACACTCATGTCTAGCCACTGATCTGGGTTTAATCCATTGTTTTTTTTTGCTCACCCAGCCACCCCAGTTCAACCGCAACCATAGGCAAATCAGTGTTGACCCTTATCCTCATGGGAACAGTCCGGCAAGAGTTGCTGAGCCAGGTACTCCCTCTACCAGTACAATTCACCCCAAGTGAATGTTTTGAGCCTAATCCATCATTAGTTTTTGCTCACCACGCTACCCCAATTCAGATGCCGCCATATGCAAATCCCTCTTGACCCTGGCCGCATGGGAACAGTCCAGCAGGAACAGCCAAGCCAGGTACTCCATGTACCAGAAACAAGCATCCTGGGACCGGTTTCAAAGTATCACCCTTCATCCACCAGGCTAGCTTGATTCCAGTAGCACAGTGAGCAACGGACCCACATCTGGTCATACCCTTCCCACTTATGGTGACAAAAGCAAAAAGAACAGATGAAGGATGGAATGCTGACCAATACAAACATTCACCCCTAGTCACAGATCTGGGTTTAATCCATTGCCCAACACACCACCCCAGTTCAGATGCAACCATACACAAATCAGTCTTGACCCTGATCCAGCCTTCCAATAATTGGATGATGTGCATGGTGTCTCGAACATAAGACTTAGTCTCTGTGATCCCACACTCATTAGGTTCACTATCAGTGAGGAAAACATACATTTAGCACCAGTGCTATTTGTGTTAATCAGTGCAGAATACATACACCAAGCACCTCGTATTAATTTGCTCTGCACTTTTTACAGATATGTGATACAATGACTAGGCTACCTAGGATATGGTTGCACTAGGCTACCTAGGACAAGGTTGCACTATCCTAGAGCAATTGTCATTCGCAGAACGTGTAATTAACTTGTTCATCTTGTGTAACCTGTTCCAATTCATGTATTGTCTACCTTAAGCCATTCTGCACATTCAGCAGAAATGAGAAATCCATGCTTTCACTCACCATGCGCATAGAAACGTTGTCATTCGCACAACGCGTAACAAACTTGTTCATCTTGTGTAACCTGTTCCAATTCATGCATTGTGTACCTTTAGCGGTTCTGTACAATCGACAGAAAATGAGAATTCCATGCTTTCACTCACCATGTTCACAGAGACTCACGCGATTTGCATGATACACCTTCGATATCACCTTCGACATCAGACTCGCGCTGTTGCCAGGAAACCGAACCATCGACAGAAAAGTGCACGCTAGACGTCACGTTAGCACGGCTCTACGAATAGCAGTTCATCTCACTTCACTCGCTCTGACTGTATTCGGTGGACAGACGGAACTTCGGCCCGTCTGCCCAACCTCTCTTACCGAATATCGTCAAAACGCAGGTGAGCACATAGGTAGTGCCCCACTGCCCTATTGATAGGGTCCTCTTGTGTACTAGTAATTGATCACGCCAGACAGCATGCCTTCTCACGATGCGGAGACTGTACCTTTTAACTTGCACTTCACCCACGCTTTTATTAATCCCGATCCAGCGGCTCCCACCACGCTCTAAACCTGTTTTAAATATAAACTAGCATACACGCGGTCTTGAATTTAGCGGCACCGGGCCGCATACACCATCACCCACACATGCGGTATTTAGGTATACCGATCGCGTGCAGCAGAGACTGCATTTACTTTGAACTTCTAATTCCCGCTAACTAATGCGGCTTCAAGACATACCGCTCACCCCATTACTCCCCAGCACACATGCAGTCTTGAATAACCGCCTCCCAGTTGCATTCAATTCCGCCGATATACGCGGCTTTTAAGTCACTATATCATTGTTTAGAAAGGCACTTTTTAAACGCAGGCTTTTATTAATCGCCACACAATGGCCCTCCACACATGCATAAGCACAGTTTTTAATACACCCCGGCACTCTTATGACCAGACGGACACTGCCCCACCACGCACAATTGCTTGGTGATTACAAGCATGATCACACGCACAACCCCGGTACTTTAACACAACTTGAGTTGACTTTTCTCATAGTGACACATTTTAGCATTTTGCTTCCTATGGATCGATTACTGAACCACTCACTTTACCCCTGTAAAGCAATAATCGCTTGGACCCGACATTGAAATTTCCTCGAGTGTCCCCCGACCTTGGCTGAGACACGTCCGGCCCACCTAGGGTGAGTACTGTCGCCCTAATTGTCCCGTGCATCTGTCTGAGCACACCAGCAACCGCATTCGATTGGTACGCGCCTCCTTTTACGATTTTTGGTTGTCACCGTCCCCTTCCCGACACATTGTCCAGATGAAGACCCTGCGTGACCACCAACTGGGGCACACTTAGGGTTGAAACGTTGACTCTTACTCAAGGCCCAAACTAACCAAGACTCCACGCAACGAAAGAAAAGAGTCTTTGGTGTGAAAGAATTATCTGGCCTATCCCTCACCTGTACATAAAAACCTCATCCATCTTGTATATATTGTACACTTGTTGGGCACTGAGCACCTATGTCACAAGATCACCAAATATCCATGTAACTATTGATCTTATGTTGACAGCCACTGTTTACTGTGATTATCTATGAATGAATTAATTCTGATAAAAAGAAACAGTACACAGCATTTAGATTTCTGTTTCCATTTCTTCAAAGAGAATTGTTTTACTCCGCAGGTGCTATACAAACGTTGCTACCGGATTCTACAAGTGCATTATAAGCACCATTAAGTAACCTACCTTCTAGTTTGAATCCAGAGACACAGTGAGCATAGGACCCACATCTGGGCATACCCTTCCCTTTTAGGGTGACAAAGGCAACAAGAACAGACAATTGACAGAATGCTGAACAAGGCAAACATTCACCCCCAGTCACAGATCTGGGTTTAATAATCATTTGTTTGCTCACGACCCCACCACAGTTCGGGCCCAGCCATATGCGAATCAGTGTTGACCCTGCTCCTCATGGAAACAGACCAGCACAATCTGATAAGCCAGGTCCGCTCTGGACCAGAAACAAGCATCCTGGGACCGGTTTTGGGGTGTCACCCCTCATCAGCCAGGCCAGCTTGAATTCAGTGGCACAGGGAGCACGGGCCCACATCTAGGCATAACCTTCCAACTTAGGGTGACAAAAGCAAAAAGAACAAATGATGGACAGAATGGTGAAGAATGCAAACATTCACTCCCATTTACAGATCGCGGCTTAATCCATTATCTTTTTTGTTCACCCCACCATTCCAGTTTGTACCCAGCCAAATACAAATCATTCTTGACCCTGCTCCCCATGGGAACAGCACAGCCTAACTACCAAGCCAGATCATCCCTTGACCGGAAACAAGCATACTGGGACTGGTTTCGGGGTATTAGCCCTCATAAGCCAGGCTATCTTGAATCCAGTGGCACAGTGAGCACGGGAGCTATGTCTGGGCAGACCCTTCCTAGTTAGGGCACCAAAATCAAAAAGTACAAATGATGAACAGAATGCTGAACATATATGGACTTAATCCATTGTCTTTTTTGCTTACCATGCTACCCCAATTCAGAAGCGACCATATACAAATAAGTATTGATGCTGGTCCTCATGGGAACAGTCCAGCATGAACTGCCAACACAGATTCTCCCAGGACCAGAAACAAGCATTTTGCTACCAGTTTCAGGATATCACCCCTCATCAACCAGGCTAGCTTGAATTCAGTGGTGCATTGAGCACAGGACCCACGTCTGGGCATACCCTTACCACTTAGTGTGACAAAGGCAAACAAAACAAATGATAGATGGAATGCTGAAGAATGTAAACATTCACCCTGAGTCACAGATTGGGGGTTAAACCATCCTCTTGTTTTCTCACCTCCCCACCCCAATTGAGACGCATCCATGTACAAATCCGTTTGACCCTGGTCCTCGAACAGTCCAGCACAAAATGCCAAGCCAGATACTCTCTGGACCAGAAACAAGCATCCTGAGACCAATTCAGGGTATCACCCCTCATCAGCCAGTCTAGCTTGAATTCAGTGGTGCAGTGAGCACAGGGTCCATGTCTGGGCATACTTAGTGCTACATAGACAAAAAGAACAGATGACGGACGGAATGCTGAAGCATGCAAACATTTACCCCCTGTCACAAATCTGGGTTTAATCCACTTGGAAAGCGTTCATGTGACTCTCCATGGAAACATAGCTGGACATTTGGAGACATGCCGGCACTCGCATTTTGGAGTCCGGCGTGAGGAGAAGAGTCCACGTATCGGCGGCTCGTCTGTATACATTCTTAAGGTAAAAGCATAGGAAGCGTCGAATCCACTGGAGCAAGCACCTGGATCCACTTCCAATGGACCAGGCACAGGACCAGGGGGTAAGACTGATATTTCTGAGTTGTGGAACAGGAGGCAAGCCAGCATGATCTTTGAGATCACCCTGGATTCAAGTAAGAGCCCAGTTCTTCCTCATACGGGCAGAGGGTAGCAGGCAGCTGGGCAGCACAGCAAAAAAACAGTTCTTCCAGAGCAGTTTTCTGGTAGAGTGACAGTCCTTGTAGCAGCATAGCTGTCCTAGCAGAGTTGGCTAAGTGTTTAGAAGGAGGTGTGCCTAGGTACATACATAAAGAAAAGGGAGCCACACCAACAAGAGGAACATAGAGAAAAGATGTAGGCAACTGTGGTCAGTAGACTGGTTCCAAATGAATGGACAGAGAATCCCCAACTGACCGATGAATTCTGGAAAGTAATGAGGAGGAAGGAACTAGAGGCACAATCTCAGGACAGCATGGAGGACAGGGGAATAGAGAGACCAGGAATTGTGGTATTTCATTCCTACTATGGAGGCAGATATATCTGACAAGGAAGCCAGTAAAACAGGCACACCACAGAGAAGGTGCTGGAACGCCATAACTCTTTTAGGTGATGAGGCCCAAAGATGCAGAAACAATAGAGCAGGGAGGAAGAGTTAAGGTGGAGAAGAAGGGAGGTGGCAATCAATGGATATATGTAAGCGGAAGGAAAAGAAGAAAGAAGGACGAGCCAATCCCTAAGAGACCCAGCGAGGAATTAGTCAGATAAGAATGCAGAATGGGATCAGGACCAACCATTACCTTGGAAATCTCTGCGTTTGTGGAGAAGCAGAAGGGAAGATGCAGAACAGAGCATGTGTTTCAGGTTCAGGAATTCTCTGTCAGAGAGAGAGAGAGAGAGAGAGAGAGAGAGAGAGAGAGAGAGAGAAAGAGAGAGAGACCAAGATTAACAACTGGGTCCAATTGAATTGATAGTAGAGAGACCTGAGACTGAAATGAGAAATATGACTATTTGAGTTATGGTAATTATTAGACTTGGAGTGGTAATGCCCCAAAAGTTTTGTCTTCACTCTTTTTGTATTTCTGTATCCATTTTTGATGGCATTCACACTTTGTGCACTGCACCCCTTTTAACTAGTACTAAAGTGATTGGGCTCCTTGCCTAAAACATGGTAAAATTGGTCTACTCCTGAATAGCAAATAAATTTACTTTTAATTCTCCAGTATGTTGCACTCGATGTACCCAGGGCCTCTAACGTAAATGCTACTAGTGGGCCTGCAGCATTTATTGTGCTACCCACTTAAGTATCTCTTTAAAACATGTCTCAGCCTACCATTCCAGACTGGAATGCAGTTTTTACCTGGCATTTCGACTTTTGCTAAATAAACCTTTTACCACGTATAAGCCATCCTTTTTGTTACACATAAGTCACCCCAAAATAGGCGCTGGAGGTGCTTAGGGCTTGATGCATTGTACTTAAAAAGTAGGACATGTGGGTGTAAGTTTTACATGCCCTGTTAGTGAACAACTTCTAAAGTTGCTTTTCACTATTGTAAGGCCTATATCTCCCATTGACTGATTCTGAGTTGCATAATTACATGTAATAAGTGCTAACTTTTGAGTGGGAGCAGATATAGATGTCAGGCCTGATGGAAAAGCCAGGTTTGAATCTTTTATCGGAAAATTGATTCTGTTTCCAGAAATCTGAATTCACGTGGAAGACAATTTCACAGCATGGGTGCCAAATGCGCAAAGGATCTACCACCCCATCTGGCTCTCTTGATTCTGGTCATTTTTAATAACCGTTCAGAGCAAGACCTAAGGCTTCTGTTGGGGACATAAAGGCTCACCAGGTCTCTGATTTTGCTGGGGCCCTTGTGTATTGCTTTGTGTGTCAGACAAAATTCCCCTGAATTTAACTCTCGCCTCAATCGGGAGCCAGTGTAGCTCTTTGATATGCTTCCCAGTTGGTTCCTGTAATGGGACCTTACACAGCAGTCTTAATGCAGCATTCTGGACAACCTGAAGTTTTTTGATGACATATTTTGGTGCCCCCAGATAGAGGGAGTTTCCATAGTAAAGATGTGATGTAACCAGGGAGCAAATTACTGTCTTTCTTAGCTGCACAGGGATGCAGTCCAGGATTTTGCCGAGTCTTCAGAGTAACCCAAAACAAGTGCCTGCGATTTTCTTAGCTTGGTCACCATTGATAATTCCCTGTCAAGCCAAAAGCCAAAACATTTTATAGTTGTGTTCAGGACTAGTGGACTGCCTAGACAGTTAGGCCAGCTGATCAGAGGCCTGGGGATTGCATTGTTTCTGAGGACCATCATCTCGGTTTTGTCCCCATTCACCTTCAGACAGCTGCTTGTCATCCTTTCCACAACTCTTTCCAGGCAGGGTGCTACACCATCTGGTTCACTATTTGTACTGGGGTCCAGAGAGACCACCAGCTGTGTGTCATCTGCATATGATATCGTAGAGATTCCGAACTCTTGGACTATATCCATGCTAGAGTTCCCAGGTAGATGTTAAACAATGTGGGGCTAAGCGAGGAGCCCTGTGGCACCCCCCACGTCAGTGGCATGATATTGGGGAAAAGGTTTGCTTCCATGAATTGAAAAGTTCTGCCCTTCAGAAAAGATGAGGGCCACTCCAAGGCTTTGTCTTGGACACCAATATCCAGCAGTCTGTTTTGTAGAATAGAATGGTCCACGGTGTTGAATGCCGTACTAAGGTCAAGAAGTAATATAGTGGCTGAACTGCCTTGGTTCAGGGTCATTTTTAATTCTTCTGCCACTGATAAGAGTGCTGATTCTATGCTGTGCTGTGCACGAAAGCCCATCTGTGTTGGATGGAGGCATTGGTTAGTTCCAAGAAACTCTGTTAGCGCACCATTTACATGTTTCTCTAATCATTTACCCATAAGTGGTAACAGTGATATTGGACGATAGTTCCCTAGTTGAGCAGGGGTCTAAATTGGATTTTTTAATAATGGTCTAAATATTGAGTGTTTCCAAGTTCTTGGAACGTCACCTGACTCTAATGAGAGATTGGTGATTTCAGCTAATACTGTGAGCAGGACCTCAATGACCTTGCTGAGACCTTGAGGTGGAGCAGGATCTAATGGTTAGCCTGATTTAACCTTATCCATCAGGGATATTACAACATTTATTAGTGAGTGGGAAGCGAGTGAGGACAGGTGTGGAGGAGATCTGCATGTGATCCCTTTCCTGGCTTGTAGTTGGCTTACTCCCAATCTGAAAGGACCTATAGATATCCATGACTTTTTTAAGGAAGTAAGTGGCTAGATCGTTACATCTTTTCTCTGTAGCCTGAGCGATGGGGTTGTTGTGAGTTAGGGAGGTTAAGGATTTGACCACTTTAAAAAGTTCCTTAGATGAATTCTGTGCCTGGCTGATCTTTTACTAAAAATCTTTTGCTTGAGCCTCTTTAATATTATTATGGTAAGGTCTGATGGCTGCCTTATACCTAACTTTAAGTTTTGTATCATAGTTCTTCCTCCATTCCCTTTCAATATTTTTGTGGTGTTTCCTTAGGGACGCTAGTTGTGCGTTAAACCATGGTGCATTTTTGGGCGTGGTTTTGGGTTTAGGAGTCGTTTTAGGGGCCATCTTATCCAATGTTTGTGTAACCCAGCTTTCCCAGCTGAAATAGCTTCTTTAACCTTTCCCTGTATTTTTGGAGCCGAGGAGAATAGGAGATCCCCCATGCATCTGGGTTAAGTTCAGACCAGTTCCTCATTTTCGTAAAGACCGAAGGTTGGTGAGTTTTCTTTCAGGCTTCCCTACTGCAAAGTGCAACCCTTAGCAGCTACTTTATCCAAAAAGCATCCTACATGGACTTTTGAAAGTGAAGTTTGAGACTATCACTGGACTAGGAATACAAGTATCACCATTGTGAAGTGGTATGCAACTACAGCAAACAGCATTGTGCCACTGAACGATGTGATATCAAAATAAGATTCTAACTCCAAAGGTAAGAGTGTTGACTAGGATATACCGCTAGCTTCCATCAACCCTCCATCCATTGTGATAGTTGATAAAAGGTACCTAGGTCCAATCACCCACACTCATCTGATAACACTGAACGTATGTTTCAAGTTGTTTTCTTACAACACCTTAATATTATGTGCAAAAACTCTTTACTCCTGAATTCCAATACATTTTTTTATTGCTATGGTGTTTATTTAAACAACATGTTTCTTTCTTTTTGTCTTATTTCATGAGTTCAATGATATTTTGGTGCTGTTAAGTACTACAAGCCTTTTCTCTGAAGACTGTCTACTTGTACCAGGTTATAAAGTTTAAGGAATCCTGCATTTACGCCTGAGCATTAGACTGTACAACGTTTGGAAAGCTTAACTTCAGTTATCAACAAGTCTAAGTCCACCCCCATAGTTTTAAGTCCAAATACCATCATGCTGATACCAATGTACAGTGATAGCCATTTTTTTTAACGTGAAAATATATTATTTGCATTTCACCAATACTGAGGGCCTCATTACGATCTTGGTCGGAAAGGCTCCAAACGGCATTCCGATTTTCCAATCCCGAGTCGGAAGCCATGTTTCAGACCATCTCGGAAACATTTCTGAACGACTGATTATAATGGAAAGTAATCGTTTTGTCTGTCCGACTGGGTTACGACCGGCATTCGGAGACTCTGAGTCGATCAGGGCCAAATAGTACTACGCTATGGACCGCGTTTCCGACCAAGAGATTACGATGTTGGATTCGGACAGCCTTTCCGAATCAGTTTGTCCAAAATGGAACGGCTGTCGGAAACTGCTTTTAGGGGCCTTTAGCAGGTCCCCCTCCACCCTGAGCCCTCCGGTTGGGGCCCCTGGGGGTACCCATGGGACCCCTCTTTACAACCATGCACAGTGTGGCAGGCACCATGGGGTGCCGGCTAAAAGGTGCAAGGTTTTCTGCAACCACACCTTTCTTCAATGGGAGCCTGTGTTGTCAGTCGGAACACATGCTCCCATTGAAGTCAATGGTAGTCAATGGTGTTCGAAACCATCGAATCGGTCTGTCAGACTCCCTGCACCTGAGTCGGTCAGAAATGATCCCGACAAGGGGTAGGTCGGAATGCTTTCTGACTGACATCGTAATGTGGCCATTAGTGTACGTCAATGTATAATGTACCATACTCACCCGAATTGGTGCAAAAGGATGTTTAACTCTGAGTTCAAATGTACTCGTTATTTTGCCCATAAGGCAAATTATAATTATATATAATAATATGCAGTTAGATAAACCTCTTGAAAAGCTTTCATTATTGAGCCAACAGAATTCTTACACTGGTGAGCTGCAATATTTAGCTAATGGAGCTATGCAGACAATATTTGCACGTATTCAGAAGGAAGTCATGGAATTCTCTATCTGTACTCGATGCTTTATTATTTCAAATGCCATTTGTACACATGTGCAGCCAAGCAATTTCTGTATATAGATGAATCATGATGTAGCTTAGAGACCCACTCTAAAGAAGCATGGATTTTACTGTATTTGAGATTCTGTGCATGTGCAACTCACGCACATTAGCATAATGCTGCCACAAAGCCAACAATCCAGAGCAAGAACATCCAGTTCTATTTTTCACAGTGACAGTTTGATATGAAAGTGATGTGTGGCATTTCTCAGCAATATGTTTTATTTGCTAAAACAGAAAGCAATCTACCATGTATGTGCAAACGTTAGAGTGAGATTTCGACTCTACAGAGCAGGGCATTCCAGCTCAGTAAATATGCATCATTTTCAGTCACTGGAAATGGGTATGTATTAAGCATTTGAGAGTTAACAATTCGTGTTGCCATTGTGGTGTTGTTGCAGCGCAGAACGTCAAATCCCCCCCCCTTCGGCACAGACCAACTACCTCAATTAAATGCACTCAAATACATTCCCTGGTGGGGCCCATAACACTAATATACTTACACTCCGTTGATCTGTTTTCTGTGGGAAAATACCCTTCCAAACGCTGACATGAGAGGAATACCTTTACCTTACTCTTAAACACATCGACCTCAGACCTAAGATATCCCTCTCATAAGGAGATGGATCATTTACTTGTTTGAAGGTTTAGATTCACAGTCATTTATCTAGTCTTTAAATCCCATCAAATTCTCTTTCCTAAATAATCGACACAACACATTTGTCAATTAATCAAATATTCTTTATCTAAGAAATATTGCAAGAAACATTAGAAATCATCATCAGCATTTCAGAGCATCATATTTACCTATTCTGGCTAAAGTCGTCATCTAAGTCAGTCAGTCAAGAAGAATTTTACTCAGCAAAGTTAGGCTGCAATTCAGTCTCTCAAAGACTCAGGATAACAGCTGTCCAGCAGTGTCACCGTCCTCTCCGTCAGCATAACGTCAGGAAATCGAGTTTGTCAAAGAAGAGCAAGCGATGCGATATTTAGTTCAATTCCCTACATACTTTTATAATGAAAATAATGTCAAAAAGTCTCAAGATTGGGTTTAGAAAGTCCTGATTGGTCCATTTGGGGTAGCGGAGTACAGTTCTCAGGGTGTCGAATGATGAAGTCATCAAACTTGCTTGTTCCGGCTTTTAAATTGAGCTTTGTCTTTGGTCTTGGATGGGTTCCCTGAGCGTCCTTGAAGGGCACATGCTCTCCCGGGGTCAGGTCGAGGCCACTGCTGCTGGCGGTGACGCCTGCGCATTTCACCCAGAACCTCGTGTTGTCAGGGCAGTCACGTTTAAAGTCTCGTTCAGCCATCTTGTTTAGGCCGAAATGGTCAAGTTAAGCAAAAGAAACACAAAAACGTAATAAAAAACTTAGAAATGGCTAATAAAATGTTATCCCCTTGCTAATACCCATATGTGTGTGTATTTATCTAGCAGAAGCAACACTCAGAGCGGTTTATACTCACTGAATAAAGCACAAATCACAAATACATCACCAAAGCGACATATAATATGCAATATTCTAGTTTTCTACTATTAATATGCGTACTCAAGTTAGTTTACAATTAATATAGCCATGCAAAGTGCAATTCCCACGTGTAATTATTTTTGTTAATATAATTGGTGAGTTATCGCTTCAAACAATTTAGTAATATTACAATTAATTGATTATTCGGATTAATATAAACATGCAGAATGGGGGGGGGGGTATACAAAATTTTGTATTACCCGCTCCAGCAATCCCCCCTTTGGTGATTATACCACCACACTAATTAAACATTTTGTATCCCTTTTACGGAAATTTGAATTGATTTCTTGTTTCATTCATATTTCAGTTTCCCCTGTTTCTTCTCTTTTTGCTGTTTTATACATGCTATCCTTTAACTCTTCTAGTTCTATTTCTTCAAATTCTCTTTCTTGTTTCTTATCCCTTCTCCTTGAATTTTCTCTTTTTATTCTTTTCTGATTTTTATTCTTTCTACAACAAATACAAACTAGTCTAATTATTAATACTAAAGTAATCACACATGTTAATGGAAATAATATCTTACCTATAAATGTACTACCTAGTTTTACTACAAAGTCTTTAATAGCTGATATTTTCTTACCAATCTTCTCCCAAGCACCTTCAACCTCCAGTGGTACAATTTCGTCATGTAATTCTGTAATATTCTTAATCTAAATTTTCAAATCTCTACTTTCGTCAGGAATGAAGTACAACAATGTTGAACTTTCAGCATTCCACAGACTCCACCCTCTTTTGCCAATAAAATATCAAGGGCAAGTCGATTTTGCATTACCATAGCACGCATGGCAACCATTTCAGTATTTACCAATAAGAATCCTCCAGCGGTGCTTGTTGACAAGCGATCCACTACTGTTGAAAGTTTTCTAATTTTGTTCGCATTCAGAGATATTCCCACTGCGGGTATCAGTGCTCCAAAAATGTCCCCCACAATTTCAGTCCAAGATTCTCTCTTACTACGTGCTAAATAACTACCTAAACTATGTACACCATCTTCTCCTCTATCCATGTGAAAAATCTTTGGAAAAACCAGGCCAACATAACATGTGCCATACCAATGGTCTGGCAAATGATAATATGCCCTGTTCCCTCAAATGAAATACAGTCCTGGAAAGACTGATTCTCTTCCACCTTTAAATCCCCATCCTCCCATGATTCGGTATGTATCATGGCACTCACTATTCCCTAGAAAATAATTGTCATACGCCGTCTGATTCCTTCTTATACACAATTTCCCTTTCTGAGGCCAATCTAAAGCCATAGTTGGACTCGTTTCCCCTCTTAAGTGTTTCTCCTTTTCTACATCCCAAACTGTTTTCTCCACTTTCTCTTCTGAAGCCTTTCTTTGCATTTTCAATCTCCTTTCTTCAACCATATCCAAAAATGTCTTCTCTTCTTTCTTTAAACTGCAAGTCAAATTATTTCTAAATATATATTCTAAGGTTAGTTCTTTAATCTCTAAGAAAAAATCACGTAATACCTTTGTAGGTTTTACCTTGTTTAGTTTGTTAATTGCTGGTACTTGTGAAAATATAGTATCTACATCTGAGAAATAATACTCTAATCTACCTGTTTGATAAAATAAACTAGCTATTACACTACATGTTATTCCATATGTTACAGGAAGGTGATGATAAGTCACTCCTTCAGATACAGATGCAGGTAATTGCATACATACATAGCAATCCCTTACGTCCATTGTTTTTACATATTCATACAACAACTTTGAAAACACATTGTTAGAGAAATCTGTTATTGACCTGTCTTTATGTAAAAAGTTTGTATCTATTCTAGTTGGAACTACTTTTTGAACTTTCTCTATATTAGTTATGTTATCACTATGTCCTTCTAATATATCTACAGTAACTTTAAATGAAATTAATAGAGCAGGAATACTCCAAAGACGCATTAATAATCCTGTACAACAACAACACATTTTGCACCATCTTCTAAGGAAGGTACATCTACTTTTGCTACTTTCTATGTTTGCCATCTTTCTAAATGAGCCGTGTCTTTTGACTTAGCCTCTTCTACTTCACAACTAGTTTCTAACCCAAGGCTTCTAAGCACATACATGGTTCTACCAGTTTTTGTATTTTTCAGTATTTTATTGTTTTTCCATGAGTAACTTCCTTGTCTCATTCAGTTTGGCATCTCATCATCTTTCACTTTCCTCTCGTTTTCAGCATACAGGTTGTCCTGAACATCCGCTTCTTCTCCAATATCGGACAAGATAACTCTCAGGATTTCCCATTCTTCGTCTTCCTCAACCACTTCCGGTACAACCACTTCTGGATTTCCTTGGCTATCCGCCTCTTCCTTCACTTCAGGCAGGGCCACATATGTCCATTCCGGTGATTTATACGTCTGGTTAGGTTTTCTTGTTCGTTTGTTTTCTTTGACTACTGTCTGTTCTTCTTCTTTCGATTTTTCCTGGCTCGTTACTTCATTCACCTGTTCAGCTCTTGGCGAATTTACACGTGTCAGTCGATATCTCTGTCTCTTTATTTTGTTTGGCCACACCTCGTCTTTTGCCGCTCTTTTCACTTTACTCCCTTTATCATTCTTTTCAGTTCTCCAAGCTCTCTTTCTCAGAACTCGGCCTTCTGGTATTTCATCTTCGCTTTCCTCAGACTCTGTTTCAACTTGCTTTTTACCTTTAACGAGTTCTTTTTCCACCACTTTTTTTGTTTTCCCTACTTCTGTCCCTCCTCGAATCTCCGTCACGCAATCTTCCTGCTGACTACTTGTCCCTGCTTCTAACTGGATGTTGGAGTTCCCTACACCTCCTCGGGGGTCTTCCGCAGTAATCTTTCCCTCTCTCTCTGTATCTGGCACCTGTCCATCTAAAGGTGTTGTTTCAGGTGGAATTTCTCTCAATCTTTCATCTGGCACTTCCTTCTCACGGATTTCTTTTATTGTCTCTCCACTTTCTTTTTCTTTGTTCCTCCTTTGTTCTTTCTTAGACGAATGTGCTCTTTGTTCTGTCTCTGAGTCTGAACTGGATTCAGAAATCTGTAACCTTTTCCTCAGGGACTTACTTCTGAGGATCAAAGTTAACCTTGGCTCTGTCTCCCCCCTTTTAGAGTTTTCTCCTTCCTTATCTTTTGGCTCTCCGTCATCTGACTCAGTACTTGTTTCTGATTCATCAAAATACTCCTTTTCTTTACAGTCAACTGGATTTGGAATTCTCAAAGTATGACTTGCATGGATCCAGTTCTTCAATCCAGCACACTTCACAGATGTTGTTGTAGTCAAGATGACTTGCCTTGGTGTTCCCCACCTGGGAACCAAACAGTTTCTTCTTCTGTGTACTTTTATCCTTAACCAGTCCCCTGGGCTCAGATCATGAGCTGGCTTCCTTTCAAGAGTGGTGGCATCCGCTCCAACCTGATGAAACACAGAATGAACTGCGTCAGCCAGGCTTTTACAGTATTCCAATACCATGTCATCAGCTATTGTCATCAGCTTGTTCGGTTCTAGCAAACTTGTTCGGTTCAAGCATACTCATAGTCTGTCTCCATGGATTCTCATTCTGACTCACTCTTGGTTGTTCAACCGGCAGAGTTTCCACAGGTCCAGCAGCTTACAAACTGGGGGTGTCTGAGGTTGAAAATGTATACCCTGTTGGGCCTTTGAAGTGGAGAGACACTTCTAGAGGTTTCACTTTGAAGACCCCAGGTGTCCTGCCTTCCCTGTCCTGGCCACAGACTAACTACAGGGTTGTATGCAACCCTTTATAGGGAGGCAGAACACAGCCCATTCAGGTGTAAGTGGGGCTATGTCCAGCTCCTCCCTCCCATCCTTCCAGTGTTGGCACATCCAGGCACACCTAAGTTCCTTTTTGTGTGTAGCTGTCTAGGAGGAACAAACAAAGCACAAATGTCATCTACATCCAGTCCTGTGACCAAAGACAGGCTATGGAAACTAAATGGATCAGCATGAACTTTCTAAAAGTGACATTTTCAGATTGGAAATGTTAAATTCTGCTTCCAGAGACATACAACTTGATATGGTTATCTTTTCCCATTTGGAGATCACACTTATGAAAAGTAATAAGGAAACTTCAATGTTATCCTATAGGATAGATAGACGTTGCAGTAGTGAAAAATGAATTTGAGAGTTTTTCACTACCAGGACTTGTAAAACCTAAATGTACATGTACTACATTTTTAAATACATTGCTGCCTGCACTCTGGGCTCTCCAGGGCTTCCCTAAGGATAACATATATATTTAAATGAAGGTTTAGGGCTGGCAAAATGTTTATTTTGTCAGGTCGAAATGTCAGTTTAAAACTGCACACACAGACTCTGCAATGGCAGGCCCGAGATGATTAAATTGCTGCTTAAATGGGTAGCAAAACCAATGGTGGAGGCCCAATGGTAGCAATTAATTTACAGGCCCCGGGTACATGTAGCACCTCTTTACTAAGGACTCATAAGTAAATTAAATATACCAATTGAGGGTAGGCCAATAGTACCATGTTTAGAGGAGACTGCACTAACACTTTAGCACTGATTCACAGTAGTAACTTTAGCAGAGTCCTACTGCCAGCAAAACAAGGTCAACAAGCGCATTCCCAACAATGATTCACAAGAATGTTTTGACACTGTTATGCATGTACAGCTATAGTGAGATAATATCACACTGGATTCACACCTTCCTGGTAGGGATAATATCACACTGAATTCACACCTAAATTTGGACATACAAGTAGACAGATAGCTATCGAAGGTGTGTCTTGCTCTGAAACCGGTGATTGAGATGGCCATCCCGGATGGCTTTAAAATCATCAGAGCTGATCGGGGATTGGGGCATAATGGTGGAGTCGCAGTGGTGTTAAGGGAAAATTGGAGTTGCCAATGGAATGAGTTAGGGGAACTGGCTGAATCTGAAGCACTGGATTTTTGTATCAACATCTTCCTGCAATATAATACCTTAGGGGGAGTCCTGATGTACAGTCCCCCTGGCCCAGCTGGCATTTTTCTAAAAGCCGTAGATGATGTGATCATCCCGCAGGCGCTCTTGTATTCTCATTTGATCCTCCTCAGTGATTTCTCATCTCCATGTGAATAATCGAGAAGCTGGGGATACGCTGGAGTTTCTTGACTCCATGGATCTAGCACATCAGTAACAATTTGTAACACTTCCCACCCATCGGGTGGCCACATTTTGGATCTTCTTTGTTCTAATATGCTGCTTTTACTGGAGGACCCCCTGCCGGTGACTCGGTCAGACTATTCCCTGATCAATTTCACCTGGAACGTTCAGAATGAGCCGAAGCAGGCTAGTATGATCAATGGGCAACAGGAGAAAACTATTAACAAGATCGTACCTGGTGAATTTAGTTAAGCATTAGCCAAGTCCATTCCTGTGCCGTCAAGTGAAATTGAAGAAGCCCTGGGGAGCTATACTATCTGGATTGCATCTCTGCCCTTTGGTGCAACTTAGGCATAACAGGACACCCCCCCCCCCCACCCCCCCCACGAAGCCTTGGTTCTCTGTCCCCCTTAAAACAGAGAAGCAACAGTGCAAAGAGCTAGAATTCAAATGGAGGCAGAAGTATAGTCCAGAGGATAGAGTGATCTTTAAAAGGGCTCAAAAGGTTGCCAAGATGGGGACTTGAGCGGACGTTCAGTAAGGAGCTCTTTGCTAGCCCAGGTCCTAAAATCCTGAGCATCACGTAGGCACATGCAAGTTATTGCGAAAAAAGGGAGCAGCAGTCCAGGGGAGGAGACGGATGTCCCTGAAGGCGATCGGGAGCACTCTTTGCCACGATTCAGCTCCTGACCCTGGGGCCTAGTGCGGCGGAGGAGTGGTGGCGTAGTGAACGCAGGCCGCAAGAACATGGATGGCTGCCAGCGACCACCGGAAGGTCGTGCAAGCAGCGCAGAGCCACCTCAGGAGCTCTGGACACCATTACAAAGATGCAAAGAGGCAACGATGCGACCCAATATAGAACAGGCCGAGGTGAAGGGAGACGGCCTGCCCAGGAGGCGGAGTTCTCGGGGCACACAGCAGTGTGGCTGCAGAGTGAAGCAAATCCCTATGATCCCAGAGCCGGCAGAAGAGCGGACTGGAGTAAAGAGGTGAGCCCGGTGGTGAAGCAGGTCCCTGGGGCGCTGGGCCTGACCACATGAGACTGTGATGCAGCACATAATGGGGTAGAGCCCAGTAAGAAATATGCCCGTAGCCGGGAAAGAACCAATGGGTGACCCAGACATTATGGCTGTCTGGTAGACACCTGAGGGGTGATGGAAGAACAGTAGGCCCCAGAGGATCCCCACAACCTTGAGGGTGGTTGCGGCCAAAGACGGCGACCGATTATAATAGAGGAGTGCAAAAATATGAAGAAGCAGGAGAGATAGACCTACTCACTCGAACCGAACATAGAAACTTTAAACTTGAAAAATTAGGAAGGGGAGCAAGACCCACAACATTGCACGCACAGTGACATTGGAGCACCTGGGGGGGCAACCCCCGATCTGGCTATAAACAACACCGAAAACGCACCCCAATGGGAATAGGCCCACAGCACTAATTAAGTGCACAGGCTCAGACCTATATGGCGAACTTCTAATAGGTGAACAGCACAAAGACTTGAAAGACTGGCTGGAACAAGTGACTCTACCACACTGATCATACATAGGTGTGGGACAGAGAACCCGTATGACCCAATTGGAGGAACATTGATCACAGGCCATACCTGGCAGTTACAAAGAGACTAAAGTAATCATCCCGGGCACCGGAGGTTCAAGGGGGGGACATTGGGGGCACCCCTGAAACTGCCACCACAGGGAAGACACTGAACCGAGACACCTGGGAACCCCCAATACAATCAGTATCTCCTAGAAATACAAAATGGGAAAACAAAACTTAAGCAAGGGAGCGGCTCACTGGAAAGAAGGTACACCTATCAGGCGGCAAGGGACAAGCAAACTGGAACAAGAGCAATCAATCCACCTGCATCTAGACAAAATACTAGCAGCAATCGCTGATACTAAGGCTACCCTGCAACAGGACATAGGAACTGTATCTGTTGGTCTTGGCCTGTTGCAAGTGGAACAAAACAAACTTGTGGATTAGTTGAAAGAGGTGGAACTCGGGGTGGAATAGCTGGTACAGGAGCATAAAACCACACTGCACCAGTTATCTGACCTTGCTGCCAGGGTAGTAACATTAGAGAGGAGGGCTGAAGACGCTGAAGGCAGGAACCAGCAGAATAATGTCAGAGTGGTAGGAATACCAGAAGGTGCAGAAAGCACAGATATGGTCACGTATCTAGAAACATGGCTCTGGCAAACGGTGATGCAGGAAGGACTCTCTACATTCTTTGCTCTTGAGAGGGCCCATAGGTACCTGGCCGACGTCCACGCCCAGTGGTGGCAGAATTGCTATATTATGACCCACACTCATGGCCCGTACACAATTGGTAATAATAAAGTATCTGTCTTACCAGACTTCACGAAAAAAGTCCAAGCTCAACGTTCCTCCTTTCCTATAAGTTAAGAAGGCCTTACGAAAGGAAGGCATACATTACTTGCTGCAGTATCCATCAGACTACAAATAGATGGTAAAGCACACTTCAACGAATCCCCATAAGAAGTATGGGACTGGTTACAACTGTACAGAACATGCTAGCAGCCAGCAGGTGAAGTGAGACGACAGGCCCCAAACCACAGCGTAGATGGCTAAGAATATCAACATGCAGACCACCGGTACAGAAACCTACCTTGTCACAAATGGCACGAGAACATTGTGAAGCCCTGCAGGCAGTGGTGGAGGCCATGTCTTCTCCCTTAAAAAAAACAGGAGGGACCGTCTCCACTGACCACGAAACAGTAGGATCAGACTCTGGAGCATCAATGAAGAGTGACGTGCAGTTGCTGGTGTTGACACCAAGATCGGTGGACGAAATTATTTGAAGCACCAGGAAAGAGATAAGTGCTACCAACTGGGACTGTGGGGGAGGAATAAGAAGAGCGATGCCAGGTGGTGGGAGCGCTCCTGAGAGGAATGGTGGAGGATAGGCAAGGGGACTCTTTTTGAGATCTGAAACGAACTGCAGCAGAGAACCCTGACTTCTAGTTGGGTAATGTACAATACATTTTTAAAGGGCTCAGTGCAAATGCAATAGCTGAAAAGATACAACATTTAGGCTGGGCAAGGTTGACTCAATTCACAGGCCATATTGACCACCCCAACTAGATTGACTACCACACGCACATGGCGAGAGTTGTCTATTTTTCTTATTTTTTACTTTATTTACAGGGTTGGGCAGCAAGCTGTTGCGACACGGCCCAAGGGACGGGGAGTTATTAGTTTATAAAGTTTAATGATTGTCCTGTGGTGCTACTGCGAATGTGGTGTGGAGGAGAGGGGTGGGGGGAGGGGAGGAGACACCAATGCATAATGGGATGGCTGTGACCTCCGTGGCGTGAGTTCCCCAACATTTTAAAATGCTGACATGGAATGTCCACAGACTGGGATCCCCAGCTAAATGTCAGAAAATACATAGTTATATTAATAGACAAGGGGCACACATTGTCATAAGGCAAGAAACACATCTGACAGCAGAGAAGGGGGCTAAACTATGACAAATATGACATGGACAAGTTTATGGGACCTCTTACTCAGCTTTCTTGTGAGGGGCTTTGATCTGGATAAGAGCCGGCACCCCATTTAGGATGCAAAGCACAGTAGTGGTGGACCCAGAGGGCATATTCGTATTGGTACAAGGTAGGCTTTTAGGACAGGAAATTGTATTGGAGAGTGTTTATGCCCCGAATCATGATCAACTGCGGTTCTTAGAGAAACTGTCTGCATCTTTATCCATCTTGCATGGGGTTGAGGTACTTTTAGATAGGGACTTTAAATGCATAGCTGATATCGACCTAGATTGCTCCATCCCCCATTACATGGCACAGTAGCCACTAACCTGGCACAGGGATTTAAGAACTGGCTAACACAGTGGAAATTCGATGACATCTGGAGACTACAGCATGGGCAGTCTCAAGACTACTCCTATTATTCACACTTGTATAACCTACATACAAGACTGGACTTGTACATATGCACAGACATGCTGACGAATCGAATGAAACACACAGAATATTTAGGTCGTACCTTCTCTGATCACAAGCCCCTTCGTCTCTGCTATCAACAGTTGGCAGAACCTACAGTGACGTCGATGTGGCGCCTAGATCCGAAATTGCTAACAGATGATTATTTCAGACAATCCTTAGAGGACAAGGTTGAGGGGTACTTCAGATATGATCAGGGCTCGACGACCTATAGGGCCACAAAATCGGAGGCATTCAAGGTGGTAATAAGGGGTCACTGTTTGGGGGCCACAGTGGGATTGTGAAAAGACTTGCAGACGGAGATTACCCAATTATAAATACTGTTCTATGAACAGGGGCGCAACCTCTCCATGGATAAGAACACACAGCTAGAAAACACACTGCGGGAGTATAATGGGGCACTCAAGCGACTGTGAACAATAAATATGTACGAATATCATAATAAAGTGCATGAGGCAGAGGGGAAAGGCAGGCAGATTATTGGTATGGTTCGTCCAACCGGAAAGTAGGGGAATACCAATAACACCAATTGGGATGGAAGCAGGGGAAATACTATACCTCCCCAATAATATTACTGATGAGTTCTGTACAAACTATAAAACTTTCCAATACTACAGGCAAACAAACTGAGTTCTTTTTTGGCTCCATTGCCACTGTGAGTTCTGGACCCAGGACTAAAGAGGGAGCTGGGGAGCCGGGGACAGCTCATGAAATACGAGAGGCTATACTAGAGATGGCCTCCGGGGGAACACCGGGACCAGATGGTTTTCCGGCAGAATTTTATACGCTAATGCCATAGGCATTAGCCCCCAAACTAGAGGCACTGTATGTGGAAGCGTGGCAGAACAATTTATTGCTGGCATCCACCAGGGATGCATTGGTGATACTCCTCCTGAAAACAAAAACAGTGGGAGCAAGAGTATCCGAGTTTAGACCCCTGTCAATGTTAAACACGGATTTTACAATCCTGAGTAAGGTCTTAGCAAGACGAATATTACCGCACATGACATCGCTTATACATAAAGACCAGAGTGGGTTTATACCATCAAGGGCTACATCGGCCAATATCCGAAGGCTTTTTCATGTCCTAGACCATCTTGATAGACTCCATCACCCAGAGGCACTGATAATGTCCGTGGACCTAAAGAAGGCTGCGATTCTGTGCGGTGGGATTTTCTCTGTGCCACAATAATCAAATTGGGGCTAGGAAAAAAATGGGTAAAATGGATCAATATACTGTACTCTCACCCTATAGCACGGGTCAAGACTGGGGGGTGATCTCAAAACCGTATGGCATCTTTAGGGGCACCCCTATTCCCCCAACTGTTTGCCCTCGCTATTGAACCGCTGCCCAAACTGTTCAGGCTGGTAGGAGTGTCACTTGGAATGCTATTGGGGGATCAAGAGCATATCATTTCGCTCAATGCAGATGACATATTGTTATATCTGGGGCAGGGGAGGAATGGTGTGACAAAGGTGGTGGAACTCCTGGACAAATATGCAGTAACGGCAGGCCTAAAATTGAACAAAACCAAAACTTATGTTTTCCTAGTGATAGAAGGAGAGGAATGTCCAGAGGACCTTCCGGTGAACTTGAACTGGGCACCCCGCTCTTTTAAATATCTAGGAATCCAGGTGCACCACGACTTAGTAAACCTAAAAGAGGGCAATTTAAAACTAAGGTCTCTCTGGCCATCCTGCAGCGAATCCCAGAGAAGGGGGGTCTGGGGGTTCTAGATTTTGCGCTATACTTTCTCACGTCGCAGCTGCAATGGTTGAATAAATGGGTGGATGGAGATGATCTGGAACTGTTAACGATTACAACCCACAAGGCCCCCCGGAGAAAATAAATAGCTAAACTCATGTACTGACTATAGAGGTTCCAAACTCAGGAGTGCTCCTACAAGGGTTGCTCTACTGTTGGAGGGGGTGCCAGAGATGCACAGAAAGTCAGATGCTGTATGCCCCGGGCCTACCCCTGGTTGGGATCCCACGTGGGACACTGCCTACAATTTTCCCAGAGTCACAATTGATAGGCTGGACTGAGGCAGGTATCAGGATGACTTCCATCAGGAAAATGAATTGATCCAACTAGAAGAACTCCTGGATCTATATGGGCTAACGGGAGGTACGTTTCCCACCTACCACTGATTAGTGAAGGCATCTAAAGTACTGTGGGGCACCAATTGGCGGGAACCACAGATGCATGGCACGCTGCAAGTTCTGACCAAGCTTGGTTCTGGGAACCACCTAGTAAAATGGCACTACAGAACCTTGATAGGAATGGTAAGAACACTCTTAGAAAGGACCAAGACTAGGTTGAGTGGAGCACTGGGGAGAGAACTAGAAGACAGAGAGTGAGCTAAAATTCAGCAGAGTGTAAAGTAAATCTCTAGAAACACTGCACTAAAACTCATTCAGTTAATTTACGTACACATGGCGTACCTCACCCCACATCGCCTGAATGTCAGGTATGGGGGAGAAACATGAGATTTCCCCAGATGTGGACAGCAGGATGTGGAGTTTATGCATATGACGTGGTGTTGTAAGGTGATACGAGACTATTGGGATGCAGTATTAGCCAAAATAAATGCAACATTGGCCAGAAGCCTGACAAATACTGTAGGGGTATGTATGTTGGGAATTTTTTCAAGACCAAAGAAAAAAAAGGTGGGCCAACGGTTCATAGATCTGGCACGTAGAGGAGTGGCTATGGCTTGGAAGTCCCTGAGAGGCCCAAGAGTGTCAACCTGAGAACAAGATATAGATTGCTGGGCGCAGACAGAAGAAAGAACCATACAGCGAGAGTCGAAGAGGGGTATCAGACAACGCCCCATTGCAGAGTTCTGGACTGAGATTATGAAGGCTTGGTACATTAGAACACTGAACAGAACAGATGGAAAGGTCAATAGAGGGGGGGAATACAGAAATAGATACTGAGGGCCAGATGTACGAAGTATTTTTTCCTTTTGCAAATGGGTTTGCAACCTGTTTTCGGATGCAAAAATACCTAAGGGCCTTGGACAAACCCTAATTAGCGAGTCTCAATTTATTTGCAACTCGCTAATTAGGATTTGCGACTCGCTATTAGGAAGGGGCGTTTCAAGGGCGTCCCTTCCTAATAGCGAGTCTGAGCCCTATGTATTCTCTATTTACCACCTACTTCAAGTAGGTGGTAAAGCATTCGCGAACGGGAAGAGATCCCCAGGGACCCCTTCTTCTTTGGGAATGTATGGGGAAATATTTTTAAGGGCAGGCAGTGGTCCCAGGAACCATTGCCTGCCCTTATAAAATGAAATACAAACGTTTCATTTTTTTTTTTTTTTTAAATGCATCCCGTTTTCCTTTAAGGAAATGGGCTGCATTTATTTTTTAAAAACTGCTTTATTTAAAAGCAATCTCAGACATGGAGGTCTGCTGAGCCCAGCAGGCCACGATCTCTGTGAGGGCCAGTCGTTCCCAATGGGGTCACAAATTGCGAGTGGCTCATTAATATGCATGATGCTGGGGGCAAGGCTGCCTTGGCCCTTCTGGACCAGTCGGCTACGTTCAAAACCGTCCCACATGCCCTGCTCCTTGCCCACCTTTGGGAAATTGAGGTGGTAGGGTCAGCTTGGAACTGGCTTCAATGTTATCTGGAGGATAGTACTCAGCAAATCTGGATTCCGCATTTTGTGGCTGCTCCAGAGAATCTGACTTTGGGGGTTCCTTGAAGATCTGTACTGAGCCCTCTGCTGTTTAACATCTACCCCCTTATTCAGCTAGCAGAGAAATTGGGAGCCAAAGTCATCTCGTATGCTGATGATACTTAGATCCTTTTTACTTGAAACAAAAGAGAGTCCAGCCCTTCTTACCATAAAACTTGCCTGACCGCAATCTTTCACTGGCTAACTTTAGCCCAATTGAAGTGCAATAAGGGCAAAACAGAGATCCTCCTGCTTGGTAACTTCCCTCTGCGGTTTTGGCACTCCTTTTGGCCTGATGAGTCTCCCTTGCCTTTACCTCACTGGGGGCCTACAAAGAACTTGGGTATCTGGTTCAATGAAATATTGTGCTTTGGCTGTCAGATTAAAAAATAATGGGGAATATGCTTTGGTATTCTGAAGGCACTGAAAACATTCTGACTGTTACTCCCCACTACAGCAAGGAAAACGGGCACCCAAGTCCTGATCACAGCTCGCATTGACTATACTAACGCACTGTATGTTGGTCTGCCTGGCTACCTTTTGAATAAATTTCAGATTGTTCAAAACACTGCAGCCAGACTACTTTTGAACCTACCTAAGAGGGTTAGCATTAGACAAAACCTGCGTAGCCTGCATTGGTTTCTGATGAAAGAGAGGGTGAAATTTAAATCTCTGATAATTGCTCATTCCACTCTCTATATCTGAGAACAAGATTTAGGTTCTATGCTCCGGCTAGGTAGTTGCGTTCTTCTACCAAGCTTATGACATGCGTCCCTAGGTTTCACAAGCAGAGGATCGGTGGCAGCTCACTCTCACTGATGGGTGCTGCAGCCTGGAACCAACTCCCAGTGGAGTTGCGTGCTCCTAAGATTTTCAGAAAGAGACTGAAGACCCTTCTTTTTATATACCGTTCTGCTTCTTGTCTAATCGCCTGCGGGGCACCCGCCGGGACACTCAATTGGAGTAGCTGTGCGCGATACAAGTGCTGTCTAACATAACATAACAAACAATTAATACAGGTATGCAAGCATGTAGGATTCTTCATCCAAATGAGACACAATAAAAGTACTCCTCCTCAATATGTGATTCAAGTTCTCACATAGATGTATGGTTGCTATCATATACTATGATGCCCAAGGTATAAAATGTAATTATCTTGCCCAGAACATTATATGAACATTCCCCTCTAATGCTAATACTTACTGATTTCCCTCCTCTACAGCAGAATTGGGAGTTGGTGACTGAAAAATTGTTTGGTACTACTACACCCAGTGTTTAAATATGAAATTAGGTGTTGCATTACTGAGTATTGTTATCTAAATCTTGGTTCAGTAGCGGAGATCGATGTTGTATGGGAGGTAAGTTACAGCCTCTATTGGCTAAATGTGCATTGCAAAGGAAGCAGGAATATTACAGCCTCTAAAAGTCTGATTGAACATTAGAAAAGGACCAACAGCAGCAGTGATATGAAGGTGGACAACTGAAAACCAGCCTATACTCACTTAAATCCATGACACACTCTGGCATTTGGAGAGGTTGAGGATCAGGAGCTACTGTGGCCGAGATTTACTTAGCCCTCGCACTGCTCTTAAGTGACTCGAGGCGATGCAAGGCAATTCAATGGCTCGAGTCAGATTTACCAAGCACTGTTTTTTGGAAGTTGCATGGTGCAGGTACTGCACTGTGTCAGCATGCATGACGCTGGAATTATTATATGCAAGGCTGGTTTGTTCCGAAGCAGATTCCAATTCAACAGTAACGCAAAGGGATTTACTAATACATCACTGCTTGACACAACATCACACAGTGTAATGCAACAATGGAAATGTGTCAGAATGCTACGCATAGCCAGCGCAGACACACACAATGCCAAAAGGCCGTCAGTATAAAGAGATAACCAAAACACTCTGTCAAGCTCATCTATACTATAGAGATATTGGTACAAGATGACAAAAGTGACAGTGAAGGACAAAAGGAGCACATATTCAGAAAAGCCATCACCCTCATTGATCTCAGGGAGGAGTAAGTGATAAGGCTATTTGGGAAAAAGGGGGTGGTGATGGACAGAGTTTCTGAATGATGCAGAATACTCTTACCAAGTCAAGAGATCATGGTTTTAATCCATCACCGTTTTTAAGCTCACTGCACCATCCCAGCTCAGAACCTGGCTACATGCAAATTAGTCTGTACCTGTCCCAGTGCATGATGGGAACAGGGCAAACCAAACTACCAAGCCAATACTTATACTGGGAAGGAAACAAGCTTCCAGGGACCGGTTTCTGGCATCACAGCCTTCGTCGGCCCGGCTTGCCTGAATCCTGATGGTGCAATGAGCAAGGGACTCACGTCTGAGCATACCCTCCCACACTGAGTGTGGATAAAATCGATTTGGGAAAAAGGGGGTGGTGATGGACAGAGTTTCTGAATGATGCAGAATACTCTTACCAAGTCAAGAGATCATGGTTTTAATCCATCACCGTTTTTTAGCTCACTGCACCATCCCAGCTCAGAACCTGGCTACATGCAAATTAGTCTGTACCTGTCCCAGTGCATGATGGGAACAGGGCAAACCAAACTACCAAGCCAATTCTTATACTGGGAAGGAAACAAGCTTCCGGGGACCGGTTTCTGGTATCACAGCCTTCGTCGGCCCGGCTTGCCTGAATCCTGATGGTGCAATGAGCAAGGGACTCACGTCTGAGCATACCCTCCCACACTGAGTGTGGATAAAATCGATTTGGGAAAAAGGGGGTGGTGATGGACAGAGTTTCTGAATGATGCAGAATACTCTTACCAAGTCAAGAGATCATGGTTTTAATCCATCACCGTTTTTTAGCTCACTGCACCATCCCAGCTCAGAACCTGGCTACATGCAAATTAGTCTGTACCTGTCCCAGTGCATGATGGGAACAGGGCAAACCAAACTACCAAGCCAATTCTTATACTGGGAAGGAAACAAGCTTCCGGGGACCGGTTTCTGGCATCACAGCCTTCGTCGGCCCGGCTTGCCTGAATCCTGATGGTGCAATGAGCAAGGGACTCACGTCTGAGCATACCCTCCCACACTGAGTGTGGATAAAATCGATTTGGGAAAAAGGGGGTGGTGATGGACAGAGTTTCTGAATGATGCAGAATACTCTTACCAAGTCAAGAGATCATGGTTTTAATCCATCACCGTTTTTTAGCTCACTGCACCATCCCAGCTCAGAATCTGGCTACATGCAAATTAGTCTGTACCTGTCCCAGTGCATGATGGGAACAGGGCAAACCAAACTACCAAGCCAATTCTTATACTGGGAAGGAAACAAGCTTCCGGGGACTGGTTTCTGGCATCACAGCCTTCGTCGGCCCGGCTTGCCTGAATCCTGATGGTGCAATGAGCAAGGGACTCACGTCTGAGCATACCCTCCCACACTGAGTGTGGATAAAATCGATTTGGGAAAAAGGGGGTGGTGATGGACAGAGTTTCTGAATGATGCAGAATACTCTTACCAAGTCAAGAGATCATGGTTTTAATCCATCACCGTTTTTTAGCTCACTGCACCATCCCAGCTCAGAACCTGGCTACATGCAAATTAGTCTGTACCTGTCCCAGTGCATGATGGGAACAGGGCAAACCAAACTACCAAGCCAATTCTTATACTGGGAAGGAAACAAGCTTCCAGGGACCAGTTTCTGGCATCACAGCCTTCGTCGGCCCGGCTTGCCTGAATCCTGATGGTGCAATGAGCAAGGGACTCACGTCTGAGCATACCCTCCCACACTGAGTGTGGATAAAATCGATTTGGGAAAAAGGGGGTGGTGATGGACAGAGTTTCTGAATGATGCAGAATACTCTTACCAAGTCAAGAGATCATGGTTTTAATCCATCACCGTTTTTTAGCTCACTGCACCATCCCAGCTCAGAACCTGGCTACATGCAAATTAGTCTGTACCTGTCCCAGTGCATGATGGGAACAGGGCAAACCAAACTACCAAGCCAATTCTTATACTGGGAAGGAAACAAGCTTCCGGGGACCAGTTTCTGGCATCACAGCCTTCGTCGGCCCGGCTTGCCTGAATCCTGATGGTGCAATGAGCAAGGGACTCACGTCTGAGCATACCCTCCCACACTGAGTGTGGATAAAATCGATTTGGGAAAAAGGGGGTGGTGATGGACAGAGTTTCTGAATGATGCAGAATACTCTTACCAAGTCAAGAGATCATGGTTTTAATCCATCACCGTTTTTTAGCTCACTGCACCATCCCAGCTCAGAACCTGGCTACATGCAAATTAGTCTGTACCTGTCCCAGTGCATGATGGGAACAGGGCAAACCAAACTACCAAGCCAATTCTTATACTGGGAAGGAAACAAGCTTCCGGGGTCCGGTTTCTGGCATCACAGCCTTCGTCGGCCCGGCTTGCCTGAATCCTGATGGTGCAATGAGCAAGGGACTCACGTCTGAGCATACCCTCCCACACTGAGTGTGGATAAAATCGATTTGGGAAAAAGGGGGTGGTGATGGACAGAGTTTCTGAATGATGCAGAATACTCTTACCAAGTCAAGAGATCATGGTTTTAATCCATCACCGTTTTTTAGCTCACTGCACCATCCCAGCTCAGAACCTGGCTACATGCAAATTAGTCTGTACCTGTCCCAGTGCATGATGGGAACAGGGCAAACCAAACTACCAAGCCAATTCTTATACTGGGAAGGAAACAAGCTTCCGGGGACCGGTTTCTGGCATCACAGCCTTCATCGGCCCGGCTTGCCTGAATCCTGATGGTGCAATGAGCAAGGGACTCACGTCTGAGCATACCCTCCCACACTGAGTGTGGATAAAATCGATTTGGGAAAAAGGGGGTGGTGATGGACAGAGTTTCTGAATGATGCAGAATACTCTTACCAAGTCAAGAGATCATGGTTTTAATCCATCACCGTTTTTTAGCTCACTGCACCATCCCAGCTCAGAACCTGGCTACATGCAAATTAGTCTGTACCTGTCCCAGTGCATGATGGGAACAGGGCAAACCAAACTACCAAGCCAATTCTTATACTGGGAAGGAAACAAGCTTCCGGGGACCGGTTTCTGGCATCACAGCCTTCGTCGGCCCGGCTTGCCTGAATCCTGATGGTGCAATGAGCAAGGGACTCACGTCTGAGCATACCCTCCCACACTGAGTGTGGATAAAATCGATTTGGGAAAAAGGGGGTGGTGATGGACAGAGTTTCTGAATGATGCAGAATACTCTTACCAAGTCAAGAGATCATGGTTTTAATCCATCACCGTTTTTTAGCTCACTGCACCATCCCAGCTCAGAACCTGGCTACATGCAAATTAGTCTGTACCTGTCCCAGTGCATGATGGGAACAGGGCAGTGATAAGGCTATACAGACTCATGAAGGAGAGTTGTTGGAGAAGATTTCTTCAAGTCTTCAACCAGCAACAAAAAGGTGCAGTGTAATCCGGCCGCATTTAAAGCTGATGTCATTTTTACAGATGTTGTGCTCTGGCTCTTTGCAGAACACCTCTGCAATGTTGTCTGGCATATCACAGATTGTATTTTATGCATTTCTGCCATCTGTGCTGGAAGCTGTTATCAAGCTTACTCCAGTACCTGCTGTTTCCATAAACATTTGGTGCCACTTGCAGCTACAGCACATACTTTCTGCAATAGGATTCACATCTATTTAATCAACGTGCAGGCAATTGTAGATCATAATGGAGTCTTCACAAATGTTTTAGTCAAGTCCGTCTGGAACTGCCCTTTATGCCTTTATATTTCTGCACAGCACCAAAAAAGAGTGTTTCCAGAATGGAAAATGTGGAAATGTGTTCTCGATTGGTAAGACTAATTGAACATCTATTTATTCCCATGTGGTTCTCAAATACCTTTGACAATATCCAAGTGTATGACCAATTAAGTTTTCTATTTACTGATAGTGGGTGTAATGAAACCAGACAGAGAACCCGTTCTGTAGCACTCGGGGGCCAATTTACTAATCGCTCATGCAACGCGGCCCAGCAACAAACGTTTTTTGTGCTGTGTTGTGTCAAAGAGAGAGAGGACACATCCACTCTATCAGCAAAGATACAGATCATTTTTACACCCCCCATGCCCTGGACAATGTGTGCAGTCTACCAACAACACATGCACCCTGACACCATAGTGCAAGAGTGTTTGTGTTATGGGCCAAAACCGTTTGTTGTCAAGAAAGAATACATTTCTGCTAAAACTAAACTTTGAAGCTATTGTCCTCTTTCCACATGTGCTGGAGATGGTAGCACATATTGACAGAGGAAATAAATAGGAGTACTAAAGATGTGTCACAATGTTATACCTAGGTTTAGGAGCCACACTATTTTCATGCATTCACATAGTTAGTAGCTGCATTCAATCGGGCAATGTGCAGAAATCAATGAATTCATGCATGTGAATGGCCATGATCCACATTTGAAATGCCTCCCCTCCTGAAATGTTATGTAAGTCTGCTGAAGTTGGCGGCTTGTGTTAAGTAATGTACAAACCCACTCAAAGCCACGCAAAAGTGGGCTTGCCTGGTGTAATAAATATCACTGAAGCTGTGTGTTCTCCTGCTTTCACCTTGGGAGACACAAGGAAAATCCAAAGGCCTCCTTTGCACATAGAATGCCCTCACAGTTGTGGCATTGTAATACTAACTCACCCACCATTGTAGCAATATAACATTTCCTGTGTGTCATGGCATGCCATGTTCCTACTCATTTAAGGAACATCTACATTCAGATACTTAAAAATAGTTATGGACACGTCTGTACATTATTACAAGTTAATCAACCATCAAACTTACAATGAAGCTATAGCCTACATTGGTTTACTCATGTTCTCCTTCATATTGTGTATGTTACTTTACAAATATATCACATATAACCGTAGTGCTACAGTATGAAGAAAGGTATTAAAAGGAATATGCTGCATGGGTAATAGTGCCCCGGATGCACCGTAGGAAGAGCGAGCACAAGTCGCGCTGTGCGTCAGAAGCAGTAGGTTATCATGCCAGCCGGCACCCTGAGGGAGTCTGTATTTTAGGACCCAAAGGTACTTATTGACGTTATCTGAACTAAGTGAACTACAGTGAGGTTCACCGAGGCTGTAACAATTCGCAGCCACTACATTTTTGAGGTCCTGAAGAAAGCCCCCCGACCTGTCAGGGCAATTCCAAAGGGCTGAAACATGTCAACCATTTATATGGACATTCCAGTGCGTTAGACTAATAACTCGTCTTTTCACGCACAACTCTGTTTTTATCTACCTTGATTCCAGACTAATTAAAGGTATAGTTTAGGTAATACGGGGCTCTTCACCCTTTTTTAACTCACCCCACTTGAGCACTTTCACGTTTTCATCACTGATACTACTTCAATAACCAGTGGTTTCTCCTCCTGGTGGAGGAAAGCATACGAGAAAAAGAAACCTAATGATGATGCTGCCACGTTTATAACAATGCGGAGAACCAAGATTTACCGCCTCACGGCTTGTGTACATGAATGAGGGTTTTCTAACGAAAGACGGCTAACACGTTGCAAACCCCATTTACTCAGGTCAAGTGATCCATTCCCTATTGATATTTTGTACAACATATTATATGCCCATTCTAACACATCTCTGGAAGCTCAACTTATGTTGATTGTACACTCTAAAACTGCATTCCGTACAGGCATATATGGCAAACTTCCCTTATTCCCAATTATAGCCACACAAACATAACAAACAATAAAAGAAAGTCAATAGCTGGTTGAGAGAAATTGGGTTATTGGTTGAATGGGGGGTAACCCATGTTCAGACAACAGCCACAATCCCTGTGAGGGTGAACTACAAAACTCACTACATTAACTTGTGCTTAACCCTAGGTAGCTTGGCACAAAAAGCAGTAAGGCTTAACTTAGAAGCAATTTGTAAAGTTTTTATGCAGCACACAAACAGTAACACAATGAAAATCTCATACCGATTTAGGAAAATAGAGCCAATTTTAAGAAATTATTTGACACAAAAACCAAACAAATCCAATCAGTAGAACTGGAGTTATGAATTTTAAAGTCTAAGGGGAAATCTAGCACCTAAAATATCAAGGTGCCAACAGCAGAAATCTAGCTTTTTCAAGACCGGGGCAAAGTTGGAAAATATGACCACACAATGGCCAAAAATGGAAAGATACACGAAGTGTATTAAGCCCCTTTGTGCTTTCCTTGAGACTTAGAAGAAATTCTGAGAAAATCAGACGAGGAGCTGGCAATATGCAGTAAAGATTTCTATAATCTGACTTAGACTTTGGTTTGTAAGTCAAATACCATCAGTGGTATGAAGGTGGGTGCTGTAGCCGATGAGAGCTTCAGGAGGTCAGATACCCCTGGGCACTTAACAGGATTAGCTGCTGTGTTATGTTATTTAAATGTATTAAATGCTCGGATCACACCCAGAGGGGTACTTCAGTACGAGACCAAAACAAACGGGAGACAGGCAAAAAGGCTCTCTTAAAATAGGTAGGTCTTAAGTGCGTTTTGAAGAGGGAATGATTCTTGCTGATGCGTAATTCCATTGGCAGTTTATTCCAAAAATGAGGAGCAAGGCAGCAGAATGATTAGGGAAGAGGATGTGGTCCGTTGGCTACGCTGCCGACTTTTGTACTGGAAACCAGAGTTCGAGCCTCGAGGTCGCGTCAACATCCTGTGCTTCTGGGCAAATCACTTAATCTCCCTGTGCCTGAATGTGTAATGTAAATACGGTGCTCATGTAAAGCGCTCCAATACCTTCGGGTCGAGTTCGCGCTATATAAATATGCAGAAAAAACAAAATGCTCTGCAGCCGGACCTTGGCTTCCTGAACCTAGGGACTTTAAGCCAGGCTTTGTCACATGACCTTAAAGGTCTCGAAGGGTTTAAAACAAAAGTTTAAATGCTAAGTATGTGGGACCTAGTCCATGGAGGGCGTTGTAGGTTAGGAAGCATACCTTAAAAATAATTCTATTTCTCCCCTGTAGCCACGGCAGGGACTGAAGAAGAGGGGCAGTTCCCGTGCCAAGGGAACGGTTGCATTTGAGGCATGCAGTGGTGTTCTGAACTACCTGAAGTTTAGAGAGTGGCTTCTCATTTATGGAGCCAAAAGTGAGTTGCTATAATTCAAATGACTGATGACCGCCGCCTGGGCAAGAGTTTTCCTTGAGGAGAGTGGAAGTAAAGGAAAAACTCTTCTTAGCGAACGCAACTTATGAAAGCAGGAGTCAGTAATGGCCGAGGTGTGTTCTATCATAGTAAGCGGTGATTTTTATCACTATTTTGGGTACTGGGGCAGAACCCAATTCTGATGGCCAGCAGTCAGGAGCCCAAAAACGTTGGGCTTGTCCAAATAACATAATTTCAGTTTTTGTGGGGTTAAGCTGAAGTCTGTCTTCATACATCCAGGTTGCTATAGCTTTCATCCCAGAGGAAGAAGAAGCCTTTGATTTGGAAAGATTGTTTCCGAAGGAGACGAGCGTCAGCATATGAGACGATTTCAAAAACTAAATTTCTGACTATTTTGGCAAAAGGGGCAATATAAATATTAAATAGCATGGGGCTGAGACAGGAGCGCTGAGGAACCCCATAGTCTAGTGAAATAGTTCTGGACTTGTAAGGACCCAGAATGACAAGATTTTTAATTACAATTTGATAGGAACCAAACAAGAAATGCTTACCTGATCCCAATCAAAGGTTGCCATTTATTAAATGTAATAAAGCAGCCCAATGTAATCCTATTGGACAGGTGAGCCTCACAATAAAAAAAAAATACACAAGAAACAGGGAGGTTTTAAAGTTTGGCAAGGGGGGTATTTTAAGTTGAATTTGCAGTTTAAAACTGGATTCACGCTGCAGTGCTAGGCTTGGGACATGTTTTTAGGTTCTACTTATGTGATTGGCACATACAGCGCTAATTTTCAGGCCGTGGGTAAATGTCATACCACTCTACACAGGACTTACCAGTAAATTAAATATGGCAATCAGGTGTTAGACAATTTTACCATGTTTAATTAAATGGGCACAAGCACTTTATAACTGGTTATCAGTGGTAAAGTGCACCGAGTATTAAGGCCAAGAAAAATATAGTTCAACAGTTGAGCAAAGAGTGGAAAGCTAAAGCAAAAAGTTTGGGGAAGACCACCCATAGGCTGACAGGTCTAACATTGGTGTACACTGTTTCCGTAACTATCTTTCATCCAACATGCATATCTAAGTTGTCAACTACTCCTAAATGGTTTCACTATCTCTTTCATTTGGTGATCAAGGCTATGGCCTGCATCCATGGTTGATGGCCCTGTTTTCAAAATCTCAGACTGATGGACAGAAAATTTAACTCAGCATTAACAAAAACCTGCAATGTAGTGGAGTGAACTTTTGGCGTCTTAAAATCACGTTTTAGATGTTTGGATCAGTCTGGTGGAAGGTGCCTCTAAAGAACCCAAAAGGTGTGTAAAATAATATTGATGCATACAATTCTGCACAATATATGTGTAAAGATACATCTTCAATGGGGCTCTGAATTTCAAATACTATCTGAGGGGGAAGACCATGAACATTCTAATGCAGAAATTGCAAGGGGTCACAAGAAGAAATGATTTGGTCAGTAACTTGTTTCGCTTAAATCAATTAAATGGTTAAAATTCTTGACCTAAATGTGCATGTGTCCAGTCAATAAACACATCTGTTTTTTCAAAAGAAATTCAAAGTAATGTTGTTGTGTTCCTCTCAATTAAAAGCATGAAATGTGCAAATTATGTACAGCAACCCTTGCAGTTGTCCACATATCACAGAATTGCCTAATTGATAGTGTAAAATATTGAGTTGCATTTCATTTGCAAAGTCACACATCTGAAGCTTGAGCAAAGCATAGATGTGCAATTTGTGGATGTATAATAATTGCTGAGGTGAGTCTTTTAAAATGCATCAATGTAGTTATATATAAACTTCATCTCATTTTCTAATGCCATCTGAGTTGTATTGCAGATGTTGTCTCACAGTGTCATGATCCTAAAAGGCGTTCTGTTAAATTGGATCACACTCCATGATTTATGCTGAATGTTTAGAGCCCTAACAAAGCAGAAGAGACGATGTGTGTTGGTGTATATGTGGAGTATCAACAACATGTCTCAACACACCTCCTGTGTTTCTTAGAATGTGATAGGTATAAAAAAAAGCTACTTACTCTCATGAGCAAAATAAAATATTTTAAATATGTATTGTCAGCCATGGACCTATGGGGACATGTAATCATGTATTTATTACCAAAGTTCTTAAGTTACATAAGTGTATGAATTCAAAAGCTACATACACCTTTGTATACTTTAAGCCACTTTGTGTGGCTATGTGTTTTTTGTAGAGTAAAAAATAATATGGCTCAATGCATTTTGCTTCTGTGTGCTAAATTGTGCTGTGAAGGACTTGCACAGTAGGATCTTGGTTGTACATATGAATATACCCATCTATGTATAAAAAAGTTTACAGTGCCATAGCATCAACTGCGAAAACATTCACCATTATAAAGCATGTCTGCTGCAGGTCAGGAGCAGGTAATATGTGTAACACAAGGGTCACCGAGAGATTTTCACAACTGAGTATATCTTTATTGTAGGTTATGACATCTGCAGTTAACATGGTGGTGTTATAGGGTCTATGTGAACTCAACCTGTACACATCTCACAACATATGTGTCACATACAGTTTTTTTCTGCCAAAACTAGGGAGATCACAATTGATGTACACTCTGCTCATGTACATAAGTCTAGATTTCAAACAAAGTGATGCAACACAACTTTTCAAGTCAACTTGGCGTACTGTGTTGCATCACAGTGAAAGTGTAGGAATGCATCTTATTTGAAAGGATATGGGACCTTCCTGATCTCACTGCACTTCTGCAATGAGTGTAGCCTAGTGCCAATGCAGATACCCTTGATCCATGGTGCAAGGGTGGCTGTGTTAGAGGTCAGATCATATTTATGCAGGAAGGGGCTCCTTATCATATTGTATTCTTCATTATGTAAACAGCCCTTTACACAATGTGCCATGGAACTGTTGACTTTGTCCTGCAGTGGCTAATAACACAACATCATTTAAAATAGATCGCTTCCACTCTGTGAGCAAATGGTTTTTGTTAAAATCATGGCCCAGATTTATGATGTGCTTGCATTGACCTTGCGTCACACAAGGTGGTCCAATGCAACATACGGGCTTCAGTGAGATTTACGAAGCCATGCACGGCCACCTTGTGTGGCCCTGTATGAGTCTTAGTAAATGAAGGGCAACACAATGCAGCTCAAGTGGCTGCTTGGGTCACTCTGTCCTGGGAAGCCATTTCATGGATGGATAGTGGGAGTTCCCACACATCCACCCATGTATTTTTCCACATTCAGAGATTTACTAAGAGTAGTACACGTGGGAATGTGTCACAAATGTATGCCTTCCGAATACAGGTGCAATGAGGAGACAAACCTTGTTGGAAGTGGGGGTCCTTATCGCTTACCGCCGCCACCAAATGCTGGAGGCGGGAGTCCTCGACTTCTCGCTTCAACGTTAGGCTAAGTAAGGACACCGTCTGAGAGAGCCCTGCTCACCCCCTTAGAAGCTTGGCACGAGCTGCCAGGCTTATCTCCAAGGCACGAGTGTTCAGTATGTGCAACCTCGCTCACAGTAACCCCATGATGTCACCACAAAAAGACTCCACATGAGTTTTCATTAAATGAGTATAATCTTTATGTAAGAAATTATACAATACGACCTCACAATACTGAATCAACATATAAGAAAGGGTAGTATTCTTTCCAGTGGGTTGGTGGGTTCTAATCCCAACCCCCCTCTTTTAACCAACAGTTAAGCTCACTTCTAACTATTTCCCAAAAGGTTAGGCAAGTCGTATTGCTAGAATCACACACGTTGCAAAAGGAAACAAATACTGCAATGCGTAACAATAGTCTCTTGTACTGCGGAACAGAGAAACAATGCCATGCGTAGCGCCACAGTCATGTACTTTGCAATTGAAGGAATAATGCAATGCGCATCACCACCAGCATGCCCTGTACCAGGAAGAAACAAAGCAATGCGTCACGCTACAATTCTGTACGGTGCAATGAAGAAATAATACACTGCGCCACTTTATAATCAGATACTGTGCACTGTAGAAATAATACATTTCGCCATGTTACAATCGAGTAATATGCAAGGGAAAAATAACGCAGTGCATAGCGCACCAAGCAGGTAGTTAGTCAGGCTCAAATGAGGTCAGGAGTCATGCGACAGTTCGTTAGCAGCAATAATGCAAAGTGTAATACAATAGTTTTACGTGCTCCATTAACAGTGCCCCCTTTATGGATCAAATGATGACACAAAAGTACTGCTTCCAACTCCGGCCCCAGCACTGCCCCTCCTTGGGTCAGCGCGGGCCAGGATCCGAGCCGAAGCAATCGCTCGCGCAGCTGACTGAAACGGCAGGCCGAGATAGTGTCACTCCGGGCCCGCACCCAACACCAGGTGTTTATCCACGTTACCTGGGGAGGTGCAACTGCACTCTCCTCCCCAACGTCAGAGACTTGGGCCTTGATCCAGAACTCAGTCACGGGGTGTGGCGGACTCGGGCCGGCAGCTCAGCTCTTCCGTGGCTAATGGTCCAGGCCGCTGTGGTTGACTCCGAGAGCCCAATGACTTGGCCCTCCATCCAGCAGTCCCAGTCCACATTGAGATCCGCCCTCAGCACTGTGGAAACTTTACTTCCAATTCAGTGCACCCCTACTCAGGCACTCCTCACCAGCACCTCAGGTTGCACTTTGACACGCACACCACATGTCCGAGACTCACCTATTCTCTGGTGCTCACGACGATCCGGCACTCTTCACCAACGCTCTGATTGCATCTCAACACACACCCTGCGCCTTCGAGTCTCTCCTCTTCTCCCGGTGCACACGATGTCCAGGCGCTCTTCACCAATTCCCTGGCTGCACCATGACACACACTCTGCGCATCCGAGTCTCAGCTCTTCTACCGGTGCCCACGATGTCCATGCGCTCCTCACCAATGCCCTGGCTGCACCACGACACGCACCCAGCGCGTCCGAGACTCACTTCTTCCGTGGGTGCACACGATATCCAGGCACTCCTCACCAACGCCCTGGCAGCACCACGACACGCACCCTGCGCGTCCGAGTCTCGCTTCCTCCTTTCGTACTCACCCAGCGTGTTCAAGCCTCAATTCGTCTCTCTGTGCACACGACGACCAGGCGCTCCTCACCAACGCCTTGGCCTGCACTTCGACATGCACGCAGCGCGTCCGAGACTTAGCTTACTCCTGCGTGCCCTCGATCACACGGCACAACTTCTGAGGGTCTCAAGCTGCAAAAGCACGTGCCACCACGTTGCTAGGGACTTCCCTGGAAACTTTTATGATCCTGTATTTCCAAACAGGGAGCCAGCTCACCTCGGGCCCTTGCGGATTACAAGACACAGCACAAAGCACAGTCTTCTTCAAGCAGGGGGACCCAGCACCTCCAAGCACAGTCCCAACAGCCTCTCCCTTAGTTAGAACAGCAAACTGCAGACCATCCCCAGATCACGAAGCAAGGATTGTTCTCTCCAAAGCAGTCTCGTCAGTTGCTCCTTCTTTAGCAGAGGTTCCTCTTGACCACAGAATGGGTCCAAGCCTTTACAGTCTCAATCCATATCTGTTTAATTCCCAAAGTTCAGGGGTTTCAACACTCCTAGTTATACCCCTTAATGTCTTTGAAGTTCGTATGTGCTCAGGGGTCCCTCTCTAAATCAGTTCTGGGTGTCTCCCTTCCAGTGTCACCTCTCTCCCTTTGATACTGGGTGTCTGGATCCTTAATCACTCAGCAGGAGATGGGTCAATTGGTTTATAGCACCAGCCCAGTCCTTTTCACCTCCCGGGCTTCTCCTCCCCCTACTCTCCAGATGCCGGGCAGCCTGGTGCCATCTCAACCCCTCCCTGGGTCAAGACCTCTCCCAGCTCCTCTCACCTTTCAGTTCCAGACAGGCAATCCACATTTCAGAGACATACAGAAATGCTCAGAGCACAAAACTCAACCACTTTCTAAAGGAGTGCTTTATGAACACACAGTGCCAAAACCGCCTTCACATAAAGATGTGTTATAACACTTTGAGTTCATACTTACTAAACTTCACCTCTCCATTATAATCTGACAGGAAACTAGGCTAACAAACACAACACCCAGCCTCCCCCATTCTGTCCTAGGGGCAGGATGGCCTTTCAGCAGTGCAAAACGAAATGAAGAGTTTTTCACTGTCCGAACATAGCACACATCTCAGTATATGTTCTGCCTTTTACCTACACTGCACCCTGCCCAGGGGTTACCTGGGATCTACCACAGGGGTGCCCAATGTGTGTGTAAAAGGGAAAGTCAGGCCTTACAAGGGGTTGCACTTGTCAGGACAACATGCTAACTTAGCATCCCGCGTGCAGGCCCTACACTGAAGGCCTGAGTTCCCTTCTCTGCGTACCCTTGCATTACTAGCCCTTGCACACATAGTGCACATCACTAGGGACTTTTACTAGTAAGGCAAACATACCAATCATGGCCAACCAATCACCATTATATTTTACGCAGGGAACTCTTGTACTTTGTCACTGATCAGCAATGGTAAAGTACCCAAAGCATCTAAATTGGCTATTCTATGTCAGGAAAACGGTCTAGGGGAAAAGCAAAAAGTTTAGGGAACTTTAGCCAAAAAGGCCAAGTCCTACAAACCTTTATTTGTCCTACTAGTTTTCCTTTTTCCAACTGTGCTGCCTTCTACAGCGCACATAGTAAGAGGAAAATCGTCTATGGATTATTTTTGCTCAACACAGAGACCCTTCCTGCACACAGCTCCATAACATAGAGAGCAGGTATGGGCCATATATTAGTAAATAAGGAGTATTCCTGTCCTCTTCATTCATGCAGCATGGACAACCATATTGTCTTACTGCTTTGGGTTGTGTGAAAGGTTTGTAAACCTTACCCCAGATATGTACCAGACATCATAAGTTTGATAGCTGAGAAATGTGTGCTATTAACTGACATACAACCAATGAAGCACGTAGGTATTTAAGCAGATCATGGAAACTGTGGTAAACATGTCATCTGACTAGATCTAGCTTTTTGCTCATGTCACACCTTTCCGGTGGCCAAAGATGTATGATGAGGCATGGTTTCCAGCTTCTTGGACCTAATGCTGTAGGTATGTGTCAGTAATAAACTAAAAGATGATTCTTATTACATCAGTTACTGACTGAGTTCTTAACAAGCATGGGCACTAAGGTCCAGATGTTGTTGAAAGTGATTCAATATAATGTAGCAAGTCAACTTGCTGCACTGCATTGCATCACAAGGAGAGTGAAGGAATGCACAATATCTTAAATGATTTGGGGTATTCTTGCCGTCTCACTACTGCAATGAGCTGTGCCATCCCAGGCACCCTTACACCTGGGTACAGGATTGCTTTTGAGCAGTAAGGGACACCTTCTTGCACAAATACAATCCTTGGAGGCATCTCTCTCTTCAATGAGTGCTGCAGAATGAAGCACACACAAAAAGATGAAATTATGAGGAGAATTTGAAATACGTATCTTTGTAATGACTCTATTGAGAAGGCATACAAATGTGACAGATTTTAATATGTACTATGCTTATTACATTAGGGAAAGACTCAAACTCTATGGGTGGATGCATGGACATTCACACACATACACCTAGGGTGTTTTCAACTTTCAAGATCTACTTAATCTACTACGGGTTTTAATGCCTAAAAAATGTGGCCCACATGTAGCAAGGGCTTGCGTCATGCAATGTGGTGCATGCAACATAAGCATGTAGTCAGGTACCGCCTAATGAAGCACACCGGGACCACAAATAGAGCCCGTACCGAGACTCAGTTCCATTCCAGACAGGAGGACGGTTGGGGTAGGTGCGCTAGAAGCCACACCAGAGCAAAACTGTAAGTAGGATCGCAATCTAGGCAGCGTTTTAGGCATCAGACTTGATTTTACTAAGTCACGAGCTGATATTTACTGGGGTTTTAATGTTTTCATTGCTTCTCATCTAGCCCAAGAAGGTGTGTACGCTCGTCCCCTAGTCAATGGAGCAACTTTCTCCTTAGCTTTAGGGGAGTGTTGTGATGTTTATGTGTGTTTTGACCACAGTTGGGCATTGCGACACGAATGGGGGGTGACTTGCCAACACCCCCCCTGAGTTGCCACTCTGACTCACCAGTGTTACAATGTTGATTGCTCTGGGTAATAATACACACAGTACCTCTACAAGAGAACCCTAGGATCAGTAGGTGACTCCGAGTAGCAGCGGTGGGCCATCCGTACCAGGGCGCCTTCGCCCATTGGTTGGGCACTCTATTCGCTTATCGTTGAGACCCTACATCCTACCCACTCTTGAGGGGACTTTTTGTTTACTGTACACCTCTGGTTTGTACTCAGTTGTATGAATTTATGTTGTTTTTGAGGACAGATTCTGGGGCTAGGCTACTTTCCCCTGCCCCAAAAAAACCTTCACATATTGTCCTTTTCACCTTTCCTTTTTTTTTGTATTTGTTTCTACCTAGGCAGTATCCAGGAGCTATCTTAATCTGACAGTACAGAGAGCAGGGTTACTTAGACCTTGCACGCCCAGATACACACTGTGGGTAGTATCCCTCAGATCACATTTACGCACACTTCACTTTTGAGTTGGTCCTGAGGAACCGCCACGGATCCAGTTGGACCGCAGGGGCACGAAACATGTCGACCACATTGACCACATTGTAGTTACCTTTTGGGACATTAAGCCACCAAGGTAACACCTAACCTACGGGGTTTTAGCCTGTCAAGGGTGCCAACCCCCCTTTTTATTAAACAATATCCTTTGAGCAACCCTTAGACATTTTTAATATATCACGTCACACACACCACTGCACCACCATTATTTGTAGGACCCATACCACACACCCACATGCACCAAACGGCGTTTTCTCTAAAAAGATCTCCGCCAAAGTGACCCTTCGGGGGACCCGTAGGACATTGCAGTGCCAGCCCCACGAGGAGCAAAATGCCCAATGATGAAGCATGACACCCCTCGGGTGTGTGAGGGCAATAAGAGAAAAGCTCTGCTTCTCCTCTCGACACTTGGGTCTCGTCTAGCCTAGGACCCTCTTTACATATCTCTATCTGTTTCCTCTCTTTTTCTAATCTTTTGGAACAGTGACTCCTGATTTGACTGACACGTCAAATGTACTATTGTATGCAGAGGGAACTTGTGTGGCTCTGCGAGGCATTGCAGATCTAGAGTAAAGCAAGGCAGCGCAAGTCGCTGCCTTTCCATACACTCCACTTGGAAGGGGTTACCTGGGTGTAGCATTGTTGTTTCTACACATCCACCAATTTTTTTTGCCACATTCATAGATGTACTAAGACTATTAAACCCTGCAATATGTCAAAATGCTACTCCATTCGCAGTGAGGCATATCAAGGAGAAATATGTTAAAATCTTATGTCAATGACCTGCATGGATGTGAATCAGCAGCCAGAGCTGCGGGCACAGAAGCTGGGGATCCAGGTTCAAGTCTTGGCATCGGCGCAACATCCTGTGGTTCCGGGCAAATCACTTAATCTCTCTGTTAACAGCGCCTGGATACCATCATGGGTAATAAGCTGCACTATTTAAATCTACAAATGTAAACTTATTTTGCACCACACATAGACATTTGAGTATGCCTCAGATAATATTTTTGTGCCAGAAGATGTAACTTCCTTCCCCTCAAAAATCAGCTCTGTGACACAAGTACTCTTACACGATAGCGCAAGGGTGCCTTAATTGGTGCTGGAGCTACATTTAGGGCCCGAATCCGATTCCGATGTCAGCAGGAAGGGCTCCAACCATCGCTCAGAGCCCTCCTGCCTGCATTGGAACATGCCATTCGGATTACTTTCCGACCGAGCCATTCGAATGGGTTGGGTCGGAAATGAATACGCCTCAATTTTCCGGATGGCTTACGATGGGCTCGCCGTCTGCCATCCGGAAACCCTTCAGTACTCCCCCGGCTGCCTCTTTCCAGCCAAGGGAATATGATGGCAGTTTCCCACTGCCTTTTTGTGCCGGTCTTTCTGGTACAAAAAGGCAGTGGGAAACTGTCTTTGGGAGTAATCCTAACTTTACTACTACTAAATCCCTTTTGTGAATACTGAAAGTCATTAAGTGAAGATTTTGTCTCAGTTTAGTAGTAGTAAAGTTATGAATCCTAACTTAACTACTACTAAATGCCCTCTGTGGATACCAAAAGTAGGAAGTTTAGGATTTTGTCTCAGATTAGTTCTGTGAATCAGCCCCTTAGAGTATAATGAGCACAGAGAGCTTCTTGTCTTGACCCGTGTTATAGTCAACTGCTTCTTTTGATGAAGGACTATATCCACACAAGGCTTTGTCTATACTCACAAAGAGTGGTGCTTCGAATAGATTTGCGAGGAGCAACGAGGTGTCACTATTATACTTAAATTAAGCATTACGAAACACTTACTGTAGACCTTTTGGCATCTTATATTTGGGAGAAAAAACAACTTTATACCGCACATTGTTGCGTTAGAGGATAACAATTCATGATGTCAGTGCATTAACAGGCCCAATGAACAGATGACCTCTAGTGCTGGTTTATTCATACCACGCAGGAGGATTGATTGCAGAGGATACTTAGGGCCCGATTCCGATCTCGTCTGGAAAGCATACCGAACAATATGGGTCCGGAATGCTTTCCAGATGACTCGGATCGGGGGAGTCCGACAAAACAAGTACGATGCATTTGAATGCATCTGGAAATGATTCGGTCAGACTCCTTTTGGCTGCAATTGGAGCCTGTGTTCTGAACATGAACACAGGATCGCATTTACAAAAGGGGTGGTTGGGGATAATTGTGCGCCCTGTGGTGGGTACTCCTAGTTGCCTGCCACATTGTGTTTGGCCCGATTCAGGGGGCCCTGGGTGAAGGGGACCCTGCTACGGGCCCCAAAAAAACGATTCCAGCAGCCTTTTTGACCTGGGCAAACCGAATCGGAAAGAGTGTCTGAATCGTTCATAGAGCTGTACGAATTGGCTCCAGAAAGGCTCAATCTCTCCGAATGCCTTCCGGAACTGATTAGGTCAACGCTAAGGGTTTCCAGGCATCGTACTCGATCATTCGGAATACAGAGCGAGTCTGTTGGAAACAAGGGCTCTGGATCGTTTTAGGTAAAATTGAATCTGATTCGGAGCCCTTCCAACCCAGCTCGGAATCGGGCCCTTAGACAGAATAGCCTTGATGAAGTCATAGGGATATTTGCGAGAAATGACGAAACACGTGTTGGCTAAAGAAGGTCTAATGAAATAAAGAGAAATAAAACCACGACATGAGTCAAGACAAGAAGCTCTCTGTGCTCAATATACTTAATGTTTTGAATGAACTTGTTGACAAGAATTGCATGTTCCTCATAAAGGTCAACCATTGTTGTTCAATGCCAGGATTGTATTTAGGGGAGTAGGGTGTACCTTCCCGTCATTTGAGAGCACCCCAGGCTAAAATCCTGTTTGTATACAACTGTATAGGATGGTCATATATGCGCCTGAGACCCCACAAACACCCGATTGTTAGAATTATTGAAATTATGGAAGCCTGCCTAGAAAACCTATCTTCTATACAGTAAAAAGAAAACATTTCTCGTAAATGTTTAGGAACCGTTTTAGGCTTTCTTTCTTCCAAGCCGAAAACATAACACATGGACTGAACTAAATAAACTGCCAAGTCCGGCAAATATGACATCTATTACTAATTGTAAAGTATCTATTTTGAGGCTAGATCCATCTGTCTTTCCCCATTACTTTGAATAATGTGAAATTGTACCACTTGACAGGAAAAATAGACTCTAGCTGCCAAAACAAAGAGTAGATCAATCATGTTGAAAGATTTGAAACAAACATTGTTTCAAAGTTAAAATAAAAAAAAACAATTTACTGTTGGCAATGGAAAGCCAAGTTGCAGGAGCATGTGTGGCTGGAACCTTGCTGTGAATCAGCTGTTAGCTGGGGTATGTGCCACATTAGTCACCCCAAGAATCAACTGACAGATCCTAAATAAATAAAGTCACTCTGTTTTTCTGCGTTCTTTGTTTTCATTTCGATGCCCATCCCAGGCATGTATAGTTAAAAGTTGATTAGAAGTGTATTGCGGTCAGTCATTACTGTACCGACCCACAGACGGGAATGTCTGCTTGAAAGTGCGGAGGGGAGAGAAAATCATTAGCCAATTGTACATTACAATCGCCCATGTTACTAAAGGAACACCAACTCCAGATCCAACGTTTAGTACGTTTATTGCAAAGCCAAGAAAAGTTGGACATACAAACACCTCAAAACAAGGGTGTAAATGTACATTGGCATTATTGCAAAGCCAAGTCTACAAGTGAAATTTAGACGGTGCAACATGCATAGGACAATCAATTCCAAAATCTGAATACAGAATATAACTGCGCCGACATCAATAGCCCCCTTCATGGCGGCTCAAAAGCATTAGACTGTCCCTACTCTACCACTATCGTGACATCCCTACTCAGCATCTCTCAGGCAAGTACCTGGAAAGTACCAGAAAAGCTGTCAACACGTGAAGGCTTCCTAAGAAGTGCACTCAGATTGATTGGGTCAAGTAGCAGAAAGCTACAGAGCTCGTTCCAAGATGCTCTCTCCTCTCAAGGCATAGCAGAAGTTTTTTCCCCGGACTCTGTCCCTAACCCCAACACAAAAATCATAGGTCACACCCCTCATCACATCATGATATCACCCCATCCAGCCATACACCTCCTCGTACGTAACTTTCCATGCAGCATCGGTGCTCCCAGGCTCTTGCTCAGTTACCTTGATTCCCAGGTTTTCTCTGGTGAGATAAAACACTGTCCCACACTATCGGTATCACTCGTTCAAATGTATCCTTTAATTCCTAAGCCTAGCTGCTAAAACAAAAGGGTTATTCTAACTAACAAGGATGGATTTCTTCACCTGCATCAGAAATGTGAGAAAGACAAATTCCACATGCACATGAATTCTAATAGCAACCCTTAACGTGAGTGCGAACAGGGAGAAATACACGTTTGGCCTACGAAATTCGGCCAACATAAGAACAGTACATAAACTTTAGAGAGTACACTATTAGAAATGGGGATCTCTAGTCACAGGCACCTCTTGGCAGGTCAGAAAGGATGTTCGGAGGAGCAGGTGGTGAAGTATTTGTATCCCTGAGACTTCAGCACAGGAGGCAAGCTCTACTTCAAGCCCTTAGAGATCTTCCTCAAGCAGGTGACACAACACACTTAAAAGTCTTTATCCTCTGCTTGGTAGACACAGCTACTACAGGCCAACCCCAAACAGCACACAGCAAAGTGGCAGAACTTCTTCAGTTTCTCCTGCTCTTGCCCTTGGCAAAGGTTCTTCTTGAATTCCAGAAGTAATCCAAAAGTCTGGGGTCTGGGCCCCACTTTTTATATCACAAATGCCTTTGTTCTCTGGTTGCAGAGAAGCTCTTTGCCCAGCCAAAACTACTTCTGTCCTCTCTGGTGCAGCTTCCCGAAAGGAGGTGGATTCAGCATTGTGTGGGGCAGACCAGGCCCAATCAGGTGAAAGGAAATCTCCTGCTCCTATCCTAAATGCAACCCAGGTCTAATTAGCCCAGCCCTGACTCATCCAGGAAAGGTAGGACACATATCAGCCTCCCCCAGTGGCTGTCTGAGAGAATACACATCCCCTGCTTCTGTCACTCCAAAGTCAGACACTCAATTCACAAACCAGCAAAGACACACAGGATGCCTAAGCAAGAAAATACCTACTTTCTAAAAGTGTTATTTTCAAACACAGAATGTAAAAATCATCCTTACTAAAAGATGCATCTTTATATTCTGAGTTCAGACATACTAAATGTTATCTTCCTATCGGAAGTTATATTTATAAGATGTTATAATAATATTCCTAGTCTATCCTATGAGACGGATAGCCTTTCAATAGTGAAAAACTAGATACACTGTATTTCACAATCAGGACACGTCACACACATCAGTACATGTCCTACCTTTCACATACACTGCACCCTGCTCACAGGGGTACCTTGGGACTACCTTACGGGTGCCTCACTTGTAATAAAAAGGATGGGATGGTTAGGGCCTGGCAAGTGGGTGCACTTGCCAGGTCAACATGGCAGTAGAAACTGCGTGTAGACACTGCAGTGGCAAGTCTGAGAACCTTTTGAAAGGCTGCTTGTGTAGCTGGCAGTGCTGCAGGCCCACTAGCAGTATTTGATTTACAGGCACTTGGTATACACTGTGAACTGTACTAGGGTCTTAGCAGTAAATCAAATAAGTCAATCATGGAAACGCAAATCCATAAACACAATTTATAGGGAGAGCATATGCACTTTAGCACTGATTAACATGGGAAAGTGCCCAGAGTCGTAAAACCAACACAAACAGGGTGAAAAACAGGAGGTCCAAAAGCAAAAAGTCTGGGGATAAACCCACTTAAAAAAACAGGTCTAATACACACTCATATATAAATCAATAAATGTGACAAGTTACATAAACACATTAATATCGAAAACATCCATTAGTTAGAAATGCACTTTTACACTTTGAGAATTCATCTAAACACAAGTAACTGCAACGTTAATTCTTATTCTTACATGGAAAAATACTTAACACTTCACTTTGCACGTTATTACAGTACACAATCTAATAACCAAATGTTAACACGACAAAGAATTATATGTGTGGGAGCGAACTACTCATGATTATAATGCACCCCTACAAATGAAAGAGCTTAATCGTCCTCTATCAAACCCAATAAATCCCTCATAGGGGAGACCTATTGGCTTGCTAATGTGGCCCACTACCTCTCGGCACATCTTCCTTGGTATATTTCGTAAACTGATTTGCACTTTCTAGTGCATCCTGAACAAGTCTATGGAGACATTCTGGACCGAGAGAAGGTGAAGTTGGCCCAGTTATGGTTGTGCCTGCACCATGCTGTCCACTCCAGTTTCCAAGGCCCTTGTGAGTAGTACCACATAACCCTCCTTGAGGGGAATGGCGTAATTTTTTTAACGAGGTGGCAGCCGATCCAAGTGCGATGGCTGATCGTAAAAGCTGCAGGTGAGGGAGAGAGGTCACCCCTTCTGTGGCTGAGGGCTTAAGCCTGTGCATCTTCTACTAATATTTGCCCCAACTATTCCTTTCTTAAAGATTCCAGACCAGCCACATGCCTGTATGACAGCCCTGAATTGGTTTAATAAGCTGTTGTTATGCACACAAAAATAAATCAGTGGAGTGTATGAAGCACGCAAATTAGGGGCCATATTTACAAGGGAATATCACCATCAGAATTTCACTTTTAGCAACGTTCTAGTGGAGATATGCCCTTCTTCATATTTACAAAGTAGCGTTAAGCCACTTTTTGAGGCTTAACATGCCTTATAAATGAGGCCCCTTTGCACACATCACTGAAAGAGGTGGGCAATGGGTGTTGCTTTGGGCGTTCCACTGCAACACCCAATGCTTTTGACAGTGCCCCAGATTTACAAGGAGGTGTAAATCTGAGGCAGCACCAAAAACTAACACCATGCAAGAGCAGGCGTTAGAATGGTGAAACGAGGAGAAATACTTTGATTTCTCCACATTTTTGCTTTTTCTATGTGTGCTACATTTTGCAGCACACATTGAAAGAGTAAATTGCCATTAATGATTGTATATGTGCAGGGCGGTGTCCCTTCCTGCACATAAGCAATCGTTAAATAATGATGATTTGTGCTTTTATGTGTGCTCCATTCTGCAACAGAAGTAACAAATTGTCATTCGTGTTTGTTTATGTGCAGGAAGGTGTCCTTTCCTGCACATAAACAATCATTCCATGCAAACAGGCACCCTTGCACTGTAGTGCAAGGGTTCCTGCATTGGCGCTAGGCAGGTAAATTTAGCACCAGCACTAGGGAAAACACAGGTATGCACCGTATTCTTGTAAATACGGCACATCCTTGCATTTTGAAAATGTTGGTACGCTGCGCTGGCAAATTTGGAGCTGCTCCGGGTTCCAACATTTTACTGTAAATATGCCCCTAAGTTGCTAGAACAGCTGGTCAGTCTGCCAGTATCATAGTGCTGTTTTTACACCTCTTGGCACCTGATCAGGAGTGCTGCTTGTGCGGCCATGGAAACACATCCGGATGATGTACAATTATGGACATAAGAGTTTTAGATCCATGGGGCTATCAGGGTGTCAGGGCCTCACTGTGGGATTCCAAATAGAAGGTTTGGTGCCTGGAGAGAGAATGCAGTTCACACAGATGGAACATGTTTCAGCTAATCAGGAGTGGCACAAAAGAGGTTCACAGCCTGGTTCACTGAGGAGAAGGGTGCTCTGGAATACCCCACCTACTAAATTGGAAATAAAAAATACCATGCATGGGGCTGAGTCCCCTCTCTCTCATTATCACTGCCCCGGGCAGTAACAGGACTATACACTGTTGCAATGACCTATAGGGTAATCAGGCAGTGCCAGAAGAGCTAGTAATTCAGGTTTGTGTGTAGACCGTCTTTTTGGCTGTTTATGGGCCTGTTTAAGGGTATGGCAGGCCAGTTTTTATTGTTGTTTTCTCTGATTTCATAAACATTGCCTGCAGCAACCACAGCTGAATACAGTCCTCCATACCATCCAAAAACACCTACCCTGTGTGTCTACAAGTTCAAAACTGCCCCAATTTGAAAAGATGGACCACTTTCTTAGCTATCTAATTCTGTGATGGGGCCACCTTTATTTTGGTGCCTGTGTCCATTTTCTATCCCAGTCAGACCCCAGAACCCCCCAAAGATCCAGGCCCCACAGACTACTTCTTGGCTGAGGACATAATTGCTCACCTGTGAAGTCTTGTGTAGGGGCTATTTCCCCTCCCACATTGACTTTTCAAAAGGTCTGACACTCTTGTCCTGTAATGTATGTATATGCCACTACTTTCTTGGGAGAGGAAAGGTGACCAAGACAAGGCAACAGTGAGCACTGAGAGGTATGAAGGAAAAGAATAAGGGGAGCAGTGTTGAGGGTATTGAAAAGAAGGATAGAGAGACATAGAGATGTAGAAAGCAATTGACAGGAAGAAGAGAAAGAGGAATGAGAAATTAGTGATCGAGTCTGAGGTGTAAGGAATTAAAATGGGAGGGGAGAGGGATAGAAGAGGACGAGAGAAAGGCAGCTAGGGAAAATAACAATGGACAAGGGAGATAGTGGGGAGTAGAGACAAGTGAAAAGAGAAGAAACAAGGTTAAAACAACAGAGAAATGGGAAGGAGAGGGGAGAGAGACAAAGTGAAAGGGAAAGAAGAAAGTGATGTGAGGGAAAAGGGTAAAAAGGTGGAGGAATTAGTGGAGAGAAAACTATAGAGGGGTAAAAGAAAAAAAAGGCACAAGGAAAATATAGACCTCGGAGAAAAAGGAGCAGAAGGGGAAAGACATAAGGGGAAGGGGCAGAAATCATGTATCTTATTCTAAAATGATATGAAGGGGAGGACTGAGAGAGAAGATTCATTAAATGCGTGTTTCCTCACCTCACCCGTTGACCTGCTCTGGTCCCACTTCCAGCCCATAGCTCAGTAAGTTGAGTATTGCCACTTATTTTTCCCCATTTAAAGCACTGGTTGAGAGGTATGTTGTTGCGGGAGGGAGGGACGTTTGAAGAATGCACGAAAATGGAAAATTAACAGTCCATTCTCATGGTGCTCAAACCCCAGAACATAAACTCAAGTTTTCCTATACAAAAAGAAAACAAACATAAAAGAATGAGGGAAATATTCTCAAGAACGTGTGTTAAATATCGCAAAATTAGCTTAACGCAACTTTGCACATCGCAGACTATCGCAGGAAAAAAACACTGTGTTTACGTTGTATTCTCAACACAGCGGCACCATGGATAGTCTCACGATAACGCGCCAAATGACCGCGGTACAATCAACGCGACTCCGAAAAAATGCAAAACAACAACGCAAAAAAAGTTGCAATGTCCCAAATCGCAAAACAAAAATCAGCGATAACTAGCGGCAAGCCTGCAATCCCCACGCCTCATGCGGGTAAATGCACTATAAAAGCAGTATAAAACAAATACAAAAACAAATAAACTGCGTAGCACCATGGATGCACCTGGACCGAGTGGAGAGGACAACGCGAAACCCACAAGCCCCACAGACGACCAGCAAGGAACCTCGGGGTCGGGGAAGGCCAAGGAGAAGAGGAAGAGGAAGACGCGGTTCAGTCCGCAGGAAAACGGGATCATTGTCGCAGAGGTGATAGAACACTACCAACAACTGTTCGTCACATCCAATGTGTCATTGGCAACAAAGACGCAAATATGGCAGGCTATCTTGGACCATGTGAATGCAGATGCAGGGATGAGGAGGACAATGGAAGACGTCAAGAGGTGCTGGAAGGATGTGAAGGCCAAAACCAAAAGGAAACTCGATGCCAACATGAAAGCAGCAACGCAGTTTGAGGTGGGGATCCAGCGGCACACCAGGAGCTGGATGACATGGAGAAAATGGTGGCCACAGTCAGCAGTCGGGATACGGTGCCAGGAGTTGTGGCACCGGACACTGCTCAACATGACCTGACACATCATCAACAGGGTGAGTACCAACAAAGGACTGGGGGGACGGAGGAGATAGGCACAATGGCACACATGCACAATTCAGCAGAGCACACTGCACACCCACAATGACTCTGGATCATGTCCCTGACACCTGTGGCGCACTGCAGCACCCATACACACACCAAGTAGGCCCCCATCCACAACGTGCCCAAAGGAGTCCCACCCTACACATCACCAATATCACAACCAACACATGCACACGTGCGAAACCCAGCAAAGAATCGTATTTGTGAGCCACACCGACAATGCAAGTGACACTGCATGATGATTAGCATGGCTGCAGTACAATCATCATGACATTGTGCACTCCACAACACTGAGGTGGCTGAGTGTGCACCACATCTGGAAAGGAGCAGGCCACACTCCGACACATCCATGTGCACAAACCACCCCTGACGCAACAAAACATCTGCAGACAAACCATGCCCAAGAGTCACAACTCGACCAAGAGCCCAATATACCCAAATCCAAAACATCCCAGCACTGTTGAAGCACCAAAGTCAAAGGCACACCACCTGAAAGGGACAAGGGGCAGTCAAATCTGAGCAGCAGGGGCGACTCACCCAAAATGCAGCACACACACATAGCAATAACAGCACATCAACATTGGCGACAATGTGGTACAAACTGCAACACTCCCAAGACAGAGGACACAACTGGTTCCACCTGTGTGTGGAAACTGGCCAATCACATCTGGCATAGCAGGAAACTGTGAGATGAAAATACACGTGTACAACCTCACATCCGTGATGTAGTTCAAATGTCCACTGTCCCGCATCAAATAGTCAGCTCCTCGCAAACAGTCACAATGTACATTGTCATGCAGTCCCACGATAAACATGAACAATGCGTCAACATACATGTCAATACAGTGTGAAAATGTATCTCCCCTTCACATAGCAGAGGGACAATCGACACCTCCTGCAGAGCAGACCAGATAACTCATCAGTGATGATGAAGAGGATCTCCACACCTTCTACACCGACGCCCTACAACAGCTCATGGACATCTTAGGCAACCCACCTTCAAGAGCAGGGCAGCCCAGCTGCATCCAGAAGACCCCACCCCCTGCACAGACCACACAGCAGGAAGCACACATCACCACAGATGGCTCCCAGCACCTCACAGATGCACACATCGCATTCCATGGCCAGGTGTTAGACTGCCAGAAGGAGGTGGATGAACAGGTGTGGGTGGGGTACGAACTCATGGCAGCCAAACTTCAATAACATACTTGGGTGTCTAATTCCCATCAGGGACCACTTACACTCACCAACGGACACACACACTGCGACATAGCCACACGCATTTGCACATTTCCAGTACTGAACCACGCCCAGAGCCCCGGGACAATCATTCACACCCCTATGCTGGACTTGCATACGCCGGCCCAGTCCACTCCTCTTACGTACGAAGGGAGGGGCCGAGAGAGCTACATGTACAAGGTCTTACCCACTGCATGGGGTGACATGGTTACGTCCGCTGTACAACGCACAATGTAATGTGGTAGGGCCCGGGGCCATCATGCATACGTAATGAGCACACGGACACACTTTGACAGTCAGTTGAACTGGCTACGGGCATGTGCGCCCGGCCACTCTTTATTATCAGGGTCACCTGATCAGTGATGCCTTTGCTGGATGGGTGAGGGGTGTGTGTGAGCCAGGCCTCAGGGAGTGGTTGGTGCTGGCAACAACTTGAACAGTGTTCACCATTAAAGCAGAAACAGAAAACACCAACATAACACAAACAACTGCGAAGCATCATGTTTGTAGCCGGAGCAAGTACCCGATATCCAATTAGAAGGGTCGGCGAGTCGCAGTGCACTGAGGTAGGGGCACCAGAGCTGATCGTGCTCATGTGAAGAAATTGTCCAAGATTGTGTCCCTTCGGGATATTCCTGCTGCAGCTGCAGTAGGGTGTGTTACACCTGCCACATCTTCCCCATCATCGTCCCAGGTCTTCCCCATTGCTGGTGACATTGTTGCGTGAGCTGTCCACATCAAAAAAGATCTATTGGAAAGGGTCCATGAGTTGTGGTGCACTGAGTTGGTGGCACCTAAAGAGCTGAGCAGGGTACCAAGCTGATGATGGCATCCAAGACAAGTGTGAGCAACTCTTCCATGCAGGTCAGGACTCGATTTGATGTGTGAGCCCTGGTGGACAGCAGTTGAGACGGGAGGCAGCGGACAGCGCAGGGCCACAGACACATGGCACTGATGAGCCCCAGGCCATCGACACAGAGGCCATCCAATAGTCAATCAGACAGGGTCCATTATGTGAGCTGCACAGAGTTAGTGGGCCGGGATGCACTGCGGCCGGCACAGGCACACCGCCACTGGACGATGACTTGCGGTGCACTGAGGTAGGGCCATGCAAGCTGAGCAGGTCCTCGTTGATGTCAGGGGTGAATGTGGCAGAGTGTTTCAGGGAACAGTGGAAGGTGTCCTTCCAGGGCATGATGCAGAGGGCAGAAGCAAGCAGAAACAGGCAAATGAAGGATTAGAATGCTACAGACTCCTTTTTACCACCAAGTCAGTATCAGCTACATGATGATGACACCACCAAAGTTCAACCAGAGAGTGTCCATGAATTTCAGGGCACAGAGTCAGTGGCACCAGTGCTGAAAGGGGATGCAGTCTGCGATGAGGCCTGTACAATGATATAAACTCTGCCATAAATAAATCAAGACTCAGTTCCAAGTGTGTGACCTACTCGACCGCAGTGTAGGCCGAAGACAATAGTCAGCAAGGGACCACAGACAGGTGTCGTTCGGATGCTATGCACAGAGTTGGTGGCACCACATCGAAGGAAGTACAGTGATATAAAATCTGCCATAAAGTGTGTACTCTGCCATTGCATAATCAAGACTCAGTTCCAAATGTGTGACCTACTTGACTGCAGTGTAGGCCAGAGGCTGCGGTCAGCGCGGGCCAACCGCTGTTCAGCAAGCTCCTCCTGGAACTCCAACACAATAGAAATGGCATGTGGAGATTACTTGTGGTTGATGGAGGTAGAAGCGTCGGAGCTGAGTGGATGTGCAGCCTGCGACAATGCTGTGTCCTGCCTGGTACGGATTAGATTGGATTGGTGTGAGGCCAGCTGGCCCACAGTGTAGGCATCACACAGGTGACTCCGCGGTGCTGGACCGCAGTGTAGGCCGAAGGCGTAGTCAGCAAGGGCCCACGTGTGGTTGTAATGCAATGCACAGAGTTGGTGGAACCACATCCGAGGGAGTATAGTGATTTAAACTCTGCATTGATATGTGTACTCGGCCATTGTATAATCAAGACTCAGTTCCAAATCTGTGACCTACTTGACGGCTGTGTAGGCCGGTGGAGTACGTCAACGAGAAAAGAGTGCAGCGGGCCTGTCTCGGGGAGGACAGCGATGGTCTGAGGAGGCTGCCAAGGTCGCGGGCCTCGGGCTTGGAGCTTCCACAGGCACGTGGTGGGCCCTCTTTGACACACGCCGGTGTCGGAAGGTGAGCAGTGTGGCCTGGTTAGCTGAACTAACTATAACGGGGGAATTTCAATGGTTTTGTACAAGTGAAAAGTCCAGCTAACTATAACACCCCTGAAACCTATGTTTTTTTCAGTGAATTTCTGAGGTTTTTTAAATGCTAATTCCTAACTATAACGTGCCTGAAACCTATGGATTTTTCTGTGAATTTCAAAGGTTTTTTATATGCTTATTTCTAACTATGCCTACAGAGATGGGACATGTGAAGAAAGAAGAAAAAATGCACAGAAAGAAAAAAAAGAAGTGCAGAAAGAAGCAACAGAAGTCCTCAAAGACGAAGAAAAGTGCAGGAAGAAGGATACCGTGCAGAAAGAACAAAAAGAAGAGCAGAAAGAAGCCTTGTTGCTAAATCATCCTGTACCCTCAACTTTTTCAGACGGATACTGGTGGTAACTGAGTCTGACTAACCAGTCCTAGAGCCAGTGCTATGTTAAAAGACACTTAGAACACAGTGAAAACACCTACATACACTAGGGAACATTATACGTTGGGGTCCCCCTGTGATTAGCATGACCTCCTCTGTAAGCCCCTAGTATATAATAGGGCAGGGGGATTAAAACTACCTCTTAAAACAGGCCACAGGGCGTTTTTGCACACGTTAACTCAGGCCCCGTCCCCTCCCTTCACCACTGTGTAAACACGCCCTGTGTCCGTTTTTAGTTGGGAGATTAAGTTCATTTAAATCCAGAGGGTCCCTAGGGTCCAACTAGCCCACTAGGTACCTCCAGTAAGTGCCACAGAGCTGCGTTGCAGAGAGGTGTGAAAAGTGGCACGGCCTGGACCACCTCTCTGCAATGCAGCTCAGTGGCGCTTACTGGAAGCACTTGGTGGGCTAGTTAGCCCCCAGGGACCCTCAGTATTGAAGGGAAATTATATCCCCAATTTAAAACGTGCCATAGTGCGTGTTTGCACACGTCACCTCAGGCCCCGTCCCCTCCCTTCACCACTGTGTAAACGCGCCCTGTGGCTGTTCTAAGTTGAGAGATTAAGTCCCCTTGAATCCTAAGGGTCCCTAGGGTCACACTAGACCACTAGGTACCTCCAGTAAGCACAACAGAGCTGCGTTGCAGAGAGGTGTAAAAAGGGGCTTGGCCTCAGAACACCTGTCTGCAGCGCAGCTCCCTGGCGCATACTGGAGATGCCTGTTGGGCTAGTTGGCCCTCAGGGACACTCAGTATTGAAGAGGAATTAATTCCCCAACTTACAACTCGCCAGGGGGCGCGTTTGCAGAGTGCTGCAAGGAGGGGGCGTGGCCTCCGGCACGATGCCAGTCTTTTATTTATTTTAATTTTTGAAGAAGGGGAGCTGTGTGGTTCCCCTTCTTATTCTAATTTATTGGCCCTGATGACCCCATCCCCCAGGGCCTGTCTCCTAATTATATTTTTTTGACCCCAATCCCCAGGGCCGGCCACTGTTTTTTATTATTTTAAAAAAATATATATTTATAGACTCACCTAGGACATGCTGGACAAACCGTACATACCTATCACCATGACGATTTGCGTGATATTCATTAAAAGGCGACTATGCATACAATGAATCCACGTGGAATGTATTTACACCACTAGTGAAGCTCTGACATGTCTGATGCCCTACCGTGCCTAATCCCGGTAGACACCCTTGTCGTTTATTTATACAAACATGGGTAGCTATTGACGGGCACATTTAATACACATGCACACCAAGCCATTCAAAGGGGATTCGACAAAAATTCGACCAAAACTATGCAAGAAACCCCCCTCACGGTTAATAAAACACACATCCACTGCCGGATGTGTAATACTTTTTATTTTACTCTCTGGAAAGGGGACGAACATCACTTGAGAGTCACAGCGCGCTCCTGGCAGAGCCCAATGCTGTGTTACACCCACCATTGCCTGCTGGGTGCCACACACCTCTGTGTTGTATTCCACCAGCTAGTGCATATGCTATGACACTCTCTAGCCCATGTGCACTTTAACACCACCCCGTGAATATGTCATGCCACACTTGTCTTCGCACGGGTTATATTTCCCCATCTAACATGCCTTCCTCGATGCCTATGTTATAACGCACAGTGCTATGCCATACATATTACAATCTGGGATCCATATCTTTGTCACAGTGCATATGCAACGTTACACTCCCCAGCACATATTTTATATTACAACTTTAGAGACTAGTTAGGTTACACAACACTGCCCTGTGCATATTACACTCCAAGGCGCATATCGTATAGCACGCGCTAGTGCCTGTGCTATCTCGCGCTCTCCAATGAATCTGTCATTGCGCACAATGTATTGCATATTATATTTCACGCCCGGTTCATCTTATATCACACTTTTTGGTGCATAGTTTATACCATACACTATATCTAGTTTTCATTTTCAATCGTGCTCTCAGGACTATGTTCTATATAACACTGTGTTCACCTACCCTTTTCACGGGCATTACATTTTGCGATAGGGGGTGGAGGGTCAGGGGGTGTTTCTGCCAAGTGAGCCCGGAGTCACAGTCACAAACGACCTCTTCTTCCTGAATAAAAGTGAGATTATGCTGCATACTTCTTCATATTTTAAGTAGTTCGCACAGACACACGTTTTAAAAACAATAAAGTTCCTAATACCCGCCTTCTCTGAACAGTTAGCTTGCTGCCCCATCCCCCTCCTCCCTATCCTCTGTTGTGTGAATCCATGGACTAGCCTCCTCCCTCCTGCCATGCATGGTCTGATGTGCTGCCACTGCCCTCAATTTAGTATGATGTACCAGTCCACTCCTCCTGCCCTCCATTGCCCAATTCTATGCCCCATCATTGCCCTACTGCTTAAACTCTGTGCTTAGCTTGCTGCCCCTATTCTCCTTCCCCCTGCCCTCTGATGTCTTTGTGCATGCCCCTGCTCCATCCTTTTTGCCCACTATGTTCCATGGACCTGACACTCCTATCTACTCTGAGTGTTCTGTTGAGCTGCCACTCCCCTCCCGCCTGCCTAGCATTGTCAGATGACTGTAACCTGTCCCTGCCACTTCCACCCTGCCTGTCCACATGCCATGCCCCTATCCCCTTCCTCCTGTCCTCCATAGTCCATTTTACTGCCACACCCTTCTGCCCTCCCTGATCTGTTGTGCTGCAACTGCTCCTCCTGCCTGCCCCGCGCGGTCTGTTGTGAGGCCCCTTCCCCTGAACTCTCTTGTCTGTGCCCAGTTCCTGACCCTCCCTTCTATCCTCCATGGTCCTTTGTGCATGCCCCTGCACCCTCCTTCTTGCCCATCATAGCCATTGTGCTGCCACTAACCCTCCCGCTTGCCATGCATGGTCTTCTGTGCTGCCATGGCCCCTCCCACCTTCCCTGTGTGGTCAGTTAGCTGCCCCTGACCTCCTCCCACCTTCCCTCCATGGTCTGTGTGTATTCCATCACAGTCTCACTGTTGCTCTTCATGGTGTGTCTTGCTTCTAGTGCCCATCCTGCCTGACCTCCATGGCTATCTTGCTGCTCCTGCCCTGCCCCCTTGCCCCCAGCCCTCTGTTTACATGTGCAGACCCCTACTCCCTCCCTCCTGGCTTGTCTGTTCCATTGTAATGCCCCTGATCCGTCCCTCCTGCCCTTTTAGGTCTGTTATGCTGCAGCTTTCTCTCCTGTCTGTCCATTATGGTCAGCTAGCTATCATTGCCTATTGCCCCTCTGTTCTCTGTTGTCCATGTGCATGGTCCTGTCCCCTCCCTCTTGCTTTCTATGGATTGTTGTGCTGCACTCCCGTCCCGCATGCCCTGTGTGGTGTATTGTGCTGCTGCAAACCCTGATGCCTGCCCTGCAGGGTAAGTTTGGTGCACCTCTCCATGTCCCTCCTGTCCTCTGTTATCCAAGACCATGTCCCTACCCCATTTCCTTCCATGATCCAATGTACCATACTTGCGAACATTTTTAACTTGGTAAGAGGGAGATTTTGAAAAAAAACTGGGGTATTGATTTTCCCCTTTGAGTTACATTGAAAGAGAGGAGATTGTAGACAGGAGACAGATCAAATAAAGCCCATTTGAGCTTAAAAACATTGGACGTTTCCTGGCTGAATCGGGTCTGTTGGCATGTATGGTTGTACTACCATTGCCTCTTCCTTCTGCCCACAATGGTCTATTACATTGCCACAGCCTCTCTTGCAAGTCCTGTATTGTTGGTTTGTTGCCCCTGCCCCCCTTTCCACTGCCCTCCATAGTCTGTTGTGCTGCCACGGCCCTTCCTGCCTGCTCAGTGTGGTTAAATTGTTGCCTTTGCACCCTCCTACCTGCCTTCAATTTTCAGAGTCCGTGCCCCTGGCCTCTGCCTCTCAACAGTATCCTAATGAACAACTAGATTGCTAACATTCTATATTTATTACAAAAGTGTGGAACGCCTGACGTCATCTTTATGCAATCAAAACTGTAATACCTAGAGCATTTCCTTTAGAAATTACATATATGAGAGGGTCTTATTGGCATCAGAATTATGGTTAGTGCTCTAAAAGACTAAAATAAGGACATATTTTCTGAGTTTTCAAATAGCGAGAAAGCACTTTTAAATAATTTGTTACCTTTATGTTTTTCTATCCAGTTGACCACTTGATTAAATGTTGCACTTAGGGGAGAGGATGTGGTGTTACTTCCAGAACTGCAGACTTTGCAACTGGGGAACCAGGTTGGAGTTTCTGCTTCAGCTCGACATTCTGTGATTCTGGTCAAATCACTTAGTCTCCCCATGTCTACAACCAAAATGAATTTGTTCTTGTGTGATGTAACCAATGCTCATGTAAAGCACTCCAATACCTGACAAGTCTGCACTATATAACACTGCAAAAACACAAAATAATAAGTGTTTTGCACACTTCTGTCATTGGGCTATATTTGGGCTACATCTGGGTGATTTTGGGCTACATTTGGGCTCTTTTGTCTCCGGTGGCCGTCTTGGGAGATTTATTTGTTATGAAGTTTCCTAATTTCCTCATGTACTGCAGTCTCCTCAGTAGGAAATGCTTTCAGTTTTTTACTTTGATTCCATCATGAAGGTATTCAGATATGTCACACATTTGCCATAAATTCTGAAAGTTAGCACTCTAGTTGCTCATTAGATCACTGTAGTAAAACTACTGTTCACCATGGAAGTCTGCTCCTGGTATTAAAAGTGCATGTTTCAGTCTGCATGTCAGAATTCTTTAATGAAATAGAAGAGTATTTGAGAAGTCACTCAAAATGTGCCCTCATTTTCTTTCTTCAGCATTAATCATAATTTCTATGGCAAAATGAACCCCCTCATTGTGTTCCTTTTTAAATTAAATGTTTTAAGTGTTACCAGTTTATTCCAATCAAGATGGCTTCAGGTGTGCCATACTTTTGTCATAATGAAGACAGTAAGCGCTCTAGTTGTTTTTAAGAACACTCTGGGACATTCTGTCATTGGGCTATACTTGGGCTACATCTGGGTGATATTTGGGCTACATTTGGGCACTTTTGTCTCTGGTGGCCATCTTGGTAGACTTATTTGTTATGAAGTTTCCTAATTTCCTCATTTACTGCAGTCTCCTCAGTAGGAAATACTTTCAGTTTTTTACTTTGATTCCATCAAGAAGGCATTCAGATGTGTCACACATTTGCCATAAATTCAGAATGTTAGCACTCTTTTTGCTCATTAGATCACTGTAGTAAAGCTACTGCTCACCAGGGAAAACTGCTGCTGGTATTGAAAGTGCATGTATCAGTCTGCAATGTCAGAATTTTTTAATGAAATAGAAGAGGATTTGAGAAGTCACTCAAAATGTGCCCTAATTTTTCTTTCTTCAGCACTAATCATACTTTTTATGGAAAAATGAACCCCCTCATTTTGTTCCTTTTTAAATTAAATTTTTTAAGAGTTACCACTTTAATCCAAGCAAGATGGCTTCAGGTGTGCCATACGTTTATCATAAGTAGGACTGTTAGCGCTCTAGTTGTTCTTTGGAACACTCTGGGAAGCTGCAGTAGAACACAAAGGAATTAACTGACAGTCTCTGCCCTTGTTGGATGTACATGTTTTACTGAGAATGTCAGACTTCATTCTCACATGACTGAGAAAGATAATGTGAATTTACAGAAAATAAGCTCTCAGTTTAGCTTATAGATCACCTTCCAAACCTCTGTGGGAAAGGCATGAGAAAATATTTTTCTCTCAATCATGATATCCCAGCAGAAGGCTTTTTCACATGGTGAAATCACCTTAGAACATACCACAATTCCTAAAATGAGTATGGTACCATCAACAAATGATTTATAATGTAACTAAAGTCTTAAAACCTTCTATTAACTGCAATGCTTTTTAATGAGGTGCTATCATGTATATTGGTCCCAAGATGGCTGCCAACACTTCTTGGATGAAGTGCTGACAGCCAATCAGATCTCAGGATGAGATGTGTGGTTAGGCTCCGCCCACATGTATATATGATTTTACTTTTGATTGTCTCAGGAACTACTGAACAGATTGACACCAGACCTGCAAAAGGCACTTCCCCGACCTGAGGACTACCTCTCTGCCAAATTTCAAGTAATTCTGTTCAGCCGTTCGGGCTGTACCTTGGACTAAAGGTCCCTATGGAAAATTGCATGGGAAATACGTGTTTTGGGACCCCCCTTTTTTCTCAGCCCCCGCTTGACGAATCCCCCGAGACTTTCAGGGTAGGAGCGGAGCGGAGCGGAGCGGAGCGCCCCACCTATTTTGAAAATTTTGCGAGGATTCGTCAACCGGCGCCAAAGTTATTCCAAATAGAATGTTGCGGATTTCCTAACTATAACTATCTACTGGCGACCGCCAGTAGATAATATATATATTAGATAGATAGATGTATATAGATAGATATATTTGTTTTATATAGTTGTAAAATTGCAAAATACAGTCGATGTTTTTGCATTCTGCTTTTTTACCTCAATATTTTTTACATCTATATTTTTGAAGTTGATAGTCTGTCAGTGAGCCCTTTTAGACATTACTATACCTGATCTATGTTTTATTACTGAAACATAGCCTCACTCTACCGCCTCTCCATCTAGTGATGATTATAATTTAATTAGACTTGACAGGCAGTTTAAAATGGGAGTTGGGGTGGCTATTGCTGCATGAAGCCCATTAAAGATTAAAAGTTTAGAACTCCGTTCCACTACTTGGTTGGCGGTGATTGTCTTCCAACTAGAAACTACTTTAAATTTAACCTGGAAGGAGGCTTTGGTCTATCGCTCTCCTGGAAGTGCTGCAACGTTTCCTGGATGATTGCATTTAAAACACGTGTTCCCCCTTGAAAAGTGGAGTGTCGGCCTTGTACTTAATAATGTATAATAGCTGATCCTGATTAAGAGGAGCCACTCTTACTAAAGGCTGAGCATCAACGCCATTTTTAAGTCTAGCTTGACAGCTTGATGACCCAGATCGCATGACAACCCACAACATGAAATATATAGAATCGCCCAATTCAGTGATTGGTGTGTCTGATTGTCCATCACATTCAGGTATCAACCAGTGGCATTTCTCGGATGTCTATATTTTAGACAAACATTCATAGAACAAACTGATCCATCGGAAGCAGTTAGGTGTCAGCACATATGCCTACAGTGCTCCTCCCACACTGTACCCGTTGTCCAGAGGAAAGAAGCTGAGACTAGGTTCCCCAAGATAAGGAATTGGAATAAAGATGCGGGAGAATGGTGTGTGGCTGAAGAGATAAGAATGACAATGTGCAGGTAGAATGTTAATCTAGCTGACGATATTGAGACCTGGTCCAGTTTGACCAGGAACCTGAGATTCCCCGACAGGGGCGCCCGCCCAGACGGCCATAATTGTTAGAGCTGCAACAGTGTAATGCGATCAGCGACAGTGTATGCCATGCCTGTATAACAGACAACAACCCGTGTGCGCACTAAAGCAATATACAGTATGTAGAAATGCCTCTAATTACAAAACAATCTGGGCTGTACTTTGATATTTCAGGTTAAGTATGAAAACCTTAAAATGTATACACCAACTCACATGGATCAACACAAGTCCCCATGTGACACTACGATGCAATACAAGGATTGATGTGATGTAGTTTGGACTCAATGTCAATAACTCAGAGTTCAGTAAATGTGGATCTTCGAATAACCTTTTACTAATTGTTTCATGTTATGCTTGACATGTGTTGATCCATTTGAATTGGTGTATATATTTGTATTGTCTGTACCAAATGGATAAGATTATCATAAAAACGAAAAACTTTAATAAAATATTTCTCATGAAATATGAAATGAGTTAAATACTGGAGCACACTAGATTGATTTGTCTGCTGTGTTTCTTCAACTAATGTCTATTACTGGTCTTGTGGGGTACTCTATATTTATTGTATTTTGGAAAAACTGACCTTTGATATCTACTATGTAGTCCAATGCGCCTCACTCTCAGTGGTACCACAAACTGAGGTCCATGAGACAGCCATGTTTTTGTCCCTCCCACCGTCTGCAATTCCGGGCCCGTGCACGTAATAGTGGTGGGGCAATGGGGCCGGTTTGGGCAAGGGGGATTCAACAGATGACCACAAGGGAAAATTAAATAAATAATTAATTTTCCCTCATTGTCATCTGTCGAAATCCCCCCCAACACGGCCCCACCGCTCATACCTACGCGAGCCACGTCTGTCATCTGCCCGGATTCATAATCAGATACACTAAGCCACTGACTAAGTACCCCTAAAATGGAGGCTGAGGATGAAACAAAGTATAAAAAAAATCAGTAAATAGAAAACTGAAAACCCAGTTCTCCGCTAAAAATGCACAGAGTGTTCTTGCAAAATGAATATTTGGGGGGGTTGTTTTTATTAAAATTAAACAGAAAGCAAAATCAGAAAATAATTAACATTTTATTTTATATTATGCAGATTCGTAAAGCGCACTATCACCCTGGAGGGTATCCTGGCACTGAGCAGGTGTGAGTCTTACCAAACCTGGGGCTTAGTGGGACTACTCGAAAAGCCAGGTCTTCGGCTTCTTGTGGAATTCAAGAGGTGAGGAGGAGGTCATTCCACCCTTTGGGAGTGATGTAGAAGAAGGCTCATCCAACAGATCTGTTTTCTCGTATGCATGGGATGTGTGCAAGCATGAGTCCGGACAAGTGGAGGTGTCTGGAAGTTTTGTGGAAGTAGATGCAACTGTTGAGTTATGCTGTGCATCGTTATGACCTTGAAAGTTTGGGTGAGGAGTTTGAATTGTGCTTGTTTGTGTATGTGAAGCAAGTGTAGCTGCTTCAGGTATGATGTGATATGAGTGCAGAGTGGGTGGAGTACCACAGCGAAGTGATCTTTCTAAAGATTATAATGTCAGTTTTTTCGGTTTTCAGCTTCAGACAGTTGATATTCATCCGGTGGGCAATTTCAGGCAAGCAGGCATTGAACTTTACCCGGACACTGGGCGTTTTATCCATGAGAGGGATAATAAGCTGTGTGCCTTCAGTGTAGGAGACAACATTGATGTTGTGAGAATGGACAATGCTGGCAGGAGGGACCATGTATGTATTGAAGAGGGTCAAGTCATAGAGGATTCCTGAAGAACTCCTGAATATGACTTAGCGTCTGTCCAAGGTGTACGGCGCCAGGCTGATTGAATTGTATTGTATTTTAATTGCATTTATATAGCGCTTACCACACCTGACGAGGCATTGAAGCACTTTTTCAGTAACTAACATGCTACTCCGGAACCCATAAAGGATTAGTGTTGAATTAGTATAGTGAAATATGAAATTAATTTGAGTGGTGGATAGGTTACTCAGTTATTTGTATTCAGAAGGATAGCAGAAGGATAGATAAGGGAAAAAGGTTTGTATTTATAAGCGCTTGTTACCCCTGATGGGGTGTTGAAGTGCTTTTTTGGTGAGTAGCACGCTTCTCCGGAACCCATAAAGGATTAGTGTTGAATTAGTATAGTGAAATATGAAAGTAATTTGAATGGTGGATATTAGTCAGTTATTTGGATTGAAAAGGATAGCAAAGGGATAGAAGAGGGAAAAAGGTTTGCATTTATTTAGCGCTTGTTAACCCTGATGGGGCGTTGAAGCGCTTTTTTTGGCGAGTAGCATGCTGCTCCAGAACCCATAAAGGATTAGTGTTGAATTTGTTTAGTGAAATGTGAAAGTAATTTGAGTGGTAGATATATTATTCAGTTATTTGGATAGAGAAAGGTAGTGGAGGGATAGAAGAGGGAAAAAGGTTTGCATCTATATAGTGCTTGCTACCCCTGATGAGGTGTTGAAGAACTTTTTCAATGAGTAGCACGCTACTCTGCAACCCATAAAGGATTAGTGGTTAATTAGTGTAGTGAAATATGAAATTCGAGAAGTGGATATATTGGTCTGTTATTTTGATTGAAAAGGATAGTGGTGATATAGGAGAGTGAAGGATTTAGATATGTTTTGTTGTTTATGTTTTGGTGGTTGTTAGAAATGGGATTTCTGGTTGGCTGGGGCTTGCGCCAAAGCCAGGCAGAAACCACCACTCTAGTCAGGGCTGGGGAGTTAAACGCCAAAGATAACCCCTGCTCACCCCCTTGGTAGCTTGGCACGAGCAGTCAGGCTTATCTCGGAGGCAATGTGTAAAGCGTTTGCGCGTGCACCCAGCAACAACACCCAAGGCCCACCACAAAAGAAACTCCACACAAGGTATTATATAAAAATAGCCTTTGTATTATACCAAAACACATTAGATACTATTCACACAATTTACACTGTGCCAACTGGCACTGGGCAGAATTTTACAAGGGATTATATGTACAGGGGACAGGGCCACATCGACCACTGTCAGGAATTAGCACTTTTAGAACTTAGTACTTACAGCATAGGATACAAAATTACTGTAGCACAAAATAACACATGTAGCACACAACCAGTAACTACTGGTAACCGGTAAGTACCACCTACGCTACCCTAACCACCTTAGGAAAATATCACGCAGGGAATCATGAACACATCAGCATAATCTATACTAGGAAAAACCCTCTCCTACGCATAGGTACAGCTAAAAATAAACACAGCACAAAGGCATGGCACAGGCGCAAAAGTACACAGGTAACAATGATCAGGTACCCTAGGTGAGGACACAACACAGCAAAACTATCCCCAGGCCAACTGGCCTCTCACGGGTGCAGAAATGCCCAATATCCAGCAAAGTCAGGGCGCGACTGCGCAGGCTGCGCAAGCCAGGGCGCACAAGGCACAACCTAAACGTTGCAGCTGCCCACTAAGTGCTGGGCAGCTGGGAAAAGGAGCGAGGGCACCACTGTGCCTGTTAAAACAAATATGGCAGTTGTTGGAACCTCGGGGCTCTAAACAAATATTCACCCACTGGAGCGCACTGGCTCCTGAACTAATATGTGCCAATGGGAGGGGAGAATAAAGGGAAGAACTTGTCCCCCATGTTGGAGCGTACTCGCGCTCTGAATCAACCAAGGCGGTGCACTGGAGCCCTCTAGGCTCTTCAAAGAATGCCCCCTCACGTTAGAGCCTCGCAGGCTCTACACAATAATGCTCTGTCTTGGAGTCCCTCTGGACTCAGAGCAACGAATAATGCCCGCCTCGTTGGAGTCCCGCTCGGGGGACTCTAAACAAATAATGCCAGCGGGGTTTGGGCTTCGCACGCAGCAGAACAGCGAGGCAGAACTGCCCTGTGCCTTCCCGGGCACTGCACAGGCTGGGGGCGCTAGGAAATGTTCCCAGCCACACGGGGACTTTGGGCTCAACAGAGCGCCTCACCTGTCACAAGAGGGCTCCCGCTCCTCGGGGCTCTCTCACTCTCGCTGGCAGCACTCTGGCGGGGCAGCAGCGTCTCGCTGCCTCGCTTCCTCCTTCCTCTGCAGAAGCGCGGGGTAGGCTCCCGTCGCTTCCAGCTCAATGTCCCGCCCACGTCCCGACTCCGGTTGCCTGGCTTCCGGTTTCGCGGGGGCTGCGGCGGTGATGTTCCGATCGCGGTGATGCGGGGTGGGCACACGCGAGGGGGATGCAACAAGAACGGCAAAGTCCCTGGCGGGGTGGGCACCCGCTAGGGATATGAATTCTCCAATAAAGCGGGGTAGGCTCCCGTTCGACCACCACAATGCGGGGTGGGCACCCGCCTCAAAACGCGGCAGAAAGCGGGGAAATCCCTACGTCGGGGTTCCCTCGCAGATTATCGCAGCGCCGCGCTGCGGGCCACAATGAAGGCGCTCTTCAGGGAGAGCGCTTCTCGATGCTGGGGTCCAAATAAAGCGCTCCTAGCGCTTAGGGGAGAATATAACAGTCCAGCACAGTTCTCCTCTGTATACAGCAAGGCAGGGGGGGGAAAGGCTGGGCCCAGAGCCAGCTCACTGGGCCTCCAGGGAGGTAGTCCAAGTGTCGGTCCTCTGGCCCAGCAACAGCAGCAGCCCCCTCAGGCAGGATCCTGGAAGAGAACACCTCTGTGGGGACACAGCCCCATTTTTATACACCTTTTCCCTTTGTTCTTGGTTCAGGGTGAGGGGGAAAACCAGTCGCAGCTGGTTGGGGAGCACCCTTGATGTGCTCAGCCCCTCACTCTATTCACTGGCAGGGCTAGGGTCATCAGTCGCACCACAGGGGGCGGAGCCAGCATTGTGTGGGGAAATCCCAGCCCTATTCACAGGACCCAGGTGCAGCACTTCCTCACATCACACATGCTGATCTCAACACTCACCACCGGGGCAGACCCATCCAGACTCCTGGAGCCAGGCTCACCAGCCAGCTCCAGCCAATCATGTGTCAGCACCTTTACAGCACACGCACAGCCATGCCTAGAAGTGGCACTTCCACACTAGACACATACATGCTGCATACATCATTGCGCAGCATTCAATGACACGAGTCCGCACATATCAGACTCGACCCTGCACACCCCACCCATCAGTAACTACCAGGGACACATACATTCCCCATGCATTCCTATCGGAGGGCAGGCCTATCTCACCACATGCACTCAGAGTGTGCACGCACTTTACTCTGGGACACAGGGAAAGTGCGCAGAAACCAAAAATCATTACCACCAGGTCACCAGTAAAAGCAAAAAGTTTAGGGGTGAACCTGCCAGAAGGGCCAAGTCCAACACAACCCCCTTCCAGCCAAAAACGCAGGGCGGACCAATCACCACCGTGATGGACTTCCCTGCTTTGGGCGATAGAACACGGACGCGGGCCCGCAACTGCAGGGACACCCTCCTGTTCTACGCCACGGTGAACCCATGGGATTCCTTCTAAAACCACTGTCCGGACCAACTGGGCTACCCCACTGGTATTCCCAAGCTGTCCGCGGCCAAGACCAGGCCCTAGGCCACCCAGGTACCACCGGTCCTTGCGCAATCACAGAGTGGGGGGTAGTAACCCCTGGCACATAGCAGCCATTCTCCACTCTTCCTGTCTGCAAGACAGGACTAGACTGCCACTGGTTCTCCAGCCTAGGGTCTACAACCTCAGGTGGGCCAGGAGTCTCAGGGAAGGCTCTCCTCCCCCTACCTCTTCTCCTAGGGTTCCTCCTCCTCTGGCGAGGGGTACACCTAGAACGCCATTCCAACCCAGGGTTTAACCCCCCAGGTCGCACCGGGGTCAGAGGTGGGCTCTCCCACCCTCTGCACCCCCTTCCAGAGCCCTGCTCCCTACCAACTGGGGCGGTACCTCTGGAAGAAGAACCGGTCAGGACACTGGTTACAGTCGTCCTACCCTTCAGGTCAGGCTGATCCTGAACCTGGCCTTCCAACCTCCGGTCTAGAACCTTTGGTGGAATAATCGCCTGGCACTCCAGGACTTCTGGGGATTTACATTCCATCCCCCTGAGGCTAACAAACGACACATATGTCGTGTGACTGTCTGTCTGGCGCGGATCTCCCGTCCCCTGTCCACCTGACAGTGCGCAGAGATCCCCCAGAACAGAAGTGGTGTCCCCATGGTCACTACACGGGATCCTAGCCCAACTGGGTAGTCCCTGACCCACTGGTTCTTCCACTGGGGAACTCATCCCCCAATCACTCCTCACGCTGGACTCCTGTACCCTCCCTACCGGAGCGGCACTGCCAGACTCTAGAACCACAGGAGCCCTGTTTACAGGCACTCCAGGTCCTCTACTCACTAAGAGATTTTCCTCAAGTGGAGTAACAGGACAGCCTAGGTCCCCAACTTGTTGTTCCCTCATGAAACCATCCAAGTCCGTGCGTCTGGGGACCCTCGGTCACCCACTTACTCCCGCTCCACTGAGCCAGGCAGTAAGCCCCTACACCCTCCTCGCTATCCTGGGACCTAGCTGGGCTACACTGAGCCTCCTCTTCCACCACGCTGGGCTGGAAGATACCTGAACCACTACTTTTGGAGTCACTCCCTAATGACTCTAGAGAACCTTGGGCCCTTTCCCAACGGTCTGCTTCCTCTGCAAGTTCCCGAGGACTAAAGGAGTTATACCTCACCAGGTGTTGGCGCAACCCGGGATAACAACTATTGAGCATCTGCTCTTTGGTAATCATATTGAGCGCTCCATCCAAATCCTGTTCTGGGTTAAGCTTCACCCAATTGGTCAGTGCAGCATCACATTCATCCACAAACTCCTCACAAGACTGGTGAGACAGCTTCCTACTGCCCCTGAATTTCAACCTACACTCCTCTTCTTGGGGAACAGGTACCAGACTGGGTGAACTGGTAATGGGACGTCCTGCACCTGACTCAATTTCGCTGCCACCACTGGACTCTACCCTCCCTGGGGAGCCCAGAAAACCACAACTGCGCTCAGGGGACAACTTACCCTCCAGAGCTAGTTTCTCTCTGGCAAAGGCCCTCTCAGCCTCCGCCATCTGTTTCTGAGCTAAGACCCTCTCGGTCTCCAGCTTTTTCTCTTCCACCCCCAGCTGCGCCATCTCCTTGGCATGCTCTAACCTGGCTTCTCCATGGCCAGCTGATGCTCCCTTTCTTCCCTCCCATCTACCCACTCCTCTGGGGACAGGGAAAGGGATGGGGTGCTGCTCCTGACACTGGACCTAGCAAGGGACTCCCTATCTATGGGGTCTTCACTGTCTACTGGCGTCCCTGTCAGGTCACTTTCTTCCTCATCTTCAGATTCCTCAGGGCTCCCCTCAGACCCACCACCCTCTTGGCGTGCGGCCCGGGCCCTATCTTCCTCACTGCGCTCACGTTCCCATTCATCCTTTTGCCATAGGATCAGGTTGTCCCTCAGTTTGGACTGGGTATCTGACTCACCCACCTCTATGTCTCTCTCTTCACAGAAACTGACCAACTCTAACATACTGTATCTAAACAGACCACAGAAATTAAAAGCTGGCTCCATTTTGGCGGACGTTCTTGAGAAAAGATTACACAGGGAACCTAGGGGTCTGAGCTTAACACAGGAGTACACAATTCACAAAGGATTCAGCAAGCTCTCTATCCCAGAGAACTCACACTCACTTGTCTAGTGCCACACACCATTCATCCACACACAACTCCCCCCTCGGACTGGTAAGGCAGTTTCTACCACCCCTGATTCCTCAACCTGACCACACGTGACACAGGTACCAAACTCTGGGCGCAGGGCGGGGGACAAATGCACTGGACACAATTACACAATGATACTTTCAGGAGAACAAATAATAGACTTCAAAAACAATAATCCCCAAAATGTGATTATCTAAATGCAGAGTTTTGTAGTGCAGCCAGTTGCTGTTGCGGTACAGCGCAAATGCAAGTCCTAATCTCACCGCCGATCACCAATGTTATAAATGGGATTTCTGGTTGGCTAGGGCTTGCGCCAAAGCCAGGCAGAAACCACCACTCTAGTCAGGGCTGGGGAGTTAAACGCCAAAGATAACCCCTGCTCACCCCCTTGGTAGCTTGGCACGAGCAGTCAGGCTTATCTCGGAGGCAATGTGTAAAGCGTTTGCGCGCGCACCCAGCAACAACACCCAAGGCCCACCACAAAAGAAACTCCACACAAGGTATTATATAAAAATAGCCTTTGTATTATACCAAAACACATTAGATACTATTCACACAATTTACACTGTGCCAACTGGCACTGGGCAGAATTTTACAAGGGATTATATGTACAGGGGACAGGGCCACATGGACCACTGTCAGGAATTAGCACTTTTAGAACTTAGTACTTACAGCATAGGATACAAAATTACTGTAGCACAAAATAACACATGTAGCACACAACCAGTAACTACTGGTAACCGGTAAGTACCACCTACGCTACCCTAACCCCCTTAGGAAAATATCACGCAGGGAATCATGAACACATCAGCATAACCTATACTAGGAAAAACCCTCTCCTACGCATAGGTACAGCTAAAAATAAACACAGCACAAAGGCATGGCACAGGCGCAAAAGTACACAGGTAACAATGATCAGGTACCCTAGGTGAGGACACAACACAGCAAAACTATCCCCAGGCCAACTGGCCTCTCACGGGTGCAGAAATGCCCAATATCCAGCAAAGTCAGGGTGCGACTGCGCAGGCTGCGCAAGCCAGGGCGCACAAGGCACAACCTAAACGTTGCAGCTGCCCACTAAGTGCTGGGCAGCTGGGAAAAGGAGCGAGGGCACCACTGTGCCTGTTAAAACAAATATGGCAGTTGTTGGAACCTCGGGGCTCTAAACAAATATTCACCCACTGGAGCGCACTGGCACCTGAACTAATATGTGCCAATGGAAGGGGAGAATAAAGGGAAGAACTTGTCCCCCACGTTGGAGCGTACTCGCGCTCTGAATCAACCAAGGCGGTGCACTGGAGCCCTCTAGGCTCTTCAAAGAATGCCCCCTCACATTGGAGCCTCGCAGGCTCTACACAATAATGCGCCGTCTTGGAGTCCCTCTGGACTCTGAGCAACGAATAATGCCCGCCTCGTTGGAGTCCCGCTCGGGGGACTCTAAACAAATAATGCCAGCGGGGTTTGGGCTTCGCACGCAGCAGAACAGCGAGGCAGAACTGCCCTGTGCCTTCCCGGGCACTGCACAGGCTGGGGGCGCTAGGAAATGTTCCCAGCCACACGGGGACTTTGGGCTCAACAGAGCGCCTCACCTGTCACAAGAGGGCTCCCGCTCCTCGGGGCTCTCTCACTCTCGCCGGCAGCACTCCGGCGGGGCAGCAGCGTCTCGCTGCCTCGCTTCCTCCTTCCTCTGCAGAAGCGCGGGGTAGGCTCCCGTTGCTTCCGGCTCGATGTCCCGCCCACGTCCCGACTCCGGTTGCCTGGCTTCCGGTTTCGCGGGGGCCGCGGCGGTGATCTTCTGATCGCGGTGATGCAGGGTGGGCACCCGCAAGGGGGATGCAACAAGAACGGCAAAGTCCCTGGCGGGGTGGGCACCCGCTAGGGATATGAATTCTCCAATAAAGCGGGGTAGGCTCCCGTTCGAGCACCACAATGCGGGGTGGGCACCCGCCTCAAAATGCGGTAGAAAGCGGGGGAATCCCTACGTCGGGGTTCCCTCGCAGATTATCGCAGCGCCGCGCTGCGGGCCACAATGAAGGCGCTCTTCAGGGAGAGCGCTTCTCGATGCTGGGGTCCAAATAAAGCGCTCCTAGCGCTTAGGGGAGAATTTAACAGTCCAGCACAGTTCTCCTCTGTATACAGCAAGGCGGAAGGGGGGAAAGGCTGGGCCCAGAGCCAGCTCACTGGGCCTCCAGGCAGGGAGGTAGTCCAAGTGTCGGTCTTCTGGCCCAGCAACAGCAGCAGCCCCCTCAGGCAGGATCCTGGAAGAGAACACCTCTGTGGGGACACAGCCCCATTTTTATACACCTTTTCCCTTTGTTCTTGGTTCAGGGTGAGGGAGAAAACCAGTCGCAGCTGGTTGGGGAGCACCCTTGATGTGCTCAGCCCCTCACTCTATTCACTGGCAGGGCTAGGGTAATCAGTCGCACCACAGGGGGCGGAGCCAGCATTGTGTGGGGAAATCCCAGCCCTATTCACAGGACCCAGGTGCACCACTCCCTCACATCACACATGCTGATCTCAACACTCACCACCGGGGCAGACCCATCCAGACTCCTGGAGCCAGGCTCACCAGCCAGCTCCAGCCAATCACGTGTCAGCACCTTTACAGCACACGCACAGCCATGCCTAGAAGTGGCACTTCCACACTAGACACATACATGCTGCATACATCATTGCGCAGCATTCAATCACACGAGTCCGCACATACCAGACTCAACCCTGCACACCCCACGCATCAGGAACTACCAGGGACACATACATTCCCCATGCATTCCTATGGGAGGGCAGGCCTATCTCACCACATGCACTCAGAGTGCGCACGCACTTTACTCTGGGACACAGGGAAAGTGTGCAGAAACCAAAAATCATTACCACCAGGTCACCAGTAAAAGCAAAAAGTTTAGGGGTGAACCTGCCAGAAGGGCCAAGTCCAACAGTGGTCATAGCAGTAGGAGGAGGCTTGGGATGAGTAAAAAGGGATGTGGAGGGGAAGAGTCAGAGGCTTGTTTTGGGGGATCATTATAGTAAAATAGGTGTCAGATGATGCAAGGAGGGGCAGAGTAGGGGAGAGTCTAGAAAGGGTTATTTTGGGGATCATAGTAGTGGTAGGGGTTTGGGATGAATGAGAGAGTGGATGTAGAGGATATATTGACAGAGGTATAGGGTGAGAAATAGGGTAGTGCATTGGATATGCTGAATTAGAAGAAAGTAATATATATATAGATCCATAAGTACATGGAAAGTATATAGATGCATAAAGGAGGTAAGTATATGTAGAATAAAGATATAGATAGAGGTATAGGAAGAGAAATAGGGTAGTGCATTGAATATGATATTTTAGGAGAAAAGTAATAAATATATAGCTCCAAGTACATGGAAGGTATATAGATGCATAAAGGAAGTAAGTATATGTATATTAAAGTTGCATTAGATAAACTTTGGTTTTATAGTGATGTTGTACTTAAAAATACATATTTTTATTTTTTTAAACGAAATAATTATTTTACATGTTTATACAAGCAATACACATATGTAGCTACATATCTATAGTACAAATAAATGCTTATATATAGAGGGATATGCTGTATATTTCTATTTGCGTGTGGTGCTTATGTGGAGAAGAGGCAATTCTTGAGCAGTTTTCTGAAGAAAATGTGGTTGTTCATGGATCTTATATTGTGGGGTAAAGAGTTCCATAGTTTTGCTGCTTGAACAAAGAAGGGTGTGCCACACATGGTTTTTTTCTTGTATCTTGGAATTTTGAGGCAAGGTGCCACTCTAGAGCGGAGGTTCCTTTGTTGAATGTGTTTGGCGATTTTATTACCAATGAAGAGCGGTCCCATTCCATGTATCGCTTTTGTGCGTGATACAAAGCAGCTTGAACATGGATCTTCCGGCAACTGGTAACCAATGCATGGATTTCAAGGCTAGTGAGATGTGGTCTCGCTGTTTGATATGCAAGAGTAGTCTGGCAGCTGAGTTCTGTTCCATTGTAGTCTTTTCATGGTCGTTAAAGGTGATCCGTGGTAGAGGCTATTGGCGTAATCAAGTTTGGTGAGAACAAGGGAGATGGTAGCTTGGACCTTGAGTGGAAATCTAATATGGGGGAAGATTTGTCGCAGAGTTTTTATAGTAACAATCCATTGATCTGAGACAACTTAAAAATGGCGTGTTTCCATTGTATTTGGAGCTTTCCAGTTGAAGGAGTATTTATGTGTTAACTGCATAGTTAAAACACATGAGGTGAAATTGATTGATCAGTACCGGTAATGACTTCCTGTAGATGTTGAAAAGCATGGGTGAGATGATAGAACCTTGAGGGACCCCTGCTTTTGTGGAGTATGGTTTGGACAAGAAAGGTGGGGTATGGATGATATAAGTACAGTCTTTTGAAGGTAGAACACGATCTACTGTAGAGCAGTCCCCTCTATGCTGGCTTCATAGATTCTTTGTATCAGAGTGTCATGGTCAATCGTTAAAGGCAGCCGAGCGGTCCAAGAGGAGTAGTGCAGCAACCCCGTTGTGGTCAATGTGTTCTTCAGGTCATCCCAGATGGCAAGGAGGGCAGATTCTGTGCCTCTTCCCAGACGGAATCCTGTTTGGAAGTCCGAAAGAATGGCATTCTCTTCAATGAATTGTGACCTCTAGGTGAACCTTTCTTGCCCAAGAAAGGTTCATTTGTTATGGGTCTGTAGTTGTCAGGGTTCAGCGGGTCCAAGTTTGTTTTCTTCAGTAAAGGGCGCATGTATGACTTTTTGAGTTCTTCTGGAAATATTCCGGTAGTTAATGAATCATTGATGATTCTTCTTGCTGGAGTGGCAGCAGAGTTTGTTAGAAGAATTGTCTTGAGAGTTTGCGGTGGACAAGGCTCGGAAGGGCTGCCGGAAGGAATCCTGCTTTGACTAGGTCCATAAATTCATCATGAGAAATGTGTTGGAAGGATCAGAGAGGCTGGGTTAGAGTATTCTTGGATTGTTGTTCTATAGAAGGGTTAGTGCTGGTGCTTTGTCTCTGTTTTAAGTCTGAGTCCAACGTGTCTGCTTTGTCTGTGTAATGATTTGCCAGTTTGTGAAATCTTGAGTAACGGGATGAGTTCTTTCTAGGCAATTTGGTTTGTGAAATTCATTGAGTATTTTATAGAATTCTTTGTTTACGCATTTAGCATTTTGAATTCTGTCTGAATAGTACCTTTTCTTTGTTTTTTTTAATACCTGATTTGTATAATCTGTTAATTTTCTGTAGGTAAAGTTTGTCTTATTTGGTGTTTGTTTTGAGCCAGGCACGTTGCAGCTTTCTAATTTGTTGTTTTATGTTTTTTATCTCTGTATTTCTCCAAGGTGCTTGTTTTCTTTTGTTCTGTTGTGTGGTTTTGAGTGATATCAGGAGGACAAAAGCTTCCTGTAGACACTAATATAGTTTTTGAACAAAATGTATTGTTTCCAGATCTGTACTGGATGTTAGTTCCGAAGTGTTCAAAATTGAGTTTGTTCCATGGTTGATAGGTGGATGCACATAAGGTCATTTTAGGTGAGTCGCTTAGTGTTGTTTTATGTTGGAAAGTAAGCAAATGGTGGTCTTACCATGTGGCTGGAATTATTAGTTTGAAAGGTAGCTAGTTCGGTATTATGATTAATTATGGTAAATGACACCTAGGATGTGTTCAGCGATGTGTGAGTGTGGGTAAGTTAAACTTAAGACCAAAACTTAAGTTTAACTGAGACAAAACCCTAACCTTACTACTCCTAAATGCCCTTTGTGAATACCAAAAGTCGTAAAGTTAGGATTTTGTCTCAGATTACTTTTGTGAATCAGGCCCACTATGTCTGGTTTTGTGTCAGTGAGAAGATGGTTGATCTGATGTTTGTTTTTAGAGAGCGATCGAGCATTTATTAGTAGACAGTTTAGAGAATGTGCTTTGGTGACAGTGAGACTTTGTTTTGCAGAAGAGTGCATGTCTGCATGTCCTTGTTGTGCAGTACACATGGAGCTGCAAAGTTGTGAGGTGTGGCACGTTGCTTATATTGTTTGCATGTGTTTAGGGCGGAAGGTGTGTGAGTAAGGGGTGGTGGTGCAGCATATGGGTCATGTAGAAAGGTTCTAAATTGTTAAATGGATGAGAGGCGGTTGGAAGGTAGTTGCTGTGTTGCTGTAGTTTGAAAGGCGGGTGCATGTTTGCATTTTGTGACTGTAAGTATTATGAGGTGTTGCGCTTGATTGAATTTGTTGTGCTGGTGTGCGTAATATGTTATTATATTTGAGGAGTAGAAAAAAGAGGTGCTGTTGTATTTATTTCATTAGGTGGATTTGTTTATATAGTATAGTTTGCAAGTGGAAGTTGTAAGGTAAAGGGGATGGTGATGTGTTTGTGAGTAGAGTGTTTGTTGTGTGTAAGAGAGGATTAAGTAGAGATAAGAGTGTTTATCATAGACTTGTTTCCTGCAAGAGTTAGAATGGGTGGTGCCGTGCAGTATATGTGTTGTGCGGTTGTGTTATTATGGTAGAAAGAAGAGGAGGGTGTTGGTTGGTCAAAGGATGGAAGGCTGAATATAGGTTTGTTAGTGATAAAGGGGATCAGTCAGAGGTAATTAGAGTGGGGAGTGTGTGTTTGGATGGGTTGTAGTTAAGTATGGTGTGGAATTGGGTTGTGTTAGTGTTGAGTAGATTGGTTAGTGGTATAGGATAGAGTTGTGTACTGTTTGAGGGTGATGGTAGAAATGTGTGGTAGTTGGGATAGAAGGGTATAGAGTTGTGATTTGTGTGGTTTAGTAGTGTGTGCTGAGACATTGGATTGTGCATAGAGTTAGTTTGTAGTAAAAGAGTGGAGTACATTTGATGTGAGTGTGTTACTCTGGCTGTAGATGTGGATGGGGTAAGGTGTGTGCTGATGAATGAGAAAATGGGCAGCAGTGCTGGCCCTAGTCCTGACCAGTCTCAAACAAGTTCAAACAGGCACTCACCCCTGTCTTCTCCGTCCTTAGCCTCGAAGCCCGGGCTGAGAGTGACGCCCTAAACCCTGGCCTTAAATATCCCTAGCAATCCGGTGACCCCTTCAGCCAATGGGAACCCTAGACCCAACCCTAACCAATCACAACACTAGCCCTAATACCTAGAACCAATACGAGACCAAGACCTTACAGCCAATCATAGCCCTAGTCCAAGCACTCAATCACACAGGAAACCATAATTCCTACTTCCAATTGAAAGCCTAACCCTAGCCCTAGTCTCAACCCTAGTCCCAGCAACCAATCACACAGGAAACCCTAATCCCTACTTCCAATAGAAAGCCTGGTGCTGGAGGCACTGAATGGTTAGTGTTAGAAATAGGGTCTCTAGTTGGCAGAGGCATGCACCCTGTCCAAGTAGGGACTCATGTTCTAGACAGGGTTAGTGTAGTACACACTAAACCTTTATCTGTGCTCATGCTCTGATAGCTTGGCATACAGCAGTCAGGCAAAACTAAAGAGGCAATGCATTAAGTATTTTCACACACACACACACACAGTAACACAATGAAACACCACAAACATTTTCCAATCATGGAGAAACCCAATGCCATTACATTTTAGACACAGGGCATATGCATTTCTGTTCAGCCCACAGTCAAAAACAGGAGTTTAGAAGAAAAAAGACAGAGGAAAAAACGCCAAAAGATGCAGAGTCTAGGAAGATAAAATGGCGACTTTCTAAAAAAAAAATCCGGTTTTAACTTTAAAGAGGATTTTAAATTGCAAATCTCTAGAACCAAACATGACATTTCTACATGTTCCCAAGAAAAAGGTATCAATTATTAAATGTAATTATGGGAGAGATAATCCTCACAGTAGCGAAAAATGAATTTAGGATTTTTTCACTACCATGACATGTAAAACATAAAAGTACATGTTCAGCTTTTTAAATACACTGCACCCTGCCCTAAGGCAGCTTTAGGCCCACCTTAGGGCTGACTTATATGCATTAAAATTGGAATTTTAGGCCTGGCAAAAAAATGTTTTGGGCTAGGTCAAAATGGCAGTGTAAAACTGCACACAGGTTGCAATGGCAGTCCAGAGACATGTTTTGAAAGGCCATTTAAGTGGGTGTGTTGGGAAGGAAAATTCCTCTACATGGTAATTGACATGCACCCCTGACACGAATGCCCAACTGTACTGGTGTCTGGATCCATAATGCTATTTTTTGTTGTACCAGGAGGGGCATCCAAAGCACTACCCTCATAGTGGTGGAAGGCTACTACCTTCACCAGAAGTTAAGCAGCATGAGGGCGGTGGTGGCAGCATATCGTGTGGAGATCAGTAGGAGTGAGCAGATCCTTCTTAACCTGTGTCATTGGAATAAGGCCTATAGTGTCACTCACATTCATAGTTCCGCTGCTGTGTGCTTAATTCGCCCTTGCTCTTGGTTTAGGAGCATTGCATAGATCTGCGTCAAAGATGTGTTGTATAGCCGTAATGGTGCATCAGTTCTGAGAAAAGTGAGGGTGTGAAGCAAGGGCCTGTGTCTTCATTGAGAATCTCGTCAACAGGGCTTGTGGTGCGGAGTCCGGCTTTGAGGATGCAGTGTGTAGTTGAGTGATGCATCGGTTCCAAAGAGCTATGAGGGTGGGATGTGGAGTCTGTTGTTATCATATTGGCTGCCATCGACGAGGGAATGCAAGGGCTGCACTGAGGATGTATTGTACAGTGGAGGTGATACAGTGGTTCTGAAGAACTACGATGTGATTCAGTTCTTTGCGATGTGTCCAATCCATGCAGCAGCGAAGCATTGGTTCTGCTTTGGTTTGCGCCGTGCAGCAGAGGAGATGCATTGGTTCTGCTGATCTACAGAGGCTGACAAAATACACTAAGCCCAGTTTCATTGGTCCAGGAATGGGGTGGCACCATCTAGCAGAGTAAGCTCACACATGGCAGAGTCCAAGTGCAGGTGCAAGGTTGTTGGAAGTCTGTTATGTCCCTTAGGGTTCAGATCAGGAGACCAGCCAACTAGCCTTTGATGTCACTCTGGGTTCTAGGTTCAAGAGATGGAGGTCCAGTTCTTCTTACCCAGGCAAGAGGGCAACATGCAGCTGGTCAGCATAGCAGGGAAGTAGTGTCTTCAGAGCAGTAGTCCAGCAGATGCCCTGGCTTACTGACCCTGGTTGTAGACTAACTACAGAAGGTAAACAACCCGTTGTGTGGAGACAGAAGAACATAGCCTATCCAAGTGTAAGCGGGCTGGGTACAGCTCCTCCTACCCATCCTGCCAGTGATGGCCCATCCAGTCACATCTAAACTCCCAATTGTGTGTGGCTGTCAAGGAGGAATACACAAAGCCCAACTGTTAGCTACACCCAGTCATGGGACCCAGAGACAGGCTGCAGGCACTAAATGGCTAAGGCAAAAAAATGCCAACTCTCTAAATGTGATATTTTCAGAATTTCAATTTAAAATTTGACTTTACCATAAGTTAATATTTTAAATTGTGATTCCAGCGACACCAAACATGAACTGGCAACTCTTCCCATTTGGAAATTGCACTTATAAAATTTAATAAGGCAACTCCAATGCTATCCTATGGGAGAGATAGGCCTTGCAGTAGCGAAAAACAAATGTCACTATCAGTACATGAAAAACGTATAAGTCCATGTTCAACTATTTAAATTCAATGCACCCTGCCCTTGGGGCTGTCCTGGGCCTAGCTTAGGGTATCTTATATGTATTGGCAGCCTGAGACATATTTAAAGTGCTACTTAAATGGGTGTCACAATTAGTACTGCAGGCCCAATAGCATCATTTAATTTACAGGCCCTGGGCACACATAGTGCCGCTTTACTCAGACCTAAAAGTAAATAAAATGTGACAATTGGGTATGAGCCAATTTTACCATGTTTTAGGGAAAGAGCACAAGCACGTTACCACTGTTTAGCACTGGTAGGGTGTTCAGAGTCCTGAGACCAGTAATAACAGAATTAGCAACCCCTACTCCACCCTCCCCTTCCTTCCCCTCTGCCCTAAACCTACAACTGCACAGCCATTGCTCCAACACCTCCTGCACATCTCACGACTACCCTATACCCTCCCAAGCCCAACCCCCCTCATACTGAAGGCCACCGCTACTGTCCCAAACCCACATCCATGCACAGCATTTCACTATCCCCACCAAAAGCGCCAACCCCACTATGGAACGCAATGGCGTACACACTTACACCATTAATTACCATCACAACCTTTCGAGAATAGCAGCCAAACGCTTTAAACACAATTTGTTAAAATCACACCCTGAAACCCCTATCTCTGGCCCCTACTTCTCAACAAACAAAGGGCACATAACCATTGACATTATGTTCTACACCAAAAGAAGAGCACAATGGAGGAAAGCCTTCCTCGCCCTGCTCTCGATCTACTCCACCAGGAAAACCGCACATGGTTTCACAATTTCTTTTTTCCCCTCCCCAATCTACAACGCTGAAGCATCAATCACCATCTATCACAATGGGATCATCCTCATGCAAGCATCGGACCGTAGCTTAAACCTGCTGGATAACATCTTCCCCGTCATCAGGGAAAAAGTGGTAAACCCATACACCCTCCCACACGCGGTTCCCACACCCAGCACACATCCTAAGACCCCCCTTACTGTTACGTCTAGTCGCTCACACCTGATGACACGTTCCACATCTACACCCAATTCCAGTGCTACCCCCTCCTTCCCGCCCGATTCCTTTACAAGACACTCCCCTGTTATTACACTACCAGCATCTACACCAATTCCAGATCCAGCAGTCTCACCTGGAATGGACATATATCCCACCTATTCCAACCCTCCCACCTGCAAAACCAACACTACCATGACCCTATCCACACCTCACACCCCCGCAATTCACACATCAACACCCCCCACTTTTCCACCCCAGATCTGGATAAGCAACCAGGCAGGATGCAATGGAACAACACAGAATACGTGTTACCCTCATACTAGCTACTGGACGGAAACACTCCTACCACACCCACAATACTTACCACCAAACATGCTACCACCTACTCCAGACCCTAGACTTGACGAGATCCTCATTTCCCTAAGGCAAGTCAAAGAAGACCTACAAGCTCTATGTGAAGTTTTTCTTTGCCAACCATTGACCAATAGATCTGAACAAGAAACCAGGACAAACTTCCACACTAACCACTCCAAACTCTCCCCGAAACAGCGGCCCCCTAGGTGGAGATCAGTTCCTCTCCACATTACTGCAACCCGCCCAATCCGAAGGACCAATCCTCTATCGAATAAAGACGTACTCTCCCTATTACGCTCCTATGATCACCCACAACTCAACCTCAACACAGTGATTCCTGACAACTTCCACTAAAATTCCCTAATCCAAACTATTCCTTCCAATACACACAGAATCACAAAACATAATCCCAGAGGTATAGTCGACAGCAATCTAAGACAAGTTCCCCTTATTCAGGAACATAACTTAACCCCCACCAAGCCCCGTCTTAAATGTATACTGCTAAATTGCAGATCGGCCTCAAGACATGCTGCTCATTTAGCTCACCTCATACTTACGCAAGAACCTTGCCTACTAATTTTGATCGAAACATGGCTAAATGCATCTTCTACGCCAATCCTCGACATACTGGTACCCCCAAACCATGACATCATCAGACTAGACTGAATTGATAAGCCAGGGGGTGGTATTGCCTGCATACACCGGAACAATCTCACAGTGAACCGATCCCAGGCTCCAGTATTCCCCTCCTGTGAATACATATGCTTAGACATCAATAGCAATAGCGAAGCAGTTTGCTCTCTGCACACTATTTATCATCCTCCAGGTGATAACCTCACCTTAATAGAACATCTCATGGACATTGTTTCTACTAATACCGGACAACAAAATACCCAAATATTTCTCAGAGACCTCAATCTCCACTGGAATTACCCTAATGATTCAGCGGTCAATAGTCTCAAAACCTTCCTCTCGGACCTTGACCTAACCAAAATCTGTAACAGCTCCACACATGATAAAGGATCAATCCTTGACTTAGTTATCTCTAATTCCATCCAGCTAGACTCGATCCTTCCATGTGATTGGTCCGACCATCATGTCATCACCTTCTTCTTCAATAAAACAGTGAAACTTAATTTTGCGCAAGCCACAAGATCTTAAATATGGAAGAGGGACCTGAAAAACATTGATGCTGACTTAATCACAACCGCCAGCTCCAACATCCTGCTTCCCCCAGTAGGGCTATCAGATGTTCAAGATCTCACCAATCACTAATTCAACTCCATGAACATGGTATTAGACGAGGTAGCCTCCCTGCTATTGAAGAGAGTCTCCACAAAAGATTCAAAACACTGGTACGATGGAAGACTCAATGAGGACAGATGATCCTTAAGACTAATGGAACGTAGATGGAGATCTGCACCATCAGCCAACCACCTCAAGCTGCTAAGACTGAAAAGAAACGCATACTACAGAAAGATCAGATGATCTTAAGCAGACTTTTTCAGTCTTCAATTAGACCAGGCCAAGAATCGAGCTAATCAAATCACAATCTAATGATGCACCTCACCCCCCCTCCCCAAAGTAACACAGGCACACTACCCAACTGCGAAGAGTTCACCTCCTTCTTCACTCTGAAGACCAAAAATATAAAGAAGGACCTTTTCAACAATTTAATCACACAACCTGACATACACATTTAGTCTTCATTATCCCTTCCAGGAATCCCTCCCCAGAGCTCTCCAAAGTTTGACCTAAAAAATAATGCAGCTTGGTCATCCTTCAATACCTACAGTGAAGAAACTATACTCAAAATGCTCATGGCTTTGAACCCTGTCAATCGCTTCACTGACCCTCTTCCCGCTAACTGCATAAAAGACTTCATCCCATTGCTACTACCTCTTTGGACCAAGATTATAAATACTTCGCTCCTTCAAGGAACCATCCCTGATATCTTTATATCCGGGCAGGTATCCCCCATCCTAAAGAAGCCACCGGTTGACCCCGCGAACTTAAATAATTATCGCCCAATATTCAACATCCCTACCCTGGCCAAACTCTTAAAAAATGTATACACCTTCAACTTGGGAGACACATAGACCATTTCAACCTGCTCAACCAATACCAATCCGGCTTCTGTCCAGGACACAGTACTGAATCAGCTATGACCCACATAATTGACGACGCACTACAAATCCTAGACCAAAACGAGGCTTTCTTGCTCGACCTTTCCTCTGCCTTTGACACCATCAAACACGACAACCAGTTAGACCTTCTGGAACACAGAATGGGATTATCAGGATCCGTCACCTTAGGAGTCCCACAAGGATCATCCCTCACTCCGAACACTTTTCAATCTATTCATGGAACCATTCACCGAAATTCTCAATTTCTCTAATGTACACTATCATATGTACGCAGATGATACACAATTTAACCTAAAAAGCCATTCACTAGAAGACATCAAATCTCTCAACACAACTCTAGAAAAAACTCAGACCTGGCTGGCCGAAAATCATCTAAAACTAAACACCCTCAAAACCGAATTCCTCCTAATCCCTCCCCCCTTCCAAGTATCCATAATTCAAGAATTGATCAAGCACCTAACAGTACTCAACTGCCAACCTCTTATCGTCGATTCAGCTAAATCTCTGGGTGTAACTCTGGATAGAAATCTAAATATGCAGAAACACATCAGCACCACAACAAAAGGAGCAAACTTTCAGATGAACACAATGCGAAAACTAAAACCTTTCCTGCCTGAGTGTCTCTCTCTGTGGCCTCCCCAGATCCTCAACGGCCCCTCTAAGAGCTTCAATCAATGCAGCAGCTAGACTTATTACTGGCTCGAAGAGAAACTCCCACATATCCCCTGACCTAAGATTACTTAACTGGTTACCTTTAGAAGCCAGAATCCAACAAAAAATCTAATGCATGACGCATAAAGCCATTCATCAGAACACTCCCAGCTATCTGGCACAGAAACTGGTGCCTTAATGTGGCAACAGAGCGTCCCGAAGAGCCAATAATTTTTTACTGAAACCACAAAGATTTAGCAGGAAGAAAATCTACAACCGAGCCTTCTCGGGGATGGCACCCAGGATCTGGAATGCTTTGTCCCCAAAAACTAGACTGAATCACTCTACTGCATCTTTCAAAAAAGAAGTAAAATCTCTTCTCATGACTAAATTCTCTTGAGCCAAGGTTACTGTGAATATACGATTCTTGATTTGTCTGAAACTATATGTTTTTTACTATATGCCTATTATCTTCGCTGTTTTTTATGATTTTACGACTCCCGTTTTGTAGGGAACTACATGTTATGTACCATAGGCCTATGTATCTTCGATATCTACATTGTAAAGTGCTCTGATACCCGCAAGGGTCTTGTTCGCGTTATATAAAACCTTCAATATAAAATAAAATAAGTGAAACAGGATGTCTGATGGCAAAACATTAAGGGAAAACTACGCCAAGGATGCCTGGTCTAATAACCACATATGCTAGGAGAGGGCTGCAGTGAAACTAGCTGTGTAGTGTGCTGCGGCAATTGGGACAGAGCCTGTGCATAATAGTGAAATGGCGACCCCGTATGCTAGAGGGGGCCATCAGGGAAAAGACTGCTGTGTGGTAAGGGCTGAAGCCTTGTGCAGAAGCATGGCAACAATCCTGTATGTCAGGAGGTGCTGCCGGGAAAAGCACTGCTGTGTGATTAGACTGGGAGCCTTGTGCAGTAGTGTGGAGGAGACCCCCTATGCAAGGAGGGTGCACCATAGAGAACATCACCATGCTAATCGGGTTTAAGCCCCAGGACAGTGAATTACGGTGACCCCTTATTCTGGGGTGGTCACTGGAAGCATCAAGGACTGCAACTTGCTCTTTTCTATAGCCGGAGAAGTGAGGATGCCTTGGGAACACCTGTGCACCTTCACCATGATGAGCTTGTCATAGCCACCCCCCATTGGGAGTTGAGCGAACACTTAGGGCCTGATTTAGATCTTGGCAGATGGTTACTCTGTCACAATGGTGATGGATATCCCGTCTGCCGAAATATAAATCCCATAGGATATAATGGGATTTATATTCCGGCGGACCGGATATCCATCATCATTATGATTGAGTAACCCGTCCACCAAGATTTAAATCAGACCCTTACTCAGCAGGAGGAGTTGCAGAAAGCCTCAGGTCTCTTTGGGAGTGGGACTGCAAGCAAGAGACTCCGGACCCGCTGAGTGCAGCCACTTGGGCCATATGCAGCCAGCTTATCTGAACTCAGCTACAGCTACTGTGAGTGCCTGTGAACAGGCACACTTCAGAACTCCAAATGCTTCACACCTGTCAGTGCGGAAAAGACTGCTTTCGGGTCTTTTGGTCAGTGGGGAACTTGCTGCTAATATTAGAACAACAGTGCTGGAACACTATTGACTTAAAGTTAGAATCGTAATAGAGTCTTGAGGTTGGGATTACTACTACATTGTTGGTGACTTAAATGTCACCATTAATGAATGGGGAATAACCACGATTGCTAATGTGAGGAGAGAGTGGGAGAGGGAACTGCCAAAGAACACTAGAGCCCCAATCTCAGAGGAGGGATTTGTAATTGTGTGTGAATGTGTTATTTTTGCTTTGTGTTTATGCAATAGAAATAAAAAAACGTATTTTTTCCATAAAAGTAAGTAATTGGCACGACAGTGATATATTGCTGCTGCTGCGCACATTTTCAGTTGTTAGCTCATGTTCCACGATCCAGTACCTCCACCGTGGGAACCTTGGTCTGTTCAGACCATGCTAACCCTGAAAGTCAAGAGCAGAATGGGTACTTGGCCCAATTAGTCAGAATCCACAGTAAGTCGGACCCTGGAGCATAAGGAGTAAAAGGACTCAACCCTTGCAGTTGGGCCCTCAAAGTTAGGACCACACACGTAAGATCGGCATCATACTGGACTCCTCATTCACAATGAACTTGCAGATCAACGCCATATCCTCATCCTGCTTCCACATGATCTGCCTGCTTTAAAAGACATTCAAATGGATTCACACAGAATCCAGAAAGACGGTCACCCACTCACTCATCACCAGCAGACTCGACTACGGCAATGCACTCTATGCCGGCGTCACCCAGAAACAGCTCAGGAATCTACAAAATGTTCAAAACACCACAGCCAGACAGGTCCACTACACCCACGGCTGCAGACACATCACACAACACCTCCGACAACTCTACTGGCTCCCAGTCAACAAGAGAATCACCTTCAAGCTCCTCATGCCTACAAAGCTCTCCACGATGCAGGACCAGCATATCGGAACCACCGCCTCTCATCCTTTGTACCCGCCAGACAACTTCACTCCTCCCAACTTGCCATGGCCACCGTCCAACGGATTCACAAGACCAGAACCAGAGAAAGATCCTTCTCCTACCTCGCCGCCAAGACATGGAACACCTGGCCCCTCCACTTCAGGCAATCCCCGTCGCTGACCCAATTCAGGAAGGATCACCACCCTCCCCCTCACCAACTTGAAACCCTCACAGGTGAGCAGCCACGCTATACAAACTCCTACTTGATTGATTGTTTGAACCTCTGCTTGCCCTATGAAAGGGGTTCTGACAGGGTAGCACAATAAGTGCTGCAGGCCCACTAGTAGCATTTACTTTACCCACCCTGGGTACAGGTAAAGCCACTTTGCTAGAGACTTCTAAGTAATTAAATGTCACAATTGAATGTGAGCTAATTTTATAGGAGTGAGTGCAAGCACATTAGCACTGGTTAGCACAGCTAAAGTGAACGGAGTCATAAAGCCAACAAAAACAAATTTAAGCCCAACAGGAGGGGAGGAGTCAAAAAGGTTGGGGGAAAGACTACTCTAAGGTCGTCAGGTCTAACTGGGCCATAGTGTCTACTCTGTCCAAAGTCATGTGGATATCACCTGCGGTGGCAGTGATGAAGGCTGTTTCCGTGCTGTGGTTGGGTCTGAAACCAGACTGAGTGGTGTTGAGGCGTTGGTGGCCTTTGAGATATTCAGTGAGGTGTCTGTTTATGATTTTCTGTAAGACCTTAGATGGGAATGGTAGCAAGGAGATTGATCTATAGTTGGCCAGTGTTGAAGGGCCCACAGAGGGTTTCTTCAGCAATGGGAGGGCAGTTGCGTGTTTCTAAGCACCTGGCAAGGTTGGGGAGGAGGTGGACGCATTCAGAATGAGTGTGAGTATGGCACTGATGAGCTGCAGTACTCTGGAGTAGGTGTGACAGCTGCACGGTTCCGTTGGGGCCCCTGAGTGGATTGACTTCATGATGGCAGAGGTTTCTTCTGGGGTGTTGATGGGGCATGTGGTTAGGATTGGCTCATTGGATAACATCAAGAGGCGTTTGGTAAGGTCTGTCAGGTCCGGTTGCGAGTTGAAGTTGCTGTAAATGGTGATGATTTTGTTGATGAGGAATTGAGAGAGATTGTTGCAGAGGTCAGTTCTGGTTTGATTTGGGAAGCTGCAATTTACAAAACTGTCCATTTCCTGTAATAGAAGAGTTCACATCTCATTACAAAAATAAGTCAGTGGACAATATTTTTTTGCAATTATGGGGGGGAGAGACTCCTGCCTGGGACACCTTCCCAGGCTATTTTGTTATAATATGAGTAGCAGAACCGTTGCTGGTTCTTATTTTGAAAAACTGATGCTTTTGGGATTACCATCTTTCAGACAAACTTTAGCAGAGCTTGTGAAATCAAACATATTAGTAATCAGTCTGTGAGATGGCAGACAACCACTTACCTTCTGATGTTATATGTTGGTACTTAGTATCTCGGCTAACAATGTAAGACTCACTCATGGTAGGCCTGGGATCTCCTCTTTTCTTCAGACTGAGGTAAGCAAGGACCTCAGGCAAGGAGGGACTACATTTAACTAGCTCCACCAATTCATTTCCACCCAGTGATCGTGAGCAAAAGCTGCTCCACTCAGAAGATATCGGCTCTGTAAGCTGTTGTGTCTCTGCTGATGCTCAGCCTCTGCCTTTGTCAATCACTACTAGGTACATCTCGCATCAATCAAAATCGTTATTTGGCTTCCAACTTGCATTGACATTTTACGCTGTCCAGGTTCCTAACCATTAACCCCCAAACAGCACAAGCCCAACAGCCACAACCTCCAGCAGGCACATTGTGCTATAGCCTAGCACTCTACCCCATTAACTACATTCTTCCATAGCACGACATCCTGCTACAGCCTACACAAAGTACAAACCACCAACTTGTACTAAAGTACCTTGTAAACTAATGTATTACTTTATTGACTCAGTGTACTGATGCACCCATTGCAGTAATCCACGTTTGACCTCATGTTTACAGGTAGAAGTATGTCAAAACATTCGCTTATTCTTTGAGTAGTTTTGAAGTCGATAAAATGAGTACCGCTGAGCTGGCTAAAATTAAACATTTATTATTCAATATCTAGAGACCACGGTGACTATTAGCTTAATAAATACACGTAATATATTATTAAGTATAGCAGTCCATGGGCCGAATTTTAGAGGGAAAAGATGCACACCTAGGACCTATAAAAATGTATTGTCTATGACACACTTGCTTTACTCCTGTCCCCCTGCTTTGTTGCCGTGGAAGTAGGGTTGGGCAGGCTGTGAGAGTAAAAGAAGAGGATAAAATGCATACTGTAAACTGGCGTAGTTCTAATGTACTCCAGTTACTTTTGTTGTTAACAAATATGCCCTTTACCCCCAGTGCCTATCTAACATGATTGGTGCAACACAGATAGGCTTCACTTTTTCAATTTCAGTTGTGTAGGTCATCCCTATCTCAATAGAGAATATTGGGTTACTAATATGCATCCTCTTCACTGTCCCAGACTATTTCGTACATTGTGTAAAGAAGGTTGCCCCGCCTCCTAACAATGTCAGGTACAGAACTTGTGGAACAAGTGTTTTATTCTGTCATAATCTATAAGTCCATAATCCATTCTATATTACGGTGCACTATTCTTGTGCTACTTTCCCCGGGCAAATGCACAGCAGTCCAGCATAGCATAGGTGCCTAATTGGTAGGGCAGCCGTAATAGAACCAGCAAGAACATGATATTATGACATGATGTGGCGTACACATAAAAGTAGAGCCGACGTGTGAAAGTGGAGCTACATGCTGAATCCACACCAATGGTAGAGCACCAATGTTGTGTTGTGTAATGCCATGTCCTTAAGTACTGGTTTATTTATGTACCAGTACAACTTCTATAATCATGTAGAAATTATACAGACCAGATGTGTAAAATGGAAATCCCATGCGAAACCCTGACTTACCGAATTACTCCAGAGGGAGTAGTACTTGTTCACTCACAGATGTTTCTGTTGCCATTTGCGTGTGATGCCCCGATTACTTACCGGTAATCTTCATTACTCCGAGTTAGTCTTCCTCGCCACATGATTAACAAAGTGAGCTTCAGCTCCACACGAGAACCCTCCAAAGCAAAAAAAGTCAGCCTCCCATGCCTCCCATCCCTTCCCAATATGGCCGACCCATTACACTCCATGACCACTATAAGTGGAGGGCCGGCCCAACCCCAAAGCCTGAAACTACCAAGCCCAAACATGAAGCCGATAGCCAGACAGGGAGGGAGGGATGGGAACTCATGTGACGAGGAAGACTAACTCGGAGTAATGAAGATTACCGGTAAGTAATCGGGGCATTACCTCCTCGTTAGTCTTCCTCGCCACATGATTAACAAAGTGAGCATATACCAAAGCCAGGCAGCTTCATGGAAACTCACAAGAAACCAACAGACCAGAATGGGACACCTACGAAAGAGGCAAACCCAACAGACCAAAACGAGTGGAAGGACCACCCAGGAGAGAGGCAACCACGAGCAGGAAGAACCAGCCCGGGACCGAAAGACACCGGGAAGGCCGGAAAAAAACGGCCCATGGAGCTCGAAGTGCCACCAGAAAATCCGACCCAAGCAAAAGCCAAGGGAGGACAGAGAAAGGCACGGAAGCAGACCGCACCGAGCCAAAAGCAACAGCAAATAGGGCAAGCACAGAAAAGAGCAAGCCGGACCAAACACCCCAGGGCTGCCAAATGGACAGCCCAAAGAGAGAGGGGAGCAAAAGCCCAGAGAGAGGAACCGAACGAACAGAGAGCATCCCCACCACAGGGACCCAAAAAAGGCCACAGCAGAAAGAGAGACGCAGTCCGAAAAACACAGCAACACCGCAAGGCCGAGCACCACCCGCAAGCGAGCCGAAACCACCAGAGGAACGGAGCAGCGGAACCAGACGCAATCAAACAGACTGGCAAGAGCCGCAAGAATGGAAGGGGGCATAAGAGAAACAGGCGTGGAAGACACTGCAGCCACACAAAGGAACCCCCCGGAAGGGACCCCAAGGAGAGACCCCGGCAGGCACAACCACAGGGCCGCCCACGTCCGGAAGGAAGGGAAACGCAGCGCGGCAGTCCGAGACTGCCCCGCACAGGGATCAAGCAACCCGACCCAGGAACGCACCACAAGAAAGAAGTGAGCCGCTGAAGCGAGCACACCAGCGGCCATACAGACAGACAGCCAACAACCAGGCCCAGCCTAGCCCAACAACAAAGAACCGACCGGAACAGGAGCGCACAGGGAGAAAAAGCCACAGGCAGAAACCCACCAAAGGCGAGAAGGACAGAAGGGCAGAGTGAAAACGAGCCCGAGCCAGGTCCAGACTCCCAGGGAGCCTCCAGAGCCAACAGGCCCCGGGACCCCAAAACCAGGGACACAATACACACCGGAAGCGCAGGGCCCCACCACGGAGATGAGAACCGGGAGACCCAGTACCCCCGGACACCCCGCTGCCGGAGACAAAAACCAGCAAGGGAAAGAGAAGCAGGGGCAGGACACAAAACCAGCGTCCGCATAGGCACAACACAGACCAATGAGCAACATTTCCCAAGATAACCACTGCAGTAGCAGACGCCAATGGAGGGGCACCCAAGCGCCCAGAACCCTGGAAGAAAAAGGACCCCAGGAAAACGCAAAGCCCGGACGAGAAGGCCGAAGAGCCAACACCGGGGACCCAATGCACTAGGTGCTCCCAGGAGAACTCCCATCCAGGCACTAAAGAGGCCCGACCCACATAACTCCATAAGAGCAGATGAGAACAAGAGCACACAGGGCGGCACACCCGGAGCCAGAAGAAAAGTGACCCAGGCAAGGACCGCACCAGCGCGCCAAAAAACAACAGGGGCGAACCCCGAAAATACCCCAGAGCACGAAGCATGTGAGAAACTGCGCAGGAGAGCAACAAGAAGCCACCACAGGGCCGGGGCAAATCCCAGGCAAGCCAAGGAACGGGCGACAGAAGGCCGACCAACTGACCCAGCACCGACCGGGAACCTACGCAGGCCCCAAAGGACGGCAAAAGGCCCCCACCACCCGGGAAGGGGCACCCAGAACAGAAAGATCACTGGCCCAAGAAGGAAACGTCCGAAGACACATAAGACATGGACCCCATAGGAGAGGTAGCCCAAAGCACCCTGAAGACCCAGGTAGCCACCCAACAAGGTGCCAACCAGTCCAGACCTGGCCAACACCCTAGAGCAGACGGGCAACAAGGACACAGGACCCAGTAAGACCAAGTACGGGAAGCATGAGGAGACATCCAAAATGGCAAGGAGCAGCACCACAAGGGCCACGGCAGCCAGCCACACCTCTGTATAGAAAGAAACAATGGGAGAATGGCCCCCGTCACTACCAGAACCCCTCACAATGTGAAAGGGACACTAGAAGAGGACGTGAAAACCAAACAGGCGTACCAAGAACAAGCTGCACAGCGGAGAGCCACACCCCCGCCGCAAATGTAAGCAGACGACGAGGAGGGCAGAAAAAAAACCACACAGCAACTCCGCCCAACATAGCGTTCCAAGCCCCAGGAGGGAGTCGGGGAATGTGAAAGAAACAGACGATCTCATATCGCCCGTGTCCCCACCAGGCGACCACAGAAACAGCCCAGGGAAGGAAAGGCAAGCGCCAACAGCAGCCCGACCCCACTAGAAACACAGAAGCCAACAGCCCCTGGAAACCCCAGGAGGACGCCCAAACAGGGAACAACAAGGCCAAATCCCGCACCAAAAAGGAGAGCAGGAGGAACGGACCGTAGGTCCAAAGCCCAGAAGAAGGTGCTACCACCAGCACGGGCAAGAAAGACAAAACACACAGTTCCCACGAAATGCAAGAACCACTACCCAAAGGAACCCCTCGCTGCCAACCCCAGAAAAGGAGTAGAGTGAGAAAACACCGGGAAGACCCCAATGCAGCGAACAGCCGCATAAAAAAGGAACAATGCCACAACAGCCAGGCCACAGCGCCACAACCAGGCGAACAAACAGGGAACCAACGCAACCAAAGGAGGAAGCAGAGGACCAACCCACTCATAACAAACCCGCAATGCTCACATTGATCAGGTTATCTGGACAATGGTCTGACTGACTGAGCCTTGATCAAGGTGATTGAACAATGGTCTGAATGCCGAGCCTTGATCAAGCTGATTGAACAATGGTCAGAATGCCGAGCCTTGATCAGGTCATCAACTACCAACACCGCCTTGATCAGATCATCAACTACAAACACCGCCTTGATCAGGTCATCAACTACAAACATCGCCTTGATCAGGTTATCAACTGCAAACACTGCCCTGATTGACCAATGGACTGAATGCCAAAAGAGTGGAGTAAAAATGTATATAAGGCTTGTTCGCTGTGGAGTAAAGCACCAGCCTCCTGGGTTTCGTCTCTGACTAGCTTGGGACTCTGTTCCATAGCCCGGGCTATTGTAATAAAAGTGGTTCTCTGCAGACGAAGGTTTCCAGGTCCACTCTATTATATAAGGAGGGTAAGAGTAGACTTGGGTGATTCCTGCACCGCCAAGCCCCCACTCCTCCTTGAGGTGGGCTTTTCTTGGTTCTACAAATGGCGCCTGAACAGGGACACCACGGAGACATAGGTCTGGTCCGGTGGTCGTGAGGGGGCCCGTGGTGGAAGTCCGATGGAGGTACCCTACCCGAGGGACCATTTTGAGTCCTGTAGACCAGAAGTCTTGCACACGGTCTTCCCCATCCGGTCTGGGCCACCTGACTGCATCCCGCTGGTGTCCCCTTAAGTGCGGTCTCTGTCTGGATCTGGACTCGTGCCTACGTCTGCAGAAGAGAACATCATTTTCTGGTAAGGGTGGACTGATCATCCACCACTTGTGCTCTGTTTTCTGTCTTTATTGACTTTTGCAAAAGCCAAGCCAGTGAGGTGAGTGATTTTCTCCCACTGTTGTCTGCCTGCAGTAAAAATATTCCAGTCAGTAGTAAGTTTCGAAAGTTATGTTGTTGCGTATGTACAGAGGACTCCCTTCTGGAGGCAGCCTGCCCGCTTCCTCCAGAAGGAACTCCTAGTTATGAGATGTATGTTAAATATGGCCATCTGCTATCATGTTTTTTTCCTTATGGGTAAAATATACGAAACAAAGCAATGTTGAATTACAGTGGCCACAGTTTGGCTCCTTTGATCTCCAGGCCCTTTCAAGCCTGGAGGAGCAGCTGCTCCGCAAACGGTCTCGTCTAGCCATGTTTGACGCCACCGCGTGGTGGAGGAAAGAAATAGATCAAAGAATGGAAAAAAAGCAAGCGTTGAATAAAAAGAAAGAGAGGATGTCTATGGCTGATCATGCGAAAGCGCATTTAGAAAATAAGGTTCAGGAAGGGGTTGAAATGGCAGATAGGCATCATAGGGCTAAGGTGACAAAATGCTACCCCGCTCGTTCTCCCAGGGACCTTGAGGTTGAAGGAGAAGAGGGGGACTCATTGTTGAATGCTATTCTTGAAGGTCCACCTCCTGCCTATGCTCCGGCTCCTATGTATCCTGCTCTTCCTCAAAATGTTCCTAACGCTCCACCCCCACCAGTGGTCGTTCAGGCTGCCTCACCCATTGTACCACTGCCTGATCCTTTGACTCCCGTCATCCTGCCAGCACCCCTCCCTCCAACAGTTCATACCGCCCCACCTATTGACCCAAACCCGACCATACAATCCCGTCTGCTTGATAATCAGTCTATTGGTACCCCTGTTGGTGACCCTTATGCCACTCCGGACCGAACTATATGGTCCTCTCTTATGCCCAATACCCTGTTTGGATTCTTCGGTACCCCTAGAAAGGAGTCTTTGAGGTCTGCTCAACTCGCTGGGGGTAGTGAAAGGGACACTATGCGAAAATAATGTGCACTTTGGATAAATAATGGTAATATTTATGGCGTTAAAGATATCTGACCGATGTTTAGACAATGGACGGCCATACAATAAACAGACATGGCCGAGTATATGTGCACACTTATAATGAAAAGATACGAAGCACTGTTCATAGATACTCCCCGGGGATTGATTGATTTAAATCTAACTATTGCCAAGGGTCATGTTCAGGGAGATGATATGAATGAAGCCCTTGTTACCATGATTGCGTTCAGAGACACAACGGCTTTTCCGCCACCTCCGAATGACAAAGCCATGCCTATGAGAGAGACAGCTCCCGTCTTTATCCCTACAGTGCTCGCCAATAACCAGGGTTTTGGAGCAGCCCCAGCCCACTGGCGTAGGATGTGGGTGCATGTCCCATGGAAAAGAGCGGATGTTCTTCAATTGAAATCCCAATTACCAGACCCCCGTAAGAATCCAGCTCTTTACTTGTTCGGGTCAGTAGTACCACCCGACATGTGGGACAAAATACGCCATGCCAACCATAATGCCGCTTTGCATGGTGACTGGAACGACTTTGAAAGGATGGAGAATGACAGAGAGGGAGGGACTAAGCCTGATCCGGCTATTCTGGCTCTCCCAGGCCATCTGTTGCAACTCATGAAGACCCTTTTGCCCGAAATATCTGTTAATTGGGATAAGATAAATGCATGTAAACAACGTAAGGATGAGTCTGTTGCTGATTTTTTCACCCGCTTCGAAACTGAGTACAAAAGTCACAGTGGATTGGACCCTAGAGCCCCTGGCTCGGGTTCAGTGTTTATTGATAAATTTGTATCTAATGTATTACCGGATCTCTCGGCCCACCTTAAGAAGGTTGAGAGTACGTGGTCAGCTCAGACTATGGCAGGCATCCTTGCCATGGACCAATATAATGAGAATAGAGAGAATGAAGATAAAGACAAAGAGGTTCGGAAGAACAAGGACCTTAAAACGAAAGTTTTGTTACAACAAGCTTATCCACCCCGGGGACAAAATGCTAGAGGCCAAGGTCCGCCTTCAGACCAGTTCCAGAGGCTGCCCCAGCGCCCCCTTCAGTCTCCTTTACAGAGGTCCATCAGTTCGGCAGGTCCTGTTGATAAAGACTAGTGTGCCTACTGTAAGGCTTATGGCCACTGGGTTAGTGAATGCCCGGTATTAGCCCAAAATATTCAGTCAGGAAAAACTAGGCCCCGAACCCAACGGGAAGGAAATATGGGATCTCCTAGGCAGAGGCGTGCACCAGATCCTAATGATCGACCCCGTATGGGTCCGCCACAGGGTACAGTTAACAGATTTGACAATGGGTATGAGGCCACTAGGACCTACTTTAACGATGATTATGATGAGACCGATGAGACAGGTTTCTACCAGCCATAGGAAAGCCAGGAAAGGGGTAATGTAAGAGTGCCGATTCCTGTGGATCAGCGAGGTCCTTATGTCCGGATGTCAGTTGCAGGGGATAAAAAGAAGTTTCTCCTAGACACCGGGGCTACCAGATCCTCTGTTGCGCACACCTTGATACCGGAGGCACCCCTTTCTGGCTCTCTCAATGTCTCCGTGTGTTTTTCTGGTGTCCCTGTCACAACCCAGTCTCTAAGCCTCTCCTGCTGGATCTCGGTCCAGCTCATATGGATGCTCCTTTGATTCTCACGACTGGATGTAGTGAAAATTTGCTGGGTATGGATTTGTTAAAGGCTTTACATGCTACCATTTCTTGTAGTCCTGATGGCGTGTCCCTTACCATATCACCAGATTCCTCCGCCACTATGTTCCTCTCCGGACCCCTCCCTCCCGTTCTGCAGACCTTACCCTCATCACTTTGGGCCACTTCTGACACTGATGTAGGACTTCTATACATTTCGCCCCATACTGTCCTTATCCAGCAAGGTGCCCAACTGCCCCGGATTCACCAGTATCGCCTTCCCCAGGAAGGTGAGGCTGCCCTATTATCTATAATATCAGATCTCGTGAAGACGAGAGTAGTTGAGGAGACACGTGGTAATGAGTGTAACAGCCCAATTATTCCAGTTCTTAAAAAATGTATTGATCCCTCTCCCGCGGCCCCCAAAATCTATCGGTTTGTCATCGATCTGCGGGCTCTCAACAAAATTACGGTCTCACAGTATCCCGTTGTCCCTGGTATCACAGCCCTCTTGACTATGGTCCCAGTGACCGCCACTCATTTTTCTGTTATTGACCTAAAGAATGCATTTTTCAGCATTCCCATACATCCGGACAGTAGACATCTTTTTGGTTTCTCCCTTGGAGGGCAGAGTTTCCGGTTCTGCAGTGCCCCTCAAGGTTTTACTGAAAGCCCCAGCATCTATAGTCAGGCTCTCAAGAATCAGTTGGACTCCCTGACGCTCCCAGCAGAAGCCACTCTGTTGCAATATGTAGATGACCTCTTAATTGCAGCCACTTCTGCTTCACTTTGTGAACAAGCAACAGTACATTTGCTTTACCACCTTGCCTCCCACAATCATAAGGTTTCCTTGAACAAATTGCAATTTTGTCGAAAGAAAGTGACCTACCTCGGCCACCTCCTTTTGAAGGAGGGAAGACAACTTACCGCTGACCGAGTGTCCATTATTACCTCCATGCCTCCCCCTTTGACACAGAAACAAGTACATGCCTTTATATGCCTCACTTCCTATTGCAGACAATGGATCCCTAACTTCTCGGCCATTGTCAAATCTCTTTTAGCTCTCCCTACTAAAGATATGCCAGAAAGAGGTTTTCCATGGACAACTGAACATGTGGCTGCCTTTCAGACACTCAAAGATGCCTTATGTACAGCTCCAGTGTTAGGCACACCAGAATATGGCAAACAATTTTTTCATTTTGTCCATGAGACACACAGCAGCGCTTGCGCGGTCTTAACTCAGATTTTTGGAGACAAACATCGCCCTAGTGCTTATTTCTCGGCTACACTTGACCCAGTAGCCCGAGCCCTCCCAAGGTGTTTATGCGCAACTGCTGCTGCTGCATTAATGGTCCGCCAGAGTGCAGGTATTGTTATGTCTTCACCCTTGACCTTAATGGTCCCACATGCAGTAGATACCTTGCTCAACAACACCAAGACACAACACCTTACCAGTGCACGACTTACAGGTTATGAGCTAACTCTTTTTAGCAGTCACATTGACATTAGGAGATGTAATATTCTAAACCCAGCTACACTACTCCCTACTGAGACACAAGGGAAAAATTCTGACCCTCATGACTGCATATTACGGACTGAAGAAGAGACAAGAAGAGACAAAAGGTCGTGTGGATCTACCAGACACCCCCCTAACAGACGCTGAGGGAACACTATACATAGATGGTACATGTCTTAAAAGATCGGATGAAACTACATCTGCTGCATATGCCCTCACCCTCACCGAGCCTTGATCAGGTCATCAACTACAAACACCGCCTTGATCAGGTCATCAACTACAAACACCACCTTGATCAGGTCATCAACTACAAACATCGCCTTGATCAGGTTATCAACTGCAAACACCGCCCTGATTGAACAATGGACTGAATGCCAAAAGAGTGAAGTAAAAATGTATATAAGGCTTGTTCGCTGTGGAGTAAAGCAGCAGCCTCCTGGGTTTTGTCTTTGACTAGCTTGGGACTCTGTTCCATAGCCCGGGCTATTGTAATAAAGGTGGTTCTCTCTGCAGACGAAGGTTTGCTAGTCCACTTTATTATATAATGAGGGTAAGAGTAGACTCAGGTGATTCCTGCACCGCCAAGCCCCCACTCCTCCTTGAGGTGGGCTTTTCTTGGTTCTACAGTGGCATTCCTCATTGGGGGCATTTTTGTGGCAGTCCCCGAGTGAACTGAGAGGCGGTTGTGGCCAGTGCCTTCGCTAATCTTCACAGCTGTACCGCAGTGACAGACAGCTGCACGGGGGGGGGGGGCAATCTTGTTGTGTAGCTCTCTGAGTCCCGGAGCACGTCCGGGGAGGCACAGTGAGCACCAGTGTCTTTGCTGATCTTCACAGCTGTGCCGCAGTTGCGGGCAGCTGCCACGATGAGGGCACAGTGAGTGCCTGTGCCCCCAGTTTTCATCACAGCTGCACAGCAATTAGTGGCAGTTGCAATGTTTAGGCCTGCGCCATTGCGCACTTTGGAGTTTGCTTCATTGGAAACCCAGCCCTGACATTCTGGACAAAGGGCGTTTAGGGCCCAGTTGAAGGGCCAGATTGCCTCGGCTCATTGTGGGTGAGATTGGTAGAGCGCCAGGCTCTATAAAGCTGCATAATGTGTTTTATGTCTAATGTGAGAGCATAAGGTGTTTATGCTTGTGATGCCTATGACATAATGTGTTTATGTTTAGGATGTTTATGCATAACGTGTTTATGCTGTTGAGGCATGGTGCATAATGTGTTTATGCTAATGAGGTTTGGGCCTAATGTGATTTATTGCCTAATGTCATGCTATGATATTTTAGTATGGTGTCTAATGCTAAGGTGATAATGCTTAGGTCATTATGGTACCAGTGGTTACTGGTTGTGTTTTGCATTTACTTACCTGTTCTGATGGTTCTGACCGTGGCCCGATTGGCTTGGTTCTGTAAATAATCCCCTGTAAATATTGCCAGTGCCAGTTGGCACAGTGTATATTGTGTGATTATGTTTCTAATGTGTTCATGACAATACAAAGGCTATTTTTTATATAACCTTGTGTGGAGTGCCTAGTGTGTTGCTGCTGTGTGTGTGTGTGTTGCACAAACGCTTTACACATTGCCTCTGCGATAAGCCTGACTGCTCGTGCCAAGCTACCAAGGGGGTGCGCAGGGATTATATTCAGCGTGAAACTCCCTTGTCCTGACTAGAGGGGCGGTTTTTGCCTGGCTTAGACGCAAGCTTTTGCCAACCAGAAATTCAATTTCTAACATTGGTTGTCAGTGGTGCGGTAGGACTTGCGTTTGAGCAGTACCACGGTGACAACTGGTTGCACTACAAGCTCTACATTTAGATAATCACAGTTTTGGGGATTATTTTTCCTGAGTTGTATTTTTCTCCTAAAAGTGTTATTTTTAAATTGTGCACTCTTGCTTCGGCTAAGACACCTAGGTCTCTTGTGTTGCACCTGTGTAATAAGTGCCTTGACAAAATGGAATCTACCTTTAACTTCCATGATATGTTGAACTACAGTCTAGAGGAGCTAAGGGGGTACTGTAATGAGAGAGTCTTAGAAGTAAGTGGAGAGGGCACTCGGGGAAACCTTGGGTGTGCCCTGATATGCTGGCAACAGGATACGTGGAGACAGAGGGCAGGGACCAGGCCGCGCTCCAAGAGGGTGGTTGGTCTGAGGGTGGCCCTGAAGAGTCTGAAGGAGAGGAAGAAAATGACAGGGCAGGATTGCCAGTAGATAATGAGGACCCCATAGATAGGGAGTCCCTTGCTGGGTCCAGTGTTGGGGGCAGTGCCCCATCCCTTTCCCTGTCCCCAGAGTAGTGGGTGGATAGGAAGGAAGAAAGGGAGCATCAGCTGGCTTTGGACAAGCTCCAGTCGGAGTATGCCACAGAGATAGCGCGGCTGGGTTGGGAGGAGAAAAAGGCCTTGTTGGGTCAGGAGTTCGATTATGTGAGCTAATAGCTCATATGACTTAATCCATTATTTACAACATAAGAGTGCAACAGACCATAATCTGGGTCACCATACATTTTATTCCCAAATCAAGTGGTGAAAAACAGACAATGTTATATGCGTTTGTCGATTTTTAAGAAGAAGAAGTGGAGGTTGCTCCAGAAGGAACGTGCATTGAATTCGAGGTGCTCAAGTGTGAAGTGATAAGGAAGAGGGTATTCAAGGAATGGTATAGAAGAGTTTAGTATTTCAAAAAACACACAGCACTGGTTGTAAATCCCCGTCCTTATGAAAGCCTGGCTACAAAACAGTTACAAATATATTGCAATTTCAATTCACATAGAATTCCATTCTATGGTGGCACGTGAGGGGTAAGATTCAAGATCCAGGCTTGGTTAAATGGGCGTCGACGTTTCGACCCGTCTTATGGCCATGAGGGCAATTAGATCCTTGGCCTTGCGGATCTTCATCAGGACAGGGTGGAGCAACCAAAGGGGAGGTATGGGGCCTACTCACATACCTAAAAAGTGAGAAACCAGTGGTAAGGTCGTTGCACTAGAGGTTAAAAAGGTAGTATTGCTAAAATATGAATAATTAATTACCGTTAAATCTGGTCTACTGGTCAGTAGTAGGGAGCAAAGTGTCGGTAATTCTTATGGTTAATGCGGCCAATATCGCTGGAGAATTTGCGTCGAAAAAACTAAAGGAGATATAAGTATGGTAGGAGTCAGTAAACCTGCTGAAGCTTGGTATCAGGCTGGTAATGGTCATACATATCAAAAACCCTTTACCTTAAAGCTGAAGAATCTGTAGCCAATAATTAGGTCAGTCTATGAGTCAGTGTACTCCATAATCGTTAATCGGGTCCGCATACATGGAAATCCAATTAGAACTGAAAAAATCAAAACCAGTTTGTGAATAAGGGAATAGAGGGCGCTTAAGGTCTATCAATAAATCGATATTTATCCAAGGTTAAGATCACCTGTGAAGCGCGCTTCATCCGCGTCCGTCTCTCGCCGTGTATGACTCCTTACTGGGAAAGAGGTCGGCGCGTGGACGTATTAAACCGGGAGCCGCGTCAACGTCAGGCTGACGCGGCCGGTTCACGTCAAAAACCAGGGAGAAAAGACTCTCCCGGTATCGGTGCATGACAGTGTTTGACAAGGTTAAGGGTAAAGGAATTCAATAAGGTTCGCAACCGATCGTTGAGACACAATGCTGATAACAAGTATGTGCGTGACACTTGTAAAAAGGAGGCTTTTAAAAGGAAAACATTCCAAGGTTGTATCCACCAGATTGAAGAGAAACAGTGATTGTTAGAGGATATATGTATGCCAGAGGACAGTACTTATGGCACACAAACAATGGATGTGCATTTCAAGTAGATACATTAGAAGTCACACATTACCACAGGTTAAAAACGCGATTAGGAAAACATAAGTCAACAATACAGTTTGGTATTAATATATACACAGATAAAATTGCTACTTACAATGGTTATGTATATTGCAGATTACATGCCAAGAGCCTAATCCATGTGGCAAACAGAACACGGAGAACGATGTAAAATTACATTTGCAAAAACATATACTTGCTAGAGTACACTAGATCCCTAGTGTGCTGAAACAGACGGTCTAAAGGCTAAATCACTGTAAGAAGGCATACTTCATCCATTACTGAGTACAGCTACTTGCCTACTGATTTCTTCAAATTCATTGAGGCCCCGTGCTACCCTATCCAAAGAGTGTATCCATTTACACTCTTGTTTATTAAGTATATTGGTAAAGTCACCCCCTCTTGGGTTGGGTTTGACTTTCTCAATAACCCACCATCTAAGGCTTTCAGCTACATGTTCAAATGCGGTGAAGTGTTCCACTAAGGGTGCACCTTGCATCCTGCAACGTATGCGACTGCAATGTTTTAGGATGCGGCATTTAACTTTCTGGATGGTCTGCCCTACATACATGAACCCACATGGGCAGGAAATATCATAAATAACGCCACTAGTGTTGCAGTTACTGTGCTCATGTAGTGTGTATGTCTGTTCATTGTGCGTAAACTCAATAATCTCTTTGGACAGTGGGCAGGCTTTGCATGAGCCGCACTTATGGTGGCCCATGATGGGCGGGAGGCCCCATAGAGTGGTTTGGCTAGTGGTCCTTGGTGTATATAACAGAGACTTAACCACATGATCCCTAATATTTTTGCCTTTTCTAAATGCATGTAAGGGAGTGGGTATATTGCCCAATTCGTCTGACACCAAATGCCAATGCTGGTTAATGATCTTTTTAATAGCGTTACTTTTGGAATTGAAAGTAGTCACGCACACTAAACGTTCCTCCTTGGTGTTAGTTTTAGCTTTAGGAACTAATAGGAATTTCCTGTGGTTGTGCCAAGCACGCTTTCATGCTTTCTTGAGCAGTCTGATGGGGTAACCCCGTTCGCTCAATCTAGCCAAAAGGCCTGCTGACTCTTCAAAATAGTCTTCCTTTTTTTAGCAATTCCTCCGCAGCCTCAGGAATTGACCAAAGGGCAGATTGTCCCTGAGGTTACGGGGGTGGTGGCTCGTGTATCTTAAGAGGGTATTCCGCTCACTACTCTTCCTGTATAGACAAGTGTATAATGTGCCTGACTGGGCTTTTATTGTAATATCCAAAAAATTGATTGCTTCTCTACTGAGATCAAGGGTGAACTGGATATCAGAAGAGCAAGTGTTGAGCCAATGATGAAAAGATCTGAGTTGTTCCTCATTGCCATTCCAGATTGTCAAGACGTCGTCTATGTAACGTCGCCACATTATTATGCCATCTCTATATGGGTTACATTCATTGAGGATAAAATGTTGTTCAAACTCACTCATATAGATGATTGCTATGTTCGGGGCGAAGCTCGCCCCCATCGCCACGCCCTTGGTTTGTACATAATATTCACCCAAGAAAGTGAAATAATTCTTGGTCATAGCAATGCGCAAAAGTTCAATAATGAATTCGGTTGGGACCTTGTGTGGTGCAGGCCTCTTATTCAATACCGATTCAATACATGTGAGTGCAGTACTCTGCGGAATATTGGTATACAAAGACGTTATGTCCATAGTAGCCAATATATTGGTACTAGGGTCATGTGGACGCTCGTCCACTAATTTAATCGTCTGCATTGTGTCTTTTAGGTAAGTCGGAGTACTCTCCGCAATGGGTTTAGAAACACATCAATGTATTTGCAGAGGGGTTCCAGTATGGAACCACAACCTGAGATCACTGGTCTGCCTGGTGGGTCCTCCATGCGCTTATGTATTTTAGGGAGGGTATAAATTGTAGGCATCCTAGGGTGTTTGTTGTTGAGATACTCGTGTTCTTGTTTGCTAAGAAGTCCTGATTCAAGTGCCTCACGAGTCACACATGTTATAATGTTACTGATTTCTTGTGTAGGGTCCCCTCTCAGTTTCTCATAGTTTCCTTTAACGGATAGTTGTGCGAGAATTTCTTTCTTATAGTCTTCCACATTCTGTACCACAATGGCACCGCCTTTATCGGCAGGTTTTATCACTATACTGGTGTTGGTTTTCAAAGATTCCAAAGCATCCCGCTCCTGTTTACTCACATTGTATTTTACATTCTGCCGATTGGCCAGTATTTTATCCACATCCCTCATCACTACCTGTTCAAAAGCCATCAATTTGTGAGTCATTAGGTGAGTTGGGGGGTTAAACTTGGAGGGAGGTTTTAATCCACTGCCTGAAAAAGTTGGATTAAGGGGAATTTTAAGAAAATAGTGTTTCAGCCTGATTTTACTGAAAAATTGGTGCAGTTCTACCTTCAAATTAAAATTGTTGGGCATAGCGTTTGGGACAAAAGACAGACCTTTTCCTAAGATCTCTAGTTCATTGGGTTTCAGTGTATAATCAGACAGATTGACTACTGGATTTACAGGTGCGTAAGCTACCATCCGTAGTGTTGGCGTCGCGTTTGTATATTTCCATGTGTCTCCTGTTGGAAATGCGTCTGTTTCTTTATTCTCCCTCTGCCTTGGTACCACATTGGAACTCTTGTACCCCTGGGGGCGTCCCCGCCCTCGCTGTCCCCACCATGGTTCCTCTCCTAAAAAAGAGGAGGAAGAAGAGGGCTGTTGGTCCGTGTATATATGGCCTGAGGTGGGTGTAGCTGCACTGGGACCTGGGCGTTCAGTGTCGCTATCTGAACCACTTCCTAGTGAAGATCCTGAGAAAGTCGTGTATCTCCTATAACCACTCCTGCCTCTGCTGGAGAATGTTCCCTGTTGTTCTCTTATGTAGTAGCCCTCTTGTAAATATGGGTAAGTGTTTTTCTTATCATAAAATTTGATGTCCCTTGCTATCTTGTCCAATTTGGTCACCTGAGTATAGATGTCAAATTCACGGATTGTTCTCTCTAGCCTTTCTAGGGCCTCTTTGGCAATAATAAGGGCTTTATCCTCAATAATCTCTTTCTTTAATTCCGAAATCTCTTTAGTCAGACGTTGTACTTCTTCAACTGCTGTCTCAATTCCAAGCACCATCCAGTGCCTGGAACAATTATTTGAAACGAAACTGAAATTCTCCTTAAACTTCGGATTATCCAAGAAGATTGCAGGTTCGTTTCTAACTTGTAGCCCAACTGGGATGACAATGGATTGTAAATACTTGGCTAAGGTGTGTCCATGTAATCTTCTAATCAGTTTTTTCTCCAAACGTTCAAGTTTAGATATTTTTTCATTAAGTGTGAGGTCTATATTAGGGGTGGTTCCTCCTAAGAATGTACCACCCCCTTGTTCTTGTAGGAGTTTATCTATATAATCTTCACTGTACGATAACGTTTCCTTATCAGACATAGTATGTATGGTATCAACCAAAATATCGCTATGAAGGTGATTAGGAAATCTAAAAAATCACGTAGAGTTAAAATTAATAATCACCTGGTGTTCTGCCACTCACCCCCAACACCCTTTTTATTTCTCTCTCCTTCTGAAATACAAAACACATGCCTGGCATCCTTCCTCTGTCGCATGCTACCCTTGACAACAGTGTACCTTCAATCCAGTTTTTTAAATAAAAGTAATAGATGTAACACTTCTACACATCCAGACCATTCTCGAAAAACATTATTCCTGCTTTATGCCAACATTAAAAAAGCTATATTGGCAACCTACTACAGCCATCAGAAGCCAGTGCAGCATCAAATCCCTCATCAGAAAGTGTATGCACCCTGATCGGGACTCAGAGGAGATGGCTGCCTGTTGTAATTCTCTGGTCTTTCCTGGGTCTGTTCGACTAAAATGAAAATCCCTGCTTCCTTTTGCTAATGGCTCATGACAGAGCGCAAAACATGTTCAAGAGAAAGAAATTAACACACAAAGGATGTTCGACCGTTAGCACGTGGAAAAATAGGAAAAGGAGTCCATCATTAACTTCTACCCATAACACAAGTCAGGAGAGGGAATGTCTAAATCAAACCAAAGACAACCAAAACAGAAAAAACAATACAGGATTATTTTCCTCTCACAGAATCAAGCAGGTCCACCAAAAGGCTACAGTGGACCACCTTATGGACTCCATTGTAGACCGTCTATCTAAAAGATCTTTAAGTGACAGTGCCATCATGCAGAACTTGGAAATTGATAACATCATCCCGGAGCTAGAGACCATTAAAGGCTTTAGCAGTATGGAGCCCTCTTCCCTCCTATACTCCCTGAGCCGAGGATACCCATTGACCCTAGAGATTAAGCTAACAAAGCATTTGGGGCAAAAGAGCTCCTCTCCTGCACCAGTTGACCAATGCATGGGGGAACAGCAGCATAAATCGACCTCTCGGTAAAACATCTAAATGACAGCCTTCCACACATTGGAGCCCCTTCCCTTACCCCTCATGCTTGGATAAACTTCCATAATCATCACCCTAACTGAGGGCAAGATAGGCATGCGGGGCCCACAGCTACTGAACTAGCTTACACAAGGAATGAAACAGAAGTACTACAGCACAGATAACGGTAGAAGAGACATCTACCAGCAAATCAAAGGTCACTCAGTTCTGCCAGGCATGGCATCAAATCATGTCAGACCCCTGGGATCTATAAATAAAATTCTGACCTTTGATGGACAAAGTGGGCCTGAGGCGCAGAGTCAAAACAAGTAGATGAATGCCAGTGGACCAGATTGCAGCAGCAGCCATATATATCAGACAACACCCGAATTCCTGAGGTCGACACATAGAAGTCTGGCCCTTGAGCAGCTTCTAAAGACTCCTGACAAGGATTATAACAACAACAACGATGAACACCGACAAGCTGGATATACAAATATCAGTTCTGCAAACATTGGTGCCATACACTATGGCAATTGACGCTAAAATGGAAAAATTGAACTACTTGATAACAAGAGCTTAGAACTTCGTGGAAAAACTACCTGGTGTCATGAAAGATGTTATAGTGGAAATAAAAAAATCACTGTCTGCCCTGGGCAAACAAGATTCTACACCAACCATCGGGCACAATGACCTGGTGGAGAATTGTGCCCCAAAGACAAACTATAACAGTCTACTCGACCAGATCCGTCTTCCGTTGGACCAGGAACCAGCATGCTCAGGAGAAGTAGGACCAAAAGATAATGCAGGTTGATCAGACAATTCACCTTAAAACAACTCAACCACAACACCAAAGGAAAATGGGTCAGCGAACCCTGAATCCCCTCAGGTGAATGCACCTATGGACAATCATTTTGAACCAGTGCTTTCAAGAAAAAAAAAAGTTGAATAAAAACTTAACAAAAAACCATACCTAGATCGATTGAGATCAGGAAAGTGATGGGAAAGGAACACCAGAAAATCTGCCCCCTTTTTAGACATCCACAAAGCAGGAATATTAATGCCCTCTTACCAGAGCAAGAGGACACTTTCACAACACATTACACAGAACATTGCAGATAATGTCTGACTTCTTACCTAGAATTTCTCTCCCTCCTCACTTGGACAGTAGACCCTCTACTCCTTTGAACTCCTTGAATGGGAGCATTACTAATCCGGCTCCCCGCGTCCAACCTCTCCCCTCTCCTAATCCCCCTGATTCTGTCCAATCCCCGACCCCTGTCCACTCTCCCTCCAAAGACCCAAGTCATTCTCGGCCCCTGCCTAAAAGCTTAAACTTTTTCAGCTCAATAGCACAACAACTGAATAGAATGGAGCTGAAAATTAACTCCCTTGCTGCTGATTTCCTATACTTACAACAAGATCTTCTCAAAAGGACCAAGCCGCCGTGCTCCCTTTCCCCGGGTAGATTTCCTCCCACCCCACGCAATACCGCTCCCTTGGCCCCACAGTGCACCCCTCGTCCCTCCAGTCCGTCAGCGAGTCAGGCACTTCGACCCAACCGGGATCGCCAACCCTTTTCAATATCTAAACCTGATGAGCTCAACGACTCTTACCTCGCTTTGGGCCAGAAGTCAGCCCCTTTCCCCATCCCTGTTATTATCAGCACAAACAGAATCCCTAAAAATGTCCACTCGCCTAGACCTCCTGCTCAATACTCCTCTATCCACCTTACTGCCCCCATCATCGAGGCTCCCCATCCTCTCTCTTGCATGCTCCTCAACTGCAGATCAGCAGTACAACACGCCACAGACATTGCTGAAGCTCTACTCGCTGAAGAAATTGACATCGCTTTCCTCACTGAATCCTGGCTCAATGTCCACTCCACCCCATTTCTTGACATTCTCACCCCTCCAGGGTACACCATCATCAGACAAGACAGACCGATCAAAACGGGGGGAGGACTAGCCATCATCCACAAGGCAGGAATACAGATTACCAAACTTGAACCTGCAGAATACCTATCGTTTGAATACCTGGGTGTCGAACTCACTGCCAAGGGCACCTCACCCATCAAATTCCACACCATCTACCATCCTCCTGGAGAGCGTACCCTTTTCCCCAAAGAACTAACAGACCTAATATCACAGTTCTCTATGACAGAGACTAAAGACGTGTTCCTGGGTGACCTCAATATCCACTGGAAAGACCCAGAAGACTCCACTGCCCAGAACCTATCCAACCTACTTGAAATATATAACCTCAAACAACTCTGCAATAAACCAACTCACATCAAAGGTGCAACACTGAATGCGATCATTACCAACAATGATCTGGTCTCTCTGAGAGCGATTTCTCCCATTGACTGGTCCGACCACCACCTCATTCCGTTCAAGATTGATGCACTTGTCTTCCACCAACCTATTCGTGATGACAAACCTAAACACTGGACCAGAAATATCAAAGCAATCCCTTTATCCGAACTTGAATCCAGGATTCATGTTTATCTTCAACTCCAACCCTCATTATCGACGGCTGATGAACTCACTACACACTTTAACTAAAAAATGACAGAGGTTCTAGACCAAGTAGCTCCTCTCAAACTCAAACAATTGAGGCGAACCAAATCTAAACCCTGGTTTAACGTGGATCTGAATGGGTAAGGCGTCAACTCAGACAAACGGAAAGGTCTTGGAGACTAAACCCCTCGACCTTACACCTAGCGCAACTTAGATCTGCTGGGCAAGCATACAAAAAACACATTTTCAGTGAAAACGCATCTTTCTTCCACAGCCAATTTGAAGTGGCAAAAAACAGACCGAGAGAACTCTTCAACATTGTCAAAATCCAAACTAACTGCACTCCCTCTCAAGAAATCAAAGCCACCAATGAGCGTTGTGAAGAAATTGCCACCTTCTTCACTAATAAAGTCTAAAAAATTGATCAATCCTTCATCCAAACCTCTAACCCCCCTTCCCTCTTAACCTGCCCCACTCTAACCACCCCTGATCATTCAGAAATAGTTCTTACCAAGGACAATCAGGTCTGCCTCCAGCTAAAAAACAATGCGCATTGGTCCGACTTTGAGCTAATGTCAGAAAATGAGGTTTTCAATATAATTTCTACACTAAAACCTTCCTCCCACACTATGGACCCCATCCCATCCACAATCATAAAAGAACTTAACCACACCATTTCCCCTTTCTGGACTAAAATCATCAACGCCTCTCTCACCTCAGGCTGTGTCCCAGACTCCCTTCAACTTGGACAAATCACACCCATTCTCAAAAAACCAGGGGCCGACCCTAATGATCTTAACAACCTCAGACCTATCTCCAACCTCCCATTCCTTACAAAAACATTGGAGAAATGCGTTCTCCACCAACTCAACAAACACATTGATGAGTTCAACCTCCTCGACACCTTTCAATCAGGATTCAGGAAAGGCTGTAGCACGGAAACAGCTATGCTCAACGTCTCTGACAATATTCACAAGGCTTTAGATGAAGGGGATGCCTGCCTACTCATCCTTATTGACCTATCTGCGGCATTTGACACAGTAAATCATCCAGTGCTTCTGGAGACCTTGTCGAAGCGCTCCGGCATCAATGGCACAGTACTAAAATGGTTCACCTCCTTCCTTCAACACCGCTCGCAACAAATTAAAATCAACTCCTGTCTCTCGAAGCCAACAAAAGTCACACTTGGGGTCCTGCAAGGCTCGATCCTCTCCCCGGCCCTCTTCAATCTTTTCATGGAGCCTCTCACAATCATCTTGAAAAAAGCTGGAGTGAATTACTACCTTTACGCTGATGACACCCAAATCTATTTCAAAATCAAGTCTCCCAGCGACATCCAATACCTCAATGCCACTCTAACCGAGATCCAAACTTGGTTCAACGCTAACCACTTAAAGCTCAACCCAGATAAAACAGAACTAATCCTATTCTCTCTAAAAAGCAACCATCGTCCAATCCAAGAGTGTCTCAAGAATCTGGTCACCCTAAACTGCCCCATCGTCCTATTCGACTCAGTTAAGCCTCTAGGATTCACACTTGACAACAACTTATCTATGGAGGCCCACATGAAAAACTCTGCAAAAAGTGCTCTTTTCTCTCTAAAACACCTCAAGAAATTGAAACCTTTTTTTTCCCCATGATGACCTCAAGACAGTAGTCCAATCCCTAGTTCTCTCTAAAATCGACTACGGGAAAACCGTTCTAACAGGGACTCGAAAAGCTCACCTAGCTCCTCTAAGGGCAGTGTTGAACATGGCCGTTCGACTCGTATCCGTAGTAAAAAGATTTGAACACATCACTCCAGCTCTCAACTCCCTCAACTGGCTCCCCATGGAAGAGAGGTGTATTTACAAACTGGCCTGCATCACACACAAAACCCTTCACTCTCCGGCCCCTAACTACCTGAACAACAAACTGGTAAGAGCAGGTCAATCCAGAACGCCGAGAAGCTCCAACCTACTCCTTCTTATTCCTCCAAAACTTTAAAAGAAAACCACACAATACCGATCGTTCTCTGGCAATGCTCCCAGGATGTGGAATGCTCTCCCTAGAGTCCTCAGATGCAACCCCTCCTTCCCCTGTTTCAAAAGGGACCTGAACATCCATCTCCTTAACAAATACTTTCCTGACCAACGTCAACTAACCTAGACTTCAATATCCGAGTTTACTCCTCTCTCTTGACATTCAAGGATAGTTGGTGACCGGACTGTGTTAACCACCTTATCTTACATGCTGTATTTTTTCTATCCCTAGTTTTGCTTCCTTACTGCCTGCCTACTTTGTAATGCAATTTCCGTCTGTTTTTCTTTACAGTATGTATGTAAAGCGCTCTGATACCTACAGGTCAATCTAGCGCTATATAAAACTTTTAAAATAAAATAAATGAAAAAATGTCATGTCTAGTTAAGCCTCAAACACTGTAAAACAAAGTCTCCAGAGCTCTGGACTACAGGAACTCAGGGACACGGAGGACACCACTCACTACGGTCTGAACTTGCATGCATTTAGTACGCTCTTCACCCCAAAACAGCAGAGGGAAGAGTCCCCCAAAATTTCAACTAAAAAGCAGGCAATTAAACTTCTAAAAAGCATGGAAAAACAACCCAACCAGCTAGCCCTACTGTCTCCAAGAATCTGCCAAACTGGAAGTGCAGCCCCCAAGTGGGTAGCAATTACCCAGGAAAGCAGGCCACTACTCATCTCTAACAGCTTCAGATCAGACCGTACTCCATGCTACCAACCAAGTGAGTCAATGAGACACTCGGGGGGGGCGAGGGGTGCCAACGAGACTCTGGGGGGGGGGTGCCCATACTACACTAGTGCACTTTGAGGATTCCGAACAGGAAGGAAACAGACAAAATCTGCAATACTTTAATCCGCAGGCACACTTTAGGATCATGGATCAGCCCTGCCCAGTTTCCAACGCAGACAGTTTACTCCTGTCAACACACGCCAGCCTTACAAAAGTGGATCTAGAAAGCTATTGCACTCAGGTGATACAAGCCAAAAGCTATTTTTTCGACACACGGGTAATTCTTCAGTCTCCAGTAATGCACAGGGGCAATACAAAATAAAAGCTGAGACGAGTACACCGCTCATTTCGTCAGCCACTTTATTTCTCTGGCAAACTTATAACTCCTGAGGTCCCAGGGTTATTTCAAACAGGTCAAAGATACTCAAAATCTCCTTGACCCTTCCAGGCCTCAACAAAATAAATAGCAAGGCATTGGACTACGTAGCTTTCTTGCCGCCCGGACCAGGGGAGAGCAGGAAATCTACTGAAATCGGACTCCACGAGATCAAAATTAAGGAACTCATACTCCCGCATAGTGCCTTGTTGGAAGAGTGGGGAATCCATTTGTTTTTCCCAGGTACCAGAAAAATATCCCCACGTATTATCCGAGTGGTTATCTACATGTACCAGGGACACCCACACTCTCCTGAGAACCAGCAAATCAGTGCTAATAAGTACAAAACGTCCATCCAATGACTTAAGACAATCAAGACAAGATCTCAAAATCACTTTATCAACAATACATGGAACCAGGTGCATTGGTTTAACACTGTTAGGTAATAGAAGTCTTGACTGGCTCATGGTTACCCTTCACGATTGTTTTTTTTTAAAAGGTTTTATATAGTGCTGGCTAGACCCGGGGGTATCAGAGTGCTTTACATGTGCGAAAAGAAAACAAGAACAAGATTCCAGGAGTTGCTCAAAAGAGAAGAACACAGTATTAACAATCAATAAAATGAATGTTCCATAGTTGTCTAATAAACAGAGACATAACAAGAGTAAAATAACTTAACATATACAGTGTCTGGGGCGGGGGAAGATTCAGGGTTGAGCTGAGAGTGAACCAATGTTCCTAGCACTCAGGTGCAAAAACCGACACTCTCTAAGAGAAAGATCGCTTTATCTTCCTGGAGCATCACAGGCGTAGCCAAATTTGCACTAGATCCCGAGCTAGAAACCTATTTATGTACATTCAATATAATATGTCTCGAGGAGACTTGAGGGTACATTCAGAAGAACGTGTGATAACTACCGCAAGAGTAGCGTAACGCAACTTCCAATATCGCAGCCCATCACGGGAAAATAAACCTGTGTCAACGTGGAATTCACAACAAGGCGGTACCATGCTATAGTCCGCCGACACCGCGGACAATGTCCGTGATACAACCACCACGATGGAGATAAACTCACAAACCACAACACCAAAAAACACGCGATGGGCCAAAGTGCGATCAGGAAATCAGCGATAAGCAGTGCCAGGCCTGCAACACACACCTGGCAGGCCGAAAAAATCACCATGAAAGTAGAAAAAACACCCATACCCAAACTGACCTACATCCAAGTACCATGGAGGCAGCGGGAGCAGGCTCCACCTCCCACTGTGCGTCTGAGGCAGACCCCCTCTTTCTGAAAGGAAGGATGCAGCCTGATCAACAAAGTGCTCCAGGGCTGGGCCGAACTGGTTCTGGCTGGGTTCAGAGACTTGGGACCCCTAAGAACAAAGACTTTGGGGGTATAAATATTTGTGCACAAACCCCTACAATTGGTATTGCTCCTGGATAACAAGAAGAACCTCTGTCCATGTGGCTACAAGAATCTGCAGGAGAAGGACTGTCCTTGTGCCTGTGTGCTGTTTCTGGGACTGGCCTGCAGCTGTTACTACTGGACTTCAAGAAGAGGAAAAGAACTTTGATTGGACTTTTATTTATTTTGCTACAGCAACTACCCAAGGGCTAGGAGAGAGCTAACCTCCTGCTGGAGTCTCAGGCACATCAGACTCCACCATCAGCCTCCTGTTTCCTCCCAGCGAGGATTACTATCTGCAGGTGAGGCTCCTGTGTGTTCCAGGACCTCTGTTTCTACTGCTGAGAAGAGAGCGCTGAAAATCGTCGCTAACCTCCGTTAGCGAGCCGCTGCAGCTGGTGAGCGTGAGAAAAATCGCCGCTCCGCTGTCGCCGAGCGCTCGCTAACCCCGAAGATCGTCGCAGCACCTGTCTGCGGGCCTGAAAACGCCCGCTATCTGAAATCATCGCAACAGGATCATCGCAGCGCGGACGCCGAGCGTTCTCCATTTTCCCCGCATCGAATCCGGATCGTCGCTTCCTCACGGAGCGCCATCTTTGTCAACGCAGCAAGATCGCACACGCAACAGGCTCGGTGCATCATCCTCCCTTCGCGGCAAGGATTTCATCGCATCACCGGCTTAGCGTGAGGAAGTTTGTCGCTTTGTCCTGCCCGCAACCCAGCGCATCATCCTCCCTCGCGGTAAGGATTCAACGCATCGCTGGTTAGCGTGAGGAAATTTCTCGCTACAACTCCTTAGCGACATTTTTGTTGCTTTGCTCCAGGAACCAGATACTTTGTGAGTAAAAGGGTCGCAGAGACCCCTGCCTTGAACTAAACATCATTTTGCGCATCCTGAACTATTTTTCCTTGCAGCATTTCTAAAGTAATTATATTTTTATAGTATTGTGGATTTTTACTGTTATTGGTCTTGTGATTATAAGTCTATATAAAAATACCTATTTTTCATAACTACTTGAGTGGTGTCCATTTGTAGTGTTCCTCATTATATTACTGTGTATGGTCATAAATGCTTCACACACTGCCTCTGAGATAAGCCTAGCTGCTCGTGCTACGTTACCACAGGGTTGAGCAGGGGTTGTCAAAGGGTGTAGGCTGCTTACTCTGACTTAGGAAGAAGGGTCCCTACTTGGACAGTGGCCAGCCATTGCCAACTAGAGACCCCCATTTCTAACATTGGTGGTCAGCGGTGAGGATCTGGACTTGCATTTATGATTGCATACAGTAATTATAGTGTACACTACTAGTGAGTGCAGACCATAACATAACCACGTACGTTGTTGAGTTTTTTTGATTCTATTTTTGATCGTTATTGCCAGTTATTGCCACAATGGGCAAGCCCAGATCCTCTGAGGATCTCTCCTGGGAAGAAGATAAATTAGACACCTACAATGCCAAGCAGCTCAAATATTTTTGCAAACGCTTCACAGTCCCTATCACAGGTCTCACTAGAAGGGAAGAGTATTACAAGGCGCTGAAGGCCTGGTTAGAAGCCAGGGATGCCCCTAGGAATGTGGAAGAGCCTGTGGAGGGGATAGAGAATGCAGGAGAGCAGCAGGACGAAATTGTAGATTTGGTAGGGGATAAAGCAGTTTCCAGCCCGGGCACTAAAGTGTCCACAAGGGGCCTGACTCCGGAAGAGATGGAGGACAGGGAGAGAGATAGGCGGCATAATATGGAGATGGCCAAACTTAAATTGGATGGTCAGAAGGACCTAGAGAATAAGAAGTTGGAAGTTGAGATAATGAAGATGAAATTTGAACATGAGAGAATTTTGAGGGAATTGGAGATTAAGGCCAAGAGTATTGAGATCTCCCCCTCTGTTGGCAGCATACCAGTAGTGCATACTGAGAGTAGAGTATATATCCCTAAAGATGTTATTAAGGATTTTCATAAAAGTGAGGATATTGGGCAATGGTTTGCCGCTTATGAATTAGCTATGGTGTCCCACCGGGTCCCTGAGAAGGATTGGGGAGCGGGGTTGTGGGGACGCTTTGTGAGTGAGGGGAGGGATACCTTGTTGGACCTACCCCCAGAAAGTAGGATGATTTATGCCCACATGAAGGAAGCTTTGATTACCCGCTATGGTTTGACCCCTGAAATGTACAGGCAGAGATTTAGAACCTGCAAGAAGATAGAGCATATCACGTGGGTAGAATATGTGTCTTTTTTTGGCAGAGCAATGGAGCGCTGGGTAAAAGGCAGCAAAGTAGAAACTTTTGAGCAACTGTATGACTTGATTGCATGGGAGCATTTTTCTAGTAACTGTTTTCCTGAGCTACGCCAGCATCTGATAGATTGCAAGCTGACTAACCCTAGTAAGCTTGCTGAGGAGGCAGACCGCTGGGTGAGCACCCGGGTTCGCAAGGGTCCAGTGGCAGACTTCGCCAAAGGTGGGCAGGGTCCCCAGCAGAGAGGTGGGGGGGACAGGGGTAAACCAAGGGAGTTCCACCGAGGGCCCCAAGATAATTCCCAAGGGAACCAGGCAGTGGTATCCCAGCCTCCCCCAGATAAGAAGCCAGTGCCTCCAACAGGTAATCCTGTTCCAAGGAGGCCCCCTACTTGTTTTAAGTGTGGCCAGGTGGGCCACAGATACTTTGACCCCCAGTGTCCCCAAAAGGATACTCCTGCACCACCCCATGCACCGCCCCGTCAGCTTGCTAGTGTAGCCCTGGGGGAGGAGGAGATGGGTGCCCCAGGTGGGTGGGACCCCGTAGAGTTGACCCTTGTCTCACTAGGAGACTTTAAATGGTTCCTAAGCCTGCACTGCCTGATAACACTAAAAAATACAGGCAGTGGGTAACCATCAATGGCCATAGAGTGGAGGCTCTGAGGGACACAGGAGCCAGTGTAACTGCTGTCAGCTCCTGGTTGGTGTCCAAAGAGCAGGTTGTGCCCCACGCATTCTACCCAGTAGTGTCTGCAGACAACACAGAGAGCCAATGTGAGGTGGCTCAGGTTCCCTTTGAGTGGGGGGGGGGTCTCAGGAACTCTTCAGGTGGCTGTGAGGCCCGCCATGCCTGTGGACTGTCTGTTGGGCAATGATTTAGAGAACTCACCGTGGGCGACAGTGGAGAGGAGAGCTCACTTGCAAATGTTGGGACTGCCTGAGTGGGCATGTGCTACCACTCGGTCCATGGCAGCCAAAGAGAGTGTTGAGAAAGACCTGGAGCCTGAGAATATGGCCCAGGTCCCTGCCTTAGAGGGAGAGGGCAGGGGGCGCGGGAAACCGGCCCCCTTGGTTCCCACGGCCCAGGAGGGAGCAGACCCTGAGGGGGATGCCCTGGAGCCTACCGGGGAGCAGAGTACCGACCTGGGGGACCTGCCTGAGCTGACCCAGTGGCAGCAGGAAGGGGGGCCCACCAGGGAGGAGTTTTGTGAACAGCAGAGAACTTGCCCCTCTCTTGAGGGTATGCGGCAAAAGGCTGCAGCCCAGGCAGCAGGTGATATGTCCGGTTCACATCTGATTTATTGGGAGAACAGTCTCCTGTATAGCGAGCCTAAGGTTGCTGAGCCGGGGTCAGCCCGTGTGCTGGTGGTACCCGAGTGCTTCAGAACCTTCCTACTGGGGTTGGCTCATGACATTCCATTGGCAGGACATCTGGGGCAGACCAAGACCTTTGAAAGGCTAGTCACCCACTTTTATTGGCCCCAGATGCGCAAGAGTTCAGATACGTATTGTAGGACCTGTGAGACTTGCCAGGCAAGTGGGAAGAGTGGGGGGAAGATCAAAGCCCCACTCCAACCCTTCCCAGTTGATAGCACCCCATTCAAGCGAGTGGGCATTGACATTGTGGGGCCTCTGGACCCCAAGACAGCCATGGGCAACAGGTACATCCTGGTCTTGGTGGACCATGCCATCCGGTACCCTGAAGCCATCCCGCTCAGGACAGTGACGGCCCCCGTGGTGGGACGTGCACTGATGGGGATCTTCTCCCGTGTGGGGTTCCCCAGAGAGGTGGTGAGCGACAGGGGGACCAACTTCATCTCCCAGTATATGAAGTCTCTGTGGAAGGAGTGTGGGGTGACTTACAAGTTCACCACTCCTTACCACCCCCAGGGTAACGGTCTGGTTGAGAGATTCAACCGGACCTTGAAGGGCATGATCATGGGCCTAGAGGAGCCCCTGAGGCGTAAGTGGGACGTCCTCTTGCCATGCCTGTTGTTTGCATACCGTGAAGTGCCACAGAAGTCCTTAGGGTTCAGCCCCTTTGAACTGCTCTATGGCCATCCGGTAAGAGTGCCTCTGAGTTTGGTCAAGGAAGGCTGGGAGCAATCTCCCAGGAAACCTCCCCAGGATGTGTTTAGCTACATCCTGGCCTTCAGGAACCAAACTCGGCGTTTCAGAAACATTGCTGAGGCAAATCTGGAAGCCAGCCAGGAGGAGATGAAACGTTGGCACGACCAGAATGCCACTCTGGTCGAGTTTCAACCTGGTCAAAAGGTTTGGGTACTGGCCCCAGTGGAGCCCTGTGCGCTCCAGGATAAGTGGACCGGTCCATTCGAGGTGGTGGAGCGAAAAAGTCAAGTTACCTATTTGGTGGACTTTAAATCTCCCAGGAACCCCCTGCGGGTCCTGCATGTGAATCGCCTAAAGCCCCACTTTGCGAGGTCTGAAGTGGGTATGCTTCTTGCCACAGATGCAGGGATGGAGGAGGAGAGTGAGCCTCTTCCTGACCTCCTGTGTGCGGGAGAGAAGGATGGGTCAGTGGAGGGTGTGGTCCTCTCCACCACACTGACCACAGAACAGCAGAGAGATTGCCACCAGCTGTTGGGGCAATTCCCAGATTTATTTTCCCTGGTACCTGGTGTCACTGACTGGTGCGTCCATGAGGTAGACACCGGGGACAGTCCTCCTGTCAAGCACAAGGCTTACAGGGTGACCGACAGGGTAAGGGCCTGCATTAAGGAGGAGGTCTCCAAAATGTTTGCCCTGGGGGTGATTGAGTCCTCTAGCAGCCCTTGGTCCAGCCCCGTGGTCTTGGTGCCAAAGGCTGCAGCGCCTGGTGACACGCCAGAACTTAGGTTCTGTGTGGACTACCGAGGTCTCAATTCGGTCACAAGGACCGACGCGCACCCCATCCCCAGAGCTGATGAGCTCATAGATCGGTTGGGGGCTGCCCGGTACCTCAGCACGTTTGATCTAACGTCTGGGTACTGGCAGATTGCCTTAACTGATGGGGCAAAGGAAAGGTCCGCATTCTCCACCCCAGATGGGCACTACCAGTTCCGTGTGATGCCCTTTGGGATGAAGAATGCCCCTGCCACCTTTCAGAGGTTGGTCAACCAGGTGTTGGCTGGGCTGGAGGATTTCAGTGCCGCCTACCTGGACGACATTGCCGTATTTAGTTCCTCATGGGAGGACCACTTACGCCACCTCTGGGAAGTGTTGATGGTGCTGCGCAGAGCAGGCCTCACAATCAAGGCCAGTAAGTGCCAGATTGGGCAGGGTTCGGTGGTGTACTTAGGACACCAGGTAGGGAGTGGCCAGGTGGCCCCTCTACAGCCCAAGATTGAGACCATCCTGGCTTGGGAGCCCCCCAGGACCCAGACCCAGGTGAGGGCCTTCTTAGGACTCACGGTTTATTACAGGAGGTTTGTCAAGGGGTATGGCAGCATTGTTGCCCCCTTGACTGAGCTGACTTCCAAGAAGCAGCCCAAGATTGTGAACTGGACTGACACCTGTCAGAAAGCTTTTGATGCTCTCAAGACTGCCATGTGTACAGCACCCGTACTCCAGGCGCCCAACTTTGCTAAGGAATTTATTGTCCAGACAGACGCTTCAGAGCATGGGGTGGGGGCTGTTCTGTCACAGATGAATGAGGAAGGACTAGACCAACCTGTAGCCTTCATCAGTAGGAGGTTACTTCCACGGGAACAGAGGTGGAGTGCGATCGAGCGAGAGGCATTTGCTGTGGTCTGGGCGCTGAAGAAGCTGAGACCATACCTGTTTGAGACTCACTTCCGGGTTCAGACCGACCACAGGCCCCTCAGGTGGTTAATGCAGATGAGGGGTGAGAATCCCAAGTTGTTAAGGTGGTCCATTTCCCTACAGGGTATGGACTTTACGCTGGAACACCGCCCTGGTACAGAACACGCCAATGCTGATGGTCTGTCCAGATTTTTCCGCCTTAGTGATGAGAACCTCCCAGGGGATGGGTAGTTCTCCCCAAATTTCAGCTGGAGGGGACGTGTGTTAGACCTGGCACCATTGGCGTGAGTCTCCTTTCCATTTTTTCGCTGTATCTCCTCTGTTTTTGCTAGTTATAGATGCTCTGGGCGCTGTGCCACTGCCATTCAGTGCCACAGCGCGAATGCTCCCTTAGTAAAGATGACATATGAATTGGTACATCCCTGATTGGCTTATTTGGTTTACCTGTTAGTCCCTAGTAGCGTGGCCTGTGTGTGCCCAGGGCTGGTAAACCGAATGCTGCTGGTGGGCCTGCAGCACTGGTTTGTGCCACCCACAGAAGCCGTGGTAAAGTGTGTCTCAGACCTGCCACTGCAGTGTCTGCGTGCAGTCCAGAACTGCCATCTTGGCTGTGAAGTGCACCCACTTCCCAGCCCCTGAACCTTCCCTTGGCATCCTGTAAGCCCCCCTTATGATAGGTCGCATTGTATGTGTAAGGTAGGACATGCCCTGATGTATGTAGCATGTCCTAGTAGTGAATTACACCCCATTTCGTTTTTCACTACTGTAAGGCTACCTGTTCTCCATAGGCCAGAATGGGAGGTCTGGGCTATTACATTCTATAGTCCTAACTGACCCACAGAACATGGTAGAAAAACGAATCTAGTATGCCTGAGCTCAGAATATTAAAATACATCTTTTAGTGAAGGTTATTTTTATATTCTGTGTTTGAAACTACCACTTTTAGAGTATAGGTACTTTCTTGCCTAAGCCTTTCAGTTTGCTCTGCTATGATGTGTATTGGCTGTCTGGTTTTGGAGGGACAGGGCAGGCTGAGTCAGACCTGGGTTGAATAGAGCGACCTGCCTTGGTGTGAGGGGAGGGGTAGCTCCTGCACTTGAATAGGACTGTGCCTGGCAAGGTGAATGCTGGCTCCACCTCCCACTGTGCATCTGAGGCAGACCCCCTCTTTCTGAAAGGAAGGATGCAGCCTGATCAACAAAGTGCTCCAGGGCTGGGCCGAACTGGTTCTGGCTGGGTTCAGAGACTTGGGACCCCTAAGAACAAAGACTTTGGGGGTATAAATATTTGTGCACAAACCCCTACAATTGGTATTGCTCCTGGATAACAAGAAGAACCTCTGTCCGTGTGGCTACAAGAATCTGCAGGAGAATGACTGTCCTTGTTCTTGTGTGCTGTTTCTGGGACTGGCCTGCAGCTGTTACTACTGGACTTCAAGAAGAGGAAAAGAACTTTGATTGGACTTTTATTTCTTTTGCTACAGCAACTACCCAAGGGCTAGGAGAGAGCTAGCCTCCTGCTGGAGTCTCAGGCACATCAGACTCCACCATCAGCCTCCTGTTTCCTCCCAGCGAGGATTACTATCTGAAGGTGAGGCTCCTGTGTGTTCCAGGACCTCTGTTTCTACTGCTGAGAAGAGAGCGCTGAAAATCGTCGCTAACCTCCATTAGCGAGCCGCTGCAGCTGGTGAGCATGAGAAAAATCGCCACTCCGCTGTCGCCGAGCGCTCGCTAACCCCGAAGATCGTCGCAGCACCTGTCTGCGGGCCTGAAAACGCCCGCTATCTGAAATCATCGCAACAGGATCATCGAAGCGCGGACGCCGAGCGTTCTCCATTTTCCCCGCATCGAATCCGGATCGTCGCTTCCTCGCGGAGCGCCATCTTTGTCAACGCAGCAAGATCGCACACGCAACAGGCTCGGTGCATCATCCTCCCTTCGCGGCAAGGATTTCATCGCATCATCGGCTTAGCGTGAGGAAGTTTGTCGCTTTGTCCTGCCCGCAACCCAGCGCATCATCCTCCCTCGCGGTAAGGATTCAACGCATCGCTGGTTAGCGTGAGGAAATTTCTCGCTACAACTCCTTAGCGACATTTTTGTTGCTTTGCTCCAGGAACCAGATACTTTGTGAGTAAAAGGGTCGCAGAGACCCCTGCCTTGAACTAAACATCATTTTGCGCATCCTGAACTATTTTTCCTTGCAGCATTTCTAAAGTAATTATATTTTTATAGTATTGTGGATTTTTACTGTTATTGGTCTTGTGATTAAGTCTATATAAAAATACCTATTTTTCATAAGTACTTGAGTGGTGTCCATTTGTAGTGTTCCTTATTATATTACTGTGTATGGTCATAAATGCTTCACACACTGCCTCTGAGATAAGCCTAGCTGCTCGTGCTACGTTACCACAGGGTTGAGCAGGGGTTGTCAAAGGGTGTAGGCTGCTTACTCTGACCTAGGAAGAAGGGTCCCTACTTGGACAGTGGCCAGCCATTGCCAACTAGAGACCCCCATTTCTAACAACCTCCATCATGGCATTGCCGCCACAAGGCGTGGTGCTGATGAATACTGCTGCCCCCACACCATCCACATCCCCATCCCTTGGTGTGTCAGTGCCTCACAGTGCGGCAGACGTATCCACTCAGACCCCTGATGTGTCAGTGGCATACAGTGCTGCAGTCGGTACTGCAACACCCACGGGGGGACAGGGGCTTGTGGCTTGCAGGGGCACGTGGTAGGACCTCCTGTCTACGCGCCGGTGGCCGAAGGTGAGCAGTGAGGCTTGGGTGTGCATGGGCGGGCCTGCTCCGATGGGCGGCGGGAGGGGTTGGGGTGCCCCTGCCTGTGTTTGCATGGGCAGGCAGGCGATGTTGTCTTGTGCAGGTGTGTGTACTGTGCCAGTCATGTATCTGGACTCTGTTTCAGCTGACAGCTCTGACTCAGATGTGTGACCTGGTGAACTGGGATACATACCAGCAACGTGGTTGGAGACACACCAGTGGCAGCAAGTGAGCAGTGTGGCCTGGGTGCACAGGGGCAGCACTTTCTCTCTACCTCTCTTCTTTTCTCTCTCTCTCTCTCTCTTTCTCTCTCCCTCTCTTCTTCTCTCTCTCTCCCTCTCTTCTCTCTCTCTCTCTTCTTCTCTCTCTCTTCTTCTCTCTCTCTCCCTCTCTTCTTCTCTCTCTCTCTCTTTCCCTCTCTTCTTCTCTCTCTCTCCCCCCTCTCTTTGTCTCTCTCTTCCTCTCTCCCCCTCTCTTCTTCTCTCTCTCTCCCTCTCTTCTTCTCTCTCTCTCTCTCTCTCTCTCTCTCCCCCTCTCTTCCTCTCTCTCCCCTTCGCTCTCGCTCTGTCCTTTGATGTGTGCAGGACACACCTTCTCATCATGTTTTTTGTCTTGCAGGCTGCTACCTACGGATTGTCCCGAGGGGAGCGGACATGTGTCTTCATTTCATGTCAGTGTTCATTTTAATAAAGTTTCATTTGTTGCTTCGAAAGTGAATGTGTGCTGCTCATTTCTGTGTTGACACATGCATGTCACCAGTTGTGATTGCGCGACATAGGGCGGATTATTTTGTACATGTTTAGGTGTAGCTGATGCGGCATTTCTTTGGTCGGGGGGTGCCAGGGAGGTGTGGTCCTGGGGGTGGTGTCGGTTGGTGTTGTGGCCCTCTTGGGTGTCTGGGACGCATGATGCGTGCCTCCATGGCATCTGTTGCCCTTTTGATGTGGCCCTGGGTTGTGCTCCCTTTTGTTGTGCAGGCTGTCGTCCGACTTTACACCAGGTCAGAGCAGGTGTAGATTTCCTGGTGCTAACGTGCCTTATCTCCTGTTTTGTGTTTTTATTGCAGTTCTGTCTGGTCATTGAGAATGTTGAGGTGTGATGTTGTCGCGGTTTTTTGCACGGAAACGCCCACTCTGCATATCATTAGCGATAGTTGCGGGGGGGCTCTGTGGCAATGTGTTTTGTGGCTGCTATCGCAGGTAAACTGGTGCTGTGGGCTGTTAACACCAACTTGTGAATGGGGCGATAGATTTATCACAACTTTGGCTGCGATAAAGTGCCATTGACTCACCATAGTTCCTTGTGAATATGCCCCTTAGAGAAACACCTCTTAGGAGATACGCACAATCCTATAAACCTGCAGTAAAACACAGAGGCAAAGGCAGGCCCAAGGCAGGTTGAAAATGTACGTGATTCTTAACAAAACTATAAATGCAAATGAACTGGAAACAAACTTTCCCTGTCTGCTGACACTTCTAATTGACAACTGGAAATCTGAAACTCGGGAAATCAAGGTCCTGGTAGAACATTTATCTGATCCCTAGGGCGTCTGCAGCCAAAAGGTAATTGCATCCTTGGAACATGCACTGTTTGAACTTAACAGCCGTCACTAGTGTTCAGAATCGAAAGTGACCAGCGACTTCAACTTAAATCTGGCTAATCACCGTAGGAGCCGCACGGAAGCACAAGCCTTGGAAGCTGGCTGGAGCATACCTGCGCTGGAGTCAAAATATGCTATTCTTTGACAGAGCTGATCACAACTGCTGTACACACTGGAAGCAATGGGTTTTATAGCACGAAATGGAAGGTGTGTCACAGACTGCCCAATGGCGGCGACTCGGAAATCCAAGTCAGTGCTCGACTGCTTATTTGTCTTCTTTCACCTATTCCACAGTGTCAGTGTTCACAGCTGATGGAAGTTGAGAAAGCGACTTTTAATAGTTGAGATCATAACCAACGGTGAGAATGCTCCCCATAGGTGCATCATAGGTTTGCAAGTCACAGGAACTATGTGGCATCGGATAAGATGGAGGGAAGTTGCCCTTGGAAAATACAAGTGTTGGAAAATGGTTAATCCTCTAAGCATGTGGGAACCGCAGAATCCACTGGTTCCTTTGGAAAACATGCTAGTATGATTTAAAAAAACTTCTTTGGAGCAAAGAATTGGCAACATCTACTCTGCCAACATTCGGCCAACAACAGGTGGTACAATAGCGCTCTCAAACAGCAGAGGCGGGCACTAAAAGCAGCGAAGGCAAAACAACATTTACAAGCACCAGGAACTCATGGTCATGGTCATATACTTTTATTCGATAAAATTAATATCACAAAAAGACACAATTACAGTAAATAACATAAATAGACAATTTAAAGGTAGAAACAGATAAAGCACCATAAATTCTATTACTTATCATTATGTAAGGCATAAAAACAGGGACCTATGACACACTCCCCTCATAATCATACTAGGGTATACAATACAAATTCCATACAGTTAATAATCGGTAATAAATATTATACTTAAAAGTAGTTAAAAGGTCATAACCATATAATAAAATCAGAATAAAAACTACAGCATCATACCAGATCAGAGTACAGCATACCCTGAACCTGCTTTTTTCTTCATATTGTTGATACGAGCAGCTGCCACTAAGAAATTAGCGACATGGAAAATAGTCCGGACACTACTCAATAATTGTAAATGTACAAGTGCCGGTCTAACCTGAGCAAACCCTATTTCCTTTAGCACCGGTAATAGATACCTTTTCCTAATGTCTGAGTAATACTTGCAAAGCATGACAAAGTGTAAAGTATCTTGTGAAGACAAATTGTCACACTTGCAGGGCTCAGCATTATCCGGTACACCCCATTTGAGGAAATCTCCCAGGGAAAAATGAATTAAATTAAATCGAAATCTAATTAACAGAAAACGATGGAAGGGGCGTGTTACTAGCTTCAGGTAGAGTTCCAGACCTGGTAGACTCACTAACCCAAAGTGTAGTCTAACTAGAGGTTTTTTCAGCTCTAATTCCTCCCTTTCTGCTAGTTGAAAGTTTACCATGGCAGTTTTTATCAAATCCATGTCTGCTTTCTTAATGGTATCCGAACTGTCCCCTTGCACAGTGTGTTCAAAGTGTACAGGAGCAGAATATGGGGGACCATCTGAATTATCAAAGATACAATTTTGTCCACATGGGTGAATGTTAAAGTTGCCCATAACAATAACCTCAGCCCACAGGTTTTTTGCTTGATATGCTATTAAAAGTCCTCTAGACGTAATAAAAATTGATTTATACACTCACTATTGGGAGAATTATAAAAATTAACCAGTAATATTTTCCCAAAATGTGGCCGAGATAGCTCCACTGCCAAACAATTATGGCAACTCGCATCGATCTGTTTTAATAAGCCATTCAAATTCAGGGAAAAATACATTACTAACCCTCCCTGTGCTCTACCATAGTGGGCCTGATTAGCGGGGATAAAAAAATGTGTATACCCATCTATATAAAAATTATGGTTTGTGTCCCATGTTTCCTGAAATGCCATGATGTCATAGGAATTTATCTCTTCCAGCCAGGACTTATCCTTACACTTACTTCTCATCCCGGCAATATTCCAACTCAAAATTTTACAGGTAGAAGTTTGGGGATCAGTATTGACCACTGGGCTATCTATAGCAGTTACTCTTTGTACTTCGACCGCCTCTGCCTCATTGGGAGCTGTATTAACCTCCCCCTGACCTTAAATTATCCCCTTGAAGTCAGTCGCAATTTTCCAAGCCAGATAGCACGTCAAACCTATTAGACAGCGCTATATTCTCCCCCATCCTCCACTCCTTTTGTCCTCCATAATGCTGGTTACTACCCCTTTCTGGATACACAGCTGCATAGAAATAAGACAGAGGAAGAGGGTGAATAGCTGATACCGAATCGTTTTGGTACCAATCACAAATGTACTCCACCGTCCTCCAGTCCCTCAAATTAACAACTATGCAGTCCCCCCCACTGACTTTGGTTTGTACCCCACCCAGCCCACTCTTCTAGCGTGAAGAATTTCAGCAGAGACATGTATTGGAAGTGGGCGATTCTTGTTGAGCCAATGGATACACTTGTTCTTCAACTCCTGGTGTGATTCCCTCTTACCCTGACCTAATGAAGGCACCCCCACCAGAACCTACCCTGACCTAATGAAGGCACCCCCACCAGAACCACTACATAGGGTGCAGACTCCGGAGGAAGCTGGATGTTTGGTAATGGAGCTTTGCTATAATCCCTTATGTTTGTATGCGATGCTACTTTATGTGTTACAGCCATACCAGACTCTCTTTGTAGCAACATTCCCCTATCACCTGAATGCGCTACCCTTAATAGGTTGTTTGAGACTGGTTCAGGGGGATTTCCCCGGGGTACTACCGGGTTTCCACTTGCAGCCGTTTTACTGGGAGCTATAAGCCCCCTGGGGACAGAGGTGGGTATCTCTGCACCATGGGTTATAATAGACCCCTCTCCCCCTCTCCCAGCATGGTTACTGACTGACCCAGTGGCTTGTTTCCCTTCCCTACCCCGGGATGAAGCTAACAATAGTTCAAGGCATATTAATCTAGAGTCAATTGAGTCCAAACGTTCACTTAATGTTGCCCAGGACTTCTTAATCAAATGTTCCATTTTTAACCAGAAGGATGGTCCCATTTCGTTTGTGTTATTCTGTTCATCAGAAGGAACGTTGGTTATATCTTTACTGGCAATGCAAGTACTTCCAGGTTGAATTACGGGCTTATTCGCGGAGTGAACTTTGCTAGGTTTTTTGTTCTTTCCGGGGGTCTGTACTTTATTACTGTTACGGCTCCGTTTTGAAGAGAGACCCTGTTCACCTTTGGACGGCACCGCCTTGGAACTAGTGGTAGACCAAGTTTTAATTTTGTCATAGCGTATGCCTCCTGTCACAGCAGGGGTAACTATGTCTATGCTCTTATCTGATATATTGGCAATACCAGGAGGCTCACTGGTCATGGGTCTTACTAGTTCTGGTAGCCCTGGTGGCCCCTGCACCCCCCCCTCCTCTACGGAAGTCATTAACGCCAATGAATCTTGGGTATTACTCCGATGTGAATACGGAGATCGAGCTTCAGCTATCCTGCCCATAGAAGATCTTTTTTCAAAGGCGATGTCAAGTGATAGTTCATGAAAGAGACCAGGCCCGTCCCGGCCTTGTCCGGTCTAGAACGGGCTAAAATGGGCCTGCCCTTGGCCCGGGCTTTGCCCGGCGCGTCCAGCGCGCGTCCCGCGAAGCGGGCCTCAGCGTTTGTTATATGCGCCTCCTGTTGCTGGCGCGGCGTGTAGAGAATGCGCCGCCTCTGGGGCAGCCGGGAACTGAAGTCCCGGGGCGGCGACGCTGCAGGCAGCACTCACTGGCTCTCCGTGACTCCTGGCGATGGCGGCGTAGTTCACAATATGGTAAGTTCTGCCCCCCAGCTCCGCCGGCCTCAGCGTTTGTTATATGCGCCTCCTGGCGCGGCGTGTAGAGAACGTGCCACCGCTGGGGCAGCCGGGAACTGAAGTCCCGGGGCGGCGACGCTGCAGGCAGCACTCACTGGCTCTCCGTGACTCCTGGCGATGGCGGCGTGGTTCACAATAAGGTAAGTTCTGTCCCCCAGCTCCGCCGGCCTCAGCGTTTGGTATATGCGCCTCCTGGCGTTGGCGCGGCATGTAGAGAACGCGCCGTCGCTGGGGCAGCCGGGAACTGAAGTCCCGGGGCGGCGACGTTGCAGGCAGCACTCACTGGCTCTCCGTGACTCCTGGCGATGGCGGCGTGGTTCACAATAAGGTAAGTGCTGTCCCCCAGCTCCACCGGCCTCAGCATTTGTTATATGCGCCTCCTGGCGCTGGCGCGGCGTGTAGAGAACGCGTCGCCGCTGGGGCAGCCGGGAACTGAAGTCCCGGGGCGGCGACGCTGCAGGCAGCACTCACTGGCTCGCCTTGACTCCTGGCGATGACGGCGTGGTTCATAATAAGGTAAGTTCTGTGCCCCAGCTCCGCCGGCCTCAGCATTTGTTATATGCGCCTCCTGGTGCTGGCGCGGCGTGTAGAGAACGCGCCGCCGCTGGGGGAGCTGGGAACTGAAGTCCCGGGGCGGCGACGCTGCAGGCAGCACTCACTGGCTCTCCGTGACTCCTGGCGATGGCGGCGTGGTTCACAATAAGGTAAGTTCTGTCCAGGAATTCTTTTTCCTACATTCATACAGATAAGGAAGGAGTATAAGAAAGCAATTTTGGAGACAAAGAGTGCAAGGACTGAACAAGACTGGATTGAAATTGTACAAGCCTGCAAATCAAAAAACAACAAATCTCTGTGGGTCCTCATAAATCAGTTAGAGCATGGCCCCACCAGTGCTGTTGGCAGTAATATGCCGCACCAAATCAGGCTTGCTCATATTGGATCATTATATCGTAGCAGTCAACCCGCTCCTCTGCACATAAACAGCAAGAAGAATGACATTCCAACTCTTGCCTTCTCCAGGCCACTATTGCAGTGCAGATAAAGAAAACAAGCATTTGCAATGCAATAGGTCTCGCATTTATAAGAGTTTGAGCTATTGGCATTGTAAAATTACAATGCCTTTTATTTATGTTTTGGTTTTAAAACAAATAAAAGGCATTGTCATTTACAATGTCAGTAGCATAAACTCGCATAAAAGCAGTGTGCGGCGTGCAGCAGTGTGCGGCGTGCAGCAGTGTGAGGCGTGCAGCAGTGTGAGGCGTGCAGCAGTGTGAGGCGTGCAGCAGTGTGTGACGTGCAGCAGTGTTTCGTGTAGCAGTGTGAGGCATGCAGCACTGTGTGGCGTGCAGCAGTGTGCGGCGTGCAGCAGTGTGCGGCGTGCAGCAGTGTGCGGCGTGCAGCAGTGTCGTGCAGCATGCAGCAGTGAGTAATGCAGCAGTGTGCAGCAGTGAGTAATGCAGCAGTGTGCAGCAGTGTGTGCCGTGCAGCAGTGTCCATCAACTGTTGTTTTTGCATTTGTCACCCCGAGTGGGAAGGGTATGCCCAGAAGTGGATCCGGTGCTCTCCATGACACTGGAATCAAGCTATCCTGGCTGAAAAGGGGTGAAACCCCGAAACCAGTCCTAGGATGCTTGTTTCCTGACCAGGGAGGACCTGGCTTGGCAGTTCGGGCTGGACTGTTCCCATGAGTTACAGGGTCAAGACTGATTTGCGTATGGCTGGGTTCAAACTGGAACAGCATGGTGAACAAAAAAACAATGGATTTAGGCCCAGATCTCTGTACTGGCGTGAATGTATGACATTGTTTTGCATTCTGTCCATCAACTGTTTTTATAAAACGAAATCCTGCACACGTAAGCAAAATGAGCTCCTGGCATGCACTTGCAACGGGCAAACTGTACTCATCTCTTACAACCTTCTTGAGATTGTTGCTGTAAATGAAATTGGTTTTATAGATCTTCTAAGAGCTCTATGTAATCCGGATGAGATAGCACAATGATTAGATCACAATTCCATGAAGGTTGGCAATGTACCATCCCTTAACTCAGAGGAGTGCCATACCTGCAAACATTAAAATGACCCTTTTAGAGTAGTGCGTCTTTCAGAGACACCACTGATGTTCAATGGAAATGGCTGAAGAGCAGTGGCGTAACATAGGCTCCAGCAGCCCCCGCGGTGCAGGGGTGGGGGGCAAGCCCCCAGAGGCGCCCCCCCCCTTCAGCACAATACCCTGGCTGGAGAGCTCCTGGTTGAGTCTGGAAGGAGGACTCTCCATGTACCTTGCCGGGCACCCCCCTCAAGTTTTGTTACGCTACTGCTGAACAGCCCACTACCAGAGCAAAACTCGTCCTGGGTTGTTGGTGTTTTGGTTCAGGGAGGACATACATCGCGCTGGTCCTTGCAATTGTTCGCTTTGCTGCAATCGCGCTGAATCTGTTTTTAAATAACTTGCTACTCACTGTTATGTTGATTAAATTGTTTTGATTGTCCCCCACCTGACCGCATTGCCTGCACATTAAAAACATTGTGAGCACCATTCACCACTTGGGTGTTTGAATCCCTGCTTGAGCGCCATCTTGGGAGTAGGGCTCAGACGCCACCAAGACGTTTCACGGGGCTGCGCTCTAGTTCGAGCGAACACCGCCTGCCACACGATATTTAAAGGCCATTATGGTCGCGCGCAGCGTACGCGCGCAGCGTCGCGCCGGAGGAGCGCCAGAGGAAAGCCCGTCTGTGCCCGTCCGGGCCAGGACGGGCCGTAGGGCCTCCCCCCCTGGTCGGCCGAGGGTCTACACCCCTACAACCCTCAGATCTCTCCATCAAGGGAGAACTATGCCAGATGAGAGAACTCTTGCCAGTCTTCGGTCGGAAGACCTATTACAGGTAGAGGCCAAACCAGCCATCACAAAGTCACAGGGCTTGATAATTGCAACACTCAACACACAATCCCTACAGAAACACCATCTAGAGGTGTCAACACTGCTGGATGAGGGTGAGATAGACATCTTAGCGCTCTCAGAAACCTGGCTAGGGAGCTCCTCAACACCTGACATCATAGCGGCCTTACCGCCCAATTTCGATGCTCGGTGGTATAACCGCCCTAATGACAGCAGAGGGGGCGGGGTGGCTATCTTGTTCAGAAGGAATCTTAAGGTGATACAAATCACCGCAGAAAGCTGTGCTGGGGCAGAAGTCCTAGGGATTAAATTATCACTTAAATCCTCTTGTATACTGCTCATTGTAGTATATCGTCCGCCCCAGTGCGCGCCGGAATTCAATGACGCCATTTTTGAGCTATTGACCGATCTGGCATCCAAATATAAGTCCCTGGTAGTAGTGGGAGACTTCAATTATCATTGGGACGAGTTCCCCAGGGGGCCCTCGGCAGCTGAGTTTGGATCTAATCTTGCGACCCTGTCTCTAAACCAGCTTGTTAGCGGGCCAACCCATGAAAAGGGACATACCCTCGATCTGGTCTGGTCCACCATGCCTCGAATGGAGATCCTTGCGGTCAGCCCCTGCATCTGGTCGGATCATTATCTGATCAAGGGCTGGGTCCCAGGGGAGCCTTTAGCTGCGGCCCCTCCACAAATAAGGAGGAAGGTCCGTCCATGGAAAAAGATCGAGGCCGACTCCTTAGTCACGACTCTTCTCTCCTCCCCCCCTCCGAATAGGATGCAAGGAAACCTGGATGCAGAGACCTTGACCTTCATGACCTGGATTCGCTCTGCCTTAGATAAACTAGCCCCAGAACGACTAGAGCTCACCCGGAAAAAAGGGAAAGGAGCTCCTTGGTTTGATGCATCCCTTAGGGAAAGGAAGCAAGCCCTTAGGAGGGTGGAGCAAAGCTGGAGACGGGATTACGGGCCTATAGAGGCACTAACCTACAAAACTATGCTGGTTAGCTATAAGCGGGCCATCCTGGCTAGGAAAGCCGCCTTCTATGAAGGACGGATCAGGGAGGCAACGAATAAACAAAGGGAAACCTTTATTATTCTAAGGGAACTCACCCAGTTGAGTGACAAAAACAGCAGTTTGGCCCAGCCTGACTGCGACGCCTTCCAAGGTTTCTTCCTCCAAAAGGTGCAGGATATCCTGTCGGAGATCTCTAGGCTCTCGGACAATTTACCAACACAACTGGATATGGACAGCTTGCAGTCCGTAGGAGCTTTGGTTAGGTTCCCAGCCATCAATGGAGAGCACCTGATAGAACTGGTTAGCCGTATAAAATCAGGATCTTCCAGTGATCCCTGCCCTCCGAAAATTTTCAAACTAGCCTTGCCAGGTATCCAATCCCAGCTCTTGCTGCTAATCAATGCCTCATTGGAAGCGGGTTACCTCCCAGCATCCCTGAAGGAGGCCAGGGTTTCCCCACTTCTGAAGAAAGCAGGTACTGACCCTTTAGTACTAAAAAACTATAGGCCTATCTCTCAGCTGCCTTTTCTAAGCAAGATCTTGGAAAAACATGTCTTGAATGTAGTCACCCACTACCTTGAGGAACACCATCTTTTACATGTCAGGCAGGCGGGATTCCGACCACAACATAGTACGGAACTGGTGATGGCCACGGTCACCGACGAGCTAAGAGTAAGAGCCGACAATAAACAACCTTGTGCTCTGATCCTGTTAGATCTCTCTGCAGCTTTCGATACGGTCAGCCATTCCATCTTGCTGAGCCGTATCGCGAAGTTGGGGATTGCCGGCCAGGCATACAAGTGGCTGGAGTCCTTCCTGTCGGGCCGTACTCAGAGGGTTCAGATGGGGGACCAGCTATCAGGGAGTAGTGATGTGACCTGGGGGGTGCCTCAAGGCTCCGCACTCTCCCCCCTACTGTTTAATATCTATCTGCAACCCCTGATTGAGCAACTCACGCGTAAGAACTGTGAGGTCTTTAACTACGCAGACGACACACAGTTACTGGTCCAGCTGGGTGATACATCAGAGGCCCAGGAAGCAGTCAGAGATCTTCTGAGATTCACGGTCAACTGGATGACTAACAACTTCCTTAAAGTTAATGCAGACAAAACGGAGGTCCTGGTGGTGACCAACATTGCCAATCCCTGGGATGACCTGTATTGGCCCCCAGAACTCGGCAAAACTCCGAGCCCGGGGACGGTAGTGAAGAGTCTTGGCCTAAAGATCGATGCGGCTCTCTCTATGGCCCCCCAAGTGTCGGCAGTGGTAGGTTCCTGTACTGCCGTGATGCGGCAGCTGCGTAAACTTACTGCCATTCTCTCTGCCCCCACGCTGCAGACTGTTGTCTCCGCTACCGTCATCTCGAGGCTAGATTATGGCAACATTCTGTACCTGGGCCTGTCACAGAAGCTGATGAGGAAATTGCAAGTCGTGCAAAACGACGCTGCCAGATTGGTCTTTTCTCTTCCTAGAAGTGCACATGCATCCACTCTCCTTCGCAAACTGCATTGGCTTCCTGTGAAGCTTAGGGTCCATTTCAAAGGCCTCTGTATGGCCCATAAAGCACTATTTGGCAATGCCCCGGAATATATTAAACAGCGACTAAGGAAGTATGTTCCCGGTAGGTCACTGCGTTCTGGTTCTGTCCCAAATTTGGCTCAACCTAGATTCAATTTAAAAACGAAAGGAGGTAGGGCTTTCTCAGTGCTCATTCCTCAACTTTGGAATGACCTTCCTCCGAGCCTGAAGGAAGAATTCAACCTTCTTTCCTTCAGGAAAAAATTGAAGACATTCTTGTTTGGCACGGTAACATCTTCGGCCTAATTGGGTATTGGCAGATGGTTGGGAGGGGCATGATGTTTGTGGGTCGCCTGTTTAGCGCTTAGAGACCAGTGGTGATAAGCGCTCTATAAGAGCCATATAACATAACATAACATAACATATACGGCTTGGCAGTTCGAGCTGGGCTGTTCCCATGAGGAACAGGGACAATGCTGATTTGTATAGGGCTGGATGCAAACTGAGGTGAAATGGTGGGTGAAAAACAGTGGATTAGGATGTGGCCCCAAGCGACTTCCAGCGGCTGAGATTAATTCAAGCATTTCATCCATCACCTTGCTGTTTTTGCTTCAGGTATTAAGACAAGGTATTATTCTATTGCACCAAGATTCAAGAAACGTACATGCAATTGACATTAAGTGTGCAGATGTTAAAACCTGTTTACCCTAGAAACCAGCCTGATTGATGTGCAGGTGCTGAATTGCTCTCACTCGTTAACATATCTGAACTGGTTTTTGAACTCTTACCAACCACACTACCATATTTTTTTCCCCAGAACCTGTTTTTTTTCCAGATGTTGCATTTAACTGCTTCCTGATTCCTGATTCCTTGAATAGAGTCTCAATCTTCATGTTGCCTACTAGTACATTATGTGAGTTCTAACATGTTCACCAATGATCAACCTTTAATACGATCTCATGCATTCCTACTCTCATCTCATTCCTAAACTGTTCAGTGTAAACACTCTGGTACCTTCTTGATGGGAAGGTGCTACAAATACTTAGAAAGCAAACAACTAAATAAACTGGCTAGGCAGCCTTTAGCCCAGTATTACTTATTTTCACCTCAATGACAGGCGAAAACAGTGTAATTAATATCAAGATGGCAAAGAAATTTTATACAAACCACGTAGTTGGTTATGGGAAGCCGTTCATGTCAAAATTACATATCCCCATATAAGACATCTCCTGAAATGCATGGGGTGCTGCAAAATGTATTTGACACATACCAGAATGAATGTAAAATGTGTTAAAACAAATATGAAACATGGCAGAATGAATATACTATCTAGTAGACAATTGAAATAACACACACTCTGAACTGGATAAAATATATACTGAGATGTAAAGTAACTATGTTGAAAGGAATATGGTGTTGCTGAAAAGAATACAACAAAAACTGCAGTGAATATAACCCTTATTGAAATGATACAGACTGGTGCTGAAATGAATATGACCCATATTGAAACAAATATGGCAAACATTACATTAAATCTGACACTCTTTAAAATGACTGTGACACTCATGAAATGAATGTCAGACATACATCAATAAATACAATCCATGTTCAAATGAATATGACACATGTCCAAATAAATATAAGATAAGTTGAAATAAATATGACTGGTGTCAAAATGAAGATGATTTACACTGAACTGAATATGAAACATGTTCATTTGAATATGATTGCAGTTGAAATTCATTTGATGTACATTAAAATGAATATGGCCCACACTTAAATTATTATGAGACGCTTTGAATTGAATCAACATCCATTGGAATGAATATGATACTTATTAAATTGAATGCAACACTTTTTCAAATGACTGTGACACACATGAACTGAATGCCAGACAATCAGCAATGAATACAAGCCATGGTCTCATGAATATGGCACATGTTCAAACAAATATAAGATAAGTTGAAATAAATATGACTAGTGTCAAAATGAATATGACTAACACTGTTCTAAATATGACATACGTTCATATGAACATGATTACAGTTGAAATTAATTTGGCATGCCTTAACAGGAATATGGGCCACTTTTAAATGAATATGAGAAGCATTGAATTAAATACAACATCCATTGAAATGAATATTGCACATCTTGAAATAATTCTGACACTTGTTGGAACATACATGACATATGTTGACACAAGTAACATGTTCATTGAAATTCCACAATATGACAACTGTCATAATAAGTCTTGATCTGTTGAAATAAACATCACTCATGTCATAATGGATAAGACAGGCATAGCAATTAATATAACAATTGTTAAAATTAATTTGCCCTATGTTAAATGAATGTGATACACAATTGAATGAGTATGACATGCACTGAAAGTAATATACCTAGTGTTAAAATGATAATGACCTACACTGAACCGAATCTGATATATGTTGATATGAATGTGACTGCAATTGAAATTAATTTGTTATGCCTTAAAACGAATATGGTCAACGTTTGAGTGAATACGAGAAGCTTTGAACAGAATGTGCGTCCAATGTAATGAATATGGTATGTTTTGAACTAAATCTGAAACATGATGAAAACCTCATTTTGTTGCAAGACAAACTCTTGTTTAAAATGATCAAGTGGGCATGAGGAATTGCTCATTTTTACATGCTCAACCTCTTTTGTTTGCTGAATGTATTGCTGTTTTAGACTCTGAACACTATTTGATTTGATTTGATTTGAGCATTTATAGAGAGCACAACTGACCGGAGGAGTCTAAGCACTAATACCCTGAAATACAGCAAGGCTGCCACTACGACTAGGTGTGTGAGAGTTAGTTGACATAGAGCAATGTTTTTAGTGCTTTTCTAAAGTTCAGAAGTGTAGGGCTGTGTTTTATCCTGTCTGGGAGCATGTTCCAGGTTTTAACGGTCCCGACCAGAAAACTTCTTCCACCCCAGCGAGCTCTCTTGATCCTGGGTGTTTGTAGCAGTTTATGGTGGCCAGACCTTGGATTTCTAGGAGGTAAGTACCAGTTCAGTCGGCTCTTCAGATAGTGAGGACCAGACCCATGGAGTGCATTAAACATTAGGCACTGGGATTTTAAAGTAATCCTCTTGGCCACTGGGAGCCAGTGCAAAGTTCTCAACTTGTGCGAGACTGGCTGAAATTTTGGTTTATCCAGCAGCAGTCTGGCCACCGCATTCTGAAGACACTGCAACTTTTGAAGGTGCTGCGTTTGGATTCCTACGTACAGCGCATTGCCATAGTCCAGTCTGGACAAGGCTAGTGCCATCACCAGGGCTTTTAAGGATTCCAAAGGAATGAAGTGGTGAATTTTCCTAATCATCCTTAAGATGAAGAAGATTGAAGAGGTGAGAGAGCTGATCTGGTTTTTAAAGGACAATTTCTTGTCAAAAATAAAGCCTAGATCTTTTGCCTTTTGCACCGGGACAGCAAGGTCTCCCAGACAAGACGGCCACCATCTGGGTGTCCAAATTGAGGTGTTTGAGCCAAACAGGAGAACCTCTATTTTTTCCCCCATTCAATTTCAGACAGTTCCGACTCATCCACTGATGGACCTGAGTTATACAGCGGTTGAAACGATCTGCTGTCTCTTCAATGTTGCTGGAAAATGATACGACTGACTGTGTATCATCAGCATAAGAGACCACTGAGAGGCCGAACTTCCTGATGATTTTAGCCAGAGGGGAAACATATAGGTTGAACAGCATAGGGCTTAAAGCTGAGCCCTGTGGTACCCCACACGGGACCATGAATTGTTCTGAGGAAAAGGTTCTGGCCTCTACCAATTGAGCCTTAGAAAGGAAAGAGGATAACAGTTTGAGGGCCGTGCCTCTGATTCCTATCTCTGAAAGCCTATTGACTAAGATGGCATGGCTCACCGGGGCACTGCTGTCAGTGCACAGTGTATGTGCTCTGAACCCTAAAACCTTTAGTCATTGACTAATCATTGATTGGCATGCTAAAGCCATTGTGTATGATGTAGAAACTGCACCCAAGGCATGGAAATGGAAAAGTCACCTGAGATCCGTAGCACTTATTGTACAACAAGGAAACATGACATCAGGGCTACCATTGTAGCCTGACTGCTGCAGTGTAAAGCTTGCTGAGCAAACGGTTAAACTAACCCTTTTTTTTTTTATTCGGTAAAAACCTCCCTTTTAAATATTAGTAAGTGACTCCTATGTAGGCGTTGTAGCCAACAAGCTTTGGTGGATGGTATTTAAAAGTGTCACATCTTGAAAATAAACATGACAACGTTCCTAAACTAAGAAATACCTAAAAGCTATTTTTAGTTGGGCAGGTCTTTCTGTCCTCTATATAAAACCAGTGATTTCGAATTTTTATTAAATAGAAATAATAAATGGAAAGTTACCATTAATCTGCCTGAGCTGTCATAAGGCTAAATACCATTCACTTTTGCCAACTCCCAGACTGTTCTCAAGCCTGGTAATAGGTGTGCAAAATGTGTGAACTGCATCTCAGAAGCAAGCAATAGGCTGACCTGAATGGGCAGAGATGACCCCTCGGAATTCCAAAGAATATTCACAGGGGAGGCTGTGGGCATCCTGTTGACACTGTAATGTCCAATCCTGCTTAACAGGTCTATTGAGCCACATCTAACACTTGACAGAGAGAGAACAAGATGCCAAGACAATTCTTGTGTATTTAATGCCTTTTACTGAAAGACCGTACGTTGTTGTGGCCTATCAGGCCTCAGTCTCTGGGTACAGAGAGTTCTTCAAACTGCATTTTAGTGTTAGATGTGGGACACACTAGGATTACCGTGGTACACTCCCCACTCACACCCACAGCCTCAGACCCCAAGTTTTGTGCGGCCAAAGACCTTTGCCATAGTGGATTTTTGGCCTTTTTAGAGTAACGCAAACAGGAACTACGGCAAAAATAGATTTGTCACGACCTGGGATCCTTGACTCCATGGGTCATAGAGGAACTAGGAGTGTCACAAGGTGTCCCCCCCCTCAGGCTGATGAATTGTACAAGTCTGGACCCTCATCATTAGTCATTGCTCAGAAAAATGCTGAACTTGCAAAAGGATGCCAGGCAGACTGAATCTGCTGCACTTGGCTTTTGTGACCGGCAAGAAGGACCCGAGTAGTTTGGACCCCCTTCTGATTTTAAACAAAAGTTCAGAAAGAACTCCAAAGATCATGAGGCTGATCCTCTGGGTGGCTCCAGGAACCTAAAAAAGCTGAAGAGGACATTCCTGTGAAGAATGCCAGTTAACCAGTGACAACTGGACCTGGACTGGACTTTGCGGTTTCCATCTGCCAGTCACCCTGAGGGGCAGATTTTTTATTAATTCATGCAGAGCAGTGCAGCAAGCCACCTTGCTGGGTGAAAGAGAAAGTGCAGGATTGCACCATATTTAACATAATATGGCACATTCCTGTACTTGCTTGCACTGACGCACAATGTGCTGCCAAGCTTCAACGCAGGCATCCTTGCGTCGTGGTGTATTGGTACTTGCCTTGTAGACAGGATTGTTTTGTGCAGGAACAGGCACCTTCCTACACAAAAATAATCCTCTGAGGCATTTCCTCTTTCTCCTGGGTGTTTGTAGCAGTTTATGGTGGCCAGACCTTGGATTTCTAGGAGGTAAGTACCAGTTCAGTCGGCTCTTCAGATAGTGAGGACCAGACCCATGGAGTGCATTAAACATTAGGCACTGGGATTTTAAAGTAATCCTCTTGGCCACTGGGAGCCAGTGCAAAGTTCTCAACTTGTGCGAGACTGGCTGAAATTTTGGTTTATCCAGCAGCAGTCTGGCCACCGCATTCTGAAGACACTGCAACTTTTGAAGGTGCAGCGTTTGGATTCCTACGTACAGCGCATTGCCATAGTCCAGTCTGGACAAGGCTAGTGCCATCACCAGGGCTTTTAAGGATTCCAAAGGAATGAAGTGGTGAATTTTCCTACTCATCCTTAAGATGAAGAAGATTGAAGAGGTGAGAGAGCTGATCTGGTTTTTAAAGGACAATTTATTGTCAAAAATAAAGCCTAGATCTTTGCCTTTTGCACCGGGACAGCAAGGTCTCCCAGACAGACGGCCACCATCTGGGTGTCCAAATTGAGGTGTTTGAGCCAAACAGGAGAACCTCTATTTTTTTCCCCCATTCAATTTCAGCCAGTTCTGACTCATCCACTGATGGACCTGAGTTATACAGCGGTTGAAACGATCTGCTGTCTCTTCAATGTTGCTGGAAAATGATACGACTGACTGTGTATCATCAGCATAAGAGACCACTGAGAGGCCGAACTTCCTGATGATTTTAGCCAGAGGGGAAACATATAGGTTGAACAGCATAGGGCTTAAAGCTGAGCCCTGTGGTACCCCACACGGGACCATGAATTGTTCTGAGGAAAAGGTTCTGGCCTCTACCAATTGAGCCTTAGAAAGGAAAGAGGATAACAGTTTGAGGGCCGTGCCTCTGATTCCTATCTCTGAAAGCCTATTGACTAAGATGGCATGGCTCACCGGGGCACTGCTGTCAGTGCACAGTGTATGTGCTCTGAACCCTAAAACCTTTAGTCATTGACTAATCATTGATTGGCATGCTAAAGCCATTGTGTATGATGTAGAAACTGCACCCAAGGCATGGAAATGGAAAAGTCACCTGAGATCCGTAGCACTTATTGTACAACAAGGAAACATGACATCAGGGCTACCATTGTAGCCTGACTGCTGCAGTGTAAAGCTTGCTGAGCAAACGGTTAAACTAACCCTTTTTATTAAGTAAAAACCTCCCTTTTAAATATTAGTAAGTGACTCCTATGTAGGCGTTGTAGCCAACAAGCTTTGGTGGATGGTATTTAAAAGTGTCACATCTTGAAAATAAACATGACAACGTTCCTAAACTAAGAAATACCTAAAAGCTATTTTTGGTTAAGCAGGTCTTTCTGTCCTCTATATAAAACCAGAGTGATTTCGAATTTTTACTAAATAGAAATAATAAATGGAAAGTTACCATTAATCTGCCTGAGCTGTCATAAGGCTAAATAGCATTCACTTTTGCCAACTCCCAGACTGTTCTCAAGCCTGGTAATAGGTGTGCAAAATGTGTGAACTGCATCTCAGAAGCAAGCAATAGGCTGACCTGAATGGGCAGAGATGACCCCTCGGAATTCCAAAGAATATTCACAGGGGAGGCTGTGGGCATCCTGTTGACACTGTAATGTCCAATCCTGCTTAACAGGTCTATTGAGCCACATCTAACACTTGACAGAGAGAGAACAAGATGCCAAGACAATTCTTGTGTATTTAATGCCTTTTACTGAAAGACCGTACTTTGTTGTGGCCTATCAGGCCTCAGTCTCTGGGTACAGAGAGTTCTTCAAACTGAATTTTAGTGTTAGATGTGGGACACACTAGGATTACCGTGGTACACTCCCCACTCACACCCACAGCCTCAGACCCCAAGTTTTGTGCGGCCAAAGACCTTTGCCATAGTGGATTTTTGGCCTTTTTAGAGTAACGCAAACAGGAACAACGGCAAAAATAGATTTGTCACGACCTGGGATCCTTGACTCCATGGGTCATAGAGGAACTAGGAGTGTCACAAGGTGTCCCCCCCTCAGGCTGATGAATTGTACAAGTCTGGACCCTCATCATTAGTCATTGCTCAGAAAAATGCTGAACTTGCAAAAGGATGCCAGGCAGACTGAATCTGCTGCACTTGGCTTTTGTGACCGGCAAGAAGGACCCGAGTAGTTTGGACCCCCTTCTGATTTTAAACAAAAGTTCAGAAATAACTCCAAAGATCATGAGGCTGATCCTCTGGGTGGCTCCAGGAACCTAAAAAAGCTGAAGAGGACATTCCTGTGAAGAATGCCAGTTAACCAGTGGCAACTGGACCTGGACTGGACTTTGCTGTTTCCATCTGCCAGTCACCCTGAGGGGCAGATTTTTTATTAATTCATGCAGAGCAGTGCAGCAAGCCACCTTGCTGGGTGAAAGAGAAAGTGCAGGATTGCACCATATTTAACATAATATGGCACATTCCTGTACTTGCTTGCACTGACGCACAATGTGCTGCCAAGCTTCAACGCAGGCATCCTTGCGTCGTGGTGTATTGGTGCCTGCCTTGTAGACAGGATTGTTTTGTGCAGGAACAGGCACCTTCCTACACAAAAATAATCCTCTGAGGCATTTCCTCTTTCTATGTAGAAATAAAAGAGGAGAAATAAAGATATTTCTCCTCGTTACGCCTGACCTGGGAAGGCATATCATTTTGCCCCATTCCCAGGTCTACCAGAAATGGTAAATCTGGGTATGTGCCAAAATACTTGGGTGAAAGCATGAGAAAAACCCCGCTCCAGCCATGAACCACCTTCCAGGGGCAGAGTAATACAACACAGCAATTTGTGCTGCATTTTGTTAGTCTAGATTTATCATGCCACGCAAGCTGACCTTGCATGGCTTGATAAATCTGAATTAGTAGTTGTGGCGCCCTTGCGCCCCCTTGCATGGAGCAAAGGCAATGCAACCCATTGATAAATCTGCCCCTGAGACTCTAAAACTACTCCACATGGGGTCCTGTGGATCTTATAAGTTTCCTCCTGTAGTAGTTCAGGCACCACAAGAAATTTGGGAACTTTGCTACAAAGCTTCAAGGGGACAGACGGCAAAAAGGATTTGATTAGCAGTTCCACAGTGTGAGATTGAAATTCCTCAGAAAACGAAGTACTTTGGACTTGGAAATTATTTCAAACTTCCCTACTTCCAGGCCTGAGCAGGGCCAATTCCTGTGGTGTATCCAGCTTGGTGAGGAGGCCCTGATATTAAAATGTACAACACTCTTTTATCTGATGAAATGCCCCTCATTTTTGATGCAGTGCCCTCCTGTGAAGGCCTCTGGTTGTCAAAAGTTGGCTAGTCTTTTGCTCTACTGTTATGGGCTTCACGTAGGAGAGGGACAGAAAAGACTTCTTTAGTAATCATAGTTCTCAATCTTTTCTTCTCGCTAGACATCAACACAGTCACATGTTTCTTCCAATGCTCTGCATTACTTATGCAGTGAGTATGTAGCTAGCTAGGGGAAGTGTACTTCTTGTAAGGTCATAAGGGCATGGTTTGCACTGATGCTGGTATTAAACGAGGCCTGGCTTTTCTTCCACAGGTGATTAAGCTAAAAGAGAGCAAAGGGCAAGGGAAGATCTCCTTTTCTCCAGCCTCAATGAGAAAAGAAACAGAAATGAGACAAAATTCTTTCCACATTTTCACATATAGAAAGAAGAAAATGCCTCTTTGAATTGTTTTTTTTTGTAGGATCTGCACATAAAACATACCTGCTCGTAACATAGGCCCCCTTCTGGCATAATGCAAGGGGCCTGCTTTGTTGCTAAGCAGCAACAAGTGTACAAGCACTTGAGAGCTGAAGAGTGCCATATAGTTTAAATATGACCCTTCTCAGCTCTCTACCATTCACAAAACACAGCATAGAAACTTGCCTTGCTGCACTGTGTAACAGAAATTGTTAGTAAATCTGCCCCTAGACCTGAGCCTGCTGATCTTGTGGCACAGTTGTGTCTTCCCCTTTTTAACCATAGATTGTGGGGTGTGATGCTGACTGGAAGGTGGCTCCTACTACCTGGATCAATGTTGGGTCCTATGACATTTTAGTTTTCAATCTACTTGCAAGGGCACACAGCCCCCAGCTTTGCTAAAGGCAATTCGTTTAATAGGCTTTGCAGACAATTTTGAGGGGAACCTATGGGAGTATCCTGTTCCTTCAGCCTCTGGCATTCAATTTAACATGTTGTTTCTTTTGTGCCAGCTTCCCTGGTGTTGTGGTCAGTATTCTGTATGCTTGGGCTACCTCTTCCATTCATTCCTCTGCCCTACAGAGCCTTGACCACTTTGATTTGTCCATTTCCCCACATTCTTGTACACTTGCATGTATCAGTCCTCCTTGGATCCTATTCCTACCTGGATCCATTCCCCGCAATTAGTTAATTACCTTTTCATGTGTACCCCATCCTGGTATTGTTCTTCAACACACCTCAACAGGTTATGAACTCTAGTAGACTTCTCTTCCTGGCCTCCAGTTAATATTGTGTAATTTCTTTCTTTCACTCTCCTGCACACACTGGGTGTATCCCATGCAGTCAGTTTTTTTCCTTTCCTTCTCTATTCTTTGCTTGTGCCATATTCTCCCTATATCCTTTCATGTTTTGTCCTCACTTTGCTGTGTTTTTGTGACTGGACTCCTAGACACTCTCATGCTTCCTACCTTCCTTTTTCACTATAATGTAATTTTCATAACCTGGTCCCAATGAGACCTGACCTCCGTATCTATCTCTCTCCTGCCACACCCCTCTACTTTTGCAATTGCTTACCTGGCCCCAATAACCATTGCAGTCTGTTCCTTACCAGAATAACAATTTGCTTACCTTTGGTAACGCCTTCTCTGGTAGAGACTCTATCTAGCCGCAGATTCCTTTCCTTACAATATTCCACAGGCATCAGACTAGTTCCAGAAGTTTTCAAGCAGTACCCCTGTGTGCCGGTAGGTGGCGTCGTTCAGCTTTGTGTCAGTGGTGTCTGCGCCGGAAATGAAATGCTTGGGGACTCTATAAATGCCACCCGGAGCACTGACGTCAGTTCCTTTAGCAACTTTCCACACCAGGAATGCCGGTCCACAATGAAGACTGACAACTGGACTGAAATTCTAAGGCCCTTATAAAGGTGACCCTCACACTGTAATCAGTTCTGCGAGCGTGGAGGATGGGATGGCCAGTAAGGAATCTGCGTCTACATAGAGTCTCTACCAGATAAGGCGTTGACAAAGGTAAGCAACTTGTTCATCTGATAGAGACATCTAGCCACAGATTCCTTATCTTAGAATAGAAAACCCAAGCAATGCCTCCAGGGAGGTGGGAAGCAAAGCTGATTTAAATCAGGATGTCCCACAGGACCAAACGGACCAAGCGCTGGTCACAATGGTCCTGACTGTCCAGGCAGTAATGCTTGGTTAACATGTGCAGATATGCCCATGTTGCTGTCTGACAGATATTCAGGACAGGGTCTCCTCGGGCTAACGCAGTGATCGCCGCCTTGGCTCTAGTGGAATGAGTAGGTAAGCTCTCAGGGGGTTGCTACTTGGCCAATGCATAGCAGATATTTATGCAGAGCACTATCCCTCTTGAGATGGTCCATTTCAGTACAGCCATCCCTTTCTTAGCCCCTAGGCACCTCACACAGAGTCGATCATCTGCCTGGAACTCTTTTGTGCGATCAAGGTAGAGCTACTACTCTCTCTTTGGGTCCAGACGGTGGAGTCTCTCCTCCTTTGAAGTGTGAGATGGAGAAAATAAGTTAGGCAGCGTGATATTCTGGCCTACATGGAAAAGAATCACAACCTTCAGGAAGAAGGAATCATGTGTCCAGGGTACCAGATTGTCCGGATCGAAGATGTTGTAGGGAGGGTGTACAGAGAGTGCCTGCAATTCGCTGACCCTTCTGGCCAATTTGTAATAGGCATTAGAAAAGCAGTCTTCATAGTTAATAAATGGAGAAAATGTTAGACCTGGCATCCCCTGTCTTTTTGCCTCTGCCTCCTGTATTTTTGCAGTGTGTTGGATTTCGTTTTTGCTGGTCTAGATGCTTTGGGCACATTGCCACTGCTGATCAGTGCTAAAGTGCAAATTCTCCCTATGTAAATTGTGCATATGGATTGGTGTTTGCCTGATTGGCTTGTTTGACTTACTACTAAGTCCCTAGTATAGTGCAATGTGTGTACCCAGGGCCTGTATGTCAATTGCTGGTAGTGGACCTGCAGCAGTGATTGTGTCATCCACACAAGCAGCCTTTCAAAATTAGTCTCAGACCTGCTACTGCAGCCTCTGCGTGCAGTCTCCACTGCCTTGTTGATCTGGCAAGTGCACCCATTTGCCAGGCCCTAACCTTCCCTTCTAGTACATGTGAGTCACCCCTAAGGTAGGCCAAAGTTATCCCTATGGGCAGGGTGCAGCGTAGGTGAAAGGTAGGAGATGTACTAATATGTGTAATATGTCCCGATAGTGAAATGCAGTGACTTTAGTCTTTCACAATTGAAAGGCTATCTGCCCCATAGGATAGAATTGGAGTTTATTTATAATATCTTATTAGTATAACTTTCCATTGGGACAAGATAGAAAGGTGGAGTTTGGTATCTCTGAACTCAGAATATAAAAATGCTTATTTTGGTAAAGATGATTTTTGTATTGTGTGTTTGAAAATACCACTTTCACAAAGTAGGTATTTTCTGGCTTAGCCATACTGTGTGCCTCTGCTGGTTTGTGGATTGACTGTCTGGTTTTGGAGTGACAGACGCTGGGGATGTGCATTCTTCTCAGACAGCCACTGGAGGGGTTGAGGTGTGTCTTGCTTTTCCTGGATGAGTCTGGGCTGGGGTGAATAGACCTGGGTTGCATTTAGAGTAGTGGGAGGAGATTTCACTGCACCTGAATAGTGTTGGTATGCCTTGGTCAATGCTGTCTCCATCTCCTGCCGGGAAACTGGGCCACAGAGGACAGAACTGGTTTTGACTGAGCACAGAGTCCCTCTGCCACAAGAGAACAAAGAGAAATGGAGCATAGATATTGGGGCCCAGACCCCAGGACTATAGATTACTTCTGGACTCAAAAGGAGCATCTGCCAAGGAGAAGAACTGGGAAAGCTGAAGGAGAAGTACTGCCCCTTTGCTGTGTATTGTCTGGGGTTGGCCTGCAGTGGCTGTTTCTGTCAAGGAGAGGACAACGACTTTGTTGTGTGCTGTGTATCTGCTTGCAAAAGACCTCCAAGGGCCTGAAGTAGAGCTTGCCTCCTGTTTTGAAGTCTCAGAGACACAAAGACTTCACCACCAGCTCCACTGAACTTCCTTGCTGGGAGTTCTTACCTGCCAAGAGGTGCCTGTTCCTGCTTTGGACCTCTCGGTGTTGTTCTTGCTGCTTGGAGCTGGGAAAAGATAAGCAACTACGGAAGCCTGAAGCACCCATTTCCGATGCAAGACCGTAGTGCAGGAAGAATTTCCACGCATCGCCATCGTGCTGCTGAAGAAAGCGACAGAGCGCCTGCAAACGGCTGGAAAAATTGCAGCACGCCGAGTCTCGTGTACCGATCCCTGAAGTCTGAGATCACAGCACCGACTCCGATGCAGGCCCTGCTGAACGACTCCAAGAACTAACACATCGTGGGACCGCGGCTGAAGAGATCAATGCAGCACGGTTGCCACTCCATCAAGCACCAATGCATTGCACCGGGGAGCCAAGTCTACAGCAACGCCAGGGCCGCATTGTAAGGAACCGATGCATCACCTCCCCCGGAGAAAGGAACCAGCGTATCACCTTTCTGTGCACAAGGAACCGACGCATCACCTTTCCCTGCGGCTATTTCTGCTTATGATTTTGACACATCCTAGGTACTTTGTGTTGAAAGTGTTGCATCTATAGTGTGCTATAGATAGAACGGTTTTACCTTTTAAAGTCAAATCATGGTAACTATATGTTGGATTTTTGTCATTTCAGTCTTGTTTGGTTTAGATAAAGATTACTTCTTTTTCTAAACTGGTGCAGTGTCCGTTTGTAGTGTCTTCACTGTATTACTGTATGTGTGCACAAATGCTTTACACACTGCCTCTGAGATAAGCCTGCAATGCTCGTGCTAAGTTACCAAAGGGGTGAGCAGGGATTGTCTAGGGTGAAACTCCCTTACCCTGACTAGAAGCAAGGGTCCCTACTTGCACAAAGGTACCTACCTCTGTCAACTAGAGACCCCATTTCTAATAGAAAGCAATTGTGCAGTGGCTCACATGATGTGCACATTAGGTCCTTTTGTGGCATCATGAAAGGCCTGGGAGGAAATATATGTTGCAAACGTTTGAGTAACCTAACCACTACAGGTAACTTGAACAAAGAAGATTGGTCTGGCAACCACAAAAAGACTGAAATGGAGGTAGCTGTGCCGAGAGCAAGGCCCTGCTGGGCCTAGGATAGACCAAACAGAAGATCCTGAGAAAGGGGTGCAGATAGAGGACTGATGTTCCTATATTAACACCATGCCACAAATGTAACCCACTGGCTGGTGTATACCGACTTGGAGGAGGGATGCCTGGCTGCTAGAATAACATCACAGACTTTATGAGTAAGTTTGAAAGCTGTCAACTGTCACCGCTCAATTTCCACTCATAAAGGTGAAGGGTGTGCAGGTTTGAGTGTATGACCCTCCCCTGTTGTTGCAACAGAATATCCTCTTGATGAGACAGCCTGATCGGGGGACTGATGCTCACGCTCAACAGCTCGGAATACCAGACCTTCCATGCCCAATTCGAAACCACAAGAATGATTTGGACCCAGCCATTCCTGATCTTCTTGAGAACTCTGGAAAGAAGTGGTACTGATAAGAAGACATACAGGAGGCCAGAGCTCCACTCAAGACTAAAAGGGTCTCCGAGCGAAAGACGCCTTGGAAACTCCAGCGCACAAAATTGCAGACATTGCAAGTTCTTGGCGGTGGCAAACAGATCTAGCTAAGGCTCTCCCCATTCTTGAAAGAGACCTTGCAGCACCTCTGGATGGAGATGCCGTTATTGATCCACTAGGCATCGTCCTCTGAGTTTGTCCACCCTGACCTTCAGGAAGCCCGCTAAGTGTTGAGCCACCAGGGAAACACCCTGGTGTTCCAGCCATGTCCAGAGACATAGAGCCTCTTGACAAAGGGTCCACAACCCTACTCCACCTTGTTTGTTGTAGTACCAGATGGCAATTGTATTGCCCACGAACACAGGTACCAGTCTTCTCTTGTTAGAAGGAAGAAAGGCTTTCAATTCAAAGCAGATTATCCAAAGCCCTAACATACTGATGTGAAGACCAGAGTCCTCTGATTTCCATCACTCCCAGATGGCTGTCCCAGCCAAGTAGTGGCACATCTGTCACTATGGTCAGCTCTGGTTGAGGAAGGTAGAGAGATCTGCCCCTGACCCAATCATGGTTCGTCACACACCACTGCACATCTTTCAAAATTCCCTCCGAGAAGTGGACCTGTTGGAGAGATTCACCTGATGCTGTGCCCACTGGAACTTCAGGTCCCACTGCGGAGTCTGCATATGTCAACAGGCATGTGTTACAAGCAGGATACAGGATGCCATGAGGTCCAACAGCCTCAGTGTCATTCATAACGAAATCCAGGATAGAGGCTGAAACATTTGTATCAAAACCTGAATATCCTGGACTCACCAAAACTGTACTTTGTCCAAAACAGCTCTGATGAAAGGAAGCGCATTATAGGGAGTCAGGTGTGAGTTTGGCACATTGATAGTGAACACCAGCAAGTGCAGGAGGTTCAACGTAGTCTTGAGGTGGGAGACAACTGCCTATTGTGAGCCCGCCTTTAACAGCTAATCTCGAGGTAAAACTGGTATCCCTGACCTCCCTAGATGTGCTGCAACCCCCGTCAACACTTTGGATAACACTCAATGGGTGCTGGTAAAGCTGAAGGGGAGCACTGCAAAGTAAAAAGTACTCTTGGCCCACCGTAAAAGGCAGGTAACATCTGTGGACAGGCAAGACGGGGTTGTGAAAATATGTGTCCTGCAAGTCATACGCTACCATCCAGTCTCCCGGGTGCACACAGGACTTGAGGGAGCATGAGCATTTTGAATTTCTCCTTTATCAGAAATAAATTGTGAAGGCGCAGGTCTAGGAAAGTACGGAGGCCTCTGTCCTTTTTGGGCACCAGAAAGTAGCGATATAGAAACCATGACCTACTTCTGATGCCAGCACCCTCTTGATTGCTCCCTTGGCCAAGAGAGTCAACACTTTCAGATGGAACAATGAGAGGTGGTCCTCCATCGGCTGTTTGTAAGTGGGTGACATGGGTGTAGGTGTTGTCATAAAGGGGATGGAGTAACCCCTTTTTACAATCTGTAAAACACAAAGGTTGGATGTTTCCAAACTTCGGTGGTGCAGGTGATGGCCTATCCTGCCCCCCACTGGATGCCTTAGGGCAAACTAAAGAGGTTTAGAGACTGCAGCTGCTGGGGGCTGCATACTTTGGCTACCTCTCCCACATGGTCTGTGGGACCCGTGTCCAAGGCTACGAAAATGCTGGGAAGGTATGAATGCGGTTAAAAACCCCTTCTGTGGCAGAAGGTTGACTGAGGTTGACGAGGGGCCATGGAGAAGCCCAAGGAGCTGGCCATAGATCTGCTATCCTTAAAGCACAGCCGCACTGAGCCTGTTTTCTCTCCAAAGAGACGAGAGCCCTCAAAGGGCATGTCCATTAGTGAGGCTCGGGCATCCCCTGAAAAGCAGGTGGTTCTCAGCCAGGCATGGCGCCGAAGGGTCTCCGTCAATGAGATCACTCTACCCAGCAAGTCTGTTGTGTTCAGTCCACATAGTATGTTGAATTTTGATGCCTCTCTCCCCTCAGCAATGACTTCAGAAAGTATGGCTCGGCCTCCTCCTAGTCCCACATCATATGGGAGTATCGGCCCAAGAGGCATGCGGTGTTGACCGACCACAGTGCAAGGCTGGCAGAAGAGGACATCCTCTTCGAGGAAATATCCTTTGCCCTACAGTTTCAACAAAGACCCGCTTATACCACACAGTCACTACCCTGACTGTGACGTTACGGCAGGTTACTTTAACCCACAAAGTGTTACAATGACTTGCTGTAGGGGACGCTTTGTTGGACTGGTGTTGGATTTGTAAGTCAAACACCTTTTCCTTACTGATGCATAAACTGGAGTTGGAATAGTAATTTATACTATTACAAAGTCCAGCGCCACCTAAATCAAGTCGTCGTAATGACTTGTGTGGTCAAGTAACGTGTGGTAATGTCACAGTCGGGTAGTGACTGCATTGTAAAGGCATGTGTGGTAAATGCACGTGGGGTTCCTTCATACAACCCGTCTTCCCAAAGGTATCCAACCTCTTGTATCCCCAATCCGGTGGAGTGGTATGGAACACATCAGGATTAGCTCCAGAGTTGGAGGCCTGGGCCACGAATTTCTCCAGGGTGGAGTGGTGGGCAAGGAAACTGGGGACCCCAGGAGCGGAACAGCGGTGGCAGGCAATTGTATTATGCACAGCAGGACCTTTGCAGGGCTCGGACCAGGCCCCGAGTAGGACATCAGTAAGGGCTTCATTAAAGAAGGGTTCAGATGGGGTGACTCACGACTGAAGCACCTCTGTCAAGACATTCGTCTTGGCTTCCACTGAAGGTCCAAAACCTCAGCCACCCTACACACCACTATAGCAAATGAGGAATGCAGCAAACACACTTGTCAGCTAGCTCACCATGAACAGGGGTGGGAAGTTTTATTTTATTTTAAGTAGCAAATTCTGTTTTACCATTTTAGAACTCCTTTTGGGCTGCTAGGCATTGAATATGGGAAGTCCACTACCTCTGATGTTACGCTGTTTACGCTGAGGCTCATCGTGACTATGAAGGGAAGGTAGTTGGTGCATATTTTTGGGTGCATTTTCTACTTGAGGAAGTTGGGAAAAGTGGGGGGGGGGAGTTCTGGCTCTTTCTTTTTAATTCTTCCAGTTTTTTTCTTTATTTTGATTTGTGTTGGGTAGGCCAAACCTAAGGGGATTGTAGTTTCAACTGTCAACATACTGGGTGCCTGCCAACCAGGTCCCCAGTGCCAGAGCTCTTTCCCTTAAACTGTACCATAACTGGCACAGCTTCAGACCACTTTATAAGTCCCTACTTAAGGGCACGTCTGGTACCAAAGCCATAGAAACTGAAGAAGTACCACTGGGGTGCAGCCCCAATTGTGCCATCCTAGGGTCCACTTACCAAGGCTATGCAAACTACCACTGCAGACTGAATGCCTTGAAGCAAGCAAAACTAGAAGAGTCAACATGGCACACACCTCTGTGTGCCATACTTACAGACACTGCCTGTGATATAGGTACGCCATTCCTACAGCAGACCTTACCAGCCCTAATGCAGAGTACTCTATACCTCAGGTGATGACATAGCTGCAGGAGCAGATATGCCCCTACAATATCTAAGTCCATTCTTGGAAACTGTAAGTGCACAGGCAAGCCATATAGAGTGCATGGGCAGGACACTCATCATTACGAGTTTCCTAGCTCCATGATGGCGTCACTGTACCCACAGATGTTTGGTACAAAACATCAGGTGCCCCTTGAAAACCTACAGACTACTTTTGTGGTTACTGACCATTCCCAGCCAGCCGCCACCACTAGACGTGTACCTGACCTCATGGGGTGAGAGCCTGGGCTCTCAGAGGCTCGGAACAAAGTCTCCTCCGGGCGGAGGTGTTTCAAACCTCCCCCAGGGCAGGAACAGCCTTCCAGGTTGGGAAGCTTCAAAGGCCATGCCATCTTTGAAATGTAACCCAGCGAGCTCCAACTAGTGTAGGATGCCAACCCTGCTATCATGACCTCACACATGGCGGGAGGACAGGTGGGAAAACTAGAAAGAATAGGAGGCGTGCCCACCTTCAGCTAGCACCTCCCCTAAGGTGTAGCAGGCGAGGTGAAACACATTTTCAGTCCCCTCCATCTTGATTTGGAGGGAAATCGTCATGTTCGGGATATGCCCATTCCCCAGTGGGAGGGGTCATATAGAGGGTGTAGTCAACCTAAGATAGATGGCCCAATGGCCATTACCTGGCACTATATTTAATGCCCCTAAAGGTAGTATTCAAGCAGCATCTCAAATCCCTGAACTCCAGATTTGATGGACGTAAGAAGAGAAAGGCAAAGAAGAGATTTTGACCCCAAGAACAGAGAACCTGCTGCGGATGTTTGGGCGTGAAACCTTACCCACCACTGCCAAACTTGACAATCAGTGAAGACTGTCTCATCTTGCCGCTGAGAGACCTCTACAAACCCCAAAGGTCTTCCAGCCATTCTGACTCAACCTCACTCAGACACAATTATTCTTTCTCACTCTGACTCATTCACTATCACTCTCTCTCTCACACTGACTCACTGTCCCACTCATTCTGACTCACTAAGCCTCAGTCAGACTTGAGTCACCTAGTCTCACAAACCGTAACATTCAGTTACACTCCCGGTCTGTCTCCCTCACTCATTCATTCTCACTCTTCTTATCACTCACAGTCCTCACTTTGACTCACACCTTCATTGACACTCTCTTTTACTCACACATACATGCTCACATATACACACTCTCGCGGACACACACTCTCACAAATACTGCACATTATTTAAAAGCATTTTTTACTTACCTTGCTGTCTATGCAGGTCCTATTTGCTACTGAACCTCTCAGCTTCGGAAAATTGAAACTGAAACCTCAAACCTGCGCAGTCGCAGATTCGAGTTTTTAGCCTCTGCTCATTCATCCCACCCTTTCCAAACTCTATGGCAAGCTCGGAAAGGGTGGGGTGACTTGCGGATTGATGTGTGGCCTCGGGCACTGCAGGGCTTCAGACTGCAATGCCCGTGTCTGACTTTATCTGTGAAGCTTTACCACATCACAGATTGGGAGGCAATGAGGAATACCAGGGGCCTGAGGCCAGAGTTGGGGGTTTCAACAGCCACAGATAATCTCTGATGGCTGGTGCAGGCACAAGACATCAGACATTGTCTCTGTTAGAAGGTGGTTCTGCCACCTAGAATTATTGCTTTTTGAACACCTAATTATTGAGCTTTTACTGTGGGAGACCCTCACCCAGTATTAACTCATGATGAAAGAGACTGCATGTGGATTTTACCAGTGTCCCCCTTGTGAGAGAAGGCCGCTGCGCTGCAGCAAGAGTAAGGGGCACCAGACTGGTTACATATAGACACGTGTGTACATGCGTGTGCACACGTGTAGGGGATGCGCAGGTGAGATTCCTGTTGTGCACAGGAGTAGGTAAAAATAGAAGGGTGTGGCAGGAATGATGCAGCATTGGGTGGTGACATGGAATAGACTTTATAATGTGGGAAGACACATGGAAGCGAAAGTCGGTGTGCTTTACTGTTCTCACTATAGGAACACTCCATTACTCTCCTATGAAGATGGGGACCACATGGGGTAATTTCACTTGCCTAGGGCCTACAAATTCCAGACACGCCCCAAGGTACACTGTAAGATTAAACATTTTTTTTTATTGTTTTCGTACCAACAGCTCAGTACAGTTCCCAACAGCCCCCTCCCTCCAAAGGAGACTTTTACATTCAGCATTGCCCCCGAGTATGCAGGAGAAAAGTCACCCTTCCCGCGTGGAGCCCCCCCCCCCTCTCCCTCCCGCAACCCATGTCAGTGTGCCCCCCTCTGCCTACCCCCCTCCTGACGCGCCCCCCTCATTACTATGAATCGTGTACGGGTGCTCAACCTTCCCTAGGCAACTTGGGCTTTCCCCCATGTCGACCCACACTTTATGCGTCCAGTTCTCGTCACGGCCCCCTTCCTACTCCCCGCTCGCCGCTTCCTCCTGTCGATCAGAGGTGCTCCCTTCTCCCCCCGCATCAGACATCAGCCCCTGAAGTTCCACCACCAGCGCCTCCCATGCTCGGGCCGTCGCTAGTGCCTTTTCATCATCCCTCCGAAGGGCTAATTGCAACCGGAGTGTGCCCTCTGCGCCTGCCCATCTCGCAAACGCCGTCCTCCACCTCAAAAAGCTAGGCCCCGCCCGTGATTTCCAATGCATAGTCAGTTCCCTCTTGGCCATGATCAACCCCAAGTCGTAGCACTTACTGGTAACCTTCGTTCGGCGGGTGTGGGGAAACCAAAGCAGCAGGCAGGCCCCCATTTCCGGGGCAATAGAGCGGTCTGTCACCTGATTCAGGCAATCTATAACATCTTCCCAGTAGTCACCCAACTGCGCGCATGACCAAAACATATGACGAAAATCAGCACCATCTCCCCCACACCGCGGGCACTGAGAGTGAACGCCCCCATAATATTGCGATATCTTAACCGGCGTCAGATAAGCCCTGTGTAGCATAAAAAACTGAACCAGCTGAAACCGGGCATTACGCATTCCCTTCCAGGCCCGCCGCACCAGTGTGGACCATGTCGACTCGGGGATGGGTTTCTCGAGGTCCACATCCCACTTATCCCTCAACGCGTCTAGGGGTCGCAGGCATTCCTTCGACAGTCTGCGGTAGAGGCAGGTAATGGCCTTGGACGTCCCTGCCACCATCACTACATATTGGCAGCCCGCGGCGATCGGCAGCTCCGAGAGTCCCATATTCCAATGTCTCTGGAGGCCCGCTACAAGGGCTGCGTGAAGTAAATAGTCACCCCGCGAAAGCCCATAAGAGTCCTGCAAGTCCTGGAAGGGCAACAACACCCCTTCTCTGAATAAATCACCCACTACTTGGACGCCCAGCTCCTCCCAAGCGGCTAGTCCCGACCAATCGCCCCCATGCGGGAGCGCCGTACACATACCCAGGGGGATCTCCGGGGCATAAGGGTGAGTCATGGCGGCCCTCTTCTGGCACCGGTTCCAGCACAACCTGAGGGTGCGTTCCTCTAGTGTAAGGTGGGCAAGGTCCATCCGCTGCTGAAGGACTATGAAGGCGAGCACATGACGCGGGATCAACCTGCCCTGCGGGCCCTCCGGGCCTCTATACTCCCTAGCCACCGCCTGTGTGAGCCATTGGAGTTGTGCCGCCAGAAAGTACCATTCAAAGTCCGGGACCGCCAGGCCCCCCTCCGCTCTCGGCCGCCGCAATGTGGTCAAAGCCACCCGTCACCTCCCCGAGCCCCAAATAAAGCCCGTAGACAGTGCTCAAAGTCGCTCGAAAAACGATGCTGGTATCCATATGGGCAGGGTGCGAAAAAAGTATAAGAGGCATGGTAACACCACCATCTTCAGTAGCGCTACCCTCCCAGCGCACGAAAGCGGGAGCGTACTCCAAAAACCTATGTTACCGCGCAAGCCTCGAATGGCTCTGCCAACATTCCCCTCCAGCAAATCAGGCTGGGTGTGATAGATATTAACCCCCAAATAGCGCAGGCAGCTACCCTCCCATCGTATCTCTCCCAGCGACTGGGGAGCTTGTCCACCCGGCAACAACGGGAACAAGCATGTCTTGCCCCAATTGACCTGGAGCCCGGACAGGCGACCAAAGACCTCCAATAAGGCGATTGCTCTGCGTAGCGCGCCAGCTGCGTCTGCTAAGAACATCAGCAGATCATCCGCATAAAGGGATATATAGTGGGCTTCCCCCCTCAATTGTACTCCAGCGTAGGAGCGCCCCAGTCGGGCATGCGCTGCCAATGGCTCAATGGCCAGGGCGAACAACAATGGGGATAGCGAGCAGCCCTGCCTCGTCCCCCGCCGCACTCGTTAGGGGGCTGTTATGGTCGCCCCCGTCCTCACGCGGGCCGTGGCATCGTTATAGAGCAGAGTGGTCCAGCGTACAAACCCATCCCCCAGACCAAATGCCTGCAACACTCGATAGAGATATGGCCACTCTACACTGTCAAAAGCCTTTTCTATGTCAACCGATAGCGTGTAGGCCTCTGGGTATGCGTCCCGGTCCACCTCCATCACCCGCAGCAAACGTCGAACTGAGGTGGCCGTGTTACGCCGGGGAATAAAGCCCGCCTGATCTGGATGAATCAGGGCGGTCATATGGGTCAACAGGCGCGACGCCAATATTTTGCTCAAGATTTTGTAGTCCACCGTCAGCATGGAGAGTGGACGGTACACCGTGTGAGCACTAACATCCCCTCTGGGTTTCAGCAAGGGTACCACAATCGCCTCCCAGGCGGAGGCGGGTAAATGCCCAACTCGCCATGCCTCACTGTAAAGGGCTTGCAACTGCGGAGCCAGCAACTCCGTGTACGCCACATAAAACTCGAGGGACAGGCCATCCGCCCCTGGGGTCTTTCGCCGGGCCATGTGTTTGATCGCTGCGCGAATCTCGCCCAGTGATATGGCATCTCCGAGGTCTTTCCCGTGCTCCGGGTCCAACTGGGGCAGCCGAGCCGCCAATAGAAAGTCGTCCAGGCCTTCCGGTTCACCCTGCATGGTGCTATCTTACAACTCTGCATAATAATTAGAGAACTGCTTATTTATCCCTGCCTGAGAGTAGACCAGAGTTCCCCCTGATGAATACAAGCCCCAGCTAGGCCCGCAAGAGACAAGGGTTCGCTCTTCTGTAACGAAATCTATAAGGAAGTTGGCACGGAAACTGCAAAGTACAAAAACAACGTTTATTAACCCTTAAGGGTGGTCCTACAATCCACACAACACTCTTCAGTATTGCAAGGAGTAGCACAAAGAACTTGCATACACAGTCCCCTTTTATACACAGAAAAGGGGCTCATGAGTGGGTGGATACCACAGAGTTGAAGAACATTACCATTTAGGGTCATTCTTGATACCGAATCAATACATGGGCGGAGCTAACACACTCCTTGGGCCCGCGAAAACACATGGTCAAGCAAAGCTAATTACAACAGATGTGGTCAAGTCTGGGCATGCGCCAGACGGACAAAAGAGAGCTATTTATAGACTGTTGCTAGGCAGATTACAAGAGCAACTAACACAGAGGTCGGACTCTCCTCGTGGTGAACACGTGGCAGCATGCCAATACAAAATGGAGTCCGGACTTCGGCCAACATAATGAGGAAAACACGATAAAAGGGAAATATTAATGTTTTCAGTAAATGCTTAATCACATTCTGCTTTAATTTACAACAGACGACCCTTTCAGCATTTACTGAAGACATCTGGTTTCCAAGAACAATCATCGTATATGTCAATTATCATCATTCCTTTAACCTCTTTAGCTAGACCCTTCTGGCGGGCAACATCGGCAATAGCTTTCTTATCTGGAATGCAGAATGAAATGCATACGGAACAGCACAATGGTCCACATTGAATACACATACAGAGAAAGAACAGAATTGCTATAATAATGCAGAGACCAGTTAAGACCTTCCATCCCCAGGCAGTAACCAACGCCCAAAACCATCCAGAAAAGGACCAAGTGCCGGTTTCTGTGTGGATTTCAGCTGCTATTTTATGCAGCTTGTTAATGGCGTTATAAACGGATGGCGTATGATCAGGAATGAACACACAGCAGCTACTTCCAATAATTTTACAGGCTCCTCCTCGATCAGCTAGCATCACATCCAATACCATACGGTTCTGCAATGCAACAATTCTGGTAATCTGTAATTCTTCTGTAAGATTCCCAAGAGCAGCAGCAGTCTGATTAGTCACAGCTTCTACCACTCTTGTTAATCTTCGGATCTTCCTACTATTCAAAGCGGCTCCAACAAAGAAAAACAGTCCTAAGTTAAAATCAATATACTGTTGCAAGCTGGTATCTGTTTGATCCACCTCATCAATTGATAGAGTACGTTTATATCTATTTACAGTCACATTATTCAACAGTTTTAAATCCTTATGATATGACGCAGGTGCTAAAAATACAGGAGGTAATAGGAATGATACATAGCATACCCCAGACCACCCAGCCGGTAAACGGTAATAACCTTTATTTCCACATACAAAGTAGGTATTATGGGACGCTAAGAAGGTGCTGTTGTTTAACCCATCGATGTTTAGTACGGTTATACAATCACTGACACCCACAGGAATAAAACCCACACTCTGGACACACAGGTCCGCTTGGGCTTGTGCTACTTGGATTACGAATTTGTCCTTCCCCACAGTGTCTCTGGTGTTCGTGAAGATGTAGGGAATGGATTCATTGTCTGGTCGGTACTCTTCCCACTCCCAAATTGTCCCATTCGCTTGTGGATATCCATTCTTGTCCAGATGGCATTCTTTATTAAGTCTGAAAAGCAACCGTCCCACTGTCGGTTTCCGAGTGGCAAACAACAAAGTGTACCATGCTCTACAAGAGCCATTGTGAGAGAAAGGAAGTGGTATGAATGGCGTTCCTCCTTTCTTCTGATGGGCTGGCATCATCCCACATATCCAACAGTTCGTAGCGTTTGTAGCAACGTGGGTGTGATGCAGCATCTGAATAAAAGTGTTATTCAAATAGGATTGTCGGTGCTTCAACTCTTGATATGGCAATGTATAAAAGTAGTGCTCCGCAGGCACTGGAGTCGTCAACACAAGCGTCTCTCGAGCAGGAGTTGCCTCCTCCACAAACCATGTGGTTATACCAACGATGGCTACTGTTAGCATGAACCCCAACGCACAAAGAATTTTCTTCTTCTCCATGTCAAAGGAAACAATACCCTGATATCTTCCTGTAACTACAAAGTCTGTCAGAACTCTTCCCCTTGGGCAGCGGTTGATTTCTTCACCAGCGGGCCAAGACGGGTGTCGCTACACTAATGCAGGGCTGATCCCCCCCCCTTGCCTCATCGGCTCTCCGTTTCACTAACCCAAGGGCCGTTCTGACAGTATGTCCCGGTACTGGAAATCTCACTTCCTTGGTCGCAGATGATATCGCCTTCCTCCAGAAGTCGTGTGGTCCGAAAAGAGCTCCTCAGTGTCGTTTGGCTCTGCAGCACGGCCTGTCTCTGCTGCTAGGATGTCTCGTTGATCGGTCAGCACAGCAGACTCCACCAATCCGGGCGGTACCTTTCGACAGTGCAAGGAATGGATCCAATTCTTCCTGTTCGAGACTCGCACAGCCGTCCTCGTTGCAAGAAGGACTTGCTCAGGTCCGACCCATCTCGGCTCCAAACTGTTCGATCTGTCGAAAACCTTTATCATCACATGATCTCCAGGCCGGAGACCATGTCCTTCGCCAGTAGACCGATCAGGGAGCGCCTCTCGGACCTGTTGATGAATAGAAACCAAGTTATCCGTTAACTGTGCCAGATAATCACTCATCATCACACAAGGTACATCATACACAGCCTTAGGCCTTGGTGGTCCCCAGATATTCATTGGGCGTCCAAATACAATCTCATAGGGTGTAAGGCCGGTTCGAGAGTGTGGCACCGACCTAATTGACAATAACGCCAGTGGCAAGGCGTCTGGCCAAGTCAAAGATGTTGAAGCTTGAATTTTAGCGATCTTAAGCTTCAGCGTACCATTATACTTCTCGACTAATCCTGCAGACTGGGGGTGGAATACGGCGTGGAACTTCTGGGTGATGCCTAGGCCCTTCAAGACATACTTTATAACATCCGCTACAAAGTGAGGGCCATTATCACTCCACAGAAGTCTACAGACGCCGTATCGGGGGAAAAACTCTTTCAGCAATAGCTTCGCTGTAGTCATTGCAGTATTGTCTTTCGCAGGGTACGCCTCAACCCATTTACTGAAGGCGCAAACCACTACTAGAACATACTTCAAATTGTTACAGCGCTCAAGCTGAATGTAATCCATCTGCAGAACCTCAAAGGGTGCAGTGGGCGTCGCAAATCCTCCTGCTGGAGTTCGCGTGCCTTTCCCTGGGTTATACTTCAGACAGATCATACAGGTCTGCACCACCCTCTTTGCCGTGCTAGCAATCTCTGGATGCTCCCAGACTTGGGTAAGCAATTTCACAATTGCGGAAGCTCCAACATGTGCTAGCCCATGTGCCATCTGAACCATAGGTTGTACAAAGGCCGTGGGTAATTTCCATCTATCCATCTGCTTATTTCTCCAGCAACCCTCGTCATCCAGTTCTCCTTCGCTAGCCCATTGTTCCCGCTCTTTGTCAGAAGCGGTCTTTTGTATTTCTCGCACTTCCTCCTTCGCATCATGCCATCTCTCCACCTGTGACTTCACTACATACATGGCAGTAGTACCGGGCTGCATCGCAGTCTCCCGTGCTACTCGATCCGCTAACGCATTCCCTTCTCCAACCTTATCAACCACTTTCCTATGGGCGCTACACTTAACAATGGCGATTTTCTTTGGGTATGTCAATGCAGTTAAAAGGTTGTGGACTAACTCCCCATGCACTATCTGCACCCCATGTGACGTTAGAAACCCTCTCTCCTTCCAGAGTAGGCCGAAATCGTGCGCTACTCCGAAGGCATAGCGGCTGTCTGTGTAAACATTCACACACAATCCTGTACTGAGCTCACACGCTCGTGTTAACGCTATCAGTTCCGCTGCTTGAGCTGATTTCTGTGGTATGCGTGCTGTCTCCACTATCGTCTGTAACGTGGTAATTGCATACGCTGCTGAAGCCGTACCATCTGGTAGCTTCAGGCAAGATCCATCTACCCACAATTCTCCATCTACCTCTGAAAAGGGCGTATCCTGGAGATCAATACGACCCTTTGTTTGTTCCTCAGTCACAAGAATACAATCATGCGCTTTCTGTGCCTCAGGCTGGGTCTCGGGATATGGCAACAATGTGGCCGGGTTTAATGTCACGCACCTTTTCAACGTAATATGAGGAGCTAAAAGCGTCAACTCATATCCCGTTAAACGGGCACTGGTCAAATGCTGCGTCTTTGTTTGATTAAGCAGGGCATCAACAGCATGGGGAACTAACACCAACAGTTTATGGGACAATACAATTCCTTCGCTCTGCCGTATTGACACAGCTGTCGCCGCAACCGAGCGAAAACACCCTGGCAATGCTCGGGCGACAGGATCAAGTACAGCCGAAAAGTATGCACAAGGGCGCTGCTTATCGCCGTGCATCTGCACTAAGACTGATAATGCACATCCATCTTTCTCATGCACATACAACGAAAAGGGTTTTGCATAATCAGGGGTCCCTAACACTGGTGCTGAACAAAGGGCCTGTCTCAATTGCTGAAAAGCAGCGTCACACTCATCTGACCAGGGGATCGGGATGGGCGTGTCTTTTGTCAGGAGAGCTAGTAATGGCTTAGCTATGTGTGAAAACCCCAATATCCACTGTCTACAAAAAGAAACAAGACCCAAAAATGCACGTACATCCTTCTGCGTGGATGGCCTTGGTGTGTCCAAAATTACTTGGATACGATCTGGTGTGAGTGCACGCCCCTCCTTAGACAAAAGGTGACCCAAATAAGTCACCTTTGGTCTACAGAATTGCAATTTCTTCCTAGAGACCTTGTGATTGTGGGATGCTAAAAAGGAAAGTAAGGCTATCGTACTTTTCTCGCACAACTCCAGGGTGTCAGCCGCCAACAAGATGTCATCGACATATTGAATGAGGGCGACCCCCTTGAGTAAGGCAAAGGAATCCAACTGTCGTTTCAAAGACTGACTATAAATACTAGGGCTTTCTGTATAGCCCTGGGGAATTCTACAAAAACGATACGATCTATTGTTTAATGTGAACCCAAAAAGAAATCGGCTATCCGGGTGAATGGGAATAGAAAAGAAGGCATTTTTCAAATCAATCACTGAGAACACGGTCGCCGTAGGCGGGACCAAGGTAAGCAACGTCGTGATATCAGAAACCACCGGGTACTGAGGTATCACGATCTTGTTTACCTCCCTCAAATCAATTATGAACCGATAGACCTTTGCATCCGTGTCCTTTTTCAGAATAGGGAGAATCGGACTGTTAAAGATATTATAGGGAACTTCTTCCACTACTCCTACTGCGATCAGGTCTTGCACAATCTGTATGAGAGCCTCCTCGCCCTCCTGGGAAATACGATACTGTGGGAGGCGTGGTAGTACCGCCCCCTCCTGGACACTAATGTGGACCGGAGGAATCACCATTTGTCCGACATCTGTGTCCGAAGTCGCCCATAAAGCTCGGGGGAGGGTAGCTAACAGCGCATCCTCTGATATCGTACACATCCGCCCAGATCGGGGGTAGTTGTCATTTAAAATCACCCTCACACCCTCAGGGGAACAACGAATTGTAGCCCTAAAGTACTTTAACATATCAAGGCCCATAATGTTATCCGGTGTGTACGGAGCAAGCAGAAACGGACAAGGCGCAGAAAAGCAATCAACTTTAAATGCAAGGGGCTGTGAAAGAGGGCTTCGGGAGAGTGTACCGTCAAACCCTACCGATGTAACTATTGAGCCGGATGGGGGAGCCCCCGGAACCAAGTACCTAGACAATGCACTACGTGTCGCTCCTGTATCCACTAGGAACTGATCGGTAGAACCTAAAACCTCAGCCGATACATAAGGACCCGTCTGATCGACCGGCACCTCAACTGATTCAGACCCCCATCCAACGCATTCCTATGCATGCTGAGAATCATGATATCCCGATCGATCGATGTCCGATACATGATACTGGTGATGGCGATCGAAAACATTTGAGCTATCTCGGTGCTGTCCGGCAGTATCGAAACGGGCATTATCGTTGGAATTCCCTCTAAAGTTCGAGAAACCCCCTCTACCTCTCGGGCCACCCGGAGTGTGCCCCTGACGCGAAGCACGCAACGCTGGGCAATCCCTGGCCCAATGGCCCAACTGCTTGCAATACGCACACTGGTTCCTATTCAAATCAGATCGGCCCGAAGGGGGACCATAAGATCCGCCCCTTCCTCTATTATTATTACCCCGGCGGGGCGGGCCATATACTTGTGCTAACATCACTTTAGTTTTGAGATCTTTCGATTTCTTCTCCTCCTGGCCCTTCGCCTCGTGCTCCTGACGCTCATAATACTGAGCGATGGTCAGAAGGGCCGTCGGTGTCGCGGAGGACCAAGAACTCTCACTCGCTTTTAACCGGGCCGCAACTGCCGGCAGCAGATTAGCCACATATTTGTCCGCGAAAAGGTGGCGACCCGTGTCGTCAGTAAGCGACTGGCCACTAAAATCATGAAACGTCTCCTCAAAACGCGTAAAGAAGTCCGCGACTGACTCGTCAACTTTCTGCTTACATGCAGCTAACATATTCCAGTCAATCTTTTTAGGGGGGATAATCGTCTTCAACTTAGCCACAATAGCCGCAGGGAGATCTAAAATATTCTGGGGTGGTTTCTGTGCGGGCTTCCGTTCCCTATCCTCATCCTCAAGGTCAGACCACCGAGCCTTAAAGGCAACCGCATCATCTACCTTTCGGACAGAGCGCCACGTATCCGGCGGTAGGATAAGGCCAAAGAACAAGTCTATATCCGCTAAGGTCATAATGCAAGAATTCAAGGCCGCCTCGACTTCTTCATAGAAGGCCGCTGGATTCTTGCGGGGGTCAGGCAGCGCATTCTTTAATGCCATAACATCGGCCCTATGCCATGGAGTGTAAACCCAATTATATACAAAATATCCCCTTGCATCGGCGGAGTTAATATCCGAGCTAGTCCCTGCTCCCTTGGGAGGAACATACAAAGGCGCCGCCTCTCGCATTGGTTTAACATGCACTATGTCATCCTTATCTGACTGGGAGGCGGATGGGTGGCCCCCTGCTGCAGACGAATCCGACTGCTTCTCCTCCTCCGTTTGTTGACGTGCTTTCTCTCTAAGGGCCAGCACCTCGTCCCGCAAAGCGAACAGCCGCCGAGCCGCCTCAGAAGCCTTAGGGGGAGAAAAAACACCATTACGTAATGCTCCGGCATCCGAAGACACTTCGTCAGGCTCAAGGACACTAGAATATTTTCGGAAAGCAGCAATTACTTCTTCTGAAAAATGAGACAGAAAATACACCCTCTCTCTATCTTGCCACGACCCCCAAGTATGGAACAACTCATCCTTAGACATCTTGCCCTTAAGTGCACGGAGGGAAAGTTTCCGAAGCTCAGCCATATGCTCGGCCGATAACATGGACCGTGTGTCGACCTTACCCGGAGCCGGGCCAGAATCTTGCGGCCGCGGAGCAGATGCGCCAACATAAGGGGGCGGAGAGCGATCTAGTAAATAAAAATCGTCATCAGGATTATTAAGGACAGGATAAAGTGGCTGACGAACAACATATTGACCCGAAACTTGTAGCCTTCGCTCTTTCTCTTGTCTGTCCGTTTGCTCTTTGTCCTCTCGACGCTTCGCTTCCTGCGCTCGCATATGATCATTCTTTCGTTGCTCCTTATCAAACAGCGCTTTCTCACGTTTCTCTCGCTCACGCACTTCCTTCACCCATAATCGCACACACTCAAACATATCCTGACGAGCACGTCGCTTACACATACACTGTTCCACATACTCAATCTTACGTATATCAAACGATCCATACAAAGGCCATCGCAACTCAGGATCCTTCCTCGTATATTTCCTCCATAACGTGCTGTACATTATGGAAGAAAGACCATGCTTCACGTACATATCCCTATTAGGAGTCCCCTCTGGGGGAGCTGGAGCAGATTCCTCGAGGTTCAACCGGTGTCCAAAACAGCAGCACCACTTACGGAGTGCGCTAAAAGCAGGCATGCTAGGAATAATGCAAAATATGCAGTATTATCAAGAAAAATGGCACTTAATCGTTGCGCCGTTCAAAGTTTACACAGCTCCGGAGAAATCTCTCCACATTACCTGCCTATATGTGTTGCAACGCATATATTTTCACAAAGACAAATTCACAATATGACTAGTCACCATCAATCAAACTCAAATAGCCAGACCAGGCTTCAAAACTCGGAGCAAGTACCGTACAACGGTTCTTACCAATCAAGAGTCCAGGTTCCAACTGCCAAGCTCCACAATCGCCCAAACGGCTCTCACGGCAGGACCGACAGAAGAGATCTCAGTCGATGACCGGCGCCACCCAGACGGTCAGCTCGGAAGGGAAGGAAGAAAAACCTCGGGATGCCAGGGCTAAGACGCCGCTGGCAGTGATCACGTCCCCGGCCAAACTCCTCACCTTCGTCGCGACCAGTCCTTCGAGCATCTGAGTCGCCGATGAGCCCCACGTGACGGGCGCCAATTGATGAATACAAGCCCCAGCTAGGCCCGCAAGAGACAAGGGTTCGCTCTTCTGTAACGAAATCTATAAGGAAGTTGGCACGGAAACTGCAAAGTACAAAAACAACGTTTATTAACCCTTAAGGGTGGTCCTACAATCCACACAACACTCTTCAGTATTGCAAGGAGTAGCACAAAGAACTTGCATACACAGTCCCCTTTTATACACAGAAAAGGGGCTCATGAGTGGGTGGATACCACAGAGTTGAAGAACATTACCATTTAGGGTCATTCTTGATACCGAATCAATACATGGGCGGAGCTAACACACTCCTTAGGCCCGCGAAAACACATGGTCAAGCAAAGCTAATTACAACAGATGTGGTCAAGTCTGGGCATGCGCCAGACGGACAAAAGAGAGCTATTTATAGACTGTTGCTAGGCAGATTACAAGAGCAACTAACACAGAGGTCGGATTCTCCTCGTGGTGAACATGTGGCAGCATGCCAATACAAAATGGAGTCCGGACTTCGGCCAACATAATGAGGAAAACACGATAAAAGGGAAATATTAATGTTTTCAGTAAATGCTTAATCACATTCTGCTTTAATTTACAACACCCCTGCCCCAACCAGGGAGAGTACCGGGGTGCCTCGGGCCGTCGGGGTCGCCAACCATGCCAGAAGGGATCCCACTTTATCTCTCTCCGCGTGCGCCCGGGTGAGGTAGTCCTTATGGTCAAAACAGCGAAGCTTCTCCACTCGCACCGCCACTCCCTCACGCGCCTCGACAACCGCGGCCAGCATGCCCTTCCCCGCCTGATGCGCGCGTTCGGCCGTACGCAGTCGGGCCTCCGCTCCCTCAATGTCTTTCAGCAATGTCTTCCGCACTCCGGCGTTGGACGATATGCAAATCCCCCAAACGACCGCCTTAAACGCATTCCATTCCATCGCCCGACTCGATGCCGTTTCCGAGTTGTTCCCAAAATACTGCTCTACGCAGCCGCGAACCTCAGCCCTGAAAACCTGATCTTCCAGCAGCAAGGGGTTTAGACGCCAAGTAGGAATCGCCTGCCGTTGTCTGGACCATTGCAGCGCCCCTACGCAGGGGTTATGGTCAGAGATGGTTTTTGCCAGGTATTCACTATGCCGCATCGAAGTCTGGGCATCCGGCGAACACAGTATACTATCCAGTCGGACATACAACTCATGGGGGGCTGAGTAGAAGGAGTAATCCTATCTGTCGGATGATGGGTCCGCCAAGTGTCCACCAACCCCCAGGTTTCCTGCCAAGCCCGTCTACTGCTGGCCACCCGATGGATCACTGACTGTGCAAGAGGCGGGTGGGACCTATCCAAATCAACATCAATCACTGAATTAAAGTACCCTCCCATCACCACCGTTCCCGTCAAATATGATGCTAGCTGTCCCGACAGTCTGGAGAAAAAGGCGGCCTGGTCTATATTAGGTGCATACACACTGCATAATGCCATGTCCCTCCCGTCCAGTCACCCCTGCACTGCTACAAACCGTCCTTCAGGGTCCACTAGCGTCGTCAATGGCTGGTAAGGGACACCCGCCCTCACCCAGATCAGGGCCCCCCAGTCAAACTTCGAAAAGGTAGTATAGAACAATTGGCCCCTCCAGCGCCGATGTAATGCCTTCCCCTCCTCTCGATCTAAGTGGGTTTCTTGGAGGAAGGCCACCTGGACCCCTCTCTGCACCAAGTAGGCATGGACTTCATGTCTCTTCACCATAGAGGTGAGCCCCCTCACATTCCAGGTCAGAAATCTCAATTCAGGTGGGGTCGCCATCCCAGCTCCCGACCAACCGCCCTTTCCTGGCCCTCCTGGGCACACTGACATCCCCCTGAAACCATGTAACTACCCAACTCCCCGAACTCCCTCCCTTCCCCAGAACATGTGCTAAACCACAGTTACCCATTCACAAGGTACACTGTAAGATATGTGAAAAGAAGTATTCTGCTAAGTCCACAGCCATATCTGTACTGCTTATGGGTCATCCAGAAATGTCATTTTCCTCTGACTCCGCTTATAATCAGAGCTGGATTAATGACCTTCCTCCCCACACTGTAGCATCAGAGGCCTAGCCCTTCACTGGAAGCATTCCTAAGGGCAAATGCCTCCTCTCCAGGAGGAAGAGATGGGGGTGGAGCTGCAGGTTATCTATCAGTAGCTGTCACCCGGTGCCAGGCACCAGGGCTGCTCCGGCCCCAGGATCACATTGAACGTTTTTCACTCCACAGACCATTACAAAAGTGTATGCCAAGATTCCACTACCAGACCGCAAATATAGTTCTCAGGCATCATGTCAATACAGGTTTTTTACCTTTGGTGCCAACGAATCTACTTTTATTTTCTTCAGAGGGTCTTAAAAACGGCTTCCAAATTGCTGATTTATTTGAATAGGTGCACACTGCAGGACTCTGCTAACCTCTAAACACTATCGTGCTTTTTGAGCTCATTTGTGGTCTACATTTGTCCAGCTCATCGCTAAAGGCTGATGAGCTCGACAAGGGAGCATTTTTGAAAGAACTGCTTGCCCTCGTTGTATTGAGCACCAGAGAGCTAATCACAGGTTTCTGTAACTTTCACCCTTATCAGTGTTTCTTCAACACTCTCCACTCCCTGACTGACTTACACTGCTTACCTCCCTTTTCCCGAATCCACTCACTTGTACACACTAGGCGAGGCCTATTTGCTTTGGCCATTGCACGGAGAAAGTGGCATGGCCAGCAGGGACCGGTACAAAAATGTGCACTGGCCTGCAGGAAGAGAAGGTCACTGGCACTGGTGAGACACACATAAACTGTGCCTGTCGGGGGAAGCCCACAGAGGACTCGGGGTTTTCTCTGCAGGAATCAGGAGGCGGGAGACTATCCTTGAAATCGGTGGTCTCCCGCCTATATCGGGAGGGTTCGCAGGATGCTGATCAGCGCGCAGCCAGTGTTTAGTCAGGATTCAAATTGCGCACCATCATGTTATAGAGCGTTGATCTGATGCCGAGGCGTCTATCTCCATCACTTTCAGCATTTAAAGGCACACTACTTTGAGGGCCTTATAAGAAGTGTGGTAACACCTTGCACGGCTAGGAGCAGGATGGAAAACATGTAGCAATGGAGCCTCGTACAGTCAGCACTTTCCAGGGCCCAGTAGAGATCGGGAAGGTAGCTCGTACCACCTCCGTACATGGGCCTGCTGACCAACCACAAGGGTAGAGCAGACCCCACTGGGCACGCTGAGTAGAATCTCGGTGTTTTCACCGCTGGTGCATCCGGGCTCATGGCCTGGGGCGTAGGAGACACTAAAATTCTGGGGGGGACAGGGACAACCTTGTGCACTTTCCAGTGACCCTATACAAATCACCGCCCGTTAAACAAATACAATTGCATACTTTCGAAGTGAAATATTGAGAAAAGCAGGCATGTAGTCACAGTTTGCATGCATGCTTTATTGTTATTTACATTCATATAGTAATGAGACCAAATGTTTAAAAAAAACATATATATGAATCTTGCATCTTAATGCACAAAGCAAACAAAGGCCGCTGACTTAGGGTGGGGGCGTCGTGTTTGCAAGTGCATTATGGTTTGAAAAGTACCTGCTGCTGCTTTCCTGGTCTCCAGCAATTTTCAGGCAACAATAAAAATGTGAAGATAACTTTGGTGATTAATGTTCTTTTTTTGAGAGAGATCGAAAGCTTGTCTAGTGAAAGTTTTAATTCAAAAGTTCAGTGAGTTACTGCTTTTGTCTGAGATATTCTTTTGGTATTTGAAGTTTATAAGTTAAAATCCTAACATTGAACAGTGAGCTATTAACCGTCATCAAAGAGCTGCATAAAAACTTAAATGTATAGATTAGAACGTTATGATTTTTCCCCAGTCTTTCCCTATCCTAATGTTGGAAAATGGGTTCATTAGGATAGAAATCAATTCTGATTATTGAAGAGAACCCCCCAACCATGGTGTTATGTTTTACATTCTGAGTTTGTGTTTCTCTAGTGTTGCAAAGCCGCCCTAGGCACTCCCCAACTTTTTGCTGACTGGTACTGGTGGTACCTGACTGACTGACCCTGGCCTCTGCCTAAACAGCCAGTGCTATTCTGAAAGAGGCACTTAAAAATACAGTGAAAACACCTACATACACTAGGGTGCACTATGCGTTAGGGTACCCCTATGATTGGCATGACCTCTCCTATAAGGCCCTAGTACATAATAGGGCAGGGGGATTAGAACTACTTTTAAGTCCCTAGAATATAATAAGGCATGGCAGTTTAGAGGCCAGCAGCCCTTTCTGCACTTGCATGTGTGCACTGCTGAAGCCTGAGGTCAGTTTAAAAGTAGCCCTGTGTTATAGTGCTGCTTTTAAAATGCAAATTGTGCCCAAACTCGACTTTTGGGTTTGGGGAACTTACAAATTGATCAACTACAATGTTGGGGCAAAATTAAGTGGAAAAATGTTTTCCACTTAACTATGGCTATATCATATTTGCCACATAATACATCATCTGCTGCATAATCTAACGATTTCCTCCAAAACAATTTTGTAGCTCAAACGGATCCAAAATTACTAAAAGAAATGTGACTTGTGTTGCTGTGAAGTTTAGGGCCCTTTGCAAAGGTTAGTAAAGAAAACAATTCCTAAGAAAACAATTGGTCCCAGACACTCCTAATGACACTCAAATTAATACCTGTAGGAGAGTGTAGTATGCAATCAATTCATACAACCGAAAATGTATAATGTAAAGGCACATTCAACAGGGAAATCTCATAGATAAGAGGCCAACCAAAGTCAATTAAATTGCAAACATCAATTTATTTCCCGCTGAATCATATTCATAAAATGCAAACTTAGGGGCTGACTACTATGGCAGGCGGACTACAGTACCACCGCCATCGAATCGGGGAATGGGACCGCTGGTCTTCAAGGTGGAGGCCCCACGATAGGCATTACAATGCGACTGCCACTACGGTGTTCGCAGTGCCTATCTTTTACATTGCAGCAGGTGCTGCTGGCTGCATCATCCGCCGCAAAGTAAAAAAAAAGGAACATGTTAAATATATCGGTGCCTGCCACATGGTGCAGTGATATGTTGTGGGGCATCATAGATGCCCCCCAGGACCCATGTCTGGGGGCCAGGGGTAAAGGGGCCTGCTACGGGCCCCCAATGTCCCTTTCGCCAGCATTTCCATGGCAGGTGAACCGCCATTGATAAGCTGGCGGGTAAGGGACATCGTAATCCCTGCTGCGGTGCATGGTAGGCACCACCAGCATTGTAGGAACCACGAGCCCCTCCACCACACCGGCGGGCTCAAGAAGCCCGTCGGGTGCGTGGTGGTTGGTCTTTCCGACCGTCAGGTAACCACCCGCCATTGTAATATGGCGGGCTGTGATGCAGTCACCAATGGCGGTGGGACCGCCACCAACGGGGTGACGTGGCGGTACCACTGCCATTATAATCACCCCGTAAGTTTGGTGTGCATGCAAATCCTACATTACCAACCCCTGGCAAGTTGCACTGCTAGTGCTGGAAAAAGGCCAATGGAGGTACCAATGGATGAGGTGGACTGGCCTCAAGGGTCTTGTGACCTCAGTGACAGATTCACTGTCGATCTAGGATGTGCGTCTTCATATGCCTGCCCGTAAGACTGGAAGTGAACTGCAGTATGGATTGTGGTGGACAGGTCCACCTGCGGGTGCTAAGACACCTGGGCTTCTAAGGTCTATCGGGCCTTCTAAGGTGTAGCATCGGAATAAGCTCTGTCAGGAGTGTGGTATGGGGAACTGGTCATGAAGGTCTGAACATGGTTCTCCAGTTCCAAATTCAGCAGCTCTGGCCAGAGTGCCACATTCTCTCCCACACTGAACACCATACTGCCCCACTGAGAGAAACTCGCACTGCCTTCAGCACAACTCAATTGTGCTGCGACTAAATTCAAATTATGCACTAGACAACAGGAAAATGCTGCCTGAAAAAAATGAATAACACCCTGGAAAAAGCAAACACTCATAGGGAATGCAAGAATAAGCAAAGCATGTGAACTGTAATCAGAAAAAAACATGGTTACCTTAACGGTTTTAAACTCATTATTCAGAAATCAGTAATTGATTTTGCCTGAAAAGTTCAAGACATGGCTACAGGACCAGGAAGGGACCCCTTTCAATGTCCATTGCTTATATCCTTTCAAAATGTATGCAGTTTGGTTTAAAAAAGACCACATCCCCAAACACAGAGCCGCATTTTATAAGCTAAAATAATTAAAAAGTTGAAAACGATCATATTAAACGTTTCCACTCTACCCATCAACCAGGTATTGCAGTCCCTTTAGGAATGGCGCACTTACCCACCCTGGGAAAACAATGTTGTTCAAAGAAAGAAGATAAAAAGAAAGTAGCGCTTTCACTGGCAAACTCTGTAAAGTGGCGCTAATGTGTGTGGGTGTAAATAACAGTCTGGCCTGTCTGCTGTCCACTCTGTATTGCTTTATTTAGGTATTTAACTATTTTTTCTCTCCATTCCGAGGTTTTTCTTTTCAATAGAAAACGGTCAGAAAATGAGGACATTTACAGCCAAAGTGTTCAGCCTTTTTTGAATCAATTTCACTGGGGAACAAATAAAGAAAAGGAGAGGCAAGAGAGAGTACCTTAAGATCTGCCTCTTGAAATCAGCACGTAAGCAGGAGCGAGACAGAGACAGAAAGAGATGGAGGAATAAAGAGAGGAGGGCAGCCGCCAGAGGCAGATCAGGAGTAGTGGACACGGTCCTTGCCATGAAGGAAAAGAGACAGCGTTGACTTTTTCTCCGTTCTCTGACCTTCCCAGAACGGCTGAGCCTTCCTGCAGCATAAAAAAAGGCAGAGGGCGGGTGGCCTCTGACTCCAGGCAGGTCAAGTGCAGGGCCATTAGGTAGCGCTTTCGCGTGCTAATGGCCCTGCGATAACAGAAGGGAGAGGGGAAATTCCTTTGTCCCCTCGTCCCCCCCACCCTTGTCCCCCGTGTCCCCCCCACTCCAAAATCTGGGGGGGATATATCCCCGTGTCCCCCACACTTCCTACGCCCATGCTCATGGCCCCAGACGCCGTAGCACTGCAGCCGCACTCCTCCAAAAACATGACTCTTTGGGTGGCAGCAGTGGCTATCGCTACTACAAAGCAGCAGCGACTCGTAGCTAGATCTCAGGTGGGGGCGCTGATGGACACCTGAGAGCCCCGCAACCCCGGCTGCAGGGCTTCTCAGCCGTGGGAAGTGCAGTCTCATTACAGTTTATAGGACATGAGCTGTGTCAAAGGGGCAGTAAAAGGGACACCGCCAGGATCACCGACCCAAGATGCATCAAACACGAAGCAAGCCCGCCCAGGCCCGCCTCACTCCTCCAGCCGCTGATGGCAATGGTCATCAAGGCTCCGCATCGAGGCTTTCCCTGCTGTTCATACATGCGAGCGGAGTATGTGGTGAGCGCAGGGGCCACTGGCAGCGCCCGAGGCCTTCAACAGGATCAGCCTCAGCCCACTCCAATGGCGCCGGAACAGTGCCTTCCCTGCGCCAAAAGACGTCGTCAGAGGATACCACTGTGATTGGCTGTCACTGTCACGTGCTTTTCAGTATGTGTTATACACACAATTCACCATATCCAATTCATTCACATCCTTATCCAGTTCATTCAGCACTGTAGGCAACACCATGTGATTCATATCCGATTTCAGTGAAGCTCATATTCATTTCAAGAACAGTGTTATTTCCCTCACTGTTATTTATATCAATTTCAAGAGTTCTTATATTTAAACCATTCTGTAATGTTAATTTTTGTATTTATTTTTAAATTTGCTTTTGTGTTATATCAATTCTATACAAAACAGTACCTTAACACATGGGGCAGCATATATTTTAATAGATTAACAGTACAGCAGTATCACTCTTTTCTCAGAATTTATTTTTCACACATCAGGATGACACCTCCAAAGTATAGTGGCATTCATCAAGGCTGAAATGAGGCCGAGATGGCACTTCAGCTACTATTACATTTGGCGCTTTTGTACAGGAATCAGTGTGTATACACATTTCCATAATGCCTCCATCCCTCCCCCATTTTACTCTTTGGGGACTCCACATCCTAGCTGCCAACGCTCCAGGAGGGGCGCACCTGCATCTGCGGCCAGGGATAGGAGTCTATCTAGCGCTGAAAGCAATCCCCACACTCCTGCAGTGTGGGCCGTGGCCGGGCATGTCCTACACCCGTCAGAGCCCGGAGGAGGCTGGGACCACCCTCTGAAATGGTGATCCTGTGGTGCGTGCTCTCTAATATTGTACTGGAGAGCTTAATAGTGTGTATCTGTTAACATGTTTGGGTATAGCTCTACCCTGGTTGCTATTCTTTGGATACTGCCTCTGGTGATCTTGAGGTTTTGATAACGCCAAATTACAATGGGCAAACGCAAACCCCAGGAGGTTGAGGCGAAAGCCCCTTCTCCCTCTAAGAATACCAGCATCAATAAAATGTTGCAGAGGGCTATGGGGATAATTTCCACAGAAATAGCCCTGACTGAGAGGACATTGTCTCTGGGAGTCCCAAATGATTCAAGCTTGGACGGCTCCTTATCATACAGCCCAGCTGGTACAAATAGTGCAGTAGACCATTTGGGGTTGGGTAACAACCAAGCCAGTGATAAGGAGGAAAATTTGGCCCCTAATCCAACAAGAGCATGCCTGCAAGTTACATCTCGACCTTCTTGAGCCACCAAACGACCCAAACAGCAGCACAAATCTCAGTCCCCTCTTGCCCCTGCTAACCCATATGTTGACTCGAACATTAGTGACCCTTATAATTCCAGCCTAGAGGGGACCATGCATACACCTCCTAGGGCTGTTGACCTCACAGAGTCCTGTTTTGGAAAAATAAAAGAATATCTGCATAAGAAACTTTCCTCACTGACAGTGCGGTTGGAGGCCATCAAAAGGGGTCTCAATTGCGTTTTATCCCAACAAAAGCAAGTTGTATGTTCCATACCAGTAGCAGTGAATGGTGCCCAGGTTATGACCTCCAACTGCCAACTCAAACTAGTTAAGGACTGTAGCACCAGCCCCACAGTCACTTTACCAAGAGATGCTGTAATTAACCATGGTAAAGGGACTGAGGTTGCAGGTACTTTGCACACATCAAAAACATTAGGAGTTAATAAGGCCTCATTGTCCTTTAACAATGGGGCTGCGGGGATTCAGCCACCTATGCTAAATACCCCAGTATCCATACTGAGGCAACCAATGACCAATCACACCACAGCATCTTGCCCCTATGTACTTTTTTTGGTAGGAGTTCCTGAGTTGAATGTGAATCAATGAATCAGAAGGAGGGTCAGGACGAGTTGACTAATACATGTTTATACTGGCCCAACAGAGGAAGTTCCCCTAGTACATGGCTACTGAGATTTTGCTCACATGGAGAGTGGTACGGTTGGGGTCGGGATCCAAGGATGATTGTAGTGATTGTATAATTATAAACTTCAGATCCCCCCAGGTAGTGCAGAGGTTATTTGGCCTGCTTCCCTGACTTAGAAGAAAGTCTATGATTGGGGTATTCCAGCTGGAGTGTTTTTATAAACTATCTTGTGTTAGGGAATGTGATAATTTTGCCCCCAAAAAAGGTCATGTCTTCACATTGGCCCTGTAAGGACTCCCATTGAGCATGTGATGAGGCCTATTGGTTTCACAGTTCCCACCTCGAATCGTTTTGATGCCATGGATGGGATGGAGTGACTTGCCCCTGACAGGAACGGTTCTGCCTGATTATGATCTCCATTAGGGAAGGGCAGGAGAGCTATCCAAGGTGATAGGGCACACTACGATGACGAGAGTGAGTCACAGTTTGAAGTCGCCGGCTTGGCTCTCGACGACAGGTCGGTCAAGTTATGGAGGTTTTTTACAAAAATGCTCCAAATGATCTCAAACGTCTGAATCTTCATCCAAGAAGGTCCTTTTATGGGTTCGGTGTGCCATTAACAACAATCCAGACTCCATAAGCTCTGGAACCTCATCCTTCTTCCCTCATGCTCCCTTCATTCTTCCTCACCTTTTACCCCTAATCGCTCATTCTATATCTCTTGGATTTCACCTTTTCTTTTCGCTTTGCGTGATAAGTGCAATTGACAATTGATGATGTCCTAAAATATTCACCACCCTGTCTATTTTAGGTCAATCTAATATCTCACGCCACATGCCTCTGTTCTTTTTCCTCATTCCTTATCACTCATCCGTATCTCCAATATCCCTTGTCCTCATGACTCAGTGATCACCCCTCATTCATCAAACCTCTCTCCTTAACCCCCATTCTCCACTTGTCACCATTCAATTCTTATTTATCAGTTCTAGTACCTCACCCCATCCCACACTCTTCTACTTTCACACCTCACTCTTTATATCTCATTCCTCATCTCTCACTGCACATTCTTTTCATTTTCACCTCTTTATTGTCTATGCCTTACTTCAGATTCCTCATCCCTCAGTCTTCATCTCCCAATGCGCAATTGTCTTTCTGACCTCATTGCTCTTCATTTCTTGCTTCCTGTCCCTAACCTCTCCTTTTTCATTTTTCACTTCTCTTTCTTCATTATGAGACCTTCACTTCTCTTCTTTTCTTTCTCATACCGCAACACATACGCCTTACTCCTTACTTCTTGTGCCAGATTTCTTGTCCCACACTCTTCACATTTTTCACTGCTCGGGCCTTAACCCTCAGTCCTCATTCTTCACCACTCACCGCTCAACCTTCGCACCTCATTATTTAACTCTCTTTTCTCACTGCTTATCCTACACTTCTCTCTTACTCTTCATCCTTTACTCCTCACTCATTACCCCTTGTCCCTCAATAACCTTTAACATATCTGTCTTAATCTCTCACTCACAATTACTCACTCTTTACCTCTCATCCCTTACTCGTCATTCCTCATCCCTCACCCTTTATCCATGGTTTTGTATTCTTACTCTTCAGTCTTCAATTCTCTGCCTTCACTCCTAATCACTCATCCCTTACTTCCTGTTTTTCACTACTCATCTCCTTGCTCCTCATACTTCATGCAGTAGCCCTCATCTCACACTACTTACACTTTATGCCTTAGTCGCAGTCCTTATCCCCATCCATCACCCCTTCATTTCTGATCTCTATCAACCCTGATTTATCTTTTACAGCTCTTCCCTAACATTTCATCCCCACACTGTGCATATAGGTTCTGTGATTAGTTATTGACTGTTGTATTCCTTTTAACATTTCTAGGTCTCGCTTAGGCAGCACTTGCGCTGACTCTTCGAGATATGCTGTATTCAGAATATGGGCTTGACGACCTGCCCATTTTCTAGCTATGTACTTAATTGGCTCCTTTGAGTGTCTTTTTGAATTGTTTTTGTTCATTGGTTAATTTGTTTCTAAGTCCCTCCTTTGTACCTTTGTACCTCCTTTCCTCCTCTTGTAGCCTCCCACGAGTACTGCCCCTGTTACATGTGTTCTTACTCTGGATGTTGTATTTACAGTGTCAAATGTCTACTTTTCTATCAAAGTCTTTGATAGAAAAGCAGACATTTGAGGTGAACACATTTAGAGTGTCACTGGTGTTGAAGGTTCTCTGTACAGGAGCTGCTTTCCACCTAAGCTTGCGAACTACCCAGAGTTCTCTGCTTCTTTTTTGCATAATTTATGTGCCAACCTAAGTCTGAAAGGGTATTGTTTTGACTTATACTGGGTGCTCCCTTGTGTCTGGACAATGCTATACCTCTCTTAAGAGCTCTAATGAGAGCGAAACACATGTCAGGAGTTGCTTTTATTCATTTCAGGTTGGCTTGGTTGGTATTTTACCAATTCAAAGCTGTAATACTGTGCCTGGAGTGGTAAAAGGCTTTTATCATTTTACAGCTAGGCTTGGATAGCACTATGCTAGTCCTATGCTTAAAAATGTTGCTGTCGAAATGGCAAAATACTTTGTCCCTTTCTATCTCGGCATGGATGGCAATGTGCTAATCCTATACTTAAAGACTTTGATAGAAAAGCAGAAATTTGAGGTGAGAAAATTTACCTGAGTGTTGCTGGTGTTGAGGGTGCTCTATACAGTAGCTGCTTTCCACCTAAACTTGAGAACTACCTAGAGTTCTCTGCTTCTTTGTTATATATATATATGTGTGTGTATGTGTGTATATATATATAAAAATATATATATACACATATATATACATATATGTGTGTGTGTGTGTGTATATATATATATCAGATCTATACATATGTGTGTGCACACACTCCTATATGTACTATATGTATATATTTATATAAGTACACAAATAGATGTGTTTCAGGAGTTTGTGTGAAACACCTATACTGGGTGTTGCCTTGTATCTGGACAGAGCTATATCTGTCTGGAGAGCTATAATAAGAGCTAAACATTTGTTGAGCCGGCCAGAGGAGCTGTTCCTTTGCTTATCTGGACATCCCTGGGGCATCCTTCCTCCCATTTTTTCCTATCTCTCTCCTGTATTTGCTGCGGCTGCACACTGCCTTGATTGGTCTGGTGGGGAGCCTGGGCAGCGTAGCTGAGAGGCTACCTGCTGGGGGTGTCTGGGGGTGTGGTGTGCCAGCCATGCCTCACCCGTGAGGCTCTGCAGGTCGGGATTCTGTGCCTGGTGCTGGCCTCAGATGCAGCCACCTTCTTGGGTGCGGGGTCACCGCGGCTGGTCAGCGCTTCTCGCTATGAGGGGGCATGTGGCGGCCCTGGAATGCATTCACGCCTGACATGGCTGACATCTTGGGGCCCCGGTATGCCGTTGTGGCCCCCTCTTGCTGCCCCCTGCAGGGCCTGAAAATCCACCCAGAGACTGCCTGTGAGTGACTGCTGACACACGCTTCTGGGATGCGCTGATTGGGAGTGCCACCATCTCTTTTTTCTCCTTTCATATTTTCTGCTTTTCTGTCACTTTCTTTCGCTTTCTGCATTTTTTCTGCTTTTCTGTCACTTTCTTTCACTGTCTGCATTTTTCCACTTTTCCACTTTTTCCTATTGTCACTTCTGTGCCTTTTCCTCGCTATGTCCCTGCAGCTAATCCTCCCCCGTGGCCCCACCACCCTCCAGCACTGCTTACCTGCTTTTCCCACCTCCAAGCTGTCTAGCCCTCTCCCTCATGCTACTTAATGGCGGCCGCTGCATGGCCGCACTGCTGCACGCCGAAGGCACCTGGACCACGCCAGCTCCACTGACCTTGGTCCTCAGAACATCCACCTCAATGACACCAACACCCTCCATGCCCTCAACACCAGACGCCACACTGTTTGCCACCGGGCATCGCCAAATGACTTCCAGGGCCCTTTTTCCTACCAAAACTGCAGCTGTACCTTCGCCTGCCACTGCTCACCATCCCCACCCACTGCAAGACGGACAAATACCAGACCCGACCGCCTCAGCTGTATTCTGCTCAACACACGCTCCCTCTACAAAAACACAGTGGAGATCTGGGACCTACTCTACTCCATTTACCCCATGAAAACCTGGATGAACTCCACCTCTGCCCCGGACATCGCCACCGCCATCCTGGATAGCTACAAGATCATTCACAAGGACTTTATCAACAAACCGAGTGGAGGAATCCCCATCGTACACTAAAGTACCCTTTGCCTCACCACTCGGATGACGACTTGACCAACATGGAGCACCTCCACTTCCAGGTCCAAGTCAACCCGAACACTGCCCTCTGCGGCACCCTCATCTGCAGACCCCAAGGACCACGTCCACCCTTCAGCGGCTCCATAATTGACTTCATCGTACCACACGCTCTGGCCTCCACAGACTACATCCTCCTCGGCGACTTCAACTTTCAGCTAGACAACCCCAAAGACAAGAACACATCGTCCCTGCTGGAGAACCTCACCACGGTCTGACTCAAACAACGGGTCACCTCCCCAACCCACTCAGCAAGACACACGCTCAACCCCATCTTCTTCGCCAGCAGCAACCTCACCTTCAGCCACACCTCCGAGCTGCTTTGGACCGACCACTGCTGCATCCCAACCCACCGTACTGCACTGCGCCCATCGCTACCCTTACAAAAGTTGGAACAAAGTCACAGAAGAACAGCTCACCACCTCCCTCAGCGAAACCCCACCTCCGACATCCGCGGACACTAATATCTTACCACACAACCACCACATATGGCTCTCCTACTGAGCCGACACACTGGCTCCCCTCAAAGAAAACACAGGCAAGCGACATTCCAAAAAAGCCAGCTGGTTCTCTCCAGCCCTTCATGAGTCCAGACACACCTGTAGACGGCTTGAGAAGAGATGGAGGAGCAGCAAGACCCCGGAGGACCACTCAGCCTTGAAAACCGCTGTCACTGCACACCACCCCTCATTAGAACAAAGAAAGCGGCCCTACAAGAAAGGATCACCACCATTGCACTCAGTAGTAAAGAATGTTTCGCCATGGTCAAAGAATTCACCAATTCCAGCACATAGACAGCAGGCATCCTACCCTCCCAAGACCTCTGGAACAACCTCAGCACCTTCTTCCACTGCAAGATTAAGGAGATCTACGACAGCTTCAACAGCCTCAATACCCAAGACCCTCTCACCCCACCCGATACCACCGCACCCAATAACACCGGACCCCAGCAGACCATGCTCAGTTGGACTCTTCTCACTGCTGACAACACCCTCAAGATCATGAAGAGCATTCTTTCTGGAGCCCCCTCGGGCCCCTGCCCGAACCATATCTTCAACAGAGCGACTACCTCCATTGCCCTGAACTCTGCTGCACCATCAGCTGCTCCATCAACTCCGCCACCATCCTGAAAGACTGGAAACACGTAGAGATAAACCCCTTGCTGAAGAAACCCTCTGCCAACCCGAAGGACCTCTAGAACGTCAGACCCATCTCTCTGTTCCCTTTCCCAGTCAAGGTCATCGAGAAGGCAATCAACGCCCAACTTTCTGAGTTCACTGAAGAGAACCACATCCTGGACCTCTCCCAATACAGTTTCAGCAACCACAGCTCCGAGACCGCCCTCCTCGCAGCCACAGATGACGATTGCACCCTCCTCAACTGAGGTGAAACTGCAGCCCTCATCGTCCTGGACATCTCGGTTGCCCAGACACCATCTCCCACCGCACCCTATGTACAAGACTCCACGAAGCCGGCATCAGCAAAAAAGCCCTGGAATGGATCCACTCCTTTCTCACTGACCAAACACAGAGAGTCAGACTACCACCCTTGCACTCTGAACCCACAGAGATCAGCTGCAGTGTACCTCAGGGCTCCTCCTTGAGCCCCACTCTTTTCAACATCTACATGGACCCGCTTGCAGCCAGCGTTATGAACCAAAAACTCAACATCTTCACCTACGCTAACGACACACAGCTGATCCACTCCCTCACCCACGAACCAACAGTCGCCAAGAACAACTTCCACGACAGGATGAAGGCTGTCGCCACCTGGATGAAATACAGCTGTGTCAAGCACAACTCAGAGAATACTGAAATCCCCATCCTGGGTTCCACCCACTCCCCCTGGGACAACTCCTGAGGACCCACAGATCTTGGATCCCCCCACACTCACAGATCATGCACAAAACCTCCGCATCATTCTGGACTCCTCGCTCACCATGAACCACCAGATCAACGCAGTCTCATCATCCTGCTTCCACATGCTACATCTGCTCCGAAAGATCTTCAAGTGGATCCCCACTGAGTCCAGAAAGATGGTCACCCACACACTCATCAGCAGCAGACTCAACTACGGCAACACACTTCACTCTATGCCGGCATCAATCAGAAACTCCTCAAGAAACTGAAGAACATTCAGAACGCCTCCGCCAGACTTATCCTCAATATTACCCGCCACAGCCACATCACCGGTCACCTGAGAGACCTCCACAGAATCACCTTCAAGCTCCTCACACAAGCCTACAAAGCCCTACACGACGTGGGACCTGCGTACCTCAACCACCGCCTCACACTCCACTCACCCACCTGTGTCCTCCACTCTGCCCAATTGGCCCTGGCCACGTATTCGCAGGACCACGGCCAGAGGAAGATCCTTCTTCTACCTCGCAGCATATACCTGGAATTCAGAAAGGACCTCAAGACCTGGCTCTTCGACTGAACCTCAGTGCCTTCGACGGATCAGCAGTCCCCCCCACCAGCCCCTTGAGACCCTTATGGTGAGTAGTTCCGCTTTACAAGGTACATGATTGACAGATAGACTCATGTGTCAAGGGTTGCTTTTATTCAATTCAAAGCTGTGATACAGTGCCTGGAGTGATAAAACGCTTTGGTTATTTTATATTTCGGCATGGATGGCACTAGCTAATCCTATGTTTAAAAACTTTGCTGTAAAAATGACAAAAGACTTAGGGCCTGATTACGAATTTAGCAGTCGGATGGACCACCAAACCCACAGGGACGATGCGGATACCAGCGGTCCGATTGCCGTATTCCGAGTTTGATGGTCGGACTGGCATAGGACCGCTGTTACCACAGAGATCTATGATCCCCGTCAGTCTTGCAGTGGTCTGAGGCCTGCAATATGCCTGTGGTGCCGCTGCGGGAAGCAAATTATGAGTTTCCTCACCGCTACAGTTTTCATGGTGGTAAGCCCTCCACGAAAAGTGTGGTGGTGAGGAAACTATGGGGCCCCTACACGGCCCCCTGTTGCCTCTAGACCAGGGGATGCATGCAGGGGGGAACGTGGTTTGCACCCCTGTCTGTATGCACCCCCTGTTCCAGCACGGCATAGACTTCACAGTCCATGCTGTGCTGAAATGCGCTGTGATGGTTACATGGCTCTGCCTTTCTAAGGCTCACATATGAGTTTTTGATAAGCATCGCTGTGGGCCAGCTAGCCGCCGCACGACTGCCCGACCTGTATTCCAATCGGAATACGGCAGCATGACGCTGGCGTGGCAGCCTGTTCCAAGACCGCCAAACTCGTAATCAGACCCTTAGTCACTTTCTAGCTTGGACTGGATGGAACTGTACAAATCCTATGCTTTAAAACTTTGCTAGAATAATAGACATTTGAGGTAAGCAGATTCAGTGGTGTTGTAGAGTGCTCCATAGAAAGGAGCTGCACTCCTTGTAAACTTGGGAACTACCCAGAGTTCCCTGCTTCCTCTCTTGCATAATTTAGACGGCACTCTAATCCTGAAACGATAAAGCTACACACTCATGTATATTGATTTATGTGTGTATGTTTTTTTATTTTGTATGTGAGAACCCCTTTATTATTCCTTACCTCCCTTTACCTCTATCCCCTTCCTAAACCCTATAATCACCATTACCTCACTTTACCTTTACCCCCTATAATCAAAAATTATTCTTACCTCCCTTTGCCTCTAACCACCTCTTAACCCTAAAATCATCCTTACCTCCCTTTATCTCTACGCTCACATAAAAAAATTGTTGTTTACAAAAATCCTTACCTATGTGATAAGTACAGTGTAACAAATGTAGAAATATTTACCTGCGTTGCAAATCGATGCATGTAACGGATGCATGGTAAAGGCTGGTTCCTTGTTTTATATTCTGTTATATGTGTGTTATATTAATTCTAGTTAATTCAATGTAGTCCTTATCATATCCTTTCAGAATATGTAATATTTATTTCAATATGTAATATTAATTTTAAAGCAAATCAACATATGTTCATTGCAAACCATATTCATTTGAACAAGGGTCATATTCATTTATACATGGCTCGGTTCATTTTGATATGTGCTTATTCATTTCAAAGCATGCTACATTTATCTCAAATAGTTTCGTATTCATTTAAAAAAATGGCATATTCATTTTAATAAATGTCATATTCATTGTGATGTGGCCATATTTATTTCAACAGGAGTCATATTTATTTCAAAGTAGCTCATATTCATCTTAACATGTGTCATATGCATTTCAATAAATGTCATATTCATTTCAATGGATGTCAGATTCAGCTTAACACCTGTCATATCAATTTTAACATGGGTCACTTCCATTTCAACATAGGTCATATTAATTTCAATACATTAAACATTCATTTTGATGTATATCATATTAATTTCAAAGCATAACATATTTATTTTTGACAAGTTTCATTTTATTTTCAGCCATTTTTAATCAATTTCAATGGGGCTCATATTCATTTCAATGCATGTCCTATTCATCTTAGCATATATCATATTCCTTTCAATGGATGTCTCATTCAAAATAACAAATCTTATATTAATTTGAACATAAATCATATCCATTTCAACACATATCATAATCATGTCAATGTGTATCAAATTACTTTCAAACTAAGCTGTATTCATTTTGATAAACGTCATGTTCATTTTGATGTTACTCGTATTCATTTAAAAACATGTCAAATTCATTTCAATGGACATCATATTAATTTCAACTCATTTCATATCCATTTATTTTTTTTTTTTATTTTTTTTTTTATTGAGCAGAGCAAGAGGTAGATAAAAGAAGACATTACAGAGTACAATTAGCGTCCATTACATAAATAGTATGGCGAAAAGATGAAAAAAGGTACAATGAAGAAAACACTAATAGGAAATTCAATATGCTTAATGTGTAGCAGCAGTCAGAATTTTGATAGCTAAAGATCAATGTAATTGTTAATCACTTCAGGATAAACGTGCAATATACCAAGTGCAAATAGCAGAAATACAGTACTTTGAATCATTTAAGGTGCAAATGCGAAACAAGGCAATATACAAAAGTGCAATACACCAAGTGCAAATAGCAAAAATACAGTACTTTAAGCCATTTAAAGTGCAAGTGCAAGACAAGGCAGACTACAAAAGATTGTAGTCAAAGAAGGATTCCACATCATGATAATATAATCATAATAATCAAAAAATAAATAAATAAAAAAAAAAAAAAAAAAAAAAAAAAAAAGCTTATTTTAAGCGATTCACCACTTCCAGTGTTATAAAACAGTTGCCAAACAAAGTGCAAATGCATTCTTGAGGGGGATTGAAATTAAGTCGTCTCCAATTTTTCAAAAAACTTCCAATTTTGCTTAAATTTTCTTACAGCTCCAACCCTCCTAGCGTAAGCCTCCTCAAATTTTTTAACCCTTTTCATTTTATTTATCCATTTCAAATGGGAGGGGGCTGCATTTGATCTCCAATTTTGTAGTATTAGAGAGCGAGCTACCGCACAGGCAATGAAAATAAAAATTCTTTCAGGATTAGACAATTGTAGGTCTCCCTTGCAACTGCCGAATAAGACAGTCTCAGCTGCAATAGGAATGGGATTCCCAATTGCACGCTCGATGTCCGAAAAAATTGCTTCCCAGAAAGACCTCAGCCTGGGACATACGAAGAAGGTATGGTGCCATCCGCCTTCCCCAGGTTTGGCGCAACGAAAACACCTGTCTTCTACATCGGGAAACCTTTTACTCAAAATGGAGGGTGTCAAATAGGCCAGCCACCTAGAAAGAAAAGCCATCCTCTTGTAATTTGCAGCACGAAGTGCACGGCCCCCAGATAGGCTGATCCATTCCCACTCCTTTTCGGATAGACTGCAATCAGTCTCCCGAAGTATTTTTTCCCGATGTTTCTGAATTATAGGGGGATGCAATTGTTTATGGATCAGCTTATACCAATTACCAATCCATCGAAGTTTAGCTCCATAAAGTGCAGTTGACAGCTGGTTGGGAGATTCATTTAAGCCTCCGTAGCTTCTCAACCAGGAGATTAAGCGCAGATATTCAAAATAGACCGGTTTCCGACGAGCCCCCACCCTGGCCAATATTTCCTGCCAAGAGATTGGTCTATTCTGTATTAAAAAGTGTCTCAATTGGATTAAGCCGGAGTTTTCCCATATGATATTATGACCGGCTTGTAGCTGGAGACCAAGGCCGGCACATTCTTTTAGTTTAAGATATAGAAAGCCCGTCAAATTCATGTCCCTAAAAATTGCCTGTAGTCGACATAGGAAGTCCTTTAAAATTTTATATCTGCTTTTCTTTGGAAGTTTAGCAGTCTTTAAAAACACTGGAATGGATGAACCGATCTCTGTCAGCATTTTATCCAAAAAAAAAGTATCTCTACAATAATAATAATAATAATACTGATATTTGTAAAGCGCGAACAGCTACCTCACGAGGAGGTGTCCCGGCGCTATAGACCGCTGGGGAACCCGTCCTGGCTATCCCTGTGAGATGGTCCCTTTCTGGGTATCTCCAAGGTGAAACCAGGCATCCCCAGCGTCTGTGGGGGGCCGTTGTAGAGATGAGGCAAGCTTAATGCCCAGAGTTGCCTAGTGTGTTCCTGGTTAGAGTAGGTACCGAGGCAAGAATTATCGAGTCCATTTTTGAACCTGGTCCACGACCCTGCCGCATCGGGAATTGAACCCTGGTCCCTGGCCAATTCTCTGCTTACGGGTCTGCCGCCTCTAACCAGTGAGCCACACCTCTCCACAAGAGCTGGATCCTAACAGTCTTGATACAAGGTCAAGGAGGGCGGCTTCATAATAGGATTTAATATGTGGGAGTGCGAGTCCCCCCTGATCTACGGGTAGTTGAAGGATATTCAATTTAACTCGGGGGGCTTTCTTCTCCCATATAAATTGCCTAAAAAGCGTATCTATTTCCCTAAAAAATACCTGATTGATTTTAATAGGGATATTAGAGAATAAAAAAATCAAAAGGGGAAGTATTGACATTTTAATCAAAGATACACGCCCAACTATCGATAATGGAAGAAGTGACCATTGATCCAATAATTTCGTTATTTTTTTCTTCATTCTTAAATAATTTAAATCATAAAGTTGGGAAGACTGTGAGGAGACATAGATCCCAAGATATCTTATAGGGTTAGTCCTGGCTGCCTGTAATTTTAAAGAGTCGGGGAAAGGAAATTTCATATCCATTTCAATATGTATTAGATTTTTCATATCCATTTTAACATGTATTAGATTTTTTTCAATCAATGTTACATTTATTTCAATAGATGTCATATACATAGTAACACTTGTCATAATCATTTTAAGATGCATGTATCCATTTTAACATATATCATATTAATTTGAATATGTATCATATTAATTTCAATGCATGCCATATTAATTTTGACTACTTTCATGAGAATGTCAGCTTTGTTCATACTCATCTTAAGGCATGTCAAATTCAGTTCAATGGGGCCTATATTTATTTCAACACAAGCCATATTCATTTGAAATCATATCCTATTCATTTCTATATATCTCATATTCATTGCAATCTAGGTAATATTTATTTCAACTCAATTTATATTCATTGCAACATGTGTTATTTTCATTCTAGTGTATGCTATTACAATTTCAATATGCATTATATTCTTTTCAGAATATACTATATTCATTTCAGTAACTTATATTCATTTCAATATGTCATATTCATTTAAATGTATGTCATATTCCTCTTGGCATATGTCAGTCATTTCAAGGAATGTCCCATTATTTTTGATGCATATTGTATTTGTTTCACTGATTGCTATATTGTTTATAGTGATGGCCATATTCATTAAAGTATCATTGATGTATATTTCAATATATCTCTTATTCAATTCAGAGTGTGTGTTATTCATATGAATCACTAAGTAGTATATTCACTCTGCCAGATTTCATATTTGTTTTGGTTCAAGTCAGATTCACTCTGCCAGGTATCAAATTTACCTGGAGAGATATTATATTAATTCTGGTGTGTGTCATAATCATTTTGCATCATGATATGCATTTCAGAAGGTGTCGTATATGGGGATCTGTAAATTTGACGTGAACGGCTTCCCATAGTTGGTCTCCATTTAGAGAAGGCAGACAGTCTCAGTTATTTTATCTGCACAATTCAGAAAAACGTTCACAGAGCTTTGTTCTACCCATGGAAAACATGTTTGGTGCTCCAAGCACAAATTACTGGAGGCTGTGTTTTATAAAAACTAAAATACAATTCTACCCCAAAGGAGAACTAAACAGGTATTAGCATAGCCAAATAGGTCTCCCCTTTTGGCCTTTTCCAATGTTTTTTTCCCGATGCTGTTAAATAAAAGAAAAAAAGCGCTATTACATGTTCGTGTCCTGCCGAGCTGCCACACGAAAGGGTATCAAATAGGAAGCAAAGAAATTTAAGTGACCAAGCCAACCAGTGGTAAGCAATGGGTAGGCTATATGCTCAGATAAGCCTACAATAGGTCTTTTGAAACCCAACCTAAAAATCTAAGTATCAAGAAAATGGGTTTAAAAAAAAAGTTCTTCCAAGTGCTGAATCACCATTGGGGCACCAAAGTATGGTTACAATGGCTGAGTGAAGCTGAAAGGGATGAGAGGAGGCCTTCATTTCAATCACTTGTTTTTATTTCAAAAGCTCCTAGTCGTTACATTTAATTAAACGCAATCGGTAACAAGCTCTTAGAGCCCAAAAAAACCTCTCAATCCAAATGGTAAACCATAGCTGGGGAACGTATCCCCCAAAAAATCCATTGTAAACTGACCAAACACCAGCAGACACCAACTACTCTGTAAGCTCAACCAAACTCACCCTCCCACAACGGTATCTTCCAAGCGCAGGAATGCAAAACATGCATTCCTTACCCCTTTTAACCAATCCCCCATTACCTTCCATGCCTGATTTGACGTGTGTCTTGGCTATACTATGCGCTAATAACCCATGTTATTGTGTATGCACTGTTTTTCTCCTATGTTATACTTGGCTGCTGTAACTGATGTAATTTTGTAACTTGTAACTCGCTGATCCTCATGTAAAGCGCTCTGATACCTCCGGGTCTAGCCAGCACTATATAAAACTCTGCAAATAAATAAAACAGAAGATGTAATTAGGGCCACTGGAATTATGATGCAGGGGAGGGCCAAATTATTGTGGCAGGGTTGAGAAACTTTTGCGGCATGAAAAAGCAAATTATGCAGTGCAATATGGCACATTTTGCAGTAGCATTACTTTATTAGTTTGCCATTTTAAAACTTGTTAACACAGCGAGTATGGGTTACCCCTCACCAGTACCAGTTTAATACCAAAATAAAGCTATAAGCAACACAGAAAGGTGACCAATCACCCTTTGCAAAGGGCCTTCTGCTACACAGCAACACGCGTCACTCGGCTTTTAGGAACTTTTATTCTGTGCGAGCTGGAAACAATTTTTTTTGTTCAACTCTGCAGATTATATAGCAGATGATGGATTATGTTGCAAATCTATAATTCTGTGAAAAACACTGCCGCCGCACAACCTTATAAATTCAGTGGCCCAGGATGTACTTCATGGTATACATACACTCATATGCTGCTCTCGATAGATCGCCATCAGCTACAGAACATTTTCTAGGTCACAAATGTGATCATTTCTTGAGAGAAGTGAATAAAGGGAGTTTAAAAAATGAAACTAAAAGGTAGTTATAAAAAGCAAGTGATAATGCAACAGGTAAAGTGACATTTTCAGGTATAACGCAGAGTGAGATTAATCGAATTAGCCAGGATAGGCTTCAGTGGCCAGGGAAGCATGCCAGTTTTAGAAAGTTGGGTAAAGTGACCATAAAAACATTGTCGAAACCATCACAGAAGACTTGCAGGAAGCAGTATTCAGATGTTCCAAAAGGGAACGAGAAAAGATGTCCAAAAAGTGGGTACCAGAAGCAAGGACAGGACACAAAACAAATCAATAAAGATAAGCGCCTGCAAGGGCTATTGCAGAGCAACGGCCATGGGCGCTACTGTGGCACTAAGTTCAGGAAAATGCAAGGCAAGTAGCCAGTGTTACACAGGCAAATGCAATATTTTTCAAAGAGGAAGGAAAACTGTCTGATGCAATTAAAACACTGTGCTGCCATAATCAGTTTTCGAAGTACAGAAACAAACTGTCGAATGCTGCAACACACTATTTAACAATCTGCATTTGAAAAAAACAAAACAAAAAAAACACACAAAGGTTTTTTGGTAGAGAAAATGAATATTAATTCAATACAAGAATCCTCTGCTGAGGTACAATAATGAACAATATATACTGGGCGACAGGAAAAGCCTTACAGCAAAGATGAGGCATCCTCATCAGTTGGTGTGAGGAGGGTGAGACGTATACCCGTGGGAAGTCTCCATGCTCCGAGGAAGGTTTTGTCATGTGCATATTTTAAGGTACAGTAACACCATGTCTCATACCAGTCCGACTATTGACTAATACTAAGGAACTTTTCGGTTGGAGCTGAAATTATTCCCCCCTGAACAAGATGAGTCAGTGGACATTAAAGGCCCCTTAAAGCGAAACTAATTTGGCTGCCTGTTCACATGCTTAAAGCCTCCAGTGGTCGATTCTGACACTGGCAAATGCTACCTCCAGAACACTGAGCAGCGAACACTTTTTAGAGGGCCCCTTGGAGGAAGTGAGGGGGTTGGCCTTAAAAATAAATCACACACCGACCTTGAAATACCCACCAGAAGAGAGAAAGTGGGCGTAAGTGCTTTCAGTGATCAGTTTTTAACTAACTTAACCACAGGTGCTTGGGCCATAAACACAGATCAGTGAGAATATCGAGAGGGGCGGTCCTGATAACGGAAAGGACGGGCAAGGGAGTGAAAGGGAAGATTTAGCAAGAAATATCTTGCGCTCTGGAGGCAAACCGAGGTGACAAAGGGAAGGGAGTGTTGTCTCAAGAGTAAGAAAATGAGCAAATTGAAGAAAAGCGGAGATCAGGGGTTAGAAACTTGGGACTGAACAGACAGCAGCCTAAACCATCACGATCTAAACAAGGACTTGATTGTGAAACAAGCAGGAAGTGGGATAAGGGAGGGGGTGGCAAATGGTGAGCACTTTCGCGGCTGCTTTGATGTTCTCAGTGGCCGCGCGGCTCACTGAGAACATCAAAGCAGCCGCGAAATGAGCTTTTTGTAAACGGGGGATTTGAAAGTGCAAACTAGTGCTTTCAGGCTGCCAAATGGTGCGCGCGCCCGGCGCACATGCACTGTATTTGGAGGCCTGAAAGCACTCGTTTGCACTTCCAGATCCCCCTTTTACAAAAGCTCTCGCGAGAGCAGCGCTAAAGCGCTGTCTCAGGCGAGACCTAAAAAGGGGAAATGGGGTCCCGGACCCAAACAGGGCGCCATCTTCAATCTACATGCACAACCCTTTATTATGGAGTAAATTACTATGTCAACTCTTTAATTACTGCATTCGTGAAAATTCCACACCAGGGTCTTGGTAGAGTCAATCCTTCATCCAATCTACAAAAAGGGTCTTTAATCGGCCCTGGATAGTTAAGGTATGATTACATTACTAGACACTGATGCAAATATCTTTGCTGCCATCTTACTGCTGGAACTGGAAGATTGGGTGAAGGAATCGGGCTGGCTCTCACGCAACGAAACGCGTTTTTGTCCTAACTCGAGCACGACAGACAACCTCGTCACCCTTTGTATGCTAATAGAGAAATATACTCAGAAAAATCAACTGTTCTACACGTGCTTTATTGATTTCCCAAAAGCTTTTGACCATGTCGACAAGTACTTTCTGTGGTTTAAATTGGCATCATGGAACACCCCAGCCAAACTCCTGCTAGCACTACAGCTACTGTACTCTGAAACTTAGGCACTGATTAGCCTGGGCACGAACAAGGGTCTAACTCCATCAATACCAACAGGACGAGGCCTACATTAAGGTTGTGATCTTGCCCTAACATTCTGATCTGAGCAAAGCTTCGGGTGAGGCGCGCTCACCCCCCTTCCCCACCCAAATTGGGGCAACAACCGCTGACATCAGTTCAATAGGCAGACATTATAGTCCTCATGAATTTAACCCCTTTTGTCCTGCAAAACTTACTTAACATGCTGGCTCTTTAATGTGCAACCAACCGGAAGACAGTTCATTTATACAAAACTAAGATAGTCATATCCGTCAATGGCTACAAAAAGAAGACAAGTGGTATCTTGGAGGCAGTCTAGCAGAAACGAGTCTCGGCTACAAATACAATGGGGTTTGGCTTCACGAGCGCCACTCTCCCAGACTTCATCTAAACATGCTAAAGCCTACTTGGAAACCCATTCTGGCAGCAATCAAAGCAAAACTGATCCCAATGCTATCCTACGGTTCAGAGGCCTTAAAGGTCAATATCAACCTATTTCTGAACAATGCCCAGAGTACAGTCTTCCGCCTGATATTCCATCTTTCACAATACTTGTCACCTGCACACATTTGTTTACATTTTGGGTTTTACGAGCAAGGGCTAATACAGCAAATTGCCCTCCTCAAGTACCTGTCATCCGGATAAACGAGCCCCCCAAATACACTAAAAGATAAGAGATTAAGGATGACAGCCCAACGAACTGTTGGGTCCTTAGCAGCTTAGGCCTCGCAACATCTGTGGTTAGCACACTCACCACATAATGCCTTTAAACTCGTATTGAACAAACGAATGAAGCTATTATCCTGGGTGCAAGATAAGGAACTCTTCCACAAGCGTAAACGGATGTATGATGATACAACGCGTACCATCACAACGCGGTATGTTACATCGCGGTCTTGACAACGCAAGTCATTACATCGACTTGCGTTGGAGGGCGCTGGATTTAGGAATAGTGTGAATTACTATTCCAACTCCAGTCTACGTACAGTAGGGAAGGTGTTGGAATAGTAATTCACACTATTCCTTAGTATAGAGCGCCCTCCAGTGCAAGTCGGTGTAACGACTTGCGTTGTCAAAACCACGATGTAACCATACCGCGTTCTAATGATTGCGTGGTAAAGGATGTTTCCCGCGTAAACACTTGTGGCTATGTATCAACACATATAAATCGCCAATGCCACAGAGCTATCTTTTTGAAACCATCAAAGACTTTAATAAATCCAGATTTTTAGCTTTAAGGCTCGGCCTTCTACCAACAAAGGATCCACTGCCACCATGGGCCCCAAAGCCGATTTCGCCATCATGCAGGCTGTCAGGGGCCAGCAGAATCTGCCTCACTCTGCAACCTACACAAGTGAAAAGCTTCTACGCAACCTTTTCAACACTAACAGAGTAAGAACATGCGGTCCAGCCTTGCTTCTTACCTCTCACGTGCCACCTTAGAATGGAATTCTATGTGAATTGAAATTGCAATATATTTGTAACTGTTTTGTGGCCAGGCTTTCATAAGGACGGTGATTTAAAACCAGTCCTGTGTGTTTTTTGAAATACTAAACTCTCCTATACCATTCCTTAAATACCCTCTTCCTTATCACTTCACACTTGAGAACCTCTAATTCTATGCACGTTCCTTCTGGAGCAACCTCCCCTTCTTCTTCTTAAAAATCGACAAACGCATATAACATTGTCTGTTTTTCACCACTTGATTTGAGAATAAAATGTATGGTGACCCAGATTATGGTCTGTCACACTCTTATGTTGTAAATAATGGATTAAGTCATATGAGCTATTAGCTCACATAATCATTAGTTGATTTATAAATGAAGGTCTAGGACCATTGTTTTTTGTATCATAATCTACCCAGGTCCTTGATCACTATTGGGTTACCTTTGTTCAGGCAAGTCCTGCGAGGGTGTATATGTTAAATGTCTGTTGGTAAATTGTTCGTTTTTGATTTAACTCTACATGATTTTTTAGATTTCCTAATCACCTTCATAGCGATATTTTGGTTGATACCATACATACTATGTCTGATAAGGAAACGTTATCGTACAGTGAAGATTATATAGATAAACTCCTACAAGAACAAGGGGGTGGTACATTCTTAGGAGGAACTACCCCTAATATAGACCTCACACTTAACGAAAAAATATCTAAACTTGAACGTTTGGAGAAAAAACTTATTAGAACAAGATTACATGGACACACCTTAGCCAAGTATTTACAATCCAATGTCATCCCAGTTGGGCTACAAGTTAGAAACGAACCTGCAATCTTCTTGGATAATCCGAAGTTTAAGGAGAATTTCAAAAGGTACATGTCCAATCTTTTACCTACAATGTACCCTGCCCTTAGGGATAGCTAGGGCCTACCTTAGGGGTGACTGACATGCAGTAAAATGGGGGTCTCAGACATGGCACACACTTTAGGTGCCACGTCACAGCGGCACTAACACTGCGTGCACAGGCCCTACATTCACAGAGGCCCGGGATAGGTTTGAAAGGCTACTTCGGGGGTGGCGCAATCAGCGCTGCAAGCCTACCAGTAGCATTTAATTTACCAGCCCTGGGTATATGAGATACCACTTTACAAGGGACTGACAGGTAAATGAAATAGGCCAAACAGGTGTAGACCAATTTTACCATATTTAACAGAGAGAGCACAAGCACTTTACACTGGACAGCAGTGCTAAAGTGCTCAGAGTCCTAAAACCACCAACACCAATTCCAGAAAAAAGGCTAGGAGAAAGGCAAAAAGTTTAGGGATGACCCTGCAAAAAGGGCCAAGTCCAACAATATGGGACAATTTTTTCAAATGTTTCCCAGAGAAAATCTCCCAGGCCTACCTTAAGGCCTTATCACACAATGTGAGCACTGAAAGTGCTTCTTGGACCCTCTCTGTAGGTCACTCCCAAACATTTTGGCTTCACTGTCTTATTTTTGCTGAATTCGTTTTTGTTGGCCTTAAGACTCCTAGCACTTTACCACTTCAAACCAATGCTAAGGTCCTTGTGCTTACTCCCTAAGACATGGTAAAATTGGCTAATACCTCATTGGACTATTTAATTTACTTATAAGTGCCTAGTAAAGCGTTATACAGTGACAAAGTCATCCTTCTTGCCCTGTTCACCCCCCATTTTTTTACTGATACTGGTGGTGACTGACTCTGACTGGTTAATAGGTATAACTGTAATTGAAAATAACAGACCATGTAAGTCCCTAGTATGTATTAGGGCATGTGGGTTTAGAGGCCCAGTAGATTTCCTGCACTGCAGTGTGCACTAGTGTGTTGCTTGCTGTCGTTTTTAAAGGCAGCTTTGGTTTGCAGACTATCTTTAAAAGAAAATTCTATGTAAATTTTACTTTGGTGGTACAAGTACTTCCAAACTGGTAATCTACCTTATTTTTACATATAAGTCACTCTCAAGGTCTCCCCTAGGTGCCCCAGTGGTGGGTAACTATAAGCAGAGACCTTATCAAATGAAGCCCTGATGAGGGAACAACTGCCAATTTAATTTTACCCCATTGTAGATTATTAGCTCCATAGGCTAACATTTGAATATGTTATTAAATTATAAATATTGCTAGAAAGGACCAAAAAGGTAATTCAACATCTAAAAAGATCAGCAATGATAAATCCAACAGCTTGCCACTGGTGATGTTATCATAACTAGTACCGAAAACAAGTTATAGCCAAAATCCTGCCTTCAAGTTGTTTCTCCTGATTGGTCAGCCTTAAAAGATTTAGACATGCTGCTTTGATGAGGTGATAAGATAAGAGCAGAAGCTATATGATGTGGAGAGCTCTGCAGCTGCAGAGGATGAATAAAAAAGGAGGATTGGTAAATCACACTGGGCTTCAAAAAGTGATCAGGACAAAAAGGATTGCCAGGCATACCACCCCCTCTTCCTGTGACCAAAGCCTGATGGGAAGCCCGGGAATAGAATTTGCAGAAGATGAAGGGGAATAGAAATGAGCTACCCCAGTGGGTTAATTTTGCCAGCATTTACTTCAAAGAAGAGAAAACTGCCATCTTGAATTTTAAAATGTAGTGCTTTGTGGGACAAGAATATGCCACACTCTGGGGAAAGCTGTCATGCTTTTAGGTAGCACCTGGCACCCCACTGGACAGGGTACCCCCCTGCTTCTCACCCCAGGTCATTGAAGAAATATGTTAGAGTTGCAGAGCAACTCAGATTTGAATTTGCTGCCTGAAACTACCAGAAGAAGGTCTGCCCTGCTTGTGCCCTTGTTTTCACCGCACAGGATTGCTGCCTGAAGGACTGCTCCTGTTGCTCACTTGGACCTACAGCCCTGCGGACTTTGCCTTGCTTCAAAAAGGATGAAGGAGTGGGCTCCCTGAAAGTAACAGGTTAACAGAGCTTCCCTGCCCCATCTCTCTCAAGAGGTCCCCAGCCTAGAGTGCGTCCAGTTGACTTTTAAAGATTTGGTCAGGCACATTGTGGGAACTGTAGACCGAACTTCCAAGGCCCATCTCAGAGCTTTTAGACCCTTGGATTTGTGTTTTGGACACTTTGAACCCTCATGTGTTACTTCAGGAAGACATTCTAGAAGTTTGGAGAAGTCTGGAGCAACTTTGTGAAAAAGCTACATAAAGGGACCAGTCTGACATTGAGAGTTAGGCTGACTACCTTCAACTGCGACCCGACCTGGATTCCAGGTTTGTCCAGCTGAAAGCTCCAGGACTCCAGACTTCCAGGATTTGTCCGGGACCTCGCTGAGAAGCAATCTGATGACGTTGCATTGAAATCAGCCTGCTCCAGAAATGTTTCTAAGTCTGAATGTAACATTTTGACTGGGGCCTCCCGCTTAGTGTATCTGACCAGGGCTTTATTGCGGTCAGCATCATTCTATGACTATGTCCTGGTCAAGCGCGACCAGATATTCCAAGTTTGTGTGATATCTTTTAAGCATTATAAAGTATTTAATCTTTAAAAAATTCATATCTCCTGTTCCCTACATTTTTGTTGTTTGCATGTCATTTTAAAGATAAAAGTATTTCCTATTTTTATAAATCATTGTGTGATCTGTATTTAAATGTTTTACATGCCTGTCTCCTAAGTTAAGCCTGCCTGCTCATTGCCAGCTACCAAAGGTTGAGCAAGGGAATACATTATTGAGACCTTGTCTGGACCTTATGCTGCATGGGTGGGCAAATTGCTAGTGGTAGGTGCATACTTACCCTTACCAATAACCCATTCTCTATCATAATTGGTGGCAGCGGTGGGATAGGACGTGGGTTGGCACAAATCCTAGCAACACAGTGGTTTGCTATGACTCCAGTGTGCAATATTGTTTTCTTGACGTAAAGTGTTGTTGTTTTTTTGCTGTGGTTTGCCATTATATTTTGGAAACATTTCTATTTTTATAACAGTCATGTCTAAGAGCCAGCAGGGGTACTTGCTGTGGGGGAGTTTGGGAAGGAATGGGAAACTGGGGAGGTGACCAAGCTCGGGAGAATCCACACAGACCCAAGGTGTCCTTTTAAATGCCAACAGGGATGGAGGGCCTGGCTGAAGGCCAGGAGAGTCACTAGGGATTCAGAGGAGAGTGAGGTTGTGGATAATGAGGGACAGGGTCTGCCTCTTGAGGCTTTCCAGTTCAGGAGCTGCAGGGATGGGGTGTGGTGCCCCGCTGGGCAGGAAGCAGTGTCACCTCTAAGTGTCAGCCCCTCACTGAACAGGGGGGCAGGCAGAGAGAAAGGGGGCTCATGATGGAGTGCGGTAGATTCTAATGGGAACATAGAAGGGCAAGGGCAGAGAGAAGATGTAGTGTAAAGGTGATTAAAGGATGTTGGCCCTGGGGTTGAATGCAGCAGGGTTGGAGTTACGAGCTAAGAGGCATGATCCAGCCCAGGTGGTGGCTGCATGTCAACTGGGTCCAGCGCAGTGGCTGGACAGCACTAGAAGAGGAACCTAATGTGGGTGGCTTCCGTGATCCCTCATTAGGGGTAGGGGAGGTATGGATATGCATGGGAAATTCCCCATGGAGATGGGTGGTTGGGGGCCTCTATCTCTTCTCACTGGAGAAAAAAGGGCAGGGTTGGACTGTGGTCCAGGATGCCTCCTGCTCAGCCCCAGGGTGTGGTACTCCAGCTGGGTGCACCTGGGTAGGAGCCAGGGCAGTACCAGGACACCATCAACAAGGGGGGATTGGCTGACACAGGCATCCCCCCGTTCAGGATATGGGGGTAGCCCTCTCCAATGGGGGGTACAGAACTGCTGAGAAAAGGGACAGGGGCAAAGAGATCGCTGTTGTCCATTGTCAGGGTTGTAACCCCACGCTGTAGGACCAGGCTCAGGAGACCATCCCTGAGTTGGTGAGAGGGGGAGTTGATAGGGAAGGTGCTGCCCCTGGGATGATCAACCCCCCAGAAAACCACCCAAGTTGGAGGGCTAAGTGTGGGCAGGAACCGTTTTGTGAACACTGGCATGTGTCAGTGCCCTTTTCCTGGGATAATCACTGATGAACTAAGGTTGCCTGGGGTGAGGACAAGCGTTAGCTGTAAGTTGCTTGGCATGGGGAGAGACCTGTACACAGGGGCATGTATCTCAAATGCACCTCTGTGGACCTTCCGCACTAGTGGTGCCATCCACCGAGGTAGCTCATCGATTGTGCCACAGGTTTGCCATGGTGGGAACTGTGTGCGCGGGTTACTGTTACTCAGGTTGGTATTTAAAAAGCTACATGCTAATGTTCTGCATGTCTCCTGCTACATTGGAGTTCTCCCTGGTGACAGAGTGCGGTGTTGGGAAGAGGTTGGGCAGGTGTGTGTATGCATTAATTGCAAGAGCCATGAATGACAAAGGATGGTGTGTTTGGTACGATGGGGCTGGCTTCTCGCATTGGATTAGCATGATGGGGTGACGGAAAAGGATATTGAGTATTAGTTGCTTTGGGCAGAATAGTAACAGTATAGGGTGTTCGATACTTAGGTGATGGAAATTTCACTTTAGGAAAGTGGGCATTTCAATCCTCTTGGCTCTGGGTGCATGGCGGCCTGTCTCCTAATTCACAACTGTTAGAAATGGGGGTCTCTAGTTGGTTTGCACCTTTGTCCAAGAAGGGACCCTTGCTTCTTGTCAGGGTAAGGGGGTTACGCCCTTTAGACAACCCCTGCTCACCCCTTTGGCAGATTGGCACTAGCAGACAGGCTTATCTCAGAGGCAGTGTGTAAAACATTTGTGTACACATAGAGAAATACAGTGGAAACACTACAAATGGACACCACACCAGTTTAGAAAAACAAGACCAAAACAACAAAAATCCAATATACAGTTATCAAGATATGACTTTTAGAAGGTAAAAACTGTTCTGTCCATAGCAAACTATAGATGCAACAATTTCAACATAAAGTACCTTGGATGAGCCAAAATCATAAGTAAAAACAGCTGCAGGGAAGGTGATGCATCGGTTCCTTACACGCAGGGAAGGTAATGAGTCGGGTCCTTGCTCCAGGGGAGGGATGCGTCGGTTCTTTACTGCCACGCAGGGAAGGTGATGCTTCCGTTCCGAACTAGAGAGGAGGTAATGTGTTGGTTTTTTACTGCGTGGAGAGGTGATGAGTCTGTTTCTTACTGCGGCCCTGGCATTGCTGTCAACTTGGTACCCTAGTACGATGCGTGGGGATTCGAAAGGAGTTGGCTCTCGATGCGGCATTGGCAACGGTGCTGCGTCAATCTTTCTGGCCACGGTCCTATGATGTGTCAGTTTCTGGCTCGCACAGCAGGTCCTGCATTGGCGTCGGTGTGGTGATCTAGGACGTCGGTGAATGAAACTCGGCGTGCACTGTTTCTCCACGGGGAGGCACTGCGTTGGTTTGTTCAGCAGCTTGCGGGGATACATAGAAATTCCTCCTATACTGTAGTGTTGCGTTGTAAAGGGGTATGGATGTGTCACACTTCTTCAGTTGCCTCAAGTTCTTTCAGCTCCCAACAGCAGGAACAACCTCCAGAGGCCAACAACTGGAATAGGCTCCTCCTGGCAGGTTTGAACTCTCAGCAGCAGAGCTCAGGGGAGCTGGGTGGGGAAGTCTTTGTGTCCCTGAGACTTCAGAGCAGGATGCAAGCTCTACACCACGGGTACTCATAGTACGGCCCGGCAAGCCTTCCCTGGCGGCCCGCGGACCTTGCAGACATCCTACCTGTGCAAGCACCGACGGTTACAGCAGCGCGGACCGGGCGGGCGTTTCTTTTAAAGGCCAAGTCACTTGTTAATGAGGCTTTGTTCTATTTACCTCTTCTTAGCGCCCCTGCATCTCCCCTCTGAATGAGGGGAGATGCAGGGGCGCTAAGAAGAGATGAAATACAACAAAGCCTCATTAACAAGTGACTTGGCCTTTAAAAGACCTGTGAAGTACTTGGGTGCAGCGGCGGTTTGGATTCCAGGGAAGCTGACTCAGCGTGCGCCGTAGAACTGCTGTGATATCTGAGACCGACTATGTTGAATCAGTGAAACCGTGGAAGTCAACCTTTTATTTAGTGCTGCGAGAAGCCAGCCCGATATTTATCACTATAACTGTACATCTACGTGTGAAAAACAGTATTATTAGAGTTAAGAGTAATGCCTTCCCTTTGCTGACAAAAAGAGCTAAATGATCGAGTTTATAGCCTGGTGAATGTATTTGTTCATGTAACTTGGGTTCTTTGGCTACAACGGTTAACATTTTTTAAAGTAGTATTTCTATTTTTAAAATAAAGTAAATCATTGCTATTTTAACGTTTTTACGGTTTAAGCTGTGTGCTCGCATTTGCTTATTTCTTGGCCGTGAGTGATCCTCCAATTTACTACGTATTAGACTATTTTTTTCACAAGACTTTGAATGTAAGACGTGCCAAGTGTTAGGATTTCGTTTAACATTGTTTTTTGTATTTGCATCACTGTATATTTTCTATTGTCAAAATGACACTTTCATCTTATAGTGTGATCTAAATATTGTGATATAATGAACTGGATTCGATTAAATGTTTTAATCTCCAAAATGAATCACAACTGAGTTAGTGAGTGCAGTTGTCCTCCATCTAAAATGGGATTACATAGAATCTATGGGTACTGATGCATTCCCAAAGGGAATTTTCCAAAGAGAATGGGTGTAACTCCAGACCAGTAGTTATTTTATAGAAAAAACAGGAGGAGGGGGTCCAAAGTATATGACTGCTGATGGCATTGCCACATGAGAAAGTTCTGAATACCAATGCTCTCTGCTTTGGGATCTGGGCACGCTGCCTCTGCCAGTATGTGAGATCTGTAGGTGTGTGCACACAACCCCTTCCAAAATGTGAAATCTATGTACACAGCATGCAAGCCCTGAGATCTGTGACTGGCTGTGAGATGTATGTCGCCAGTCCCTATCAGACTGTTAGATTTATGTACACTACACACCCTTACCAGATTCTGTGAACTGTGCCTGACCGTGAGTTGTGTGCACACAGTCCCACCTATGCTTTGAGATCTGTGCCTGGCTGTGAGATATGTGCACACATCCAGCAATGCGCTGAGATATGTTCCTGACTCTGAGGCATGTGTATGCAGCCCAGCCATGCGGTGACATCTGTGCCTGGCTGTGAAGCCCGTGTATGCAGCCCCAGCCATGCGGGGGCATCCGTGCCTGACTGTGAGATGTGTGCACAAAGCCCCAGGAATGCGCTGATATCTGTGCCTGACTGAGATGTGTGCACACAGCCCAAGTAATGCGCTGAGATCAGTGCCTGGCTGTGAGGCCCGTGCATGCAGCCCCTGCCAGGTGCTGCCAGTCTGCAGATTCCTGTGTACCTAAAAGTGACACTACCTACTGAAGGAGGAGGGGCGCTAGGATGAGGGAGTCTGTAATGCTCAGATTGTGGTCCTTAAAGCAGTGTCATAGCCAGTGTATCATGACCCCTATTGCAAGGAAGGCGGTGGGCCCCCTATGTTCTCTGTTTGAACTGTAAAATACAGCAATATTCATGGTTCCGTCGACCTTTGAAGCTGGAGCGGCTGAACCTGCTGCACAAATGGAAGCTCCACCCCTGAATTAAAGAAGGATGCTTAGCAGAAAGAGAGTGGCATGAGAGGTAAGATGGTGGAGAAAGGGGGAGGGGAAAGGAGAGGGAAAGAAGAGGATAAGGAGAGCGGAAGATGGAGAAACACAATTGGGATGGGCTGAGGAAGGTTTTGGGAGGAGATATGATATAACAAGCATTTGCAAGGCAATAGGTCTCGCATTTACGCAAGTTTGAGCTATTGACATTGCAAATAACAAAGCCTTTTATTTTTGTTTTAGTTTTTAAAACCGAAATAAAAGGCATTGTCGTTTACAGTGCCAATAGCTTAAACTCTCGTAAATGCGAGACCTATTGCATTGCGAAGGCGTCTGCTGCAGGGGCCTGTGTTCAACCTCATCTTCACAGTTTTTTTTTGCTCTAGCCCCGCCCCCTCCCCCACTGACCCCACCCCCACCGGTGCGGCCCTCTGCCACAAACCACACTGTAAATTTGGCCCCCGAGAGAAAGTTTGTGAGTACCCCTGCTCTACACCAATCCCTTGGAGATCTTCTTCAAGCAGGATATACACACAGTTCCTCTCCTTGTCAAAAACAGTCCCTGCAGGCCACCCCCAGACAATACACAGCAAAGGAGAAGTACTTCTTCTTCAGCTCTCTGGGCGTTTCTCCTTGGCAGAGCTTCCTCTTGAGTCCAGAGGTGATCGCTGGGGTCTGGGCCCCAATATTTATGCTCAATTTCTCATTGTTTCCTTGTAGCAGAGACGCTCTGTGCTCAGTCCAAACCAGTTCTGTCCTCTCTGGCCCAACTTCCTGGCAGGAGGTGGTGACAGCATTGTCCAAGGCAGACCAGGACTATTCAGGTGCAGGAAAATCTCCTCCTACTACTCTAAATGCAGCCCAGGTCTATTCAGCCCAGCCTTGACTCATCCACAAAAGGCAGGACACACCTCAACCCACTAGTGGCTGTCTGCAGCGAATGCACATCCCCAGGCCCTGTCACTCTATAGCGAGGCAGTCAATCCACAAACCAGCAGAGACATACAGGATGGCTAAGCAAAAGTGGTATTTTCAAACACACAATATAAAAATCATCTTTACTAAAAGTTTATTCTTATATTCTGAGTTCAGGGATACTAAACTCCATCTTTCTAACGTGTCCCAAAGGGAAGTTATACTTGTTAGATGTTGCAAAGTATCTCCCATTCTATCCTATGGGGACAGGTAGCCTTTCAATACACTGTATTTCTCTATCACACATCAGTACATGTCCTACCATTCACATACACTGTACCCTGCCCATGGGGGTGGGTACCTTACGCCTACCAGGAGGGTGTCTTACATGTAAGAAAAGGGAAGGTTAGGGCTTGGCAAGTGGGTGCACTTGCTAAGTTGATATGACAGTACCAAACTGCGCATAGACACAGTCTGAGAACCCTTTGAATGGCTGCTTGTATGGGTGGCACAATCAGTGCTGCAGGCCCACTAGTAGCATTTGATTTTCAGGCCTGGGCACACACAGTGCACTGTACTAGGTACTTTGAAATAAATCAAATAAGCCAATCATGGAAACACCAATCCATAAACACAATTTACATGGAGAGCATATGCACTTTGGCACTGAATAGCAGTGATAAAGTGCCCAGAGTCCTAAAACCAACAAAAACAGGGTAAAAAATGGGAGGCCAAAAAGTCTGGGCGTAAACCCGCTGAAAAAGCCAGGTCTAACAACAACTGGATGCTAGTGTGACAGCCACATCTATGCATTCCTGATAGAAGGCCATGAACTAGGGATTCACTTGAAGCTGCAGACCTCTGACTATGATGGGCCTTTCTGTGATAGTAACATGGGGGTGGAATTGGCACCTGCATTCCAAGGGGCAGGGTCTTGACCCCACTAAAGATTGTGATCAAACCTCCTGAGGTAGGATGGCAGACAGGACAAAAGTTAAAGACCACATGTGCATTTCCAAGGGGGCCTTTTGAACTGATATCTTCAAAGACCATTGTGAGTATAACTACTAGAGCTTTTGCCTCAGACAGTAGAGACACATTTGTATTTGGAACTATACTTTGCTGGCTCGATACTGGGAAATTGACACGGGGAATAATTAGGGCAGGAGAGACTGCAACTGGACTATCTGCAGACTTGTGATGGCTTGGAGTTTGTTGTGCTGCAGGAAGAGGACTATCACTTGGTGGACGTTGCTGGCCTGCAAATAAGTGCCATCTGTTGTGGTCTCGGTCTCGAAGTACTTTCCAAGGCCTGGTGAGATGATCTCCTGTCCACAAGATCCCAAGGACACAAAGGATCTCATTGTCTCCATGAGATTGAAAGGACCGCACTGGGTGTGGCAGAGACAGGTGGAAGTGATTGTGGTTGAAACATACACTATTATCCTCTGTGCAAGAGGAGTGAACTTGCAAAGATCAGCAGGCATCTGAGGTGCTGGGATGTGAGGAGTTTGAGGAGTGCAGGAGAATCTTGCCGAGACCAAGCGACCCGCGCTTGCAACCAGGGGACCTGTGCTAATTTGCGCTCCAGATGTGTTAAGAGGTGCTGGGGGAACTTGAGCCGGTAGCTGAGACTGTCTTCAGCCTCCAGATTGGGAGTTCGACAGTGTCTGACATCGTAACCTCTGTCTGAGGTCATTGGCTCCCTCTCCCTCTCCCTGGATCCACTCCACAGGGTGCTTTGTTGTGGAAAACACTGTGACGAGACCCAGAGGGTTTTGTGTGGCTTGTGGGCATCTACAGCTGACTGTCTGGGGTTCACAACAGGTCACAACTCTGATTGAGCGTAAATATCCACTGGATGAGGAAGCTTGCCAGCTTCCTGGTTTACAAACTTTTGTCTATGGGGGATAGTGATCCCGCACTAGTGCAGGTGTTGTCTGGTGCCTGCAGTTCTAATCCGGATGGGCGAAACTAAACAACTGTTTTTTTCAATGTCAGGTGGTTCCGACTGTCTAATCAACAGGGTGCCAGCCGGGGTGGCGTGTATTTTTGGCTGGTCACAAGGAGTAGTCAGAGACCTGTGACTGTTTGACCTTTCTGCAATGGAAAAGTCTGAAAATTACATATAACTGTAAAGTGTATGTACAATGTGAATCTCATTTTGATATCAGTGTGTGTGTGTGTAATACAAAGACAAGTGTTTTTATACATATGGTGTGGAGTCTTTTTGTGGTGTATGCAGTGTGTTGTGAGAGGGGTTTGTGCCATAACTTTACACTCGAGCCCTGAGAATGATTCTGACTGCTCAGTGCCAAGCTATCAGAGGGTGAGCACAGGTTATCAGACAAGTGTATCGTACTCATCTTATTTGGAACAGTGGATTCTGACTGACATTGATGCATCTTAGTCAGCCTGAAACCTCTGGGTCTAACATATACCATATACCCTGGACCTGTAAATTAAATGCTGCTAGTGGGACTGTAGCACTTATTGTGCCACTCACTTATGTAGTCACTTAAAGCATCTCCCTGGTCTGCCATTGAAGCCCGAATGCAGTTTCAAGCTGCTAATTTGACTTGGCAATATAGCCCCCTTGCCAAGCCTTAAACTCCCCTTTTATTGCATGTAGGTCACCCCTAAAGTAGGCCCTATTTAGCCCATATGGCATGGTGCATTGTAATTAGTAGGTTGGACATGTGCCTTTATGTTTTACATGGCTTGGTAGTAACAAAATCCGAAATTGATTTTTCACTACTGTGCTAACTTTTGATTGGGGACAGAAAAGCATTTTGTGTTTGGTATCTATGAAATTGTAATTGAAAATCATTTTAATGGTAAAGTGAGATTTTAAATTACAATTTTGAAAATGCCACTTTTAGAATGTTGCCATTTTCCTGCCCTTTGCTATTTGGTGCGGGAAGCCTGTCCTAGGTCTAATGACTGGGTGCAGTTGCAATTTGTGAATTCCTTCCAGACAGCCACACAAAGAGAAATTAGATGTGTCTGAATGGGCCATCTGCTGGAAGAATAGGGGGGAAGAGCTGTACACAGCCAGATTTGCGAATTAATGGGCTGTGTTCTGCCTTCACACAAAGGACTTGTCACCACTGTATTGACAATTAATCTAGCTTGGGGCCAGGGCTGGGCAGTCTAACAATTCCAAGCACAGCAAAAAGAAACCTCGAGAAACTTCTCCTACTTCAAAGAAGGCACCAGGTATAAAGAAGGGACCCTCAGACCCACTTTTCAGTTGACTTTCTGGACCTGTGGAAGGACTCTTAGAGGACTGCCTGCTGCTGTTGCCTGCTGTGTACTCCATAAGACTGCTTTGCTGCACCTTGAAGGACTGCGTTGTTGCCTGAAGCCTGCCTTGAATCCACAAAGGCCTCCCAAGCTGCTTGAGCACTATTTCATCACTTCAAACCAGGACTGTCAGAGTAACTCCAATGGCTAGTTTGCTGGCCTTCTGTTCAGATCCACAGGGACAGAACAGGATTGCACTATCTTGAACCTACAACTGGACCCAGCCTGAGTAAGTACTGAACCCCCAAGTGGTGCTCCTCCAGTCCTTCACCCTTGGTTGTGGTTTTTTAAGGTGCCCAGATAGCCAAACTCCAAAACTTGGGACTTGAACATTATTTGACCAAAAGCTTCTCTGTGAACCCAGGGAACACCAGGTCCAACCTGTTCGGCTATCCTCCCAAAGTGCATTGCCGGAGAGCCTGATTATGTGTACGTCCCACTACGTTTTTCTCTGCAGCAGCAAATCCTTTCAGCGGTCCCTCAGTGAAGGGGTATCTAGCCTTCTGGAACTCTTGTTTGCTACAGCCTCCAAATTTGTCCTGCTGAAGATTTTTGACTTCCAAAACAAACACAATGTCTGAATGTAGAAAGCTTCACTGTGACTTCGTCAGGCGGCTCCCTGACGATTACACCTCTTCCTTAGACACAACCTGCAACCTTGCCCCGCTGAACTTTACGTTCACAGAACATTTTCTTGAAAATGTCTTCAAAGTCAGAAGGTAAGCGCCGACTGGGCCCAATGCACTTCTTGTATCCAACTCACTCTCCATCACAGTTGGACATATTTTTCAACTTAGACCCCTGTCTTCCACGACTTGATTCTGCCATTGGGGCTTTGATATTTTAGGAGCTAGATTTCACTTTCAACTTTAAAAATACATAACTCCGATTTTACTGATTGGATTTTTTTCAATTTGGTGTCAAACAATGTCTTAAAATGTACTCTATTTTTCTAAGTTGGTGTGGGATTTTTCTTGTGTTGTGTTTTCACTTTGTTACTGCTTGTGTGCTGCATAAGTTAAGCCTTTCGGCTTTTGTGCCAAGCTACCAAGTCTTAAGCATGGTTTCATTTTGTGACTTTTGTGGTTCTCCCTAACAGGCATTGTGGCTGTTGCTTGAACAGGGGTAACCCCCCGCCCCCTTCAACCAACAGCCCAATTTCTCACAGTGCTAATTTAAGACAAGTCTCTACCCAGAGGGCTATCATTTTAGGTTGTGAGTGTTTAGGAGTTCTTACAGCATAATGACACACATACATGCTCACCAAACTCACACCTGCCCATTCACAAGCACTTCCATGTGATTGCTCACACCACCCATTCACAAGTACACACATGTGCAAAAAGTCATGTCCAGCTATTCCCCACCAGCCCTGAAGACTCCTTTGCTTTCTCACTGCCTCTGTACCATTCTGTTGAGGAATTACTGTTGCACCAGTTTCAGCATTCAGAAAATTGCATTGCCTGTATTTCTCCATAGTTTCGTTTATGCACTTTGGTACAGGCACACCTTAATCCCTTTCGATTTTGTTTCTTTTTTTTCACTCATGCACTTTGATATATGTGTATAGGTGGAATTAACATTCCCTCCTTCTCAACACCAGCAGCAATTTTTGGCAGATGTGCTCTTGTGCTTTTCTCCTGTTGAAAATGCTTAAGGGCTCTTGTCTTTAAAACATTGGACAATGTAATTGGTTCACTATTTATCTTATCTAGCTTTTTGCATGAGATGAAACTGTAATATTTATGTCCCTCATGCAGTTACTCTGTGTATATTTTTTGGAAAAGGAGGCAGCATCTGTGAGGCCTGCACAAATAACATGACTACATCTGTCCTTCACTGGGAACCAAACACCCAATTGTAGTGCCTGTAGGGTAGCGTTGCAGAGCAGTCTGAGGCTTACTCAAGGGAGGTGGTGTGGGCTAGTAATCGCCATTTGCAGGTGCGCAGAAATAACACTCAATAATTGATTGTCCAGTCTGTACTTTGCTTTATAAAAGTAAGAGTACATTTATTAAACACACACACTACTCAATACTGTGCACCAATTTACAAATATACATAAGCTGTTGGAATTACTTTGTGACATTGCATAACATCTCCACCCTTCCCGTATGGGGTGGGGTCTTGTACCACCACTTCCAGGTGTGCACATCATCTTGCCCCCAATGCAGGTAGTTGAACATAACCTGGAGCGAGGGCCCTGCGCACTGGCACCATCCCAGTGGTGACCCCACCCCCCATTATCTCAACAAGCATTTAAAATAGGTAACCCTGCCTTGGTGACACACAACCCTGACTGAGCATTTCCTACTGACCAGGAAGTATACACCTCTACATCTTAAGGGCTAGCAGTCTGAGTTCCTCACCTAAGCGCAGCAGCAAGAATACATGTTTAAGCATCACTTTAGAATGACAGTACTCATCACATTTGGGTATCATTAGAATGCATTGCAATTAGAGCCCCTAAAGGCATCACAGTGAAATCACAGGGTTCCGCATATACAGCCAGACACCGTAGCAGGAATGTTTGACAACATAACCCCACTTTGCTTATGACTTCATCTTACACAGGCACTTCACATTACACATGTGACCTTCAGTCCCTCTAAAAGGAATAACATTAGTAAAAGCATTTCTGGTGCAATTACACCTCTTCACCTCCAGGGGATGCCCTTTTCCAGACTTCCCCAACTCAGCCCTTCACTCCTTGATGCCCTTCTCAATACACCCTCAGCTGTAGAACAAAAGTTCCAGCCCAGAAAATGTTAAATGCTGGCTGAGCCCTTGAGGGGTTATTCTTTTCAAGTCCACATGTGACTTAGGGAGGGACTCCTCTTTGTGCTGGGGGGGGGGGGAGAGACTGCGCTTCCCCAGCAGCTCCCCCAGCACCTTTGCACCTGTGTGGTGGTGACCCCGGCCTCTTGGGGCCACCACAAGTAGAGAAAATGCTGTTTCCATGCAGGCCTGTTTAGGCTCTGCAATGAATTATGGGGCGCTTCTCTCGTGTTTCCTGCATATTTGAACAGCGGCTCTCCCGCTGTGCTGGGTAGAGCCGCGCAACTTGCACTTCTTCGCGGGGTCCCGGTCCCACCCGGGCCCTCCCGCATCACCAGGCTTGTTGAGGGGCCCAGTCCCACCCAGACCCCCTGGTAAGGGGATGCGGCTTGGGGAGCCCACCCCCAGCCGCTGTGCCAGTCTACAGGGGCCTGGTCCCACCGGGGCCCCGTGCAGCTCTTCTCTTTTCCTTCTGGGTCCCGGTCCAACCCGGGACCCCCACGTGCCGCTTCGGTGGAGGGCAGCCTGAGGAGCCCACCCCCTGCTGCCCCCGCCGGCTCCCCGCCCAGCCAGCACTCTTCTGTGCTGCCGCGGGAGCCAGCGCCTCTCTTCCGGTCTCCCCGCTCTGGCGGGCAGACGCGGGGAATCCTGCGGGTCCTCCTGGACCTCGGGGGAGTGTGACGGCACTCCCCCCGCCTTCTCCCTCAAATCAGGGCCCGGGGAAGGGGTCCAAGGCCCCGGGGCCATCATCACAGGGGGTGCGACGGCGCCCCCCCGGCTTTGCTTCGGGGGTGGTTTCCTGGGCCCCTCCTCCTCCTCTTCACGGGGAGCATGACGGCACTCCCCGTCGGTTCTTCTTTGGCGGGGGCCAGAGTGGGCTCCTGGCCCCCCAGGGAGATATATCTATACGAGGAGCGCGACAGCGCTCCCCGGCTTGGCTTCGGGACCTGGGGATGGGGTTCCGGGCCCCTGCAGACCTCTTCGCGGGGGGCGCGATGGCGCTCCCCCACCACCATCTTCGGTGGGGTCCAGGGTGGGCTCCTGGCTCCCCTGTAGGGCGCTTTCAAGGGGAGCGCGATGGTGCACCCCGGCTTCCCTTCTTCTGGGGGCAGCCCCCGGGACTTGACCCACCCCGGGGGCATCTCTGAGACTGGCAGCAGAGCCCCACATGCTTCATCGTCGGTTTTCTCAGGGGTCAAAGGTCGCCTACCTTCCGGGGGCATATCTCTGCCCCCGGGGATCCGATCTTCTCCATTTTTGCATCTTCTTGCTCCTGGTGGCGCACGCCAGCCACTGGGAGCACTCACATTCGCCCTTCTTGTCTCCCGGAGGGTGCACTCTGCAGGAAGCGGTCTTCACTGGCTCCCTGCACCAGCCTTTCACCTGGCTCTCCTCCTGGGCCTCTCTTCTCCCTGCGCAGAGGGCCTTGCTTCTTCGCATTGGTCCTGAACTCTTCTTCTGGCGTTAAATGGACCCTGGGGGGCAGTCACGGGGTTCCTCCTTCCAACTGCCCATTGCGCCAGGCTCCAGCACCTTCTGCCTCAGCAGACCACACCCCAGAGAGAGCTTCTCTTCCTGTGCAAGCACTTTTTAAAAGTTGAGTAGGGGGCTGGCAGGAAGTCTCTGTTTGTCCTATCAAACAGCGACACATCAATTCACTGCCCCTGCTCCCTCCTTCCTGCCCAGCCTCTGAGTTTGTTCAAAATGTCGTCGTCCAGGGTCTCTGGCCAAAGCTTCCCCCCTCGCTGGCTTCCCTCCTTGGTGCAGCCTGGTGCCTGGCACCAAGTGATAGCTGCTGATGGATGAGCCTATAGCCCCACCCATTTACTCTTCATGTAGAGGAGTCCTTAGCTTGTGAAAGAAAGGTTATCAATCCATCCAGCTGAGGTCAACCCTCAGCCAGGCCCTGGTTATGACTGACTCAGAGAAATGTGACATTTCTGGATGACCCAAACCAGTAGAAATATGACTTTGGACTCTGCAGAATACTCCTTTTCACATCCGTTACCGTGGACTTTAATGCGTGTCTGGAATCTGTAGGCCTTAGGAAAGTAAAATTAGCACATGTGCTCCCTATCCCCATAAGAGAATAATGGAATACACACTGTAAAACACATTGACTTTCCCTGGCATGTCTCTTCCCACTGTATAAAGCCTATTTCATGTCACCACCCAATTCTGCAGAAGTCCTGCCACACCATTCACTCTGTGGCTGCTCCTGGACTGCGCACACTAGGCATCTCCCCTGCGCAGCCCCTACACATGTGCACACGCATGTACACCTGTGTCTGCATGTAACCAGCCCCTTACTCCAGCTGCTGCGCAGTGGCCTGGTCAAGCCAAGGGGACACCATTAAAATTCCCATGCAGTCTCTTTTATCCTGAGTTCACTGTGGGTGAGTCCCAACTTATGAGGCTCCCCCACAGTAATAGCTCACCAATTAGGTGCTCAAAAAGCGAAAAATCCGGGCAGCCCATAGTGTCAGAACCACCTTCTAACAATATTGAACCAAGCAAATACGACTCCATCCAAATTTATGTTCTGTATTGTGGGTGTCTGCAGCTACCTTCATTCTGTCCCACTAGCGTTCAGGCGATTTTCTATATAACCTTGATTATAATAGCATGTACCATATAGGGCCGCGGACCACGTGAGCAGGCAGTAAAGCAGCCCTCAGACTGTCTGTTGCAAAGGGAGGCGTGTCTGTTTGCACCCAGGATCAGACAGCGTTATGTTTATTACTGATCAGGCGCCTGCATGTGTGTCACCCACTGGCTGTGCCCTCTTGAGCAATGAACAATGGCACATTTCTCCACCTAGCGAATGATTACAAAAGTTTCAGACCAAGTTGCCTTTAGTCAGCCTTCCTGAAAAAAGGAAGTGTTTGTGGGGTCAGAGAGCAGGTACACATCAGAGATGAAAGGTCAACGCATCCAACTAATTGGGCAGATCCTCTCCTTGAGAAAGGCACTGAAAGCTCGACTGGTTTAACCTCTCTTGACTCCTCTTTCTCAGACTGCTCTGGGAACCCCAAGGTCCTTGAGCACTATGTAATGGTACAATGTTCTTCTAGCAAATAAACAGGGTTGATAAGAAGTCCACAGCTCACGAGGCAGTGCTTAGCTGCTTCTAGCATCATTATGTTTTTTTGCACGTGAAAGATTTCAATTCCTGTATCAAATAAAAATAGCATTTTAAATGACTAGTCTCACTTGGATCCATATATGTCACATTGAAACTGTGTAACTGTTAGACATTTTGAAACGAAATCTATGCTTTAAAAAAAGTGGCTTCCCTTACGGACATGCAATAAACGAACTGTAAAAAAGTTTTCTCGTTTTTAAACGTTCACTTCCATGTTGGACTTAGCAGGTTCGCCTGGCGCACGAGTGCTGCGGTGCAGTCAGGTAATGAAAACTTTTATCGTCTGCCTTTGAATGCTCTGCCGCCAATGGGATCACTAGACGTCGATGAGTAAGTTCTTTTTTCCGGAAGGGCTGGGCTGCTGCTGAAACAGGTTCGGCAATAAGATGATTTTGCAGCCGAGGGTTTCGTGTGACACTCATTTACATGTTTCAACGGGTTCACACACCCATCTGCCGACTGCCCTCCTGACGGTGACATGAAATACCTGCTGCGATCGTTTGTTTCTTTTCTGCCTGGTGGTTTCACAGAGCGGCTCATTGTCCTGTGCCGAGGAAATAACTCCAGTTAGAGCGACTTCCGAGGACATCCCCATGTAAATATCTCTCAGAGTAAGTGATAAGCTTGCTGTTAACCCTCAGGTGGTTTTTCGAGGGGTTGGTGGAAACTTTCAATAACTTGCAGTGCGCCCTCTCCGCTCTTTCCTTTCCAGCCTTGCCGGGGTGCGTGTCCTCGCTTTGCAAATCTAATCTACTTTGCAGCAGAAGAGTTGTTTTCAAGGAAGGGCAGAAAACAAGCAGTGCATATGCAACCTATGTTTCAACTTTGGCACTTGAATTAATTTTAAATTCAAATGTATGCGTAAAACATATTTTAATTCTGAATAATTGCGATAAGATGTAAGACCGAGTGTGCAGGCATCCAGCGAGACCACCGGGGCAGATAGACGAGGGCATCAGAGAATGCAGTGGGTTCTTACACTAGAATAACGCAGACTGTTTTGGGGCGGGAACGGCATTTCTGTTGCTTTTGCTAAACTTTTAACGTCATGCTGCGTTAGTGCACGCGCCTTGAAGCACAGACGTGACACTATGTGAAACCACAAGTTAAATACTTTTTCTATTGGCAGCTCTTAAACAGTTCCGCCGCTTGTATTTTATCTCCGCTCTTGTGTAGAACAGGGTATGTGGCAAAAGTCACACAAGGACGGAGACAAAGGCGAGCGGAGGAGCACCCTTGGCTCGTTTGCAGTTTGATTTGAATTTCGCTTTGAGGCAATGCAGTTTTCCAATATTCTGCGGTGTTTGGCTCATGCTGCCCGACCGAACAACCCGAGGTCTGTTTTGGGGATCATAACAAATGCCTGAAAGTTAGTACGCTAGTTAAACGTGTGCAGTCATGTCTTTGATGCAATTGTTGTCATTTTTGCAGCCCAGCAGAGCGCTGTGGCAGACGGAGTAGGGCATTGAGTACCCAGAACCACAATCCTGGCAGAAGTTTAGATTCTGGCTTGGGCTTTGTCTCGGCTGAGGCATTTTTTGCAGTGATCACCGCTACCTAAGAAGTGACATGTCATCAAAACGGAGCATCGGAATAGCTCTCCTGTGGCCCTGACCTCCCATTAAAGAAATAATTCACATTCTTTGCATGGACGTTGATTCACCAAAATGCCAGGGCTAGCGGAAATGACATCACATGCCCTTTTCACACCAATTCGTGCCATGGCACCAAATGTTGGAGGGGATCTGAATGAATCAAATATTCATCCCCAGTCAAGAGATCTGGGTTAAATTAATTGTTCTTTTGCTCACTTTGCTCCACCCCAGTTTGGACCCAGTCATATGCAAATTAGTCTTGACCCTGCTCCTCTTGTAAACCTTCCAGCCCGAACTGCCAAGCCAGGACCTCTCTGGTTTGGAGACAATCATCCTGGGTCCATATTCAGGGTAACACCCCTCATCTCAACTGGAATAGTATGGCATGCAAAAAACACAATGGATTCATCCCAGATCTGTGTATGGGGTGAATGTTTGATTGGTTCAGCATTCCGTCCATCATCTGTTCTTTTTGCTTTTCACACCAATGACATCACAGGAAATGACATCATATTACCTTTGACTTGTTGATGTAAAAGAAACTGATGTCAAATTACATCTAAGATGTGACATTGTTGATGTTAAGAACTGAGCAGTAAGTACAGGTTCAATGAAAAGACAGCAGTTATGGAAGCAGATTCATGTCTAATGTAGTTACCATCTATATTTTAACCTGAGTGCCACCAAGTTATGCCAAGGGTCAAGCCACCACCTACCAAGGTAATACTGTCTTATGTAATTACAGTCTAAAGTGCTTGGGCACATCTATTGTATGCTTGTGCATTCATCAACATTGCTTTCCTTCTTAAACCAGCATTTTCCTTACCTACATGGCATTCATAACATAAATATACTGAAATTTAAATCCTGTTCAATTTCAATGTGAATCTGCTGTATTTTGGGTTTGATAAGATTAAAATTGCTGTATGTGGTGTATCATTTAATAAACAATATAAATCAATCAATCAAACAGCATTCGTAAAGCGCAAACACTGTCCCCTTAAGGGTTATCTGGGTGCTGTTTCTCCATCAAAGAGCCAGGTCTTGAGTCTATTTCTGAAGTCTGTCAGCGAGGGGGCTGTACACAGCTTGGAGGTGTCTTGGCAGTGATGTAGGAGTAGAAGAGGCCACCACTTCAGCTGCAATGGTAGTGGGAGGGTGTTGACAAGGGCGAGTGAAGAGGAGTTCAGGTGTATAGAGGGTTGGTGAAACTTCAGTTGATGGTTGATGTAAGCAGGTCCTAGGCCGTGGAGGGCTTTGTTGGTGTGTGTGAGGACCTTAACTCCTTAACCGCGGCGCAAATTCCGCCGCGGTGCAGGAGTTCGATTGAGTGGGCGGGGCCGCGTTGGCCAACAGATGTGCGCAGCACTAACGAGGTAGTGCTCGCGATGGCCGTTGGCCGACAGAAGCAGCGAAGGGGTTAAGCTGTCATCTCATCTAGATGGGGAGCCAGTGAAGGTCTCTCCGGTGGGGGTGATGTGGGTTTGTTTGTGGAGTTCCAGGATGAGTCGGAAGTCTTTTGAGGAGCTGGGTAGAGATGTCGGTGTAGAGGGCGTTGCCATAGTCAAGGCGACTGGTGACAAGGGACTGAGTGCGGGTCTTTCTGGTGTTGGTTGGGATCCTTTTGAAGATTCTGCGGTGCATGCAAAGTGTGTGGAAGCAGAAGGAGGTGACTGATTTGACTTGTCATTTCATGGTCAGTTGACTGTCAAGGATGATGCATAAGTTGCATGCATGCTTGGTCGGTGTGGGTGTAGGTCCGAGTTCTTCAAGCCACCAGCTGTAGTCCAATGCATAGGTGTTCTTCTCAAAAATCAGTACTGAAGTTTTGTCGGAGTTGAGTTGGAGGCAGTTATCTCTCATTCATTTGGCTACATTGGTCATGGCACTGCAGAAGTTATTTTTTTTGCTTTGGGGTGGTACTCTGTGAGCGAGAGGATCAGTTGAGTGCCTCTAATAAGAGTAATAATAATAATAGTATTGAAACCTTATAAACAGCACCCACACACTGCTAAATGCTATTTCAGGCCTAAAGGAATTAAGAAATGGAATTAAGAAAGCTAATGACGATGATGCATGATGATGCCTGTAGTTGAACGTGGGACTGCACAGACCCACAATCAACTTCCCTGTCATAACATCCCCAAATGTATACCCCATCTTCCAGTGCCCACTGCAACTTCTTACATGTGCTGTCCCTGCCTCAAGTACCTCAGCCGCGAAAAGTTGTTTAACTTTCACATCAACGGTTCTCAACGGAACATCTCCCCCTTTGTGAAAAGGTTACCAGCTCTTTTTTGGAATTGGTAACTTTTCAATAGTTTGAACTGTAATTGTGGTTACAAACCATTGATACATTGCAAAGCGAATCACAGTTTGGAAGGGATGTCCTAAACAGGACCCTTCCAAAATGAGATTCAGGATCCATTTCTAAAATCCATTTTGCAATTTTGTAATCCTTTGCAAAATGTGTTTAGTAGCTACCGCCAAGCCATTTCACATTTGCAAACCCTGTGCTTTTGCTTAGAACATTGGCCCCCTAGCCCCAAGTTATTTGCATATGGCTTGCTTTTATAGCACTTGGAGTATTCCAACCTACACTTGTGTTACAAAACTTGATTTATTAATGTTGCAATTTAAGGTATTTGATCAGTAGCTGTACTATTGACAACACCCTTTCTAAAGTCGCACTGCATGTGTTCATCATTGATGTCTTCCATGAAATATTAACCTTAAGCTGGGGAACCACTTAACTTCTTCCATTAATCCCCCACATTAACTACAAATAACACAAGCCCATGTCCCCAATCAGTAAACTGTTAAAGCGCAGTAAAGGCTTTCGCAAAGGAAAAAAAGTAAAGAACAAGCATCATGAATAGTATTCAGTTACTACTGGTAGTTTAAGCACTGTTTTCATTTTATGTATGTTTCTCCCTCTGGCTGCTTCCTTTAGGTCCCATGCCTAATGGACAAGAGAGTCAGCTCGACTCTCAATAGCATGCTGCTTCTACATACCTAATTAGATGGGCCCTATCTGAACTTTGAGGCTGCGTTCAGGAAAACCAGTGTACAGGTATAGGAATACCAGCACAGAAGGCATATACAGTTGGGAAGACTTATGGGTACCTCCTTCTCAGGAGGCCAGTATACCTTTCCCAAGCCTCATCCTTAAGCCTCTAGGACAACAACAAAAAGTGAAGGGTTAAATGGTTACTGTTGGAAAACGAGGCAGCATCTGTGAGGCCTGCACAAATAACATGACTACATTTGTCCTTCACTGGGAACCAAACACCCAATTGTAGCGCCTGACTCTCAGAGGGTAGCGTTGCAGAGCAGTCTGAGGCTTACTCAAGGGAGGTGGTGTGGGCTAGTAATCGCCATTTGCAGGTGCACAAAAATAACACTCAATAATTGATTGTCCAGTCTGTACTTTGCTTTATAAAAGTAAGAGTACATTTATTAAACACACACACCACTCAATACTATGCACCAATTTACAAATATACATAAGCTGTTGGAACTACTTTGTGACATTGCATAACATCTCCACCCCTCCCGCAGGGGGGGTGGGGTCTAGTACCACCACTCCCATGTATGCACATCAACTTGCCCTCAATGCAGTTAGTTGAACATAACCTGGAGCGAGGGCCCTGCGCACTGGCACCATCCCAGTGGCGACCCACCCCATTACCTCAACAAGCATTAAAAAGGGGTAAACCTGCCTTGGTGACACATGACCCTGACTGAGCATCTCCTACTGACCATAAAGTATGCACCTCTATATCTTAAGGGCTAGCAGTCTGGGGTCTTCACCTAAGCGCAGCAGCAAGAATCCATGTTTACGCACACTTTAGAATGACAGTACTCATCACCTTGGTTGATCATTTGAATGCATTGCAATTACAGCCCCTAAGGGCATCACAGATGAAATCACAGGATTGCGCATATACAGCCAGACACCCTAGCAGGACTGTCTGGCAACATAACCCCACTTGGCTTATGACATCTCCTTACACATTTGACTTACAGTCCCTTCAAAAGAAGTACTCCTGGCAACTACACTTCTCCTGCAATGTGCCTCTTCACTTTAAAAGGAATCCCAGGTAAAAGCATGAGATTACGTAAATACAGCCCGACCCCCTAGCAGGAAGGTCCAGCAACATAACTCCATTTAGCTTAACATCACCTTACACAGGTACTTCACTTTACACATGTGACTTTCAGTCCACCTAAAAAGAAATAGCCAATAGTAAATGCATTTCGGTGCAATTACACCACTTCACCTCCAGGGGATGCCCTTCTCCAGACATCCCCCAACTCAGCCCTTCAATCCGTGATGCACTTCATAGTACACCCTCAGCTGTAGAACATAAGTTCCAGCCTAGAAGGTGTTAAAGGCTGGCTGAGTCCTGAAGGGGTTATTCTTTCAGATGCCCCGTGAAACTTAGGGGTGGACTGTTCTTCTTTATGCTGGGGGAGACTGCGGGGCTCCTGCAGCCCCCCTGCACCCCTTTTCACACGTGAGGGTGACCCCCTCCTCTGGGCACCAAAATGGCAGACTTCTTCGTGCTGTGGGGGGGAAGACTGGGCCTCTCCAGCGGCTCCCCCAGCACCTTTTCACAAGTGAGGGTGACCCCTCTCCTCTGGGGGCCACAAAGCACCAAAACAGCAGATTTCCAAATGCCCGGCGAGGCACCATGGGGCGCTTCATGCTCCTCTCCACCAGCCCCCGCCACTGGGTACACTCTCCTCCGCCCTCAGGGTCTCTGACTCAGCAGGGTGCTGTCTTCACTGGGTCCCTGCGCCAGCCTCTCGCCAAGCTCTCCTTCTGGGACTTCTTCTCCCTGCGCAGAGGCCCCTGCTTCTGTGCACCAGCCCTGGGCTCTTCTGGTGCTGATAGGGTCCTGGGGGCAGTCAGGGGGTCTCTCCTTCCAACTGCCCATTGCGCCAGGCTCCAGCACCTTCAGCTTCAGCCGAGCACACCCCAGAGAGCCCTTCTCTTCCTGTGCAAGCACTTTTTAAAAGTTGAGTAGGGGGCTGGCAGGAATTCTCTGTTGGTCCTATCAAACAGCAACACATCACGTCCCTACCCCTGCTCCCTCCTTCTTGTCCAGCCTCTGAGCTTGTTCAATAATGGCGTCGTCCAGGGTTTCTGGCCACATGTCTGAAGCCTCATCCCCCACACTGCCTTCCCTCCTTGTGCAGCCTGGTGCCTGGCACCCCGTGACAGCTGCTAATTGATGAGCCTGTATCCCCTCCCATCTTCTCTTCGTGGAGAGGAGGCCCTAGCTTGTGGAAGAAAGGTTATCAATCCATCCAGCAGAGGTCAGCCCTCAGCCTGGGTGTGGTCCTGGCTGGCTCACAGAAATATGACAGTTCTGGATGACCCAAAAGCAGTACAAATATGACTTTGGACTCTGCAGGATATGTCTTTTCACCTCCAATACAATGGGCTTTAGTACATGTCTGGAAACTGTAGGCCTTGTGGAAGTTAATTTAGCCATGGGCCCCACATTCCCATAGGGAAATAATGAAGTGAAAACACAGTAAAACACAGTGACTTTCCCTGGCATGTTTCTTTCCAGCGTATAAAGCCTATTCCATATCACCAACCAACACTGCATAAGTCCTGCCACACCATTCACTTTGTAGCTGCTCCTGGACTGCGCACGCTAGGAATCTCCCCTGCGCAGCCCGTACACGTGTGCACATGCAGGTACACATGTGTCTGCATGTAACCAGCCCGGTGTCCCTTACTCCAGCTACTGCGCAGTGGCCTGGTCAAGCCAGGGGAACACTGGTAAAATCCCCATGCAGTCTCTTACATCCTGAGTTCACTGTGGGTGAGTCCCAACTTATGAGGCTCCCCCACAGTAAAAGCTCAACAATTAGGTGCTCAAAAATCAAAAAATCCGGGCGGTCCATAGTGTCAGAACCACCTTCTAACACACGCCGCGCCCAGCTGATTCCTACAGGGAAGAAGTAGCCACTCTACATGGGTACACTTCCCGTAGTCAGCGATAACTAGTTATAAGGGGTTCTGACCAGACCCCCCTTACTGACCAGTTATCCGCTTAGACCACCTACTCCTCCCATCCATGAAATCTCCACCCATGACAGGGATCCCAGACTACCCTAAGAACCCTCCGGGCTCTAGGTTATATACCTCTAGGTCACTCATGGTCTACATGGACTCAGCCTAACTATGCTCACCTTTGCCCTTGGGCATGCAACACTATGCCTACCACTTCTCCGGACAAGGGTCCAGTGCCTCAGCACCGATGCAGTCTTCTGGGATAGGTCTAAATCCCATCCCCCGGGTCACTAGCTGGTCTCCCTTCCAGAGTTTGTTCCAACCAGTACCCTCTCTCCGTTTGGTCCTTGCACCCAAAAGATGGAATCTCTCTGGACCCTCACCCTCAGCCTGCCGCTGAGGTCATTCTGCTGCCACCACCCTTTCGGGATGACTGTCTTCCCTAAAGAAAGCACAGCCACTTGTGCTTCCCCACACAGAAAAGCACCCTCTGGCCACTGGCCTGGCTCCCTGATAGGACCTCAGACCGGCCTCACCACCACACTGGCAGTGCCAGGGAGGAACACTGAGGGTGCCTCATCAGACATCCTACAGCTCATTCCCCCCGTCAGTAGCTCCACACGGAAACTACCCCGGGAACCTAGACCCCTTCCTTGTTCTCCGCTGTGAGAACAGGGACTATGTACCCTTCCCTCCGAGAGGTGCGCTCTCCTCCCGGAGTACCCTTAGAGAGCCTGTGGGCCCCGAGTTAGCTAGACCTAGGCCCACCTCGCATGGCTCTCCCTGGTCTCCCTGCAGCGCCTTGGGAGACCGCCCAGGGACCTACATGGTCCCTGGATGGCCTGCACCACCCCTTATAAAGAGCAGGGTCCCTTCACTTAAGATAGGCCCCACCTGCCTTCAGGGTAGTACTACCACTCTCAGCCAGGGACCCTAAAGATCCCAGCTAGGCCTGCACCACCCCTTCACGAAACACAGGGTCCCTTCACTTAAGATAGGCCCCACCTGGCTTCAGGGCGGTACTACCTCCATCAGCCAGGGACCCTAAAGATCCTGGCTAGGCCTGCACCACCCCTTTGGGGAATCACAGGGTCCCTTCACTTAAGCTGGGGCCCACCTGTGTCCAGGGTGGTACTACCTTGCAGAAGTCCACCGCCTGCCTCGAGCTAAGGAACACCCCCATGCTCCTGGTCCTGGGGTTCAAGACCCACAGGGCCTACCTGACTGGTCACCAGCCACCGACCCTGACACCTCAGGGTCCACCACTAACCCTCCACGTTGAACTAGGGAGCACATCGCCCCCACTCAGATCAACATTGGGTCAGTTACTTAGCCCACCTAGGGTACCTAGGGGCTACCACTACACACCATCACTCAAGAACTACCCTCCTTGGGGGCCACCCACTACCAGGGGCCACCCCTTGGTTGCTTACCTCCCCACCAGTTAACCTTGGGGGACCTGCCGGACACTCAACTCTACCACACCCTCCTCCCACTGTGGGAAAAGGTTCTTGGGGTCCCCCACCATGGGAACCCCTGGGGCGCTACTACCTGGGGTAAAGAAACCTCCTGCCCCACCCTTCCAGTGGTTTTGGCCTGCGCCATTAGCAAGAAACTTCCAGTGGGGGAAGGATATCTGGGGCCCCTCCTGTGGAAACCCTCCCTGCCCTTAAAAAGCGCGGGAACCTCCCAGGACCCCTACTTCTCCTGTCCCCCTTGAAGGTCAATCCACTCCTACACCCCCACCTGTGATGTAGGTATCAGTTGCTGTCCCTATCTCTTGAGGAGACACCCTCCTCATGCAGGTGTAGTGTATGTAGTGTTAGGGTTCAAAGGTGTACAATATGGCTCAGAACATTTGTATGCAATAATTTCCTGGAAAGCACCATCCCGCTAGCACATTATAATCAACATAGCGCGGTCATATCAATACAGCTTACATTTAAACCATAATAACTTCACATGACACATATGGGCGCTGAGCTTTCCTTTCCCATACCTTTAGTTCACATAACCAAAACATTGAACCTTTCTCAGAGCCTTGCGCTCTTCCATTTGCTCATTGCTGCATAGGTAATGTGTGGCAAAACTGGACTTATCAAATGCTATAAATGCACACCAGAATGGGATACTATGTTTCCCGCCGCTAGACACCAATGTTGGAAAACGAGGCAGCATCTGTGAGGCCTGCACAAATAATGTGACTACATTTGTCCTTCACTGGGAACCAAACACCCAATTGTAGCGCCTGACTCTCAGAGGGTAGCGTTGCAGAGCAGTCTGAGGCTTACTCAAGGGAGGTGGTGTGGGCTAGTAATCGCCATTTGCAGGTGCACAAAAATAACACTCAATAATTGATTGTCCAGTCTGTACTTTGCTTTATAAAAGTAAGAGTACATTTATTAAACACACACACACCACTCAATACTATGCACCAATTTACAAATATACATAAGCTGTTGGAATTACTTTGTGACATTGCATAACATCTCCACCCCTCCCGCAGGGGGGGTGGGGTCTAGTACCACCACTCCCATGTATGCACATCAACTTGCCCTCAATGCAGTTAGTTGAACATAACCTGGAGCGAGGGCCCTGCGCACTGGCACCATCCCAGTGGCGACCCACCCCATTACCTCAACAAGCATTAAAAAGGGGTAAACCTGCCTTGGTGACACATGACCCTGACTGAGCATCTCCTACTGACCATAAAGTATGCACCTCTATATCTTAAGGGCTAGCAGTCTGGGGTCTTCACCTAAGCGCAGCAGCAAGAATCCATGTTTACGCACACTTTAGAATGACAGTACTCATCACCTTGGTTGATCATTTGAATGCATTGCAATTACAGCCCCTAAGGGCATCACAGATGAAATCACAGAATTGCGCATATACAGCCAGACACCCTAGCAGGACTGTCTGGCAACATAACCCCACTTGGCTTATGACATCTCCTTACACATTTGACTTACAGTCCCTTCAAAAGAAGTACTCCTGGCAACTACACTTCTCCTGCAATGTGCCTCTTCACTTTAAAAGGAATCCCAGGTAAAAGCATGAGATTACGTAAATACAGCCCGACCCCCTAGCAGGAAGGTCCAGCAACATAACTCCATTTAGCTTAACATCACCTTACACAGGTACTTCACTTTACACATGTGACTTTCAGTCCACCTAAAAAGAAATAGCCAATAGTAAATGCATTTCGGTGCAATTACACCACTTCACCTCCAGGGGATGCCCTTCTCCAGACATCCCCCAACTCAGCCCTTCAATCCGTGATGCACTTCATAGTACACCCTCAGCTGTAGAACATAAGTTCCAGCCTAGAAGGTGTTAAAGGCTGGCTGAGTCCTGAAGGGGTTATTCTTTCAGATGCCCTGTGAAACTTAGGGGTGGACTGTTTTTCTTTATGCTGGGGGAGACTGCGGGGCTCCTGCAGCCCCCCTGCACCCCTTTTCACACGTGAGGGTGACCCCCTCCTCTGGGCACCAAAATGGCAGACTTCTTCGTGCTGTGGGGGGGAAGACTGGGCCTCTCCAGCGGCTCCCCCAGCACCTTTTCACAAGTGAGGGTGACCCCTCTCCTCTGGGGGCCACAAAGCACCAAAACAGCAGATTTCCAAATGCCCGGCGAGGCACCATGGGGCGCTTCATGCTCCTCTCCACCAGCCCCCGCCACTGGGTACACTCTCCTCCGCCCTCAGGGTCTCTGACTCAGCAGGGTGCTGTCTTCCCTGGGTCCCTGCGCCAGCCTCTCGCCAAGCTCTCCTTCTGGGACTTCTTCTCCCTGCGCAGAGGCCCCTGCTTCTGTGCACCAGTCCTGGGCTCTTCTGGTGCTGATAGGGTCCTGGGGGCAGTCAGGGGGTCTCTCCTTCCGACTGCCCATTGCGCCAGGCTCCAGCACCTTCAGCTTCAGCCGAGCACACCCCAGAGAGCCCTTCTCTTCCTGTGCAAGCACTTTTTAAAAGTTGAGTAGGGGGCTGGCAGGAATTCTCTGTTGGTCCTATCAAACAGCAACACATCACGTCCCTACCCCTGCTCCCTCCTTCTTGTCCAGCCTCTGAGCTTGTTCAATAATGGCGTCGTCCAGGGTTTCTGGCCACATGTCTGAAGCCTCATCCCCCACACTGCCTTCCCTCCTTGTGCAGCCTGGTGCCTGGCACCCCGTGACAGCTGCTAATTGATGAGCCTGTATCCCCTCCCATCTTCTCTTCGTGGAGAGGAGGCCCTAGCTTGTGGAAGAAAGGTTATCAATCCATCCAGCAGAGGTCAGCCCTCAGCCTGGGTGTGGTCCTGGCTGGCTCACAGAAATATGACAGTTCTGGATGACCCAAAAGCAGTACAAATATGACTTTGGACTCTGCAGGATATGTCTTTTCACCTCCAATACAATGGGCTTTAGTACATGTCTGGAAACTGTAGGCCTTGTGGAAGTTAATTTAGCCATGGGCCCCACATTCCCTTAGGGAAATAATGAAGTGAAAACACAGTAAAACACAGTGACTTTCCCTGGCATGTTTCTTTCCAGCGTATAAAGCCTATTCCATATCACCAACCAATACTGCATAAGTCCTGCCACACCATTCACTTTGTAGCTGCTCCTGGACTGCGCACGCTAGGAATCTCCCCTGCGCAGCCCGTACACGTGTGCACACGCAGGTACACATGTGTCTGCATGTAACCAGCCCGGTGTCCCTTACTCCAGCTACTGCGCAGTGGCCTGGTCAAGCCAGGGGAACACCGGTAAAATCCCCATGCAGTCTCTTACATCCTGAGTTCACTGTGGGTGAGTCCCAACTTATGAGGCTCCCCCACAGTAAAAGCTCAACAATTAGGTGCTCAAAAATCAAAAAATCCGGGCGGTCCATAGTGTCAGAACCACCTTCTAACACACGCCGCGCCCAGCTGATTCCTACAGGGAAGAAGTAGCCACTCTACATGGGTACACTTCCCGTAGTCAGCGATAACTAGTTATAAGGGGTTCTGACCAGACCCCCCTTACTGACCAGTTATCCGCTTAGACCACCTACTCCTCCCATCCATGAAATCTCCACCCATGACAGGGATCCCAGACTACCCTAAGAACCCTCCGGGCTCTAGGTTAGATACCTCTAGGTCACTCATGGTCTACATGGACTCAGCCTAACTATGCTCACCTTTGCCCTTGGGCATGCAACACTATGCCTACCACTTCTCCGGACAAGGGTCCAGTGCCTCAGCACCGATGCGGTCTTCTGGGATAGGTCTAAATCCCATCCCCCGGGTCACTAGCTGGTCTCCCTTCCAGAGTTTGTTCCAACCAGTACCCTCTCTCCGTTTGGTCCTTGCACCCAAAAGATGCAATCTCTCTGGACCCTCACCCTCAGCCTGCCGCTGAGGTCATTCTGCTGCCACCACCCTTTCGGGATGACTGTCTTCCCTAAAGAAAGCACAGCCACTTGTGCTTCCCCACACAGAAAAGCACCCTCTGGCCACTGGCCTGGCTCCCTGATAGGACCTCAGACCGGCCACACCACCACACTGGCAGTGCCAGGGAGGAACACTGAGGGTGCCTCATCAGACATCCTACAGCTCATTCCCCCCGTCAGTAGCTCCACACGGAAACTACCCCGGGAACCGAGACCCCTTCCTTGTTCTCCGCTGTGAGAACAGGGCCTATGTACCCTTCCCTCCGAGAGGTGCGCTCTCCTCCCGGAGTACCCTTAGAGAGCCTGTGGGCCCCGAGTTAGCTAGACCTAGGCCCACCTCGCATGGCTCTCCCTGGTCTCCCTGCAGCGCCTTGGGAGACCGCCCAGGGACCTACATGGTCCCTGGATGGCCTGCACCACCCCTTATAAAGAGCAGGGTCCCTTCACTTAAGATAGGCCCCACCTGCCTTCAGGGTAGTACTACCACTCTCAGCCAGGGACCCTAAAGATCCCAGCTAGGCCTGCACCACCCCTTCACGAAACACAGGGTCCCTTCACTTAAGATAGGCCCCACCTGGCTTCAGGGCGGTACTACCTCCATCAGCCAGGGACCCTAAAGATCCTGGCTAGGCCTGCACCACCCCTTTGGGGAAACACAGGGTCCCTTCACTTAAGCTGGGTCCCACCTGTGTCCAGGGTGGTACTACCTTGCAGAAGTCCACCTCCTGCCTCGAGCTAAGGAACACCCCCATGCTCCTGGTCCTGGGGTTCAAGACCCACAGGGCCTACCTGACTGGTCACCAGCCACCGACCCTGACACCTCAGGGTCCACCACTAACCCTCCACGTTGAACTAGGGAGCACATCGCCCCCACTCAGATCTCCATTGGGTCAGTTACTTAGCCCACCTAGGGTACCTAGGGGCTACCACTACACACCATCACTCAAGAACTACCCTCCTTGGGGGCCACCCACTACCAGGGGCCACCCCTTGGTTGCTCACCTCCCCACCAGTTAACCTGGGGGGACCTGCCGGACACTCAACTCTACCACACCCTCCTCCCACTGTGGGAAAAGGTTCTTGGGGTCCCCCACCATGGGAACCCCTGGAGCGCTACTACCTGGGGTAAAGAAACCTCCTGCCCCACCCTTCCAGTGGTTTTGGCCTGCGCCATTAGCAAGAAACTTCCAGTGGGGGAAGGATATCTGGGGCCCCTCCTGTGGAAACCCTCCCTGCCCTTAAAAAGCGCGGGAACCTCCCAGGACCCCTACTTCTCCTGTCCCCCTTGAAGGTCAATCCACTCCTACACCCCCACCTGTGATGTAGGTATCAGTTGCTGTCCCTATCTCTTGAGGAGACACCCTCCTCATGTAGGTGTAGTGTATGTAGTGTTAGTGTTCAAAGGTGTACAATATGGCTCAGAACATTTGTATGCAATCATTTCCTGGAAAGCACCATCCCGCTAGCACATTATAATCAACATAGCGCGGTCATATCAATACAGCTTACATTTAAACCATAATAACTTCACATGACACATATGGGCGCTGGGCTTTCCTTTCCCATACCTTTAGTTCACATAACCAAAACGTTGAACCTTTCTCAGAGCCTTGCGCTCTTCCATTTGCTCATTGCTGCATAGGTAATGTGTGGCAAAACTGGACTTATCAAATGCTATAAATGCACACCAGAATGGGATACTATGTTTCCCGCCGCTAGACACCAATGTTGGAAAACGAGGCAGCATCTGTGAGGCCTGCACAAATAACATGACTACATTTGTCCTTCACTGGGAACCAAACACCCAATTGTAGCGCCTGACTCTCAGAGGGTAGCGTTGCAGAGCAGTCTGAGGCTTACTCAAGGGAGGTGGTGTGGGCTAGTAATCGCCATTTGCAGGTGCACAAAAATAACACTCAATAATTGATTGTCCAGTCTGTACTTTGCTTTATAAAAGTAAGAGTACATTTATTAAACACACACACCACTCAATATTATGCACCAATTTACAAATATACATAAGCTGTTGGAATTACTTTGTGACATTGCATAACATCTCCACCCCTCCCGCAGGGGGGGTGGGGTCTAGTACCACCACTCCCATGTATGCACATCAACTTGCCCCCAATGCAGTTAGTTGAACATAACCTGGAGCGAGGGCCCTGCGCACTGGCACCATCCCAGTGGCGACCCACCCCATTACCTCAACAAGCATTAAAAAGGGGTAAACCTGCCTTGGTGACACATGACCCTGACTGAGCATCTCCTACTGACCATAAAGTATGCACCTCTATATCTTAAGGGCTAGCAGTCTGGGGTCTTCACCTAAGCGCAGCAGCAAGAATCCATGTTTACGCACACTTTAGAATGACAGTACTCATCACCTTGGTTGATCATTTGAATGCATTGCAATTACAGCCCCTAAGGGCATCACAGATGAAATCACAGAATTGCGCATATACAGCCAGACACCCTAGCAGGACTGTCTGGCAACATAACCCCACTTGGCTTATGACATCTCCTTACACATTTGACTTACAGTCCCTTCAAAAGAAGTACTCCTGGCAACTACACTTCTCCTGCAATGTGCCTCTTCACTTTAAAAGGAATCCCAGGTAAAAGCATGAGATTACGTAAATACAGCCCGAACCCCTAGCAGGAAGGTCCAGCAACATAACTCCATTTAGCTTAACATCACCTTACACAGGTACTTCACTTTACACATGTGACTTTCAGTCCACCTAAAAAGAAATAGCCAATAGTAAATGCATTTCGGTGCAATTACACCACTTCACCTCCAGGGGATGCCCTTCTCCAGACATCCCCCAACTCAGCCCTTCAATCCGTGATGCACTTCATAGTACACCCTCATCTGTAGAACATAAGTTCCAGCCTAGAAGGTGTTAAAGGCTGGCTGAGTCCTGAAGGGGTTATTCTTTCAGATGCCCCGTGAAACTTAGGGGTGGACTGTTCTTCTTTATGCTGGGGGAGACTGCGGGGCTCCTGCAGCCCCCCTGCACCCCTTTTCACACGTGAGGGTGACCCCCTCCTTTGGGCACCAAAATGGCAGACTTCTTTGTGCTGTGGGGGGGAAGACTGGGCCTCTCCAGCGGCTCCCCCAGCACCTTTTCACAAGTGAGGGTGACCCCTCTCCTCTGGGGGCCAAAAAGCACCAAAACAGCAGATTTCCAAATGCCCGGCGAGGCACCATGGGGCGCTTCATGCTCCTCTCCACCAGCCCCCGCCACTGGGTACACTCTCCTCCGCCCTCAGGGTCTCTGACTCAGCATGGTGCTGTCTTCACTGGGTCCCTGCGCCAGCCTCTCGCCAAGCTCTCCTTCTGGGACTTCTTCTCCCTGCGCAGCGGCCCCTGCTTCTGTGCACCAGTCCTGGGCTCTTCTGGTGCTGATAGGGTCCTGGGGGCAGTCAGGGGGTCTCTCCTTCCAACTGCCCATTGCGCCAGGCTCCAGCACCTTCAGCCTCAGCCGAGCACACCCCAGAGAGCCCTTCTCTTCCTGTGCAAGCACTTTTTAAAAGTTGAGTCGGGGGCTTGCAGGAATTCTCTGTTGGTCCTATCAAACAGCAACACATCACGTCCCTGCCCCTGCTCCCTCCTTCTTGTCCAGCCTCTGAGCTTGTTCAATAATGGCATCGTCCAGGGTTTCTGGCCACATGTCTGAAGCCTCATCCCCCACACTGCCTTCCCTCCTTGTGCAGCCTGGTGCCTGGCACCCCGTGACAGCTGCTAATTGATGTGCCTGTATCCCCTCCCATCTTCTCTTCCTGGAGAGGAGGCCCTAGCTTGTGGAAGAAAGGTTATCAATCCATCCAGCAGAGGTCAGCCCTCAGCCTGGGTCTGGTCCTGGCTGGCTCACAGAAATATGACAGTTCTGGATGACCCAAAAGCAGTACAAATATGACTTTGGACTCTGCAGGATATGTCTTTTCACCTCCAATACAATGGGCTTTAGTACATGTCTGGAAACTGTAGGCCTTGTGGAAGTTAATTTAGCCATGGGCCCCACATTCCCTTAGGGAAATAATGAAGTGAAAACACAGTAAAACACAGTGACTTTCCCTGGCATGTTTCTTTCCAGCGTATAAAGCCTATTCCATATCACCAACCAATACTGCATAAGTCCTGCCACACCATTCACTTTGTAGCTGCTCCTGGACTGCGCACGCTAGGAATCTCCCCTGCGCAGCCCGTACACGTGTGCACACGCAGGTACACATGTGTCTGCATGTAACCAGCCCGGTGTCCCTTACTCCAGCTACTGCGCAGTGGCCTGGTCAAGCCAGGGGAACACCGGTAAAATCCCCATGCAGTCTCTTACATCCTGAGTTCACTGTGGGTGAGTCCCAACTTATGAGGCTCCCCCACAGTAAAAGCTCAACAATTAGGTGCTCAAAAATCAAAAAATCCAGGCGGCCCATAGTGTCAGAACCACCTTCTAACAGTTACATTAATCTCAGCCACTGGTAAATACTTTGGGACCCATCACAGTCCATATTTTTTGCCCACCATGCCCCTCAGACAGGACCCAGCCATGGTCCTGCTCCAACAGGAACAGTCCAGCCGAACTTCCAAGATATGTCCCTTCTGATGCAGGACACCAGAATCCCCAGATCAGTTTTGACTTATCTTGGCCAAGCATCTTGGCTCCAGAGATAAAGTGAGAATGGGACCTACATCTGGGCATACAAATCGTTTTTAGGGGATCACACTAAGCAATGCAAAACAGTGATGGGTGGAATTCTTGAATTTATCTCTGCAACTGGTAATTACACAGCTCACTGGAGAGCGCACTGGTGAACAGTCCTCTTCTAAGTCAGGTCATAAAACAACCATCTAAGGCATGTAGCCTGGTGTCTGCTGTGCCCATTGTACACAAGTACCCAAAATGACTTCTCATGCTTTTTTCAGGCAAGCCAATGGAGGCATAGGTCAGAATATAAAGTAGTTTGCCCAAGATCACACAATTGTGTTGAGCAAGAGGAATCTCATTTCGTTTCAACATTTTCTAAATATTCGTCATTGTTGGGAATAAAGTAAGTGAACCCTAGCCAGGAGGTAAAGTTGTACCATTTACACCTACACCCTTACTTAAAGACATACGCACTACAAACATTATTTATAGCACTTAAAACAGAAATTAAGCACTATGTAAAAACGCTACATTAAAAACGTATAATCAGGCATTATGTTCATTACCTACCCTGCTTGGAAGGTCCAACACCTAGCATGGCATAACCAAACCCCTTTGACAGAATATGTGTGTCAGCTCTCTTTACTGAGCTATAGGAAGTCACTAAGTCTCACAAGAGCCCTGGTTAACCATACGTTTTTAGCACTGCCTTTGTGATCTCCGAGGTCAGAGTCCGCAAGGGAAGTGCCAGGGGTTGCAGGAGGCAAGCCAGGGATCGCAGCTGTGAACTCTGGCGACCCCTAAATGACTTCCATGATTCTTAGCATTTTCTGTATACATATCTTAGCCTGATGTGCAGAACGTTAGAATACTAAGTTAGAGAGTGCCTGACCCGACGTGCAGGTTATTTACTTGTGTTAAGTGTAATATGTAATATGTGCTTGTAGTCGAAGTCGTTTGCAGCAACAATCCGTGAAGCTTGATAGCACTGCAGGGGCCTACGAGAATCCTCTTGTAGGTTTCTGTTGGACTTGGCCCTTCTGGCAGGTTCACCCCTGAACTTTTTTTCTTTTTACTGATGACTTGGTGTGGTGATTTTTTGGTTTCCTGCGCACTTTCCCTGTGTCCCAGGGTAAAGTGCGTGCGTGCTCTGAGTGCATGTGGTGAGATAGGCCTGCCCTCCCATAGGAATGCATGGGGAATGTATGTGTCCCTAGTAGTTCCTGATGCGTGGGGTGTGCAGGCCCGAGTTTGGTATGTGCGGACTCGTGGGAGTGAATGCTGCGCGATGATGTGTGCGGCGTGCATGTACCTAGTGTGGAAGTGCCACTTCTAGAAGTGGGCACTTCTGTGTGCAGTGTGTCTGTCGCGTGATTGGCTGGTCATGTCATGTGACGGGCTAGGGATTCCCCCGAGTCAGGATGAGTCACCCAGTGGTGAATGGGGAGATCAGCAGCTAGATGGGTGGGAGGAGTACACCTGGGTCCTGAATAGGGCAGGGATTTCCACACACAATGCTGGCTCCGCCCCCTGCGGTGCGACTGACGACCCTAGCCCTGCCAATGAATAGAGTGAGGGGCTGAGCACATCAAGGGTGCTCCCCAACCAGCTGCGACTGGTTTTCCCCCTCACCCTGAATCAAGAACAAAGGGTTTCAGTGTATAAAAATGGGGCTGTGTCCCCACAGAAACTGTTCTCTGCCAGGATCCTGCCTAAGGGGGCTGCTGCTGTTGCTGGGCCAGAGGACCGCCACTTGGACTACCTCCCTGCCTGGAGGCCCAGTGAGCTGGCTCTGGGCCCAGCCTTGCCCCCTGCCTACCTTCTTAAAAACTTTGCCAGGACTTTGTGCTGGACTTTTACTTGCAGCGCCTGGGAGCGCTTTTATCATTGACAGCGCTAAGAGCGCTTTATTTTGTGGCCGGCAGCGCGAAGCTGCATCCTAGGGATTCCCCCGCTTTCCCATCCTCGCGGGTGCCTACCCCGCTTATTTTAATATTCCCATAGCGGGAGCCCACCCCGCGTTAGTGTGCCCGATAGCGGGTGCCTACCCCGCTTTTGCTATCTAAAGGAATCACCGCCGCAGCCCGAGATCCGTATCGACTGCCGCCCCGGCCGGAAGACAGGCAGCCTTCGTTGGGACGGGGGCGGGACTTTGCAGCAGGAAGCAGCCAGGAGCCTACCCCGCGCTGTCCCGGACAAAGCAGGAAGTGAGTTGTAGACCGGGGCTCCCGTGAGCTGAGGGAGCCCCACGCCGTTGCTGCCAGAAGGAAAGGAGAGGCATCCAGGCGGGAGCCCACCCCGCGCTGGATCTAACAAGAGGGGCAGCGCCACCCCCACGGAGACGTCCCGCCAGAGAGCCCAGGTGAGTGGGGCTCGGGAGCGAGGGTAGCGGAGGCACGAAGGCAGGGCGGCCCCGTCTGGCAGTGGGCCGCCCCCCACCTAAGAGGAGCCTGGTTGTGTAGAGCTCCGTGTAGCTCCAACGGCGGGGGCAGTATTTTGTTGAGTCTAGAACGACTCCCACGAGGCACCTTTGTTTCAGAGCGCTCGGAGCGCTCCAACGTCGGAGGCATTCTTGATTTAGAGCCCCGAGGCTCTAACATAGAGGGGCATTTATTTGTAATGATAAGAGCGGCCCCGGAAGGCAGCGGGCCGCTCCAACGTTGCCCCCACAGCTGGTCCAGAGCCCACGAGGCTCCAAAAAAAGGCGCATTCTCTCTGAGCCTAGAAGGCTCCAAGGGGGCACAAGTATTTAGAGCGCTAGGCGCTCCAACGTTGAGGCACATCGTTCTAGAGCCCACGAGGCTCCCGCGCTGTTTATGGGGCATTGCTGTCTCAGAGCCCAGAGAGGCTCCACGTGAGTGCTGTATATTGTTTGAAAAGGCACAGTGGTGCCCCAGCATCTCCCCAGCTGCCCAGCACTTAGTGGGCAGCTGCCACGTTTAGGTTGTACATTGTGCGCCTGGCTTGCGCAGCCTGCGCAGTCGCGCCCTGACATTCTTGTATATTGGGTATTTCTGCATCCTGAGAGGCCAGTTGGCCTGCGGACAGTTATCTGGTGTTGTGCCCTCCCCTAGGGCGCTTGGTGATTTTTATATATGTACTTTTGCGCCTGCGCAATGTCTTTATGATATTCTCCTTCCTAAACTGTGTTTATGCATTGCAGATTGTTTTACTAGTAGTAATTATACTAGTGTGTTCTTGTTTCCTTTCCTGCACCTCTGAATGTGTTTATGCGTCATGTGCTTTACACCTCTAAATGTATTTTATGCATCCTGTGTTTATGTGCTTAGACCCCTACAGGTAGAGTGATACTTAGGTGGTTGTTTTTCCCCTAGTACAGGTGGTACTAGTGAGGTCCTAGTTCCCTGCGTGGTATTCCTAAAGGTGGTTAGGGTTGCGTAGGTGGTACGTTCTGATACCAGTAGTTACTGGTTGTGTGCTATATGTTCTATTTTTAGTGCTACAGTGATTGTATGTGCTATGTTCTAAAATATTATTCCTACGTTCTAACTGCTATTTCTAAAGAGTGCTAATTCCTGACAGTGGTCCATGTGGCCCTGTCCCCTGTATATATAATCCCTTGTAAATTCTGCCCGTGCCTGTTGGCACATTGTAAAGTGTGTGTTTTTATCTAATGTGTTGTGTATAATACAAAGGTTATTTTTATATAATACCTTGTGTGGAGTTTCCTTTGTGGTGGGCCTTGGGTGTTGTTGCTGGGTGCGTGCGCAAACGCTTTACACATCGCCTCAGGGATAAGCCTGTCTGCTCGTGCCAAGCTACCAAGGGGGTGAGCAGGGGTTATCTTTGGCGTGTAACTTCCTTGCCCTGACTAGAGTGGTGGTTTCTGCCTGACTTTGGCACAAGCCTTAGCCAACCAGAAATCCCATTTCTAACATTGGTGATCAGCGGTGGGATTTGGACTTGCGTTTGCGCTGTACCGCAGCGGCAACTGGCCGCACTACAAAACTCTGCATTTAGATAAATCACATGGTATAGGGATTATTGTTTTAAAATTGTTTTTAATTGTCATTTCTTTGGAAATGTGGTTTTGTGCACTGTGAGTTAGGTGTCCCTAGCTCGGGAGGATAGATCATCCCCCTTAGTGCATTGTGTTTCTGGATTCACCAGGGGGTGGGATCCAGTGGTGGCAGCGTAATAGTGTCCTGTACATTTGTCCCCCGCCCTGCGCCCAGAGTTGGTACCTGTGTCACGTGGTGGTCAGGTTGAGGAATCAGGGGTGGTAGAAACTGCCTTACCAGTCCGAGGGGAGGGTTGTGTGTGGATGAGTGGTGAGTGGCACTAGGCAAGTGAGTGTGAGTTCTTTGGGTTAGAGAGCTTGCTGAATCTTTTTGTGAATTGTGTACTCCTGTTAAACTCAGACCCCTAGGTTCCCTGTGTGATCTTTTCTCTAGAACGTCTGCCAGAATGGAGCCTGCTTTTGATCTCAGTGATCTAGTTTATTACAGTATGCAGGAGTTGGAAAGGTTCTGTAGAGAAAGAAACATAGGGGTGAGAGAGTCAGACACTGTGTACGAATTGAGGAACTACATGATTGGATGGCAAGCAGATGAATGGAAACGTGAGCGCAGTGAGGAAGAAAGGGCCCGGGCCTCACACCTGGAGGGTGGTGGGTCTGTGGGGAGCCCTGAAGACTCAGAAGAAGATGACAGTACCTGGACGCCAGTAGAGAGTGAGGACCCCGTAGGTAGGGAGTCCCTTGCTGGGTCCAGCGTAGAAGATAGTGCCTCACCCCTTTCCTTGTCCCCTGAGCGCAGTGGTAGTTTTCTGGATTCCCCAGTGAGGGTGGAGTCCAGGGGGGGCAGCAATATAAAGTGCAGTATAGAGAGTCCCAGTCCCAGTTCCCCGAGTGTGGTACCTTGTTCCCGAGAGGAGGAATGTAGGTTGAAGTTCAGGGGCAGTAAAAAGCTGTCTCACCAGTCTTGGGAGGAGGCTGTGGAGGAATGTCATGATGCCCTGGTGGACTGGTTGGTGTTTAACCCGGAGCAGGATTTGGATGGAGTACTAAATATGATTATCAAGGAGCAGATGCTCAGTAGTTGTTCTCCAGGGTTGCGCCAACACCTGTTGAGGTATAACTCTTTTTGTCCATTTGAACTTGCAGAGGAAGCAGACCGCTGGGAAAGGGCCAGAGGTTCTCTAGTGTCATTAGTGAGTGATTCCAACAATAGTGGGTCAGAGATCCTCCAGCCCAGCGTGGTGGAGGAGGCTCAGTGTAGCCCAGCTAGGTCCCAGGATAGCGAGGAGGGTGTAGGGGCTCGCTGCCTGGCTCAGTGGAGCAGGAGTGAGGGGGTGACCGAGGGTCCCCAGACGCCCGAAACCCTGCCTCAGGACTTGGATGGTTTCATGAGGGAACACCAAGTTGGGGACCTAGGCTGTCCTGTTAGTCCACTTGAGGAAGATCTCTTAGTGAGTGGAGGACCTGGGGCACCTGTAACCAGGGCTCCTGTGGTTCTGGAGTCTGGCGGTACCGCTCCGGTAGGGAGGGTACAGGAGTCCAGCGTGAGTGATTGGGGGATGAGTTCCCCAGTGGAAGAGCCGGTGGGTCAGGGACTTCCCAGTTGGGCTAGGTTCCCGTGTAGTGACCAGGGTGACACCACTTCTGTTCTGGGGGATCTCCGCGCACTGTCAGGTGGACAGGGGACGGGAGATCAGCGCCAGACAGACAGTCGCTCGACATACGTGTCATTTGATAGCCTCAGGGGGATGGAGTGGAGATCCCCAGAAGTCCTGGAGTGCCAGGCAATTATTCCACCAAAGGTTCTAGGCCGGAGGTTGGATGGCCAGGTTCGGGATCAGCCTGACCTGAAGGGTGGGACGTCTGTAATCAGCGTCCCGACCAGTTCTTCTTCCAGAGGTACCGCCCCAGTTGGTAGGGAGCAGGGTTCTGGAAGGGGGTGCAGAGGGTGGGAGAGCCCACCTCTGCCCCCGGTACAACCTGAGGGGTTAAACCCTGGGTTGGAATGGCGTTCTAGGTGTACCCCTCGCCATAGGAGGAGGAACCCTAGGAGGAGAGGTAGGAGGAGGAGAGCCTTCCCTGAGACTCCTGGTCCGCCTGAGGGTGTAGACCCTAGGCTGGAGAACCAGTGGCAGTCTAGTCCTGTCTTTCAGAGAGGAAGAGTGGAGAATGGCCGCTATGTGCCAGGGGTTACTACCCCCCACTCTGTGGTTAGGCAAAGACCAGTGGCACCTGGGTGGCCTAGGGCCTGGTCTTGGCCGCGGACAGCTTGGGAGTACCAGTGGGGTAGCCCAGTTGGTCCAGACAGTGGTGTTAGAAAGAATTCCATGGGTTCACCGTGGCGTAGAACCGGAGGGTGTCCCTGCAGTTGCGGGCCCGCGTCCGTGTTCTATCGCCCCAAGCAGGGAAGTCCATCACGGTGGTGATTGGGCTGCCCTGCGTTTGGCTGGAAGGGGGTTGTGTTGGACTTGGCCCTTCTGGCAGGTTCACCCCTGAACTTTTTTTCTTTTTACTGATGACTTGGTGTGGTGATTTTTTGGTTTCCTGCGCACTTTCCCTGTGTCCCAGGGTAAAGTGCGTGCGTGCTCTGAGTGCATGTGGTGAGATAGGCCTGCCCTCCCATAGGAATGCATGGGGAATGTATGTGTCCCTAGTAGTTCCTGATGCGTGGGGTGTGCAGGCCCGAGTTTGGTATGTGCGGACTCGTGGGAGTGAATGCTGCGCGATGATGTGTGCGGCGTGCATGTACCTAGTGTGGAAGTGCCACTTCTAGAAGTGGGCACTTCTGTGTGCAGTGTGTCTGTCGCGTGATTGGCTGGTCATGTCATGTGACGGGCTAGGGATTCCCCCGAGTCAGGATGAGTCACCCAGTGGTGAATGGGGAGATCAGCAGCTAGATGGGTGGGAGGAGAACACCTGGGTCCTGAATAGGGCAGGGATTTCCACACACAATGCTGGCTCCGCCCCCTGCGGTGCGACTGACGACCCTAGCCCTGCCAATGAATAGAGTGAGGGGCTGAGCACATCAAGGGTGCTCCCCAACCAGCTGTGACTGGTTTTCCCCCTCACCCTGAATCAAGAACAAAGGGTTTCAGTGTATAAAAATGGGGCTGTGTCCCCACAGAAACTGTTCTCTGCCAGGATCCTGCCTAAGGGGGCTGCTGCTGTTGCTGGGCCAGAGGACCGCCACTTGGACTACCTCCCTGCCTGGAGGCCCAGTGAGCTGGCTCTGGGCCCAGCCTTGCCCCCTGCCTACCTTCTTAAAAACTTTGCCAGGACTTTGTGCTGGACTTTTACTTGCAGCGCCTGGGAGCGCTTTTATCATTGACAGCGCTAAGAGCGCTTTATTTTGTGGCCGGCAGCGCGAAGCTGCATCCTAGGGATTCCCCCGCTTTCCCATCCTCGCGGGTGCCTACCCCGCTTATTTTAATATTTCCATAGCGGGAGCCCACCCCGCGTTAGTGTGCCCGATAGCGGGTGCCTACCCCGCTTTTGCTATCTAAAGGAATCACCGCCGCAGCCCGAGATCCGTATCGACTGCCGCCCCGGCCGGAAGACAGGCAGCCTTCGTTGGGACGGGGGCGGGACTTTGCAGCAGGAAGCAGCCAGGAGCCTACCCCGCGCTGTCCCGGACAAAGCAGGAAGTGAGTTGTAGACCGGGGCTCCCGTGAGCTGAGGGAGCCCCGCGCCGTTGCTGCCAGAAGGAAAGGAGAGGCATCCAGGCGGGAGCCCACCCCGCGCTGGATCTAACAAGAGGGGCAGCGCCACCCCCACGGAGACGTCCCGCCAGAGAGCCCAGGTGAGTGGGGCTCGGGAGCGAGGGTAGCGGAGGCACGAAGGCAGGGCGGCCCCGTCTGGCAGTGGGCCGCCCCCCACCTAAGAGGAGCCTGGTTGTGTAGAGCTCCGTGTAGCTCCAACGGCGGGGGCAGTATTTTGTTGAGTCTAGAACGACTCCCACGAGGCACCTTTGTTTCAGAGCGCTCGGAGCGCTCCAACGTCGGAGGCATTCTTAATTTAGAGCCCCGAGGCTCTAACATAGAGGGGCATTTATTTGTAATGATAAGAGCGGCCCCGGAAGGCAGCGGGCCGCTCCAACGTTGCCCCCACAGCTGGTCCAGAGCCCACGAGGCTCCAAAAAAAGGCGCATTCTCTCTGAGCCTAGAAGGCTCCAAGGGGGCACAAGTATTTAGAGCGCTAGGCGCTCCAACGTTGAGGCACATCGTTCTAGAGCCCACGAGGCTCCCGCGCTGTTTATGGGGCATTGCTGTCTCAGAGCCCAGAGAGGCTCCACGTGAGTGCTGTATATTGTTTGAAAAGGCACAGTGGTGCCCCAGCATCTCCCCAGCTGCCCAGCACTTAGTGGGCAGCTGCCACGTTTAGGTTGTACATTGTGCGCCTGGCTTGCGCAGCCTGCGCAGTCGCGCCCTGACATTCTTGTATATTGGGTATTTCTGCATCCTGAGAGGCCAGTTGGCCTGCGGACAGTTATCTGGTGTTGTGCCCTCCCCTAGGGCGCTTGGTGATTTTTATATATGTACTTTTGCGCCTGCGCAATGTCTTTATGATATTCTCCTTCCTAAACTGTGTTTATGCATTGCAGATTGTTTTACTAGTAGTAATTATACTAGTGTGTTCTTGTTTCCTTTCCTGCACCTCTGAATGTGTTTATGCGTCATGTGCTTTACACCTCTAAATGTATTTTATGCATCCTGTGTTTATGTGCTTAGACCCCTACAGGTAGAGTGATACTTAGGTGGTTGTTTTTCCCCTAGTACAGGTGGTACTAGTGAGGTCCTAGTTCCCTGCGTGGTATTCCTAAAGGTGGTTAGGGTTGCGTAGGTGGTACGTTCTGATACCAGTAGTTACTGGTTGTGTGCTATATGTTCTATTTTTAGTGCTACAGTGATTGTATGTGCTATGTTCTAAAATATTATTCCTACGTTCTAACTGCTATTTCTAAAGAGTGCTAATTCCTGACAGTGGTCCATGTGGCCCTGTCCCCTGTATATATAATCCCTTGTAAATTCTGCCCGTGCCTGTTGGCACATTGTAAAGTGTGTGTTTTTATCTAATGTGTTGTGTATAATACAAAGGTTATTTTTATATAATACCTTGTGTGGAGTTTCCTTTGTGGTGGGCCTTGGGTGTTGTTGCTGGGTGCGTGCGCAAACGCTTTACACATCGCCTCAGGGATAAGCCTGTCTGCTCGTGCCAAGCTACCAAGGGGGTGAGCAGGGGTTATCTTTGGCGTGTAACTTCCTTGCCCTGACTAGAGTGGTGGTTTCTGCCTGACTTTGGCGCAAGCCTTAGCCAACCAGAAATCCCATTTCTAACAGTTTCCTATTGCAGACCAACAGGTTACAGCTAATAAAAAATAGCTGCAAAATACCCCCCAAAAAAAATTCATCAGTTGAAAATCCAGTTAAACCAGGATGTGTTATCATGTCATGATGAACACACAAAGCTCTAATTTTTGTTCAGTAGGGAACACACCTCTTACCTTAATTGCACTCATTAAGTAAGCCTAATAAAAAGATTTTCTTTCAAAGTAAATGGATCACGTGATGCGGATGGAATGAGTTTGGCCAGCTGAGATTTCCGCCAATGTACATAAGTTGCAATTGATGGCAAATGTTGGCCAAAGCTGGCTGCTGAACAGACTCAGCAATACGAATGTCCACACATATATTAGGGACACGGCTTTAAGTAATGCGGGTTGCTCTGGGTCTCAGACCCGGTAGTAATTAAAAACTGACTTTGAAACGGGTCCCTAACTGGCCCTATATTCATATAATTTACAGGGAAAATACATCACTTTCTCAACAACGAGATCTTAGCTGTTATCTTATATTATGCTGTCCTCCAGTTTGCCACAACAATCTAACTCATCCGCTGTATGCTGCTTGTACTAGAGGGTGCGCAATATCTTTAATCCCAGCCCTATCTATAATACAGACTCTCTCTAAAACTGGCATCTACCCAGTGCTGCCATACCAGCCTCTCACTGCTAAAACCATGGCAGATAAAGAGCTTTAGCTGAACAACAAGCGCACCAAACCTGAACCTGGGGGCGAGCTGGAGGATGAGACGGAGAACGCTTCCCAGTAACTCCATGATCGGTGCTCTCGATGGGACTTTGACGATGCCCCCAGGGCGGAATCCATAACTGTCTGTACTTACCGCGGTGCCCGAGCAACTTTGGCCAAGGCCCGGTGGAGCTGTCCTATGCAGCTATAGAGGAGTTTGGCTTTGGTTCACCCCTCGGCCATCACCTACCCAGCCGGAAATCGGACATTGTTTCCCTCGTCTCTCCGTGATGTCTTCCGCCTGCATTCCTCACCCCTGTTTACCATTCCCCTTCTACCTTTCACTCCTCTTAAGACGTGTGTACACGCTAATAACTCACATTATTGTGTAATCTGATGTTTCTCTCCTATATCTATACTTGGCTATGTAATTATGTAGAGAAAAAAAAAGTTCAAAGAAGAGGGTCCAAGGGAAAAAAGGTTAAAGACCACTAAGGATAATATCCCCAAACGACTATTACCAAACATAGAAATCCTAGGGCCCGATTCACAGAACTAATTTAAGACAAAATCCTAAACTTACTACCATTTTGGTATTCACAGAAGGCACTTACTCATTTTGGTACTCACAGAAGGCACTTACTCATTTCGGTATTCACAGAAGTTAGGAGTCCTAACTTTAGGACTCCTAAATGCCTTCTGTGAATACCGAAAGTCTTAAAATTAGGATTTTTCTCAGTTTAGTAGTAGTATAGTTAGGACTCCTAACTTTAGGACTCCTAAATGCCTTCTGTGAATACTGAAAGTCTTAAAATTAGGATTTTTCTCAATTTAGTAGTCCTAAGTCTAAATTTAGGACTACTAAATTGAGAAAAATCCTAAGTTTAAGACTTTCGGTATTCACAGAAGGAATTTAGGAGTCCTAAAGTTAGGAGTCCTAACTATACTACTACTAAACTGAGAAAAATCCTAATTTTAAGACTTTCGGTATTCACAGAAGGCATTTAGGAGTCCTACAGTTAGGAGTCCTAAATTTAGGACTACTAAATTGAGAAAAATCCTAATTTTAAGACTTTCGGTATTCACAGAAGGCATTTAGGAGTCCTAAAGTTAGGAGTCCTAACTATACTACTATTAAACTGAGAAAAATCCTAATTTTAAGACTTTTGGTATTCACAGAAGGCATTTAGGAGTCCTAAAGTTAGGACTCCTAACTTCTGTGAATACCGAAATGAGTAAGTGCCTTCTGTGAATACCAAAATGAGTAAGTGCCTTCTGTGAATACCAAAATGGTAGTAAGTTTAGGATTTTGTCTTAAGTTAGTTCTGTGAATCGGGCCCCTAGGGTCTACAATAATCGTGAACAAATAACACTGCCTCCAAATAATTGCATAAACAAATGGGGTAGACATGAAACTCTTACTTGATAATTAGTACCTAAGGTTACATATAAGGGCAGATCCCTTTTCAGGACGTAATCCCTCACTCACCAAAGGTGACATGCTTCATCATAGGGATTCTCCTCCCAAAGGAAAACCCTAGTTCCTTTGAGGGCTACAACCCCCTCACTGAGAGGGAGGAGCTCAGGGATGTTTTGTTTAGGGTATGGAGGATTTACTAAATCCACATATGATGAGCAAAAATGTATGAGTGAGGTCGCAGCGCAAACAAAGGTATTGTGAAAAACGTATGTGAGAAGATGTGAAGATTAAAACTGGCTAGGAGGCATCACAACAACACTTTAATAGAGATATGCCTACTGTCAGAGTTAAAAAAGCAGTGCACCAGCGGTATGGATTTGATCCGCTATGGTGTGGTGATTAATGGTCAACATGTTTCAGCTCTAAAGATCCAAATTGGATCAGGCTTTCGTCAGGACCTTGCAGAAAGATGCTGCTGCTTTCAATAAAGTGAAATAAACAAAAAAGGATATCAGACCAATACAAAGTCATGGGTCCTTCACTTATCAAAATGTGCTGGTACCCCCCACAGCTGGGTACAGGACATCACCTCTACCTGGCAAGCGCTCAGGAAGGGAGCACCGCTCTATCCGTCGGTACTTCTAGTCCGAGAGAGCCTGCTGCCGGAGGTCTGATATCCGTTTTTGTTTATTTCACTTTATTGTAAGCAGCAGCATCTTTCCGCAAGGTCTTGACGAAGGGGTTGTAGCCCTCAAAGGGACTAGGGTCTTCCTTTGGGAGGAGAATCCCTATGATGAAGCATGTCACCTTTGGTGAGTGAGGGATTACGTCCTGAAAAGGGATCTGCCCTTATATGTAACCTTAAGTACTAAGGGCCATATGTAGGTGGCCTAACATTTACCACTTCATAAATACCGAATTTTACCGATTCGGTATTTATGAAGTGGTAAATGCTATGTAGGTAATCCATCGGTAATATTTACCGATTCAGAATGGGTCGATATTTTAGAATCGGTATTTACCGATTCGGTAATGGTAACTGGCTTCCCATTGATTCCTATGGGCCAGGAGGCCCATAGGAATCAATGGGAAGCCAGTTACCATTACCGAATCGGTAAATACCGATTCGGTAATGGGGGGAGCACAATCAAGGGTGGCAGGGTGTCACAGTGACACCCTGTTGCACCCCTGATTCCTGCATGTGTGCAAATGTGGCACACATACATGCCCTAAGGGCATGTATGTCTGCCACATTGCACACTTCTAAGTGCCAAAAAATGCTTTTTCAAAGCCATTCGTCATTTACCACCAACTTTTAGTTGGTGGTAAATAACGAATCCACACAACACCCACACACTCCCCCTACATCTCATTTCAGGATTCGGTATTTACCGAATCGGTAAAATTACCGAATCGGTAATTTTACCGATTCGGTAAATTACCGAATCCTGAAATGTCCCCCCTACATACCAAAAGCCTGAATACCGGTCGGTAACTGGATTTTTACCGAAAATTGGCCGTTACCGACCGGTATTAGGCTACCTACATATGGCCCTTAATATCAAGTAAGAGGTTGATGTCTACCCCATTTGTTTATACAATTATTTGGAGGTAGTGTTATTTGTTCACGATTATTGTAGACCCTAGGATTTCTATGTTTGGTAATTTGTAATTATGTAACCTGTATCTCGCTGATCCTCATGTAAAGCGCTCTGATACCTCCGGGTCTAGCCAGCGCTATATAAAACTCTGCAAATACATAAATACATAAAATAAATAAATTAGCAATTACTATAAAAACTATTAATGTAATCCATGTCAGTGTAGTAATTCCAGTTTACATACGTTTTACTCAATTCACGTCCTTAAGAGTATTTGCATCTTCCATGGTGCTGTTTTCTGTATTTTTTTATGCAGCATTATAATCGTGTGTTATGCTTATGGGAACTGGGTCATTTGTAGGTGTCTGTGTGAGCTCAGGTTGTGGTTGGGTGTATATAACAGGCCACGATTGGGAGCTCAGGAGTTTAGACTGAAGGCAGTGCATGGTTCTCATCAGTGGTGTTCAGAATGCATGCTCATCCAATCCTTGGTCTCTCTGTAGGGTGCACAGAGAAATGAAAATATGCCACTTGTAGTTGTGAGCATATGTGAAAGTGTGTGAAGGAGGTACAAAGTTGTTAAAATATTAACTATGTGAAAGTAAAAGAAAATGAAGTGCATATGTGTCTGGACGCACTAACAGAAAAGTCACAGAAAGGAACTCAAATGCTAGTCAGGTGGTTTGTTGTGTGAAACACAAGGTTTTAGTTCACTTGGTTTAAGGTATTCCCTTCATTACATAGGCCACTGCTCTTGGAAAGGTTTCATAGTCACAATTGTTTGGCCACGCCTCTTTTAGAGACCCTCCCCACCTTTTCATTCCGTTTAAAGTGCTAATAAGGGATAGTAGAACATGACTCTTGAAAACGGGCAGAAGATTCCATTCAGACCAATGGCTCAATTTGCACGTTTATAAGAAAATAAAGTAGACGCAGAAAGACATAATCCAATCGCACAGCAAATGGCTTATTTCTGACATGTTTGCATGAATCTACAGCATGTGTGTTATCTTCTAATGAATTTCTATCATCGAGCCCCTAGAGGCAAACCGGTTCTAGTCAGACACTTGCCAAAAGGGATGGGCCGCTTCCACGCTCGCCCTGTAAGAGATTCTCACACCAGAGTGCTGCTGAATCACAGCTCATATCCCCCGTCAGCAGGCCTATAATTAAAAGATACAAAGTACACTAATACCGAGCTATCCACATTCTTGTGTTCAGGGGATATAAAGATGGAGGCACATCCTTTTGTTGTAACTGTAGGCATTATATAAAGAACTGAACACTAGTTCTTCACTACTCTGATGGCAGTGTCTCTTATATTCTGTATAGTCGTTTTCTGCCCAGTGTGGATCCTATTGTAACTATAATTTATGCTGAGTGATTGTACGTGATGGAAGAGTGCCTGAGTCTATGCTGGTGGTCACAGGCAAGAAGGGGTTACTGGACCTCAGCCGTGAGGATTTGATTGGTTTGCCTCTGATGTTTCAGCATGTGTAGGGTAGCCTATAGGGCAATCTGGCAGCTGCAGAAGGACTGGACTTACAGACCAGTGTATGTGCCCTTTTTTGGCTGCCGTGGGCCTGTTTTATGGTCTGGTGGGTTGGTTTTTACTGTTAAATTCCATGATATTCCCTCCAATATTGCTTGCAGCAAACACACGGCCATGCAGTCTCCCACACCTTGAAAAATACCTAATCAGTGTGTCTTTAAAGGTTCAAAACTGCCCTGATTTGTACATACAGCCCACATTTTTAGGTATGTTATTGGCTAATGGAAGACACTTTTATTTTGGTGCTCAGGTCTTTTTTCTGCCCCAGTCTGGCCCTGTGTCCCGGAGTCTATCCTGCTATAGACTAGCTGAATGGCGCCACATGCCACCACTTTAAGCATTGGACTCCCAGAAATAGCAATGGCAAACAGTCACAGTGTCAGGACCTCGGGCTCAGAACTCAACAATCACACGGTAGAACAATAACTGATTATACAGCTCAGTGCTTTACTTTTGAATAGAAATGTACTGTAATAGACCTCAAAACTAAATACTACATATGCAGCAATGGTCAGGTACAATTAAGTGAATTGTGTGCTGGGGCTAGCTGCGCCTCAATCGACTATCCTACTTCTCACCTTTGGTTTCTCCATTCCTCTGCTTTAGGCAGTTCCCCTCTTTGCAGGAACAGTGTTAATGGTTCCAATGTGCCCTCAGGTGCAGATTATGATTGCCCCCTTGTAAATTGTTAATGATTGCACTCTTTCTCAGTTCATGTCATATTTCTCTTACTACGGTAATTCCTGAAGGCATTCAGTTGTCCAGAAGCAGCCAGCCGTTGGCAGCCTGCAGCCCCTCTCCTGTTTGTGGGATGGTGAGCATGCCATGGCTCCAATGTAGCCTCCTCTTAATGCAGTAAGGTTGTGGCTGAAGAGTACCGGTTGTAAGAGACTACAGAGATCCATCGGAATGGGAAAAGCAGGTACCTTGATGTTGTTTTGTTTTGACATGGGCCTATCTTGTAACATCAACACTTCCATCACCTTCTGGTTGTCGTGCTTCACACAGTTCCCACTTCAGTCCACTAGACTCCTCATCAAAGGGGCACAGACTGGGCTTTAATTCCTCCAGGCCCAGTGGCACACTGGCAGGCCTCAATCTTCAGATGAGCATCAGTTCTTTAGGTCATTGTGGCACAGCCTCAGCTGCAGTCACAGTTCTTTGGAATCACAGAGGCACATGTCAGCTGCAGTCACAATCCTCATTGCAGCCTTAGAGAGCAGCTGTGTGCCCCAGCAAGACCTGGCACACACAGATAGCTCTCCTCTATCCTCCTTCTGGCAGATCTAACCAACACAATTGCTTTTCTGCACCTGACTTCTCCTGGGCAGTCACATACAACAACAATCCTTGGGTCTAAGTTACCTAAACAAACAAACAATATAGTAGGGCACTATCAGAACCACACTAGGGAAAAGAGGGGAAGAGATCCCTTTAGGACGAAATCCCTCACCCACCTATGGTGGCATGCTTCATCATTTGGGATTCTCCTCCCAGAGGAAAAACTTAGTTCCTCTGAGGGCTACAACCCCCTCACTAAGAGGGAGGAGCTCAGGGATGTGTTTCACCTGCTCTAACTGGATCTACTAGATCCTCCAAATGAGATTTTTAGTGTGAGTGAGAACGCAGTGCAAAGAAAAAGGATTAAGGTGAGTGTAGTGATATTAAAACTGGCTAGAGAGAACCTAGGCTTTATTCGTGAGTTCTCACTGTCAGGATTAAAAAACAGTGCACCTGCGATAAGGATTTAAATCGCACATGTAAATTGGTGGATTACGGTCAACATGTTTCAGCCATGAGGCCCCTACTTCGGACCAGGATTTCTTCAGGACCACTAAGATGCTGCTGCTGAGTGAAATGTTTGATAAAGAAAAATATTTTTTCAAAATGTATTATCAACACCCGGAACCAAAGGTACTTGCGGTTCATGCTCAGTGAGAAGTAACAGTACCTGGTGAAGATACAAAAAGAAATAGTTATTGGCCTTAAATGGAGAAACGATACAAACGGAAACAATAGGTAACAAAGCAGTGAGGAAGGAGCAACCTGCCTCCTTCTGCATATTGCAACACAGAAGTGTCTGCAAATAAACATTGTTATGCTTACCCTTAACGACTGGGTATGTTGCGAACCTCAACCTGGCGACAGCTCAGAGGAGAGGCACCGCTCTATGAGGGAACAGTATATAAAGTGTGCTAATGTCAGGTAAAGTCACACGAAATTTTATATATACTGACATAGTTAAAAGCATGTAGTAAGCAAATCTAATCGTAAAAGCACCAGACTCAATACAAAACAACTTTCACGCCATGGTACCCCATGCTCCCTGTTTCAACAAGCTAGGGTACATTAGTATCTCTCGCAAACTATGTTGTTATAGCTAGCAGGATCTGCACGAGATATGCCATACCAGAGGACTATGCTATCAAAAAGAAGAAGACCTCATCTTATATCACATATTGAATTAAATAGCTCAAACATATTGCGCAGGAGTAAAGAAATTGTTTAACTGCTGCGCTCCAACAAAATGCACCTAGGTCCTAGTGCAAATATAGCCCTGCAACAAGTGGGATCCTCGAACCACAAAAATTTGAAAACTACCTAAGAGAGTGTCCACTTAATTTTATTTCGGGCCCCTTTTGGCAGGATTAAAAAATATCGCCCAGGGTATCTTTGGACTATTAGTTCCCTGCATCCCTACATATTGCATTCATCATCAAAATGTTTCAGCCTCTCAATCGCTTATAAAGGTCACTGGCCTTCGCCAGGATGAATATCCCCCTAATTTCTCCTATTCTTTACACCATACCTCCTATATATTAGAATGGGGATAGGGAATCCGATTCTTGCCATACTTGCAAATACCAAAATAATTCTCAGGAACTACCTGTAGAAAGAAATCTCACAATCAGTTCAATGCCATTTGAGTGTAGGCTCATGGTAATTCATCTTAAGTAAAACCTTGTAGTCCATTGTTTTATCTGGGACTCCCACTCTGCACTAACACCAAGTAGAGGACAAATGTGAACGTACATAACCACAAACAAACACATGGAGCCCAAAGTGTTTCCAACAGTCCCATTTTAAAATCCCTTACCCGAGTTTCATCAGAGCCATTCCAAAACTGGGGTTGGAGTGGGAGCATCGCCCTGTAGTCACACTCTGTATGGGAAAGAAGAGAACACCAGTACACATGCTCTCTGTATAACACCCACTATGTGCTCTTTCCATTGTGTTTGCGACAGAGCTATGCCCCTCCTTCTGGTAGCCACATTGTGTGTTACTGTGTGAGCAATCAGCATCACCCAGTGGGCCTCATACTTCCCAGAATCATTCTGTGTATCTTGTGCATCAATCCTGATAATCCTACAATAACTCTGGAGACCCCATGTTAAGACCAAGTCCTTCTCATTTATTGTTTCAATATTGGTGCACCCCTACTAATGACCCATTATGAGCCCTTCAAATGCTTCTTCTAATCGTATGATGCAGAGACTTTATTATTACATACACACGTTGTAGTTGTCAAAAAACTTGTGGCTTCCATACCCGCCTAACGCTCACCTGAATGGGGCCATGCCTGATCGTAATCAAAGGGTCAGAGGGGTGTCACCCTGCGGCCTAACCGTTTTCGAATTTCTCATAGTCATAATGCTCCTCAATAACTCCTGCAACATGACCCAAATCAAGGTCATTATGCAGTGTTGTACCCTGCGTGATATTGTTTACAATTCCCCACTTACTTCATCAGGGGTCTGACACCACCACACGGTCTCTCTGTGTCTTCCGATGTGTGCAGGTTTGTTCATCGACAGACATATTTAATGTGGCCGGCCTGAGTTACATGTATATCCCTCCTTTTCTGGAGTGAGATCCTCACCGCCAGTGGTCCAGGTCCACCACCATATTGGAATTCTGCAGTACCTTTTTCAGAGCAAATACCATGTGATAAGGACTTGCAGTCCCCTGTCTCCATTTTATATTGAACTCAGTCAGCTCCATCTCTCAAAGTCTATAATGGCTCCCTCTCTGACATTAGTTTCCATTACCCACATGATTCTCAGCTACTCATGGATCCTACAATGTGGCTATTGTACTTCCAAGTATATCAATAATCCCCTATTTTTGAAATAACAGTTAAGCACTGCATATCTGGACCATTATGTCATACATCTCCCTTCTTAGATATTAATGATTACTTCTCCAAACAATTCAAGAAGTGCCACAGGAATAATCATTTAATCACTTTTCATTGATTCTTAAACTATACACCCATCTCTGTTTGCTTTTCAATAGTAAGTTTTCACATCTTTTATTGCATTAGGGATATGGGCCTTGTGAAAGACTGCCCATTTCAGGTCCTCCACTAAGTATTCGATTTCTGTGTAATGTGTCATAAACTTTGTCATTGATTTGTGGGACCTGACATTGCTAATGTGTTCCATGATTCAAATCATTATTTTTCTGTTGTTCATTCCAATTTACAATACGTTGCAAGGGCACCTGATAAGACAAATTATGTTACATATTGGATGATTGGTAAGTGCTGATGGAGTTTTCATGCCCAGATCAACTGGCTTGATATTGCTGGTTAGTGGACATGCTTTACATGGCTCACAGGCATTGTGTCCTGTTACGGGTGGGAGGTCCCACAATCTTGATCTCACCATTGGTTTACATCCCTGGGGCCTGGTGTGTGCCAGAAGGTTCTCAATGCTGTCCGTTTCAATATGAGAACTATAAGATCTCCAAATTTAGACCATTAGAATTGATGACTCGTCAGTTTCTTGAAACAATCTTTTTGGCCATATTGGAGGTCGTGCTAAATGTTGCCAGGCAAATGCTCCTCTCTGTGGTGGGTTTTTCATGAGTAACCAGTAAGATATTGTTTGCCCTCCTGCTTGTCCTCTTTTTTTTTTTTTTTAAGTTTGTGTTTATTGAAACCACAAAGATATTACAATATGCAATCAAAAAACCATTAAGAAAACATAAGTAACCATAATATATATAATAAGGGATAAAAAATGTACATATAATTGTGTAAATATAATATGTAGAACAGCATTAGATTGCTCAATAAAAAGACAATGAAACAAAATCATGGCGGTTTACGGACATCATCTGATGTTCTCACGATAGTAGTAATTGAAGTATTTGAAGAGGCGGAAGCAGATAAATATGTAGTGAGAGGGAGCCAAAGCAAATCTCTTTTAATTGCTAATGACACAGGGGTAACATAATTAGTGTCAAGTCTATGATGGAAACAGAGGGCGTTCCACCAGGCTCTGTAAGTAACTTTATCTGCATGTTTCCAATTGGAGGTGATGAAATGTAGGGCTATAGCGAGTAATAAATCAATTAGCTGAAAATGTGATGGGGATTGAGGCCAAGAAGGGGATACAGAACCTAGAAAAATATTTGGGAGGGAAAAGGAAACCTTAGTGTTAAATATTTTGTTAATTTGAGACCAAACTAAATGCCAAAATTTGTCAATATTGGGGCATTCAAATAACATGTGATTTAAATCAGCCCTTAAGCATGGACAGGACCAGCATGATGATGGGGTGTTAGAGGAAAAGGAAGCTAAATTTGCAGGTGAATATAATAAACGTTGATATACAAAATAAAGAGTTTGAATGGTGTTGGCCGCCCGTGAGGTTTTATGAATCTTTAACCATAATTTATCCCATAGAGAGACAGACCAGCATTGCGATAGGTCCTTTTCCCATGCCAATTCAGTCTTCGTTTTGCACCTTGCCGAAGAAGATAATAGACATTTGTAAAGGGAAGATGCAGAAGGGGAGGTGTTTAATAACGGAAATAATGTAGAGCATGTTATAGGGAGATCAGGAAAAGGTGGAAGTAACGAAAGATATTGGTGGAGAGAGGGGAGTAAAAGATCATATTGTTTCTTGAAAGAGTTAGGAAGAGCAAAGTTAGATTTAAGATCTGAAAAAGATAAAGGTTTATTATCAGACAAGAGTTGAGAAATCCATACCAGCCCTTTGGATTGCCACGATTTCCAATAGAAAGCACGATTTTTAATGCGTAACAATTTATTGTGCCAGATAGGTTGCTGAGAAAGTGAAATAAACGAAGGATAGGATGATGGCAGAAGAGGAGTTAAGAGTTTATGTGTATTAAAAATGACAGAATGACGTAAAAAAGAGGTGTTAGCAGAGAAAGCAAGGGATTCTAGAAAGCCAAAGGGGGAAGTGAAGAATTTTTCTATGCGCAACCAAATCGGAGGATAGGTAGGAGAGTCAGAGGAAAGCCAGTGAGAGGCTTGTTTTAGAGAAAATGCATAATGATAAGATTTAAAATCAGGAAACTTAAGTCCGCCATTTGAATTGTCTTTTTTAAGAGTGGATAAAGCTATTCGAGAGGGTTTGCCCTTCCAAAGAAATTTTAATAAAATGCGATCTATTCTCTTAAAGTAATAGCCCGGGATATGTACAGGAATCATTGAAAGAGAGTATAAAATAATGGGAGCAAGCATCATCTTAATAGAGTCTAATCTACCCCACCAAGAGAGAAAAAGAGGGTGCCATTTAGTAATTGAATCATTTAGTTTCTTAGTGATATAATCAAAATTCTGTTTTAAAGTTTCTGAAATAGTTGGGGAAAACCATAAACCTAAATATTTTAATTTTGAGGATTGCCAGGAAAAGCCAGTTTGAGTAAAATAGTGTTTGAGACACAAGACATTAAGGGGCAGAACTTCACACCTATCTCGATTTAGGCGGTACCTCGATAGTTTCGAAAACGCATCTACTTGAGATAGAAAAGGGGGAAGAGAAGTGTCTGGTTTGGAACAATATAAAAGAATATCATCTGCGTAAACAGACATTTTGACTTGATGGGAGCCCAGTTGGAAACCTGTAATTTGCGTATCCTGCCTAACTTTAGTGAGGAATGGTTCCAACGCGACTACGAATAATAGGGGGGATAGGGGACAGCCCTGAAGTACACCTCTAGAAAGCGAAAAATAGTCGGAAACCTTACCGTTAGCAAAAATAGATGCTTTGGGACCAGAATACAATAGAGAAATCAAGGAAATTAATTTAGGAGGGAACCCTATCCATTTGAGAGCATGGAACATAAAGTCCCAGCCAATCCTATCAAAGGCCTTTTCAGCGTTTAAAGCTATGGCTGCAAGTGGGTAATCTATGGAAGAGGCCTTGCTAAGAATATTGAAAAAGACTCTTGAATTATCAGAAGATAAACGACCTTTTACAAAGCCCGACTGCTCCGGTCCAAGAAGCTCAGGCAAAACAGGGTCAATAAGTAAGGCAAGAATTTTAGCAAAAATGTTGTAATCTGTATTAACTAAAGATATAGGGCAATAGTTTTTACAAAAAGAAGGGTCTTTGCCTTCCTTAGGAATTAAGCAAATCTTAGCATCTTGAAAAGTGCCTTGAGACGATCCATTCTCAATAAAGGAGGTAAATAAAAGAAGAGGTTGTGGGAGAAGAAGCTTCGAAAAATGTTCATAAAATTCAATGGTAAATCCGTCGGGGTCAGGGGTTTTACCTCGTCTTTAAACCGACACAGCATGGGCAATTTCTGCCAATGTAATATCTATCTGTAGCGAATCAAAATCAATGTGTTGTGAAGGGGGGGGACTAATGGCTTGAAAATAAGAAGACAGGTCCGAGTGAAGTGGTTGGGTCTTGGGAGTGTAAAGATTTTTATAAAAGGAAACAAACTCAGTTAAGATATCTTCATCTTTGAGAAGAGTGTCACCATTAGAATTAGTCAGAGAATCTATCCTAACACTATCCCTACGTGCTTTTAGATAATTAGCCAATAATTTCCCCATTTTATTCTGACCCCCGTAGTAACGAGCACTACTCTTCAGAAGATAAGAAGAAGCCGCTTCCGTGGATAATTTATTAAAGGTGATCTTAGCAGTAATAAGTTCTTTCAAAGAAGTTTCAGAACAAGAATGATAATAAGCATATTCTAGTTTTTTAATTTGTGCAAGCAATTGAGCCGAGTGTTTCTCAAAACTTTTTTTCTTCTGAGAGACGAAATTGTTAATGAAGCCTCTTGCAGCTGCCTTGAAGGAATCCCAAATCATAGCAGGAGAGGAATCATGAGTTGTATTTATGATGAAGAATTCTGAAGCGAAAGAACTGAATTGGCTAGAAAAATTAGGATCCATGAGCAATGAATTATTAAATCGCCAACGTCCCGCAGACGGACTGTAAGGAATTAGGTCAAAATCAACAGAAACCGGGGCATGATCTGAAATTAAAATGGACCCTATTTCAGAGTGGAGTACATGTTGCGTTAAAGATTTACTTAAAAAGAGGTAGTCAATACGAGATAGTGATTTTTGTGGGGGGGAGAAGAAGCTGTATTCTCGTAAATCAGGATGACACAGTCTCCAGATATCGACTAAAGATTGTTGATGAATGGTAGATGTAAATTGTGAGTGCATTTTATTATTTACAAATCTGACTGGGGAATTCCTATCCAAAATGGGATCACAGATCTGATTACAATCACCGCCAAGAATAATATAATCATCATCAAGTGAAAGTAATTTATCAGAGATTTGCAACCAAAAAGTATTGTCAACGGAAACTGGAGCATAGACATTAAAGAAAACCAACGGTATTTTATCAATAAGTAACTTAACAATAACCCAACGACCTTCAGAGTCAATTTCTTGAGTAATAACAGAGACATTAAACTTTTTATGAGATAGAATGAGAACACCATTCTTCTTACCCAAAGCTGGGGAAGAAAACACATTACCGACCCAACATTTCTTTAATTTAGACGCTTCAGCATCAGATAAGTGGGTTTCTTGAAGAAAAGCAACATCAGTTTTTAATCTAGCTAAATGGGATAATACTCGTTGTCTTTTAATAGGATGATTCAATCCCTTAATATTCCATGTGGTAACTCTGAATTTAACTGAATATGAGTCAAATCATTGCACCATGAACATACAATGCGATAAACAGTCATAAGAACAAAATCAGTAGGTGAATGAGAACTCAGGAACATACCAACAAGAAGGTAGGAGAGGAAAAAATTAACAACAATAGTATTGATAAACTCAATAAGGGAAAAGAGCAGTGAACAAAAAGTATGAATTTGCGAGTAATCAGATAGGAAGGAAAGAGAAAATAGAGAATAGAATATGGGAAGTGCAAGAGAAGAGAAAAAAAAGGAAAAGGAAAAAGAAAAAGAGGAAGAGAGGAACAGTGATAAAAGGCAATAAGAAAGACACAAAAAGGACATATGAACAAAGAACATACTTACATGAAGATGATTCAAGGAAACAAGGAGGAGGGGTGAGGCCACATGACACAGACGGCATGTCCAGGATTGACCGAACGGAGGACGAGGGGCAACAAACCAAAAAGATAAGATATCTGCGGAAGTGAAATAGGACAAAAACAATAGAACGATTAATATAATAAATAATGAAAAAATGTGAATGTAAGGTAAAATAGAGCGATTAATACAATGAATTACCGAGGGAAAATTACAGAACAATAACAGATAACACATAGATGATAAAGAGAAAAAGTATTAACCCCTTCAGTGCCCGCCCCTTTACCCGCCCTGTGCCGGCGCTTTCATTAGCGGGCGGGGTTTATGACGAGCTGGTCTCGTCACGGGCACAGCGCAACCGCGGCCCATGACGAGACCAGCTCGTCATAGGCATTGAAGAGGTTAAATGAAGAATCTGTAAGAAAAACCATAAAGTCAAGTAATATTTGAGGACGAAGATCCAGAAGCATCCATAGCATCCGTCTTGCTAAAGTTTTTAAAACTCTGTAGTTGCAGCGGATCCTCATAGGTTGTCGTCTTGTTATTGAACGTGACCTTAAATAAGCAGGGGTGAAAGAGCCCATAGCGCGCTCCCATGGAACGGAGAGTAGGTCTCATGCCAAGAAAGGCCTTACGTCTGTTAGCAGGAGACTTGGCATAATCTTGCGCAAAAAACAGAGTTGAGCCAGACCAAGTGACGCGCTGAGAAGATTTAACCACTGACAAAACCTTCAGTAAATCGGTGTATTCCAAGAAATACAAGATAACACCTCTCGGTCTCTGTGAAGATGAAGTAGTCGAGGGAGGACGACCTAATCTGTGGGCTCGTTGAATGTTAAGAGCGGTGCCTTCTGGCATATGAAGAATCTTGGGTAGGAAAGTTTTAAAGAAGGCAGGAGGATCTGATCCCTCCGACCCTTCCACCAGACCATAGATGCGCAGATTATTCCGTCTATTTCGATTTTCAAGGCCCTCAACTTAGCACTGGAGCACGGATACTTGAGATTGAAGTTGAGACACATTGGTAACGGTATCTTTAAAGGAAGACATGTTATACTCGACTGCTGTAATTCTTGTGTCAAGTTGAGACCAAGTATCAGTGAGAATTTGTAATTTGTTGTTCGTTTCCTCCATAAAGGGTCGAAGGGCCCGAATCTCCTCCAACAGCGTCTCCATGGAAACAGGTGAAATTGTTTTAGGTGGAGAAGGAGGGTTTTGTTTTAGACGTTTGGTGACAGATTTTCCAGAGAGTGCTGGTGGGGGAGAGGGATCCATATTTGTCGTAAAGTTTTGAGATGGAGACAACAAGGAATCCTCTAATTTAGAAAATGCAGTGAAAAGTTTTGAGTTTTTGATGAAGATATGCTTAAACGTGGGTTGCTTAGAGAGAGTGCCTTTTATTCTACCCATAAAGTTCAATCCAAGCACAAGATCTATTCAAAAAGGGGTAGAACGTGGCCACATTAAAAATAAGAGCCACTGGCAAGGAGAGAAAGCCACAGCAGGCACTAACCAGAAAGATAACAACTCTGGTCAAACACCCCACAGCAACGATATATCCAACAAGTATCAGGTCAGTACTAAGCAAATGATAGCCAAATGCACAGATGAAGCTCCGAATGGAAAAAGGGAAAATTACACTGCAGGCATAGAGACAAGGGATAGGCTACAAAATGGCTGCCATGAGTGCCTCTCCTCAGGTAACTTGGAAATGGCTATAAATAAAAAATAACAGCCTCTGGTGATGAAAGTTATGGAAAAGAGAGTGAAAGCACATTTATTTGAGCGCTTCAGGCATAATTAGCAGCTCAAAAATAAAGCCCACCTCTTAAAAAGTTCCTCAGCACAAGTTCGGAAAAAACAAAATGGCGGCCGCAAAAACGCGTCGCCGCCACACAGAGACTCACTTCATTGAAATTAATCACTCTCCGCTATGAAACGGAGACGAAGAGGGCCGCGCGGCAACCAGCGGGTGTTCCGACGTTCGTAAGCTTCATTCTGCCCGCAGTAGGAGATGAGGTAAAGCGGTGCCGCCAGGTCGCACCGGGAGCCTCACCCGGACGCCGCCATGCGTCTCGGGCGCCAAGCCACGCCCCTCCTGCTTGTCCTCTTGTTCCTTAGTCACGACGATATCCGTTAAATTCATAATCATGTTTCCTCCTTGCTCTGAGGAAATCCAGGGTCATGCTCTGGGTTATTATCTGGTTCAGACCTTCCCACTGTATCTGTTGCCCTTTTTGTTTCCCTATGCTCCTTCCCTGGCTTACCCTAAAAAAGAATTTGTAATCTGCGGGTAGTGGAAGGGGGGTATCTGTGGGTTCCTTGGTGGCCAGCCATATTGTGGTCCGAATGGGGGATTGTGGGAACATCACCATCAGTGCTTGGAAGAATCCGCTTCCTCTCCCTCGACCCCTAGGTCAAAGCTTATACTCACAGCTATCATTGCTTATCCTGGATTTATCTGCATCTGTTCTCCAACCAGGATTGTTTTTTTTTTTTTTTGAATTTTTTTAATTGAATTTTCAAAACAATATTCCCAAAGACTAATACTACACACAATAGCATCATATAAGAATCCAACCATCGAGGTACACGTCAGGAGAGATCGACTCAGCTATGTTCCCGCCTTAGTTCCCCCACCCACCACCCTCTCTACCCCCACCCCCCCCTGTCAGTGTGCCCACGGCAACCCCTCATCAACCTCTGCCTGTCGGGCCCCGTGGTCCGAGATATCCCAACTCCAGACAAGCAAGAAAACCCTGTCATTGTTCTCATGGGAGAAGGGGCCCCGCATTGACCTCCCTCTGCGCCCCCTGCTCCCACCCTGGCTACTCAACAGCTGTCAATGTAGAGTGCAGACGCTGAATCCTCCATGAGTGTACCTAAGTGGCCCCGTCCTGCATGGACTCCCCAGTAGCCCCAGTCGGCCCTGTCCCAGGTTCCACCCTCCGGTCCATGTCTACAGAATCCCTATTCCCCTCATTCAACGTCTCGCAAGATCGCAGCCCTTCTACCAACACCCCCCACGTCCTCGCCGCTTCCAGCGCCTTATCATTAGCTGCTCGTCTGGCCATCTGAAGCCGAAGCGTCCCTTCGCTTCCCGCCCAGGACAAGAAACTCGCCCTCCATCTCCGAAAGCTCGGACCGGGCCTGGCCTTCCAATTATTATTATTATTATTATTATTATTAAAACTTATATAGCGCACAGCTACCCTGGGGCATCCCGGCGCTATGAACAGTGCATCAACCGTGGGACCATGGAATAAAGATAGCGACTCACAGGGGAAACAGATGTGTTTTCAAGCCTCTGCGAAAACGCAGGGTACAGGTCTCAGCTCGGAGTTTTAATGGGAGGGAGTTCCAGAGCATTGCTGTATGCACAGAGAATCGCCTCCCTCCCGTGCGTGATCTTTTTACTCTCGGGACCTGGAGCAGACACCTCTGGTCAGACCTCAGTGCTCTATTCGCTTTATAAGGTACTACCAAGCTCCCTAAAAGAGGAGGCCCGCCGCCCTGGTATGTTTTATGGGCGATGGACAGTGCCTTGAACTGTACTCTCTCCCGCACCGGTAACCAGTGCAGTGCCTTGAGAGCGGGTCTGGCGGATTCTGTTCGGGGGATACCCATAAGGAGTCTAGCTGCCGCGTTTTGCACCTGCTGAAGCTTGTTAAAAGTCGATTCAGGGGCGCCCAGAAACAGACTGTTGCTGTAATCAAGGCGAGATGTTATCAAACCCTGAATCAACAACTTCCTTGATGGAAAGGGAAGAAGCGGAAGAATTTTCCGCGCAGCCCGCAGCAGGGCAAAACAGACTCCCGCAGTTCTTTTGGCGTGAGTTCTAAGGGAAAGATCTTGCTCCAGCCAGACTCCTAAGCTCTTAATCTCCTCTTTCATGGTTGGAAAGTCACCCATACAGCTTGGCCAACATGAAGGTGACAGAGGTGGCGCTTTGTTTCCAAGCAGCATGATCTCTGTTTTAGAGCCGTTCAGCTTCAGGGCTGAACTGCTCATCCAGGTGTAGACGTCCGCCAGACATGAGTGCAACAAGTCAGGGTTCTCCACCAGTTGAGGAAGGGCGACCACCAGCTGAGTATCATCAGCATAGCTGATGATTTTGATGTTATAAGGGGTCACCACATCCTCCAGGGGGGCCGTATAGACATTAAATAATGTCGGGCTCAGGGACGAGCCCTGCGGCACCCCACACTGGAGAGAAATAGATGGAGACTTGTTGCTTCCTTCCCAGACCTGATAGGAACGGTCTTCCAGAAATGAACAGAGCCATTTCAGGGCGACACCTGCCACACCCACCTTTGACAGCCGTTGGGTCAACACCTGATGGTCAACGGTGTCGAATGCCGCGCTCAGATCCAGGAGGATCACTGCCACTGATCCTCCCGAATCTAAGATGCGCCTCGATTCCTCAACGACCGCCAGGAGGGCCGTGTCGGTGCCATGGCCGGGACGGAAGCCGGTCTGCGAGTCTCAGAGCAGACCATTTGACTCAAGAAAGTTGGACAGTCGATGGTTAGCAAGTTTCTCAGCAATTTTGCTGAGACCTGGCAACAGAGAAATGGGCCTAAAATTGGCCAGCTCAGCCGCGTCAAGGTTAGATTTTTTTAGAAGAGCCTTGACCACGGCTTTTTTCCAAGTGGGTGGCACCAGACCACGAGAGAAGGAGGCGTTGATCAAGTTCGTAATGGGCCCAACCACAGCGATTGCCGCTTGTTTTAGGATTTTAAAAGGGACAGGGTCCATGGGGGAACCGCTTTTTATGGAAACTATAGCTTTTAATGTTTCACTTTCTGAAACTGGGCCGAACATGTCAAGGGAGAAAGGACACTCTTTTATCCCCACAGGGAGGGGTTCTTCTTGAATCCCATGAAATATAGCAACCTGGGGTAAAGAGTCTAGTATTTTTACTATTTTAGTGTGGAAAAAATTGGCCAACTCCTTACACCTCTCAGGGTCATGGGTGACTGCTGGCTCAGGAACTTTTAGCAGTTCTTGCACCACCTTAAAGGTCTCCCTGGAGGAGTTTGAGGCAAGTTGTATTCGCTCCTCAAAAAATTGTGCTTTTGCCAGGCGGAGGGCCGCTTTATAGGCTCTCATCGCTGTCCAGTAGTCCTTACGCCTGGCCGCATCAAATTTCTTCCTCCAGGCCCTTTCCAGTTTCTTACATCCTTTCTTAAGCAGGCGGAGCTCAGCCGTGAACCAGGGGGCGGAACCCACTCGTTTCTCCCTCTTCTGTAGGGTTTTCACCGGTATGAAGCCATCAAGCGAGGCAGTCAACCATCGGTTGAGGTCAGCATCTCCTTGAATCGGGTCTGCCTCAGCTACGGGTTGTAAATTTGCCAGGGCCTGAGTCCAGTCACCGATCGGTAGTCTGGACCATATACGGTCCACCACCACCTCTTGAGATGTCGGTTTAGAGGGCAGATTGATTTGCCATTCCATCGACACTAAGGAGTGATCTGACCATGGGAGCGGAAGAGCTGGTCTGGCCCTCAGCCGAGGGATGTTCGAAAATACCGGATCCAGCAAATGGCCCTTCACGTGGGTGGCTCCTGTGTTGACTAACCGGAGCTCACAAGCAGATAGATCTCCTTTGAGGTCTGCCGCGATCATATCCGCAGTGTCCTCAAAGTGCAGGTTCAGGTCCCCTAGCACAATGAAGGAAGATGTGGATGTTGCCAAGAGGGTTACCGTTTCCATCACAGAGCTTACGAAGTTGCCGACCTTACCCGGGGGTCGGTAAATCAGCAGGCCAGCCAATGTAACCGTTGGTGATACCTGTATGGAAAAGTGGCAACTCTCACAATCTGCCACCAAGCCCCTCCAGACCCTGCAATTAAGGTTATCACGATAGATAACGGCAAGTCCACCCCCTCGTCCCTCAGGTCTATCCAAATGACCGATAAGGTAACTTGGAGGGAGGGCAAGTACAATGTCCGCATCAGAACTAGAAGTAATCCACGTTTCCGACAGAAACAAGATGTCTAGTTCGTGCTCTTGAATAAGAATGTTAATTTCTACGGCATGACACGGAAGTGACCTGCAATTAAGCATGCCCCATAGTAAAGTACTTGTATCAGGAGGAGGATGAAGCAATGCGTCCAATCCTCGTGGGGGGAGTATCCGCGCACCCAAGTTGGTAACAGGGTACTTTTCCGGGGGATTAATGCGTAATGCAAGTAACTCATCTCGTGAGTAGATGATACGCAATAGTGGAGAATTTGACATAGTACCATGCCCTAAGCCCGTCTGAGCCCGGACGAGCCCAGACGGGCAGGACTCTGGCTGGACTCCGGCGTGGGTCCGGCGACTCCGCTGCGCGTCTCCGCTGCGCATCGTCATAGCGAGCTTTAAGTAGGGCGTGGAGTCCGGTCTGCGAAACTAGTGCGCTGGCCGAGTGTCACCACGAGGAGTCCCTGCCTCACCCAAGATGGCGGACGCCGTTCTAAAGTGTGTCCAGAGAGCTAAGTGAGTCCGCTCCCAACAGCGGTGCTTATTATCTTTTATGTGGGGGTAAGCGCTATATGTCAGGTCCGAAAACACAATTTGCACCGTAAATACGGAATAATATTAAAAAGCGCTAAGCGCTGCCAGAAATAACACCTAAAGTTTTAAAAGCGCGAGAGCGCTGACAAGTGTCGTGTGAGCGCGTCAAAGTCCTCCTGGAGCGCGGTTCGAGTGCCAATGCAGAGTGAGCTCCCTCTTCGCCATTATCAGACCCAAATCGCAAAACTTGTTAGTAATTTTGGTACTGGGGGTGTGCGGAAACCACAACAAAAGGCAAGTCCCCATCTCCGCTTTCAACTCGCGCTCAGTCACCTGATTCAGGCACGCCACCACGTCCGCCCAATACGAGCCCAGTCCCCGGCAGGACCAAAACATATGACCAAAATCAGCCCCCTCCACCCTGCACCGTGGGCACGGCGATTGGGAGCCTCCGAAGTACCGCAGGATTTTGACCGGGGTTAAGTAAGCCCTATGGAGAGTGTAAAATTGAATCAAGTGAAATCTAGCATTGCGCGTGCCCTTCCAGGCCCGCCGCAAAAGCTGCGCCCACGTCGTCTCGGGAATGGGCCTACCAAGATCCTCCTCCCATTTACCCCGCAAGGCATCCATGGTGCCAACCTCTCCGTGGACAGCCGCCCGTAGAGACAAGTGATGGCCCTGAATGTACTCGCCGCCATAGTGACGTACTGACATCCCCGAGAAGTTGGGGGCTCTGACAGCCCCATCTTCCATTGTTTCTGGATCCCAGATACCAAGGCGGTGTGCAAAAGATGGTCCCCACTCGGCAGGTCATACGCCCCCTGCAAGTCCTGGAATGACAACAAAACGCCATCCCTGTATAAGTCCCCAATCATGTGGACCCCACACTCTTCCCAGTGAGCCAGCGCCGACCAATCCCCGCCATGTGGGAGGGCCGTGCACATGCCCAGGGGTATCTCCGGGGCATACGGCACCGCGAAGCCTGCCCTTTTCTGACTACGGATCCAGCACAGCCGGAGTGTGCGCTCCTCGAGGGTAAGCTGGTCCAGTCTGAGCCTCTGCCGAAGCACAATGAATGACAGCACATGTCGCGGGATGACCCTATCTTGCGGGCCCTCGGGGCCTCGAAATTCACGCGCCACGGCCTGCGTCAGCCACTGCAGCTGTGCCGCCAAGTAGTACCATTCAAAATCTGGGGCTGCCAGCCCTCCCTCCTCCCGCGGCCTCATCAGCGTTGATAGCGCCACTCGTCGCCTCCCATTTCCCCAAATAAACCCTGTCATCAATGTCCGGAGCGTCTTGAAAAAGGTGACCGGGATCCATATCGCAAAGTACGGAAAAAATAGAGCAGTCGCGGCAGCACTATCATCTTCAACAGCGCTACCTGTCCAGCAACCGAAAGAGGAAGGGTGCGCCAGAACGCCATACTACCCTTGAGCCCCCTCAGCGCGCCCCCCACATTCCCCTCAAAAAGGTCATTGGGGGTGTGGAATATACGAACGCCCAGGTACGGCAAGCAGATAGGCTCCCACCGCAGATCCGCCAACTCCGAAGGCTGCTGCACTCCCGGGGACAAAGGAAACAGGCAGGTCTTAGTCCAATTCACCTGCAACCCCGACAAGCGACCAAACTCCTCTAGCAGGGTTTTGGCACCCCGGAGGGAAACCCCCGTATCGGCCAGATATAACAGGAGGTCATCCGCATACAGCGAGATGTAATGTAGCTCTCCTCTCAACCAAACGCCCTCGTAGTACTGCCCTTACCGGGCATGGGCCGCCAGGGGCTCAACCGCCAGTGCGAACAACAGTGGGGAGAGAGAGCAACCCTGACGCGTGCCCCTCCCCACCTGGCAAGCCGCTGATATAGTACGTCCCGTACGAACCCTAGCCGTGGCGGAGCTATATAACAGCTCGGTCCAGCGCACAAAATTATCACCCAGGCCAAACTCCCTCAGTACCCCGAACAGATACGGCCACTCCACACTGTCGAATGCCTTTTCGATGTCCATCGATAGCACCACAGCGTCCGACATACCCTCCCCTCCCTCTCCCATTATCCGCACCAACCGGCAGATGCACGTCACAGTATTCCTAGTCGGAATGAACCCCGATTGGTCTGAATGTACCAGGGAGCGCATGTGACCCAAAAGTCTCATGGCCAAGATCTTACTAAGGATCTTATAGTCAACCGAAAGCATGGAGAGCGGCCGGTATGCCGTCGTAGAGGTGGGAACCCCGTCCTTCTTCAGCAACGGTACTATGATCGCCTCTCTCATAGTGACCGGAAGCCGTCCCAGACCCCACGCCTCCCTATATACCGACTGTAGCCGTGGTGCCAGAGCATCCAAGTATGCAGCATAGAACTCCACCGGAAGGCCATTAGCCCCAGGAGTCTTCCTCCGGGCCATATGTTTAACCGCTGTCCTGATTTCTCCCAGAGAGATATCTGATCCTAACGCAGAGCCCTGCTCGGGATCCAAGCGGGTCAACCCCGCCGCTTCCAAGTAATCGTCCAGTCCATCTGGTAGACCCTGCATCCTACTCTGGTACAGCAACGAATAATAACCCAGGAACTGGTCATTAATCTCCTTTTGCGAGTGAACCAGGCTCCCCGTTGGCGCAGCCAGCGACACCACCGGGGAGCCCCAAACCGCCGGATCAGCCAGCCAGGCCAAAAGCGACCCCACTTTGTCCCGTTCAGCCTGTGCCTGCACAATTTATTCCTTATAGTCATAGCAGCGAAGCCGCTCAACCTGAAGGGCTACCTCCTCCCGCGCCGCCAACAGCTCCCCCCGAGCACCCCCAGCCACGTGGTCGTCTAACACTGTCTGGCGCAGCCGCGTCTCAGCCCGGTCAACATCCCATAACAGCACTTTGCGCGTCCCAGCCACCGACGAGATGCAAATCTCTCTCACCACCACTTTGAGCGCGTCCCACTCCTGCGCTCTACTCGTCGCCGTCCCCGAGTTGCTTAGGAAGTAGCGCTCCACACCCTCCCCCAACTCCGCATGCAGGGGTTGTGGTCCGAGAGTGTCTTTGCCAGGTACTCACTATAGGGCGTAAGCTCTAGGGCTCCTGGGGTACACAAAAAGCCATCCAGTCGAACATGTAAGTCATGCGGCACTGAATAAAAGGAGTAGTCCCTGTCTAACGAGTGGTGTACCCGCCAGGCATCCACAAGGCCCCACGCCTCCTGCCAATCCCGTCTCACCTTGGCCACTCTACGCACCGCTGATTGAGCTAGCGGAGGGTGGGATCGGTCCAATTCCACATTCGCTACAGAATTAAAGTCCCCCCCGATGAACACCGTTCCAGCTAAGTATGCTGCCAGCTTCCCAGAAAGCCGCGCAAAGAATGCAGAGTGATCGGAGTTCGGGGCATATACACTGCAAAATGTCACATCTCTGCCATCCAGGCGGCCAGACACCAACACAAACCTCCCCTCAGGGTCTACTAGTGTGGTCAAAGGTTGGAAAGGAACCCCGGCTCGTACCCAAATTAAAGTCCCCCTAGCAAAGGCGGAGAATGTAGTGTAGAACAACTGTTCCCTCCATCTCCTCTGTAGCACCCGCCCCTCTGCCTCGTCAACGTGTGTCTCCAGCAAGAAGGCCACCTGGATCCCCCTACGGACTAAATAAGCATGTACCTTATATCGTTTCCTCATGGAGTTCAGCCCACGCACATTCCAAGTGACACATCTCAACTCAAGTCGGGTCGCCATATGGAAGGATACAGCAGAGCACAATCCAACACAGCGTAGCGGGCACACTGACAAACCCCTTCCCCTGCAAAACATCCCCAACAAACCCCCTTCCCTCCCTTCCCCAGAACAGGCTCTAAACCATAGTTACCCATCCAAACACAGTCCCAACGAAGAAAAATACCCTGGTAGCTACCAGGGACTCACAATAGGTGTGAGGTAGAAGGGGTGACCTAGCACCAGCACAAGCCGGACCGCGATCCCACCAGCCCACCCTATGCGTCAGGCCTCAATCGTCACATTCCCCTCTTCCCGGCAGCGTCCCGCCCCCGGTGGCCCCCCCGACCACGAGACCCCCGCCAAGCCTCCCACCATCGTCAGCAGAACCCCTGCCACTCCCCACTGCGCCACAGAACAACCCCCAACGTGCCAACTCCGGCTGTAGACCAATGAGAAAGAGGCATCATCACTCATCCAAGAGGCCATCGGCAGTTCCTGGCGTAACCCCCGGCAGGTGTTCGACGTCCTCCCCAGTGTCCTCCGACCCCGGCGAGTCCGCCCCCGCAGACGTCCGCCGGGAGCCCGAGTCCGCCGGCGACACCGAAGCCGCCGCTCCAGAAATAGCAGAGACTGCCTGCAGAGTCGCCTGCCTCTCCAGCTCCGTCTGAGAAGCCGACGGCGATTGTCCATTCTTCGCACGTTGTCTATTGCGGCGGCCCTGACGGGGTCGTGGCCTGGCCCCCACCTCCGGTTCTTGCCGACCAGTGCCGTCCCCACCTGCACGATACTGCTCCAGCCAGTGCCAGGCGTCGTCTGGCGCTTCAAAGAATGTAGATGTCCCGTCCACCATCACCTTCAGACGTGCTGGAAAGAACAGAGCATACTGGATCCCCTCCTCCCGGAGGGCCTTCTTAACTGCCATGAAAGAGAAGCGGCTCCGCTGGACCTCCTGGGAATAATCAGGGTAAAGAGAGACCGAGGCATTATCCACTTTGTACGGACCTGATGTCCGGGCATTCCGCAATATAAGGTCGCGGTCCCTGTAATGCAGCAGGCGTGCAACCACCGGCCTAGGGGGACGACCCACAGCCGGTGGGCGAAACGGCACTCGGTGGGCCCTCTCCAGGGTGTAGAACTGCGACAATCCTTCCGGGGCCACCACCTCTCGCAGCCACTTCTCCAAATACTCAACCATCTTGTCCCCTTCAATTCTCTCGGGAAAGCCCACCACCCGGATATTATTGCGCCTGTTGCGTCCTTCCGCCTCCTCAGCCCTTTTCTCCAATATCTGCACTCTACGCGATAAGTCACTCAGGGAGGCCTCCGTCGCCTTCTGGGCAGGTTCCAGCGTCTCTAGCTTGTGTTCTGCATTTTTGACGCGGTCAACCAGTTTGCCATGATCAGCGCGCAAAAATCCAAGGCTCGTGGACACTTGCGCTATGTCGTGGCCCAATGCCTCCCGCGTGTCCGATATGGCCTTAAGGATTTGATCCAGCTGCTGCTGCCGGAGTCCCGCTGCCGAAGTTCCAGCCGGGTCCTGAGCCTGAGAGTCAGGCGGGTCCTCCCGGTGCTCAGCCTGGGCCGCCTCCGGGCCTCGCCGCGGCTTACTCATACCCGGGCCCCGACAGCAGTCCAGCTCCAAGGCCGATGAGCCCGCACAGTGAACACCAAGGAGCGGGATATTCGCACTGATCTCCCTGCTCAGCAACAACAGTTCCAGGTGCCCGATACCTCCACCAAGGTCGTTTCTCTATCCGCCGTACCTAGCTCAGGGGCCACAGCAGCAACCGCCGCCAGGCAGGAGGGGGCCGGTGGGCAGCAATGGGAGTATGTGGGTGTGTCGCGATCGCAGTCACTCCGGGGTTATGCCATATGCTGAGGAATCCAGTACCGCTCCCAGCTCAGCGCACTGGGGGACCACACTGCCCCGGACCTGTCCCGCTGGTTGAGGGCTCCCTCCGCCGCCCAGAATGCGCAGGCCCAGCACGCCCGGCGCCAACACCAGCAAAGGCATCCGGTCACTACAACAGCCGGGCGCAGGCCACTGGACACCCCATACACTGTTGTTTCCCCCTACAGCACCAACTGTCTCAGAAGCCCACAAGGGAGGCGCCAAGTCCCCTGCACTGCCACTTGAAGCGGAGGCCACCACAGATCCAGTCCTCGCTAGCCCTCCCGTGGGCAGATGTCCACGTACTCCAACACGCGGGGGCGCGATCGCCACAGCGCTATGGGGCCGTCTGGCGCCTCAGAGGCCCCCCGGCACCTGCACTGCTGTCGCCGTGGGCCGCGGTCCGCCCTCCAAGGTCCTGAAGCGTCACGGCCAGGCCCAGCTTAACTCCAGCCGGCGCCGGTGCCGCCGATCCAACTGCGCCTCCCCAGGCCTAGCAGGCTCCGCTGATGCTACCAGCCGTCCGCGATCCTCCGCACCCCGCCTGGGCCGACACCGCTCCCTCTGCTTACCTCGGGGCCAGAAAGCCGCACCGCGGCCGACGATCCGCCCCGGCCGGGTCACCTGCTACTTCCGGCGGGGCCGCCCCATATGCAACACCGGGGATGAGAGGCCCTTCACAGGCCGCAAGCAAGATGGCCGGGCCCCACCAGGCAGGTCCTCCGCAGTCGCCGAACCGGGCGGCCCCCGGCACCTCCGCATGAAGCTCGACCCACCGGCAGGCTCCTCTCCATCCGGGGGAGCCCCCTCCTGGGACTCAGACGCCGCCGGGAAGGGTCAAATCAGGATAATTCGCACGGCCGACACGGAGCTCAGAGCTCACGTGTCCATGCTCGGCGGTGTCCAAGCCACGCCCCCTCCAACCAGGATTGTTATGTGTTTTCTGAAAGATCTTCTGTTTAATATACTCATCATTAGAATAGGTATTTTCTTTTTCCTGTGAGAACTTCTTCAAGTGTTTCTGGAGTTTATTTTTCTTTTATTGGGCGAAATAGTCCTTGTATTCATTAACCTTTCAGTTCTCTTCCTCTAGTTTCTTTTTGTAGACTTTCAATTGGACCTGTGTCCTTAAAGCTAAAATTATTCTGTATTTGTCAATGGTAGAATTCATAAGTGGTCTAAAGCAACAAGGTGCCTTTTCAAAACATTTCCCCTGTGTAATATGTGACCAGTGATTGCAAAATAAAATGCGTTCTACAACAACTGTATGTTCAAATACGAACATTCTATGCACCGTGGTGGAGTGGTCCTTCGTTGAACACCACAATATGCTTTTGCCTCAATTCAGTATAGGTTTTGACTTAATGTCACTTGGGCATTAGTTCTAAAATAATTGAGAACCAATTTCTTCGATGCAACACTCATAAATGTGTTACTATGTAAGTTTGAAGTTATAAAAAACACATCTATATGATTTATGATTGTCCCTCTCAGACATATAGAATAATGTATGGAGGTGCAATTGAAGCATTAGTATTGATTTATTTTCATTAGACAAATATCAGTAAAGGTTTTGAAACTGCAACTCACTCTACTAGAAATCAGTCATAGTAGCCAGGTTTTGGTGTGATACAGCAGTTCCATATTCATTATTTCACTCTTTCCTTTCTTGCTGACATCAAAAGGTGTTTCTTCATACCTTCGTGTGAGTTTTAGAATGCGCATGGTGTATCATGTCATCATGTTCTGGGGATGTTCACATGGACATTACTTGGTGTCAAATGGTTGTATTGCTCAGAATGATGTCGGGGTAGGAGAATCACTGGAAAATCAGTCCACAATGCTCTCTGCATACTGTCTAAGGAAGAGAAATACCTTAAAGGAGCATAGGCCTTAGTGCTCACCAATCCATCAATAGGACATACTGTGCCAGTGCCAGCATACCACTTAAACCCAAAAAATGCACCATTTGAATCCCTTGTGCTGACGCCCCTAAGTTTGGTCAGGAATACATTACATAAAAGGGTTCTTTTTATCACACTGGATTGGGGCTCAGCTTTGCACCTGAATGAGCACCTTATAAAAAGGAGATTGCATGCATAGGGTATTACTTTCATGGAAATACTAATGGTCAGATGTTATAAAATGTATTTGACCATTGTGGGTCACAAGACTGAACATATGCATGTCAGTGTCTCCCTTTTTTAGCCAAATGAAAGGAGAATTTCCACGGGGGTAAGGAAGGACTTTGATATTCTCCCTCCACCTTGCTCAGAGCTGTGAAGAATATCAATGGAAAATGACACATGACGATGCTTTAGCCTGTTGACAGGTCGTAACGCCTACTTCTTATTAGCCCTATGCACTGTCGTGTGCCAATTGTATGTTTGCTCTTAACATAGGCTAAATGCCTAGTCTTTTTCAGTGGTATTTTAAAAGCCTTAGGTCACATAACTCTCACCGACTTGATGACAGCCGTAATTGCTTTTTAACCAAGAGCTCAGTTCGTATTCTTTGTTTCTGAGTAAAAACCAATTTCAGACGTAGCAGTGAAGACGCGGTCTCTCTGTTTATCTGCACGCAGGCAGGTATTATAATTTGGATGCCTGCCATGCGAGTAAGGACGAAGGCTCCAGGCTTGCATTTGCAACTTTCTCTCCACAATCACGAAATGGCTTCAAATCTGATGCCGTTCATTAAATCACCAAAAGCCCATCTCCTCAAATATGCCATTTCCCCCCAGGTTATTTAAACCAATCTATATAGTATAATTTAAATCGACTTACTAAAGTGCAGGGTATCATTTTGCTGAAGGTCATCTGCAGGTCAAGGCTTTGTAATGTATACATCCAAGTCTAACCACTGGGTGTTAGGAGAGCAAGTATACTGTATCTCAAACTCTAAAGTCTTCAAGTAGGAAAAGAAGGCGATCCTGATCTTGTGTGGTGGTTGAGGCACAGGAAAACCAACATGTGCATACTTCACACATAGAAACAAAAAAAAAAAAAAAAAAAAGATCTAACCACTACAGAACAGAAGTTGACAATGGGTTATTGCCTCATTTGATAAAATATCTTCCTGAGTTGCTTTGTGTCCTATCTCCAAGTCAGTGGAACTGAAAATGTATATGTGTTAACCACATGGCCAGGAGTCAAAACAGTGTTGATCTGAGGAATATCAGACATCAATACCAGCTATTTCCGGGGGGAACAATTGATGCTCCTAACTGGGGTGACCGTGAACACCAGGGACTGCTCTGCTGGCTAACTCCTGGATCACCTATGGAAATTTAAGAATACTACAGGAGGAGGTTGCACCAAAACCTTTGTAAATCCGGCTCAAAGGGTTTACTTTACAAAACAATGCAGTCTTGTAATAGATGAAAATTCTAAAGTGTGAAAAAGTGTACTGATTCCTCTAAATGCATGGTCTTGGACATTTGGCACTTAGCAATAAGGATTGTCCACATAAACTTGGCCTCCACTAGAAACTAGTGACAGGAGTAAGCTACAGTGGCTGTATATTCTAACCCATTCTATAACAAGGCTTGCAGGAGGAGTCAGACACCATTTGGAAGTAGCTGACACAAGGAACCACATTCTGTTCTGATGAGAACCAGTTTGACCAAATAAGAAAAATATACGCTATTAGAAAAACGTCTGTGTGTGTGTGTGTTTATTTAGATCAACTATCCCGCTGTATTAATGAACACACATTCCTACATTTACAAATGAGTACCACTGAGTTGGGTAACAGTAACCGTCTGTTATTCAGCACCAAGATACCCACGGGTGAATGTGTGTTTTACAAATACACATTTTGTTATGTTATTACTATAGATCAAAGTTCAAATTAAGGGTTTAGTGCAGGAAAATGATTGTAATGAGAAAAACACGTTTTACTGAAACAATTCTTTGAATAGCCATGTGGTCTCTTTAAAGGGATTTTACCGTTTACCATAATGCATAAATGTAACTCCATGAATCCTAGTTTTGGTTAAATACATTTAGGTAAAACAAGAACACATGAAAAAGTACCATGGCATAATCCAAGTATGCAGATGTGTGTATATGCTGTTTATCACCATTGTTGAGGGAGAGGCATCATTCCTCACGTTCCCCATGCTGAACAATGGTAATAAATAGGATTCTAAACTATGTACATCTATATTTGAATTATGTGTGTGTTTTCATCATTTCAAGACATTATTAGTTTTCTGGTCTATAGTTTTTAACCTGCAAGAGCACAGCATTTTACATATTTGGACACATATGCACTAAAGTACATTTTATGATCCTTGCTTTACACAGTGATTTTGGAAAAAATTTCAGAGTGGGTGTGCTGCCATTAATGTTACATCACTGAAGTCATAGGGGTTTTGAAAAATCCTATTGTCACACAAAGAACAAGCATAGAAAATGAGTAACACCTATTCAGCAGGGGACTGGCAAGGGTGTGGTTAATAGCCGATAGTGCATTTTGGAGTACACTTCCGCAAATCTATTATTAAAGCATAGAGTGGTAGCACACTGTCATTTACAGAGAGCACATTTTCCATTGAAATGGCTGCAAAAATGCACTGATGTACAGTTTTACTGATGCAACTATATACTACAAATCCAATATTGTGTAAAAATCGGGTTTTAGGGAATATTTATCATTTGAACGTCACCAAATAAAGTGTCTTGATTTGTTTGGATCATATTGAAATCTTTGTTTGCTTCACACCTCAGAAAAACAAAACATGTGCACCCTTTTCTTTCCTTTCTGTTGATATATTTTGAAATATTTGTACTGTTGATTTACAGTATTTAAATGTTGTTGTGTGTTAAACTGACACCCTACAGCCTTTCCTTTCAAACTCCCTATACTCCTTCAAGAATGTCTCAAAGTTCACTTTACCAAATTCTCCAACTTTACAGTCAGAGAAAGAAAATGAAACAACAATTTCCATGTTAAAATAATAAGCAGCAATTTGTCAGAAGACATCACCTGGCATTTGACCTCTGTCTTTGAAGGCACAGCAAATGTGCCAAAATAATAACAAAATATAAAGACATCTTTATTGCTTACTCACCTTCTGAACTCCAGCATGACTATTTTGGAGGTGCCGCAGCACACCCACCACCCTTACTTTCAGCGCCTATGCTTGCACAGAAACTATTTATTTCCTTTAAGACTGTAAATTGATATCATCTGGTTCATTAATGAGACTCAATAATCTTTTATGTCAGTCTAGAAATAATACTTGCACACCCATTTTACACCCACTGCTGAAACCAACACCCTACTGTGCCTTCCTTAAAACACAATCCTTATTTTTTAAACAAAAGAAAGGATTTTGAAATTAAGACGTTTGCAGAGTGTTAGAATGATATCATTTTGCTGATGGATTTGGAAAACAATGATGTCTCAGACTGTCGGTGTACAGCCCATGACTCATTTGTATTTTGAAAGCAATTACACTAACATTCATGTTCAGGCTAGCAATAATATTAGTATGAACCTGGGTAGCTCTGATGTGAAGCTGTAGTTGCCAGAGGATTCCCTGAAAGCACTTATTGGAACACTGAGAGTTGTACTTTTTTGGCTATGTGTGAAATTTATGAGCGTTGTCAGACTGTGTGCCTTATATTTGCGACAACTGTTTCGCAAATGTACATCGCCATCATGGTCAAAGTAATTTTCAAATTTTGATTCCAAGCAAGACTCTGTCAAACATGAATTCCAAAGGTGTGCTGAAAATAAAACATAAAGGCCATCATTTCATTGGCCGCACAAAATACACAAGAGCTGTTTTCCACCCCAGTGTATGTTTACTTTGACACTGCCCCAAATTTCCAAATCATGTAAACGTGGAAAAGCGTCAAATCCTTACACCTCCCGAGGTGCGTCGTAACATGGAGATATTTCTTTATTTCTCATCATTTTGTCCTCTGCAGCACACATAGAAGGATGAAAATAACTCTTAGGATTGTTTCTGTGCACCCCTTCCTGCAAGAAAACAAACCTGCATGCACTGGAGGCACCCTTGCACCAGGGCGCTAGGCTGCCAAAACGGTGTCAGCACAGGGAGAAAGGACACAAATGTGTTGTATTTCACTTTGGAATAGGGCAGCACAGCAAGGTGACTTGTTGCGGTGCAACAAAATCCAATAAATGAGGGCCTCAGTATTTATTGTGTGTTCACATTTTGCAATAGAATGATGAGCAATTTGAGGTCAATACCTTTTTCTTCCAAAACATTCTACATCATACTACAGTGTTGACTTTATTTCAGAGATCCTATGTCTATACTTCTTGTTCAATTTGACAGGAAATCTATAGGTTACTTTTTAACACAGAGTGATGCAAAACATGTGAAATTGCTGCTTTAGAGATGAAAAAATAATGCAAACTAGAAAATAGAATAATTCCTATAGGTGTGATTGGAGAAACTGCAATTCCACAAAGAGGCTTTCCTCCATTTTTCTTAAATAGACTCTCACCCTTAGCAAACAAAACTCAGCTTTTTCTACAGTTATCTCATAAAGATCTGTTATAGGCTTAATTTCATAGGTTGAATGGAAAACCAGTGGTCATGTAGGAAAGCATCAAGAGCTATCCCCGGCGTGGCAAACTGGATTACATGAAGCATTGTGGACAGAGCCCAGTCTTAATGAAGAAGCTTGTACATGGTATTCTCTGCTTGTAGGATCTTGGTCATAAATTCTATACAGTGTCATTAGAGCTGCACTATCCAGATTTCCTTAAAGTTTGAACTTGTTTTTAATTATCATAGGCATGCTCTATCCTTGGCTCATCTCCCTTGGACTAAAGCAAAGGTTTCATATTTGCTGCCAACCTCTAATGAAAAAACATGTATATTATGAAATATTCAAAATGCGAATATCTATGGATATTTCCGTTATGATATATTATGAGTTAAGTCCCCTTCATGGATCTAGAAACTGTATGATCTTGCAGAAAAGCAATGAGATTACCCCAAACGAGTTAAACTCTGTGACAAGATCCCAAGCTAGACTAAGTGTAGGGTGTGCTTGCAGTATTCGCAGATGGGCTAGCGAAGTTCTTTCATAACTGTACATATTGTGATTGACGTTTGGTGACGGATTTGTCCTCAGATCTAATTCAGAACTCCAGAGACAAACTTCTAGCTTGTAGAACCGCTTCCACCAGTTCCGAGGACAGAAATTCAAGAGGGTAGTAGAATGCACGCATGTACTCAAAATAGATAGAAGAGGCATAAGAGATTTTCAATTCCATAAGAGAGAAGAAAAAGCACAATATGGAAGGAAAATATTTTCCAGAAGAACACTAAGTGGGCTGTGTCTTGTACAAAGATACTGCAAAGTGGGGATGCTCAGTAGAAACTTTCAAGCTGATTTATCACAAAAACATTAAATGCGTACAAGGACCCCTTTAAAGAACTGGTGGAGAAAAACAGTACATGAATTCAGAATATGTTTAATACACGAAGATGTGTAGCCTGTGCTGGTAGTAGGTAGGGTAACCGGAAGAGATGTTGAGATGGTGACCTCTGCCTTCAACGTTTGTATTTCTTATAATTCAAAGGTGTTTCAGCATGTTTTTCTTTTTTTAGGTCTGGATTGACTCTGCATGTATGGGCATACTGGGTGACATGCAGTAGATGCCTTCCATAATGGATTCACTGTCTGCGCTTTCCTCTTTGCATGAGGAGTCCAAATCAGAGAACTACATTGAACCTCACTATAAGGAATGGTACCGTGTGGCTATCGAAGAGTTGATAGAAGGAGGGGTCGAGGCTTACCAACAATTCATTGCTAAGGAGCGGGTGACTGAATTTCTTGCTGAGGAGGAGCTTACCCACATTCTGAACAACATAAAGAAGCCGCCTGAAAATGTGGCTTATTCCACCGATGACAACACAGACGATGCCTCTTCATCTGGGACCTATTGGCCTATTGAGTCAGATGTGGAGGCTCCAAACCTGGACCTGGGCTGGCCAAACCTAATTTCTGGACTTTCAGGACCAACAAAAATTGATTTACTTTTTCATCCTCCACGCGCACATCCACTAACAATAAAGGAAACTGTCAGAAAGATGATGAAAGATGCGAAACAGGTAAGATCCTCTTTTCTTCAAGTGTGAGCCTTTTGTACGTCATGCTAGGTGTTCAGCACACAAAGTACCTAAAGAGTCCATGTTCTTTCCATACAGTGGAAGTAGGTTATGGAACATATACTAATGGATGTGTCTTGTCCGTGATACATTTTGTATTTTAAAGGTATACAAGGGATCTATCTGGTAGGATGGACCCAAAGTGCCACTGAGAAGTTTTACTGTAAAACATCTAGTCGAAAACATCGAAAGGTCAAGTAGTCTGTATACGTTATCAGAAGCCTGACATGGGATCACTATGTATTATTTACATTAGTGCTTTTCTTTGGTTTACTTGGCATAAGAAGTTATCATTTTTTTCAAACACTAATATGTTTGTTGCAGGAAATTAATTTAGACGTCCTCCGTGTAGTAATCTGAAGGCGGTCGTAAAGTAAAGACTATATATACATTTTATGTTAGCCAGTAGGTGGGGCATTCAGAGAAAACCTTTGTTTGCTGTAACAAAAGTATATTATCTGCAGGCCTAAGGGGTTTTCCACCTGCTGCTGGCAAATTGGCATATGTAATGGATTGCTGATTGCACATAATGTTTAACTTTGTCTACACTCCAGGGGAAAGCTACTTTTTGAGCAAAGGGCATTCATTAAATAGTAGTGTGTATTTTTATGTTTTGAATATTTATACGCATACTTAACTGACGAGTACAAAAGGAGACTTAAAATTGCAATTTCCAGGCATTCATTTTTGGAATGTCGCAATGTACCATAATTGAGTTATATCATAGAATTACGAGAAATATTTTATGATAATAACGTAATTCTAATAAATTGTGTGTTTTTAATTCTCTGTCTTTTCTGCAATGGTAATAGTCAACATACTTCTTTTGGATCTGGAATGAAATTTTAGAAGATTCTAAATAGATGAGAAATCACGTGCTTATTTTATCGTGTTAGCTATCTGCTTTACTCCCAGAGTCTCTCCCTAGTGTCACCTGCATGTCATTTATAGTATATGGCACGAAAAGAAGCAAGCCAGCATGATGTTTGAATAACATTCTAAAGCAAGGCAAAAAACTCACATTATTTATAATGACAATACATTTATTTGTGTTGCTCAAACATTATTTTGAAGCATACAATTTCAAACTACAGCAATTTAACTATAATTTCTTGCGACAAATATGTTCTCGAGTTAGAATGAGCATTCATTTTAACCTAAGGGTCAGCTTTCATGATCTTGCTGTTGCTTTCACAATCTCAGAAGAGCTTACATATTTTAGTCTGAAAGAGAAGCAAACGTATAGTCTCCTCAGACACTGGCTCTGATGATAGTCGGTCACGGATGGAGTTTTGCGGTTTCAGCAGCATACCACAATGCCTTTGATGGCGCAACAGTTAGATGAGTCCCCATAGTGTTGTCCCATCCTCCCTCTCTCTAGTCAGTGAAGTTGCTCTGTATTGTGCATGACACATTCACCTTCATGAAGAAGTTGGAATCCATCTGGGCTCAATCCTCCTCGAGTCCACTCTATTACACATTGCCATTCAATGTCCTCAGGTTCTTGCAGAAGTTGCGATAAGTTAGTTATCACAGTGGTGGGCAGAGCCAGCATTGACAGAGCAGAAGCAATAACACTGATGTATTTGCTATGATGAGCCTTACAATATGAAGGGATCATTGCTGTCAATGTGGAGACTGTGATTAAAGGAGACATCAAGGAAAACATCTTGTTTCATCCCCCTAATCTGCTGGTTTTACACTGAGGTGTGGATCATTAAACGTTTCTGTTGAAATCTTACAGCATTATCACTTCCAATCCAGCGTTCCCTGTTGTGTGTCGGGGGAAAGACCTGCAGTGCGGTCTCATGAGGTGTGCAATGCAAAAGCACCCACTAAGTCACCACTTCCAGGAGGTGCGCCTGTAACCTGCAGATCCACATAAGACGCCGTGGATGTTGCATGAAACACTCAGCCGTCTTGTGAGCTCCTTATCTCTGGGAGCGCCAAAAAGTTTGAAAGTGAACATCATTAGTTTTGTCCAATTTTTTCTTAGTTTATTAAGATTAGGGGGAACCCCCATCTATCGTTGGCTATTAAGAGCTATTGTGTAGATGGGAAATGTGGTATGATTTCTGACACGATGTAATTAAAATCATTAAATAAACATAGATACAGCAAATCCACGATATGCCCTGGATCTGCTTTTTGCCTAAGCTCCAAATGCCCCTTCATCGTGCTGCTGGTCTTATTTGTGTTTTCCCTCTCTCCGGCTAATTGATAAAATGTTACATTTGTGGAAATAAAACGCGAGCTTCCTTCTATTCTACACATTGAACATGATCCAGAAACAACCCCCTCTGTGCCAATTGTTAAGACATATATTCGTTTCTATTGTTGATTTAAACTCAGTTTACCCTGGTGACCATGCAACCACCGCAGAGACGTCTGTGCAACTGGTATTGCATGTAGTTGAGTCACAGTAGGTCCCCTCAGCCATGCACTCTTCAGAGCTTCAAACAATGAGTACCACGCAGCTGGGTGATATGAACACCTGTCATCGATGGTTTTGCCAAGCACTCCTTTGGCAGCACTAACTACTGTGAAATAGCCAAATGAAGTGTCTACGGTTGCGTTGTAGCTAGTGCATGCTATGTAAGTCATATACATACGAAACACTTTTTATCAAGACCGAAAGACATTGAAATTCTAAGGGCAACCTGCATAAATCCCCGGATGTGGCCTCACCATTCTGGAACTGTGCCAGTACTGTCTTCCGTTCTGATTTGTACCAGCGCTGCACACACCTTGAGCATTTTCTAAATCCTCAGTTAACCTTTTCAGGGTTTTCATTTCTGCCACTGTCTGTGACAGACCCATTATGCCGAAATATGTGGGTGCAGAGGGAAATAGCTGTTCAGACACTGGTTTGGGAACTAAGCAAATCTAGACAACACAAGGGTCATTGGTGGCACGCTGAACGACCATCATAACGTTTTTAACATACAGCTTTGAATAAGGATATTCATGATAGATCAGACAGGAGAGGTAGCAAATGTACAAATTACTGCATGGTATATTGTAAGAATGCTGGATTAAAGGGTCCCGCGGAAACCAGTGGTTGTAACAACTGGGATCTTTCCATTGACATCATTTAGGGGTCACCAGGGGCCACAGCTGCCACCCCTGGCTTGCTCTTAGCGGCCCCTTACCTCTGAGATAGCAAAATCAGTGCCAAGAAGAGAGAGGCAGCTCACTCTTATGGGTATCATGCTCCACTTTCTTTTTCTGGACACTTTTATATTACATCAATATAGAATAATATGTTATTATTTACAATTAGTGTATTAAAAAAATGAGCTCCAGGAGCTAGAACAAGACCTTCAGTGTCAGATGTGGTAAGTAAAAAAAAAAAATGCTTTTAAATGTATGTAGTATGTGTTCTTGTGGGTGAGGGTATGCTTGTGTGCAATACAATGTGCGTGTTTGTGAGCATTTGTCTGAATGTGTGAACGTGTGTTTGAGTGAAATGAGTCAGTGACAGGTGTGAGATTGAGCGTCAGTGAGTATGAGTGAGTCAGAATGAGTGACAATAAGAGTAAGCAAGACAATATGGCTGAGTGACAGTTAGAGTGAATGTGATAGAGAGTGAGTGTGAATGAAATACAGAGAATCAGCTACTGAGAGTGTGTGAAAATAAGTGATTGAGAATGGTGAAGTTAGTGCACGTGACTATGAGTAAGTATGATTGAGTAATAGTAATGAGTGAGAGTGAGTTAGAGTGAGTACAAGATAATGAGAATAAATGAGTACAAGCACAAATGAATGACAAAGTGTGAGAGAGAATAAGTGAATGTAGGTAAGCGCATGTGAGAAGGTGGGAGTATGCTAGTTAGTCTGCCAATGGCATACTGAAGCTAATTCTTAGCCTATAGAGTCACCCATTGCAAAATAATGCACCTGGCATACTGGAGCCAATTGTTAGCATGACAGGCAACTGTGAAAAATGCTGGTACTGGCAAGCTGGATGTAATTCTTTGTATAATGGGCTATAATGTAAAACAATGCTGACACTGGCACACAAGGAAATTGTTGGCATGGGGACAATCATGTCAAAATACTTGGCACTAGCTCATTGGTGTTACTTCTCGGCATAAGGGAGGGAACCACGGCATTTGATAGCGGAGCAGCCATGACAAAATAAACTTAATAGAGGTAATTTGACATAAGGGTAACCCAAGGTATACGATGACATTAATTGAAAAGTTCTGACACTGGGATATTGTAGGTACTTTATAGTATATGAGGGGCACCCTTAACAAAATGCTTGACCCGGCAGAATGGAGGTGATTTTTGACATACGGGGCATCCATAGCACATTCTCAAATCAGTGGGATGAACTCCTCAAGAGCATTAGGTTTTATTGGCTTGTAACACCTTAAAATAACTTGAATATGAATTAATGCCCTGTAAGGGCACATGGCTTTTTAGCAAACTGATTTGATAATTGTACTTTTGAATACACTATTTGCACCCATTTACAAAGTAAAAAATATCAGTGGGAAAACCCCCTGAGTCCACAAGAAGGGTTCTGGCTTACTACAAATCAGATTAAATATTGCGCCTCACCACTTTCAAAGATCATGCCAGCACCATAATATAGGTGGTTTCTCAAATGCTCATTAGTCTGTATTGTGTAATACTGATCATGCAGTATTTACAGAACTTCAGCAATGTCAGTTATTGTTAGGTCTACAGGGTTAATATGATATGACACCACTTCCAGGGGACATTAAGGGCCAAAGGTCATATGATGTGCACTTCCTGTGGTTTCATTGAGGCCAAGGGTGTGTGATGTCACCCGCTATCCCTGGCATTTCGGTGAATCGACGTCGATGAGTCATCCCCCACCGGTATCCTGGGCCCCTGTACTGCATATCCCTCACTGGGAACCCTTTTGTAGCATTTGATTTCCAGGGTAGCAAAGCAGAAAATTCCAAGGTTTACTCTGGGGAGGTGCTATGAGTTAGTGGCTCAGAACTCAGCAATGCAACAAACCACACCCAAAAATGTCCAATTTGTACTTTTTTTACACAGAAAAAAGGAGACGAGCTCTACTTTACATACAATACTAACTACTATGCTCAAATGTACACATATGTACAGAATGGCATGTAGGAAAGTCCATGGTGACATACTCTGAAAGGCCACAGAACCAATAGGGGGCGCACCGGTCAAGTAATCTTCTAAATGTGCCCTGTAGTCTTTTCGCTGTAGCCACCTTAATAGCACTGGCCCTAAAACTTGCTTTACTCCTGAGGCGGAAGCCGGGAGATCACCCTTTTAAAAATCTGTATTTCATGTGTCACTATTTCGCCGAATATTTGATTTTAAAATTGCACTCACCTGCCTGGCTCCACCAGAAACGGGCTACAGAAACGCCTAAACCAGCGATCTTCGCTGCAACAAACAATTGTAAAAGCTAACGATCCTGCCGCCATTGACGGCGAGGAACCGAGGCCACGCCTACCCTAGGCCACGCCCACCCGCCCAAACCAGTATAAAACGCTGCTGTCAGCGCTACGATTTCAGAACTTGCTTTACTCCTGAGGCGGAAGCCAGGAGATCACCCTTTTAAAAATCTGTATTTCCTGTGTCACTATTTCGCCGAATATTTGATTTTAAAATTGCACTCACCTGCCTGGCTCCACCAGAAACGGGCTACAGAAACGCCTAAAACAGCGATCTTCGCTGCAACAAACAATTGTAAAAGCTAACGATCCTGCCGCCATTGACGGCGAGGAACCGAGGCCACGCCTACCCTAGGCCACGCCCATCCGCCCCTTTTCGCTCCCTCAAAAGATGTGCAATCACCGGACGCGCAGCGGACGGGCGCAGCGGGCGCGCCGTCAGCGCGCCGAAGGCGCGCCAAAGGCAAGCCCGTCTGGGCCCGTCCGGGCCCAGACGGCCTTAGGCCTAGCCACTATGCCCAATCTGCAAAAGCGCATCTCATACTCCCGAGGATCACTGCTCGCCTGGAACCCGAAAAAACATCCCCAGTGCAAATACGTCCTCAAGGAAGACACCCCCTATGTAGGATGCATCCGCTGCAATAGACCCGAGGTAACGGAACGCCACCAAGGACTTCGGCTTGGCCTTCTGAATTGCAGATCCTTAGTAAAGCATGCCCACGAAATTAACATCCTCGTTCAGGATGCGATGTTAGATCTCTTGTTTCTGACGGAAACATGGCTGACCCCGCACAATGACTTCGATGTGGCCAATGCAACACCCCCGGGCTACCAAATATGTTGCCTGAATAGACCAATCGGTAGAGGTGGCGGTCTCGCCATACTCTACAAAGACCATCTTAAATGTAGAATTGAATGTGGGACCGTTAAAGACTGCGAGAACTACCACTTCACAATCCAGATCTCTCCATCTACCTCCCTTTCGGGACTGTTAGTGTACCGGCCACCAGGCTCTCTAGGCGAATTCACCAATACTCTAATGGACCACATCTCACTTAAGACTATTTCAGTCTCTAACTTTCTCCTCCTAGGGGACCTTAACATGCACTTTTTGGACCCCACGGACAATGCCGCAGCAAACTTGCTTGCTGATTTTACAGCCGACCTCCATCTGCAAAACCCCAAAGCCACCCATGAGAAAGGTCAACTCCTGGACCCTATCTTCTCCAACATTAAGAACCTATATGCCCAGGACCCTACTCCCCTACCCTGGACAGACCATATGCTGATCCTCATGCACTGGTCACTCGAAACGACACCAGCGCTCAAACAAAAAACAAGGATACTAACCAGACGATGGCACAAGTTAGTACCAGAGGAATGGGAGGCCAAACTACGTGAAACCATCGCCCCCCTATCCACGGATCCAAACACCGCGGACAGAGAATTCACGGAGTGGCTAGTCCGACCCTTAGATAGCTTCATCCCACTGACCAACACTCTAAAACATGTAAAAAGAATCAACCCCGCCCCCTGGTACACACCCGCCCTCATTGCCCTTAAAAAAGAATGCAAAAAGTCAGAACGCACTTGGAGGAAAAACAAGTCCATAGAAGAGAAAAGCGCTTATCAATCCTCAATGAAAGCATATAAACGTGCCCTACAAGACGCCAAAAGGGCTTACTATGAGGAAAAAATAAAAGGCTCCTCCTGCTCATCCAAGGAGACTTTCTCCATTCTCAAAGAACTCCTCCATGTCCCTGACCCCCCACAGAAACCCATGGACCCCAAAGCAGCGGAGGAGAAATGCGTCAAGTTGGCCACCTTCTTTGACGAAAAAATAAAAAAAATCCTCACCTCCCTCCCGACCGCCAACTCAGACTCCATAGAGAGAGCCAAGGAGCAGCTGCCCCCTCCCGACAAGCCCTCTTTGGAGTCGCTTGGCCCAGTTACAGAAGAGGAAGTAAGTGTCATACTCACCACAACCAAGAGCGGAGCCCCTAGCGACCCAGTCCCCATACGATTCGCTAAAAACATCCCGCTGACCATAGTTCCCCAATTGACAGCCCTCATTAACACTTCGCTGGAACAGGGAGAGGTCCCTTCAAACTGGAAGGAGGCTGTCGTCAAAGCGCTTCTCAAGAAACCGTCGCTTGACCCAGCAGACCTTTCCAACTACAGACCTATCTCACTCCTCCCTTGGATAGGTAAAGTCGCCGAAAAACTCGCGAATAAAAAACTGTCGCACTACCTAGAGTCAAACCAACTCCTCAACGACTCACAGACAGGCTTTAGACCAGGTCAGGGCACGGACACTGCTCTCCTCGTAGCAGTAGAAAGAACTAGGGAAATCATCGATACAGGAGGATCAGTGGCAGTGGTCCTCCTAGACCTAAGCGCGGCCTTTGACACGGTCAGCCACCAGGTCTTAACCCAACGTCTGGAGAATATTGGGGTCAAAGACAGAGCGCTGAAATGGCTATCGTCCTTTCTCTCCCGACGCTCCTACCAAGTATGGGAAGGCGAAAGCCGCTCCCCCTCCATCCCCCTCCAGTGCGGCGTGCCTCAGGGCTCATCCCTGAGCCCCACGTTGTTTAACGTTTACATGGCCCCACTGGAGGAACTCGTCTCACCCTTCGGAGTCACTATCGTCAGCTATGCTGACGACACACAACTGGTGGTGACACTCTCCCACCCCAAGCTAGAGCCCTCTAATCTCCACGACTGTCTCTCCAACGTACATCAGTGGATGAGTGACTCTGCTTTGAAACTAAACGGCTCCAAAACGGAGATCCTGCTCCTAGGACATAAAACCACGAACCTCCCCTCTAACATCTGGCCTGCCTGCATGGGTGAACCCCCCACTCCCAAGAAAGAGGTCAAGAGTCTCGGAGTGTGGCTGGAGACCGACCTTACCTTCAGGACACAGGCAAGAAAGACGGCCGGCATATGCTACGGTCTACTTAAATCTTGCAGGAAGGTACTCCCGCTACTACCTTTCCAGCCGCGTCTCATGCTGATCCAGGGCCTAATTTTATCCAGGCTGGACTACAGCAATGCCATTTACCTGGGCTCTCCAGAATCCACTCTTCAGACTCTGCAAAAAGCTCAAAACGCCGCAGCCCGACTCCTAACGAACACCCCGGCTAGATCATCTGCCAAACCCGCACTTAGGAAGTTGCACTGGCTCCCTATCAGGGAAAGGGTCACTTTCAAGGCCCTTTGTCTCGCCCACAAGGTACTACACAACATCGGCCCTCCCATACTAAACAACTGGATCACCCCCTATAGACCTACCAGAGCGCTTCGCTCGGAGCACGGAAACCTCATTACGATCCCCAAGGTGAAAAAGGCCCGCATAGGTGGCCGCCGTTTCTCGGTCAACACAGGAAACAAATGGAATGCACTCCCTCTGAGCCTCAGAGCAGAACCCAACCTCCTTCGGTTCAGAAAATCCCTCAAAACCCTACTCTTCCCCTAAGCTGTCACTTCTCCTGACCAAACCCCCTTTGCGAGTAAAAAGGTTCAGCGCTGGGATACCCACCGGGTGACTACGCGCTCTATAAAACCATAAAATAAATAAATAAAACTACAGTACTCCCTTCTGGGTCTACCACAACACATGAAGTGCATCAGTTAAATACTCAGGCCTACTGACTTTATCAAGGTTTCACCAATATAATTAAAGGTGAAATATAGAATAACAAACAAAGCAATTCAAAATATTTCCTGATGGTATAACCTTTCAATAACTCAAGAAAACATCTGCAGGAATTCTCTGACAACAATGTCATGTCAATAAAGTTTTTATTACTCAAAATTATACAATGAACATTTCTCTTATACCTATAACATGGCCGCAAGGCAACCACTAAACCTAATGCCAAAGACCCAGACACCCCAGATCCTCTGGGTAAACTTCCAAGCTACAGGAGTGCTTGAACACAACAAATATCTATTTCTCAGGGTCAGATGTAAAGGGAAGAGGAGGTCATGGGATCACTAAGCAAGGAGACATGGAGTCACAATATAATTTTGTACATGTGACTCTTGTGGGGACCTGCCACATTCCTAGAGCACTCATTTTCAGTGTCAGGAAGAGGTAAAACAGAACAACTTCCCATATTTTGTGCTTGAACGTCTTATCCATATATGACCGCAATACTAATTTGTATGTCATGAAATCCACACACTTAATATCCTTTATATTTGAATATAGTTAGTGATAGCCACAGAGCAAAAGGTCACATTAGCTCATCAGGTGGAAAAACTGAGTTTATAAATATTTGTCTATCAAATAGTCATAAACACACTGGAAATATATTAGGCAGGAAAGAATCCCATCATTCATAGGACCTGACTACATGTTTCACACAAATAATTTGTGCTTTAATGAGAGAGATTAAATGTGTGATATACCACGCACACCGGTTCAAAAAAGTAAATCAAAGTTCCTAAAGAAGACAGGTATCAAAAAGTTCTGGGCGTGCTGGGAGGAATCGTCCTCTAAACCAAGACGTAATCATTAATGTACCAGTTGCACTACTCTGAACTGGGTGGTGTCCCTCCTGAAGCACAGCCAATTGTGGGCGACGACGTCGCCAATCCAAAATAAACCAAGAGTTTGAAGAAATTTGAAAATCAATGTTTATTATTGATAGTTCATCATGGAATCATCTGCATTGTAATCATGAGATTATCCAAAGATTTAAGGATTCGAAGGTTCAAAATTATTTAAAGTAGCTGAAGAATGAACCCCAATGCATTTCGGGTATTAATTTACCCTTCATCAGGAGGAGAAATCCTGAAAAAATATGAAGGTAGGAGTGAATTGAAGCGACTATTTGAAGTAAAATAGGGTTAGTCAATGGTGCCTTGAAGATATAAAAAGCGATCACGTGGATTAATGTGAGGAGAAGGAAAATAACCCGTTGGACCAATGTTAACTGCCCGTGTCAAAAAAATGCGAATGTGCTACCGGGAGATAAAACCGTTTAGTATAGCTGCATGTTGGAATATCACCCGATATGGAGAAGTGGGGTTCATTCTTCAGCTACTGTAAATAATTTTGAACCTTCGAATCCTTAAATCTTTGGATAATCTCATGATTACAAAGCAGATGATTCCATGATGAACTATCAATAATAAACATTGATTTTCAAATTTCTTCAAACTCTTGGTTCTGCGGATGGGCTATCCATCACCATTGTTAAGGAGTAACCCATCCGCCGAGATCTAAGTCAGGCCTATAAACAAGTAGATGCTCCATAAGTAAGTGCAGTGTTTAGTGATAAAATTGAAAAAGTGTGCAATGGTGAGACAGATACGAAGTTGACTGAAATACAGTTGATTTACAAAACCACACACTCTGCTTTCAGTTCAAGTTTCAGATTTGTGCATTTGTTTACACAACCAACACACAAATACATTGAAGTTTCAACCCCAAGTACAATATGTATGGACAGGGTCTTCATCAGGACACAAAAAGGTAGTAGATGGCATCTTGGGAGTTTGAAGAAACAACAATTGATGGACAGAATGCAGAACAATGTCATACATTCACCCCAGTACAGAGATCTGGGCCTAAATCCATCGTTTTTTTGCTCACCATGCCATTCCAGTTTGAACCCAGCCATATCCAAATCAGTCTTGACCCTGTGCCCCATGGGAACAGTCCAGCCCGAACTGCCAAGCCAGGTCCTCCCTGGACTGGAAACAAGCATCCTAGGACCGGTTTCGGGCTTTCAGCCCTCGTCAGCCAGGATAGCCTGATTCCAGTGGCATGGAGAGCAAGGGACTCACGTCTGAGCATACCCTTCCCACTCGGGGTGACAAATGCAAAAACAACAATTGATGGACAGAATGCAGAACAATGTCATACATTCACCCCAGTACAGAGATCTGGGCCTAAATCCATCGTTTTTGTGCTCACCATGCCATTCCAGTTTGAACCCAGCCATATGCAAATCAGTCTTGACCCTGTGCCCCATGGGAACAGTCCAGCCTGAACTGCCAAGCCAGGTCCTCCCTGGACTAGAAACAAGCATCCTAGGACCGGTTTCGGGCTTTCAGCCCTCGTCAGCCAGGATAGCCTGATTCCAGTGGCATGGAGAGCAAGGGACTCACGTCTGAGCATACCCTTCCCACTCGGGGTGACAAATGCAAAAACAACAATTGATGGACAGAATGCAGAACAATGTCATACATTCACCCCAGTACAGAGATCTGGGCCTAAATCCATCGTTTTTTTGCTCACCATGCCATTCCAGTTTGAACCCAGCCATATGCAAATCAGTCTTGACCCTGTGCCCCATGGGAACAGTCCAGCCCGAACTGCCAAGCCAGGTCCTCCCTGGACTGGAAACAAGCATCCTAGGACCGGTTTCGGGCTTTCAGCCCTCGTCAGCCAGGATAGCCTGATTCCAGTGGCATGGAGAGCAAGGGACTCACGTCTGAGCATACCCTTCCCACTCGGGGTGACAAATGCAAAAACAACAATTGATGGACAGAATGCAGAACAATGTCATACATTCACCCCAGTACAGAGATCTGGGCCTAAATCCATCGTTTTTTTGCTCACCATGCCATTCCAGTTTGAACCCAGCCATACGCAAATCAGTCTTGACCCTGTGCCCCATGGGAACAGTCCAGCCCGAACTGCCAAGCCAGGTCCTCCCTGGACTGGAAACAAGCATCCTAGGACCGGTTTCGGGCTTTCAGCCCTCGTCAGCCAGGATAGCCTGATTCCAGTGGCATGGAGAGCAAGGGACTCACGTCTGAGCATACCCTTCCCACTCGGGGTGACAAATGCAAAAACAACAATTGATGGACAGAATGCAGAACAATGTCATACATTCACCCCAGTACAGAGATCTGGGCCTAAATCCATCGTTTTTTTGCTCACCATGCCATTCCAGTTTGAACCCAGCCATATGCAAATCAGTCTTGATCCTGTGCCCCATGGGAACAGTCCAGCCCGAACTGCCAAGCCAGGTCCTCCCTGGACTGGAAACAAGCATCCTAGGACCGGTTTCGGGCTTTCAGCCCTCGTCAGCCAGAATAGCCTGATTCCAGTGGCATGGAGAGCAAGGGACTCACGTCTGAGCATACCCTTCCCACTCGGGGTGACAAATGCAAAAACAACAATTGATGGACAGAATGCAGAACAATGTCATACATTCACCCCAGTACAGAGATCTGGGCCTAAATCCATCGTTTTTTTGCTCACCATGCCATTCCAGTTTGAACCCAGCCATATGCAAATCAGTCTTGACCCTGTGCCCCATGGGAACAGTCCAGCCCGAACTGCCAAGCCAGGTCCTCCCTGGACTGGAAACAAGCATCCTAGGACCGGTTTCGGTCTTTCAGCCCTCGTCAGCCAGGATAGCCTGATTCCAGTGGCATGGAGAGCAAGGGACTCACGTCTGAGCATACCCTTCCCACTCGGGGTGACAAATGCAAAAACAACAATTGATGGACAGAATGCAGAACAATGTCATACATTCACCCCAGTACAGAGATCTGGGCCTAAATCCATCGTTTTTTTGCTCACCATGCCATTCCAGTTTGAACCCAGCCATATGCAAATCAGTCTTGACCCTGTGCCCCATGGGAACAGTCCAGCCCGAACTGCCAAGCCAGGTCCTCCCTGGACTGGAAACAAGCATCCTAGGACCGGTTTCGGGCTTTCAGCCCTCGTCAGCCAGGATAGCCTGATTCCAGTGGCATGGAGAGCAAGGGACTCACGTCTGAGCATACCCTTCCCACTCGGGGTGACAAATGCAAAAACAATAATTGATGGACAGAATGCAGAACAATGTCATACATTCACCCCAGTACAGTGAGTAAAGGTAGTTTTTAAAAATGCGTTGTAGTGTCCTGCGTTGTAATGTCATGCGTTGTAATGGATTGTGCGTTGTAAAAAATGCGTTGTAAGTGCATGCGTTGTAAAAGTGTGCGTTGTAACGACATACATCCAATAGGTAGTGGCCTCCTTCATTATGAATGCCTGCACAATATGGTACACTGTTTTACTATGTTCTGTGAGCCTCAAATCCGATCTCCTATTTACTGAATTATCATTCTTGAATATCTTTTAGTTATTTGCCGCTGATCAAGATGAATACATTATTTTTGTAAACATCGCAGACGTCTTGACTTTTCAATTCCTCTTGTTCAATTATTTTGTCTAAAGTAATTCTTGAATGTCATTAGTGAACTATTGCATGCATCCCCTGAGATTCCCTAACTTAAGATCCGTTTATGGATATATCTATTAACTATTCATAAAATGCATTGCTTTTGTTAACTACAAGGGGCATATTATCAAGGACAGTGTTAAAAATTATCGCCGGTTTAGCTGCAGAAAACCGCCGCTAAAGTGGGGATAATGGGCTCAATAATATGCCTGTGAGAATTCCAATAGAATTCCATGTTGACACCAGAACATGGACTTCTATTGGAATTCTTCAGGGCATATAATCAAGCCCATTATCGCTGCTTTAGCGGCAGTTTTCTACCGCTAAACCGGCGATAATTTTTAACGCTGTCCTTGATAATATGCCTCTTAGTTCCTTTAACTTACCTCTACGACATTGAGTACACGCACACAATTTCTAAGGAGAAAATTAATAGGGTCTGTGTTGTAATTGAGGGCCACATTTATGCAGATGGTGGTTTGAGGTGGAAATAAACATGCATGCGGGCTATAGTTCAAGGTGTACATACATTTTTGGGGGTATACTTCCATACTACTGCCTCTAAATTAAGACACTCGCTTATTAAGCACCGTAGATGTGACCAGACATAGAGACTATTGAGTGTGTGTACTGTGCTACATTGTATCTGTGCTGCAGTCTTTTCCTACCTCACGAGGTTAGCCTGATCTGCTCAATATTGTTACACTTTCAACATGCTCCCTCGTAGACCGCATCACTTACTTGCTATATACCAGGCTGACATGAAAATCTATCTGGGGGATGTCAGAGAAGCAGGGTAGCAAGCAAGTAAGCCCTTCGCATAGCCCTGCACACAGCAAACTAGAGCTGCTCAGAGGTGGATTTAACTAGAATTAAGATCCAGAACAGAAGATATAGTGCACAACCCCGCTTTAAGACACTGTTAAGTAGAAATGTGAACATCTACAGTAAGAATGCACTGCACCCACTAAAGGGTAGTCCTAAAAGAGTAGGCCAGTGTCCTAAAACATTTACCTTAGTCAAACTGAATACATTGTTAGTATCTTAAAGTGCAGAATCAAGATTTTACATTTATTTTACTTTCAGTGAAAATGGAAAGTTCAATTTTGCAATTCCAGGAATCTCTTTAGCGCCATTACAAGTTGTGCCTGACTTTCCATGCAGCGTTACAAAACTCTAAGTGTAAGAGCAGAGAGATTTTTACTCTACATTGTGTAGCTCGCTCACATTTACCAGCAAAACTACGATTAAATAATAATCAAGCATGAATCACAGGTTTGCTCAGGGCTTGTCCTGGGAACATGCCCTTGGTGCTCATTTCCTGAAAGAAGATTGTTTCGAAGTGCTAACTTAATGGCAGATAAGGAGGCAAAGGCAAACCGAGACCTTGATTTACCCAAGATCGAAAACTGTAGTTGAGTAGGAGAGCCAAAACTGCAGCACAGGACTGGTTGTTTCATTTTAGTGAGTGATTTATGATACAGGTAACAGGACCTTTTCTCCCATTAGAGGTAATCTCAAATATGTATTTGGTTCAAGTTCAGTTTTCTTATCACACATCTGCTACCAGCATTTAGCCTTCTTTAAGTACTTGTAATCATAGCTGCAAAAACAGGAGCAGAGGGATATGTTAGCAATCTGACTGCACAAGAGCACACAATTTGGTGACATGGGATGGTAATATTGAAGCATGTCTTCTTTTTCCATATCTTTCTTACTTACTCACTACACCATAATTGAGTGGATGGTAATGATCCTCAACTGCCCTCTGCAGACAAAATGTCACTCTGTTGGAGGTCCTGTCAGATTTTATTACAGTTTTTACTGACAGTATATTTTATTAATGCCATCTCAGTTTGGACCCAGCCATATATTAAAACCAGTCCTGACCCTGCTGCAGTGGGAGCAGCGCAGTCAGAGCTGCCAGGCAAGGTCCAACCTGATCCGCAACACAAGCAAACCAGGACCGATTTCTCCCAAGTCAGGGCTTATCAGCCCAGTATAGCTTGGTTCCAGTTACACCGGGCTTGGTAGTTTGGGCTGGACTTCTCCACTGAGACAGGGTCAAGACTGATTTGCATATGGCTGGGTCCAAACTGAGGAAGCTTAGTATGCAAAATAACGATGAACACTGAGATTCGGCCCCAAGTGACTACCAGTGGCTTAGTTTAATTCAAGCATTCCATCCATCACTTCTTTGTAGACTTGAGGGTGAGCAAGTGTGTTGCAGTACCACAGCTGTCATTATAGAAAAAAAATGAGCACAATGTTTTGGCCAAAAGCAGGGATTACACCTATTTGCCTTCTACGCCACTCATCATTACCCCCAGGTCCCTCCGTCCTCGACACCGTCATGGACAAGTGAGATCTACTATCTCACTGACAGAAAAAAGAACGAAGGAATGCTGGACCTACCCTCCCCCTCCCACTGGGAGTACTTAAGGAGTACCGTCCCAGCATTCCTCCTGTTCTTTTTTCTGTCATCCTGACAGTGTGAGGACGCGGCAGGAGCGTGGGCGCTCCTGCCTTCTTTCTGGATGTGGTGTTGTGGCTGCTGGGTCTTACCTGGTGCCGGCGGCCCTTCGCTGTTTGCCTCTCCCTCCCTGCTGGGCTTGGGGGGAGTGGCGCGGGCCTCTTCATTTCCGGACCTCGCGGCGGTGTAATACCGCGTTGGTTCTCTCCTGGCCCGATGGCCGCCTCTCCCGGCCTGCTGGGCTTGCTGGGGGGCGCGGCCGCGCTGCTCCTCTGATTGGATGGCGCTGATTCCCCGGCCGGATGTGGTCATGCCTGACTTCCGGTTTTTGAGCGTGGGGACGGAAGTCAGGCGCCTCGTGATTGCCGGCTTTGGGGAAACTCGTTTAAAAACGAGCGTTTGGGGTGAGTACCGCATAGCGGTTATTATCTCTGGTAATATTGCTGTTGTTGGTGTGTTTTTGTGATGGGAAAACATTCCAGGAAACGTCATCACCGGGAGAGGTCGTCCTCTTCCTCTAGTGCTTCCAGGTCTCCCTCTCCTGCCAGGTCCAGGCGCCGTGATACTGGTGCTGATGCGCATATTAAGCGCTTGATCAGGGAGACTTTGTCTGAGATGGGTGATGCTGGATCCCGTCGCAGATGTCCTGCTCCTGTTTCTTCGGACTCTAGTGGCGATGAGTCTGCGGGTTTGGGAGAGGAGGAGTTAAAAGGCAAATATGTGGACAAGGAGACTATGTCCGCAATTGTGCAGCATGTTAAAGAGAACATGGGGTTCCCTGACGGAGACGCGCCTAGTACCTCTAGGGGCCCTTTGTTGCGACAATTTCAGAGTGCTGCCACTGTCGATGTCCCTGTCCATCCCTTCGTCCGAGATGTTTTGAAGCGCGAGTGGGCTGATCCGGATCGCATCCTGATTCCGCGCTTCGTGACTAAACTCTATCCTCTGCAGGATATGGCTACTGAACTGCCTGATTCGATTCCTATTGACTCGTTTGTGGCTAGTTTGGTGGGGCGTACTTCCCTTGCTGAGGATGCTGTACTGAAGGATCCGGTTGACAAGAAGGCGGATGTGGCGCTCCGTAAAGTGTATTCTGGTTCCCACCTGGCCTTACGAGCAGGCATCTACGGGACTTATGTGTCGCAGTCACTGTTGTCTGACCTGAAGTCCCTCTATCAGTCTATGGATAATGCCACGGACTGTTCTGGTTTGCTGGAGCAGATTGAGCGTCAGGTGGAACTCCTATCTGATGTCTCCTTTGACGTTGTGCGTGCTTCGGCTCTTTCCGGGGGAGCTTGTGTGGCCGCACGGCGCAGTCTTGTCCTTAAGGACTGGAAGACTGACTCTGCGCAGAAAGCATGCGCTTTGAGGTTGCCCTTTCAGGGTACTATGTTGTTTGGGGGGGAGTTGGAGGCGAAGTTACACAAATTGTTTAAGGAAAAGAAGCATTCCTCTTCCTTTAAAATCTCTACTACTGCTCCTGTTCCTTCTAAACCCAAATCTTTCTTTCGCCCTGCTTCTCGTAGACAGTTTGTGAGAGGCCAGGGTAGGTTTGCTTCTGGCCGTGGTCGGGACCGTAAGGCTAAATCCCCTCCACCTGCCAAGCCACGTTCCTGACTCTTTGGCGGTGGTTCCCGGGTTGTTGGTTGGAGGGCGGCTGCGCTTCTTCCTGGCTGCCTGGGTTCAGTCTTGTTCCGACGTCTGGGTGTTGGACATCATTCGCCAGGGTTATGTTCTGGAGTTTACGACTCCGCCTCCGGACTCGGGTGTTCGGCCGACTCCTTGGCCTTCGAGTCGCGTAAAGCGGTCTCATCTTTCTCTCGGGCTTCTGGACCTTCTTCGAAAAGGTGCCATTCAGGAGGTTCCCCCGTTGGAGACGGGGTTGGGTTTCTATTCCCTGGTCTTTCTGGTTCCAAAGAACACGGGGGGTTTCCGCTTAATTTTGGATCTGCGGGTTATGAACAAATGGGTGGCCAGAATTCCTTTCCGCATGGAGACTTTACAAAGGATAATTCCGTTGGTACTGCCGGGGCACTTCATGTGTACCCTCGACCTTCAGGATGCGTACTACCATGTACCGATCCATCCTCGGTCCCGCAGGTTTCTGAGGTTTTGTGTTCAGGGACGTCATTTCCAGTTCATGGTCTTGCCGTTCGGTCTCCGGTCGGCGCCACGGGTGTTTACGAAGGTGGTGGCGCCTTTGGTCGCATGGCTTCATCTCCAAGGGGTGATGGTATACCCCTATTTAGACGACTGGTTGATCCATGCTCCATCTCGGGTCCTGTTGCTGGAGGCCAGGGAGGTGGTGTGCTCGGCGTTGCGGGCCCATGGTTTCCTGATCAACTTGCCCAAGTGTCAACTGACTCCGTCTCAGGACATGGTTTTTATTGGGGCCCGATTCCGTTCGGATCTGAACCGTGTGTTCCTCCCCGAACCTCGGGTGACGACGTTGGTGTCCCTTGCTCGTCGTTTCTGGTTGGGGGGAGCCTTTCCGGTGCGCCTTTGGTTGCGTCTTATGGGTCTGATGGCGGCGACTGTTTTTACAGTAGCATGGGCACGGTTTCATCTGCGCCCCCTTTGGGTGTACCTTCTGTCTCTTTGGGATCCCCGGTCCCTCGCTTTGGAGATTCTCATTCCTGTGTCTCCAGTGGTCCTCCCGGTTCTTCTTTGGTGGTCTGTGAGGGATCATCTGTCTTTAGGTCTGCCCCTGCAGTCTTCTCCTTCTCTGGTCTTGACTTCGGATGCCAGCGCCTTGGGTTGGGGGGCGACCTTGGGGTCTCGCTCCCTTCAAGGTCGTTGGTCCCTCCTGGAGAGCCGCCGGTCATCCAACTGGAGAGAGCTCACGGCGGTGTCCCGGGCTGTGATGGGTTTCCGAGCTCTGTTGCTCGATCGGAATGTGTTGGTGCGGTCCGACAATATGGTGACGGTGGCCTATCTGAATCATCAAGGGGGGATTCGTTCGGCGTCTTTGAATGCGGTGGTGGTGCCCCTATTTTGTTGGGCGGAGGGCCATCTGCTGTCTCTGACGGCGGTTCATCTTCGGGGAGTGGACAACTTTGTGGCGGATGCCCTGAGTCGGTGCTTTCCGGATTCTCTGGAGTTGTCTCTCACCCCGGTTGCGTTTCGGCTTGTGTGCGGGAAGTTTGGGCGTCCCTTTCTGGACCTCTTTGCCTCCCGGCACAATGCTCAGCTCCCTCGTTTTTGCTCCCGGTTTCTGCAGGAGGGTTGCTGGGGGGTGGACGCTCTGTCTCTCCCGTGGCCGTCGCGTCTCCTCTATGCCTTCCCCCCCCTGGCGCTGGTTCCCAGGTTTCTGGCCCGGTTGTGTCAGGAGGATCGGGAGGTGGTGGCGGTGCTACCGTTTTGGCCTCGGAGGTCTTGGTTTCCGACGGTGCGGCTTTTGGCGGTGCAGGGTCCTTGGTTTCTTCCCCTGTCTCCGTCTCCTCTGCGGTCTTCCCCGTGCCTGTCTCTTCTCCGGTTGCGGTTGTCGGTGTGGAGGTTGAAAGGCAGGGTTGGCGACGGCGCGGTTTTCCGGAACATTTAGCGATGGCTCTTCAGCGTTCCCGACGACCTTCTACCCTTAAGGCTTATGATCGGCATTGGGGTAATTTTAATCGCTGGTGTTCTGCGTTGGGTGTCTCCCCTTTGTTCTGTTCCGTGCCGGTTGTCCTTCACTTTTTGTGGGAAGGTTTCGAGAAGGGTTTGGCTGTTTCTACGCTGCGTGCCCAGTGGGCCGCTGTTCGGGCTTTTCGTTCCCCGTGGGGGAATCTTTCGGATGTTGAAGAATTGGTTTCTCGTCTTCTTCGCAGTTTTACTGTTTCCCGGCCTGTGCCTCGCCCTTCCTTTCCCCTGTGGGACTTGCCTTTGGTCCTGCGGGTTTTGGTCGGTCCTCCTTTTGAGCCCTTGGAGACGGTGGATTTAAAGTTTCTCACCCTCAAGGTGGTTTTCCTGGTGGCTGTCACCTCTGCTCAACGTCTTGGGGAGTTGGGGGCCTTGATGGCTCGTGCTCCCTTTCTGTCTTTCACGGAGGGTGGGGTTGTCCTCCGCCTGGATTCTTCCTTTGTGCCGAAGGTTTCTTCGCAATTTCACAGGTGCCAGGAGTTGGTGTTGCCCTCCCTGGGCTCTGTCTTGGATTCTCCCGGTGGTCCCCGGTGGTCTTTGTTGGATGTGTGCAGGGCTCTGCGCATTTATCTTGACCGAACTGCGGAATTTCGCAAGTCGGACTCCCTTTTTGTCTCCTTTGGTGCGGCTTCTCTGGGGTGTAAGGCTTCTTCTGTGTCCATCGGCCGTTGGCTGAAGCAAGCCATTTCCTTGGCCTACTCTCTGTCTGGTTCTCCTCCTCCTTTGGGGGTTCAGGGTCGTTCTACGAGAGGGGTGGCTGCTTCTTGGGCGGAGGTTCGGGGTGTTCCTCTCTCTGAGATTTGCAGGGCTGCCACGTGGGCCTCTTCTAATACCTTCATCAGGCATTATCGTCTCCTCAATCTTTTGGGGGATGATGGAGGTTTTGCATTGGGGGTGTTGAGCTCTGTTCGCTCCTAAATGTTTTTTTCTGCTTATTTCCAATAAATCTCTGGGTTTGTTTGCTATCCTGGTGGTTTGTTGTGTTTTCTGGTATGAATGCCGGTGTTTGCTTTGGTATTTCTCACTTGTCCATGACGGTGTCGAGGACGGAGGGACCTGGGGGTAATGTCCTATTACTTACCGGTAATCTTCATAACTCCGGGTCCCGTAGTCCTCGACACCGTCATGACTTCCCTCCCTCCCTCCCTGTCTGCCGGCCTTCATTGGTGCTTGGTATTTCAGGAGGAATGCTGGGACGGTACTCCTTAAGTACTCCCAGTGGGAGGGGGAGGGTAGGTCCAGCATTCCTTCATTCTTTTTTCTGTCAGTGAGATAGTAGATCTCACTTGTCCATGACGGTGTCGAGGACTACGGGACCCGGAGTAATGAAGATTACCGGTAAGTAATAGGACATTTGCTGTTGTCTATTAGTATTTTTCTCTTAGGCCGCTAAAGCAGCTCTTTTGTCTTAGAATGTTAAGTGTGCTATGGTAGTATCTTGGATATCCAATTTGAAATAAATACTTTTGGAGCACCAATGGTAAGCAGCACTGCCCACCATGGACGCTGCCCAGTAATCACCTACTGCCCCAGGACTAAAAGAAATGGCCTCACAATTCCCCTCTACTTTTAATCCCTTATCTTTAAATTAAAGGGGTCACACCTTCACAGCACCCACAAAATGATGGGCAATTCACTAAGGTGGGTAGAGATCATCCCCTCACCTGCATCAACTGGCACTAAATGGCTTGACATCAATGATGGCTTTACCACATGTCCAAAATATGTTGTCTGTTGCCTGTATTGAAAAATGTCCCCTCCAACGCCTGAGACATCTGCTACATTTGCAATACCTATATATCACATAAGTTGGTTGGAAAAAAGTGTTAAACCATCATCAAATAATGTTTCTATTTAAGTTAAACGCAGGTGCCCCTAATGTTATGTACCTTTTTTATTAAATCCACTTTGTTTGAAATGTCATTATAACACAACAACCGTATCAAATGTTTCAGTAAGTACAGTTCAGCACATCATGCAGATCTGGCCTCATTACAAAGTACCACCCACACGCCGGTTTGTGTTGTGGTTTCTCCTGTTTCTTTATTTATTCGTGGTAACTATTTTAAAAGGGTGTTTCACATAAACATTTGTTGCTTACTGTTATTACCTACATGATGATTTTGGACTCCAAGCAAACCTCCTCTCTGCTATACCCATTCCAGCACACAACAATGCACCAACATGCATACAAACTACAATGCGAATGAGTCTGGAGGAACCTGTGAGCCCAAACATATCCATAAAAGAGCCTAAATAGTTAATGAGGTATGTTTTTCTGGTGCTCTGAGCTAGCTACATTAGACCAGCCATGGTGATGGCCACCTCATTGACTGATCAGACGAGCATCATTTGCTAGCCTTGTGTATTTAGTATGCCATGCACTACTTGAGATTCACTGCTTCTTTATGTGTGATTTGAACAAATGTAATGTTTCTCATAGTGAATCGTTCTGTTACCATGTGTTTCTTTAGCTGGCAACCACCTGGTCCTCACAAATGTCAAATGTTAAGTGCCATCGTCATCATCGTGAATGTCCCATGCTAGTTCTCAGCTGCAGTGTCTCCAAAGAGACAGAACTAACTGTGCTGCTCTGTTTTTTATGCTTCAAGTTACTTTTATGATGCAGGGTTCAACAGAGAGAGTAGAAACCTTTTCTGATGGATAATTCTAACTGGAAATTCCTCACCTTACAATATCCTTCAGGAGCTAAACTAGTTTTAAAGAATTTTGTAGCGGTGCTCCCATGCGCAGACAGGTCCACTGATGTGCCATGAAATTACTAATGCGCAGCCAGTTACCATGCAGCCTAACTCCAACCTCTGCTTCCACCCCATTGGAGCTATCAAGAGAGACGTGGTTTTATTTTGGGCTCCAACCCAGGTAGTGTACCAGAGCAGTGTTGAGGGTGATAACTATGACCAAATTCGACTTTGGAATTAAAAGTACTTCCAAAGTTGATTCATATTTTCTTTTTTGGTACCTGTGTATGAGTCCATACCCAATGACTGACAGGATTTAAAAGTATTATCAAGAGCATTCAGAGACATTCCTTATTTCTTCTTATATTAATCTCTTTCCAGTTTTTTTTTTGTGTGTGTTTCGTTCTTCAATATAGCTTTCCTTTCTTCTTTTTATACTCAATTTCAGCTGTCTTCCTTTCACCCTTCCTTTCTCCTTCCATTGATTACTTTCTTTCTTTTTTCTTCCTTCATTCCTTAGTTTATCAACCATCCACATTTCCCTTCCTTCCTTCTTCCCTGAATTTATAACATTATTTTTTCCTTCTGACAACTTATCTCTCCATCAAACGTCATCCTTTCGCTCTCCCTTTTTTCTTCTTTATTTCTTCTCTTCTTCCTTCTCATCTCACGCTCACCATTTTACTTTTGCTTAGCTGAAATGTGTTATGCGTTGTAACTAAATAACATCAGTAATTAATACAGCATGAAATTAGGTCAATGTTAGGGAGTGCTGCGTTTATCTGGTTTTATTCCTGCTGCTGATGTAAATTAAGTTTGTTTTTTAGCGATCCTCTATCCAACGTATTTCTTGTTTACCAACAAGCATCAGAACAAGCAAAATCAATCGGTCGGCCTTTCAGGGGCCGATATATGCTAATGCGTGTGTCGTATTCCCCAAGTCGCAGTGCTGCGGTGTTGCCTGGCACAATGACCTTGCTGTAAAGGTGAGCAGGTCACTAAGACTTGAGCCTGTCTCCCGCCAGACGTCAAAGGTGTCAAAGGTGTCTGCGTGCAGGGGAAAGATTGTTTATGTGTAAGAAAGTGTCCCTTCCTGCAAATAAACAATCCTAAAATGCTATTTTGTCACTTATATGTGGGCTATTCATGCAGCACACATGAAAGTCACAAAATGGCATTTCTTTTACAGATTGTTTATGTACAGGAAGGGGGACCCTCCTGTACATAACAATCCATGGCAGTTTGCTTTTTCCATGTGTGCTGCACAAGGCAGCATACATGGAGAAAGCAAAAACGAGGCGAAATAATGCAATAATGCATTTCTCCTCGTTTCGCTAAATTAAGACCAGATTTTCCCTGGTCTTAATTTTGACGCTGCCGCCTATGTACACCGCCCTTGTACATAGGGGGCAGCGCCAAAATCAATGGGTGTTGCTGTGGAATGCCCACCGCAACACCCACTGCTCACCCCTTTCACGCTAAACACAGAGTCGGAAAATGAGACGTTGTGGTGGCGATAGGGGCTTGTACATATACCCCTTTGTTCTCTTTTGTTTCCCATGTAGCAATTACGCAGCCATACCTAACACCATCATACATGAATGTTTCCTTTTACAATGCTGTAATGACACGTTGCGATAATCAGCACTTGCAGCACTGATTTCCAGGAGAGTGCCACACTGTGCTTTGTATTTTAAAATGCCTCATTGTCTACTCTTTCAGGAGAGATTTTATCCTAGAATGTAGGTTAAGAAAATATGATCAGCCTTCTCTTCCTCTTTGCTAGACACCCCCTGCCCAGGGTTGCCGTGCTAAAATCTGTAGGTGTTACACCTACAGCTACACAACAGCTAGGTGTTTCTATTTGTTAACATTTCATAGCTCCTAAAGGGAAGAGAGGAGAAAGTGGAAGAGAGCAAGAAATAGGGGGAGAAAGAAAGAGACAGAAATAGGAAACACAAGATGTACCTGGTGAGGTCGAGTTAGAATGGGAGGGTATGTGGATGTGGAACAGTTAAATGAGAGAAAAAGAGGTAAACAACAATAAAGAGAAAGAGAAGAAATGGAAGTACATTTGTGGGTGTGTGAGCAAAAGGCAGAAAAGGGCAGTCAGAGGGGCATATTATCAAGCCAGGCGATAAAATTATCACCGCTTTAGCGGCAGTTAAAACGGCGATAATGGGCTTGATAATATGCTCTATGGAATTACAATTGAAGCCCATGTTAGATGTGAAGGACATCTAACATGGGCTTCAATTGGAATTCCATAGAGCATATTATCAAGCCCATTATCGCCGTTTTAGCGGCAGTTTTCTACCGCTAAAGTGGTGATAATTTTATCACCAGGCTTGATAATATGCCCCTTAGAGCGTTAGTGATCGTAGGCAGACAGCGTGGAAACTATTTTCTTTTTGGGTTGGCTCAGGCTTAGACTCTCCCCTCTGACACCGTCTGCCCACCTCTACTTGTTAGCTCACAAACGCCGTTGCAAACCCTGCCCTAAGCATCTATGAGCATTTCTAGTTCCGCTGTATTTACTGTTTGACTTGCAGATGTTACTCTTACAAATCCAAGTAGTTACTGGAAATGCAGACTTCATGATCCAAAATTCGAATTAGGCAGATTTAAAAGCATACATTTGGCTTGGAAAAAATATTCCTGAAATGGGAAACTGGTATGTTTAAAATAGGAACCGGGGCTCCCTCAAATCTCAGTTCACAACATTCTTTTAAAAGTGTTCAATAATTAACATATCATTAATTTCCAGGAAACACAGGAGTCAATAATAATGACATTTCAACCTGTCTCACTGGTAAGTTGAATTTTTAATATAGACTCCAGTAAATCACAAGAGGGTTTAACATCAGAAATGCTAATATCAAAGGCTGATGCATAGAACACTATAGGCCTGGGCATGTCCATGCAGTGCATGTATATGGTTAGAAAGTGTGGACTTTCATGCTGGGGTCAATAAATAAAAAGCTGATCTTTAGGTTAAGGCTGGTGCAGTAAAGCCCACCTCAAACATACACGTATATTTGCATACATTAAATTCCTAATCCCCTATCAAGCCATCAGAAGGCAACCTGAAGTTACAATATGTTAGTCAGACAAAAAAACATTAATTAGGTGACAAGGACCATAAGATCCGACTGAGGACATTAAGAAGAACCGCAAATGACTATTGTAAGAACTTTGATTATTTGTTGAAGAGGGTGATAACCCACTTCAAAAAATGATCACAGTCCTTGTCAGGGTGAAACATAAAGGTCACTTTAAACCTGTGCTTGACCCTCTGGCAGCGTGGCACAAAAACAGTCAGGCTTAATTTAAAGGCTCTGTGTAGATTATTAATGCAGCCCGCAAACAATGATATGCAGCACTCAAACAGTAATAAAGGTAAAACACAACACAATTTAGAAAAATAGAGAATATTTCAATCAATACAATTACAACACAACAACAAAAATCCAATCAGTAGAACTGGATATATGCATTTTTAAAGTTGAAAAAAATGGGGGCAAAACAAACAAGGCATTAACTTTGGTTATCTGGTTGCGCTGGACTGGTTCAAAGTCAGTAGTTAAGGCTGACCTCAGAGGAGGGCAGGTCAGATACCGGGGCATGTCAGATACCGGGCCAGTTTTGTTACGGTAGAAAGTTTACCTTCAGACTTAAAATGTAACCTTGAGAAAAGTGGTCGGCGAGGCAAGTCTCAAGCAGGATCTGATGCAAGACTCGAAGGTGGCAGGTTGCTGAAGAACGGGGTCCTGGTGTGGATATTGATGAACGTGGGATAGCTCAGAGCGGTCGAACCTTGGAGTCTGGGCCCAGAAAGGTCTCAATATCAATTCTCTCCTGTTTGGCATCAGTCTTGAAGAAGCACTCTCTGTTCAGACTTGGAAATTTTGTCTGGATGTCGGATCTCCTTTAGCGAATCTGACTGGCGATTTAACGTCAATGGCTTTGGCTCGACAGCAGTAATGGTTTCCTGCCAGTTCTTTGGAAGACATCTTGGCAAAACATATTTAAGTTCCAGCTTTTGCTGCTTGGACAGCAGGAGGACACTCTAACACCAGCCAAGGGTTCAGGACCTGGGAGGCATTACTTGGGGTTTAAGAGTGTTCTGAAAGGGGTTTTGGGGATGCAACTTTTATTCTCAGAGCCAGTCTTTGGGTGGGGGAAGATCCCGGCCCCTCCCTAACCCATGGGGTAAAAGTTCCCAGGTGTGATCCTACCCACTTTTGCAGCACTTCCTGTGTGTTTTAGTGTAAACTATCCCACAGTTCCCTTCTCCATCTAACTCAAACATGGCAGAAGCCCTCGTCCCATGGTCAAAGTTCCCATTTTCCTAGCCCACCCAGAGGTGTGGCTAGGAAAATGAACTCACCTATTGAAACGGACCCTAGATTTGCACAGACATAACGTTTTACTGATAAATCTATATGCTACACATAAGATAATGTGAAGATATTGGATTTTAGCTAATAGTTATCATTTGCACATCACCAAGATAGTGTCTTGATTTGTTTCGATCAGATAAAGAAATTTGTTTTCATCAGACTTTAGATTGACAAAACAAATATCCCTTATTTGTGTTATCCTGACTGTCAATATATTTTGAAATACTTGTAAAGTTCATTTACAGTCAATTTTGTTGCGTGTTAGAAAACATGCTTTCCTACAGTCTTTCCTTCTACACTCAGTGTACCCAGCAAAATTGTCACACAGTTCACAGTACAAAATCCTCTCACTTGCAGTCAGACAAGTTAATGTAAATCCAAACCACCATGTTAAAAGAGTAAGTAGCAATTTGTTAGAAGTCATAGCCTGACATGTAGGGCCTGATTCAAAAAGGTAAACTTGCACTTTTGTGCAACTTTATGATTTTTTTAAATTCACAAAGCAATTTTACAAGCAGTATCTTTACAGCTGTCTATCTTTTTATGTGCAGAGTCTCTGTCACAAGTGTGGATACTACTTGTAAAATTCCTTTGTCAATTAGATCGTAAACTTTCACAAAGGTATAGGTTTACCTTTGTGAATCAGGCACCTAAACTCTGTCTTTGAAGCACAGTAAATGTTACAAGATGAAAATCAAAATTTTAGGGCACCTTTATTGCTCATTCACATTCTGAAGTCCTGTGTGGTTATTTTAGAGGTGCCTCGCCCTTACTTGAAGTGCCTATGTGTTGTTCAACATTACAAAACAATGGGGTGACTCCAAAGTTATAACTTTTAGGACCTGGGTAGCTTTCATACAGACAACAACGGTCCTATTGTAAGTAAAAGGAAAATTATTTAAGTCACGGAGGGCCAAATTAGACACCTCCTTCTTAATAACTTTAACAACTCCACTCAGATCAATCATAGAGAGATTAGGTAAAAAAATCCAGACACACACAGACATTTTGCTCTAGAGATTTTGAAAGTGTATTCTCAAACCATGATATACATAAAAATTACAATAAATTCCTAGCTCCAGAAGGATTCTAGTGATACAATATGTACCCTACACAGAAAGAATCAATAGGGATCTAGAAAAGCCTGGAGGGCACTGATCTCTTCGATTTACGATATAACACACAAAGTACACCTGGCTAGATGTGTGAAAGGGAGTAGGGGTAGTGTAATGTCAAAGAGAGCATAAAGGGAGAAATCCTTTCAGGACGAGAACCCTCACTTACCGTTAGGTGCAATGCTACATCATATGGGTTCCCTCCTCACACCAAGGTGTGGGCTACAACTCCCCGAGGGGAGGAGCTGAGGTGTTTTCTCAAGATTTGTGATGAAGAGAGGTGAATGGGGGGCAGAGTGCAAAAAAATGTAATAAATATGGTGACTTAAAATTGTCTCCGTGGATCCACTGAATCTTTATTGACAAACCTAAAAAAGAGGACTAGGGATTAAATCAAAAATATCCGTAACATTGCTCAGAGAAGGTGCTCATGTAGATTTAGACAAAAGAAAAGGAAGGGGGTTATGGATCCATTACATATGCCACATTTCTTCATATTGTAGCCTGTCCAGCATATTTAATACAGAGCAAAAATGCTAATTAGTTGCATTAGAATGGGGGTACATTTACTGATTACAAATTGCCCCAGTGTGATCCATCTATTGAATCCAGGCTTTATATGTGATGTTGACATTTCGACCCAGCATGGAGGGAAAGGGCCAGTAAGTGCCTCAATACTGGGCCTTTCTCAGGACTGGATAAGTGAGTAAAGAAGGAGCAACCAAGTATAGTAAAACCATTCACAATTCCAAAAGAACGCTGAAGTCCTGTATGCTCCACTTAAAGTGTCTCAATTTATTTCACCTTGGCAATACGATTTGATGCAAAGTGGTCAATAGTGTTAAATTTGTTCCAGCAACTGGAGTACATCAAATAATCTTCTTTTGGGGTAAACCAATTCCCACCATAGCCCCTTTGTGTCCAAATCACCTCAGGCTCTCATGCCGCAACAAAGTATACTTCTGTCATGGCCGTCTGTAATTAAGAAGAAGGTATCTAATTCGGCCCTCCATGATTTAAATAATTTTCCTTTTTCTTTCGATTGGACCATTGTTGCCTGTATGTATTGTTCGAGACAGGGACCATGCTGAGCCCTTCTGCTGTTGATGGTTTCTCTAACCTTGTTTTTCACGACCTCCTGCAACAAGGACTTTGCAAGGCCAGTGAGTCACCTCATCAGTCCATTCTTCATCATTGGGTCCCTTCTCTTTGTTCTTTCTTTTACTGTTTTCGTGTTTCATTTTATTATCAGTCCATGGTTGTTTCTTTTCTATTCCATAGGGCTCCACGTCTATTCCCCTTCCTCGTCACATTAGGCTGCAAGGTACATCATTCTCCTTCTCTCTTGCATCTCCCAAGTGCATGCTTTTGCTTTCATTGAACATAAACTATATTCTATTTTGGTATAAGTATGCATATTAGCAGCTTTGACATCGCACAAAAAAAAGATAAAAAAGCGATTTTCTTGAATTGCCCCTGTTTCCGTATAACCTGTTACAGAATAGGACACATAAAAAAAAGCTCAATAATAAGATTGAAGAAAAAGAAAAAGAAAGCTGCACATTTATAGAATAAAGGAGGCAGTGCCACGGGGCAGGTCCAGCTGCGAGCAATTTAGAAGCAGGGAGATGTTGAGAATTTGCCAAAAGTGTGACCTCCGGCAGGCTGCCCCTTACCTATCTCCAGACTTTTACAAGCAACAGATACCCTGGGCCAGGGGAAAAGCCCCATCTGTTTTCACCCGTACCCAACCTCATCCAACACAAAGGGCAATCGGTGTTCTGCCAGGTCACCAAGGGGCACCCACACCTCTTCTGCCACCCATCCCGACCTGCAGAAGCCATCTGCTCTCATTGCCAACATGCTCAGCGCAAGCCGGAACCTGGAGAACTGTGGAATTTGCCCAGGAAAAAAATGAGTCTTCATAAATATTGCCTATTCTGGCCTATTTAGCTCATATTTGAGCACTGCAGGAGTGGAATTTCCAGCAACAAACATTAATTCAGGTCCTGGTAATTCTTCCCCACATCACAAAGCTCGTAGTCAGGCCCCAGATCACAGGCTACATACAGGGGCATATTTACAAGGAACTATCGCCGAGTTAACGGCGCTTTAGCGCAGCCAAAGTTGCGATAAATCCATCGCCCGTTTCACAAGCTGGTGTTAACAGCCCACAGCACCAGTTTACCCACGATAGCAGCTGCAAAAAACATCGCCACGGATGACCCCCGCAACTATCGCTAATGAGATGCAGAGTAGGCGTTCCCGTGCCCAAAGCCATGACAACACCACTCCACAACATTCACAACGACCAGACAGAACTGCGATAAGAACACGAAACAGGCGATAAGGCGCGTTAGCAGCAGGAAAATAACACCTGCTCCGACCTGGTGCTAAGTTTGGCCACAGCCTGCATCACAAAATGGAGACCAGCCCACAGGCACATCAGAAGGGCAACAGATGCACCTGGACAACTGAACATGCAGCCCGGAGGGCCGAATGGGAAACAATAACCGCCGCAACCACGCCCAGGACCCCCCCTAGCCCCTCCCGACCAAAGACATCAGCTACACCCAATCACGTACAAATTTATCCACATGATGTCGCAGAATCACAACTGGTGACATGCATGTGTCGTCACAAAAATGAGCATCACACATTCATTTCCGAAACAACAAATCAATCTTTATTAAAATGAACACAGAAATGAAATGAAGACACATTGCGGCTCCCCTCAGGACAATCCGTAGGTCACAGCCTTCAAGACAAAAATCATGATGAGAAGGTGTGTCCTGCGCACATCAAAGGACAGAGAGAGAGCGACGGAGAGAGAGAGGAAGAGAGGGAGAGAGAGAGAGGAAGAGAGTGGGAGAGACAGAGAGAGAGAGAGAAGAAGAGAGGGGGAGAGAGAGAGGAAGAGCGGGAGAGAGCGAGAGAGAGAGAGAAGAAAAAGAGAGGGAGAGAGAGAGAGAGAGAGGAAGAGGGGAGAGAGAGAGGGAGAGTGCTGCCCCTGCTCACCCAGCCCACACTGCTCACCTGGTGCCACGGGTGTGTTTCCAACCACTTGCCGACATGTAGTGCAGTCCATTAGGTCACACATCGTAGACAGACTTGTCATCTGAAACAGAGTCCAGATATATGTTTGGCACAGTACACACAACTGCACAGGACAACATCGCCTGCCCGCCCATGCACACCCAGACAGAGGCACCCCAGCCTCTCCATCGGAGCATGCCCACCCATGCACACCCAGACCGCACTGCTCACCTTCCGCCACCGGTGTGCAGACAGGAGGTCCCTCCATGTGCCGCTGCAGGCCACAAGCCCGGGGCCTGCTACATGGCACACTACTCCACACTATTCCGCCCCGCTCCGCAGGCCACCAGGTCTCACGTTTGGTGCTGGGTCTTGATTACTCCATTTCAGTGGACATACCAGGGCACCCGGCCTCATCACAGGCTGCACATTCACCCACACATTCATATATGGATGATGAACGACATAACACAGCAGTGCATCACTTGATGTTTATTGTACATCCAGTGCAGTCCTGCTGCTGGAGCGGTACAGGGCAATGTCGAGCACACTACAGAATATGGGCCTGTGGAGGGCCAGCCAGAGTCCATCCGGGGATGACAAGTACTGCGGAAGAGGTAGGGGACAGTTCGCAGTGTGGTCGCCATGTCATTGGTTATCAAACGGGCTATGGCAGTACATGTCTCTGTCCAAGGTGAGTACATCGGAGTGTATCGGGGGTCAGTAGTAGATCATGGGGCCATGTGTGGCACCAAGCAGGAACAGGCCAGGTGGCGGAAATGAATGCTAGTGCCTCCTGATCACGAACCCATCCACGTCTTCTTTCCCGGATGTGTGCCCTGCCCCACCTGTGGATGTTGCAGTACCGGCTGGGGCACTGTGTGACACTGACACATCAGGGGCTGGAGGAGGGTTGTCGGCCGCACTGTGTGGCAGTGACACATCAGGTGCTGGAGTTGATACGCCTGCCGCACTGTGGGGCACTGACATACCAGGGGGTGGAGATGTGGATGGTCAGCAGCATTCATCTGCGCCACGCCTTGTGGCAGCAATGCTATGATGATGATCTGCAGAGCATGGTAGATCCCAGCTACTTTTCGCTGATGTACAGCGGTGGCTGCCATCCTAGCCGCCTCCATACGCACCATGTCCTCCATGAGCCTCTGCAGGTGTGCCAGCTCACGGATGCTATCGCCGGAGCCCCTCTGAGAGGACAGGTGTTCTTGTCCCCGCGTCAGGACTCCAGCGATGTCAGTCAAGGCTCGTTGGAGGCCATGGAGCGGGACTAGACACCCATGGATGGCGTCCAGTTTGGTAGCCATGAGGTCGAACCCCACCCGCACCTGCTCAGCCGTCTCACTCTGGGCCTCCAGCACACGGCGTTGGAAGGCCATATGTTGTTCCTGGGGGCCTTGGGAGACTTTTGGGGCCGTGGGTGCCTCCTGCTGGATGGGTTGGGTGGTGTGTGGGGTCACCTCGATGCAGCTGCTCAGCCCTGATCCTGGAGGTGAGTCGTGGCTGATGTCAATGATGTCTAGGAGGGCTTGGGTGTCGATGCAGGGGTTGTCCTCCTCGTCATCAGTGAAGAGTGGCTGGGACTGCTCTGCAGGGGGTATTGATGGTGTCCCTGCAATGTGAAGGGAAGATGGTGTATTGCAATGTGTCCACATGTATGTAGCCGCATGGTACATGTTGACATTCAGACAGCATGGCATTGTACATTGTGACAGTCTGTGGATCTGGGCGATGAACCAGAGTCATTGAGGGTGTGCACTGTGCTGTGCTTGATTGTACATGTGTGCCATCGTGGCCATCTCCACCAGTCCCCCCAGTATCTGATGGTCACTCACTCTGCTGCGGTTGTGTTGTGTCCTGTCGAGCAGTGTCCGGTCCCCCGACTCCAGCCACAGTATCCACATTGATGACTGTCGACACCAGCTCCTCCATGTCATTCAGCTCGAGCTGTGGTGCTGGGCCCCCACCTCCAGTCTGCATTGCTGCCTTCTGGTTGGCTGCGAGTTTCACCTTGGTCTTCCGCTTGATGTCATTCCATCGCCTCTCAACCTCGTACATTGTCCTTTTGTGCTTTCTGACGGCATTCACCTTGACCACGATGTCCCGCCATATTCCAGTTTTGGTGCCCAATGACACGTTGGTGATGGTGTTCCATCACCTCCATGACTATGATTCTGTTCGCCTGCGGACTGAACTTTGTCTTCCTCTTCTTCTTGTCCTTGCCCTTCCCTGTCCCCGAGGTCCCTGGCTGGTCGTCCGGGGTGCTTGTGGGGTTGCGCTCATCCTCTGCGCCTGCTCCGGCTGCCTCCATGGTGCTTGGGTGTTGGTCAGTTTGTGTTTGGGTGTTTTTTTCTACTTTTATGGAGATTTTTCCTGCCGACCATGTAATGTAAATGTAAATGTAATGTAAAACTGCATTTATAAAGCGCGAACTGTCACTCCGCGAGGAGCCTCCTGGCGCTGAGGGGACGAGGTAAGAGCAGCTGGAAAGGAAGAGAAGATGTAAGAAAATTTAGATTAGCGCAAAGCAGCGGTCATCTGGGAAGTTGTAAATCCAGGTTTTTAGTGCTTTCCTGAAAAGTGATTCCGATTCCTGCATACGTAGACCGATAGGGAGTGCGTTCCACGCTTTGGAACCAAGGTAGGCAACCGTTTTCCCTCCTTTGGTAGTGAGTTTGAAATGGGGTAGTTTTAGCAGATTCGCTGAGGAAGATCTAAGGGTCCTGGTGGTGGTGTGGAGAGAGAAACGAGCTGTGAGGTACCTGGGTCCTACCCCGCGAGTGGCTTTATGGGTGATCGAAAGAATTTTGAAGAGGATTCGTTTATGGATAGGGAGCCAATGTAGGGTGTTAAGTGCCGAGGATGTAGAGGATCTACGTGGGAGCCTTAATACCAGACGGGCTGCCGCGTTTTGTGCTATCGGCAATCTTTTTATTGTGGCTTTGTTGGAACCTGCCAACAGGCTGTTGCAATAGTCCAAGCGCGAGAGGACTAGGGCAACCGTTACAGATTTCTTGGCTGCCAGTGGAATCAGATCAAAGAATTTCTTCAGCGATCTCATTAAGCTGAAACAGGTGCCCGCCGTGGCTAGAGCGTGGGGGAGAAATGATAAGGCAGAATCGAACTTGACCCCCAAGTTTCTAGCCACTGTAACCGTTTCCGGTGGTGGGGGAGTGCCTTCCGGCCACCAACTGTCAGGGATGAAGGTCACATTCCTGCCAATGGGTAGGATTTCAGTTTTGTCGGTGTTGCATTGTAGATGATTGTTCTTCATCCACTTTATGATTTGCGAAAGACATGTTTGAAAATTGCTTTCGGCCTCATTATTTTTTTGTCCAGGGAGACGATCATTTGGGTGTCGTCAGCGTATGAGGTGACTTCAATTCCAAAGGATTTTATAAGGAAAATGAGGGGGCCATATAAATGTTAAATAACAGAGGGCTCAAGGAGGAGCCCTGAGGGACACCTGTAGTTATGGTCTTCTCTGTGGAAAGGAAGGGGCCTAGCGCAACGGATTGTCTGCGGTTGGTAAGAAAAGATCCAAGCCAGGGCGGTACCCATGTGTGTGTTGCAGGCCTGGCGCTGCTTATCGCTGATTTCCTCATCGCGTTTTTGCCCATCGCAGGTTTGTTGTGTTGTGTTGTGGTTTGTGTTTTTATGTCCATCGAGGTGGTTGTGTCGCGGACATTGTCCGCGGTTTCGGCAGACTATCGCATGGTACCGCCTTGTTGTGAATTCCACGTTGACACGGGGTTATTTTCCCGCGATGGGCTGCGATGTTGAGAGTTGCGTTAAGCTACTCTTGCGGTAGTTATCACATGTTCTTATGAATATACCCCACAGTGTAGTCAAAGCAGACCTTTCTCTACCACTGACCTTTATTGCATGTGCAGGTTACGTTTTTCGTAGGAAAACCTACATTTTTATTTCCATATAATGCTCGGTGGCAAAACGTGACTATGTTGTGAGTTCTTCTGCTAAATGAATTGTAAGCTTGAGAGTGGAGTAGAAGTGAACTGGAGATGTCATACTTACATTTGTGTTGCAAGACTGCACGGCTTCCGTCAATGGAACTTGGCTTCTCATTTTAAGTATCACAAACCCTATAAAAACGAAATGCATTAGTTACTGCAGGAGCAAAGATCGTGAAAGAAGTATTTCTTTTACACAGTGTTCTTTCAGCTTTTTCTTTGCTCCACCAAGTTTTTATCAAAAATCGTGTTAAAGCAAGTATTCAAATATTGCATTTGTACTCTCCGTACAACATAAATGTTTAATGTTTACTCACTGAATAAGCCACCGGGATCAAGCCAGTTTGAAGCCTTCAGTAGTTCTAAACTTTGGGAATCAAAAAATATGATGTCAAGTGGTACACTGTTGGCTGGGTCATAAGGATTGATGTCAAAATGTGTAATGCTGTCAGGTACGGGCTACTGAATATATTGTGGAGCTGGAAAGTCATTGGATTTGTGGTGGGCCCTTATGCAAAACCCTGTTGTAGTTAGTTGGGTGACAACCAGATGTGCCTCCACTACACTTTCAAGAATCAAATGCAAAGCAACACACTAAATGGCAGAAGAGAGCGATTTTATCATTTGGCTGTAGGTCAATAGGCGCTCTAAATGTGAAGTGCTACCTGTATACAAGTATCCATCAGACCGTTAAGTATATTCTATTGGCTTTTATTGACTAACCAGACACATATGTCACCTGTGGTAATCCTATAATTCCTCTGATTCCTAGTAACTATTGAAATACAGTTTAACTTCTGCCAAGATTCATATTCCTGATGAAAGAAGCATCAAATCATGCAAAATTCAGTTCAGTGACTTTATTACCTGCAGTTTAAGAATATATTGTATAGCCTGCTACTTTATATTATTAAATTACATTGTTTCTTTGCAAAATAGTTGAGTAAGCTTGAGTCAGAGCAGCAGGCATCAATTTGTACAATACATCTATAGAGTGAAGAATGAAAATATGAGAAAAATAATGCACATTATCTTTAAAATACAGAAGTCCCCCATATAAAATATAATTCAAAAGAATAGGGAGACGTTCTCTTTCCCTGAGTACAGTTCGGGGTTTTCGGAGACAGGAGAGAACGTCATTTATTGCAGTCTCTTATCGAGTATCATACCGCCTGATAAAAACATGTTCCTCTTTCATGTTATTGAATTCTTTTGACTTCCTAATCTGTTTATAAAGGAGTATTTATCAGGTTAGAAAAAGGAAACAATGACCTTTGTAGGACATAAAAACGGGAATAATTCAATAACGTATTCTATGATGTTCAATATTGTCCTAAAAATGTTGCACTTGTATTATGCAAATTATAATGGAATTACAAGTAAACTTAGGGCGCTGATTATTTTTCTGAGACAACATTAATTGCATTATGTATTATGTGCCCAGATAGTTCCAATTGACATATTTTCATCGATTATAAAAAGAAAGCTTCACGACAAAACCCAAGCAGGTGAAGACACCTACTACAAGTAAAAGCTTCGTCCAAATCCTGTACCTCCTAGCCCTGATTGCATTTTAGGAAATACAAAAAGGGTACATAAGAAAACAAGGAAAGCAGCCGACCAGGAATTCTTCCTGTTGAAATTGAAACTGTGAAGTCGCTCTTGAAACACTTTTGAAAATGAACTAGAATGAACAACGAATGAGTGCACCAATAGGATAGATTGTGTGCCTTTGACAGTGAAACATTTTACCGTCAGACTTAGAAATGTTTTCAGAGTAAGTCTCAGTGACCTGGGCAGAGTATCAGGGTACGTGTGATACCAAACATTTGATGGCCCAGTGAACTGTCTTTGTGAAGGTGACAGTCCTTTTTTTAGAGCAAGGCATGGCCGTTTGTGAGTGGTATACATAGCTCTCAAGATAGGTGCCTCTGAATTACCTTAATGCTCAGATTGGAGGATTTAACCCGAAATATTTAGATACTATACAGTTCAGGAGGGGTGTATTTCCAAATGCTTTTTTTCTTTTGACCATGCAGGCCTGGTACCAATAAACCCAGTCACCTTCAGAATATCTGTGTCCGAATTCAAATAAATCTTGTGCTCATGTTCTATTGCAAACATTGCACTCTCCCATCTCTCGCCATCTCCACCAGTGTTCCCAAACAAGGTGATATTGTTGCTCGTGCTAGAAAGGGGAAAAGGAGTGTGGGTTAATAGAAAAACTGACAATGTGCACTGCGTCACATGGATTCATCACTTTTGCTCATCACTTGTGACTGTGAGGTGTAGTAGGTGTTGAAAGCCATCTTTAGTATGTTAAAGCAACACAAAAAGATAGTGGACGGAATGCTGAACATTGTCAAACATTCTATGAGCTTAATAACTACATCAAGCTTCATCACTGTGCACTCTCTGTGGAGGAGGAGTTACAGTATCTACTTGATTCTTGATACCTTTCGCTTCAACGTATCTATTCAGAATCGGGAGTGTAGTTTGGACTTAAGAATCACTGCGGTTCTGCCACAGGATACATACAAGTTGAATGTGACAACCCTACAGTCATTAGAAAAGTTTATATTAAATGTGCAAATAGTTCAAAGATTGATATCCACCACACAATTAGGCATTCAGAAATACAACTTTTTATTCCCAATATTGTTTAATTAACTCCAATGGAAGCAGCTGTTTTTTGCAGAGGAAATCCTAGTTCTATATAACAAGGCCGTGCCAGTGGCAACATTGTATCACAATTGACTGGCAAAGAAGCCATTGGCCACAAGGAAATTTATGCTCAGAGAGCCAAGATGGCTGTCGCATCTCCAAAGTACTCAAGCACTCATGGTCTGCTTGGAAATGTAGGTTATTGTCTGGGCTCTGTGGCACTGTGCACTCTCCATGTATTTGATACATGTCTCAATCCAGACACTAAAGGGGCCAGGTTCAAGACTGATTTGAATATAGCTGTGTTGGAACTGAGGTGGCAGAGTGAGCTAAAGAATGATGATGGATTCAACCCAGATCTGTGACTGGGGGTGAGTGTCTAAAAAGTTTCAGCGCTCCGCCCATCATCTCCTTGTGTTTGCTTTGTTCGCCCTAAATTGGCAGGGTATGCCCAGACGTGGGTCCCTTGCTCACTTTGCCACTGGATTCAAGCTAGCCTGTCTGATAAAGGGTGTTACCCAGAAACCGATCCCAGGATGCTTGTTTCCGGTTCAGGGAAGACCTGGCTTGACAGTTCGGGCTGGTCTATGGACAATTCCTTAAGATTAGGCAGAATTGCACCAATAAAAGTGACTATTTTTAAAATGCAGAAATCTTGCAGGGGAAACTAGTGGAGAGAGGCTACCTCAAATAAATTGGTAAAGTCAGCTCTTAAACGAGCCTGAATCACCCCAAGGGAAGAACTACTGATCCCTAAATTAAAATCAGAGAATAGTCCCTTGACGTGTGCTGACATATTGTCCAAAGGCGAATAAGATTAAGAAAATAATTTTAAAAAACTGGAGACTAGTACAACACCTTGGTATCCCGAGACCATTATTTGCCTTTCAGAAAAGAAAAAACACAAGCCAAGACCTGGTGAAGGCAGCACGACCGCAGACTGTTAAGAAAGATGTAAGAGGGATGTTGGGCCTTCCGCTAGTAGTGGGACACTTCAGATGCAACAGTTGTGTAGCGTTCAACATGACACAAGACTCACAATTCATGAAGATAAATAGACGAAAACATCTGCAGCTGGATTTCTCCAACTGCAACACAAAAAATGTTATCTATTGTGTAACGTGTCCGTGTGAAAAGACATATATAGGACAAACTACTCAACCAGTTAAAATGCGTATACTACAACACAAATCCAGGGTGAAATGCAAAACTCTGGGCGCCCCTTTGGTTGAACATTATGAGGCATGCAACCATACAGAAAATGAGATGTTTTGGTCCGTCCTATTGGTGGTCAAATGCCCCAATAGAGGAGGTTTACCACTCCAACTCAATAGAAAAGAAGCAATGATGATCGAAAAATACAAGACTGCAATCCACGGCCCTAATGACTGTGATGAGATCTGGGCATTGATTTAGATTGCTTATCTGACACATCAGAGCTCGAGTCATGACTATTAGATTCTGCCTTTCAGGGTCTTTGTGTCTGACGAGATGAAACGGTATCATATCTCAAAATATACGTATCATTTGTATATATTGATATAAATACGATTTGTCTGTGATGACATTCCTTATATATGATCAAACGCTAAGTTGGTTATTTGTAATATATATTGAGACTGCGCACTGTATCTATGAATGCAGAGCGTGCTTGGTAATTAGACGTGTCTCCCCAGAAGTCTAGAGCTTTTTTATGAAGTCAATTGAGTTTCCATCCACCTTGGGCCAACGGTTCTATTTCCTTCGTGTTTCATTCATTTATTATTATCTGTTGTCTTTCGTTATTCATTGGGTATTAACTTACACATATCTATTTTTTGACACCAGTATCTTTTCCCTTTTTAATATAATGATGTCATTGTACTTTTATTTTACTTTACTTTTTCGTTCACCCTTTATTTAGTAACAGGAATTGAACGGTGTGGACTCGGCGCTGCAGGGCTCTTGATACATGCGGAGTGTCTGAGAATAGGGAGCATTTAATTTGATAATTTGATAATAATGGTGAGTGTTCTTTGCGGCGCTTTTGTTTATTCTTTCTGACTGCAATGAGAAAAGGCCAAGTTAGATGTTAGTGAGCCCACTCTACCCCTTACTGTTTTTTAGCGAGTACCGGTCTAATAGTGGCGAGTGAACATCCAGCCTGGACCACTGGTTTCGAAAGGAATTTGTAAGGTAATCTCCCGGCCCGTACCCGTCACCCACTTGAGTGTTCTTTGTTCATGCTGTCACGTTGGTCACCAGTGTTACTATTTGCACTTTAGAAATAGGACTGGACCTGGAATCCAGTGTGATGATACGCCCATTGGTGTCAGACGTGGCCCCTTTTTGATCATTTTTGGCCCCCAGACATTAGTTGTAAGTGAGCACCATTCATGTTATTAATTATTTTTTTACGTAGATTGGTTGAAGGGCACAGTTGATTTATTCTAGTTAAAGCCTTTAGCGGCAGTAAATGCAACTGCACTTCTAATATATAAACTCAAATCAACTACACATTTCGGGTGATGGATCGCATGCAGGATTCACAATACTAGAGTATCACTTTGTGGTTACATGTGTAGAGGACGTTAATAGATGCTGCGCCCGGTGTACACTTTCACTGATACTAGAGCACATTTTTGGTGAAAGTGCATGGAAACAAATTATCTCTAAAGTGGCTCATTATATATATTTTTTCATATATTCTTTCATGTGTTCCGTAGGTGTACAGATGCATAGTAATGTATGTACATATTATATAATTGTACTATAGATCCTTCCTCATACCCCCGTCCTGATGAGACCCAAAGAAAGGGATCGAAATGCGTAGACTACTGGAAAAGGAGAAACACATTGATCATTGAAGCAATATATATTGATTGTTTTGCACAGAAAAAAGGCTATGATGAGGTGGAGTGATTTCCTCAGCTGTGTAATAGGGTTACTGCAACAGAGTCTTGTGTACGGACACTGGTTCTATATAAAATAATTGGGGTTTAGGAAATGATTCTGATCATTTGAAATTTTGTATGTAGGATGTTTAGTGTATATATAATTTGTTGTTGAAGAAATGTAAAAAGATGATTAGTCCCAACCAGATATGATATAAGAAATACATTACAGTTGTGGCTTGGAATGAACTATTAATGTGATTTTTTTTAAAAATAAATTTAACATTTGATGGGATTAGGACCCTATGTACAAGAATAATTAAATGTACTCTGATATAATTTACTTCTGATATCTGTTCCTCCACCTCATATTGTCTCTCGAACTTGTTCCCATGAGGAATAGGGTCAAGACTGATTTGCATATAGCTCTGTCTGAACTGGGGTGGCGAAGTGAGCTAAAGAATGATGATGGTTTCAACCCAGATCTGTGACTGGGGGTGAGTGTCTGAAAAGTTTCAGCGCTCCGTCCATCATCTGCTTGTGTTTACTGAAGGGATCACTAGCTTTTCCTTTCCTGATATGGACTCAGTGCGAGCGGACTTGCATTGTAACATTCCTGTGCTTGCTGAGTCTTAAACAGTAAGAAATATCTCTAGATCCTGCTTCCTGACAAGCTGTAGGGAGCCCACAAAACTAGGACACAGTTCCAAAAGACTCTCGGTAACAGATTAGAAATACCCATGGCACACAATGTTTAAAATGCCCCAAAATATGTCTATGACATTGTTTTCAAAATCCCTGTAAAGCAAAGGTTAGAGTGGGGGGCACCATTTCCGCATCACTCACACTCCGACAAGGGACCAGACAAGGATTCCCTCTTTCTCTGTCACTTTCCTTTTTAGCTATAGAGCCCTTACTCCAACACCTGAGAGAAAATATAGACATACCTGGTATGGAGCTTGGCAGTACAATCTTCAAAGTAGCTGCCTACACAGTTGACGTCCTAATAGTGTCGAGAGACGCTAAGACGGCTATCCCTGCTCTGAGAGATACATGAATTTGCAGAAGTCTCCAGCTACACACTTAATAATGACAAGACAGAGATCAAACTCCTTAACTAGCTAGGGGGTAAAGACATTTTGGGAGATACAGGCCTGTCATGGCAATCAGAACCAATTAAATACATAGGTCAACTATTTACCAATGACCTTGCCACCACACTAGAAGTGAATGAAAACATTACATTCAAGAAAATCTCTGAACTACTGAACGGTTGGTCACCAAAGATTTTATTGTGGTGGGGTAGGGTGGAGATGATCAAAATGATGATCACACCTGTCATTAACTACCTTATCAGTATGCTTCCGATGATACTATCAGAATACTTTATAAAGAAAATTGACAAAGCCCTCAACATTTTTTTATGACAAGGGTAGAAGCCTAGAATACCGTTGGTAAAACTCAAACACTGCAAAACCCAAGGAGGAGCTGGATTGCCCAACTTTAGAAACTACCAAGCCGCTTTCCTCTGCAGACATGGGGCAGCCTGGTTTGCAGAAAACCCATTGTATCACCTTCCGTGGGTTGAAGTTGAAGCAAACCTAATTAAAGGCATTCCGCTACCTGCCATTATGACTATGCACACATCAATCCTTCCACACTCAAAATATATTATCCAAAACACTAAAGAGGCCCTCTCACACTCAGATGTTCACTCTGATGTCAAAATAGATAAATCCAACATTGCTGCCCTCTGGAATAACCCTAGACTGAGATTAGGTGGTAACCTAACTTTCTGGGAGGACTGGTCACAGAAAGGTATCAACTTGATTAAAGATTTGTATAAATATACCCTCCCTAAATATTTTGCTAAACTGCAGCTAGAAAAGAACCTGAATAACATAGATTTTTTTACATTTTTGAAGCTTAAAGCTCAGATCTCTGAATAACCCATTAAACCGATATCCCCTTCTCTCCCCCTCAAATTGAATCAACTAACCATAGCTGGTCATATGGTGTCTAGAATATATAAAATACTCATGTCTAATCCAGGTAAATGACACACAGCTAAGGAAAAAAAATGGGAAAGTGAAACTAACACTAAATGTATCAAGTGTGATTGGAAACGCATACATATGAAGCCATTTAGGAATAAAATCTCGCCATCGCTTTCACAGACGAAATATTTGATTATTAACAGAGCCTATTGGACACCAGCCAAACTGCACAAACTTAACCTCACTCAATCTCCCCAGTGCTGGAACTGCAACTCTCAAGTTGGGGACTTACTACATATGTTATTTTACTGCCCTCTCCTGCAATCCTACTGGGATAAGATATTTGAATACATTACACACAACTTACATATTAGCCCAGCCAGATAATTCTCATATATTATAGTAGGCTCCTCCCTAGACCCCCAAATACAAAATGACAATGACTGGGACCTTCTGGACTCAATGCTCACACTAGTGCGCAAAATAATTTTGAGAAACGGGAAGAACTTAAAACAGATTGCTTTCAAATCATGGCAAGAAGGGCTAAGAGGTGCAGATAACTTAGATCTAAAACTCTCTCCCTGGCGCCCCCCTTATAGGAAGATGTGGGGCACTTTGGACGCATCCTCTTATACCTTCAAGCCACCATGCATGTCACCTAAGACACCTAAATATACACATAGTGTATATACTATAATTAAGTCTTGAAAGAACAAAAGATTGGACTATAGTCTAAAGGTCTTGTGCAGATAGAAAGTGTCTAATTGCCTTCAATAGTTTCAAATAGAACAATGTCCTCTTAGCCCTGGCATTAATTTGAGATTTAAGGTATAATATTTTGCCAAGCGTGAAATCTAATGATTTTGCACAGTCATTGATAGCTAGGTTGCACTCAAGGATTTAGCAGAGGTTGATCCAGGATTGCACAGGTATGTGAAACAGAATACATGGGATTAGTAAGAACTCACATTTTAATTGGTTGAGTTTCAAATAGTGGATGTGTCACTATTTCACAATTAAAAGCTAAAGGGATTGCGATAGCTGCAGAATAGTGTTAGATGGAAACATGTTGAGACAGAGCACTGTATGATCGGCATATTAAAAGTCAAAAAAGCCATAATTATTAAGGATGAACTGAGAGGCTCTTGATAAAGATTAACCTCCTTTCTGTTGGTTATGAGTCTTCAAAAGGAATCACCAATTTTAATCAGTTTGGATGGAGAGTCAAGTAAAATATTACAAGTCTTAGAACTATGCTATTAGTATCCATGCAGTGTTTACACAACATTAAGAAGGGTATTATGGCGCGTAGATGCCGCCTAAATATCTGGGAGCCTACTGACCTCACCACTTACACTACACAATGGGTCACACTTGGTCTCACGGTTGCCAAAAGGAACATTGCTCAGCTCTGGGGAGCCTCACATGCACCTAAAATAACAGACTGGAAGAAAGATCTCGACTGGTGTATGTTTAGGGAAAAAACGGTGTACATGGCCCGTGGCTGCCCCTAGAAATGGTCCAAGATCTGGGACCCCTGGAATGTCTATTGTGTTAATATTTGTGTTCCACCCCGTAATGTTGATTGTGAGGATGCCCCTTATCCGTGATCTCCAATGAATTATCCTACTGTATCTGTATAGGTAATTGTCTCCACTGTAACTTCAACTGTCACGTTTGCTGTACTGTACTTTTATGTCGATTTTTGTCAATAAAAAGATATTATAAAAAAATAAGAAGGGTATTATGCTTCATTGTGTCAAATGCAGCGGATAATTCATTCTCAGACCTCTGGTGTCCCATTATATACCTGTTTGAGCCCTCCGTTCCACCAACACCTGCTTGTTCACTGTTCCATTTATAAAAAAGAGCAAGAAGGGGAGGACGGTCCTTTGGATAAACACGGTGGCCATATTATGGAACACCCTCCCACTCACAGTGAGACTTACTTTCAATGAACTCAAATTCCATAAACGTATAAAAACTTGTCTATTTGATAGCTAATTCACCCCTAGCACTTTGGTGGATTATGTGGCGCTTTGCTAGTGCTGGGAAGCCTAGTAGTTGCAATCCGCTCTACAAATGCGCATAGAATACAATAGAATAAACTCAAGCAGTGCAGTGTAAGAGCTGCTGTACTCACTGAAGCCAGATTCACTGAAGCTGATTGTCTAACATATATTGATTCATTTGAGAAGTTACACAACTTTCAGCAACCTTCACTAGGAGTGGAGGCTTTATACAGATGAACATTCTATTGTGTCAGCTGATGGGGGAACTTGGCCAACTTCAAGGCGGTCTGTGAACAAACCTTGTGCATGAGATACTTAAGTTAAGTTCATCCAGTAGATTGACATCTAGTTGGCCAATTTATTTGGAGATAATAAAAATGTGTGAAAAGGTTTGATTGTTTTACTTTAGCATTAGTTTGCTTAATTATCTCTCTGACATTTTTGTGAAGTGTGACCACTCTCGCTTTCCAATCAATGTTTAGCTTTAGTAAGAATAGATTTGAATCTCTCATCAAAGCACTGCACATGTTCATTACACTTAGTCACTAGGTTTTCAACAGGGAAGGCCAAGGAAATATAATTGGAAAATGGTAGCTCAAGGAGTTGTTTTGGGGATTGTTAGCTTGGTTGGCCAAATATTTGATAAAGGTGGCCCTTGCATTATAAATGTGTTTTTTGCACACTATTATGACTCTGGTTATCAAAGTAATTTAATACTAAGATGGTCTCCAATTATTTTTCAACACTCTCAAAGTTTTTTTTCAAAATGGTTACTTAAAAAGCACAGACCAAGAATGTAGTTTTTTTTGTGGCTTTTATGAGCTGGTACTTGATCAAGAAGTGCTTTTGTGCATTCACATTATAACTCAAGGAGCCTTCGCTACTCGTTATCTCCTATTTTATTTGGCTGAAGGTTTTGTTGTGGGTGAAAGGTATTGATAAAGGACCTGTAGATGATCTAACCAATTTATCTGATAAGGGTTTATAGGTAGTGAGTAAACCGCTTTTAAAGATTAATTGATATTGACATGCCGCAGTGTCACTAAGATTTCATTTGCTTATATTTTGAATTATTGATCCGTGATTAAAAATAAAGCATTCTATTGTAAATGATTACATGATTCTGTCAAAACCTAATGACATAGGTTTTTTTCTACAAACCTATTACTGAGTTAAACTTATTTCGAAATAAAAAACTGTTGATTCAGTGGACAAGATCGAGGATAAACACATATATATATATATATATATATATATATATATATATATATATATATATATATATATATATATATATATATATATATATATATATATATATATATATATATATATATATATATATATATATTCCCAGTGATGCATCTCCACTGTGGGCTCTGTAAGTAGGTTTGGTATGTCGTTCAATCTTACCCTTTCTAAGGACATAACAGGTACTGCTAAACTGAATTAAAAATAGAGTCATAACCCTAATATCTACAGACCACCTCAAGTCCGAGTGTATAACCTTACGTTTACCTATAAGATCTCGAAAATGATTCACCATGATGCAGCCACGTTACACCTCTGAAAATGTTTCTTTGCTATTCTAACAAGACGCGGCTAGTATGTATATGCTCGCTGGAAGAGTGCCAAAGATTCCTTCCGTAATGCAGAACAAGTTTTGCTCGAGTCCGTGTGAAAGATGTATTGCCAAGTATGAATGTAATTAATTCAAAATGGAGTCCTTGGCAGTCATTTATACCGTCTTCGATCAGACGAAGAACATTCTCAGGAGAGTTTCTTCGACTCCTGTGACCTGCCTCTTAATGCTACTCAAAAGTTTCCTTCTCCTTTGTAGGTCGAGGTGCGTGAATAATTATAATTTCAATATAAAATAGGTCATCAAATTCTTAAACAGCAATGAGCGTATCATTGAGAAGTCATTTTTGAACTATTCAGTTTAGACTCTTTAAATACATCCTAAAACATAGTACTTCAAATTGGGTGCTAACATTCATCTGAGCGCTTTCTCTTTGTCCTGTGTTTGCAGTGGGCAGTGCTGTCCGATCTGGCAATATGTGTAGAAATGACCTCTGTGCCTATCCTTGCGCCTATTTTGTGCACTTTTGTGCAAGAATCTGATAGCTGGTGGTACCTTGTGGTGCAAAAATTCAACAACGTGCAACAACACATTGTATATTATTGTCAACCATCACCAATCTGTGGTATATTAAAGGAGGCATTCCACAAAACTAGCCAATGCAGCAGCCTTTGACTCTGAGAAGCATGAGGCCTCTTACTTGCATTACCATCCTAGTGTTCTCATCCATTCTTCTTTTACATAATATTCCACCAGAGCCTCAAACCCTGATGCTTGCTCATAACCTTAAGAAACCCTTACTCTCTTTGAGCATCCTGACGGCCCTGGTGCCAAACACCTTAAGGCCCAGAGCCTTCTGCACTCTGTGCCCTAGTACCACTTCAACATCCTTTTGTTCCTACCCTGTAGGGACCCTGGTGTCCCAAATATACCTCGCCAGCCGGATATCCCCTCCGCTTTGAGCATCCAAAAGAGCTCCTTTCAAAAAACCAAAAATGGATGGTCAGCAAGTAAGGCAATACCTTAAGGCTGTTGTACTGCTTGTGAGACAGATGCAACTGAAAGAAATCACAGACCGTGGCCCGTGAGGCTATAAGCTGAATCCTACATAAACCATGTCTACGCACCATGATCATATGTATTCAGCGTAAAGTTCTAGAACACCTGGGCTGTATCGTCACTTCAGGTTGATATATGCAGCAGGTATGTACATTTTTCACACTATTGAAAAAATATGAAATCCACTGAAATAATTTGTTGATGTTTAATTAGGGTAACTTCCTTCTCTGAAAACTATACCGCTTAAGTGGAAATAGTTCGAACTTTCACAAGAATATTCCCATCAATTACAAGTAAGGTGATGATTCAAAGTCTCAAAAATTCCAGAATTTGCTATTTGAAGTTGTTGTGCAAACAATCCCTCCAATGCTTGTCTCATGAAATTAACATTAATGACATCGTGTATGAAAACAACAATGCCCCTCTTATGGCATCGCTGGTGATTTCGTTCAGTTCTACCTTTACTTCTGAACTTTTTTGTTTTAAATTTCTTATCCTTGCTGCTACCAACGGATTCATACAGTTTTCATTACCCCACGGTATGAGAAGGTGGTCAAATAATAAAACTAATAGACACAATGAAATAATTAAAACACAAACTCGTTGAATACAGAAACACACATTGTAGATGGGAGATTGCTCGTCGGAGTGTGTATTGAAGTGTTTTGGGGGCTAGAGATACATGGAAAACGCCACACGGCAGTGTGTAGCGAAATCGTAATCTCTCATACATTTTTTATCAATGAAGCACAGTCCATGCTATAATATTAATACTCCTATGTTCAACGAGTAACATGCAAATTACCCACACACACGGTCTCGTTGGGAGGAATAAAACAATTTCCCTTTGTGCTATTGGCACCACATAATCCCACGCATTAATAATATATTATCTGAAAATGAGAAAATGGAATGCTCGCTTATCTCCTTTCTTTGTTTACTGCATGATAGACTGTGCCGGTAGAAGTTCACGGGAGCATTACCACGGGAAATTACAAAGATTACAGTGTGGTGGCTGATGCACGGGGGTACAGTGTCATTTATTTGTTACCTAGTTTTGCATAACGCGGACAGACCCACAGATGACAGAGTCTTCACAGAGGTGCATTTTTACAAAATACACTTCAGAAGGCATTATATTTAGAGATGGATAAGGGAAGGTTTGATCACTTTCAGGGTGAAGTGTATGTGCATGCAAAAAATACTCAGAACAAACATAGGGCCTTATTACGATGGTGGTTGGTCAGACCGCCACCGTATCGGGTAGGAGACCATCCAGCAATGAGTCCACGGTCCCACCTGCCCAATCTGGATGAGACCGTCAGAGCGGCGGTCGGAAAAGGTTCTTTACTGCTGCGGCATGAGCTGCGGACCAGACCAAGGGCTGCAGCACCTGGCTCAGTGTTTAAAAGCACTGTGTGCACGTCCATACATCGTGTGCCAGGCACCATGTGGTGCCTGGTACACGGTGAATGGATGTGTGGGTGGGCAGTACATCTGCCGCCAGACCATTTAGCAATGGGCCAGGGGGACACTGCTTGGGGCCCCTAAAGTCTGTTTCCCTCTGCCTTTTCTGGGGCACCGTGAGAACGCCTGGTGCCTGCTATGTCCAGTCCGGCCCTGTCTGCGCTCTGACTCCCGGTATTATAATGCGGCGGTTGGACCGATGGCCTAGATGTCGGGTGGACTGCCACCGACCACTTTTCGCTGGAGGTTCCCACCATCGTAATGAGGCACATAGTCTCAAGATAGATACCATAAGGTATGATTAAAGTGAGCTTGGGTCTGGGCTTTATGATGCGTTCCTGAGGGAGAGAGAACTCTGTACGCTCTGAAAGGTCATTAGAGTACTACCAGCCTGTATTAGTTATATGAGGCATTGGCATGAAATATAAGAATTTTTAATTCCCTTTAAAAATGACATGATGGAATTGTCTTTTATGCCTAGAAGGATGGAATTCCAGAATGCGCAGACTTTATGCCACATTATTCATGCCAACAGGTATTATGCCGCCTTCACTGCAGTGGCTAATTATTAATTAAACAGCACTGCATATTCAGACGGTTGGCAGATTAGTAAGAGGAGTGGGGGCATTCCTAAAAAAAAAAGTTAAACTTAAGTTTGTCTTAAGTTTTGGTCTTAAGACAAAATCCTAACTTAAGACAAAATCCTAACTTTACTACTACTAAAGGCCTTCTGTGAATGCCAAAACTAGTACATTTAGGATTTTGTCTCAGATTAGTTCTGTGAATCGGCCCCTGAATCTTACCCATGGCTGGTGCGTCAAGAAACCACGGGACCTCTTTCTGACCCGGTTTGCATTGTGTTTGCACCAAGCAGTGTGTAACATGCTTGATGCAAATCTTAAGTGAGATTTAAGACAACACACAAGGCCACTTGGCGTGGCTCTGAGTTGCTCCATAATTTTGGAGTAAAGAAACGCAGCGCAAATCGCTGCATTGTCTTACTCTGCACTGGGAGGCATTCCATGAGTGTTGCGTGGGTGTTCCCATGCAACTCCCATGGTTCTTGACGCATTCACATATTATCCAGAACTGGTAAACTTGGAAATGCGCCAGAAATATACACCTTTCCAGGAGAGGCTTAATGAGGAGAAATATTTTTATTTCTCCTTGTTACGTCCTCTTTCTATTTGTGCTGCATTCTTCAACACACATAGACATAGGAATATGCCTCTCAGGTTTGTTTTTGTGCAGGAAAATGCCTCTTCCTGCACAAAAGCAATTCTGCATGCAACGGAGGCATCATTGCACCATGGTGCCTGGGTCGGCGCTAGGCTGCCACAAGGGCGCCAGTGCAGGGTGAATAGCAGGAATGCGCCGCATCACCTAAAATGCGGCACATTCCTGCCCTTTCCCTGTCATGCACTGCAGCACTGCAAGGTGACTTGCTGCGCTGCACAGTGTGTCAAGTTCATAAATTGGCCCCAGGGTTTCCAGACTCCTCAGTTGTTGCTGAACTCCTGTGATCCGTAGTTTCTGGTTAAGGTATTTTTGTTTGCCTCCATGTAGTGCTTTGTGAGTGACATATGCCAGTTCGAAGATATTCTGTGTTTCAGTTGGATGCCAGTTCATGGAAATTATGAACGATGTGGCACATTCCTAGGTCCAGTTGTGACTGCTACAGATTGGGAGTGGTGGGACAGGGGTGGGGAGGGGCTATAGGGAAATGAAAAAAAACCCACTTACCTGGGCCTGCCAGCCACTGCTTCTCCTCCGTTCTCTTCTTCCATTCTCCGCCAGCAGCAGGAAGCATCCAGGCTCCCAGTAGCCAATCACAACACTCTAATGCAGCGTTGTGATTGGTCTGAGCGCCGTGGTTCGCCGCTCAGATGGGGACTGGGAGGCTTTGCATGTTTCTCACCAGGTTATGTAAAGCAAGCCTGGTGGGGAAGATGCAGAGTGCGGAGGACTGTTTGGCCTGCCCAAGAGGGCCGGCCAAGCAGTCATGCACACTTAAGGAGTCCAAACCACTCCTCTCCCTGCTCTGGCCCGCCCCTCCCCGAGAACCACTGACTAAATTAGGAAAAATAAAATCACAATATTCATATATTATTATTATTTTATTTATCCTTTTGAGCAGTGGGGCGACACTCCTCCGCATTCGCAGATGAGCTGCCTAGGTCCCTGGTAAAATTCCCAGCCCTATGGAGTCCTCTGCAGAAGGAAGCAAAAAAAGACTGTTGCGAGAAGAAACGTGTACATCAATGTTTACTCACAACCCCTTGTGAGCAAAGCCTAGAGAAGAAAAATAAGTGCTGTAAAGAGGAGTGAAACTGAGCTGCTGAAATACTTCCTTACGTTCTTTTTTCGAGGCGGTAATCCCCTGTAGCGTGAAATGAGGCAAGCTCAGATATTGTTTCTGCAGTGTGCTTTGTCTGACTACAATATTTGCTGACCAGAGTTAATGTAAGTAAATGTCAATGTTTCAAATAGTGTCTGGGTGCCTTTTCAAACTGCATTCAGCATAGGTTATATATTTGCATGAATATTTAGTTCTAGAGTATTACATGATATTGTCATTGAATCGAGGTATCTTAATCAGACCGATGTAAGTTAATATATTTTTAACTGTGTTAGGTCGTCCTGTGGTAATAACGCACCTTATACCTTTGAACTGCGAATCAAACAGTGAATTCACCTCAGTAAACACTCCGATCGAGAGTTGAAGGTCAGGGCTTTAAGTGGGCCGGGTCTCACCGGTGCTGAGCACCGGCAGTTTTTTAAAGGGGGCCTCAAAACAGCTCTCTATCAGGCTCTGTTTTGTTCCCTTGCACAGGACTGCAGTGGCCGCAGGCACATCGATGGGTGCGTGCAAACACTGCTCACTTCTCACTAGTGCAGAAGTTATGGCATGACGTCATGCCAGGTTAGCGTTGTAGGGGAAGGGAAATCCTTTAAAGAGTGTCATTTTCTCTCTGGATTTCACTTCCCTTTTTGAAACTCAGGAGCAGCAACATTGTTGTGATGTCACTAGGGGTGTAAGTGGAAGCTTTTTCAATATTATATAGAAGCCATATTTTCTGTCTATTTATCTTCTGCAACTAACAACTATTGACAAAGCCAACAGATGAAGGTCCAGTTTTGCCCCCTTCCACATCTTGTAGGTATGATGTTACTTGTTGTATCATATATCTGGATGCAATGACAAAAACAGCAAAATACAAGTACGGGGGCACACTATGCCCAGCACAGATTCTTAGCTTATGTGTTTGTAAGCCACGCCCTTAATTACAATGACCATGCCCCTTTGAGAGACGCCCCAATTTTTTCATCCCACTTAAGGCCCTGTTGAAGGTTCTTTATTTGTGAAACGGCACACACGTATATGTAAACTGTTCAAAGCCGTATTGAGCATAACATTTGCATAGTATTTCCAAAAGACGGAAATTAGAGACACATTGTTACATTTCCAAGAAGGCACTCAACCAGGACTTTTATTTTGTAGATATGTTCAGCACCATCCCTATGTCGACCTGCGTTTGTTTGCCATGTCTGGCTCTCTGATCCAGGCTTTGTTAGCTGAAAGGATAATAATTCCAAGAGTAAGCATACCCTTGTGGTTTTTATTTGCATAGCTAAGTATTTGTGTATCTATATCTTTTCAACAAACTCTGACTGGCACACACTACCAACAGAGCTATCTACCTACGTTGAAAATTCGACATATCGTATGTTACTATCTCATGTGACCTTTTTCCCATTTAATACAAAAACGTCAGTTTGCAATTAATCTTCAGCTTAATTGCTATCAACGCCCTCACAGAATGTGCCTATTAGGATGTAAAGTGTGGCTATATGGTATCCTCGTATTGTGGAAACACAGTTTGACTTGTAAAAAGGTTTATATATGCCCAATTTTAACTAATGTCATAACTACCCTGATTAATAAGCCATCTGCCAAGCAGGCTGTAGAATTCTCTATGGTACAACTGAGAATAGCATAGGCGTAGGTGTAAACACTGCCTTCTTCCTTCTTGACTGATTGCAAAGGCTCCTGAGAGGAATTGAGCACGTTAATTTCTATTTAATTTAATTCACGGGGAAATCACTATTCTCATATTCAAGTCAAATACATGCCTTTCGTGTTCATTAACTGGCTTTTAGCTTGAAGCCTACCAAACAGCGCAGCTGTCTGGTTTGCTAAAGACATCTTGGGGACTTTCTGAAAGCCTTCCTAGAAAGGCATTCAGCCCATGGCTTGCCAGGTTGTCTGTGGTTTGTAACTTACATTTGCTTGCTTTCTATTTGCTGGCTTTATTTGTTTTATGCTGTCCAGCTTGAGTTGACCTATCCCGTGTAGCCTGTTTACTGTATTCTTCGACAGTGCTCGCTTTCTCTAAAGTGGCCTTTAAATTTTGCTCTTATCTTGTCACATTTGTTGTGCATAGACAGAAGTAAAATGTCATGCTCCATCTTCTGAAGAAAGTAGGTGTTTATTTTTCTTTCTCTGACTTCAAAGTGAGAACCTTTATCTGACAATCTGGGGGTGCAAAACAGGGTGGGTTCTTTCCTTTGATTTTGTGTGGGGGTTTCTCATCTTTTTTATTATCTCTCCCTTACTCTGTTGCAGTTTTTGGGTTTTGCTAGCACTATGACACCTTTGAGTACTGTGTGCCCTACAAATTTATTTTATTTACTAAAGGCTTTTCTCTAACACACAACAAAATGTAAATATCTGTAAATGAACTGTGCAAATATTTCAGAATATATCAGAATTAGGAAAGCACAAATGAAGCACTTTTTTGTAATTCTGAAGTGTGCTGGAAACAAATATTTGAATATGATCAAAACAAATCAATACACTAGGTGATGCCACTTCAACACATCGTTTGGGTGCTGTATAGATCTATCAGTAAAACCTGCATGTCTGTGCAAATGTAATGGTCATTTCAAATTGAAAATGTGTTGTCTTCACTCTAGGCCACACTACTCTTCTCTAGGACACTGCCCCACTCTACGACACATATGCACTACCTATGAGGGCGTTCATAGAGTGACGTTCAATTCCACTTTATGCCACTCTACTACACTCCAAGTCACTTTTTCTCCAATCCATGACACTCCACACTATGCCACTCCACTTTATGACACTTTACTCCACCCCACTCCACTTTGTTACACTCTAATCTTTGCCACTCCACTCTACTCCACTCTAAGACACTTTACTCTACTCTGACACTTTACCTCACTCTACACTACGCCACTCAATGCCCCTGCATCACTTCAATCTATAATTCTCTACTCCACTCCATTCTACAACACTGTACTCCACTGCACTCTACAGCACTCTACTTTACTCAGCGTGACTCTATGACACTCTAAACTACTGTATACTACTCTGTGCTACTTAACTATAGGCCACTCTACTTCACTGTATGCCATTCCACTTTAAGACACTTCACTCTATGACAATCCACTCTACGACACTGTATCCCATTCCACTCCACTCCACACCACTCCATGCCACTCTACTCCACTCTACAACATTTTACTCCACTGTATGACCCTCCACTCTAAGCCCCTCCATTTTATGCCGCTCCGCAGCCTCAACTCTATGATACTACCCTCCACGACTCTCCACTCTACGACACACCATGCCCCTCCACCCTATGATACCCCGCTCTACAACACTCCACTCCATCCCACTCCACACCACTCCACTCTATGACACTCCACTCCAACCTACCATGAAACTCTATGATCCTCTACTCTATGATCTTCCACTCTATGACACTCTATTCTACAACATTCCACTCTACAGCACTCCACAACACTCCATTCTATGTCATGAAACTCCACTCTGTGCCACTCCATACTACAACACACTACTCTACTCTATGCCCCACCACTCTATGACACTCTACTTCACTCTACATCACTACTCTCTACAACACCCTATTTCACTCCATGCAACTCCCTCTCCGTCACTCAATGCCACTTTACTCCACTCCACTAAACTCTATGCCACCCCACTCTATGACACTTTTTGCACTACTCTCTATGACACTTTATTCCATTCAACTCCAATCTATGCCCTCCAGTCTACACCCCTCTACTCTATGTCCCTCCAATCTATGCCACTCCACACCACTCTACTCTACACCACTCCACTCTACTTCACTTTACACTACTCTACTCCACAACACTCCACTCTACTTCACAATCCTCTACTTTACTCCATGACACACCATGACTGTCAATGAAACTCTTGCTGCAGCCAGTACCAATCAATGATTGGTACTGGCTGCAGCAAGAGTTTCAGAGAAAGGTCAACACAAATTTTTAATCTGTCTTGATCAGTGCTTTATTTGAGCCATTGTTTCCTGGTGGGGCCAACCATCGTTCATTTTTGGGGACCGACACGTATATTACTTCATCAGCCATTTCTCGAGAGCAAGAGAGGGGAAAATACCCAAATGGGAAAGAGAAGGAGGAGGAGAAAGACGGAACATTTGCACCAAGGGAGAATCCAGAAACCCGCAAGAGTGAGATAAAGGGGCAGGGAGTGTGTGGCAGTGGATAAAAGAGGCGTGAGGTGGATTTATGGCTATGCATTACTGGTATTCAGCACTGCGACATTTGAGCAGCTCTTTGGGCTCTAGCACTTATTATTTTACAAATTAAGCACTGATCTCGACAGATGTGGCAAGAATGTTTTCACATCATTAAACAATGCAGGCAGTCTTGACAATACGCCATTAGTCACTGTGCTGTAAAGCTTGTAAACTTGTTCAGTGTTTGCAGGCGGTGGACACAGGTGTTCAATTTTGAGGACCAGGACTTATTTCATCTGTCTTTGACATAGAGCAAGAAAGAGAAAGGCAGAAAATGAAAGATGGGGAAAGAGAATAATAGGAAAACAGTTTCAAAGGGGAAAGGCACAGGTGTAAAAGAACCTGCAAGAATGAGATAAAGAGGCAGAAATTGTAGGGTAGTGCAAGAAAGAGAAAGGTGAAATCAGGACTAGGCAAATTTGGGATTCAAACATTTCATTAGGCAGCACTTCTGCTGACTTCCCATGTATATATAGTGGCACTGAAATTATTTTTTTACACAAATTAATCAGTATTAATCACCAGCGACTGGTTTCTCTCACGGGTGATTAGCAGCACTATACAGATACTGTTTGACGGATCGATTGTCTAGAGTTGCTGTTTTTTTAAATTGCAATATCATGTTTGAATGTTGATTAGACATGTTCATAGGCTACTTTAATGCAGGGAAATTCATTCTGAACTATTTGACCTCATTCGAAGATCTGGAGGAAGTTAGTAATGTGGTCCCTGTAATTCAGAGTAACCTGGAAATATTTTAGGTTTGGTGTACTCCTTAAGGAATTATACAAAAACGTCTGGTTTGAAGGAGGAGTTTAATGTTCGCCGGAGGAATTTATTTATATTGCAGGGGCAGCAAACACTGCTTCCCTGTTGCCTTGTTTGTTTACTACTGACTTTCTCCTTTATCCTAAGTGGTGTCATCAGCCCTATTGCTTTAGCAGCTTGAGTGGGCCCCCCCACCCCCAGATCTCAGTAGTGCCTATTTTGAGCAGTTGGTTTCCAGCTTTTCAGGCGCACCAGTTAAGGTCACATTCATTTATGGGGAGATTAAGTCAGTTGCCCAGAATTACAGGATGCTGAGCCAATGCCGAGACTCAAAAGTGATTCCCCAGCTCCGAAGTCTGCAGCTCTGGCCATTACGCCACATCCTCTCCCCACTTTCAGGGTTAGCAGTTGGTTCTGTTTTATGTGGCCCAACAGGTAAAATGGGCTGGTGCAACCTGCCTCCTGATGAGAGCCTTGGCACTTATATTTTTTTTACAAATTAACCACTGGAGCTCAGGGCACCAAACCGAGTCAGCTTAAGCTCGATTTGCTTGTTACAGTGACTGAGCTTTATGGGGGTTGTAGTCCTCAGGTCAGTTCCTCTTTAAGGTGGCCTGCCTTTTGAGGACTACAACACCCGAAGGGCTGCAAGGGCTGCTTAATCTCCCAAGAGAGACATTGAGATTCCAGTAGGCATTGGTGGTTGTCGTAATATTTTGATAGAATCTGTGAGTAACAGGAGCGAACCACTGCAAATGAATTTCTCCCTTCATTCCTATAATCATGTGCATCTGCTGTGGTGTTTCATTGGTGTGGGAAGGCTGATTCCTGTGCTTCAAACCTACCTTTTCTATATGCTAAAAAGATTTCTTTTTTTTCTAAGGGTTAAAAGTGAAAGTTTTTCCCTAATAGGCAAAACTATGGCAATTACTTATTTTGGTATAATTGAAGTGTATATAGCTCAATGTAGAAAGCTTTGCCACTTCATTTTTATTACTTTTACTTGGCTTTTATAAAGAAAGTACACCACACCAGCATTTTATTTGGTCTAGAGTTTTACTTTCTTTATTTATTGCATTAATGTTTACTTGATATTTGGAAAACAAATGGCACAAATGAGGGTTAGTGTTTACCCAAATTAATGGTTATCTTTTCCAAACTAGTGACGCGCTGGGCAAGACAGTGTATTCAGCCGCGGTCAGTAGTAGGAGTAACTGCAGGGCGGTGATGTGGGAAGGGGGAGGGGCAGGGTGGGGGGTAGTAAACTATGGATTATGGAGGTTTACAGGTAAGTTACGAATTTCGTTGTGTGCACTGCATCCCCAAATGCGATGCAGTACACGCAACGAAATTCGTTTTATTAATTTATATGTTAACTTACCTGTAAACCTCCGTAATCCATAGTTTACTACCCCACACCCTGCCCCTCACCTCCCCACGTCACCGCCCTGCAGTTACTCCTACTACCGACCGCGGCTGAGTGTATTCCTGTTATTTCAACTGTTCAGAAGGGACGGGAGGTGAAAGGGAAAGACAGCCAGAACGATGGATGAGAGGAATTTAAGGAACAAAGACGCAGAGGTGTTAGAGGGGAGAAAAGAGAGTTAGAGACAAATTGAATTGGGAGAGGGATGAGAGACTAGGAGGGAGACAAAGAGAACAGTGGACATGAGTGAGGGTGAGACAAATTGGGCAAGGCGGACAAAGAAGCAGGTGTTGAGTAGAAAAGAAGACAAACCTGGGAGAGAGGGAGTAACATGCAAAATGAGATGGGAAAGCAATGCAGTGGGAGGAAACAGACAAAAAGAGAAGGATTGAATGGGAAAAGGGAGGCAAGAGGAAAAGGGTAATATTATAAAGAGGGAGAGCCAGTAGAAGAGAGCGAAAAGAGAAGTAATAGGAGAGACTGAAGGATATATCTTATAGGAAGAAACAGGCTTGCTTGCTCGTGCAGCTATTCTGGATGTGGGTCAAAGTGGGGGGTATTTATTTTTCCAAGCTCCTCCCCTGAACCTGAGCGATTTTTGGCTGAATAGAAAAAGACTCCCAATGATTAGGCCTGGGTTAAATTTCCGTTCCGCTCGCGGAAATTGCGATAATTTGACATTTTCGCGTTCCGCAGAGAGCGCGAAAATGTCAAAATTTCCGCATTCCACAGCGTAGCGATAATTAGTTTCTTTCTCGCGCTGTAAAATAATACATTCTCGCGCGCGCGCGATCGCCTTACCTGAATCCCTGCGTTCGCCGACAAGTTTTCCCGATCCGGTCGCGTTCTCCACAAGATGTTGGATTGTTGGTAGCCATTTGCGCTGTCTCGCAACAGTTCGCGCCCGCAGTAATGTCATTGGTCGCGCGATCATATCTTTCCTCTCGCGATCATGCACCGCGAGAAGAGTGAAAACAAGATGGCCGCGCCCACAAGCAACCGCATGTGTAAGTTGGCGAGCCGCGACCATGCAGAAAATACCGCGAATGGGCGGGAAAAAAACTTCCGCATCTCCGCGATATTTCCGCGTGTTTGCGGAGATTTGTAACATTTTCGCGATAATTTGTGAAAGTCACTTTCGCAAATTCCGCCCACCCCTACCGATGATGACAAATTCATGTAGGGTTGGGTGGTAGATTGATCATCTTCTTCATAATGCGTTCTCTGTTTGTTCCCAGAGAGATTCCTGTAGCCACCCTACTATCAGTCAACATAGAGGGCAAATATTTCTACAATGAGGCTATGGTGAATGCTGCAACGAAGTGAAATATTGATTTCATTCTAAAGGATGCACTTTAGGAAGAGGTTCCTCAAGTTTGGTAATTTGTTTACTTGTTGAGGTGTTGGCCATTTAAAAACCATTTGTCTCCGGGAATTCACACAAGAGTGCTAACGGGGTATAATGGGGCATTCTACGATTCAGATCTTTCTCTCAGACACAGCTGTCATGGTTAGGCTGTGAAAACAGACACATGTTCGTTAGGAACCTGAGATTTAATATTCATAGGTAACAAAGACATGGTTGTGTTTATCAACATGTCCAATGATTTACAACCATTTTTCTACATGATTATCTGCAATGGTTCTGCAAACATTTGCTTTTGGTCTCAGCTTTGTGATCAGAAGGGGTTAAGTCTGTGTGCTAACAGCAATGCTTCCAGGGGATTACAGGCATTGTTTACAGATAATGCATAATGGTGTTTTTGAATAAGCCTGTGGAGATGCAAAATCCCGCTTTAGCCTGTCCTCAGCAGAGGTCTGATCTGAAAAGTTAGCTCGACCTCTAATTTCGAAAATATAGCGATATCAAAATGAGAACATTATCAAATATTATAGAACAACATATTTATCAAGATAAGTGGGGCAATGGCTAAATACCAATGATGCCACAGAGGGGGGGGGGGGGGGGGAAGGAACACAGGAAGTCCCAGCAGATACCAAATATTAACTAAATCTCGGTGTAAAGTTGAAGGATTTGTAGAAGGTGGGGAATATAATCAAAATGAAAGAATACATTTAGTCAATTTGCAAAAACAAATTCAGAAGCTTTTGTTGTGATTGAGTTACATGGTTTAGTGAAGAGAATGATTTCCCTCATGAGAGCAAAAGCGCATCACTTGAGGTATTGTTAGAGGCAGCGGGCTCAAACATGTCCCGTTATGTAAAGGAATATTACCAGAACCACACTAGGTCACTTTGATTTGGTTGAGCAGGGTGATCTGCTCTGGAAGGCCCTGCAGCTCAAGCCACTCTCCAAGTGATGAGCGTTGTACTCTAATGATGTTATAGGATGTTAACGTAGATGCAGCAGGTAATGCTTATTATTGGTGAGGATTGCAATAGTGGACGCTACGAGGAGATCCTGATACAATATCTCAGACAAGGGACAAAGTTGTCAACCTATTGTGCAAGGGTTCCTTTGTTGGCACTATGCAGCACAATGTGTGCCAGAGCATGGAGAGTGCAGAACTGGTTTGAAGATATGATGCACTTCTGCTCTCTCCAGGTGATGCAACACAGGCAGACACATTCCCTTTCTGCACTGCTGTGTGCCACTTGTCAGTAAATCTGGGGAGAGAGAGAGAGAGAGAGAGAGAGAGAGAGAGCGTGAGTCAGGCTTAGGAGCTTGAAAAATCCCTTTTCTGAATGGTAATGCTAACAATATATGCAAGATCACAATATTATTTTCAGAGCTGTAAGTTGACATTACTCACATTAACAAGACAGAGACTTGAAAATATTCCACTTGCAGAAAGCTTCAGAGCAGGCTTCAGAGCAAGCTTCAGTGGTTAGAGCTACAAGATGATCCTTTCTCCTGCAAATCAGACTGGGAATTAAATCGAAAATATTTGCTTGCCTTCCGGGAGCTGCTACATACAGGCATTGTTGGTGTTCCGGAGTGATGACAAGAAACTGTGCAGGCCCAAGAATTGGCAGCAGCGTAGCAAAGTGGGAGCCGGAGGGGTGGGAGGGGGCAGTCCACCCAGACGGCACGAGTTTTGGGGGTGGTGGCCTCCTCCCCCAGTCTAACTTACCTGTGGCCATAGCGGGGCAGCAAATGCAGAGATCGGCAGCCCCCCCACCGCTCTTACCTGTGGCCATTGCGGGGCAGCAAATGCAGAGATCGGCAGCCGCCCCACCGCTCTTACCTGTGGCCATTGCGGGGCAGCAAATGCAGGGACCGCCACAGGCGGCCAAAGGTCCAGCTACAACACTGGGAATTGGGCTGACTATAAATCTCAAACAGTAAGCAGCTCCAGTGAAATACGAACAGTTTTTTTTAATGAAAACGAATCTATCAAATTGACTTTATCAGCCAGATTTTAATCTGAAAAGCGTCCCTCCTGGTGGATATTACATTGTGCAGATTTTATGAACGTGACTAATATTGTTCTCTAAGTCTGACATTGTTTGAGAATTCCCTCCAAGCAATGTAGTAATGAGATAGGAGAAATAAAATAAAAAACATTACCTTTTGTTAATTAGTTTGCACTGTAATTTAAAATGTTATGTCGAAAGAAGAGTATAGAGCTATGGGTTCGTGATAAGAATGTTGAAATCATTTGTGTAAATCGATTGTCAGACAATGTAATCTGTTGGAAAATATAGGTTTTATCGCCAAAAATTGTCATTTCACTTTCAAATGTAAATCAGTTCCAATTGCAAACAGTTGTCGCGTTCAAATGTAAACCAAGGTAAAGTGTATTTTCTCTATGATAAGCGCTTGCGTGCCATACTTTGTTCCGTTCCCATTGCAACTTTACTGGCTTGCAAGTGGATTCTCTCCTCTGCTGCTGCCTCACCTGTAAAACCCCACACTGTGTTGTGGACTATTTGGAAAAGAATGCCATCTGTGGAAGCTACAATATTGACTCTGACTTTGTAATGAATATTCTGCATAGTGCACTTTACTAAGGGATTGCGGGAGGCTATGGTGAATGAGCTACCTGAGTACAGAGATGGGCTTTCATCAAGCCTTGCTCTACCCTCATTGTGACGTCATTTGCACCCGGCATCGCTGCCTATAAAACCCTGCGCTGTGACTCAGAGCATCAGTGATGCAGCAATGTGCTGAGCACGATAAGCATGCTGCTGATGGCTCTGAAAAGCATGCAGGTGGAAAGAAGTTATGCAGGTGAGTCTCTTGATAGCTAATTATATTAATTAAGTTTGCCAAGTTGAAGTTGATGATGTTCTCTTTGAACTTATATTTAAACTATCTTGCTAATAACTAGTGGCATACAACCACATATTATGATTTCTCATTAATACATTTTTTATCGTTTTAGTGGGTCTTCCAGGTATGCCACTAGCAGGTTGGTTTTTGTGACATGAGAAGCTAACTCAGAGGGGCTTATTTATGAGCCCTTGCGTCTTTTTTGAGCTGCCGGGGCGTCACTTTTTGTGACGCACCAGTGGCGTAAAAAGAGAGCCTTGTTGCACCATATGTACAAAGTGACGTATCTACATAGAAGCGTCACTTTGTAAACCCCTGCGTCACATTATACCTGCACCAGGTATAATGTATGCAGGGGGGGCGTTCCGACGCAAGAAAGGGTTATAGAAGTGAAGCAGTGAAAGATTTCACTGCACCACTTCTAGGACGCAAATGCGTCATGAGGCATGCGTAAGACTGACTCAGGCACATTTCACATGCGGCTTGCCCATGTGTAATGACCCATTGCTGGAGTTACATCACTTTTGTTACACACTCCAGCAATGCGTCATTTTTGCGCCTACAGATACGTCAGAAATACTGAAGTATCTGTAAGTCCTTGCGACATGGATGCGTCTTGCAGTAAATATGACGCATCATTGGTGTCGCAAGGAGAGCTCAATGAAAAGTGACGCATCGCTGTTTTCTCGCAGCGATGCGTCGCTTTTCATAAATAAGGCCCAGAGTTTTTTGGGCTCTTTAATTCTTGTCCCGGAACTCCCTATGCTAGAGCTTGGTTTCTGAAGCTCCATTGTCTTTTTAGGATTGGCGTAAGACAAGATCTATCTATCTATCTATCTAACTATCTAACTATCTATCTATCTATCTATCTATCTATCTATCTATCTATCTATCTATCTATCTATCTATCTATCTATCTATCTATCTATCTATCTATCTATCTATCTATCTATCTATCTATCTATCTATCTATCTATCTATCTATCTATCTATCTATCTATCTATCTATCTATCTATCTATCTATCTATCTACCTACCTACCTATCTATCTATCTATCTATCTACCTACCTATCTAACTATCTAACTATCTACTCCACTGTTTTGCTGTTGTGTCATTAAGATGTCCCTTTCTCCCAGTACAGCATAGACACGGGCAAAGGGTCAGCCCACATCAGTCACTGGCTAAATTGAGTGTGAGTGACAGCATTCTGCTCTTTCTTAAGAAGAACATTCACACCAAAGCAGGGACGACTATGACAATGTGCACTTTTTGAGGCCAAATCTATTTTTGTTTTTATGTTTTTTATAACTGAAGCTCAACAGCTCTCCCATCAAAAACGTTTTACAGACATTATGGCAAAGCAAAACAGAAGCATAACAGCATAGACAACGACAAAAGGCTGTCTCCCAACGCCAAACCTATTAACTTTACCAATGCTTGCTTAAAGTTTTGGTTTCAAGAGAGATTAAATAGTGATTGTACCAGACGACTGTGTACGGCTGAAGGCAACCAACCGGACCTTTAGGTCCTAATATAAGTTCTAATATATGGAGAGCGATAAGTCAGTGATCACAAACGTCATGAATCAGCTGCTATTTGACAATGACGTATAATAGCTTTGATAGCTTGTGTCCCATGAGTGCTCAAAAACATGCTAGATATCACTACAAATGACTGGCCCTCCACCACCTCACACATGGGTTATGTTTCTGTAGAGAAAGTTTCATTAGCAGGCAAAGCTATGTTTATGTTCGCCCCTGATTGGTCTTCAAAGCATGTTGTTAGGAATAATAAACACCAGATTTGAGTAGTAAGCAGATTAAAGATTCCCCATCAAGGTGGTGAAAGTGGCCTGGTGTTCAGTAATATGGCTTGCTCCTCCCAGTAATAGCATCCGTGACGTGGACGCTAGCATGGGATGTGGAAGCTAGCATGGGATGTGGACGCTAGCATGGGATGTGGAAGCTAGCATGGGATGTGGACGCTAGCATGGGATGTGGAAGCTAGCATGGGATGTGGACGCTAGCATGGGATGTAGAAGCTAGCATGGGATGTGGAAGCTAGCATGGGATGTGGACGCTAGCATGGGATGTGGAAGCTAGCATGGGATGTGGAAGCTAGCATGGGATGTGGACGCTAGCATGGGATGTGGACGCTAGCATGGGATGTGGAAGCTAGCATGGGATGTGGACGCTAGCATGGGATGTGGAAGCTAGCATGGGATGTGGAAGCTAGCATGGGATGTGGACGCTAGCATGGGATGTGGACGCTAGCATGGGATGTGGAAGCTAGCATGGGATGTGGATGCTAGCATGGGATGTGGAAGCTAGCATGGGATGTGGACGCTAGCATGGGATGTGGACGCTAGCATGGGATGTGGAAGCTAGCATGGGATGTGGACGCTAGCATGGGATGTGGAAGCTAGCATGGGATGTGGAAGCTAGCATGGGATGTGGACGCTAGCATGGGATGTGGACGCTAGCATGGGATGTGGAAGCTAGCATGGGATGTGGATGCTAGCATGGGATGTGGAAGCTAGCATGGGATGTGGAAGCTAGCATGGGATGTGGACGCTAGCATGGGATGTGGGAGCTAGCATGGGATGTGGACGCTAGCATGGGATGTAGAAGCTAGCATGGGATGTGGAAGCTAGCATGGGATGTGGACGCTAGCATGGGATGTGGACGATAGCATGGGATGTGGACGCTAGCATGGGATGTGGATGCTAGCATGGGATGTGGAAGCTTTAAGCTGGAATCATCAGCATCAGATGCTAGCCTCGGCACTCACAGGTCTGTTCCAGATATGTACCGCCTCAGACTGCAACATTTTAACTGTTGTCAATGGCCTCAACTGCACACAAATACCACAAGGAAAACTACAAAGAACGATGAAAATGTCTTTCAAAATGGTATGCTGAATAAGGCCACTTGTGATAGAACAGGGAAGACTGACACTTGACAGTTTTCCTCCCCTGCTCCTTAATGAATGCCGTGTACGGTTAAAAAGGATAAAAGTAACAACACTTTAGCCCCAAACCTATCAGTTGTCCTATCGCCACATAGAAAGTTTGCGAAGGCTGGGAAGTAACCACGGGTTGAAAGAACACAGTTAGGTTCTCTGAGTGAAAGGTTTGCTGCCTTACATTATATATATATAACCATGTGAGTCACCTCAAGCCGTCCGTCTAGGGTGGGAATTTTGCTCCCATCCAAATAAAAAGTGGGTAGATTATCGCTGGGCAGCAGTACTGCTGCTCCAGACAAGGTACATGAGGTCACTGATTGACCTGGAGATCACCTGCCTGGTTCAGCAATCATTAGTTTAATTGAAAGTAATTAGGTTGACTTTAGGACTCTCTCAATAGCCAACACGCTTCCCGAAAAACAAATATTGTAGGATAGAGAGAGAGAGGGGGTGATTCTCCTCCATGTAAACAGGGTGCCAGATTGAAGATGCTCTTGTTGAATATTCCTGGGACCTGTGGACATAAAGAAGACTTTGATATAGTCTCTGAAATGATGACTTTGGTTTCGATATAGTCTCTTACATGATGACTTTGGTTTCATCTGCTTGCAGGAATCCTGAGCACCCATGCCTATAGCTGTAATTGCTTTCCAAGCTTTGGTCCATTTTTCAGGATGCTTGTTTAAGGGCAGAGCAAAGCTAGCCTGCTTACATTCTGGTCTTTCAAAGTAAGCTGAAGCACTCTAACGCTTTATTCTCTGAAGGTCTTATAATAGGTGTGAGGTGTGTCTGGCTCAAGACAAACAGCCTTGTAGAAGAGTTTATTATGATAACCAGCTCCTGATGGATACCTGCACCGCGTGCATGCATATGGTTAAAGACGATTATTATGGGAATATATTCTAGTAACCATCCGATGACTTGATGGACTGGACTTGTACTGGAGGATTGCTCAGGTTAAGCTATTAGCCAGAAGTTATTGTAGGCACAGAAATGATGTGCAGAGCAGTTATTCACTATTTTAAGGCAACTTTGCCATATACACCTCCACTGTGAGGGTATATCTTTTATTTGATAATACGTTCTTTGATGGTATGTCTATGGGGAAATGATAAATTACTTAATTGATAGAAGAATGGGAGGAACCTCTATGGACAGGTCATTGCTCATTAGGCCCCTCTTCTTTTCGTTCCCTGCAGTAAGGCCCTAGGTATCATGTACAAAATGAGTGTCAAAGGTCATTAAGTCAGTATACCTCCATGTGGAATTCAAAGCTTGGTTAGTTTGAGAGTCAGCTAGTATGTCAGAATCTAAAATAAGGGTTAGGGCGTAGCAATATGATGATTGTGTCACTACTCTTCACCCTTTCTATTGATACATTTAGGGGAAGTTGGATGACAATTTAAAATGGCTGTTTAAAATTCCAAGAGAAAGGATGCAGCAAAGATTAAAAATTAGTCTGTTTTACGAATAAAATCGTATTCTACACGTTGTTTGTAGGACTTCTTCAGATCCAAATAATATTGAAACCCAGTTGGAAGAACTGGGGAGTGATTATATGTTATGCATCAGACAAACTGTAAGGAATTTTCGGGATAGTGATGGCAACATATGGTCAATTGCAAATTACAAAGAACTACACAGGCCTTTGGATCGTTGTGGCCAGAGGTGGTAGCCAGATAAAAACTGAGCTCGGGGTGTATCCAGTGCAAAGCAATGTAAGTGCTCAGGAGGAGGGCTCCCACAAGACTCGCTCTCACAAGCAAGTAAAACAGTGACAATAGAATGGTTTTGATTGATGGATGGGTCTGGAGGCAGGATCAATAACAATTGAGAGGCAGCATACCAGAAGAAGGTGCCATGGGGCAATTGGAGGCTGTGCCGAGTGGTCCATCATCAGTCTGCTCTTTGCCCAATGCCAAAGGCAAGCAATTCTCTTGAGTTGAGAAATTATCCACAGCAGAGTGAAGTGCTGATGGTGATGGTGATGAAAGAAAAAAAATTTGGAATCCATCCCGACGGAAATCAAATTCGCACTGGAACTTGAGAAAAAGACCCCTTGTCAGTGAGATGGGAGAAATGAGACAAAGTCACTGCTAGCAAAGCCATTAAAAAAGTAAATTTATTTAGGGTGGGTGGCCAAAGGTCCACAATTGCAAGCCCCAACCTGGCACAAGACCTACATATGAGGAAACCATAATTCTTAGCGAACAGAGGAGAAGAAAATAATTTTCAAGAGATAACAACAACATGAGTACCGTGCTCGGTTAGCAGACTGCAAGCAATAGCACGCCCATTCTGGTGTTTACTCACTGACCCACCAAGCAAGATATATCACTGTGACAACATCTGAACCAAGAATGAACATGTAGACATGGAGTGAAACAGTTTGAGAGGAGAGCCGAGCTTTGTCAGACACGTCCTAGAAAGGAACACTAGAATATCCAAATTGTGAATGATGATAAAGCGGTGGTTCTGAAGCAGGAAGATGAATTGTGCCCAACGGATATATTAGCAAATCATGCCCCCCACCAGTGGAAAACAGAATTGTAAGGAAAGCATTTAAGGCAGACAGCAACATATTTGATGAAAGCCACCAACAGATCTGTCCCAAAGCATTTTGAACAAAAGAGGATCTCTGCAAGAGATTACGAGAGCAAAGAAGAAGATAGCTGACGTATATGTGCATTGGTGTTCCCATTACAATCTATGAATTATAGAGTAAAAAAAAGCAGAGTAGAGGAAGAAAGCATTGGAACTGCAATCAAGTGGATCACTGAGCTGAAAGAACTCAAAACGTGACTAAAGAGGCTACCCATTTAAAGACACACTCTTCTTAACAGTCTGATAAAACTGTAAAGAGTGCAACCCTTTAAGGGCATTTACGAGCGCACGAGGGAGAAAGAGGAATAACATCTCGTGATGGATGTGCACTCACTAGCACACCTGGGGTCTATCAATGCACTAGCGGGGGATGGGATGGTTAGGGTAAATGTCTAATTTGGATATTTCAACGGGGAATTTATGATTGTGGAGAGAAGAGAGGATAGGAGAATACACATCTCAATGGTCAGATGGACCCTTCCCCTTAAACACAATATTGACAGGTATCAAGGCTCAGTTGGTAAGGTATACAGGATTCCATTCTAAATTACCTTGTTGATCAGATGGAATGTGTGGGGTCTGAACTACCCAGAAAAGTGGCACAAAACAGGGCAGGCACATTGATTGGAATCACCGGATGTGATATGTTTACAAGATACCCATCTTCTCTCAAAAGATATCAGATATATGAAGCACAGGCTGTTGCTGACCCAAGCAAGTACATTAACTAAGCAGGAAACCTATGGGTTATCAATCAATCAATCAATCAGTAGAGTGTGACTAATCATCCATAAGATGATCCAGGCTTTGGGTTGCTTGGCTAATTCGAAAAAACAGACTTAAGTTCCTTCCTGAAGTCCATGAGAGAGGGTGATGATGGAGGTGGCAAGGTAGGAAAATGAACAGCCTCCCAAGTAGTTATGGCAGATGTGAGGTATTTGTGAGAAGGTGAAAGAGGCGGCGTGGAGGACTCTGGAGGGTCGGTGAAACTTCAGGTGACGCTTGCCATATTCTGGTCTATTCTGGATGGGGAGCCAGTGAAGGTTCCAAAGGTGATGTGGGTCTGTTTCAACAGGTTAAGGATAGGTCTTGCAACTGATTTTTGTATCGTCTGGATTCTCTTCATGAGTTGGGTATTTGTTCCTGTGTACGGTGTACGGTGCATTGCTGTAGTCCAGTTGTCTGGTGACTAGGGCTTACGTAGCGGTTTTTCTGGCGCTGATGAGGATCCATTTGAAGATTCTTTTGAACATACAGAGGGCAGAAGAGACCGCACTGAACTGTCATTTCATGGTGAGTTTGCTGTCCAGGATGATGCCAAGGTTGGGGGCATTGTATGTCAGTGCGGGAGTGGGTCCAAGTTCGGCAGGCCACCAGGTGTTGTTCTAGGGGGAGGTGTTATTCCCAACGATTAGGACTTCGGTTTTGTCAGTGTTGAGCTTCAGACCGTTGGTCTTCCTCCAGTCAGCAATGTTTGTCATGCAGTTGTATGGAAGTTGGGCCTTGTGGTGGAGGGGGTCTGGTGAAAGCGAGAGGATGAGCTGGGTGTCATCGGTGTAGGATATGATTGTGAATTTAGGGGTTCTGATGATTTCGGCCAGGGGCATCATGTACATGTTGAAGAGGGTGGGCCTAAGGGATGAACCTTGAGGGATGCCACAGATGGTGCTCTTTGGATCCAAGGTAGAAGTTGGCACCCAGACTCTCTGGGTTCATCCTAAGAGGAAGGATGTGATCCATCTGAGGAGATCTCTCTGGATACTGATGTGGTGGAGTCTCTTGATGAGTGTGTGGTGGGATACGATTTTGAACGCTGTAGAGAGGATCAGGGCTGCTGATTCTCCCCTGTCAAGGAGGGTTTGGATCTCGTCAGTAAAGGCGATCATGGTGGTCTCAGTGCTGTGGTTGGCACGGAAACTGGATTGCGAGGCATCAAGGAGGTTGTTTCTCTCCAGGTGTTCAGTGTGCCGGCAGTTGATGGCTTTCAAGAGAACGTTGGTGGGGAATGGGAGCAGCAAGATGGGTTGCTAGTTCTTGAGTTCACTGGGGTCAGCAGAGGGTTTCTTGAGGAGGGGTCTGACTTCTGCATGTTTCCATCCATTGGGCGAAGGTGAATGTGGCGATGGATGCATTCATAATGGTGGTGAGTTGGCAGCTGATTTCCTTTCTCCCGAGGTTAAAGAAGCAGAGGGGGAAGGGGTCCATGGGTGCTCCTGAGTGGATGACTTCATGATGGCTGTGGTGTTCTGTGTGGTAAGCCATTCCCACAAGGTGAGCGGATGGTCGGGTGTGGCATCCGTTGGTGTGAGGAGACTGTTGAGGTTAGTGAGTTCAGTGGGTTGGGGATTGAAGTTTCTGTAGATGGTGGATATCTTGTCATGGAAATAGTTCACCAGTGTGTGGTAGAGTTCCAGTGAAGGGGAGTTCATGATCTCGGTGGTTGCAAGGAAGGACTCTCGACTCTCTGCCTCTGCTTAAGAGTTCCTTGGTGTGGTTGGCGCTTGTTTCAATGCGGTTCACCATGGCATCTCTTTTTGTGACTTTGAGGTGTTGGTGATATTTGTGGAGGGCAGACTTGACGATGGCAAAGTCACAGGAGTATCTTCTGGTGTGCCATGTTCTCTACAGTCATTTACCGCTGGGTTTCATTGTCCTGTACTTTGGTGTGAACCAGTTAGCTTGTTTGATGGATCTGAGGGTCTTGGCTGGCTTGACGGTCAGACTCTATCAATTTATCAATTTATGAAAATCTAGCAGTTGAGATTAGATAGACATGGGAGGACAATAACATGGGTAGATATTTCATTATAACAGGCAAGCTAGAGGGGAAGGACTTAACAATTGTGTCTTCCTAAGCTAGAGTGGAAGGATTTAACAATTGTGGCTTCCTATGTTACCAACAAGAATCCAGATGGGTACTCAAAATCATTATGGAATATAATTAGGGAGAAATGGGTGGGCGAACTGGCTTGATTGAGAGACTTCAATGCTGTACATGCACCACATTTATATAGACCCCCCCAAATGTTAGATTCCTCAGTGAAGGGATGGTGAAAACTGATAGCAAAACAATTCTAGACAATGCACTTTACAATTTCTAATGTCTGGAGAATGGTCCACCCCAATGACAGAAAATATACATACATACAAATCACAGAGAGTGCTCTTGAGACTCAAACAATTCTTTGAGAATGTCAATAAGGCTGATAAATTACTAAAGACAACTAGATAGAATCCTTGTATTTCAAAGGTGATAAATGCCTCAGAAGGACTAACTGAGTAATGACTCGATAGTGGGAATGATTTGAACCTAAAAAGCTAGAACAACACATTACAGAGTACTAAATAGTCAGGGTAGTTAGATACCCTTCTATACACAAATTTCCCACCTCAATTGGCCTACCAGCATATTTTATAATAGATTTGTGGGACTATTGTGAGCCTCAACCAGGTAAAACTTAATAGCTCATGTAAAAATACAGGCAAAATCACTAAAACATGAAGCAAATATTTCTCTGATGCACAAAGAAGGGAAATCCAAAATAATACTGTAAATCCCATAGACCAATTACATAGTTTAATCTAGAAATACAGATAAATACAAATATATTGGGCAACACACTAGAAAATGTTATGTCTCTCTGGATTGACCCAGAGTAGTTGAGATTAATAAAAACCAGTCAACCTTTTGGTAATGTCCAGAAGGGCCACCATTTAGCAGAAAAGGCAAACAACTTTGAAAGGCCATTTCACCGAGTTGATTAGGTATTCCTAAAATATACCTAGTGTGATTTGGAACTGGCCCCATGATGCAGAAATACTGTTGCAGGGATTCTGCTCCTCGAACAGAACTATGCTTAGAACCATAGTTCATCAGTATTGCTAGAGTCACCGTATCACCTCAGTACCTATGAGTCTGAGTCTGACTAGCTATAGTCCCTCACTTGCCCTCCTAACCTTACCAGAGAAACAAGTGAATTGGCACCCCAGAACACAACACTCTTGACCCTCGCAGGGATTGCGGTAACAGGACACACCCTTTCGATCTCTCACACATACTCAGCCACAATAAGTTAACCAGGGGACACAGAGGCAGTTTAGAATATTTATTCAAACTATTGTGCTCTGAAATGTAGTATACCTGCCACAATTAGAAAGCAAATGCATACTAAAAACACCATTAGCATGGATAATAATCCATATATCATGAAAAGCCCTTTCCTTTATAGAACAGTGTATCTTAAAGCCCCTCCCATTTGAATGAAGCTAAATGATTATTTATCAAAGATCTCTGGGATTATGGGCAGACCCCGTACCTTGCCATGCACAGGTGGATCCTCTACATCACAGCAGCTGCTGTACCCTTGTCTCAGAGCTCTCGTTCGATTAATCTGTTTCCTGCTCAGGTGCTCATCTATATGATAGGACATGTGTGCATATAAACAACAGCTGCATTCTTATGTTATGTCTAGGTGCTAGTGGCTGACCAGAAATAATAACAAGGAATATTGTTGTTTGAATTTGTCTATGGTGTTCAGACTAAATCTGAGGAAAAGAACAAAACGTAAAAACATATGCAGGTTCTCTGTGAAAGTACAATGTGGCATAAAAGAAAAACATGTTTACATACTAACATGTGCAAAGGAAAATGAGGCCTACAAAGTGTACAGTTAGGCTAACACAGGGAAAACTACAATAGGCCATGCAGGAAACACATAATAATATATTTGGGTTAGTTATACAATCTCAGCTGCCCAAATATTAATAAATGGAGGGGAAAATACAACTTCTTTTTATTTGGAGAGAGGGACCAGGCTGGGATTCTCCTTATCCCAACTTCTCATTGTACTGGCACAAAAGATCAGTCAAATGATAACTTTAGAAGGGATATCATTAGGATGTACCCAACATAAAGTATATCTATTTGAAGATGACATTCTACTCTTCCACGACATCTCAAGACATAATTACAAGCAGTTTGGGGTATCCTTAAAGGATATGCCTTCATCTCAGTAGCCAAAGTGATTACTCAAGGGGTGCTGGGGTTAAGGGTACAAAAATCAACACAGGAGAATTTGGCTCCATCTCTCCTTTTCTTTGGAACGGGGAAGGTCAGATACTCAAAAGTAGATATAGGGCCATCTGTTCAGGGACTGTTTAAAGCAAAATATCCTTTACCAATATCAGACATTTGGAAAGACCTAAACAGATTATGTCAATTAATTTATTCTAGCTGGGCTGAATAGCAACTTTAAAAATGAATCCTCCTGAGGCTGCTTTATATGTCTCAAGCACTGCCAACCCCCTTCCCAAAAATGAAATGCAGGTTCTCTGTGCAGAAAATTAGGTATTTATAAGGGGAGGCATGAAACCCAGAATAGCTCAAACAAATTATGTTAAAATAAAGGTTTGGGAGGCCTAGGTATGCCAAGTTTAGAGGACTACTACAAAGCTGCTCAATTATTGATTGCGTTTGAATTTTTCATGTTGGCCAAGGAGAAACACTGGCTAGACATGGAAATGACATTAATGAAATACTGCCTGTGGGACATATTTTAGTTTCGGAAAAGCTAATAGATGCACAGTGCCTATGCATTGCAGATAATATGTCTGTTCCTGAGATTTCCAACAACATTTCGAGAGACCCTCTATAACTAAATTCTCATCGCTCTTCACTCCATGTGTGGTCATCTGGATTTTAACCCAGTTATATCAGTAAAGGGCTTAAGAAAATGGAGAAAGAGGATCTGCTTAACTATTGAGGGACTTCTTCTACCTTGGAACAGTAAAACTTTTGGTAGACCTGGCACCTTGGCGTGGGTCTCCCTTCCATTTTTCGCTGTTGCCTCATGTATTTTTGCTGGTGTTAGTTGCTCAGGGCACTATGCCACTGCTGTCCAGTGCCACAGTGCAAGTGCTCCCTATTGTAAATTGATGTATGATTTGTGATTCCATGATTGGTTGGTTTGGTTTACTTGTCAGACCCTAGTACAGTGCACCAGGAGTGCCCAGGGCTTGTAAATCCAAATACTGCTAGTGGGCTTGCAGCACTGGTTGTGCCACCCACAAAAGCAGCCTGTAAACATGTGTCTAAGGTCTGCCATGTCAGAGCCTGCGTGCAGTCTGGTACTGTCATGCTGACTGGGCAAGTGCACCCACTTGCCAGTCCCTAAACCTTCCCTTTTCTTCATATCAGACACCCCTATGGTAGGCCAAAGGGCAGGGTGCATTGTAAGGATAAGGTAGGACATGCCCTGGTGTGTGTGGCATGTTCTAATAGTGAATTACAGCCATTTTCGTTTTTCACTATTGCAAGGCTACCTGTTCTCCATAGGCCAGAATGGGCAGTTTGGGTATTACATCTTATAATCCTAACTTACTCAGGGAACATGGTAAACATTCGAATTTAGTATGCCTGAACTCAGAATGATAAAATACATCTTTTAGTGGAGTTGGTTTTAACATTCTGTGTTTGAAAATGCCACTTTTAGGAAGAATGCATTTTCTTGTCTAACCTTTCAAACCTGCCTCTGCTAGGCTGTGTATTCCTTTGTCTGGGTTCCTTGAGTGACAGGGCTGGGGAATTCCAGGAGACAGGGTGAGTTGTCCCAGTGGTGAATAGAGAGATCTGCACCTAGATGGGTGGGAGGAGTTGCACCTGGGACCTGAATAGGGCTGTGCCTGCCTTCCACAATGCTGGCTCCACCTCCTGGGGAGCGGCTGATGTCTCCGCCCTGCACAGTGAATGAAGAGAAGGAATCCTGTCAACAAAGTGCTCCAGGGCTGTACTTGCCTTCCACAATGCTGGCTCCACCTCCTGTGGGGCGTCTGATGTTTCTGCCCTACACTGTGAAAGGAAAGGAGAAGTCTGGTAAACAGAGTGCTCAAGAACTGGTTTGGACTGGGCAAAGGCCCCTCTGCCCTCAGAGGACAAAGGATTTTGGGGTATAAGTATTGGGACCCTGATCCCAAGAATTTAGATCACTTTGGGGAACAAGAAGAACCTCTGCTGAGGGAGGAACCAGAAGAAGCTGAGGAGGAAACTATCCCTGAACCTGGGGGATTGGCCTGCAGTGGTTGCCTTACTGCCAAAGAGAGGAGAAAGGAACTTTGTGTGTACATTTGCTCAACTTGTGAAGGATCTCCAAGGGCTTGGAAAAGTGCTTGCCTCCTGCTGAAGTCTCAGGAACAACAGACTTCACCCCCCAGCTCCCCAGAGTTCTTTGGAAGTGCCTGCTGCTGTTGTTGGGCCTTCTGAGGGCCTGCGTGTCACAAGGAGCTGGAAGCGCGACTCAAGAAGGAGAAGCGTGCCGCCGTCGGAGCTGTTGTTGTCGCATCTCGTAAAGTGTGTCTCCGCTGCAGCATCGCATCGAGCGGAAGCGTCTCTCATCATCCAGGAAGTGTCTCGCAACGCCGAAGAAGCGTGTCGCCATCGCAGCCATCGTAGTTGACGCATTGCAACGCATCAAGAAAAGCGCCTCGCATCCACGGAGAAGCGTGCCGCCATCGGAGATGCTGTGGTCGCATCGCATAAAGGGGTGTAGCCACTGCAACATCGCATCGAGCGGAAGCGTCTCGCAAACGTCGGAGAAGAGTGCCGCTGCCAAGGCCGCTGTCGTTGCATCGCGTAAAGTGTGTCGCAGCTGAAGCATCGAGTCGAGATTTCTCACAACATCGGAGAAGCGTGCCACATCTGGAAGATCTTCACGTCTTTATTTCTTTGCCGCAAAAACGTCATCGCATCAACATCGTTGCAACACTTTCGTTGCCCTCCGTGTCGCATCTAAAAGGTACATTGACTTAAAGCATTTAAGAACTTAAGAGAACAAAGCAAAATTCTACCATCTAAAGTAACAGTATTGTGTGTTTTTGTCGGTTAATGGTCTTGTGGTAAATCTATTTAAAGAATACTTATTTTTGATATAAAACCTGTGTGGTGTCCATCTGTATTGTTGTCAGTTGTTTACTGTATGTGTTCGCAAATGCTTTACACACTGCCTCTGAGATAAGCCTGTCTGCTCGTGCCAAGCTACCAAGGGGGTGAGCAGGGGTTATTTTAGGAGTGCACCCCTTACCCTGACTAGAGGAGAGGGTCCCTATTTGTCACAAGTGCATACCTGTGCCAACTAGAGACCCCCAAGTCTAACACCTTTGAACTGTGTAAAAAAGGTTTTGCAGTGGGCAAAGCAGAAAGGTTAAAATATATGTGAGTAAAACATTAAGTATCCTCACATACGATTACTTCAGCAGGCAACGACAGCAGGCAACAGAGAATTGACACTCTTCCCTGCATACAATTCTACGAGGGGGTCTTATAACGAATATATACAAAATATTAACCAATCTGCATACAAAACTTCACTGGCCATGCATGAACTCATGGAACAAACCATAGGCTAGAAAGGTAATCGATGACAACAACTGTTCAATGGGACAGTTGCTAAAAATAATTTGATTAATGTAACAAATGACAGAGTATCTTAATTCTGGCACTACGTAGACTCATCTGGAAGGGTTACAGTAGGAGTGTCAGATGCTAAATTTGCTTTACTAGTGTTTTGAGTATTCCAGTGTTCAAAATCAGGTATTTATCTGCTCAGCTGTAGAATGGCATATGTGCACATAAAGCTTTCAAGTATAATCCCTCTATTTGCCTATGAAAACTGCTAGTGAAAATATAATCCATAGGCTAATTAGTTGCTAGCTAAGCTAAATAAGAAAGTGGCTGCTACCGGACGGTGCTGGTGGGGAGGGAGGAGGAATGTATTTTAAAAAAAGGACTTACCTGAAATGACCGTTTCCTCCGTCCTCTTCATTCTTCCTGTCTGGGCCGGCAGCAGGAAGCACCCGGGCACAGCATAGCAGCATTGTGATTAGTCTGAGTGCCGTGGTTCGGGGCTCAGACTGGAACAGGGAGCCTGTGCATGTTCCTCACCATACTGTGTAATGCAGCCTGGTGGGAACATGCAAAGTACGCGTGAACTGTTTGGTAAAACAGTTAATGCAGACTTAGGGAGTGCAAACCACCCCTCCCCCTGCTCTGACCAGCCCCGCCTCGCCCCACCACTGGTTGCAATAGGACAAATAAAATGATAAAAATGACACGTTATTATCATTTTATTTGTCTTTTTGAGCAGTGGAGTGACACTCCTTCACCCTAGAGGAGGAACCACCACTGACTGCAAATAAGATTAAGTGTAAAGTCCGATGAGAGCTATCCAGTCAAGGAGGAGACTAGAATATTGTTTCAAGTTGAGTTAATGTTACGAAGAGGAACACGCTTAAATTTACCTTCTTGAACTAATATCACCTTGAAATTGTCAAGGAGTTATGTGTTTCTTTGATACCACGGTCATCACTACCTCCTTAGGTGAGGGGTTGAATGATCTTACTCTTTAAGTTTAATTTGCCCATCAGTTCATTAATACATCTATTAGGCCTATGGCCTAGTTTGAAGTACTTGGTGTTGCACTTTTTATTTAAAGAATCTGTTTACTTAAATTATATGCACCTCTAGGTCGAAAGCACTTCACCTGTTTGATTTGCGTTTGACTAACAAAGTATGTGCCTGTTTTGTGCAAATGATCACTCTTGCAACCAAACATCTAAACTGCAGGTGAGTAGGTCACCTCTGGGCTCTTTCATCATGCCCATACATTATGTGAATGGCTATTCAATTAATGTTGGTGATAAGTGAACTGATTCATGTTTGTTAGCAGGTTAAAATGCTGCTGCTGTTTTGCCCAAATTGTTTTTAGCTGATTCACACTGGAATAAATCAAGTGTTTACCTGTCATAAAATGGTGACTAATATGGTTTTAATACGTGTACTGACTGGCCGCTGATGATAAATGCATAATGAGATTATTATGATTTGCTTGTAATCTTTATGATGTTTGAACTGTATATAACACCTAATAGCTGTAATACTTTCAGACCAAAAGCAATCACATTTGTACACAGATTACTAAATATTTATTTTTCCTGCATGACATATTGGTGACCTTAAGTAAATGTAATAAATATAAATCAAAAGAAACTCTATGAACATTGATTTTTGTTGCCACAATCCAGTCATGACTTCCAGAAACGGAAATTGAGCGAAATGGCTAAAATGTAAATATGTGATGTGACAGAAAAGAGTATCTACATGGAAGTTAGCAGCACCCAGTCAGTGTCTAATGTAGCCTTAGAACTGAAAGAAGCCAAATCCATTGTATGTATTATTAGGAACATTAATGTATGTGATATCTGGTAATAAAGTTCACATTCAACTAATATTTTGCTGTTGGCACTCCGATCATTATGAGGAGCACTGGATAAAGAACTGCCTACCCATGTGGTGATACATACTCTATACCTCATTGGGGGGGGGTCGACATCCTATCACATGGATATACAAAGCAATTAGGGAATACACAGAAACACTGGAATCCCCTAAGACTATTTTGAGGAATGCTTGTTAAAATAATTATCAAATGTATGATCCTTCACAGGGCTTACCTTACACACTTTCGACTAAATCATATGTCCCAACCAGCCAATTTCACTTGTCCTAGATAATTAATCCAGTTTGCTGACTTCCAGCACATGCCCTGGTCCTGCCCTAGAATAGCAAGATTTTGTCATGCAGTACATTCTTCATTGAGCACGGTCACAAAACTCACCACATTAAATTCATGGGAGGCTACTGCCTTAGGTATTTTCCACAGGCTAAAAAAATCACAGGGTACTGGTGCAATTCGCCAGCCTCTACTAACTATGAACTGGAGGATCCAACACCCACGGCTCTGTCCCTATGGCGTAAGGCATTACTGGGGTGAAGCAGAGAGCTCTGCATTGCATTCGGGGGAGCCCGTCGAATACGCTGGCGCCCTATTGCTGCTGCCTGGGACAGTATGCTTCTACAGTATAAGGAACTGGCTGAGGAAAACACCCCCTCCCTCACAGTGCTAAATGTATAGGCCTCAGGTCCCCAGTTACCCTCCCTCTACATCACAATATGTCAGAGTTCACACCCGCTCCACACAACTCACACATTCTGTTTCGCAGCATTACACTATTATTACTCATGCCCCCCCAGCTCCGTTTTCCAAGTTTTGCAACTCAACCCTATTTTGCATTGGGTCCCCCTTATCCTTTTAGGACACATAGGGAGAAAATGTTACATGGCAGCAAGTAGCTGTAGCGTTGTGTTATTTTTCATCAATTTGAGCCTGTGCAATTCATCCTAGCTTATTGTTTGTGCAGGTGCTGGACCTTGGATTCTTTCATATACTGAAATTGAAATGCGTCTAAAATTGGTATATTTTTTTAACTGCTACATTTACTAATGTCTATATAAGAGTGCCACTCATTCTTGTTCTCATCCTGCTACACTATTGTCTACAGTTGATGAAATCCAATAAAAAAAATTGATCGTGACTAATACTTTTATGTTTTTGAAAATATTGTGAAAAACATAGTGAAAAAATAGCCTGATGAATCGAGATAAATGTAAGCATAATGCTTGACTTAAAAAATATGAATTAATATCTGTATTGTGGGATTATTTTAAATTGCCATAAACACTGTCACATTTAGAGCCGGTAATGCTAAGGTCATTGATAGTTTTGAGAAGCAGATCGTGCGTGGAAATGATGTTTTTGCTGTCCATTGTCCTTGCAAGGTCCTAGTGTACTATTCACGACACAACATCTCCACTTTCCATACAGAAATTGATCTCTTCTCCCCTTTCCTTAAAGATGAATGATACATTTTTTAAATGGCATCTTCCGTTTTTCCGAAAGAATGAAAGCGCAGCATTTCCCCCACTTGAGGATGAATTCCCTTGTTGTCTTTCCTTGGGTCTTATACTGTGAGCTTGAAGCTCTTTTCGTCATTCCAACCAGTCTTGTTGCTGAGGACGGCAGGATGGTCATATTTTTGTGAGATTCCAGCTAATGTTGTACGCTAAGGCTGGTACTTGGTGCTAGCAAAGGGTCATCGAAATATGCCATGCTGCTCTCACCATTGATATGATTCTCTGAGTTCCATGCGTCTTTGGGTGGTTTTTGGCAAGGGTGTTCTTTTTTTACTCACCTTCCTTGCATTAGTCTGTGCACCTTTGTCTTTGATTAGTTCCCCAGCTCTGGCCTTCACACGTTTTTCCTCTAATGTGATTGGCCTTTTGAGAAGTTTACATTGTGTATTTGGTGATGGACAGCCATCAATAACTTGCAGTCGAACTGCGCCCTCGTTGGTGAATGTATTGATGTATTGAAGGAGCAATGTTGAACCAGATTTTTTAGCTGCGCAATGAAAGCTGTTAAGGATCATCTGGCTCCTGGCATGATGAGATGACGTTAGGGTGCTCTTGGTCCACATTTCTCTTAAGGCGCAATTCCGATGTTGGACAGACCGGAGTCAATCCGACATCGGTTTGGAACTGGAACCGAATGACCGTCTGTCATCGGTTCCAGCCCAGCAAGTAGGATGCGACCGAACCATGTACAGTTACAATCCTATTCTTTACAATGGGAGCATGTATTCCAAACGGAATGCATGCTCTCATTGCAAAGAGCGGAGGTGCAGTTCATCCATGCACCCCGTGGCAGGCACCTCATGGTGCATGCCACGGGGTGCAGGGATCAACAAGGGGACACCATAGGTGCCCCCTAGGCCACCATTTGGCAGCCTTGTACACATGGGGGCCCTGCTGTGGGCCCCCAAAGACAGATTTGCAATGCCTTTCTGTGTCAGAAAGGTCGCCACAGAAAGGCAGTGGGAAGCTGCCATTGTAATCCCTCGGTCGGAAAGATCCAGCCGAGGGATTGCTGCAGGCATTCCAAATGGTGGACGGGCTCTCCAAGCCCATTAGAGGCCATTCAGAAAACCGATTTAGATTCCCATCTCACCGACCCAATTAGAACGTGTCGGTCGGAAAGAATCCGAACTGGCAATTCCGATGTGGTAGGAATGGCTCCGACCGACGGTCGGAGCCGTTCCCAACCGCAACGGAATTGGGCCCTTAGAGTTGAAATGTGCACACAATGCTTCTTTGAGCTTCATGTACGTCTCAGTCTTCTTTTTGGAAAAGGCCCTAATTAGGCACCGGCCTTCATACCCTACTAAATCGATCAGAAGCCTCCATTTTTTTCTAGCTTTAATTCTCCTGCTGCCCGGAGAAAGTAATCCACTGACTCCAGTCACTACTTTCCTCTCCATCTCAAACACTGCGTATTACCCTTTGTGACTAGGGGTGGCACTTCGGGTTAGGGAGCCAAGTTCTGTGGTCCCCTCTCTTCAGGCATGATCATGTTTGCTACAAGGTCGTTTATTAATGTATTTTCCTATTGTCAGTATTTAAGGCAGTTTCTTTCACACTGTGTATTTTGTTTCATGTTGTATCACAGCTTAAAGTTCATTCATATGTGGCAGTTGAGTTGACTTGCACAGATATTTGGGCACAGAGGGGCTTACTTACAAGCCCCTTGCACCGCCAGTGCGTCACTTTCAAAATGGGAAAAAGTGACGTACCAGCAGGGCAAGGGGCTTGTAAATAAGCCCCAGAGTGATTAGCCTGATATCTTATTATTGTGATGTTCCCCATGGTATTTGTTTGTCTCTTCATGTGCTTTCGTGGTACTCAGCTCACTCACATTAGAAGGATGAATAGCATGGTCAGCCCTGCCATATGTAAAGCTTTTGACTTGGTGAGTGCTGCCTTTATCAGTGTCCAGTATCTACTTGATTCACTTTAACTAGGTTTACTTAATGAGATCTTCTCTCTAGTGGTTGTTGTTTGCATGTACTTAATTGTTTCTTATTTTATTCATGGTTCAGAGCACCTCCAGTTAAAAGTGAAGTGGGGACGCTGACCCGTTCTTGGTGCTCTTATCCAGGCGAGGTCAGTCACCCTCACCGTAGTGGATAGGCCGAAAATGAGGTTCCCTATCTGACTCCTTCGATAAACTTCCGAGGGTGAACGTGAAAGAGGACTGCCTGGAGCCGAGAGTGCCAGGAGTGTGTGGCAGCAGCTGGTACAGATGGAGTCCCGCCCATTGTTGGAGCTCCCCCTGGGCACTCTCCTCCTGGACGGATTGTTTCTGGTCAACGTGTCAGCAAGGAATGACGGTCCCGATGACACTGAAGGACATACCAAAGCCTGAAGAATATCAGCTTGTGAACACCAGACCCTCTCATGAATGTCCTATTACTTACCGGTAATCTTCATTACTCCTGGTCCCGTAGTCCTCGTCCCATTCCTTACAAAGTGGAGATTACTATCTCCGCGACAGAAAAAAAGAACAGGAGCATGCTGGGATACCTAACCCACTCCCTCCCGCTGGGAGTACATAAGCGGTACCAGCCCAGCATGCAGCCTGAAAATACCAAGCCAACAACCGGAAGGCCGGCCGCCAGGGAGGGAGGGAGGGAAGTAAGGAATGGGACGAGGACTACGGGACCAGGAGTAATGAAGATTACCGGTAAGTAATAGGACATTACCCCCAGGTCCCTCCGTCCTCGTCCCATTCCTTACAAAGTGGAGAATACCAAAGCAGAGAACCCGGCCTACCGGAACCCCACCAAAGCCAGGGTCACCAGACCGAGAAAAACGGACCCCAACAGAAGCAATAGGGAGCCCACAAGAAAAGCAGGCAGGAGAACACAACCAGCCAAGCCTCCAACCAAGCCGAAAAGAACCCAGACCCCAAAAGAAGCAGGGGACTAGCAAGAAAGGACCGCAAACGAACACAAGACCCCCCAGGAAAGCCCGAAGGAGGCCCCGCACTCAGAAGCAAGACCCAAGGAAACCCCCAGAGGGGCAGAAAGAGAAACCACCACCCCTAACCACCAGGGAAAGGGAACCCCGGAGAAGCGGAAGCGCCCCAAAGGAGCAATCCAACCAGGAAGGACAAACAACCCGGGAGAAAAACCACCAAGGGAGAAGCCCACAGCCCCAGGCAGCACCAAGCAGCTGCAGCAAATGGGACAAAACAGCACAACCAGGCCCAACGCAGAGCACCCGAGAGCACGACGCACAGGGAGACACGCCAAAGACCCAGGAAGGAACATAGTAGGGCAAGCCAGAGAGCGAACCCCCCAGAACAGAGAAGAAGGCGACCCACAGCCGGACCAATCCACAAACACCACACCAAGAGGCGAGGGGAATGAAGAGGAGAACGAAGAGGCACGTCAAACTCGGAAAACACCGAGCGCGACCATGCACAGGACCAACCCCAACACATCAGGGGAAGACACCCGCAGAGCCTCAAAGACCGAAGAGGAAAGGACAGAAGGCCCAGGCCAAAAGGCAGGAAGACAAGCCGTCAACCCCAGCAGAGACACCGGAAGGCCGCAGCCAAGGCCGCCACGTCGGGAGAAAAAAAACACGGTCACAGGAACCAGGCAAAAGGCCAGGACCGAGGCAACCAAAGGCAGGAGACACAGGGACACGAACCCAGGAACCCACCTAAGCAAGGCCAGGGAGAGCAACAAGCGCCACCCAAAGCAGACTCCACACACGGTCAGCGAACAGCCAGGAGAGAACAACCAAGGGCCGAACACAGAATCGGGGAAATAAACCCCAGAACCGGAAAGGAGAAACCCCCACCAACCAAGAGCCGACCCATAGGTCAGGAGGACACCAAGGAACCCCCTAAGGCGTACCCCAAAAAGGGGCGAAACAGGAACGACCAACAAGGAGGCCAACAGCCCAACAACGCAGGCAGCCCAGAAGACCCAAGAAGCCAACCGGACAACGGACAAGCCAGCCAGCCCGGAGGCCCCAAATTGGAGCAGCAGAACCCGAAAGGAGAGGCAAAGGGTCAACCGACCCAAACCCAAAAACCCCAAACAAGAAGGGACCAGGGACCGGCACCAAAGCAAGCCAAGCCACCAAGAGAGGAGAAGCAGCCGGGGAACAGAGAGGGAGACCGGCAAGCCACAACTGGCAACCAACACAGAGGTCACAGCACACCAGCCAGGCGCAAAGGAGCAGCTCAGGAAAGAACACAGGACCAACCCGGCACCCAGACCAACAGGGCCAGAACCACCGGCCAGCAAGAGGCCAAAAAGAGGCCCAAAGCACCAGAGAACGAGCGGCCAGGGAAGAACCCAGGCAGGGACCCAGGCAGGGAACCCGCAAAGGAAGGCCCAAAAACAAGGACCGGAGGGAGGAAACACATCAGCACCCCGGAACACCCCCGGCACCCCCAAACCAAAGGAGAGGAGCCCGGAGAAACCAAAGGCGCACAACCCCCGGGGGGAGCGGGCACACACCCAAAAAGGGAAGAACAAAGCACGCAGAGCCAGCAAGAGCAACGGCCAGAGACACCACAGGCCGAAAGCAGGCCGTACGGGAGCGAGAAACCCCCAAGCCCAAGGAAAAGGCCCACAAGGTGAAAACCAGAGCCCCAGGACCCAGGCAAAGCCAACCACCAGCACAAGGCCGAAAAGAGGAGCGGGGACGTAGCAACGTGGCCCACACACTACGGGAGGCTAGACCACAACCGGCAGTCCCACCAACAAAACCACTGGCCAAGCCCAAGATAAGGCACGGCGAGGAGGACATCGGGAGCGGCACCCAAAGCATGAAAGAAGGGCACAGGGCAACCCGAACCCATAAACAGGGAGAGGCCCAGAAGCAGTGCACCCAAGAAACAAGGAACCACCCAGGCAGAAGCCAAGGAAGACCCACAACCCCCAGCCACCACAGGAGGCAAAGGAGCGGCAGCGAGAGGCAAACGACCGCAAGCCACAAAGAAGAGACACGAGGGGAAAGGAAACCACAACAGGAAACCAAACCCCATCAGTCAACCCAGTGCACCACAACACAGCATCAGGTAAGAGGGAAGAGGCAAGCAGCAACACCAGCCAGAAAGCCCACCAGGAAAGCCCCGGAGACAACAGCCAACCAAGGCCAAGACCCACCGGAACAGAGGGAAGGCACAACAGCCCCTTCCCCCCCCCCCCCCGAGAACCCAAGAAACAGGGAGTCCGGAAGCAACAAGGACCCAGATGCAGGATGCAAGAAGCAACCCAGCCAAACACAAGCAGAGGCCAAGCGCAAAGTGGAGGATCCTCAGACGTGGGAACACCGGGGGCTACAGGCCCACCCCCCCCGACCACAACCAGCACGAAGTACACCCACAGGGAACCTGCCGGGGAAGGAGCCCACCAACCCAGGCAGGAAGATACGCCGGAGGGCAGGAGAGAGCGGACGCAAGGGCACCGGCGTGCCCAGCTGCAACACCAAGACAGGAGCAGGCGCCAGCAGGGAGGGAAGGCCACAGGTCAGGAAACCCCACACGGTGAAGCTCAGAGCACCGGACAGGCACAGGGGGGCAGAAAAAAACAAGGCACCCCGAGCACGGGCCACACCAACACCCCTGGAAGGACGCAAGAAGCGCCCAGCAGCCTGAGCCGCAGGCAGGCACCCAGACAGGCACGCACCAGGGCTGGCCATAAAAGAACAGCAGGCACCAACAGGGCGGACAGGCAGCAGGCTGAAGAATCCGTGCGAACAGACAACCAAGCACCAACCAGGGGGAAACAGAAGCACGCAGGGCAGGAAGGCAGGAAGCCCACAGGACAGAGGAACGAACCAGGACGAACCTCACCAGAAAATGAAAATAGCCCAGGGGAGCAGAAGCGAGCACAGGGGAACGGGGGACAGCCACAGCACCCGCCCGCCCCGGCACACCCCCAGCAGTGGAAAACAGGGAGCCAAGGCCGCAGGCCAGCACAGCAGAAGAGCGCAGCACATGGAAGAAGAAAAACGGCACCCACCAGGGGGACAGGCCAACCCCATAAAACAGAGACCGTCCCCCAACCCCTCCGCCCAGACGCCATTCAGCAACAAGCGTCGAGCAAGCGGAAACAAGGAGCTTTAAAGATGAGTGAGAAACTTTGCCACCTTATGCCACTCTGACAGAGTGTGCGGGACTCGAACCCTTGTCCTGTGAGACCCTTTACAACCGCAGGCACAAGACTCACCATTGAGCTAAAGCTCCTGATGACAGGGAACCCAGAACCGGAGGAGGAAGCACCCCCCCCCCCGCAGCATCGGGAAGCAAGGCAGGGACACAGCGCAGAAATCCACGCAACGCCCCCAACCCAGCAAGCAGGAACAGGGAGCGCCAGAAGCCAGCACGGACAAACCCCAACAGGAATCAACCAGCAAACGGTGAGACCAGAGGACGCCAGGCCCCAGAGTAAAAAATCGCCAGGCAGCAAGCACGGCGAGAATACCCCCGAAGCAGCCAAGCAAGACCCCCAGCCAAGACCGCCGAAGCAGCCCACCGTGCACAGCCAGACCCAGCAGGCAAAGCACAGAGACAGAGGAACAAGCATGGAAGAAATCGGAACCGCTATGCGGTACTCACCACAGGGGCAGGAAGAGCACACCAAAAGCGCCCTGCCCCCAAGACCCAGCCCAGGCGCCCTCGAAGACACCAGCGCCGGGCGAGGAAGAGAACTGCAGCCACCGATCAGACATTGACCCCCATCAAGCATCGTCCCTGCACCAACCTCAGGAACAGCAGGGGCACTGGTAGGAAAGGAGGCGAGCAGCACACCAAGGGAGACCAGGAGCACCGCCCGGCGTAGCCCCTGGGCTCCCATCTCATCCACAGCAGCGCGTCTTCCAGCCAGGCCAAGCCGTAGGAGGACGCGCGCGGTAACCCGGAAGGAATCCGGACATCCGGCGCCCCAGCCGCAAAGGGCCGGGCGCCAATCAACGCGACTCCCAGCAAGCCCAGCAGGCCAGGAGACGCGGAAGAGGATGTCGAGGACAGCCCAGCAGCCCCACGAGACATCCAACGAAGAAATCACAGGTAAGATCAGCACGTCCTAATCTGTCGGAAGACAGAAAAAAAGAACAGGCTGCATGCTGGGCTGGTACCGCTTATGTACTCCCAGCGGGAGGGAGTGGGTTAGGTATCCCAGCATGCTCCTGTTCTTTTTTTCTGTCGCGGAGATAGTAATCTCCACTTTGTAAGGAATGGGACGAGGACGGAGGGACCTGGGGGTAATGTGTGCCATTCTCTCTGAAGGAACTCTGTTTTTCTGTGGTGTTCCACAAGATTCTTCATTTTCCCATCTCCTCTTCAGTCTTTCCTGGTGCCCCTTTGCCATGCTGATGACATCTTTTGGATTCATCTTCTGCTTGTTAGCCGAAGATAACCAATTTCAGCATCTGAATCGCCACCCTCCAGCCACAGGAATACAGGCAATACCCTTACAGCGTTTGGGAAGCTGTCCTTAGACTCAATCCAGGGTTATGTCAAACCAGAGGCATCCTAAACGCACCCTACTGTGCTTTCTAACAAATACTGTGACCCAGACCTAAGGGTGAGCATCAATAGACAGCTGCTCCAGCATGAGCACAATCTCATGTCTTTATTTGCGTCCAGCCGTTACTTTACGCTCCCAACCTCTCAGCTGATCAGCCCTCCTTGCAGAAGCGGTGGTCCATTAGTAGCCTAGCAGTGGACAGACAGTTTACCTGATCCTTGTGCCCTTTAAACCTATCTTTACATGCAAATAATGTTGTTACTTTCTACAGTCTCGCAACCTCAAACTGCTTGCTTTCTCAAGTAATGTGCCCTCCATTCCTAAAACCTGGCGTGAAAACTGCCGAAGAGGTGAAGGAGTTACGGATTAATACGCGTTCATCGTCCTGACATCGGAGACTGGAGAAATGACCGGCGCCCCCCGCGCCTAGAGGAGGGGCGCCCTTAGTAGCGCCACGGGACGAGACCTTCCCCAGGACCGGAAAAGGGGGCTGAATGAAGTGACGTCATCGGGGCGCGCCGAAGGCTATTTAAATCTGCTCCCAGCGATCCTCAGCCTCTTTGTCCCTTCGAACCTCCGGCAAGCTGCATGGGCACATCGTCAACCACCCACCCACCCGGCAAGAGAGCAAGGGCGGAACGGTGACAGTTAACAACAAGCAAGCACAACAAGGGCGGTTAAACAACTGGATGGCCCCAGAAAGGGGTAGGAGCCACGTGTGCAGAGGGTAGGCGGAAGGGGGGATTGGCCTGCTGGTGGTCCTTGACTCTTCTGCCCTAACCCACAACCTATGGACTGAGGTGAACCCTGGGGAGGCTGCCTGAGTGCAGGTACCCGGTGGGCATGCCAGAGTGCCATGCAGGGCCCTGGTTTACAAGTAGTGCAACTGTTCGCTGTAGCGTGTTGGGGCCTGCTGGCACAATGTGCACAGCAGAGTGGGGGCTTGGGCCAAGTTCAAGTGTATGGCCAAGTTCAAGAGTTCAAATGTAATGTGGTGCATATCTTCTTTACTGCCTTTGACAGGCCAAGGCCACTAAAGTGTACGGCCAAGTTCAAGTGTAATGTGGGGGCCTAATTGCCCGGCAGCCTTCGCCAAGTTAATACCGCTAAAGAGTGATGCTTTCCTAATTTTATATCCAAAAGGGATACTGTTACTCTCGTGTTGGTCATTGGTGAATTACCGGTTTTCGTGAATAAAAGGCTACGCCATGAACAACACGCTCAGTTTCTGAGAGTCATTGGGCAAATGGGAAGAGGGAATGTCATGTGTGCGCCTACTAAAAGTCCGATACCCGGTGGAGCTGCCTAGACAGCTGTAGAGGAGATCAGTCCTGGTTCACCCCCTTGACCGTCACCTACCTAGCCGGACATTGAGCACTGTTCTTCCCGTCTCCAAGCTGTGTCCCCTCCCCCCCTCCGACGAATTACCGTAACTTTGCTTCTTTTCCTTATTGTTTTACGATGCTCTTGTAACGTATGTAATTTGTAACTTGTAAGGCACAGATCCTCATGTAAAGTGCTCAGATACCTCCGGGTCTAGTCAGCGCTTTATAAAACTCTGCAAATAAATAAATAAATAAATGGTTATCTGTGTGTCCTCTGCAGCTTTCTCTTTGTATGCTTTCATGTGTAGGTGTTGTATGTGTGTTTGTCTTGAGTTCTGTGCTTTGATGCGCCTTTGAATTTAGGATTTGTTTGCTAAGTGCACTTCTCACTCTCTGTTATGTATACTGTTTCTTGTGTGCTAATCTGCTATTACACATTTCTTGTGTGGCCCACCCGGTGCTGCTTGTTGTTTTAGTCTGAAAGATCTTCTGCCCCGTTTTGCATATCCGAGCATTGAGATAGCACATAGAGCACTGGAGGTCGCAAACAACCTGTACTTGCACAGGTGGGGCTCCAACCTTGTAGCAGGAAAGTTAGGAGAGAACATTTTATACAAAATACTACGAATCTTCCATAAATATGTAAAACATGGATTTGAGATAACACTGTCTCATATTTTTGGGGTCCAAAAAGAACTTGAGTGACTGCATTGTCGATATGGTGCAATCTGTTCAATGGATTATGGAGTAATCCCAGATTCTTGGAATTACAAAACCCCTATCTGGATTAAACAATGGTGCTGACTGCCTGGAATTTATGTCCAAACGTAAGCAAGCAGAGGCAAAGTCAGTACCCCTGGCCTTAATGTGCTAACGCACAAACACAGGCATGCACCAATGCACACTTGTTCATGGCTCTAGCGGCATGAGTTTGCACCTTAAAACTACACCAATTCGCTTTGTCTTTGTTTGTTTAATTGGATAGGACGAATTTGCAGAAGGTCGAGCAATCTAAGCAGAAAATCTATAAAAAATTATGGAATAATGAATGTGAATAATGTGGTAACGGAGCCACCCGGCCCGTTCCAGCACGCTGGTCACGCACCCATGCACCCGGAGGGCGGGCACGCCCGAAGGTATAAATAAACGGGCGCGAGACCGCTCGTGGTCTTCGGCCCACCACAGTGACCCTGGCTGTTGTGTCCTCATTCTGTTCCTTGGTTTCCCCATGCCCCTAGGCCTCCCCTGTGCCCCCACGAAACACTACATTGGCGACGAGGGCGGAGCCTACCCGCGCCTCGCCCCTCCGGCGCACTGCTGTCTTGCCTGGTGGTGTCCGGCGCTCTCCGCGGAGGCGGAACGAAGCGGACCTCGCCGAGCGCGTCCTCGCGCTGTGTGTGTCCTGAGCCGGGCGCTCTGCAGGTGAGCTCTGATCGGAGGGGGGAGTCGGCCCTCGTGAGCTGCGCTAACGGCTGGTTGTGGAGAGCTGGCTTTAGTGCTGCCGGTGAAGGCCCCGAGGGAGGTTGCAGCAGGGGGCGTCCTCAGTGGTGCCTGCAGGGGAGAGTGTATCAATAAAGCCTAGAGAGAAAAAAAAAGACCGAAGGAAAGAAGATCAGGTCTCGCCCACGCGCAGCACCAGCCAGGCAGTTTGTCCACGTCACGCAGCACGGCGGTTGGTCTCGCCTGCGCGCAGCGACAGGCAGGTGGCCTGCATCGGCCCGAACAAGGGAAGGAGTGCAACGGTGGTCTCGCCTGGACAACAGCCAAGCAGCCACGGCCTGGGAGGTGAACAGTGAGGAGCGCCGAGTATGACCACCCCGGCCTCCAGCGGTAGTGGCGCTGCGCAACAGCCACAGCCAGCGGCCGCCGCGCAGCCCGTGGCCGCCGCGCCTGGGCACAGCGCGGTAGCTCCGTTGCCGCCGTTCAGCGAACTGTCGGACCCCTCCACGGCGGCGGTGCGGTGGCGCTCCTGGATAGGACGGCTGGAGCACTACTTTGTCGGGGTGCGGGAGACGGACAACACGGTCAAGAGGTCTCTCCTCATGTGCTACGGTGGTGAAGAACTGTACGACCTCTTCGAGACTCTACCGGATAGGGGGAACGACAACGACTATGCGGGCGCCATAAGGGCCCTGAACCGCCACTTTGATCCCCAAACTAATCCCGACTTTGAGTGGTTTAAGCTCCGCCGGGCGCGACAAGAAGAAACCGAAAGCATCGACGTCTTCTATGCCCGCCTCCGAAAACTCTTGCTGTCCTGTGAGCTACCGGACCAGAGAGCAGAAATTAGGACTCAGCTCATACAGGGTTGCAGGTCGGTCCCGTTGCGGCGCCTTATCCTACGGCAGCCAGGCATCTCCCTAGATGACATCCTGATCCTGGGCCGGTCTCATGAGCTGTCCAACGCTCGGGCGGACGAGATGGAGGCTGCCCTCAACCGGCCAGCTGCGGCCCCGAAACCGCCGGCAGTCAAGGAAGAGAGGGTGGATGTGCTGCAGAAGCGACCGAACCAGCAGCGAGGAGTCGCGAGGGCTCCGCAGGGCAGCGCCTGTGGCAACTGCGGCCTAGGTCACCCGCCTGGCGGCCGGTGCGTCGCAATAGGACAAACGTGTCTGAAGTGCGGACGGGCGAACCACTTCGCGAAGGTCTGCAGGAGCGGCAGAAGGGGGCGCGGCGGTGCTTCCGGCCCGCGTGGAGCTGCGGCGCGCGTGCACCAACTGACGGCGGAGGAATCCGCCGCCCTGCGCGAAAACTCCAAGTCAGAGTTCGATGAGGAGGTGGAGGAAGAGGAGGTATTCTTCGTTTCGTTCGTGGGCCGGGAAGGCACGAGGAGAAGACCGCCGCCCATGTGTGACATCACAGTGGCCGGGTCCCCGGTGAGTGCTCTCATCGACACGGGGGCGTCGGTGAACGTCATGGACAGCTGCCAGTACGAGAGGCTGTCGCCACGACCACCCCTGAGGCCCTCCAAAGCCCAGATCTTCACATATGACAGTGACAAGCCACTGTCCCTGCGAGGGGTGATCGACGTTGAGGTCGTCAGTGAGGGCAGGAAGCTGGCCACGACGTTCCACGTGGCGGAAGGCAAGAGGGGCACCCTGCTGAGCTGCCACACCGCCGAAGATCTGGCGCTGGTGTTCTTCGCGAATCAGGTGCATGACCTGCATGCCAGGGAGATGGTGAAGGACTTCCCAATGCTGTTTCGAGGTCTAGGGTGCCTACGCGGAAAACAGTTCAAGCTGCACGTGGACCCGACGGTCCGGCCCATGGCGCTGCGTCACAGGAGAATACCATTCCTCCTGCGTCCACGGGTGGAGGAGGAGTTGAAGAAGCTGGAGGACCTAGGGGTAATCGAGAAGGTATCAGGTCCCACCCCGTGGGTGTCCCCCCTAGTCGTGGCGCCCAAACCCAAGCAGCCAGGCGCCATCCGTTTGTGTGTGGATATGCGCCTCCCGAACAAGGCAGTCAAGCGCGAAAGACACCTCACGCCCACCATGGACGATATCGTGGCCGACCTCAATGGCGCGCAGTGGTTCACGAAACTGGATCTCAACGCGGGGTACCATCAGCTCGAACTCCACCCAGACAGCCGCAACATCACTACCTTCTCCACACACGTTGGCCTGCGGAGATACAAGCGGTTGAATTTCGGAATTTCGTCAGCGGCCGAAGTGTTCCAAAATGCTATAAGGGAGACTCTCTCGGGTCTCCAGGGAGTCATCAATTTGAGTGACGACATTTTGGTGTTCTCAAAGACTCTGGAAGAGCACCATCGGCATCTGCGAGACACGCTGCAGCGGCTGGCGGACAGCGGCCTCACCCTGCACGAGGCCAAGTGCTCCTTCTACCAGGAGTCGGTCGAGTTTTTCGGCTACATCTTCTCGAGGGAAGGCCTGAGAGTGGATCCGAAGAAAGCGGAAGCGATCCGAGCTGCCCCGAGGCCCACCTCAGCCACCGAGGTCAGGAGCTTTCTAGGGATGGCAACCTACTGTGGACGTTTCATTCCCAACCTGGCGTCCCTGTCGGAGCCGCTCCGGCTTCTCACGAAGAGTGGTCAGCCCTGGACCTGGGGGGCGAAAGAAGATCTGGCGTTCCAAGCGGTCAAGGACGCGCTGATCGACGACAAGGTCATGGCTTACTTCAGACCCCACCGGAGGACAGAGGTGGTGGTGGACGCGAGCCCCGTTGGGCTGGGCGCGGTCTTGATGCAGGAAACGGAGGCAAAGGAATGGGTCCAGACCGCGTACGCCAGCAGGGCCTTAACGACCACGGAGATGCGGTATGCGCAGATTGAGCGGGAGGCGCTGGCCATCAAGTGGGCCTGTCAGCATTTTCATCTCTACCTATATGGTCACGACTTCCGGGTGGTCACCGACCACAAGCCCCTTGTCCCGCTTTTCGCCGGCACGGCGCGGCTAGGGCCCCCGAGGATCGAGAGATGGGCAGTCCAATTGCAAGCTTACCGATTTGAGGTAGTATTCCGACCCGGGGCCAACAACCCGGCGGACTTCCTGTCCCGACACCCGGAGCCGGTGCGCCCTGATCCGTCAGATGAGCGAGGCACAGAAGAGTTCGTCAGATTGGTGTCGCAAGCAGCATGCCCGGTGGCACTCACGCTGGAAGACATCGGAAAAGCCACAGAGCTGGACGATTGCCTCGTAAAGGTGAAGCGCACGCTGGCAACTCACCACTGGCGGAACTTCCTGGACAGAGTGCAGGCCCTCACTGAAGATGAGAGAGTCTATCGGCAGCAAATGTGGAACGCGCAGAGTGAACTCAGCGAGGGGCCGCATGGAGTGGTCTTGAGAGGAGCAACACTCGTCATTCCGAAGAGTCTCCAAGGAGAGGTGGTTAGGTTGGCGCATCAAGGGCATCAAGGCGTCTCCAAGACCAAGGCCAGGCTGAGGAGCAAGGTGTGGTTCCCTCGGATGAATGCATTGGTTGAAGAAGTCATCCGTAACTGTCACTCGTGTAACATCACCGGGCGGGAGTCGACACCTCATCCGGTGATTACGGAGGACCCATGTCTGGAACCCTGGTCCAAGTTGAGTGTAGACTTTGGTTCTTTCCCGGATGGGCGACACACCTTGGTGGTGGTGGATTCACACTCCAAGTTCCCGGTGGTGGAAGTGGTTTCCTCCACGGCATTCAACCAGGTGCGAGCGGCGCTGGACCGCATATTTGCCATGATGGGCCTACCTGAAGAAGTCCGGTCGGACAACGGGCCACCCTTCCAGGGGCGAGAGTTCCAGGACTACTTAGCGGCTCGAGGGGTCAGGCACAGGAAGATCACCCCGCAGTGGCCCCAGGCGAATGGCGAGGTGGAGCGATTTATGCGCACGATGAACCGGGCGCTGAGAATCGGAGTCGAGCAAGGAGAAGACGCGGATCAATGCCTCTCGCAGTTCCTAAGTGCTTACCGCCGGACACCCCACTGTACGACTCGGTGTGCGCCAGCGCACCTTCTGTTCAAGAAGGCCCCCAGAGACAACAACCCGGCGAGTCATGTGTGGCAGCCTCGGCCGCTAGACCAAGAGGCGGCGCAAGGGAGAAGGCGGACCTCCAACGAGAAGGCCAGTCTGAAGAGGAGAGCCCGGGCGAGGAGTCTCCAGGCGGGAGACAGGGTCATCCTGAAAGACCGGTACCCGAATTGGAAGTATCGCACCCCGTTCGAACCGGAAGTGTGGGAAGTGACCGGAGTGCAGGGCACCATGGTGTCCGCCAGGAGAGGAACGCGGACGGTGACTCGAAATGCATCTTGGTTCAAACGAATAACATCCGTCTCCCCTGAGACTGACCCGCAAGAGGAAGAGCTCGAGGCCCCGGAAGGGTGCGGCTCCCCAGGAGAGCAGGCAAGCACATCGCGGAGCGCACCCCCACCGCCCGGGGCGGGCGATCGAGAGGACGGGCCCTCTGCAGAGGCCGAGGCGCCCAGTGGCAGAGGGGCAGGAGGAACAGGCCGAGGAGATGTTCCACGGAGCCAGCCGTATGGCCTTCGGCCAAACCCAGCCCCAAGTAAGAGACTCAGAGACTTTGCGTGGTGTGCGCAAGAGCAGAACTGTTCCGTGATAAATGATCTCTGTATCTGAAAGATTGGAGGGATGTGGTAACGGAGCCACCTGGCCCGTTCCAGCACGCTGGTCACGCACCCACGCACCCGGAGGGCGGGCACGCCCGAAGGTATAAATAAACGGGCGCGAGACCGCTCGTGGTCTTCGGCCCACCACAGTGACCCTGGCTGTTGTGTCCTCATTCTGTCCCTTGGTTTCCCCATGCCCCTAGGCCTCCCCTGTGCCCCCACGAAACACTACAAATAATATGTGGTAGGCCCCAGAAAGAGCATGGCACTGTGAAACGAGAAGGACATTTGAGGTACACCTTGTGTAAACTGTGGCTTAGACCTGATCCTGATTGGGACACAAGATGTTACGTTGGTCGGCGCGAACGAGGAAGCAGCAAAATGAAACAGGGAAGATGATAGATGTGCTAGAGGCGAGAAGAGTACCTACACCCACCCCCCCCTGCTCCTCGTCTACCCTCACTGTAGGGAGAGGTACAAGTATTTTGGAGAATCCTTCTGACAAAAGCGTGTCAGAATGCCCTAAGTGACTGACTCCAAGATCAGTCTGCTGCATGACTGATAAAAGCGCGCCATCGGAAACTGCCCTACAGCATGGTATGACCCACTGAACACAAGCAGTGCTTGCTAACAGAGCTCTGGGCAACATGCATGATTGGCTGAGGATGAAATGACTGCAAGGAATCCATAGCATACAATTGAAAAGCCCCACCATATCTAGTGGCAATATTGCAGTATTGTGGGGCCTTGATACATTCATGAAGACAGTCTGAAGGGGGTGTGGCGGGGCTTTTAAATAAGCTTCACTGAGCATCCTGTGTCTTGGGATGGATATACACCGGCCACCAACAGACTGAGTATGAGCAGCTTCAGTCAGCATTTGAAAGCCAACTTGCAGAGGGTCTGGGCAGATACATGTGAGTGCAGTAGGACTGATCCAAGCAGACCTCATGTATGAGCGTACAACCGGTGTGCCTGAGTGGCGGATGAATCCAATCCGACGGCGCGACTACGAGAGGCAGGAAAGCGCGAGGGAGGCTCAGTGCCAAAGACCACCTTTTAATGTTGATTTTGCACTGAGCACCATCATACCACTGTCACTGTCTGTGTGCAGGAGCTTGTCCCGGTCTCAAGCGTCACCGCCTCCACTGCAGTAGTTTCAATGTATTATTTGTTTTGTTTTGATTATTCATTTAATTTTATAAGAGATTTATCAAGACAGATGCAATTATATTTTCACCAGACCTAAAAAGGTTGATTTATTCCAATAGCTATTAATAATAAAAGCAGGTGTTAGTGATAAAGGGATTCCTTGGAGTAAATACACATTTGCAAGTTTGCCACTGCATTAACTGAGCAGGGCCTGTTCCCAGTGACCGGGGTGCAGTCGGCTGTTACAGATGTTTAACTTTTCATTGTTCAGTAGAAGCTCCACCTTGGATGGGTTCAGTTTAAGGTGGTTTTTGTTCATCTCCAAATGATGCCTCCAGAACTGGATGATGGTTTTAACCAGAGGAGCTCTTCTCCCCTCTCCTTACCGCTAGGAGACGGGATGTTTTCTGAAAATATAAAGATATGAAAATATGAAGAAAGAAAATCACTGTAGCAGGCCAGCCACGTGTCATGTATACATTAAAAAGAGTGGAGGAGGGCAAGGACGTTTCCCTGTGAACTTCTTAAGGAACTGATTTAAATGTGCACAGCTAAAAAGTTTGAGATGTTCGGTTCACGAAGCATATGGTCCACTGAAGGATGGCCAGCTAAGCTGTAAATCTGTTAAATGTTGCCGCAGGATCTGATGTTTGCTTCAAGGTATGGTAACATTTCTGGACCACTAAGAGTCCTAAAACTATGCATTATCATGTACAGATTATCCCGTACCAACATACCTATTCTGCCCAAAAGCTTGATTAGCACCCGACAGAAAATAGGACTTTACTCCCTCTCTCTTCGTAGCTGTGTACATTTGAGGAATATGGTCGCAGTAAAAAGGGAAATCATTCACCAAGTCCCTAGGGTCATGGAATACTTTTTTAAACTGTAGGGTTGGGCTGTAGTCAGGGAATACTTTGTTTAACTATAGGGCTGACTATTAAAGTTTTCCAGTGCTTTGAAAACTTATCAGTTGATAAAGAGCTGTTTTGCTGACCCCATAGGAGAGTGAAAGCTAACTTATTTGGTCTTGAGGAGAATTGGCACACATTTAAAAGGGAGCCCCACAATGTTGTGATAGTTAGATTGTCTCACACTCACATGGATTTAGTGTTTGAATGTCCATGTTGAATAATAATAATAGAAAAACAAGAAATTAATAAAAATATCATTGCACCATAGGCATAAGGTCTTGGTCCTCTTCTAATGAGACTATAAAATACCTATGCATTGAAATATCTTCATGGGTTCACTATAAATGAAAGAACATGTGGTTAAGCCACTGCAAATTGGCATAGTTTCTGCCTGTGATGCTGGCCCACTACTATGTAATTTGTTTATTAATGTTCTACCTTGGGTGTCTCATTCTCCTTGGATGGATCCCTCTCTGTTCTCGTGTTTTCCACCGACGCTGTCCTCCTTGCCAGAAATTACCTTTTAAAGTAAAAGTGTACACTTAAAAGATCTCCTGGGAGTCACTGTAACCGTGATTTCCTACCACATAATCAAGTATACTTTTATAGGGTTGTGTCATGGCTTGGGGTTAAATGTAACCTCAAAGTTTCTCTCACCTATTCCTACAATTAATTGCATACTACAGTGCGCATCATACATAACTAAAGACATATTTTAGATCTCTTATCTTGTTTCCTTCTTTGGCACAGTATTATGCTAATACTGTATTGCCTGCACCTGTTTATAATTGGTATTAACTGCTTATAAAAGTACCTTAATTTGGATGTCTCAAAAGAAGAGAAATATGACACATTAAAAGAAATGGATTTTTTGGTCTTTACAAAAATAGATCTCAGCATGTAATGCAGATCAGGAACGATATGCAGTAATATGTAATTTAATGGATGGATAAGAGACGATGTATTGAATCTCAGCAACTACAAAACCGAGAGTGTTCCATTGGGTAGCATCCTATTGCCGACACAATATGACATACACCGAATATATATCTGTCAAGTTGATCACAAACATTCAATAAAAATACCTAAACTGCAGTACATACCAGGACGTCGATAACTGTACAGTGGGAGAGATATATAAATTAATGATTACAAGACCACACTCTGACACAACAGTTTTTTTTAAAAACATTGTTTACCAATGTATTTTGGAACTGTATCATTTCAGGGCATTTTGTATGGAAGCGTGATAAGCGCACTCACATACTAATTTTATCAATGAAACCACAACGGCGGCAGTTTAATGCATAAAATAATGCATTTTCTCAGATTTACTTCCGCAAAACGACAAAACGTGTAATGTCCTGCTTTGCTATAACTGCTCAATCCGATCAGAAAAGAAATGTTGTCTGTAAAAGTACAGTAGACATACTGATGGAAGGGAGGCATTCTGCAGGAAAAGAGTGAAGTGTTGGCACAATAGAAGAGAGAGGAAGGCTTTTGTTGTTGGAGCTAGGCGGGACAATGAGTCCCAGGGTGCCTGCTGGGGACTGCTGAAAAGGGAGGGGCCACAATCACAGCACTATAAAGCGCTCGCCCGCACCCCACAGAGCTTGACATGCCAAGAGCTGGCCTACCCCTAACACCAACTTGCAAGGTTACCCACCTCACCGCACCGCGCGTGAGTCCTGTTCTATGTGTTCCAATTTGTTTGCCAATGTGACCATACTAGTCCACACAGTCCCAGCTGGCAAGCTCTAAGTCAACACTACACTCGAGGTCCTTGACAGTCTGATTGAGGAGGTGGAAACTCTTCTGGGGCAACAAAGCCAAAGGTCATAAGCAAGGAAAAGTGTCTAGCAAGATTTCTCCCATATTTGACAAGCTAAAAAGTAAAACCACAAGATCCAATTTGAAACCTGCCAGCCAGCTCGGATGACCCCACGTCCAAAGTGCCCACAGAGCCTACCGCTGCAAACTCTGTTGATGCCAATTTTGCAGAACGCGCACCCATACCTTGTAAGCCAGTAAATTTAAGCACAAACAGCAAGTGGGTTCTCTTGGAACTCCTACCGTGCAGTGGCATGGAAGAGACACTAGAGAGAGCAAAGGTAAACTGGTGGGTCGTCTTCCTAGATTCTGGTTTGGTGGCAACTGACAATGCTGAAACCGCTAATATAATTGCTATTGTTAGGAGAATACAGAATGAGGTTATTGACTTGAGAATGCTATTAGCAGCTTTACTGGTTGAAGTAGGGAAATGAAGGCAATGCAAGCAGCAGTGGCGGCTCCTCCATAGGGGTGTTTGGGCGTTGCCCCACTGCTTTCTCGCAGTGTGAGAAGCAGAAACATAAAATGGTAAAACCACCATTTTATGTTTCTGCTTCTCGCACTGCGAGAAAGCAGAAGAACCTGGTTGGGGCGGGATCGTGGGCGGTCGTGCTCGAGGGTAGGGGGGGAGTGGCTTACCCACTGTTGTGGGTACTGACTGTTTGGACGGCCCCTGGCGCCGACCAAACAGTCAGTACCCACAGCAGTGGGTAAGCCACTCCCCCCCTGCCCTCGAGCACGACCGCCCACTCTCCCTTTTTCTCTATGCGGGAGAAAATGGCGCGGCTGGGGCGCTCTCCCCAGCGCCTCACCAGCATTGTGATTGGTGGAGGGAGGGGAGGAAGGCGGTCTTTCCAGTTGACGAGGAGCGAGGCGGCCTTTCCAGTTGACGAGGAGCTGCAGGAATTGGCGCAGGACCCGACGGCGGGAGTCGGAAGTCGTCGGACCCATCCAGAAGCTCAGTAAGTTTTATTTAATATTTTGATGTTATGAAACCCCTCCCGCCTCCCCCCATACCGCACCTGACGACCCCATTTCCACCCCCCCGCCCATAATGCTGGCCGCGACTGGTGCAGTGCTGCTGCGTCATGTGACGCAGCACATATTACACAGTCATCATGCCCCGCCCTAATAATGTAATAATGCCAGGGCAGACCTGCGTCATGTTACTGGTCGGCCCTGGCCTGGCCTCATGGCCTGCAGTGCTGCAGGCTGAGCAGTTAGATTAGGTAATTTGTTGACGGGCCGGGGCTGGAGGATAGGCTGCTCTTCTTATCCTATGTTGCTTTAGAAGCAGTCCAGCGTATTTTGTGTATGTACCCCAGTAACTTTCAAATTAGCATCCCTGTTTTAGAGAACTTTTTAGCGAGCATCAGATCATTTGGAATAATTTTGTCTTTCATTTTCTATAGTGGCTGACAATTCAGAATTTCTTGCGCTTCGGTCCTTAAATAGTAGACTAATTTTGAGAATGCAATGCTTGTACTGAATTGTTTGTCAATTAATTATGCTGATTCGGTCTTGTTTTCACACATGCAGTTATGTTGTCTATGTGTGTTTTGTTTCATATTTGATGTAGTAATAGAATTTTGTATCTTTGTAAGCCATTTAATACAGCACAATATCCTTGGAACTTGGACACTTTCACATTCAGGAGTTAAGTCCTGTTCTCCCTGACTATGTCCGCTTTACAATAATCTCTCAATGGACCGATTATTCAATAGTTCATCTTTCTGTGTGTTCTCGTTTCCGCGCCTGCTTTCCTCGATACAATTTGCGTATATCTCCTAGCTGTTGTCCCTACGTGTATCTGACATTTACCCTGCACCAACGGGGCTTCTCCACCTGCTGCGAGCCTGAGAAAACTGAAACTCGGAAGCAGTCTCCGTGTATAAGCACAAAATAAGATCTCATCGTCGATCTGAGTCTGTCTGAGTGGGAGGGCTGAGGCCAGGGGTGAAACCGCGAAACTAAAGCAACGCAGGCCGCAGGCAGCGCCAGGACGGACATTTGGTGAGGAGGAGTGACACGTTTCTTCCCACTCTATAAACACTAAGGGCCCGATTCACAGAACTAACTTAAGACAAAATCCTAAACTTACTACCATTTTGGTATTCACAGAAGGCACTTACTCATTTTGGTATTCACAGAAGGCACTTACTCATTTCGGTATTCACAGAAGTTAGGAGTCCTAACTTTAGGACTCCTAAATGCCTTCTGTGAATACCGAAAGTCTTAAAATTAGGATTTTTCTCAGTTTAGTAGTAGTATAGTTAGGACTCCTAACTTTAGGACTCCTAAATGCCTTCTGTGAATACCGAAAGTCTTAAAATTAGGAATTTTCTCAATTTAGTAGTCCTAAGTCTAAATTTAGGACTACTAAATTGAGAAAAATCCTAATTTTAAGACTTTCGGTATTCACAGAAGGCATTTAGGAGTCCTAAACTTAGGAGTCCTAACTATACTACTACTAAACTGAGAAAAATCCTAATTTTAAGGCTTTCGGTATTCACAGAAGGCATTTAGGAGTCCTAAAGTTAGGAGTCCTAAATTTAGGACTACTAAATTGAGAAAAATCCTAATTTTAAGACTTTCGGTATTCACAGAAGGCATTTAGGAGTCCTAAAGTTAGGACTCCTAACTTCTGTGAATACCGAAATGAGTAAGTGCTTTCTGTGAATACCAAAATGAGTAAGTGCCTTCTGTGAATACCAAAATGGTAGTAAGTTTAGGATTTTTTCTTAAGTTAGTTCTGTGAATCGGGCCCAATCACTCTTTGAAGTGCAGAGTGACTCGCTCTGCACTTCAAAGAGTGTTCGTAGTGTTTAGAGCGAGAAAATCAACGCAGAGTGGTGCAGTATAATAGCAGCCTTGTTTGCAGCTTCATTACAACACGAAGATAGCTCTGTTTATCTGTTGCGCTCAGCTCAGCTTAGCTGTGAAATTACTTTAAAACATCTGTAGGGAATAGGCATTGGAATTTTGTTATAAAAGATTAATGATATATATACCCTGGCTGATTCGTAACAAAAAGGGCAAAACACACAAATGTGTCTTAGTGTCTACACATATTGTATTGCACACTAATTTTTAGCATTATGATTTTTGCCAATATACAAACACTTTGGCCACCATTTATTTGACTTTAAGCGGAAGCATTTCAAATGGGAATGTTGAGTGGATTGAATTACATTTTCACAGTTTGTTATACTCTTAAACGAGTGTGCTAGCGCTTAGAGGTGGGAGTTGAAGACACTCATATTTTTTCCCGGCTTATAGCACAAGTCACTTCAAACAAGACCCATAAAAATGAATTTGAGAACAGCCAATTTTATGCCTAACCATGGCACGGCAAAGTGTACCTGCAATGCTCGTCAAGGATTTTACTACGAAGAAATCAATAAAGGAAAAAAGACAGCTGAGGTATATCTTGCATCTGGCCCCAGGCACTGGCAGGCTTCTCAAATTGGCTTGAAAATGCACCATTTGCCCACTAATTTGTCAAAATTTTCTCGAACCCCCCTTTAATTGTTCAGGCTCACTCGCTACGCTCGCTCGCCACAGTGCTCTCCAACGGAAAGCTTCGCCCCACCACTTTCAAATCTCACCAGCCACCACTGGCAAGCAGCCTGAGAGCTCAGTAAGAGCTAGAGTCTCTACTAACTTCTCCAATAGTATATATATATATATTCACTTAAACAACCACAGGTTTCACACATGTTATAGTTAGCTGGACATTTCCCTCGTAAAAAACCAATGAAATTCCCCCGTTATAGTTAGTAAAGGGAACTATAACTCACGCGACCGCAATCCACTGCTGATGATGTCAGATATTACATCACTGTATTTATTCACTTATTTACCCATTTTTATTTCCTTTAACCTTTAGCTAAACATATTTAATAAATATTTATTTTACAGAAAGACACATATGTCATCAGTGATGTAATATCTGACGTCATCAGCAGTGGATTGCGGTCGCGTGAGTTATAGTTCCCTTTACTAACTATAACGGGGGAATTTCATTGTTTTTTTACGAGGGAAATGTCCAGCAAACTATAACATGTCTGAAACCTATGGTTTTTTAAGTGAATTTGCAAGGTTTTTTAAATGCTAATTCCTAACTATAACGTGTGTGAAACCTATGGTTTTTTCAGTGAATTTGTACGGTTTTTTAAATGCTAAGTTATGTATTTATTATTTAATTATTATTATTTTTTAAAGGTTTTTCACCGTGCGCGCACCGCACGCCCACGTTACGCCGTTCGCGTAATTTTCACGGTTCTACCATGCGCGCACGGTAAGCGCACTCCGCGATTTTTCGTAAAAATATTAAAAACATTTATGGCCCTTGGGGGTCCTTTGGGGACCCCCTGACAATGGCTAGGGGGTCAGGAACTGTCCACCCTGCCCCCTTTTCATGTTCTCCACCTTTATTTTTCACCTCCCTCGGACTGCGAGAGACAAAATGGCGGCCGACACTTCCTGGTTTCGACCGATTCGAATGTTTACTAAGATCTAACAACCAATCAGAATTGCGCTCGTGCACGGAAGGGTGCGCTTACCGTACACGCACGGTGCGCGCCTATAGATATATATATGCTTTTAAATGCTATTTTCTCAGAAAATACTGAACAGATTTACACCAGACCTGCAAAAGGCACATCCCTGACCTGAGGACTACCTCTCTGCCAAATTTCAAGGTTTTCTGTTCAGCCGTTCGGGCTGTAGCGCGGACTAAAGGTCCTATGGGAAAATGCATGGGGAAAACGCGTTTTGGGACCCCCCCTTTTTCTCAGCCCCCGCTTGACGAATCCCCCCGAGACTTTCAGGGAAGGAGCGGAGCGGAGCACCCCACCTATTTTGAAAATTTCGCGAGGATTCGTCAATCGACGCAAAAGTTATTCCAAATAGAATGTTGCGGATTTCCTATGGAAACACGGTCCTAACTATAACTATCTACTGGCGACCGCCAGTAGATAATATATATATACCAAAGTAAATTAATGCAATAGGCTTACCTCTCTGCGAGATGAAAACATTTCCCACAGATTAGGGCACACAAACTAGATCAATTTAGCCCTTGGTTCAAACATTCATGACTACCATCTAGCTTACTGGGGCTCGCTCTGTCCGAATTATTGCCCCAGTGAAGATACTTAATAGGCTGTGGCATGCAACAACATGCACTCCCAAACTACAAAGGAGGGGGCTTAAAATGGGGAGGGGCACGGAGAAGTAGCAAGGAATTCTTGTTGCGTTTATTCGATAAACATTCCCAAATTTAATTCTGTGTGAGAGAGAAAATGATTCACTGAAAAACAAATGTGTCCACTTGAAAAGATCTGTGCACAATTGCTACTTCCTAATTCGCTCTGACATTAATCGAGCCAGCATATTCCGTGATCCATCAGGAAACAACTGTGACCACATAAATTTAAAGTAAGACATACATACCTGGTGGAGTGGCTAGTGGGTCTAGACCTACAGAAATATTTCCCAAATGGCAGCCAGATTCAGTTCAAAATACAGGCCTCCGCATCCATGCCCCCGTGCCCCAAATTCTCACCCCCTAGGCTTAAGCCTAGAGAGGAGCTGGGGACATAAATGATGGACTAACTTAGTCCCAGCCCCCTTCATAATACACCAGAATGGGACAGGAAATTACAGCCTGAAGCGAGGGTATGGCCACAGGCCTAAGCTGTGGGGACAGGCCTGAATTATGGGTCATTAGTTGAGGAGATCCCCAATGCAACACTGCAGGAGCCACGTAAAGACCCAGACAATATCAATATCATGACCTGGATTGTGGCGGGCTTCAATTCTAAATCTAAAAATCCTGATTGGGGTGAGTTCATAGATTACTTTGACATTGGCCTATCCCAGGAAATATGATGTGTAGTACTTACGCATAGGGTTGGTTATTTAAACTTTTGCACCCAAGCTAACTACATCGGAATGGGTTGACCGTCTGGGTGCTTCAAAACAGTAAAAATCTATTTGTGTGAACCGTATGTAACATTCATTGCAGTGCACAGCATACTCATGGTAAACGGCAAACGCGGGACAAAACCCTGGTAAATTTGCGACCTTATACCAGAAAAATGGCAAGTGTGTCCGCCCGCAGTGTAAGTAAAAGAATGCATGTCTAGACCAGGGTTTTGCCCCGCGTTTGCCGTTTACCATGCGGATGCTGTGCACTGCAATGAATGTTACATATGGATTACATAAATAGATTTTTACTGTTTTGAAGCATACACCGCAATACTCAAGGGACGTTACCATAGCAGCGCACAGCCTACAATTTGGAATCCGGAACTCACTATTGCTTCGTGTGTCGTACTACAGCTGTTCCTTTTGGACCATCTGGTACATCATATGAACATTTTGGCCTTCGGAACACGCAACCGGACGTACTACTTGGACAGTTCCACATTGGACTATACTGCTTCATTATTCCCATATTGCCTTGAAAAAGTCTGATTTCAGACGAAACACGTGTCGGCTAAATCGTGTGCTGGGAATCTTTAAGAAATTAATAAAAAGACAAGGAATTATCAACTGATGACGTTTTTGGACTACTTTAATGCTCTACATATAATTTGTCTGATTGGATTATCCTCATGTGTTTAGGAACATATTGGATTCTAGACTGTGTTTAGAATTTGTCCAACACTGTTTTTGGATTGGTATACATAGTAATGGGTGTGCTGTAACAGTTTCTTTTCTTGTGTATTGATATGCATGTTATTTTGTAGCGTGCTGACAGCACCTCCAGGTAGTAGGTGTTCAAAGCTTCTTTAGCACCCCACTGTAACTACAGCAACAAAAATGTTCACGCTCATTATTGTCAGTTATAGACACGTTGTCCTTATTGATGTGCAGTTCTCTCCCTCATACTACCTATCGATTATTTTCTCATAATTGTATAGGATATAGGATGCAAAGCACACAGAGTCATAAGCACAGATAAATGTCCACTTTCTAAAAGTTAGGGCTGGACTGTTCCCATGGGGAGCAGGGTCAAGTTTGATTTGAATATGGTTGGTTCCAAACTGGTGTGGCATGGGAGCAAATAAACAATGGATTTAACCCATATCTGTGGCTAGGGGTGAATGTTTGATGATGTTCAGCATTTCGTCCATCAACTTTTTGTATTGCTTTATTCACCCTAATTTGGAAGGGTAAGTCCTGTGCCTGCTATGCCACTGAATTCAAGCTAGCCTGGCTGAGGAGGGGTGATACCCTGAAACCAATCCCAGGATGCTTGTTTTGCGGTCTGGGGAGGACCTGGACTGGCATTTTGAGCTAGACTGTTTCAATGGGGAGCAGGGTAAAGACCAATTTGCATATGGCTGTGTCCAAACTAGGGTGGCATGGTGAGCAAAAAAACAATGGATTTAACCCAGGTCTGTGACTGGCGTGAATGTTTGACAATGTTCAGCATTCTGTCCATCATCTTTTTGTGTTGCCACTTTCTAAAAGTAGCATTTCTAAAACAGTAATTTAAATCCAACTTCACCAGTAAGGAGGATTTATCATCACCATTTCAAACATATAAAAAAGGCACTCTTCTCTGATCAGGAATTACAGCATAAAAGTGTATGAAGGAATTCCCAATGCTGATCTATGAGAGGAGTAGGCCTCACAGTAGTGAAAAATTAAATAGGCTGTTTGTCACGACCAGGACATGAAAACATACCAGTACATGTCCTACCTTTCATTTTCACAGCACCCTGCCCTGAGGGCTACCTAGGGCCTATCTTAGGAGTGGCTTATGTGTAATAAAAGAGAAATTTCAAGCGTGGCAAGTAGTTTTAAATGCTAAGTTGAAGTGACAGTAAATTGCACACACGAAAACGGCAATGGCAGGCCCGAGACAGGTTTGAAAGGCTACTTCTGTGGGTGGCACAATTAGTACTGTAGACCCACTAGTAGCATTTCATTTACAAGCCCTGGGTATACCACTTTACAAGGACTTATAAGTTAATCAAAGATGTCAAACAGATGTAAAGCAATAATACCATGTTTAGAGGAGAATGCACCTGCACTATTGCACTGGTCAGAATTGGTAAAGGGTCCAAAGTTATAAAGCCAACAAAAAAAAGGGCAGAAAAAAAGGAGGAGGAAGGCAAAACTTTTGGAGTAAATCTTCAGAGAGGCCCATTTTCCAACACAACTAGCCGCAAAGATCTGTATGCCACTGTCGGTGAATGCTTCCATTGATATCACAGGAGGGGCCCTTTAACCACTAAATGAAGCAAATCATGCGTTACTAAAGATTGCAGAGGTGCCAAAACGAGCTGCTCCATGCACTGAAACGTGGCAGAAGTGAACTTATATAGACCAATAAGAATCAATATAAAAAACTGCAGTTACTGGCTTGCAGGGCTTGGGATACCTAACTCTGTGATCTCATATATTATGCGGCAAAAGTAAAAGATGCAAACACATTTTGGCAACTAGTGGCCAATGGATGGCAGTGTGAAAAATCTATCTTACATAATTACATAAAGCCCCAGGTATGGTGGAAGAACTTTTCAGATCTATATGAAATGGCAGGAGAGGCGGATTTCACAATGAATGAGCCATCAGTTTCAGGGAGTCTTACCATCAAATCTAGACTGTCTATAGAATTAGAGGACACCCAGTGTTCAGTTAAGAGCATTGTGCCAGGCAAAGCAGTTGGATCTGACGGGAATCCAGGGGATCTTTTCATTGCCGATATTGAGAGCTGGGTGATTTATTTCAACAGACTCTCAATACAATATGACAGGGAGCTGAGATCTCTGCCTCCTGGAAAGCCATGGAGATCTAACCCATCCACAAAAAAGGATTTAAGGATTTTCCATTGAATTATAGACCAATTAGTCTAATAGACGTTTCCCAGAAAGTATTTTGCAGGCAGATCCTGAATATACTTGACACATGGATAGAAGATCATAATTCCTTTTCGTTTCTCCAGGCAGGTTTTAGAAAACATGTCAGCACTACAGACCATGTGTTCAGATTCCTAACCATTTACTGCAAAACAGTAGTCATTCAGAAAGGCCACATATATCTAGTTTTGTGGATTTAAAATCCTCATTCGACCTGGTTCCCCATGATAAGTTCTGGTAGGAGTTGAAACAAAATGGGATCCCCCGGCCATTGCTAGACATTTGAATTTGTTTACATTCAGACACTTATGCACAAGTACGATGGGGCCAGCATGTTGAGCTTACAGAAAGCATAAAGGTTGAGAGAGGGGTGAGAGAGGGGTGCGTGTTAGACCCCATTCTCTTATCACTGTACCTGAACTATGTGGAGGGCCAACTGGAGCAGTGCAGGAGTGATGCACCAATGATTGCTGGCTACAAAACTCCCATGCTTCTATTTATGGATGACACCTTGTTTGTGTCCAAAACATCGGCCTACAGATTCTGATGGATTAGTTTGCAGCTTTCTGTACCGATCGGAATTTGGAAATAAACCAGGGGAAAACCAAATTCATGTCCATCAACTCACATAAGGCATTCAAAGGGTTTATAAAACTGGGAGGTCGTACTTTGGACAGGGTGTTTGACTTTGATTACCTGGGCATTAGGGTACCATCATATATGGCAAAAGACAGACAGATCATGGACGGAATGCAGAGCAAATCAAACATTCACCCTAAGTCAAGAGATCTGGGTTAAATCCATCATTCTTTTGTTCACCATGCCACCCCAGTATATACCCAGCCATATGCAAATTAATCTTGACCCTGTGCCTTATGGGAACAGTCCAGCCCGAACTGCCAAGCCAGGTCCTCCCTGGGCCAGAAACAAGCATCCTGGGACCGATTTCAGGGCATCACCCCATATCAGCCAGGCTAGCTTGAATCCAGTGGCACAGTGAGCCCGGGACCCACGTCTGGGCATACCCGGCGCACTTAGGGTGAGAAAGCAAAAGACACACAGATGATAGACGGAATGCAGAGCAAATTAAACATTCACCCCCAGGCAAGAGATCTGGGTTAAATCCATCATTCTTTTGCTCACCATGCCACCCCAGTTTAGACCTAGCCATGTACAAATCATTCTTGACCCTCTGCCTCATTTGTCACCCTGAGTGGGACAGGTATGCCCAGATGTGGGTTCTATGCTCGCCATGCCACTGGATTCAAGCTAGCCTCGCTGATGAGGGGTGAAACCCCGAAACCGGTCCGAGGATGCTTGTTTCCTGTCCAGGGAGGACCTGGCCTGGCAGTTTGGGCTGGACTCTTCCCATTGGGCACAGGGTCAAGACTTATTTGCATATGGCTGGGATCAAACTGGAATTGCATGGGGAGCATAAAACGATGGATTTAGGCCCAGATCTCTGTACTGGGGTGAATGTATGACATTGTTCTGCATTCTGCCCATCAATTGGTCTTTTTGCATTTGTCACCCCAAGTGGGAAGGGTATGCCCAGATGTGGTCCCGGCCATGATCTCCATGCCACTGGAGTAAAGCTATCCTGTCTGATAAGGGGTGAATCCCCGAAATGTCCTAGGATTCTTGTTTCCAGTCTAGGAAGGACCTGGCCTGGCAGTTTAGGCTGGACTGTTCCCATTGGGCGCTGGGTCAAGATTGATTTGCATATGGCTGGGTTCAAACCAGAAAGGCATGGAGAGCAGAAAAACAATGGATTTAGGCCCAGATCTCTCTACTGGGGTTAATGTATGACATTGTTCTGCACTCTCTCCATAAATTGTTCTTTTTGTAACATCAAATATGTCCTGGCTTCCTCAAGTTTGGAAAAGTAGCCTAAACTTGTGCAAACAAGCATCAAGGATTTCAATGCTGTATAACTCCACAAAAAGGGGGCAGTTATCACCAGATTTGAACTTTTACCAGATTAAGGCAGTAGGAAGCGCCCTATATGGAGCCACGCTGTAGGGCTACACTGAGCTATCAATATTGGCAACTGCAGAAAACAATTTTATAAGATAATTACTTAATTTATCCAAGAGCACCCCAACACTCCCCTTACTGTAGGATACTTGTATAAAAACAATCATGAGCAAAGCCAAACTAAGGCCAATTCTATACTGGCGAAGATTGAAGTTTACCCCGACCCTGGAAAACTACTTCACCGCTTTTGAGGGAACAGTAGATTTGGATAAGAGCAAGAGAATAAAATAGATAACCAACTTAAAGGCATCTCTGTCACAATGGTGTTAAACGGAATACTGGGGAACCGAGATACAACAGAAAACTTTGACTAGAGACTGTGTAAAGGAATTATACATGGTTCATAACTGGGGCATGGAAGTAAGCAGTAAGAACTTAGGAACTCCTATTTCAGACTTTATGGCCCTTCAAAACTACTGTGGGTTCAAAAACGTTCTTGATTTCATTTCAGTTCCAACAGCCAGACAATTGTACATTAAGTTTCGATATGGTGCCCTTCCAAATGAAAGGATACTATTGACCTGAGCAATATATGCCCAGTATTCTTGCAGGCCAATGGAACACTTTTACATTATCTCTTTTTCTGTCCAGGTTATGAGAGTTCGAGGAACAGGGCCAGACTGGCCGTAGCGGGCACCAGGCGTTTTCCCGGTGGGCTGGTTTTTGTACAGAGGGCTGATTTTGCAGCCATGCTGCAATATCGGGCCCCTGTACCAAAAACAGCTGCTGTATTTTCCACTCGGATACATCCCCCCTCGTGCGACTCAATTGCCAGGGCAAGTTTGCGTTCCCAGTCAGGCCCTGTCGGGTAAGCAATGGATAGTGCTAATTTGTAGGCAGCTTGGCACTGGACAGTGACATGTGGCACATAGATTGCTGCGTGCTGAAACCAATGAGGTGATTGTTTGTGTTGTAGCCAAATTTTGACATTTGAGCGGGTCTATAAGAGAAAACAGAATGAGCAAAAATTAACGGGATCTGATGGGGTGTCTTTTGATGTTTTTGTACCGACCCAATGGCTATCCTGCCTCCCAGATCAAATGCACTTCACTTTATGACTGTCCTTGGCTGCACATATCTATAAATTATGAAAAGGTTCTTTTAACAATCACTATTTTTGTGCATCATAGTGATAACTTTATTATGTTGCAATGCCAAATTGATTTATTAACCTGAATTCTGAATTATACCTCTCCTATCAACTGCTAATCTTTTATGGTCTTATATATGCTTTTATTAATTATTTTTTTTCAAGCAAAATAAAGTGTATTGATGATGATTGCCAAAAGAAATATGGTCCATCTACAACAAAAAAATAGACCTGAGTTTCTTTCTTGAGCAAGACATGTTCTTTGATAAAACCCATATACATTATATATTCCATATATTAATGAAAGGGAAATAACTTGTTGTCTCACGGACGAGGGGAAGTAAAGTGTATTGGTCATGCATAATACAGTGAAGAAGGTGCAGCAGAAAATAGTCTCACCTAAAATTGTAGAATTAGGTCAAGGCATCTAACATATATTGTTATCCCTGCTTAGTTTCAATTAGATCAAATCTACTTAAAGCAATGCTAGGGATGCATAAATTCACAAACCGCCAATATTGTTGTGGGTTGAAAGAGTAACGTGTGTTGTAGTGGAAGCACCTCATATGTCTGAGCACCAAACATTTAGAGATGAGTTATGTTAATTGTATTTTTAAAGCGCAACGGTGTCCTGGCGTTAGTAGGTAACTCTACAGAGATCAAGATTGCAAGGGGACGTGTCAATGGGAGATTTATTGGTTAAATAGCCATGTTTTAAGTTCTTTCCTGAATATGAGGAGGCCAGTGGAGTTCCTCATATTCCAAGGAAGGGCAATCCAAGCCTTGGCTGCACCTGTGATGACATTTCTCCCCCCATGTGGCTTTCTTCGTGGGTGGTATGCTCACAAGTTCTGCTCCTAGTGAGCATAGTGTACCATTGAAACGGGTGAATCAAAAATTCAGGATGCTGGCCATGTAGTGACTTGAGGATAGTACATAAAGACTTGAAGTGCACCCGTTTCCTGACAGGCAGCCAGTGTAGTCTTTTCATTTCCTTGGCGACAGATACACATTTTGGGGTGCCTGTCACAAGCCTTGCTGCTGCGTTTTGCAGGATCTGCAGTTTATTAAGGTGCTGTTCTTGAATATTCAAGAAGAGCCTGTTACAGTAGTCCAGACGTGATAAAATGAGGGATGAGATTACAGTTCGTAAACTGGCTCCGGGCAGGAATGGTTTAACCTTTTTAATAAGTTAAAGAGAGTGAAAAGTGGCTGAGGTTGTGGCGTTTATCTGGTCCTCGAAACTCAGTCTGTCATCCACTATAACACTCAGGTTTTTTGCCTTCCTCGTGTGTTTAGAGAGGGTACCCAGTTCTATCGGCCACCAGTCCGGGGTCCAGAAGTTGGCCTTATTTCCGAACACAAGGATCTGAGTTTTACCTGAATCTCAGGCAATTCTGTGTCATCCAGGTTTTAACAGCTTCCATGCAGTCATGAAACTTCTTGCTTATCCTTGATTCTTGTCCCGGTAGCAGTGACACTACAATTTGTGTGTCACCTGCATATGAAGTAAGACTGAAACCATAGAATCTGATCAGGGGGGCCAAGGGTGCCACATAAACATTAAAAAGGGTAGGACTGAGGGATGACCCCTGTGGCACTCAACATGGCAGAGAAAAAGGCTTGGAGTAAAATTTCCCTAGGGACACTATTTGTGTTCTGGCTGTTAAAAAGGCTTTTAATAAGTTTCATGCCTTGCTCTTGACTCCGTACTCCGACAAATGGTCCATCAGGAGATCATGGTGGACCGTGTTGAAGGCCGCGGATAGGTCCTGCATAATCAATCAATCAATCACATAATTTGTAAAGCACGCTACATACCTGTGAGGGTTTCAAGGAGCTGGAGGGGAGGGTTGGGGGGGGTTGCAGCTGCTATTGGTCGAAGAGCCAGGTCTTGAGTTGTCTCCTGAAGGTCAGCAGGTCCTCGGTCTGTCGCAGGTAGAGGGGAAGGGTGTTCCAGGTCTTGGTGGCGCGATGGGAGAAGGACCTGCCTCCGGCAGTGGTTCTCCGGATGCGTGGGACCATGGCCAGGGCGTGGTCAGCGGAGCGGAGATTCCTGTTGGGTACGTAGAAGGAGAGTCGACTGTTGAGATAGGCTGGGCCGGTTTTGTGGAGTGCTTTGCGTGCGTGGATCAGGAGTTTGAAGGGGATTCTTTTGTCGACGGGGAGCCAGTGCAGGTTCCTCAGGTGGGGGTGATGTGGTCGCAGCGTGGGACGTCGAGGATCAGGCGTGCGGAGGCATTCTGGATTCTCTGTAGTCTGCTGATGAGCTTTGAAGTACTGGGTATTTTAGACCCAGCGGTGCAGGGGCACACACCCTATGACTTCTGGGTTTCACCCTGTTCCGGACCTACAGAAACACAGAGTCTTCTGGGTGAAGTCAAAGATTCGTTTATTGGCTGCAGACCAATGACAGGTATCCTAGAAGTACAACAGCGTGTATGTTCTCAGGAGACTGCTGAAAATCATAGGAACGGACTTCTCCTTAAGTACAAAATATCATGCTCCAGGCACACATTCCTTGGTTTACGATATGATCATATAAAGGCATACATTACAAACGAAAAAGCAGAGTCATGATGACCATCCCACATTCCAGTTCGGCCAGCCCACAATGATTTACACAGTAAGGTTCAGATCCCATGTTTGAAGTAAATAGACCCCCCAATAAACATGAGCATCTCCTGTTTTGGGAAACAAGTCATAAAGCAAGAACAAGCAGGTGTGGAAGAGATTAGCCGGGGGATTGTGTAGAATGAAAGGACTTTATGACGGGTCAAACCCTGATGCTAATCACAGGTGGACGGAGGAAGGGGAGCTCATGAGACCGGTTTGACCCGGGGCAGCAGAGCCAGCTGCCCAGGTCACAGAGAAGTCAGAGGGAAAGCCCATGTACTGTGAGGCCCGTATTAACTCCATCATAGCCTATGTGAGGGCAATGACAAGATGGCCACTGCTTCCAAAATGGAACCCGCGTAGTTGAGCAGAATAACGTGTACACAGTGCATTCATAGCTAGAACGACATATAAAGCACTCGTACATGCCGCATTTACCATTTGCGGCTCGCTAATACCAACATAGACAGGGGTAGGGCCCTGTCCCCTACGCGGTCCCGAATATTAAAGTACGACAGACCCTCCTTTTGCCCTTACATAGGCAATCACTATACTCATCTTAATCCGAGTCTAGGTCAATGTTCACGAAGTCATGGAGATGTTGCTGTAGCATCATCCTGTTACTTAGCTCGTCCCTCGATACAGGTTTCCTTACACATAAGGTAGCACAGAGACCACATATCGCAGGAGCACACTGTATGCACAGACAGAACAGGAAAAGAATGGCTAAGATTATTCCAATGACCATCAGAACTTTCCAACCCCAGGCAGATATCAATTCCCAGAACCACCCCATCAGTGACCAATCTCCCTTATCCACGTGTATGGCCTCAGATATTTTATGGAGTTTGGAGATGGCTTGATACACCGTTGGAGCATTATCTGGTATGAAAATGCAGCAACTGGATTGGATGACCTTGCATACCCCACCGCGGTCTGCAAGGATAACGTCTAGGACCATGCGGTTCTGCAGAGTCATAAGGCGATCCGCTTGGAGCTCAGCTGTCAGATTACTAAGGGCACCAGCCGTTACATTGACAGTGGATTCAACCACACGAGTCAGCTGTCTCAGGTTCCTACTATTGACCATAGGTCCCCAAAACGGCAGGAAACCCAAGAAGAAGTCTCCTGCTTCCTGACCGGCAGTGTCCTCCTTACTAATCACACCTCTCACAACTCTGGTCTTGTGATAGTCAGAGGCAGCAGTAAATGTCGGCGGTAGCAAGTTCGCAATATAACATGTGCCCGAGAAATCAGGGGGCAGCCATGTATATGCTCGGTCATTGCAGATGAAATATGTGCCCTTAGCAGCCAAAAACGCAGGGGAAAACTGTGACGGGAAAGTGTACGTTTCAGTACAGTCACTTCTTCCCAGTTGAGCCCTAGGATTCTGACCATTACCCTGTAAGCAGAACCGACCCATGTGGGGTACGACCCAGATTGGAGATGAGATTTTTCGCTGTCTTTCACCCAGACTAATACTATACCCCGTCGCGTTCCATCCTACATAAGGTCTCAGCTCTTCTTTGGGAATGGAGGAGTATGCATCAATATCTCTACTCATATCGGCAACTCCTTTCATCAAAGCCTTATTATTGGTGATGGGTCTGATGGAACACGGTTGGCGAGGGGAGTATGTATCTAGAGCATAGAGAAACATGGTCTGGAATGCCCATGACGATCCATTGTAACTGTACGGTAGCACCAGGTAGGGAATACCCTTGTTAATGGTATGGGGCATTAACCCACAGACCCAGCAATTGGTCGTATTCATTACCAGTTGGTGCTGGTGCAAGAGTTGGATAAACGAGTTATTTACGAACTCTGATCGTCTGGTCTGTTCGTGCTCAGGCAAAGGGTGAAAAGAGTGAGAGGAGGCAGTAGAAGGAGATATAGGCTGTTGAGTGGGTGCAATGGGCTTTTGAGCGGAGAAAAACACAAATCCTACAATAAACATTATGATACTACACAGTGTAAAAAAGCACAAAAAGACAAAACATTTACTTTTTACAATTCTACACATTCTTGCGTTAGAGTTCATTTCCTCAATCGGTCTCTCCATCTTAAAAAACTCCATCCTCTACTCGGGCCGCTCGCGGCGGATGAGTTTCTTCTGCTAAGGAGTACGCCTGTCAGTCCAGGGAAACGCCCTAGACTAACCAGAACCGTCGACCTAGCGTCTTCGGCCTGTACCCCAAAGTCTTGGCACCGCGACCCTGCGGCAGAACCCGGATGGTGGTTCAAAAAACAAAAATCAAGAAAGTCCTTCAGATGGGAGAGCAAAAATGTCAAAAGGGAAATAATGAGGAAATCTTTATTTGTCCATGGGCCTAGGTCTCAAATTATAGCGGAGACGGCCAGGTGCTGTTTGGTCTTGAAACAAAAGTTCAGGCTCAGTGGTGTCCAGTCGACTCGATGGTGGCACAGCTTCCTGCAGAATATTGTCACTCACTTGGTCTGAAACTGTGTCTCTTAAGCGTGCGTCACTGAATGGTACAAAGCGAGGTACAATGTTTGTCTCTGAGTCGGCGATACCCTCCTTGACCCACTGGTCATATGGCAGAGGCAAGGGGACTACTTTGCAGTGGGTACCATGAATCCAGTGCTTCTTCCCTTTCACTCGCACTGCTGATCTTGTCGAAAGAAGAACAAGATGAGGGCCGATCCAGCGAGGCTCGTCGTTGCTCTTGCGCTGGAAGTTCCGGACCAGGACCCACGAGCCAGGGTTGATAGGGTGTCCAGGAGGTTCAGAGGCTTGGGGAAGAGTATCATGTACCTGTTGGTGCAAAACACGCAGTTTAACAGTCAAATCATACAGGTAATCGAGCAGTACTGGATGCTCAATCTCACTGAACTTCGTAGGTCTCGGTACACCCCATACGTTGGCGGGACGGCCAAAAACGACCTCGTAAGGACTAAGTCCCACTCGTGAGTGTATGGTCATTCTGGTGGACAGGAGTGCTAGAGGTAGAGCGTCAGGCCATTTAAGACCGGTGCTCGCCTGGATTTTAGCCAGCTTGAGCTTTAAGGCTCCATTGTAGCGTTCTACTAATCCAGCTGATTGGGGGTGGTTTGCAGCGTGCAACTTCTGCTTTATCCCTAGCCCTTCACATACATTCTTCATCACTTTACCCACAAACTCACTTCCATTATCACACCACACCATTCTTGGCATCCCAAACCTAGGAAAAAACTCCTTCACAAGGGCTTTGGCTGTGGATAGGGCAGTGTTATCTTTCAGAGGATAAGCCTCAATCCATTTTGAGAAAGCACAAACAACCACCAATACATATTTCAGGTTGTTGCATCTTTCCATGTGAATAAAGTCCAGCTGCAAAACTTCAAATGGACATGATGGGGGTGCAAAGTGACCAGCCGGAGTTGGGGTTCCCCTACCAGGGTTGTACTTCAAGCATACTATGCAATTCTTGACCACATTCTCTGCACACTTGGGAATTCCAGCATTCTGCCATACTGGAGCCAACAACTTGCATATACCTTTCGTACTGATATGTGCCATTCCATGTGCCATAGTAACTACTGGAAGCACATATGCATCAGGCAACAACCATCGCCTATGTTCTGTCAGATCAACCCAACAACCATTCTCATCCAACTTACCCATACTCTCTCTCCACTTGCTTAACTCTTCCTCTGTGGCTTCAGCTTGAAGCGACTTCACACTCTCTATTGTGTTCTCACACATTCCAACATCATTAACCCATCTTGCGGGACCTGCAACATACATTCTAGTCTTCACATTCTGTGCCGTTTCTCTCGCGGTCTCATCAGCAAACGCATTCCCACGTCCAACATCATCTGTGACTTTCCTGTGCGCACTGCATTTCATGATCGCAACTTGCAACGGTAGGGTCAGTGACTCAAGGAGATCATTCACCAACTTGCCATTCTGAATTTTAGCTCCATGCGACGTCAGGAACCCACGCTCCTTCCACAAACGCCCAAAATTATGAGCCACGCCAAAGGCGTACTGGCTATCTGTGTATATGTTCACTCTCATTCCTTCAGACAACACACATGCTCTCGTGAGGGCGATTAATTCTGCTGCTTGGGCCGAATTATGTGGCACTCGTGCAGTTTCCACAACCGTGTGTAGAGTCGTGATAGCATAGGCAGCAGTCGTGTCACCATTAGGGAGCTTGAAGCATGAACCATCTACCCATAAAGTGCCATCACACTCAGTCAGGGGAGTATCTTTGAGATCTACTCTCCCTTTCGTCTCTTCTTCTGTTCTGAACAGACAATCATGTTGCTCAATCTCATCTGAGTCTGCTGGAATTGGCAACAATGTAGCTGGATTCAGCGTATTACATCTCTTTATGTGTATGTGATTAGCTAACAGTGTAAGTTCGTAGCCCGACAATCGTGCACTAGTCAAGTGTTGTGTCTTAGTTCTATTTAATAATGTATCTACAGCGTGTGGAACCATGACAATCAATGTGTTGTCCATTACCAAACCAGCCGATTGTCGGATAGACATCGCCGCAGCAGCTGTCGCTCTCAGACAGCTTGGCAATGCCCTCGCTACAGGGTCCAAGGTTGATGAAAAATATGCGCATGGGCGCGGTCTGTCGCCAAAAGGCTGTGTTAACACTGATAATGCGCATCCATCTTTCTCGTGAACATACAATGTAAAAGGCTTGCTGTAGTCAGGAGTGCCCAACACAGGAGCTGAACATAACGCATTACGCAATTCCGCAAAACTTTTCTGGCACTCTTCAGACCATGGGATAGGATTCGGCGTGTCTTTGCATGTTAAGGCTAATAAAGGTTTTGCCAATAAAGAAAAACTAGGGATCCAATGCCTACAGTATGAAGTGATGCCCAAGAAAGCACGCACTTCTCTCTGTGTTTTTGGCACACTCAACTGTGCAATGGCTTGAATTCTTTCTGGGGTCAGTTTCCTTCCCTCCTTCGATAAGAGATGACCTAAGTAGGTCACTTCTTGTCGACAATATTGCAGCTTAGAGAGAGACACTTTGTGATGGAATGCGGATAAATGGCGCAACAGTGACAATGTGGCTTCTTTACAGATCTTCTCAGTATCCGCGGCGATCAGTAAATCGTCCACGTACTGAATCAGGATAGCGCCACTAGGTAAAACAAGTGCATCAAGCTGCGCTTTCAAAGCCTGACTATATATGGATGGACTCTCACAGTAGCCCTGGGGAGCGCGTTTGAAGCGGAAGCTTCGGCCTCCCAGACTAAACCCAAAAATATCTCTACTTTCTTCTGCAATTGGGATACTAAAGAAAGCATTCTTTAAATCGATCACTGAAAACCATACAGCAGAGGCTGGAATCATCGTTAACAAGGCAGTTATATCGGGGACAACCGGAAACTGTGGCACAACAATCTTATTAACCTCTCTAAGATCAATCACAAACCTGTAAACAGGTGGCTGTGAAGGGTCCGTTCGTTTTAAGACAGGTAAGATCGGACTATTGCAAACGTTGCCTCTTGTCTCTTCTATCACACCCTTATGAATCAAGTCGCTGACAATGTCTAACAATGCTTTCTGCCCTTCATTAGAGATCTTGTACTGGGGAATACGTGGCAGTCTGACATTAGCCTTTAAAGTCACCACATATGGCGGTATCTCCAAGAGGCCCACATCATTGGGACCAATAGCCCAAAGGGCATCCGGAAGGGATGACAATTCAGGTGGCATCGTGGTTTTAGACAGGTACATTGGGGAAATCACTTTCTTGCCTAATGTAAGTTGTACTCCCAAAGGAGAACAATACAACGTGGCATGCAATCTTTTCAACAAATCTAATCCCAGTAAATTCTCACCACAACCTGTTGTCAGGATCAGGGGTGCTTTCAGCTCACGAGGTCCAACAGAAAGTGACATGGGACTCGAAATCGGGTTCCTAACTGGGGCGCCAGAAAAACCTACTGAAACATTTATATCGCCAGACAAAGGTGCGCCAGGGAGTTTTGAATGCATGATCGAACTCTTTGCAGCACCAGTGTCTAGCAGAAAAGGCTCCGTTACATTGGCTGTAGTCACCTCAACATACGGTCCACTCTGATCCACTGGCACTGAAACAACTCCCTCTCTCTGTCTATGGCTGTCCTAGTAATCATTATTCTCTGCATCACCGTCCTCTACATAATAATCATTATTATAATACTGGGCCGTATTGCTAATCGCGTTAGCTTGCTGATCAAAGCTATTGATGGTACTTTGAGGCGGCAGAGGACGCGCGTTCTGGGGAACACTTCCACGCCCTCTACCTCTAGGAGCTTGCTGACCACCTCTACCTCTTGTGCCATACATATTACCGTTCCGCTGCATTAATTTAGGGCAACTATATTTAAAATGACCTTCCTCTTTGCAGTATGAACATTGGTTGGGACCTACAGGGACACGTGGTTGGTAATACCCGTTCATTTGCTGATTGTTCTGAAACTGTTGGGGTTGGTGATAGACACCTTGGGGTTGCCTATAATTATTCTGACCTCCACGTGGCGGATAGGCCTGCTGTAAAAGGACCTTTGTCTTCAGTTCCTTCGTTTTCTTCTCCGTTCTATCTTTCTCGTCTTTATCTCTATTTTCATAATACTGTGCAGTAGCCAGTATTTGCGCTGAAGAAGAAACAGCCCAAGAACTTTCTGAATCTTTTAACTTTTTACACAGGTCAGGAAGTAGATTCTGCACAAACTTATCCACAAACAGCCGTTGGCCACCCTCAGTACTCATATCTTGCCCACTGTGGTCAATAAACGTTTCTTCAAACCTAGTAAAGAAGTCTGACACTGTCTCATCTTTCTTCTGCTTGCATGCAGATAACTTGTCCCAATTTACGCGCATTGCAGGCATTAGTGTCTTCATATACGTGATGATTCTACCAGGGAGTTCAGCTACTAAAGGTTCTGGTTTCGCACCACCCGTTTGTCTAGCATCAGCAGCAACAATGTTGGCCCATGTATCCCCTAGTTCTGCATTGTGATCTACATTACGAATTGATCCCCATAGAGGCTGTGGAACAACATTGCCAAACAACATGTCTATATCGGCCAGATTCATAATGCATGACCCTGCCGTCTGTGACAACTCTTTATAATAACCTGCTGGGTTTTTACGGGGATCAGGCAAGGACTGCTTAAGTGCTAACACCTCAGAGCGCTTCCATGGAACATGCACCCAAACACGCTGGAAATGCGCTGCCACAGCGGGGTTACCACCGACAGCTGCAACCGCTTCCTTCCATACCGGGGGAACTTCTCTCATGGGGTATTGTCGCGCTTTTGCCTTTTTCCCCACAAGGACTTCTTGTTCAAACAATGACTGTTGGCAATCGTCATTCCTAAGTGACAATACAACCGCAACTGCTTTATCTACTTCGCGGTCCACAATTATACCAGTTCCAAAATCGAACCTCACTCTACACAATTCCTGCGGACTAGGATTTTTACCACTATCCTCCAATTCTTCACAGAGAATTTCGCACATTTTCTCAAACACATATCTCTGTTTAGGGGCATCCCATTGATGGAAAGTATTGACAACTGATTCCACATCATAAAGTGAAGGAAAAACGATCCATCTACGCGCCATGTGATCTATCACCTTTTTCTCATCGGGGTTAGGCAATTGACTACGCAATTGCTTACGCTGCAAACCAGGAGTTGCACCAGATGACCCAAAGAGAGGAGACATTAATGTAGTAACCACATTAGCTAAGCGCTGTCGCGCCGAAGGAGAAGCTGAGGCGAGAACAGGGGGAAAAACAGAGGGAAGAAAAGAGGATGTAGAGACAGGTACTGGAGTGATGGAAGGAAGAGTGTTAGGGGAGGCAGTTACTGGATTAGGCAAAGTCGCAGGAAGTGCGGGGGCAGTTGGAAGCACAACTGGCGGCGCTTGAGAGGGCTGCGCTACAGGAATAGGAACTGGCTGCAAAGCAACTGGCGGTTGCGGCAAGGCTTGCAGTATATGCACTGGAGGTGGCATATTTACAAGCTGGGGAGGCGCCGTGGCAGTTTGAGCATACGGGGGTGGCGAACTCAACAAATGTGACATCAAGGGATCTTTCTCCTTTTCTTCTGACTCATCCTGCTTAGAATGTGGCAAAGCTGGGTAACATTTGTCAATCCCTAACTTACGCTGCCTGTGCAATTGCTCATTCATTTGCTCCTCTTCATTGTCTTTAAATTGTACAGCTGCTTGCATTACTGACATACCTCTCTCTCTCTTATTCTTTTTCGCTAACTTAATTTCCTTCTGTTTGGCTTCCTTTCGCCATAAGCGGAAAGAGTCAAACATCGCCGGCCGGGCTTTCTTCTTAAATAATTTAATTTCCAGATTATCTAAAATATCGGTATCAAAACTACCATTTTGGGGCCATTTTAAAACACCATCTTTCCTGGTGTAGTGGATCCACACTTCGTTATATGCAATGGGGCCTACGCCATGTTTCACATAGAGCTCATAAGTTGGAGTACCAACCGGAGGAACCGGACATGATTCCTCTAGCTGGAAATCTTTTCCACAACCCAAACAAAATAATCTACCAAATAGTCCAGAACCAGGCATCTTCGCTCACTAGTCTAGATCCAAACGTCAAAGGATTATCGAATACGATATTCTCGTGAATACACGAATCCTCTGGCTTTGGGGTTTGCAAACACCAAATCACCAATTACCAAATCAAACCAAACGATCCCGAGGGATACCAAAACAAATGGGAGACGCTCCACTTATACTTAACTGAATATTGCTGATCGATGGCGTCACCAGAAGACTCTCTCGATTGTTTCGCTCTCTCAAACTCGTCAAGGGTCCAAAACAGGTCGATTAATCAGGGCAGCAGTCCTTCGTAGCCGTCGGGACGCGGAGAACCTCGCAGAAAAGACTTTCGGACCACGTCGACATGCAGGGGTCGATGAAGTGGCGGCCTTCCTCCAGAATTTCCACACGAAGCTCCTCACGAACCTCTGGCTTGGACTGGTACCGCTGAAATCGGCCCGAGTTGGGCGCCAAACTGAAGTACTGGGTATTTTAGACCCAGCGGTGCAGGGGCACACACCCTATGACTTCTGGGTTTCACCCTGTTCCGGACCTACAGAAACACAGAGTCTTCTGGGTGAAGTCAAAGATTCGTTTATTGGCTGCAGACCAATGACAGGTATCCTAGAAGTACAACAGCGTGTATGTTCTCAGGAGACTGCTGAAAATCATAGGAACGGACTTCTCCTTAAGTACAAAATATCATGCTCCAGGCACACATTCCTTGGTTTACGATATGATCATATAAAGGCATACATTACAAACGAAAAAGCAGAGTCATGATGACCATCCCACATTCCAGTTCGGCCAGCCCACAATGATTTACACAGTAAGGTTCAGATCCCATGTTTGAAGTAAATAGACCCCCCAATAAACATGAGCATCTCCTGTTTTGGGAAACAAGTCATAAAGCAAGAACAAGCAGGTGTGGAAGAGATTAGCCGGGGGATTGTGTAGAATGAAAGGACTTTATGACGGGTCAAACCCTGATGCTAATCACAGGTGGACGGAGGAAGGGGAGCTCGTGAGACCGGTTTGACCCGGGGCAGCAGAGCCAGCTGCCCAGGTCACAGAGAAGTCAGAGGGAAAGCCCATGTACTGTGAGGCCCGTATTAACTCCATCATAGCCTATGTGAGGGCAATGACAAGATGGCCACTGCTTCCAAAATGGAACCCGCGTAGTTGAGCAGAATAACGTGTACACAGTGCATTCATAGCTAGAACGACATATAAAGCACTCGTACATGCCGCATTTACCATTTGCGGTTCGCTAATACCAACATAGACAGGGGTAGGGCCCTGTCCCCTACGCGGTCCCGAATATTAAAGTACGACAGCTTGGACGAGGCTCCGGCATAGAGGGCGTTTCTGTAGTCGAGTCTGCTGCTGACAAGGGCCTGGGTGACTGTTTTCCTCGTGTTGGTCGGGATCCATTTGTAGATCTTGCGGAGCATGCAGAGGGTGTTGAAACAGGTGGAGGAGACTGCGTTGACTTGTTTGGTCATGGAGAGTTTTGACTCGAGGATGACTCCCAGGTTGCGTGCGTGGTCGGTGGGGGCCGGGGGGGACCCCAGTGATGTGGGCCACGAGGAGTCGTTATGTTGAGGTCATGCTGTCGGGCGATGCGTGCTAGTGGTGCCATGTAGACGTTGAACAGTGTCGGGCTGAGGGAGGATCCTTGAGGGACGCCACAGATGATCTCGGAGGCCTTGGATCGAAACGGGGGAGGCGGACTCTCTGCGTTCTGCCGGAGAGGAAGGAAGTGGTCCAGTCCAGGGCTTTGTTACGGATCCCTGCGTCGAGAAGGTGTGTGCGTAGTGTGAGGTGGCAGACGGTGTCGAAGGCGGCGGAGAGGTCCAAGAAGATGAGGGCCACCGTCTCGTCATTGTCCAGCAGGATCCTGATGTCGTCTGTGGCGGCTATGAGGGCGGTCTCGGTGCTGTGGTTGCTGCGGAATCCTGATTGGGACGGGTCAAGGATGTTGTTGTCTTCGAGGTGCCGGGTGAGCTGGGTGTTTACTATCTTATCGATGACCTTAGCTGGGAACGGAAGCAGGGAGATGGGCCGGAATCTCTTGAGGTCGCTCGGGTCCGCCTTGGGTTTCTTCAGTAGGGCGTTGATCTCTGCGTGCTTCCAGATCTCAGGGAAGGTGGCGGTCTCGAAGGAGAGGTTGATGATTTTGTGCAGGTGGGGAGCGATGGACTTGCTGGCTTTGTTGAAGATGTGGTGCAGGAGAGGGTCGGATGGCGATCCGGAGTGGACTGTTCCCATGGTCTTGATTGTGTCCTCGATGCTCATGTTGGCCCAGGTTGTCAGGGTGTCGTGGGCGGTGGGGTTTGGTGGGTTTGGTGTGGTGTGGTCAGTAGGGGTCGTCCGGGGTCTGAAGCTGTCGTGGATGTTGGTGATTTTCCGGTGAAAGAAGGTGGCGAGGGAGTCGCACAGGGCTTGCGATGGTGGGATGTCGTTCGCGTTGGAGCTGGGGTTGGAGAGTTCCTTCACGATGGTGAACAGCTCCTTGCTGTTGTGTGCGTTGTTGTCAAGGCGGTCTGTGAAGGAGGTTCTTTTGGCGGACCTGATGAGGTGGTGGTGGTTGCAGATGGCGTCTTTGTGGGCGGTGCGACTGTCTGGCGTCTTTTCGTTGTGCCATATGTTTTCCAGTTTTCTGCAGGTGCATTTGGAGTTGAGGAGTTCCGGGGTGAACCAGCTGACTCTTCTGGTGGTGTCTGCGTTGGTGGGGCTTTTCACAGGAGCGATGGTGTTGGCGCAGTCGTTCATCCAGCGTAATAAGGGCCGCCTCACCTCCCTGATCCAGGGCTGCCCTAATTTCTTCAGTTGATTTTATGAGGGCAGACTCAGTGCTGTGCCCTTCTCTAAATTCATACTGAGTGGGATCCAACAGCTTATTCTCATAAAGAAAGGCACTCAGATGGGAGTTCATTACTTTCTCCACCACTTTCGCTGGCAGTGGGAGGTGAGAGATTGTCATGAAATTATTTCGGTTAATCCGAACCAGGTTTTTATTCAGTAATGGAAGTATTGAGGCTATCTTCCAAATAATAGGGAAGTCTCCTGATTCAAACATGGCGTTGAATACTGATGTGAGTACGGTAGCAATCGGTTCCAGGGCTAAATTAGCCACTGGTACTGGACAGGGATCATAGGGAGACCCCGATTTGATTAAGCCCAGAAGCATTTTTGTGTCACTTGTAGAAAGTGGGGCAAATTTCTTGAGAATGGGGCAAGGGCCTCTGGCTTGCTTACCTCCCATCATCGGGCTTCCTGTACCTCCCTGCGGGAGTTGGTTGAAGACTGTGAAAATGGCTTCCACCTTGTTCTGAAAAAAACTAGCAATTTTTTCACTTAATTCTTGGCCTGATTCGATCTTAGGTGGGCTTGGGGAGGCCAGCTTAGATACAGTTTTAAAAAGTTATTTTGAGGAGTTTTTCGCTAGGTTGATTTGATTTATGAAAAAAAAATCTTTTTTGCAATAAATACAGACTGTTTGTAAACAGTAAGACTTTGTATGAGTATATTGGGATCCTATACCAAACAGGTCTTGTATCATAAATGTTTAAATTCAGAGTGTTGTGGTGGTTGTTCTGGCCTTCATAACTGAATGTAAGTGTTAGATTAACTTAGAACACAACAATTAAACCTCTTTTCTTTATAGAAAACATAGAACGTTGAAACATTTTATAAACGGTCAATGCCGTACCCACTCCAACAAAACTGTAAAAAGAGGCAAGGAAATAAAGCCACTGCGTTCCAAGCAGCATATTATAAAATGATTATGTTTTTAGTTTCAAGATGTTGGTGACTTTTTTCTGTGAAGGTTGCCGACTGACACCATCAATTACAATGAATGAACCGGTTTGTAAGTGCAAAGAGTGGTAAGACATGAGCATGAACAGTCAGAATTGAACTGTGCAGATTTTGTGCCCCATGTTGATCATGTGCAGGGCTGGACAGGTAACAGAAACCGGCCCTGGCAAACTGCTCAGCCGCCCCTCCCCCTGGGTTGAGGGGGAGTGCAGCCGAGCAGTTTGTGAGGTCTGGTTTCGGCCGATTTTGTTACAGGGGGCTGATATTGCTGACCCCCGGTAACAAAAACGGCCCCCCAGGGGCTCCAAACCAGACCCTCCCTAGCGACCTACTGGGGAAACGCCCGGTGCCCTCTACTGCCAGTCCGGCCCTGATCATGTGTACGGGTTTACTGTCATACGAGAAAAAATGATGAGATGTTCTTATTCTTATTCTGTTCGAGTGTCTGCCAAGCAGTTTTGGGTCTCATGCTGCCCGGGCACGTTGTGATAGCGCCCAGCATGTAAATTACCAATGAAGTCGCATAAGCAGCGTGATGCTAGCTCATCCACCACATAAGATATACAGGGGCCTTTATCCACCAGTAATATGTGTAATGATCTAGTAATGTGTGGAATTCTGGTAAGGATTACTTGTCTCTGTGGCCCCCAGTTTACCTTTTAGAGCGGGTCAACAGAAACCTGCATTGACTTTGGTAGTGCAGCAGCATTACCTCATTTCAACTTCACTCCGTTCCGGGGTGACCTGGAGGAGATGATGGATCACTACTACACAGACCGCGGCCTACGTGGCCCAGCGCCCAGCATCAGAGGAGTGAATAACTATGTTTTGAAATATTTATTCTTATTAATGGCTTATCATGGAATCAATAAATTAACAGGCTGATTCACTAAGCTAAATATAAAAGTGTATATTTAGACACATGTAGATCTACTCCTACTTCTAGGTGTAACTCAATCTTTTTGCTATTCCACATTTACAAGTGGAGGTTTTACACCTCGGTGTAATTTACACCTCGATTATGTCTCCTCCACCTGAAATGAGGAGGAGGAGCAGCCTTCTACACAGTGCCTAATTGGTAAAAAAAATAAGTGCCACACCCCCTCAGGAAGCCACTGCAGCTTAAAACACACATTGCCCCTGCTATGCTGCCAAGGATAGTATTAACACAACTACTTACCATCACACTCCTACAGGCGTGACAGTTCGGACTATTTTAGGACCTTAAATCTATAAGAATGGCTTGGGCATCAGGGAATAGTTATTTTTAATTTATATTTAACTAATAAATAACTGTTGTTGCAGTCATCGCTAAATTAGCCAGACATCGCCACCTTGTGGCAGACTGTCACAGGCACAGGTGATAATTAAGTGCGGAGCACCAGAAACCACTTGCACAAATTAAGCACAGCTTTCAAAAGAATATACAAGTGTAAGGTTTTGATAAATTTGCCCACTTACGTCAGCGATGCAGACCCTCTACACCACCGCTCTTTAAATCCTTGAGAGTGAGCCTACTGAATCACATTTAATTTCATGGTAGCAATGTTATTCTAAGCAAAAATGTGCCATTTTAAGGACCATATAATATATACAATTACTCCTGTGACTGGTATGGCTGCTCTACCCTTGTGACTAATGGCAGCCAGTGCATAACAGACCAGCTGATTCCTGCTGTTTTATATGCAGAGAGGCCCAATAGAAATAGAGAGAGCTGCAGATATGCTTACTGCCCAACAGGTCCCTATCATGAATTGACATTTATGAGCTCTGGAACTGCAGCTACAAATTTGTTGGGGGACAGTTTACCCTAAACAAAAGTGTACCATTGTCATAACACTGGCGCTATGTCCCATATCAATTATGTATTATGTTGCAAGAATACATTTACTAGGATACACAGGTGTAAATTGTATCAAAAATATTTGTATGGCTGAAAATTAGACTATGTTTAAAACTATTGTCCATTAGATAGTAATTATTGCTTTGAGATAAACGAGAGGCCTGTTAAATAATTGATTTGAATCTAAGGGTTTTTATAGCAGAGTACTGTTCAAGTGCAGGACTCACAAAAACTGCACGCTTTGCAGGGGTCGTCTTTCACTTTCAAGTTAACAAATACTAATATAACATGCATTATTTACCTTGCAAATAATTAATGTACTAATAAGTGGCTCTGTTTGAGCCCCTAATTTGGATGCATAACCCAGCACATGAAATTCAGGTTATATAAGTTTTAGATATTCAGTTTCTAGTTGGCAGAAGTGTGCACCCTGTCCAAGTAGGGACTACAGTCCTAGTCAGGGTAATCCACAACACAACCTAAATTTATTTATTTTATTTTATTTCATTTATATAGCGCACAAATCACCCCATGAGGGTATCTCAACGCGGGAGCCACACAAGAGGATGAGAAGAATAGGATTTAGAAAAGAGAGGTCTTCAGCATTTTTCTGAAAGCCAAGTAGTCAGTGCAATGTCGCATGTGGAGAGGAAGATCATTCCATAGGCGTGGGCAAGATGGTAGAAGGCCTTCCCGCCCAGACGAGCCATTTTGACGCGAGGGACCGTGATGAGGGCTTTGTCTCCTGAGCGAAGGGTTCTAGGAGGAACATAGTTGACAAATTTGGCGTTAAGATAGCTTGGGCCTAAACTGTTTATGGCTTTGAATGCCAAGCAGCATATCTTAAAGTGAATCCTTTTACGTATGGGAAGCCAATGTAATTTCTGTAACAAGGGTAGGGAGGTTGTTCTAGGGGGGGCATTGTCAACTAAATGGGCAGCTGTGTTTTGGATAACCTGTAATCTGTGTATGTCTTTTTCATTGGCTGAGATCATCAGCACGTAACAGTAATCTAAGCGGCTCAAAATGAGTGCTTGTACCAGTGTTTTCCTAGAGGACATAGGTAGAAAAGGGAAGGCTCTTCTGAGTCAGCTAAGGTTATGGAAACAAGCTCCAATAGTGGAGGAGACATGGTCTCTTAGAGAGAGCTTTTGGTCAAGTCTAAATCCAAGGTTTTTAACCACTAGTTTCGGACAAGGGGTGGGACCTAGTTCTTCAGGCCACCGACTGGGCGACCACAACATGGTAGCGTCACCAAATAGCATTATTTCAGATTTGGTGGCGTTAAGTTGAAGAAAGTTCAATTTCATCCATTCAGATATGGATTTCATACCTGTGCTAAAGATGTCTTGAATGTTCGGGCAGGATTTATCAAATGAAAGGAGTAACTGGGTGTCATCGGCGTAAGATATGGGAATGAACCCCAGTTTTCTCAGCAGTCTAGCCAGGGGCGCCACATAGACATTAAGCAAGGTAGGGCTCAAGCATGTGCCCTGGGGCACTCCCTTGGTAACTTTGGTTGTCTTGGAGTGAAAAGGGCCTAGATTGACTGACTGTGATCTATCAGATAGGAAGTTGGTAAGCCATTTCAGGGCATTCCCTGTGATACCTATGTCTTCCAGTCGATTGAGTAGAATATCATGGGATATGGTGTCGAATGCTGTGGAAAGGTCAAGCAGCACCAAAAGCACTGCTTGACCCATATCCAACAGCATTCTGATGTTGTCTGTGACTGCCACCAGGGTGGACTCAGTGCTGTGCCTGGGGCGAAAACCAGATTGAGAAGGGTCCTGACTGTTAGTGGATTCAATGAAGAGTGAAAGATGAGTATTGATGTGTTTTTCAAAAATTTTGGTGTGGAGGGGAAGGAGCGAGATAGGTCGATAGTTCGTGACATCATCAGGCGCGATTTTGAGGTTCTTTTTGATTGGAAGTGTTTGTGCTGCCTTCCAATATGAGGGGAGAGCTCCATCCCTTAAAGAGCTGTTGAGAATATTGCATAAGGGGCTGGCAAGCTGTTTGGCCAAGGTGGAAGACAGTTTAGCCGGTATTAAATCAAGTGGGGATCCCGATTTAGCACCTTTTAGGTGTGTTTCGGTATCTTGTTCAGTTAGAAGAGGGAAAGTATCTAGCAAGCTGGTAGCCAGAGTGGTACGGGGAGCTTTAAGTGCTGATTTAGGACAAGAAACAGTGGACGAGGTGATTTTATTATAAATTGTGTCAATTTTCTGGGTGAAATGTTCAGCAATGTTGTCGCACTGAGTTTGTGAAGGTGCGAAGGCCGTATCGCAAGCCAAGGGGTTAGTGAAGGTTTTTAAAATCTGGTAGAGGCGTTACTGGGAGGTTCCAGCTTCTTCTAGAGAGGCACTGATATGGGTTTCCTTGCATTTTTTAAATTGCAATGGTAGCGGCTAAGAGCCTTCTTAAATTTTTCTTTGTCCCCGGGGTTTTGGGAATGACGCCAATGGCGTTCGAGTTTTCTACATGAGCTCTTTTCTAGCCATAGGGGGGTCGAGTACCATGGGGCCTGATGGCGTTTAGGGATGGTAGGACATTTTTTCAGGGGGGCTAGAGTATCTAGTGTTGCCCTCAGGCTAAATAATCCTGTGTGCACCCTCTATTAGCTTGACGCAGGCAGGCTTAACTTAGAAGGCAATGTGTACAGTATTTGTGAAATAACTAAAGCAGCAACATACTGTAAACACCACAGAAAGGCTCCACAACAGTTTAGAAAAATAAATTGTGACTTTATAAATAAAACAGGACCAAAATGACAAACATCTATGTGTAGTAAGATGAGATATTGGATTTTAAAGAAATACATGCAGTACAGTGCTTTGAAGCAAGTAGCATTAAAAAGGTTACATTAGGTCATGCTGGACTAGGACAAAGTCAAAGTTGGAGCCAGATGAGATGGAGCACAAGCCAGCTAAAGGACCTACGCAGGTCCTGGTGTACAAAATACTTTTCCTGGTTGTAAGCAGTAAGATGCGTCAATCTTCTCCTTACAGTGAAGGTGATGTGTCAGTTCCGAACACAGGTGCCGGAGTCGAGACACATCGAGCGATGCACCGGTATCTACCACACAGTTGAGGGGATACGTCGATCTCAACAACCTGCAGTAGTGGTGACACACTGTCCGATGCATTGATCTCTGGAGACAAATCGCTGGTTCTAAATCAAAGTGCTAATTTTACTGCTGCAACTGGCTCAATGCAACGGTTCTGATACACGCTGACAGAAGCTGCATCAAAATTTGTCTTTCAGTTATATGGTGCTCTTCCAGGGAGCTAGGCACATGAGTAGGGGTAGAGATTTTGATATCCCTCAGTCTCAAGCACCAAGATGCAAGCCAACACGCCCTTGGAGATCACTTGGAAGAAGGCAGAGTCCAGCTCTCCTTCAGCAGAGTTAGAGGGCAGCAGGCACCAGGGCAACAAACAGGAAAGCAGGCCTTCCAGATCAGTAATACAGTTGAGTCATTTAAGCAGCACAACCGTTCTTCTGACAGAGGTTCTGGTCTAGGTCCAGAAGAGTCTGATTTGCTGGGGTCAGAGACCCAGTACTTATACCAAAATATGCCTTTGAAATGGGGGAGACTTCAAAGGAAGGCTTTGAAGTGCACCAGTATCCCTTTAACCCAAAACCTGTCTGCCAGGTTATCTGTGGTGTGTAATCAGTCCTTTGTGTGAGGTCAGACCACTATCCTTTGAAGTGTAAGTGTGAGCCCCTTCCTCCCTTCCTGCCCAGGAAGGGATATCAGAATGCAGATTTATGTAGATGTGTACTCAGCCAAACTTAGCCTTTCTGTGCTTGTGGCTGTCTGGAGGGAATGCACAATGTGTAACTGTCACTCATCTCAGACATGTATTGGAGGCAGGCTGCAAAGCACACAGAGCAGTTAGAGCAGAGAAATGTCCATATTCCAAAAGTGGTATCTCTAAAATAGTAATTTAAAATCCGACTTTACCAGTAAAGAGGATTTATCATTACCATTTAAAAGATTTGAAACATGATGCAGGCACGCCTTTCAAATCAGGAATTAGAACTTAAAGGTGTTTTAAGGAATTCCTAATGTTAGCCTATAAGAGCAATAGGCCCCACAGCAGTGAAAAATTAATTTAGCTGTTTGTCACTACCATAACATGTAAAATGTACAAGTACATGTCCTACCTTTTAGTTACACAGTACCCTGCCCTCAGGGCTTCCCAGAGCCTACCTTAAGGGTGATTTAGGAATAATAAAAGGGGAGTTTAGGGCTTGCCAAGTAGTTTTAAATGCCATGTCGAAGTGGCAGTGAACTGCATGCACAGGTCCTGCAGTGGCATACCTGAGACATTGTTATAGGGCTACTTAAGTGTGTGGCACAAGTAGTGCTGCATGCCCACTAGGAGCATCTAATTTACAGGCCTGGGGCACATGTAGTGCACTTTACTAGGGGCTTATACGTAAATTAAATATGCCATTTGGGTATGAGTCAATGTTACTATGTTTTAAGGAGAGAGCACATGCAGTTTAGCACTGGTTAGCAGTCGTAAAGTGCACAGAGTCCTAAAAATGAGTACAGAAAAATGGGAGGAGGAAGGCAAATGTTTGGTGGTGACCCTGCAGAAAGGGCCAGCTCCAACAGTAAGCATAGGAAGCTCTTACTATAATAAGAGCTATGTTTTATAGCAACAAATTAGTGAATTGACAAAGCACTGAGAAGTTCATTGTGTATATACAATTTCTTCGAATGATGAAATTAAGAGTAGCCTGTATTTCCAACCATGATTCTAATCCTACATCAGCCTCAGTTCTGTGCTGCATATGTAATCACCCAGTATTCAGTTTTACTTCAGCAGTGTTGAATGTTCCACTTATGCTTGTGAGTCTTACATCAACAGGATACAAAGAGGTTGATATTCTGTGCCATAAGATATCCATTAAGTGGCTTCGCTATATTGGAAATAATATATGCATTTGCATTCCACACGAATGTTGAGTGGATGTTGGTTGCAACAAATTGGTCTTCAAGAGGACGCTGGTAAAACTGATATTACATACATTGGATTTTGTGAATTATTTGTAGTTTGATGCTTTTTCTCTCCTTAGCAGTTTTCTTTATCAGACTCATGCATATGTTTTTTTAATTGTTGTGTGACATACATTTTTGACATATCAGCGTATCCAATGTCAGTTTCTGTTTACTGCAGAACACTTGTCCCCTAATATGTTTATGCTGTTAGCCAAGCAGCAAGAATAGATGAATGTGTCCATTATATTGGTTATGATAAAGAATAGTTAATATGCTGCTTTAGGATTTAAACATTACATCATCTGTTGGCATCTCTAACTTAATTACATTGCAAAAAAGAACACCACACAGAAACGCAAAATAAAGCAAACGAACAACACAACAAAAATAAATCATGGCGCTACACAACAAAATATTGAAAACAGAATGCACCTCCAATTCAATCAATACATCAGCATAATGCAATAATACAGCATAAATCGCAGCAGCACACAAAGCACACGTCGCCACTACAACAACATGCAACACAATAAATATGTACAAACATTCTAGTCAGGCATGACCAACTTCACAAATCTGTTTTTATTATACGGTGGTAAAAACTATTTTCACCAAACACTGCCTGATTTACCACCAAGGACATCTGAGAGAATATCAAAAATATTTTGTGATTCAGCCTTAAAAACTCAAGACATACCAGAAAGCTTAGGATGGTGTTCAAGCGCACTTAGTTCCTGAATTTATATCTTGTGCATATCAATGGGGTGGTACTTAACATTTTTTTTATCAATGCTCACTTTCAACTTATCGTTTCGGTGACATATTTGAATATATCAGCAGATTAAAGTTCTAAAGTGCTTACACCTTTTTATACCTGGTTTGAATTGCAAGGCACGCGATCTTGAAGGCAGGGATCGCCTGCAGCAAGAGCTCTGTTGACGCCTGCGTCCTTGTGGGCAGCATAGGCTTGTGTGCGATGCCGGAGGCAAGCAAACCAGAAAGCTGACAAATGAATTATCTGAAGACTCCATTGCAGATAACTGCATCTGCATGCACAGCACACGCACCGAGCACGCACTCCATGGCACGACAATTCTTACTAAACCCAAGTCTCTTCTCCTATGATGGCATCATATTGACCACACGTTTTTCAGTGTTGGCGTTGAATACGGTTGCGTCACAAAGGTGGTAACCTTGAGCTCTGCTGGTGGGTTAATTGAACTGTCTTTTGTACTGAAAAGTAAAGAGATTTTTTTCGGGCAGTGCTTGTAATTGATTCCTCTTACTGCAGGGGCCTAATGCAGACCCCTGCAGCCCTTGCTGCGCAAGGGTTCCCCAACCCCTTAGGGGGGCCCCCAAACCTTCAAGGTCCCGCCATTGAGTCCAAGGCCAATGAATATCTGTGAGATATGGGAGACTTAGGGGCTCCTCATCACATTCTGCAGCAGGCCCGGTTCTAGCAGGGGGGCCGGGTGGGCCAGGCTCACCCAAACATGAGCCTGGCTCACCCAAACATGAGCCTGGCCCACCCAAACATGAGCCTTGGCCCTCGCAGTGAGGACATGAAGGCCAGTAGAAAATGGGGAGTATAATTTAAAACGTTCCTCCGAACGTTGTTTTTCTTCCTATTCTGGGAGTTGCGTGATTGGGCCATGGCTCTTTCTCACAGCCATCCCCAATCACCCAACTCCTTTTATAGAGGTGGGCTGTGGTGCAAGTACAATAGGGGCATGGCGAAGGGGCCAAATTATTTATTTGGCCCTGAGTAACTTTTGCCTACTGTCCTGCTGCCTGGATATTTCCTTTTCTGTTCAGCCTGGAGAAAATAAATGTTTTTATTCTGATTCACCTTTCCTGACCCCCTGCAGCTGCTTATAAGATCAGGCTGTGAGACAAAGTTTGACTAATGGAGTAGGTAAGAAAATGTGTTACTATTTGCTTCTATTTTTTTAAATCTGCACAGGCCCATCAAGGCATATACTTTGTGTATGCTTAATTTAAATTGTTTTTAGCATTATCATGGCCAGGGATGCAAGACAATGAAAATGTCCAGATAACTGGTGATTAATGATCCTGCTGGAGAGCAATCCTTTGCCTGTTAGTAGTTTTGAAATGCAGATAAGCTGTATTTTATGTGGATAGCTCAGTGGGTTACTGCCTTTGTCACAAAGATGCTTGTGTGACTTGCAGTTCAGAACTTGCAATCCTAAAATAGGACAGTGGCGGATGAATTGTCATCAAAGAGCTGCATACAAACATGAATGGTATAATTAGAACTTTACTTTTTTTGTGTTACTATATAGTTAGAACTTTCATTATTTTAATGTTACTAAAAAGAGTTTGGGCCGATATACATTTTTATTAGTAAAGTCAACCCCCAACCACAAGGGTATGCTTTACATCCTGAGTTTGTGCTTCCGCAGCCCAAAACCTCTTAAAATATACTGCCCACCAGTATGGGTGACATGTGATTCCTACACCTTGTAATCCTCATTGGCTGATATGGGGCTCGGGCCCAAGGTCAGATGTGAGATAAGGTGCACAGGAGAGGGATGGTCGAAAAGTGGCTAATCGGGCTTGGCCTGTTGGAATTTGAGGGTTTGCACTTAGGTCCCGACATTGCTCTTACTTTCAAATAACTCGCCACATGCCCTGTATACACACAGAATCATTCTGTTGTATCATGGTGACTATTTGCAAGTAGATATGATGTAATCTAAGGCTTGTAGGAAACCACAAGAAGTGACAAATTAGGCCCGCAGTGGCCCACTCAAATACACCCTTGGCCCACCCAAATAAAAATTCCTGGAGCCAGGCCTGTTCTGCAGTGTGGCCTTTCTTACTGATATAGCCTCCTCTTTTGACTGAAGGGATGGAAGGAAGGAAACTATTGCTTATGCATCGCACATTCACAGTGTGGTTGCCGGAATGTGCTGCATGAAGGGCACAGAAGAAGATCGCAGAAGGCAAGGATGCACCAGTCTAGCAGACTCTCAAGAGGCCGCTTGAGCTCCATGCTTTTCATTGTGATGCGAGCAGCGCATGCTTCTGTGTAGCCAGAGACATTTTAAGACAGGGGCCTAGCGCCCCACCCTTTCAGAGGTCTGTTCTGCACAGTCTTGCCCTGTTGACATTAACTAATTCTTAAACAGATTATTTTTAAAAACGTTTTCCTTTCGTTTTTAACTGTGAGTGATGTGTGAAAGGCTATTACGGACATTTTGTACAGAAATGTCTTTAAGATTCATGCAAAATCCATGAAAAAAGTTTATTTTGATCAAAGCAGAACCTCACATATGAGAAATTGGAGGGTGTCACCGAGATTATTTGCAGTAATATTAGTAAGCTGCTGCTGTGGTACAATATTGAAAACACATTTCAGCATCCCTGGATATTATATGTAAACACATTTATAATGTGTACGAGTGTGCCTGTTCGGTGTCAGAGAAGTGGATAGAGAGGGTATGAAAGAGCTGAAATCGCATCATAATTTTCAAGCTGTTCCGAACTGGGCCCCCCAAATAATGTTTGGCCCAGGGCCCTCAAAACCCTTAAGATGTCCCTGTAGTGTAGCAAAGGACTATCTTACACAATGAGGTACACAACAGCGACCTTTTTAATAATAATGAAGCAGGAATTAGTTCAGAGCCCCTTTGTACACAATAGAAAACGCAGCAATAGAGGCCTGCATAGGATGTCTCAGTATGCAAATTAGTAGGGTACTGCCATTGATAAAGGGAACAATGCAATAGAAAAGTGGCATTCCATTCATGTGACATCAGAGAGATCCATTCTGTGCATTGCAAGGACAGAGGCAATGGTAAAATAATTTTTACATTAACATACGAATTGCATGAAGGGAGGAATACCCCATTGGTGACTGTAAACCCTTGTGGCTCAAAAGGATTACAAAGAGTGCATTGCGGTTCACTATGTCACTTGTAAACTGCACTGAAAATTGTGCATAGAAAATTAGTGCTTTATTGCCTTGCACAGGCAGATAAACTGGCTTTGTCAATCCAAAAATGCTGGTGTGAATCTGGCCAATGTGTTTTAACATGTTCCAAAATTGGAGGACTTTGCTATCCAGTTCAACTGTGGAATGGATTTTATTCGATTTTAGCAGCTCTGGACCCACAACTTCATTTGTTTTGTATTTGGGAACCACATTAAGGCCCAGGTTAGAACAACCAAGTCTTTATTAGGAATATATAGGTGAATTGTTCTCCTAAATTATATAAGGGGTTTTCCATAAAGAACATCATGGCAAAGGCATGCTATTTTGGAAGCAGTAGGGCTATTTTACAGGTAACCAATGTACATCGCACTTTCAAATATTTGCCTTTTTTAAGTACTGACAAGTCGTTCTTGGCATAAATGAAAGTAAAATTCACTACGAATCCACTTTGAGTGGCTGCTGATCATGTATATCTGCTTCCATCCTGTGGACCTTTTGTCATATCCAGCAAACATAAGATGATGGACGAAGTGCTGAAACTTTTCAAACACTCAGTCCCGTCACAGATCTGGGTTGAATCTATCATCATTCTTTAGCTCACTTTGCCACCTCAGTTCAGACACAGATATATGCAAATCAGTCTTGACCCTGTGCCTCATGGGAACAGTCCAGATCTGTGATTCGGGGTGAGTGTCTGAAACGTTTTAGCACTCCATCCATCATCTCCTGTGCTTGCCTCGACCTTTTGTTATATGTCCCCTAAATATACCATGTAAAGTATTTTCTAGTTCCTTTTTAACTGTGTTAATTCCACAATTGTGATTTTCTATACTCAAATGGATAGCTACAAATCCGTAAAGTTACTTGTTTTCTGCATTTTCATTGTTTCTTGGATAATCATTTTTATTGCTCCTTGGATAATGTTTAGCCACAATTAGCTCCAGTTGATTCTGTTTGTTTTTAATGTATATTAACCCATATTGCCTTTCTTAGACTGAAATGATCAGGCTGTGGTGTGAGTTAGCAAAATGATCAAGATAGCAAAGGCCCTAGCAGGTTCAATACAACTCATGGGACTCTGACGTTACCCAGTGGTAGGAGTAAAAGCTGCTGGTCGGTATATTGCTGGTTGGAGCCTCCGTAACTTATGTCTTATCCAATTGGGTAGATTTTGCTGTTCCTGTACATTTAGTGTTCTTTTCCTTATTTGGTGCCTAAATATTCAACAGTTTGTCTTGTGAAATTTGTCTTTGCCTGGACTACTAATGAATGTCCACATGCATTGAAATTAAGTTCAGCACACTTGACCCTTTGCTTTGTATACTTGAGAAAATAGCAGTCAATCAACCAGAGTCACTTAAAGCAAACAAGCAAAAAATCTTGCTGTACTTAGCTTCTTTCTGTTTATCACAGCAGATAAACAGACACATGCCATACTGAACTGCCCACACCTGCAGCGAAGCAAACAGGTGCATTACCCAACAAGAAACTGGACCTGAAAAAAGCATAAAGAATAGTTTAATTATGGAACAAATATTAGACATCTCTCTTCTACCTATCAGGCTTCAGTATCTGGTATTATCCTTGTTATTTCCTTTAATGTAGGATGATTTGATTTGATTTTGAGGGCTCTTATTGATTGGGGGTGCATCAACTTACTGTTGGAAATAACCATCTTTTTGGGTGGGATTACTCCCGATTTTTGCCTTTACTACCCTATTTTTACTGCACTACTAACCAGTGGTACAGTGCTTGTGCGCCCCGTTCTAAACATGGTAAAATTGGAATACACCTAATTAGCACATTTCATTAACGTATTAGTTCCTAGTATATTGTACGACATGAATCCAGGGCATTTAAACTAATTGCTACAAGTGGGTCGCAGCACTCATTGTACCTCCCACTAAAGTAGCACTCTAGAGTATGTCTCAGGCGTGCCACTGCAGGCTGTAGTTCAGTTGTAAACTTCCATTTCGATTTGCCAAAATAAACTTTTTCCAGGTCCTTACCTTCCTTTTTAATACTAATAATTGACCCCTAAGGTAGACCCTACTGGGATATAGGACAGGATGCATGGTATTTAAAAAGTCGACACGTGTACTTACATTTTACATGTCTTGGCATTGAAAATCTCTCAAAGTCATTTTTCACTGTGGCAAGGCTAACTCTCTCATAGACTTACACTGGGTTACCTTATTACATAATAATAAGTGATAACCTCAGTTTTAGAGGCAATAGAGATATCCTTCTTTCAATCATTCGAATTGTAATTTAAAATCCTCCTCAATAGTAAAGTTGGATTTTTAATTACAATTCGGAAAATGCTGCTTTTAGAAAGTTTACATTTTTCTTTCTAAACCAAATGTGCCTTTCTGTTAGTGTCCAGTGTACATGACTTTTAATGACACTCATGTGGTGTGATATGTATTACTTCAATACAGGGAACAAATAGGCCTTGGGTGTGGGGAAGGGTGTTTCTCTCCTGAGCCGGATGGCTTGGACGGTTGTACTCAGTCCTCCTTGGACTTCAAACAGGAGCCCAAGGGTGGTGCCCACTCCTTTCCTGACTTCTAAAGCTGATAATCATGCCACTGGCAAATGCAGTCCACACATGGGCCTGCCTGCACTTTGTTACCTTACATAGGTTTAAGCCACACCCAGGGGAAGTTAACGAACCGACAAGAACCAGTTATGGTTTGACAAAGGGGGTGACCGCCACACACAGGCTAGCACTGGGTATATCAGTGGCACCCTTAGGACTCATCAGAAGACTCCTGGATCTGAGAATATTCAGATTAAGGACTCCCCTGCTGTCTGAAGAAAGGAGTGTGGACCTGCATGCCTTGAACCTAGGATCCCAGAAGTGACTTCAGAAGTGAGTTCAGACTCCTCCTATTTGAACTACATGGATACCACAAGCTTCTAGAGGACTTCCCTGCAGCTGCAGAGCTGATCAACACCAAATGGGCTTGCCTTTTCCCTGCTTCTGCCCTTTGCTAGAGTGAGTCCTGACCACAAAGAGGCACCTCTCCAGGTCCAGGACCCTTGGCTGGTGTTAGAGTGTACTTCAAGAACTGGACAACATATGAAAATCCAGAGTTTGGGGTGCTATCTATGCATCAAAAAAGAACCGTCCCCCTTTTCCATGTGAACACAATTAAACTTCACTCTGACTAACGCAGGAACTGCAACTAACTGCTGGAGAGAACTTTCGGGCTACAAACTCAGAATTTCACCAGCACACTGCTCTTTCCCGCCAACATGAATCTCCGATTGTCGGCCAGCTCTTCACATTGATAACAACCCCACTCCCAACGTGAAGCTCCAACTGAGGCTCCTCACATGGAACTGGACTAAGTTAGAAGATAAACTTTCCACCAGGAGGAACCTGGTCCCTGTAGCTGACTAGTCGGCCTGAACTTTTGACTTTTGACCATGTCTAGAGGAGCCAGATATCTGCGATTGTTGCTTTGTGCTTCTTGGTGGTAATTCTACCTAAAAGTTTAAAAATCCATAACTACGGTACTACTTTTTGGATTTATGTTGTTTTGGTGTATTTTTTTTTTTAAGTTACTATATTTTTATAAATAGGGTTGGGGTTTTTCTTGTGTTGTGTTTTCATTTTATTACTGTTTGAGTGCTGCATAAACATTTTGCACATTGCCTCTAAGTTAAGCCTGACTGCTTTTGTGCCTAGCTACCAAATGGTAAGCATAGTTTTATTTAGTGACTTTCGTGGTTCTTTCTGCCAAGGATTGTGTTTAATATTTGAGTGGGGCTCGCAGCCCCCTCAACTAACTACCTAATTTCTTACACTCACCAATAAATAGTTGTATCTTATGACCTGGCTTAAGGGAGCAATCATTCAATAGAATGCAACATAATGATGTATCTGATAAAGTTTCTCATCAAATCATATGATTGTGTTAGTGCTGGTCTTGTCCCTGCAATTGTAGAATTCTGAATGTGTAAAGCTACTCTTGTCAGGCTTCCTGTTTTATGGCACTCTTTCACTAACTTCCAAATGCACAGTTGCAAACCATGAAGCTCTCCAGTTCCCAGTGAGTCGAACCTTTAATTTTCGGAACTCAGTGGATGCTGATTCTTGATAAACGTGAGCTTAAATGTGGCATTAACTTTCAATCGTTGTGTCAATCACTGGATGATTTCGCTTCTATCCAGGAAATTCTGTATCTTCATAGTCTGACTGATTTGGCTCCTATGGACATAAACTAGCTTCTGCTGTCTTCTCTAGCAGTCAGTGAGCTACTGACATTGTTAAATTCAGAAATCCATATTACAAAGCATATTTGAGGTTTTGGGGTTGGTTAAATTGGCTGCTTTGATAAAGAGGGATGTTGAGATCTTGTAGGAATTCTTTCATCGCAAGTGCGTCCTGGAGACCTCAAAATAGTTTGTCATACTTGTGACACGTGGGTAGTTGTTCCTTCACACATCAACAGGACTTTGATCTGAACAACTCTTGTTGGGTATAATGACTTAGTTATAGTTTACAAAGCATTGTTGACTATTCCTTACAAGCCAAGGAGGTGCTTAGGATGTAAGAGCTCAGCTAAGGTGGTCCAATCGGCTTTACACAAATCATTTCAAAGGGCATTAATGTTGGAGAAAAAATAATGGGAACACAGCAAGAAGATGAATTTCCATATAGTGTGTCCTACCCCTGGAATCCACGAGAAAGGCCCACTTGTTCAAAGAAAAAGAACATTGTGAATTGGGCCCAAAGTGAGATTTAAAGTATTAATTACAGGCTCATTGTATCTTATAATCATGGCACTGTGTGTGCACATCATGTGTTGTGTGGGTTGGAAGCTTAATATCCCCTGCTTTGAGGTATCAATAGGTTGGTTATCATGAGAAACAAATGATTGAGTGGGTTATTCTAGACAATGTCTATGTCACTCTTCCCATACGTACGAGTTAGAAAACACACTACCTCTATGGGAAGACATGAACAAAGAAAACCACACATCAGACATTTTTTGTATTGTTACGTCTATCTCAGAATTTAGGACCCCATTATGATGTTGGGCAGAAGGCCAGCTGACAGCTCGTCAGTGACGGTCTGTCTGACATCTGAGGAACCAGTCCTACCGCTGTACTAGGATACAGGCGATCTGACCGATGCCTGCTGCAGGAATCTGCTCCGTCTCTGACAGGATCAAGGAGCCCGTCAGGGTGGAGGGCGGATCGTAATCCACAAAATAGAGGGGGTGCCTGCTCAGGCACTGTCGTGGGGCTTTTGATGCACTTGCTCACAACCTTTCAATGGCAGTCTGATCGCCATAAAAAGGCTTTCGGAAATGGACTTTGGGGGTCCCTAGCATGGCCCCTGTCCCCCTGCAGCCTCTTCTATGAGCCCCGGGGGAGGGGTACCTCTGGTGCCCGCTTAAATAGCCATGCATCTTGTGGCAGGCACCACATGGTGCCTGTCACATGGTGCATGGATGATTAAAAAGTGTAATTTTCCTATTCCGGCTTGTGGTGCAGCTTGCAGCACAAGCCGCAATAGGAAACATGCACTTTCCGACTGCCGTGAAGGCCATTGCATTCTAACTAGGGAAGCGGGACTGCCGACACCTTGGCAGCGCTTGTCTGACCGGCATCATAATGAGGCCCATAGTCTTTCAAGTGTTCATCATTAGCATGTACTTAAAGCCAGTTTTTAAGTTTCCTGTACGGGTGTCAAGTTTGCATAATTTCCTTTTCCGTAATAACCTGAAATTTCAGGAAAATGATACAAAATTACACGAAATATCAATCTGGCATTTTTCATTATGTTTTTTTAGCACTAAGTGCATTCTACCAAAAAAATGCACCTCCAACTACAAAAAAAAGCATTAAAAAACACTAGAGCTGTGAACAAGAGTCGCTTGAGTTCTGCCCATACGTATTGTTTTTATGTTCCCCTGCTAGGATTATTTACTGGAGCGTTGGGGTGATCGCGCAATGTAGCACAATTATACAAATTACTCTACCGTCTTGGAATTTTTTTCTGGATCTATTTTTCTGTCCTACGTTTTAACTTTGCTATTCGTGCAAGGATCATATTAGTAAGCAAACCCTCTTCAAAACGAAATACTGTTGCTCAGAATGTGCCTAAGCAAGAAGCATGAAGCAGGTCCCTTCTAAAATTCGGGTTACATTTTTCCCTAAAAATATTTTGAAACAGACAAGGTTTTAAATAAAAGTGGATTAACACACATTGGGAAACGTGCTTTGCAGGAGTATATCTGTATATGTGGTGTTGAATTCTTCTATATTTTAATTCCCAGCCGCTTGCAAATCTACTTTTTTCAGCCTCACTATGGCTTTGAAGCCATTATTTGTAGCCAAGCTACACCAATTTAAGGGAAGTGCGCTTTTTACTGGAATTTATTCCTTGCCTCTTGTACAATGTTTGATGTTGCTCAGTGTTTTATGATGACTGCCTGCTAAAATTTGGAAATTATAAACACGCCACTAGTATAATGAAAGAGAACATATGTGATAAAAGCTGAGCTTCCCAACAGTGTTATTTACAACATCGCTGCCCGTTCGCTATATTCAAGCTATAATTTAATTGAGTGTCTATATGTTGAATATAATGGATGTTTATATTTCCTGTATTGCTGGTCTCTAACATGATTATAAATTATGTGTGTTCTTAAATAGCTTTTACCATATTGCCGCCAAATCATTCTTAGTACTTGGGTAACAATTTACATGAATATATTGAATTTTTGTTCCAAGTTTCTGCGTACACTAACAACGCAGATCATTTGTATAAATGTTTAATATGGTCCCATTGGCCTATGATTATTATCTTCTTTTAACAGCTCCCTTATGTGTCTTAACCTGTCTATCCGTGCCAAAGCAGTAATAGGATTGGCGTCTTTTCTTTTTACGGTATTTTTATTGGTTTCAAGTCGACTGTCGAGCTTGCCTCAGATGATGCCCGGCTGCACTGTACTTTTTTACATAATATTAACCTCACTGCTTTTATGTCATTGGGGTTTAGTCTAGGGCACATTGTTAGGTCGTGGAAACCAGGAACACGTTTCATATTCATATTTATGCAGCTCCTGTGTCACCATTTCTCAAATTGCTTCATAGGTGCAAAATTATAGCGACAGCACGAATCTGCTACTGCTCGGTGCTTATAGCAGATGCTTTGATTTTACCAGATCTTGGGGCATATCAACAACAACCGGCGATAATTATCGCAAAGCGCACTTAGCGCTAGGATAATTATCGCCGGCTAGCGTGGATTTTTATCGCTGAGATAGCGTGCTATTAGCAACGCGTATCTCAAAAGAGATAAAAATCCTCACGCTAACTGCCTAACGTGAGATTATCGCTGGAAACCCAGCGATAATCTCACGTTAGCTTGTTGATAGATAGGGACTCACAAACTTAGCCATGATATCCACCTGTCACAGGATATCATGGCTAAGTGAGCCCTGAAGCAGGCGTAAGGAAAACAGCGATAACAGGGGTTATCGCTACTTTTCCTGCCGCTATGCTTCATAGCGTGGGGCTTGATGATAGGAGAAATGTCGTATCATGTCAGGTCAAGAACGCCCACTTTGCATCTCATTAGAGATGCAAAGCTGGGCGTTAGGAATTCCGACGCTAAAGCAAGGTTTCACGCGTTAGCGTGACCTTGCTAATTAGGCAATAAATTATCGCCGCTTTTCGGCCGAAAACGGCCGCAAAAGCAGCGGTAATTTATTATTGCCTCCTTGTAAATATGCCCCCTTATTCCTTCTTTAAGAGACTTGTAGTCGGGTTAACGAGCACAAACTTGTATTCAGAAGCAGCCTTCCGATATAATATTGTATATGTTCTATCAGTAGAGGATTCCCAGTTCATTTCAAAACAGTTTTTTACATAAGGAAAAAGTCATTCCAAACCGATTTTGTGTCCTGATGGAAAACATTATTTTAGGCATTCCCAGTAGAATGGAGCTTTATCCGCCATGAGAAAGGGCATCCACGTTTGTAATGATTGACCTGCACGGTGTCTCCAGACACGCCCTGTACAGAGGTCTTATGTTTCATGAAGTTATTTGCACTTGTGACATTTTATTAATGCCTGCTCCTACTGTCATCAATTCAACGCACGTGCTGGAACAGTATAAATATTCATGCCAAGCTTTGCAAGGTTCTGGAACCTTGTATTGTTGTTTTCATTTTTAGGTGATCTGGGAAAACCTATAATTCTGATATGTATGATCCCATTTATATTTGTTTCATTTTATTGCCTGATTGCCATCATTTGCATCATTGCATGTACAGCAAGAGGGCGATAATGTCATAGTATGGGCCCAATTCTGAGTCAGGAGGCGTGATGTGTCTGTGAGATTCTACTGCTCCTCCCGGTTCCAGGTTCTGTGAGGTGCGGGAAAGCCCCCATTATTTCAAATGTGTTTCCATATGTGTTGACAGTAAAAGCAAAATACCTGCGGACTCATGCTCGAATTAGGGACCCACATATGGTGTTGGAATCGGTAGTTAATGATTGATCATATCGAAGGAGTTCAGACCCTCTGAAACTATTGGACAGACTTAAGATGAGTAGGTCTGCAGCTAGGATATAGTCGCAAATAGTGCCTCCATGTTCGTTTTAAACAGAGTCCATAACAACTTATTTACATCCCTTTTACAACAGACGCGTCTCACGCGTAAAACACGGTCAGTCTACTTCTATCTTACCCTATTTGTGTGAACTTTGAAACCATAAAAAGAGTCACCTTGGCCTATGATGACATCCATTTCAGATAAGCAATTCGGTCTAGGGTAAAAGGTATCTAAGACAAACATTCATATGTATTCTAAGGCATGCACCCCTGGAAAGATTGAAGGGATGAGGCAATGTTAGTGACGTATCAGCTTTTGCCTACCTTCCTGTCATAGACATTTTAAGAAAATGTTCTAATTTCTATACAGCCCATTATCAAGTGCATAGTTTAGTCAATGAGATTCAGGGGATTGAATCTCAAATTTCTCAACTAAAATGCAGTGAAATGATCAAGGTTCTGGGTGGAGGGTTTTCAAGAGGAACAAGTTGGTTACAGATTTGCGTTTATCTAGAATGGCACAGTGGGCGAAAAACAAAGGGTTGGAATGCCACCTCAAGCGATTGCCACTGGTTAGACTGTTTGCAAGTTTTCATCCCATCACCTTCCCGGTGTTTGATTGCCAGTAGTATGTATGGAAACCTGAGACTGGTGCAGTTTTTCAAGTCTACTACTGCTAATGTTTGTGAATTCCAGAAAGTAGTAACTTTGTACCCATTCGAGTAGTACTTACATGGTCGAGATTTACTATTTTTTCAGTAAACTGGTCACTATATATAATTAACATCCCCATTTCTCCCATCACCCCTGAGCCTCCGAACCAACAAACTTGGGCCTCATTGTTATCCCAGGAAATCATGACTACAGTCATGCACAACACTACTGCCAGGAGTCCCTGCATTGGCATCACTTATTTTAAATGTTTTTTCATTGCACACACTATTCTTCATTTCTGCCATGAGAAGCCTTAATTGTAGAGTAGTCAAATTGGTGCATTTAGTCATGGCTCCATGTTTCCAGTCCTCGCCTTTGCAAGTTGCAAATAGAGGTGGGCAGTCTACTTTCTCGCAGCGCAGCTGCAATGGCTTTGGCGCTGGACAGCTGGACGTCACCTAGAGGAGACAGAAACACAGGCGGGGACTTTATCGACCACAGAGATAACCCAGCTGCTCCTTCCAGGGACCAAACCTAACCTGACACATCTTCTGTTGGTGAAGGTAGCCAGATCCTGCATGTTAAGGATCCACCTTCTCTCTAAAGCGGCACCAATATATTCCCCATTGTTACCACTGGCAGGTCTCCCTAAAGGACGCGGGGACTACACAACTAGAGAACTGCTCACATGGACAGAATATGCACTCACCGAGGTGGAAGCCCTGTTCACTGAAGTCCAGTAGTACGTGTTCGAGGGCCTTGCCGAGGAGAGCATGCTCCCTGCTGGAGAGTTCCTTTTCCACAGGCAACTTGTAGCGGACTGCAGGAAGACATGGAATCTAGAGAGGGGGAACCCAAAATGCACTCTGTGCTGCACACAATATTAAGTATGGGAGAAGGGAGACACCTCATCACCAGGATATATAAATCTATTATGGATCTTACATGTACCTCACTAACGTGGCTCTGCTTAAAGTGGGAGGATACATTTGGTTGAGCGCTTCATGATAACAAATAGCTCAAGGCCGTGGAACACCACAAAAAAGTATCACATAACCAGCGCTTTAAAAATATTCAATTCAACATATTACACCATGCATATATCACACCGGAGCAGCTTAAGCACTTTTTTCCTGCAATACAGTTCGATTGTCTGCGTTGCCACACACCTGATGCCACATTTTTCCATATGCTGTGGGCTTGCCCCACCTTACAGTCCTTGTGGGCAGAAGTATATGCCACAATACTGACAGTCCTGTGACAGGGCTTAATACATGGGCGTCTAGTGCCCTGTGGATATTTAGGTGACATAGACAGAAAAAGATGGAGACCCGATTCGCGATACTAGCCCTTCTTCTAGCAAAGCGAAGCATTACACTACACTGGCATTCATCGGAAGGTCCCCCGATAGCAGCATGGAGGGGAGCGGTCAAGAACTGGGGTGCTGCTGAGGAGGACACAATCAGACAGGAAGAGGTGCGTGGAACGCCACGACACCCCATATCCATGGAGTGGTCGATGCTCCTATATAGTTTCAAGCAAACACTAGACACCCCCACAGAAACCCAACTGCCACCCAGGCAGCACTCAGTCCTGTCACACCCCTTTCCACACAAGAATCCCCCTGACAGGTCATTTTCCCCCCAGCCCCAAATGAAATGCCACGCTTGTCCCGGCGAGAGAGTAGCTCTTGGAATGATCAGACCAGAGTAGATTAATGCCCTTATCCCTTGCCCCATTTCCCCTAGTTATGTCTTCTCAGTTCGGTTGTACAAACGGATGTTTCTCTCTTCAACGACACATACGCACAGTAAGGGTGCACCAGACTAACCCATGGACTACACAGTCCTACACAAATCCCACTTTCATAAAACAAGAATACATACCCACACGTTATATGCGTTAAAACAAATAATGATTCAGCTGATGCTATATTGCCATGATAATGTACGCAGTAACGTTCACTGATATAAGATGTATACACTATATGAAAAATGCAAAATCCAATAAAAAGGTCTATAAAAAAGAAAGAGGTGGCCACACCCACAAATTAACAGGACCAGGTGATCAGAGCTGACCCAAAGTGCCTGTCTTGGCTCTAAGAGTCTGTGTCCATGCACTAGCAATCATGCCATAAACATAATGTACAAATATGATGCATTCCCAAAAAGTTGAATTCTTTAACAAGTCTAAGCATTTCATCTTAGCCCATCAGATTCTATAACTGAATAAAAAGTTATTAAAAGTGATAGTTTTTAAATATGAACTTAGAAAAATTAGTGAGTTGTTCACCCAATCGCAATGCCATTAGTGAACCAAGAACAAGTCAGTCATCATGTGAAGCCTAATCATGGCATCGCATTTTGCGACGCAGCGCGCGCAAAGGAATTCGTTTTATTTATTTAAATGTGTACTTACCTCTGTTCATCCATATTCTGGTGTTTACATTCCCCCACCCTGCCCCTCCCCCGCCCCGCCTCACCGCCCCACGGAACTCCCTCCACGGACCGCTACTGCAGAGATGGTATATCCCGCCAAAACCTATCTTCTCTTTATTTCACAGTCTGGGAGCAACACACAAAGACCAACTGCCAGATACACATAGTTATGTGATCCAGATTGCAGGCTGCAAGATACAAATGGTTAGGACAAAAAAATGCCAACTCTTTAAAAGTGGCAATTTCAGAATTGTGATTTAAAATCTGACTTTACCATTTAAAATTACTATTCCATAGACATCAAACTCGATATTCCTACTGGCTCTCAATTAAAAGTTGTCAATTATGAAATGTAATCAGTTAACCCAATGTTATCTTAAGGGAGAGGTAGGCCTCATAGTAATGAAAAACTAATTTAGGAGGTATTCAATGCCAGGACATGTAAAACCTAAAAGTATATGTCCAAACTTTCAATTACCTACACCCTGCACTATGGACTACTTAGGGGTGATATGTATGTATTAAAATTGAAGGTTTAGGCCTTGAAACAGGTTTACTTTGCCAGGTCTAAATGGCAGCCTACAACTGCACATACAGGCTGCAATGGCATGCATGAGACATGTTTAAAGGGCTACTCAAATGGGTGGCACAAATTAGGGCTGCAGGCTCACTAGTTGCATTTATTTTACAGGCACTAGGTACATGTTGTACCACTTTACTAAGGACTTATAAGTAAACTAAATTGCCAATTGGGTGTGAGCCAATTTTACCATGTTTAAAGGAGAGAGCACAAGTACTTTAGCATGGTTAGCAGAGGTAATGTGTACTGAGTTCTAAGGCCAACAAAAACAAAATCAGCATAAATGGAGGAGTAAGGCAAAACGTTTAGGGATAAACCTGCAGAACGGGCCAAGTCCAATAAAAGGTATTGCACATTTTCTTTCTATGTTCTAATGTTTGGTAGCAAGAGTGTGTGAAAGCATCACTAAGGACGGGGCAATGACTGGAGCTGAGAGGCATTGCAGCATCAGCCACGCTATACATAAATTACCAGCAGTATTGATATGGACTCTGTTAATCTCAACTCTACTAAATTGCCTTGTTAAGCTGTGTGCAACTGCTTAGTTAGTTTTTGCAAGAAAACCACACAGTCTTATTAAAAAAAGTCACCAAGATGAACCTTTGTTCTAAACATTCCAAACGAGAAACATTACCATACATTTTTAATATTGTCTCAGCAATTGTCTCAGGTTTTCCCACTAGATGTTATCATTTCTCCGGCACACAGTTTGCAAATAGTTCTGCAGACGTTCACATATTCATCCAAACAGCAGAACATCCTATTATCATGGACCCATTCACTGCGGCATAGGGAGTGTATTGAAATATAAATGATTGTCACATACACCTTAATCTGCTTTCCAACTAAATATCTCAATAATCTACTATTAGCAGGTTAAAATGCCTTTCATTAGCAGCCTTTGTCTAGAAAAAATGTTGTACTTGCATAAAAAGAGTGAATTCAATGATCGACTGCATTTCATGTGTAGTCGCTTAATTACTCACTTCCTTATTTACTCACACATTCACCTCCTCAATCACCCGACCTTTCACATAATCCAGATATTTATAGTTTGAAAGTGATAGGTGATGGTATTTACAGGCAAGTGCATTCAACATAAATAAATGATGCTTCATTTTAATTATGCCCTGACCATATCTACAGATGTACCCCATCTTTCATAACTGTATAGTCTGAGGCTTCTGAATTCCTTGACTCACATTCATAGTAGGAGCATCCAGGAAACAACCCAATGCCAGACTCTTCAAATTAATGGAATCAATGACTCATTAGGGAAACAGCCTCCTTCTGATGACTCTTGTTACTCTGTATTAAATTATAGCATAGGGTATCAAGAAACGTTATAGTTATTGATATAAACATATTGAAGTCAGATTCATTCAATACAAATATATGGAAAAAGTTCAGAACAAAATCATTTGTAGATAAAAAATACTTAATACTATTACACAAATATTGAGTAGTACACACAAAGAGTCTATCATTTTCTGCAGGATTGCAAAATCAAGTAAAACTAAAGAAAATAAAATGTATTTTTTTAACAACATTCATACACATTAAGTAGTCTTTATGCATTCAGAGCCTAATGAATATATGCATGACTACAGCAATTAGCAATGTAGCAATTAGAAAATAGAATTTAAGATCCATAAAGGAATACTGAACATTGTTGTCTTAATTCATGTCCCCACTTTACCAGAAATGTTTGCCACCATTTAGGTGGAGTATAACTACGTGGCTCATATGAAAGAACACTGAGTAGAAGCTCGCTTTGGCATTTTAAGAGTAACAATAATTCATTTTACTGCTTTTTGTCTTCTGATTTAAGGTAATCTCTTGATATCACAAAGTTATAAACCTTCGACACCTACTCTAGGAGTGAGTCTCTTCCTTCCACTGGAAACATATAGCAAGCTTGGCCTAAGTGATTATCTGTTGATCACTGTAACAAATCAGCCCTCTCTTTATTGTCACTAAAGATGCCTTTCTCTAGACCCTATTTTAGCTGGCTTTAGGACTCTGTGCCTGAGACCACTGCTAAAAAGGAGTAAAGTCCCTGTGCTTGCCCTCTAAAACATGTGATGTACATTGCATCTCACTATTTTGCCTATTTATCTTCACTTTAAGTTCACTATAAATGGTGCCTTTAGTGCACCTGAGGCATGGGAAGTCAAATGTCATATTTGGGCTTCAGTGTGTATTTACACCACCCCCATGTATGATAAAAATATATGTCAGCCAGGAGCACCGCTGTGCTCTGGCTGGACTGCAGTTTAAAGGCACTGCAATGGCACAAATCAGGGAAAAGTGCCTTGGCCACATCGAAAAAGCCTTTTTTTATATATTCATAAGTAACCCAAAAGTGTGCCTTGTATGCTCACAGGGCAGGTTGCTAATATATAAAGTTAGGGCACACTGGATATTGGGATAGGTGTATCCGCACAGTGAAATAAAAGCCAAATACTATTTCATCTGCACACAAGGACTGAAACTACTCTCCAAGGGACAAGTGGCTGCTCTCCTTTTTTGAAGGTTCAGGGACACAAAAAGCAGAGTGACTCCTGATCTCAAGAAGGTCCATCTGACAACTGACGACTGATCCCTGAAAGAGACCTGGCTGGAAAGAGACCTAGGGGCATATTTACATGAAAATGGCCCAGCGCGGTGCCACAAGCAATATTGCTGCATCGAGCTGCGTCATTTTCAAAAAGCAGAGATACGCCATTAACAAGAATATGGCTCACCCTTGTGCTGGTGCTAAAAATGCTGCCTGGTGCCAACGCAGGAACCCTTGCACCATGGTGTAAGGGTGCCTGCATTGCCTGGATGATTGTGTTTGTGCAGGAAGGGACACCTTTCTGCTTAAAATACAATGATTAGTGGAGTTTTGCTCCTTCTATGTGTCCTGCAGAATGCAGCACATGTAGAAAGACCAAAAAACGAGGAGAAATAAATGTATTTGTCTTCATTGCACCACATTAATGCTACCTTTGAAAGGCGTTAGTTTTTGGCACTGCAGATCCTTGAATATCTGGAGCAGTGTCAAAAAGCCATGGGTGTTGCTGCGAACGCCCACAGCAACACGAATTGCACACCCCTTTGCCACAGAAAACTGCTTTGAATATGTCCGTATTTACAAGGCTGTGTTAAGCCACGCTAAGTGGCTTTAAGCGACCTTGTAAATATGAGCTTTCATAAAGCGCCAATGGAGCGTCAAAAAAAGTGACGCTTTGGTGGCGCCAGATGCTTCTAAACATGCCCCCTAATGTTTATAAGCCTGCCCAGAGGAGCTGTGGGTTGTAGGACTGACCAAAAGGAGATTTTCAGAAGTATGAAAAGTTGGAACGTAGTCATTTTTCAATCTCTGGAGGACCAGGAACGGTGCTTAAGTGTGCCCAGAGAGACTGCACCCAAGGCAGGCAAACCAATCAGGTTTTTCCCACTCAAGGCTTTTTGCTGCACTGAAAATGGTTTAATGGGACATTGCGGCAATCTTATCTGGCCTTGTGGAGCCCTGCCTGGCTACAGCTTCCAGTTTTGCCCTGTTGATCTGACTCCACAATAAGTGACTAAATACGAAGGTTAAAATTTGGATCAGCATGAGAAGGCAAATCTTTCAGACTGGTGAGCAGGTATGAAATCCAGGTTTGTTCCACTCTGGGCTTTTGGCACCAAACCCAACGGCTTCAGCATGAGCTCAATAATGAGGTATCCGGCTTTGAAGGACTCTGTCCAACCACAGCCTTAGACCTTTACCCCACCGGAAGATTTTGACTTTAAAAAAAAAAGACTTAGGGCCTTATTAGAATATCGGTCCGTCGGATCGCCGAACACTATTGTGGCGGTCAGGAGCTCAGCTGACAAGAAGTCGGCAATCCATCCGCCACATTCTAATGTGACTGCCGGGCTGGCTGTCGCAAAGTGGTCCTTTACATGGTAGCTTGTGCTGTGGCCCAGCAAAATGGGCGTGGCACAAGCCGCCATGTAAAGGAGCACTTCCTGCACCTCTATTCACCATGTGCCATGCACCCCGTGGTGCATGGCACACAGTGAATGGAGATGTGTGGGGGCACTACATGTGCCCCTAGGGCCACTCTCCAGTGGCCTATGATGGACACGGGCCCCGTTTTGGGCCCCCAAAATCAATTTCAACAGCCTTTCAATGGCGGTCTTTCCAACATGAAAATGCTGTGGGAGAGGGATGTCGAAATCCCGACCATGGTGCTTTCCTCTGCACCGCCTCCATTAGGGATTGAGATTCCGACCACTGTCTGATGGAATCACTCATTCTGTTGGAGGCGGCTGTCTTCCCCCTGAACGTTTAGAGTCTGACCTCCTGGATTTTAATCGAGTAGTCGGACCGAAGGGCTGTCGGTCGGCGGTCCAACTAACATCATAATCAGGCATTAAGTCAGAAGGTAAAAACTTAATTCGGAACAATGTATCTAGGTGGATTTTTGCTCATTTCGTTTTTCTCTGATAAATTAATTTGGTTTGGGAATTTTATTGTGTTGTATTGCAGCTTAAATTTTGCACGCACTTCCATCGAGATTGCATGCTTCTTGTGCCATGGCTGCCGCAGGTGGGCAGTAATATGTTTTGTCCTAACTAGAGCAGGTTTATTTAGTTGTTAGGAGTTCCCCTTCCCAAATGAAAAACTCAGTTTTTGACAATCAAAATTAAGGAAGCTACTGTGAAGAAAGAGAGGTAACCACACGTAAGATCTCTAATCTGTGAAGTCTTACTCACTGAACAAGACTTACATTTATGCGAAAAGGCTTGTCTCTCTACATTCCATCTAGAACGTATCAGAAGAAGCAGACTATGGCAGTAATGTTGGTTTTGTTTCAATGTATGTAGTATCTTTAAAGAGCAATCAGGGTATTAGGTTGATATTAATAATTAAGCCACTTTACATAGGATCGATGTCTCTCCATTGTCTTATTTCCAATGTATCTAGCACATTTTGTTTGCCTGTATGAAATCATTAGCACTGTGTTTTATGGTGAAGATTTTGCAATTGCTAGAAAGTCAGTATTTTTCAATATTTGCATATCAATGATGCATTTGCCCTGTAGTACTTTTACCTTTTTGAGAAAATTCCAGACTTGTTGAGGGAGAAGAAATATATCAGATCACATTTTAGAAAAGAGGGAAAGTTAATATGCCATCTGGATGCTTCAGCACAGGCTGATGTACAGCAATGCATCTGTTTTACTTGATGTTCCCTTGATGGTTTTGGAGGATTTACTAACGTAAAAAGAGCTACACAGCATTTTTGGGAAATACCTGATCACTTACTTTCAATACAAAAGTATTTACTATTGTATAGGTCTCTCAGCATTTTTCATGCAAAGCATCATAAATGCTTGAATAATAATCAGAGAAAGTGAAAGATGAGACAATGCTGATAAGCCTGCAAAATGAGGGGCACTTATATGCATTGTCCCACATCACTCTCTCTTGCATTGCTTCCATCTGTTCTTCCTCCTTCAGGCATGTCTTTGGTTCTGCCTCCTATTCCTATTGTCCCTTTCTGTCTTCTCTTCTCTTTGCCCCCTTTCAAATCATAAGTAATCTGTGTATCAGCCACAGGATAGATGGCAGGAGATTACAGCACACAGTGGATGACAGGAGAAGGCTGAAGCACAAGGTCGAGTGAAACAAGGCCCAGAGTAGATGAGAGTGAAAGTGAGACTCGAGCTGGACGAGAGACAGCAGTGAGATACAAAACTTAGGAAACAGGGGTCTGTAGGACAAGACTAATAAGGGAACTGTAAGAGTACAAGGTAGGTGAATAAGTAGACCAGAGCATGAGGTGGTGTGAGAGAGGTCTATATGGATGAGAGGGAAATAAGGCGAATAAAGGATGACGGAGGTGGCCATAGCACTTATTAGATGAGAGAAGCGGCCGAGCCACATGACAAATAAACAATAAGAGCTTGCATTTAGATGGAAGAGACTTAGGGGCATATTAACAAGGAACAGGGAAAATTAACGCTAAGGGCGCTGGCGCTTATCGTTAATGTTTATAACGCCCGCTATCGCTGGAGAATATCGCCTAGTTATCACGTTATTAACAACGCTAACCGCCTAGGCGATAAAAAATCCAGCGATAGCGGCATTTTGGGAGGTTATCGCTGGTAATGCAGCGATTAAACTACAAGGATAGGGATAACCTTGTTGATAGCCCATGGTGGACTTAGCCATGTAATCCACCTCCCATTGGATTACATGGCTAGGTCTGAAAATTAGCAGACGTAAAAAAGCAGCGTTAACCGTGGTTAGCGCTGCTTTTTTTGTCTCTAACAGGGTTAGCGTGAAGCTTGATAATAGGAGAAATGTCGCTTAGCGACATTTCTCCTAGTATTTTGCTCTGAAATGCCCACTTTGCATCTCATTAGAGATGCAAAGGGAAGCGTAGTGAAAAAGGGTGCTAACATGCGATTTTGCATGTTAGCACCCTGTTGTTGATAGGGCGATATTTTTATCTCCGCTTCTTTGGCTTTTAAAGCCCAAAAAGCGGAGATAAAGCCCTTGTCAATATGCCCCTAAAATACTTAGTAGATGTAAGAGTGAAGTGAAGTATGGGATAGATTCAAAGGTGAGTGAGGTGCCATTTGATTGAGAGGGCTGATTGGGCACCACTTCAACGGCAAAAGGGTCATGAGTCACAAGACTAATGAGAAGAGGGACTTAGGTACAAATTGTATGTGGAAGAAAAAACAGAAGACTGTACCTGAGCACAAATAAATTAGAGATAAGATTGGGACACATGATGTTTACGAGTATGGATTGAGGTACAAAAAATATATATGGGAGGAGGGTATGTCACCAGATTGATAAGACAGGGAAGTGATGCAGCAGCCAAATAAGAGTGGGAAGCATGGTACAAAATAGTGAACTAACCAAGTACGTTTACCTACTGGATTCTAAAGTAGACAGACATGTAATAGATGAAAGGACTGATACATACAACCAGTGGATGGGAGAGGGAACTAAGACATCTGATTGGAGAGTTAACAGAAGCAGAAACAAATGTAAGCAAGAGGACTGGGCAATTCAGTGGATGAGAAATGTACTAAAGCACGTGGCCAATAAGAGAGAGTGGCAAGGCAGCAGATACATTAGCTGTATACAACAGAAAAGAGAGGAAACCACAGCACAAGACATATGAAAGAGCGGTCTAAGATGCTAGAAGGATGCGAGAGAGGTGTAACTATCAAATTAATGAGAGAGCAGAGCAGGACAAATATGAGACTGAAAACTAAGGCACACAATCCATAAGAGTGGGGACTAGAATACAAGGGGGGCAAAAAAGTAATACATTCTCATTGTCGGTGACGAAGACGGTTGAGGAAAAAAGGAATGAAATATTTCTGTCAGGTACAGGATGGAGTAGAGAGAAGAGAGTGGCATAACTAATAAATAAGAAGAAGACTAAAACAAAGTCCAGATGAAAAAGGGGACAGATGGATGTTAAACGAAAGAGAGAGGACGAGGTAAATGATTGCCAAGGCAAAAGACAGTTCACAGGAGAACACAGCAAATTATATAGTGAATCATGACAATTGATGGATGAGAGAGGAAATCAAGGGGCAGGACAAATAGATGTACAGGAGGCATAAAATAATTAGTGAGGGCTGAGGCACGACATATGAGAATGGTGATGCAGCCACAAAACAGATAAAAGAGTAGAATGGCACTCCAGATAAACAAAAGAGATGACATAGACATACTGTGGATGAGAGAAGGAGGAGGAATCTGGGGGAGAAAAGGGTCATGTAGTCAAATCGGATGAGCAAGGGGCTCATGGTACAAGGTAAATGTGAAAGGGGAGTTACGCAACAATAGAACAACTTTAGAGGTCTAAAGCACATCCTTGGGTGTGATACCAGAATACCAGGAATATTTCGTCTTGTATATCATTTACAAACATACCACCCCTGCTCCAATTAATAAAGTTAATAAGAGAAAGCCTACACCAAAATGGACAATATTTTAGAAACTGTGCAATTAAAGGGACACAATATTTCCATCAGACCACAATTCTGCTAATGATATTCTGACATACAACCACATAATTAGTGCATAAGAGAGTCAGGCACACAATGAATAACTAGGGTGACCACCTGACTCTACGTCATGACAGACTGTAGTGAAGACAAGGTTTTGCCTGCACACATTGCTATGTTAGCATAAGCGTTTTAGATGTTAACGCCATCTTGCCACTTTGCTGCTTTTGCACACGACATTACAGGTAGCTGTTATTATAAGTAAAACTGCTTGCTTGATTTTTCTTCACATGAGAACGGTCTGTTTTTCACATCCGTAGACATGCACCGCGACCTTAGTCTGAACACTGTGTGCAGAAACTGTCAGGTCAAATAACAATCTATACTGTTGAATTCAGGTTGGTCGGCCCACGCTCTAGACCTAGCAAGCACACAGCTGCAAATATCTGAAACTCGGTTGCCATTGCATCCATGATGTTGGCACACTTGGAGAGAACCTTTCCAGACACAGAGAGCAGTGCTGATCCTGTGATGTGATTCACCTAAACTGATCTTTGACGTATGGGGTTCCCCATTCAAACCTAGAGACCTTCTATTATTATAAAACTAGCTTATTAGCCAGGGGAGGGTGGTACACAAGGTATTATAGGACCTGTTTCCACTATCATTGTAATATGATGTCTCCCTTTGTTTTGCACGTCGTTAAAAATAAACATTTTAAACTTTTCCGTGTCTCTGATTACTCGCGTTATGGACTGATATGAGAATAACTACGAAAAGGTGTTCTTGATTCCCACCATTCCTGAGAGTTTTCTAAGTCGCTTGTTCTGGGTTGTCTAATCATTGCTAGCTTCGATATGATACGGAGAACGAATGAACCACTGATGCTAGTCGGATAGGGGTTCTGGGTACTGAGGGGAGTTTTTTGGTACACCACAATTCACTAGGGTCCTGGTTTCCTGCGCATAGTTCTGTGCATGAGCAGAATCCCCGCAACATGGCGCACCTAACGTTTTGGTCTTATGATTGAGACGCCTTAGTAGTGCTTATATTTGTCCACAACACCCTCACTCTTGTTTCCGGTTGACTAGAGTGATGGTTTAAACCTACCTATATAGTTGACTTATAGGTTCCTTCAAGCTTGGCAATTAAAAAGGTTTCATTTTGAATTACTTACCCTTTTGTGCTACGGTTTAATATAGATTGTTTTTCTTCTCTGCATCCAAATGGCTGAAGTTGCTATTGCAGCACATAGTTGAGCACCTCTTTGGCGTCATTTGACGCGGTTCGGGGTGCCAGACGATGGAATGTCTATTATCTTTGTAGTGAGCGCCGATGCATCGTTCCCCTATGAGCTTTTTTACTCTTGGGTTACTTTTCCGGAGGTGAATGCGGACGATAAGACATTTCACGCATACACTCCTATGGCAGTTCCAGCAAATTACACGCCGTATAGGACGCAGGAAATTCCAATTTCCACTTGGCAGCATCGTATTTGGTTCAATGGCGCTCTCCCCCAAACCGTAACTCTGGTTTGGTTAGGTCCATGTCCATTCAGGGGGCCACTTGGCCAGTCTTGGCCGGGTTCACACCACATCCATGATATTTGCTAGCCCCGCTGGATGACTTACGTCAACTCACTACCGCCTTGATTGTGGTACATAGGGCTTTAGTACAATACATCTCTCGCAATGTCCAGGTGGGGGTACCTGGGGTTGCGACGCAACCAGTTGGACCGGCCGGGATCACTATTAGTCCCGTCATGGTTAATTCGGTAATGGGCAAGCGCCAACAGAATAAGGACAATATGCCTTATTGGCTTGCTGCGAAATGTAACCAGCTGGAAGCAGTATTTCCAAATTCTACCATTAGTTTGCAGAAAGACTTAGTCCCAGAGGTAACAGATTGTGAGAACTGGGGTAAAGTGTTTGCAGCAGTCTACGCGAAGTGCTTCGGCACACCGTCTATGACTGTATTGCCCTCTATGATGAAGCGTGTTCAGGATGAGCACGGTCCGGAGGCGGCTGTCGAGTTGGGTATGAAGCTTGTCGGCGTGTTCGACGTAGTTGCTGATCTCATCCTTGCTAACGTCAAGGGAGATGCAGTTAACTTTCAGGTGTCGAATGTGCTACGCCTCGTCGACGATGTCAATACACCCCGGCAGTTACCGAAAATTATTGCGGAGGCTTATAAGACCATTGGCCGCAATAGTTTGGGTGTTAAGCCTTTTGCTAAAACAACAGCACAATGGCAAACTCAGACAGTTAAGTCTATTAAAGACGACGTCCAGCTTTTCCTAAACAGAATTGGAAAACTAAGAAACAGGGGAAGCAGCAACAGATACAGGGGTCTCGTCCTGCGTCACCAAGACTACTGAACGCACTAATGAATTGCGCGATTCCACAAGAATTAGGTCTCCTGATAGATTTTAGGTTCCTGAACAACGTTCTCCTCGTTCTTCACTGGAAACATTGGTCTCACAAGCCGGTGGAGTTGAACGTGGCAGAGGTCGGGGTGCCCCTCAAGGACGCGAGCAGCCCCGCCCGGCTGATGGTAAAGGCAAGCAGGACGACTTTGCACGTCAACGAACTCAGTTTCAGAAAAAGAAAGTTGCTGCACTAACAGCGAGGTATGCCACAGATAGTGAGAACACAGCTTCGGAACCTGACATGGGCACTAACGCTGCTATACAGCGCAGCGGAGGTTACAATAGCACTGCGTCCATATATAAAGGCGACAGCAACTGACACATGTATTACTGTAGAAACTGCTGATACTAGGGTGGCTCCCTCTGACAGATTATATGACATAGTCCTTTTAATTGAAAGTGACATACAACGTACCATAAAAGGGTAGCTTCGATATGATACGGAGAACGAATGAGACACTGATGCTAGTTGGATAGGGGTTCTGGGTACTGAGGTGAGTTTTTTGGTACACCACAATTCACTGAGGTCCTGGTTTCCTGCGCATAGTTCTGTGCATGAGCATTTTTTAATGCATTTAGTAGTACCGTAATAGTACTGCCAATGTACTACAAAATGCTATTGACAAACCTACGTACTTAAGTTCCACTTCCGCCTCTCTTCGCTTTTTCTTTGAGGAGACCTCTGTTCCTACTGCAGAGTTTCCACACCAGGGCCGGACTGGCCAGAGCGGGCACCAGGCGTTTCCCTGGTGGGGTGCCAGGGTGGGGGCCGGTTTTGGGCCGGGGGGGGTCCGTTTTTGTTAGCGCGGCGGGTAATTTCGGCCCCATGTAACAAAATCAGTCTGGCCCTGCTCCACACACAATGCTGTATGCGTCCGTAGCAAATATGAAAGGAACAGAGGGAGGTGGATGCACAAATAGGAATACTTACTACAAAATCAAAGGGGTTAAGGGAGGAGTAAGGAATGGTGTAGGTAGAGATGTACACTCACCCACAGTAGAGAAAGAGCATTCTTATTCATACACAGCCAAAAAGGACTCATACATTCATAAATGTACTCCAGCTCAGAGGCGGAGTAAGTCCAGCACCACACAATGTCAACCATGTATACTGAAACACCCTCCCATAGAAAACGCTGCAGATAGAGACTTAAAATTAAATCACATAGGAAATAATGTCAAATTAGTGCAAATTATTATAGCTGGTTAAAAATATATATACATTGAGTTTAATTTGAAAATATTATCTAAAATAAACACATACTTTTATTTAAATTTAACATAGTTTAATAACTTTAAACTGTAAACATTAATGTAATATCAATTTATATCAAACTATAATTACGCTACTTTTAATTAATTCTATACATCACTTAAATTGTTTCCATACATAATAAAAAATATATCATCCACCTAAAAATTACAAAACATTATGTAGAGGATTAAGTGAAATTCATTTACATTCTATCCATCTATCCATCCATCCATCCATCCATCCATCCATCCATCCATCCATCCATCCATCCATCTATCTATCTATCTATCTATCTATCTATCTATCTATCTATCTATCTATCTATCTATCTATCTATCTATCTATCTATCTATCTATCTATCTATCTATCTATCTATCTATCTATCTATCTATCTATCTAAGTTTTGAACATGTCTGTTTCTGATTTTTTTACATCGATTGCATAAATATACTAATGAACAGCATTAAGCAATCTGAAGACTCATATTTTGCTTGTTATGAAAAAAAATGTAAGAACTTTTGATCGTCTCATTGTAAATGGATACAACGTTTATGAATACTTCAGTACTCTAATCTGTAAAAAAAAATAAGATAACATATGAAAATGATTAATACATGTTTTAACGAGTCATCAAAAAGAAAGCGATTTGAAAATATGTCTTGCAGCTTAGTTAAATTGTATGCGATGAAAAAACGAGTTTTAAGTAGTTTTACTCTTCTCTCAGGTTATTACTTAACCATCAAACTAAGGAAAATTATAGTAAACCACACACATTCCTCTCAAGTATCCATCTACAGCGGCCGGTAAGTTTACACGCACACATACACATAACACTTAAAGCAATGTATTCACACACACACACACACACACGCATGCTCTCTTCACCACACATTCATACATACATGGACGCACACAAACACATCCATTCACAACACTCTTCACCAAACGTTCATTCAAATACGCACGCACGCACGCACACAATCACATTCATTCACAACACTCTTCACCAAACATTCATGCACACATGCACGCACACAAACACATTCATTCACAACACTCTTCACCAAACATTCATAAATATACGCATGCACCAAACTGTTTAAAACTAAAACAAACACTTACCAGCAGCCAGCTCAGCTTCGGAGGTTCCAGAAAGCTTGGGACTGCTGCCTTCCCTCATTGGCTGACCTGTCATCATCACAGAGTGGGACGGGGTCAGTGAAACTGCTGGCCCCACCCCACTCTGTGATGAAGTGTCACTGATGCCACTCGACCCAGGGCGCTTCAGGGCTTAAAACTGAAGTGCCCAGGTGTAAGGCAATCAGTGACGCCACTCCTAGTCACTGAGGGGAGGGCCTCAGGAACCTTTCCTAAGCTGAGGACATCATGCCCACAGGAGCTGTGACTTCCTCAACCCAGAAAAGTTCAGCTCAGGGAGCCAGTAGCCTGCGCTAAATGTGCATGTCTGGCTCCTGGCTGCTTGAACTGAAAGTGAGCAGTGTCTGTCAGGCTGACCTTTGTGCAGCCTGACAGACACTGTTCCTGAGGGGCAAAAGGTGGCCCCTCAGCCCTAATGGACTGGCCGCTCCTGGTATACGTCACTCCCTTCGACGGCACTAAACACAAATTCGCTCAAATGGAAATTAAATGCCAATGCATTCAGTTTGTTTTAAGTATCCTCCAAACTTTAATACAATGGAGTCTGTATCAAAGAACGCACACAAACAGCGCAGTACATCTATTTCACTCAGCCATATTATCCAATGAACTGGAACTTACATTAATCATTTCGGCACAAAAATGCCTATTTACAGTCTTTGTTACATTTGGAGCATAATGGCCAAAGGCTCCTACTGTTAATGAGGATCCCAGAACATAAACTATCTGTAGAGTTTCAAAAATTCTTTACAGACTCCGGCATAGTAAGGCTTTTCAGCATGAATATAGTATTTCTCTGAATACGAATTTGCCTCTTTCTACTTCTGTTTAATAATAAGTGGAATTTGCCTACATTAATTACTGTCCTTTAATAATTTTCTACTTTTTTTATTCTTACACTCAGGGCACATTGATATTCTCCATTGATGCGGACTTGGCTCTTTCAAATCATTTTTATTTTCAATAAGTAGCCGACCTTGGGTTTTGCCAGTCGACATTTGGGTAACTGCCGCTCTTAATTTCTTGTGGGAGATCTCAAGATCCAGTCGGTTTCTTTCCATTTCAGACAAGAGGGAAAAAATTCCATTTATAAGAGCTTTACTATCATTTGCTGTCAGAGAGCTGCAAGTGTAAATTTCATCATAGCAACTACATCTTTTCACCCTTAAATGGGGTTCTCAGTCAATCAGTGGAGCAGTTTCCCAATGTTTTCTCCCTCTTTGTAAATCCTGCTCTGATATGCAACCCAAATGCTTTTAGCTGCTCCAGCTAAATATTGTTTCAGGAAGATATGAGTACTTACGTGTTTAACCGTGTTGCATGCTCTTGTGAGCACCTATACCGTGCTTCCAGCCCTAGGATGTTAGCTTTAAGAGGCACTATTGCTTGCCTCTTGTCTTTCTTGTTTCATAAGTTTACTCCATTCACAAGGCTGTGGAGAACAGTTGAAAGATTTCCCAAAGAGTAGTAGGAAGCTTGGCATAGTCTGTTTTGGTAAGGAATTGAGAAGCAATCACTGCAGCTAGTTGGCCCTGGAATCCAGATGTGTGTGCCCAGGGCCTGTAAATCAAATGCTACTAGTGGGCTGATACACTGATTGTGCCACCCACATAAGCAGCCTGTAAATGTACTCAGGGCTGACATTGCAGAGCTTGTGTGCAATCTGGTACTGCCATGTCGACTTGGCAAGTGCACCCACTCTCCAGGCCCTACCCTTCCCTTTCCTTACATGTTAGTCACCACTAAGGGTGGCCCAAGGTACACCTGTGGGCAGGGTGCAGTGTATGTGAAAGGTGGGACAGGCCCAGGTGTGTGGGGCATGTCCTGATAGTGAAAAACTGCCAACTTCGTTTTTCACTATTGCAAGGCTACCTGTTCCCATAGGATAGAATAGGGAGTTTGCTTATAACATCTTATAAACATAACTAACCCTGCAAACAAGGTGGGAAAATAAAGTTTAGTATGCCTGAACTCAGAATGTTAAAATGCATCTTTTAGTGAATGTGATTTTTACATTCTGTGTTTGAAAATACCCCTTTTAGAAAGTAGGTATTTTCTTGCTTAGCCATCCAATGCGCTTTTGCCAGGTTTGTGTATTGCATGTCTGGCTTTGGATGACAGGGGCTGGGGATGAGTAGTGGCTCCAGAGAGCCTGATGAGTCAGGGCTGGGCTGAATAGACCTGGGCTGCATTTAGAGTAGGGGGAGGAGATTTCCTTTCACCTGAATGGGCTTGGTCTGCCATCAACAATGCCGTCTCCACCTCCTGCCAGGAAGCTGCACCAGAGAAGACAGGCCCTGGTTGGACCAAGCACAGGGCTTCTCTGCCACCAGAGAACAAAGGATTTCATAGTATAAATATTGGGGCACAGAACCCAGAACTTTAGATCATTTCTGGGAATGAAGAGGAACCTTTAGCCAAGGAGAAGAGCCGGAGAAGCTGAGGAGGAATACTGCCCCTGTGATGGTTGCTGTCTGGGGTTGGCCTGCAGTGGCTACTTGCTGCCAAGGAAAGGAGAAAAGGACGTTGCTGTTTGATGTATCCCCTGCTTAAAGAAGATCTCCAAGGGCTTGAAACTGAGCTTACCTCCTGTTCTGAAGTCTCAGGGACAAAAAGACATCACCACCAACTCCCCTGAACTTCTTTACTGGGAGTTCTGACTTGCTCAGAGGTACCTGCTTCTGTTTTGGACCTCTAGAGACTGTTTTCCACTGGGAGCTGTAAAAATCAATGCAACACCAAGAAGCCTGACACATCCATACCTGTCTCTCCCGCATCGAAAAAGAAACCGTCGTACCGCCTGCCACGCCTTGAAAAATCACTGCATGCAGCATCGAGTGCAACGATCTCCGAAGTCCGAGATCACTGCTTCGATTCCAATGCAAGCCCTGCTGTGTGACTACAAAAATCCACACATCGACCCAGGTCGTCGCATTGCATCGAGGCGCCAAGTATGTTGCATCATTGGAGGACGCAGTAAGTAACCGACGCATCACCTCCCCACGCAGAAGGAAACCAACGCATCACCTGCTCTCAGGTAAGGAACTAACACATCACCTTCCCTGCGCAGCAGTAAGGAACTGAAGCATCACCTCCCCTGAGGCAAGGAGCTGACGCATCACCTTCCCTGAGTGTAGGAAAACCGACACATCACATTCCCTAAGGCCCGTTTTGTTTGTTTGCATGACGCATCCAAGGTACTTTGTGTGAAAAGTGTTGCATCTCCAATTTGCTTTTGAACTGAATTATTTCTACCATTTGAAAGTCTTTTTTTACTACTGTATTGAGGATTTTTCTTGTTTGGTCTTGTTATGGTTTCGGTAAAAAATGCTAATTTTTCTAAACTTGTGTGGTGTCCATTTGTAGTGTTTTCACTGTGTTTCTGTAGGTGTTCTCAAATGCTTTACACACTGCCTCTGAGATAAGCCTGTCTTCTTGTGCCAAGCTGCCAAGGGGGTGAGCAAGGGTTATTTTAGAAGTGTATCCCCCTTACCCTGACTTGAAGCAAGGGTTCCTATTTGGACAAAAGTACCTACCTCTGCCAACTAGAGACCCCAATTTCTAACAAAGTGCTTATGTACTTTGTTGATCATCATGGATTAAGTCAAAGGGTCAAGTTCCCACCAATTCACTCACAACAAAGTACTGGAAAAAGTGTCTATTGATTAAAGAATGTTGCATAAACAGAACAGATAAAGCAGCATTTGAGGAAAAGGTAACAAAGTCCATTACGCCTGGCTATGAAATAATACAGTATAAGGGAAAGGGCTTTTTAATGCATTTTAAAGTTAGCATTTCTTATTAGTAAAATAACTCATGATTACTTTTAAGCATAATGAAATAAATCAAGTATATCATAAGTGGAAATAATTGTAACATTTGCTAGTGATTATTGCACAAATAGTTCAACTCTAATTATGGCCTACCACCAAAATTATAGAAGTACCTACATGCAACCTAGTCTTAAAAATCATTCTAATAAAATTGTTTTAGGAAATCTAAGACTCATATTGTCATGTATTGATACTGACAGTTTCATACATATAACATATTGCATAAAGATTTTGCACCACTTTTTCATTTTATGGTGCATTACAATTAAGGTAATATAGATGTATCATCATAAATATTTGCACAGTTGCATGTACGATTCATTTGTTACATAGATATACTGCTTCATAATAATAATTTGTGTTATTTTGCATTATAGAATAATTTTCCATCAATAATCTTCCATAACAACTTTGTTAAAATATATAGTAATTCATTAGTAAGCATGTCAAATTTGTATTTACATTCTTCTATTTCTAGAAATCCAAGCACACTTTCATAGTGCTGGTACTTCAACTACTCTCCATTTCAGTATTGTTTTTCTAAATGTGTGCAAAATGAACATTAGAATTGTCAAGATCATTTTTTATGTTGTGGAAAGAGAAGTTGGGTTTTACACTGCAACACAGGTCAAATTGTATGTAACTAGTCTCTCATAACTTACAATCAGCGAATTGGTTATTGTGAAGCGGTCCGTGACCATGCAGGTACAGCCCACACAATAGATAACTGCTGAAGAAATTAATACATAAATATTGTGTACAGCTGGAGGAAGAGAACACAACTTAGACTTAGAAATGGGAGGGCAGGGAGAGAGGTAGAGGTAGAGCAGCAGAAAGGGAGAGAGAGAGAGAGAGTTAGTGAGCTGTGGGTAAGGGGCTTTTAGGAGAGAGTGCTCATTTTTACCAACCCTGTTTAAAACTGTGCAATTTCTAGCAACTCACTTTCAAAGAAGCATTCCTCTGCCTGCTCTGACAGTATAACAACTTCTAACATTTTGGATGTATGGGCACGTCTTCATAAAAGCATTGGCCAGTGTTCCTAAATCGCCTATGTTAATAGGACATGCCATGGCAGCGTGCTAATGAGACCGTGCTTTCGATACATACTGTTATTTTACTTGAGATTATATGATTGGGAAGTTAAATGCATGTTTTGGAAGTCAGCTGTGAAATGCATTCTCCCTGGAAAAACATTGGTCCCAGTCTAGAACAGTTTGTTAGGCATCATGTGACAGCTAAAGTGCTGCTCTGTCATGGCGATATAAGAAGCTTCATGTGCTAGATTTACTTTCTGGCTGAAAGAAGTTCCCTCTGACAGCATCCTCTAATGGGGCTTTCCACCATTAAATTTAAAAGATATACCCCCTCGAGAGTGGAATATTTTCCACGTGTGACAAGTAGCATGGAAAAAGGATTTGCATGTATCCAAGCCATTAAAATAGGACGATCTTTATTTTAATAATGTATTTATTGCAGATACAATTCAAGCGTTTTCAACTCGAACATAATTGACATGCTCCAGCACTACATTGAATCCAATGTAAAGTAAATAACTCAGTACATCCTGACCCACCTGTGCTCGTTGTGGCATTTGCTCACTTCACATCACTGTTATAAACACCTCTTTAGGACTCGCCTGACACAGCGCATGCGCTGGTCTGGCGGGACTTTTTGTGAGGGCTCAAAAAATGCTACCATGGCCAGCCTAGAGCTACAGTGCATGTGCGAGGGCGCACGCTTAGGAGCAGAGGCTGGCAAACCTCGTCATGCTCATTAAGCGCCCACGATCACTTTCACTTTCGCCCACGATCACTTTCACGGCGCTCCTTTGATGTTCTCGTTCAAAGAACATCAAACATCAAAGAAAATGTTGTTGTGTTAATGCTTTGCTGAGCCCGTTTGACTTACAATGGGCTTTCTCTTTCCACAAACTCGATGTTTGTGTTCCTTTATTTTGAGATGCTTTTAGCATTACCCTTTATTTTGAGATGCTTTTAGTATTACTGTTTTGTGACTTAAAGAACATTAAGGAGATGTTACTGTGAAACTGGACAACGTTCGCAGTGTTTATTTCTGATCGCAGCTGCTGCTTCATGTTCGTTGCACCATTCAGGGAGTCCTTTCGTTGGCGCTTTCATGAGAACATGATGAGGAAGCTGGAAACTTTTGGCACATTCTCTTTAAAAGCACAGCATGTTGGCGACTGGTTAATCGATTAGACCTATGTAGCGCTTTAGATCTCAAAGCGCTATGGTGGGTGCGGCAGTTACAACTCGTGAAATATGGGGTGCAACTCACAAGGAGGGGGCAGGTTTGAGTGCACATTGGCTGCAATCGAACTCTTAAGATGATGGGCTGTGTGTATCCATTATCAGCACTCAGTCTTCGCTAAGTGATCTTGTTTGTTTTGTTGTTGTGTTAATGATTTGCTGCGCCTGTTTAACTTACAACGTGCTTTCTCTTTCCACAAACTCGATGTTTCTGTTCCTTTATTTTGAGATGCTTTTAGTATTACTGTCACACACACAACCACAACCACATGCACAACCACACAACCACAAACACAACCACAACCACACACACACAATCACACACACACACAACCACACACAGAACCAGACACATACACACAACCACACACACCCACCCACAACCACACACACACAACCACACGCACAACCACATACACAACAACACACACAACCACACACAACCACACACAACCCCACAACCACACACACAACCACACACTCAACCACACACACACATAACCACACACACAATCACACACACACAACCACACCCAACATACCCACAACCACACACACACACCCACAACCACACACACACACAATCACACACACACAACCACAACCACACACACAACCACACACACAACCACACACAAAACACACACAACCACATACACACAACCACACACGCACACACAACCACACACACAACCACACACACACAACCACACACAAACACACACAACCACACCCACAACCACACAGACAACCGCACACACAACCACACACAACCACACCCAACCACATGCACAACCACACACAACCACACACACAACCACACACACACAACCACACACAACCACACCCACAACCACACACACAACCATACACAACCACACAACCACACACAACAACACACACAACCACACCCACACAACCACACCCACAACCACAAACAACCACACACACAACCACACACATACAACCACACACACACACAGCCACCCACACCCACACAACCACACCTACAACCACACACAACCACTCACACAACCTCACCCACAACCACACACAAACACACACACAACCACACACACATACAACCACACACACACACAACCACACACACACAACCACACACAACCACAACCACACACAACCACACACACAACCACACACAACCACACCCAACCACACATCCACACACACACACACACACAACCACACCCACACACAACCACACACAATCACACACAACCACACACACGCAACCACACACACAACCACACACACAACCACACACAACCACACACACAACCACATACATACAACCACACACACACACAACCACACACACACACACAACCACACACACACACACAACCACACACACAACCACAACCACACACACAACCACACACAACCACACATCCACACACACACCCGCAACCGCACCCACACACAACCACAACCACAGAAACACACACAACCATAACCACACACAACCCCACACAAGCACACACACAAGCACACACAACCACACACACACACACAAACACACAACCCCACATACACACAACACACACAACCACAACCACACACAACCACACACACACAACCACACACACAAGCACACCCAACCACACATCCACACGCACACACACAAATGCACCCGCACCCACAACTGTACCCACAACCGCACCCACACCCACAACCACACCCACACACACAACCACACACACAACCACACAAACACACACACACAACCACGCACGCACACAACCACACACACACAAGCACACACAACCACACACACAACCTCACACACAACCACACACACACAACCACACACAACTGCACACCCACAACCACACACACAACCACACACAACACACACAACCACACACACACAACCACACACACAACCACACACAACCACACATCCACACACACACCCACAACTGCACCCGCACCCACAACTGCACCCACACCCACACCCACACACACAACCATACAACCACACACACAACCACACACATACACAACCACACACACACAACCACACACACAACCACACACACACACAACCACACACACAACCACACACACAACCACACACAACCACACCAAGCATTGGCATAGCCAATAGGTCTCGTCTTTGGAACCTTATAAGTGTTTAGCCACGCAACAGTTGATGTGGTTGCACCAAGGATATGGTGCTGTATAACTAAATACTTAGAAGGTCCCAAAAGCGAGACCTATTGGCTATGCCAATGCTTGTTAGAAAATGTGACCTTTCTTTAACAAATTAACATAAATGGACAGCTCTTGCTAAAAACACACATTAAGAATTGTAGATATTTTCAGATTGGGAACAACAAAGCAGCAGGAATATAACAGTGACTCTCCTGTTTTTGTTCTCCAAAATGTCTTAACGAGTGTTTGATGAAACTGAAAGAATAACTCCAAGTCACTCTAAAACTACGCTCCTCTTTCATACCCTCACTTTCCTTTCTTATAGTGTTAATTGCAGCAATATTACATTATTTACTACATTTTCCAATTGAGAACTACAAAGTGTCTGTGTTTTCATCATTTATCAATACCATTTGTTCACCTTTGAGCAATAATTTGTTTGTAGATGCAATGTGTTTTGTAAATATTGGAACAAATGTTATCCATTACTAACTTGCAGACCAATGGAGACATTGGGCCTGATTTAGATCTTGCCAGACAGTTAAGGCCGTCACAATGGTGACTAACATCCTGTCCGCCGAAACATAAATCACATTATATCCAATGATATTTATATCTGTCACCGTTATGATGGAGTAACCCGACTGCCGAGATCTAAACCAGGCAATTTGTGTACGTGTGAGACAAGTGTATCACAATCATTCAGAGTAAGCTGACATGTAGACAGCAAAGATTGCAAACCACTTTTTGACTTTCAGAAATTAAATAAATCATTAATGTTGTGAGACACACAGCATATGTTTCTTGATCAAAGAATATTTTCATAAAATATTGAACGTCTGATGAATATACATATTCAATTAAAAAGGAGTGGGTATGCCAACCGCAGCCTTATATCTAGCAATGAGTCACTGTTGATTTTGAGCATGCTAATAAAACTCTACATTGCAAAACACTATTTTCATAAGTGAGACAGAATGTTGAGATGTTGCAGTCTTCACCTTCTAGGGACAATGTCTGATTATCTACATAACATTTCTGGGTTTCATTCTAACGTGCTGCGAACAATATTGAGTTACTTAATATGAAAGTAGCAGTACAACTCATGAAAACAGCCATTAGGGAAGTCCGGTATTGAATTACACCTATAGTCATTGCATACGCGTTTCCATTTATAGTCGCATTGTGAGGTCTCCAGATCTGGGCCTATTAGTCCATCCTAATGGAGATCTGATGCCAGGGATACTGCTATCTCTCGATGGCTGAATTATCACCAATCAGGTGGAACTACGTGGCTCCCATCACAAAGGAAGATATGAGAACCATTTTCAGCCAGTTGGAATAAAGTGGCTACTACTAATGATGGTCTTAATATCGAAGGTCATAATGTTTCCATCAGGTGAGAATGCATTCCAAAAGAAGGATTATTTTAATAAGGAACACACTAGCATTTACTGTGAACTGTAAGAGTCACAGAGAACTAGCTGACAGATAACGTCTTCCTGGTTGCATTGGCAAGTTTTTACCTTTATTTGTTTTTTTGTATTTTATTTGTATAGAATAAACTTATTTCCAAGGAGCAGTAAAGCACCTACAGATAACATTTACACTGTATTAGAGATATCTCATATATGGGGTATCATCAGAACTGTGTTAGAGAAAACAGGAAGTGATGTGGTAGAGGAGGGAGGATGCTGGTCATGCAACTGGTTCAGCATTAGACAGTACACGGCACCCTTCACTTTTGCACTACACTAATACATTTTTCTTTTTATGATATATAACTATAGATATTTAACCCTAAAACGCTTTTTCCACTCTATACCCCTACCCACCCATAATCTCTAAAAAAAATGCCCTTATGTTGCAAAATCATCCTGTGCCCATTTTGTTTCTGACTGGTACTGGTAGTAACTTATTCTGATTGTCCCTGAGCTCTGCCTAACCAGGCCAAGAGCTAGTGCTACGGTGAAAACACACACACACACATTAGGGTACACTGTATGTTAGGGTACCCCTATGATTGGTATGACCTACCCTATAAGTCCTTAGTACATAATAGGGCATGGGGATTAAATCTTCATATAAGTCCCTAGTATATAATAGGGTATGGCAGTTTAGAGGCCAGCAGCCCTTTCTATACTTGCATGTGTGCACTGCTGAGAGCCTGGGATCAGTTTAAAAGCAGCCCTGTATTTTGCAGCTCTGCTTTTAAATGTAAATTGTGCCCAACTCGACTTTGGTGGTAGGGGCACTTAAAAGTGATAAATTACAATATTGTAGCATATTAGGTACCCCAGGGTCTCCCCTAGGTGTCCCAGGGGTGGGGGGTGATGCAATTATAAGGACAACCCTTATAAGAAGGGTTACATATACAAGGGGGGGTAGAGGTCGAAGTTTGTGCTAGGAGCACTGTGGAGTTATTATCTATACTGTTTTTACATATTCAGGACCCTTAAAGTCTCCCTTAGATGCCCTGGGGGAGGGGAGTCAGGTAGCTATATGCAGGGTCCTTATAAAAGATGTTTTATAGCAATGGTGTTGGAGAAATTGGCCATTTCATTTTCCCTATTGTAGATACCCTGCCACAAAGGTTAACATTGCAATAGTTTATGAACTCATAACTTTCGATAGAGATTACCAAAAATGTCATTCAAAGACTTAGGAGAATGGTATTGATAAATCCAACAATATGCTTGCGTTGAATTTATCCCAAAGTGTACAGAAAAGAAGCTATTAGACTCTCTTGTCTGTAAGTCAAAATTCAGCCTTCCTGCCCTGTTCCCTGATTGGTCAGATTTAATAGGATTAGCCAGACTGCTCTTATGAAGTGATAAGTGGCACCCAGGTAGAGAGGCTATCTGGTAAGAGGGCTCTGCTACATAGGAATGCTACAACAGGGGGCGAAGGGATCATAAAGTATGAGCTTCAAAGGAAGCATGGGACAGGCAGAGAAGGCCAGGTCCATCCACCCCATCCCCTCTGAACCTAGCCAGATGGCAGGCTCAAGGAAGGAATTTGCAGATGTCAGGGGGAGAAGAGCTATGTAAAAGAGCCAGACTGGTGGCTGGTGTAGCTAGTGCTTGCTTCTATGCTGAGACTTCAACCATATTGAATTATGGAGGAATAGTGCATTCCGAGATACCATTATGCCACACTTTGGAGGAAGTGGTCATGCTCCTGGGTGTCACCCTACACCTCATTAGACAGGAGTGCCCTCCTGCTTGACCTCAGAGAACACTGAATGACTATCTGAGAGGAGCAGGGCCTCTCGGATCTGTTGCTTGAAACTAAGAGAAGAGGTGTCCATGCTGGAAGTTTGATTTGCACCAACCAGGTCCTGCACTCTGACTGGCTGTACCTGCTGCACAATCTGGAACTACAGCCCTGTGGACCTAACTTGCTTCAAGAGGAATGAAGAGTAGACTCCCTGCAAGCTACAGGTTAATAGAGCTCACCTAGACCATCACCACCAAGAATCTCCAGCCTGGAGTGCGTCCAGTGTATTTCCAAGGGTTTTGTCCAAGTGGATTGTGGGAAATAAAGTCTCAAACTTTCAAGGATCATCTTGGAGATTCCAGACCCTTTGATTGTATTGTTTTGGACACTTTGGGGCCCCCAGAGGAACTTTAGGAAGAAGTTCCAGAAGTTTGGACAACTTTGGTGCAACTTTGAAAAAAACATTACAGCGGAGGAACCGACTCAACCAGCGAGAGCCCAGCCAGCGACCTTCAACTGCAAGTCAGCTTGCCCTGCTGATTCATCCCGCTAAAATTCTTCGGAGGTCCACCTTCCAGAGTTTGACTGGGAGCTCCCTGGAAAGTGAGCTGGCAAACCCTCACCGACCCCAGCAGAAAAGCTCTAGAAAGGTTTCAAAGTCCAAAGGTGAACCTCTGACCAAGGCCTACTGTGAGGGGTAGCCGAGCAGGGGTCAATCGTGGTTGGCCTAAATCTTGGACTTTGTTCAGGTCTAGCAAGACCAAATGTCCCAAGGCGATATAGGTTTCTATGTGCTAAATATTGCTAAATCTTTAAAAATCATATCTCCAGTTCTGATTTTTTCTTTTTGGTGTCATTTTAAAGATTAACACATTTTCTATACTTATAAATTGGGATTAGATTTTTATTGTGTGTTGTGTCTTAATTACTTAATTATTTAATAAATTGAAGTTTTTAAATGCTTTACATACCTATCTCTGAAGTTTAGCCTGCGTGCTTGCAGCCAAGCCACCATGGATTGAGCATGGGAATAACTATCTGAGACCTATTCTGAGCCCTAGACTGTGTTAGTGGGATTATTGTCAGTGGTAGATGTATATTTACCACTACTAATAACTCACTTTCCAACACCTTCCCACTCTATACCCATACTTACATGATATGTTCTGTAGCTCACGCACCTTGGCACAAAGTGTTGTGAACTTGATAATCATACTACATTTACAGTAACTCAAATCTTCTCCATGTACTGCTTATATCCTTTCATATTAAAACCCATTATAGCATTTTAAATCATAGCATTCAAAACAACACTCATGCCATCTCAATTGACATTATTTATAAGAACACTGTACATGATAGAGGGGCGAGTTATATGTAATTTAGTGTGTCAACAAAGTTCATAACACTGTATACGGAGGTGCGTGATTTATAGGATGTTTCGAATGGGGCACAAATAATACCTGTAAATTATAACTACAACATTTTGAAGTTGTAAGGTTTGTGTAGTTTCCATTGGTTTGATATAGAAAGAATAAACAGTGTTTCCTAACTATAACTAAGCATTAACCTTTGTTTTTTTTTATTGAATTTCATTGTATTTTTTTTTTTTTTTTAAATGTTTCAAATCTTACATGGAGTGTTGGCGACTGGCGTTTCATCGACTGGAGGGATGTCAGGTGGAGTGTTGTAGAGTGTCATAGAGTGGATTACAGTGGAGTACAGTGGAGTAGAGGGGGGTAGAGGGAAATGGCATGAAGTAGAGTAGAGTGTTGTAGAGTGAAATGCCATAGAGTTGAGTGGCGTATCGTAGAATACAGTACAGTGGAATTGCATAGAGTGGAGTAGTGTAATAGAGTGGCCTTTGAATGTGGTAACCTTGATATATCCAAGGGCCTACCTTATTAAAAGTGACATCCTCATATATGACAATGTCGTATATAGTATAGGAGGGCTGCACTGTGATTTGTAGAGGTCATGACCTTTTAGGGGTCAAATGTGATTTCCAAGTGTCACCAAGGTATTTCCACCTATCTCATGTATGTTTGAAAATCACTGTATAGTATTAATTAGTATGTGTGTAATGTATTCTGCCTCTTCAACACAAAAGCACAGACTAGTAAATCATTTATTGGATATTATTATTGCCTGCCAAAGAATGGTGATTAGTAGCCCACAACACCTCCTCTGAGTGGGCCTAGGATAGCTCTGCTTCGCTACCCTGAGAGAGTCAGGTGCTCTAATGGGTTGCTTGGTTCTCAGTGAGGGGGTACTTGTAGACCTGTCCTTGTGCAGGCACAGCATCCTGCACAACGTATAGCCCATTCTCCTTCCATGAATTTTTTCGTCCATTTACTTGGGTGTGAAAATTCTTAGAGGTGCACTAAAGATGTTTTATTTTTATGAAGTGTAACAGGTACAAGAAATGTGTTTGAAATTGAGAATTAAAATTATATCTTTAGTACCCTTTTTCGTGTTGTTTTGATGCCACTTGAGGAACATTAGATTCCTGTTTCCAAATGCACTATTGCCTTTTCTTAAAAAGATGCCTTAGGAATGTGCCAACAATGTATTTCATACTTCAAACACAATGGTATTTAACAGATTGAATATAGCATCCCTCCAGCAATAATAAATAGCATCCAGATTTGCATATGATTCAAGGTTACAAAAATTCAACCAAACTCATTAATGCAATGCAAACATTTAAATCATTTAAAACTTGCCTGGGGTCATGCAGAACTTGCAAACCTGTCAGGCTATGTACCTAGAAGTGCGTACATATACTGAAGAGGAGATACATCCTGTGCATGTGTCCAACAATTTATCTCAAAGAAGGGTCTTTTACATAAATCACTTAGTAAGATCATGGTGTTATTTAAACGGTATGTGGAAATATTTTGAAAGCAATATGTCCGTCAGTTGATATTTTTTCTTATTCACTGAATAAAAATGCTAAAGTCATATGATTTGTGATCTGGGGTTGGCTATTTGAAATTGCTGGAACAAGCTCTGTTCAGTTATTAGAATCAATGTTCTTGGAAAAAAGTGCTGGTGTTAAGTATCAGTGTGACCCTGGGAATATATTCACAGGATTTCAAGCATTTAGGTGTGGGGCAAATGAGTTGCCTGAGGGTCCACACACATTTGCCATTTTGCAGAAGCTTGGACTCACTCAAAAGGCAATGCCTATGCCTCTCTGGCTGAGAGCAAAACATTCACCCACAGCTCTGCAGACTGACACAGTCCATACCCATAAGTCTGCAATGCCCAGCTGCTTCATGGGGTCAACAGACATTTTGACAGGCACTTTGTTCATTATCTTATGCAGTTAAATGTATTACACCGACTGTTTACTTTCTCTGAGTGCTTTAGGTTTTGTGTCAGGCAAGTACACAAGTATGGGCCTATGATAATCAAGGTGGCATGGGCAGATCGTCAGGGGGCTTATGCATTTGGGTTGGCTCACACTTGGGCTGTACACCCACACAGTTGAACTCTCAGTCCAGCGATATTTTGTGTGTTGCACTTAGTTTTTCTAAGCTGGAACTGGCCCTTGTTAACATTTATTCTTGCCTTGTGAACATGAGCAAGGAATCCGTGACCTTTGAGCAACAGAACTCCTTTATTTCCACTGTTCCCCCAATACAGGGATGATAGTGGGGGATGATTTTAATTGCCAATTTTAACCCCTACCAGATATGTCTGGTACGATTCCCACTGAGGAGGATGTTCAATGGCTAATTCCAGAACCGCAAATACCAGCAATCAAAGCCTGGTCCCCGCTAGCTATCCAGATTAATGCATTTACACTAATGCACTCCTTAAGAGCATGCAATGGCCGTACATCTTCAGACACTCCTGAGAACCTAACATTTAATAAAATAGGACGAACATCTCTCCTGGATTATATCCTTGTTGAGACTAGGCTGTGGCATAGAGTACTTGACTATGGAGTTCTACCAAGGCATGACAGTGATCATAATGCCTTATTTCTAACACTGAATTTGCCGGAATTGGGAACCGCTCCGGCTACTAGTACCTCTGTCGACAATTATGTAATCCTTTCCAATAATAGAAGAAGAATTAAATGGAGGGCAATCCAGCAGAAAAAAAGAACAGGTGGAATGCTGGGTAAGTACTGCCTATGTACTCCCAGTGGGAGGGGCTGGGGTTAGGGTCCCAGCATTCCTCTTTTCTTTTTTCTGTCAGAAGAGGATTATCTCCACTTGTCATGAATGGGAAGAGGACAGGAGGGACCTGGGGGTGATGATGCCTGTCCTACCTCATTTAATCAAATGTCCGAACCAAACACATTGAACAAAGAGCTTTGCCCTGATGAAAATGGTGGCGCCTTTTTAGAGCTGTGAGGTGATTTAAAAGGGGCGGCATGGGAGGCACCATCTCCCCAATGTTGTATCTGTTAACCCTCAAGTGTATGGGTGGGTACTGTGCAGCTCTAGAACAACTCAGAGTAGATCGCTCAGAAGAGGGACTTAACAAGAGTGCGCTGCCCTGATGGAGCATTATTCTATGTGGCGGGAGAAGCAGAAATGACCACAAGTGGCAACTTTACCACCTAACACACTCTGAGCACTCACCTTGGAGAATTCTCTTCTGCCTTTACAACATTTGGTGGCAGACAGTAAAGGACCAGAGCAGCGACCCGGACCAGTGGTGGTCATCATAGAAATAGGACTAGATGATGTGCACAAGGGATGGTCATCTTGGAATGGGTGCTAGAATAATGGCACCTTATTCATTTGAAATTCACCAAAACGTAAGTGAAGCTGGCTCTGAGCACCAAAACATTGCCCTTTTCCAGATCTTCCAAACCACACAATGCCACTGTGTGTCGTACCATGTTAGGTCCCATCACACGGTCACCTGGTGAGGAGCTGAAATCACACGGTGTGCACTCAGTTAGCCAGAAACTTTAGCAGAGAGCAGGTTTACAGCTAATTGTTTGGAGATTCTGCTCAGCCAATGTCCACAACATGGTGGGAAATCTCCCTAGGACATCGATGGCAGTCTCAAAAGCTTTGTGTTTGGTTTTTGCAGATCAGAAGGGGTTCTGAGGAGGAGTTATTTGAGGAAGTGATTTAAAAGTGCCTCGGGTTGTGCTCAGCACTAAGCCCCACCTCCTTTGAGGACACGCCCCCTCCTCACAAGGTGAAATTGTTTCACAAGTTGGCGGGTTTTCTATGTAGTGAATACTTCTGACTTTTCTTTTGGCCATGATTGTTCATTTTTGATGTTTACTGCAGATACCATACAGAGGTCTGACTCTCATTAATGAATACATTGAATTGTCTCAGCACCTGGTGTCTATGGATTTTGTTGGTATGTATTTGACATCAAGCACTATCATTGCTATGCAATAGCTGTAAGTTAGGGCAGAGGCAGTCCTATAATATCCCATATCATCTTACTTTATGAGGCAATAGGATATTTTATGCTACTTAGTGGCTCATGTTTGCGCCTGCTAAGGAGCTGGGTCAAATTTGAATTTCAACTTATGCAATCTTAGGCTGTGACTGGTGCCTCCTTATAGCAAGCGTTTCTGTGGTGATTCATTCCTGACACGATAGTTCTGTCTGCAGGACCTGGGAACTGTGCCTTCATTTAAAAGTTCAAAAACAAGAAATGGGCAACCCAATAAACCCTTGGAGCCTTGGGTAATGTACAATGTAAGATAATAGTGCCTACAAGGGATTCTTTTTATTATCCAAGTCTTCACTTATTTCAAACATGGATTATTGTAAGCCCTAGGTAGTAGCTTATTACAATCAAATGTTAAAATGAATGATTATACAGCGAGTGAAACACAAAAAACTCAACAGAAATAAGCGATTCTACAAGTCCATATTTATTTGAAAAACTGTGTTATATAAAAGGGTACAGATTACAAGTCATATGAAGGCAAAAGTGACTGAGATGGACATTCTTTCCTACAGATCTCTCATCATGAACACTTTTGCCATAACCCATTTCACACATTAAATGACAGGAAAAACATAATTGGCTATACAATGAACAATTCCTGAAAGGATGGTAAAAAAGAAAATGGGCTGGATTGGCGACGTTTTGGTCTTTACTGCAAAGGCATCTATAAGACCATCTTCAGGACATAAGTTGTTATGTGTACTGATGACCCCAGAATTCAAATGGTGGTAGCTATAATGGGGCAAGCGCTCACTACAAGATTCAGTTTATCTCTTGTTATGATGATTAATAATCCCTCTCAGTTTAGACAAAACTTTCTGCAGAATTGGCAACTCTTGCGTTAGTCGTGAATTGCCGGAATCCTACTAGTCGTCATGATGAGGATCAAAATGAGCTTGATTTAAAAGTTGGCAAAAACTCCTCCTGTTCACAGAAACCATCTCAGGAAAACCTCACAAGGCCTCAAGAAATATAAAGGGAATAGCACCGACTATGGCCTTGGAGAGCAGCATAAAAGAACTGGCAGCACTACAAATGTCCATCTCCTCAATTGCATAAAATGCTTCCAGGATATTGGCTGATTTCACCTTGATGAGACTAAACCTCACAACCTTTAGCTCCCTGCCGAAAGAGAGAAAGCAAAGACTTACAAGCATGGAGCAAAAACCAATGCCAGCAAGGTAACATTGTTGGTCTATCATTTGAAGTAAACCATACTTCTTCCGCTGCTTACATGGACTGAATTTTGGACATGGAAGCAGTAATATAGTGAATATCATTGTGTAGCTCTGTTATATTCTTTAATCCCTATGTTTCCTTTGGGAGCACTGCGGTACTCTCTATTCCATTAAAAATACCAGAAAAGTATCTAAGGGTGCAGACTAGTGTTAGTTCAGACTGCTATAGTGGGGGATGATCTGAGACCCTTGGCTGCATCCTCACCACCCAGTTACAGAGTACACAACCACATATCCCTCTAGTTCTTTCTGAGCCGCCCTCTTGCTATGTTAGATAGAGCTTAATGATTAGGGACTTCCTTAGGGATTTTCTGGAAGTTACACTTGTGATTGGCCTTTGGTAATGCTCCCAGCAGGCATCATACTGATGGAACTATTTCTTAAGAACTTAATGTAAGCCTGTCCTGTTTTGAAATTTTGTTAGGGCTCTTCCTCGGACAGCATCACTAAACATCCTTTTATTAGCTCAGCAGCTTCTATTACTCTATGATGCATGTCCCAGGAGACATATAGCTCTATTACAAAGACTTGTGGGGGCATGGTGGTGTGGTCTCCTGACCGCCCTATTACAATTGGGCCATTGGGCGCCATTGCCACTCCGTTCCTTGGCAGTGGTGCGGGGGTTTAGAGGCAGCAATATGCTAAGCTAAACCGCCGCAGTTCCACCAAGCATATTACAAGTTTTCTCTCCACCACAGTTTTCATGTCAGTTCCTCCTCCATGAAAACCGTGGTGGAGAGGGTTATGTGACATTACAACGCATGCCATTTGCTGTTGGGGGAGCGCTAGAAGGTGGAATGGATTAATTTTCTATTCCAACTTCAGTGTGTGCAACAGTAGGGAAGGTGTTGGAGTTAAATCCAACACCTTCTACCCACTGCTACACACCTTTTTCGTTGCAACTGCATGCAGGGTAAATGCTGTTTCCCAGTAGAGAGGAAACAAAGGGGGCCTCTGCATCATGTGGATGGACACAGGGTGGCCTAACATGCACCCCCTATACGCATGCACACCAGTTCCCGCACAGCATGGACTTCAAGGTCCATGCTGTGCAAGACATTTTTAGAGGCACCGCTGTGGGAATGCCCAAAAAAAGCACGCCAAACAGGAGGAAACTCTTAATCTGGCAGATGGCCCGGCCACAGTATTGGTGGTGCGGCAGCGGGGCAGACCCAGCCCTGCAGTGCCAAATTCGTAATCAGGCCTTAAGTGATCATTTCTCTCACCCATTATATAAAGTGTAAAATATGCTATGTTCCTTCACAATGCCAGACTTAATATCACACTGATTTAGGAGACGCACAGCTTCCAAATTGAAAGCAAGAAACTAGACTGTGTTGGGCACAAATATCATGGATGTAAAAGGTGCTGGTCTGTCCAATGCCTACTGTAAAGGAGAGGTGGCTATTTTAATCCAAATGGATCTCTCTATATGTGTAAGTCAGACATGGAGAGGCCCAGATGAACACTATGTGTGCACATAAGTGTCTATACATCACCAAGCAGTCATTCTGGTTCTGTTCATGCCCCAATCTGGGATAAAAACATTTTTTACTGCTATTAGGCTCACTCTTCCTTTCTCACAAGCTAAGGTGTTACTTGGACTGGATTGGCACTTAGTTCTAGATTCTTTAATAGTTAACTCAGGGAACCATGGAATCTACTGTTCCAGAGACAGACAGATCTTGTGTAACTTAATGATGGACCATTCCTTACCAGACCTATGTCATCTAACCCACCCAGATGCTCATGAATATAATATCACATCCTGCACACACATTATGTTTACCTGCATAGATTACTTCTTTGAATTCTCCTCCCTGCTACCCCATATTGCTGGCTTAGACATAATACTAAATTTCACCATGATGCTATGCAGATTGCTATGTTAATTTGTTTACTAGCACCCCTATAGGGACACTGGCATCGTAAAATGTTATGGTGTGAAGACACAAAAGCCAAATTGAAGCTGCAAGCACATGTATTTAGAGACAAACCAACATACAGTAACTTTCCCTTAAGTTCTGTGGTAAGGCCTGTGTACGTTATAAAATAATGCAGTATTCCCCAACATTAAAGATATAGGCATGTTCTTCCCAGAATGCCTAGAAACAGAAAGTGACATTCTTATGCCTCAATACAACACAAAACCCTCACCTGAGAATTTGGGTAAACTCCTATGGGCTAAGTATGACCTTAATGAGTAATACACATCAAGGGAAGAAAAAAAAAACATACTCTGTCTGAAAGTATGACCCTATGACCTGGGGGAAATGGCAGGCCGCCTATTGGCCTACCAACAAAGACAATTCAAAACCTCATATAATATAGCAGTTATGAGAAATGACCTGACTGAGGCATCCAAAGGAAATCCTCTCAGCATTTTGCGCATTTTATAAAGCCCTATATTCAGCTGAATGTCATTGCACTGCCTTGGCTGAAGATCAGTTCCTGTCTGAAATATAATGACTTATGCTCTCCCTTGAAGCGGCTTAACAGTTGAGGGAGACATTGCAAAGAAAGAAATATGGCAGGTAAGGATGAGCTTCCCACTTCCACAGCCCGAGGTTGGACTGTTATCCTGCTGAATTTTATAAGGTAAACAAACAACTTGTGGTTCCCCTGTTAAGTAAATGTTTAAAAAGGAGAAGGCAGGCCATCTCCCTTCTCTAGAAGTGAGTAAAGCTAGAATTCCTCTAATTCCCAAACCAAACATCCCTTAAGTTGCACTAGTTAATGGCCTTTAATAATTGCCAACATGAAAAGTTTGGCTAAAGTATTGACAAATAGACTGAAAGTGGTTTTACCGTTGCCCATACACCGTGAGCAGGTGAGCTTTGTACCACACCACTCCTCAGTGGCCCATTTGAGATCACTTTTGCATATTTTGTTCAAGTACACAAAGATGAGGGGAAAAAGATTGTGATTTCTTTGGACGGGGAAAAAGAGATTGATCGAGTGCAATGGGGCTATCTTTCCAAGGTGCTGGCATGCATGTAGTTAAGACCAAAATATTTGTAAAACAAATCTAATGGTTTTACTTGAATTCCATGGCAGTGGCATCTTGTTATGGACATTGATATTATGATGGAAGACAAATTGTGTCAGTTACTCAAGAAATACACGATAAAAGAAAATGGTTGAACCTTAACTCAACTCTCTGGGAAAGGGCTCAAATGATGAAATTGAACATAGCTCCTCACCTTAATTGGGCATTTGCTATGCTGCCCCTAAGAATACCCAGGAAAATGCTGTGAAAATGTTCATGTGGGGAGAAAAGCAGCCCTGGTTAAAAATGGGTAAACTACATGTCTCTGTGGAGTGTGGAGGGCTCAAATTACCATATTATGAGTTATACTGGTTATCGTTTCAAATAGCGCAAACTACCTCCTATGGAGAGCTCTGTCTTGTTATTGCATTAGCGTCCAGCCTCTCATCACTGTAAGCAAGAAAGATCTCTACTTTTCACTGTGGGAAAATCCCAAATAAGTCCAGTGTTCAGGCCTCAGAGATCACTTGTATGTTGTATACCACACTTGCTTTTAAAGGGATTTTTGACTGATTTTCTTGTTAACCAGTCCTCAGTAATGATTATTCCAAATGTTAAAGTACCCAGAAACACATGGTCTAGATTGGTTGAATCCCTTAAGAGTGTACAAATACTGAGGTGCTCCCCAACAGTGACTGATATGCATAAAGATGACTGCCATAAATCACTAATATGTACATATTCAGTTTTTTGTAAGAGTAAAGGATATAAACTACTAAATTCTATGAAGTGAATGGTGATCTAGCTTTTAGACATCTACAATGATATCCTATATAGACTAGCGTGTAACTCATGCCTGGAGTCAGGCTACTTGGACCAGAGATCTTCCTAAATATAAAATGAGACCAGTGTAAAGAAATTGACTGAAATATACTCTTTTGAACATAAATGCATTAAAAAATAACAGTTTCAATTACTTAGTGAAGTTCAATGATCTAACATTCATTCATACTAATTCCACCAGTTAATCCTATGGATAATACAGAGGTCTAAATTGTAAATCAATTTATGCACTTGATGAACAGTACATACTATTTAATTTGTATTTTGATCACTCTGAGACTCTCATTGACTGTTGCAGACTTTCTTAAGAAATTTCCAGAGACTTGAAGTCGTATGCTAAACTATGATCCACAATGTGTAAGTGTTTGTTGTGGCATTTCAGAACATTTCTAAACAATTACATTTGTATGGAAATCATCTTTCCAAACATTTAAAAAGACAAATCATGTAAAATGTGGTATGATGAAATACCACCACCAAAAATATCAGTGCAAAATATCTCAATTACATACTTTAATTGTAAAGTCAAAAATATCAACAACAAAAATAGAGAAGACTACAGTATAATGAGAAAAGATAAGCATATTAACTTTTGACTACTAATTTAAAAATAATATTACATTAAAAAACCAACTTATAATGTGAGAAAATATGAATGAATGTGTAACTTACAAGAATTAACAAAGGTAAAACATAATATTAAAAATTATTGAATCAGATAACAAATCAATGCTTTTAAAATTAATTTTAATTAGAAACACTATATATTAAAAAATGAAACATTACCAAAATACATTATGTTAAACTAACTTTTGAAAATGAACCAAAAATACTCTTGAAAACACCTTTTAAAAAATCTGATAAAATAATTTACTTGGACGACTAAGATTCACTACTCCCACTCCAATCTGACCAACAGTAGGGAAAAGGAGGGGCTAGAAATGTTATTCATGCTCCAACGTAAGCACAAATAGAGGAAGTTTGTTGGTCTCATGAGGAATCAAATTTACTATTCCCAGTCCAACCTGAGGAAAAATAGGGAAATAGTTGAAATTTGGAGGGGTAAGCACTAATATTCCCACTCCAGTGTAAGCAGCAGTAGAGGAAATATTAAATTTTACAAAGTTCAGATTTAATATTCCTTATCCAAAATCCATACAAACATTATATTTAAACAAACTAAAAATAATTACTATGTATTCAAAATGTTATATTCAGTTACAGAATAAATATGTTTTTAAAACTTCCCCCAATTTTTACCTACAAACACAACAACACACAAAAAGTGACATTAAAAAACACAACACTAAACAGAAGTCAAATGTAGTTCACATTAAAAGAATAACAACTTATAACACAAAAATAAAACTCAGCTGACTCTTTAAAAAACAATACTGTATAGAGCTATTTAAAATAGTAATAATATGAAATACCTTAAAATCAATATTCTTAACTTCTTTAGACTGTCTTATAATGTTTTTGACTTCTCAATATTTGTGAAACAATATTACTATCTCACAGTATTTTTGATATCAGTTTTTGAAGGAATAGCAATTTAAACAGTGAAAGGTCATATTTTCTTAGAAGTTAAAATAAAGGCTATAAAATTAGTTAGGTAAAATGTTTACTTCTTTAATAAAAGGTTTTTCAATGCTAGTACATATTTTAACAACTTCGGTTGTTTGAACGAAAAGGTATTTACCATTTAGAGCAACAGTAATTCAGCATCAGATTAAATACACAAGTATAAAAAATCCTATTGCAAGAAATGGATATTTCCTAGGAAAACTCATATTTGAAAAGACAACACAAAGGTTGTATCTGAGCAATAAATAGAAAGGAATACAGATTTATCAGACACTGCTCCCTAACTACAAACATTTACTCTGGACAAATCTACAGCGCATTAGTAACACTCACATTAATAAAGAAGCAGTTGTCAGAAAGGGTCACCTAAAAATCCAATTAAAAGTGCAATCTCATAATGGTTTATTGATCTGTAGATAGCATAGCCGTTATTTGCTGGCTGACGTATCACACTCTAATATTCTATGGCTGGGTAAATGACAATGACTTGAAACAGCAATAACTGATGGTAGATCTTGGTTTAAGTCTTTTGTTGAAGTGGCAGATAAATGCCTAAGCACGCAACAACATTGCATAATTTGCACCTATAATGTTATTCTATAAAAAAATAGAGATGCAGTTAGTGAAACCTTGTGCAAATCACTGTAGCCAAAAGTGCAAACTTTAAACTTGCACAAATAAGGAATAACCTGCTCTTATTCTGTGTTCTTTACCTTTCCACATAATTAATATAAAATTGAGCACTCGCTCATGTGCAAAACTTGCATTGATGAGGGCTCATTAAGCTCACATTAAATATAGCCTGATCATGATCGGGCCCTCAACTGGCAAGTGCCCCGATGTCACATGTCACACAGTCAGGCAGCAGAGTCTTTTAAACAAAAATTATGTTTTGTGGTGAAACAAATACTTGCAATACTTAAGATTGGCAAAAACTGCATGTCACAGAAAGAAAAGTGATATTGGCTAAAAAGCTACGACTTGAGGAAAGTGACAAATGTGGCATGGAACCACTTGGTAGCTAATGCTCCTTGGTTTATTGTATTTATGATTTTTAACATTTCTGTCTGTATCTATCCATATTTATTTTTTGGGCATCTTATTGACATTTTTCCATATTTATTTTGTGTTTTGCGTATAAATGAAGTTGTAAAATTGTATATTTCCACATTTATTTAACTGATAAACGTGCACTCGTACATTGCTGCCTGTCACGTTTTAGTAAATTAAGCAGCCAAATAAAGCGAAACACTACACACACATGTAAATATCAGCATTATAATCCAAATATATGTTAACATATGCCTGTATTTATCAAAATCATAACCTGTTTTTAAACTCCCCATGCTGTCTACCTGCTCAGCTGTTGTCCTAGAAATCACAAAAAGCAGCATGGAGAGTCACCCACAAGAAGCACAATTTTATGTATTTTTCTGCTTTTAAAAATAAATACAGTTATGAAAAACAGTGTTTTCAGTATGTATTTTTCTGTAAAAGCAAAGAAAAAAGGAAAACTAGAAGCCTTAAATGTATACCCACTGAAACAACTCAGTTTTGTTCAGTGATCTTGTGGAAGACTCTGAAATATCAATGAACTTTGGAGGGGTTACATTTATTAATTACAATGTCTTTAAGGTTCCACCCTATTCCTTTCAAATCCATCATCACACTACTAAAATATAAATTACTAACATACATTTAAAATTAAGATACAAAACATAATTAGCAAATGTAAATCAAACAAATAGAATAACTATTAAACAATTAACAAATGTATCTAACTGATGCTTAATTACATATTTAATGAACAATAAAATGTCTAATTAAGAATAACATTAAATTAATTATAGTTTATTTAACTTCCCACCTTATTCCCCTGCAAACCCAACGACCCAATTACTGATTATATTGAGAACTACACTTTCAAAATTACAAACTATATTTAAAAAAAAGCATAAATGATACTAATAATACTAGCAGTTAAATTTAATATTGTAACTAATATATATTAAATAAATACAGCAAAATATTAATTGCAACTATTTTAGAATAAACAATATTAAATACACTTCTGAAAAAGGATATTGTATACCAAAAAAATGATACTTTGCCATACGTATTCTGTTTCATGATATTTTGGTAGCCACAATATTTTTACACAATATTCATGTCACACAATGGGACATATTCTCAAGGATCTATCGCCGAGTTATCGGCACTTTAGCGTAGCCAAAGTCATGCTAAATTTATCGCCCCATTCACAAGCTGGTGCTAACAGTCGATATCATCAGTTTACCAGCGATACCAGCCGCAAAAAACATTGTCACAGATGACCCTGGCAACTATCGCTAATGAGATGCAGAGTAGGCGGTCCAGAGCAAAAAGCCGCAACAACACCACACCGCAACATTCTCAAAGACCAGCCAGATAGGCGATAAGATCACAAAACATGCGATAAGGCGTGTTAGCAGCAGGAAATTAACACCTTCTCTGACCTGGTGCAAAGTTGGACGACAACTGGCACCAGATAAGGGAGCCCATCCGAGAGCCACACCTGAAGAACAACAGATGCCTTGGAGCTACTCATCATGCAGCTCGGAGCCCCTGCAGGGCCACAACACCCACCGCCACCACTCCCAAGACCGCCACCCCCCCCCGGACCCTTATCGCCCCCCCCCCGGACCACCACAGAGGCAGCGCAGACAAAGACAGCAGACCTTCAGGAAACACACCAGCCTCACAGACTTAACACCAGAATATGTAATTGTCCACTACAGACTCAAAAGGACAACCATCCTCCACATCCAGAACATCATTGCTCACAGGCTGACAGCACCAACACAGCGGACAACCAACATCCCTCCGCAGACAAAGCTGGCTGCACCTGTTGGTCTCTGGGACATTCCAACCAACAACCACCAGAGTTGGAGGAGTCTCACAGCCAGCCCTATCCAAGTTCCTCAAACCTGTCCTGGATGCAACATCACCTTGGTACCCCAGTACCTATATGTCCCCCACACTGCGCAGGAACAGCTGGAGACCAAGCAAGGCTTCTATGCCATAGCTGCTTTCCCGCACGTGTTGGGGGCAATTGACTGCACACATGTCCTACTTGCGCCCCCTGCCGACATTGCACTCAATTACCGCAACAGAAAGCACATGCATTCAATTAATGTGCAGGCAATAGTGGACCACCGGGGACTCTTCACCAATGTCGTCGCTAACTACCCAGGCAGTGTGCATGACTCATACATCTTCCAACAGCCAATCATCAACATGCGCTTCCAGGATGGCACCTACGGAAATGCAGTGCTCGTTGCTAAGTACCAAATGAACACACCACACACCTCCAACCCACAATCATGCAACTCACAACTCTGGCAATACACACGTTACAAACCCACATACAACATGCCAAACAACATGCCCATCCACCAGACACGACAGCACAACTTACTATGGCAACCTGGGTTAGCCATGTACATGAGCCATCAATGGCATAGCACCTCAGCCACACAATAGCAGAATGTGGGGAGAGGTGGGAACAAGGCATGTGTGAAGGAGGCAACTGACCCATGAATGAGAATGTACACAATGCCAAGTGTGGCGTGGATGTGCTGGACAGACTGCAGTATGCAGACCACAGACATATCCATGTCGACATATAATGCTGGTATTGGTAGTGTTGTGTACAGTGGACGCAACCATTTCACCCCAGCCAGTGGGGAAGTTCACGAAAATGTAGCTTGGTACGTCCCCCCTGTAAGTGTGTGCCGAGTGGGCTGGCCCCGCGTACACCAGGCTAGCATAGGGGTGTGAATAAAAAGTACATAGCCCTGGGTGTAGTTCTCTTCCGGAATGCCCAATGTGTCTGCCAGGGTGGCGCCTCTCACCCCGCCACGAGGCCAACACCGTGCGCGGCTGTGCCTACGATCCTGGGCGTGTGCCACAGCCCGGGCCGTTGCTCCCTGAACCAGTCTCGTCCACCCCTGTGCATTCCAGGCCTCACTGCTCACCTGCCGACACCGGCGTGTCTCCAAGAGTGCCCACCACAAGTCTATGCCAGCTACAAGCCAGAGGCCCGCGACCATGGCAGCTTCCTCAGACTATCGCGGACTCCGCGAGCAAGGCCCGCAGTACTCCTTTCCAGTTGACGCACTCCACCAGTATACACAGAGGACAAGTAGGTTACACATTTGGAACTGATTTTTGTATCGCAATTGGCCTCATCGCAGCTTGTTTTGGGTTGTGTTACGCATTTGTGCGGCATCGCGTTGGTTTTAATGCGGTCATTTTACGTGTTGTGGTGGGTCTATCACTTGGTGCTGCCGTGTTGTGAATGCCGCGTTAACACGGTGCTATTTTCCCGTGATAGACTGTGATGTGAAGAGTTGCGTTAGGCTACTTTTGCGGTAGTAATCACACGTTCTTGAGAATATCCTCCAATATATTTAATCCGATGAGTTGGTTATTCACCCTTAGATAGTACAACCCACTTCCTAGTGCCTGTCTGAATGAAGAGCCATCAAGTCCCTCGACCTCCTAGAATACATGCTAGCATTTGGCAACATGAAGGTAGGCAGCACCATAGACTGTCTAACTGCCTGTTCCTTAAAAGGACAGGCAAACTGCGCACAATAAAGAAATTCCAAAAGAGAATTCTGGGCTGTAAGTGAGCACATGCTAGGCACTTATTCACCAGGCTGTGAAGACACACCCTATGGCACACAAGTGAAGCCCAACACTTTGACTAACAAAGGTGGTACAATGCATCCTAGCTATCTAACATATAACAAAAAAGATAGAAAGAAACAAACTTACTGTTTGATGCTATCAATTCTAACTATAAGAGAAGCACTGAAATAAAAAGGAAAGAAAAAAAGAACAAAGCCAATCGATTAGAGCTGTAGAACTGAATGTTTTAAGAGAATGAAGCAGATTAGAGGGGTTAATTGCTATTGGTTGTTTTCCATCACATTTTCCTGGGATTGGATTGTTTTCTTTTATGATGCTGATACGAAAGCAAGATTCTATAAAAGTATAAAATGAACCTCAGATCTTTCAGTACAATTATCCACTTGACAAAAAACATTATAAGTGGGTAAGAGTGAATAACAAGGATGTTTTTCATGCAGTGGTTCTTAATTACGAGAAATTAACAACAGTGAAGCTTGAGTTGTGTATGATGACACTAATAACCGACAGGTTAAAATCATTTCACTTTTTAACTTTTTATATATCTATATCTTTATGTTACATATAACTGTCAATATCAGCTGCCACTGTTTTCAAGAGCTTGACAGCGCCAGAAGAGTACCAACATTGGTTCTCCTCCCTATCCCAACTGTAAGAAAATACCTGATGCTATCTTCCCCCTTCCTCTCCTAAAAGTGTTTCCTATGCCCTCCATCAAAGAAGTTAAATGGTGCAGCATTGGCAAGTTCTCAGAGAGCCCTGTCAGAACAGCCTTATGTCGTGTCAACAGTGGGTAACAAATTTTGTTACTCAATTTTGCTGTATCACAGCAGAGAATAACCAGATTTAGAATCTGAGGTGCACGCGAGCAGCTGTCAATGAGAGCCATATATGACAGAGATACTATTAAAAAAGGTGGGGATAATCAGGTGTGTCAGACTGCTTTGCAGGTATGCTGGCAAACAGAGTATTTGACGCCACTTAGTGGTGTTTAAGCATTAGCTTTATCATGAAGGAACAGGTCAGACTTGCTTTGTATTTCAATTAATACATGTTGTAACACAAGAGCACAGCCCTCAATATGTATAGGTCTTGGAAAACCAGCTTTAGCTGCCTTCCCTTGTGACTGCCCTAGGAGTAATACATTCAGTGTGGTTTTATAACTACTTAGAGAAGTGAGAAAAATAGCTACTAGGAGTGTGAGACTTGATTTTGGTATGAACTAGACACTTAAAATAAAGCGTGAGTGTGGATGATTTGTTAAATGAGATGTTAAGTCATATGCAGAGTTCAAACAGATATATTTGTTAAATCTGGAGCCTTTATTTCAGCAAAAAAAATAATTGTCATAGGAGTAAGCACAACATGCTATTACTATATACTGAAAACATCAGCGGCTTGTATTTTGTGCACTTATGCTCCTGTTGTTGTGGCCGAAGTTTGCTTTCCCAGGCCACTTCTCTGTGCAATCCGTTTACTATCCCTAATCATTGTATTACCTTGAAAATGTCTTTAGATCATGTGGTTCGATCAATAGCTTTTCCACCAAGTTCCATTTATGTTAAATGTATACGACTGATGCCCACAGGCAACGACTTGGATGATGTATGCAGTGTTTGTAACTCATAAAACTTGAATTTACTCACTTACTAAGTCACTCACTTACCTAACTCACTCACTCAATCACTTTTGTGATATATTTCTTGTACATATCATTACTCAAATGATGTGACTCATTTTCTTAAATGATATAAAACAAAGTGGTTTACATGTTCTACCTGCAAATGCCTCCCATACTTCTGCCAGCTTTTTTTTTATTCTTTTCTCTGAATCCAGTCACTCTGTGGAGCACACCTGTTTTATGTTTACTGTTGCAATCTTATCTATTCACTTGGTCTAACTGATGTTATAACATATGTTGTAACAGAACCTGGCAGTTACTGGGTGATAGGAAATCGTATGCTGGATATCAGAACGTGGACTAAAGCAAACATTAGGAGGACAACTGGGTAATGATTAAAGAATTAAAGTTGCACCACCCATTGCTCTGCGATCCAAAAGAACAAATCATTTACTGTATGGAAAAACATAGGTTCAATGTTTGCTTAATGTGTCTGCATGACAACCAATAAAACCACTCACAATTAGGCGAAGACCAGTGGGAATCCCTAGGTATTACAACCTGTTAATTGTTAAGCAAATCTATACTTATTATGGAAATAAGTCATTTACAAATGACAATTTGCCTCTCTTTGATCAGATCTTTAATCTTTATACTTAATTTCTGAAAGTGATTTAGCCATACTCACTATCACATGCCATTTTCAAGATCCTTGATGTTATAGGGTATACCTAAGTTAATAAACACTCACTAACCTGGCTCAACAGCTCAACCTTTCATTAGAACCAGTAAACAAAATGTGGGTTTATGAAGATGTTATAAACAATTAAATAATGCCACAACATAATTAGTGCTGCATAGCTCTCAACTAGATTGTTATGAGCAACAGGACATCCTGTTGAGCCATTTTCAAGCCTATATTAGCTTTAAACCCACAAGCATTTTATTGTCCTCAAGAACATTTTGGGATAGGAGCATGGCACTTTCTTTAATATTTCCAAAATCCATGTTCTTTGTAAAATAGGCTTTATTTGCTGCAGCTTATGGGCTCTAAGGAATGTTTTTGTAGTGGATTCACCCAATCCTCCTTTAATCCTCCTTTAAAGAATAATGCATGTACCAATAAATTGGTGTAAAAGTTAACAAAACACTTGCTAATCAAAAGAGAAGGACACAACTCTTATCAAGGTTGTATTCATTACCTGTTATTAATTGCAGCATGGTACTACAATGGTGATGTTTTAGACAACACAAACATCTTTCCTTTTATCAAATAATATCTTGGAAATAAAATCAGTGCAAGATGCATTTGAGTGAATGCATGCACTGGGGAAAGATCAACTATCTTCATTACACTAATAAGGTAAGGAATTATTAACTAGGCTAAATGTAGAGGGGTCATTCATCATTTCAGTACTTTGAAGATTTCTATTGTAGAATTATAAGCATTTGCAAATTGTCCGCTAAAAGAAATCTTCTTTAGCTTGAAAACTGCAATTTTGGAATCTCTTCTACTGTTTTTAGGTTTTATTTTAATCTCCTCAGTGGACTTCTTTGGGCAATAATTTTGACTCTATTCCAGATTTGCTTTAAGATTCCAGAGCTTGTATATAGAACTTGTAGATTTTTAAAAGTATGAAGTTATGATTTCACAAGATGACAGCACTTAATGGAATAGATATGGTTGCATTTTTGCAATTTTTAGTAAAAACTTAAAATTAAAAGGTCAACTAAAACAACGTCAAAGAGCAAAGTCACAGTTTCCGATGTCAATAGCATAGGATTTTATCAGAACTATGCAAGTACAATGTTCCCAATTAATGGCGCTGTACATGAGATTTGCTACAGGTGTCTTTTCCTTTCTTCCCATCTCTCAGCAAACACTGTTTCTGTTCTTATCCAAGACAAGAAAGCACACAAACAGAGGTCTTCGTATAGGTCACTGTAGTGATTAAATATTGAATCTGAAACCAGAATTCTTCTTGGGAATTATTTTTATTCTTAAATAATAAATAAAGGCCCACAACCCAACGGTAAACACTATGAAGTGAACGCTTCAACTTCCAACTCGTAAAATCCCCTAACATTCAACACGTAACCCTTTGTATGCATGCTTGACATTCCATAGTATGCTGCAGGTACTTACCACATGCAACAGTCACGCTCCCTTTTAAACTACAATATTAAAACAATATTACATAGTGTAGTTAGTGTAGCTGTCAATAATTCCAACGAAGCAACATGTGAAATGTAGCATACTGTTTAAGCATCATTGGACTCTGAACTAGATGGTGAAAATATACTCCTTACACTACAAAAGTCTAGAGATGTGGTCGCACTGATTCTTAATTAGACAAAATCATTTTTTCTAGCTGTGGGTCTGAAAATCAGCTTGAACCCATCATAAATATTTAAATTTTTCAGTTAAGAAGAGATACATTTATAGTGACATGCTATAAACTACCTATGCATGTACCTCTCTGGTAAATGCATAGGTACAAACCAGGACATGCTAAATAACCTAGACAATTAAAAAAAATAAAAACTGAATTGGTTAAGCCACCCCCATTTTACACAGGGATATACTTTGGTGTCCCTTTAAATATTTCCTAACAGTCCCAGGCCCCAATGGGTCTACATTATGTAGGTTGAGGGGTCCATAGGGCATATTGTGCAAAGAGTACAGCGGTCAACTTTGCAGGTGGGCAAGGATAAGAAGTATTTTAGTAGCCAGAGGCATAACATATTTTTAGTACATCTCAAATGTCTATTAAATGGCTAACTCTTTTGTGATTTGAGTTGGTACATCTGCTGCCATGACCACTGGGCTTGGGGGTTCGTGTAAAAGTTCAATGGTTTCAGGAGTGCTTAATCAATAATATACAAATGTAGTCATTTTTTCACCTTAATGATCACACATGTAAATGCTTCACCAATGTTTCACAGTGTGCAAACTGTATTCAGGGAGTTACAGTCTGTTCTTTAGAGTTAACTTCAAGACAAACCGGAGGACAACATGGCAGGATCCCATGGATGTGGGGTGGCAATGTGTTTACCACCTTTTAACCATGCATTGGGCAAAATGTGATGAATGTAGAGACGAGAATTAACCATGCCAATTAATCTGGCTTATGAATGAAAGTGCCTTTCATATCAATCATGGTTTTAGGCAATTAAATCATCATATATGCACTCTCTTACTCATCTTTGCACTCATTCATCCATCCACTGACTCATTCTTGTATTTACCCTCTGAAACAACCAGAACCTAACTCAAACTCAAAAGCATGTGCAACATAAATTAAAGAAAACCGATAGAAAAAAGAAACCATGCAGCATTCTGAATTTGGCAGGACTATGCTTGCAAATATAGCAGCGGATGTCCATCTTCCAGTGGTATTTTACTTAGTCTATCACTGTTTTAACGTTTAGGCTTGACCACCACATTTACAACCAGTATGTTGACCATCTTGTAATGGTAAAACAATGATACACTACGAACATCAGCATTCCATAATGGTTGTCTGGTTTAGAGGAAGAAGCCACATGGAATGCAGCACAAAGCAGATGAAGTCAGCAGCAAGCAACACTGCCTGGGCAGCTCTGGTATGCATTTTAAAAAGAAGAGAAGCTAATAAATGAAAGGGGAATCATAAAACAAGGAAATTGAACACTAAAGGACTGGCCAACTTGACTTGACACCGAAGTGCACTCATTTTCTGGCGATTCTGCACCTGTTCAGAAAAGGTGGATGTGCACGTGTTCATGCTTGTAATTTACTGGGCAGAGAAGCAGTGATTGCTGTGGATTGAACCATTACTCCATGCATGAAGCTATCATGGATGGAAGTAGAGTGTAAATGACAGTCGGACAAACCGATGCTATAAGAAGACTGACCCAGCAGCCCTCTGTGTATCTATGTAGGATATAGTTATACATATATGGCTGTATGCAATATTCAATTATTTGTTTACAAGATCCTAGCAGACAGCTAAGTGTGTTAGGGCTACCGAAGAGAGTCTATTAGTACAGCACAAATCTTCTATTACTTGGGTTACTCAAAGGGGGTAACCAGCAACTAACTTCTTTGTTACAAAGGTAATCTGTGAGATTTTATGCAACAAAATGCATGACTGCTGTATATTACACAATGCAAAAACAATCTGCCCTTAAAAAGCTTAATGGCTTTAACATATGTGCTAAACAGTTAATACGTCAGGCCTAATACCTTTGTCATTAGTTTTCATAATAAACAGATCAGACATACTCTAACTGAAATAAATGTTGCTATTAAACCAATCAGGCCTATAGCTGTTATCATTGGCATGTTACCATAACTATTATAGGCCAACTGAATTAAACCTATGCTTTCCCATAAGACATTCATAGTCATACATTCATACATTTACAAAACTATACAAAAGTACTGTTGGAAAACCAAAATACTATTTCTCCTAGAGGGTCTAACAAGGATTTTCCCAGTGTGAATCTTCTACATCCACGATTTGCCACAGGGGGTGGCCAATACCAAAGCCTTTGCCTACGAAGGTAATCTGTGGGATTCAATATAACAATATACCTACCTGTAGTCTTTAATACAGAATGGTAGCAATTCTCCATTAAATGCAGTTTGACTTTAACATACGCTTTTCAAAACCAATATATCAGGCCGAGTGCCTCTATCACAATTTTTCATAATAAACAATCCGGTCTATATTTATCAATGGCTTGTCACCATAACATATTTAGAGCAACTGTGTTGGACTTAGGCTTCCCCATTAGGCTCCCATCAGATATGCCATAATACAATTTCAAATATATACAAAATTACAGTTGCACAAATCATCTACCACCATAGTTTGCTCATTTTGGACATCAACTGTGAATCCTTTGCCTACAGTAAATTGCGAGATTCCGAGTAATAATATCCCTGCCTACGGGCTTCAGCACAGTGTAATAGAATCCACCCTTGAATGTTCTGCATATTTAACTCAATCTTTTTCCAATAAATAAACAGATCACACCTAAGAAATCTGGTATGACTCTTCTCAGTGAAACGATAAGGCCCAAAGCTTTTACCATTAGCTTGACACTATAACCAACACAGGCCAACTGAAAGTGTCATAAACCAGCAAGAATCATGCATATAGTTATAAACCTACAAACATTCAACATTAAAAATAGATAAACCAACATACAATCCCTCTCAAAAGGGCCTAACAAGAATTATCATAATGAAAATCCAGAGTTTCTCAGAGTGGGTGACCAACACCAAAACACTTTCCTTTTGTGGTAGCCGGGGAGATTATATGGGCAAAATAACGTGTCTATAGCCTGTGTCATAACAATCCACTGTTAGAGGTCAATTGGCGTTAGCAGATGCATTTCACAATAAATAAGCCAGTACTGGTCCCTATGTCATATCATTTCATAATTTAAAAAAAAAAACAGACCTGTGGCATCTGCATAACAGATTCCAACACATCATTCAGTCATAAGGCTTCTCACCATAGTCATCTCAGGTCTACTCTGTGTGCTTTACCACATGACAACCATCAGGCACAATTAAAATTACAAAGATGTATGATATTACAGTTGCCTAAGCAAAATTCTAACTCTCTTAAGAGAGATTAGCACGGATTATCAGAGGAGCAGATCTTTTATCTCCACGGTTTATTACAATGGGTAACCAACACAAAACACAAAAATCCTCTGCTACTACAGCAATCTTTTAGATTCCTGTAACAAAATCCTTCCCTGCAGACCTTGATGCTGAGTAATCGCAATACAGCCTTAAATGGAATGATTGTATCCTTTTCACTATTAATACATCAGGCCTGCTGCCTTTATCGTAAAAATTCATTATAAATACTTCAAGCAAATTGCTATGTTCAGTGACTTGCCACCATAACTAACCACCCTTCTATACTGAGTACATGCCTAAAAGGTGCAATAGAAACATTCTTTTAGGTGGAAGCACAAACATTTGGCCCATTCAAATGCTTTACTCAGGGGAACCAAAATGAGGGTGTACCCAAAGCATATAAGGCTGTCTTGCCAGACCTAAGAGGGATCCAACAATGCACAGTTTATATCTTTTCAGTATCTTCCATAAGCGCTATAAGACACATGCGAAAGTGAACATTTCTTGACTGTATCACCTCTACATATCCCAGCCTCTTAGATGTTGCCTGCCCTTTTAATACATTATTATACTTATTCAGTAATTGCGTATTGTGGACGATCTGCACACAGATCCAAAAGTGTTGTCCCAAGACCTGAAATATAAATATGAACATGACCAATCTGTAATTTGATCTAGTCAATTTAAAAAGAAAGATTAATGATCTTGTGAATCTAGAAAACGTGCAATGTTCTCGCTGAAATTTCACTGGCTTTGTTATGGATCCAGAAAAAGGTCTGCAACACTTTCAGAGTGAGGAAGACTTACACCAATGCATGGCAACCGAATTTCAACGTATGAACACAACTGAATCTTAGAAAATGACTGATTTTTATTGTCAACAGAATTATTTGCCACTAGTATTATATGGAACTTATATTTAAGTCTCTTGTGTGCTCATACGTACTTGAAACAGCATTATTTTTTGACAGCTCTTTGAGATGGGTATCATGTAGCATAATCTGCTTGTGTGACTACATGCCTCACTGAATTAGTAATGTTATTTTCATGAAATTGAGATTGTAAACGCTTGTGAAGGATGCTGTTTTACAAATGACGTGGACCACAATTCAATGCATCCTTGATACCTTTAACATATACATATGTTCCTGGCACAAAGTTAATCACCGATCTTTATAGTAAAACAGACTCTTTTGTGTCCATGAAAAGTGTTCTCATTACATGTTTCCCTGTTATTTATTCTTCAAAGTACTCTTAGCCAGGGGCATTGAATTAGCTTTATGGCAACTTCAAAGATAATACATTTTAGCTATTGCCATTATCTTCAGTTTCTTTGTTTAGTGTTCCCAGACAGAGAGTCGTTTATTGACCTAAGGTGAAGTTTTAAGCCTATTCTCATGACTGCATGACATTATTGCCTGCTTTCATGCTGTAGCATTTTGGTCTTAATTATGACTAAAAGGGCAAGCACACATTCAGTTGAGACTAGCAATATTAAATAAGCCTTATAACATTTCAAAAACACGCACATACGACTTAAGGATTGCTATACTATTAAATTTATCTAAACAATTCAGTAAAAAGTCACAGCACAACCAGTGCTAAGTGAGCAAATCTAGTTTCAAAATAAGGTTTTGTGAGATTTCCAGGTTACTTTTTATTTTTATGTGCTGGGTGCTTCTTTTCCTACAGAACCGACAACAAGTTACATTTACTTTAGCCTTTGGGCCCACTGTAACTGTGTCTACTGGCCATCAAAGGCAAACTTGAGCATTCAACAAGGGCATTTAACAAGGGAGTGGGCCTTTAATGACTGGTAGAGCACACTATGGAGGGCTGCAAGGCTATTAGAACATCCTGCCTCTAGAGGGCAGAATTTTCCAATTTGTAAAACAAGGACCTCACTGTTGCTGTGAACAAACATTGGAATGTTGATGCTACAGGTATCTCCCAGACAGTAGAAGGCTAGGGCACTCTATGGTCTTCAATGGAGTGCTCAACATTACAATGTTCTAATATTGTTTCAAGTCCATATCATGTCCTGGAAGGAGAGGCATGAAAAATGGACTCACCAGATATTGTGGTATTAGCTAACTCCTAAATGAAACCAAAAGGAACTATGATGCTAAGGCCAGTAATTTTCACAGCTTGGTACTCCAGTTAAATGAAATCAAAGTAATCCTGAATGGCCCGACTGAATTACTCACATCTGGCTCTATTATGATAGTTATCAAACTGGCTAACTTCCAAAGTTACATATCTAAAAACCTTGCCTCTCCATATAAATGCAATTCACACTCTGTCCCAAGTGCGTCAATTTGCTCCCGTTCTTAGACTATTGTATCTATAAATATTTTGGACACATCAACAAATCTGCATAATCCGAAAGGTTAAGATCAAGGGGGATATTTACAATAAAATGTCAGCACATGGTGGTACTCCAAAATTGATAACACCCCACTGTGACATTTTTTACACACAGGAATGCAAAATATTTACCAAAATACGGCACAACATAGAATGCAGCACACATAGAAAAAGCAAAAAACTAGGAGAAATTAGTAATTTCTCCTCGTATAGCCAACCTAAAACCGGGTTTTACCTGGCCTCAGTTTTGGTGCTGCACCTTCCTTGTAAATATGGGGCAATGTCAAAAAGCAATGGGTGTTGCATCAAAATGCCAACTGCAACACCTATTGCACGCCCCTTTCACGCCAAGTGAAGTGTGAAAAGGGGCCTCAATTACAAGGCGGCAGCAAGCCACGTGAATGCCACCTCTTAAATAAGGAGAAGGGGATATCACCACCAGAACGTTACTAAAAGCCATGTTCTGGTGGCAATATCCATTTGTAAAAATGCCTTCTGGTCTGCTACAAATCTAGAGAATCAAACCCTCAGAATACATTCACTCTGATCTTTGTATCCTCCTCAGATTAACACTAACATAAACCTGCTATACTTAGTCTATTTTATTTTACTGTGTCTGTCCTCTGAAATATTTATGCTGCATAATACCACAGACTGACCAAGTAGGTCAAAACAATTTTGAGACCTGTAAGAGAAGGCGAATAATTCTTTGCGCTAATCTGAATATTTTCCATTCTCAAATTGTTAACATTTCAAGATTTCAAACCACTGAAAGAAGTGGTTAATTGCTGAGTTGAAAAAAAATCTATTTTTACAATATGAGAATCTTTGAAAAACAACTTCAAAAGTCATTCTCACTGAGCTGTTCTTCAAAATAATGCATGTGTAAAGTGTTTGCCTGTTTGGATTCCTTTCTTTTTCTTCTGCATAGAGTTTATGATCCCAGACGGTCGTTCTTTTTCTTTTCTCAAAGAAATAGACTCCCACATGGAATCACAAACTGCATAGTGTTTTGAGTTTTCCTCTAAAGTTACTTTATCCCTTAATCTATTTTTTGACAGAAAGTCCCTCTCTCCCCTTGAAAAAACAGTTTAAATTGTCATGAAGGAGCTCTGCATTCATTGTTCGGTGCTCATAAGCTGTGAATAAATAGCAACGTAGAAAATCAACATGGGGGTGCAAATTACATTTTGGATGGGAAACTTACAGTTGCACCCAACATGGGATTACATAGTGAGTGTAAATAGCAGGTATTTGATCCCTCAATTTGAGGTTGATGAATCCTTGCGCTAATTACTGAAGCAAATAGCACACATATGGAAACTTTGCCGTCAGTACAATAGTTTTATGTTAAATACTATTGTAAATTAATGTTATATATTTATTTGAATTGTAGAGCTAAAGAAAAGCATGATACTGCACTATTCATTTAATTTTGAATTATAGCTTCACTTAATTTTAATATATTAAATTAAATTAAGTTGAAAACAAAACATACATTTCCACCTTATGTTAAAAAATATATTTTACTATGCATTAATTATTATTAAAAGTTAGGTAAAGAATATTATTTAATTTTTATTCTATTTCTTTTTTTATTAACATTTAGGTGCCGATTCCGATCCTGTAAAACCCGGGTACAAATGGTTGTACGGAGCGTTTTCTCCGTACGACTCGTACCCGGGAATTCCACCGTAGAAACCAGCAAGTACGATTCGTACAGAAATACCACTTCCGTACGAATCGTAAAAAAACACCGTACGGCTAAAAAATATATACAATTCCGATCCTGGACAGCGCGTACGTGACGTCTGCACGGAGTCAGGCAGCGTTTTATGGACCAGCAAGTACGATTCGTACCCACAGCACTCCGCACGGCTATATTTTTATGGGAGCCAAAAAGTGCCGGAAAAGCTAAGTACGCCATGATGCACGAGGAAAAGGGAGCCTGCTACGCGACGTACACGCCATCACCCACATCGTACGTGTCATCATGTACGGTGCGTATCCCAACATTGCATATGTACGGACCGTACCCCCCACCCCCATGTATGTATGCGCCGTACCCCCAGCCCCATATGTACGCGCCGTACCCCCAGCCCCGTATGTACGCGCTGTACCCCAAGCTCCGTATGTACACGCCGTACCCCCACCCCAGCCCCGTATGTACGTGCCGTACCCCCACCCCAGCCCCGTATGTACGCACCATACCTCCAGCCCCGTATGTACGCGCCGTACCCCCACCCCAGCCCCATATGTACGTGCTGTACCCCCACCCCAGCCCCGTATATACGTGCCGTACCCCCAACCCCGTATGTACGTGCCGTACCCCCACCCCAGCCCCGTATGTACGTGCCGTACCCCCACCCCAGCCCCATATGTATGCGCCGACATGCTGGGGGTACGGCGCATACATACGGGGCTGGGGTGGGGGTATGGCGCATACATGTGGGGCTGGGGTGGGGGTACGGCACGTACATACGGGGCTGGGGGTACGGTGCGTACATACGGGGCTGGGGTGGGGGGGCCGTACGACTCGTACCCCGGGCACAAGTGTACCCGGGGTAGGGGTCATACACAGTTCTCTCCGTACGGGACGTTTTCCATACGCTTTTGCATTCGGAACGCCGGTACGGATCGGACTTGTGCGCTCGGACTTTAGTTTTACGACTCTTACATAAAACTGTCCGGGGACGTCCCGTACACTTTTCCCGAGGCGATTCGTATGTATTTTTCCCGTACGAATCGTACTTCACTGTTCGTACGGTACTTGTTTGTACGATTCGTATGTAAAATAATACGGATACGAGTCGTGCGGGAAAAAAAAATACAGGATCGGAATCGGCCCCTTAATGTCATACTAATTTTAAATTCCAAGAAAGTGGTTGAAATATTTTCGTAATAAATTATATATATATATATATATATATATATATATATTACCTACTGGCGGTCGCCAGTAGGTAGTTATAGTTAGGACCCCTTTTCCATAGGAAATCCGCAACATTCTATTTTGAATAACTTTGGCGCCGGTTGACGAATCCTCGCGAATTTCTCAAAATAGGTGGGGCGCTACGCTCCGCTCCTACCCTCAAAGTCTTGGGGGGATTCGTCAAGCGGGGGCTGAGATAAAAGGGGGGTCCCAAAACGCGTTTTTCCCATGCATTTTTCCATAGGACCTTTAGACAGGGCTACAGCCCGAACGGCTGAACAGAATTACTAGAAATTTGGCAGAGAGGTAGTCCCTAGGTCAAGGAAGTGCCTTTTGTAGGTTTGGTGTAAATCTGTTCAGTAGATTCTGAGAAAATAGCCTTTAAATCAATATATATATCTGAGCCAGCTTACGGTACGCTTACCGTAAGCTTACCGTACGCGTACGGTGGCGTGCGCGAGCGCGATTCTGATTGGCTGTTACATCTAAGTAAACATTCGAATCGGTCGAAACCAGGAAGCGGCGGCCGCCATTTTCTCTCTCGCACTCTGAGGGGGGGCTGTAAACAAAGGCAAAAAACATATAAAGGGGCTGTTTAGACAGCGCCCATGCACATAGCCATGTTAGTTGAGTCCTCAAAGATCCCCTAAGGCCAAAAACGGTAAATTTTTATTTTTTGAAAATTTCACCGATTACGCTTACCGTACGCGTACGGTGCGCTTACGCTAAAAATTCTAATAAAAAAAAAAAAACACTCTCTGTGCATGGCGTATTATTGTCATCACTTACAAATTAAATTTAACAGATTACCTATCACAAGGAAGTGCATAATATGTCCTCCATGTGCGCACGGTGTGCCCACCTTGCGTGTACGGCACTAACTGCGTAAAGTGAGCGCGCGGTGCGCACTGTGCGCGCACGGTGCGCGAAGCGCACCGTGCTCGCACGGAACGAACTGCGTTAAGTGGGCGTGCACGCCACGAATGGCGTAAAGTAACTTAGCATTTAAAAAACCGTACAAATTCACTGAAAAAACCATAGGTTTCACACACGTTATAGTTAGGAATTAGCATTTAAAAAACCTTGCAAATTCACAGAAAAAACCATAGGTTTCACACATGTTATAGTTAGCGGAAATTTTACTGATAAAAAACCAATGAAAACCAATGAAATTCCCCCGTTATAGTTAGTGCAGGCAACTATAACTCACGCGACCGCAATCTTCTGCTGATGACATATGTGTCTTTATGAAAAAAAAAATATTCGTAATATATGTATAGCTAAAAATGTATGGAAGAAGACATGGGCAAATAAGTGTCTAAATACAGTATTAGCATCAGCAGAGGATTGCGGTCGCGTGAGTTATAGTTGCCTGCACTAACTATAACGGGGGAATTTCATTGGTTTTTTATCAGTAAAATTTCCGCTAACTATAACATGTATGAAACCTATGTTTTTTTCTGTGAATATATATATATATACATTTTACTTTAAAAATGTTTAATTTATATGTGTAGCCTTATTTTTTGTATATTATAACTTAACATTATAGCCAGAAGGGTTAATTTCAAGTCCCTACCAACATTATGTTCTGTCTTAAGGTGTTGCAGTATCATTTGATGGCTACGTGTGGTGCTGGAGTTACTACTGTTTCTTTTTGGCAGTAGTAATTTACACTCGTAAATGTGGGTACACCTCTGTTTCAGAGGCAAAAAACACGCAAGTCTACACTTTTGAATATCTTAACACTCTAATTTATTTGAATACCCAAAAGCATGAAAGTTAATCAAAAACGTATGAGTTAAGTTATGTGTGACTTATTTGAAGCTGTCACCTACCTTTTATGAATAAGCCAGATTATGCTTGGTAACAGAGACACAATGAGAAGCTCTATGCATCAAGACCTCAAAATGTTAATTACCAGAAGGTTGTTCTGTATTTCTTTGTTATGAAGTCTGGAGACATTGTTAAACCTTGGCAAAAATGTATAAAACTGAAATACAGTATGCAGAGACTTTATTAAACGTAAATAAAATGTTTCCACTTTTCCTCAACAACATTGTGTTCTGTTTCTTACATTCCTTTAATATCTCCGTTCAATTAATTTCGAAAGGTACAGAAAGAACAAGAAAATATGTCCTTTGGCAAGAGGCCTTTTTGTTTTTAACAAGAAAATACCCTCACAATTTAGCTCGGTCTCTCTTGTTAGGAAATATCACAAAAGTAGCATGGTTAACTTAGATTTGTCAAAGTGCCAATTGGCTCAGTAAGAAACCAGTTAAAATATGGAAAATATCGCTTGAATGCTGAAATATATATTCTCTGGGATTTTGTTGCGGATTACGGGGTAATTCATTGGAACGACAATTTTTTGGAAGAATAACTTCTTCAGAAAATGTTAAGTTATGACTATATTGAAAATATTGATGTTGAGACAGAAAAGCAGCTCACAAATGACTTAGCCATGGACAGATTAGGCAAAGCGTGGTTTTTGCTGGCTCGCATATTTTTTAACCGAAATGTCATCAACTCATTGAATCTAGATGTTTGATGAAATGTTAGATGGGCATAGAATTTCTATGTCTCGATGTACAATGTTTTTATGTGTAGATTGCCCAGAGGTTTAAATATTATGCTGTTTAGAACTAGATGCCCATAGCAAGTTTCAAGCTTTCCTTCCCCTTTTCAATTATATATGTCATGGAACGTATTGGGGACAAAATTTGACCCTAATAAGATACATGGCCCAAATGCAATAAGGCTTTATGCCAGCACAAAGCGATGTGCGAAGTGCATGCTGTTCTCTATCTAGCGCAAAATGTGTGTTGTGCTAGAAAGGTGTCCTTTTCTCAGCAAAAATGCTTTGAGCGTCTTTCTCTGACTTTACATCACAGGAGCATTAACCCCTTCAGTGCCCCGCCCTTTCCCCCTCCTGTGCCGGGCCTTTCATTAGCGGGCGGGGTCCATGACGAGATAGTCACGTCATGGGCACAGCGCAACCGTGCTCCATGACGAGACTATCTCGTCATGGGCATAGAAGAGGTTAATGGGGTAGATCACTCCATACAAAGCTTATCTACTGAAATAGCTAAACTGGGCTTTGAATCACACATTAACCACTTTCTGCTGAGGCTTTTTACCCCGAGTGCTTTCTGAACGTTTGGGCATTTTGTGCTTAGGCCTTTCTAACTTGTTTTCCGCCAAAGATGTGCAGGCAAAAATTGTGTCTCTTTTTTCAAACATCTTAGGTATACTAAATGTGCTCAGGGTTTGTGAAGTCTCCTAGAGGGAGCTGAGGAAATAGCCAAAATATAGATTATTTAAATTTTTGGTTGAAAAATTAGAAAACAGTGCTGTGAAAGAACATATTTTTTTTTCTAAAATGACATCAACAAAAGGTTTGCTGTACTGGGGTCACTATATTTCCAGCTTTCAGGAACAAGCAGAGGTGTACCAAAAATATTACTTACCACAGTTTTGCCTGAACAATGGAGGTAGTCCATTTTTCTTGTGGTTTTAAACTACTTGCAGTTTGAGGTGAACAGGCATGAAATCTATAGGTGACCACAGAAAGCTATACATTTTTGAGAAGTAGACAAAATTCTGAATTTAGCAAAGGTCCTTTGTGTAGCTACCAAAACCGTTTCTCAAGAAAACAAACTGTTGGAATTAAAAAGATAAACAAGGCAAATAAGTAGAAAAAAATAACAATTTGTGACAAGGTTTTCATCTCTAATTTGTTGCCATGATGTCCGATTTACAGAAGAAATATACCTTAACACCTTTCCGGTCACAAAAATATATATAGGTTTTGTAAATTTCTCAAAAATATGGGAAACTGAGAACCAATAACGTAGCTGCAGCTTAAAACGATTTTTCATTGTATACTGATCATGAAGCAATTCATATGGTAAAATCTAATGAATCAGAAAGGGGTCCGGTGGAAACCTATATATCTATGAAATGGGCACACAATACTGTGTTTAGAAACAGTGGCTATCTGTACACATCTGCATTTGTGGTTAACCATACTAGTATGTGATTCAAAGGACACCTGGCAAAATGTGTTCTTTCTTGCACACTGATTACATTTTAAAGCCACAAATACAGAGATAAACAATTGGCAATAACAAATATTCTAATATTCTCTGTTCCCACACTTCTCTTGATAAAAACAGTACCTGACATGTGATACTGGGCCTAGCACCTATGACATCCCAAAATGGGACCTGTAGACATCAAATTTCACCCAACCCTTGCTCAGCCCTCACACAAAGAAACCTACTAAAGCCAGACATTTCTGAAAGCTAAACTCCAAAGGGAGTCCAGGGTAGAGTGGCTTCTGTGGATCCCATTAGGTTTTCTTACCCATACTACCTTGCAAACCTCAGCTTTTAACTAAAAACTCACATTCCTATTCGAGAAAGCTCCAAAAGCTGTGGGAATCCACAAACTTCTTACCACCCAGCACTCCCACACTTTTCCTGATATAAACGTTCCCACTCTAATGTGTCTTGTATTATGGCCTGCAACAGAAAAAAAAACAAATCAATGCTTTTTTTACAATGTGGGGGGCTGTGGAATTTGAGCCTTAGCTCACCCACTACCCAGGGAAGTCTTCCAAGCCCAGATATTTTTTTTAACTAGATACCCTGGGGAATCAGGGTGGTGTGATTTGTGTGGATCCTATGATGTTTTCCCAATGTGGCCTTGTAAACTTCAGCTTTTGGCTAAAAACATGCATTCTCCTCATATTTTTGTCAAAGAAAGTTCCAGAAGCTGCAAAGAACCATGGCACCAAAACAGCGCTCATCATAGCCACTGACTGCATTTGAATCATCCTGGACTGAGGATAAACAGAGGCCTTCATCCTGTTCGACCTCTCCACAGCCTTCTGCACTGTCTCCCATGACACCCTTGTCAGAAGACTCAACGAGAGTGGCATACAAAGATCTGCTCTCAGATGGATTTGTCTTTCATCACGGCAAGACACCAAAAGGTTAGGCTGTCATTTGTCACATTAGAGACCAAGAGATTGATATGTCGTTCCTCACACCCACCTTTTTCTACATATGCATGACACCAACATCATCCAATCATAAGACATCACTATCTACTCCTACACCAATGACACCCAACTCATCCTCGCCCAGACCTACAAGACAACCATCACCAAGACCAACTTCATCAACTGCGTCACCATGATAGCAGAATGGATGCGAGCCAACTGCCTACAGCTCAACTTTGACAAGACAGAAGTACTGGTCTTTGGCATCAGGACCTCTTTATGGAACTCCATCTGGTGTCCTCCAGGAGCTAAGACCTACACCCACACCCACACCCACAAACCAATCAAGACATCTAGGGATCATCCTTGATGACAAGCTCAAGATGGTTGCCTCACAAAACCAGAAGGACAGTCACAGAAGCATTCATCACCAGCAGGCTGAACTATGGCAACACTCTGTATGCCGGAATCTCCAAACCACTCCTATACAGATTCCAGACTATCCAGAACACTGCTACAAGACTCATACTCGACCTTCCATACTGCACCCACATCACACCCCACCTCAAGAAGATTCACTGGCTCCACATTCACAAACACAGCCAATTCAAACTTGTCAAGCACACATACAAAGCCCAACACAGCACGGGACCAATCACCAATCCACCAGACACCTATGTTCTGCCTCACTCACACACATTCCCCACATCAGCAAAAGCAAGACTGGAGTTCGCTCATTCTCCTACATCGCACCCAAGACGTGTAACAAGCTCCCTCAACACATCAGAGTCTCCTTGTCACTTATTAAGTTTCGCAAAAAGCTGAAGCCCTTGCTCCTCATATAAGCACCTTGGGGACTTCACACCTACATACCAGCCCAAACTCCTGGATACTGTCTTGGGTGATTAGTGTGCCATATAAATTAATATAACATAGCATAACTAGGATCCACAAACTTTGTCTGACCCAGCTTATCACTCTTCTTCAGATAAAAATGGTACCCCACTTCTATGTCTAGGCCAAACGCCTGCAGTGCAAAACACACCAAAACATGGCATGAAGATGTCAAAATAAAATCTGAGGGAAAAAAAAAACAACCCAGCTTGGTGATGTTGATAGCTGCGGAATTTGGGCCTGGGTTCGGCTGCCACTCAGGAAAACCTACCAAACCCAGATATTTCCAAAAACTAGATAGATATAGGGGAGTTCAGGGTGGTGTGATGTGCAAGAATACTATGACATTTTCTTACTGACAGTGTTCTCCAAACCTCAAACTTTGCCTAAAATTATGGATCTTCCTCATAGCATGAAATCTGCAGGGATCCATAAAATATCTACCACCCAGCGTTCCCATACTTATCCCAGTAAAAACTCTACCTCACATGTGTGGCTTTTCATAGGACCACACGCCAGGAATGGATCAAACACAGGACAGTGGGAGTTCTCTCAAAGGCTTTTTGGCCTATTTTTCCACAGAGATCTAGTGGGCTTTCTGCCCCCTTGGAGACATTTTGGGGGAGGATTCCCCCAATCTATCCCCAGGGGGACAGTCAGACCGATGGGCCTGTTGTGGGGTGGAGACACAGGCTGATGAGTGGTTAGGTCAATCACACCCTTACTTTTTTCAGCCTTTTGTCATTGGTTGGTAGTGGGTTTTCACACCGCACCATGAAGGCAGGTTGTGGGTAAACAATCCGCCTTCCAGGAGTTGACAGTCTTTCGTGCCCAAGAGTTTGGAGAAACACAGGCCCATGCCCATGGAGTGGTGCTACCCCCCCAGAATACACAGTACAATAATTAAAACAATATTTCTTTATGTCTAGTGGGCTGCCGGCTCCTCCTCGAGTGCTAACTGAGGGTAACCATCACCTACCTTTCACCTGGGTTGTTCTCCACACTTAAAAGGTTAACACCTATTTCATGTAGTCATAAATAGGGATACATGTGTATATTTCATGAATAAAAACAAATAAATGCATTGCATATCTCATGCAGTGCACAGCACTCACCCAATGTGTGGTTTCCTTATGTAAATCCTAGGTCGGACAGCTCATAGTCACCTTAGCAACATGATGGTAGGCTGTACATCACATAAGGCAACGTAATCAGATTGCCATCTCAGGGAATGACTGCAGCAACAGGCCAATCTTTATGGATACAATGCTGTGCTGTGTTTTCCACCATTGCACAATGCAGCACAAAACGTTGGTTACTGCACTGCATGAAAAAAAAGTAACTCTGGGTCTGTGTGTCTATGTTAATCAACCTGGACACCCGAATGCATCAGCAGAAATTATGTTTGGTCCATTTTGAAATATTCAAGCTTGAAAGAGTTGGGACTGCAAATGCCTCCAAGACGAACTGGGTGTTTTCGATTGAAAAGGAGTTGGTTTGGCTCCAGTGAGTTTATTGCTTTATTCTGTCAAAGAAAAGTCGTTTTTGCCTATTCAGAACAATACACTATGTAAATTAAATGATTGCAAAGAGAGAAACTTTAGATAGACACATTTAAACATGTTTTAGTAGAGCCCACCCAAAGCGAGGTATAGTCATTTATTTAAACCTCTTGAATCATCTGTGTACACAGAGGATAGCACTACGTTCTGCGTAATGCCACTCCCACTGGCAAATACGATTGGAGGAGAAAAGTTATGACTAGTTACAAATACAGGGGCTTATCAAGAACAAGCGCACCCGAGCAGTGAGAGCCACCCAGTGCTGTAGCTTCCATTGGTGCTGCAGGTGCAGTGGCACTGGAGCCAAGAGGCGAGACGGCCCGCTGAACCCTGAGTGTTGGCGGGGACTTATATGTTCCTTCTTTGCTCTAGGACCCATACTACGCTACTGGAGCCCGTTGCACGTTTTTGTGTTTGTTCAGTGTTCAAAGGGTATTCATATTATTCCGAACTTCTCAGAGTTAATGCGTGAAGAGTGGCTCTACATATTGTGGATTGTCTGTAAAGTGTAACTAGATAATTTGGTTTTAAAATTCACTTTGACGAACATTAATAGCTATGCCCAAATGCTGATCAGATCACGGTATAGTATGCTACTCCTGGCAAGTTTGCACTTCATCCTGGAGAATTTTCTCCCCTGATGCCCACATGGGGCCACATCCTAATGTTTTTTTGCTAGTGCACAAGGCCCTGAAGAGGGATCTGCACCTGCACCCCTAACTCAGTTCTTAGCCCTTGAACTTAGTTCAAGTGCTGCAGACGGCACATGTTTCTGACCTACCGAGCTGGAGCTCAGGTGCTAATCTGCGGAAACCATACCTGCCAACTTGAAGAACAATCTCACAGAGTGAGGAGGAGGGGTGGCTTTGAAGGTGGCAGGGCCACGTTTCGATAAAGTATCTATAAGGCTCTTTTGAACCACACCCTGCCTGCAACCCCCCTCACCACAAAAAAAGCTTGCTGATGCCGATGCCGATGTCCTGGGGTGTTTTCATACATCTTAATGGACATGGCAGTTCAAAGCCGTGGAAAAAGAGCTGGCTGGAAAAACACTATTTCCAGTGATTTTCAGCTCCTTTTCCCTGCCACCCACCGTGTGATATCGGCTCGTCACCAGGAGACCCTGCGATGGGAGTTGATATCGTGTGTCACAGGGTGGCAATGTGTGAGTTGGCAGGTATGGGAATTGCCAATGTATTTCATCAGCAGTTAACAACACAATTGATTCCAAAAAGAGTGCACACTTGTCTTCTTTACCTTTACAAAGCTGGATCATTTTAAGAACCGGATGGGTTACAGTCACAACATAATTTCTAATTTAACTATATTACTCCTATAATCCCCAAATGCATTAATTGCTCTCCTGAGTTTAAACAAATGTTTTAATGAATATGCATTGCTTCTTTTAATTTGTATGTTTTTGTGTTGAAAACTAAACTTTAGTAAGTGAACAAGGAACTTCTCTATATTAGATTGCATATACTAATGTAAAATGTTAATGCGCAGCTGCATGTTGGTTTAGTGCAGATTCTTTTCTTTTAATTATACTTTATTTTGTACAAAACGTTTAGGATCATGTTTTTATTTCTCCAAATGTTTCAATTAACAGGTCATTGCTATTGTCATGGACATGTTTACTGATGTGGATTTATTCAAGGAAGTCATCGAGGCTTCTACAAGAGGGATTTCAGTGTATATTTTGCTTGACGATTCCAAAATATGTCATTTTCTTAAAATGACAGAGAAACAGGGATTTCAAGTTCAGAGAAACCGGGTAAGGTCTTTTTCTTTTTTTAACTGAATATCACTACCTACCTTGCGGAATTTTTGTACTATCGAGCGAAATACTCTAAGCATTTTTCCAATTTATTAAATAACGTTTATCTCAGAAAGGGAACCAACAAATCTTGGGTAGATATTTGCCTAAAATATTCAAGTGCCGCAGGTTTAACCCTAGTTTCCTTTAAATTAAAAAAGTATTTATGTTATCAGCATGTTCCCTTTTGAGTTTGATAAAGGGCTAGTTAGTAACACATCCTCTGATCCTCTAACAAATAGCTTAAAATCACCCCGAACCAACAACGACTCCACAGACTTCCTTCCAATCAATATAGTAATGTCATTCTGCATCATTTGTGCGACCACTTCTATCCTAAGTAAAGTGTTGTTGAATGTGTACTGCTGTGCTTTCCATCTCACCGTTGTGTGTAGGCTTATTATAACATTGCAACAATCCGAAATGGGTAGTTTATTAGTTTGATCTTTATTGTTGAGATCTTCATGAGCCGAGATGTATTTGACTATATTGTTTTTGGACATTCGTAAAAATGTCTCCAGGTTTCTCACATAAAAATTGTGTACTTTCCGTTTAGGATGAGAAGGGTCCAAATAAGCATTGAATACAGTGATCCAGCGCAAAACCGGGGAATGGAGAACAACCTGTACCAATATCCTTCCTGTCGTAGACCCGGCGTCACACTAGCTCATTCGCACATGCAGTCATTGGTGGAGCCCATAATACCAACACTCACACGTCTCTTTCACTAGTCTGCACACACAGGAGGGATGAGTAATTCAAGCGCTGGACATGTGGGGGGAACACCTTATAACCTATAGGGAGAGAAAAGTTATTTTACAAAATATACATTAACGCCCTTCGCCTACAGATCCTTAATCTTAAAACATCAAGGCACTCCTCCCACTTGGTCAATGGACCAATTTAGTTGGATTGGTTGATGGTGATTTAGAACCAGCTAAAACACATTTTAAGACTCAGAATCCTTATCTGTCTTTCAATAAACACAAACTCGTATTTCTTGTTAATCAATAATTGTTTATCTAAATTTTTATAATGACTTATTATTTGCATTTATGTCGTCAAAGTTTAGAATTTCAAGATTAATTCAAGTAAACGCGGAACATCATATTTACCTAATCTGGCTATTTGGAGTCCTCTAATTCATTGGCTCTGTATAATCAAACTTTTTGTCGTAAATCGTCCGAAAGCAGGCCAAAGCTCAAAGTTCTTTGCTCAGCACGTTAAGTCCCAAAGATCAGCAAAGGACCAGAGACATGCAAGCATCTATCATTGCCCGTGGATTTAGGAAAATTCGCAGTCATCAGACGATCAAGCAGCATCCGGACCCTCAAGGATTCAAGAGCGATGAATCAGCAACGCAACACAAGCAACGCCCCTCTCTATTCTACCACTCTTTTTATAATACAATGAAGTAAAAGAAGATACATTTTAAAGTTTTAGAACAGTCATGATTGGCTGGTTGAGATCGTCCGATTCAATTTTATGATTCTCAGTACAGTTCGAGGGGTGAGGTCACTGGTTAGTCTAAGAGTCGGCTTGTTCCGGTTTATTGTAAGGTTGATTGTTCTCCTGTCTTGGCAGACCTCCCACTTTCTAGCCTTGTCAGGGTACATGGTGAACAAAGGTCGCGATGAGGTTTAGGAGATTTCTCGCGCATGCGTAGCTCACTCCGCACCTCATGGGACAGTGGCTACTTCGACGTGTGGTGACAGCGGCCATCTTTGATTTAGGCCCAAATGCCAACTTAAGCGAAACAAACACAAAAGAATAATTAATACATAGAAATAATGAATCTAATGTTAACCCCTTACTAACCCCTCTATGTGCTTGTATTTATCTAGCATATAGCAACATTTAAAGCCATTATATTCACCATTTAGGTCCTCCTCGTGGGGCAACATCACAAAAGCAACATATATCATGCAGTATTCTATTATCACATATACTATTGTTAATATGCGTACAGATTTTAGTTATAAAGATTATTTAGAAATGCAAAATGCAAATCCCACATTTAATTCAAGTTTTTAATAATGTTGGTTAATATACATGCAAAATCGTTTCATAATATTATAGTTAATAGATTATATAATTAGTATTTTCATGCAGAATAGAGGAGGTATACAAAATTTTGCACTACCTGCTCCATCAATAGCATTACGATCCCCTACTAAAGATGAGCATAGTTTTAATGCCAAATTAAAAAAATCCTTAACCTCATCCCTATGAGGCACACATACAAAACAATCATCAAGGGCAGCCATGCCAGTTCAGAGATAACAACAATCTATTGCCTAACTGGATCTCCGCGATAGCTGACCATCGACCGGTTTCAAAGGATTTGCCATCCATCTAACTATGTAAATCAGATGTGTCTTTCAGAAGCCCAGGATATCCACTTTTATCCAATGTATTTTGATTGTTACAGTACCTCATTGCCTCTTGCTCAGCCCTTAACATTCAAGCACACTGTGTATTTGCATGATGCCTATACAAGTATATCAAATTAGATTCATAATGTTAGTGTATGTGTACTACCACCTGGGAGGGTATCCTGGCGCTTGCAGGTGTGCATAAGGCCTCACCTTTATTTGAGGAGCCAGGTATTCAGCTTCTGGCGTAACTCCAGAGGTGATGAGGAGGCTCTGATATCTATCAATAAGTCATTCCCGCTTCAGGGGTGATTTAGGAGATGGTCTGACCTTAGGATCTGGTTCTGCATATGTGTAGGAGTCTAGCTGAGCAGAGGTTCCTGGATGGTTTGTGAAAGGAGATGTGACTATTTGTATTTGTATTTGTATTTGTATTTTTAACTTGTAGAGCGCCTTATCACCCCGGGGTCTCTAAGCGCTTAGCAGACGAGTGAGTACTGGCAGGAAGAAAACCGACTAGATGTTACCCCATGCCTCTTGAAAGAGCACAGTTTTTAGCTCTTTCCTAAAAGGCAGGAGTCTGGTTTCTTTGCGCAGATTTTCAGGCAGTTGGTTCCAAGCTTTGGGCATTGTGTGGGAAAATGTCCGACCACCGATGGTGGATCGTTTGATCCTAGGGCAGATCAATAGGGCGGCGTTGGCTGAGCGTAGGTTCCTGTTAGGAGCATATGGGACAAGGCGTTTTTTGATGTATTTTGGGGCTTGCCCATATAAGGCTTTCTGCGTAATGCATAGGCCCTTGAACTTGGCTCGTTGATTCACTGGCAACCAGTGTAGCTCCCGGAGGAGGGGGGTGGCCGGTGTCCTTCTTGGTTTATTATATATAAGTCTGGCCGCGTCATTCATGACGATCTGGAGTCTCTTGGTGAGTTTTTTCGGAATGCCGAAGTACATGGCATTACCATAATCCAGTCGGGCCAGAATTAAGGCTGACACTGCTCGTCTGAGAGTGTCTGCCTTTAGGATGGGAGCTAGCTTGCGCAGTTGTCTCAGGAGGCCTACACAAGTGCCCACCACCGCCGAGACCTGGGCTGACATAGTGAGATTTGTGTCGATGATTATGCCCAGGCTTTTTACTGCTGTTGCCGGTATTGGGGCGTTACCTAATTCGGATGGCCAAAGGAGGTCGCACCAAGGGCTAGATGACGTTGTGATAGGTAGAACCTCCGTCTTGTCCGGGTTGATCTTCAAAAAATTTGCCGTCATCCAGTTGACTGTAAATTTTAGAATATTCTTCAATTTTTGATCAGCCATAGGGGAATCGCCTATCTGAATGATGATCTGGGTGTCGTCGGCATAATTATATATGTTGCAGTCCATGTGATTCTGAGATGAAATGAGGGGCTGCAGATATGTGTTAAACATCAAGGGGGACAAGGCAGAGCCCTGCGGGACGCCGCATGTGATTTTAGCAGCCTCTGACACCATGTCATCCAGTTGTACTTTCTGAACCCGTCCGCCAAGGAACGAGGTCAGCCAGGCGTGGGCCGTGCCCTTGATGCCAAACTCCCCCAACCGCGACAAAAGAAGGTCATGATTGACCGTATCGAATGCCGCGGAGAGGTCGAGTAGCACCAGGGCACAGGGATCTTTATTATCTGTTTTAAGACGTAAGTCATCTAGTACTGATAACATGACTAGTTCCGTGCTGTTGTGGGCTCTAAACCCTGCTTGGTTGGGTTCGAGTAGTGCGTTACTCTCCAGGTGGTGCGAGAGGGCGGACAGCACATGATGTTCCAGTATTTTTGCTAAAAAAGGTAATTGAGATATGGGCCTGTAATTCTTTAAAATCTTGGAATCGGCACCAGCCTTTTTTAGCAGGGGGATCAGTCTCGCTTCTTTGAGAGTAGATGGGACTAGTCCCGAGGTAAGGGAACTATTTAGGAGCGATAAAATGTCCTCCTCAAGGCCTGGCCATGCTTGTTTAAATATCTGCGGGGGGCAAGGGTCCGCTGGGGAGCCTGATTTAACTTGGTTCATCACTTTTGTCAGGGAGTCCTTGGTAAATAGGGGTAGGGAGGTTAAAGGCTCTGTGATTGCGGGCGGGAGAGTTGGCGGAGTTTCCGGGCAGTCGAATCTAGGGGTGCTTTCGATCTCTATCAGGAGGTCAGATATCTTTGAGGTAAAGAAGGATTGAAATTTATGGCAGTCCTCCTGCGTAAAAGAAGGCGGTTGTTCCTTCTTTTTCCTCAGTTCAGTAAGTACTTGGAAGATTTCCTTCTGAGGGTTAAGTGCTGTGGCAATTCTGCTCTCGTAGAACTCACTTTTTCTAGTTCTGATGGCTTGTTTATACAAGGCAAGCTTTTCCTTGTATAAAGTCTGGCAGTTGAGATCATACCCCTTCCGCCAGGCTCTCTCGCACTGACGCAGGGCCCTCAATGCATTCAGCACAGATAGTTTCTGCTTTAAAGGCATTATTATATAGCAGCGCGACTCCTCCCCCTTTTCTGCCATCTTTTCTGTTATGGGAGATAGACCCAAAGTTGGGTGGGAGGGCGGCCGCTAGGTCGGGTGCGGAAGAGTCATCCAACCATGTCTCCGTGACTCCAAGAATATCTATATTCCCCTCCTGGAGCAGGGAGAATACCTCTAGATGGTGTTTTTGGAGCGAACGAGTGTTCAGCAAGCTGACGCTCAATGACGTTACCATTGCTCTCCTTCTCTGATTGGTTTTTTTTTTGGCTGTTTCAGCTGCGGGTTTCAGTATGTTCTCCCGCCTCAGAATCTGCTGTGTAGGTTGGCTGATGGAATAGGTAGTACTATTAAGCGCAATTAGGTTTTCCTTGGAATACCACGGCGCTGAGCCAAGGGTCCTGGCCCCTGGTCCCGGCCGGTCGCGGACGGGCGCAGACGGGCTTGCCTTTGGTGCGCCTTCGGCGCCCCGCTGGCGCCCCCGCTGCGCCCGTCCGCTGCGCTGCCTGTATGAGGGTTCCATTTTATGCCCACGAGGGCGGGAGGGTGGGCGTGGCTAAGTGCTTGCTTCTTAGTCCCCCAGCCTTCTCCTCATCTAATATGGCCGCCGCTAATAGTCCTACCTCGAGGTCAGTGACCAGAGAGCAGGGATAGCTTAGGATAGGAAAGCAGATAGATTTTGAAAAGCAGGACCCGGCTTTCCGCCTCAGGACACTGCAGAACAGAGCGTTTTAGGCAGAGGGTAGGTACTGTGCAAAATAGCAGTATTCACAGTGCAAAACACGCAGGTTAAAAAAAAGCAACAAGTATTTTTAAAATTTGTTAAAAATAACCAAACGCTTTCGCGCACAACTATTGAGGCAAGGTGTGGCGTGATGGGTGTTCTACACGGGAGGTTAAGGGTGATTTTGTCTGCCATGTTCAGAATGGTTTGCAGCCTTCTGGTGAGTTGCTTTTGGAGTCCAGCTTCCCAGTGATGAGGGCGTGTGTGATGTTTTGTGGGTGCTGCTTGGGAGCCATTTGAAGATGCTTCTCATCATCTTCAGGGTGGGGAAGCAGGAGGGTGTGATTGCATTGACTAGGGTGGTTATGTCAAGTTTGCTATCAATGATGCCCGAGGTTCTTGGCATGGGTTTTGGGGATGTATGTGGGTCCTAGTTTGTTTGGTCACTATGTGATATTCCAGACCGAGGTGTTCTTTTGGAAAATCAAAATTTCTGGCTTGTCAGTGTTCAGTTTGAGTCTTGGTTTGTAAGTTTAGGCTGGAACCTGAGAAATACTGATAGAGGTTCAGGGCCAGTCACAAGATCACATCACAGAGGTGAGTTGACTGTTTAGGTTATGCTTGCAAGACACTGTGGGGCTGGATGAGGGGCAGCAAAGTAGATGATTATTTAGGGCTGTACAACTTGATTTTGAAGGAGCAAATGCTTGATCTTTGTGTTACAGAGCAGTGCCTGTATCACCTGGCTGATAGTAATCTTTCTGATCCCAGGAAGGTTGCTGATGAGGCGGACATCTTGGTCAACAGCAGAGTGTTCAATAAAGCATCTAGGGGGACTCCCTAAATGGTGGCCAGGGTTCCCACCAGAAGAAGGAGGAGGAGTTAAAAAGGCAGAGTTCTCTAAAGGCCCCCAAAACTACTCACAGGGGAAAGGGTCTGGTTCTCATTCCCAATCTTGCCACCAGAAGAAAAACTCCCCTGACAAATGTCAGCAGCCCAAACCCATCAACTAGTAGAAGTGCTATGAGTATGTACACTACAAGGGAGATCCCAAGTGTAAAAAGATCACCACTTCCCATTGGAGGAAAGATTCCATGGACGGCTAATGTAGTGCTGTGGGGGGTTGTTCCATTAAATGAGGGTGTGGGGTTTAGTGGGGTAACCCTAGTGTCCCTGGTTGACAGTGAGATAGTTCCTAAGATCAATGTGGCCTCAAATACTACCAAGTATAGGCAATGGGTCACAATCAATATCAATGGGCAATGTGAGGAGGCTCTGAGGGATACAGGAGCCAGTATGACTATGGTAAGGATTCAGCTAGTTTCCCCAGAGCAGTTAATTCTCAATGCATTCCACAAATTGTGGTGGTTGAGAACAGAAATGGTGACTACACAGTGGCCCTTGTTCAATTTGAGTGGGGTGGTCAGGTCTTCAGAAAATTGCCTGTGGACAGTTTGTTTGGTAATTACCTAGAGCACACTGCCTGGACGTACATAGAGCTCAAGCCTCATGTGGAGATATTGGGGTTACTTGATTGGATCTGTTCTATGACAAGGTCTATGGCTGCCCAGGATGGGATTTTGAAAGTGTTGGAGCCTGAAATAATGGCCCATCCAGCTGCTATGAATGGGGAAAGCATGGAGGCATGGGGAATCAGCTCCTGAATGTTTGCCTATTGAGATGGATGGGCAACTGCGGTGGCCTCCCGGAGCCTGCTGACGGGGGCATTGCACCTCTTGGTGATCTGCCTGTCATTGCCAGATGGCATGTAGTAGGAGGACCCACCAAGGAGGAGCTGTGTAGGGGCACAGAGAGTGTCCAACTCTTAGGGCATAATGCAACAGGCTATAGCCCAAGCAGCAGGACAGCTTCCTTAACAGTGAGTCTAAGGTTCATGTGCATTGGATAACCCCCGAATGCCACAGGGCTTTCCTACTGGAGCTGGCTCACGAAATTCCCCTGGCAAGACACCTATGCAAGGCTTGTCCCACACTTTTATTGGCCCAGGATCAAGACTAACTCAGGTACATTCTGTAGGACTTGTGAGACCTGCCAGGCTAGTTGGAAGACAGGGCAGAGGTGTACCCCCCCCCCCCTTTAACCCACTTCCTGTTGTTGACACACCCTTTGAGAGGATTAGCATCAACATTGGATCATGCCACCAGGTATCCAGAGGCAATCCGTCTATGAACCATGAATGCACCTGCACTGGAAAAGGCTCTAATGGGGATTTTCACCCAAGTAGGATTTTACCAAAGAAGTTGTGTCTGACAGGGTCAAAAACTTCATGTCCGCATACATGCAGTCAATGTGGAGGGATTGTGGGGTAATCTATATATTTTCTTCTAATTACCATCCACAACCAATGGGCTTGATGAAAGGTTCTACAAGACCTTGAAGGGCATAATTAGAGCCCTACTTGAGGTCTTGAGGTATAAGTTGGCCATCCTCTTAACATGCCTGTTGTTTGCTTCCCGGGAGGTACCAAAGAAGGGAGTGGGCTTCAGTCCCTTTAAGCTTCTGTTTAAGCACCATGTTAGAGGACCTCTGAGTTTGGTCAAGGAAGGGTGGAAGCAAGCTCCCAGGAAAACTCTGTAGTGAGCTATATGCTGGCCTTTAGGCGCCAATGCCTACATTATGGAAGCAAGCTTTCAGTAACTTAGAACCTAGTCAGGCTGTCATGAAAGAGTGGAATTACAAGAATTCTACCACTGTGAATTTTCAGCCTGGTCAAAAAAGGTGGGTGATGGAGCCTGTGGGGCTCAGGGCCCTCCAGGACTGACGAACTGGGTCCTATGATGTGGTTGAGAAAAAGGGTGAGACCACCTACCTTATGGATCTCAAGACCCCTACTAAATCCCACTGGGTGCTGCATGTCAATCACCTCAAACCCCACTTTAAGAGGTTTGAGGTCACCATGCTACAGGTGACAGATGGAGGGGAGGAAGAGGAAAGTGAACCTCTCCCTGACCTCTGGAACTGCAAGGAGAAAGATGAGTCTGTGGAGGAAGTAATCTTTTTCCTCCACTCTAACTCCTGAGCAACAGAGAGACTGCCACCAAGTGTTGGGACAGTACTCCTCTCTGTTCTCCCTTATCCCTGGAGCTACCCACCTGTGTACCCTTGATGTGGACATAGGAGACAACCTCTCTGTTAAGGACAAGTCTTGCAGGTTGTTAGATAAGGTGATATCCAGCACTTAGGAAGAAGTTTCCAAAATGCTGGAACTGGTGTTGATAGAACCCTCCAGTAGCCCCTGGCCAGGCCTGTGGTCTGGTACCAAAATCTGTCTAAGTGGGCACCGCACCTGAACTGAGGTTCTGTGTGGACTATAGCGGGCTAAACTTATTGACAAAACAGATGCTCACTCCAAACCCCTGGCTGATGAGCTGATCAACAGGTTAGGGGTTTCCCAGTACTTAAGTTTCTTTGATCTTGCCTCGGGGGACTGTCAGATCACCTTAATAGAAGGGGAGGTCAGCCTTCTCCACTCCAGAGGGCCACTGTCAGTTTAAGGTGATGCCTTTTGGATTGAAGAAATAACCTGCCATCTTGCAGAGGTGAGAGAACCAGGTCCTTGCTGATAGGCAGCCTTCCAGGCTGCCTATCTGCTGGACATAGCTGTCTTCAATAGAAGATGAGTGCTTCAGTATCTGCAACAGGCAGGCCTGACTATTGAAGTCAGTAAGTGCCAGATAACGCACTGGTCAATGGTGTACTTGGGACACCTGGTGGGGGCGGGAAAGGTGAAACCTCTTCAGGACAAAAGAGAAACCATCATGGCCTGGCTGCCCCCCAAACCCAGAATGAGGTCAGAGCATTTGTGGGCCTCTCTGGGTACTATAGGAGATTTGTCAAGGGCTATGGCACCATTATTGCCCCTTGACTGGACTTACTTCCAAGAAGCAGCCCAGAAATGTGATTTGGACCGAGGCATGTCATACTGCATTTGTCTCCCTTAAGCAAGCCACACACACAGCTCCTGTGCTCAGGGCCCCTGATTTCTCCAAGGAGTTTATTGTTCAGACAGATGACTCAGAGAGTGGCATAGGGGAAATACTATACCTCAACTTAATGAGGAGGGTCTAGAAAAACCCGTAACCTTCATCTCCAGGAGGGTACTCCTTAGGGAACAACGGTGCTATAGCATGAAAAGCTTTTGTTGTAGTTTGGGCACTGAAGAACCTGAGGCCATACTTGCTCAGCTACAGACCCCTCAGGTGACTCATGCAAATGAGGGGTGAAAATCCACAACTGTTGAGGTGGTCCACTTCCCTACAGAGTATGGACTTTAGGGAGGAACATAGAACAGGGAAAGACCACTCCAATGCTGATGGTCTATCCAGGTATTTTCACCTTAGTGAAGAGAACTCTGTAGAGACTGGGTAGACCTCCCCACTTTCAGCTGGTGGAAGACATGTTACACCTGTCATCCTTAGGGTTGTCTTCCCCCAAACCTTTTGCGTTTTGCCGTCATGCTGTGCTGAATCATTTTGTTAACCTTAGGACTCTAAGCACTTTTCCACTGCAGACCAGTGCAAAAGTGCATGTGCTTCTTCCTTAAATGTGTGTAACTGGTGTATACTTGATTGGCATATTTAATTTACCTGTAAGTCCCGTGTAAATTGGTATACCATAAACCCAGGACCTGTAAGTTAAATGCTGCTAGTAGACTTGCAGCACTGATTGTGTCACCAACAGAAGTAACCTTTCAAACCTGTCTCAGGCCTGCCATTGCAGTGCCTGTGTGTGCAGTTTACTGCCACTTCGACATGGCATATTGAAAACTACTTCCCAATCCTTAAGCTCCTTTTTTCTTGGACTTAATCCACCTCTAAGGTAGGCCTTGGGCTACTCTAAGGGCAGAGTGCTGTCTACGTAAAAAGTTGGACACATACTTTTATGTTTTGCATGTCCTGGTACTGACCTACAGCTAAATTCATTTTTCAATACTGTGAGGCCTACCCTTCTCATAGGTTAACATTGAAAATTCCTTAATACACTTTTAAGCTGTAATTCCTGATTAGAGAGATGAAACCAGTTCATTTTTAATATCTTTGGAATGGTAATGACAAATACTCCTTACTGGTGAAGCTGGATTTAACATTACTGTTTTATAAATGCCACTTTTAGAAAGTGGACATTTCTCTGCACTCACTGTTCTCTGTGTCTTGAAGCCTGTCTCCAATACACATATGGGGTGGGCGACAGCTGCACTTTGTGCATGTGCAATCCCTCTATACAGCCACAAACACAGGAAGTCTAGGCGTGTCTGAGTATCCATCTATATAGATCTGCATTCTGTTGGCCCTGCCTGGACAGGATGGAAGGTAGGGGCCAACACTTCACTGAATAGGTATTGTCCTATCCCCACACAAAGGGCTGATTTACCCCCCATAGACAGCATGGTAGACAGGAATGAATTGAAAGGATACTTGTGTACCTGAAAGACCATTCTATTAAGTCATCCCCACTTCAAAGGTACTTTTGGGTATAAGTACTGGGTCTCTGACCCCCTAAAATGAGACACTACTGGACTTGTGACTGAAGATCTGCCAGAAAACTCCTGTACTGCTTAAATGACTCAGCTGGACTGCTGTCCTGGAAGGCCTGCTTTTCTGTTTGTTGCCCTGCTGCCTGCTACTCTCTGACTTTGCTGAAGGAGAGCTGGATTCTACTTTCTCTCCAAGTTTACTCCAGGAGCTTGTTTTCTTGCCGTCTGTTGCTTGAGACTCAGGGAAATCAAAGTCTCTACATCAGTTCCTGTGCCAGGTTCACTGGTAGTGGACCCAGATACTTGCAACACGGACATCAACGCATCTCCTGTCTGCATGTAGCATAACCAGCTCATCGACCCATTGGGGGAGTGAATTTGGCACTTCGCTCTCTGAACCAATGCAGCATCTTTAGAGTCCAATGCATATGAACTGCGCATCGCTGATGCAGCAGCTCAGAAAAATCGACATATCCCTCAACTGCACAGGGAAAGCCAGTGCATTGGTCTATGGAACCAACGCATCTAGGCCAAGCGTCTCGCCTTTGGAACTGATCCGTCGCCAAAACTGTGTGAAGAAGAATCAGCACACCCTCAACCTGCGGGATCAATATTAATGCATCCCCTGATGCATCTCGCAGTTGTGACAAGGAAAAATACTTTGTTCACCGGGGCCTGCATGGGTCCTGTAGCTGGCCGGCATTCCATCGCGGTTTGCTCAACATTGACTTTGCCTCCATCCAGCCTGGCCTCAATTAACCCCTCAAGGGTTATTTGCTTCTAAGAGCTAGTTTTTCATTTATTCTTTTAAAATTCATTTTTCAACTTCTATACAATTTTTTTTGCCATTTTGGTCTTGTTTTGTTCAGAATCTAATAATCTATTTTGCTAAACCTGTGTGGAGTCTTTTTGTGGTGTATGTATTCTGTTACTGTGTGTCAGTGTTACACAAATACTTTACACATTGTCTCTTTAGAGGAGCCTGCCTGCTCTGTGCCAAGGTACCAGATGGTGTGTACAGGCAAACTTTTAGTGTGTACTTATCTTACCCTGACTTGAATGGTAGTTCCTGCCTGGCCTGAATGCATACCTCAGCCTACCAGAAATCCCAATTCTAAAAAGTACTCACCCAGTACTGACCACCACATGATTCAAAGATAGCCCCTCCCAATCACCATAATACAGACACTGCTTACAGGGGCATCATTAACCCCTACTTTAGCAGTTAGAATGGAATGATTGGGGGAAAAAAGTAATGGCTGAGAAAAAGAAGCCAGGTAAGATGGAAGGATGGAAAGAAGGATGGCTGGATGATGGATGAAAAAGGCCAGGAAAAGACAAACAACGAAGAGAAAAAATGATGGATGAAACTGATAAAAGATGGAGAGCAGGAAGAATGGATAGATGGAAAAGGATGAATAAAAGTTTAATGGATAAATAGATGGATGGGAAAAAGTACAGAAAGAATAAAAAGAGAGGCGAGCAAGATAGACAAGAGATAGATGGAGAGAAGCAAGAACAATTCACAATTTAAGATTCCCTCATGAGAAATAATCTCATGAACAACTCCTGGATTAAGTTGCCACACTTCTTTGCTCAGAGCTATTTGGGACATGGTTCAGCGAGGGGGGAGTTTATTTTTCTGGTTACTCCATGACTACTTATAAAAGAAAAGAAGGACCAGCTGTCCTCCTCTAGCATCCTTTGTATCTTTGTATCTTGTGGCTGACATCATCAATAAAAAGGAGGTTTAAAAGAAGGTAACGAGGGGAAAATGTAAATGAACAAATCAGTCAAGTGACTTTTCACTTGCGCGCATCGGAGCACGGCTAATGCACGCTCCCACTAAATTACCAGTTTAACCACACTCAAACTGCTTCTTTTCAAGACGAGGCTCACCGTCCGTGTGGATTGAACAAAAGTATGTTCTTTCATTGCAAAACGCTTTGTACCGAGAAGGAATATGTCGACAAATGTAACTTCTACTGTTCAAACTTTAAGAGATTTTGAAGTTGCTGTGCATTTGATGTCAATCGTGCTCATTTCTGAATGCGAGAACAAAGTAATTCTATCAAGATAGACCTGATTTAGCCTACTGGGCTACATTTAGTGGGCTGTATTTCTTTAAAATATTTTTTGAAGCAGGTGTGCAGGATTGAGCTGCATTTCACAGCTTTATGTTTCTCCTACTTTACAATGCCTTATGTAACAAAACCCAAGTTGCTTGGGATTGCCTTCCTTAAGAAGGTGGACAGGCACCGCATCGGTAGTTTTAGTGAACACATACACTGCGTGCATCTGAATAGAATGAATGCATGCTCTCACATATCTAAACATATATCATCACTATTTCCTAAGCATTTAAATATGTTTTCAGATTTACATGCAATGGTGAGGAAACGTTTGCTTTTCTTGTAATTCACACATTGGACCGTGTTAAATGTTGTAAGGAAAACAACACTTTAATATGTAAAATCTTGAATCTGCAATTAAGGGGCCCGATTAAGATGACAGTGGGACCGCCTCCGACAGCCCATTGGTGGTGGTCTCTCATCTTTTCTGCCTGCCACATTTGGATGGTGGGTGGATGTCTGGTGGTCAGAAAGGCTGACCGCCACGGATATGACTGTCTGTCGGAGGTGGAGTAATGCCTACAATGGTGGGGGTGCCTGACAGGCACTGCCCGCCGTAGGCATAACAATTTTCCGCCTGCCATGAAAAGGCACATTGGAGTCCCGTTGCAGGCCCCCCCCATACCTCCTGGGCCTCAATTTGGGGGTTTGTTGGCACCTATGGTGCTCCCCTACATATCCCTGCACCATGTGGCAGGCACTGCATGGTGCCTGCCACGTAGTGCAGGGATATGTTTCAGGCACCTGCCACAATACATAAAAAAGACATTGTGGCCACCGTTGAGCCAGTCGCATCCTTATTCGGACTGCGGGACCACCAACCTGTAGTCGGGCCCTCCTTTCCCAAATCACAAAGGCTCACGTCCGAATTAGATTTGATTCTGTTGTGACACATCGGCTACTTTGGCAAAATGAGACTGTAGTCCGCACATGATCTCCTTTTACAGATTTACAAACACAGAGAAAGGGCGCTGTATCCTTCCTTTTCCCTGTTTTCCAAAAAAGAACTCATAATTTCAAAGTCCATGTCCCTCTCATGAGGGATAATTAAGGAGAGGTCTCATAAGAATCCCTCAAGCAAATACCTCACCGTGATACACACATCCTTTTTATCTTTTTAGTAACCGCGTTTACCTTCGTTCAAGGAGCAATATGTACTTTCATTGGAAGTGTTTCACTCCACGCCGGATCGCGAAAAAAATCATTATCGTCTCCTTCCATACCTGGTGGCGAATATTTTAGCAAAGATTGTCTTTCTATGATGTGCTTAATTTCATCTAAAGGTAACAAGACTGTGATCCTTCAAAATACGCCAGCTGATTTGAACTACTCAGGGTTTGAACATTTCATCTTACTAAACAATTTTTGAAAACGACAGGCGCAGCTGTAGTTCTTTCAAATTAGTTATTTATGAAACAGAATTGTAAGTAAATGGCGTGGTTAGTAATTCTTTTAATCATGCCTTCTGACTCATCTGTAGAACTTGTGGGACAAAATATGTGTCCTTTTACTGTGAACATATTTGATTTGTCTCAAACCTGGTAGGATTCTAATCTTTCAAATGCAGGATTTTTTAAAATCAAATACCTTCTACAGTTTCCTTGTTAAATTATGACTGGTGAACCTTCTGATTAACATAAATTCATGTGGCTTAGTGAAGATCCACACGTGTTCGCTTCTTTTATTACCATTTTCTAGAGAAAGCAACAGCAAGTAGGGTTCTTTCCTCTTATGTCTTTAATGTAACTGAGCTCCAGGTGCCTACTCACCTTCATGCTTCGAGAAAGAATGTTTTAAGTTGTTGTCACCTTTCCAAGACATCCCTCTTCAAGTGTGCATGCTAGGAGCAGCTGATCTATTTAAGAAACAAAGACTACTTTGCCGCAGTGATGGTCGACAGCTGTTCCTTCACTAGAGATTTTCTAAATAAAACAAGCGTAGGCCTTTTATCTGACAGACTTCATGGCGTCGGTAATTATGCCTGTGCATATGAATGGTAATAATGGCCCAAGACTCGTTCTTGAAGTGTTAGCAGTGCCTTCTGTTTAAGTTCAACGACAACTTAACTTCAGACCTTCTGCTATTCCAAATAAACTTCAGAGTGCTGTAAATGATTCTCTAGGTCTTCAGGTTATTTTGAATCTTCCAGATAATGTATCTACACATTTTGGGGCAGATTTATGAGGTTTTGCCGTAGGGAAGCGCAGCAGGCCTTCCTGCTGCGCTTCCCTACGGCAAAAGAAAAGGGCAGGGATGCGCCATATCTATAAAATGCGGCGCATTCCTGTCCTTTTCCCCTGCGCCGGCGCACAATGGGCTGCCTGCGCCAACGCAGGCACTTTGCACCATGGTGCAAGGGTGCCTGCGTTGCGGAGATGAATATTTTTGTACAGGAAGGGAAACCTTTCTGTACAAAAATAATCACAAGAGGTTTTTCCTCTTTGTATGGGTGCTGCAGAATGCAGCACACATAGAAAAAGGAAAAACGAGGAGAAATAAAGATATTTCTCCCCGTTGCGCCTCCCTTACGCCTCCCCTGGGGAGGCGGAAGCTTTTGGCGCTGCCTCAGATTTACGATTTCTCGTAAATCTGGGGCAGTGTCAAAAGGCCATGGATGTTGCTGGGAACGCCCCCAGCAACACCCATTCCACGCCCCTTTAACGCAGAACACTGCGTTAAAGGGACTGATATTTATGAGGCAGCATTAAGCCAAAATAAGTGGCTCAGTGCTGCCTGATAAATATCACGCAGGCTTCTGCGCCACGGAACGTCACAAAAAGTGACGTTCCGATGGCGCAACGGGCCTCATAAATCTGCCCCTTTATGTTTATTTGGTTTTTGTTGTTTTAAAAAAAAAATCTTTTTAATGGATTATTGCTGTTTAACAAAGCACAACTGCAATACAAAATGACAGTTGCCACATTTCCAGGGAGACTTTAAATGATCTAACTAGGGTTGAAACAAAACAGTGTCATACGTCTGACTGGGATGCTGCAGGGGGGCAAATGCCTGCTCTGTTCCTTCAATGTACATTGGCGATTCGCAGGCTATCTCATGGTATCTGCTGTATGTCCTCAGTAGCCCCCATAGCCTCTCACATTTATGAGGACATCCGTTCCCTTTATGCACATATTTTTAGAGCATCAGGCACCATTCTGTGTCCTTTTTCATATGTGTCTGTGAGGGGAAACTCACTTTCCACAGTCCATCTTACCACCATCAAACCCTAGTTAGAAAACACTTTCAGATACAGGATCTCCTCAATTAATAGGCCCGGTATGGATACTTTTGCATTTAGGTCAATGGGGACACCTGTGATCTGCGCATTTTGGCAGCAGCCTCCACTGTGATACTAGGACCTTCAGATCTTTAACACTGATTCTTTGACTTTTAGGCCCACAGTTACTATTCTTCACGCAACCAAGAACTACGTGAAAAATTGCAGTGCTGCATTGCATGCCGAACAAAAAATAGAGCATAGTCATATGTCAGTGATTCCATTGGTGTCACTAACACTAAAATGGCTGTTCCTTGGCATCACCATTGCGCTATGACATAAACTTAAAGGCAAACTGTTAGACCTGTCAGCCTTAGGGTGGTCTTCCCCCAAACCTTTGGCCTTCACCCCTCTTATCTTTGCTGGCCGTAGGACTCTGCTCATGTTACCACTGCTAACCAGAAATAAAGTGCATGTGCTTACTCCTTAAAATATGGTAACATTGGGGTAACATTGGCTTATCCCCAATTTGCATACTTAATTTACTTGTATATCCATACTAAAGTGGTACCACATGTGCCTAGGGCCTGTAAATTAAAAGGTACTAGTGGGCCTGCAGCACTGATTGCGCAATCCACGTAAGTAGCCCTTCAACCTTGCCTCATGCATGTCCTGGTAGGAAAGAAACACTTGCATTTGTTTTTAACTACTTCAGCACGTACCTATCCCATAGACTAACATTGGAGTTACCATATTACATGTTTGTTGTCTTTGGAATTGTAATGAAAGATCCTCTTATGGTAGAGTTGTATTTTAAATTGCAATTTTGAAAATGCCACTTTTAAATAGTTGCAAAAAAGGGGACATGGCATGGAAGGCTCCTCCGCTAAGGCAGAGAAGCGTCACCCCACTGCTTGTAAGCAGTGCACTGTACAGTAAAGGAAAAATAAAATGATAATAACTTTAAGTTATCATTTTATGTTCCCTGTTGCTTTGCAGGTGGGCGGGCAGCTCTTCTCTCAGAGCAGGGCAGGGGGAGGAGTGGTTTGCCCACTCTTAAATGCTCAATAACTGTTTGGTTGTCCCTCTCAGGCCGCCCAAACCAGTCATGCACACTTTCCCCGTTCTCCATGCAGGCTACACTGCAGTCCACATGGACAACATGTCCAGGCCCCCATTCCCTAGTTGAGCGTCGAACCAGGACACTCAAAACCAATCACAATTCTGCATCGCAGCATTGTGATTGGTCAGGGGAGCATGGGTGCTTACCAATCTCTACGTTGCATTGCAGCATGTTCATTGGTCAGGGGACCCTTTCCTGTGCTTCCAGTGCCTCAGAGAGCAGAAGCAGAGACTCGGGACTGGCATGGCGAGGTAAGTGTTTCTTTTATTTATTTATTTATTACTGTTTACCCCGACCCCCTTTTGTGGAGCCCTCCCCCACACACGCACCTCCACCCACCCTGCCACCTATGAACCAAGCCACTGGGACAGGGGTTGGGCCAATAGTATGTCAGCAAGACTAGGCTGATGAAAACTAGCACAAATACATGTGCCAATGCAAAGGATACTTTCACAAGATCAATGCTTTACTCTGTGGTCGCCCAAGTAAATTACTGCGATCATCATTTTCATGTTAGGGACAAAAACATCAACTTTTTTCTTTGATGTTAATCACCCACATAACATTTAACAAAGCATATCAATATCACATGTGGTTCACAAAAAAATGCATAACAATAAATTGTATATCAAACTAATCGACATGTGAACACCAGTTCTGAATTTGAACGCCCAGCTGGAGCTTGCCTAACTTTCTCCAATACTGCAGCTCTTGCCTGTTGGGCCACAAGCGGACAGTGCATACAGTTGGGCGTTCAAATTGCTCGCATCGCAGCCTTACGGCTCCTTGGAACCAACCAATTGCTTTTGGGCATTGCATTGCAAGCCTTCATCAATGGGATCCTGAACAACGATGCAGGACCTCACATTTCAACTTTGCAGCTCCTAGGAACTGATGCATAGTCTCAGCTGGGCTATGCATCCTCGATTCAGAACCTCACAACATTCTGCAACCAGGGTTTAAAGTAAATCTTGTTCAGAGGGCCTAACCGGGGTCCCTGTAGCTGGCCTGTTCTCCATCGCAGTCGTCCTCAACTTGTGACATTGTCCCGTTCCGGCATGACCAGATATCCACAATTGGAGCTTTGTGCTTTTTGCACTGTTTTCAAGGAAATCTTTAAAATTGCATATTTCTGGTTCTACATATTATTTGTTTTGTCATTTCGGTGTTGTGGTATTCATCAAAGCTCCATCTATTTTTCTAAATCTGGCGTGGATTCCTTTTGTGGTCTGTTTTTACTGTGTAAGTCTTTGAATTGTTGCAGAGATACTTTACACATTGCCTGACTGCTCTGTGCCAAGCTACTAGGGGGTTGAGAACAGGTTAATTTGGGGTTTGCTTGTGACTTCAATCTGAGAAGGATTGTGGTATCTGATTTTCCCCCCTTCTCCAGCCAACCTATATTTCTTACAGGTGCCAGTAGTGATTAGCCTTTTATTTGTCTCAAAGTAATCTCTATATTACAATGTCATATGCACAGGAGTCAAATTTGTAAGATTTGTGCTTTAATGTGTATCAGGTGCTGTAATGCTAACCCACTTGTTTGTGCCACCACATTACGTTATTAGATCTGGCTTTGGGCCAAATTATGTTTTCGGATCATTCCACCCCATACATGTCACATCTGTTTCGGTTTTGCACCAGGGTCGACATTAACTGCAAAATAGCTTTTGCACGTGAAGTTGACCATAGCTGCTGTTAGCCTCATTTTTCAAAGCTTTCTGTTGCATAAGCTCCAGCACAAAGTATTGTCCACACGAACACTGTGGCAAGTTTCACTTACAACATTCCTGCATGGTCCTTGTTTTCCCTATGGATATATTGTAGAGCTCCATGTTCAGTAGCATGTTTTCAATGAGCATGATGTATCCACTTTATACTTTTTTTCTTTTCCTTTTATATAGTGTTTGCTATAGACACTTCTTCTCAATGAACTTCTGGCCCATCTTTGTCTAACTTTTGTATCTGCTATGAGTGATCTTCCAGGGAGCAAAGTTAACATCCAACAACAGCTGCAGTCTGGAGGAACCCATGATCTGTCAGTTTGAAAATAATAAAATCATACTGTTGTATGTTCAGAACATGCATCTGTGACTCTATACATTTCTAAGAGCTTGATTGTATAATTACAATGTTTGGTGGGTGCCAGTAGCAACTTGAACACCCAGTGACTCATTTGCCACAGGGCTACTGTGAGTGTTTTGGCAATGAAGATTTGACAGAAGTACGGCCTCTGCATTGGCAGAGGCTCTTTAGTCAAAGTGATCCTCATCTAGCTGACAGAGAGCTTTAAATTGGGGGGGGGGGGGGGGGTGTTGGGCTTCTTCTAGAATGACAGAGGGGGAAACCTTAGTCATATCAAAGGGCTGGCGGATGCTTGCTTGATTTTGAATAACATCCTGATATTGTTATCAATTAATTTCATTCAATCTCTGTTTTTCTTTCTTAAGACATTCCGCCTCTGCTGCCCGTTCATTAACTACTCTGGATATTGTCCTGAATTGTTGCAATGGTCATGGAGTGTCCCCCTTGTCTTCATCTTTCCTTGAGCAAAAAAATGCCTACAATTGGTGCATGACTGTTGGACCTGGCCCTTTTAGCAGGGTCTCTCCAAGATTTTTTGCCTTCTGTTGACATTAGGACTCTCTGTACTTCCCTGCTAACCAGTGATAATGTGCTTGTGCTATCTCCCTAAAACACGGTACAACTGGCATCTGACTAATTGGCACATTTAATTTACCTGTAAGCCCCTAATAGGTGCTACTACATAAACCCAGGGCCTGTATATTAAATTATTATAGTGGGTCTGCATCACCCAATGTGCCTCCCACTAAAGTATGCTTTTATAACATGTCTCATGCCTTCCACTTCAGCCAGTATTGAATTTTTAACCTGCCCCTTTGTTGAAGGAAAATACAACTTTTGCAAGACCTAAACTTTCCTTTTTAACAATCTAAGTCACCCCTAAGGTAGGCCCTATAGGCTCATAGGACAAGGTGCATTGTTTAAAAAAAGTAGAACATGTGTTACATGTCCTGGCCATGAATACATCTTAAAGTTATTTTTCACTGTTGTAAGGCCTATCTCTCCCATTGACTAAGTCTGGGTTACCCCGTTAAAATTAAAGTGATAATTCTAGATTGGGAGAAGATAGATATATGCTGTTTACATTCAAACTAATTGTAATTTAAAATCCTCTTCAATGGTAAAGTCGTATTTTAAGTCACAATTCTGAAAATGCCACTTTTAGAAAGTGGGCATATCATGTCCTAACTATTTTGTGCTTTCTGCCAGTATCCTTGGTCACATGACTGTGATTGGCTCTGCTGTTAGGGTTTGTGTATTCCTCCCAGACATTGATGCAAAGGGGACTAAGGTTGGGCAGGAGGGCCATCCTGCCAGGATGGCTGAGGATGGAGCTGTGCCCTGCCTCAGTTCACTTCAAAGGGCTTCCCTCCAGCACACACAAATAAACCTGACAGCGGCCTTTTGTCAACCCAGACTTTCTGGTGCCTTGATAGGGGAAGGAAAATAACTTTCCGGAAAGACATTTGGAGGTATTATAGGGAATAAACCCACACAGAGGATGGCACCAGGTATAAATATTGGACCACAAGAGGCACTTTTCCAGAACACTCCTTGAACTGTAGACATTAAAGAAGAAGGAATTCCCTGCTACTAGAGGACTGTCCTGCTTCTTGAGGACTGCCTTGCTGTCTGAGAAGAAAGACTGGTCTTTCTTAATTTCATCCCAGACTAACCTGAGTGACTCAAATGGTCAGTTGGCTGGCCTCTAGTTTTAGCTAGAGGGACATAACAAGCTCCAGATGCCTCCCTGCAACTGTCCATCTGAACTTATGCAACTGGACCTGCCTGAGCCCAGCCGGCCTCTGGTGGAGTGAGTTCCTGATCCACAAGCAATGCCCCCCAGGTCCTTGACCATTGACTAGTATCAATCTGAGCTCCTCCCAAGTAGAAAAAGTGAAATCCTTAAGTTTTTGTTCTTTGTGACCATGAACGGGCTCCTTCACACTGAGACTCCGCCACCCGCAAGGACCACCATCGTGAAGCTCCAGTGAAGACTTGTCCTCCACGCTAAAGTGACCGCCAGCAACAACCGGCAATGCAAGATCTACTCTTCATTCTACAGCAACAACAGCCAACTTGAAGCTCCAGCAACGACCATCCTTGACACCCAGCTGGCTCGTGCTACAGCGACAACCATCCACAATGGTCTTCCTGCTCCTTATGGCCTTTTGCACCACAAACTGAACCCTTCACACCAGACTTTGAGAAGATAACTCTTACAGCAGGACTACATGCTGATTGTATCCTTCCAGCACTCATTCACGGTCAGCCGTTCTACTGATTGTATTATTGTTGTTCTGGTATTGTTTTATTATGTGGTGATCTTTTTTATCCAAAAATCAGTGCCTCTGTCTTGTCTTAGTTGAGCTTCAGCATTACCAAAGCTCGTGCCTCCTACGAATATGTGATGATACAACGCGTGGTGTTACCATGTGGTAGGTAACAACACGGTCGTTACATCGACTGCGTTGTTACCACGCATGGCTTTACATCGCAAGTCGTTTCTACAACTTGCGCTAGATGGTGCGCTGGACTTAGGAATAGTATAAATTACTATTCCTACTCCAGTTAGTGCAACAGCAGGGAGTTTTGGATTTAAAATCCATCACATTACCTGGTATTGCACGCCATGTTGCGCAAGTCATAGAAACGAGTTGTGATGTAAAGCCACGCGTGGTAACAACGCAGTCATTGTAATGACAGCGTTGTTACCTACCTGTGTGGTAACACCCGCGTTGTAACTGCTGTTTCCCGCCTCCTACAGTCTGCGCCTGTGTGGGCCATCTTGAATATCCAAGAGATAAAACTGAGACATCCAGTGTTTTTAGGTCGAGCCTAGACAGCGCTTGCGCTGTATGGAAGAATTGTTGTTTTGTATTCTATGTGTATTAAAAAATTAACTGCTTTCTATTGGCTGTTGGCTGTGCCTTTCAAAAATGTAGCCTTTGTATTGGTGTTGGGTTGTAAAAGTCCCTCCCTTCTCTCCGTCTGGCGATTTCCCTTAGTGAATATTTAGTTTGGCCATCACATTGTGTAGCGTGTGATGGCTCCTGTTTACAGATATGTGCATCTGTTAGCAATTATCCTTATCGTAACTACAGTCTGACTTCCATTCTGACCTAAAGAAGCTCTGTGGCTTTGTTTCTGTTTCAGCGTGCATTTGTTATTTATTATCCTTATCTTAACTGCAGTTTCACTTCAATTCCGTCCTAAAAAAGCCCTGTGCCTTTGTTTATATTTTAACGTGCATCTGTTATGAATTATCCTGATGGTAACTGCAGCATGACTTTTATTCCAACAGTCAAACTTAAAAATTATATTAAAAAACCACGAAGCATTTTATTTTACTAATATTAAACATTGTGTGTTATTAATTAAATAATACGGTAGAGCGTTATTAGTTTCCTTTTCTGTTGAAGTTGTTGGGGTTTGTTTTCCGTTTTGCCAGCGGACATGGGCAGAGATGCCGTAGTTGTGTAGGGTGTGTCTGGAAGTAAATCGCAGTGCATATGCACTTGTTTCGGCACCAGTTTTTAGAGCTAATGATGGTGAGCACCGGCGGGACCTGGGACAATTAAAGCTGGTGTTATTAAAAATACGTTATAGTATTTTTAGTTTCTTTTTCTGTTGATGTTGGCGTTTTTTTTTCTTTTTGCCAGCGGACATGGGTAGAGATGCTGGAGTCACGTAAGGTGTGGCTGGAAGTAAATCTTATTGCATATACACTTTTTAGAGCTAACGATGGTGAGCACCGGCAGGACCCGGGCCAATTAAAGCTGGTGTTATTAAAAAATACGGGAGAGCATTTTTAGTTTCCTTTTCTGTTGAAGTTGTCGGGGTATGTTTTCCGTTTTGCCAGCGGACATAGGCAGATATGCTGGAGTCATGTAAGGTGTGGTTGGAAGTTAATTGCAGTGCATATGCACTTGTTTCGGCACCAGCTTTTTAGAGCTAACGATGGTGAGCACCGGCAGGACCTGGGACAATTAAAGCTGGTGTTATTAAAAATACGTTATAGTATTTTTAGTTTCTTTTTCTGTTCACTTTGGCGTTTTTTTTTCTTTTTGCCAGCGGACATGGGTAGAGATCTTATTGCATATACACTTTTTAGAGCTAACGATGGTGAGCACCGGCAGGACCCGGGCCGATTAAAGCTGGTGTTATTAAAAAATAAGTTAGAGCATTTTTAGTTTCCTTTTCTGTTGACATTGTCTGGGTTTGTTTTCCGTTTTGCCAGCGGACATGGGCAGAGATGCTGGAGTCATGTAAGGTGTGACTGGAAGTAAATCGCAGTGCATATGCACTTGTTTTGGCACCAGCTTTATAGAGCTAACGATGGTGAGCACCGGCAGCATCCGGGCCAATTAAAGCTGGTGTAATTAAAAAATAAGTTAGAGCATTTTTAGTTACCTTTTCTGTTGACAATGTCAGGGTTTGTTTTCCGTTTTGCCAGCGGACATGGGCAGAGATGCTGGAGTCATGTAAGGTGTGGCTGGAAGTAAATCTCAGTGCTTATGCACTTGTTTCAGCACCAGCTTTTTAGAGCTAACGATGGTGAGCACAGACACAACCCTAGCCAATTAAAGCTGGTTCTCTTGGGCTCATTAATACAAGTATATCAAATAGTCACACTTAAAATTGATGTTAAAAAACCACGGAACATTTTATTTTAGTAATATTAAGCATTGCATGTTATTAAAAAATACTGTAGATGATTGTTTTTTTCCTTTTCTGTTCACATTGTTGGGGTTTGTTTCCTTTTTAGCCAGCGGACATGGGCAGAGATGCCTGAGTCATGTAAGGTGTGGCTGGAAGTAAATTGCAGTGCATATGCAGTTGTTTCGGCACCAGCTTTTTAGAGCTACAATGGTGAGCACTGGCAGGATCTGGCCCAATTAAAGCTGTGTCTGTTGGTGTGATTAATACAGCTATACCAGACAGTCAAACTTAAAAATAATATTAAAAAACCACGGAGCATTTTAATTTACTAATATTAAGCATTGCGTGTTATTAAAAAATACGATAGATCATTTATTTTTTCCTTTTCTGTTGAAGTTGTCGGGGTTTGTTTTCCGTTTTGCTACCACTGCTCTTTAATACTCTCACTGCTCTTTAATATTTTTTATATACTAAACTCCAATATACGGTGAGACCTATTGGCACTCCCGATTTTCCCATGGTGAGATTGAGTTCCTTTTTCTTTTTTTAGGTCTCGCCTGGCGAACGCAGCGCGAAGCGCTGCAGTCGCCAGCGAGATCTATTGTTGCTGACTTGCCTCAGAAGGGGGACAGGAGATGGGCACGCGCAGGCTCTCAGCGGATTTGAATTGGTGTACGCGCTTACAGGCACGCGGCGTGCACATCTCCTGTCCCCCTCCGACCACATGTCAGCCCTGTTGGAGCGGCCCGCTGCAAGACGGGGCCGCTCAGAATGCCAAAAGGACGCTGTGCCTCGATCAGGCACCAACAATAGCCCACACGGAGCCCCCCAGCCCTTCTTCACTCACCGGGCTGCTCTTCTGGGGGGGCTCCTCCTCGCAGCTGCAGCACTTCTCTTGCGGGGCTTCCCTGGAGCCCTGCGCTGCCGTGGGCAGCCTCGGCCGCCGCAGTCAGCCTCGGCCACCGCAGTCTTCACCCGGGCCCCCTCCTGGAACCCGGGGCTTCGCTCCACTCCGGTCGCCACCGCGGGGCTCTCCCTTCAGCATGGGAGCCCCGCGTTAGCATGGCATGCCGTTTCTCTTCCTGCCGGAGCAGGCCCCGCCCACGTACCGGGCAAGGGCGCCTAACTTCCGGCTTGTTTCTTTATGCATAGGGTACGGCTGACTGCTTTTGTTTCTTGTTCTAAAACCGGATTACAAGGCAACCTAAATGAAAGAGCAACAGAGCCTAATTGTTATCGGTGCCACGTGGCCAGGATGCCCAATCAAGTGCCATGGTGTGTAAACACGGTGTAATGTGATATTGGTCTCAGCCGGATCCCTTCAGTTTAGCATCCGGAACTTTCGAGCTCAGTACATCTGTGAGGCGAGCAGAGATGGCGCTCTATTCTTGGGCACAGAGGACGGTAAAATCTGTTTGGGACACAAAGGGGCCTTTTATAGCTGCACTTTAGGAAGGTACACTCAGATTAAGCAGTTTGAAGTGCAGGACGGAATGTGACCAAAGGTTTTGATCTTAACCTAAACCGGATGAGCAAGCACTGTTCACTGAACGAGACAAAGTCTGCAAGGAAATTAATATTACCTCACCCTAGCCCTACCTCTGGCCTGGAGCTGTATTAATAAGGTCAGGATTGTAATTTGTACAGATTGGCATTTTTAACTTAATAGTACTTTTGCTGCCTCTAAGCCCTGTGAGTAACACTTGTTACTATTATCCATTGTAATGGGACTTAATTAACCGGCCATTAAATTATTGATAGTCTCAATTGGCATACTGGGACTCGAACTATCAACCTGCAGGTGTCCGATGCGAGCATTTAACTCGTTGAGCCGCCTTGCTACTTGGTGTTTCACTGAAAGACCCCCCCCCCCCTCACCCATGCCCCCCTGCACAGTGCTCCAAAATGGAGCATGGCGCGGACTTACATAGTATTTTAAAAATGTTGTGCCACATTCGAAGAGTCCATTATGCTGCACTTTGGTGCATGCATGGCAGACTAATTACGTTTTAAGCAAATTGTTATTCCCCTCTGTAAAGTGATAGTTTTTCATGCACAGTACAGTGGCACTGGGATAGCTCTGCATCAGAGTCACACAAAACACATTTTTCACTCCACCAAGGACCAAACAATTGGCTTTGTCAGTGCTTGTTATGGAAGGGGATGTCCTGGTCTCCCGCTCACAGCTCTTACTACGGGGCTCCCCCCTGGCACTTGTCTAAACAATGCAGGTGATGTCACAGGGACATTTTAAGCTAGAGTAATATTGTGTACATCGGAATTATTTGGCTGTATTACATGTTATTTATATTTTTTGTCTGATTTTCGTGTAACATTGGCAAGCAGCACACACACTCAAGGACACAAATTCATGCATAATTGATATCCTCAATGTGTGCCACAGCCCTTATTGGACATTACATTTGTAAATAAGGGAACGACCCTCGGCAGGTCAGCAGAGATAAACAAGCATTTGCAATGCAATAAGTGTCGCATTACTAAAAGTTTGAGCTATTGGCGTTCCAATTAATGCAACGTAATTAGCTCAAACTTTAAGTAATGCGAGACCTTTTGCATTGTAAATGCTTGTTTTTTTTTTCTCAGCCAACCTATGTCTATTAGTGGAGAATTGGTAAATTTTCACAGGAGTCCTCACTTAAAATCCGACAACAACAACAATATCAGATTATGACAACCTCTCTCAAAAGATACATTTTTTGCATGCAGTTCAGTATGCCTCATGTAGAATAGAAGAAGATTTTCAAGGATTCTGGAAGAAAACCTGCATATAATTAAAAGGCTTATTTAAAACTGTGCAATCCCTTAAAATTAAACATACAGTAAAAAGGCTTATCACTAAACCTTTACAGAAAATCCTTTGCCTACGTTTTTCTGATGATGGGCAATTGTATACCCTCGAATTGACTATCAAAGAATTCCTCAAACAGTTCAGCTGTGGTGCTCAGTATCATCCATCCTTTTTAATCACCTGCACAGTATTTTATATGCAAAACAAAGTGACATGGACACTCGGATAATGTATGCGCGACTTGATATATTTTTTGAAGCATTCCAGAATCATTATTGAAAGAAAATTAAACTTCAGATACCGCTTTCTTTTATTGAGATTGTGAAGTGCATCCGTCCATCCCCAAGCTTTCAAAACTGTTTACATCATCGTAAAATTGGTTTCCTAAAATGGGCATTTGTATGCAGTCAAAATAATGGTTCAATTATTGCATAAATATAATTGACTTCATATCTAGCCGATGAAATATTTTGAATGTTGACATCAACATTTCTCTGCGGAGGAATGGCTATGTAATAAGTGTCAACCAATTTTATTTTCAACGACCTGCTTCTGTTTGTGATATAAGTAGTCCCTAGAACACACTTTCAAAAAAAAGATTTTTAATCTGTTTTGAAGTATCCCCTATTAAAGCAAAAAATTCTCAGAGCAATTCAAAGTTAGAAACGCCAATCTCTTAGGCATGTTTTATTCATGTGCTACTTGTCACATTATCTTTTTGATTGAACAGCTGGCTAACATGCACCTTCAATACATTTTCATCGGGTGTCAGATAAATATGATATTATTGTGAGCAACACCGTTGACAGAATTTCAAAGCAAGAGACATCCCTCCTCTACAAGCCACGGGCCACAATTTGTATTCATTTGAAAATATTAAAAGCCAATATGGTTTGCGCAAAATTCACCGACGCGTTCTACCTTCAAAAACGAGAACATGCTGACCCCCAATACCTATTGATAATATCAAAATGATCTATGACACGTCATCCACTCTCCATATTTACAAAGACATATAGTGTGCACTCTGCCTCTTACCCAAGAGGCGTTCATAGCACAAGAAAATCATACGCCAATTTGCAGTGCTGAGAGCACTATGACGTAGTACGAAGCAAATGGCATACAAGCCCGAGCAGCCTGTTTGGCGCCTTTGATGGAGAGCATGGTGAATGGATAACATGCATCTAGCTTCCTATAGCACCGTAACATTCAGCAATCCACGAATTCATCAACTTTTGAGGGTCAGCAGTACTAATTTGCAGGAAGCACCTGTGTCCAAATCATAGAGGAGTGTACTGCACCCTAAGAAGAGCCACACAAGAAGGGTGCGGAATGGTGAAGTAGATGGTGATGGCGTATCCTGTTGGAAACATTAGCGAAGTGCAGATACATTCGCTTTTAAGTCTTCGGACCCCTGGAACCACTGATGATCCCACCGCCTACAAGGATTCCACCATGCATGGGTGAGGTCATGTTTCTGACTGTCTTCTATCTTTCTGACTGCCAGTAAATATGGAGATATCTTGAGTTGGAACCACGTGTCAGCACTTGCTGACATTCACATGAACGGCAAGTTAAATGTGGCTGGCAGAGCTTCTACAGAGTTTGCCTGGATTTACAAACCACATCAATTCCTTCTGCCTGAATGACGCAGGTTTGGTGGATCCGATGTATATTTCACTTCGGCACTGACCATCAATATTAACATACAAGCCTCGTTCCAATGATCTCCTATACTTTACATTGGCACCTCGAGAGGGCATTCTGCATGCAGCAGAACATCTCGTTAAGGATCTCAAGAAACTGACCACATCACCCCTACCCTGCTGAAACTCCATTGGTTACCCTTGCCTGTCCAAACCATCTTCAGTTTCAGCTAAATCATCTACAAAACCATCATAACTGGCAATCTTGCCTGTCTTCAGACAAGCTCACCTCCTCCAGAACTCATCAGCACACCTTCAGCCAGGAGATAAAAAAGTGGAAAAAACTAAGCACTAAGCCTTCTTTCTAAATTTATACAGGATCGAGGACAACGTCGCTGTATCCATCAAAATCACACCAGACCTGCTCCAATTTAGGATTGAGATAAAATGCACCTTTTTAAAGCACACAGCAGCACAACACAGTAACAGTGCACTACTAACTTAATTCCGAATTAAGTAAGCCTGGGTGGAGCTTGCAGAGTTTCACTCTACTGAATTTTACGTTGTTAATGAAAAAGTCCACCAAATTCCATAGAGTTCCTCAAGCGGGCAGATTAGCATCAGCCTAGTATCATCCAGTGCCCATATTCCCTTTCAATGCACTTAAATGGGATTAACAGAAAGCAATGGGAAACATTACGATACCTACTAAAAACCCCTTCTACATAGACAGGTTATAAAGTGGCTACACTTTCCTCCTGGAATGAAAAAGACCACTGGTTGAAACCTTGGTGTCCATTAAAAGAACATGTGTCCTGTGGTGCAACAGTGACATTTTGCAGCTGTGGGACAGTAGCTGGATATCTGCAATCCAATGCTCACCTGGCTAGGAAGCACTCATGGACGGGATGCCTATTGTTCCGCCTACAAAGATCCTGTAGCTGCCTTGTATATTGGTGGTTAGCATGGTAGTTGCAGCTGGAGGCTGCATGATGACAGCTGCTCATTCTAGTGATAGCCACACTATCCCGGTGCTCTTACTGTTTCCACTGGCGCCCTCTTGCTGGGCTGGGGCAGCGCATGCTGCAGGCTCTGCACAGCCCTGTAAATCAACTGCACACAAACGTTTCATTCTCAATATAACTTACTGTAACAATAGGATATTGTGCAAGTGGCATGTCAAAGGGGCACATCATTTAGGTCAACGTATCATTCGCTTGCATAGCCTCCAAACATGAAAACATATAGGTAAATGTTTTTACTTAACTCCAGCTGTATAAATCATAGCTGCTTTTAATTACGCTGACGTAATACGCAAAAGAAGTGGAAAAAGGAATGGAGCATCGTGGACCGATATTTCCCTAAAGTCACTGGAATGCATTCCTCAGAATGGGGGTGAACCGTGCTGCTTTTCAGACTCCCATAAGGTCCTTTGCCATTGATGTGGCGACATTTCAGGCAGACTTTCAAAGATTCTCAGGCAATCCATCATGATTAAGGATTTCAGGAGTTATGCACTTTTTAACATACCCCTGTCCAATATAATCTGTTCTGCTGTGAGACTCAGTGCAGTACTCTTGTTATGTATTTTACTTGTGACGTACCATCCTAAAGTAGCACTAAGGCTTTCTCGAAGTACTTAGAAATAGACGCAGAAAGGTGGCTATTGGGAAATTGAATGATGGAGCAGCATATTCCATATAATATTAGTGGGCACAGTAAACTCTGCAATGTGGCAGGTGGCAGAATTTTTTTGCTGAACTCCACTCTCCAAACGGAGCACAGATTGGCCAAACGCCACAAACTCCCCAGCGGAGCTCCGTTTTCCGCCACTCATAGAATTAAGTCAGTGACTTGATATCTGGGGTTGCCATTCTCTCAGACACATGTGTGGATCTTTGTATGGGGAGCAGTGCACACAAATAGCTTGAGAGTGCTAACTGCTTTGGCTCATTTCCACTTTGTCTTTGCTTAAAAAGACACAAGAGAGTACTGGGGTGAGGACAGGAAATAGGGCTCATATATGCAGAACCACCCAATGCCCTAACTTCATGGTAATTTCGAAATTCAAGACCTATTGGATAGAAGTGAGGTGCTGTGCCCATTTCTTTACTTAAAGGGGAAAGATAACTGGAGGACTTTATGCTATGGCCCATGGAGGGCATGTTAGACGCACAGTTAATTTTGGTCATTCAAACCCCAGAAGTGGCAGACTGATGGAGAAGAATTTATTCTGCATTCCAAATTTCAATCCAGTTTACTACATTATTAAGTCATGACTAAGAGTCCCAGAATGCAAAGGAAACATATCTAAATGTAGAGCTCCTTAGGTGACCCAAGAGCACTCCTTGCATAAAATAAGGGTGCAGAAATCATTCTATTTACTTTAAGCCCCAGTGGTGGCAGACTGTGATGCAGCATTTTCCTGTTTTCAAGGTCCTTGTGAAAGTCTAGTTTTTTTTCTTTCTGGAATATGTAGGTCTGTGTATTAGATTTTCAAATCAGTAATACATGTACCAGAACCCCCCGCCCCCAAACAAATCCAGGAGTAGACAAGCTAATAATGCATGTACCATGGAAACATGAGAGCTGTTTTGGCAGACTCATAGCCGTAGCCCATGTACATATAATGTTTGCCTTCTTTTGCAGAACCCAATTCTGTGGGTCATAGGACTCCTGCTATCCAGTGGAAAAGTGTGGCTCTGCTGTCAGTAGAACCTAAAGGAAGACTAGCCAAGCTTGCTTTGAACCAAGGATTCCAGAAGAGACTTGAAGGGTCAGTTGGCTGACCTCCTGTCAGACATATATGGAACCAGAAGCTTCCAGAGACCCTTCCATGCAACTGCCCATCTAACAATTACCAACAAGACCTGCCTTGGACCTACTACTGGCCTCTTTTGGAGTGAGTCCTAACCCCCACGTGATGCCATCCTGGCCCCTGGTATAGAGTCTACTCCTCCTGTTCCCAAACTGCAAGAAGTGGGACTTAAAAAAAAGTTTTTTCCTGGGGAACCAAAGGAGACCAGGATAACCATGGAAGTTGCAGCCATCAATGTTGAATCACCAGGCAGCCTCAGCTTGTTGGTTTGCTCAGCAGAGGGAGATCTGACTTGCAGAAACGTTTCTATGTCTGAAAGTAGAGGGCTTCACCGGGACCGATGCCAAGCAGCATCCCATTGACATCAAGAACTTTCAGGGTACGGACTTTGCAGAGTTTTTTCAGTTTTCATCAATGAGTGCAAAGGAACCATGTCTTCAGCAACCTCTCATCGACCAGCCCTGCTTTGGATCCAGCTTGCAGCTTGCCATGCCAATGACTCGTCGATGACCACTTTTTCTCCATAATATTTTCTAAGTCCGAAGGTAAACTTTCCACATGGACAAAACTAGTCCCTGTATCCAACATGAATTCCACCTTGGTCAGCCTTAACGTTTGACTTTGACCTGGTCTAGTGCAACCAGAAAACCACAGTTGGCTCTTAGTACTTTTTGGCACTGTTTTTAATTAAATTTTTAAAAGTTCATATCTCTTGTTCTTCTTAATGAATTTTTGTTATTTTTATGTTGTTTTATTTATTATAATTTACTCTTTGTTTCCAAATTGGTTTGATATTTTTCTTTTGTTGTGCTTTCAATTTATTACTGTTTCAGTGCTGCATACATACTTTACACATTTCCTCTGAGTTAAACCTGGCTGCTTTGTTGCAAGCTGCCAGAGGGCAATGCACCGGTTTAATTGATAACTTTAGTGGTTAGCCCTGACAACTATTGTGATCATGATTTTAGATGCGTTCTCATTCTCGTCAATCAAAAACTCCAATTTCTTACACATTCAATTGCTTTTTGTTAGAAATGGGGTTTCATGTTAGCTAAGGTATGCACCTAAGCCAGGCAGAACCCACCACTCTAGTCGGGGTAAGGAAGTTACACACCCAAAATAGCCCCTGCTCAGCCCCTTGGTAGCTTGGCAGAATAGTCAGGCTTATCCCAGAGGCAATGTGTAAAGCGATTGCGCAACACATGCACACACATGCATCAGTGACGCAAGAAATACACCACAAAAGAGACTCCACACAATATTATATAAATTGTATATAACACATAGACCACAATCACATAAACCATAAATTACTTTGCCATCTAAGCAATTGTCATACTATCACAGATAGTTCAATAAAGTAAAGACTTATAGGTTTGCACACATCATAATAACATCATCACTGTACATAATATGCAGATCCTGAAATTGTATTTATTATCCTATTGTGAATAGCATAGCACAACATAAATCAGAACATCAGGACATAAAATCCAGCAAGTAGGTCAGAGAGATTAAACACATGAAACATCAACAGATCCCCCTAAGCACCTCAGAAGCTTAGAATAAACACTTAGGTCATAGAATACCAGTTCATAAAACAGGAAAAACATGAGTCACCATATATCCCCCCATAGCATAGAAATCATGAAGCCATGCCATAAACACACAAGGAGCAGCACATGCGCTCCTAATATATGGTAAACGGGTCCTGTTCCCTGCATGTAGGCTACTGGGCCACTTGCCCATCTACAACAGGAAATACGACACTTTCAGTGTGGTCTTCTATATATATGGCCAGTTCCTGAACGAGGGCCCCATCACAGGCTCATCCCACAATGGCCACAACAGCACAAGGGTTCTCCCCATAAGGTATGTGCCAGAAAAGCAAATGAGGGGCCTGCTTCGGGACCACATGGGAGACCTCGACCGGTCCCCGAAATCAACTTTCACCTGCAGCTGCCCGCGGCATGCAGTACAGATGCCAATAATCTCAGGTAGCTCAGCCCCTGGTGCAAAGGGTGCTCAGTGGAGAGGTGTGGCTCACTGGTTAGAGGCGGCAGATCCGCAAGCAGAGAATCGGCCAGGGACCAGGGTTCAATTCCCGACGCGGCAGGGTCGTGGACCAGGGTCAAAACGGACTTGATAATTCTCGCCTCGGTACCTACTCTAACCAGGAACACACTCGGCAACTCTGGGCATTAGCTTGCCTCATCTCCACAACGGCCCCCCACATTCGCCGGGGATGCCTGGTTTCACCTTGGAGATACCCAGGAGGGACCATCTCACAGGGATAGCCAGGACGGGTTCCCCAGCGGTCTACAGCGCCACGACGCCTCAGGGCAGCAGTGCGCTTTACAAGACACATACATTTACTTGCCCCTAGCCCTTGTAGGACTCCACGTAGTGCTAAAATGCCGATGGGCATCCGTTAGCTGGGTCGGCATTTCTTAACTCCCGGTTGATGCGTTCAGGTGGGGCAACTCAGGCCGGATAGACAGCTCAAACACAGGAAGCTAGTGAACAGCTGAGAGGACCGCCATGCTCTCTCTCAGCCCTCTCATATGCGGCAGCTTCTCTACCCTTGGGGGTCTTTTCCCAGAGCTGTTTTTGCCAACAGTGGAAGGTGGGTGCGGCCTTCCTCACTGATCCTGCCCTCTGCCTGCCATCGTGGGATGTCAGAAGAGCTACTCTTCCTTCTCCTCGGGGCACAGATGGGCTGAGGTGGCTTTCATCACGATCTGTCTTTGGGGACAGGGTCCCTCTCACTGCTGACATCAGTGGAGGTCTCTACTCGGTTAAGCAGTCATCTTGCCTACGAGGCCCAGATTCCCTGGTGACTGCAGCCCCCTTCACTCACTTCAGAGAGCACAGCACCGGGGTAATTCTGTGAAATGCCTGACATGCATGGCAAAGACTCTAGGTCCACACGCTGCCTATTTCGGGCCCAAGAGCAGCAGGAGATCACTTCCCCATGCTTCTCTTGCTGCTAAGAACAAAAGGAATAACGTGCTCTCCAGGCACTAGAGATGCCGAGACAAGGGGCAAAAACAGGAGCACTGGGGGCACCAAAGCAGAGGCTTGCAGTAGTCCAGCTTACAGGCTCTTTCTTAGCAGGTCAGCACAAGAAAGCTAAGTCCCATGGTGGTTCTTCCTGGAAGCATTGCAGTTCCTCCTGGCCTCGCCATAGTTCACAAAATATCCCTCCGACTAACTATCACCAACTCAGACGACGTCTTACCCCCCCATGGAACACATCTACTTCCTCCAGCCCAATCCCAGAATGATGCTCTGCAGAACTCTCGCCTACAGACCGCCCTGACCCCGCTCCCTTTCACCTACTCCGCTCCCCACGCCCTCACCTCAACTGACTACCTACTGCTCAGAGACCTGAGCTTCCACCCAGACAACCTCAGCGACTCCAACACCACCACCCTCCTAGAAAACCTCACCAACATTAGACCTCAGCAACTTGTCTCCAGCCCCACTCACACTGCAGGACACACTCTCGACCCCATTTTCGCCAGAGGAAACAACATTCGCTTCAGTCACACCACAGAACGACTCTGGATGGACCACCACTGCATCCATTTCTCTTTCTCGAAACCCACCATACACAAACACACTCCATGCCTCCCAGGCAGAGACTGGAACAAAATATCCGAAGAACCCCTCAGCTCTGTCCTCAAATACACTCCCCCCACCATGACAGATGCCACCCCAGCAGCTAACAACCATCACCAATGGTCACAAACTACGCCAACACTCTCGCCCCCCTCCAGAGAATCCAAGGGGTGTTGCCAAAGACTGGAGAAAACTTGGAGAAACAGCAAAACCCCGGAAACTCGCTCTGCCTAAAAGGCCGCAACCACGGTCTTGTAACCACAGCAAGCCACCAACTCATCAAATCAACTAAGAGAAAATTCATCCAAGACAGAATCCTCTCCAATGCCCACAACTCCAAGGAACTATTTGCCATCATAGATGAGTTTACCAGTCCAAATAGCGAAACCACCGACGTCCCTCCCTCCCAAGACCTCTGCAAGAAACTTAGCTCCTTCTTCCACTACAAGATCAAGACGCTCTACGACTATTTTGATGACCAAGATCACAGCGTCGACTCCACACCCCCCACCAGCCTTGCCATTCAGCCGACCCTTCTCACCTAGACCCCTCTCACCACAGAAAACGAAAAGCATCTACTCCGGAGCACCCACTGACTCCTGCCTGCCGCACATCTTCCACAGGGCTGCTATCGCACCCAAACTACAATGAACGATCAACTACTCCCTTGAGACAGCCACATTTCCTGATGACTGGAAATGCACCAAAGGTCAAACCCCCCCTCAAGAAGCCATTCGCAGATCCGACAGACCTCAAAAACTTTAAGCCCATCTCTCTTCTCCCCTTCACTGCCAAAGTCATCTAGAAAGCCGTCAACACCAAGCTAGTGCACTTTATAGAAATCAACAACATCCTTGACCCCTCCCAGTCTCCGCCCTCATAGCCACCACTGATGACACCCACACCCTCCTCGACCAAGGCCACATAGCAGCCCTCATCTTCCTAGACCTCTCAGCAGCCTTCAACACCATCTCCCATCGCACACTGTCCTCCACATGCTTCAACACCCTCTTCATACTGTGCAAGGCCTTCAAATGGATCCCCCCTGACTCCGGGAAGACAGTCACCCATGCACTCATCACCAGCAGACTGGACTACGGAAACACGCTCTACACCGGAATCAACAAAACACTGCTCTGCAAATTCCAGACCATTCAGAATACTGCAGCCAGACTCGTCCTCGACATCCCAAATATGACCACATCACCCAACACCTCCGCAGCCTCCACTAGCTCTCCGTCGGCCAAAGAATATCCTTCAAACTACTCACACACGCCTACAAAGCCCTCCACAACACCGGACCCCAATACCTCAATGAAAGAATCTCCTTCCATACCCCCAAGAGAAACCTCCGCTCTGCTGATGTAGCCCTAGCCACAGTGCCCCGCATCCACAGGATCAGTGTGGGTGGCAGATCCTTCTCCTACATCGTGGCCACGACCTGGAACAAACTACCCCCGCATCAGACGAAGCCTGACACTGCACAGTCTTGGCTCTTCAGATGATTACAGAGCTTCTCGAACCCCCACCCCCAGCACCTTGAGACCCTCACGGGTGAGTAGCATGCTTTAAAATCCCTGACTTATTGAAATCCCTGGTTGAATGTGCAATGTGTATAGTCAGCAACATATGGTTACAAAGTCCACACTGTGTCTACCATCATGGGGTCAGATCCCCTGTACTTATACTCATAATGTCGATTATGTGGAGGAAACTTTAATACAAATTTGTAGAAGTGCACAACATCTCCATTCAGTCCCCAGCCTTGGCTCCAGACACACTTCAAGGGAGCGGAGACAGCATTGTGAAAGGTAGGTACAGTCCTATTTAGTTGCAGGTGACAACTCCTTGCATTACTGTAGGCCAGCAAGACTCCTCAGGATATGCGGGACACACCTCAGCTTTCTTTATAACAGTCTAGAGTGAATGCACAAAACAAGCCCCCGTCAGTCTAAACCAGACGTTGATTGGAGTCAGGCTGCAAAGCACACAGGTCATAAGCACACAGAAATGCCTACTTCTAAAAGTGGCATTTCTAATATAGTAAAAAAAGAAAAATCTGCTTCCACCCAGTAGCAGGATTTATCACCTCCCTTCCAAATATACGAAATATGGCAACACTACTCCTTTCATATCAGAAATTACCACTGAAACACATATCAGGGAATTCCCAATGTGGATCTATGAGAGGAGCAGCTTTACCGCAGTGAGAAATCAAACAGGCTGTTTGTCCCTACCAGGACATGCCACACAACAGACATATGTCCTACCTTTTACCTACACAGCACCGTACCCATAGGGCTATCTAGGAACTACCTTAGGGGTGACCTATATGTAGTAAGAGTGGAGTTTCAGGCAAGCACTTTAAATGCCAAGACACTGTGGTAGCAAACTTCATGCGCAGACCCTGCAGAGACCTAAGACAGGTTTGAAAGGCTACTTCTGTGGGTGGCGCAAGCAGTGCTGCAGGCCCACTAGTAGGATTTAATTTACATGCCCTGGATATATAGAATACCACTGTCCAAGAGACTTACAGGTAAGTTAGATATGCCAAATAAGTGTTGACCAATCTTACCAAGTTTACATTCAATTAGATTCGATCTCCCCTCTTTAGAAGACCTGAAAAGCACAGCACTAAGTATCAAATCTGGATCTCCCAGAGACCCTGCTACACCTAAGGTTTTGAAATATAGTCTGGAGATCTTGCAACCCCATATCAAGCACCTCCTTGTACTCTCCTTTGAGACTGGCGTAGTCCCAATAAATTGGTAGAAAGCTATTGTTTTTCCTATTAAAAAAAACCCTAGTTTAAGCTCAAGTCAGTTGGAGAATGTCTGTCCAGTCTCGTTCCTGCCCTACTGTGCTAAAATTGCTGAGAAAGTGGTTAATTTGCAACTTACGGTCCACAGCAACCAACATAGTTTATTACACCCCACACAATCAGGCTTCAGGGCCACATATTCCACAGAATCAGCCCTGCTCCTGTCTACTGCAACGATTCGCAGACAGGTAGATGAGGGCCAGACTGTTGCTCTGGTCCTCCTAGATCTCAGTGCAGCCTTTGACACTGTCTCCCACCCACTTCTCCTACAATGCCTTGGAGAAGGGGGGTGGATAAGGAGGCACTTGAATGGCTGGGTTCCTTTCTAACAGTTCTGAGCTTTCAGGTGTCCCAACACCCGCACTTCTCTAAACATATTTTGCTGACCCAAGGGGTCCCCCAGAGATCTATATTGAGCCCCACTCTCATTGATCTCTATATGGCCCCATTAGCAGAGATTGTGGAGAGTTATGGGATCAAAATATCGTGTCATATGCTGATGACATGTGACTGGTGGTTTTCCTGTTTCAATCTCCAGAAGTGGCAGGTGAAAACTTCTCTAACTGCCTTCAAGACCTAGCACTCTGGATGACTAATAACTGTCTACAACTTAACAGCAGTAAAACGGAGCTGTTGGTGGTGGGAAAGACACCCTCTATATGGTCCTCTGCCTGGTGGCCACAGTCACTAGGCCCTACCCCCTCCCCGAGCGATCAGGTTAAGAATCTGGGGGTGTGGATTGATTCTAAACTTGCCTTTGAGAGCCACACGAGAATGGTGGCAGGGAAGTGTTTTGGGATATTAAAAGGTCTACGGAAAACTCTAGATGTTTTGCCTATCACAGCTAGGAAAACCCTAGTTCATGCGCTGGTCGCTTCTCACCTGGACAAATGCATACAAAGACTACAATGCGTTCAGAATGCAGCTGCATTCCTGATCTTGATGCTCCCGAGATGATCCTCCTCAAGGAAGGACCTCTCTGCTCTACATTGGCTCCCAATATGAGAGAGAATGCTCTTTAAAACCTTATGTATTAGTCATCGTATCTTGCAGAGGAAGGGGCCGAGTTATTTACACAAGCTTCTTACCCAATATATACCGTCACTGCATCTTAGATCATATGGGATGAGGCAAGTCACAATCTACAGAGCAAGAAAAGCGGGAATGGGAGCTCGCTCGTTCAACTATTTGGCCTCAAAGCACTGGAATGCACTCCCTCTCTCCTTGCGGAGTGAACAATCGGAGTCACTCTTTAGGAAGAAGCTGAAGACCTGGCTCTTCCAGAGTTAAGTTCTGAGGGGTGACGCGGTCTGTACCTCTGCTCCCTAGGAGGCAGCTATACCGTAGCACGGTGACACACTAGCTAGTGTAACCAGGCGCTTTACAAGCTTACTTATTATTATCATTATTATTATTATTATTATTATGGTAGGCCCATGATAGCTCCTGGGCAGTGTGCAGTGTATTTCTTTTTTAAAACATATTTTATTAGGTTTTTTAACAATTTTCATCCATTATGAAACAAGCATTTATAATAGATGCATCAGACTTCTCAATACAACCGGATTTAGAGGAGCCCTTGTGGGTTCCAAGTTGTGTTATTGAACATATTGTACAACATTATACAATCTTGCTGGTCAGTTCTGTTGAACGATATTTTACACATAAAGTATCAAATGGGCTACTTTAACAGTATTGCAGGAGTACATGAAGAACTGTGAAGAGAATAAGTGAAATTGAGCAATTAAACTAACCCCACCCCTCCCACCCTTCCCCTAACTCGGCTGGCCCTATCCTATCTAACCATCTTGACGATGCGCTCCAATGGCAACTCCCACTATCTCATAATGAATTTGAATGTGTATTGTTAGATCGCAGGTCTGTGTACAAAGCTGCATCATATTTGCTGGGGACCTGGGTTAATAGGAACTCCTACTGATCCTGTGCTACAGGGACTGGCGCCGGTGCAAGTGACTTGAAAGCTTCCAAAATAACATCCCATTCCATGGAAATTACGTTTTTGCACAGCCCTCTGGCTTCTTCACGCCGAATTGTCACGCTTTCTGCTCTACCTCATCTCACTACCTCCTTGTGCCAAGCATGGAGTGGTGGGGGTTTGGCTGATTTCCACCGCATTGTGATGGAACATTTAGCCATGAGTAGGGCTAAGTCTACAAAGCGAAGCTCAACTGTCTGCATTTTGGAGCCCCGGGTCAGTCCTAACAGACAGCTACCAGCTGTGCTCGGCACAGGGAAACCTGGTGCCGAGGTAACAGTTGCAATCACATCTGACCAATAATCAGCAATCTCTGGACACAGCCACAGCATGTGGATCAGGTCTGCTTCTTCTAATTTACATATGGGGCAGTGGTGTTGCGTAGCTGGGAACATGCGCTGCAGACAATGTGGAGTGAGATATGCCCTGTGTAATATCATGTACTGGATGAAATTAAATTCGGCGTTCTGTGGAATTGTTTTAGGGTATTCTAAAAGGTAAACAGACATAATATCGAATTAAAAATATCGACAGGACAGAATATTGAGTTTTTAATATAGAATTGACAGAATATCGAATTACCAAAATATAGTGGTGAAGAATATCGAAAATCAGGTAAGAAATATCGATTTAAATAATATCGAAGTAAGTAATATCGACAGTCATAATATAGTTGTTAAAAATATCGAATTTTTTTATAGTGTTTTAAGTGTTAGTATATGTGTTAAAAGTATGTATTAATTTTGTAATGTATGTTTGAATATTTTTAAAGTAATTAATTTTAGGTTATTTAATTTATGTGTAATTTAATTCCGTAGCGGGTTGTGGGTTTATAGGGGATTAGGGTGGGAAGTAATTTAATTATAGTACATAAAATAATAATTTTTAGGAAATATTAATTATTTGTAATGTAATTTGGCGTTTTACTTCTGTAGCGGGTTGTGGGTTTATAGGGGAATAGGGTGGGAAGTAATGTAATTATTATGAGGTAATTATTAATTGGTATTGAAAATGAATTGGTTGTTGATTAATTATTAATTGTTAAATAATTTGTATTAATTGGTAATTAATTTGTATTAATTGTTTAATTGATAATTATGTTAATTGTATTAAATTATTATTTGTAGCGGGTTGTGGGTTTATAGGGGAATATGGTGGGAAGTAATTTAATTGTAAATAATTAATTATAGAAATAATTTTTGTATATTGATAATTAAATTATTATTAATTAATTATTAATTGGCATTTAATACATTTTTGTATTGAAAATTAATTGGTTGTTAATTAATTATTAATAGGTAATTAATTAAAAAATATTAGAATTTATAAATAATTAATTATTAAATATTGTGTAATTGGTAATTAAATGTCATACTTTTTTGGGGGTATTAATAATTAATTTATTTTTAATAAAATATTAAAATATTATTTTCCATTCTATTGCACTCACTAGAATGGGAATAGTAATTTTTACCCCTACGCTATCCAACGCTTTCCCTACTATTGCACTCACTGGAGTGGGAATAATAATTTTTACCCCTACACTATCCTAAGCTTTTCCTACTGTTGTACTCATTGGAGTGGGCATAGTAATTTTTACCCCTACGCTAGCCAACGCTTTCCCTACTGTTGCACTCTTTGGAGTGGGAATAGTAATTTTTACCCCTACGCTATTCCAACACTTTCCCTACTATTGCACTTACTGGAGTGGGAATAGTAATTTTTACCCCTACGCTATCCAATGCTTTCCCTACTATTGCACTCACTAGAGTGGGAATAATAATTTTTACCCCTACGCTATCCAACGCTTTCCCTACTGTTGCGCTCTTTGGAGTGGGAATAGTAATGTTTACCCCTATGCTAACCAACGCTTTCCCTACAGTTGCACTCACTGGAGTGGGAATAGTAAATTTTACCCTCCCGCTATCCAATGCTTTCCCTGCTGTTGCACTCTCTGGAGTGGGAATAGTAATTTTTACCCCTATGCTATCCAACGCGTTCCCTACTGTTGCACTCGTTGGAGTGGGAATAGTAATTTTTACACCTACGCTATCCAACGTTTTCCCTACTGTTTCACTCACTGGAGTGGGAATAGTAAATTTTACCCTCCCGCTATCCAACGCTTTCCCTACTGTTGCACTCTCGGGAGTGGGAATAGTAATTTTTACCCGTACGCTATCCAATGCTTTCCCTATTATTGCACTCTCTGGAGTGGGAATAGTAATTTTTACCCTCCCGCTATCCAACGCTTTCCCTACTGTTGCACTCTCTGGAGTGGGAATAGTAATTTTTACCCTCCCGCTATCCAACGCTTTCCCTACTATTGCACTTACTGGAGTGGTAATAGTAAATTTTACCCGCCCGCCATCCTACACAAAAAATATTGAATATTTTTAATTAATATTACGTTAATATATGTATTAATTTGTTTTTTTTAATTACAATAATTATTTATTAATGTTTAAAGTTATTTAAGTTTTTTTAAGTATGTTTCAGTTAATTATATGTATTATTTCATTAATTTTACATTACTTTTAAGACATTTAAAAAATGCGATATTTTGACTAACTATATTTTTTACAACGATATTTTGGATTCAATATTTTTGTACTTACCTGTTTGGAGATAGGCATTCGAGTTTTTTGGCATGCTCTATTTTTCCTTCTATATTTTGGTAGTTCGATATTCTTCTTCTCGATATTATGTCAGTGATCCATTCTAAAATCATACACCATTCTTTGTCAGTTAGCTCTTTTTCTAGATCCGTGGACAATCTATTTTGTAAGTCCGTCAGGGGGATTCCAGTGTGTGCCTTTATGCCTCTGTACAACCATTTAGTGAGGTGGCGGCCTACCCCCATGAGGTAGGTCATGTGAACCAATTTGTGTTGAGCGGGTGCCACCCTGTCTGGGGCCCAATGTTTTTTCACATAATGGAGGATTGTAGCATGTATAAGATATAACGTGTCTGTGATCCCGTTGTGCCTGGTGAAATTACCGTGATCTATGAGGGTGCCACCATCGAACAATGTGCACACTAAGGTGGCCCCACCCTCAGGCCAGGCGAAGAGTCTCCGTTTAGTGGGTAAACCGGTAGGAGTGGGGATTCTTAATAGCGGCGTGTTGTCCGAGTATGGATGACAACGGCACGTGTAATGGAGCGAGCGATTTATTTCCAATATGTGAGCGCGGTACGGAGAAGTGTCGGGGAGCCTGGGGGTATAGTAGCCCGGGGTAGCAGTAGTGTGTGTAGCTCCCCTTGGTCAATTTCAGAGGATGAGTAACCAATTTCGGGCAGGTTACACCCTGTCAGCCAGTACGACAGCCATTGTGGCTGGCTCGCATAGCAATAGACACGGAGATCTGGGGCACCCAGACCACCCTTATCTGTATCGAGTTGTAATTTAGGTAGTCCCACTCTATGGCAGCCATTACCTTATATCAGGTCAGATAATATTGTGCCCAGTGAGTTAAGTATATATGTCGGGATCACTACTGGCAAGTTAGTAAAATAGTATAATAGACGAGGTAGTACCACCATTTTTTAGATCGCCACTCGGCCCATCACTGAGAGAGGTAGTGAAGCCCAAAATGTAATCTGTGACTGGAGTGCCCGGATAGCCTTATTCAGGTTTCCCGCTATGAGGTCTGTCGCATTTCTGTAAATTTGTATGCCCAGATATTTGAAAGTGTGTTGGGCGACCATCAGGGAGAGCTGCCCAAACTGAATCGCTTCCGGGAGTTCCCCGGGGTAGAAAAAAAAGTGTTTGATTTAGTCTTGTTTATGGTGAGTCCTGAAAGTTGTGCAAAGTGGGTAAAGAGCTCCGGCGTTGGTATTGGGTTTGTGGTCAGGTCGTTAGCATCTAGTATTATGTCGTCTGCATAAGCGGACAGCACATGTGTAGAGTTACCCAGACGTATACCCTTCCGTTCCACTGCCAGCCGTAGCTTGAGGGCCAGAGGTTCCAGGGCTAGCACAAATAATAAGGGAGACAAAGGGCAGCCCTGTCGGGTGCCCCTGCCAATTGAATATTCATGCAAGATGTGGCTGCCGGTGCTGGGGCCTCGCAGGGGGGGGGGGCTGAGTACAATAATTGAACCCATTTCAAATAGTCTGGAGGAATGCCAAATTTTTTAAGTACCTGAATCATATAGTCCCATCTAAGAGTGTCAAATGCCTGCTTCAGGTCCAGGGTGATACATTTTGCATTGTGGCTGTTTTGGAAGGTTGATTCCATGACATGAAATAGCCTCGTGATGTTGGTACAAAGCCGCATTGGTCTGGGTGTAATAGTTTATGTAGCTAAGGGAGTAATCAACGCGAAAGTTAGGGGCAAAGATGCTACCCAGTACTACTTGTGTGCCATCTAAGGTGCCTCTCACCAAAATGTATCTCCCCAGCACCTTGAAATGGACCCCGTTTGCCATAGGAGAGGTCAATTCTAGCAAACTTGCTATTGAGGTGAGAGCAGTGTGACCTCAACACAACCCGGACCAAGCTTAGCAGTAAACATTCAAGATTGGGACATCGGAAAGGAGTATGTGCTGCGGTTACAGAAGAATATCATTTTAGTACATCCTAACTAGAGTTTGTTACTCCCCTCTTCAGACAGAGCGCCATCCTAAGAAACCTTCAGCAGTTTAAGGCATAATAGTGCTAAATAACGCTAGGCTGTTCTCTGAATCGGAGTGGACAGTGTTGTCCTCAGAGGAGTCCGAGGATATTTGGTCGGTGCCTTCCCGGATCATGCTGGGTGCCACCAGCGCCTCTGTACGTCCCTTCTGGGCTTGTTCTGACGTGGGGATCCCGGCCTGGGATGTGATGCGTAGCATGTGGCGCCTTGATCGTCGATGCCGTTTAGGCTTCGGAGAGCCAGAGATACTCTGCGTAGAAGGCCCGGACCCCGATGGGGGGAACACAATTTCGAGCCATTCTTCATAATTTGGTCATGGATAACTTGTAACCTGGCCGGGAATAGTAGTACATACTTGATGTTCAGCGCTCTGGGTTTTTTCTTGGCGTCCTGGTATAGAGAACGTTGACGTTGTACTATGATGCTGTAATGTGGATATAGCGACACCCGCTGGTTTTCATACTGGATTTGGGACAGATCCCCTGCTTTCTGCAATAGTACATCTCTGCCTCTGAAATTTAATATTTTCACGATCAGAGGGTGGGTCTGGGCGCCGTCCGTCAGCCTGCCAGTGGTGATTCTATGCGCCCTTTCAATACAGAAAAAGTCTGAGAGGCCCTCCGGGGCCACGTGGTCTCTGAACCACTGGTCCATGAATTCGCATTCTGGTAAGCCTATGATTTGAATATTGTTGCGTCGGGCTCTCCCTTCTGCATCGTCCACCCTATCCTGGAGCCCAGTTACTTGCCGTTGAAGCTGCGCAATTTATTTCCCATGTTCCTTGTGTTGTGGCAGTATCTCCGCTAGTGCGAGTTTATTGTCCTTGACAGTGGCGGCAAGCTTAGTGTGATCTGTCTTTAGAAGGGTGAACCCAGTTGTTAAGGATCCTATTTGCTGCTCAATGGACTTTCTCGAGTCCCGCACTTCTTGCAGTATGAGATCTAATTTGTCTGGGGGGGCTCTGAGTTGGTAGGTGAAATACTGTTCATCATTTGTGTGGGGGAATCTTTGTCCTCTGTAGGTTGGGTACCAGTGTTGTTAGCGTCCGGAATCTTGCCCTTGGGGCACCCCATTGCATAGAGAGATCTTGTGCCATTCTTATGAGGGTGTCTCGAAGGGCACTATAAGTAAGGCACCGGCAGTGACCTTGAGTAAGTTCTTCAAGCCTCAGCGAGAGGGGCCCAATCACTTCAGGTGATTGGGGGCGGGATCCACCCTTCGCAGGTGTTGTAATGCTTGTGACAGGCACTGAGCACAGCTATAGTCCAATCACGGTTCCTGGAGGAACTCTTACAACCCCGTCAGTAGTGGATCAGGTCCTGCACTGATGCTAGGTTTTAAGGCCAGAGCGGGCCCAGCGATGTGCGTCGGCTGCCCCAGGGAGAGGTCTCCATGGGGTGTCAGGCAATTACCACAAGTGTACCCCAGAGGCAAACGTGCACATGCAGCAGTGTTCTAGGGCCAGGTCTCGGACGAGCCACGCACCACGCCCCGCATACTGTCCACTCCTCCGACAGTGCTCTTTGCTGTGAGATTGGGCTCCTCAGGGCAAGAGTGACAGTTGTGAATGCCCCTCTGGGGCTGCTGTACCGTGGCCCTACGCACTTACCGCCAGGCAGGTGGAAAAGACAGGAGTATGCCTCGGTGCAGGCCCCGTCCTCACCAGCGGCAGTGCAGTGGCCTCAAGCGGGAGTACAAGTCTGTGCAGGAGGCCCAGTAGGCGGCCAGGACACAAGGAGCACGTAACTGCTCCCCACTGCCAGCGACAGGATACATCAGTCCAGGTGGTCCATGTGGGCCCCTACGATTCCCTCAGCTATAATGTCACCAGTGCCTCAGGCCGATGAACAGGTCCCGCAGCCCAGCCCTGCTGCACTCCCCCACAGAGACCTATGATACACTCATCATATGGAGCCACAGTAATGGCCAGGGTGTTCGGTAAGGCAGCGCAGCAGGTACAGGGGCTCTACCCAGAGCAACTAACGGCTGCTGCAGGATGGTTATGGCGCTGCAGTCCGCGTAACGCTCAGCCACCCCCACCTCGAGAGTCCCTCCTCCGCCAATCCAGGTCGCACCTTCAATGGCCCATCTCAGGCCCTCTCCATAGATCAGGGTCCATGTATGGCAAGGGCAGATTGGGGGCCACAGGGCGCTCAGTTTCTGCCTCGCTGCACAGGTACGGTGGAATAATGGCATCTCCACTCGTCTCAATACGCACTCACGGCAGGCATCATAGCCCTCGCGGCCTCGGCACACACCAAGCACCTCGTCCTCACCGGTGCGGCCGGGATAGCCCAGCGCCCCGTACTGGCTCACCTCAGGGCAGAGGGCGGCACATATCCAGTGCGGGAAGTAGACCTCTGCGATGCCCTGCCTGCTCAATGGGAAGTACAGACATCCAGGCAGACCAGCAGGACACTCCCAGTGACGCAGATCCCAGGTCGCCACCGATCGCAGACTGTCACTCTCTGGGACTCTCGCCGTCCAGTCATCTGTGTGTACATAGGGAGGCGAGTGAGTGGGGTCCGTGCCACAGTGTCCAGCGCCACTCACACAGTATGTGAAGACCAAGGTTCTATGCCCACAGCACTCCCAGACCAGGCCGCGGCCCCTGCCCAGCTCCCGGGTTTCCTCGTCAGCTGGTTATAACAGCCGACCCCCGGTAATCAAGGCACAGCAACGTGTCTCGCAGCCCCCCAGCAGGGACCCTCTGGGGTTTTCAAGGCCGATGTCAACCAATCTTTTTGGATTTAGGCAGGATTTCCCTGGTCCGTGCGAGGAGCTCGCTCACAGTGTGTCTGCCATGTTTGGCGGTTAGCCACGCCCCCGGCAGTGTGCAGTGTATTTGAAAGGTAGGACATTTACTGGTGTGTTTTACATGTCCTGATAGTGAAATACTCATTTTGTTTTTCACTATTGGAAGGTCTATCTCTCCAATAGGTTATCATTGGAGCTGCCTTGTAACCTCCAATTGGGAAGAAATAGATATTTGGAGTTTGGGTTCCCCGAACTCAGAGTTTAAAAATACATCTTTTATTGAAATTGGTTTAAATTAAGTGTTTAAAAATGCTACTTTTAGAAAGTGGGCATTTTCTTGCTTTACAATTCTGTGTCTCCGCCTGCCTGTGGAATCAATGTCTGGTTTAGACTGACACAGTCTGTGCATTCACTCTAGACAGTCACACTAAGGGAGTGAGGGTGTGCCGTACATATCCTTATTGCCCATCACCAGGCTGATGGGCCTACATGAGTTAGAGTGGTGGTAGCAGTTGTCACTGACACCTAAATAGGGCTGTGCTTAACCTCTCACAATGCTGCCTCCACCGCCCTGTAGTGTGTCTGGACCCATGAAGGGCAAGGCAGGATCTGTGCACTACAAAGACTATCCTCTGAAGTATTCCTACGTCAAAGGCTAAAAGGGTACAAGTATTGGACTTATAACCCCAGGTTTTTTTTTAACCCTTCTGGATCAAGATGAGACTCTGCCAAGAGAAAGATCCTAAGTGTTGTCAGGAGGAGTACTTTCCCTTTGCTGAGCTGCTTTGCTGGGTTGGCCTACATTAGGTCCTTCTGTCTTGGAGAGGACAAAGATTGGACTTTGCTTTGGCATTCTGCTTAAGAAGATTCTGCAATGTCTTGTGTGTTCTTGCCCCCTTTTAGGAAGTCCCAGGGCCATCAAAGACTTTACCTGCAGCATCTCTTAACTCCACTGCTGGGAGCTCTGACCTGCCAAGTGGTGCCAATTTCAGTGCTGGGTCCTTGGAGGTGGTTGTGCTGCTTGTAGACTTAAAAATCCTTGCATCACCCTTTTAGCGTAATAGTCGTTGATATCCTCTGCTTCCTAACAAACCACAAACACCATAGTCTCTGCGTCACTGAAAGAGCTTGAAGGCTTCTTTTTGGTGTTGGGCTTCAAAATGCATTTTACCAAGTCGCAGGATATGAGTCTTGCTGATCCCCATAACAGTTTAGAGGGCCTTATTCGAAGAGGAGGTTTCTAATGGAAGATGTTGGCCATCACATATTTAGGGATTCATTTGCCGCCTCTGGCGAAGGACATATACTCTTGCAACATCCCCCCTCTACTCACGCCCCTCTTCAAGGACTTGTATCATTGGGGGAAACTTGAGATCTCATGGTTGGATAGATTAAAAAATTAACTTTATGCCTCAACTGTTTTGTGTCCTTCAGACTCTTCTGCTGGCCCTTCCTCCCTTGCTCTACAAACATATCCTCACAAAAATTCTAGACCTCATGTTGGGGGAACAAATCTCCACAAGTGATGGAAGCAAATTTGAGTAAACCAGTCTCAGAGAGTGGTCTGGGCTTCTCAGATGTTTCCACTTATATCTTAGCAGCACAACTCCACCCTTCCCTAAGTTGGAACCTCAACCCTGACAGGAAATCCTGGGTTCATGTGGAACAGGGCTTTTCTCACCCTCCCTTGTCAAGGCTGCTGTTGCTTTTGATGTCCTTTTAAGAAACAGCTCCCCCATTATTGTCTTTAACAACATTGCTCCTAGCTTACTGGAGAGAGATATGCCAATATAGGACATTCCCAACTTACCCTCCTGATGCACAATATTGACTTTCCCCCGGGTGTGGCACAGCCGGCCTCATTTTACTGGGTTCAGGTGGTACTCCCCCATCTTGGGTTGCTTTTACAATGATGGCAATACAGGCCCATGAGGTGACTTGATTACCAAATTTACCATAACTTGATGCTACAGCCTTAGATTAAACCAGGCACTTCATTGGGGGACGGGCCCCTCATACGTCTGGCTCTCTAATCCACTGATAACCCCATAGAGTCCTCTATCTCAATAACGTATGTCATGAAGGCGTAAGATGTCCCTATGGCTACCTCTTGCAGTTGACTCCTTCTCACAAACATGCTCATGTATTGCAATGGGAGAGGAATCATTGGTATCTTACATTTGTTAGACTAGCCAAGATGTTTGGGGGTTCAGATTTGTAATGGAAGAGCTACGGAGAGAGGGGAGCATTTCTTCACACATGGTGGTCATGTCTAGTGAGCCGCACATTCTGGGTTGAGAGTCAGAGAACATTGCAGTCCATAACCAACATTAAACTTCCACTTGAGCCACTAACTATTCTCCTGGATGATTGGGGGGCTGATAGAGTTTTTCCCACATCGTCTTCTCTGGGCCCACTGCTCTCCCACTTACTCTTGATCATTCAAATGTGTGTGGCACAGATGTGAAGGCAGCCACTTCCTCTTTCTTTAAATATTTGGTGGGGAGGTGTGGTCCATCTACCCCATGGAGAAGTTGACTGCTATCATTTGAGACCCGGTTGCAAAATTCAATGCTATGTGGCGCCCCTTTAATACTCATATCAAGTGCCAACAGTTGTCATTAGTGCTTCACATGACAGTGTCCAAAATAATATGCACCTCAGACATCCACATTATGTCCTCTTCTGACCCTGAGGAGAGAGGGATCTGCCGAAATGTAATTTTCATAGACATGATCGGCATGGGGTGGTATGTTGCAGGGCGGATGGGCCGTAGTGGGCACTGGGTATTTCTCCAGTTTGCCAGAGGGTTGGTTTTCTGCCCACGGGGTCCACTTTTCTTACTGGGGGCCGGTTTTGCAGCAGTGCTGAAATATCGGGCACCTGTAAAAAAAGCAGGAGCGGTGCTTTTTGCTAGCACCCCCCTTACACCCTGCTCCCAGGGTTTGTCTCGCAGCAACCTGCCAGGGCTGATTGCTGTTCCCAGTCCGGGCCTGGTATGTTGTATCGATTTTCTCATAATATCTGAGTGTAGATGTTCTGCTTTCCCATCATTTTTTAGCAAGGTTTATTATTCCTAGTGGAATTGTGCGATGTGTTATGTTTACTTGTTTTCTTTTTAAATTGCTAAATAAAATCGTAAAATAAAAGAAAGCAGACGTGGCGGGGCATGCCAAGATTGTGGAAATGCTTATCCATCCAAAACGTTTGTTTCAAGTAACAGCTGATGAGGATGTGAACGAAGGTCGTAGCTACTTTTATTAAGTCCTAGGCCTGTGTTTTGGAAAGGTCCATAGGCATGTTCCCTAAGATGCTTACACAGAATTAAGTGAAGAAGGGTGAAAGGATATACATTTTAGAAATACTTAAACCTGGCATTCATCAAGTTGGACTTGGGTTGAAGAATGTAAGTCCTTGGACCACAACATACGAGACGATCTTACGCTTGAATTGGCTGTGTTTGAATATTGTTTTAAAGATGATCTGGACCTCCAATCTGACACTTGTTACCCATTTATTATTCTTCTCTTGCGAATTCTCCCAACTATGGTGCCAATTCCGATCCTGGTAAAAAATTCCCCGTCCGACTCGTATCCGGATTTTTTTCCGTCCGAATCGTCAAAGTAGCGTACAAACTGCCAAGTACGATTCGAACGGAAAAAAGTCCATACGAATCGCATTGGGAAGATTTCCCCACACGTCCTCGGGTCGGGAAAAGTCACCGACACGTCCCCGGTCGAAAAACCCACCGTGCGGAAAAATAAAGTCCGACAGCGCAAGTACGATCCCTCCCGTCCTCCCCATTTCACAACCGTACGCAAAAAACACCGTCCGAACCGAACTCCCATAGCAACCATGGAGACATGTGCCCGCATACGCGCCGAACACCCCACCACCCCCCCGCCCGCGTATGTACGCCCCGAACCCCCACCCGTGTATGTACGCACCAAACCCCCACCCGTGTATGAACGGACCGAACCCCCACCCGTGTATGTACGCACCGAACCCCCCCAGCCGTGTATGTACGCACCGAACCCCCCCCCCCACCCGTGTATGTACGCACCGAACCCCCACCCGTGTATCTACGCCCCCGAACCCCCACCCGTGTATGTACGCACCGAACCCCCACCCGTGTATGTACGCACCAAACCCCCACCCCAGCACTGTATGTACGCACCGAACCCCCACCCCAGCAGTGTATGTACGCACCGAACCCCCACCCCAGCAGTGTATCTACGCACCGAACCCCCACCCCAGCAGTGTATGTACGCCCCGAACCCCCACCCGTGTATGTACGCACCGAACCCCCACCCGTGTATGTACGCACCAAAGCCCCACCCCAGCACTGTATGTACGCACCGAACCCCCACCCCAGCAGTGTATGTACGCCCCGAACCCCCACCCGTGTATGTACGCACCGAACCCCCACCCCAGCAGTGCATGTACGCCCCGAACCCCCACCCGTGTATGTACGCCCCCGAACCCCCACCCGTGTATGTACGCACCGAACCCCCACCCGTGTATGAACGGACCGAACCCCCCCCAGCCGTGTATGTACGCACCGAACCCCCCCCACCCGTGTATGTACGCCCCGAACCCCCACCCGTGTATGTACGCACCGAACCCCCACCCGTGTATGTACGCACCAAACCCCCACCCCAGCACTGTATGTACGCACCGAACCCCCACCCCAGCAGTGTATGTACGCACCGAACCCCCACCCGTGTATGTACGCACCGAACCCCCACCCATGTATGTACGCACCAAACCCCCACCCCAGCACTGTATGTACGCACCGAACCCCCACCCCAGCAGTGTATGTACGCACCGAACCCCCACCCGTGTATGAACGGACCGAACCCCCCCCAGCCGTGTATGTACGCCCCCGAACCCCCACCCGTGTATGTACGCACCGAACCCCCACCCGTGTATGTACGCACCAAACCCCCACCCCAGCACTGTATGTACGCACCGAACCCCCACCCCAGCACTGTATGTACGCCCCGAACCCCCACCCGTGTATGTACGCACCGAACCCCCACCCGTGTATGTACGCACCAAACCCCACCCCAGCACTGTATGTACGCACCGAACCCCCACCCCAGCAGTGTATGTACGCACCGAACCCCCACCCGTGTATGAACGGACCGAACCCCCCCCCAGCCGTGTATGTACGCCCCCGAACCCCCACCCGTGTATGTACGCACCGAACCCCCACCCCAGCAGTGCATGTACGCCCCGAACCCCCACCCGTGTATGTACGCCCCCGAACCCCCACCCGTGTATGTACGCACCGAACCCCCACCCGTGTATGAATGGACCGAACCCCCCCCAGCCGTGTATGTACGCACCGAACCCCCCCCCACCCGTGTATGTACGCACCGAACCCCCACCCGTGTATGTACGCCCCGAACCCCCACCCGTGTATGTACGCACCGAACCCCCACCCGTGTATGTACGCACCAAACCCCCACCCCAGCACTGTATGTACGCACCGAACCCCCACCCCAGCAGTGTATCTACGCACCGAACCCCCACCCCAGCAGTGTATGTACGCACCGAACCCCCACCCGTGTATCTACGCACCGAACCCCCACCCCAGCCGTGTATGTACGCACCGAACCCCCACCCGTGTATGTACGCACCGAAACCCCACCCCAGCACTGTATGTACGCACCGAACCCCCACCCGTGTATGTACGCACCGAACCCCCACCCGTGTATGTACGCACCAAACCCCCACCCCAGCACTGTATGTACGCACCAAACCACCACCCGTGTATGTACGGCCGTACCCACACCCCACCAGGGAATGTACGGACCGTACCCCCACCAGTGCATGTACGGACCGTACTGACGCCAAAAACACACGTACTGAACCAGGACAAACCATATTTATACAAGGAGAGTCAATTAGAGTGTCACCACACCACCAAACATCACATACACTGACCTGCAACTGCCAAACTGCCAAACAGAGGCCCAAAACTCAATCACTCCTCATAACACACCCACACAAATTTCAAACACAGCCACACCCACAAATGGACTAATAAAAATGGACCACACACACAAACCATGAGCCTTTGCAACAGACCCACTGCTGCCAGAGCCCACAGACGACCCACACCACCATACTTGAACCTCACACTTGCATACCTTCACACAACCACCTACACAAACACCCCCTCATCACATTCACACACACACCTCCACTACCACACCCACACACCCACAACCATCCACACCCACACCCCCACAACCATCCACACCCACACCCCCACAACCATCCACACCCACACCCCACGCCATGTCCACCACCAAGAATCCAAAGTTCACAAAGGAGGAGCTGGAGATCCTTGTCGACGAAATCCTCAGAGTCGAGCCACAGCTCTTTGGGACATTGGTCAGACAGACCAGCATATCCGAAAAAACGGCCATGTGGCAGAGGATTGTCGATTCTGTGAATGCTGTTGGGACCACCAGAAGGACCAGGCACGAGTGCCAATCCAGGTGGTACGATCTGCGGAGGACGGTCAAGAGGAAGATGACTGACAATCACAACCAGGGGAACATCACTGGAGGAGGGCCGCCCCCCAGACCGGTACAATACCATCCCTGGGAGGAGAAGGTGATGTCCACGCTGGCGGTGGAGGGACTACACGGACTGCCAGGACTCCCAGACCCTGGTGAGTACACAAACAACTCACCTCACATAGGGGGGATGCCATACACAATCAATCATGCATGCCACCCCCCCCAAGCCACCACCGGACACAACAACACTCCACAAACACACACATGCCACTAGCGCCTCCATGCCCCATGCATCAATCAGGGCCATGCCAAGTCACAGGCCACACAAAACACCAACACAACACAGGATGTGGTCGATGCTGGGAGTGGGGGCATCAAAACTAACATTGAGCAACTCACAAGCACACAACAATGCCCTCAGCCCATATGGCCCAGGGCACAGCCATACAAACTGTGTGTACCCACACAGTACTGTCTTGCCTGCAAATGGTGGCTGCCATGCAGGATGACATGGGTCTGAAGGCACAATTTGCACATAACAGCAGACAATGAAGATGCATCGCTCTGATAGAGTCTCAGCACACACCGCCACAGCAGCAGCCTACACTCAGACACACTGCCCAATGGGTGCCCGGAGAACAGGAACTAACTCACATGAACAAGCCAATGGCCATTCAAAGACCGGCTAACTGTGTGTGCCCAGGAAGCTGGCCTGAGGTGACAGAGGGTGACAAATAGAGGGAGGGAGAGGGGGAATGAGAGGGAAGGAGACAGAGGGGGACACAGGGAGACAGACAGAGGGAGGGAGTAGGGTGACAGAGGGAGACCGACAGAGGGAGGAGGGTGACAGAGGGAGGGAGGAAGGGAGACACAGGGAGACTAAATCACCCTTGGGTGGTGTGGCCATGTCCACTCGTCAGCCGGTGGACTGTGTGCATGCAGACAAGGTCTGGCAGTGCCTCAAACCCCCCCTACCGTAGATGAAGACCGGTCCATATGTCAATCTGTGCACGAGTCCATCCGTGCTGCAGGCACAGACCTAACCACACACCCAGTATACCCACCCACTGTGTCGGTAAGAACCCTGTCACAAATGCTTCAGTCACCTACCTGCAACATCAAATTGCCTTGGCAAAACACCATTTGGCCACGTACAGTGCAACACGTAAGGCGCCTCTGCATGGCTCGCTATGCCCGCACACCACACTGCTGACTGTGTACCCAAATAGATGCATCAACTAAGATTGTGTCACACATGCGTAAAGCCCTGACAGCTGTGGCCAAGGGACATACCCATGCACAAGTGCACTGTGAGAGGAATGCAAGACAGATCCAACTACCCAGAGGAAGAGTGCCAAATCAGAAATGCATGAAACATGGATGCCACATGTAACACCGTTAACATTGTCTCTCTCACACACAGGTCAACGTCGACGAACACCCCCCAACACTGGGGGGGAAGTCTCACAGGACCAGGCTCCGCGGGATGAGGACCCCACCGCCAGCGATGACTCTCACCACTCCGTGGATGACCCAGACCAACCTGGCCCCTCTGGTGTCCAACCACCTGCAGCACCTGCGTCAGGTACAACTGTGCCAACCACCACCCCCATTCCTGCCACATCCCAGGAGACGTCCAGGAGCCCTGCCCGCACACGACCACCCAGCCAGTCTGCCCAGGAGGGACACGGTCCTCCGGGCACCCAGGAGGAGGCAGGCGGCAACACAGATGCCATCCCTCAGGGGTCCCGGAGACCCGATGCGCCCACAACGGCAGGCCAGGTGCACGTGGGCAGGGGTGACGGGAGTGGAGGACGGCGGAGGCGCGAACCTGACCAGGCAGCTCAGGACCCGGTAGTGTCCCAGGTCAGCAACATCCTGGATACATACCGGCGTGACACCAGGGGCATGGACCAGATTGCGTCCACCCTCAATGACATCAAGGGGACCCTCCAGAAGATGAAGACCCTGCAGGCCCAGCAAAATGCCTGTCAACTGCAACACCAAGGAAGGATGGAGGATAGACAGGCTGAGCTCGTGGCGGTGCAAACCCAAATGACCGGTGTACTCCGTCGGATTGCCGAGAACATGGGCAACCCTCCCTGTGGCACCAGGCGAAGGCCATTACCAGACACAGGGAGGGATCAGGAGGAGGAGGATTCATCCGACGGAGCGTCACAGACATCGTCACGGCCTGCTTCCGAGGGTCCCCCCAGGAAGGTGGGTCGTCCACGAAAAAGACTGTGAGAGTCAGCAGAACATCACCATCTCCCAGGTCACCTGGCCTGGCACCTGGCCCTCTGGCCCAATAGCAGCACATGACATTCTCTGCCACATGGACTTGCTGGTCACTGTCTGACCTATGTTGACGAAGACTGTGGCATGGACTCTGACATTTTGCTACGGCAAGGATACCAACTCCCCCAGTGAACTTTGGATTCTACACTCCCGCTGTGCACCTCTTGTCATCCCCACAAACCCGTACCCCACCACAAATAAATTAATCACACTTACAAGATGATGCCGTGATTCTGCATTATTACAATACATGTGTGTGTCGTAAAGTCAAAGCATGCCTGATCTCAGAATTAACTCCAACCATCCAAACCGTGGGGTCGCAGTCTTGCCCAGGACACACATGTGTCCCAATGTATCATCTGATACAGACATGGAGTACCATACTCACCTGTGCTGGGCCCAACCAGCTGAGTGGTTCCCGCACAACTGTGGCTACAGACACATTCAGGGGAGCAACAGTCATGCGCAGAGGTCAGGGATCATGTGGAGTGACCTGGCTTGCCGCTCCCAGGTATGTCTAGACATGTGTCCCTACCATGTCCTGCATGCTTGCGTCAGGCGGATGTTGAGAATGGTGGCTAGGCCAAGGTTGGATGCATGGAGATGCCAGAATGGAGTTTTGGATCACAGTGCCACATGGTTGTGTTGGGGTTGTGGGCTGCATCATGAGTGTGGGCGTGGATCGAGAAGGTCATCCTGCAGCTGGCTGTGAATCATTCCCCCCATCCCGTTTGGACGTTGATGTGGCCTGGTTGCCCGATGCAGTAGCAGAGCTGTGCAGATGCACTCCGGATATGGACAAGTATCATGGGAGTCGTAAGGCACATGTCCGTAGACTGCAGGGTAGGATTCGACACGGATGTTGTAGTTGCCCTGGGGGATGGTCTCTCTTGCCTTGAGGTGGATGGAACTGTGCATCTTGTGCATAATACAGTTCCCACTCCCTGACAAACCGCTAGCATCTTGTCACTCTACACATAGACACATATGCACCACCTCTGAAAACTATGCCAGACATGCCGCACGCACAGTGGCAACAGGCCACCATTGACAGGGAAGAGGCACCTTGGAGACAGAGGGACAAATTTATTAGTCATGTGTGTTGGAATGACAATGATACTCTGTCAACACATACACAGGTCATGTGGATGAACATATGGGAGCAACACTGGCACCCCCCATTGCAACACAGATGCTGGTATTCCATTGAACTGGCACACAAGTGACGGATAACAGCTAAACACCCCCTGCTGCCACGGAGAGGCTGCTATACACCATTGAGGCCCTGATGGGGCAATCACACACCATGTCAACCCGGGGCAACCTGTATGTTTCCGAGGTCAGTGTTACACACATTGATGGCCTCATCACAATCCCCAATCCCCTGACACATGACAGTCACCAAGTCTGACCATGGCTCCAGGTGAAGCCTGCCCCATGTCATGTTCCCCATGTAGGATCCACATGTATGCAAATTGACCACACATGAACCGGAGAAGTGCACACAGACTACAAACAATTCACACACCCAAAACGCTGTGAGGCATCCCTTACCCTAAGGAGATTTCCAAACTTGCCCGTGCATGTGACGCAGAATCAGCACATGTTGCTGTGTTCATGAGGAGTAGCAGGAGCACAACAATGCCACCAGCAGACAGCATGCCCATGGACCTGTGGAAGAGAGACACACAAGGAGTCAGCCCAAAGGAGCACATCCGCAAGCATGTACTCAACACGTATCATGTTGTCAACATGACAGGTGAGAATGATGACCCTCGGACAACATCCTTCCATTGCGCCATCACTCGAGTGACACTTCAATACACACCACTGACTCACTTGGCAGACATGCAGATGGACACACACATTGCAACACATGCCACACACGGCCCAATGCGTGCACACTCAGACACTGGAACTCACCACTAAGCAAAGAAGTTGCGTATGAGCCGACTCCGCATGTCCTCCACAGCCTCCTCCTCCTCCACATCACTTGCCCCGTCACCAAGGCCTTCATCCTCCACGGGTGGATGGTCCTGGTCATCTTGATCCAGTATGAGTGGAACAGCTTCCTCCACTGCCATGTTGTGCAGCATGCAGCAGACGATGATGATCTTGCACACCTTCACCGGGGCATATGGGAGTGCTCCGCCGGTCTTGTGGAGGCACCGGAATCGGCTCTTCAGAAGTCCAAACGTCCTCTCAATGACTCTCCTGGTCCGCCCATGGGCGTTGTTGTAGCGGTGCTCGGCAGCCGTGCTGGGGTTGCGGACAGGCGTCATCAGCCATGGCATGTTGGGATAGCCAGCGTCCCCTACAAGGAAACATCATGGACAGAAGTGTGTCAGCACAGGCAGTGAGATTGGAAGATGACGCCAAACACTGAACTGCCAGAGTCTACCCACCAACAATACATGCTCGCTCGTTCCGCAGCTGCAGCATCATTTCAGGCAGCCTGCTACGCCTCATGATGAAGGCATCGTGTGCTGATCCTGGAAAGCGAACACAGACATGTGAAATCACCATGTTGGACAGACACACCACAAGGGCATTAATGGAGTGATAATGTTTGCGATTCCTATACACCACCTCCTGTGCCTGTGGTGGTACCAACGCAACATGTGTCCCATCTATGGACCCAATGACATGGGGCATCCCTCCCAGGGCATAGAACTCACGCTTGACATCTGTCAACTGCTCACGAATTGGGAATTTAATGTACTCATCCAGGTGAACCAACATGGCCTCTAAGAAATCATGCAGAACACGGCTGAACATCGTCTGGGACATGCCCCCGACATCAGCAATGGTATGTTGGAACGTACCCGTGGCAAGGAAATGTAGGGCTGCCATCACCTTCAACTTGGGTGTCAGTGCACTGGGATACCTGTGGCGCGGGAGGAGTTGTGCTTCCAGCCGGCCAGTCAACTCATCAATCAACCGTTGGCTGAATCTGTAGCGGCGTATACAGTCCCATTCATGCAGGGCAGCCATGTCTGGCATACGTCGAGGGAGAGGCGAAGCCCTGCAGTGAAATGGAAGGAACACCGAAGAGTGAGCACTGTACAACGACATTGTCAATGCACTGAGCACATGTTACACAGCCAATACACATATGCCACATTCTGAGTCAGGTCTGTGCCACATTTCCTGGACACGTACGCCAGTCAGGTGACACTCCTACCAAGGGACAGCCACTAACGGAGTGGGGCAAGCTCACGATGGCATGGCATGAGACTAGCTGTGGGCCAGTGTAAGTGAACATGCACACGCATCACAGGATTCACAGACATCCACACATGTGCAGAAGTAGTATGCGTATGGTACAGACAGGTTGGTGGATGCGATATGCACTGGTCACATGTCATAGGAATAGGACAGGCCACACACATTGCCTTGGAGGAGTACATGTCGAGACAGAACATACATAGAGAGCATGTGGATATGTACTTGTGTTGATACTCCGTGTAGTTGCATACATACACACCTCATGGCAAATCACATATGTGGGCTGGTGTGCGGAACAGTGTGCCATGGCCATCTACACACAGACACATGTTGGCAGCAGCAACTGCTGATGCATTGGACCACACACCTACAGCAAAATCATGGAAACACATGCCACACACATGACATGGTTGCAGCGTGCAATGCAGCCATACACATGTCATGTGTAATATTCCGTGTACCTGGCATCAGGGGACAGGTGCGGGTGTCCGTGACTGGGACATGCAAGTGACTCATGGCTCCACTAGTGTGTACGACATGCACACATGTCAAAGGAGTGCAGGGGATGTGTGGTACAATGCGCACCATCACACACGACATGTGTACACAGCTCATCGTATATGTGCTTTGCCCACACCTCAGGGGTAAAGTGCCACATCACATCCTGACACACCTGTGTCACACACATGTGGTATTACACAGACAATGCATTGGTGTCCACCTTTGGCAAAATCTGACCGCTCCATTCCTGTCTGTGTGCCGCCTGTCACCACTGACAGGTGTGAAACGCACCGTACATACGCTCTGAGTGCGTGTATAGGGTCCCTGGGCCAATATGGCCGCTGGCGTATGCGTACGCCACAGTAGTACGAACTGTACACGCGCTTGTACGGTCCGGATCACAATATGGGTGCGGGCGTATGCGTACGCCACAGTAGTACGAACTGTACACGCGCTTGTACGGTCCGGATCACAATATGGGCGCTGGCGTATGCGTACGCCACAGTAGTACGAACTGTACACGCGCTTGTACGGTCCGGATCACAATATGGGCGCTGGCGTATGCGTATGCCACAGTAGTACGGACCGTACAAGCGCGTGTACAGTCCGTACTACTGTGGCGTACGCATACGCCAGCGCCCATATTGTGATCCGGACCGTACAAGCGCGTGTACAGTTCGTACTACTGTGGCGTACGCATACGCCAGCGCCCATATTGTGATCCGGACCGTACAAGCGCGTGTACAGTCCGTACTACTGTGGCGTACGCATACGCCAGCGCCCATATTGTGATCCGGACCGTACAAGCGCGTGTACAGTTCGTACTACTGTGGCGTACGCATACGCCAGCGCCCATATTGTGATCCGGACCGTACAAGCGCGTGTACAGTCCGTACTACTGTGGCGTACGCATACGCCAGCGCCCATATTGTGATCCGGACCGTACAAGCGCGTGTACGGTCCGTATCACTGCTTGTGGGGTGCCCTAGGGCGTGGAACGCACCGTACCTGTGTGTAAATGTATGAAAACACAAAGGGGACACATGAGGGACAAGTATAAGGGCCTAAATGCATGATGGTTGCCATGGAGACTGAGTTAGATTTTTGAATTTGAGCACCAGGTGCCCAGCAGAAGTCAGTTTGAAAGAATCTACATTGTTGCAATGTGGATGTTGACTTGACATCATCATCAAAACTGAAACCATGCAAAGCCACACACTGGGGTAGGTTTGAAGGGATTGGATGAAACGTAGGATGCAAATGTGACTGACCAATCAATCTGTACTCCTATACATGAACAGGCCAGCCAGGCATATATAAGGCAGCCAGGTCCCATGAGAGAGCACTTGCCTGCACATCCATTCATCCATGACCACTGCTGCTGATAGTGATTCCTCTGGCACCATGTCCAGGACTGTGGAGAGGTCACAGCCATTCACCCAGGAGGAGAACCTTGCCCTGATAGATGTGATCCTCCCACAGTTCCAGAGCCTGTATGGTCGACCAGGGGTTCAGGTGAGTGCAGACTCCACTAGCTTAGACTGTGCCCCTTTTGTGTGCCAGTGACTTCTGGCATTGTGTCCATGTGTGACAGACATGCACTGTTGTTTGGAGTGGGTCCCAGGGTGTGGAAGGCCTCATGTCACCCATGCAGAGCATGCTGTGTTTCCTGTGTGCACTCCTCACTTGCATAGTGCCTACTGTGACAATGAATGCAAGGTGCATGCCACATTCTGCCTGCATACTCCTCCTGGGGATGTTGTTTCCACAGTCCTGATGTGATCCTGTGTTCCCCCCAGTGTGACAGGTGTCAGTACCCATGGATGTGTGTTTGTTCAGTGTACCTGTGCTGTGAGTGTCCAAAGGCCGTGTTCGTCCCCTGCACATTGGTGTGTGTGTAAGTCCCCTGTCATGTGGGTGAGTGCATATGGGGAGTGTTGCACACAAGCAGCATGAGGGATGGATATAGCCTGGCCATCCGATGTGAGCAGGGAGCAGTGCTGTGTGCATGCCGTGCTGAGCCAGCCCCACACCTGTGACACCCCCGTCTACTGGCACATGGGCAGAGTGAGGTGTGTACCCGCAGTTGGCAATGCCATGTGATTGTCCTGTACCTGTGTGTGTCTGTGTACTCTGCTGAGGTAGCATCAGTGTGCTGGGGCAGGTGACTGCTGTGAGGTGCTGTACATAATCCTGGTGTAGCCTGTGAGGCACAGTGTGATCCCTGGTCAGTGAGTGTGTGGTACCCCTCATGCCACCCGTGTAATTTCAATGGCACGTAGTGCATTTGGCCTTCCACAGTGGATAATGTCCCTATGACAAAGGTGCAATTAGTTGCATGCATACCATGGCCTGTTCATAAAGAGGATTGTTCTATATGTGTGTCTCTGTGTCTTTGCTCATGTGGATTAATGTATTCTCACTTTTGCATCCTCACAGGTAGGCGCCATTGCCAAGGGGGAGATCTGGAGGGAAGCCGTCAGTGCCGTGAGGGGTACAGAGGGTCGGAGGCGGAGCCTGTCTCAGGTGAGGAAACGCTGGCAGGACATTCGGTGCTGGACGAGGAGGATTGCACGGGTCCTGCTGGGGGACTCACCTGTGAGCCGTAAGAACCGTGGGCGCCGTCGTCTGACCCACATCCAGAAGCGTGTGCTGGCGGTGGTCTTCCCCGATATGGACAGGCGCCTACAGGAGAAGCAGCAGCAGAAAGGGGGTAGGTACATGTGTGTCAGTTGTGTGTCCCCAGCCAATGTAAGTGTGCAGTTGCATGGATACACTGCCAGGGTTTGATTGTGCAGTGCGTCAACTTCTCCACAAAGTAGCACAGTGCTGTTCTCACTCCCTCCCTTCCCCTCCTTGCCATGTGTTCCCTGGTCTGTCTGTAGCCACTCTTGCACAAGGTTATTTAGGCAGGCAGTTCATGCAGGTGCCCAATGCTAGCAGCATCATGTGTGGGGGTGATGTGCCACAGGTATGGGGACCTTGCGTGTGCCCTGGCCAATTTCAGTCATTGTGGTGTCCATGTCACTTGGCACTGATTGTGAATCACGACATAGGGGTGTATCTCCAAAATGTACAGCCTTCCAGCATGCATGTCCAATTGTGTGCCCTCTGACATGATGTGCCTGAGTGGGAGGCCTGCTAAGTGCAGGGACGGTTGCTTAATTTGCAGTCATGTCCATCCTGGACCATGGAGGAGTGTGGGCACTACTGTGCCCTGGGGCACCTCTTCCTAGGTATCATGTGCGTCATCCAACAATATGGCCATTTACTGTGTCTTCGCCATGGGTTGGGTAGGGTGGCATTGTACCCTGGGCTCAACTGTTAGGACCTACAGGTTGCTACATGTGTCCACTGTACAGGGGGACCCATTTTGCTTGTGCATACTCACAGTGGGCATTACCTGTGTGTGTTGTTGAGACAATCTGATGATGTTTGCCTGTCAATGATGTGTGGACATGCGCACCAGGGGCTGTGTGTGTACAGTCATGAATTAGTGGAGGCCATGTGTTTTCATCCCAGAGTAAGAGGTGTACATACTTTCTGCGTCTCAATGAGATTGTCTCAGGTGTGGGTGGTTTGTGCGTACAACGCCTACATGTCAGAAGCTTCATCCTCCTTGCTGGGTTTAGCCTGTGTGTGATGTTTGACTGGACATACGCTCAAGGTGCAGTGACCCAGTCATGTTTGGCCTGGTTTCATGTATTGCCTTTGCAGCATGCGGCAAGAGTAAATGGATATGATTCATGCTCATCCCTTTTTGACGACGCAGTGTGGTGCAGGTGCTGTGCACATTTGTCCCCAGAGGCTGGCTCCTCTGTAAATTTCAGGTGCAGTGATTTGCTGTTGTGTCATGCTCTCCATTGTGTCTCAGTGGCATGGTGGGTCGAAAAACTGTGTGTTCCATGGCCTACATGTGTACATTGTTTTGTAGGTGTTACTCCTGTTGCTTTTCAGGCTATGCAATGTGACCTATGTATATTTGACTCATGTGACATATGTGTACAGGTGTCTGATTATCTCCTGTCTCTTCACCTTGCCCACAGCATCGCCGGGGGACACGGAAGGAGACACTAGCACGGACCGGGAGGAGGGATTGAGCACCAGTGCCAGCAGTGCTGTCCTGTCTGGCACATGGAGTGGCACGGAGGCCGAAGGGAGTGAGGCAGAGGACCTGTCGACTGCCAACACAGACTATGACGCAGACGGGTCCGAGGCTGAGCTCCAAGAGGTGGCGGAGTCTGCCCCCCCAGCTGATGGCAGCCCTCCACATCCCCCCGCCACCTCAGGTTCCATCACCGGCCTCCCACATGCTCGTGGCCCTTCCCTCCGTGCTCGGTCCCCACATGTCTCCTTCCTGCCAGGCACCGCACCCCCTGCCCCTGTCACCACTGCTGCGGTGAGTGCGGAGTCTGTGGACATCCTGAGGCAGTTGCAGGTTGGTCAGACTGCGATGCTAAATGTCCTCCATTTTTATTTTTTTTTTTAATTATTTTTATTGCAGGAATCAGTAAATCGTTACATAATCGGCCAGCATTATATATCAAGCCATATCAATGAGACACAACCCTCCGTCCCCCCACCGTGAGTCGCTTACACAGCCATTTAGCCCACAACCCTAGGGTCGGGCGGCGGAATTCAGTGGGGGCTCAGAAGGATGTCGAAGCTGGCCTGGAGGACCCATTGTCCGTCATCTGCTTTTCCAAACAAGCCTATAAACCCAAAAAGAACACCCCACCCTTAAAACGCTACAAACCCAGGAAAACCCACCCACCCCCGCCATCAGCGCACGGCAACAACCGCAACAGGATCTACTAAAGGACCCATGGGGAGAGCAACAACGCTGAAAAGTGCAATCGTCTATCGGGACTCGGGGCGAGCCGCTTCCTCACGTTCAGAGTCGCTGGGGGCGCAATAATCCCTAAGGGCCTGCACTAACATCTCCCATTCCAGCGCTGCCTCCTGTGCCTTCTCATTACGCTGCCTCCAAGCTAGCTGGTATCTTAGCGTGCTCTCCCCCGCCGCCCACTTCAAAAGTTCGCTGTGCCACCGGCCTCCCGTCGGACCAGCTCGTGCCTTCCAGTTCCTGGTCACCTCCCGTTTAGCAAGGAGCAACCCCAAATCAATGAACTTGCTAGATATTTTATTCTTCTGGGTATGAGGGAACCAGTGCAGGAGACCAACCGCCGCGTCAAACGATAAGGATCTCCCCGTCGTCTCCTCCAGGGTCTTCCCCACTTCTACCCAATAGGATGTCAATCCCGGGCAGGCCCACAGCATGTGGAGAAGGTCCGCCTCCTGGGCCGGGCACCTGGGGCATTCCGCCGAAGTTGTAGCAAAATATCGCCTGATTTTCACCGGGGTCAAATATGCTCTATGGAGCACGTAGTAGTGGACCAATTGAAAGCGGGCGTGGCGTGTGCCCTTCCAGGCTCGCCGCACCAGCTGGGACCAGGTCGTCTCCGGGATCTCCTTGCCAATGTCCTCCTCCCAACGGTGTCTCAGGGTGGTGAGGGGAGCCAGCCCCTCATTGATCAGCCTGCCGTAAAGGCAAGTGACCGCCTTTACCGTGCCCGCAGACATCATCACGTATTGGCATACCGGGGATAAGGGAGGTTCCTCCTGCCCGCATCTCCAGTGCGCCTGGATCGCTCGAACAAGGGCCGAGTGCAGCAAAAAGTCGCCGCGGGGAATCCCGAAACGATCGATGAGCTCCTGGAAGGGCAAGAGCGTCCCGTCCTCGTATAGATCACCGACTAGCTGTAGACCGGCGTCCTCCCAGGTCGCCAACCGTGACCAATCGCCCCCATGGGGCAAAGCCGTTAGCATCCCCAGAGGTATTTCGGGCGCATACGGTGTCCTCAGGTGGCCCCGGGCGTGAGCTCGGTTCCAGCACAGGCGAACGGTCCGCTCCTCCAGTGACAAGTCCTGCAAGGCCAACCGTTGTCTCATCGCTATGAAGGAGAGAACATGCCTGGCCATGCCCGTTCCCCTCCTGTCTTCTGGGCCCTGGAACTCCCGGGCGATCTCCTGGGTGAAGGCCTGGAGCTGCGCCGCTAAATAATACTTTTCGAAGTCCGGCACCGCAAGCCCACCCTCCCCCTTCAGCCTCAGCAGGGTCTTGAGGGCCACCCGCCGGCGGCCCGAGCCCCAGAGGAATCCGACTATCATTGATCGTAATAGGCGAAACGTGGCCGGTGGGACCCAGAGCGGTAGTGTCCGGAAATAATACAACAACCGGGGAAGTGCCACCATTTTAAGCAAAGCGATCCGCCCTGCCACCGAGAGCGGTAGCGTGGCCCAAAAGCTCATACTGCCTCGAAGTGCTCGAATGCCCCGGGTAATGTTCCCCTCCAGGAGGTCAGAAGGTTCATGGTAGACATACACCCCTAGATACTTAAAGCAGTCGGGTTCCCATCTAATCTCCCTACCTAGAGCAGGGGTAGGGGTGCCCCTGCGGACCGGGAAAAGACAGGTCTTAGTCCAATTCACTCGGAGGCCCGAGACCTCCCCAAACTCCGTGAGCGCCGTCGCGGCCCCATGTAGGGCAGCGAGCGGGTCTTCTAGGAAGAGCAACAGGTCGTCTGCATACAGTGAAATGTAGTGCGGGCCCGAAGGAGTCCACAGGCCCGTGTAATGGGCTCCCGACCGGAGATGCAGCGCAAGAGGTTCCACCGCCAGCGCAAAGAGCAGTGGGGATAACGAACACCCCTGCCTCGTGCCTCGTTCCACCGGATATTGTGAGGAAATCAGCGGTCCCGCCCGAACCCTGGCTGACGCCGAGGCGTACAGAACCCTGGTCCACCTGATGAAGCCCTCTCCGAGGCCGAACCTCCGTAGCACAGTACAAAGGTAGTCCCATTCCAGGCTCTCAAAAGCCTTCTCTAAATCCACTGATAGGACAACCGGGCACGGGGCGTCCACAAGCGGGTCCCCCAGCAAGCGGAACAACCTGCGGATGTTCATGGTCGTGTTACGCCTGGGGATAAAGCCAGCCTGGTCCTCATGTACCAAGGAGCTCATGTGTCCGAGCAGCCTCGAGGCCAAGATGCTGCTCAGTATTTTATAATCCACCGTCAGCATCGCTAAGGGACGATAAGACCCCGGATCGGATGAATCCCTTCCGGGCTTGAGGAGCGGGACCACCAATGCCTCGCACATCGAGCCCGGGAGACGCCCAAGCCTCTTTGCCTCCCTGTATACTACCAACAACCTAGGGGCTAGGAGATCAGCATAAGCCGCATAGAACTCCACAGGAAGGCCGTCCAGGCCCAGGGTCTTATTTCTCGCCATCTTTTTAATGGCGCTACGGATCTCTCCCAGTTCTATGTCGGACCCCAAGGCTTTCGCCACGTCCTGCTCCATTGTTCGGATCTCTAGAGGCCGCAAATAATTATCGAGCAGGTCAGGGTCTCGGACAGAGCGACTGCGGTACAAGCGCTCGTAATATTGCCGGTAGCAGCTCAGAATCGCAGGCTGGGTGTACACCTGGGTTCCGTCTGCCCTGCGCATGGACGTCGTCAGTGAGGACTGCCGCGTCGGGTTGGCCAGCCATGCCAACAGCGCGCTCGACCTATCCCCCTCTGCAATGGACCGAACCGTATAGGCCTTATAGTCAAAACAACGGAGCCGTTCGACCTCCGCCGCCACCGCCTCCTTCGCCTCCGCCGTGCGTGCCTGTAATTCGAGGCGCCCGGGGCGGCGTAATTCCAGCTCGCGGAGTTTTCGATCCGCTGCCTCTAAGTCGGCGAGGATAATTCGCCTCACGCCGACCTGTTTAGAAATGCAGTACCCCCTCACCACCACCTTAAAAGCGTCCCACTCTGACGCTCTCGAGCTCGCCGTGCCACCATTGGACGCAAAGTACTCTGAGATCGTATCCCCTAGTTCCGCCCTGAAAACACTGTCCTCAAGGGTCTCGGGCCGTAATTTCCAGGTGGGCACCGCAGGCACCCCGGGAAACCAACGAAGGTCCAGCAAGAGGGGGTTATGGTCAGAAATGGTCCTGGTCAGCTAAATGTCCTCCATGCCCACACCCAGGTGCTGACCCAGATGGAGGCATACATGGAGGGCATGTCGGCTGCGCAGTCTGACCAACGGCAGTTGCTGAGGTCCATAGACTCCACACTGACTGCAGGACTGGATCTCCTGCAGCGCTGCCTACCCCCCCCTACCCCTGCCACAATTCCCACTCCCGTGCCTGTCCCACGCACATCCAGATGTCAGCGTGCACGCACCCCAACAGACACAGGCACCACACCACCAGGGAAGTCGAAGCGCACACCTCCTGTCACGCACACACAGGGTGAGGAAGGCACACCCACTGGGTCGGGGGGGAAACGTAGAACACGCAGCCACAGTGGGAGTCCGCAGTCCACACAACCCACTCCCTCCAAATCCACTCCCCTTAGCTCTCCTGGCCAACAGTCGGTGACAGCATCATCCACTGCGAGTGTGCCCCCCAGCCCCAGGATGACACCACCCCGCAAGCGGTGGAGGCGGGACCCGGCCAGGGGAGTTGTGTCCCCCACCCTGTCCACACCCTCCCCCAGTGGCGCTGCGACCCATCCCTTTGCCCCCCCCCTCCTTGGGGCCTGTGGTTGGATTGGGTGCGGGGGAGTCGCTGGGGGAACTTGCCGACGTGTGCAGCGCCATTCTGTCCTCCACCTTTGGCGCTGGCACCCCCCCTGTGGCAGAATCATCCCTCCCTGCACCCACAACACCTACCCTTTCCCCTCCTGTCCCTGCGGTGCCTGTTTCCACCCTCCCCCCTGATGCCCCCTCTTCTGTGGATGAAATGGACTTGTGAACTGTGCAGGCAAGCTAGGGGACACACGTCCCGATGTGTACCCCCCCCGGACTTTGCTGCTGGCCTGGCCCATGGCCCTTGTACATAGTGGACATTTTCTCAGAGATATTTTCCTGCTGAATAAAGCATTTTCTTTTGGTTTTGCACACTGATGCTTTCCTGGACTTGCTGTTGGTGCTGGTGCTCCCTGAGTTGGGGTGGTGATAATGTGTTAGGGGTCTGTGAAATGTTGGAGTGTGCTGCTCATGGGGTGTACCCTGCCATCTGCGTGCCATCACAGAGGTCTCTGCCAATGGTATTTGGTCATGTTTGCTCTCACTGTATGGTGACATTGTCCCAAGGTGTGTTCCATCCTCTGTGGAGCAGGCCATTTTCCCTGCAGGGTGTCTCCCAAATGCTGTGCTGTGCTGTGTCTACATTTCCTGGATGTGTGAGGGTTGCCGTTCAATATAGCCATGCTGGCTCAGCGATGGCTCCGCCTGCATCTGGGGTATCACCCTTGTTGGTCACTGAACTTGTTGATGGGGTATCTTGTCCTATGTCTGGGCACTGCTGGGAGGACTCTGCACCCACCCCTCCTGTGTCTGGGCACTGCTGGGAGTGTTAGGCACCCACCCGTCCTGTCTCTGGGCACTGCTGGGAGGACTCTGCACCCACCCCTCCTGTGTCTGGGCACTGCTGGGAGTGTTAGGCACCCACCCCTCCTGTCTCTGGGCACTGCTGGGAGGACTCTGCACCCACCCCTCCTATGTCTGGGCACTGCTGGGAGGACTCTGCACCCACCCCTCCTGCGTCTGGGCACTGCTGGGAGGACTCTGCACACACCCCTCCTGTCTCTGGGCACTGCTGGGAGGACTCTGCACCCACCCCTCCTGTCTCTGGGCACTGCTGGGAGGACTCTGCACCCACCCCTCCTATGTCTGGGCACTGCTGGGAGGACTCTGCACCCACCCCTCCTGCGTCTGGGCACTGCTGGGAGGACTCTGCACCCACCCCTCCTGTCTCTGGGCACTGCTGGGAGGACTCTGCACCCACCCCTCCTGCGTCTGGGCACTGCTGGGAGGACTCTGCACACACCCCTCCTGTCTCTGGGCACTGCTGGGAGGACTCTGCACCCACCCCTCCTGTCTCTGGGCACTGCTGGGAGGACTCTGCACCCACCCCTCCTATGTCTGGGCACTGCTGGGAGGACTCTGCACCCACCCCTCCTGCGTCTGGGCACTGCTGGGAGGACTCTGCACCCACCCCTCCTATGTCTGGGCACTGCTGGGGGTGTTTGGCACACACCATTCTTATTGCAGGTTCGGTGCGTACATACACGGGTGGGGGTTCGGTGCGTACATACACGGGTGGGGGTTCAGGGCGTACATACACGGGTGGGTGTTTGGTGCGTACATACACGGGTGGGGGTTCGGGGCGTACATACACGGGTGGTGGTTCGGGGCGTACATACACTGCTGGGGTGGGGGTTGGGTGCGTACATACACGGGTGGGGGTTCGGGGCGTACATACACGGGTGGGGGTTGGGTGCGTACATACACGGGTGGGGGTTCGGGGCGTACATACACGGGTGGGGGTTGGGTGCGTACATACACGGGTGGTGGTTCGGGGCGTACATACACTGCTGGGGTGGGGGTTGGGTGCGTACATGCACGGGTGGGGGTTCAGGGCGTACATACACGGGTGGGGGTTGGGTGCGTACATACACGGGTGGGGGTTCGGGGCGTACATACACTGCTGGGGTGGGGGTTCGGGGCGTACATACACGGGTGGTGGTTCGGGGCGTACATACACGGGTGGGGGTTCGGGGCGTACATACACTGCTGGGGTGGGGGTTCGGGGCGTACATACACGGGTGGTGGTTCGGGGCGTACATACACTGCTGGGGTGGGGGTTCGGTGCGTACATACACGGGTGGGGGTTCGGGGCGTACATACACTGCTGGGGTGGGGGTTCGGGGCGTACATACACTGCTGGGGTGGGGGTTCGGTGCGTACATACACGGGTGGGGGTTCGGGGCGTACATACACGGGTGGGTGTTTGGTGCGTACATACACGGGTGGGGGTTCGGGGCGTACATACACGGGTGGTGGTTCGGGGCGTACATACACTGCTGGGGTGGGGGTTGGGTGCGTACATACACGGGTGGGGGTTCGGGGCGTACATACACGGGTGGGGGTTGGGTGCGTACATACACGGGTGGGGGTTCGGGGCGTACATACACGGGTGGGGGTTGGGTGCGTACATACACGGGTGGTGGTTCGGGGCGTACATACACTGCTGGGGTGGGGGTTGGGTGCGTACATGCACGGGTGGGGGTTCAGGGCGTACATACACGGGTGGGGGTTGGGTGCGTACATACACGGGTGGGGGTTCGGGGCGTACATACACTGCTGGGGTGGGGGTTCGGGGCGTACATACACGGGTGGTGGTTCGGGGCGTACATACACGGGTGGGGGTTCGGGGCGTACATACACTGCTGGGGTGGGGGTTCGGGGCGTACATACACGGGTGGTGGTTCGGGGCGTACATACACTGCTGGGGTGGGGGTTCGGTGCGTACATACACGGGTGGGGGTTCGGGGCGTACATACACTGCTGGGGTGGGGGTTCGGGGCGTACATACACTGCTGGGGTGGGGGTTCGGGGCGTACATACACGGGTGGTGGTTCGGTGCGTACATACACGGGTGGTGGTTCGGGGCGTACATACACGGGTGGGGGTTGGGTGCGTACATACACGGGTGGGGGTTCGGGGCGTACATACACTGCTGGGGTGGGGGTTCGGGGCGTACATACACGGGTGGTGGTTCGGTGCGTACATACACGGGTGGTGGTTCGGGGCGTACATACACGGGTGGGGGTTGGGTGCGTACATACACAGGTGGGGGTTCGGGGCGTACATACACTGCTGGGGTGGGGGTTCGGGGCGTACATACACGGGTGGTGGTTCGGGGCGTACATACACTGCTGGGGTGGGGGTTCGGTGCGTACATACACGGGTGGGGGTTCGGGGCGTACATACACTGCTGGGGTGGGGGTTCGGGGCGTACATACACTGCTGGGGTGGGGGTTCGGGGCGTACATACACGGGTGGTGGTTCGGTGCGTACATACACGGGTGGTGGTTCGGGGCGTACATACACGGGTGGGGGTTGGGTGCGTACATACACGGGTGGGGGTTCGGGGCGTACATACACGGGTGGTGGTTCGGTGTGTACATACACGGGTGGGGGTTCGGGGCGTACATGCACGGGTGGGGGTACGGGCCGTACTTCCACGGGTGGGGGTACGGTCCGTACATACCCCTACCCACGCTCTGCGTGCCTGGGTACGGGCCGTACCCATGCCTTTGGTGGGTGGGTACGGTGCGTCCCCCCATTGTTGCGGTGCCGTGGGGTCCGCACCGTACACAGGCCTTGGGGGCGTGGCTACGGGTCGTACCACGCGTAGCCCTACATGACCCCAGCAATGCTGGTACGACCCGTACCAAGGCCTTTCTGACGTGGGTACGGGCCGTACCGCCATTGTTGGAGTGACGTAGGGGGACGCGTGGTACGTTCCGTACCCACGCTCTTGCGGCCTGGGTAGGGTACGTACCGGTTCGCGTGACCATCCACTTCCGTTGTGGCGGACGCTTGCGTTGCTGGCCTCGCCCCCACCCCCTGGAAGTGACCAGGCCCTGATGGTCAGGTATGTCCAGGCCATGTGTGATTTGGTACCATGTGTTGGTGTTGTGTGTCCTGCCCCTGCCCCCCCCTTTGCCCCTGGTTGTTGTGCTGACCTTCTGCGGCGTCTGCGTCGGTTCCTGTACGCCAGGTGGACTGCTAGGAGGGCAGGGATGGCACGTAGGTTCGGGTCCATGTCTGTTCGTCGCGTCCAGCTGCTCCTTGCGTGTGTCATCCTGATTTCCCGGCAGTTTTTGGCAGCCGGTAAATATTTTCCGTGCGGGATGACGTCGGTTCGAATCGTACTTCCTGGTTCGTGAAACGTAGGCTGGATGCGTACCGACGTCAGGTCGGCGCCTTTCAGGATCGGAATTGTGTTTAGTTTCTGTTCGGTCGGTGTTTTGTTCGATTCGTACGGAAATGGTGTTTCCGTGCGAATCGTACTTGCATTTTCGGATGGATTTGGCACCGGGTACGAGTCGGACGGAGATAGGGCTCCGTCCGACGGTTCGTACCCGGTTTTTACCGGATCGGAATTGGCACCTATATATGTCAACTTCTTAAAATACTAACTAATACGCAGAGCCACATTGAATTTGAAAAAGGAGGTCCTTCTTTTCAGAAATATATTTCGTTAAAGTGATAAATGCGCTGCAAACAGAATATATCTGCATCCTGCGTGAAGTGGAGACACAAGATTTAGACCTCTTGAAAAGAAGGTTTCTCCGTCAGATGTGAAACGAACGAGGTACTAGAAGTGTTTGTGATGGAGCCAGACAGACTCTCAATCCTGTGCCCGTAAATGCTTGTTATGCAATTTCAACATTTAAAGGCCTTTAGAATGCAATTTAATTTTACAAATGAAAATGTTAACGTTTCTGAAATGATGTATCCTGTTTCGTTGAAAGTATACAGCAGAACAAATGTGCATATAAATGTATTTCATATTTTTTCTACTCAAAACTATATCCCCTTGCCTTGGTTGCTAATTCATTTCAATTAGGAAAATAGACATGTTTTAATAAAATCTATTTCCACACTGCCTAATAACTTAAAGTAACCGTTCAATTGTTTGGTTCAACTTCCTTTCTTTTCTCAACAAATACCTGCACTCACATACTATTTTATATGTGTTTTTCTCTCCGATCCTTAGCTAATAGGAACGTGTAGTGTTCAAACTAAAAGCACAAGCATTCTGTCAATCCACTTAAGAGAGCCACTGCAATGTAACACACAATTATCTTCTGACAAATAATTAAGCACTTAGTTTGTCACCGTTTTTCAAAAGTAGTTTTCCCGTGACAGGCACACTCCCTACTTTCCTGAAAAAGAGGTAAACGTGTGATCTTCTTGGCAATAACATCAATTATGTTCCATACATGGTCACAAACATCAAGGAAATTAGTTGATACATCTAGCTGTATCACAGCGTAATTAAAATATCCGTCTCAGAAGCTACAACTTTCATATACTGTGATTTTATTCACGCAAGGATTCACAGTAAATAGAATTTTGCATGTTTCAAGTTGCATGTCATGTCTGTGTATGCAACGAACATTTATTTTTTTGCTTTTGCTTTTAATCGTTTCAAGAAAGAATAGAGCTTTGCAAAGTGTTTGACCCTATTTTGAACCATATCCTGTGGTTAAGTCAGACTGGCCCCCAGAACACTTTCATACTGTATATACAGCACTGTTTTTTGGACTCGGACTGGCAGTGACTGGTGGGTCAGTCTGAGAGGTCAGTGTGGGCCAGTTTGGAGGCTGTGTTCGCTAGTTTTGTGATGTGGTTTTAATAATTAGGTTAGCTGGTATTGCGATTATCTTTATATAATGGCCAGGAGGCTGTAACAGGCAGAGTTGTACAAGCAACGGTAGGTTACACTTCATGCACGGAACACTATGGGATCAGACTCTTATATAGTATGGAGGAAGCTCCAACAACCCCTATCAAGTGTGTGCGGTGTATTGTGAACTTATGATTTTAACATCATTTAACTGTCACCCAACAAAAAAATGGCAGCTGCACACATACCTTCCCGAAGTTCACCACTCTGCAACACTATCCTTCTCCCAGTTGGGCGGGTGCTGAATGCTGCTATGAACGCCCATTGCTGTATCTTATGCCAGTAGCAGCAACCGGGCAAGAAGTGCATAGGTAGAGTCGGTGGGCAAGGGTGGGGAAGAGGGGTGTGGCCACGTGCCTGTTCAACACGAGCTCTGCAGAAGTCTGATTGAAGAGGTGCTAACGGCAGAGCAGGCTCGATCTTACAGAGCTGCATAGGGACACCTGGCACAGTGGGAGTTGCTATCTAGGTATACAAGCAAGGCTTTCATTGATGTGCATTTTCTTCCTTTGGTAGATAAACTAAATATTATAAAAAATACTCCAGTATGTAGAGAAGTAGAAACATTCCCAGGTTCTTTATTAATCATTGTCTAAACTTCTGCGTTGCAAATATCCTCTACACTGGATTCCCCAACAAATTAATATCCAAACTCCAAATATTCCAGAACCAACTGACTCATGCCCTTTTCATCTTGAAGCAACATGACAATATCAAGCAGAGAGCAACGATTTAAAACTTGAACGCCTTGTTTAAAGTCTTAAATGTCGTAGTTCCAAAATACCTGCCAATTGTTTTCCTTTACATTCCTTCCAGATGTTTAATGTCATCCAATCCTAACTTAATGTCCATCTCTCTGACTTGCTATGAGATATTCAGAGGAAGGATCTCACTACCCCTGTCACTAGACATGGAATCTAACTTTCTCAAATTGTTGAGGTTGCTAAAAACCAATTTCCTCAAACAGACACCTGCTTAGCCCTCCTCCTTGTCTGCCTCTATTCTGCTTCTTTCCCCAGGCCTGTTTTTAGATCTCAAAAACTGGTTGCAGCCTCTTCACCCTGCAAACTGTTCCAGAGGCCTTAGCCTCTCTATCAGGATACATCGTTGATGGAGTAATTCAGTTGACAATACCACTTCAAAAGACGTTCAGTTATTGTCCAAAACGTATATTTTATTTTCAGTCTAAATGGTATTTAAATAGCATTTGCTACACCTGACGAGGCTTTGAAGTTGATTGTGTAGAAATGTGACTGAGAGGTCTAATAAAGTCAAGATACAGAATATGCCTTGGTCTTGGATATGACATAGCTCTTCCATGATATATAACACTGTTGACTCCGTGCCCCGGAGGCATTTGCAACCTGATTGAAATTCACTGAGAATGCCATTTGAATCCAGGTGTGATGAAAGTTTACAGATGACTACTGCTTCTGTTTCCATTGTCTATCTAACACAAGCTATCTGAGATGGGTCATAGTTTGAACTTGTCTAGGCCTGCCGAAGGTTTCTGTACACTTGGAATGATGATAGGAGGTGTTTGGGGTCTTGATCACATGGAGAGTGAGAAATTGTTCAGTGTATTGGGGAAGGTTAACAGTGCAATGAGACCCAGGTGAACCAGGTTCTCATTACAAACATTTCACAATGGGTAGGATTTTTTGAAAGACATACAGATTTTTCCATCATCATCAGTGTCTGGGATGAATCGCGAAAAGGGGTAGAGTAGACAAGTCATGTTGGGTGAGTGTCACCACACCACTGGGTGGTGGAGGAGATGTTGTCACTTAGAGCACTAGTTTTATTGGTGTAGAAAGTCAAGGAATTTGTCTCACAGGTCATTTTAATGATCCAGGAGGAGTGCCATTAGTGTATGGGATGTATTTATGTGATCACCTCATGTGTTACTCATAGGTAACCTAATCAATCATATGCGTTCATTGGACATGTCTAAATGAACATACAATACAAAATTTCATTATGCAATTGATTAAATCAAAAGACACTCTTCTTTTAGTTTCGTATACAGCTATTCATTGAACTGGATGACATACAATGAGACAATAGTGCAGACAACGCTTTCTAAACATTTGAACATATGTACGAGTAGATGCATAGACACTAAAACCCGCAAGCATCTGCTTGAGCTTCCTCCCCAGCATTCATGCTTATGAGCACAAGGATTGCTCATGCCCTTGGCTTGAGAGACACTGTCGTTCACATCTTGGACCAGCCCATGGGTGCATTTTAACCTCACAATCTTTCTATTTCCTGTTTGGGTGTGTCCGTAGGTCTCCAATGGAATGCATAAGGGGCTATTTTATATTTATTTTGTATCAGAAATCAGTTGACAAGTATTCTGGAAGCACCGAGGAGCAAGAGCTGAAAAAGCATCTGGAAAAAATGAATGCTGTATAAAACAAGCATTGACAAAAACAATCAGTCATGACTCTAAAGGGCCAATCTGTAGGTTTTGCCAATACTTGTTGCCAATTGCATGCATGAGCTAAGGGTTATGCACACACATTGATGGCTATACAGCAATGGGTTTTCTATTAAAGAATAACAATTCCAAGATGCCCTCCGACGTATGTGCAGGAGTCATGCCTGTCTCGTGTTTCGTGCATCACCATGCCGTGTGCTTCATGACATATATGCATATGTGTGTTGTGCTGCATGCTTGTGCATGCTTCAGGATGCATGTAGACATTTTGAAGTTATTGTTTTAATATGGTAGATGGCTATGTTAAAATGGTATATTTGAATGTTTAAAAAAATTAGAGGCTTGCACAAAGCACAAAAAATTAAGCAAGCATCCTGTCAGCACTTTATAGCTGTCTGGCTCTCATAAAAATAATAACAGGCATTTACAAAGCAATAGGTCTCGCATTTGCAAGAGTTTAAGCTATTGGCATTGTAAATGACAATGCCTTTTATTTATCAGTTTTAAAAAAACAACATATAAATAAAAGGCATTGTCATTTATAGCCGCTTGCAGCTGTGTGCAGAGTTCGTGACTTTGACCTTAACACCCTGTTCGTTTGCCTACAGAAGTGGTGGAGTGGAGCTTTGGTCATTTTACCGTGGCCGAGGAGAGTGTGAGGCGCTTTCAACAGGGGCCGGGACTGCGAGACCCAGGGTTCCGCGCAGGATCAACGCAGCGCACCTGGAGTCTCTTCCCGCCCCCTGCTCCTCCTATAAAATTGTGCCCCTGACGCATAGCGGGACGCGTGTGCGGGACGCCGGACGAAGCCCGGACAAAGGGCGGACAGTCTTAGACAGTCCGAGACAGGCTGAGACTGGACTGGACACGCTACTCAGCCCTTACTGTCTTCGTTTTGCGTGGTTTGCAGTAAGACTATTCATACTTGTTTCTACTTCTTGGATATACCGTCATCCATTATAACACTGTTGTTATTTGGTTATTATTACTAGTTCAAGAAGAATGCCTAAAAAGAATTTAGCGGCGGGAGGTAACTCAATAGAAAACTATATGATACAAGTAGTCTCTAAGATTAACAACGAGAGGCGCGAATCCTTAGGTCTTAGCCTGTCCCCTAACTTATCTCCCCTAAGCCCTTCACCTGATTCACCCTGGATTGATAAACCTTCTCAGGTCGAGGGAAGTGCAGTTTTAGACTCTGATACCTTAGAACATGGCATTTCAAACCTGAGTACTCGTACAACACAGGGTCAAGATATAGCTCGGGCTAATGACTCGGAATGTCAGGTAGTTGACACTGATCAAGACCAAGATCAAATTGTGCAGGAGAGTGAGCAGCCAAATAATGAAGCTGATCCCCCAGTTCTAGATCATGCGCCACGTGCCATCAGAAAATGTAGAAAAACTCAATTATACCGTGGTGGAGTTCTTTTAGGGAAGAAGAGGGTTGCGTCACCCGTGAGAAGTAGGGACAAAAGCAGGGGGAAAGTAGAAGAACCCGAGAAGTATAATGTGGATGAGGAGTTATTATCAAGATTAGCTGATTTAATTGACACTAAACTTAAAATCTTAATTAAACCAGTAGTGACCAAATTGGACAAGCTAACTGCTGATATAAAGAAACTAGGTGCAGATCAAAAAAAGTTAGTAGAAGCTGTGTCTAATATATCAGACACAGTTACCAGCCTAGCTCTACCCGTAAAAGAGGCTCTTTTTCCTTCATCTGAGGGAGGCACTACCTCAAACACTATACACGCAAATCTACAGGAACAGTCCTCAACTACAGCGACACATCATTTACTGCCAGGAGATACATTACCCCCAATTCCGCCTGTAATACCTGCACCTACTACAGAAGAAGTTATGGTACAGTTTCTGGAAGATGCGGCTCCATTAGTACTGGTATTGGCTAACGTCCCCCCACTAGCCCCAGACCAATCAGAATCCCCCCCGGCAGTAACAAGTAAGGCCCTGCACTGGTTATCAGGCAATATGCAGCTGGCCCCGTGGGGGAAACAACAGCTAGCTGGTGACATTAAGTCAGCCAGAAGGGTCCCATGGATAGGTCAAAACCCTAAAAAATTCAAGGGTGACTGCATTATTATAAATTTTGCCAATTCTGCAGTTTTACCAAACATCCTGCCAAATATTTTGCCGCCGCAGTGCAGAAGAGGTACCATCATTCCTCTCACCCTAGAATTTTTCGGCAAAAAACAGCGGAGCATGTCCTATCCTAAGCCTACCCATAATTTCACCAGGCCTATATGGCCAGCGACATCTAATGGCTGGGGTTTTGAGGTACCAACTAATAATTGGGGGTATAGTCAGGATAGAAGGGAACGTCCAATACGACCACCCCCTCCAGATCAATATTACTCTACTCATTTTAATAATCACTTTAACATCCCCATCTCCAATAGGTATGGCATCTTCTCAGATGAGGGGGGACTGGATGGGGTGGAATGACTACCTGACACATCTTCTAACCTCCTCCCCACCGACCGATTGCCAGAAGTTACAGACTTTGGAGATATTCTACAAGGGTTAGAACCGCAAGGCAGTAAGGATGGGGGTTTGGTTGGCTGGAATCAAATAGATATACCAGGTTTACCCACTGATATAAACCCAGCCTGTCCTCAAGCTTGTTCTTCGGCTAATCCCGGGACAGATGGGGTACGCTGCTGTACAGGCTTAACACCTATCACTCAAATTGTATGTGGAAATGTGGCTATAATACAACATGAACCAATTAAATATAAGGAGGGGCTATTATCCTGGAATATAGCTGGACTGCAGGATAAATTGTTTAATATAGATTGGTTATCCTTTGTTAAAAATTACCCCGTTATATGCCTCCAAGAAACCTGGGCAGTGGGGAAAAATATACACATTGACGGTTATGAGAGTTTTATAACTTCTGCAGTTCCTTCACCTAGTGGTAGAGCTAAAGGGGGTTTGGCAATCTTTGTTAACTTATCACTAATATGCCTTAAAACTGTACATCACTCTGGCAATAATAATATTCAGGTTGTCGAATTTAAGAGGGGCAGTACAAGTTTTGCTCTGATCAACTTTTATAACGCAGTGAGTCAGTCTGGCGATTGCAATATGGAGTCATTGCGTGAATTCCTAAGGGCCAAAGATGATTCCCTTCCCCGCCTTAAGATAATAGCGGGTGATTTCAACACTCATTTATGTGGGAATCCTAGCCTGAGTCCTGTTGGTCATTTGGGTTGTAACAATCTGGAAGGAATACACTTTGATCACTCGCGAAGGGGTTCATGTTTAAATGACTTAATGAATGAATATAATCTTTTCACTGCTATGTCAATAGTTGAGGAACAAACTGTATTTTCAACCCCTACTTTTAAAGGTCACGCAACAGGGTCATATATAGACCATATTCTATTATCGGCAGAATTTGTTAATTTTGTTGGGGATTTTTCGATTATTTCAAGCATTTTTAGCGATCACAATCCTTTATGTATTACTATGGGTGTGAACTTACTCGAAAAACATAACCCTCGAGAGGACTGTGGTACCACTAAATGTATTAATGGTAAGCGACGCTTAAAGTGGTCAATGGTGGACTGTAAGCAATTTTATTTTTCTATCAACAATGTATGCCATCATGATCTGATAACATGTACATCTACTGCTTCAGCACCATTACAAATTCTGACGTCTTTTAATGAGATTGCTAAAAAGGTGGAGTCACTTTTAACGTTACCTGCTAAGAGGATAGCTAACTCATCCAATAATCCAAAATGGTTTGACAGCAACTGTTCGAAGGCCAGTCGCGAGCTCAAGAAAGCATTAAAAACAAACCAGAGAGATCCTTCAACCATCAGGGTGTTGCGGGCTGAGTACAAAAAGTCTCTTGCCATTCGCAAACGTGCTATTAAGAAAAGCGTTTGGGAGTCCTTGTTAGATCCAGAGATACTAAAAAATAGCCCTAAGTTCTGGGAGATCATTAACAAGCCCTTATTTGATCATCCCAGTATTTCAAGTACAGGCACCAAAATCCCAGAAGAAGTTTGGATTAACCACTTCAGTTCCATTTTTAAAGGTAATGGTTCCCAGGTACAATGCAGTCTAAAAGAAATTAGTGAAAAATCCCTGTTCTTCACAACTGATGAGGTAATAAAGGGCATAGAAGGCCTATCAAACAACAAGGCCCCAGGACCTGACGGTCTCCCTCCTGATCTTTTTAAATCTTGTATAACACTCTGGGCACCGGTCCTTACAGCTGTACTTAATGCTGCTGTGCTTTGTGGATGCCCAAAATCATGGGGGGTATCCACTATTGTGCCTATTTTTAAAAAAGGAGACCGCAGTAGCCCTGCCTGCTATCGACCAATATCTTTAATAAACTCCGTGGTTAAAGTTGTGGGAGGAGTAATTTTGAACAGATTGGTCAGATGGTCAGAAGAAAATAATATAATATCTTCAATCCAGTATGGATTCAGGCCTGGTCATTCTACGATTTCACAATGTTTAAACTTATACCTCATCATCGCGAAGTATACTAAGGCTCGAAGAGGAACGATCCATATGGCGTTCATGGATCTTTCCTCGGCTTTCGATTGTGTGAGCCGGGGGAAGCTCTGGGACGCCATGCTAAAAATGGGTGTGGATCCAAACTTAGTTGATTTGTTAGATGATATGCACTCGGACACCAATGCAAATGTCAGATTCACCCAAGACCTGAATGTGACCAAAGACTTTGGGGTGCATCGTGGTGTCCGACAAGGCTGCATCCTGGCCCCATTCCTTTTTAACTTATACATAAATGATCTGAAAGAGCATCTTTTAAGCACCAATACGGATTATCCGTACATAGGCCGTAGGGGGCTGCCAGTCCTTTTATATGCGGATGACGCAGTTCTCCTATCAAGAACAGCAAACGGACTACAAATCTTACTAGACTCCTTCCATTCTTTCATGACCTCAAGAGAGTTAAGCATTAATAACTCTAAATCATACATAATGAAGGTCGGACAGGGAAATAAAAAAGTAAATTGCCTAAATGTAAATGGTGTACGTATTCCTACTACACATACATTTTCCTATCTCGGGGTCCTCTTTGACAGTCAATTAAATTGGGGACCCGTGATTGAAAAAAAGAAGGGAGAAGTCACTAGGGTAAACGCGGCAATAATGGACTTTTCTAAGAAAGTGGGCAATAGTCCAGTTGCCGCCTTGCTCCAACTTTACCAAGCAAAAAGTGTCTCCACAGCGTGCTATGGAAGAGAAATTTGGGGTTATGTTCCTCCGGATCCCTTACAGACTGTTGAAAATAACTTCTTGAAATTAGTATTAAGGGTTCCCAGGGGCACGGCCAACTTCTCCGTGCACGAGGAACTGGGGGTTTCCTTCGTAAGTGACAAGATTGCTGTTAATCCCATGTTATGCTGGATGAATTGTTGGTTAAATGATAACATTCCACTAACCCAGCTTATTTTAAGAGAGTCACTCACATGGGACAACAGGATGAAGGTTCCCTGGTTAAAGTATCTTTTTAAGTGCTTTGCTGATCTAGGTCGCCCTGAACTCTTTTTATCCCCTGAATCGATCACTAAACAGGATGTTATAACGGTCAAGAAAGCTTTTATTGATCTTAGAATCCAAGATAGGGAATCACGTGAGCTAAAAAAAGAAAGTGTTCGTAATCATGTATTAGTAAAAAGCACCTTGCTCATGGAACCCTATTTATCCTGGCAATTGTCCAGTTATGACCGTTTCTTACTGATCAGGTTCAGGTTTAATCTGTTTCATTTTCTGCTGGCTGTACCTAGGGGATCTCATCGTGGACAAGTGTTGCCGGCTTGCGGCTGCGACGATATGTCTCCGCAAGACCTGGCACACTTTCTTTTCTTTTGTCCCTTTTATACTGTACCGAGGAATCTATATTTAAAACCCTGTCTGAAAAAACTAAATTTTATACAATATCGTCCTGCACTGCACTTTCTACAGCTATTAAGTTGTGAATATACCTTGTATCTATGTAGTTTTTTAAAATTGGCAGTAAAATTTAGAAATAGTATGGAAGGATAAAAATAATATATGAATTGCTATTACCTCTTTTTTATAATGGACTCCACAAAATACTCTGAATGCTTGTTGTATATTTGTCTTCACCTGCTTATCTTACAACTGTATTTTATCTTTATGTATTAATGTGTTCTTTTTAAATGTAGTGTAAATGCTTTTATGGTTGTCAATTCGCACAACCGAATAAAGTTTATTGACTTGACTTGACTTGAAATGCCAATAGCTCAAACTTTCGCAAATGCGAGACCTATTGCATAGTAAATGCTTGTTTTTGTGCAGGCAGCACCTGCGGTCTCCATTGGTCAGTGAGGGTCACTTTGGATGGGGTATGCTCCACACAGCCCACCAAGAAAGGCTGGACCTATCCTTTAAAACATATACACAAACTTTCCATGTAAACCTTTCACACATTCACACAAACATCAGATGTTTAGGATTTTTTCTGGCTATTATTTTGTTCCCAAAATATCACAGACTTTTAAGCACATAAGAGCATGCTTATGTTTTGTCCGGATAGTCCTATTGGGTAAACTCTAAACATAACATCTAATTTACAATACATTAAGAAGGTCTACAAATGCAGCCCAAAATTGTATTTTACTGTGCAACTCCTCCTCTCGCACACACATAAGTAAATATACCCACAGTGTCCACAATCGGGCAGTGTCATAAAGTCCACTAGTGCAGGGCAAACTTAGCTTTTCCTCCTTACGAGGCCGATAAATCAAGTACAATTAATTATAGAAATAGTAGCACCTCTTATTTACGGCACTTAGACATTAGGCTAACTTAAAAACAATGTACTATTGTTAAAATGCCTTAATTTGGTTGATCTTAAATATATTGTCAGCTTTAAGATTTCTTCGTGTTCAGACACTCCTTTTTTTCCGCGGTTAGCCAAGGCTTATTGAGAACGGCATTGGCCCCTGTGAATACTTAAATGCTGTAACTCTTTAGTCACAAACTGGACAAGTAAATGCCTGCCGGGTTTAGTCCTACACCAGACAAGTAAATGGTGCTAAATGAACACAGGGTTTACTGCGTTACAAAATAGAGGTGGCTAAAGGAGGGGTGAAAGGATGCGCAAGAGCAGCGGGGGGGGGGGGGAGTAGGGGTGGCAATGGCGCAATTCGGCAACTTTGGCCTAGGGACTGCCAAGAGGTGAATTGCAACTTTAAGGGGGGAGAGGGGCTGCCCAGGAGGCTTTGAGATAGGGAGGATGCCTAGGCAACAAAAAGCACACTCGCAAGCGCCTGCGCTGCCTTCGCACAATTGCGGAATAATGAATGGAGGACTGGGTGAACTGAATCAACCAAGCCATTTATGTGTCATTTGCAGGCTTGAGTCATGACTCGAGAATGGATGAATGGATAAATGAGTAAACACATGGATAGATTGAATAATGAATCAACTGGTTAATTAAATCAATGAATGAGTGCACTTGTGGATGAAGTATAATACTCGATGATAGACTGACGCTAGAGCATCATATTAAGGAGGTGACATCCAAAACAATGTACACCATCAGGATGCTGAGGAAAGTGCTACCCCTGTTGCCCCAGGATAGCAGACACATGGTGGTCAGGGGGCTGGTTTTGGCTAGACTGGATTACTGCAATGGACTTTATTTAAACGCGCAACACAGAGCATTGAGTAAACTACAGATTCTGCAGAATGCTGCAGTCCGTCTACTTACGGGCTCCTCAAGATTTGCTTTGGCTTCCTTGGGAAGAAAAGCCTTGCACTGGCTCCCTGTCAAAAGCCGAATTCGGTTCAAGGCACTGACCATGACTTTCAAGGCATTGCATTGCCTAGGCCCAGAATTCCTAAAGGACCGACTACACTGGTATGTGCCGGGTAGAAGCCTGCGGTCAAAAGAAGCGAATCTGGCCCATGTTCCGTGCATTAGGAAAGCTCGCTGGGGTGGTAGGAGTTTCATCTATCGGACCGCGAAGGCTTGGAACGACCTCCCTCTCTATCTCAGGACCATGACAGATCTTCTGCCATTTAGAAAGCAACTCAAGACCTGGCTGTTCCTTAATGAATAACCCCGGTCATCCATCTACTAGCTCCCCCAGTTTCAGGACTCTCAGGGTATTCTAGACAGCGCCAGGACACCTCCGGGTAATTGCCGCGCTCTACAAATTTCAATAACATAACATAATATGAAAGACTGCATGGATAGATGGCGGATAAATGGAATCAACGGATGAAGATGAATGGAATCAATAAAAGAATGCTAGGCTACCATGAATATATGAACACATGGTTTGATAAATGCATTCAACGAAGGAGCGTGTTGCCTCGTGAAAGCTGAGGCTATCACAAATGAATGAACGCAGAAATTAGTGCATTAATGAATAAATAATTAATGAATGGATTAATTGAATCTGTTAATACCCTTGCCTAATGAAAGCTGAGGCTACTGGCATTGAATGAATGAATGGATCAATTAATGAATACTGTTGTCCCAAGTGAGCTGCATCCACGTAGATAAAGTTATGTAATGTTTGGTCCAGTTGGTAAGTTTGGTCATAACTTGATTGGAAAGCTGGCTTTATGAACCAAATGATCGCTGCTGGCACCTGCAGGCACCTAAACATCAAGGCTCCGGCTTCTGGCAATACCAACTCAGTGCTTCATCCTTCTAAGGTCGACAAATCCAATACCATTAAATTTGGTTACAGTTGCTCATATAAACAGAAGAGACGCGTTATAAAGTGCTATTGAACGTCTATTTTAACTACTGTGAACGATCTGCAGTATTTTAAGCAGGGACATTGCGCAGGAGAGGCCCCAACCTTCCAGGGGGCCCTAACCCTTCAAGGACCGCATTTCGGCAACTTTGGCCAAGGGACTGCCAAGAGTGTAATTACAACTTTAAGGGGGTAATGGAGCTTCCCAGGAGGCTTTGAGATAAGGATAATGCGGATGCCTGGAGATGCCTGGACAATAAAAAGAAAACTCGGCAAGCACATGCGCTGCCTAGGCGCACTTAATTACTGATTTCTCAGCTATTATTTACATGGGGAAACACAAAAAGTGCATAAAGTTTACGTGGTACACGGTCTGCTCCTTTGCATGCATGCGATGTCCAAAAGGCCCCTGCGTGGAGCCACTTTTATCTGAAGCTGTGTAAGACGAGAGGCTGCCAGTGATTATAATAGGGAGGGGAGGACGGGCCTAGCTTGCTGAAGCCTTTTTGACTTTTCTGAATAACAGCAGCACACTGAAGTCAGCCGGTGTGCGCTGGCAAAGCCCGTTCTCACCAGCATGCCTCCCATGCCTTCTGTCTGCTGCCCAGGTAATCAAAAGCATACTCACACTTAATTACTAAGTACCCAGTGGAAAAGCTGGTAAAGCGAGAACCAGTCCGCAGGAGCTTTACGAAGACAGGGATCAGGACGCCGGGCCATGCGTTTGAAAAGCAGGAGGCAGCTGCAGCCGGGGAGAGGGAAGAAGCATGGGCGCACTGAGCTTAAAGAAGCACAAAGGAAACAAGCATTTGTGTACGAGGCTGGGGACACTGAGAAGATGAAGTAGTCCCAAAGCTAAAGAGATACCAACCTACAGCGTAACTAAACTGTAGTTGGTCGGTGCTGCTTTCTACAAAACGGAAGTGACATCTCGGATGGCTAGCCAATAATGAGCCAGCTAAGCAGGGCAACGCCAGAGTGAATCAATGTCAAGCGGCAGGCGGGATTACCCTCCATTTTCCGTTTACTTTAGGTCTTGCAACAGCGCATGCGCTGTCTAGGCTCGACCTAAAAATGAAAATGTTAACACAGGGCGTGGGTTTGTGAACATCAGAGGGTAGTTAAAAGAGAACTGTTGGGGGGGACGAGTAAATGGAGGAAATAGAGGAAAGAACAAAGAAATACTTGCCCTCCTAAGGCGTGCACAATACTATATAAAAGAAACATTTCTAGTTATGCAGTGGAAAGATATAGCTCATCAGAAACTGTGACTGAATTGCTCCTGGGTGGGACAAATATGATAATAGGGTTTAAAGCCATTGAATCAAGAACGACAACTGCAACAGACCACAAAGCCATCAAATCATGAGCATAGGCCTAACCCAAAGCCCATTCCAAGTGTGTGATGTTATACACTGGAAACACTAAAGCTAAATCAGTCTGCATCCAGGACCCGTAAAGGCTGTTTTATTTTCCACAGCATCCAATATTCATTTGATTTTTTTTTTTTTACTTTGAAACAATAACTTTGGCGTTTGTATAGTGTGTTCTCGCCATACAAATTTTCAGCCTATGGACTTTGCCAATACCTATTCCAGTTTACTAATCAGGTAATCAGCGAGGGGCATATAATATGGTTTAAAACTGATAGAAATGCATTATCTATGCAATATATTAATAAAGACAGCATTACATATGACAATAATGGACTGCTACTGTTATAAAGTAATTTCCATCCGTGAAATAGTCAGTCACTATTTGCTGATATAGAAAAATAACATGCTCTCGAGTTGCGATCATCATGTATTCAAACGTACACTGTTTGTAAATACTATATAGGTTGGCCTGTTTTGCTTTCCAAATAGCCTGCACTAATTACCTTGATTTTTTTTTTATTACAAACATTTTTAGTGGGGAATGTTTCCTATTTTTTATATTGTGATTTTTTTTGCAGAGCCATTTACTCATGTAGAAATCAAATGCAAATGTAGGAAGTGGAACTGCAAAACCATGAGCGTGCTGAAAATAAGCATTTCTCAAAAAGTCGCCACATTGTTAAGCAGAAGTTTTGTGGACATAGTCATTCCTCAGCCACTTGCCACTCCTTTTCTAATACTGCAGAGAGCTATTCCAGCTGACTTGGCACATTTCTTTTGCAATACCTCAGGCTGGGTTTTGGCTTCAGGAGACAATATTGATTTGAGCAGATACAGACATGCATAATGATACTCTGTGTTGATTGCTTCTGTAAATGTGTTTCACCAGTTATTCCAAAACAATGAATTATCCTTTCGGTGTTTGTTTTCTTTGAATTATTGCTAAAACACAGCGTGAAAACAACACCAATCCTGTAACAGAATGTGAGCATCTACATTAACCCCTTGCGTTGGTTGATTTGAAATGTGCAAAAACTTGCTTCACGACGAAGGGTTTTCTTTGGAAGCAACATTCTGGTTCCCGAACAAAGACTGAGGGTGAGGCATTCGAATTTCAAACTTAGTTATTATCTAATCCCAATAGAAAGGACTTCAAATATTTCACTTTTGAAATGGTCTACTAGTTAGTTACACGTTTTGTATGAACTATGCTTAAAATATGCAGAGCGCGGTCTCAAGAACTGATATATAAAATAATTCCTTTGGGAAATATTTATATAAATCTTGCATCAACCTTGCGCCTCGGAAGGGGACGCAAGGGTGACGCAAAACATAAGTGAGATTTATCAAGCCAAGCAAGGCCACCTTGTGTGGCCCTGCATGGCTTTATATATGCAGAGTAAGGCAAATGGCTGCATTGCTTTCCTCTACCCTGGGGTGGCTTCCATGTGTGGAGTGGGGGTGTTCCCACGCATCCACCCATCGATTGTGGCACATTCCGATATTTATTCAACAAAAGTGGCAGAATGCACTGCAAGTTTTACCCAGTTTTCACAATGCTCCAAGGCTATGTGTTGCAGCGTGCGACCCTGAGAGCGCTCCGTCCGTGTGCGTAAGTTAATTATGTCAATGATGGAGCCTCGTCAGGTCGCACCCCAGGATGCACAGCTTTTTTATATTCATAAACAGAACATTTCCAACAATGTTCTTGTTGTTATTCCTTTTAATTTTCTTCAATTAAATAACTAATCTACAGTTATTTCTATGTTGTTTAGTTATACATGTTTCCTCCACGTTCAACATATAGAACTGTTCTGTCTATGAATTTAAAAAAGTTGTTCGAGGTTATGGCCTTTGGGGACACAGCATGTTGATTTGGTGCACAATTAAGGCACATGTAAGAGTCTTATTTTATATCGTTTTATTTTTTATAATATAATTTATGACAACAAGTTTGTTTTGATTTTGGGATGCATGGTGGTGAGATTACACTTGGGGATGAGTAGTGAGAGACAACTAAATGTATGAGTCTGGAATGGGCATTCATTAGTGATATGTGATCTTTTTTATTGTAGTTACCCCTGAGGAAGGGCACTGAGTGCCCGAAATGCATTGTTTTTTTTAAAACTACGCCGTGGAGTGAGGAATGGTGAATTCTGATATGTTTGGAAGAAAAGCTTGGATGGGCGTATGTTGAACTTGGATGACACATGTATAAGTAAATAACATTGGAATAACTGTGGATTACTGATTTTATTGAATAGAATTAAAAGAATAGCAACGAGAAAATTGTTGTAACTGTTCTGTTTATGAATTTAAAAAAGCTGTGCATCATGGGGTGAGCACTGACGAGGCTCCATCATTGACATAACAGTCCCATATTTACCAACAAGGGTAAACCTGAGAATGCGTAAAATTGATATGCCTCCCAAGGAAAGGCATAACAAAGAGAAATATGTCTATTTCTCCTCATTTCTTCCGCTTTCTATGTGTGTTGCATTCTGCAGTAAATATAGAATGAGGAAAATGCATCAGGGGATGTTTTGTGCAGGAAGTACCCCTTCCTGCACAAAAGCAATCCTGCTTACAATGTAGGCATCCTTACAATATAGTGCAAGGTTGCTTGCGTTGGCACTAGGCAGTACAGTGTGCACTAGTGCAGAAAATAACAGGAACGCACCATATGATGTTAAATACGGTACATTCCTGCTCTTTACTTATTATTTTTTTTTCTTATTATGCAGAGCAGCACAGCAATGTGACTTACTGCACTATGCTGCATGACAGCTTAGTAGATATGCCTCTTAGAAGACTGATGACAGAGGCCAAGACATGTCCTGTTCAGATAATCTCTCATTTTTTACATAACCCTATAGTGCAAGGTACAGTAAGGACATGTTCTTACACTGATTTACGATAATATAAGATAGCGAATAAATACCCACCGATGAATTTTCTCTGCAATTAACTGTGCAGCTGGCTAAATATTGGAAATTATTTACTGTTTAGCTACTGGCCTTGAAAATAGCAAAGAAAGTTCACTTTCAATCAATCAATCAATCAAGGTTTATTAGAGCGCAATCTCCTCACCCTGAACAGGTCTCAAGGCACTGAGGGAGAGGGGGGCAGGAGTGAGGGTGTTCCGCAGGTCCTGGTAGTTCACTGAGTTCCATCAAAGAGCCAGTACTTCAGGTCCTTTAGGAACTCAGGGAGCGATGCAGTCTGTCAGAGGGAGGGAGTTCCATACCTTGGCCGTGAGGAGGGAGAAGGAGCGCCCTCCTGTTCTGTTTTGCCTGATCCAAGGAACCATTGCAAGGGATAGCTGGACTGAGCGAAGAGAGCGCTGGGGAGCTTGAAACACGAAGTGGTGGTTCAGGTTGGCGGGTCTAGTGTTGTGGAGGGCCTTGTGTGCGTGGGTGAGAAGCTTGAAGGTGATTCTGTTCATGACGGGGAGCCAGTGTAGTGTCTGCAGGTGTTGGCTGATGTGGCTGTGCCGAGGTAGGTTAAGGACTAGTCTGGTGGCAGCGTTCTGGATGTTCTGGAGTTTGTGGGTGAGGTTCTTGTTGATCCGGGCGTAGAGTGTGTTGCCATAGTTCAGTCTGCTACTGATGAGGGTGTGTGTGAGGGTTTTCCTGTGTCTGGGGGGGGATCCACTTGAAGGTCTTACGGAGGAGGCAGATGTTGTGGTAGCAGGAGGAGGTGATGGCGTTGATCTGGTGGTCCATGTTGAGTTCGAAGTTCAGTAGGATTCCGAGGTTGTGTGCCTGGTCCATGGGAGAGAGGTGCTCCGAGGGTGGGGGGGCCACCAGGTGTCGTTCCAGGCGTCCGGGTGTGGGCCCATGGTGAGTATCTTGGTTTTCTTTGAGTTGAGTTGAAGGCAGCTGTTCTTCATCCATCTGGTGACAGCTTCCATTCCGTCTTAGAATTTGCATTTGGTGATGTTGGGCTCGTTGGCTAGGGAGAGGATGAGTTGGGTGTCGTCTGCATACGATGTGATGTTGAGTCCGTGTGCTCTAACAATGGATGCGAGCGGGGCCATGTAGATGTTAAACACTATTTCCCTGTACATTGGGTAATGACAGAGATTCTGGTTTGTTTGGCCAGCAGCCATACAAATAGCAGAAAAACATCCCTATTAACCCGGCTGCAAGCTAAGTATGTAGAGATTCTGCACTGTTTGGTCGGCTGATATGCAAATAGCAGAAAACCCCTATTTACCTGGCTGCTGCATAAAAGGTAGCGATTCTGTAGTGTTTGGCCAGCGGATGTGCAGATAGCAGAAATACTTCATTATTTAACCGGCCACTGTTTAAATGGTAGGGTTTATGCACTGTTCGACCCGCGGCCATACAAATAGCAGAAACGTTTTACATCACTATTTACCTAAATACTAAATAGTAGAGATTTTGCATTGTTTGCCCAACTGCCATGCAAATAGCAGAAAAACGTCACCATTTACTTACACTAGGTAGAAATGCAAGCAAGGAATAAAAACACTTGCCATTTGTCTCCTTATGAAAGTTAGGGTACTGCTGTATAATTTCAGTCACAAAAACTGATTGCAAAATCCCTACATATGTTTTGTGAATGGAATAGTATTTTTTACACCAACATATGCACCGTGCGGGCATTTCACAAAATATTGAATCACAGGGGGCTGCAGAACAACCTCCCTAATTTATGTTCATTAGGAATGTGCTAATTTGTGACCCTAAGTTATTGGCTGTAATCACAGAGATGGTGGCCTGCAAGGGACATCATCCCTATGACTGCATTCCAAAATAAAAAATAAAAAATCAAAGCAGCTGTGTTCCTTAAAGGGACCAGAGCTGGTTTAAAACAAATACCTTTTACGTTTTGGAAAGCTTATACTCCTGTGGCTGCTAACATTATTCCCATTTTCATATTAGTTACCACCCCAACTCGGGGGTCAATGGTTTGCAACATCAATTGTAGGAATAACACATTTTAGTAAATGCCTTCCCAAATTGAAAAGGGGAGAGAGGAAACCTCTTTCATGAACCTATCTGCAATTCGTAAGCAATCACAAATGTCCTTTTACCTGTCAAAACAATTTTCCAACTTATAACAATGTTTTTTCTACATAATGATAAGCACTTTTGTGGTCTCAAACCATGTGTTTTAGTAACATGAGGTCCTTAGTGCTAACACTTGCTTGGATTCAGGCACTAACTTAAAGGTCTAAAAGTCAAAAATATTTGAATGTGTCCAAGTTATTTTGACAGACATGGCACAGAATGCTACTTCACTACACAATGAGCCAAGACATAGAGACTTCAGAGGCCCTATATGGAGCTGTCTGGTGCTCCACAAATGAACCTACTAATTTATGTTTACCTGCAAAGACTAGCTAGAGTGGTTTACTCTTCTAAATCCATGTCAATGTGCCATGGGCCAGATATAGAATTACCAAAAGCAGTGCTTTAAATAGGAACTGACTAAATCGAGCCTAGGGATAGGGTGGGGCTAAGGGTGGGATTAAGGGCAGGGTTTAGAGGCAAGCATGTTGACACATTTCTATCAGGTATATTCCTTTTTTTACCAAGGCGAGTACAAAAGGATGCATTTAATATTCTGTTTCAAATTTCACATATGTGCTAATTGTTATGGAACACCAAAGGATTTTCACAATATACCCAATAAAGGATAATAGGGACAATGGAAGGTAGAAAACAGAATAATGCAATACCATGATCCTGCACTAACTCAAAGAGTGACAAACTTCTACAGGCTTCACCTGTTCAACATCTGTAGAATTATCTTTTATGCAGCAATAAGTGATGGTGAGTAATTAAAAGTACACATTGCAATGCTCTTAACTCCATAATGCAGAGGTTCCCAAACTGTGCACCGTGGCTCCCTGGGGAGCTGCCAAACCTAGGCCGGGGAGCCGTGCACCAAGCACTTTAATGCATTTAATGTTGAAGGGTCTGTTGGCTTCATTTAAACCAATTAGACTTAAACGCATGATGTCAATGATTTGTAAGTGACATGCCTAAAGCTGTAAATGTAGTGCTTAATTAATGGCATGTCGAGGGAGAAGACCTCCATATTTCACTGGATCCCCATGTTCCAACACTCTCAAAGTAAGCAGAAGGTGCCTGAATTATTTTGTTAGAATCGGAGATAGTTTAGTTTTTTCCAAATGCATTTTACACCAATGCAAGTTATTAGGAAAGTACAGTTGTCCTGTCTATTAAACACCAAAGTATTATTAAGTATTGACATCTGTACTTCAATCATAGGTACTTCAGGACAGATTTCTTTCAGTACACAAACATTTTCAGACAGTCCTGCTCTCTCCTTGAGCACAGGGAAGTAAAACACCATATACGGCTGTTAGATTTGGGGGTCTTTAGTTGGCAGAGGTAGGTACCTTTGACCAAATAGGGGCCCTTGCGTCTAGTCAGGCTAAGGGGGTACACTCCTTAAATAACCACTGTTCACCCCCTTGGTAGCTTGGCACGGGCAGACAGACTTATCTCAGAGGCAGTGTTTAAAGCATTTGTGAACATATACAGTAATCTAGTGACAATACTACAGAGGGACACCACACAGGTTTTATATAAAAAATAAGTATTTTTTATATAGACTTATCACAAGACCACAAACGACAAAAATCCACAATACTGTACTTAAAATGGTAGAAATAGCTTAGTTCTCTTAAGATGGTAAATGCGACACTTTTAGTTCAATATACCTTTGGATGCGTAACGCTATACAACGAAAGTGTTGCAGGGAAGGTGATGCGTTAGCTCCTTACACGCAAGAACGGTGATGCATTAGGTCCCTACTGATGCGTAGGAGATGCGTCAGTTCTTCTCGGCGTGGGGAGGTGATGCGTCGGTTTCTTACTGCGCTTCCATGGCGGTGCGATCCGCAACACCATGATGCAATGAAGATTCGGTGCAATGAAACAAAGATGGCGTCTTCTTCTTGATGCAACACGATGCATGCACGCCCCACGGCCATGCGGCGACTCAACGATTCTTCTGAGCCGCAACAGGCCCTGCGACACGCTTCTCCGGTGATGCGACGGCATCTAATGCAACGGCGACACACTTCGCCGGTGATGCAAGGTGCTTCGGCGATGTGATGCGACAGCTGCAGCGGTGATACCCTTCTTCAGTGATGCGACAACAGCGGCTGCAGCGGCGACACACTTCTCCGATGATGCGAAGGCATCTGACGCGACGGCGACACTCTTCTCCGGCAATGCAAGGTGCTTCTGCGATGCGAAGTGACAGCTGCAGCAGCGACACCCTTCTCCAGTGATGCGACGACAGCGGCTGTGGCGGCAACACGTTTCTTCTACGTGAGTCGCGCTTCCAGCTCCTTTTGACACGCAGTCCCTCAGAAGGCCCAGCACAACAGTAGGCACTTCAAAAGAACTCTTGGGGAGCTGGTTGGTGAAGTCTGTTGTCCCTGAGACTTCAGCAGGAGGCAAGCTCTATCTCAAGCCCTTGGAGATCCTTCACAAGTTGATTTGAAAGTAGCACAGCATCCTTTCTCCTTTCTTTGGCAGTCAGGCAACCACTGCAGGCCAATCCCCCAAACAGCACTCAGCTAGGGATAGTCTCTTCCTCTCCTCAGCAAAGGTTCTTCTTGTTTCCCAAAAGTGATCTAACGTTCTGGGGTCTGGGTCCCCCCTTTTATACTCATATTCTCTTTGTTCTCTGAAGGCAGAGAGGCCTTTGCCTAGTCCAAACCAGTTCTGGTCAGTCCTGGAGCACTCTGTTTACATGACTCCTTTTTTCTTTTCACAGTGTAGGCCAGGGACATCAGACGCACTGCAGGAGGTGGAGCCAGCATTGTGGAGGGAAGGCACAGCCCTATTTAGGTCCCAGGTGCAACTCCTCCCACCCATCTACATGCAGATCTCTCTATTCAGTCCTGTGCTGACTCACCCTGTCTCCTGGAATCCCCCAGCCACCTGTCACTCAAACTCCAGACAAGGAATACACAACGTAGCAGTGGCAGGCTTGGATGGTAAATACCTACTTTCTAACAGTGATATTTTCAAACACAGAATGTTAAAACCAACTTCACTAAAAGATGTATTTTATCATTCTGAGTTCAGGCATACTAAACCCGGATTTCTTCCTAGTTCCCGTAGTCTGTTAGGATTATAAGATGTTATAATCAAAGTGCCCATTCTGGCCTATGGGGAACAGGTAGCCTTGCAATAGTGAAAAACAAAAATGGCTGTAATTCACTATTAGGACATGCCTCACACACCAGGGCATGTCCTACCTTATACTTACAATGCACCCTGCCCTTGGGCCTACCATAGTGGCGTCTTATATGAAGAAAAGGGAAGGTTAAGGGACTGGTAAGTGGGTGCACTTGGCCAGTCAACATGGCAGTACCAGACTGCACACAGGCTCTGCAATGGCAGACTTGAGACACACTTTTACAGGCTGCTTCTGTGGGTGGCACAACCAATGCTGCAAGCCCACCAGCAGCCTTTGATTTACAAGCCCTGGGCACACGCAGTGCACTGTACTAGGGTCTAACAAGTAAACCAAATCAGCCAATCATGGAGTCACTAATCCATACATCAATTTAAATAGGGAGAGCATATTCACTTTAGCACTGATCAGCAGTGGTAAAGTGCCCAGAGTCATTAAACAGCCAACAACAGGTCAGAAAAAATACAGGAGGAAGGCAAAAGGTTCAGGGATGACCCTGCAAAAAAGGGCCAAGTCCAACATCGGCATAATGCCAACATTTGGAAGCAAGAAAGAGGGACGTTAAAAAAAATATATCAGGAATTTATTTTACTTGCATTGATTTGGTGGCAATTTTAGGGAGGAGGCAGCAAAAATAAAGCTGTATGTGGTTTAAAAAATCGTGAGTCACCCTGCTGAGACAGGTGTGTTGGCATGAATGACATGGGTAGAAATGGAAGTGCATGCAAATATTCTTCAAGCACAGAATCACTTTGGCAATGGGGTGCTATCTAGCATTGTAAGTGGAATAAACAAAGTTTGAGAGGGTACTCTAAAAAGGCATTGGCAAAGAAATGTAGCTAGGAATATTTTATTAGAGACGCTGCCTTAGTAATACGAAACACCCTGCATATATGCTTATAATACCTTCATCAGCTTCATCTCAATTATTTTCAGGGAGAAAAATGCAAGTACCCCGGAGGCCGAGCTTACATCCACCCCAACCTCCCAAAAAAGTAACAGTGTGGAGCCACGGGCAATGGTCAACGGGTAAAGGGAACCGCGGGTTGAAAAGATTGGGAACCACTGCCATAACTCAAACCCATTAAATATAATACAGTAACAATATTTAGTCATATGATGATGAGACGAACTTAACTTAAAGGTACCAAAATACACACAGTGAGAATATGATAACGAGCAGGAAAATGAACGTGGTGCTCCATGGTTGGTGGAAGTTTGTGGCCCCTACAGTAATCAATCAAAAATCCAACGGGCCTTGATGAACACACCTTTTTGGATTGTTAGGATCAAAGAAGGATCAAAAATATTTCCACAAACAAATGGTTCTCCACCAAACACTTCATTCAGGATATTGGTTCTCCTAGCTTGTCTTATTTATGACCTTATGCAAAGTTAATTTTAACAACAAAACAATTCTTCTACTAACAATTTACTACTGGGTGCACTCTTTCTGGTCAGCCCATCTCTAATTACACAAAACGTTTTGTGTTAGTGGCAGTCCGAACTTTCAATAAACTCTAAAGGTTTTCATTTTTGCATGACTGCTCTTGCTTTGACAGACTTAGGAGTGAATTTCTACTCCATTTTCATTCGTATGCAAACGTCCAATAAATGGGCTAGATGGGTAAACTTAGACAAAGTAAACCAGGCAGGCTTTGCACTTTATCTTTGATCACTATCACTTTTCGTTTTTTAATGTAGCCAACAGATTCATAAAGAAATAATGTAGCATGGTCCTGTAAAAGCTGCATAATAATATAAAATATTTTAGCAAAGCCAATTAAATTATAAGAGGTCCAGCATATCAACAGCAAATAACCCTTACATTTTTGGGACTAGGATGGCAGAAGGTCCAAACGCTTAGAGCATGGACGTCATTTAGGGATCGCTGGGGGTCACAGCTGTGACCCTGACTTGCCTTTTGTTACCCCTTGCACTGCTATTGCGACCCCTGGCCTCATAGGTGGCAAAATCAGTGCCTGGAACACAGGGGCAGCTCTTCTTAATGGACGCTGGTTGGAGCTCCACTTGCCTGGTTTCTGACATTTTTTGATTATACAAATAGTGAATAATATCATTTACTATTAGTGTAATAAAAGGTTGAGTACATTAGCTGAAATATGACCATATCTGGAAGCTAAGGTAAGTAAAAAATATTGTTAAATGCACGTTGTATGCATGCTTGTGGAGAGAGTGATTTTATGTGCATGAGTGTGTGAATGTGTTAGTATGTATAAGCATGTGTGTGTGAGTCAAAGTAAAGGTCAAATGGCATGCAATGTCACTTCTGCTACCCCAAGCATTTTGGTGAATTGATGTCCATGGCCTAGAGTAAGTGACATGTTGGTGGTTAGAGCATTTCAACGAACAACAAAAATCTTGGTTACCTGCACATAGTGTGACAGGGCAGGTAGCAGTACTGAGAAGACCAGCTGCAGTGCAGGATAGAGGTGACAGTGTTGTAGGAGTTCATGTGGAGGATCAGAAGTAGGGATGTAGAAGCCATCGCACAGCGCTGCATGTCGAGCTCTTGACCTTGTGTTTTTCGACCTCTTAATTCATCTATAATTCTTTTTGGTGCCAATCCTCACCTCCATAAGTTCCACATTTTACCTGAAGTAATAAAGAAGGAAGACTCAAGACCCTTTGCATGTGCCTCAAGTGGCTCTCTTCTTTCCAGTCCAGTTTTCAAGTCACTCACATATAAAAAGTGTCAAGCCTATTTTCAATGAATAACCAGTTTGCCTCTGTTACACTCTGAAATATTTATGCAGTCCATTATGATTAAAGAAATTGGTGATGATGGTCCATCATTGTCACACGGTCCTCAGTACAAACTAGCCAGGTTGTACTGTACTGTTTATAATTTTACTGCAGATCTTAATTACTTTGGCCCAATGCTGTTTGGTCTCAGGTCAGTGCTGCCTGGCGCTGGTACATCACCCCAGTGTAACTTTGGGACAGCGCTGTGTAATCTTAGACATGTGCTAAGTAATTATAGGCTAGCACCAAGTGATTTGGTTCCCAGAAATGTGTGTTAAGCTGACCTTGAGTCAGCTTAATATGATCTTTGCACCAAACTGTGTTTTCTTGCACCACCAGTTTGTGATCTTGAGCAGGCATGGATTATCTTGGGCCACCACCTCGCAAATGAAGATGGGAGGAATGTCAGCTATGTCTTTCAGTGTCTTATCTTGGCCGAGCATTGCCACCAGTGATGGCAGGTGCAGGTAAGTGTGGTAGGGCAGGGTGGGAGGTGTCAACAGGTGACAACAAGGGAAAATAAATTAAAATAATCGAGTCAGCGATGTGGAGAGCACAAGGTAAGTTTATCTTTTTTACATGTTATTTTCCCTCATTTTCTTCACTTGACTCCCATCCTGGGGCCATTTTGATCTCCTTATCCTTGTCATTGTGGTCTATCTGGTACTGTGTCCACTGGTCCTGGTCATCCTTATTAGGTTCTCTTGTGCTGGGCCTACTCATTGTGGTCCTGGTCTGGTCCCATTAGTCTGCATGGCTCTGGTTGTCCTGGTTTCCCTGATCCTTGCCTGTCAGGTCCTAATACCCCTGTTTGTAGTCCTCCTGCTCCAGCTGGATCCTCAGATCCTGGTTCCCTTGATTATGACCTCTCGGGTCCTCCTAGGCCTGTAGTAGGTCCTGTTTATTTTGATCCTTCTAGTCCACTGAATCGTCCTCCATCTGGTCCCTGGTCTTGAGGGCTCTAGTCCACAGCTCCTTGCCCTAGTCCTTCTGCTCCTTGCCCTTATAGTTCTGCATGCTGGTCTTAGAGCTTTCTGACCCTGTACTTCTTGATCTGTCTGGTCATAATTCGAATGTGTTCCTACCTAGTCCTTTTTATCCTTGATCTCCTGTTTCACAGGCTCCTGGTCCTGATCTTTTTCACCCCATTACTCTAATTCTCATCTATCAGTCCTCCTGGTCCTGTTCCATGGGTTTTGCTCTTCCCCTGTTTTGCCTGGCTCTAGTCCTTCTTAGTAGCGGCTCCTGGAGGGAGTGCTGCGGGGCGGTGGGGCAAGGGAGGAGCAGGGTGGGGGATAGTAAACTATGGCATACAGCCGAACAGAGGTAAGTAAACAAATAAATAAATCAAATTAATTTCATTGCCACTGCATTGCCAAATGTGATGCAGCACACGCAACAAAATTTGTTTTTATTATTTATTTGTTTTCTTACCTCTGTTCCGCCGTATGCCATAGTTTACTACCCCCCACCCTGCTGCTCCCCCGCTCCGCCTCACCGCTCCGCAGCACTCCCTCTAGGAGCCGCTCCTGCTCCTTCTGCTCCTGTTCCATGTGGTTCTTGTCTTAGTGCTGTTACATTTTTGTTTGGTACTCATGTATTGGGTCTTCTGGTGCTGGTCCCACTGACCTTGGTTTCACTATCCATACCAGTCCCCTGCCCCATCCTACTTCTACTGGCCCTCCTAGTTTGCCTATTCCACCCTGTTCTTGTCTGACCCTGGTCCCCTCTATTATGGTCCTTCTAATAATGGTCCTCCTGAGGCTGGTCTTCTTCATCCTGGTACTGGCATTGGTCCTCTTAGTTCCTATGTTGTGTGTTTCCTTGGTTCATGTAGTTCTTGTCACACTGGTTTAGGATCCCCCTGAATCTGACCTTCATAGGCGGTCTGATGCTGGTCCCACTAGGCCTAGATTTCCTGGCCTTTTATATCCCCCTGGCCTTTCTAGTCGAATATCTCCAGGATCTGCTAGCCCAGGACTTTTCTGGTTGTGGTCTTCCCAGTACTGGTGCTTTCACTTCTTGCTCCTTGGTCTGCCTTTATCTGATCTCTGTGACTTGGCCCTTCTATCTCCGGTCCTTCTTTCCATTGGTCTCCTGGAACTGGTCCTTTTTTGTCTGTTTACTTGGATCTTCTTTCCTCTGGTCCTGGTTCATTCTCTCAGGTGCTCTTCGTCATTAACATGCAAGGCTTTCTGTTCCTTCTATCCCTGGTGCTCCTTTGGGCCCATGTCAACTGGGTCCAGATCCCCTGTTCCATTTCCTCCCGGCCTTCCTAGTCCTGTTTTTCTTTGACCTATTCCTTATAATCTATTTGTTACTGGGCCCCTCAGGCATTGGTAACACATTCTCATAAATTAGGTCTCCCTGGGCCTGTTTGCTTTTGTCCTGATCCTCGTGGTTCTGGTTATCCTAGTAGACCACCTTCTTGTCCACATTATTCCCTCCTAATTGTCATCATCCTCCTCCTACTAGCCTTACTCCTTTCTTCTCCAGACCTGTCATGTACGGCTTCCAATCCTGTCACTCAGACTTTTATTTTCTTTGGCTAACAGATTTCTTTCACTGAAATAGCAGTAGAGATGAGGCCTTTTCCACTTTGAAAAACTGCTCAGTGTGTTAAAAATCTAACTACCATGCCTAAAATCCATTGTTCAGGTGACTAAAATTTCTGTGTGACTGAAGGGGCCACTAATGACTTGGGACCTATAAGCATATATGTCTGAATCCCATTGTGCTGGGTAAATGATTACTACAAACAAGTGTTTTTTTTCCACAGGCAGTAGAGTGAACTCCTCCTAGATTCATTATTTACCTGAATCCTGCTTTCACTTCCCCATTCCACAGAAGCCCCACTACTGTGTCACGCTCAGTTTACTTTCTGCAAGTGTCCCAAAGACCTGTGCCCCAAGCACCAATTGTCCACTCTATGTGTCTCTCCCTCTGGGGCCTATATACCACCTATTTGCATTCCTACTTTGTTACTGCTTGTCCACTGCTGCTGTGTTGCCAGGTTTGAAATACCAGGCAAACATAACCACCCCCTTAAAAAGAAGCCTAAAGCTAGCATAAGTCTTCCATAAGAAGCCCAAAAAGAGCCCCGCCCTCAAAAATCATCAAAAGAAGGATCATGAACATTAACAAAACAATGTATTCTCATGAGGTAATAAAACATTTACGTAACATGCGTTAAAATCATACTCATTATTATTGAAGGCAGCAAAAAAGTCCTAGAGTGCAGCACAGAATATCTGTTTGTCATTTCATATAGGTTCTGAAATATAAGTTTCATTCCTACATATCTTATCTAAATATTAAAATATCATAAATGTTTTTATTCAAAATAGATTTTACAGTTTTTTATTGGTAAATGGCTTACCTGAATTCATGCACTTACCTTTGTGCAATCTGTTGCATATTTGCTTATAATGCTACATTCAAATGCATCACACGTGTTGCATCCCCATTACAAGATGGCCCCATCGTAGTATTGCTTGTTGTTTCTTTTTTATTCACAGCCAGATAAATAAAGACCTCCTTCACACTATTTTTCTGACCACCCGTCAGACTGTACATCATCACAACTATTTAGCCATTACCCAGCTAAATAGCAGAGATTATGTACTATATTGCTGACCAGTGGGTACATAGCAGAAATTATGTACTATTTAGCAGGCTGCAAGGTAAATAGCCACTTCCATAATATAAACAAGTTTGTGCCTAGTGCGGAACTGATGTTGTGAAATGTGTTTTTTACTCATGACACTGAGCTTGAGTTCTAAAACAGTTGATAGTTCTGGAAAGCACCCTTGATTATTTTTTAGAAGGCTAAGAACCATGATCTCAATTGTCCTAGTTGAGCAAGGTGTGACTTCATGTCAGATGCAAAGACAAAAATCTGAAAAATGCTATTCTCAATAACAAGTAACAAGATAAACATTTGGTTCTGTTCATCCAAAAATGATGCAAAAACCAAAATGCAAGGAACACCCACTCACAAATGTGTCAGCAATTCTGTAAGAAAAAGAACACTTTCAGACATCTTTATAAATAAATACTAAACAGCAGCACACCTTTTCACTCAATATCATATTTGGACATCAGCACATGAAAATGATGACAACAACTAACAAACGGCATGGTGGCCTCCAGCTAACAGGCTGCTGTCCTCTTGGAGGAATGTTTTCTCTACATGGAGTGGGCCCCCTCCCTTCTCCCCCCTCACCTACCTGGCACTGCTGGCTCCTCACTAGCTTTTCTTTTCCCCATGGCTTTGGCTGATGGGGCTTTGGGGGTTTGTACCTGCATCTTCTTTTGTGGCGTCTGGGGCAGGTGGCGGCTCTTCCTCACTACGGGTGCCATGTTGGGAGAGCGCCGCAAAAGAGCTCCGTCAATGCCGTGAGGCCGCAGTTCTGTTCCGGGGCAGCAGAGGAAGAGCCAGTGCAAGTTGTAAGATGGCTGGGATAATTTCTGAGCTAACTGGAGTGCTCCTTGCAAGCAGCCAAGGTGGGAGACAAGAACGTTTTCTCACCCAGGAGGTAAGAGTTTACAACTACTATTTCGTAAAAGAGGCGCAGAAAGATGAGGGCCTCCTTTGTGCTATAAGGTGCTGGCAGTCACCCCTGCCTATGGAGAGTGGAAAAGGCTATCAGAATAGACCTGCCAATCCTGTGGGAAAAATCTGCAGGTACACCGTGCACAACAGGAATGTTTCAGCTATATCTGAAGTGGGACCAGTGTTTGCGCCCGCTCCTTTAGTGTTAGGCCCTGAAGTAAGAGCCTCTACTAAGAAACAAAGCTCACTGTCTAGTCAGGCAGTAGGAGAGAGGGACCCCACTGCTAAATGGAGAGAGTGAGGCTAGCTGTTGCAGGAAAGAGTCCTCAGGTGGGGGCAGGAGAGCACCCCAATCCAAAGCAAAGACCATTCCCTCTCTAAAATCCGAGTACAAGGTCCTTGCATCGACGGGAGTTCTTAGTGGGGTGAAAGGTACTGGGTGGAGATGTAGCCATCACAACTACAGTATGGTCAGATTGTCAGTGAAACCGCAGGTGACAATTAATAAGGTCTGGATTGCCCCTCGAGGTCTATAAAGATTTACCATATAGCTTAAATAGTCCAGCTCTGGTATCTGGTCCTATTGGTCCTATATCAAATATGTTTGAAGTCCTTGCATCTTCTGATGAGCCCATCCCGAAGGGGGGGGGGAATCCTCCCAGCAGGAGAGAGATACAGGGAGTACTCCCATGACAGACCCAGAGAAATTTTTGGATGCTATACTTTTGGGACTAAAGGAAGAGATGAGGACCAGATTCAAGATCTCTGAGCAAAATCAGGCTTATATCCAAGCCTCCTTAGCAGCTTTAGCTCAGAAGCTCGAAGAGGTGGCTATTCGTACCGGAGTTCTGGAGCAGCCGGTGACTACCCTGCGGCAAGACATTGCTAAGAATACTGCTGGCGTAACTCGACTGTCTAAGTAAAGCCAGGGGCTCAAGGAAGATCTAGAAACGCTTGAAAACCACTCTCGCAGAAATAATCCTAAACTTCTCAATGTTCCTGAGTCCGCAGAAGGTTCGGATATCAAGGCCTTTGTCATTTTGCTGTCCCAGGGCACAGTTCTGAATAATAGACCGGATATCGATCTTGCCTCTGAGATTCTATGTGCACAGGGAGCATTTTAAAATAAATCCCCAGAGACAGAAACCGAGGAAAATCTTAATTAATTTTCTTTCGATCACAGTTAAGGAGATGATTTTGACTCATGCATTAAGGGAAGGCTCCTATCCTCCTGGTACTTATTAATTTTCCATAAGATCAGATGTGTGCCATGCCACTGCCCAGAAGCAGTGGGAATTGGGGAAGAAGATGGAGGAGATGAACAAGCTTGGTGGTAAAGCGCAGTTGAAATTTCCCGCAATGCTCCGGATACAATCACATGTACAATTATTATCAGTGGAGAAAGTGGATGATTTGATTGATATAATTAGGAAGGGAGCAATTTGGGTGGGCGGGGTCTTGGTAGGGAGAGGCAAGGCCCATTATAGTTCTCATACCATTATGTTAGTTCCTTCTGAGAGAATACAATTAGGCATTAATGCCCAAAAGTCATGGGAGGGTTCCCCAGGGTGGGCGGGTGATGGGGGCACAGGGATGGGCTTGGGGATGGGGTTGGGGTCAGGCACAAGGTGGTGAGCAGTGTGAAAAAAATCTTTAAAAATAAGTCCTCAATATCACCTTTGTATGTGAGCATAGTGCTGCAGGTAGCTCCGCGTAGTATTAATCTCAAACTATTTAGATGAGGAGGTCTAATGTGTTAATTTTCTTGTCCCGATACGTAATGGTCTCACGGCTAAGTGTAGGCAGAGGTTAGTTATGAGATATCTAGAAGAAAACCTAGTCCATGTCATTTTTCTGCAGGAAACTCACTTAGATGTTAGTGAGGTTTGGGCCCTCCTTCCTAAATATAGTTGGATAAAACATTTCTGATTTCTGAGCAGACTGAGCATTGTAAGGGTGTAGCAATTGAGATCAGGAGGGGGGCAGGGTGTGTTACAGAATCCTCATAGACTGACAACTCTGGGAGGTGGATCATTGCAACTCTGGTCTGCGGGGGTGCTGAGTTAGTATGTACCATTTTTTACAGGCCTATCATTGATGACCCTTGACATCTATCTAATCTGGAGTGGAATCTAATGGAGGTTACATCCCCAATAGTTATCGGGGGAATTTAATGTTCTCCTTGATCCAACTCTGGATAGGCTCACCCCAAAGAGTTATACCCATGCCCCTGCGTGCAGCAGGCCCTCACAAATATGCTATATAACTTGGTGCTGCTTGATATGTGGCGACACGGTATGGAAACTAGTCAAGGCTTTACGTTCCATAGCAAAAAATATAGTCACTTTTCTAGGATAGACTATTTCTTTGCGGATAGGATCATGGAAGATCGTATAATGGCAGTTAGTATTCTTCCAGGCCATATTTCATGCCGCAGTCACTATGTTGTTAAAAGGCTAAGGTTGCCTGTCTAGGCCAAGATGGATGCTAAAAAGGGCTATCCTCTCTGATTTAGAAGTTGGCAGGGCATTAAAGCAAGCAAGCACAGACTATTTTCTTGATAATGTGGAGTCCACTTCCTTGGATGTAGTTTGGGATGCCTTTAAGACATATATTAGAGGGGTACTGCAAAATCTGACTCATTTTAAACAGACATTAGACATGAAAAGAATGGAAGATAGAGTGAGATATTTAGAGGCTGATCTGTTGCAGCCTGGCCCCCAGTCAAATGTAGGAAAGGAGCAGCTACAAAGGCTATTGAAGGAGGCGAGGCAGAACTATAGGATTAAAGTAGATCAGAAGTGTAGGGAGCAATGGCAAGCTTGCTGTATGAAGGATTTTGAGTATGGGGAGAAAGCGGGGGCACTAATAGCATGGAAAACAGATAGATCAAGGAAATGTATTGGGCAGTTAGTAATTAACCCCAGGGGAGACGTTTCTGATAAGAAGGAAGAAATGCAAGCTTGCCCTACATCCTTATTCACCGAGTTGTATATGGAGGAGGTTCCCTCCCGACAAGGCTTACTTAAGGCTTGGCTGAGGAAAGTGAAATTGCCAAAATTGACAACCGAGGGCGGAGAGGGGCTCAATGCCCCTATTAGTAAAAAAGAGATCCCTTCATCTCTATGTCAAAGTAGGAACGGAAAGGCTGCCGGTCCGGATGCCCTGCCGGTTGATACAAACTAATAGAAGAACTGGTTCCAGTCTTGGAGAGGCTGTTTAAAACAATTTATCAGCAGGGTGGGTGGATCCCAAAAACATGGAAGGAGGCCACAGTAGTTCTGGTCCTAAAACCCTCTAAATATCCTAGCAGAGCCGATTCCTATAGCTCAATCTCCCTGCTTAATGCCGATTATAAAATATTTGTGAGCATTTCGGTGGTGAGATTGCTAAGGCATGCCCCATAGATCATCCATTCAGATCAGAGGGGGTTTATCTCTAAGAGACACATTCAGAAGCTACTTATCGGTACAATAGATCTTGCCACATCCTGCTCTGTTCCCTTGGCCGTGATCAGGATAGATGAAGCCAAGGCATTGATTAGGTGTGTTGGCTGTACCTTTGGGAGGTTCTGAGAGACATGGGAATTTGCCCGGTATTTATAACTATCCTTCGGCTGTTGTATGAGGGTGCGTTGGCCAAGATCCTCCTTAATGGCACACTGACTCCTAGTTTTAGTATATCAAGACGTATGCGACAGAGATGCCGCCTGTCACCCCTCTCGTTCGATATTTACATTGAGCTTTTGGTGCAACTTTTAAGAGCAGATGGATAGGTTGCTCCCTTTATTTCCCCATTTCTTAGTAGCAAGGTCGCGCTATATGCAGATCTGTTGATCTATACATCAGATCCCACTACAACTATCCCGAGGGTAGTAGAATTTGGTGCTTTATTGGGGTATTCAGTGAATACCTCAAAAACTGATGAGATGTATGGAATGTTGAAGGATGAGGTGAGAAGATTAGCTCAGATATTAGGTATTTGGGAATCTCAATTATAAATGAGGTGGATGAAATCCCACAACCTAATCTGCAAAGACATGCCAGGTAGATAGATTGACTACTAGCGAGGTGGAAAAACTTGCTGTTAGCAATCTATGGCCCTGTGAATTTAATAAAGATGTAATCCTCCCTAAATTCACATATCTCTTCAACTGTATCCCTATTGTGTTTCCAAAATCTAGCATTGATAAAATGAAGGGGAAAATAGTCAGTATCATTTGGGCTGATAAGGGGAACAGGATGGCCTGGAAAAAGCTTTGACTTAGGCTTGATAAAGGAGGCCTGGCCCTCCTCGATTTTAATCTGCACTGCACAACGTTCCAGTTTAAAAATGTGCAGATATTGCTAGGGAAACATGATAACTCAACTTGGGGGAAGCTCCTGGGAGAAATGGTGAGAGACTTGAGCGTGAATGATTCTTATATAAGTTTGGTGCCCCCAGATGTTTCAAAAAAGTGCATCTAAAAGTCTTGAAGTCTGCACTGAATTTATGGTAATGGATCAGGAAAATGCTTAGCTAAAGGCACTATTCTGATTTTGCCCCATTATGGGATTCCCCTGGCACCCCGGTATGTTTGAAAGACGGCCTAAGTCTCCCATTAAGGTGGGCTGGTATTACTACCTGTGCGGACTTGATGACAACTGAAGGGCTGCTCTCTTGGGAAGTCTTAAAAGCGAAAGTTTGAGATAGCCTCTCCAGGTTCAAATGTGTGCATATGTCCTCCTGGTTTGTGGCCTTGATGCTGGAGATAGGGGTGACTGGGATATAGAGTTTTCCCTCCAGGATGTTAGTCTTAAGAGTAAGGAGGTCACAACTTGGTATTGGAGACTCTTGGCCACTGACGAGAAGAACCTAATCCCTCCGTATTCAGTGTGGAGAGATGTCTTTCAAGAGATGACTCTTCTACCAGTTTGGAGTAGCTCTTTGAAGATTCTATATTCAGTTGTTAAACCAGTGAACTTAAAGCAGAATCATTTCTTCACCATTAATCAGCTTTATTGGAAACCATCCAAAATTGCTAAGTTTGACCCTTCACCTCCTCCCAAGTGTAGATGGTGTAGCTGTGTGGAAGCTAATGATGACCATGTTTTCTTCCAGTGTCCTAGGTTAAAGGAATTTTGGAGTTGAATAGAGCTTATTCTGAGAGATATCTTTGCGGTAGGAATTGTTATGAACTCAATGCTAGTTCTCCTGGGAGCTGACAAGATAACGCGCACCCTACTGCGATGGCAGCAGAGTGGGTTACTATTTTATCTGATACTCATCGCACAGAGGGAAGTTTGTAAGATGTGGATTGATCTATTACGCCCGAAGGTGAAGGACTGGGTTAAGACGGTTGACTGGGTTTGGCGCTCATATCTGGGATGCAAAAAGGGCTGTCCTTCTGCACTTTGGGCCTATCTTTCGAAGTGGTGCATTGATGAAGGAATTGGTCAAATATTCCTATAATTACACCGAGGCACCGTCGGTGTTGGTCCTGTCTGGTTATGATAGGATCCTGGGCGAATGGAATAAACCGCAGAGCAGAGAGATCGAGCAGTTGAAGTTTTGCAGTCGCTCTTGGTGATATGAGGATAAAAAATAAACAAAAGGAACATATAATATCATCTGTATAGGATCTTTGTATGGGCACACAATTGAACACTGCACATTATGACTAAAGAATTCAAGGTGCAACTCGTACTCGGGTGCGGACACGCGCCCCTGCAGAAATTGAGCAAGCCTACATCCAACTAATGCAGCTAAGCTGGTTGTTGGTTGTGCAATGCTTCCTACACAAGAGAAATCAAAGAAGGCCAAATGTACTTACATTCAGAAGAACATATGCATATACTTTTTGACACACAAAACAGGAGAAAATATATGGAAAAACATAACTAAAACACCTGCCCAGGTGATGATTGAAGTCAACATATGCTGCACTCACAGAAGAAAAACAAGAAACTGATAGGTTGAACTCAGGTAATTACCTTTGACCGTATCCCTGTCCATCGTTTTTCACTCATCATGCCACCTCAGGCAAAAAATGCAGCCATATGCAAATCAGCCTTGGTCCTGTTTCGGTAGGAACAGTCCAGACGAAACTGTCAACCTTGATTCTCTGTGATGGTAAACACAGGAATCTGCAAATCATTTTTTGTTTACTTTAGTGCGTTCCCCTGAGTGCAATGGGTATGCCCAGACATTGCTCTTGTGCTTTCTGCACCACTGGACCAAAAGCTGCGCCCTACTAATGAGGCCCAAATAGGCTGAAACAAACTTTCTATGGCTTCCACTGATTTCCAATTATAGTGGGATAACTGGGGTAAACGGTTGTTCGCTACCGGAACTTTAAAATAACGCGCTGTTTTTTGTAAAAAATGTAGCCAACTTTCTAGACATTTCTAAAGTAATTACAGGGTATAACAAAATGCAACACAGTAATAACAAAAACAAATATAATACTACAATCATAACAAAACGTAACAAAATATTCAGCAACGGATTCTAGCACAGAAAACAGAGTACAATACATGCAACAATGCATATCAACAAAATAGCACAAACAAACACCACCACCCCTAAAATATGCAACCCATTAAATATGCAAAAATATTCTTGCCACGCATTACCACCTTCTAAAATCTGCTTTCACAATACTGTGGTAATAGGTGTTTGCACTAAACACCTCCATTTTTACCACCAAGGACATGTAGTAGTGCAAGGAACAATGTTTTATTATCCAGCTTCAAATACCTGAAACTGCAGCTGAAACAGTGTGCCTTCTGTAAAAGTAAATGCAATTATATAGCTTAGCAAAGTGTTTCACATTTTTTTAGTTGACTATCCCCTTCACAGTCAGAACTCATTGGTTCTATGTCTTTTATATCCAAATGTATCAATGTTTTAATATTAACATCTTTGTTATTGATCTTTGAGTATTATGACTGCTATTCAGCGCAAACTCTTGCCCTGGACTCTGTTCCCTTGCCCGACAATATTTAGAGATCCCCTTCCCAGAGGAGCCTCTAAGCCTTCAGAGCAACCACTGTAGTGGTCATTGCTCTGAAAGCTGACAAGTTTGGCAAGCTGACTCCATGTTTGCTTGGCATGTGTGGCAACAATTTTCTTTCTCTCACAAAGTAGGAGTTTGTTTTTGAAAAAATCCATTTACTCAACTTGCATGGCGTTTTCCCAGTGCAAGTCTGCCATGCCTAGCTTAGACGTCCCTGGCAAGGAAATCTACTTATGGTTGACCCAACAATTAATAGGCAAAGGTGAGGATCACTGTGGTCTGACTGAACTATGGTGCATGGGCCAACATGTCATTTATTTCTAATGGTGGAGTCAGCTGTGGATTCACCGTTAGAAACCCTGTAGCTCACCTATCTTTAACTGGGGCAAGAAAAGCACAAGGGTGGTGGAGTGGGATCACAGCTACCCATTTTGGCAAACTTGAAATGACTGCCTGCATCGAAGTAGACTACCACTATTCAAACCATGAATACAGTTGAGATTTGAACGATGGAGGAGTCTTGATTGAGGACAACAATTGGTAGTGAGTCTTCAGCCAAGTCACAGTAAAGAACAGGGGGTCTGATGTCTACAATTCCTATAAAGAAGTTGTAAATTGCATCAAATATGAATTTGCAATTTGTAATTTCATATTACGTATCTACTAAAATGGATTCAGTAGAAGTAGGTGCAATTTGCACACCAACCTCCACTAAATGCACTTATTTGTGAACCAACTTAAATATTAATACGTTTGTTCACAAATTGCTGTTTCGTAGTGGGTCACGGTTTGTCCTAGCTTACTAATGTGCATGGGGTGGTTCGCAAATTGAGACCCTCTATTATTGGTTGATTGTGTGACGGAGCAATGCAGGGAAATACATTGCATGCTTTAACCAGGCATTTTTTACCCTGCATTTTTTATAATGCTTATACTTTTATAATGGATGCCATTACCACGCATTGGTTATAAGTATATATATATATATATATATCTAAAGCTCCAAGTTACTGGTAAAGATGTCTCTCGTATGTGGAAAGCTTGCACAGCTTGCAGTCGATATCGCCTAACGCTTTTCAAAGCCCATATGCTTCTTCCTCAGAGGCTCGACAACAACGTGTTTCTCAAACACACCTTCATTTTATTTCAGAGATACCACGCCCTCTGATGGGTAAAGGATTCTGGATCATGTATTGTGTTACACTTCTAAACCCAGAATGGGTACACCTTTCTTCTCGCTGTGTTAGCAGTCATTCAAAAGCCCTGGATGGGCCTCTGCATATGGGTTCATCATAAATCCGAGTTCAGTGTCCCACAATACATGGCAGGTTGTATACCATGCCCCGTGGCCCCCAGTCTTCACGGGGTGGTGCGTTCCTCACGGCAAGGGCTGCCGCTATTTACATAAAGCTCCAAGTTGCCCCTCTGGCAGGAACGCACTCTACACCGAACAGGAGCAACTCCTTTTCTGGTAATGATGTCTCTCGTATGTGGAAAGCTTGCACAGCTTGCAGTCGATATCGCCTAACGCCTTTCAAAGCCCATATATATATATTTATATACATGTGACCAAGATCTCGGCTGAGATCGAAACGCGTCGTTTGTCTGCCAAATAAACCCGCAATATTGAGAACACAGAACTGGAGTGGCTTGTCGTTTCTGCAAATATTTGTGGAAATTTCTATGTGCATATATATATATATATATATATATATATATATATATATATATATATATATATATATATATATATATTATCTACTGGCGGTCGCCAGTAGATAGTTATAGTTAGGACCGTGTTTCCATAGGAAATCCGCAACATTCTATTTGGAGTAACTTTGGCGCCGATTGACGAATCCTCGCGAAATTTTCAAAATAGGTGGGGCGCTCCGCTCCGCTCCGCTCCGCTCCTTCCCTGAAAGCCTCGGGGGGATTCGTCAAGCGGGGGCTGAGAAGAAGGGGGGTCCCAAAACGCGTTTTCCCCATGCATTTTTCCATAGGACCTTTAGTCCAAGCTACAGCCCGAACGGCTGAACAGAATTACTTGAAATTTGGCAGAGAGGTAGTCCTCAGGTCAGGGATGTGCCTTTTGCAGGTCTGGTGTAAATCTGTTCAGTTTTTCCTGAGAAAATAGCATTTAAAAGCATATATATATCTATAGGCGCGCTCCGTGCGCGTATGGTAAAACTTACCGTACGCGCACGCTGCCATGCGCGAGCGCGATTCTGATTGGTTGTTAGATCTTAGTAAACATTCGAATCGGTCGAAACCAGGAAGTGTCGGCCGCCATTTTGTCTCTCGCAGTCTGAGGGGGTGAAAAACAAAGGTGGAGAACGTGAAAAGGGGGCAGGGTGGACAGTTCCTGACCCCCTAGCCTTTGTCAGGGGGTCCCAGAAGGACCCCGAAGGGCCAAAATTTCTTTTAATTTTTTTACGAAAAATCGCGGAGTGCGCGTAGCGTACGCGCACGGTAGAAACGGAAAAATTCCGCGAACTGCGTCCGTGCGCGTACGGTACACGCACGGTGAAAAACCTTTAAAAAAATAAATAAATAAATACATAACTTAGCATTTAAAAAAACGTACAAATTCACTGAAAAAACCATAGGTTTCACACACGTTATAGTTAGGAATTAGCATTTAAAAAACCTTGCAAATTCACTTAAAAAACCATAGGTTTCACACATGTTATAGTTAGCTGGACATTTCACTCGTGAAAAACCATTGAAATTCCCCCGTTATAGTTAGTGCAGGCAACTATAACTCACGCGACCGCAATCCTCTGCTGATGACGTTAGATATTACATCACTGATGACATATGTGTCTTTCTGAAAAAAAAATATTTGTAATATATGTATAGCAAAAAATTAATGGAAGAAGACATGGGTAAATAAGTGTCTAAATACAGTGATGTAATATCTGACGTCATCAGCAGAGGATAGCGGTCGCGTGAGTTATAGTTGCCTGCACTAACTATAACGGGGGAATTTCAATGGTTTTTCACGAGTGAAATGTCCAGCTAACTATAACGTGTGAAACCTATGGTTTTTTAAGTGAATTTTATATACATATATATATACATATATATATAAATTCACTGAAAAAACCATAGGTTTCAGGGACATTATAGTTGGAAATTAGCATTTAAAAAACCATAGAAATTCACTGAAAAAACCATAGGTTTCAGGGACGTTATAGTTAGTTGGGCATTTCCCTCATACAAAACCAGAGAAATTCCACCGTTATAGTTAGTTCAGCTAACTATAACACGCGCCCCCGTATTGCACTGCTGATGACGTCACATATTACATCATTCATGACACGGTCAGTGACATCACTGATGACATCACTGATGATGTCTCAAATGACATCACTGATGACATCATCCAGTGACTGAGTGTTTCTGTAAAGTGTAAATTTGTTTGATATATATGCCAAGCTGTAATGAAGAATGAGTGGTTGTATAAGTGTCTGTATGAAGGATCTAGTAGGTGCGTGACTGACTGTATAAGTGAGTGATTAAATGTGTCTTACTGAAAGCATGGGTTAGTGACTAAACTGTGTGAAAGTTTATCTCAGTCTGTCTGTTGTTGTGTAAGCTGCTGCATAGGTTGGTGAGTAGCTGCATGAGTGTCTATATGAGTTATTGATTGCATGCCTGAGTATGTGTATGGCTGCCTGAGTGTCTGTGTGTGTGGGTGCGAGGTGTGTGACTCTGTGCATAGATGTGTGAGTGGTTGATTCACTGGGTGTATGGGTTCAAGAGTGCATGTGGAAACAGCTATATGGGTGGGTGAGTGTGTCTATGGGTGTGTTGGTGAGTGAATGGATGTTTCAGTGGTACATGTGCAAGTAACTACATATGTAAAATGCAGTATATGTGAGTGATGGTGTATATAAATAACTATATGTGAGAGTCAGTAATTGTGAGAGTGGCTGCATGGATGAGTGTGTTTTGTATCAGTGATTCTATAACAGAGTAATTATGTGTTAGTATCTGTATGAATAAGTGAGCTGGTCTCTGTATAACTGTATATGTGAGTAAATGGAAGTAGGATTGATTATTTGCATGACTGACTAACTGTGTCAGTAACTTTGGATATGTGGCAGTGTGTGTGTCTGTATAGGTGTATTAGTCCATATGATAGTGTTGTATTGATGAGTGACTGCATGTATGAGTGACTGTATCGGTGAATGAGTGGATGTGTGTGTAGACCTAGGAACCAGTCAGTGCATATTTAGTAACTGGTATTGATGTGTCTATTTTTTCAAAAATGGTAGTCTGTATTTTAGAGTGGGTGTATCAAAGGTTATATTCAGGTGTGAGGCGGTGCATCAGATTTTCACGTGTATGATGTCATCAGTGATGTCATTTGAGATACCATCAGTGATGTCATCAGTGATGTCACTAACCATGTCATGAATGATGTAATATGTGACGTCATCAGCAGAGCATTACGGGGGCGCGAGTTATACTTTGCTGAACTAACTATAACTGTGGAATTTCTCTGGTTTTGAATGAGGGAAATATCCAACTAACTATAACGTCCCTGAAACCTATGGTTTTTTAAGTGAATATATATATATATGCAATGTATTTGTGGGGAGGAGACACCCTACACCCCCCAACTTACCTTAAATGAGTAGTGAATGAGTAGTAAAGCCATGAATTGTAAAAACACACATGGTAGATAAGCTTTGTTATAAATTGCGCAACTACATGGGATTTCCGAAAATAGTTGCGACAGTCGCCAGTGATATTAACTATGAAATAATACAGACAACGATGTATTATCAAATAGAGTGTAAGATATAATAATGAATTGAAGAAAATCAGAAGTGTGATGATTATTAATTAACTTTATATATTTTCTTTTTTCTTCTTTTTTTCCTTATTCAAACATAGTGTTAAGATGGCACTCATAAAAAAGTATCTGTTATAGTCTGTTTTCAATGTTAATGAAATTGTGCACCGGATGTAATACATGCAAACAGGATATAATATCTTTGAACTGACGGCACTGTGTACAGTGGAAAAAGGCGCGAAGCCGAAACGCGTCCTGTGCTTTACCTTGGTAAAATAAAATAACCAAGTTTCACCTTTGATGGAGTGCGGTCCCTTCATTTTCCTTGTGGAGGTGAAGTTTTGAACTTTATGGTACATTAACATGCATGCTAAAAGATGCGTGGTAAAGGCACAATGTGGTAAAAACCTCATTGTAAAGGCTGTTTCACCATGTCTGTGATTGCTTTTACATAAAGCGTTTTTTCTGTTTAATGCAGCCCATTTTCCTAATAGGAAAACGGGATGTTTAAAAAAGAAAATGAATATTTTTACATTTACATTTAAATCTTTATTTCGACGCATTTGTGTCATAAAAGAGCAATAAAAACATTTGTTTTCTTACATTTTGACATTTGCTAGCACGAAGAGAAATAATAAAAGTAGCAGTAAATAAAGAGTCAAATAAGCTAACCTATTCGTATATATCCATAGCGTCCATGTATACAATGTCTAATTTCATAATCTTTGTCAAACACATTTTACCCGGGCGGAAAATTTACAAGGTTAAAAATACAATTTAACAATAAATATAATTTAAAAACTATTAAAATAGTATTAAATCAGTAACCGCTAGGACATTTTTTATATAAAAAGAATTCTTAAAAATTCGTATGAAATTCATAAAAAGCAACAACCACATATTCCTAGTTGGAAAATAATGAAGCAACAATTACATGTTTTAGTATCATGATCTTTTTTTAAAAATATCAAATAATGTATCTCGTCGATTTATCTTTTTCTTTAAAAATGTAGACCCAACTTTATTCTAATAAAATTAGCAGCGAGAAGAAACCTACTAACTCCAAAAACTATCACCTGGCTGGTGTCAGTTTTTAAAATTCTGCCAGCCTCCTTGTAGGATCTGGAGCCTATTTTATGGCAGAGTGGTACTATCCACTTTTTCCTTGGTATTACATAGCTGGAGCAGAATAGAAGTATGTGTAAATCATCTTCCTTAGTACCATGAATACATGAGAGACAGAGATCACTTCCTGATTTCGCCCAGCTTTTTTCAAAGGCCTTAGTTCTAAGGGTACCATATCTAAATTTTAGGTACAAGGTTTTTGATAAAGGCGGATGGATCTCGTCTAAAAATGGTTCAAAAGATGCGACATCCTTAAACAATAGGAAGTTTTCAGTTAGCGGTCCATGAATTCTTGCATATACTAATTCGTTGCTCACATATGACCAGAAAGATAATTTAACAATTTTCTTGGAGCACGAATTCATAGCCTCAGGATCATTCCAAAAATGGGCTAATCCAATTATGCCTAACCAAATTCTTACATGCTTGAACCAATAAACTTTATTACAATTGTCGAGATCCATAACTTCTTTCAGGCCGTTCTTGTAATTAAGTAGTTCTGGGGTCGTCCACAATCTAACCCACAGCAATAATGGTCTCAATATTGCGTGTTGATCTGTTCGTTTCAGGTTTAGATCCAAAAAAAGTGGTATTAAAGGGGTATTTGTAGGTATTTTTATCAACCCCCTAAGAAACTTGTTCTCAAGGTTTTCAAATGTATGTCTACATACAGGACCCCATATTTCCGCCCCATATAATACTGCTGATTGGACTTTATACTTAAAAATCTCTATCGCAGGGGTCACTGCCTTATTCAAGCATTCGTTATGTCTCTTAAGGATTGGTAAACAGTTTTGTTTGAAGATGATCTTATTCTTTTCTAGCTGCGGTCTCCAAGCTAAGGAAGAGTCTATAGAGACACCTAAATATATAAAATTCTGCACATAATCAAGCTTCTGTCCATTTAACATTAAATTTTTCTTGAAGTTCCTATGTGGGCTCAATGCCATGTATTTCGTTTTTTTTGTATTGATTTCTAGGCCCTTCAAGGAACAGTACGACTGGAATCTATTTAACAAATTTTGAAGGCCCCGTGGTGTTTGGGAAATGAGAATGGTGTCATCTGCAAACAAAAGGGAAGAAACCCGTTCACCCCCTAGTCTTGGAGCGTCGTTTTCACTACACTCCATGTAAGATGGTATATCGTTAACAAACAGGGAGAATAGGGTTGGCGCCAGTGCACATCCCTGGCGTACTCCTCTTTTTATGGGGATAGCTTTTGTGAGTTCCCCAGTAGGACCCCACCTCACCTTTGCATAGTTGTCCATATGTAGTCCAATAACCAATTTTAGTAGACCTAGCGGGATCCCCTGGGATTTCAATGATTCCCATAAAAGGTCTCGCGGTATAAGGTCAAATGCGGCCCGTAAGTCTACGAATGCCACATACAAATGACCTTTACGAATAACGACGTATTTCCAATACAAACAACAGAGCCTTAGGACTTGGTCGATGGTTCCTGTTTTTACTCTGAAACCTGCCTGATATTTCGTTAAAATTTGTTCTTCTTCCAACCAGGTATTTATGCGGTTTAGTATATGCCTAGCATACATTTTTTGGGTAATATCTAAAAGACTTATGGGACGATAGTTAGCAGGATTGCTTCTATCGCCCTTTTTAAAAATAGTAATGATTTCCGCCCCGTTCCATGTGTCCGGAATTGTCTCCCCGGCAGCAACAATGTTGCACAGATGATTAAGGTAAGGAACCCAGACATCTAGTTCATGCTTGAACAGATCACCTGGTACTTTGTCCAGCCCAGGAGCTTTCCCATATTTAACAGAGTTGATAGCTAATTTTGTTTCCACCAAATCAAAAACTATATGTGTAGATTCAGCCTCTGTAAGCAACACAGCATGATCTTCCTGCGCTGCGTTAACAGTCCCTTGGGCGGCGTACAGGTTCGTAAAATGGTCTATCCAGGTTGCTTCATTGAGATAAACTTCTCTCGAACCTTTCTCTCTTTGATTACCCTTAACCACTGTTTCCCAAAATAGCTTTTGGTCCTTCATTTTAGCTGCCATCAGCATACCGGACCATAATTCCTCATCCCATGAACACTTTGCATTGGTCAGCACCTTATTATATAATTTCCTATTTTCTTTAATTACCATAGCATTTTTACTTTTGACCGAGTCTATCAAAGCTGATTTTGCTTTCCGGCATTCTTTGTTGAACCATGGTTTGCCTGTAGGCTGCAGCTTCACTGCGCCCGTTCCTTTTTTTGGTCTTCTAGTCATGAGTTCTAATAGTTCATTAAAGAACTCTTTATGTAATTTAAGAAATAAACCGGGTTCGCTTTCGGAGGGATTATAGATGTCAAATACATTAGTGAGGCAATTATAAATATTTGCCACTAGATCTTCTTGTCCCAGTATGTATGCCCATTTAACGGACCGACGATTATTACTTAATATAACATTATCTGGGACAGGTTGGTGTCCTCCCTCATCTACTTCCTGACCCAGCATTAAGCTCTTTGCAAAGCTGACTTCCAAGGAATGGTGATCACTATCAAATCTATCTTTGACCATCAAGTCATTTATATATGGCCACAGGTCCATGGAAATAATGACATAATCAATTAAACTTTGGCAATTACGTCTCGTGAAAGTAGGTACCTTGGGACTATCAGAAGGAAAACGTCCGTTACATGCCCTCAGTCCATGGCTTACCAGTACCCTTGTAATTTGGAAAGCTAGGGTAGAACCTGCAACTGTCCCATTACTAGATAAGGATGGTATGCCATTAGCATTATCTTCATCCTCATACAATTTATTCATTCCGGCAATGGGTTCAAAGTTGCAGTTCATATCCCCACATATTATCGTGCTTGTTTCCGGGTCCAGCGTATCCAGTATTGATTCTAATTTGTCAATACATGGTGACTCCTTATATGATGGGCATGGTCGATTATATATATTAAAAAGATGAATCATCCGATTATCAATGGTAACCATTTTTAAACCGAGTATATCTAAGGAATCGGTTCTTAATTGCTGTATGGCTATATTAATGGACACACTAACCCATATTATTAGCCCTCCTGATGGACGACCTCTTACTGATGGAACTGCTTCCAGCTGGTACGTTCTATATCCAACCCTATGCCTAGCTGTCGTAGCCCATGTTTCTTGTAGAACACATATTTCAAAGGAGTTTATGTAAAGGTTCCATTCGGGGTCACTTGTTTTTGAACCTACTCCTGCAACGTTCCATGAAACAATCCTGGCCATAGAGGGGCCTTGATTAGAGCTGCAGTTAGCAGCCGATGAAGATTTACCTAATCTTCTCGGTATTTCTGATCTATTACTAATAGGATCGTTTGCCTCTTGATGCTTTGTTTGTTCCACTTTGGATGTGGGTTCAGGAGCTTCCAAGGGTTTTTTTTTTTATATAATATTTCCCCCCTGTATACCAGTTGATAGTAATTGAAGTGAACCATTTAAACAATCAGGTGTCCTAAGGGGACTTATTAAAGCCACGGGTGAATTTACGGATAGAACAAATGGACAGAGTGTGGATTTGTGTCCTTCCCCATGTGCTTGGAGTCAATCAATGCCCTCCAGTCCACTAAACCTATTGTAACAAGAAATTAAGGGTTGAGTGTACTGTGGGCCCATCCATTCTCTGTGATACTGAGAGTTGGCATGTTGGGGCCTCCCTGCCCTGCGTTGTATTAAAGTCCAGCCATCTTCCCCCTCCCTTTCCCATCTTTTAGGATATGTATTCCTAAAAAATTCACACCCTATTCCACCCCTATCTGGATTTGAGTCCCTTAACCAACTCCATGCATTATCTTGGTGTTCCGTTGGTGGATAAAAATAAGCCAGGGGTCTTGCTACAATCAGTGAACCATTATTCCTTGGGACTCCCGAACAGATATGTCCTACTGTCCGAGGGTCCTCAAACGATACAATCACACAGTCCCCTTTCATTTTTTTCCTGTTATGGCCTACCCAGGGGACCCTCTCTACCATTAAGATATTGCTTCTTATTGTTGGTGGTAATGGATGATTGTTATTCAGCCAATGTGACACTTTGTTTTTAAGCGCCACATAAGGTTCTAAGACTGATGAGCCTAATTCCGGAACCCCAGTTAGAATAACTACATAATCACATGCTTCAGGGGGTAAGTTAATATTCCTGCGCTTTTCTATGTGCGTGATGTCGTTATTGTTTGTAGAGATACTACAAGGAGTCAACTTTTTAGCTGTTTCACATGTTGGTAAGGATTTTGCACTATTTTCGTCTACGTCAATAATGATGGGATTGTTGGTAGAGACCTTAAGGGCTGTATTCCTTTCCTTTTCAATGTCATTGTCAAGTATTTTTGATACCTGTACATTGCTAATAGGGGCTGGAACCTGCGTTACCTTTTTTTGATTGCTAGTATATTCATCTTTTTTCTCTTTCCTCAGTTCTATAAGTTGTTTTTCTATCTCAATTAGTCTTTCTTCTATAGGAATGAGGAAGGTCTTAAATATTTTTGACAGGGTCAATATAAGGGAGTCTTCTTTCCCTATGTTTGTACCTATACTTTCAGCTGATAGATTAACAGATAAAATGTCGGCTAAGGAGTTATCTAAAAAGCTGTCATCTACAATGTTCATGGGTAGTGTCTTAGGGGCAGCTCCTCCTTTCCCCTGTTCTTGGCCCTTGCCTTCCCTTGACCCTCTTGCATTAGATATATTATTTTCTTTGCACTTTCCTGACTTAGAAGCCTTAATGGGTTTAGTAGCGGGATATTTTTTGTTTAATCGTCTACTTGTTATTTTTTTGGGAATTGCTCCCTCCCTTATCCCTTTTCTTGAGGTATTATTGTTTGCTGTCTGGTTTTCTAGCTGAGGGGCTGGCAAGGTGCTTTCTATAATAGCCAAACCTTGTGGATCAGGAGTATTACAATCTTGAGTATCAGAGGGTGTCATTGTAATACCGTGAACCTCTGCATTAATATGCCGTGTGTTAGAATTGGTAGTGTTATTCTCAAGAGTTCGCGTTGGAGTGCGAACTGTAGCAATGTGGCCCATTGATGACCTTTTTGCTTGGGCAAGATCTTGGGAGACCCTCCTTTCCATAAGGACAATACCCTGATCTATCAGTGTATTTGTACGAACTATAAAATCATCTAAGGTTCCAGTTAATTTGGAACTACCTGACACAGCTTTACTACTTCTGGTTTCACGTGACATTATATCAATATGGTATAGGCAGCTAAACACAAATGGATAATGACGAAGAAAAAAAAAAAAAAAAAAATTTTTTTTTTCTTTTTTTTTTTAAACTTATTTAACTAATTACCATAACATTTGTAATAGTTAGTCAATAAAATTCCTATTACTGCAATGGATGGGGGATAATAGCATCTATTGTGTATGAAAAATTAACCCACATCTACATATAACACTATTGCCTAACTGTCCGAGTAATAGTAAGAATTGGCAATGGTGTGCTTACAATGTCCGAAGTTTATCCGACGAAACGACCAGCGTCCCTGGCCCAGTCCAGTCTCCTCAGGCCTCTGAGGGCCTAAGAGGGCCCGCCCTTTGCCCGGGCTTAGCCCGGCTGCGCCCGCGCGCGTCCCGCGAAGCGGAGGGCGGCGTCAGTTTTGTAGCGCCTTCAGGCGCGAAAATGCGGCACTTCCGGGGTGCCAAGGATCATGGGAGATGTAGTTTTCCCAAGCGTCTCCCCCCACACAGCGGTCGCGTTTGTCCTGCGACGGCGGGAGGGAGATTCAGGCGTCACAGGGAAGGCTGCCCCGGGGAACAGGATGCACAGCAGGTAAGCACTCAGAAAATGTTTCCTCGTAATAGCAACGGGCCCCGCTCTGCCAAGGGCAGCGTCAGTTTTGTAGCGCCTTCAGGCGCGAAAATGCGGCACTTCCGGGGTGCCAAGGATCATGGGAGATGTAGTTTTCCCAAGCGTCTCCCCCCACACAGCGGTCGCGTTTGTCCTGCGACGGCGGGAGGGAGATTCAGGCGTCACAGGGAAGGCTGCCCCGGGGAACAGGATGCACAGCATGTAAGCACTCAGAAAATGTTTCCTCGTAATAGCAACGGGCCCCGCTCTGCCAAGGGCAGCGTCAGTTTTGTAGCGCCTTCAGGCGCGAAAATGCGGCACTTCCGGGGTGCCAAGGATCATGGGAGATGTAGTTTTCCCAAGCGTCTCCCCCCACACAGCGGTCGCGTTTGTCCTGCGACGGCGGGAGGGAGATTCAGGCGTCACAGGGAAGGCTGCCCCGGGGAACAGGATGCACAGCAGGTAAGCACTCAGAAAATGTTTCCTCGTAATAGCAACGGGCCCCGCTCTGCCAAGGGCAGCGTCAGTTTTGTAGCGCCTTCAGGCGCGAAAATGCGGCACTTCCGGGGTGCCAAGGATCATGGGAGATGTAGTTTTCCCAAGCGTCTCCCCCCACACAGCGGTCGCGTTTGTCCTGCGACGGCGGGAGGGAGATTCAGGCGTCACAGGGAAGGCTGCCCCGGGGAACAGGATGCACAGCAGGTAAGCACTCAGAAAATGTTTCCTCGTAATAGCAGCGGAGACCACTGCATGCTCGTAAAAAATTATCTTTTCAACATTCCCAAAGGTGAAAGGGCCCATAGGGATCCCTACCCATTTGCAAATGGTCAACACCAATTTTTATTTGGTGCTAAAATTTGATTGTGCAACCTAATTTCAGTCGCAAAACAATAATACATAAGCTAAAGAATTGGTATTTGAAAGGAATGACCTTTAGACACTCCTCCCAAATACAATATTCTGATTCGGTAACTGCATAAGAATCCCAATTTGTTTTTTTTACATTAAACAAATCCAGTTTGCAGTCGCAAAGAATCAAATATGATCTTTGCAACTGTATAATCATTTGTTACATCAGCACAAGATATTTGGCCAAGGAATAGGTATGGTGCCAGTGATCTCGAAACGCTGGACAACTAAGATTTTTTAATATTAGGAGGAGGTTGACATCGAAGATGGGAAATAGTAGCTGAATGAGATGATATAGAGAAGGAGTGAGTAAGCGCAGGAGGTGCTTCAACTGCAAACAATGAGTGGTACGAGGCTGGGCAGAAATACTCAGAGAAAATGGCAAGGACGCATAGAAGGATGGTACCCAACCTTGTGGAGAAGATGGCTAATGATACTAAGGGAATCTAGAGTTACATTGCTGAAGAATGATGCTGAGATAAGAAGAGGAAGCAGAGAAAAATTGGAGGGCTGAACAGGTGTTGATCAGTTCTTTAGACAAGTTAGGGATTAGATACAGTGGTAGGGATGGTGAGGTGAGGAAAGTGAACAAGGAAAGATTGTGGCCAGTGAGAAGTTGACAATAGAATAAGGGATGGCAGTGTTAGGTTGTAGGGAGGTGTAAGAGAGGAAGACGATAGTGGCAGGAGGGACAAGGGGATAAAACTAGGATGGTGGAGTGACAGAGGAAAAGTATGATAGCCAGGAAGGTGAGGACAATAATGGATGTGGTAAAAAGAGGATTATAGATGGAGAGGGGGACAGGCAGTATAGAAGAGTGGGTTAGGAGAAAAGCCGAAGGATGAGAGACAGAAATGTCAAGGTAACTGGTAAGAAGCTATAAGAAAAGAAAAAGAGAGGAGGTTGACAGTGCATTCAGGTGGTCGGAGGAGGAAAAAAGAGGGGAGACGAGGAGAATGGAGAAGGTGACGTGAGATGAAAGAGTTAAGATGAGAGAGTTTCTCTTTAAGAGAGAGAGACAAAAATCAAACATCTTTTCTTTTATCATTTACCTGGATCATATTTAGAGATGTACCTCTTAGTGGTATTTATTTTTGCTACATTTCCATCCATATTTATTTTTTCTTATTTTATCTTTATTTATCCATATTCATTTTGTGTTTAGTGTAAACATTAAGACACCACAAGTATATGTCTGCATTTATGTAACTGATAAATGTAGATTTATTCTAGAATTCCTATGAGGCTTGGGATTTGTAACCAGTCATACACAAAACAACAAATTCATTTGAAAACATTAGCATCGTAGAACAGCTCCAATAGCTGCATATCTGTTTCTTTTCTTGTCATTCACTACCTGTGAATCTGCACATTGACTGGGCTTGCAGTCATGATTGGCAGCACTGAAAACCATCCAAAATAATACCTATGATACATTTCTTTCCTTTAAAAAAATAAAAAATACAGGTACATATATAGATGCTTTCCTATCTGTATTTATCTATAAAAATCAGTAAAAATAGAAACTGCCAGCCTTCATCCTAATCATGCCATTGTCAAAAGTAGGGATGATAAGGATGGAATTAGAATTAGCTGAGGATTTGACAAACAGCATAAGGTGAATTAGATGTTAGATCTGACAGCAACATTCAAGGGCGTGAGTCCAGGAGCGTTAGCATGAGTGAATAATAGTAGAGTGGTTCTGAGAGACCTATTCTTAATGCTTAAATACTAGTCTGCTACAAGGATTTCAGATGTTTCCTTGAGGCTGCTGTTTTAGAAGTTTTGGAAGTGTTTGTTGAGAGACTAGGAGAGGAAATAATATTATATTAGTCTGATCCCAAATGTTTCAGAGAGGCTGTGAGGTAGAGGGAGGGAGATGATTGAAGGCTATGGAGAAAGACCTAGGGGATAGAATAAGTGGGCGAAAATAGGTAATACTTGAGAAACGCAATTGAAGAAGAGGTAGATATGGAAAAGAAGACTTTAAGGATAGGTGAAGAAGGGTGAAATGAAATTAGTGGTCTAGGAAAGGTACTTACACAGAAAAGTAAGAAAAGCATATGTTGGCCCCGTTCCAGATACTGATGCAGCCAAAAGGTCCAACACTGGTAGGCTCATCTACTGCTTTGGTGTTGCACCTCCTCACGCAGCTCAGCGGTGCTTCTTATTGTGCCTGATGCTTGGGAAGTAATCGTGGACTTCCTGGTTTTATGGCCTTTGCAGGGAGTGCATGCCTTACTGTGAGATGTAAGTTCACCTTGTACCAGGCCCTTCCACTGCAGACCCCGGTGGTGTGATCCTTGTTGGGCCCTCGGAGTTTCGCACCCATCCTATATCACCTGAAAGAAAGTTTTAAACATGGTTACAAAATGGAAAGAACCAAGACATTTTATAGACGTTTTGGCATTTGTTCTGGCAATCCTAACTAACATATTGTCTGTACATTTCTTGGGCGTTGTTAGTCACCAAACGTTTGGTGTCAATAATTCAACAGAGAAATCTGCCAGAAGTTTGAAAAGCTATGAATTTGCATAAAGTGCTGCGTTCTTGACTAGTTTCCGCCTGAATGACAGTACTCCAAAATAAATATGGTTTGTTACACTACACCATTCTAGTCACTGAAACCTCACTGCGAGGTGGCCATATGCTATCAGAAGTCAAATTAAGAAAGCTCTAAAATGGACGTCTGCAGTTTGGACAACACTTTCTGTGACATTTTCAAATAAACACCAAAACATCATAATGGATGGTGGGTCAAACAACGGTCTGCATTAGATTATCCTTTGATTGATGAAGGATGGAACCAGCCACGCACTTAGATAGCAACTCCATGACTAGCTCACCCGGCAGCAATGGAACCGGAGACCTGCAAGGGTCGCAGGACGTAAAGAAAGGTCTCCGTGTCAAGAACAGCTGGTGTCTCCGTAGAAATGTATCTGGTGAGTCACCAGATACATGTGACACACGGTACCCAGAAAGATCCGCTGCCATGGAGGTAAATCTGAATGAAAGTTAAGAAACCAGAGCTGGCACACAGATGGGAGGGGAGACCATTTGAGAATTCCAGAGAATGGCCAGTCCGGGAACCACTGGCAGCACCATCACCAGTGTACAAAGCACCCCAGTAAAACATTCACTTCATCATTCAGGTGGTGTGCGCTCTTAAACTCAGACACAGGCAAAATTAACTGGTGAGATGACATAATCTGAGGGGAGTCGACTACCAGGAGGAAGAAACGCTGAGAAGGGATGCACGTGGGGGCGATGACTTGACAACAGTGCAATTAGGGAGACCGGACATGCCAAAGAAACTCTCACAGTCAGTACCTTGCAATGAACAAGCTGATTCAAATAAAATTCAAAGAGGGCAAATCCGTGCCGACAAAACTTTTTCCTGAAGGTAGGAGGATTTGAAAAGAGGGCCCCAGAAAGAAATTCAAGAAAAGGCCCTGGCTCTATTCCCTTGATGGAGCACCTTGTAGGTGTGAACATTAAAAACAAATTTAGAGGTCAAAATTAGGATGCAAGGACCCTGCGTCTCGGCTTTGGCAAGTACATTGAGCAGTGTCCCTCAAGTACAAGAATTACCTCCTTACTAACATACAGACAAAGCAACCACTTTCGACTAGAACCCTTCCCCCTCACCATCCATGAGAAAGCTATTACTCAACGTTACTACATCCAGTAAGGAGCAGTTGTCAATGACGAATAAACAGAACACGTTTGACAGCTGCAGCCAATCCCAAATGTGTGGAAACACTACAATTATTCCAGACATCACATGACGAGCGCAGGCACTTACAATTTCTGACACACACCCTTGAAACATTGACACCCAGCACACCTCCTTTGTCTGCTGGTAGCATTCGGATAGTTACTTTTATCTGAAGCTGCCTCTGGAGGGGAGCAAAAAAAAAAACAGGCATCTAACAGATACAACGTTGAATGTCACACTAGAAGCCATTATCAATGAAATAACTATAATTTTCATGAAATTAAGTTCATTTCACACTGCCATGCATGAAATATCAACAGAAATAATGTCAGTATGGTCCGAACACTCATATCTGCACCACCCACTGAACTGGCATATGTTGAAAGACATTTAGCAACTGAACCAGATTGTGTTTTGTAAGAAATTGGCTTATTAGTTGAGGTGGGTGGAAGACCCATTCAAGCAACAACCACAATCTTTGTCAGGGTAAACTACAACAGTCACTACATTAACCTGTGCTTAGCCCTCTGGTAGCTAGGTACAAAGCAATCAGGTTTAAGTTAGAGGTACTGTGTAATCTATTTATGCAACACACAAAGAGAATTAAAGTGAAAACACAGCACAAGAAAAATCCTAAACCAATTTACAAAACAAGACTACATTTTAATAAATAAGATGAGACCAAAACAAAAAAGAATCCTGTAAGTAGAGCCAGAGATACGCAAATTTAAGGTTTTAGGTAGGTAGTTTGCCTAAAAGTACAAAACGTCACTCTCAGTCATCTGGTTGTGCTAGACCAGAGGAAAGTCACAAGTTCAGGCTGACTGCGATGGACCAGGGTCTACATACAGTCCTGCTGAACACGTTACCTTCTCAAACTCTGGCAAGAAGAGTCCAGAACTTCTGGATTGCTTTTGGATGCACTCTTATGCAGACAAGAGTCCAGGACCTGGAAGGCGCTTCTTCAGGATCAGGAACTCACTCTGGAGAGGCCAGCAGGACTTGGGTAGGTCCAGCTGCAGGTCAAGTTGCAGCAAGTCAGCTGGGCAGCTGCAGGGAAGCCTTAGGAACGTGTTGTGTTCCTTTAGCTCAAAACAGGAGATCAGTCAACTGCCCCTTCAAGTCACAGGTGTCGTCGAAGATAAAGGAAACAGGTCCAGTCTTCTTTCACAGAAAGCAAGGCAGCCTTTAAGCAGCAGGGCAGTCCTGTGGGGAAGAAGGGAAGCTTCAAGCAGCAGGACAGGCCTCTGTGGAACAAGGCAAGCCTCACACAACAGGGCAGTTCTCTGATAGCAGCAGGGTGGTCCTCTGAGGAACAAGGCAGGACTCTGATAGCAGCAGGAATGTCCTCTGGGGAACAAGGGAGGCCTCAAGCAGCAGGGCAGACCTCTGGAGAACAAGGCAGTCCTTCTTCTGTAATGTTCGCAGGTCCAGGAGTGTGTTGAAGAGCGACTCAGGAGGGCCAATATTTATGCCTGGTGCCATACGTTGAAGTGGGAGAATTTTCTAGGTTACCCCCACATCTGGTTCTGGAAAGTTCTTCTCTTTCCCTTCCAATTCTCTAAGAAGCCTGGGGTGAAGAAGTCTAGTTCAGGTTCCTTTGTGTGTGTCACAGACAATTCCTTTAAAAGCTAGTGGGGTAGAGCAGGTCCACCCCAACCGTCCTGACTGGGTGGCCCATCCTGCCCATACCTAGTGCTGAATTTTCACTGTCTGTGCCCAATGCACATCCTAAATGGGGGAGCCATTAATAGGCCCAGACAGCTGGAAACTCCTAAAAGGTCTTAGAATTTTTTAGAAGGAAAATTCAACTTTCTAAAAGTGGAATATTCAAAATGATAATCTAAAATCCGACTTACCAATAAAGAGATTTTAAATTACAATACATTTAATTCCTAACATGCCATTTCTTCTTGTTTCCAAACAAACTTTGATGTAAAAAGCTACTCCAATAGTATCAATGAGAGAGACTGGCCTTACGGCAGTGAAAAATACATTTGGATGTTTTTCACAACCAGGACATGTAAAACTTAACCCCACATGTCCTACTTTTCTAATACAATTCACTTTGCCTTACTGGTCTCTAAGGTCTACCTTAGGTGTTACTTATATGCAGGGCCACTGAAATCATTTGATTCTGTAGCGGAGGCTTTTTTACATAGATATGGATATGCTGAAATTTGGCACATTTTCCATCATCTGTTGCATAATCTGCAGATTTGTTCCAAGCGAAAATGGATTAAAAGTTACTGAAACTGTGGAGACGTGTGTTCATGTGCAGTGGAAGGAATTTTGCAAATGCTAACTGATCATCTTTCTGTTGCTTCTTTCTGTATTTGCTTGTAACTGGCACCAGTGAGTTGAATTATTTGGCTAGACATTATTTTCAAGTGTACAAATGAAAGAATAATGACATAATGCGGCATGATTTTCCTTTTCTTGCCACATAATTTAGTGGACCCAGCTGCATAATTTGGTGCTCCCCTGCTGCGTAATCCCAGCGTCCCGTGTTATATGTATGAAAATGGAATGTATAAACATCTGAACTCCAGGAGCCTGAAGACCAGCAAAACTATATCGACAATGCCATGCCATACCTAATGCAAACTGCGAAAGCAGAGATCAATGACAAAAATGCAAGGGACAACTCCAGAGACAACTGTGGATTGCATGCAAACACACATGTCCCACCAGTACCCATATGTTATTGTCATCCACAAAGAAGATCAGACAGTATGAATAAATTAGTAGACTCCATGGGCAAGGATCAATAAAACTTGTATTACCTATTGAAGAACTGCAGCACAAAAAAGTTAGGACTGACTTTGCATTATCACTTATACATTTAATTTTGATCCTTAATATGTATGTCGCAAATACAAATGTTACATTCTGGTTTATATTATAATTTTGAGAGCAGTGTGCCCAAGGTATGCAAATAACAGGTATACTAGTAAACTTGATACTAATTATCACACTCTAAGCCACATGAATGAATCATTTTTACAGTTAAAAATGGCCGACCAGTCAGTTTTCCAATCGCAAAAATGCTTTTGCATATGTACAGAATACAAATTGCAATTTGGTAACATGTTAACAAATCACAATTTGTGTTTGCCATTCGGTTTTTGGAAGGGGCGTGTTTATGGTGTCCCTTCCTAATACTGAATATGAATGTTATATACAAATGATTTGTACTTTATCACAGACTCAAAGTTCCCAAAGAGATCCCTTCCCCTTTGAGAATAGTTGGAAAAATATTTTTAAGAGCAGGTAGTGGTCCCACGGACCACTGCCACTGCCTACTCCTAAAAAATTAAAAGAAAACTTTTCATTGTTTTTTTTAAACAAATCCGATTTTCCTTTAAAGAAAACGGGCTGCATTTAAAAAAAAGATTGTTTTATTTAAAAGTAATCACAGACATGATGGTCTGATGACCCCCGCATGCTACCATCCCTGTGATTTTTGCAATTCCCAATGGGTCGCAAACTGAGACCTACCTCATTATTAATCATGAGGTAGGTCTATTTACTACCCACCAGGACTCATGGAAAACACACTTTAGTACATTAGTGGTTGCATTACAAAATATTAAATCACAATAATTCACTATTGGGTAATTGCAAACACCAATGTTACTAGCCCTAGGTGACTAGGCAAATTACTCCATCCCAACCTCTCTCTATACTCTCCCACCAGGTCCACAGTCAATAGCTGGCAAGCCCTGCAACCTTTACTAGTCACTTTTTATGCATATAACAAATCAAAAGGGACAAAAGATAAGGATGTCTCCTTCATCCCTTCATTCCTTACTTGACATGAACTGCTTGGCTGCCTCCCTTCAAATGTCAGAAATGATCTCAGTTGTACCCACGTAGACAGCACAATGGAAGCTCTCTTGTATGCAGACAACAGAAATTTAGCGCATTTCGCACATTATACACTCACACTGTAGCAGGTGGAGTAAGAATGCACACATGAGCGACTACTACATAACCCATCACTTCTCACAATCACAATCGCTGTACAATTATCCACAAATTGCCAATCTACCTCAATGGATCACCATAGAATGTACAATAATATAATGTGAATGCAATCTTGATGCATTTTACAAAAAATGACACACACTTAAACTGAGAGACAGGCCAATTGTAATTTGCATGATTAGGAATAGAAACTAGCTCACAAATTACTCAGACTAGACCTGTGACTAAATGAACATGCTTTGATATTGAACAATAATTAGAATAGGCAAGACACTTATCAATTTAAACATCTGGAAACAGGCAGGTATTGACAGGGTAGATTATATCATCATATTATATTGTCATATTATCATACCTTTATATAATTAGGATTGGCAAATCACTTAGGCAAGTCTCAAAGCCTATTAGCAGGCTGTCTGCACAGCCAACTAGGAAACAATCAAATTATTTTTCCAAAATATTCCTTTAGATCCTACGTTGAGAAAATAAGAAAATACTGTGACATGATTGCTGGTATGTTTAGCATGCTAATCAATGTAGCCAGGTGTTTCTGGCAATAGAGGCTTTGTCATGGTTACACCAAAAGGGAGTGATAGATTATATTAGAACCACATAATAATAAACAGTCACCACTGTGTAGTTATAGTTAGGTGAGAGCTTCCATAGGAAGGGTGTTTAATGCTTTGCTAATATCCTTGGCACAGGTTGATGAATCTACGGAGATGTTTAAAATAAAAGGCCATCTACCTCAGCACCTTTCTGGGAAGAACCAAGCAAGGGCCAAGAAAAATGGGGGAGCGGGGGTCTCAAAACATTGTCTTCCTAAATTAATTCCTATAGAAAGTTTTATTAAGCAATATAGCAAAAAAGTCAGAAAGAAATTACACCAACTTTGGCATTAAGTTAGAACTTTACGCAGAAAGCGTGCTTTTCAATATTTGGTGTAAATACATTCAGCAGTTTTTGAGAAATGTACGCGTATAGATCTACATGCAATGGTCATGAAGGGATTAAAATGCTCGAGTTATCTGGACTGATGCTGTCCAGAAATGCTCTGCATGGCCACTTTTAAAAGGGGACTAATCTATCATGTTTGGTTGGCCACAATTAGAACAATATGTTGAGGCTCTGAGTGGCCACTTTTTAGGGGACTAGTCAATATTGATTGGTTGTCCACAGCCTGAACAATATGTTGTAGCCGCCACAGGACTCTGAAACTGAATTAAAAAATATATAAAGCAGCAGGGTGAGCACACCCTTACCCCAAGAAGCATATGAGGATTGCCAAAAGGACCCAAACGCCCCTGATTGGCTAGCCCCAACATGGACAAAATGTTACAGCAGTCATTACAAGACTCAGGGATATGGTCACCATTTACAAGTATATAGAGAAAGCCTGATTGTGATGGTCCCAAAAAATAGCATGCATGAAGGGTGAAAACAGATTTTACTCCCAATATAAGTAAAGTGTTGGTACTGTCATACTAATTTTAGGAATTGTGGTGTGTTCTAATGTGCTTTTACCCAGTGAAAAATGATGATCCTCTGAGAGAAAACTGTTGTGTTTTTTCATTCACGATTTTCTCATTGGCATTATGAAAGGCGTTCCAGAAGCTAAAACGAGAGCATATTTTCTGGAAATTCATGCTATCTTTCTCAGCCATGCTAGAATAAAGTATAATATTCTGTGTAAAATATGTACTTCTAACAGTGGAAGCAGCATGTCAGTTGATTCCCCAATATTCTTCTGCCACTTCCCAGTGTTTTAATGAACAACTATAGCTATGACATTCTGCATTTATAATAAAACTGTGGTGCACCAGAAGTCATCTTGATGGAATCAATGTTGTGAAACGTAAAGCATTTCCTTCACAAGTGAACAAAACGAGGGGGTTCTGTTTTTTCGTAGAAATGTTGGTTAACGCTCTCATAAGCTAACAGGAGGACATATTTTCTATGAGTTCTCAAATATCTCCCTCATCCATTTCAATACTACATTCTGATGTGCAGACTGAAACATACTTTCAAAAGCATCCTGTCAGTTATACCACCAGGGGGACCTATAGTTTCAGCCAAAGGATCCTTTTTTGAACCAACCTCAAATTATATTGGTTTTGTCCTAGCCCCATTAGTGAAAGACCTTAGTTTATGTTGAAGAGCCATAGGGGCATATTATCATGGTCCGGCGTTAAACTTATCGCCGCTTTATCGGCAGAAAAGCGGCGATAATGGGCTTGATAATATGCCGATGTGAATTCCCATAGAAGCCCATGTTGACACCAGAACATGGGCTTCTATGGGAATTCACATCGGCATATTATCAAGCCCATTATCGCCGCTTTAGCTGCAGTTTTCTGCCGATAAAGCGGCGATAAGTTTAACGCCGGACCTTGATGATATGCCCCATAGTACATTTGCTCCAACATATTCAGTCTATAGCAGCATATAACATCACATAGGTATACAGGCCTGTGAAAATGTCTTTATAAATGGAAGCATCCATCTACAACAAAACAATTAAATGCTAACAGACTTGATGAAAATGTGCCTGAACAACATCTTCCTATTTGTCAAATAATAATTCACACTTACTACACAGCACTGCCATGGACTTTTTTCACCAAACTGTGGAAACCTAACTATGGGCTGGTGAAATCAGCAAATGACCGATATGTAAATCATATCATCATGTGTTTATGTGAGTCGTCGACAACCTATTCATTGCTTTGGATGGATCGGCAAAAAGATTTTAAAACTTATTAACAAATCTTGAACAATAACACTGCAAATCTTAATTTCACGTATTAAATCAACACTACATGGGTAATTTTCTGGACACATAACTGTACATCACAAACAAGATCATCCAAATACCTCCTTGCTGTATGCAGAAAGTTTCCATCCGACCAATTGGAATGAGAGTATCCCTTATGGGGAATTTTTGCAAATAAAAATAAATTGTTCCCAAGAAAAAGAATTTAAGAAACATAGCAAAATAACTTTTCAGGGATTTAAAGCAGGAAAATACCAAAAAAAATAATATAATCATGACTGACAAAAGTAAAAGTCAAAACAAGGAGGCATATAATACAACCAAAGAAAAAAGAACAAAACTCAGACAGAATGAGAATGATCACCAATTTCTCTCTGGAATCTGCAAAGATGAAAAACACGGGCATATACAGCTAATGGATACATCCATCAGTGATAAATTAGAGAATAATCCAATCATCAAGTACAGAAGGGCAAGGAACCTGAAAAATAAACAAATGCACAGTTACTTTTGTGAATAACCAGCAACAGAATTGGCTAGTACAGCCAGGTTTTGGTGACTGCTCAATTGCAAGCCTTGTAAGATCCACGTAAGTAATAATGTTCTTGTCACAGGAATAGGGCAAGTGTGTACATTCAAACATCTCAACACATGTAAGAGCAAATTCATTATATATGTACTGGTTTTATCTAGATAAATTAACTTATGTTGACAGTACAACATGTCAACTAAAAAAGAAATACCTTGAACATATTTGAACAGTGCCAAAAAACAATCAAAGATATTGAACTGTGAAACATATGGAGTAACATCATAGCAGTGGTATTGTGAGAAGAAATTGTACAAAATGAAATCCAGATACATAATCTCACTCTGCAACCCCACTCCAAATGGACTTAATCAGGATAAAGAGTAAAATGTACATTTGTAATATAACAATGTGCAGCATCACGGGTGCAGCAGCAACAATCTAAAACAAAATTGAATTGCATTAAGTTAGCCATCAAATAAAATCACAATAAGAGGGATACAAAAAAAAGTTAAAGGATGTTTTAGTTAGGCTCAGGTCTCACTCATTCAAAACCAGTGAAATCCAGCAGTTATAGTTAGTCCTGACCTCACATATTACATCACTTATGACATGCTGCATGGCTCTGCTGCATATAATTACTGCCTCCGATATGTGGCCATGCTCGGGGCTGCGGGAAAGGCCTTAGGGTCTCCCCACATTGTCCTTAATTAAATAATGTATGTGCTCCAGGGAGGTGGTGGTCCACAGAGTAGTGGGAGGCTTCGCATCCCCTTGCATTTAGAGTTTCAAGTGTCCAGAAGGTGGCGGTCCCCGAGGGATTCAGAAAAGCCTAGGAGAGTGGCCCCATGAGCCCCCTCCTTGATTACCATCATGCCCCCGGGATTTGGCCCACCTTCGGTCTTTAGAAAAGAGATGCCCTGGAGAACGTGTCTCTTTTTTAAAGGCTGCAGCAACATTTTCTTTAAAAAAAAGCTTTTAAATCTATCAGGGATGTCAGGGCATTCCTACCCTGCTCCCTTTTCTTCATTTTTAGGTCGAGCCTAGTGCAGCACACACGCGCTGCCTTAGGAAAACAACTTCTTAAAATCGCTCCGGGCTTTCCAGACACTAGTGCCTGTGTTTTTTTTATTGGTCTTTGCGTGTGTCTTTCTAAAAAAGACATCACGCAATTGGTCAAAGGCTTCAGCATGTATCCGCCCACGACCTAAGCAAGCAGTTATGAGCAGGTGTGCGCTCTGTGCCATCTGTTCCGAATCATATTTCAAAGGCTTCGCGTCGCGTTCACTTTGTGCCAGCGGCCGCGCAGCCGGGCACTGTTTTCTGTAAACAGCGCTTGTTCAGTGAGCGGTGGGACTCGGTTAGCATGTTTAATACCGTGAGCCGTGGGACTCGGTTAGCATGTTTAATAACATGTTTCTGCAGCGACATATGGCGGTGCCAGGTTCATTCTAATCTTGCCTGTTACCCACTGGTGTTTTCATTTTATTTTTTTCTCGTTGCCTCATCCAGCCTGATAATCCTCTATCAAACTGGTGTGATGAGGCCACTCGTCAGCCCTGATTATGCTATCTGGAGCTGAGCCATGTTGACAGTTCCTGGATGATACACGCAGCCGCTATCTGTGAACGTAGATTGTATATGCATCTCTGGGGTACGCAGGTTTTTTTTAAGCTTGTTAGGTGTATTGGTAATACCACGTTAAATTGTAGGCATTGTTTGAATTTATCAACTGTAAGGTGCTATTTAATTTTTTTCAGCAGTAAATTAGAGTGATTTTTATTTTTCAGTTTTATATGGCGTGAACTACACCAGAACGGGTCAGAGCGCTTTACATAAGCACCAGTTGCATTACAGACGGGCACATTATTTATTTTTAGGTGCGGGGAGATTAAGCTATTTGCCGAGAATCGCAGGATGCTTCAGCCTCCCGCCAAACTCGAACCGAGTGTGTCAGTCCCTCGTGCTCCTGCGCAGGTGCCCCCCGCCTCAGTGCTACATGTCTCTCTGTTCCCTTTGCCTCCGTTGACTGTTGTTCGTTCCCATGACCCCAACCCAGTGTTTCAGCCCCTGGTGGTCCTGTTCCCCCACTTGTCTGTCCCGTATGCCCATATCTCGTGTGACTCTCCTGTGTACCACCATCCCATGTGCCCCCGTCCCGTGTTCCTCTGTTCCGTTTGCCTGTCCTGTGTGCCCATGTCCAGCAAACCTCTGTCTGTGTACCTCACGTGCAAATCCCTAAGTGCCCGGTTCTCCGAGCTCCATGGTGCCGGCAGGGTGCCTGGCTGCCTACCTGTGGTTGCTGCCAGCTGGTTCCAGTGGGCTCTGCAAGGCCTCAGGCGGGGGCTGCTCCAATGGCCCTATGTGCCGAGTCCGGGCTCCACACCCCCTGACCCTGTGTCTTAATGTTTGTATCCCTTTCTTCCCTGTTCCTGCTCTGTTTCACTTTTCTCTTGTGTTTTGACACTGAATCATTTCTGCTTTAACTCTAAACTTTCCTATCCGGTCTCCTCTCCCAAACCTGTGTCTTTAATGTCTTCTGTTTATTCTCTCGGTCTCACAGTGTACTTATAAGTTCCAAAAGGCGAGACCTATTGTCTATGCTAATGTTTGCTTACTTTATGTGTGGGACTCAGTTTCAATCCACACCCCAAGATGGCTCCCAACACTTTCTGGTTGAAGGGTTGGCAGCCAATCAAATTTTAATAGGATCCGTGAGTCCACCACTATATGTTTGATGCTGTTTGATGAATCTTCACAAACTTTTTCAAATAACGTATGCTGGTGATTCTAGTTGTGCATGGAAAGTTTCAGAGTGATCCGTCAAGTAGGGATTGAGAAAAAGGCATGGGTAAAAAAAAAGTGTGTTTCTAATGTTATTTCCCATAGGGGCTTTTAACACAACTACAGCCGGAACCACTGGATGGAATGACACCACATTTGGCAGAAAGCATTCACAGTTTATGCTTACAGTTATTTGGTGTGAATCTGTTAATTATTTTGTGAGAATTTAAAGGAAATTGAAATTTGTTTATCTACAACCGCGAAGCCTTAACAAATAATAACAAGCATGTGCAGAGATCTGCAGAGTTCTGATTGGCTGGCAACACTTCAACCGGGAATTATTGGCACCACCAAAATAACAGAGAGAAAGAAAAGAGATAGGGTACGAATACCCTAACCCCATGACCTTGGCCTTAGGGTCCCAGAGGGACCCCAAGTCCAAGCATTAAAATTAAAAAGCATTTTCTTTTAATTTGCAGTGAAATCTGTGAATATTCTTGAATATTAAGGTAATTTGAAGTGTCATGCTACCTTTAATGAATGAGGAGGGGGGCTCTTAGGGCCATCCTTCAAGGCGTTATTTATGCCACAATGATCTCTATCATGCCAGGCCTTATGCAGGGGACCACTTGACCCTCCTGGGCCCCTGGATCACCACCTCCCCGGAGCTACATATAAAAACTAATATTGGGGGCTGCACAAACCCCCCTGACCCATAGACCACCTCCTCACCAGGGCAAAAATACACATTAACGAGAGGGTTGGTGCGGAAAACCAGTCTGGTGACCACCACCTCCCTGGGGCTTTCTATTGTTTTTGAGAAGGAGGGGGTCTCAGCCCCAGGGACCACCACTCTCCTGGGACAGGTGCTTGATAATCAAAGGAGAGGATCAGCACAGCCCCCCCCCCATGGAGCCATACATGCCCTGGGGACCGCAACCCCCCCATGGCCAGCTCCTGCTATGTCCTGGAGTTCCCACCCTTGGAAATAGCTGTTTGGTTTTACTTGCCATTGGCTGTGACAGCTCATGCCAAGCAAAAGCAAACACTCAGCTTCCAGCAAGCGGGAGCTGTCAAACCACTCCCACTTGCTGATAGTAGAGTTTTCTGTTCTTCTCTTTTCCTACCCGCAGACATGTAAGCAGGGAAAAAGATGAAACAATTGCTATCTCATGCAGGGAACTGCATTTTCAGCAGCTCCCTGCATACATAAGCAATGCCGGCTCTCGCAGGAGGCAGGGATCAGGCTGGGACCGTGGCAGCCTTGGGACTCCCCTGCACTCCCATACCACACTCTGGGTTCTGGGTGGGACCAGGGCACCCTGTTAGACATGGCCAGGCCCCCAAGGGATGGGGTCCCCAGGGCCAAAATCAGCCTTGAGAGGCGGGCCAAGCTGCACCCCTCTCCCCTCAAATTTTGGCCAGGCCCTCGGGAATCAGGTTTTCGGGCCAAAATCAATCCCAGGAAGGAGGGCTGCACAGCCACCCTTCCCCATTAAATCCCCCATTAAATTTCAGCCAAGGCCTGGGGATGAGATCCCCATGGCTGAAATTGGCCCAGGAAGGGGAGCTGCGCTGCCAGGTCCCCTATTAAATAGTGTCATCCTGGCACTGATGCTCATTTCACTGTAATCAAACCTCAATGACAGACTCACTCAGACACTCATGTACCCACTCAAACACCCATACAGCCACTCACACAACCACTCACAGACTCACTCAGAGACTCAAACACCAATTCACAGACCCACACAGAAACTAATGTACACACTCACAGACCCACTCAGACAATCATGCACTTACTCACAGACTGGCTCACACGCTCATAGAGGCACTCGCAAAGCCACCCAGACACTCTCACTCCGACTGACAGACCTACTGAGACACTCATTCTCCCACTCAGACACTCATTGAGACACTCACGCATCTACTCACAGACTCACTCAGACACTCAGGCACCCACTCACACCCACTCACACCCAGTGAGACACTTATGCAGCCACTTCCAGCATTACAAACACTCACACACCCACTCACACACCCATTGAGACACTCACATACTCACTCACACACCCACTGAGACACTTGTGATCTCATTCACACACTCAATCTCAAATGGAACAAGTTACAGTTCAAAAATAAAACTTAAAAAACCTTGTAAATTCACTTAAAAAACCAACGGTTACAAGGACTTTACAGTTAAGAAATAAAAATTTTAAAAACTTACAAATTCACTGAAAAAACAAAGGTTACAGGTACATTTTAGTTACGCTCAGATTTCATCTGAGCCAACTATAAGTTATGGTCAGTGACATCACTGATGACATATCAAATGACATCACTGATAACATCATACACACAACCACCTATGTACCCATTCACAAACCAATGACTCATACACATCCACTCACTCATTCATATAGCCACTAACACAGCCAAATCACAGGCCCATAAAGGCACTTACACTCACTCACCTATACAGCTACTCAAACACCCACCCACTCACCTATACAATCACTCACACTAGCACTAACTCACTCATACCGGTACTCACAGAGCAACTCACCTAAACAGCTCCTCACACAGCCATTCACTGATCCAGTTAACCATTTCCATGCCCATTTACACATCCATACAAGTAGTCACACACCCACTCACTCACCTATACAGCCACTCACACAGACAAGTACTGTGCAAAACAACCACTCACACATACTCACTTACCCATACATCGATTCAAACAGCCACTGACTTACCTATGCAACCACTAATATATCCACTCACCCACCAATAGAGCCCCTCACACAGCCACTCAGTCACCAAAACAGACACTCACACACTCTCCCATTGATATAGCCACTAAGGCAGCCACACACTCACCCACACGGACAATCAAACTCAATCACCAATACAGAGCCATTCACACAGTCACTCACACACCCATACAGCTACTTACACACCCTCTTATTCACCTATACATCCACTCACACACCTACTCACACACATACAGCACTCATACACCCACTCGTACACTGACACAGACACATCCACTCAAAGGACATATGTTAGAAACAGTATAACTCGTCACCAGTTTAGAAAGAATATTAATTTAACATATGCAGTAACTTACTACATATCTTTAAGTCTCAGAAACATTTATGAAACACTTTCGCTCAAAGGATGATGTCATCAGTGATGTAATTTGGGATGTCACCAGTAATGTCACTGACCATGTCATGAGTGATGTAATATGTAAGGTCATAAGCAGTGCATTGTGGTGGCATAAATTATAGTTAGCTCAGCTAACTATAACTGCTGAATTTTGATGGTTTTGTGTGAGCGAAATATGAGCCTAGCAAAAATGTCCTTGTAAACCTTGTTTTTTAAGTGTACATATATATATATATATATATATATATATATATATATATATATATATATATATATATATATATATATATATATATGTGTGTATTACCTTCTGGCGGTCGCCAGTAGGTAGTTCTAGTTAGGACCTATTATCCTTAGAAAAATCGTAACATTCTGTTCCCAATAACTTTGGCGCCGCTTGACGAATCTTCGCAAAATGTTCAAAACTAATGGCCTGTTCCGGTCAGCTCCTATCCTAAAAGTTTGGGGGTGATTCGTCAAGCGGGGGCTGAGTAAAAAGGGGGTCCCAAAATGCGGTTCCCTATGTTATTTCCCATAGGAAATTTTAGACACGTCTACAGCCCGAACTGCACAATGGAATTACACCAGATTTTGCAAAAAGGTAGCCCTTGGTTCAGAAAGCGCCCTTTTTTTTTAAATGGTGTAAATCCGTTCAGTAGTTCCTGAGAAATTCAAACATTAGTGGTGAAAAAATCATTTTACCATAGGAAACTTTAGACACTGTTATAGCAATAACTGCTGAACGGATTTACACTAAATGTGGCAAAAAGGTACTGCTTGGCTCAGAAAGCGACCTTTTTAAAAATGGTGTAAATCCATTCAGTAGTTTTTGAGAAATTAAGAACTAAAGATAGTGATATCTATGGCCGCGTTGGATCCGCGCACCCTCCCGATCATGAGCTTCATTCTAATTGGCTGTCAACACTTCAAACCAGGAAGTGTTGGCAGCCATCTTGTGCCTCGGTAGAACCGAGGCACAAGAAAAGTGAAAAACAAATGCGCAAAACACGAAAAGGGGGCAGGGTAGAAATACCCTGACCCCCTAGGCCTGCTCAGGGCATTTTTTCTTTTTAAAACACGCGGAATGCGCGGAGGAGCCTCGGATCTGGCCGCGAAAATGAAAAAAACAAAGCGCTTAGTTTTTAATTAGCCCCCGGGTCGGCCAAGTCCCAGGGGCAATGTTTAAATTATAATGGGGGGCCCCGGGGACCGCCACCCCCTGGGGCTTTTCAAAAGTATTTGCGGGGGGGCTCATGGCCCCCCCGCAGCCCCCGGGACTGCCACCCCCAGGGTTTCTATCTTAAATGGGTGGGGGGCTCAAATGCGCCCCCAAGCCCCGGGGACTGCCACCGGTCGGGGCAGGGGCACATGGCTCCCCTGCAGCTCCGGGGCTTGTTCTTTAAAAAAAAATTACTACCTGTGTGGGGGGGCTCGAACCCCTCACACGCCCCGGGGACCGCCACCTCCCCGGGGCTCTAATTATTAAAATTGGGGGGTCTGTGACGGACCCCCAAACCCTGGGGACCACTACCCCCTGGGGCTTTGCAAATGTTGGGAGGGGGGCCGCGCGGCCCACGTCCTGGAGCCCTCGATGGCCCTGGGGACCGCCACCCACCAGGGCCGGCTCCTGCAATGTACCGGGGTGCCAACCCCCGGGACACTTCTGTTTGCTATGGCAGGGCGGGAGCCTCGTGGCTCCCGCCCTGCCATAGCCAACTCTGCTTTGGTTTTTGGAAGAGAGAGCAGGAAACCTGCTCTCTCTTCCAAAAACACAAAGCTGATTGCTTTTCCACATGGAGAGCTGAATCTTAGCAGCTCCCCACGTGGAAAGGAGTGCCGGCTCCCACAGGAGGCGGGGAGCCGGCGGGACCGTGGGGGGATTGGGAACCCCTCCGGGGAGGGCCAGCCCCGGGGGATGGGGTCTCCTGGGCTAGAAGTGGTCCGGGAGGGGGGCCACACGGCCCCCTCGACAAATATGAGGGAAAAAATAAATAAATAAAACAAAGGCCGGCCCTGGGGGATGGGGTCCCCGGGGCCATCAATGGCCTAAAGAGGGGGGCAATGCAGCCCCCCTCCTATTAATTTGAAGAAAAAAAATGGTCATGCCCCAGGGGATGGGGTCTCTGGGGCTGATTATGGCCTCGGGAGGGGGGCCACATGGCCCCCTTCCAATTTAATAAAAAATTTAAAATAAAATAGTGGTCAGGCCCTGGGGGATGGGGTCCCCAGGGCCAATAAAATAGGAAAAGAAGGGGGGCTACACAGCTCCTGTTCTTAAAAAAAAAAAGACCAGCATTGCACGGAGGCCCCACCCCCTCCCTGCAGCACTCCGCAAACGCGCCCCCTGGCGCGTTTGCAGATGGGGAACTAATTCCCTTTGAATACTGGGGGTCCCTGGGCACCAACTAGCCCACCAGGTACCTCCAGTATGTGCCAGGGAGCTGCATTGCAGAGAGGTGTTCAGAGGCCATGCCCCTTTTTACACCTCTCTGCAACGCAGCTCTGTGGCGCTTAATGGAGGTACCTGGTGGGCTTGTTGCACCCCAGGGATCCTCAGGATTCAAGGGGAGTTAATCCCCCAACTTAAAATGCGCCACGGGGCATGTTTGTACAGTGGTGAAGGGAGGGGGTGGGGCAAGAGGTGACATGTGTGCAAACACGCCCTGTGGCGCGTTTTAAGTTGGGGAATTCATTTCTCTTCAATCCTGAGGTCCCCTGGGGGCCAACTAGCCCACCAGGTACCTGCAGTAAGCGCCACGGAGCTGCGTTGCAGAATGTTGTAAAAAGGGGCATGGCCTCTGAACACCTCTCTGCAACACAGCTCCTTGGTGCATACTGGAGGTACCTGGTGGGTTAGTTGGCCCCCAGGGACCCTCAGGATTGAAGAGGAATTAATTCCCCAACATAAAACGCTCCACAGGGCATGTTTGCACACATGTCACCTCAGGCCCCGCCCCCTTCCTTCACCATTGTGCAAACGCATCCCATGGCGAGTTGTAAGTTGAGGAATTAATTCCCCTTGAATACTGAGGGTCCCAGAGTGCCAACTAGCACACCAGGTACCTCCAGTATGCGCTAGGGAGCTGCGTTGCAGAGCGGTGTTCAGAGGCCACGCCCCTTTGTACGCAGCTCTGTGGCGCTTACTGGAGGTACCTAGTGGGCTAGTTGGACCTTAGGGACCCTCAGGATTCAAGGGGACTTAATCTCCCAACTTAAAATGGCCACAGGGCTTGTTTACACAGTGGTGATGGGAGGGGACGGGCCTGAGGTGACGTGTGCAAACATGCCCTGAGACTTTTTTTAAGTTGGGGAAATAATTCCTCTTCAATCCTGAGAGCCCCTGTGGGCCAACTAGCCCACCAGGTGCTTCCAGTAAGCGCCACTGCGCTGCGTTACAGAGAGGTTTCCTGCAACAGAACGCAAACTCCCGTGTTCCGATCGAGTTTAGAGAGCTGTTATGCAAAATCGACATTTCAGCTGGCAGAAATGAGTCAACGAGGCTCGAGGCACATTGTCTCAATATTGCCTTTCTCTGTCAATGTTCCTAGCGAAGATCAGACTTGGTTGAGTGTAAATGGTGCGTTACTGACATCGAGGTTAATGCTGCTGCTGTTTCGAAGCAAGAACATTATTTAGTTTTTAAATACTTTCTGTGCATGAGACGCAGAGGTAGAAGAAAAAAGAAAGCAGGGGAGGGAGGAACGATTTAGAGAGAAATAAAATTGGGCAGTGACACGCACACGATGACAAACAAATTTTAATAAGAGAGAGAGCAAAGGCCGTAGGCAAGGAAATCGGAGAGGGGCAAGTACAATGAGCAACAGATTGACATGAAAAAGAGTAGGGAAATAAAAAAAGAGCACTGACTTGACCACGCACAGGATTGTAAGGCAAATACATACATAAAACATGAGAGGGGCGGCACTAAGATATCATAAGATCAAGAAAGTACAGAATCAAATTGTTTGGGTGACGTCGCAGGAATCATTTTTAAAGAAAGGGTTATAATGGGAATTATGATGAGCTGTATGTCTTCTTAAAAAAGGTGGCAACTCTAGCTGTGATAATCTCACAGCCACATTTATTTCCAGGCCTAGCAGCAGCTGCTACCGTTGCTCCCTCGATGATACCAGAACAATACAATACAGTTAAATTCTACCCCAGATCTATCTAAAATATTTCAATCCAATAACATTTACCACGTCACCCAAGTGAAAAAAGGAACCTATGATGATTTTTTTTTTACTTCCTTACCTTGTCTTGTGATTTCAACTCTTGGCATGTTTGTATTTCTTGATACATTATGAAGCATTCAGAGCGACATTTTCCAATTTTCAGATTGTTGATGGTTAAAATACTGGACAGACGAAAGCTGTTATTCTTGAAGTGGTTTGTAAAAAGATGTATTGTACTTCTTCTATTCTCAAATCGGTTGCTACAGGCCACCTGTGCCAACTGTATGTTCTGCATTTCCAAGTTGCCTGCACTCCTGAGGCTGTCTCCACTTAATTGCATTTCATGAAGTGAGACTGCCTGCACTTTAATTTATTTCAGGAGTTTGTAGTCCCGAATATCGAGTGTATAATGTGCGCACCTCTTTTATATTACTAAAACGTCATTCTTTCTTTACAAATCGAACTTAAAGTACACTACTATTACAAATTCGAAAGTTATAGTTGTTGCTTACATTTCTAAATTATGCATCACCTTCTATTATAGCTCACACACCCCTAGTAACAGTGTAGTGAAACTGGTAGCCACACTACATTAACTATAACTCACTACTATGCCATGCATTGCGTTTTCACAAATGATGTGAAGTGTTCTTATCAATGCTAGGATTTCAGATGGTAATAAGTGATGTAATATGAAATGGTATAAGCTATAAATGAAGAAGGCACAGGTTATTCACTACACTCTGTATTGAGGTGCGTGAGATATAATAATTTGAAGGTGCAACATATAATAGAATGTTAAGGTATAACTATAACTTTAGACATTTTAATGTAGAATGGCATAGAATGGAATGATGTAGATTGAAGTGGTATAGAGTTGAGAATCATTGAGTTGCGTGGTGTACAGTTTAGTGGCTTACAGTGGCATTCAGTAGTGTGGCATAGAGTGGAATGACGTAGAGTGGAGTGACATAGAGTGGGAGTGACGGAGAGTGGACTGGCATACACTAGAGTGGCGTAGAGTGGAGTGGGATACAGTAAAGTGGTGTAGAATAGAGTGGTGTAGCGTGGCATAGAGTTGAATAGTGTACACTGGAGTGGCACAGGGTGGATTGACGTACAGTGAAGTGGTGTAGAGTATAGAGGCTTAGAGTGGAGTGGTGCAGAGTGGAATAGTGTGCAGTGGATGGCCGTAGGTTGGAATGGCGGAGGGTGGAGTAGCATAGAGTGGAATAGCATAGAGTGGAGTTTCATATAGTGAATAGCGTAGAGTGGAGTGGCATACACTGGAGTGTCATAGAGAGGAATAGCATACAGTGGAGTGGTGTAGAGTGGAGTGACATAGAGTAGAGTGGTGTAGAGTGGAGTGGCGTAGCGTGGAACATCATAGAATGGAGTGGAGTACAGAGGAGTTGCATACAGTAATGATGTGGAGTGGCATAGAATGGAGTGGAGTGGAATACAGTAGAATAGCATACAGTGGACTGGCATTCAATGGAGTGCCATGTATTGGAATAGTGCAAAGTGGAGTGGCGTGTAATGGACTAGAATAAAGTGGAGTGCTGAAGAGTGGAGTGGTATATAGTGGAATGGCATAGACTGGAGTGGCCTGGAGTGGAGTTTCATAAAGTGGAATATCATAGAGTGAAGTGGCATACACTGGAGTGGCATAGAGGAAAATAGCATGGAGTGGATTGTGTACAGTTGACTGGCATAGAGTGGAATACCATATAGTAGAGTTTTTAGCGTGGAGTCATGTACAGTGAAGTGCATGTCTGAGAGTAGAGTGGAGTAGTGTGCATTGGAGTGCCATAGACTTGAGGGCTATAGAGCTGAGTAGCGTGTTATGCAGCAGAGTGGAGTGCTGTAGAATTGAATACTGTATAGTGGATTGGCGTGCAATGGAATAGCGTAGAGTGGTGTAGACTGGAGTGGCACAGAGTGCAGTGAGGTACAGTGGAATAGCGTATTGCTGATTGGTGTACAGTGGAGTGGTGGTGATTGGAATTGCAAAGAATGGTTTAGCAGAGAGTGGAGTGGCATAGGAAGTTATGTACAGCGGAATAGCATGGAGTGGGGTAACATAGAGTGGAGTGGCATAGAATGTAGTGGCAGAGAGTGGAATGGGGTACAGTGCAGTGGTGTATGTCAGAGTGACGGAGATTGGAGTGGCGTAGAGTGGAGTGGCATACAGCGGAATACCATACAGTAGAATGGAGTACAGTGGAGTGGCGCAGAGTGGAATGGCATCCAGTGGAATAGTGGAGAGTGGAGAGGCGTAAAGTGGAGTTGCGTACAGTAAACTATAGCGCAGAGTGGAGTTGATTTGAGTGAAATATCATACAGTAGAGTAGCATACAGTGATGGGGCAGAGTGGAATACAGAGGAGCAGCATACAGTGGAATACAGCAGAGTGGAATGGTGTAGAGTAGAGTGGCACAAAGTAGAGTGGGATACAGTGAAGTACCATAGAGTGGAGAAGTGTACATTAGAACAGCATATAGTGGAGTGGCATGGACTTTGGTGGCGTACAGTGGAGTAGCAGGTCATATAGTCAAGTGAAGTAGTGTAGAATGTAGCGGAGTGACTGACTTTACAAAACTAAAAGGCAGCCAAGCTGTTTTTACTACACTTTGTCTGTGTTCTGGGTTAGGGCCTTAGGTATTGGTGAATAGCAGTTTTTATTGTTTTTCTCTGCCTATTACCACTTTATTTAGTGATAATAGGCATGACAATGTTATTTTTATACATATTTTGTAAAATGTTTATGGACTACTGTGCTAGTACATAAAAAGTAGCACAGTAGTTACAGAGAGAATGAAACATATTTAAAAAAAAAAGAAAAATACATTGTAATACATTGTAGTACACTGTATTAGTTGAGCTTTAGTGTAGTGCAGTGTCTTTTTAATGTTTTAACACTATTTTTATTTTTTATTTCTTTAAGTAGTGCAGTAATTTGTAGGTATTATCACAGTTCTCTGTAGACCTTTTGTAAAGAATCAAACATGTTAAAAATTAATAGTAAACTTGAGTACAGTTTATCAGTGAAATATAATGTAGTACAGTGCATTTTTCCAACTTTAAATTTGTTTTTTAAGTACTGTGGTACTTCCTTGGTAGTACCATGGTACGCCATAACCTTTTCAAAAATATATAGAAAAATATCATTATTTTTTCCTGCCTATTACCACTTTAAGCACGTGGTAATGGGTGGGGAAAATATAATACCTTGTATTAACTAGATCTAAGTCCTTAACACAGAACATAGTCAAAGTGCACCTAACACAACATTGCTGCCTTTAACTTTTATAAAGTCAGCCATAAGTCAATCACATAATGCCTTTTAATTGACATGTATCGCAGTAGTTTCATGAAAGTTGGTGAAATCTGGTGAAAATTCATGAAACTAACCGCAACCTGAGATATCACTAAGATTTATTGCCTTATAAGTCCAACATGTCTGGATGTATGTTCATGAAACCCCAAAAAGGATCCTTTCCATGTCATAATCTAAATTCCTGCCAAATTTCATGGACATACGTTCAGCTGTTCTTTCACTGCGTACGTCTAACAAGCCAATAAACGTCCATTAAAAATGTATTGGGGAAAAGATTCTACGCAGTAGATACTAAGACCCTGATTCAAAAAGGGCCTCTACACTCATGGCGGAGACCCCTCAGTTGTGGGAAAGTCTTCACATTTCAGGCGGAATCTTCCCAATGAGAATTATCTATGAATTGGCAGGTCCACGAACAAAGCAGCAGGTGTAAGGCGAATATCAGATGGCAGACAGCGTTTGAAGCTTGATAACACTTTAGAATAAATCACTGATTCAGCAAATCAATCTTTTAATCTTTTACTCTGTAATCTATTGGCTGAGCCTGCATGTCCCCAAGTAAAAAGCTGGTAGATCATAAGCAAAGTCCAAGTTTGTGAGGTTCTAGGATTAAAAGATTCTTCTAGCAATGTGTATAAAATAAACTTTCCCCACTTTCACAGAATAAATTCGGGTTCCTAAAATATTTATGTATGTTACTTTTTCTTTACAGAATATCAGAGTGAGGACTGTTAAAGGGCAGGACTATTTTTCCAAATCAGGGGCTAAATTTTGTGGAAAAATGGAACAGAAATTTCTACTGGTTGACAGTAAGAAAGTTATGTATGGAACCTATAGGTAAGCCAACAGTTTGTTTTTTTAAACGCTTTTACTCTAATCACACAATGTTTTTTTATTTGCAATATTGGATACCGTTTCCTCATTGAATAGAAAATGCTGTAAACGTGTCATTAAGGAATTTGAATTTGCTATTAATTTTTAAAAAGTGAATAATTTAAAAAGTTTATAGATAACAAATGAGAATGAATTCCTTATTTGCTGTGTTTTGTGCCCTTCCCAAAAGGGTTTATAACACCCATACATGCAGTTTATCTACAGGAAATTATCATTTGATACCTGTTTTTTATGTACCATGTTTGCTAGTTGTGTCGTCATTGGTCAGCTCCTTTCCAATTTTATCTTATCCTCCATCCTTCGACCTGCCTCTTGCGCTGCACAATATATCAAGATCAGTAAGACACCCAAGGTCCACAACCTATTAAAAAGTCATCAGACATGCTGCTCTGATGTACTTCCCAGTGATACCAATACTGACAGATCATGACAAAGCATGAAAGCATGCCCATTGAAACTACAGTGTGAAAGTAGAGGAAAGATGTTCAGTGTGAGATACTTTCCTCTGCCTTCACAGTGTGTCATTTGATGTTCTTGGAGCCAAAAGGAATACCTGGAAATTCATTCAGAAGTTGAAGATTACTGACAGCCGATGACAGACTTAGTAGACACCAGTACAACTATCAATATCATGTCCAACAAACTTTACTGAACACTGCAGGACCTGCTGAAACTATAGGCAACTTGCATCCTAGTGCACAGCTTCAGTAACTATATGCCCCTTCCACAGGCCTGAGTGTTCACAATAAAAGTCAATGCAATAAAATATCCACAGGTCTAGTGAGTCTGAACAGACTCACTAGACCTATGGATATTTTGTTGTATTGAGAGTTATTTTGGGGGAATATATCCATGCTTGGTCTCTAAACATTCCCTTAGACCCCCTATCACTTTGTGTTTGTTTTTATCACAATAAAAGTCAGCCAGAAGGGACGCTCAACGCAGACCAAAATTAGAAGGGAATGGTTTCTTACTCAGCTATCACATGCTGAAGAACTTCGTCTAATCCACTTTGCCCTTAGAGTGGATAACCTGGTAAAACAGTTTGTGCAACTGTTCCGAGGCATAGGCTGCCTGAGTGGAAAGATGTTACAACTCTACATTGATCAGTCGATCAATCCTGTCACCCCTCACAACAGACAAATCATGTTCCATCTCTGCTAAAAGTTGGAGCAGGAACTGAGGAAATTAGAAGACACAGAAGGTCAAAGGGCTCCCACCTTGGGTCTCCCAATTGTGGTTACACGGAAGCCAAAACAGCCCAGGGAGTTCAGAATCTGCATTGACATGTGGATCCCAAATCTGGCAATTAAGAGGGAATGCCATCCAACCCCCACGGTGGATGGCATTGTGAATGACTTGCTCACACTGGTTCTCCAAGATGAACCTTAGGTCGGGATAGCATCATATCCTGCTAGCCCTCAAATCCTGGCACATCACCACAGTGGCGTAGCAAGGGGGGGGGGGGGCGGTCGCATTCAAATCTACAATTCTTTTTCATTAGACTCCTCAACAACATGTAGAACATCATAAATATGGGCATAATTTTGGCCAAAAAGTCCGCCAAACCTAGGAATTATCTAACCTGGTCTTTTTTGACAGGAGGGAGGGCCTTTGTAATACATTTTGCTAGTTCCAAATTGGGACTTACACCTTCCCCAGAAGTCGTGTGTCCAAGATATGTGACCAATAATATCTCAAACTAGCACTTTTCCTTGCTCAAGGTGAGACCACACTCCCTGATCGTATCCAAAACCAACTCAAGGATGTGAACATGTTCCGATATAACCTTCCCTGCCACCAGTATAACATCCTGGAATACCAACACCTTCAGTATGCCCTTTAGCATCATTAGTATCCCCCATTGGAAGCAGGCTGCTGCCGAAGACAATCCAAAAGGCATACGGAGGAACAGATATGCACCTAGTTGAGTGATAATTTACGTCAAGTGTCCTGAATCAGGGGGAAGAAAAGATTTGGTGGTAGGCTGAAGACAAGTCCATTACACTAAAGACTTTCGCCTCCCTGAAAACTTGGGGATATTTCTCAATGATGTCATCATTTTTGTTTACCTGTCTCAACAATAAAATCTTTTCCTTTGAACTGAGATCCAACATTACTCTAATGTCTCCCAAGTGCCTCAATCCCAACAAGTTTTCACGCCTTTTCACAATGCATACCTACCTCACTGTTTCCCGAAATTTTCATCACCAATTAACCTAGCATGTCAATTCTTTCCCTCCATACCTTACTGAGTTGATGTCAGGCAGTTGTAAAGTAATCTCACCCTATCCAACCACTGTGTTCCAATTGTCTTCTGCCAACATAGTATGGGGACACACAAGTCAACTAAGACATTGATCCTTTTCCCCCTACAGTAATTTCACAATCTGGCATCACAATCGGGTCACTGTCCACTGTACCATAATTTTTTTAACTTAAGAGAACATTTTGGTCACCCTCAATGTCTACCCCTTGCACATTTTGCTCTTTTTTCCCTCTGGTGTAGTGAACTTTCTTGTCATATTGCCTGAATTTTGTTAGTCTTGTAAAGCATTCTGTACTGTTGGACAAATGGCCTTCACTGCCACACCTGAAACATTTCAGTTTACTATCTTTGTTGTTCCGCCTTTCTCTTGACAAAGTCCCACAGGATCACATCCCCAGTGTTTTATTCCACAAACGTCCTCCACTTTTCCAGGCTCAGCAGCATTGCCCAACACAGGGTTATCTTGTTTCTTCCCATCTCTCATTTCACATACCCACATTGTGGTATTCTCCATACTCTCAATGATTGCTATTGCTTCCTTCAAATCTCGGTTCTTTGTTAAGAGCTTTTCTTGCACGCATGGGTTATTGGTGCACCTCACCAATTGATCCCTAATCAAAGAGTTAGATAATATGTCAAATTCACAAGCATGTCCTGGCGTTTTGAAGGAGGCGACATAGACTCAAAATGTCTCCATCTTACCTTGAACACTGAAAAAAGCGTATATCTTTCTAATGCAACATTAATATGCCACTCAAAATGCTCTTACCATATCATCACTGACATCTCAAAATCCTCAGTTGGTTCCCCCTCCTCGCGCCCCACAGGTATATCATCTGGGCTTTCATGGAAATTCCATCCTTCTACCTGCAGATTATGAAGTAATACAGCTTGTTTTTGCATAGATGAAAATGTCTCCCCACACTTTGCAAATAAATAAGAATCACACTCTTTCTTCCACTGTTTCCATGTCAATAACATATCCACCTTCTCTGACAGAAATTGCAGGGGTTGCTACATACTGGCTGCAGCAATGGTAATTGATCACAGTGTCTGTCTGTCTGGCTACCCCCCCCACACACACACTGTTCCTACAAAATCTTCACATACATGTGGAAACAATATCTTCAATAAGCTGTGTGTATCAGCGATGTCAAACACCGTGTAAACGCCATTCTTTTGTTTTTTTAATGCTCATACATGTGTAGGAAATGATTCCAACAAAATGTGCACATTAGTGAAGTCAAACACTGTCTAATCACTGTGTTGTAATGTACCTGAGACCAGTCTTACATCTGTGTGATTTAAAAAACCTTCTGGAGTTAAGAACGAGCTGTGAACATCAGCATGGAGTATGTGTACTTCCCGATAGCATGGAAAACCCGCTGTGCACATCAGCGTCAAAAGGGCACTAGCTGGGTTTACACCTTTCCCATGCATGCACGTTAGGTGTTGATACTTTGAAATACTTGCCAAACCCCCAATCGCTGAGTTGAGATATTGCCAATTGCAGAGCACAGATCTTCATGATTGCTTAATAAGAAAATACCACATAGTGTGCCCATTACTACACTGGTGATCCAAAACCAATATGACCACCGGGGCATGCGATGTCATGCAGTCGACGTTGGAAAGCGTCTGACAGAGCTAGATGCTCAAAATGTCTGTAAAGCTGCTGTGATGAAGTGGCTGCGATGTTGACGCTCACAATGCTCGCTGTTGTGACAATGCCACCAAATTCCAGGAGTCCTTACAAACATGAGACAATGGTTATAGCTCATTGTCCCCGCACCACTGGCCACTCTCACAAGTACTTCACTCAAGAGTTCCTGCCAGTCTCTCGAGCTCTCATTACCCTCACACTAGTAACTCGAAATCACTATCACGCTGGCAAATTCAGGCACAACTTATGAAAATTCAGTTCTCACGTAAGTCATCTGCCAACTCGCATGCTGTGGATTTGGTGAAGGAGCAGCAATCAATACCCCTTTTAAATATGGTTGCCAGTTAAAAGTTGCTTTCTCTGAAAACACACTTGTGGTTCTTGGATAATCCTTTGGATACCTCGTCTCCAGTGTTAAGTTGTGCACCTTCCCAAAATCAGACAGACTCCAAATTTCCCTTTGATTGAAGATTTATTGTAAGTTGAGGAGTGCAAGAACCGCCAGGCTACAGAAAGCTTTCTTCTCTTCCAACTGTCTTCCCCAGATCCTTATCAAGTTTTCACCACGCTATAAAATAAGATGGTTCCACCACTAAAACAACCATCACTATGAGTAACCACAACATGGTTCTTTATTTTAGGAAGGTGGCAGCTTAGGTAGAAAGTAGGATCCCAGGTGCTGGCATTTTTGATTATGATGCGTAGGCTGGCAGTAGGTAGGACTATCAGACAGGCTGTGTGAGTTTGGAAGCAGGAATCTAAACAGAGGCATTGAGCTGGGTAGCTGCCACCTACCATAAGCAATTGACTCTACGCGTTCGCTTTGCAGGGAATGGACTTTTTTGCCAGGAGAAAGTCATACAGCCCATGGGAAAAGGCTGCACCAGAAATCTTTCATTCAAACTGTTTCAGAATAACGATAGGTTTGTGAAATTGCTACCTATAAAAAGTACAGAATTGAGGACTGTGGGTCCATTGGGACCTACCGGATCAAATTGACTACTGGGTGTTAGGCTGATATTCCCTCGTAGACACCCCATGGATCTGCTGAGCCAACGCGCATCTGGCTGCCAAGGCCTGGAACAACCGCCAGGGGTCGCATTACAGACAAGGTACATTTTCATTGTTTGCGCCGGACGCACCTTTTAAAAGGTGCACCCGGCAAAAACAATGAAAATGCGCCCTATTATGGAGAATGTGCTGCCCCCTGCGCAGCTACACACTCGTCCTGCCTTGGGTGCAGTGCATTCTGTGAAAAATGGAGTGGCTGCTTTACAGGCACTCTGTGTTTATCCCAGTGCAGGCGGCAACCTGCCTGCACCTCGAAGGGGGATTAGAGAACCCCTTGCAGGCATTTGCAGTCACTTGGACCCCCTTTACACCCACCAGAGCACTGCTGTCAGGGGGCGCACTCACAGTGTGCCACCTTCTGGGTGGCACACTGTTGGTGCGCCCCCTGAGAGCTTCTTTGCCTCTGCGCCCGCACCTGCCTCTGTAAAACAGAGGAGGCGCAGGCGCGTTTTCATTGGACACACCCCCATGCAAATTAGGGAACACCTCCTGAAGATATCACTGATTCTTTTTGTGCGCCAGCGCTATCGATATTACAGAAGGGACTGCACAAGTGTCTGCTGCCCCATCTGTAATACCAAAGTGCCCCGGGGGCACGCAAAGCAGGCGCAAATGCCCGGTGCGCCCCTATGGCACTTACTGCAATACGACCATAGAAGCATACAAACATTGATGAGGCTGTATATTTTTCTGAGCATGCATCTCAGAGGCAATTAAGTAGAATATGTGAGCATTAGGTGGTGAGGGTGTTGAGGGCAAGAGACACATATTGAGAAATTGTGACAAAGTTGAGTCTTAATTAGTGTTTGAAACTGGAAGTCTGGCCCTTAGCCCTTACCATACCTACACATGAGTTGCACTTGTCTTCATCAGCTTTAGTGGTAGACGCCCAAGCGAAGATGGCTGAAGGGGCCTCCCTTATCAAGAAGAGTTTGACTTGGAAATATTTCTGGGTTGTTTGTTTGTAGTGAGTGAAGCTGGTTTGAGTTGGCTTTTTATAGTCTTTACTGTCAACAGGACATCTAATGGAGGACACCTGTGTAGAAGGTGATCTATTGCTTCCTTGTTGAGTACTTCTAGTGAATTGTGCTTGTTTGCTATTGGCTCTTTATAATGCTTTCTGTGAGTAATAGTCATATGCGTAGGACTTCCTAAGAGTTTGATTTCCTTTTGAAAACATGTTGCTTCGTGGTCAATCAGGTTCTGCTTTTGTATACGCAGTGTGACCTCACAATTATTGTTGTTTTCTACTTTGTAGTGTTCTGACACAAAGTTCGCTGTTGCTATATTACACCTGGCCTCAATGTCTTCATTATGGCTGTCTGTTGAGTTCTATCGGGTACCTGATCCAAGATGACTGCCCTGGTAACACACCTGCCCTCATAAAGGCATCTTTCATCATTAAGGAGTGGCATTAGACCCCAATATTCTTCATTGCTTTACCACATCTTCGAAAAAAGAAAGTGAAGCATACAGAACCAAGGCAAACTATGGGCACTATTTTGAGGACAAGCGTAGGTCACCTTTTTTCCAACTACCTCCTACTTCACCATTAGCAGAATTGTTTAAGCCTCTGCACATTCCCTGAGGAGTGTACTGTGAGAAAGTAAATTATTAAATACAGTGGGTGATAGTTTGTCAGAAGAAATAAAAATAGTAACGTGTTAGGTCCAGTCAAAAGTTTCAATAATTTAAAGATGAGCTCAACCCCTGGTAGCTATGATACAGAGCAGGGAGGCTTAACATAAAGAAAATGAGTAAAGCATTTAGAAGTACCTAAAGGGTTAAAAAAAATAAAGACACAACACAGTACAAATCCCACTCAATTAATAAGAATATGGACACATTTAATAAGCAAAAGGACACTACAATGACAAAAATCCAATAGGGAACTGGATATGAATTTTTAAATATTTGAGTGAAAATAGAGACAGAATGCACAAAGAGCATGTAGAAGTCGCTGGTCATGGTAGTCTGGGACCTAAAAGCGATTGATGGTCAGCTCTGATGGAGAGTGGGTCGATTACTGCATGTAGAATAGTCTCACTGGAGCCTGGAAGTTTAAAGTTAAAACATAAAAAGCATTTCTTTTCCCAAACCAAAGAGGGACAAAACTATTTTCCACACAGAACAAAGCTGAAATTGAAGCTGCTGAAGTGGAATGGAAGATCAGATATGCAAAGCCAGTTGATCCTGCTGAAGCAATGGAGCTTTTTATGTTTTTGGGGTGTAAAGGTTGTGAAGTCCCAATGTAGAAATGGACCTTTTGTTTTTTTCGAAGGTGCTGAGATCTTTGCCTAGGACAAATCTGAAACTCCATCCGACACCATAGAACTGCTGGTCGATACTTTCAACTGCAGGTCCCCTTGAAGCTTTAGAGGTCTGGAGAAAAAGTTTTCCAAAAGTTTCAAGATTTCTTTTAGTGCCCAAGTAACAACAAGAGTACAGTTGTAATACCCCAGGACTTCACATGGTTTTGCAAATAGAGATTCTCTAATTGCCAGGCAGATGCTAGCAGCACAGTCTAGATCAAATTCCATGCGCCACACATAATCTGGGATTTTCTAAGAAAAGGCATTTTGCTGTGTCCCTTTAGCCACATGGGTGGTCTTGGAGTCCATTTCCTTGTCCTGGGAATAAGGAGGGGGGGGGGGATCCCAGTTCTTCATGGATTCTTTCATGTAACAGTCTGCAGGTCCAATCCTCTTCTGTTCTTTTCAGGTCTAGAAAGTGTTCTGCCTTGTGGTGCCAAATGTATGCCTGGCACTAACTAGTGGGGTGAGGATGTCTCCTGGGCACTCTCTAACCAATGGGGTAAATGTTACCAGGGGACCCCTACTTTCTTCTTCAGTAGTTGCTGTCAGCATGTCCATAAGTCCATCTGTCAGGGCATTTTCAAGATGGCAAAAGCCGCCAACCACTCCAAATGTTGGCTCTGAGTGTTGTGGGTGTGATGGGGAATATACTATGATAATCACTAGTATCCTCCGACATCTAATACTAAAATCCTGTTTGAAGTTGGCCCTGTACTCACAAAAAATTAAGAGACAGAGTCTGTTAGGACAAAGGCATAGCCTGCTTCTAATCATCTGTTCAGTAAGCCCTGTATGGGTTCTCAGTTAGACCCTCATTGTTCTGGCGAAGGTTCAAAATTCCCAGCATGTAATCTCTCTCTAACTAATTTTCACTGCAAGTCACTCATTGCCGCTAAATCAGCACATGTACCCTTTAAGAAAATCTGAAATTATATGTGGTGTTACACTTATCAATGCCAGATCGCTTGTTAAGAATGCACTAGAGTTTTCAGTCTTTATGGAATGCCAGAATATTGACCCGGTCTTTATCACTGAAACCTGGGTAGATTCAACCTCCGACCCAGACCTACTTTCAGCATTACTTGCAGGTTTCAGGCTATTTAGACACGAGTGCCCACTAAAAAGGGGTGGAGATCTAGCAATTATATTCAGAGATCACTTTAAAACAGTTTTTAACATTCCTCCTAACGTGCTATCCTGTGAGTCCATAAATGTTCAAATTGAACTCAACAGTCACTATTCTTTCAATGGACTTCACATTTACTGACCGCCCGCGTCTAGAGCAGCTTTTACGCACATTTATTGGTAGTCTTAAAGAACTAAATGTCGACTCAGTAGATTTTACTATTCTAGGTGACTTTAACTTTCATATGGAAAACTCGCTTGATTCAGACTCTATGAATTTACTGGATCTAATGGCAAGTGCAGGTTTAACACAGATCGTTTAGGGCCCCACACACAAAGCTGGTCATCTTCTTGATGCCATTTTACGGAAAATTTACAGCTTAATTCGACATCCTCTCTCCCCTTGACGTGGTCTGACCATAAAGCGATCATGTTCGAGATAAATGGGTTATATGGGGTAGAACAGAACATGCTGCCACCAAATTGAATGTACTACGCCACGCCTGTGGAGCACTATTGATGAAAGTCAACTCAGTTCATCCCTATTAAATCAACTCTGTTGGTTTGTCCACATTTGGACACAGCTGCTCGTAATTATCCTCAATGGCTGGACGCATTGCTAACTCAGTTAGCTCCAGAAAAAAACTCTAGTAGTGATAAGATTAACCCTTCTGAATCTTGGTTCAACGATAATCTCAGACGGGAAATACAGGAATGGAGGAGATGAGAACGCAAATGGAGACTCAAATATAAATCAGTAGACAAAGAGACATACAAAATCAATCTGCGGACCTACAAAAAAAAGATTCAAACTCAGAAAAAGAACTATTTTGCAGCAAAAAAAGAAGGTGCTATAAATTCATCTAAGGAATTACTCACAACAGTCAAAAAATTATCAAAACTTCCCGAATCAAAGAACCCTAATAGTAACCAACAATTCTGTAACAAGCTATCACTCCATTTCAAAGACAAAGTCAAGTCAGTATATGATTCCTTCTTAGATGCTAGTCAAATGTTGATTTAAACAGTAGTTTGCCTAATGGCACTCACAATGTTAGCACTCTATCCCACTTTAGGCCTCCGTTGGTGGATCAGGTGAACAATATATTGATCCAAATCAAATCAGGCTAACCACAGGATCCATCTCCAGCTAGAATAATTAATTTGGTTCCAGAGGTGATAGCCACACACCTCACATCAATCTTTAACAATCTGTTTGAAGTAGGGACAATTCTTACATTATTAAAAAAGACCAACTTAGACACTGGTGGCCCTAATAACTATTGATTAATCACTTGATTATCATTTCCTGCTATACTGGTAGAAAAAGTTGGCAACCAGGAATTGCCATCCTTCTTAGACAAAACCAAGAGTCTTTGATTCTATGCGTTTTGGATTTTATAGTCACCATAGTACCGAGCTGCCATTGATCACAGCTATCGAAAAAATCAGACAGATGATAGATAGTGGGGGAAACACAGCCTTGATCTTTTTGGATCTTTCGGCTGCATTTGATACGGTCATTCATGCTCTTCTAACTGACCGACTTGAATTAATTGGGATCAAAGACATCCCGCTTAGGTTTATCACCCCTTGTCTGGCTGACCGAATTCAGATGGTCTAGCCTGGCGATTTCACCTCACCTGCCTACTCGCTGCCCTGTGGGGAACATCAAGGCTGATGTTTGAGCACTACTCTATTCAATCTTTTTGTTACCCTACTTGCAGCTTTATTTAGTTCGTTTGGCTTCTCACCGGTTGCGGATGACAAGCAGATTGCTGTGTCTGTTACTGACAATCCTGGAGCCACGGCAGCCCGGTTTCACAACTGTATGCTTCAAATCGGGAAGTGGATGAGCAGCAACTGCTTGAAGCTAAACTTGTCAAAGACCGGGGTCCTACTGTTTGGCAACAATCCTTCTTTTTGGTCCTCTAACTGGTGGCCCCAGAAACTGGGGACTCTGCCTACCCCTAGTAGCACAGCTAAAAACCTGGCAGTAATTTTTGATACCAAGTTATCCTTTGAGGACAAATAAATCACATCACCTCCTTGTGTTTTTTTAATTTTGAAAATTCTTCGGAAAGTGCTGCCTTTTGTTCCACTGAGCCTGCAAAAGATGGTAGTTACGACCCTTATCTCTTCCAAAGTGGGTTATTGTAACTCGCTTGTCAATAATATTCAAAAGAGTTTTTTACATAAGTTACAGACACTGTAGAATACCGCGGCACAACTACTGCTAGGCATCTCAGAATAAAAATCCACATCTCAAGCATTGGTCCAACTACATTAGCTCCCCATAGGCAAATGTATTCAATTTAAGGCACTTTGTATTGCCTGCAGGGCACAACAAGTTGTTGGCCCTGACTATCTGATACTGTGTTTTCAACATTATGCCCCAACACGTTCTTTACACTCCTCAACTAGTGAAAATCTTGTAATCCCCATATTTAAGAAAGCTAACTGAGGTGGCAGGGTATTTATTTCATGTACATCGAGGCTGTGGAACTCGCTCACGACAGAACTAAATCTTGAGGCAAATTTACTAGAATTTAGGGAGAATTTAAAAACCTGGCTTTTTATCAAATAGCTCCAGCATCTTCTAGATCTGTTCCAGCTCGTCATTTATGGATTAGCACCTAGATACCACCGGGAAATTGCAGCGCTTTAGAAATGTTATTTTCATTTATTTTTTATTCCTACAGCACTCAGACAGGGGATACAGAAGAAATGTATTCTGTTTTCTTCCGTTCAAGTGCAACAAATTATTTCATATGACTCTAAAAGACATTTCAGCCAGTATCTGACACTGTACTGTTAACAAGGTGCCCATAGACCCATTCCTGAAGATTCTGCAGAGCTCATAGGGATCATCCCAGTTCATTTAAGTCAACCTGTGGTTTTACTCCTTGAAAGAATTTCACAACTCAGATTCAGATTTTAATGTCTTTATTTCGATAATAAAATCATAAAAGACAGCAGAATTTACACAAACAGTTTAGGCCATACTTTACAAATGCCATATACTGACCAGTTTACAAATAATTGTACACACAATAAAAGCTATACATTTAAAAATAATCCTTGTTAAACATCCCATTTTTTTTAAAAACATAAAATCAATAAATAAAACCATCTTAAAATTCTATACAATATCCATCTTTAAATAGGATGTTTTAAGTACGAATCATATAATCAAACATTTCTAACTATTTATGGGCTCTAATGATCCAAACCCAGCCCAGGAATTTCGCTGTGCTCACCGCAAACAACTCTGAGGTATTGGTCTTTAATGCCCGAATCGCCTCCGCGGACCTACTACAAGTAAGGCGTTGAAACAGGGGTTTTAACCATTTTCTACGAGGGTCATTGTACATGGGGCAGGCAAATAAGAGGTGGCCCTCTGACTCCTTATGACCAGGACACCATTTACAAAATTCAGTTACTCCAGTGCCCCAATTTTTAGTGAATGTATTCAAGGGCAAAGAACCCACCCGAAACTGATGGTAGAGTTTCTTATCTAGCGGCCTGGTAATGATATCCCAGTAGATCTCACGGGAAGGATCCAGCTTGTTAGCCAGGAACCTGCCCGTTAAACTTGTGGAACTGGAAGCAGACACTAAGGTTTGTCGAACCGAGGCCCAGTACAATGCTTTAAATTCTTGTTTGGAGGGAAACACATTGGTTCCAGGAGACAACCACAGCTGTTCCAGACCCATTTCAACCAAAATGGTTCTAACCGTGCGTAGCCATGGAATTCTCCCGGATCCCTCCATGGACCTTACTTCGACAAGCTCATTAGCAAATAAGGCAAGGTCAGGGGAAGACCAAATCCGTCTCCAAAAGGCGACCAGTCTGAACCTCGCCATCTCGTTAATTGGATTACAACCTAAGTCCAAGCAAAGGGGTATAGAAGGGGTTGATTGCGGAAGCCCCACTAGATTCCGCAAGAACTTACACTGTACTTTAAACAGACTAGAAAGATCCATGTACGCCCAAAGATCCGCTCCATATAAGATAGCAGCGTTAATCTTTGCGTCGTAGATTTTTAGCGCAGGGTGCACACGTTTAGTAATGGATCTCTTTTGTTCCCTAAGGAGACAGCCAGTTAAGCGGGCCAGTTTAAGCTGCTGTTCGACTACCTGCTCCTTCCATCGCAGGCGAAAGTCTAGTGTAACCCCTAGGTAGGACATGTAATCTACTTGTTCCAAGTTAGCACCACCCATCCTTACCGAGCTCCGAACCGAAATGTTCCTTGTAAAAACCATGAACTTAGTTTTGCCCACGTTTACCTTCAAATCATTGATGACACAAAACTCCTCAAAGCGGTTCAGTGCCCGCTGTAAACCGCTTCTGGTCTTAGAGAGGAGCAGAGTGTCATCAGCGAAGATAAGCATGGGGAACTTCTTCCCAGCCAGGGAGGGAGCATCAGTTGGGAAGGTATTAAAAAAGTTTACTACCTGGTCAATAAATAGCAGGAAGAGAGTGGGCGCCAGGACACAACCCTGACGAACCCCGCGTGTTACTGGGAAACTGTTCGTCACTTGTCCTTGACCGCCCCACCGAACCCTAGCAAAATTGTCCTCATGCAATTTAACAATTAAATCCAGAAGTTCCAAAGGTAAACCTAGGTCTCTCAAGACGCACCACAGTTTAGCCCTCGGGACCATGTCAAAAGCAGCCTTCAGATCAATGAAAGCGGCGAAAATTTTCCCCCCGCCTAACAGCACCACCTTCCAGTATATCAGACAAAATCTAAACACCTGGTCGATGGTGCTGATACCAGTTCTAAAGCCTGCTTGCATGGGAGACAAAATGCACTCCGAGACCATCCATCCCTGAACTCTACCTAAGATCATTCGTGCAATGACCTTTTGGAGAGAGTCAATAAGGCTGATCGGGCGATAATTGCCCGGGTTGGACCGATCCCCCTTTTTGTGGATTGGGAGGATCTCAGCCCCCTTCCAGCTCTTTGGGATTCTGGCTCCTTGGGCAATTGCATTAGCTAACCTAGTGATATATGGTATCCAAAGTTCTTGGTTGGATTTAAACAAATCAACGGGGATTAGGTCCATCCCTGGAGCCTTCCCCCGCTCAGTCAAACCCAGTGCTAATTCTGTTTCTTGTTCTGTAAAGAACAGGACCCCACCGTGATCCAACAGTGTATACTCATAGCTTAGCATAGTGGAGGATACCGAGATCTCAGACCTAAATTGGGCAGCATAGAAGTCCACCCAAGTTCCGGGGGGGACATGATTTGTAGGCATTTGCGAATCTGGGTCCCTGCCCCACTTTACCAGTTCCCAGAATTTCGTCTGGTTATTGGATGTCGTTGCATCCAGAAGATCGGACCAATGCCTGTCTTCCCACTCTCTTTTAGCATCCCACTGGGTTTTTTTATACTGGACCCTAGCTAACTTGACATCTCTCATAACCCGTGACTTGACCGCCTTAACTAATTGGCTATAGGCCTCCCTGCATTTCCCGTTGTACCATTTCTGACGGGAACCAAGTTTTTTTGGCGGGCCTGCCAAGTATGGACTGGATAAGAGAATTTTAAGCTGTTCAAAACAACCTTCGTGGGTCTTGGTAACATGATCGAGGCCAACCCCCTCGGGCACAGTGGGCATGAGATCGTTCACCGTGTAGGTAACCAATTTTGTAATACTTTCAAGGAGGGTGGCATCACCCACTAACCTAGACCATTTCAGCCTTCTTCTGTCATTGGTCAAGGTGAGATCTCCTGTCCTAAGAGTATCTGGGTTCTTCAATCTATCAGAGCCCAGAAACCTTAAACTAAGCGACAGGGGGTTGTGGTCGCTTTCTGGGCGGGATACCACTTCCATGTCGATCATATAATGCCAGAGTTCCAAATTTAGCAAAATATAATCTATGCGGCTTTTCCTTAAACCATTATCATAGGTATTGCAGGCACATTGATCTGATAAGGAGCGGCCATTAACTGCCCTTAAGCCCCTGTTCAAACATAGGGCCATCCAATTCAAAGCTGCCTCAGTCCCTTTGGCAATTTTGTCTATTGATAGGTCAGGAATGTTCCAAACTACATCCTCTGAGGACCCCCAACTGTCCCCAACTGCCTGGAGCGGCTCAAAGGTGCAGTTCAAGTCGCCCGCTAGGACAAAGAGATTATCACTTCCTGAACTATCAAGATACCTATCCACTACATCGACAATACCAGGGCCGCGGCCTCCAGGTAGGCCTCATGCATAGATGTTAATAATGTACAGATCCCGATGGGCAGCTTTGCTCAACTTGATACCCAAGAGGTCTTGATGTTCCAGAGAAATTTCCGATAGATGGACTCCCAAGGATTGCTTCACCCAGATCAGTAGGCCCCCTGAAGCGCGCCCTTTGCTACCTCTGATTGCAGGTTTGGAAAAATTAATGAACCCAACCCTATGGATTGGGGCCGTAGCCCAAGTTTCCTGGAGTAATATAATATCAAAGGTATCTATAAATTCCAACCACTCCTCTGAGTGTAGCCGGCCCTTGATCCCAGCCACATTCCAGGAGGCTACCTTTAAAATATCGTGTGGAGTTGTTACATTGCTTTTATATGATTGGATCATTGGCACAGTGGGGGCTGGGATCTCCACTACCTTCAGAGGTTCAGCCCGTAACTCGAGTCTTGGGGTCATACAAACACCATCCACCCCCACGATTTCCTCTGAAATATCCTCAGTAGTTGCTTCAACCAACCCCCCCATAAGATTTAACAATGGGCCCCCCCCGACAACATGCCCCATAGAAGATTCCACCCTTTCGGGCACAGATATTACATTCCTATGGCTCTCCACAATACTGTACTCTTTACTTGGTAAATGTAGTCAATCGACAGCCTCAAGGTCAGAAAGAGGGCCGTAACGATTGAAGAGTTGAAGATGTTGGGAGTGGTAAGGTGTTCTCACAATCGAACGCCTCCTGTCTAATAATCGCTTGGGATGGGGGCCTGGTGTGAGTTTAGAATGTCTATCGGGATAAAAATAAGCAAGATCCAGTGTTTGTACATCCCCCATTCTTGCAAACCTTGCTTCCCTTCGAATAGACTCTACCACCCAGGGATCCTTAAACGATACCAGAATGCAGTCACCCTCTAAATCTTTAGTCCCAAAATCCACCCAATCAACTCTTCTCACTAGTAGGATTTCGGTTGAAGTTGATGGCGGGAGAGGGCGGTTTTTATTCAGCCAGAATACTACTTTATTACGTAGGTCCCTGTCTGTCTCTTTAACACCCTCCTTGACGGGTGCTGCCCCAGTTAACACAATGGTATATTGATTAGATTCTGGGGGTAGGTCAGTGCGGAGGTGAACACCCTTAACAATGTTTCCCCCATTATGAAATGTGGGGTTACGAATAGTAATTGGCTTTCCTGAAGGAGTTGGGAAAGGGTGCTATGTGCAACATTTACCCTGTCATCCACCCTACCAATTTGAGCTCGTTGCGCTGATATCATAGAGGAGGTTTTACTGGATTCCTGCACCAGGGTGCCAGCACCAGCGGTGCTATCTATATCCTTGGAGCCCACCTGTGCTATAGATGTTGTTTTTACAACCCCCATTGTTTTACCAAGCCTCACATTGTCTGTGTTATTAATTATGTTTGCCTGAGAGGTAGAGGCCCCCACTACTATGGAGGGAGCAGTTAGCTTCTGGAGTAGGCGCATGTTCATGTTCGCGACAGACTCCAAGGCTTCAATTTTGATGGACATCAACCTTGTTTGCTCCAAGACGGGAAGCAGGAGGGTTTTGAACATGGCCTCCATTTTTACCAGCAGGATTTCATCGCTGTTAAAACAAGTAGGGCAAGGATCTGATGAACCGATAGGGGTTAGAGTGGGGCACAATACATTGGGATGTACCGAGGGGGGGTGTGTAGCATTGTGAAACTGCGGAGCAGCTGCATTGGATTTATTAGGAGCATTTGATTTAGGCAGCTTATGAACTCTCCCCCCATGTTTGCTTTGAGTATTTTCCCTTTTACAGGTTTTTTTTTTATGGAATCAGACACTTCCGGTGGCTTCGACACCGAATTATTAATTGAGTCCACTCTGTCTATACCACTAACATTTGACCCATTATGCTGGGTGACATCAGAGCTCAAATCAAGATTGTCTGTCGAATGTGGAGAATCCACCCCATCTCCCACAACATGTATCAGTGCCTCTGTCGTTAATGAATGTAAATGATTAGACGGGGCTTGTGCTGCAGGGCTGGAAATTGTGGAAAGGGCACCTATGGAGGAACGCTTACCGCTGACTAAATCTAGGGAGAGCCTTTTCTCGGTCATTGCTATTTCTTTTTCTAGAATCCCGGTAGCTCGGGTTATAAAAGCATCTAGTGGGCCAGAAACTATTCCCTTGGAGGTTTGCAGTTGGACTGTACGGTCTTTACCTGACCTTAGAGGCATGTTAGGGTGAGATAGAAACAAGCAATACCTATGACAAGCCCTGAGCTATAGTAATAGGTGGATGCCTGTAGTGTTAAAAAACACAATAAAATGTGAAAAAAAAGGCCAAAAGATGTGGGCAAACTCAGCCTTGTCCAATCACAGGCGGGCACAGGCCAGGCCCAGACTAAACCCGGGTTAATCACAAGTTCTCAGAATTGACCTTGTTACACGATAGACAATGGACAATGGCTGCTCTGTCTGGGTAAAGTCAAAGGAAGCAAACTAACGTGGGGGGGCCGACTGCCGCCGTACTCAGCAGATGGATAGCAGAGAGAACGGGGTTAACAACCTGGGATGGTATCAAAGGATCGTTAGAAAGCAAAGTCCACAGTACCTTGGGGAGACCGATGATGGTATGGCACAGCTTAGAGGGGTGGCCCTGCTCCGGCCAACTCCGGTCAGTGACGGGCAAGGACGGGCCCGCCCTTGGCCCGGGCTTCGCCCGCGCGCGTCCCGCGCTGCGGGTTCTATGGCTGCCTTTTGACCCCCCGGGCGCAGCCTGATGATGCAGGCGGCGGCGCCCGCAGCAGAGGATCCTGGGGGATGTGGTTTCACGTTCCACTCCCCACGCGATGAGTAGCAGCCCTCCAGCCAGGTAAAAGCTTCCCAAATCGCCGTTCCCTTCACGGCAGGTCTGCAACCGTGCAAAAGTGGTATCTAGTCAGGAAGATTAGCGCGTCCCGCGCTGCGGGTTCTGTGGCTGCCTTTTGACCCCCCGGGCGCAGCCTGATGATGCAGGCGGCGGCGCCCGCAGCAGAGGATCCTGGGGGATGTGGTTTCACGTTCCACTCCCCACGCGATGAGTAGCAGCCCTCCAGCCAGGTAAAAGCTTCCGAAATCGCCGTTCCCTTCACGGCAGGTCTGCAACCGTGCAAAAGTGGTATCTAGTCAGGAAGATTAGCGCGTTCACAACTCGTTTTCACCTCATAGCAGGCTGAGGACAGGCTGGGATTTGGCAGAGGCTTATGCTAATTAGCCTTCTGAAAGCTCAGGCAGATAAAGGGTACCTTTATAAAAGTTACTTTTCTTTAATAGTTATTAAAAATCTGACTTCACAAAGATTTTGGATTTTTCATAACTATTAAAAATAATCATTACAAATAGTTTTTTTATTTAGCTTTTTAATCTGTACTCGAGTTTTCTACATAGGAAAGCTAAGCCTACACCACTAAAAGTAGATTTCAGGGATTTGGCACTGTAGGGTTATATGAACATTAAAATTGTCTACATGTGACACATTTAAATACCATGAACCCTACCTTGTGGGCTACAATATTTTTAAGGGAAGTTTCTACTTGACAAAAAAGGGTTATTTTAACAGATCACACCACAGGGTTTACATTACAGAAGTCAGGCTACAGTGGTAGGCCTGAAGCTATGTTTTTTTTAACCATACTAGGGGTTGGCATAATATGGTGTCATTTTAATTTTATACACAACTGGTGTATTTTCTACACCCAGTACTATGGCCTTATAATAATGGTAAATACTCCAATTAGTGAATGGCCAATTGCCACATGTTTTAAGGGTCTGAGCAGATACACTAGGCACTAGACAGCAATGGTCCAGTGTGTGGAGCAGAAAACCGCAATACCATGCAGCAAAGAATAGGGTGACCATGCAAAAAGGGGCATTTTCTCAACAATACCATGAAAGGGTGCACATAATATCCACTGCTTACATAACTCACATGTTTTCCTACCACAGAGTCATTCTCCTTTTTATGTATTTCAGTCTCACCAACTAAGACAGGTACAAGGTTGAATTGAGATTAAAAGTAGGCCCAGGCACGCAAAAAATAAGAGGCCCACATTTGCATATTGACTTTCCACAAAACACTGCTTCAGTGAAATTTTAATAAAAAATGGAAGGGGTTTTAAAAAAAATGCACAGATTAGTTTACACTTGTCAAACACACCTGAAAACAAGTGAGGTTACTTTTGCTCAGGCCCCTCCCCCTGCTCAATATGCATATATTAATAGGCCGGCCAGCGAGAGAAAGGGAGCTACACCTCTGCCCGTTGATAAAAGGGAGGTAATGGTGGCCCATCTGCCGCCAGAAAGACCTCTCAGGCACCCACTGGGCCGCTGGCAGCATCTGAACAACGCAGAAACCATCCAAATCGGTCCCCCAGGCTGCTCAAAAAATCAGCCCACAGCTGGAACTCGGATACTGGACCCTCGGGCATTGCCCGAGTGTCTGCGTTACCAATCCCACCCTGGACAGGTATCTAAAATAAATATGGAGGAACGTTGCCTTTCTGGATAACTTTATATTAGTTCATAGTTGTTTGAAAGCAAAGCATTTATCTCTCTTGATGCATGAATCCATATTTAAGAAGGAAGGTCTCGATCAGACTGTGTAGCTATGCCAGCTTTGCCATTTTTCTTTGTCCATGTAAGTGTCCCAGATGCTATGCGCAAGAGTGAACTTCAAGTCCTTCTGATAGATCTTATACTCAAGGGAATCAGAATAAGACCTAAAATGGGATAACTGTGAGCAGTGGGCTAAGTCTAGATCATAGCTAAGATGAGGGGTCATATTTTTTCTTTTACGTTTTCATATGAGCCCGCGACCATGTGGAAAAGAGTGAAATGGTGCACTTTAAATGTGATAGAACTACTGCAAGATCTTTGTTAAATTAATTGTTTCCTGAGCCATCTTTGACTTCTCCCCCATCCCTCTGTTTGCCAATTTCTTTTTGTTGCCTCTAGGACTTTGTGCACTTCACCACTGCTAATCAGTGCTAAAATCGTTATGCCTAAAACAGAACAGAATAGGCCGACACCCAACTGACAGTATATTATAAGTATAGTTTACTTAAAAGTCCCTAGTAAAGTGGTTCTACATGTATCCATGGACTGTAAATTAAATGCTGCTAGTGGACCTGCAGCATGTATTGTGCCACCCACTTAAGTATCCCTTAAAACATGTATCAGGTCTGCCATTGCAGCCTTTGTGCAGTTTAAACTACCATTTCAACCTGGTATAATAAACATTTGGTCAGGCTTATATCTGCCTTTTTAATACATATGTCACAATACCTGTGGGCCAAGTTTGCGCTATATAAAAGTATGTAAAATAAAATAAAATAAAATATGGTAAGACCTAAACAGCCCATAGGGCAGGGTGCATTGTTTTTTGAAGGTAGGACATGTGTTTTTTAGAATTTACATGTCCTAGTAGGGAAAATTTGTTTTCCACTACTGTGAGGCCTGCCTCTCCCATAGGATAACATTGGATTCCCTCATTAAATTTAGGAAGTGCTGATATTTGATTCAGAACAGATAGAAATGTAATATTTTATCTGAATAATAAATAAATTGTACTTTAAAATTGACTTGATTGTAAAAAGTGGATTTGAAGTCACAATTTGTTCTGGGTCACGTGATTGTGAATAGCTGCCAGTTTATCTTTGGGTATTCTTACCCCACAGTAAGTCAAAGAGGAATTAGGTGTTGGCAGGATGGGCCATCCTGCCAGGTAGGGTGGGGCAGAGCGGTCCCAGCCCTACTTACATTCAAAGGGAATCCTCCAGCACTCTCACAAATAAACTTGACACCAGCCTTTTGTTACCTTAGACCACTTGGAGCCTGGGCAGGGGAAGGATGGACATTTCCAGAACCAGATAGGGGAATAGCCTAGAAGGGGCAGATTTACAATAAACTAACGCAGCGTGGTGCAGCCATTCATTTTGCTGCACCGCGCTGCGTTAGTTTTGAAGCACAGGGATGCGACTTTTATACAACAATATGTTGCATCTCTGTGCTTCACCCTACGCTGGCGCACAGACTGCTGTCATATGCCGATGCAGGCACCCTTGCACCATAGTGCAAGGATGCCTGTGTCACGGTGATGATTGTTTATGTGCAGGAAGGGTTCCCTTCCTACACATAAACAATCAGAAATGGTGTTTTATAACTTCTATGTGTGCTGCATTAGCACACATGGAACTTGTAAAACGTCATTGATTTAAAGGATTGTTTGTGTACAGGAAGGGACACCTTCTATGCAGCACACATAGAAAGTACAAAACAACGAGGAGAAATTAATACATTTCTCCTTGTTTCGCCTCTCTATGCCTCCCTGGGGAGGTGTAGCATTCAGACACATTACCAGATTTATGATTTCTGGTAAATCTGGAAATGTGTCTGATTCCATGGCTGTTGCGTGGGAACACCCACATCAACACCCCTGGAAGCCCCTTTCATGCAAAGTGCTGCGTGTAAAGGGGCCATATTTACAAGGACAGGACAATCCATGCAGGATGACTTTTCCTGGACCTGTAAATATGGGGCAGTGAAATGCACCGCTGTTGCGTCACAAAAAGTGACGCATTGGAAGCGCAAGAGGCTTTTAAATCTGCCCTGAAGTTTCTACCACTTCAATGGATTGCACAAGGTACAAATCTTGGACCCTTAGACTAATTCTCCAGTACACTCCTGACCTGCAGAGGAACCCTGGAAATACTGCTTTGTACTTCCGAGGGCTGCACTCTTACTTGAGTTCTCCATTGTATTTCGGAGGACTGCCTTGCTACTAGAGTGTACTGCCCTGCGGCTTGAAGCATACATTGTACCCTCAGAATACAGCCCTGCAGCTTGAGGCCTGCCTTGCTGCTTCATCCCAGGACAACCAGAGTGTCTCCAAGGGCAAGGTGGCCGGCCTCCTTTGTGGGCTACAGGGATATAACAAGCTTCAGAGACCTTGAACCCTGCACCCGGCCTGTGCCTGGTATGAGTCTTGACCCTCAAGTCCTGCCCAACCAGACCCGGACCCTTGAAAGTGATGCTATAGGTGCTTCTCCAGCCAAAACCTCAAACTTAGTGCTTTGAAAAATGTCACCTAAAGAGTGATCTCAGAACCAACAGGAGTGTGGGACCTACCTGCTAACCAATCCCTAGGTGCTTCACCAGTCTGCCTCACTTTGTGGTATCTCCTGCTACGTTGTTCTCCGCAGCAGCACATCCTGTTCTTCAGGACCTCTTGCACAGGTTATCCAGCTTTATGCAGCCCTTGTCGACTACAGCCTTCAGCTTCATGCCACTGGAGATTTTCAAATTCCCAAAAACGGACAAAGTCCGAATGTAGGAATATTCCGTGCAACTTCGTTCAGTAGCTCCCCAATTACAATGCCTCTTCTTTGGACACTGCTAGCTGCCTTGTTCCCTGAACTTAACCTTCTCAGAAATGTTTCTTCAAAATTTCTTCTAAGTTACAAGGTAAGTTGAGACAGTGCCCAAGCCACCTTGAGTTCCCAAACCATGCTCCAACATGGTCAACCTTAGCTTTGACTTTACCCTTGTCTCAGACGACCAGATACCCATGGTTGGCGCTTTGATCTTCTAGACACTATTTTTCACTTAAAACTTTAATAATTCATAACACTGAGTCTGATGACTGGATATAGTATGTTTTGGTGTTGTTTGATTTAATACAATGTTCTCTATTTTTCTAAATTAGTTTGGGATTTTTCTTGTGTTGTGTTTTTACTTTATTACTGTTTGTTTGCTGCATAAATACGTAAAACAGTGCCTCCAAGTTAAGCGTGATTACTTTTGTGCCAGGCTACCACAGATTTAAGTGCAGGCTAATTTAGTGACTTTTGTGGTACACCCTGACAGGTATTGGGGTTGTTGTTGGGTAACGCCCTCAATCAAAATCTCAATTTCCTACACTTATATAGAGTTTTATGCTTATAACGTCATGGGTAATACATCCTCAGATTTGCTTTCCTAGTTAATGCGTCTGAGCATATGCAATTGCTGGAATACAGATATGGTCCACTTAGTTTAGCAAGCAATTTAGTTTTATTCAGCCTATTGGCATTCCTACTCACTGATCTGATATCAAATCTAGTATTTACAGGTGTGCAATAATTTACACTTTATTAACTTTGTTGTCTTAAAAATATTAATTGCATTTACTAATTATAACCTAGCACTAATGTATATTTTTGTCTTTTTCCTTCAGTTATATGTGGTCATTTGAGAAGGTCAATTTGAGCATGGTTCAAGTCATAACTGGACAGCTGGTTGAGTCATTTGATGAGGAGTTTAGGACACTGTATGCGCGCTCTTGTGTTCCCATTGGATTTGGACTGGAAGAATTAGGTCTTGGAAAAACTCGCAAACTGTCATTGGATAATGGCATATATCAACACTCACTGACATCTCTGGCTTCCTCCTCTAGTCAACAAAGCCTATTTGGAAGACATCACAAGATGCATACATTAGATACCAGCTTCCTAAAATCTCATGGGCGATATGGAATAAATGAAGATGAAAGATACAGTATAAGAAATGCTACTTATAGGCCACCCCTCAATTCAGGGTATAACGTACAACAAAAAATCCAGCAACTACAGCAGACCGCTAGAAATGAAAATTGGAAGAGGCATAGCTATGCTGGTGGGGAGAAACCAGAATCCTCTCCTTATCTCATGCTCAACAGAGCTGCTAACTACAAGCCCATGCCATCTCATAACTGGAAAACACATCTTGATAACCCAAGTGTTGGATCTTCTTCTAGAGGTGGATATATGGGTACTTACAACGGATCTACTCAAGGCTTTATTAGCAGGTTTGCACAGCCAAAGGGCCCAAATCTTTCAGAAAAGCCTTCAACTCTTCGGAGGTCTTTTCATGGAACAGATAACCATGTCCGTACACTACAGCAGAAGATGCCTACCCTTGAGCGTACGACGAAGTCATTCTTAAGGAACTGGAGAATTGAATCCTACTTAAATGACCAATCTGATTTCTCTGCTGATTCAAATGCGGACTCAATCGGGGACAGGCAAGACACCTCTGATGGAACTGAAAATCCTCCATCAACATCAATTTATACCCATTCTCGCCTTCGCTCTTCACTCGTTTTCAAACCAACATTACCAGAGCAAAAAGAAGCAATCAGTTGTACTTCAAACTCTACAAATTCAAATTCAACAATCATTGACTCACAAGAAAGTGTAACACCAAAGGCCATTACATCTAACGAGAGTGCACATATCAGACTTACAGCAGACAAATCCTTTACAGGATATGCCCCACACCAACAGCTGCCAGAGGCAGATAAAAGGCACAGCTTGCATGTTCCTGAAGGCTCTCGTGGTGTTAATTACATCACAAATAAGCCAACAACAAACTATTTGTACACATCTTTGGGTGCCAATAAACAAGGAGAGAATGTAAAAAGTCAGCAAAACGATAGTCTGCTGAAAAGGCGCAGCTTGCCTATGTTTGAGAGCTTAAAGTTAAATATAGCAAACAGTGCCAATAGGCCATCAAACAACTACATATATAGCACTTTGGTCAAGGGTGGAGTGAGGGAAGCGGATAATCCGGCTGTGCAGCTGGATGATCAGCAGTTAAACAGTGTGCACATTGCAAGTACACAGTCTGCAAATGAGAGGAATGCAAATGAATCTCACAATGACAGTGCAAACAAAAATCTATCCTATGATTCTCTAAACGAATCTTACAGGGATGAAACAAACAAACAATTGTCTCCAAAGAAAGAAAATAAAGGTTCCCCAAATTTTCTTAAAAAAGGATCAAAGAAACTGAGATCATTGCTTAGTCTTACACCAGACAAAAAAGAAAATTTGTCGAAAAGTAAAACCCCCGCGTTTTATAGGATGTGCAGTAGCTCAGATACATTAATATCAGAAGATGATGGCGCAGTTAAACTAAAGAAGTATGAAAATAAGAACGAGGCATCGCCAAACCCGGACAAGTTACCATCAACTCCTCTGCAGAGTAGCATATATAGGAGTAAAGAAAGTGTTTGTGTTAGTCCAGCCAGATCTGTTAGATCAGTGTTAGACGAGGGCAGCAAATTGAATTCACCTGCTGGTCCAAAAGAAAGCAAGTTTTCCGAAACTACAGGAGATGCTTCAGCTCCGAGATTCAACACCGAACAAATTCAGTATCAAGATCCTAAAGAAACAAGAATGGAAGTTGGCTACGGCACAGCTTATGTTTCCACATCCCTGCAAAGAGTGAGGCCACAAAGGGACATGTTGCAAAGAGAGGTACCACAAAGAGATATGCTGCATAGGGAGATGCCACCAAGGGTCCATCTGCAGAGAGCACTGTCACATAGGGACATACTACAAAGGGACATTCCAACAAGGGACATGGTACAACGGGAGATGTCGCAAAGGGATATGGGACACAGGGTATTACCACAAAGGGAACTATCACATAGAGAGGTGCGAAATCACGACATTACTCCTTGTATCTCAAGGATGAGTGACAGGCGTCTTTATAGCCGTTTTGAACCATTCTACAAAACTGAAGGTTCAGTCCAGACCACAAACACATCAGAAAACACTAACACACCTGTCATGGAACATAAAAGCAATCCTATGGGCAACAGTTACACAAGGCAATCTCCTATGATGAACTATAACTCTTCAGCTTATCAAACATACCAACAAAATGATAACAAATTTGGAAGGTTTATGCAAAAGTTTGGAAACTTGATACACAAAAACAAATAATAATAAAGTACAAAGCAATTGGCAACACAGCTGTAAATACGAGTTGGGAGACTGCGAATATGTATTTTTGTGAAAAAATACATGGGCTTGACATATGTATATAACCGACGGTGGATTCAAATGTTTACAAGCATTATGTGCACATTGTACATAAAGGGGCCATTTTCACAATAAACCTCACTTCTTTTACCTTGGTTATGACATTTGTTATAACTTGTGTGTGTGTCTATGAACCCATCTTGTCATGTCAATTTATTGAATTAACGCAATGAAGTTGAATCTTATATGATGATGTTCGCATACACCTCTGCTGCATTGTTTCTTTACACGTTGATTTTATTACACCAAACTCAATTTTTGTTGTCCCTAGACGCCACAACTCTTACACCACCGCCATTTGCTTTTGAATCAATTTTAAGATGTTTTTACAGTAACCTTTGACATCAGATTTTCCTGCACGTCAGAAATCTGCAATCAGACTTGGATTTTCAGTGTGTTTTATGTATTTCGCTCGGCAGAGATAATGCCTAATCTCAACACGTACCACATAATGGGTGTCAGTCGAATTGCTCTTTTCGATTCATGTTAACACTCCATTGAAAATATAACAAGTGGTCATGTTACACTATCCTCTTTTCTTTTGCTGCATAGTGATATGCAGGTGGTTTACAAGTCGCCTCCACTACAGATCTTTGACTTTTGGGTGAATGTGTTCTCATGTTTGTGTACAAATTCTACGAATTCCATGTAACGTTATCCACAAACTGTGGGTGAGGTAACGCTATTTTGTAATGTCTTGTTGGTATCCACAAATCAGAAACTGTTGGTGGTTTTAAGGCGTTTCACTATAATGAGTAACAAAAATGTGTAAAATATCATCTGTAATTGCAAACATTATCATCCACCCATAGAACTTAGTACAATGCAAAATTCAAAATTGGCAGAATGTAATGCGGTACGGGTAGGATACATCTGTTGTGCATGTTATGGCTGACATGAAAAAGTATGATTTGAAAGACATTTTTCAACTACATTTGGAAAAATACGTTTTTGAATTAAGCACAGTTAAAATGTTTAACAGTTAAAAAATCAAGCAGAAAAAAAGAGTCCTTTTGTGACCTGGAAGGGATAGCTGAGCTAGCCTCATAGTCCCATACAAATATCCTGGCACGTATTATGCACATAGGATCCGAGGCAAGACTACCATATATAGAACGCATTGGCCACTGCATAACCATCTGCACTGGTGTTAAGGCCAACCTTTCATTACGGTGCTGGCTAGAACGGAATAAAAATACGCTTAACAATACAGATTTCTCCTGCATGGTCATCTCTGGGGTACCAGGGAGTTGTGCCTGGATTGTAGAGTTTTCTGGTCTTGCGCCACCGTGGCAGTGCTGCAAAGTAACCACACTTGCGAAGAACTTGGGAATTTACGCTCACAATTTATGGTTGCACATCATTTGGTGTACAAGAAGTTCGCCTGGAACTCGATGGGAAGTAAATAGCCTACAATTCTGTAAGCTAACTAAAATCTTGTTATTAGTTTCATTATCTGTTTTCTCTGTGAGTTAGTTTTGGTTACTTTACTCAGTCTCTCCAACAGTGGCAAAAGACACTGCCCATTGTGAACGCTGCACTTACAAATACCACAAAATAAAATAAAATAGTAAGAATAAAATAGTCTATAAGGAGAGTCAATTGGGAAGGAAGGAGAGCGGTCCCGTTTTGTTGTGTCTTTGTCATCTCGTAAGCAAGTCTTAAGTTAAGTATGTTTTATATATTGCAATTTTGAATATATATGTAATTGTGAGTCTTTCATCTCCAGCGACGGCTGGAATTGACTTAGCACTTGCAAATGCATAATAAAAAGCTGCAACAGATGATGGGCATCAAGGGCCCAATCAAAAACATCAATCAGAATGTATTGATTAATGTATTCTCAAGAGACGATTTCTAACGCAGAGCAGGAACTAAACTAGGGCATGGACAGAAACATTGAAGTTTGTGGTAAGAAAAAAGTTGTTTTGTGATACAGCAGAAGGAAAACAAAAGGGAGTGTGCCGTTAAAAGGTAAATAGAGTTTTTCAAGCGTGAATCCCATATTTTCCACAAAAAAAAGAAAAAATTGAAAAATAAAAAAATATTTTATATTTCTGCAATACAAAATGTCTACCATTCACTTTATGCCCTTAAGTGAAAACCTTGGCGACCCACCTGAAACCGTATGACTTGCTTAGATGTATTATCGGTGACATAAGATTACTTTTTCAACAGTAACTCTACTGACATTTACTTCTACATCATCAGCTCTGCAATAACATAACCTATTCCAATCGAACAGCACAGTTCTGGAGTGCTATCTATTGTATTTGACAGTGGCCTGAGTTTTTAAGTCCCTCACCTGATTGCTCTCTCTAACCTGGAAGAGTAGTTTGCATAAAAAAGATCTCTATCCATTGAGGCAGAAAGTGCCCGAGAACCTTAAGAAAGGGACATGAATTTGAGATTAGAAATACGTATCTCAAGTAGTGGAGGAACCTTCGGGGGTTTTGAAAAGTGTATCCCCTATGATTGGCTCTGGCAGTCCAATGTTAATCATCTGGAAATAAAAAGTGCATGCTCCCTCAGCCAGTGCTTCATTCAAGATGACGATTCAACAGCAAGGAGGACGGTAAATCAGTGCAGGAGAGAAGACCACATGAACCTCGAGTGTTACCTATACGTAGTGCCATTCTTTCTACCTCCACGAAGCCTGAGGAATAACCTTACTGCTTGTCCAGCAGAGAGACCTAACTTCCTGCATTAGACACTCAATGGCAGCAACAAGGAGGCATGCCATCAAGTAAAGACATGTTTATTTCATGTATGTAGACCAATCAGTCTAACAAAATCAGTTCACCAAAAGTCTAAAACAAGTAAATAAATTGTCATAAATACTTCAAAACAGATTATTATACTAACCTTCAGTTACAAAACGTAAACAAACAATACAACACTTTTAGACCAGTCAGTCGTTGGGTGGTCTTCCCCCAAACCATTTGCCTTTGCCCTCCAGTTTTTGCTGAAATTCGTTTTTTTTTTTTATTTCAAAAGTTTTTTATTGGTTGTTACAGCATAGACATATATAAAGCAAGTCCAGTAGTGTAATATGAGTCATAGATTTACGAATCAAAAATTACTGTACGCTACAGTACATCATAGTAAATGACAGTACAAAAGTACAACAGTAGAGTACGTATAACATACTCACGACAATTCAGTAACAGACATTGTATTTCAACAGCATTTTACTCATTCATTAAGGACAAGTATTTATGGTGGCTAGGAGTGCAATGAAGGCAGTCGGGCAGCCTGTGTTGGTGAGTCGTGGGCGGTGTGTGGGCCCATCTAAGGTGGCTTACGTGTCGTGAAGTAGTTATCAAGAGTCGACCATAGCTTTCTCGTGGCAGGTCGCCACGGTGTCTGACGGAGTGTAATATTGTCTGCTCCACGTAAACTAATTATCCAATTCAACCACCCTGCGTAGTTAGCCTTGCTGGTATCTTTCCAGTTGCTGAGGACTGTCTTAACTGCAGCCGAGAGGAGGAGGTCAAGTAATGCCTTATCATCAGCATCAAGGGATGGGTTCTGGGTGAAACCGAAAACTAGGTAGGGGAGCTCTTTCACCGGTGAGATGTGGAATAGCTTTGAGATCAAGTCGAATATATTCTCCCAGAAGTGCGCCACGCAGTCGCAGTCTAGGATGATGTGTGATAAGTCACCCTCCGCGCGTTTGCAATTCCAGCAAAAGGCATCTTGGGAGAGGTTGTGTGCGAATAATCGTGCAGGGGTCCAGAAGGCTTTGTGCAAGAGCCAGTATTTTGTCTGTGATAGTGTGGGGCTGATTTTGTGTCGCGTGCAGGATATCCATGCATTGGTCCAATCCGAGTCTGTGATTGGCCTAGACGAGAGGTTATTCCAGAATTGTGTGATTGGGGCAGTAAGGCCAGATTGTTGGGGACGGCTGAGTTTATAGAGAAAGGAAACCTGGTGTCCTAGTCTGTTTAGTCTGGCAAGGTATGGTGGGAGTGAGGGCGGCGTCGGGGAGAGTTTGAGTTTGGACAAAGCCGTTTTTACATTGAGGAAGTTATAGAATTCAATTGGTGCAAGATCGTATTTGATTTGTAGGTCTCTGAAGGGAATAGGGTATTCCCCCGCGTACAGCTGGTGTGGGAACAGTATGCCTTTTTTGATCCATGCCTCGTTGTGCATGGGCTTACTCTTGTACAAAATGTTACGGTTGTCCCAGAGGGATTCCCAACGTGAGCCTCTGATGCTGAATTCTAGGATTCTATCAAACTTTAGGAGAGCAGATTTTGTGTTATGAAATATCGATTTAGAATGGGTCAGCTGGTTCAGGTTGGATGAGAGGGCCGCGCTAGGGGAGATACTGTTAAGAATTTCCTCCTCAATTTCGAGCCATACAGGGGTGTAGTCAGGTGAGGGAGCGAGCCAGTGGGCTCCTTGTTTGGCTAGGAAAGCGGTCTCATATCTCTTAAAGTCTGGCAAATTGACCCCTCCCGCGGATTTGTCTAAGCGAAGCTTTTTTATGCTGATTCTTGCTCTTTTCCCTTTCCAAAGGAAATTAGAGATGGCCATGTCTAATTTGTGATAGAAGTCTGGTGTGAGGGTTAGTGGGAGCATATATATGAGGTAATTAACCAGAGGTGAAATCATCATCTTGATGGTTTCCACCCTACCCCACCAAGTGATGAAACGGGGGGACCATCCCTCTAGTTGCGTCTTGATTTTATTTAAAGTGATTTTTTCATTTCGATGGAGGGTCTCCATGAGGGAGTCACCAAACTCGATACCTAGGTACTTCACAAACTCTGGTTGCCAGCATAGCCCTGAGACTCCCAGCACCTCTTTGGTGGTTAAAATATTGAGTGGTTTGACCTCGGATTTATCCCGGTTAAGTTTGTATCCAGAATGGGAAGAGTAACTGTCTATGGTGGACATTAGTGCAGAGATTGAAGATTCTGGTGATTCCGTTATAATCAGGATATCGTCCGCATAGGCGGCGAGTTTGACGCACTTATCCCCGAATTCCACCCCTTTGATGTTATCGTTTTTTTTTATATGTGCAATTAGGGGCTCCATTGCCAAGAGGAAAAGTGAAGGGGAGAGGGGGCATCCCTGTCTAGTCCCTTGTTCTAAGGAAAAGGCGTCCGACAATGAACCATTTATAGCAATGCGTGCGGAAGGTGACCGGTATAGGGCCATAACCAAATCAGTGAAAGTTTCTCCCAGATTAAAGGCGGACATGCAGCTCTTGAGAAAAGACCAGGAGACTCTGTCAAACGCCTTCTCTGCGTCGAGGGTAATGGCTACGGCCGGGGCTGCGAGCATTTTGGCTTTTTCAATGACGTGACAGAGGATCCTCGTATTATCGTTAGACATGCGCTGTTTCATGAAGCCTACTTGTGATGTGCTGATTAGCTTTGGAAGTTGTAGATTTAGACGTGTGGCGAGGATTTTAGCATAAATTTTGCAATCTAAGTTAATTAGGGAGATTGGTCTGTAATTTTTGGTTAGCAGGGGGTCTTTACCATCTTTAGGTATGACTATGATGGTAGCTTCACTCATGGAATTGGTAATACTTTTTGTTACACTAAAGGATTGGAATAATTTTAGGAGAGTTGGGCTCAGTGAGTTTGTGAGTTCTTTATAGAAGCTGGCAGAGAACCCATCAGGACCCGGTGCTTTCTTACTTTTAAGCGTCTTAATGGACGCTGATATTTCCTGAAGGGTAATCGGAGAGTTCAGTGTGTCCTTATCAGTACCGTTTAGTTTAGGAAGACCCAGTGAGGTTAGGTACCTGTCACAATTTTCCGAGTCAAAGTCTAGGTTGTTTTTGTACAAGTCTTGGTAAAATGATTTGAACGTATTAAGAATGAGATTCTGCTTTGTTTGGATGACATTGTCGCTATCTTTAACTGAGGCAATGTTGAATTGTTTATTTTTATGTTTTAGATATGATGCTAAGATCTTCCCAGCTTTGTTGCCCTCACATGTTCTTAGAGCCTTAAACTTATTGATCCAGACCCCTGCCCTTCTGCTGAGTATCGAGTTGTATTCATATTTGAGTTTGGTGAGGTCGTTTAAAATATTCGAGTTTTGGAGATCTGCTATATGGGCGGTTTCCAGCTTTTTGATGTTGTCTTCCAGAGTGGATAGGTCTTTGTTTAGTTTTTTGTTAGTGTGAGCTCGGATGCCTATTATTACTCCTCTCAAAGTGGCTTTGAGTGCCTCCCAAACACTCGCTATGTCTGAGTCGGGGGTGTCATTATGTTTGAGGTAATCAAGGATGGCCTCCTCGATTTTTTGTTTGTTTTCTGGCTCGGAGAATATTTCGTCATTGAATCTCCATCTTTTAGGGGGGAGAATGGAACTAGAACCCACTAGTTTGGTCTGAATGCTGGAGTGGTCGGAAATCAATTTAGGGGCAATACTGGTTTCTTCGATGAGGTGGGTGAAGGGGCTATTAATGAGGATATAATCTATCCTCGAGTAGGAATTATGAGGATGCGAGTAGAAAGTGTAATCACGGCCATCAGGGTGTTGGAGTCTCCATGAGTCGTGTAAGTTGAATCTGGAACATAGGCGTTGTAAGCTAGTATGTGAGCGTGTGGGGTGGTAGGCGCAATTCGAATGTCGATCGGTGATTGGGTCAAGTGGCAGGTTGAAATCGCCTCCCACAATTAGTAGTTCTCCCTGGGGAATACAATCTAGGGTCGGGGCTAGTGAATCCCAAAACTCTGGATCGTCAGTATTGGGGCCATATATATTTAAGACATGGATCTGATCTTCGTTTCTCTGAAGGTGTGTCATGATGAAACGGCCGTTATCATCGTGAGTGTGTGAAACTACGGAGATGTTGGATTTCTTAGCTATAAGTGTGAGAACCCCCCTTTTTTTGCCAACTGCTGGGGAGCAAAGGTTGTGAGAAATCCAATGTTGGTTTATAAAGACAGCGTCATCCTTTGATAGTTTAGTCTCCTGCAGGAGTAGAATGTCGCCCTTGGATTTTGCTAGATAATCTAGAACTTTTCTCCTCTTGACCGGATGGTTGAGCCCTTTGACATTGAGGGAAACAATGTTAAGGCCCTCCGAGATGGATGTAGTACGAGTCATTGGTTACTATGGTGTCGCTCTAGTTCTGGTGTATTGTTGTTGAAGAGTACGTTAAAGGGTGGTAGGTGTGTGATGAGTATGAATGAGTAAGCTGCGTAATTGGATCTGTACTGTCTCGCTTGTAGCGCTGATACAATGGTGGCGTTAAAACAGACGCATTTCGGGTTTGTAGTGAACATGGTACTGGAGGCTATTGCTGTGGATAGACTAGTAGCACAAGGGATTAGGTCACCGCATGTGTGCTGCGAGTGCCCCCATGACATATCGGAAAGCAGTCCTTTTGCTGACATATAGTTGAGAAAGAGCATTAACCTCAAATAGAAAAAGTATGCTGAAACAAACCAGATTTTTCCTCCCCCTTCCCCCCCCCTTCCCCCCTCCCCCTTCCCTCCTCCCTCCCTCCCTCTGCTCCCCTCCCCCCTCCCCCCTCCCTTCTCAACAGAACTTGGGAACTGCGACAGCATTGCCATCCATCTGCAGCACAGGAAGGAGTTAGACTGATGGATGTAATAGGGAACAGGTAATTAACCATATTCGATAGCTGTAATTAGTAAGCAGTATATAGTAGTGTTCGATACACTGATAGTTTTTGTAAACATAAAACATAAAACTTAACCAACCAGTGAAGTTTAAGAACATATTCAAAAAGAGTAATGACCGTTTAGCCCCGCACACCGTGTGCATACATGCATGTAAGACATGCGTAAACAAAAGGTATGCACAAATAGAAGATAAGATGACATGAGGGGGTTCTGCAGATACATATATAGAAAGTCCCTGAGGAACAGCTGAGTCCCCGGTATAATCATGGTGTAGAGAGTGAAGGAACAGAGCATATGCTCCGATTTCGGATTAGAGAGCATCAAGCAAGATCCATTCTAAAACACTTGTCAAGGATATTAATAGAAGTACAGGTGACCACGGTATGAATACTGGGCGGTCTTACCTGACGGAGTCGATTCAAATCAAAGCATCAACAGAAACTGAAAACAGAAGAGACAGCAGAAAGTTCGGCTGCTCCGGGGTGAAGGTTATTTCAACTAACTATTTATCATAGGAGATACTGAACAATGAGAACATTATGCACTTCAAATTAGAGGTTTGAAATTGTTCCGTTAGAGTCACCCATGACCAGAGCCCGAGTTTATATTTTCTTGCGAGTTGGTCTTCCGTTTGTTTGAAGAGCCATTGGACAAGTCCATGTTCTGCGGTGGAGAGTCGCCGATGAATTGCGCCAGTGCATTGGGGTCCGTGAAGAATTTCGGTTTGCCCTGTATGGTGATCCTGAATTTCGCCGGGCCAACAAAGGAGTATAGAATGCCTTTTGATCTAAGTTTTTCTCTCAGGGCCAGGAAACCTTTCCGGACTTCGAGTGTGTCCTTTGAGTAGTCCTGGGTGAAAGTTATATTATGGCCTTCCCAGGAAATTTTGTGATTGCGTCTTGCGAATTGAAGTATAGCTTCCGTATGTTGGTACCTCAGTGGTTTGCATATCAGTGGACGCGGGCCTCTATATCCATGAGGGATGTAGCTAGGAACTCTGTGGGCTCTGTCGAGTTCAAACTCATGGTGGAAGGAAATCCCTGTTATCTTCGGAATCCAAGCTTCTAGAAAGTCCACGCAGGAATTCGCATCTTTCTCCGCATTCTCTGGGATTCCAAAAATGCGCACGTTGCCCCTTCTGTTCCTGTCCTCTAATTCCGCCACCTGGCGTCTAAGGTGGACCGTTGATCCCTGTAGTTGCTGTATAGAAGTGGATGCAATATTGGATTTGTCTTCTAAGTCACTAATTCTCTGTTCCGCTTCATCTATGCTTTTGTGTACAGAGCTCATGTCGGCTCGAATTGCAGTAAGTTCCAGCTGCATAGAGTCGGTGTTGGATTTGGTTGATTTTGCTAGGTCGTGTACCTCTGCCAGTTTTTTCAGGATTACCTCTAGGGTACTGTTGATGTCCGCCCTCGATTTAATAGGAGAGTCTGATAATGAGGGTTCCGGTTTTACCTTTTTGTTGTTCTTCTTCTCATCCCTGTCCGACATTTTGCAGGCGGGTCGTGTGTGGAGGACGCTATTGCGACGGCCCTCCAGTTTGCGGAGAAGGACAGGGTGGTCTGAAGGATGTCAAAGCGCTGGTCGAGTTAGGTCGTCCAACAGAGATCTCAATAATGTGATCCTAAGGTTCAGAGATCTAGCAGATGGTGTCGATGCTGGCTAGTGTTCGTGTGTCACGCTCTGCTTGTGGCTGTACTATCATTTGTGGCTGCAATTCCAAAAGATAATATGACATTAGATTATGCCACCTTGGGTCTGCAGTACTGGTTGAGCAATCTTTCCATTTGTTTAAAGTGCACAGAGCACTATTATTGCATCTCTTTCTCATTTTTCGCGCCGATAAAAGGTGGAAGATTGAACAGAGTCGCCATCTTGGGGTCAGGCACCAGTGAAGGAAGGTTCTCCCTATTTTCGGCTGAATCGCCACTGAAATTGCGCTCTCGCTACCAAGGGCACCCCTCAGGGAGGCGTAGGGCAGAGGCACCGTGACATTTGGACATTCCGCAGGTCTTTAGCAGCTGTATTAGCGCTGTTGTTGCTTGTAAGGTAGCTGGCGGGCGGCCATCTTAGGGCCAGGCAGGCGGACACACGGAGTTACTGGCAAGCCTGAACCACGCCGTTAAGCTCACCAGTTTTAAAACTGTGAGCATACATTGTCCGGCGCCTCCCTCAGGGCTCACCTTCTCTCCGCGTGCGCGTCTCCCAGGTCCGCCGCTTCCCGCCAGGAGACGTGCAGGCTGACCGCGCTCCGCTCCGCCCTGTGATCAGCGTCGTGGCAGCATGTCGACAAAAAGGTGCGTCCGGCCGATATCAAGAGCCGAGCTTCGCACCGAGTGTGCCTTAGGGGTTCTGAAGTCCAGCTCCGCGGTGCATTCGGGTGAGGAGGTGTTTTTCTGCCCCCGAAACTCAATGGGATCGCTCTCCTGCACGGCAGAGAACAGGCTAGGCGGCCATTACCAACGCCGTCCAAGCCACGCCCCCTGAAATTCGTTTTTGTTGGCCATATAATTCTGTGCACTTTACCACTGCTAACTAGTGCTAAACTATTTGTTGTCACTCCCTTAAACATGATAACATTGGCTTACCCCATTTAATTTACTTATACGTCCCTTGTAATGTGATATACCATATACCCTGGGCCTGTAAATTAAATGCTACTAGTGGGCATGCAGCACTTATTGCGCCACCCACTTAAGTAGCCCTTAAAACATGTCCGAGGCCTGCCATTGCAGCCTGAATGCAGTTTTAAACTGCCAATTGGATTTGACAAAATAACCCTTTACCTAGGCTTAAACTCCACTTTTATTTCATATGTCACCATAAGGTAGGAATTTATGTTACAATTTTGGAAATTCCACTTGTAGAAAGTTGCAATTTTCTGGTCCTAGCTATTTGGTGCCTGCAGCCTGTCCTAGGTCACAGGTTAGCCTTTGTTTATTCCTCCCTGAAAGCCACACAACAGAGGGAGAAAGTGTGCTTGGATATGCTTTGCTGTCAGGACGCCTGGCGCCTAATGTGACAATCATTTTACGCTCCCCACACCCTAAGTCCACCTCTTCTGATTCTCTGACTTCCACCAGCGAAAAGTGTCCCTCTTCTCTCTAATCATGAGATATTGCTAAACATAGCTTCCCCTCCTGAGGTCAGCACCCCTTCCACAGGTCAGTGCTCAGTGCTGCTGCACCTGTCACACTGCCCTAAAGCCAGCCCTGTTTGCTGTGCTCTGCCTTCAAACAAAGGACTTGTCACCTCTGTATTGTTCATGTAGCCAGCGTGGTGCCAAGGCACGGGACTCAGGAAATTTCAAGCACTTCACAGGGAATTTTCTAGAAACATCTCCTCCTTCAAAGAAAACACCAGGTATAAAAATAGGACCCTCAGACCCAATCTTCAGTTTACTTTTTGGACCTGTGGAAGGACTCTCAGAGGATTGCCTGCTGCTATGGCCTGCGGTGTACTCTATAAGACTGCTTTGCTGCATTTGGAAGGATTACTTTGCTGCCTGGATACTGTCTTGAATCCTCAGAGGCCTACCCTGCTGTTTGAGCCCTGTTCATCACTTGAAACCAGGATTACCATAGTGACTTCAAGGGTTAGTTGGCTGGCCTCCTGATCACAGCCTAAGATACAGAAAAGGCTCCAACCACCTTGGACCCGAACCTGGACCCAGGCTGAGTGAGTTCCAAACCACCAAATGGTACTGCTCCACTCCTGGGCCACTTTCTAAATCAAATATACACCAACTTTTTAAATGAACCTAGGTGTTACAACTACCCGGTGGGAAAACTCATTATCATCAATCTCAACTTTGTAAACAGCTTTTTCTAAATGGGTGCTATCCCGTGTACTGGGCAACAACTGTAAAGCATACACTCCCTCCTCTGACACCGACTGCAACCTTGCCCTGCTACACTTTGCATACTTCGAACATTTTTCTCAGAATGTTTTCTAAATCTGAAGGTAAGTGCTGAACATCCAAAAACCATTTCTTGTATTTTACTCGTGCTTCATTGCGGTTGGCCATATTTTGCGAATTTAACCTGGTCTCGCACGACTAAATGCCCATGTTTAGACCTCGTTTTTCACTTAAACTTTAAATATTCATAACTCCAGTTCTACTGATTGGAGTTTTGTTGTTTTGTAGTCAAACAATTTGTTAAAATGTATTATATTTTTCTAAATTGTTGTAGTATTTTTCTTGTCTTCTGTTTTTACTTTATTACTGTTTATATTCTGCATAAATACTTTGCCTCTAAGTTAAGTCTGACTGAAATGTGGTTACTGGCTGGCCGAGGTAGGCACCCTGTCCAAGCAGGAACCACCACTCTAGTCAAGTTGGGCTAGATACACACTTAAAGATAACCTGTGCTCACCCCCTGGCACAGAGCACTCAGACTTATTTAAAGAAGCAATGTGTAAAGTATTGTGGCAACACACACAAAAAACACACACACACACAGTAACACAATGAAAATACTACAAAAATACTCCACACAGGGTTTGAAAAATAGATTATATTTTAATGATTAAACCAACACCAAAATGACAAAAACCCAATAAGTAGAATCGGAGTTTTGAACTTTTTAAGAATAAATCAAAAGTACTGCTTAGGAGCAAAGAGCTCTTAATGATTACTTGAGGTCGCGCTTGACCAGGGTAAATCCATAGCTCAGGCCATCATCAATGGAGGGCAGGCTGGCTACAGGACTCATGCAGATCCTGCGGAAAAAGTACCTTGGTTGGAGCAAACATCGATGTCAAAGACTGAATGTGAGGTGCAGAGGAAGCAATGAGTCATCGTTGATCCTGTGGATGCAGGAGATGTGTTGATTCTGATCTGCATAGTCAATGAAGGCTTCGTTGATGAACCTCTTTACAATGAGGGCACTGTGTTGCCGTTGAGCCACGCTATCCGTCGTCATTGAGACGTGCAGTCCGTCGAAGCAATGCCATCAATCGGCTCCTGTGTTGAAGGGCAATGTGTAACTAATTAGTAAGTAAATTACATTTATAGAGTGCAAAGCTACCTCCAATGGAGGTGTCCCGGTGCTAAATGCAGATACAAGTGAGGAAAAAGGGGGAATAACTACGGAAGGCTAAAGAGCCAGGTTTTCAATGCTTTCCTAAATGCCAATACTCATGCGCAATGTGTCAGTTACGATCGGCGCAAAGTCGTAACTGCATCCGTTTTGATGGTTCTACACTTCAGAAGTCATCTTTCAAGGGCCCAGGTTTAGACTGGCACCACTTGGCAGGGCAGGGCTCACATGGTTGAAGGAGGTCTTTGATTGCCCTGAGACTTCAGAGCAGGGAGCAAGGCAACAAGCCCTTGGAGTCACTCTGGGTTCAAGTGAGATGGGTCCAGTAATTCTCCTCAGCAAGGCAGAGATCAGCAGGCAGAAGGGCAGCACAGCAAATCAGAAATGCAGTTCCTACAGAGCAGCAGTCAAGCAGAGTGACAATCCATGTGGCACAGCAGTCTTTACTCCTGGCAGAGTACGTAAACCCAGTTGTGCCTTTGATGTGGGTGTGACTTCAAAGCAGGCCCTTCAAGTGCACAGGTCCTCCCCTTTCTACCTAGTCCTTCTCCAGACTTTCAGGAGAGGGTGCAATCAGCCCTTTGTTTGGGAAACAGAGAGCTACCTATTCAGGTGTAAGTGTCAGCTCCGCCCTCTCTTCTTGCCCAGGAAGAGCTATCAGAATACAGATACATGCACATGAGTTCCTTGTCACACACACCCTTTCTGTGTTTGTCACTCTCTAGAGGGAATGCACAAAGTGTAGCTGTCACCCACCCCAGACATATAAGAGCAGAGAAATGCCCACTTTCTAAAAGTGGCATTTCTAAAATAGTAATGTTAAATCCAACCTTACCATTAAAGAGGATTTATCATTACCATTCCAAAGATATAAAACGTGATGCAGATACTCCTTTCTGATCAGGATTTACAGTTTAATACAAAAACCATTTCAGCCCATACCAGACAACTCGATACTGGTGGTCTGTGCCAATGTTCCCTTCTTACGGAGGACAAAGTTACTAATCTGATGGTAATTGCCAAATCTAGGTCACCATCTGACCCTTGTTCACCTTCTGTCTTGATCTCAGTGCATCTGACTAAACTACTGAATTGTATTCTGGAGGCAGTTCTCCCTGTTAAAAAAAAACCTACATTAGATCCGACGGTTATTAAGATCTAATGTCCCATCTCCAGTCAGCCTTTCCCTGTCAAAATCTTGGAAAAGGCATTGAACGAATATCTTACAGCTTATTGGACCCCAATATGATATTTAACCCCAGGCAACATGGCTTCAGGGCTAAACACTGGACTGAATCAGCCCTTGTGGCGTCTACAAAGTATATCCAGAGGCTGGTGGAGGAGGGTGAGGGTGCTGCACTGATTCTTCTGGACCTCTCAGCCGCGTTTGAGACAGTGAACCATGTGGTGCTTGGTAACCTGTTGAGAGGGTAAGGGTTAGAGAGCGCGGTGCTTTCATTTATTTATTTATTTATTTGAAAGGTTTATATATATATAGCGCTGGCTAGACCCAGGGGTATCAGAGCACTTAACATGAGCAGAGTAAATCAAAGAAGACAGTTGTGCAGAATAACAAATAAATCAAGCAAATACATCACATATAAAGTTATGAAGTGGGCAAAAAAATAATATTGGCAATTCTTCAGGGTAATAAAACATGCTGGTACAGTTCAGGATTAAGAAAAGGGGAGATTAAGAATTCCAGGTGGTTAGCGGGTAATGGACATAGAAAATAATAGACATGGGAGTAGGAGTTAAGGTCAGAGAAGAGAGGATATTAAAGGAAGTGGGAGGGTGAAGAGAGGATTAGGAAAGAAACTGAAGAAAAACTGATGCAGGGGAAATAGAAAGTACCGTCAAAGGGGAGATTAAGGAACCCAGTATAAGTTGATAAGGTGATGTTTTAGTTTTTTTTAATGTTGAGGTAGGAGGGGTTACAGCGCAGGTCATGTTGGAGGGCATTCCAGATGTTCGGGGCGTTGCCAGAGAAGGAGCGAGATTGGGTGGATTTCTTTTTTAAAAGCAGGGGGATGAGAAGGAGCGAATTGGTGCTTCTCATCTGTCTGGTACAGCCCGCATTATTGAGTTTTTTTGTTAGGTATAAAGGGGTTTGTTGGTGAAGAGCTTTATGCGTGATGCATGCAGTCTAATAGAGGCATCCTTCTTCAATGGGGAGACAATTTAAGGCTTTAAGGGCTGGGGGGATGTGGTCAAATCGATTACAATCAGTGATGAGTCTGGCCGCCAAGTTAAGTACGGTTCTGAGTGGGGCTAGGTGAACTTTGGGGGTTCCTGTGAGTATAGAGTTGCCATAGTCCAATTGCGACAGGACTAGAGATTGGACAACCGATTTGAAGTCATCTAAAGGAATGAAGGGTTTGATTTTCTTAAGGTGTCGGAGAGTGAAGAGTGCTCCTTTTGCTGAGTTTTTTACGTGGTCTTTAAGATCCAGGTTTTTGTCAAGAGTGAAACCTAGGGATTTTGCCGAGTCAGATAGAGAGAGTGAGCAATTGAGGGCATTTAGATCTGCGATCTGCGATCCAGCATTGGACGGGGAGCCGATTATTTTTGGGTGAGAAGAGAATAATTTCAGTCTTTTTTGGATTCAGTTTAAGATGATTGGAGTAGAACCAGGATTGGATCTTCTCAGGGTATTGTTTAAATGAAGAATATCAGAGTGGGATTTAATTTTGTAGTAGAGTTGGGTGTCGTCATCATAGAGGTGATAGTTGATTCCAGCTTGTTTCAGAATGAGGATAAGGAGTTCAATAAAGAGGTTGAAGAGAGAGGGGGAGAGAATAGAACCCTGGGGTACGTCCAAGGAGACAGGTGTAGGGTTAGAGAGGCAGGTTTTGATTTTGATTTGTTGAGTTCTGTGTTGGAGGAAAGAGGTGACCCATTTGAGGACCATGCCATTAAGGCCAAAGCGAGTTTGAAGCGAATTAAGTAAGGAAGAGTGGTTAACTGTATCGAACGTTGCAGAGAAGTCAAGGATTATGACAAGGTAAGCATCACCATTATCTAGGGATCTGTGGATGTCATCAACAATGTCTAGCGTACCGGTTTCAGTACTGCAGCCTTTCCTAAAATCAGATTGAAGGGATTCAAGTAAGTTGAAATTGCCTATGTGTTTGTCCAGTTGGAGTAAGGCAATTGTTAGGATCATTGGGGTCAGCAGTGAGGTTTTTAAGAATGGGGGTGATTTGTCCAAGTTGGAGGGAGTCAGGGACACATCCAGTGGCGAGGGAGGTATTTATGATTTGGGTCCAGTAAGGGGCAATGATGTAGTTAAGAATGTGAACAACCGTAGAAGGAAGAGGGTCTTTGGTGTTTGAGGTCAGCTTAAATTTAGCTATGATATTAAAGACTTTGTGCTTGGTCAAGCGATGGAAATTTTGCTAGGAGGCATTATTTTTCAGTTGTAAGTTAGGAAGGATGGTAACGGGTGAGGTTGGAGTGGGTAGGTGGTTAGTAGTATAAGGTGGTAAGGGTGGTGCTGAGTAGGAAGGCATGTCTATGGCACCATCAGAGGCAGATAGGGGGTTGAGCGGGTACTGGATAAGAGGGAAGGATTGGTCTATTTTGGCAACTCTTTCAGAGAAGAAGTTGGCAATTTCCTCACATCTCGCGATTGAGTCCGTCATCTCTGGAGGGGCATATGATGTTTGTTTTCTTACTATGTTAAACAGTTCTCTAGGCCTCTTTTTGGCATGATCAAGTTGAGCTCGGAAGAAGGACGCCTTTTCATTGAAAAAGTGCTTTTTATAAGTAGATCTAGCAGATCTGAGGAGGGCAAGGTGTGAGAGAGAAGGGTGTTGTCTCCTGAGTTGTCGTCTTTCGTTATTCAGTTCAGGATTGAACCATGATTTGGATTGAATTTTTCTTTGTTGTTTTTGTTTAAGAGGGGCAACTTGGTCAAGGGTGTCGCTAATGGTCTCGGTAGCATTTTGTGAGAGTGGGGTGAGATGAAGTTGAGCTTGGAGTTTAGACTCAAGTAAACCAGGAAGGATTTGTTTTAGGTTTCTGATTCACTTCATGGGTTTGTTATTTGTTAAAGTTGGGGGTAGGGCACTGGTTGCGATCTTAAACAGAATCAGGTGATGGTTAGACCAGTCAGTAGGGATGATGTTGGAAAAGGAGGCCAAGTCTGTGTTGGAGATGATCGCATCAAGTGTGGCCCCTTTGATGTGGGTTGGAATGTGGCATAATTGCTTTCGGTCATTCAACTCTAAAAAGTTGTTGAGGCGTGTGACCGTGGGATAATTTATATTATTCCAGTGGATGTTAAAGTCTCCTAAAAAGAGATTTTTTGTGTCTGAAAGGGAGGAGTGTGAAAAAAGATCGGATAATTTGTCAGTGAAGAGGAGAGGTTCACCCGGAGGGTGATAGATGTTATGAAATCTAATCGGGAAGGAACCCTTGACCGTGAGTTCAGCACCACGGTATTCAAAATTTAAGTGATCCTTGTTCTGTAAAAGGGAGAGTTGAAATTTGTTCTTATGGATTATAGCTAGTCCAACTCCTTTTCTGCCAGGTCTATCTTATATAATGATGGAGTAGCCGGGAGGGGTGAGTAGGTGAAGAATAGCTGTCGAATGGTCATTGAGACAGGTTTCAGCGAGGAAGGCGATATCAGTAGCCTTGCTAAGGATGGTTTCTGATAATTCAGTCGCATGTCTGACAGCCGATCTGCAGATGACGAGCATGCAAGAAATGTGAATTGTGTTGTCATTGACGGGTTTAAGCGAGTGGATGGTGGTAAGTTGTGATGTAGGGACTCTATTGATGCCCAAAATTACTGGGATGTTGGAGTAAGGGAGGGGGGATTAGTTATCGGTGGTTTAGGTAGGTAGGAGTTACAAAGGTTGATTAGGTCAGAGGTGGAGAGTAGCTAACAGTGCAGAGTGGTCTATGTGTTCAACTGCGAAGGGGTGTAGTCAACCATCGAGTGTGTTGGGAGAAGTTATGGGAGAAAAAGCAAGAGGTTTCAGTGTGATTGGGGATGGTCCTAGCATTGAGGGAGTTGAAATCCTCTCTAAGTCGAGTTAGTTCGATAGTCATAGCTGAGAGTTTGGGTTCAATGTTGAAAAGAGACTGAGCAATAAGTTTGGGGAGGAAACCAGAGGAGAAGGGTAAAGGGGATGAGGAGGGGTTAGTGTTGACCGAGGAAGTCAATCCTACAGGAGGTGTACCCAGGGTAGGTATGAGAGAAAGGGAGGAGTTTGAGGAGATTCAGGCAGTCCAACAGGCGGTGTTCCAGGGGAAGGTGTGTGAGTATGGGAGGTGATAGTAGGATATTCTGGGTTAATGGAAAGGTCAGGGGGAGTCTGTCAGAGGAAAGAGGGAGGACAAGGTGTGGGACATAGCAGAGAGTGCGAGGGGCGAGCCCAAAGGGGATAAGTCAATAGGTAGAGGGTTGAGGGTAGATTCAGAGACGAAGGAAAGGGCTGGAGGTGAGGGGTTGGTGGTCGGAGTAGGAGGGGGAGAAGAAGGAGAAGGATTTAGCAACGAGGAGAGTACCGGCAGGGTCATCAGAGGGGGTAAGTCCATAGAGAGAGAGTTAAGGGGAGAGACCGGGAAGGAGGTAGGTGCAGGAGGGGAAGGATTGATGGTCTGAGAGGAGGGGGGCGTAGAAGGATTGAAGGTCTGCGTGGAAGGGGGCTAAGAAGGATTAGACAGAGGGGATAGTATTGTTTGGGCCCGGGAAAGAGTGAGGGGAGAGTCAGGGAGGGCTGAGGGAGAAGGAGGAACAATGGAACAAGAGGGGGAGAGATTCCGAGTGATAAGGGGAGTGGGGAAGGGAGGATGAAAAAGGATTGGGGCTGCATCAGAGATGGTGTGAGAGGTAAGGACAGGTAGGGGATGGAGGGTCTGAACTGGGGTGGTGAGATGTTGGGCATCAGCCAATTGGGGTAATGAAGGGTTAAGAGCTAGTTGTGAGAGTTGGAAGGACAAGAAAATGAAATGGTTGTCGAAAATGTTGATGTGGTATTCGGATGCTTGAATTAGAATGTTACCAGTTGTGAAAATGGAAATGTCAATTTCACAGAGAAAGGGAGGGGATGGCAATCTTGATATTTTGAATCCATATGGAATTTTGACTGATTTCGAGATTGTAAGGTGGAGACGGAAAATGTTTTTCCATTTAGATGGAAGTTTGGAGAAGAAAATAAAGTTTTAGGCTGCTGTAGTTATCAACTATTAAAGTTTCAGGATGACGAATCAGTAGTTTATGTTTGAAATTCTTTTTGGCATTTTTAGAAAGATTAGACAGGTATAAGATGTTCCATGAGTTGGGGCCATGTCTGGAGAGCTCAGGATCAGCGGGAGAGAGGGGCAAATTGCGGGGGTACATGGTTAGACATACGATGGGATGGGGGTGGACAGGAAGAAGAGGAAGGAAATAAAGAAACAAGATGCATGGAGTGAAATTTGAAGAGAAGATAATTTGAGAGAAAGAGAGTCAAATGCTGGGAGATAAGAGGAGTGACTTGTCCGAACAATAAACAAATTAACAAGAACAAAAATAAGAGAACATCAATATTGCGAAACCTGTCAGCAATATCTAAAATAAGGGAACATCAATAATAAACAAATAAACAAAAATAAAAATTAGAGAACATCAATATTGCGAATCTGTCAGCAATATCTAAAATAAGGGAACATCAATAATGGGAACCTAGGCAACAAAATAAGGAGGGAGATTATGGGGGAGAGTAGACAGGGAGACATAATGTACGGGAATTGATCTAATACTCTAGGCCACTTACCTAATAGAGTTCAAACAGTGTAGATGGGGAGCTTTAAATCCAACTCCTTCTCTCTTCCTTGTGGGGTACCACATGGGTCATCCCTGTCCCCCACATTTTCCAACATTTATATTACCCTTTGGTGGAACTTATCCAATCATTAAGCCTCTCTGCTATATCTTACACCATTGATACACAAATTAATGTATCTATTTCCACAAAGGATGGTACAGTTGGCTATAACCTTAATCAATGCTTAACCCAGTGTTCTGTTTGAAAACTAAATACAGAGGAAACAGAGGTGATTTTGTTTAAGAAGAACATAACATCTTGGAACAATTCCTGGGGGCTGAGGACATCGGGCCACTACCTGTCCCTGTCCAAAAGGTAAAAAAACAAATTATCATTTTTGATGAACAACTGAATTTTTGAGAGTTGATTAACTGTATGACCTCTTCCTGCTTTTATACGATCAAGCTGCTTAAAAAGGTTTTTCCGTTTATTCACACTGACCTGCAAAAGATGGTTGTGGTTGCCTTCATCCATTCAAGGATCGACTACTGTAATTCCATCTATTTAGGGATAAATAAACGTTCTTAATCCAAGCTGCAATCTTAGCAAAATGCAGCAACATGTTTTCTTCTAAAGTTGCCAGAATTCTGTTCTGTTTCCAAAAAGAATCCTGGAACTGCATTGGCTGCCAGTGTCTGAAAGGGTCAAGTTTGCATGATACACAAAGCCTTGCTTGGCACTGGCCCACTTTATCTTCAAAAAAGTTTTACGTGGAACACTCTATGGTGAGTATTAAGGTCCTCTCTTTCTTATCTGGTGATGACTCCCAAAAATACAAAAGTTCAAGTGGGGGGACGGGGGGGGGGGGGATGTAGCTTCCCCTATCTCGGCAGAAATTTGTGCAATGCTCTGCCTTTATATTTAAGATCCCAACAGAGCCTCATCCTATTTAGGATTTTTTTTTTAACTTAGCTCTTCACTCTCACTGTCAAGTAAGTTAGTTTATTTTTCTTGAACCATTTCAGAGGTTAGTTTAGCGCTAAGACACTCAGGAATTTGCATGCTCTAGAAAATTTGTACTTACTTTACTTACTTATGTGTAATTAAAAGAGAGTTTAAAGCGTGGCAAGTAATTTTAAAAGCCAAGTCGAAGTGGCAGTAAACTGCGTTGAAAGTCCTGAGAGAGGTGTAAAAGGCTACTTGTGTTGGTGGCACAGCTCATGCTACAGGACTCACTATTAGTATTAACATTACAGGCCCTGGTTATATGGAACACCACTTTACAAGGGACATATAAGTAAACTAAATGTGGTAATTGGGTATACACCTACGTCATTCATGTTTAGTGGAGAAGCACATGCTCTTTAGCACTGGTTAGCAGTAGTAAAGTGCTCAGAGTCCTAAGGCGAACACACAATACAGCAACAAGAGAAGGTAAGCAGGCAGAAAGTTTGGGGGAAGTCCACCCTAAGAATGGGAAGGTCTAACACCACCATTCAACCAACAACATAATTTCTCACAAACACCTATGATTGTCAGTATTACATCATAAATAAAATGGCCCACTGTACAGCTTAGTTAAAATGACAAGAATAATATCAAATTGTAGTGCCCCAGGTTCTTCTCAATTACATTCTCATAAAGGAGCACTGGTGTCTCCTGACTGTCCCAAGTAACTTTTAACAATGACAACTGGATATGTAGTATCTAATACAACCATATATCTGATGATTCGGCAGCACTGATTTCAATCACTTCCTTCTGTTGTAGGTGTGTAAACACCGGTCCATGAAAAAAGAGGGGCAATGCTCACAGCTATTTAGGCTCCGTTTCTTTGGTAAATCGGTCTTTTAGGAGCATTCAGAAACTATAGTTTACATTATTCAAAGTCCATTTTATCTCATTAATCATGATTTGTCAATCAAACCTTTTTTTGCAGGTTAATGATCATACATTTCATCCTTGTCATATCGACTTCTAGTGATTTGATGTTCATGTGTAGATCAATACCATTAGAATCATGCTGCACATTCAACAGGTAAGCTATTAGGACTACGCTAATTATAGTGGAAAGTTCCCATGTCCCAAATGACTGAATGACTGTCACAAAGACACCTCAAGGAGCTCAGGAGGCACGTGGCCCAAGGAAAATGAAAAGAATAATTCAGGTTGAGGAGTTGCTCCATCAAATTCAGCATCAAGAAGTCTCAGCCTTCACTGCCGCTGTTTATCATGGTGCCAGTGGGGTGTATGGACTTACCTCTTCTTCAGTGGAATGGAATCCAAAGACAGTCATGAGACCTCTGCATGGGGTACAATTGTATTGGTAAGAGGAAGTCATGCTAAATCTAATACCATCATTCTAGCCTTTACACTTTTTGATGCTGCTGATTAAGTTGACATCCAAACTACTCATTTCTGACCAGTGACTGTAAAAATGGGAATATTATTTGGGGGTGGGTGACTACCCAGCTCAAGGAATAAGCAGCATCCTTGTCAAGGTGAACCCTCAAAGCCACTAAATTGTAGACCAAGTCTGAGGCACAATTTGAGGCTGACCGTTATGAAGTGTGGGTCGGATACACCAGCCAGGTTTGTCCTTGTGAAACATTTACCTTCTGAACTACGATTCCAATTCTTTAACCTGGATACATGAGGGAGCAAGTTCAGTCCTTCAGGGCTCCTCTCAGGGCACAGACAGCAGGTACATTCCTCTTGTGATCTTTTGCAGGTCCAAAAAGTGTTCTACAGTGTGTGCCTGGTAATGTTATATTTATGCCTGGCATGAGCTTGTATGTGGGTGCGACTCGTGTCCCCTCCTTAACAAATGGGGTAAAGGTCCCGGGCCCTCACCTACCTCCTTTTACAGTAGTGCCTGTTTGTTTTACTGAAAACAAGCCCAAAATACCATGCGTCAGAACATTTTCAAGCTGTTGAAAGTCCTTGGCCAAACTAAATTTGGGCTCTGAGGACAGGGGTGTGTATAGGGAGTATACTATGGTAATCCTGGTGCCCTTTCACATCTAGCACTAGATCCCGTTTGAGGCAGGCGCTGCACCCTCAACAAAACCAGAGATAAAAGTTGTGTAGGTCAAAAGCAGCCTCCGTCAGCAACACGACTATTGATGTACTAGATCTTGGCATCCTGCTTTCTCCCTTCCTTCCAAGTGTTCTCCAAGTGATGCATGTGGTTTGGTTCAACAGACCTGTGCTGCCAAAAGGAGGCTTGCAGCTTCCAACCTGCATATTCAGTGGAGTGTCGTAGATTTATCTCTGCTTATTCAGATCAGCCTATTTTTTGCTCCTGGGAGGCATTTCACATTTTTTTTACCCCTATTGAATATCAGAGAAACATAACCTTTCCGAAAATTACTTTCCCTTAATATTCATTACAAATCCAACTTCACCGTCGAATACCATTTGTTAGTTAATTATTTTTCTAACTGGTACCATTCCTGAGATACAGTATTATGATTTTAATCTGTAAAAATAGCTTTTAGGGCCTTGTCACTGTAGGGATATGGAATCATTATTTTGTCCAACTTTTAAATACCATGCCCTCTATGCTGTGGGCTACAAAGCTCACTTAGGGGTGACTTACTACTGTTCAAAACTGAGTTTTCTACCTGTCAAAAGGGTTTATCAATAAATTATTTATTTTATTTAATGTATAATTTGCATTATTTTTTATAAAAATATAAACCATTTTGAAATTAAAACCAATATAGCATTATTAATGTCTTTATAAATTATATCATAGTAACATTTGTAATAAGATTAATGAAAATGATTAACATATTTTTAAATCATTAAAACATTTTAAAGCTAAAGAAGGTAACACAAATTACTAAATATTACATATTTATTCTATTTTTAAAATAGCTACTATTTTAAAAACAACAAATACATAAGAAATACATTAATATATACAGTGCAAAATGTTTTAAAGTGGACAACTATATCGCTGATACAATAAACATTAAGGAATGTACATAAATTAAGGGGTTGGGGCAGAATTAGCTCAAATCCAACCATGGGGAAAGACCATGGGCCCGATTCACAGAACTAACTTAAGACAAAATCCTAAACTTACTACCATTTTGGTATTCACAGAAGGCACTTACTCATTTTGGTATTCACAGAAGGCACTTACTCATTTCGGTATTCACAGAAGTTAGGAGTCCTAACTTTAGGACTCCTAAATGCCTTCTGTGAATACCGAAAGTCTTAAAATTAGGATTTTTCTCAGTTTAGTAGTAGTATAGTTAGGACTCCTAACTTTAGGACTCCTAAATGCCTTCTGTGAATACCGAAAGTCTTAAAATTAGGATTTTTCTCAATTTAGTAGTCCTAAGTCTAAATTTAGGACTACTAAATTGAGAAAAATCCTAATTTTAAGACTTTCGGTATTCACAGAAGGCATTTAGGAGTCCTAAAGTTTGGAGTCCTAACTATACTACTACTAAACTGAGAAAAATCCTAATTTTAAGGCTTTCGGTATTCACAGAAGGCATTTAGGAGTCCTAAAGTTAGGAGTCCTAAACTTAGGACTACTAAATTGAGAAAAATCCTAATTTTAAGACTTTCGGTATTCACAGAAGGCATTTAGGAGTCCTAAAGTTAGGAGTCCTAACTATACTACTACTAAACTGAGAAAAATCCTAATTTTAAGACTTTCGGTATTCACAGAAGGCATTTAGGAGTCCTAAAGTTAGGACTCCTAACTTCTGTGAATACCGAAATGAGTAAGTGCCTTCTGTGAATACCAAAATGAGTAAGTGCCTTCTGTGAATACCAAAATGGTAGTAAGTTTAGGATTTTGTCTTAAGTTAGTTCTGTGAATCGGGCCCCATATATTTAGGGGGTAGATTTACTCTTCTAACTCCAGTTGAATATCTCTAGGGAACTGCATATATTTTAAGATTTAGGGGCCTATTAGGATGGCGGGCGGACTTTAGTCCGCCTGCACCCTAGCGGTGCTGCGACTGGCCGCCAGTGGTGCGCCAGTCCTGCACCTGCAATTAGGATGCCACCACCAGCGTGGCGGTGGCATCCTCCATTTCCAGCATTGTGTCAGGTGGTGGTGCCTGCCTCCTTGTCCGTGACAATGTAGTGGGTATCATGTGCATCCCCCACACCCCCGCAATGGGCTCCCGAAAGCAAATCTGCATGCCTTTCATTACCGCCACGGAAAGGCTGCTTCCCGCTCCCATGCTAATATGGATGGCAGTGTCTAGCAGACACCGCCACCATATCCAGACCCTTTTCTGCCCGGTCGAATGGTCGACCGGCGGAAAACCAGCGGACGGCCTTTCCGTCTGCCGGGGTCCCCCCGCCATACTGATATGGCGGGGGGGAAATGGGTGGCGGGCGGGATATGATGTAGGGCAGATCGCCACTGCCTTGCGGGCGGTCACGATCCACCCTACATCATAATAGACCCCTTAGTATTCTATCTACCACCCAACAAACATTGGGAAAAATGCATATATTTGGATGGGGGAGGGAGTGGGTCATATTTAGTACTCTAACATACCAAGTAACATTAGGAAAGTGCAGTGGGGGTCAGCTTTACTATTGTAACTCCAATCCTCGAAACATTGTAGAAAGTGAGTATATATTTAGTGGGACCAGGTTTACAATTCTAACTCCATTTCAGCAAAAGTTGGAGAAACTGCATATATTTAGAGTGGTCAAATTTACTATTATATATACAGCCCGACTAACATAGGGGAAAGTGGTTATATTTTGAGAGTCAGATTTAATATTTTAACTACAGTCAAACAAACACTGGGCAAAGTGCATATATATTTGGAGGAGGATATATTTACTATTCTAACTCAAATTAAAAAATATTGGATAACATGCTGTTATGAAGGGGAGACAGTGCCACTAAATTCGACTAAAATTTACAAAATGGCAAATATTTGGGGGGGGGGCGGGTGCGTCCGATTCAATGTTCTGACTCCAGTCCAAGTAACGTCCGGGACAATGCATACATTTGTAAGGGTAACATTTTGTATTATTATTTCAATTTAACTAATTTTGGGAAGATCTGTTTTATTTGGAAAGGGCAGGTTTGCAATTGGGAACTGGGTTAGAATCTCGTCAGGGACGCTCAACACCCTGTGATTCTGGGCAAATCACTTATTCTCCACTGCCTAATAAAATGTATGTGTCTGTCTGCAACGTAACTGGTGCTCATGTAAAGCGCTCTAATACCTTCAGGTCATGTTCACGCTATATAAAACTCCCCCCAAAAATATGTTTATACTTGAAGGATCCGATTTAATATTCGAAATCCTGTTCAATGAACTTTGGCGAAAATTGCATATATTTAGGGTGTCAGATTTAGTATTCTATCTCCATTATAGCTAACAATTGGGAAAGGGCATATCTTTTTTAGGGTTTGATTTACTATTTTAAATTGAGTCCAACAAATATTGGGAAAACTGCATCTATTTTTGGCGAAAAAAAATACTACTCTAAATCCAGTCCAACAAACATAGGATTAGATTTCATACTTTAACTCTAGTCTGACAAAAATCAGCAAACAGCATATATTTATGGGAGTTAGATTTGCTTTGCTAAATCTAGCCTAACATGCATTGGGGAAAGTGCATATATTTATAGAAGTCAGATGGGGATTTTTCAATATTCTAACTTTAGTCCAACAAACATTGGGTAAAGTGTATATACTTGAATAGAGTCAATAACCTGAATCATGGTTGTCTTTAAAAAAAAAGAACCAGATAGTGGGTGGCCTGGGAGGAGTGGACCAACAGGTTACATAATATAATCCCTTAAAACTGGTCCAATGTTTTTGAAAGAAGGAAGTTTATGGCAAAGAGGTTGATTCTTGGAAAGGCCGCTACGCTCCACCTCTCTTTCTAGCCTAGGTGTCTTCAGGTTGTCCCTTTCAGGAACCTTGGAGGTTGCAAGGTAACAGCTGAAGTTGAAACCTCCCACCATAGGAGCCGGTAAAGAGCCCATACTCTCTAAAAGACAATTACTTAATTATGAATGAGGACACGTTAGAAAAAAAAAACTCTTGAAGGATCAGATTTGTTTTTTTATTTCAGTCTAATTAATACTGGGGAGAGGGCGTATATTTATGGGGGCAAATTTTCTATTCTAAATCCAGCTAAACAAACATCGAAGATAGATCATATATTTGAGGGAGTTGGCAGGGTGGGTCATATTATTTCTTCCAGGATGAACAACTATTGGAAACAGTGCAAATATTTGGTAATGGAAAGATTTACTATTTATTTCCATCCACAACTAACATTGTGGAAAATGCAATATTAATAAAGATGGTTGTAATAATGTTAAAGAAGTTACACAACCACAAAAGACAAGTTAATACGTACACTGTTTTTACATTGTGTATTATAAATTAATATGTATTCTAAACATTAATTTATCAACAAAAAATAACATCCCAAAACAAAAGAATATTTAAACAACTTAAAAATAATTGATCATATAAATAAAAAAAATACCAATTAAAAGTTAACATGATTAATATAATAATCAACTAATATCACACATTACATATTGTATTTAAAATATTATCCGAATATTCCATCCTTAACTCTCTCTATCCAAAAATTAAATAGATAAAACATTTATATAAAATTGAATACACAAAAAGCAAGTATCAAATTTTAAATGATATAATTAAGCTATTAGCCAATTATTATAATTGACCAACCAAATAACCCTAAACTAAAAAATAATGAAACAAGTTAAAAATAAATAAACATTTAAATAAATACTATCAATAAAAATTATATAACTATTGATATAATAAAACAATATATATAATTTAATTTAAATGCTGTCCACCCTCAATAAATCTAATTCCCTCAAAATGAAATTAACAAATCCACAGCATTTTAATGGATAATTTGAATGTTGTACAGAAATGTATTTATCAATAAACAATAATAATATTTTGCTACCCACCTAATGCCTCCATAAATGTCGTGCTGCTCCAGCTCCTGTTGACAGCTCCACAGTAATCTGCTACATAAGAGTGATCTATCTATATATCTTAAAAGCCAGAACACCTTTGTGGTTCTTCATGATCGCTCTGCTTGTTACAACTTTGTTGACCATTACATATTGTTACCTTAGTTGAAACTGTGGTACATGTTCTCTAGAAGCTTATTCCTAAGAGGCCTAGTAAACAAGTATGCACAGACACCTCAGAATCATCCTCACACAAATCATAATGTAGTGTACTACAAGATTCGCAGCTCTCACTGCTGTTTACCTGTTACATACGCTGCCTGTCCCAGCTGTTAATACTCTAAAGACAATTCAGATACTGAACTCTTTACCATTTGGAAAACACCTCACACAACTCCAACAGAGGATGACAGACAATTATCTTTAATTCCTATCTGAAACTCTATTACAGAGAGGATATTACAGTGCTTTTTTCATCTTGAACTGGGCATATCCTGGGGCCTATATTTCAATCTTCTCAGAAAGCCAGCAATGAGGATTGTTTTGGGTGAGTGTCAACATGCAACTCAACATGCTCCACAGAAATCTCTCTCATATTGACTACTCATTTGATTAAGCTTAAAATATGTCTTGTTATCTGATACTTAGATTACTGCAAAATACTCTGATCAGCAGACTTCAAAGACACCAAAATCAAGTTGCTAAGATATACCTGGATTTGCAAACGTATGACTTTGCCAAATCAGTTCAGAAACCAATCTACTCACTTCCATTAGATTCATACAAGAGGTCTACTGCACTAATGGGCTAGTATATTTACATGTGTTGGCTTAACAATGCAGTTCCATGAGAAATCTTGACATTCTATTAATCTTAAACTTAAGCCACATGCCCCTTACAACCAGGAGAAACATATAGGCATCACTCTGCAAGTGCACTGGGCCCTGTATTGTGGAACACCCTTGCTCCAAGACTCAGATCTGAACCAAATTACACCTAATTCAGGAAATACATTAAAAATCAACCCTTCAAGAAACAATTAACTTAATTCCATTTAAATGGGCACTGCAAGAAAGACTGGTTGTGCTTTTCATCTTATCCCACTGCAATCTGTTAACCTGGCAATTAGAGTTTACTGCTTTGCTTAGCCTACCCTTTTGTACAGTGGTAACGGAATCCTTTAAGTTTATCAGCGGACATAGATCCTGTGAGCATCTAAAGCCAGCCAACAACCGTCTCTCTGTGTTCACAGATCAGCACATTCAGAACCAGATGAAGTCACAAAAGCATTATAAGCATGAAATTCTATGAGAGCATCATAGGGCTTGGCACAGGAAAACAAAATAAGAGGAATGCAATGTAAAACACATTAAACAAATGCCCTTCCCAGATGACAGACACACAGCCTCAAACATCAGACACCACAACCACAAGACGAGACACACAACAAAAACAGATGCACCATATACTAGAAATGTGAACTGGAACCCCATTTCAGAGACAACATTAAACACAACAAAGAATTCACCCCTACATAAGTCACCCAACCATCCCAGAGGTTTACAGGATCTCACTGCTCATTCAATTGAGGGACCAACCCCACAAATACGTGTTTCTCTGGAATCACATCCATCATGTGAGATTCTCCCAACTCCTCCTGCTTTGCTTTGAAAATCACCATCTTCTACCAACAACCATCCTGAATATCTCCATAATCCCTCTTCTGGCTGCATTACACAACTCCCTTCCTTCTGGAACAAAGCAACTCTCCTCAAATTCCGGGACTGCCCATTCTACAACTTCACCCAGTTTTCATCCACTACCATCTTCAATCTGTATGGACCTCAAAACTTAGACATTAACCCAATCACCCACATTGACTAGGTGCCCAATCTGACCATACTGTAGAGTGCTTTTTAACTTTTTTATACTGTGTTCCCACATCCATTAGGAACCAACTTTGTCCCTGGCTGCCGACCTCACACCTTCTAAAAGGGTGTTGGTTCTAGGATGGCATTAAACATGGTGCGATGTGCCCATTACATGTCCTTTACAGCATTTTGAACAACTAACCCTGCGCGACTGGCCATCTCTATGGTCCCCTTAATCAGGCGGTGTATCCTCTGCACCTGCCCTTTGCCTTGTGGGTTGTACAAAGAAGTACAAACATGCTTCACTCCTATGTTGAACAGAAACTCTTTCATTTGACCTGAAGTAAGTTGAGTGCCATTATCAGTTATCAACACTGAAGGAATACCTTCTTTCTTGAAAATTTCTCCCAACACCACAATGGTAGCCTTAGTCTTCAAACACATCATAAAAGCCACCTCAATCCACTTTGGTTTGGCATCCACCAAAACTGCTACATACCTCTCAAGGCAGCAAGAAAACAAACTCCTATTAAATACAAACAAACCTTTTTCTACACACAGTCTTCCTCAGATACATGTTCATTTTCCAACACTCCCAAACCCACGTTCAACCTTTTTTCAGAATTTGTGCACACCTCACATTCTTCCACCCACCTCTTCACCTGACCATCCATTACAGCCCACCCAAAACCTTTCTCTGAGTCTCTTGAGTGTTAATGTCTGACCCAAATGCATCTCATGGTCTAAACATATTAGTTTGTTCCTTATGGCACTCTGTGGGGCAAACGTATCACACCTCATGATAAGATTGTCCCTAAAAAAGACATTTGTTCGGCCACCTCGCGAAAAGATTTAACTGCATTCAGAAACTTACTCTCCCTCCGTACAACACTTTTGAATATAACCAATACTGCTTTGAGGACAACATCCCCTTCCATAGAACATGTCCAATCCTCCATGGATACACATGCCTGCAAACCTTCCATGGCATCCTTCACACCCGCTGCCACTTCCTCTGTGTCAAATTCAAAGCCATCTAACACCTTAACCAGCAACCTTGACAGACAATGTGCCAGCTTGTTCTGCCACCCTGGCACATATTTGAGACAACAATCAAGATCAGCTAACCTTGCCAAGCGTCTCATACTCTTTTTTTATGCCATTAGGTCCCAAAACCCTCAGCAAATGCTTATGATCCATTTCTAGCATTACCCTGACACCCCAAATTAGGGTGCAAAAATAATTTGCCGCCCATGCTGCAGCCAAGACCTCCAATCCGATGATGGAATACTTCCTTTCTATGCTAGTCAATGAACGAGAAGCAAAGGCTGCTGTCTTCTCTGTCTTCCAATGTACCTGTGAGAGCACCACACTTATGCCAATACCGACATACATAGTGAGGATCACCTTCAAGCCTAACTGAAATGAGATTAAAATGTCGCCATTGGCAATGTTGTCCTTAATCTGCTCAAAAGCCACCTGTTCAGCTTGTCCCCAAGTACATTTTTTACCTTTCCTCAGCAGCTCTCTCAAAGGGATCTGTTTTACAGGTGAAACTTCTCACAAACCTAGAATAGTATTCCACCAACCCCATGAAAGAACGAAGTTTGTCTTTATCATCGGGTCCTTCTGCATCGACTACAGCAATGACTAAGTTCAGTTTGGGTTTGATGCCCTCTCCCGTAACGAGGTACCCTAAATACTCAACCTCTTGCACCAAAAGTTTTTTTTTTTCCCTTCACAAAATAAACCGAGCCTTGGAAATGCACCTTAAGACTTCATGCAAGGTGTCATTGTGGCCAGCAATGATTCTCTGACAATCAAAAGGCCTACCCTAGAAAAACACAACATTTGAGATATATGCAACAGGTTTGATATTCGTCTTTAGAACCCTTTTTATGGATGATAATTGCAATTCTCCTAATAACATGACAAGAGAATCTGGATTTCATTAAAGACATGGAGGCTAACATTATGCATATTTCTTTTAATGCTAACTCCAATCAACAACTTAGAAGCAATACATCATAACGTGAAACAGATCTAGAATAGAATATTGCAGATGTGCAATAGCCATGCACATAGGATAGTCTGCCTCTTTTAAATGTGTGGTAATAAGGCAAGTCTTCTTCTGTGTAGAATTTTCTTTCATTTTTTTGTGTGCATTCCAAACAGATAGACATAATGAAGATTGAATGAAGGGGACACAGAGTTAATTCTTTCTAAACATCTTCCTTGTGGAAACAGCAGTATAGATGAATCAGTTATGTTGAGTTATCTGAAATAAGAAAGAGTATAAGTGCTCTGTTGTCATGTAACTGAGAAAGGTGTAATATCAAAGCGGACAAGTTATATGAAACTTTCAACAATACATTGAATAAAGGTTGTATGAAATGTCCAACAATACAATGAATAAAGGTTGTATCATAAATTATGCATCTATTGTTCAGTAATTCATGTATCCCACCACGGGAGGGGGAGGGTGGGATAATGTTAGCCTCCATGTCTTTAATGAAATCGAAATTCTCTTGTCATGTTATTAGGAGAATCACAATTTCATTACAAGACCGGAGGCTACCATTATGCATGTTGGTAGTTTAGTAACACTACATCTGACATGTTTAATAGGTTTACAATATTGTTTAGCAAAAGTGTTAGAATTTAACCAAACAGCTGCTATAAGAATGTCATCGGGTTTACCCCTTTCCAAAGTGATTCTCTCACCATAGTGCCCCTTATGAGTGTGCCTGGAACATTTTTAAGTCAATATCAGCTGATTGCATTACATATTTAGCCCATCTTGCTATAGAAGCTGATGTAATGGGTTTGAAGGGCTTCACAAAAAAGATAAGTAATTGGTTAACACCATTTGCATGATGTTCGCTCATTCTTGCATCATATTCTTTCATACAATCTACCACACGTTTTTTGCATACGTTAAACTTTGTGTTGAAAATTGTATCTGACATAGTCTTAGTTCCCTTAATAATCTCGAAATTGACACCATATGCGCCATATACTCTGAGTTACTTCTAGTGCTTTAACGTCTAATACTCTATGGCAGGAGATTAGGCATAGAAGAAATGCTAGTTTTACGGAAAGTCTCTTCTTATCTAGGTATATGTTCTCAGGCCTGATAGTGAAAGGGTATAGTAGTAACGTAACATTCCATAGGGTTTAGGTTTAGGTGGTCTCCTTAGTTTGATACTTTTCATAATTCTGCATATTGTGGCATTTTTCCCTATGGTTTTGCCATTTATTATAGCATGGCCTGCTGAAATAGCTGATCTGTAGCAATTAGTTGATCTGTAAGTAAGCCCTCTCTCATATTGTTAAACTAAAAAGATTACTACGTGTACAATAGGAGCCGCCACAGAATCCAGGTTCCTCTCCAGGCACCAGCGTACCCAAGTTCCCCAGATGCTATTGCATCTAGTGGGTTAGGAGTCCATGACTCTTGGAGGAGTGTAGCAGCTTGTCTCAAAAGATCTGTGATTTAATTTGATTTCCTGACACTTTCCAGGCAAGAAGGTTCAAAGTCCCTGTCTGGACTAGGCAATTCTCCCTTCCATCTATGTCTCCTAAAATGCCTTCTGCAGGTGGAAGAAGAAAGGGTATTTCGCAGGCTAATTCCCAGCTCCTTAGAAACCAAGCCTGGGAGGGCCAGAAAGAGGTTATTAGTAATAAGGAGCATTGGTCTTGTTTAACGTTTGGGAACACTCCCTGGGGCATTGCAAATGGGGAAAATGCAAATGTTCAAATTCTTTTCCATGGCTGGAGAAGGGCTTTGACTGCTTGAGCACCGGGGTCTGGCATCCAGCTGAAATATTTACGCAGTTGAAATGTCAGTCTGCTTGCGAAAAGATTTACTTTCAGAGGGCCCCAGATCTGATTTAAAGTTCTGAAGGCTTTCACGTTGAGTTTCCAGTTGCTGTGGTCTAGGAGGTCTAGGAGGAATCTTGAATCCTGAATTCCTGTCAGCAGTGACGTTACTTTTTCCCGGTAAGTATGCTGCTTTTACGGCTATCTTGTGTTCTAGACAGAACGTCCAGAGATTTTTGGCTAGATTTCATAGGTCTGAGGATTTTGTACCCCATAAGCAATTTATGTATGCCACAGCTGATATGTTGTCCATTTTTAAAATAACAATCTGCCTTGTAGGGATTGTTTGAAGCTCATCAGAGCGTAAAGGCCAGCAGTTAACTCTAGGTAGTTTATGTTGTGTGAGCTCTCTGTATAGGGTCATAGACCTCCTATCTTCTGGTTATGTAAGCACGCTCCCCAGCCATGAAGGCTTGCATCTGACTCTAGAATGAATTCTGAGAAGTTTCCGAAAACGGCTTTGCCGTTCCAGGTATCTAGATTCTCTAACCACCAGTTCAGTTCTGATTTGGCATCGTGGTCTAGGGTTACTTTGTCTTCGTACCATAGCTTTTGCCTTTACTCTTTGAAGGGCTAGATAATATAAAGGTCCTGGAAAGATAGCTTGGTTAGAGGAAGTAAGTCCTGCCTCTTCGCTACAGCTAGCCCCCCCCCTACTCGACGATATCGTGACTCGCTACAACTTACCCCCTCACGATCTTCCAACTCAATGTTAGGTCACTCACTAAACACCATCTCGAGGTCAACTCCCTCATTCTGGATGAAAACCCTGACATTCTCTTCCTTTGTGAAACATGGCTACGTGATGGTACTTCTGCCATACCCAACCTCACGCTTCCAGACGATTTCCATATGTTGACCTTGAATCGAGATACGCGAGGTGGAGGCATCGCTGTAATCTACAAAAAACAATTTTCTTGCACTTTCACTAAGGATGATCTTCCGGGAAGTGAGTGTGCGCGCTTTAAAATCATAACTAGCCCACACTTTGCGCTGACAGGTCTCTACATTTATCGGCCACCTGGATCGGCATCTAAATTTATTGAAGCCCTTCTTGAAACAGCAAACTCACTAGTGACTAAATCCGCTAACTTCACCATTTTGGGCGACCTCAACCTTCATTTTGATACATCCAACGATACCACTATTAAAAACTTCCTCACAGACCTTTCGGCCCTACAACTTAACTCTCTTATCCAGGCCCCAACACACTCAGCTGGCCATACGCTTGATCCGGTATTTACTAACATCCAGGAAATTACGTCTGAGCTGCCTATACCGATGGGATGGACAGACCACTACCTAATTAAATTGACTATACCAGTCACTAAATCAGCGCATAAAACCCAACCAACCCACCGCCTAAAAAGACAGTGGCATAAACTATCCACTAGTGACCTCCACGCTACCCTCGGTGAATTCCATTATGTGGCCGACCAGGACATTAACATGACCTATGACGCTTTCAACGACTGGATCACGGGAGGACTAGACTCTCTCATTCCTGCCAAATGGACTATAGGGCGTACCTCACCCTCCAACCCATGGTACAATGACACTCTTAAACTCATGCGTAAGGACTGTAAAAAAGCAGAACGCCTCTGGAGAAAGGAATACAACAATGTGAAAAAATCCAGCTATATATCAAAATTAAAAATATACCATAAAGCCATTCTCGCAGCACGTGCCGCCTTCTACACAGACCAAATCAACTCGAGCCCCAACCCAGCCAAAATAGTTTTCAAACTGGTTCAAGAACTGCAGAGCAGCAGATCTTCTTCCCCTAGCATCACATCCGTGCAACAATGCGAAGACCTCGCTACATACTTTGTAGAGAAGGTTCAAAATATCTACAGATCCTTTCCTCTACACTCTCCCAATCCTACCTACCCCATTGATTCCACCTTCAACTGTGGCATTTTAACTCACATCCCAGAAATCTCCTACGATGACCTTTTAAAATTGTGTAGAAAGGTTAAATCTGGCTCCCCTGCAGATCCCATGAGGCCCACTCAATTCCTGGACTCACTCAACTTTTTCTTGCCTTCCATAGCCGCTATATTAAATCTCTCCTTCTCCTCTGCCAGGGTCCCGACTGCCTGGAAACAAGCCTGGGTCTCACCCATTATCAAAAAACCCACCTTGGACCCTTCTAAACCGGAAAACTTCCGACCTATCTCGCTGCTCCCATGGCTATCCAAACTTGCAGAGGCCCATGTAAATAGCGTCCTAACCCAACACATGGACCAAAATAATATCCTGGACCCATCACAAAATGGGTTCAGACCCGGCCACAGTACGGAGTCTGCTCTCCTGGCTACATCCGAACATCTCCGGACGATTTTAGATTCCGGTCAAAGTGCTGCGCTGATTCTCCTTGATCTCAGCGCAGCCTTTGACGCGGTATCCCACGACATCCTCCTCAATCGTCTGGAGACGGTTGGAGTCTCCGGCCTTGCTCTGACATGGTTCGGCTCCTTCCTCAAAGACAGATCCTTCCGAGTGTCAGCCTCCCCATTCTTATCCAAACCTCACCCCATCGCTCAGGGAGTTCCACAGGGCTCTGCACTAAGCCCTTCCCTTTTCAACCTTTATGTGCAACCACTTGCAGCAGTGGCCAAAGAATGGGGCCTGACCCTAGTGTCGTACGCCGACGACACACAGCTAGCCATCACTCTTACGGAAGGCCCTTACATCATGGCCTCTAGATTCAGGGATGGTCTTGCTGCAGTTGCCCGTTGGATGACGGATAACTGTCTACAGCTTAACGCCGGGAAAACGGAAGTGCTACTCCTGGGCAAAAACACCAGCCACTGGAATGAGCACTGGTGGCCTTCATCCTTGGGCTCCATTCCTCCTCCCAAGTCCCTAGTAAAAAATCTGGGTGTCTGGATGGATGCCTCACTTAGCTATCAGACCCACACTAAGAAAGTGGCCGCCACCTGCATTGGCGTGCTGAGGAGTCTCAGCCCCATACTTGGCTTTTTTGATGCTAAAGTCCGCCAACTCATCATCCAAGCGACAATACTCTCTCGCGTGGACTATGCCAATGTTCTCCTCCTAGGCGCTAACAAAAGTGAAATAGCAAGACTAAAACGCGTGCAGAACGCTGCGTCAAGAGCCCTGGTCGGCCTCCCCCGCAGATGCTCGGCTAGAGCCACTATCTGCAAGTTGCACTGGCTTCCCGTCGACTCCAGAATTCAGTTCAAGACACTTATCATGACCTTCAAAATCTTCAAACTTGGAAGCCCTTTACTGCTACGTCCTCTTCTCACCCCCTATGTTCCGCGACGCAATCTTCGATCCGCTAACCAGCACCTACTGAGCGTTCCCCGCTCAAAGCTTTGTCGCGTTGGCGGCCGCTCCTTTAGGGTCTTAGGAGCCAAGCTTTGGAACGCCTTACCTCTAAACATCCGTGCCCTAGAAAACCTTTCCACTTTCCGGAAAGCCATTAAAACTTACCTATTCCCCTCTCCCTAGCTCTCCTCTCTCCCTGACTACCTAGCTCGGTAAGGCTTCTGTGATTCCTATAGCGCCGGGACGCCTCTTTGCTGGGGCAGCTGTTTGCGCTTTACCAAAACCATAGAATAGAATAGAATAGAATAGGAGGCCCAGGAGTCTGGCTAGTTCTCTCAGGGACAAGAGGTCTTGTTTTAATACAAGTCGTATTTCTTTGCGTATTTTCATGATTTTCTTCTTGGGTAGTAGCAAAAGTGTCTACAATGATTTCCAACAATTCCAGAGATTTTGAGGGTGTCATGATAGATTTTTCTTTGGTTATTATGAAGCCAGGGCTCTCTAAGAGATTTACTGCTGTATACAGGTCTTGAAGAATCTGAGAGTGGTGCTGGGACATAATGAGAATGTCGTCGAGATAGACTATCAGTCGTATCCCTCTTTCTCTCAAGAAGGATGCTATAGCTCTCATTACCTTGGTGAAAAACCAGGGAGCAGAAAATAGCCCACAGGGGAGAGCTTTAAATTGGAATAGACAACAGTTCCATGTGAATTGGAGGTATGGTTGGAACTCTGAGGCCATGTTCATTGTGAAGTAGGCACCTTTCAAGTCCATCTTCACTAGCCAGTCCTTTTCTAGAAGCATGTCTCTTAGGAGGTAGATACCCTTCATTTTGAAGTGTCGGTAGATGAGAGATTTGATCAGTTCTCTCAGGTTTATGACTGGTCGTCAACCCTTTCTCGACCAGAAAGAGAGTGCTTAATAATTTCATACAATCCCATGGCACTTATATAGTTGCTCCTTACTCTATCATCGACATTACCTCTTCCTCTACTATTTTCTGTTGTTCTATGATCAGTACTAGGTTTCTTGGGGGTAGGTTTGTGTTGGTGCTTTGAAAAACTCTATTTTGAAGCTTTGAATGGTTTCTAAAACCCAGGGGTCTTGTGTAATTGTTTTCCAAGTCAGTAAAAACCAAATCTGAGTTGACCTAATCCTCATAGTCTGTAGTAGGGCATTTGGTAGACACAGCCAGTAGAGCGGCCCCTTCTGCCAGCCCTGGCAAAAATACTAGGGTTGAATACTCGACGCATGCTGTTCTGAGCTTTGTCTAGGGCTGTGAAGGTTGCGACATATTTGCCTAAGATCTTGATCATGTCCACTCAAATAAGAGCCATTTGGGGTTTGCTGAGGGTTCTTTGTAAGCCATGTCGCTGCACTTAGGGTTGATCTTGGTAAGGACTACTCTTCGTCTTTATCCCTGCATTCACGTTCCCTAATAGGATCAGAGTTTTCTGACTCCATCTCTTAGCTTAGTAGATCTAAGGCTAACGGGGTACCGTTAATGTGGCTGTCTTCCACCATATCAATGATTCTAGTCAGCATGCCTAAAATATCAAGCATGCGATCCTGGCAAGCCTTCAGTGACCTTTTCATGCCCTTCCTGGGGTCTCTACCCAGTTTGAATAGGAATTTGATCTATTCTGGGTCGAGGTTGGGTGTCAGGCATACCTTTTCTTGAACCACTGGATCTTGGGCCCACCATTCTGAGCTCCTCGGGTGTCTGTTATTATGTCGAGAGAACATCTCCCCACCCAGTGGGCTGGTTATAATTTCTTTAGAGGATGAAGGGAGCTCTTCCTCTGATAGGGGACTCTCGAAGTCTAGATCATCCTGTTCTAAGTCAAGGATATATTCATCCAACAGGTTCATTTTTTAGTCCCCTTGTGGTTCAATTTCAAGATCTTGTGTATCATGACGAGCACTTAGATATTGTGTGCTGCTTTGGACATCTTGATAGGTTGTGTCACTAAGGACACGTGATACTTTTGGGGTGCGTAGACCTCCCTTATAGTTTGAGTTGCTTAGACCTCCTTTATATGATGGGGTGCGTAGACCTCCCAAATTATTTGAGGTGCTTAGACCTCCCAATGTGCTTATGGGGCTTGGTCTTTCAATGTTGTTCTTTCTCTTTAATCTTTTGCCCCTTTTTTTTACTGCATTCCCCGTTTTCGCCTTTCTGGGTTTCAATAGTGCCATCTTCTTCTTCAATTAAGGGGTTTTAGGTTGACATGACCTGGTTGAGTGTTTTGCACATGCAGGAGTGCATTTCTTGTTGAGTAATCTTTTTCATTTCTTCATTATTGATGTTAGGGGTATTTACCTCAATGCCATCTGATTCTACATCAGACATGTTAGATTTTATACTGCTTTACGGGTTGGAGCACTTAGTAATCTATATAGATGGCTTAGAAGGAAGGCAATCTGACTTATTAGTAAGGTTCAGAGGAGCTTATGTAAATTAAGGCTTTGTTATAGGAGCTTATGTAAATTAAGGCTTTGTTACCTCAGGTCTTTTACATTTTATGCTCCTTTACTGTAAAGTGAGGTTTTTGGTGTAAAAATATCTTTTGAGTACTTGTGGTTGCAGTTAGCAGCTGATCACAGGAGTGTCCAACTGCCAGAATTCCTGACATCGGATATGCTTGTGAGCGATCAGCTGTTCATTTACCTCATTGCCCCTCAACTACAGACAGTGAAAAGATTTTTAAGGTTTTTATTTTTATTTTAATTATTGATTTTTTGTTATAAGTTCCCAACTTGTCTGTATTTCGGGGAAGCTCGTTATTGGGTGGAAACACAATGTGAGGTCCGGGGTGAGGGCGGAGAGTGGGGGGGAGCAGGATTTCTATACATTGTTAATCAGTTAGGTGTGAGCCAAAATTTAAGGGGAGTTTGAGGTCAAAGAGGCACAAGTCGAAAGGTATACAAATTAAGTTAAAAAGAGCACAAGTCTATTCAGAAAGGTATACAAATTAAGTTGAGAAAACATACATACACATGTAGTTGCCCATTCTAGAAGATACAGATCATACATGAAAGTGAAGTTGTGAAAACATACATACAGATGTAGTTGCTCATTCTAGAAGATACAGGTCATACATGAAAGTGAAGAGAAAATGTACTTATCTGCCTGGAGCTGCATTTAAAATAGGCAGACTATCCTATGTGCATGGCTATTGTACATCTGGAAGATTTTATTCTAGATCTGTTTCACTTTATGATGTATTGCTTCTAAGTTGCTGCTTGGAGTTAGCACTAAAAGAAATATGCATGGAGTGATGATGGAGTCAGCGTGAGCACTTTTGCTAATCAGCCGCTCACGCCAGCCGCGTGGTCGATCGGCTAGGTGCCCTGCAATGCTCAGACAGGCGCAAAGATTGACAGCAGGAGAATCGTTAACGCCCGGCTCGCGGTCTCAGAGGAATACAGCATTGTTGGCAAACTACTTTCTAAACCCCGCGGATCTTCGTGTGTTGCCTACCTGGAGCTGAAGGTTTTCACTTCTAACTCTGCTCTTCTGGATTATTTCACTTTTGACCCTTGATTCGGCCGTATTCACCGCCTTGATCCTCCAACGCTTAGCCTCCCAGGACACGAGGGAAATCGCCAGAGGAAGCAGCAGTACCATCGCAGCTCACTGATCATGAGCAGCAGGGGAGCCAAGAAGGGCAATAAATTGAAAGCTGCCACCACCAACATCGAGTTTAGAGATGCGGCTCCTACTGAATGCACTTTCAGATCCAGACATGAGGTTAGTGGGAATAAAAAACTGTTGGGGAGACCCGGGGGAGCTGGGTTGTCTAAAGACTTAGCTGGTGCTCAGCCACTGCTTGCAAAAATGTTTTTGTGTACCAAAGGACAGCCCTCCACTACAAACGCCAAGACCCCCTCATATACCCCCTCCCTCGAGAGCACCCCCCTGGACCCAAAACTTCCCAACCGCCCGTGTTAAAACAGCATCAAGAGACCGGCTCAGTAGAATCAAACCCAGTGGATGTGCCGCAACCTGACGCAGGATTTATTGCGGATTTACAAGGCTCAGCTAAGATCTTGAGCAATTCCCCTTGTCTTTTTGATGTCAATATTGGCAAAAGGGCAATGGAACAGGAAAACCAGCCAACTTTAGTCGCTATAACGTTGAACTCAGAAGGCTGCCCCCATCCGAGTAGTCTTGGTACTCCGGTATTGCTAACTACATCCAGGGCTTGGAAGCTGCTGCCGGCGCACAAGCACCTTGGACTCCAGAAACTGGGCCTGAGAACTTTTACTCGGTATCTGACAGTACAGGGACCACCTCTGATGACGGGGGGTTTGACTCAAGCGAAGATGATAGCGAGGAATCGATCAAAGACACCGGAACTGTGCAGTGGCCCATGAAAGCAAGAAGCAAGGGCAAGAGATGCAGCCAACTCAAGTGGGATTATTCTGATTCACAGATGTCGTATCCCTTGGATGAAGGCGACTGTCACCTAGCAAATTGGGAAAAGACAAAGAGTTTACCAATGGTCACCACTGAGCCCTCACTAGCATCAATCCTAGCCTCAATTAAAGAATTCCAGGAAGAGGTTCGGGCAGACAGTCGAGCAGCTAAAGGGGCTGCTAAAAAGTTGCAAGGAGGCTTAAAACGACTGAACAAGACATGCACCGACATAAGCGATCGTGTCTCCATGATTGAGGGGCGTACCGAATATTTGGAAATAGAGACCACGGCTGTTAAAAAACAGAGCGAGACCAACGCCGCCTGTCCAGTGGATATTATGTCAAAGATAGAGGAGCAGGAAAACCGCCAACGCAGGAACAATCTTCGCTTGCTTGGTATGGAAAGAGGGCGAGGACCCTAGGCGGTTCATTGTAAAACTCCTACAAGAATCCTTTCCCGTACACCCAGGCTGGCACTGGGACCATGAGGTGCAGAGGGCACACCGCTTCCCCTTCAACATAAGGCGACAATGTGACGGCAATAGCTCAGCAGGTGGACAACCAAGGGTGTTCTTGGTATACTTTGGGAACTTCCTACTGAGGCAGCTGATTTATGACCAGGCTCGCCCAAACTCTAAGAAGGGGGCCAATGAAATAACCTTTTTTGCAAAACCCGACTTTTGCCATCAGACAGTGGAGCGTAGATGGCGTTTGAGACAGCTAATTTCCCCATTTCAGCAGCTGGGAGCAGAAGTTTACCTCATGAACCCTGCCAGACTTAAAATAATCTTTAATGGGGGCTCTAAAATATTTTTGTCCGAAATTAATGCTGGGGAATACTTGGAAGAGATTAAGTCCAAGAAGGGTCCAAGATAGAGAGTCTACCACAGACACAGGCACGGGCACGGGTAGAGTAGGGGAAGGATGGGGAGGGCTAAACAGGGATATTTATGTCTTTTGGCTTTTTCCACTCCATCTTAATCATCCTCATCCTTAATTTTCTGGGGCTTCTTTATATCATCATAGCTTCAGGCAAAGTATAAAGTCTGTTGATTTAGTAATGCTCTACTTTAACTCTTAAGAGCGAACTAGCCGAACATATACTTAACTTATTTTAGGCGGGGTTAGCAGCTGAGACTCACCACTGACCACCATCATTCAGGTTATTCCTGATTGCTCCAAGAAAGGGGGGGTGGGCTGGGGGGAAGGGGGTATCTAGAATGACACAGTGGAATCAAGGACACCTTCTCACACACAATCACTCACTCACTTATACAATGGGCACAGCTAAAGAATTCACCAAGGAAGAACACTCAAGGAATCAAGAAATCTCTGGCCTATTTTACTCAAAACACCCAAATGGCTCAAATAAGTACTCTCAGGTTCATCTCTGCCCATACCTGTGGGTTGAACAATGCTTTAAAAAGGCAAAAAGTAGTGCAAGGTCTACGCTCTTTTGAGGGCGATATCATCTGTCTCCAGGAGACACACATAGAGGGATCACAAAAACACTTATTAAACTCACTAGGGCTTAAGGTAATAGGGGCTACTACACAGGGAGTCAAAACAAAAGGGGTAGGAATTATGGTCGAAAGGAGACTTCCTCTAAAATATCCGCATGTTAAATCCGATTCATTGGGTAGTTGGGTAATTTCCGAGTGCCACCTTGCCCCTAATCCTCCTTTCACTTTGTGTTCTATCTATGGTAGCAACGCTGATGACCCAGGGATCATTCACCTGATTTCCGGGAAGTTAGCTCACTGGCCCACTCCAATAATCATCTGCGGTGATTTTATCATCAATTTGTCCTGTGATTGGAAAATAGACAGCAAGTGGAGGTATAAAGGCAGAAAACCCTTAGTGTATCAAGCAATAATTAATCTAGCCCAAACCCATGGGTTGAGCGATGTCTGGTCTAAGCTTAACTCCACTCAACCTGCCTATACCTACTTTTCTGCCCCAAAACGGTCATTTGCTAGACTAGATTACTTTTTGATTTCATCCTCCTTATTAGGCAAATGCACCATAGACACGGCTCTGTGCTTCATGTCGGACCATAATCCGCTTTTTTGAATATCGGGGGGCTAGAGAATTGGAAAGAAGCACCAAGATGGACTTTCGAGAAAGCACTTTTGCAAGATGTAGGCTATCGGGCTCATATGCAAGCTTGGATCCAGGAGTTTCTGGAAATAAACACTGGAACGGCCTCAACCATGGTAGTCTGGGATACACTAAAAGCGGGTATTCATGGAGAGACCTTAAGGTTCTCTATCAGGAAAAACAAGAAAGAAAAATGACAAATGATCGATCACCAGTAAAAACTCAAAAATGCAGAAACAAAACTAGTCCAAATGGTTCAAACTGGACTGGATGTTGAGAACACACAAAATGAAGTAACACTTATCAAGGCGGAAATAGGGGCGATATTTGTGGAAAAAACTGCAGCCAAGTGGGCGGCAATGCGAGAAATAAACTACGAATGTAGCGATTGCATTGGTCATCACCTTGCTGTCAAAACCAGACAGCAGGTCACAGACAGCGAAATACTTGCGATCCAACTTCCAACAGGGATAGAGACCAGTGATCCTATTAAAATAAAAAAGGTTTTCGAGATTACTACGCCAAGCTATACTCAGAGGAGAATAGCAGGTCAGTCGATTCAGGAGAACCCGAAATCACCAAATATATAAAAGAGGTAGTGCTAAGGCAGCTCAACCAGGACAATTGCGAGCAGTTGAAGGTTACCCCGCCTTGGGATGACATCTCAGAAGCCTTAGCCAGCCTTCCAGATGGTAAAGCCTCAGGAATGGATGGCATTCCTGTGGAGTGCTATAAAATTTTCGCATCCCAAATAAAGTCCATCTTTCTTGCTGTAGTACCGCCATATTCAAAGGGACTTCCCCACCTGCCTCCTGGTCCAATGCCAAATTTTCTATATTTCTTAAAAAGGGAAAATCACCCTCAGAGATGGGCTCCTACAGGCCAATCACACTCATAAACTGCGATTCCAAAGTCTATTCCAAAATACTCGCAACAAGAATATCCTCTAGTTCAATCCCTGGTGTCAGAATGGCAACACGGATTCATTCCAAAGAAAAGTACCGCTGAACACATTAGGCGGGCCATTACTCTGTTTGACGCAGCACAGGTGACAGGAGACCCGACGTCTCTAATTCTACAAGACGCTGAAAAAGCATTTGATCAGGTCTCCTGGCAGTTCCTGTGGTGTAAAACACACAAGATGATGGACGGAATGTTGCACATTGGCAAAACATTCACCCCCAGTCACAGATCTGGGTTTAATCCATGCCACCCCAGTTCAGACATGGCCATATGAAAATCCGTGTTGACCCTGTGCCTCATGGGAACAGTCCAGCCCGAACTGCCAAGCCATGTCTTCCCTGGACCGGAAACAAGCATCCTAGGACCGGTTTCGACGTTTCACCCCTCTTCAGCCAGGATAGCTTGACTCCAGTGGCGTAGTGAGCACGGGACCCACGTCTGGGCATACCCTTCCCACAAAGGGCGAACAGCAAAACACACAAGATGATGGACGGAATGTTGCACATTGGCAAAACATTCAACCCCAGTCACAGATCTGGGTTTAAACCATCGTTATTTTGCTCACCACGCCACCCCAGTTCAGACATGGCCATATGCAAATCGTCTTGACCGTGAGAATCAAGCATCCGGTTTCCTGTGGTGTGTCATGAAGAGGACGGGCTTTGGGCCAAAACTCACGCAAGCTGTACGGGCTCTGTACCAGAGCCCGACGGCTTGTGTGTCGATTAATGGGAGGTTAACCGAGCAATTTAACATCTCTCGGGGCACTAGGCAAGGATGCCCCTGCTCCCCTTTGCTCTTTGCCCTCTACATAGATCCCCAAATTAAGAAAATTGAAAAGAATCCAGCAATTCTGGCAGTAAGCATGCAGGGAATTGATACCAAAATTATGGCCTACGCTGACGACCTGGCCATAACCACCGCTGAACCTGAGAGCGCTATTTTGGCATTGGAACTGGAGGCACAAAAATTTGGAAAAATCTCGGGGTATGCATTGAACAAAAACAAAACCCAAATAATAACGAATAATGAAGTCAATTGGGTTGATAGCTGGATTGTTACGCAGGCCAGATACCTGGGGGTAACTATAACTGCCAACATAGATGAAATTGTAACTGCGTACCTATCCCCCCTGATTACCGAAACAAAGACAGCCCTCAAACAAATTGACAACTTACACCTGACTCTTGTAGGCAGATGCAACGTAATCAAAATGACCTACTTCCCGAAATTGCTCCACTATTTTCGCTCCATCCCACTGGAATTTAGTAAGGCCAAGCTGCAGAAATTTCAACAACTTTTTACGCAATTTATCTGAGCCTACTCACAACCTAGGCGGGCACTAAAGCAACTGTCTCTCCCCAGGGAGCAGGGTGGCTGGGCTGTTGCTAACATAGTACTCTATTACTGGGCTTCATTTCTGCAATACAGCACTAAATTGGTGAAGGAACACTCCCTCTCTCCCTCAACCGGTCTTCCTTCACCATTTCGGCTTCTATTGGGAGAGGAGACCCGCAGCTGTTTGTTCAAGCAAGTATCCTTTGGATACTACAAGCGCGTTAGGTTCAAGGCACTGATGAACTCCTTCAAGGTCTTTTGCAACATCCGCAGAGCCGACTGGGAACATTTAATGACTATACTCCTATTAGTGAGAACTGCAACCTGCCTGCTATCTTTGGCAGGTCCTATCTATTGGACTGGTATAAGGCCGGCATCACAAAGCTAGGAGACCTAATTCCCAGTGAAAGAGTTAAATCCTTTGCAGATCTATAAAGTAAATACGGACTGAAAAATCAAGACACCTTCAAACATCTTACTATTCACGACTTTCTTTCCCGAAAGGCCGGGGGACCCGCAGGGTTTTCAGAGATTGAATTTATCAAAACACTACGAGCCCCAACAATCCCCAGGATAGGTCTCATTTACTCTGCTTTAAATAGCCAAACCCCAGATGACCTGCCTAGGATAGCAGACAAGTGGCTCATAAAACTAGAGGCCCCGCATAGTATGTTCTACAACTCACTGGAACTCTCCCAAGCGACCTGCTGTCAGCAAAACTACGGGCGCAACACTTCAAAACCATCTTCTTTTTATATATTACCCCCAGCAAAATTGCCAAATGGGGAGCAGGCAAAGGGACACTGTGCCCTCAGTGCTCGGAGTTTGGCGCTGATGCAATACACATGTTCGCCGCCTGCCCAAAACTCACTCCTGTTCTATTAAGAATACAGAATTTTCTTGGGAGGGTCATTACACAGGCTATAGTTCTGACTCCTATAACCATACTGTTGGGGACACAGGAAGAGGTCAACAGGGAAAAAGGTGGGAGCGCTTATTTTTGTTGCTATGACAGTGAGGAGGATCTGCGTTGCGTCAGCATGGATTGAGATCGATCCACCTTCTTTTCCCCAATTGCTGGCTAGGCTAGTTGCAACCTACCATCTCGAAAAGGCTGTATATGCTAAAAAAGGCCACAAAGGGCGAAAGAAGGGGCTAGACATTTGGGGACCTTTCACCACCTGGCTGGAACAGCCTGAACAGCCTGGGCCAAACGGCTAATATGACTTATTTTTTTTTAAATTACTATGTTCTTTGTCATTTTTCTTTCTTTTTTTTCTTTCTTTTACCTTGTAAAACTCTCCTTGGTGATTTTGAACCCAATATTCCCAATTGTATATTTTTCCGTGTCCTTGAAATTTGGTATTTTTGCAGTAGCAGGGGGTGGGGGGAGGGGAGGTGGGAGTTGAAAAAGTCAAATCTCTGTATTTTCTGCATAAAAACATAACAAAAAAAAAAGTAGTGACCACGTGTCGGGTCTACTAGCTACACTGAATGTTAAAAAAAAATAATCTTATTTTAAAAGTGAGAGACAGAGTTTAACATTTGCTTTGTGTATTGTCTTAAATTGCCTGTGAGCATTGCTCAAAGCGTTCCCAAATGTTGTAATAGTTGCTATGTATTTGCATGGTGGTGTTTAGGTGTCATGCTCTCTGATCACCTGTCGAGCATTAAAAAAATAAATCCGTGCCTTTATATGGTGGATCATTTAAAGTAAAAAAAAATATAAGAAAAGAAAAAAAGAACTATGCATAATGTTAGCCTCCATGTCTTTAATAAAATCCAGATTCTCTTGTCATGTTATTAGGAGAATTGCAATTATCATCCATAAAAAGTTAAAAAGTGTTCCAAAGACTAATATCTAGGGGTGGGCGGAATTTGCGAAATCCACTTTCGCAAATTATCGCGAAAATGTTTAAAATTATCGCAAACAAGCGGAAATCTCGCGAAGATGCGGAATTTTTTTCCCCGCATGTTCACGAGATTTTCTGCATGTGGTTGCTCGCGGGAGCGGCCATCTTGTTTTGAGTCGTCTCGCGGTGCTTGATCGCGAGAAGAAAGACGTGATCGCGCGACGCATGACGTCACAGCGGGCGCGAACTGTCGCGAGACAGCACAAATGGCTAAAAACAATCCAACATCTCATGGAGAACGCGACCGGATCAAGAAAACTTGTTGGCGAACGCAGGGATTCAGGTAAGGCGATCGCGCGCGCACGAGAATGTATTATTTTACAACGCGAGCAAGAAACAAATTATCGCCAAGCTGTGGAAAGCGGAAATTTTGACATTTTCGCGCTCTCCGCGGAACGCGAAAATTTCAAATTATCGCAATTTCCGCGAACGGAACTAAATTTTTGCCCAGGCCTACTAATATCAAACCTGTTGCATATATCTCAAATGTTGTGTTTTTCTGGAAGATACTATTCTAGATCTGTTTCACTTTATGATGTATTGCTTCTAAGTGGCTGCTTTGAGTTAGCATGAAAAGAAATATGAATATTCGTAGTCTCCGGTCTTGTAATGAAATCTGAAAGGAAACCTGTTGAACTAAAATATCCCCTCACTCATATAAAAGTGGTCAAGTGCTTGGAATCTGGATGCGGTTTCATCTGATGCTAGGCACTTTTCAAGTCTGGCTTGGAAAAGCACCTTTCCCCAGACAATAACATAATCAGCTTGTTGATGTTTGGCAGAGGAAGCAATCCATAATGAAATTTGTTTTGAGGCTATGTAAGTCAACACAAAACCTCAATGGCCCAATTGATTATTTAGTTATCACCACGGGAGATAACCATTGTGTGGCCTCAACAGGTTCTATAACTTTCTCCTTGATCATCTGCTCAACTATACTCCTCGATTTTGCTCTTATTGCCAGCAGAATCTACCTTGCTGCATTTTTCACTGGCATGGCATCCTTCCTTTATACAATATGGTGTTTGTATTTTTTTGTTTCACCCAGTTTGTTCTCACAAACCAATTGGAATTGTTCCAAAACTGTTCCTAGTTCTTTATTGCCCACTACCATCACTTGGTCGACAGCTCTTGGTTTTACAATTATATGCAAGTCATACTGATGTGTCCAACCTAAAATAGGCAGCTCCTCCGCAGCCACATACACTGTCCCATGGGTTACTCGACCCATGAACTCGATTTTTGCTAACAAATAGCACAGCACTCCACTGTCCACCCCCTGATAACCCTTCAAAATCACATCACTAGATTTGAGTTTCGATCCAGGCCAAACAATGTCAAACAGTTGCTTGGGTACGATTGTGTACGGTGACTCTGAATCCACCATTAATAAAAACTTCTTTGCCATTCACTTTATTTTTATAAATCTTTTTTTATTAAAGATAGCAATGTAAGTACAATCACATTTCTTATCATTACAGACATCAGCTGATGTAACATGTTTATCTGAAGCTTTGAACACTCATGCAAAATGTCCTTTTTTGCCACAGATTCAACATTCCTTGCCTACGGCAATTTTGGAGTCACACAAATGGATATTGCTACAATACCTGTAACAAAAATGGGAGGAAGATCTCCCTAAGAAATTTGATGCCCCCCCCCATTTTTCATGTAATATCCTTTGTTGATCATTTGTCACTACCAATTTTGTTTTCACTGCATTAACTAGTTCTGGTTCAATTTCTACTTCTGCTTCATCTGAGAAATATTTGCTTACAGGTTTTTGTATCTCTTTCATGCATCACTCCAACTCCTCTACCACCTTGGCAATTTTAAAAGAATCTTTTAGAATAGGATTGCCGGCCACCCAAAGACTCTCCTGCATTTTCTGTACCACTGCCATGAACTATTAATTGTTGTCTAATCAATTCTTCTGTCATGGGCCCAAATTGGCACTTAGCTGCCAACTCATGCAGTCTTGCAACATAATCATTTACCGACTCAACTGATTTTTGCGGCTGAGTGTGAAACTTGTGAAGTTGCATCGCTATATTCACAGCCTTTGCAAATTGGCGCTATAATTGCAATTTGACCTCTTTGTATGAATCGCAATTTCATATCCACTATCTTCATGTACTTGTTGGAAGTATTCAAGTACATGTTGGCCCTCCGTACCTAAACAACCTATTAGAAGTTCTTTGTTTCGGAGTGAAGGAAAATGTCTGCCCTCAAGTGCCCCTAAGTAGTTTTCAAATGACTCTAGTCAATCGTACCATTCAATTGATGGATCTCCAGGTTGCATGAGAGATGAGGAAGGTATCCCAATAGGCTAGTTTATGCTCATAGTAAATAGTTAGATTGAAGTTTCACAAGGAGACACCAGGTAGCGCAGCAGCGGATCACAAATAGTAAAAATGATAGACACAATGGGGCATTTTTACAAAGAAATGACTCAACGCAGCAAGCAATTAAGCAGTGCCTCACTGTGTCATTTAAAAAGCACAGGGATGCACAGTATTCATAAGAATACAGCACACCACTGTGCTTTTCCTAGCGCCGATGCTAAAAAAACTGCCTAGGGCCAATGCAGACACCCTTGAATGGATGATTGTTTATGTGAAGGAAGGGACAACTTCCTGCCCATAAACATTCATTAAAGGCAATTTACCCCTTCCATGTGTGCTGCAAGATGGAGTACACATAGAAAGAGCAGAAAACAAGTAGAAATAAAAATAGTTCTCCTCGTTGCCCCACTTTTGCCACTGCCTCAGATTTACAAATCCTTGTAAATCTGGGACAGCATCAAAAACCAATGGGTGATGTGGTTGAACGACCACAGCAACACCCATTGCACGTCCCTTTCATGCAAAGGGTAGTATGAAAAAGGGCCATAGGTACAAGATTATGAAAATCCACGCAAGTTAGCCTTGCATGGCCAGGTAAATATGGACTTTCATAGAGCACCACTGGAGCGTCAAAAACTATAATTCTCTGGTGGCGATAGGGGCTTGTAAATATGCCCCCTTGAGTTTCTATTTATTTATTGCAAGAGTTAAATATATTGCTGGCATCAGAGCACCTTACAGACAATAGTCAGGTAGTGTTCGGAAGCATAGCATATATTAAAGCTTGTAGCGATTTGGATCGGAGCCTTTCTAAAAGAGAAAACAATACAAATAATAAACAGTTTGAGGAAGAGACTCTTGTTAAGTGCTAAGTGGTGGAGCCTGTAGGGGTTAAGGTGCGGTTAATGAGAAGATTGTTTTTTGAAGCTCATGAAGGATGGGTTTGTTTGGATTGAGCCCGGGTGGGTAACTACGCTCAGCCAGTGTAGTTTACATAGTTTTGCCTACAAACAGAACGCAGAGCTGAGACAAAACTACGACTCTGTGGTGGAGCATAGTTAGTTGGCCGCTCTTCCCTCCAAAAGTAATTATAAATTAATAAAAAATGCACTTACCTGCTGTGGCTGCCTCCTCCTCGCCATAGCCGCACTTCTTCCTCTTCGTCCTTCTTCTCTGATAACACCTACATTGTACGTCTTGCGCATGCACATGCGCACACACAAGAAGTCCAACATAGGGATAATCTAGTAAAAAGGACAGCAAGGACGAGGAAGGAGAATGGCCATGGTGAGGAGGAGGCAGCCACGGCAGGGTGGTGCCTTTTTTATTACTTTATAATTACTTTGGAAGGGGGGAGGGTGCGGAATGGAGCAAAGTTCCATAGAGTTGTTTTCCAACTCCGTGGAACTTCATGTAGAGGCACTACGCCTTTCTGTGCCCACCCTTACTTTAAATATGTACCAGGAGGGACGTCCAGATTTTTTAGGGCATTGCCCGAAAAAAAATGTGCTAGGGCTTTTTGTTTATTATTTAAGGGTGGCATGAGAAGTTGAGTGTTAGTGCTTGTTAGATTTCTCGGCTGGACAGCCTTTGCGAGTTTGGATGCAAGGTAGGGTAGTTTTCCACTGTGGACGACTTTGTGGGTGAGATAGCCTGTTTTGAAGCAACAATGGGCTTTGGGAGATGTGTTTGTGTCTTTTGACTCCAGTAACCATCCTTGCCCTGCATTTAGACTGGCTCTTAAGAGAGCTAAGCGTGACTTTGTGGTGCCAATAAGGTTAGCATTTCCTTAGTCGAGTCTTGAGAGAACTATCGCTTGCGTGGCATCTTTTAGATTATTTCGAGGGAGTAAGGGCTTGATTTTGAGTAGGAGTTTTAGGTTATAGAATGCACGCTTAGCAATATTTTTTATACATGAGTGCATGCTTAGACTAGGGTCTAGGGTGTAAGGGCTTGAATTTGTGTAGGAGTTTAAGGTTGTAGAATGCACTCTTCTCTATATTTTTTATGTGTGGGTTCATGCTCAGACTAGGGTCTAGGGTGATTCCTAGCAATTTGGCGGATTCAGCCGGAGTCAATTTGCAATTAAAAGCACCAATTGTGTTTAAAGATTCCTGGACCTGGCTCGTCTGTTTGTTGTTGGATAGGAGAAGGATTTCTGTCTTCTCTTGGTTGAGGTTCAGGTTCAGGTGGTTGAGTGACAGACAGTTTTGGGCATTTTTGAGAGTGGAATTTAATCATTGTAGGTCCTCTAACGAGGATATTTCTAAGAAGATCTGAGTGTCGTCTGGATAAAGGTGGTATGCATTGTTAGCTTATTTGAGTATGGTGGTGAGGGGTTCGATGTACATATTGAAGAGTGCAGATGAGATGGCTGTTCCTTGGGGGACACCCCTGGTTCTGAGATCCAGTTGTTTATTTTTATTAGCTGGGAGCTGGTATGCAGGTATAAAGTTAACCATTTCAAAGCCACACCATCTGTTCTGAACTGTTCTGGGAGGGACACTAAAAGCAGCTTTTGTTCCAACGTCTCAAAAGCTGCTGATGGCACAAAGAGGATGAGCAGGCAGCTAGAGATTTGTGCAAGTCATCCTCAATATTTAGGATATCTGTTTTTGTGCTACAGCCTTTCCTTAAGCCTGACTGGAGTGGGCCCAGGAGCTTGATAGTGTCAATGTGTTGGCTGAGTTGGCAGAGAAAGCATTTCTCAAGAGTTTTTGCCAGAAAAAGATAGGTTGGAGACAAGCCAGAAGTTGTTGAGGTCATCCATGTCAGCAACTATGTTTTTTTAGTAGGGGTGTGACTTCCCCAAGTTTGAAGCAATTGAACATGATCCCATTGCTTAGGGAGCTATTTATTATAGGGATCCATAGAAGTGTAAGGGAGTGGTTGAGACTTTTTGCTAGGAAATCCAGGAGAGGGTCAGCTAGGTGAGAGGAGGGCTTGGTTTTCGAAATCAGCATTGAGATGTCCTACTCCATGAGGGAGTTGCATATATTAAAGCTCCTAGGAGTTTTGATGGGTTCTGTGCATTTATTTCAGAATGAGGGCTCGTGTAAAGAGTTAGCCTGGGCAGAGTTTGCGGAGTTCCACTAAGCGAAACTCCGCGAAGTGCAAAAGCAACTCTGCCGCTGTACGCGGAGCTCCACAAGCGGCAGAGTGCGTTAGATAAATGCAGTTTGCGGTGATTTTCAACACCAGGTGTTTGTTCGCACTGTGCAATCATCATGAACAGCACCAAGCACAGTGCAAACAGGCGCAAGCGGGCGCTGCTTCCTTTATGCCGATTTTTTACTCAAACAGCAGCTTTCTCAACGTGAACTGACAGTTTCTGAATGCGAGCGGTCGCGAGCACACGCAACCACTCTGAATGAGAAATCTGACCACCCGCATTGAGAAATCTCACTGGGAGGTTGATTTTCCATGCTCGCCAACTTGACATTGGAAATCGTGAATGAGGAAAAATCTCACCGGGAGGTGGTTTTTCCTTGCTCACCAACTTGATGTTGATGAGCATGGCCTCCGCATAACGAGTGCAGAAAAAAGTGTGATGGGATAGATTCCTGTGTACGGCTGAATGTGATGATCAAGGAAGAGTTCAATCTACAGGATTTTGTCATTTAAGAAGTTCACAAATTTGTCACAATGCTCTTTAGCGACATGAAGATCATCTCCTGCTAGTTTCGATGTTTGTTATTCAATGATGTTGAAAATTTATTTGGGGTGGTTTTCTGCTTTGTCTAGTACTCTGCAGAAGAAAGCAGCTTTTTTTTTTACTATGTGGTTTTTGTAATTTCTGCATTCCACTCTGAGCTGTTGAAGATAGCTTATGGACAATTTTGTTCTCCAGGGGATTTCCGCTGCTCTAAGTTGTCTTCTTTCAGAGCTTAGGTCGTTGTCAAACCAGGATCTCAAGAGAATCTTTCACCTTTTTTTTTAGTTTCCAGGGCTCTAATTGGTTTAGGATGTCTGTAGTCGTTGCGTTATAGTGTGCTGGAAGTTCCTCTGTAGTAAGGTTGTCTGTTCAGGGGGAGAGTAGTTCCCTTATTCTATCTTCCAGATCAGCCCGGGAATGTGGCTAATGTTATGAGACCATTGGCTAGTTGTCACAAATAGAGGGAATTTCTGTTTGATTGAGTTGGAACAGAATGGTGTGGTGAGCTGAGCCGTCAATTTGAAGGGTGTTGTTCATAGTTACCACTTTGTTATGAGTTATGATGTTGTCAATGGTTGTACCTCATCCAGCTCATGCTCTCCCTCACCATGGACCCCACCACCACCAGACATAATTTCCAGGAAGGAATGAAGGACATCGCATCCTGGATGAGCAGCAGCTGCCTGAAGCTCAACTCAGGGAAGACAGAGGTCTTCATCCTCGGACCCTCCCCCTCTGCATGGGACAACACCTGGTGGGCTACCACCCTTGGCATCACCCCCACCCCCACCGACCACACCCAGAACCTCAGTATCATTCTCGACTCCTCCCTCTCCATGACCCGACAGGTTAACACCGTCACCTCCAGCTGCTTCAACACCCTCCGCATCCTCCGAAAGACCATCCAATTGATCCCCCCCGAATCAAGAAAGACCATCACCTATGCACTCATAACCAGCAGACATGACTACAGCAACGTCCTCTATGCCTGGATCAGAAAGTCTCTGCTCCCCAAGCTTCAGACCGTACAGAACACCGCAGCCAGACTCATACTCGCCATCCCTTGACATGAACACATCACCAACACCTGCAAAACCTCCACTGGCTTCCCCTCGAGAAGAGAGCCACTTTCAAGATACTTAACCATGCCTGCAAATGCCTCCACAACACTGGACCTCCAATACCTCAACGATAGAATCTCCTTCCACCTACCCAAAAGAAACCTCTGATCGTCCGACCTCGCTCTCGCCAAAACCCCTGCGCATCCGCAGAGCCAGAAAAGACGGAAGAGCCTTCTCCTACATCGCGGCCAAGACCTGAAACGAGCTCCCAATCTACACCAGACGTGCCCCTTCCCTGAACATCTTCAAGAAGACACTCAAGACCTGGCTCTTCAACTTAACGGAACTTCTACCCCCTGCAGCGCCTTGAGATCCTCACGCGTGAGTAGTACGTTTACAATTCCCCTGATTGATTGATTGATTGATTGCCTCTGGTATGTATTTAGCGTTTGCAGTGTTGGATAAGATCTTTTCTGAGTAGGAGTTAATTGAGGGTTGGATTAGTGTGTTTTTGTCATCATTTAAGTGGAGATTGAAGTTCCCTAGGATTATGATATTGTCACTAAGGGTGGATGGAATTTGCGAAAGTGCCTTTCGCAAAATATCGCGAAACGGCAAAAAATCTCCACGATCACGCGAAATTTCACGTTATCGCGGAGATTTTGTGCTGATTAATGCGTTGCTGAATTTGACCTTCAACTCGGGCACCTGCTTTATTTATATCTGTAAGTGCTTCCTGTTGAGGTTTAATTTTTGTGACAGGTGCATCGTGCCAGAAGGAATCATGCCCTGCATACAAGAAAAGGCCACTGTTTTGTGCAATACTCAATTGGAGTACTTTCTACTGGCTAATCAGTAAGTGCTACCTCAGTGGGTAAATGTATAGTGCTTTTCCTACACTACAGCTGCCTAAAGGGCCAGAAGACTTGTCTCCAGCGACCATGTGTGTCTGTAACTTTTGCCACTGCGCGATGGGTGCCGGGGTCCCTCGAGTGAGCTGTCCATCATAGTGGGGAAAGGGCGGGAAGACGTTGCACACTGCTGGTGTGTGGGCTGGGGCCAAACGGCGGGGCTTCTATGCACTTAACATGCCTCTTGTTTATAAAGGGTCAGAGACCGACCAGAGCAGCAGGTGAGGAGTCAGAACCTTCTGGTATCAGGAACTACACGGGGATTGCACTCGAGAAACTCATGGATGCACAGACCTGCATCAAGGATTACAGCAAATTGCTGACGGTAAATATGGGTAGAAAGCACACCTGCCTAGCCTCCACCTTGCTCACGAATCTTTTGTGCTGATTAATGCGTTACTGAATTTGACCTTCAACTCGGACACCTGCTTTATTTAAATCTGTTTGTGCTTCCTGTTGAGGTTTAAAAAGACAGGAGCATCGTGCCAGAATTAATCCTGCCCTGCATATTTGCGTCCCCCCACGGATCGCGGAAGTTGCGACAATTTCGCGTTCCACGCAGAAAGAGAAAATGTCAAAATTTTGCAATTTCCGTGAGCAGAACAGAAATTGTCACCCACCCTTAATTATCACTGGAGAGTTAGCATTACATTATCAGTTCCGTTAGGCATTAACAGAAGGCGAGCATGTTCCCTGGTCAATTTTTTTGTTTTCTTGTTCTTCATCATTATGTTTGTGTTGAGGTATTCAAATGTGGGGTATGTGAAGGTGTCTGTTTCAGCCATGAGAATGCTACTCTTATAGATGATAGCTAAGCCACCCCTGCAGCAGTCCTCCATGTCTTTCTAGATGATAGAGAAGCCAGGGCGGCCTAGAAGGTCCAGGATTGGATAAGAGGAGTAATTTAGCCATGTTTCTGTGATTAATGTAATGTCAGTTTCATGGTTTAAGAGGATTTCAGCTATATCCATTGCGTGTTTGGTTGCTAATCTACAGTTTATGAGCATGCAATTAATATTACTGATGTTGCTGAGTTTGTGAGCGGTTGGGGCCAAGGGGATGATGATGTGATGTGTTGGAAGTATAGGAATTGTTGGGGGGTTGAGGTCTCTCCCAATTCCAGTTATCACTTGGATCTTTGAGGTGGGGTTGTCTTGGGTTGACATCAGGTTATAAGTTTTAGCTAAATCCATAGCTTCAGTCAGGGGCATCCCAGGACTCAATCTTTACGGTCTGGGAGCTTGGATGTTGAGTGGATTTCTGATCCAGCATAGAGGCTGGATTTTGGACATTTTTAAGGGATATCTGATAATGGAAGAGTGGGGAAGGTGTGGAGTTTAGACCAACTTCTAATGATTTTTAAGCATCTTAATAATATTGCTGATGCTCAACCTTACTATATTGAGATGATTTTCCAGGAGAATTAGTCATTCTTTTGAACTGATTGTGGACAAACGGTTCTGAGAAGATAGAGGTGGTGAGGTGATCCATCATCTGCATGGTGTTCTACATAAGCGGAGTATGAGTCAGTGAGAGAGGTAGTTGAGTTGCCACTAGCTGCTTCCCTGGTTTGGCTAAGATTGGATTGGGTATTTTGAGGACTCCACAGAATTGTTACCTTTACTGAGTCAAATGGGACTAAGAGCAGTTTGAAATACCGTGCTCTGGCACCTGTGGTACTCCATTTCGCATGTAGAGGTAGTGAGAGGGAGGGGTTTGATTTGAGCTATTATTGTTACGGGTGTTTTTTAGTGTTTCCGGTTTGAGTTGTTGCTATGACCTGGTCTAGTGACTGTTTTAGGCTTGATTAGGAAGTCCACATTGTGATAGGGATGGGAAGTTAAGCACTCGGGAGAGACAGTGGAGGTCGTCTCTGTGAGGGAGGGTTCTATGGCGAAATGCGTTGCAGGGTAGGGGCTAGAGTTGGGTATGATTAGTGAGTCCCATGTACTTTGCATCCTGTGTTGTAGCTTGAGGTGGAGGTAGCATCAGGGATGGACAGTTGAGTATGCGTTGAAAGGCACTGCGAACAGTAGGGAATATGGAGTCAAAGGAACATAGGTTGTTGTCATTAGCTTGGTTTATGATATTTCCATTTATTTAAATGGATATGGTGGTGTTGCCTTTGAAAGTTGGTGAGTTATCTATGGTTAATTTGTGGCCCAATTAGATTTTAGAGGAGTCAGTTATATTTAGGAGGTTAGTTAGAGTTGTGGACCCTTTTTCAGGTTAGTGTGTGTGGAAGATGAGATCAGTTTTATCTGGACCTTTGTAGGTGTTGTAATAGATGTCAGCTATGAGAGTTTTGGGTCATGCTGTGTTTAAAGTATTGGTGGCACTAGCTGAGAGGCTTGAGGGTATGATATGTATGGAGAAGTTCGGACCGTGAGGTTTCAGGTTACTGGGTGGAGTAAAGGTGGGGGGAGCTTAGTAAACATTCATATTTATATTTTTTTGGTTAATTGGTGGAGTGCATTTGGATTGGGATCCTGGTGTGGGTCCGTTTGTCTGCCCTAGGGATTGAGGCACAGAGCCTGGATTCAGGTCAGTTAAGGGGATTGTCGCTGTAGAGTCACTGAGGTCTCATTAGGTTGTCAGGGATATCACACGGTTCTGAACTTTTATGTGATGACTGAAGTTCCAGAGGGTGATAAAGGGAGGGTAATTTCTTGATTTTTATACATTTCAATTTCTGAGCCTTTACAGGTGGCTATTTCCTCAGAGGAGTGTAGGAGAGGCTTTTTCCTAATTGATATTTTGGGTTTATAGAAGCGGCATTACAACAGCAGTAAGATCTAACCAATCCAAAATGCCCACCTCTTCTGGTATTAGGTGGGTGAGCAACAGCCCAACCCAGAATGGCAGCCTCTCTTGGAGTTGAAGTCCTCTTTCTATTGTATTTATTGTCTTTTTTGTTTGCTTGAGTGAAGAGGCTATGATGAACCTCTTCTGTTTCTATGGATTAGGCTCAGGGCAGTGAGCATCAAGATGGCTGCATAGCCTGGGGAGATCCCAAAAAGGAGTCTTAGAGACCCCAAGAGACACTTTGCAATGGGGGTCTTCAGAAAAACATTATTGAAATCAGCAGTATTGGTAGTGCAAATGAGCCCACTCCAGCTGCTCAGCATGCGTCCCTAAGGCGGGGAGAACCCAAATATGCTGGGGGGTAGTACGTCTACCAGGGGATAGCTCCAACTGCGGCGAGATCCCCGACTTACCCACTTGTGCCATCCGGCGCTGGCACCCGTCCTCTGTATATGACCTGGAGCAGGGGTTCGTTGGTCTTCTATCTGCTCCTCTCCCTCAATCTGTTGCCCACTCTCCATAGCAGCCATGGGCCCGATTTGAAGCTCTCTGATCTGGCTTTCCACAGTGGAGGCGGGACAAAAAACCTCCCGAATCTCCCCTGGTCACCAGTGGTCTTGGAACCAGCAGCTGCAGATCAGTGGCTCCTCAAATCAGCAGAGGACACCCCTTGGGCACCAATGGTTCCTAGGCCATGACAACATTGCTCCCCTGGGCCGACAATTCCTCTAGTTTTGTTATAGAAAATGTTATGGGTGAATTTCTTGTGCAATACAGGGATTTACACAAATAGTTATCCAACCCCACAGGAGACCACAGAGAGTGCTATTTTTCCATTGGCAGGCATCTTCAACTCTAAACTGACAAGGTAGCTGATAGGAATCTTGGTATCCCATGGGTGGCGTAAATATCAGGCTGGAGGAGTTAAGACAGATGTATGGCGCAGCGTGCCAGATGCAGTGAACAGGACACAAGATGCGGGCTGCTTGTGAAGATTGCTCGAGGGAGCAACAGTGCAGTACGGAGCACAACCACTTTGCATGCTGTCAATGCTGATTGTACACAAAGCTATACCAATGCTCCAATAACAGTTTTTTGGCTGAAGTACAGAATTTAATATTGGGGCCTGAGATGAAGTGCAAAATGAGCGAGTAGCAATCTGAAATGCGTGGGCCGGGCCGGGCTAGGCAGAAGAGTGGGCTGCGCTCACTGGTTCTACCGTAACCTCAAGTTGGGGAGTGAAGTCATCAGGATTTTTCTACTGCTACCGGTATTATGTACCTGGCCTCACTCGTTTCCAAATTATTTTGTGTAATGCATGCTGAAAGGGCTATGGTAATTGAATTCTTTAAGTGTATTAGCAGACCGAAATCCTGTGACCATCTAAAGTCAGGCACTAACCATCTCTCTGCGGTCTACACATCAGAACATTTAGAACCTGATAAGTCACAAAAGCATTACATGCATGACATTCTATGGGAGCATCATAGGGCAGGAAAACAGAAACTAAGAGGAATACAATGCAAAACATATTATAACAAGCTTTTCCTGTGATGTTAGTTCCTCTTTAATCATAAATAAGGAAGACAGTTACTAGGGGAAGGTGCTTCACAACACATTTGTTGCCTTGTTTTTGTGTTTTCTAATCTCTTTGGCTATTACTCTTGTCCCATTTTTTTGCTTTCAGCTATTTGATCATTTTCAGGAATTCTTAACCTGGATATCTTGTTTGGCTCTTTTCTCCTTCTTGATGTAAGGAGGAGTTTGATTCCTTACTGACTTCTTCATTTCTAATCTTCATTGCCAAGAAGGATTTTTATGCGTATGGGCTTGTCTTTTTCAGAGAAGCTTTCTTAAGGAGACATTTGGCCCCTTTCATAAATACTATTCCCTGCAGTGTATCACAATGGCTGTTGGCAGGAGTTACTTTTTCCCTGGACAATCAATTAACAGTCTTTCGCAGCATCTGGTCCTTGAAAGTTAATTACAGACAAGCCTTAGTCCTAGAAAAGACCACTGTCAGTTGCTGAGGAAACTCTGTAAGCCTAACAGGCATTTATGGTGGGTGTCCCAGCTCTTTACAAGACAGCAATAAAAATTATCCTATTGTCAATTTTCAAACAGTATGTGTTGGTATGAACGTGGTGTGGCCCCTAAGTGTTTTGAATGTCCTTATTCTCATGGAGAAACAATACAAGAGTAAAGTTGCACTGTATTATTTTAATTACATGACTGGATATAAACCAATGCACACTGCCTTCAGACATGTGCAGATTTCTGGTTTTGTTTCTCAGTATCCCCCAAATCAACAAATTTAAAGAAATGACTGAGCATTTTATTTAGCAGCACATAGGGAGACTGGACCACACCCAGTGTGTTTGCTTCATTCCACTAAAAATGGGTTCAATGCTGATGTCAAAATTAATTACTTCGGCACCCTTATGAGTGATGCTGTTTGCGATGTCATCAGTGATATTATTTGAGATATTTTCAGTAATCATCAGTAATTTGTTAGGTCATGAGCAGTGCATAGTAAGTGTGTGAGTTGCAGTTTGCACAGGTTAGTATGACTTGTTCATTTACATGCTTTTAATAGGATTTATTTTGTCAATATACCGTCTTGTTAACTGTTGTTTTTTCATTTTAATTTCTGAGGATCTTCATAGCAAATGTTAATTTTATATGAATAAAGGTAAATATAACTCACCTCTGTGTCTTTTCAGTGATCTTTTAAATATATTGCAACTCACCATGTCCCATCAAAAAATGTCTAGACTTTAGCGGCTCTCAGAGTCCCCTGGCCCCCACACCCATCCCAGTAGCACATGGCATTCTGCCATGTGCAATAGACTCTGCCAGACAAAGTACCTAGCTCCATCCAACTGAATCAGTTATACACAGGTTTTTCTATGTGTCTCTAGACAGGTCTCTAACAGGTCTTGTGAAATTACCTGTTCTACTCAACCCAGTGCTGCTTAGCCTTAGTGTTGAAAATGGCCTTCTCTGAAGGGTTACCCCAAACTTTTTGCCTTCCTCTTTTTTTTTCTGACCTTTTTGTTGGACTTAGGACTCTGAGCACTTTACCACTGCTGACCAGTGCTAAAGTGCATCTGCTTCTCCCCTAAACATGATGACAGTGGCAGATACCCAATTGACCTATTTAGTTTACTTGTAAGTCTCTTGTAAAGCGGAGACCGTATACCCAGGGCCTGTACCCTAAATGCTATTAGTGGTCCTGCTGCACTGATTGTGCAACCCACATAAGTAGCCATACAAACAAATGGTGTGTGATATGTTTTGTCTCCCTTCAGGTTGGACAAACTTGAATGTGAACGCCTCCTCAAGGATAGGTACATCCATACAGTGTTGTTTTGGTTTGCTGTTTAAATAAAATTTAAATCATTTTCAAACTGATATACTGTTTTGCAAACTCCAGGGAGGGACTTATCATTTGTGCCCTAAAGAAAGCCGCGGACCCAAAGGGCCGTTCACTGGCTGAAACATGTTGGCATTTATAGGGTCATAGGACCATTGCATCCTGTAATCACCCTTGTTTCCATTTTAACATCCACCATGTATCCATATTAAAGGGATACCTGGAGTGTGTGATGGTTTTTAATCTTTAACCCCCCCTGGCTATTTCTCATAAGAGCTCCCTGAAATATGGTAGAGCCCATCTTGGCCTTTAGGAACCAGGGTGAACCCGATGATGAAGCATGACACTATTAGAGTGTGTGAGGGTTACTATACAAGGAGGTGTTGCTCCCAATAGTGGTAGAAGCAACTGACCACCCCTCGGACTGAGAACTGTGACTACACATTATACTTTAGTTCCGTTGTTGGGGTTGGACACTTATTGATAGTGGATATTGCATTGGAGGACGTATCCCTTCCCCCTTCCCTTGTGTGGAACTTCCTCTTTACCATTGAGGCTTGTGGGCCAGTTTTGTATGGATTGAAATTTACTTGCCAAGCCTTAAACTCCTATTTTATTACACATTAGTCACCACTAAGGGAGGTCCTAGGCAGCCCTAAGGAGAAGGTGCTGTGTATGTAAAAGGTAGGATATGTACTCCTATGTTATGCATGTCCTAGTAGTGATAAACACCAAAATTAGTTTTTCTCTGCTGTTAAGCCTACTGCTCTCATAGGCTAGCATTGTGAATTCCTTAATATAATATTAAGCTGTGATTCCTGATTAGAAAGAAGAAGCCTCATCATGTTTCATATCTTTTAAATGGTAGTGATAGATTCTCTTTACTGGTAAAGCTGGATTTAGCAATATTATTCTAGAAATGCCACTTTCAGAAAGTGAACATTTCTTTGCTCTTACTGCTCTGTGTGCCTTGCAGCCTGTCTTCAATACATGTCTGGGGTGAGTGACAGCTACACTTTGTGCATTCCCTTTAGACAGCCACGAACACAGGAAGGGAGTATGTGACGGAGAACTCATCTACGTTCATCTGCATTCTGATAGCACTTTCTAAGCAGGAAGAGAGGAGGTGCTGACACTTACACCTTAATAGGCAGTGTCCTGTTTTGTACCCAAAGGGCTGATTATCCCTTACTGATAGTCTGGGGCCAGGGTTGGGAGGAAAGGGGGCCTGTGCCACCCCCACTTCTAAAGCACAACTGGGCATTTGTACTGGGCCTCTGACCCTACCAACACAGTACACTACTGAACCTGTGAAGAACTGTGCCCTGAGTAAAGACTGCTGTACTACAAGGATTGCCACTCTGCTTCACTGCTGCTCTGGAAGAACTGCTTTTTAGCTTTGCTATGCTGTGCTGCTGCCTTCTGATCTCTGTCCTGTGGGAATAACGACTAGACCAATCTCACTTAAACCCAGAGTGACTCCAAGGGCTAGCTGGTGTGTCCTCTATTCTGAAGTCTCAGGCAGTGGTGGCTCCTCCGCTAACTCAATATTATTATCATTTTTGTTTTTTCTTGTTGCAGGCGCGGCAGCTCTGAGAAGCGGACGGGGCTGCTCTGCTGAAGGAGCAGGGGAGCGGAGGAGTGTTTTTCACTCCCTACATGTACATGAATGTTTGGCTGGCCATCTCTTTGGCTGGCCAAACATTCATGCACTTATAGCATGATCTCCACCTAGGCTGCATTACAGACTGGGTGGAGAACATGCCCTGGCCCCATTCCCCATCTGAGCGCCGAACCACGGTGCTCAGACCAATCACAACCCTGCATTGCAGCATTGTGATTGGCTCAGGGAAGCCTGGGTGTTCCCTGTGTCCTTCTTGTTTGGGCCTGAGGAAGGAGTGGAGAGACACAATGAGGACAACGCGGGACATGGACAGGCGGGTATGTTTTTTTTACCCTCTTCCCCCGCTTCCCTGCCCCGCCATACCCGATCAGTGCCATTTGACACTGGTCTCAGGGCCACTAAAGACTTCCTTCAACCCTGCAACAGCACATGGACTCTGCCATCTGTTGGTCCTGCCCTACCAAGTGTTCCAACCTGGTCCTGGGCCCTTGAAAGTGAGCTTCTGCTGTGCAGAATCATCAAAATTGATGCAGTGACAACTTTGCGCGATCCAAACTGATGCATTGCCCTTCGACACAAGAGCTGATCAACAAAATCACCTAAATGGACAGGATAGCTTAACGACGATGGACAGCGCCACTCAACGACGACATAACACTTGTATCATACAGGGTTCTTCGACAACGCCTTCTTTGTCTGTGTGGATCAGAGCCGACGATTTGACATTGATGCTTCCTCCATCCAAGGTACTTTTTCAGTGGGATCTGCGTGCGTCCCGTAGCCAGCTTGCCCTCTATTGTGGTTGCAAAAGACACACAATTGATGGACGGAATGAGGAAACAAGTCAAGAGATCTGGGTTAAATCCATCATTCTTTTGCTAACCAGGCTACCCCAATGTAGACCTGGCCATATGCAAATTATTCGTGAACCTGTGCCTCATTGAAACATTCCAGCCCAAACTGCCAAGCCAAGTCCTCACTGGACCGGAAACAAGCATCCTAGGACCGGTTTCGGGGTTTCACCCCTCTTCAGCCAGAATAGCTTGATTCCAGGGCACAGTGAGCCCAGGACCCACGTCTGGGCATACCTGGCACACTTAGGGCGAGAAAGCAAAAGACACACAATTGATGTACACAATGCAGAACAAATCAAAACATTCACCCCCAGTCAAGAGATTTGTGTTAAATCAATCATTCTTTTGCTCACCATGCCACCCCAGTATAGACCTGGCCATATGCAAATCAGTCTTGACCCTGTGCCTCATGGGAACAGTCCAGCCCAAACTGCCAAGCCAGGTCCTCACTGGACCGGAAACAAGCATCCTAGGACCGGTTTCGGGGTTTCATCCCTCTTCAGCCAGGATAGCTTGATTCCAGTGGCACAGTGAGCCCACGACCCACGTCTGGGCTTACCTGTAGCACTTAGGGCGAGAAAGCAAAAGACACACAATTGATGGACTCCATTGTGGTTGGCCTTATCTATAGATTTTCCTCGGTCCAGCGCGACCTTAAGTAACCCTTAAGAGCTATTTACGTCTAAGCTTTACGTTTCGATTTATTCTGAAAAAAACATAAGTCCTGTTCTACGTATTGGATTTTTGTCATTTAGGTTTTGTTTTACTCATAAAAATAGTCTACTTTTTTAAACCTGTGTGGAGTCTTTTTGTGGTGTTTTCATTGGGTTACATAGTGTGTACGTTGGACAAGTACCATACACATTGCCTCTTTAGATTGAAGAACCAGAACCTTTTGGGTCTGGCGGCGCAGGGTACGCCTTAATCTCCTAGGTTCTCCTGCTCAGCTACACAGAGACACGGGGACACTCCGTCGGCGTAAAAGATCAGATTTTATTAGCTGCAGCTAGTACAGTTGTCCTAGAAGTACACACGGTATGTTCTCAGGAGACTGCCACTTCACTCCATGGCGCACAACCGTATATAGTACATACGTGAAATATACATTAACCAAAGACACACCTAAAGCATTTATAAAGAACCAATAAGAAAGGTTGAAAAACAGAACAGAACCAATAGGAAAGGTTGAAAACAAAGTATCAAGTAACTCGAAGAGCCTCTCCTCCAACTGTGTTTGTCACCCCTCCCCAAGAACTAATTCATTAACAGGTTTGTGACCGACTCGCAGGTGACGAGATACGTTTGTGTGTTTTGGAGGACAGTTGTGAAACGAGAGAATACTAGCAGAGGACAGCGAAGTCCAGACGATAAGATAAAGTTAGAAGAGAATAGTGTGAACCAACAGATAGTTGAGACAGGGATTAGAAAAACCAGACGGGGATTAGTGTACTCAGCCAGTGCTAACATCAGCTTTGTAAATAGTGGCAGAAGGCTTATTTCGACACGAAGCTGCAGAAAAAGCAGAAAATACTATGTTCGCCGTGCTGCCTGAGTGAGGGCAACACAAAATGGCGGCGGAGCACAAAAGGGCGGGTCGATTCGATCACGATCGAAAATCGAATTTCCTCAGACCCTCCTTTTTCCAGAACTCAGGCAAGATAAATAGACTCACGTTAATCTGAGTCAATGTCGATGGCCATGAGGTCATCGAGCTGTTGCTGTAACATCATTCTAATACTCTCTGTTACTTGTGGTTTGGGTTTAGGGATGCACATAGTAGCACACAGGTCGCAGACGGCGGGACCACAGTGCATACAAAGGCAACAAGAGAAAATGATGGTCAAAACTACTCCAAGGAATGTCAATACCTTCCAACCCCATTTGGACAGTAGTCCCCAAAACCACTCCAATAATGACCAATCTCCTTTGTCCTGATGAATCGACTCAGAGATTATATGTAACTTAGAGATAGCTTGGTATACTGTCGGAGCGTCATCAGGTATGAAAATACAGCAACTTGACCCGATCAATTTGCACACTCCACCACGATCCGCAAAAACAAATTCTAAGGCAACTCAGTTTTGTAAAGTCATAAGACGATCCGCCTGTAGTTTTGCCGTGATATTATTTAAGGCTCCTACAGTGATGTCTATAGTGGTTTCTACGACACAAACCAGTTGCCTTATATTTCTGCTGTTGGCCATTGGACCCCAAAAAGGAAGAAATCCTTTGAGGAAATCTCCTCCCTCTTGTCCTGCTGTGTCTTTGGAGTCAATAATCCCTCTGCCATATCTGTTTCGATGATGATTTGCAGAAGCGGTGTATGTAGGGGGAAGAAGTAAAGCTATATAACAGGTACCAGAAAAGTCAGTTGGCAACCACGTGTAAGCCCTATCATGGCAGATAAAATACGTGCCTTGAGATGGTACTAGAGGCGGCGAGTTCTAAGAGGAGTAGACGTATGTGTGGGAACAGTTGTCTCTTTGTACGGTGTCAGTAGACTGACCATTCATTTGCAGACAGAAATTTCCCTGATGAGGAATAGTCCAAATCGGTGGAGATTTTCCTTGTTTAACCTTATCACTACATGAGCCCCCTCACAGCCATCGCACGCCCCCTCGCATCCATCGCACACCAACACAACCTCAACATCCTCACCTATGCCGACGACACCCAGCTGATCCTCTCCCTCACCAACGACCCTGCCACCGCCAGAACCAGCCTACACGAAGGGATGAAAGACGTCACCGAGTGGATGAAGAACAGCCGCCTGAAACTGAGCTCAGACAAGACGGAAGTCCTCATCCTCGGACCTTCTCTGTCCACCTGGGACGACTCCTGGTGGCCCCCTGCCCTGGGCAGCGCACCCAAACCAACGGACCACGCACTCAACCTGGGCTTCATCCTGAACTCCTCACTCACGATGACTAAGCAAGTGAACGCCGTCTCATCATCGTGCTTCAACACCCTGCGTACGCTCCGTAAGATCTTCCCTTGGATTCCCGCCAAAACCAGGATGACAGTCACCCAGGCCCTCGTCACCAGCCGCCTGGACTACGGGAACACCCTCTACGCCGGAACCACTGCCAAACTCCAGAAAAGACTCCAGCGCATTCAGAACGCCTCAGCACGACTCATCCTAGACATCCCACGCCAAAGCCAAATCTCCGGCCACCTGAAAGACCTGCACTGGCTCCCCGTCAACAAAAGGATCACGTTCAGACTCCTCACCCACGCACACAAGGCTCTCCACGACACGGGCCCGAAGTACCTCAACAGCCACCTCACATTCTACACACCCACCTGCCAGCTCCGTTCCGCCAGCCTCGCCCTCGCCTCCATCCCACGATTTCAGAAATCCACCATCGGAGGAAGATCCTTCTCCTACCTGGCAGCCAAGACATGGAACTCCCTTCCCACCCACCTTCGGCAGACCCAGGACCATCTCTCCTTCAGGAAACAACTCAAGATCTGGCTATTGGAGCAGTAGCTCCCCCCCTCCCCCTCAGCGCCTTGAGACCCTTACGGGTGAGTAGCGTGCTATACAAAAGGCCGATGATTGATTGATTGATCACTAAGGCTAGTGATATAATGGGTGACGTTCCAGTTAGTGTACGCTTTTCTTTCGTCAACGGAAATCTTACTGTTTTCCATGATTTTAGCCATAGCTACCATTCCCTTTATCAATGAGCTATGACTGAAATCCGGACCACCAATATATGACCTAACGGATCGTCTGAATTTGCTTTGATAGGCATTGGAGAAAATCACAAAATAAGCCCAAGCAGAACCCTCATAAGAAAACGGAAGAACTAAATACGGCATTCCTTTCTCTGTGGTATGTGGCAGAAGTCCACACAGCCAACAGTTAGTTGTATTGATCACTAATTGGTGTGGATGTAATAACTGGACGAATGAATTGTTGTAATATTCGGTTCTTCTAATGAGTTCATGCTGAGGAAGGGTATGAAATAGATGTGGAGAGACAGTAGAAGAAGACAAAAAGGTAGAAGGAGAGACAACTTTTTGCTGCAGGGCATTAATAATCCAACTTATACACGCCAGAAGGATACACAATAATATAATGATACACAAGGTTATACTAAAACGACTGTACATTAATCTACAGAATTCTTTCTTCATTATATTCTTTCTCTCTCTTTTGCCTAATGTAGTTTCCATCTTTCTAATGGATGCTCACGGCAATCTTCCTCAATCACTTAATTATGATTATCTGCCGTCCTATGACACTGCAAGTCCTGCAGGCCTATTGCCACTACTCAGGTCACAATCAAGACTCCTACCGTTACCCTGCAACCGGGATAGAATACTACATAGGAGAGAAAAAAATCTTAAGTGTTCTTCAGTCTGGGTCTTAGGTTATAGTGTTCTTTGTCAGGTACAGTTTGGTCTCGGAACAATGTTCTCGGATTTGTCGTATTCAAGCGACGATGTGGTGTTATTGCCTCCTGAAGAATGTCGTCGTCCTCTTTCTCAGACAATGTTCCATTCAGGCGTGCATCACTGAAAGGTACAAATCGTGGAACCTTCTCGCTCTCAGAGTCACTAATGCCCTTACTCATCCATTGATCAAAGGGTAGGGGCAAAGGCACTTTCTTACAATGCACGCCGTGAATCCAATTTTTCTTTCCTTCGACCTTTACTGCTGTTCTCGTCGTGAGGAGAACCAACCGAGGCTCCCTCCACCTGGGCTCCAAATTTTTCGTCCTTTGGAAATTCTTTATGCAGACCCAGTCACCTGGTCGGATGGAATGACCTGAGTCTGTGGAGGCCTCCGGCAAAGCACTCTGAACCTGTTGATGGAGAACACGCAATTTAGTTGTAAGTTCATGCAAGTAATCAATCAACATTGGATATGGCAAGTCTGAGTATTTCTTAGGGCGAGGGACTCCCCATATATTAGCTGGGCATCCAAACACCACTTTCTAAGGGCTAAGTCCCAAAAGAGAGTGTACAGCAGTTCTGGTGGATAGAAGAGCCAATGGTAAAGCATCAGACCAATTAAGTCCTGTACTAGCCTGCACTTTCGCTAGTTTTAGCTTCAAAGTTCCATTGTAGCATTCTACTAAACCCGCTGACTGTGGATGGTTTGCCACATGGAACTTTTGCTTGATACCAAGTCCCGCACAAACTTTCTGCATGACTTGGCCCACAAATTCGCTTCCATTGTCACTCCAGACAATGCGCGGCAAACCAAACCTGGGGAAAAATTCTTTTAGTAGAACCTTGGCTGTGGATAAGGCTGTATTGTCTTTTAGAGGGTATGCTTCTATCCACCTAGAGAAGGCGCATACTACTACCAGAACTTATTTGAGGTTGTTGCATCGCTCCATATGAATGTAATCGATCTGCAACACCTCAAATGGATATGTCGGAGGAGCAAAGTGACCCGCTGGAGTTGGGGTTCCCTTTCCTGGATTGTACATCAAACAAACAATACAATGTTTCACTACATTGTCTGCACACTTTGGGATTCCTTCATTTTGCCACACTGGAGCCAGAAGCTTGCATATACCTTTCGCACTTAAGTGGGCTGGACCATGCGCCTTAGTAACTACTGGGAGTACATAGGCATCTGGTAACAGCCAACGTTGGAGCTCAGATAATTCCACCCAACATCCCATCTCATCTAACATTCCTGTACTTTCTTTCCACTTGCTCAATTCTTTCTCTGTAGCCTCTTCCTGAATCGACCTTACACTTTCTACTGTATCCTCATACATTCCTCTCTCTCTAACCCAATTCGCAGGACCAGCAACATACATTCAACTTGTAGCATCTCTCGCTGTCTTTTTAACTACTTCATCTCATCTGCAAATGCATTTCCTCGACCAACATCATCTGTAATCTTCTTGTGTGCACTACACTTCACAATTGCTATCTGAGCAGGTAAAGAAAGTGACTCAAGAAGATCAGTCACCAGCTGACCATGTTGTATTTTAGTGCCATGTGCAGTAAGAAATCCCCTCTCTTTCCAAAGATGCCCAAAATTGAACGCTACACCAAAGGCATATTGACTATCGGTGTACACGTTCACTCTTTTTCCTTTTGACAACACACATGCTCTTGTTAAAGCTATCAGTTCAGCTGCTTGAGCTGAATTGTGTCTGATACGAGCTGTTTCCACAACTGTATGTAAAGTAGTAACAGCATAGGCTGAAACTGTATCTCCATTAGGAAGCTTAAAACAAGAACCATCCACCCATAGAATTCCATCCGGATTTTCTAGCGGCGTTTCTTTCAAGTCAATTCTTCCTTTTGTCTCTTCCTCAGTACGGAGGAAACAATCATGTTGGTTTTGAACGTCTTCATCTACTGGAAGAGGGAACAAAGTAGCTGGATTTAAAGTGTTACATCGTTTGATGTGTACATGACCAGCCAAAAGTGTCAACTCATATCCAGACAATCGAGCACTCGTAAGATGCTGTGTTTTCGTCGGTTTAGTAAGGTATCCACTGCATGCGGCACCATAACAATAAGTGTGTTGTCTAACACTACTCCAGCAGACTGTCGAATAGAAATTGCTGCTGCTGCTGTCGCTTTAAGACAACTAGGTAATGCTTTAGCTACCGGATCTAACGTAGCTGAAGAATATGCACATGGTCGCTGTTTGTCTCCAAAACGCTGCGTTAAAACTGACAACGCACAACCCTCTCTCTCATGAACATAGAGCGTGAACGGCTTACTGTAATCGGGAGTACCCAATACAGGAGCAGAACATAGCGCAGCACGCAAGTCAGTGAAACTCTGCTGACATTCGTCAGTCCATGGAAGGGGCTGAGGTGTATCTTTCACAGTGAGTGCCAACAGAGGTTTAGCTAACAGAGAGAAGTTAGGGATCCACTGTCTACAATAGGAAGTAATGCCCAGGAAGGCACGTACCTCCATTTGTGTGGATGGCACAGACATTTGCGCAATCGCCTGAATTCGTTCTGGGGTTAATCGTCGTCCCTCCTTCGATAGGAGATGACCCAAATAGGTAACCTCTCGACGGACATATTGTAGTTTGGAAGGTGAAACCTTATGATTCAGATTAAACAAATGGCGTAACAATGCAACAGTCACATTTTTGCAAATATCTTCTGAATTAGCAGCGATTAACAAGTCGTCCATGTACTGGATAAGAGCAGCACCAGACGGCAAATGAAAAGTATCAAGATGGCATTTTAAAGCTTGGCTGTAAATAAAGGGACTTTCACAAAAGCCCTGAGGTGCGCGCTTGAACCAGAAGCTTCGGCCTCCAAGAGAGAAGCCAAAAATATCTCTACTCTCTTCTGCAATGGGAATACTAAAGAAGGCATTCTTTAGATCGATAACAGAAAACCAAATCGCTGTGGAAGGTATCATTGTCAACAGAGCAGTGATATCTGGGACAACAGGAAATTGTGGTACAACAATTTTGTTTACCTCCCGAAGATCAATTACGAAACGATATACAGGAGGCTGAGAAGGATCAGTGCATTTAAGAACAGGAAGAATAGGACTATTGCATATCTTTCCTCTCGTTTCTTCAACCACACCCTTCTGAATCAAATCATGAATGATTTCCAAAAGCGCTCTTTCACCTTGAGTGGAAATTTTATATTGAGGAACGCGTGGCAATTCAGCATTGGGTTTGAGAGTAACAACATACGGTGGGATCTCAAGACAACCAACATCATTTGGACCCGTAACCCAAAGTGTTGCAGGAAGAGAGAGCAATTCAGGTGGGAATTGATCATTAGACAAATACATCGGAGAAGTCAATCTCTGTCCTAGAGTAAGATATACACCAGAGGGAGAACAAGATATCGTGGCATGTATTCTTTTCAATAGATCCGAACCCAATAGATTCTCGCCGCAACCATTCGTTAAGAGAAGCAGAGCTTCCAAATCATAAGGGCCAATTGAAATAGGCAAAGGGCAAGAGACCGGATTACGAACTGGGGTGCCAGAAAAACCTACAGATACATTTGTTAAGCCAGACAAAGGTGCCCCAGGGAGTTTTGAATGAATGATAGAACTTCTCATCGCACCAGTATCTAAAAGAAATGGCTCTGAAACACCCATTGCAGTGACATTAATATAAGGTCCACTCCGATCTACTGGAATCGACACAACTCCCTTACTTTGTCCATGGCTGTCCTAGTTAACATGAAGACCTTAATTCTCGCCTTCAACATAACAATCCTCATTGTAATACTGTGTAGACCGAGCGTTTTGCTGATCAAAGTAATTCACGGAATTAGAAGGAGGAAGGGAACGCTGTTCTTGGGTCAACATACCCCGACCTCTACCTCTATTTGCTGACTGGAGGCCAGCACGACCTCGTGAAGCAGATGGTGTCCCATTTCGCTGCAATAATACCGGACAACTATTCTTGAAGTGACCTTCCTCTCTACAAAAAGCACATTGACTAGGACCTAACGAAGGTCGCGGAATATATGGCTCAGGCTTTTGATACACCCTCTGAAACTGCGGAGGCTGTTGAAACTGGGGCTGAGCATAACGAGGTGGATAAGCCTGTTGCAAAAGAACCTTCGTTTTCAATTCTTTCGTCTTTTTCTCTTGCTTATCTCTTTCTTCTTTATCTCTATTTTCATAATATTGAGCAGTAGCCAATATCTGGGCTGAAGAAGAAACAGCCCATGAACTTTCGGAGTCTTTCAACTTATGCGACAGCTCGGGAAGCAAATTAAATACAAACTTATCTACAAATAACCGCTGTCCACCTTCCGTAGTCATGTCCTGACCACTGTGATCAATGAATGTCTCCTCGAAACGAGTGAAGAAATCGGAGACACTCTCATCTTTCTTCTGTTTACATGCGGCTAGTTTATCCCAGTTAACTCTTAAGGCAGGCATCATCGTTTTCATTAATGTAATAATCCTACCAGGGAGTTCTGAAATCAAAGCATCAGGCTTCGCACCACCCACTTGGTTTCTATCTGCGGCAATGATAGCACAGTCTCCACCTAATTCTTGGGCATGATTCTCTTTACGAATCCTAGCCCATAATGCTTGTGGAACTACATTCCCCATCAACATATCAATAGCTGCTAAATTCATGATGCAGGCTTCAACAGTTTGTGACAACTCTTTATAATAAGCTGCAGGGTTCTTACGAGGATCCGGTAGAGACTGTTTAAGGGCTAAAACTTCAGATCTTTTCCAGGGGACATGTACCCATATTCGCTGGAAGTGAGCAGGAATAAGTGGAACGTTACCTGCTGCTGCAACCTCTTCTCTCCATACCGGAGGAACCTCTCTCATTGGATAATTTTTCAGTGTCAACCTAAATGAGGGATCGGAATCTAGAAAAGTCTGGGAGGTAAATAAGGTTCTAAAGGAAACAAGTGTCTTTACAGCGTCCTCAACCTTAGAACCCACAATGAGTCCCTTATTAAATTTGCCTGAATATCTAACAGACCCTGAGGATCCGAACCCAAGTCCATATCCTCCCATCCTTTAATAAGAGTATCACACATAGCATTGAAAACATATCTCTGCGTAGGCGCATTCCACTGTGAGAAGGTAGGCATAGTATCAGGTACACTATACCGAGGACCCTTTTCAAACCATTTACGAGCAAGAGAGTCCAACATTTCTCGTTCTTCGGAAGCTGGGAACTGACTACGAGACTGTCTTCGAGAAAATGCCGGGGACACATTTAATGCCTCAAAGAAAGGTGATAAAAGACCAGAGACCGTTTCCGTAAGTCGTTTACACATAGACTGAGAATTGGACATAAGAATAGGGCACAAAGTATTAGACGAACTAACGGAAAAGGAGTCGGTAATTACCGGAGGAGCAGAGGGCAAAGAAGACGAAGGCAGAGGAGTCGAAGGCAAAGCCGGCAGAGGCGGCAATACCTGAGGGAGCAAATGTGGAAGAGCCGGAGCAAGCGGAGGCGCAACTGGCGGCTGAACAGGCTGTAACAACTGGGGTGCATTAGCACCTTGTGCATAGTGCGGAGGCAATCTCAATAGGTGAGACATCAAGGAATCCTCTTCTAAATCCTTTCTTTTATCAGAGGGGGAAACTGGCAACATCGGATAGCATTTATCTATCGCCATACGATGCTGTCTCTCTGAAATCTCCATCGCATTATCGACTTCATCATCTTTAAACAGTTGAGCAGCCTGTATAATGGTCATACCCTGTACTTTCTTATCTCGTTTTTCCTGCTTAATTTTCTTCTGTTTGGCTTCCTTACGCCAAAGGCGGAAAGAGTCAAACATTGCCGGCCGGGCTTTTCTTTTGAATAAAACTGCTTCCAAATTATCTAGTATGTCAGGCTCAAAACTACCATTTTCTGGCCATTTTAAAACACCATCATTCTTCGTGTATCGGATCCATGCCTCATTAAAGGCAATGGGGCCAACACCATGTTTAGATTAGAGCTCATAAGTGGGAGTTCCAACCGAAGGAATTGGACAAGAGTCCTCAAGCCGGGAATCCCTATTACAACCAAAGCAACAAAGCTTTCCAAACTTAGTCAGACCAGGCATCTCGTGATTTCACCGGACTGTTCACAAACATCAAGGGGGCAAACTCAGTTTACGCAGCACAAATGCACCTACCCCTCGGCTTTGGCTATTGCAATAGTCAAATCTAAGAACTAGAGGAACTAAGGAACCAAGAAAACAAAGGACCAAAATTGTGGGCGCGACACACCAAATACTTAACTAAGGATGTCTTCTTACGCCAATAGAGGCCCCGTCTATCGTCTCGCTTTACCATACATCATCGAAAGAGGGCCAAGGCAGGGCGGCAGTCAGAGCAGCAGTCGTCAGTAGCCATCAAGAAGGAGTAACCACGCTGCAAAAGACCGTCGGACCACTTTCGACATACAGGGGTCGCTTAATGTGGCTCGCGATTCCTCCAGAATTTTCTTGCGGTGTTCCTCACGACCTTCAGGCAGAACCACTACCTCTGAAGCCGCCCCACGTTGGGCGCCAGTTGAAGAACCAGAACCTTTTGGGTCTGGCGGCGCAGGGTACGCCTTAATCTCCTAGGTTCTCCTGCTCAGCTACACAGAGACTCAGGGACACTCCGTCGGCGTAAAAGATCAGATTTTATTAGCTGCAGCTAGTACAGTTGTCCTAGAAGTACACACGGTATGTTCTCAGGAGACTGCCACTTCACTCCGTGGCGCACAACCTTATATAGTACATACGTGAAATATACATTAACCAAAGACACACCTAAAGCATATAAAAAGAACCAATAAGAAAGGTTGAAAAACAGAACAGAACCAATAGGAAAGATTTGAAAACAAAGTATCAAGTAACTCGAAGAGCCTCTCCTCCAACTGTGTTTGTCACCCCTCCCCAAGAACTAATTCATTAACAGGTTTGTGACCGACTCGCAGGTGACGAGATACGTCTGTGTGTTTTGGAGGACAGTTGTGAAACGAGAGAATACTAGCAGAGGACAGCGAAGGCCAGACGATAAGATAAAGTTAGAAGAGAATAGTGTGAACCAACAGATAGTTGAGACAGGGATTAGAAAAAACAGACGGGGATTAGTGTACTCGGCCAGTGCTAACATCAGCTTTGTAAATAGAGGCAGAAGGCTTATTTCGACACAAAGCTGCAGAAAAAGCAGAAAAGACTATGTTCGGCGTGCTGCCTGAGTGAGGGCAACACAAAATGGCAGCGGAGCACAAAACGGCGGAGCACAAAATGGCGGGTCGATTCGATCACGATTGAAAATCGAATTTCCTCAAGATAAGCCTGACTTCTCTGTGCTGCTGTGTATTTCCTATAGGCCCACTGTGTTTTCTCTGTTATGTTAGTCTAACTGCACATAATAACCAGCATTTGCTTTGCACATGTTACAAAAGAACACACTTGTTTTGTGCTACACATTTATTTTTTAAATAGGCTGCACATGCTTTGTTATTTAGTTCTTCAGCTGAGATTCAGAAGGAACATTCAATACAAGGTTGAAAAACACTGTGCCCTGTTTTCTCTGTGGTTCGGCTCTAACATCTAGACATAACAGAAAAATCCAGCTGCTGTTTAAACAGGCAATTCTTATCATATAAGCTGGGATGTGTCATTTTGAAAACAGAGAGGAAGCCTTCTCGCAGAGCAAAGGGCCTGAGATGAGAGAGTGCTCCGATGACTGAGGTGTAGAACAACTGCCAATGTACCCAGGTATGGGGTCCCCCACTAATCCCAGAGATCTATAACACTGTGTTTCTAAAGTGACTGTAGGCTTAGGCAGATCTGTCCTTTGATATTACTGGGCTTTTTATTGTGTCCAGTCTGCGGACTATGATATTCACATTTTTGACGTGTATATGTCTTTAATTGCAGTGCAGTTATTACAAAATAGATCAATCAATCAATAAGGGAATTGTGAAGCGCGTTACTCACCCGCGAGTGTCTAAAGGTGCTGGTGGGAAGGGGGTGCGGCTCTCAGTCAGCCAAAGAGCCAGGTCTTGAGGCTCTTCCTGGAGGTGTGCAGCATGGGGGGTATCTGATGTTGACCGGGAGCTCGTTCCGAACCTTTGCCGCAATGTAGGAGAAGGCTCTTCCACCCGCTCTGGTTCTGCGGATGTGCTGGATTTCTCTTGGGTGCGTGGAAGGAGACTCTTTTGTTGAGGTATTTGGGTCCGGTGTTGTGGAGAGATTTGTATGAGTGGGTGAGAAGCTTAAAGGTTACTCTCTTTTTGACGGGGAGCCAGTGGAGGTCTCGTAGGTGTTGGATGATGTGTTCATGTAGTGGGACGCCGAGGGCGAGCCTGGCTGCGGTGTTCTGCATGGTCTGGAGTTTGTGCAGCATGTATTTGTTGATTCCAGCATACAGGGCATTTACGTAGTCCAGTCTGCTTGTTATGAGTGTGTGGGTGACGGTCTTTCTGGATTTGGGGGGATCCATTTGAAGGTCTTGAGAAGGATGTGCAGTGTGTTGAAGCAGGTAGGGAAGATGGTGTTGAGGTGGTGGGCCATGGTGAGGGAGGAGTCAAGTATGATGCTGAGGTTGCAGGTGTGGTCCGTTGGGGTGGGGGGTTGCTGAGTGCGGTTGGCAACCAAGTGTTGTCCCAAGTTGAGGGGGTAGGTCCGAGGACGAGGACTTCAGTCTTCTCCGAGTTCAGCTTCAGACAGCTGTTGCTCATCCAGGATTCTATGTCTTTTATCCATTCCTGGAAGCTGATTTTGCTGGTGTTAGATTCCTTCATGAGGGAGAGGATAAGCTGGGTGTCGTCAGTGTAGGATACTATGCTGAGTCTGTGCTGTCTGACGATGGTGGTGAGGGGGGCCAAATAGATGCTGAACAGCGTGGGGCTTAGCGATGATCCCTGGGGAATAATGCAGTTGATCTCAGGGGGCTCGGAGAGGAAGGGCGGGAGTCTGATGCTTTGGGTTCTGCCAGTGAGGAAGAAGAGGAGCCAGTCAAGGGCGGTTCCCTGTATGCCAGCGTCATGGAGTCTGGCTGCGAGAGTTCGGTGGGAGACAAAGGTGACGTTGACGGTGCATCGTTGCTTGGGTGTAATGGTGGGGGCAGCTCTGCGGAAGATGTGCAGCGGGCAGGGGTCCATGGGGGCTCCAGAGTGCGTGCTCTTCATGGGCGTGGTGGTATCTTCAGTGGAGACCGGGGTCCAGGGGGTGATGGTAGGCTGGCTGTCACTGCTGGAGGAAGGAGTGGTTTCAGGAGACTGTTCGCTGAAGTTGTCGTAGAGGGCCTTGATCTTTAGATGGAAGTAGAAGCCTAGCTTGTTGCAGAGATCGTGGGAGGGAGTGATGTCAGTGGCTTCACTGGGGGATTTAGTGAAATGCTGGATGACACTGAATAGTTCCTTAGAGTTGCTAGAGTTGGGGAGGATTTTGTTCAGGACAAAGGTCCTTTTAGAGCACAATACTTTCAATAAATATTGTAAGCTTTTTTCGCGTCTTTTTTTGTTTATTGCGAATATGTATGAGTGATAGAACGAAAGGTGATGGCCTGCTAGTGCAATCCCTGAGAGAATCTAGAGTGTTGTGTTCTGGGGTGCAAGTTACTTGTTTCTCTGGAAATGTTAGAAGAGCAAGTAAGGCACTATGAGCTAGCCTGGATTTTGGGTCCGTAGGTAATGATATGGTATAGTGACTCAGTTCCTACCTACTGATGTTCTGTAGTTCTGTTTCTAAGCATAATCCCTGCAACAGTGCCAAGCTACCAGTGGGTGAGCATGGGTTATCTTTTAGTGTGTGTCTAGCTTAGCCTGACTAGAGTGGGGGTTACTTCTTATACAGGGTGCATACACTGACATCCAGAAACCCCAGTTCTTACACTTATGCCATGTACATTTGGATCTTAAGAATTAACCAGACTTAAGGCCTAAGGCCAACCCCCACACTCATGACCGAGCAAACTCTGTTGCACAAGGCCCTAGTCAAGCACAGCAGGAAGGCCCCATCCTTGGAATCAACTGCACGAAGCCTTTACTCAAGTGCATAAAGGGTAGACCCAATGGTACTGGGGCCTGGGTAAAGTACAGTACAATAGGAAATGGTCCCAGTAAGCACTATTTGACATATAATTACTACAAAGAAAAACTAACACATCAAAAAGCAATACAGGCGAAAATTAAACTGAGTAGTGTTATTTAATCACACCCTCATTTTCAACAAATGTTATCGAAGAATACATTAATTATTATTAGAAATGTGCCCAGAAGGAGAGAAACAGGGGTAAGGGGAATAAAAGTGAATTGTGTGGGAATAGAGTGTTGTGGGGGGACAAAAGAATTGGTGCAATCCAAAAATTGATATACAATATACAAAACTGGCTTATTTACTATGTGACGTGGAGAGTCACATAGTTAACACATAGCCATGCTGTTTGATAAAACACAGTACAAGAATATCCATTGTTTAAAGCTGGCGTAGGGTAAAGTGTTGACGTTTCGACCCCAAGGATATGTAGGTAAATGTCCACCTTATGGCGGGGTCTTCCTCAGGACTGTGTGGGGGGATTAGGGCACCTAAGGTACAATGAGAGAAGAGTTAGGGAAAATTGTCTCAGGAGAGACAAAGAAACTTAAAAATAATGGGAAAAACAAGGTCCTTTAATTTACCATAGGAGACCAAATCAACACGAAAATAGGCACTCTGCCTCATTGGAGGGAGAGCATAATAACTGCATCTGCAAGAGTAAGATGTTGTTGATGCATAAGTCTCGGTCTACGATTTATAATCGGTGACATACCTAAAAATAGCCTGGTATTATCTAGAGTAGTGACTTTGAATACATAAACATACGTTAAAAACAAACTACCAAATTGACATTGAATACATAAACATACATAAAAAACAAACTACCGTGCATATTGAATAAACAACACACTTACAATTAAACAAAGATACAGTAAGGTGGAGGCAAATGTACACTTACACTTTGGCAGAAAGAATTTTGAAAATCACCTATCCGGCCTAATAAAATCACAGCAGCCGCAGTCATCAGCTGTGGCCAGTGTATAATTATTACACTAATATTAAACGAAAGTCAAAATACAACCACCAGAATTGCACGTGGCCCGTCAGCAAACCAAAAGAACTACACACAATGGCACTCAATTACCTGATTTAAAGTCAACATAAGTATCTCAATGGACCAATTTCCTCCTGAAAATACAAGTATGTCCCACGAGGGCGCTCAATCTGGGGAAAAAGGTAGCCATAAGTAATAATAACAGAAAAACTCACCGCTCCTTGGTGGTCAGATGTGAATCTGGGAATATTTACTTTAGTTTTCACCGGACCTGAAAAAATATATATAACAGCCAATGGCTAAAGATCATAAAACTGTCTGAGGTTCACTTCAAAACTAGCCGAAATGAGAGGCTATCTCTCCAAGTCCTTACCGCAAAAAAGCTGACTGTTCTCTGAAAGAGTCGGGAGACTGGTCGCTCACCCGGTGTGCATAAATGAAGTGGTGCGAACGAGACGTCCCCACGATGGCATCACATTACAGGGAGATGCAAATTAGGAACGTCATCGTTACGTAGCCACCAAGGGCACAAAAATAAATGATGGGCTCAGCGTAGTAAACACAAGGGGCACTGAAGTGTAGTTATATGTAAAAAATGACCCCGCATTTGTTACGAGTGAAAGGAAAGGAGTTATAAAGTATGAAGTGTCAAACCAAAATCCCTCCCACTCGAAAGTGTGGTCTCTTGAATGGGCTCATTAAATGGATATACCATAAGGAACAAAATGATATTTAGAGCCATGCCCAGAACATTACACACAATTTTGTTCATTGTTACACATATTGAGACATGAAGATACAATAAATAGCAGTTTTGGATCATATAACAGCTACATGTCAGGCCTCTAGAGTGTGAAGTAACAACTGTGGGGGCAACACTAACTAAGGCGTGTAGTCCAAAAACAAAAAGACTGGTGAAAAAGAATCTTTGGACCGAGTTAATTCGGCAACGAAATTCCAAGCTGGCCGCCGCTGCAGAAGACGCAACGGCGGTCTAGTTTTTCTATCTACAGGTGTCCAGAATCCAGGTGAAGCACACACTCCGTGAAGAGCGCGCACTTCACTGAAGTAATTTTCGAGTGCGCAGCTAGAATTAGAGTTCCAGAGCATCACGTCGGGTTTTCGTCCGGTATTCGTTTTGCTTCCCGTCGGAAGTAGTACAGAGTAGAGTTTAATACCTGGTTATAGTTTAGTAGAGGAAATATCGTAAAATCTGAAGAAGACAATTTTCTCGGCATTACTCACCTGTACCAGTTTCGGAAACCAGTCAGCAGCTTCGTCTGAAGTTAGAGATACTTCAGCGCCACCTAAGGATCGAAGAACAGAAGACCGAAGCTCAGTATAATTATTTACAGAAAAGTCGTGAATAAAACAAATGAAAATTTAAGAGCGTAAATAGATGGTAATAAGTACAACTTACCACTGTAGGAGATGAGACAGAACCTATAAGGAAGAAACAAAGTGCAAGGTTATTTTCTAGGGAAATTTAGTAGACATCAAATTAACAGAAAGATCGACGACCAGCACCTATGGCAGTGCCCACTGATTTTCTAGTGGCTCAATTTTCCATTGCCATGATGAAGAAAGTTTTCTTGTTCCAAGGGAGTTTTTATCTACAGACAAAAGGAGTAGCAATGGGGGCAGCATTCGCCCCAGATTTGGCCAACATTTTTATGGATGATTTTGAAAGAAGGTATATCCTTAATACCATTAATCCATATCAAAACATGTTTACGTTATGGAGGAGATATATCGACGACGTTTTGATTCTGTGGACAGGTACCAGGATTGAGCTTGATGCATTCCACACCTGGCTCAATTTACAAAATCAAGACATTCAATTTACGATGCAGTCTGATCCCAAAAGGATTCATTTTCTTGACATTACCATCTTTCAGGAAGAGGATAGACTACATACCACTCTTTTCAGGAAACCAGCAGAGCGGAATTCGCTCTTACGCCACAATAGTCACCATCCTCGTGGCTGAAGGGACAATTTACCGGTAGGACAATTCCTACGGATCCGTAGGAATTGCTCGAGGAAAGATGATTACATGATGGAATCGGAGGATCTGAGCAAACGCCTACTTGAACGAGGCTACCCAAACAGACTTATAAATAAAGCTAGGAAGTGGGCATGGTTCAGCCCACGAGAAGATCTATTGACTGTAAAGGATAGAAGTGACACTAGCCCACAGAGGATGATCTTTGTAACAACCTATTGCACTCAGAGCAATGCCATTCGGAAAATAATCAACAAACATTGGAATCTGATATCGGATGATATTGAACAAAAGGATCTTCCTATGCACTCTTTTAAGAAGGCGAAGAGTGTAAAAGATCATGTGGTCTGCTCCTTCCTAGAGAGTCCAGCACCACCCTCTTCACAGACCCTTTGGAATTTACCAATAACATGTGGTCACTTCAAGTGCGGACAGTGTAAAGCATGCCAAATGACCATCCAGACTAAGAGATTTGTCCACAAACAGAATACCATTGATCTGCTGTCATTTACCAACTGTAACACCAGCAATGTAATTTATTGTATAAAGTGCCCATGCGGACTCATCTATGTGGGCCAAACTCAACAAAAAATCAAAGCACGAATACTGCAACATTGTAGTAAAATAAGATGTGCGGTGCAAGGGGCACCCCTAGTGGATCATTTCAGAATGAAAAATCATAGACCTGAGGAAATTGAGTGGGTCGTGCTTGAAAAGGTGACCTTGGGACCTAGAGGGGGCAATATGGGGTCCATCCTAAACATAAGAGAAGGCAAATGGATGACCCGCCTTGACTCTATTGTTAATGGACTCAACAAACAAGATTCTAGCTTTGCCCAGTTAGCCTGCATTACATGAGAGCAGTGTAGTACTGACTTCCAGGTTTTTCCATAATGAGCTACAGTCAGCTTGCATTATATGAGAGCAGTGCTACACTATCTCCCAGGTTTATTCATAATAAGTCTGGGGTAGGTTCATATGAAATAATACGTTTCTGAAACATACTTAAATTGTTTTTTATACTATGCAGCCACGTGGTAATCTAAAATCTATCTATGATGTTTTGTAGCCTTTTGGTTACATTTTTCAAATTTTTTTAGAGATTCGCGTGCCATCACTAAGGCTTAGAACATGTAGCCGTTATATGATCCAAAACTGCTATTTATTGTATCTTCATGTCTTAATATGTGTAACAATGAACAAAATTGTGTGTAATGTTCTGGGCATGGCTCTAAATATCTTTTTGTTCCTTATGTTATATCCATTTAATGAGCCCATTCAAGAGACCCCACTTACGAGTGGGAGGGATTTTGGTTTGACACTTCATACTTTATAACTCCTTTCCTTTCACTCGTAACAAATGCGGTGTCATTTTTTACATATAATTACACTTCAGTACCCCTTGTATTTACTACGCTAAGCCCATCATTTATTTCTGTGCCCTTGGTGGCTACGTAACGATGACGTTCCTAATTTGCATCTCCCTGTAATGTGACGCCCACGTTGTGACGTCTCGTTCGCACCACTTCATTTACGCACACCGGGTGAGCGACCGGTCTCCCGACTCTTTCAGAGAACAGTCAGCTTTTTTGCGGTAAGGACTTGGAGAGATAGCCTCTCATATCGGCTAGTTTTGAAGTGAACCCCTGACAGTTTTATGATCTTTAGCCATTGGCTATTATATATATTTTTTCAGGTCCGGTGAAAACTAAAGTATATATTCCCAGATTCACATCTGACCACCGAGGAGCGGTGAGTTTTTCTGTGATTATTTCTTTTCGGCAACGCTTACCGTGGCAGCTTTTCATTTATGGCTACCTTTCTCCCCAGATTGAGTGCCCTCGTGGGACATGCTTGTATTTTCGTGAGGAAATTGGTCCATTGAGATACTTATGTTGACTTTAAATGAGGTAATTGAGTGCCATTGTGTGTAGTTCTTTTTGTTTGCTCACGGGCCACGTCCAATTCTGGTGGTTGTATTTTGACTTTTGTTTAATATTAGTGTAATAATTATACTCTGGCCACAGCTGATGACTACGGCTGCTATGATTTTATTAGGCCGGATAGGTGATTTTCAGATTCTTTCTGACCAAGTTTAAGTGTACATTTGCCACTACCTTACTGTATCTTTGTTTAATTGTAAGTGTGTTGTTTATTCAATATGCACGGTAGTTTGTTTTATACGTATGTTTATGTATTCAATGTCACTCTGGTAGTTTGTTTTTAACGTATGTTTATGTATTAAATGTCACTACTCTAGATAATACCAGGCTATTTTTAGGTATGTCACCGATTATAAATCCTAGACCAATACTTATGCATCAACAACATCTTACTCTTGCAGATGCAGTTATTATGCTCTCCCTCCAATGAGCCACAGTGCCTATTTTCGTGTTGATTTGGCCTCCTAGCGTAAAGGACCTTGTTTTTCCCATTTTTTTTAAGTTTCTTTGTCTCTCCTGAGACAATTATCCCTAACACTTCTCTAAATTGTACATTAGGTGCCCTAATCCCCCCACACAGTCCTGAGGAATACCCCGCTGTAAGGTGGACATTTACCTACATATCCTTGGGGTCGAAACGTTGACACTTTACCCTACACCAGCTTTAAACAACGGATATTCTTGTACTGTGTTTTATCAAACAGCATGGCTATGTGTTAACTATGTGACTCTCCATGTTACAGTGGCTTAGTAAATAGGCCCGTTTTGTATATTGTATATACATTTTTGGATTACACCAATTCTTTTTTCCCTCACAACACTCCATTCCCACACAATTCATTTGTATTCCCCTTACCCCTGTTTCTCTCCTTCTGGGCACATTGCTAATAATAATTAATGTATTCTTCGATAAAATTTGTTGAAAATGAGGGTGTGATTAAATAACACTACTCAGTTTAATTTTCATCTATATTGTTTTTTGATGTGTTGTTAGTTTTTCTTTGTAGTAATTATATGTCAAATAGTGCTTACTGGGACCATTTCCTATTGTACTTTACTCAAGTGCAGCAGATTCAGTGCAAGGCTTGGCCTACGGTCTGTCTTTGCAGAAGTTCTACCCATACCAACTATGCCCTGTGGTCATCTTTAATGATCAGAGTGCTCTCTGTGCATGGCCAAACATCTTACATTGCAAAAGGCTAAGCATAGTTGCTCTGTGGATTTTCCTTGTCCTCTCTTCAGGACTTACAGCCCCAAAAATATTTTCAGTTTATCCAACATATATAGAATCATCTGTGGGTGTGGAAACAGAAGCATATTCACAATGTTAACTTAAAATATAAATGATGACTTACGGGCCCTGCAAATTCGAGGAATACTGTGAGAAGAAAGTGTTTTTTCTATTTTTAGGTGCAATGGATTTAGCAATTTTGAGAACGTTCCCTGCAACTTTTAACCCCCTAACAGATCGTCGAAAACTCTCCAAAGTGAGCCAATATGAATTGAGAATACATTAAGAAATGATTGTGCAGTTTTGTCAAATGGGCAGTTTTCTTTATGTCATCACATATGCAGTGGGATATAACTGTTACTACAATGTTGGTAAAGCTGACTGTACAGTGAAGGATAGAAGAACATAATAGATAATGGATAATAATTGTAATGTTTCGTCAGTACTTTTAAAAAAGGACTGTAATATATAGTAAGGAAATAGTATACTTGATCAAAGAAGAAACTTAACAGTGGCGGCTGGCATTAATAGGTGTGGCGGGCAGGTATAAAGGGTGGAGGGAAAGGGGGCAAATAAAAAATAAAACGTACCTTGTGTCCGTGTCCCGCGTCATCCTCATTGTGTCTCTCCACTCCTTCCTTTGGCCAGCACAGGCAGGACACTGGAAACCCCCAGGTTCCCCAGAGCCAATCACAACACTGCAATACAGCGTTGTGATTGGTCTGAGTGCTGTAGTTGGGCGCTCATACAGGGAATGGGGGCCTGGGCATTTTCTCCAGCCAAGCTGTAATTCAGCCTGGGTGGAGAGCATGCTATATGTGCATGAATGTTTGGCCGGCCCAAGAAGGCCGGCCAAAAATTCATGGCCAAGTAAGGAGGAAAAGCACTCTTCCCCTGCTCCTTCAGCAGAGCAACAGCACCCCACCCGCCCGCCTCCCAAACCTTCCCAAAGCTGCCAAGCCTGCAACAAGAAAAAGTAAAATGATAATAACATTAGCTTATTATCATTTTATTTTTTCTTACAGTTACACTGCTGAATAGCAGTGGGGCAACGCCTTCGATTTTCTTGTTCTGGATGCTCCAATGAGAACTACCTGTCCGGGTACCTGGAAAGGATTGTCTGTTATTATCAGATATGTAATTTGAGAAGATGTGAGTAATGTAATTTATGATGCTATTTGAGATTGGTGTTGTCACATGTATACTGTTTATAATGCTTACAATAACTGACACATTTCAGTGTTTTTCATTTTGCATTGCAACCATAACAAAAGTATTACCCCTTAACTGCCCCACTGGCATGCATATGTTCATACCATAAAAAGCTATACCCAGTACTTCCTAGTTAGACCTAGTTTGCTAGGCTACAAGGCACAAATGTTAAGGGTAATGCCCCTCAAACAATAATACACGGTTCGTACAACACTGGAAGATTTAAGTGGTATAAGTGTGCAGTGGCATCCCAGCAGTCAAAGAGTTAACTGTGGTTTTTCACAGAAATTCATTTTATGATTTATGATAATAGTTGAACGTTAATATTTGACTGTCTACACTCACTATAGTGTATTCACTTTTTGCTGTTGTGTTAGGGGTCTAATGATAAAACATAAGCAGTAAGATGAATAAGTGAGAAACATTTCTTAAAGTCTTAAGTAAATGAGAATAGAGGAAATTGTTTTAAAAAAACATACAGCATCCATTATTAGAAGATACAGATTATGTACGGGTTGCAAGATCAAATGACCAATCATGAATTTATTGGAAAATCCTGTACTCTTCATTGTACAACATTTAACAGTGAATTAAGTTGTCACTGCCAGCATGTGTGCATGACCTAGAGCAAAAGGACATAAATCCAGATGTAGATTTCAACAGATCTGATGTATGCCCTAATTTAGAGTTAGAGATGCGACTGCCAAGTGACTAAGTTGGCAAAGGCACCGATCCCAGCCCAACCAGCGTTGCCCATCCTATTTAGCATTCCTAATTATTATTATAGGAATATAGTATTCCTAATTATTTTACAAGATGTGCTTCCTCTGACAGCAACAGTTTCAGAAAAAAAAAGATTGAGTAGCAACTCTCTATGCAATGGCTGTATGGCTACTCGTCAGAGCACACATAGAAAGAGGAAAACACCTCTAAGGGTTGTTTTATTGCAGGAAGGTGCCCCTTCCTGCACAAAAACAATCCTGACTGTAACAAAGGCACCCTTGAACCATGGTACATGGGTCTCTGTATCGGTGCTAGGCTGCTGATTCTGGTAAATATGCCCCTAAGTGTATAGGGTGAGAGAGCAGTAAAGGAAAAGTTTCCTTTGGACTCATAAGAAATTATACACCATAGTTCACTGAAGCGTGATCCGGTCGATGGCAATGTTTGAATTGTATTTCATGGTTGTTTAGCTCAATACCCGAGCCCTAAACACTAGCCAGAACCCCCAAGCCCTAAGCAATACTCTGAGCACTAAAAACTACTTGGCCCCCAAGTCCTAAATACTACCCGACCCCCAGGCCCTAAACACTACATTAACCCCCAACTGAGCCCTAAAAACCACCTCATCCCCTCCCTGAACCCTAAAAATGTCCCCAACCCCCTGAGCCGTAAAAACTACCCCATCCCCTGTTCCCTAAAAATGACTCTTAACCCTCAAAACCTACCCCTCACCCTTAAAATCAGGCCCCAGCACAACTTACCAGACCACGTCCTCTCATGATCCTTCCTCTTCCTGTGCCTGCCCATCCCACCATCTAGACCGCACACGGCCTTAACCGTGCATATGCGTGGTTAAGGCATATGCATGGTTAAGGCAAGCGTGGTTCTGCTTGCGGGGAAATGGCATGTGTGGCTCAGCCCGCATTGTAAAGGCTATTTTCCCTTTAGTCACCTTCTGAATTCTGTACAAGAGGGAGATGCTCATGGGTGGAGGGACAAATCATTTCTGGAGTTGGTGGTGAGATAAGAGAAGGAATGACCTCCATTGTAGCTTCGGCGGATGTGGGGAGTGTGTGCAAGTGCGAGGGAGGCAAAGCATAGGTGTCTGGCAGGCTGGAGGAAGTTCAGGCAGCGGTTTATGTCGGCTGGAGCCTGGTTGTGGAGGGCCAGCATCTTGAACTGGCATCTTTCTTTTCTGGACTGAGAGCCAGTAGAGGCCCCTGAGGTATGGGGCAATGTGGGTCCATTTGGGGAGGTTGAGGATGACTCTGACCACTGTGTTCTGTATGGTCTTGAGTCTCTTGAGGAGTTGGGTGGTGATTCAAGCATTGAGTGTGTTTCCTTAGTCTAGCTGGCTGGCAATAATGGCTTGAGTGACTGTTTCCCTGGCGCTGACAGGGACCCATCTGAAGATCTTTCTGAGCATGAGGAGGGTGAGGAAGCAGCCTGAAGAGACTGTGTTGATTTTGCGTTTCATGGTGAGTTAGCTGCCTAGGATGATGGCAAAGTTGCATGCGTGGTCTGTCGGTGTGGGTGTTGGTCTGAGTTCTGCAAGCCATCAGGTGTCGTACCATGGGGAATCGCTGTCCCCGAAGATCAGCACTTCAGTCTTGTCCGTATTGAGTTTAAGGCAGTTTGTCTTCATCCAGTTGGCAACATTCGTCATGGCATTGTGGAAGTTGGTTTTGATAATGCAGGGGTCTTCAGTGAGCGAGAGGATGAGCTGGGTTTCCTCTGCATAAGATATGCTGTTGAGTTCATGGGTTCTGACGACATCAGCCAGGGGTGTCCTGTGGATGCTAAACAAAGTAGGGCTTTGGGATGAGCTTTGAGGAACTCCGCGGATGATTCCTTTAGGCTCTGAGGTGAAGGGTGGCAGGCAGATTCTCTGTGTGCATTCTGTAACAAAGGGTGTGATCCATTTGAGGGTGTCTCCTTGGAGCCCGATGTGGTGAAGTCTTTTGAAGAGGGTGTGGTGGTGTACGGTGTCAAATGCAGCTGAGAGGTCAAGGAGGATCAGGGCAGCAGTGTAACCCCAATCGATAAGGGTTCAGATGTCGTCGGGGGTGGAAATAAGCGTGGTCTCTGGGCTGTGGTCGGCGCAGAAGATGGATTGGGAGTTGTCCAGCTGGTTGTTGCTTTCTAGGTGTTCATAGAGCTGGTGGTTAATGGCCTTCTTGAGGACTTTGATGAGGAAAGGGAGCAACTAGATTGGACAGTAGTTCTTGAGCTTGTTTGGGTCAGCAGAGGCTTTTTTCTTGAGAGGCCTGACCTCTGCGTGTTTCCATCCATTGGGGAAGGTGGCAGTAGTGATGGATGTGCTGAGGATGGAGGTGAGTTCTACGCTGGTTTCTTTGCTCTCTAGGTCAAACAACTGGTGGGGCAGGGATCCGTGGGTGCTACCAATGCATGGCGCTCATGATGGCTATGGTGTTTTGTGTGATGAGTATGTTCCATGCAGTAAGCAGGTAGTTGAGGGTGATGTGCATTTGGGCAAGGGGGTTGTAGATGTCAGTGGCTCGGGGTTTGAAGATGCTGTAGATGGTGGATATCTTTGTGGAAATAGTCCACCAGGGTGTTGCAGATCTCCAGGGAAGGGCAGATTATGTTGTCGGTGGCTGATGGGCAGGAGAACTCTATGAAGATGCAGAATAGTTCTTTGCTCTGGTTGGTCTGCCATGTGTCTCTTTTTATATCTTTGAGGCCTTGATGGTATTTGTTGAGGGCGGCTTTGAAGGTGGCTTGGTGAATAGGGTCTCTGCTGGTGCGCCATCTTCTTTCCAGTCATTTGCAGTTGCTTTTCATGGTTCTGAGTTCTGGAGTACACTAACTGGCTTGTTTGGTGGATCTGCTGGTTTTGGATGGTTTGATGGAGTTGACTCTGTCAGCGCAGTTGGTGATCTAGACACAGAAATTCTGGACAGCTTTTTTCCAGGTTGGTTGCTGGGTGGGTGGTGTCAAGGTCATCTGTCCACTGGGTCTCCGTCACCTTGCTCCAGCTTCGGCGGAGGTGCTGGGGGCCCAGTAGTGGTGTGGGCCGATTTGTGATGGTTCAGTGGACAATGGCGTGGTCGATCAAGGTGAGTTCAATGACATGGCTGTACTTGAGCCTGTTGTTGGATGTGAAGATTGGGTCTAAAGTGTGTCCTGTGCTGTGTGTGGGTTCAGTGACAGGTTGGGTGAGGCCGATGTTGCCCATGCTCTCCAAGAGGTTGGTTCAGTTGACGTCTTTGGTGTCATTGAGGTGGAAGTTGGGGTCACCAAGGAAGATGTAGTGCTTGGAGTTGATTGCAAGTAGGTTGATGAAATTGAGGGTGGTGTTGCAGAAGCCATGGTGAAGTACTGCTGGTCTGTAGGTGAGGGTGCCTATGATGGTCATCTTGCTGTCAGTTTGAAGTTAGAAGTTGAGGTGTTTCATGATCGGTGTGGTGTCATCTTTGATGGAGGTGCAGCTGGGTGTTTCCTTCTGTATGATGGCAACGCCTCCTCAGTGTTTGTTGTTATAGCTGCAGGGTGTTACGGTGGCGATGTCGGAGGTGGAGGTAGAGCAGGGTTTGAACCAGGTCTCCATGATGAAGATCACGTCGGGATGAGGATGGTGATGGTGTCCCAGATCTCTGTGTCATGTTTGGAAGGGGACCAGGAGTTGAAAAGGATGCACTGGAGCTGTTCTGGGGTGTCTAAGGTCGGCAGGAAGGATGTGGCAAGGGATGCTGTGCAGGAGGGAGGTCTTGAGGTGCAGGCAAAACAGCAACAGCAGTAGGTGAAGGGCCCTACCATTGATCGAGGAGATGCAATGCAGCAGTTGCCCCTGGTGTCTGGGGGACAGTGCACGGAGCTCAGCGGTGAGGTTTCTGTGAATGGGGGAAGGGCCAGGCTTCCTGGTACTGGGTGCGATCTTTGCACAGATGGGTATGGACGGGCAAAAATGGGCTCGCCTTTGGCACGCCAGTGGCATGGCCGCACTCCGGCCTCCATTAAGTAGGTTCTAGTAAGAGGGCGGGAAGCAGGAGGTGGGAGCTTCCAAAATAAGAAGTAGGGGGGGCTGGTGTGGCAAGGCAGAGAAATAGAATGCTGAAAAATAGTAATACAGGAAAATAGGCTCAATGTGACAGTGCACAAAAAAGGAAATGGTTAACTCACACTAAGGCTAACTATACAGGAAGGAAAGGCTGATTGCCCATGTTATCCTTCCCCTCGGACCCACATGCTTGAAGTCTCAAAATAGTCTTCTCAGCCCTGTTAGTATAGATAGCGTTGAGATTCCCCCTAAGGGCTGTGACCTTTCGGAGAGAGGGAGACGAGGGGGTATCCTTGTGGGTCCTTCCTGCCTCTGATAATTTCTGCTCTAACTCTACCCTCTCCGTAGTCTGGAGTCTTCTGAGGGAGGTGGCTAGGGAGATGCAGTGACCCCTGATATGAGCCTTAAAGGCATCCCAATTGGTCGTTGGGAATGTATCCGCAGGATCATTGAGAAGGAAGAAGTCCCTGATTGCTTTGCGGAGATCATCTTGGTGCAGTCTGTCCCTGCATATAACCTCCGGGAAATACCATCTGGATAGTTTGGATCTTCTAGACGGCCAGTTTAGCAGACAGGTCAGAGGCGCATGATCCGAAAAAGTCATAGGGAGGAAGAGGCAAGTTATGACCGAGTTCACAAGCGACTGGCTGGATCCTGGAGTACAACCTGTGGGAAAAGAAAGAGAAATCCCTTATGGTAGGTTTGAGGGACCTCCATATGTCAATGAGACCCTGTTGGTGTATTGAGTGCTTTAGTGTTGTTGGGAGAATCCATCCTCCCATTCTGTGTGAGTGAGTAGTGTCCACCTGCGGGTCCCAGATGAGGTTGAAATCCCCCATCACTATTATGTCCCCAGACGCAAACCCTGCCAGGGAGTCTAAGAAGCGGGAGACAAAGCCTGCCTGTCCTGCGTTTGGAGCATATATCGAGGCTAATGTGCAGGTCCTACCCATTAACAACCCCTTGACCATGAGGAATCTGCCCACCCTATCTTTTTTTGTGACCTCGTGGACAAAATGTGCGGAGGAATGAAACAGTAGGGCCATGTCATTTTGTTTTTTAGGATTAGGGGCCTGGAAAATTAGTGGGAAATGCCTATATTTGAGTCTGAGTTCTTAACCCTTGTTGAGATGGGATTCTTGAATCGCCACCACCTGCGGTGCCTGGTCCCCCAAATATTTCCAGAGGCACTGCCATTTGTTAGGGGAGTTCAGGCCCCTAACATTCCATGAAAGTAGTTAAACCACCATTTCCCCCCTTGTCACCAATCAAGGATAAGTCAGTTTCCCCCACCCTCCCAACCCCCCTTTTCATCATCCCTGGGTAAAACAAATATGAGCAACTGAAGAACAGGTAAAACCATTGAAAGCATGGTGTTCAATGTGACCCCGAAGGACTGCATCTGTGGTTTGATGTCGGGGCAGGACCAAACCCGCCCCAGAGTCCCTCAAGAGTTCCATGAGTGACCATTGCTCTAGGGGGCCTAAGTCAGAACAAGGCAGTAGAGTCGCCTACTCTCGACCGTGTATTCAGGTGACAGTGCCCCAGCAGGCCCCAAGATTCCCAAAGTAGGGGGGGCATCCCCCCAACACCTCTCAAATCCTAGGCCAAAGGGCATTGGGGCTTCCAAAGAGGGGCTCAGGAGACCATGGTTCGTTTAGTGCAGAGATGTCCTCCATGGCTGAGAGAAAAATGACAGCAGCGTTTGCACCGCTCCCTCACGACGTCTTCTTGTTCGACCCTGTGGCCTTCTGCCAAGCACCGGGGCAGCCTTAGACTGCCTGCCGCCCCTCACTTTCCTTGCGAGGAGTGGGGTTTTTGAGCAGCGATGTGTATCCCTGCCCCAGCAAGACCGCTGTCCCCTCCACCTCGGTGAAGTGGTGCTGTTTGTTGTTTAGTGAGAAAGCAATACCGAAGAGGTAAGTCCACCTGTATTTGATTTGTCGCTCTCAGAGGGCGGAGGTAACAAGGCGAAACTGCTGGCACCTCATCAATGTAGCTTGGGCGACATCCTGAAAGAGAGCACAGGACTCTCCCTGGAAATCGATCGTGTCTCGTCCTTGGGCTTTACGGAGTACCAATTCCTTAGTTTTGAAGGAGGCAAACTTGGCCAGAATATCCCTCAGGCGTTGGTTCCTACTTTGCTGCGCCGGGCCCACCCTGTGAACCCGCTCTAGAAGGATTGCTGGGGTGTCCTCGCCGACGACACTGGAGAAGAGGCCCACCATAAATTGATCCACATAAGCTCCCTCATGTCCTTCTTCCAGGCCACGGACCCTGATATTCTCCCTCCATGAGCAATTTTCTAGGTCCTCGCATTTGAGGAGTGCAGAGTTCAGCTGTGCCGCAAGCGCCTCTGATCCTCCTTCAAGTGGCTGGAGGCGATCCTCAAGGTCCTGGCACCTTGCCTCGAGGTCGAGGGTACGGGTCCCCACCGAATCCACAACCGCTCACAGCTCGCCAAGCTTGGTCCCCATCTCTGACTTAAAAGCATCAAAGGAGGCGTTGATGTCTGCCTTGATATTAATGTGCAGCTCTTTCTTAAAGTCTCAAAGTGTCGCCAGGAGATCATCACGAGTGAGCGCCATACCTCCCACCTCCTGCCCGTGCTCCGGATCCAGACCATCTCCCACGCCGGTGGACCCAAAGTAACTGGAGATCTTATTGGGTTGCACTTTTTCGGGAGGCATTGGGTTGGCACCGGGTCTGGCCTTCACTGTGTTGTGAAGGTTTCGGAAGTGTGTAAGAGGCAGTTCATGCTGTCTTGTGGCTAGCCGAGAGGCCCTCCTGATGCAGTCCCCCCTCCTCGCACCGAACGCTCCACTTGCTGCTTCATGACCTCTTGCTTGTGTAGCGCCCAAGTTGCAGTACGACAGTTAGGAAATCCTCATGCTTTTCAGGTGCTGGAGGCCCCGTGCACCATCTTAAAGTCAGGACTAGGGGTCAGGCAGTTACCCTCGTGGCCCTCAGTGCTTCTGGCCCATCATGGGGACAACTCATGGAGTCTCCACGTAGAGGATAGTTGGCGCACCTTCAGGGAATTGACAGTCCCCCAGGATCAGCTCTCAGTCATTAGCGCAATGCGAAGGGGGGGGGGGCGATCGCTCTCAGCAGGACATGTGAGGGCTGCGTTGCTTAGATGGCGCTCCCGCCACCGTTGCTGTCTTCAGAGCTCTGCCACATTCTCCGTTGCTTTCCCCAGACAGCCGATGCACTTCACCCCTCACGGGCCACTCAGCACCGGGCTCACGTCCCGGACAAGTCCGCACTGGTGAGCGAGTCGGGTCACCAACCGCTCGGTCCCCAGTGCACCTCCTTCACAGCTCTGCTGTGCTCCTGTGCACGGTCGAGGTTGCGGGGCCCAGGGAAGAAGCCCTCGCTGATCACCACCATCGGCAGCCTGGTACTGGATCTTTGCTAGAGGCGGCACTCATCGCAGAGGCGCCTGGCCGCCATGTTGATTGCGCTGCCGCGCTCCAGGGCCTGGCTATTTGTGCTGAATTAGGCGTGTTCCAAAGCACCTCGAGTCCTCAAAAGTGGTCACTGGCTAGTGGGCGCCCAAATTCTCTTAATTCCCAGTCTCTACCAGAGTCTGGGCTCCAAAAGAACGCTCAAGGGGTACTCCGATGAGGGAGCCGAGCAAGATCACGTCCTCGTGGCCATGATGGTTGCCCACGACCCTGAAGAACCAGAACCTTTTGGGCCTGGCGGCGCAGGGTACGCCCAAGGTCTCCGGAGTTCACCTGCTTCGCTACACAGAGACACGGGACACACTGTCGGCGTTAGAAGATTGGATTTATTTAGCTGCAGCTAGTACAGTTATCCTAGAAGTACACAAAGTAGGTTCTCAGGAGACTGCCACTTCACTCTGTGGCGCATCAGGTTAAATACTATACAAAAATACAATTATTAACGAAATACACTCCCAAAGCATATAAAAAAGAGCCAATAAGGAAAGTTGGAAAACAAGGCGGAACCAATAGAAAAGGTTTGAAAACAGAAATATCGGATGACTCGAAGAGACCTCTCCTCCAACTGTGTTTGTCACCCCACCCTCAGGCTAATACATTACAGATTCATAACTAACTTGCAGGTGGTAAGATACGTTTGTGTGTATTGGAGGACAGTCGTGAAACGAGAGAATACTAGCAGGAGACAGTGAAGGCCAGTCGATAAGATATGGTCAGGAAAGAATAGTGTGAGCCAACAGATAGTTGAGACGCGGATTAGAAAAGCCAGACAGGGATTAGTGTACTCGGCTAGTTCTAACACCAGCTTTGCAAATAGAGGCCGAGGGCGTATTTCGACACCAGGCTACAGAAAAAGCAGAATAGACTTTGTTCGCCATGCTGCCTGAGTGATGGCAACACAAAATGGCGGGTCGATTCGGTCGTGATCGAAAATCGAAGGTCCTCAACCCCTAAACAAATGTTTTTTAACTTTATTGCTATGGAGATTCTGCAGTCGGACAAAAAACCCCATATATAAAAAGATAGGTCTGCCATATTCTGTTTTTCACTTTACTTGATCCGTTTATGAGATCAGCTTCATTTCTATGTCATTTTAGTGATTAAAATGGTCTCAGAGTTGTTTGCATACTTTAGTCAACTTTAATGTGGTTTTGACACTGAAACTGCTTAGTTTAACTCTATCCTTTTACGTTTTACTAGGCAATACATATGTATTAACACTTAGCCTTAAACACTTGTGTGGTGCAGTAATACTAATGAAATATGTTGCATCAAAGGTATAGAAAGTGCATCTATTGTGTGTTTTGACATATATGAGTGTGCATTTTAATGTTTTTTCTTTTCAGAAACATCGGGATTGCTGATATTAATCTTTTAAGGTTTTGATTGTAAGGTACTGCCCTAAAATGCATCCAATGCAGTGCATTTGCCAGGGATTAGTCAGAATGAATCATGTGGTTCAATGTTTTCTTTATACATTCTGACCAGTTGTCCTTTTAGCTTAAAAGTAACATGTATTGGTTATTGTACACATACAAAAGTACAGCATGACATAGCTTGATTAATTATTAAAGATTTCCTTTATTGAATTATATTTAAGTTGTAGAACTAATATGTTTTTAAAGAGAAATGTTAAGTTAGCATGATTTTGAGCTTTAAGCTTGCAGTCGAGACAGTTAATACTAACGTGAAAGTTGTCTTTCTGCATGCTTCTCCTCTTCAGGAGCAGACCAAAGACATCGGTTAGTTTGTTAGTCAGTGAAAAGCACATTTATTTCAGAGATAGAGAGGCGAAGAAGAGCTGGCAAGGTCAAACGATTTTAATGAAGAACAAAGGTAGTATGCCAGTTGGTACTATCAGAAGAAGGAAGGAACCAAGGACTCTTTGGAAGCGAAGACTGGAATATGTGAGTAGTGTTCAAGGCACCAAGACCCAGATGTATCAAGATTACATTTTGCGAGTCCATAATAGCGAATTTTACCGATTCACTATTATAGATAGACTCGCAAAATGCAATGTATTTGGGTTTCTGCCAATATTTTGCGATTTCTACATATTCTTAATAGCAAGTCGCAAATTGCGATCCGCTATTAAGGAATGCTTTCACATTCATTCCTATGGGCCTATATATGAATATGAATTGCATGCCCAATTTGCTAGCACCCAATAGGTACTCGCAAATTGGGCATGCACTTTTAATGGTGCATGGGTGCCAAAAGGACACCCTGTTGCACCCCTGAAATATGCATGTGTGAACATGTGGTGCACATACATGCCACAAGGGCATGTATGTGCACCACATGGCACTTAGAGAAATGCAACATTGTGAATTTTTCTAAGGATTTGCAAATTACCAACAACTTGAAGTTGGTGGTAAATTGCAATTCCTTAAAGCAGGGTTGCAATTTTAAAAGCGCTTCCTGCATTGGATTTAGGGAATCGCAAATTGCGATTCTCTAAATGCATTTGCAAAATAGATAATCGCAAAAATTGCGATTCCCTAATTTGCAATTGACTTTTGGGATGATACATTCCAAAAGGCTTTTTTCCGTTTGCAAATGGGCCGATTCTGAGAATCAGCCCGTTTGCAAACGGGAAAACGCTTGATACATCTGGCCCCAATTTCTTTTCTAGGCACTGGAAAATATATTATGATGTGTATGAGGCCATGTTTTCTCGAATGTTGTTTGTGCAATTTAATTAGTGAACCCACCTTGGGTTTAGTCAGATTCCCTTTAGACTTGGAGAGGTACCTCTCTAGACATCTTTGATTGTGTAGTTTTATGCTGTACTTGATTCTTTACTTATACAACTTCTACAAAAGTTCTGATACTGACACCCTTCTAGCTACCTTGTTTTAATAGGGTTTTGCCTACTCTTAGTTTAGTGTACGGTTTAGTAGATGTTGCACATCTTTTCAATGTACGGGGAGAGGGGTGGAAACCATTTGTCTAGTTATCAGATCCTTTTCCTTATTTTCTGTATTGTGGCTACTGAAATCCTTCAATGCTCTTTGCTGTTGAGGACTAATATTGGAACACGCTTTGCCCTTCCTTTGATACTTTAATACTTTTACAGTATGTTCTTGAGATTGATTTATATTAGTCTTGCTTTGAGTTTGTAATAAACCTTTTAATATCAAGTTACTGACTCAGGGCCCGATTCACAGAACTAACTTAATACAAAATCCTAAACTTACTACCATTTTGGTATTCACAGAAGGCACTTACTCATTTTGGTATTCACAGAAGTTAGGAGTCCTAACTTTAGGACTCCTAAATGCCTTCTGTGAATATCTAAAGTCTTAAAGTTAGGATTCTTCTCAGTTTAGGAGTAGCAAAGTTAGGACTTCTAACTTTAGGACTCCTAAATTCCTTCTGTGAATACCGAAAGTCTTAAAGTTAGGATTTTTCTCAGTTTAGGAGTAGTAAAGTTAGGACTCCTAACTTTAGGACTCCTAAATGCCTTCTGTGAATACCGAAAGTATTAAAGTTAGGATTTTTCTCAGTTTAGGGGACCTAAAGTTAGGACTCCTAACTTCTGTGAATACTGAAATGAGTAAGTGCCTTCTGTGAATACCAAAATGAGTAAGTGCCTTCTGTGAATACCAACATGGTAGTAAGTTTAGGATTTTGTCTTAAGTTAGTTCTGTAAATCGGGCCCTCAGACTTTTATTGTGTGCCCCCATTGATCACACTGTACCTTAAGATTTAAATAGTTGTACTGTTTTTTTTCTCTCAGGCTACTAAAAGGGTCTATTGACCTGAATCGAATTGGAAAGAACAGCTAAAAGTGTTCTCAAAAGGTAGAACACTGAGGATGGTTAGTACCTGAAGTAGAGGTGTCAGAAAAGTGTTACTTTGGATTAGTCTAGATCCAATCGCAGTCCCTAGTGCCCATGTTTTGACTTAGAGAATAGGTGTCAGTGATGTCCGGTGGTATGAGGGTGAGTTGTAACAGTGGAGGAGTGTGTATCAATTGGGTTCTGTGTAAATGGCTTATGCTTAGCTTTTGGTATTTTTACTAATTGTGTGGTGTCTCACGGAGATTGTGTGATATGAGTGGTAATATTTTTGATGATCGTGTGAGAGTAGCACTAATTGTGAAATTGTTGGTATCGGATCTAACATGCCCGAGATGTATTGTACCCTGAAAGGAAGAGAGCTACAATCTCTTGACTGGAACATTGCTTAATAAATTGGCAGATCAGAACCCAGTTATCAGAATGTATCCGGTGATGGCAATGGTATACTAGGCTTTAGATCTCAGAGATTAAGTGAGACCAAAAGTTTGGGATTTATCATTAAAGGACATTGCACACCTTAAAGGAGTTGAGCCAGGCTATATAACGATAAAGCTGAATGTGGAATATCCCGTACCATAGCAGTATAATCTGACACCTGAAACAATTGCTGGATTAACTCCAGTTATCGAGGTAATGATTCAACAAGGTATACTGAAAGAAATCATGGGGAGTCCATGTAACTCACCCATATGGGCTGCAGAATCCAGACATAAGTATGGCATAGTGCAAGGCCTTCTTTAAGATCAATAATATTGTGATCCTTTGTTGACCCATGGTACAGAATCCTGCTGTATTATTGTTTCAAATTCCATATGAGTCTGAGTGGTTTACTATTATTGATTTGTGCCTGGCATTTTTCTCATTACCCTTGCATCAGGACAGCCTGTTCCTCTTTTCCTTTAGGCTCAAGAACCATATTTTGGCTTGATGCCGAGTCTCACAAGGATATATAAGGAGAGCCCTTCCATTTTTAATCAGATTCTTAAGAAGAATTTGGAGACTCTTGTCATGCCTTGTATCTCTGTCTTACTCCACTACATTGACGACCTGCTGGGTGTGCCAAATACTCGTGAGGCATGCATAAATGACACCATTGCAGTGCTAAACCCCTTGGCTGAGAATGGACATGAGGTATCCCCTAATAAGTTGCATTACTGTTTGAGAAAAGCCATATATCTTAGTCATATCATTGAGAAAGGTGCGAGAAAGGGGTCACAAGAGAGTTTTGGCGATCATGCAAATTAATCTACCAACAACACAGAGAGAAGTTAGGATGTTTTGGGGGATTTTAGGCTTCTTTCGTCAGTGGATACCCAACTTTTCCCTAATGGCCAAGCCTTTACAAAGGCTGACACACAAGGATGTATCGGATCCTATGCCTTGGAATTGAGAGAAAACCTCTGCCCTGTCCCGGCACTATGAATGCCTGAGTACAACAAAGTGCTTATGCTTTCCTGCAGTGAAAGAGAGGGCTGCAATCTTTCAGTGTTATCACATCACCACAGAGGTGCTTGAAGACCAGTTGCCTATTTTTCATCCACATTAGATCCAGCTGATGCAGCAGTTCCTAGCTGCTTTAAAGAGGTGGCGGCGACAGGTGTCAGCATCGAAAGGTGTGAAGGTATAGTAGTGGATTATCATTTGACTGTGCATGTTCCTCATTCTGTCGAGATTTTGTTAACTAGAACCGGGACATAAAACCTTAGAAACAGCCTCCTGACCTGCTATGAGCAAATCTTACTGGCGGATCAGAATGTATCCCTAAAGAGGTGTTCTGTTTTGAATCCTGCCACTTTGCTACCCTTTCGTGATAATGATAATGATGATGGTGAAGTGGAGCATGACTGTCTCTATGTTATTGGACGATGCGCCAAGCTGAGACCTGATATAAAAGAAGAACCACTGCCTGAATCTGATTATGTACAGTTTGTGGATGGCTCGTGTTTACGAGATCTAGAAGGAAATTTGAGAGCTGTTTATGCAGTCTGTACTGTTTCAGGAGTAGTGGAAGCTGCTTGGCTTCAAGGAGTATTCTCCGCACAATGCCTGATTTAATTGCTCTTATCTGAGCATATCACATTTCATAACAATTACAGGTGACTATATTTACAGACAGTCAATACAGCTTTGATGTGGTGCACGACTTCAGACAACTATGGTCCCAGAGGAGATATATGATGCCATCAAGGTTCCCCATATGGAACGGTCAGCAGGTGAGAAAATTGTTAGAGGCCATGCAATTGCCTGTGCAAGTTGCTGTCATAAAATGTTCTGCACATTATAAGAGAGATGATTCTGTGACAGTCGGCAACGAAATCGCAAGGTACTCTGCTTACAATGTTTGTACATTTAATGGAGAGTATGTAAATGAAGCAACAAATGAGACCTATTACAACCATTTGCTTACAGCAGCTGATACTTGGGAGGAAGTTAAAAGGTTACAGGTAGAGGCGTCAGAAGCAGAACATCAGTGCTGAGTAAGTGCAGGTTGTGTTAAAAGAGATGAGGATGAAATATGGATTTTAGGAGGTTGCCCACCAGTGATGCCACTCATAGGGAGGGATACCACGGTCAGAATGTTTTGCCAAAAATGGTTTAATCCAAAGTTCAGGTTGATGACGGAAGCGTTATGCCACATATGGTGTTGAGTGCTAACAGAACAATGTAGGGAAAGAAAGGCAGTAACACTGAGCCACATATAGAGGTGGACTTTATTGAGTTGCCTGTGTGAAATGGGCTGAGATACGTGTTGGTTGTTGTGTGCATTTATTCACAATGGGTTGAGGCATATCCCAAAAGAAGGAATGATAGTCTCACAATATCAAAGTTGTTGTTGAGGAAGTTGATACCAAGGTCCGGCTTCCTGACTTCTTTCGAGTCACATCAAGGCATACACTTCAATAATAAAGTTTTGAGGATGCTGTGTGCTGTCTTGCATATTGAACAGAGACTACATTGTGATTCCTGACCTGAGGTTCCAGGTCTGGTGGAGCAAGTCAATGGGACACTGAAATCAATAGTTGCTAAACTGTGTGCTTCTACATTTTTGAAATGGCCAGATGCTTTTGCTTTTGAATTGGATGAGTCTGAGCAGCACACCTGATTGTAACAGGACTTTCTCCCCATGAGATCATCAAGGAAAAAGCAATGAGACTTCCATTTGTACCTGCAAATGCCCTTATGAACATAACTGATGATCTGATATTAGATCACTGCAAAGGATTGGCTGACGAGGTGCATTTTGTGTCTCATCAGGTTGAAGCTGCTACAGCCTGCCACACCAGGAGCAGTGCTATGGCCAAAGTCCCAGAGACTGAGTGGTGCCTCGTTGGCATGGGGCATACAATTTATACTTGGGACTACAACTTCTGTGAAGTGCGGAGGTCTCCCCAATTAGATCCATGCTGCCCATACTTGCAGGCTTCCATGTTCGCTTGATGAAATGACATCACCTCTTCCAAGAGAGACTTTGGTGGTCGGGAGATCACAGCAGCAGGATAGTCAAGCCGTACGGAAACAGTCATAAACTGAAATAGCACTTGACAGGCCTGAGGAGGGATCTGGGCAGTTGAATGATGAGACTGGTGAAGAAGATGCTAATCTAATGGTGGTAACAATGATCGACTCGGACCCTGATGAAGGGCCTAGTGCTAGAGAACCATGAGAGGCAGCAGAAAAACATTGGCTGAGAAGGTGTTACAGTTTGTTGTAACAATCATGCTCAGACTCACTTAGAAGAACCCTGACTAGATACAAATACTTTGTTGTTGGGACTAAATTTATTTTAAATAAGATCATGGTTATGATAAAGTGTTTAGTTTGTATGTATTTTATCATGCTTTTTCCAATGTCTTTGCCAATGCTTGTTGGAAAACGGAGATGTTAAGAGTCACGCTATTTCTTGTTCAGGCAGTCTCATGTTAACAAACACGTTCCTTTAACACGTGTCTTTTTGGTATGGGCAAAGGGATCATTGTCACGTTGCTTTATTCAGCCCGTATTGCCGTAATTATGCACGTTGTTAAACATGCCCCGTGTTCGGCAGTTGAAGGTCATGTTTGTTGCAGGCAAATACTGTGCACGTGTAACTCTGCTTCCTCCCTGTGCCAACCCCACCCTCCAGCAACCTATTTAAACCCCAGACAAACGAGTAGTCATGCTTGCGCTCGTTGATTCCTTACTTACCTGAAGGCAGAGATTCGAGCTCCCGCGTCCAAGATCCCGACACCGCTTCCGCATCTGAGGTTCCAGTCCGGTCTTCAATTCCTTCCCTCGTCGTCCTGGAAACTCCTCACGCGTTCTTCCGGAGCTACAGGCAAAGCAGTCCACGCTACAAAAAAGGGAAACAAACAGAGAAAAAATCGAACAATGAGTAATCGGCTGACAATATAAAGACGAGCAGTAAGTTCTGCTACATTATATTTGCGCATTTAAAAAAGCGAAAATCAAGGTCAAGCTTGCATAATCTAAAATAAACAAAACGCGTTACGAGCAGGAAAGACTTAGCTTAACTCATTCCTGTATACTCAGCTTCTGCACTGCAATCTCCACCGCAAAGACTCTGTGAACAGAAAAGAATCGACTTTAATAAGAAGCATAAGTACTTAGAGTGTCCATGGACAGTTTTCTTAGAAAGTGTTCTATACTGGGACAAATCGCCAATTCTTCAATCCTTAGGAAAATTATCATAATAAGACATTTGAATGCTGTTTTGATTGTCATTGCAGAACCATAATATGTTTTAAGGTATTCAGGTGACGACACAACCTGAGTAATGAAAGGTATACATTCAGTGGTTCAATTGTTTACATCATTGTCGCTACATTTTTTATTATTTGCGCTAATGTCATTTCTGTTGTCTGTTTGAACTTATAGACATTTTCTGAAGGAAAGCAGACAACTTATCTTAGAAGCAAGCTGAGATCCGGAGTGTCTTTCTGTTTATTATTTTGTCCCAATTCCCCCTTCCCTTAAGGATTTAAGTTGGGCAGGCTGTGTTTATAATTCAGTTTAGTCCAATGGAGATTCTTGGGGGAAGTCGGGAACAATCTACACATCTCTCAAGTTGAACGCCCTGCTTTTCAGGTGAGTGAAGGTTTAACAGAAGGAGGGAAGAGGGAGACTGGTCCTGTTATGTTTTAACTTGCATTCTGTCGCATGGTAGATGTTTGGCTGCGTGAGCGTGATGGTTGGGGATTCTCTTAGAGAATCCTAGAATGTTAGTTTACGAGTGTGGGGCAGTTTGTGACGGACTGTTTGCTGGAAAGATGGTGTAGTCCGGTGGGGCGCTTACATGCTCACTACTTAAATAATAAAGAAGACGTTTCACCTTCTACGCTGGACTCGTTTCTAATGGCTGCTTTAAACTTAAAAGTGGCGACGATTGAACCCCGTGCAGTACAGATTGGCCATTAAATTTTCCGACGGAAGGTACGTGGAAAAGACTATTTGTACTAAGGAGACATACCTCAAGATTTGACTGCGTTTATATTTTAAATCAGCCCCATCGGATACTTATTGGATCATATGTGATGCAAAGCAATTTTTAAAAGCAATTTGACATGGTTGGTGCGATGCGTAATTAAAGCGGAAGCTGTGTTAGATCGTTCCGTGTTGATCGCGTTTCACAGCTGCCTTTAAAAAAACATTTACCTTGTGGCTTGAGAGAATGTTGTTCACCATCATTGAATCGTCTTTCAAGTATTAAAAAAAAAAAAAGGAGAGACGCGTTATCGTAACACGCATTCAGGAAGCGTTGTCATCACGTTTTCGTCATCACGTCACATGTCATTGTCTCCTAGCAACTGGCTAGGGGACAGTGATCTCCCAGATATCCCAGAGGATATAGCAGATTCAGACATAAGAGAAGGAGGAGAAGAGGCAACTCTTAGGAAGTTGAAGTGAGTGACAATGCCTTGCCGGAGGTACTCATCTCCTGAATGGACATACTTTCTTGCAAATGAGAGGGAGAACAAGTTCTAGGAATTTTGGAATCACCTTGAAAGTTCAATTAAAACTTCAGCACCAGTTTCATCTAACCTTTGACCTTCCTTTGTTGACAAGAATGAATGCCTTGAGACATCTTATCTTAGATGTGCTGACTGTCTTTCTGCATGCATGCAAATGAGTTTCCTGTGCTAGTTGATGAACTGAAGCATTTCATACTGGGACTAATAGTGAGTGAAATAGAACCATTTATCTTTAACAACATTGCATAGACATTGTACGGAAGAAAGAAGAGTACCAAGGCTCAAGGGAAACCAAAGAAGCTTAAGGGTTTTTAGAAGAACATGGAGTAGAGCTGAAGAACATGTAAAAAGATTTTTGTACATTTTTTGGTGCGTATCATGTGAAATTTGGTTTCGCTGTTCGCACAGGTGGAAACCGAAAGAGAAGTCATTCCAGCTGCTATGTTCCACCCAAGGTTTAGATTCCAACAAAGTAATGTAAGCCAATCCTAATACTAGTAGGCATAGATACATCATAGGAGGCACAATAATGGCTTTAGTTGTATCATTAGTAATGGTGCTTATAGGGTTATATTCAGCTACAGACAGCTCAGTAAAATCTAAGTCTACTGTTAACTGGGGGGGCGGGTTACAAAATTACACACAGATGTCTCAAGAGCAGATTATACCTTGAATGTTTATTTTACACTAGACATGATGAATGCTAGAAGTTGCTACTCTTGTACTCAGTTACCCGCTTCTGCTTTAGAGGGAATTGCCTACTACCATCTCCCTCTGACATATGGAATTTCTTGTATTCTCCTACTAAGTAATTTTTTGGAGAAGGCAGTTTTCAATATCATTTGTCAAATTATAATGTTGTTCTCCCACGAGTTCCCCTTACCAAACATTTGAATAAGGAATCAAATTTAAAAGGTGTAGAGATGCAGGCCAATATTTAGGGAATGATTATAATGTCGAAATCTGGCATTGCGGTTCGCCCGCTGCATTATGATGCAGCGGACGGAGTCATCAGGTGGATGAACCATCCGCAGTGCTTCCGACGGGCTCATGTCGGAAGCCATCCATAATCCGCTAATGACAGCAGAGCCATGCTCGGCTCTGCTGTCCGGATTATAATGACAGGTTCCGACAGCCCTTTCTTGTTGGCCTTTCTGACATGGAAAGGCTGTCGATGTTTTTGAGGACCCCTAGCAGGACCCCCGGACCTTTCACGTTTGGCCTGCTGGGCACTTATGGTGCTCTCTTAAACATCCCTGCACCGTGCGGCAGGCATCATGAGTTGCAGGGATGTTAAAAAACATCAATTTTACAATGGAACCTTGTGCTTCGGGCCTTTTCTGCCTGCTGCACAAGCTTCCATTGTCGAATGGATGTTTCTGACTGCTTTGTTGGCGGTCGCATTCTAATACAGAGGTCAGAACCGCCAACCTATGGTTGGGCGGGTCCAGACCGATAAGGGCTGTAAGTCCGACCAACATCATTATCAGGGCCTTTGTGCCTCTTAAATCACTAGACACTGCGTATGCACACAGACATAATTTGACTTGCTTGATGTCAGATGTGCAATATAATTTTTTGAATTTGGTAGAGGATAGACATAATGTTGTGTAGTTCCTATAAAACCTACAGAGAATCTGCGCGTTTGGACAACATACACTGCAGGCTTGTTGTCCAGACTGATTCCAGACACCCACACCGGATATGTTGGCCTGTATACCAGCTAGTTCACAGTGCCACTAGAAACTCCTCTTACCAAGGAGAGAATTTATTTAATTTAATTTTATTTAATGATATTTTATATAGCGTGAACATTACCTGAAGGCTTAAGAGTGCTTTACAAAAAAAACAGTTGCGTAACATAAGGACTTTTGGATTACATGAGCTACATAAGAGATACAAACAGAAAAAATTGCAAATGTACAAGTGGTAAAGTAACTCAAGAAAGAGATACAAACAGATAAACTCTAAAATCACATAGGAATGGTAGTAAGTACAAAGGTCTACTACATACACTAGTGGTTAGAGTTATATATATACAAATTGCAAATTCACTCAGGATTACATTTTAACAGCGATTAGGCTTGGACAATTATATATGAAATGTTTATAGAGCAGGAAATTCTTGCCATCGTTCAGCCAGGTGTTCAGGTGGTGTTGCACTAAAGGATGGTGGTCTTGGGTCTGGAGGGATCCCCGAGTTGGAGATGTCCATAGGGGTAGAAGGCCGGATGGTGGTAGGGGAAGCAGCATGCTGGATCACCAGGCTGATCTTGAGGTCATGCTGGACTCCATCACATGGATAGAGGAGGGTGCTCAAGGGCAGGCGGAACTGTGCCACAAAGTCAGGTCTCCCGCCTGGCTCAAGCAGCTGCAGTGAGGCCCCGGCAGGCCCAGCGCACCAAAACCGCGTTAAGGCATTGTAAGCGGCGGGCGCCATGTTTAAATCAGGCAGATCATGTCTGGGTGCCCCCCCAGGCTCCTAAACCTCAATTATGGGCATTTTGCCTCCAGGCTGTACTCTTCACTAAAAGGGGGGGGGTCACTTGCGTTGGCAATCTGCAAGCTCCTACCAGCAGCGGTCACGAGGCATTAGGCGGGTGCGAACACCAACACAGTTGTTCTGCCGCCCGCACCTCCAGATTCCTTGATTTCTCCTCACCACCCTCCATCGCTATTCTAAATCTTCAGAGGGGACCCACTGCGCAAGTCAGGGCAGCCGGTGGCCGCGACAGCAAATATTATAGTGCACCCTGAGCGCCGCCGCCATTTTGAGGATCGTGCAACTCCCTTCTTTCGCTCTGAATTTGCCCGATGCCTCAGTACCGGTACTGCACACCCTCTCAATCAGGTATCTACTTTGGGATACTAGCCACTACACTGCCACGACGGATTGATCGAGTCTGCCGTGAGTCTGCGAGTCTGCTGAGTTTGCTGCAGTGTTCGCATCAAGGCAGGAGCATCGAGGCTACCCAGGCTGCCCGAGTCGAGTGCTGCTTCCGCTTCCTACCGGCTGGTTCTGTGGGGCCTCTGGACGCCCAGGTGCGGGCGGGAGTGAGAGAGAGCTGGCAGCAAGACCAACGGAGCAGCCCCAGCTGATGCTGTCGCCAATGCTGACGTGCCATTTCTGGCATGGGGCAATAAGGCTGTAAGGTATCAAAGCTGAGGAGGCAGCCAATCATTGTGAAAATTACAAAATTGCTGGCTCTGTGGACACAGCTGTATGTCTGCAAATGGCTGAAGAAACATTGACCAAACATTAATTAAACCAGTATCAAACCTACAGTGAATCTTTCAAGCAGCATAACTATCCTGCTCTTGCAATCAGCCGTCTGTGCCCGAGGAGCTGAGGAGTTGAGGAGCGAACTTTCGAGCGCCGCTGAGTATGCAGCCGCTCCAGCTAAACTGAGGGTCGGGCTGGTCCTGTCTACGTCTACGGCTCTTACTCCTCCCTTGCTCCCCCCGCAAGTCCGCCATTTGTAAGTGGCTGCGGAGGGTTGAGTGAGGGTTGAGCGAGGCAGAGAGTGGTGGCGAATACATAGCGAAGAGCAACGCAGGAAACCTGTGAGGGAAGCCTGCAGGACAGTAAGCTTGGTGCAAGCTTGGAGTAAGCTTGGAAGCAGAGAATTTGCGCAGAATTGCGTGGAATCGTTTGGATTTGCAGTGCGGAGGCACAGAGGTCAAGCTGCAGGTTCGAAGGAGCATGGCAGCAGCATTGGGGTCAACATGGGGAGCTGGCCCGGACTTCATTGAGTTGGAAACAAGCTGCAGGTAGGTGTGTGAGAGAGTGAGAGCGCGGCCACCTTTAGTGGTGGCCACAGAGTGCCCAGGTGAGCCCGCGGGAAGAGGCCCAACTAGGATGGGTGCGGCTTGAAGTGCCCCAGTGTGCCCTGCTACCAGGCCTCCCTTCCCCTGCTCTCGTTCCGGACACTTCACCTGGGGCCTTTTAATTACATCTACACAGTGAATACATAAACTGCTGCAGCATCCATGTCAGCCCCGCTTATTGCTAATACATCATTTGCTTTTTTTCCCCCTCGCCCGGTGCAAGCTTGCTTTGTCCACCATTCACGAAATAGGACTTAGAACTGCACTCATATACTTCGATTATCTGACATTGGCCTTCGGACACCGACACCTAGATATACAGATCTGGTTGGAAGCTGCATTTAACCTTTGCTCAGCCCTATATCGCCAAACGTAAGTTGACGTATACAGATTAAGCAATAAAGCGAGAGGAGGTAGGAGCCAAGTAGGCACGCAAGCTCGTAAATTTGAGCAAGATGACCACCAGAAAATTGCGCTCAGGGGGCGTGCTATCCTCATCACTAAGCCATCTTCACAAATTAAGATGAACATTTAGTGGAACTAGACAATTACAGCATCTCTGTTCTAAATCCCACCCTGTTATAACTGGCTTTTTCCGAAAGATACCCCAGGCCACTCCCGAGGTGGTAGCAGCGGTTCAAGAGGGCCAGACTTTTAATTTCCTGCCTGCATCATCCTCTTTGTTGCCTTTTGTGGATTCACAGGTGCAGTCTTGCGAAGGGTCCCGGGCCTGGGCTCAAATCTCTGAAAGAGTAGAGGATGATCCAAAAGAACAATTACTTGACGTATCCCCTTGTGCACTTGTGGACCCTGATCCTCTTGTTATCCAGCAGACTCAGCCAATCACTCTATTAAATAGGACAAAGCAGTCAATGCAGTCAAGGAAAATCTGTACGTCTGAGGTTTCACCGGCTGTTTCACCAGCTCGGGGGGTCATCTATAAGGGTTCTTGGAGGAATGACGGCTCGGTTGATCACCCGGATGATATCTCTAGGGTATAGAGAGTAAAGTTCTGTGAAGAACCAATGCCATGGGAAGACTTTACACTCCTGGATATTGATATAGAAGCACAAACAAAGAACAGGGGAGACCATCCCTACTTAACGCATAAGGATGATGAGCTAATGAGCAGACTCAGGGAAAAAGACACTCCAATTGTAAGCTCCTCTCCTAGGCGTCTTTCTATGCCTTTGTTATACTGTAGCACAGCCATTTGTTAGGTACTTCAATGTAGTCTGCCCATGATGCATTCTTGCCTGGCTCCCAAGTGAAATGAGGAATTGAGAGGGAGGGTGTGCCTTCAGAATATATTGTTTGTATCGAAAAAAACTTAAATTCTATATTGTCTTTACTAGAGAAATCCGTACTGAGCTCTGATCACATATTGGAAATGATATCTGTAATGCTATTTGAAGTGCAAAAGGTAAATAAGTCTGTCACTACATCTATCTCCACGACTCATTTCCAGATGGGAGAACGGCCAAATGTGAGGCCAATAGCTTACGCCCCCCGGGGAGAGTCAAGAGATGCCTCTGTACAGGCAGGAACTCCTTTTTTCCTGGTGCCCCCAATAGTTTCTCTGTGTAACCTTGAAGAGGAAGAGCTTTGTTCAAGCACCCTATTTGAGGAGGTCGACTTGAGCCTCCCTACGGAGAAGTCTTCCTTGAAAATCTTTCCTTTGTTCAAGAAGGACAAAAAGGGGGGCGCTGGAGAAGGCAAGAAAACTAGGGGCCATACCAAGAAGTTAGGGAGGATAAGAGGAGAGGGGGAGAGAAAGGCCTCAATCTCCCCCTCCTTCCATGTACATTCTCCTTTATTGCTAGGGAAGGGAGGATTTAAAGTACGCAAGAGGGATAGTCCAGCAATAAATCACAAGGGGAAAACATGGAAAAAAAAACAAAAAAAACTGGACGATTTTTTAAACGAAAAGCGACAAAATTGCATTTTTCACGGATTTTGGAAGGCCAGAGTAATAATCATTTATTAATGGAGAAAGAAGATCCCAAGTCACCATTAGCAGAGGGTAACCTAAGAGAACCCCCCAGTGTGCTCATGACACCTGGGAGAGATTAGGGGACCCCGGATTGGTAGTTCCTCCACCTACCTGGTTGTCGCAGCCCCTACAGCCAACCCACCCCCTCGTGATTAATAGGATTGTTGATCTATCGGGAGGGGAGATGCGAATTGGACATGGGATTCCCTCATCACAGACCGGGTTAGGGGTCACAGATTCCAGGGTGGATGGTAATTCTGAGGGAGGGCCCCAATTTTCAAGTATTACACAGGTTGAGCGGAATGGAACCCCCACAGAGACCATATCTTCATCCATCAGAAACATCGAAGCATCAATTTCCAATTTAGTCTCACATTTGAACATTCAACCACATGGTGTTACACAAACCGTCAGCTCTATCGATAAGGTCCCTTTATGGATCCCCTGGAGGGACGCTCCAAAGAAAACTGATGGGGTACTGACCGGCTTATCTTCAATTGTGGATTTTACCTGGCTATTTGATAATGAATCCACTCCGGTAAACAGAGGATTTATCTATGTACTCTGTGGGTAATACCAAAGATTTAGGGGTCTCCATAGACAGGAGGGGATGCTCAATAAATTGGGTGTCTGATGTGGTAGTTGCCCCTCAGTCTACGGACTTAGAGGATGAATTTGCCCAGTGGAGCTGGATGGCAAGAGCTCTGAATAATACACATCCGGAAGTACTAAGGAGAGCTCCGTTGAGGTAGCCTGGGTGGGCTACTTCTGTCCTGGAATATGGCCGGTCTGGGACTGAATGAAGATAAACTGAACTCATTGAAAACTATGAATCCCTTAATCATATGTTTACAAGAAACATGGTCCTGCAAAGAGTTCGAATGCAATGGCTATTTTGTGTATTCCTGCCATGCTAAGTGCGATGAAAGGGGACACGCTAGTGGGGGGTCTCCATACTGCTGAAAAACTCCATTATTGGAACCAGAAGGTTTTCTGTCACCCCTCAAACCTTTGCATATGTGTGAAGCTGGCTTGTTTGGGAGATTCTGGTGGGTCTACATCCTTCCTCGTGGCAAACTTGTATATCCTCCTGGGAGAAATTTTTATAATTTTTCTTTTATTCAGGATATTGACTTTAGGGAAGAATTCCCCCTAGTGACAATAGTGGAGATCTAAATGCCAAAATTTCGAATTCTGCTTTGGGGATCTATGCCAATTCTGACAAAGAGGAAATCTGGCACATTCCCGAGATTCTACTACCAAATAAAATAAAAACAGACAAACAGGGTTCCTACTGCTTGATAGCATTAGAAGTTTAGATTTGGTTATTCTAAATGGGAGAGTGCCTGCTGACAAAATAGCATCTTTTACTTTTCACTCTCAACACATCCAGAGCCTTTTAGACTACATGATTGTCTTCCTATGAAAGGTTTGGGGCTTGTGATAATTTTTTTGTCCTCCCGTCGATATGAAGTGATCATAGTATAGTGGGTATGAAAGTAACTTTTGATCTTTGTAAGGGCATGGCTTATTTTAATAAAGCAAATGGTCGGTCCTTTTGGACGCAAAAAAACACCCTTACAGTAGGTTCGATTGTGAAGAAGGCTTATGTAGAAAAGCAGTGTCTTGCTCATTCCAATTGTATTCACTTTTTTGAGGCCGAAATGGAGAAGATATGTAATCTAAGCTTTATATCTTCCAGAACTCGTATGCCCAAACAGGGTATGCCCCTTTTAATGCCTCTAAACCAAGCCATTAACCGTCTTGTCCGGAAACAGTATATACATTTCCTTCTAGATCCGCAGCAGGAAATCAATCGCCTTAAGCAAGTAAGAAGTCGCTGTATGCTTAGTGGAAAAAGGAGCGAGCTTGACGCTAAGTGGATTGGGCTGAGGGAAGCTGCAATGGCAAAAAACTCAAGAAAGTACTGGCATCTGATCGGGGAATATTGTGATTTTAGGCAAAGGGCTCCACCCATACCAATCCCAGAGAGGGACTGGGTAGACTATATTTCCCTATTATATAAAAATAACAGTCCAATTCCTCCCATGATGATTGATGGGGTCAAACCAACTTTTATTGAATTTGCTGAATTTGGCCCCCCATCAGGAGAGGAAGTGGTAAGATACATAAAGAATGCTAGAACCTCCGACGCCCAAGGGCCGGATGGAATTCAGATTGTATTGATCAAAAAGGAGCCAGACGCATGGGGAGATTTTTCAGAGCCACTGTTTAACTATTGTTTTTTTTACAAATAAAATCCCCCTTTCTTGGAAGGGGAGCATTATAGTCCCTTTGTATAAAAAGGGACCAAAAACCCTGCCGGACAGATTTAGACAGATTGCCGTGTTGGACGCCTCAGGCAAACTATTCGCAAAAAGTACATTGTGTCATCTTCAACAATGGGCGTATGATCAGAATGTTCTACCACCGGAACAAGCTGGTTTTAGAAAGAATCATGGCACCCTGGATAATATTGCGGTCGTTCAGACTATTGTGAAGAAATATGTTTTCTCACAAGGTATGTCAGTGTATACAGCCTTTATTGATTTCTCCACAGTGTTTGACAAAGTGGACCGCCAAACGCTGTGGAGAAAGCTTCTTCTTCTTGGCATACCATATCATCTTCTCGGCCTTATTATAGAACTACATAGAGATACCTGGTCCCAGGTTCTTCTGGAAGGTTCACAGGGGTTATCATGCAAAATTAGAACACACAATGGGCTTAAGCAGGGTTGCTTATTAGCACCTCTCTTGTTCTCCCTGTATATTGCTGACCTCCCCGGTGCACTGAACTCGGTGAGAGGAGATGCTTCTAGAATCTGCTGAGTGTCCGTTGGCTCTCTATTATATACTGATGATGTTGCAATATTTGACCAAATGCTTATTGGCTTGCAACGTCGTCTGGATGCTCTAAGTAAATATGAAGAGGCCCATTTCCTGAAAATTAATATTGCAAAGAGCAAGATTCTGGTCTTTCGTAAGAAGGGGCTTAGAATAAAGTGATGTCTAAAATGGATGCTTGGCTTAAAAAAATTGGAATTAGTTGATTCGTACTTATATTTGGGGAAAGTTTTTTCAAAAACAGGCAGAGACTTGGAGCACATTAAACACTGTGTTAGTAACGCTGTCTCCCAGGCAAGTGCATTAAATTTAAACTTGCGTGAGACACCAATTCAGCCATGTATTATCAGTTTACAAGGCAAAAATCCCTCCCTCACTAATATATGCTACTGAGGTATCAGATATAAATTATTGGCTCTCCTTTGATAAGGCAGATGGACGAATCCTGCGTCAAATTTGCAATTTAAGTTCTTTGGCCGCTTCACATGTACTACGTCTTGAATTTGGTTTAGTTTCGTCTTTTACTTTATCCTTGGCAGAGGTTCTGATGTGGAGAAATTCCCTCTCCTGGGGGGAGGAGGGTACACTTAGGGCTGTCCTGAGAATAGAGATTTTTGACATATTAAAAGATCAATCAACGTTTATTAGATCTTTTGTAGTTGCAAATGAAATATTTGGTTTTGGTCTGAACCCCGCTTCTCCTATTCCCAAGTCTGTTTAGAAACAGCTTTTAAAGAAGTCCATTCCCTCTATCAGTTTGGCTAGAGATGTCGCTTTAAGTCAGGCCCAGAAATGAGGTGGTCAGTGGGAGTGCCTTGGGGAATAAACCACATCCATATCTATCTTGGAATATGCCTCACGGGATTAGAAGGCTGATACTCCTACTGAGACTTAACTTGCTGCCTCTAAGAGAAGTTACTGGTATCTGGGAAAAAATACCAAGAAAGAAAAAAATCTGCGAAATGTGCCAATTACAAATCCAAGATCTAAATCATGTTTTATTTGTATGTACAAAATTGCAAAGTGCTAGGCGTGTGTTCTTAAAGCCATTTCTTATCAAATTTAATATACACTCTGCCCAGGAAGCATGATCTCTGGTTCTGTCTCCCCCGACTGAAATGGTTTGTCATAAAATATATACATTTTTAAAAACATTTTTGTCTATTTATTAGGAAATGTTTTATAGTAGTTGTATTCCAATGGTATAATATGTGAGTTGGTTGGATATTTGATAGTTTTATCTATTTATTGTACTATTTGCACATTTTACAATACGCTCGATATAAGAATTACCCTTGGGAGGTAGCGAAGTATAAGAAAGAGTTTGGTATAATATGTAAAGTTTGTCTCTTTTTGAAATTAATTTATGCGTTTTTGTGAACCTCCGTAGGAGTTCCAAACCAAAATAAACAAATTGAATTTGACGTATTTACTTCATCGCCTGTCTTCCCCGTGTACTCTGCACTGGTTTAGGGTTGAGAATGCGCAGTGGAAGCACTTCAAACAGCTCTTGGGTGCCGGAGCCGAGGTGGCTCATGTACACCCGGCTCCGTCCACCGTTCTTGGCAACTATCAAATATGACAACCCTGATCCCTCAAGACAGTGGAAACTGTGTACTACTTTTCACTCAGTCAATCGTGCTCACTTAGTCTCAGAGAGATACACAGAATAAATGGTAAGGACATTTTCAGCAGTCGTTATTCTAGTGTAAAATAGGTGTGCTGAAATAATCATTAGACAGTAACAGATATAGATGATTAGAGGCACTAAGAAAGTAAAAGGATAGTAGAGTTCTACCATCTTGCTGTAATCATGAATACATGCAAGTATATAACATACTTGACAAATAAAATGCTTACTCCTACGATGCTACCCTTACTAGATGTACTTAAATGTATCTAGCATGTATGTAGGTGTTGTATTGTATTGTATTGTATGCAGCATTTATAAAGCGCAACAAACACCCAACGGGTACCTCGGCGCTACGGTACAAGATTCGGTATCAGGTAGTAAAGAGGGAAGCAAAAGCTTAGCACAGATGGAGCAATTCTAGAGCTAACAGGCTCTAGGAAACAGCCATGTTTTAATCTGTTTTCTAAACTGTAAAAGGTCATTAGATTGTCTGAGCTCCAGAGGGAGACTATTCCATAGTTTAGCTGCAGCAAAGCTAAAGGCCATACCCCCTGCCTTGGCTCTACGAATCCTGGGAACTTTCACCAAGTGAGCAGTGGCAGAGCGAAGACATCTCGTAGGTGTATACCAAGTGAAGATCTCTGTAAGGGGTAAGGGACAAAAGCCATGTAATGCCTTAAAAACCAGGCATAAAGACTTAAATTGCACCCTTTGCATTAAAGGCAGCCAGTGGAGCTCTTTCCAAGGGCCAGCGAACCTGATGAGCGACGTGGTTTCATCAGAGCTAGTTTAGCCACCATAGTTTGCACCCTTTGAAGACGCGCAATCAAGAACTTAGGGGCCCCCAATAGAAGAGCATTACAATAATCGAATCTACTAAGAATGATACCACCAACGACCAGTGCTCTAGCCCTCTCTGGTAGTAGCTGAAGGATCTTCTTCAAAGCCCTGATCAAACCAAAAAAGGTCCCCAACACCTTGTTTACATGTGTCTCCAGACTTAAAGTAGCATCAAACGTAACTCCCAAGTTACGGCCAGCTTTAGCTGGTGTCAAAGTAGCCATAGAGGAAGAGGACCAAAAATTTCCAGGGGAAAGGGGGCGGAACTCTTCCCGTAGTGCAATGCAAGACCTCAGTCTTATCCAAAATAAACTGGAGATAGTTAGCTCTTAGCCAGTGCGCAGTATCTCGTATACAGTCATGAAAGGCAGTCAGCGGAATCGACTGGTGTCCCTCCAAAGAAAAGAAGATTTGGGTGTCATCGGCATAGTTCACCAGTCTCACGCCATGCGCCTTCATGATTTCAATCAGGGGTCGCATATACACATTAAAAAGAATGGGACTTATTGCCGACCCCTGTGGGACGCCATGGCAGACACTGGAGAACTTAGACGAAAACGGTGGAAGAGAAACCGCCTGGCACCTATCAGAAAGATAGGAGCGGAACCATTCAAGGGCCATTCCTGGCACTCCAACGTCAGCAGAATACCATGGTTGACCGTATCGAAAGCAGCGGACAGGTCAAACAAAATAAGAATTCCAGATTGCCCCCTGTCCGCCCGCAGTCGAAGATCATCTAATACAGTCACCAGAGCAGTCTCAGTTCCTGGGCCAGGTCGAAAGCCAAACTGGACATCATCCAGCATGAGATTTGATTCCAGGAACTGAGACAGTGTTCTGCTGACTAGTCGTTCGATGATTTTTATCGGATAAGGGAGAAGAGAGATGGGTTTGTAATTAGCGGCACAGGTCGGGTCTAGAATTGTTTTTTTCAAAAGTGGCGTAACCACTGCCTGTTTCCAGCATACCGGTACCGACCCAGAGGCCAAAGAGCCATTACATATCTGACGCAAGAGAGGAAAGAGCTCAGAACCTAGCTCCTTCCAGATTTTGTGCGGAAGAGGATCCAAAGGGGATCCTGAGGACACACTTGTAGCAGCTCTGTAAAAGGTCTCCTCTGAGACTGGCTCAAAACAGTTCATAACAGGCATCAAATCCATCTCTATACTTCTTCCCTTTTCCAGCCTTATAGCATCATTAATTGCATCCGTAGAGCCCTCTTTCCTGGGAGAAGCATGCATTTTTAACCCATCAATGATGTTGTTAATTTTATCCATAAAGAAAGTTGCTAAATTATCACACAAGACTTGGGTAGGCAAAGTTTTAGATTGTATGCACTCCGGGCTGTCATATCTTTCACTATTTTAAAAATTGTTTGGGAATTATTTTTTTTCTTTTTAAAATAATATTAGAGAAATATTCGGATTTAACCAAATCAATTTCTTTTCTATATTCCCTTAACGCAGCTTTCCAGGATGACTTGCCCTCATCCTAATAAGTCCTTCTCCAATTTCTCTCGGCTTGCCGGCAGCCCAGTTTCAGAGATTTGAGATGATCATTATACCTGCATGCGGATGACCTACCTCTCTTCTTACAGTTTTTTATAGGGACAATTTGGTCAAGCTGGCTTTTAATCAGATCACAGAGGTCGGTATAGTTCTCTTCCACCGTTCTCTCATTATAAAGACTATTCTCAAAAGAGAATACCGAAGAGGAACTAGTCTTCCTCTTAAGAAGTCTTTTCCAATCTCTGCTCTCAAACATCCTTGCCTCTCTAGTATCAGGCCGTACTCTTCTGATGTCAAGTATCTGAAACTTGACCAGATGATGATCGGACCACCCGATCGGAAGAATCTCTACTGCTTCCAAAGCCTGTTCCTTAGAGAAGATTAAATCTAACTCATTTCACCCCCTATGAGTTGCCTCACTGGTCCACTGGCGCAGTTCCAAGCTTTCAAAATCCTGGGTAAAAATACTAAGGCTAAGATCCAAAGTTCCATTGCACCATAGATTAAAGTCACCCATAATAATCAAATTAGCATGGGTGATAGCCAAATTGCAAATAACATCTATTAGACCCTGCAGGTGAGATGAGTTCACTATTCCTGGTGGTTTATAGCAGACAATGCCCACCAGCAAACAGCCCTTAGGATCTTTGAGTGAGAAGCCAAAAATTTCAAAGCCCTCCACTTCATCAATCTCCAGCTGGGTGAAGTTCAGGGCTTCCCGAAAGATGATCCCCACTGCACCTCCTCGTCCTCTCTCATGAGGCTTATGTAGGATTTTATAGCCCAAAGGACATGCCAACCCCCAATCTACCTCCGAATCTAAGTGGGTCCAAGTTTCTGTCATAAAAAGAACGTCTAGACAATGGAATTCAAGCAGCAGTTGGATCTCCACCTGATGTTTGGGCAGAGATCTAACATTGAGCAGCCCTCCCAATATGGCATCTTTCCTAATAAGGTCGATCTTAATATCCGCAATACCTCCCAAAAGGGATGTGCTAGTCCTATTGCTCTCGGACTTACCAATCTGCTTTAATGCTTCGCAGGAGTAGCTAATTCTTTTCTTGTTACCATCACTCCCTTTGCCGTCTCGGGCAGCGTGGCTGGCGCTGTGCGGGGCCGGTGCCTGGACGGGCTTGCCTTAGGCACGCCTTCGGCGCGCCCCCGGCGTGCCCGTGGCACGCCAGCTGCGCGCGTCCGCTGCGCGCGTCCGCTCAGCGGCCACGCCAGCGTGCTTCTTAAGTAGGGCAGGGCGAGAAAAGCAGCTAGACAGCAAACCTCGATGTTATCGGGTCCGCTTTTACCGGCGGACACCGCGGGTTCGTTTTTTAAAACTAGAAGTAGCGTGGCTATGGTTCCAATAATTTTGAAGTGTCACACCATCAATAAACACAATCACAATTTTTAAAAAGGTAGTCTAACATGTGCAAAATTCGCAATTAGAGTTCCCCCCACCAAGTAATATCGTGGCTATGGCTCCAATAATTTTAAATTATCACGCAAATCAATAAACACAGTCACAGTTTTTAAAAGCAGTATAGCATGTGCAAAGTTTGCAATTAGAGTTCCCCCCACCACGTAATAGTCAAATCGAGTAACATTTAGCGCGCGGCCACGCCAGCGTGCTTCTTAAGTAGGGCAGGGCGAGAAAAGCAGCTAGACCGCTAACCTCGATGTTATCGGGTCTGCTTTTACCGGCGGACACCGCGGGTTTGTTTTTTAAAACTAGAAGTAGCGTGGCTATGGTTCCAATAATTTTGAAGTGTCACACAATCAATAAACACAATCACAATTTTTAAAAAGGTAGTATAACATGTGCAAAATTCGCAATTAGAGTTCCCTCACCACGTAATATCGTGGCTATGGCTCCAATCATTTTAAATTATCACGCAAATCAATAAACACAGTCACAGTTTTTAAAAGCAGTATAGCATGTGCAAAGTTCGCAATTAGAGTTCCCCCCACCACGTAATAGTCAAATCGAGTAACATTTAGCGTGTGGCCACGCCAGCGTGCTTCTTAAGTAGGGCAGGGTGAGAAAAGCAGCTAGACCGCTAACGTCGATGTTATCAGGTCCGCTTTTACCGGCGGACACCGCGGGTTCATTTTTTAAAACTAGAAGTAGCGTGGCTATGGTTCCAATAATTTTGAAATGTCACACAATCAATAAACACAATCACAATTTTTAAAAAGGTAGTATAACATGTGCAAAATTCGCAATTAGAGTTCCTCCCACCACGTAATATCGTGGCTATGGCTCCAATAATTTTAAACTATCACGCAAATCAATAAACACAGTCACAGTTTTTAAAAGCAGTATAGCATGTGCAAAGTTCGCAATTAGAGTTCCCCCCACCACGTAATAGTCAAATCGAGTAACATTTAGCTCAGTCAAGGATCCCTCTAGGATAAAGTCCACCCTCATTACCTGAAGTGAGAAAGTGTGGGACCTCGTCCTGGTCTCGGGTTGGACACCCCGCAAGGTCTAGTCTAATGATGATCTGATTGTAAACTGTGATGGTTTGATAACCATCCGAGGAGGGATTGGAGCATTATAGTTTGGCTTCATACTTTCATGTTTTGCTAGGTAATCTATATATATATATTAACACGTGGGCTTATGTACTCATGTGACACAATAATACTAATGAGAAAAGGTGCACCAAAGGTATCAAAAGTGCATCTATTGTGTGTTTTGACATATATGTGTGTGCATATTAATGTTTTTTCTTTTCAGAAACATCAGGATTGCTGATATTATTCTTTTATAGGTTTAGATTGTAAGGTGGTGCGCTCAAATGCATCTAATGCAGTGCATTTGCCAGGGATTAGTGAGAATGAATCATATTTGTGTTTTATGCTTTCTTTATAAATTGTGACCAGTTGTTGATTTTGCTTAAAGGTTACATGTAATAGTTACTATACCACATATAAGAGTTCAGTACCATATAGCTTGATTCATTATTAAAGATTTTATTTACTAATAATTGTGAGCTGGATGGCTACGGAGAACCACGTCTCCGAGTAGCCGTGGGTCACCCACCGCCCCGCCCATAGCAATGGCGATTCATGCTGGGCTGGCGTTTTCAGCGCGTCTGTGATGCGGGAGATTTTTGGGAGAATTTCACCGAAAGTGAACCTCCTTTTCGCGTTCAGGCTGTGAGGGGTTTCAAGGATTCGAAGCTGGAGGTTGTTGACGCGATCGCTGGGAGAAGCTGTAAAGAGGTCATTGCGCTCCCAGTTTGGCGCTTCACGACTCGGTGTCACGGGCTTCTCATCAGCAGCTTGGTTTTCCCGGTATTCCCACTGTTTCTTGGGACTAAGCCAGAGTGTTGCCCGGGGATTGGAGAGAGACAGCGGCTCCGCAGAATGCTGGGAGCCTCTTGGAAGGAATAATAATCCAGCCGTGGAGGATGGAGGTATGGAGGATTTAGGGGGGGAGATTTGTGACTAAGTGCAGTAAGTGGAGTAACGCAACATATAACCTGAGAGGCTGGAAACAAATTACAAAAAGAGGGCACAAACAAAAGGGAGGGAAAAGGAAGAAGAAAATAAAAAGGGGAAAAGAAACGAGGGGTAAGGTCAAGAAAGAAAGAAAGAAGGAAGGAGACAAGGAAGCAAGGAATCTCAGAAGTTAGTGAGCAACGCATTGAGACTAATCGTACTCTTAGAGCCTATTAAATAGCTGAGAAAATTAAGAGCTATGCGCCAGATTGTCTTGATAGGCGCAACAGCACGCGCAGACCCTCCAGCTTCAGTCCCCCCACCTCTCCTTCATCAGCTTTGAAAGCCAGACGTCAGACAGCTCTGGCTCGTATCTTGGCTGTGAGAAGAGGTAAAATTACTCAGAATATCAAGAGGGATACAACCTCTCAAGTGGCCCTGTTGTCTCAGAAATTCTCCACAACACTATCAGATTCTCCTGGTTCTCCTTCTACCCCTATCCCTACCTCCACCTCTTCTTCATTGGAAGTCTCGCCAGATCAAGGGACTGTTATGGATGGCAAGGTCGTGGAAGGAGCAGTAGCAGAGCTGTTAACCTCGGGAGCTGGGTTTAATCCCTCTAAGGAATATCCTGTTTTCTCTATGAACCGTAAGATCAATCAGATGACTACAGTGGTCAATGCATTGGAGAGGCCTCCCGAAAATCAGGAGAGGGATACAGCCATTGTTATAGATACTAGGCTCCCACCGGGTAGAGAAGCAGAGACTCTTCCTGTAAAAAAAAGCCTGGTAGACCAGATTCAACCAAGGCAGCTGCTAGTTGCTGCTCAGACGACCAAGGGGGTAATGATAGAGATGCTACAAAACATCTCCGGGGATGGTGAAGCCCTTGGTTCTCCACCCCCCAATACAGTATGAAAGAGCTATTAATGGGACCAGAATCCAAACTCGATCTTGAACCTGGATTAGATTTAGGGCCAGAAGTTAGCAATCCGGAGCAGGGAATGGTTAATACTAATAATGAAGATGCTAATGACATTGTTTTAGACCCTGTTAACTCTATAGACCCGGTAAAGTTGGTCCCCTCTATGGTTGTCCCGTCAACACAGATGCAGTTGCTCTTTGAAACTATTCTGGGAGAAATCCGAGAGTGTAAAACCGCGCAAGCACAGGAACTCTCATTACTGCATCAACGTTTAGATAAGATTGAATCTATGGTTCAGCTAATACCTGAGAGACTTAAAGAATTGGAACATCGAGTATCTGATATAGAGGACCATTCTGAATTATGTGATTCGGACATTGCGTCTCACCAGAAGAAGGTCCAGGCCTCTCAGAATAAGATAGATGAGATGGAGAACTATGCACGGCGCTTTAATTTATGCTTCACCGGGATTCCGGATTCCGGAGGACAGTGAATGCATAAATGGCCAACTGAACCCAGTGGCTTATATCGAATCATTAATTAGAAACTATCTGATGGATAAAGCCCTGGAAGATCTTACAATAATGAGGGCCCATAGAGTTCCTTTTCATAAATCTCCTGGTGCAAAGTACCCTAGGACAATGATTGTGAACTTCTCAGACTTTCGTATTAGAGAGACAGGATTAACCAAAGCAATTCAGAAGAGAGAGATTGCCCTACCTGGTGGAGGCAAAGTGCGAGCATTTCCTGATATGTCGGCAGTAGCAGCAAGGAGAATGAAGGACTTTGTACGATTGCTGAGTCAATTTAAGAATGCAGGAGCGCAGGCTTCGATTGCCCAGTAGTCTAAATTTAAGGTCATATGGAAAGGAAAGTTCCATCTATGTTCCTCTCTTAAAGAAGCTCAAGAATTACTTTTGAAGATGACCCAAGATAAAGAAATATGAGTGATTAACAGACTCGTTTTTTTCTTTTAGTATTCTAGTAGTCTCTGATAGTTTCTCAGTAAGTGAATGGCCAAATTCGGGGTCTTTCTCCCTTTTTTCCTTTTTTCTTTGCTATTTTGCATTGTATTGCATTGCATTCCCCCCACTCCTCCTTTTTTTTTTGTTGCACTCAGAGTCGTTCTTTAATTCATTGTGTAGCACACTGTGCAGGGTATTCTTTCGTTGGAGAGGGGTGCAGAAATTGTAGCTCATATTGTTAATTTTGTTTTTTTATAGGTATATGCTAGAGTAAATCCACAGATTGAATGCATAATTTGCACATTTCCGCACATTTTGCACATTACATATTGCACTATAGGTGTTATGCAGGTTCATGGATGCAATATGGTTCACTATGTAGGATAGCTGCACAATGCACAACGCACATTGCACTTTAGTATGCTCTTTAACATGCCTTTCTTTTTCTGATATGGAGGTGATATTTGGTCTACCTCAAGTTTTTATAAATAGAGGGCGTTGATAGCTCTTTCCGCATGAAAGGCTGGCTATTGGGTATATTGCACACTGCACATTGGCACTTTATCTATCTATTAGTGGCTGCACTAGATCTACTAGGGATCTATTAGGGATATAGTTGATTTAGATCTATTGGCTCTGGTTAATATTAGATCATTTATTTTACTCTTCTGCTATACTGTGTAGATTATATGCCGTAGTGGAAGGAGCCATTGAGCAATGGAGCCATTGAGCAAAGTAGTATTATAGCATTAGAGAGGGGAGGGGAGAGAGGGGGGAGAAGGGGAGGAAGAAAAGGAAAAGAGGGGAAAAAAAAAAAGAGTTGCTAAGCCAAAACGGATAATATTATTTCTTTTTTGTTTAGGGGCGGGGCAGTGGGGTCACTTACAGCCACCTAGGGTGTAAGGTCATGACACCCATCAAATGTCTAGGGAGAGTGGGAAGGTGGCCAGCGTAGTCAGGAGAAGTTGCCACACTTCCCTGGGGATGTGGCGGTCATAAGGGAGGGTTCACAGGGGTGAAGAGGGAGCAGATGGAGAAAATTAAAAATCATTTCTATGAGTTTATTCTATATGTCTAGCATTAATTAGATAAATTGAAGGGGGGAAAGTTATTCTCCTCACTTTTAGGTGCCTTGGGAATGCGTGAGCTAAGTACTGAAATACAAGTATTTAATTGGGAAATTTGCTTGAGATGTTTGAATAGATCTAATGGAAGGAAGATTGGAGGAGGGTAGGGAATTGTTGAAAGTAATTTCCTTTAATGTTAATGGCCTCAATAATTAGAGAAAGATGAGGGCTATAGAAGCCTGGATTACGACAGAAAATCCTGAGGTAATTCTGATTCAAGAAATGCATATACCAGCGGGTAAAGTAGCAGAGTTCCCAAAGTTAAAATCATGGGCTGTCCATAAAGTTTTCTCCTCATCTTCTGCTGCCCATAGAGGAACAGCAATTTTTTTAAGTAAGAAAATCCAGGTTGAGGTGGTGAAATCAGCTTGTGTTCAGGGGGAAGATGGTGCTGGATCACTTGCAAGGTAAGAAATAGACCCTTGACATTTTCAAGTTTCTATGCTCCAGTGGAGGATAATCCCACTGTTTATGAGGAATTTTTTTAATCCTTATTATTAGTGTCAGGCGAGATAATTGTGGGAGGGGACTTTAATTTGCTGATGAATCCAAAGATCGGCTCTTCATCAAAAGGGAAAAAACAGTTAAAGCAGCAATCCCTCAAAGTGATTCAAAGTCATAGCTCAATACTTGAAATTTTTGACCCTTGGCGTACTGCATTTCCTACTGAAACGGCTTATACCTGTTTCTCAGGGAGATTTCAGTCATTCTCACGAATTGATTTTTTTGCTTTTCTCATGGAGTTTGTGTTTTAAATCACAAAAAAATCTTCAGAGAGGGTTCTCAGACCATGCACTGGTTAGCTTAGAGGTAGAACTAGGAGAAGGTAAGAAAACCTCAAAAGATGCCAATTAAATTATCAGTACCTGTCAGTGGATACCTGGATTTCCTTAATTAACACCGAAATTAGAGAGTTTTTCGATCGAAATTATGGCTCAGCCCCTATACATATTATTTGGGACTCCTTCAAGGCCTTTTTTCGTGGGCTTGCAGTGGCTAAAGATGCAGAGATCTCAAAGGGAAGGAAAGAGGAAAAACAAATGCTTGAACAAAATTTGCAAAGATCTCTAACTACTTTTCTTGCCAACCCTACCCCGATAAATCATCGACATTGGGAGCAAGCTAAACGGAATCTTGCAGAGATTTACTATGTAAAAAGTGAGCTCTCTTATCAGTACTATAGGCAAAACATTTATGAAGAGAGTAATTATACTGGTAGATTCCTAGCCTGGCAAGCAAGGGAAAGGGCTGTTAGTAATCAAATAATGGCATTAAATTGCCCTATTTCGGGCCATCACATTGAGGATACGGAAGCAATAGGAGATATTATGCTCAAATATTTTGAGAAGATATTTGGTAATGAACAACTCATTAACAAGTCATTGTTGGAAGCGTTTCTTCAAGAAAATGAAGTACCCATTTTAACAGACTTAGGAAGTAGCAAGATGGTGAGGCCGTTTACAAGAGAAGAGCTAGGGGAAGCTATTAAGAACCTTCCGAATGGTAAAGCCTGTGGTCCAGATGGCCTCCCTTCAGAGTCTTTTAAAACATTTGTTAGCGAGATTTTGGATTTTTTTCTTACTCTGGCTAATTCAATTCTGGATGGAGGACCTATACCACAAACATTTAGAGAAGGGAATGTAGTTAGTTTTTTGAAAAAAGGGAAAAGTGGTGAGGATCCTAATTCTTACCGCCCGATAACTCTTTTAAATACGGACTATAAACTAATTACGAAACTCTTAGCTAATCGTTTTAATGGGTGTGGGTCGCATTTAATTCATCCTGATCAAAATGGTTATATTGCAGGAAGGCAACTGGGAACTAATACGCATTTTTTAGTGGAAGCACTGGATTATTTTGAAACTCGAAAGATTCCACCATTAGTTTTATTTTTGGATGCCGAAAAGGCTTTTGACTTGGTTATATGGGAGACGATATTTTGTATTTTAACAAAGTTTGGAATCCCGTCCAAGATTATAGATTTGGTGGCGAATTTATATAAGAATGCCGCGGCCAACATCATTATTAATTCTTCACAGGTCGGTCACGTAAAAGTAAAAAGGTGAACTAGACAAGGGTGCCCGCTTTCTCCGGTGTTATTCGCTTTTTTTATTGAGCCTCTTGCGATTGTGATCAGAAAGAATCGGCATATTAGTCCTCCGCTTCCGTCTATGGCTAAAATCTAATTATATGCCGACGATATTTTGCTTTTAATGAAACCTGAAGAGGAATCGCAGGCCAAAGTTTTTCAGATGTTTGACTTATATGAGTCTTTTGGCGGCTATAAAAGCAATAAAAGAAAAACTGAGCTAATTTTGAGTGGTTGTACACCGGAGATTTTACATCCCGATATCTCTTCTTATTTTAATCTGAATCCTAAGCGGTATTTAGGGGTGTTTTTTTCACCATTTGTTTCAGCTCTGTATGATCTGAATTTTGTCCCGTTATTACAAAAAGTTCAGGACTTATTTATCCGCTGGGATTCTCTTCCGCTCTCCATCTTCGGAAGGGTAGCCTTGATCAAAATGTCAGTGCTTCCACTGTTTAGTTTCCTATTCTCTACAATTCCCTGACATTGATTCCTTTCGCAGCCTTCTTCATGTATGCCCAACTGCAACAGTTTGGGCTTGGTCTCTTTTCCTTCTCCCGTCTGAAAACACCTCCTCTCCCATTATATTCGCCAGGCGGAGCTAACTGTAACTCTTTCATTCCTCAACTATCTACTGAAACAATACCCCTGCTCTTTACTAACACGGTGTTTGTCCACCTACAAGGCAAACATGAAACTAAAAACATTCTAGAAGACTAACATGGAAATCTAAGCATTGGTATCAGAAACGAGAGCCTTCAAACATGCTGTGGATTCAGGCCTACAACTTTGCCACTGGATTCAAGCTAGCCTGGCTGATGAAGGGTGTTACCCAGAAACCGGTCCCAGGATGCTTGTTTCCAGTTCAGGGAAGACCTGGCTTGGCAGTTCGGGCTGGACTGTTCCAATGAGGCACAGGGTCAAGACTGATTTGCATATAGCTGGGTCTGAACTGAGGTTGCGAAGTGAGCTAAAGAATGATAATGGTTCAACCTTGATCTGCGACTGGGGATGAGTGTTTGAAAAGTTTCAGCGCTCTGTCCATCATCTCCCTGTGTTTGCTTTGTTTGCCCTAAGTTGGCAGGTTATGCCCAGTGCCTAGACGTGGGTCCCTTGCTCACTTTGCCACTGGATTCAAGATAGCCTGTCTGAAGAAGACTGTGTTACCCAGAAACCGGTCCCAGGATGCTTGTTTCCGTTTCAGGAAAGATCTGGCTTGGCAGTTCGGGCTGGACTGTTCCCATGAGGCACAGGGTCAAGTCTGATTTGCACATAGCTGGGTTTGAACTGAGATTGTGAAGTGAGCTAAAGAATGATGATGGGTTCAACCGAGATCTGCGACTGGGGATGAGTGTTTGAAACGTTTCAGCGCTCCCTCCATCATCTCCTTGCATTTGCTTTGTTTGCACTAAGTTGGCAGGGTATGCACAGACATGGATCCTTTGCTCAATTTGCCACTGGATTCAAGCTAGCATAGCTGGTGAAGGGTGTTAATCAAAAACTGGACCCAGGATGCTTGTTTCCTGTTCAGGGAAGACATGGCTTGGCAGTTCGGGCTGGACTATGCCCATGAAGCACAGGGTCAAGACAAATTTGAATATAGCTAGGTCTGAACTGAGGTGGCGAAGTGAGCTAAAGAATGATGATGGATTCAACCCAGATCTGTGACTGGGGGTGAGTGTCTGAAAAGTTTCAGCGCTCTGTCCATCATCAGCCTGTCTTTGCTTTGATTGCCCAAAGTTTGCAGGTTATCCGAAATCCGAGAGTGTAAAACCGAGCAAGCACAGGAACTCTCATTACTGCATCAACGTTTAGATAAGATTGAATCTATGGTTCAGCTAATACCTGAGAGACTTAAAGAATTGGAACATCGAGTATCTGATATAGAGGACCATTCTGAATTATGTGATTCGGACATTGCGTCTCACCAGAAGAAGGTCCAGGCCTCTCAGAATAAGATAGATGAGATGGAGAACTATGCACGGCGCTTTAATTTATGCTTCACCGGGATTCCGGATTCCGGAGGACAGTGAATGCATAAATGGCCAACTGAACCCAGTGGCTTATATCGAATCATTAATTAGAAACTATCTGATGGATAAAGCCCTGGAAGATCTTACAATAATGAGGGCCCATAGAGTTCCTTTTCATAAATCTCCTGGTGCAAAGTACCCTAGGACAATGATTGTGAACTTCTCAGACTTTCGTATTAGAGAGACAGGATTAACCAAAGCAATTCAGAAGAGAGAGATTGCCCTACCTGGTGGAGGCAAAGTGCGAGCATTTCCTGATATGTCGGCGGTAGCAGCAAGGAGACGGAAGGACTTTGTACGATTGCTGAGTCAATTTAAGAATGCAGGAGCGCAGGCTTCGATTGCCCAGTAGTCTAAATTAAAGGTCATATGGAAAGGAAAGTTCCATCTATGTTCCTCTCTTGAAGAAGCTCAAGAATTACTTTTGAAGATGACCCAAGATAAAGAAATATGAGTGATTAACAGACTCGTTTTTTTCTTTTAGTATTCTAGTAGTCTCTGATAGTCTCTCAGTAAGTGAATGGCTAAATTCGGGGTCTTTCTCCCTTTTTTCCTTTTCTCTTTGCTATTTTGCATTGTATTGTATTGTATTCCCCCCCCCCCTTTTTTTTTGCTGCCCCTCAGAGTCGTTCTTTAATTCATTGTGTAGCACATGTGCAGGGTATTCTTTAGTTGGAAAGGGGTGCAGAAATTGTAGCTCATATTGTTAATTTTGAGTAAATCCACAGATTGAATGCATAATTTGCACATTTCCGCACATTTTGCACATTACATATTGCACTATAGGTGTTATGCAGGTTCATGGATGCAATATGGTTCACTATGTAGGATAGCTGCACAATGCACAACGCACAATGCACTTAAGTATGCTCTTTAACATGCTTTTCTTTTTCTGATATGGTGGTGATATTTGGTCTACCTCAAGTTTTTATAAATAGAGGGCGTTGATAGCTCTTTCCGCATGAAAGGCTGGCTATCGGGTATATTGCACACTGCACATTGGCACTTTATCTATCTATTAGTGACTGCACTAGATCTACTAGGGATCTATTAGGGATATAGTTGATTTAGATCTATTGGCTCTGGTTAATATTAGATAATTTATTTTACTCTTCTGCTATACTGTGTAGATTATATGCCATAGTGGAAGGAGCCATTGAGCAAAGGAGCCATTGAGCAAAGTAGTATTATAGCATTAGAGAGGGGAGGGGAGAGAGGGGGAGAAGGGAGGGAAGAAAAGGAAAAGAGGGGAAAAAAAAAAGAGTTGCTAAGCCAAAACGGATAATATTATTTATTTTTTGTTTAGGGGCGCGGCAGTGGGGTCACTTACAGCCACCTAGGGTGTAAGGTCATGACACCCATCAAATGTCTAGGGAGGGTGGGAAGGTGGACAGCGTGGTCAGGAGAAGTTGCCACACTTCCCTGGGGGTGTGGGGGTCATAAGGGAGGGTTCACAGGGGTGAAGAGGGAGCAGATGGAGAAAATGGAAAACCATTTCTATGAGTTTATTCTATATGTTCAGCATGAATTAGATAAATTGAAGTGTGGACTGTTATTCTCCTCACTTTTAGGTGCCTTGGGAATGCGGGAGCTAAGTACTGAAATTCAAGTATTTAAACACAATAGGGAAATTTGCTTGAGATGTTTGGATAGATCTAATGGAAGGAAGATTGGAGGAGGGTAGGGAATTGTTGAAAGTAATTTCCTTTAATGTTAATGGCCTCAATAATGAGAGAAAGATGAGGGCTATAGAAGCCTGGATTAAGACAGAAAATCCTGAGGTAATTCTGATTCAAGAAACGCATATACCAGCGGGTAAAGTAGTAGAGTTCCCAATATTAAAATCATGGGCTGTCCATAAAGTTTTCTCCTCCTCTTCTGCTGCCCATAGAGGAACAGCAATTTTTTTGAGTAAGAAAATCCAGGTTGAGGTGGTGAAATCAGCTTGTGTTCAGGGGGAAGATGGTGCTGTATCACTTGCAAAGTAAGAAATAGACCCTTGACATTTGCAAGTTTTTATGCTCCAGTGGAGGATAATCCCACTGTTTATGAGGAATTTTTTTAATCCTTATTATTAGTGTCAGGTGAGATAATTGTGGGAGGGGACTTTAATTTGCTGATGAATCCAAAGATCGGCTCTTCATCAAAAGGGAAAAAACAGCCCAGTTCCTAGACGTGGGTCCGTTGCTCACTTTGCCACTGGATTCAAGCTAGCCTAGCTAATGAAGGGTATTACCCAGAAACAACCCAGGATGTTTGATACAGGTTCAGGGAAGACCTGGCTTGACAGTTCAGGCTGGACTGCTCCAGTGAGGCACGGGGTCAAGACAGATGTGCATATAGCTAGGTCTGAACTGAGGTGGCAAAGTGAGATAAAGAATGATGATGGATTCAACCCAGATCTGTGACTGGGGGTGAGTGTCTGAAAAGTTTCAGCGCTTTGTCCATCATCTCCCTGTGTTTGCTTTGATTTTCCTAAGTTTGCAGGTTATGCCCAGTGCCTAGACGTGGGTCCCTTGCTCACTTTGCCACTGGATTCAAGCTAGCCTGGCTAATGAAGGGTGTTACCCAGAAACAACCCAGGATGTTTGATTCAGGTTCAGGGAAGACCTGGCTTGGCAGTTCAGGCTGGACTACTCCAGTGAGGCACAGGGTCAAGACTGATTTGCATATAGCTGGGTCTGAACTGTGGTGGCAAAGTGAGATAAAGAATGATGATGGATTCAACCAAGATCTGTGACTGGGGGTGAGTGTCTGAGAAGTTTCAGTGCTCCGTCCATCATCTCCTTGTGTTTGCTTTGTTTTGCCCTAAGTTGGCAGGGTATGCCCAGACGAGGGCCCCTTGCTCACTTTGCCACTGGATTCAAGCTAGGCTGGCTGAGGAAGGGTGTTACCCAGAAACCGGTCCCATGATGCTTGTTTCTGGTTCAGGGAAGACCTGGCTTGGCAGTTCGAACTGGCCTGTTCCCAAGAGGCACAGGGTCAAGACTGATTTGCATATAGCTGGGTCTGAACTGAGGTGGCAAAGTGAACTAAAGAATGATGATGGATGCAACACAGATCTGTGACTGGGGGTGAGTGTCTGAAAAGTTTCAGTGGTCCGTCCATCATCTCCTTGTGTTTGCTCTGTTTGCCCTAAGTTGGCAGTGTATGCCCAGACGTGGGTCCCTTGCTCACTTTGCCACTGGATTTAAGCTAGCCTGGATGATTAAGGGTGTTAACCAGAAACCAGACTCAGGATGCTTGTTTACGGTTCAGGGAAGACCTGGCTTGGCAGTTCAGGCTGGACTGTTCCCATGAGGCACAGGGTCAAGACTGATTTGCTTTTAGCTGGGTCTGAAGTGAGGTGTGTAAGTGAGCTAAAGAATGATGATGGATTCAACCCAGATCTGTGACTGGGGGTGAGTGTCTGAAAAGTTTCAGGGCTCCGTCCATCATCTCCTTGTGTTTGCTTTGTTTGACCTAAGTTGGCAGGGTATGCCTAGATGAAGGTCACATGCTCACTTTGCCACTGGATTCAGAAAATGGTGTATGTAAAGAATAGTGAACGAAATTATGCTTTGCGGGTAGAGGGACTTAAGAAATTCCAACAGACTTGGGCAAAATTCTTTTGATTATGTTCCTTGAAGTCACTATCTGAATCCATTTGTTTTCGTGTTGAAGTTTGCCCTATTGGGTATGAATGAATATAAATAATGCCGATACTTTAAAAAAAAAAAGTTGCTGGGTGGGTTATCTCCTTTTTTGTTAAAGAACTGGTTGGGCTCTATCAGGTATTGATCAATATACGCTATTTATTAATTATTAAGATGTGTGTAATTATTCTTGATGACATTTGTATGATGTACAGCCGGATTTATTGTATTGTACTTTATATGGTTTTCAATAAAAAAAAAAAAAATGATGTTATTTACTGGATGATATGTAGGCTGTAGACCTGATATGTTTCCAAAAGGAAATGTTAAGTTAGCATGATTGTGCACCTTATGCTTACAGTCGAGACAGTTAATATTAATGTGAAAGCTGTTTTTGTGAATGTTTCTCCTCTGCAGGTGGAGACCAAAGACATATATTAGTTAGTGGAAAGCACATTGTATTTCAGAGATAGGGAGGCAAGAAGGAGCTGGATCGAAACCATCTATCTAGTTATCAGATCCTGGCTGCTAATGAAATCCTTGTATGCTCATTCGTGTTGACGACCAATATGGTCTTTCTTTGATAATTTCTATACTTTTACAATATGTTTTTGAGATTGATTTAGATTAGTCTGGCTTTTAGTTTGTAATAAGCCTTTTAACGTCAAGTTACTAACTGATTTTAATTGTGTGGTCCTAATGATCACACCGTACCTTTAGATTTAAATCGTTGCAGAATATTATGAGGCTCGGATTATTGATGCCCCTAATAAACAAAAGGAAACCTTCAAGATCCTAAAAGAACTTAGCAGAAAGGTCGATGTGCCATCAACTTCAATACCTTTCGACGTTGACACCTTGCAGTCCTTCTTCCTGCAGAAAGTGATGGATATTTTTCTTGAGATTAATGGATCTCCTGCGATTGCTGCCAGTCAGGGACTGGCGTCACCTCAAATTTTACCAGCCCAATTTCTTGCCCAATTTCCTCCGCTGGATTCAGAAGCTTTGGCCTTCCTGATAAATAAAGTTAAATCCGGATCACCGGCTGATCCTTGTCCTCCCAGGATTTTTCAGCTGGCTCGCCCAATCTTGGAATGTCAGATCCTCTCGCTCCTCAACAACTCCCTGGCCACTGGTCAGGTGCCAACTAACCTGAAGGAGGCCATAGTTATCCCCTTACTGAAAAAGCCAGGAGCTGACAAGGCTGAATTGAAAAACTATAGGCCTATTTCACAACTCCCCTTTTTGGCTAAAGTTATGGAGCAACATGTCCTAAAAAACCTATCTGACTTCCTGGACACATTTTAGCTTCTACATCCACGTCAGGCTGGTTTCAGAGCCTACCATAGCACGGAGCTAGTCAGGTTGTCCGTCCTTGATGACCTTAGATTGAATGCTGACAAGAGAGAGCCGAGCGCACTTGTGCTCTTGGACCTCTCTGCAGCATTCGATACGGTCAGCCACTCCATCTTGCTGACCCGTCTGATGGATCTGGGACTCAGGGGCTCGGCCCTTGATTGGCTAAAATCCTCTCTCTCTGGTCGCTCGCAAAGGGTGCAGCTTGGTGATTGTTCCTCTAAGAGAGGTGTCATCCCATGCGGCGTACCCCAGGGCTCTGCGCTGTCCCCTTTGCTTTTTAATATTTATTTGCAACCCTTAGTGTCCGCCTTATCCAATCTGGACTGTTGTGTCTTTAATTATGCTGACGACACTCAGCTTATTCTGAGGATTGACAATTCAGCCCATGCCCAAGAGACGGTTCAAAATATTTTAAGATTCACAACTAACTGGATGACAGCTAACTCTTTAAAGATCAACCCCGATAAAACGGAGGTTCTCGTCGTCCCAACCATTAATAACTCCTGGGGTGGCCTGTTCTGGCCCAAAGAACTTGGGACTCCTCCCTGTCCATCCCCAGTCGTGAAAAGCTTGGGAATCAAGATTGATGCAGAACTCTCGCTAAGTCATCAAGTCTCCTCAGTGGTGGGCACCTGCTCTGGTATCCTGAGGCAACTGAGGAAGCTGGTTCCCATTCTATCAACTTCCTCCATGAAATCCATAGTCTTGGCTACTATTTTATCATGCCTTGACTATGGGAATGCGTTGTACCTGGGCCTTCCTCAGAAACTCACTAACCGGCTCCAGGTGGTACAGAATGACGCCGCTAGGCTGGTTTTCAGCCTTCCTAGGAGGTCTCATGCATCACCTCTGCTTCTTAAGCTACACTGGTTGCCCGTTAGACAACGCGCAAAATTCAAGGTCCTATGTATCGCCCATAAATCCCTCTATGGTCACTCCCCCAGCTACATTAGGGATCGCCTGGCTAAGTATGTTCCAGGACGCCTACTTCGATCTACAGATGCTTTCCAGCTGGTCTGCCCCCGAAGCAATCTGGCCTCCAAGGGCGGGCGAGCTTTCTCTGTTATCTTGCCACGTCTTTGGAACCAACTGCCGGATGCCTTACGGAAAGAACCAGGCTTACTCCCTTTTCGAAAGCTACTGAAAACGCTGCTTTTTAGAGACACTTCTTAAGATCCCTGTCACCAGGACTGTCTTTGCCGGGCCATTTTTGCAAATCTCCTTCTGTCAACGCTAAGAGACCTGTCGGTATACATGCGCTATATAAATTCCCCTACAAAATACAAATACAAATACAAACCCCTTTATCGTCTCAGCCTACTCAAAGGGTCTAATGACCATAATCAAATTGGAATGAACAGCCCGGAGCGTTCTTAACACTTTGACACTGTGGTCCCAAAATACAACTTCTCAGAGAGAAGCATGTTGTTAATGTCAAGTTGCAAGTTGTAAGACCATGATTTCAACAGAAACCTGTTTGCACTTCTACATTACAGAATGGTTTGGCTGTATGGAAGCTCACCCTCAGCTCCTATCAAGATTGCGGCCGTTCTTTCTCAAATCTAACAATCTATTTTCTTACAGGTCTGATACACTACGGCAAGGTTTAGCCTTTTTTAACTACTGTATGCAGAGTGGAGCAAGAGAGGGAAACATACAAAGGGCGTCCTTCACTCAATTAGTCACATTATACACAAAAGTCCTTGGTATGGCACACACAACAAAAACAAAAAACAAAAAACCTCCAGTGCTGAGGGAAATATAGAGTGCAGCTATAAAATACCCATAGAAGAAAAACATAGGGAGTGCCTTTTATGCTTACATGGGACACTCACTATATTTTTCTCCTCAGGGTGTTTTACAGCCGCAGCCCATCTTTTCCTAAGCCCTGGACTTTTTCGTTTTTACACTACTCACACACAGGGATGTTTATTAGACGTGCACTAGAGATAGCACTATCTTAGATATAGATGAAGTGGACCCTGATAAACTCTCTACAAAAAGGATTTGATGTGAATGCCATACCAAGGACTGTTGTTTATAATGTGTGTACCCTTTTTTTTAAAACAACATTTAAGCTGTATTTTTATATTTTCTTCAGCTGTACCCATCCTGTTCAATGACGTTCTGGTCTTTGGTGCTTAGACACACATACCTGCCTTCCAATTTGGCTGTTATCATGCAGTAGAGTCCTCACAAGGGTTTGAGTACCAATTGTATTAGTAACCTCTTATTGTGTCTGGTAGTCGTTGCCACTGTTGTCCTTGTATTTTATAATTTTTTTAACTATCTTTTTCTATTCACCAATGATGTGTTGTGTTTAATCATTCTTGTCCTGCCTTTCATTGGAGACAATGTGTGGCAAAGACCTTCAGCTACCTTCCAGTTTGGTTTTTCGTTGTAATGCACTGGTGCCCTTACATGGGTGCAAGTATTATTAATACTAATAATGTGCTTTTATAAAATGTCCTACCACAGTTCTTCCATCCCTTAGCACTGCAAATAACAGGTGTTAATATCTCATTTAATGGGGCCGATTCACAAAACTAATCTGAGATAAAATCCTAAACTTACTACTTTTGATATTCACAGAAGGCATTTAGTAGTGGTAAAGGTAGGAGTCCTAATTTTACTACTTCAAAATTCCTTCCGTGAATACCAAAACTAGTAAGTTTAGGATTTTATCTCAGTTTAGTAGTAGTAAAGTTAGGAGTCCTGACTTTACTACTACTAAATGCCTTCTGTGATTACCAAAACTAGTAAGTTTAGGATTTTATCTCAGATTAGTTATGTGAATCAGTCCCAATGTCATTAAGTTAACTTCAAACTAGTGTAATGCAGGTTGCAGACGATGTGAACCACAAGTGGTTTAATAATTCAGCCATCTTGTTGCTTATCAATGTATTTGTAAATTGCTGTCCTGCCACAGTAGCATGAGTGTGCTAGTTCTGGTCTGATCTCAGCTGCTTTTAGACTATTTTTAGCAAACTTATGGAATAGAAAAATAAGCCTTTTACGGTTGTCACACTGATGATGTCAGCAGTACTCTGAAGAAAGCAGTGTAGAGGAAGAAGACAAAGATTTCTTTCTGCACTTTCAGAGAGAAGCTGCAGGAATCTATGAGGAAGATGTGGAAAGGGATGATTTTGTAGAGTTAATGATGGTGAAAAAGATCTGATGGAAAGGGTTGATGGGAATGGAAAGGGAGCAAGTGAGATAAACACTACTCCAAACAGGGTTACCTTTAAATGAGTGGATAAAAGGTAATCAAGAAATAGATGCCAGGAAATACTGAGAATAAAGCACATGCTACCTTTCTTGCATAACACTGCAACACTTTAGAATTTTTACTCCCCAAATTGAAGCTAGCAGAGTGCTCTGGTAGTACGTTCCGCTAGGGTGTACTATCACCATGAGACGTCTCTGTATGGGTAGACCCCTTGGCCCTCATTACGAGTGCCCGACTGGGAAGCTGATTTTTATGACTATCAATCAGAATAAAATTCTTCCAAAAGTGAACTACACATAGGTGTACTTCTGTAAATCCAATCAATAATGGCAAGTTCCCAATCAAGTTACCAGTGACTTAAGACGTCCGATTCTCTCAACTTACATCATCCTTTCACAGTCCTGCACAATGTTTGTTCACTTTAGGATTTACCTCACTTGTGGCAATGTAGTTTTATACTGTTCACTTGCTTTCACTATACTTATTTAGTGACAATTAGGTCTTCAGTGCATTCTTTGTGATGCGAACAAGCTTCTTTAACCTTGTAGTGCGGTTGTGAACAATTAGCCTGTGGACATCAGAAATCCAAAAACAGTCCCCATGTCTGCACATATTGAACATGTGATCATTTAGCTTGAACAGGAGTCTCTCAAAGAATGAGAATAGTTCAACAGAAATTACAATTGGTGTGCTGTGGGATGATCAAATCAACCTGGAGAAATATCCGGTTGGGGGTGAGCCAATCGCACTATTTATTCTTCTTGATGAGTCTGCAAGAAGAAACTCGTGCGACAGTCCTTTACAGATAAGGCAAATAGTGCTAATGTTATAACCAGTTGTATTTGGAAACCAATTGTAATTTCTGTTCAACTATTCTCATTCTATGCTTCTTCTCAGCTTTACTACACTTGAGCACCCCCTTTTTTCCCACCTCCTTCCTTTGGAGCAACTTCTTGATGAGTATAAGCTTAGTCATTTGGTACTATGAATAAAATTGACCGTGTTCTCTAAATACAGTGGTTATCTTATTCTTTTCCCAAGGTGCAGAATTGTATTTGTACTGTTTGCTGGATATATTTCTGCATATTTTGATTTCTTAATGTTTTTTTACTTAAATGCGCAGATAAATGAGTCCTAGGACCAATTGTTGTTCTATACTATATGATACCCAAGTCCATGGACAGTGATTGGGTTACCCCATTAGCTTATAATGGACATTTCTAAAATCTAGCATGAAACCTGGCCATTACTCAAAACTTCTCATTGCCAGTTTTCTGTTTTTCATTAAATAGGCCCTCTTCCTCCTTCCAATCTTCCTACGCCTCCTTTTTCTAAGGGCGACCTTCAAAGAGCACATGCATGCTTACCTTAATCTTTAATGCATTTTTGCAATTTTCCTACTAATTTTTAACACCACAACTTCTCAGTCCCTGAAAGTCATGGCCCTGCAAAGTAACAATATCTAGTTGCCTCTAGAGCATCTATTAGCCCATAACCAACTGTATTAGCTCCCATACCTGCACTTTCCTACCAATGACCTCTCTTAATTCCTGTTAGTTCAGTGCACCACAAAGAAACTAGAGGGAATGCATGGAATGATTTACTTGAGTGCACAAGTCGAATCCCTACATCAAACAATAGTTAACAATACTAGATGACCCAGTAACCTGGGGTTCCGGAGCAGCATGCTGCCAGGTGTAAAACGCTTCATCGACTCATCAGTGGTAGTAAGCACTTTGTAAATGTCATTAACATTTTAATTACCATATAAAATCCGATATCACAAGGACTGAAATTTAAAAGGTGGGACAATTATCCCCTATTGCAAGTTGTGTTCCTTAAAATGGAGAATAACGTGCAGATGTTAGTGTTTTTCATCTAATAATCCGCATGTACAGATATTTATCATGATTTTTCTCCTGATAAAATTCAGCAGGTCTTATGTACTGAAATGTACCTGGGGAAAATTGCAAGTTATGTGGTAAATACCACACAATTTGTAATTCCAAACCTTTTGCAAAAAGCAGTTTGCAGGGGGATTGGAAAAGAACTGTCAGCCTCTTAATGAAGGCCTTAGTGGCAAAAGGATAATTTATTGTTGTTACATTTTTTGAAGGCAAGAGAGAGGAATACACACTAGCTTCTCTGATCCATGTAAGTATGCTATTAATCCATGTTGCATTTCATGTCAAAATAGAAGAGACTGAAAATGGTGAGCACACCGCAGACTTTCTAAAACTTTTTCCTCAAAAGTTTTGGGCCATAGGTGAAATAGGCTCTGGGTACTATCCACACACTGTTGAACTGAACATTCTTGGCGACTTAGGGGCATATTTACAAGGCATAGCACCACCGGAGCGTCACTTTTACTGATGCTCCCATGGTGCTATGCCCTGCTACATATTAACACAGCAGTGCTGAACCATTTTGACTGGCTTAATTCCACCTTGTAAGTGCTGCCTCTTTTCACACATCACTTTGCATGAAAGGGGTGTGCAATGGGTGTTGCTGTGGGCATGTCCATGCAGCACCCATTGCATTTTGACACTGCCCCAGATTTTCAAGAGTCTGTAAAATCTGAGGCAGTGCCAAAAAAGCCAGTGAAAAGCAGGCATTAGAGTAGCACAATGAGGAGCAGGTATTAGAGTGGCACAGAGAGAAATAGTTCATCCTCGTTGTAGTGTCCTTTCCTGCACAAAACAATCATTAATAAATGGTGATTTGCTACTTCTATGTGTGCTGCAGAAATTACTCTTTAATAGCGCCAACTGTGAGGTCCTCGCTTGTAGGTGTCTCTGTGAGTCAGATCATGGGTGGCTGTTTATAACACTGTGTTTAAGTTGTATAGTTTAATGATACTACAATGCATTGTATCTATCTAACTCTTCCTTTAAACATTTTTTACTCTTAGCCCCCGAAGGCAGTGAGAATTCCTCATGCTGCCTGTCAGTGGGGCATGAAGGTGCTCGGAATGCATGCTAATCCAGTCCTCGGCCTCTCTGCAGATTGCATAGAGCAGCGCTCATGATGCCCATTGTAACTGGTGAAAGGGCCATTTGTTCGGTACTTCCCTGATGGCAATCCTTCGATAGTTCTTTTTAGCAGCATGAAAGTGTAAAGGGGAGCAACATTTTGGAAATCAAAATAACAAACAGTGTAACCTAGTGTGGCTACACAATAACTCAGGTCCACAACCAAAGGAAGGTTAGTCAAATGTATTACAGATTTTAAAATAGTTGGCCATATACAAATCTCAGTAAATTAGTATAAAACTACAAAGTAAACAGGAAAAACACAAATCTTCTACAGAGATTCACTTGATGCAGCAAGAAAAGAACAAGAAGTTTCAAGACTATTATGCATGCAATCAGAGAACAGAAGTTAAGGTTTCTCTGCATCGCCTCTTTGTTGATGAAAACTATTTAATTCTATCCATCCCCACTCAAACTCCGAAATTGGCTTTCCTATTTCAGCAATTAAGCAAAGGGTTTGGAAAAAGGAAAGGTGTCAGCAGATGGAGACTTCCTAAGAAGTCACTCCCACATCAGATGGGTCAAGTGGCATAATGCTGCAAGTAGAAAAGAAGCAAGCTGGCACTCAGGTGCTTACTGTCAAAGGGCAAGATGGAAATGGACATCTGTACTTCTCTTCAATGCATCATATATTCAAAATTGTATTTAGCACACGTCTCATAATGCTATTCTCGCAACTACTCCACAATAGGCAAAGCCACCAAATTTTCCATGACGTTGATTCCTTTCGCAGCCTTCTTCATGTATGCCCTACTGCAACAGTTTGGGCTTGGTCTCTTTTCCTTCTCCCCTGTGAAAACACCTCTTCTCCCCTTATATTCGCCAGGCTGAGCTAACTGTGACTCTTTCATTCCTCAACTACCTACTGAAACAATACCCCTGCTCTTCACTAACATGGTGTTTGTCCACCTACAAGGCAAACATGAAACTAAAAACATTCTAGAAGACTAACATGGAAATCTAAGCATTGGTATCAGAAACGAGAGCCTTCAAACATGCTGTGGATTCAGGCCTACGACTTTGCCACTGGATTCAAGCTAGCCTGGCTGATGAAGGGTGTTACCGAGAAACCGGTCCCAGGATGCTTGTTTCCAGTTCAGGGAAGACCTGGCTTGGCAGTTTGGGCTGGACTGTTCCAATGAGGCACAGGGTCAAGACTGATTTGCATATAGCTGGGTCTGAACTGAGGTTGCAAAGTGAGCTAAAGAATGATAATGGGTTCAACCCAGATCTGCGACTGGGGATGAGTGTTTGCAAAGTTTCAGAGCTCTGTCCATCATCTCCCCGTGTTTGCTTTGTTTGCCCTAAGTTGGCGGGTTATGCCCAGTGCCTAGATGTGGGTCCCTTGCTCACTTTTCCACTGGATTCAAGCTAGCCTGTCTGAAGAAGACTGTGTTACCCAGAAACCGGTCCCAGGATGCTTGTTTCCGGTTCAGGGAAGATCTGGCTTAGCAGTTCGGGCTGGACTGTTCCCGTGAGGCACAGGGTCAAGTCTGATTAGCACATAGCTGGGTTTGAACTGAGATTGCGAAGTGAGCTAAAGAATGATGATGGGTTCAACCCAGATCTGCGACTGGGGATGAGTGTTTGAAACGTTTCAGAGCTCCCTCCATCATCTCCTTGCATTTGCTTTGTTTGCACTAAGTTGGCAGGGTTTGCACAGGCTTGGCAGTGGGACTGTTCCCATAAAGCACAGGGGCAAGACTGATTTGCATATAGCTGTTTCTGAATGGAGGTTGCAAAGTGAGCTAAAGAATGATGATGGGTTCAAGCAAGATCTGTGACTGGGGGTGAGTGTCTGAGAAGTTTCAGCGCTCCATCCATCATCTCCTTGCGTTTGCTTTGTTTTGCCTGGCCTGTTCCCATGAGGCACAGGGTCAAGACTGATTTGCATGTAGCTGGGTCTGAACTGAGGTTGCAAAGTGAGCTAAAGAATGATGATGGGTTCAAGCAAGATCTGTGACTGGGGGTGTGTGTCTGAAAGGTTTCAGTGCTCCGTCCATAATCTCCTTGTGTTTGCTCTGTTTGCCCTAAATTGGCAGTGTATGCCTAGACGTGGGTCCCTTGCTCACTTTGCTACTGGATTTAGGCTAGCCTGGATGATTAAGGGTGTTAACCAGAAACCAGACTCAGGATGATTGTTTACGGTTCAGGGAAGACCTGGCTTGGCAGTTCAGGCTGGACTGTTCCCATGAGGCACAGGGTCAAGACTGATTTGCGTATAGCTGGGTCTGAAGTGAGGTGTGTAAGTGAGCTAAAGAATGATGATGTATTCAACCCAGGTCTGTGACTGGGGGTGAGTGTCTGAAAAGTTTCAGGGCTCTGTCCATTATCTCCTTGTGTTTGCTTTGTTTGACCTAAGTTGGCAGGGTATGCCTAGATGAAGGTCACATGCTCACTTTGCCACTGGATTCAATCTAGCCTGGCTGATGAAGGGTGTTAGCTGGAAACCCGTCCCAGGATGCTTGTTTCCAGTTCAGCAAAGACCTGGCTTCGCAGTTCGGGCTGGACTGTTCCCATGAGGCACAGGGTCAAGAACGATTTGCATATAGCTGGGTCTAAACTGAGATGGCGAAGTGATCTAAAGAATGCTGATAGATTCAACCCAGATCTGTGAGTGTCTGAAAAGTTTCAGCGCTCCAGCCATCATCTCCTTGTGTTTGCTTTGTTTGCCCTAAGTTAGCAGGGTATGTGAATTGGATCGATGCAGTGGTTGCACAGATTAATGGAGTGATGTGTGCTGCCCACTCGGATCTTGCACTGGAGCTTGTGGGATAGCGCAAGTTATGTCCCCGGGGTTGCAGTCAAGAGGCTGATTTTTGGCTGGGGGCACAGTGCCTCGCCATGCCCTTCAAGGGGTTTTTTGTGTGGGGTTGCATCCAGCACTCCATTTTGAGGCCACTATTCCACCGATCCCTCATACTTGATTTTTACTTTTTTCCAAGATGGCGATACGCTGTCCTAGTGAAAGGGACAGAGGGCATTTCTTGTACAGGTGCTAGAAAGTGAGTAGGGCCATATTTCTTGGCAGACACTCACAGTGAAACTGAAGAAAGTCTCCAATCTCAATAAAAAGAAGAATCAACCAAATCTAAAATGTCGGCCATATCTGAAAAGTATTTTAGGTGTTCCACAACCTTATATTTATTCTTTACAAGACCAACTACAGGCTGTATAACTGATATGAAGGAATGATGTACTGCCCTCACACTGTGTAATTTAGAGCAGTTCCTGTTATAGCCCTCTGTACCAGCTGGTCTTAGGTTTGTATTTCGACATGGCTACTTCTAAATTGAACATGTCAATGAGTTGCTCATGGGTTGACTTTTCCACTTTTGGAAATAATTGAAACTCTACAATACACTAAGTGGCAACCCTCACCAGCGTGTCATTCTACTTTCTTGGACTGGGTGACCACTAACTTAGTTCTACCACCCTTTTTCCTTCTCCTGTGCTAGTAGCTCTTTATCTTCCTATATAATTTAGCAGGCAATGGTACAAACCCATGATGGCTTCTTCCCTTCCCATTCCTTGGAGCCCAGCAGTCCCTAAGGTTCACCCCTACTGATCCACCCCCTACTGGAATAGCTTCTGGAGGTGCTGGGATCCCTATATTTGAAAATCCTAAATTTACCCTAGCCATCCATCCTCGAAACTAGCGAATCCAGAGAAAGCAAAACGGAAACTATACATTAAAAGTAATTTACCAATGAAGGCTACAGAAAGAGCAATTCCTTGAGGGCGCAGGCAATCTTACTGCCTTCTGGGGCGATCTGTGAGTCGTGAAGTCTGGCCAGGAAATTGTAAAGGTTGATCCGCTCTCTGGATACTTGGAGGCATGCTGTTCACCGCAACCCCCTCGCTTATTCATGATGCAGATGGTCTGATTACCGCTGATCCTAGAGTGGGCTTGCCAACCTGAAACGGCCATAACCGCTGCCCTCCTCGCCTATCTGTACTGCTGCTGGCTGCCGGACGCCGATAATGGAGTGGGATCGAGCCCCCAGATGTCTCCCTCGCAATTTGGATTGCAAATGCTGATCTCGAAGATCTGACTAAAAGCTAGTACTTCTAATTATTTTAACGTTTACTGCCATCCATTACATTGACTTGAAAATATACAAAGGACTCTTTTATCACTGAACTCTGGTGAAACTGAGGAAGAACTGCCTTTATTTTTGCTGGATTAAGGACTGTCACTACTAGATCAAGGTCTTACTTCAAAAATAAAAACCTTTGCTTATGTCTATGTTTTTCTTAATTCATAATCATTTCTAATCTTGGCTGCCCTACTTTTGATTTTTATTCTTCTATTTTGATGTAATTGTTTTTTATGCATTGGCTTGAGTACTAGACCTGTTCCTGTACTCGTGTCTCCCTGTACACTCTCCCTCCTTAATCTCCATCCTTCAAATGATGTTGTCCAGGTTCGCAATATTGATGTTTTCTTATTTGAGACAGTTTTAATTTCTTTATTATTCTGACAAATCACCCCTCTTACCTCCCAGCATCTGACTCTCCTCTCTCAAATTATTTACTCTCCATAGAATCCACCTCCAATTCCCCCCTCACTCCCCCTGATCCTGCTTTCTGCAGACATGGCGCTAGCTCATGGGACATCTTATACCCGTCTAATCTTTCCAAAAACGCTAAAAAAAGTTCAAACATAAATTATTGACACGTCATCCTGAAACGCTAATAGTTGATACTTTCCACAGCCTGTCTTCTCCAATGAAAACATACTTTATTTTCTACTCCAAACGCCCCACTGAATGGAAAAACACTTTCCTTCTCCACCTTTCAATCACTAAATCAAGCAAAACTCTGTACAAATTCAAACGGTCAACAACACAATCCCCAGCCTTTCTCTGTGAAATTGACATTTTCATATTCAAAACTGGTAATATTTTTATTCAAGCATCTGAATACCACCACAACATTTTCGATAACCATTTTAGTTCCTTGTCCTATCACCTCTCCCAACTAGTTCTTAACCCTTCAATAACCCAATTACCTGACGCCCATAGGTCGTCTCCCGCCACCACGGTTCAGGCCCACCCTCCCCTATCCATCGCTACCTCTCTCACAGTCTCTGATGAGGCCCCAATCCTTCGTGTGGGACCCTCCCTACTCCTCCAAGAATTCTGTATTTCTCCCCCACTCATTCCATTGATTGCTACCCTCCTGCCCCTTCCTTCTTCCCTGACTCTCCCCCTAACTCTTCCCTGACTCACCTGCCCCTTCCCAGGACCCTTCAGGTACTCTCCTCTTTGTCAAACCCTTGTCTCCCCCTCCTACTTCTACCATCGATCCTTCCCCTCCTGCCCCTACCACGTTCTCTGACTCTCCCCTTAACTCTCTACCTACTGTCTTGCCCCCTCTAACGACGTCCTCTGCACTCTCTGCTTTGTCTTATACTCCAACCCCTCCTCCTACCTTCGACCGACTCCCCCCTGACCTTTCCATATTCCCAGAATCTTTCACACACTCCTCCCATACTCACATACCTCCCCCCGGAACTCCGCTCATTGGATAGCCTTCCCCTGTCAACACTCACCCTACCTCATCCCCTTCCTCCTTTTCTGCTGATCTCCCCCACAATCTTATAGCACAAACACTTACCAACATAGAATCCAAACTCTCAGATATGACTATGGAACTAACACCACTTAGAGGGGATATCAACTGCCTCAACTCCAGGACCTTCCCCAATCACACTGATACCTTCTGCTCTTGCCGCCATAACTTTATCCAACACACCCGATTGCGGACTACTCCCCTTTGCAGTCAAACACATAGACCAATCTGCACTGTTAGCTATCTCTCCACTTCTGACCTAATTAACCTCTATAACTCCTAGCTACCTAAGCCTCTGATAACTGACCCCCCTCTCCCTTAGTCCAACATCCCAGTTATTTTTGGCAATAACAGAGTCCCTTCCTCACAATCGTATCACTGCCGCGCGGACCGCTGCTGCTGTGTTTCGCTTTTTAAAACTTTTAGCTTAGAAATTGGAAAGTGATTGTGCTATTGCGTTTTTAAATATTGTAAACTGATCCACTCACCGCGGGCGGGTCCCTATTACTCTGCTTAGAACCACCCCCGACCTCAGCCTATACTGCAGCGAGGTGGGAGTAGTGGGAGGCGGGGCCAGGCATAAATGGTCACCTCAGAGCATGAGCTGTCAATTTGAATCGTATCACTGCCACGCAGACCGCTGCTGCTGCGTTTCGCTTTTTAAAACTTTTAGCTTAGAAATTGGAAAGTGATTGTGCTATTGTGTTTTTAAATATTGTAAACTGATCCACTCACCGCGGGCGGGTCCCTGTTACTTTGCTTAGAACCACCCCGGCCTCAGCCAATACTGCCGCGAGGTGGGAGGAGTCGGAGGTGGGGCCAGGCAGAAATGGTCGCCGCAGCACGGGAGCCGGCAATTTGAATCGTATCACTGCCGCGCGGACCGCTGCTGCTGCGTCTTGCTTTTTAAAACTTTTAGCTTAGATATTGGAAAGTGATTGTGCTATTGTGTTTTTAAATATTGTAAAATGATCCACTCACTGCGGGCAGATTCCTGTTACTCTGCTTAGAACCACCCCCGGCCTCAGCCAATACTGCCACGAGGTAGGAGGAGTCAGAGGCAGGGCCAGGCATAAATGGTCGCCGCAGTGCGGGAGCGCAGAGGACGAGCAGCGGGTGTGCCGGCGGCGCACCAAAGGCATGCCAAAGACAAGCCCGTCTGCGCCCGTCCGCACCCTGACAGGCCCCGGGGCCAGGCTTAATGCCCAAACCGTAAAATATTCCTCTGAGGAACTCAGACTATTGGCCCAGCCGGCCTTCCCCCTCGATGTTCTTACCATTAAGCGCATTCGGGCCAACAGTATTCACCAACCACGGATATGCCAGGTCATTCCTTCACCCTCCATTCCCCACCACCCCCAAGACCCCTGCCCTAACAAAGTAAAACACACGGACTTATGTATTCTCTACCTCAACACCCGCTCCATGGTTAAACACCAGTTAGACATCTTTCTGCTGCTTATGTCAGAGAAACCTGATATCTTTTTGGTCACGGAAACCTGGTTTACCCTTGATTCCACTCCAGACATCCTAGCTGCACTACCTCAGGATTGCTACATATTACATGCAAATCGGCCCCCAGGTAAATCGGGTGGCGTGCTGCCGCCATCATCCATAAAAACCATAAATTCACCTCCATCACTCCTCTCTACCTCCCGGCCGTAGAGAACATGGCCATCAAACTGGATTCCATTTCTGGACCCCTTATCAGTGTTATCATTTACAGGCCCCACAACATATGCCTTCATTCCCTCTCTCCTTGAGTGAACAGATGGCCAATTTAGTCATAAACTACACTAACATAATTCTCATAGGTGATCTGAAATATTGGCTTAACGATGTTCTCGGCGGGCCACATGCCACAGAATTATCTGACCTACTCTCCAACCTTAAATTCACACAGCATATTTCCTCCCCCACCCATATCAAATACACTGGACCAAATTTGGTCCATGAATCTGACACTTTCGGCAACCATTATCTCACTGTGCATTTGGTCAGATCACTACTTAATAAAATTTACAGTAACGATCCCCTTACACTCCAAGACCGTCACGGCCGAGGGTAGCACAATAAGAAAATGGAGGGCTGTTAACAAACAGGATTTCATTAGCCAATTCAGCACCCACCTCTGACCCCGATATTAATTCCATGGAAGACAATATCTCTACCTGGTTACTTGCCGCAAGCAACACACATGCCCCCTCACAAAATTCAAGCGGGCGCGCCAAGCCGACGCTCAGAAATGGTTCTCTAATGAATTAAAAAATCTGAAACTAGCGCTCCGTCAGAAAGAGAGGAGATGGAGATTACATTACTCCCCCGAAGCAAAAATTCAGTACTTAAAGGCTCGCAAAGAGTACAAAAACGCTATTACAGCAGCCAAGGTCACTCACTTCTCCGCTACAATCCTGTGCTCTCACAATAGGTCAAAGGAAATTTTTATGATCGCAAATGACCTTTGCAATGCCAAGAGAACTCTCCCTAAACAGTCTCCTACTCAAGACCTATGTAACTACCTGAGTGACTACTTTATGAATAAAATTGCCAGCATTAAAGCAAGCATTTCCACTGCCAGGCTTATGGTGCCTTCAGATACTTCATGCACTAATACAGACATCTTAGATCACTTCCCCGCCATTTGTTCACAGACTTTCTTAGACTTGCTGGCCCGAGTCAAATCAGGCTCCCCTAGAGACTGCTGCCCCTCCTATATTCTAAAGGGGATCTTTTCTGCTCTACCACACACCGCGCTGCCCTTTTTAAATGAATCTCTTTCGCCAGGTCGGGTCCGTAGCGCGTTCAAGAATGCAATAGTGGTCCCTCTCCTAAAAAACAAGGAGCTGATCCCCTGAATCCTTCGAACTATCGTCCCATTTCCTTGCTCCCATTTCTGGCCAAGATATTAGAGGCACATGTTGCCAGGTGTCTGTCGAACTTTATTGAACGCTCTCACCAAGCTGGCTTCCGACCCGCTCACTTGACTGAGTCAGTTATACTCGCTGTCCTGGACACCTTACGAGATAAGGCAGACAAGGGCACACCTCAGGCCCTGGTGCTCATGTATCTGTCGGCCGCATTTGACACGATCGACCATGAAATCCTGATGGACCGTGTCAGACAGGCCGGCATATAGGGTTCAGCCTTCGATTGGATTAAATCCTTCCTTGAGGGCCGCACCCAAGCAGTGCGTCTCGCCCCTTTTACTGCTTCAAGGATCGCTACCACATGTGGGGTCCCACAAGGCTCATCGCTGTCTCCCCACCTGTTTAACCTTTCCCTCCTGCCCTTGATTCACTCCCTAAGGAACAGGAAGGTAACCTTTTTTAACTACGCGGATGAACTCCAACTGGTTTTTACTATTGATAACTCCCCTGACTCAATGCAGGATTTCCAAGCCACCATGCTTCATATTCAGCGTTGGATGGATCTTAACCATCTTAAACTCAACCCGGGCAAGATCGAATTACTCTTGGTCGGGAAGGCCCAGACCTTCTAGGGCCCACACTTCTGGCCGACCGAACTGGGACCTCCCCCCATTCCGTCCCCGTCGGTAAAAAGCCTAGGAGTCACCATAAACGCTGTTCTTTCACTTAGAGGCCAAGTGGGGGCAGTGGTCTCCACTTGTTTCTTCCAGCTAGGCAAAATCAGGAAGATCGCCCACATGCTAACTGATGCCACCCTCATACAGGCAGTGATCACCCTGGTACTCTCCCATCTTGACTTCTGGAATTCAATCTACCTTGGCCTGCCTCTGTTTCTACTTAAACGCCTCCAGCTGGTACAAAACCAAGCTGCGAGACTTCTTCACAAACAACCAAAATGGTAAACCGCCAGACCTTTACTAGTAAAACTCCACTGGCTCCCAATCGCACAACGGGCAGCTTTCAAGACAGGGTGCCTAATTTTCAAGGCCCTTCATTGTAGGAGTCCTAAATTTATCATCTGCCTGATATCGAGGCATGCTCCACCCGCAACTTGCGCTCAGCACACCTCCACCTACTTACCATCGCCACCTTCAAGCTTAAATGCCAGGGAGGGTGTAGGTTTTCTTATTTGGGCCCCAAATTCTGGAACTCCCTACCATTAGGGATTCAATCATGCAACAACCTCCTGGGGTTTAGAAAATGCTCAAAACATGGTTATTTGAGCAGGCCCATGCGTAATCCGTCGTTGCCTTGATACTGTCCAAAGCAAAGTGCCAAGAAACCTTTCGGTGTATGTGCGCTATAGAAACTTTTATTAACATAACATAACCCATCTTACCTGGAACTCCAGCTCAACTTACCACCATCCACTCTCTTAAGCCTGTCAAAGATAACCCAAATCCCCTTTCTTGCATGCTTGTTAACTGAAGATCGGGAGTCCGACATGCAACTGACATATCAGGAACCATCCTCAGCGATGCTATTGACATCGCCTTCCTCACCAAAACCTGGTTTAATGACCACTAGACGGCTATTCTTGACTTACTTACTCCCCCCGGCTACGCCATCATTCGGCAGGATACACCCAACAGAGAAGGGGGTGGACTAGCTATAATCTATCAAAATTAACTTCAACTCTCCCTTTTAAAGAACAAGGATCACTTAACATTTGAATATCTTGGCGATTAACTCACTGTCAAGGGCTCCTCTCCGATCAGACTACATAATATCTACCACCCTGCTGGTGAACCTCTCCTCTTCCCGATGAACTATCCGATCTTCTCACACACTCCTCCCTTTCCGACACGAAGAATCTCTTTTAAGGAGCCTTTAACATATACTGGAATACTTTAATAAATCCCACTGTCATGCACTTCATCAACCTTCTAGAGATAAACAACCTGAAGCAACTATGCCACAATCCAACCCATATCAAAGGGGCCACACTTGACGCAGTCATCTCCAACACCACCTTGACCTTCCTTTCCAACATCATCCCCATTGACTGGTCTGACCATCACCTCATTCTGCTTAAGATCGCAACCAGTGCCCTACTCCCTCCTACAACAAATAACAAACCCATGAAGTGGACCAGAAACCTTAAACAAATCCTTCCTGGTGAACTTGAGTCTAAACTCCAAGCTCAACTTTATTTCCCCACTCTCTCTCAAAATGCTAACGAACGAACTGAACATTTCAATAAGACCATTAGTGACGTCCTAGACCAAGTTGCCTCTCTTAAACTAAAACAACAAAGAAAAATTAAATCCAAATCTTGGTTTAATCCTGACCCCAATAACAAAGGATGATAACTTAGACTGGCAGAAAGAACGTGGAGACAACACCCTTCACCCTCCCATTTTGTCCTCCTCAGATCTGCTAGATCTATTTATAAGAAGCACATTTTCAATGAAAAGGCATCCTTCTTTCGAGCTCAACTTGATCGTGCCAAAAACAGGCCCAGCGAACTGTTTAACATTGTAAGAAAACAAACATCATCTGCCCCTCCAGACCTGACGGCGTCAGTTGTGAGATGTGAGGAAATTCCCTACTCCCTCTCGAATAAGATTGCCAAAATTGAATAATCCTTCCCTCTAATCCAGGACCCGCCCAACCCATAATATGCCTTTGATGTAGCCATAGACATACCTCCTCGGTCGGCTCAACCCCTATCACCTAATCCTACCACCCGCCTACCCACTCCAACTTGCCCGATGACATCTTCCCAAACTTACAACTGAGAAATAATGCCTCCTGGCATAATTTCCATCCTATGACTTAGCTCAAAGTCTTTAATATGATTGCTAAACCAAAGCCAACTTTGCACACCAAGGACGCTTTCCCTTCTACCCTAGTTCGCAATCTTAACCACATCATTGCCCCTTACTGGCATAAAATCATCAATACCTCCCTTGCCACTGGAAGTGTCCCTGACTCCCTCCAACTCTGACAAATCACTCCCATTCTTAAAAGCCTCACTGCTGACACCAATGGTCCTAACAATCTTTGCCCTATCGCTAACCTCCCACTTCTTGCTAAAGCCCTTGAAAAATGTGCATTGCTTCAACTGGACGAACACGTAGGCAATTTCAACTTACTTGACTCCTTTCAATCCGTTTCCAGGAAAGGCTGCAGTACAGAAACCGCCATGCTGAACATTGTGGATGACATCCACAGTTCCCTAAATAATGGTGAGGCTTGCCTTCCTATACTCCTCGACCTCTCTGCAGCGTTCGATACAGTCACCATTTTTCCTTACTTAATTGCTTAAAGCTCGCTTCGGCCTAAATGGTGTGGTCCTCAAATGGCTCTCTACTTTCCTCCAACACAGAACGCAACAAATCAAAATCAACGCCTGCCTCTCTAATCCTACACCTGTCCCCCAGTGTTCTATTCTCGCCCCCTCTCTCTTCAACCTCTTTAAGGAACCCCTTATCCTCATTCTGAAGCAAGCTGGAATCGACTATCACCTCTATGCTGATGACACCCAACTCTACTAGAAGATTAAATCTCACTCGGATATACTTCATTTAAACAATACCCTTATTAAGATCCAAACCTGGTTCTACTCCAACCATCTTAAACTGAACCGTAAAAAAACTGAATGTATTCTCTTCTCTCCAAAAAACAAACGGATCCCCATCCAAGGCTGGATCTCGGACCTCAATAACCTCAATTGTTCGCTCTCCTTATCTGACTTGGTGAAATCCCTAGGTTTCACTCTTGACAAAAACCTGGCTCTTAAGGACCACATAAAAAATTCGGCTACAGGAGCACTTTTCACTCTCCAACACCGTAAGAAAATCAAACCCTTAATTCCTTTAGATGACTTCAAATGGGTGGTCCAATCACTAGTCCTATCTAAACTTGACTATGGCAACGCTATCCTCACCGGAACCCCCAAAGTACACCAAGCCCCCCTTAGTGCTGTGCTCAAACTGGCCGCCAGGCTCTTCACTAACAGTAAATGATTTGACCACATCTCCCCAGCCCTATAAGCCCTAAATTGGCTACCCGTTAAAGGAAGATGCTTTTATAAGACTGCATGCATCACGCACAAAGCTCTTCACTAACAAACACTGTTGTGCCTAACTAACAAACTCAATAAAGTGGGCTACACCAGAATGATCAGAAGCACCAATGCGCTCCTTCTCGTCCCCCGCTTTAAAAAAAGAAATCCACCCAATCTTGCTCCTTCTCTGGTAACGCCCCGGACATCTGAAATGACCTCCCGAAGGACCTGCGTTGTAACCCCTCCTACCTCAGCTTTAAAAAATACCTAATATATCACCTTCTCAACATATATACTGGGGTCCTTAATCTCACCCTTGACCTAGCTTTCTGTTTTCCCTGCATTGGTTATCTTTCAGTTTTTCCTGACTCTCACTTCACTCTTCCTCTTTACATATCATCCTGTCTTCTCTGCCCTAAATTGTTAAACCCATTTATATTATTTATATGTTTAGTACTCGCTAACCACACAAAATGTTATGCATCCATTTTCTTAAAATGAGATGTACCCGCGTGTTGTGTTACCTTGAAAAATTGCTAGTCATTTTTGCCCCCTTTTAACTTGATGTGAGATGTACTGGCCTGTTTTGTTGACCCTGAACAACTGCTTTTCTTGATTACTTCTGTTCATGTAAAGCGATCTGATACCCACTGGTCTAGCCAGAGCTATATGAAACCTTTCAAATGAAATAAATAAATAAAATGCCGAGACGTGGGTCCCTTGCTCACTTTGCCACTGGATTCAAGCTAGCCTGGCTGATAAAGGGTGTTATGCAGAAACCGGTCCCAGGATGCTTGTTTCTGGTTCAGGGAAGACCTGGCTTTGCATTTCCGGCTGGACTGTTCCCATGAGGCACAGGGTCAAGACTGATTTGCATATAGCTGGGTCTGAACTGAGTTGTCGAAGTGAGCTAAAGAATGATGAGGGATTCAACCCAGATCTGTGACTGCGGGTGAGTGTCTGAAGAGTTTCAGTGCCCCCTCCATCATCTCCTTGTGTTTGCCCTAAGTTGGCAGGGTATGCCTAGATGTGGGTCCCTTGCTTACTTTGCCACTGTACTCAAGCTAGCGTGGCTGATGAAGGGTGTTACCCATAAATCAGTCCCCGGATGCTTGTTTCCGGTTCAGGGGAGAACTGGCTTGGAAGTACGGTCTGTACTGTTCCCATGAGGCACAGGGTCAAGACTGATTTGCATATAGCTGGGTCTGAACTGAGGAGGAAAAAGTGAGCTAAAGAATGATGATGGATTCAACCCAAAGCCGTGACTGGAGGTGAGTGTCTGAAAAGTTTTAGCACTCCGTCCATCATCTCCTTGTGTTTGCTTTGTTTGCCCTAAGTTGGCAGGTTATGCCCAGACGTGGGTCAGTTGCTCACGTTGAAACTGGATTCAAGCTAGTCTGGTTTATGAAGACTGTGTTACGCAGAAACCGGTCCCAGGATGCTTGTTTCCGTTTCAGGGAGGACCTGGCTTGAGAGTTCGGGATGGACTGTTCCCGGTGAGCAGCCAAAATATCGAAACTAAAATATCTACCTACACTAATATCGAGTTTTAAATATCGAAGGGACAGAATATCGATGTCAATAATATCTATGGACAGAATATCGATCCTAAGGTAAGTATTTTAATATCGATGTTAGTAATATCGAAGTTAGTAATATCGACATCAAATATATCGATTTTACTAATATTGATGTTACTAATTTCGATATTTATATTATTGTTATGTATTTTATTATGTATTTAATATGTATGTGTTATATGTTTTTAGTTAAGTGTTCTACTGGTTTTAACAAATATATGTATCCAATTTTTATATGTTAACAATGGTTTTTTAAGTCAATTTTGTGTTTTAGTACCGTAGCGGGTTGTGGGTTTATAGGGGAATAGGGTGGGAAGTAATTTAATTATATGGAATTAATTATACATTTTTAGGAGTTATAAATTGATTTTAATACATTTTTGCGTTTAAGTTCTGTAGCGGGTTGTGGGTTTATAGGGGAATAGGGTGGGAAGTAATTTAATTGTAATTAATTAATAATTTATTTTCATTTATTGGCATTGATAATTATATTATTGTTAAGTAAGTATTAATTGGTAACTAATTTTTATTAATTGGCAATTAGTTTTAATTAGTTGATTAATTGATAATTATGTTAAGTGTATTATTTTATTAGTGGAGTGTGTTGTGTGTTTATAGGGGAATAGTGTTGGAAGTAATTGAAATGTAATTAAGTAATTATTAAATTAGTTGTTGGGTATTGATAATTAATTAATTGGACGATAATTATTAATTGGTAAATAGTTTAAATTACAATATTTTGGTTATGAAAAATAATTAATTGTTGATTAATCATTAATTGTGAATTAAATATAATTAAATATTATGCATTGATATTTCTAATTAATATATTAATAAGTAATTATTAATTGGTAATTAATGTGTAATATTTATTATTTTGGCGTATGAAAAATATTTAATTGTTCAATATTTTTTAATTGGTAATTAATGTTTCATAATTATTATTTTGCAGTATATATTTTTTAAAATTGTTAAATATATTTTAATTGGTATTTACTTTTTAATAAATCATATGTTTTTGGTTATGAAAAATATTTTATCGTTTGATATTTATTATTTGGTAATTAATATTTATTAATTATTATTTATTGGTATTTATTATTAATGTATTGTTAATTAATTATTCTTTGGTAGTTATGTTTGTAATAATTATTTATTTGTATTTGTAAATAATTTTGAGTTATTTAATAATTAAATCACTAATTATTTTAAATAATTATTTTATTTATAACTATGTTATTTTTAACTTCTACGCTATCCAACACTTTCCCTACTGTTGCACCCTCTGGAGTTGGAATAGTAAATGTTATCCCTACGCTATCCAACACTTTCCGTACTGTTGCATTCTCTGGAGTTGGAATAGTAATTTTTACCCCTACGCTATCCAACACTTTCACTACTGTTGCACTCTCTGGAGTGGGAATAGTAATTTTTACCCCTACGCTATCCAACACTTTCCCTTCTGTTGCACTCTTTGGAGTTGGAATAGTAATTTTTACCCCTTCGCTATCCAACACTTTCCCTACTGTTGCACTCTGTGGAGTTGGAATAGTAATTTTTACCCCTACGCTATCCAACACTTTCCCTACTGTTGCACTCTCTGGAGTGGGAATATTAATTTTTACCCCTACGCTATCCAACACTTTCCCTACTGTTGCACTCTCTGGAGTTGGAATAGTAATTTTTACCCCTACGGTATTCAACACTTTCCCTACTGTTGCACTCTCTGGAGTTGGAACAGTAATTGTTACCCTTACGCTATCCAACACTTTCCCTACTGTTGCACTCTCTGGAGTTGGAATAGTAATTTGTACCCCTACGCTATCCAACACTTTCCCTACTGTTGCACTCTCTGGAGTGGGAATAGTAATTTTTTACCCTTCGCTATCCAACATTTTCCCTACTGTTGCACTCTCTGGAGTAGGAATAGTAATTTTTACCCCTACACTATCCAACACTTTCCCTACTGTTGCACTCTCTGGAGTGGGAATAGTAATTTTTACCCCTACGCTATCCAACACTTTCCCTACTGTTGCACTCTGTGGAGTTGGAATAGTAATTTTCACCCCTACGCTATCCAACACTTTCCCTACTGTTGCACTCTCTGGAGTGGGAATAGTAATTTTTACCCCTACGCTATCCAACACTTTCCCTACTGTTGCACTCTGTGGAGTTGGAATAGTAATTTTTACCCCTACGCTATCCAACACTTTCCCTACTGTTGCACTCTCTGGAGTGGGAATAGTAATTTTTACCCCTACGCTATCCAACACTTTCCCTACTGTTGCACTCTCTGGAGTGGGAATAGTAATTTTTACCCCTACGCTATCCAACACTTTCCCTACTGTTGCACTCTCTGGAGTGGGAATAGTAATTTTTACCCCTACGCTATGCAACACTTTCCCTACTGTTGCACTCCCTGGAGTGGAAATAGTAATTTTTAGCTCTACGCTATCCAACATTTTCTTTACTGTTTTTTTTTGGAGCTGGAGTAGTAGTTTTATTGTCGGTGCTATGTAATATTTTTTGTAATATTTTAGCTAATGTAATATATAATTAATTTTAAAAATATTCAAATTAAATGTAATTTTTTAAATGTGTTATATATAATTATTTAATTTTTATTCATGTTATTGTTTTATGTGTGATGTATTTGTAATTTATAATAATTTTTAACACGTTATAAGTTATTAAAACAATTATTAAAATGTATTATTAAGTAAGTATATATATTATATGTGTATGTTTAATTAATATTTTATTACATTATATATATATTAATTATAAAATATATTTAATTATGTTTATTTTATTTATAAGTATTATTTGGTTTATTTCACATATTTTTTTTAAACTAAAAAATACTTTATATTTTTAATAACGATATTTTTGACATTCTATATTTTATTTTCGATATTTTTGTACTTACCATGTTGTAGATAGGATCTCGATATTCTTGTCATCGATATTTTTGTGTCGATATTTTTGTAGGTCGATTTTCTGTCCGTCGATATTCTGTCAGACATTCCTGTTCCCATGAGGCACAGGGTCAAGACTGATTTGCATATAGCTGCGTCGGAACTGAGGTGGCGAAGTGAGCTAAAGGATGATGATGGATTCAACCAAGATCTGTGACTGGGGGTGAGTGTCTCAAAGGTTTTCTGCGCTCCATCCATCATCTCCTTGTGTTTGCTTTGTTTGCCTGAAGTTGGCAGGGTATGCTCAGACGTGGGTCCCTTGGTCACTTCGCCATGGAATTCAAGCTGGCCTGGCTGATGAAGGGTGTTACCCAGAAACCGATCTCCGGTTGCTTGTTTCCGATTCTGGGAAGACCTGGCTTGGCAGTTCGGGCTAGACTGTTCCCATGAAGCACAGGGGCAAGACTGATTTGCATATAGCTGGGTCTGAACTGAGGTGGTGAAGTGAGCTAAAGAATGATGATGGATTCAACCCAGATCTGTGACTGGGGGTGAGTGCCTGAGAAATGTCAGCGCTCCATCCATCATATCTTTGTGTTTGCTTTGTTTGCCTTAAGTTGGCAGGGTATGCCCAGATGTGGGTCCCTTGATCACTTTGCCACTGGATTCAAGCTAGCCTGGCTGATGTAGACTGTGTTACCCAGAAACCGGTCCCAGGATGCTTGCTTTCAGTTCAGGGAAGACCTGGCTTGGCATTTCGGGCTGGACTGTTCCCATGAAGCACAGGGTCAAGACTGATTTTTATATAGCTGTGTCTGAACTGAGGTGGCGAAGTGAGCTAAAGAATGATGATGGATTCAACCCAGATCTGTGACTGGGGGTGAGTGTCTAAAAAGTTTCATCGCTCTTTCCATCATATCCTTGTGTTTGCTTTGTTTGCCCTAAGTTGGCAGGGTATGCCCAAACAAGGTTCCCTTGCTCACTTTGCCACTGGATTCAAGCCTGCCTGGCTGATTAAGTGTGTTACCCAGAAACCGGTCCTAGGATGCTTGTTTCCGGTTCAGGGAAGACCTGGCTTGTGAGTTCGGGTTGGACTGTTCCCATGAGGCAAAGGGTCAAGACTGATTTGCATATAGCTGGGTCTGAACTGAGGTGGCAAAGTGAGCTAAAGAATGATGATGGATTTAACCCAGATCTGTGAGTGGGGGTGAGTGTCTGGAAAGTTTCAGCGCTCCGTCCATCATTCCCTTGTGTTTGCTCTATTTGCATTAAGTTGGCAGGGTATGCCCTGATGTGCGTCCCTTGCTCACTTTGCCACTGGATTCAAGCTAGCCTGACTGATGAAGCGTGTTAACTAGAAACCGGACCCAGGATGCTTGTTTCCGGTTCAAGGAAGACCTGGCTTTGCAGTTCTGGTTCGTCTGTTCCCGTGAGGCACAGGTTCAAGACTGATTTGCATATTGCTGGGTCTGAACTGAGGTGCGAAGTGAGCTAAATAATGATGTTGGATTCAACCCAGATCTGTGACTGGGGGTGAGTGTTTGAAAAGTTTCAGTGCTCCGTCCATCATCTTCTAGTGTGTCCTTTGTTTGCCCTAAGTTGGTAGGGTATGCCCAGACGTGGGCCTCTTGCTCACTTTGCCAATGGATTTAGGCTAGCCTGGCTGATAAAGGGTGTTACCCAGAAACCGGTCCCAGGATGCTTGTTTCCAGTTCAGGGAAGACCTGGCTTGGCAGTTCTGGCCGGACTGTTCCCATGAGGCACAGGGTCAAGACTGATTTGCATATAGATCGGTCTGAACTGAGGTGGCGAAGTGAGCTAAACAATTATGATGGATTCAACCCAGATCTGTGACTGGGGGTGAGTGTCTGAAAAATGTCAGCGCTCCGTCCATCATCTACTTTTGTTTGCTTCATTTGCCCTAAGTTGGCAAGGTATGCCCAGATGTGGGTTCCTTGTTCACTTTACCACTGGATTCTAGCCAGCCTGGCCGATGAAGGGTGTTGCCCAGAAACTGGTCCTAGGATGCATGTTTCCGGTTCAGGGATGAACTGGCTTGGCAGTGCGGGCTGGACTGTTCCCATGAGGCACAGGGTCAAGACTGATTTACATATAGCTGGGTCTGAACTGAGGTGGCGAAGTGAGCTAAAGAATGATGGATTCTACCCAGATCTGTGATTGGGGGTGATTGTCTGTAAAGTTTCAGCACTCAATCTGTCATCTCCTTGTGTTTACAATAATAAATGAACCATGTTTTTCGCATTTAGTATTTTCATAAAGTAATTCGCATATTCAATAGAAACATTCATTAAACTAACTTAATACATCTATTTCCACTACATCACTGGCCTAATAACATTCAAAATATAATGTATGTGCCAATGCGTCACATCACTAATGAGGCCTATATGAGTGTGTTACATCATTTACACATTTTCAATACAATTCTTTCAATCATTTGCTAAACTTTTTATTGGATTATGCTAACTTTACAAGAACATGTTCATTGATTCATATGTATTAAAGCACCTAGTTTCACCAGGAGCACTGAATATTATGTGAGCACATACTACAAGTGGTGACATTGCACTCCTAACAGGTACCCCATGTTGGGCACGAATTCCCACTCTATAACTGGGATTCTAAGCAAAAGTGTGTGAAAAAGGTACACAGATGTCAAATTTTAAACAGTGCTATAGTCAATCAAAATGAAATGATACAGGTGAGAAAGTGTAAAGTGTGTGTTGGGAAGATGTTGAAGTGAAGGAAATTCAAGGAAGTGCATACAGGAGAAAGTCAAACTAGGACGCAAAAGAGGAAAGTGAAGAGGTGTGCAATATGCAGATGTAGGATTTCAAAAAGATGTGGGGAAAAGAAGGTATGTCTCAAAGAGAGGCTACATATGAAAGTGGTATTATGGAGAGTACAGAGTTATTGTAACATTCTGAAGACCACTACCCTTTCCACAGACCTCGGCAACTTCACATATTTCCCAAATAGAAACATTTAAATTTCTAATTATTTACAATACAATCATTCGTATTCATTTATCTAATACTGCTAACAAGTATTGCCAAAATCAATAGGTTTGGCTTATTTTAGGTGCATGTCTGTTATTTTGTGACACGTCTGAATGCAGTAGCAGAAAGCTCATAGAGAGGCATCAAAATACTAGTTGGATGGCATGCAGAATTAAGTTGACATGCCACACCCACTTCTTGCACTAACCCCCTTTTAGAGAATCCCTCCTTTTTTCATCCCACATAAAGCCCTGGTTGGATGTTGTATTATAGTGTTCTGAGGTGAAGTAGCTGCACCTAAAGGTAACGCACAGAGCCCTCACTTTGAAAATTAAGCCTGTATGACTGAGAAAATATGGGCCATTTCTTATTTATTTCTTTTAAAAATGAAATATTTGCACAGGATTATAATTTGTGTTTACTACCAGTGCACTTGCTGTTAGTGTGAAAGCTTTTTGAGAACATCTTCATAATTGTGTGGCTGTCAAGTGACACATCTATATTGGGGATCACTGACAGAATTTTGGAATCAAAAATATCGCGTGGGCAGAATATTGTTTCAAAAATATCGAGGACCAAAATATCAGGAAGGTAAGTGCAAGTGTAGGTAAATATAGATTGACTATTCCTAATGCCACATCTATGTACCTTAAGATATATATCATGTAAATGTACATAAATGTTGAATTATATATAGTAAAACTGTGCTTACCTATAGAAACCTACCTTAACAATATTTTTTTCCTTGACACAATATTTTATCAACACAATATGGGGCATATTCTCAAGGATGCATCGCTGATCTAGCGGCACTTTACCACCACGAAATCGACGATAGATCCATCGCCCTTTAGTCAAGCCTGTGCTAACAGCTGACATCGCCAGTTTACCTGCGATAGCTGCCGCAAAAAACATCGCCACGGCTGAGAGCGACAACTAAGGCTAATCATATGCAGAGTAGGCGTTCCCGTAACAAAACTCATGATAACACAATTTCGCAATATTCTCAACGACCAGCCAGATCAGCGATGTGGGTCAAAAACAGGGATAAGGCACGTTAGCAGCTGAAACTTAAGACCTGCTTTTACCTGGTCTTTAAGTAGGACGAAAACCTGCAGTAGAAAGGGAGCCCAGCCAGAGCCACATCTGAAGACCAACAGATGCCATGGACCCACCGATAATGCATCTTGGAAACCTAAGAGGGCCACAACACCCACCTTCACCCCTCTAGGTCCCCCCGACCACCACCCAAGCAGCGCAGAACAAGACAAACATTCGCCCTCTCGTACTTGCCCACAGTAAGTCACCAAATAAGCTCCAAATGTTTATTTTGACTACAGTGAGACATGAAACAGAATGCGAGCCACGAGCAGCAGCAAAATGCATGAAGTAAGCGCCATCAGCTTTGTCACAATACCATAGAATACAAAAGGAGGAGTCATTCCATAAACACAGTGAGAAAGGCAAAATCAATAGGCCCAATCACCCTCCCCTCGGCAGTAAGAAGTCACCTCATATAAAGATCCATAGGAGTCATTAGCAGACCTCCTATCTGAAAGCCTAAACGCAAAGGTCTACATCATAGGAACAGCAGAGCTCAGCTCCATGGAACGGCTTCCTTCGAGTGTGTTTCAGAGACATGCAACCACGTCATATCAAAGCACGATTAGTCCAAATTACAGATGATGCTAACATGCTAACATGTCTTGCTTAGGTAATAGGGACTGACCAGAACAGAACAACAAGAGACATTGGCGACTGCCCGTGCACAATATGTCCAGACAGATTTTGATGTGAAAGCTGAGATCGTGAAAAACAATCATGTACAGGGCAGAGGTGAAGTGTCATGAAAACAATCTCTAGCACAGGCGTGCACAAAAGCAGCATCATAGGGCAAGCAAACTCAGGCTAACTTAGCAATGCCGACAATGTATCCAAAGGGCCTCATAACCCCATATAACACCCTCCCCCTGGTGAGTCAGTATGACATAGACAGAAGAACAAAAACAGAGTTCAAAAGTCAGGCAGTGTCCAAAATACCGGTGAGGGACTACCCCCAAAAAGAAATGGACTAAATTGTTGAAAAAATGCAAAGTCAGTAGAAAAAGCTAAAGGCACATTGAGCTGTGGAAAAAAGAGTCAATAATGCAGACAGCATAGTTGTGACGACCTCAGCAGTTAATCCATGAAGGTACATGTGCAAAGAAATGCAATTTCCTCCAACAGTTCATCCTTGTCATTGGTAGAAAAAAGCGATGACATCCAATTAAGTAAGTCGAAGGAACAATGATGTACCTCATATGCAGGAGCATCCAAAATCAGAAATGGGAAACTTGTGTGATATTCAATGAAACTACGATGTAGGAAAGTCTGCGCAGCCGCATAGATATCCCATTCAGCCAAGATTCCAAGTAAAGCTGCACGCATCATCTGACCATCCCCAGAACAAGCATGCACAAGTGCCTCCAAGGGAACCATCAACCGAATGAAATCAGGGACGGCACACCACATGTGCACAGGCTGAACGCAAGTATAGTATGCAAACGAAAGGTCAAGTCGTAACTTACGCCAATCGTTGCTAAGGGCAAGAATCCAAAAGCCTCATACAGGCGAGTGTGGTAGAGTTGGAGCTAGTCCGCAAGGCCTGTCGTCTCAGATGCATTGAATATTTGGAAAATTAGTTCCCTCACATGAAGTGGGAAGACAGTGTCAAGAAGCGACTGTATCTGACTTGAGGTCCAAGCCACCTGCAGTCCTTGGATTATTCTCTGGCGGAGGTGAGGTCCACCTCCTGTTGGAATAAAAGGGCTTTGTGCCTGCTCTAATTTTTGAACTCTGCTTTCAATTTCGAAATGGAAGGCCAAAGTGTAGAATCTTGACTCCCTTGCATGGGTGGGAAAAGGACCTTGCTACAGCAAGTTACGCCCTGGGAAACTGTTACCAAGTTTTGGCCTCCCGCCCGCAAGCCACAGCAGTCTTGATTGTGTAAGATAAGTTAACTGCCGTCAGTAGGCATGAGAGTGACGGACTGTCGATTCACACTCCTCCCCTGTAAGGAAAACTGTTTTATCTTCCCTCAGACACCAATAAGCAAAAGGTAGCTCCCATGATTCATTCATGAAAGCGCTACCAAGCGGTTCGTGGTGGCAGACAGGAATGTTTTTTTGTCACACTTGCGGACATGCGCAGACAGGCATGACAATGGTATGCCGTAGGAGTGCAAGTGATGCGACCGCACAGTGCACACAAGGAAATAGGCTTGGGTGGAGGGAGGAGCAGCTGTGAGGCTATGTAATACACATTGATCCCATACATTTGCCTGGGGCAAAACATGGCAGGCATGAATCACAAAGTCGCACACATCACACGCCACAAAACTTGTAGGTCTGCCAACACAGCATGCAGAACCACTAATTCACCCATGTCTCACTTACCTCCCACAGGTGATCATGGATATGCACTCTGCCCGTGGATGATGACACCCCTCCGAGTCCCAAACACCCCGGACCAGAGGCAGTACAATGTGGCCCACAAATGCACAAAAAGCATTGTTGGTCGCACATTTGGCGTATTAAAGTGACGTTTCAGGTGCCTGGGCATCACAGGTGGGAGACTCCTGTAAAGCCCAGAAAAAGTGTGGAAGATGATCAGTGCATGTTGTGTATTGCACAACATCTGTATAGACACCAGTGCCCCATGAATGAATGAATGAAAAAAATATTTAATAAAGCGCACTGCGGCCAAGCGGCTTCCTGGCGCTGGGGACCTGATCAGAACTCACAGAGAACATCTCTAGGAACTAGGAAGGGAACGCCTGAGAGAAAAGAAAAGTTTTGAGGGCCTTGCGGAAGTGAGAGTAGATAGGAATAGAGCGAATGGAAAGGGGGAGACTATTCCAGAACTGAGGGGCCAGGACTGAGAACCACGTGCCCCCCGTTCTGGATTTACGAAAACGGGGGATGTGCAAAAGAGACAAGGAGGAGGAGCGAAGAGTACGACAAGGGGCATAAGAAGAAATAAGAGAGGTAATGAAAAGAGGAGCGAAACGGGAGTGAGCCTGAAAGGCTAGACAGGCCATTTTAAAAAAAGATCTGAAGCGGACAGGAAGCCAGTGAAGGGTCTTGAGCGCGGGTGTAATGTGAGAAGATTTAGAGAGGGAAAGGATGAGACGAGCAGCTTGATTTTGAATGGCCTGAAGTCTGCGGGATTCGGAGGCGGGAATGCCCACATACAGGCCATTCCCATAGTCGAGGCGGGAGGTGACAAGGGCCGAGACTATGGTTTTAAGTGCATCGGTGGAAAAGAACCGTGAGATCTTCCGGATAAGACGGAGGGACAGAAAACAAGAAGATACAACAGAGCTAATCTGACTATGCATTGAAAGGTCATGACTGACTTTGATACCAAGGGTACGGACAGAGGGAACGGGCAGAGGAGGGGGACCAAAAGAGAGGGGCCAATGTGCAGGAGACCAAGGATTGGAAGGACCACCAGTGAGGACAAGTTCCGTCTTATCCGGATTAAGTTTCAAATGGTTGGCACTCATCCACTCAGAAATAAAAACTAAAGTGGAACAAAACTTGGGGAGGGAATCAGAAGAAGAAGACAAATCAAAGATGAGCTGAAGGTCATCTGCGTAATTGTACACAGAGACCCCCAGCTCAAGAAGAGAGGTGATAAGAGGTTGGATATAGAGATTGAAAAGAAGGGGGGAGAGGGAGGAACCCTGGGGGACACCGCAAGTGACTGGGCGGGAGGGGGCAGAAAAGCCGGAAGATGTGACCTCTCCCGGAGAAAGGACGCAAGCCAAGAAAAGGCCGCGCCCCGTATGCCAGCTGATCTGACACGGTCGAGAAGGATGGAATAATCGACCGTGTCAAACGCAGCGGACAAATCGAGGAGGACCAGGGCTTGGGGAAGGTTAAGATCGGCTTTCCCCTTAAGTTCATCCAAACCGCAAGAACCACCGCCTCCGTGGAGTGGCCCGGGCGGAAGCCCGCCTGATGGGATGCCAATAGGCCATTCTCCTCGACATAAGTGGAGAGGCAAGAGGTGACATGGGCTTCCAAATTCTTACCAAGGTAAGGAAGAAGAGAAATAGGTCGGAAGTTAGAAGGAAGAGAAGGATCCAAACCAGTTTTTTTTAAGATAGGTAAGACTATAGCAGATTTAAAAGAAGAGGGAACAGAGCCAGAAGCCAGAGAAGAGTTGAGAAGAGCGAGAGGAGGAGCAGGGCAATTAGTGAAAAGAGTTTTGAGAATACGAGCCGGCGCGCAGTCCGCAGGAGAACCAGACCTGACTTTGGCTAGGAGTTTAAGAAATAATTCAAGGGAGATAGGAGGGAAAAGGGCAAAGGAGGAGAGGGGAGGGGGAGGGAGACAAGTAGAGCTAGGTTGAGACACTGTAGGAATGTTAGCTTTGATCTTCAATATCTTGTCTATGAAGAAATCATTAAGTGAGGAGCAGAGGGACTGTGAGGGGAGAAGACTGGGGGTAGAGCGATCAGAGGTGGCAAGGTTGTGGACCAGGGAAAAAATTTCCCGAGATTTATTAGCGGCCAGAGCCACTCTCTCAGTAAAATATGAAGTTTGCCAGATACACCAGACAATGATGATGGGCATGGGGCAGGTAGACTACTCCCCACTGCGCTGCCTATCGCTGATGATTTTGAAACTGTTGGGCCCATCGCAACTTTTTCACGTTAGGGCTTCCTTTTTTATCGGCATCCCGGTAAGTTTAACAAGGACATTTGACGCGTTATTGGGTACCTATCGCCTGTTGCCGGCGTATTGTGAATACGCCGTTAACACGGCATTAGTTTACCGTGATGGACGGCATTCTGTGCACGTGCGTTCACCTAGGTTGGTCTCCACACCCTATATTTGCTGTTGCCAACTGAGACCAACCAATTCACCTCTTTCTCTTCCACTCCTGTTCCTTTGTTTCTAGGTCTGGTTTGTATAGAAAAAGTAACAACCAGATTTACTATTTTGAACCAGTTTTGCTTCACAAAAATTACACAGACCTGGTGCAAAGTGTTGAAAGTTGCCTACACTAAAACAAAGTAGTGGTATGCAGTAGTTTGCATTCCTTTGTGTCAAGAGGGAATGCCATGGTTGGTACATGGATGTTCCCATGCAACCATTAATGTATGGGTTTTGATGCAAACATTTGTAAATAGGGATTTGCACCAAAACATTAGTCCTCCTCTAGGCAGACAGGACAAGGGAGTCATATTTAAACACCTCCACTTTTTTCCAACTTTGCATCTGTACTTCAGTGGACAGCACATTTGCAAACTGAGAAGAGTACAAAACGTATGCTTGACAGAAAACACAGTGGTGTGTGCTTAAGTTCAGGCAGCCTAGAGTGCATCAGCGCAGGTAGAGAGGAAAACAGCGCCAAATCTTAGTAGATGTAGTACTGGTCGACTCTCTCCGTTTCACACAACGCTGCACAGCAACCTTTGATTGCTGTATTTTTCAAAAAGACAGCAGATCCCAGATGGCTGGCTACAATTGATAGGATCATTTTAAAAGAGAACACAAGATGATATTCTCAGAAGTGGGCTATTCTAGCCCCTTTTAGGTTGGCTGAATCCATTAAATTGCTAAATATACTGCCTCTCCATGGCAATGGTCTCTACAAATAGGAACTGACCTTGCTACCAGAATAACACATAGATGAGTGCTGCGCATTTCCTAAAGGCTAAAAAGAAACTGCACAGCCCAAATGAAGCTCCGCTGCCTGCTCTGTTCTTTATAGTGACCTTGCCTGTGTGAAAGCCCCAGCCAGCCTACAGGGTCCACAGATACAAACTTAGGGGCAGATTTATATCGGACTTGCGCCACTTTTACGCCGCCGTTGCGTCACTTTTGTGACGCAGCGGCGGCGTAAACCCTGTTCCATGTTGTGCCCCATTTACATCGTGACGGATCTATGGAGATGCGTCACGGTGTAAAGCCCTGCGCCACATGAAACCTGCGTCAGGTTTCATGTGGGCGTTTCAACTCAGGGGGGGCGTTCCGTCGCAGGAACGCCCCTGAAAAGTGACTCAGTGAAATCTATAAGATTTCACTGAGTCACTTTCCCAACGCTGATGCGTCAAAACCCTGCGCCTGCTTGAAGCAGGCGTAAGGCTTGACGCACCATGTTAGGGATAGGAAAGGTTGTAACAGTGCTGGAGTTGCGTCGCGCTTGCGACGCAACTTCAGCACTGCGCCGACCTTACGCCGGCAGATGCGTCACGTATCTGCTTGTCCTTGCGCCACGATGCGCCGCAAAAACAACAATTGATGGACAGAATGCAGAACAATGTCATACATTCACCCCAGTACAGAGATCTGGGCCTAAATCCATCGTTTTTTTGCTCACCATGCCATTCCAGTTTGAACCCAGCCATATGCAAATCAGTCTTGACCCTGTGCCCCATGGGAACAGTCCAGTCCGAACTGCCAAGCCAGGTCCTCCCTGGACTGGAAACAAGCATCCTAGGACCGGTTTCGGGCTTTCAGCCCTCGTCAGCCAGGATAGCTTGAGTCCAGTGGCATGGAGAGCAAGGGACTCACGTCTGAGCATACCCTTCCCACTCGGGGTGACAAATGCAAAAACAACAATTGATGGACATAATGCAGAACAATGTCATACATTCACCCCAGTACAGAGATCTGGGCCTAAATCCATCGTTTTTTTGCTCACCATGCCATTCCAGTTTGAACCCAGCCATATGCAAATCAGTCTTGACCCTGTGCCCCATGGGAACAGTCCAGTCCGAACTGCCAAGCCAGGTCCTCCCTGGACTGGAAACAAGCATCCTAGGACCGGTTTCGGGCTTTCAGCCCTCGTCAGCCAGGATAGCTTGATTCCAGTGGCATGGAGAGCAAGGGACTCACGTCTGAGCATACCCTTCCCACTCGGGGTGACAAATGCAAAAACAACAATTGATGGACAGAATGCAGAACAATGTCATACATTCACCCCAGTACAGAGATCTGGGCCTAAATCCATCGTTTTTTTGCTCACCATGCCATTCCAGTTTGAACCCAGCCATATGCAAATCAGTCTTGACCCTGTGCCCCATGGGAACAGTCCAGTCCGAACTGCCAAGCCAGGTCCTCCCTGGACTGGAAACAAGCATCCTAGGACCGGTTTCGGGCTTTCAGCCCTCGTCAGCCAGGATAGCTTGATTCCAGTGGCATGGAGAGCAAGGGACTCACGTCTGAGCATACCCTTCCCACTCGGGGTGACAAATGCAAAAACAACAATTGATGGACAGAATGCAGAACAATGTCATACATTCACCCCAGTACAGAGATCTGGGCCTAAATCCATCGTTTTTTTGCTCACCATGCCAATCCAGTTTGAACCCAGCCATATGCAAATCAGTCTTGACCCTGTGCCCCATGGGAACAGTCCAGTCCGAACTGCCAAGCCAGGTCCTCCCTGGACTGGAAACAAGCATCCTAGGACCGGTTTCGGGCTTTCAGCCCTCGTCAGCCAGGATAGCTTGATTCCAGTGGCATGGAGAGCAAGGGACTCACGTCTGAGCATACCCTTCCCACTCGGGGTGACAAATGCAAAAACAACAATTGATGGACAGAATGCAGAACAATGTCATACATTCACCCCAGTACAGAGATCTGGGCCTAAATCCATCGTTTTTTTGCTCACCATGCCATTCCAGTTTGAACCCAGCCATATGCAAATCAGTCTTGACCCTGTGCCCCATGGGAACAGTCCAGTCCGAACTGCCAAGCCAGGTCCTCCCTGGACTGGAAACAAGCATCCTAGGACCGGTTTCGGGCTTTCAGCCCTCGTCAGCCAGGATAGCTTGATTCCAGTGGCATGGAGAGCAAGGGACTCACGTCTGAGCATACCCTTCCCACTCGGGGTGACAAATGCAAAAACAACAATTGATGGACAGAATGCAGAACAATGTCATACATTCACCCCAGTACAGAGATCTGGGCCTAAATCCATCGTTTTTTTGCTCACCATGCCATTCCAGTTTGAACCCAGCCATATGCAAATCAGTCTTGACCCTGTGCCCCATGGGAACAGTCCAGTCCGAACTGCCAAGCCAGGTCCTCCCTGGACTGGAAACAAGCATCCTAGGACCGGTTTCGGGCTTTCAGCCCTCGTCAGCCAGGATAGCTTGATTCCAGTGGCATGGAGAGCAAGGGACTCACGTCTGAGCATACCCTTCCCACTCGGGGTGACAAATGCAAAAACAACAATTGATGGACATTGTAAATGCGGCGCATCTGCGGTGGCGCAAGGGGAAACTTGCCTGACGCATCTTCCCTGGCGCATCCATGCTGATTTGCAGGGATGCGCCAGGGAACATAAATCTGCCCCATTGTGCCTAGGAATCTTGGGTACATTTAAGAGATCCTGGATAAGGATTGCCTCAAAAATGAATTTATAAAAGTGCAGGTAAACTGAGTGGTGGTAAACTTGTCATTTGAGCCAACTCCGACCCTCACTTTTTAAAAATTATTTTTGTGATTTCCCAGCCCTACCTTTTGTGCTGAATCCTTGCATTCAACTGGCCTGCATGTTATGCACTTAAGTGATCACAGGTATTCGTGACACATATTGCATGGTAAAGCAGCACATCCTTGGTGATTGCTTAGCTGCTTAAGTTTTGTATGCGATACAGCATGTTACATCTGTCCTAGAAAAGAGAAAATATAATTAATTTCTCCATTTGTTATAGAGATTTGTACAACGGTCTTAGCACTGCCCTAGAGAGGGCCATTACAACTCCTGCTATACATTTTTACACTAATAACGGCTGTGATGCAGAGTACAAGGCAGCCCATGATTGCCTCCTAGACCCGGCTCTCACCAAAATAGTGGCATCAAAAGTGGCAGTATGATCGATGGAAGTACCGTACAAATCTTGCACAGTAAAGGTGCATTGTGTAAGCCCTTTGGTAATGTCTGCATTCCTTTGCTTTTTTACTGTGTGAATGTGTAGGTGGTTTGTCCAACATAAAATAAATTGACACATTTTCCACAAAAAAATGATAGTGTTATGGTATGGTATATGGAGAAAGGTTTTGAAACCAATATTGTGCTGAAGAGTTGAAGATCACCCAGACTAAGGGGCATATTTACAACAACTTAACTCCGCCGTAGTGGCAATCTTTTGACGTTGCATCTGCTTTTTTGTATCACCATATCTACAATTTGCCAATAACTCCTGTTAGCGGCAATTTTCGAGTGTAAATGGGAAATTTCAATATCGCTACTTCTGTTAGCGGGACTTACCGAAACTGAGATGAAAGGTAGGTGATCCCTTGAAAAAACTGCAGCTAAACACACTACGCGATATATACAAGGAACTCCTTGTATGTTGCCAAACCAAAAAAACTGCCCCAAAGTCCAATTAGAGACGTTTTTACCTCGCCTTAAAATTGGTGCAAACACTTGGCTCCACAAGATATTTAGGCGCTGGACAGTGCTGCAAGGAATATTGCTGTGATGTCCTGAGCCATAACAAAAGGTCAGGAATGCACCCTATAAGATAGGGTGCATCCCTGGGTCTCATTCATGAACGAGGCTTTGTTGAGTGGGAATGCACACCCTGCCTACATACCTTAAGCAGGTGTAATGTGGCACAGGGCTTTACAAGGTCATGCATAGGCCTTGATGCGTCACTTTGTGAATACGGAACAACGTGGTGCGAAATTCATGCTGCAAGTATGTCAAGATAATGACGCACCAGCGGAGTTAAACTGTCAGAAGAGGCTCATGAATAAGCCCCCCTACATTTTTCCCTTACATCGTCGCACAATAGCTGCCATGGGGCAAGGCTCACTGTGTTGTGGAGTTGATTGATGTTGTGCAGAAAGGGACACCTACCTGCACAAAACGTATCAATCAAGGGTATTTCCTCTTTCAATGTGTATGTGTGCTGAAGAATGCTGCAAACATAGAAAAAGTGAAAAAAGAGGAGATGTTAAAACATTTATCCTCGTAGCACCTCCAAAACATCACCCTTTGGGTGGTATTAAATTCTGACGTATTTCAAAGGTTTACGGTTTCTCGTAAACCTGTTAATGCTTCAGATTCCATTGATTTTGCATGGGAACACCGACAGCAACACCCATTGAACTCCTGGTGGCTCCTTGTCTATTGCGGACAAGCAGTGCGAGAAGTAGAAACATAAAATGATAATAATTTTCAGTTATTAACATTTCATGTTTGTGCTGCTTTGCGGGTGGGTGGGGCTGCTCTGCTCTCAGAGCAGGGCAATGGAGGAGTGGTTTGCCCACTCGTAAGTGTCCAATGACTGTTCGATCGGCCCTCTCGGGCCCCCCAAACCAGTCAAGCGCACTTTCCCCATTCTCCATCCAGGCTGCATTACAGCTTGAGTGGAGAACATGCCCAGGCCCTCATTCCCTGGCTGAGCATTGAACCAGGACACTCACAATCACAATGCTGCATTGCAATGTTGTGATTGGTCAGTGGGGCCTGGCTGTGCTTCCTGTTCCAAGAGAACAGGAGCAGAGACGCAGGTGCCTGCAGCAAGCTAAGTTATATTTTGTATTCATTTATTTTTCATAATGGGTACCTTCCCTCAATCGCGATTCCCCCCTTCGATCCTCCCTGTGAGCCCCGCACACTCACCCTGCCAATGGCAAGCCAGGCTGCCACCAATGCATGGAACACCCCTTGCACACTGTTTAATGTGTGAAAGGGGAACATACTCACAAGTCCATGAAAAACCACATAAAGTGGCTTTGCGTGGGCTTGTTAACATGTTGTGGCAAATTGCGCAACCGGAACGTCAAACACGTTACATCACAGGCTGCTCGGGCCTCTTTAATGAGGCCCTTGGATAATCAAAGAACTCCCACAATTCATCCTTGGCAAGGTCAACAATGCCATGGACATCATGCCATTGCAGCTAGGAGCACCAAGGAGACCACCACCACCACCCCTGACATGCATTGGTCACCTGGACAACTTGTCAGTTCCCTTTGGGTGACGACTGGACCTGATCTCCTCTAAGTGCTGACCTCAGTAGACAGGAACTTCAGCAACAGGAAGCTGGAGACCAGGGACCGCCGAAAGCCAGAGACTCTACGGAGCTGTCTGTAACCATGTAAGAAGGAGAGAAACACAACCAGTCAACATTAAATTAGTCTATCTGCCATCTGAGGAGACTCATCGGGGGGCTGCACGGACTCTGCATTGGATGCCCGCGTTGCAGTGGAGCCCACATCACTGGGGGAGCATTCAGGGGAAATGCTGTTATCCTGTCTCTGAGTGTGATTGCGCATCATCGGCACCACATGCAGCTTCTTCCACCTCTCTTGCACAACCTGCTGCAGATTGGGGGTGACTTGTAGTTGTGGTGGGGATGCCTGCTCCTTCTACACCTCCATGTACAACTGTCTCCACAAATGACAGCTTGTTGCACAGACCCTTCACTCCCTGCACCTGGAGACCAATAGATTGCAGCCAGGCCCAGCACTGTTCAGTGGCGTCAATGATTTTCGTGTCAACATCTGAGATCATTTGCAGTCTTTACGGGTAGAAGAGGAAGTAGTTGCTGACCAACTCTTGGACGCATCGCTTAACCACAAGAGATGAGCCGCTTTCCCTCTGCACTCCCATGGCTTAGTCAGGGAAGAAAATAACTGTGGAGTTATCCACTTTCACCTCACCAGTTTGCGTACCTCCCTTAGGAAAGTGACATGACCCCTATAGGAGGTGGAAGAGAAAGGGCCTAGAACCTGGCAGCGTGCAGCATGCTGGCACTCGAGGGCCTGCTCCACAACAAGGAATTGGGAGAGGGCACCTGTTGGTAGTAGGTCATGCAACCATGTCTCAGTGGGTGCCACTGCATCAGCCCATTCTGCTCCCTCAGACACACCCAACACTCCCAGGTTGTTATCCTGGAAGCTACACTCTGCATTCTCCACAGTTCTTCCCTGTGACTTCACATGTGCCTTTAGTTGCAACACCTCCAAAGCTGTGCTCAGGGTATTCAGAGGGACTTTGGCCAGACCTTGCTCAGTGCAGTGTACTTTGTAAGTCAGCTTGTGATGATCTGCGCATTCCAGGGTGAGGTAGACTGTGGTTTTGTCTATTCGGCCCTCAAAAGAACTGCCTATTTGTTTAAGGGACCTTCATGTGCAGAGCCTAGTTTGGAGTCCAGACTGTCCCCTGTAACCTGCCCTGGCGGCCAGCGATCCTCAGCTGCTCGGTTCACCGACACGGAGGGGCAGCCAAATGTTGACGATGCCCGCACCTGCAGGCGGGCCATCGCTGTGCCAGATACCCAGGCATTATGTATGACATGCGGTGCAGTGCAGTGTGGCCACCTGGCCCCTTTCCTCCAGTCAGGTGTATGCTAGCCATGAATCTTTGTTACCCCGTACACCAGAGAGCACACTACCAGGAGGGGAGGAAAGGCAGCACCACTCTTTCACCACCTCCGATCTAACAGCGGCAGCCAGATTCCATGTTCCACAGTGCCCTGTGAGTGATGGCAGATCAAGAGGCGCACCCAAGGGCCTGGGTCTGAACCGACCCCATGCCCCTGGCCCCCCTGCCACCAATGGCCGATATCAATGACTAGAGCCAGTTAGTGGAGTCCCCAGCAGTCTTGTGTGGTGCCCTCTGTGATGTTGGTCAGCTGCAGTGCATGGATTGCTCATGGCATGGTGTGCACCATCCACTGGTGGTAGGCCTGGCCCCAGCTTGAGCCCCATGACTCCTCCGCTCCATGTCCCACCTTCTCCTCACCTGGACATCGACACCAGGGCTCAATCCGGTGTGCTATCTCTGAATCTGTGACTCAGCCAGCAGGAGCTTCAGCCAGGTGGGATTTCACAAGCCTGTGTACAGCTGTCACCTCTAAGTCCACTGGGGAACCTCCCAATGCAGGTGATGCAACAGGGACCCCTTGGACGTGAAGTTACAGTGCTCCCACCATACACATTCAGCGCAGCTCCGGGGAACCACCCTCCACAGCATCCGGGTAGTGCCACATCCTATGGCCTGTAATGGAAAGACGCGAGGCTCACCATTTGAAGTCTCCTCCTTGCACCCTGGTGTAGTGGTGGCATGTGTCATGCAATGCAGACCTCCCTAGGTCGATACGCAGGAGCGCCTCTACCGAATACAGCTCCAAGGGGCGGCAGGGGGTCATTTCACACAGGTCAGCAGCATGTCTCCATGTGACCTGCCAGACTTCGCCACCAGGTAAGGGTGATCGCTGATGCCTTAATGTCTGCCGCCACTGCCCACAGGTTTAGGACTAAAGCAGGCGGCATCCACCGTCAGGCTGCAGTAACTCCACTGCCCGCCGCCTCACACTCCAGGTCTCAGACACAGGCCCAGTTAAGCTTTGGAGACTGTCCACACCTTCAGGTATCTGCTGCCATGGTGTCGCAAGGATGGCGCTATGAAAAGTACTGCATCACTAGTTTTCCCAAGCAAAGCGACACTTTTCATAAATGAGGCCCTGATTCTGCATTACCTCTTCCCCTGGGGCTCTGGCTGGTCATCCTGGCTGTTGAGGGTTTGGGGGTTTGTTGACCTGTGCTGAACTTGACCCTGGATGCTCCATTCTGCCTTCCATTGCTTTTATTTTCTTTCTTCGATCAGACGTGAATTTATAGGAAGTTTTTGCCTCTAGAGGCTGAAAAGTGACATTGAGCTGACTATGTTTTTGCCGCTAATTGGCCTTTCATCACTTTTCTCTCGCTAATGTAATTTTTTTTATTGCCTTGATGCTAGTGTTAGCAGTAGTTTTTGCCGCGGCTAGCTGATACAATCACCATCTAGCGGCGTATTGTACATACGTTGATAACAGGGCAGTAGTTTTTGGGGATAGATAGCGTTAAGAAAATTGCTGCTAATTAACGCAAAATCTGGTTAGTGTCAATTCATGTAAATATTCCCCTAAATGTACATACAGGCACCCACCACAACTGTCATGCCTGCAGAAGAATATAAGTTGTTACATCTCAAGTAGTTACAATGCAGTAAATTAAATTGCAGTAATTACATCCTAATTGCCTTTAGATCACAATGGATTATCACACTGTACCCTTTTAAGATGAAATTGATATCTACATTATGCAAAAAAAGAAGTATGGAACCCTGGATGGTCTCCAATCTTAGAGAGCAACTCTTTTATATAGAGCACACTACAATACCACCGACGCTCAAAATATACTCACCTCAAGTGTCTGTTTTTCTAGCATTGTTTTAAAGCCTAGAATTAACATAGTACCATCCACACTACCTAGAAAAGTTACAAAGCCTTTTGCCATTTTTACAAAAAGAAAATGTAAGCATAGGATTAGTTAGTGCCATCCATCCTGAACTGAAAAATGATAAAAGCCTTTTACCGTTCCAGGCACAGCATTACAGTTGTGAGTTCTTAAAATTCTATCCAAGCAAACCTGGAAATAATATATGCAGCCCATGACTCGTTATTCTTTTCTCTTACTAGGCTTATTCCTGGTCCTCGTGGTGGTGATCCATTTAAACCTCTCTGCTCTGGTCTTGGTCATCCTGGCTCTGGACCTCCTATTTCTTGGTACTGACCCCCTTATCTTTCTTGCTTATTCTGCCCCCACTAGCCAGATCTGGTCTACCTTGATCTGGTCCTGATCCTCCGGGTCTTCCTGCTACTTGTCCCCATGCTTCTTCACAAACATATCATGGTCCTCCTTTATCTTGTCCTCCTGGGCCTGGTCATCATGTTGCTCATCTGTCTGGCCATCCTGTTCCAAGTACTTTGGCCTGGACTTCTTGGCTGTGATCATCCTGGCCATGTTGTCCATGGTCACCCTTTTCCTCCTCACCCTGGTTATCCTGTTTCTGTTACTCAAGGTCCTGATCCTCTTTGCCCTGATTTTCCTGGTTCCCCAAGACCTTTGTTTCCAGGTCCTCTTATAACATTTCCTTATGACTCTGGTTACCTGTGTTCCCGGTCTCAGCCACCTTGCAGTCCTGTCCAAGGCCATGGGTTTCTTGCTTTTCAAAGTCCTTGTATTTCTCAGGATCCTGTGCTCATTGTCCCTGATCCTCTTAGATCTGTTACTAATAGTTAAGGTTCTCCTGGGTCTGGTTCACCTGGACCTGACCCACCTTCCATCCCAATCTTGGTCTCCTTGGTCCTGATTGTCTTGGTCCTTCTTGTCCTATTGTGCTTGTCATCATAAACTTTGCCTTTTGGCCATCATGGCCTTCTTGGTTCCTCCAGTCTTGGCCAATCTGGCCCTGCTCCTGGCTGGTCCTCTTGGACCTGGTCACCTTGCCCTGTGTATCCTCACCTCCTAGCCCTGGCATCGCAGGTCCTTGTCCATTTTGCTTCTCGTTTCCTGGCATTCTTAGCCTTTGACCTGCTGGTTTGGGTTTACCTGGTTCTACTAGAACTGTTCCTTGTCCATTTAGTCCTATTGATACTCCAACCATTGATCTTGGTTCTCTTGATCTAGATTCTCCATGTTCAAGTCCTTGTGAGCCTCATCATTTTGGTATTTGTCCTACTGAAAACTACTGCCCCCCGGTCCTCCCACATGTAATTATTGCTCTTCCACACGTGGTCGCCCTGGCCCTCTAGGTCCTGATCTCAATGACCCGCTAAGCCCTGTTTCTGATCCTCCTGGTCTTGATCCTTTTAGTTTGCCTAGTCCTCTTGCTCTAGTCTTCTGGGTACCCTTGGTACTGCCTCTCTGGTCTTCCTAGCCCGTGCACGGCTCATTCTATTATCTTGGACATACTGTCCATTGCCCTCCAGGTCCTGATCTTCATAGTTATTTTCAATCTGATCGGGATTCTCCTGACCCTCATCCTTGTGCTCCCTGCCCATGTGTTCTGCAATAACATATTCTGTTACAGATCATCCTAGTTTTTCCGACTTTTCCTTGAACTACAGTTCATGCTAGTCTTCCTATCCCTGTACTTTCTGGTCTGTCTGGTGATCGTACCCTGGAACTCCTGCCCCAACTCCTTTGGATCCTGGGTCTCCTCTATCACAGACTCCCGGACCTGGACCTATTCATCTTCCTCATTCTAATTCTCAGCCATCAGCCCTCCTGGTCCTGTTCTCCTGGTTTATCTAGTCCCTTTGGTTGTCTGAATGTAATCCTTCTGATCCTGGCGCCCTTGGTCCATGTACTTCTGGTCTTTGATCTGGCACTTCTTATCTGGTCCTCATGTACCGGGTCTTGTTTTCTAAGTCCTGATAGTCCCCAAGCCCTCTTGCCCCATTCTAGTTCTTCTAGTCCTCCTGGTCTTCTTGTTTGGCTGTTTTACCTTGTTGTTGTCAATCTGACCATGATCCCCTCTATCATGGTCCTCCTAGTAATGGTCCTCCTGAGTTTGGTCTTCCTTATCCCTGTAGCACGGGCCTACTAGTTCCCCATATTGAGTGTCTTCCTGGTTTGTGTAGTCCTAGTCACCCTTATTTAGGACCCTGATACACTTTCTGATCCTAGTCCAATTGAAACTGGATTTCCTGGTGTATTATTCTGATCTAGTGTCACCTTTTAGTCCTAGTCCTTTCCGGTCATGGACTTCTTGATTCTGGTTTATTTGCTTCTGGCCCATCTTCATCCTCTTTGATTTGAGTTCTGTGGTTTTGGCCCTTCTGTGTCTGACTCTTCTTTCCATTGGTCTCCTAGTATTGGTCCTCTTTGGTCTGTCTACCTGGGTCTGTTACTCCTGACCCTGGTCGTTCACGCCCCTATAGGACTTGTCGGAGCACTCAGACCCCCTTAGTCTTCCTTGTTGTTATGGCCAGGGCACTCTATTCCTCCTACCCCAGGGCCTTCCTTTTCTTTGGGCACTTGTCCACTGGGCCTAGATCCCATTTTTCCACATCCTGTTGCCCTCTGGTTCGTGTGCCCCTAGTTCTCCTCATGTAATTCCTCCTCATGTCATTGTTCCTGTTCCCATTTACTCCAAATGTAATTGTTCCTGGTCACCATGGATTAGGTTTCCCTGGGCCTTGTTCCTCTTGTCCTAGTCCCCATGGTTCCTGTAGTCGTAGCCCTACTGGTGGTCCACCTTCTGGCACCTATTCTCCTACTGGTCATCATCCTCCTCCTACAGGTCCTACTGCTTCCTTCCTCAGCCTCATCAACAAAGTATTTAGTCAGGTATAAATTCTAAGCTTGCCACTCAGATTTTTTTGGTGGCTTCCAGATTTCTTTAACAGAGACAGCACTGACAAAGACAGAAATAAGGGCTCAGTAAAGGAAACAACATATCTGCCTTAAACTCTGCTTAGCATGTTAAAAATCAAAATTACTATTCTCAAGGTACATTGTGTGGACGACTATAATGTCAGTGTGGCTGTATGGCCACTCAATGCATTTGTGCGTGAAACACACTTCGGCGGGTAAATAATATCAAAAAGTGTGTTTATAGTGAACTACCTGAATGTATTGCTTACCTGTTTCCTACCTTTGCATTCCCATTTCACAAGAGTCCCATTACTGTGTCTAACTCAATTTACCTCTTGCAAGTGTCCCAAAGTACTGTGCCCTCATGCACTAATTGTCTACTCAAATTATCTTTCCTTGTGTAGCCCAGATACAACCTGTCTGTGTGCATTCTCTTTTTGCTGTGTCTTGAAATACTAAGCCAGCACAGACCCCTTAAAAAGAAGCCTAAAACTAGCACAAGGCCATCCATAAGAAGCCTAAAAAGAGCCCAACCCTCAAAAATCATCAAAAGGAGCATCATGAACATTAAAAAAATGTATTTGCCTGAGTGAATATAACATTAGACTGCAGCAGAAAATAAGTGTGGCATACCCTAAAGCGCCTAAAACAGAAATTTGATTCCTACATTTCTTATGTGGATATAACATTAAAATATAAATGTTTTTATTCAAAATTGATTTTACTGTTTTTCCATCTAAAAACAGCTGCGCTTAATCCATGCACTTACCTTTGTACAACCTATTATGTCGCAAAAGAAAGGGTGGGTGGATGGGTATGGAATGCGCTAAGTTGTGAAAAGGTCACGCAGCAAACATTGTATCTTCAGATGCAGTGCTCAAAGGATAATGGGTATCGACCACCCAGCATTGCCAACTATGCAGACAGCAGTCTACACCTATTATGTCCTTCGCTATTCACTTACTTTCAGATGCTTTATGCATGTTGCATTCCCATTACAAGATGACCAACTCCCAATCATTGCATGGAGTCCCTCTTTTCTTCATGGCTGGCTAAAGAAAGACCTCCTTCACACCACTTATCTGGCTGCCGGTCAAATTGTACATCAGCTGTACTATTTTAGGATGGGGCAGGCTAAACAGCAGATATGATGTACTATTTTGTCAGCCACTGGATAAATAGCAGGGCTTATTTACTATTTCTGGCCTTGTAAAGATTACTGACCCAAAGGCTGTTAAAATAAACTAAGCTCCATTGCATCTTGTGCTGGGAGCGTATTGACAGAAGACCGGACGCAGAACTGGTGACAGATGGATTTCTTAAAAATAACTCCGTATTTAAAGCCCGATATCCGGAACCGGCAAAGTACAGGTTTCGCTGTCCACAATAAATGATGTTGCGTGACAGCACAGGGTCACGAATCGGAGTGTTGAAAATGTGTTGTTTTTTTATTATACCGAGCCAGCATCGGTGTTCTTAACTAGGGGTGGGCGGAATTTGCGAAATTAACTTTCGCAAATTATCGCGAAAATGTTTAAAATTATCGCAAACAAGCGGAAATATTGCGAAGATGCGGAAGTTTTTTTCCGGCATGTTCGCGAGATTTTCTGCATGGTTGCGGGTCGCCAACTTACCCATGTGGTTGCTTGCGGGCGCCGCCATCTTGTTTTGAGTTGTCTCGCGGTGCATGATCATGAGAAGAAAGACGTGATCGCGCGACGCATGACGTCACTGTGGGCGCGAACTGTCGCGAGACAGCGCAAATGGCTAAAAACAATACAACATCTCATGGAGAACGCGACCGGATCAAGAAAACTTGTCAGCGAACGCAGGGATTCAGGTAAGGCGATCGCGCGCACGCGAGAATGTATTATTTTACGGCGCGAGCAAGAAACAAATTATCGCCAAGCTGCGGAAACCGGAATTTTTGACATTTTCGCGCTCTCCGCGGAACGCGAAAATGTCAAATTATCGCAATTTCCGCGAACGGAACGAAATTTTCGCCCAGGCCTATTCTTAACCTGAAAACATAGCGGATTTTTGTAAGTATGATGGTGTCGGGCACACACATGAGGGGCAGGCAGGTGAACTAATGATGAGGATTAAGATTTTTTTACATCTGTATCTTTTAGATTATAATTGAGTGAGCCCGCTCCCGTAAGGATTGCATTTGTTTCTGCTCCGGCTTTTTGGGGCAGGGAGTATTGGCAATGTGTTGAATTGTACTAAACAGGCAGAATGTTTGAACTTTATTGAGAAAAAACACAGTGGCGTTTTGGACTACTTTGGTCACTGGCTAAAAGATGGGTGGTGCAGGGTAACATGGTTTACAGAACAATGGCTGGGAGTGTGAGCACCTACCAGCATGAGTAACTATGTAACATGCCTAAGGGTGCTTGAGAGCTTTACAATTTGACCCAAAGGGGTGGCAGAAAGTTGTAGGTAGTTTAAGATGGTTTGAACACGGGCATTGATATATGATTTGGTTTTATTTTAATTATGTTTCAGAGGCTCCTGAAGAAGGGACCACATGTCCTGAAATGCATAGGGCACCACATGAATAAGACCGAGTGACATCAAAGAAGGAAATTGTTTTCATAATTCATATGACTGTATTTTGTATTTTTGTATTTTTGGTTGCTTCTTGTATAGATCGAAGTGAATTTGATAGAATTATCATGAATGATTTATCACTATCATATATGTGAACAAATATTAATGAAAATCTAAAGAATTTGTTTGATTATGTTTTAAATTTGAGCAATCATTTACTAAAGATTGTGAAAAACTCTAGTTGACATACACAGCTGTGCACACAGTTATTCAGGTACATGGATTCTTGAACCTCAGTTGTAAATTCAAGAATGGGGGTCCGGCAGCCTCCAGATACTGTGTAGCACGTTGAACAATTTTGAGAGAGGCTGGTCAAGAGCCTACACATAGAGGACTAAGATTAACTACGGAGTGCGCCAGTGAAACCAATTGCCATTTGTATCAACTATAATATAGCATATTCCTTTTGTTGCCACAAATGTTTTTCAGGCCTGGAACAATGTATTTGATGTATTACAGTCCATAATCAGCTGACACTTTAAACTTAGCTTAAAAGATCACATTTATGTGAAAAATCTTACATTTGTTCTAGAACTTTTGCTTTGAAGCTGCATATTCAGCCACTATCTTCATAATAAATACAATCAAATAGATAATAAATGGCCTTGATTATCCAATTTGACATTATTACTTGGGAATTTTGAACACGTTTTTACCTTGCAGCAAATGGAAAAATTACAGTCACCAGAGGGCAAAAAAGAGAAACAAACATCTTGATGTGGCAGAGGGTGCCGCTCAGTGACCAATGTTGCTTTCACTGCCATTGGATGCATATCTTATATCAGATGTATGGAGGTGTACTTTCAGGAAGGGTGCAAGTCAGCAGGACACGACCACGCAATGCTCCACAGACTTGTGTAGAGCATGCAGTAACTCATTTGAAAAGAGTGCTGGCCAAGATGAAGGTTGGTAAGACTGCATATCAGGAAGGCCTGCTGATAGTTCTCAATAATATTTATATTATGTTATGTTTGCTTTGATTGCTACAAATCAGACAGGACACTTGAGGGAAAAGATACTCCCACTATTTTATGGAACCTTATTCTTCATGGGCTCCGTGGTGTTGTAGGGATTCTGTGGAGTCACGAAATATGCTTGGGATCATAAAGCCTTACTAGGCAGGTACTGAGTCATCCTACCACCTGAGTACCCATGAGCCAGGGATAGACTAGCTATAGTGTCTCACTTGCCCTCCTACTCACTCACAGAAGAACAAGTGATTAAACACCCCACTCCCGACCCTCTCAGGAATCGTGGTTGCAGGACACACCCTTTTGCTCTCACACACATACTAGTCCACAAAAAGATCTGACAGACACGAGAAAAGTTCTAAATGTTTATTTTATCTATCATGCTCTAGTATGCAGTACAGGTGCCACAATAAGTAAAAAGAGGCCTAACATAAAATGGGTCAGCATAGTAAGTAGCCCATAAATCATAAAAGGAGCTTTCATTATATAGACAAGTTCAGCTAATCCCCCTCCCCTTCTACAGAAGGAAAATGATTATATATCAGAAGATCACTGGGTGTTGTCAGCACACCCAGTACCTTAGCATACCCAGAGGAAATTCTACATCTCAGGTGCTGTCATGATCTCTTCCCTGGAAAGATCCCTCTCCAAGTGTCTTCTTACCTATTCTGTTCGTAGCTATAAGACAAATTAGAACATTGGAATGTTGGGAGCTTCATTGAAGACAATGGAGTGCTCCCTGCTTCTACCGGGCCAGTAAAGGCCCGCAGAGCAACATTTCAATGTTTTACAAAGGCCTCTCGGAGCTCACGGGGACTTAAATCCCCTCTAGCTTCAAGAGGCCTTTGTTTTATTTGTTAGAACATTCTGCCTTCTAGTGATAGATTGTTCTAATAGCCTTATAACCCTTCATAGCAGGGCTATACCGGCTATTAAAGACCCGCTCCCTTGTTAAAATCCCTCGCCTTCGGCTCGGGCCTTTAACGCAGGAGCGGGCCTTTAATAGCCGGTATAGCCCGCTACAGCGGGCTATAGGGTTATAGAATATATTCCCAAATAACAGCTGCATGTGTGTGTTTGTCTAGGTGCTGAGGCCTGACCAGGACAAAATAACAAGGGACATAGTTGTTTGACCTTGTCCACGATGTGCAGACTGAATCCCAGGAAAGAACAGAGCACAAAACCAACAGCAGATTCTGTGTGAAAGTACAGTGATGCAAAGAAAAATACGTTGATATAGTAATGTGTGCAAAAGGCAGTCTGCAATGAGCTCATGCTAACATAGGGAAAACAACAATGGGACTGCACAGGACGTGTGACAATAGCTACCACACCATGAAGAATGTGAGTTGAGATTCCAACAGCAAAACATCAGTCTGGTTGGGTCTCAACATTATCAAGAGCATGCCAACAGTTCCTAATGTGAACTGTCGGGTTGATTTCTCAAAAACTGATGCAGACAACAAGTTCACATTAGGAGAAGACATTACCATGGGAAAGAGCAATTTGTTTCTTGTTTCTTAGTTATTCCTGGAAAGACTTCATGATCCATTTCTGAAAGTAAGGGTCAGTAAATTTGTATATTTTTCCCTTGCATACTATACATAAACTTCACAAGAGGTATAAGTTATAACTCCACAAGAGGTATAAGTTTTATAGGACTCTTCCAAAACAGCAGAAACCCAGAGTTATGACAGAACCGCCAGGACCGCAACAAACCTCATGCCCACCTAAAGAGGCACCCCAACAAAAATGAGATCAGGAAAAATCAGGCAGACACCAGGGCAGAAGAACCCTAACCAGAAGTGGGTATCAAAAAAATCAACCATGAATAAAACAACTAAAATAAAAGATCCACACCACACACAGGAGGCCCCCCCTAATATTGCCTATACTAACCATATTAGACAAAGCGGATGCAGGAGGTAAAGAGAGCATGAGATCTAAATTCTTTTTCATCAAAGATCCAGGAGCCGAACTCTTTTCAATGACTGGAGATGTACCATGTCTGTTAACTCCATTGGCCCCCCCTGAGAATACACACAGCCTAATTAGGGCAGGATGCAGTGAATTTAGAAAAGGTTGGACATGCACTTTTAACTTTTATATGTCCTGGCACTGAAAACTCTTAAGTTCATTTTTCACCACTGCAAGGCCTGCCTATCCTAAAGGATAGCCTTGGGTTACAGTATTATATTTACGTGATAACTTTCAATTGAGGGCCGGTAGAGATGTTGAGTTTGGTGTCCATCAAATTGTAAAATAAAACCCTCTTTAATGGTAAAGTCAAATTCAGAGTCACAGTTCTGAAAATGCCACATTTAGGAAGTTGGTATTTATTTGTCCCAACCATTTGGTACCTGCAGCCTATATCATGAGTCGCATGATTAGGTGTAGCTAGCAGTTGGTCTTTGTGTATTACTCACAGTCAGTGAAACAAGGGGGGAATAGGTGTTGGCATGTTGGGTCATTTGTGACTTGATGAGGGAGTAGCAATCACCTACGAACTAGGGGTGGGCGGAATTTGCGAAATCCACTTTCGCAAATTATCGCGAAAATGTTAAAAATTATCGCAAACACGCGGAAATATCGCGAAGATGCGGAAGTTTTTTTCCCGCATGTTCGCGAGATTTTCTGCATGGTTGCGGCTCGCCAACTTACCCATGTGGGTGCTTGCGGGCGCGGCCATCTTGTTTTCAGTTGTCTCGCGGTGCATGATCGCGAGAAGAAAGACGTGATCGCGCGATGCATGACGTCACTGCGGGCGCGAACTATCGCGAGACAGCGCAAATGGCTAAAAACAATACAACATCTCATGGAGAACGCGACCGGATCAAGAAAACTTGTCGGCGAATGCAGGGATTCAGGTAAGGCGATCGCGAGCGCGAGAATGTATTATTTTACAGCGCGAGCAAGAAACAAATTATCGCCAAGCTGCGGAAAGCGGAAATTTTGACATTTTTGCGCTCTCCGCGGAACGCGAAAATGTCAAATTATCGCAATTTCCGCGAACGGAACGAAATTTTCGCCCAGGCCTACTACGAACCTTACACATCATAATGGCTCCACCTCAGCACGCTCACAAGGGTTTCACACTAGGCTTTTGTACCCCCATACAAGCTGGGGTCAGGGCAGGGCAGCAGGAAATTCCAAACACCTCTGGGGGTGGAAAGCCCAAGAACCTTCTCCTACTTTAAAGCTGGCACCAAGTATAAATATTCGACCCTAAGATCCCAACTCTTCAGCTCACCTATGGACCTGTGGGAGACTCAGAATGACTGCTGTGCTGCTCTGATGCTGTGCTACTTGGCTGTTACCTGCTGCCCTGCTACCTGAGTGAAAAGGACTGGAACAGCATCCTGAACCCAGGACCACAAAAGTGACTCCAAGGAGTAGTTGGCTGGCCTCCAGATCTGAGCCTCAGGGACAGAAATGGCTCCATCACCTTGAACCCAAAACATGGGCTCTGCCTACTGTGAATTGTAAGTCTTGCCCCCTAAGTGGTGCCATCCTAGTTCTGGATCTTTGGAAGTGGGCCTGAAGGAGCACTGCAAGTCCACCTGTGGTCTCTTGGGCAGAACCAATGCATCCCCAACACAGGACCTTGCATCTAAGCTGAAAGCTCATCAAGACCGCCGCTGTGCAATGTATCCCAGACACAGGACTTAGTATCCCATGTCTCTGTTGATGGCAACTTCAGCGATGACGGTGGTCCTTGCATCGCAAGCTTCATTGAAGTCTCCATCGGAACTGCTACTACGTGACGCATCCTCGACACAGGACCTCTCATCGCCACGCGCAGCTCATCAGAACCACTGTTGAAAAACACATATTCAACATGGGATCCAGAATGCTCAGCAACCAGGATTTCAGGTACTTTGTTCAGTGGGTCTAACTTGGTCTCTGTATCCGGCTCACACTCCAGTGCAGTTGGCCTCAACTTGTGACTTTTCCCCGGTTCTACACGGCCAGATAACCACAGTTTGTGCTTTGTTCTTTTACACATTTTCACATAAATCTTTATATTTGCATATCTCCAGAGCTACTTATTGGATTTTTGTTGTTTTGGTCTTAAATAATTTATTACATTTTACTCAATTTTTTCGAAATTAGTGTGGGATTTTTCTTCTGTTGTGTTTTTACTTTACTGCTATTTGAAGTGCTGCATTAATACTTTACACATTGCCCATAAGTTAAGCTTGACAGCTTTTGTGCCAAGCTGCCAGAGGGTCAAGTACAGGTTAAATTGCGTCTGCTTTTCACTTCACCCTGACAGGAATTGTGGTTGCTGCCTGAGTAGGATTTCGCTCCCTCAACTAGTAACCCATTGTTTATGATCATACTGTGAGAACTTGGCATGATGCGAAAGCAAACATGCAACAAGGCACACATTCTGACATGGAACACAATGTTTCAGGAACACTGTTACAGTCTTACCCCACAACCAGACAAGATTTTCCACATTTAATATTTAATTATATGCTCCACAACATGGCTGTGAAGAGAAGGAGGAACACCATAGTTATATGGAAGAAGAAGCACAAGTGAGGCATGTAAGACATCCACATAAAGAGATAAAGTGACTGATTTTAGAAACACTTATGAATTGTTTATCACATCAAAGGCACCACACTTTTATGACAAATATCAAATGGAAAATGAGTAGGAATTGAGACATTTGCATTTTCATGCACTAATCTCATCACTCGTATGCCCAAATATAAAAAATAAAAACTACAATGCTACAATTAAGGGGCATTTCCGTAATAGAGTCAGACAGTTGATATGCCTTGATGATGTCCTCCTTGGCCTTGGTAATGGTATTATTACTGTAAAACGTAGTGTCATTTGTGATTTTTATTATTTTCATGAGACTGACCAGACTATCCAGGACTGACCCATTTGCCCTCTGATGTTTAGCAATCTGGCAGCTGTTGTTGAGGATGGTGGTAGTTAATATGTTCAGTTCTTGCAGAAGTCTAACTGCTTCCTGATGATTTTCCTGATTACGGAGAGAGCAGACAGTAACTCTTCAATCTACTCATATCTGCCTCAAAGTTTACAGCACCTGTGCTGTGTGTGATGTGGCCACAGAATATCCTGTAATGGACCAATGTATACTCCTCAAATGGGGGTTACAATGGCGTCCAGTAACTGATCTAAGATGGAGAGTCCATGGGTTCTGTTGTGTCATCATCCATATCAGTAATCTACTGAGGCATTATGGGCGAGGTTAGAATTAGTGATAACACATTTACTAATCTCCATCAGCACACAGACACATGTTGCCACATCTGCAATGTCAGAGATTGCAGCTCTCATGCCTGTTGAAGGTGAAGCTCCTGTGACAGCTGAAGGTGGAGCTGATCTGCCTGTTGCAGCTACAGTGGACTAGCCATTACAGATGCTGTCACTGCTGTGGTTGTGACTGCTAATGTAGTAGCTGAAGTAGCTCATGTGGCAACATGCATTGCTGGAGAGATCCCTGAAGTTCTAAGTGATGATTATCCTGCAATGCAAGAAAGAGATTTTAATGCAATTTATTTATTTATTTGAAAGTTTTATATAGCACGAACATGACCCTTACAGGTGTCAGAGCACTTTACAAATGATAGAGAGCAGAGACGTACAAAACCCATAATGTCATAAATTAGAATGGTACTAGATATGCAACATCCCGAAGAGGGTTCTGACCCTCCATGTTTCTACTTATAGATCCGCAAAGGGAATATCATGACTAGAAAATAATAATTGCAATTAAATTATTTAGAGCAGTACATGCTAGCTGACACCCCCGATGAGGGTGGCCTTAATGAGAATAAAGACAGATCAGGAAAGACAATACCATAACAAGCAAACAATAATCATCCTGTCATTATCTACCGCAGTACAGGATCAGGCTACACCACAGCAAAGGGCAGTGTCACCATTATGCTGAAACAGGTATAATAACCAGATAGCAGTAGTCCAGAATGTAGTTGAAAGGTCATAACATGCTTGAAGAGAGAGGATCTTAGGGTCTTGGTCAGAATTTTGTTCAGAAATAGTAGTTTACTTCTTTCTTGAAAAATGTAGTTGAAGGATTCAATCTTATTTCAGTGGGAGGGAGTTCCAAATTCTTGGGGCAATGGCAGAGAAAGCTCTGTTGTAGATTTTCTTTTTGTAGAATCACTGCGGTTTCAGCTGTAGAGTGCTGTAAAGAAGTAAAAAAAAGTGTTTGAAAAAATATAGTTGTTTAAAATATCGATTTTTTAAATAGTGTCATGTATTTTGGTATATATTTTAAATGTATGTGATGTATTTTTTTGTATAAGTATTTATGTTTTTATTATAAGTGTTACATTTTTTGTAGTTATATATTTTTTTTAAAATTACATTTTACGTTTTTTAGTCCCCTAGCAGGGTGTTGGTTTATAGGGAAATGGGTGGGAAATAATTTAACTATAATACATTAATTATATACATTTTTTGATTAATATTTATTTAATGGGAATTTTATAGTGTTAATTGTGAGGAGTAATTTATGTATAATTAATTATTAATTTGATGTTGGTTAATATTAATTAATTGAAAATTAAATATGGAAATTGTGAAATTACGTTTAGGTGCAGGTTTTGGGGTTCATAGGGGTAAAGGGTGGGATGTAATGTATGTTTAATTAGTTAATATTTAGTTGTTACTTAATAATAATTAATTAATTGAAAATTAAATATTGAAATTGTGTAATTAATTTTAGTTGTAGGTTGTGGGGTTTATAGGGGTGAAGGGTGGGAAGTACTTTATTTTTAATTATTTTATAATTCATTTTTAATTATTATCAATTAATTGACAATTAAATATGAAAATTGTTTAATTAATTTTAGGTGCGGGTTGTAGGGTTTATAGTGGTAAAGGGTGGGAAGTAATTTATTTATAATTAATAAATAGTTTGTTGTTAATTAATATTATTTGTTTAATTGAAAATTGAATATGGGTATTGTGTAATAGATTTTAGGTGTGGATTATGGGATTTAGAGGGGTAAAGGGTGGGAAGTTAATTCATTATTATGGGGCCGATTCCGATGGCCGGTCGGACAGCTGTCCGTAGCCTAACCCTGCGACCGACACGTACCCGGAGCCGGTCCGTCCTGTAGAGTAAGTACGATGTGCATAACTGCAAAAAACACGACCGACACGTAGGCTGTGAATCAAGCCCCATTCTCCGTCCGAGCCGTAACTCCCAAAGAGGAACCGTGTCGCCCGGAAGCAGTATCCATAGCAGTTTCCGGCATGACAAGTACGATGCGTACTTCCTACGCGCCGGACGGGTCATCACGTACGGCACGTCACAGCATCCGGAAAACAAGCATGCAAACTACGATTCGCGCCACAAATCAATACACGGCTACGAGACGGACCAGCTTGCAGCGGGTATGAAACGGAGGAACAAGCAGCGTGTACGACACGAACACATCATGAATCCCATCGCGCAGGTCATACCAGTACTCTACATCTATGACCGGCTCAGGAACCGACGCCGACGGCGCAGGCGGTATGTCAGACACCTACCACATAAACAAACGAAACGTACCCGCAAAATGGCACACACACACAGTGGATCCATATCCTGGCCACTAACAACAGCCCACCATAGGGGTTGCATGGCCAGCACCACTAACACCCCCACCCATAGGGGGCCTGTTGCCCATCACTACTGCCACCCCCACCCATAGGGACTATGTTGCCCATCACCCTGCTACCCCCACTCACAGGGGACCTGTTGCTCATCACTACTGCCACCCCCAACCATAGGGACTATGTTTCCCATCACCCCTGCCACCCCCACTCACAAGGCTTATGTTGCCCATTACCCCTGCAACCCTCACTCACAGGGGACCTGTTGCACATCACCCCTGCCACCCCCACTCACAGGGGACCTGTTGCCCATCACCCCTGCCACCCACACCCCTAGTGCTTATGTTGCCCATCACCCCTGCCACCCCCACTCACAGGGCTTATGTTGCCCATCACCCCTGCCACCCCCACGCACAGGGCTTATGTTGCCCATCACCCCTGCCACCCCCACTCACAGGGGACCTGTTGCCCATCACCCCTGCCACCCACACCCCTAGTGCTTATGTTGACCATCACCCTGAAGTACTGGGTATTTTAGACCCAGCGGTGCAGGGGCACACACCCTATGACTTCTGGGTTTCACCCTGTTCCGGACCTACAGAAACACAGAGTCTTCTGGGTGAAGTCAAAGAATCGTTTATTGGCTGCAGACCAATGACAGGTATCCTAGAAGTACAACAGCGTGTATGTTCTCAGGAGACTGCTGAAAATCATAGGAACGGACTTCATCTTAAATACGCTTTTCCTTGCCTCAAGCATACATTCCTAGGTTTTATGATACGGCAATATACAAGTGTACATTACAAAGAAAAGGCAGAGTCATGATGACCATCCCACATTCCAGTTCGGCCAGCCCACAATGATTTACACAGTAAGATTCAGATCCCATGTTTGATGTAAAGAGACCCCCCAATAAACATGAGCATCTCCTGTTTTGGGAAACAAGTCATAAAGCAGGAACAAGCAGGTGTGGAAGAGATTAGCCGGGGGATTGTGTAGAATGAAAGGGTTTTATGACAGGTCAAGCCCTGATGCTAATCACAGGTGGACGGAGGAAGGGGAGCTCGTGAGACCGGTTTGACCCAGGGCAGCAGAGCCAGCTGCCCAGGTCATAGAGAAGTCAGAGGGAAAGCCCATGTACTGTGAGGCCCGTATTAACTCCATCATAGCCTATGTGAGGGCAATGACAAGATGGCCACTGCTTCCAAAATGGAACCCGCGTAGTTGAGCAGAATAACGTGTACACAGTGCATTCATAGCTAGAACGACATATAAAGCACTCGTACATGCCGCATTTACCATTTGCGGTTCGCTAATACCAACATAGACAGGGGTAGGGCCCTGTCCCCTACGCGGTCCCGAATATTAAAGTACGACAGACCCTCCTTTTGCCCTTACATAGGCAATCACTATACTCATCTTAATCCGAGTCTAGGTCAATGTTCACGAAGTCATGGAGATGTTGCTGTAGCATCATCCTGTTACTTAGCTCGTCCCTCGATACAGGTTTCCTTACACATAAGGTAGCACAGAGGCCACATATCGCGGGAGCACACTATATACACAGACAGAACAGGAAAAGAATGGCTAAGATCATTCCAACGACCATCAGAACTTTCCAACCCCAGGCAGATATCAATTCCCAGAACCACCCCATCAGTGACCAATCTCCCTTATCCACGTGTATGGATTCAGATATTTTATGGAGTTTGGAGATGGCTTGATACACTGTTGGAGCATTATCTGGTATGAAAATGCAGCAACTGGATTGGATGACCTTGCATACCCCACCGCGGTCTGCAAGAATAACGTCTAGAACCATGCGGTTCTGCAGAGTCATAAGGCGATCCGCTTGGAGCTCAGCTGTCAGATTACTAAGGGCACCAGCCGTTACATTGACAGTGGATTCAACCACACGAGTCAGCTGTCTCAGGTTCCTACTATTGACCATAGGTCCCCAAAACGGCAGGAAACCCAAGAAGAAGTCTCCCGCTTCCTGACCGGCAGTATCCTCCTTACTAATCACACCTCTCACAACTCTGGTCTTGTGATAGTCAGAGGCAGCAGTAAATGTCGGCGGTAGCAAGTTCGCAATATAACATGTGCCCGAGAAATCAGGGGGCAGCCATGTATATGCTCGGTCATGACAGATGAAATATGTGCCCTTAGCAGCCAAAAACGCAGGGGAAAACTGTGACGGGAAAGTGTACGTTTCAGTACAGTCACTTCTTCCCAGTTGAGCTCTAGGATTCTGACCATTACCCTGTAAGCAGAACCGACCCATGTGGGGTACGACCCAGATTGGAGATGAGATTTTTCACTGTCTTTCACCCAGACTAATACTATACCCCGTCGCGTTCCATCCTACATAAGGTCTCAGCTCTTCTTTGGGAATGGATGAGTATGCATCAATATCTCTACTCATATCGGCAACTCCTTTCATTAAAGCTTTATTATTGGTGATGGGTCTGATGGAACGCGGTTGGCGAGGGGAGTATGTATCTAGAGCATAGAGAAACATGGTTTGGAATGCCCATGACGATCCATTGTAACTGTACGGTAGCACCAGGTAGGGAATACCCTTGTTAATGGTATGGGGCATTAACCCACACACCCAGCAATTGGTCGTATTCATTACCAGTTGGTGCTGGTGCAAGAGCTGGATAAACGAGTTATTTACGAACTCTGATCGTCTGGTCTGTTCGTGCTCAGGCAAAGGGTGAAAAGAGTGAGAGGAGACAGTAGAAGGAGATATAGGCTGTTGAGTGGGTTCAATGGGTTTTTGAGCGGAGAAAAACACAAATCCTACAATAAACATTATGATACTACACAGTGTAAAAAAGCACAAAAAGACAAAACATTTACTTTTTACAATTCTACACATCCTTGCGTTAAAGTTCATTTCCTCAATCGGTCTCTCCATCTTAAAAAACTCCATCCTCTACTCGGGCCGCTCGCGGTGGATGAGTTTCTTCTGCTAAGGAGTACGCCTGTCAGTCCAGGAAAACGCCCTAGACTAACCAGAACCGTCGACCTAGCGTCTTCGGCCTGTACCCCAAAGTCTTGGCACCGCGACCCTGCGGCAGAACCCGGATGGTGGTTCGAAAAACAAAAATCAAGAAAGTCCTTCAGATGGGAGAGCAAAAATGTAAAAAAGGGAAATAATGAGGAAATCTTTATTTGTCCATGGGCCTAGGTCTCAAATTATAGCGGAAACGGCCAGGTGCTGTTTGGTCTTGAAACAAAAGTTCAGGCTCAGTAGTGTCCAGTCGACTTGATGGTGGCACAGCTTCCTGCAGAATATTGTCACTCTCTTGGTCTGAAACTGTGTCTTTTAGGCGTGCGTCACTGAATGCTACAAAGCGAGGTACAATGTTTGTCTCTGAGTCGGCGATACCCTCCTTGACCCACTGGTCATATGGCAGAGGCAAGGGGACTACTTTGCAGTGGGTACCATGAATCCAGTGCTTCTTCCCTTTCACTCGCACTGCTGATCTTGTCGAAAGAAGAACAAGATGAGGGCCGATCCAGCGAGGCTCGTCGTTGCTCTTGCGCTGGAAGTTCCGGACCAGGACCCACGAGCCAGGGTTGATAGGGTGTCCAGGAGGTTCAGAGGCTTGGGGAAGAGTATCATGTACCTGTTGGTGCAAAACACGCAGTTTAACAGTCAAATCATACAGGTAATCGAGCAGTACTGGATGCTCAATCTCACTGAACTTCGTAGGTCTCGGTACACCCCATACGTTGGCGGGACGGCCAAAAACGACCTCGTAAGGACTAAGTCCCACTCGTGAGTGTATGGTCATTCTGGTGGACAGGAGTGCTAAAGGCAGAGCGTCAGGCCATTTAAGACCGGTGCTCGCCTGGATTTTGGCCAGCTTGAGCTTTAAGGCTTCATTGTAGCGTTCTACTAATCCAGCTGATTGGGGGTGATTTGCAGCGTGGAACTTCTGCTTTATCCCTAGCCCTTCACATACATTCTTCATCACTTTACCCACAAACTCACTTCCGTTATCACACCACACCATTCTTGGCATCCCAAACCTAGGGAAAAACTCCTTCACAAGGGCTTTGGCTGTGGATAGGGCAGTGTTATCTTTCAGAGGATAAGCCTCAATCCATTTTGAGAAAGCACAAACAACCACCAATACATATTTCAGGTTGTTGCATCTTTCCATGTGAATAAAGTCCAGCTGCAAAACTTCGAATGGACATGATGGGGGTGCAAAGTGACCAGCCGGAGTTGGGGTTCCCCTACCAGGGTTGTACTTCAAGCATACTATGCAATTCTTGACCACATTCTCTGCACACTTGGGAATCCCAGCATTCTGCCATACTGGAGCTAACAACTTACATATACCTTTCGTACTGATATGTGCCATTCCATGTGCCATAGTAACTACTGGAAGCACATATGCATCAGGCAACAACCATCGCCTATGTTCTGTCAGATCAATCCAACAACCATTCTCATCCAACTTACCCATACTTTCTCTCCACTTGCTTAACTCTTCCTCTGTGGCTTCAGCTTGAAGCGACTTCACACTCTCTATTGTGTTCTCACACATTCCAACATCATTAACCCATCTTGCGGGACCTGCAACATACATTCTAGTCTTCACATTCTGTGCTGTTTCTCTCGCGGTCTCATCAGCAAACGCATTCCCACGTCCAACATCATCCGTGACTTTCTTGTGCGCACTGCATTTCATGATCGCAACTTGCAACGGTAGGGTCAGTGACTCAAGGAGATCATTTACCAACTTGCCATTCTGAATTTTAGCTCCATGCGACGTCAGGAACCCACGCTCCTTCCACAAACGCCCAAAATTATGAGCCACGCCAAAGGCGTACTGGCTATCTGTGTATATGTTCACTCTCATTCCTTCAGACAACACACATGCTCTCGTGAGGGCGATTAATTCTGCTGCTTGGGCCGAATTATGTGGCACTCGTGCAGTTTCCACGACTGTGTGTAAAGTCGTGATAGCATATGCAGCAGTCGTGTCACCATTAGGGAGCTTGAAACAGGACCCATCTACCCATAAAGTGCCATCACACTCAGTCAGGGGAGTATCTTTTAAATCTACTCTCCCTTTCGTCTCTTCTTCTGTCCTGAACAGACAGTCATGCTGCTCAATCTCATCTGAGTCTGCGGGAATTGGCAACAATGTAGCTGGATTCAGCGTATTGCATCTTTTTATGTGTATGTGATTAGCTAACAGTGTAAGTTCGTAGCCCGATAATCGTGCACTAGTCAAGTGTTGTGTCTTAGTTCTATTTAATAATGTATCTACAGCGTGTGGAACCATGACAATCAATGTATTGTCCATTACCAAACCAGCCGATTGTCGGATAGACATCGCTGCAGCAGCTGTCGCTCTCAGACAGCTTGGCAATGCCCTCGCTACAGGGTCCAAGGTGGATGAAAAATACGCGCATGGGCGCGGTCTGTCGCCAAAAGGCTGTGTTAACACTGACAACGCACATCCATCTTTCTCGTGAACATACAATGTAAAAGGCTTACTGTAGTCAGGAGTGCCCAACACAGGAGCTGAACATAACGCATTACGCAATTCCAAAAAACTTTTCTGGCACTCTTCAGACCATGGGATAGGATTCGGTGTGTCTTTGCATGTTAAGGCTAACAAAGGTTTTGCCAATAAAGAAAAACTAGGGATCCAATGCCTACAGTATGAAGTGATGCCCAAGAAAGCACACACTTCTCTCTGTGTCTTTGGCACACTCAACTGTGCAATAGCTTGAATTCTTTCTGGGGTCAGTTTCCTTCCCTCCTTCGATAAGAGATGACCTAAGTAGGTCACTTCTTGTCGACAATATTGCAGCTTAGAGAGAGACACTTTGTGATGGTAAGCGGATAAATGGCGCAACAGTGACAATGTGGCTTCTTTACAGATCTTCTCAGTATCCGCAGCGATCAGTAAATCGTCCACGTACTGAATCAGGACAGCGCCACTAGGTAAAACAAGTGCATCAAGCTGCGCTTTCAGAGCCTGACTGTATATTGATGGACTCTCACAGTAGCCCTGGGGAGCGCGTTTGAAGCGGAAGCTTCGGCCTCCCAGACTAAAACCAAAAATATCTCTGCTCTCTTCTGCAATTGGGATACTAAAGAAAGCATTCTTTAAATCGATCACTGAAAACCATGCAGCAGAGGCTGGAATCATCGTTAACAAGGCAGTTATATCGGGGACAACCGGAAACTGTGGCACAACAATCTTATTAACTTCTCTGAGATCGATCACAAATCTGTAAACAGGTGGCTGTGAAGGGTCCGTTCGTTTTAAGACAGGTAAGATCGGACTATTGCAAACGTTGCCTCTTGTCTCTTCTATCACACCCTTATGAATCAAGTCGCTAACAATGTCTAACAATGCTTTCTGCCCTTCATTAGAGATCTTGTACTGGGGAATACGTGGCAGTCTGACATTAGCCTTTAAAGTCACCACATATGGCGGTATCTCCAAGAGGCCCACATCATTGGGACCAATAGCCCAAAGGGCATCCGGAAGGGATGACAATTCAGGTGGCATCGTGTTTTTAGACAAGTACATTGGGGAAATTACTTTCTTGCCTAATGTAAGTTGTACTCCCGAAGGAGAACAATACAACGTGGCATGCAATCTTTTCAACAAATCTAATCCCAGTAAATTCTCACCACAACCTGTTGTCAGGATCAGGGGTGCTTTCAGCTCACAAGGTCCAACAGAAAGTGACATGGGACTAGAAATCGGGTTCCTAACTGGGGCGCCAGAAAAACCTACTGAAACATTTATCTCGCCAGACAAAGGTGCGCCAGGGAGTTTTGAATGCATGATTGAACTCTTTGCAGCACCAGTGTCTAGCAGAAAAGGCTCCGTTACATTGGCTGTAGTCACCTCAACATACGGTCCACTCTGATCCACTGGCACTGAAACAACTCCCTCTCTCTGTCTATGGCTGTCCTAGTAATCATTATTCTCTGCATCACCGTCCTCTACATAATAATCATTATTATAATACTGGGCCGTATTGCTAATCGCGTTAGCTTGCTGATCAAAGCTATTGATGGTACTTTGAGGCGGCAGAGGACGCGCGTTCTGGGGAACACTTCCACGCCCTCTACCTCTAGGAGCTTGCTGACCACCTCTACCTCTTGTGCCATACATATTACCGTTCCGCTGCATTAATTTAGGGCAACTATATTTAAAATGACCTTCCTCTTTGCAGTATGAACATTGGTTGGGACCTACAGGGACACGTGGTTGGTAATACCCGTTCATTTGCTGATTGTTCTGAAACTGTTGGGGTTGGTGATAGACACCTTGGGGTTGCCTATAATTATTCTGACCTCCACGTGGCGGATAGGCCTGCTGTAAAAGGACCTTTGTCTTCAGTTCCTTCGTTTTCTTCTCCGTTCTATCTTTCTCGTCTTTATCTCTATTTTCATAATACTGTGCAGTAGCCAGTATTTGCGCTGAAGAAGAAACAGCCCAAGAACTTTCTGAATCTTTCAACTTTTTACACAGGTCAGGAAGTAAATTCTGCACAAACTTGTCCACAAACAACCGTTGGCCACCCTCAGTACTCATATCCTGCCCACTGTGGTCAATAAACGTTTCTTCAAACCTAGTAAAGAAGTCTGACACTGTCTCATCTTTCTTCTGCTTGCATGCAGATAACTTGTCCCAATTTACGCGCATCGCCGGCATTATTGTCTTCATATACGTGATGATTCTACCAGGGAGTTCAGCTACTAAAGGTTCTGGTTTCGCACCACCAGTTTGTCTAGCATCAGCAGCAACAATGTTGGCCCATGTATCTCCTAGTTCTGCATTGTGATCTACATTACGAATTGATCCCCATAGAGGCTGTGGAACAACATTGCCAAACAACATGTCTATGTCGGCCAGATTCATAATGCATGACCCTGCCGTCTGTGACAACTCTTTATAATAACCTGCTGGGTTCTTACGGGGATCAGGTAAGGACTGCTTAAGCGCTAATACTTCAGAGCGCTTCCATGGAACATGCACCCAAACACGCTGGAAATGCGCTGCCACAGCGGGGTTACCACCGACAGCTGCAACCGCTTCCTTCCATACCGGGGGAACTTCTCTCATGGGGTATTGTCGCGCTTTTGCCTTTTTCCCCACAAGGACCTCTTGTTCAAACAATGACTGTTGGCAATCGTCATTCCTAAGTGACAATATAACCGCAACTGCTTTATCTACTTCGCGGTCCACAATTATACCAGTTCCAAAATCGAACCTCACTCTACACAATTCCTGCGGACTCGGATTTTTACCACTATCCTCCAATTCTTCACAGAGAATTTCGCACATTTTCTCAAACACATATCTCTGTTTAGGGGCATCCCATTGATGGAAAGTATTGACAACTGATTCCACATCATAAAGTGAAGGAAAAACGATCCATCTACGCGCCATGTGATCTATTACCTTTTTCTCATCGGGGTTAGGCAATTGGCTGCGCAGCTGCTTACGCTGTAAACCAGGAGTTGCACCAGATGACCCAAAGAGAGGAGACATTAATGTAGTAACCACATTAGCTAAGCGCTGTCGCGCCGAAGGAGAAGCTGAGGCGAGAACAGGGGGAAAAACAGAGGGAAGAAAAGAGGATGTAGAGACAGGTACTGGAGTGATGGAAGGAAGAGTGTTAGGGGAGGCAGTTACTGGATTAGGCAAAGTCGCAGGAAATGTGGGGGCAGTTGGAAGCACCACTGGCGGCGCTTGAGAGGGCTGCGCTACAGGAATAGGAACTGGCTGCAAAGCAACTGGCGGTTGCGGCAAGGCTTGCAGTATATGCACTGGAGGTGGCATATTTACAAGCTGGGGAGGCGCCGTGGCAGTTTGAGCATACGGGGGTGGCGAACTCAACAAATGTGACATCAGGGGATCTTTCTCCTTTTCTTCTGACTCATCCTGCTTAGGATGTGGCAAAGCTGGGTAACATTTGTCAATCCCTAACTTGCGCTGCCTGTGCAATTGCTCATTCATTTGCTCCTCTTCATTGTCTTTAAATTGTACAGCTGCTTGCATTACTGACATACCTCTCTCTCTTTTATTCTTTTTCGCTAACTTAATTTCTTTCTGTTTGGCTTCCTTTCGCCATAAGCGGAAAGAGTCAAACATCGCCGGCCGGGCTTTCTTCTTAAATAATTTAATTTCCAGATTATCTAAAATATCGGTATCAAAACTACCATTTTGGGGCCATTTTAAAACACCATCTTTCCTGGTGTAGTGGATCCACACTTCGTTATATGCAATGGGGCCTACGCCATGTTTCACATAGAGCTCATAAGTTGGAGTTCCAACCGGAGGAACCGGACATGATTCCTCTAGCTGGAAATCTTTTCCACAACCCAAACAAAATAATCTACCAAATAGTCCAGAACCAGGCATCTTCGCTCACTAGTCTAGATCCAAACGTCAAAGGATTATCGAATACGATATTCTCGTGAATACACGAATCCTCTGGCTTTGGGGTTTGCAAACACCAAATCACCAATTACCAAATCAAACCAAACGATCCCGAGGGATACCAAAACAAATGGGAGACGCTCCACTTATACTTAACTGAATATTGCTGATCGATGGCGTCACCAGAAGACTCTCTCGATTGTTTCGCTCTCTCAAACTCGTCAAGGGTCCAAAACAGGTCGATTAATCAGGGCAGCAGTCCTTCGTAGCCGTCGGGACGCGGAGAACCTCGCAGAAAAGACTTTCGGACCACGTCGACATGCAGGGGTCGATGAAGTGGCGGCCTTCCTCCGGAATTTCCACACGAAGCTCCTCACGAACCTCTGGCTTGGACTGGTACCGCTGAAATCGAGCCCCACGTTGGGCGCCAAACTGAAGTACTGGGTATTTTAGACCCAGCGGTGCAGGGGCACACACCCTATGACTTCTGGGTTTCACCCTGTTCCGGACCTACAGAAACACAGAGTCTTCTGGGTGAAGTCAAAGAATCGTTTATTGGCTGCAGACCAATGACAGGTATCCTAGAAGTACAACAGCGTGTATGTTCTCAGGAGACTGCTGAAAATCATAGGAACGGACTTCATCTTAAATACGCTTTTCCTTGCCTCAAGCATACATTCCTAGGTTTTATGATACGGCAATATACAAGTGTACATTACAAAGAAAAGGCAGAGTCATGATGACCATCCCACATTCCAGTTCGGCCAGCCCACAATGATTTACACAGTAAGATTCAGATCCCATGTTTGATGTAAAGAGACCCCCCAATAAACATGAGCATCTCCTGTTTTGGGAAACAAGTCATAAAGCAGGAACAAGCAGTTGTGGAAGAGATTAGCCGGGGGATTGTGTAGAATGAAAGGGTTTTATGACAGGTCAAGCCCTGATGCTAATCACAGGTGGACGGAGGAAGGGGAGCTCGTGAGACCGGTTTGACCCAGGGCAGCAGAGCCAGCTGCCCAGGTCATAGAGAAGTCAGAGGGAAAGCCCATGTACTGTGAGGCCCGTATTAACTCCATCATAGCCTATGTGAGGGCAATGACAAGATGGCCACTGCTTCCAAAATGGAACCCGCGTAGTTGAGCAGAATAACGTGTACACAGTGCATTCATAGCTAGAACGACATATAAAGCACTCGTACATGCCGCATTTACCATTTGCGGTTCGCTAATACCAACATAGACAGGGGTAGGGCCCTGTCCCCTACGCGGTCCCGAATATTAAAGTACGACAACCCCTGCCACCCCACTCACACGGGACCTGTTGCACATCACCCCTGCCACCCCCACTCACAGGGGACCTGTTGCCCATCACCCCTGCCACCCACACCCCTAGTGCCTATGTTGCCCATCACCCCTGCCACCCCCACTCCTAGGGCTTATGTTGCCCATCACCCCTGCCACCCCCACTCACAGGGGACCTGTTGCCCATCACCCCTGCCACCCACACCCCTAGTGCTTATGTTGCCCATCACCCCTGCCACCCCCACTCACAGGGGACGTGTTGCTCATCACTACTGCCACCCCCACCCATAGGGACTATGTTGCCCATCACCCTAGCCACCCACACCCATAGTACTTATGTTGCCCATCACCCCTGCCACCCCCACTCACAGGGGACCTGTTGCTCATCACTACTGCCACCCCCACCCATAGGGACTATGTTGCCCATCACCCCTGCCACCCCCACTCACAGGGCTTATGTTGCCCATCACCACTGCCACCCCCACTCACAGGGCTTATGTTGCCCATCACCCCTGCCACCCCCACTCACAGGGGACCTGTTGCACATTACCCCTGCCACCCCCACTCACAGGGGACGTGTTGCTCATCACTACTGCCACCCCCACCCATAGGGACTATGTTGCCCATCACCCTTGCCACCCACACCCATAGTGCTTATGTTGCCCATCACCCCTGCCACCCCCACTCACAGGGGACCTGTTGCTCATCACTACTGCCACCCCCACCCATAGGGACTATGTTGCCCATCACCCCTGCCACCCCCACTCACAGGGCTTATGTTGCCCATCACCACTGCCACCCCCACTGACAGGGCTTATGTTGCCCATCACCCCTGCCACCCCCACTCACAGGGGACCTGTTGCCCATCACTACTGCCACCCCCACCCATAGGGACTATGTTGCCCATCACCCCTGCCACCCCCACTTACAGGGGACCTGTTGCACATCACCCCTGCCACCCCCACTCACAGGGGACCTGTTGCCCATCACCCCTGCCACCCACACCCCTAGTGCTTATGTTGCCAATCACCCCTGCCACCCCCACTCACAGGGCTTATGTTGTCCATCTCCCCTGCCACCCCCACTCACAGGGGACCAGTTGCCCATCACCCCTGCCACCCCCAGCCATAGGATGGGTGATGCGCAACACATCCAGCATACGCAAACATCAGGTATGCCTGCAAAATACATCCCCCATGACATCATGACAACAGTGTGTAGTCTGTGACAAATGCCCACAACAGTGATTATGGCTACGAGCATACAATGTAAGTAACAGCACATGTGTGACCAACACATGAGTGTGACATACACAAGGCAAGCATCACCATAGCACTGTGGCAATGTAAAAAGAACACCCCCTCACTGTGTAGAGCAGAAGTTAAGTGGGGTCCCACAAAATGCAGCAGATGTTGAGCATTGTGGTGATGGGGACCAAACCCCCTCAACACAGTGACCAAAAGGTAAGTGTCATCATGGTCAAAGCTGCAAATAACAAACAGCATGTATGATCCCTGCTCCCAACACATCACACACTTCTTTTTTCATTTCAAAAGAATTTTATTATTTTAAAAGCGCAAATATGAAACATAAGATACAGGCCAAAGTGATACAATTGATATCGGACAATAAGGTAATAAATACATTAAAATAAAATTAATTAATAGGAGAACAAATCAATGTCATTCATTAATCTGCAGACATCAGATAAATAAATTACTTAAGGAGGGAAGACCCAAAATGATATCTGGCAAAGAAATATATCAAAAGTATCACCCACAGATGGCAAATTAGGGAAAAGAGGGAAGAGAAGAAAGGAAGAAATAAAAGACGGAAAGAGTAGGAAAGAGAAGAAGAAAGAAAAAGAGAGACAGAGAGGAGAAACGGAAGAGGAGAGGATTTCCAGAGGAATCACCCAAACACAAGACAACACTAACCAGACCAATCAAAGGGAAATTGCGCCACCAACCCTTCAGAGGCCAACTCCATGTATGAATCGAAGGCTTTCCAAACACCAGAGGAAATAGAAGGAGAAAGATGAGCATGGTCCACTGACGTATGAGCACTACGTAGAAAGGAAACCCAAGCCCACCAAGTATGGTAAGAGACGGACGAAAAGGATTTCCACTCCATGAGAATTACTTTGACTGCAATAGTTAACAAGAGGTCCAACAACTGTAACTCCATGGGATCTAAAGGCAGAGGGACTGGGGTCGCCAATGGACCCAAAAGAATTAATGGAAAAGACAGTTGGAATTTGATGTTAAAGATGAGCATGAGGTGTTTGTGAACTAAATACCAAAAGGATTGGAGAAGGGAACAATCAAGGAACATATGTTGAAAATCACCTGGTAAAAGCCCGCAGCTCCAGCACAAATTGTCTTCTTTAAGATTAAGTGAATGCAGACGAATGGGAGTCCAGTGAAGAAGATTAATAGAGAAAAACTTAGACTGCGTTAGGGAAGGGGCAATTTTGTTACGAAGAGAAAATTTACCAATATTTTGCCAGGTATCAGGAGAGATATGAGCAGTAACACTCTGATCAAAATGATGTACCCATTTTTGCTGTGTGACAGTTTGGGAGGGGAGTGTAGAGGACGATAAAAATTTGTAAATCCGAGACGCAACATGACCAGTCCTAATCCAAAGCTGAAAAAGCGTAATCGTAGGGGAAGAAGGATGAAGGTGTAATTTAGCAAGTGCAACCTTAATCTTAAGAAAAGTATAAAAATCTAAATTAGATAAAGAGAATTGTTGAGCAAGGGATGAGAAAGGGGAAGGATCATTATTGGAATCATAGAGATGTTTAACAAGTGAAACACCTTTCCCAGCCCAGTAAGACATCAACTCAGGGTCAATATTAATTTTGATTTTAGAATTGCGCCAAATAGACGACCATCTAGTTTTATGTAATGGAATTGCTACTCTCTTATCAACCTTACGAACCGCAGCAATAGTGTCTAAAATAATAGAGCGAGAGAATGGAATAGAAAGGGTGTTTGTGGTTAAAAAGGATGCAGTCGGCAGTGGGGAGGCCAATTCCTGTTCTATTGTCAACCATGCTGGAGCATGAATAGATGGAGAAGAAAACCAAAGGGCACCCTGAGACGCCAGAAAAGCAGTTTGATACTTCCCCCAATCAGGAAAATTACAGCCGCCCATATCATAAGATTTCCGTAAAAATTTATAAGCAATCCTAGCCCTTCTATCATACCATAAAAATTTAGAAGTAAGCAAATCAAGTTCATGAAAGAAGGAATCAGAAAGCCTTACTGGAAGCATAGAGGAAACAAAATTAATAATAGGAGTGATCATCATTTTAAGAGTCTGCATACGGCCCCACCAAGAAATATGCTTCGGAGACCAATTTTCTAAGAGACGTCTCACCTTAAGAATAATTTGGGATTCATTATAAATAGCCGTAGCATATAGGGTGGAACAGAAATGGATACCCAGATATTTTATCTGTTTAGATTGCCATTTAAAGCCCGCCGAACCCATATGAGAGGAGAAGCAATAAGCATTTAAAGGAAACATCTCTGTCTTATCTTTATTCAGAGTGTATCCTGAGACTTTTGAAAAAAGAGCAATCGTATCCGAAATAGCAGGAATGGCCAGTGCAATATCATCAGAAAAAATGAGAACATCATCTGCGTATGCAGCTGTTTTTATTTGATGAGACCCAAAAGAGAACCCCTTAATATCTGGATGCGAGTCAATCATTCTGAGGAGAGGATCAATGGATAACAAAAATAAGAGAGGGGACAAAGGACACCCTTGTCTAGTGCCCTGACACAGGTTAAAAAAGGAAGACGTAGCACCATTCACCCGTATATTAGCCCTAGGTCGGGAGTAAAGAGACATAACCATACGAATAAAGGAATCACCAAGATTATGTGCACATAGAACAGCTCTTAAAAAAGGCCAAGAGACCTTATCAAAGGCCTTTTCAGCGTCAAGGTCCAAGGCTGCCGCCGGAAGATTAGATCGCTTAGCGGCACCAAGAATATGACAAAAAGTACGAATATTATCCCGTGCAAGACGCCCCTTTACGAAACCTGTTTGTGAGGGATGAACCAATTGGGGAATAAGGGACTCTAATCGTTTAGCTAAAATTTTAGCAAAAATCTTGGCTTCCATGTTAAGAAGGGAAATGGGACGAACATTTTTGGGATCTGCGTGATCCTTCCCTTCTTTGGGGATAACTACAATAGTAGCATCAGCCGCGGAACCAGACACAGAACCATCCTTAATAAAAGCATCAAAAACGGATTGGAGTTTCGGGACAAGCACGGGAATAAAGGTTTTATAAAACGCAATAGGATATCCATCAGGACCAGGAGCTTTACCAGACCGAGTAGCTTTGATCGCGGAAATGATTTCATCAGAAGTAATCGGGCAATTTAATGATTGATTATCTGCCTCCGAAACAACTTTCAAAGGAACCGACTTCAAGAACTCCTGACATTGTTCAAAAGAAGCTTGAGCCGACGGGGTATATAAGTTATTATAAAAATCGCGGAAAACATCAAGGATTTCTGCAGTTTGAAATTTTATCTTACCAAGCTGGTCAGTAATAGATGGAATTTGGAAAGTATTACAAGAAGATTCCTGAAACCTTAAAGTGGCTGCAAGAATCTTGCCCGCACGATTTTTTAACAGCAGTCTCTTAGATTTCTGAGCCTGCAGGCCAATATGAGCTCTCTTAGTGACTATAGTATTGTACGAATACTTTAAATTCTTAATAGATTGGAGGCAGGTCTTGTCCTGAGAATGTCGAAAAAGGGATTCCTGACGTTTGATCTCATCTGCTAAGTCCGTGAGTTCCTTTTTAATGGCTGCGTTTCTCCTTGACATACATTTAATGACCTGACCACGGAAAGTACATTTGAAAGAGTCCCAGAGAACAACAGGGGAACTGACTGACCCAACATTCTCAATAAAAAAAGTCTCAATGTCATTGGAAAACTCTCGCACCAAGGACTCATCATGTAAGATTTCTGTGTTGAGTCTCCACGAACGAGCTCGTGCCCTGGGGACAAAGGACGTAAGAGTAAATGTCACTGCGGCGTGATCAGAAACTAAAATAGGGTGAATAAGCGGAGAAGAAGAAGATTGAACCAAAGAAGAGTGAACCAAAAGATAGTCAATGCGTGAAAAGGACGAATGAGGGGAAGAAAAAAAGGAGAAGTCACTACCAGTGGGATTATGAAGACGCCAAACATCCTGAAGATGGGTAAGAGAACACATATTAGTCATTTGTTTGTGTGCTTTAGGGGGACGAAAGTTAAAGGCAGAATTCCTATCCAAGATAGGGTCCATTGGCAAGTTAAAGTCACCACCTACAATAAGATTGCCAGAGTGAGGGGTATCCTCGAGCTTTTTGGTGATGGCATTCCAAAAGGACGGGTCATCCTTGTTGGGGGCATAAATATTCATGACAAATAAGTCAGCATTACCATTGGACACCTTTGATAGTAACCAACGTCCCTCTGTATCCTGTTCAGAGGAAACGATAGATAACCCAGAGTGTTTAGAAACTAAGGTAATTACCCCATTCCTTTTACCACAAGCATCCGAACAAGCAACATCAAAGACCCACTCTTTCTTCAGAAACAACGCCTCCTTGGCAGAGAGCTTTGTCTCCTGAAAAAGGACGAGGTCCGAAGAAAGAGACTTACAGTAGTCCAAAATCTTTGACCTTTTTACTGGATGATTTAACCCTTTAACATTAAGGGAAAGTATATTTAGTCCAGACATAGAACCAATATCAGGAAAAAAAGATATTCCATATGTGACACATGAAGCGCAACAACCAGGAGAGCTAACCAGCAGACATCAACAGCCAACACACAACAGGGTGAGACCAAAGAGGAAATCCGAAGAGAAAAAAGGAAAGAAGAGGAAAAGAACAACAAGAGAATACACAGACAGAGAGAGAGAAGGGCCCATCCGGCAGGTCTGGAAGAGACCAAATTCATACAAGGGGGGACATGGGAAAAAGAGCGAGGGCCAACAGGAGGAATAACAACAATGGCATAAAAAGCCCCAGAACAGTGCATAGCTGATTATACATTGAAGGGAAAGACTATCTAAAAGCTAAGAACTGGAATTAATGATAGCTATTTAGAAAAAAAAAAGCGAAATGAGAGACTATAAAGGCAACACGTTTGACCAAATTAATATATAAATAACAACTAAAATGAATCATAGAGAACGGTAAGAGCAGGAAAGAGAGAGAAAGAAAGCACTTTCAGGCAATAAGAGCTGGTGGAAAGTGAACTAAAAGATAGCATTATTATAGGTAGAACCATACCAAAGCAGACTCCATCAAGAGAAAAAGGAACATAATGAAGAGAAAAGAAGAAATACAGTCTAAAGCATACTATATGATACAATATGAGAAAAATAAGTGAAACATAATAAAAAACGGTATATAACCTTCTATCAATATTACAGTCAATGAATCCCTATGGCAGTTAAATAAGAGACCTAATACTATATATAAATGTGTAAAGTCTATATGCAATCTTATAGATAACTGACCATGAGTAGATAAAGCCATATACACACAAACTAGCAGAATAAATATGCTTGCCTAAGTAAGAGAACATGTAGATAAGAGAGGCATAAATCTATCAAGTACAAGGCATCTATAAAAAACTAACCTACTCGAAAAAGACAATTAATAACACAATGTAATCAAATCACTCAATGAAAAAAATCAATAAAGTAGGTATAACTAGCAACTATATGAACATCACACATTGACTCTAAATATAGCCATAAATAAACACCTAGTAAACATATATGCTTAAAACACCTAGACACACCATACAACAACACGTTGATAACGCAACAGAAAACACAATGACCTACTCCGTAAAATACGGAATAACAAGAAACAAACATGAAGCAAAAAGACCGACCACAAAGGGATAAGATAAACCAACTTTACCACAAAAATCGACGCACATATCGAAGACATGCAACGGGAGAGGAAAAGGACCATGACCTAATACGTCGAGAGACAAGCTGGGGAGGCAAGGAGTAACAAGACGACACCCGAACAGGAGTGAAGTCAAGCCAACAAGAAAAGCTACTACAAAAAAATTAAAAGGTTTATACAGTAAAACTCACAACACTAAAGACCAACACATCATACCGATAACAGGAAAGCACCAAGAGACGACAAAAATACGTCAAACCCAATGGACATAAAGACCACCGCGCAGATCTAAAAGCAGCTAGACTTAATAGATCTGACAAAGACAAAAAACAACGCAATATGTATAGCCACATCAGGTGCCAGAAGAACCAGGAACATGTGAAGCCCCTGTTTGAAGATCCATCTGCAACTCCATTTGATTATCCAAAAACGAGGCCAAATCCGCAGGTTCGTCAAAAATTCTGACACGACTTTTGAAAGTAATGCGGAATTTTGAGGGACCAGCAAAAGAGAAGGGGATATTTATCTCAGACAAACGCTTCCGGAGATTAAGAAAGCCCTTTCTCCTTAGCACCGTGTCCCTGGCAAAGTCTTGAGAAATTGAGATACGATGGCCATTCCAAGAGACAGCTCTAACCTTCCGCATATGAGCCAAAATCTGCTCTGTATGTTGATGACGCAGCGGTTTAAAAATTATCGCTCTTGGTTGCGTAGCAGACTTGGGGCGAAAGGAGGGGACACGGTGTGCCCGTTCCAGTTCAAAATCTTTATGGAAAGAAATTTGTAGTGTAGATGGTATCCATTGATAAAGAAACTCAATCATGGAAGATGAATCTTTCTCAACCTCCTCTGGAAGACCAAAAATACGCAGGTTGGATCTACGATTACGATCCTCTTGTTCAGTGAGGTCTTTCCTCAATGCTGCCATGGAACGCTCTATCTGCGTGAGAGATCTAGAGTGCTTTTGCATGGTATCCTCTGCGCCACTAATCCGTGCTTCTGTACCTGAGACACGAAGGGAAAGGGCCTTGAAATCATTCCTGATGGCTAATACCTCCACCTGCAGTAAATCTGTATTTGTCTTAGTAGACTGCGCAATTTCATAGACCTCATTAAGGCGCGTCAGGATGGACTCAAGAGTCGAATTAGTGTCTTTAGGAGCAGACTCAGGAGTTGGGGATACCTGTTTGGACCTCTTAAGAGATGCTTTAGAGTCCTTAACGTCTTTAGCATTCGGTGAAGGGGCCATATTCTCAGCCATAGGGCAAACCACCTCCACAGGAACAAAATACACCTCCTCAGATAGAGCGAGAGCAAGAAATGTCAGGGGCTGTAAAACACTCAATGTGCGAGAGGAAAAATGAACAGGAAGGAATAATGTACTTGCATCAAAAGAGCCGAGCAGAGATTATGGCAGGCGATCCCCGTCAGAAAAAAACACCACACAAAAAAAACTCACGTGCTGCAGGCGCCAGTAGGCACACACCGACACCTGAAAACAACCAAAATCAGGCCAAGAGCAAAGAAGTCTCACATAGGGAAGTGGCAGTGCGTCTGACGAAAAATAAAGTAGCAGAAACCACAAAAAGGTCACACAGTGGGCAGCACTACAATATGCGGCAGAAAAAAAAAAAAAAATAAACTCAAGAAAATTGAAAAAACGTCACCAGCTCCTGTATGCCTCCATTCCTGACAGGACAGTCCAGTAGCGTCGTCGTGTATAGGTGATAGTACAAACTCCCTCACAGAAGAAACAAAATGGCGGCCGCTCGTGCAAACATGAAGCGCCACCTCAAAATGCCGATATATGGACTCTGGCCACTCTCCATCACCAGAAAAGTCCCTTGTGGCGTACACGGCAGTTTCCCAGGCAGGATGTCATCCTCTGCGCTGAACAGGGCATTCCTCAGCGGCAGAAATATCTCCGTCGGCCCCTGCTCTTTACGGAGCTCAAGCGCGATCCGCCATCTCGCAGCGGCGCGCAAGCCACGCCCCCCCACATCACACACTTCTGAGGCAAACTAGTGGTTGTGTCCCATACACACAGCGATGTGGTGAGGCTAACAGTGCTGTGAAAACATAACACTCTCGGCCATGTGCAGACAAGCACCACACATGGGGGCTGACAATGCACACAGCGTACAATGACACAACAGCAGAAGTGAGCATCACCAAGCATGCACACATCTCGAAAATAGACACAACAATCAAAACAACATGTGTAGACTATAGGTGTCAGCTCACAAACTCATATTCCATGCCAGCAATGACACCCAACAACCATGATGAATGTGTACAATGATGTGAAATGACTCACAGGGACAGCATGCAAAATCACAGAAACAGCATCCAGACCAAGGCCCACAACAGCAATACCAATGCACTGGTGCAGATGCACAAACAGGCAAACTCACACTGCACATCGGACACAACATGTGTGTGTGTGTGTCACAGTATCCCCAGGCAACTACACAACACATGAGGGGGGCAGAACCACAGTGACACAGATGTGGACACAGTGCCATACAAAAGTAAACCATCATTGGGACACCCTCAGTGGGCAATCAGGCGTTGGGAGATGAGAGGAAGCACAACAGACACATGTGACACAAGCTGGAATGAACACCAACTAACACAGCAAGAGACTGACACACAACACCACTACCCCCAGGGGACAGACAGTGGGGTGACACAAGCATGCATGACACCTCCACTGTGATGACAAAGGCAGATGTCATACAAACTGGGAAACCCAGACATGTGTCCTGTGCCACAAACGGACATCACATATACATAAACACAAATCACTCAGCATGGCCTCTCATACATGGACAAACGGAAGCTAGGGGACCATCCATGCAAACATTCACATCAGTCCACCATCAACACCACACACCTGAACTGCAACAATGTGTATCTGTGAAGTCCACATGGACAGGGGACATTGCACATGCACCCATGACAAACACAGGAATGTTGCCAGGAACTACGGTGCACACACATCACACAAGGACTGTTTACAACCCTGGGGAATGACAGACACACTGCACAGTATGTGGTACATGGCCATGACCTCAAAGGTCATGTAACATTCAGAATCCCTGCCACAGTCCCAGGACTATGCAGATGCCAAGGAGGAACACAAGGCACCCATGCTGACACCTGCCAGCATCGCGCCGTGAACCCGACAAGTGGGAGCAGTCACACACACATACAAATGTCTCAATCACTGAAAACTACCACCTAGGGACAACTACATGATATTGCGAACCAACAAGTGCCTTGAGGAACCCTGACTGTGTCCCATCTGTGTCTGACAACATCATCACCACTCAGAACTGACAAGTCACAATGATGATACACCAATTAACAGTAGTGTGTCATGCACCCACACATCTGGTAGCCCATTGAAAAAGCAGTGGGATGAACCCAGTACCACTCAGCAAGCATGGAACATTTCAAGGGAACCCTGTCTGTGTATGAACAGGGATGTGGACACACACACATGCACATACAACACACACCATGGGCCCAGGCCATGTCACTGGACAACACACTAACTTGAGGGGACACAACCGCTGTGCCAAACATATTCACCGCAAGTCCCACTCATGTCTGCAGAACACTTGGTCAGTCAGCCATCAGTTACCACACAATGAAGGCTCTGGTCACAACAGCCTGGGTATGAGAGTCTCCCCTAAGTCAGCTGCACATACCCAAAACATATGTCTAGCAAGTTGCACAGAGGACCTAGTTGCTCCTATTACAATGATGCCCACACCTGTAGGGCCTGTAGTGATGAGCACTGCAGTATGTGGAAGTGACAATTTGGACAATGGTTAGCACATCATATGTGCAGGGGTGCAAGCCACAGATGTGACCATGCCAATGAAATGCTCACAGAGAGATGTACACAAATAGTTGATCCAGACACACCCAGGTAGCTGCAAAGGATGACATGGATACCCACCAGAATAGGATACATATCTCATGGACCACAGGGAGTACCTCACATCAACACATCAGTATGCAACATTGTAAACCAAGCATTACCAGTGCAAGGGCATGTAAAACAACATCAACATGATGTACAGATAAATCAAGTTCACAGGGAGAAGGTAAAAAGCTTTATTCAGCATATGAAAAGTGAAACGTCTGTTCCAACAAAAGGCCAATGGCCAGTCCATGTCCAAATGGCAAGGAGTGAACTAGAGTGACAAATTCAGTATATGAAATGCTAAACGTCAGTGCAACCAAAAGGCCAATGGCCAGTCCATGTCAAAATGGCAAGGAGTGAACTAGAGTGACAAATTAAGTATATGAAATGCTAAACGTCTGTGCAACCAAAAGGCCAATGGCCAGTCCATGTCAAAATGCCAAGGAGTAAACTAGAGTCACAACTGTCATACCTTGCTTGCCTGCACTGCTAAGGACCGGGGTCATCCCCTCGGAGGGGCATACATGGGGGCAGGCCAGGCACCGCAGGGACAGGATCAGGGCGCAGCAGAAGGAGGCAGTGAAGAGTTGGGGGATGCAGGCGAGACACTTGCAACTGCAGTGGAGCTGACTGAAGTGGTGGGTGCTGTCACCACTGTGGGGCACAAGTCAGATGGAGTGGGTGCCGGCACAACTCCAGTGGGCAGGTCAGATAGAGTTGATTGGCTCACCACTGCAGTGCCCAAGTCAGACGGGGTGGTCGTGGACTCCAAAGCAGTGCCTACATCCATGGGAGCGGAATGGGGGACAGGTGAGGTCGGCAGGGCAGGGGGGGACACGGTCCCCACATCAGTGGCACCAACTGTCTGACCAGGTGTGGAGGAGCAAGTGCTAGGGGGGATGGCCATAGCATTTTGGGGATTGTGTATCTGTGTGTGGGGAACCCGGGGCAGGGAGTGGCGGGGGAACCTCTGGAGTGGGGGCCTGCGGGATGGAGGACGGAGACTTTGCCTTGGAGCTGCATGGTGGCGGGGGGGTCTTGCTCTTCTTGCGCCGGGGGGACTTGCGGGTGGGCGTCTCGGTCTGACTGCGCCTGGGGGAGGGTGTCCGGGTGTGAGGGGCACTCTCTTCTGTGTGTGTGGACTTCCTCTTCCCCTTGTAATCAGGATCTGCTGGGTCAGTGGGGAAGAGGCCAAGGTCACAGAGGATGAGCTTCTGGGGGAATGGGGTTGCAGGTGAGGCAAGGGAAGGGGGCTGGGAGGGAGAGGTCTCAGAGGACTGTGGAGTGGTTGTGGATGATTGTGTGTGTGTCAGCAAATCAGCCCCTGTGAGTGTGTAATCAGTCCCCTGCGCTTGGTTGTGTGCACGTCTAGCCCTTGGTTTGGGGGTTTCTGTGCTTGGGACAGGTAGGGTGCTAGGAATCGTGGGTGGTGCAGGGGTAGGAGAGGTGTGGGACTGTTGGAGGAGGGACACTGCTGCCGTCAGGGAGGAGGCCACGGACTGGTTGGTCCTCAGTAGGGCAGCCATGCCCGAAGAAATGCCCTCCATGAATGACACCAGTTGTGTCAACAGACCTGTGTGTGCATGGAGGACCTTCAGCATCGACGTCTGCCCTACATGGATCTGTCTAAGTAAGTCCACAGACTCCTCACTCAGGGCAGCAGGGGACACAGGGGCAGGGGGTGCGGTGCCTGGCACAAAGGAGACATGCTCATGAACATGGGAGCCCACAAGGGCCTCTGGGATGGGAGCCGATGGGAGGGGGGTGGTGGTGGTGGCGGTGGCGGAGACAGCATGACTAGCTGGTGTTTGGTAGCTGCTGACACCCACCTCCACAGGGGAGTCATCCTCAGAGCCGCTGTGGCCTTCAGCTGGGGGAATGGTGCTGACAACTCCTCTGTGTGGCTCAACTCGCCCTCCGTGCCACTGGGTGCACCTGACTCCTCTCCTTCTGTCCCTGTAAGGCTCTGTGGCTCCTCCTGGTCCGTGGAGCTGTCCCCTCCTGTGGCCGTGGATGTATCTGGATAGGAATAGGAAGTAACAGAACAACATCAGTCACCTGCACCAACTGCACACACCACAGTGAGTACATCACATCACAGGGCAAGCCCTGGCACCATCAGCTGAACACAGCTCAAAGTGCCAACACTGTTTAGGATGAGACAAATGTCATTCTCAACATCAACCATGGCACACATATCCCTCCTTGACTTTCACACATATGTCTGTTGCATATTGGATGCTAACACACCAATGTGCCAACATGCACCACCCACACATTAGTTGTACATGCAAGTGAACATGTAGGAGTATGTCACTAGACACACAGCACATCTCTTGCGACTGACTCAGTACAGGTTTTCGGATGAAGGGATGGGCAGAGACTCATTTCACATGCTCGGGATGCATGCCAACAACACACACTATGATGTACTCATGTCCTGATGGGCAAGGCCACAATGGGGTGCATGGTGCACTCTTCAACACAACGCAGGCTCACTCATAGCAAGTTCAATGCCATGGCACTGGGATGCCCTGAAAGGCAGTCAACACTGTCTCCTGTCACAGGGGCAGGGCATCCAGACAACAACAATATGCACTGACTCACAATCCTAGCTCAGGGGTAAATCTGACTCTGCAGATGACCAGCGCACTTGCCCATCCCATGCAAACAACATATCCAGGACCCAGAAGACCCCACATCATGAAAATTATTCATACGAGTCTCAGCAAACACAAATCCATGTACATGAACACATCACAGTCTGCCATGCATATAACCCAGCTGCATGAGGGACACAGTTGCATACACCATTGTGTGCTGTCAGATGATCACACACCTATATGTCACACAGGTCTTGTCTCCCACAGTCACATTGCAGATGTCATGCTGACCCTCTGAATCATGGACACCCCAGTTGTACGTAGCAACAAGCCACACCCTAATGACACAGAGGCACACACCTGAGGGCACATGTCACTAAGCACAACCTGCAATTTCATACACAGGAGGGGGATTACAGAGTGTTTCTGAATGCCCTTGAGGGGGCATGACTGGGCAAGTGAAACAGTGTTTTGCCCCGGACAGTAGTCAGGTGGCTAAGCAATTGTGACATACTTGATATACATACTCCTGTTGCCCAAAAATTGGAGTCCCCTCCTGCATGGTTTTGTTTTGAATACTCCAGAAACATGTTGCGAGTCAGACGAGCAATTGGTACACATCTCAAGGGCACACATAGTTCACATGTCAGATCTCAGGCATTGTGTAAACAATTGAACCACCCATGAAACACACAACAGAGTCACGGGAACTGATGCTGACTGGTACCTGAAATACAGCTGACTGCTGGGACTCAGTGCCCTTGTGACACAAGCAACAGACTGTAGGGGCCACACCTGTGGAACAGATGAGGAGGGTGCATCACACAGATGAGGGACCTGATTTTGGGACTAAAAGACCTACGTAATGTGGAAGTGTGACCCGGACAAAAGACTGCTATTTGCATGTCAGACAAAGTACACAGATCAGGCATGGACTTACCCCTTCCTGCTGCTGTCTGGCCTTTAGCTGCCTATCTAGGTCCGGGAAGACCACCACCAGTATCCGGAGCATGTGGGATGTTAGGGTCCGGTGTCCGCCCCTCCTGCGTGGAGGTGACAGCTTCAGCTGGGCGCTTGTAGACCCCCACAGAACGAACAGCCCGGGCGATGGTCAGCCAGATCTCCTGCTTCTGGTGGGCATCAACCTGTGAAGATGACAAAGTCAAAAGTACATTAACACACATGCCCCGGATTTGTGCAGCACACAATTGGATATACATGTCATCATCACAAAGGGAAATAAATTACACAGGTAATGCAACCATGGGGAATGAAAACTCACATGCATGTCTGACATGCTAACAATGCCTGGATAGTTTAAGCTTGCAATAATGCACTTTAGCAGCAGGAAAACTATTCATTACATGTACCTACACACTTTGGTGGATGAAAGTAGTCAGTGAGAATGCTTGCCACTGGTGTACACACTGCTAGTACTGCTAGTCAGACAACATGCATAATTAGGAAGGCAGTGGACAGCACACTCACCTGCTCCCCTGGTGTCCCATAGAGCTTTCTGTACTCTGGAAGGAGCCCGTCCAGCAGGGCCTGGTTCTCCTCCTCAGTGAAGGCTGGGGCCCTCTCCAGTGTACGTGCCATAGCAGGAGCCAGAGGATGCATAGACAGCAGCAGTGGTAGCAGGGATGTGGTCCAGTAGCATGTAGTGCAGGTAAGTGAGCTCTCTGGGGGCCAGCCAGCCTTATATCTGTGCTGCAGAGGCAGACTCTGTGCCATGTGTCCCAAGTGATAGGTCCAACATGGTTGCATCCTATGAATCTGGCCAATCCATTCAAAAGTACGACTCATACACGCCTTCCGCATCGTTCAAATCTTCACCTTCATGGAACACTTGAAATTGCAACATTGTTGTAGGCATCCAACTCAATTTCCAGTGCACAACTCGTAAAAGTTTTGAATCCGCATCAGTCTCCATGACAGTTCTGAGCCAATGGGTGCGCCCGGCTCGTTCAACTGACTGTACAACGTGTATTTTGAATAAACACATGCACCCGTCTCCATACGATTCAATGGCCAAGGCGTACGTACGCCTGTCTCGGACCATGCCTGTCCGACGCATATACATGATAGTCACCCGCATCGGACCTCATTGGATTTAATGACAAGGCGTACGCACGGCTCGGTCATGAACCGTGCAATGCGTACGCATTGTCACCCGCGTCGGACCTCATTGCATTCAATGACAAGGCGTACGCACGGCTCGGTCATGACCCGTGCAATGCGTACGCATTGTCACTAAGGGTGGGCGGAATTTGCGAAATTGACTTTCGCAAATTTTCGCGAAATTGCACAAAATCTCCGCGGGCATGCGAAACTTTCGCGAAGATGCGGAGATTGCTTTTCCCGACCGTTCGCGATTTGTTTTTGCATGCTCGCGGGGAAATATATCACCAACTTGCCCATGCGGTCGCTAATGGGCGCGGCCATCTTGAACGCGATGCTTATTTCCTGTTCGCAATCGCAATCGCAATGACGTGTTCGCGATCGCAAACTCTCGCAGGATAGCGTGACCGGCTACCAACAATCCAACATCTTGTGGCGCTCGCAAACGGAAAGGAAAACTCATTGGCGAACGCAGGGACTCGGTAAGTCGCGACCGCGTGCACGAGAATGCATTTTTAAAGCGCGAACAAGAAAAATACTTCCGTTTCGCGGCAGGTTGCGAAAGTTTTGACATTTTTGCGCTCTCCGCGGAACGCGAAAATGTCAAAATATCGCAAATTCCGCGAACGGAACGAAATTTACCGCCCAGGCCTAATTGTCACCCACGTTGGACCTCATTAGTGTGACTATTAGACGGATGCAACAGGCCATGGACACCTGCACACACCTGCCACACTATAGCATTGGCCACACAGTGTCCCATGGCATGTGAGGCTGCATTCCCTGGGTGTTTGAGGGGGCCACAGCTGTTTTTTTGTCTGGCACTTTGTGCAGCCACTCCCAGGCTGTTATCTTGTACATGGGGGCAGAGTCCTTTGTGTGTTGTGCACATTAGCACTGTGATGTGCAATTGGACAGTAATGGGTATGAGTGAAGGCCACAATGTCAGGTTGGATATGTTTAAGACATGTCACATACACCCTGAGTCCTGGGGTGATGGCATGTACGTCACAGTGAGACCTGAAGCCCCAATACTGATGTGCACCCACAGTCTGTGTGCATGTTGTGTCTCAGATGTGTTTGATCACATGTTACCAATAGGTGACAGTCTCCACATCCATGTGGTATATGCATCAACCTTGATGGGGTGTGTGTCTAAGAGACGTACATGTAGGGCCGGCATGAACAACAGTGGCCCCTACCTGTGGGACTTACACTTGCCTTGTGGTGTGGTGTGTACGTGCTGCGCCATGTCCATTGCTGTGTTGATGTGGGAATACAGGGACCCTGGGTTTCTGCATGGCTCTGTGATGCCTGGGAGACATGAGTCCTCATTTGTCACTGGGGTGGGTTTTTTGAACATTGCAGCAGCACATAGGTTGGGTGACACAGCCAGATGATTAGCCCATTGCACTACATGGCATTCATGTGGACATGTGGAATTGAGATGTGAGGTGGTGGTCTTGTAGGTGACATATGTGTCCATGCCCAACAGCACACACCTCAGTACATTGTGTAATGTCATGAACTAGCATGTGATAGTGATCGTGGTCATGGCCACATGGGTGGATGTACTGACAATCTTCCTTTGTGCATCTCTGTACTGCAGGGCACCAGCTGTCCATCGGCTGTTCCCAGACCTTGCAACCATGCAGGAACGCGACAGCATCAGACGGTACCGCTTCACCAGGCCACTGATTGAGGAGTTGGCGTATCAGTTGGCGCCACATCTGCTACCTGGCCGGACATACCCTACAGCACTGACCCCAGAGGTAAAGGTGATGGCAGCCCTGCACTTCTTTGCTACCGGTACCTTCCAGTACACTGTGGCTACTGCTGGTGGTATGTCGTAACCGATGTTTAGTTGGGTGCTACGTGATGTCTTGCAGGGGATGTTGCAATTCCTCGACCTGTATATCAAGTTCCTGAGACAAAATGAACTCCCTGAAATTAAGGATGCCTTTTTTACACTGGGGAGGATGCCAAACGTCATTGGATCCATTGACGGGACACATGTTGCCCTGATACCACCACTGGCACATGAGCAGGCATACCGGAACAGGAAGCACTACCATTCGATCAATGCTCTGGTGGTCTGTCTTGCTGACATGTTGATCACACATGTGTGTGCACGGTTCCCTGGTTCGGCACACGATGCCTACATTATGAGGAGTAGTCACATTGCAAAGCTGATGTCACAGATGCCAGCTCAGTGTGCCTGGCTTGTCGGTGTGTACTGTTTCTCATTGTGTGTGTTTGTCCGTGTTGTATTCTGCACTCCAACAAAACTCAGCTACTTGTTCATTTTTGTGTGTGTAGGTGACTCTGGATACCCCAACATGCCGTGGTTGCTGACACCCCTCAGGAACCCTGTGACACCAGCCAAGCTGCGCTACAATTAGGCACATGGTCGGAGCAGGAGGGTGATTGAGCGGACATTCGGCCTCCTGAAAAGCCGCTTTCACTTCCTGGACAAGACCGGAGGGGCCCTCCCATATGAGCCTGCAATGGTGTGCAAAATAATACTGGTCTGCTGCATGCTACACAACATGGCGGTGCGGAAGGAGGTGCCTCTCATCCAGGAAGACGATGACCAACGTCCGGCACCTGTGGAGGATCCTGGCCTGGGCCTGGGCCAAGATGCCAGTGATGATGAAGATGATGGTGACGTCCGCTCCCAGCTCATCAACAACTCTTCACCTGAATGTGAGTTTCCAGTGTTGTTATGTGAATGTATGGAGGTAGCCTGGAATGTGTTGAGCCAGCTCTGTTGCTGTCTGAGTGTGTATGTGTGCCACTTGACTGGATGTGTGCTGTGATGTGTCCATTCAGGTGGTGTGTACACCACAATAGGGTAGTACTGCTAACTAGTGTTTGTGTAGGTGTTTTGCAACATGTTTTGTGCATGTGTATTGCATTTCTCTCCTGTTTGTCTGGGCTTTTGACTGTATCTTGTCTGTCCTTCCCAGGGTCCTTTGCCTGTTGTGTGGTCAACACTGACCCCCAATACTCAGAAGCCAACACCAGTGTGGAAGTTGACAATTCCCATCAACTGATGTACCACACATCCCTGGACTTCCATTCTCCAACACATTGTGAGCGTGTGTCCACTGTTACGTAGAATTACCGTGCAACTAGTGTGCAATAAACGGGATGTATGACGTTACAACGCATGCTATTACAACGCCTACCTTTACAACGCATTTTTTACAACGCAAACACTACTACAACGCAATACTTTACAACGAATACTGTTACAACGCCAAACTTATTAAAATACTTAAAAGTGCTTTTACAACGAAAACCATTACAACGCATACCATTACAACGCCAAAAAATATATTTTTTATTAAAAAGTTCAATAAAATCTGGCACGGGATGCAGGGAAATTAGGGGTTTTAGGGTGGGGAAGTGTATTAAAATGTGGAGCAAAACTGAACGTAAATCTACTGAAATGCTTTACCAAATTACTGTGCGAGTATTAACATTAATACCCGAGTATTAAAAATAATACTAGAGTATTAAAATTAATACTCCTATTTGTTACAAAAAATCCGTGTAAACACATTTAAAAATTTTACACAAATAACGACTAATCAAACAACAGTTCATAGACATTTTAATCATGATTATATCTAAAAAAAAATAAACGGATTAAAACAGAAGACACATACACATAGTCGCCATTTTATCCATCTCACTTGTGAAACTTGTCCTACAACACTTTCTATGAAAACAGTAGCAAAAGACATGTTCCAAAATGGATGCCAAAACGGAGCAAATAAATGAAAACAATACATCTGTTAATGGTTTTTTAAATTATCATTTACCACAGCAAAATAAAATATACTAAAAAACACAACGAACTGTGTTTTTAAAAAAATTTATAGTGACACTGACTAAAACTTATAAATATCAGCAAGACACCATTTTGCAATCAGTTGATTATCAACTACCAGAGAGACCAGACGCAAAAACCTGACCCTCTGACACCTAGACTGTGACCTCGACTGAGAGAACACTGCAATCCTTTGGAGAAGCATTGTTACTTTCCAACTACTAGTAAGTTACTAATATATTTTAACACCTTGTTTTGTCCAAAATCATGTTTTATTTCCATACCAAATGTGCTTTAAAAATAATTTTATTGACCTATTTGCCTGTAGCTGGGGGGGTGGGGGTGGGGGGGCGGTGGTTCGTGGAAGGAAGGGAGGGTTAAGGGGTGGGGGGGGGGGTCAGTTTTGTAAGTTAAGCATTGTTCACAGCATCCTTTACAGTATATATCAAATTGTAGATTCACAAATATCAATGAATGTTTATCTTTCTCACCTTAAACTATTGGTCTTTTTAAGTAGGGGTCTGCTCGATGTATTTTAATGTCATGTAGATTTGCTTCAATTAATATATGTGGGCTGAATGATGTTAACAAAAGATTGAGAGTGGCTGCTTTAATCAAAACTCTCCGGGTTGATATTTTGTGTCTTCAAGAAACACATATCGAGGGAGGAAAGGGGTATCTTCTGGAGCAATTGGGGTTCCATTTGTTGGCATCGTCTAAGCAGGGAACTAAAACAAGGGGAGTCGCAATCCTAGCCAAAGACAGGGATGTTGTTGTAAACAGGAAAAAAGAGGATCAAGGGGGAAGATGGGCACTGGTGGAAATGATATATAAAGGAACAAAGTGTACGGTAGTTACATTATATGGCTCCACCGAGGATGACCCGGAGGTCTTCCAGTTTTTAGATACTGAGCTGGCTCAATGGCCAGAACCTATAATATGTTGTGGCGACTTTAATATACACGATCCAGGTAGTTCATTTGCACAGGGAGGGGGAAGATATATTGGTAGAAAGAAGAAGATGCATAGAGCCCTATCTGATATGACGCACCATAACTCCCTAATTGAACCATGGGTTAAGCTATATCCCCATAGGGAAGGCAGTACTTTCTTCTCTGCGCCACATCAAGTTATGGTTCGACTCGATTATTTTTTAATCTCCAGCTCCCTTAGTTCAGGATTTTCGATGGAAAAGCAACCTAGGATTGTTTCAGACCATAACCCCCTGATCCTAGAAGTGAATATAGGGCAGACTCAAAGGAAAGGCTCACAGTGGACGTTTGAGAGAGCAGTACTAAAAGATGAAGGATATAGACAGCATATGAGCATTTGGATAGAGAGCTTTTGGGCAACAAACCGAGGAACAGCAGCCCCAGGAATGGTCTGGGATACGTTTAAAGCTGGCATCAGAGGGGAGACTCTTAGCTATACTGGTTACAAACGTAAGGTCGATAAAACGAGAGTAGATGACTTGATTAAGGAGCTGGGGGATTTAGAGAATGAGCTGATACAGGGAATTTGTTTAAAATTACCTTTAGATGATCTTCTGCTTAAAATTATGCTGATTAAATCTGAAACTATGGAGAGTATTGCAACAAAAACAGTAGTTAACTACTTAACAAGGAAAGAAAATTCATATGAATTAAGTGAGAAGGTGGGGCACATATTAGCCGTTCGTACAAGACAGAAAATAGCTGCGGCAGATATCAAGGAGATTACAGATGGGCAGGGTAATCTGGTTACAGATCCTGATGCCGTTAGAGAAATCTTTAGGCAATTCTACTCAGATTTGTTTTCAAGAGAGGGGGGTACTCATTTAACTGATGCTGATGTTGAAGGGTATACTAGAAATATAGCTTCACCTAAACTATCGCAGGAAGAGAGATTGGCGTTAGACTCACCTTTACAGATGGATGAAGTGAAAATAGCATTGAATGAGCTACCTTCAGGTAAAGCAGCGGGTCCTGACCAAATCCCACTTGAGTTTTACAAGGTATTTCAACATATTATAATTAACGATTTTTTTAATATTCTGAGGTTAGCACAGGGTGGGGAATCAACTCCAGATTCATGGGGGGGAGCAGATATCATAGTAATCCTGAAGAAAGGAAAGTCCTCGTTACTCCCCAGCTCCTATAGACCAATCACGTTAATAAATGCAGACGTTAAGATATTTTCTAAGATTATGGCTAAAAGACTTGGTAGAGTTATTGAAAATATAGTTAGCCCAACACAGCACGGGTTTATTCCGGGGAAGGGCACCACCCACCATATCAGGCGGTTGATCACATTATTTGATGCAACGGTGGTCCTGGGAAACCCTATGGCAGCCTTATTCTTAGACGCAGAGAAGGCGTTTGATAGGGTTTCCTGGGATTACCTGTGGGCAATCATGAGATGGTTTGATATAGGGGAGGGGTATATACGAGCAATACAGACATTATATAGGAACCCTAAAGCTAGGATAAGAGTCAATAGAGGGTATTCCTCAACATTTAGGATAAGCAGAGGGACGAGACAGGGTTGCCCGTCATCCCCATTATTATTTGCCCTCTTTATCGACCCATATTTACGCAAATTAGAGGCCAATGTTGAGATACCTGTAGTTTCAATAAATGGAAGAGCCTGTAAAATCTTGGCGTACGCAGACGATGTAGCCATTATAACATCTAATCCATCGGGGGCTATTAAGGAGGTGGAAGCTGAGGCTCATTATTTTGGACAGCTGTCAGGATATAAAATCAATAGTACTAAGACACAGATCGTTAAGAATCAGTATACTCAGTGTTTGGACAATCGAGTTGTAAAATCAGCAGTATATCTTGGGGTTCAGATTTCTGCAGAGGTGGAGAATGTGGTAGAGCAGAATATGGCCCCTCTTATGGCAACTGTACGAGTCGAGCTGGAACGAATGAATAATCTTCATTTATCTTTGGTTGGGTGTACAAATGTAATTAAGATGTTAATACTGCCTAAATTTCTGTACTTTTTTAGGTCTATACCTTTGTTTTTTGAGGGTAGGTGGTTTCATGCATTAGAGTTAATTTTGAATAGATTTATTTGGGCTCAGGGGAAAACACGTAGGGCTTACAAATTTATTTCACTCCCTAGAGAAAGGGGCGGATGGGGTGCACCAGATTTTAGGTTGTACTATTGGGCCGCAGTTTTACAACATATGCAGGGTCTAATTGGGGGGGGGTCACACGTTTGTTGGGATATTAATAGCTCCATGGATATCTACGCTGTGGTTTTTGGTGAAGACGTTGGAAATTGTTTGTTGAACTGTATTGATTTCTCATACTACAAGAGGACTAGGTTCAAGACTCTTAACGCAGTTATTAAGATTTGGAATGCATTTAGGAAGAAATTTGGTATGGGTAGGATAAACAGATATACTCGATTATATCGGAATAAATCGTTCCCAGATATGATTTTTGCAGATAATGTTATGGCAGAATGGATGAGTAAAGGGATAGTGCAGATAGGGGACATGATGGAACAAGAGGGCATTGCACAGTTTGGGGTCTTAAGAACTAAGTATCAGTTGGACACTAGTAATTTTTTTAAATATCTCCAAATTAGGAGTTTTCTGAATACCAAGAAAGGGGGGCCTGCCGGGTTCGGGAATAATCTAATATTGGACAAAATAAGCAGGGGGCAGGGCTGTACAATACGTGGCTTTTATGCAACATTAGTAGAAACCAAAGCAGACAATATTGATAAGTTTGCCAAGAAGTGGGTGGAGAAGCTCCCTATTGAGGAGGGATCTTTTCAGGAATCATTGACTTTGGGATATACTGTTTTGTGTTCAGCCCCACTTCAGGCCCAGCATTATAAAACTATATATGCTCTGTATTATACTCCTGCTAGAATTCAACAATGGGGAGGTACCAGTGGGACGAGCTGCGCAAGATGCAACTCCGTTGGAGCGGATATCACACACATATTTGCATCTTGTCCTCAGTTATATACATTAAAACGGGATCTGGAAATCTTTTTAGCAACACACTTAGGAATTAGAGTTGTGCTTTCACCAACTTTAGTACTACTTGGGATTAGTACAGATCCATCGGTCCCATATCGCGAATTCCTTTTTATAGCAATGGCAGTATATAGATTAATGATTGCCAGGGCTTGGTTAGATGTAAGTCCTCCGGACATGCATCAGTGGTTGGCAAGTTTATTGTCTGCTTATAATATAGAAAAAGCAATCTATGCACGTAAGGGTAAAAAGAAGAGGCAGCTTGGATTAAAAATTTGGGAGCCTGTAAGATTATGGAAGCAGGGAATGGTGTTAAGCTAAGGATGTCGGATTGTTTGTTTGCTTAAATATCGTTATGATATAGGTGATCACATATACATGTAAAGAGATGCAATATAATGTGAATATTGGTTGAATTAAGATTGTTTGTAGGGTTACTTTTTAAAAGTGATATACTGTATTATGCTGTGGAACGATGGATTATTGATGGATGTAAGGGAAAAACTTTTGAAACTCAATAAAAATATTAAAAAAAAAAAAAAAAATTATAAAATGTACTGTTTCAAAAAAAAATTCTCTGAAGTAACTTTAATATATACCAACTTAAAACATCTATTTTTTTTTCCAAAAACAGAAAGTTGCTTTTCTATTCAAAGCAAGATAACGTTTGCCTAATTTTCCTTCACCTCAACGTAATCGACTCACCTTTGCTATTCTGAAGGTAAATGATTTAATATTTTTTTTTAAATTCTTTTAATTTAAAAATATATTTTTAGCATTAGCAAAAGTGTTGTATGGTATAGGGGTAAAAAACTTTTTTTTTCAACATTCACGCAGCATCATAAACGAAATTGTGCGATGGTGCAGGGGTAACAATTACTAATATTACTGCACTTAGGTACAGCAGTAGAGAAAGCGTTTGATGGTGCAGGGGTAACAATTACTTTTCTAAGTCCAGGAAGGTGCAGCAGTAGGGAAACTGAGGAATGGTGTAGGAGTATCCATTACTACTCTAAGTTCATAATGTATTGAAAGTGTAGTATGTTTAGCGGTACCAATTATTTTTCAATCTCAAGTGTGATGCAGTACCATGGAAAATATGATATGTTATGTAGATACAGTGAAAAAAAATATCAGATTTACCAACAATTTTTCACATTTTGTTTTTTTAAGCAACGTTGTCAAAGTTGTCTTAACTTTTTTTTTTTTTTTCATTTTCTCAGACAATCAGATGCAACTTTGTGGATAAAATCTGTAAAACAAATAACTCAAACCTCCAGCCAGCAGTGCAATACCACAGCAGTAGCCAAACCAAGAAACGAAACAGCTAAAGCAAAAGGTATTTTAAATTTACACTATTATAAATCCAACAATGTAATAGTCAAACCTATTACTATTGTAACTCCAGGAAGGTGTAGAAGTAGGGAAAGTGTTGGATGGTGTAGGGGTATAATTTACTATTCTAACTCCAGGAAGGTGCAGCAGTAGGGAAAGTGTTGGATGGTGTAGGGGTACAATTTACTATTCTAACTCCAGGAAGGTGCAGCAGTAGGGAAAGTGTTGGATGGTGTAGGGGTACAATTTACTATTCTAACTCCAGGAAGGTGCAGCAGTAGGGAAAGTGTTGGATGGTGTAGGGGTACAATTTACTATTCTAACTCCAGGAAGGTGCAGCAGTAGGGAAAGTGTTGTATGGTATAGGGGTACAATTTACTTTTCTAAGTCCAGGAAGGATGCAGCAGTAGGGAAAGTGTTGGATGGTGTAGGTGCTAAAATTTACTATTCTAACTCGAGGATGGTGCAGCAGTAAAGAAATTGTAATCTAGTAAAACTTAAATACAATGTCATAATTTCAAACATTTAAACCAAATTTGCATTTGTCACCAACGTTGTCAATGTTTTTTTGTTTTTTTCATTTTTCCAGACAATTGTTTGCAACTTTGTGGAAAAAATCTGTTAAACACATAACTCCAAACTCCAGCCAGCAGGCCAATACCACAGCAGAAGACTCACCAAGGAAAGAAATCCATAAAAAACAAGGTATTTTAAAACAACACTGTTATAAAACCATCAATGTATTTGTCAAACCATTTACTTATTAATTTTAATAAGATCCCCAAATGCATAAAATATGGTTTGTAGTAGGAATAACTTATTATTCTTACTCCAGGAAGGTGCAGCAGTATGGAAAGTGTTGGATGGTGCAGGGGTACAATTTACTATTCTAAGTCCAGGAAGGTGCAGCAGTAGGGAAAGTGTTGGATGGTGTAGGGGTACAATTTACTATTCTAACTCCAGGAAGGTGCAGCAGTAGGGAAAGTGTTGGATGGTGTAGGGGTAAAATTTACTATTCTAACTCCAGGAAGGTGCAGCAGTATGGAAAGTGTTGGATGGTGTAGGGGTACAATTTACTATTCTAACTCCAGGAAGGTGCAGCAGTAGGGAAAGTGTTGGATGGTGTAGGGGTACAATTTACTATTCTATGTCCAGGAAGGTGCAGCAGTAGGGAAAGTGTTGGATGGTGTAGGGGTACAATTTACTATTCTAACTCCAGGAAGGTGCAGCAGTATGGAAAGTGTTGGATGTTGTAGGGGTACAATTTACTATTCTAACTCCAGGAAGGTGCAGCAGTATGGAAAGTGTTGGATGGTGTAGGGGTACAATTTACTATTCTAACTCCAGGAAGGTGCAGCAGTAGGGAAAGTGTTGGATGGTGTAGGGGTACAATTTACTATTCTAACTCCAGGAAGGTGCAGCAATAGGGAAAGTATTGGATGGTGTAGGGGTACAATTTACTATTCAAACTCCATGAAGGTGCAGCAGTAGGGAAAGTGTTGCACGGTGTAGGGGTACAATTTACTATTCTAACTCCAGGAAGGTGCAGCAGTAGGGAAAGTGTTGGATGGAGCAGGGGTATAATTTACTATTCTAACTCCAGGAAGGTGCAGCAGTAGGGAAAGTGTTGGATGGTGTAGGGGTATAATTTACTATTCTAACTCCAGGAAGGTGCAGCAGTAGGGAAAGTGTTGGATGGTGTAGGGGTACAATTTACTATTCAAACTCCAGGAAGGCGCAGCAGTAGGGAAAGTGTTAGATGGTGTAGGGGTAGAATTTACTATTCTAACTCCAGGAAGGATTCAGCAGTAGGGAAAGTGTTAGATGGTGTAGGGGTAACATTAGAGCTAGTGTATTTACTTTTACATCCTAATTTGTTTTTCTTCTCTTCTCTTTTCAGATAATGTCTAGTCTTGAAGCAGCTAAATACATTAAATCGAGAAAAGGAAAAAATTTATTAAACCATGGTTACATATATAGTAAGGAAAGAATTAGTTTTCCTAGAAATCATTGGAGGTGTGTTCAATACTACACTACCCATTGCAGTGGCAGAGCGGTTACACTTGATAATTTAGTTGTGAAAACAACAGAACATAACCACTCTGCCTCTGCAATGGATGTACAAATAAGAGAAACTGTTAATGAAATGAAAGTTATTGCAAGCACCTCCAATGATTCTACAGGATCCATTTTACGAGAGGTTGCACAGCATGTCCCCAGTCATGTTGCTAGTAACATGCCTATAATTCCTAATTTGAGACGAATTATTCAAAGACAAAAGCAGGCAAGTAACATCCAATTATCTACACCACATACTTTTTCAGATATTAGAATTCCACATGATCTTTCTATTTCTTTTTCTGATGAACCTTTCCTTTTGCATGACAACCAAAACCCTCAGAAACGAATTCTAATTTTTAGTACCCCACGTAACCTTGCAAAGTTAGAAAATAGCGAAATTTGGATGATGGATGGGACGTTTAAAAGTACACCCCATCCTTTCACTCAAATTTACACTATACATGCCAAAATTAACAATAATGTAATTCCCTTAGTATATAGTTTGCTACCTGATAAGACTTCTGCAACATACTCTGAACTTTTATCAGTTATTAAAAGTAAAACATCTCAAAGTCCTAGGAAAATAATTATTGATTTTGAATTGAGCATGATCAATGTGATCAATAAAACGTACACGGATACCCAAATTCAGGGATGTTTTTTCCATTTTTCCCAGGCTTTTTGGCGTAAATTACAAAAAACATCCCTAGTTGCAGATTATTCTCGTGATAGCAAACTACAGTTTGAACTAAAAAAATTAACAGCACTTTGTTTTGTTCCTCCCGATAGTGTGGACGAGTACTACACTGCTATTATAGAATCTGTTTATTATACAAGTAATGAAGAGAAATTGGCACCCATCCTAAATTATTTCGAGGACACATGGATTGGGCACCTAAGCAGATCGGGTCGCAGGAGGAAGCCACGATTCCATGTGGAGTGGTGGAACTGCTACACGAGCTGTTTAGAGGGAGAAGCAAAAACAAATAATGCCATTGAGGGATGGCATAACTCCTTCAACCATACAATTGGCAAACCTCATCCAAATTTCTACTCTTTCTTGGAAACTTTGAAGAAGGAGCAAAGTTTTCAAGAAATGAGACTTGCTCAAACACTTGCAGGTAGTCTAAACCCACGAGTAACTGTCAAAACTAGGGAAATGTCAGAGAGACTATTGGCTATATTACAACAATTTACGTTGTGTGTGGCTCTAGACTACCTGGAAAATCTTTCTAACATTCTTTCTTTCTAAAACTAGTTATGTACTTACTTTCTTGCTTTGCCTCAAATTTAAATATCCTTTAATTACAATTGGCATACAATTATATTTCAAACATTTTTTCAAATTTACAAGTCGGGTCTCCTAATTATTGTATTTTTTTTCCCAATCTTCATTTTTTCCTAAACAACCAATGTTTCCAAAGCAACTTTTCCATAATATTCGACCAACTTTCCAAAAATCAAACGCAAGTAAATACATATCAGTAAACTTCCTAAGTAACTACCACCATTAAAATTTGCAAAAATTCTATCTATTCTAAATTCCATTAGTCAATCCATTTAACGAAATGCACATTGCTGCATAATCACCAAATTACTAACAATCTTTTTTTTCACAAAATAAATACGCAAATTTTTTTTTTTTTAAATGAAGATATAATTCATTTGTAATGGTTCTGAAGTTTTGTAATAAACATTTTTAATAGTAACTTAAATTACTTTTACAGTTACTTACAATTTTTAATGAACCAATACATTTTCGCGACCCGACATAGGCATACATTAATGACATGAACGTGGACATGTTTTTAAACATTTAAAAGATGAATTAGTTTTTCCGCAACCTCTCCTTATTCCTTTTTTACTATATATGTATCTTGTTTTAACGTTATATCTATAAATAAATGTGAAAAAGTTTCCTACCTGGACGCAGATCAGCTTCCTGCTGCTTCCTCCTCCGATGCTCTTCAAAATGGCGCCTTACGTCTACGTTCACGTCATGACGTCATCGCGTGCATCAATGTTAAAAAAGGACTATTTTATTTACTTTTTCTGTAAATGAATGTTAATTAATGTAAATAAATTATGTATATGTTTTGTAATAAATGTACATTATGTTATAAAATACAATAAATCAAAAATGTATTTTCTATGTTTTTTCCAATAAAGAAATATTTATTTAACCTTATTTGTTTACTGTTATTTTTTTTTAATATTGTTATTTAAACATGTAAAATGTTAATTATAATTTGTAAATTTACTAAATATGTTCCTTACCTCAACTCTATTTTCTGTTTCCTTTTAAACTTGCTTTTTCTTCTCTTTTTGCTCCTTCTTTTCTTGTTCCGCGGGTTGTATATTCTTAAGCTGCCAAAATAAATGAAGGACAATTTAGCACATAGACTTCAATGCAAAAGCGTGGGAATTTTTTAAAACTAAGTTCTATATTCTTAGTTCTATTTTAGTTTGTATTAATTTTATGTTAAAATAATTTTAAATAACTCTATGATTTTTTTATATATTATATATTTTTATTTTTTACATTTTTTATATTTCGGTTAAAAATACTCAAGTATTAATCATTCATATTACTACTCATTTATTATTATTTTTTTTCAAAAATCTCTTTTTTTTAAAAAATACTAAAGTATTAATATTTTATAATACTAGTCATATATTTTATTTTTTAATATTTTTTTTAATAATTTATACACATTTTTTTTTAATATAGTATGTATTATTATTAATAAAATATTAATTAATGAATTTTAACATACTCCAAAGGTTTTTTTTTTTTTAATAATTTTTAAATATAAATTACATTTTTATTAAGAAAGATAAAAATACTCAAGTATTAAACTCTCACAATACTACTCATTTTTAATTCCTTTTTAAAAATACTCTTTCAAATTTTAAAAGTACTCCAGTATTAATCTTTTAAAGTACTACTCATATTTTTAAATATTTCTTAAATATTAAATAATTAATACTCAATAATTACTCTTTCATATTTTTCTATTATAGTATTTAATATATTTAAAAAAATATTATTTATTTATTTTGAAAACATACTCAATAATTACTCTTTAATATTTTTCTATTATAGTATTAAATATAAATAATAAAATATTAATTAATTATTTTGCAAACATCATAAATAAAAAAAATTAAAAAATGCGTTGTAATGGTATATGCGTTGTAAAAGTACTTACCATATAACAGCATGCGTTGTAAATGCATGCGTTGTAAAAGCTTTTGCGTTGTAAAAAATGCGTTGTAATAGCATTACGTTGTAAAAGTTGCGTTGTAAAGGTTGTTCCCCAATAAACGTGTTGCTGATGTGTAATGAACCTGTGCTACGCTTTGTTATGTGCGTTGTCTGTCTTCCCACATCTGAGTGACATCTGCTTACCTCACCTGTGGACTTGTTACCACTGACTGTGCTTGGTGATGTGCCTGTGCATGCCAATGTGTTTCAGGTCAACATCATTGTGTGTGATGAGTAACATGGCCATGGTGAGTATGTTTTGTGTTGCCATAGTGGTGTGTCTCCCTCACATGTGTCACATCCCCATGACTCACCTTACGTTGGTCACATTGTTGCAGTATTTGGCATGCACTGTGTTGTGTAGCAGATCGACTTCGCCCTGAACATGACAAGTTGGAATCACAACAGAGGGAAGTATGGTGTACTGGTGAGTTTATTTACAAACATGTGTGAGTGAAGTACACAGGATGGTGGGTGCTGTACAGTGGTTTGGGAATCCAAAGTTCACATTGGAGTTGGAAGTGCTGGTAGATGAAATGTCCAGAGTAAAGTCCACAGTCGTCTGCTACATTGGCCCAACATGTATCCTCCATGTAATGTGGGCGAGTTGTGTGCTATTGGACAAGGTGAATGGGTTGCGCACAAAGAACATTGTCCAGAACAGGTTTGTAGGCCCTGGGGGATGTGCTGGGACATCTGCCTCTCACATGTCCTTCTTTGGACGACCCCTCTTCTTCCGGGGGGATCCTCATGTGCAGGCCTCTGCGGTGCAGGGGACTCTCCGCTAGAGTCCTCCTCCCTCCCTGTGGTGCTGGCAGATGGTGTTGCGACAGATGTTGTGGGCACATAGGGGGGTGGGGACAGGTTGGTGTTGATCTCGTGCAGGCAATGTAGTATGTCCCGATGCACCGCAGTAAGGACATCCCACTTTTCCTCCATGCGGGCATGGTGGGCAACCTGCTCGTGTTGCATGTCCTTGAGGATCCCCACTACCTGGCCAAATCCTCTGGTGCTATCCTGGTACACATCTAAGATGCGTGCCAGTTGGGGGTCATCATGCAGTCCAGACCCCTCTGCAAGGCGTGCCTTGTTCCTCCTACCCCTCCCAGCACCCCTCTCCACACGGGCAGGACCAGCGGCGGTATGCACAGGTGACACTGGGACCCCTTGCGTGGTGTTGCTGGGGGTGTTGGCTGTAGCTTCCGGGGGGTCCTGTGTCCCTGTGCTGTGGGTGTTGATTGTCCTTGGTCTGTCCATGTTGGCAGGGGTGCCCTGTCGGTGTCCAGATGCTGGAGACGTGGGTACAGGGGGGGCAGATGTTGCTGCTGCTGGTGCTGCAAGATGGCTCACACCGGAGGGGCCAGGTTGGTCGTCATCATCTGAAGAGGACAGTGAGAGAGTCAGACTAGAGAGCTCAGTGTCCACCAGAGTCTGAGACTGGGTATCCTCGTCATTTGGCGCTGGGTGCCCAGCACGACCTGTGTTTGGAAGAGACACACAATGTGATTCATGTTTCTACATGCATCGTTGGTTCACAAACATGACATTTTCTACTTTTCAAACAGATGCCTGTCTGTACACTGCTTTTTCCCAGCTTGTCACAGACCGAGTTTGATCTTGTTGTTGGCCATTTGCCAGCATGGCCTTGTGCTTCCACAACAGAGCCCAGTGTCAGACATCTTGTCAGTCCCTTCCCACTCCCTGTGAGGCGAGTATGGTTCAGGTTGATCTTGCAGGGCCATGTGGGTGGGTGTAGGTTGTCTGTGACTGCGAGTCCCATCATATTCTTGGCTACACCCCCCTTCCCAGCATACCCATGCTTCCTCCCTCTTGACTCTGCTTCCCTGTGAGGGGGTGTGACATCAATGGCAAGATGGCTGACTGTGAAATCCTGGTGTTTGTTTGGCTACAAGTCCTAAGTGAGCCCCTGTGCTTCACACAGCAGCACCCAGTACGGGGTATCTTTTGCTGATATTCCAATGAGGTGTGTGTCAATGCATTGTACCCGGTGAGTTGTGTGGAGTTTGAGTTGGGGAGGTGTCTCCCCATGCTGATTGGTATTTTCAGGTCTGTCAGTCCTCCTTCCCATCATGAAACGTGCTTCCATTGTAGGGCATGCGAGTTGTCTTTCAGGATGTCAGTCAGTGGTGTCCTGCTTCTGATTGGCAGGGCCTTGTGCTCCCCACAGCAGGAGCCAGTTTCAGCCATTTTGTCAGTCATTTTCCACTCCCTGTGATGTGAGCATGTTTCAGAGGGGTCTTGATGGGCCAATCAGGAGGGGGAGCATTATCTGTGACTACAGGCCCCATCATGCTTTTGTCTACACTCACTTCACCTGCATCCCCACTATTCCTTCCTGACAGTCAGCTGCACTGTGAGGTGGTGTGTTTGTGGTGGCAAACTGTCTGGCTGGGTGTATTTGGCTTAGTGCCACTGGCTTGCTCTATTTGTTTGTAGGTTGGTGCATGTCATGACACAGTCCCCAGTCACTATGAGATGGCAGGTATTGTGTTTGTGTGACTGGCATACACATCTTGGGTTGATTATCTATTGGTTAGTGTAGCTTTGCTTGGGGTGCATGGTTTCACTGTCCCCTTGCCACACAATCTTGGGTATGTTGTTTGTGTACTCACCAGGCTCTGGGATGTCTGTTAGGCCATGGACGCTCTCTGGTGGTAGGATGTCCCGCACCTTCTCTTCCCAGGTCCTGAAGTAGAGTGGTTTGGCAGGAGGGCCACCGCCGGTGCGCTGACTCAAGGTGTGATCTTTCTCGATAAGTTTCTTGACCCTCCTGCGCACATCACACCACCGGTTCTGGATATCGTCCTTTGTGCGCAATGTTGGTGCTTATGCGTTCACCTTGTCCACAATCCTCACCCACATCTTGGTTTTCTGTGAGATGGGGGTCCTTTGAACCAATGTACCAAACAAATGTGGCTCTACTCTGATGATCTCATCTACCAGCACTTCTAACTCACTATCTGTGAACTTTGGATTCTTCTTTGGAGGCATGGTGATGAGTGGTGGTGGTGGGGGATGTGTGTGTGAGGGTGCAAGTGATGTTGGGTTGGTGTTGGTTTTGCTGTGTGTATGTGTGTGTGCTTTTGTATGAGGTGCTGATGGTGTGTGAGTTGTGTGATGGGTGAGTTGTGAGTGCGTCTGTGGTTGCTGTGTACTGGTGTTTGCTGCTGGCTGTGTCTACTGTTTGCAAGGGATGATGGTAGTGATTGTAGTCCTTTATATAGTTGGAGTTGTGGATGTGTCTTTGTCCAATTAATTTTTTTAGGGTATTTATTGGCTTAGTCATTGCTTGTTTGGTCCTTTTTTTGTGTTTTTTCCTTAGTGTTTTGTAGGCATGTAGGAGATGTTCATGTGACAGAAACGGACGCTGCTGTTGTCTCGTGCGGGCTTCTCCGCCTCGTTCACGCTGCCTGTCTTCTGTGTTTGGTACGCGTCGTCCGCGGTGGTCTCTATTGCTTGTGTGCCGGGTTGTCTGTGCGTGTCGGTCGTGCGGCTTGGTCTCCGTGCGAGTCGGTCTAGTTTTACACGCATTGCATCGTACTGCGCTAATCGTACATCACGGGTACGGGTCGGCCGGGTTCATTCCGAGTTCGTATCGGTCGGTGAAAATCGCGTAGTTTTTCCATCCGGATCACTATTTTCCCTCCGGCTCGGTTGTACGGCTTGTATTCCGTACGTGTCGGTTGTAATTCACTTGCGTTGCATCGTACTGCACGGGTCGTATGGCGCTGGTCCTTGTCGGTCGGTATTCAGTCCGGGTCCGTGTCGGTCGGTTCGTTTTGCGGCCGAAATCGGAATCGGCCCCTATGTGTTTTAATTTGTTTTTTAATTAATAATATGTATTTAATTGATAAATATTAATTTTAAATATGGAAGTGCATTTTATTTTTTATTTAGATGTGGGTTGTGAATTGGGTAGTGTTATAGCATAGGACGTAAATGAAATAAATGTATGTAATAATGTTTTTGTTTATAAATACTTTCTAACTAAAACTATGTTTTTATTTTTTTTATTTATAATAATAAATATATTTGTATTTTCATTTTGAACATATTTATATATATTTTACATTTTTTTTGTTTTTCAAATATTTGTTGTTGATATTTTGTTTGTTTTCAATTTTGAATTGACCGTAGTGGGAATAGTAATTGTTATCCCTCCGCAATCCAACACTTTCCCTACTGATACACTCACTGGAGCGGGAATAGTATCCTTTACCCCTCTGCTATCCAACACTTTCCCTACGGTTGCACTCATTGGAGTGGGAATACTAATTTTTACCCCTCTGCTATCCAACACTTTCCCTACTGCTGCATTGACTGGAGTAGCAAATTTAAGTTTAACTTTTTTAGGTTAAGTTAATTTGTTATTTTTGTTAAAATGTATATTAAATCTATTTATTTCTAAAACATTTGGGGGTAGATTAGGATGGCGGTCGGAAAAGCATTCCAACCGCTGTGTGTAGCAGAAGTTAACCATCCGCATGTACTGTGGCAAAACCGACAGTCAGATTAGGATGCACAACCAGAAAATCCACCCACAGTGGTCAGATGTGCTGAGGAAAGGCCCAAAATCGCTGTTCAACCAGCGGAATGACGGCAAGTGAAATTACTATACGATGGCGGTGCCAGCGGAACGATCAGTTGTTTCTGACTGCTGCAATCACGTAAATGATGAATGTCTGAGCCGGCAGAAGGACTGTTGCATTCCGACCGTGGCAGTTGTGCAGGAAGAGTAATGGCGGTCGAAAGCAACCACACAACTAGGCTACCAAGTGTAGCTGTATATATGGCTCAGTCTAAAAAAACACCGAACACACCCCAATGACACACCCCCATGGCAAGTAAAAAATACAAATCCCAGGTCAACCCACATAACACACCTGACATGAATACTCCATTTTGACCCACCCACATAGCTGAGTATAAAACCAGCCCCTTCCCTGCCTAGAATCCTTTGCACAACTCCAGAACTGAAGGGCCCAATCCCACAACACAAAGAAGAGGCAAATCAGCACACATCACACCATCACAACCACACACATCACCACCATCACCTTCACACCTGCACCTTTCACCTATTTGCACATCACACACCATGTCACAGAAAAAGATGCCCACATTCACTGACAATGAGCTGTCAGTGATGGTAGATGAGACAATCAGAGAGGACCATATTTCTTGGGAGCATGGTCCAACAGACACCAGTGCCCATAAAAAATCAAATGTGGGCAAGGGTTGTCAACAAAGTCAATGCAGTAGGGAACACCCCGCGTACCCTGAAGGACATCAAGAGGAGGTAGCATGATCTCAAGAGCAGGGTAAAAGAGCGTGCCAACAAGAACCATGAGCTGGCTCAGAGGACTGGCGGTGGCTGGGGTCAGGGCAGGGAGGCAGGAAATTACAAACACCTCTGGGGGTGGAAAGCCCAAGAAACTTCTCCTACTTTAAAGCTGGCACCAAGTATAAATATTTGACCCTAAGATCCCAACTCTTCAGCTCACCTATGGACCTGTGGGAGACTCAGAATGACTGCTGTGCTGCTCTGATGCTGTGCTACTTGGCTGTTACCTGCTGCCTTGCTACCTGAGTGAAAAGGACTGGAACAGCATCCTGAACCCAGGACCACAAAAGTGACTCCAAGGAGTAGTTGGCTGGCCTCCTGATCTGAGCCTCAGGGACAGAAATGGCTACATCACCTTGAACCCAAAACATGGGCTCTGTCTACTGTGAATTGTAAGTCTTGCCCCCTAAGTGGTTCCACCCTAGTTCTGGATCTTTGGAAGTGGGCCTGAAGGAGCTCTGCAAGTCCACCTGTGGTCTCTTGGGCAGAACCAATGCATCCCCAACACAGGACCTTGCATCTAAGCCGAAAGCTCATCAAGACCACCGCTGGACAATGTATCCCAGACACAGGACTTAGTATCCCATGTCTCTGTTGATGGCATCTTCAGCGATAAGGGTGGTCCTTGCATCGCAAGCTTCATTGAAGGCTCCATCAGAACTGCTGCTACGTGACGCATCCTCGACACAGGACCTCTCATCGCCACGCGCAGCTCATCAGAACCACTGTTGAAAAACACATATTCAAAACGGGATCCAGAATGCTCAGCAACCAGGATTTCAGGTACTTTGTTCAGTGGACCTAACTTGGTCTCTGTATCCGGCTCACACTCCAGTGCAGATGGCCTCAACTTGTGATTTTTCCCCGGTTCTGCGCGGCCAGATAACCACAGTTTGTGCTTTGTTCTTTTACACATTTTCACATAAATCTTTATAATTGCATATCTCCAGAGCTACTTATTGGATTTTTGTTGTTTTGGTCTTAAATAATGTATTACATTTTACTCAATTTTTTCGAAATTAGTGTGAGATTTTTCTTCTGTTGTGTTTTTACTTTACTACTATTTGAAGTGCTGCATAAATACTTTACACATTGCCCATAAGTTAAGCTTGACAGCTTTTGTGCCAAGCTGCCAGAGGGGCAAGTACAGGTTAAATTGTGGATGCTTTTCACTTCACCCTGACAGGAATTGTGGTTGCTGCCTGAGTAGGATTTCACCCCCTCAACCAGTAACCCATTGTTTATGATCATACTGTGAGAACTTGGCATGATGCGAAAGCAAACATGCAACAAGGCACACATTCTGACATGGAACACAATGTTTCAGGTACACTGTTACAGTCTTACCCCACAACCAGACAAGATTTTCCACATTTAGGGGTCGATTCCGATCCTGGATTTTTTTTCTCCCGTACGACTCGTATCCGTATCTTTTTACGTACGAATCGTACAAGTCCCGTACACACGGCGAAGTACGATTCGTACGTGAAAAATACATACAAATCACCTCGGGAAAAGTCTACGAGATGTCCCCGGACAGTTTTACATACAAATGGTAAAACTGATGTCCGAGCGCGCAAGTACGATCCGTACCGCCCGTCCGAAAACCCAAGTGCATGGAAAAGGCCCCGTACGGAACGAACTTTGTTCGACCCCTACCCCGAGTACACTTGTGCCCGGGGTACGAGTCGTACGGCCCCCCAGCCTCCCACCCCTCCCGCGTACGTCCGCACCGTACCCCCCACCAACTTCTCGTATGTCCGCACTGTACCCTCCACCCCCTGTATGTACGGACCGTACCCCCCACCACCCTCCTTATGTCCGCACCGTACCCCCCACCACCCCGTACATACGGACCTTACGCCCCACCACCCCGTATATATGGACCGTACCCCCCACCCGCGAATGTCCGCACCGTACCCCAGGCGTACCCCCCACCCGTGTATGTACGGTCCGTACATACACGAGGATGGGGGTACGCCTGGGGTACGGTGCGGACATACGCAGGTGGTGGGGTACGCCTGGGCTACGGTGCGGACATACACGGGTGTGGGGGTACGCCTGGGGTATGGTGCGGACATACGTGGGTGGGGGGGTACGCCTGGGGTATGGTGCGGACATACGCAGGTGGGGGGGTACACCTGGGGTACGGTGCGGACATACGCGGGTGAGGGGTACGGTTCGTACATACAGGGGTGGTGGTGGGTACGGTCCGTACGTACGGGGTGGTGGGGGTATGGTGCGGACATACTTGGGGGTGGTGGGGGGTACGGTCCATACATATGCAATGTTGGGGTACGCACCGTACATGATGACACGTACGATGTGGGTGATGGCGTGTACGTTGCGTAGCGGGCCCCCTTTTCGTTTTGCATCACAGCGTGCTTAGCTTTTCCGGCACTTTTTGGCTCCCGTAAAAATATAGCCGTGCGGAGTGCAGTGGGTACGAATCGTACTTGCTGGTCCGTAAAACACTGCCTGACTCCGTGCGGACGTCGTGTACGCGCTGTCCAGGATCACAATTGTATGTATTTTTTAGCCGTACGGTGTTTTTTGCAATTCGTACGGAAATGGTATTTCTGTACGAATCCTACTTGCTGGTTTTTAAGGTGGAATTCCCGGGTACGTGTCATATGGGGAAAACGCTCCGTACGACCATTCGTACCCGGGTTTTACAGGATCGGAATCGGCACCTTAATATTTAATTATATGCTCCACAACATGGCTGTGAAGAGAAGGAGGAACACCATAGTTATATGGAAGAAGAAGCACAAGTGAGGCATGTAAGACATCCACATAAAGAGATAAAGTGACTGACTTCAGAAACACTTATGAATTTTTTATCACATCAAAGGCACCACACTTTTATGACAAATATCAACTGGAAAATGAGTAGGCATTGTGACATTTGCATTTTCATGAACTAATCTCATCACTCGTATGCCCAAAAGTTAAAAATAAAAACTACAATGCTACAATTAAGGGGCATTTCCGTAATAGAGTCAGACAGTTGATATGCCTTGAAGATGTCCTTCTTGGCCTTGGTAATAGTATTATTACTGTAAAAAGGAGTGTCATTTGTGATTTTTATTATTTTCATTTGACCGACCAGGCTATCCAGGACTGACCCATTTGCCCTCTGATGTTTAGCAATCTGGCAGCTGTTATTGAGGATGGTGGTAGTTAGTATGTTCAGTTCTTGCAGAAGTGTAACTGCTTCCTCATGATTTTCCTGATTACAGAGAGAGCAGACAGTAACTCTTTAATCTACTCATATCTGCCTCAACGTTTACAGCACCTGTGCTGTGTGTGATGTGGCCACAGAATATCCTGTGATGGACCAATGTACACTCCTCAAATGGGGGTTACAATGATGTTCAGTAACTGATTTAAGACGGAGAGTCCATGGGTTCTGTTGTGTCATCATCCATATCAGTAATCTCCTGAGGCATTATGGGCGAGGTTTCAATTAGTAATAACACATTTACTAATCTCCATCAGCACACAGACACATGTTGCCACAGCTGCAGTGTCAGAGATTGCAGCTCTCATGCCTGTTGAAGGTGCAGCGCCTGTGACAGCTGAAGGTGGAGCTGATCTGCCTGTTGCAGCTACAGTGGACTAGCAATTACAGGCGCTGTGGTTGTGACTGCTAATGTGGTAGCTGAAGTAGCTCATGTGGCAACATGCATTGCTGGATAGATCCCTGAATTTCTAAGTGATGATTATCCTTCAATGCAAGAAAGAGATTTTAATGCAATGTATTTATTTATTTGAAAGATTTATATAGCACGAACATGACCCTTACAGGTATCAGGGCACTTTACAAATGACAGAGAGCAGAGATGTACAAAACCCATAATGTCATAAATTAGAATGGTACTAGATATGCAACATCCCGAGGAGGGTTCTGACCCTCCATGTTTCTACTTATAGATCCGCAAAGGGAATATCATGACTAGAAAATAATAATTGCAATTAAATTATTTAGAGCAGTACATGCTAGCTGACACCCCCGATGAGGGTGGTGACACCTTAATGAGAATAAAGACAGATCAGGAAAGACAATACCATAACAAGCAAGCAATATTCATCCTGTCATTATCTACCGCAGTACAGGATCAGGCTACACCACAGCAAAGGGCAGTGTCACCACTATGCTGAAACAGGTATAATAACCAAATAGCACTAGTCCAGAATGTTGTTGAAAGGTCATAACATGCTTGAAGTGAGAGGATCTTAGGGTCTTGGGCAGAATTTTGTTCATAAATAGTAGTTTACTTCTGTCTTGAAAGATGTAGTTGAAGGATTCAATCTTATTTCAGGGGGAGGGAGTTCCAAATTCTTGGGGCAATGGCAGAGAAAGCTCTATTGTAAATTTTCTTTTTGTAGAATCACTGCGGTTTCAACTGTAGAGTGCTGTAAGCAATATCGTTTTTTAAAATATAGAAGTAAAAAATAGTGTTTGAAAAAATATAGTTGTTTAAAATATCGATTTTTTAAATAGTGTCATGTATTTTGGTATATATTTTAAATGTATGTGATCTATTTTTTTGTATAAGTATTTATGTTTTTATTATATGTGTTACATTTTTTGAAGTTATATATATTTTTTAATTACATTTTACGTTTTTTAGTCCCCTAGCAGGGTGTTGGTTTATAGGGGAATGGGTGGGAAATAATTTAATTATAATACATTAATTATATATATTTTTTTATTAATATTTATTTAATGGAAATTTTATAGTGTTAATTGTGAGGAGTAATTTATGTATAATTAATTATTAATTTGATGTTGGTTAATATTAATTAATTGAAAATTAAATATGGAAATTGTGAAATTACCTTTAGATGCAGGTTTTGGGGTTCATAGGGGTAAAGGGTGGGATGTAATGTATGTTTAATTAGTTAATATTTAGTTGTTACTTAATAATAATTAATTAATTGAAAATTAAATATTGAAATTGTGTAATGAATTTTAGTTGCAGGTTGTGGGGTTTATAGGGTGAAGGGTGGGAAGCAATTTATTTATAATTAATTAATAATCTGTTGTTAATTAATATTATTTATTTAATTGAAAATTGAATATGGGTATTGTGTAATAGATTTTAGGTGTGGATTGTGGGATTTAAAGGGGTAAAGGGTGGGAAGTTAATTCATTATTATGTGTTTTAATTTGTTTTTTATTTAACAATATTTATTTAATTGATAAATATTAATTTTAAATATGGAAGTGCATTTTATTTTTTATTTAGATGTGGGTTGTGAATTGGGTAGTGGTATAGCATAGGACGTAAATAAAATAAATGTATGTAATAATGTTTTTGTTTATAAATATTTTCGAACTCAAACTGTTTAAAAAATATTTTGATATTTTATTTAAAATAATATTTGCAGGTATTTGTAATATGTATTTAACATTATAATATGTTTTTATTTTTTTAATTTATAATATTAAATATATTTGTATTTTTATCATATTTATATATATTTTACATTTCTTTTGTTTTTCAAATATTTGTTGTTGTTGATATTTTGTTTGTTTTTAATTTTGAATTGACCGTAGTGGGAATAGTAATTTTTATCCCTCCGCAATCCAACACTTTCCCTACTGATACACTCACTGGAGCGGGAATAGTATCCTTTACCCCTCTGCTATCCAACACTTTCCCTACTGTTGCATTGACTGGAGTAGCAAATTTAAGTTGAACTTTTTTAGGTTAAGTTAATTTGTTATTTTTGTTACAATGTATATTAAATCTATTTATTTCTAAAACATTTGGGGGTAGATTAGGATGGCGGTCGGAAAAGCATTCCAACCGCTGTGGTAGCAGAAATTAACCGTCCGCATGTACTGCGGCAAAACCGACGGTCAGATTAGGATGCACCACCAGAAAATCCGCCCGCGGTGGTCAGATGTGCTGCGGAAAGGCCCAAAATCGCTGTTCAACCAGCGGAATGACGGCAAGTGAAATTATGATACGATGGCGGTGCCAGCGGAACGATCAGTTGTTTCTGACTGCTGCAATGACGTAAATGATGAATGTCTGAGCCGGCAGAAGAACTATTGCATTCCGACCGTGGCAGTTGCGCGGGAAGAGTAATGGCGGTCGAAAGCAAGTAGGCTACCAAGTGTGGCTGTATATATGGCTTAGTCTCAAAAAACACCTAACACACCTCAATGACACATCCCCATGGCAAGTAAAAATACAAATACCAGGTCAACCCACACAAAACACCAGACATGAATACTCCATTTTGACCCACCCACATAGCTGAGTATAAAACCAGCCCCTTCCCTGCCTAGAATCCTTTGCACAACTCCAGAACTGAAGGGCCCAATCCCACAACACAAAGGAGAGGCAAATCAGCACACATCACACCATCACAACCACACACATCACCACCATCACCTTCACACTTGCACTTTTCACCTATTTGCACATCACACACCATGTCACAGAAGAAGATGCCCAAATTCACTGAAAATGAGCTGTCAGTGATGGTAGATGAGACAATCAGATAGGACCATATTTCTTGGGAGCATGGTCCAACAGACACCAGTGCCCATAAAAAATCAAATGTGGGCAAGCGTTGTCAACAAAGTCAATGCAGTAGGGAACACCCCGCGTACACTGAAGGACATCAAGAGGAGGTGGCATGATCTCAAGAGCAGGGTAAAAGAGCGTGCCAACAAGAACCATGAGCTGGCTCAGAGGACTGGCGGTGGCCCTCCTATTCCACTACTGACACTCACCGAATGGGAGGAGAAGGTGCTTGTCATACTGCATCCAAAGAGTCTTACAGGAATTCCCCGGGAAGTGGAGGCTGGTAAGTACCAACAAATGTCTAACATTGCACTGCTATGTACTGTCTTGTACAACTACAAAGCTATACTTCTTAAACACAAATGCACTTAAGTATAACACACTCGTCCCAACAGCTGTTTCACAGATCTAACATTTCCCTCCTCTGAATCACCCCAAAGGTAGCTTTAAATAGTTCCATGGGGGCATGTGTACAGGCAGCCATCACTACAACTCCCACCAGGCTCCCTTGTCCCACAGCTCAGCAGGGTGGAGCACTCCGTCCACCAACAACCATGTGGCAGCCATTTTATTGTTCACCTTCACCTAACAGGCAGGTAGCCATCTTAACATGAAGGGGTGTTTGTGGGTGGGGAGGCATCACTACAACTCTCCCTAGGACCCCTGTCCCACAGCTCAGCAGGATAGAGGACTCCCCATACCCAGAACCATGCGACAGCCATTCCATTGCACACATCAAACTTACAGTTAGGTAGCCATCTTAACAGGGAGGATTTTTGTGGGTCGGAAGCCATCACTACAACTCCCCTCAGGCCCCCTTGTCCCACAGCTCAGCAGGATGGAGCACTCCCCACACCAGGAAACATGTGGCAGCCATTCCATTGCACTCATCAAACTTACAGGTAGGTAGCCATCTTAACAGGGAGGGGTGTTTGTGGGTGGGAAGTCATCACTACAACTCCACCAGGCCCCTTTATCCCACTGCTCAGCAGGGTGGAGCACTCCCCACATCCAGAACCATGTGGCAGCCATTCCATTGCTCACCTTCACCTAACAGGTAGTTAGCCATCTTAAGAGAGAGGGGTGTTTGTGGGTGGGAAGTCATCACTACAAATCCCACCAGGCCCCCTTGTGCCACAGCTCAGCAGGATGGAGCACAACCCCACCCACAACTATGTGGCAACCATTCAATTGCTCACAGTCACCTAATAGGTAGGTAGTCAGTGCATGCACCCTGCCATCCTTCTCAAAATGCCTAAAGCCATGTGACCACACCAGCACTCACATGTCATCCAACTTGCCATCGATCCAAAAGCCACATCCAGTGTGCAGACAGCTAAGTGCACGTAACTGTCACAGAAATTAAACTTTTACTCTTGTGGAAGAAAAACTGGGCCCAATCATGCACAGCACAGAATGCAATGTGTAAGTGCCATGGTGTAAGAGCATGAAGGCCCATATAAACACAAAACATGCATGGTCAATCTGAAAAACAAAGTAAAGTACGTGATATGAAAAAGGTATGAATAACATTACAATGGCTAGTTCTTGCTTAGCTAAAATTGATTCCATGCAGAGCAAACAAAAAAGACGCATCACATAAAGTTGATGTGCTGCAAGTCATTAGATGATGACATGTCCTTGTAATCACACAGTCTGTATGTGGCACATGGTTTCTATTTACATGTCACACCAGGGACAAGTAAAGTATGTACCTCAACATCATGTCATGATGCTCAGTATCTTGCAGCTATACCAAGTGATTGTAATGTACAGTGTTTGGTGTATCACAGATAACATCTAAAAGTCTAAAACCAAGCTTATGGATTGCACTTCAATAACCATTTGACCTCTGTTCAAAAGAAGATAACACCAACCTGCAGAGCCTGTCTCCCCCGGGAACATGAACTCTCTGATGCAGACTCCCTACCTTTCTCAGATAAGGAGCATCAACCTGGTCCATCCAGACTGCGAGGGCGCACCATGTGTCAGGCCCTCATTGTCACCACCAGAGCAACAACAACAGCGCTGACCCCTGCTACAACGACCTGTGCGGCCTCAACCACCACCATCACCATTGCAGCCTGCAACACTCTCCCTGCCTCAGTGGTTACCAACACCACAACACAATCAGAGGATGCCAGGGTGAGAGTTTTGCGGGTGCGGCAACTGCCAACTTCACAGGCCTGGGTCAGCAGGGCAGGTGGCAGGGCAACTGGGGAACAAATACAGGAGGACACTGGGACCGAAGCCCTGGCCACCATCGCCAGAGTCCTTGGGCCATATGAACAGAACCAGGGACAGATGGGCCAGGTTGTGGAAGAAGTGCGTGAGCTCCGCCTGCTGCTGAGGTCCATGGACACACGTATGGGCCAATTTATGGACCTCATGGGTCAGCTTTTGGGTGTTCTGAGGGGTAGACATGCGGCCCAAATGACAGCTCAACCCCCCTCCAGTGGCCTGCATGCTGAGACTCCCACCACCTGCAACAAAATGACTCCTCAGACACTGCTGAGCCTGAAGTAGAGGGCCCCCGTGCCAAATGCACGAGGGGCCATCCGAGAAACACCAGGGGAGGATCATGTGGCAATTCATTATACAAACGCTAGTCGTTGAGCTAGCCATGATGGCACCTGTGTTCCTCTTGGCATTGACTTTGTTAACTATCCTTACCCACATTGCCATGTTGATGGCCGGAGTCGATTGGACTGTGTGACTAAATCAATGTGGTGACTACTCTATTTGTCTCATTTACCATCACTGACAACTCATAAATTCACTGAGCACAATTTCGTAAATAATCACGTCTCTGTCACAAATACTTATTGTAATTAAACACTCTTTACACACCTATGTCTGCGTCAGCTCCATGTTTATCACAGTATGTACAATGTCAACTCAGATTCCAATGTACTACAAGCTCTGATTGTGGTGAGGCATGGATAGGGTGAAAGAACCTAGAAAGACACAAGAGAATGACTTTTACTTGTCAGGTGATGCCATTACAGCTGGAACACACCACTAGTCATCAACGTACAAAAATCAGCACACATAACAATGAACAACAGCATCAACATAGACATGAGGTACCTTGATAAAAATACCCTGTGCCACACACATCAGCAATTATCACACAGCCAACAACAGTCAGCAGTCAAAAAGATCATCTATGCCTTGCCACTACCACCAAAGGCAACATACGTCACTGTTGTACAGTGGCACTTACGCTCAAGGGAAGTAGTTGTTGATAAACTGCTGACGCAGGTCAACACCTTCCTCTTCTCCACTATCGTCATCACTGGGCAGGTGTGGGTTTGCAGGGGGGCATCTGCTGCTCATCATCGTCCAAGAGCAGGAGGATCTCTTTGCTCAAGGACAGGTTGTGGAGCATGCAGCATGCAACTATGATCTGACACACCTTTTGGGAAGAGTAGAGTAGTGTACCTCCGCTCTTGTCCAGACTCCAGAATCTAGACTTCAGAAGCCCAAAAGTACGCTCCACCACACAATATGTCCTCCCATGTGCATCATTGTAGCGGACTTCACCCGGGGTCCTTGGATTCCTCAGTGGGCTCAGGAACCAAGACCCATTGGGATACGCAGAATCACCTAGGTGTGAGATACAGGGAGCAATGTTCTAATATAACAGTAGCTGAGAACAGCATGTCACACATACAGCACACTACTTGACTCTGCGGACTCACCAACAAGCCACACCGCTCCAGATGCAGATTTGCCATCAATTATGGGATGATGGTATTATGCAGTATGTAGGAGTCATGTGCATAACCAGGGAATTTGGCACACACATGGGAGATAATCATATCCGCTTGATATACCACTTGCACATTAATGGAATGGAAATGAATCCTGTTCCGGTAGATGTGCTCACTTGCCTGTAATGGAACTAGGCCAAAATGTGTGCAGTCAATGGCGCCAACAACATTGGGTATGTGTCCAAGATCATAAAAATCCCCCTTCACACCTGCCAATTCATGTCTCCTTGGGAAGTGGATGTAGCGGTCCTTGTATGTCATCATTGCGGACAGGACATCACGGAGCACCGTGCTGAACATAGCTTGAGACATCCTACCGGCGATGGCCACCGTGTACTGAAATGAACCAGTTGCAAAGAAATGCAGGGCCACCATCACCTTAACTGTTGGCATCAAAGCAGTTGTATAGGTTCTGTGAGGCCTCAGATGGGGCTCCAACTGACCACATAGGTCTTTAAGGGTAAGGCGATCCAGACGGAATTTCCTTATGATGTCCTCATCCTCGATGTTCGCCAGCACTGGGAATGGACTATGCACATTTGGTCGTCTCCTACATAATATGAAAGGGGACACATGTTAATGTAATTCCCCTATGAGATGTGTCAAACATCTTACATCTTGACTGATGCAGCTCCAACAACTGGACTGTAACAACAGCTTAATGCACAAGTCACATGTAGAGACACCTTGATTTCATGTAGTCATACATGTGGTCAGTATGTACATACTGATTATCTCCAAAATAGATTCTGACTATGTGAATGGTAAATGGTACAATCTTCATCTGTGTCCCCAGCCCTGGGAGTAGTTGACACAGCACATGTTGGAAACAGCAACACTGCTGACTTCTACATAGCTGCTGCACCTGCAGTCATTGGTTACAATTGAAAGATGCAGGATTGCGGGAGTGACCGCCTGGCCCCCGCGGTGTGCCACTGCCCATGCCTTTGCAGCCAATGGGAACCGCGATAGCGGTAGTGAAAGGCAATTTTGTAACCCGCGTTTGGTGTACTCCGCTACCGCAGGCCCGGTCATTGATTACAATTGAAAAATGCCAAATCGCGGTAGCCACCGCCTTGCCCCCGCGATGTGACACCGAACCTCAATCGCGGTAGTGAAATACAATTTTGAGCTCGGGGTAGGTGTGCTGCGCTTCCTCAGTCCCGATTATTGGATACAATTGACAAATTCTAACCAGGCAGATCAATTGCAGCAGCTGAGTACCACTGAAACAACCCCAGGGGCCTATAAATGTCGGTGAGAGAGCCACACATTTCACTTGCATTCAGACACTGCTGCCTGCCATTCTTCACCACCAACTGCTGTTGATCCTGTATCCTGGACCCAGTTATGGTGAGAACTGAGAACATCAGGGCCCGTCCCTTCACCACAGAGGAGCTGGTGGTGCTGGTGGATGAGGATCTTGCACATTATGGGAGGCTGTATTGTGCGCCAGATGTACTGGTAAGTGTTTCAGAGTAAAAGTGTGAGAGTGCTCAGAATGCTGACATGGTGTTGCTCTGCAGTAGTATGTGCCTGTGAGTGCAAGTCAATGTGCATGCATCCATATTTTTCCTATAGAATGCTCCATACATGGCCTATTAAGTATTACATTTGAGTATGTGGGGAGGATGGCAACATGGACATTTCTACAGCCCTTTTTCAGGGAAACAAAAAAACGTTGGTCAGAGACTGGGTAATGTAAATGTGTGATACACTGCCTAGCATGCTGACTTCATGTCAATGGGGTGTGCAGCCTTATTTCCACAGATCCATGACTCCATTGAAGGGTGGGAGTGACATGCAGTGGTATTGTAGCCATACAGTTACACTGCTGGTTTGAGACAGTCGAAGTCTCAAGAAAAATTGCCTGTGCTATGTGATGTCATAGGCCATTAAGTCTTCACATGCTCATTTGTGACATTACAAATGTATTTTGTCCAGAGGGTACTGAATGATGTGTGTACAGTTATCAAATTGCCCCATATGGTGATGTGTGCTTTATGCACAAGAGTTCAATGCCTGAGTGTAACACTCTTGGTGGTAAATCACCTATGACACATCAGATAAATGTAATTTGGAGATGTCATCCTGTTATTGATTCCATTTTGTGTTCAGTCTTGCATGTGTAGGCACGGTTTATTCTCTCATATTGTACATGCATGTGATTTCTCAAATGGTCCACATTTAACCTAAGTGTGAGTCCCTCTGGCCTGCACAAAAACTGCCCAATGTTAAAAGGACCCATCACTAAATGGACTGAGTGAAACATATGTGTTGTTCACCACCCTATTTCTCAATGAGCTTTCTTAGGCCTGAGAATTACACCAGACAGGACTACACTTTTTGAGAAGAGTGTGAGAATGTAAAATCATGGCCCTAAATGTGACTACCATGACACATGTAGCCATTCACTGGTTAAGAACATTGAGGGGTGTGTAGTATTGGACACAGTGAGTCAGCCCTGACACATCATTTCCAATGTACTGTATGCCATGCTCACTCGCATACTGCATCACAAATGAGGGTAAATTTCACATTGGTTACTGTGCTGGCACTGTGCCTGTGTATGAGATGGGCATGTACTGTGTCCATCATCATACATGTATAAATTTCTATGAGATTATTAAATGCAAGTGTACTACGTGTCATGCTGTATGGCCTCTGGTCAACATTTATGTATTAGTGTGCTATGTATGTTCATGCTCCTGTACTTACACATTAGGGTAGATAAAACAGCGTCACTGAAACTTCCTCTTCTTGTCTCCCATGCCTGCAGCTTAAGGTCCTCCAGCGTAAGGTGATATGGAGGGCCGTTGCATGCAAGGTGCGGGCTCTGGGTGTCTCCAAGTGATGGCACACACACTCTCACAAGAGGTGGGATAACATCTGCCGGCTAAGCAAAAACATGGCAGAGATAACGCTGGAGGGGCCCCTACGGAGTGGCAGGTTGGTGCGCAGGAGCATGACACCACTAATGGCCTGCATCTTGGCAGTGACACAGTCAGAGCTGGATGGGCGCTTGAGGGACCATCAGCTGCAAGTTGGGGTGAGTATTCGGCGAAGTGTGACTTTGGGTGTGAGTGACTGCATGAATCCCAGTGTTCAGTGCGCCTGTTCTGCATTTGTACAACTTGTGGTTTCTCATGTGTTTTAAACCATGGCCCTTGTCATTGACAGATGAAATGTTGCCTTATGACATATGCTGCAGTATGAGTGTCAGAGACATCACCTGGCAGTTAACAGCAGTGAGCATCATATTGGTGTGCATGCAGAGATGTGTGCTGCGCACAACAGGTAAATCGTGACATCTTCACAGCTGGCACCAATGTACAACTGCAGTTGTGCTTTGAAGCCCAACATGGTGGATATCAAGATAACACGGAGGAAGGCATGTACATTTCACACTGCCCGTTGCAGCTTTATTAGGTAAAAGAACACATTTTGCTTTTTGTGAGCTTTAGGGAAAGGGGTCGAAGTATGTATTTTGTGGGATTTTGATTACCTTGGTTAAAAGAGAAAAATGTGGTTTACTTCAAGAGGAAAAGTTCCTCACTTCAGCAGTGCAGCAGCTGGGGCGACAGGATCGCCGGTTTGGCATTATCATTGATATGCTGTGTATGGACAGTTACAGTGCTGATTTGCACACATTGCTTGCCATTCAAAGCTAAAATAATTTATTCATCAATGGAAGGAGTGCACTTGTTTCTCTACACTTGCTTTTCAGGAGTTTATGGGCATTGCAAAAGGACATTTTGGAGTTTGTATCTGAGGTGTTCCCTTGGAGATACTCCATATGTGACAGAGACAACATGGTTTAATGTATAGCTATCTCACATATAGGCATGTAGGTATTCTTACAGACAATAGTATGTGTGGTTACAGGGATGCACAGGGCCAGCTCTTTGGGGGTGTCAACGCCACAATTAGCATTTTTATCGACTACGCATGTTTCCATGCATCATCTGATGATTGCATAATTGTAGCACATGCTGAATGTACATCGAGGAGTTCAACATGGGAGTATCATTTTGACGGTTTGTGCTTTGCTTGCATATCATGTTTGTGAGTATGGCACTATACTAAACCTATGTCTCTGTCTCTCGCAGCATCTACCGAGGGTAGGGAAAGATGGGAGACCAACACCAGTGTAAAAGATAGTGGCACGGCTGCTACACATGAGTTCACTGACAATGAGGGGACCAGCGCCTCATATGGGCACAGGAGTGCCCTCGGTGACTCACACCCGGAAACCCCAACCTCCACATCTTCAGACTCCAAAGGTGACTCCTTGAAGTTGGCGGTCACATGAAGTTCCGGATCTGCCTCTTCTTCTGCCACACCTCGTCCACTGCCCACCCTCCAGGATGCTCCAACAAGTGCTGTCCGTGCACACAGCCCTAGGAAGGGTAGAGTCTCCTTCCCCCAGGCACCACTGCTCCTGCCCCTGTCTCCCCTGCTGCCCTCAGTGTGGAGGCAGTAGACCTTTTGCACCAGCTGTGTGTGGGTCAGACTGCTGTCCTGAATGCCTTCCAGGATCATGACAAGAAACTGGAAAAGGTAGTTGCATTCATGGAGATTAATTACGGAACCTCCTGAGGCACAGCCGGGAGCAGTTAGAATTTTGCGCAGCTCTTCATTTTAAAAACTGCATTTCTGTGTTTTTAACTTGCACCCACCTTCACTTCCTGACACACGAGTACAGTGTGCAGGCACCCTTCTGCATCAAAAACGAGCGCTAGAAACGGCCGAAATCGCCGATCCACTTCTCCCGCCATTGTCCTCGTTGCGACAGGGACACGCCCACTTCGAGGCCACGCCCCCTCACTTTATACATGTGTATCTACCGGAAGCGCAGCGGACGAGCGCAGCGGGCGCGCCGATTGCGCGCCGAAGGCGCGCTTAAGGCAAGCTCGTCTGCGCTCGTCCGCGATCATGACGCGACCGGGGCCGGTTCCCCTGCCCGATTCACTAGCACTACCCCCACAATCCATTCTCGGACCATGTTGCTGTCTCTGAGACCCTCTCCTTGCCCTACCTGCCTCTGGTCTATCCCGGACGCCCAGAGCCACGTTTACGTATGTGAAACCTGCCAGTTCTCACTACCCTCTCTGGACTCAACTCTTGGCCCGGCCCTCGATCGGTGCTCTGCTTCCTCTTATGGAGCCGACCCTTCTTTCGCCCTCAGAGCGGCACTGATTAACTGCAGGTCTCTGAACAAACATGCTATCGACATCTGGCAGTCCCTCCAGGACAACAACTGGGATCTGCTTTTCTTAACTGAAACCTGGTTGAATGAGACCACTAACCCCACCATCACTCTTGCCTTACCGGACGGCTACAGCATCGCCTGCGCCAATAGACCTAACGGTAAACAGGGGGGTGGAGTTGCCTTAATCCATAAATCCAAATGGACGGCTTCCTTCCCTACATATGACCCTATTGACTGCATAGAGGGTCTACCTTTTACTATCCATTTTTCCTCATCCACCTCCTGCTCTGGAATACTTATCTACCGCCCTCCCCACTCCAACCTCTCCTACCTGCCGGCCTTGACGGATTACATCATTCAGCTTAGCACTCGCTACACCAACTTCACTGCTTTAGGAGATTTTAACCTTCACGTAAACGATGAATCATGTTCGCACAGCAATAATTTTATTTCTACACTGGCGACTTGCAATCTAGAGCAAAAAATAGATTCCCCCACTCACAAAGCGGGACATACCCTTGACCTGATTTGTTCCAACCTACCTAGCATTCTGGTAGCCTCTCCCATCCCGGTCACCTGGTCAGACCACTTTCTCATCCCTTTTGAGATCGTCATCTCCCGCTCTATCAGACCTACCATCGCCCCCAAAGTATCAGGCAGAAACTGGAGTCGTATCACTCTTGAAACGCTCCAGGAACACCAAAATAATTTTCTACCCTCCCCATCATCTGATCCGGATGGTGGTATTGACCATTTCGACGCCTGGATCGGCCAAGCCCTAGGGGCTATGGCCCCTCTCAAACCCATCAAAACCTACAGGGCCACACCATCCGCACCCTGGTACTCTGACATGCTTCGCCTGAAAAAGGCATCATGCAAAGCCCTCGAACGCTCCTGGAGGCAGAACTATTCCCTCGACAGTAAAATCACCTATAAAACAGCTCTCAAAGAATACCGCAGAATGATTGAGGATCATAAAAGGGACTTCCTGGCTTCCAGAATTAAACATGCCAGCAACGGCGCCAGGGAGATTTTCAACATAGTCAGATCCTTCACGGACCCCAGCGCTCTGACTCGAACTCAACCAGCCTCCCAGTCTCTGTGTGATAAACTTTCACAATTCTTTGAGGAAAAAATCCAGGCTATTTACTCCTCCTTTCCCATCACCAGTAGTGAAGGGTCGGTTGAGGAATCTACGACGTACCCGCTACAGTCACCCTCATTGCTAGAATTTGCAGATATCTCTGAGACTGACACACTGGTAGAATTACTCAACTGTAAATCTGGCTCCCCCAAGGACCCTTTGCCAGCCAAACAATATAAAAAACTGGCACCCCTGCTCAATCCATTCCTTAATCATATCTGGAACAAATCCATGAGAACGGGCATTTTTCCCGCAAAATGGAAGCATGCGTCCCTAGTCCCCATCCTTAAGAAGCCTGATCTTGACCCAGATAACCCTAGTAACTATAGGCCCATCTCTCTCCTGCCTGCCCCAGCTAAGATTCTGGAAAAACTGGTGCACGCCCAGCTTGCCAACTACATCGAATCCCATGGGCTCCTGCATGACTCTCAGCACGGCTTTCGATCGGGCCACAGCACGGAGTCGGCCCTTGTCGAAATGGCTGACTCAGTGAGATGGACGCTGGATCGAGGGTCGAGGGCGGTGTTAGTGCTGCTGGATCTCTCAGCAGCATTTGACACCGACTCTCATAAGATCCTGCTGAGAAGGCTGAGAGACCTGGGTTTCGGCGGTACAGTGTTGAGATGGCTCTCTTCCTACCTGGGTGACCGTACTCAGCAGGTATACACCCCTCCCTACACCTCCACCGCTAGACCACTAAAATGGGGAGTTCCACAGGGCTCCTCCCTGAGCCCGCTCTTGTTCAATGTTTACTTCTCCCCCTTGGCTAAACTGATTGCGCAAACTGGGATTAAATCCACCTCCTACGCTGATGACATTCAGTTACTCTTCACTTTTGATACCCCCACTGCCTCTGCCTTCGACCCATTGAAAAACTGTCTAAGAGACATCTCTAGCTGGATGGACTCCAATTCCCTCCGACTCAACGCTGGAAAGACAGAGATTCTGTTTTTTAACTCATCATCCCCTCTTGATTCTAATTTATGGTGGCCGGATGATCTCAGCCATGCCCCCACGCCTAAAGACTCGGTGAGAAACCTGGGAGTGCGCTGGGATAATCATCTCAGTTTTAACGCCCAGGTTCAAACAGTAGCAGCATCCTGTTTTGCTAAGATCAAGACAATTAGACGGCTCATCAACTACCTACCGATGGATTGCCGTAAGACTGTGGTACAAGCCCTGATAATATCTCACCTGGACTACGCCAACGCACTATACCTTGGCATCACAGCAGGCCTATGCCACAAGCTACAGACTGTCCAGAATGCTGCTGCTCGGCTGGTGGAGAGAATTCCTGCCAGACATCACATCTCCCCACACCTCCGTAAACTCCACTGGCTCCCTATTTCCAAGAGATGTATTTTTAAGGCCATGACCCTGGCTTTCCGGGCCTCCAAGGGCAAAGGCTCGGCCCATCTGAGAAGTACTCTGAGACCGTATGTCAACACCAGGACATTACGCTCAAATTCCCTACTTCTGCTGGAAACCCCTAGATTTTAACGTACTCGCGCCGGAGGGAAAACATTCGAGGTCTGTGCCACTCGGTGTTGGAATAACCTCCCGGTTGCATTACGAGCCTGCCAAACCGAATTAGCATTCCGAAAGTCCCTGAAAACACATCTCTTCCCCATATAATGCCCCATTGGTGCCTAGCCTCTAAGTTCCATGATTTATCAGCGCCGGGACGCCCCGTTGGGGCAGCTGCTGCGCTTTACAAAATACACAAATAATAATAAAAAATAAATGGAGGACATTAATTTTGACGTGGGTGGCCTAAACCAAACTGTCCAGTCTTTGTCCTCCTCAGTGACGGCAGCCATTCAACAGTCACAAGCTCCCAGTCCAGCTCCTGTCCCTTCATCAACCACCCTGCCAGTGGCACCACCTGACGAGAGTGCCCACACGCCAGAGCCCTAAGGCACCAAGTCTTCCACACGCAGCACACAAAAGCAGCACTCAAAAATACCAGACCACAGACACCATCCCCACAACACAAAACGAGCACACATGAGAGCAAAATCAAAAGCCCATCATGTGACACTCATGGGCATCAGGCCAAGAAGCAGGCATCAACATCACATTCATCAAAATCACCACCATCCAAGGGCACTACCATCCTCACACCTGCTCTCAAACACCACCAAACACTTGCCCTGTCTGCTGTGAACCTGGTGCCTGCAGCAACTAAGCCCAAACACATTTCAAAGGCAGATTCACCCATGTCAACTCCCACCCACACCCCTGTGAAGCAGGGACAAGAGAGCAAAGTGGGGGGTTTAGCTCGACGACAGGGGATACAGGGAAGAGGCAAGGCCACCCCAAGCGTACCACCAGATTCAGCAAATCCCCAGGTGGAGAGCCACCTACACCTGATACACCTGTGGTGGAGAGTGAAGCTGTTGTACCCATCTCACTTCCCACTCCGGCCAAGACACTTGTGGGCTATCGAATCCCCAAGCAGTTGAGACCCAGCCCTCAACATTCACCCTCAGACACTGTGCCTCCACGCAGCATGTCTCCAACTCCCATGCCACCACTCCACCCAGTCCAAGCAGCCCTCAGGCTCCCACAGCGACGGATGCATCTACCTCAGCCGGTTCTCTCTCTCCCAGGTCCAGTCCTCCAACTGGCCCCGACAATCAGCCACCTCCCAGTTCAACTTCAAGCCACAGTTGACACCAAGTCCCCCTCCCCACACCATTTCTCCCACAGCGGTGCCTGGACTGCCCATATGTAGCCCCATAGCTGTGGTGATTCCCATGGCAGTGGATGGTGTTACCCATTTCCTGTGCAGTTTGTCATGCAGACATGTGCAGAGGTGACAGACACTTTTGTTCTTCTTGAGTCTGAGGCTTGAGGGTGCAATGATGGTTGTTTGTGATGATCTACTTTCATCCTAATCATTCTATGTTCAGGTTTGCTAAATTGTACACATGTCATGTTAGGATGCAATACCACAACAGTGGTGAATGCTATCCACCGGATTACTTGCGGGGTGCTCAGGGTCCGTCATATCTGTGTGATCTTTCTTGATGTGTGAACAGCAGTGTAGATGTGTAGTCATCTTGTGTAGGCCTGTCTTCATAGTCACAAGGGTACATTTTAATGTGTGCACTTGAGTAGTCATACAGTGTGATTGGCCTGTCATTGTCAGTAGTGTTGATGTGTATGTGCCCCTGCACATGCCAACTACACACATGTATGATCCAGGTAATGAGTGCCTGTTTGGTTACATTGTCAGACATGTGCTTCAGATTATGGGCACATGTAGGACTTGTAGGTTGAGCACTGTGCAGTGTGTCGGTGTGTCTTTTCAATCCTGGGGGACACCTACTTGTCACTGTCAGTTGTGAGTATGCAGAGTGTGTCACTGCAAAGTCTGTGTTGTGTTTTGGTGATCAGCCATAGGTCTTGTTTACATTTGTGCTCATTGTGCTGACCTGCTCAGCCACACTGACATTATTTGTAGGTTTTCTCTTGCACTGCTGTCACTTGACACATATTTGGGACAAATATAGTATGTGGTATGAGGAGTCATGCCATACCTTATCGGTGCTTCTGATGCCCACACATTGTGAGTTAATCTTCTATGTGTTTTTGCACTGTACACTCCTCACCTGTCCAATACTGATGTTCACACCACTTCAGTCTCATGTCTTCCACCCCATGCCTTGCCAGTGTGTGACCCTCTCCACCACTTCATAGTGTGACACTATACTGTGGGAGGATGATCTGTGTACAGGACCAATGTGCCACTCAGAACAGTTTCACAATTAGTTATGTATTATTTTCTTCTACTTGGTTGCAGTCATAGTTGCTCATGTGCAGTGTATATGTTTGAGCAGCACAGTCATCTAGTCATACTCTTTGCATCTGGGTTTCCTGAGTTGTGCAGCTGTGGGTGATGGCTAAGCTGTATGACTGTTTGCTGAGGTACTGCTACCCTTCCTGAGCATGATGTGATCTGTGTGCTGTGATGATTTGTAGTGTGGAAGTTTATGGTGGGGCACTCAGATATGTGTGCTACTGTGCATGCAGTGGTGTCAGTTTATGTTGCCTTGTACTTGCAGCCCCCTGATGTCCACCTGAGTTAACTATGTGATGAATAGTTTTTGGCATATGTTGTGTTCTTGTTGTTGATGGATGCAGTGTTTGGCCTGTATTGGCTCTTTCTACTGACAGGTGCAATGTATGTGATGTTCTATTTGCATAACAATGTGTGAGAGTAGTTTGGGCATTGTAATTCATTCAGATGTGTGTTAAATGTGTAGTGTGCATTTCTTGTGTGTATGTCACATGCAGGAATGTGGATTCTTGTTCATGAGCTTGTTTTGAGTGCACAATAGTGCTATGTCCTCCTATATTTGACCTGTCACATGTCAGGATTGTGCATGTGCATGCTTGTGGTACACATTGACACCATGATCACTTGATAACTGGTGTGGTGTCTATGTCTGTGTTAGCTGATTTGTCCCATTGATCACAGTTAGTGTTCATGATTGGCATTTGATGATGCAGTTCTTGTTTGGGATGGGGTATGGTGTCTGTGCATTTGTCCAGAGTGAAAATGTTGTGTATTCCTGTTCTGTCTAGGGTCACGTTGCCTATCCACTGTTTGCCTGCACATGGCTGAGCTTGTTGGACTTCTTTGGATGTTGTTTGTGAGATTTGTGTTTGGCTATTGGTTTTTGGTCAGCATTGGTACAGTCATCCCTGAGTGTGAGTGTAGGAGAGTAGGATCTGCTTCACATGGTTACCCCCACTTTTTGCTGGTGTTTCACTATTTTTCCACTTTAGTCTGGCTGGTGCCCTGCTAATCAGGACCCCAGCCTAGCTGCTTCCTCTCTAAATGAATTCCATGTACACTAGGTACATCACAGATTGGATTCTGAGGTGCCCTTATAAGTCCCTAGTATATGGCATACTATGTACCTAGGACATAGGTACCCCAGAGGGCTACCATGGGCTGAAGCATGTATTATGCCACCCCTGGAAAGCCCTCCAAAATGCCATAACAGGTCTGCTGCATGCACCCCTTACTGAGATATAGGGTTCACTATATCTCACCTATCACTGCACATAGAAACCTATCAGTCACCCCTATGGCAGTCCTTATCAATCCTGAAGGCAGGGTGCTTGGTTATATGTGAGAAGGTGCCCAGGCATGAGCTGAGCCCCTCTGTAGCCTTCGGAATCTATCCTCCAGGGTTGACAGTGGTGCATCCTGACCATTTATTTATTTTTATTTTATTTATTTATTTTTTCAATTTGTAGGGCGCAACAGCTACCCAAAAAGGGTTTCCCGACGCCTAGACACAGCTAGTTAGATGACAGGAGAAAGGGTATTGGCTATTGAGAATTATTGTTCAAATAGCCAGGTCTTGACATGCTTTCTAAACTTGGCATAATTTTCCTCCTTTCGGATGAAGGGAGGGAGCGTGTTCCAGAGGGATGGTCCCAGATGGGCGAAAGATCTGCCACCTACTCTCGCCCGTTTGAATCTTGGCACACAGAAAAAGGCTGCCGACTGCGACCGAAGGTTACGCTTGGGAGTGTAGGGGTGGGCTAGGGCTAAAAGATATTTAGGTGCTGTACCCGCTTTAATTCTGAACATAAAGTTCAGAGCTTTAAAGCGGATTCTGTTTTCAACCCTAAGCCAGTGGAGTTCCCGACGGTGAAACGAAACTCCAGAGTTTTTAGGAATATTACACAAAAGATGAACTGCTGCATTTTGTACCAATTGTAGTCGGCCGACTACTGATTTATTGGCGCCCAGATACAAGATGTTGCCGTAGTCAAGCCTCGATGTTATGAGAGCATTGACTACGGTCTTCTGCGTGGGAAGAGGCAGTATCCAGAGGATTTTCCTCAGCCATTTGACTATGGTGAGGCATAGACCAGTAACTTTACTGGCCTGTAGGTTCATGGAAAGGGAGTTGTCCAAAATAAATCCCAGATTACGAGCATGGGTCACCGGGGTAGGAAGAGCTCCCATCTGGTCAGGCCAATGTAAGGGATTCCACAGATCTTGATGTTTTCCCAGAACCAGAATCTCTGTCTTGTCCCCATTGAGTTTTAATTGGTTTCTCGTCATCCAATTCAGGATGTTTAGGAGTCCTGCTTTGAGTAGAGAGGGGGAGTTAGGACAGGATTCGGATAGGGAGAAAATGATTTGGGAGTCATCGGCATAGCTCATAAGAGTGAGACCAGATTGTTCAACAAGGTCGGCCAGGGGTCTGAGGTATAAATTAAAAAACAGAGGACTAAAAATAGACCCCTGAGGCACTCCATGGGGTGCCAACAGGGTATCCGAAGAGGCTCGTGAAGAGGCAATTTGGAAGGTTCGATTTGCCAGGAAGGACCGGATCCAATCCAGTGCCTTTCCGCGTACACCATTTTTGTGCAATTCCCTGATGAGAGTTTCGTGGGAAATGGTGTCGAAGGCCGCGCTCAAGTCTAATAGCACGAGCGCGACCGTTTGACCTTGATCAAGGAGCTTACGAATGTGCTCTGTGACTCCAAGCAGGGCGGTTTCTGTGGAGAAACCAGCCCTGAAACCCGACTGTGAGGGGTGCAGAAGAGAATTTTCTTCAGCAAAAGTAGATAAAACAGAATGCACGTGCCTCTCCAAACATTTGGAGAACGCTTAAGGGTAATATATCTAAAACGGTTAACGTTAACTTTGGACTGGCTGCATGGAAACATGTTGTGTTTGGTGTCAAACACCTTGGAATCATACCCCCACATCAATTCCTGATGTGAGAATATGATCCCACCCTTCTAGAGGGAGCGACATGACAGCACCGGTATACCCGGTACCAACTTAACAGAGCCCTGGCATCACAAAATGGATGCTGCAGCCACAGACACGGGTCTGGCCTCCTGCTGCTGACCGAAACTCCGGCAGGGGAGGCCTGGACAATAGGTTTCCTGTCACAGGCTGATGTGTGTATTGGGGCTGGGTGGGAGCACTCTCAGAGCGCTTTGAAGTCCTGCACTGGGGGCACATTTGGTGTCCCTGTGCATAGTCCAGCTCAAACTGGTTCAGGGGCTTCCAGGCCCTGCTCTGGCATGAAACTGGACAAAGGAAATGGGTGTAGACACTCCTCTTTCCAAACCCTCCCATAGGTGGGTCCCTAGAGTTAGTCCAACCCCTTCCTTAGGTATAATTAAGGAACCCCTGGCAACAGGACTTTAGATATCCCTGGACGAAACTCTGCAACTGAATCCTGGAACTTCGACGCTCTACTCAAGGCTAGAGGACTGAAGAAATCTCCCTTGGGGTCAAGGAGTGACTCCCCTGCTTGGCAGGCACGAACAAAGCAATTGCCGGTCTGCATCTCCGAAGGCTTTACAACACAGGAAGAGGATTTTCAGACTTCTCAGAGGTCAACCCGAGTCCCCAGCAAAGCTGAGACCTGCAGCCCTCGTGAGTAACCTGGAACTAGAACTCCTTGTCACTGTGCACTTTTGCAAGTGCATTGACTTCTCAACGTTTCTTGAAGTTGTGCTTGGGGTTATTTGTAGCCCCCACCTTGAGGAGAGAATCATGTGAAGATTGTCGGCCTAGTCACCCTGAGTGACCCGTGGCCCGCCATTTTGTGATTCCACTCGAGGTCCCTTTGCGATCCCTGGTTTGTCAACTTGTGGATCCCTGTGAAGGTAACTTTGATTTTCCTTGGGCTTCCCTGGTTGCTCCTAACGTGCCCTGACTCCCTACCAAGTGGTGAGTCCCTCAGACCTTGCTGGTCTGCACCGAAGCATCTTTCTCCTTCCTGCATGGCTGCTGTTGCCAAGGCTTGTTGAGTCCAATCCGGGCACCGACGCTGCAGAACTCGACATCCTTCGTGAGACAGCTTGAATCCAGCTCCTGGTTGTCTTCGACACCTCCTGGTCCTCGTGAAGAGTCAAGCTTCACCTTCTTCACCTGAAATCAACCGACAACAGTGGGCATTCGCCTATCGTGCCCCTGGTCACTGGCTGGTGACCCAGACTCTGTCCCTCTGCTTTCAGGTTCTTCTCGACTTCCATCCTGGCTTGGATCTCTTCGGACACTTCGACTGTTCCCGGCAGCAGCACTTCTTTGCTCGCTCCCATTGAAAACGACGACGCGACCCGACACTATTTGACACCTATGCACCAGGCTTCCCTACGTGAGGTAACTCGAGTACTCCGGTGCTCCCGTGGGTGTTGACGCTACAACTTCCTAAGTACAAAAAGGTTTGGTCCTAGCTCATCTCTAAGTGTCCCTAATCTTTAAAAATCTAACAGCGACTTTCCCCGTAGAAGCTAACGGGAGCTCGCTACTGTGTTCTCACACTGCACACGGCCTCCGTGGGTCACCTGTGTCACTACCTTGGGTGGTTCCTTGGGGTCCCAGCGATTCTACAGGCTCTAGGCCTTGTGTCTAGTTAAGATGTGATTCTTTTAAAAAAAAAAAAATTTGAAGTCCAAATTGCAAATACATTAAAGCCCATGCATCCATAAAAAGAATTTTCCTTTAGGCAAAATATTAGAATTGCAAGATCAATAAATAGCACAAAAATACTGAAAATTCATGAACAATTAATAATTTTAAAAAAACAGATAGGAACAATTTAAGCCTTTCTACAACAAACATAAAACAGTATCCACTCCCTGTCCTAATCAAAGTATGTGGCCCAAATTTGTTCAAACTTCTTAAGCCCCCCTACTCGTGAAGCATAAGTGCGTTCACGAGTTTTAACCGCTTTCATCTTGTGGATCAGTACGCCATCTTTGCAACAAAAGTGATCTGGTGACTGCCATTGCAATGTATAAAAATTGAGCAAGCTTATCAGCAAAATGAAGATCTGGATTAAAACCAATAATTATTAACAAATTATTCACTTCCAATAGAATACTACATTCGGATTCCAAGTAACAAAAAATATCCTCCCAGAACATCTGAATCCTAGGACATTGCAACATAATATGTGACCAATTGGCTGTAGGATGATTAATACAGCGAAAACAGTATACATTTTAGAGAGGGAGAGAAGGGTTTGGTAAAGTTGCCATTTACTGAAGAACAGCATCCTTTGCCAAGTCGCACCTCTTAGCATACTGAAATTAAGTGTATTAATCACTGACCACATACTAACGGAAATTTCTAATTCTTCATGCCTAATCCATTTTACAATGGCCTTCTGCCTAAGATCGGGGCCCTTAACTGAGGCTAAACGCTTTTTCCATGCCCCAGGTTTTTTACCAACCGTATCCTCTAAAAGTTCATGAACTAGATGATGTTGTTCACAAATTTGGGTTAAATCTAATTCACTAAGGAATTTACTAAAAATACTATATGACCCCAAAAGAAGAAAGTCATGAACAATCAATTGTGACATTTCCGTCATAGTCAACCATCTTCCATTCCTCAAAAAATCCAAGACTTTGAGAAATCCAGCAGTGGCTCACTTTAATATAAGTTCTGAAGATTGTCTAATTCCTGACAATAACAGAAGGCCGGTTAACGAGGTAGTGGAATATCTTTTATAGAGAGCCTGACGTTTTAAAAAAACCCATTGTAGGCACTTATACCGAACCAGTTTGGAAAATTTAAAAATTGACAAAGGGGAGTGGATCTGGCTTTCCTTACACATTAGATTCATAAAACTATTAATAAAAAGATTTGATTGTTGTTGAGACTTAAATCACGAAATATATTATGCAATATAGGCAAAATAATAGTCCCTGAGATTCGGAAGAGCTAAACCTCCCCGTTCCAACTCTTCGTATAAAGTGCTAAGTGCAATTTGCGGTTTTTTTTTGCCCAAAGTAAGGTTGTAAACATAGATTCTACTTGAGTAAAAAAAGAGCCTAATAAAATACATGGGATGGTCGAGAACAGAAAGTAAAGTTGTCGTTCTTATACCACTATTTTAGTATATGGTTTGGCTCGCCCCTAGGGCCTGACGTGTATTTGTGCTATTTTACTGTACTATTTGAGCTGTAACTTATGTGTTTAGACCTCTAGCCTCATGAAGAGACTAGTAGGGTGTGTTTAGAAATAAATACATATATTTTATATATATACCTGGTGTGGTTCCCTTTCATTTGGTCATTCAGGAGATTATAGACTGATAAAACAAGCTGCTTCACATTCCTTCAAGACTTAGCCAGAAGGCTGCTCTCCATAGCTACCACTTGGATAGCTTTCAATAAAGGTTGTCTTTAACCTATCATCAGTAAGGGGTTGTTTGGACTGGTGCATGGTGCCCACTATAATTAGTGGACAGCATATATCAGCCCAACTTCTCACATTGGTGTGCAGCGTGTGGGATTCCAGCTTTCTATTGTTTTACCAGATAATCTCAATTGAATTGACTAACTGAACACCACTAAAAGTACCTTGTATATAATACAAGCTTTAGAATACAGTAAGTTCTACTGAACTTAGAGTTGTGTGTTAAGGGCTTAGCACAACCTATCTACAACTCAAGAGAGTTTAGTAGGCCACACTAGAGTAGGTAGTGCAATACACCACACCTCACTAATAATGTCTTCAAGGCTTGGAAACAGTGGGTCTCTGCCAGAAGCCAATGGGCTTCGTATCTCCAAGAATGATAACCTCCCATTCTTGGAATTAAGAGCATTATGCAGTACTAGGAGACTGAGGACAGGCAAAAGCCCAACCACCCAGCATCTCATAGAGGTACTCAGGCTGGATGATCTCAGAAGACCTAAAGGGTCTGAAGGGGTAGGTAGAGTGGGCGGGGCAGCAAATGAGGAAGGGCCTAGGGGTGAAATTCCCCATGACCTGACCTTTGATGCTGACCAGAAGGATGACAATGATCTTGACCTGGGAAATCCAGCTCCCCAGGAAGATGAGGGGGAGGGCCACAATGGTCCCGTCTTTGTCCCTCCTGAAATAGTTGGTGGTGGCCCTAGAAGGTTTAGATCTCCCTCAGTGGAGGCCAACCATTCTGGTTCATCTATAGGGACCTCTATCTCTGCTCATAGGAGGGAAGCCTCCCAGGAGAGGATAGAGAGACTGCTGAAGTATGAGGAAGATCAGCTGCACATCAGAAAGCAGCAGGTAGCCTTAGAAAAGGAAGCCCTAAAGCTCTACAGAGCTAGAAAAAAGATGGGACTAGAGGTCCATGGTGGCAGCAACATCCCTAGAGATAGGGAGAGGTCTCATGACCATAGAAACCTAAATAAGATTGTCCCTCCCTACCAGAGTGGGGATGACATCCACAAATAGATAACTGCACTGGAAAGGGCCTGTAAAGTTCAAAGGGTCCCCCAGGAGCAGTGGGCAGCAATCTTATGGCTCCTCACTGTTACAGAGGATGATGCTGATGATTATACCAGTCTGAAAAGTGCATTGATTGAAGGGTTTGGCCTAACCACTGAGCAATACCGGTTAAAGCTCAGAGATACCCAAAAGGCACAGAATCAAGACTGAGTGGACTTTGTAGATTGTGGTACTAAGGCTCTGGAGGGTTGGTTACTTGGCAGCAATGTGCATGACTTTCAAGGATTGTACAATTTAATTATGAGGGAGCAGATCCTTAATAACTGTCAAAATCAGCTCATTGCACCAGAACCCGGTGGACTCAGATCTGACCTCTCTCCAAGAATTGGGAAAGAAGGCAGACAAATGGGTCAGAACCAAAGTGAGGCAGACTGTTCAGAACCAAGGTGGTGACCAGAAGAAGCAAGATCCTAAAAACTCTGACAGGGGTGGGGAGAAGGGTAATGACCAGAAGTCTTCACAAGGTCCCCCAAAAGCTTCTTCAGGTGGGGATTAACAGTCTAACAAGGGGAAAGGCCAAAAGAAACCAAGGTGCAAAATCTGTATACAGAAGACTCACTGGACAAGTGATTGCACCAAGTCCAAAGACTCAACTCCAGCCACCATTGCCCCTAAGGCAACTGTTCTCCCTAGTACAACTACAATTGGTGGTGGTAATGTTCAGAATAAGGGTGTAGTAGGGTTAACCCTGGGTTCTGAGATGCACTCTGGCCTAGTCAGAGTTCCAACTCAGGCTGTCCTGATCTGTGATGGAGGCATGGATATATCCTCCTCTGTGAGTCCCAGTAATTTGGGCAAATACAGACAGCAGCCTTTGATAAATTGAAAATAGGCTTTGGCATTCAGGGACACAGGAACAAGTGTCACAATGGTGACAAAAGATCTTGTGGATCCTGAGCAGATTATACTTGGTGAAATGTACCAAGTTACCAATGCTAGCAATGTCAGAACAGACCATTCTCTGGCAGTTGTTAACTTCTCCTGGAGAGAAGTAACTGGCCTTAAAAGGTTGTGGTAAGTGTAGACCTACCATTTGAATGCTTGCTTGGCAATGATCTGGAAACTTCAGTTTTGGCTGCAGTGGAGCTCAGGACACATGCAGAAATATTAGGGATCCCTGCTCATGTCTTTGCTGTGACTAGGTCACAGGCCAAAATGTCTAACACTGGACAGGCCCTGGATTCTGGAAGAATGGACCAGGTGCCTCCCAAGAGGAGGAGCAGTAGGGTTAAGGCAGGGCCTTCCCCCCTGACTTAGAATACAGATCAGCCTCCTGAGGGAGATGATCTTGAGCCTGAAGAAGGAACTGTCCCAGAGGAGCTTGAACCTGACCAGGTTGAGTTCTTGGGGACAGGGGGCCCTTCCAGGGCAGATCTGAGCCAGGAACAGAAAACCTGCCCCTCTCTCGAACCCCTCAGAAAGCAGGCTGCTGATGAGGCTGCTGGGAATGCTAGTGGCACCCATAGAATTTATTGGGATGATGGACTCCTTTATTCAGAGTGCAGAGACCCCAAGCCTGCTGCACCCAGGAGGTTGGTTATACCTCTGACGTTTAGGGGCTTCCTATTGACACTAGCCCATGATATTCCCTTAGCAGGACACATGGGCCAGAACAAGACTTGGGACAGAATTGTCCCTCACTTTCACTGGCCCCACATGTCTGAAGAAACTAAGGAGTTTTGTCGCTCGTTTGTGACCTGCCAAGCCAGTGACAAGGCAGATGGAACAACAAAGGCCACTCTGATACCACTACCTGTGGTGGGGGTTCCCTTAGAGAGGGTTGGGATTGACATTGTTGGTCCCATGGATCCTCAGACAGCACCTGGGCACAGATGTATCCTGGTGGTGGTGAAACATGCTACTAGGTACCCAGAGGCCATTCCACTTAGGACCACTACAGCACCTGTGGTGGCAAGAGCCCTCTTGGGTGGATTCTCAAGATTGGGCTTTCCTAAGGAGGTAGTATCTGACAGGGGTGCAAACTTCATGTCAAGTTACTTGACTGCAATGTGGAAGAAGTGTGGAGTGAATTACAAGTTCACCACACCCTATCACCCACAATGCAATGGTTTGGTTGAAAGATTCAACAAAACCTTAAAGGGCATGATCAAAGGTCCCCCAGAAAAGCTTAGGCGCAGATGGGACATCCTTTTGCCTTGTCTTTTGTTTGCCTACAGGGAGGTGCCACAAAATGTCGTTGGTTACACCCCTTTTGAACTTGTTTTTGGCCATCCTGTTAGGGGTCCTTTGTGTCTAGTGAAGGAGGGATGGGAGTTACCTCTCAAACCCCCCAAACAGGACATAGTGGATTATATACTTAGTCTCCGCTCCAGGATGGCTAAGTACATGAAAAAGTCAACTAAAAACCTTGAGACTAGCCAGAAATTGCAAAAGGCCCGGCATGACCAAAAGACTGTGCTGACTGTTTACCAGCCAGGGCAGAAAGTGTGGGTGTAGGAGCCTGTGGCCCTAGAAGCCCTCCAGGACAAATGGAGTGGCTCCCATACAATTGTTGAACAGAAAGGGGAGGTCACCTACTTGGTAGTCCTTGGAACCCCTAGGAGTCCCCACAGGGTACTTCATGGCAACAGACTAAAACCATATGTTTACAGGGCAGATATGGGCTTGCTCATGGCTACAGATGAAGGACAGGAGGAATAGAGTGACCCACTCCCTGACCTGCTTTCTCAGAACCCTGATGATAGATCAATAGATGTTGTAGCCTTGGCAGGCAGCCTCCCTGTCCAGCAACAAACTGACTGCAGAAAACTTCTCAGCCAGTATAGACATATGTTTTCTCTGACTCCATGTCAGACCACCTGGTGCACTCATGAAGTGGGTACTGGGGACAGCCTGCCTGTGAAGAATAAGATCTACAGGCAACCTGACCTTGGGGCTACTTGCTGGTGTGACGAGCAGTGTGCGGCCAATTCGATTTGTTACATAAAGGCTCCCTTGAGCCATTCGGGCTGACGAGCTCTGGACCTGCACCTGCGCGCCATGAGAGGTACTCTACCTGTTTTAATTACACTTTGGCAGTCCACACGGCACCCCTTTACACTGACCTGCTCCCTGCTGACGAGAGGCAACTACCTCGAAACACAGGTCCATGGATGGCTAATGCGACACATACTTCTTTTCTAACACTGTGGCATAGGCGTACTCGCCGTCGCCACTACATCTACCAGAGTTCCTTGGGGCTACTTGCTGGTGTGACGAGCAGTGTGCGGCCAATTCGATTTGTTACATAAAGGCTCCCTTGAGCCATTCGGGCTGACGAGCTCTGGACCTGCACCTGCGCGCCATGAGAGGTACTCTACCTGTTTTAATTACACTTTGGCAGTCCACGCGGCACCCCTTTACACTGACCTGCTCCCTGCTGACGAGAGGCAACTACCTCGAAACACGTGTCCAGGGATGGCTAATGCGACACATACTTCTTTTCTAACACTGTGGCATAGGCGTACTCGCCGTCGCCACTACATCTACCAGAGTTCCTTGGGGCTACTTGCTGGTGTGACGAGCAGTGTGCGGCCAATTCGATTTGTTACATAAAGACTCCCTTGAGCCATTCGGGCTGACGAGCTCTGGACCTGCACCTGCGCGCCATGAGAGGTACTCTACCTGTTTTAATTACACTTTGGCAGTCCACGCGGCACCCCTTTACACTGACCTGCTCCCTGCTGACGAGAGGCAACTACCTCGAAACACGTGTCCAGGGATGGCTAATGCGACACATACTTCTTTTCTAACACTGTGGCATAGGCGTACTCGCCGTCGCCACTACATCTACCAGAGTTCCTTGGGGCTACTTGCTGGTGTGACGAGCAGTGTGCGGCCAATTCGATTTGTTACATAAAGGCTCCCTTCAGCCATTCGGGCTGAGGAGCTCTGGACCTGCACCTGCGCGCCATGAGAGGTACTCTACCTGTTTTAATTACACTTTGGCAGTCCACGCGGCACCCCTTTACACTGACCTGCTCCCTGCTGACGAGAGGCAAATACCTTGAAACACGTGTCCAGGGATGGCTAATGCGACACATACTTCTTTTCTAACACTGTGGCATAGGCGTACTCGCCGTCGCCACTACATCTACCAGAGTTCCTTGGGGCTACTTGCTGGTGTGATGAGCAGTGTGCGGCCAATTCGATTTGTTACATAAAGGCTCCCTTGAGCCATTCGGGCTGACGAGCTCTGGACCTGCACCTGCGCGCCATGAGAGGTACTCTACCTGTTTTAATTACACTTTGGCAGTCCACGCGGCACCCCTTTACACTGACCTGCTCCCTGCTGACGAGAGGCAACTACCTCGAAACACGTGTCCAGGGATGGCTAATGCGACACATACTTCTTTTCTAACACTGTGGCATAGGCGTACTCGCCGTCACCACTACATCTACCAGAGTTCCTTGGGGCTACTTGCTGGTGTGACGAGCAGTGTGCGGCCAATTCGATTTGTTACATAAAGGCTCCCTTGAGCCATTTGGGCTGACGAGCTCTGGACCTGCACCTGCGCGCCATGAGAGGTACTCTACCTGTTTTAATTACACTTTGGCAGTCCACGCGGCACCCCTTTACACTGACCTGCTCCCTGCTGACGAGAGGCAACTACCTCGAAACACGTGTCCAGGGATGGCTAATGCGACACATACTTCTTTTCTAACACTGTGGCATAGGCGTACTCGCCGTCGCCACTACATCTACCAGAGTTCCTTGGGGCTACTTGCTGGTGTGACGAGCAGTGTGCGGCCAATTCGATTTGTTACATAAAGGCTCCCTTGAGCCATTCGGGCTGACGAGCTCTGGACCTGCACCTGCGCGCCATGAGAGGTACTCTACCTGTTTTAATTACACTTTGGCAGTCCACGCGGCACCCCTTTACACTGACTTGCTCCCTGCTGACGAGAGGCAACTACCTCGAAACATGTGTCCAGGGATGGCTAATGCGACACATACTTCTTTTCTAACACTGTGGCATAGGCGTACTCGCCGTCGCCACTACATCTACCAGAGTTCCTTGGGGCTACTTGCTGGTGTGACGAGCAGTGTGCGGCCAATTCGATTTGTTACATAAAGGCTCCCTTGAGCCATTCGGGCTGACGACCTCTGGACCTGCACCTGCGCTCCATGAGAGGTACTCTACCTGTTTTAATTACACTTTGGCAGTCCACGCGGCACCCCTTTACACTGACCTGCTCCCTGCTGACGAGAGGCAACTACCTCAAAACACGTGTCCAGGGATGGCTAATGCGACACATACTTCTTTTCTAACACTGTGGCATAGGCGTACTCGCCGTCGCCACTACATCTACCAGAGTTCCTTGGGGCTACTTGCTGGTGTGACGAGCAGTGTGCGGCCAATTCGATTTGTTACATAAAGGCTCCCTTGAGCCATTCGGGCTGACGAGCTCTGGACCTGCACCTGCGCGCCATGAGAGGTACTCTACCTGTTTTAATTACACTTTGGCAGTCCACGCGGCACCTCTTTACACTGACCTGCTCCCTGCTGACGAGAGGCAACTACCTCGAAACCCGTGTCCAGGGATGGCTAATGCGACACATACTTCTTTTCTAACACTGTGGCATAGGCGTACTCGCCGTCGCCACTACATCTACCAGAGTTCCTTGGGGCTACTTGCTGGTGTGACGAGCAGTGTGCGGCCAATTCGATTTGTTACATAAAGGCTCCCTTGAGCCATTCGGGCTGACGAGCTCTGGACCTGCACCTGCGCGCCATGAGAGGTACTCTACCTGTTTTAATTACACTTTGGCAGTCCACGCGGCACCCCTTTACACTGACCTGCTCCCTGCTGACGAGAGGCAACTACCTCGAAACACGTGTCCAGGGATGGCTAATGCGACACATACTTCTTTTCTAACACTGTGGCATAGGCGTACTCGCCGTCGACGCTACATCTACCAGAGTTCCTTGAGGCTACTTGCTGGTGTGACGAGCAGTGTGCGGCTAATTCGATTTGTTACATAAAGGCTCCCTTGAGCCATTCGGGCTGACGAGCTCTGGACCTGCACCTGCGCGCCATGAGAGGTACTCTACCTGTTTTAATTACACTTTGGCAGTCCACGCGGCACCCCTTTACACTGACCTGCTCCCTGCTGACGAGAGGCAACTACCTCGAAACACGTGTCCAGGGATGGCTAATGCGACACATACTTCTTTTCTAACACTGTGGCATAGGCGTACTCGCCGTCGCCACTACATCTACCAGAGTTCCTTGGGGCTACTTGCTGGTGTGACGAGCAGTGTGCGGCCAATTCGATTTGTTACATAAAGGCTCCCTTGAGCCATTCGGGCTGACGAGTTCTGGACCTGCACCTGCGCGCCATGAGAGGTACTCTACCTGTTTTAATTACACTTTGGCAGTCCACGCGGCACCCCTTTACACTGACCTGCTCCCTGCTGACGAGAGGCAACTACCTCGAAACACGTGTCCAGGGATGGCTAATGCGACACATACTTCTTTTCTAACACTGTGGCATAGGCGTACTCGCCGTCGCCACTACATCTACCAGAGTTCCTTGGGGCTACTTGCTGGTGTGACGAGCAGTGTGCGGCCAATTCGATTTGTTACATAAAGGCTCCCTTCAGCCATTCGGGCTGACGAGCTCTGGACCTGCACCTGCGCGCCATGAGAGGTACTCTACCTGTTTTAATTACACTTTGGCAGTCCACGCGGCACCCCTTTACACTGACCTGCTCCCTGCTGACGAGAGGCAACTACCTCGAAACACGTGTCCAGGGATGGCTAATGCGACACATACTTCTTTTCTAACACTGTGGCATAGGCGTACTCGCCGTCGCCACTACATCTACCAGAGTTCCTTGGGGCTACTTGCTGGTGTGACGAGCAGTGTGCGGCCAATTCGATTTGTTACATAAAGGCTCCCTTGAGCCATTCGGGCTGACGAGCTCTGGACCTGCACCTGCGCGCCATGAGAGGTACTCTACCTGTTTTAATGACACTTTGGCAGTCCACGCGGCACCCCTTTAAACTGACCTGCTCCCTGCTGACGAGAGGCAACTACCTCGAAACACGTGTCCAGGGATGGCTAATGCGACACATACTTCTTTTCTAACACTGTGGCATAGGCGTACTCGCCGTCGCCACTACATCTACCAGAGTTCCTTGGGGCTACTTGCTGGTGTGACGAGCAGTGTGCGGCCAATTCGATTTGTTACATAAAGGCTCCCTTGAGCCATTCGGGCTGACGAGCTCTGGACCTGCACCTGCGCGCCATGAGAGGTACTCTACCTGTTTTAATTACACTTTGGCAGTCCACGCGGCACCCCTTTACACTGACCTGCTCCCTGCTGACGAGAGGCAACTACCTCGAAACACGTGTCCAGGGATGGCTAATGCGACACATACTTCTTTTCTAACACTGTGGCATAGGCGTACTCGCCGTCGCCACTACATCTACCAGAGTTCCTTGGGGCTACTTGCTGGTGTGACGAGCAGTGTGCGGCCAATTCGATTTGTTACATAAAGGCTCCCTTGAGCCATTCGGGCTGACGAGCTCTGGACCTGCACCTGCGCGCCATGAGAGGTACTCTACCTGTTTTAAATACACTTTGGCAGTCCACGCGGCACCCCTTTACACTGACCTGCTCCCTGCTGACGAGAGGCAACTACCTCGAAACACGTGTCCAGGGATGGCTAATGCGACACATACTTCTTTTCTAACACTGTGGCATAGGCGTACTCGCCGTCGCCACTACATCTACCAGAGTTCCTTGGGGCTACTTGCTGGTGTGACGAGCAGTGTGCGGCCAATTTGATTTGTTACATAAAGGCTCCCTTGAGCCATTCGGGCTGACGAGCTCTGGACCTGCACCTGCGCGCCATGAGAGGTACTCTACCTGTTTTAATTACACTTTGGCAGTCCACGCGGCACCCCTTTACACTGACCTGCTCCCTGCTGACGAGAGGCAACTACCTCGAAACACGTGTCCAGGGATGGCTAATGCGACACATACTTCTTTTCTAACACTGTGGCATAGGCGTACTCGCCGTCGCCACTACATCTACCAGAGTTCCTTGGGGCTACTTGCTGGTGTGACGAGCAGTGTGCAGCCAATTCGATTTGTTACATAAAGGCTCCCTTGAGCCATTCGGGCTGACGAGCTCTGGACCTGCACCTGCGCGCCATGAGAGGTACTCTACCTGTTTTAATTACACTTTGGCAGTCCACGAGGCACCCCTTTACACTGACCTGCTCCCTGCTGACGAAAGGCAACTACCTCGAAACACGTGTCCAGGGATGGCTAATGCGACACATACTTCTTTTCTAACACTGTGGCATAGGCGTACTCGCCGTCGCCACTACATCTACCAGAGTTCCTTGGGGCTACTTGCTGGTGTGATGAGCAGTGTGCGGCCAATTCGATTTGTTACATAAAGGCTCCCTTGAGCCATTCGGGCTGACGAGCTCTGGACCTGCACCTGCGCGCCATGAGAGGTACTCTACCTGTTTTAATTACACTTTGGCAGTCCACACGGCACCCCTTTACACTGACCTGCTCCCTGCTGACGAGAGGCAACTACCTCGAAACACGTGTCCAGGGATGGCTAATGTGACACATACTTATTTTCTAACACTGTGGCATAGGCGTACTCGCCGTCGCCACTACATCTACCAGAGTTCCTTGGGGCTACTTGCTGGTGTGACGAGCAGTGTGCGGCCAATTCGATTTGTTACATAAAGGCTCCCTTGAGCCATTCGGGCTGAAGAGCTCTGGACCTGCACCTGCGCGCCATGAGAGGTACTCTACCTGTTTTAATTACACTTTGGCAGTCCACGCGGCACCCCTTTACACTGACCTGCTCCCTGCTGACGAGAGGCAATTACCTCGAAACACGTGTCCAGGGATGGCTAATGCGACACATACTTCTTTTCTAACACTGTGGCATAGGCGTACTCGCCGTCGCCACTACATCTACCAGAGTTCCTTGGGGCTACTTGCTGGTGTGACGAGCAGTGTGCGGCCAATTCGATTTGTTACATAAAGGCTCCCTTGAGCCATTCGGGCTGAGGAGCTCTGGACCTGCACCTGCGCGCCATGAGAGGTACTCTACCTGTTTTAATTACACTTTGGCAGTCCACGCGGCACCCCTTTACACTGACCTGCTCCCTGCTGACGAGAGGCAACTACCTCGAAACACGTGTCCAGGGATGGCTAATGCGACACATACTTCTTTTCTAACACTGTGGCATAGGCGTACTCGCCATCGCCACTACATCTACCAGAGTTCCTTGGGGCTACTTGCTGGTGTGACGAGCAGTGTGCGGCCAATTCGATTTGTTACATAAAGGCTCCCTTGAGCCATTCGGGCTGACGAGCTCTGGACCTGCGCGCCATGAGAGGTACTCTACCTGTTTTAATTACACTTTGGCAGTCCACGCGGCACCCCTTTACACTGACCTGCTCCCTGCTGACGAGAGGCAACTACCTCGAAACACGTGTCCAGGGATGGCTAATGCGACACATACTTCTTTTCTAACACTGTGGCATAGGCGTACTCGCCGTCGCCACTACATCTACCAGAGTTCCTTGGGGCTACTTGCTGGTGTGACGAGCAGTGTGCGGCCAATTCGATTTGTTACATAAAGGCTCCCTTGAGCCATTTGGGCTGACGAGCTCTGGACCTGCACCTGCGCGCCATGAGAGGTACTCTACCTGTTTTAATTACACTTTGGCAGTCCACGCGGCACCCCTTTACACTGACATGCTCCCTGCTGACGAGAGGCAACTACCTCGAAACACGTGTCCAGGGATGGCTAATGCGACACATACTTCTTTTCTAACACTGTGGCAAAGGCGTACTCGCCGTCGCCACTACATCTACCAGAGTTCCTTGGGGCTACTTGCTGGTGTGACGAGCAGTGTGCGGCCAATTCGATTTGTTACATAAAGGCTCCCTTGAGCCATTCGGGCTGACGAGCTCTGGACCTGCACCTGCGCGCCATGAGAGGTACTCTACCTGTTTTAATTACACTTTGGCAGTCCACGCGGCACCCCTTTACACTGACCTGCTCCCTGCTGACGAGAGGCAACTACCTCGAAACATGTGTCCAGGGATGGCTAATGCGACACATACTTCTTTTCTAACACTGTGGCATAGGCGTACTCGCCGTCGCCACTACATCTACCAGAGTTCCTTGGGGCTACTTGCTGGTGTGACGAGCAGTGTGCGGCCAATTCGATTTGTTCCATAAAGGCTCCCTTGAGCCATTCGGGCTGACGAGCTCTGGACCTGCACCTGCGCGCCATGAGAGGTACTCTACCTGTTTTAATTACACTTTGGCAGTCCACGCGGCACCCCTTTACACTGACCTGCTCCCTGCTGACGAGAGGCAACTACCTCGAAACACGTGCCCAGGGATGGCTAATGCGACACATACTTCTTTTCTAACACTGTGGCATAGGCGTACTCGCCGTCGCCACTACATCTACCAGAGTTCCTTGGGGCTACTTGCTGGTGTGACGAGCAGTGTGCGGCCAATTTGATTTGTTACATAAAGGCTCCCTTGAGCCATTCGGGCTGACGAGCTCTGGACCTGCACCTGCGCGCCATGAGAGGTACTCTACCTGTTTTAATTACACTTTGGCAGTCCACGTGGCACCCCTTTACACTGACCTGCTCCCTGCTGACGAGAGGCAACTACCTCGAAACACGTGTCCAGGGATGGCTAATGCGACACATACTTCTTTTCTAACACTGTGGCATAGGCGTACTCGCCGTCGCCACTACATCTACCAGAGTTCCTTGGGGCTACTTGCTGGTGTGACGAGCAGTGTGCGGCCAATTCGATTTGTTACATAAAGGCTCCCTTGAGCCATTCGGGCTGACGAGCTCTGGACCTGCACCTGCGCGCCATGAGAGGTACTCTACCTGTTTTAATTACACTTTGGCAGTCCACGCGGCACCTCTTTACACTGACCTGCTCCCTGCTGACGAGAGGCAACTACCTCGAAACACGTGTCCAGGGATGGCTAATGCGACACATACTTCTTTTCTAACACTGTGGCATAGGCGTACTCGCCGTCGCCACTACATCTACCAGAGTTCCTTGGGGCTACTTGCTGGTGTGACGAGCAGTGTGCAGCCAATTCGATTTGTTACATAAAGGCTCCCTTGAGCCATTCGGGCTGACGAGCTCTGGACCTGCGCGCCATGAGAGGTACTCTACCTGTTTTAGTTACACTTTGGCAGTCCACGAGGCACCCCTTTACACTGACCTGCTCCCTGCTGACGAGAGGCAACTACCTCGAAACACGTGTCCAGGGATGGCTAATGCGACACATACTTCTTTTCTAACACTGTGGCATAGGCGTACTCGCCGTCGCCACTACATCTACCAGAGTTCCTTGGGGCTACTTGCTGGTGTGATGAGCAGTGTGCGGCCAATTCGATTTGTTACATAAAGGCTCCCTTGAGCCATTCGGGCTGACGAGCTCTGGACCTGCACCTGCGTGCCATGAGAGGTACTCTACCTGTTTTAATTACACTTTGGCAGTCCACGCGGCACCCCTTTACACTGACCTGCTCCCTGCTGACGAGAGGCAACTACCTCGAAACACGTGTCCAGGGATGGCTAATGCGACACATACTTCTTTTCTAACACTGTGGCATAGGCGTACTCGCCGTCGCCACTACATCTACCAGAGTTCCTTGGGGCTACTTGCTGGTGTGACGAGCAGTGTGCGGCCAATTCGATTTGTTACATAAAGGCTCCCTTGAGCCATTCGGGCTGACGAGCTCTGGACCTGCACCTGCGCGCCATGAGAGGTACTCTACCTGTTTTAATTACACTTTGGCAGTCCACGCGGCACCCCTTTACACTGACCTGCTCCCTGCTGATGAGAGGCAACTACCTCGAAACACGTGTCCAGGGATGGCTAATGCGACACATACTTCTTTTCTAACACTGTGGCATAGGCGTACTCGCCGTCGCCACTACATCTACCAGAGTTCCTTGGGGCTACTTGCTGGTGTGACGAGCAGTGTGCGGCCAATTCGATTTGTTACATAAAGGCTCCCTTGAGCCATTCGGGCTGACGAGCTCTGGACCTGCACCTGCGCGCCATGAGAGGTACTCTACCTGTTTTAATTACACTTTGGCAGTCCACGCGGCACCCCTTTACACTGACCTGCTCCCTGCTGACGAGAGGCAACTACCTCGAAACACGTGTCCAGGGATGGCTAATGCGACACATACTTCTTTTCTAACACTGTGGCATAGGCGTACTCGCCATCGCCACTACATCTACCAGAGTTCCTTGGGGCTACTTGCTGGTGTGACGAGCAGTGTGCGGCCAATTCGATTTGTTACATAAAGGCTCCCTTGAGCCATTCGGGCTGACGAGCTCTGGACCTGCGCGCCATGAGAGGTACTCTACCTGTTTTAATTACACTTTGGCAGTCCACGCGGCACCCCTTTACACTGACCTGCTCCCTGCTGATGATAGGCAACTACCTCGAAACACGTGTCCAGGGATGGCTAATGCGACACATACTTCTTTTCTAACACTGTGGCATAGGCGTACTCGCCGTCGCCACTACATCTACCAGAGTTCCTTGGGGCTACTTGCTGGTGTGACGAGCAGTGTGCGGCCAATTCGATTTGTTACATAAAGGCTCCCTTGAGCCATTCGGGCTGACGAGCTCTGGACCTGCACCTGCGCGCCATGAGAGGTACTCTACCTGTTTTAATTACACTTTGGCAGTCCACGCGGCACCCCTTTACACTGACATGCTCCCTGCTGACGAGAGGCAACTACCTCGAAACACGTGTCCAGGGATGGCTAATGCGACACATACTTCTTTTCTAACACTGTGGCATAGGCGTACTCGCCGTCGCCACTACATCTACCAGAGTTCCTTGGGGCTACTTGCTGGTGTGACGAGCAGTGTGCGGCCAATTCGATTTGTTACATAAAGGCTCCCTTGAGCCATTCGGGCTGACGAGCTCTGGACCTGCACCTGCGCGCCATGAGAGGTACTCTACCTGTTTTAATTACACTTTGGCAGTCCACGCGGCACCCCTTTACACTGACCTGCTCCCTGCTGACGAGAGGCAACTACCTCGAAACACGTGTCCAGGGATGGCTAATGCGACACATACTTCTTTTCTAACACTGTGGCATAGGCGTACTCGCCGTCGCCACTACATCTACCAGAGTTCCTTGGGGCTACTTGCTGGTGTGACGAGCAGTGTGCGGCCAATTCGATTTGTTACATAAAGGCTCCCTTCAGCCATTCGGGCTGACGAGCTCTGGACCTGCACCTGCGCGCCATGAGAGGTACTCTACCTGTTTTAATTATACTTTGGCAGTCCACGCGGCACCCCTTTACACTGACCTGCTCCCTGCTGACGAGAGGCAACTACCTCGAAACACGTGTCCTGGGATGGCTAATGCGACACATACTTCTTTTCTAACACTGTGGCATAGGCATACTCGCCGTCGCCACTACATCTACCAGAGTTCCTTGGGGCTACTTGCTGGTGTGACGAGCAGTGTGCGGACAATTCGATTTGTTACATAAAGGCTCCCTTGAGCCATTTGGGCTGACGAGCTCTGGACCTGCACCTGCGCGCCATGAGAGGTACTCTACCTGTTTTAATTACACTTTGGCAGTCCACGCGGCACCCCTTTACACTGACCTGCTACCTGCTGACGAGAGGCAACTACCTCGAAACACGTGTCCAGGGATGGCTAATGCGACACATACTTCTTTTCTAACACTGTGGCATAGGCGTACTCGCCGTCGCCACTACATCTACCAGAGCTCCTTGGGGCTACTTGCTGGTGTGACGAGCAGTGTGCGGCCAATTCGATTTGTTACATAAAGGCTCCCTTGAGCCATTCGGGCTGGTCAGGACAGGAGGAAGATCTTTCAAGGTTGCAGCAGCTAAACTTTGGAACAGCTTGCCTTTGGATGTCCGTCAAACAAGGAAACTTCTCCCTTTTAGGAAACGGGTCAAAACGTGGCTGTTCCCTAAACGTTAATTGTCCATTATCTTAATGTCCTCTCCCAGTGCACCTATTTTAGGAGTTATCTTCAGCGCCAGGATACCTGTAAGGTGACAGCTGCGCTATATAAATGTTTTAAATAAATAAATAAATAAATAATTCGGGCTGACGAGCTCTGGACCTGCACCTGCGCGCCATGAGAGGTACTCTACCTGTTTTAATTACACTTTGGCAGTCCACGCGGCACCCCTTTACACTGACCTGCTCCCTGCTGACGAGAGGCAACTACCTCGAAACACGTGTCCAGGGATGGCTAATGCGACACATACTTCTTTTCTAACACTGTGGCATAGGCGTACTCGCCGTCGCCACTACATCTACCAGAGTTCCTTGGGGCTACTTGCTGGTGTGTCGAGCAGTGTGCGGCCAATTCGATTTGTTACATAAAGGCTCCCTTGAGCCATTCGGGCTGACGAGCTCTGGACCTGCACCTGCGCGCCATGAGAGGTACTCTACCTGTTTTAATTACACTTTGGCAGTCCACGCGGCACCCCTTTACACTGACCTGCTCCCTGCTGACGAGAGGCAACTACCTCGAAACACGTGTCATGGGATGGCTAATGCGACACATACTTCTTTTCTAACACTGTGGCATAGGCGTACTCGCCGTCACCACTACATCTACCAGAGTTCCTTGGGGCTACTTGCTGGTGTGACGAGCAGTGTGCGGCCAATTCGATTTGTTACATAAAGGCTCCCTTGAGCCATTCGGGCTGACGAGCTCTGGACCTGCACCTGCGTGCCATGAGAGGTACTCTACCTGTTTTAATTACACTTTGGCAGTCCACGCGGCACCCCTTTACACTGACCTGCTCCCTGCTGACGAGAGGCAACTACCTCGAAACATGTGTCCAGGGATGGCTAATGCGACACATACTTCTTTTCTAACACTGTGGCATAGGCGTACTCACCGTCGCCACTACATCTACCAGAGTTCCTTGGGGCTACTTGCTGGTGTGACGAGCAGTGTGCGGCCAATTCGATTTGTTACATAAAGGCTCCCTTGAGCCATTCGGGCTGACGAGCTCTGGACCTGCACCTGCGCGCCATGAGAGGTACTCTACCTGTTTTAATTACACTTTGGCAGTCCACGCGGCACCCCTTTACACTGACCTGCTCCCTGCTGACGAGAGGCAACTACCTCGAAACACGTGTCCAGGGATGGCTTATGCGACACAGACTTCTTTTCTAACACTGTGGCATAGGCGTACTCGCCGTCGCCACTACATCTACCAGAGTTCCTTGGGGCTACTTGCTGGTGTGACGAGCAGTGTGCGGCCAATTCAATTTGTTACATAAAGGCTCCCTTGAGCCATTCGGGCTGACGAGCTCTGAACCTTCACCTGTGCGCCATGAGAGGTACTCTACCTGTTTTAATTACACTTTGGCAGTCCACGTGGCACCCCTTTACACTGACCTGCTCCCTGCTGACGAGAGGCAACTACCTCGAAACACGTGTCCAGGGATGGCTAATGCGACACATACTTCTTTTCTAACACTGTGGCATAGGCGTACTCGCCGTCACCACTACATCTACCAGAGTTCCTTGGGGCTACTTGCTGGTGTGACGAGCAGTGTGCGGCCAATTCGATTTGTTACATAAAGGCTCCCTTGAGCCATTCGGGCTGACGAGCTCTGGACCTGCACCTGCGCGCCATGAGAGGTACTCTACCTGTTTTAAATACACTTTGGCAGTCCACGCTGCACCCCTTTACACTGACCTGCTCCCTGCTGACGAGAGGCAACTACCTCGAAACACGTGTCCAGGGATGGCTAATGCGACACATACTTCTTTTCTAACACTGTGGCATAGGCGTACTCCCCGTCGCCACTACATCTACCAGAGTTCCTTGGGGCTACTTGCTGGTGTGACGAGCAGTGTGTGGCCAATTCAATTTGTTACATAAAGGCTCCCTTGAGCCATTCGGGCTGACGAGCTCTGGACCTGCACCTGCGCGCCATGAGAGGTACTCTACCTGTTTTAATTACACTTTGGCAGTCCACGCGGCACCCCTTTACACTGACCTGCTCCTTGCTGACGAGAGGCAACTACCTCGAAACACGTGTCCAGGGATGGCTAATGCGACACATACTTCTTTTCTAACACTGTGGCATAGGCGTACTCGCCGTCGCCACTACATCTACCAGAGTTCCTTGGGGCTACTTGCTGGTGTGACGAGCAGTGTGCGGCCAATTCGATTTGTTACATAAAGGCTCCCTTCAGCCATTCGGGCTGACGAGCTCTGGACCTGCACCTGCGCGCCATGAGAGGTACTCTACCTGTTTTAATTACACTTTGGCAGTCCACGCAGCACCTCTTTACACTGACCTGCTCCCTGCTGACGAGAGGCAACTACCTCGAAACACGTGTCTAGGGATGGCTAATGCGACACATACTTCTTTTCTAACACTGTGGCATAGGCGTACTCGCCGTCGCCACTACATCTACCAGAGTTCCTTGGGGCTACTTGCTGGTGTGACGAGCAGTGTGCGGCCAATTCGATTTGTTACATAAAGGCTCCCTTGAGCCATTCGGGCTGACGAGCTCTGGACCTGCACCTGCGCGCCATGAGAGGTACTCTACCTGTTTTAATTACACTTTGGCAGTCCACGAGGCACCCCTTTACACTGACCTGCTCCCTGCTGACGAGAGGCAACTACCTCGAAACACGTGTCCAGGGATGGCTAATGCGACACATACTTCTTTTCTAACACTGTGGCATAGGCGTACTCTCCGTCGCCACTACATCTACCAGAGTTCCTTGGGGCTACTTGCTGGTGTGACGAGCAGTGTGCGGCCAATTCGATTTGTTACATAAAGGCTCCCTTCAGCCATTCGGGCTGACGAGCTCTGGACCTGCACCTGCGCGCCATGAGAGGTACTCTACCTGTTTTAATTACACTTTGGCAGTCCACGCGGAACCCCTTTACACTGACCTGTTCCCTGCTGACGAGAGACAACTACTTCGAAACACGTGTCCAGGGATGGCTAATGCGACACATACTTCTTTTCTAACACTGTGGCATAGGCGTACTCGCCGTCGCCACTACATCTACCAGAGTTCCTTGGGGCTACTTGCTGGTGTGACGAGCAGTGTGCGGCCAATTCGATTTGTTACATAAAGGCTCCCTTGAGCCATTCGGGCTGACGAGCTCTGGACCTGCACCTGCGCGCCATGAGAGGTACTCTACCTGTTTTAATTACACTTTGGCAGTCCACGCGGCACCCCTTTACACTGACCTGCTCCCTGCTGACGAGAGGCAACTACCTCGAAACACGTGTCCAGGGATGGCTAATGCGACACATACTTCTTTTCTAACACTGTGGCATAGGCGTACTCGCCGTCGCCACTACATCTACCAGAGTTCCTTGGGGCTACTTGCTGGTGTGACGAGCAGTGTGCGGCCAATTCGATTTGTTACATAAAGGCTCCCTTCAGCCATTCGGGCTGACGAGCTCTGGACCTGCACCTGCGCGCCATGAGAGGTACTCTACCTGTTTTAATTACACTTTGGCAGTCCACGCGGCACCCCTTTACACTGACCTGCTCCCTGCTGACGAGAGGCAACTACCTCGAAACACGTGTCCAGGGATGGCTAATGCGACACATACTTCTTTTCTAACACTGTGGCATAGGCGTACTCGCCATCGCCACTACATCTACCAGAGTTCCTTGGGGCTACTTGCTGGTGTGACGAGCAGTGTGCGGCCAATTCGATTTGTTACATAAAGGCTCCCTTGAGCCATTCGGGCTGACGAGCTCTGGACCTGCACCTGCGCGCCATGAGAGGTACTCTACCTGTTTTAATGACACTTTGGCAGTCCACGCGGCACCCCTTTACACTGACCTGCTCCCTGCTGACGAGAGGCAACTACCTCGAAACACGTGTCCAGGGATGGCTAATGCGACACATACTTCTTTTCTAACACTGTGGCATAGGCGTACTCGCCGTCGCCACTACATCTACCAGAGTTCCTTGGGGCTACTTGCTGGTGTGACGAGCAGTGTGCGGCCAATTCGATTTGTTACATAAAGGCTCCCTTGAGCCATTCGGGCTGACGAGCTCTGGACCTGCACCTGCGCGCCATGAGAGGTACTCTACCTGTTTTAATTACACTTTGGCAGTCCACGCGGCACCCCTTTACACTGACCTGCTCCCTGCTGACGAGAGGCAACTACCTCGAAACACGTGTCCAGGGATGGCTAATGCGACACATACTTCTTTTCTAACACTGTGGCATAGGCGTACTCGCCGTCGCCACTACATCTACCAGAGTTCCTTGGGGCTACTTGCTGGTGTGACGAGCAGTGTGCGGCCAATTCGATTTGTTACATAAAGGCTCCCTTGAGCCATTCGGGCTGACGAGCTCTGGACCTGCACCTGCGCGCCATGAGAGGTACTCTACCTGTTTTAAATACACTTTGGCAGTCCACGCGGCACCCCTTTACACTGACCTGCTCCCTGCTGACGAGAGGCAACTACCTCGAAACACGTGTCCAGGGATGGCTAATGCGACACATACTTCTTTTCTAACACTGTGGCATAGGCGTACTCGTCGTCGCCACTACATCTACCAGAGTTCCTTGGGGCTACTTGCTGGTGTGACGAGCAGTGTGCGGCCAATTCGATTTGTTACATAAAGGCTCCCTTGAGCCATTCAGGCTGACGAGCTCTGGACCTGCACCTGCGCGCCATGAGAGGTACTCTACCTGTTTTAATTACACTTTGGCAGTCCACGCGGCACCTCTTTACACTGACCTGCTCCCTGCTGACGAGAGGCAACTACCTCGAAACACGTGTCCAGGGATGGCTAATGCGACACATACTTCTTTTCTAACACTGTGGCATAGGCGTACTCGCCGTCGACACTACATCTACCAGAGTTCCTTGGGGCTACTTGCTGGTGTGACGAGCAGTGTGCGGCCAATTCGATTTGTTACATAAAGGCTCCCTTCAGCCATTCGGGCTGACGAGCTCTGGACCTGCACCTGCGCGCCATGAGAGGTACTCTACCTGTTTTAATTACACTTTGGCAGTCCACGCGGCACCCCTTTACACTGACCTGCTCCCTGCTGACGAGAGGCAACTACCTCGAAACACGTGTCCAGGGATGGCTAATGCGACACATACTTCTTTTCTAACACTGTGGCATAGGCGTACTCGCCGTCGCCACTACATCTACCAGAGTTCCTTGGGGCTACTTGCTGGTGTGACGAGCAGTGTGCGGCCACGTCGATTTGTTACATAAAGGCTCCCTTGAGCCATTCGGGCTGACGAGCTCTGGACCTGCACCTGCGCGCCATGAGAGGTACTCTACCTGTTTTAATGACACTTTGGCAGTCCACGCGGCACCCCTTTACACTGACCTGCTCCCTGCTGACGAGAGGCAACTACCTCGAAACACGTGTCCAGGGATGGCTAATGCGACACATACTTCTTTTCTAACACTGTGGCATAGGCGTACTCGCCGTCGCCACTACATCTACCAGAGTTCCTTGGGGCTACTTGCTGGTGTGACGAGCAGTGTGCGGCCAATTCGATTTGTTACATAAAGGCTCCCTTGAGCCATTCGGGCTGACGAGCTCTGGACCTGCACCTGCGCGCCATGAGAGGTACTCTACCTGTTTTAATTACACTTTGGCAGTCCACGCGGCACCCCTTTACACTGACCTGCTCCCTGCTGACGAGAGGCAACTACCTCGAAACACGTGTCCAGGGATGGCTAATGCGACACATACTTCTTTTCTAACACTGTGGCATAGGCGTACTCGCCGTCGCCACTACATCTACCAGAGTTCCTTGGGGCTACTTGCTGGTGTGACGAGCAGTGTGCGGCCAATTCGATTTGTTACATAAAGGCTCCCTTGAGCCATTCGGGCTGACGAGCTCTGGACCTGCACCTGCGCGCCATGAGAGGTACTCTACCTGTTTTAAATACACTTTGGCAGTCCACGCGGCACCCCTTTACACTGACCTGCTCCCTGCTGACGAGAGGCAACTACCTCGAAACACGTGTCCAGGGATGGCTAATGCGACACATACTTCTTTTCTAACACTGTGGCATAGGCGTACTCGCCGTCGCCACTACATCTACCAGAGTTCCTTGGGGCTACTTGCTGGTGTGACGAGCAGTGTGCGGCCAATTTGATTTGTTACATAAAGGCTCCCTTGAGCCATTCGGGCTGACGAGCTCTGGACCTGCACCTGCGCGCCATGAGAGGTACTCTACCTGTTTTAATTACACTTTGGCAGTCCACGCGGCACCCCTTTACACTGACCTGCTCCCTGCTGACGAGAGGCAACTACCTCGAAACACGTGTCCAGGGATGGCTAATGCGACACATACTTCTTTTCTAACACTGTGGCATAGGCGTACTCGTCGTCGCCACTACATCTACCAGAGTTCCTTGGGGCTACTTGCTGGTGTGACGAGCAGTGTGCGGCCAATTCGATTTGTTACATAAAGGCTCCCTTGAGCCATTCAGGCTGACGAGCTCTGGACCTGCACCTGCGCGCCATGAGAGGTACTCTACCTGTTTTAATTACACTTTGGCAGTCCACGCGGCACCTCTTTACACTGACCTGCTCCCTGCTGACGAGAGGCAACTACCTCGAAACACGTGTCCAGGGATGGCTAATGCGACACATACTTCTTTTCTAACACTGTGGCATAGGCGTACTCGCCGTCGACACTACATCTACCAGAGTTCCTTGGGGCTACTTGCTGGTGTGACGAGCAGTGTGCAGCCAATTCGATTTGTTACATAAAGGCTCCCTTGAGCCATTCAGGCTGACGAGCTCTGGACCTGCACCTGCGCGCCATGAGAGGTACTCTACCTGTTTTAATTACACTTTGGCAGTCCACGAGGCACCCCTTTACACTGACCTGCTCCCTGCTGACGAAAGGCAACTACCTCGAAACACGTGTCCAGGGATGGCTAATGCGACACATACTTCTTTTCTAACACTGTGGCATAGGCGTACTCGCCGTCGCCACTACATCTACCAGAGTTCCTTGGGGCTACTTGCTGGTGTGATGAGCAGTGTGCGGCCAATTCGATTTGTTACATAAAGGCTCCCTTGAGCCATTCGGGCTGACGAGCTCTGGACCTGCACCTGCGCGCCATGAGAGGTACTCTACCTGTTTTAATTACACTTTGGCAGTCCACACGGCACCCCTTTACACTGACCTGCTCCCTGCTGACGAGAGGCAACTACCTCGAAACACGTGTCCAGGGATGGCTAATGTGACACATACTTATTTTCTAACACTGTGGCATAGGCGTACTCGCCGTCGCCACTACATCTACCAGAGTTCCTTGGGGCTACTTGCTGGTGTGACGAGCAGTGTGCGGCCAATTCGATTTGTTACATAAAGGCTCCCTTGAGCCATTCGGGCTGAAGAGCTCTGGACCTGCACCTGCGCGCCATGAGAGGTACTCTACCTGTTTTAATTACACTTTGGCAGTCCACGCGGCACCCCTTTACACTGACCTGCTCCCTGCTGACGAGAGGCAATTACCTCGAAACACGTGTCCAGGGATGGCTAATGCGACACATACTTCTTTTCTAACACTGTGGCATAGGCGTACTCGCCGTCGCCACTACATCTACCAGAGTTCCTTGGGGCTACTTGCTGGTGTGACGAGCAGTGTGCGGCCAATTCGATTTGTTACATAAAGGCTCCCTTGAGCCATTCGGGCTGAGGAGATCTGGACCTGCACCTGCGCGCCATGAGAGGTACTCTACCTGTTTTAATTACACTTTGGCAGTCCACGCGGCACCCCTTTACACTGACCTGCTCCCTGCTGACGAGAGGCAACTACCTCGAAACACGTGTCCAGGGATGGCTAATGCGACACATACTTCTTTTCTAACACTGTGGCATAGGCGTACTCGCCATCGCCACTACATCTACCAGAGTTCCTTGGGGCTACTTGCTGGTGTGACGAGCAGTGTGCGGCCAATTCGATTTGTTACATAAAGGCTCCCTTGAGCCATTCGGGCTGACGAGCTCTGGACCTGCGCGCCATGAGAGGTACTCTACCTGTTTTAATTACACTTTGGCAGTCCACGCGGCACCCCTTTACACTGACCTGCTCCCTGCTGACGAGAGGCAACTACCTCGAAACACGTGTCCAGGGATGGCTAATGCGACACATACTTCTTTTCTAACACTGTGGCATAGGCGTACTCGCCGTCGCCACTACATCTACCAGAGTTCCTTGGGACTACTTGCTGGTGTGACGAGCAGTGTGCGGCCAATTCGATTTGTTACATAAAGGCTCCCTTGAGCCATTTGGGCTGACGAGCTCTGGACCTGCACCTGCGCGCCATGAGAGGTACTCTACCTGTTTTAATTACACTTTGGCAGTCCACGCGGCACCCCTTTACACTGACATGCTCCCTGCTGACGAGAGGCAACTACCTCGAAACACGTGTCCAAGGATGGCTACTTCGACACATACTTCTTTTCTAACACTGTGGCAAAGGCGTACTCGCCGTCGCCACTACATCTACCAGAGTTCCTTGGGGCTACTTGCTGGTGTGACGAGCAGTGTGCGGCCAATTCGATTTGTTACATAAAGGCTCCCTTGAGCCATTCGGGCTGACGAGCTCTGGACCTGCACCTGCGCGCCATGAGAGGTACTCTACCTGTTTTAATTACACTTTGGCAGTCCACGCGGCACCCCTTTACACTGACCTGCTCCCTGCTGACGAGAGGCAACTACCTCGAAACACGTGCCCAGGGATGGCTAATGCGACACATACTTCTTTTCTAACAGTGTGGCATAGGCGTACTCGCCGTCGCCACTACATCTACCAGAGTTCCTTGGGGCTACTTGCTGGTGTGACGAGCAGTGTGCGGCCAATTTGATTTGTTACATAAAGGCTCCCTTGAGCCATTCGGGCTGACGAGCTCTGGACCTGCACCTGCGCGCCATGAGAGGTACTCTACCTGTTTTAATTACACTTTGGCAGTCCACGTGGCACCCCTTTACACTGACCTGCTCCCTGCTGACGAGAGGCAACTACCTCGAAACACGTGTCCAGGGATGGCTAATGCGACACATACTTCTTTTCTAACACTGTGGCATAGGCGTACTCGCCGTCGCCACTACATCTACCAGAGTTCCTTGGGGCTACTTGCTGGTGTGACGAGCAGTGTGCGGCCAATTCGATTTGTTACATAAAGGCTCCCTTGAGCCATTCGGGCTGACGAGCTCTGGACCTGCACCTGCGCGCCATGAGAGGTACTCTACCTGTTTTAATTACACTTTGGCAGTCCACGCGGCACCTCTTTACACTGACCTGCTCCCTGCTGACGAGAGGCAACTACCTCGAAACACGTGTCCAGGGATGGCTAATGCGACACATACTTCTTTTCTAACACTGTGGCATAGGCGTACTCGCCGTCGCCACTACATCTACCAGAGTTCCTTGGGGCTACTTGCTGGTGTGACGAGCAGTGTGCAGCCAATTCGATTTGTTATATAAAGGCTCCCTTGAGCCATTCGGGCTGACGAGCTCTGGACCTGCGCGCCATGAGAGGTACTCTACCTGTTTTAATTACACTTTGGCAGTCCACGAGGCACCCCTTTACACTGACCTGCTCCCTGCTGACGAGAGGCAACTACCTCGAAACACGTGTCCAGGGATGGCTAATGCGACACATACTTCTTTTCTAACACTGTGGCATAGGCGTACTCGCCGTCGCCACTACATCTACCAGAGTTCCTTGGGGCTACTTGCTGGTGTGATGAGCAGTGTGCGGACAATTCGATTTGTTACATAAAGGCTCCCTTGAGCCATTCGGGCTGACGAGCTCTGGACCTGCACCTGCGTGCCATGAGAGGTACTCTACCTGTTTTAATTACACTTTGGCAGTCCACGCGGCACCCCTTTACACTGACCTGCTCCCTGCTGACGAGAGGCAACTACCTCGAAACACGTGTCCAGGGATGGCTAATGCGACACATACTTCTTTTCTAACACTGTGGCATAGGCGTACTCGCTGTCGCCACTACATCTACCAGAGTTCCTTGGGGCTACTTGCTGGTGTGACGAGCAGTGTGCGGCCAATTCGATTTGTTACATAAAGGCTCCCTTGAGCCATTCGGGCTGACGAGCTCTGGACCTGCACCTGCGCGCCATGAGAGGTACTCTACCTGTTTTAATTACACTTTGGCAGTCCACGCGGCACCCCTTTACACTGACCTGCTCCCTGCTGATGAGAGGCAACTACCTCGAAACACGTGTCCAGGGATGGCTAATGCGACACATACTTCTTTTCTAACACTGTGGCATAGGCGTACTCGCCGTCGCCACTACATCTACCAGAGTTCCTTGGGGCTACTTGCTGGTGTGACGAGCAGTGTGCGGCCAATTCGATTTGTTACATAAAGGCTCCCTTGAGCCATTCGGGCTGACGAGCTCTGGACCTGCACCTGCGCGCCATGAGAGGTACTCTACCTGTTTTAATTACACTTTGGCAGTCCATGCGGCACCCCTTTACACTGACCTGCTCCCTGCTGACGAGAGGCAACTACCTCGAAACACGTGTCCAGGGATGGCTAATGCGACACATACTTCTTTTCTAACACTGTGGCATAGGCGTACTCGCCGTCGCCACTACATCTACCAGAGTTCCTTGGGGCTACTTGCTGGTGTGACGAGCAGTGTGCGGCCAATTCGATTTGTTACATAAAGGCTCCCTTGAGCCATTCGGGCTGAGGAGCTCTGGACCTGCGCGCCATGAGAGGTACTCTACCTGTTTTAATTACACTTTGGCAGTCCACGCGGCACCCCTTTACACTGACCTGCTCCCTGCTGATGATAGGCAACTACCTCGAAACACGTGTCCAGGGATGGCTAATGCGACACATACTTCTTTTCTAACACTGTGGCATAGGCGTACTCGCCGTCGCCACTACATCTACCAGAGTTCCTTGGGGCTACTTGCTGGTGTGACGAGCAGTGTGCGGCCAATTCGATTTGTTACATAAAGGCTCCCTTGAGCCATTCGGGCTGACGAGCTCTGGACCTGCACCTGCGCGCCATGAGAGGTACTCTACCTGTTTTAATTACACTTTGGCAGTCCACGCGGCACCCCTTTACACTGACATGCTCCCTGCTGACGAGAGGCAACTACCTCGAAACACGTGTCCAGGGATGGCTAATGCGACACATACTTCTTTTCTAACACTGTGGCATAGGCGTACTCGCCGTCGCCACTACATCTACCAGAGTTCCTTGGGGCTACTTGCTGGTGTGACGAGCAGTGTGCGGCCAATTCGATTTGTTACATAAAGGCTCCCTTGAGCCATTCGGGCTGACGAGCTCTGGACCTGCACCTGCGCGCCATGAGAGGTACTCTACCTGTTTTAATTACACTTTGGCAGTCCACGCGGCACCCCTTTACACTGACCTGCTCCCTGCTGACGAGAGGCAACTACCTCGAAACACGTGTCCAGGGATGGCTAATGCGACACATACTTCTTTTCTAACACTGTGGCATAGGCGTACTCGCCGTCGCCACTACATCTACCAGAGTTCCTTGGGGCTACTTGCTGGTGTGACGAGCAGTGTGCGGCCAATTCGATTTGTTACATAAAGGCTCCCTTGAGCCATTCGGGCTGACGAGCTCTGGACCTGCACCTGCGCGCCATGAGAGGTACTCTACCTGTTTTAATTACACTTTGGCAGTCCACGCGGCACCCCTTTACACTGACCTGCTCCCTGCTGACGAGAGGCAACTACCTCGAAACACGTGTCCTGGGATGGCTAATGCGACACATACTTCTTTTCTAACACTGTGGCATAGGCATACTCGCCGTCGCCACTACATCTACCAGAGTTCCTTGGGGCTACTTGCTGGTGTGACGAGCAGTGTGCGGACAATTCGATTTGTTACATAAAGGCTCCCTTGAGCCATTTGGGCTGACGAGCTCTGGACCTGCACCTGCGCGCCATGAGAGGTACTCTACCTGTTTTAATTACACTTTGGCAGTCCACGCGGCACCCCTTTACACTGACCTGCTACCTGCTGACGAGAGGCAACTACCTCGAAACACGTGTCCAGGGATGGCTAATGCGACACATACTTCTTTTCTAACACTGTGGCATAGGCGTACTCGCCGTCGCCACTACATCTACCAGAGCTCCTTGGGGCTACTTGCTGGTGTGACGAGCAGTGTGCGGCCAATTCGATTTGTTACATAAAGGCTCCCTTGAGCCATTCGGGCTGGTCAGGACAGGAGGAAGATCTTTCAAGGTTGCAGCAGCTAAACTTTGGAACAGCTTGCCTTTGGATGTCCGTCAAACAAGGGAACTTCTCCCTTTTAGGAAACGGGTCAAAACGTGGCTGTTCCCTAAACGTTAATTGTCCATTATCTTAATGTCCTCTCCCAGTGCACCTATTTTAGGAGTTATCTTCAGCGCCAGGATACCTGTAAGGTGACAGCTGCGCTATATAAATGTTTTAAATAAATAAATAAATAAATAATTCGGGCTGACGAGCTCTGGACCTGCACCTGCGCGCCATGAGAGGTACTCTACCTGTTTTAATTACACTTTGGCAGTCCACGCGGCACCCCTTTACACTGACCTGCTCCCTGCTGACGAGAGGCAACTACCTCGAAACACGTGTCCAGGGATGGCTAATGCGACACATACTTCTTTTCTAACACTGTGGCATAGGCGTACTCGCCGTCGCCACTACATCTACCAGAGTTCCTTGGGGCTACTTGCTGGTGTGACGAGCAGTGTGCGGCCAATTCGATTTGTTACATAAAGGCTCCCTTGAGCCATTCGGGCTGACGAGCTCTGGACCTGCACCTGCGCGCCATGAGAGGTACTCTACCTGTTTTAATTACACTTTGGCAGTCCACGCGGCACCCCTTTACACTGACCTGCTCCCTGCTGACGAGAGGCAACTACCTCGAAACACGTGTCCAGGGATGGCTAATGCGACACATACTTCTTTTCTAACACTGTGGCATAGGCGTACTCGCCGTCGCCACTACATCTACCAGAGTTCCTTGGGGCTACTTGCTGGTGTGACGAGCAGTGTGCGGCCAATTCGATTTGTTACATAAAGGCTCCCTTGAGCCATTCGGGCTGATGAGCTCTGGACCTGCACCTGCGTGCCATGAGAGGTACTCTACCTGTTTTAATTACACTTTGGCAGTCCACGCGGCACCCCTTTACACTGACCTGCTCCCTGCTGACGAGAGGCAACTACCTCGAAACATGTGTCCAGGGATGGCTAATGCGACACATACTTCTTTTCTAACACTGTGGCATAGGCGTACTCACCGTCGCCACTACATCTACCAGAGTTCCTTGGGGCTACTTGCTGGTGTGCCGAGCAGTGTGCGGCCAATTCGATTTGTTACATAAAGGCTCCCTTGAGCCATTCGGGCTGACGAGCTCTGGACCTGCACCTGCGCGCCATGAGAGGTACTCTACCTGTTTTAATTACACTTTGGCAGTCCACGCGGCACCCCTTTACACTGACCTGCTCCCTGCTGACGAGAGGCAACTACCTCGAAACACGTGTCCAGGGATGGCTTATGCGACACAGACTTCTTTTCTAACACTGTGGCATAGGCGTACTCGCCGTCGCCACTACATCTACCAGAGTTCCTTGGGGCTACTTGCTGGTGTGACGAGCAGTGTGCGGCCAATTCGATTTGTTACATAAAGGCTCCCTTGAGCCATTCGGGCTGACGAGCTCTGAACCTTCACCTGCGCGCCATGAGAGGTACTCTACCTGTTTTAATTACACTTTGGCAGTCCACGTGGCACCCCTTTACACTGACCTGCTCCCTGCTGACGAGAGGCAACTACCTCGAAACACGTGTCCAGGGATGGCTAATGCGACACATACTTCTTTTCTAACACTGTGGCATAGGCGTACTCGCCGTCACCACTACATCTACCAGAGTTCCTTGGGGCTACTTGCTGGTGTGACGAGCAGTGTGCGGCCAATTCGATTTGTTACATAAAGGCTCCCTTGAGCCATTCGGGCTGACGAGCTCTGGACCTGCACCTGCGCGCCATGAGAGGTACTCTACCTGTTTTAAATACACTTTGGCAGTCCACGCTGCACCCCTTTACACTGACCTGCTCCCTGCTGACGAGAGGCAACTACCTCGAAACACGTGTCCAGGGATGGCTAATGCGACACATACTTCTTTTCTAACACTGTGGCATAGGCGTACTCCCCGTCGCCACTACATCTACCAGAGTTCCTTGGGGCTACTTGCTGGTGTGACGAGCAGTGTGCGGCCAATTCGATTTGTTACATAAAGGCTCCCTTGAGCCATTCGGGCTGACGAGCTCTGGACCTGCACCTGCGCGCCATGAGAGGTACTCTACCTGTTTTAATTACACTTTGGCAGTCCACGCGGCACCCCTTTACACTGACCTGCTCCTTGCTGACGAGAGGCAACTACCTCGAAACACGTGTCCAGGGATGGCTAATGCGACACATACTTCTTTTCTAACACTGTGGCATAGGCGTACTCGCCGTCGCCACTACATCTACCAGAGTTCCTTGGGGCTACTTGCTGGTGTGACGAGCAGTGTGCGGCCAATTCGATTTGTTACATAAAGGCTCCCTTCAGCCATTCGGGCTGACGAGCTCTGGACCTGCACCTGCGCGCCATGAGAGGTACTCTATCTGTTTTAATTACACTTTGGCAGTCCACGCAGCACCTCTTTACACTGACCTGCTCCCTGCTGACGAGAGGCAACTACCTCGAAACACGTGTCCAGGGATGGCTAATGCGACACATACTTCTTTTCTAACACTGTGGCATAGGCGTACTCGCCGTCGCCACTACATCTACCAGAGTTCCTTGGGGCTACTTGCTGGTGTGACGAGCAGTGTGCGGCCAATTCGATTTGTTACATAAAGGCTCCCTTGAGCCATTCGGGCTGACGAGCTCTGGACCTGCACCTGCGCGCCATGAGAGGTACTCTACCTGTTTTAATTACACTTTGGCAGTCCACGAGGCACCCCTTTACACTGACCTGCTCCCTGCTGACGAGAGGCAACTACCTCGAAACACGTGTCCAGGGATGGCTAATGCGACACATACTTCTTTTCTAACACTGTGGCATAGGCGTACTCTCCGTCGCCACTACATCTACCAGAGTTCCTTGGGGCTACTTGCTGGTGTGACGAGCAGTGTGCGGCCAATTCGATTTGTTACATAAAGGCTCCCTTGAGCCATTCGGGCTGACGAGCTCTGGACCTGCACCTGCGCGCCATGAGAGGTACTCTACCTGTTTTAATTACACTTTGGCAGTCCACGCGGAACCCCTTTACACTGACCTGTTCCCTGCTGACGAGAGACAACTACTTCGAAACACGTGTCCAGGGATGGCTAATGCGACACATACTTCTTTTCTAACACTGTGGCATAGGCGTACTCGCCGTCGCCACTACATCTACCAGAGTTCCTTGGGGCTACTTGCTGGTGTGACGAGCAGTGTGCGGCCAATTCGATTTGTTACATAAAGGCTCCCTTGAGCCATTCGGGCTGACGAGCTCTGGACCTGCACCTGCGCGCCATGAGAGGTACTCTACCTGTTTTAATTACACTTTGGCAGTCCACGCGGCACCCCTTTACACTGACCTGCTCCCTGCTGACGAGAGGCAACTACCTCGAAACACGTGTCCAGGGATGGCTAATGCGACACATACTTCTTTTCTAACACTGTGGCATAGGCGTACTCGCCGTCGCCACTACATCTACCAGAGTTCCTTGGGGCTACTTGCTGGTGTGACGAGCAGTGTGCGGCCAATTCGATTTGTTACATAAAGGCTCCCTTGAGCCATTCGGGCTGACGAACTCTGGACCTGCACCTGCGTGCCATGAGAGGTACTCTACCTGTTTTAATTACACTTTGGCAGTCCACGCGGCACCCCTTTACACTGACCTGCTCCCTGCTGACGAGAGGCAACTACCTCGAAACACGTGTCCAGGGATGGCTAATGCGACACATACTTCTTTTCTAACACTGTGGCATAGGCGTACTCGCCGTCGCCACTACATCTACCAGAGTTCCTTGGGGCTACTTGCTGGTGTGACGAGCAGTGTGCGGCCAATTCGATTTGTTACATAAAGGCTCCCTTGAGCCATTCGGGCTGACGAGCTCTGGACCTGCACCTGCGCGCCATGAGAGGTACTCTACCTGTTTTAATTACACTTTGGCAGTCCACGCGGCACCCCTTTACACTGACCTGCTCCCTGCTGGCGAGAGGCAACTACCTCGAAACACGTGTCCAGGGATGGCTAATGCGACACATACTTCTTTTCTAACACTGTGGCATAGGCGTACTCGCCGTCGCCACTACATCTACCAGAGTTCCTTGGGGCTACTTGCTGGTGTGACGAGCAGTGTGCGGCCAATTCGATTTGTTACATAAAGGCTCCCTTGAGCCATTCGGGCTGACGAGCTCTGGACCTGCACCTGCGCGCCATGAGAGGTACTCTACATGTTTTAATTACACTTTGGCAGTCCACGTGGCACCCCTTTACACTGACCTGCTCCCTGCTGACGAGAGGCAACTACCTCGAAACACGTGTCCAGGGATGGCTAATGCGACACATACTTCTTTTCTAACACTGTGGCATAGGCGTACTCGCCGTCGCCACTACATCTACCAGAGTTCCTTGGGGCTACTTGCTGGTGTGACGAGCAGTGTGCGGCCAATTCGATTTGTTACATAAAGGCTCCCTTGAGCCATTCGGGCTGGTCAGGACAGGAGGAAGATCTTTCAAGGTTGCAGCAGCTAAACTTTGGAACAGCTTGCCTTTGGATGTCCGTCAAACAAGGGAACTTCTCCCTTTTAGGAAACGGGTCAAAACGTGGCTGTTCCCTAAACGTTAATTGTCCATTATCTTAATGTCCTCTCCCAGTGCACCTATTTTAGGAGTTATCTTCAGTGCCAGGATACCTGTAAGGTGACAGCTGCGCTATATAAATGTTTTAAATAAATAAATAAATAAATAATTCGGGCTGACGAGCTCTGGACCTGCACCTGCGCGCCATGAGAGGTACTCTACCTGTTTTAATTACACTTTGGCAGTCCACGCGGCACCCCTTTACACTGACCTGCTCCCTGCTGACGAGAGGCAACTACCTCGAAACACGTGTCCAGGGATGGCTAATGCGACACATACTTCTTTTCTAACACTGTGGCATAGGCGTACTCGCCGTCGCCACTACATCTACCAGAGTTCCTTGGGGCTACTTGCTGGTGTGACGAGCAGTGTGCGGCCAATTCGATTTGTTACATAAAGGCTCCCTTGAGCCATTCGGGCTGACGAGCTCTGGACCTGCACCTGCACGCCATGAGAGGTACTCTACCTGTTTTAATTACACTTTGGCAGTCCACGTGGCACCCCTTTACACTGACCTGCTCCCTGCTGACGAGAGGCAACTACCTCGAAACACGTGTCCAGGGATGGCTTATGCGACACATACTTCTTTTCTAACACTGTGGCATAGGCGTACTCGCCGTCGCCACTACATCTACCAGAGTTCCTTGGGGCTACTTGCTGGTGTGACGAGCAGTGTGCGGCCAATTCGATTTGTTACATAAAGGCTCCCTTGAGCCATTCGGGCTGACGAGCTCTGGACCTGCACCTGCGCGCCATGAGAGGTACTCTACCTGTTTTAATTACACTTTGGCAGTCCACGTGGCACCCCTTTACACTGACCTGCTCCCTGCTGACGAGAGGCAACTACCTCGAAACACGTGTCCAGGGATGGCTAATGCGACACATACTTCTTTTCTAACACTGTGGCATAGGCGTACTCGCCGTCACCACTACATCTACCAGAGTTCCTTGGGGCTACTTGCTGGTGTGACGAGCAGTGTGCGGCCAATTCGATTTGTTACATAAAGGCTCCCTTGAGCCATTCGGGCTGACGATCTCTAGACCTGCACCTGCGCGCCATGAGAGGTACTCTACCTGTTTTAATTACACTTTGGCAGTCCACGCGGCACCCCTTTACACTGACCTGCTCCCTGCTGACGAGAGGCAACTACCTCGAAACACGTGTCCAGGGATGGCTAATGCGACACATACTTCTTTTCTAACACTGTGGCATAGGCGTACTCGCCGTCGCCACTACATCTACCAGAGTTCCTTGGGGCTACTTGCTGGTGTGATGAGCAGTGTGCGGCCAATTCGATTTGTTACATAAAGGCTCCCTTGAGCCATTCGGGCTGACGAGCTCTGGACCTGCACCTGCGCGCCATGAGAGGTACTCTACCTGTTTTAATTACACTTTGGCAGTCCACGTGGCACCCCTTTACACTGACCTGCTCCCTGCTGACGAGAGGCAACTACCTCGAAACACGTGTCCAGGGATGGCTAATGCGACACATACTTCTTTTCTAACACTGTGGCATAGGCGTACTCGCCGTCACCACTACATCTACCAGAGTTCCTTGGGGCTACTTGCTGGTGTGACGAGCAGTGTGCGGCCAATTCGATTTGTTACATAAAGGCTCCCTTGAGCCATTCGGGCTGACGATCTCTGGACCTGCACCTGCGCGCCATGAGAGGTACTCTACCTGTTTTAATTACACTTTGGCAGTCCACGCGGCACCCCTTTACACTGACCTGCTCCCTGCTGACGAGAGGCAACTACCTCGAAACACGTGTCCAGGGATGGCTAATGCGACACATACTTCTTTTCTAACACTGTGGCATAGGCGTACTCGCCGTCGCCACTACATCTACCAGAGTTCCTTGGGGCTACTTGCTGGTGTGATGAGCAGTGTGCGGCCAATTCGATTTGTTACATAAAGGCTCCCTTGAGCCATTCGGGCTGACGAGCTCTGGACCTGCACCTGCGCGCCATGAGAGGTACGCTACCTGTTTTAATTACACTTTGGCAGTCCACGCGGCACCCCTTTACACTGACCTTCTCCCTGCTGACGAGAGGCAACTACCTCGAAACACGTGTCCAGGGATGGGTAATGCGACACATACTTCTTTTCTAACACTGTGGCATAGGCGTACTCGCAGTCGCCACTACATCTACCAGAGTTCCTTGGGGCTACTTGCTGGTGTGACAAGCAGTGTGCGGCCAATTCGATTTGTTACATTAAGGCTCCCTTGAGCCATTCGGGCTGACGAGCTCTGGACCTGCACCTGCGCGCCATGAGAGGTACTCTACCTGTTTTAATTACACTTTGGCAGTCCACGAGGCACCCCTTTACACTGACCTGCTCCCTGCTGACGAGAGGCAACTACCTCGAAACACGTGTCCAGGGATGGCTAATGCGACACATACTTCTTTTCTAACACTGTGGCATAGGCGTACTCGCCGTCGCCACTACATCTACCTGAGTTCCTTGGGGCTACTTGCTGGTGTGACGAGCAGTGTGCGGCCAATTCGATTTGTTACATAAAGGCTCCCTTGAGCCATTCGGGCTGACGAGCTCTGGACCTGCACCTGCGCATCATGAGAGGTACTCTACCTGTTTTAATTACACTTTGGCAGTCCACGCGGCACCCCTTTACACTGACCTGCTCCCTGCTGACGAGAGGCAACTACCTCGAAACACATGTCCAGGGATGGCTAATGCGACACATACTTCTTTTCTAACACTGTGGCATAGGCGTACTCGCCGTCGCCACTACATCTACCAGAGTTCCTTGGGGCTACTTGCTGGTGTGACGAGCAGTGTGCGGCCAATTCGATTTGTTACATAAAGGCTCCCTTGAGCCATTCGGGCTGACGAGCTCTGGACCTGCACCTGCGCGCCATGAGAGGTACCCTTCCTGTTTTAATTACACTTTGGCAGTCCACGCGGCACCCCTTTACACTGACCTGCTCCCTGCTGACGAGAGGCAACTACCTCGAAACACGTGTCCAGGGATGGCTAATGCGACACATACTTCTTTTCTAACACTGTGGCATAGGCGTACTCGCCGTCGCCACTACATCTACCAGAGTTCCTTGGGGCTACTTGCTGGTGTGACGAGCAGTGTGCGGCCAATTCGATTTGTTATATAAAGGCTCCCTTGAGCCATTCGGGCTGACGAGCTCTGGACCTGCACCTGCGCGCCAAGAGAGGTACTCTACCTGTTTTAATTACACTTTGGCAGTCCACGCGGCACCCCTTTACACTGACCTGCTCCCTGCTGACGAGAGGCAACTACCTCGAAACACGTGTCCAGGGATGGCTAATGCGACACATACTTCTTTTCTAACACTGTGGCATAGGCGTACTCGCCGTCGCCACTACATCTACCAGAGTTCCTTGGGGCTACTTGCTGGTGTGACGAGCAGTGTGCGGCCAATTCGATTTGTTACATAAAGGCTCCCTTAAGCCATTCGGGCTGACGAGCTCTGGACCTGCACCTGCGCGACATGAGAGGTACTCTACCTGTTTTAATTACTCTTTGGCAGTCCACGCGGCACCCCTTTACACTGACCTGCTCCCTGCTGACGAGAGGCAACTACCTCGAAACACGTGTCCAGGGATGGCTAATGCGACACATACTTCTTTTCTAACACTGTGGCATAGGCGTACTCGCCGTCGCCACTACATCTACCAGAGTTCCTTGGGGCTACTTGCCTGTGTGACGAGCAGTGTGCGGCCAATTCGATTTGTTACATAAAGGCTCCCTTGAGCCATTCGGGCTGACGAGCTCTGGACCTGCACCTGCGCGCCATGAGAGGTACTCTACCTGTTTTAATTACACTTTGGCAGTCCACGCGGCACCCCTTTACACTGACCTGCTCCCTGCTGACAAGAGGCAACTACCTCGAAACACGTGTCCAGGGATGGCTAATGCGACACATACTTCTTTTCTAACACTGTGGCATAGGCGTACTCGCCGTCGCCACAACACCTACCAGAGTTCCTTGGGGCTACTTGCTGGTGTGAGGAGCAGTGTGCGGCCAATTCGATTTGTTACATAAAGGCTCCCTTGAGCCATTCGGGCTGACGAACTCTGGACCTGCACCTGCGCGCCATGAGAGGTACTCTACCTGTTTTAATTACACTTTGGCAGTCCACGCGGCACCCCTTTACACTGACCTGCTCCCTGCTGACGAGAGGCAACTACCTCGAAACACGTGTCCAGGGATGGCTAATGCGACACATACTTCTTTTCTAACACTGTGGCATAGGCGTACTCGCCGTCGCCACTACATCTACCAGAGTTCCTTGGGGCTACTTGCTGGTGTGACGAGCAGTGTGCGGCCAATTCGATTTGTTACATAAAGGCTCCATTGAGCCATTCGGGCTGACCAGCTCTGGACCTGCACCTGCGCGCCATGAGAGGTACTCTACCTGTTTTAATTACACTTTGGCAGTCCACGCGGCACCCCTTTACACTGACCTGCTCCCTGCTGACGAGAGGCAACTACCTCGAAACACGTGTCCAGGGATGGCTAATGCGACACATACTTCTTTTCTAACACTGTGGCATAGGCGTACTCGCCGTCGCCACTACATCTACCAGAGTTCCTTGGGGCTACTTGCTGGTGTGACGAGCAGTGTGCGGCCAATTCGATTTGTTACATAAAGGCTCCCTTGAGCCATTCGGGCTGACGAGCTCTGGACCTGCACCTGCGCGCCATGAGAGGTACTCTACCTGTTTTAATTACACTTTGGCAGTCCACGCGGCACCCCTTTACACTGACCTGCTCCCTGCTGACGAGAGGCAACTACCTCGAAACACGTGTCCAGGGATGGCTAATGCGACACATACTTATTTTCTAACACTGTGGCATAGGCGTACTCGCCGTCGCCACTACATCTACCAGAGTTCCTTGGGGCTACTTGCTGGTGTGACGAGCAGTGTGCGGCCAATTCGATTTGTTACATAAAGGCTCCCTTGAGCCATTCGGGCTGACGAGCTCTGGACCTGCACCTGCACGCCATGAGAGGTACTCTACCTGTTTTAATTACACTTTGGCAGTCCACGCGGCACCCCTTTACACTGACCTGCTCCCTGCTGACGAGAGGCAACTACCTCGAAACACGTGTCCATGGATGGCTAATGCGACACATACTTCTTTTCTAACACTGTGGCATAGGCGTACTCGCCGTCGCCACTACATCTTCCAGAGTTCCTTGGGGCTACTTGCTGGTGTGACGAGCAGTGTGCGGCCAATTCGATTTGTTACATAAAGGCTCCCTTGAGCCATTCGGGCTGACGAGCTCTGGACCTGCACCTGCGCGCCATGAGAGGTACTCTACCTGTTTTAATTACACTTTGGCAGTCCACGCGGCACCCCTTTACACTGACCTGCTCCCTGCTGACGAGAGGCAACTACCTCGAAACACGTGTCCAGGGATGGCTAATGCGACACATACTTCTTTTCTAACACTGTGGCATAGGCGTACTCGCCGTCGCCACTACATCTACCAGAGTTCCTTGGGGCTACTTGCTGGTGTGACGAGCAGTGTGCGGCCAATTCGATTTGTTACATAAAGGCTCCCTTGAGCCATTCGGGCTGACGAGCTCTGGACCTGCACCTGCACCTGCGCGCCATGAGAGGTACTCTACCTGTTTTAATTACACTTTGGCAGTCCACGCGGCACCCCTTTACACTGACCTGCTCCCTGCTGACGAAAGGCAACTACCTCGAAACACGTGTCCAGGGATGGCTAATGCGACACATACTTCTTTTCTAACACTGTGGCATAGGCGTACTCGCCGTCGCCACTACATCTACCAGAGTTCCTTGGGGCTACTTGCTGGTGTGACGAGCAGTGTGCGGCCAATTTGATTTGTTACATAAAGGCTCCCTTGAGCCATTCGGGCTGACGAGCTCTGGACCTGCGCGCCATGAGAGGTACTCTACCTGTTTTAATTACACTTTGGCAGTCCACGCGGCACCCCTTTACACTGACCTGCTCCCTGCTGACGAGAGGCAACTACCTCGAAACACGTGTCCAGGGATGGCTAATGCGACACATACTTCTTTTCTAACACTGTGGCATAGGCGTACTCGCCGTCGCCACTACATCTACCAGAGTTCCTTGGGGCTACTTGCTGGTGTGACGAGCAGTGTGCGGCCAATTTGATTTGTTACATAAAGGCTCCCTTGAGCCATTCGGGCTGACGAGCTCTGGACCTGCACCTGCGCGCCATGAGAGGTACTCTACCTGTTTTAATTACACTTTGGCAGTCCACGCGGCACCCCTTTACACTGACCTGCTCCCTGCTGACGAGAGGCAACTACCTCGAAACACGTGTCCAGGGATGGCTAATGCGACACATACTTCTTTTCTAACACTGTGGCATAGGCGTACTCGCCGTCGCCACTACATCTACCAGAGTTCCTTGGGGCTACTTGCTGGTGTGACGAGCAGTGTGCGGCCAATTCGATTTGTTACATAAAGGCTCCCTTGAACCATTCGGGCTGACGAGCTCTGGACCTGCACCTGCGCGCCATGAGAGGTACTCTACCTGTTTTAATTACACTTTGGCAGTCCACGCGGCACCCCTTTACACTGACCTGCTCCTTGCTGACGAGAGGCAACTACCTCGAAACACGTGTCCAGGGATGGCTAATGCGACACATACTTCTTTTCTAACACTGTGGCATAGGCGTACTCGCCGTCGCCACTACATCTACCAGAGTTCCTTGGGGCTACTTGCTGGTGTGACGAGCAGAGTGCGGCCAATTCGATTTGTTACATGTCAGGTACTGTATAAGGACAGAAGTCCAAAAGATGTTGGATTTAGGAGTCGTTGAACCCTCAGATAGCCCTTGGGCTAGTCCAGTAGTCCTTGTACCTAAACCTCAAACCAAAGATGGCAAGAGAGAGGTGTGGTTTTGTGTGAGCTACAGGGGTCTCAATGCAGTCACTAGGACTGATGCCCATCCCATCCCAGGGGCAGATGAGCTGATAGATACTTTGGCCTCAGCCACGTTTCTAAGCACATTTGACTTGACAGCTGGCTACTGGCAGATCAGACTAGCTGATGATGCAAAGCCAGCATTTTCTGCCCCTAGTGGGCACTATCAATTTGTGGTAATGGCCTTTGGTTTGAAGAATGCAACTGCCACTTTCCAAAGGTTGGTGAATCAAGTCCTTACAGGCCTGGAAGACTATAGTGCAGCGTATCTAGATGAAATTGCTGTCTTTAGCTCCACCTGGGAGGATCACCTGGTCCACCTGAGGAATGTTTTGGAGGCCCTGCAAAAAGCAGTCCTAACTATCAAGGCTACTAAGTGCCAGATAGGGCAGTGTCAAGTTATGTACCTGGGCCACCTGGTAGGTGGAGGCCAGGTTCAACCATAGCAGAGCAAAATCCAGACCATAATGGACTGGGTTGCTCCCACTACCCAGACTCAGGTGAGAGCCTTCTTAGGCCTGACTGAGTATTACAGAAGATTTGTCAAGGGGTATGGATCAATAGTGACACCCCTGAATGACTTAACCTCCAAGAAAATGCCCAAAAAGGTTCAGTGGACAGTTAGCCGTCAGGCTGCACCCACTGACAACCCCGGAGAAGAGATTCCGAAAGCTGCAGAGAGGCTCAGCTCATGCCTGGGCACCCTCTCACATATAAATAAGCACTCTGCTTTCAGGATTGTTAAGGCCTGCCATAGGAGTGACTGATAGGTTTGTATGTGCAGTGATCGGTGAGGTATAGTGAACCTATACCTCATTAAGGGGTGCATGCGCCACCTTACCCAGGCTGCAGTAGCAGACCTGTGGTGTCATTTTGGGTGGCTTTCCAGGGGTGGCATACTACCTGCTCTAGCTCCTGGTAGGCCTCTGGGGTACCTATGTCCTGGGTACATAGTGTACCATATACTAGGGACTCACAAGTGTACCTCAGGATCCAATCTGTGGTGTACCTAAAGTACATGCAATCAATTTAGAGAGGAAGCAGCAAGGCTGGGGCCCTGAAAAGCAGGGTCCCAGCCAGACTAAATTCGAAAAACAGTGAAACACCAGCAAAAAGTGGGGGTAAACATGTGAAGCAGATCCTACTCTCCTACATAGACCACACTATGGATTTAAGGAGCACTTTTGAGAAAGAGTATTAACAACTCCATTCTGTGGAGAGTGCTTGAGAATATGGGATTGAATAAGGAGCTAGTGGATTCTCTGTGCTATGCATTGTGACTTTCCTGTATCTGTAAGATTTGGGGAACAACTCCTGTGAACTTTCCCAGTGGTGTACGCTAGAGGGCTTATTGGCACCCATTTAATTTCTTTCATACATAAACATGGTAATTGAAGTTGTTTCATCTTCTGACTCTGGCAACCATGTTTACTTTTGTTTCCTAGCTCATAAATTTGTTAAATCTGTCTTTCATGGATGCCAGGCGGTTGGCAAAGGAAGTGGTGGAAATCCAATGCTTCAGTTCATACATGGGGAAGAGCACTACTCGATAAATTTAGACTGGGCTTTATTTGTTGTCATCTATACTTTCTTTTGGCACAATATGACACAGCTTCAATCTGCATTTGCCGTTGCGATGACATATCTCCACAAACTGTCATGTAGTTCCTATAAATAGATATAAGATCTGCACGTTTAAACAACATACACTATCGGATTGGTGTCAGACTGATTCTAGATACCCCTACTGAGTATGTTAGCATGTATACCAGCTAGCTCACAGTGTCCCTAGAAACTCCTCTTGCCAAGGAGAGAATAGTTCTTGGCAACTATCAAACATGACAACCATGATCCCTCAGGATCGTGGAAACAGTGTACTACTTTTTGCTCAGTCACTCATGCTCACTTTGTCTCAGAGAGCTACAGAGAATAAACGGTGGGGACGTTTTTAAATAAGCATTTATTGAACCAGTGTAAAATAGGTGTGCTGAAACAACCACTAGACAGTAACAGATATAAATGATTATAAGCGCTAACAAAGTAAAAGGATGGTAGATTTCTACCATTTTTCTAAAACAATGGATACACGCAAGCATATAAAATGCATGACAGAAGTAAATGCATACTCCTACAATGTAATCCTAACTGGATGCACCCAAGTGTACCTAGCATGTATGTATGTGTAAAAGCCAAGAATCCTTCTAGGATAAAGTAAGCCCATTATCTGAAGTGAGAGACTGTGGGACCTCATCAGGTCTAGAAATGGACATCCCGCAAGGAATGTCAGACCACTGCGAGCTGGAGTGTCTACATGCAGGAGCCTCCGCATCTTGCGTCAGTGTGTCGGTATAGATATGGTGTATATATACCCAAAGTGATAACCCCTGGGGATATACCTTGCTATGTCATGTCGGACTAGGATGACAGAAGGAATGTCCCTTATACATAGTTATTATGCAGGTGATGGTAGGCCTGCTGTCCTGCTGTGATTCCAAGAATCCTCATGGATAATGAATGAGGCTTAGGCTTAAGCTTTTTGGAGAAAACCCCATGTCATCTTTGGACATTACCGTAACTAGGTAAAAAGGTCAGTACTAAGAACTGTTATGTAATATAATGTAGGGGAGAATATAGGTGACTACCTGAGCCTATATTGGGGTACGTACAGGGAACATAACAACCACTGCTCAGCCGACTGGACGACATACTAAAAGTTCTACGAACGGCTAAACGTGATATGCAACTATTTATAAGTCCATTAAAAAACAGTACTTAAAATGTAAAATTTATAAAAAATGCTAGAAAAGAAAAATAGTGCATGCAATAGAAGTCTGTAATAAATAGTGACTAACTATGGTGGTATGTATATTGTAGGTTCACAGGGCGCCACACAGGAGAATAACATGAATTCAAATTCTTTGGAAAGAAAAATATCTTGGTAACGGTGCTGAAAGGGTGAGAAGAAACCACCTAACTCCTCAAAACTTTGTGACCAAGGCCAACAAATATATTCAAACTTAATAGCAAATCCCTAGCACACGTTCAAGCAGTAAATTTGGTAGATCAGATAAAGACAAAAAAGTAGGCACAAAATATCGTAGACATATGAAAGTTTCCTTGATTGTTTAATCCAGTATTTCTTCAGGCTGAAAGCATTATTCGTTAGGACAAAAGCAGCCGACACGTGTTTCGTCGCACAACGGGCAATATACCGCGACTTTTTCAAGGCTCTGTCTTTAGTGATGAAAATTATTAAATGTGGTTGTAATTCCGTCCCACGAGGGATAAAATTTCGCTACAATTCAGTCAAATGTCCAGGTAATCTGGAAAATCGTAAATAACGTGTTCAAAGCACCTCTTATAGGATGAAAGCAGATGTAACAGCGGAACCAGCCAGTGTGTAGAACCGAGTACGGTCTACACACTGGCTGGTTCCGCGGTTTAGAAAAAGTGTTCTTTGTTTAAAATTACAAATTAGGTTGTTTTTTGAAAAGGCCGAATTTTCCCAGCACAAGATGAGCAAAATATTTATGTGTCCTGGCTGGGAGACGCAACATCACTGTTGCCTGCAATCGCAGATGATGGTCCCTGCAACACCTCGCAGATCAGGTCAATCGAGCACAGATGTTCCTCCATATTCACCACAGCTGCTGCTGTGTATGTATGAGTGTCATCCAAGGCCTGAGTATTTGTTGAGGAGGTGGTATCCTTTCCGAAAGGAGATGAAGCATCCTGTGATGGCTCTAAGAATGCAGACATCAACTTTGGAATACGCTGAGGGCACTGCAGAACATCGGCCGTGTTTGGGTCCAGTAAAGCTTCAACGTCCAGTAGCACAATTGTTGGAAGTGTTAGACAGAGATCCAGCATGCATTCTTGTCCGCAGAACAGGCCTTGGAGGACGGCAGAATACAGTTGATCCAGACTGGTCTAAATGACAAGAACCAAGACTCGCTCAGTTCTCGAAGACGAGGTGTGCCCAGATGGATAACCATGCGATCACGGTATCTGTGTTCCAAGAGCAATTTTTCCATCTCCTTGGTGACTGGGATGTCCATTGCATAGCAGAAAAATGACAACCAGGATACCTGCTATTAGAAACAGGATCAGTGGAAACCCTCCAAAAATTCTTCAGAATACGGAGTGTATAAAGTTGGGAATGACTCCGAGGATTGTTTGAAAGGTGCTTAACAGTCCAGAACCTATAGTCTTAAATAGGTGGACAATACCCATTGTATCACACATGTTAAAGATACGTTGTACAATTTCTGTGTAATGGAAAGGGCAGCTTGTTCATACTAGTGCATGTATCCCACCCGAGGACCTTGCAACCTGGCTATCATAAGGTTCTCTGGCAGAGGTTAAGGGCACAGTTTGCTGTAAAAGCATGCCTTTCATTTGCCTTAGAGTATCAAAACGTATAAAGGAAACATTCAACAAAGGCAATAATGGCGCCCCCCTGACTGTATGGTTCAATGGAAACAGTACTTGCATACAGAAAGTAACCCTGGAGTTTACAGTGACAAGATATGCGATGTCTGGGAGCATCTCACAGCTCCCCTTTGTGCCACTGTTATCTGTTGTTCCATTAGATTGTATACAGAAAATAGGGATATACTGTTGATAAATCGCCAAGGAACATAACCAGTGTGCAATGATTGCAGCGTCCAGCTTAATAACATAATAGAACACAGTTAAGATCGTCCTTGTTGTAGTATGGACAAGTCCTGTTATAGCATATTAATAGCAGAAGACACAATGTTGCGCAGTGAATAAATCCAGGATGTTAATGTAGTCATACCATTGTCAACTACAGCTAACGCCTTTTCTAGGTTATCTATTTCACGAAGTCTATCCGCAGCTTCTGGTTGAGAGATTTTACAGACAGCGTAATAAAAACGTTTCTGACGTGGCTTTAGGGGACCTAGTAAAACATCCCTTAGATCCACCTCATCTGAGAGTAAGGATAAGTGCTGTTTCACCTGGGACAGTGTCCAGGTTTTTAGCCAATCGAGGCACAACTTCCCAAAACTGTATGATGTCACTACCCCCGGATGTTCTCTTTGTACCTAGCGTGGGTCTGGCCTATGGATACTAAACCCTTCGGTTGTACCCCTGAATCTTGATTGACATCTGTTGGTGTCTGTGGGCCAAACTAACCATCCCTTCCAAATGGGGTCTGATGTATTGTACTGCATGATGCCATCTATAGTATTCCCTCCACGTGATGTAAAATTGATATGTGAGGTTGTGGGAAACCATGGTGTGTTCAAATCCTTGTTCTTGGCTAGTCCAAAACAGGAAGTCTGTTGCACAGTTTCATTCAGAAATATTATCTGCTGCGGTATGAGACATGCTCTAAATAGTGCTCCTGGGCGAACACCCATCGCAATGAAGTGATCACTTCTCAAGGACATTACAACGCAATTAGGACATCGCAATGACGTTTACATCGTAAGGCAGAGCAACGCTTTAACGTTTACATCGTAAGGCATACCAAACGTAAGCCAGAACAACGCACATTACGATGTAAAAAATCTAAGGAAGTACTGGAAATTAGACGCACACAGACGGGTTTATATGATAAGACTGTTAAAGCATATTAGGATTACAGCATAAGCATTGTTACGCTTATCTAAGTGCTGTATTATGATAATGATTATTTAAACGTTAATGCGATGTAAACGTTACGAAAGATGGCAAATAAGACAAGTGCGTTAGTAGACGCGCACATCCACAGACGGCAAATAATGCAAGTGCGATGTTACGCATTGTCATAACTGCTCGGGGAAAAATTTACATTACTGCACTGAAAAGTAGACGCACACAGATGGGTTTATTACGATAATAGCATGGGTGAATGATGGGCGATGTTAGTCAGATGAAAACCGGTAATTATCGTAATAGCATTCTTTATTATTTAGACGGTGTTATTAGTGTAAGGTGTTCCGCAAGGTACACACATGTACATTAAACGGATGGATGTGTGGTGGATGAATGATGGATGGGTGGATGTGTGAAAAAGGTGGGTGCATGAAGGATATATGGATGGACGCATGAAAGGGTGGGTGGATGAATGAATGATGGATGGGTGGATGTGTGAAAAAGGTGGGTGCGTGAAGGATATATGGATGGACGCATGAAAGGTCGGGTGGATGAATGATGAATGGGTGGATGAAAGGGTGGTGGATGAATGATGGGTGGATGGATGGATGTGTGGAAAGGTGGGTGGATGAATGATGGTTGGATGAATGGATGTGTGAAAATGTTGGTGGATAAATGATGGCTGGGTGGGTGAAGGAAGAGTGATTAATAGGGGGGACTTTATATGCCACGTATAGTTAACAAACACATACTTATTAGTAATATTTTCAGGACGTCTTCACTGGAAATCAAAGTACAATGTTTGGCGTCTTCACAAAAATGTATTGACATGAGGACAAACAAAATCTTAACAGCAAAAATGGCATCACCAAGTGAATTAATTTGTTTTGCCAGTTTACAATTAGATTTGCCCACCACATATCAGCATTACCAATATTAGCTTCATTTGTATTTGGGGTTGTCTTTACTAACATAAAGGATCTCTGTGCCAAAAGCAGTAACCCACTGAGCTAGCTACATAAAAAAAACTTTTTAATCCATATAATACACGTGCTTTACAGCAGGCACATTAACCCCCTACGCTATTTCCTTAGGAGTCTAAACTGGGGTTATGTTGATGAACAAAAAGGAGCTCGGTGCCCCAAAAAAATAAGCCACTGAGCTAGCTAACAAATGTAGGTGGATTCTGGTTCTCATGAATATGACGAATAACAGGCACACCCATAGTCTGTAACTTCACCCAATGTTTTGAGGGCTATATAAGTGAAAAGCAGTTACTGGTAAATATGATTAACATTCTTTTGTGAGTTAAAATATGTTATACTTTGTAAGGCATATAAAAAGCTACTGCAAAGCTCAAGAAACTGTTGCACTACTGAAAGGCGAATCCACAGAATGTCGCAATCACCAGACCTTTTAGTTATGAATCATCATACAGGGGACCATGTCCTGGGGTCTAACTGTGTTCACTGAATTCCTCACAGTCACTATGTCAAGGAATTTCAGTGTGTGAGCGGGAAAAAAAGTGATAAAGTCATGGGTAAAAAGAATAAAAAACTTTTAGGAGCATGTGAAGTAGATCTCCTGGCCCTTTCTTCCATCACCCTACCCTTCTTGCCACTTTCTCTCTCTTGCAGGTTGTCTTCATCTCTCCTTTCTGTCTACGTCACTGCTTTTCTCTTCCTCCTGTGACCTACCTGTTCTGTCTTCTTCCGTTTCAAAATGGGTCGAAATATGTTTACGAAGTCCAGGTCCCCAAAAATGTGTCCTAATGCCACAATGTGCATCCCTCTGCACAAATTATGCTTTATCTGCTGGCGCAGAGTGACGCAGTCCGCAAGAATTATAATCTCTTTATATCCTGAGCGTTCTGTATTTCCCAGTTCAGTTTAAAAATTCATGTAAGGGGACTGTGGGTAGTCCGTATGCTACACTGAAAACCACAGAAAAAGTTTTATTCAGTTTCTGATATTGCTAGATTAGTGTCTGAAATACTCAAGGATAGAACGCACCGGCGATATCATTGTTGTGGTACCTAGGTGGAGAGACCTGGTGTGAATGGGTGCAGCTGCACGGACCAGAGCAAAGGTTTACGCAGTAGCTTAATTTTTAGATAGTGGTACCATACGCAGATACACAAGCCTGCGCCAGGCATTCCCCATCCAAAAGGGACAATTCCTGACTCACTGATCACTTAAGAGACAAAAATGTCAAACCTGGAATAATGGCAGCACAGCCGGACTGGCTGGGTTAACAGACTGAAGAAATAAACCTGAAAGGATTGAGAGAGGACTGTTCCCCAAGTGCCAGACACTGAAGATGTAAGCTGGAGCCCCACACCAGTTCCGACGTCAGTACAGATATCAGTAAAAACGACAGGCCGCATAAAAGTAAAGAGCTTCTACATGTAGGACGGCCAACGCACAAAGAACGGGTATACACTGACATTATGCGTTGTAATGATGTGCGCTTTAGCACTATGCAATGTAATATACACGGCAATAGGAAACACTGCATTGGCATTGCAACACTGTGCGTTGTCAAAATTGCCAGTGTAATGGTGTTTGTGATGTATTACACGCGTGGTAAAAGCACGCATTGCAATTGTCTGCGATGTATGAACATACATCTGTGCTCCTGTTCCCTGAACTTGCCATTCTTTAGATCCCCAGACTGATTTTGTGTCAGTAGTGTCCTTCCATAAGTCGAAACCCTGTTCAGACAGTTGGGAAATAAAGGATGCAGAATAAATCTGGTTGGTGTTAGTCTGCATATTTTTCTGTACAGGTGTAGGTGCAACCTTATAGTAATATGAGGTTGGGTCAGAAGTGTTAAACCTTGAAAAAGATGAGAATTTCTGTGCAAAAGTTTTCGAACTACCTTTTGGTGGTGTTGGGCAATGTTCCCATTGGTGGTATGTGAAAACATTACGTGGGACACTGGATTTGTGTAAAAAGTTATGACCATAATGGTGGTAACAGTATATGCTATCAAAGTCAGATGTCCTCTAACATTTCATTGTTTGAAAATGCAGCGGATTGTTCCAAATCAGACAACAAATTATTTACAGTTTAAAAAACCAGATCATCAGAAAATGTACTAGAGGTAATGATATAATTTAGAGAAATATTAAATGAATGTGGAATCTTCAAAAGTTCAGGGGGGCCAAATACAACATAATCAACTTTGTCCTAGACTATACCATCAGGAATTGGAACTGCTGTAATGTTCATGGAAAAGTCTCTTTGTTCACGATGAGATGTGTATGACGTTTCAAGACCAAGTTCACATTTGATACTGCACAGCATTCTGGAAGATATTTTCCATTCAACAGTAAGCAAAAGACAGTCACCAGGCCAATCCAGAACACAAAAAACAATATTCCAGTTATGATCCAGTGCTGGAGCCAAGGTGATACTAGGTATGTTGTCTTCAGAAAAGTGTAAAAATCATGAATTGTTTGCTCACGGGGAACTGGAGCTGGCATTGTCTCCGGTTCACTGGGATCAAGAGAGAAGGTATCAAAATGGATGAAGTAGCCAGATGCAGTTTGATTAATCTTTGGTGGCTCAGCAGGTTGTGTTGAACTGGCTGGTGTCTCTTGTTGAGGCATATTGATGTAGACATCGGTGTTCGGCCGAATTGATATTTGTCTTTCGTTTGTAGTTTGGAATGCTGTTTCCAGAGGAACGAGTTCCATTTCATTGTTGGAAATTCCTTCATTTTGTATTGGTGACTCTTCGAATGGTATGAGTTTTTCTGTCTGAACTTCCTGTATGGTAGCAAGAGGAGAGCGTTGGCTATCCAGAAGTTCATGGGGCCTACTATTAAGTATCGGCAGTGTGGTTTGATCAGATCAGTGGAGACAAGTTTCTTTTGTTTTTTTCTGGCAAGAGGCGGAAGAAGTACGGTTCTTATACCTTCGACAGCCAGGACAGGTACGGGCTTTTTGTATGATGGCCCAAATTCTTTCTTGTACTTGATCTTCTCTCTGACCAGATCCCTGACTTTAGGGGTCCAGACTGATCTTGTTGTGACTGATTTGACTTCCCCAGTGGCAGTGCATTTCACTTGCACCTTGCTTAGTAGTGCTCTGGATTCATTCAGATCCTGTAAAACAGCCAAATGTTTATTGATGTCAAATGGTTTCACATCTGCCACTGTGCTTTCATAATCAAGATCAGGTATCCACAATCTCGTCCCAAATAGGACCTTGTAAAGAGTGACACCCCCTAGAGGACTTCTTGGCAAATTATTGAGGGCTCACTGTACCCCATATAAGTGATTGACCCAACTACCACCTGAACCTAATTCTCTAGCTGTTAAGGATTGCTTTAAGTCCCTGTTTTTCCTCTCCACCGCCAAATTTCCCTCAGGATGGTACGGAAAGGAGTACCGCAATGCCACACCCAAACCTTCCATGGCATCCTTGTAAGCCCTAGAGCTAAACGCGGACCATGGTCAGAATGTAATGGGCCAACTTCGTATATCCCTATAAAGACTCACAAATCTTTTATAACATTTCAAGTGTCAGCCGAGCGTTGAAGCCATACCCACAGCCATGAATCCACTGCCACCATGATATATTTGTAAGCCCCATCTGATTGTAGGGGGCAGCAGTGATCCAAATATACACATGCAAGTGGTCTGTCTGATATTAGTAAAGGTGTCTGCGCTGGACGTGCTACGGTGGAACCCTTCATCTGCTGGTAGATGTCGCAATTTAAGACACAATTATTCATCTGTTTTGTTAAACAAGGCCACCAATAGCGTTGTTTCAGTAAAGAAACTGTTGCAGTAATTTCTGCGAGTGCAGAACCTAGACCCTCGTGTGCAGCTAGCATTAAGCCTAATCTGCGATCCATGTTTGGTATTACTCTAGCCCCCACTCCTGGAATCTGAGCATACAGAATGTTGTTTGAATCTAACTTGTAGGAGTATTTGAGTGGAAAACCTTTTGGTAAGGCTGGGCTGTTTTTGTCTGAAGCAATTACAGCTACCATTATCTGTCCGTCTATTCTCGTTTTTGAATGAGTGATTGCAGCTACAGCAGTAGTACGTACTGCCCCCTTTGCGGCTTCATCGGCCAATTAATTCTCTTCAATGTGAACGCCATCACGTTGGACTAGCGTGTGTATCACGTGAGCTCTTGGTAGTTCGTTTTTCAAATCCGCTACCTGTTCCCATAACATTTTATGCTCAATTGTGCCACCCTTTGAGTCTTTAAACCTGTTTTGACCGCAGTAATGAAGATATTCATTCTACGACTGGACACAATTAAAGAAATCGCACACAGTCAGTGTGGGAAATTCCCGATCCGTATTTATTAGTGCCAGTAATAGGGCTTTCAATTCTTCCAGGTGAGCTGTGAAGTCTCTTAGAGACTGCGTCTTCGTATCACTGGGATGGAACTTGCCATCCTGCATACAACCCTTTACAATCGCACATGCGGAGCTGTATTGCTGTTTACTTCCTATGGCCGGCTTAGCAGATCCGTCAGTGTAAATAATGTATTCATACTATTCTAGAGGCATTATTTCATTTGAGAGAGGATATTCTTGTTTATATTGCAGAAATGCTTGTGTTTTTAGCCGTTGGTCATAGCTTTATTCTACATCTGTTGCAGTAAGAGAATTAGCCCATTGTATCCATCTTGGATATAAGGCTTTTGCATTAGAAATGTGTGCCTTTGTTGCAGCCTCTAAGGCATCGTTTCACCTGATCCAGTGTTCTTTCGCTTACCACAGCAGTCTGTACTGCTGTCAGGATTTTCCCTGCAGAAGCAAAGCGCATTTTAGCGTTTGAGTACAAATGTGATTTGTATGCTATGGGTACTGTTTCGCCTTCATTGAAGGTTAGGTAAGTGTACCCAGATGGACCAGCTATAATGGGGATCACTAGATTGCATACGTTTACGCATGTTTGCAAGTGTTTTGAAGCTATCATGTCAGCTTGTAGGGAACAAAGGATATCTGTATGTTCCTATGTCCAATGCCTAACTGGAAAATCAGTTCTGGTTTAATTGTAGAACGGTTTTACTCTTTCTGCATAATCTAAAATGTATGTTCTGCCAAAATGTAAAAATCCCAATATGGATTGTAAGTTTTTCCAAGATTTAGGAGGTTGGAGCAGCGCACACTTTTCTAAAAAGTTAGCTGCCAGGCTTTTTCCTTCAAACACTAAATCAGAGCTGCATCACTATGAAACAAGCATGTCCATATGAATAATCATAGCTCAGTAAAACGTAGAGTGAGACATTTTTCTTCTTTATTTTTCCTTTAAAAAACAAGCAACAGCCAAAGTATTTTGTCCTATAACATAGGACTTCTTCAGGGCAGTCTGGGGCGACTAAGAAATTAATAGATCGATTGTCGCCTTGTAGGTAAATTGTTCCAAGCAGAAGTAGAAGTCTTTCATCTGATTTGTATATTGAATGCGTGATCTATATAACGATCCAAACAGTATTAAATGTGATCCAATTTCCAATAATTGAGAGTTGATAAATCACTTTCCTGGTATGATAACCACACGTTAATTGAGACTATGCTGGGATAATTATACCATGCATGCCTTTTTGGGGGGCTCCTTGCACTAGCAGCCAAACTTCATGTTAGAAGTCCAAACCGGCATGGTTATACGGCGTCTCTCTCCTGCCCATCATTGTAGAGGTTCAAGGTTCTATTACACCTTGGTATTCAAGTTGATCTAAGATCCCCTTTCCTTTTTTTGCTTCTTGTTTTATTGGGTACTGTCTCTGTGGCGTTGGAGTAGTTTTTACAGGGATTACATGGTGTGTGGTAACTTAGCATCCCACCCACCATGGTTGCGATATAGTGCCGGAGCAAGGGCTTTGTCCCACTGCTGCATGTTTGTGTGTTTTAAGTATACTGGAACGTGGTCAGAAAAATCTGGTAAAATTACCGTTTCTCCCTTTGGGCAATCCATAACATTTTCAGGCAGCCAATCTTTTTGAGCTAAAATTATGTCATAGCTATAAGTCAAGTTCTCCCAAAATAGACCTTTAACTTTTCTGGGTTTGTCCACCTCCATTTGGAGTGTTATTTCATGTAACCTATGTGGGACACTTACACTCGTATCCACCATGATGTGCTCATACTACTCTGCTGACACCAGAAATTCCATCAGGTTCTGGTGAGCTATAGTTACTTCTGCTGTGCTGTCTAGCATCGTCAGAGCCCATTCCCTGTTCAGTAGTTGAGTCCTCAGAATTTTGTGTATGTTTAACTTTGTGACCAGCTACTTTCTTCTTTTTAAATTGAGGTTTAGATTTTGGCTTGTCTTCTTTTTCAGCGTTGGGTGTCTCTGGACTTCGTACGCTCTTCTTGCCTGTGTTCTGACTGCCCCTCTCTCTCCGAGTTTCTTGGTGAACCCTGAAAGGAGCGAGATGAACGTGTATCAGTATCCTGATACCTGTTAGGTTTTTTCATGTTATCTCTATTCCCAAGGTAGTATCTCCTTTCAGAGGGCTCCCGTTGAGGAGACCCACTCCTAGATAGAGATCTATTTTCTCTAATCTTTTGAATTTTATTGTTATTATCCCATTTGTTTATGGAAGAATCAGGTGCTTGCTTGGTGTTCTCTTTTTCAGGACCACCCATGAGTTGAGGATTTGTTGCTCTGCTTTCCAAACTACCTCTACCTAATTCAGAATTGGTGTCTGTGATAATTTTAGGTAATTCATGTTCCTGTTGTAAAAGAATGAAATCCCTCATTCGTTGCCGTATTGCCACTGCTGCTGTCTCCCCTGTTATATTTGCTAATATTATAGCTGATACCGGGGCAAAATTACATAATAATTGTATCCCTAAGTTCAGAGCAGGTTCTGCTCCATACTCAGTCTGTATTTGTCTTAATACATCTGGTATTACTGCTAAAGACGGGATGCCATGGCAGCGAAAAATGTACCCCAAGTGGTACAATCCTCTATCTGGGGAGCTATCCCCATTGGCAAGCAGATTGTTAGCATTCTGTGTTTTTCTTGAGGGCTTGTGTGTGGAAATACTGCCTATAGCTGTGTTATTTTCTGAGCTATCCAGAACGGCATTTGCTCACGTTTAGTGGGCATTTTACCCAAAACTGCGTATAGCGTCTGTGGTGTCATTTTAGTTGTAGAGTTTAGAATGTTACTTGGTTGTGTGGCTCTTGTTGGCTGAAGTGTAAGTGTTCACATCACAAACTGTGTCAGGTTTCTGTAAAGTTTTATTATTTGTTTATGAAGTGGAATTAAGTCTGCCAATGGCATTGTGTCAATCCCTGGATGCGGTGTGTAAGTCGCAAGGACTGACCAAGTGGCTCCGTCTCTTCTGAGCGGACCTAGTCTTACTTTGTCTTTTGTCTGGGGAGGGCACCTTTAAACTACTTTATGTGCTCCTGGTAGGTGAGCGGAACTTTAATGTCCTCATACGGACAGGATTCATTTGGTGTTTCATCCTCAGTGTATGAATGAAATGTATTTGATTTTGCGAATTTAACCCGTGAATAGAAAACTTCTGTTCTATATGATTCGTGAGCCTCAATCACGAAGGTTACTGTCCCACCCCTACCTGTGACTCCGTAGTCTGTTAGCTTTTGAGTAAGGGCAGTTCTAAAAAAATTTTAAATGCTGATTTCACCTTCCCCTTCTTCTTCCCTTACTACAGCAACCTGTACTCGCCCAACAGCGTTCTCGTCAGCCATTGCTTTAAAGAAGGAAAACGTTTCAAGGAAACTGAGATAAAGGTTTTATGCACAATAGGAACAATTTGCCCTTCAAGCTTGATAAACCTACAGGCAATACATAGTTTATGCCTACGCGGCTGTGACGCATAGTTCCCTTCACACTCTAGACATCTCCGAGGAAAATGTGAGTAGGGGTCTCTGAGAAAAGAACGACTGAACTACTTAGATTTGACTGTTAAATAAGTACCAAACCAACGTTGGCGGTGCCATGTCGTGTAATTCCTATAAATATATATAAGATCTGCATGTTTGGACAACATACACTATAGGATTGGTGTCAGACTAATTCTAGACACCCCTACCGAGTATGTTAGCCTGTATACCACTCGCTCACATTGCCCCTAGAAACTCCTTTACCAAGGAGAGAATAGTTCTTGGCAACTATCGAAAATGACAACCCTGATCACTCAGGATCGTGGAAACAGTGTACTACTTTTTTCTCAGTCACTCGTGCTTACTTCGTCTCAGAGAGAAACACAGAATAAACGGTGGGGACGTTTTTCAATAAGCATTTATTAAACCGGTGTCATTCTAGTGCAAAATAGGTGTGTGGAAACAACCACTAGACAGTAACAGATATAAATGATTATAAGCACTAACAAAGTAAAAGGATGGTAGATTCCTACCATCGTGCTAAAACAATGGATACATGCAAGTATATAAAATGCATGACAGTAATAAGTGAGTACTCCTACGATGCAACCCTAACTAGATGTACCTAAGTGTACCTAGCATGAATGTAGGTGTAAAAGCCAAGATTCCCTCTTGGATAAAGTCAACCCCATTACCTGAAGTGGGAGACAGTGGGACCCTGTCTTGATATCGAGATGGACACCCTGCAAGGGATGTCAGAACACTGCGAGCTGGAGCGTCTGCGTGCAGGAGCCTCAGCGTCTCGTGTCAGTGTGTCGGCATGGATGCCCTTTTCTCCTCCGACTACCAAAGCAAGATATGGTGTATATACACCCAAAAAGGTACCCCCTGGAGATATACCTTGCTGTGTCATGTCGAACTAGGATGACAGAAGGAATGACCCTTATACATTAGTTATTATGCAGGAGATTGTAGGCCTGATGTCCTGCCGTGATTCCAAGAATCCTCATGCATAAGGAATGAAGCTCAAGCTTTTCGGAGAAAACCCCATGCCATCTTTGGAAATTACCGTATCTAGGTAAACGGTAAGTACTAAGAACCATTATGTAGTGTAATGGTAGGGGAGAATATAGGTGAGAAGTTAGGTGACTACCTGGGCCTATATTGGGGTACCTATAGAGAACATAACAAAACTTTGTTACATTTTACTTTTTTTGCAAATATTATGAGCCTTTACCCTACAATATTTGATACCCCTTCTTAAAGAATTGGGCTTTGACTGACACAAACCTGCTTCAAGTTATTTAAAAATGCTCTGATCACTTGAGGTGTGTTCCATGGTTGGCCTTTTCAAAAATCAACAATTCAGTACAATACAAACCTGCTGTTTTTAATAGAGTTACCTCTATGAAATAAGAGAATCTCTGTGTCCATTCCAGTAATTTAATCTTAGGAACACTGCTTTGGTTTCATGGTGCGTCTACCTTTTAATGTAGGTTATATCCCTTATTATATTTATTGTCTTTTTTTATATGCTAATGTTCTTACGTACTATTATGATTATTTGCTAATAATTGAACAAAGATGTTTGATTGATATATTGATATTGAAACTCTTATTTAGTCCCAATACTAAATATTGATTAAGCAGGACTGAGGTAGAAGTCATACTTATGTGGCTTTCAACCCGTGGATTCTGCATTTACCAAGTCAAAGCGATAGATGTTCAAGACTTGAAAGTTGGATTGAAAAACATATGGGAGCCCAAAAACTATGATTCTTAGTAGGACAGTGTTGGTTTACTGCTTGCAAAAAATATTTTTTTAATCTGCATGAAACTACCTTTTTATTTCACACTTTCACCTCCATCCTTCACTACTTGTTATTTAGATTACTTTTTCTCATGCAGTCCTTATTAATTCTCTAGGGCTGATTATGAGTTTGGCACAGTTGCGCTAAGCTCTCTGTAGGCACAGCTTCGCCAAACCCATGCAAGAACCACCTGCCGTATTATGAGTTGAACTCGTGTATGGCTGACAGCCCTTAGCCATTCTCTTGGCGGTGCCTGAAAAACAGGCATCGCAATGGGAACGACCAAAAAGTTCCAGCATGGCATGGACGGTGACAGGGGGCACATGTTGTGCCCCCCTGAATGTATCCCCATGGTAGGGGGGCAATGGGGCCTCCCCTTTGTTCCTCCACTGCCAGCCATTTAATGGAGGAGCCCCTGCTATGAAATGGCTGGAGGTGGAGGAACTTGTAAAAAGCTCACTGGAGGTGGAGGAACTTATAATAAGCTCAGCTGGAATGCACCAGTCCTGCTGAGCATCCTACGCTGTGGAGCAGAAGTGCCACCACCAGGGAACGACCGGTGCAGCGGGTGGTCCTCCGCTGCAATGACTTTCAAAGTCGTAATGTGGCAGACAGTGGACCGCCACCACAAGTCTGGCCCTATGTTCCTATGCATTTCTCCAACATTTGATGCAATGTCTGTAATTTACATCTTCTGCTCACTTTAAAATTACATTTACTAATCTCAGACAACCGTTATGTTTTCTTTTAAGCAAAATGTCTTAGTGAATTAAGTGTGAGAAGTTGAAATAGTCATAGTTTGCTTGTCATGAGCTCAAATTCTGGAGCAGAAATTTCAGTTTTCTCTCTTCCAAGGAGATAAATTGAGTACTATTAAGGCCGTCCTGGAAGTGACATGGTAAATTGGTAGGAGAGTTTCCACAGCTCTGGGGCTACCAATACCTGGAGTATCAGTAACTCCACAGGTGGGAAAATTTGGGTCATTACAAGTTGAACTCACAGGGTCTACTGCCAAATGAGGGAAAACTCAGGAAAAAGACAGTTCTGGGTCCTAATGCCCTGGTAATGCCTCATTTTCCTGAGCACATTCACATGGAGATTCCAGCTGCTTTCTTCAATCAAAATCTCGGAGTGAAGTTAATGAGATCTGCAGTGTTTCAGCAGATGTCATAATTTGGTGGGAGTGGTAACTGCTGTTACTGGCCCCATACATTTTAAGAGAGTAGTACAGAAGAGAACAGTAATGATTATTATTTAGAGCACTAAAACACAAAATGTTGTTACATGCTAAGCCGAAAAGGTGATTTTAATCAGTCGTCCCATATTTGTTTAACCGCTGAAAGTTTACAAACAGACTAACATCTTCTAAACATAGAGTTATTGCTCAGCATTCTCTGTTGGAACTTGATGGTCCGACTACAAGTGCCTGTCTTCAATCCTCTCACATGTCTAATGACTTCAAATTGTGCTCATGCTCTCAAATGTTCTCTAAAACTACATCTGTTTGATTTTCCATGCCTGAAATCTTTGTATGCGCAGCGCCTTAATTGTGACGTAACATTAGAACGCGATTTAATTATTTAAAAACTTGTTTTCGAAAGCAGCGTTATCAAATGTTGAAATCATCAATACATATTTTACAAGGCCATAAACAATTAAAGCATTTAAACTATGTTTTTGAGCAATTATCTGATGATATAGTATGAAAATTGGTCTCTTTTGACCTACAATTATTCATTTACTATGACCTGACTTCTATTTATTTAATCATGTAACACATTATTAGCATTTATTTTGACAATAAATTGGTATATGGTGGTTTCAATAATGGAGTCCATCCCTACAAAATATGTAGAAACGTTTTTGGCTGCTCGTATTAACACATTTCACCTAAATCTAGATTCAAAAATATCAGATGCCCATAATATATTGGTCAAAATACTATAAAAATATAAAATACTAAAAGTAAGTGTCTCATTTTTGTTTTACTATAGTATCAAAGTTCAAAACATTGTTTACTTTAATGATGTTTTTTATTATGGTGTTTTAGTGTCATTTAGTATGTTTATTTTGTATAAATATGTAAAAGTAAAATGTATTGTATGTTGTTTTAAATATACCATATAGTGTACATTTTTATGATCTTGTGGGTTTATTGGGAGTTTAAAAATAGAGTTGCCAAAAAAGTACTTTTATTTCTGTGGTTTATGAGTGAATTTGCTGGAATTTTTTAATTTAAAAATGGCTCATTTAATACGTTTCATTTTTTAGCATTTCCCTACATATTTTTACATTTTAGAAACAAATATTTTCATCCTTTTCCAATTTTAATGCTTTCTGGGGTATCAAATTGGCATTCTAGTGTAGGAATGATGTCTTTCAAAGCCTTGTGTATCCTGATTGAAGCTTTCCATTGGATGGGCATTTGTAGGACAAGTGCTATCATTATCTTGCAGCCTGATGCTTGAGATCGACTGAAGCTTGTCTTTTGGTGTTCCTAGGTTTCCTCCGACTTCTTTTGGAGGACGAGCATTTTCTTTTGTGACGGTTAAGTTATGGAAATCACTGTCCTCTTATCTTAGGGTGTATGATTCTCTCCTTGCTTTTCTCAGAGCCTTAAAGGGCTGTCTGTTTCCCAACTGAGGGGCATATTATCAAGCACGGCGTTAAAATTATCACCGCTTTAGCGGCACAAAACTGCTGCTAAAGCGGCGATAATGGGCTTGACAATATGCCGTAGAGAATTCCAATAGAAGCCCATGTTGACACCAGAACATGGGCTTCTATGGCAATTCTCAAGGGCATATTATCAAGCCCATTATCGCCACTTTAGAAGCAGTTTTCTGCCGCTAAAGCGGCGATAATTTTAACGCCGTTTCTTGATAAAATGCCCCAAAGTTATTTTTGATCACTAGTCTAGTCAGAGCCAGGGCACCTTTTTGGTAATACAGCGCTTAACAAGTGGATACTAAATTACATTATATCTCTTGCAGAGGGCATAGCAGTTTTCGTATTAAGTTTTCAAAACTGTAAGAAACTCCATTACAGGTTTTCTGCTGTGCATGGGTGTGCATGCACTATGGCATCTCTAGAGTCAATAAAAACTATTGACAAAGTCAACAGGTCAGCACCTGGTAGCAGAGGCAAGACCTTTTGGCTTTGCCAATGCTTGTTTCAACAGTTTGCAAATAGATTTCCAGACTACCATCTTCAAAATATTGAACAGTTTTTTGCACACATTTTCATTTTGGCTGGCGTCTTCACTGTAAGTGCTGACACACTCATATCTGACTTCAAATTTTGCTTATGTTCTAAAATGTTCATTAAAAGTTGGAAATTACAACTATCAAAAAAATCTAGCTCTAATTACTGAATAGAATGCAATATTCTTATTTGAGAGCTCCTGATTACATAAAACACACCGTAATACAGTGAAAACACTATAAAAGGACACCACACCAGTTTTAGAAAAATAGCCACCATTTATCAGTGTAAAAAAGACGAAAACGATGAAATTCCAACATACAGTAATTAAGATATGCATTTTGCATGAATAAACTTAGTTACAGTTCCAAAAAGTCAATAGCTTCGTCTGGGGCTTTCACGGCGTTGTGAGCAAATAAATCCAACAGGTCAGCCGGACGTGGTGTCACAGGCCAGCTATGTTTCTGGAAAGATCATCAAACAGTATCTTGGAAATGCAGTGCATCGTGGACTTTGCAATGAGCTACGAATAAGTTTTGGCGTTGGTTTTGGAGTTCAGTGCAAGAGTCGTCAGACCCTTGAAGTCACACACATTGCAGATCGAACTCCGTGAGGTTGGCGTCAGGAGTGCCAGCAGGCTTTGGGGCTGCGGCGCAAATTGGAGCAGTGCGGAGTGCAGTGTCCTCAGGTTGCGGTACATGCAGCTGCTAGGGCATGGCAGCTAGCGGCGACGGTGAAACCAGGGCTGAGGTGCGAAGTGGGATGTGCTAGTGGCGGTGTTGGCAGATCATGGTGCAGGCAGCGTCATCATCATTGCTGAAGCGCTGTCGTCGGTAGATGACCTGGAGTTAATAGCGCTGGTGGGCCAAAGCTGTGGCGTGGTATGGGGCTGAGCATTGAGTAACTTACAACCGGTGCCCCCAGGCCATCATGCAGGCAGCAGCGTTAATGTCGGCGTGGTGCGACATCATAAGGGATGCCAGGGTGGACATTTGGAGTGAGGTGGTGCAAAGTGCGGGCCTCAGGTCACCGAGTAAGCAGCGGCTCAGTGATGATGTCGGGTGGTGTAGTCAGCTGGCATCGTCGGTGAGACCAGGGTTGTGGTGCAAAGTGGGGTGGTGCTCTCTGCAGTGCCAACAGGTCACTGAGCCAGCAGCAGCATCATGGACAACATTGGGTTGCTTTTTCCTCTGTGGCAGCTGAAACACATAATTCCAGATACAGGTACTGAGAGGATGGTGACGTCTTTGGTGAGCCTGAGACATCCAACAGGAGGCAAGCTCTACTTCATGTCCATGGAGAAACTTTACCAGCAGGATTCAAGAAAGTTCAGTCCAGTCCTTTCACTGCCCAAGACTGAAGCAGCAATTGCAGGCCAACCCAACAAAGCAACGAACAGCAAAGGGCAGTACTCCTCCTGGTAGCGCTTCCATCTCTTCTTCTTGGCAGTGTTCTTAGTCCAAAAGTGTTCTAAAGTTCTGGGGTCAGGGCTCCAACATTTATACTACTTTTACCTTTGAGGTTTTAGGCTGCAAGGTCCTCCTGCTCAGTGGGAACCAGTTCTGTCCTTTCTAGTCCATCTTCACTACAGGAGGTGGAGATAGCATTGTGCAGTGCAAACCCAGCCTGTTCAGGTGCTAGTGAAAATTCCTCCTACCACTCTAATTGCAGAAATGTCTATTCAGTCTGGCTATGGGTCACCCAAGAGAGGCAGGATACAACTCAAGTCCCCTGGTGACTGTCTAGAGTGAATCCCCATCCCCATCTCCTGCCACTCCAAAACCAGAGGGTGAATACACAAACAGGCAGAGGCACACAGGATGGTTAAGCAAGAAAATGGCCACTTTCTAAAAGTGGTACAAAAGGGGGTGGTGATGGACGGAGCATCAGAACCAATCAAACACTCACACTCAGTCAACAGATCTGGGTTTGATCCATCACCGTTCTTTAGCCCACTCTGCCACCCCAGTTCAGACATGGCTGCAAGATTGGGGATGAACCGTCCATAGTAGGTGGCCATGCCGAGGAAGCTCCTCACTTCGGTGGGACTTTGAGGTGTGCTGGCCGCCCTGATGGCTTCAGCCTTCTTCGGGTCTACCAGGAGTCCTTCATGAGTGAACGTGTACCCAAAGAAGTCTACGCTTTCTTGATAAAAGGAGCACTTGGATTTGTGTAGCGTCAGTCCACAATCTGCCAGCCTCTTGAGCATGGCCCGGAGGTGGAAGTGATGTTCCTCGAGCGATGTGGAGAACACAAGGATATCGTCACTGAGGTTGATCACTCCTTGCAACCCTGACAGTGCCTCGCGGATTGCATTTTGGAAGACCTCGGCGGCTGATGATACTCCGAAGCTGAGCCTTTTGTACCTCCGGAGGCCAACATGGGTTGAAAAAGTGGTGATGTACCGGCTTTCCGGATCCAGTTCCAGCTGGTGGTAGCCGGCATTCAGGTCCAGCTTCAAGAACCACTTCGCCCCGTTGAGGTCCGCCACGATGTCGTCCATCGTGGGGGTGATGTGACGTTCCCTCTTCACTGCCGTGTTGAGCAGTCGCATGTCGACATAGAGTCTGATGGCCCCCGGTTGTTTGGGCTTGGGTGCCACGATCAGCGGGGACACCCAGGGAGTGGGGCCCGAGACCTTCTCGATTACGTCCAGCTCTTCGAGCTTTCGCAGCTCCTCCTCCACTTGCGGGTGTAAGTTGAAGGGCACCCTCCGGTGTCTGAGGGCTACCGGCCGTACTGAGGGGTCTATGTGGAGCTTGAACCTCTTGCCCTTGAGTTTCCCTAAGCCAGCAAAGGGCAGTACTCCTCCTGGTAGCGCTTCCATCTCTTCTTCTTGGCAGTGTTCTTAGTCCAAAAGTGTTCTAAAGTTCTGGGGTCAGGGCTCCAACATTTATACTACTTTTACCTTTGAGGTTTTAGGCTGCAAGGTCCTCCTGCTCAGTGGGAACCAGTTCTGTCCTTTCTAGTCCATCTTCACTACAGGAGGTGGAGATAGCATTGTGCAGTGCAAACCCAGCCTGTTCAGGTGCTAGTGAAAATTCCTCCTACCACTCTAATTGCAGAAATGTCTATTCAGTCTGGCTATGGGTCACCCAAGAGAGGCAGGATACAACTCAAGTCCCCTGGTGACTGTCTAGAGTGAATCCCCATCCCCATCTCCTGCCACTCCAAAACCAGAGGGTGAATACACAAACAGGCAGAGGCACACAGGATGGTTAAGCAAGAAAATGGCCACTTTCTAAAAGTGGTACAAAAGGGGGTGGTGATGGACGGAGCATCAGAACCAATCAAACACTCACACCCAGTCAACAGATCTGGGTTTGATCCATCACCGTTCTTTAGCCCACTCTGCCACCCCAGTTCAGACATGGCTGCAAGATTGGGGATGAACCGTCCATAGTAGGTGGCCATGCCGAGGAAGCTCCTCACTTCGGTGGGACTTTGAGGTGTGCTGGCCGCCCTGATGGCTTCAGCCTTCTTCGGGTCTACCAGGAGTCCTTCACGAGTGAACGTGTACCCAAAGAAGTCTACGCTTTCTTGATAAAAGGAGCACTTGGATTTGTGTAGCGTCAGTCCACAATCCGCCAGCCTCTTGAGCATGGCCCAGAGGTGGAAGTGATGTTCCTCGAGCGATGTGGAGAACACAAGGATATCGTCACTGAGGTTGATCACTCCTTGCAACCCTGACAGTGCCTCGCGGATTGCATTTTGGAAGACCTCGGCGGCTGATGATACTCCGAAGCTGAGCCTTTTGTACCTCCGGAGGCCAACATGGGTTGAAAAAGTGGTGATGTACCGGCTTTCCGGATCCAGTTCCAGCTGGTGGTAGCCGGCATTCAGGTCCAGCTTCAAGAACCACTTCGCCCCGTTGAGGTCCGCCACGATGTCGTCCATCGTGGGGGTGATGTGACGTTCCCTCTTCACTGCCGTGTTGAGCAGTCGCATGTCGACATAGAGTCTGATGGCCCCCGGTTGTTTGGGCTTGGGTGCCACGATCAGCGGGGACACCCAGGGAGTGGGGCCCGAGACCTTCTCGATTACGTCCAGCTCTTCGAGCTTTCGCAGCTCCTCCTCCACTTGCGGGTGTAAGTTGAAGGGCACTCTCCGGTGTCTGAGGGCTACCGGCCGTACTGAGGGGTCTATGTGGAGCTTGACTCTCTTGCCCTTGAGTTTCCCTAAGCCAGTGAAGAGCGCTGGGAATTCCTTCAGTATTGCCTCTGCATGCAAGTCATGTACCTGGTTGGCGAAGAAGACAAGTCCTAAATCCTCTGCTGTGTGGCAGCTGAGTAAAGTTCCTTTCTTGCTATCGGTGACATGGAACTGTGCCTCCGTAGAGTAGCTCCCACTAGCGATGGTGGCTCGGATGACGCCACGGAGAGGGAGGGGATCTGTGCCTCCATATGTGTATATTCGCGCCGTGGACGGTGCAAGGGGGGGTCACGGTGACAGACGGTCATACTGATCGGAGTCCATCACATTGACGGATGCACCAGTGTCAATAGCCTGTACCTCCGTGCCCTCAACTGAAACTGAAGACATGGGAGGTGGTCTTCGCTGGGAGCCTGTCTGGCTGACGTACGACACTACGAACACCTCATCGTCTTCGTCCTCGTATATTGGGTGTCGAGCCTGTGGCTGGTCTTCCGAGATTGGCGGCGGGTCAACGAGAGAGGCCTGGTGAACCTGCTGTGACCCAAACCTGGGTCTTGACGATGGCTGCCGGAACCGCCCGCCGCGGCACACTCTGGCATAGTGGTTTAGCCTTCCACAGCAGGAGCACGTTCTTCCCTTCGCCCCGCAAACGGCTGTTGCCGGGTGATCTTCACCATAGTACCCGCACGACCCACCTGGTGGTGGTTTGGAGGCCTGACGAGGCGCTGCGGGATGCCTCTGGATGGCCTCCACCTTTTCTTCCTTGATGTGCGGGGCCCTAGGCACCGACCCCGTGGCGACCATAGTGTGTAAAGCCGCTTCTATCTCTTCTGCCCGGGCGTCCGATAGTTCATGGGAGCGGGCGAGGACCAGGATCTCGTCCAGCGAGATTCCGGGCTGTCGGAGGATCAGCTTTCGCAGGAGCTTTGAGCGACAGCCTAAGATGATCTGGTCTCGGATTTCCTCCCTCTGGTCTGTGAATGGGCCCATGCTAGCCAGCCGGCGTAGCCGCTCGTAGAACATGTCGACCGACTCGGTTTCGGTCTGCCACGCCCTCCGGAACTTGAATTTTTCGAAATCGGGGTTGAGTTGTGGGTCTAAGTGTCTGTTGAGCGCGGCGACCGCCTCATCGTAGTCGTTCTCATTCCCTGTGTTGGGGAGCGTATCGAACTGGTCGTAAATCTCTGCTCCTCCATAGTAGATAAGGAGTGATCGTTTTACCGTGCCGTCAGTTTCACGCGTCGCCTTGAAATAATGATTCAGCCGACCAACCCATGCCTTCCATCGTGGCACAGCAGTGGCAGGGTCCGAAGCCTCGCTGAACGGGGGTAGCGGTGTGACTGCGGTGTGGGTGACCACTGGTGATGGTGGGTTGGCACCGGCAACTGGATTGCACCCTCCATCTTGCCGGGCGGCCGTGCCTGAGGCAGGTGTGGTGCTCATCGCTGCCAGGCAGGGGCGCGCCGGTGCAAGGGTGCGGCTTGTGTGTCGGAGAGTAGCTCTGGGGCGTGTGCTCTGTCCTTACACCTGGTCGAGGACGCCCACGTGGCGTAGTCCTGCTGGCGATGCCTGCTGCCCCCGGTTGACCCACACTGCCCTTTGGATTAAGGCTGATGAAGTGTGATTTTAATGGGCTAATGCATGTTTTGGACGTGTCACTTGGATGCTGCCAATGCTTGTTGACACTGGGCCCACTTTCCAGTTCTTGGGTTGGCCTTCTCCCCCCTTTATTTTCCACTGTAGGTCCCTTCTTATGTTCTTCTGTTGTTCTCTTATTATTATTATTTTAATTTTTTTTTAATCAGGCTGTAGAGAGAACAGCCCTATCGAGGCCCCCACATCACACCGGCTGATGAGGACCTGGAGCCATTGCCGTGAGCAGGAGCGGGGACATCACCCATCACCCGCTAACGGGCTGAGAGGCACAGGGAGTAGAAGGCGGGTCCTCCGCACAGTCCAGGCGGCCCGAACGGAGCGGTGTGCGTGGGCTCCGCGAGCTCCAGAAGAAGAGAGCACTGGAGGGAGCCACAAGGGACTGGAAGGCATGCGTGAGGGCGCGACCGGCCTCATCGCCAGTGTAGCCTGTGTCGCAGTTGGCTATATCTTAGGATAATAAAGGACACAGGACCACCGTTCACTTCTCGTGGCCGGAAGACCGCGAGCGGTCTTCGACCTCCTTTATTTATACCCTCGGGCGAGCCCGCCCCGAGAGGTGCATGAATGCATGTAACACTGCAACATTGTCGGAGAGAGCCCGGATGGCTCTCTACAGAGCCGAAACCTGATCTCTCATCACACCCCCGGATTCGGAACGAGGGCTTCACAACCTGCCTTTGCCACTAACTCCGCTGCACTTCTGTGGCATTTATTACTCATTATTATTACTTATTCAGTACATGGGCTGAGGGAATGTGCCAGAAACCTCCCTGAAGGGGTATGTTAGGCAACCCTGACTCCATTCATTAGCTGCTGAGACCCCGCCACCGCAGCTTGTTTGTCACGTGGCCTGTAATCCTAGCCAGCCGCCACCGGCACGGACAGTGACCTTTCCTTTTTGCGGCTTCCGGCATGATTCTGAATACTGCCAGAGTCGGAGAATCATGATCACCACTGTAATACTGTATGTACAGTATTATTTCTATCTACGTCACCCAGAGCCAGTATGCAGCCGCTGGCGCCTCTCAGGTCGGTGAGGTCCGCACTATTCGGGGTAAGATTGCAAGCATGCAAAAGAGATACTGGCTAGTAACATTTGTTCATGTCCACATAAAGCCATATGTATGACATAACTTTTGTGTTTTTATTTATTTTACGTATCTGTCAGAGATCATCATGTGCAGCTCTAAATCACGTTTAAGTGCGTTCATCATTCCTTCTGTTTGAAGTATGAACTAATGAGGGAAAAAATACCTGCGTTCTGTGATCTTTTTCTTAATTTTCTACCAGGTGGTACAGTAAAATGCGAGTTTCGGGTTGCTCAAATTGGTGTAATTTTTTATATGTATGTTTCCCTGGTCTTCATTGCTTGATTTTGCTCACGAAAAAAGTGTCACTCCAAGTCATTGAATGTTACTGAGAAGTACACTGAAAAAAGAAAAATGTCACACATATGCAATCTGAGACATTGGCAGCTATGCTTACCTTTGGTAATAGCTGGCAAAAGCCAGAAATGGCTCATTTATGGAAAAAAGGGGCCTCTTCTGACTTATGGCAAGTCGACCAATGCCAGACACTTATATTATAATTATTTTATTTTCATTTTGAGGTCTTTGTCATGTTTACGAATGTTCTGTTCTACGTGGTGATAATTCATGTTAAATATAAACTGACTATGTTGATATGCATTGAATTAGATACAATACATCACAGCCTACCGTGATATTCACACACAAAAGTTTTTTTTGTTTGCTCTCTTATAAATTGTGAAATTCCTGTGAAATATCAGTTGGTGACCTCAGGGCCGGACTGGCTGTAGCGGGCATTGGGCGTTTCCTCGGTGTGACAGAGAGGTGGGGGTCGGTTTTGGACCCTTGGGGGGACTGTTTTGCTACTGGGGGCCGCTTTTGCAGCACTGCTGAAATATCGGTCCCCTGTAACAAAAGCGGGCGCGGTTCTTCTCACTAGCAACCCTCCCTCCCCCAGCTCATGGGGCCGGTCGAGCAGCAATCTATCACGGCTGGATGCTGTTCCCAGTCCGGCCGTAGGCCTAGGCCTCGTGATGCCCCTGCTGGAGTCTCTGCAAACCAGTGGCATGTAAGTAACCGGAGGTAACAACAACTTGGCTCCGCCTCCACATGAAGCCAGGCTCAGAAAGGAATGCCGCTGCCCGCGTCCCAAGCAATGGGACATCAGCAGGGCAGCATTCTAGTGGCCGCCCGTCGGAGCCTTCCCCCCCCTTGCTGCCTCGCGCGCGAGGCCTACGCCCACTTGGGAAAAAAACCCCTATCGCGTGGAGCTGGAGGCGGACCGGGGGGGCGGGGGGCGCGGCTTACTCGCTACTTAATGGGCTCTCTCGCCCAGTTCCTCCTCTGTCTCCTGCGCGCCGCACCCAGCCTGGACACGCGTTCTCCCACCCTTTCCTCTTACCCCGCATGTCAGGCTCAGCGCGTTATTGGAATGTTTTAATTTTTCTTTTTGCGTTGCAGGCGGAGTTACAGGGTGATCTGGATGCAGACTGGTACAGTAAGGGTACCTCTGCGACAGGCGGTACAGTAAGGGTACCCCTGTCCGGCACAGTAAGGGTGCCCGAGCCAAGGTCCAGGAGCCGAAGGGGGTTCTGGGAAGACCGCGACGGCGCCCCGTTAGTCCTTCGGGCGGTTGGGGGGCCTGACCAACCGGGGGTGGCCACAACACGCTCCGCCCCTGTCAGAAGGGGCGGGAGTAGGAGGCAGATCACGTGACCCAGTGGATGATCTGCAAATATTTATGTGCCACACTGCCAGGGCATCGACCCACCGTGTGTGCTGGCTCACCAGGCGGGCGGGCAGCAAGGGGCTGCCTGCCCTGGATCGCCCGTAAGATAACCCAATTTTATTATCATACTGTGTTGTATGAAATAAACCTGCAGCAGTTCTTCACCCACAAATAAAGTGTCAGTGTAATCTTTGGGTGATGTCTGTGTATGCGTGTTGACTGAAGCGGATGACGGTGTGGTCACTATATGCTTACTGCCTGCCTTCTGAAAATTCAGCCTCCAACCATTAGACCTGTAGCGTGGTTAGCCCACGGCTCCGGGTGACTACCCTGGGTTTACATACATGCTAGTGCCTGCGCACAGGCAGCGGGGTACGTGCAATGTGGGTGGCTCCTTGCATCCCTTCCTTCTCACTTGTATTAAGTGTTTTGAATGTCTACTGCTTCAGGCAGCCTTGTGCAGGTTCTGCATCCATAGGATCTGATTACCAGTGGCTCATTGTTTTCCGACCCCTAGTTAAACCTCTGTTTGAGCAGGGGTCGGAGTTACGAGTTTTTATTTGTTTTGTTATATTTAACTCTTCCGTTTCCCCCTTGGATGTTTGTGGACCACGACTTAATAATTACTGGATTCAGCCCACGCCCCACCCACTGAATCATTATTGTTATCCGGCGTAATTATTACGGGATCCAGAGGACCCCACCAGTTCTTGAAATGAAAAAATAGAACTCCCGCCATCCGGCCTCACGCAGCTCCCATGACAGAGCAGCAGTGAGCACTGCTCGCACACCAGTAGCGTATACTGTCTGCGAAAAGTCCTATATGGGGAGGTATTGTGTGCCCAACGTATTGTTTGCGCAATCCGGCATAATTGTCATACATGATTTATGCCATGAATGCTAGTCTTCTGTCTCATATGCGGCCTATTTGCTGTCTTCTATGTTTGGAAATTGTTATGTTAATAATGCATCCACTTCCTAGTGCATCCACTATAGGAATTTGTATTTGATGTCAAGATCACAAACTTGAATCCCGGTAGGTCCATTCAGCCTTTCATCCTCCTGAGGTGGATAAAATTAGTGTTATTGAGTTGGGAGGAGTTTATTCACAATCACACACATTAGCACCACTTTACAGACTTTTGCCAGAGCGCCACTTTACCAACTTTGCTACTTTCATTTTCTCGTAATTCTTTGAACAACATTTATTTCCACAGTGGGGAAGTGCACCATTCCTGGAGGTACTACAATATCTGATTAATGCATAGAATGGAAAACATTTGATGTGATCCTTATATGCGGCTCTGTGTGCAGGGATGGGGTTGTTTTAAACCATACTGCTTACGTTTTGTGCGATAATATGCTGCATTGCTAAATACTTATAATACTTATAATGCTCATCGGCCCCGCATACATGCCCCCAAATCTGTGTGCGCACAGCCTGCCACATCACAACTTTTTTTGTTACAGGCGTGCGGTTCTTTGGCAGTCCCATGGCAGTGCTTATATAAAAGGCACTGCCATGGGAACACTAAAGCAAGTTCCTGCAGAGCATGGACTGACATGGCTCACTGCCATGAAAACAGTAGCAGAGAGGAAACCCGTAATATGCTAGTAGGGCCTCGGCTGCTCCGCCAAGCATATTTCAGACTCAAGACCATCGCAACACAGCATGGCTGCAGCAGCGGTCCCATGGTGATCCGACTGCCCTACTTGTTATAGGGCGGTCGGACCACCACTGTGAGTTTGGGGGTGCATTGGACAGCCAAACTCATATTAAGGCCCTTAGTGAAAAAAGTATGAGAAGTCGAAATCGGCATAGTTTGCTTGTCATGAGATCAAATACTGGTACGACCACTTCAGTTTTTCTCTATTTCTAGGGAGATTAAATGAGTACTGTTAAGGCATTCCCAAAAGTGATGTGGTAAATAGGTAGGATTTTCCAGAGCTCTGGTGGTTCCCATACCTGGATTAGTGATAAGTCCACTGGTGGGGAAAATCTGGGAAAATATCAAATTGGATCCTCAGGGTCCATTAAGAAATTAGGAATTACTCAGGAAAATGATAGTTTTTGGCCCAACTCCCCCGGTAATTCCTCATTTTCCTGAGCACATTCACATGCCGATTTCGACTTTTTTCTTCAACCAGAATCTCTGATGTGAAAGTAACTAAAGCTGTTGTGTTTCAGCAGATCCTATAATTTGATGGGACTGCTAACAGTTGATACTAGCCCCTTCAATCTTAAGAGGCCGCTCGTAATGCAGGCCTAAGTAGTAGAAAAGTAATAATTATTATTTAGAGCCCTGATATACAAAATCTTGTTAGTTACTAAGCATGTTTGATTTTTCAAGCCTTAATCTTTGTATATCTTAACTGTTAGTAACATTAGAATGCAATTTAATTGTTTGAAAACCTGTTTTTCGAAAGCAACGTTATCAAATGTTGAAATCATCAAATCATATTTTACAAGGCCATAAACAATTAAAGCTTTTAAACTGTGTTTTTGAGAGAGTATCTGATGATCTATTATGAAAATTGTTCTTTTTTGACCTACAATAATTCATTTACAATTTCCTGAATTTATTACATGTATTTATTTAATCATGTAAAACATTATAAGCATTTATTTTGACAATGAAATTGGTGTATGGTGGGGGCGTGGCTTGACGCACAGCAAGATGGCCGCATAGTAATGCGGCTCTGCTGGCCACTGACACAATCCTGCATTTATCCTGTCACCTCATAGTCATTACATCTGCCAAAGCCGAGACGCCTGCCGCATAGATATTTTGCGACATGATTGCGGCGCTCGCGGGCCTGAAATGAGAGAGACCAGCGATGCTGCCGACGCTGCGCTCGGGACAAAATGGCAGCCCCCTGCTCAATAATGCAGAGTGACAGAGACCGGGAGGAGTGACTCAGCTGTAGTGTCCAGATCTCCCCTGACTGCCACCCCTGTCGACCCAGGTGGACTCCGGCGGCATCATCGGCTGCTCACCTGATGTGGAGACCCCGGCATGCAGGTATTGGCGAGCTGCTGACTGGCGGGCCCGCTGGTGAGGAATTCGGAGGTCTGAGGGCTGCGTGCCGGTGCCGCTGGGACCTGAAGTGAGCTGCAAGATCTGCAGGCTGCTGCACAGCGGTCTCCGATGCTTTAGGCGCTGCCTGTACAGCGGAGCGAACTCCGATGAGGTGAGAGCTGGTGCACGGTCGCTGGGGGTGAAGACTAGAGGCCCGGGGCCACGCTCTGGATGGGCATCGTAGGGTCCCCTGAACACCAACACAAGGAGCAGAAATAGGGACACTTGAGCAAGGGAGCGCTCCCCTTGTCCCAGAGCAGCGAGGAAATGTGGTTGAGCGCGAACGATTGCTGTGCCTGCTTCGGCCGGGTCTTGCTTTCACTGGGGAACCCGAGGTGGTGTATACTGGTGATCCGATTGCAGCGATTGCGATCCTTAGGCCGGCCATACTGCGGTGCCCTGCCAGACGGCGGGGGCCTGGACTAGATACATCGGGGGAAGTCGCTACTGCGCTGTGCAGGCCCATACTGCAGCGATCTAGACCGACTCGTTTACAGTGTTGCCATTGTGCCTCATATCACCTGGGGAGCTCCTGATCCCTGCTTGGTTCCGGGTCTCATTTGCTGTGATAGGATTTGACTCTGAAGGGCCTGAGGAGGTCAGACCTGATCTTGGCCCACTGCATGTCCTGGTAGCTATAATAGACAATAATCTCCACGAGGGTGGCCCCTGATGTATCCCTGAGTCTCGGAGCACACTGGCCTGTGCTAGAACCCTAGAGCATTGATTGTTGAGCTACGTGCTTCACTGCCGCAGTGGTCAATACAGGTCCCTTTCGTATACTACTACTCTGGTGGCCTGGGCAAGATCAGTACAAGTGGGACAATCATTCCTACCCTACCTCATCAGATTCTAGCCAGTGGCACCGTGTGCACGCCTGCCATTTGCAATGGGTAAGCCTGACAAACACCAGCCGCGGCTCACTTTTGAACTGTGCAAATCCAGCAAATCCCAGCAAACCGCGGCCTCAGATTCAGAATTAGACAACGCTGTTCAGGCCCTGACCACTCTGGAGAAATGAGTCTCCAATCTATAAATGACAATATGGAGGCCCTCAACGATCGAATAGATAACATATCAACTATACCTGAAGGCAGGGTGTACACATCGGCGAAGCAGAGCAATGCATATCGAACGCAAAGGATGGTCTACAGAAGGTCGAGACAAAAACATCTGATATGGAGATACTTCTGGGGGTCATCCAAGCCAAGAACGAAGATCTCGAAGTGCGTTCACATCGCAATAACGTACCTATGCTAGGCCTTCCGGAATCGACCAACATTGGGCGCCTGGAAACTTATGTAGAAAATCTTCTTTGAGAGCTATGTGGCGATGACACTCTATCCAGTATGTTTATCGTGGAGAGGGCTCATCGCTCCCTGGCGGCGCCCGCCCCCAGGAGCGCCACCCAGGCCGATTATCGCCCGGTTGCTCAACTACAGGGACAGAGATGTGGGACTCCGCTCTTCCAGACAAAAGGGCACTATCAGCTACCAGGGCAACACCCTGTCCTTCAACCCTGACTTCACAGCAGCAGTACAAGCAGTACGGAAGGAATTTCAATTGGCCAAGAAGATTCTGATTGCTGAGAGTGTCCCCTACGCTATGCTTTATCCAGCAAGTCTCCGTATAGGGTCCGATGATCCCAAACATGCCTTGGACTTTGCCAAATCTCTGCGTCACAAAAAGAAACAACCTCCCCCCTGCTTCGGACGTTGAAGACTGAACTGTACGCTCCTCCACTCATAGGACAGTGTTTCTTCACAGCGCTGTTGGAGGGACCGATCCCAGCACTTCTCCACGCGCTCTTGGTTCGAGACTCTGCCATGTTGGACTCCTCACCTGTGCCGCTGGCCCACGGCAGCAGTACTAAGACAGAATGCAGTCCTTATATCCTTTTCAAATGCTGTTCTTGCTTCTATGCAAACATTTCTATGCACGTAATAGTGGCACGATGAGTGCACATTCTTATTTCGGAGATAGGTGTGATGGCTCTGGGAACACACCTGTGCAATCGGTGGCCACCTCCCTTGTTCACCAGGGAGCTGATTGTGTCGCGATGCCCCCCATATGGGTGTACCCCACATTAAAGCACCAATGTTTCTTTCCTTCTTGGGGTTTTATGCGGGTATTGGGTATGGCTTTGGCAGTGTTGGGGTGCTGAAGTGGGAGGGGGTTCTGTAGTGTTGTTTTAGAGTTAGTTCGATGTGACTGTATGGATACACGAAATGAGGTCACATCTAACACAACATGCACGGTGATAGACGGCGGGCCACCTTAATGAGATTACACATAAACGGGCGCCGCGATGGGTGAAACTTGCAGATGTTTAACATGGAATATTCACAGCTTGAACTCCCCCCCAAACAAATCGTCAAGTATTTGCATACTTAGACTGACATACTGTTCAAGTAGCGCTTTTGCAAGAGATGCATCTTACTAGGGACCCCGAGGACAGAATTGCGCTTAAGTGGGCAGGGTACAAGCTGGCATCCTCCTTCTCCTCCTACGCCAGGGTGGTTCTCATTGTGATCAAAAGAGGCATTCCCTTTACACCAATCAAAACCTATATAGATGATGGAGGCCGGTGCGTCATGGTTCATTTAACCCCTTCCCTGCGGGGGTAATTCCCCCGCGGTGCGGGGGGTGGGGGGGCGGCTGCGGCGCTGTGCTCATGACGAGCTCAGCTCGTCATGACTCACAGTGGAGCTGTGCTCATGATGAGCTGAGCTCGTCACGACCCTGCCCACTGATTAATTCTCCCGCACCGGCGGGGAATCAATCGCGCTTGGGCGGGCCGCGACCGTTATGACGAGCTGAGCTCCTCATGAGCACTCAAGCAGTTATTGCTAGGAAATTCTCTGATTACATTCATAAATACATATGGGCCTATAGCGGACGAGCCAGAGGTATTTCAACGCATGTATGAGGTACTGAGAGACTGGCCAGACACAGCGATACTCTGGGGAGGGGGACCTCAACACACATCTAGACCCCAATCTGGACAAATCCAACCCACAGGGTGCTCGTACACCAAAAGTGGCCCGTAGCATTATTGACACATTGCTGGAGATTGGTCTGGTGGATGTGTGAAGGCTTCGAAATGGGGCAGTGAAGGAGGGTACACACGCCACGCACAACAGTTGGTCCAGACTGGACTACTGGCTCACTAGTGAAGAGGTAGCCAAGTGGGTCGCAGATGTCGCCTCTCTTCCGCGCACCCTTTCCGACCACGATCCGGTACAACTGACCTTTAGCATCCCCAACACAGTACACTGCCCTTGGCTTCCGGTCTGAGGCTTTACATGACCCTGTCTATGTGGACACCATTTGAAAAGCCATATTGCAATACTTTGAGATCAATACGGGTACTGCAGATAGTGCCGCCACCTTATGGGAGGCCTTTAAGGTCACGATACGAGGAGTTTGTATCAGTACCACGGCTGGAATATTGAGAGATATTAGACGCCAACTGACCAAGATAGAGGTCTCCCTCTCAGGGCTCGAGACGGCTTATGCAGCAAGACCGGATCAAGAAACGCTCTCCTGTATCCATGAATTGATTCTTGAATATGATGCATTAGCCGAATCTGAGATTCGCTATTTATCCCGTAGACATATAGCCTGGGCATACGGGGAGGGCGGTAGACCCAGTCAAAGTCTGGCAATGAAACTCAAAGCCCAAGCCGAACACCATCATATAGATAAAATTACTGATTCACATGGGGTGGAACACTATTCTCAGTTGGAACAAGTGGAGCAATTCTGTGACTACTATACTGATATGTACAGATCATGAGGGAATGTACCTGGCTTAGACATTGAAGAATATCTGGCAGATATCGCCTGTGCGTGGTTGGCGGATGGTGATCGTGACTATCTATCTCAACCTATTGTGGAATCGGATATCAAGGCGGCCACATTTTATAATGAATTTGCAGACTTAATCATGCCACGCTTATTAGAAATGTACGTGGAGGCACACAAGTCGGTTATTTTTCCGCTGTCCCTTCGTCAAGCGTTGATCATTACTCTGCTAAAAAAAGATAAACCACCTGACACATGTGAGTCATATAGACCGCTGTCCCTAATTAACCTAGATGCCAAAATACTCGCGAAAATCCTAGCTACAAGACTTCAACCACTGATGTCCTCCTCGGTCCTTCCGGACCAATCCGGGTTCATTCAGGAGAGATGCACATCCCACAACCTTAGAACCATCTTTGCAGTGATGCACGTTCTTGACCCGAGACTGCAGGCAGCGGCGGTAATGCTAGATGTGGCCAAAGCGTTCGACTCTATAGAGTGAAATTATATGTTTGCCATCCTACAGAGGTTGGGATTTCTATTCTTATATCTCGGCTGGGTGCGGCTGCTCTATAATGACCCTTATGCTAGGGTAAGAGTGGGGGGCTTAACGTCAGAACCGTTCGCGATTAACCGTGGCACCAGGCAAGGATGTCCCTTATCACCCCTACTGTTCACCCTGGCACTCGAGCCCCTGGCTTGCGTGATCCGTCAAAGGCATAGAGAGACGGCACTCAAATTTATCCATCTTCCGGTGGGCATATCCCTCTATGCCGATGACATGGTCTTATTCGTTAGGGAGCCAGATCCGTATCTGACGCAAGTACTACGAAAATATATTAGATTCGGGTTGTTCTCTGGTCTTGCTATAAATTGGGACAAGTCCGTAGTTCTACCCTTGACAACCATTACCTCCCCGCCGACTATGGAATACCCTTTTGTATGGACTTCAGATCCTGTTAAATACTTGGGAGTTTGAGTTCACCGAGACCCGGCAGTTGTCCTCCAAGAAAATTACGGGCGAGCGTGCGCAGCCCTTGATCAACAGATGGAGAGGTGGATCACATTGCCGCTATCTCTAGCCAGTCGCATCACAATTATAAAGATGGTCATCCTCCCGAGATTCGTGTATCTCTTCTCCAATATCCCAATAACACTCCTACAACATTTCTTCAAAACTATGCACACTGCCTTGCTCAAGTTAGTTTGGGGCAGCAAGCAAGCATGCGTGGGCTGGGCAACCCTCACACTTGACTACGCCAAGGAAGGATTCAGCGCTCCGTACTTGTATCCATAGTATCTGAGCGCTCAAGCGCAATATGCTTTCTACTGGTTTAACCCACACGCTTACACTCTGCACGTAGCAGTGGAAGATGGCGATGCTCATCTGACCCCCTATCAGTTATCCTCACTCACACTCAACGAGATACCCCTAAAACTGAAATCAACACAATAGATTCCACAATTGCCGCATGGAAGTCCATCGGTCGACTTGCCCCTAAACTTCCCATCTACGCCCCCGCGCTTCCTATAGCACACCACGCCGCTTTATGAGTGACACAGGAAGATGACCCAGTGAAGGCCCTAAAGGAGGTAGGGTTGATTACTATGCATGATCTCTATCCAGATGGCAAATTCCTCACAGTTGAGAATCTTCAGTACATCACCAACCCCACACCTGTTTTCCAATTCACTGTTCACAGACTTAGAAATGCTGTTAAATCTAGGGGTGGGCGGAATTTGCGAAATCCACTTTCGCAAATTGTCGCGAAAATGTTAAAAATTATCGCAAACACGCGGAAATATCGCGAAGATGCGGAAGTTTTTTTCCCGCATGTTCGCGAGATTTTCTGCATGGTTGCGGCTCGCCAACTTACCCGTGTGGTTGCTCGTGGGCCATCTTGTTTTCAGTTGTCTCGCGGTGCATGATCGCGAGAAGAAAGACGTGATCGCGCGACGCATGACGTCACTGCGGGCGCGAACTGTCGCGAGACAGCGCAAATGGCTAAAAACAATACAACATCTCATGGAGAACGCGACCGAATCAAGAAAACTTGTCGGCGAATGCAGGGATTCAGGTAAGGCGATCGCGCGCGCGCGAGAATGTATTATTTTACAGTGCGAGCAAGAACCAAATTATCGCTAAGCTGCGGAATGCGGAAATTTTGACATTTTCGCGCTTTCCGCGGAACGCAAAAATGTCAAATTATCGCAATTTCCGCAAACGGAACGAAATTTTAGCCCAGGCCTAGTTAAATCACACTACACTATGTACCCAGGTGAACCTCCTGTGCTTCAATCTTTACAAATAGTGCTAACTGCTCCGTCACGGCGCAAGCTGGTCACCAAACTATATAGGGTGATACGGGCCGAAACAGCCAGTGCCCCGGACAAGAGCTTTGTTCGCTGGAACAATAAACTACCCACCCCCCTCACACTTTCTCAATGGGAACATGTATGTAAGGTTAACAGTCAACTCACTCCTAATGGCAACTTACACATCATACATTTTAAGTTTCTCCACCAGATATATCACTCACCTTCCAGACTACACAAATATGGACTACGGGACTCTAGCAGATGCACACGCTGCAATCACTTAGAGGCGGCTTTCTGGCACCTTGCATGGGAGTGCGGCTCAGTAGCCCGATTCTGGAGCTACGTGGTACAACACATACACAAAATGGCTGGGTTAGAGTTGCAATTTACACCATTGATATGCTTACTGTGCTATGTTCCACGGGTGAAGGGGACTACGGGTAAATTTGTAAGAATTGCATTATTGATGGCTAAAAGACGGGTTGCTATAACTTGGGGAGGGACCCAAATGCCGAAAATAACACATTGGCTCAGGGATATAGTTCATTGCAATGAAAAACTTGAATCTTAAATTGTATGCAGAGGAGTTACCAACGTCATCCAAGCCCAAGGATATTTGGGAACCCCTGCGTCAATTTCTGCAGCAACAAGATCTACGTGGCTCACCAGATATAGTAGCTTGACACACTGTAAAATCCTGTGTCATTATTGCAGGCTATTGTGGTCACCGACTGGATGTATGTAATACACAGACCCTTGTACTGATCAATCACATGTTGTTAATGTTGGTTCTTTTTACAGAGCTATCTTGCATGATAGCAGCGATGTTTACCATGATCATTAAAATACAATAAAAAGAGTTTTAAAATGGTGTATGGTGGTTTCAATAATGGAGTCCATCCCTACAAAATATGCATGAAAGTATGTTTTTGGCTGCTCATTTTAACACATTTCACCTAAATCTACATTCAAAAACGTCTTATGGCCATAATATCTTGGTCAATACACTATGCAAATATTTTAAATGGTCAGTGTCACATTTTCGTTTTTGTATAGTGTCAAAGTTGAAAGCATTGATTACTTTAATTATGTGTTTCTATTGTGGTGTTTTACTGTCATTTAGTATGTTTATTTTATTAAATATATAATTGTAAAATGTATTGTATATTGTTTTAAATATACTATTGTGGGATACATTTTTGGAATCTTGTTTGGTTAGTTTGGGGATTAAACATTGAGTTTTCAGTATTTTTCTTTTTTTTAATTCAAAAATGGCTCAGTGAATAATGTTCATTTTAACAATTCCCTACACATGTTTTAATTTTTTATAAACTATGTACAGCCTTTTCCTAATTTAAATGGTTTTATAAGTTATCGAATTTTCTAAATGCAAATTTTGATCTAACTTTAATGGGTACTTATTTTGTATGTTTGTGGTGAGTCTAACCCTTCAAATATATGCACTTTCTCCAATGTTTGTTAGACTGCCATTATAGCATAGGTATGAATGCGTTCTAAGTAATGTGTACCGTGTTTAAGGCCTTCCATCTCATTTGTCCTCTGCATTTGAAGGACATGTTCTATCATCATCTTGCAGCCTGATGCTTGAGATTGACTGAAGCCTGTCTTTTAGTGGTCCTAAGGTTCGACTGGCACCTTTTGGAGGACGATCATTTTCTGTTGCGGCAGTAAAGTTATGTAAATCACTGCCTTCCTATATTGTGATGTATGAGTGTCCCCTTGCTTTTCACAAAACCTTGTAGGCCTGTCTGTTTCCCAACCCAGTCATTTTTTATCACTAGTCTAGTCAGAGCCAGGACACCTTTTTGGTATTAGAGCACTTTATAAGTGGATAATAAATTACAGTACATCTCCTGGAATAGGCATTGCCGTCTTCGTATGATGGTTTAAAAAATGTTAGAAACTCCATTACAAGTTTTGTACTGTGCATGGGTTTGAAGGCGCGGCAGCATCTCTAAAGTCAACAGAATCTATTGGCAAAGCCAATAGGTCAGCACTTGGTCGCAAAGGCAAGACCTATTAGCTTTGTCAGACCTTGTTTCAACTGACCGCAGTTTTCACATACATTTTCAGACTACCATCTTCGAAACACTGAACAATTGCTCAGCACACATTTTCATATTGGAAGATGCTCTCAATTTAATTGCTGTCCCTCACTCATACTTGACTTCAAATTGGGCTCATGTTCTAAAATGTCTTTAAAAATTGGACATTTTTACTATAAAGAAATCCAGCTCTATTTGCCGAATAGGATGCAGTATTCTTAGCTGAGAGTCCCTGATTCCATCCTAGAAATTGTCATTGTTTTCCCATGTAGACTTTGTATTTACTGTACAATTGCTTTAATTGCATGTGCTTGTTTTAACATTCGTATTGTTAATCTGTGCTTAATTCCTCTGTAGGTTTCTTTCACAAGCAGTTTATAAAATATTCAAATAATCAATGCACACGCTATACTGGTAATAATGAAAGACGTTTTCAGTCTGTGTTTGTGTGATAATTATAATACTTATAATGAAAACGATTCCCTTCTGATCTAAATGATTAATTTACAGTAATTTGATTCAAACAATTTAAGTAGAAGCAGGATATATGAGATAATGCATATTTATGGAATCATTTGCTTGTAGTTATATATTCATATAATACTTTACGAAAATCTACATGTTTATGAATGTATTAGGTTCAATATTTTGATATTTTCAAAGTGTATAAATACTTGTCAAATCATGGGAGAAAAAGAGACATGGCTACAAATTCCTCAACATAAGAACACCAGAAGTACTGGCTCCCTACAAGCCTGATGAAGAAAGCATTCCGGACATGTTTAGAAGTATCTGATTGGTTGGATTAGGATGTTAATCGGCAGAGACAAACATAAGATCATAAATGTAGGAGATTGAGCAGGATACAAAGGACAAGCAGAACTCTCTTAAACATGTCTGTGGTCAGCTGAACAAGGACACAGTATACAACATTATGGCTTCTACTAGGATGCAATGAAAACCAAGAATGTCATACAGATTGATATGCTCCCTCTCTCAAAAGACATGCTGTGTTGGAAGTAAGTAACTGGCTGTTAGCACACCGTCTTCAGACCATGTGTATTGCCATAACTCACCTTCTCAAAAATGCTCACACCAGCCATAGTTCTGCTAATTTGTCAATAACCAGCACATTGTCTTGCCGACAGACAGTGAATTCCATCAAAGCAAAGTTCCGCACAATATTGGGATTCCTGAATGTGCTAGGAGTCCTTGACTGCACCAGCGTTGCACTGGCCGCACACCTGCTAACACATCTTCGGCAACTTCATTGTTCAGATGGTAAGCAATGACGATCTCTGCTTCACCCATATTTACAAAATACCCAGAGTCTACACACAGCACAATAATCCTGAGTAACAAATGTATTCCATACACTAATCAGAAATATCATCGGCAAAGTACCAGGCTACTTGATGAGAACCTGATATATCCTGAATGTTGAACTCTATATTCGGTTAAGCAAATCCAGCATATTGCAGAAATACAATGACTTTCACACATCGTTTCCTCTTACACACTGTATTTAGTCTTGCATTTGTGTGTTTACAATCAATGCATTCTTGGCTTTGTGGCTACAAATATGTTAAGCTGACCTTCATAACCTGTTGTTTAATCATAATCGTCAAATGTTATCAGGTGTACATAAGCATGTGGGTAGTTATAATTACTATTAGAACATTGGAATGTTGGAAACTCCAATGCAAACAATGGAGTAGCTCTGGGGTTAATAATGGCTGGTATAAGCCCGGAGCTCCAACATTCCAATGCTTCTTTGTGGCTGTGAGCAAAGGCTTGAGGGAGCCTAAGGGGATTTCAATCCCCTCACGCTCCCTGAAGCATTTGTTTGATTTGTTAGAACATTCTGCCCTATTGTGGCAGAATGTTCTAATAGCCTTATAGCCCTTCGTAGCAGGGCTATACTGGCTATTAAAGTCCCGTTCCCTTGTTAAAGTCCCTCGCCTTCGGCTCGGGCCTTTAATCCCGGGAGCGGGCCTTTAACAGCTGGTATAGCCCGTTACGAAGGCCAAATTTAAACATGAGACTGTTTACCCATATACCAACGAGAATTACTCCCCTCCTGAATTCAGGAATAATGGTAAAAGATATGGATCCACTTACTCAGGGTCTAGCACTGAAGACAGTGATTCAGAGGGTCCAGGGTCGTATAAACAACCACCAAGAGGAAGGGGCAGATTCAATCGCTTTAATAGCTACAGGGGACACTCCATGCCTCAATTCCAACAGTGGTGGCCACCAACACCGTGGGGCTACCCTACACATCCTTTTCAACCACCAACTGATCCCAATTCGCATTCTTTTTTAGGATCAGGCCCTCCCAGATCAAGAGGCAGAAGAAGAAACCAACGATCCCATGTACATTGGGACCCGCAAACGGGACCACATACGGGGACTCGCAGCCAGACACAGAGGAATACTCCTCCGACAGACAGCCCCCACCAGATTTGATTGTAAATCTCAGCTCCATGATACTCACGAAAGATGAGGAATCAGTTCTTAATAGAGGCCTTGGGTTTGTTACCACCTTTGATGGGGATCCTTTTCAGACACAGTGCGAATTAGCACAATTTTTTCGTAAACTCAGACCACATTACTTTTTCAAAGACAAGGAACTGACCGAAGATGATCAAACTGATATCAACACCGGTCTTAAGAAACGCTCGGTGTTCAATCCTCCAACTCATGCAGTACCGCCGGCAGTCCTCACTTTTGAAAAAGCAGTTCAGAAAGATGTCACCTTGCTATGTAGTAATCATAAATCTACATACATTAATCTGCCCTTGGCTGAACAGAGAGCCCTTCGAGACCTTTCTGTAGACCCCTTGGTTACTATTAAACCAGCGGACAAGGGTGGGGCCATTGTGATTCTGGACACAGTGGACTACAGGACTGAGTGCCTCAGACAACTGGAAGACCGCCGCTTTTATTTACCACTAGCAGAAGACCCCACTAATAGATTGCAGCGAATTATTAGTGATATGTCAGAGGAGGCACTCTGTGAAGGCTGGATCACCACTAAAGAGTCTCAGTTTCTACAAACAAAATTCCCCATCATGCCGTATTTCTACATTTTACCCAAAATACATAAAGCCCAAAGACCTCCGCCGGGTAGACCCATCATCTCAGGACAAGGAGCGATTCTGGATCCTCTGTCTACGTTTGTAGATTTCTTTTTGAGACCCATTGTCAGTAAGATGCCTACGTATCTCAAAGAAACGAAAGATGTATTACGTCTGCTGCCCACCATTGATTTTGATATGAATACGGATCTGTTAGTCTCTTTTGATGTAGAGGCATTATATACCTCTATTCCCCAAGATGAGACCTTGGATACAGTCTCTGCTATTCTATATGAAACCGAACTGAACTCCATCACTCTGGTTCATTTCATCATGGCATTGGCCAAACTTACCATGAAGGACAACTTTTTCAAATTCGAAGACCAGATTTACTTGCAAGTCTCCGGGACCAGCATGGGCAGTATTTTTGCGCCTAGTCTGGCCAACCTCTATGTCCACTCCTATGAACAACAACACATCTTCAATTCAACTAATCCGTTTCTTCAGTCTATCCGATTGTGGAAACGCTATATTGACGATGTGTTGGTGGTGTGGAGAGGCGATCGTGAGTCGATCCATCTTTTCCATCAATGGCTCAATACCAGAAACCAGTTCCTGAAGTTTACAGTTGAAATTGATGATAAAAGGTTAGCCTTCCTAGATCTGTCGATCTTTGTTACCCCTACAGGGTTAGAGAGTGAACTCTATCGGAAACCTATGTCTCGAAACTCTCTACTACGATATGACAGTCAACACCCCAAATCATTAAGGGATAACTTACCTTTTGGACAGTTCCTACGAGTCCGTAGGAACTGTTCTACTGATAATACTTTCAGGAAACACGCTGAGGCCCTAACGGAACAATTGGTCTCTAGACAATATCCTCGGAGATTGGAGAAACGTTCATTAAAGCGGGCTACTAACAATCACCGTCAAGCGCTTTTGGAACCCGCTTTTGAGAAACCAATACTTGAACGGATGACGTTTGTCACCACTTTTAGCACGATGGCTAATGAGATACAAAAGAGTGTCCGAAAACACTGGCGCATTTTGACCTCTTGTGATGGATCGTTGGCACCTCCTTTGTTCTCTTTCAAGAGATCTGGAAATATACGAGATCGTTTAGTTCACACACGCCCGAAATCCATTCCTCAGAGAGCGGTAGGCACCTTATGGGAGCTCCCCGCAGTGACAGGCCATTTTCCCTGTGGGAATTGCTCCATCTGCCCACAAACGATACACACCACCTCCATTGATATAGGTACTAACAGACCTTGGTTGCAAAAGAAGTTCACTAATTGCAATAGTGATAATCTCATTTACCTACTCACTTGTCCATGCCAATGTAAATATGTAGGTATGACAACTCGCAAAGTAAGGACTCGCATTTTAGAACACAAGAGTTCATTCAGATGCAAGAAATCAACCACTAGATTAACCAGACATTTCATTGAAAACAATCACAAGGCAGACGATTTTTCGTGGACAGTGCTTGAAAAGCCTATGATACCGTCCCATATCTGTGACATCACTAAATACCTTTTTATAAAGGAGCAAAAATGGGTGTTTAGATTACATAGTGATGTCAGGGGTCTTAAAGATGACATCCCTTGGACCACCCTTTAAATGGTTTGTGAAATTCATGGTTTCTATATACCCCCCTTATGTGGTTATGGCTTCTTACATTTAGGATGCCCTGTCACTTTGGTACCCTTATGAGGTCTATGATGCTGCATTATAGTTCCGAGGTATGGCATTTGGCTTTGGGTACGTTCTGACACCATGACACCATGGTATTTACATGAGGTTAGGATGTTGCATTATAGCTACGTGTCCCATGACATCTTAATACCGCACACTAGGCCAGGCAGAGCATCTATATGAATTACAGATGCCAACATATTCTTGACATCATTTTGTTGACATCATCCTGTAGTCCTCTTTAGTAGTGACTACCTATCAGGGATTATGCACTCACGCTATGTTACTCTGTCCTTGAAATGCCCTGGTATTGTGGATACCTTACTAGGTACACCGCATTCGCATTGGGATCAAAGACTATATTATATTCAGATACACACAGTTAGGCATAGCACCTACATTCTCCTATGGACCACAAACGCCATCCTTTCGACGTCTCTTTGTAGTTCTTTGAGTCAGTTACAATTTTCGAGTGGTCACATTTCCACGTTTTTTCTCCTATTTCCAATACTGGGGTGTTTGTGCTTTTACATGGCTCTCTCACACAGTAACGAGTGAGTTGTATATAAGTATTCAAGAGATGTAATCAGTAACTACATATCTCCTTAAGAACTACAGATGCCATTCTTTTGTAGTCAGTTACTACACACTAGCGGTCACGTGTTTACGTTCCCATGGTTTCTGCCTCAATTTTTCAACACTGAGGTTTCGAGTGCTTTGCTCTGGTGTCTGCAGTGGTGGCTTTAAAATAAAAATCAGACAATACACAGTTAATGCTACGGTGTATATGCAAAGCGATTCCCTCTCAAACTGCAACGCGCGATCTACATCTTTAGCGCGTAAACATCATATACGGACTACAGACGCCTCCATTGTGACGTCACTTTGTAGTCCTTGTTGCTTTTCCGGCATCAGTTGATGACGCACATCACAGGCTCCCGCGTTTGCAATTGATGAGGTTTCCTCTGCTTCATAAACACGCCTGGCTGAATGCTCGGGTTACCTCTCTCCTGACTCTGTAGCCACAACGAGGCAACGACAGATAGGTGAGCACTCTCCCTACCCTTACGAGGTTTTTCATAGGCAACATTGTCATTGTGCCCGTAGTTTTACATGTAATGTCTCGTGTTTTAGGCTCCCTCTGGTGGGTACTTTGTACAGGAGCTTATTTAAAACCATAGCATGTTTGGCACATACAGATTGTCATTCCCTCTATGCCTTTAACATTATAGAGAACACCCTCCTTTTTTCTGACAACATTAATTTGTATTATTATCTGATAACTTTTACAGTCTGTAGGAGCTTTCACAGTGTAAACTTGACGTTTAGCATCATGGGGAAGCAAAGAAAATACGGGTTTTTCACACTGCCTCTTCCCTTGTTTTACGGCACTTTATCACAGTATATGGGCAACGGATTCTTCTCTTAGGCTGACATATGTGTGGTTTTACTTACATATACTTGGTACACAGTCGCTAGTAGTTAATTACACTAGCACACCTATGAAGATGTATTAAGTTTTTTATGATCATTTTCTGGATGTTGGGAGTTTAATTTTTCTTCCATACAGAGCGGGGCCTCCTAGTCCTGAGCCAGGATCCAGGCGAGGTGAGGTCCGTTCCTCGATCATTACGGGTAAGCCCCCTAACACAAGGCTGGGTACGAATACAATTTTGGGAGTACTATTTTTAAAGACTGAAACACTCTCCATTTGTTCTCTTGACAGATGCACGCTGCATCCTTTTGAGGCGGAGGATCTACTTAAGGTTTTACACTGTGCCACCTTTAAATGATAGTGAGATAAATTTAAACTTTCTTTTTTCCTTTTCTCCACTATACATTTTATTCTTCACATGTTTGCAGTAGCGAAAATCTAACAACAAGGGTCCTGAAGAAAGCCGCAGGGATAAATGGATCTCATTAGGCTGAAACATGTCAACCTCTCTATATAGCAGTTATTTGTTTAACACTGCTTTTTTGCACTGTTGTTTTACTTAAAATGTGAGACACATATTAAACTAGTAGTGTTTTCTCACAATTCTATTTTAACACACCACTCTAATTTTCTTTTGTTAGCACTGCACTCCTTTCGATTGCTCTATCATCTTACTATGGTTGGTCTTCTTGCTCCAATCCATTGACAATCTTGGACCACCCTTGAGTGAAATCACTCCCAATTAGATGCTCTCTATGATCAAGAGAAGCATCTTATCTTGGATTGGATGACCAGATGATAAGATTGATCACACCGACAATTGATGGGTATCCAAAATTTCGCTCTGAGGTCCTCATAGATTGCATTTGGTTGTCTCTTTCTTTTTCTTTTGCTCCCTCCTCTGCTATGTGGGACTAACTAGCCCTCTATTTCATATTTCTGCTCAATTTGCAGGATTTTGTTAGACCACCAGTTCCTTTATTTGTTCTTCAATTATAGGATTAGGGGATTAGAACTGAGGCAGGTCATTAAACTTTCCCTTAGACCCTATCATACTTCTTTTGTGTTTAGTAATACTCACACATATCTACTGTAAGTGATGCTTGAGAATACACCTCAGTATGGACCCAGCCATATGCAAATCAGTCTTGACCCTGTTCCTCATGGCAGCAGTCCAATCCGAACTGCCAATCCAGACCCTTTCTGGACAGGAACACAAGTAAGCAAGGACTGGTTTAACTTGTCTTCTCTTCCCTCTAGGCTTTCTGTGACTCCTCCTCAGGAGCTAGACATATCAGTGCTGGGACTTTTCAGTCGAAGTATCTATGCGCTATACAAGCTTCATTATTATGATTATTATGATTATTATTATTATTATTATTATTAAATTAAATGCTACTAGTGGGCATGCAGCATTGATTTTGCCACCCACTTAAGTAGCCTTGTAACCATTTTTCAGGCCTGCCATTGCAACCCATGTGTGCAGTTTTAAACTGCCATTTTTACCAAGCAAAAGAAACCTTTCTTATGGGTCTAAAACTTCCTTTTTAAAACATAAGTCAACCTTGATATTAGAGATGGGGTTTCCGGTTGTCAGAGGTATGCACTAGGCCTGTGCGGAGTTCGCGGAGTAGGTAGAACTCCATGAATTTACTAAAAACTCTGCTGCACTCTGCAGAGTTCCGCCAGCAGCAGAGTGAGGTAAGTTGCCCTGCTCATACTGATTTTTAGCACCAGGAGTTTGTCCTGTCCTGTAAAATCAATGCAAACTGCACCACATGTAGTGCAAGAGGATGCAGCTTCTTTCTTCCACTTGAGAAGATGTTCGACGGCTTCCTCAGCAAGAGTGGCAGGTTTCTCAAGATGAGCTACCTGCCATGACCGCCATGTTGAAAAATCTCACCGGGAGGTGGTCTCGCATTAGATTTGCCTCGCTTGTGCTCGCCAACTTAATGTTAGTTAGCCGCAAGAGAGGAAAATCTCTGCTCTACAGTTTTTTGGAACTCTGTGCTCCACGTGGATCGCTTCTACCTGGACAACCCCACTGACACCAACTCCACCAACCTCCTGCAACGATTGGACAACATCTGCCTCAATCAACTGGTCACAGACCCCACACACAAAGCAGGACACATACTTGACCTCAACTTCACGTCCAGCAACAGAGTTAGAGACAGCCCCACCACTGAACTAACCAGGTCGGACCACTCTAGCATACACTTCACCCTAATTGGACCTCCCCCGCACCACCCCCAACAGCCACAACGTACCACTCCGTAGCTGGGCCAAGGTCACTCAGCACCATTGGATTGACAACCTCAGCATCACAAAACCCAAAGTTACCACCAACTTGTACCAAGCAGTAGAGAACTTCAATGCCTGGATCACCAACGCCACTGACTGAGTCACTCCCACTGGCAAAACGCACAAATCCACCAAATGAGCAAGCTGGTACATCGTGGAACTTAGCATGTCAAAGTGCAGATGCAAGCAACTGGAGAGAAAATGGTCCACCAGCAAAAACCACACTTACTGAGCCACCTTCAAGTCTGCCCTCAATAACTTCCACCACCAGCTCAAAGCAGCCTATAAAAAAGGCCCTGACTCACAGGATAGAGACCAGTGCCTACCAAACCAAGGAACTCTTTTCCATCGTCAGAGAGTTCACTCGCCTGCCAGCCACTGAAAATGTAATCCCCACCTCACAGCAACTCTGCAACATGCTTGCCCACCACTTCCACAAGATAGCAACCATCTACACAAACATGAATCCCCAACCTACCAACCTCCTCATCATACCAATGACCACTACTGAAGACTAATGAACTCCATCCACTCAGAAGCACCCACGACCCATGCCCCACCAACTTTTTAACCTCAGAAGAAACGAGATCAGCCACCAGCTCATCACAATCCTCAACACCTCTGTCACCACAGCCACCTTTCCTGATACCTGAAAACACACAGAGGTGAGACCCCTCCTCAAGAAACCCTCTATAGACCCACAACATGCTCCAGAACTACCATCCCTTCTAACTGCCCCCATTTCCCACCGAAGTCCATCAATCTCAAACTCCTCGAAAGAAACAACCTGCTGGACCCTTCCCAATCAGGTTTCTGAACCAATCACGGCACTGAGACAGCCCTCATCGCTGCAACAGATGACATCCACATTCTACTCAACATAGGAGAAACATCTGCCCTGATCCCACTTGACCTCTCTGCAGCCTTCAACATTGTCTTACACAACACACCTATTGATCGACTGCACCAGACAACGCACTCAGATGGATGGCATCCTTCCTCATGGGTTACACCCAGAGAACCCATCTCCCCCCTTCAACTCAAAACCCAAGCACACCACCTGTGCGTTCCCTAAAGGCTCATCACTCAGTCCAACTATTTTTAACATCTACATGACACCATTTGCAGACATCGTCAGATCGTACAACATCATCTCTCATGTAGAAGATGCCCAACTCATCCTCTCACTTTCAGCGGACCTCACCTAGATGAAAATCAACCTCCACAACTGTATGAATAAGGTTGCAGCCTGGATGAAGAATAACTGCCCGAAGCTTAACACTGACAAAACAAACGTTTTGATCTTTGTAAACACACCACACCAAAATGAATCCTGGTTGCCAATAGAAACCCGGGTACACCCCCTCTCTCAAAGAACACGCCTACAACCTCGGCATGAAACATCAGGTCAATGCCATTTCCTTAGCCTGTTTCCACACTCTCTGCATGCTCTGCAAAGTCTTCAAGTGGCTCCCCATCAGCACCAGAAAAACAGTGACGCAGGCCCTCATCCCCAGCCGGGCAGACTATTGCAATGCACTTTATGGAGGCACCAACACCGAACTCATGACAAGACTCCAGACAATCCAGAATGCAGCAGCGAATCTGATCCTCAAGCTAACCAAGAGCACCTGAAGGACACCCACTGACTCCCTGTCCAGAAGAGATGCCAATTCAAGCTTCTGACCCATGCCCACAAAGCCCTCCACAACGAAAGAGACGCTTACATGAACCACCACCTGAATTTCCACTGACCTCCCAGGAACCTCTGCTCTGCTCACCTTGCCCTCTCACAGAGACCATCCATTAGCCACTGCAACTTTGAAGGACGCTCTTTCTTCCACCTCACTGCCAAGTTCTGGAACACCCTCCCTCTCCACCTCTGCACTACACCCCCATTGGCCCACTTCAAGAAAGGACTCAGGACCTGGCTCTTCAACTTATACCCAAAGCACAGAGCCTCAGTACCCTCTCGGGTGATAAGCAGTGGTGTATAAATACCGCTTTATTGATTGTTAACTTGGCACAGAGCAGGCAAGCTTAACTTAAGAGGCAATGTGTAAAGTATTTCTGTAACACTTCAGACAGTAACACAGTGAAAACACCCCAAAAGACTCCATGCCAGTTTAGAACAATAGACTATGATTTTATAAATATAACAAAGCCAAAACAACAAAAATCAAATAAGTAGAAGTCACAATACGAATTTTGAAAGATTAAAAGTAAAAAATGGCACTTAGAGGCAATAGGAGCCTATGGGGTTATCTGATCGCACTGGACTGTGGCAAAGTCTAGCATTCAGGCTGACCGCGATGGAGCATGGGCCAGATACAGGAGCCACACAAGGCCCACTGAACAAAAGTACCTTGATCCTGGTCACAACATCAAGATATGGAGTGCAGTTGAGCGATGCGTAGGTGTTGATCCCGCAGGTGAGATGATGCATCAATTTTCTCCACACAATGATGGCAATGTGCCGGTTTCAGAAATGAAGCTCCAGGTCCGAGATTAGTTTTTACCAAAGCCGATGTGACAGGTTTTCTCCACACAGTAGAGGGGATGCGTTGATCATTTCTCCTGCACCGCTGGCGATGCAGTTGGTTCTGGTGCGTTGGTTCTGATGGCGATGCACTGGTTTCAAGTGCTATGCATCGGTTCTGTTCCCACAGCAGCAATTAAGCATTGATTCAGCTCACGCTGGTTCCACTGGAGCAGCACAAGGATCCACTTCCAATGAACCAGGCACAGGAGCAGGATTTAAGACTTTGATATCCCTGGGTCTTAAAACAGAAGGCAAGCTAGCATGACCTTGGAGATCACTCTGGGTTCAAGTCAGAATCAAGTTCTTCATCAGCAGGACTGAGGGTAGCAGGTAGCAGGGGCAGCACAGCAGAAAAGCTGTTCTTACCAGAGCAGCAGTCCAGCAGATTGACAGTCCTTGTAGCAGCACAGCAATATTTCCTCCTGCCAGAGTTTCTTCACAGGTCCAGTAGTATTTGATTTGGTGAGGTCAGAAACCAAATACTTATACCCATTTAATCCTTTGAAGTTGAGGTGACTTTAAAGAGGGGCTTTAAGGTGCACAGAGGTCCTCCCTTCCAGCTCTGGCTCCAGACTCACTACAGGGGGGGTATGAATTTCATTGTGTTGGGACAGGAACCAGACTATTCAGGTGTGTCAGTCCTCCCTCCCAACCTACCAAGGATGGCCCATCAAGATGTGGATGGCCACTCAGTCACACATAATCTACCTTTGTGTGTGGCTGTCTAGAGGGAATGCACAAAATCCAGCTGTCACCCACCCAGACATGTATTGGAGACAGGTTGCATGCACACAAGGCTAAGAACAGAAAATGACAACTTTTAAAAAGTAGCATTTTAAATGAGTAGTAATAAATTCAATGTTACCAATGTCTACCAGTCCATTGAAATGAAACATGCCTGAGCTACTCCTTTTCAATCAGGAAAAAAAGCTATACATGTACCTCTGAGAGGGGTAGGCCTCACAGTAGTGAAAAATGAATTTAGGAGTTTTTTTACTATCTGGACATGTAAAACTTAAAAGTACATGTCTGGCCTTTCATCTATATAGCACCCTGCCCTATGGGCTACCACCGCCTACCTTAGTGGTGACTTATATGTATTAAAAGGGAGTATTAAGGCTGGGAAAAGGGTTGTAAATGCCAAATTGACAAGGCAGTAAAACTGCACACACAGGCTCAGCAGTGGCAGGCCTGAGACATGTTTAAAGTGCTACTTGCATGGGTGGTACAATCAGTGCTGCAAGGCCAATTGTAGCATTTGATTTACAGGCCCTGGGAACATGTAATGAATTCTACTAGGGACTTCTAGCTAAATTAAATATGCCAATTGTGGATAAGTCAATCAAATTATGTTTTAGGGGTGTAGCACATCCAATTTAGCACTGGTTGACTGTTTTAAAGTGCTCAGAGTCCTAAAGCAAACGGAAAGAAATCAGCAAAAAGGTGAGGCAAGCAGCCTAAAAGTTTGGGGAAGACCACCCAAAGGTTATCAGGTCTAACACCTAGGGTAGACCCTAAAAAGCACATAGGGCATGGTGCAGTGTAATTAAAAAAAATTGACACATACTTTAACTTTTACATGTCCTGGTAGTTAAAAACTCTTACATTCATGTTTCACTACTGCAAGGCCTGCCCCTCCCATAGGATAACATGCGGTCACCTTATTACAATTAATAAGTGATAACTTTCAATTTGGAGCAGGTAGACATATTAAGTTTTGTTTCAAAATAGTTGTAATTTTACACCCTCTTTAATGGTAAAGTCAGATTTTAAGTCACAATTCTGAAAAAGCCACTTTAAGAAAGTTTGCATTTTCTTGTCCCAGCTATTTGGTGCCTTCAGCCTGGATACTGGGTCACATGACTAGGAGTAGATGGCAGTTAGTCTTTGTGTATTGTTCCCCAACAGTGAGACACATGGAGAATAGGTGTTGCCAGAATAAGCCATCACTGACTTGATGAGGGGAGGAGCTATCACCTACCATCCTTGCACATCACAAAGGATCTGCCTCAGCACACTCACAAACTTTTCACTAGTCTTTTGTGCCAAAAGACAAGTTGGGGCCAGGACAGGGAAGCAGGAAATTCCAAACACCACTCCGGTTGGAAACTTCCAGAACCTTCTGTTACTTCAAAGCTGGTACCAAGTATAAATATTGAACCCTCAGACCCAACTCTTCAGGACACCTCTAGCCATGTGAAAGACTCATAAGGACTGCTGTGCTGCTCTACTGCAAGAAGGACTGCTACTCTGCTGGCCTGCTACTCTGCTGCCCTGCTGTCTGCTGCCCTGCTACCTGAGTGAAAAGGACAGGACCAGCATCTTGAACCCAGAACCAACATAGTTTCTCCAAGAGTTAGCTGACTGGCCTTCTGATCAGAGCCTCAGGGACAGAAAAGGCTTCAAACACCCTGAACCCAGTACCTGCAGTAAGTCGTGCCCCCCCCCCCCCCCAATTGGTGCCAAGCCAGTACTGGACCTTTGTAAGTGGACCTGAAGGTGCTCCGCAATCCCAGCTGTTGTCTCTTGGGCAGAAGCAGTGCAGCATGACACATCTCCTTTCAGCTATGAATTGGAACCGCAACTGTGCTACGCATCCCCAATGCAGGACCTTGCATCGTAGCTCTCAGCTCATTGGAGCCACCGCTGCACGACGCATCTCCGATGCAGGGCTTTTCCTCTTTTGGCGGCATTCTCTATGACAAAGGAGGTCCTCACATTGCAAGCTTCATCAACAGTTTCATCAGAATGGCTGCTGTGCAAAACATCCTCGATGCAAGTCTGTGCAACGCTGCGTGCAGCTCATCGGACCAGCCGATGTGTGACGCACCCTCAACGTGGGATCTCGCAACTTTTTGCAAACCAGGATTTAAGGTACTTTGTTCAGAGGGCCTAATTTGGTCGAGGTATACGGCTCGTGATCCATCGCGGTTGATGTGAACTTGTGACTTTGTTCCAGTTCGGCACGACCAGATAGACACAGTTTGTGCTTTTTGCTTTTAGGCACTGCTTTCACCTAAATCTTTAAAACTGCAGATTTCCGGTGCTACTGATAGGATTTTTGTTGTTTTGGTCTTAAAATATTTATAACATTTTACTCAAATATTTCTAAATTGGTGTGAGATTTTTCCTGTCCTGTGCTTTCAGTTCATTACTGTTTGAATTGCTGCATAAATACTCTAGCCTCTAAGTTAAACCTGACAGCTTTTGTGCCAAGCTACCAGAGGGTTAAACGCAGGTTAATCTGGGGTTGCTTGTGACTTCACCCTGACAGAAATTGTAGTTGCTGCTTGAGTAGGGGCTTCGACCCCCTCAACCAGTAACCCAATTTCTTATACCCTGGTTTATGACCTCACTGTAAGAACCTGGCATGGTGCAAAACTTAACATGCAACAGGGCGCACATCCTAACATTGAACTCTATTATGCATACATTTTGACTGTAGACATTGTGTTTTTTTAAGTTTTAGGTACACTGTTAGAGTCCTATCCACAAGTCGGATTAGATTCACCATATTGCAATTATTAATTACATGCTCTACAACATAGGTGTGAGACGCTGTTTCCAAATTTCTGGGAAGAAAGAGGAGGAAGACCATAGTGATGTGAAAGGAAAAGCACACATGAGACATGTAAGAAGACATCCACATAATGATAAAGTAATTGAAATTAGAGACAATATCATACAATGTTATGACAAATATCACAAGGCAGATGAGTATGCATTGTGACATGCATTTTCATGAACCAATCTTCTCACCCGTATGTCCAAAAATTAATAATAAAAACTACATTGCCACGCCTTAAGCGGCAGTTCCCTAAAAGTGTCAGAAATTTGTACTGCCCAGCAGATTTTCTCCCTGTGCTTGGTAATGGTATTATTTTTGGAAAAAGGAGAGTCATGTGTGAATATGTAATTTCTCATCACTCTGTGAGATTGATCAGACTATCCAGTACTGACCCTATTGCCCTCTGACGTTCAGTCATTTGGCAGCTGATGGTGAGGATGGAGGCGGGTAATGTGTTCAGTTCTTGAAGTAGAAGTCTAACCCTTTGCAAAATGGAACATCTTTTATTTTTTTTGTAATTTTTCTTGGTAGTGTTCGTTTACTACTCAAAAGTAGTCTTCATTTAGTATGCGTGAAAATTATGAAGTATGCCCACAAGCCTAAATATTTAAATTAGAGAAGAATACATTTACTCAAATAGTATTTGAATATGAAGGAAGATGATCAGTAGATTTCATTTTGATTCTTACAGGAGACCGGCAATATTTATTGTGAACATTAGTTGAAGGCTACTTCCCTTAATTCAGACCAATAAATGAAGCTAATCATTTTCATTGTGAAGATTAAATGAAGATTATTAGCATTCATCGTGAACAGTAAATGAAATCTAGTGTCACTGAAGCTGAGCACTAAATGAATGCTAGTAGCACTGATTATGAATCCTAACAACCAGATATACAAAGGTTTTTTTGAGGTAATTAACCCTTTGATTCTCTCAGTAACGGGCTTAGCGACTGCAAAATTCCTTTGTGAAATGTACAAAAAACATTTTGCACGTCAGAAAAGTCTTTACAACTTGCAATATGACTTTTGCGACCCGCTCCGATAGACAATCAAGAGGGAGCATGAAAGAGCTGACGCCCCCTTCCCCTTTTAGCCGCGAGTTGCACATATATGTATACATGGGTTGAGTCCGTAAACACGGTTGCAAACCACTGATGAGTTCCTTGCCCCAGAGCCAACTGATTCGCAAAGATGACGATGCCCCCAGAGGAGAGCTTCCGCTGTGGGAAATATTGTAGTTGTCCTCAGAAAAAAAGACAGTAGCCCAGGGGACCACGGCATGATTCCCTAAGGCTTTATCTGAATGGGTTTAGTTTAAAACAGCACCTCTCTAAGGGAGCACAGGCTCTGTTTTAGGTCTCGCCTGACCCAGCGCATGCTCTGGTCTGGCGAGACTTATTGAGAGGGCTCCAAAAAGTGGTACCAGGCCAGCCTAGAGCTACAGTGCATGTGCGCGGGCGCGCGCGCAGCGCTTTGCCGCGATTACTTTTACTTTCGCGGCTGCACGGCCGCTTTGATGTTTGATCGCGATCACTTTCGTGGCCGCTTGGCATAGCCAATAGGTCTCGCTTTTGGGACCTTATAAGTATTTAGTTATGCAACTGTTGCATGGCTAAACACTTATAAGGTCCCAAAGGCGAGACCTATTGGCTATGCCAATGCTTGTTTTAAGTGTTTCCAGGCATGAAATGCAAGAGCATACATGAAGTTCTGCTCTCACTTGCAGGCTTCCTCCCGAGTTCTCAACACGTTCTGCTGCCGCTGCTGGTGGGGCCCTGGCTTCACTGCGTTGCCCCTCACTCACTTGAATTCCCCCAGGGATCCCACTGCATTGACTCGTTCCCAAAGATGGTCCAGTGTCGCCGCAATCAGCCGCGGTCCCAGCAGGTAGCATCGGTAAGGCGGTGGGGCCAGGTAAGGGGGGATTTCGAGGGACGATGCTGAAGTAAAATGTAATAAATAATATTTTCCTTTGGCATCGCCCCTAATGTTTGTGTTGACACTCCCGATCTTCAGTGAGGTGGTTTGTCAGGAACTGATACACTGGAACAGCAACAATAATTGTTCTGTTTGCATACGAGGGGGCTATCTAAGCACACCAGACCTCACCAAGAGCTTTTTTCAAGAATGTGTTTTTGTACCCTGGAAAAGGAAAAACATCTTTAAAGGTAGTGACCATCTGTTCGAGATTGCCCGATCCCAATTCGGGGAATGTCTTTGGTATTACTCTTATCAGCCACCTAAAGTTAAAAGTATCTGAAAGGGATTGAGACAGGGGGAAGAGTCGATAATGCCACTTTCATGCAAATACTCCGTCACGTGCAGCTGTGGGGCTGGTTGAGAGGGGCTATGGTGTTTCAAAGTATTCCCCGTGTCGCTCATTGAAAAGAAGGGGGTTTGCAGAACAACCATCTAGGCAGTGATAAAAGGCACATGACAATAATTTTAATGTTATGTTTCTCCTTCTTAGGACAACAAAAAGAAAGATCCCAAAAAGGATTCTAGTGTAAAACATACTTAGGGCAGAACATTTTTTTTCTGTAGAATGGTCCTGTGCAATATAAGGATGGCTTCCTGAGCAGCCTAGATCAGCAGATGTTGAAAAATCGCAAAGCACTTAAGAAGACATGGTCAATAGCAATCTTGAAAATGACAATTTAACTCTACTTTTGTAATTCTGAAATGCAATATTTCTGCAAACATGTGCAGTGATGGTTGCAGCAAAAAGGTAAGATACCTGTGGCAGCATAACGTTTTTCACTCAACTGTTCCTTGCATTGCTGCTTTTACTAGACCCAAGCTCACTGATATACCAGGGGCTCTGACATTAAGGGGGCAGCAGTGACAGATAGTCACAGCTTGCTCTTGAAGGGTTATGCAGGGTAGAAAGACAAGTTCAGGATGAATAAACGTACCGTCCAAGCATTATGAATTATACTAAAGAATATATTTATAAAAAAGGTAACATTCAAAGTTTTTAAAAACTCTGTAAACACTCTTGAAGCTAAAAAGTTGGGATCATCAGTTCGAGTCATGGCATCAGCAGAAGTACAGTAAACAGAATCTAGTATGGACGATTGGTGCCGCAATTGAAGCAGCGCTGGCAACACTGACAGCAACAGCATGTGCATTAGGACACAAAGAGACAACGTGATATGGTAGAGTCAAGGATACCGCTTCATTTTTTAAACAGAAACACATTTTAGAAAAGCTGCAGCTTTACTAGTAACATTTCGGTCTTCATATTTTTTTAAATTTCTGAATGAAATATAATATTCCCATAATTTGGGTATCTGTTCGATGTTCACACTGCTTTTGGGGGTCCGCGCACGTCAACTGCTGGCATAAAGAAAGATGATACACTGCATGAAGGTCAGGGACAACGGATCACTTGCAGTCTTCAGTCACTTGAAGAAACCAGCGCATTGGTGAAGGGTTCCGGTACACAAGCCTCTCACAATCACCAGGATCAGAAAGAAGAAGCAGCAATAAATGGTACTGACAGAAAGGTTTCTTATGGTCCTTGGGCCCAGAAACTGAATACAGCGATGAAGGGTTCGGGATACACTACTCTCTAAAACTTATTTGGCACAGAAATCAGACTGGAGCAATTCAGGGGTCAGATACAAGGACCTCTGAAAATAACCTAGAAGTGAAACAGGATTTGGAGGATGCGCAGCAGCGGTCACTTAGGTCAGCTGAGCAGTGATTCCCAGCTTCTTGGTCTTAGTAGCCTTGGCTTCCTCATTCTCCACACAAAAGTGCTCATGCTAACATTGGTCTCTAGCTGAACAAGCAGGTTCTTTCAATGCTGGACGACCTACCTCCAGGTTCCTTCAGTCGTAGTATCAGCAGGGATTCTTCTCCGCTGCAGGGATGTGGTCCTTAAACTTAAACGGCCACATATTCTGTCTCTGTTCTTTACTTTCCTCTACACCGGTATGCAGAACTCCTTAAAGGAAAAGGTTAAAACTGCATATACTGCAGGGATCAATTAATATACAGTCCTGGGTCAGTTATCGTTTTCAATTTCCCAATCAAGTTCATATTAAACATTTAGCATGAACGAATCAGTCAAGCGCATTTTCCTTGTGGTTTGTATAAACTATTTCAGTTATTTGGAGTTTACACTGCTGCCTACATATGGGGATTGCAGGTAGGCATTCCATGCTCTCAACTAAAACGAAAGATACCTGGCAGGAGCATGATGCTAGTCTTTCAATGGGGTGTGCATTCCAGGTCAGGGTTCGATGCCACAGATTTTGTCCATATGCAAAAGAAACAGTTGATGGACGGAATGCTGGACAATGCAAACATTCACCCCCAGTCTCAAGGACCTGGGTTTAATCCATCATTCTTTTGCTCACCACACCACCCCAGTTTGGACCCACCCATATTCAAATCAGTTTTGACCCTGTTCCTTGTGAGAACAGTCCAGCCTGTACTGCCAAGCCAGGTCCTCCCTGGACTGGAAACAAGCATCCTGGGACCAGTTTCAGGGCATCACCCTTCATCAGCCAGGCTAGCTTGAATCCAGTGGTGTACTGGGCACGGGACCCACATCTGGGCATACCCTTCCCACTTAGGGCGACATATGCAAAAAAAAGAGTTGATGGACGGAATGCTGGACAATGCAGACATTCATCCCCAGTCACAAGGATCTGGGTTTAATCCATCATTCTTTTGCTCACCTCAACAGCCCAGTTTGGACCCATCCATATGCAAATCAGTCTTGATCCTGTTCCTTGTGAGAACAGTCCAACCCGAACTGACAAGCCAGGTACTCCCTGGACCAGAAACAAGCATCCGTGGACCGGTTTCAGGGCATCACCATTCATCAGCCAGGCTAGCTTGAATCCAGTGGTGTAGTGAGCATGGGACTCACGCGTGGGCATACCCTTCCCACTTAGGGCGATATCTGCAAAAGAAACAGTTGATGGACGGAATGCTGGACAATGCAAACATTCACCCCAGTCACAAGGATCAGGGTTTAATCCATCATTCTCTTCTCACCACACCACCCCAGTTTGGACCCAGCCATATTCAAATCAGTCTTGACCCTGTTCCTTGTGATAACAGTCCAGCCCGAACTGCCAAGCCAGGTCCTCCCTGGACCGGAAACAAGCATCCTGGGACCGATTTCAGGCGATTACCCTTCATCAGCCAGGCTATCTTGAATCCAGTTGGGTAGTGAGCACGCGACCCACGTCTGGGCATACCTTTCCCACTTAGGGCGACATATGCAAAAGAAACAGCTTTTGTCCAAGCATCTGATCAAGTAACCATTTGAAATTATGGAATCGGTTCTGTTTCAGTCACTTGCAACAAAAGGTCCTTCCTCTGGATGATGATTCAAAGTCAGACAGTGTATTTTGCTTTGCTATGAATCCCAATGGGGTTTTAACAAAGGAGCAAACATTTCCTGAATAGGAATGAGTTTAGGTCACCACCTTATTTAATGGTTTGAAGAAAAAGTGTCTTGCCAAGTAGAAATGCCTTTTCTCCATAGAAAAAAAGAAAATAACATTCACTTGCGTACACTTGTATTTTATTTACACATGCAGAATTTCACCGATGGTAAAGTTCACACAAGCGACCACTCAAGGAAAAATGGAACTGACGTCTTCCTGGAGCACTCCTTGGATTCTATTGTGAATTCCTAAAACATCAGCAATTCCCTACACACATAGAAGAAGCCAGCAGGCAGAAAATTGACAGCAGAGGGAGGCTACAGAGATTTGACAACCGCTAGCCACAGACTGCTGAACTTTGCCTTGGGATTTACTGTGTTTCATAGTTAGGATGCCAAACATCCGAGTATTTAAATGGGCTTCTTTTAGAGAAGAGGGTTCAGGCAAAAGTGCCAGAACACCAATTTCCTTTAAACAGTGAAAGGATGGACTAACCTTAGAAATAAATCCTGGGTCATGGTACATCACCCGGCAATTGATTCTCATAGGATGATGCACTACACCAAGGGCAGATGGGGTCATATCCAAGATGTCAGAAACATTTTTGCTGCCTGCAAGAGAAGGGCAATTCAGTAGAATGTTCACACAACACATCAGGCAGATCAAAGGCAACACCATAGAAAAACTCAATGTTGAACTGGGGCTGCATCTAGAAGGTAGCAGGGAGAGTCCACTAAATAGAGCAGAACCAAAGGTGAGAAAGAAGAGGAAGTGGCACTCTACCCTAGGAGTTATAAACAGCTTATATATATATTGATGCAAAACCTATTACATTTCAAAACTTTGAATACCATGAACATGCCAGCAAGAGATGGAGACTGCACATGTATCATCCAGCCATCCAGATTTTAGAGGGCAGGTATCCCCACTGAGTCTCAAAACTCTGCATACCAAGGACATAGCTGCCAGAGATTGAAACCCCACATGTACCATTGAGCCATCCAGATAGTAGTGGACTATCCGTACTCTTGGCACCAGTAGTGCTAGAAGAAGGAAGCAGGTAGTTGATAGCCATCCTACCTTAAACAGGACAGAAGCAGACTACGCTCTTGTGCCTATGCAGAGCCACGTCAGTGGAAATCTGCAGGTTCATGCCCAACACAGGACAAAATAAAAAGGAAATTGGGGTTATATGGTCTGGGGATGTACCACATTATCAGGGTTTTCTCCCACTGATTATACTTGCTTCAAGCAGGCAAAATCTCTGGGGAAGGGAGAATGAGGAATTTCTGGGGAACATTTGATGCAAATTTAGAAACTGACCCAGTAAGTTCACATTTTTAAGGAGAACCTCAGAGTTCCACTTGTAATTCCTTGTTAATTTCACACCCGGAGTTACCAGTACCCCTGCATCTGTAAATCTAGGGATGCTGAATTACCGGAGAACAGAACACTTGTTATGAGTGGTACCTTAAAGCGTATTTCCTGTCCTCTACATATCATGAAAATACACCGTAAGTTTCACTAACCTGTACTGTGCAAAGACACACTGGCTGGAGCTTACAGCTTCATGTGCCCTAGGCCTGCATGCAAAGATAAATGAGGACACTGACTCTGGATGTATGGTTACTCAACTTGCCCAGGGCACGCGCACCCGGACCCTTTAACAAGCAGGGTCACCTGACTGATGACCCTGTGTTGAATGGGAGAGGAGTGGGTGTTAGCACAGCCCCTAGGTAGGGGCTGCTGCATGATGTGTCCTGCAGGTCACTACGGGGCATATTTGCGAGGGCTGGCTATATAATTATCGCCGCTTTAGTGTTAGTTTTTGGGCGAAAAGCGGCGATAATTATATCGCAATTTCATCGAGGACACGCTAGCGCGATATTAACAAGGAGGTGCAGCGACAAAAAAAATTGCGCTACCTCACCCTTAACTCAGGAATTTAACGTCTGTTAAATTCCTGACTAAGACATACTTTTAATGGGAGATGGATTATGCTGATAGGCCCACAGTGTCCTATCAGCAATGTTATCGCTGTTTTCAATGGAACATCGCTGGAAAACCAGCGATGCTCCATTGAAAACACCGCTATCGCTGAAATATTATCGCCATAGCGCTATGCGTTGTAAATATAGCGTTATCATGGCGATAATATTCAGCGATAGCAGGCGATAATATTTCTATCGCTTTGTACGGCCAGCGATAATTATCGCTGGCCGTTGATAATATGCCCCTACATTTTTCCCAATATCCAAAAGAAAAACAATGAGTCCAACCTGTTGAAATAAAAAAACAATCAACTGGATACCACATGGTCCATCAGTCTCTAATGTCAATCAGCAAGACAGCAGTGAACATATGGGCTGATAAAATAAGCTGCAACATGACATTTCTGCTCGCATTCATAATTAAACCTGAGGGCTTCAGGACACGAACGCTGGGTCACTGTGAAGCACCCATCATGAAGCAAGCTTTTGTGATGTTGCTTGACTTTTTGAACATGTCTGCAACCTGTTGAGGTCCCCGCTGCAAATCCTTGCTACCATGTGGAAATCCATTGGTGGGGCAAATGTCAAGTCTATCTCTTGCACTTACGGAGGCCCCTTGGATTTGATTTGATTTAAAGTTGTTAAAGCTCGGTGAATGCCCATGGGCATCTTGGCGCTGCCTTATACCTGAAGGATAGAAAGCTGTCCCAGAGTCAACCTAATTTCTGACCTAATGGGGGGAGGTGAACAGCCAGGTTTTTCTTCCCTGGTTTTAGAGACTGGCTCAAATTTCTTGATATTTTTAAGGAGTTTGACTGTGGCATTTTGCAGTCTCTGGAGTTTTTGAAAGATGCTCTGCTGGGTACCGGCACAAAGTGCATTACAGTAGTCTTGTCAAGCAAGGTAATCATTGTTTTATGTAGTTCGAGAGGTTGAAATGGAAGAATTTTCACTATGAGTTTTAAAACAAGGAAACAAGAAGAAGTAAGTTGGTTGGTCTGGTCTCTAAAAGATAGATGAAAGTCAATTATGATGCCTAGATTCCAGGCTTCTGGTACTGGAATGGGAAGTAGCACTAGGGACCATGCCCCAAAGGAGGTGTCTCATCTGAAGAAGAGCCCCTCTGTCTTCTCTGAGTTTAGTTTAAAAGAGATGAAATTCATCCAGTTCACTATTGGGCTCATACATGCATTGGAGTGCAGGTCACCTTATCTAGGTTGTTGTCCATGGATACCACAATTTGGGTATCGTCAATTTAAGATACCATAGAGAAACCATATGATCTAATCAAGTTCAAAAAGTAAATCACATATATATTAAATAATGTGGGACTTAATGAGAGGTCCTGCAGAACACAGCACAGCAGAGTAAATGGCTTACAGCTGAATTCTCCCATATTGACTTTTTGCTCCCTTCCATCTAGGAAGGAGCTAAGCAGCTTGAAAGTTAATCCTTGAATACCAATCTCATTGAGCCGTTGCCTTAGAATCATGTGACTCGCTGTGTCAAAGGCTGCGGATAGGTCCAAAAGGACCACTGCAGCCATACCACTCTTATCTTTGATATCCCCTGAAGGAAGTGACCCAACTATGGCCACCCGGGTCACTCACGACCTCCTCTTGCCTTCCACTACTAAAGAGTCGATGATGCAGTAAAGAATACAAGCAAACTAGTTTATTCACAAAGTACACTGCAGTGGAGTTCAACCTGACCAGCCTCCTATGACGGCTGACGAGGGACTGACTCTAACAAGCATAAAATTACATTATGTATGTTGCAGAGTCCACAAAGACCCGCCTACAAAGGAAAAATACTGGTAGATGTTGTAATACAATGGGGGTACAGAACAGATGCTTTCACTCCGCAGACTGGTACAAGTTATCTACTATCCAAGGTCGTCTGGCCTAACCACCCTTCTAGACAGGTGGGAGAAGGCCTCTATGTAAATGGAAAGGCATGAGTTAATGAGCAAGATTCAGCATCGGAGAAACAAAACTTACCAAGGAACATTTTCCTCTTAAATGAGCAAGTAACAGTTTCCATTATAATACAAAATGGCTTCTTCGAGAACTAAAATTGCGGCACAGTTATAAACCTAACAAATGCAACATCTACATTCACTAATTGTGTATACATGCAGTATGCATATGTAATGATTTAGCTATATAATGCTAACATGATATTGGATAAAATACAAGTAGTATGGCAGTTTTACATTTCAATTCTAACAGACCCTCCTTTTAGCATTATTGGCTAAATACGGTCACCTTTATTCTTGCTATCAGGTAAGGGTCTTTACAATTCAAACAGTGAAGAGAGAAATATAGTCATTCGAACTATGATATGTCAGATACAAATATGTATACATGCATAACCAACATAAAGAAGAAAATGACACTAAACATTAGCAGTAGGAGTGATATCAGGAGTTGAACATGCAAGCGAAGTAGTAGAATAAAAAAAAAACTAATTGATCTGTAACATAGTATCAAATTCTTTTTGGAGCATTATAGTGGCATTGGTATCATGAACTGAAATCCTTTTGAGAGTGAGATAAGTAGCACAGTATGTGCAGCATAATGGAAGGCACTGGATCAAGACACAACAACAAATTAAAAGGACAATGAGATATATCACCTTTTCAAGAATCCAACCCCAACCACCAAATAAAGGCCAGCTCCAATTACCGCTATCCATCCCTCTAACATTTTCCGAAATATCTAGAATATGCTGAGTGATATTCTTTTCCATATTTGTGATAGCGACCACACACTGCTCTCCTATTATTGCGCATGCACCACCATTATTAGCTAAAATAAAGTCAACTGCATATATCATTTGTTTGGAGTATATTTGCATACTTTCGAGTTGAGTGGTGATGTCCCGTAAAGCTACCACATTAGAGTTAGATAACATTTGCAACTTACACCCAAAATACTCTCTAGTTAGTTCACTCCTGAATGGCAGTGGTACAGTGCCCAAAGCATCTAAACCAGCAAAACATATCAAAAACAGAGGAGGCAATCGGAAAAAATGGAAGGGAGACTCACGCCAATGGTACCAGGTCTAACAGACTGACTACTTTGAATTGCCAAGTATTAGTTCAATGCCATGGATGCTCACCGTAGCACCACGGATGCCTGTAATATGCCAGTAATGCCCACTGTGAGAAGGTGGCCTGATATATGCTGTCCACTAGTTCTAGTGGGCACCTTGTATCAGTCCAAAAAAACCCTTATGGTGATAGGTTAAAGACAACCTTTATTGAAAGCTATCCTAGTGGTAGCTATGGAGAGTAGCCTTCAGGCTAAGTCTTGAAGGAATGTAAAGCAGCTTGTTTTACCAGTCTATAATCTCTTGAATGAACAAAAGAAAAGACAACCACACCAGGTATATATTCAAAATATATGTATTTAAGATAAAACACACCCCTCTAGTCTCTTTATGAGACGGGAGTTCGAAGAACTTAGTTTACAAGATAGCAATCATCAGTAATAGCACAAATACACGTTTGGGCCCTAGGGGCGTACCCAACCATATACCAAAAAAGTGGTATAAGAACCACGACTGGAATAGACACTAGGCCTATAGCCTCTAGAATCACTGGGACCCCAAGGAACCACCCAAGGTAGTGACACAGGGGACCCACGGGGACTGTATGCAGTGTGTAAACACAACCGCGAGTTCCCGAAATCTTCTATGGGCAATGTCGCGGTTGGAAATTTAAAGATTAGGGACACTTCTAATCGAGTCAGGACCAAACCCTTTTGGACTTAGGAAGTTCTAGGGCTAGCACCCACAAGAGCACCAGAGTACTCGAGTTACCTCACCCAGGGAAGCCGGGTGCATAGGTGTCTTTTGGTGTTGGGTCGTGTCATCAATTCCAATGGAAGCCTGCAAAGAACTGCTGCTGCCGTGAAGAGGAGAAGTGTCCGGAGAGATCCAAGCCTGGATCTAGAATGTATTTAACCTGAAAGCAGAGGGACAGATTCTGGGTCACTTGCCAGTGACCTAGGGCAGGATGGACTAATGCCCACAGATGTCGGGTGCTTCAGGTGAGTTGATGGGTGTCTTGACTCTTCAGCCACGAGGTCCAGGAGGTGTTGATGAAGTCCATGAGCTGGATTCGAGCTGTCCCGCGAAGTCTATCGAGTTCTGCAGTGTCGGCGGCAAGAATTGACCCAACAAGCCTTGGCAACGGCAAGTCACTGTGGTACTTTAAAATTTGGGACCGCGTAGGAGGCAGGGCCCTACCCCTGTCTCTTCCGGTATTAGCAAACCGCGAATGGCCAATGCGGTATGTACAAGTGCTTTATATAACGTTTCATTGATAAATGCACTATGTATACGATATTATACATCACTACGTGGGTTCCATCTTAGAGCGGTGGCCATCTTATGGTTGCCCTCACATAGGCTACATATTATGAAGCAAATACGGGCCTTTAGAGCACATGTGCCTTCCTTTGACTTCTCTATGACCTGGGCAGCTTGGCTCTGCTGCCCCAGGTCAGTCCGGTCTCACGAGCTCCCCATCCTCTGGCCCCCTGTGATTAGCATCAGGGCTTGACACACCATAAAGCCTTTACATTAAACACAAGCCTCCAGCTAATCTCTTTCACACCTGACTGTTCCTGCTTTATGGCTTGTTTCCCAAACAGGAGATGCTCATGTTTATTGGGGCCTATCGATATCTGATGTGGGATCTGAGCCTCGCTGGGTAAATAATTGTGGGCTGGTTGAACAGGAATGTGGGATTGTCACCATGACTCTGCCTTTTCTTTGAAGCCAAAATATGTGAATGACCACTTGTAAAACAGGGGCGGTGTTGCCCAAAGCGTAATATTCTGTTTAAAATAGAAGACTGGTTTTTGTTCTGCAGACTGCCTCATTCAGTTGCTAAGGCTTCTGTGCGACGTAGTCTCACTCATTTGAGTTTAATAAAGATGTCTTTTTCATATTTCAGCTTCTTCTGCCAAGTTCTTTGTTACATTACCATGAGAGCGTCGTTTATAATCCTACAGCAACAGGATAACCCGAAGTCATAGGGTGCTATCCCTGGCACCGCTGGGGTCCTAAAATCCCCGGTACTTCAGTTGGCGCCCGACAGCGCGGCATCAATACAAGTGACTATCTGGAGGAGCGATCTTGTCAGAGGACAGAAATCTACTGGGGAGAACAGGACAGAAATCCACTAAGCAGGTACCGAGGTTCTGGGGTATTCTTTGTCTCTGCAGCCCAGTATATCTTTGATCTTTCTGACTTTGACTCTCCAAAAGATGTCACTCCCGATTAGAACCCTTTTTGGCGTGAGTATTATAAAAGACGTTTTGTTATGAAGAACTTGACAGTTAGAATTTGGATAACCTTTTGATTAATAAAAGTAAGAGTTAAGTATAAGTGGGTCGCTCCCACTCCTTTGGTTCTTTGGGTCTTTGATTTGGTTATCGCAATTACCAAAGCCGAGGGGTTGGTTTCTTGGTTTTTAATTTGGTCATTGCAATTACCATAGCCAAGGGTCTCGTATATTTGCGAGTGTATTGATAGAGATAACCCCTTGAAGTTTGAAGTTAGATAAGTGAGCTATAAGATGCCTGATCTTAGCAAGTTTGAAATGTAGAAATTTGTGTTGGCCAACTTTTGGTTTGTATAGGTTTGGATATGCGAATTGCAATTTGTGTAGGCAGGTAATGAGGAGATATTTCTCCATTTGGTTTAGTTGCATGCCTGTTTGTAAGCTCACATGGAAAAATGTGTTGCTTTTTTGGACGGTACCATAGTTAAAATCGGTTAGATTTGAAAACATATTTCTTCTTTGGTGATTTTGTATCCCCAGGGAATTAAAATATGACATAATACAAAACAAGGATCCTTCGTTCTGCGCAGTTTCATGAATAAAGATATGCAGAACGATTTTGTGTGGTGTTCTGCTAGGCAAAGCTAGTGAATTGAGCGCACTCACTACTTCTTGGACATACATCTGTCTGTTGGGCTGTTTATGCAGCCTTTTGTAATACTATTGAGAAGCGTTTCTTGTAAATATGACTTACAACTAGTATTTGCAAATGGTTTGGTTCAAGTATAGTCTGTGAGCTGTTCTTTCTTTCTGTCATGCGTATTGATTTGCAAGTCAACTGTGTGTTTAAATGTCTATGTGGTTTTCTCATTAGTGCAACTTCCGTAAGTAAATTGCGACGGCGCTATTTATGAAAAATGGCTAAAGCACGCTGTATTGTCTGTTTGACCCCCTTTCCGTTTATGTCTGAAATGAGCTCAATATGTGTTTGTGGGTCTTCTGATGTTTTCAGTCTGTTAAGCAAAATGTTGGTTTATTAAGTAGAAACTTAGGAAAAATCCAGAAATGAACAATGTGATGTGCTAAAATAGCTATGTGTTGCTATTTAATTTATAGAATGAGCAGTTGTGTACATATACAAAACTGCCGTTAAATGCTTCAAGGATAAAATTAGAACCACATTCAATAGATATAAATAAGGCCCCAAAAACGAAATTATATATTTTTGCAAAAGTAAATAAATTTACAGCATTTTCCTTAGATGCATTGTATTAGATGTTCACAGGCAAACTTTTCAGCTGCAGTATATTTGATAGGAATGTTCATTCAGCCAGCACTTTCCCAGTTAAACACGGGTGGAATTTTGCATAACCGTCCTTTTAAATGAAAGTGGCGCAAAAATGTGACGCGTTTCAAATTGGGCTTATGCGCTTAGGCTTGTGAGTTAAATGTGTCCAAAATGATAGGCAAGGGATGCAGCTTGTTTTTTATACATGGAATTATCACAAAAACGAAAAATTGGGATTTTTTTTTAAAGAAAATTATTAATCATGGAAAAATTATTTAAAAAAAATAAGTGCTTTTCAAAATCGTTTTTTGATATTTATAAAGCTTAATACTCATACTATGGCCTCCTAGCATTAAAATTTGATTTGAGTTGTGTTGCATCACTAAAATGGCAAGCATTCGTGTGTACAATTTTCCCTTGGCGCAGGCGCAAACAAGCTCATTTTTATAAAGTATAAGTTATTATTTCCAATGCCTGACTCATGGGTTATGTAATGGACATTCTGGTAATGCATATTATGCAAGAAAATTGTAGGATACTCATTTTTTAATACCTAAAATATCAAAGTCGAATTTGGGTAAAAGCGCTGTTTTAACTGCATTTTCTTTCATTCAGAGTACTTTTTAAAGTGTCTCAGGCTTCAGTAAATACATACATTTAGGTTTGATATATATTTACAGGTTGTGCCTTCTTATGATTCAATGAGTTAATATGCCAGTACAACGGCTTGTTTTAATATCAGGGTTGAAGGTTCTAACTTCAGCTGGGCCTACTGAGAAGTTCATTAATTTAAAGTTGATGAAATGTGTACCATTGCATAGGATTGCAACAAGCATTTATTCTAAAAACTGGTATGTGTGTTATTAAGTTTTGTGAATTATTCACAGTACATGTAGTTTAACAATCAGGGAATAGGGATAATTTTCTTAGCGCCTAAAAAGGAGAAATTATTTTTCAAAATAGAGTGAATTATTGCAAGTTAGGAGGAATTAGGAAGGCCTTCTGGATTTGACAAATTCAGAGTGGCAGAAGCTGGGGGCTGGGAGAGCTGCAGAGGCTGGCTCGGTCACGCTGCTGAGATGCTATCTTTCCCGTAAACAATGGAGTTGACATTTATGACCTTTTAAATTAGGGCCTTGCCTCTGTGGAATGCAGAATGACCTTGCTACACGGGCCTGTAAAGCTGGGGTTTCTGGTTTCTCCATAACAACATCACTAAAACTAAAGAACTTAATTCCAAAGGGAAAATATAGAAAAGGGGTTTTCTTTGAAAGCCCAAACATCATGTTAAATGCTTTGCAGAACTGATACATTTGTGTTATTTAACAGAAAACGAAGTGTTGCATTAAGTCTTAGACAGAAAACAAGATGCAGCCTTTTTCTAAAAAATTTTTAAGGCTACATGCCTACGTGAGAACGCATTGCCAATTAAGACCTTTTTTTTTCACAGTGGAAATTGTAGGTGCCAAATTAATATGGAGTGTCATGTAACGATTTTTACTTTCAGAAAGGTAAAACTACGGTGGCTTGATGTTGCAACAAGAGGGTAATAGTTAAGTAATGGAAATTTATTTTTGTGTATTTGGTCCTATCATGAATTGTTCTTGCTGGTCCTGTATGTTAGAAGAGAGACAGTAAAGTTATGTTTGACAGCAGATTTCCATTGACTGGGGATCTACTGTCAAAAAGGAGGGTAAGGATTTTAAACCTGACAAATTAAACAGGCCCAAATATTGGGTTTTGGGCTGCAGTTTTACAGTGCATAAAGTACATGACATGGTGTTTGTGTGTCACCGCTTACTCACATATGCTATTGAAATTTGCCTATGCTTTTTGTGCTTGATATACAGCAAGTATATCTGATGGCTTGACGTTTTGTACGTTTTTTTTTTTTTGCATGTTTTCGTTGTTTTTGTTGCTGCTTTTGATACTATTACAAGTTTACCTGTGTTGTGAGGGGATGGTCATGACGATGCCCATCGCTACGCAACAATTGGTTGAACTTGTTCTGGTTACTAAATTCCACAGCTAATGATATTTCATGCTGTGAACATGAGAGACAACACTTTACCAGTGCATGTCTATTTGGCTATAATTGTATTGAAGGGAAATAAAAGAGATATACAGGATCAAAGTGTGTCACCTGTAGTTAGTCACGTTACTGCCCCTTCCCTTAAAGGAACAGGCAGCCTTACATTTATGTATCCTTGATTGGACCTAAGGATGAAATTATAGATCTGTGACTCAAGGTGGCCTAATTTCTATATTACATTAGTTTATGATGTTCTGTTTCCTAAGTAGCATATGGCTCTTGTTCCTTAAAAAAAAAAACAGGTTTTCATTTTTTCCTGAAGAAGGAACTGGAATATTACCTAGGAGTATCGTATATGGTGTAGTCACCAGCGGTAGAGTTAAAATGTGTGTAACTCCGGCCTTTTGTGTATCATCCGTACTCTTGATGTTGTGTCACATGCCTGACTATCACCCAAATAATTTTTGTTCTTCCTATAGATTTTTTTTTTCTTTTGTTGTTTCTCCCCTGACCGATGTCGCATCATGCTTAGTTATTGTGGATTTTAGTTGTGTTCTAGTTCCAATTCCCTTTTCCGTATTCCTTTCACCAGTCAGCCCATTTATTATTGTAGGTGTATTGTACACACTTCCAGACTGCAGTGATGCACCAGGGCTCCCCATATTATGTATAATTCCCTTTTGTATGACCAGACTGGTTTCCAAGAATTTTCCTTAGGCCTGCTTCAATGTTTTCCAGCCTGACTGTCAGAGTAGCGATAGACTGGTTAACTGACTCAATATTATAGTAAGACAAGTTTTCAATCTCAAAAGGAGATATCTTACGTTTACTTTTTGAACATGACGAATTTTCAATGTCTATTTTTAATGTGGTTTTTACCCTTTTGTTCCTGCTGCTTTAATTTTTGGTGGGATTAGATGTGTTCTAATCATGCAAATATCAGGACCCTCTAGTTCTTGTCTTTTGTTTGCATATTTGACTATTAGCCTGTGTATTGCATATTGCACCTGATGTGAAAGTTTTCTACATGCCCATGATAATCTGTACCATGTGATTTCTCTATTGAGATGTTCTAGATAAGGAATTTAGGCACACCTAATCATTGAAAAAAAAAATGTGTTTGCCCCATTACACAATGCCACTATATGTGAAGACATCCATGTAGACAGAATTCTCGTGTAGTTATCTACCCTTAAATGATGGAGGCTCTCACACGGAAACTCAATTGAAAAGATTAGAGACGCTGTTTTACCTACTGCCTTTATATTTGTATTGCTTTTTGAGAATGACAGTGTATTCTAGACCAAAATTGTCCCATGGCGTGAGGCCACTCCTTTGAAAGACCGCAGGCCACCTGTTTGCAGTCCCCTTGTTATACAATGAACTGTTTAAAGCATTGCACTTGCTTCATCAGAAGGCGTTCAACATCAGAAAAGATGGAGGAGCTGGTTTTGCCACAGAACCAGAATTTCAGTGCACAAGAGCGCCTGTCATGTGCTGGTAACCTCTGACAGTGTGCAGTCCCTTAAGCCCCTGGGCCTGAGTTTTTGGCCACACCCCCCCCCTTTCCTTTGCTTTAATGGAAGTGCAGTGCACCGGCGGATCCAAGATTGACAAAAGGCACTAATTCTAGGGCCCATGGAAGAACAGCCCAAGCGTCCTCTGACATTGAATGATGAGTGTTGGAGCCTGAGAATGGTCCCAGGTCTGCACGAGATGACCTTTGCCCTTGATCAATGGAGAGCACACTACCTGTAGTGCCTGCCGCAAAGGAGAGATACTGGCGCACTGCCTTGAGACATTGAGACTCTCGAGTGAGCTGTGGGTGTTTGCCAGGAGGGCACTCCAACTAAGCAGTACTTTTCTCATGTAAGGCTTGAATGAAGAGGCCCATGCAAAAGAAAACAACAGAAGAAGATTTGATGGACAATAGAAGCCTGCCAGAGAGGCTTTTTGAACGGACTCTGGGCATAGGTGGTTTCACAAGAGGTTTCCGTGTGATTGTATAGAGTAGGTGTTAAGGAGACAGATTGTTTTGCTGGCATTGTTTTAAAGTACTATTCTGTTTAGTATAAGCAGAATAAAGTCCATTTTCTGTGGAAAGAGTACCCCCTTTTCACCTTAGAGCATTGATGAGGGTCACCACTGTTTCACCTGAACATACAAGAATTACTGAAATTACTGAGCCCTAAACATGTTACTAGATAATTTTGGGATTTGCTTTTTGCTTAGGGTTGTGAAAAACTATTATTTCATTTGCAATAGTGGTTACTACTTTCTCCCGTTGTTTATATGTTCTTAATAACGTGTTTTCTAGTGTCTTTTCAAGCATGACATTGTCATTTATGGGTGGGATTGTTTTTCTCTACTCAATTGACTTCTGCACCCGCTTCCCAACCTATGTCTTTTCCTACCACTACATCTTTGTACTCTTTTCACCCTATCCTGAACATGGGCAGGTTAAAAGATTAGAATTCGTAAGCAATTCTTTTGTACAGCTTCTGCATCAACATTAGTTAGTAGTGAACATCACTAATTATTGGGTGTGTGATCTTATGCCGCCTACTACAGACAGAGGTATTCCTTATTTTGTCCCCCCATATGTGGCCTTTGTGCTACTACATGTGTAAGGAAACATGTATCAGAAAACGAGCTAAGTGATAGGATGATGCTACAGCAACATCTCCATGACTTCATGAATATTGACCTAGACTCGGATTGATGAGAGTATAGTTATTGCCTATGTAAGGGCAAAAGGAGGGTCTGTGGTACTTTAAAATTTGGGACCGCGTAGGAGGCAGGGCCCTACCCCTGTCTCTTCCGGTATTAGCAAACCGCGAATGGCCAATGCGGTATGTACAAGTGCTTTATATAACGTTTCATTGATAAATGCACTATGTATACGATATTATACATCACTACGTGGGTTCCATCTTAGAGCGGTGGCCATCTTATGGTTGCCCTCACATAGGCTACATATTATGAAGCAAATACGGGCCTTTAGAGCACATGTGCCTTCCTTTGACTTCTCTATGACCTGGGCAGCTTGGCTCTGCTGCCCCAGGTCAGTCCGGTCTCATGAGCTCCCCGTCCTCTGGACACCTGTGATTAACATCAGGGCTTGACACACCATAAAGCCTTTACATTAAACACGAGCCTCCAGCTAATCTCTTTCACACCTGACTGTTCCTGCTTTATGGCTTGTTTCCCAAACAGGAGATGCTCATGTTTATTGGGGCCTATCGATATCTGATGTGGGATCTGAGCCTCGCTGGGTAAATAATTGTGGGCTGGTTGAACAGGAACGTGGGATTGTCACCATGACTCTGCCTTTTCTTTGAAGCCAAAATATGTGAATGACCACTTGTAAAACAGGGGCGGTGTTGCCCAAAGCGTAATATTCTGTATAAAATAGAAGACTGTTTTTTGTTCTGCAGACTGCCTCATTCAGTTGCTAAGGCTTCTGTGCGACATAGTCTCACTCATTTGAGTTTAATAAAGATGTCTTTTTCATATTTCAACTTCTTCTGCCAAGTTCTTTGTTACATTACCATGAGAGCGTCTTTTATAATCCTACAGCAACAGGATAACCCAAAGTCATAGGGTGCTATCCCTGGCACCGCTGGGGTCCTAAAATCCCCGGTACTTCATCACTGGAATTCAGAGAAAGGACTGCGGTGCAGACCAGCAAGGTCTGAGGGACTCACCCAGTGAGGGTAAGTCAGGGCACATCTGGAGCAACCTGGAACGCCCAATTAGAAAAAGAGTTGCCTTTGTGGGGACCCGCTAGCCAACAGGCTAGTGATCGCAAAGGTGCCTCGAGCGGTCGCACTTGGAGCTGGCACGTGGGTCACTCGTGGAGTGGAGGCCAACAATCTTCAGTGCAGGAGGTGCTCAAGGCTGGGGCTACTTGGAGCCCAAAGCACAACTTCGAGGAGGACCAGGAAGATAGTGTTGCTGCAAAAGTTCACAGTGTCCAGGCATCACGGTTCCACGTCACCCACAATAGCCCCGGGCCTCAGCTTTGCTGTGGACTCAGGGTAGCCTCGGGAAAGTCTGGAAATCCTCCTCTGGTGATGCAAAGACTTTGGGGTCTGGCGGGAGCTTCAGTGATGCAGACCAGTCAGTTGCTTCTTTGGTGCCTGCCAAGCAGGGGAGTCACTCCTTGACCCCAAGGGGGATTTCTTCAGTCTTCTAGTTGAAGTAGAACGTCGAAGGTCCAGGAAATATGTTGCAGAGTTTCGTCCAGGGTAATCTAAAGTCCTAGGGACTGGATTCCTATACTTATAGTACGTTTAGGGGATGGACTAACTCCAAGGCCCCAAATATGGGTGGGCTTGGAAAGAGGGGTGGTTACACCCATTTCCTTTGTCCATTTTCACACCAGAGCAGGGGAAGGTAGCCCCTGCAACCGGTTTGAACTGGAATATGCACAGGGACACCAAGTGTGCCCCCAGGGCAGGATTTTAAAGCACCAAGGAGTGCTCCCGCATCAGCCTGTCTGGGGCGGTATTTACACCTTCCTGCGACAGGAAACCTATTGTCCAGGCTTCCCCTGCCAGAGTTTCGGTCAGCAGCAGGAGGCCAGACCCGTGTCTGTGGCAGAGGCATCCATTTTGTGATGCCAGGGCTAGTCCTACCGGGTTTAGCCAGTGTGAACATGTTTATCCCTCAGAAGGGTGGAATGCTTCCCCCGCCGCCAGAACTGGTGGGTGGGTTGTATACCAAAGCGTTTGACACCAAACACGACATGTTTTGATGCAGCCATTCCAAAGTTAGCATTTATCGCAATGTTATAATGCACTTAAGAGTATATGGTATGGCTGTATCACAGAACAGCCATAAGGAAGTATTTCCGAAAGCTGCAGAGGGGCTCAGCTCATACTTGGGCACCCTCTCACATCAAACCAAGCACTCTGCCTTCAGGATTGTCAAGGCCTGCCATAGGAGTGGCTTATAGGTTTATATGTGTCTGTATATGGTAGTGATATAGGTAGCCTATACCACTGTAAGGGGTGCAAGCACACCCTTACCCAGGCTGCAGTAGCAGACCTGTGGTGCCATTTGGAGTGCTTCCCAGTGGTGGCATAATACATGCTGCAGCCCCTGGTAGGCCTCTGAGGTACCTATGCCCTAGGTACATAGTATATCATATACTAGGGGTTTATAAGGCACTCCATAATCCAATTAGATATGTACCTAATGTACATGAAAACCATTTTAGAGAGGAAGCAGCTAGGCTGTGGTCCTGATTAGCAGTGCCACAGCCAGACTAAGGTCGAAAAACAGTGAAACACCAACAAAAAGTGGGGGTACCCATATGAAGCAGATCCTACTCTCCTACACCCACCATTATACTAGGGCCACAGCTGTGCCAAGGCTGGTAACCATACGGATCAAGAATGAGATCATATATCAGTCTTGACCACTAATATATATGCCAAGAATAGGTTCATATAGTCCATTTATGCTCTCAGTATGTCAATGATAGCTGTCAGTATACCACAATTAGACCAAAAATACTAAAATAGTCAAGGATGACCATTATTATGCCATTGGCACTATTATGTCAGGAATGGACACAATTATGCCAGAGATAACACTCTTATGATGGGGGCTAGCATTTACACTTGGCGGTTCTTGGCACTAGGCATAGTTTCAGGAAGCAATAGTGTTTATTATAGACACACAAATGTTAATGAATCTCTTAATTTTCTCTGGTCTGGATTATACCCTGTTCTCCTCGGGTCTCGGGCTGATCATGCATCCAACTGACACGTTTCAGTCTGACTCCTGCAGTCCCGCACTTTGGTGGGTCAGCACTGGTTACTGCTCAGGCTACTGCTGCCATACTTCTTTGATGGTGTACTGTTCACACACTGAAAAAGGAGGAACTACTACATGGTCAATCACTTTGTGGCTTAACTATATTGAGATTGGATACAGTCTGTCATGTAGCAGGCCATATAGTCCGACTCAGTGTGTATTTGGGTGCTAGTATGAGTTACTGCCATAAGTTTCCTGGCTGTCATTCTAAGAGTCTTGAGATGAGCAGTGCTGCATTCTGTAATAGGCACCTACTCTCTGAATTTGATACTGGGCTTGACTTCACCTCAGAGAGCTACTTTGAAGGTACTGGCGAGCTACCAGTAGCTCCCGAGCTACTCGTTGGAGACCCCTGGTCTACAGATTCCCTTAGCACTATTATCAGCTGGACCTTGTGCCATGGTAACTACAAGGAATATATATGCATCAGGCAACATCCATCTCTACTTCTCGGACTGGTCAGTCCAACACGCTTCATCGTCTAAACGCCCTGTACTTTCCTGCCACACCACCAACTCCTCAATTGTTGCTTCACTCTGCATTTCTCAAACACTCTCTAGTGAATTTTCAAACATGGTAACATCTGGTACCCATCTAGCAAGTCCTGCCACAAACATCCTCATTGTTTTTGACTTGGCTGTCTCTTTTGCTATCTGGTCTGCAAAAGCGTTTTCCCTCCCCACATCATCAGTAATTGCTGTATGAGCACTTCACTTTACTATTGCCAATCGCTTGGGAAGGGTCAAGGCTGTCAAAAGTCTTTCTATCAATGGACCGTTCTAGATTTTAGTACCATGTGAGGTCAAGACTCCTCCCTGCCCAAAGGTGTCCAAAATTATGGGCTACCCCGAAAGCATACTGGCTGTCAGTATAAATATTGCCAGTCAGTCCTTCACTTAATTTACATGCTCTCAAAAGGGCTATCAGCATGCAGCTTGCACAGATTGGTAAGGAATACGTAAGGTCTCAACTACAGTGCGTAGCGTAGTTATAGCATACGCCGCTGTAGTGGTGTCATCTGACAGTTTGAAACAGGAACCATCGACATATAGTTCCCCTTGTGAGTCAGATAAGGCAACACCAGTCAAGTCTACCTGTCCCTTCGTTTCCTCCTCAGTCCTGAACAGACAATCATAGACATCTTTGTCCTCATTCCCCGAAGGGAGGGGTAATAATGTGGCTGGATTTAAAATGGCACATTGTTTGATAGTAATATGAGGTGCAAATAAAGTTAATTCATAACCAGTCAGACGAGCACAGGTGAGGTGCTGCGTCTTTGTCTTGTTTAAAAGTACATCCACAGCATGAGGTACCATTACTGTGAGATCATGATTGAGGACGAGCCCTGCCGCCTGTGGTATTGAGACCGCCGCAGTCACGCCGGTTCTAAACAATGCGAGAGGGCTCTGGTGACTGGGTCAAGCGTAGGAGAAAAATAAGCACACAGCCTCTGTTCACCTCCAAAGGCTTGTGTTAACACCGAAGGCACACACCCAGCCATTTTATGTACATACAGCACGAAAGGCTTCTTATAATCAGGCGTACCAAGCATAGGTGCAGGGCAAAGCGCAACTTTTAATTGCTCAAAAGCATGCTGACATTCATGGGTCCAGGGCATACGTTCATGCACATCTTTAGTTGTTAGGCAAAGCAGGGGCTGTATTAATAGTTAGTAGGTGGGTATCCAGTGTCTACAATACAAGGTATTGCCTATGAAAGCCGCACATCCCTCGTAGTCATAGGAACAGGCATCTTAATAATGGCATCAACTAATTCAGGTGTTAGCCCCTGACCCTCCTTCAACAGCAGGTGACCTAAATAGGTGACCTGCTGTTGACAATATTGAAATTTGGAAAGGGACACTTTATATCCTTGGTGCGCCAAATGCTTTAACAATCATACCGTGGCGTCCCGACAACCCTCTTTGGTATCGGAGGCTATCAGAATATCATTCACATACTGCAATTAAACATTACCTGATGGGAAGAGAGAGAGAGTCCAATTGACTTTTTAATGCTTGACTATAAAAACTGGGACTTTCTGTATACCCCTGAGGAGCTCCACAGAATTGGAAACGTCTACCGGCAAAAGCGAACCCAAACAGATATCGGCTGTCTGGATGAATAGGAATACTAAAGAAAGCATTTTTCAAATCAATCACAAAAAAGAATTTAGCAGTAGAAGGAATCATTGTCAAGAGGGCAGTAATATCTGGTACCACCAGGAACCACTATCTTATTGAATTCCCGGAGGTCAATCCCAAAACGAGAAACATCAGGGTGTGCATGAGGGGAATCCAAAGGTGCCTTCTTGAGAATAGGGAGAATGGGGCTATTGCATACATTTGCGACTGTGTCCTCAACCACCCCAGATTTGATCAAGTCCTATTTAATCTGCATCAAAGCCTGCTTGGGATATTTTATTCTGGGGAATACGAGGGAGCACAGCGTTATCTTTGATCTTTACAGAAATTGGTGGTATCTGAAACAACCCCACAGCTGTATCCCCCATGGCCCACAATGAGGACGGCACATCCTTAAATTCAACAGGAAGTGGTGCATCCTTTGCCATACAGTGTTCTGCATTAACCACATTAGGTCCAACAGTCAAGTAAACACACTTCGGTGAACAAGAAATGGTAGCATGTAACTTTTTCAATAAATCCAATCCTAATAAATGTTCCCCACAATTTGCTGTTAACAAAAATGGAGAGTACACAGTAAAAGGACCAACAGTCAAAGCAAGAGGTCTGGAAATGGAGCTCACAACCGCTACGCCTGAAAAACCTACTGAAACATTATTACAGCCAGACAGGACTGCCCTGGGGACCTGCGAACGAGAAATAGAGCTATTCATTGGACCCGTATCCACCAAATATTTCTGTGCCGAACCATGCAAATCTGCTGTGACATAAGGACCACGCTGATCTACAAGAATTTGAACTGGTACCTTTCCCTGTCCCTGGCTGTTCTAGCCATAGGACATCCCTGCAGCGTCATCCATATCATAATCATCATGATAATGCTGCCTTACCCGGGGGTCATCAAAATAGTTCTGACCAGAACGACCTCCGGAGGATGCACCTGCTTGAACCTCATCACAATCATCAAGTTTTTGCAATAAATCTGGGCATTCACTTCGCCAATGTCTCTCCTTTTTACAATACGCACACTGATTCGGCCCGAGGGTTGCACTGCCTCTACCAGCACCCCGTGACCTTTGAGCTGGACCAGTGGCTCATCCCCTTCCAGACCCTCTTGCAACTTGCTGCAGCAACACCCTTGTTTTCAAATCTTTACTCTTCTGGTCCACCTTGTCCTTTTCCTCATTTTCTCAATGCTCATAGTACTAAGCCATACTCAATATCACCGAAGGGGGGGAGGCAGTCCAAGTGCTCTCCGAAGCCTGCAACCGAGGTGCAATCTCCGGAAGCAAAATTGTGACAAACCTGTTAACAAACAAACGGACGCCACCTTCAACTGAAAAATCGTGTCCACTAAAATCCAAGAACACCTCTTCAAACCTAGTAAAAAAAATCAGATACACTCTACTCTTTCTTCTGACAACATGCCGTCAGCTTATCTCAATCTATTCCTCTGGGTGGGATACGAGAATGCATATAAGTGATAATACTACTTAGCAAAGCCAGGATCTCCGCTCTAGGTTTCTCACCAGGCTTTTCCTCATTATCCCATGACTTAACCTCATCCCAAGAGCCACCCAATTCCACCCTTTGATCCTGCGCATGCACCTGCCTCCATATATCCACTGTATAGTTAACAAGGGGACCCGATCAGGTAGCTTCGGACCTCGGTTGATTACTTATTACAAAGAACAAAGGTCCTTAGCTTAAGGTAGATAATAAAAGCATTTCCACATAGGCTTCAATGAGAACTATGGATAGTTTTCAATGTCCAGCCGGACAAAGGAACGTTTATTTAGAATAGATGTCACAAGAATTAAACAAATTGAAAGCTAGGAAGAAGGATAAAGCAAGGGCACAATCCTGTGCCCAGTTTTGAAAGAGAGAAAGTAGGGAAATACGTAGAAAAAGTATCAGGCAAAAACTTTGGAGCAATAGGTGGCTTAAAATATAATACAATCTTCAAAAAGCTCAAAACCACAGTAACCACAATAAAGTTTACACAATGGATACATTGCGGTGCTGTTTGAAAAGTCGACGTTTCGATCCCTAGCTCCTAATACAATGGGATCATCTTCAGGACTAAACACTAAACAGTTGCCTGATTTAATGCCTGTGGAATACAATCATGAAAAGAGGGAAGAAAAGAGAAATAATAAAGACCAACATTTAAAATTGGAGAAAACATGTCAATGTCAGTTGCAAGTTGAGCGGATCATATAAAGGCTACGTGATTAAGTGAATAAATATTCAAGCGATAACCAGAATCATGCAAATGATTTGTGAAAGTGTCAAAGGAAGCTGTGGTGAGAGTCTTAGGATCTAAAAAGAAGAATTCTTTCATTCATACAAGTGATGTGAACCGGTGTTTGAATAAAGGTGAAAAAGGAAAAGTGATGCAATGAGAAGTAAGACAAACTCAGACTCAGGCCTATCAAGTGCATGTTCTAAGTTCTAAGGGGAAGTGCCTTTAATACGCTAACACTTCCCCTGTGACCGCTACCCATGCGCCGCCACCCGAAAATTGACACACCGCGCCATCCGTGTTGTTGATAATTGTCTCAAGCACTCGCCTACTTGGCCCCCCGCCGAACTCCTCGGGCATGCCGTTCTAATCCACCAGCACTTAGAACATGCACTTGATAGGCCTGAGTCTGAGTTTGTCTTACTTCTCATTGCATCGCTTTTCCTTTTTCACCTTTATTCAAACACCGGTTCACATCACTTGTATGAATGAAAGAATTCTTCTTTTTAGGTCCTAAGACTCTCACCACAGCTTCCTTTGTCACTTCCGCAACTCATTTGCATGATTCTGGTTATCGCTTGAATATTTATTCACTTAATCACTTAGCCTTTATATGATCCGCTCAACTTGCAACTGACATTGACATGTTTTCTCCAATTTTAAATGTTGGTCCTTATTGTTTCTCTTTTCTTCCCCCTTTTCATGATTGTATTCCACAGGCATTAAATCAGGCAACTGTTTAGTGTTTAGTCCTGAAGATGATCCCATTGTATTAGGAGCTAGGGATCGAAACGTCGACTTTTCAAACAGTACCGCAATGTATCCATTGTGTAAACTTTATTGTGGTTACTGTGGTTTTGAGCTTTTTGAAGATTGTATTATATTTTAAGCCACCAATTGCTCCAAAGTTTTTGCCTGATACTTTTTCTACGTATTTCCCTACTTTCTCTCTTTCAAAACTCGGCACAGGATTATGCCCTTGCTTTATCCTTCTTCCTTGCTTTCAATTTGTTTAATTCTTGTGACATCTATTCTAAATAAACGCTCCTTTGTCCTGCTGGACATTGGAAAACTATCCATAGTTCTCTTGGAAGCCTATGTTGAAATGCTTTTATTATCTACCTTAAGCTAAGGACCTTTGTTCTTTGTAATCCATATATCCACTGGCACCAACAGCCTGAAAAACATCTCTATATCTGCTAGGGTCATAACTGACGAGGAGGCAGCCTCTGTTAACTCTTTAAAATATGCTGAAGGGTTTTTCCTACGATCCCGAAACTGACTCTTAAAAGCTAGCACCTCACTTCTCTTCCACGGGGTATAAACCCAGTTCCTGAAAATGAGCCTCCACCCACTGTTGGACCACCTCATCTCTTTGGTTCTGCTGCTCTGGGATCTCGGGATGAAAAATAGGGTGCACCTCCCTCATCGGAAATTGGGACACAGTAGTCAGGGTTTGGTGATAGAGGGTAAGGGTGGGCGTAATTTGCGATAGTGCCTTTCACAAAATATCACGAAACGGCAAAAATCTCTGCGATCACGCGAAATTATGCGTGATCGCGCAGATTTTGTGCTGATTAATGCGTTTCTGAATTTGACCTTCAACTCGGGCACCTGCTTTATTTATATCTGTAACAGATATAAATAAAGCAGGTGCCCGAGTTGAAGGTCAAATTCAGTATAAGTGCTTCCTGTTGAGGTTTAATTTTTGTGACAGGAGCATCATGCCAGAATGAATCTTGCCCTGCATTATCCAAGAAGATGCCACCGTTTTGTGCAATACCTCTACTCAACTGGAGTACTTTCTACTGGCTAATCAGTAAGTGCTACCTCGTTGGGTAAATGTATAGTGCTTTTCCAACACTACAGCTGTGTAAAGGGCCAGAAGAGTTGTCTACAGCGACCATGTGTGTCTGAAACGATGCCACTGCGCCGACGTGAGCCGGGGTCCCTCGAGTGAGGTATCCATCATAGTGGGGGAAAGGGCAGGAAGACGTTGCACACCGCTGGTTTGTGGGCCCGGGGCCAAACGGGCCGGGCTTCCATGCAGTTCACATGCCTCTTGTTTATAAAGGGCCAGAGAGCAGAGACCAATCAGAGCAGCAGATGAGGAGACAGAACCTCCTGGTGTCAGGAACTACACGGGGATTGCGCTCGAGAAACTCATGGATACACATAGCTCCATCAAGGATTACAGCAAATTGTTGACGATAGATATGGGGAGACAGCACACCTGCCTAGCCTCGACGGTGCTCATAAATGTTTTTGTGCTGATTAATGCATTACTGAATTTGAAATTCAAGTTCAATTCGGGCACCTGCTTTATTTATATCTGTAAGTGCTTCCTGTTGAGGACGGTTTAATTTTTGTGACAGGAGCATTGTGCCAGAATGAATCCTGCCCTGCATTATCCAAGAAGATGCCACCGTTTTGTGCAATACCTCTACTCAACTGGAGTACTTTCTACTGGCTAATCAGTAAGTGCTACATCGTTGGGTAAATGTATAGTGCTTTTCCTACACTACAGCTGCGTAATGGGCCAGAAGAGTTGTCTCCAGCGACCATGTGTGTCTGTAACTTTGCGACCGCGCCGATGGGCGCCGGGGTCCCTCGAGTGAGTTGTCCATCATGGTGGGGAAAGGGTGGGAAGACTTTGCACACCGCCAGTGTGTGGGGCAGGGCTTCTATGCATTTCACATGCCTCTTGCTTATAAAGGGTCCGAGACCTACCAGAGCAGCAGATGAGGAGACAGAACCTCAGGAACTACACAGGATTGCGCTCGAGAAACCCATGGATGCACAGACCTCCTTACAGCAAATTGCTGACGGTAGATATGGAGAGAAAGCACACCTGCCTAGCCAAGGGTGGGCGACAATTTCCGTTCCCTCGTGGATCGCGGAAGTTTCAACATTTTCGCGTTCCGCGCGGAACGCGAAAATGTCGAAATTTCGCAATTTCCGCGAGCGGGACGGAAATTGCCGCCCACCCTTAATATATGGGACAGATGTATCATCTTAGCACTTTGCGAGTCCTTAATAGCGATTTTTAGCGGATCGCTGTTAAGGACTCGGAAAATGCTATGTATGTATGAATCGCAATAATAATTGCGATTCCTTGATATTCCTATGGGCCTGGAGGGCTATAGGAATGATTGAAAGACATTCGCAATTTGTGAGTACCCATTAGGCACTCGCAAATTGCGAATGCAATTTCAGGGGTGCAAGGGTGTCAAAAGGACATCCTGTAGCACCCCTGAAATATGTATGCGTGCACATGTGGCACACATACATGCCCTAAGGGCATGTATGTGCGCCACATGGCACTTTGAAAAATGCAAAAAAGTGAATTTTTCAAAGAAATTGCAAAACACCACCAACTTGAAGTTGGTGGTAATTTGAGATTTCTTAAGGTGAAAAAGCACAACTTGGGGGCTACCTGCATTGCATTTAAGGAATCGCAATTTGCTGTTGTACACGTACCAGTGTCCAAACACTACACAACACTGGAGATGAAATACTCGGGGAAGACACAAAAGGCAAAGACATAGGTGACAATGTTAACAATGGCTGAGTTGCAGGTGTAAGAGATGGGGAAGAAACATAAAGAGGAACAGCAGATGCTGCGGGGGTGCCCGCAGTCACCACACTCGCAGCTTGCGAAACTAAAGAGGAGGCAGGCGGGGCTGGAGCAGAAGCAATGAAGTCTGTAGCAGGATCAGAAGAAGGCAAGGAACCAACAGGAGAGTGAGACGAGTGAACAGCTGGATATGTTTTCTGTGGGGCATAGGGAGGTTGGGGGCAACATTCCAGCAGATCCTCCACAGAAGGATCCTCTTCCTCTCAAACTAAATAAGACTTATTACATTGTAATCAAAACTTCCTATCTGCACACTCAATACCTTTTTCTGTTTGTTCTTTATCATAAGCTACAGCTTTCTGCACCACTGTCTGCATTGCCTTCTTCCTAGACTTCTTCTCTGCCCGTATACGCCTCTGTTTGGCTTCCTTCTGCCATACTTGCAAAGTATCGAACATCAACTGTCTACTTCTTCGGGCAAATAATTGGTCCTGTAAATAATTCAATTTTTGTTCATCAAAGGTACCATCCAGTGGCCACTGAAGCTCAGCATTGCACCTCGTATACTTGTGCCATAATGTGCGAAACATAATAGGGCCAAAACCATGCTTTACATACATCTCAAAACTTGGAGTGCCTTCCGGAGGTGCAGGCTGCCTTTCCTCCAGCCGATGCTCAGCAGATCAGCAGCGGCACCTCAAGCACCACACTTTACTCCAACAAGGCATCCTAGCATCAGGTACATTCATGTATTCACTCAATCAACATGCACACTCACAATAAAGACACACACAAACAAAGAGCTCTCAAAAACAGTCCTCAGACTGCGTCAAGACAAGTCAGTCCTCAGACTGCACCAAGACAAGATAGGCTCTAGTACCAGGCCTTTTTCAAGAATAAGCCAAATTCAACAAGTGGCCTGGCAGAACGTTAAAAAAACGCTCTGTATCACAAGGGTCCACAGACCCATCAAGTAAATCAAGACGGCGCCACTTTTACCAAAACCAATCAAGATAAACTCACCTGGTGCACACAGGCCAAGCAAGATTATTCTCCACTGCCGACTCTTCAGACCAAACGGTCAGATCCAAGGGTTTTGCCTTTTCAGGACCCCACCCGAGATGACCACTAGTCGAGGAGTCACCTGATCAGACAGGTGGGGCAGCCGCGAGAACCAGACTCTATCATATGGGGATCCACGATCCGCCCATCTGACCGGAGGCAACCCCGACCCCACAGCCTGACTACAGCGGGATGGGCAACCTAGTGGAGTCCCTGTCCAGGTGCCACCTGAAGGAACTGATCCAACTAGGGCCACCTGGGTCACTCTCAACCTCCTGTTGCCTTCCACTAATGAAGAGTCAATGACCCAGTAGAGAATACAAGCAAACTAGTTTATTCACAAAGTACACTGCAGTGGAGTCCAATCTGACCAGCCTCCTTTGACGGCTGACGAGGGACTGACTCTAACAAGCATAAAGTTACATTATGTATGTTGCGGTGTCCACAAAGACCCGCCTACAAAGGAAAAATACTGGTAGATGCAGTAATACAATTGGGGTACAGAACAGAGGTTTCCATTCCGCAGCCTGGTACAATTTATCTACAATCCAAGGTCGTCTGGCCTATCCTCCCCTCTAGACAGGTGGGAGAAAGCCTCTATGTAACAGGAAAGGCATGCGTTAATGAGCAAGATTCAGCATCGGAGAAACAAAACTTACCAAATGAACAACAGTTTCGATTATAATACAAAATGGCCTCTTCGAGAACTAAAATGGCGGCACAGTTGTCAACCTAACAAACGCAAAATCTGCATTCACAAATTGCATATACATGCATTTATAATGATTCAGCTATATAATTCTAACATAATATTGGATAAAATACGAGTAGTATGGCAGTTTTACGTTTCAATTCTAACACCCTGATCGCCTCGATGATTACAGCCAGCTCTGTTTTAGTGCTATGAAGTTTCCTAAACCCAAACTTCGATGGGTTGCCACGTGACTGCGTGTGGTTTTCCCTGAGGCTGCAAAGTGTGCCACATCAGGACTGCTGCAAGACCGCTGAGGAGCCACTGCCTAGTTTCTCATGCAACCGGAGAAGTAGATTGGTCCTAGCAAGGCTCTCTCTTGCCACTCAGATCAAGGTGCAGGCAAGGTTGACTGACTCTTCTGAGTGTCACTGGTGCTTCTTTTCTGTAGTTCTGATAGCTCTGGTGGACTCCACTCAGGAGGTAGTGCTGATGCACTAGACACGGGCTGGCACAATGGGGTTGCCAGTTTTGTAGTGAACTCGTACGACAGGTAGGGAGAACTTGTGTTGAGGATTGCAGCCATTCAGTGTTGGGATGTCGACAACAAGAAATGATGATGGCCAGGTGGTTTCCATTCTTCCTTTTCGGAGCCAACCTTGTGCCTGGATGTTTTGGGTTGCTGAGCCCTGGTGATTGTGTCAGAGCCAATATGCTGGGAAGCTTGAGACAGAAACTCCATTCATGCATGCTTCTGGCTTACTTTTGGTTCTCCCGCTGTGCTGTCAATAGGTTGTCCTTGTTTCACCTTTGTTGCTTGCTGTTTGTGTGTCCAGATGTGTTCTGTCAGCAGCTCGAGCCTCTCAGGCATGTGTTTCAGGCCTGGCCTCTCCTGGTTGTCAGGTTTTCCAGTGCAGATCAGAAGGTCACACTTCTTTCTCCTCTTACTCATTGGTGCTTCAGCATGCACCTTCTTTCTACACAATTGCGTCGTTGTCTGCTTCTGTCCATCTTCTGGTCTTCCTCTGCTTTCCTTTGGCTTCTCCTGCTTGGGCTATGTCCACCTGGCAGAACTGGAGAATTAATGTAGTGTCTCTGGGGTTTTCAGTCTCTTTAGTGGGTCACACTTGATGGGTTGCACCACCTACTCCTGGGGTGCTCCTGTGAAGCCACTACTCCTTCATTGTGCAGAGGACAATGATGGTGCGCTCTTCTCGCTTTTGTTGCTCGGCTCCTCTTGTTCTCTTTTCATCACAGGATGACTAGGCTTTGGGCATGGCTGGCAGGGACAGTCCAGTACTGTGGTGTTTCAATGGCACGGTGTTCATGTGTGCTGCTAAAACCTGGCTGAGCAACCTCTTGCTGCGCTCTGGCTGCCCCACAGGCAGAGTTGTTCCAAATACATCCGCAAAATGGTTGGGGCACCCCTCTCTCTATATTCTTATTCCTCTGTAGTCTCCATTTGCCACCGGATGGGCCTTTCAAATTGGAACCTTTTACGGTGGCCTCTTCTGCAGAGCAAAGCCCATTCCTGCTATGGGCTATGCGTCGGTGGACAGCATGCCTCAGCGAAGGTTGCTTGCCTGGTTATGTTCTGCATCTCTGGCCTGGCTGCATCTCTTCCTCCCCTTTTATCAGTCTGTGGACTGTGTATCTGGCAGCCTGGTTCTGAAGCTCTGCTTAGAGGCTGTTGGCAGGTGGTGACTGGGTGCATTACCTCCTTGTTCCCATGTGGGCAGCAACCTCTCTGGCCTTGCTGGAGCTGATGGAACATGCTGAGAGCTGTGTTGTGATGGAGATGGCCACAGAGCTCTCTTAGTAGGGGGCTGGCAGGAGCAGCAAAATGTTCCTTAGCATACAAAGCATGCAACTGGGTTTTGGCCTCCTCTAACTCTCCTGTGGCCCTATCTTTGCCCCTTGCCTCTTTCACTTGCTGTTGGGCAGCAGGGGTGTGTACTGTAGATGTGGCTTTGTAGTATTGTTGAATGATTGGCTATCTGAATGCAATTGCACGAGGGGTGCAGGTTTTTTTTATGCATTACCCGTTCTTCACATTCATTCCCTGTACTGATCTTTTGTGCTCAGTGGCAATCATGGTGTGAGCAAACAAGAGCGGCCCACAGCTCAAGAGATATCTCCTACTGCTGGTAAAAGGCAACAGGTGCAGTGCCACTGTTCACCAATGGAGGCAGCAACTCATCTGTCTGTACTTTTGTCGAAAAAGTCATGTTAAAGTCAGTGCAGCTGTGGAGGCAGTGGTGGTGTTTGTGCTGGATTCCCAATGAGTTTTGAGTAGCAGATGATTCCAAAAGTTAGGTAACAGCAGCCTTTTCAGCTGCAGTTAAGTTGCCATTTATTTCTCTGTGTCTTTGTGGGCCTTGGATGTGGGTAGTCTTCCTTGTGATCAGGATGCACGCAGATTGCAGCTCATAGCTCACTCTTCCCGGGACTCTATTTATAGTAAACTAGTCATGCCACAGCACTCAGGGTATAAGTGGAACCACAGGAGAATTGTGAGGCAAGGACACAAACTCCGCATTCCCGTTGTACCACGGGGAGATCGAAGGCTTGGAAGTGATTGATTGTTGGTTTTAGCTTCTGCATGCTGGGATTGCTGTTATGATATTTTACTGAGAGATTTTTGTCCCTTGGCACCCTCTAGCCATGTGCAAGCAACACTGCAATGCAAGAGCAGCTTTCTTTACCTACCAGCTCATGCCTTCACTTACTGCTTTGTAAATGTGGCTATTCTCTAACCAGGAGCCGGTAAATGCGAGCCGGTAAATGCTATCGTGGGGCTGGGGTGCTGCTATTCATTGCATCTTGGACAGCAGGTCCGTAAAGCAGGTGCAATTTGCACTTTACTTCTTAAGGGGCACATGAGGCACCCTCAATTGCCTTCATTTCCAAGCACAGGACTGCCCTGGTTGTCTCCTCCCCTGGGACCTCTCAGCCTGGTGCCACTCCTCTCTGCCTTACTATGCAGTGCTGTTTGCAGACTTATGCCTCCTTCTTGATTAGCATGTCGGTCCTGCACAGTGCTCACAACAGGTGGCTGATGGGTTGCTGTGGAAGGCAACAGGACTTCTATCATCCTGGCCACAATCCCTTGCAGGGTGAATCATAAAAAGTGAATAAATTAACCTGTGCATAAGCCTTGGTATCTTGGTACAAAAAGAAGTCAGGCTTAACTTAGAGGCAATGTGTAAGTATTTATGCAGTACACAAACAGTAATAACGTGACAACAAAACACAAGAAAAATCCCAAACCAATTTAGAAACCTAGAGTCAATTTTAATAAATTACTTGACACCAAAATTAAAAAAAATTGAATCAGTAGAACTGGAATTATACATTTCTGAAGTACTTAGTAAAACCTAGCACCTAAAAGTTCAAAGTGCCAACCAGCGGACATCTAGTCATGCGAGATCGAGTCAAAATAAAAAATTCTGGCTGATCATGATGGATTGCGGTTCAGATACAAGAAGTGTATGAGGTCCAGCCAGCACTTACCTTAGGATTTGGAAAAATTATTGAGAAAAATGTTCTGTGAAGGTATGGTTCAGCAGAGCAAGGCTGCGGGTGGTGTTCTGAGAAGGGCTCACCATCATCGGATAGCCTTGGGTTGAAGCCAGGGTTAAGAATTCTACATTTGGACTTAGTCTCTGAAATGGAAGTTGAAAATCTCCAGCAGGACGAGGCTGAGGGCTGTAGCCGAAGACAGTTCCACGAGGCAAGATACCCTTTGGCAAAGGACTGGTGAAAAAGATTTGCTGCGAAGAAGAGCATAGCGGGAGAAGCCGCAAACTCAATTTAAACAGCAGTGCACCTCAGTCAGATAGGCAAGCAGGTTGGTCTCAGTTTCCTCCAGGTTCTCAGAGCAGTTTTAGGCAAAAAAGTACAGTCCCTACTTTTGGATTTTGGCTATCTGGGCACATTTAGCACAACTTCCAAGGGCCCATGACTGGAGGGGTACCATTTGGAGAGTCAGAACTCTCTCAGGCTTGGTCCAGGGTCAGGTTCAAGATGGAGGAAGTACTTTGTGTCCCTAATGCTCTGAATAGAGGGTCAGCAAACAAGCCCTTGTGAGTCAGGCAGAAGGAGACAGAGGAGCAAGACAACGGAGCAGCAATACAGTAGAGCAGGAGTCCTTCAGAGCAGCATTCCAGAAGAGTGGCAGTCCTTCCAGCAGCACAGTAGGCCTTCTTCCCGGCAGAGTATCCACAGGTCCAGAAGTGTACTGAAGAGTTGGTATCTCAGGTCCCCTTTTCTTTGCCTGCTGCCCTGGTTCTGGAATGTGAGAGAAGCTTTTTGACAATGGCTTTGAAGTGCTTGGAAGGTCCTACCTCCCCTGTCCTGGCTCCAAGTTGACTGTAGCGACAATGTGGGATCGATAGGTCCTTTCTGTGAAGGCAGAGCACAGCCTATTCAGTTGCAAGTGGGGGTGTGCTCAAGTTCACCCTCCATCCTGCCAGCAGATGGCCCATTCAGGCACACCCAATCCCTCTATTGTGTCACTGTGTGGGAGGGATTCACAAAGTCTAACTGCTATTTACCCCTGGTTATGTGACCCAAGGTAGGCTAAATGCACAAAAGGGCTAAGAAAAGAAAAATGCCAACCTGGGCATTTTTAAGACTGTGATCAAAAACCTGACTTTACCATTAAATAGGGCTTTTCACCGCAATTCTAAAGATACTAAACATGACATAGCTACTTGCTCACAATTTGAAAATACAGCTAATGAAGAGTAATAACGAATCACCAATGTTATCCTATAGGAGGGGTAGGACTCATAGTAGTGTAAAACGGGTTGTAGGACAAAGGCAAGTATGGGTAAACCACGTGTGCCTCTACTATGCAACCCGAACCATGAATGCATCTTAACCACGCATTCCTTACGAAGCATTCCTTTACCAAGCATTTTCGTTGTAAAGGCATGAATGGTAAGGGAGTATTTATTGTGGCTAAGGTCGCCACTACTCCGAACTCCCCTGCCCTAAGCCCTAGAATTCGAAGGCCTAACACCTGCCCTACCCTTAAAACTACACCTTCCCCTCCCCCTGCCCTGAGTCCTAAAGCCATACCCATTACCATATACTACATCAAACCCCTGCCCGCTCTGCTGTACCTAAAAGTACCCCAACACCTTCCACTGCTCTGAGGCCTAAAACCTGACTCAATTAAAACAACTACCCCAACACCCCTACCCTGAACCCTACAACTGCAAACCACTCCTAAAAACTCCCCCCGAAACCCAGCCCTTAAAACAACCTGATCCCCCTCCCCCGCCCTGAGTCCTAAAAACATTCCCCTTTCTAAAAATATCCCAACCTCTTCCACTGCCCTGAGGCCTATAACCCTGCCCCCCATACAAAACTACCCTGATCCCCCCGTCATGACACATAAAACTGCCCCACTCCTAACAACTCCTCCAAAACCCACCCCTAAAAACTACCCCCAAACCCAGCTCCTGCTCCACTTACCCATGTGCGTCCCGAACTTCCTGATCCAATGCTTCCCTGCCCTTCCTGAACACAATAGCGCTATCTGCTCTACCCACGCATATATGTGGTTAAGGCAGATGTGTTGTTCAGGCAAGTCTGGTTATGCTTGTGGTAATCCGGCACACGTTGCTCTGCCTGCGTTATTTCGCCCATCCCCCTTGCAAAACAAGTTTAGAAGATAAATATACTAGGACATGTAAAACTTGAAAGTTCAGGCTTAAACTTTTAATTACACTGCACCCTGCCCTATAGGCTTACTAGGGCCTACCTCAGGGGTGTCTTCTATGTAATAAAAGTGGAGATTAAGGCTTGGGAGGGGGGTTTTAATGTCAATTTGGCATGACAGTTTAACATTGCACTTAGACTGCCATGGCAAACATGGGACAGGTTTTAAGGTGCTTCCTAAATGGATGGCACCATAAGTGCTGCAGGTCCACTCGTAACATATGACAGAAATGGCTCAGCACACACCTAAAATTATATGTTGCAGACAATAGTACATGTCAATATCTAAAGACAAGCAAAAATACAGTGTCTCCCAAAAGATTCAAAATGAGCTTTAATTTCTTAATGATGAAATTTTCTTTATTCTTTTGTTCCAAACTTTTCTGACCAACTCTATGACACGCTGTTCGTGGATTTCGTGACGATACACCACTCCGAGTGGCCAAGGCTACCGAACCTTGATTCATCTGCTTTTAGACAACATAAATATAGTTGTCGATCGCCATAAATACACAGATTTATGAACTCTGAATATTTGTTCATAGAGTACTCAATTTCACGTTGGATTGTGTATGCACTACTTTTGAGCCTTGGAGAAATCCCTTTGGGACGAAACGCGCCACGTCGGCTATGAACTGTATGCTGTGCTTTTAAAATCTTAACATTTTGAACAAAAGAATAAAGAAAATGTCATCATTAAGAAATTAAAGCTCATTGTGAATCTTTTGGGAGACACTGTATTTTTGCTTGTCTTTAGATATTGACATATACTATTGTCTGCAACATATAATTTTAGCTGTGTGCTGAGCCATTTCTGTCTTTTGCATTTTTGGTTGTGCCAAATAATAGGGACGCAAGAAGGTCACACCCCTGGCTCTTTGCACCGCATCTTCATATACTTACAATAGAATACCAGCTTGACTGGTGCAGGTTTCTAGTGCCCTGACCTTTTGTTCTTTTTCCACTTGTAACATATATTTTACAGGCCCTGGGTATATGGTATACAACTCTACGATGGACTTATAAGTAAATTACATATGTCAATTGGGTAACCGCCATTGTACCCATGTTTTAGAGGAGTGAGCACAAGATATTTAGCACTGGTCACCAGTGCTCAAGTGAACAGAGTTTTAAGGCCAACAAAAACAAGCAGAGAAAAAATGGAGGAGGTGAGGCTAAATGTTTGGGGAAGACCACCCTTAGGCTGACAGGTCTAATAATAACCAGCACCTCTGCTCAGCAAGCAGTGAGGTCAGAGATTCTGGACACAGTAGCCATGCCCTGAGCCTGTTGTTCCTCTGTGCACTGCACACTGTACAGAGTTTCCAACCTTGCCTAGTGGGCCATTAGGGCCGGGTTATTTTAACACGCTGAAGATCGGTGAGGGCAGCAGTACTCAGCGCAATGTGTGCAAAAACACAAACACTTATCACAAAACCTGTGAAATTCACAGAAATAACGTGTTAAGCGACGCTATGGTTATTATTATGGCCATAAAGTAACATATATCATGAATACATTAGCATATCTTGAGAATATGGTTTACTCGTTATTATATGAATGCTACTGCAATGCCCATGGTATGGCTAGCCACGCTATCATCGCCCCCCTTCTGAATGCACTGCTCGCGGCCTCGAACAAGACATCATTTACAACATCATGGTGATGTAAAATAAAAAAGTACCAATACCACCATTATTATAAAGTTATCACAAGCACTGAAAGACTGGAGTCCCAATGAAAACCTAAACAAGCCTCCTCATGCTTTCTTGTGCTAAGGCTGCCCTATAACTGTGATGATAGGTGTTCTTAGAGTTAGACAATATAGAGGACAGGTTGCAGATGTAGAAACGATGAGCAGGTGCCCTTTTAGTAAATGGATTAACTTGAAAATGTTCTCTTCCATTAGCAGCTACAATATATTCTTGCAGCTATCAAATCCGTAAGCTAGGACATCACGTCTCCTAAATGCAATTATAGCTTTAGAAAAACATTAATTTCCAACGGTGATTTCTCCTGCCTATGTGGCAGGTTGCTGTATACCTAAGATGTGTTGTTATTTTCAATTCAATTAGCATATAAACCGATTGTACAATAATTCACAATGATAACTTTATCTCATAATTATGTTGGCCCAAATTGAAAGTTTCATGAAAGCGATGACTTTCCACTTAATACCATTATTGGGAAGCTATTGTTTGTCTGTCTGTAAGATTGGACCCTTTCCCATAAATAGACTAATGAAAGAACATCTAATGACTGTCAGTTGCAATGCCTAGTTATATTTTTTTTGTACTATATTTTCCTACAAAGTTTATGGAGACATCTGCAGGATGTCAGTGGTACTGCACTCTTTCCTCTCCATATCATGTCGTGAGTTGTTGGTGAGTGATAGGAATCTTATCAAACTGAGTTTGTGGTGATTTGAGGCTCTTCAGTCATTCAACACCGTTCAAATGATAAAGATGTGAAAACTGTGGCACGTGTGTATGGAGTGTGGCTTATATTTATTGTAATTGTAATCAGCTCTGTGAGGGCGGACAGGCCTTCCAAGGGCAGCTCGCATTGTCGTTCACAGTCGGCGCGATGCCGCTGCAGAGCAGCGTGTGTTTGTTTCATTGTCAACTCGCTCGGGAGATTGTCTGTTTCAAAGCACAATACAGCTGAACACGTTAATCCGAAGCCACCCAGTGTTGGGATACTGGGGCATCCTAAAGGTAGTTTCTGAACTATATATTGTGTAAACAAATATTTATTTTAGGCGCAGTACAGTCCTGAACCGAGAAGAGGGATACTTATCAAGAAGCTTTTTGCATTCTTCATAGTTCTGGCATTCTTCATAGTTTACAGACTGTACAACCTCGTATAGTTCCTTACGTACGAATGGAAAGTTGTAAACAAGTCAATGTGTATTTCACACCAACTGGATTGCGACCTGCTATTCATTTTGCAATGTGATTCCTGCACTAATCAGTCCCATCACGAAATGCGCATTTGCAGAGTGACTGCTATTGCAGCCATGGAGCCCTTCAGAGGACAGCAGACCTCTGGCCTTTCATTCACATTTCATGCATGTTGCAACTTTTCTATCAGGTTAGCTGTCAGAAACCTGCCAATAGTTTGTGACCACAGTTGCATGTCACGATGCATTAATGTATATCATTGCTGCTCACAATGAGAAGTGGGGCACTCCTTTCATGCGCCTTCCTCTTCATTCGGAGTGAGTCACAAAAGACACTTTATGAGTCAGGAATATTATTCGACCTTGTATGGTACATTTACTAAATTGTGACATGCTTTCATTCGTCTCACAGGCTTTGCACCCGCAAAAGAACTTTCTGTCGGGCAGGAATTCTTTAAGTGTCTTTCAGTTTTGCTACAACTGCCTTCTAGTTTTCAAGTGTTTTCTAAAACAGCTGATTACTCCTTATATTTTTGTTCTCTTTTCTTTCAGGGCAGACCGTAATGGGTTGTAATCTGTGTCTTCTGAGTTTTCTCCCGTTTACTGCTCTGTTTCTCTGTGGATCTTTGCATGCCAGAGCCTTCATATTCTGATCTCATTTTGGAATATGCATTTGTCTTCTGGAATACGAAGCACTATGTCTGAAAACGTCAGTTAATGCGCTACTCAGTGCTTAATTTGTATTAAGTGCAGGTGCTCTCATTTTTTTAGGATGCCACACCCACTTCCCATGGCTCCGCCCACTTCATCCAGTGGCTCCACCCACATCCACAAGCCTCAGCACATCAGAGCCACCTCCTAACTCCTTGAGGTCTGCAAGAAGCTGAAGACTTGGCTCTTCACATAAGCACCTCGGGGACCACACACCTGCACACCTGCCGATGCACCTGGATACCCTCTCAGATCATTAGTGCGCCATACAAATCAATATAACATAACATATGGGAAGCTAGTATGACAACAACTTAAAAGTGTACTCAAATTAGAGAATGTGTGTATATCTCAAAATGCAGCTTTAGGAAAGGTCATTTGAAGACTTGTGGAAGCTTTGCCAAACTAAAGAGAATGTGTTTGTACTGTGCTGTTTAAAAGAAAGGAATGGATGAAGGAAGGAATAAATTAAAGAAAGTAGCAACAAATGCAAGCAGGAAGGGGAGTACTGGAGTGAGGAAATAAATTAGTGGATGAATGAAGGAGGAAACAAAACAATGTGAAAGGAAGAAATGAAGGGAGAGAGAAAGAAAGGAAGTGAACTCTGTGGGGTGGATGAACATAAAGAAGAAAGGAAAGGAGGAAGAAAAGCAGAAGGAAGGGTTGAGGATAAGAAAGGAAGAAATTAAAAAACAGGATGACGGGAGCAGCAGGAAAAAAAATACTAAGGAACAAATGAAGGAAAAAGGAAGAAATGCACCAAGGGAGGAGTGACGGGGAATGAATGAGGGTGTAAGAAAGTAAGAATCGAAAGAGGAAAGGATGCATCCCTGGAGGTGCTGAGGAAGAGAAAACGGAAAGGAAAAAGATGGAACGAAGGAGGTCAGGGGAATGGATAAGAGTATGAAAGGTATTGGGTTGAGGAGGGATAGAGGGAATAATAACAGTGTAATATTGCAAAGAAATTAAAAAACAAAAGCTTAAAATGCGTTTCTGTGTCCTTAACACACCATATATGTTTGTAAAGCACATACTCACTCAAGGGGGCCTTGACACCGAATAAAAAATGTTACCTGGCTCAATGACACTAATTTTATGGACCTCAGAAAGATGAAAGGCTGAGTCGCCATACCAAGAATTACATTTATGAGCCTGAGATCAAAAACAGATTCCTGGAGTGGACATAAAGTTATGCACAAGAAGTAAAAACATAAAAGGGAGAGTGAGGTAGGAGGAGAGGTCTGAAGGCAAAGATAGATATGGCAGACAAAGAACCTGAAGAGAAGTGGGGAAAGTAGAGGCTGGGAGTGCAAGATTGGAGTGGAACATGATGAGAATGAAAAGAGGAAAGAGGAGAACGGCAAGAGAAGATGAGCAGACAGCAGGGAGTGCGTGAAAGGAGAGTGGTAGGGAAACATGAGAAGGTGAAAAATCAAAAGCAAGGCAACGATTAAGAGGAAACTCGGACATAGGGCAGAAAGTGAAGGATAAATGGAGAGACGGGAAAAAGTGAGGTGTGTAGAGGAGGAAGAATAGCGGATACTGAGGGAAATCTAGAGAACACCTCTGCTTTATTAAATATACACTAAATAATTACATAACGTTTAGGGGTGACAGAGCAGTATCATTCTTGGCCTGTCTCATCAATGCGTAGCTGTGCTGTCCAAGACACACAATAGCGATTCTTTAACTGTGTTAAGCTTTTATTCCATCAAAAGATGTTTTGTGGCATCACAATAGGTTTTCTGCGACAAAGAATAAACCCACTGACCTAGCCACATAAATACAGTTCTGCCATCTGCATGGCACACACTAACCCTCTGCGCTACAGTCAAAACTACCACTAGACAAAATTCCGATCTCTCTCTCCAACAGGAACATAACATTTAATCACCAGCGTGCAGCATTATCTTGATATTTTTATTGCTGCCTGAATCTTGCCGAAACACACAAGGAACTCTGTAACAGCCACTTTTAATCCAAGTTATTTGTTTCCTAACACAGTGTTCCCCAACGGATCACCCCTGAACTCAACATCAGGTGCACACCAACTAAAAGCTGGCCCTGTCCGATGCCCAGCTGTTGGTCAACCAAAATGACATGCTCAAGTATTAGAATTCAAATGCACGTTGCCAGAATCATGTAAGAATTCACTTTTTATTGTCTGACTTTCTTACACTGCTGCTAACTGACAGTCACCTCATAAGCACAAGACAATAAATACATACATACATACATGAAACTGAGTTTTCAAACAAGTACATATAAACATGGAAGGTGCACGTGGCCTGTGCTAGACAAAAATGTAAAAAATACATGTCTGAAGAGCGCAGGACTCCCTCACTTGCCTAGTACCCCTGCCTTCTCACTAGCAAGCACTGTGCTCCCAGTACACACAAGCAGAAGTCTAATTTTAGATAAAATGCAAAGACAGTGTATGTTACGATGCTGCTCATGCACTTGTCCCCCAAGGCTGCACCACACCCGGACAAAGGCGCAAAGGGATGAAGCTGCACCCCGGGTTATAACCCAGATTCCACATCTATTCAGATGCAGAGACAATATAGTGGGATGTGGGAAAATGGACCATAAAAAAAGAGTTAACTTGGTGCCCATCAAGCATTGGCAATCACAACTAGTTTCCATACCAGGCACACATCTGAACCACACAGCGCAGGTATGACTCACCTAAACTGGCATCAGCACTACTTTTGTTCAGGTCTCATATTGGCTAGAGGCTAGATGTGCTTGACACCTTGGTGACAATGCCATCTAGGAAGCAAAGATACACAGTTTATTACTTCAAAACTATTATTTGGCAGGAGGGTTTTGTTTTTTTGAGCTTTGTACATAGGAGGTGTGTATGTCCAGAAAGAATTTCAAATAGAAGTATTCATTTGAGTAATTATACTAATCACCACTTAGATAGCACTTCTAATAAGTGGTATTACTACCCAAAGGAACCCTTTTTAACACACTTAGAATTATAAAAGACAGTATGGTTCTAATTGTTTGCTTTCCAGTTTGAGTGCAGCTCCTTGATGCTGGTTCATAGCTCTCTAAGGTAAAATGATAGTAGATTGTGACTTAAGGTAACAGCCAAGATTCTCTAGAACATAAGCAGCCACCAACAGAACTATGTTGTATGCTATTTCAAAATGACTCAATCCTGTAACAAGACTGCATGCAGATGTCACCAGCAAACGCACTGACCACCCATTATCTTATTTTAAGTGCTGTACCCAGGAACGTGCTGGGTACACAAAGATCTATTCAGCTGCAGCAGGTGCATTAACATTGTAAGACATGTTAAAATGCAGTCTGTTTGTGACCACTTAGGTAAGACAAAACAGACTCATTAATACACTTGGATGGGTCTTTGTTTCTACTGTATTTGGGACAGAAATAAAAAAAAAGTTAACACATCACTCCTTTTGACTTAATCCCCGTTCTGCTGCTACCCATTGACCCTCTATTTATGGGATTCCGGAGTATAGTTTCCATTTTCAGTCCTGTACATAAACCTGAGAACTGTTGGAGTCCTGGCCACTCGTCTTCTCAATTACTGTGGACTTTCAAAGCTACTACGCCATTAGGAGGCATGCGCAGCGCAAAAGCAAAACCACCAGGCAAGTTAACAATTTTATAATCTCTTCAGAAATGTTTTCTGGGTGAAATTTTACTGCTTACACAAGGGCCAAACCGTCGTAAAGAGTCTTCCGTGAACTGAGAGCGCTACTGACCTGCAGGGGCTGAAAAGCCAGGAAGAACCAGAGCAAGTCTGCAAAACGCTTCTGCATGAGGGGTTCCACGTGGCTGGGGGCTCTGGAAGCATACACCCTTTGCTGCCTGGCCCCTCCTGCTCTCGCCACCAGTGAATGGGGCTTCCCTGGAGCAAATCATGACACCACGCAGCATTCATCCTCCAACCCGCAAAAAGAAACACTAGGCTGTAGCGGCCAGCCCTCAATCAAGGACAACTGTAATAACTAAAAAATTGCTGACTAACTGGTTGCAAACAGACCGCCATTTTTGAGTGAAAGACTTTCCCGCAGCCATCTGCAGGATATATAAATAAATTGAATAAAAGCAAAGCATGCTTTATTTACTGATTAGGATCTTCTTTTACTTTAATTTTTCAACAATTACTTGGCCCACCACTCGGGGAAGAAAAATGTAATAGACCCGGCCCTGAGAATTCAGTGCCGGTGCTAAGCACCGGCACAAATTAAGCTCTGGCGCTGCTGTCTTATTTAAAGCACTGTTTTGTGGTTTCTGCATTAAACCTTTATGAAGGTTGTGAGAAGTTGGCCTGATATATGCTGTCCACTAGTTATAGTGGGCACCCTGTATCAGTCCAAACAACCCCTTATGGTGATAGGTTATAGACAACCTTTATTGAAAGCTATCCTAGTGGAAGCTATGGAGAGCAGCCTTCAGACTAAGTCTTGAAGGAATGTAAAGCAGCTTGTTTTACCAGTCCATAATCTCTTGAATGACCAAATAGGACAACCACACCAGGTATATAATTAAAATATATGTATTTAAGATAAAACACACCCCTCTTGTCTCTTTATGAGGCTGGAGCTCGAAGTACTTAAGTTACAAGTCAGTATTCAACAGTAAAAGCACAAATACACGTTTGGGCCCTAGGGGCGTACCAAACCATATACCAATAAAGTGGTATAAGAACAACGACTGAACTAGACACAGGGTCTAGAGCCTGTAGAAGTGCTTGGACCACAAGGAACCACCCAAGGTAGTGACACACGGGACTCACAGGGGACGCGTGCAGTGTGAGAAAACAGCCGCGAATCGCTGTTAACTTCTATGGGGAAAGTTGCGGTTGGAAATGAAGAGTTTGAGGACACTTAGAGGACGACTACAAGGAAACCCTTTTGGACTTAGAGGTGTCTAGGGCCAACACCCACGGGAGCACCAGAGTACTCAAGTTACCTCACCCAGTGAAGCCGGGTGCATAGGTGTCAAATGGTGTTGGGTCGCGGCATCGTTTTCAATGGAAGCTGGCAAAGAAGTGCTGCTGCCGTGAAGAGGAGAAGTGTTCGGAGAGATCCAAGCCTGGATCAAGGATGAAAGGAACCTGAAAGCAGAGGGGACAGAGTCTGGGTCACTTGCCAGTGACCAGGGGCACGATAGTCCAATGCCCACAGATGTCGGGTCCTTCAGGTGAGTTGATGGGTGTCTTGACTCTTCAGCCACGAGGTCCAGGAGGTGTTGACGATGACCAGGAGCTGGATTCAAGCTGTCCCCCAAATTTTGTTGAGTGCTGTGGTGTCGGCGACCAGGTTGGACCCAACAAACCTTGGCAACGGCAAGTCAAGGGGAAGAAAGACATCAGTGCAGACCAGCAAGACCTTGGGGACTCACCCAGCAAGTGTAAGTTGAGGCACGTCTGGAGCAACCAGAAAAGCCCAATCAGAAGAGGAGTTGCCTTCATGGGTACCCACTAACCAATGGGCTAGCAATCGCGAAGGAGCTTGGAGCAGTCACGCTGGAAACTGGCCCACGTGTCACTCGTGGAGTGGAGGCCAGAGATCTTCAGTGCTGTAGATGCCCAAGGCGAAGGCTACTCAGAGCCCAAGGCACAACTTTGAGGAAGACCAGGAAGATGATGGACCAGCAAAAGTTTATGGTGTCCAGGGGTCATGGTTTCTCGTCACCCACGATAGCCACGGGCCTTCAGCTTTGCTGTGGACTCAGGGTAGCCTCGGGGAAGTCTGGAAATCCACCTCTGATGATGCAAAGACTTCGGCGTCCGGCGGGAACTTCATAGTTGCAGACCAGATAATTGCTTCTTTGGTGCCTGCCAAGCAGGGGAGTCACTCCTTGACGCCAAGGGAGATTTCTTCAGTCTTCTAGCGAAAACAGAAAGTCGAAGGTCCAGGATATATGTTGCAGAGTTTCGTCCAGGGTAATCTAAAGTCTCAAGGACTGGCTTCCCATACTCATACTAAGTTTGGGGGTTGGCCATACTCTAGGGACCCACCTATGGGAGGGTTTGTAAAGAGGGGTGGTTACACCCATTTCCTTTGCCAGTTTCGCGCCAGAGCAGGGGCAGGTACCCCTGCACCCGGTTTGAACTTGACTATGCACAGTGACACCAAGTGTGCCCCCAGTGCAGGACTTCAAAGCACGAGAGAGTGCTCCCGCCCAGCCCCAATACACATCTGCCTGTCTGGGGAGGTAGTTATACCTCCCTGGGACAGGAAACCTATTGTCCAGGCCTCCCCTGCTGGAGTTTCGGTCAGCAGCAGGAGGCCAGAACCGTGTCTGTGGCAGTGGAATCCATTTTGTGATGCCAGGGCTTTAGAAAGTCTTTACCGGGTAGACCAGTGTGAACATATCTCTCCCTCTAGAAGGGTGGAATGCTACCCCCGCCGCCAGAACTGGCGGGAGGGGGTAGTATTCCAAAGTGTTTAACACCAAACACGACATGTTTCCTTGCAGCCAGTCCAAAGTTATCATTTACTGTGAGTTTGTAATGCACTTAAGAGTATATGGTCAGGCTGCACCACAAACAGCATCAGAGGAGGTACTCCGAACGCTGCAGAGGGGCTCTGCTCATGCAGGGGCACCCTCTCACATAAAAAACAAGCATTCTGTCTTCAGGATTGTTAAGGCCTGCCATAGGAGTGACTTATAGGTTTTATATGTGTGTGCAATGGTAGTGATATAGGTAGCCTATACCACAGTAAGGGGTGCAGGCACCACCTTACCCAGGCTGCAGTAGCAGACCTGTGGTGTCATTTTGGAGTGCTTCCCAGGGGTCCCATAATATATGCTTCAGCCCCTGGTAGGCCTCTGAGGTACCTGTGCCCTAGGTACATAGTATACCATATACTAGGGGCGTATAAGGCACTCCAGAATCCAATTAGAGATGTACCTAATGTACATGGAAACCATTTTAGAGAGGAAGCAGCTAGGCTGGGGTCCTGGTTAACAGAGCCACAGCCAGACTAAGGTCGAAAAACAGTGAAACACCAGCAAAAAGTGGTGGTACCCATGTGAAGCAGATCCTACTCTCCTACAAAGGTGCCCCCAAAAAGCGTGCACTGCCTTTATAACCAGAGCACAGGGTACACTGAGTATCCACCGTACACAGGACGTGATCCTTAATGATATCCTGTATTCAGTATTCCTGCCCACAGAACCGAATCCATACAGTCTGCTGCTGTGCCCAATACTCGTTGGGAACAGGATCTTATTTTTGCCATGCCTTGCAGCAAGTACCTGACTTTTCAGTATCCAAAGTGTATGGGTTATAGAAAGCCCTGTATGCGCTGTAATGAGGACATTGTCTTCAGTCTTCAGTAATGCCCTCAGCCCATTCGTCCTGCACACAGCAGACACTTTGTTAAAATATGTTTTTTCCTTATGACACACATCAGAGCTTATTGTCATACAAGGTTGCCACCGGGCAGAGACAGGTCATTTGGTTAAGCACTGTGCTCAAAACCCATGCCTTCATTCCCTACAGAATATAACTGTCAACCACTGACTTGCATCCAAGGGCATTATTGTGCCCCCGTAGCCTCTCCCTGTTTAATGTGTATCCACCTTTTCAATATTTCATTTAGGTGGACAATTCTTCAAGGGTTCAGTCAGATTCTTCAAGCAGGGTCACAGGTAAATTAAACAAATGAGATTCACACAACCCAGTTTATTTTCTCATACCACTAAAAACTGTTCTAAGATGAAGGCAACATTTTTACCTATGCTCTACAGTGCAGGCAGCACCTTCTTGTTCTAGTTTTGGTTCAGGTGGGAGCATGGCTAGCCGTGGCAAGATGGTAACTGCAATCCAGAATCGCTCCAACCTGGCAACCCACCATTCACAACCAACTGCTGTGATCCACGCTATAGGGATAAGAGGGCACAGGGTGTGGGGGACGAGTGGCATCCTCTGAGCTGCTTCTGGTGCTGCAAAGTCATCGGAGAGCCACCACGCCGCCTCACACCCAGCCACAACCACAAGGCCTGCATATGGGCCTTTCAGCTTTGAGAGGCGGGCCTGAGCAGGCAGAGGAGAATGCGGCAGAGGCCCATACTACACCCTGACTACACTCCTGACACCAGGCGACAGCAAGGTGGTCTGTGAGCAGCACGCAATCCGGAATCTGGACAACAGAAAATGGGAGTAGGCCCTGAAGGCCAGAGGTGCTTGCGAAAGCAGCCTGTGCTGTGGGGTGTCTGTGACCCCATTCCAGATGTGGTGGTTCCGCAGGGCTCCCTCACCTTGTCCCTACCAGACACCCTATGGGCCAGGGGCATCCCTTTGGCTGCCTGATTGGCCTGCACTGAAGGTGCCGCAACAGTGGAGAACTCGGAACATGGCCAGAGTCAGCCAATGAATGAACAGAGAATGGATGCTGGGACAATACTTTCCCCTATGTGAGGCGATCTGTTCTAACCTTTAGAAAAGTGAAAAGGCCCTTGCTTCCTTCCCCCTCCTACTCTAATTGGATTCTTGTTGATGTGAGAGGGGCCTTGACTGCTCATGCCTCCCCTCATCACGATGTGTTTGGGCTCAAGGTGAGAGGCAGGTAATGGAGAGGAGGACAAGACTTCAGCCCAGCCTATTGATTTGGGCCATGCTGTGACCAGCTCTGCTTCCTCATGATGCTGTAGCTACGGTCTTAATGGGTGTGTGAGAGTCCAGGCGAGCCGGCAACCCGGAAGTGTCGGGGAACGGACCGAGACACCGAAGGGAGAGCGGAAGAACACAGCCGTCTAGCTGCGTAAGCATGTCTCGCCGAGGAACGACTGACGTCATCGGGGGCCAACCAACGAGAAAGACGGATTACAAGCGAGGGGACGGAGGGCGAAAGGAGAGAGGCAGAAATGGCGGCGGGAGAAGCGGAGCGAGAAAAAGCAGCGGCGGGAGGATCGGAGCAAGGAAGAGCGGTAGCGGGAGAACCGGAGTGAGGGAAGGCACAAGAGGAGCCCAGCGGTGAAGGACAAAGAACCCCTGCAGCAGAGTGCACTGCGGAGAAACCCGGCGGTCCGGAGACAGCAGAGGACGCCCCTGGTCCCAGCGCCACGACCAGGGTCCTGGGCCGTGGCTCAAGGCAGGTGGCCTTAAGGGGATCATTTTGGTGGTGGTGTGGCAGTGGCAGCATGGGGATATAAACACGCGTGTATGTTTTTTTTGTGTATGCACCCTCCCAAACAAAGTTCCTGCACGTGATTCCCCGTTCCTCTTTTAGCACCCGTTATCGTTTCCTTGGTGGTGGTAGCACTAAACAAACGCCATAACAAGGACGTTTTTCCTAATCCCGGTTATTCTGTTGTTTTCCCTCCCTCCTATGTGGACTTCCTGGGGCCGTGGGATGACGCCAAGAGTCTCACTGAGAGAAAGCACTGGAAGCCGATTTGTTTATTCCCTGGAAAAGACAACCTCGCGAGAAGAAGAGGCTCCCTAGTTGTTGTGTTTGCTCTCCCTCCCTTATTTGTTGTGTATTCTGCTAGAAAAGAAACAGATACCCAGTATAAAAAGGACAAAATAAAAGAATCAACGACTTCTTTAAAATCTAGTGGCGACTTTTTCCCTTCTGCTGTTCACCTGGCGAGTGTTTCCCTTCTGCTGTTCACCCTGGGCCAGTAAAAATCACACAGGGTGCAAGACAGTAAAGGACACCACTCTGCCATAATGAAGACACTCTCTGCCCAAAAAGGTCTCTATCACTGAAGAAGGCCCCATCGAGGGACTGCCGGCAGAGGATATCCTTGAAGATCTGCACTACACCTGCTGCCCTGTTGTAAGGCCTTGAAGAGGATGTCAGGGGACAGGTGGGTCCACAGGCAACAGGTATCAGCGACAACACCATATCCTTTCCTCTGATATCTGCTTGCCCAGAACAACTGCTGACCACTGTGTGTAAGAATAGAAGTACAAACCTGATGGGGGGCAACGAGGTGCAGGGTACTCCAAGCCAGTGGGGAAACCAAATGTCAGGGCAAATGATCCGGTCGGCTAGGTGGCACCATAAGAAGGACCCCTTACAGCCCTTGTGGACGTTAAGCTGAACAAAATCCTCACCACCATTGCAGAGACTAAACAAGACCTATGAGGGAGGTTGGTAACGGTGGCAGTGGAACTGAGCCTGTTAAGCAATGACCAAAGGCAAATTACCACCCATGTTACGCAAGTAGAAAACTCGTTGGACACAGTATCGATCTTAGAAGATCAGATCAAGACCCACAAACTTGAGAATAGGGTAGAGGATTCTGAGGGGCAGTTCCGCTGCATCAATCTCGATATCGTTGGCTTTACCGAGGGCGCGGATGGCTCATACCCGATCGTGTTCTTTGAAATATGGCTGGCATGTGCGGTTGCACCTGTGGGCCTGTCAACTCATTATCTGATGGAACGTGCCCATCCGGTGTGGGTGGGGTGGCTGCCATCGTGGGTGCCCCCTAGGCCAGGTGTGGCCAGACTGATTAATTACAGAGATAAGGAGGCCATTCTGCGGGCCAATCATGCACAAGAATGAACGCATATTCCTATGTCTGGACTATGCCCTGGCAGTGCAACAACGCAGAGCCTCAGTCCTGGAAGTTAGGAAGCGACTATGGTTGGTGGGCCTGACTTACTAATTGCTATTGCCAGCTAAGTTACAAATCATGGTGAACAGATCTAGCTATTTTTTTACTGAATTGGCAGAAACCTGCTAGGATTGGGCAGATCAACGACTGTATGAATCCGCTGCGCCATTGACACCAACATCACGAAGACAGATGAAGACAGCTCAATGGAACTGTAAGTGCCTGAACCTAGGAAATGGAGATGCTGGAGTCAGCAGTGCCCCACCCTAGCCCAAGCCATAGAAGAACAGGTCCAGGCACTGTCAGCTGCCACAAATTTGTGGGCAGAAAGGTGCTTACCACCAGCCTGGACAGACTCCTAAAGACATGCTCTCAGAAGTAGGCTCCAGTGCCTTGGCAGGAAGTGCTGCATTGGTGGTCCTGCCAGATGTGACACTGCAGACTGCAGACACTGGTTTGAACTTGCTAACGGTGAGACATGTGGGGCCACACATGGGGGTTGCCAGTTGACATCCATGTATGAGTGGGTACAGACACCTTCCCATACATTTAATATGAGCTCCCCATACCTGATAGTTGCCTGAATAGGCTATAACTGACCCCTGGACCGAGTGGAACCATTTCAGATGACTTTTAGTCCTAACTTTAATCACAACAAAATGGTTTGAACCCCCTATCCTGTGTCCTACTTAGTAGTTTACAGTCAAAATGCTTCATAGCTGTGCATTAGCTAGCCGTGGCAGCTCGCCCACCCCTCGAACAATCTCCTTGGAAGATGTTCTGTATAATGATAAACAACTCAAAGAACCCCACCTATTGGACGGTTTGCTGCATGTATGGGCAGTTGGAGGTTGCTCGACCATCCTGGGTTGGGAGTTCTGTTTTTCTTTTTTGCACAGCCATGCAGAGAGTCTTTAGGTAGCCCACTCCCTCGCTGGTGCCCTTTGGAGGAGAACCTTGTCCCTTCCCGATCCCCCCCCTTTTGGAGTGAGCACTATGGGTTACCTATCTTAACATGGAACATCGGGGGCATGAGACAGTGTGCAAAAGACATGCAGTGCAACAATACATTAAGAGACAAGATGCCCAGATTGTGTTTCTCCAGGAAACTCCTCTATCTAGTGGGGAAGATGCACACCTACAAAAACACGGGAGCGGCCAGTGCCCTAGCACCATGTACTCTGCATTTGCTACAGGAGCCCTTATATGGTTAAGACCCACAGTGCCCTTTAGATGCGTTGCTGTGGAAATAGATCTTGAAGGGCGATATATCCTAGTGGAAGGGCAACTAGATGGCAGGTCCCTCTTGTTAGGGAGCATATATGCACCAAATGTGGCATATCAAGCCTTTCTGGCACTTATCTCCATCATCCTGAGACTAGTGGAAAGATTGTGAGGATCCTCGTCATTCCTTGACCATCTCACACATCTGAGATCACTAAGGAACAACTATAATAAAAGTATAAGAAGCTCATTTTTTCAGAAATGAACTGAACCTAGCTAAAAAACAACCCAAAAAACTGTTTCAGATTGTTAAATCTCAATCGAATAGCATACTCAACCTCCCCCCGAGCGGATCACGCCTGTTGCTGAATTGTGAAGATTTCTCCACTTTCTTCATCAGAAAGACAACCAAGTGGTCGATTGTAAGGAAGGCCTTCTTATAGCCGTCTGGATCTGAAGCCTCTGATCGACTCGTACTGGAAGCCACAAGTTCCAAACGATGAAGTACGATGCTCAAAATCCCTTACATACCGAACGACTCGGTCACTCCGAATACATCTCCATTTTCCAAATGAGAAGCCTCAGTAAACGCTGAATGGAGTCGTACGGAGGCCTATTCCCAGCCCGATTTCGATTGGCCAAGTATGATGCATATTCCCATGTGCCAAATCCGTCGCCACTACCCACAAGTTAGAGCCTCCGAAGAAGGAGTATTACAGCTCCGATTCGCACCACAAAACGATCCCCGCAAACAACACGTGCAGCCATGTATCCTATCCCTCACGTCATACCCATACTCTACGTGCACAGCCAATACTATAACCCTAACCGACGCAGTCGTCACAGAGGGTAAGTCAGACACATGTCACACACAAAAACACCTCTACCCCGCTAAAGGCAACATTACCCACAGCTTGTGCGAAACCACAGTCACTATTGTGGTGGGGGAATACTTGCAGCATTGTTTCCCCCATGGGGGGGGGGGGTGGATGGCTAACACCACCAGCATTGTTTACCCTATATGGGGGGATGGTTAACACTACCAGCAATCTAATGCCCATAGAGGGGTGGATGGCTAACACTCCCAGCATTGTCTACTTCATAGGGGGTAGGTGGCTCACACTCCCAGCACTGCTACCCTATAGGGGGGGAATGGCTAACCGTACTAGGATTGTCTACCCTATAGGGGGGATAGATGGCTAACACTACCAGCAATCTAATGCCCATAAAGGGGTGGATGGCTAACACTCCCAGCATTGTCTACTTCATAGGGGGTAGGTAGCTAACACCCCCAGCATTGTATACCCTATAAGGGGGAATGGCTAACAGTACCATCAATCTAATGCCCATAGGGAGTGGATGGCTAACACTACCAGCAATCTAATGCCCATAGAGTGATGGATGGCTAACACTGCCAACATTGTCAACCCTATAGGGGGGTGGATGGCTAACACTCCCAGCATTGTCTACCCTATAGGGGGGTAAAGATGGGTAACACTACCAGCAATCTAATGCCCATGGGGGGGTGGATGGCTAACACTCCCAGCATTGGCTACCTTAAAGGAGGGTAGATGGCTAACACTCCCAGCATTGGCTACCCTTTAGGGGGGTATGGCTAACACTACCAGCAATCTAATGCCCACAGATGGGTGGATGACTAACACTCCCAGCATTGTTTACCCCATAGAGGGGGTTGGATGGCTAACACTCCCAGCATTGTCTACCCTATAGGGGGTGGATGGTTAATACTTCCAGCATTGTCTACCCTAAAGGGAGGGGATGGCTAACACTACCAGCAATCTAATGCCTATCGAGGGTGGATGGATAACACTTCCAGCAATGTGAACACCACATGGAGTTTGGGGTTCTAACCACTCCAGTAATGTGGATACAATATGGGGTTTGAGCGGCTAACCCCCAGCAATGTGGAGGCAATATGGTGTTCGTGGGGCTAACCTACCCAGCAAAGTGGAGACAATATGGTATTTGTGGGGCTAACACCCAGCAAGGTTGAGACAATATGCTGTTTTGGGGACTAAACCCCCAGCAAAGTTGAGACAGTATGGGGTTTGGGGTCTAACCCTCCAGAAAAGTGGAGCCAATATGGGGTTTGGGGGGCTAACCCCCAGCAATATGGTGTTTGGGGGGCTACCCCCCAGCAAAGTGGACACAATATGGGGTCTGGGGGGTTAACACCCCCAGCAAAGTGGAGACAATATGGTGTTTACCCAAGTAAACCCCCTGCAATGTTGAGGCAAATCTGGAGGTTGTGGGGGTCAAATACCCACAGCATGGCATAATAATAGGGTTGTGGGAGGCAAACACCCACACGCAAGTCTGAGAAAATTTGTGTGTTGGGGCCAAATACCCACGGCAATGTACAGGTAAGCATTGTTGGGGGGGTTACATACACACAGCTATGTGTAGCCAGTCTGGTGTTTGATGGGGTTAACACTCCCATCAATGTGTAATTAGACAATGTATCATTTTACCATCAAAAATGCATCAGTACACACATTTGGAGTACAAGCTGAGGAAAAACTCAATATTCTAAGCCGATTCTCACTTTTAATGAAATGCAGTCCCACCCTGTGGCGTTAATGTTGACTGGCAAGCTTGAAGAATGGCCAGATTGGAGATGTTGGAGGCCCAGGGCCAGGAGAAAAAAAGAACAAAGAGCAACATTCACTCAATGCCCCTCAAATGCAGGTGAAATATACGGATGCTGATTCACAAAGGCAACAGGCCAACCAAACACATAAGATCAATTTCAACATGTGTGTGTGTGTGTAAGCTATGTTAGCCTGGCATGACACACACAACGGTCGTGTAGAACTCCACTGAGCCATATGTGTGTTGAGTTCAATCCGTAAGTGGCCTGGATCGGCCTTGGGTTAGCAATGTGGGCAATCTGGCATTTGTCGATGAGCGGGTGCACCAGAGTCACCTGCGGCACAAGCTGTGGGTGGCCTCCAACAACCACAACAAGAGACTGACTCACTTCTCAAGTCCCCACCAGGCCACATCACTGTGGTGACAGTATCTTGTCCTCTGATCTGCTGTGCTGCAAATTGATGATGTGGGACAGACTAGAGCGGGCACTCTGTTGCGCCCTGTGTCACATGCCTTGCAAGCAGCAGTGCCTTCTCACACACCCAAACATGACTTTCAGGGCATGGCAGGTGTAGGGAGGCTGTATTGGAGGTAGGGACCTTGCAGGGAGAAAAGTCACTATTGGCCAGTCTAACTCTCCACCCCCTTGATCAGCAGCATTGTGCCTCATTGAAACCACCATCGACAGGTGACATTGCAGAGGCCACCATGAAGCGAACATCAGGGAATGTATGGCAAGAACTCCATGAGTGCCTAGACATCATTGTGATTCAAATCTGAACATGTATCCATAGCATGTTGAGTATGACCAATGAGGGACTGTCAGCATCAGGTAGGTACACCCAGCACGCTGCATAATAGGAGAAACACACATTTGACGGTGGTTCAGGAAGTTCCAGACCTACTCATATGTATGTGTCACATAGTCCAAGCATCCGTTTAACACAACACACACTCAAACATCGCAGGGCAACAGAAGTACACATACTCAAAGAAGGATGATATTGTGACACAAGTATACAAACTATAAAAAATCATTCATGAACCTACCGCTACATAAAACCAGAAGTGTTTGTGTCGCAGTTGTCAGAGCCACATCTGTAAACTCCATTCCTACTTGCAATTTGGAAAATATTAGGACCAACAACAATGTTGGAGACAGTCACCATGTGTGTCGTGGTGGTGCTGCACACAACTCTAATTCAGAACATGTACACTGTCAACTTTGGTGCATGTCATTCACAACAAGTCTGTACAAAACTACAAAGCTGAAGTAAGTGCAGCTACTGATTAAAGCCATTTTGATAATGCAGATTGTGTACTGCAGTAAACTTGAATGACTAATGAGTCACTGAGGATACACCAACAGGCTTTGGAGGCTCCACTGCACTGCCAAATGTATAATAGAATGTGACAGCCCTGGTGCTGATGCCGGGGGGGGGAGTTGGAATCAATCTGTGGCTTACATACACAATTCACATAGCTATCCACAAGATAGTGTAAATGGCTACAGGATGGTGGACATGTGCAGAATGAAATCTGTCTTCACCACATTTTGTACTTTAATACTGTATCAAAAATCATTAATCTGTAAAGGGGACCCACAACAAAGGCACATGTACCTCAAGCTCCAGGACAGGGTACAAAGTTCTGATTGTGAGCCCTCGTGTACACCTACAAGTCCCACCCTCGCCATGCCAGACGATAGCTACCACAAAATTGACAATGCCAACACCTATGGAAATGTGTGAACTGTTCCAGTGTCACTTGTACGTTTGCTCACAGTGAAGAGTGTTGACCTCAGCACAACCACAGATGTCATCAGAATGAGTCCACTCCCCTGGTGCCCAACATCTTGGCCATTCAAAGTCAGAATGCCAAGAATATCCACACACAACTGTGGGGATGCGTGTCTGGACTAGTCTGAGCACAGGTGGCATACCAACACACATCCTTGCACATTCACTTGAGGTGCTAATATCTGCCAATGTTCCAGCATTATGACTAAAAATCAGAAGCAAGCACCACCTCCATCCCAGGGCATCATACAAGGGCATTGTTGACCAATCAGTGACCACTACTGACAACAAAGGGTAACTTGACACTCATCCCGACACACAACTCACACAAGCCAAGGCGAAGTGGAGGTTACTCCTCCTGTGATGCCAATCAGTTTAGCACAGACCAGTGTCCTCAAAAAGACCATCACAACAATCATCCATGTACATACTTTGTCAAATAGCAAGCTTCAGCAAACACATAACACATCTACAGATTCACTTTGGCTACTGTTTCTGCACACTCACATACACATAATCACCACATATGCGCATGTCAACTTCAACACAAGGCCTGCATCAACTCAACATATGCAGTTATCACCCCTCCAACATCCAGGTCACAGGACATGCTCAACTCTCATTACTAACAGACACACAAGCACGTCAAGAGCACCCTCTGTTTAATCTAAACGTCAAAGCATGTCTGACACACAAGCTCTGGACGACTACACATACCATTACAATCTGAGTCGTCCTAACTCACATGTGCACTGCCCTCATCTCACCCACACATACATTGGCAGGACCACTATCCATCAGCATGTGCACAACACCTCTCACATGCATGGCATACACACAATTTACAGTACACATCCCTTCCCCAGCAGATGTCAAATGTGACATGCCAGATGAACAACTCCCATCACCAGTAGCACACTCTGTGATGCCTCGGACTGCACTCAAGCCACAATGTGCAGCATCACTGTACATCCTGACATGCACACTCAACACATCACCACATCTCACAACAAGACACATACATAGCTCAATGGATGTGTACTCAGTTATTTGCATATCACCCCATACCCACTCAAATTTGCACAAGTCCAACCATTAGACACTTGAAGAAACGCTCCATCTGCAGAATCAAACACAACATACTACAGCTCAACAACACCTCACTTTGCACCATCCAGCACCCATTATCGCACTACTGGTGTACATACCTTCACAAACAATTGTCAACTCTGTCACATATGACTATTTAAACCTTGTCTCAACTTGGCCCAGTCACATAAGACTTCCATGAGCAAGAACACCATGGACTCATGTACAGTATCTACAAAACTCACTCATCAAAAAAGCACCGTCACTGCTCAATTGCACAATAGTGCCACAGACCACAGCTCTCATCACCTGCAAAAATCATACCTTGTCCAGCTGGATATTCCCCTATCCCATCTGCACATTCCTATCATACTTTGCGCAGTATGGAAGCAGGGAATCAAGCTTGCATACTGAATCACACACCTGCATGTCAGGCACTCACATAGGGACAATGTGGACTCACCATGTCCCCAATACAAGAACTGCCAATGCACTTTAGTCACAAACCACACACTCTGACATTCTCCTAAATGGTACTTTTGCTATCACATAGGAGTTTACACTACACAAAAGGTAATGTTACACCAGTCTCCATCACCTCTCCCCTTGTGTGTGCCAGCTCATCACATGCAATATCAACCTTGATAAACACACCTGCAGTTAGATTTTGCAAACACGTTTCAACATATTCCCCTGTGTGGCTTTGCAGACCATAGATGTGACACAGGCTCAAGTGACGTCTGCATGGCAGACGAACACACTACACTTCTGGGCACACACAGTCCACTTGTCTGATCACATAGAGCACAAGGCCAAGCAACATACATCACAGCAACCCTAGTCCATATTGGTGTGACCAGACACAGTATCAAGCATATCTCAGAAGGACAACATTAGTGATCTAGCACAAATTACAGCCTACACACAAATTTCATGCTCAATTACAAATGGTGAGTGGGTGAATACATGATGTTAAAGCTTGCACAGACAAAAACAACATAAACATGAAGTATCAAGACAAAAGCAGGATGGCACCACATACATTTTGATGAGAAAATACTGGACTAGTAAGACCATGGAAACCTTGTCAAACATGAACATCTTCTTAAACTTGAGTATTGGGAGGCAACAGGGTCTGAAGACTGTCAGATTCCTGATCACCTCACACATACCATGGGTTCAGGATATGTCACAGATGGTCACACTGCCATGAGGGAAATGACCTACTGTGGAAGGCCACCTGTGCCAAGCTTATCATTGGCAGGGGTGTACCAGATCAAAAGGAGACACAGATATGGCTCCAACACTAGCAAGTCACTGAAAGCTTTTGAACCAATACCATTTACCACATATACAAAATTCAGATTTACCCAAATGTACTGGTGAGACAGATGACTTGCTGCACATCACAAACCTATTCTGTATGCCCATCATAAACTGTTGCACTGTGCAACACTTTCACACTGTTACCATATGTCAGCATTACCTATGTGCAAAGGTGAAATTGAAACAGGGGAGCTGGGCTAATTCAAGTCACCTTCAGGGCCCAAAATGATATTGATGATGATACCCTGCAAAGGTAAACTATGCAGACGTGTATACACAATGTAATAGGTCACATACTCCATGGACCGCATGCAGTCCATGACATTACAACCTCATTCTATACCCACCACAAGAATTGTACATGAGTGACAGTTGATTTTTAAGCAAGTTGAGGGACACAGAAATCAACAGTGAGAAACTTCAAAAATGCTTTTTTCAGCATGAAAATGCAAACATTTTAAACTCAAACATAAGGCCAATGGCCAGTCCATAGTTTTCCAAGTCTTTAAGGAGGTCAGCGGTAATCCCCCTCCATCAGTTGCCTGCACTCTTAGCGCAAGCGGACTAATCCCCTGGGAGGGGCATCTGGGGAAATGCCAGGCACCAATTGGACTGGACAAGGGAAGACTGTGTTGGGTTGTGGTATGAATGGGATCCGGAGGGGTGTGTGGGTCCACTGCAGAGGATGGGCTAAATTGAGGGGGTGGAGGGTCCACTGCAGTGGGTGGGCCAGATTGAGGGGGGGAGGGTCCACTGCAGTGGTTTGGCCAGGTTGAGGAGTTGGTCCACTGCAGCGGATGGGCCAGATTGAGGAGGAGGTGAGTCCACTGCAGTGGCAGTTTCAGACTCAGGGGGGCAGTTGGGGGGATGTTCAGGGGAGAGGGGGAGGGGCTGGGCCTGACTAGCTTTGGGATTGTGTATCTGTGGAGGGTGAGACCTGTGATAGGGATGGACTCTGGAACTTTGGGAGGGGGACCTTGGATTGGGATGACCTTTTTTTGGCAGGGGAAGTATGGGTCGGTAGTGGGGTTTTTGGTTGAGGACTTGAAGTGGGTTGGTTCCTTGAGATCGGAGCAACATGTAGAGAAAGACGTCCACCAGCTGCATTCTTATTATTTTGTAGTTTATTCAATAATATGTAACAGGATAAGTACAGGAGTATTGAGGGCTAAGGATGGCTGCATCAACTTTGACAGCAGAGTTCCATGCCATCGCCCAAGCATTCCAAAAGCATTAATACTTAGAATACATGCACAAGTGAAACAGAATATTCTGTGAATAACATGTAAAGCAGGGGCACAAGCAAAAGATTATTGACAGGCATGAAAACCCAAACACCACATATCTGTCCCTTTAACAAGAATAAAAGGAAAGAAATAAGTTGACATGTTAACTAATCAACAAATCTACTGGGGTTCTTTTTGATCCTTGAACTTTTCCTAACAGAAGAATCATTATAAACAATAAGATGATCATGCAGACAAATATCATTTCTTTTAGTCTTAGCCAAGCGACCAACATTCCACCATTGACCATTATCAAGCATGACAGCATGACCTCTAATGTTAACAATGCGTGCAGGATCTTTGAACTTTGATTTCCCTTTTTGCAACAATAAGGGGTCCTTAACACACACCCAATCACCAATGTTAAATTTGATTTCTTTTTTACGTGTGGGAAATTTTAAACTTTCACATCTGAGACGACTGGCTTCGTCACTTAAAATTTTAGCTTTACCAGATGCATTCTTAACATTATACCCCTTGTCCAAAATTTTTATTTTCCAAAATGGATTGAGAGTAGAAACAACTCTTCTTCCTCTCATTAGATCAAAGGGGACAGAACCAGATACAGAATGTGGGGTAGTTCTATACGCCCAAACAATTCTAATGGCAGTTTCGCCGTCTACTTTTGCATTTATCACACTTTGAATTCATTCAACTAAAACTCTGTTGAATCTTTCAACTTTACCGTTGGCTTGAGGAAAATAGAGTGGAGTGCGAAGGTGTTTAACATCCATCGCTGTTAGAAACTCTTGCATACACAACAAAGTAAACTGAACCCCATTGTCAGTTAGTAATTCTTTAGGAACACCCTCTCTGCTAAATACATCTTGGAGAAAGCAAACAACCGACTTGGTGTTGGGTTCAGAAACACCCCGGACGTCCACCCATCTGGATAAATGATCAATTAAAACGATTAAATATTTCATACAATTGGGGACAAAATGAAATGGTCCTAGAAATCCACAGCAACCCTCTGCCATACCTTACTGGGTGCCACAGTGGGCTTGGGAGCAGGAGAAGAAATAGACAAATGTTTATCACTGCATAAACATTGAGTACACTCATTCAACAAATCTTCCACCTCACGATCAACAGAAGGCCACCAAAAATCATTGCGAATTATTCGTTTTGTGACAGTCATACCTAGATGACCAGAGTGTGCAGTCTCTAGAATTCGTTGTCTAAAGCAAGAAGTAGGAATCAGTTTTCCCTCTCTAACGAATAAATAGCTCTCAATAGATAATTCATTGGCAATTTTACAAAAAGGCTGTAATACAGGATCAATGGACTTTTCTTTGGGCCACCCTTTTACAATAAAACTCATGACCTGTTTTAACACTGGATAATTTTCTAAGGCTGTACACCAATCTTCTATATTTGTACAGATTACAGAGTCATCAATAGCAGCAATAATGCATTCTTCAATGTCCTCTTCCTCTCTCTCGTTGAGTTTGTCATCTTGGATAGGAAGCCTGGATAAGAAGTCAGCTTTGACATTCTTGCCGCCAGCTATATATTATGCAGTGAAATTGAACTCCAAGAGCTTGGTCGCAAGTCTGGCCAACCTGGCAGTAGCTTTCTTAATCTTGTTACCAGAATGAATATCTACTAATGGCTTGCGATCAGTTCCAAGCCAGAAATTCCTACCCCACAAATAAGGTTTGAATTTCTCGACTCCCCATACACATGCAAGCATTTCTTTTTCGATAACAGAATACCTTAATTCCACTTTTTTTTATCCTCCTTGAGGCAGAACCAATAGAAACTTCATTGTTGCCTATCATCTGTGACAGCACAGCGCCCATGCCATACGAGCCGGCATCAAGAGTGATATAATTATCACGACCCTCCACATATACCTGAAGAGCGGGAGCAGAAAGAATACTTTCTTTGATAAGTTATAAATGATCTTGGCAAGTGGATGTCCAAACAAAATTAGAATCTTTTTTTAACAAACCTCTAAAACATTCAGTGAGCCTTGCAAAATTCTTAATACATTTTTAATAAAATTCACATAGATCAATGAAAGAACAAAGTTGCTCTTTGTCCGTGGTATGTGGTGCACTGATTATACCATCAACAATACTTAGCTTGGGTTTAACACCATCCTTGGATTGAACATGCCCCAAATATTCGATCTCACTAACTGCAAATATACATTTGTCCTCCCTGACAGTGACTTGATTGTTTTGCAAAATTGTGAGGACTTGTTCAATAAATTCGTTATGTTCCTCTTTTGATATGGTATGAATTGAAATGTCGTCCTGAAATACAACAACATTAGGTATCCCTCTAAACATGTTGCTCATCACTTTTTGAAACACAGACACAGCAGACACCAGTCCAAATGGCATTCTACAAAACTGGAATGTACCATCAGGTGTGACAAACGCTATTAAATGTCTGGATGATTCATCCAATTCCACCTGATGGTAAGCTGCCCGTAGATCCAACTTGGAAAACCAATTGGACTGGCCTACTGCTGTGATCAAGTCCACAATTCGAGGTAAAGGAACATTTTCTACACATATTGCATTGTTAATTCAGCGTAAGTCCACACATAAGCATAACTCGCCATTCTTCTTCTTGGTGAGAACAATGGGAGAATGCCAAAGAGTGGCATCCACTCTCTCTATGATTCCATCATCTTGCATATTTTTTAACATCTGAGTTAATTCACTCCTTACACTGTGGTGAACATTGTGTAATCTGTGCTTTACTGGAGACACACCTTCCTTGACTTTGATAACATGGGTAAAAATTTTAATCAAACCAATCCTGTCACAAAATACATCTTTAAATGTATCTTTCCAGGAGATATGATCAGAGGCAGAACTGGTAAGGGAAACAGAGTGTTTGTGGCTGGGTTTAATGATCATGCCGAACTCAGCCTGATGCCACCACCCCAGTACGTTAAATCCTTTATAGGCTACATAGATTTTTCCATGGATAGTTTTTGTTTCAAAAGTTATGTTACTGCAGAAATATCCTGCTAGATCAATTTTGCTACCTTCAAACGCAGTGGTAACAACATCGGGAGGTAACAAAACTTTATGTGCCCAGTTTTGTTTGTACTCGTCAACAGAAATAATTGTGATTCTTGCACCTGAGTCAATGAAGAGAAAGATATCAACATTGTCAATGGTTATTGGAACAAAAGGATCAGAGATAACCTCATCAGAATGAACATTGTTAATGTCTAAACAATCCACAGCTAATATTAACTCTTCGATTTTCGTCTCTTCTACTACTTGTTCACTATCAATCTCATTGTCTTGAACATACTGAACAGGAGTGTGTCTACCTCCTCTACAGACATTGCCAACATTTCCAATCTTTTTACATTTCCAGCATTCTTGTGCAGCAGCTGGACAATTTTTGAAATTAGAAACATGAATATTTGAACCGCATCTGAAACATTGAATTTTACCACGGCCATGATACACACCTCGACCACCTCTGATGCTAGAAAAAGAGTTACCTCTATGTTTACTCAAAGTAGTGTCTGGAATGTGTGAAGTTTTAGAAGAAGAATTTACAACACTGGTGGTAGGTGATGGCTGAATCTCTAATTGTTTGACGTCAAGTTCAGAAGTTTCAATACTTTTCGCTAAATCAATGGCCTCATCCAATGAAGGATTTTTACAAGACAGCAGTCTTTGTTGAATCTTTTTTGAGTAACATCTGGCTACCAATTGGTCCCTAATTAGTTGTGAGGTGAAATGATCAAAATCGCATTAGCCTGCAAGCACTTTCAGAGCAGTTCTGTAAGTGTCAATGGACTCATTGGGACCTTGAATGCGAGTGAAACATTTGTGATGATGAACTACAAGATTAACTTTCCCTTCAAAGTAAATGGACAATTTCTTTACAGCTAACTGAAATTCTTCAAGGTCACCCAAATCTTGACCTAAATAAACAGGTAGGTGGTCAAAGACATTCTGCCCCTCCACGCCTAAATAATAGTATAACAAACTATGTTTTCTTTAAGGTTTGAACTTTGAACCATCAATGGCACCTGGGTAAGCCTCATAAGGTCTAAACCAAAGGCACTATTTAAGAGGAGGTTCTCCGGGTTCTTGTAGAAAATGTGCAGGAGGTGTGACAGATTGCATAATACTAGCGCTAAGCGGTAACATGAGTGGAGAAATAGGGTGAGAATAAGAGAAACAAGAAGAGAAACAAAAGAAAGAAGAAACAAAAAAATATATAAAATAACTGTTACAATAGTGTGAACCAGTAAAACCGATATTGACAAAGAATGAAGTTCAACACGAAACGAGAAAAAAAAATGAATAAAGCTTGTTGATCGCTGATGACACACTTAAAAGAAAGCATGCAGAACTGTGGAGTTCCTGGAAAACATGCAGTACTGTGGAGTTCCTGGCGAGGCGCTGTGGTGAAAGAACAGTAAACGTAGACACAGCAGGAAGGATACTTGAAGTGATGCAGCAGTAACATCCCAGAGCTGACTAGTTGCAACAACTGGGGAAAGTTAAGGTGAGGCAATTTGAAGTGCTGTAATTGCGTAGACTGACGCACGTCGAGATACGCGCCGGTTCTCAGGTTTTATGAATGAAGATCAGCACGATGGATATCGCATGCAGGATGGTGAAACACGCATGCGTCTTTGATTGCCCCTGAATTCAGTGCTGGAAAAGGTGGCAGGCACAAATGTAGAATTGGTTGCCTTGGTAACAGTAAATGCGCTGAAGCAGGCGAAGAGTGAGAGGCATACACGAGCGTTGTGTTGGTTACCTTGACAACACCAGACGCGCCAGCCTCAACAACTCCAAACGCACTCAAGCAGAAGACGTGCCGTTGGTGCTAAAATGTAAAACATATGCCACAATTATGCCCAGATACACAAAGCAATGTCGCAAGTAGCAACAAACAAGATGAAACACTGGGGCAAAGCAGCGCTGGAACGCACAGAACAGGAAAAGCTGTGCCGTTTATTTAAATGACAATAAAGTCTTTAAAGTCATTAACGGGTGGAAAAACAATATCCTTAGCCCTCGGAAGAATTAGGAGATCAAAGCGCAAGCGCACAGTACCTTAGATAATGGTGGGATTTAATCGTAGATCGTTGCAGGTTTGATTGTAGATCGCTGAATAGTAGCAAAAGACAAATAAAAAAATAATCCCAAGCTTGCTGCCAAATTTCAAGTTGGTTGGTTCCTAGAGATCGGAGCAACATGTAGAAAAAGACATCCACCAGCTGTATTCTTATTATTTTGTTGTTTATTCAATAATAAGTAACAGGATAAGTACAGGAGTATTGAGGGCTAAGGATGGCTGCATCAACTTTCACAGCAAAGTTCCATACCATCGCCCAAGCATTCCAAAAGCAATAATACTTAGAATGCATGCACAAGTGAAACTGAAGATTCTGTGAATAACATGTAAAGCAGGGGCACAAGCAAAAGTTGACGGAAAGGCATGAAACCCCAAACACCACAGGACTCTGTGGGGATTTTCAGTTTGGAGATTTGGACTAATCCTCTTTTGGGGGGTGTCTGGGGCCAGGTTTGGAGGTCACAGAGGAATAGCTTCTGGGCAGAGGGGGGTGCAGGAGAGTCAAGGGTAGGGGTTGTGGAGGCAGAGGGATCTGAGGTATTCGGATTGCCTGTGGATGCATGTTTGTTAAGTTTTGGCCTCTCCTTGGTGTGTGTGCTGTCAGTTCCCAGAATGTGCATTGAGTCATGTGTGTGGGGTTGTGTGCTGCATTTGGATGTGGATGTTCGTGCATGTGCATGTTTGCGTGTGCTTGGGTCACGTAGGGTAGTTGGGACTGTGGATAGGGAAGAGGAAGGAGGGGTGAGGCACTGCTGGATCAGGGACACAGCTGCCGTCAGTCTGGTGGCCAGTGCCTGGTTTGATATCTGTGGGGGCAAACATGTCCGACTTGATGCCCTCCATGTATGAGACCAGTTGTGTCAAAAGACTGGTATGCCCATAGAGGACATTCAGCATGGATGTCTGCCCCACATGGATCTGCTTCAGCAAATCCACAGCCTCCACACTCAGGGCAGCAGGGGAGACTGGTTCAGGAGGTGAAGTACCTGGCCCAAAGAAGACATGCTCCCCTACTTGGGAGCAGCCATGGACAATGGGCATGGGAGCAGCTGGGAGGGTACAGACGGTGGTGGTGGTAGTGGACTCAGAGGTAGTTTGAAGCAATCCTGGCTCACCCACCACCACAAGGGAGTCATCACTGAACCTGTAATCTTTGGCAGCTCCTTCTGGTGGTGATGTGGAGCTGCCCTCAGTGTGATTCCCTCATCCTCCGTGCCACTGGGTCCCTCCTCCTCTTCCGCACTGGACCCAATCTGGTGAGCTATGTCCCCTTGGTCCGTGGCACTGCCTCCGCCGATAGCCGGTGCTGATCCTGTGAACAAGAATGCCAAAGAGATTCACATGAGTCATCTGCATGTAGGGACGGCCGCTACGGTGGAGTTCCACGCCTCCACGTAGCACCTGAGAGCCCCGCTGTCGCCCCTCCCCCCTCCGTGAGCTCGTGGTCGATGGCGGCTGCTCAGCGTTCGCTGCTCGGCGCCGCAAGCATGCTGTTCTCTCTTCGCTATGTCATTGCCCCCCTTTTGGAGTCCGATTGCAGAGATTGCAGAGATTAGCAGCGGAACAGCAGCGGAACAGCGGGATACCGGGACCGGGACAGCGATAACTGGATCGGGGCAAGCTGTCTGACTGAATCACCTGAATTTTCTAGGAGAGACGTGATCCACAGCGGTGCTATGTGCTGGGCTGAGTCGCTGGGCTGAGTTTTTCATCGCACGGCTGCAGGTCGTATCCTCGGTGATTTCTTGAGAAGCTTCACAGTTTATCCTCACGTCAGCACGGTGAGCTGTCTTCATTGATAAATGCCGAGGTCCACATTGCTTGGAGTTAAGTTACTGTTGTAGCAATTCTTCTTCAGTACCTCGGCAAGAGACTTCTGCTGCCTCCGCTGCTGCAGCCGGTCCCTGGCTACATTGTATTTTTGTTTGGGAAGACTGGTGTAAACTTTTTTTTTCTTCCTGCTGATAGCTATTGATAGCAGTTAAAGTGTGCGTGATATGTCAAAATCGCAAGCTCCAGTTCCAGTTTTCATTTTTTTTTGACGGATTTGGCAATGTAAATGTGGAGTTTGTTGCAGCAGTAATTCAATTGGTCGACTACTGACTCTCTATACAGTTGAACAGAGTGAGGTGTTAGTCCACACTGCTAGCGTTGTCTGCCCCGCTGCTGCACTTCTATATTTTATACTGCAGCCACTGTGTGGGCTAGATTCTCGGTCTCAGTATTTTTTGATGGGCTGAATTTCACCTCTAATACAACTGTCGCACTGCTGCTACCGCTGCTACCGCTGTTACCCATACTCACCGGTGTAAAGTTATTCACAACTACCAGCCTTAATAATGGGTAAGCAATTGACGGCTAAGGCCAAGGCCAAAATACGACGCCAACAACTAAAAGAGAATTCCGTAAGAGCCAAGCGGGCTGGGTCAGCCGCGGAGAGAGAAATCTCCTCTCTTGAAAATTCTGAGAGCTCTGGAGAAGGCGAGGATGGTCTCTCAGGCGGCAGCCCGACCCAGGTTATTCATCAGAGTCCTTGCAAATCTACTGTTAGTGCGGCAAAGGAGATAATTGAGTCACCAGTGGCGGGAATAGCCGTGGCTCTATTAGGTTCAGAAGCTAAATTACCTGAGATAAATCAGAACCTTAATCCTGCGGCCTCACTCGATTCACAGTCATCATCTAAAGAGGCCACATTACTCTCTGCTTCCAAGGCTTCCAAGGCTTCTAAACAATTCCCGCTGTTTGAGCGGAAAGCAGCAAGATACGACCTTAATAATACAGCTGGTACTGGGGCAGTATCTTCAGGTGTTCCAACTTCCTTAAACCTTTCTTCTTCAATAGTTGTCCCTCCCATTGAAAGTCTTGCTTCAGCGGCAGGATCCAGTACTTCTTCGACTATTCCCAGTGAGGTGACTTTGTCTCAGAGTCCGATTATGGGGATGGATACTGAAACTGCTGGGGACTTTCAGATATCAGTTAAGGATATGCTGAATCTAATCCTGCAAGAAATTAGAGAGATGAAGCAAATGCAAAAGATGGAAACGGAGGTGATATGTAAGCGTCTGGACAAAATTGAAGACTCTATGGCTTCATTTTCTAATCGTTTGCAAGAGTCTGAGACTAGAATTTCTAGGGTGGAGGACAATCTTATCACCGCACAGAAAGAGATCATCACTGGTTCTAAATTTTCAAAGGCCTTCGAATCCAAACTGAATGAGTTAGAGAATTATAATAGAAGGTCAAACCTTCGAATAGTAGGTGTACCTGAAAATATCGAGGGATCGGACATGACAAAATGGATCACTTCCTTTTTTTCTCAAGAGGTCATTCCTGAGTTTAAGGGAGACTTAACAATTACCAGGGCGCATCGAGTACCAGCTCGTCCATTCCCTAATTCTCCGTTTCCTCGGACTATCATTGTTAACTTTGCTGATGTTTGGGTTAAAGAAATAATCCTATCTCAGGCCTTTAAGCAAAGACAATTTCAGGTTAATCCCACCACTAAGTGTCGGATTTTTTCCGATATGTCGGCTGCTGCTGCCAGACGGAGAAAGGACTTTGTAAAAATTCTTCAGTTATTTAAGGACAAAGGAGCTCAAGCATCGATTGCACAGCAATCAAAGTTAAAAGTTTTGATCAAGGGCAAATTCTATTTGTTTACAGATGTTGATGAGGCTCGGGAGATGCTTGATAAGCTGGATCAAGGTTAGGCTAAGGTTGGAATATGGTTTGATTTGTCTAGATGGGTATTCGCATATTTTAGTTAGGGGGTAGGGGGTGCAGGTGGGAACTCGGGGGTCATGGGATTCGGGGCGCACTTCCAAGGCGCTCTTATGAGAGGGGTTGGTGCCGTGTGGCCAGCGTGGGAGGGAGATATAGAGGTAGTACAGGGCCACGGGACCAGGGTTAGGGGGGGAGCACTTGGGTAGAGGGAAGCGCACTTGGGTGGAGGGGGATGCGGGGCAAAAATGAAAAAAATGAAATTCTTGTGGTTCACGATGCAAAATTTTGTTGGCAAGAAGTTTTTCTTAACAATTAATGTCTATTGGAGGGGTTAGAGTTGTTTCTTTCAATGTCAATGGATTGAATAATAAAAAAAAAATGCGCACTATTGAGCTCTGGATTAAAACAGAGCGCCCAGCAGTTGTGATGCTGCAAGAAACCCATATTTCTGTGGAGAAAATTAACTCTTTTTCAATGTTTAAAAATTGGTCCTTATATCATGGGTTTTCGTGTGCTCAACAATCTCAAAGGGGAGTTGCGCTGTTTATTAATCGTAATTTAGATGCAGAAATTATTCAGTTTGAAGATGGAGGAGCTGGGCGGTGGTGTTGGGCTACTTGTGTAATTAAAAACAGGAATAGGCCAATTACCTTTGTTAGTTATTATGCCCCTGTGGAAGATAGTGCCGCCATTTATGAGGAGTTATTTCAATCATTACTATTGGTCAGAGGAGATATAGTTATAGGCGGGGATTTTAATATCCTTATTGACATAAAACTTGATTCCACGGGTCTTTTGAAGAAACAATCTAAACCAAAGTCATTAAGGTCCATTATGAAGTACTCCGCATTACTTGATCTGTGTGACCCATGGCGATTGAAATTTCCTCATAAACAAGAATTTACTTATTGGTCGGGAAGACATAGATCCTCCTCTTGTATTGATTTTTTTTTGGCCTCTAATTTATTAGAATTTTCATATCAGAAATTTTTGCATAATGGCTTTTCAGACCACGCAATGTTGGTAATTGAGTTTAAAGTAGGGGAAGAAATTAAGTCCCCTAAGAGATGGATATTTAATAAAATGTACCTACAAGATAGCATTTGGGTATCCTTTTTAAAATCCGAAATTGCTGACTTTATTGCTCGTAATTCACACACGGCCCCATTACATATTATCTGGGACTCACTAAAAGCCTTTGTTCGTGGTATTATTATCGCCAAAGACGCAGAAGAATGGCGTACTATTAAACAGACTAGGACCTTACTCTATCAAAGAATCTGTTCTCTGACTCAGCTTCGACAATCAAATTTCTCTAGTATTGCGCAAAAAAAATTAAACGAGGCCAAACGTGAATTAAGTACGCTTTTTGCTACACAGAGTGAACAGCAATTCCTTATACAATCTCAAAGGAGTTATGAGGAGAGTAATTTTTCTGGCAAACTCCTTGCTTGGCAGGCTAAGGAGCAAGCCGCTGCAAATTCAATTCGTACTTTGAAGTCTCCTATCACTCTGTTAGACACATCACAGCCTGATCTTATTGGTACTATAATGCTTTCTCACTATAAACAGATATATAGCCATCATCAGGAAATAGACCATTCCAGGCTCTTAAATTTCTTAGCAAGATATGATATGCCTTCTTTATCTCAGGCAGATAGTGGAGCAATGATGAGTTTATTTTCAAAGTCAGAGCTGGAATTAGTGGTAAAGAACCTCCCAATCGGTAAGGCCTGCGGTCCGGATGGCCTCCCCGCTGAATTTTTTAAGGTTTTCTTCTGCGCCTTTTCGGATTTGCTACTACAATTAGTTAATTATATGTTAATGGGCGGGCAAGTTCCAGATTCTTTTGGGGAGGGCACAGTCGTGAGTTTTCCTAAAAAAGGCAAAGATCCCAAAGATCCCAATTCATATAGGCCTATTACATTACTTAACACTGATTATAAGATCCTTACCAAATTATTATCAATATGTTTCAATCATATTGCTAAGGATCTTATTCACCCGGATCAGAATGGCTTTGTGGCAGGTCGACAATTAGCCACAAATACACATTTTCTCGTTGAGGCTTTAGATTATTTTCAGACCAATAAAATTTCCGCTTTAATTTTATTATTAGACGCGGAAAAAGCTTTTGACTTAGTGGTATGGACAACTTTATTTGTTATTTTAAATCACTTTGGAATCCCTCCACAGATTATTAGCTTAATTCAAAATTTGTACACGGGTGCCAAAGCAAATATAATCATTAACTCAGTTATGGTTGGTAAAGTATCGGTTCAGCGGGGCACCAGGCAAGGTTGCCCCTTGTCCCCTATTCTGTTTGCTTTTTTTATTGAACCATTAGCCACAGCTATTAGGGAATCCGTAAATATCTCTCCTCCTATTTCCTCTATGGCAAAAATCAAACTATATGCCGACGATATTTTATTACTGATTAAGTCGGATATTCAATCTCAAACTGCCGCTCTTCAACTTTTTGAGGAATTCGAACATCTGGGTGGTTATCGCATTAATAAAAAAAAAACGGAAATATTAGTCTGTGGGGGGGGTGAGGTTGAGTTACATACTGATTTATCCGGCTGTATTAATCCTAGACCGAAGAGGTATCTAGGAGTTATGTACTCGGTTTTGGTTTCCGAGTTAGTTATGTTAAATTTTGATCCTCTTCTACGCAAGGTTCAATCTTTATTTAATAGATGGGAATCGTTGCCATTTTCCATCCTAGGGCGAGTGGCACTTATAAAAATGTCTATTCTGCCGCTATTTAACTTTTTATTTTCTGCCATTCCCTGTTTTTTGCCCAGTAGTTTTTTTTCAAAAGTACAATCACTATTCACAGGGTTTATATGGGCAAAAAAAAGTCCCAGGATCGCAATGCGGATCCTTTACGCCGATACAGAATTGGGAGGTTTAGCTGTACCCAATATTAAAGATTACTATAGCGCATATTTTGCCCAATATTTAGAGCGGTTTAAATCCGGAACGCAGACCCCAACTGTGTTTATTAATTTCTTTATTAATAGAATTTGTCATGAGGTTCAGATTCCTTCTCCGTTACATATTCCTAAATTACCGAAACTTACTCGTTATAAGACGATGCTTTGGTTTTTTAAGCGTCAGGATGTCTTTCTTAAAAGATATTCCCTCCCGCAATTTAATCTTAGAACTCCCTTAAGGAATGCTCTTTTTTATTTAGGAATAAAAATTGGAGTTGATACTGTACTACAATGGGCACTTTTGGGATTTCACTCTTTGTTAGATTTCTTGAGGGAAGGGACATGGTTGTTACCTGGAGAGATGCAGCTTCTAATTCCTGGGAACTTTATGTTACTTGGTTCGTATGCTTTTATTTTTAAAACGTTGGTACAAGTTGAACCAGTCAGCATTGGTTCCTCCAATCAACTATGGGACGATTTGTTCACGATTTGTAGGACGAGGAAGCCAGGGGTATGGAAACGTGTTCTTGCAGAATATACTGTGGATGATCTTAGTCAAAAAGCAATGAAAAAATGGCAAGAACAGGAGAATCATGTACTCACTATTAATAGTTGGAAAATGATAAATAAACTGAATTTCAGTGTTCTTCGAGGATCTAATTGGAGAAGAATGCTGTTTTTCAGTAAATGGCTTCTGTACCGTACCCCTGCTGCCATTGCTAAAATGTTTCCCAATACTACTGCCACTTGTTTTAGATGCCAGCAATATACTCCTGCAAACTGGTCCCACACTATAGCTAACTGTGTTAAAATAATCCCGTTTTGGAATGAGATATTTGAATATATGCAAAAGTATTGTGGGTTCCGGATTACTTATAATGTTAAATTAATATTGTATGGCTACGATTCCGATCTTGGTTTGACAGAACAGTGGGTTAAACTATTATTTATTGCAATGGCAGTTGCAAGGTCATTAATCCTGCAGAACTGGAAGTCAGTTCATGTCCCTCTCTTTTCTGCCTGGTTGCAAAAAATTAGGAATGTTAGAAAGTCTGAAATGCGATATGCACAGCGAATAGGCGGGATTATGAAGTTTGATAGAATTTGGAATCTTTACTTTGTGTAATGGTTGATTTCCGTATTGTGTAAATTATTTTCTTCATGTAATTCTGTATTTTTCTTTCTGCTTGCCAATTTATATTTTTTCTTTGTGTGCCAACTTATGGTTGTATTAATTGTATTTTTGACACAAGATTTTCAATAAAAAATTTAAAAAAAAAAAAAAAGAGTCATCTGCATGTACTTGACACATAGGTATCATCACAAATCATCACAGAGCAAGCATATACATCATTTTGACTGCAGCTTTCTACTCATTACACATATGTGTATATGGCACTTGCCAGTCGGCCAGTTAACCATGGTTCACAGACACATGATGTCATGTGCAATATTGGTTGGATCAATGTCAAAGCCCACAACCCCACTGTCAACTCCTACAATAAGTAGCATGTGGTATGATGTCTAATGCTCCTGATGGTCTTGTGTCATTGCATACCTGTCTCATCTCCTGCAAGGGAGTCTTGGACTGACTCTGCAAATAGGATGCACACATTTGAAATGTGACATGGTAAACATTTTTCCATCTGCAGTCATCAAATTTGGAAGCCATGGCTATGACCTAGCGGGGAAAACGTTCAGCCTGCAATACAGCAGGCTTCCATAGTCAGTGAATGACACATTTCACACATATAACAGTGATAGTGGTCATTTGTCCACTGTCTTTAGTCCTCTGCTGTCAGGTCGCACATCTAATTCTTATTTTGTAAACCACAAGGTGTTAGGCCTAGCTAAGGGGAGAGGCACTTGGGTCATTGTCTTATGTCAACCATGGACAGTTTTGGTGGGATTCTCCAGTATGTCATGCACATTATACACAGTCCAACTGTTACATATTTGTACAATGTCAAACACAATTTGAATGCCAATGACTGCATCATTACAATCTTTCATGTGGTACACTACAACACAGGCCTGTCTGGGTGCACCATCTGTATGTACTAGTAGTACAGAACATCAACATCACATGATTCCAGTCACCACTGTGTCCCAATCCTGTCCAGACTACTTCAGTCCACATCTTTGGCTGCCAAGTCTGCATGCTCCTTACATACTAGACACAATTTGCACACTTTGACAAACTGACATTGCTCTTGTTCACCATCAGGGTTTGTGAACTCACAAACGAACTTGGATGCACAGTTGACATCTATAATGATGAAAGTAATGCAGCATGCACATGGATGACCAAGCCACAAGTGTGTATAGTCAAGAGATTTTACACACCTATAAACAGTTCTGTATGCAACACATAAGCAATACATTTGAAGTGTTTGTCAAAAATTGTCACATGCAGTCACTGTCACAGAATCTGACGCATGGATTTTCTCATTTCAATGTGGAAAAGGAATAACACATACTAACATTTGATAGGCTAGTGTCACAGTTACCCGGAATTGGCATTCCTCCCCTTGGCCCACGGGATACATGTGATTACGCTGAGCACTACAGCTGGGACAGAAATTTGCCTGAATGATCAGGATATACTTTACAAGGCATCCACATTAGTGTCACCTGCAGCCAGGATGTATAGCATTGGCATCACACACCTGTGTGCTCCAATTGCAACATACTGCATATATATTTTATTCACTCTGATTACAGATCATACATTAGTCACTGTGCTGACACATGTCAAACAATTTCATCACTCAAGAAGGTCATCTCCATGCACATATTGTTGTAGATTGTGCAGATCGCATGAGCATGGGACAAAGTCATTAGCCTGGAAATAAGTTACACACATGTCACAGATGGAAAGGGGCAAAACAGGGAATTTAGTAGTCATGGGGCATATGCATCTCTTGAGACAGAACTGTGTGTTTGGAAGACTTACAAACTGTAATAGGGACAGCAGGGTGAGAGACTACAACATGCATGTTGAACATAGGTATGTTGCATGGCACATACTCACCCCCTCCTTGCTGCTGTCTGGCATTCAACTGCCCATCCATGTCAGGGAAGACCACCGCCAGAATCCAGAGCATGTGGGGCATCAGGGTCTGGCTTCCGCCCTTCTTGCATGGATGTGACAGGTTCAGTTGTACCCATTGCTAAAATACCCCACTATTGACTTAGATACATTGGAAGGTTACCCAATCGTTTTGCATGCGAATCGGACATGAAACGAAGCACGCGTCTGTCACCATGGCGACCATCAGCCAATGGGAGCTATGGACTCGATTTGGATGTATCTACAGTGTCCTTTGAATACTGAACCTCTTCGTTCACGATGACAACCAACAACAAATGGGTGCGATGGACTCGGTTTGGATGCGTCTACTGCGCCCTTTGAATACACGCCTATGTCGTTCACCATGAAGACCAACAGCAAATGGGTGCGACTGACTTGGTTCAGATGCGGCTACTGCGTCTTTCCACTAATTGGTTGGCAGGGCAAACACTAGTGCAAATAATGATGTTCTTGTGTGGAGGCAGTGTTTTCGTGATATCTTGTACATTTGAATTGATGGCTCACACTCCAATAATGAGCTAACCTTAAGGGGCACACAACACACTGTTTGTGAGTCCCATTACAACATAGAGAGTATGCCTCTCAGATTTCCCTCCTAGGCTTGGTCACACTCCCAGGCAATATTTTGTGAAAACTTGTTTTGGCTACACATATTCACTGTTTTTGTGGACTGCGTGACCCACTGAGCATTGGGGGGAAGTTTCTGACTGGGACTCTGCTGTGTCTGTGTCATGTTCAACGCAGTAAATTTTGACTTTTTGTACCGTGACATTTAGCTGCTTATGTATGTTATGTGAATTGGTGTTGTGTGTTTATGTCTCAGGCTTACGTGGATGATTGCAAACTTGATGCCACTCCTGCATTGTAGATGTTCAGTGTATGTGAGTGTGCATGTTTGTCAGACATGACATCATGACAGTGGCCAACCTGTGACAGTGGTGTGCAGTTTTCTCTTGGTGACCCACTGTGTGTATGATTTCTAACATATATGTGGCATTACCTAATCCAATTGTGTGTACCTTTCAACCATGTGATGGCTATCACAAACTCATTTTTGTATAATGTGTTTGCCATGTTATTGAGTATGTGATGGGTACTTACATGTACGGTGACAGAATCCAGTGACTATTTACAGTGCAGCACTGACACTGCTGTGTAACCAGAGTTTGTTGACATGTCTGGAAAGGGAACTAATGCTGTGCTTTGTATCTAGGCTCAACAATTATCCTATCAATGTTCATTTCCAAAGTACTAGGACTTCTTTTTGTCCAGCTATCATGTTACATGTGTTGCAGTGCATGTCGTTTTCTACATTGTGAACTGATATCAACTGTGTTTACACTGTACACATAGGTATCGACGAAGACCTCCAGTCTACAGGCCCTTCCCCGACCTCCAGACCATGGAAGAACGTGATTGCATCTATAGATACTGCTGTACCAGGTCACTTATTGTTGAGCTGGCTGACCAGTTGGCACTGCATTTGCAGCCTAGATGCCCATATCCCACTGCACTGACATTCAAGGTGAAGGTGATGGCGGCACTACATTTCTTCACCACAGGTTAATTTTAGTATACATTGTCAACATCAGGTGGCATGTCACGGATCATGTTCAGCCGTGTGCTTTGTGAGGTTTTGGGGGCATTGCTACATTTCCTGGAACAATACATAAAGTTCCCAAAAACCACACAGTTGACAGACATCAAGAGGGTGTGTTATGCATTGGGGCGCATGCCACATGTCATTGGCTCAATTGATGGTAGCTTTGATCCCCCCACAAGCCAATGAGCAGACCTACAGGAATTGGAAACACTTCCACGCAATCAATGTCCTGGCGGTATGTCTGGGTGACATGGTGATGTCCCATGTGTGTGCATGTTTCCCTGGATCAGCACATGACGCGTACATCATGTGGAATAGTGCCATCCCCCAGTTGATGTCTCAGCTGCAACCTGAGCGTGCCTGTCTTGTTGGTAGATTATGTTGTATGTGTATGTTGTCTGTGGCTCATATGTAAGATTGTGCTCTGTTTTCATACATCTGAAGTATTTTCTGTGTTCAATGCAGGAGACTCTGGATACTCCAACATGCCTTGGTTGCTGACACCACTCCGGAACCCTGTCACCCCAGCAAGGATTCATCACAATGAGGCTACTCAAGACAAGGGTCTGGTGCCTGGATCGGACAGGAGGTGCACTACAATATGTCCCCCTGAAGGTGTGCAAGATTAGCACCACTGCATGTATGTTCCACAACCTTGCAATACCACTAATACTGGATGACAGAGACCAGCAGCCACCAGCAAGGGAGGAACCAGACTTGTGACATGATGCCAATGATGATGAGGATGATGAGGGTGATTTGCGACAACAACTCATCTGCAACTTCTTCACATAAATGTGAGTATTGAATGAGAGTAGTCAGCCCATGTTTGTTTGTGTATTGCTGTTGTCTTATGTGTATTTATGCTGCTGAGCGTCAGTTATTCTTCAATGCTTTTAGACAGAATTGCCTAATCCAAATTTGCATGTGATTAGGACAATGCTTCACTCAGCAACAGCTTGTGTTCACACTGACATTGGCATGATTTAGCTGAGACAGTTTGCAACATCAATCAAAATATTTCTTGAGTTCCTGACTCAAATATGTTTTTCTCCTTCCCAGGATCATTCACAATGTGAACTGCTGAGCTGTGACCACACCAGAGCCATGATCCTGTGTCATACTCCAACAGTGAACAGTGGTGGACATCCCTGTGTCACAACACCTTTTGGACAGATGGTCATTTGTTTGGATTTGTGAGACTTTTGTAACAGTGTGATGTGATTGCAATTTGTGTCAAGGTGCAAGGTTATATCATTTAAATAAACCTGTTTATTTAAATGAAAAAGAGTGTGACCTGTTGTTTGCTTCTGCCCACAACTCCATCAAGGCCTTATGCTCCCCATACTAGTCCCCAATGTCAACCATCTTGCAAGTACATTTCCATTCAGTCTCAGGGACAGCATAGTCCCAGGAGTGCTGTTTGGGCTGGCTGGGAAGGTGTGTGGAGGACAGGGCATGATGGTAGACGTAGTCAGTGCAGACGGTCCTCCTCCCACCAAACCCAACCAGGCCATCTGGGAGTTTGATGTCCTGACAATGCATGAAGTGTACATTCAAGATGGCTGACAGTGTGACCTGGTGTTTTGCTTCTGCCCACAACTCCCATCAAGGCCTTGTTCTCCCCACACCAGAGGGTGAAAAATCTTGCCAGGTACCTTCATGGCTACTGAAAAGTGACCGCCCCTATTATCATGATCAGAGTGTCCCAGACCCACCTAACCACCAGTCAGATGGAAACATGCAGCATTTACAGGCCATAATCAAACTCTCTATGATTGCCCCCCAGCCCCTATTACTCCTGCTAAACCAAATGCAACCCAATATATGTACAGGGACTATGGTGGGGTCGCAAAGCATTTGTATGACCCACATGATCAATATAAACTTTATTTTTATACTACAAAATCCAAGAAAGATGGTTACAAAAAGGCTTGTAGAAAGACTGCAGGGTAATGTTTTATTTTAAATGTGAGATGAAAAGAAAAACATGCAGATCATTTTGTAGGTGTGCATATCCTCTGGCCATATTTGGTAATTTTGTATGACAAGTATGAAAATCTGATGACCACCACATCTCTTTCTATAAGGCATATGCAGTGTGCCTGCCTAGCCCAATGAGCTCAGAAAAAATATTTTCCAAGCCAAGTCAGCTTTCTGTATGCAAATATGATCAGACACTGGCTAATAATCTTCTTCTAAATGTAATTTGAAATATTTTGCCGGCAGACTATTGTCAGAGTCTTTCTTGCCCAATCTCTTGTAACTTTACAAGCTTCACCTTAAATGGATTGCATTATTATGGGACATTTTGTAAACAGTGGGCCAATGTTGCTAAGGTACCAAAAATGCTCTTTCATTCATAAATGCAGTTTGAAAATAGTTGTGTTATTGCCAACTCCTTGACATATATCAATGTAGACATATATATTTTTAACATATTCCTACTTTGAATTTAAACGTGCATTTGCACATTACACTGTTTTTAAAATAAAATAAAAATTTCAATTTATGGCTAAATCAGTGTTTCTTTATGTTAACAAATTACTAAGACTTTTGGAAGAATCTGGATTATTGAATTAAATCCAGGTCTCACATTATTTCTGCCATACCGAGGTGTTCGTCAACCCAGGAAACAGCTCTAAACATTATCAGGAATTACAGTCATGGGCGTCATGGTGGGTTCTGTAACTGTATTAAAAATAATAATGGACAGTACTGTCAAAAGTATGGTACCATCATCAAGCTTTTAATATGATTTTGCTTTTTCAAAGACAAAATCCCAAAGCGGAATTCTGTTTTTGAAAAAACAAAAACCAATGATCTCCCACACCATGGGCATTTTCTCTCATGGTATTGTGGGTCATTTAAATGCTTTTACTGTCCCTTACCGCAGTGCCTCTTAATGCATGGTGACCCTGGACTCCCTCAAGCATAGGGGCCACATACAGACCCAAATTTAACACAAATTTTCCATTAAACATTTATATTCCTTTGAGTGGTTGTGTAGGCAGGGCCACGTGCATTGCGTTGCCCTGGAGACTATAATGCTGTTAAGGTAGTCCTGCCTTACCGCCATGTTTCTCACTGATGCAATGGGAAATAAAACTAGGCAGTCAAATGGCAAAACCTCAGACAGCCCTTACTCTGTCAGGCTGTCAGAGGAGGATGTCAGTGATAGAGATGGAGTAGTCTCCGTCACTGACATACTTTAGGTCTGCCCATCTGTAAATCAGGCAAGGGGACCTTGTGGTTGTGAAAGAGTATCATCACCACCAAACTCTAAATAAGCCGCTTAGAAATTTTGTTTATAAAATTCTATCATCAATGGGAAAACCTAGGGCTAACCCCTGGTAACTATGTCCTGAAGCAACAGGCTTTTTCATAGAGAATAGTGTGTTAAATATTTAGCCAGTACCAAACTGCAAAGGCAAGGAAGAAAACAAATAAGAGCCCCAAACAAATATATTTATGAGGAGAAATGTACTAAAATGTTTACAAAATGGCAACTATTGTATTAAAGAAGTAAAAGGTATGATTTATTTTTAAATTTTCTGTCAAAAAGCACCACCAACATAAAAAACACCAATGTAAATCGATGTCAGCAACTGACCTGGACTTAGATGTGAGTTTAGCCTGACTGCAGTGGAGTGGGATTCAGATATGACAGGTGTCTCACTTGGGTCAAACATTTTACCTTTGACTTATGACCTTATTTAGAGTTGTGTAGTCCGTGTCAGGTCCCCAATAAAGAGGTCACATGTCAAGAAAGGTATCCAGTATAAGAAGAAAGGAATGATGGTGGCTGTGTTGTCAAAACTGTGTAAACAGCATTTGGTGCGAGGTCGAATGCAACATGGCGGCAGAGCGTTCCTTAATCCGAAACGGGTTAGCGCTCTAGTTGATTTGGCAGATTTGCGTGATACCGGTGAGGCGCGCGGAGAGCTGCGCACTTCACCTGAACTGTGAGAGGAGTAGGAGGTTACCTCAACGCGTCGCGTTAGTCAGGGAAAAGAAGCTACGCGTCGCGAGAATTCTGAGGAGAATTTAGAGTTTGGAAGCAGCCAGCAACCCCAAGTAAGACTGTTCCATTTTTCTACCAGAGAAAACGTTCCGAACTTCGCAGCAGCGGAAGTTTAACTGAAGCACTGGTTCTAGTGAATGAAATTACAGCGTTCTAAAGAGTCAACACAAGTTCTGGTGTAGCGTTAGTTTTTGGTGCGAGTTGAGTCAGCTCAAGTCTAGAATATAAAAGGTTTAAGGTACACTAAGTAGTTCCGAGTGAGTTCCGATTCCTGACAATAAGAAACCATAGGGAGTGGAAAACTCTTGAGGGCAGAATACAAATGACACAGAAAAGTAAGAACAAAACTACAGAGAAGCAACAGTAGTTAGAACAACCAATAAAAGGTGAAGAAGAATAAGAAAATAAACCAAGGCTTCCGTTCTCTGTCCAGTAAGTGAGTTTAGAGGAAAAAGACTAAGAGAGGTCAGGAAGGGAGAAGGAAATATAATAACACAAGTTATTTATCTTACAGTGAAAACACATTAAGAACAGAAGAACGAGTAGCATAGAAGAGAAGCAAAGGCACACAGCATCAGGGTGGGTACAATAGAGAATAAGGAAAGACATCGGTAGGAAGAAAAGGGAAGTAGAAAGTGATTTACATGTAATTGTTTATTTACAGCTCACGAACTACAGCAAGAGCCAGAGAAAAGATAGACTACATAAGAAGAAGCAGAAAGGAAGACCACCAGTGTGTGCATTCTCTTCTCTGTCCAATTCCCCTTTCCCCCTTGGGGCTCTTCTGGCTACGCATTTAGATATTGTGGAGGCCGGGGAGTTCAGAGGAGGAATTGGGAGCTTGCGTCATCCTGCTCCTGTGTCAACCGCCAGCAAGAGAAGAGCTGGTTCTGACAACACAAATGTGGTGGAGTATCCTGTTCACTAAACTCTAAATAAGACCTTAAGTCTTTTTTATGAAATTTTACCACCCCAGTGGAGCAAGGCAAGATGATGAAGTCAACAGGGTTCCCTCAAAGTCAAAGAGTTTAAGTCTAGTGTCCCACTTAAGTAATTTGTTTCGGTACAAAATGCTCTGAGTAGGATACATGGGGAATGTAGCTGTCAAGTTTGCTTTTATGCAGCATGCATTTGTCTCCTGTTAAGTATCTTCAGACTTTGTCACTTTTTTGGTGCTAAATAATCCCCATGCAGGACACAGCTGAATAATGTAGTGGATCAGGACTGCACAAGGCCAGATAATGTTACTGTGATGGGCGGCTGAACAATTTGTATGTGGCAAACCTAGAAACTGTACAATCCGAAATGCAACCAACATGTCCAAATTGCACATCTCTGGGTTACAGCAATGCAGTATATACTTATAATTCAGAAACCATCTGCTAAGTGAACATAGGGAGATCTGGTTGGTTGACCACCATTTCTAGGGTGGTAATTTCAGAAGAAACAATATGTTATTAGATCATTCGCACCATCCATTAGACCATTCGTCTTTCATGCCACTGTAACCAAATTTATTTTGTTTCCTTTACTGGTTTGTCCACAATATATTAGAAACATGTGGCCAGCACATTTCTTTGTTGTTCCTTAGGATGGTATCCTTGGAACTTCATTAGGGCAAGAAGCAATATAAACACATGTACAACCTGCATGTACATGTTAAATTATTTTATCCAATATAGCCACCACTGTACTACCATTTACATGGTAAAGGGATGTGTACTCACAGCCACCAGCCTGTGCATAAAATGTGCAAAGGGCAAAAAGTGTGGGATACTGAGTAGACCACATAGATACTCTGGGATTTTCCTTGTTAGCATGTATGTATTCAACTCACAATTTAGTGCAGTGTGGGAGAAGAAAAGCAGATTATGAGAAAAATGTTGCAGTACGAATGCATAGTTTTCTTATCTTTAAAAGAAGAAGAGAATGAGGCATATGCTCTTGCCTTGAATTGGTATTTCAACAGATGTTAGACCTGGCAGCTTTGGCGTGTTTTTCCCCTGTTCTTTTTTTTTTTGCTTCTGGCCTCCTGTTTTTGACTGTGTGCTGCACTTGTTTTTGCTGGTTTCAGGACTCTTGCAACTTTACCACTGATGACCAGTGCTAAATAGCAAGTGCTTCCTCTGTAAATTGTCTTGGTGATTGGTTTATCCATGATTGGCATATTTGATTTACTGGTAAGTAGTCCCTGGTAAAGTGCAAGGCTTGAGCCCAGGGCCTGTAATTCAAATGTTCTGGTGGGTCTGCAGCACGATTTTGTCACCCACAGAAGTAACCCTGCAACTATGTTGCAGACCGGCAACTACTGTGTCTGTGTGAGCAGTTCTGATTTTCCATATCAACCTGAAAATTGCAACCACTTGCGAGGCCCAAACCTTCCTTTTACTACATGTAATGCAAACCTAAGGTAGGCCCACGGTAGCCCCATGGACAGGGTGTTGTGTATTTAAAAGGTTAGGACATGTACTGGTGTCTTAAATGTCCTGACAGTGAAATACTGCTAATTTTCTTTTTCACTAATGCAAGGACTATCTCGCCATGGGTTATCATTGGAGCTTGCTGGGACCCTCTTAAAGTGTAACTTCCAATCAGGAAGAAATAGGGAATTGGAGTTTGTGGTCCCTGAACTCACAATGTAAAAATACATCTTTTAGTGAAGTTGTTTTTTAAATTGCGTCTTTGAAAATGCCACTTTTAGAAAGTGTACTATTAAAGTCACAGGTAACTGTCTCCCTCGGAATTTGGGTATTGTTGATCTAGTCTACAAAATGTTCCATTAGGTTAAGGACAATTCCTGTTATACAATGTGTTGGAAATCGCCCTTTTTGCAGGGTTATCCCCAAACATTTTGATTCTACCCCCTATTTTTTCCTGACCTGTGTTTGTTGACTATAGAACTCTGGGCACTTTACATCTGCTGATCAGTGCTAAAGTTCATATGCTCTCTGTGTAAATTGTTATTTTGATTGGTAATCCATGATTGGCATATTTGATTTACCAGTAGGTTCCTAGTAAAGTGCACAGAGTGTGCCATGGCTGCTAAATCAAGTGATACTAGTGGGCCTGCAGCACTGATTGTGCCACACACATGGGCAGCCCTAAGAAATATCTCAGGCCTGCCACCGCGGTGCCTGTGTGCAGTTTGTTAACTGCCATGTCGACTTGGCAAGTGCACCCACGTGCCAGGCCCTAACCTTCCCTTTTCCTACATATAGGGCACCCCTATGTTAAGTCCAAGGTACCCCCCTGGGCAGGGTGCAGTGTATGTGAAAGGTAGGACCTGTACTGGTGTGTGTAACATGTCCTGATAGTGAAATACTGCCAATTTCGTTTTTCAGTATTGAAAGGCTATCTTGCCCCATAGGACAGAACTGGGGAATGCTTAGCAACATTTTACAAGCATATCTTCCCATAGGGATAAGATGGAAAAATGGAGTTTGGTATCCCTGAATTCAGCATTTATTAACACATCTTTTAGGTAACATGGTTTTTAAATTGTGTGTTTGAAAATACCACTTTTAGAAAGTGGATATTTCATTGTTCAACACTCCTGTGTGCCTCTTCCTGTTTGTGGATTGACTGTCTGGCTTTGGAGTGACATGGACTAGGGAGGTGCAGGGGCTCCAGGAGTCTGGATGAGTCAGCACTAGGCTGAATATGCCTGATCTGCATTTGGAGTGGTGGGAGGAGTAGCACCTGTACCTGAATAGGGCAGTGCCTGCCTTACACAATGCTGGCTCCGCCCCCCTGTGGTGTGTCTGGAGCCAAGGCTCACACTGACAATGAATTTCATTGGGCACTTGCGGAGTGCCCCCCCCAAACTGGTTTGAACTGGGCTCAGAGCCCCTTGCACAAAGAGAACATAGACATTTTGGGGTAGAAGAATTAAATCTAAATCCCCTGAACTTTAGATCATTCCTGGAATTCAAGAGGAACCTTTGCCAAGGAAAAGAACTGGAGAAACTGGGGAGAAGTGCTGCCCTTGCTGGGTGTCTGGGGTTGGCCTGCAGTTGCTGTTTTTGCAAAGGAAAGGAGAAGGGCTTTGCTGCTTGTTGTGTCTCCTGCTTGAAGGAGATCTCCAAGGGCCTGTAGTGTGCTGGCCTCCTGTTCGGAAGTCTCAGGGACACAAAGAATTCACCCCAGCTCCCCTGAACTCTTCTGCTGTGAGTTCTGACCTGCCAAGAGGTGCCTGTGCCAGTTTTGTGCCTCTGGAGGCTGTTTCTGCTTTTTGGGAGCTGGAGGAAAAAAGAAGCTAAAACAACTACAGAAATCGACCCATTGCTCTTCTTGCAGCTGTTTTCCCCATGCATCTCCACGACGTGAAAAAAAATTCCACACATCGCTGCGCCTCTGCAGAAACCGCCACAGCGCCTGTTGCTGCTGCAAGAATCAACGCATCGAGGGATCGCGGATAAAAAGGACCAACGCAGCACCGCTCGACGCTGCCACATCGATTGCCGACGCATCCCGGATTTCCACGGATCATACCTGTGTGGCAAGTTCTTCTGACGCATCATCCACGGACAGGAACCGTCATGAAGAATCGACGCATCACTCCCTGTACAGACCGGATTCGATGCAACCCTTCCTCTGCATGCAGCGGGACTGTAGCATCGCCTCCCCAAGGTCTCAGGAGTGTCGCATCTCTTTGTTTTCCGGTGCTGCAGCTGTTTGGCTTGTGAACTTTGAGCATCTACAGGTACTTTGGTGAAAAGTCGTGCATCCATAGTTTTATAGGGTACGAATTCTTGAAACCTTTTAAAAGTCATATTTTTAACTGTGTATGTTAGATTCTTGTCGTTTTGGTCTTGTTTAGTTTAGATAAAGGTTTTTTTTTTAAAGGTTTTATTGAAATGTATGCATGTTACATACACAGCATTGTAAAGCGCTTTAGTTAAGAAAACAACCATAACAACATGCGGCTATAGAAAGGTACAGTAATGCATACATTCGTAGAGATCATTATGCATAAAGTGCAGAGCAGTATTCAGAACAAATTGACATAGTACATCAGCGCTATACATCAGAGCCAATTGCTGCATCCTTGTTTCGTCCTTTTGTGGCCCCCTACTCCTCGAACAGCGACGCTTCCTTTTAACACTTGTACACAGCTTGTATACCAGCCCAGTGCCTTCTTGCAGGTTGCTTGTTCATGCGTTCGGCGATAGACGACGTGACAGAACCAAACATATTGTGGTCTATGTTCATAGCAGTAGCTTTTACATGGGGTTTTGCAATTCCATAGCCTCTTTTCAAGAATGGCACAGATCTTCTAAACAAACTACGAGAGAAACTCCCCAATCCATTCCTGTACATAACAGGGGACCCGTGAATGTATGGTGGTACTCCGTATCCGGCCTGGTATCTGTAATAGTCCCTGTACATAGATGGGTCACTGTATGTTTTCACCACCATGATGCCTTCTTAATTGTCGCTGTCGTGTCTCAGTCTCAAATGAATCCTAAGAATAACTTTCCCGTATTTAAAGGACACCATCTCAGACTAGTCATCGAAGAACATAATTGAAATAGTGTAAAAATGTTTTTTAGAAACAGCTATATAATTGGCCTTGTTAAATTGAATATTGAGAATCGTATTATTTTCATCCTGAACCTGGACCCATCTTAACAATGGGGAATGGCTATCACAGATCAGCTGCGCCTCTACAATATCAATTTACACGAAAAGTCTATAGAACCCCCCGTAATATCAGGGCACGTGGGATCTAGTTTAACCTAACTTTTCATATGTTGCACAGCACCTCAACCCTTCCTAATTTACCATTGCACCTAAACACGGTATTGCGGTTTGGGGCTTTAAGAAACCTTTCTTCTGATGATATCTAGCATTAGAGGAATATTTGCATACCTTTCAATGCCGGATATGGATTTGTTGTTGGCATCGACAACACTTGTGATGGTTGGGTAATAGCCGTGTGGAAAGCCGAAGTGTATGTTCAAAGGGTCGTGTTCAAGCTTTATGTTAAATTTAGCCTAGTTCAGTGAAAATGTATTCCATGTTCTCGGGTATTGGATTTCTGGTAGGGCTACTACCCAATCCCCATTCAGGTCCACAGGTTTAGCCAATTTCACAGAGTAATTAGAAATCTGTTTTTCAGGAAACATGTCCTTAGAGGCGTTGGGTGGCAGGGGAACATAGAAGGGAGTTGTCTCAATCTTACCTACAGCTTACAGTCCTAAAACTCACACACCCTGCAGGGAGCTGGCCAACACCCAACTGATAAATTTCGTTTGACAAATGCCTGTCTATTAGCGCTGCTACCTTTTCTTTTCAGAATCTTTTCAATCCTAAAACACCCTGTGCGAATCATCAGGTACCATTTGTAACTCCTCCTTGTAAAAGACGCCTAACACCGCTTCCTCATCATAGTCCATTAACATGTAAATATACAACCCCTCTTTAAGCTCCACACTTTTCACTATAAATATCTGGTCATTAAAAGTATGCTGGTACCCCTTCGTAAAGACACCTTTCAGCTTTGAACACTTAACATGATCACCTTTTTTAAAAAGAGGTTTCTTCACCCTTGCAACAAAATGGCACCCGTATACCAATCCCCAGACATTTAAGGATTTCCCAGAAATTAACTCTATGGGCAATGTATTGATGGTTCAGTGATAACTAGCATTATAAGCATATATAAACATTTGCAGAACATCAACAGGTAGGTGTTGTAGGCCGTGAAATATTGCCTAATCTTAGACGTTAAAGTTCTGATAAACTGTTCAATAACAGCTGCTTTTACTTCTATGTTTGCTACAAAATGGTTAACAGAGTGCTACTTTAATAATTTCTGAAACAATTTGTTAAAGAATTCTTTTCCAGCATCTGTTTGTAGTTTTTGAGGGGTTCGCCCCTTCTCAAAGATGGCTTTAAAAGCTGCTGTCACAGCTAACCCCATTTTTATCGCTTGGTTCTGCTGCAAAAGCATACTTGTACAACACGTCAATGACAGTTAATATATAAGGGGCGCCATTATTATGTTTTGCTAAATCTTGAAGGCTGGTTATGTTCACCTGCCATTGATAATCAATTTGCGCATTATTGATTATAGGTCTATTCTTAAAACGCTGCCTGGCTGTTTTGTGGAGTGAATACGCCTCCTTCCCTGATAACCAAGTCTTCATCAGGGCTCTGTTTACCGGTTCATTTTCACCTAAAGCCATTATATACAGAGTTTCAGCGTTTCCAAAGCTGGCAACCCCTCTTGTATCATAATAACGTTTTCTTAATCAGGCCCCCGACATGTTATTATCCGCAACAGCCCAGAAAATGAAAGGCGCTGTTTTTTTGTGAGGACATTTTATTAAAAAAAAAAAAACTAGTAAAACATAAACAGATCATACTTTACATTTTCATAGTACATGTCTTATTAGTTTTTCACTTTTTACAGATATACACTCATTGGTTCTAGACTGACCTTCCATAGCTGCTTTTACAGCCGATTCCAAGGTGTAACGCATAGCCAGCTTGTGCAGTGATATTCTATTGTTTTGTTCTAAATAGGAGCACGTATGTAACATTAAATAAGAACGTACTTATTACAAACAGTCTTCGTGGGGCTAAAGAACCTGTTTTTCTATTTTTTAAATACATATTACAAATACGCCTTTCTGTGAGTCTTTCTATCATCTTTCTATCAAAGCATGTACACAACCAAGGCTTACCACATAGTTTTGAGCTTGGTTCACTGGCGTATCGAATCTCATTGAGTGCCGATGATAATATTTTCAGCATATCAGGGTGGACATATTTATTTTCGCGGAGAACCCATACACTACTCTTAACAGTTTATACACCTTTTATTAGTCTAAAAACGAAATAAATAACTGATAGTTCTTGATCTGTATGAGTCGCACAGGCACTCATGTGAAGCCTGCTGAGGATCCTTAATTTGATGGCTGTAAGAAAGGCTGTAATAAAGTCTGACACATGCTAGTACAACAGCTGCCGCAAAACCTTTAACAGGCAATATGGCATCATGGGGTGTGCCTGGAATTTCATTTTCACAAGTGATGCTCTTAGAAGCACAGGCACATTTCCTGCAAGCATCGTTGTTTTGGCATGTAGAACTTTCAGTCTGCTTTGAACACCACAGACAGTTACGTTGTTAACTTTTGAAGGCTGCCCCTCTGCCCTTGTTCTTTTTGGTGAGGCTCTCTACGGTTCAAGAGAAGAAAGAGAGACAATCAATTGGTTAAAAATAAAATACAGCAAAATCACATTTTTACTAACCTCAGCATTTTCACAGCACTCCGCAGCAGCTCTCAAATCTTGAGAGTCACAAAGGTCCATCGAGGCCCCACTGGCGTTGGAGCTTGCACCCGGCTGTTGCACAATGACAATCACGGGAACCACTTCCTCCAAACAAAACATATCTTCATATACAGGTAAGTTGGGAGGGACTATAGATTCTTCACCCTCTTACATGTCAAAGGAATTGCTTCCAGCATGCACACCACCATTACTTGAGACCTCACTGGTGCGACTGTCGACCTTAATCGGGAATGCCAGTCGGGGCCAATCCTTGAGACTGAGCATTTCCATCCGATGGCAAAGGTCATCATGAAAACCAGTAACATCGCAGCCCATGTCTTTAGGCGCTTCCTGTTGAGCATTCTCATCCAATACTGTATGTGTTATGCTACAATATCATCTATCAATAGTGGCCTGGTCGCCTGCCAACGGGGTCCTTTTGATGAATGGGCTGTATCTCTTCATATTGATATGGTGCTCTTTCTACATACCGACTCCTGTTTGCTGTACAGGGCAAATAAGAATGCCTTATATGTATTCTAAGCTCCCCTAAAAGAGGCGTACTCCTCCACATCACATCTTGGTCGCAGGGTGTTCCAGGGTTCTGTTTTGCTGGGGTCCCCAACAAGGCCACACCCTTCTGTTATTCCTTCCCAGGGACACGTGCCCCCTTATTTCAGTTTCGGGCGGGTTCCATCAAGGGACCAGAAGTCCCACTCAGTGGTGATATCATTTTCCAGGGTGGGTACCTGTCACTTTCAGGTGAGGAGTAAAGATATCCCTATTTTCTACTGGATCTTCCCCCACATGCAGATCCTGCGCTCCAATGTCCCCTTGCTGGTTCTGTGCATCCATATCCACATTCTCTTCTCAACCTCCTCAGCCTCTCGTGCTGCCCACAAAGCCCTTAGTGCCTTCGGCAGCTCCTCCTTACTGGCAGACCTTTTCATTGAGCATCCAACCTTTGCTAAACTGTTTAAGTTGATCCACTTTGTAAGACTGCAATATCTCAATCTCAAACACGCATTCTGCAACATCATTTGCTGGCTCACTGGGGATAGAGACATGTTATGTGGATACTTCACAAAAATAAGACCAAAAGTCAAAAAGTAGTATGTGGTCATATAATGGTCTTCACTAGTAGTGTACACTAATTGCTGTATGTCAAGTGCAAATACAAGTCTAAATCCTCGTCGCTGATCACCAATGTTAGAAAAGGGGGCCTCTAGTTGGCAAAGGTATGCACCTTGTCCAAGTGGAGACAATTGCTACTAGTAAGGATAAGGGAGTAACACACACTTTGATAACCCCTGCTCACCCCCTTGGTAGCTTAGTACGAGCAGACGGGCTTATCCCACAGACAATGTTTAAACTAGTCTCACCCAGACACATAGAAATACAGTGAAAACACTACAAATGGACACCAAACAGTTTAGAAAAATAAAGTATTTTTATCTAAACCAAACAAGACCAAAACAACCAAAACTCAACATGCACAATCGAAAATATGACTTTTAACAGGTTTCAAGCAATTCTGTCCATAAAAATCTATGGATTCGTGATTTTACGCAGTTTACCTTAGATGCATCAACATTCACAAGTCCGGACAGCTTCAGAGAAGGGAAGCGTCGAAAAACACAGTGATGCATCAGTTCCTCAGTTCTTAGGTAAGCGATAGTACGCTGTACGCAGGTGAAGTAATGCATTGATTCTTTGGCCGCATGGCGGCGGTGCATGGAAATTATTCCCGCCCGGCAGACGCTAAAAGGGCGATGTGTCAATTTTCTTGGCTCCTTCAAGATTTTTCGGCTCCTAGCAACAAGAGCTACCTCCAGAGGCCCAGAACTGAAACAGGCCCCTCCTGGCAGGTAAAATCTCCCTGCAGTGGAGTTCAAAGAAACTGGTGGTGAAGTATTTGTGTCACTGAGACGTCAGAACAGGAGGCAAGCACACACAAACCCTTGGGGATTCACAGCAACGTTACAGTCTTTGTTCCCTCCTTGGCAGAAGCAGCAACTGCACATCAACCCAGCAAAGCAACAAACAAACAGCAAAGGGGCAGTCTCCTCCTCACACCTCGTCAGCTCTTCTTCCTTGGCAGAGGTTCCTCTTGATTCCAGAAGTGATCTAAAGTTCTGGTATTTTAGGTCTAATATTTATACCACTTTTTAGGTCTCGGCCTAGGCAGCACATGCGCTGTCTGGTTGAGAGATGCTGTATACAGTATAGTGGGGGAAGCTCCGCCCACTTTCCTCCTATCATTTTCATTGGCTGCAATTCTAAGTGCTGCTTTTTGATTGGTTTTCAGGAACTTAATCCCGCCTCCTCACGGCCATGTTGTCATTTTCCTCCTGCCGAGGCTATCGGCCCCTCTACTTTCACAACAGTTTTGTTACCCAGCCTTTCCCCACTCCCTCCCGTAGTCCGTACCTTCTTGGACCATCACCACCCACAACACCCCTCCCATCCATGCCTTCTTTCACGCATGCACATCTGTTGAAAATGAATCGGTCTCTCGTAAATACGAGTCCTATTGCATTTTCAGTGCTTGGTTGTCCTGTGATTGGTCCATGGATTCGCACTCTTTGTTGCATGCGCCTGCACCCGCCCCTCAGTCACAGCCGCTCCATCCCAGCGTCAGCCTGCCACAGCTTTCCTGCTGCATAATGCCAGAGGCACAAATTAACAATCCACCCCCAATGTAACAGCTCAAACATTGTAAATGACACGAGAAGCGCATCCCATTAATTGGTGCTAAAAACTTCCTATATGTCTGCCAAGAGTGGGTCTCAGAAGAATGCTGGGATTTGAAGTCGAATATTTCGATAGAGTTTGGATATAGCGTTCCACAAATAACAAACACCACAATTCTGAATCAACCAATGGGATACTGAACTACTCGAGTGACAGCGTTCATCAACAAAAATCACAATGAGGGACCAAGGGGAATTAAACACAACTAAAACACACGCTACAATAATCTGATTTCTGTAATGGGTTATTATAGCGCAAACTTGGTCCAAAAAAATCGAGCGCTTACATGAGCACGAGATTACATTATACAAGGTCTTTTTTTTTTTTTTAAGCAGGCTGGAGGTTCAAATATTTGTGCATAGTCATAGGATGTTGAGCCCATGCCGGGACTCAGTCAGTCAGTCAGTAAATTTAAATTTTTGGATCATTTACATCGCCTTTTTTGTGTATTGGCCCAATAATTGCCCCTTTCCAGCTATCTGGCAGGATTCCTGTAATTAGTATCCTCTGAAACATCTTCGAAAAGAACTCGGCCCACCACTCTGGATTTGTTTTTATAACAACTGCTGGTAGATTGTCAGGACCTGCTGCTCGTGTTAATTTTAAATTTGATATAATACTCTTAATATGATCTGTGGAGAAGTGCTCCTTCACATTTTCCCTGACCCCTGGCCAATTATTTGCTACTATTTCATCCTTCCTTGGCCATTTGCCATAGATTTCTTCAAGGTGACTTTCCCACTTATCTTCCAGAACCGAACACTGCCAGATCCCTACAAATTTCTAGGGGTGGGCGGAATTTGCGTAAACGCGTTACGCGAATCTCCGCGAAACGGTAAAAATCTCCGCGAACACGCCGAAATTCCGCGAACACGCGGAATTGCTTGTTCGCGATGCTTTTTTCCTGTTCGCAATCGCTGTTTGCGTGCTCGGGAGGAAATATCTTGCGAACACGCATTTTGAGAACGCGAACAAGCAAAAAAATTCGCGAAGCCGCGAAACGCAGATTTTTGGGCAATTTCGCGTTCTCCGGGGAACGCGAAATTACTCAAATTCCGCAAATTCCGCGAACGGAGCGGAATTTGCCGCCCAGGCCTACAAATTTGCCCATATATTCTTGCATCATTATCCAGAAGAACTTTGACACTTTTATCTTCAATTGCCTCCAGTAAGTTCATCCAGCATCTATCTTTATAGGATCATTTTTTTTCTCTGATGGTTGCCTTATATTTCATCCTTAATTTCTTAAGTTCATGCAATAATGCATCATTATAAATATCTCTTAGGCATCTTTCTTTCCGCCTAATAGCGGCTTTTACTTTTCGGCAGTCGTCATCAAACCATGGTTTATTATTTGAAGGTACTTTTGGTCCGTTTTGTGGCCCATAGTTACCCCGTTTAATATTAATCCTGAGGCAATCTACTAGTTGCCTTATCATATCCTCATACCAGGATAAATCCTCTCCTGCTGGTCGATTTTCTATTTCCACTGTTAATTGAAGTGCACTCAATTTCCTTATATGGTCATCACTAATCCTAGTTATAAAACGCTTCGGGTATTCCACGTCTACTTGTAACACTTTTTGCCTCTGCGGACCCCTGTTTACTTGTAATACTATCATCAGTGGGTAATGGTCACTACCATCTGCCCTACCTACTTCAAAGTGTTTGATTAAATGAAAACTCCATGCCTGAATAAATGCATAATCTATGGGGCACTTTTGCTGCCCTATTTTAAAAGTGCGCTTTGCAGGCCGATCCGATTCCTTTCTTCTATTTACGCAGAACAGGCCCATAGCCCCCAGCAGTTTACCTAGCTCCACGTCTTGGTTTGAGCTACCGCACCTAGGGAACTTCTCAAACTCCATGTTATATACTCTTAGCAACTCCCTCTGCCAAGAGTCAGTTTTTTGGGGGTCTAGTCTGTGATTAAAGTCACCCAGTAACAATAACACATCTCTTGGATATGTATCTTGTAACATCTCCAAGTCCTTTTTTAATCATTCCAAATCTGCTTTATACTCTTTTGTTCTGCCTTTACATATATACACATTTACAATGCATAAACCTTCCCCATCTACATTATTATTCAATATCAACACTCTGCTGCCTAAAGCCCAGTTACACTTAAGTTCAAGTGATTCTATACTTGTCGCTATCCTTGTTGAAACCAATGTTATCTGGTCCCCTGATGGTCTCCCAAATCTATTCTTTTTTCCAAGCTTTACATGATATGTAAAGCCTTCCATAGCAAGGGTTTCGTCGCACAGCCAAGTCTCCTGTAAACAGACAATATCTGTCTTCCTTAGAATATCTTCGAAGTTTTCATGATCACATATTCTTTTATATCCATTTACATTCCAAGACAGTATGGCTAGGCTGTGCAACAACCCTTGTTCCTCATCAACCTTACTCAGATCCCCATCTTCTTCTTCATCGTCCGTAGATGTAATTTCTCCAAGTCTATTCCCTATCCGGGCATCTACCTCATCCCACCCTAAGTTTTTAGGGGTTATCGTAATTTCGAGGGCTTCTTTCATATCCCGTCCTGAACTGATCATTTTTATTTGCCTTTCTCCCAACCCTGCATGATTCCTAAGAAAAGGTTTCTCTTGTTTCTCTCTCAGCACATCCTCTCTTATTAATATCCTAATTCCTTCCCTTTGCATCTCGGCTTCTGCCTTTTCCAGTGCTACTTTTATTAATGCTGAGTGGAGTAAAACCTTTGTTATTTCTTGTCCTTTAGTGTACATCAGGAACCCCACTTCTTTTAGGTCTTCTGTACTTACGTATCTTAAACTAGGACATTTTGAGAATGAGGAGAGGAGTTGAGCACGATTTAGGGGGTTTAATTTCTTGGCTCTTTTCCCTCCCTTTTTATATCCTGTTGGTTCTAAAAATAGCCATGTATCTACGGGCCTATCTTGCCGCATATCTAATGATCTTTCTTCTAACGTTTCTTCCCTTCTTTGATAGGTTACTTCTTCTTTACCTCTATTCCTGCACCTCATCCCTGGGACTGGGTTACTGGGCCCTGCAGCTACAGACGGCTCCATCCCCCATTCTTGAACTACGACCTCCTTTTCACCTGGGTATTTCCACCAAGCCCCCTAGAGCTCATTGCCATATTTTTCCCTAGTTTTCTCTCAGGTCTTCCGGTACTCGCTCCTGTTTCTTCACAAGTTAGCTTTTTTATTCCTTGCCTTACTACCTTATCCCTTTTCCTTGGCCTTTGCTCTAAACTTACCCCCTTCCCTTTCTCCTGATACTTTGTGGATGGGTTTCTAGGTGGGGCCTTTTTTCCCCTTCTTCGCCCCCGGATATTTTGTTTTATACACCACCTTTCCCCAAGTCTCTTTATAATCATGGGACAACGAGATATATATACCGATGGTTCTGCCTCCTTAGGACCACTCACTTCTCCCACATCTATCCCCTTATCCACAATTATTTCCTCCTGTACTTCTACAGCTCTTACTAAAGATGGCATTAGATTTTTGATCTGTGTCAGCTCCCCAATTATAATCCTAAATTGATTGCTTTGCGTTTTTAGAATTTCATTGTTTACAGCTGATACCTCAAGAATTCCCTGTAAGGTTTCTGCAGCGTCAGCATTACCTCAAGCATGGATAAACTGGAGGAGCCTGTCACCTCCAGGCTATGGGGGGGGGGGAGACCTGATAAATCCACTTGGGTATCATTGGAGAATTCCAGTCTTACTCTCCCAATCATACTTGATATCCTCTGGGCAGAGTCTTCATCACATGAGGATTTACTCTGTTTTGTTCTTTCTTCCTCCTCCACCTCTACATCTCTGTTCTGCGTAGGTAGCGACTGGAATAGCCGTGGCGAGGAAGACAAACGTGGTTCCATCGGGATCTCCGCGATACTAAAATTAGTCTGATTCAAGTTCTCCACGATTAGTACGGCATCATCCTCCACAATTAGTGGTGTCTCTATCACTCTCATCTCTTTATCTGATCTCTCCTTCGGAAAATGTTTGCCGATAAAGTCCTTAATAGATTTTGAGACTGCCGACCCGCCTTTCGCGCTTGCCGATTTCAAAGTTGTCAATGTTTTCTGCGGGCTTGCGCTCAGAGAGGAGGTAGGCCCCGTCGCTGGTGTTTTACTCCCGGGTGGTGTAACCATATCACCATTTGTGTCGTTCAAACCTTTTGGTAAAACAGTTATATCATCCCTCCCAAGGCTTTTATCTCCTATTTTCTTAAGAATTTTTGGGATTCTCCTCGTTTTAGCTCTCCCTGGGGCCATTTCTTCTGCTTTTCTTGGCGCCTTTCCTCCTGGATATGTACAATTTTATTTGATGACTTTCCCTTTGCTTCCTTTAATGAGCTAGACTTCGGGAGCATGAGGGCTCTTGGCTCCCTGTATACTTTAGTTTCCCCTTGATATATTTTAAAAAGAATGGGGACGCACTATCTTTTCAACTTACCTCTGGTCTGTGGGCCCGCGCTCTACCTCCACCACTTCCACCACTTCTCAATTTTTATCAGCTTACTTCTTCAGTCTGCTTCCAGTCCAATTTCTCCTGCTCGCTGGACTTCAACGCTAGAACTTTACTACTGGATTAAATTTCCATAGGGCGCAGCATTTCCCCTTCTATGCTTTGTTTAGCTTTGCTTTGTTTAGCCGTCTGGAGCCGTCCGGAGCCTCTCGAGAGGCAACTCTCTACTTCCCCTTGTCTGGCTAGGTTTTCTAGCGGCCACGTCGCAACCGGGGGATTGCTGCCCCAACTGCTGCTCGTGGTCAAGGTCGCAGCTCGTGCCTCCCGCTCTTCCCGTTTTTACCGGGCTCGCGGTCCACAGCGCGTCCGTTCGTGTAGTTTGCAGTTTTTTTTTGTGCCGGTCTGCAATTTACGCAAGGTCTCGGGGGTCTCAGGGCTCAGATCTCGGCTGCCTCTGCCGATTGCAGCATCTGTACGAAGTGATCAGCTGACCGGAGGTGCTGCACAGACAGTGGGAAGTGGGAGGTTCTCTACGAGCGCGTATACCGTACCGCACAGAACACAGAGTCACTGCGGAAGTAATTCTGAGGCAGCTCCCAAAACGAATCTGGGACTCGAACCCGATTCCCCAGTTCCTAAGCCTTCAGCTCGTACCATTAGGGCGTGGGTACATCTCCTCCCATATTGTCCAGGCAGTGCGTTTTTTGGCCCACACTTCTACTCAGTGTTGGGACCATATTTTCATGTAATTGCGGCGAGCAGTTTGCATACAAATGCGGAGCAAGGCAGGTGCTAATTTACCCTTCTCGGTCTCCATAGAAAACGTTTTAAAAGGTGAATCGGAGAGACAGTTTTCAGCCTCTCTACTGACGGAGGCCAGATTTAAAGCACGTAATATGCCTTCATTGGACGGGCAGGCGTAGAAAGATTTTGGAAAATGTGAACACAATAAAGAGAGTTCTGAAGAGTATTTCGTTTGCGGAGGACACGAGACTCAGTAGCGTAGTCAGAGTGTCATGGGCCCTAGAACAAGAAAGGAAATGCGCCCCCGTCCACAGTTTGGAATCTAAACTACAGCAATCAGTGGGTCCCTCTGATCTCTGGGCCCCAGTGCCACTGTACCTGCCGCATCAATGGCAGCTCCGCCCTTAACAAAACTTTGCACTTCAAAGTTGCAATATTAACATGGAACAGCTAAAAGAGGGGGGTTTGGGGGCAGCATAGAGAAATAGAAACCCTACAACAAGTGTGTGGGGGTGGGAGAGCGAACCAGCAAGGAAAATGTCAAAAAAGGACGTATGTGAGGCCCACCCCCGCCTTGAAGGGATGGGGTCCCCCAGAGGGCTGCATCCCCCCACCCTTGTTAGCTAGCGTCTACGGGGGTATCACTTCACCGAGTCACAGGCGGTGCCATAGTTGTTTTTACTCCCACACCAGTATTTTCCGCTACCACGTCAATAACCCCCTTACCTCAAGAAGGGTCCTCCTTCTCCGGCGCCCTCCTGTGTTAAAAGAGTTCTGCCCCTCCGAGACCCAATAGAAGCGCGTGATGGCACCTCTCGGCAGGGAGGGGAGTATAGCCATGTGGGCGCTCAGGGTCAGACGGGGCCCGGTGGCCTGCAGACAGTGGGGCCTCGGGGCTGCTCATGGTCCCAAGGGAGTCAGAAACACCGGTCAGAGAAAAAACATATATCACACCCCTCCCCGCGGCAGGTCTCTTATAGAGCCCGAGGGGCTGCAAATGCGGCTGAGATACCTGCCGGGCCTCACTGGAGGGGGAGGGGCATGAGTGTGCGGTTAGAGGGTATATCTGTACATTGAGAGGGTTCGATCCTCACTGGAGAGGTGTTAGGGGGCACCTGTACAGGGTGAGTGAATTCGGGTCTCGCGGGAGGTAGCTTAGGGGGGGGTGGTATTTGTGCATGGTAAGAAGATTTGGTACCGGAGGTGCAGCATCTTTTGGCAGGGTGGGCAGGGTAGTCTCCCAACACCCAGTTGGTACTTTCTGACCCTATGTTCACTCAAACTGGAATCCCGACTTACATAATGTTTACAACATAAGCTCTTTTTTGAGGTTCGGCTCTCAAGCCTGGGCTTTACTATTTACTAACCATTTTCATCCGGTAATTAAGCACAGCCATTTCTATTAATGTGAATCAAGACTTCAACTCCCAGAATGCATTTCGTTTAAAATAAAAGCTCAGACAGGGCATAGCATCTTCTATAAGATGGGGTCATCTGGTAATGTTTTTCCTTTGGAAGTAAGGCAGAGCTTCCAAGTCCATGCGTATTTTTCATCCTACTAAAACTAATCACTGCTGTCACTATTGTGCTACATACACTACTCATACTGCTATCCTACAAACTATATTGTCACTGCTTACTACTAACACTGCTATCCTGCTGACTATTGTCACTTCATCATACTAATCTACTGTCACTGCTGTACTGGACACAACATTGTCACTGCTAGTCCTGTAGCTCTACTGTTACTTTTGTACTGCTTTCATTGCTGTCACTGCTATCTTGTTAACATTACCATTAATGCTCTCATGCTAACTGCTGTCACTGCTCTCCTGGTAACTCTACAACCACTGGTGTCTTGCTCCTGCTGACTGTACTAATGGTACTTTACCTGCTGTTTCTATTGTACTTGTACTCCCGTTACTGCTCTCCTGCTGATACTGTCTTTCTCCTCCCTCCTCATACTGTTGTTTGTGCCATCCTGTTGACTGATAACTGTTACTGCTCTACTGATAACTGCTGATACTCCCGTCAGTGCTATTGTGTAACCTCTGCTGTCACTTTTATCGTGCGCAGTCTATCACTGCTATCCTCCTAGCTCTGCAGTCACTGCTGTGATTACTACTGACACCAATGTTCTGCTACTGCTCTTACTACTTTTTTACGAATTATGCTGTTATTACTAATGTACTAATGCTGCTGTCACAAAGCTACTCACGCCCCTCTTACTGCTCTCCTGCTGCTATTCTGTTCTTCTCCTTTACTACTGCTACTGCTGTCCTGTTAACTGCTAATACTGCTGTGAGTGCCTACTGCTGTCTTTGCTATTCCTGGCACTTCTGTTACTGCTGCCCTACTCACACTTCTGTTACTGTTGCACTCCTCACACTACTATCACTTCTGCTATACTAGCACTACTATTAATGCTCTCTTGCTAACTTTTATCACTGCTCTCCTGGTAACCTATTAGCCGCTGCTCCCCTGGTACAATACAATACTGTCCCACTGTTACTTCTGTGATCTTACTCCTATTACTATTCTTCTGGTGAAATTGTATTTGTTCTCCTTATATTACTGTTATTGCTAAACTGCTCAATCTGCTGATACTGCTATCATACTAACTTTGCTCATACTGCTGTTCTGCTAACACTACGAGCAATGCTCTAATGGTACCTTCTATCACTACTCTATTGCTCCTGCTGTAACTGCTTTACTACTAAAACTGCTGCATTATTATTCTGCTACTTCTGAAGTCATTGCTAACCTGTTAACTTATTCATCTGATACTAAACACAGTATATTAATATATTTATAATAGCAACTACACCACTAAACTCATTAATATGCCGAGACCAATTGGCATTGCCAATGCTTGTTCTCTTTGTAGTCTTTGTTGCAAGAGTCTTTGAGCTCAGTAAAAAGCGGTTCTGTCCTCCCTGGTCTAGTTTCGGGGTGAACACCCCTGAAAAACAATCCTAGCAGGTTCAGAAGACAGGCTCCCTCCTATTGGAAAAAGAGAGAGGTTGACTGAGAGCGGAGCAGTTTCAAAAGGTATTGACACTATTGCACATTTGAGTATAAACATGCTACTCTGGGAGATTCTAGGTCATTCTTTGTAAGGCCAGATGCTGTCCCTACCATTCCTCTCTCTCACATTCCCAGAAAAGAAGTCAAGAATTACTCCTCCCAAGCTTCCTCCCATGAGCCAAGATCTATTGTCCTCTACCAGGAAGAGATTTACGCATCTCATCAAGATTACCTTTCCTGCCACTGCAGGAAAAAGAGTGCCCAGCATAACTGAAACAGTAAGCGGCTTCTCATTCAAAGATTAAACTGTCTTTATAAAATCTTCTTTGCAACATATATAGCAAAAAGCTATGCTCACCACTAAATTAGATTTTGGGTAAATATAATATTTGTATGCAGACAGTGCCTGAGGCATTGTTGTAACTTGACTTTTTAACAATTTTTCTTTTATTCCTCGGTTTTTATTTACTGTATAAAAAGCTAAGTAAGCCTATGCAGTAAAAATAGCTTTTATATCCTGCTACTGCAACGGCATACCAAAATAAATGTATGACAGATTCCACTTTTGTAAATTAGGTCATGTTAGCTCCAAGGCACAACTTTTAGGTGACTTAGATAAACTCAATTGTGGGTTTATGCACACCAAACACAGTTTCCTACAACATGGACCCGTTCACACAGTCGTTCATGACTGCAGTGGCAGACCTAAAATTAAAATGTTTGCAGTTAAACCTGCATGGGCATCAATTCACCAAAATGCCTGGGGTATTTGAACTTTACTTTGTGTCACATACACAGGCTTGCACATACACACACATTCACACACTTTCTCTCACATAAACATACTCTCACCCTCAACACCCTACAACATACATTTAAAAGCATTTTTACTTACCTTAGCTACCAGACAGTGTCATTTTCCAGCTAACTGCACTCTATTTTTCTTACACCAATAGTGAATTATTATAGTCACTATTTGCATAATAAAAAATTGACAGAAAGCCAGGAAAGTGGAGTCCCAATTAACTTCCACTGTGGTTTAGGCACTGATTTTAACTCTTTCTATGCATGCTGCAGAGAACCCATAGAAAAAGGAAAGAACAAGGAGAAATAAAGATATTTCTCCTCGTTATGCCTCACATTGGGAAGAGCAGGTTTTTGGTAAAGTCCCAGGTCTACCACTTCTGGCAAATTTGGGAATTCATCAAGGTCCATGGATGTTAGGTGGGAACACCCAATGCAGTGCCCATGGAAAACACCTCAGTGGCGCAGAGTAATTCAACCAAGATTTGCGCTGTGTTGCATTACTCGAGATTTATGAAGCCACTCAAGGCCATGCAAGGTGGCCTTGCGTGGCTTCATAAAGCTCATTTAGAAGTTGCATCGCTCTTGCACCACGTTACATGGCGCAAGTGTGATGCAAAAGGGCTTGTTAATATGCCCCTTGGGGCCATATTTATGAACTTTGTGGCAAAGAGCAACAAAACAAGTCACCTTGCTGTGCTACCCTGTATCACAGGGAAATGGCTGGAATGCATTGTATGTATCCAATACTGTGCATTCCTGTCCTTTTCCCTTGATCTGGGGCCATTTTGGCATCCTAGCGCCAATGCAGGCGCCCTTCCACCATGGTTCAAGGGTTTCTGTGTTGTAGGCAGGATATTTTTTGTGCAGAAAGGAGCACGTTCCTATACATCAAACAACACTTAGACACTTTTTCTTCTTTCTATGTCTGTTGCAGAATGCAGCAGACATTGAAATAGGAAAAAACGCGGAGAAATAAATATTTCCCCTTGCTACGCCTCTCCTAGGGAGACAAATCTCTTTGGCACATTCCCAGGTTTACAAGGTCTTGTAAATCAGGAATGCTGCAAAAACCATGGGTGTTGCATGGGGACACCCATGCAATGCCCATGGAACTATTACCCAGGGTAGAGTAACACTGTACAGTGATTTGCGCCACGCTGCGTTACTCCATATTTTTGGAGCCATTCAAAGCCATAGAGAGTTGCTTTTGTGGCTTCAAAATTTTTACTTAAGGTTCGAGTCGCTATGGCACTACGTTGCGAAGTGCAAGAGTTATGTAAACCAGGTCCTAAATATGGCCCTCAGTGTTTAGCAGTGGGTTACTCCATCACATATCCTGACCTCCTAATTCCAAATGCTGTAGGATATAATACCCTTGAAGGAAGGTGGTCAGTAGATCCTTCCTGGTTGTATTGGTGTAACCCATCCTCTAAATCAGACACTGAGCTTGGACTAAATACCCCTCATTCCTCATCTTTCCAATTAAATATGAGTGTGTTAGGAAAGTAAAGGATCACTACATTGCTAAGATTTCTCTCAGAATAATATATATTTTTTAAGTGAATTGGGGGTTTAAAGGTCTACCTGATTTGATGTGCACTCTTGAAAATATGTAAATAGGTAGGTGTTTATGTTTCACTACATAGCATATGCCTTGTTAGTTTGATGTAAACCTATACTTCACTCCATAAAGTGTCCTGTCATTGCATGTTTGGTAGTCTACGAAAACTGCATAAAATAGGCATGCAATCCATGAAGTTCACAATAACTGCGCAACTTCTTGTATTCAAATTGTGGCATTAGCATCCGAAGTTCGCAGGAAGCATTCCTTGGTGTAAAATAAAAATATTTACTTTATTGCCTCGTTCCACACTGCTAGCCATTTTCACCAATTATATGTTTGTATTCCCTTTTACTATTGTCAGGCGGGCTTTTGAATGATTCATGCTGAATACAAGTGTAAATCTTTTCAGAATTCAGTTTACCCATCCAAAACTGCTTTTGTCACTAATATAACTGCAAACTTTCACCTACCTTTGCCCTGGGTAAATCAGATCATCCTATTGACTAAAGTGGAAAACAATGTATGGGAAAAAGCTCCAACTTATCCGGTTCTAAATGCGTTTAAAGCTCATGCCTGCAAAGCCACACCCAACACTTAACACGATATTTAATACAGGTATCAAGGCTCCTGTTCTAAGGCCAGGTGATAAATAGTTGTGAGGAAACACCCTTCTGACTCATTTCAAAGTGCAGCGACTTTACAACATCAAGAGCTACCGGCATACAACTTTAAAACAATGCATTCGCCCTGCAAGCAAGGCATTCTCTGTCTGTGCTTTATACACTTGTAGAAGATATCGAAATCACACAATTTGTATAACATGTACAGTTATATACGCAATGTACTGTCCTCTGGTTTTGTTTTTGAAAATGAACAAAATAGGTTCCTGGCCGCAAAACAAGTTTTGGCGCTATTATACGTCCTTGATAGTAACTAAGGCAGTGCTTGGTGCAAACACCTTTTACAACTGTGTTATTGTGACAAACATACTTATAACCACATGTAATATATAGATTTGCTTAGCAGACCTAAAGAATATCTATATATTTAAAAAACCATAGTTATTCTGCATATTTGTATAAAGAAATACACATACATAGATACAATCATATAATCAAATTATAAATGTTTCCATACACAGGGATATGCTTTACATTAGTGTTTGGTGGTTATGTAGGAAAGAGCCACCTCTTGAGTAGTCTTCTGGAGATAAAATGTGATAAAATGTTTATCCATGGATCTTATGTTTGGGGGTAATGAATTCCATAGTTTGGCTGCTTGAACAGAGAACGGTGTACCACTTATGGTCTTTTTCTTACATGGTGGGGTTTTGAGGTGAGAGACAAAGGTATTAAGGAGCTTTGCAGATCTATAAAAGCATAACATCCTCCACTCGTAGAGGGTGAGAGTGCAAAACTGAAGAATGATGCAGCTTGCTGCAAATAAAGCATAGAGATGAAAATCAAAGGGAACTAGTGTACAACTGAAGGCTTCCCTCAAAATGTGGCAAAATGAGAGGAGTAAGGTCATATCATTTTTGCTTTTGTTGGGGATCAGGGGAATGTCTTATGAAGTAGGACATGGTCAGAAACTGAGGAGTTAATTGTAAGAGTTGAGGAAGACACTAAAGGTCAGATATGTGTAGAAAAAAAGGAATGCAGGGGAATTTCCTACACAAAAAATCCTACTACAAGACAGCCATACTATTTCCCTTGATAAGCACTCACTATAATCACCCATTTTAGCTCTGTAAGAATCAAGGCTGCAGAAAACACACACAAAATAAGCTATCTTGATGACAGCCTACTCTGTCCCCAGACTAAACATTCATTGGAGGATTTGGTTGAAAATTGAAATCAGTATGCGTAGGAACCACAATCCCATCTAAGAGATTTTTATAGAGCTCTATACACCATGAGGGCTGAGTGATGGAAAAACTCTGTTACTCTTTTGAACTTGATAAAGTGTCTTTCAAACTCAGGAGAGGGTAATACAAAGAGGCAGCACCAGAACATGAAGAATCCAATGTTCTTGGATACTTGACCACCATCTTGCATCCATAAACTAAAAACAATGAAAAAGAAAAAATCTCAACTAAACAAACTTGGTAGAATCTAACCAGGTGGCTTATGACACCCCAACAATCATATTCACATGAACAACAATCTCTGCTGACAAAAGATTTTATACTTTTATTCTTGCAAATCGACTGCCTTTCTTTTTTCCATCCACTAATAGGAGAGCTTAAGTTAAGTTTAAAACCATTGTAAATCACTTTGCAGATTCATTACTCTTTTTTTTTGGTGATGTTATGTTATGTTATGTTATCTGAGTTTATATAGCGCACAGCTGCTGCAGCAAAGAGGCGTCCTAGTGCTGCCAGTGTCAGAAGGATCAGGGCTAAGAAACAAAGCAGTTAGGCGCGAGGAACATACAAAAAGACAGGAAATGACTAGGCCAAGGAAAAAAGAAAAGTTTTGATAGCTTTCCTAAAGTTCAGGAGGGAGTCCATGCTACGAATCTAGAGAGGCAACTAATTCCATAGCTTGGCTGCCAAGCAATGAATGGATCGACCCCCGGCCCGAAGGCGCTTCACACGGGGCGCTGTAACCAGATGCTGGCCCAGGGAGCGCAATTTGCGAGTTGGGACATACGGGGCTAGCAGGTTAACTAGGAGACTGGGCGATGCAAGCTTCAAGATCTTAAAAGATATGGAGAGAGCCTTAAATTGGATCCGCTTGGCCATGGGTAGCCAATGTAACCTCCGGATGGCACCAGTAGAGGAACAATTACGCGGGAGCCCCAACAGGGCTCTGACGGCAGCATTTTGGACACGCTGCAATCGCATTACCTCAGCCTGATTAGCCCCCAGAAGGAGTGAACTAGCATAGTCTAGTCTGGATAGAATGGCTGATTGAACTTCAATAGAGGCCTAAGTCCCCGAAGAATGCCAAAACAGGTACCAGCCACCTTTTTTGTATGCTCTTGGAAACTGAGGGTAGAGTCCATCCATAACCCCAAGTTCTTTACCGCCAATTTAGGGGTGGGTGTACTACCAAGAGCGTTAGGCCACCATTGCTCACTCCAAAGGCTCCAGTCCTGCCCCACTAACAATACCTCTGTTTTATTAGCGTTTAACTGGAGGCAGTTTATGGTCATCCACTCCGCAACGGCGGCCAGACCACTCCTAAACTTAGAAGCATCCTGTGTGGAACCCTCAGAGAGGGCCACCACCAGCTGCATATCATCTGCATACGAGACCATGGTGAGGCCCATATTCCTGGTCACGGTTGCAAGAGGCTGCATATATAGATTAAACAATACGGGGCTCAGTGCAGAGCCCTGAGGCACCCCCTGACTGATGGAATGAGCCTGGGAAAGAAACGGGGGGCCGACACTCGGAATGATCTCTCTGTCAGAAACGACCTGAACCATTCTAGTGCTAGGCCCACAACACCAGCTTCCTCCAGACGCTGTAGCAGGATCCTATGCAAAACTGTGTCAAATGCGGCACTTAGATCAAGCAGGATCAGTGCCGCCGTGTGACCGGAATCAAGGATGGTCCGCAGATGTTCTGTCACAGCCAGGAGAGCAGTCGCCGTGATGTGACCGGAGTGGAAACCATTCTGAGAGGGATCCAAGATGTTATTGGTGTTCAGGAATCTCATTAATATGTTATTAACATGAGCCTCTGCGATCTTAGCTACCCAAGGAAGGAGGGATATTGGCCGACAGTTTTCCAGTTTTGCCAGTTCAAGCAAAGGTTTTTTAACTATAGGGGATACCCTCGCCTGTTTCCACGGCACAGGGACCACAGCTGTTGGAAAAGAGGTGTTAACAACCTGGCACAGAGGGGCTAGGAAGAGAGGAAGTGAGTGCTTGAACTGGACGGGTTTTAAAGGATCGGCCGGAGAGCCGGATTTAACTTTCCTACTCAATAGAATAAACTCTTCCTGCATGATACTGGGAATAGCAGCCAGAGAATACAGTGGAGGAGATCCACATAGAGCAACAGGAGGAGGAAATCCTTGTGGAAAGGACCGATAGATGGTGTCCACTTTGTCAACAAAAAAAGTTGCCAGGTCCTCACACTGTTGCTCAGAAGTATTCATGAAAACTCTGAGGTCCCTGAGAATCTTAAAGATACATTTGGCCGGATTAGGACTTAGCTTTATTTCATTAGCATAATAGGCCACTTGGACAGTACAAATAGTTCTATGATAGTTTTTAATAGCGGCCAAATAGAATTTTTTAGCGGCATGGTCATATTCCTTTCTCCACGCGTGCTCCAATTTCTTACACGCTTTCCTCAATACAGTCAGAGAGTCATTATACCAGGGCTGGAGTCCAAAGTGCGGCCCTTTAACCATTTAGCTGGAATGAGGGAATCCAGCACTTGGAAAATCCAATTGCAGAAAGATCTATAGCCCACTTTTGCATCGTTGTGTGGTTCCGTGAGGTTAGCAGCAAGAAGCGTGTGAAAATCCTCCAACCTCAGTTTGCGCCAAGGGCGTCTAAAGACGGGCAGAGGAACAGCTTTGTCAAGTGGCTCGGGGGCAGGGAAGGACATAGATACCAAAGAATGGTCCGACCAACCTACGGGTTTTAGGGCTCCCCACCGTAGCAAGAGGAATATTAGAAAAGATAGGATCTAGTGATGGAGCGGGTAGTACACATTTTTGTATACCCCCCCAAAATTGCATGTGCAGGCTAATTAGTATAATCAATTAATTATAACCATATTAAATGTTTGAAGTGGAATACTAATCAATCCTATTAATGTATGAATTACACGTGGGATTTGCATTTGCATGGCCAAAAATAATTTGTAAACTAATTTATGTATGCATTCTAATATTAGAAAATTAGAATATTGCATGATATATGTTGCTTTTGTGACGTTATTGTAAGTCGCACCAGATGACATCACTGGGTGAATATAAACGCTTTGAATGTTACTATTCTGCTAGATAATTACATACACATATGGGAATTAGTAAGGGTTTAACATTTTATTAGCCATTTCCATGTTTTAATTACTTTTTGTGTTTGTTTTACTTAAGTTGACCATTTGGGCCTATCATAAAATGACGGCCCTTTTGACTCGACGCGACTGACAACACTCCACGAGGTTTTGGTTGAAGTGCGCCTGTGCTACAGTGAGCAACAGTGGCCTCGTCCTGACCCCAGCCAAGCTGTACTAACCAAGGACATACTGGGAGAGTTGCCAGATTCACCAAACAATGGACTCTCTTTAAAAACCGGAACCCACAAGTGTGATGACTTAATAGAATAGACTGTGTGAGAACTTTACCAAACGACCCTAAACCCTCCAATCAGGATTGCTGAAAACCAATATTTGTTACTTTTTGACAGTGATTTTATTATAAAAAGATGATAGAATAGTGAGTTGCGCAAACTTTTTATTTTCCTGACGTTATGCTGACGGAGAGGATGGTGACACTGCAGGACAGCTGTTTCCCTGAATCTTTGACGGACTGAATTGCTGCCCAATTTCCGGATGAACTAAAGAACTTGGTCCAATGGGCATAGATTGATTTGCACGCGTTAATGGTCTCGACCCAATTTTGGGACTGTAGCATGCTGCAGGACGACTTGATTGACTTAGAGGATGGCAAATAGCCAGATTAGGTAAATATGGTGTTCTGTGGCTTGAATAACAGTTCATTAAATTTGCATTAATTAGATAAACTTTATTAATGAATAAAACAAATGTGTTGGGTTATTTATTTATTTAGAGAGAATGTTTAAGATTTAAATGTAATGTAGAGAATTGAAATTCACTTCACCAAACAACTAATTTAGATCTATTGACCAAGTGGAAGGAATATCTTGAGGTTCAGGTATAAAATGTGTTGGATTAAAGATATTTGGTGTATAGTTATGTAAATATATTCCTTTAGGTCATAAGGTATTCCTTTCACGTCAGCATCTAGAACACTCATTTCTCAGAAAGAGCAGATCAATGATGGTGTTATGGGCCCCACCAATGAATGAATTGAGTGAATGCGTTAGTATGATATTTGATCTGTGACGTAGAGGGGATTTGAAAGAATTCCACGCTGGAGCAGTTTTTCTGGTAGCAAGATGATGGTTTTTATTGTTTGGTGTGGTGATTATTGCTTGTAAATGGCTTATTGATTATTGATTGACATTGATTTATGTATTAACACTTTATGTTGAGTTGCGTCAAGTTCTATGCTGTTTGCACGGCTTCTGGGATGTAGGAAGTCGGAAGTTGTAACGGTTCCGTAGTGGAGCAGAGGTAAGCGCTGCTCTCGGGAAAGACGGAATTGTCGTTGCCCTGTAGGTACACAGGGGAAACGTGTAACGAGTGAAGTTGCACGACGAATTGTCTGGGTTCGATTCGGTAGCATCGTCGTGTGTTGCCATTAGAGGCATTTTCTGTATAGGAGAAGTGTGTATGATAGAGAAGGTTACCTGTGAAATTTTGGTCTTAGGTACCAGGAGTCCAGGAGGTACTCTGATAACGCTTATCACTGAAAAGGTAGCAGGTGTTCTCTGGGCTTGCTAGAAGGACAGAGTAGAGGGAAGTGCTACTTTGTTAACGAGTGACATCATTCTGTAGTAGGACAGACTATTCGCCGTTCTCGGGAAAGACAGAATTCTGTGTGAATGAACTACATTTTTCTGTGTGGAAGTGTGTGAATGTAAAGGCATTCCGATTAATTGAGAAACTCTAGTTTAATTTCTCAGGAGCATCGGGTCTCCAACTAGGTGTCTTAATTCTAGAGAAGCAGTTAGTTGATGCTTGTTAGAAGGGTGAAGTAGAGGGATGTGCTACTTTATCAACGGAAGTAACGATTCCGTAGTAGGGCAGAGGTAAGCGCTGCTCTCGGGAAAGACAGAATTCTTGTGAAAAAGGTCTTTTACTATTCTTTGGGTAGCGAAGCGGACAATGGTGCTGTTTTTATGTAGTTACTAACAGATTTGTAAATTTTAAAAAGTTTGGAAACTTACAGAGAAATATTTGTAAAGGAGGGGTCAGTAGAAACAGGAGTAGGAGCAGCGGCTGTTGACGTCAGAAAGACCGCGCTGGGATTGGCCAGTTAGCTAGAGACGTTGACGTTCCTGATTGGTGCGTTAGTGTGTGCCGCGCTAGAAGTGGAGAATTACAGGGTGACGTAGACGCTCCTGTTTGGTGCGTTAGTAAGAGTCTCGCAGGGATTGGAGAAGTTTACAGAGTGACGCAGACGCTCAGGATTGGTGCGTTAGTGTGAGTCACGATACGATTGGACAGAATAACGGTACATTTGTAAGGAGAGACTAGCGATACACGCAAGACAGGAAAATGTATTACGAACCACCAGAAAAGGAGAAAAATTCCTGGTTTGGAAGAATTAAAAAGTGGTTTAAAAAGGACAAACCGATTGTGACAAGGGAAGGACAGTTACTTCCTCCACCGAAAACCCCTGCATCCTTGATGGTTGGGAAATATGGATATCATACTTGTATTTGGTTAGACAATTGGGTAAAATATACGAGGAATGATGGAGTCTTGGCTTTCCCAGAACATGGTTCATTTAATTTGGCAGTTCTGAGAAATGTAAGAGAGAAAATGATGAATTTAGAACCAAGACCTAGACCGACACAATTTGAAGCATTGACAGAATGGGAAGATGAAATGCATGATCGAGAGAGACAGAGGAGTGGCGGAAGGTATAGGTACATGTTTGGTCGACCATATGGACATGAAAATCACGATGATCGGATGAGAAGATGGCGGAATGCTAGTATGACTGAAGGATTGTTTCCTGTAAGAACTGCAGAGGATAATGGAGGACGAAAATGTACAGAGAAAAGACATAATATAGAGTCGAGAGAGTATGGAGTGAATGAATCGGAGGATGATATTCTTGATGATATGTTTTATAAAAATCCACCACCGTATCGACCAGAAGCAGAAATATTAAGTGCCCCAATGAAAGAAACTTTACGAATAATAAAGACAGAACCAATGTCTCAAGATTTAGAGAAAAATAACTCCATGAGAGAGGTAGAAAGGAAGTCAGAGAGTAGAATAAATGGTGAAAATTCAGCAGAATTAGCAAAGACAACCTTAGAATTAACAGAGAAAATAAGAGAACTAACTAAAAATCTGGAAGCTGTAACAGTTCCAGTGACGATAGGTCCAGTAATGCCTATTTTCGATAACCAAAAAGATAGCGAATATTGTTTAACAGTGCCTTATAAAAGCCATAAAAAAGTTGAACAGCCAAAGCCGAGCCAAAATGAAAATTGATGGAGACAGACATTAAGCATGATAGAACCAAATGTTTCAAGCAATCCGTTTACAAGCCAGAATTTTACTGAGAAAAGTATCACGACAGTGGAGTCAATATTGGAAACACAAAAGAATTCGGAACAAGGTAGTATAGAGAAACCAGTAGGACCATATACAGAAGAATTAAGTGAATGGTTAAGAAGTTTACAGAGAAAAGATAAAGAATCCCAATCAATAGATGTGGCCAAATTACGAATGGTACTGGAAGAGTTAATAGTAGGAACTATCCCCACAGAGAAATTAAAAACTTACCAAGATGAGGAATTACTATTTTTGTGCAAAAGTGTGACTTGGAGAGCAAAACACCTACATGAACGACTAGAAGAAGTAGCAAATGAAATGGGAATAGACATTGAAATGGTAAAGGCTTTACAAAAACCATATCAAATTGATTTCACTGAAAAAGATATTGAAAATTTGAACACCACAGGACGGATAAGTCAGATTAAGTCAGATTAATGAAATAATTGTCTTATTGAGAAAATGGGGAGATGTGGAAAAATGGAGGAGCAGGTGGTATAGAAAACGAGATGATGCCTCAGATAAGACATTTGCAGCATTCCCTGTAAGAGAAAAGGAAAAGGTAGTAACAGAATGCCCTATGAGAGAGATTCCAGGAGGAGGATACGTACATGTCCCTTGGACGAGACAGGACATTTTACCCTTTACAAATGATTTCCCTCGACTGTGCGAGAAGCTTGTCGAGTGGTACAGGCAGGTGGATAGGTTTGTGAAGTTGTCTAAAGTATTATGGATTGGCCTGAATAGTCTATTTGACATAATAGTACCAGCAGATTTATGGACAGCGTGCAAGCTCATGATTAATTGGCCAACTCAGGAATACCCTAGGGATCCAAAAACAGGGGCTCCAGACCCGAGGTAATGAAGAAATATAAACAGGTTATTGCAGTTCTGAAAAACAAAGTACCTCCTAAAGAGACAGATTTGGTGAAAATTGACCGAACACATCAAGAAAGTAAATAGTCAGTGCATGCATATTATGAAAGGCTAATTTTAGCTTTTAAACAGTTTAGTGGAGATGAAAATCTGAGTGAAAAAGATTTAAGTCATTTTGTATGACGATTTGTATATGGTCTACGTCCAGAAATTAGTGAGATGATAAAACAACATACTGTTGATTGGCAAAAAAAGAAAATATATGAAGTATTAAGACATGCTAAATATTTCAGTGATGAGATTGAAGCAAAGCAGCGAAAATTGAAAGAAAAGGCTATGTGGGCACAGGTAAAGGTAGCGGAGAGGCAGGAAGCTAAATTAGCAGAACAAGCGAATAATACAGGAACAAGACAAAAATTTGGTCCTGGGAAAGGAAAAGGAAATATAGAAGAAGCTAAGAAGAAATTCCCATGCCATAATTGCGGTAGAATAGGGCATTGAAAATCCGAGTGTAAATTTCCCCGAGTACTAACAATGGAAATCCATCATTGAATCCACAGGTGCAGAATGAGGTGAGTGGTCAACCGCAGCAACAGCAGCAGGTTATTACACCACAGAATCAGGTGCCAAAACCGCCTTTTCCACAGAGCAGAAACTCTCAGAAGTATAGTAGTGAAACGGGATTCTACGATGAAGAACAGGTAAATAAGCTACCACGCGTTAGCGCTGTCTCACAGTATTGGCTACAACGCGATGAGAGTGATTCAGAAGAAGGTTATTGATGGTGCCGAAGGGAGGAAGAAGAGTGCGTACTTGATGCAACTCTAGAAGTAGACCAGACAGGTCCATTTGTAGATGGGAAGGTTAATGATGAAAATATTACTTTCCTAGTTGATACTGGTGCTACTTGATCAACTGTTAGATCAGCTGATGTTAAGAATCTTCCTCTCTCGGAAGAAACGATCCAAGTAGTTGGTGTATCCAACAGACAGATTAAAACTTACCTTACAGAACCGGTGAAAGTTAGCATAGGGAAATTTTCGGAAATGCACCGCTTTGTCGTGTGCAATTCCAGCCCTGTGAATTTATTAGGTAGGGATTTGTTGTGCAAAATGAACTGCACTATATTTTGTACCCCGGATGGGATAGCCTTTGAAACCCCAGATGATGAAGTGCTGTATAAAATGACAATAGCTAACAGGGAAAATGAGGTTATTGAAACCTATGCTGTATTTAACCCTGATGAATTACCTAAAGAATTAAAGCAGTCCGTAAAAGCAGAAGTTTGGGATTTCACCGGAGAAGATGTGGGATTAATGAGAAACGTAGATCCAGTAAAAATAACAGTAAAAGAAGGAGTAAGCTATCCAAATGTCCCTCAATATAAATTGACACCTGAAATAATTGAAGAAGTAACTCCTGTGATAGAGAAAATGATAAGACAAGGAATTCTGAGAGAAATAATGAGTAGTCCATGTAATTCACCAATAATGGGACTGAAAAAGCCTAATGGGAAGTTCAGGATAGTACAAGATCTGAGAAAGATAAACAAAATTGTTGTGTCATGCTGTCCCATTGTACCCAATCCATCAGTGATTTTATACCAAATTCCCCATGACACAGAATGGTATACAGTGATTGATCAATGCCATGCTTTCTTTTCCATCCCATTGCACCATGACAGTCAGCAAATTTTTGCATTTCATTTCGGCGAGCGTATTTTGGCTTGGTGCCGAATTCAACAGGGGTATACAGAAAGCCCCTCAATATTTAATCAGCTATTGAAAAAGTCTTTGGAAAGTTTAGAAATGCCTGAAAATTCGGTGTTAGTTCAATACATCGACGACCTCCTTGTGGCGTCAAAAACCCGTGAAGCTTGTGAAGTAGACACTATAGCATTGCTAAATCATTTGGCAGATGGAGGACTAAAGGTGTCACCCTCAAAATTGCAATTTTGTAAGAAAGAAGTACAGTATTTGGGACATAACATTGAGAAAGGTCTGAGAAAAATAACGATAGACAGAATCAGGATCATAAAAGGAATGAGAGCACCCATGACCCAAAGAGAGGTGAGAATGTTTCTGGGAATGGTTGGATATTGTCGTCAATGGATTAGTAATTTTTCATTGATCGCAAAACCTTTAGTGCGACTGACGAGGAGTGATGTGAAAGATCCCATTGATTTGAACAAGGAAGAATTGGCAGCATTTAAACGATTGAGAGATGGGTTGTGTGAAGCACCTGCATTAGGTATGCCTGATTATGAGAAAGAGTTTGAGTTGTACTGCAGTGAGAGAAATGGATGTGCACTCTCTGTGTTAATACAGAAGCATGGAAAACTGAGGAGACCAATTGCATATTTTTCATCAATGCTTGACCCAGTAGCTGTAGCCCTACCTGGTTGTTTGAAAGCAGTAGCTGCTACATGCTGAAGTTTGGAGCAGAGTGAGGGGATTGTGATGGGATATCCTGTGAAAGTGTTTGTACCTCATGATGTGGCGATCCTTTTAACAAGGAGTCATACTCAGTATATGACACATAGTCGGCTGACTAAGTATGAAAAGGTCATATTAGGTGCAACCAATGTAAGTCTTGTGAGATGTTTGAATGTGGATCCTTCAACATTATTGCCTGATGCTGAGAATGTGGAAGTCAGAGATGAAGCAGATCATGACTGCCTGGATGTACTTGATTTTTGTACAAAGCCACGACCAGATATTAAAGATGTACCCTTACCGGAAAGTGATTTTGTTATGTTTGTTGATGGGGCTTGCTTGAGAACAGAGGATGGAGTGTTAAGTGCAGCATACGAGTATGCACAGTCGCAGCAGTAATGGAAGCATCCTATCTGAAAGGAGTAAAATCGGCCCAAGTAGCAGAGCTTGTGGCTCTGACTAGAGCATGCAAGATTGGGAAAAGTGTGAGAGTAACTGTGATAACTGACAGCCAGTACAGCTTTGGAGTCGTCCGTGACTTCGGCCAGCTATGGCTGCAGAGAGGATCCTTAACATCGAGTGGAACTCCCATTGAGAATGCTGAAGTGGTTGGAAAGTTGCTTGAGGCGATACAGCTGCCTTGGCAATTGGCTGTTGTAAGATGTGCTGCCCACAGTCACAGTGGTGATTATATCGCCACAGGAAGCAAATATGCAAATGACATGGCACAATACTGTGCACGTAATCAGAATTCCATCAATCGGGCTAAGGAAAGGGAAATGATTTCTTGCTCTTTGATGTTTACTAACACTGCAGGAACATGGGAAGAAGTAAGACAGTTGCAGGAAGAGGCAGGGGATGAGGAAATGAAACAGTGGGTACAAGCAGGATGTGCACCAAGAGAGAAGGATCATGTGTGGGTTTATCGAGATGGAAGACCAGTAATGCCTGATAGCATGATGTCTACCATGGCACAGATGTATCATGGTCAGAGACACATAGGGAGAGATGCCATGATCAGGTCATTTAAACAAACCTGGTACAATGCAAAGTTCAGACTTGTAGCAGAAAGTCTTTGTCAAAGATGCCTAATATGTCAGCAATACAATCCTGGGAGGAAGACAGTAGTGAGTCTAGGAACAATAGGTCGAGAAGGAGGGCCTTTTACCAGAATGCAAGTGGATTTCTTTGAGATGCCTCCCTGTAACAGGTTGAGGTATGTTTTGGTTATGGTCTGCCTATTTTCCAGATGGGTGGAGGCATTTCCAACCAGAAGAAATGATGGGATGACAGTGGAAAAGTTACTTTTGAGAGAATGTATCCCTAGATTTGGGTTCCCAGTGACAATTGAATCAGACCGAGGAGGACATTTTCATAATGAGATCATAAAACTGATTTGGGAAGCATTGAATGTACGACAGAAACTACATTGTGCCTACCGGCCAGAGGCTTCTGGTGTGGTGGAACAAATGAATGGTACTATCAAAAATAGGATAGGGAAAATGTGTTTAGCCACAGGTATGAAATGGCTTGATGTCTTGCCTCTGGTACTCATGACTATTAGATCAATTGCAGACAGAACTACAGGGTTAAGCCCCCATGAAATTATCATGGGACGAGCCATGCGGCACATGTTTATACCAGTCAACAAGCCGATGACTATAACTGATGACATGGTGTTGGAATACTGTAAAAGCCTGGCTGATGCAGTTCATTCTGTGTTTCATCAGGTTGGAGCGGATGCCACCACCCTTGAAAAGAAGCCAGACCATGATCTGAGCCCAGGGGACTGGGTAAGGATAAAGGTCCACAGAAGAAGAAACTGTTTGCTTCCAAGGTGGGGAAAACCAAGACAAGTCATTCTGACCACAACAACAGCTGTAAAATGTGCTGGACTGAAAAACTGGATCCATGCAAGTCATACATTGAGAATTCCAAATCCAGTGGACAGCACAGAAAAATAATATTTTGGTGAATCAGAATCCAGTACTGAGCCAGATGACGGAGAATCAAAAACAAGAGAAAACTCTGAAAGGGGGGAAACAGAACCAAGTCTAACATTTGTCCCCAGAAGTAGTTCCCTGCGAAGAATATTACAGATTTCTGATACCAGTTCAGATTCTTAAATCGAACAAGGGACGCAAGGTTCCAGGAAAGAACAAGAAAAGAACAAAGAAAAAGACAGTGAAGAGACAATTAAAGAAATTAGTGAAAAGGAAGTGCCAGATGAAAAATGTAGAGAAATTCCACCTGAAACAACTCATTTAGATGGACAGGTGCCAGATACAGAGAGAGAGGGAAAGATTATTGCGGAAGAACCCCGAGGAGGTGTAGGGAATTCCAACATCCAGTTAGAAGTAGGGACAAGTAGTCAGTAGGAAGATTGCGTGTCGGAGATTCGAGGAGGGACAGAAGTAGGGAAAACAAAACAAGTGGTGGAAAAAGAAATTGTCGAGAGTAAAAGGCAAGTTAAAGCCGAGTAAGAGGAAAGCGAAGATGAAATACCTGAAGGTGGAGTTTTAACAAAGAGAGCTTGGAGAATTGAAATGAACGATAAAGTAAGTAAATTGAAAAGAGCTGCAAAAGACGACGTTTGGCCGAATAAAATAAATTGACACAAGTAAATTCACCAAGGGCTGAACAGGTGAATGAAGTAACGAGTCAGGAGAAATCAAAAGAAGGAGAGACAATTGTAATTGAAGAAAGCAAGAGAACAAGGAAACCTAACCAGAAGTACAAATCGCCAGAATTGACGTATGTGGCCCTGCCTGAAGTGAAAGAAGAGGCGGATAGCCAAGGAAATCCAGAGGTGGTTGTATCAGAAGTGGTTGAGGAAGACGAAGAAGCGGAAATCCTGAGAGTTATCTTGTCCGATATTGGAGAAGAAGCGGATGTTCAGGACTTTCTGCATACGGACCTGGTCAGTCCGGTCACTCCTCCTGCCGCGTGCCCCACCCCGAGTGTGGCCATTCTCCTCCCGCTGCCGCCGCCACTGCCAAGAGTAGTTTTGTGCCCCTGTTAGGTCTGGCCCCCTGCCCCTGACTTTCCCCCTGTGCCTGCTTCATTTTTCTCATCGTATTCTGTATTGTTTCATTGCCGTTTTTCTCGTCCCTCCTCGTGTTGGTTTTTGTTGCCCCTTGTCGCTTCAGTTCTCCCCTGCACCTCGGTGCCACTGCCCCACCCCGCTCCCTGCCGCTGCTCCCCCACGGCCCCACCCCCGCTCCCTCTAGCATCACCGCATCGTTCCCCCCCACTCGCCACCCCGCTCCCGCCTCCCAGCTGCTCCTCCCTCGCCCCGCCCCCCCACTCTCCATTTATGGCAGAGTGCATGCGTACGCGCAGCTTTGACGTGCAGCGAGCACGCCAAAGGTAAGCCCGTCTGCGCCCGTCCGCGCCTGGACCGCGCCCAGCGCCAGAACCCCTGGCCCCCGTAGAGGCCAGCCCACCCACCGGACTTACGACACCGCCACCCTCAACGCACTCAACACCGGCCGAATCCCCGGCTGCCACCGAGCCACCCCAGGACGCACCCACGGACCCTTCACCTGCCAATCCTGCAAGTTCTCCTGCATCCGGACCTGTACCGCACCCGCCAAGCCGACCCCCAGCAGCAACCACCTGAAGTGCATCCTGCTCAACACCCGCTCCGTCCACAGACACGCCGTGGAGCTCTGGAACCTCCTCGACTCCACATCTCCAGACGTCGCCTTCCTCACGGAAACATGGATGAACGCCTCCTCAGCACCCGACATCGCCATCGCCATCCTGGACGGATACAAGATCACCCGGAAGGACCGCGTCAACCAGACAGGAGGAGGCATCGCCATCGTCCACAAGAACACCATCCGCATCACAACCAACTCCGACGACACACTCACAGCCGCCAAACACCTGCACTTCCAGATACACACCGACCCCAAGACCACCCTCAGAGGCACCCTCATCTACAGACCCCCGGGACCGCGCACACAATTCAGCGAAGACATCGCCGACTTCATCAGCCCGCACTCCCTCCCCTCCACTGACTACATCCTCCTAGGGGACCTCAACTTCCACCTAGAGAACAACAACGACAGCAACACCACCACCCTGCTGGACAACCTCGCCAACCTCGGACTCAAGCAACTGGTGACCACCCCCACCCACTACGCCGGCCACACGCTTGACCCCGTCTTCTCCTCCAGCAAGGACATCTCCTTCAGCCACGCCACCGGACTCCACTGGACAGACCACAGCTGCGTCCACTTCAGCTTTAGAAGGACCATGCTCCACCACCACCCGCAACAGGTTCCCCGCAGAAGCTGGAACAAGATCACAACTGACCAGCTAGCCACATCCCTGAGCCAGAACCCTCCTGCCAGCTCAGCGAACCCCAACCAAGCCGCCAACAACCTCACAAGATGGATCACCAACTGCGCAGACGACCTCGCTCCACTGAAGACCCCCCCGTCAGACCCGGCAACAAGAAAGCATCCTGGTTCACCGACGAACTCAAGAGCTCCAAGAAGAACTGCCGTGCCTTCGAGAAAGCCTGGCGCAGAGACCCGACAACAGACAACATGACCACCCTCAAGCACGCCACCCGAAAACACCACCAGCTGATCCACACCACCAAGAAAACCGCATTTAAGGAACGAATAGACAACAACGCCCACAACACCAAGGAACTCTTCAACATCGTCAAAGAACTCTCGAACCCTAGCGCCGGAAACAACGACATCACCCCATCACAAGACCTCTGCAACTCGCTCGCCTCGTTCTTCCACAACAAGATCGCAGATATACACAACAGTTTCAGCACACAGAAGACGCACCCCACGAAGGCACCAATGCCCCCCACCACCACCCTCCGCGCCTGAACCCCGATCAACACTGAAGACACCATCCGCATGATTAACTCCATCCACTCCGGATCACCAACCCACCCCTGCACCACGTCTTCAACAAGGCCGACTCCATCATAACACCCCATCTCCGAGACATCATCAACGCCTCCTTCGACACCGCCACCTTCCTAGAGAGCTGGAAGCACGCCGAACTCAGCGCCCTACTGAAGAAACCCTCAGCGGACCCCACCGAACTCAAAAACTACTGCCCCATCTCGCTTCTTCCTTTTCCTGCCAAAGTCATCGAGAAGACCGTCAACAGACAGCTGGCCACCTTCCTCGAGACGAATGGATCCCTCGACCACTCGCAGTCCAGTTTCAGAGCCAACCACAGCACCGAGACCGCCCTCATCGCAGCCACCGACGACATCCAAGCCCTGCTTGACAACGGGGAAACAGCGGCCCTCATTCTCCTGGACCTCTCCGCAGCGTTCGACATGGTCTGCCACCGCACCCTAGTGCAGCGCCTCAGCAACGTCAGAATCCAAGAGAAGGCTCTGGAGTGGATCATCTCCTTCCTTGCCGGAAGAACACAGAGAGTCCGCCTCCCCCTGTTCAGATCAGAGGCCACCGAAGTCATCTGCGGCGTACCACAAGGATCATCGCTCAGCCCCACGCTGTTCAACATCTACATGAGCCCCCTCGCGGCCATCGCATGCCAACACAACCTCAACATCATCTCCTACCCCGACGACACCCAGCTGATCCTCTCCCTCACCAACGACCCCGCCACCGCCAGAACCAACCTACACGAAGGGATGAAAGACGTAGCCGAGTGGATGAAGAACAGCCGCCTGAAACTGAACTCAGATAAGACGGAAGTCCTCATCCTGGGATCATCACCCTCCGCCTGGGACGACTCCTGGTGGCCACCTGCCCTGGGCAGCGCACCCAAACCGAGGGACCACGGACGCAACCTGGGCTTCATCCTGGACTCCTCCCTCTCGATGACCAGACAGGTCAACGCCGTCTCCTCGTCATGCTTCAACATCCTACGCATGCTACGGAAGATCTTCCGGTGGATCCCCACCGAAACCAGGTAGACGGTCACCCAGGCGCTCGTCACCAGCCGACTGGACTACGGCAATGCCCTCTACGCCGGAACCACAGCCAAACTTCAGAAAAGGCTCCAGCGCATTCAGAACGCCTCAGCACGACTCATCCTGGACATCCCCTGACACAGCCACATCTCCGGACACCTGATAGACCTGCACTGGCTCCCAGTCAGCAAGAGAATCACGTTCCGACTCCTCACCCATGCACACAAAGCTCTCCACAACCAAGGCCCCAGATACCTCAACGACCGCCTTACCTTCTACACTCCCACACGTCAGCTGCGATCGACCAGCCACGCCCTCGCCGCCGTTCCCCACATCCGAAGAGCCACAATGGGAGGAAGATCCTTCTCCTACCTGGCTGCCAAGACGTGGAACTCCCTCCCCATCCACCTCTGCCTGACCCAACACCACCTCTCCTTCAGGAAGCAACTCAAGACCTGGCTGTTCGAGCAGTAGCGGACCCCCCCCCCCAAGCGCCTTGAGACCCTCCGGGTGAGTAGCGCGCTATACAAATGATTGATTGATTGATTGATAGATCGGGAAAGAAAAGTGAAAGATGATGAAATGCCAAACTGAATGAGTCAAGAAAATTATTGAAAAAGACAAAACAAATATGAAAAAGAGAAAAACTGGTAGAACCAAGTAGGTGCTTAGGGCCTTGGGTTAGGAAAACTAGTTGTGAAGTAGTAGAGGCTAAGTCAAAAGACACAGTCCATTTTAGCGAAGACGGCAAGCCTAGATAGTAGCAAAAGTAGATGTACATTTTTGAGGAGATGGTGTAAAATGTGTTGCTGTTGTACAGGATTACTAATGCTTCTGTGGAGCATACTTGCGCTTTTGATCTCTTTGAAAGTTACTATAGATACACTAGAAGAACATAGTGGGAACAAAACTAATATAGGGAAAATTCAAAGGGTAGTACCGACTGAAATAGATAAAAACTACTTACATAAAGATAGGTCCATAACTGATTTTTCAAATAATGTGTTTTCAAAATTGTTCTATGAATATGTAAAAACAATGGGTGTAAGGGACTGCCACGTTTGTATGCAGTTACCTGCCTCTGTTTCGGCGGGAGTGACTTATGATCACCTTCCAGTAACATATGGAGAAACATGTAGCGTAATAGCTAGTTTATTTTATCAAACAGGAAAATTTGAATATTATTTTTCAGATGTAGATAACATTTTCGCACAAGTACCTTCAATTAACAAACTAAATAAGTTAAAACATGCTAAAGTATTAGGTGAATTCTTTTTAGAAACTAAAGAACTAACATTCGAATTTATTTTTAGAAATAATTTGACTTGTAGTTTAAAGAAGAGGAAAAGTCATTTCTGGACATGGTGGAGGAGAGAAGATTAAAAAAATTAAAGGAAGGCATTTGAAGGAAATGTAGAAAAGACAGTCTGGGATGTAGAAATAGAAAAACACCTGAAAGGAGAAGCTAGTCCAACTATGGCTTTAGATCGATCTCAGAAAGGGAAAATGTGTATAAGAAGGAATCAAACTGCTAATGACAATTATTTTGTAGGGAATAGTGAATGTCATGATACATACCGAATCATGGGTGGATGGGGATTTAAAGGTGGAAAAGATCCAGTTTTCCCTGGGTTATATTTTATTTGTGGAAGCAAGGCATATTATCATTTGCCAGACCATTGGTATGGCACATGTTATGTAGGTCTGGTCTTTCCAAAGATTTTTCATATGGATAGAGGAGAAGTTGGTGTACATAGATTAGGTAGTCATTTAACACGTAGTAAGAGAGAATCTTGGACAGAAATAGTGGGTGACATTTTTGGAGCATTGATACCAGCAGTGGGAATATCTCTGAATGCAAACAAAATTATAAAATTATCAACAGTAGTGGATCACTTGTCAACAAGCACCGCTGGAGGATTCGTATTAGTGAGCACTGAAATGGTACCATGCGTGCTATGGTAATGCAAAATCGACTTGCCCTTGATATATTATTGGCAAAAGAGGGTGGAGTCTGTGGAATACTGAAAGTTCAACACTGTTGTACTTACATTCCTGATGAAAGTAGAGATCTTAAAATATATATTAAAAATATTACAGAATTGCATGACGAAATTGCACCACTGGAGGTTGAAGGTGTTTGGGAAAAGATTGGAAAGAAAATATCAGCTATTAAAGATTTCATAGTAAAACTAGGTTGTACGTTTTTAGGTAAAATACTATTTCCATTAACATGTGTAATTTTCATAATATTAGTAATAAGATTAGGATGTATCTGTTGTAAAAAGAATAAAAATAAGAAAAAGTTCAAAGGAGAAAAATTAAGGAGAAGAGATAAGAAACAAGAAAGAGAATTTGACAAGATAGAATTGGAAAAGTTTAAGGAAAGCATGTACGAATCAGCAAAAAGAGAAGAAACCGGAGAAACTGAATTATGAATAAAAGCAAGAAATCATTTTGAAATTCCGTAAAGAAATACAAAATTTTGATTGTGTGGTGATAAAATCACCAAAGGGGGGATTGATGGAGCGGGTAGTACAAAATGTTGTATACCCCCCGCAAAATTGCATGTGCAGGCTAATTAGTATAATCAATTAATTATAACCATATTAAATGTTTGAAGTGGAATACTAATCAATCCTATTAATGTATGAATTACACGTGGGATTTGCATTTGCATGGCCAAAAATAATTCGTAAACTAAATTATGTATGCATACTAATATTAGAAAATTAGAATATTGCATGATATATGTTGTTTTTGTGACGTTATTGTAAGTCGCACCAGATGACATCATAGGGTGAATATAAATGCTTTGAATGTTGATATTCTGCTAGATAATTACATACACATAGGGGAACTAGTAAGGGTTTAACATCTTATTAGCCATTTCTATGTTTTAATTACTTTTTGTGTTTGGTTTACTTTAAGTTGACCATTTGGGCCTTTCATAAAATGGGCGCCCATTTGACTCGACGCGACTGACAACACTCCTCGAGGTTTTGGTTGAAGTGCGCCTGCGCTACAGTGAGCAACAGTGGCCTCGTCCTGATCCCAGCCAAGCTGTACTAACCAAGGACATACTGGGAGAGTTGCCAGATTCACCAAACAATGGACTGTCTTTAAAAACCTGAACCCGCAAGTGTGATGACTTAATAGAATAGACTGTGTGAGAACTTTACCGAACGACCCTAAACCCTCCAATCAGGATTGCCGAAAACCAATATTTGTTACTTTTTTACAGTGATTTTATTATAAAAAGATGATAGAATAGTGAGTTGCGTGAACTTTTCATTTTCCTGACGTTATGCTGACTGAGAGGACGGTGACATTGCAGGACAGCTGTTTCCCTGAATCTTTGATGGACTGAATTGCTGCCCAATTTCCGGATGAACAAAAGAACTTGGTCTAATGGGCATAGATTGATTTGTACGCGCTAATGGTCTCTACCCAATTTTGGGACTGTAGAATGCTGCAGGACAACTTGATTGACTTAGAGGACGGCAAATAGCCAGATTAGGTAAATATGGTGTTCTGTGGCTTGAATAACAGTTCATTAAATTTGCATTAATTAGATAAACTTTATTAATGATTAAATCAAATGTGTTGGGTTGTTTATTTATAGAGAATGTTTTAGATTTAAATGTAATCTAGAGAATTGAAATTTTCTTCACCAAACAACTAATTTAGATCTATTGACCAAGTGGAAGGAGGATCTTGAGGTTCAGGTATAAAATGTGTTGGATTAAAAATATTTGGTGTATAGTTATGTAAATATATTCTTTTAGGCCATAAGGTATTCCTTTCACGTCAGCGTTTGGAACACTCATTTCTCAGAAGGAGCAGATCAATGATGTGTGAATATTGGTGTTATGGGCCCACCAATGAATGAATTGAGTGAATGCGTTAGTATGATATTTGATCTGTGATGTAGAGGGGATTTGAAAGAATTCCACGCTGGAGCACTAGCAGGTGGCCAGCTGAATGGGTGGAGTCGGGGACCAGTTGATTTAATTGGCAAGCTGCCAGATCCACAAACAAACTGCAGATTTTAGTGTCTTGCACAAAATTGAAATGCAAATTGAGGGGACCCAGGATGCTAAAATTGGCTGTACTCATTGCAAGCATACAGGTGGACTCCATCAGGGCAGGTTAAATTTCGTGGCAGGCCCTGGAGGGCGATATACTAACAAACCTGAAATAGTCAAATGGGCGCTGAGGATAATACTAAAACGCGCGCATTCGCAGCCCTCCATTGCTTCCTTGACAAATAGGCATGAGTAGCAGGATTTAAAGATTACCACAATGCCGCCCCCCCTAGACTCTCTATTAATGGTACAAACGGAATAACCAGGAGGCAACGCTAAATTAGGTTCAGCCACCATTTCTTCATTAAGCCACGTCTCAGTTAAAAAAAAACACATCTGGAGACTCCTCCATAACCAGATCATACATTTCTAGGTAATGCTTAGCCAATGATCGGACATTCAAATGGAGAATTCTCACCAGCGACCTGGGCTGAGAAGGGGGAGGTATAGGAGGCAGTGACATAGGAGAAGCATGCCTACAACAACGACATCCAAAGGGCCCTTCCAGAGGACCTACTGGAGGCACACTGCATACCTTGACCATGGAGTTAACTGCCAATAGTTCTGCCCTGGAATAAAAGCGCAGTTCTGCAGGGCCCCGGCCAGCATTTCTGGCGAGAGGCGACATACAGGCATGGACGGGCTTGCCTTTGGCGCGCCCGCTGCACACGTCTTCTGCGCGCGTCCACTGCGCTCCCAGCGCCATGTCCCGGTTTAAATACCGGCAGAGTCAGGAAGCACAGAAAACTAGACTGCCACCCACCAAAATGGCGTCTGAGAGTGGCCGACCAGAAGTGGGGGACTCCGGCGGTAGCGATTCAAATCACTCTCCACATCAATCAGCCCAAAAAAGGCTGCGGTGGACCGGGCTGTTGAAACTAGCACAGGTGTTGCAGCGATGTGCACCTCATGCAGTTTTTGGAGCTTATTTGTATAGGGGTGTATGCTTACTACAATTGTACTTGGCAACTTACATTTTTGAAATCAATAAAAGAGAGTTGTTTATAAAGAAACTAAGCACACATAGGTTTCCTGTATAACTGAGAAAGATCCTGCAACTTGCCAAATAAATAAGCATTATCAATAAATGAAAAATGACGCATAAACCGAGCAACCAATAACATTGATAATGAGGGTGAAAAAAATCGCAGCATCATTAAAAGAATTGGAGAAAAGAAAAATAAAGGTAAAGCCAGACACAGGTTCAAATTATCTCAAACACAGTTAAAAAGACAAGTTGTGTTTTGAAGGGGAGGAAAGAGGCAATTTAAAGACCAAGTATGTACATTCCCTCATTTAAGTCTTAAAGATGTACATCACCTTCCAATTGTCTTAGTCAGCAGAGAGGGCACAGAAACAGCCGAATCCCTTCTCTCACTGCAGGTTATTTGTCACTGAATGTAATATGCAGGGACTATATTTTTTTTTACTTAACTTGGATGATTATGTCATGGTAGTACTGAGTACTTTTTATGGAAACAGAATGTGCAATGCTTTAGGAAGACAATTATTATTTTAGAAAATATAATTGGGGAATATAGATGTGATTTGCCACAGTAGTGCACGTTTTATACCTTCGGTAGCTAAAGGACCTTGGTCCTGGGTAGAGTTGAAAATGTATCTGGCATCTTTTGCATATTTGATGAATCCTCTGAGGAAGAGCAGAAAACCTAACACAATTTACTTATCTGCCCACACTAATTTGTATTACATTTTATTTTATCCACCCGCTAAAAATAAGTTATTTATCCCGGGCTATGAGCATCTCCCTTAGAGATTTATACCATGTTATCCAAACCCACTCCAGGTTCTTTCTACAGCAGAGCAACTGTAGATACAGAAGATACAAGTGTATGTTATGTGTGTTTGTGTATGTTACCATTGTAGTACATGTATTGAATGTGTTAGGAAAGGAGGCCCATAGGTTCCTTTTTCAAAGCCCCTTGCCTGTCCATGTGCACAAGATTCTGGTGAGGTTGTTTTCCCAAACAGTGACTGTGTATTTCTAATATGCCTGAAGCAGAAGGGAGTGACCCAGACATGGAAGTGGGGCCACGGGAGACAGGGAACCAGTAGAAATTCCATTTTATATTTTTAATGAGAATATCTGTTGATACGTCATTTTGTGTCACAGGCACTTGGTAGATGGTGGGAGTGGAGGGTGGAACTACAGTCCTTATTCACAAGAGTAGGAAGGGTTTTCAGGTGAGGGCATACTTTTGCTTCTTTTCCTGATCACTATCTGTGTCACTGCTGGTATCCAAGTGTGGAAAGTTCACACCTCTTCGGGCCTCAGTTATGGGAACTCCGGTCTGGGGACTACTCCGCCGAGAGGAGGGCAACTCTGCTCCAAGGCCGAGTCTGCTGGACAGGCTGGCGAGGCATGTGAAGAAAAAAGGAAACCACCACAACCAGTTCAGCGCATCTGCATATTGTTTGTCAGGTCACAGACTGCTTGAAATACTAATTCAGGTTTCAAAAACGAAGCTCATGTTTCTAAGCGTGCATTGTATTTGAAGCATAGAGAAGGTATGGTAGTATAGAAGCATCTTGTGAAGTTGCAGCACAGCACTGTGCCTCCCGTTCATGCAAAGAGCCGTCAACACTGTTAGTTCCAGTTTGTTTATTATAATCCATAGCATGCAGAGTCGTTTAAAGCGCTCTTAATCAGAAGAGTGGATATGCAATGTGACTGCTCTCGATTTATTGTCCTTGCATGGCTGAAAGTTCCAGTGCCTCTCAGCTACAAGCAGCAAGTTGCATCTGCGAGAAATATGTTGACAATACAAATTACATTCTAAGTAGTGAAATGTGAGATTGCTGTTAACTAGCGCACTGATATAATCATATAATGATGACGCCAAATAAACCTTTCAAAAGAGACTTTTACATTCCCTCAAATGCACCTTTTTAAATTCAGACCACAGACTGCAGGGCTCTGTTTGATGCCAAAAGCAAAGGTCTGCTCCTCCTCCCTGCCATAAATCAATAAACAAACTGGCAGCTGGTTTCCTGAAAACAACAGCTTTGTTGAGGTGCCCTTCTGGGAGACTGGGTCTGCAATCACCTGCTGTTTGAGTGCCCTGCTAGCCAGGATATGAACAAGCACAGGCATACTTATCATAGTGAAACACCTCATGTGTGATATTCTTTTATAAAGGCCTGGGCATCAAACCTACGACCTTGAAGTTACACTATTCTTCCAATAGGAACATTGACTGTCTGAGACATCTCTGTTTACACTCTTTGGAGACCCCTGTGTATTCTTGGAGTGTCCTCTGCACTCCCTCGTGGTGCCACTCGAGGTCAATGGTGGGCTAGAGTGCCAGAGATTGACTTGCAGAAGCTCTCAAACTACCATAGGTGCCTGGTCTTCTGCCTGCAACCCAACAGAGGAGCATCATGGCACTGAAAAGCCCAACAACTCAGCACCAGTAAATCCATGCTAACAACTATACCAGCACTCTAGGCTGCAGTGCCACCTGATTAAGTAATGTTGTTGCTTCAAGAGACTCGTGCTAAGATCATAAAGATGAAAGGTTCAGTAGGCCCTGCTGGAGGGTGTGGCCTGCTGGTTTTACCTGGATCTCTGCTGCGACCCAAAACCCACTAGGCTATCATTCCACCTCTTCTTCTTAGGCATTCTAGCTGCCGCCCACACCAAGTCCTCTCTGCAGCGGACTGACTCCCAAACCTAGGTATGGTTTGAGGGACTGTCAACGTGAACACAAAGATGGCCATGGAAGCTAGAAACCAGCTGCCTGCCAACTATCAGGAGTCACCAGAAAAGTATTCTTCTGTGCCCCATCCCCCCAAAATCACCCAAGAATCCCAAGGTTAAATTGAGTCTTTCTTCATGGTACAGTTTTACCCCTAACTTCTCGCCATGGTAAACTCTCACCCGTATATCATATCTGCATACCACAACAAAGCATAACACGTTTGCTCTTTTGCACAATTTGGGTAGTGCTGGACATATGCACCATAGCAGGGGTACAATTCTCCCGTAGCCGAGGGCTGTCAGGTACTGACCTCTCAGAGTCCACCTCACCATCCGCCCTTGTGTGCCTCTTCCCTTTAGCGTTTGCTGGCCCGAAATGTAACAGACTCAAGAGAGGGAGATGAGAATGACATTGTTTCTTGGGCTGCATCTGGCACTGCCACAGTAACATGGTGGTCTCCAGACCAGTCTGCACTTGTGTGGTCGACCTCTTGATCATCCTTACCATCTTTGTGAGTGGTAGTTGGTGGTTGGAAATCATTGAGCCAAAGGGATGAGTGCCTGCTATAAATCCAAGAAACATATACATTTCAAAGGCTCAAGGTAAATTACATTACAAAGGCTCACGTTAAATGTACACTGTCCATGCAGGTGATGGACCTTGTCTCTCGAACTGACCTACATTTTCTTTGTGTTGGCCATGCCTTTAACTACCCTACACCTACAACAACTCCCTCATTTCATGCCTGAAGAGTGAATTTTGAAGTTCAAGCTTGGTGCTGAGACAGGAGTTCAACTTTGATATGTTTTTTCATTGCCTTTGCTTTGCTGCTTAGGTCCGCTCTTTCTAATGTATTACAATGCATTTTAACGTGCATGGCATTGCCCTTAGGTTGTCACCTAGACCTCTGCACTTTCCATCCTGCCCTCTGTCCCTCTCTCTACATGCGACTCTAAACTCTCCTGCTTCCTGCCAACTTCCCTTTTCATTTTCTCCACCTTTTGTCTCACCCAATGCATTTCACCTTTGTCTCAAATTATATTTAATATTGTCTCCTTGACTCTGCCTGATCTTCCTACTCTTTCTAAATGTTATCAATACAAATGTAGATACAAATGACATACCAAATGACATAAAAGTATCAAGAAGAGATTTATAACAAAGCATACTTGGGGATGAAGAGGCTGTGCTGTCCAGGATCGTATGAGAAGATGAGGTAGATAGAGATCAGAGGACTGTTGAGAAAGCACCACCTGTCCAAAATAATGCAGCACAAAGTACCAATCAGAGGTTGAATTAACTCTTTTATTATGGAGAAGAAGGTGAAAATTGGTTGTTCTTCTGCCTAAAGAGTGTACACTTAGAAGATATAAATGAGTTCTGGCACAGATGGAAATAAGTTCCTGCGCACACAGACATTGATACTTTGCTACAGACACCATCATTTTGTAAAGCTAAGCTCCTTTTTAGACAGAACTGAGCTCCAGCACAGATGCAGCTAGCTACCTGCAAACAATGGGCTGCATAGATAGAGCAAAGGCCTTGCACACAGGTAATTTCTTTAACTTAGCCAGTGCTGAGTTCCTGCACACATAGCACTGTGACCCTGGGTGGATAGAGCTCAGCTCTACCAATGCCAACAAAGCCGACCCCATGAACAGACATACATCGAGGTGAGCAAGTTCACAGGCAGAGTCAAGCTCAATCAGCATCCATTGCTATACTATATTACTTTGAGTTCAGTGTTTTCTTTTCTGTGTATCAGACGTACTCAAGACTGGCTTGGTACCAACTGTCTCGCAGGCATCCAAAGCTCATTGGTCTGGACACTCTCTGAGCTCCATCAGTGCTCAATGTCTTTGGGGAATGCATTGACAGCACCAATAGATCTGCCTCTAATGCGCTACAGCATGAAAAGAACAGGTAGGAACATATGCTGTTTGCATGTGTTAGCACAACAAAGCCAGACCTATTGGCTTTCCTAATGTGTATTCTAGTACTGGCTTTGAGGATGTATTGCCCCCCCCCACTGCATGAAATGGTAGCTTCCACCACTGAAGTACTAGCCCCCCTCACCTCCAGGTTTCAGGTCTTGGTGTTACCCTGTTCTCTTTCCCTGCGGTTTTCGCAGCCCCATCCTAATATTTTCCAACCATCCAATACTCTCAGCCTCACCTCCACCAGTCTCCTCGCTCCGCTCCTAAAAAATTGTCCACCAGCTCTGAGGATGCTGTCCATCCAGACAAGAGAAGACATGGGTTGGGCAGCCAGACAGAAAACTGGAAATACACAAAAGGGTACTTGGGAACAGATATTAGTTAGTGCTTCAAACAGCAGAAAGAGAAACAATGGCCATAAGCGAAGATGCAAACAGGTGCATTATAGGCGAGATGCAAGAATTTGACCTCCAAATTTGACGAGATGTGCAACGCAGTTATCCTCCGATTTTAAGGGGAGGCCATTCTGGACGTAAACAAGTTTGATAAATTGTCCGTTAATTATACTGGACAATAACCTGCAATGAGGAGGAATGAGAATATTTGGATTAACTTCAGTTAACGCAAATAAACACTCCTCGATTTTTTAAATTAAATGCATTGGGTTACTACGTGGGTAACCCAATTAGAAAAATAACAATCAGGTGTATCAGAGTTACCAGGTGGAACGAACACTGAAATACTTTGGAATAATAACAAACAGACCATAGGTGATCCTCCTAGAGGAGGGACAAAGTAACGTGGTGCCTCCTCCCTCCCTCAAATACGTGAAAGGGGTTTTGACCCACAATGTTCTACAGGTGGTGATGGGTCCGGTCATCTTCAATCACATGGTGGGGTGCGTGTGGTGCTTGGGACAAAAAACGAAGAAAGAGACACTCCAATAGAATAACCAAGTTGCAGAGAGGCATTCCAGCCCTCAGGTTCTGCTGTATAAGAAGGGAAAGCCTGGGTTACCACTACAGCCCTGGAGAACAATGCAGCACATCCCAAAGGGATCAGTGGAGTCGTGAATTGACCTGGAGAGGCCCCAAGGTGGCAGTACACCACAGTCACTCAATAAAAACCCACATTACCATTTGGCTCATTTGCTGTGAAATTAATGCCAACCCTAGTACTGTGATGACACTACTCCAGCTTGGCTACTTCTATCTGCTAAGAAATCCCTGTGGCAGGGTTACAATTTCAAATAGTGAGTATGGAGTACTTAGTTAAACCCCACTCTTCTTTGCAACACAATAGGTAACGGCAGTCATAAAGGGGTATATTATCAAGGATGGCGTTAAACATTATTGTCGGTTTAGAGGCAGAAAACTGCATCTAAAGCGGCGATAATGGACTTGATAATATGCCCTTGTGAATTCCAATAGATGTCCATTGTCTGGTGTGAACATGGGCTTCTATTGGAATTCTCTGGGGCATATTATCAAGCCCATTATCGCCGCTTTAGCAGCAGTTTTCTTCTGCTAAACCGGCAATCATTTTAATGTCGTCCTTGATAATATGCCCCTTAGAGTGCAAGAGACCTTGGTTCCTCGAGCAGTGTAATTAGGAGAGCTGGGTCAGAGGCAAAAGTTGACAGAAGAGGCTACGTGGGAGGCAGAGGGATTCAGGAGCTGCATGGCTGAGCACACAGAGAATAAAAGTTGAGGATCTGAAGAACCTGTGGAGAAGTTAATTAGAGGATTTTGAGGTTGCTGTCTGCAGTCTCAAATCAAATACTAGGAGATGGATGGCTGGTTGGCTTCTCTGTGTGGAAGAGAAGAGAGTGGCAGCCCCCCTACTCTTCCCCCCATTAACCACATCTACCCTACCAGTTCCTACACAGCAGATGGTGGCAGTGAGCAGAGAATATAGCACAGTAATTGCAGTTTTGCAGTTGACAGGGCTGAAGAAAAGTGTTGAGAACGGCAATATTATCCTAGCCACCGTCCCACATTTCTACAGGAACTCCTACCTTGCAGCCAAGACATGGAACAAAATCCCCCTCCACCTCTGGTGAATCCCGGCAAAGCACCAATTCAAGAAAGACCTCAAGACCTGTCTCTTCAAATGACCCAGATGCAGCTGCACAAATGCTTCCAAGTGCCTTGAGTCCCCAATAGGTGAGTAGTGCGCTTTACAAACCCCTGAATGATTGATTAAATGAATAATGAAAAAATGAGGTACAGTACGATGATCACAGTCTTGGCGAATGCCTTGACAATTTGTAACAGGATAAAAACCTTTCCTGGAAATTAAAAAGCAGGTGAACATATTGTTCATAGTGACAAGTCTGGGGCACCCCATAAAACTCAGGGTGGAAAAAGGGGCAAGTTGAGATGTTCATGAATTTCTTGGTGACTGGAATAGGTAAAGCACCACAAGTTGACAATGTTTTTCAAGAGCAGTGGTGATGTGGTATGATTGAGGTGGTGGGCTGCCATATTTTAGTCCTGGAACTTCTCCACCAGGGGAGATTCTGCTAGATGAAAGAAGTGATGAGACCAGGGACTGACTCCATCCAAGAGTCTGCATAAAACAGCTTCAGCAATTTTATGTCATAATACAATTGTATAATATTGTTCTGTTCTCTATGGAGGGAAGGATTTTTCTGTAATAAGTCGAGCTAGGTTATATGAATACGATATTACTATTATTAGAAACGAGCTTGCACAACTCACATGTATACATTTGAAAGCTATATCATATCAGGACATATGGTCTGTATTTGATTGAAAACCAACAAAACGGAAAAAAACGTCTGTATACCTAATTTCATTGAAATACGCGGTAAAGGTTTCAATAAAGTGCGTTAAAAATAAAAAAATAAAAGTCGAGCTAGGCTGTAGCTGCAGCAGCTATTGTACTCCTGTGTTTCATAATGTAGGATTTCATCTCCCCTAATTAAATATGTACAGCTCTAAGTAATAGGATGCCTTAGGGAGTAGGAGTTACTACGGGTGTTGTACCAACTAATAGATTGACTGGTTGTCATGAATAAAACATTTTTAATTCAATGAATCATTGTAATGTTATGCTGTGAAAGTCTGTGCACCTTCTGTCTCCAAAACATTATAAAGAGTTGTTATTTTGGAGAAGAGTCAGTGATCTTTTGGGATTTTCTTTGTCAGTTTTTTGCAGATCTATATTAGGTCTGCGCTATGTGGAGTTCAGCAACCAGTGGAGTGCGTTAGGTCAAGCTGTTTGCGCTGATTCTTACCACCGGGCGTTTGCCCCATGCTGGAAAAAGGAACATGCGCTGCGCAAGAGAGCTCATGCTCCTTCTGCCATTCGAGTAGATGTTCTACTTTGGCAGCAGCTTCCTCAATGGAAACGGATCGTTTATCAACTCGAGTGGTAGTTGCCACCTGCGACCGCCTACTTTGAGAAATCTCAAAAGAAAGAGGTGGTCTGGATTAAGATTTTCCTCGCTCGCTCTTGCCAACTTAATGTTGCTAAGTGCGAGGGAGGAAAAAACTCTGCTACCCTAAGCAGAGTTTTTCAGAACTCCCTGCGCTACAAAGAGCGCAGAGTGGGAAAAACACTGCAAAATCTGAGAGCTTAGCGGAATTTCATGCCTAGGCTTAATCAATATAGATACTTACGATTATGCTAATTGTTTAGAATAGTTAAATAACTACCTTTTGCATTCAGTAATGATACTGTTTTTGAATAATCCAACAGGGAGGATAACTTTAGAATTTATAAGTGTGTAGGTTTTATTTATAGTATATTAGTTAGTGAATCAACGCTCTAATCCCTTTCCTAATACATGGACTATTATTGGTTTACAGAGGGTGCTTGTTTTTGTAGATTGTTGGAATGTGTAAAACATTCTTTAGGGCAATTCTATTGCTTGGTGCAGTAAAGGCCACTTACTGTGGTGGTTATTATAATATATAGGACTATCTACGTCAGTGATGTAAGTATTCCTCAAATAAGCAACTATAGCACTGAAACGGCCCTCATCGCCGCAACCGATGACATCAGGACCCTGCTGGACAACGGCGAGACCGCGGCCCTCATCCTCCTGGACCTCTCAGCCACCTTCGACACAGTCTGCCACCACACCCTACACACTCGCCTCCACGACGCAGGAATCCGCGGAACAGCGCTGGACTGGACCTCCTCCTTTCTCTCCGACAGAACACAGAGCGCCCGACTGCCCCCTTTCCGATCCAAAGCCTCAAAGATCATCTGCGGTGTACCCCAAGGATCATCCCTCAGCCCAACCCTGTTCAACATCTACATGGCCCCGCTCGCCCGCGTCGCCAGACTGCACGACCTCAACATCATCTCCTACTCCGACGACCCACAGCTAATCCTCTCCCTCACCAAAGACCCTGGCACCTCCAAGACCAACCTCCACGAAGGAATGACAGCCTTCGTAGAATGGATGAAGAACAGCCGTCTGAAACTGAACTCAGACAAGACGGAGGTCCTCATCCACGCCTCCACCCCCTCAGCCTGGGACGACTCCTGGTGGCCTACTGCCTGGGTGCAGCCTCTACACCCACCGACCATGCACGCAACCTGGGTTTCATCCTCGACTCAACTCTCTCCATGACCAAGCAAGTCAATGCCATCTCATCCTCATGCTTCAACACCCTCCGCATGCTCCGAAAGATCTACAGGTGGATCCCCACAAACGCGAGAAGAACAGTCACCCAGGCCCTCGTCAGCAGCAGGTTGGACTACGGAAACACCCGCGACGCGGGAGACCCCGCCAAACTACTGAAACAACTGCAACGCATACAGAACGCCTCGGCACGCCTGATCCTCGACATTCCTCGACACAACCACATAACCCCCCCACCTGAAAGACCTGCACTGGCTTCCCGTCAACAAGAGGATCACCTTCAAGCTCCTCACCCACGCACACCAGGCACTCCACAACACCGGACCAACAAACCTCTACAGACGGCTCACCTTCTACACCCCAAAACGCCAGCTCCGCTCCGCCGACCTCGCCCTTGCCACCGTCCCCTGCATCCGAAGAACGACCACTTGTGGCAGATCGTTTTCCTACCTCGCTGCCAAAGCCTGGAATGCCCTCCCCACCCTCCTACGGCAGACCGAAGAACTTCTGACCTTCAGGAGGCTACTCAAGACCTGGCTGTTTGAGCAGTAGCAGCCCCCGCCCCCCCCGCGCCTTGAGACCCTCACGGGTGAGTAGCGCGCTCTATAAATGCCTTGATTGATTGATTGATTGATATAAAAAATCATTCAATAAGCTAATATTGCTCTGTATACACAAAAGCTCTCAAAAAACTATAAGAAGGAAGATTTGCAAATTTCATGTTTCTTCGAGCATAACAAGCTTACATTTCTGCCAACAGTACATTAACTCGTAATCTTCCAGTTGTTTGTTCAAGCCTACACAGCTGCTAATTAGAACATCCTACGCCTCATTTCAAACATCTTGAAAACATGCATGTTACAGGGTGCTATAAAGACCAAACTTTAAGATGATAAACAGAATTGGTTAAAAGAAACAAGCAACCTATATTCCTACTCAAGTATGAATGGCTGAATAACAGCTAGGCATTGCAATTTCATATCTATTGAATGTCACATATCTCTCATATCTGCCAGGTGTCACAGGTCCCTCCTTCCTTTTTTAATGTAAAAGGTCTCTTTTGCCTGGCAAATGTCACTCCACCAACAAACATCCCTAGAGGCACACTCCCACTGTGCACTCAATACATTTTTCTGTACATCATTTATGTTCCGCAGAGTTTATCACTATCTTCAGTGTAAGTAAATTGATCTTTTGTATGGCCACTCCCACGTTTCTGGACTGATGTTGCTGGATTTGCATTTGAGAGTGCACTGAGACCTCCTAAGCAGATCTCAGTGCCTGTGCCCTTACCCTTTAGCTAATATGTTGAATTGCTTCTACCGAATTGGCTGAGCTAGCTTACCTGTGAGTCCTTAATAAATGGTACCCAGTGCATGTAAGCTAGAGAGACCAATCCCCCCCCCCCCCCCAAGGAATTACATCACAGGCTGTTCCACCCTGGGTGGGACACATGTAAAAGGAGACTCCCAGTCCACTGATTGCAGGCTGCAAGAGCAGTTTCACTGCTTCTCTCACTTTGCCCTTTAAACCAACGGCAAAGCCAGACTTCCCCCTGGTATATGTATGCCACCCCTGTGGGAGGCCTAGGCGTTTCTAAAGCAGGATGCAACATATCTCATGGACAGGACATATATTTTACATGTTCTAGTAGTAACATTGGTAAAATTATGTTTTTACTATGGAAACAATTGATCGCCCAATTGGCGGGTCTAGATGCTAACCCCTCAGCTGTGCTAACTCTGGAGCGATACAACCAAAGTAAGTCATCCAAAGTATCAAATAACTTGTTACATTAAGCCCGACCTGATTCTCAAGTCGAAATTTATCAAACAAGTTGCAGTATGGCACTTTAGCAAAGTTGCCACTTTGTTGCCTTCAGTCCTCTATGAATGTACTGGTTGCAAAGGGAGTTCTTTAGCTGAGATAGCTTTCTGCCCTGCTGGGTAGACATGCTAACAACTCCCAGAAAAGGATACAAAAGGAGCCTGCCCTGGAAGGGGTGATGCTCCGAAACCAGTCCCAGGATGCTTATTTCCTGTCCAGGGAGGACGTGGCTTGGCAGTTCGGGCTGGACTGTTCCTATGAGGCACAGGGTCAAGCCTGATTCGCATATGGCTGGGTCTAATTTGGGTTGGCATGGTGAGCAAAAGAATGATGGATTTAACCCAGATCTCTTGACTGGGGATGAATGTTTGATTTGCTCTGTATTCCGTCCATCATCTGCCTTTTGCTTTCTCGCCCTAAGTGCGCCGGGTATGCCCAGAAATCGGTCCCAGGTTCACTGTGCCACTGGATTCAAGCCAGGCTGGCTGATATGGGGTGATTCCCTAAAACCGGTCCCAGGATGCTTGTTACGGGTCCAGGGAGGACCTGGCTTGGCAGTTCTGGCTGGACTGTTCCTATGAGGCACAGGGTCAAGCCTGATTTGCATATGGCTGGGTCTAACCTGGGGTGGCATGGTGTGCAAAAGAACAATGGATTTAACCTAGACCTCTTGACTGGGGGTAAATGCTTGATTTACTCTGCATTCCATTCATCATATGTGTGTCTTTTGCTTTCTCGCCCTAAGTGTGTCGGGTATGCCCAGACATGGATCTCTGGCTCACTGTGCCACCAGATTCAAGCTAGCCTGGCTGATGAGGGGTGATGCTCTGAAACTGGTCCCAGGATCCTTGTTTCTGGACCAGGGACGACCTGGCTTGGCAGTTTGGGCTGGACTGTCCCCATGAGGCACGGGGTCATGCCTGATTTTCATATGGCTGGGTCTAAACTGGCTTGGCATGGTGAGCAAAAGAACAATGGATTTAAGCCGGATCTCTTGACTGGGGGGTGAATTTATTATTTGCTCTGCATTCCGTCCATCATCTGTGTGTCTTTTGCATCTGATAAAGTAGCACATGTCCCCAGGTTCCCTAGCAACATCGGACATCCCCATCAGTGATTCAACTCGGGAGGGAATTAGAGTTATCACTGGGTAAATACAGTGTGGCTAACTTCAAGCCAAGCATTCTGACTGATGCACACACCTCACATGCCATGTTTTGAGACGTGTTTGAAACACTAGAAAATGTAGTGAAGTGGGTGAAGGTATTCGTAAACAACATATGAGTTCAGTAGGACATCTGAAGGAGAGAGCATAACTGCTATGTGGTGTATGTACAAACATCATGAAAAAATAACTACTAGGAACTGTGGAAGTTCCTTAACCCGAACTTTGTTAAAAAAGGACAAATGGAAGATTTGTTTCAATGAGCGATGTATGTGATGTTATACGGCACACGTCTGCCAAAGCGTTTTTATTTAAAATATTAAAACGCATTATTCAGATGCCAAATCAGATTGGTTTTAGCTTACAAGTTAAAAGCGTGATTAACTTTTTCCGTTCAACATTTCAAAAACGAGATCTGACTAAAAATGTAAATTGTTTTTCAAATCACACATTTACCATCTGTAAGTTTTAATTCAAAGGAGCACGAAAGACATTTGATATATACATTTGATTAAAAATAATGTTTGATAAAACGAGATGGAGTGGATTAATGATCAAAAACCGTAAGATTAAATACTCTCTATCAGTAACTGGCAGTGGAACAGAAATAAATAATAACACTTTCTGCAGTTTTGAAAAACTGGAGACATCATGTAGTTCAAGCAGGTTGTTAATTAGGGAGGCTGGTTATTTTCTTTAATGCAGTAGAACTATTTTCCATTGGTTCAAAGTCATGTATTGTTATTTACTCGACTCACTGTGTCCGAGTGGGGAGGTGGACATTGAAGGAAGTAGTAGAGAATAGGTTTGGTGGAGTTAGCCGGTACACTACTGAGAGTGTGATAACTATAGGGTGGAGTTGTACACTTAAAGGAGCTAGTTACAAAGGTGGCGGATGGGTTCGTAGGGCTGTAAAATGAGTATTAGTGATGGTAGGGCATAAGATTTAATTAAGTAGGGAGGTGGGCACAAGGAAGAGGGCAACTTTCATGCCAGTGGAGTAATTAAGAAGCATCCAGGGTGGAATGCTTGGTGGCATGAGGTGGTATATTCTCGCAATAAAGGAGCATCAGGTTGTAAACAATATTCCACAGTTAACCCTTGCTTATAGTTAGTTGGTTTTCTAGGCAATTGTATTTGCCTTCTACTAATTGGTGGATTTCCTCCCTATTCTCCTGTTTGACCCGCCCAGAGGAGCTTTTTGGTTTCACCATCGGTAGATTCAACAGTTTGGACTACAAATCAGAGTTTGGGGATTCATGTAAAATAAGTAACTATAATCAATGTTTTTTTACTCTAATAGGCGCATGTCTGGTGCTTGCGCAAGTTCTTGTCATATTAGCAGATTGCATCTTCTCCGTTTTCGGTAGAGGCGTTTCTCTTTTGTGCAGAAGAGATTGTGAAATAGGAGCAGCGCTGACAAGTGCTGGCGCATCCTTTTAGTTTCGATGGATGAGGTTTGAGTCTTACAGAAGGTTGCACGCCAGGTGATAAGCTGTGCATTCTATATTTTTGCTTGTGTTGTGCTGTAGCCGGTGTGGTGTGCCCTGCCATTTTCCTTTGAAGGCTGCGGAGCTGGAATTTATTTAGCTTCACTGCTTCAGAGGAGGGTAAGGGCACACGTCCCATTTTTGGGTCAGCTTTAATGATGGCCTTTTGTTTAGGGTCTCTGACTACAGTTGAAAAGCTGAGGGTTCTGGGGGGCATATTATCAAACCAGGCGATAAAATTATCACCGCTTTAGCGGCAGAAGTCTGCCGCTAAAACGGCGATAATGGACTTGATAATATGCTCTATGGAATTCCAATTGAAGCCCATGTTTGACGTCCCTCACATTTAAAGCGGCGATAATTTTATCGCCCGGCTTGATAATATGCCCCTGGGTTCTTTATTTCTCACGCAACTGTGTCTGATATACAAGCGCTTGTTTGCAGTGTATTGCTGTGAACTATTTTCTGGAGTGAAAAAAGTATGGTGCTTGGCTGAATGGTTGGGTTGGCATCCCACATCATTGTGTGTAACAGGAGAAGGCTGGGCATCCGGTTTGTTACTTCCGGATTTTGTTGTAGGTGGGGGGCAGGAGGGGATTGGGGGTGTATCGTAATAAAACAGTAACTGCAATATTATCTATCTTTTTTATATTATGTACCATAAGTATTTGGCACTTCACATAATGATGGGAGTATCAGGTCAGAAGACCCATTCACAACCATTTTACCTCAGGAAAACAAAATTAAAAATGAGTTTCGTCATCTTGCCCTCGAGAAAAGGAACCCATTATAATTCCCGTTCTCAGACAGTGATTCAGGCTTCTGATATCAGATATGAGCACACGGAGCAGCGCTGAACCAGCGCCATCCAGCAGGCGCAACATAAATCAACAGCAAATGCACCCATGTCAATTAGGTAAAAAATAAGAACCGGCCTTTGGTTCCACTAATATTGATGTATGCTCTGTTGGCCATGAGTGCCATCTAGTTCCCCACAGCACACGGTAATGAACCGCTGCTGTAGCATAATGGCAAGACAAAGCGTTTTTAAGAAAAGGAGCTACCCGACTGGCGGGCGGAAAATGTAACGAATAGAAACAAGAGTGAACCTGGCAGAAAACCCTTTCTCTTGCAACATACAGTAGCTGGCCTTCTTCTTTGATCAATTGTCGCAAAACTGATATTGTAGCACAGAAGGTAGAGGTCTACTGCGGAGTCACGCATCGATTACAGACCAAATAACTAATGTTGTTCAAAACGGTTCTTTGCACCTGAAAATTCTCCCCGGACTGTTTCCCTAGTGTGGATAGATATACAGAAAATATGTTTAGGGAAATGGAGTGCAAGGCTGGGCAAAGGAGTGTTTTGAGAGACACCACGTACAAGAAGCAAAAACATAGGGGCAGATTTATGTTAGACTTGCCCCACTTTTATGCCGCCGTTGCGTCACTTTTGTGACGCAGCGGCGGCGTAAACCATGCGCCATGTTGCGCCTCATTTACAACGTGACGCATCTAGGGAGATGCGTCACGTTGTAAAGCCCTGTGCTACATTAAACCTACGTCAGGTTTAATGTATGCGGGGTGGGCGTTCCATCGGAAAAAGCCTCGGAAAAGTGACGCAGTGAAATCTCCAAGATTTCACTCAGTCACTTTTCCGACGCTGCTGCGTTAAAACCTTGCTCCTGCTTGAAGCAGGCGTAAGGTATGACGCAGCATGTTAGGTATGGGCAGCCCCTAAACATTGCTGGAGTTGCGTCGTGCTTGCGACACGACTCCAACAATGCGCCACCCTTACGCCATCAGATGCATCACGCATCTGTTTATCCTTGCGCCACGATGCGCTGCATTTGAAATGCGGCACATCTGTGGTGGCGCAAGGGTAAACTTGCGTGACGCATCTTTCCTGGCGCATCCCTGCTGATTTGCAGGGATGCGCCAGGAAACATAAATCTGCCCCATAGTCCATAGCATGCTGAATAAGAACACAAAAAATGCATGGATCGAGAAAAATATAGGGGCAAACATTATATCTGTTGATGTAATAAAAAAGAGACAAAAGAAGCAAGACTAGACAAAGATTACAAATAATATTAGTGTACTGGAATGATTGCAAGGTTAGTGTGGCCGTTGGAAAATCGATACAAATGAAGTCAGCATTTTTCTATCACTATATTATATCCAGCAGATCCGTGAAATGTAACCACTTAAGGTGACTAATGTGGGTACTATTACAGTTAAAGCAGTCCTTAAGGGCCGAGTTGGCACACACCTAAGCTAAGAATAACGGATGAATTCCGGAACCCCGGTAGACCCTTGCTCCACTGGAGCCAGAAACGTCAGCAAGATAAACCGGAAACGATGTAAAGGGAGAAAATTATAATCATGAGGAGAAAACCATGAGCAGAATTACTTATTTTGTTGAAGAAATAACAGGGAATTACGAAATCATTGATGGCACTCATAGTAAAGATACAAAATTAGGAAGGATAAAAAAAGAAATGTCAGAACTAAAAAGTCAAATGCCAAAACACAGAACAAGGTTGCTGGAACACAGCATTGACATAGAAAATTGGCAGCATCATTCAGATGTGAATGGTACACTGTGTTACTATAAGTACTCCCTTGACTAACCAGTCTGCCATCACAAGGTGTGGCTGACTAGAACCGTATGTTGATGGTGGATCGACAGTATGCCCTATTTGAAGTGTATAACACCACCTATGTGTGGGGAAGGAGTCACGTCCTTTTGTTATTATATTCCCTCACACATCCTAGTGGTGTCATGCTTCATCATCGGGACACCCCGACGCCTAAAAGTCAGGGTGGGTTCGACCATTTTCTCAGGGAGCGCTTACCGAGATAGTATTTGGCCAGGGGGATAAAGATTAAAAATCAATGTCAGACCCCAGTTTCCCTTTATTCTTGGGTCTTGCACTGTTAATAAAAACAAGAACTAGGGGTTTCTAGGGATATTATGGTCCTAAGACCCTATTGCCAACATGTTTCTGTCCCTTGCTGCCCCATAAAGGGTGCACAGACTTTCTTCAGGGCGTAGGCCCCCTGGGAGATAGGAATAGTAAGGGAGTTTCCCTATACTACTACGTGATAAGGGCAGATAGCTGCTCCTTATAAACGAGATAATTGTCGTCAAAATCACTCCATCTGTAGGAAAGGAAAAAGAGGGAAGACAAGACGGACAAAATACAAAACTCGTTATATCCTAATTGGTAATAGGATAAATTAAAATATACTGGTGTTCATACCACTATATTTCACACATCATTATACGTGAAAAGAAATAGAATGAGCGCTTGATGAAAGCATAACCCATCGTATACATGCCACACTTTTTGTAGCGCGTGAATACATGGGTGGCGGTAGTTTACCGCATTCTATTTTCATACACTCTTTGGTGCGTAATTCGCTAATGTCAGTCTAATCAGTCAGACGTAACAACAGGTAAACACAAGAATAAAACAAAGATGCCCAACTCTCATTCCCACATCCAAGGTGGTTCTTACATATTCATATTCATTCATTTCGTGTATATTTCCGCTTACCCCAATTAAGGAGAGGATATACCCCATGTGGAACCTCAATAAGTGGGGTAGCCCTGTAGTCACACTCTGTAGGTCGAAAACACACGAACATTCCAAGACAAGTAAATCCGTATGCATGTAAATGATTTTTCGTAAGTTGTGGTCAGGTCAATGGTGTTGAGCCCGAGATGTAGTGGGGGAAACAAAGGGGAAGGAAGGGAAGAACGCCCATCAGGACAAAAACACAATCATTATTAGTCTGTGCCTCAAACATGTCCCAACACGTACCTTTGTGTTCAATGCACACATTCAGATTACTCACGCCACCAAGGGTCCTGCCCCGTAGGAAAATCTGTTCGGTTGTGGTTCCCACAGCTTGGAGTCGTTGTAGTGTCTGTGGCCATGGCTTATAACTCATGTACGGTGCCTCGGTGAACTCTCCTGCCTGCTTCCGGGAGTGTGTGACCATGCCAATTGCCGGATGCACGTACTTCGTGTGTTCCGTATTTGGAGATGTGGGAGTTATAGTTGTGGGTGTTATGAATTCCCGTAGTTCAAATGTTTTAATTTTTTTTTATTATTTCTTAGTTCTGTGTATACATCTGAAGACCTCAGTTCCATTTCGAAATTCTATTACCGTATCAAGCCCTGTGTGTGCATTTGATTATTTAGTTGGCCATACACCACTTAATCCAATTGTTCTACTAAGACGTCTGAACATGACTAACAATACTGGTATGTTACTACAACGCTCTTGCTTATTGGTTCTGTGTGTGCATATGGAGTTCTTGATCCTGGTTGAAATTTAATTATAACCCGTGTCTTGTGTGTGGATGTGATTATTTGTTTGACCATATACCATTTACTCCGGATTTTTTACTAAGGTGTCGCAACCAACTAATCAATGCTAGTGTGCTCCAATCCAATGTTCAATAAAGTTATATTAGTACATCTAGCTTAACCACCTGATAAGGTGTGTAATCATGTCGGCTGTGGAGTCACTTCTTTGTTGATAATGACAGGCCATGTGGCTCAGTTATTGAATATGGGTCTGACCTGTCGTCAAATGTGTATCTAATATTTAATCATTGTTTACAGTGGGACCTGAATCAAGAATCTCTAATTTACACCAAGTATCGACCCACATGTCGAACTAGTATGTGGATTTGGGACTTAGCCTCTGAAAGAGATATTATTTGTTCCTATTTAATTGATTCCACGGAATGCACTCGTTCAAACCGGAGATGTGAGTTTTTAATCTGTAAACCTATCTCTGTTCTAGATCTAGGAGGCTATTGGTTGTATTTCCCTCTCCTCTGACTTTTTCAAGAACTGACCACCAGAGGTCATTGTCCGAGTGTTTCTTCTCTACATAGTGTGCAGTTAATCTTGTTGCTGTTATGGACCTTCTGATTGTGCTCCTGTGTTCGTTTATGCACACTTTTACTTTTCTCCCTGTCATCCCTATGTGCATCAGCTGGCATGGGCATTTTATTATATAGATCACTTTGTCTGAGTTACAATTGTTATGTGATCTTTGTTCCCACCTATGGTGCATACCCAGATCTAGTTCTTTTGTATGTTCCGTGAATGCACATGCCACACAGGATCCACAGGGGTAGTGGCCTATGACTTGTGGTTGATTCCATAGTGTGCTTTGATGTAGAGTTTTCATTTATTGTAGGTCTGTGTGAATAAGGGCGTCTCTTAGGCTTCTGTTATTTCTAAAGGAGAACATGGGTTTTTCAAAATTCAGTTTGTTTGATGTTAGTATTGGCCATTTCTTATTTATGATTTTTTTTTAAATCATTAGATGGCGCATTGAAGGTCGTTACACAAATGAGTGTATCGGGTTCTTCTTTCTGAGGTGTTTCGAGCAAAACCTCCCGAGGTGTGTTCCGGGATCGTTTTTTTGCATTTTCTATGGTCTTTTTTGGGTAGGATCGTTCTTCCAATTTTTTAGTTAGGATTTCTGCTTCAGCTTTGTATTCATTGAGGTCTGTGCAGTTTCTGCGTATACGTAGAAATTGTCCCACGGGCTGGTTCTCTCTAAGTGTACGTGTATGGGCGCTGTTGAAATGTAGCAAGCTGTTCGTAACTGTTGGTTTTGTGTACAGGGAGCTGATGATGCCCCCATTTTTTGCACTAATAGTGACGTTCAGAAACGACACATGATATTGATTGTGGGTTATCGTGAATTTTAAGTGTGGATTTCGATGGTTTAACCACGTGTGAAACTGTCCCAGTGTGGTTACGTCTCCTTCCTATATGACCAAGATGTCGTCTCTGTAACACCACCATTTCTTTATGTTATTTGAGGGTCCATATATGTTCATCTTCAAGTTGTCCCATATACAAGCACTCTATGCTAGGCCCGAACGTGCTGCCCATCGAAGTACTGTGGACTTGTAAGTATAGCTGGTCATCGAATCTGAAGAAGTTCTCTTTTAGCGCCCTCTGGTCACACGTATCAGATCCTATATACAGGATACAAAACACCTTCTCAATACCCTTCAAGACGTGGCATACAACCCAGAATGCAACAGACTAGTGTGTCTGGATGTAGAAGCTCTGTATACGAGCATCCCACAGAAAGAGAGAATCCAGACAATTGAAGCGATTCTGAATCAGGAAGACTGGACCTGGGATGCCCCAGTGAGTTGGATCATCACCCTACTGCGCCTGGCGCTAAAAGAGAACTTCAGATTCGACGACCAGCTATACTTACAAGTCCATGGTACTTCGATGGGCAGCACATTCGCGCCTAGCATAGTGTGTTTGTATATTGGACAACTTGAAGATAAACATATATGGACCCCCAACCCATTCTCAAATAATATAAAGAAATGGTGGTGTTACATAGACGACATCTTGGTCATATGGGAAGGAGATGTAACCACACTGGGACAGTTTCACACGTGGTTAAACCATCAAAATCCACACTTAAAATTCACGATGACCCACAATCAATATCATGTGTTGTTTCTAGACGTCACTATTAGTGCAAAAAATGGGAGCATTGTCAGCTCCCTGTACACAACAAAACCAACAGATAAGAACAGCTTGCTACATTTCAACAGCGCCCATCCACATGCACTTAGAGAAAACCTACCCGTGGGACAATTTCTGCGTATACGCAGAAACTGCACAGGCCTCATTGAATACAAAGCTGAAGCAGAAATCCTAACTAAAAAATTGGAAGAACGATCTAAATTTATTTGTTGTCTGAGTATCTGTATGGGTGCCTGAGTATCTGTATGGGTGGGTGCGGGGGGTGTGTGACTGTGCATACATGTCTGAGTGGGTGATTCACTGATTGTATGGATTAAAATGTGCATCTGGGAAGGGCTGTATGGATGAGTTAGTGTGTGTATGGGTGTGTTGGTGAGTGTATGAATGTCTCACTGGTATATGTGTGAGTAACTACATATGTTTTAAGGCAGTATATGTGAGTGTTGGAGTATATAAATGACTATACGTGAGAGTGAGTTATTTGAAGAGTGGGTGTACAAAAGAGTTTTGTTTTTATCAGTGCATGTATAAGAAAGTAAGTATGTTTTAGTATCTGCATAAAAAAGTGAAGTGGTGTTTGTATAAATAACACAGTTGGTGTGTATAACTGTATTCATGAGTAAATGCCTATGTGATTGATTCTTTGCATGACTGACTAGCTGTGTGAGTAACTCAATGGATGAGTGTCAGACTGTGACTGTATGTATAGGTGTATGAGTGCATATTATAGTACTGTATTGATGAGTAACTGCATGTATAAGTGAGTGGATGTGAGTGTAGACCTAGGAACTAGTGGGTGGCATGTAGTATCTGGCATTGTTGTGTGTATGGTTTCAAAAATAGTAGTCTGTATTTTGGAGTGCGTGTATCAAAGTATATATTAGGCCATCAGTATGTGCATCAGATTATCACGTGGATGATGTCATCAGTGATGTCATGAGTGATGTCATTTGAGATGTCATCAGTGATATCATGAGTGATGTAATATGTGATGTCATCACCAGTGCATTGCAGGCGCGTGAGATATAGTTAGCTCAACTAACTATAACGGGCGAATTTCTATGGTTTTATATGAGTCAAATGTCCAACTAACGATAACGTCCCTTAAACCTATGGTTTTTCAGTGAATTTCTAAGGTTTTTTAAATGCTAATTCCTAACTATAACGTCTGTAAATCCTAAGGTTTTTTCAGTGAATTGCGAAGATTTTTTAAATGTTAATTTCATATTTTAATGATTATAAAATCTATATCTTTTCTTTTTTTGTAATATTTTGCTACTCTTTTATACTTCAATTTTTTTTACTTTAAAAATTAAGTAATGTTTTATATCTTCCCCCAAAAATATGTATATCTTTTGGGTTTTTTTTGTTGAGAAAACTGCACTCCCATACTGGTAGTGTATCAAGCTCCATCACCACGCAAATCCTATCCACCATATTGCTAAACTCGGAAAGGATGCGCATTTTGTATCTGACGGATTCGTGGCACCACGTCCCGCGTAACATCATATACGTATGAGTTCACGCCAGCTGCTTCATAGGTATCCGATGGGTATGCAGTACCAAGCCACACGTTACGTCATGTATGTATGAGGTCACGCCCTCTGCGTGTTGCGTATGCGACGAATGCACGCTGCGAGGCCATGTGTTATGTCATAGATGTATGGTGTCACACTGGGTATGCAATTTCCTCATTTTGTTTTACGTCTCACAACTATATCTAAATAACTTTAAACTGTATATGAGAGCAAGCGATAATCTAAAATATTTTAAACATTTATATATTTCTAACTGTAATAAACATATATTATGATAAATATATTTTCTCAAAATCTTGTTGGGTGCGGTCTCCTTGCGCCCTCGATCCGCGATTGCCATGTCACCTTAAAAAAAAGTATTTGATTCATAACATTTCCCCTTGTAACAATTGGGTGACCCTACCCATTTTAGTCATTCTCTCTACAGCGTTTGATGAGACACACCCCTTCTGCTTAGAGAGTTTTTAAAACATTTTTTTTGCTGTGTACAAATATCTTCTACCACACACAAAATGTAACAATCATCTTGATCAATATTCATGGTCTGTACATTAGCCTTCCACGTGTGATCGCCATGCATCTCAAACGTTACATCAAAAATCAAATATGTGTTACACAATGACACTGGTGTGTGTGTTTGTGCACATTATTGTGCTGCCTTTCGGCCTGGGTATTGCTGGCCCGAAGGGGTATCATCAGCCACAAGCAGAGTGCACATCCTAGATCACATGTGACAAACAGTAAACAGTAATGTATACATTTGTTGTCAGACTTTACCAGTATAGTAGTGTGTCATATATGAGACTTTCAGATTCACGTTTGGCATGCATTGTTTAACTATAATGAACGTTGTCACTATTTATGACGTTGCCTCACTACTGATTCTCCCTCCATCCGAGCATATTCACATGTGTGCGCTTCGCGATAGCAACACTTTCAATAATACCGCACACCATTCACATGAGTGTCTGCGCATATCCACAACCTTGACAACAACATGTGATATTGGCCATTCAATGTTTTCGAACACCATCTCATTAGCGATAGTTGCCGCCCTCCCGGGACATGCTAGATTAACGTAAATTGCACATTCTGAGACGTCAAAACTGCAACAAAAACACACATAAGTACACTTCCTGGCCAGGCAGGAACGGAACAACGTCCAGGTCCCTGGAACTATTATTCACACCCCTACGCCCGCCTGGCGTATGCAAGCCCAGCCCACTTTGCGTACGTAGAAATAGGATAACGATGACGCCACATGTCCCAGTTCTTCTACACTGCCTCAGGTGATATGGCCGCATCCACCTTGCAAATCACAATGCGCAATAAAAAAAAGGGATGCATGAGGCATACACCATCGTCGCAATCAACGCTGCACCTGAATTATGAACAATGCTGCCCATTGTGTATGGACACACAACAATGACAGCAGGTGAGCAGTGGGGCCTGGGTGCACAGGGGCTGCAATTGAGCATGATGCTGCAGGAGGGGTGGGGTGCATCAGCCTGGGTGCGCAGGTACAAACATGCGATATTGCCCTCCTTAATAATGTGTTCTCTGACCTCATTCAGTCACATGTCTGTCTCATTTTAAGGGCCTGCTGGACCGTACTGTAGGCCTGAGCCAGCAGGCTGCGCTGCCCTACAGACACGTGTTGAGCACAGTGCTGCGGGAGGGGTGGGGTGCATCAGTCGGTGTGCAAAGGTGCGAACAACCAATGTTACCCTGCGTACCGATGTGATCTCTGACCTCATTCAGTTACATCTCTGTCTCATTTTAAGGACCTGCTGAACTGTACTGTAGGCCTGAGCCAGCGGGCAGCGCTGCCCTACAGACACATGGCGTTGGCTTTTGGGGCACTGTAGTGAGCTGATTAATAAGTGTTCATGCACACAGGCTTGCGCGATTACCACTAACAGTTCGAAGATTGTACTTCAAGAAGGAAGGATGCACTCACCTGGTGTTTTCTATTAATGTTGAAATAAACCTTCATTTACCTCAAGACTCTTCCAACATTATATTTTTTTCCCCTTTTCAGACACTGGGTTAGTGGAGCCAAAATGGCCGGAGCGGGTGCTCACCCCGTGATGATGCCCTGGGCATTCTGACGCCTTCCACCGTGGCATCAAGACACCGTTCCCGACCGGAGAACTGCTGGGCCACCCTGATAGTGGCACCCCAGGGTTGGAGATTGCACCGGCACGTTCATGGACACACCGGTTGTGGCAGGTGAGCAGGCAAGCCTCGGCACGCAGGAGCTGCAATTGAGCACAGTGCGGGGGAAGGGGCTGGTGTGCAGCAGCCTGGGTGCACAGGTGCAGGCAAGCGATGTTGCCATAGATAATAATGTAATCTCTGGCCTCATTCGTATCGCTGTTTCATTTTAAGGACCCCAATGTCCCAGACACACGGGTGATGGGAGGTGAACAGTGAGGGCTGGGTGTAGTAGGCTGACGCTCTGTCTCCTCCTCCCTCTGTTCTTTTGACTTTCCCTCCCCTTCTCCCTTCCACCCACTTGCTCTCTGTCTCATTCTCACTTTCCTCCGTTCATTCTCACTACCTTTCTTTTTTCTCTTAGACATGGCACACATACTTCTTTTTATTTTTTGTCTTGCAGGTTTTGTATGCTGCTATCCACTTCTTTCATGTTTTACTGTTGTTTGTTCAAATAAAGTTGTGTTTCAATTTATTTGTGTTGTTTTAATAAAAGTTTTTTTTTACCAATAAATAAGTGAGTGTATGGGTCTTCTTTTTCTGACAATACTTGTCTGTAGTTTATTGTGAAAATCGGCGGTTGACAGGAGGTCATGAGCGAAAACATTTGTAATTTTGCGGTGCACCTACTAAATATAAACCAACACACTATTACATAAATGAAGCCTGGCTAATTCTACAACTGCAAGGGTTCTATGAGTGTCTCACTTTATAAAACCATGAGTACTGCCCGTGTGATTACAGAACCAATAAGGCACTGCCTAGGGCCACCGAGGCTTCAGGGCCTGGCGAGGCCCACCTTGCATATTTAAGTAAAGCCCCGGAGGTTGCCGATCCCTGGACTTGAGTTGGCCTCGAAGCCCTCCGAACAATTAGTAAACAATACCCGGGGAGGTGTCGATCCCCTAGTCTGCGAAACGTCTCTGTGCCCTCCCGCGCCTAATTTAAATGTGAGATTAAGATCCCCAGTGCTGCAGAGAACCCGCAATATAATAATAGGATTGGCCCGGAACATTACCCACAAGGGGGCTCATTTAAATGAATAGGTGAGACCCCGCTTCATTTGTTTTTCTCAATTTTTACCATCCGGATCCGCTTTATTGAAGCAATATGAGGTTTTCCTCCTCTCGCTTCAACAAGACAAACAAGGATGTGCTATCACAGGGTGGAAGCCATGCTCCTGCCCTGTAATAGCAAACATAAATGTCCCGCGGATGCACACCCCGGGACATTGTATGAGCTGTATCTGGGAGGTGGTGCTCCATAGGGCCATGATGCATTGGTTACTGCATAACTACAGAATTAGTATAAACGCATACTGACACTACTTGCACATGTGTAATACAGTGACCAGAGTGTAGTGAAGAGGCAGGGGAAGCCAAAAATCAAAAAATATAAATCCTACCAGAGGTCGGATCACATAGTTCGATGAGCCGATGACCCTGGGATGATTAGAAACAGCTTCATGAAGAAAACGGGTCTTCAGCAGGACGCAAGGAAGCTCAAAATTCTGGTGAGTGCTGCCATCTTTTTACATTCTCCCGCTCCTCACAAAATTTATGTAGTGAATAGGCAGACAGCAGTGGATCGGATAAGTAGATTTATTACAGGAAAACAAGACAGCTTAAACAGCTACCAACAGGACCAGACAGCAAGGCAACCGTCTCCTCCAGCACCATGTTCAAACTCCCCAAGGTTCCCCTCATGACAGCCCTACATTCTAACATTACATACTTACATTCTAGTAGCATTACATACTAACATTCTACTATGACTTACATTGGAATACTACAACGAGCACATGACTTTACAGCAATGAGCTCATGGTTTCATCCACGAGTCTTGAGACCAGTAGGGGTGAGTAGTTCGCTTCCCACTCCCTGTATTGTATAAACACAAACTAACACTAATTCCACAGGTATGCTACAGCTCCCAGAGCACATCACTTTACAGCAATGAGCTCACGGTTTAGGCTCACGGTTTAATACCTGAGTCTTCAGACCAGTAGGGGTGAGTAGTTCACTTCCCACTCCCTATATAGTATAAACGCATACTAACACTATTTACACAGTTATACCACAGCGGCCAGTATGCTACAGTGCCCAGAGCCCATCACTTTAACAACAATCAGCTCGGTTTGATCCCCGAGTCTTCACACCGGTAGCATTGAGTACTTCGCTTCCCACTTCCGGTATAGTATAAACGCACGGTAGGGGTCAGTAGTTCACTTCCCACTCCCTGTATGGTATAAACGCCTACTAACACTACTTCCATAGGTATGCTACAAAGACCAGAGCACATCACTTTACAGCAATGAGCTCACGGTTCAGGCTCTCGGTTTCATACCTGAGTGTAGCAGCATCTCATCTCAGCACCATGTCACTCTGAGCAACACCGCACTTTCAGACCGGTAGGAGTGAGTACGTCGCTTCGCACTCCCCCACAGAGGTTACAATGCTCCTATCCTCCTGTTTCCTACTCTTTTTGCCCTTTTTTCACTTTACTCGTTTCAACAGGATCACAAAATAGCTGCCAACAATTCCTAGTTGCAGCAGTTCGCAGCCAATAAGCAGCAAGCTCATGCTCATAACGCCTCAGCCAATCAGATGGCAGAATTCCCAAATATCGATATCTGTAAATTTTGATATTTCTCCAAAACTACTGAACGGATTTACACCAGCGTGCTTTCTAGACCAAGACCCTTCTCCCTGCCACATTGGGGTAATTCTGTTCACCCGTTCGACCTGTTGCCTTGTCTAAAGTTTCCTATGGAATTTACATAGAGAAAACACGTTTTGGAACCCCCTTTTTTCTCGGCCCCCCTTGACGAATCACTCCTAAACTTTTAACATAGGAGCTTATATGAACAAATAATTAGTTTGGAAAATTTCCTGAAGATTCATCAAACGACGCTAAAGTTATAAGGAAAACAAAAACTTATCTTCCTATGGAAAATTGATCCTAACTATAACTACCTACTGGCGAATGCCAGTGGGTAATATATATCTATATCTATATATCTATAGCTATATATCTATCTCTCTCTCTCTCTCTCTCTATATATATATATATATATATATATATATATATATATATATATATATATATATATTATCTACTGGCGGGCGCCAGTAGATAGTTATAGTTAGGACCGTGTTTCCATAGGAAATCCGCAACATTCTATTTGGAATAACTTTGGCGCCGGTTGACGAATCCTCGCGAAATTTTCAAAATAGGTGGGGCGCTCCGCTCCGCTCCGCTCCTACCCTGAAAGTCTCGGAGGATTCGTCAAGCGGGGGCTGAGAAAAAGGGGGGTCCCAAAATGTGTTTTCCCCATGCAATTTTCCATAGGGACCTTTAGTCCAAGTTACAGGCCGAACGGCTGAACAGAATTACTTGAAATTTGGCAGAGAGGTAGTCCTCAGCTCAGGGAAGTGCCTTTTGCAGGTCTGGTGTCAATCTGTTCAGTAGTTCCTGAGAAAATCAAAAGTAAAATCATATATATATGTGGGCGGAGCCTAACCACACATCTCATCCTGAGATCTGATTGGCTGTCAGCACTTCATCCAAGAAGTGTTGGCAGCCATCTTGGGACCAATATACATGATAGCACCTCATTAAAAAGCATTGCAGTTAATAGAAGGTTTTAAGACTTTAGTTACATTATAAATCATTTGTTGATGGTACCATACTCATTTTAGGAATTGTGGTATGTTCTAAGGTGATTTCACCATGTGAAAAAGCCTTCTGCTGGGATATCATGATTGAGAGAAAAATATTTTCTCATGCTTTTCCCACAGAGGTTTGGAAGGGGATCTATAAGCTAAACTGAGAGCTTATTTTCTGTAAATTCACATTATCTTTCTCAGTCATGTGAGAATGAAGTCTGACATTCTCAGTAAAACATGTACATCCAACAAGGGCAGAGACTGTCAGTTGATTCCTTTGAGTTCTACTGCAGCTTCCCAGAGTGTTCCAAAGAACCACTAGAGCGCTAACAGTCCTACTTATGATAAACGTATGGCACACCTGAAGCCATCTTGCTTGGATTAAAGTGGTAACTCTTAAAACATTTAATTTAAAAAGGAACAAAATGAGGGGGTTCATTTTTCCATAACAAGTATGATTAGTGCTGCAGAAAGAAAACCTAGGGCACATTTTGACTTCTGAAATCCTCTTTTATTTCATTAAAAAATTCTGACATGCAGACTGAAACATGCACTTTCAATACCAGCAGCAGTTTTCCCTGGTGAGCAGTAGCTTTACTACAGTGATCTAATGAGCAAAAAGAGTGCTAACATTCTGAATTTATGGCAAATGTGTGACACATCTGATTCTGAATGCCTTCTTGATGGAATCAAAGTAAAAAGCTGAAAGTATTTCCTACTGAGGAGACTGCAGTAAATGAGGAAATTAGGAAACTTCATAACAAATAAGTCTCCCAAGATGGCCACCAGAGACAAAAGAGCCCAAATGTAGGCCAAATATCACCCAGATGTAGCCCAAGTATAGCCCAATGACAGAATGTCCCAGAGTGTTCTTAAAAACAACTAGAGCGCTTACTGTCTTCATTATGACAAAAGTATGGCACACCTGAAGCCATCTTGATTGGAATAAACTGGTAACACTTAAAACATTTAATTTAAAAAGGAACACAATGAGGGGGTTCATTTTGCCATAGAAATTATGATTAATGCTGAAGAAAGAAAATGAGGGCACATTTTGAGTGACTTCTCAAATCCTCTTCTATTTCATTAAAAAATTCTGACATGCAGACTGAAACATGCACTTTTAATACCAGGAGCAGACTTCCATGGTGAACAGTAGTTTTACTACAGTGATCTAATGAGCAACTAGAGTGCTAACTTTCAGAATTTATGGCAAATGTGTGACATATCTGAATACCTTCATAATGGAATCAAAGTAAAAAACTGAAAGCATTTCCTACTGAGGAGACTGCAATACATGAGGAAATTAGGAAACTTCATAACAAATAAATCTCCCAAGATGGCCACCGGAGACAAAAGAGCCCAAATGTAGCCCAAAATCACCCAGATGTAGCCCAAATATAGCCCAATGACAGAAGTGTGCAAAACACTTATTATTTTGTGTTTTTGCAGTGTTATATAGTACACACTTGTCAGGTATTGGAGTGCTTTACATGAGCATTGGTTACATCACACAAGAACAAATTCACTTTGGTTGTAGACATGGGGAGACTAAGTGATTTGACCAGAATCACAGAATGTCGAGCTAAAGCAGAAACGCCAACCTGGTTCCCCAGTTGCAAAGTCTGCAGTTCTGGAAGTAACACCACATCCTCTCCCCTAAGTGCAACATTTAATCAAGTGGTCAACTGGATAAAAAAACATAAAGATAACAAATAATTTAAAAGTGCTTTGTCGCTATTTGAAAACTCAGAAAATATGTCCTTATTTTAGTCTTTTAGAGCACTAACCATAATTTTGATGCCAATAAGACCCTCTCATATATGTAATTTCTAAAGGAAATGCTCTAGGTATTACAGTTTTGATTACATCAAGATGACGTCAGGCGTTCCACACTTTTGTAATAAACATAGAATGTTAGCAATCTAGTTGTTCATTAGGATACTGTTGAGAGGCAGAGGCCAGGGGCACGGACTCTGAAAATTGAAGGCAGGTAGGAGGGTGCAAAGGCAACAATTTAACCACACTAAACAGGCAGGAAGGGCCGTGGCAGCACAACCGACTATGGAGGGCAGTGGAAAGGGGGGCAGGGGCAACAAACCAACAATACAGGACTTGCAAGAGAGGCTGTGGCAATGTAATAGACCGTTGTGGGCAGAAGGAAGAGGCAATGGTAATACAACCATACAGGCCAACAGACCCGATTCAGCCAGGAAACGTCCAATGTTTTTAAGCTCAAATGGGCTTTATTTGATCTGTCTCCTGTCTACAATCTCCTCTTTTTCCATGTAACTCAAAGGGGAAAATCAATACCCCAGTTTTTTTTCAAAATCTCCCTCTTACCAAGTTCAAAATGTTCGCAAGTATGGTACATTGGATCATGGAAGGAAATGGGGTAGGGACATGGACTTGGATAACAGAGGACAGGAGGGACATGGAGAGGTGCACCAAACTGACCCGGCAGGGAAGGCATCAGGGTTTGCAGCAGCACAATACACCACACAGGGCATGCCGGACGGGAGTGCAGCACAACAATCCATAGAAAGCAAGAGGGAGGGGACAGGACCATGCACATGGACAACAGAGAACAGAGGGGCAAGAGGCAATGGTAGCTAGCTGACCATAATGGACAGACAGGAGAGAAAGCTGCAGCATAACAGACCATAAAGGGCAGGAGGGACGGATCAGGGGCATTACAAAGGAACAGACAAGCCAGGAGGGAGAGAGTAGGGGTCTGAACATGTAAACAGAGGGCTGGGGGCAAGGGGGCAGGGCAGGAGCAGCAAGATAGCCATGGAGGTCAGGCAGGATGGGCACTAGAAGCAAGACACACCATGAAGAGCAACAGTGAGACTGTGATGGCATACACACAGACCATGGAGGGAAGGTGGGAGGGGGTCAGGGGCAGCTAACTGACCACACAGGGAAGGTGGGAGGTGCCATGGCAGCACAGAAGACCATGCATGGCAAGTGGGAGGGTTAGTGGCAGCACAATGGCTATGATGGGCAAGAAGGAGGATGCAGGGGCATGCACAAAGGACGATGTAGGGTAGAAGGGAGGGTCAGGACCTGTTCACAGACAAGAAAGTTCAGGGGAAGGGGCCTCACAACAGACCGCACGGGGCAGGCAGGAGGAGCAGTTGCAGCACAACAGACCAGGGAGGGCAGAAGGGTGTGGCAGTACAATGGACCATGTAGGACAGGAGGAAGAGGATAGGGGCATGGCATGTGGACAGGCAGGGTGGAGGTGGCAGGGATAGGTTACAGTCATCTGACAATGCTAGGCAGGTGGGAGGGGAGTGGCACCTCAACAGAACACTCAGAGTAGATAGGAGTGGCAGGTCCATGGAACATGGTGGGCAAAAAGGATGGAGCAGGGGCATGCACAAAGACATCGGAGGGCAGGGGGAAGGAGAATAGGGGCAGCAAGCTAAGCACAGAGTTTAAGCAGGAGGTCAATGATGGGGCATAGAATTGGGCAATGGAGGGCAGGAGGAGGGGACTGGTACATCATACTAAATTGAGGGCAGTGGCAGCACATCAGACCATGCATGGCAGGAGGGAGGAGGCTAGTCCATGGATTCACACAACAGAGGATAGGGAGGAGGGGGATGGGGCAGCAAGCTAACTGTTCAGAGAAGGCGGGTATTAGGAACTTTATTGTTTTTAAAACGTGTGTCTGTGTGAACTACTTAAAATATGAACAAGTATGCAGCATAATCTCACTTTTATTCAGGAAGAAGAGGACGTTTGTGACTGTGACTCCGGGCTCACTTGGCAGAAACACCCCCTGACCCTCCACCCCCTATCGCAAAATGTAATGCCCGTGAAAAGGGTAGGTGAACACAGTGTTATATAGAACTTAGTCCTGAGAGCATGATTGAAAATGAAAACTAGATATAGTGTATGGTATAAACTATGCACCAAAAAGTGTGATATAAGATGAACCGGGCGTGAAATATAATATGCAATACATTGTGCGCAATGACAGATTCATTAGAGAGCGCGAGATAGCACAGGCACTAGCGCGTGCTATGCGATGTGCGCCTTGGAGTGTAATATGCACAGGGCAGTGTTGTGTAACCTAACTAGTCTCTAGTGAGTGATGTAACATGTGACGTCATCAGCAGTGCATTGCGGGCGCGCGAGTTATAGTTAGCTGAACTAACTATAACGGGGGAATTTCTATGGTTTTGTATGAGTGAAAAGTCCAGCTAACTATATCGCCCCTGAAACCTATGGTTTTTTCAGTGAATTTCTAAGGTTTTTTAAATGCTAATTCCTAGCTATAACGTGCCTGAAACCTATGGTTTTTTCAGTGAATTTCAAAGGTATTTTAAATGCTAATTTCTAACTATGCCCACAGAGATAGGACATGTGAAGAAAGAAGGAAAAACGCACAGAAAGAAAAAAAAAGAAATGCAGAAAGAAGCAACAGAAGTCCTCAAAGACGAAGAAAAGTGCAGCAAGAAATATAACGTGTAGAAAGAACAAACAGAAGAGCAGAAAGAAGCCTTGTTGCAAAATCATCCTGTACCCTCAACTTTTTCAGACGGATACTGGTGGTAACTGAGCCTGCCTAAGCAGTCCTAGAGCCAGTGCTATGTTAAAAGGCACTCAGAATACAGTAAAAACACCTACATACACTAGGGCACACTATGCGTTGGGGTCCCCCTGTGATTAGCATGACCTCCTCTGTAAGCCCCTAGTATATAATAGGGCAGGGGATTAAAACTACCTCTTAAAACGCACCACAGGGCGTGTTTAAACACGTCACCTCATGCCCTGTCCCCTCCCTTCCCCACTGTGTAAACACACCCTGTAGCCATTTTAAGTTGGGAGATTAAGTTCCCTTGAATCCTGAGGGTCCCTAGGGTCCAACAAGACCACTAGGTACCTCCAGTAAGAGCCACAGAGCTGCGTTGCAGAGAGGTGTAAAAAGTGTCACGGCCTGCACCACCTCTTTGCAACGCAGAGCAGTGGTGCTTACTGGAAGCACCTGGTGGGCTAGTTGGACCCCAGGGTCCCTCAGGATTGAAAGGGAATTATTTCCTCAACTTAAAAACGTGCCACAGGGCGTGTTTGCACACGTCACCTCAGGCCCCGTCCCCTCCCTTCACCACTGTGTAAACGCGTCCTGTGGCCATTGAGAGATTAAGTCCCCTTGAATCCTAAGGGTCCCTAGGGTCAAACTAGCCCACTAGGTACCTCCAGTAAGCGCCACAGAGCTGCGTTGCATGGAGGTGTAAAAAGTGGCGTCGCCTCAGAACACCTGTCTGCAACGCAGCTCCCTGGCGCATACTGGAGATACCTGTTGGGCTAGTTGGCCCTCAGGGACCCTCAGTATTGAAGGGGAATTAATTCCTCAACTTACAACTGGCCAGGGGGCGCGTTTGCAGGGTGCAGCAAGAAGGGGGCATGGCCTCCGGCGCGATGCCGGTCTTTTATTTATTTATTTTTAAGAAGGAGGGCTGTGTGGCCCCCTTTCTTTTTCTAATTTATTGGCCCTGGGGACCCCATCCCCCAGGGCCTGCACCCTAATTTTTTTTGTTGAAAAAAATTAATTTGGCCCTCCCAAGGCCTTAATCAGCCCCGGGGACCCCAACCCCCGGGTCATGGCCTTTTTTTTTTTCTTTAGGAGGAGGGCTGTGTTGCTGGACAAACCGTATGTACCTATCACCATGATGATTTGCGTGATATTCATTAAAAGGCGACTATGCATACAATTAATCCACGTAGAATGTATTCACACCGCTAGTGAAGCTCTGACATGTCTGACACCCTACCGTGCCTAATCCCAGCGCCCCCGCTGGTGGGTACTCTCCAAGTAGACACCCTTGTCATTTATTTATACAAACATGGGTAGCTATTGACGGGCACATTTAATACACATGCACACCAAGCCATTCAAAGGGGATTCGACAAAAATTCGACCAAACTATGCAAGAAACCCCCTCACAGTTAATAAAACACACATCCACCGCCGTATGTGTAATCCTTTTTATTTTACTCTCTGGAAAGGAGACAAACTTCACTTGAGAGTCTCAGCGTGCTCCTGGCTGAGCCCAATGCTGTGTTACACCCATCATTGCTTGCCGAGTGCCACACACCTCTGTGTTGTATTCCACCATCTAGTGCTTATGCTATGACACTCTCTAGCCCATGTGCACTGTAACACCACCCCGTGAATATGTCATGCCACACTTGCCTTCGCACGGGTTATATTGCCCCATCTAACGTGCCTTCCTCGATGCCTATGTTATAAAGCACAGCGCTATGCCATACTTATTACAATCTGGGATACATATCTTTGTCACAGTGCATATGCAATGTTACACTACCCAGCACATATTTTATATTACAACTTTAGAGACTACTTAGGTTACACAACACTGCCCTGTGCATATTACACTCCAAGGCGCATATCACATAGCAAGCGCTAGTGCCTGTGCTATCTCGCGCTCTCCAATGAATCTGTCATTGCGCACAATGTATTGCATATTATATTTCACGCCCCGGTTCATCTTATATCACACTTTTTGGTGCATAGTTTATACCATATATTATATCTAGTTTTCATTTTCAATCGTGCTCTCAGGACTATGTTCTATATAACACTGCGTCCACCTACCCTTTTCACGGGCATTACATTTTGCGATGGGGGGTGGAAGGTCAGGGGATGTTTCTGCCAAGTGAGCCCGGAGTCACAGTCCCAAACGTCCTCTTCTTCCTGAATAAAAGTGAGATTATGCTGCATACTTGTTCATATTTTAAGTAGTTCGCACAGACACACATTTTAAAAACAATAAAGTTCCTAATACCCACCTTCTACGAACAGTTAGCTTGCTGCCCCATCCACCTCCTCCCTATTCTCTGTTGTCTGAATCCATGGACTAGCCTCCTCCCTCCTGCCATGCATGGTCTGATGTGCTGCCACTGCCCTCCATTTAGCATGATGTACCAGTCCACTCCTCCTGCCCTCCATTGCTCAATTCTATGGGCAATCATTGACCTCCTGCTTAGCCTCTGTGCTTAGCTTGCTGCCCCTATTCTCCTTCCCCCTGCCCTCCGATGTCTTTGTGCATGCCCCTGCTCCATTCTTTTTGACCACCATGTTCCATGGACCTGCCACTCCTATCTACTCTGAGTCTTCTGTTGTGCTGCCACTCCCCTTCCACCTGCCTAGCATTGTCAGATGACTGTAACCTGTCCCTGCCACGTCCACCCTGCCTGTCCACATGCCATGCCCTTATCCCCTTCCTCCTGTCCTTCACGGTCCATTTTACTGCCACACCCTTCTGCCCTCCCTGGTCTGTTGTGCTGCAACTGCTCCTCCTGCCTGCCCCGCGTGGTCTGTTGTGAGGCCCCTTCCCCTGAACTCTCTTGTCTGTGGCCAGGTCCTGACCCTCCCTTCTATCCTCCTTGTGCATGCCCCTGCACCCTCCTTCTTGCCCATCATAGCCATTGTGCTGCCACTAACCCTCCCGCTTGCCATGCATGGTTTTCTATGCTGCCATGGCCCCTCCCACCTTCCCTGTGTGGTCAGCTAGCTGCTCCTGACCCCCTCCCACCTTCCCTCCATGGTCTGTGTGTATGCCATCAGTCTCACTGTTGCTCTCCATGGTGTGTCTTGTTTCTAGTGCCCATCCTGCCTGACCTCCATGGTCATCTTGCTGCTCCTGCCCTGCCCCCTTGCCCCAGCCCTCTGTTTCCATGTGCAGACCTCTATTCCCTCCTTCCTGGCTTGTCGGTTCCATTGTAATGCCCCTGATCCGTCCCTCCTGCCCTTTATGGTCTGTTGTGCTGCAGCTTTCTCTCCTGTCTGTCCATTATGGTCAGCTAGCTACCATTGCCTCTTTCCCCTCTGTTGTCTGTTGTCCATGTGCATGGTCCTGTCCGCTCCCTATTGCTTTCTATGGATTGTTGTGCTGCACTCCCGTCCCGCATGCCCTGTGTGGTGTATTGTGCTGCTGCAAACCCTGATGCCTGCCCTGTAGGGTCAGTTTGGTGCACCTCTCAATGTCCCTCCTGTCCTCTGTTATCTGAGTCCATGTCCCTACCCCAATTCCTCCTGCCTACCATGATCCAATGTACCATACTTGCGAACATTTTGAACTTGGTGAGAGGGAGATTTTGAAATAAATCTGGGGTATTGATTTTCCCCTTTGAGTTACATTAAAAGAGAGAAGATTGTAGACAGGAACCAGATCAAGTAAAGCCCATTTGAGCTTAAAAACATTGGACGTTTCCTGGCTGAAACGGGTCTGTTCGCATGTATGGTTGTATGACCACTGCCTCTTCCTTCTGCCCACAATGGTCTATTACATCACCACAGCCTCTCTTGCCAGTCCTGTATTGTTGGTTTGTAGCCCCTGCCCCCCTTTCCACTGCCCTCCATAGTCTGTTGTGCTGCCACTGCCCTTCCTGCCTGCCTAGTGTGGTCAAATTGTTGCCTCTGCACTCTCCTACCTGCCTTCAATTTTCAGAGTCCGTGCCCCTGGCCTCTGCCTCTCAACAGTTTCCCAATGAACAACTAGATTGCTAACATTCTATATTTATTACAAAAGTGTGGAACGCCTGACGTCATTTTGATGTAATTATTGTTAGTGCTCTAAAAAACTAAAATGAGGACATATTTTCTGAGTTTTCAAATAGCGACAAAGAACTTTTAAATATTTGTAATCTTAGTTTTTTTATCCAGTTGACCACTTGATTAATGTTGCATCCAAGGGGAGAGGGTGTGGTGTTACTTCCAGAGCTGCAGACTTTGCAACTGGGGAACCAGGTTGGAGTTTCTGCTTCAGCACAACATTCTGTGATTCTGGTCAAATCACTTAATCTCCCCATGTCTACAACCAAAATGAATTTGATCTTGTGTGATGTAACCAATGCTCATGTAAAGCACTCCAATACCTGACAAGTCTGCACTATATAAAACTGCAAATACACAAAAAATAAGTGTTTTGCACACTACTGTCATTGGGCTACATTTGGGCTAGATTTGGGTGACATTTGGGCTACATTTGGGCTCTTTTGTCTCTGGTGGCCATTTTAGGAGATTTATTGTTTGAAGTTTCCTAATTTCCTCATTTACTGCAGTCTCCTCAGTAGGAAATGCTTTCAGTTTTTTACTTTGATTCCATCAAGAAGGTATTGAGATATGTCACACATTTGCCATAAATTCTGAATGTTAGCACTCTAGTTGCTCATTAGATCACTGTAGTAAAGCTACTGCTCACCACGGAAGTCTGCTGCTAGTATTAGAAGTGCATGTTTCAGTCTGCATATCAGAATTTTTTAATGAAATAGAAGAGGATTTGAGAAGTCACTCAAAATATGCCCTATTTTTTCTTTCTTCAGCACTAATCATAATTTCTATGGCAAAATGAACCCAAAGTTCAGTAGTAAAGCTACTGCTCACCAGGCAAATCAGCTGCTGGTATTGAAAGTGCATGTTTCAGTCTGCATGTCAGAATTTTTTTATGAAATAAAAGAGGATTTCAGAAGTCAAAATGTGTTTTTCTTTCTGCAGCACTAATCATAATTTATATGGCAAAATGAACCCCCTCATTTTGTTCCTTTGTAAATTAAATGTTTTAAGTGTTACCACTTTATTCCAATCAAGATGGCTTCAGGTGTGCCATACTTTTGTCATAAGTAAGACTGTTAGCGCTCTAGTTGTTCTTTAGAACACTCTGGGAAGCTGCAGTAGAACACAAAGGAATCAACTGACAGTCTCTGCCCTTGTTTTACTGAGAATGTCAGACTTCATTCTCACATGACTGAAAAACTTAATGTGAATTTACAGAAAATATGCTCTCAGTTTAGCTTATAGATCACCTTCCAAACCTCTGTGGGAAAAGCATGAGAAAATAGTTTTCTCTAAAACATGGTTCATGATATCACAGCAGAAGGCTTTTTCACATGGTAAAATCACCTTAGAATACACCACAATTCCTTAAATGAGTTTGGTACCGTCAACAAATGATTTATAATGTAACTAAAGTCTTAAAACCTTCTATTAAGTGCAATGCTTTTTAATGAAGTGCTATCATGTATATTGGTCCCAAGATGGCTGCCAACACTTCTTGGATGAAGTGCTGACAGCCAATCAGATCTCAGGATGAGATGTGTGGTTAGGCTCCGCCCAGATATATATATGATTTTACTTTTGATTTTCTCAGGAACTACTGAACAGATTGACTCCATATATGCAAAAGGCACATCCCTGAGCTGAGGACTACCTCTTTGCCAAATTTCAAGTAATTCTGTTCAGGCGTTCGGGCTGTACCTTGGACTAAAGGTCCCTATGAAAAATTGCATGGGGAAAACATGTTTTGGGACCCCCCTTTTTTCTCAGCCCCTGCTTGGCGAATCCCCCCCGAGACTTTCAGGGTAGGAGCAGAGCGGAGCGCCCCACCTATTTTGAAAATTTCGCGAGGATTCGTCAACCGGCGCCAAAGTTATTCCAAATAGAATGTTGCGGATTTCCTATGGAACACGGTCCTAACTATAACTATCTACTGGCGACCGCCAGTAGATAATATAGATATAGATATAGATATAGATATAGATATATATATATATATATATAAAGGGCAAGGTGTATTGAAGAATGAATGGGGTATGAGGGTCTGAATGGAGGATTTAGTGGGTGCGTGACTGACTGTATAAGTGAGTGATTAAATGTGTATTTATGAATGCATGGGTGAATGACTAATCTGTGTGAATGTCTGTATCAGTCTGACAGTTGGTGTGTAAGTGGATGCATGGGTTGGTGAGTAGCTACATGACTGTTTATATCGGTTAATGGTTGGTTGTCTGAGTGCCTGTATGGGTGCCAGAGTGTCTGTGTAGGTGGGTGGGGGGTGTTTGCCTCCCTGCATGGATGTGTGAGTGGGTGATTCACAGGGGCTATGGGTTCATGAGTGGTCTGCGAGGGGCTGTATGGGTGAGTGAGTATGCGTATGGCTGTGTTGGTGAGTGAATGGATGCCTCAGTGGTATATATGTGAGTATCTACATGTGAAAGGCAGTATATGTAAGTGTTGGAGTATATAAGTGACTATATGTGAGAGTGAGTAATTGTGAGAGTGGCTGTGTGGATGTGTGTATGCGTGTGCCATTGATTGTATAAGTGAGTAAGCATGTGTTAGTATCTGTATGAATAAGTGAGTTGGTATGTGTATAACTGTATAGGTGAGTAAATGGCAGTGTGATTGATTCTTTGGGTGACTGACTGGGTATGTGAGTAAGTCTATGGGTGAATGGGAGTGTGTGAGTCTCTGAATGGGTATATGAGTGCTCATATCAGTAGCAGTATTGATGAGTGAATGCGTGAATGAGTGACTGTATGGGTGAGTGAATAGATGTATATGTGGACCTATGAATCAGTGAGTGAGTATGTACTAACTGGTATTGGTGTGTCTATGGTTTCAAGAATGGTAGTCTGTATTTTAGAGTGGTTGTATGAAAGGTTATATTAGGGTGTGAGGTGGTGCATCAGATATCAAGTAGATGATGTCTTCAGTGATGTCATTTGAGATTACATCAGTGATGTTACTGACCATGTCATGAGTGATGAAATATGATCAGCAGTGCATTGCAGGGTTGCAAGTTATAGTTAGCTGAGCTATCTATAACAGCTGAATTTCACTGGTTTGTATGAGTGAAATGTCAGCCTAACTATAACATCCTTGAAACCTGTGGTTTTTCAGTGAATATCTAAGGTTGTTTAAATGCTAATTCCTAACTACAAAATCCCTGAAACCTGTGTTTTTTCAGTAAATTTTTAAGGTATTTGAAATGCTAATTGCTAACTATAACGTCCCTAAAACCTCTGTTTTTCTAGTGAATTTCTAAGGTTTTTTAAATGCTAATTTCTAACTATGCCTACATAGGTAAGACAGGTTCAGAAAGAGGATGGAAGGTGCAGAAAGAAGCAAGAGAAGTGCAGAAAGAGGCAAGAGAGGTGCAGAAAGAGGCAAGAGAGGTACAGAAAGAGGAAGAAAGGTGCAGAACAAAGCAAGAGAAATGCAGAAAGAAGCAACAGAAGAACAGAAAGAGGATGAAAGGTGTAGAAAGAAGCAAGAGATATGCAGAAAGAACCAACAGATGTGCAGAAAGAGGCCTAATTGAATGTACCTTACAACATACTCATACAGAGTAGCCTAATCACGGATCCTTCTCCCAAGATGTCTTAAACCTCACTTTTCTCTTGAAGGTTCACCATTCATCGACTGCTCAGAATGTTACGCCTACCAAATGTAAAACAGCGATCCTAACAATATCACTGTTGAAAGTCTCACCAAGTTTGTGAAGCTATGCATGCGTGTGTCTGTGCTTTTACCTACTGACATGTTACATAAAAATAAACATACAAATACTTGAATACCCATGTTTCAAAAAGAATACTCTGTAAATTTGTGTACAAGAAGGTGCATGTATTTCTTTCTGCTCATAATACAGGGCACATGGGTATTCAGTAGTGTATTTGAGGGACTCTATAACACCTATATACATAAGATATGTCTGTCTGTGCAACCGAATGACAGAGCAGAGCACTTCTAGAATGTGCTGTGAACTTGTGATCTACTGATTTCACCGAGTTGCTTGATACACTGAGCTAAGAGTGTATTGGTTGAATGGTGATAAACAGACAGAACATTTTTTTTAAAGTTGAGGAGTTATGACATAATTTAAGTAATGATAAACTTTAATTTCCAATTGAGGACTATGTAATACACTGTTGTAAAGTATCAGAATTTTAAAAAACTGCAGCTAAATAAGGATTTGGAATTCCGTTTTTGTTTCACGATTACTCTGCGATGATCACGATAAAATCGCGAACATGTGGCGACAGGAAACTCTTTTTGAAAGAGATATAAAGGGTTAACAGATGCTAACCATTCGCAAGTGGAGATAGAATAGTCTAAAATGAAATACATGATTTCATTTGCAGCTTTTCTCATGATTTTAGAGTGGAAAGTTGAGGAGGTTTCCATTTTATAGCTGCTTTCTATGAGAGTGGTGTGTACGATTCATGTGCTTAGTTTTTAACAAACAGTTTCAAAACTATCCAGAAAGAGCTAAAACAACAATATAATCTACAAACTCAATGCATATAATGTATATAACTATTTAATTATTCAAAAAAATATTTTGGGATGTAAGAGGAAAATGAATTTGTGGCTCTTTATTCCATTGTGCAGTTTATAGAAAAATAGCATTATTGTATTGTTGAAAGGTACAATGAGGAATGTATTTAAAGCTAAGAATGTTATTAATGTCTCAGCATCATGTACAGAATCAATACATCTACGTTATTTGCATTCTGGGAGTTGTAGTACTTTTAGTCACCTTATTAAACAGAAGTAGTGTGATCACAAATAAAAGATAAGAAAATGTTTTGCGCCTGTATATGAATTATAAAGTAGTAATACTTTTTAGGTATATATTAGGAAGTGTTTGTCAATGTGTTTTTTTCTTATATGACTGGTTTGCAGATGCTTAGATGGTGAGATTTTGTTTTTTGTGATTGCAGATAGTTATATATACAAAGGGGCTCTTGAGTTTATTTAAAGATTCAGAGAACTATATATTTGTAGAAAGGCTTGAATGCATATATCTATTATGGAATTGCATGTATGTTTAAATGTTGATCTATGTTCTTTAAGGCTTATGAAAATTTCATGTATGTGGCTAGGGTGGTGTATTCATTTAAACATGCTCTGTTTAAAATTGAGGACAGTTTATAGTGCAAAATATCTGTTGAGAGCTCTTGTGCTACATTCATTTGGTGTGTAACTTTTCTTTGAGAAATGCTGAAGATATGTTTTAAATACACAAGAAGAATGTGAGAAAAATGATGTATGTATGCCATTAAGAAAAGGTTTTGGCCTTGAAAAGTTAGATTTGTTGTTTTCAGTATTTGAAATTCACCGATGCCTGCATATGCTGAGTAAGAAAGCAATGCATGCCTGTAGAGAGGTATCTATCTAGTTATATATGAAGTGTGATATCCCCTAATGTATGTAGTTATTCCATCACCCAGTCACCTACACATGCACTTTTCCAGTCATGGAGGCACTAACAACGTACTCATGGAACTTCGCAGGCAACACCGATGCATTCATCCAATCACCCAGATAGTAGCAATATAATTATGTGAATACACATGCGCTAACTATGCAGGTATGGAACCACCAATGTAGTTTCTACATACTCAGGGAATCATAAGGAACTACCAATATTCTTAGGTACTATCTATGCACTCATCCAATTATCCAGGAAGTACTGTTGTACTCAACTAGAAACACATGTATTTACAAGTTTTACTGAGGAATATGTACTCTTCTGGAACCATCTGGTGAATTATATATGTAAACTGTCACACACTGTTTACATGTCCTCGCAAGAATGAGTTAGCTATATGCTTTGGTACAGATTAATGAGTAAATTTTTATATGCAGTGCTTCTCAAACTTTTAATCTGACAGATCTAAGTAGAAAAGTACTGAAACACTAAATCCACCAGTGACACAGTGGTAGAGAGGCACAGATATTGTGCTTTTGTTGTGTTTTTGGATTTACAGATTTAAGACACTGTATGTCCTGTTACACTTTTATGTTTATTGTAAAATTCAGCACAAACGGGATAAAGTGGTCTCTTGGAATGTATAGGTGAGAACTGAGATATGGTGCAGCTGTATTGTAAGAGAGGGTGCTATAATGTTAAAAGGTAACTAATAAATTAAGTTTGGTGTGTGGGTTCGGTACATTGAAGTAAGTGCTTGTAGTTCTGTAGCTTGGTTCATATGTGGATTTAAAACATCAACATAACATAAAAATGTTTTTGTATTATGTGTAAGCCAGTGGTAAAGTAGATGGTACATTAACTAGAACAAAAATTCAAATATACTAATTTTTTTACTGAACTATATCTACATAACTACTGACAGAATGCCTATAAAGCTTGGAGGAAAAGGGAACAGAAGCAACTACAGTGTCTATGCAGAACTGAGACACAAGGGTCAAAATTAAGAAAGAGTGGTGAAAGAAAATAAAACTATTGGTAAGAGGACAAAGTCATTTCTTAAAAATATATGTGGACATTTCCCCAAATTACAAAATAATGAAAATAAAACTCAAACTAGGAGTATAAATAACTGTGGGTAAAATCCATATAACAAGAACAGGAAATAATGTAACAAAGATGGACACACCTTAACCAGGAGACAGAAGCACGTTAAGGAAATCAGAGCTAGAATGTTTTGTTGTAGGGTAGTTGTAAATCTACTGAGAACTATGAAAAACTACAGAAGCAAGGCACTGAAACAGAATGAACAAGTTGATAGAGTAGTTGATAAGGCCTTTGCTTTGAAGAGGAAGCTTTTCATTTTGATTATAAATGGAATGAAGACTCTTGACAAAATGGTGTTGTGCGTGAGGAGACAAAGCCAGAAAAAAAGATTGGTGAATAGAAGTAGTTTTTGTACAGTTTTTAGTGGAGAATGCATGCATACTTCTAGTACAGATCCTTTCCTTAATGAAGAAAGCTATCTCCAGAACAACTCATTAGTTCATGTTGTTGATTATAGAGGACAATGTTATGACATGAAGAATAGCACTCATATAGCGAAACAGGTGTTAGTACCTACAAATGTAGAACACATTTTTGGAGAAGAGGTACAAGGAAGGCTGAGTCACGTGCCTGTATACAAATGGAACTGTAGTAGTGTTTGCAGTATTCAACAGCAATCCATTGATATATTAAGGGCATTTCTACATATCTTTACAAGGCAAAGTTTACAAAGCAAAATGAGTACTGTACGGGGATTGGATCCTTGAAAGATTGGAAAACATACAAATGTGCAAGTACGCTCACTAGCTTGTTTATCAAAGAAAATGTACCAAAGCACCTTTCATCATTTCAGAAATCAGGATGCTAGATGTATATCACTCAACAATGCGATCTTTAGTTAGGAGGCTGTGCTATATATGATAAACTCCTGTTTTATGTTTAGGAGGAATGAATAGAGCACTTTTACATGATACTGTGGCAGATGTAGAAAAGGTTTGTGATGATGTGTAGTTTCATTTCTTTGGTCCTGAGCAGGATCATGGGGAAAATTGTTAAGAGAAGAAGTTGTAGAACAGGACACAGATATCACAGCTGATAGTTTTGAAGAAGAGATTTCAAAACTTAACACAGTGTGTTTATATATGTTGTTGACGCACTCACTACAAGATTCAAGCATGGACTGTTGACTTGTATTTAAAAAGTGAAAAAGAAAACTGGCAAAAGTTAGCTGTGCATTTATTTATAGAGGAACACATTGACTTGTCCATATAGCAAGTTATATGTAAGTACTGTTATAGTAAATTAGAAGATAATAAAATGCCTGTTAATGTAGAAAAACTATGAAGGGCCAAAAAAAAAAACATTCAGGTTTATTTGCAGCATTGCGAAGGGCTGTTATGGAATTCTCTCCAGCACTCAGTACCACTCCAAAATCCATGCAGTATGATGCCATCTGCCCAGTTGTTGCCTTCTTGGTGCTTTTAGAAGATTGCCATGGTATGTTCTAAGATGGTAAATCATGGACGTACTCCCACAAGAATATTTTTACTTGTACTCCTTGACAATGTCTTGTCACATATTGTGCATTGCGCAAATTTAGGTGTAAAACGGGTAAACTAATGAAAGTTCTTTATTTGGTAGTTATGTTGTATTTCTGAGTTCCGATGTTCAAAGTAATTTTCTTAAACTGTTGTTTTTTTACAAATGTGTTGTTAAAAAAAGTTAAACCATTATTTTACAAAAAAGACTAGACGCAAAGTTTCTGTAAAATATGTCTATATATCTGTTTTACACTTTGCCATTTGAATGTGTGACTACTGACATCATTGCAATCTCCAGTGTTGCTGTAAAGAATGAAAATACATTTAGATATAGTTATTTCAACAAATGAATACAAAAGGGAAAGTTAAATTAGTATCGTACTAAATAGCTCCACTGGAACTTTATGTAAAGTATGTCTATATATGTGTTTTACACAAGGTATTTGCAGTGTGTCCTTTGCTATTGCACTCATAGAATCACACATCCTCTACCTATGCAATCATACAATCACCCAGGCACTACTCATGTACTTATGTAATTACCCAGACATTACACACTCACTCACAGACACATACAGCCACTCATACACCCAGTCACTGACCTATACAATGACTCAAAATCTCACACTCAAAGTTTACAGATTCCAGTTAGGAAGTAAAATTAAAAATACCTTTGAAATTAACTGAAATAAACAAAGGTTACATGGAATTAGCATTATAAGAACCTTAAAAATTCACTGGAAAAAACAAAGGTTACAGGGATGTTATATTTAGGAAATATAATTAAAAAACCTTATGAATTCACTGAAAAAAGAAAAGTTACTGAAACGTTATAGTTAGGCTCATGTTTCACACTTGCAAAACCTGTGAAATTCAGTAGTAATAGTTAGCTGAGCTAACTATAACTCATGCCCCCGCAATACACTGCTTATGACTTCACATATTACATCACTCATGACATGGTCAGTGACATCACTGATGACATCTCAAATGACATCACTGATGACATCATCAAGTGACTGTGAGTGTTTAAAAAAATGTTTAGGAGTGTTAAATAGGTTTACCAAGGTGTATTGATGTATCAGTGGCTGTATGAGTGCCTGTATGGATGATTCAGTGGTTGTGTGACTTGCTGTATAAGTGATGATTAGGTGTCTCAGTGAATGTATGGGTGAGTGACTAGGTTGTATGTCTGTATCAGTCTGTCATTTGGTGTCTAAGTGGCTATATGGGTTGGTGTGTGGGTATGTGAGTGACTGCATGGGAGATTGATTGGTTTTCTGAGTACCTGTATGGGTGTATGAATATTTTTATGGGTGGGTGAGGGGGTGCGTGACTGCCTGCATGTATGAGTGAGTGGGTGAGTCAGTGGCTGTATGGGTTAGTGAGTACTTTTGTGAGGAGCTGTATGAGTGACTGAGTCTGTGTTTGGCTTTGTTGGTGAGTGAATGGATGTATCAGTGGCATATGGGTAAATAACTGCATATGAAATGCAGTATAGGTGAGTGTTGGAGTATATGAGTGTCTGTATGTCTGAGTGAGTGACTGTAAGAGTAGTTGTATGGGTGAGTGTGTTCTTTTTTTACTCACAGTATGGGTGAGTGAGTATGTGTTAATATCTGTATGAATAAGTGTGTGTGTGTGTGTATAGGAGAGTAGGTGGCTGTGTGATTGACTATGTGTGAGTGAGTAGGTCTGTGAGTAGCTCTATGGGTGAGTGACAGTGTGTCAGTGGCTGTATGGGTGTATGAGTGTATATATCAGTGGCTGCATTAGTGAGTGAGTTGGTGTACAAGTAGCTGTATGTGTGTATGAGTGGATGTGTGTGTAGATTAATGAATTCGTGAGTGGGTGTGTAAGTACCGGTATGGGTCTGTGAATGGGTTTGTGAATGGTTGTGTGGGAGCGAGAGTGAGTGTATTAATATATCTATGGGGTGTGAGTGGGTGTGTTAGTGATTTTGTGGATGATGTCATTAGTGACTGACCATGTCATGAGTGATATAATATGTGAGGTCATAAGCAGTGCATTGCGGCGGCGGAAGTTATAGTTAGGTTAGCTAACTATAACTGCTGAATTTAACTGGTTTTGTACTGGTGAAACTTGAGCCTAACTTTAAATTCTCTGTAACCTTTGTTTTTTCAGTGAATATATATAAATACATATGCATGTACATAAATATATATATGTGTGTGTGTGTGTGTGTATGTATGTTTGTGTATATATCATCTAGTGGTGGTAGCCAGTAGTTAGTAAAAGTTCAGACCTAATTTATATTTAAAACATTTTTTTTGACTTACTTATATCTTTGGTGCTAGTTGACGAATCTTTAGGAAAGTTTTCAAACTAATATGCTGCTTTCTTGAGCTGCTCTCTAGAAAGTTTTGGGGTGGTCCGTGAAATAGGGTCTTAGACTAAGGGGGATCCTAAAATGTGTTTTTTCCCATGTTAATTACCATAGACTTCATAGCTGTGCCTGCAGCATGAAATGGAGGACAGAATTACACCAAATTTGACAGAAAGCTAGCTTTTGGTCCGCAGATCAAGCTTTTTGTGATTTTCTGTATATTGGTTCAGTAGTTTTTGAGACAGTAAGTGAGAAACAAATTTGTATATGTAGGGACGCAGATCCGCTGGGGATCCACTCACAGAGGATCTGTGAAACCCTGCGCAAAAGCAAGGTTCAGATTGGCTTGCTGGATCTTCACAGAAAAGTTGTGCCTACCATATTGTTTGTCGCATCGGCTGGGGGATGGGAGAAGAAAGGTACAAAAATGGGAAGGGGTTAGGGTACACCTATCCTGATCCCATAGATCACATAGAGGGAACCGTTAGGCACCCCTCATGGGCAAAGCATTGCCCACTTTTTTTAATGTCCGATCTGTGAATAAGCCGATCACAGCGGGGCTCAGTGCGGCCCACTGTGTAAAATCTCAAAGAATCAAAAAATCCAGAAGAAAAACACACACATATATATATTATGTTATGCTTAACATGTATTTAGGCCACTACATAGCTTACATATAAGTTATTTTATTATATGCTTTTGGCTTTCTGTTTTTATTTTATTTTATCTACCACAATATGTAAATATGATGATAATAATTGTATCTATAACAACCATATATCTTTGTACACCTTTATCTCTCTTTATTACTTTCCATATTCATGCACAACTTTCTATGTAGTTATGTATCTATATATTTATTACTTTAGAAAAAAATATATAAATATTTATTTTTTACCTCTCACCAATTCACTACTCTATGTCTCATCCTATACCTCTGTCAATACATCTTCTACCTTCACTCTCTGACTTTTGTTAAACCTCATTGTACTACTATGATCTCCATAATAACCTTTCTAGACTCTTCCCTCCTCTAGACATCCTTTGATTCATTGTATATCTCATTTATCTCATCCCATACCTCATTTCACTGCTTTCACAAAAAATACCTTCTAGACCCTTCCTTCCTTTATCCCTCCTTTATCCTATACAGTCTAACTAACAGACTCACATGTCCACTGCTTGAATTAACAACATAGATCTCCCTATACGAATCCACCATTGCGCTACTTTGAGTTCCAGAACAGCGTGCTATTCATCGAAAAGTGTTTCAACTCCTCGGCTGGGGTAGTAAGAGCTATATCAATACAATTCCAAAACCAATTACAATTACAATATTGCACTTTTTGGATCATTAAACTTTGATCCGAATACAGCTGCAATACATTAAAGCCAGGAGATATGGGTTAGCGGCTACAACTGCCCGTTTGGAATTGGGAAACCAAGTTGGTATCCAGACCTTAGCTCAAAATCCTGTGATTCTGGGCAAATCAATTAACCTCCACTTGACTTAAGAAAACATCTGTAACATTAGGGTTATTGTTAATTTCTTTATTGACATTTCAAGTAGTAGGACAGTGTACATCTTATTGCAATATTTATTTTCATGGAAAGGAAAATAGACTTCAACACCTGCCTGTACACCGGCCATTTCATGTATCAGGACAGTATGCATCTTAATGCAATAGTTATTCCCTACATAGGAAAAGGGCATCAGCTTCTGTCCACACATCAGTAGTGAGTTACAGCACTTTTGACTGTCAAAAACATATTAGTACTACACTCAACAGCTGGTTAACAAGATCTGACTTTAATGCTCAGACATCACACAAACAGTTGATGTATCAAATGTATACATCGGATTAACGTAGCAAAGCTGCAATGAACAGCTAAACAAGTGAGATGTAAAAAGGACATTGAGTTCCTGCCTCATTAGCTTAGTAAATTACCTTTTAGAAAATGTATACATTATTTAGAGTTGGGCATCATCGGCTTTTCTAAAACTACCTGGGTGATACCCAAATGACCCAAACACTCATTAGAACAACGGGCACTGTCATTCGGGAAATGGGAGAATGGCAAGATACATTGAATTAATTAAAATGTAATTGTCTAAGTGCTTATTTATAAAGGTTACGGGGAAAACAACTGGCAATTAGCTGTAAACTCAACCATCAGCATAATCGGTTAATATACCTCTCACAAGGCTGGGCAAAATGATTTCCAATAATGAAACTGAAAAAAGTTATTTAAAAGCCTTGCCAATATGTAGCCTCTGTTAAGAACCTAAATAGGTAGCAATTAGAGTTGATGTGTAAGTTTGGGCTCTGCACAAGCTAAAATGAACAACAACTTTAGAAAGTGTACAGATGCCTTTGGAAGTGAGATTAAATTGTACCTTGTCTGGTGAGATCCTACAATCGTGTAACTGAGAGAGTATGTAAGGCTGCAAGAATATGAGTAGTAGCTACGTCACAACGGGCAATGTGCAAGAGATGACACTGAGCGACAGCAACATACTCAAAACTCAGAAGAGAGGAAAGAAGTTGCTCGGACCTTTTCAAGCACAGAGCCCTGAAAGGATAGAAATACCGTCTTGAGAATATGGAATATTAAATATGCCTAGTAGCATGCAAAGTGAAAGCCATTGAATCACTGCGGTTCCCCTACTCTATTTTTTAAACATTATGCTGTTTATCCCTTCATTGTGGTGTAGTGGCAGAAGCAGAACCTTGTGGACAGTCCTCCAACAGCAGTGTGACCAACAACGTGATTTTAAGAACACTAACTAGCAAAACAGCTTTCCTCTCCACCTTGATTTTGTAAAGCTGCACATCATGATGCTCCGCAAAGGGGTCTACTCAGCTTTGCTAGAGCATGACAAACTACTGCCTATTATAATTATGCGTTGGGAATGAGAGCTTTGGAGGCAGCATTTAAGCACCTTTACCTTAGCTATGATGCTGACCCCGTCCACCTGTTCATTCACAGGGATCTCATGATGCTTCATCTCATTGACTTGGATCTCACGATGCTCCATCTCATTGACTAGGATTTCACGATGCTTCATCTCATTGACTGGGATCTCACGATGCTTCATCTCATTGACTGGGATCTCACGATGCTTCATCTCATTGCCAATGATCATCAGAGGTTACCCTACAGTTTGTGCTACACAAGTACACTTCTGATCATTATAACAAATTGGTGTGGCAAGAGAAGTTTAAAGGAGGGAACGAACTCTGCAGTGTTGAGTTTTGGGGTTTACTGGTCCTCACTAAGGCCCAGATGTCCAAAAAGTGACGCAGTGCTAGGTCGCATCAGAAAAGGGCATGTTGCGTTACGCAACATTTTCACTATGTTACGCACTATGAAGCAGAGCTTTGCTTTGTAGTGTAGCACCTCACAACCCAACTCATTTCTTTGTGATGCAAATTTCAGAATACCCATCCCACTTAGGGCGAAAAGCGTTACAACAAACAATTGATGGACGGAATGCTGACATGGGTATGCCCAGACGTGGGTCCCGTGCTCACTACGCCACTGGAGTCAAGCTATCCTGGCTGATGACGGATGATAGCCAGAAACCGGTCCTAGGATGCTTGATTCCGGTCAGTGAAGACATGGCTTGGCAGTTCGGGCTGGACTGTTTCCATGAGGCACAGGGTCAAGACTGATTTGCATATGGCCATGTCTGAACTGGGGTCGCGTAGTGGGCAAAAGAACGATGGATTTAACCCAGATCTCTTGACTGGGGGAGAATGTCTGCATTGTCAGCATTCCGTCCATCATTTGTTTGTTGTAACGCTTTTCGCCCTAAGTGGGATGGGTATGCCCAGACGTGGGTCCCGTGCTCACTACGCCACTGGAGTCAAGCTATCCTGGCTGATGACGGCTGATAGCCAGAAACCGGCCCTAGGGTGCCTGATTCCGGTCCAGTGAAGACATGGCTTGGCAGTTCGGGCTGGACTGTTCCCATGAGGCACAGGGTCAAGACTGATTAGCATATGGCCATGTCTGAACTGGGGTCGCGTAGTGGGCAAAAGAACGATGGATTTAACCCAGATCTCTTGACTGGGGGAGAATGTCTGCATTGTCAGCATTCCGTCCATCATTTGTTTGTTGTAACGCTTTTCGCCCTAAGTGGGATGGGTATGCCCAGAGGTGGGTCCTGTGCTCACTACGCCACTGGAGTCAAGCTATCCTGGCTGATGACGGCTGATAGCCAGAAACCGGTCCTAGGATGCTTGATTCCGGTCCAGTGAAGACATGGCTTGGCAGTTCGGGCTGGACTGTTCCCATGAGGCACAGGGTCAAGACTGATTTGCATATGGCAATGTCTGAACTGGGGTCGCGTAGTGGGCAAAAGAACGATGGATTTAACCCATATCTCTTGACTGGGGGAGAATGTCTGCATTGTCAGCATTCCGTCCATCATTTGTTTGTTGTAACGCTTTTCGTCCTAAGTGGGATGGGTAGGCCCAGACGTGGGTCCCGTGCTCACTACGCCACTGGAGTCAAGCTATCCTGGCTGATGACGGCTGATAGCCAGAAACCGGTCCTAGGATGCTTGATTCCGGTCCAGTGAAGACATGGCTTGGCAGTTCGAGCTGGACTGTTCCCATGAGGCACAGGGTCAAGACTGATTTGCATATGGCCATGTCTGAACTGGGGTCGCGTAGTGGGCAAAAGAACGATGGATTTAACCCAGATCTCTTGACTGGGGGAGAATGTCTGCATTGTCAGCATTCCGTCCATCATTTGTTTGTTGTAACGCTTTTCGCCCTAAGTGGGATGGGTATGCCCAGACGTGGGTCCCGTGCTCACTACGCCACTGGAGTCAAGCTATCCTGGCTGATGACAGCTGATAGCCAGAAACCGGTCCTAGGATGCTTGATTCCGGTCCAGTAAAGACATGGCTTGGCAGTTCGGGATGGACTGTTCCCATGAGGCACAGGGTCAAGACTGGTTTGCATATGGCCATGTCTGAACTGGGGTCGCGTAGTGGGCAAAAGAACGATGGATTTAACCCCGATCTCTTGACTGGGGGAGAATGTCTGCATTGTCAGCATTCCGTCCATCATTTGTTTGTTGTAACGCTAACATGTATTTAGGCCACTACATAGCTTACATATAAGTTATTTTATTATATGCTATTGGCTTTCTGTTTTTATTTTATTTTATCTACCACAATATGTAAATATGATGATAATAATTGTATCTATAACAACCATATATCTTTGTACAGCTTTATCTCTCTTTATTACTTTCCATATTCATGCACAACTTTCTATGTAGTCATGTATCTATATATTTATTTTTTTAGAAAAAAATATATAAATATTTATTTTTTACCTCTCACCAATTCACTACTCTATGTCGCATCCTATACCTCTGTCAATACATCTTCTACCTTCACTCTCTGACTTTTGTTAAACCTCATTGTACTACTATGATCTCCATAATAACCTTTCTAGACTCTTCCCTCCTCTAGACCTCCTTTGATTCATTGTATATCTCATTTATCTCCATCCATACCTCATTTCACTGCTTTCACAAAAAATACCTTCTAGACCCTTCCTTCCTTTATCCCTCCTTTATCCTATACAGTCTAACTAACAGACTCACATGTCCACTGCTTGAATTAACAACATAGATCTCCCTATATGAATCCACCATTGCGCTACTTTGAGTTCCAGAACAGCGTGCTATTCATCGAAAAGTGTTTCAACTCCTCGGCTGGGGTAGTAAGAGCTATATCTATACAATTCCAAAACCAATTACAATATTGCACTTTTTGGATCATTAAACTTTGATCCGAATACAGCTGCAATACATTAAAGCCAGGAGATATGGGTTAGCGGCTACAACTGCCCGTTTGGAATTGGGAAACCAAGTTGGTATCCAGACCTTAGCTCAAAATTCTGTGATTCTGGGCAAATCAATTAACCTCCACTTGACTTAAAAAAACATCTGTAACATCAGGGTTATTGTTAATTTCTTTATTGACATTTCAAGTAGTAGGACAGTGTACATCTTATTGCAATATTTATTTCTGGGAAAGGAAAATAGACTTCAACACCTGCCTGTACACCGGCCATTTCATGTATCAGGACAGTATGCATCTTAATGCAATAGTTATTCCCTACATAGGAAAAGGGCATCAGCTTCTGTCCACACATCAGTAGTGAGTTACAGCACTTTTGACTGTCAAAAACATATTATACTACACTCAACAGCTGGTTAACAAGATCTGACTTTAATGCTCAGACATCACACAAACAGTTGATGTATCAAATGTATACATCGGATTAACGTAGCAAAGCTGCAATGAACAGCTAAACAAGTGAGATGTAAAAAGGACATTGAGTTCCTACCTCATTAGCTTAGTAAATTACCTTTTAGAAAATGTATACATTATTTAGAGTTGGGCATCATCGGCTTTTCTAAAACTACCTGGTTGATACCCAAATTACCCAAACACTCATTAGAACAACGGGCACTGTCATTCGGGAAATGGGAGAATGGCAAGATACATTGAATTAATTAAAATGTAATTGTCTAAGTGCTTATTTATAAAGGTTATGGGGAAAACAACTGGCAATTAGCTGTAAACTCAACCATCAGCATAATCGGTTAATATACCTCTCACAAGGCTGGGCAAAATGATTTCCAATAATGAAACTGAAAAAAGTTATTTAAAAGCCTCGCCAATATGTAGCCTCTGTTAAGAACCTAAATAGGTAGCAATTAGAGTGGATGTGTAAGTTTGGGCTCTGCACAAGCTAAAATGAACAACAACTTTAGAAAGTGTACAGATGCCTTTGGAAGTGAGATTAAATTGTACCTTGTCTGGTGAGATCCTACAATTGTTTAACTGAGAGAGTATGTAAGTTTATAAGAATATGAGTAGTAGCTACGTCACAACTGGCAATGTGCAAGAGATGACACTGAGCGACAGCAACATACTCAAAACTCAGAAGAGAGGGAAGAAGTTGCTCGGACCTTTTCAAGCACAGAGCCCTGAAAGGATAGAAATACCGTCTTGAGAATATGGAATATTAAATATGCCTAGTAGCATGCAAAGTGAAAACCATTGAATCACTGCGGTTCCCCTACTCTATTTTTTCAACATTATGCTGTTTATCCCTTCTTTGTGGTGTAGTGGCAGGAGCAGAACCTTGTGGACAGTCCTTCAACAGCAGTGTGACCAACAGCGTGATTTTAAGAACACTAGCTAGCAAAACAGCTTTCCTCTCCACCATGATTTTGTAAAGCTGCACATCATGATGCTCCGCAAAGGGGTCTACTCAGCTTTGCTAGAGCATGACAAACTACTGCCTATTATAATTATGCGTTGGGAATGAGAGCTTTGGAGGCAGCATTTAAGCACCTTTACCTTAGCTATGATGCTGACCCCTTCCACCTGTTCATTCACAGGGATCTCATGATGCTTCATCTCATTGACTTGGATCTCACGATGCTCCATCTCATTGACTAGGATTTCACGATGCTTCATCTCATTGACTGGGATCTCACGATGCTTCATCTCATTGACTGGGATCTCACGATGCTTCATCTCATTGACTGGGATCTCACGATGCTTCATCTCATTGCCAATGATCATCAGAGATTACCCTACAGTTTGTGCTACACAAGTACACTTCTGATCATTATAACAAATTGGTGTGGCAAGAGAAGTTTAAAGGAGGGAACGAACTCTGCAGTGTTGAGTTTTGGGGTTTACTGGTCCTCACTAAGGCCCAGATTTCCAAAAAGTGACGCAGTGCTAGGTCGCATAAGAAAAGGGCATGTTGCGTTACGCAACATTTTCACTATGTTACGCACTATGAAGCAAAGCTTTGCTTTGTAGTGTAGCACCTCAAAACCCAACTCATTTCTTTGTGATGCAAATTGTACTTGCATGCCACAAGTCAATGTTGTGTCATTCAAGACATATTTGTGCCTCTTTTCAGTGTAAAAACTCTTGTAAATCCTATGCAACATTTCAGATTCTTGAACATGGCAATTCAGAAAAGATGCTACCACCTAGAAAGTTGTTGATTAGGAAGGAGGGGTTTTCCAGGAGGGGAGCAGATATAGAAAGGACAATTTTACACATGAGCAGAATAATACTGCAATATCTGAGGTCACAAAACAAGAGAAATGTCTCTTCCTCACCTCAAAATTATCATTACGGATGAAAAAGTGCCACTGTAAGAGACTGGAACGAAAATGGCGATTAGGATATGCGGGAGCAGACAAAACCATCTATAGAGAGGCTATTAGGGTATATAAAAAAGACATAAAGAGCGCACAATCCTTATATTACTCTCACAAAATCGCAGAGGCGAGCTCCAGCTCTAAGGAGATTTACAGGATTGTAAAAAGTCTTATTAATCTCCCAACGCCTCCACTTATTGATGAAAATCCTCAGCTCCGCTGTGAAGATTTGGCCAATTTTTTCTTCCAGAAAATAAATCTCATTTACTCTTCCTTTCCATCCTCAGAGCAGACTACTTTGAAGGAGACATCCTTATGTCCCCTACAAGAAAACATATCCAACTGCCTCCCAGTGCTGGCGGAATTTCCCCAGATGGATGTGGACCATCTCACCTCCCTCATGCATCAGGTGAAGTCAGGTTCCCCTAGGGACCCAGCACCTCCACACATTCTAGTCTCTGCGACTCAGACCATCCTCCCTACACTGTTAGCTGTATTAAACACCTCGATCTCTACCAGCACAGTCCCAGTGGCCTGGAAACAGGCCATGGTGAGAGCTCTTGTTAAAAAACCTAATTTGGACACCAAGAATCCTAACAACTTTCGCCCGATCTCCTTGCTGCCTTGGGCAGCCAAAATCTTGGAGAAATATATAAACGGCCTACTAACAACCTTTCTCGAACAAAACCAGCTGCTCGACCCCTCCCAGACAGGCTTCCGCCCTAAGCATGGGACCGAGACTGCACTATTGGCCGTAACAGAGGAGTCCAGGAGGATCTTAGATCGGGGAGGATCGGTGGCAGTAATCCTCCTCGATCTGAGCGCGGCATTTGATACCGTCAATCACGATATCCTCTTACAACGTCTCCTGGACACCGGAATATCTGACAAGGCCTTGGAGTGGCTCAGGTCCTACCTGAGTGATAGATCCTTCCAGGTATATGAGGGCACTGTCACCTCCACCAGTAAGCCTCTGGGATGTGGAGTCCCACAGGGATCATCGTTGAGCCCGACGTTATTTAACGTCTACATGAGGCCACTAGCTGAGATCGTCCAGCCGTATGGCATTAAGATCATTACCTACGCGGACGATACTCAGCTGGTGGTCTCTCTGGCACAGGAAGGGGGATCCTTAGTGTGTGCGGATCTTGCAGTCTGTCTGGAGATGGTTAAGAGTTGGATGACCAAGTCTTGTCTCAAGCTCAACGGAGACAAGACTGAGCTCATGCTCCTAGGTCGTCTCGCTCCTTCTTCCATTGATACTCTTTGGCCACCCAGTTTGGGACCGGCCCCGGTGCCTAAAGATACCATCAAGAGCCTTGGTGTTTGGCTGGATAGGTCCCTGTCATTTGATCAGCAGGCAATAAGACTATCTGCTATCTGTTTCGGCATTCTTAGAGTCATCAGGAAGGTCCTTCCTCTACTCCCTTTCGAAGCAAGAAAGACCGTGGTTCTGGGCATGATCCAATCACGGTTGGATTTCGGGAATGCTTTATTTCTGGGAGCTCCGGACTTTACTCTACGCAAACTGCAGTTGATACAGAATTGCGCAGCACGGACTCTTCTACAAATCCCCCGCAGATCATCAGTAAAGTCCGGCCTAAGGAGACTGCATTGGCTTCCCGTTAGGGAAAGAGTTAATTTCAAATCACTTTGTATTGCACATCAGGCCTTTTGGTCCTCAGGCCCAGCAATTAACTTTCCCCTTATTACACCTTATCAGCCTGTCAGACATCTGCGCTCATCCTCTGCCAATCTGGCTATTGTTCCGAAGATAAAGAAATCAAGATCGGGAGGCCGCTCTTTTTCTTTTAACGTGGCCAAATTGTGGAATGCTCTTCCCCAACATTTAAGATCCAACCCCGACCTTAGTTCGTTCCGTAAACAGCTGAAAACGCTTTTGTTTATTAATTAATAGTTAGGTTGGTTTTCTTCCCTCAAGCAATTTTAGCCTCAGTTGGTATTTCCCAGCGCTTGGACGCCCCAGGGCAGCTACGTGCGCTTTACAAAATTCATTTCATTCATTCATTCATTATCCAAGAAGTAAGCTTTATGGAGAGGTAGCCGTAGAACTGTTGTAGAATGCAGGAAAAGGTAGCATGATTACAAGTGCAGAACTAAGGTAAAACTGAAATGTAATGTGATGGCTGCTATGCAAACTGGTGGAGGTCCTGACATCCATTAGGAATTCATCCCACTGGAGGAGCAGGTGGTAGCACTCATAGGGTCTGCGATGGAGGCAATCTTTAGGACTTATCTACATCCCTGAGAAAGTGCGCATATGTATACCAAAATAGTGTTGCAATGTTTCAATTCATAGGTATTTGAAACCCTGCGCAAAAGCAAGGTTCAGATTGGCTAGCTGGATCTTCACAGAAAAGTTGTGCCTACCATATTGTTTGTCGCATCGGCTGGGGGGTGGGAGAAGAAAGGTACAAAAATGGCAAGGGGTTAGGGTACACCTATCCTGATCCCATAGATCACATAGAGGGAACCATTAGGCACCGCTCATGGGCAAAGCATTGCCCACTTTTTTTAATGTCCGATCTGTGAATAAGCCGATCACAGCGGGGCTCAGTGCGGCCCACTGTGTAAAATCTCAAAGAATCAAAAAATCCAGATGAAAAACACACACATATATATATTATGTTATGCTTAACATGTATTTAGGCCACTACATAGCTTACATATAAGTTATTTTATTATATGCTTTTGGCTTTCTGTTTTTATTTTATTTTATCTACCACAATATGTAAATATGATGATAATAATTGTATCTATAACAACCATATATCTTTGTACACCTTTATCTCTCTTTATTACTTTCCATATTCATGCACAACTTTCTATGTAGTTATGTATCTATATATTTATTACTTTAGAAAAAAATATATAAATATTTATTTTTTACCTCTCACCAATTCACTACTCTATGTCTCATCCTATACCTCTGTCAATACATCTTCTACCTTCACTCTCTGACTTTTGTTAAACCTCATTGTACTACTATGATCTCCATAATAACCTTTCTAGACTCTTCCCTCCTCTAGACCTCCTTTGATTCATTGTATATCTCATTCATCTCATCCCATACCTCATTTCACTGCTTTCACAAAAAATACCTTCTAGACCCTTCCTTCCTTTATCCCTCCTTTATCCTATACAGTCTAACTAACAGACTCACATGTCCACTGCTTGAATTAACAACATAGATCTCCCTATACGAATCCACCATTGCGCTACTTTGAGTTCCAGAACAGCGTGCTATTCATCGAAAAGTGTTTCAACTCCTCGGCTGGGGTAGTAAGAGCTATATCTATACAATTCCAAAACCAATTACAATTACAATATTGCACTTTTTGGATCATTAAACTTTGATCCGAATACAGCTGCAATACATCAAAGCCAGGAGATATGGGTTAGCGGCTACAACTGCCCGTTTGGAATTGGGAAACCAAGTTGGTATCCAGACCTTAGCTCAAAATCCTGTGATTCTGGGCAAATCAATTAACCTCCACTTGACTTAAAAAAACATCTGTAACATCAGGGTTATTGTTAATTTCTTTATTGACATTTCAAGTAGTAGGACAGTGTACATCTTATTGCAATATTTATTTCTTGGAAAGGAAAATAGACTTCATCACCTGCCTGTACACCGGCCATTTCATGTATCAGGACAGTATGCATCTTAATGCAATAGTTATTCCCTACATAGGAAAAGGGCATCAGCTTCTGTCCACACATCAGTAGTGAGTTACAGCACTTTTGACTGTCAAAAACATATTAGTACTACACTCAACAGCTGGTTAACAAGATCTGACTTTAATGCTCAGACATCACACAAACAGTTGATGTATCAAATGTATTCATCGGATTAACGTAGCAAAGCTGCAATGAACAGCTAAACAAGTGAGATGTAAAAAGGACATTGAGTTCCTACCTCATTAGCTTAGTAAATTACCTTTTAGAAAATGTATACATTATTTAGAGTTGGGCATCATCGGCTTTTCTAAAACTACCTGGTTGATACCCAAATGACCCAAACACTCATTAGAACAATGGGCACTGTCATTCGGGAAATGGGAGAATGGCAAGATACATTGAATTAATTAAAATGTAATTGTCTAATTGCTTATTTATAAAGGTTACGGGGAAAACAACTGGCAATTAGCTGTAAACTCAACCATCAGCATAATCGGTTAATATACCTCTCACAAGGCTGGGCAAAATGATTTCCAATAATGAAACTGAAAAAAGTTATTTAAAAGCCTTGCCAATATGTAGCCTCTGTTAAGAACCTAAATAGGTAGCAATTATAGTTGATGTGTAAGTTTGGGCTCTGCACAAGCTAAAATGAACAACAACTTTCGAAAGTGTACAGTTGCCTTTGGAAGTGAGATTAAATTGTACCTTGTCTGGTGAGATCCTACAATCGTGTAACTGAGAGAGTATGTAAGGTTACAAGAATATCAGTAGTAGCTACGTCACAACTGGCAATGTGCAAGAGATGACACTGAGCGACAGCAACATACTCAAAACTCAGAAGAGAGGGAAGAAGTTGCTCGGACCTTTTCAAGCACAGAGCCCTGAAAGGATAGAAATACCGTCTTGAGAATATGGAATTGTAAATATGCCTAGTAGCATGCAAAGTGAAAACCATTGAATCACTGCGGTTCCCCTACTCTATTTTTTCAACATTATGCTGTTTATCCCTTCTTTGTGGTGTAGTGGCAGAAGCAGAACCTTGTGGACAGTCCTTCAACAGCAGTGTGACCAACAACGTGATTTTAAGAATACTAGCTAGCAAAACAGCTTTCCTCTCCACCTTGATTTTGTAAAGCTGCACATCATGATGCTCCGCAAAGGGGTCTACTCAGCTTTGCTAGAGCATGACAAACTACTGCCTATTATAATTATGCGTTGGGAATGAGAGCTTTGGAGGCAGCATTTAAGCACCTTTACCTTAGCTATGATGCTGACCCCGTCCACCTGTTCATTCACAGGGATCTCATGATGCTTCATCTCATTGACTTGGATCTCACGATGCTCCATCTCATTGACTAGGATTTCACGATGCTTCATCTCATTGACTGGGATCTCACGATGCTTCATCTCATTGACTGGGATCTCACGATGCTTCATCTCATTGACTGGGATCTCACGATGCTTCATCTCATTGCCAATGATCATCAGAGGTTACCCTACAGTTTGTGCTACACAAGTACACTTCTGATCATTATAACAAATTGGTGTGGCAAGAGAAATTTAAAGGAGGGAACGAAATCTGCAGTGTTGAGTTTTGGGGTTTACTGGTCCTCACTAAGGCCCAGATTTCCAAAAAGTGACGCAGTGCTAGGTCGCATCAGAAAAGGGCATGTTGCGTTACACAACATTTTCACTATGTTACGCACTATGAAGCAAAGCTTTGCTTTGTAGTGTAGCACCTCAAAACCCAACTCATTTCTTTGTGATGCAAATTGTACTTGCATGCCACAAGTCAATGCTGTGTCATTCAAGACATATTTGTGCCTCTTTTCAGTGTAAAAACTCTTGTAAATCCTATGCAACATTTCAGCTTCTTGAACATGGCAATTCAGAAAAGATGCTACCACCTAGAAAGTTGTTGATTAAGAAGGAGGGGTTTTCCAGGAGGGGAGCAGATATAGAAAGGACAATTTTACACATGAGCAGAATAATACTGCAATATCTGAGGTCACAAAACAAGAGAAATGTCTCTTCCTCACCTCAAAATTACCATTATCCAAGAAGTAAGCTTTATGGAGAAGTAGCCATAGAACTTTTGTAGAATGCAGGAAAAGGTAGCATGATTACAAGTGCAGAACTAAGGTAAAACTGAAATGTAATGTGATGGCTGCTATGCAAACTGGTGGAGGTCCTGACATCCATTAGGAATTCATCCCACTGGAGGAGCAGGTGGTAGCACTCATAGGGTCTGTGATGGAGGCAATCTTTAGGACTTATCTACATCTCTGAGAAAGTGCGCATATGTATACCAAAATAGTGTTGCAATGTTGCAATTCATAGGTATTTGAAACCCTGCGCAAAAGCAAGGTTCAGATTGGCTAGCTGGATCTTCACAGAAAAGTTGTGCCTACCATATTGTTTGTCGCATCGGCTGGGGGGTGGGAGAAGAAAGGTACAAAAATGGCAAGGGGTTAGGGTACACCTATCCTGATCCCATAGATCACATAGAGGGAACCGTTAGGCACCCCTCATGGGCAAAGCATTGCCCACTTTTTTTAATGTCCGATCTGTGAATAAGCCGATCACAGCGGGGCTCAGTGCGGCCCACTGTGTAAAATCTCAAAGAATCAAAAAATCCAGATGAAAAACACACACATATATATATTATGTTATGCTTAACATGTATTTAGGCCACTACATAGCTTACATATAAGTTATTTTATTATATGCTTTTGGCTTTCTGTTTTTATTTTATTTTATCTACCACAATATGTAAATATGATGATAATAATTGTATCTATAACAACCATATATCTTTGTACACCTTTATCTCTCTTTATTTCTTTCCATATTCATGCACAACTTTCTATGTAGTTATGTATCGATATATTTATTACTTTAGAAAAAAATATATAAATATTTATTTTTTATCTCTCACCAATTCACTACTCTATGTCTCATCCTATACCTCTGTCAATACATCTTCTACCTTCACTCTCTGACTTTTGTTAAACCTCATTGTACTACTATGATCTCCATAATAATCTTTCTAGACTCTTCCCTCCTCTAGACCTCCTTTGATTCATTGTATATCTCATTTATCTCATCCCATACCTCATTTCACTGCTTTCACAAAAAATACCTTCTAGACCCTTCCTTCCTTTATCCCTCCTTTATCCTATACAGTCTAACTAACAGACTCACATGTCCACTGCTTGAATTAACAACATAGATCTCCCTATACGAATCCACCATTGCGCTACTTTGAGTTCCAGAACAGCGTGCTATTCATCGAAAAGTGTTTCAACTCCTCGGCTGGGGTAGTAAGAGCTATATCTATACAATTCCAAAACCAATTACAATTACAATATTGCACTTTTGGATCATTAAACTTTGATCCGAATACAGCTGCAATACATTAAAGCCAGGAGATATGGGTTAGCGGCTACAACTGCCCATTTGGAATTGGGAAACCAAGTTGGTATCCAGACCTTAGCTCAAAATCCTGTGATTCTGGGCAAATCAATTAACCTCCACTTGACTTAAAAAAACATCTGTAACATCAGGGTTATTGTTAATTTCTTTATTGACATTTCAAGTAGTAGGACAGTGTACATCTTATTGCAATATTTATTTCTTGGAAAGGAAAATAGATTTCAACACCTGCCTGTACACCGGCCATTTCATGTATCAGGACAGTATGCATCTTAATGCAATAGTTATTCCCTACATAGGTAAAGGGCATCAGCTTCTGTCCACACATCAGTAGTGAGTTACAGCACTTTTGACTGTCAAAAACATATTAGTACTACACTCAACAGCTGGTTAACAAGATCTGACTTTAATGCTCAGACATCACACAAACAGTTGATGTATCAAATGTATACATCGGATTAACGTAGCAAAGCTGCAATGAACAGCTAAACAAGTGAGATGTAAAAAGGACATTGAGTTCCTACCTCATTAGATTAGTAAATTACCTTTTAGAAAATGTATACATTATTTAGAGTTGGGCATGATCGGCTTTTCTAAAACTACCTGGGTGATACCCAAATGACCCAAACACTCATTAGAACAACGGGCACTGTCATTCGGCAAATGGGAGAATGACAAGATACATTGAATTAATTAAAATGTAATTGTCTAAGTGCTTATTTATAAAGGTTACGGGGAAAACAACTGGCAATTAGCTGTAAACTCAACCAACAGCATAATCGGTTAATATACCTCTCACTAGGCTGGGCAAAATGATTTCCAATAATGAAACTGAAAAAAGTTATTTAAAAGCCTCGCCAATATGTAGCCTCTGTTAAGAACCTAAATAGGTCGCAATTAGAGTTGATGTGTAAGTTTAGGCTCTGCAGAAGCTAAAATGAACAACAACTTTAGAAAGTGTACAGATGTCTTTGGAAGTGAGATTAAATTGTACCTTGTCTGGTGAGAGCCTACAATCGTGTAACTGAGAGAGTATGTAAGGTTACAAGAATATGAGTAGTAGCTACGTCACAACGGGCAATGTGCAAGAGATGACACTGAGCGACAGCAACATACTCAAAACTCAGAAGAGAGGGAAGAAGTTGCTCGGACCTTTTCAAGCACAGAGCCCTGAAAGGATAGAAATACCGTCTTGAGAATATGGAATATTAAATATGCCTAGTAGCATGCAAAGTGAAAACCATTGAATCACTGCGGTTCCCCTACTCTATTTTTTCAACATTATGCTGTTTATCCCTTCTTTGTGGTGTAGTGGCAGAAGCAGAACCTTCTGGACAGTCCTTCAACAGCAGTGTGACCAACAACGTGATTTTAAGAACACTAGCTAGCAAAACAGCTTTCCTCTCCACCTTGATTTTGTAAAGCTGCACATCATGATGCTCCACAAAGGGGTCTACTCAGCTTTGCTAGAGCATGACAAACTACTGCCTATTATAATTATGCGTTGGGAATGAGAGCTTTGGAGGCAGCATTTAAGCACCTTTACCTTAGCTATGATGCTGACCCCGTCCACCTGTTCATTCACAGGGATCTCATGATGCTTCATCTCATTGACTTGGATCTCACGATGCTCCATCTCATTGACTAGGATTTCACGATGCTTCATCTCATTGACTGGGATCTCACGATGCTTCATCTCATTGACTGGGATCTCACGATGCTTCATCTCATTGCCAATGATCATCAGAGGTTACCCTACAGTTTGTGCTACACAAGTACACTTCTGATCATTATAACAAATTGGTGTGGCAAGAGAAGTTTAAAGGAGGGAACAAACTCTGCAGTGTTGAGTTTTGGGGTTTACTGGTCCTCACTAAGGCCCAGATTTCCAAAAAGTGACGCAGTGCTAGGTCGCATCAGAAAAGGGCATGTTGCGTTATGCAACATTTTCACTATGTTACGCACTATGAAGCAAAGCTTTGCTTTGTAGTGTAGCACCTCAAAACTCAACTCATTTCTTTGTGATGCAAATTGTACTTGCATGCCACAAGTCAATGTTGTGTCATTCAAGACATATTTGTGCCTCTTTTCAGTGTAAAAACTCTTGTAAATCCTATGCAACATTTCAGCTTCTTGAACATGGCAATTCAGAAAAGATGCTACCACCTAGAAAGTTGTTGATTAAGAAGGAGTGGTTTTCCAGGAGGGGAGCAGATATAGAAAGGACAATTTTACACATGTGCAGAATAATACTACAATATCTGAGGTCACAAAACAAGAGAAATGTCTCTTCCTCACCTCAAAATTATCATTATCCAAGAAGTAAGCTTTATGGAGAAGTAGCCGTAGAACTGTTGTAGAATGCAGGAAAAGGTAGCATGATTACAAGTGCAGAACTAAGGTAAAACTGAAATGTAATGTTATGGCTGCTATGCAAACTGGTGGAGGTCCTGACATCCATTAGGAATTCATCCCACTGGAGGAGCAGATGGTAGCACTCATAGGGTCTGCGATGGAGGCAATCTTTAGGACTTATCTACATCTCTGAGAAAGTGCGCATATGGATACCAAAATAGTGTTGCAATTTTGCAATTCATAGGTATACTTATAGGTACATTGTATAGGTCAGCATATTTAACATTGTTATCAATTTGGGGTGTTATAGCCTATGAAATTTGTGGGCCGGGATTTCAGTATTATACGGATCCCAAGCTGGATGGTAGTAGGTACTGCGGCAGGCAGTTGACCTTCCTGAAGTAAGTGTCAGTGAGGAATGGGGACTCAGACGGAAGTTGCTCCCTTATGGGAATTGCAAGATTTGAGCTACTTATTTTTTCAAGAAAAGAAAAACACAGGACCCAAACTGACCATGCTCTACTTCCTCTTTTAGAGTGTGACTATAGGCACCACCCTCCTCCAGATCCATGTTGCCTTAATCAGTAGCAACCAAACTAGGTGTTAAATAGGGGAGATGCCCTCTCCTCTTTTGGCTCTCTTTATCATTTACCACTTTTAGCTTGATAATACCATGTACAGTTGTGAGTCTGCCGCATGTATTCCACTAACTGTAAGATGATGCAAGCAGACAATACATGGGGAGAGACACTGCTCCCGGGCCATGCACGTAATGTGGCCCCATTTGAAGCCTTGAGCTGCTAAACATCATTTGATTGTGCGTCACACATTTTCTGCTGTATGAGAGTATTGATTGCAACTGCTTTTGAATAGAATGGGCACAATTTGCCAAAAGGTGCTCGTATGTTGCAGCTTGATTGATGTGGCAAACTATACGGAAAAGCTCTTTAAAATGCATGGTACAAATATGCCCATTAAATTCTAAAGGAACACTCACTGGAAATAACATGAATCTTGGGTACCACACAAATTCCTACATATAGTTGCATGTGTCTTGAGTACCACAAATGAATTGCCTATCCAATTGCCTGATAAGAGTGCTGCATGACACACGCGTGCTGTACTAGCTCTGCATAACCTTCATCAGTAATTTTAATCCTACAATGTTTTTAGACCTAATGTCTTTCTCATTGTACTCAGTATTTTCAGATACAATTGGAAGTCAGGTGAAAATCTTATGTTACTAATGGTCCACCCCACATATGCATGCCTTAGTGTGCGTGTCTTCATGGTATAGAGTTTTTTCTCTAGTGCCTTGATCCTGAAGAAAGCTGCTGTGACTCAGACAGCATGCATTTTTGCTTTAAATATGTTAACCAAACACTAGGATGTGAGAGATCACTAATTTCTCACCACATATTCATCACTGCTTTTTAAACCCTACCCAAGGAATCCACAATAACAATATTTTCTCTACGAGAGGATCTTCTGGAGGTAGTTTTAAAATCCACACACAAATGCACTACATCACGAAAAGCAAACATCTCCGCTGTAATCAGGCATCATGGACACCTAAGAGGCACTCACCATCTTAGGTGGGAACCCAATGATGAAGTATGCCACCAACTAGGTTGGTGGCTGGGGTTTCTTTTAGGAAGCCCAATGATTTCTCTGAGTCTTCAATGATTTCTCTGAAACTTCAATTAAAGACATGAATTACGGTTGATTGCATTGTAGCGAGCTCTTTCTCTCTGATGCATATTGTAATAAAGGAAAGAAGGATGGGGTTTCCTTTTTCTTCTCACTCTCTCCTTTGTTTAGAACTAATAGTGATAAAGACAGCATGATTTTCTGTATTATATCTTGTAAAATATATAAAATGCACGATTCCTACACATTTTAATAGTATCATTAACTAAAATACTGATGCACACATTGAAAAAATGGCTATTTAATTAGCTCAGTACAGTTTTTTAAAACATGTTCATAGCCTTTAAACATATTGGTACTAATGCATGTACATTAATATAAGGATTGTGAGACAGTTACTTTAGGTTTAAAAAAAGGGAACAATAAGTATACCTTGTTTTATTTTCATATACGTAATAGGCCTGTTATATGGGGAAATCCTGATTGTTAAATTGCACCCTGACATACATTTCAAGATAATGTGATATATCATCTAAATACTCAACTGGCGTTATGTAGAAAATGAATGGTGAAATCATCCACGCATAGTACAATACATTTTAATGGATATAAATAGGTGTGTGAACTTACATTCCAAAACATATATATTGATCCAATGCGACACCTAATCAGGGATCAATACTCGATAACATACAAATGGCCCATATACGTTCACCCAAATCCCTGATGTGCTGGGGGTCAAGTTTTAATGACATCAAATTAGTTCCCTTCACAGGTTCATCTTTATCTCTAAATACATAACTAATCCTTTGTATCAACTCTCTTCCTCTTGCTTGATGGACCAATTAGGTGAGTAGTTGATGGTAATGATAGTACAATCTAACTAACTATCTAGTTAGCTAAATAATCACAGACTCTCAGTAAGGTTAATAACATTTATCTCAAATTGATGTAAAATATTAATACTCATTGCATGCGGTTAGAAAATGCAAACAATGAAATTCACAAGAGGGAGAGAAAACAATCAGCAAATGCAAACAGTGTCATTCTCATCATCAATATATGATATGCACATGAAGGAGTAGATAGATTGAGAGACATCAGTTTCAGCAAAATAATGCGAATAATATACATTTGACGGAGTGGATAGATGAAGAGACATACTTTTCAGCAAAATAATGCGAAACAATATACATATAATGGAGTGGATAGATGAAGAGACATAAGTTTCAGAGACACAAATAAATTGCAAATAATTATGCAAAGTACGAGTCAGAAAGATAATACAAACCCAAAGGATCTGTGAAATTCCACCCCTCTGGCCAAGGAGATGGTGGGGGTCCCCTGAAATAGAGTCAGGGAACAAAGACTTCAGAACCCAGGAGCGGGACAGGGATAGGAACAGGAACAGCTAGGCCTCTATGCAAACCGACGGACAGCAACGCATCACCCCTCTCTCCTCTGCACTCGAGCAGAGCAAAGCTGAGCCCAAACCACTCCCCCAAAGACACCCCAGTTATACCCTACAACCTACATGTCCAACCCATATTAGTTGAAACAATTCACAGGATATGACTTTCTATTGGTCAGTTTGGTAGGTGGTGTATCACACCATCAAGTTCCCTTTCAAAATTCTGCTTATTCATTTTTCTACATCCTTTCACATTACATCACATTCGACCAGTACATACAATTCAGTATTTGTAACAATTCATCATTTTCACACTAGTTTCTTGACCATGTCCGCGGAAGAAGTTCTGATTCCCACGGCCAGTCTCATCTTTTGGCAGTGGAACAATGCACTCTGTGCTAAGCATCCTTGAAATTCTGACCATCCTTTGCAGCACTCAGCGCTTCTGTCTGTTTTGTTAGGCCACTCTTGCTCACATCTCAGCCCCTCATCTATCCGAACAACTTAAGAGAACTTTCAGGCCCATTCGGCTCACTATGGCGAATGAAATATAAGCATTCATTAATTACATGATAATGCACTTTTCACTGTTTACCACCCACCTTTACACTATCCACTGTTACATATTGTCCTAACAAAAGCTTAAAGCAAAAGCAGCATTGTTTATTATTTTAAAGCAAGATGCGAAAAAATGTAAAATGGGACCCAGTCATGCATTATTTCTTGTTTCTTTCAGAGCACAATGTAAATACGACTTAGTTCCTTCATGCATTAGTTCATATTAGTGCACGCATACGCAAAGCAGTTTCCCTCGTGTTCATGTGATTTCTATATTAGTTTCACTGCACACTGTTAGTACGTATTATGGGGTATTATGTTTCATATAGGTACCCTAATATAGGCCCGGGTAATATCATACACCTTCACTTACATTATCTCCCTTATACTACAAAGTAACGAGCCTTTAGGATTGAACCTTTACCTAGTTCTCATCCTGGGTGCAGAATGAGGGTTTTTTCCCTGAACAATAGCCTCCTTTAACTTCATCAATGGACTCATACAGCATGTATGAATATTCACAAGGGTTCTTGGAAACCAGGCAGAGGCTACACCACCTGCATAAAATCTATGTACAATGCTCATCCCATACGTCATCCTCTAATTCAACAATGGCTGATATAAGAAACAAGGGACAAAGAAACCCTAGATAATTTCTTTAAAAAATACAGCACATCTTGCTAGGGTTGAAGAGGGAACCAAGACTTCTATCGTGACATACTAACCAGAGACGCTGAGGCTCCTGCATGCAGACACACCAGCTGACAGTGGTCTAACACATCCCTCACGGGGTGTCCAACTCGAGACCAGGATGGGGTCCGACACTCTCTCACTTCAGGTAAAGGGATTAGACTAAATCCTCGAGGGATTCTTGGCTTCACACCTACTCACATGCTAGGTACACTTAGGTATATCTAGATAGGCATAGTCGGAGTACGCGCACACTTTTATTACGAATTAATATTCATGTACGTATTCATGATTATTGCAAGGTGGTAGAACTGTACTACCCTTTTATTTTCACTATTCTGCTAATCATATATATCTGCTACTGTGTAACGGTTGTTGCAGGACATCTATTTTACACTAGAAGAACAACTGTGCAATAAATTCTTATTGTAACATGACCAACTGTTTTTTCTGTGTTACTCTCTGAGACAGAATAAGTGAGTACGAGTGACTGAGCGAAAGGTAGTACATTGTTCTTGGGGGATCACGGTTGTCATGTTCTGAGGTTACCAGAAACTATTCTCTCCTCAATAGGAGCAGATTCTAGTGGCACTGTGAGCTAGCTAAAACAGAAAGGTTAACATTCTCGCTGGGTGTGCTCAGAGCCAGTCTGCCACCAAACCCACAGTTTATGTTATCCAGAATGCGCAGATCCTGTATAGGTAATATAGGAACTACACGACAGGGGATGTTCATCCAAGCAGGTTTCATTTTGCGGAAACCCTGCTCCATCAATATTAAATGTTATGCCTATTAAAGGCAAAGTTTTGAATAGGAGAATTAAGTTACAGTGACAAAAGCATGTATGTTAAAACACATATATACTAATATAAATATTCTTGTCTCGCTGTTGGAACATGTCAGCCATATTGAAGTTTGCATTGTGGCACTAAAATATTTCTGCTTTTCTTAATTTTAAAATTGGGTAGGATATATTTGTGGTCAGGCATGCAATTTAGTTATTGCTTATAGTTTTTATGTAAACAGATTTATCTATGATGTTTTATTTTTTGTGCTGTGTTGTGTGAATGGACCTGATTAAAAAAGAAAATAAATATTGTAATGGAGCATATTATTTATTTATTTTAAAACACAGTTCCAGTACTTAGTATCTTATGTCAATATGTAAACAGCCAAACATCAAATACATTATGATAAACAAATGTTCTATAGAATAATCATCTTTCAAAAATCTTTCAAAAATCACATTACCATTTTTTATGTAGAAACACACATAGATTTAGATTAGATGAATCTCTCCAACAAAGGCGAGTGAAGACCCGTAAATAGTGCAAAATTAATTATTTATTTTTCACCAGATATGTCCATGACGTGTTTCGGCTGACAACACAGCCTTGATCACATGACACAAATAAACAAGTGCAACCTCTTTTAAAGTGCTATTGCTCTTAATCTCACAATCGGCACAGAAGAAATACTTCAGTATACATGGCATTATGAATGCTTAAATGCATACATTTCATTGCATCCCAAAAGATTGTTTTTTTATATATATATTATTATTGCATGACAAATGTCCTATATTTTTACATTGTTAGATAATTCAACATCACAATGATTTAAAATTTCATAATGGTATAAATACCTGCAATTAATATAAAATTTCTAAAAGGGATATAAATAAATAATACCGATAAAATCTAAAATTGTGCAAATAGGTGTTTATGTGAAAACAGCTAGTGTATCATCTAGTATATAAACAAAACCCATTAAGAATAAATATTAAAAGTGTGTACTAAAAAGTCCCTATATTATACTATTGTGTAATCCTTAAATACATGTTATAGTGCTAATCTTGGCAGATATAATTGCCTAGGAAATTTTTCAAGGGGATTCTGGATAAATTCTGAAAAAATTCTCATAAAGTATTCAATGATAGCGGGGTGCAAGGTTATGCATTGACAAGGAGAGAAATTGACAATTAGTAGCTAAAAATATATGCACACACATATGTGTGTATATGAGAGCCATGAGCTGTTTACGATGGATTCTTAAAACCACTTAGGTAACACACATAATACTTGTATTTCTAATCTAGACATCCATCAAGCTAAAATTTTAAATTTATAAATATAAGTATAATCAAAGTTAATACATCCATAGACACAAGAATGCAAGATTATATAAATATAAAACTAGTTCTTCCTGATATAAATGCCTATAAAACCAATAATCATAAATAAATATAAATAGTAATAAAAAAACAAATGTAGCATTGCTTTTGGACAAGAATAGAGAGATGGTCCAAGAAGTTTATAAATATGCGTGTAAATCCTCTGTAGTATTCAGACCATTGGGTTGCTTGGTATCCATTTCTACTATATACTTATTTTCTAAAAGCCTGAGTCTACCTTCTCGATCTCATCCCCTCCTCAGTACGGGGACTGACTCTATGGCATAATATGAAAAATATTTTAAATTACTGCCATGGCATTCCAGAAAATGTCTCGCCACCGGGTAGGTCTGATCTTTATTTGTGTGATATATATATATATATATATATATATATATATATATATATATATATATATATATATATATATATATATATATATATATATATATATATATATATATATATATGTATATATATATATTTTTTTTTTCAGTGATGTCATTTGAGATGTCATCAGTGATGTCATGAGTGATGTCACTGACCATGTCATGAGTGATGTAATATGTGACGTCATCAGCAGTGCATTGCGGGCGCGCAAGTTATAGTTAGCTGAACTAACTATAACGGGGGAATTTCAATGGTTTTGTACAAGTGAAAAGTCCAGCTAACTATAACACCCCTGAAACCTATGGTTTTTTCAGTGAATTTCTGAGGTTTTTTAAATGCTAATTCCTAACTATAACGTGCCTGAAACCTATGGTTTTTTCTGTGAATTTCAAAGGTTTTTTAAATGCTAATTTCTAACTATGCCTACAGAGATAGGACATGTGAAGAAAGAAGAAAAAATGCACAGAAAGAAACAAAAGAAGTGCAGAAAGAAGCAACAGAAGTCCTCAAATACGAAGATAAGTGCAGGAAGAAGGATAACGTGCAGAAAGAACAAAAAGAAGAGCAGAAAGAAGCCTTGTTGCAAAATCATCCTGTACCCTCAACTTTTTCAGACGGATACTGGTGGTAACTGAGTCTGACTAACCAGTCCTAGAGCCAGTGCTATGTTAAAAGACACTTAGAATACAGTGAAAACACCTACATACACTAGGGAACATTATGCGTTGGGGTCCCCCTGTGATTAGCAGGACCTCCTCTGTAAGCCCCTAGTATATAATAGGGCATGGGGATTAAAACTACCTCTTAAAACAGGCCACAGGGCGTTTTTGCACACGTTAACTCAGGCCCCGTCCCCTCCCTTCACCACGGTGTAAACACGCCCTGTGTCCGTTTTTAGTTAGGAGATTAAGTTAATTTGAATCCTGAGGGTCCCTAGGGTCCAACTAGCCCACTAGGTACCTCCAGTAAGTGCCACAGAGCTGCGTTGCAGAGAGGTGTAAAAAGTGGCACGGCCTGGACCACCTCTCTGCAATGCAGCTCAGTGGCGCTTACTGGAAGCACTTGGTGGGCTAGTTAGCCCCCAGGGGCCCTCAGTATTGAAGGGAAATTATATCCCCAATTTAAAACGTGCCATAGTGCGTGTTTGCACACGTCACCTCAGGCCCCGTCCCCTCCCTTCACCACTGTGTAAACGCGCCCTGTGGCTGTTCTAAGTTGAGAGATTAAGTCCCCTTGAATCCTAAGGGTCCCTAGGGTCAAACTAGACCACTAGGTACCTCCAGTAAGCGCCACAGAGCTGCGTTGCAGAGAGGTGTAAAAAGGGGCTTGGCCTCAGAACACCTGTCTGCAGCGCAGCTCCCTGGCGCATACTGGAGATGCCTGTTGGGGGCGCGTTTGCAGAGTGCTGCACGGAGGGGGCATGGCCTCCGGCACGATGCCAGTCTTTTATTTATTTTAATTTTTTAAGAAGGGGGGCTGTGTGGTTCCCCTTCTTATTCTAATTTATTGGCCCTGATGACCCCATCCCCCAGGGCCTGTCTCCTAATTATATTTTTTTGACCCCAATCCCCAGGGCCGGCCACTGTTTTTTATTATTTTAAAAAAATATATATTTATAGACACACCAAGGACATGCTGGACAAACCGTATGTACCTATCACCATGACGATTTGCGTGATATTCATTAAAAGGTGACTATGCATGCAATGAATCCACGTGGAATGTATTTACACCACTAGTGAAGCGCTGACATGTCTGATGCCCTAACGTGCCTAATCCCGGTAGACACCCTTGTCGTTTATTTATACAAACATGGGTAGCTATTGACGGGCACATTTAATACACATGCACACCAAGCCATTCAAAGGGGATTCGACAAAAATTCGACCAAAACTATGCAAGAAACCCCCCTCACGGTTAATAAAACACACATCCACTTCCGGATGTGTAATACTTTTTATTTTACTCTCTGGAAAGGGGACGAACATCACTTGAGAGTCACAGCGCGCTCCTGACAGAGCCCAATGCTGTGTTACACCCACCATTGCCTGCCGAGTGTCACACACCTCTGTGTTGTATTCCACTAGCTAGTGCATATGCTATTACACTCTCTAGCCCATGTGCCCTGTAACACCACCCCGTGAATATGTCATGCCACACTTGTCTTCGCACGGGTTATATTGCCCCATCTAACGTGCCTTCCTCGATGCCTATGTTATAACGCACAGTGCTATGCCATACATATTACAATCTGGGATCCATATCTTTGTCACAGTGCATATGCAACGTTACACTCCCCAGCACATATTTTATATTACAACTTTAGAGACTAGTTAGGTTACACAACACTGCCCTGTGCATATTACACTCCAAGGCGCATATCGCATAGCACGCGCTAGTGCCTGTGCTATCTCGCGCTCTCCAATGAATCTGTCATTGCGCACAATGTATTGCATATTATATTTCACGCCCGGTTCATCTTATATCACACTTTTTGGTGCATAGTTTATACCATACACTATATCTAGTTTTCATTTTCAATTGTGCTCTCAGGACTATGTTCTATATAACACTGTGTTCACCTACCCTTTTAACGGGCATTACATTTTGCGATAGGGGGTGGAGGGTCAGTGGGTGTTTCTGCCAAGTGAGCCCAGAGTCACAGTCACAAACGTCCTCTTCTTCCTGAATAAAAGTGAGATTATGCTGCATACTTGTTCATATTTTAAGTAGTTCACACAGACACAATGTTTTAAAAACAATAAAGTTCCTAATACCCGCCTTCTCTGATCAGTTAGCTTGCTGCCCCATCCCCCTCCTCCCTATCCTCTGTTGTGTGAATCCATGGACTAGCCTCCTCCCTCCTGCCATGCATGGTCTGATGTGCTGCCACTGCCCTCAATTTAGTATGATGTACCAGTCCACTCCTCCTGCCCTCCATTGCCCAATTCTATGCCCCATCATTGACCTCCTGCTTAAACTCTGTGCTTAGCTTGCTGCCCCTATTCTCCTTCCGCCTGTCCTCCGATGTCTTTGTGCATGCCCCTGCTCCATCCTTCTTGTCCACCATGTCCCATGGACCTGCCACTCCTATCTACTCTGATTGTTCTGTTGAGCTGCCACTCCCCTCCCACCTGCCTAGCATTGTCAGATGACTGTAACCTGTCCCTGCCACGTCCACCCTGCCTGTCCACATGCCATGCCCCTATCCTCTTCCTCCTGTCCTACATGGTCCATTGTACTGCCACACCCTTCTGCCCTCCCTGGTCTGTTGTGCTGCAACTGCTCCTCCTGCCTGCCCCGTGTGGTCTGTTGTGAGGCCCCTTCCCCTGAACTTTCTTGTCTGTGCACAGGTCCTGACCCTCCCTTCTATCCTCCATCGTCCTTTGTGCATGCCCCTGCACCCTCCCTCTTGCCCATCATAACCATTGTGCTGTCACTAACCCTCCCACTTGCCATGCATGGTCTTCTGTGCTGCCATGGCCCCTCCCACCTTCCCTGTGTGGTCAGTTAGCTGCCCCTGACCCCCTCCCACCTTCCCTCCATGGTCTGTGTGTATGCCATCACAGTCTCACTGTTGCTCTTCATGGTGTGTCTTGCTTCTAGTGCCCATCCTGCCTGACCTCCATGGCTATCTTGCTGCTCCTGCCATGCCCCCTTGCCCCCAGCCCTCTGTTTACATGTGCAGACCCCTACTCCCTCCTGGCTTGTCTGTTCCATTGTAATGCCCCTGATCCGTCCCTCCTGACATTTATGGTCTGTTATGCTGCAGCTTTCTCCCCTGTCTGTCCATTATGGTCAGCTAGCTACCATTGCCTCTTGCCCCTCTGTTCTCTGTTGTCCATGTGCATGGTCCTGTCCCCTCCCTCTTGCTTTCTATGGATTGTTGTGCTGCACTCCCGTCCTGCATGCCCTGTGTGGTGTATTGTGCTGCTGCAAACCCTGATGCCTGCCCTGCAGGGTCAGTTTGGTGCACCTCTCCATGTCCCTCCTGTCCTCTGTTATCCAAGTCCATGTCCCTATCCCATTTCCTTCCATGATCCAATGTACCATACTTGCGAACATTTTGAACTTGGTAAGAGGGAGATTTTGAAAAAAAACTGGGGTATTGATTTTCCCCTTTGAGTTACATTGAAAAAGAGGAGATTGTGGACAGGAGACAGATCAAATAAAGCCCATTTGAGCTTAAAAACATTGGACATTTCCTGGCTGAATCGGGTCTGTTGGCATGTATGGATGTACTACCATTGCCTCTTCCTTCTGCCCACAATGGTCTATTACATTGCCACAGCCTCTCTTGCAAGTCCTGTATTGTTGGTTTGTTGCCCCTGCCCCCCTTTCCACTGCCCTCCATAGTCTGTTGTGCTTCCACGGCCCTTCCTGCCTGCTCAGTGTGGTTAAATTGTTGCCTTTGCACCCTCCTACCTGCCTTCAATTTTCAGAGTCCGTGCCCCTGGCCTCTGCCTCTCAACAGTATCCTAATGAACAACTAGAATGCTAACATTCTATATTTATTACAAAAGTGTGGAACGCCTGACATCATCTTGATGTAATCAAAACTGTAATACCTAGAGCATTTCCTTTAGAATTTACATATATGAGAGGGTCTTATTGGCATCAAAATTATGGTTAGTGCTCTAAAAGACTAAAATAAGGACATATTTTCTGAGTTTTCAAATAGCGACAAAGCACTTTTAAATTATTTGTTACCTTTATGTTTTTTTATCCAGTTGACCACTTGATTAAATGTTGCACTTAGGGGAGAGGATGTGGTGTTACTTCCAGAACTGCAGACTTTGCAACTGGGGAACCAGGTTGAAGTTTCTGCTTCAGCTCGACATTCTGTGATTCTGGTCAAATCACTTAGTCTCCCCATGTCGACAACCAAAATGAATTTGTTCTTGTGTGATGTACCAATGCTCATGTAAAGCACTCCAATACCTGACAAGTCTGCACTATATAACACTTCAAAAACACAAAATAATAAGTGTTTTGCACACTTCTGTCATTGGGCTATATTTGGGCTACATCTGGGTGATTTTGGGCTACATTTGGGCTCTTTTGTCTCCGGTGGCCATCTTGGGAGATTTATTTGTTATGAAGTTTCCTAATTTCCTCATGTACTGCAGTCTCCTCAGTAGGAAATGCTTTCAGTTTTTTACTTTGATTCCATCATGAAGGTATTCAGATATGTCACACATTTGCCATAAATTCTGAATGTTAGCACTCTAGTTGTTCATTAGATCACTGTAGTAAAACTACTGTTCACCATGGAAGTCTGCTCCTGGTATTAAAAGTGCATGTTTCAGTCTGCATGTCAGAATTTTTTAATGAAATAGAAGAGGATTTGAGAAGTCACTCAAAATGTGCCCTCATTTTCTTTCTTCAGCATTAATCATAATTTCTATGGCAAAATGAACCCCCTCATTGTGTTCCTTTTTAAATTAAATGTTTTAAGTGTTACCAGTTTATTCCAATCAAGATGGCTTCAGGTGTGCCATACTTTTGTCATAATGAAGACAGTAAGCGCTCTAGTTGTTTTTAATAACATTCTGGGACATTCTGTCATTGGGCTATACTTGGGCTACATCTGGGTGATATTTGGGCTACATTTGGGCTCTTTTGTCTCTGGTGACCATCTTGGGAGACTTATTTGTTATGAAGTTTCCTAATTTCCTCATTTACTGCAGTCTCCTCAGTAGGAAATACTTTCAGTTTTTTACTTTGATTCCATCAAGAAGGCATTCAGATGTGTCACACATTTGCCATAAATTCAGAATGTTAGCACTCTTTTTGCTCATTAGATCACTGTAGTAAAGCTACTGCTCACCAGGGGAAACTGCTGCTGGTATTGAAAGTGCATGTTTCAGTCTGCATGTCAGATTTTTTAATGAAATAGAAGAGGATTTGAGAAGTCACTCAAAATGTGCCCTAATTTTTCTTTCTGCAGCACTAATCATACTTTTTATAGAAAAATGAACCCCCTCATATTGTTCCTTTTTAAATTAAATGTTTTAGGAGTTACCACTTTAATCCAAGCAAGATGGCTTCAGGTGTGCCATACGTTTATCATAAGTAGGACTGTTAGCGCTCTAGTAGTTCTTTGGAACACTCTGGGAAGCTGCAGTAGAACACAAAGGAATCAACTGACAGTCTCTGCCCTTGTTGGATGTACATGTTTTACTGAGAATGTCAGACTTCATTCTCACATGACTGAGAAATATAATGTGAATTTACAGAAAATAAGCTCTCAGTTTAGCTTATAGATCACCTTCCAAACCTCTGTGGTAAAAGCATGAGAAAATTTTTTTCTCTCAATCATGATATCCCAGCAGAAGGCTTTTTCACCTGGTGAAATCACCTTAGAACATACCACAATTCCTAAAATGAGTATGGTACTATCAACAAATGATTTATAATGTAACTAAAGTCTTAAAACCTTCTATTAACTGCAATGCTTTTTAATGAGGTGCTATCATGTATATTGAGGTAAGTGCAGTGGACAACCCAATATACCCTTGAGGGCTCGGGCAAATATGAATAAACAGGTAGAAAGGTGCCTTCAAGGGATTTGTTTGGTAAATAATTTGTATAATTTTGATTCTTAATTAAAGGTAGGGCAGTTATATACCTACAAATTTATTAATTATCACTTTTTCAATACTTAAATCAGCTTAGTTTGTCAGAATCAGGATTGAATAAGGTGTGAGTGAATCATCACATATTAACCTGAATACAATAAATTCAATAAACCAAAAGGAGGAGAAACAAGCGGGTGTATATATAAAAATTGAATTTATATTTCTAGTTCAAAAAAGGGTACTTCAAATTACAACAATTAAATACAGTGAAAGGAAATATTTCAATATTTGATGCCTTCACTTGCAAATTGATCCAACACTTTTACACAACAATATATAGCCATTTCTCTGGAAAACAGTGTGATTGTCGACGTTTCGGTCTTTAGGTTTTCTTTACCAAGACCATCCTCAGGAAAATTTTATTTACAAGGTTGACCCCTAATAAAATAAAAGAACATTGTCTTAATTAACGAAAAATCAACACCCTAAATAACGATACTTTTCCTCCAAAAAGTATATGTCGTTTCCTTAGTGATATTCCTAATCATGCATCTGTATTTAATTGTTGTAATTTGAAGTACCCTTTTTTGAACTAGAAATATAAATTCAATTTTTATATATACACCCGCTTGTTTCTCCTCCTTTTGGTTTATTGAATTTATCAGAGTCCACATAAGAAGTTGACTCAGAATGTTTTGGCTTCACTGAATCTCTTTCAGACATAACTGAAGGAGTTAAGGACAAGAATCAAGAGACAGTGCCTGAAAAATTGTTTATAATAAAAAGGCAACTAGAGAGCTTTAATTCCTCCATTAATCAATTCTGAGATATAGTAGAGCACAATAGTGATCCATTCATTCATGCCAGTTTATGTAAGTTTATGTAAGTCCTCAATCACAACATTGTTGATGTACTAACAACTCCACAGACCATTGCAAGAACTTCCCTGAGACCTACACTAAACTCACTGATGTCTTAGCATCAGAACTACAACTTCTTCCTCTGGTTAATCCTCAGTGCACACATTCAAAATGTATATGCTCCGACAAACCACTTGAAAAGCATGAGAATTCATCAAAGGGTGACAAAGAAGTCATACATATTGTGCATTGCAATGTTGCTAAATAGACATCAATGAACCGTTCTTCTGCAGCCTTTACCCAAGTCCTGCACATGTCTTAATGTAATTTTTTGCATATATTTGCATATATGTCGTCTATAGATTTTACACAGTTTATGTTTATTTTCTCTATGTCTTGCTTATATTAAGTTTCCTTCTTGGATAATGTAATTTGTTTTTTCAGTTACTTTTTGTGCACTTGTTATAAGGTGGTATATTTAGCTATATATATATATAGTGTGTGAATTATAATCTATCTATCTATGTATCTATCTATCTATCTATCTATCTATCTATCTATCTATCTATCTATCTATCTATCTATCTATCTATCTATCTATCTATCTATCTATCTATCTATCTATCTATCTATCTATCTATCTATCTATCTATCTATCTATCTATCTATCTATCTATCTATCTATCTATCTATCTATCTATCCATAATTCTCTCTCTCTCTTGCTCTCCCTCCCTATATATCTATATCTATATTGAGACAGTGACTCACTCAGCCATTTACTCACCCATACAGCCATTCATATACAACCAGTCACTCACTCACACACTCAAACATACAGCTACTCACACACCCACTTATTTACCTACACAGTCACTCAAATAACCAAACACCCATGCAACTTCTCAAAGCAGCCGTTCACTCACCCATACAAGCACTCACACTCACTCACACACCCACTTACATATCCATTCACACATCCATTCAAGTAATCACACATTAGCTTACTCTCCCATACAGCCATTCACATAGACACTCACTCTCAAATACATCCATACAGTCACTACACACCCACTTGAACACCCATAGAGCTGCTCACAACTCCACTCACACACCTATATCACCACTGTCACACCCACTCACTTACCAATACAGCAACTCACACAGCATCTCACTCACCCACACAGCTACTCACACACTGACCATAAACTCTTCAAAACACTTACACTAACTTGATGATGTCATCAGTAATATCATCATTCATGTCATCTGAGATGTCATCAGTGATGTCATCAGTAATGTCACTGGCCATGTCATGAGTGATGTAATATATGAGGTCACAAGCAATGCATTGCTGGGCCGTATGGTATAGTTAGCACGGGTAAGTATAACTGTTGAATTTCATTGGTTTTGTACAAGGGAATTTTTAACCAAACCATAACTTTCCTATAAATGTTGTTTTTTATGTGAAAACAAATTATATATATATATATATATATATATATATATATATATATATATATATATATATATATATATATATATATATATATATATATATATATATATATATATATTACCTACTGGCGGTTGCGAGTAGGTAGTTATAGTTAGGACCTATTTTCCATAGGAACAGCGTTTTTCTTTTCCCAATAACTTTTGCGCCAGTTGACGAATCTTCGCGAAATTTTCAAAACTAGTGGCCGGCTCTGGTCAGATCCTGTCTGGAAAGTTTCGGGATGATTCGCTAAGCAAGGGCCAAGAAAAAAGGAGGTCCCAAAATGTGCTTTCTCCATGTTATTTTCAAGAGGAAACTTTAGACACGGCTACAGCCCGAACTGCTGAACGGAATTACACCAAATTTGGCAAAAAGGTAGCCCTTGGTTCAGAAAGAGCCCTTTTTGTTAAATGGTATAAACCTGTTCAGTAGTTCCTAAGGAAATCAAAAAATAGAGGTCGGAAAATCAATTTCCCATAGGAAACTTTAGCCAAGGCTACAGCCCGAACTGCTGAACGGAATTACACCATATTTAGCAAAAAGGTAGTGCTTGGTTCAGAAAGTGTCCTTTTTTTAAATGGTGTAAATCCGTTCAGTAGTTTCTGAGAAATTCAAAAATAAAAGTTTCAATATCTAGGGACGTGGTGGATTCACGACCTCTCCCAACCACTGTGATTGGCTGCCAACACTCCAAACCAGGAAGTGTTGTCAGCCATCTTGTGTGGAACCGAGTCACAAGTAAACAGTAAAACAAATTTGAAAAACAAGAAAAGGGGGCAGGGTAGAAACTCCATGACCCCCTAGGCCTGTTAGGGGGTCCCACAAGGACCCCCAGGTATAAAAATAGCATGTAAAAAAAAATATTTCAGCAGAATTTGCGCTACCTGGGTACCTAGGGGCCAACAAGCGCACCAGGTTCCTTCAGTATGCACCACAGAGCTGCCTTGCAGAGAGGTGGTCCGAGGCCATGCCCCTTTTACACCTCTCTGCATCGCAGCTCTTTGGCGCTTACTGGAGGAACCTGGTGGGCTAGTTGGAGCCCAGGGACCCTCAGAATTCAAGATGATTTAATCCCGCAATTTACAACGCACCAGGAGGCGTGTTTGCGCAGTAGTGCAGGGAGGGGGCGTGGCCTGATTTGACAAGTGTGCAAACGTGCCCTGTGGCATGTTTTAAGTTGGAGGATTAAGTCCACTTCAATCCTAATGGTGCTTGGGGGCCAACTAGCCCACCAGGTACCTCCAGTAAGCGCCAGGGAGCTACGTTGCAGAGTGGTGGTCCAAGACCACATCCCCTTTTTACACCACTCTGCAACCATCCCTGTGGTGCTTACTGGAGGTAGCTAGTGAGCTAGTTGGCCCTCAGGGACCCTCAGGGTTCAAGCTTCCCCTTTAAAAACAAAAAAAAATAAAGGCCTAGCCCCGGTTGATGGGGTCCCAGGGCTGTAATTGGCATCAGGAGGGGGACTGCACAGTCCCCTTCTTTTTCCTTAAAACAAAATGTCTCAGGCCCCAGGGGATGGAGTCCCTGGGGCCCAAAAGGGTTAAGGCAAGGGGGATCCACATAGCCCCTTTCCTAAAATGAAAAAAAACAAGAAACCCACAACTAGCCAGAGGCCCCGCCCCCCACCCTGCACAACTCCTGGCATGTTCTGGGTTGAGGTATGAAGATCCCTTAATTGGTGAGGGTCCTTGGTGCCAACTAGCCCACCAGGTACCTCCGGTAAGCCCCACATAGTGGGATTGCTGAGAGGTGGAGACAGTCCATGCCCCCTATCTCCACCACACCACAAATGCACCTCATGGCTCACTCTTGTTTGGGGGATGAAATTCCCTTGCCTCCTGAAGGTCCGTCAGGAATCAATAGTGCACCAGGGAGCAGATTTGCAGAGTAGTGGGCAAAGGGGGCATGGCTTGCTATGAGAACTTAGCAATCCTTCTGTGTGGGACTTACTGGAGGTAAGAGGAGGGGTCGTTGGCCCCCAAGGATGTCCTTGGGGGCCAACGACCCCTCCTCTTACCTCCAGTAAGTCTCATACAGTGGGATTGCCAGGAGGTCTTCGGAGGCCACGCCTCCTTTCTACACCACTCTACAAACGCACCTCCAGACACACTACTGGTTGGGGGATGAAGTCCACTTTACTCCTGAGGGACTTTAAGGGCCAAGAAGCCCTTCTAGTACCTTCTGTAAGTTCTATGCAGCAGAATTCCTGAGCGCTGGTCAGAAACCCAGGCCCCCTTTCTCCACCTTCGCATCCTCCCGGCAGCATCACTTCTTCGGCAGCTTCCATTGAAAACGATGACGCGACCCGACACCATATGACACCTATGCACCTGGCTTCACTGGGTGAAGTAACTTGAGTACTCTGGTGCTTCCGTGGGTGTTGACCCTAGAACTGTCTAAGTCCAAAAGGGTTTGGTCCTAGTCCATCTCTAAGTGTCCCTATTCTTTAAAAATCTAACTGCGACTTCCCCATAGAAGCTAACGGGAGCTCGCGGCTGTTTTCTCACACTGCACACGGCCCTGTGGGTCCCCTGTGTCACTACCTTGGGTGGTTCCTTGGGGTCCCAGTGATTCTACAGGCTCTAGGCCTTGTGTCTAGTTAAGTCGTGGTTCTTATACCACTATTTTAGTATATGGTTTGGCTCGCCCCTAGGGCCTAACTTGTATTTGTGCTATTTTACTGTAATATTTGAAGTGTAATTTATGTGTTTTGACCTCTATCCTCATAAAGAGACTAGTAGGGTGTGTTTAGTAATAAATACATATATTTTATATATATACCTGGTGTGGTTGCCTTCCATTTAGCCATTCAAGAGATTATACACTGGTAAAACAAGCTGCTTTACATTCCTTCAAGACTTAGCCTGAAGGCTGCTCTCCATAGATACCACTAGGATAGCTTTCAATAAAGGTTGTCTTTAACCTATCATCAATAAGGGGTTATTTGGACTGGTGCAAGGTGCCCACTATAACTATTGGACAGCATATACTAGGCTAACTTCTCACACCTTCCCCCTTTCTGCACCTCTCTTGCTGCCTCTTTCTGCACCCCTTTTCTGTACCTCTCTTCCCTGTTTCTGCACCCAACTTGCCTCTTTCTGTAGCTCTGTTGCTTCTTTCTGCAGTTCACGTGCCCCCTTCTGCACCTCTATTGCTTCTTTCTGCACTTCTCTTGCCTCTTTCGGCACACCTCATGTCTGTTTCTGCACCTCTGTTGGTTCTTTCTGCACTGCTCTTGGTTCTTTCTGCAACTCTTATGCCTGTTTCTGCAACTCTCTTGCCTCTTCCCGCACTTCTCTTGCCTCCTTCTGCAAGTCTGTTGCTTCTTTTTGCACTTCTCTTGACCCTTTCTGCTTCCCCCTTGCCTCTTTCTGAACCTCTTGCTTCTTTCTGCACTTCTCTTGCTTCTTTCTGCACCTCTCTTGCCTCTTTCTGCACCACCTTGCCTATTCCTGCATCCCTTTTCCTTCTTTCCACACCTCTCTTGCCTCTTTTTACACCCCTGTTACCTTTTTCTGCACATCTTTTGCCTTTTTCTGCAACTTTCTTGCCTTCTTCTGCGCCCTTCTTGCCCCTTTCTGCACCTCTGTTGGTTCTTTCTACACTGCTCTTGCCTCCTTCTACACCTCTAGTGCTTCTTTCTGCACTTCCCTTTCCTCCTTCTGCACCTCTATTGCTTTTTTCTGCTCTTCTCTTGCCTCTTGTTGTACCCCTTTTGCCTCTTTTTGCACCTCTGTTGCTTCTTTCTGCACCTCTCTTGCTTCGTTCTGCACATCTCTTGCCTGCTTCTACACCTCTATTGCATATTTCAGCACTTCTTTTCCCTCTTTCTGCACCCAACTTGCCTCTTTCTGTAGCTCTGTTGCATCTACCTGCACTTCTCTTGCATCTTTTTGCACCTATCTTGCTTTTTTTCTGTACCTTTCTTGCTTCTTTCTGCACCTCTCTGATGTGTATTGGGGCTGGGTGGGAGAACTTTGAGAGTGCTTTGAAGTCCTGCACTGGGGGGACATTTGGTGTCCCTGTGTATAGTCCAGCTCAAACTGGTTCAGGGGCTACCAGCCCCTGCTCTGGCACGAAACTGGACAAAGGAAATGGGTGTAGTTGGGTCCCCTGAGTTAGTCCAACCCCTTTCTTGGGAATAAAGTAGGAACCCCTGGCAACAGGACTTTAGATATCCCTGGACGAAACTCTGCAACTGAATCCTGGAACTTAAATGCTCTACTCAAGATTAGAGGACTGAAGAAATCTCCATTTGGGTCAAGGAGTGACTCCCCTGCTTGGCAGGCACCAACTAAACATTTGCTGGTCTGCATCTCCGAAGCTCCCGATGGACTCCGAAGTATCTGCAGCCCAGGAAGAGGATTTCCAGATATCTCAGAGGCCGACCCGAATCCCCAGCAAAGCTGAGACCCGCAGCCCTCGTGAGTGATGTCTTGCCTCTTTCTGCACCCCTCTTGCCTTTTTCTGCACCTCTATTGCTTGTTTCTGCACTTCACTTGGTTCTTTTTGACCTATCTTGCTTCTTTCTACACCCCTCTTGCCTCTTTCTGCACCCTTCTTCCCTCTTTCTGTACCTCTCTTTCCTCGTTCTGCACATCTCTGGCCTCTTTCCGTACCCCATTGTCTCTTTCTGCACCTCTTTTGCTTCTTTCTGCACTTCTTTTGCCTCTTTCTGCAGCACCCCTCTTGCCTCAGTCTGCACCTCTGTTGTTTCTTTCTGCACTGCTCTTGCTTCATTCTGCACCTCACTTGCAAATGTCTACACCCCTCTTTCCTCCTACTGCAAATCTGTTGGTTCTTTCTGCACTACTCTTGCTTCTTTCTGCACCTCTTTTGCCTGTTTCTACAACTCTCTTGCTTCTTTCTCTACATGTTTAAAGGTCTGCGGGTAACTCCTATAGGTGGTCAAATCTTCTTATTTGTAACTTGTATGTGTGCTGCAGAAGTTGCAATTGGTCATTTTTTTCAATGATTGTTTATGTGCAGGAGAGACAGCTTCTTGATGTTTTGCTCTTTCTGTGTGCGCTGTAAATTAAATGATGCTAGTAGCCCTGCAGCACCTTTTAGGCCACCTAGTTAAATAGTCCTTTAAAACACGTCTTAGGCATGCCGTTGCAACCGTTGTGTGCAGTTTTTAGCTGCCAATTGGACTTGCAATACAAAACTTTTGTCAAGCCTAAACCTTCCTTTGTAAAACATATAAGCCACCACTTAGCTTCCGATTGGGAACACGTAGAAATTTCATGTTTGGTCTCAAAAGAATTACAAATTAAATTCCTCTTCTGTGTTCTGGGTCTCCTTAATGTGAATAGCTGGCAGTTGGCTTTTGTGCATTCCTCCCAGACAGTGAGGCAAAGGTGGAAAAGGTTTTGGCAGGATGGGCCATCCTGCCAAGATGGGAGGGACGTAGTTGTTCCCTGCCTCACTTACATTTCAAAGTGGCTGCATTTAGCACTCTGACAAAGAACTTAACACCAGTACTTTGTCACCCTAGACCTCTTGGGGCCTGTGCAGGGGAGGAAGGAAGATCCCAGTACCAGATATGGAGGAATTCTAGAAGTTTCTCCCACTTCAAAGTCTGGCACCAAATATTAATAATGGACATCAAATAAACTCTTACATTCACTACTGGACCTGCGTAGGACCTCCAGAAGGACTGCCTTGTACTTCAGAGGAATGCCCTTCACCCTTAAGCCTGCTTCAGAGGACAGCCCTGCTGCTACCAGAGGACTGCACTACTGCTTGAACCCAGCCTTGTACCCTTGGAGGACAGCCCTGCTGCTTGAGGCATGCTGTGGTGCTTGATCTCAGGACTAGCAGAGTGACTCAAAGAGCTAGTTGGCTGTACTGCTGTTCTGAGCTACAGATACACAAAAAGCTCCATCCGCCTTGAGCTCTGTACCTGGAACTGGCCTGAAGCGAGTCCTGCCCTCCAAGTCATTCTCCAACTTCCCTGGGCACTTGGGAGTAGTGCTAAATGTGCCTAAACAACTTAAAGCTGAAACTTGGTACTTAAAAGATTTTCCCAACAAAAATGGCCTGAGAACTAACTGGAGAACAAGGCGTACCTGCTAACCGATGCACCCAAGTTGCATCATCACCCATTAACCTGACTTCACGATAGCTCCCGCTACGTTCTTCTCCTCAGCCGCTCTTCCAGTTCAGTTGCTCCTCTCGGAAGAGGTACTTAGCCTTGTGCAGACTTTGTTGGCTTCAGCCTGCATCTTTATTTCACTTAGACGCTAGGGGGCAGATTTACAAGCCCCTTGCGCCTCTTTTACGCCACCGTTGTGTCACTTTTGTGAGGCAGCGGCGGCGCAAAACCAGTGCCATGCTGCGGGGTATTTACAACATGACACATCTGGGAGATGCGTCACGTTGTAAAGCCCTGTGCCAGAAGTAAGTGTTCCTGTGCAGGGGATGGCGTTCCGTCGCAGGAACGCCTCCTAAAAGTGGCTGAGTGAAATCTACAAGATTTCACTCAGTCACTTTTGAGCCCATGCTGCGTCAAAACCCTGCGCCTGCTTGAAGCAGGCGTAAGGATTGACGCAGCATTGTACAGATAGGGCAACCCAGGGCCTTGCTGGAGCTGCGTCGCGCTTGCGACGCAACTCCAGCAATGGGCTGCCTTTACGGCACAGATGCGTCACTCATCTGTCCGTTTTTGCCCCATGGTGCACCGCATTGTAAATGCGGCGCATCCATGGTGGCGGAGCCGTGTCACACAATAACTGGCGCATCCCTGCTGAGATGCAGGGATGCGCCAGTTATTGTAAATCTGCCCCTAAATGTTTTTGATCTTCAAAAAAGTGACACAGTCGAAACGTCGAAATCTTCACCGCAAACTCATTCAGGTCCATGAAAACGACACTTCATCTTCAGGCACCTCAGGCTGCCTTGTCCTGCTGAACTTTATCTTCTCAGAAACTTGTCTTAAGAATCTCTTTGAAGCCACAAGCCTGGGCTCAATCCACTGACCTGCACTCCATCGCTGTTAGCCATAACGTTTGTCTTTCTGTCGGTCTCACGTGACTAGATGCCCGCAGTTGGCACTTTGATCTTTTATGTAAATGTATAGGTATTTATATAGCGCCGATCACCACTACGGGTATCTCAGCACTGTACTCATACCACTGAAGGAACCCTTCCTGGCTTTCCATGTGAGGTCTCCACTCTTGGGCACCCCCATGGTGAGGCCAGGCATCCCAGCGCAGTTGGGGCCGTTGTGGAGATTAAGCAAGCTATTGCCCAGAGTTGCAGCGTGGGACCCATGATTAGAATAGGCACTGAGGCGAGAATATCCAGTCCACGGAATTTATAGCCCGAGACCCTGCCGCGACGGGAATCGAACCTTTGTCCCAGACCAGTGCTCTGCATCGAGGTCTGCCGCTCTAACCATTGAGCCACACTTCTCCACATTATTTGTCACTAAAAACTTTAAAAAATCATAAATTCAGTTCAACTGATTGGATTTAATTTGTGTTGATCTCAAATTACTAATTACAATCTTCTCCATTTCTCTAAATGGGTGTGGGATTTTTCTTGTGTTGTGTTCTCATTTTATTTCTGTTTGTACGGTGCATAAATACCTTAGACATTGCCTCTAAGTTAAGACTGACTGCTTTTGTGCAAAGTTATCAGAGGATTAAGCAAAGGTTAAAATAATGACATTTTGTAGGTTGACCCTGACAGGGATTTTGGTTGTTGTTTAAGGTGGGTTAATATCCTCTCAACACAGAAAGGTTCCTACAGAAGTGGTCTGTCTCATACTGTGTTGTAAGCATGGCTCGAAATGTTTGTGCCATTATGCCAATTTTACTAAACTCTTGAGAGTGTCCAAAGAACCTGACAGAAGGTGTCTTTATTTGTATTTATGTAATTTCTAGAGCGCATTAGACCAAAAGGTATCAAAGTGCTTAGATCTGAGGAGTAACAGAAAGACTGGTGCGAACCCCAGACAAGCACACTCAAAATCATGCTCCCTAACAGAAGCCTAATCTGTGAAAAGATTTCTTTTAAGTTGCTTACGTAACCAGAAGTGCAAGTTCAGGAACCTGACATGATCTGTTCAGGAACGGAATCCCACAACATGGCAGCCGCCACTGTAAAATCACGTTCCTCCCACCTAGTTTTCTTACATTGTGGGACAGCTATGTCATGCCATCCTGCTGATCTCAAAGGTCTCCTAAGAACATACCAATTCATGGTGGTCCCAAGATAGCTTTATCCCTGAGAATGGAGGGCTTTATGTGTCAAGCAGAGTGATTTAAGGACACTTGTTTCTTTATAGGCAGCCAATGAAGATGTCTCAAACCAGAAGTATGATGCAACATGCAATCTATTGCAATGCATGCCTTTACTACGTACAACCTTTACCACGCATGCTTTTACAAAGTATTTTGTTGTAAAGCATGTATGGTAAAGATCCATGCGTGATAAAAATGTTCCCTAACTCCTGCCCTCAGTCCTCAAGCCAGAGTCTAAACCTCCCCTACCCGACCCGGTTTTAAAATACCCGAACCCTGCCCTAATCCCTAAAAATAGTCCCCTGCACGACACCCACTACCCCTGCCCTTTTAAAGTAAATACCCGACTCTGCCCAAGACCTAATTGTAGAGCCCAGCGTGAGCCCCACTGTCCCCTGCTCTTTCAAAAAAAATACCCGACCACTGCCCTAATCCCTAAAAATACACTCCGGCACGACCCCCATTGCCCCTGCCCTTTTTAAAAAAATCCATGATCCTGCCCTAAGGCCTAAACTTAGAACTGAGCGCGACCCACACCGCTCCTGCCCTTTTTAAAAATACCCAACCACTGCCCTAATCCCTACAAATACACTCCTGCATGAACCCCAATGCCCCTGGCCTTTTTTTAAAAAATCCATGACCCTGCCCTAAGGCCTAATCTTAGATCCATGCGCGTCCCACACCGCCCCAGCCCTTTTAAAATGTCCCCGACCGCTGCCCTAATCCCTAAAAATACACTTCTGCCCGACACCCACTGCCCCCGCACTTTTTTTAAAAAATCCACGACCCTGCCCTAAGGCCTAAACTTAGAATCCAGCACGACCCACACCGCCTCTGCACTTTTTAAAAATACCCAACCACTGCCCTAATCCCTAAAAATACACTCCTGAACCACCCCCACTGCCCCCACTCTTTTTCCTAACCCCGAAATCTAAAACCCAGTGCGACCCGCACAGCCTTCTGCCCTTCTAAAAAATACCCGACCCCTGCCCTAAGCACTAATAAATACCCGCAACAAAAGCCATCTTAAAAATAATCCTCCTTACCTTAACAGAACAACGACAACGAGGCAACTCTTAAAAGAGGAAGCGGAAGGATCTTTTTGCTCCTCATAAGAACGCCTTGATAGCCTTGACCATGCAGGTGCCTTTACCACTGTTACCCGCATAGGCCCTCACCACGTACATTGCGTGGTGAAGGCTATGCGTGGTAACAATATATGCATGGTAACGGCTGCATGGTAAAGGCCCTGCGTGGAAACAGCCGCGCTGAAAGGCTGTTTCCTGTCTCAAAACTATTCTCTGACTGAGGAGTGTCGGGGCACTCCTAAAACCAGGCGTGCTGCAGCATTTTGGATGATTTCAAGCTTATTTAATGAAAGCTGGTTGATGTTTAACCTCTTCAGTGCCCATGACGAGATAGTCTCGTCATGGAGCACGGTTGCGCTGTGCCCATGACGAGACTATCTCGTCATGAACCCCGCCCGCTAATGTAACGCCCGGCACAGGGCGGGGAAAGGGCGTGGCACTGAAGGGGTTAAATACACGGCATTGCAGTAGTCTAGACTGGAGTTGATAAGTCCAATGACTACTGGAACCTGAAAATCTTCCGGAAGAAAAGGCATTATTTTCTTACAAATGCTGATCATCCAAAATCAGGAGCTAACCATTTCATTAACCTGGATGTCAAAAGTTAAGGTGTTATCAGACATAACACCCAGATTTTTGGTCGTCGCTACTGGAATAGGTAAGGTCCCACAGGAGTCTGGCCACCAGCACTCAGTCCAGATTTAACTGTCCACTTCAAACATCACTATTTTGGTTTACTCCCCATTTAATTATAGCCAGATCTCCCTCATCCACCTGTTGATCTCCCACATTCAAGCCCTAAATCTATCAGCTATCTCTTCCCAGTCATCAGAGATGGAAATGATTGTACTAGTTTCACCAGGGGAGCTGACATACAAGCTAAATAGGGTATGGCTTAGGGATGACCCTTGGAGACTCCACCAGGAAGCTAAAAGGGGTACACATTGTAATCAACACAACCAATGTGATTGTTCTATCACACAGAAAGGACTCTAACAACTTAAGGGCCACCCCTTCCAGCCCAGCCTGCCGCAACCTTGGCACCACCAATGATGATGATATGGTATCAAAGGCTTGCTGATATGTCTAGCAAAACCAGGATGGCAGAACTTCCCTGATCCACTTGCACTCAAATCGAATCTGCAGTAGCAATAACCCCTGATTAATTGCTGTGATACTTCCTGAACCCTTTCTGCAAAGGGTCCAGGAGCTCTTGATCAAGGAGGTGTTATGCTAGTTCCTGGTTTATATACTTCTCCAAGATCTGTGAGAAGTTGGCCTGGTATATGCTGTCCACTAGTTATAGTGGGCACCCTGTACCAGTCCAAACAACTCCTTATTGATGATAGGTTAAAGACAACCTTTATTGAAAGCTATCCTAGTGGTAGCTATGGAGAGCAGCCTTCTGGCTAAGTCTTGAAGGAATGTAAAGCAGCTTGTTTTACCAGTCTATAATCTCTTGAATGGCTAAATGAAAGACAACCACACCAGGTATATATATAAAATATATGTATTTATTTCTAAACACACCCTCCTAGTCTCTTAATGAGGCTAGCGATCAAAACACATAAGTTACACTTCAAATAGAACAGTAAAATAGCACAAATACACATCAGACCCTAGGGGCGAGCCAAACCATATACTAAAATAGTGGTATAAGAACCACGACGTAACTAGACACAAGGCCTAGAGCCTGTAGAATCGCTGGGACTCCAAGGAACCACCAAAGGTAGTGAGACAGGGGACCCATTGAGGCCGTGTGCAGTGTGAGAACACAGCCGCGAGCTCCCTTTAGCTTCTATGGGGAAAGTCGCGGTTAGATTTTTAAAGATTAAAGACACTTAGAAAGGATTCAGGACCAAAATATTTTGGACTTGGGAAGTTCTAGGGTCAACACCCACGGGAGCACCAGAGTACTCGTGTTACCTCTCCCAGGGAAGCCGGGTGCATAGGTGTCAAATGGTGTCGGTTCGCGTCATCGTTTTCAATGGGAGCTGGCAAAGAAGTGCTGCTGCCGGGAAGATGCGAAGTGTACAAAGAGATCCAAGCTGGGATCAAAGTCGAGAAGAGCCTGAAAGCAGAGGGTACAGAGTCTGGGTAACTAGCCAGTGACCAGAAGCACAATAGGCGAATGCCCACCGAAGCCGGGTAACTTCAGGTGAAGGAGGTGAAGCTTGCCTCTTCAGCCATGAGGACCAGGAGGCATTGAGGACAACCAGGAGCTGGATTCAAGCAGTCCCACAAAGGATGTCGAGTGCTGCAGCATTGGTGCCCGGATTGGACACAACAAGCCTTGGCAACAGCAACCCACACAGAAAGGAGAAAGATGCTTCGGTGCAGACCAGCAAGGTCTGAGGGACTCACCACTTGGTAGGGAGTCAGAGCACATCTGGAGCACCCATAGAAGCCCAAGTAAAATCAAAGTTGCTTCCTCAGGGACCCTCCAGTCGATGGACCAGGGATTGCGAAGGAGCCTCAAGACGAAACACAAAATGGTGGCCCACGGGTCACTCGGGGAGACTAGGCTGACAATCTTCAGTGGATTCTCTGCTCGAGGAGGGGACTAAAAGTAAACCCAAGCATGACTTTAAGAGATGTCGAGAAGTCAATGCACTTGGAAAAGTGCCCGGTGACCAGGAGTTCAGGTTCCACACTACGCACGAGGGCTGCGGGTCTCAGCTTTGCTGGGAACTCGGGTCAGCCTCTGAGAAGTCTCAAAATCCTCTTTCTGGGCTGCAAAACTTCGGAGTCTGGCGGGAGCTTCGGAGATGCAGACCGTCAAAATGCTTCATTGGTGCCTGCCAAGCAGGGGAGTCACTCCTTGACCCCAAGGGAGATTTCTTAAGTCCTCTAGTCTTGAGTAGAGCTTTGAAGTTCCAGGATTCAGTTGCAGAGTTTCGTCCATGGATATCTAAATTCCTGTTGCCAGGGGCTCCTTACTTATAGCTAGGAAAGGGGTTGGACTAACTCTAGGGACCCACCTATGGGAGGGTTTGGAAGTAGGGGTGGATACACCCATTTCCTTTGTCCAGTTTCATGCCAGAGTAGGGGCTGGAAGCACCTGAACTGGTTGGAGCTGGACTATGCACAGGGACACCAAATGTGCCCCCAGTGCAGGACTTCAAAGCACTCTGAGAGTGCTCCCACCCAGCCCAAATACACATAAGCCTGTCTGGGAGGTGGTTACACCTCCCTGTGACAGGAAACCTATTGTCCAGGCCTCCCCTGCCGGAGTTTCGGTCAGCAGCCCTGTGACCTGTGTCTGTAGCTGCAGCATCCATTTTGTGATGCCAGGTACCGGGTATACTGGTGCTGTCATGTCTTTCCCTCCAGAAGGGTGGGATCATATTCTCACATCAGGTGGGGGGGGGGGGTATGATTCCAAGGTGTTTGACACCAAACACGACATGTTTGCGTGCAGCCAGTCCAAAGTTAGCATTAACCGTTTTAGATATAATGCACTTAAGAGTATTTGGTCAAGCTGCACTACTGAGAACCACAGGGAAGAGATTCCAAAGGCTACAGAGGGACTCAGCTCTGGGCACCCTCTCACATATAAGCAAGCAAACCAAGCACCCTGCCTTCAGGATAAGGCCTGCCATAGGGGGTGACTGATGGGTTTCTATGTGCAGTGATAGGTGAGGTATAGTGAACCTATACCTCAGTAAGGGGTGCATGCACCACCTTACCCAGGCTGCAGTAGCATACCTGTGGTGTCATTTTGGAGGGCTTTCCAGGGGTGGCACAATACATCCTTCAGCCCCTGGTTGGCCTCTGGGGTACCTATGCCCTGGGTGCATAGTATACCATATACTAGGGACTCACAAGGGTACCCCAGAATCCAATCTGGAGTGTACCTAAAGTGCATGGAATCAATCTAGAGAGGAAGCAGCTAGGCTGGGGTAGTGAATAGCAGGGCCCCAGCAAGACTAAAGTCGAAAAACAGTGAAACACCAGCAAAAAATGGGGGTAACCATAAGAGGCAGATTCAACTCTCCTACAATCCTGGTCTTCAGAACATCAAAATAGGTCTTCTAAATACCCTCAGTCTTGAGGGCCAGGACCAACTGCATGACCGTAGGCGGACATGGATCACTCAGAGAGCCCGAGGTGGTACCAGGTAACAGGGTCCTAAACTTACACAAAGGTAGCATGGAAAATCTAGCCAAACCACTGGGGGGCGTTGGTCTAAGGCTGCCCTGTCCTCAACATCACCTTACTGCATCTCGGAATCCCCAAGACTGTCACTGGGGCGGGAACGTTTTCATGGATCTACAGAATCTTCACTTTGAAGAACTCTGCTACCTTGTCCAAAAACATGTGTGAGTTCTCCACTTCCTGAGACACTGGAGGTGACATTAGTGTACACACAGATTTTATAGAGTTTGTTCTTTTGGGACATTAAAGGTTGAACTTATCCTCTGGGAGTAGTAAGCTCCTTTTGCTTCTTAAATTGCCCTTTTATATTTGAAAATGATCTTCCTAAGTTTGATTTTGTCTCCCAACTCAGTTGCCAATTCCAATTTCCACTCCTGCCTCCTGCGCTACCTTTGGAACTCCTTAAGCTTCTCTGAAAACTGCGGGGTAGAAGGTTTCTTACTGCCTTTTGAGCTCACTCCTGTCAGGGGTCCACTTTTTCTATCACAGACCTGACCAAATTATTAAAATTCTCAACAAGGGAACCTGGGCCCAGTAGGTTCTTCTTCCTAAATTTGTCCAGGGCTATGGCAAAGCCACCCACTTCAAATTTATCTTTACAGTGGTAAATTTATACCTGCCAACCTCTCAACTGGAATTTGTGAATGTTGTGAAGTTTGTAAGAGGGTAATCCAATTAAAATGAATAGAAAAATGGCCCACAGGTGTGGAGTTTGGAATTACTCCATGTTCATAAATCCTAAAGGAGGGTGCCACAATGATTGTATGATGTCATCAATGATGTCAGCAGTAATATGTCTTGAAATGTCAACAGTGATGGTAATAAAATGTCATTAATGTGGTTTGAGTGATGTAATATGTAAGGTCATAAGCAATGCATGGCGGGCCAAGTAATAGTTACCTCAGTAAACTATAACTTATGAATTGCAGAGGTTTTTTGATTTTTTAAAGTTATACTGTACCTTACAATGAACACTATATACATTGAGGGCTGGTGGTTTGGTATGTACTGCTATTCTAGAGAGATGACAAGTGGTCTTCTAAGAGTTTTAGATAATCTTGCAAGATTTTCCGGTAGTCTCAAGAGACTTACTTTGCTCTCTTTAGAATCACTCTTGTGATACCCCAGTGACACTAGCATTAGCACGCTGTGGACCAGCCACAAACATCTGAATCAAGAACTGGGCAGGGCCTGCATGCAGGTCCTGGGATATGACACACATGTAAACCTATATTTTGCAGAACAGTAGCAACCAGATGGATAATAAGATGCTTTGGGGTGGCCATACAGTATACACATCCATTTAAAACTTGTCAAGACAAGATTAGTAAGCAAAGAATTAATTATCCATCCATGCTGCTGTAGAATGATCGCAGGCACAAAGAGCAATGAGGAAGACAAAATATGGCAAGCCACTGTATACACAACACCAAATGGCACCGACTGAAAATGCTGTTAAATGACAGACACTGAACCAGAACAAAAGCAAATAGTGAGCTTGTACACAACAAAAGAACCTAAGTATGTACAGTTGAACTGAACACCATTACATCAAAACTATCTAAAAATGTCTGAGAAATCCCAGTGAAACGCTATTTCTAGGCAGTGGAGAAATAGAGAGATACAAAAGTTTAAGCCGATAGCTTGTTTTGCAGCTACTGATTTTTTTACCATGCTCATGCACAAATCGAAAACATCGAAACAGTGCCCAAACTGGTCCAAAAAACTAGAATATCTATTAGTCAATAATTAAAGATTTTGAGAGCACACCGGCCTAGTAAGACTCATGGCACGCGTATGGTAATTCCTTCTAAAGTAGAATGGCTTTGTGATGAGAAACAAGACAGAGGATCGGCATCTTGCAATCTTTGCGTCATCCTGTGAAAAAAATTAAGCTCTGAAAGAGAAAAGGGTACAAAAAAAAGGAGAACCATAAAACATCGGCCATGACTAATGGTATTTACAAACATTGAGCTTCAACGAATAACTTTGCGAAGTTTCATAACAGTAACTAACATTTCACTACATGTCGTAGTCTGTGGCACAGTTCAAGACGAGAAAAGCAGCCATGAGTTTATTAAATGTGTGTGCAAAAAGCACCATAGAGAGATTTCAGAGGTAGAGCATTTCCAAAATATTGTTGTGCAAGAAAAGGCAGAGTGATGGAGCTGAATGGAGCCGTACACTTCCATGTGGCTTTAGAGAGCACGATGCTCATGAAACTAAACAGAAAAGCATTCTCAACAGATGTGCTCATCAGATAGTTTCTTCTCAGGGCACCGGTATAGGTAGGAGCTGGGGTTATAGACACAGGAGGAGAAGTGAGGGTGGGCTCAGAGGACTGTCAGATGCCGGGTTGTTGTCTGTATTTTTCTTCCCACAAACATTCTTTGCAATAGCACACATTCCCACATTCGGGTTTCAGAGTGCTTTAAAGCAGTGGAATAACGGCGGTCGAGTATGCATAAGTAAAAAAAAATGTTTCTGAGTAAAGCACTGTGTTAGTAGATATAAATATGATAATCCTTGAGAGGAACAAGGTCAAATTCAAAGCCCTGCCCAAAGGCTTGGCTTATGCATTCACAAGAACATGGGAAGTATTTACTGTACAAATCCAGGAAAGCTATTAAAGTTTGTAAGTCTAAATGGCAAAAGCTTTTAGCTAAATCAATAAAAGAACAGCACTGGCATCAGTCAAGGGCATCTATCTGATGATTGTTATTCAAGCCTTAGCTTGTATCAAAGACGAACATATAAGTGGGGGCTTCTCTGCAAAGGCAGAGAGAAGCGTCGCCCCACTGCTCACTGAGTGAGCAATTCAAAATGGAAAATGAAAATTATAATAACTTAACATTATTATCATTTTATTTGAATGTCCTGGCTCCATTCTTTGGGGGTGGGGCTGGGCTGTTTAGAGGCTGGGGTGGAGTGGTGGTAACCTCCTAAGTGCGCATGAATGTTTGGCCAGGGCGGCTAAACATTCATACGCACTTGGAATGTTTTCCATCCAGGCTGCATTACAGCCTGGGTGCAGAACATGCCCAGCCTCCCATTCTCTGTCTGAGCACCAAACCATTGCACTCAGACCAATCACAATGCTGCAGGAAGCACCCAGGCTGTGGAGCCTGGGTGCTTCCTGCTTCCACAGAAGTCAGGAAGAGGACAGAGTCAAGGTGGAGGAAAGGCGGAGGCTGGCCGCATCCAAGTAAATGTTTTTTAAAATTTGTTTTCAATTCCCTCCACCCTTCCTTCACTCCTCCTGCCCCCACATGGCTTTTCGGTAGCAGCCGCTACTGGAACATATGTTATTATGTGGAGGAGTGCTAAGAGAAGCCGCTGCAGAGAGAAAGATCATCAGATCAGGTAAATCACTGCGCTATATGGTTAGGTGCATCAGAGGTGTTAACCTAAGTGCCTGATAGGAGTTAATTGGTCTTGAATGGTGAGGACACTAAGGTTATATTAGGAAACTAGTTAACCAGTGATATGGTCATATTATAATATTAGGCATGGATTTCACTACAGCATGTTAGACATCTCTAAAAGGAGCTAGTCAGCTTTTAAAAAAAGGCCGGTGAGGAGGGCTGAGCTTTAATCGGGGCCAGACATCTAAAGCCAATATTAAGTCTGTTACAGAGTCTGTATTTTAGGTGTCTTTGCTTCTGTTATGGAAACATTGCTGCTTTAATCATAGTTTGAATGTGTATATTTGACCCTTCGACATTACGTCAATGTTCACCTGCAGGCAGGTGCAGTCACTCACTCACCCATCTGTAAGAGAATCTCTGTCCCCATTGGAACAACACGCAGAATGGCCATCTGAACTTGAAAAATGAACCAGCTGCATCATTAGCCGGAACTAACCTTTACTAAGGTGTTGCCCCCAGGGCAGGCATGCTTCTGTGGCAGTAAATTATGTGTGATAGGGTGCAATGTCCCTGTTTGTGCCAGGCCCCTCTAGTAAAAGGTGCACCATAGCTCAAACATGAACAGTGTACGTTGTACATGATGTGGCCCAAATATAGAGCTTGATGTGCATTGTGTGGTAAAGGAGTGGCTGAGAGTAAAGCTGTACTATTCTTGCTTGCTGCGTAATATATGATTTGAACAATTGCTGTATAGTTCCATTAAAACGCATACTCGTGTGAGGTCAAGTAGAACACAAGGGTGGTCTTGATGAAAGAAATGAATGATGTCATCTAATACTAGGTCTGGGAAAAATATTAAATACCCTGGCGTAGTTGGCGTAATTGTGACAATTTTGCATAACAAAATTTATGGTAAATGATAGAGAATACACCATTACGCCACACAATGTAATTTGGGGAGAAATGCTAATGCAGGTTGTACCATTTGGATAATTGTTGAATACGAGAGACATTTCATGTAGGTTTTTTAGCCAAGCGGACGGTTGGGTAATTTTTTAGTACAAAACTACAAATCTAACACAAGCAACAGTGTCTTGAACGTAAGTGGCAGTTCCTTTAACATGGTCGGTTAACAAAGATTTCAGGTAGATTTTTTTACCTAAGTGATCCGTTAAGGTAATTTTAATCAGAATGTGATTAGCTATGTTTTGAACGCAAGTGATGGAAAATCATTTCACATATTTACAAGTAGTGTTTCACAATTTTGCTGTAATTTCAGGTAAATACACTACAGCAAATTACACAAGTTTTGCCCACCCCATCATATATTATAAATGTAATTTATTTAGAGCTATGACCTGTCCTTAATTTGGATTCAATTAAACTGAGGAGGCAGTAATTCTGAATGTGGTATTTTAATTGTGAAACAACAAATTTCTCAATAATGCAATTAAACTGTGTACGATAAATAGCAAACACCAATACTAGTGTACATTTGAGTGATAGAACTTTGACTGAGTCAGCTAACCAATTCCTAACATTGTATCTTTCCTACTGTGCTGAATAATCTTTCAATTAAGTTCAAACACGGATTGCATACCTAAAGAAGTTGAAAATGCTAAAACATTTTGCTTCAAAAAAATCAAAACCAGATGAACCAATCAAATGTAAGTATAATATAATTTTGAGCTACTTACAAATTGGATGATATCAATGTTATGGAAACAATTCCATGTTTAGAATCAGAAGCCTCTTGAAGTGAAGAATTTTCATTAAAGGTAATTCAAATAGGTCTTGACATTATTGATTGTGCAGATACGTTCCACGGTCTAAATTTGTGTCACACATGCTGCTGCATTCTACAGCTATTTTTCATTAGTTGGTGATTGCTGATTTGCAATGAACTAACTGGCACAAAGGAGAAGTCATAATTATTAACAAACAATATTTTGAAATTGTAACTAAACTACAAAATGAGTCCCAGACTCCCCTGATCAGGCTAGGAACATTGTCCTTTGGTCAGAGACACTATAACTGCAGGAAGATGAAAAACAACATAGCTCACCTATGTGTTATAAGAAAACCAACAGTGAAAAATATAGATCATTAAAACAATGTCTACAGGAGATTACAAGAATGGTATGAACAAGGCTTATTAAAAAAAGTGATGTGTTGATGTTTCTGAAAAAAGATCACCCAATTATTCCACTGCCATATTGACTTCCAATGGTATATGAAAACTTCCCCTTATCCCTCCTACCCCACCTGGGAAGCCCAACTATTTTCTGTCAGTAGTAGTATCCTGCAGAATGTATCTAATTACATTGATCAATTTGTATGACCTGGAGTACCGATAGTATCTACTTACATCAATGCCAATCCATGTCTTTTTGATATACATATATGACATACAGTAGGAAAGAAGCATTCTTTCCAGTATTTTTAGATGTAACAAGACTGTACACCAGCATTCGCCATGGGGACAGTATGAAAGCATAGGAACATTCATTAAAGATCTGGACCTCTAAAGATTTAAAAACATAATCTAAAGTTTTATGCAAAGTATTTTTACATTAAATATTCTACTGTTTAGGCAACTGCAGAGAATGACTATAGGCACCTGTTTCACCCCATCTAGCAAATCTGCATACGGTCTGGTAGAAGGAACAGACGCTACATGCAAACTTCTCTGAGATTATGGAAAATAAGGTCATAATGTGGCTAAAATGTATTGAATATTCATTCATCATTTGGAAAAATACAGAAAATTAAGTGGAATGCTTCATCAGGGAAATTAACAACAACAACCTAAATTTAATCTTTACAGCCACTTTGAGAAGGTAGTAAAATGTATTTTTTTATATGAGAGTACCCATTGTTAATAAGAAAATAGAAACATCTATTTTGCAAATGCATCCTTCATGCACATAGCTTCCACCAGAGCCACTGAAACTAAATATTACATACAATAAATGTATGAGAGTAAAGCATGTACGCATTTCCAATAATATATATATTAGCATGAGCAAGAAATGATTTATAAAAGAGTGGGAACATTTTGTTTTATTAAAAATACACTATATGCTATGATAGAGATGGCTACTGCACCTAAGATGAACAGCAAACTCAGATACATTTAACCTTTTTTTATAAATATAGTGTGATGAGCAAAATAATCAGAAGACATTGGCATCTAATTACTGGAGATTAATTGGTGACAAGGTGTCTTGTTAACCTTTAGAAAATTGAAATCCACAAAGGACTTCCTAGTTAGAAGTGAATTCACTGCATCTAAAAAAGGATGGTTATCACAAATTAAAGGTTTTAGAGGATGTAAAAAAAGTTTTAGCAAGTAACTACAGAGAACATTGTAAGGTAATGTATGTTCTCACTCAGAGACAACCCAAAAAGATTCTTAAGAGTCTCACATGCAGAACAGAGTGTGCAGTATACATGCTCAGCTGTCTCTTAGAGAAAAAAGTAAATAGGCAGCACAATCTTACAGGTACTCAAATCCCCTCATGCTCTGTGAGGTCTTTATTCACAGCAACAGTTGTGAACAAAGGCAAACATTGGAACTTTGATGTTCCGGGCTTCTAGCAAGAATTAGAAGCCCAGAGCACACCATTGTCTTCAATGGTGCACTGGACATTCCGATGTTCTACTTTTACAAATGTCACTAATTGTGTGCTACATACAACCTGCCCTGAATTTGGATTCAATTACACCGATGAGACATTTATACAGAATTTGTTATTTTAATTGTGAAACAACATATTTCACAATGATGTTATATGAAGAAGGGAAGTGTGTCAGTTTGCTGGCAGGAACGGACAGGATGGGATCTTTGGAATATGACCAAGGCTTGATGTTGGAGACAGCAAGCAGGTCACCTAAAAAGAAAATGAAGTCCATATAGTACTTTGGTTTGGTTTGAAGTGGAGAAAACACTCCAGTTCTACTGCTTACTATTTACCTGCCTTTGCTAATCCTGTATGAGATAGTGAGTTCTTCCAAATTTGAGGTATTTTTTAGAGAAAAATTAAGTTAATTCAGTGCATCTAGGTTGATCAAGATCAACAGGTGAAAAGTTGATGACTTCAAATCATTTTCGGATCTGTTCTTAGCTGAATTAATTTAGTAGTAAAGGCATGTGGCTTTTGCGGAAAGGATTAGCGAATTTGTAATTTTTCGTTTGATATTTAACTAGTTCTGGAAAGGGCAGATCATTTTTTCTCCAAATTCTTTCAGCTTCGGGCCAGGGCCTCTTTTAAAACTAATACTGAAGGAGAACCATTCGGGCTGACTTGTTTTTGCTAAGGGTGTTTCCAGCCTAGGGGAGTACACTTATCACTAATGTTTTAAGTGAGGAGTTTAATTTCTGAAGAAATTATTAAAATCAGTGCCTTTCAGAGGCCAGTAATAGAGGAGTTAATGAGGGAAGTCAGCAATGGTTGGTTTGTTTTTCTGTAGCTTCATCTCGAGACACATTCTATTTTGCTTTGAGCACAGTGGATAGCTATTTGAGTTGAAATTGACAAAAGAATAAGAAAGTGGTTTGTGCACTTCAAGTTGATGCGGTCATAGAGTTCGTATAGAGCATGGGTACTCTCTCTTTCTCTCGGGGGCCAAATTTACAGTGTGGTTTATGGCCGAGGGCTGCACCGGTGGGGGCGGGGGCAGTAGAATGAGGGGGCGGGGCTAGAGCAAAAAAAAAACAATGCCCATGAGGTTGAACACAGGCCCCTGCAGCGGACTCCTTCGTCCACTGAGCCACCAGACCCGGCATACACACATCTCTCTCTCTATTTATCTGTCTCTCTCTCTCTCTCGCTCTGTCTCCCTCCCTCTCTCTATCTCTGCCTCCTTCTCTCTATCTCTCCCTCCCTCTCTCTCTCACCGTCTCCCTTCCTCTCTCTATCACTCTCTCTCTCCCTCTCTCCCTCCCTCTCTCTCTCTGTCTCCCTCTGTCTCCCTCTGTCTCACTCACTCTGCTTGTCTCCCTCTCTCTCCCTGTCTCCCTCCCTCTCTCTCTCTCCTTCTCCCTCTCTCTGTCTCCCTCCCTCTCTCTCCCTCTGTCTCCCTCCCTCTGTCTCCCTCTGTCTGTCTCTGTCTCCCTCCCTCTGTCTCCCTCTGTCTGTCTCTGTCTCCCTCCCCCTGTCTCGCTCTGCCTCACTCACTCTGCTTGTCTCCCTCTCTCTCTCTCTCTCTCACTGTCTCAATCCCTCTCTCTCTCTCTCTGTCTCCCTCCCTCTCTCTCCCTCTGTCTCCCTCCCTCTGTCGGTCTCCCTCCCTCTGTCTCCCTCTGTCTGTCTCTGTCTCTGTCTCCCTCTATCTGTCTCCCTCCCTCTGTCTGTCACCCTCCTCCCTCTGTCTCCCTCTGTCTGTCTCCCTCCCTCTGTCTGTCTCCCTCTCTCTGTCTCCCTACCTCTCTCTCCCTCTGTCTCCCTCCCTCTGTCTCCCTCTGTCTGTCTCCCTCTCTCCATCTCTACCTCCCTCTATCACTCCCTCCCTCTCTCTCCGTCTCCCTCCATCTCTCTATCACTCTCTCTCTCTCCCTCCCTCCCTCTCTCCCTCCCTCTCTCTCTCTGTCTCCCTCTGTCTCACTCACTCTGCCTCACTCACTCTGCTTCTCTCTCTCTCTCTCTCCCTCTCTCTCTCTGTCTCCCTCCCTCTCTCTGTCTCCCTCCCTCTCTCTCTCTGTCTGCCTCTCTCCGTCTCCCCTCTCTCCCTCTGTCTCCCTCCCTCTGTCTCCCTACCTCTATCTCCCTCCCTCTATCTCCCTCTGTCTGTGTCTGTCTGTCTCCCATTGTCTGTCTCCCTCCCTCTGTCTCCATCCCTCCATCTCCCTCTTTCTGTCCCCATCTGTCTCCCTCTGTCTGTCTCCCTCAGTCACCTCACCCGCTGCTCTCACTCCCTGCTGCCCTCCGTCACCTCACCCGCTGCTCTCACACCCTGCTGTCCTCATCACCCTCTGTCACCTCACCCTGTGTGTGTCACCCCGGGCTGAGACTGCCTCCCAGGCACACACACAGCTGCACCCGAGTACTTCACAGGTCTTTAAAAGACCATTCACTTGTTAATGAGGCTTTGTTGTATTTCACCTCTTCTTAGCGCCCCTGCATCTCCACTCAATCATTAACAAGTGAATGGCCTTTAAAAGAATCGCCTGGCCCCCATAGCTCCGCGCTGCTGCAACTGGAGGTGTTTGCTCACACTTTAAAAAAAAAAAAAAAAAGCACAGGTACGATGTCTGCAAGGTCCGAGGGCCGCCAAGGGAGGCTTGCCGGGCCACTGGCGGCCCGCGGGCCGTACTATGAGTACCCGTGGTACAGAGCCTTGCTTGGCTATAATGAGATAAATATTAAAACCCTTATTGCGCTTAGGTTTAAGACATTGCTGCTTAAAGTTATTGGCTATGAGGAAGGATATAAGTTCAAGAGTGACATGGTATTTACTTTTGTTCTGAATGATGTTAAAGTCTCATTCAAAAAATAGTGTCAAAGGTGAACAAAATAATGTTAATGGTCATAGGGTCGATAATCTTAGTAGTGAATGCAGAGTTTTTACCTATTGGGTGGTAGATTAAGGAATGTTTCACTGAGCATTTCATGGTCAGTTGAACCTAAAGCCTTATTGACTCATTTTTTTAATTAGTTCATTTTAGTTCACCAACAAAAGCACGTTAACATGTATTGGAAAGCAGGCTGAAACATTATTTCTGAAGTGCAAGTTTTGCAATAACTGAACTTGAAAATATGCTTAGAAGTGATCTATGAAAGCATTAGTGTCATTTTAATCCCTATTGCAATGCCTGTATATTACTATGTGGTCAGGTAGAGAGGGCATAATTTGAATATAGACAACTTTCCCTTCGGCACTTATGAAAGTACTTGTAAAACCAAATCATTCAACACATGAAACAGAAATATGTGTAATGCTATCACTGTTTTATAGACTTGTACTAAGCATAATTGGTTCGAAAAGTTTTGTCCTGAAGTAAATGTAGCTATTAAACAATACTTTACTGAAAACCTTTTTAAAGCAGAGAACCTCAGCCCTGCTATAATGTGACCAACCGTCACATATTTCTTACTCTAACCTTGAAAAAGAATGATTTGTTTTCCTTTTGTAATATGACATTCCTTAATGTTAACTAGCCTACTTTGAATATTTCATATTTTATATGCTATTATACTTTATGTATACCATGTGTCAAATTAATGTGTACTTGCAAGGACATTTTCATAAATGGAAAGGCTACAGAAGTGCAACCGATTAAAAGTGATGGATGGACAGTGGCTCAGGACTGGCTTCCCTTAAATGGCTCTTGACATCAATATTCAAACTCCAAGCATCGTTCATCCTCAATCACTCTTGGAGTACCAAGGGATATATTTCTTGCACTTCACCTCTATCGACCCTGCTGCACACACACATGCACATAGACAGATATAAAATATTAGATCATTTGAAACTTCTAACAAAGGTTTCATGTGTTTTCAAATACATTCAATAGTGCAAAATTCCTAATTTTGCAAACGTGAAATGTACAACCGCAAAAAAAATACGATTTAAAATACTGCAAATTACAATTCAGCAAAGTAATCATGGGCCAATACGTATAAACAGAACCTGAAAGACAGAAACCATAAAATGATATTCTACGCTACACAAACAACTTTCTTCAACGCTTTTAGGTCTGACTTCAGATAGTTTTTAGCTGTTTGCTTTCAAACTCGTTGTTTCTTATTTAAAAAATATGTTTTCTTATCGGGATCGATCCATGGGAGAAATATTCGCTCACAAAAGGCTCTTGCAAGTTCATAGACCTGCCGTTTGCTAAGCGTGGGCTGTCGGGCACCCTTACTCAACCACCCGAAGGCCTGTGAACAGAGTGAAGGAAACGTAAGTAAAGCGGTAACTGAAAAATACTCGACAAGGCATCAATGCAGATCAGGCAGAGCAATGAAATCAGGATATAATGATTTTACTTATTACTTATTTAGTGAAACTGTTCATGGTTTATGAGAAGCAAAACGTTTTTCGTGAAGCCCCCATCAGTAAACCTCCACCAAAGTTGCACCGCACTAATGCCATTTACTACACAGGAGAGGTGAGGGTGCTAATCCAATACACATCTGACCCATCAGTCACACATCAAGCATCTGCAAAAAACAACATTTCGTGGCTATCCAGTGCCACATTTGCACAGTCTTCTGCAAAGGGAAAACAACAAGATCATGGTGTGGCTCCCCTTCTCAGACCTGGTGGTGGCACAACTTCCTCCTTCGGGATTTCCTGAGTCCAGCGGAGGAGGCAGACTACTCCCCTCAATAAAATCACCAAGGTAATCCTTGGGATTCCCTTTCCTGAATGTGCAACTAAGCACACACCCATTGATATTAACCGTACCTGTGGCACCTGGCAAGGCAACCAACAGGTTTCCGATTTGCCACAGGATGATTTCACAACACAGGGAAGGTTACCATTGTGTCTTGTGAACACTAAACCCTGAGCCATGAACAATTTGCAACTCCTCCCTTTTTTCAGGGGTTAATTGTGCATCCTAAGGAAAGAAAGTGCATTGGGACCTCTTGTCATTGGGAAAAGGAATGGGACAGTAAACATCAACCTTTGTGCCTTTTGATAAGAATCATGTGTTAGGTGGTCTGGCCATCCTACACCCGAAAATAATCAGGTTAAAGGAGGCCTTAGACAGAAGTGAGACAAATGGAATATCTTTTGTGACAGACCAACTGGGAAATGAGTGGCATTTTGTTTCCTCGGTCAACACTCCCCATCAATATGGGTGGATCATCATGTCCTCCTATATCTTGTCTGAGGCAGATGGGTATCAGGAGCATGAATTCCACACCCCCACTCTTGGCAATGAGGAGGGGGTCAGTGGGACATAAGTTTATCTCCCTGCGTTTGGAGAAGTTGAGGCATCAACAATCACCGCAAGGCATGGGAATGCAAAAATCTACCCTCTCCCTTTGGCTAAAGCCAGGCGGTTTGCAATGTCCCCAATCTGGCCCCATATAAATTTTGAAGCGTCCTCGCTCCTACAGGGGTACTCCATTTTTTACAAATAATGGTGTCCTGGTTGAGCTAACCCAATTCACCATGTAGTGCCAATCCACACTACATGGGGACTTTGGCCACATGCATAGATGTGGTCAAATTCAGCATCTGGCTTGAAAACCCACTGCAAATGACCTCAACAAATGCATGTCACCTTTGGCCACATTATGCATCAAGGCCATGTGCAGAGGTGGTTGGCCACAGGGTCTGCGACTAATCCACTTCAGGTGACCGTGTACGTCCTAGGGGTTAATAAAGGACAATCTTTCATTGAAGTTTGTAGGTGATTCTCAAAATATGTTTTGGGGTTTTTGTTATTGTAGGAGAGTAGGATCTGCTTCACATGGGTACCCCCCCTTTGGTGTTTCACTGTTTTTCGACCTTAGTCTGGCTGTGGCCCAGCTAATCAAGACCCCAGCCTAGCTGATTCCTCTCTAAAAAGATTTCCATGTACATTAGGTACATCTCTAATTGGATTATGGAGTGCCTTATAAGTCCCTAGTATATGGTATACTATGTACCCAGGGCATAGGTACCTCAGAGGCCTACCAGGGGCTGAAGCATGTATTATGCCACCCCTGGGAAGCACTCCAAAATGACACCACAGGTCTGCTACTGCAGCCTGGGTAAGGTGGTGCATGCACCCCTTACTGTGGTATAGGCTACCTTTAACACTACCATTGCACACACATATAAAACCTATAAGTCACTCCTATGGCAGGCCTTGACAATCCTGAAGGCAGACTTCTTGTTTTTTATGTGAGAGGGTGCCCCTGCATGAGCAGAGCCCCTCTGCAGCGTTCGGAGTACCTCCTCTGATGCTGTTTGTGGTGCAGCCTGACCATATACTCTTAAGTGCATTATAACCTCGCGGTAAATGCTAACTTTGGACAGGCTGCACGGAAACATGTTGTGTTTGATGTCAAACACTTTGGAAAACTACCCCCCCCCCCCACCAGTTCTGGCGGCCGGGGTAGCATTCCACCTTTCTAGAGGGAGAGACATGTACACACTGGTCTAACCGGTAAACACTTTCTAGAGCCCTGGCATCACAAAATGGATGCCACTGCCACAGACACGGGTCTGGCCTCCTGATGCTGACCAAAACTCCGGCAGGGGAGGCCTGGACAATAGGTTTCCTATCCCTGGGAGGTGTAACCACCTCCCCAGACAGGCAGATGTGTATTGGGGCTGGGTGGGAGCACTCTCTGGTGCTCTGAAGTCCTGCACTGGGGCACACTTGGTGTCCCTGTGCATAGTCCAGTTCAAACCGGTTGCAGGGGCTACCTGCCCCTGCTGTGGTGCGAAACTGGACAAAGGAAATGGGTGTAACCACCCCTCTTTCCAAACCCTCCCATAGGTGGGTCCCTAGAGTATGTCCAACCCCCAAACTTAGTATAAGTATGGGAGCCCAGTCCTTGAGACTTTGGATTACCCTGGACGAAACTCTGGACCTTCGACTTTCTATTTCAACTAGAAGACTGAAGAAATCTCCCTTAGGGTCAAGGAGTGACTCCTCTGCTTGCCAAGCACCAAAGAATCAACTTTCCGGTCTGCAACTCTGAAGCTCCCGCCGGACGCCAAAGTCTTTGCATCACCAGAGGTGGATTTCTAGACTTCTCCGAGGCTACCCTGAGTCCACAGCAAAGGGGAGGCCCGTGGCTATCGTGGGTGACGTGGAACCGTGACTCCTGGACACCATGAACTTTTGCCGGTACATCATCTTCCTGGTCTTCCTCAAAAGTTGTGCTTTGGGCTCCGAGTAGCCCCAGCCTTGAGCACTGACTGCACCGAAGATCTCTGGCCTCCACTCCATGAGTGATCCGTGGGCCAGTTTCCAGTGTGACTGCTCAAGGCTCCTTCGTGATCGCTAGCCCGTTGGCTAGTGGGTCCCCATGAAGGCAACTCCTTTTCTCCTTGGGCTTTCCTGGTTGCTCCAGACGTGCTCTGACTTACCCTCGCTGAGTGAGTCCCTCATACTTTGCTGGTCTGTACCGACGTCTTTCTTCTATTTCCACGTGACTTGCCATTGCCAAGGCTGGTTGGGTACATTCTGGTCGCCGACACTGCAGCACTCGACAAACTTTATGGGACAGCTCGAATGCAGCTCCTGGTCATCATCGACACCTCCTGGACCGCGTGGCTGAAGAGTCAAGACACCCTCAACTCACCTGAAGCACCCGACATCTGTGGGCATTGGACTATCGTGCCCCTGGTCACTGGTAAGTGACCCAGACTCTATCCCCTCTGCTTTCAGTTTCCTTCCATCCTTAATGCAGGCTTGGATCTCTTCGGACACTTCTCCTCTTCACAGTAGCAGCACTTCTTTGCCAGATTCCATTGAAAACAGCGCCGCGACCCGACAGCAAAAGACACCTATGCAGCCGGCTTCCCTGGTTGAGGTAATTCGAGTACTCCTGTGCTCCCGTGGGTTTTGGCCCTAGACACCTCTAAGTCCAAAATGGTTTGCTTTTAGTCATCCTCTAAGTGTCCTTAACTTGTAATTTTCCAACCGCGACTTTCCCCATAAAAGTCAACGGTGATTCGTGCCTGTGTTCCAACACTGCACGCGTCCCCTGTGGGTCCCCTACGTCACTACCTTGGGTGGTTCCTTGGGGCTCAAATGCTTCTAAAGGCTCTAGGTCTTGTGTCTAGTTCAGTCGTGGTTCTTATACCACTTTATTGGTATATGGTTTGGTACGCCCCTAGGGCCCAAACGTGTATGTGTGCTTTTACTGTTGAATACTGCCTTGTAACTAAATTACTTCAAACTCCAGCCTCATAAAGATCCTAGAGGGGTGTGTTTTATCTTAAATACATATATTTTGAATATATACCTGGTGTGGTTGTCCTTTCATTTGGTCATTCAAGAGATTATAGACTGGTAAAACAAGCTGCTTTACATTCCTTCAAGACTTAGCCTGAATGCTGCTCTCCATAGCTACCACTAGGATAGCGTTCAATAAAGGTTGTTTTTAACCTATCACCATAAGGGGTTGTTTGGACTGGTACTGGGTGCCCACTTTGATTAGTGGACAGCATATACCAGGCCAACTTCTCACAGTTATTTTTTTGGAAGGGCGTTTTTTTTAAATATATGTTCTTTTAACTGTGGTGGAACATGGCCTCATAAGTTTAAACAAAACAAATTGTGTTAGAATTTAATAGAATGATCTTCCATCTTCCTATTCCTAAACTTGCGATTCTTCTGCCTACATCAGGTATTGGTATTTGCACTCCATATAATAAAGTGCAACATGCAGAGGTGTGCACGGTGTTCTTCCACTTCCTGCAGGACCTCTTCAGGAACATTTTGGGGTCAATTGGCATCTTCGCTTGATAGTTATGTGCTTTATCTTTTTTTCTTCATGGAGCTTAACATACTACTAATTAGAAGTGTAATGTCGTGGTGGAGTACCAATAGAGTAGAGGACTTCCTGCCACCCTGCTTAGTTGCTGGTCACATAGAATGTGGGTGACACACCTTCTTTTCTCGTCTGGAATTTAAGTGAAAAGTTTGGGTTCTTCAACAATGCACCCCTCAAGTATACAATTTGAATGTAACCCACGTTTAACCTCAAAGTTACTGAGGGCAGAATTCCCTCACTGTATTTCAATACCAAATACCGCCAAAATGAGATGATAGTCTGCAGACCTAAACTAAGGAACTAAAGTCTATTCTGTTGCAGTGGTGACAGAGCACCATCTCCACCAAACTCAAGGTTGGCCAGCCTCATTAGAGTCAGGCATACCTTCAGTATGTCGACGGCAGAGGCTCCTCTGTTTCCGCTGCTGGCATACATCTCCAGTGGCCTAACAGAATGAGAACCATTGGAGGTTTGGCCATTTGTCCTCCCACCCTAAAGCATGGGCTGACCAACAGCTTTTTGCTGCTAAAGGACAATGAAAACTTTAAAATGCCCCCACAGCTTGGAAGAAAACTCCCATGGCAAGGGGGCGAATGATATTATTTCATATTTTTAAAAAGAAAATCGCACTTAGGGATTTTTTTTTTCAAATAAAAAAACATTGAAAGTTTGCTACATGGCTCCATTATATTTATGCAGCCATCCCTCAAACGTTCAATACATTTATAGGAACCACTGTGACAGGGGTTCCTGTATATGCATGAGATGTCTGCTGGGCCGGTTGACATCCCTTAGGGTGATGGAGTACTTTACTTGTTCGTCCTGACAGAGTAAATACCCCGATTAAACTTGAAATCAGGTGCTGCCGATCGACACACCCAGATGGGAACCATGGTCCTCGGACTCTGTATCGAGTCCATGAACTATAAAAGGATATACAACGAGTTTCATAAATTGTGGTTTTTGTACAGAGTTCGCAAATTTCCGAAAATTATGACAGGTAGTCTGTGCCTGCACCTGATGGTATTTTTAAACTTTGAGGGGGGTTGGGGCTCACACATAGATCTTGAGGTCAGAGTGTGCCCATGACCTGTGATGGCAGCTGCAACAGAAAACACTCTCTTTCAGCCAATAAGAGCCTTCTGGTCTGTAAACGTAGCTTGTGCTTCGCAAAAGCTCCTTGGTCCAACCAGCTCTGTTAATTTTTTTAATGTTGGTCCTTAAACCGTCCTTAAACCCGGGTTCCCAAACAGATTATATTCTAAAGTCTAACGTTGAAGCCCACAGAGCACATTTTGTAATGACAATTTCTCAGACACTACTGAATGGATATGCAGCAAACCAAGCAAATATACACTGATGAGTAAAGTTCTAGTTTCAGGACAAATCTGGTGAAATTCTGTGAAGTACAGATAGCGATGACTCCGATGCAATTTAAAATGAGAACTGCTGCATTTTCCGTCCTCACTTTACACCTTTAGGGACCGTTCAGCACGCATTTTGCCCAGCGTAACCTAATTTCGAAAAATATATATTTTGTAAATGGCCCTCCAGATCCGTTGAATGGCACCAAAATTACTAGCAATACAAACACGCAAACCTCAGTGAGAGGATAAACCCTAGTGCACACAGCCTTTTGCCATGCACAAAAGGGATATGGCTTTAGGGCTTGGCCTTTGGCCACAGCCTGTAATCATTCTTGGTGAAACAGAATGCCAGTCTCCTTTCTTGACCTGCCACTATAATGCCCAACTCCTGTCTGACTTTCATGAAATATGGATTTTTTTACAGTGGGCTTAATTTTCAGTCTGCCAGATGTCATGCTATTTCATGATTAATAATGACAATCATATTGTCAAATTATGTTTTTATTTTTCCAATTTATCTTACTCTTTTCCCCTTGGTGGTTCTGCACAAAACATCACAGACCAGCAAAAGCTTTATTAAATGGTGCACAATTTATTCGCACATAAACAGTTTTCTGACCCCTTTTAAATGTTTCCCAATTGACTTGAATGAATTAATAAATAGTAAGTCACAGATTTATCATTCCTTCACATGGTCCAGTGAAGCAATCCATCTTGCTGTGCTGCGTGAAAGGGTCCTTTCCTAGCACAGGCACACTTTTGCCTACCTACCAACAATGCAGACACCCTTGCATCAGGTTGCAGGTTTCATACGTCTTTATTTCGATTGTTATATCATAAAAGACAATTACATAAAAAGATATTAAGATCAATCAATCATACATGCAAATTATTTAAAACACCATATTAGTGCATAGCAATGCACGATTTAAGAAAGAATTAAACAGTATTTAAAGACGCAATATAAAGTAAAGTAAAACCCAATGTTAAAATTGAAAAACCAGGATAATTAAGAATGTCTGGCTCTAATAACCCAAGCCCACCCGAGGTACTTTGCTACCCCAATTACAACCAATTCTGAGGTGTTAGTTCTTAGTGCCCACAATGTCTCTATGCATCTTCTGATGTTCCTCCGTTGGAAGATGGGCCTAATCCATATGTACCTTGGGGCATGATAAGCGGGACAAGCAAAGAAGAAGTGGCCCATACTCTCCTTTTGATCGTTACACCAGGGGCAGTACTCATTCGAACTACCAGCCCATTTTTTGGAAAAAGACCTTACTGGCAAACAACCTACTCCAAACTGGTGGTATAATTTTTTGTCCAGACTCTTGGTGATAACATCCCAGTAATTCTCCAGAGAGGGATCTAATTTATGCACCAGAAATCTGCCAGAAAGGGAAGCGCCATCGGAACACACAACGGATTGATGTCTAACTGATGCCCAGTACAGTGACTTGAAGGCTTGCTTGGAAGGGAAAACAGAACTCCCCGGGGAATCCCACAGTTGGACAAGACCCAGTTCATCCAGGATTTTTTTCACTTCACGGAACCAAGGGATGTTGCTAGAACCCAGGATAAATCTTACTTCCGCAAGTTCAGTAGCAAAGAGACTTAGATCCGGCGATATCCAAATCCGTCTCCACAACGCAACCAACCGATATCGTGCCATCTCTTTGATAGACTTACAACCCATGTCCAACAAGAGAGGATTGATTGGGGTGGATTTGGGTAGTCCTACCAAATTACGCAAAAATTTGTTTTGGACTGTTACCAAAGGGGATAGGTACAAAGAACCCCACAGGTCAGCCCCATACAGTATAGCTGAACTAATTTTTGCGTCATAGATCTTAAGTGCCGGTATTACCCTTTTATGCCTCTTATGCCCCATTTCACGACTTCCCAAAACTTAGTCTGGTTAGACGAAAGGCAAGCCTCAAGCAAGTTTGTCCAGTGGGCTTCGTCCCACTTCCTCTTCGCCTCCCACTGGACCTTTTTATACCGTTGGCGAGACATTTTAATATCGGTGGTCCCCCTAGACTTGATGGCTTTTATTAACCCACTTTGAGCTTCCCTGCATTTTTTATTATATCATTTCCTACTAGAACTGGGAGTTTTTAGTTTCCCTAGCTTAGGTGGTAAGGTAAGGAGGGCCTTGAGTTTAATAAAACACTGCTCGTGCAAATCACTAATCCGGTGGATAACACCCTCGTTCGGAGATAGGTTCGCTATGGCATTCAAGGTAGATGATACTTCCAATGATATGCCGTTAAGCAGGGTGGGGTCCTCCACAACCCTGCTCCATTTAACCCTTCTTCTATCATTGGTTAGGATAGCCTCGGCAGTGATGCACGAGGCTACAGGGGATCTAAAAAGTCCACCAGGGAGCTTTATACTTAAGGACAAGGGGTTATGATCACCCTGGGGACGGTCAATGACAGCCATGTCTTCCAAGAGAGACCAGTACTCTATTTTAAATAGAATGTAATCAATTCTACTTTGGCTAACCCCATTGTCAAATGTGGATTTACCAGCCTTGTCAGATATCGTGCGACCATTAGCCGCTCTCAGACCCCATTCCAAACACAGCCCTGCCCAATGCAGAGCCGCTTCTGTGGCCTTTTTGATATTATTTAATGACAGGGATGGGATATTCCACACAGCATCCTCCTCAGACCCCAAATCCTCATCATCGCTTAACAGGGGTTCGAAAGTACAGTTTAGATCCCCCCCAATAAGTATTAATTTATCCCTCCCAATAAGTTCAAGGTAAGAATCCAGCTCCTCTAAGATGACCGGACATCGCCCACCGGGAAGTCCTCGAGCGTATATATTAATAACAATGATTTCCCGATGTTTCTCCTTGATTAACTTAATTCTCAGAAGATCGGGGTTATTAACCAAAATTTCCACTGGTCTATAACTAATAGACTGCTGAACCCAGATTACCAGGCCCCCGGAAGCTCTACCCTTAGTACCCTTGATTGCTGGTTTAAAAAAATTAAGAAAGCCTTCCCGAAATATCGGTTCAGGGGCCCAACTCTCTTGAAATAATAAGATATCATAGTTGTCTATGAAATCTGTCCAGTCTTCTGAGCCAATTCGTCCCTTTAGGCCAGCGATATTCCATGAGGCTATTTTAACTGAAGAGTCCAGCATGGTTGGAGCAGCTCGATTCATGTCCCCATGCTCTGATATTGTCTCCCCACCCTCGGGTGGTGGAAAACCAACCAACGAACTACCCCCTAGCACTCGCTCGGGGACCTTGACCGGCTCATAAAGCCCATCACCCTCACTGGATAGGCATGTAACCCCAATAGTGGGGATGCTACAATGACTCCCTCTACCAGGTTCGGGACTAAGTCAATCGATACCCTCCAGGCCAGAGAGTGGTTCGAAACGGTTGTGTAATTGGGGGAGAAAAGGTGAGTATGGAAGCCTAACAACCGGTACACTCCCAACATTTCCTCTGGACATTAGGGGGTTGAAAAAGGGCACTGTGTTTCTTTTGGGATAAAAATAACTGAGGCCTAAAGACTGCACATCGCCCATCCTCCCAAATCTAGCATCCCTATGTATATGGTCCACCACCCAAGGGTCCCTGAAATGTATCACAATGCAATCCCCCTCCAGGTCCTTCGGACAGTGCCCCACCCAGTGTACTCTCCTCACACTCAATATTTCTGTGCCAGAGGACGGGAGAAGGGGTCTGTTTTTATTTAACCGAAAGACCACCTTGTTTTTAAGATCCCCATAGGATTCAGTTATATCTTCCCTTGGGGTTGAGACGCCTGTTAAGACAATCGTATAAGGAGTGGCCTCAGGGGGTAAATCAGTGCAGGGGGACCCTGTTTGTTAAGCTTCTGTGGGGCCACAGCGGGAATAGTTTGATTGTTATGATGACTCCCCTGTACTCTATTGCTTGACTTAGTATGTAAGATCGACTTGGGACCACCCCTTGATGAATTCAAAGCAGGGGCAGCAGCAGTGGGTTTGGAGGTGCTTGGTTTGGGCAATGTGGTAGGTTTGGAGCTAACCTTCGTGGTGGGCAAGACTTGTGCAGCAACACCTGCTTTGCTATTAGATGTTATATTAGTATTTGAGCTCCCTCCCCTAGGGGTCACGCCTGCAAAGTTGGTTAAAACAGATCGGGTATTAGATTGTTTAGCAGTAGCTGGAAGGGACTGCTTGATAGTACCTACGGCTCCTTGGGGGTTTAGAATATCAGATAAAGTGGATGATACCTTTTGTGCATTTATTAGCTTGTTTAACATGCCCATATTACCATTAACCAGGTTCTCAAGAGCGTCCAGTTTCGAATTCATAAGTCTAGTGCGCTCTAATAGTGGAAGCATAAGTGTTTTTAATAATATTTCTATTTTGCTTATAAGGCCATCATCTTTACAATTGTTACTGGAACTGGTAGCCAAGTTCCTAGGTGATTCATAGGGGGGAATAGGAGAATTGCTTATGATCATAGGGGACTGATGACAGGTAATAGTTTCCGGAGCACTGGTGGGCTGGAGTGTACTATTTACTTTCGGGATTTTTTTAGTTGCACCCCCCCTCTGGCGGCCCTTCCTTCTCTTTCTCTTTCCAGGTATGTTCATCTGTGAGTCCCCATTAGTAGAGTCCAGTAAGGCTAGGCTTGCTGATAGCACACTATTCCCTCCCCCACTACCAGGCGAAACACTGGTGTGGGAGTTGCTAACTGATGAATTCAAAAACTCCCCCTCCACCACGGGATGAACATCCACCAGAACGGAAACCAATAACTGGGTGGCGCTCATAGCGGGTGCTTGGGGGCTTGGCGCTAAGGCAATGCGACCTAGAGATGAGCGTTTCCCAGCAATAAGATCTAGAGAAAGCCGTTTCTCCGCAAAGGCTATCTCCTTTTCCAAAATGCCTGTTGCTCTAATTAGAAAAACATCTAGAGGGCCAGATACCACCCCACTAGATGTCTGCAAATTCACAGAATGTTCTTTCCCTGAACGTAAGGGCATGTTTTATAGGGGGGCTAAAACACCTAAGGATGGTAACATACAAACAAAACCAGCAAAAATCCACAATACCACCCTATAGACAAAATGAGGCTATGGTACAAACACAACAAAACAGATCGAGGGGGGTGGGCCAACCCAACCACAACCGACCACGGGCGGCCACAGACGGTCCCGCCCTTGTCCCGGGCTTCTCCCGGGACGCTCCCGCGCGGCGGAAGCAGACGCCACTAATATAGAAAGTATGTGACGCGCAGGGGACGGGGCTAGCCGGGAGAGCGGGCCAGATGATGCAGATTGGCAAGGCAGGGACTCCTGGGAGATGGAGTCCCTGCAGAGACGCTCGCAGCCCTGCAACGATGCCCCAATACTCCCCAGTCGTCACAGCCACTGCACAAGCACAAGTCCCCCGCCGACTTCCTCTGCGATGCGGGACCCACGAAGCGGGTCCGGCGAGCAGTGGGGCAGCAAACTAAACAACAGCCCAGTACAGGATTCCAAAAGGCAAAGGTCCCTGTAGCAGAAGGTCCAGGCAGCAAGAGGTCCCGCAGATGTAGGGGTAGGAAAGCTCTTTAACAACGACCTGTGCGCAGGGGGCGGGGCTAGCCGGGAGAGCGGGCCAGGTGATACAGATTGGCCAGGCAGGGACTCCTGGGAGATGGAGTCCCTGCAGAGATGCTCGCAGCCCTGCATCGATGCCCCAAGACTCCCCAGTCGTCACCGCCACTGCACAAGCACAAGTCCCCCGCCGACTTCCTCTGCAATGCGGGACCCGCGAAGCGGGTCCGGCGAGCAGTGGGGCAGCAAACTAAACAACAGCCCAGTACAGGATTCCAAAAGGCAAAGGTCCGTGTAGCAGAAGGTCCAGGCAGCAAGAGGTCCCGCAGATGTAGGGGTAGGAAAGCTCTTTAACAACGACCTGTGCGCAGGGGGCGGGGCTAGCCGGGAGAGCGGGCCAGGTGATGCAGATTGGCCAGGCAGGGACTCCTGGGAGATGGAGTCCCTCAGAGACGCTCGCAGCCCTGAAACGATGCCCCAAGACTCCCCAGTCGTCACAGCCACTGCACAAGCACAAGTCCCCCGCCGACTTCCTCTGCGATGCGGGACCCACGAAGCGGGTCCGGCGAGCAGTGCGGCAGCACACTAAACAACAGCCCAGTACAGGATTCCAAAAGGCAAAGGTCCGTGTAGCAGAAGGTCCAGGCAGCAAGAGGTCCCGCAGATGTAGGGGTAGGAAAGCTCTTTAACAACGACCTGTGCGCAGGGGGCGGGACTAGCCGGGAGAGCGGGCCATGTTATGCAGATTGGCCAGGCAGCAAGAGGTCCCCCATCATGTTGCAAGGGTGCCTGCATTGTAGGCAGGATTGTTTTTGTGCATGAAGGGACACCTTCCTGCATGAAAACTATCCTGAGAGGCATTTTCCTCTCTCTATAGGACCTGCAGAATGCAGCACACGGAAAAAGAGGAAAAAATTAGGAGAAATAAAGATATTTCTCCTTGTTACACCTCACCTGGGAGATAGAACATTTTGACACTTCTAATGTTAAAGCTGGGAATGTGCCAAACTCAACCCTCCATGGAACAGAGTAACACAAGGCAATGATTTGTGCTGACTGTAATTTTGAAGGCTCCACAGTACGATTTGGGACATTTCCTATTGCAGCCACTATGCCTATCCACACAAGTGAGGTACCATTTTTATCGGGATACCTGGGGAAACGCCAGGTGCTATGAAATTTGTGTCAGCCCAGTGATCCCACAACTTTCCCATACAGAAAAGTGAGGAAAATGTGATTTTTTTCCATCTAAATTTGAGATTTGCAGGGTATTCTGGGTAGGGAAACATTGGGGGGGGGGGGGGTCCACGCAAGCCATAATTCACTGGATGCCCCAGAGTGTCTAGTTTTCAGGAATGTGTGGGTTTGGTAGGTTTTCCTAGAGGGCCACTGAGCCCGGGGCCAAAAACACAGAAGCCCCCTCTTGCAAAACCAGGTCGTATTGTGATAGGCAATTTTAATGTCTCCAAAATTTGGGTTTTCTGATAAAAGTCTGCCAGTCCCTGAAAACTGGGAAAACTGTGATTTCAGTACCACAAAACCTTTGTTGATACCATTTTCAGGGAAATAAAACAGATGCTTTCTTCTGCAGCACTTTTTCCCCTTTTCAAGGAGAATCAACAAACCCTGGGTACCTTTAAAATCCCCATGATGTTGGAAGAAAAGGATGCAAATTTGGCGTTGATACCATATGTGGTCAAAAAATTACAGGGGCTTAAGTGCAAACTACCCCAACTAGCCAAAAAAAGGCTTAGCACAAGGGGGAAGATTTACCTTTTATATAAGTTGGAGGGCCGTAGCGGTGGTTAAACTGATTTGATTGTGCTGCGGCTTGCTCGAGCTGCTCATGTGTAGGTTATGGGCAGTTTAGAGCCCAATCTGACTTTATGGGAAAAATTGAACAGGTGGCCATCTTCAAGATGGGCACGCACCATGTTATGCTTATTTTGAAAGGAATTTGGGTGCATATGAGCTACGAGTGACATTACAGACACAGTACAAGACTCAGGTGCATTTTGTGAGTCTGTAGTGTGTTCCTTAATTGGCGAGTGGACACAATTAATAAAAAGAACAGGATTTAATAAAACAAGAAAAAAAAAAGAAAAATATATTATGATTTCCCTGAGTTTTGTTTTTATGAGGTTGGCATATGTAATTTAGTTGAATAGATTCATTTGATTATGTCAGTAGGAGGTTAGCTCTATCTCTTTTTATAAGTTTTGGTGTTTTCTTTCGGGAGATGAAAGTATACAGTAGCTGGTTGTCATTTTTTAACCAGCACAGTTGCTTACAGTTTGCTTTTCTGTCATGATCGAAATAAGTCATTTTTTATGAGGTTGTTTTTCAGTCTACATTAGTGTTGTTATATATCAAAGGAAAACATTTATATTTTTAGGAATTGGTATTTTTTTTGTTAGTTAGTATTGGATTTAAATACAAAAATTATATTGAATCATTTTTTTAATTAGTTAGAGTAGGATTAGGATTGGTTTGGTGGAACAGATTTCAGAGGAGGCTGGCCAAGTTGGAAAAGTTTCAGAATTGATTTCTAAAGAATTAAGAGAGTTGGTGCATGAGTCAGTTAAAGCAGCTATGGGAAAAAGGAATGCATCAGTAAATGAGGAGTATGAATATTATTCCATTTTGGAAGGCAAGGAGAGACCTGTGAGAGGGCCAAGGGGAAAATGTATGAGAAAGAGAAAGAATTTGAAAGGCCAAAATGAGCAGAGAGGAGTCCCCAAGCTGCTCAAACAGATTGGGTGTCCTTAGAGACATTTCAGATTAGAAGGTTAACCCTGCAAATGACAACGACGATGGTGATGAGTACATCTTAGATCTTGATTATAAGCATTCTTTTAATGAAGAATTTAAAGGTAGTACTAAAAGCAAAAATCATTTGAAATGTTTTGTGACAAATCCTTTGTATGAAAAACATTTTGACCCTAGAGAGATTAAACATCCACGGGGATCTGAATGGTGGCCCCTGAATCATGTTGTCAAGCATATTAAACATTGGATTTGAAGACCTCTGGAGAAGGAGGAACATAGGTTGATGAAAAGAGAGTGTTCTCGCCCTGTGACTGGTGATAAAGAAACCATTGCACCTAATCTGGATCATTAATTCATTACTTACCTTTTTAAGTTGGGACGTGATCTGAGGAAAGGTTTCGAGAGATCATTGAAACAGTGTGAGGAGAAACTTTGAGATGTTTTGGGCCCATTGGCCGGACATTTGATTTGGTTGAAGAATCTTATGTTAAAGGTTCTGACTATATTTATTAAGAGGTTGGTGCCAACGTGCAATATGTTTTCTAATAAATGCAAATGCTGCATTCATTTCTGAAAGGAGAAAGACAGTTCTGTTGTGTATAAATACCAAGTTGGCGGATTTGGCCCAGAAAGATCCAAGTGAAGAGGCAAAGGGATTCTTCTTCAGAGAATGGATGGTTAAAAGTTTGGGTAAATATCTGCAAACGTTTACAGCCTTGGATAAGTCACATTACTCTATGAGGAGAATTTTTCTGGCCAGAGTACTTTATATGAAAGGGCCAGGAGAAGAGCGCAGCCTCTCGGCCGTACCTGCTATAGGTCCCAGTTTTCAGGAAGGGATTCGTTAAGAGGAACCCAGGGAGCAAGTGTTGAAGGTTTTTACCCTCAAAGAGGAAGATCATCTAGAGCGAGGGCATCTCATTGAAGAGGCCAATCATCATTGTCAGAAGCAGGTGAGTATGAAGAAAGTCATTGGTTTTATCCACAAAAGAGTGGGAGGAAGCTTGAGATTTCATGTGGGGAAATGGAGAACAATCACTAAGGATTCATGGGTTGGTTCCACAATTGCAGGTGATCAGCTAGAGTTCAATTCAATGCCTTCACAGGATTAAGAGCCAAGGGAACAAGGATTCAATGCAGACTTACAAGAGGTGATAACTTGTGAAATTGTATCTATGCCGAAAAAAGGTGCAACAAAAGAGATTTGCAAAGAAGAAATTGGTTTTGTAAGCACTTTGTAGTAAAAAAGAAGGACAAAGGATGGCGTCCTGTAATACATTGAAGGATTCTGAATGTTTTTGTTAACTTACAGCCATTTTAAGATGGAAGGTATCCATCTTCTCAGGGATGTTTTGTTGGGAGCAGACTGGTTGATATTTTCAGATATAAAAGATGCCTACTCCACAGTTCCAATTGCAGAAAACAGCCAAAGGTTTTTACAGGTCCGTTGGAGGGGTCAATCGTATCAGTTTTTGTGCCTTCTATTTGGATTAGACCCATGGTGTTTCACCAAGGTAATGAGAGCGGTGGTAGGTTTCCTGAGAGAGAGAGCTGTTTGTCTTTTAGTCTATCTGGATGACATTTTGATCATGAATCAATGGAAAGTTCATCTAGTAACTCAGGTGGAAATGGTAAAGGAGCTATTGGAGTCCTTGGGTTTTGTGATCAAAATGGACAAGTCCATTTTGATTCCCAGTCAGGATCTGTTTTTGGGCTTTGTGGTATACACGGTTAAGGCTCACCTTCTATTACCAGAAAAGAAAATTGCAAAGATAACGAAGGAGGCAACGTTTGTTTTGAGGAAGGATTCAGTCAAATTGAGACAAATAGCCAGAGTATTATTTATATTATTTTCGTCAATACAGACGATGTTTCGAGGTTTGCTTCATTACAGGATCTTGCAGAGAATGAAGAGATTGGAACTCGCAAGAGGACGATGTTATGGATACGCGATGAAGATTTATCTGAAGGCTCAGAAGGAGTTGGAATGGTGGTTAGAACATTTCTAGGCTAGGAATGGAATAGCGTTTTTTTTATTAATAAAACCGGATTTTGTTTTGGAAACAGACACAAGCAATGAAGGACGGGGAGCGTTGTGTACAGATCATGAGCCAGGCGATGTTTGGAATTTGAAGGAAAGAGAGCATCATATCAATTGCTTAGAGATCAAAGCAGTTTTTTTTGCTTTACAGAGTTTCAGATCACATTTTCAGGGTGCTTCAGTTTTGCTGAGAATGGACAATATGATGACAGTGACTTACATAAACAGGCTAGGAGGAAGCAGATCAAAGAAATTAGCGTAGTTGGCAAAGGAGATGTAGGAGTTTTGTCTAGAGCACCAGATGGGTTTGGTTGCTCAGTATTTACAACTCAAAGAAAATTAGTTAGCAGACTGGAATTCCAACAGCTTGACAGATTTCAGCGATTGGATGCTGAACAAGGAAGTGTTTCAAGACATTCAGGAGCACATGGGTCCTTTGGACATAGATCTGATTGCACCCAGACTCACGCATCAGCTGGCAAACTATTAGAACTGGAGGCTTGATCCAGGTGCTTTAACAGTGGATGCTTTCACACAGGACTGGTCGGTATGGAAGGGTTATGCATTTCCTCCTTCTGCGAAGATACAGAGAGTGTTGGCCCAGGTGAGGAGGCAGAAATGCCACTTGGTGTTGGTAACATCTTTATGGACTTCGCAGGCTTGGTTTCCCACATTTCTGGAAATTGTGGTTGAAATTCCTTATTCGATAGCATGTTGTAAGGGTTTGCTGATAGGAGTGAAAGGAGCAGACCATCCTTTAGTAGAGCAAAATTTGCTCATCTTAATAGTTTGGAGAATTTCAGGAGTTCTGAAAGACTCAAGGATCCTTCTGGAACAGTTTCAGAGTTGCTCAATGAATCTTGGGTGCCAGGAACTCATAAGAGATACAGGAGTGCATAGAATGCCTAGTTTTGTTGGTGCATGGCAAGGGATTTGGATCCTGTGGAGGGTGATAAAGTAAAGGTAACAATTCTTTTTCCAGAATTTTTTCAAAAAGGGTTGACATACAGAACAGTAAGTTGAAATAGATCGGCTATAGCAGCAGGACATTCTTTGGTAAATGGTGTTTCTGTTGGTGGGAGTCCTTTGATTTGTAGGGTCATGAAAGGTGTTAGGTTGAAAAAAAACACAGCATCCAGGTATGAGACTGTTTGGGATGCAAATGGGGTGTTAAAGCTTTTTCAGTCTTGGCCAGGTAATAAATATTTATCATTGAAATTGCTTTTTTGGAAGTTAGCTACCTTATTGTGTTTAGTCACAATAAAAAGAGTGTCAGATGTCAAGACTTTGGAGGTAAGTAGATGATGTATGAATCAGAAGGGGTTCATTTTGAAATTTGGAAAAGAACCAGAACCATGTCGGAGTCTGTTCCCTAGCCAAGGTTTGAACAAATGTCAAGATTATGTGTCAGTAATTGTTTGCAGCAGTATGGAGCAAGAGTGAAAGAGAATAGGAGTCATGGAGTGGATCAGCTTTTGATTTCTTATGTTAAGCCTTATAAAGGGGTTTCTTCCGCAAATATTACGAGATGGGTGAAATTGGTTCTGAAGTAAGCAGGACTGAACTGATTGCATGTTGAGGCACATTCTGTTAGAGGTGCTATGGTTAGTAAAGCTTACTTGAATGGTGAGAGATTGGAAGAGATTTTAAAAGTGGCTGATTGGTGTAATGCAGATGTTATTAGGAGATTTTATTTCAGACCTGTAGAACATGTTTCCAACAGGGTGTTGCAAACCTTTGAACATGCATAATGCTGGCATTCTGTCTTGCCATAAAATGTTGATTCTCCGAGGTTGCACTGCATAGAGAATAATGGTTGTATTAAAGTAAAGGAGGCTAGCATTATGGGTGTGGCAGGTATTGGATTGTAAAATTTGAATTCATAAATATAAGTGTTTTTTAAAGTTAGGTACTTAAAATAAAATAAAGACTATAGTATTAGGGATTTGTTTAATATATTTCTTTCCGAAGTATAAATTGGAAGTTCGCTTAAAATGATAAGTGGAAAATGAAGAAGTGAGAACAAAAGAGGAAGAAGATGAATGGCAGGGAGCTTTTATTGAACTGAAAAGTTAAAGTTCTTTTTGGAATATTGTGAAGGTTTGCTGCTGGAAGTGGCAATAAAAGGTTTATTGCAGAATGCTAGCCTCCTTGTCTTTAATAAAATCACAATTCTCCATGTAGTGCAACCTCTGAGTATCAACACTCACAAAGGATATGCTACTCCGGAACAATATGAAATGACAGTTGGAAGAAAAAGCTCCCATGGCCAATCAGAATTGACTGCTTTTTCAATTTGGATTAGTGGAGGATCCTCCTCAAATTCTTGACCAAGTTGTCACTAATTTTTCTCACAGTTAACCCATTTGTGCTCCTTCCAAAAACCTAATTAAACTCTAATTTCTTAAAACCTACCAAACAGGTTTACACAAAATAAAAAGCATGCTTTTTGAATAAAGTTCAAAGTTTGTGCCAAATTTCTTTTAATGCCGTTCAACCATTTTTATCAGAATCAGTGAGCAGACTTTCCTAGGGAGATTAAAATAGGAAATCACAATATAAGACCCAACCCTCTTTTGTTGGGCCCTGCTTTACAGAGCCTGAGAGACTCACTGTCTGAAATTAGATTGTTCGTTGAGAGTGGTGATCCACAAAAAGTCACTAAATTAACCTTTGCTTAACTCACTGGGAGCTTGGTACAAAATTAGTCAGACTTAACTTAGAGGCAATTTGTAAAGTATTTTTGCAGCACCTAAACAGTAATAAAGTGAAAAGACATTACAAGAAACACATTTTTTTAAATAAAATTTTAATAAATTATTTGACAACAAAATAATAAAAATCCAATATGTAGAACCAGAGTTATGAAATTTAAAAGTTTAAAGTTACAAATAGCACCTAAATGATCAAGGCAACAACTGTGGACATCTAGTCACATCTGACTGGGGCAAAGTCAAAAGTTATGGCCAATCACAATGGATCGTGGTCCGGATATACAAAGTGGATTGGGCCCATTCTCCACTTACCTTAGAAGAAGTTTTGAAAAGAAATGTCTTAGGGGATAAAGATCAATAGGGCAACCAATGGTGTCCAAGGAGAAGGCCTTATCATCGGGAAGCCACTAGACAAAGGTGCGGTGAAGATTTCTATGTTCAAGCCCAGTCTTTTTTCGAAAGTCGAAAATCTCCAATGGGACAAAACAGCATGCTTAGTCCTTGCAAGAGGAGTCATTGGATAGTGTTAGCTGCTACCATGAAGTCAGGCTGACCAGTGATGCACCCTGGATGGTTTGGTGAGCAGGTCAGTCTCGGTTCTTAGACCACATTTTGGCAGAAATGTCCAACGTTTTTTACTTGGGCAATCTGGGCACCATTACCACCACTTCCAAGGGCCCAGGACTAGAAAGTCACCACTAGGAGGATCAGGACGTACTCAGTCAGGGTCCTGGTGTGGGTTCAAGATGATTGGAGTGTTTTCTGTCCCTGAGGCTCTGGTCAGAAGGGCAGCAATCTATCCCTTGGAGTCACTCTGGAAGTCCTGGGTCCAAGTAGAAATACAGGTCCAAGCACCAGGGGAGTCCTCTGAAGACACAAGACAGGCTTCAGGCAGCAGGGCAGACCTCTTGGTGCAGCAGGGCAGTCCTCTGAAGTACACAGCAGGCCACAGGCAGTAGGGCAGTCTCCTAAGGGTCATCCACAGGTCCAGAAGTGAACTCAAGAGTGGGTCTGAGGGTCCTAATTTTATATGTGGTGTCAGATTTGAGGTGAACGAAACTTCCCTGCCATTGTCCCATAATGTCTGGATTCACAAAAGGCTAGTGAGAAGTTATTTGTGTGTAAGCTGATCAGCTGGTTTGAAGTACAAATGGGTCTATGCACAGCTCTGCCCCTTCCATCCTGACAGGAGGGCCCATCATGCCAACATCTAATCCTTCTATTGTGTGACTGTCTGGGAGGAATACGCAAAGGCCAGCTGGCAACTACATCTTATCATGTGACTGTGGAAATAGGCTGCAGGCACGAATATGGTTGGAACATGAAGATGCCATCTTTCTAAAAGGATCAATAACAAAAACAGCATTCCTTTCCAGAAAAAATAAACATTGAAACACAGAACTACAATGAAGTATACGTTTGTTCACTCCAAATGTAGATTTAAGTCATTTATTGTACCAAACAATAATTCAGAACCATAAAAGTGGAACGATAGGCGGGCAGAAAAAGCGAGGGAAATCACAAGATTTGCAAGGCTCAGGAATTATACATTTAAGTGGATAAACTTTAAATGAACAATAAGTGAGCCACAATTGCGAAGTATCTTCACTCATAAACAATGCAAAATAAACAAATGAAGTCAAGACACTGAAGTCGACGATGTTTTGATCCCTACTGAAGTAAGGGGATAATCATCACGACACAAGGGATTATTTGGATTAATTGCCTACATTTTTCTGGAAGGGACCGCTGTTTTTGTTATAGATACTTATTTATTTTATTTATATTTTATTTGAAAAGTTTTATAAACCTTACGGGTATCACATCGATGTACAGATGTGGCGAAAGCATGAGTGAAACCAAAACACAATGGTACAAAAGGAGTAGCTAGGTCATACATTGTCAAACAAAGAAGGGGGAACAAACCCAGTCAGGGGTTGGGGAGTTGGCTCGATACGAACTGTATCAGAAGGGACATAGAGTGAGTGAACAAATTAACAGACAAGCATGCAATAAATCGCAACAGTGGTGTACAATAAGAATCAAATTTGTAGACAAAGCATGAGAACAAGTTGATGCTGTTAATGTTCACTCAAGAATAGCCATTTGACATGTTTCTTGAAAGATGCAGTGGAAGGATTGGATCTGATCCCGGGAGGCAGGGCGTTTCAAATTCTTGGAGCAAGACCGGTGAAAGCATGATTGTAAGATCTTTTCTTTTTGAGGGTGGACGTACTTCTTAAGTTCCGGCCTGAACCTGAAAGTTCAAGCTTATTTGTCAAGTAAACCGCGGTGTTGCAATGTATGGCTTTATGCGTCAAGCAGGCTATCTTGAAATGTATCCTAGCTTTGATAGTTAGTCAATTTAGTTGCAAAGGGTCGGGGGAGATGTGGTCATGCTTTCTAGAGCCAGTGATTAGCCTGGCCGATGCATTTAGAGTAGCTCTGAGCGGGGCCCAGCTAGCTTTGGGAAGCCCAGCAAGGTACACCAAACCATATTCCTGTCTACAGATAACCAGGGATTGTCTAGCCTGCCTGATGTCTTTGAGGGTAGGAAAGGCTTGATGTTCTTAAGGGTGATGAGTTGAAAGTTGGCTCCCCTAATAGTTGCACTGATGTGTGCTTGCATATTTAGGTGTTTGTCCAAGGTGATGCCTAATGATTTAGCAGAGTCTACCACATGAGGGGTGCAGTTAAGAGCAGTGAGTTGTTTAAACCAGTCCAGGCAAGGTGCAGAGTGGTTGGGGGGGTGCAATCAGAAGGAATTCAGTTTTGAGAGTATTTAACAAAAGATGGTTCTGGGCTAACCATTGTTGAGTTTGTGAAAGTGCAATATTTAGTGTTTTATATCGTCTTGTGAGGAGTACAGTTGCTTGTCATCCGCATACATGTGGTACTGAATGTTAGAATGGGTCAGAATGATGGTAAGTGGTTCCATAAAAAGGTTGAACGGAGTGGGCAAGAGTGAGGATCCTTGCGAAACTTCGATCGTAACCGCGGTACTGGTTGCAAGGGAGTGGTTAACTTTGATTCTTTGTGTGCGGTTATGTAAGAAACAGGCAAACCAATTTAGAACCGGGCCAGTGAGACCCATCCTATATTGAAGAAGAGCAATCAGGTTATCATGTTTAATGGTATCAAATGCTGAGGACAGGTCAAGAAGGATCAGGAGACAAGGGCCATTTAGTTTCAGTACTGTCCCTTGTGCTGAAACCCGACTGGTAGGAGTCAAGGAGTTGATATTTCTCTATGTGGTTGCATTGCTGCGAGTGGAAGCATTTTTCGAGCACTTTAGCTAGAGTCATGATGCTGGTGATAGGTCAGAAGTTGTTAGTATCAGATAAATCCGAGTTGGGCTTCTTAGGAATGGTAGTAACTTGCCCGGCCTTGAAGCAATAAGGGATCCTTCCCTGTACGAGAGATTCATGAATGATCCAGGACCGCAGAGGGAGAATGGCTGAATTGAGATCTTTAAAAAACTTAGCAGGTAGAAGATCACTGAAATATTTGGAAGGTTTAAGGGGCACCATGTCGTGTAGAAGCTCTGTGACATCTGGAGGGAGAAAGGAATTCCAAGAGGCATAATTTTTGAGAAAACAACCAATGGGTGACGATACTGCCAAGGGTTCCGTCAACTCAGCTGATGATGAAGTGAAGTTCCGTGGCTGCAAAATTGGAGCTCCAGTTCAATTCAATTTTCCTTCTTTTTCAGCGAAGTGAACTGAGAAGTCCTCCCCACTAGGGAGCACAGACATGGGAGTCCAGATCGGGTTGGAAGAGTGCTTAGCTTGTTGCTTGATGATTTCAAAGAGCTTCTTGGGTCTATTTTATAACGCCATCCTGCTGGGCCTTGAAGTGGTTTGTTTTAGCAATGCGGTTGTGTTTGTTGTAAGTACTTCTCACCTTCCTTGGGTGAATGAAAGTTTAAGATTGCCCCACTTATCATTTAGGGCACCATTAAACCAAGGCTTGGATTGTTTGACTGGAATCCTTTTGAGTTGCTTCTGTGCAATAGTATAAAGAATGTTAGCCACATTGTTAATGTAGTGATCAGAAAGATCGTCAAGGCTGGTCATGTTGGGAGGGGGCTGAAGTCTATTTTTGTTGATTATGTTAGAACATTGATGTTGAGGTCTCTCATATTTCACATCAGTTGTTTAGCTTTAAGAGGTTGGCCAAGTCTACACGAGACCTTTTTCAAGATGTGGAAGGAAATTTGATGATGATGCGACCAGTCATAGGGTAGGATGTCACCCAGTTGCCTGCTATTGTCTTTGGCAATGATAAGGTCAAGAGTGGCGCCCTTGTTGTGGGCAGCTCCCTTACAGATCTGTGAGAAGTTAAGATCTGAGAGGAAAGCCTTGAAGTAGCAGACTAAAGGATCATTTGTGTCATTCAAATGTAGGTTTAAGTCTCCAAGGAAGATATGGCAGAGTTGGTCTGAACCTGAGCTAATGACCTCCATGATTTGCTCTATGAAGATCAGATTATCACCTGGTGGATGATAAATCGAGTGAAGCACACAGGACCTCTTGCCCTTATTCCAAATTTTGGTGACAAGTTGCTCACAGGAAGACAACATAGCACATTGCAATTGCTTTGTGGTGAGGTTGGAGCGATGAATGCATGCAATGCCCGCCCCATGTTAACAAGTCAATCGCGTCTGATAATGGCGTAATCAGGAGGGATTAAGATGTTGAGAACAGGGGAGGAGGTAACTTTGAGCCAGGTTTCAGTGAGAATCAGTAAGTCCAAGTCTTGGTAATGATGAGTTCCGAAATATCCACCGCATATTTCACAGTCGATCTGCAGTTTAGTAGCATCGATTTGATGTGATGGTTGGTAGTGATCCCTTCATGATGAGAGGTAGTTATTTGAGGTAGGTTTTCCTTGCTAACCCATCTGTGGCTGTCACTCGGTTCCCTGTCAGGGTCCGTGGTACTGGTAGTGATGTTGATAGTAGAGTTAGAGGAGGAGAAAATCCTCGAGCCACTGTACGAAAATAAAAGAGCGAGAATGTCCTTATCTGCCAGCTGAGGCTGGAGTCTATGGGGCCTAAATGGTGGCTAGGTAGAGGCCTAGAACTCCAGCTGGAGCTAAGAGGGGAGTGAATAGAGGATTGATCATCAACAGCGTAGAACACTTTCCGTGGATTGTATTTATCAGTCCGCTGTATTCCAGAGCTTCTCCATCTTCATGGAGAACTGTAGCAGGGTTTGCATGATCTCTTTGATAGCAAGGAGATCCTGCTTGAGGTTAGCAATCTTCTCCTCAAGGCAGGGACGGTTAAGGCCCTCTTCCGCTGACCCAGAATGAGATGATGGGTCTGACTCAACTGTGAGAGGGTATTAGAGGTTAGAGTAAGTCCCTTACCACAGTTACTGGGGGAGACAGAATCCTGCTTGAGAATGGTCTTGCAGTCCCCCAAGGCAGGAGGATTAGCATGACAGAGCTTAAGATACTTACACCCTACTAGATCCCTTTGACTTTCAGGGTCTCCTTGTTTCTATAGTGTAACTGTCTAAAAGTGGCATTTTCAGAACTGTGACTTAAATCCAACTTTGCCACTAAGGAGGATTGAAAATTGCAGTCCCTGAAATACCAAACATGACATCTATACCTGCCCCTGAAGAGACGTTATCACCTATTAAATGTAATAAGGTAACCTAATGTTATCCTATGGATGAGGTAGGCCTCATAGTAGTGAAGTATGAATATGTGAGTTGTCCAGCTTTTTAAATACATGTACCCTACCTTATAGGCTGTTTAAGGCCTTCCTTAGATTTGACTTATATGAATTAAAACTGAAGATTTAAGCCTGCCAAGGGGTTTATTTTGTCAGGATGAATAGATAATTAAAAACTGCACTGGCAGGCCTGAGACATGTGTAATGAGTGTGGCACAGTATGTGCTGCAGACCTACTTCACTACGTTTAATTATGTGCATTTGCAGTATATATACATGCAAATTGACAATAGAATTTTATTTGAACAGGACCATTTAGGACTCGCGAAAACTATCGAATAAGAATATTGTGCTGATGGATGGAATCAATGCCATCAGGTAAAATCACGCTTATTTAGTTTTTAGCTAGGAGAGACAAATTCCTTTCTCCTTCCACAAAAATTAGTGACACAAATCACCCCTTTTTTCTCATTTTTATTTTCGTTATAGAGTACACCAGTACCCTGAAGAGAGCCCCTGGAATTTCACCAGGACTCGAAACACGTTGGCATTTAGCATTTAGGATTGTATACTGAGGATTTTGGACTTGTGTTTAGTTTATATACAGTGGGCTAAGGCGTAAAAATCATTATTTCCACTGCACTAATAATTTTGTCCCAGTGTATGACATTCCCTTTACTTCGATTGATACAGAAAAAGGGTTTTGTCAGTTGTTGAATATAAAGGTTGTGTATTAATGTATTCATGTCTAGTTTTTGCACATTGTTGTATATATTTGTCAGAATGATTTTGTAAGCTTTTTTGAATGTTTGTTTAATCATAATATATGTGCCTGAATTGGAAAGTTGTCTATTTCTATCTGTGCATATTTAAGAATGTAGATATATATCTATAACTTCCTCTAAGAAACAGGTTAAATAAATAACCAGATCAAACTAAAAAGTTTTTGATCTTGCTGTAATCATGTAGCTAAAAGATTTACGACAACCAGGTACCCCTCTTTTTGCATTGCAGACCCACTAGTAGCATTTAATTTACCAGCCCTGTGTAAATGGTATACCACTTTGCTAAGGACTTATACATAAATCGAATTAAATATGTCAGTCAAGTGTAAGCCAATATAACCATTTTTTAGGGGTACGAGCATAATCACTTTAGCACTGGTTAGCAGTGGTAAAATGCACAAAGTCCTAAGTTCCACAAAAACAAATTCTGCAAAATAGGAGGGAAGAAGGCTAAATGTTAGGAGGAAGACAACCCTAAGGCTGACAGGTCCAAAATGTGCCCCCCCCGCCCCCCAGCTGAGAGTGGAAAAAAATACCCAACCCCGAGGAGTTCTCATCACTAAGACAGAAGAACCTTGTAGGAAGGTAGGATCCTTCTGCATTTGTTACCACCACTTTGTGCCTGGTGCTGTGATGGTTTCTGACTAGTCTGACTGGGATCCTGATCATCAGGACCCCAGTCTCTGTGCTTTCTCCCCTAAATTGGTTTGGTAAGTACTTAGGTACATCCCATATTGAACACTGGTGTACACTTATCAGTCCCTAGTATATGGTACTCAGGTATCCAGGGCATAGGTACACCAGGGGTACCCCATGGGCTGAAGCTTGTATTATGCCACCCATGGAAGACCACTCAATTCGTCACTACAGGCCTGACATTGCAGCCTGTATAATCTGGTGCTAACACCACTTACGAAAGATATAGGTTTCCATGTATCTAAGGTCACAGCACTTAAAACCTATTAGTCATCCTTAAGGCAGGCCTTTCAATTCTGAAGGCAGGGTGCTTGGTTCTAAGTGTGAGGGTGCCCCTGCATGAGCAGGAAATGCCTATGGAGTCCATTTTTCCGGGTTGTAAGAGAGACAACCATATAATATATAGAGGGACACAGCATCATTGGTCGATGACCATCTCTAAACTAGCTGTAACGAACCCTGTCATGTTTGGTATCAAACATGTTAGAATCATACCTCCACACCATAAACAGTGTAGGAGGTATGATTCAAAGCACCATAAAGCTCCTTTGGGAGGCCCTGGGTTCTCCTGGTGCTGGTCTTTCAGACCCGGACAGCAAGCTACGACTGCTGCCGGCCAGAGACACGTTTCTTCCCTCCTGCTGCTGAGCCAAGCTCTGGCAGGGAAAGGCAGAACAATGAATATCCTGTCACAGGGATGTGTGACCACCTCCCAGCCATGGTTTAGTGTATTGGGGCAGGGTGAGGGCGCTGGCCAGCGCCGCATAGTCTGCATGTAGAGCACACTTGGTGCCCTCCATGCGTAGTCCAGTTCAAACCAGTTCAGGAACCATTGGCTCCCGCTCTGGCGCAAAACCTGACAAAGGACAGGGGACTATCCTCCCCCTTTTCCAGCCCCTCCTTAGGGAGAGACCCCTGAATTGTCCCAACCCTTTCCTTAGGGTACTTAAGGGATTACCTGTGGGTGGGTCCCTAGATTCGTTGTGGGACAAGATACATTTCAGACACCACTTCTTCTTCAACCGTCTTGGCACACTGGACTTTGCTGGCCTTCACTCATCAAGGCTGCAACTGGGAAGACTCCTGAAGCTCCTGATCTCGTTGCACTGCTCGTCTGCTACAGTGTCCATGCCTGTGCACCATACAGGAATCTTCCAAGGCCTGTGGGTATCCAAGACACTTTAAGGAATCTCCCTTGAGGTGAAGGAGTTACTTCCCTGCATCTGCACACACCATGACTAAACTGGCTGGTCTGCTGATCCTGGGCTCCCATGGACTCTGAAAGGCTCAGCTACACAGGTGGTGGTTTTTCTCATCCACCAAGGCCTGCCCTGTTCACTTTCCAAGTTTGAGGCCAGTATCCCTCGTCAGAGTTGCCGGAACTGAACCGCTCTGCACCACATCGACTTGAAGTAGCAAAGGCTTGTTGGATTCCTTCTACCAAGATCTTCAGGCTCCAAGTAGCCCAAACCTCAAGTATTTCCCGTGACCAGGATTTTCATCCTCAGCACATCACCTGCATCGTGGCCTTGCATCTTTGGTGAGCTGCTTGAGGTCCTCCTGCGACTCCAGTGCCTCTGCCCTGTGGGTCCTCTTGGGGGTCATATTTGAATGCTTCCCTGATTGCTCATGGCCTGCCCTGACTCCATTGCTTGTGGTGAATCTCCTGGTCCTTGCTGGTCCCGTCATTGTACTTCCACGTTGGTTGCAGTTGCCAAGGCTTGTTGGTGCTCCTGATGGACATCGATCCCTCAACTCTCGACATCACCATTGGACAGCTCCTATCCAGCTCCTGGTTGCCCACAGCATCTTCTGGTCTGCACAGCTGCAGTCTCAAGGTCACCGTCAGCTTCCTAGCAACACTCAACATCGTTAGGCATTTGTCTTCCTTGCCTCCTGGTCACTCATGAGTGGCATAGACTCTGTCCCCCCTGCTTGCAGGTTCTTCTCATCTTGAATCCACCTTTGGGGTCCACTGGAAACTTTCACCTTCTCCAGAATTTGTATCTTCCTGAAGTCCTCCATTGAGGTCAACAGCGATTTCCGACGCCACTTCACACCTATGCGCCCGGCTTCCCTAGTGCAGGTATCCTGGTTCCTAAGGTATCCATGGGTGTGGTGGCTCTCCATCCTTTAGTATTTCTCTGGGTTACTTCAGGGTCCACTGGAAAAGGTCCTCCTCCTTTAAAATTTCAACCGCGACTTACCCATTGACTTGCATTGATCCCGCAGTCATGTTCCCACTCTGCACACAGCCTCCGTGGGGCTCCTGGTTACTTACCTTGGTCGGTTCCTTGGGTCCCCGGCACTTCTACATCTTCTGGGTATAGTCTTGACTTGAGTCGTGGTTCGCATACCACTATATTATTATATGGCTTGGTCTCCCCCTGGTGACCACTGTATATTACATGCGACTTCTGGACTAAGCCTGAAGGCTGCTCTCTACCGCTACCACTTAGAGAGCTTTCTAAGGTTGTCTAAGACTACTAAAATCACCATAAGGGTTGTCTGGATTGGTGCAGGTGGCCCACTTACATAAGTGTGCATCATATACCAAGCCACCTCTCACAAACCTGGACAGACAATCAGCATTGGAATGGTAGTGTTCCACCGTGAGGTCCATTTCCTGTAGGGAGAAGGACTACCTCACCAGTTTGGGATTCTCAACGCTCATTTGCATGAGTCATCTGAGGGGCCTGTTGTCCATCTGAACTCAGACGTAAGTCGCAAACAGGTATGGTCTCAACTTCTTCTGAACCCAGACCTCCGCAAGAGGATCTTTCTCAGTAGCACTCCACCTCTGTGCCTTGCGAAGTAAACTACTACAGATTAAGGCTGCAGGTTAGGTCTAGGTTCTCCTCTTTTAACTGTGACAGTACAGCCCTATCACTCTGCACTATGATTTCCTGGAAGAAGTCAGGGACCTTGAGTATTGGTGTTCTATACATGGCCTCTTTGAGAGAGTCAAAAGCTTTCTTGCTGGCCTCTGTCCAGAGTAATATCTTGGGCTGTTTCTTGGGAAGTCAGCACAGTAACAATGGTGCTGTACCACTTAAAAAATCTCTGTACTCAGGGCCACTGATATTATGCAGCAGTGGAGGGCCACATTATGCTGCAGAGATGAAAAAATTAGCACGAAAAGGCAAATTATGCAGCTTAATGTGACACTTTTTATGATAGTATTATGTCATTATTTTGTCAGTTTCACACTTAACACTGTCTGGTAATTGGTTCCACTAAATTTAATCCAGTTTAACACTCAAATAGGGCAATACCCAAAAGAACTGTGACCATTTAAGCTTTGTAAAGGGCCTTCCACTGTGTGGCCACAAGTGCTGCTGTGCTTTTAGTAACGTTTCAACAGTCTGAGCTACAGAAAAATATTTTATTTTGTTAAAATCTGCAGATTGGGCAGCAGATGGTTATCCGGCAAATGTGGCAAATTTATAATTATTCCAAAAATGTTGCAGCCGTACATTCTCATAATTGCCGTTGGGGTGCTTATAATATTCAGTGAGGCCAAGAAAGACCATCAATTCTGTCTGAGTTTTGGGGGCTCTCAGGCCAGTATAATCTCCATCCTGGGCTGGAGGGGGCTGCACCTTGCCCCACTCACCAGGTGTCTCAGGTGCACCACAGTTTCCTATCCTATCTGCCACTTACAAGCCTTGATGGTCAGGACAGCCTGCTGCAGGACCTGAAGCACCAACCACCTGTTACTGTAGACAACTATGTCATCCAGGTAGGCTGCAATGAACAACTCCATCCCAGCCAGGATTCTGTTTAGGTATCAGGGGCATTCTTTAGTCCAATGGGTATCACCCTGAATTGGAAATGCCCCTCTGAGGTAGAGGATGCTGAAGTTTCATTAGCCTCCTCAGTCAGGGCAATCTGTTAGTATCCTAATGTAAGATTTCTTTTTGCCCTCATGTAACCAATGTCTGCAAAATCAGGTCTTCCCGTACAACCTGTCCAATCCTCAGGCAGATTGCATTATAACTCTGGGCCTGCCAATCCAGATCTCTCAGTTTCCTGGTTACTGGTTCTGCGCAGGTGTAATCATAGGACACTTCTTTAAGGCATTGCTATTATGCACCATCTTTGGAAATCGTTCCATATCCATCTGCAAAAGCCCCCTTCAGCTTCAGAGCCGGTGTCCGTTTTGTATGTACTTATGACTGCCTGGAGCCAATCAAATCCCTTGGGAGGGAGGGGATTTATCCAGTGCTTACAGATTGCTCTTCTGGCTAAAATCATCAAATAAAACAAAAAGGCCCGTTTGGCTCTTGACAAAGACTGAATGGGACAGTCTTCTAACCCCATCAATACCAGTATTAAACTCAGCATTATATTTGCACCAAAAATTTTGTTAACAACTTTCTCAACATCCTGCCAATAAGCCTGTAGTTCTGGGCACTTAAAAAACAAGTGTTGGTTATCAGCTCATTGCAGACCGCATCTATAGCATCTTGGTCTAGGTTCTTGCACAAACTTAGCTATCTTCTGGGGTGTCCAGTAGAGCCCATTAATGGTGAAGAAATGGTTCCGTTTCAGAATAGTGGGTTTAACCACCAAGTACAACATGTTTAAGAAACGTTGCCAGATTGTTTGTAGCTCAGTCGTTTGAATAATTCCTTCCCATATCGAGTATGGTGCCTTCAGCTTCCTGTCTTTGGCATCAAGTAGAGTCCAATACCAGTAGGCAACTTCCTTTTTTTCTGGGAGCCCTATCCTGCAGCTTTGAACTGAATTCCCACATCCCCCCAATCTCCTCCGCATTGGCTGCCACACAAGATGATAGCTGGAGGTACTTGAAACTAGAAATGGAGTTGCCTTAACGGGGGACTCAGCCCATCTTTGAGACACTCAGGCGTAGCTGGTGATCTTCAGCCTGACCTTTTTAAAGAACTTCTTTGCCCCAAACTTATACATACAATCTTTAGAGCCCCAATCCCTTACCATCTCTTCCACAAACCTTCCCATGTTAGTGACCCCCATTTCAGTAGAAGCATTCTGCATTTTTTAAACTGAAAAGCCATGCAATATAATTTAAGATCTGGGAACGCCAGTCCACCCTTTTCAAGCTAACGCCTTAATTTCATCCGGGCCAGCAGGGCTCCCTTTGATGCCCAAATAAAACTGGCTATTTTTCCTGTAATAGATTCATCACAATTTTGGGAAATGTCAATTTGGGAAGTATCACCATTTTAATGAAGTCTAATCTCCCATATATAGTCAAGGGAAGATTCTTCCATCTGAATAATGATACTTCAACCTCCTTTGCTACCCTTTCCAAATTGTACTGGGGTATTGCCTACAATTACTTTAAAATACTTATGCCTAGATACCTAAGCTCATCCTGTACTTCACCCCTCCAACTCGGAATATTCCAACACATTACCCCGGACTTGAAGTTGTTTCCCAAATATCCATAGAATGCCCCACATTCTTTCACCAAAACTTCTACCCTGGGAATGTTTAGAACCGGGTCCCAAGTAAATGTTGTGAGATCATCCACATACAATGCGGCATTATTTTTGTAAGTGCCTGTGCTAAAGGGAATGACCTAAGCATCTCGCCCCAGTAGCCCCTCATGATCGAAACACTTCTTGTTCGGGAGCCATTGAGAAGGATCCTAGCAGTTGAGTGCTCATATAATGCTTTTAGGGTTGCGATAAATCTGGGGCCAAAACCAATTTTTCCCTGAGCTTCCCACAGATAAGCCCAGCAAACCCGGTCGAAAGCCTTAGCTGTGTCCAAGGTAACTACGCCCAAGGAAATTGAACGGGCAGTGGCAAGGTCTATACTGCCAATTAGTTGATGGGTAAGTTCATGGATCTGCCTCCCTGGAAAAAATCCCTTCTGGTCAAGGTGTATAAGCTGAGGTACTAATTTAGCCTGTTTCCCTGCCAAGATACTGACAAAGATCTTATAGTCAGTATTAAGCAGGGATATCAGATGATACGAGTCTGCCTTCCTAGGGTCTTTAGCTGGTTTTAAAACCAAGACTATAATAGCCTCCTTCCACGACCCTGGTACCCGTGTCCTCCCTTATACACCAGATTGAACGAGGTCTCCCAGACTGGGACTTTTTCCTCTATTAGGAGTTTATAGACCTCCGAGGGAACAGCATCCAGGCCAGCTGCCTTCCCACTCTTGACACTGATCACAGCCCTTCTAATCTCCTTCTGGGTAATCTGAGCTTCCATGTACTCTTTTCCTTCTCCAGTAAGTATAGGAAGATACACCCACCCCAATTATTCTCTAAGTCCAGTGGGCTCTGACAATGTATCTTCCTTATATAGCAAGGTAAAAAGAGAAACCACATGGTTCTACATATCTTCCAAGTTGTCTATCACCTCGCCCTGGAAGACTACCAGTTCCTTATTCGTATTCCTGGAGCTTTCTACCCTGGCCTTCCAAGCCAGTAATGCCCCAGCTTTCTCCCCAAACTTGAACTGTCTCATACTTCCAGCCTGCCACCTCGCCTTACACTTGGAATCCAATTTGATTTTATAATTTAGTTGTGCCCCTTCAAGCCGTTTTAACAATATCTCCGTATCTTTCCCTCCACTCGATGCTTGTAAAGAAGCCTCAAGAATACCAACATCTTTTTCCCTTCCTGCCAATTCAGTCCTTTCTTCTCTGCCTTTAGAACAACCCAAACTTTTTAGAATCCCACAAATGCATGCTTTAAACGCATCCCATTCTACTCCTGGGGAGGCTGTTGCCGAAAAATACTCAGATGTAGCCTTTTTTAAGGCAAGCACCATCTCCTCATCTGAGAGAAGAGCACGCTTTGATGTCCACCTTACATTTGGCTTAATTCCCGGAACCTGTAATGTCAGGGTGATGGCTGAATGGTCTGAGATATATGTCGGATGATGTATGATCTCTTTTATATTTGCCGCTAAACCCCTTTCCACCAAGAAGTAATCTAATCTAGAGTAGTGTATGTATTTTTTGCTGATGAAAGTATATCCTCTCATCTGCACTCTTAATACATACACCAACCCTAGATCCTGCATCATGTTTTTAAGGGCTTGTCTCATCCTAGGAGTCAGAGTACCATTCCACCAGGCTGACCTATCCAAAATAGGATCCAACAAAATCACCACCCAAAATCAGCAGGACCGTAGCCTCCACTAAATATAATTCTAGCATATACTATGGATCATCCTCAATTGGAAATGCCCCTCTGGGGTGGAAAATGCTGACATTTCTTTAGCTCACTCAGTCAGGGCAATCTGTTGATACCCTAATGTAAGACCAAATGTATTGAGGAACTTGGCAGCTTTGAGCCTGTCAATGAGCTCATCAACTTGGGGTATGGGGTGAGTATCAGGCTTGGTGAATGAGTTAGGCCCCCCTGGCTTCCACATAGAACCAAAGTCTAAGCCTGGGGCATCTTTGGCTACCAAATCTACTGGGTTGGGCCAGGGACTACTGGAGTGTTCTATCACCCCAATGCAATCAATTTTTAGACTTCCTCCTTAGTACTAGCCTTCACCTTGTCTGACAACCTGTACATTTTATTTTTCAAAGGCATACTACCTTTAGTATCTATGTCATAGGTACACAAGTGTCTGAGTACCAGGGGTAAGAGAAAACATAGAGGCAAACTGCTCCAACAACTGGCAACTGTCCTTTTGTTGCTCTTGGGTCAGGGTAGGGGAGAGGTTGATGCTCACCACTGATCCATCTTGCTGCTTGGAGGATAGGAGGTCAGGGAGAGGTTCATGCTCCTCTTCCACTTGATTGTCTGTCATAGGGAGCAGGGGGACATCGGACATCTCATGGTGTGGTTTGAGGTAGTTTACAAGGAGTCCCCAGAGGGGGGTTCTTGAGGTCCACAATAGGTGCTTCCCCCTCCCTCTCTTTCACCTCATAAAGCCCTGATCTACAGACTTGAAGGACCCTGGGCCTCACTGTCTCTATTACCCACAATTTCTTGCCAGGCTGAAACTCCACCAGGAGGGCCTTCTACTTTTACCAGAGTTTTATTACTTCCTGGCTGGCTTCTAAGTTTTCAGAAGTCTTTTTCTAGCACTTCTGCATCTGGTTCCTGAGAGCCTGCCTGTAGTTGACTACATTCTGTGGGGAGCTTTCAAGGAGCTTGCTTTCCTTGCCTGAGAGGTCCCCCAATAGGGTGGCCATCAAGAAGCTCAAATTGGCTAATCGCAACTTCCTTGCGAGGCACCTCCCTGTAGGCAAAGAGCAAGTATGATAAAAGGGTGTACTACTTCTCCTTAATGGGCTCAGGTAGGCTCTTAATCATGCCCTTTATGGTCTTGGTGAATCTCTCAACAAGCCCATTGATATTAGGATGATAGAGTGTGGAGAGGTTGTATATTACTCCATGCTTCTCTCACATGGAATATATGTAGGCAGACGTAAAGTTGATGCCCCTGTCAGACACCCAGTCCATAGAGAACCCTTCTAAGATGAAAATCCTCATAAGGGCTCTAGCCACTGTAGGTTCAGTCAAAGACCTCTGAGAATTTGCCTCTGGGCATCAAGTGGCATTATTTGTCAAAACTAGGATAAACCTGGTGCATAAGGCAGTTTAGGGGGTCCAAGGGCCCAGTAATATCGATGCCTACCCTGTCAAAGGCTTTGCCATCACCAGTAAATGATTAAGGAGAGTCTTCAGCTTTTTTTCTGCTTTCCTACTGGCTTAGCAGGTGAGAAATGTCTTGCAGAATGTATCTGAGGACATCTTCATCAAGGGCCAGAAAAAGTGGGGGGCAAGCCTGGCAAGGATTCTGTCCTGCACCAAATATCCTGTCAGGGGGATTTAATGAGCCAGTTCCAGTAGGAAGGCCCTGTAACACTGGAGGCCTACCATACACATATTGCCCCATGCACAGCCAACTCAGGTTTACTATACAAGAAGTCATCCTTCTAATAGATGAGGTGATCTCCAGAGGTGTCTCCAGCTTACTGGGCTTCAGCATGCCTCCTCATGCCCTCTAGGGTTGGGCACTCCTTCTGTGGCTTGCAAAATTCCTTCATAGTAGGTTGACCCTCAACTTGCCATCCAGCAAGCTCAGGCAGGTCTCCTATGGAGGCAATGTATTTCCTAGTAGACTCCTAAATAGCCTCCCCTGGTGCTCCAGCTACCTGTACAGTGTGAGTTTCAGGGGCTGGTTTCCCATGCCCTCTGCCCTTCCCGTACTTGGCAGCTGCCTGGGCCATTCTTACAGGCTCTAGACTTTGACTCCCCTCCTGTGCAGCCATGGACCTTGTGGTCGTACCGACCCAGTCAGGTAATCTCAATATTTCTGGTGTGGCAAGATCTCCAGGCCACACGAGATTCCGCAGTGTTCTGTCTATGGGCGGAAATAGGCATGCTGTGCTGCTAGCGCTGTATTTACCACTGGTAGCGCATTCTGCACTGAAAAAACAGTGCAAACAGCAGCCACTTGGGTTGATTTTGCTGCCGCTTGAGTAGATTTTTGAGTTGAGTGACAACCTTCGGACCGCAAACGGTTATCCCCGCATGTGCTGACAACATTTCACCAGATGGTAAATGGTAAAAGTATTTCTAAAGCGCTAACATTCATCCCCAAAGGATATCATGGCGCTAAAATTAAACAATGTACAGAGAGCTGACACAGGTCGATGATAATTTTAATGAGTGTTAGGGAACAACGTGGTTTTGAGTTTTTTTCTAAAAGTAAGATAGCCGTCGGTAAGTCTTAAATCTGTCGGTAAATTATTCCACAAGTTTGCAGCTAAATGTGAGAAGGCACGGCCACCCGTCCTAACCTTCTTTATTCGGGTGGTTACCGCTCTTGCGGTGAATTGGGATCTAAGATTTCTATTTGGTACATAGAAGTTGATTCTATTTTTTAGGATAGTCGGGCAGTATCATGCAGTACTCTGTGGGTGATGCACAGCATTTTGAAAGAGGCTCTTTCTCTCATTGGCAGCCAGTGTAAGGCTCTCAAACAGCTTGTAGCGGAGTCATATTTTCTTTTGTTACATACGGCTTTTGCTGCCGCATTCTGAACAAGCTGTAACTTTGAAAATAGATAATCCGCCATGCCAACGAATAGGGAATTCCCGTAATCAAGTCTACTAATTAATAGTGACTGGACTAAGATCTTTCTAATTCCAAAGGAATCCAGGGAAACACTCTTCGTAGCATTTTCAGTAGCGCGAAGCCTTTACCACAAATAGTTGTTACGTGGTTTTTCATTGACAATGCATTGTCAATGTGGACTCCCAAATTCCTCGCTGTCTGAGTTGGTTTGGGGGGTGTACCAAGACTGTTGGGCCACCAAGTGTCATCCCAAAGCTGTTGGGAACCGCCGAACAATAGAATCTCCGATTTATCGGCATTTAATTTCAGGCAATGATTATACATCCAACTAGATAATTCGGTGAGGCAGTTGAGCAGTCTGTTTTTGGAGTCTTCTTCACCATTTAAGACAATCATTAGTTGCGTATCATCTGCGTATGAGCAGATGTTGACGCCCCACTTCTTCCCAATAGTGGCTAACGATGATACATAAACATTAAATAGTGTTGGGCTTAATGATGCCCCCTGTGGTACACCATACTTGATCTTTCGAGGTGTGGAAGTATAGCTGCCTAGTCGGACAGATTGCGATCTGTCGGATAGAAAAGAGTTCAACCAAGTCAGGGCTTTTCCCTGTATTCCTTTTGCGGCTAACATTCGTGATAAAAGGTTATGGGATACGGTATCAAAAGCCGCTGATAAATCTAACAATATCAGGGCCACCGTTTTACCCATATCAACCTGATTTCTGATGTCGTCCAGTACTGCCAGGAGAGTTGTCTCAGTACTGTTGTTAGACCTAAAGCCTGTCTGCGAAACATCAAGCAAGTTATTAGTTTCCCAAAAATTTGACAGCTGTTTATTCACTAGTTTCTCCAACACTTTTGAAAAATATGGCAACTGCGAGATGGGCCGGTAATTGGCTGGATTGTTTTTGTCCGCACCCGCTTTTTTTAATAAGGGAGTCACTACTGCTGTTTTCCAGATAGCTAGGAATTCCGCTTGGTCTAGTGACTGGTTTAATACTTGCGTCACTATTGGACCAATTAAAGGAATTAATTGTAAGAAAATGTGGTGTGGGCATGGGTCCAGTGGGGAGCCCGATTTAATTTCTGACATAACTTTGATTACTTCTTCCTCTGAAAAAGGGCCAAAGACAGGACAGCTAGCCAATGAACAAGGCTCTGCATCAATATGATGCTCTGTCGTTTTCTGGTCATTGCTGGAGAAGGATGAATACATTTTATCTATTTTGTCAAAGAAGAAATTGCTGATTTTATTGCATCCCTCCTGTGAAGGTGACAGATTTGTTGTAAGACTAGGGGGATTACAGAGTTCTCTAACAGTTTTAAATAGTTCTTTAGAGGAATGTTTATGTTCTAATATTTGCAGTGAAAAGTAGTCTTTTTTTGCTTTCCGTATGGCTGCATTATAAGCTTTCAATTCCTTTTTATAAATGGATCTGTCATTCATGGTTTTACTTAACCTCCATTTATGTTCCAGCGTAGTGCATTTTCTTTTAAGAGTCTTGAGATCTGGGCCATACCACTTTTCCGACACTGTTCGTCTGGATTTAGATTTAGTAGCGTTTATTGAGCAGTGTTCAAGTGCGTCCCCAATACTTTTTTGTAGATAATAAATTTCTTGTTCAGTAGAGGAGCCTGAATTAGTATTAAAATGAAAGTGCTGTTGGAATTTCTCCAATGAGAATTTTTTCCAATTTCTAGCTGTAGCTGGGGTCTGTATCGTTGGTCTCGTATTTTTTATAGGTAGGCTGATGTTGAATTCTATCCTAAAATGATCTGTCCATGTAAGAGGCACAATGCTGTTAATAATTGTGGTCTCGATATTCGTAAATATCAGATCCAGCCTGTGTCCCGCTCTGTGTGTGTCCTGGTTGACTATTTGTGTTAATTGCAGGATTTCCATGTTGTCTGCAAGATGCTTAGTAAGTGAGTTAGTATGTGACTCAAAATGTACATTGAAGTCTCCTAATACTAAGATGTTTTTATGTTTTAGACAAGCAGGAAGAATCTGAGAGAGAAGCTGAGTACTAAATTCTACTGTGCTTCCTGGAGGGTTATAGATAATAGCTCCTCCCATCAGTAGATAAGTGCCTAAAAAGACTGAGTAAATCATTACTTCATGTTTGCTACCCTGTGTAGGCACTTCTTGGGTGCAAGTGAACTTCTCTTTAAATAGCAAGGCTACCCCTCCACCCTTCTTTTTAGATCTATTGAGATTTAAGATTTTATACCCTATGGGGAGCGCCGTTGCAATGTCAGGAGTACTGTGGGTGTCAAGCCAGGTGTCCGTAAGGAACACTAAATCCGGTTGCATTTGATGTAAAGTGTCCCAAAGTTCAATAGAATGTTTAGGGAGAGATCTTGTGTTCAGATAAATGCAGGATATTTCAAGGTTAGGAGAATTTCTTAGAGTTAGGTCGTCTTTAGGTTTATTGTCCCATCTGCATCTCCGACAGCCAAATGGGCCCATGATGTTAGCGGGCTCCACTTTGGTACATTGAGGGTGGCCCTGTAGGGGTTTGGTATTAAGTAACATGAGATTGTCTTTGGAATAAGTTAGTCGCGGTGTATCTGACCTATCACTAGTCGGTGAGGCAGAGTTTGTAGCCCCTAGTCCCGTACAGGCGCGGACGGGCGCAGACGGGCTTGTCTTTGGCGCGTCTTTGACACGCCGTCGACGCGCCCGCTGCGCTCGTCCGCTGCGCTCGTCCGCTGCGCTTCCTGTGAGGGGAGTTCATTTGTAGCCGTAGAGGTGGGAGGGGCCGAGCACTGTGCCGCTCACCTACTCCTCACCAAAGATGGTGGCTTCCGTTCTAGTCCCCGGCAGCGCCTAGTCTGCTGCGATGGGGCGGGCAGGGTTCGTGGGGCGGGAACAGGAGGAGTGAAGTTTAATGCCCAGGTGAGCGTTCGCTAAGTTTTCAAACAAGTACCCAATTACGCTTTTAAAAATTGGGTCTTTTAAAAGCAATTCACATGCAGTACACAGTAACACTTTTAAAAATTAAATCTTTTAAAAGCTATTCGAAATTAGTAAAATTCGTTGTCTCACTCAAGCAGCAATCCTGGCTTCCGCCTCAGGACCTCAACAATCACGTGCACACTGTCAACCAAATGTCCTCCTAGTGATCAAAAATCACACTAGGGGATGCCAAATCTCACTTGTGTTCACCAATTTACCATTTTTGTGCATGCATGAGAAAAAGGTCCACCACCACCATTGGAGGAATTTGTTCAGAACTCTGTGTTACAAGTGTAACGTGGAGTTGCCAAATTCCACCAATTCAGCTGGCGTAAAGGAATATTTAGGCAGTGTGTTCCTGGTCATTCCCTGGAAAACAATCCCCAGGCATGGCAGGGCTCACAGCTACCCTAAGAGCATCTGAGCCCCTCCCATTAAAAGGGAAGCAAAGTCACTGGATAGTCAATGGTATGGTTGTCTACTACAAAAACCTAGTCGACCACGGTGATACCAACACAACTGACCTCTTGGAAAGCATGAGCAACTTCGGCCTCAAAAAACTTGCCACTGACCCCACCAAAATTGCAGGACACACGTGCTACCCCATTTTTACATCCAGTGACAGAGTCAAGTACAAACACTTTTGGCAGCTAACCTGGACTAACCACTACAGTGTACATTTCACCATCTAAGGATCTACCAACACTGGTACCACATCCCCCTGCCCTATGCACAGAAACTGGAAAAAGATATCAGAAAACCGGTGGTAGAACAATCTCAACTCCCACATCCCAGACACAACATTCGACCCAGAACAGGCTGCACATAACTTCTCCCCATGAATCAAGGAATGAACCAACAAAATTGCCCCAGCAAGCCAGCCAAACCCAAAGTACCTGCCAGAAGAGCCAAATGGTTCACCATGGAACTGAAATCCACCAAACACAACTGCCAGCAACAAGAAAGGAAGTGGTGTACTAGCAAAAAGACAGGAGACCACACAACCTTCAAGACAGCACTCAACCAGTACCACTGCCTCCTTAAAGAAACAAAGAAGAAAACCCTGGTAGACCGCATAGAAACCAGCACAAACCATAGAAATAAGCTCTTCACCATTGTGAAGGAATTTTCTGAACCCACAGCCATCGGTAAAAAACAATACCTCCCAAGAACTGTGTGTCATTCTGGCAGACGTCTGCCATGACGAGATCTTAGCCTTTTATGAAAACATCTAACCCCAACCCCCTACTGCAACAGCATCAGCTTATTCACACCCATGAACACAAACCCTGAATACCTGATCACTCATTGAGACCCTCTCACAACTCAAGCCAATTTATCCATCATGAACGCTGTATACACAGGAGCACCTATGGATGCATGTCCCCACCACATCTTTAACCTCGGGAGCAAGACAATTGGTGACAAGCTCCAGAAAGTCCTGAACACCTCAATCATCACAGCCTCCTTCCCTGAGAATTGGAAACATGCTGAAGTGAAGCCCCTCTCGAGGAAACCATCCGCTGATCCAGCAGAACAAACAAATACTAGACCATTTCCCTGCTCTCCTTCCCAGCAAAGGTTCTTGAAAAGGCATTCAACCAGCAACTCACCAAACACCTGGAACACTAAAACCTCCTGAACACCTCTCAATCCAGTTCCACAGCCCCTAGACAACCTTGATTGTAGCCAACAATGACATCAGGACTCTCCTGGAACATGTCAAAACAGCAGGCCTCATCCTCATGGATCTGTCAGCCACCTTGGACACTGTCTCCTGGCATTTCTTGATGAACAGACTCCACCAAATCGGAATTCAGGAAGACGCCCTCAAATGGATTGCCTCATACATCAACAGAAAAAAACAGAAATCCGTCTTCCACTGTTCACCTCAGAACCTAAGAAGATCATCTTTGGCATCCCACAAGGACTGTCCCTCAGCACCACCCTCTTCAACATGTACATGAACCCCCTGGCCACCACCATCAGATCGCATGGACTTAACATCATCTCCTACGATGATGGCACTCAGCTTATCCTCTCACTGTCAGAAGACCCCTTCACCACCAAAACCAACTTCCACAGATGTTTGAGGAACATTGCTCTCTCAAACTCAACATGGAGAAGATGAAAGTCCTCATCTCTGGGAACAAAACCTCGCCATGGAATGACGCATGGTGGTCCGCAGAACTCAGGCCACCCCCATGGTCTGACAGACCATACCCTCAATCTCGACTTCATCCTAAAAAGCAAGTTGTCTACGCAGAAACAGGTAAAAGCAGTCTCATCTGCCTGCTTCCACACCCTACGCATGCTCTTTAAGATTTTCAGGTGGCTCCCAATCAACACCAGAAAGACTGTCCCTCAGGCCCTCATCTCCAGCAAGCTGGACTAAGGACACTCTTTTTGTAGGAATCACTGTATACCTCCTGAAGAGACTGCAGACAATACAAAGCTCAGTGGTAAGACTCACCCTCGACCTCCCAAGATGGGCTTACATCACTCTGTGCCTCAAGAAGCTACACTACCTTCTGATGCAGAAGAGATGCCAGGTCAAGATGTTGACCCACACAAGCAAAGCCCTGCACAATGAAGGACAAGCATACATCTGCAAATTATCAACTTTCCACCAAATGACCAGGCACCTGCGATCTACCTCACTCTTCCCTGCAGACACCCTCTGAATCCGCCGAGTCAACAGCAGAGGACACTCCTTCTCCAACCTAGCAGGTAAAACCTGTAAAGACCTCTCCCTGCAACTTATGACCACCTCATTGCTCTGGGAATTGAGGAATGGACTCCAGACCTGACTGTTCGAATTAACAGAGCACTGCAAAGCAGCTAGCAACCCAAGAGCCTTGAAACCCTCACCGATGAGTTGCTGCATTTTATAAATCTTGACTGATTGATGATTGATTGACAACTACAACCTGGTGGTTTCTTCTCCCCGCAGAGCCTCTACTCTCTGCCAATTATTAGTGACCCACTGCCTATACTTGGAAGTATTAGAAGGCATGTCGACTTTGGCCACCCTCTCTCTGTCACCCAGGGAAAAGACGGTAACTTTAGCTATCTACCCCACACTAAGTGGAGCCATCTGTTCCCCACATGCTACACTGGGCAACCCATGGGTACCCTCACCACAGTAGGGGCTATACCCTCTTGGGGAACTTGACATCACCCTTGGTGTGGTCAAACTGGTAACACTAATAGCACTTGGGTACAAATTTAGTAGTGTTCTTATCTACAAACCCTTCTTTCTGGTCAGACTGGAGCTAGATCCCTTTTCCCTGTGTGTTAGTTTGGGGGCCTTGAGAAAACTCCTTTCTGAGGGGCATATCAGCAAGCGGCAGCGATAATTATCGTGCAAAATCCTAACGTCGCCTATCGCCGGATTCTATCGCCCAATCAGCGCAATATTTACAACGGGCATCGCCGAGGTGATATCAATCCCGGCGATAGCGGCGATAAGCAGGAAATATCGCTGGATTACCAGCGATATAACAAAACATTAGGGAAAACATTGTAAGTAGGAAGAAGTGGACTTAGCATTATGATCCACCTCCCATGCAACATATAGCTAAGTCGCGAAATTAGCAGGCGTAAGGAACCGGTTAGCGCTACTTTTAATGATGCTAGCTGGGTTAGCGATTTCCTAGTAAATAGGGAGAAACTGTGGTTAGCGATTATTCCCGCTGAATTACAGTCAGAAACGCCTACCTCATATCTCATTAGCGATGCGAGGCGCAAAGAAAATGGGCACAAAGGCATGGATTCACGTGTTAGCATGTCCATGCTGACAGGGCGATAGAATTATCGTTGCTTTTCGTCCGAAAACAGACGCTAATGCGGCGATTATTCAACCGCCGTGCCTTGTTGATATGCCCCTAAGTTTCTCTCCCCTTCCATCTTCTGGTGGAAACACTGCCCACCCTTTTGGGAGCTCCTAAGAGGTACCTTCTAGAAGATTTTAGTACTGACCTGGAAGGCCTCCTCTTTAGCAAGCTCCCTAGAGTCGGTGATCTTCCTGTCTACTAGGTGCTTTCGCAGCTCTGTAAAATAAGTTTTGATCATATGCTCCCTCAAAGTTAAGTTGTACAGCCCAACTTAAGTTTCAACTTTGCTTCCCCTCAACCAGTCATTCAGTGCCTTACTGGAATAGTCCAAGGAATCCACCCAGGACTGGTTTGAGAGTGTTTGGCTATCTCTGAACTTCTGACAGTATTTCTCAGGGGTTCATCCCAAATTTAGGATGGCATTTGTATGGCCCCTAACCTCAAGTGTAAGAAGTGTGTCACTTCCCACTGTAGGCATGTGATTCCAGATGCTAGCCCTCCAATAGATCCTTTGCATTCTCATGGCCACCTCACAGGCAAATACTATTTGTCTATGCCATCTCTGACCACATAATTGGGTACCAGATCCGGTGGTGCGCAGGCCCTCACCTCTCCAAGAGAAACTGGAGATATTCTGCCACAATCACGGCTGGATTCTGAAGTTTACCTAGCTTAAGCTCCAGCTCCTTCATATTCTTCTCATGCTCCAGAAGTACTTTCTTTTCTGACAAGTCCCTCTCAACCTCCACTTTTTTTGGTGAGAACTCTCTTTGCCTCTGCCCTTTCTTTGGCCAAGGCCATCTCTGCCTCAGTCTCCCTCGCCTCTGCTTTCAACGTCATCTTGTCTACCTGTATTTTGAGCTCCCTCTCTATCTTCCGTTCCCTTAGCTCCCCTGGGGATAAAACCCGGGCAGACACATTGCTTCCTGCCCCCTCATGAGCATCCTCTGGGGACAAGTTGTTCTCCTCCTGCAGCTCAAGGCTCAAGTTTGTGTCTTCCTCATTATGTAAGTTAGCTCCCTTCACCTCAGGGCCACCCTCCTCTGGATGGAATTCCTCATAGGCTCTGAGGGCTATTTGGAGGTCTAACTTTATGGCCTTCTTGCTCACTTTCAGCCCCCTTTCTTGCAGAGCCTCTGCAGCTCAGACCTGCTGAAGGTGTCAATGTTGACCAGCTCCAACTCCATGGTCCACACAAGGGAGGGGCAGAGTACCTACATTTAGAAAAAGGAGAAAACAGCCAATAGAAAACTAAGAAGAGCTTAAAAGTGGTCAACTCTCATGTCACATTATTTTTATCGGATTTTTTGGTTACACACATCACTGTAGGGTACTGCACAAACTGAAGTACTGGATTCCCCCACTGCCACCAATGTGAGAAATTGGGTAGTTGGTTGAATGGAGTGTTAACCGTGCTCAAGGTACAGACTCCAATCTCTGTCAGGTCAAACTGCAAAAGTCACTAAATTAACCCTCTGATAGCTTGGCATAAAAGCAGGCAAGATTAACTTAGAAGCAATGTGTAAAGTAATTATGCAGCACACAAACATTAATAAAGTGAAAGTACAACACAAAAAAATCCCACACCAATTTAGAAATGCTAAATAAATTGTAATATATTATTTGACACAAAAAATAACAAAAATCTAATCAGTAGAACAAGGCTTATGAATTTCTAACATTTAAGATAAAAACTAGTGGTCAAAAGATGAAAGTGTCAACAGCAGACATGTAATCGCACAAGACTAGGTCAAAGTAACAAATTACTGCCAACTGCACTCGAGCATGAGTCAGATACAAATAGTGGATTGAGCCCGGTCGGCACTTTCCTTTGGACTTAGAAGAAATTCCAGCAAAATGTCTATTAAAGCATAGAAGTTAAATGGGGTATGGCTGCAGGCAGTGCATGAGGAGTTGGGAAGCTAACGAATTAAGTAACAGTGTTGATTTCCACATTCAGACTCAATGCCTGATTCCCAGTTTGACAGTCATTGTACTACAGTCGAAACAGCATCGGAATCATCGCCACCCAATTGGATGCCTGACCACCCTATTACGATGCATGTGGTTTCATAGACGAAAGACCACCATAGTCCCGCCTCTGCCATCAGGATATCTCAACCACGGTGGTGGCAGCATCGGCCAATGCATCTGTCGGAGGGCAAACCGCCAGTGTTAATCCGACCTAATCATGATGCTCCTTCATGCCGACACCAATGTGGCAGTCAAATCTCCACATTTGAGCTGGTGGAAAGGGAGAGATATGAGGCCGAAACTCACCTGTACTCAGATTCACACGTCCTGTGCTACCATGGGGCCGATCCTGCATGTACTGCTACTGCTGTTTCTGCTTGATGATGTCCAACTCTGTCACCGTCGTGGATCCAACCGACGGTACGCCACACTTTTACCCGTTTCCATTGACTCCTCAGCAAATAAATGGCAAGCATATTTTGTGGGCCCCATGTTCGGAAAAGTTCTGAATGTGTGACCCAATTACCATTCTATGATGCTCTCTTCACTCGGGTTTGTGAGCCCTGTCGCTACTTGCCTACTTTTAGCCCCAGGGGGGGCCTCGCAGGTGCCTCGCAGGAGCAGCAGCCAGCAGTCCCGGAGAACCTGCATCACTGCTGGGGTGGAACTTGATCCCCCAGCCGGCCCCGGTGAACACTTAGCGTTTGCGATAACGTCACCCTCCCTGCACCCTTCAAAGCTCCCCAGGCACTCCCGCAGCACGGGACACTTCACTCGGGCTTGTGAGCCCCGTCGCTACTTGCCTTCTTTTAGCCTGGGGGGGCCTCGCAGGTGCCTCGCAGGAGCAGTAGCCAGCAGTCCTGGAGAGCCTACATCACAGCTGGGGTTGAACTTGATCCCCCAGCCGGCCCCGGTGAACACTTGGCGCGGGAGGTGACGTCACCTTCCCTGCGCCCTTCAAAGCTCCCCAGGCACTCCCGCAGTGCGGGACACTTCACTCGGGCTTGTGAGCCCCGTCGCTACTTGCCTTCTTTTAGCCCCAGGGAGGGCCTCGCAGGTGCCTCGCAGGAGCAGCAGCCAGCAGTCCCAGAAAGCCTGAATCACAGCTGGGGTGGGACTCGATCCCCCAGCCAGCCCCGGTGAACACTTGGCGCGGGAAGTGACGTCACCCTCCCTGCACTCTTCAAAGCTCCCCAGGCACACCTGCAGTGCGGGACATGCACGGGCGTGGCCGGGGCATGCCCGGGCCCATCTGCGCCCATCCGCGTCAGATTGTGGCAGGGCAGGGCCACCTTATTTGGTTTATGGGATTTGTGTCTGGGCGGCTCTCAACTGGATCCGAAACTGGATATTGTATGGAAAAATTTCTTAGTGTGTTCTGAGCGCCGGTCTTGCAATTACCATCAATTACCCTAAAGAACTGAAAGGCGGAGAGACAACTAATGAAGTACCACATTATTTTTTTTTTTAAGTTGGTAGTGTGATCGTTATTTATAGAGATCGTGTTATTAAATGATTTTAAACCTGGACAATTAATAAGCAAGATAGTTAGAAGACTCAGCTAGGGTTTGTGTAGCTTACCAGTTACTTTCGGAGTGGGTATTAAATTGTATATTAATGATATATATATTCAGATGACTAGCACAAGTTGATTGGTTTTTTATCTCGATCGTATAGGTTTTTACTATTTATATTGGTGCCCAGCCCTCTTTTATTCTTGGCCTTGCGGTCTTAGAGTTTGTATTTTGCATTTTGCACTTTTACGCAATCGATGCACCTTATATCGCAGGCATTTAGCACTTTGCAATTGTATTACTGCAAATTACTGTATTACCTTAGGCCCTGTGGTATAGTGTTTGTATTTTGCATTTTGCACTCCTTCAGCACTCTAAGCGCTTTATATTGCTAGCATTTAGCTTTCTGCGGCTGTACAGAAAGCAATCTTGCACACTGTAGACAACTAACTAGGTCTCATCTTGCTGACTTTGTTTTGGGATTTTGTGACATATAATTAATTATCAGGATGTCGAAATGTAAATTACAAAAAACCCCTAAAACTGCAGTTGACCCCTCATGCTCTACCACTGATTCCTATCTAGTAAGGGCGGTAAGCGCCATTAACGTTGAAATAGATAGGGCGGAACGCCGCCTCTCATTAGGTGTAGGTACAGTGATGGCAGAAATAGCAGGGTTGGAAGTAGAGCCTATCCCAAGTAATGAGCAAGAAATTACCCCCCTTGTGAATACTGGGATTCTTGATATTGATCCAGATTTACCTTTACCACCCGAAGCACTAGGATCGCAATCACTTAGTGGCTCACCTACACCAAAAAGGAAAAAGAGCTGCTGGAAAAGTCAAGCGAAAACAGGGACCATTAGTGAAAGTAAAAAAGGTCCACTATCGAATATTACTGTCAAGGCATTGGAGAAACTCCCTGACACAGGACCCTTATCTGATGAACAAGCTAACCATATTGTAGCCCTTTTTACACTAAAATTAGAAGTATCCATTAAGCCACTACACGACAAACTAGATAAACTTAATGGAGAAGTTACCAAACTTAGTAACATATTAAAACATATTAGCGGATAAACAAGGGAGATTGTGAATGGGCCACAGGGGGGACCGTATGAGTACCCTAAACTAGGTATAACTACTGCTACTGTCAACACACTAACTAGCGCCCTAAGCACCACCAATAGGAATAATAAGGACTGTGAGGGCCAAGGTATTAACCTCCAAGCACCCAAAACCGGTGCTAACACGACCTCAACAGGCCCCAGACAGATAGCGACAAAGATTAACTACCCCTGCTATAACAGAGGGGACAGAATAGTAAGGGTACAGTCAACCCAGGCCACTAGCACACCAAAGGAGAGGGAGGAACCAGAGGGAAGAACTGGTCTGCCGATTAATCTACCCCCAGAATGCTGACCATATGTGACAGTTTTGGCGAATGTACCCCAACTATAGTCTGGCCAAAAGGAAACGCATGATACATTTTAAAAAACAAAGTGGTGCACTGGCTAAAACAAAACTGTGGTTTCCCTGTGGATCGTGCTGACCAGATACTCTTGACTAGAAGAGTAAACTGGATCGGCCCTTAAGAAAATCATTACATGGTGACTGTGTAATCATTAACTTTAGGAACCCCAATTGGGCCAGGACCACCCTGGAAAGAGCAGTTGCACTCCCACATAATGTTTTTAATGTATCACTTTTGCCTCTAGGCTTCTTTTATAGACATCTAAGGTCTTCTCCCAATATGGAAGGGGACCAGGAGCTACATTGAATTAAACCAGCAGTGTTACCTCAGCCGTATTATGGATTACCTACATTTAATAAGTTTTTACCACTTAGCACACTTGATGCAAATGATTGACAGGGCACTGCCCGTCTACCCGTTGGGTGGGGGGGTTTTGAAGGAACTGGGTCGACGGGCGTAGGGCTACCCGTTGGGGGGGAGGGATTTGAAGGAACTGGGTTGACGGGCGTAGGGCTATCTGTAGATAGTGTGCTTAATATGGACGTGCCAATTCTAATTATGCCTAAGTATCCATCTAGGGATATAAATCTACCTGCCCTATATTTATTAAATAAGAAGATAGTTGTCAGTGTAGGGGTTCACCCAGATGAAAACAAAGGGCAATCAACGGTAAAGTTACAAACCCACTTGTATTGCTCCCCCATATTGGTGAGGGAGAGTCCAGCAGTAAAATGAATGACCAACCCACTGAAAGTATAGGAAACCCCTCAGCCAGCGGCTATACCATCGTCACAGGGAATAGAGCCGGATTGGTAAGTAAAAAGGATATGTTAGGCTGGGGGGATTTTATTAATAAACATGACATAATTTGTTTACAAGAAACTTGGAGTACCGATCATGTTTATTTTGAAGGGTTTACCTCTTATGATTTACCAGCAACTTCCTCTATATTTGGCAGAGCGAAAGGCGGGCTGTTAAACCTTGTAATTTGCCCTTGAGAATTAAAAGGGATACCAATGTAGGGTACCACTCGCAGATACTGTGGTTACACCATAAAGACGGCTGGGATTTTTTACTGATTAATTTCTATAATAATATATTTGATTCTACTCGTCATAATGTAGTCACTGAATTAGAGATAGAAGTAGATAAACTGGTCACAGCAGAAAATAAAAATGTTGCTATTGTATGGGTCAGAGATTTTAACATCCCAATTTGTACTCTGTCTATGACTAAAGTCTGTGGGTTTAGTAGCGACGAAGGGGATGACTGTATACATTTCCTACATAACACCTATGGAGATACCTTAAACACCGTCTTGGCGAAATATGACCTTGATATTATGCAATGTGCACAGGACGGGGGTGGAAGGGAGATACCAACCTTTACCGGAAGAAATACAAATAGCACTATTGATCATGTAATAGTTAAGGGTGGGCGTAGTGGAGCTACGTGAAGCAGCGCGTAGTGTGCCCAAATCTACGCACACTACGTGCTCCGCGTAGCCCCACTACGCGCCACCCGCCTCCCGCCCGCCCTCCTTTTAAAACATACCCTAATTGTAAATTAAATAAAAGTAAACACACTTACCTGAAGCGCGGCGTCTCCGGGGCTCCCTCTTCCTGGTTTCCAACTTCTTCTGACAAATGCGCATGCGCGGACGCCCGCGCATGCGCAAGAAATGCGCATGCGCGGGCGTCCGCTGAGGAGATCGGGCCTGCCACTGCCGGTGAGGAGAGGGCCGCCGGACGCCGGAGTAGGCCGAAGCCATTACACTCATCACGTGACAGGGTGGACTGCTGAACGTCGCCCCGCCGCTTCACGATTGGTTGGGGAGGCCATGCCCCGCAGGCCACGCTGCCATTGGCTGCTGCGGGCTCGACTCCCGGCGGCCACTATGACCAGTCCCCGGGCCTCAGGAGCCATCGAAGGGCCCAAGATTGTCCCCTCTTCAGCGCGGAGCTCCCCGGCCACCCGAGGCCCGCCGGAGGCTCTACAAAGCTTTGCCCACCTCGGGGCCTGCTGCCAAGTCCCCCTTCACCCCCCCGGACACCGCCGGAGAGTTGGTCTTGCCAACGGGAGGGGCTCTATGAGAAGCGAGCCCCCGCCTGGAATAGGACGGCTGCAAGCGCTCCGAGGAGGCCGGTAGATCAGGTAATCCCTGGGGTGGAGGGCGGAAGGCCGGAGGGAGGCCTGGAGCTCGCCCCTCCCCCGGGTAGACTATCGTTGGCCCCCACTGGCCCCATGAAGGGGGAATCAGACGCCTCAGGGCCCCGTTGACTCCCGCATACGAAGGGCGGATTTGGGGCTAATAATCCTCAGATCAGGGGAATGTTAACTCGTGCCTGACCGGATGGTAATGCTTGTCTAATGACACGCTGATCTGGGCCTCATGTGCTGGTCCTTCTTGTCTCAGGGGGATATTGTTTGCCAATGCTTCAAGTTGGTTAGTGGCCTTAAAGGACATGTTGATTCTTGCTGCAATGCCCTGTTTAGCGCTCTAATTAAATGCCATGTTTAGCGACCTAATTAAATGCCATGTTTGAATGCCATGTTTAGCGCTCTAATTAAATGCCATGTTTGAATGCCATGTTTAGCGCTCTAATTAAATGCTATGCTTAGCGCTCTAATGAAATGCTATGGTTAGCGCTTTAGTGAAATGCTCTAATGGGATGCCAGGTTTATTTCTAATGAAATGGTCTAATGAAATGCTTTGATGAATACCTGACTCTGATCTAGATAAAAGCTATTTGATTTCTACTCAAACCCACTGGTGTGGTGTCAGTCATTGCGTGCGCTTCCTGTCTCAGTGGATGTGTGTGCTGTATGGTCACTTTACACTTAAGCCTTTGGGTGCCTACCTGCTCGCGCCAAGCTACCCCCAGGGGGACTGGTGACCCCAGTTCCTACAGCTAGGTATTAGAACTAGTAAAGGGGGAAAAGCACCAGGCCCGGATGGTGTACCCTTCAATGTTCATAAAACTGTGCCGGAACTGTGGGGCCCGATACTCACCAGAGTTTTTAACCCTACATTAACAGAGGGAGCTCCCACTACTTGGGGCAAATCCGTTATTATCCCCATTTATAAAAAGGGTAATAAATCGGAAGCCAAGAATTACCGACCAATTTCCCTATTAGACTCTTCAGTAAAGGTCATGAGCAGGGTACTACTAGTAAGACTGGAAGAGTGGGTTGCGGATAATGGGATACTGTCACAGGCTCAATACGGTTTTAGAAAGGGCTGGGCACGATTGAACAATGCACTAATTTAGAGCTTTTAATTGGAAAATATACATGTGCTAAACAAGGACGGCTTTTTTTATGCTTTGCTGATCTTAGCAGCGCCTTCGATTTAGTGGACCACGCTATACTTTGCCCAGTTTTAATCAATCTTCGTGCCCCGGAGCCCATTATTTACTTTTTAGCTAGGCTATATGAGAAATTATCGACCAGAGTACGGTATGACCAAAGGGGCGAATGCACCCCTAATTTTAACGTAAAAACATGGTATCCGCCAAGGCTGCGTCGTAGCACCATTGCTTTTTACCTTATTTATTAATGAAGTTGACGCAGCTCTTAACTTTACGCGGATGACGCTGTGCTTCTATCCAGAACACCAGTAGGCCTACAGCGGTTAATTGATGGGTTCGAAGATTTTATCAATGGGAGGAAGCTGCTGATTAACAAGGCCAAAACATGCACAATGGTCGGTGGTTTGAAACCCAGGAATATGAAATCCTTTTTTATAGATGGGAAAAAAGTGCAAAATGTAGACAATTTTTGTGATTTAGGGCAATCTTTCGCTGGTGACGGTAAATGGATGCATGAAATGTCTAATGTCCGGGCCAAGATGAATAAAAGTGTAAATGGGGTCTTTAGGTTCGCATCTAAATTGGGGGATCGCCGCATCAAAGAGATGACCTATATTTATAAAGCTAGATGCGCCTCTGTTGCACTATATGGCGCAGGGGTTTGGAGTCACCATCCCAGCCAAGTATTGCAAATAGAGGAAAATTCCTTCTTAAAAAAGCTCCTTTGTCTGCCTGCTTCAGCATCTTCTGAACTAATTCTAAGTGGGGCTCAATTACCTCTCAGACCTGAGTGCACTGAGACCCCTCCGGCTCTGGAGATCAATATGGTCAAAAGAGGAGACCATATTTACTAAATAAATTTTAAGGACTGCCTGGGATTGGACAATTGTTTTAAGATCCCCTGGCTTAAATATATAGCTAATGCTTATAGAGATCTATTCAATCTGATGACGTAACAGGGCTGTCTAAACAGGAGATAAAGAATACTTTCTTGTGCCATAAGAAGGAGTGCAGGTTGAGAACAGTAGGGAAGCAAACCACGTATCAGCTTTACCACTTGCATATAGATATTGATGGCTTCCAAAGCTATCTAACACAAGTCACAAGACCCTCACACCGCTTTGTTTTAACAAGAACGAGACTAGGCCGTGTTCACCACTTAGTAGCGTTTCCCATAAAGAATCAGCGACCAGTCTCCCAGTGTCCATGTGATGGGCATACTAAGGGAGGACCTTGCACTTTCTACTTTTATGCGACTTGTACTTGAATTTTAGAATCGTCTATTTAAAACCATTGTTTAAGAAATATAACGTTAAAACCACCAATGCTGCTATGAGTCTACTGTTTACACTAAGAGAGCCTAAGATTTGTTTTTATGCTGCAACATTTAGGTGTCGATTCCGATCCGGGAAAAAGAATTTGCGTACGACTCGTATCCGTATATTTTTACGTACGAATCGTGCAAGTACCGTACAAACTGCGAAGTACGATTCGTACGTGAAAAATACATACGAATTGCGTTGGGAAAATGGTCCGAGAGGGAGCCGTACATTTTTACGTCCGAATAGCGTCGGGAAAAGTGTCCGACAGGGAGCCGGACATTTGTACGTGCAAATCGTAAAACAGAAGTCCGAGCGCGCAAGTACGATCCGTACCGCCCGTCTGAATACACAACCGCATGTAAAATGCCCCATACGGAGCGAACGCTGTAGCCTACATGTACATGGGTAAACTTGTGCCCAGATACGAGTCATACAGCCCCCCACACCCCGCACATGTCAGCACCATACCCCCGTTTGTCAGCACCGTACCCCCCCCGCACCGTACCCCAACACCGTAGCACAGCCCCACCCCTGTACGCGCTGCACCCCAGGCCCGTCTCCCAGCCCTGCACCTGTATGCTACGCACCCCAGGCTCGTACCCCAGCCCCGCACCTGTACGCCCCATACCCCAGGACCGTACCCCAGCCCCCCACCTGTACGCGCCACACCCCAGGCCCATTCCCCAGCCCCGTACCTGTACGCACCGTACCCCAACACCGTAGCCCAGCCCCGTACCTGTACGCACCGTACCCCAACACCGTAGGCCAGCCCCTTACCTGTACGCACCGTACCCCAACACTGTAGCCCAGCCCCGCACCTGTACACATGTACCCCAACACCCTAGCACATCCCCGCACCTGTACGTACCATACCCCAACACTGTAGCACAGCCTCGCACCTGTAGCACCGTACCCCAACACCTTAGCACAGCCCCCCACCTGTACGCGACGCACCCCACACTCGTACCCCAGCCCCGTACCTGTACGCACCGTACCCCAACACCGTAGCCCAGCCCCGTACCTGTACGCACCGTACCCCAACACCGTAGCCCAGCCCCGTACCTGTACGCACCGTACCCCAACACCGTAGCCCAGCCCCTTACCTGTACGCACCGTACCCCAACACTGTAGCCCAGCCCTGCACCTGTACACATGTACCCCAACACCCTAGCACATCCCCGCACCTGTACGTACCGTACCCCAACACTGTAGCACAGCCCCGCACCTGTAGCACCATACCCCAACACCTTAGCACAGCCCCCCACCTGTACGCGACGCACCCCAGGCTCGTACCCCAGCCCCGTACCTGTACGCACCGTACCCCAACACCGTAGCCCAGCCCCGTACCTGTACGCACCATACCCCAACACCGTAGCACAGCCCCGCACCTGTACGCACCGTACCCCAACACCTTAGCACAGCCCCCCACCTGTACGCAATGCACCCCAGGCTCGTACCCCAGCCCCGTACCTGTACGCACCATACCCCAACACCGTACCCCAGCACCCTCACCCAGCATCGCGTATGTACGGACCTTACCTACGCGAAAATGACTCATACAGAACCAGGACACTGTAAAACAGCACAAGGAGGGTCAATTTGACTCGCAAAACACCACAAAACACGTCAACATGACAAAATACATCTCTATGACTGACCTGGCACATCCAAACAGGCAAACAGAGGCCCTAAATCACAACCACCTCTTATAACACACCCACCACCAATTCAAACCCAGCCACACCCACAAATGGACCAATAAAAAAAGGGCCCACACACACAACCCATGAGCCTTTGCAACAGACTCACTGCTGCCAGACCCCACAGACAAACAACTGCACCTTACTCACACCTTAACTACACCTTCACTTACACACCTTCACACAACCTCATTCACAAACACCCCCTCTTCACATTCACACACACACCTACACCTTCACACCCACAACCATCCACACCCACACCCCACACCATGCCCACAGACAAGAATCCAAAGTTCACAAGGGCAGAGCTGGACCTCCTCGTCAACGAAGTCATCGGAGTCGAGCCACAGCTGTTTGGAACATTGGTCAGACAGACCAGCATAGCCCAAAAAACAAGCCTGTGGCAGAGGATCGTCGACAAGGTGAATGCTGTTGCGCCCATCCGAAGGACCAGGCATGAATGCCAAGCCAGGTGGTACGATCTGCGCAGGGCAGTCAAGAGGAAGATGAACGAGGAATACGCCCAGAGTAACATCACTGGAGGTGGGCTGCCCCGCAGACCCGTACATTACCATCCCTGGGAGGAGAAGGTGATGGCCATGCTACCGCCGGTGGGAGTACACGGAGTCGAAGGAGTCGCAGAGCCTGGTGAGTACACAAACAACTCACGTAACATGGGGGGAATGCCATCCTCACCACAAATACACCAAATGCACGCAACTTCCCCCAAGCCCTCACCGCACACAACCACACTCTAAAACCACGCTCATGCCACTAACGTCTCAATGCCCCATTCACAAATAAAGGCAATGCCATGTCCCAGGCCACACCAACCACAAACCCAAGACTGGATGTCCGAGATGCTGGGCGGGTGGGGCTCACACAACACATTGTGCAACTCCGAAGCAGACACCAATGCCCTCAGCCCATATGGCCTAGGTACATGGGCTAGGTACATACCCATGCACTATGCCCAATGCACAGGGACTGGCAAAGTACTGACAAGGTAGCTGACACTTGGCCCTGCTGTATGCAGCACAAGGCCCTTCTGTGACCACTGTACACTCAAACACCAACTACACAAGCTCAGATATCTAGCACAGGCACTCAAACTCACTGTCATGCCAGCATGCACCATGAGGGGACAGACACATCACCTGGGAGACCCAATGACAAATCACCCTACACCCAACAGCAGGCACGGTCCCACACCCCCCCCTCACACAAGCACACACCCCCGGGGCAGGCAACGGAGTTACCCACTCCCACAATGGACATGTGACACAACAAGACCAATCCATCGCCAAATAAGCATCCGAGCCAAAATTCTACTGGTCAAACACTCAGGAGAACATACCAAACTGTCCCCCGCTACATACCCATCCCCAAGTGGACATTGAGAGGAATGCTAGGCACATCCAACTACCTGGAGGATCTATGACAACTTGAATATGTATGAGACATGGATGTGGCATGAAACAGCATTAACATTGTCTCTCTCTCACACACAGGGCAACGTCATCGACCTCCCCCCAACAATGGGGGGGAACAATCACAGTCCCAGGCTCAGCGTGAAGATGATCCCACCGGCAGCGACGACTCTCACCACTCCGTGGATGACCCCAACCAACCTGGCCCCTCTGGTGCCCAAGCCCCTGCAGCACCTGCATCAGGTACATCTGTGCCAACCACCACCCCAATTCCTGCCACATCCCAGGAGACACCCAGGAGCCCTGCTCGCACTGAACAACACAGCCAGTCTGACCAGGAGGGACAAGGTTCTCCGGGCACCCAGGAGGAGGCAGACAACCCCGATAATGCCATCCCTCAGGGGTCTCGTAGACCCGATGTGCCCACAACGGCAGGCCAGGCTCGTGTGGGCAGGGGTGGTGGGAGTGGAGGCAGGCGGAGGCGCAAACCTGACCAGCCAGCTGAGGGAACCGGTATGTCACACATACGCCACATCCTGGACACATACCGGCGTGACACCAGGTGCATCAGCCAGGTAGTGTCGAGCCTCACAGAGATGAAGGGGACCCTCGACGAGATGAAGAACCTGCAGGCCGAGCAACATGCCAGTCAACAACAACACCAAGGACAGATGGAGGCAAGACTGGCTAAGCTCCTGGCGGTGCAAACGGACATGAGCCGTTCACTCTGTCGGATTGCCGACAACATGGGCAACCCTCCCTGTGACACCAGGCGAAGACCAGCACCAGCCACAAGGAGGGAGGAGGAGGAGGATTCGTCCTACGGAGCATCACAGAAATTGTCAAGGCCTGCATCTGAGGGTCCCCGGAGGAAGGTGGGTCGTCCACGGAAAAGACCGTGAGAGTCACCGGACCATCCACATCTCCCAGGTCACCTGGCCTGGCACCTGGCCCTCTGGCGCAACAGCACCACCTCACCCAATGACATTCTCTGCCACATGGACTTGCTGGTCACAGTCTGACCAATGATGACCAACACTGTGGTCTGGACTCTGATGACTCCAACTGACAAGGATGCCATCTCCCCCTGTGAACTTTGGATTCTATGCACCCGGTAGAGCACCTTACTTCATCCACCAAAAGAATCACCCCACCAAAAATAAATACTTTATTTTGTCATGAGATGTTGCTGTCATTTGGCATTATTCACCAACATATGTGTGTGTAAATGTCAAACTATGCCTGAGTGTTAAACTAACTCCACACATCCATACCCTGGGATTGGAGTCTGGTACAGGACACACATGGGTCACAATGTATCATTCAATGCAGACATGGAGCACAATACTCACCTGTGATAGCCTCAAGCTGCTGAGGGGGTGCATGCAATACTGTGCCGACAGACCTATTTGGAAGAGTACCATTAAGGCATAGAGGTCATGCCTCATTCGGAGGTTCCCGGGGAGGGAGTCCCAGGTATGTGTTCCCAGGTGGGAGAAGTATGTCCTGCATGCTGGAGTACGGTGGATCGGAAGAATGGTGGCCAGGTCAAGGTTGGATGCACGGAGATGGCACTACGGGGTCTCGGATGACAGTGGTACAAGGTTGGTGTTGGGTCGGGGTTGTGGCCTGCCTCCTGAGTGTGGGTGGGGAGTCTGAAGGTCATCCTGCAGAACACAGTGATCCATTGCAGCTATCTCTGCTGGACGGTGATGTGGCTGGGGCGCGGGATGTTGCAGCTGAGGTGTGCAGATGCAGCCTGGATGTGGACAAGTGTCCTGGGAGTTTGGATGTGGCTGCCCCATAGAGGGCAGGGCAGTATTTGACACAGATGTTGTCGTGGACCTGGGGGATGGTCCTTCTTTCCTTGGAGTGGATCTATCTGGAGATCATGTGCATAATGCAGAGGGTGTTGCAGTCTGAGGCACAGATGCTGGTGATTACCATGGCAAATGTGAGCAAGCAATCCATAATGCACACCATATTGTGTGCATGGACACTGGGTGCTTGTGCGGGGCTACTGCGGGTGGGACACAAGCAGTTGACCCAGCTGTAAGGGGACAATCCTCAGATGTTGACCTCAGTCCTGTACAAGTCCAGCTTCAGGTGGCTGCTGTTCTGCCATTCATCAATGGATCTCATGCAATCTGGAATATTGGAACTGGCAATGTCTGCGCCCTTGGTGAGGGTGAGGAGCACCTGGCTATCAATGGCATACGAGTTGATGATGAGGTTGTGTGCGCATGTGATGGTGGAGAAGGGGGTCCTGGACACATTGTAGTTTGACACGCTGACAGATGATACCTGTGCCATGTGCCTCACAACGACAGCATACTACATGCAGAAGCCTTGAGTCCCACTCACATGTGACTGCCGGGGTACAGAGCCGGTGGGGAGTAGGAGGGACATGACCTGGTGGGTGTGACAGGGCCTGGAAGGCGCAGCAGCACTGTGTAGGCAGTCGGAGTTAAACACTCATCATGCAAACGTGTTGTGTGTGCGCTTAGTGTATGCCTAAGAGCTGGCGGCAGATGTGTGGATGGACATTGCTTGGAGGGTGGCTGCAACATCAGACTGTAGTGTGATGTGGGTCATGCAAGGACATGAGGCTCGTGCAATGTGCACGTTGCATGTGCAGACGGTCCAGCCTTTGGGACGGCGTGGCCGCAACTGTGGCACAGACAAGCTGATGACAGCCAAATGAATGGGTTGATGGAGGAAGGGAGGAACATCTTTGATGTGTGTGTGTTGCCAAATCAGGAAACTTTGTGTGCCCTTGCTGCAGTGGCTACAACAGGAGGCGGCATGTTCTGGGAACTATGCCACAATTTCCACAGAAAGACTAGCATGTCAGAAATGACTGCTGCAACAGTAGTATGTCAAGGAAGGAGTGACCGGTTTTCAATGGCACACCCAGAGACAAATGATGCACAATCCCCAAAGATGACTGACACCGGATCATGAAACTGAAGGCCAAGCTGCGCACAGGAAACACACCCCAGAAGGTGTTGACGGCCTGTTGTGGGGGACCAACATACCAAAACACATATACAGCCATGGACGTCATGCAGAATAGAGAATCAAATACATGTAGAACAGCATGCAGGTTGCTAATCTACACATAGACTCATCTGCACAATCCTTGACAACCATGCCAGAGATGGTGCATGCACAGTGGCAAGAGACCTGCATTGACAGAGATGAGGCACCTTGGAGGCTGAGGAACACCTTTATTACTCAGGCTCACACCTATGGAAATGCATTAATATTAACAGACTCACATGGTTTTTTGGATTAACATGTGGGACCTACACTGGACACCCTCTTCGCACCACAGATACTGTCAATCCATGGGAGTGGCACACACGTGAAGGGGGTGAGCCAAACATCCCCTGCTGCACACGGAGAGGCTGCAATTCCCCATTGAGCCTCTCATGGGGATGTCCCGCAATATGTCCACCCGTAGCCTCCCGTATGTTTCCGAGGGAAGTTGTACACACATAGATGCCTTCATCAAAATCCACAATCCCATAACAGATGACTGTCACGAAGTGTGACTATCAATTCATGTGAGTCATGCTACATGTTATGTGCCCCATGGTGAGTCGACATGTATGCATAGTAACAATACCTGCACAGGAGCAGTGCCCACACATTACAAACAAATACCACACCCAAAAAGCCTTGCTGCAATCCTTACCCAAAGGAGACTTCTCACCATGTCCGTGCATGTAACGCTGATTCAGCACACGTTGCATTACTCATGAGGAATAGCAGGAGCACAACGATGCCACGAGCAGACAGCATGCACAAATACCTGGGGATGAGAGACACACAAGAAGTCAGGAAACACATAGTCATCCGCATGCATGGTCATGTACTCTACATGAATAAGGTTGACACCATGCTAGTTGTCAATTGAGTGTGTCAGCTAAAATGTGTGGAATGACATCAGCACTCGAGTGACACATCAGCACTCACCTCAAAGTCACTTTGCATACAGTCAGCTGGACACACACATTGCAACACATGCCACACAAGGCTCGAAGCGTGCACACTCAGACCCAGGGACTCACCATTATGAGAAGAAGTTGCGTATGAGCTGACTCCGGATGTCCTCCTCCTCCTCCTCCTCCTCCTCCTCACTTGCCTCGTGACCAAGGCCCTCATCCTCCACGGGTGGATGTTCCTGCTCATCGGGATCCAGGATGAGTGACACAGCTTTCTCCACTGCCATGTTGTACAGTATGCAGCACACAAGGAAGATTTTGCAGACCTTCACCGGTGCATATGGGAGGGACCCGCCAGTCTTGTGGAGGCAACGGAATCGGCTCTTCAGGAGGCCAAACGTCCTCTCAATCACTCGCCTGGTCTGCCCATGGGCGTTGTTGTAACGGTGATCTGCAGCTGTTCTTGGTTTGCGGAGAGGCGTCACCAGCCATGGCATGTTGGGATAGCCAGAGTCCCCTACATGGAAACATCATGTAAAGAAGTGGGTCAGGAGATGCCGTCACATACTAAGATACCGCTGAATACTGGACAAACCACCAACAAGACATGCTCATTCATTGTGCAGCTGCAGCATCATTTCTGGCACCCTGCTACGCCTCATGATGTAGGCATCGTGTGCTGACCCTGGAAAACGTGCACAGACATGGGAAATCACCATGTTAGCAAGACACACCACAAGGGCATTAATGGAGTGGTAATGTTCACGGTTACGAAAGGCTACATCCTGTGCCTGTGGGGCATCCCTCCCAGGGCATAGAACTCACCCTTGATACCTGTCAACTGCTCAGGAGTTGGAAAATGGATGAATTCATCCAGGTGCTCCAACATGGCTTCTAAAACATCATGCAGGACATGGCTGAACATGGTCTGGGACATGCCACCCACATCAGCTATGGTCAATTGAAACGTACCATTGGCAAAGAAATGCAGGGCTGACATCACCTTCATCTTGGGGGTCAGCGCAGTCGGATAACTGTGTCGCGGTTGGAGGTGTGGGGCCAGCCTGTTTGTCAGGTCCACAATTAACTGTTGGTTTAATCTGTAGCGGCGTATGCAGTCACGTTCCCTCATGGCAGCCAAGTCTGGCATTGGTCGGGGGAAAGGCGGTGCCCTGCAGAAATTTGGAAGGAATAACGAAGATTGAGTACATTACTACACCAATGTCAATGAAGTGAGCACATGTTCAACAGCTAATACACATATGCTACATACAGAGTCTGGTCTGTGCAATACATCCTGCACACGTATGCCAGCCAGGTGATACTCCTACCAAGATCCAGCTACAAACGTGGATTGTCAAGGTCTATATGACATGCCATGAAAGTAGCTGTGAGCCAGTGTGAGTGAACAGCCAGACACATTACAGGAGTGACATACATCCACATATGTGCATGTGAAGGATGTTATCTCATACAGACAGCTGCCGGGAAGCTAGACGCACAGGTCACATGTCATGGAAAAAGGACATACCACACACCTTGCCATGAAGAGGTACATGTCAAAATGATCACACAGACATTGAGACTATGCTGATATGTCCTAAGCTTGCAAGTCCCTGTTCGATGCATACAGACAAACGTTACGTGTTATTCCACATGTGTCCTGGTGTGCGTAATAGTGTGACATGGGCATCTACACACAGACACATGTTGGATGCAGCTACAGCAGATGCCGTTGACAGAACACCAACAGCAAGATAATGGAAACACATGACACACACATGACATAGTCACATCGGGGCACGCTGGTAGTTAGATGTCAGGTGTCATCATCCGTGTACCTGGCATCAGGGGACAGTTGCGGGTGTTGGTGACTGTGCCATGCCAGTGATGCAGTGCTTGACAAGTTTGAACTACATGCACACATGTAAAAGGTGTGAAGGGGAAGTGCCCCACATAGTGCCCCATCACACATGACATGTGTACACAGGTCATCACACAACTATTGGGTTAAAACATGAGGAGACATGTGCCAGCTCACTGCCTGACATGCCTAGGCCCTACACATGAAGCACTGTACTGACAATGACTTGATATCCATCCTTGTGCAAGTCTGACACCTCCAGTCCTTTCCTGTGCGCCTCCTATCACCAGTGTGAGCTGTGAAACGCACCGTACACATGCTCTGAGGGCGTGTGTATGGTCATATCACTATATGGGTTTTGGGTAGGAGTACGCGTATGTGTACGAACCGTACACACGTATGTGTACACACTGGTCCTATCCCTATGGGAGTGTCGCCGTAGGCGTACGCCATAGAGATACAGCTCGTACCCGCGTGTGTAGGGCCCGTAGCACTATGGCAGTGTTGCCGTAGGCGTACGCCATAGTGCTACGGGCTGTACCCGCGTGTGTATGGCCCGTAGCACTATGGTAGTGTTGCCGTAGGTGTACGCCATAGTGCTACAGGCCCTACACACGTGGGTACGGCCCATAGCACTATGGCATACGCCTACGGCAACACTACCATAGTGCTACGGGCCCTACACACGCGGGTACGGCCCGTAGCACTATGGCGTACGCCTACGGCAACACTACCATAGTGCTACGGGCCCTACACACGCGGGTACGGCCCATAGCACTATGGCGTATGCCTACAGCAACACAACCATAGTGCTACGGGCCCTACACACGCGGGTACGGCCCGTAGCACTATGGTAGTGTTGCCGTAGGCATATGCCATAGTGCTATGGGCCCTACACACGCGGGTACGGCCCGTAGCACTATGGCGTACGCCTACGGCAACACTGCCATAGTGCTACAGGCCCTACACCAGGCGGGTATGGCCCGTAGCACTATGGCGTAGGCCTACGGCAACACTGCCATAGTGCTACGGGCCCTACACACGCGGGTACGGCCCGTAGCACTATGGTAGTGTTGCCGTGGGCGTACGCCATAGTGCTACGGGCCCTACACACGCGGGTACGGCCCGTAGCACTATGGCGTACGCCTACGGCAACACTATCATAGTGCTACGGACCCTACACACGCGGGTACGGCCCGTAGCACTATGGCGTACGCCTACAGCAACACTGCCATAGTGCTACGGGCCCTACACACGCGGGTACGGCCCGTAGCACTATGGCGTACGCCTACGGCAACACCACCATAGTGCTACGGGCCCTAAACACGCGTGTACGGCCCGTAGCACTAGAGTAGTGGTGCCCTAGGGGTACGTGTGAAACGCACCGTACCTGTGTGGGGATTTGAAATTTACAATGGGGACACATAAGGGACAAGTATTAGGGCCTACATGCATGCTGGTTGTCATGGATACCCAGTTTGAAGTTCAAATTATTCCATCATGTGGCCTGGAAAAAGCAGTTGGCCCCAATATACATTGTTGCAAAGTGGTTGTTGACTTGACATGATGCTGCAAATTCGAAAAAATGCTAATGCTGTCACTGGTGTATGTTTAAAGTGATTGGAGGAAACGTAGGATGCAAAGGAGTCTGACCAATCACTCTGCACTCCTGTTACTGAAATAGGCCAGCAAGGCAGATATAAGTCAGGCAGAACCCATGAGAGGGCACTTGCCTGCACAACCTTTGATTCGACACCACTGCTGCTGCTTGTGATTCCTCTGGCACCATGTCGTGGTCTGTGGAGAGGGCCCAGCCATTCACCCAGGAGGAGAATGAGTCGTTGCTGGACGTCATCCTCCCACAGTTCCCCAGCCTGTATGGTAGACCAGGGGTGCAGGTGAGTGCTGACTCCGCTACCTTTGACTGTGCCCCTTCTTTTTGTGACTGGCACTTCTGGCATTGTGTCCAGGTGTGACAGACATGAAATGTTGTTTAGAGTGGGTCCCGGGGGGGATGGCTCATGTCTGTCATGCAGAGCATGATGTGGCTCATGTGTGCACTCCTCACTTGCATTGTGCTTACTGTGACATTCACTGCATGCTGCATGGCACATTCAGCATAGCTAATCCTCTTGGCCCTTATTGTTCTATAGTCCTGAGGTGATTCAGTGTTCCCCCCGTGTGACAGGTGACTGTACCCACAGATGTGTGTGAGTTGAGTGGAGCTGTGGTGAGAGTGTCCAAATGATTTGGACATTGATGTGTGTGAATGTTCCTTGTCATGTGGGTGAGTGTCTATGTGGAGTGTTGCACCACAGCTGCATGGAGGAGGCAACAGCTCGACCCATCTGATGTGAGAAGTAAGCTGTGCTGTGTGTCTGACTTGCTTGGCTAGCCCCACGCCTGTGACACCCCCCAGGCAAGTGGCACATGTGCAGAGTGAGGTTTGTATCGGCTGTTGCCACTGGCAGGTGAATGATCTGTGCCTGTGTGTGTCTGTGTAGTCTGCTGTTGTTGGGTCAGTGGCCTGGGGCATGTGACTGCTTGGAGGTGCTGGCCATCAGCGTTGTGTTGCTTGTGATGTCCAGTGTGTGCCATGATCAGGGAGTGTGTCGCACCACTTATGCCACCTGTGTATTTTCAATGCCATGTAGTGCATTGGGGCTTCCACTGAGCCTAATGTCCCTATGACAAAGGTGCTATTCGTTGGCAGCATACTATGCCCTGTTTAACATATCAAAGATGTTCAAATGTGTGTCTCTGTGACATGGAGCAGGTGTAGTGATGTTGTCTCACTTTATCATCCTCACAGGTAACCACCTACGAGAAGGGGGAGATATGGAAGCGGGCCGTCAGGGCCATGAGATCTGTGGAGGGTCGCAGTCGGCGCCTGGCACATGTGAGGAAACGCTGGCAGGACATCCGGTGCTGGACCAGGAGGATCGCCCGGTTCCTGCTGGGGGACTCACCAGAAGGCAAGAACCGCGGGCGCCGGCGCCTGACCCACCAAATGAAGTGTGTCCTGGCGGTGGTCTTCCCTGACATGGATAGGCGGTTACAGGCGATGCGGCAGCAGCATGGGGGTAGGTACATGTGTGTTTGTTGTGTGTCACCAGCTTTGGGAAGTGCCCAGTCGCATCGATACACTGGCAGGGTTAATATGTGCATTGCATTTCCTGTTCCCCAAAGTCATCCGCTGCTGTTCTTCCTCCTTTCCCCTCCTTGACATTGGTTCCCTGGTCTGTGTGTAATCACTATTGCACATGCTGATCTAGGCTGGCGGTTGATCCAAGTGCCCAAAGCTTGCAGCATCATGTGTGGGGTTGGTCTGTGACATGTGTTGGGACCTTGCCTCTGCCCTGTCCAGTTCAGTCATTTTGGGGTCCATGATTGTTGGCACTGATGCTGAGTCTCAACATAGGAGTGTGAGGCTTGAAATGAACAGACTTGCAGCATGCATGACCGATGTTGTGGCCTCAGACATGATGTGCATGAGGGGGAGATATGCATAGTGCGGGGACGGTTGCTCCTGTTGGAGTCAGACCTATCCAGGACCATGGAGCAGTGTGGCCACTACAGTCCCCTGATACACCTTTTCCTAGGAATCATGTGTGCCATCCAACACTGTGGACAGTCTCTGTGTCTTCAGCATAGGCTGGGCTCTGTGGCATTTTACCCTGGCCTCATTTGTATTTACGTAAAGTGTGCTACATGTGTCCACTGTACAGGGTGACCCAATGTGGCTTGTGCATACTCACTGTGGCTAGTGCCTGTGCGTCTCGGTACCACTATCTGATGATGGGAGTTTGTCAATAATATGTGTGGTCAGCCCCACGAGGGAGGGTTAGAAGACACTTTGGATTTCATGAAGCCCATTTTTGTGATCCCAGATGAAGAGGTGTAAGTCCTTCCTCTGTCTCAATCACATAGTCTCAGGCAGGGGGGGGTTGTGCGGCCAAGGCCTACATGTCCAAACTTATGTCTCCTTTCCAGGTCTGGCCTGTCTGTGATGACAGTCTGAACAGACACTCAACAAGTATTTACCCAGTCATGTTGTGCAGGGTTTAATGTTTGTGCTTTGCAGCATGTGTCTAAAGTTTAGAGACATGGTTCCTGCTCATCCTTTTTTGGCAACAGTGTGTGGTCCAGATGCTGTGCTCAACTGTCCACAGACACTTGCTTCTCTGTATAATTCGATATCAAGTTATTTGCTGTTGTGTCATGCGCTCCATTGTTTCCAAGTGGCATGGTGGGTCAACCAACTGTGTAGTGCAGGGCCTACATATGTGTGTAGTATTGTAGATGTTACTCATGATGCTTTTAATGCTATGCACTGTGACCTATGTAATTTGGACTCATGTGTCATATGTATACAGGTGTCTGATTATTTCCTGTCTCTTCACCTTGCCCACAGCATCGTCGGGGGACACCGAGGGAGACACCGGCACGGACGTGGAGGAGGGATCCAGCACCGGTGCCACCAGTGCTGGGGAGTCTGGCGCAGCAAGTGGCACAGAGGGCGAGGGGAGTCAGGCGGAGGACCTGTCCAGTCCCAACACCGACTATGACGCTGACGGGTCCGAGGCTGAGCTCCCAGAGGGGGCGGAGGCTGCTCCCACAGCTGAAAGCAGCACTCCATCTCTCGCCGCCCTCTCCATTCCCATCACCGCCCTCCCACTTGCTCGGGTCCCTTCTGTTCATGCTAGGCGACAAAATGTCTCCTTCGTGCCAGGCACCGCACCCCCTGCCCCTGTCTCCCCTGCTGGCATAAATGCCGAGTCTGTGGACATCCTGCGGCAGTTGCAGGTTGGTCAGACGTCGCTGCTTAATGTCCTCCATGGCCACACCAGACTGCTGACACAGATGGTGTCGTACATGGAGGGCATGTCAGCAGCGATGTCTGACCAACGGATGTTGCTGAGGTCCATGCACAGTCCACACTTCCCACTCCCATGCCTGTCCCAAGCACATCCAGACATCCCCATGCACGCACGCCACCAGACACAGGCAGCACACCAACAGGGAAGGCCAAGCCCACACCTCCTGTCACGCACACACAGGGGGAAGTAGGCACACCCACTGGGTCGGGGGGAAACGGCAGACATGCAGCCACAGTGGGAGTCCGCAGTCCTCACAACCCACTTCCTCCAAAACCACTCCCCTTAGCTCCCCTGCCAAACAGTCAGACAAAGAGTCCTTCATGGCCAGTCTGTCCCTCAGCCCCAGTGTGACACCACCCCGCAAGTGGTCTTGGAAGTCCCCGGGCAGGGGAGTTGAGTCCCCCCCTGTCCACACCCTCCCCCGGTAGCGCTGCAACCCATCCCTCTGACCCCCCCCCCTCCTTGGGGCCTGTGGTTCCTTCGGGTGCAGGGGAGACGCTGGAAGACCTTGCGACCGTGTGCAGCGCCATCCTAACCACCACCTTTGGCGCTGCCCCACCCCCTGTGGTGGAGTCGTCCGTCCCTGCACCCACAACACCTACCCTTGCCCCTCCTGTCCCTGCGGTACCTGGTCCTTCCCCCCCACATGATGCCCCCCCATGTGGATGAAAATGAACTCTGAACTGTGCAGGCAAGCTAGGGGAGACGCGTCCCAATGTGTCCCCCCCCAGGAGTTCGCATATGGACTGGCCTCTGGGCCTTGTATATAGTGTACATTTCAATTCAAATATATTTTTTATGCTGAATAAAGCATTTTGTTTTTCATTTGCACACTAATGCTTTTCTGGTATTGCTGTTGGTGCTGCTGCTCCATGAGTTGAGGTGGTAATAATGTGTTAGGTGTCTGGGAAATGTTGTAGTGTGATGCTCATGGGGTGGACCCTGGTATCTGCGTGCCATCACAAGGTCTCTGCAAATAATCTTTGGTCATGTAAGCTCTTACTGTATGGTGACATTGTCCCAAGGAGTGTTCCTTCCTCTGTGGCACCTGACATCTTCCCTGCAGGGTGTTTCCCAATTGTTGTGCTGACCTGTGTCTACATTTCCTTGGTGTGTGACAGATCCCATCAACTTTGGCCATGCCTGCTCAGCAATGTCTCCGCCTGCATTGTCTGTGTCATCCTTGGTAGTCACTGTAATTGTGTATGGAGTATGTTGCCATGGCTTCATGTGGACATGGTCCCTTTTCCGCACTACATATGTGTTACTTGTTCTGCAGGGTATTTGGGCACCTGACTGACAATTGTGGGTATTGTATCTGTGGGTACTCCACCCTTTTCCTTCCATGGGAGGCAACAACTTGTTGGCTGCCCCAGCACCTGTACATTCCTATCAGTCCTGGAATGTGCGTGACAGTGTGTGTTCCCTTAGGCTCTCTTAGTTTAGTAGGGTTTAACATGAGTATACAGTCTTGTTGCATGATCTCAGTGTGTTTATTGTGCTGCCACTGCCAGGGGAGGGTATGCATGTGTAATTTGTCATCACACCCACATGTGGTGTGTCATGCAGTGGGGCAAGGACATCCATCCTCATGGGAGTGGGACACTGCTGTCAGTGATGTGTTGTCATGGCACTCTCAACATAGTCGCACATTGTGGATGCCTTCATGCACCCATAGAGTTTTGGTCATCGGAGGATGATGTACACACCCCCATGTCTCTGTCCACTGCTGTGAGTCCTCTGCACCCACCCCTCATATGTCTGGGCACTGCTGGGAGTGATAGGCACCCACCCCTCATATGTCTGGGCACTGCTGGGAGTCCTCTGCACCCACCCCTCATATGTCTGGGCACTGCTGGGAGTGATAGGCACCCACCCCGCATATGTCTGGGCACTGCTGGGAGTGATAGGCACCCACCCCTCATATATCTGGGCACTGCTGGGAGTGATAGACCCCTCATATGTCTGGGCACTGCTGGGAGTCCTCTGCAGCCACCCCTCATATGTCTGGGCACTGCTGGGAGTGATAGGCACCCACCCCTCATATGTCTGGGCACTGCTGCGAGTCCTCTGCACCCACCCCTCATATGTCTGGGCACTGCTGGGAGTGATAGGCACCCACCCCTCATATGTCTGGGCACTGCTGGGAGTCCTCTGCACCCACCCCTCATATGTCTGGGCACTGCTGGGAGTGATAGGCACCCACCCCTCATATGTCTGGGCACTGCTGGGAGTCCTCTGCACCCACCCCTCATATGTCTGGGCACTGCTGGGAGTGATAGGCACCCACCCCTCATATGTCTGGGCACTGCTGGGAGTGATAGGCACCCACCCCTCATATGTCTGGGCACTGCTGGGAGTGATAGGCACCCGCCGCTATGTCTCTGTCCACTGATGTGGATCGTAGCACGACGCCCACCCACCCGCCTGCACCCTCGGTGCAGTACACTGCTCACCTGGGCATACACCCCCCCAATATACTGGTCAGATGCTGCACCAGGCCCTATCCCATCATTCATGGCGTGTGTACGCCTTGTATCAATGAAGTGCTGGTGCCCTAGGGGTATGCGTGATGCGCTCCGTACCCACGCTTTGAGAACGTGTGTACGGGTTGTACCACGCGTACCCCTACGTCACCCCAAGAATGGTGGTACGGCCCGTACCCAGGCCTTTAGAACGTGGGTACAGGCCGTACCCCCAATGTTGGGGTGCCATAGGGGTACGGCCCGTACCCAGGCCTTCAGAGCGTGGGTACAGGTCGCACCATGCGTACCCCTACGTCACCCCAAGAATGGTGGTATGGCCCGTACCCAGGCCTTTAGAACGTGGGTACGGGCCGTACCGCCATTGTTGGGTTGACGTAGGGGTAGGCGTGGTATGACCCGTACCCATGCTCTTAAGGCATGGGTATGGTGCGTATCACAATTGTTGTGGTGATGGGACACGTCCACGTCCACTTCCGTTGTGGCAGGACGCAGGCCTTGGTGGACACGCACCCACCCCACGAAGTGACCAGACCCTGGAGGTAAGGTATGTACAGGGCATGTTTACTTGTTAACTTGGGTGGGGGTTATGTTTCCTGCCCCTGCCCCCCACCTTTGCCCCTGGGTGTTGTTCTGACCTTCTGCGGCGTCTGCGTCGGTTCCTGTGCACCAGGTCGTAAGCTGTGAGGGCCGGGATGACACGTAGGATGGGGTCCATGGCTGTCCGTCGCGTACAGGTGCTCCTTCTTCGTGTCGTCCTCAATTTCCCGGGAGTTTTTGGCTGCCGTAAAATATTTGCCGTGCGGAGTGACGTAGGCACGAATCGTACTTGCTGGTTCGTAAAACGCTGCCTGACTCCGTCCGGACGTCACGTACGTGATGTTCCGGATCGGAATCGTGGGTATTTTTTTGCCGGTTGGTGTTTTGTACGACTCGTACGGAAATGGTATTTCTGTACGAATCGTACTTGCGGGTTTGTAAGGTGGTTTTCCCGGGTACGAGTCGGACGGAGAATACGCTCCGTACGACCATTCGTACCCGGGTTTTACAGGATCGGAATCGGCACCTTATTGTAAGATCAATTAATGTGAGAAAAAGTATGATGTTTTAATATACTTATGAACTGTGATTGAATTCTTGGTGCTTTTAATGAAATTGGATTTTAGTATCTGTGTATGTACCTCTGCTTTTATGGTTGCTACACTTTGACCGAATAAAGCTTATTGAATTGAATTGAATTGAATTGATGCTCTCTTTGGCCATGTCACTGCACAGGCACACTCTAACAAAATCGACACGTATTTATATCTAATAATTAGGGATGACGATGTGTGCATTAAATTGTGTCACACAACAGCACCTCCCATCAATATCACAGCTTTTTATCTTGGTGAATCCTCACATTGCTCACATGCTAGTTCCTGTTGTGATGTGTCATGAAACTCAAACACACCTTCTCTGCTAAAACTCTGTAATGGACTCTCACACGTTGCCCACATAAAATGGTAATGTGCGGTGGATGTAATTCCAAATAATCAGTGGGAGAAGCATTCAAAGGTCACAATGTAAAAACATTCTGCAGTATAATGTTGCCTCTCCCAGGTGGACCCCTTGAAAGGAGGGGCCATGAGTCACAATCCACTTAGTACATTCTTCAAAATCTCTATTTACACAGGTCCTGTGGGTTAAATTATATCAAGGACAACCAATAGCATGACCAAGTGTCATGTATATGTGGGAACTGTGGAAATGCAAGTCATTAAAGTAAACACAGCAGTAACAGCATTTGTTCCACATTTAGATAAGGTAGGGGTAAGACACACACATGAAAATAGAAACATGTCTATAATCATTTCAGAAAATGTATGACAATTTAACACCCTCCATGTGTGGATAAACAAATAACTAACTTGCACACATCAAACATATATCCAACCTATATCACAGGGAGTAGTGCAAGGTAAATGATGTTGACATTGGCCAAGATAAGCTAAAAATACTTATCACATGAAATACCAACCAATGCAATTTCAGGGCCAATTGGAATTTATCCTGCATATCCGTCCAGTGACCATTTCCCCTTGTTCTGTGTAAGTCCAGCACTGGTTCCAAGTTCAGATCATACTGTACACTTCAAATGGCTCATCAATCAGGGTGAAACAAACACAACTGTAGTTACACATCCCAAAGTATCCAATAACATCACATAGTCAGAAAAGTAATGGCAGGACTTATGCGTTTTAAACCAAGCAAAGATTTTTATTTCTACAAAAATGTCCATATGGAGTAAACCAAAGGTCAAAGGCCAGTTCATGAACACATCTTGTGGTCCAGCACACTGCTGAGCCACTAAACTTGCCCTTCAAGACAATGCCAGGTGAACCTCCCCAGGAAGGGGAATCTAGTGGACAGTCTAGGCACCTCACTTGTGAGTGGTGGATTTGGTTTTTTGAGGGGCGGGCCTGACTTTGGGAGGGGTATCTTTGCTTCTGGGAGGGATTTTGGTCTTCTTCTCAGGGGTGTGCCTGGGTTTAAGGGTTGGAGGATCGGTTTTCTCAGGGGTGGTTTGGGATGTGGAAGGGAAGGGTTGGTGTATGGAAAGGGTTCATTTGACTTTGGGATGGGGGTCAGCTTTGACAGGAGTAAGGGCAAGGACACATAACAATGCTTTCAAGGGGAAAATGAGCAGGATGTTTGGGAGGGAGTAGAGGTTGGAAGGTAGAGGGAGTGGAAGTGTCAGGTGTGGGTGTGTGTGTGTTGTTGGTGCAGGTACCTGTGTGTCTGATGTATCTTGTTTGTGTTTTGTAGGTAGCTGTTGTGTGGGTGAATGTGTGTGTTTGCATTTTTTGGCAGTGTGTGATGTGGAAGCGTTGGTGAGGCTGGATGTTGTAGATGGGTCCGGTGGTACAGGTGGGGTATCTGTCTGAATGCTGGGTGTGGTGGGTGGGACTGTGAGTGCCGGTGTGGTGTCTGGCACTGCTGGGGATGGTGGATGACTCTGTGGGTGTGGGTGTGGCACCTGTATGAATGCTGAGGGGGTGGATGGGTCTGCGGATACAGGTGTGGTGTAAGGGGAAATGCTTGGTGTTGGGATGGGTGTGTGGGTGTAGTGTAGGGGGTATGTCCGGGTGGTGGTAGTGAAGGGGGTGAGTGTCAGGTGAGTGGTTGCGTGCTTCTGTGTTTTGCATGTGCTGCTTGGGGCTATTGAAGTGTGTGCATGTGTATCTGTGCTTGGGACAGGTTTCGGAATAAGGAATTTCGATGGGGAAGAGGCAGGAGGTGGGTTGGAAGTTTGGTATGGGGTAAGGCTGTCGTGAGGTTAGAGGCCTGAGCCTGAAAATATGTCTGTAGACCAGACATAGCACTGTGGATGCCTTCCAGGAAGGCCAGCATCTGTTGCTGATGGCTGACTTGCCCGTGGATTGCATTCAGTAGTGCTATCTGCCCTGCAAAGATGCGTCTCAGGAGGTCAATAGCCTCCTCATTCAGAGCAGCGTGGGTTACAGGGGCAGAGGTTGATGTGCCTGAATACAGCTCCCCTAATAGGAGAGTGGGTCTGGACAACTGGGTGGAGAAGAACAGGGAGGGTCGAGATGTAAGGGGGGAAGTAGACAAGGATGGTGTGGGTACGGTTCATGTGTGTTCCGCCACCACTAGGGAGTGTCCACTAGAGGTTGAGTCTGAAGATGGTGACATTGAGTATGTGTCCTCTGTGACTCTACCCTCACTCTCTGGGCCACTGGCTCTGTCAGTGTCTGCCATGTCATGACCTGAGCCACTGTGGTCAGCTGCTTCTCCAACAATGTCTGCCCTGTCTCCTCTGTTTGCCTGTGATGATGCTACAATGATATTTAAAATAGATTTATTGCATGTGCCAGAATGCACTGGAACAAAAGCTTTGACAACAGAACATTACTAAAGTGCATAGAAGACTCCAGCTACATGGTCCACTATAGTGGCTTCAACATCAGCATGAGCACATGCAGCTTGCTAGATGTCCTATAAACAGTTGCTCACAGTAAAGTCATAACCATATACAGCTCCAATTGCATGAGTGAAGTAGTCTCAAATCCAGCCTCATGTATATAGTAGAATACTTGATCACCTTGTATACTTTGTCCCTTTGACCTGATGTCATCAAATAGGATGGCAATGACAAACTCATCCCTACAGATTCAACACAAGGCCCAATAATCAGCAAATGGCCACATACCTCATATCACATCATGATGACATGATTGTCAAGTAATACAGCTATATTGCAGCAATATGTGCAGCAGCAGGAAGGAGGTGCCATGGAAATGCTCATTTAACACTATCAACTCTTCCTAATATAAACTTCCTCATATGTCAACTGTCAGCATAGTCTCATGAAAGGTGCACTTAAGGAGCTTTGCTATGTATCACATGTATCACAGAAAAGTAGACTGCAGCCAATCTGGCCAAAATATCTGGGAGCTTTGCCTCCAAATAGCCAGAGCATAATGCTTCACCTAGGCCTAGGGACATCCCTAATCCATCTTGGTACTGGTGACAACACCATTCTGAAGAACCAGAACCTTTTGGACCTGGGGGCGCAGGGTATGCCTTAATCTCCTGGGTTCTCCTGCTTAGCTACACAGAGACACGGGGACACTCTGTCGGCGTAAAAGATCAGATTTATTAGCTGCAGCTAGTACAGTTGTCCCAGAAGTACACAAGGTAGGTTCTCAGGAGACTGCCACTTCACTTCGTGGCGCACAATCTTTTATAGCATATATGTAAAATATACATTAACCAAATACACACCCAGAATACATAAGAAAGAGCCAATAAGGAAAGTTGGAAAACAGGACAGAACCAATAGGAAAGGTTTAACGTCTTCAGTGCCCCGCCCTTTCCCCGCCCTGTGCCGGGCGTTGCATTAGCGGACGGGGTTCATGACGAGATAGTCTCGTCATGGGCACAGCGCAACCGCGCTCCATGACGAGACCATCTCGTCATGGGCACTGAAGGGGTTAAAAACAAAGTATCAGATGACTCGAAGAAGCCTTTCCTTCAACTGTGTTTGTCACCCCTCTTTCAAACTAATTCATTAACAGATCCACAACTAACTTGCAGGTGGCGAGATACGTTTGTGTGTATTGGAGGACAGTTGTGAAATGAGAGAATGCTAGCAGAGGACAGCGAAGGCCAGACGATAAGATAAAGTCAGAGGAGAATAGTGTGAACCAACAGATAGTTGAGACGGGGATTAGAAAAACCAGACAGGGATTAGTGTACTCGGCCAAACCTAACACCAGCTTTGCAAATAGAGGCAGAAGGTTAATTTTGACACGAAGCTGCAGAAAAAGCAGAAAAAGACTTCGACCGTTGTGCTGCCTGAGTGAGGGCAACACAAGATGGCGGCGGATCACAAAATGGTGGGTCGATACGATCACAATCGAAAATCGAAGTTCCTCAGACCCTCCTTTTGCCAGAACTCAGGCAAGATACTCAGGCACATATTAATCTGAGTCAATGTCGATGGCCATGAGGTCATCGAGCTGTTGCTGTAACATCATTCTGATATTCTCTGTTCTCTGTGACTTGGGTTTAGGGATGCACATAGTGGCACAAAGGTCGCAGATGGCGGGGCCACAGTGCATACAAAGGCAACAAGAGAATATGATGGCTAAAACTACTCCAAGGAACTTCAATATTTTCCAACCCCATTTGGACAGTAGTCCCCAAAACCACTCCAATAATGACCAATCTCCTTCGTCCTGATGAATCGACTCAGAGATCATGTGTAACTTAGAGATAGCTTGGTATACTGTCGGAGCGTCATTTGGTATGAAAAACAGCAACTTGACCCGTTCTTGACACAGTCTGCAAGAACAAAGTCTAAGGCAACTCGGTTTTGTAAGGTCATGAGACGATCTGCCTGTAGTTCTGCCATGATATAACTTAAGGCTCCTACAGTGATGTCTATGGTGGTTTCTACGACATAAACCAATTGCCTTATATTTCTGCTGTTGGCCATTGGACCCCAAAAAGGAAGAAATCCTTTGAGGAAATCTCCTCCCTCTTGTCCTGCTGTGTCCTTGGAATTAGTAATCCCTCGGCCGTATCTATTTCGATGATGATTTGCAGAAGCGGTGTATGTAGGGGGAAGAAGGAAAGCTATATAGCAAGTACCGGAGAAATCCGTTGGCAACCACGTGTAAGCCCTATTGTAACAAATGAAATATGTGCCTTGAGACGGCACTAGAGGAGGCGAGTTTTGAGAGGAGTAGGCATATGTGTGGGAACAGCTATTTCTTTGTACGGTGTCAGCAGACTGACCATTTAACTGTAGACAGAAATTGCCCTGATGTGGTATAGTCCAAATCGGTGAAGACTTTCCTTTTTTAACTTTATCACTAAGGCTAGTGACATAATGGGTGACGTTCCAGTTAGTGTACGCTTTTCTTTCGTCAATGGAGGTCTTACTATTTTCCATGATTTTGGCCATAGCTACCATTCCCTTTATCAACGAACTATGACTAAAATCCAGATCACTAATACGTGAACTAATGGATCGTCTGAATTTGCTTTGATAGGCATTGGAGAAGATAACAAAATAAGCCCAAGCAGAACCTTCATAGGAGAATGGAAGGACTAAATACGGCATTCCTTTTTCTACGGTATGTGGCATGAGTCCACACACCCAACAATCAGTTGTATTGATCACTAATTGATGTTGATGTAACAACTGGACAAAGGAATTGTTTTAATATTCAGTTCTTCTAATGAGTTCATGTTGAGGAAGGGTATGAAATAGATGTGGAGAGACGGTAGAAGAAGACGAAGAGGTAGAAGGAGAGACAACTTTTTGCTGCAGGGTAATAAAAATCCAATTTATACATGCCAAAAGAATACACAATAATATAATAATACATAGAGCAATACCACAACGACTATATATTTCTTTGCAATGACTCTTTTTATCTTTACTTTCTCTTTTGCCTAATGTAGTCTCCATCTTTCTAAGTGGATGCTCACGGCAATCTTCCTCAATCACTTAGTCACGATTGTCTGCCGTCCTACGACACTGCAAGTCCTGCAGGCCTATTGCCACTACTCAGGTCGCAACTAAGACTCCTACCGTGACCTTGCAACCGGGACAGAATACTACATAGGAGAGAGAAATCTTAAGAGTTCTTTGGTCTAGGTCTCAAATTATAATATTCTTTATCAGGTGTAGTTTGGTCTTGGAACAATGTTCGTGGATTGGTCGTATTCAAGCGACGATGTGATGGTATTGCTTCCTGAAGAATGTCGTCGTCCTCTTTCTCAGACAATGTTCCATTCAGGTGTGCATCACTGACAGGTACTAATCGTGGAACTTTTTCACTTTCTGAGTCACCAACACCCCTACGAACCCACTGATCGAAGGGTAGAGGCAAAGGCACTTTCTTACAATGCACACCGTGAATCCAATTTTTCTTTCCTTCGACTTTGACTGCTGTTCTCGTGGTTAAAAGTACTAAGCGAGGCTCCCTCCACCTGGGCTCCAAATTTTTCGTCCTTTGGAAATTCTTTGTGCAGACCCAATCACCTGGTCGGATGGAATGACCTGGGTCTGTGGAAACCTCCGGCAAAGCACTCTGAACCTGTTGATGGAGAACACGCAATTTAGTCGTAAGGTCATGCAAGTAGTCAATTAACATTGGATATGGTAAGTCTGAGTATTTCTTAGGGCGAGGGACTCCCCATATGTTAGCTGGGCATCCAAAAAACCACTTCGTAAGGGCTAAGTCCCAAACGAGAGTGTACTGCAGTTCTGGTGGACAGAAGAGCTAATGGCAAAGCATCGGGCCAATTGAGTCCTGTACTAGTCTGAACTTTTGCTAGTTTTAACTTTAAGGTTCCGTTGTAGCATTCTACTAAACCCGCTGACTGTGGATGATTTGCCGCATGAAACTTTTGCTTGATACCAAGACCCACACAAACTTTTTGCATGACTTGGCCCACAAATTCGCTCCCATTGTCACTCCAGACAATGCGCGGCAAACCAAACCTGGGGAAACATTCTTTTAGTAGAATTTTAGCTGTGGATAAGGCTGTGTTGTCTTTTAGAGGGTATGCTTCTATCCATCTTGAAAAGGCGCATACTATCACCAGAACATATTTGAGGTTGTTGCATCGCTCCATATGAATATAATCGATCTGCAATACCTCAAATGGATATGTCGGAGGAGCAAAGTGACCTGCTGGAGTTGGGGTTCCCTTTCCCGGATTGTACATCAAACAAACAATACAATGTTTCACTACATTGTCTGCACACTTCGGGATTCCTTCATTTTGCCACACTGGAGCTAGAAGCTTGCATATACCTTTCGCACTCAGGTGAGCTGGACCATGTGCCATAGTGACCACTGGGAGTACATAGGCATCTGGTAACAGCCAACGTTGGTGTTCAGATAATTCCACCCAACAACCCATCTCATCCAACATTCCTGTACTTTCTTTCCACTTGCTCAACTCTTTCTCTGTAGCCTCTTTCTGAATCGCTCTTACACTTTCCACTGTATCCTCATACATTCCTCTCTCTCTAACCCAATTTGCAGGACCCGCCACATACATTCGATTTGTAGCATCTCTCGCTGTCTTTTTCGCTACTTCATCTGCAAATGCATTTCCTCAACCAACATCATCTGTAATCTTTTTATGCGCACTGCACTTCACAATTGCTATTTGGGCAGGTAAAGAAAGTGACTCAAGAAGATCAGTCACTAATTGACCATGTTGTATTTCAGTGCCATGAGAAGTAAATAAACCCCTTTCCTTCCAAAGACGCCCAAAATTAAACGTTACACCAAAGGCATACTGACTGTTGGTATACACGTTTACTCTCTTTCCTTTTGACAATACACATGCTCTCGTTAAAACTATCAATTCTGCTGCTTGAGCTGAATTGTGTCTGATACGTGCGGTTTCCACAACTGTATGTAAAGTAGTAACAGCATAGGCTGAAACTGTATCTCCATTAGGAAGCTTAAAACAAGAACCATCCACCCATAGAATTCCATCTGGATTCTCTAGCGGCTTATCTTTCAGATCAATTCTTCCTTTTGTCTCTTCCTCGGTACGGAGGAAACAATCATGTTGTTCTTGGTCATCTTTGTCCACTGGAAGAGGCAACAAAGTAGCTGGATTTAACCTCTTCTGTGCCCATGACGAGATAGTCTCGTCATGGAGCACGGTCGCGCTGTGCCCATGACGAGACTATCTCGTCATGAAACCCGCCTACTAATGTAACGCCCGGCACAGGAGGGGGAAAGGGCGTGGCACAGAAGGGGTTAAAGTATTACATCGTTTGATGTGCACGTGACTAGCCAAAAGCGTCAACTCATATCCAGACAAACGAGCACTCGTAAGATGCTGCGTTTTTGTTCGGTTTAGTAAGGTGTCCACTGCATGCGGCACCATAACAATAAGTGTGTTATCTAACACTATTCCAGCAGACTGTCGAATAGAAATCGCTGCTGCTGTTGCTTTGAGACAACTAGGCAATGCTTTAGCTACTGGGTCTAACGTAGCCGAAAAATATGCACATGGTCGCTGTTTGTCTCCAAATCGCTGCGTTAAAACTGACAACGCACAACCTTCTTTTTCATAAACGTAGAGTGTGAAGGGCTTACTGTAATCGGCAGTACCCAATACAGGAGCGGAACATAGAGCAGTACGTAAGTCAATAAAACTCCTCTGACATTCATCAGTCCATGGAAGGGGCTGAGGCGTATCTTTCAAAGTGAGTGCCAACAAAGGCTTGGCCAACAGAGAGAAGTTAGGGATCCACTGCCTACAATAAGAAGTAATACCCAAAAAGTCACGTACCTCCCTTTGTGTGGATGGCACAGACATTTGCGCAATCGCCTGAATTCGTTCTGGGGTTAATCGTCGTCCCGCCTTTGATAGGAGATGACCCAAATAGGTAACCTCTCTACAAACGTATTGTAATTTTGAAGGTGAAACCTTATGATTTAGATCAAACAGATGGCGTAACAGTGCAACAGTCACATCTTTACAAATATCTTCTGAATCAGCAGCAATCAACAAGTCATCCATGTATTGGATAAGAGCAGCACCAGACGGCAAATGAAAAGCATCAAGATGACATTTTAAAGCTTGACTGTAAATAGAGGGACTTTCACAATAGCCCTGAGGTGCGCGCTTAAACCGGAAGCTTCGGCCTCCAAGAGAGAAGCCAAAAATATCCCTACTCTCTACAGCAATGGGAATACTAAAGAAGGCATTCTTTAGATCGATAACAGAGAACCAAGTCGCTGTGGGAGGTATCATTGTCAACAAAGCAGTGATATCTGGTACTACGGGAAATTGCGGCACAACAATTTTGTTTACCTCCCGGAGATCAATCACGAAAGGATATACAGGAGGCTGAGAAGGATCAGTACGTTTAAGAACAGGAAGAATAGGACTGTTGCATATGTTACCTCTCGTTTCCTCAACCACACCCTTCTGAATTAAATCTTGAATGATTTCCAAAAGCGCTTTTTCACCTTCAGTAGAAATTCTATACAGCGGAATATGTGGCAATTCAACATTAGGCTTAAGAGTGACAACATAAGGTGGAATCTCAAGACAACCCACATCGTTCGGACCCGTGGCCCAAAGCGTTGCTGGAAGAGAAATCAATTCAGATGTAAACTGATCTTTGGACAAATACATTGGAGAGACCAGTTTTTGTCCTAGAGTAAGATATACACCAGAAGGAGAACAATATATCGTAGCATGCATTCTTTTCAATAAGTCCAGACCCAACAGATTCTCACCGCAACCATTCGTTAAGAGAAGTGGAGCTTCCAAATCATAAGGGTCAATTGAAATAGGCAAAGGGCAAGCAACTGGGTTACGAACAGGGGCGCCAGAAAATCCTACAGAAACATTTGTTAAGCCAGACAAAGGTGCCCCAGGGAGTTTGGAATGAATGATAGAACTTCTCATTGCACCAGTATCTAGGAGAAATGGCTCTGAAACACCCATTGTAGTGACATTAACATAGGGTCCATTCTGATCTACTGGAATCGACACAACTCCCTTACTTTGTCCATGGCTGTCCTAGTTAGTGTGAAGATTTTAATTCTCGCTTTCAACATAACAATCCTCATTATAATATTGCGTAGACCTAACATTTTGCTGATCAAAATAGTTCACAGAATTGGGAGGAGGAAGGGAACGTTGTTCTTGAGTTGACATGCCTCGACATCTACCTCTGTTTGCTGACTGGAGGCCAGCACGACCTCGTGGAGCAGATGATGCTCCATTGCTCTGCAATAAAACCGGACAACTACTTTTAAAATGACCTTCTTCTCTACAATAGGCACATTTATTAGGTCCTAACAAAGGTCGCGGAATATATGGCTCAGGTTTTTGATACAACCTCTGAAACTGCGGAGGCTGTTGAAACTGAGGCTGAACATACCTTGGAGGATAAGCTTGTTGCAAAAGAACCTTTGTTTTCAGTTCTTTCGTCTTTTTCTCTTGCTTTTCTTTTTCTTCTTTATCTCTGTTTTCATAATATTGTGCAGTAGCCAATATCTGGGCAGAAGAAGAAACAGCCCATGAACTTTCAGAATCTTTCAATTTGTGTGACAACTCGGGAAGCAAATTAAATACAAATTTGTGCACAAATAATCGCTGACCACCCTCTGTAGCCATATCTTGACCCCGGGCACCAGAGGGATTCCCTTTAATTAAAAATAGCCTCGGGAGCTCGGGAGCCTCGGGAGCTTCCCCAGCTCCCTAGGCCCCCCCCTTTCAGTGTAATGATGAGCGGCGCGCACGTCGCGCCGACGTCATTACACTGAAAGTGAAACTGAAATGAGCCAAGAGGCTCATTTCAGTTTCACTTAGTACGTGCTCAGGGGGCTATCTCAGCTCCCTGAGCACGTAGAAAGACGGGAGAGGTATCGTTGGAAAGGGGAGAATCTCCCCTTTCCAATGGTACCCCTTCCCAGTGGATCCCTGCTTGGGGATCGCCACTGGAGAATGGCCTGCAAACCTCAAATTTAGCTGAAAATGTGTACCCCTATGTCACCCCAACAATGGTGGTACGGCCCGTACCCAGGCCTGAAGAGCGTGGGTACGGGTCGTATCACTCCTACCCCTACGTCACCCCAACATTAGGGGTACGGCCCATACCCAGGCCTTAAGAGCGTGGGTACGGGTCATACCACGCCTACCCCTACGTCACCCCAACATTGGGGGTACGGCCTGTACCAGGCCTTAAGAGCGTGGGTATGGGTCGTACCATGCCTAACCCTACGTCACCCCAACATTGGGGGTACGGCCCGTACCCAGGCCTTAAGAGCGTGGGTACGGGTCGTACCATGCCTACCCCTACGTCACCCCAACATTGGGGGTACGGCCCGTACCCAGGCCTTAAGAGTGTGGGTACGGGTCGTACCACACCTATCCCTACGTCACCCCAACAATAGTGGTACGGCCCTTACCCACGTTCTGTAGTCCTGGGTACGGGCCGTACCCCTACGGCACCCCAACAATGGTGGTACAGCCCGTACCCACGTTCTGTAGGCCTGGGTACGGGCCGCACCCCTACGGCACCCCAACAATTGTGGTACGGCCCGTACCCAGGCCTGAAGAGCGTGGGTATGGGTCGCACCACACATACCCTACGTCACCCCAACAATGGTGGTACGGCCCGTACCCACGCTCTTAAGGCCTGGGTACGTGCTGTACCCCTACGGCACCCCAACATATGGGGTACGGCCCGTACCCAGGCCTGGGTGTGGGCGGGTGGGTGGGTGTCGTGCTACGATCCACATCAGTGGACAGAGACATAGGGGTGGGTGCCTATCACTCCCAGCAGTGCACAGACAAATGAGGGGTGGGTGCGGAGGCCTCCCAGCAGTGGACCGAGACATGGGGGGTGGGTGCCTATCACTCCCAGCAGTGCCCAGACATATGAGGGGTGGGTGCAGAGGACCCCCAGCAGTGCCCAGACATATGAGGGGTGGGTTCCTATCACTCTCAGCAGTGCCCAGACATATGAGGGGTGGGTGCCTATCACTCCCAGCAGTGCCCAGACATATGAAGGGTGGGTGCAGAGGACCCCCAGCAGTGCCCAGACATATGAGGGGTGGGTGCCTATCACTCTCAGCAGTGCCCAGACATATGAGGGGTGGGTGCCGAGGACCCCCAGCAGTGCCCAGACATATGAGGGGTGGGTGCAGAGGACTCCCAGCAGTGCCCAGACAAATGAGGGGTGGGTGCAGAGGCCTCCCAGCAGGGGACAGAGACATGAGGGGTGGGTGCCTATCACTCTCAGCAGTGCCCAGACATTTGAGGGGTGGGTGCAGAGGACCCCCAGCAGTGCCCAGACATATGAGGGGTGGGGGCAGAGGACCCCCAGCAGTGTCCAGACATATGAGGGGTGGGTGCAGAGGACCCCCAGCAGTGCCCAGTCATATGAGGGGTGGGTGCAGAGGACCCCCAGCAGTGCCCAGACATATGAGGGGTGGGTGCCTATCACTCTCAGCAGTACCCAGACATATGAGGGGTGGGTGCAGAGGACCCCCAGCAGTGCCCAGACATATGAGGGGTGGGTGCAGAGGACCCCCAGCAGTGCCCAGACATATGAGGGGTGGGTGCAGAGGACACCCAGCAGTGCCCAGAAAAATGAGGGGTGGGTGCAGAGGCCTCCCAGCAGTGGACAGAGACATGGGGGGGTGTACATCATCCTCCCATTAGCAAAACTCAATGGGTGCATGAAGGCATCCACAATGCACCCACTGACAGCAGTGTCCCACTCCCATGAGGATGGATGTCCTTCCCCCACTGCATGACACACCACATGTGGGTGTGATGACAAATTACACATGCATACCCACCCCTGGTGGTGGCAGCACAATACACACACTGAGATCATGCAACAAGACTGTATCCTCATGTTAAACCTCACTCAACTAAGAGAGCCTAAGGGAACACACACGGTCACCCACATTCCAGGACTGATAGGAATGTACATGTGCTGGGGCTGCCAACAAGTTGTTGCCTCCCATGGAGGGAAAAGGGTGGAGTACCCACAGATACAATGCCCACAATTGTCAGTCAGGTGCCCAAATACCCTGCAGAACAAGTAACACATGTGTGCTAGGCTGGGAGTACACACATGCATAGTGCGGAAAAGGGACCATGTCCACATTAAGCTATGGCAACATACTCCTTACACAAGTACAGTGACTACCAAGGATGGCACAGACGATGCAGGCGGAGACATTGCTGAGCAGGCATGGCCAAAGTTGAAGGGATCCCTCACACAGCAAGGAAATGTAGACACAGATCAGCACAACAATTGGGAAACACCCTGCAGGGAAGAAGTCAGGTGCCACAGAGGAAGGAACACTCCTTGGGACAATGTCACCATACAGTAAGAGCTTACATGACCAAAGATTATTTGCAGAGACCTTGTGATGGCACGCAGCTACCAGGCTCCTCCCCATGAGCAGCACACTACAACATTTCCCAGACACCTAACACATTATCACCACCCCAACTCAGGGAGCAGCAGCACCAACAGCAATACCAGAAAAGCATTTGTGTGCAAATGAAAAACAAAATGCTTTATTCAGCATAAAAAAAGATTGGATTAGAGATGTACACTATATACAAGGCCCATAGGCCAGTCCATATGCGAATTCCAGGGGGGGGGGACACATTGGGACGCGTCTCCCCTACCTTGCCTGCACAGTTCAGAGTTCCTTTTCATCCACAGGGGGGGGCATCATGTGGGGGGAAGGACCAGGCACCGCAGGGACAGGAGGGGCAAGGGTAGGTGTTGTGGGTGCAGGGACGGACGACTCCACCACAGGGGGTGGGCCAGCGCCAAAGGTGGTGGTTAGGATGGCGCTGCACACGGTTGCAAGGTCTTCCAGCGTCTCCCCTGCACCCGAAGGAACCACAGGCCAAAGGAGGGGGAGGGGGTCGGAGGGATGGGTTGCAGCGCTACTGGGGGAGGGTGTGGACAGGGGGGGGACTCAACTCCCCTGCCCGGGGAGTTCCTCGACCGCTTGCGGGGTGGTGTCACACTGGGACTGAGGGACATGCTGGCCATGAAGGACTCTTTGTCTGACTGTTGGGCAGGGGAGCTAAGGGGAGTGGTTTTGGAGGAAGTGGGTCGTGAGGACTGCAGACTCCCACTGTGGCTGCGTGTCTGCCGTTTCCCCCCCGACCCAGTGGGTGTGCCTACTTCCCCCTGTGTGTGCATGACAGGAGGTGTGAGCTTGGCCTTCCCTGTTGGAGTGCTGCCTGTGTCTGGTGGGTGCGTGCATGAGGATGTCTGGGTGTGCTTGGGACAGGCATGGGAGTGGGAAGTGTGGATGGTGCAGGGGTAGGGGGGGTCGGAGCGCTGCAGGAGACCCACTGATGCCGTCAGTGACGAGTCCATGGACCTCAGCAACATCCATTGGTCAGACATCGCTGCTGACATGCCCTCCATGTATGACACCATCTGTGTCAGCAGTCTGGTGTGGCCATGGAGGACATTAAGCAGCGATGTCTGACCAACCTGCTACTGCCGCAGGATGTCCACAGACTTGGCACTGACGGCAGCAGGGGAGACAGGGGCAGGGGGTGCGGTGCCTGGCACGAAGGAGACATGTTGTCGCCTAGCACGGACAGAAGGGACCCGAGCAAGTGGGAGGGCGGTGATGGGAATGGAGGGGGCGGCGAGAGATGGAGTGCTGCTATCAGCTGTGGGAGCAGCCTCCGCCCCCTCTGGGAGCTCAGCCTCGGACCCGTCAGCGTCATAGTCAGTGTTGGGACTGGACAGGTCCTCTGCCTGACTCCCCTCACCCTCCGTGCCACTTCCTGCGCCAGGCTCCCCAACACTGGTGGCACCGGTGCTGGATCCCTCCTCCACGTCCGTGCCGGTGTCTCCCCCGACGATGCTGTGGGCAAGGTGAAGAGACAGGAAATAATCAGACACCTGTATACATATGACACATGAGTCCAAACTACATAGGTCACAGTGCATAGCATAAAAAGCTTCATGAGTAACATCTACAATACTACGCACATATGTAGGCCCTGCACTACACAGTTGGTTGACCCACCATGCCACTTGGAAACAATGGAGAAGAGCATGACACAACAGCAAATAACTTGATATCGAATTATACAGAGAAGCAAGTGTCTGTGGACAGTCGAGCACAGCATCTGGACCACACACCGTTGCCAAAAAAGGATGAGCATGAACCATGCCTTTAAACTTTAGACACATGCTGCATAGCACAAACATTAAACCCCGCACAACATGACTGGGTCAATACTTGTTGAGTGTCTGTTCAGACTGTCATCACACACAGGCCAGACCTGGAAAGGAGACATAAGGTTTGGACATGTAGGCCTTGGCCGCACAACCCCCCCCCTACCTGAGACTGTGATTGAGACAGAGGAAGGACTTACACCTCTTCATCTGGGATCAAAAAATGGGCTTCATGAAATCCAAAGTGCACTCTAACTACCCCTCGTGGGGCTGACCACACATATTATTGACAAACAACCATCATCAGATAGTTGTACCGAGACACACAGGCACTGGCCACAGTGAATATGCACAAGCCACATTGGCTCACACTGTACAGTGGACACATGTAGCACACTTTACGTAAATACAAATGAGGCCAGGGTAAAATGCCACAGAGCCCAACCTATGCTGAAGACACAGATAATGTCCACAGTGTTGGATGACACACATGATTCCTAGGAAAAGGTGTCTCAGGGGACTGTAGTGGCCACACTGCTCCATGGTCCTGGATAGATCTGACTGCAACAGGAGCAACCGTCCCCGCACTATGCATATCTCCCCCCTCGTGCACATCATGTCTGAGGCCACAACATCGGTCATGCATGCTGCAAGTCTGGTCATTTCAAGCCTCACACTCCTATGTTGAGACTCAGCATCAGTGCCAACAATCATGGACCCCAAAATGACTGAACTGGACAGGGCAGAGGCAAGGTCCCAACACATGTCACAGACCACCCCCACACATGATGCTGCAAGCTTTGGCCACTTGAATTAACTGGCAGCCTAGATTACCTTGTGCAAGAGTGACTACACACAGACCAGGGAACCCATGTCAAGGAGGGGAAGGGAGGAAGAACAGCACCGGGTGACTTGGGGGAACAGGATATGCACTGCACATATAAACCCTGGCAGTGTATCCAGGCTACTGAGCACTTCCAAAAGCTGGTTACACACAACAAACACACATGTACCTACCCCCTTCCTGCTGCTGCTTCTCCTGTAGCCGCCTATCCATGTCAGGGAAGACCACCGCCAGGACACGCTTCATTTGGTGGGTCAGGCGCCGGCACCCGCCGTGTTTGCGTGGAGGTGAGTCCCCCAGCAGGACCCAGGCGATCCTCCTGGTCCAGCACCGGATGTCCTGCCAGCGTTTCCTCACGTGTGCCAGGCGCCGACTGCGACCCTCCACCGACCTCACGGCCCTGACGGCCCGCTTCCATATCTCCCCCTTGGCGTAGGTGGCTACCTTTGAGGATGACAAAGTGAGACAACATCAATACACCTGCTCCATGTCACAGAGACACACATTAGAACAATTTGGCTTGTTTGAACAGGGCATAGTATGCAGCCAACTCATTGCACCTTTGTCATAGGGACATTATCCTCTGGGGAAGGCCAAAAGCATACGTGGCATTGAAAGTACGCAGGTGGCATGAGGGGTGCGACACAATCACTGATCATGGCTCACACTGTGCATCACAAGCAACACCAGGATTATGGACAGCACCTCAAAGCAGTCACATGCCCCAGGCCACTCACGCAACCTCAGAGGAGTACACAGACACACACAGGCACACACAGGCACAGGCCAATCATCTGCCATTGGCAACTGCGGGTAAAAACCTCACTCTGCATATGTGCCACTTGACTGGGGGGGTGTCACAGGTGTGGGGCTAGCTCGCACGTCAGACACACAGCACGGCTCCCTGCTCACATCAGATGGGTAGGGCATATGCATCCTCTATGCAGCTGGGGTGCAACACTCCACATAGACACTCACCCACATGACAGGGGACTTACACATACACCAATGTCCATGGCCCGTACACATCATTTGGACACTCTCACCACAGGTACACTCAACTCACACACATCGGTGGGTACAGTCACCTATCACACTGGGGGGACCACAGAATCACATCAGGACTATAGAAACAACATTCCCAAGAGGATTAGCCAGGCTGAAAGTGGCATGCACCATGCAGTGATAGTCACAGTAAGCACAATGCAAGTGAGGAGTGCAGATATGAACCACATCATGCTCTGCATGGAAGACATAAGGCATTCCCCCCCTGGGACCCACCATGAACAACATTGCATGTCTGTCACACCTGGACACAATGCCAGAAGTGACAGACACAAAAAAGGGGCACAGTCAAAGCTAATGGAGTCAGCACTCACCTGCTCCCCTAGTCTCCCATACAGGCAGGGGTACTGTGGGAGGATGACGTCCAGCAACGCCTCATTCTCCTCTTGGGTGAAAGGCTGGGCCCTCTCCACAGACCTGGACATGGTGCCAGAGGAATCACAAGCAGCAGCAATGGTGTGGAATGAAAGGTTGTGCAGGCAAGTGCTCTCTCATGGGTCCTGTCTGCCTTATATCTGCCTTGCTGGGCTGTTTCATTTACAGGACTACAGAGTGATTGGTCAATCTCATTTGCATCCTACGTTTCCTCCAATCCCTTTAAACCTACCCCAGTGAGGGTCTTTGCATGGTTCAAAATTTGAGCATGATGTCAAGTCAACAACCACTTTGCAACATAGTATATTGTCTCCAACCGACTTTTGCTGGCCACCTGATGAAATATTTTGAACTGGAAACTCGGTCTCCATGACAACCAGCATGCATTTAGGCCCTTATACTTGTCCCTCCTGTGTCCCCTATGTAATTTCACTATCCACACACAGGTATGGTGCGTTCCACACGTACCCCTAGGGCACCACTACTGCAGTGATACGGTCCGTACACGCGTGTGTAGGGTCCGTATCACTATGGTAGTGTTGCCGTAGGCATACGCCATAGTGATATGGTCCGTATACGCGTGTGTAGGGTCCGTATCATTATGGTAGTGTTGCCGTAGGCGTACGCCATAGTGCTACGGGCCGTACCCGCGTGTGTACGGCCCGTAGCACGATGGCGTACGCCTACGGCAACACTATCATGGTGCTACGAGCCCTACACACGCGGGTACGGCCCGTAGCACTAGGGTAGTGTTGGCGTAGGTGTACGCCATGGTGCTACGGGCCATACATACGTGGGTACGAGCCGTATCTCTATGGCGTACGCCTAAGCCGACACTACCCTAGTGCTACTGGCCGTACCCGCGTGTGTAGGGACCGTAGCACTATGGTACTGTTGCCGTAGGCATACGCCATGGTGCAACGGGCCGTACATATGCGGGTACGAGCTGTATCTCTATGGCGTACGCCTACGCCGACACTACCCTAGTGCTACGGGCCGTACCCGCGTGTGTAGGGCCCGTAGCACTATGGTAGTGTTGCCGTAGGTGTACGCCATGGTGCTACAGACCGTACATACGCGGGTACGAGACGTATCTCTATGGCGTACGCCTACGCCAACACTACCATGTGGATAGGACCAGTGTGTACATGCACGTCTGTACGGTCCTTGCACACACGCGTACTCCTACCCAAACCCCATATTGCGATACGACCGTACACACGCCCTCAGAGCGTGTGTACGGTGCATTTCACAGCTTACACTGGTGATAGGAGGCGCACAGGAAAGGAATGGAGGTGTATGACTCGCACAAGGATGGACATCAAGTCATTGTCAGTGCAGTGCATCATGTGTATCAGGCAGTGAGCTGGCACATGTCTCCTCATGTTTTAACCCAATAGTTGTGTGATGACCTGTGTACACATGTCATGTGTGGTGGGCACTATGTGGCACACTTCCCCTTCACACTTTGCACATGTGTGCATGTAGTACAAACGTGTCAAGCACAGCATCACTGGTATGGCACAGTCACCACCACCTGCAACTGTCCCCTGATGCCAGGGACAGGGACACTAACAACTGACATTTAACGACCAGCGTGCACCGATGTGACTATGTCATGTGTGTGTCATGTGTTCCCATGAGCTTGCTGTTGGTGTTCTGTCAACTGCATCTGCTGTTGCTGCATCCAACATGTGTCTGTGTGTAGATGGGCATGGCACACATCTACGCACACCATGCCACATGTGGATTTCCACGTAACGTGTGTCTGTATGTATCGAACATGATATTTTGACATGAGGACATATCTGCGTCGTCTCAATGTCTGTGTTTTCTGTTTTCACGTGTACCCCTTCATCGCAATGTGTGTGATCTGTACATTTGACATTCCATGTGATCTGTGCGTCTAGCTTGCCGTCAGCTGTCTGTATGAGATGACATCCTTCAAATGCTGATATGTGGATGTATGTCACTCTTGTGATGTCTCTGGCAGTTCACTGACATTGGCCCACAGCTCGTTTCAGGGCATGTCATGTAGACTTGACAATCAACGGGTGTAGCTGGCTTTTCGTAGGAGTATCACCTGGCTGGCATACGTGTCCTGGATGTATTGCACAGACCAGACTCTGTATTTAGCAGATGTGTATTAGCAGTTGAGCATGTGCTCAATTCATTGACATTGATGTTGTTATGTTCTCACTGTTCGTTATTCATTCAAATTTTCTGCAGGGCACCGCCTGTCCCCAGACCAATGCCAGACTTGGGTGCCATGAGGGAAAGTGACTGCAAACGCCGTTACAGATTCACCCAACAGTTGATTGAGGACTTGACCGCCAAGCTGGCACCACACCTCCAACCACGACACAGGTATCCTACTGCGCTGACCCCCAAGATGAAGGTGATGGCAGCCCTACATTTTTTTGCCACAGGTACGTTTCAATTCACCATAGCTGATGTTGGCGGCATGTCACAGACGATGTTCAGTCGTGTCCTGCATGATGTTTTGGCAGCCATGTTGGAGCACCCGGATGAATTCATCCATTTTCCGACTCCTGAGGAGTTGACAGGTGTCAAGGGTGATTTCTATGCCCTGGGAGGGATGCCCCATGTCATTGGGTTCATTGATGGGACACATGTGTCTTTGGTACCACCACAGGCACAGGAGGTCGCCTATCGCAACCGTAAAAATTACCACTCTATAAATGCCTTTGTGGTGTGTCTTGCTAACATGCTGATTTCCCATGTCTGTGCACGTTTTCCAGGGTCAGCACACAATGCCTACATCATGAGGTGTAGCAGGGTGCCACAAATGATGCTGCAGATGCACAACGAACGAGCATGTCTTGTTGGTGGGTATACTCTGTTTGTCCTGTGTTTTGCGGTATCTTTGTATCTTACGGCATCTCCTGACCCACTTATTTACATGATGTTTCCATGTAGGGGACTCTGGCTATCCCAACATGCCATGGCTGATGACGCCTCTCCGCAACCCAAGATCAGCTGCAGATCACCGTTACAACAATGCACATGGGCAGACCAGGCGAGTGATTGAGAGGACGTTTGGCCTCCTGAAGAGCCGATTCCGGTGCCTTCACAAGACAGGCGGGTCCCTCCCATATGCACCGGCAAAGGTCTGCAAAATCTTCCTCGTGTGCTGCATGCTGCACAACATGGCAGTGGAGAAGGCAGTGCCACTCATCCTGGAGCAGCATGAGCAGGAACATCTACCCGTGGAGGATGAAGGGCTTGGTCATGAGGCAAGTGAGGAGGAGGAGGAGGAGGATATCCAGAGTCAGCTCATACGCAACTTCTTCTCATAATGGTGAGTCACTGGGTCTGAGTGTGCATGCTTGGAGCCTTGTATGGCATGTGTTGCAATGTGTGTGTCCAGCTGACTGTATGCTAAGTGACTTAGATGTGTGTTCTGGTGTGTCACTCGAGTGATGATGTCATTCCACTCATTTTGGCTGAGACACTAAATTTTCTAATCGTATGGTGACAACATTATTCCTGTAGAGTAAATGACCATGTATGTGGATAACAATCTTTTAGCTGACTTCTTGTGTGTCTGTCATCCACAGGTTCTTGCGCATGTTGTCTGGTTGTGTCATCGTTGGCCTCCTGCTATTCCTCATGAGTATTGCAACGTGTGCTGAATCAGCGTTCCATGCACGGACATGGGGAAAAGTCATTTTGGGTGAGGATTGCAGCAAGGCATTTTGGGGGTGTTACGTGTTTGGAATATGTGGGCACTGCTCCTGTGCATGTTGGGTTACCATGCATACATGTCGACTCACCATGGGGCACATGACATGTAGAATGACTCCCATGAATTGATAGTCAACCTTCGTGACAGTCATCTGTAATGGTTTGTGGATTCTGATGAAGGCATCAATGTGTGTAAAACTTCCCTCAGAAACATACGGGATGCTACGGGTGGACATAGTGTGGGACATCCCCATAAGAGGCTCAATGGGGAATTGCAGCCTCTCCGTGTGCAGTAGGGGGTGTTTGGCTCATCCCCTTAATTTGTGTGCCAGGCCATTTGGATTTACTACATCTGTGTTGTAAAGGGGGTGTCCAGTGTAGGTCCCACATGTTCAGCCAAATGACCTGTGAGTCTGTTCATATTGATTCATTTCCCTTAGTGTGAGCCTGAGTAATAAAGGGGTTCCTCACCCTCCAAGGTGCCTCATCTCTGTTAATGCACGTCTCTTGCCACTTTGCATGCGGCATCTCTGGCATAGTTGTCAAAGTTTGTGCATATGAGTCTATGTGTAGTTTGGCTACATGCATGCAGTTCTTCATGGGTTAGAATCTCGAAGTCCATGGTTGTGTATGTATTTGGGCATGTTGGTCCCCACGACGGGCCGTCAACGCCTGCTGAGGGTGTGTCTCCTGTGCGCGGCTCGGCCTTCTGTTTCCTGATCCTGTGTAAGTCATCGTTGGTGATTGTGCATCCATTTTCTCTGAGTGTGTCATGGGTAACGGGACACTCCTTCCTTTACATACGCCTGTTGCAGTTGTCCTTTCTGACATCCTTGTCTTTGTGTACTACTTTTGGCATAGTTTCCAGGACATGCCGCCTGCTGCTGCGGCCCCTACAGCAAGGGCCTACAAAGTAGCGGGATTCGGCAACACACACGCCTCAAAGATGCTCCTCCCTGCCTCCCTCCACCCATTCATTTGGCTGTCATCATCTTGTCTGTGCCAGTGTTGTGGCCACGCGTTGCCAAAGGCAGGACCGTCAGCACATGCAACGTGCACATTGCACGACCCTCATGTCATTGCATGACCCACATCACACTACAGTCTGATGTTGCAGCCACCCTCCAAGCAATGTCTATCCAAAATTCAACCGCCTGCTCTCAGGCATACCCTAAGCGCACACACGACACCTTTGCATGCTGAGTGTGCAACTCCAACTGCCTACACAGCACTGCCCCGCCTTCCAGGCCCTGTCACACCAACCAGATCATGTCCCTCATGCTCCACACCGGCTCCGACCACCAGCAAGGCCATGGGAGTGGGACTCAAGCCTTCAACATGTAGTATAGTGGCGTCCTCTGGCACATGGCCCAGGGATCATCTCTCAGCGTGTCAATCTTCAATGTGTCCAGGCCCCCCTCTCCACCATCACATGCGCACACAACCTCATCATCATGTCGTATGCCATTGACACCCAGGTGTTCCTCACCCTCACCAAAGACGCAGCCATTGCCAGTTCTAACATTCAAGAAGGCATGAGGTTCGTGGATGAATGGCTGAACATCAGCCACCTGAGGCTGGACTTGTACAGGACTGAGGTAATCATCTGAGGATTGTCCCCTTACAGCTGGCTCAACTCCTTGTGTCCCACCCGCAGGGGCCCTACACAAGCACACAGTGGCCATGCACATAAGATGGTGTGCATCATGGATTTGTCACTCACATTTGCCATGCAAATCACCTGCATCTGTACCTCATGCTGCAACACCCTCTGCATGATGCACATGATCCACAGATAGATCCACTCCAAGGAAAGACAGACCATCCCCCAGGTCCACGACACCAGCCATGTCAACTACTGCCCCGCCCTCTACGGAGAAAGTACATCCAAACTCACAGGAATCTTGTCCACATCCAGGGTGCATCTGCACAACTCAGCTTCAACATCCCGCACCCCATCCACAGCAACGCCCACCTGAGATAGCTGCAAGGATCACTGTGTGCTGCAGGATGACCTTCACACTCCTCACACACACTCAGGAGGCAGTCAACAAACCCAAACCCCAAAATCAACCTTGTACGTCTGTCATCCAAGACCCCGTTGGCCCAACTCTATGCATCCGAACTTGGCCTGGCCACCATTCTTCACATCCACAACACTCCAGCATGAAGGAGATGGTTCTCCCACCTGGACAAACATACCTGGGACTCCCTCCCCGGGAACCTCCACATGAGCCATGACCTCTAGGCCTTCATCATCCTCTTCCTGATTGGTGTGTCCGCACAGTATTTCAAGCCCCCCCTCAGCAGCTTGAGGCCATCACGGGTGAGTATTGGGCTCCTAGGCTGTATCGGATGATACATTGTGACCCATGTGTGTCCTGTACCGGACTCAGATCCCAGGGTATGGATGGCTGGAGTTAGTTCAACACTCAAGCATAGTTTGACATTTACCCACACGTATGTTGTGGACTAATGCAAAATGACTACAACATCTTATGACAAATAAATAGTTTTATTCTCGGTGGGGTCCGTGTTTTGCTAGAAAAAATAAGGTGCTCTACCGAGTGCATAGAATCCAAAGTTCACAGGGGAGATGGGATCCTTGGCATTTGAAGTCATCATAATCCAGACCACAGTGTAGGTCATCATTGGTCAGACTGTGACCAGCAAGTCCATGTGGCAGAGAATGTCAGTGAATGATGTGCTGCTGTTGCGCATGAAGGCCAGGTGCCAGGCCAGGTGACCTGGGAGATGTGGATGGTCCGCTGCCTCTCACGGTCTTTTCCGTGGACGACCCACCTTCCTCCGGTGACCCTCAGAAGCAGGCCTTGACGATGCTTCGGACGCTCCTTCGGATGAATCCTCCTCCTCCTCCTCCCTCCCTGTGGCTGGTGCTGGTCTGCGCCTGGTGTCACAGGGAGGGTTGCCCATGTTGTCGGCAATCCGACAGAGTGAATGGATTATGTCCCTTTGCACCGCCAGGAGCTCAGCCAGTCTTGCCTCCATCCGTCCTTGGTGTTGTTGTTGACTGGCGTGTTGCTCGGCCTGCTGATTCTTAGGGCCCGATTCACAGAACAAACTTAAGACAAAATCCTAAACTTAGTACCATTTTGGTATTCACAGAATGCGCTTACTACTTCTGGTATTCACAGAATGAACTTACTACTTTTTCGATTCACAGAATAAACTTACTACTTTTGCTATTCACAGAATGGATTTACGACTACTAAACTTACGTCCACACTCGGGCTGGAAATTCCGGCCCGGAGGCGGAGCTTCCGGCCCGGAGGCGGAGCTTCCGGGCCGGAGGTGGGGCTTCCGGGCAGGAGGCGGAGCTTCCAGCCCGAAGGTGGGGATTCCGGCCAGTGGCGGAGATTGAGCCATGGCCAAAATCTCCACCTGTGGTCCGGAAGCTCCGCCTCCGGCCTGGAAACCCCGCCTCTGGCCCGGAAGCTCCACCTCCGGCCCAGAAGCTCCGCCTCCGGGCCGGAAGCTCCGCCTCCGGGCCGGAATTTCCGGCCCGAGTGCGGACGTAAGTTTAGTAGTCATAAATCCATTCTGTGAATAGCAAAAGTAGTAAGTTTATTCTGTGAATCGCAAAAGTAGTAAGTTCATTCTGTGAATACCAGAAGTAGTAAGCGCATTCTGTAAATACCAAAATGGTACTAAGTTTAGGATTTTGTCTTAAGTTTATTCTGTGAATCGGCCCCTGTATGTCTGTGAGGGTCGCCACTACCTGACTGATGTCCCTGGTGTCATGCCGGTATGCCTCCATGATGTTGCGTACGTGTGACATACCGGTCCCTTCAGCTGTCTGGTCAGGTTCTCATCTCCGCCTGCCTCCACTCCCACCACCCCTGCCCACACGAGCCTGGCCTGCCGTTGTGGGCACATCGGGTCTACGGGACCCCTGACAGATGGCAGTGTCGGTGTTGGCTGCCTCCTCCTGGGTGCCCGGCGAACCTTGTCCCTCCAGGTCAGACTGGCTCAGTTGTTCAGTGTGGGCAGGGCTCCTGGGTGTCTCCTGGGATGTGGCAGTAATGGGGGTGGTGGTTGGCACAGATGTACCTGAAGCAGGTGCTGCAGGGGCTTGGACACCAGAGGGGCCAGGTGGGTTGGGGTCATCCGCGGAGTGTTATGAGGTGTCACTGCCGGTGGGATCAGGTTCCTCCCGAGCCGGGGACTGTGGTACTCCCCCCCCCGATTGTTGGGGGGAGATCCATGACGTTGCCCTGTGTGTGAGAGAGAGACAATGTTAATGCTGTTTAATGCGACATCCATGTTTCATACATATTCTAGTTGCCACAGTTCCTCCAGGTAGTTGTATGTGCCTATCATTCACATCAATGTTCACTTGTGGATGAGTATGTTGCAGGGGACTGATTGAAATGTTCTCCAGGGGGTTTGACATGTCAAATTTTGGCTTGGATGCTTCTTTGGCTGTGGCTTGATCTTGTTGTGTCACATGTCCATTGTGAGAGTGGGTAACTCCATTGGCTGCCCCGGGGGAGTGTGCTTGTGTAAGGGGTGAGTGATCATCCCTCAGCCCGTCGCTGTTCAACATCCACATGGCCCCCCTCACACAAGTGGCCCGCCACCACAACCTCAAAAACATCTCCTACGCCGACGACACCCAGCTCATCCTCTCCCTCATCAAGGACCCTCACACCGCTAAAACAAACATCCACGAGGGTCTGAGGGCCATCACCGACTGGATGAGGAGCGGCCATCTGAAACTAAACTCGGACAAGACGGAGGTCCTCATCCTCGGACCCACACCCTCAGCCTGGGACGACTCCTGGTGGCCGATTGCTCTGGGGACAGCACCGACACCCACCGACCACGCACGCAACCTAGGATTGATCCTCCCATCCTCCCTCTCCATGTCCAAGCAGGTCAACGCCGTGTCCTCCTCCTGCTATGACACCCTACGCATGCTCCACCGGATCTACAGGTGGATCCCGACCGAAACAAGTAGAACAGTGACACAGGCCCTCGTCAGCAGCAGACTGGAGTACGGCAACACACTCTACGCAGGACTCCCATCCAAACACCAACGGCGGCTACAACGCTTCCAAAACGCCTCCGCATGACTGATCGTCAACGCCCCCCGCCACAGCCACATCACCCCCCTCCTCAGTGACCTGCACTGGCTCCACATCGACAAGAGGATCACCTTCAAGCTCCTCACCCATGCACACAAGGCACTCCACAACGCCAGACAAGCCGACCTGAACATCTGACTCAGCTTCTACACCCCCACCCGCCCGCTCCGCTCCGGCAGCCTCGCCCTCGCAGCTGTCCCCCGCATCCAACGAATGACCGCCTCTGGCAGATCCTTCTCCTACCTCGCCGCCAAGACCTGGAACACCCTCCCAACCCACCTACGACTGACCCAAGACCTACTTGCCTTCAGGAGACTCCTCAAGACCTGGCTCTTCGAGCAGTAGTGGAACCCCCCCTCAGCGCCTTGAGACCCTCATGGATAAGTAGCGTGCCTTACAAGTACCCTGATCGATTGTTGATTGATTGACAGTGCCTGCTGGTGGGTGTAGTGTGATTTGGCAGTGGGTCTCCCAGGTGATGTATCTGTCCCCCATGGAGCATGCTGCCATGTCAGTGAGTGTGAGTTCCTGTCCTAGATTTCTGAGCTTGTTGTGTTTGTGTTAGAGTGTGCAGTGGTCACAGGAGGGCCTTGTGCTGCCTACAGCAGAGCCAAGTGTCAACTACCTTGTCAGTACTTTGCCAGTCCCTGTGCATTGAGCATGGTGCATGGGTATGTACCTGGGCCATATGGGCTGAGGGCAATGGTGTCTGTTTCTGAGTTGTACAATATGTTTAGTGATCCCCACCCTCCCAGCATCCCGGACATCCAGTCTTGGGTTTGTGGTTTGTGTAGGCTGGGACATGGCATGGCCTTGCTTTGTGAATGGGGCATACACATGTTAGTGGCATGAGCATTGTTTTTGAGTGTGGTTGTGTCCGGCGAGAGCTTGGGGGTAGGTGAGTGCATTTGTTGTAGTTGGGGTGTGGATGCCATTACCCCATGTTACGTAAGTTGTTTGTGTACACACCAGGCTCGGCAACTCCTTCGACTCCGTGTACTCCCACCGGCGGAAGCAGGGCCATCACCTTCTCCTCCCAGGGATGGTAATGTACCGGTCTGCGGGGCAGCCCACCTCCAGTGATGTTACTCTGGGTGTAGTCCTCGTTCATATTGCGCTTGACTGCCCTCCGCAGATCGTACCATCTGGCTTGGCATTCATTCCTGGTCCTTCTGATGGGCGCAACAGCATTCACCCGATCGACGATCCTCTGCCACAGGTGTGATTTTTCGGCTATGCTGGTCTGTCTGACCAATGTTCCAAAGAGCTGTGGCTCGACTCTGATGACTTTGTTGACAAGGATGTCCAGCTCCTCCCTTGTGAACTTTGGATTCTTGTCTGTGGGCATGGTGTGGGGTGTGGGTGTGGATGGTTGTTGGTGTGTGGGTGTGAATGTGTAGGTGTGTGTGAATGTGTAGGGTGGGTATGTGTGAAGGAGGTTGTGTGAAGGTGTGTATGTTAAGGTGTATGGGTGCAATTGTTTGTGTGTGGTGTCTGTCAGCAGTGGGTCTGTTGCAAAGGCTCATGGTTTGTGAGTGTGGGCCCTTTTTATTGGTCCATTTGTGGGTGTGGCTGGGTTTGAAATTTTGGTGGGTGTGTTATAGGAGGTGGTTGTGAGTTTGGGCCTCTGTTTGCCTGTTTGGATGTGCCAGGTCAGTCTTTTAGATGTTTTTTGTCTTGTAGATGTGTTTTGTGGTGTTGTGCGAGTCGAATTGACCCTCCTTATGCTGTTTTACAGTGTCCTGGTTCTGTACGAGTCGTTTTAGCGTATGTGAGGTGCGTACATACGCGATGTAGTTGTACAGTGCTCACATATGCAATGTTGTTGTACGGTTCGTACATACGCGATGCTGGGGTACGGTGGTGGGGTACGGTGCATCCAAGTACGGGGCTGGGGTACGGTGGTGGGGTACGGTGCCTCCAAGTCCAGGCATGGGGTATGGTGCTGGGGTACGGTGTGTCAAAGTACGGGGCTGGGGTACGGTGGTGGGGTACAGTGCGTACAAGTATGGGGCTTGGGTACGGTGGTGGGGTACGGTGCATACATGTACGGGGCCCTGGTACAGCGCTGGGGTACGGGGCTGGTGTAGGGTGCTGGGGTACGGTGCGTACATGTCCAGGCATGGGGTATGGCGCTGGGGTACGGTGTGTCCAAGTACGGGGCAGGGGTAGGGCGCTGGGGTACAGTGCGTCCAAGTCCGGGCATGGGGTACGGTGCTGGGGTACGGTGCGTCCAAGTACGGGGCTGGGGTATGGTGGTGGGGTATGGTGCGTACAAGTAAGGGGCTGGGGTACGGTGGTGGGGTATGGTGCGTACATGTACGGAGCTGGGGTATGGCGCTGGGGTACGGGCCTAGGGTAGGGCACTGGGGTACGGTGCATCCAAGTCCAGGCCTGGGGTACGGCGCTGGGGTACGGTGCATACAAGTAAGGGGCTGGGGTACGGTGGTGGGGTACGGTGCATACAAGTAAGGGGTTGGGATATGGTGGTGGGGTACTGTGCGTACATGTACGGGGCTGGGGTACGGTGGTGGGGTATGGTGCATACACGTACGGGGCTGGGGTAGAGTGCGGACATGGGGGGGTACGGTGCAGACATATGGGAGGGGAGGGGGGCTGTACGACTCGTATCCCGGGCACAAGTTTACCCGGATACGAGTGGTATGGCGTTCGCTTCGTACGGGGCATTTTCTATGCGCTTGTGTTTTCGGAAGGGTGGTACGGATCATACTTGCGCGCTCGGACTTCAGTTTTACGATTTGTATGTAAAACTGTCCGGGGACGTCTCGTAGTCTTTTCCCGAAGCGATTCGTATGTATTTTTCATGTACGAATCGTACTTCACTGGTGGGACGGCACTTGTACGATTCGTACGTAAAAAAATATGGATACGAGTCGTACGGTAATTTTTTTAAACGGATCGGAATCGGCACCTTAATGTTGGTGCTTTTCCTTTGGTGTTTTATTTCAGATTTGTTGAAGATGTTTCTGTTGGTAGAGAGAAAGATAATTTTAATACTTTTGTTTTAGTATGTACTAGGGGGTGGGAAATTTGGGAGAAAGTGGGTTTTGGGTGTTTTTTTAGCTAACAGTTTTATTTAAAATATTTTTATACTTACATAATGTCTGAGTTTATTCTTCACGCTGCTCTTGGATTTCTTGTATGCTTTGAAAAATATCTGTAGTGGAGATATAAATTTATAAGATAGATATTAGTTATATCTTTTTTAATACTTTTGTTTTATTATGTACTAGGTGGTGGGGAATTTGTGAAAAAGTGGGTTTTGGGTGGGTTTTTTAGGTAACAGTTTTATATAAAATATTTTCATACTTACTTTATGTCTGAGTTTATTCTTCACGCATTTACAAGATATATATTAGTTATTTATTTTTTATAAATATTTTGGGGTCGATTCCGATCCTGTAAAAAGGCCCTACGAATCGTCGTACGGACCGTTTTCTCCATACGACTCGTACCCGGTAAACTGTCTATACAACCTAGGAAGTACGATTCGTACAGAAAGCCTATTTCCGTACGAATCGTACAAAAGACCGCACGTGGAAAAAATACCTACGATTCTGATCCGGAACAGCTTGTACACGGCGTCCGGACTTATTCAGGCAGCGGTTTCCGTCCCAGCAAGTACGAATCGTCCCTACGTCACTCCGTACGGCTCTTTTTCTACAGGAGTCAAACACAGCCGGAAAAGCAGAGTTCGACATGAACCGCCACGCAGCGGAGCCCTGGTACGCGACGTACACGCCATGAACCTCATCGTATGTGTCATCCCGGTCCTCTTGGCCTACGACCTGGTGCACCTCACCCAACGAACACGCCGCAGAAGGTGAGAACAACACCCAGGGGCCAGGGTGGGGGTGAGGGGCACGAAACATACCCCATAACCAAACCCAAACCTATAATATGGAGGCCATACATTACCACCAGGGTCTGGTCACTTTGGGGGGCGTGTCCAGCAACCCCTGCGCACCGCAACAACGGAAGTGGACATGTACGATGCATACCACACGTACCCCTACGGCACCATTACAACAGTGGCACGGACCGTACCCACGCATGAATGCGTGGGTACGGTGCATACCACACATACCCCTACGGCACCATGACAACTCAGGTACGGACCGTACCCTGGGTACGGTGCGTACCACACGTACCCCTATGGCACCATTACAACTCAGGTACAGACCGCACCCATGCATGAATGCGTGGGTACGGTGCGTACCACGCGTACCCCTACAGCACCATTACAACTCAGGTACAAACCGTAGCCACGCATGAATGCGTGGGTACGGTGCATACCACACGTACCCCTACGGCACCATTACAACTCAGGTACGGACCGTACCCACGCATGAATGCGTGGGTACGGTGCATACCACACATACGCCTACGGCACGATGACAACTCAGGTACGGACTGTACCCTGGGTACGGTGCGTACCACACGTACCCCTACGGCACCATTACAGCTCAGGTACGGATCATACCCATGCATGAATGCATGGGTACGGTGCGTACCACGCGTACCCCTACGGCACCATTACAACTCAGGTATGGACAGTACCCACGCATGATTGCGTGGGTACGGTGCGTACCACATGTACCCCTACGGCACCATTACAACTCAGGTACGGACCGTACCCACGCATGAATGCATGGGTACGGTGAATACCACACATACGCCTACGGCACCATGACAACTCAGGTACGGACTGTACCCTGGGTACAGTGCGTACCACACGTACCCCTACAGCACCATTACAACTCAGGTACGGACCATACCCATGCATGAATGCATGGGTACAGTGCATACCACACGTACCCTGTTATAGCAGCTGTAAATTTGGGATGGGATGCTTATACACGTCAGGAATGTGGGCCTAGAGGACTGGCCCAACATGTTACCTTCATATTGGTGTGTGTGTAGGTCTAGGCCAGCAGTGTACAGCCCCAAGGGGGTGCATGGGTGGGTGCATATGACTCCCAGCAGCGTCCAGACATATGAGGGGTGGGTGCATATCACTACCAGCAGCGTCCAGACCTATGAGGGGTGGGTGCATATCACTACCAGCAGTGGACAGACATATGAGGGGTGGGTGCATATGACTCCCAGAGGCATCCAGACATATGAGGGGTGGGTGCATATGACTCCCAGCAGCGTCCAGACCTATGAGGGGTGGGTGCATATCACTACCAGCAGTGGACAGACATATGAGGGGTGGGTGCATATGACTCCCAGCAGTGTCCAGACCTATGAGGGGTGGGTGCATATCATTACCAGCAGCGTCCAGACATATGAGGGTTGGGTGATATGACTCACAGCAGCGTCCAGACCTATGAGGGGTGGGTGCATATCACTACCAGCAGCGTCCAGAAATATGAGGGGTGGGTGCATATGACTCCCAGCAGCGTCCAGACCTATGAGGGGTGGGTGCATATCACTACCAGCAGCATCCAGACATATGAGGGGTGGGTGCATATGACTCCCAGCAGCGTCCAGACATATGAGGGGTGGGTGCATATGACTCCCAGCAGTGGACAGACCTATGAGGGGTGGGTGCATATCACTACCAGCAGCATCCAGAAATATGAGGGGTGGGTGCAGAGGACTCCCAGCAGCGTCCAGACCTATGAGGGGTGGGTGCATATCACTACAAGCAGTGGACAGACATATGAGGGGTGGGTGCATATGACTCCCAGCAGCATCCAGACATATGAGGGGTGGGTTCATATGACTCCCAACAGTGTCCAGACCTATGAGGGCTGGGTGCATATCACTACCAGCAGCATCAAGACATATGGGGGTGGGTGCATATCACTACCAGCAGCGTCCAGACATATGAGGGGTGGGTGCATATGACTCCCAGCAGCGTCCAGACCTATGAGGGGTGGGTGTATATTTTTACCAGCAGTGGGCAGACATATGAGGGGTGGGCGCATATGACCCCCAGCAGAGTCCAGACATATGAGGGGTGGGTGCAGAGGACTCCCAGCAGCGTCCGGACATATGAAGGGTGGGTGCATATGACTCCCAGCAGCATCCAGACATATGAGGGGTGGGTACATATCACTACCAGCAGCGTCCAGACATATGAGGGGTGGGTGCAGAGGACTCCCAGCAGCGTCCAGAAATATGAGGGGTGGGTGCATATCACTACCAGCAGTGTCCAGACATATGAGGGGTGGGTGCAGAGGACTCCCAGCACCGTCCAGACCTATGAGGGGTGGGTGCATATCACTACCAGCAGCATCCAGACATATGAGGGGTGGGTGCATATGACTCCCAGCAGCGTCCAGACCTATGAGGGGTGGGTGCATATCACTACCAGCAGTGGACAGACATATGAGGGGTGTTGGACATGGCCCTTTTTGCAGGGTCACCCCTAAACTTTTTGCCTTCCTCCTGTATTTTTTCTGACCTGTTGTTGGCTGTTTTATGACTCTGGGCACCTTACCACTGCTGATCAGTGCTAAGGTGCATATGCGCTCCCTATGGTAAAATGTTGATGTTCATTGGTTTCCATGTTTGGCTTATTTGGTTTACTATCAGCCCCTAGTAAAGTGCACCAGAAGTGCCAGGGCTTGTAAATACAAATTCTGCTGGTGGGCTTGCAGCACTGGTTGTGCCACCCACAGAAGCGGCCTAGTAAAAATGTGTCTAGGGTCTGCCATTGCAGAACCTGCATGCAGTCTGGTACTGTCATGCTGACTGCGCAAGCGCCCCTACTTGCCAGTCCCTAAACCTTCCCTTAACTACATATAGTACCCCTATAGTAGGCCCAAGGACCAGGTGCATTGTAATCCTAAGGTAGGACATGCCCTGATGTGTGTGGCATGTCCTAATAGTGAATTACAGCCATTTTCGTTTTTCACTATTGAAAGGCTACCTGCTCTCCATAGGCCAGAATGGGCTGCTGGAATTATTACACTCTATGGGCCCGATTCACAGAACTAACTTAAGACAAAATCCTAAACTTACTACCATTTTAGTATTCACAGAAGGCACTTACTCATTTTGGTATTCACAGAAGGCACTTACTCATTTTGGTATTCACAGAAGTTAGGAGTCCTAACTTTAGGACTCCTAAATGCCTTCTGTGAATACCGAAAGTCTTAAAATTAGGATTTTTCTCAGTTTAGTAGTGGTGTAGTTAGGACTCCTAACTTTAGGACTCCTAAATGCCTTCTGTGAATACCGAAAGTCTTAAAATTAGGATTTTTCTCAATTTAGTAGTCCTAAATCTAAATTTAGGACTACTAAATTGAGAAAAATCCTAATTTTAAGACTTTCGGTATTCACAGAAGGCATTTAGGAGTCCTAAAGTTAGGACTCCTAACTTCTGTGAATACCAAAATGAGTAAGTGCCTTCTGTGAATACCAAAATGAGTAAGTGCCTTCTGTGAATACCAAAATGGTAGTAAGTTTAGGATTTTGTCTTAAGTTAGTTCTGTGAATCGGGCCCTTAGCATTTACTTGCCTAACCATTTCAATCTGCCTCTGCTGTGTGTGTGTGTGCTGCCTAGGTTCAGTGAGGGGCAGGGCTGGGGAATTCCAGGAGACAGGCTGGCTTCCAGGTGGTGGGTAGAGAGATTACACCAGGATGGGTGGGAGGAGTACACCTTGACTCTGAATAGGGCTGTGCTCTGCTACCACAATGCTGGCTCCGCCCCCTGTGGAGCGGCTGATGTCTCTGCTCTGTGCACTGAAATGAAAGAGCAGAGTCACCACAACAAAGTGCTCCAAAACCGGACAGAGCCAGGCACAGGCCCCCTGGCCACAAAGAACAAAAGAAACTGTGTATAAAAGAAGGAGCCCTGCTCCTAAGAAATCAGATCCTGTTTATGCCAAGAAGAACCTCTGCCCGAAGAGAAGGACCTGGGAAAGCTACATGGAGGAGTACTGTCTCTAGGCCTGAGAGACTGGCCTGTGGTGGGTGCCTTGCTGCAAGAAGGAGAGGAGAAGACTGATAAAGACTTTTGATTCAACTTGTGCTTTGTGAACAATCTCCAAGGGCTTGCTTGTGAACTTGCCCCCTGAACTGCGCCCCAGGAACAGTGGGCGCTACCCCTCCCTGAAAGGAAGCTGCTGCTGGCGAATTGCCCTAACGCTGAATCCAGAGAACTTGTGGGCCCCATCCCGCTGAGCAACGCGACTCCTGCCCGACTGTGCTGCTGTGAGCACCGTGACGGCCTGCCCCGCCTGGCCTGAACAAAGTAAGCTGCTGCCCCCTCGAGCCGAAGCTCGCAATGTAAGGAAGGACTGCCTGATCTGAGCAACGAGCCTCTGTGGCCCCCGAGCCATAGAGTCCACCGCAAGGACTGACGACACTCAAGTTCGCCGCTTCTGGACGACGACGCAGCGCCTTGCGCTGAATTCGCCCCCGAGCCGCCCCTCCTTCCCCCAACCTCGAGGTTAGCCGTGAAGTCCCGAGGCGCCCCACCAAGCATCGTTGTCCTCTGCCAAGCGGGACTGCAACGCGACGTGAGACGCCCCTCCTACGACTGGTGAGGCCGCCCCGAACTCCCCATCAAGGTATAAGGTACTGTGCGCTTCGAACGCCCCAGTATGACGCGTACCAGCCACTGTACGGCCCGTACTACTGTGTACGCCATCGTCCCCGTACGCTGACACACGCGGGAAGTGTGAGCCTTCGAAGGGATCGTCCAAAAGAGCGTACACCCTGGTACGGTGCGTCCTATCCACAGTACGGCCCGTACTGCTCCGTACGCCATCGTTCCCGTACGGTGACCCACGCGGGAAGCATGGGTCATCGGAGAGATCGTCCAAAAGAGCGTACACTCCGGTACGACACGTACCATCACCCGTACGGCCCATACTGCCCTGTACGCCAGCGTCCCCGTACGCCTGCTCACGCGGGAAGCGTGAGAGTAGTGGGTGCGACCCGTACCAACAGCGGTACGACCCGTACGGACGGCGCTTTGACGCGCACGGACCCCCAAAAGGTGCAGATTGCACCCAAATCGTGCATTTTGAAGAACTGTGGCATCATTGAACATTGCAAACAAGTAACTGTAACCATATTTAAAAGTTAAAGACTGTACCTAAAGCCTGCTTGAAGAATTTACATAAAGAACTTTATTTTGATAAATACAGTCTTGTGTCTCTGTGTGGTGGGTTGGTGATTGTTGTGGGACATCCTAAATGCTTAACCTTATGTACTCTAGAGTTTAGCCTGACTGCTCGCGCCACACTACCTAGAGGGTGAGCAGGGATTATTGTCTGAGAGTAATCCTTTGCCCTGACTTAGAGGAAAGGGTCCCTGCTTGTCGCAAGTGCATACCTGCACCAACCAGAGACCCCCGATTCGAACAAGGGGTGGGTGCAGAGGACTCCCAGCAGCGGCCAGACATATGAGGGGTGGGTGCAGAGGACTCCCAGCAGCGTCCCACTCCCAGGAGGATGGATGTCTTTCACAAACTCCATGACACATCACATGTGGGTGTGAGGACATATAACACATGCATACCCACCCATGGCGGATGCAGCACAATACACACCCAGATTTCATGCCAACAGACTGTATAGTCATGTAACTGCATACAAAACTAAGATAGCCAAAGGGAACACACACTGTCACGCACATCTCAGGACTGATAGGAATGTCCAGGTGCTGGTCCAGCCACCAAGATGTTGTCTCTCATGGAAGGAATAGGGTTCAATTCCACCACATACAATGCCCACAATTGTGAGTCAGGTGCCCAAATACCCTGCATAACAAGTCCCATTTGTGTATTAGGCCGTGATTACACACATGCATACAGCTGAAAAGGGACAATTTGTCCCTGAAGGCATTCCTACATACCCAAAACACAAGTACAGTGACTAGCAAGGATGGCACAGACGATTCAGCAGGAGACATCGGTGAGCAGGCATGGCCATTGTTGAAGGGATCCCTCACCAACAAAGGAAATGTTGACACAGGTCAGCACAACAATTGTGCAACTGTTTGCAGGGAAGATGTCAGGTGCCACAGTGTAAGGAACACTCCTTGGGACTATGTATCCAAAGAAAAGGAACACACACTACCAATGATTCTTTGCAGAGATAGTGTGATGGCACACAGATACCATGGTCCACCTCATGACCATCATACAAAAATATTTCTCAGAACCCTAACACATTACCAGAACAACAACTCCAGGAGCCTCATCACCAACATCAAGTACCTGAAATGCAATAGTGTTGAAAGTAAAAGAAAAGGCTTTATTCAGCACACAAAAATAATAAATTAAGAAGACACTATCTACAAAGGCCAATGGCCAGTACTTTGTTATAGTCCAAGGGTGGACGTAGGGGACTGTGTCCACCCCTACCTTGCCTGCACAAAGTAACCTTAAGGTTTGCCGACCGGCTGGGAGCATCATCTGTGGCAGGACCAGGCACCGCAGGGACAGGAGGGGGTTGGGTAGGTGTGGTGGGTGCAGGGCTGGATGTCTCCACCACAGGGGGTGGGGCAGCGCCAAAGGTGGAGGTGAGCTCGGTGCTGCACACTGCTGCCAGGGCGTCCAGAGTAACCCCTGCACCTGAAGAGACCCCAGGGCCAACGGACGGGGGGTGGCCGAGGGATGGGGTGCAGCGCTCTTGGGGGAGGGGGTGGACATGGGGGTGGACACAACTACCCTGCCCGGGGACTTCCTCGCCTTCTTGCGGGGTGGTGTCACAGTGAGGGTGAGGGCCTGCTCACCCATGTAGAGCTCTTTGGATGACAGATTGGCAGGGGAGCTAAGGGGAGAGGTTTGGGAGGGACTGGGTTTTGAGGACTGCAGACTCTGACTGTGGTTGCATGTCTGTCGTTTGCCCCCAGACCCTGTGGGTGTGCCTACATCCCCCTGAGTGTGCGTGCCAGGAGGTGTGCCCTGTGCCTTACTTGGGGGTGTGCTGTATGTGTCTGTTGGGGTGCGTGCCCGTGACTGTCTGTGTGTGCATTGGGCAGGCATGGGAGAGGGCAGTGTGGATGGGTCCGGGGTAGGGGGGGACGGAGCGCCGCAGGAGAGAAACTACTTCCTTTAGTGAAGAGTCCATGGACCGCAGAATCCTGCGTTGCTCAGACATCATTGATGACATGCCCTCTACGAACGACACCAACTGTGTGAGCAGTTTAGTGCGTCCATGGAGGACATGCAGCACTGATGCCTGACCAACCTGCAACTGGCGCAGTGTGTCCACAGAACCTTCACTGAGGGCAGCAGGGGTGACAGGTGTAGGGGGTGCGGTGCCTGGTCCGAAGGAGACACGGTGGGACCCTGCACGGACAGAAGGGACGGGAGCAACTGGGAGGGCGGAGATGTCAATGGAGGAGGCGGGTACAGATGGTGGGATGCTGCCAGTTGTTGGGGCATCCTCTGCCTCCTCAGGGAGTTCAGCCTCAGACCCGTCGGTGTCGTAGATGCTCTCGCCTCCAGACAGGTCCTCCGACTGACTCCCCTCACCCTCCGTGTCACTGGCTCCTGCTGACTCCACAGCACTGGCGGCACTGTCGCTGGGTCCCTCTTCAAGGTCCATGCAGGTGTCTCCCTCGCTTGTGGATGATGATGCTGTGGGCAAGGAGAAGAAACCAAAATGCATCAGTAACCTGTATACATCTGACACATGAGCACAAGAACAATTGGTCACAGTGCATATCAGGCAATGCATCATGAGTAACAGCTAGCCTACTCCGCACATATGTAAGCCCTGTACTGCCCAGTTGTTAGACCCACCATGCCACTTTGACACCAGGAAAATACATACACAAAAAGCCACAACTGGAATGGGAAATACACTGAGAAACTAGTGTCTGTGAACCGGTGAGCACAGCAATACAATGAAGTCATGACACCTCTTGTTTAGCCTGAAAGAAACAGTAGTGATGCACTCAAGGTAAACTAACACACCTCAATACTCAAGGTGTCACCACACTCAGAGACCTGTAAGTCCTTTGGAACACAAAACGGAAAAATGTTGGTACCTTGGGACTCAAAATACTTTACAAAATCTACATGTTTTGAATGTGCCAATTGGCCATTTCGTGAAAAGAACACTCATGTGGCTGCATGCAATATGTCGCACAAGGCAGTGCACACAAAAGTACATGTACACTGTCATTGAAGAAGCTGGCACCTTTTCTGAGAAGCCACTGTTAGAAATAAATGGTGTTGCAGAAAGTACATATACATGGGCCCACGGAGGTCTTGATGTCTTGAGACTCGTTAGTTTGTATCACTAACAACAAAGGAGTCTCACAAAATCAAGACCACTGTGGGAACATGTATATGGAGAACCTGCAACACCATTTAATTTGAACAGTGGCTTATTTGAATAGGTGCCAGTGTGTTCCATGAAAGTTGAAATGTCGTTTGGTGTGCGCTTCCTTGGTAGACTTTTTTCATGCAGGCACATCAGTGTACTTAACACAAATCATCCAATTTCCACATTTAAAACATGAACAAATGTTGACAAGTGCTGTGAGTGCCAAGGTACAATTTTGTAAGAGTAACAACTTTAATTATGTCAGTTGTCCCCAGGCCATCCGTCACCTGATTACACAGTTGGCTACACATATGACCTACTGCCTGTCATCTGGAGTGGCACATATGTCCACACCCAGGACAATGCATAAGCTAATGGGCCTGCAATTGGCTGGTAAAAAAGCCCAGCTGTACTGTGGGGACACCCTCATGGCAAGCCAGAATGTACACACAGATGTCAGCGCACAAAGTCCAAAATGCGTTGCATCAGAACCACACACAGGTGCAAAAAGTGTATGATCAGGATTCATGTTGGTAAAATAATGACACAGGCTGCAAAGCACGAACATTGACCTCTGGCCACCATCACAGGGGCACTGCACACTGTATTTTTGTACAGGCAATTCTCACACACAAGTCAGACCTGGCAATGAAAAATCAGGGTTGCACATGTATGCCTCTCCCGCACCCCCCCCCCCATACCTGAGTCAATGTGATTGATACAGATCAAGAACTGACACCTCTTATTCTGGGTTACAACAACTGTGCTTGGAAAATAGCTTCATTTACACAACATCATCTCTTGGGGCTGCAAACACATATTTGTGACAAACAACCATCAACAGATTGTTGTGAATAGCCACACAGGCACTGCCCAGTGTGAGTATGCACAAGCAAAATGGTGTATCCCTGTCCAGTGGACACAGGTAGCACACATTAGCAAAATACAAACTAGGTCAGGGAACAATGCCACAGAGGCAGACCTATGCAGAACACACAGAGAAAGTGCACAGTGTTGGATGACACACATGATTAGGAGGCCAGGGTGTCTCAGGAGACTGTAGTGGGCACACTGCTCCGTGGTCCTGGAATGAGCTGACTGTACCATCTTCAACCGTCATGGCACTATGCATATCTCACACTTATGCACATCATGTCTGAGGCCACAACATTGGTCATGCATGCTGCAAGAGTGTCCAGTTGAAAGCTCACACTCCTATGTGGAGAGTCAGCTATGGACCCCCAACATAGTGAACAGGTCATGGCATAGGCAAGGCACCAACACAAGTCACAGACCACCCTCCCACCTGATGCAGAAAGCAATGTGCACTTAGATTTACTGGCACCCTACATGACCATGTGCAAATGTGATTACACACAGACCAGGGGGCACATGTCAAGGAGGGGAAGGGATGAAAAAGAGCAACAGGTGACATTGGGGAACAGAAAATGCACTGCATATATCAATTCTGAGAGTGTATCCAGGCTACAGAGCGCTTACAAAAGCTTGCGACACATAACACGACAAACAGCCATGTACCTACCCCCTCCTTGCTGCAGTCTCTCCTGTAACTGCCTATCGAGGTCTGGGAAGACCACCGCCAGGACACGTCTCATTTGGGGGGTCAGCCATCAGCGTCCGCCGTGGGGCGAGGACTGTCGAGTCCCAGCTGGATCCGGGCGATCCCCCGGGTCCAGCACCGGATGTCCTGCCACCTCTTGCGCACCTGTGGCAGCTGGCGACGGCGCTCCCCCTCAGATCTCACTGCCCTGACGATGTTGTTCCAAATCACCCCCTTCTCGCAGGCAGTTACTTGACAATCATCAATATACCTGCTCCATGTCCCCGAGACACACATTTGAACCTCTTAGACGTGTTGAACAGGGCATAGAATGCAGACAGGAATTACATCATACACAATAAGAAATTGGCCTGTGTGCAAGCCCCATTGCACTACATGGCATTGAAAGTCAACCGGTTGGCATGAGGGTTGCGACACACTCACTGATCACGCCACACACTGTGCAGCAATGCAACAGCAGGCTGATGGCCAGCACGTGCCAAGCAGTCACATGTCCCACTCCACTGATGCACCCTCAGCATACTAGACATACACACCCAAGCACAGATCACTCGCCTGTCATTGACAACAGCAGATACAACCCTCACTTTGCACATGTGCCACTTGCCAGTGGGGTGTCACAGGTGTTATGCTAGCTATGCAAGTCAGACTCAAAGCACGGCTTACTTGTCACATCAGATGGGTAGATATGTTGCCAACTCCATGCAGCTGTGGCGCAACACTTCACATAGACACTCACCCACATGTAAAGGAAGATTCGCACACATCAATGTCCATGAGGTCGTAAACATCATTTGGACACTCTCACCACAGGTCCACTCAACTCATACACATCTGTGGGTACAGTCACCTGTCACACCGGGGGGAGCACTGAATCACCTCAGGACAATAGGGAAAAAACCCACCAAGGATTTCACTGGCTCAATGTGTCATGCACTATGCAGTGAAAGTCACAGTAAGCACAATGCAAGTGAGGAGTGCACACAGGAACTACATCAGGCTCTGCATGAGAGACATCAGCATGTCCCCCACCCTGGGACCCACTCTAAACAACATAGCATGTCTGACGCATCCTGGATACAATATTGACAGTCACACAACAGGTGCCTAGGCAAAGGTAGTGGACTCAACACTCACCTGCTCCCCTGGTCTCCCATACAGGCTGGTGTACTGTGGGAGGAGGGCGTCCAGCAAGGTCGGATTCTCCTCCTGGGTGAATGGCTGGGCCCTCTCCACAGTACGCGACATGGTCCAGAGAAAGCAGAGACAGCAGCAATGTTGTCGACTGGAAAGTTGTGCAGGCAAGTGCCCTCTCATGGGTTCTGGCTGCCTTATATCTGTCTTGCTGAGGGGCATTCATTTAGAGGAGTACATAGTGATTGGTCAGACTCATTAGCATCCTACGTTTACTCCAATCCCTTTAAACATACACCAATGACTTTAAACATACACCAATGACAGCATTCGCATCGTTCAAATTTTGAGCATCATGTCAAGTCAACAACCACTTTGCAACATTGTATTTTGTGGCCAACTGCCTGTTCCAGGACACCTGATGAACACATTTCAACTGAAAACTCAGTATCCATGACAACCAGCATGCATTTAGAGCCTAATACTTGTCCCTTATGTGTCCCCTATGTAATTTTTAAATCCACACACAGGTACGGTGCATTTCACACGTACCCCTACGGCACAAGTACAATAGTGAAACAAAGCGTACACACGCGGTGATAGAGGGTGTACGGTGCGTTTCACACATACCCGTACGGCACAAGTACAATGGTGAAACGAAGCGTACACATGCGATGATAGCGGGTGTACGGTGCGTTTCACACGTACCCCTACGGCACAAGTACAATGGTGAAACGAAGCATACACACGCGATGATAGCGGGTGTATGGTATGTTTCACACGTACCCCTACGGCACCAGTTGTACAGTGCGTTTGACAGGTACGTGTACTACTAGTGCGTACACGTACGTGTACGCACTAGTAGTATACGTACCCTTACGTGTACTACCTTAGTACACGTACCTGTAGGAACTAGTAGTACACGTACCCGTACGTGTACTACTAGTGCGTACACGTACGTGTACTAAGGTAGTACACATACCTGTATGAACTAGTAGTACACGTACCCGTACGTGTACTACTAGTGCGTACACGTACGTGTACTAAGGTAGTACACTGTCAGGGTCTGCAGAACTCCTCGGGATCCGGGTGGTGATATAGAGGTCCACCTCCAGATCTCCCCGGACTCCAACCAGAAGGTTACAGAGCCCAGAGGTGATCAGGCGAGGGAAAGGATAGGGGTAGGGGTCAGCAGGGACAAGGTTCTGAAACGAGAAAACAATAACAAACCATACTATATCAACAGTCTACTCTCTTTCGGTCTCACTAATACAGGAGGTTACCAAAGGTATAATTGCATGGACTTCACATCCCTTGATTATACCCACAATGTCCCCCACAAGTGACTCGCCACATTCCTCTGTTTAGAGCCCACCAGTGAAGCACACTCCTTGCACTCCTGCGTGTCCCTCCTGTTTGGTCCTAAAAGGATCTTACAACAGACCCTTGAGTCCCCTCTCTTTGGGGCCAAGTCACGTTTTTGAAAGAGTATCGGCTTCCACGGTAAAGACACCACCTCCTGGAACCCCTACGTTGTAGCGCTCCTTCACTCACGTGAACATCAACACGCTAGGGCCTGTGTTATCTTTCCACTGTCCGTGTGTATCACTAGGTATACCAAAGTCTCGTTCTCCCCATACAAGCTGACATGCGCTCTTCCAGCGTGGGGTGTTCGAACCTAACTCTTCGCTCCTCCGAGCGAGTATAAACAATGCAATAGCTCCTCCGAGCTTCGAACAAACAACAGCCAGCTCCTCCGAGCCAGAAACGATACGTCGCTCATCCGAGCGTGAACCAACAACAGATAGCTCCTCTGAGCTGAAACTTCCAGACGCTCCTGTGAGCGCGAAATGTCACGGCTCCCCTGAGCCCCTTGGGGTCTTCGGAAAATTGGAAGGCGGGTCTCGAGGTCCGCAAGGAGCGAATCCCAGTGTGGCTCAGCCAAGCTTCGACCCTCTCACCTGCTTCCCTGTTTGGTGTTTCCGATCTCTTCAACGCCTCTCCCCGCCTCGTCGCCAAGCTCCGAGGGACGGTGAAAGTGAAGTCCTCGGTTTCCCTTCCGGATGCGCAGCAAACACCCTGTCTCGCCGGGACGCCTAGCTCCGAACGGCAAAACAGGTCTTTTCAGATTCAAAATAACGCACGTCTCCTGATGTGCGTGACGGCCTTAAGTAGCCGCCCACTTCCTGGTTCCGGGGTTGTTGGGACTTGTAGTCCTGAGACGCTAGGTAGGCGCCGTGGGTCCCGATTCCTCACAGTAGGTCCCCTCCCCAAGCGCCTCCTAGAGCCAGGCTTATCTGGATGCCGTTCGTAAAACCTCTGCACCACCGCAGGGGCTCTCACCGCATCCGATGGTTCCCAGGAATCCTCCTCCACCGAGTACCCCTTCCAGGAAACCAGGAACCATAGCTTGGCCCTTCCGATAACGGGCGTCGCAAGTAGAATGGTGAAACAAAGCATACATACGCGATGATAGCGGGTGTACGTTGCGTTTCACATGTACCCCTACGGCACCAGTTGTACAGTGCGTTTGACAGGTACGTGTACTACTAGTGCGTACACGTACGTGTACGCACTAGTAGTATACATACCCGTACGTGTACTACCTTAGTACACGTACGGGTACGCACTAGTAGTAGACGTACCCGTACGTGTACTACTAGTAAGTACAGGTATGTGTACTACCTTAGTACAGTGCATACATGTATGGGTACGCACTAGTAGTACATGTACCCGTACGTGTACTACTAGTGCGTACAGGTACGTGTACTACCTTAGTACACGTACGTGTACGCACTGATTGTACCCGTACCCGTATGTGTACTACCTTAGTACATGTAGGTGTACACACTAGTAGTACACGTATGGGTACGTGTACTACTAGAGCGTACACGTACATGTACTAAGGTAGTACACGTACCTGTACGCACTAGTAGTACACGTACCCGTACGTGTACTACTAGTGCGTACACATACGTGTAATAAGGTAGTACACGTACGGGTACTACTAGTGCGTACACGTATGTGTACTAAGGTAGTACACGTACCTGTACGCACTAGTAGTACACGTACCCGTTCGTGTACTACCTTAGTACACGTATGTGTACGCACTAGTAGTACACGTACAGGGACGTGTACTACTAGTGCATACACATACGTGTACTAAGGTAGTACACGTACCTGTACGTACTAGTAGTACATGTACCTGTACGTGTACTACTAGTGCGTACATGTACTAAGGTAGTACACGTATGGGTACGTGTACTACTAGTGCGTACACGTACGTGTACTAAGGTAGTACACGTACCTGTATGCACTAGTAGTACACGTACGGGTACGTGTACTACTAGTGTGTACACGTACATGTACTAAGGTAGTACACATACCTGTACGCACTAGTAGTACATGTACGAGTACGTGTACTACTAGTGCGTACACGTACGTGTACTAAGGTAGTACACGTACCTGTACGCACTAATAATACACATACGGGTACGTGTACTACTAGTGCGTACACGTACGTGTACTAAGGTAGTACACATACCTGTACGCACTAGTATTACACGTACGGGTACGTGTACTACTAGTGCGTACACGTACATGTACTAAGGTAGTACATGTACCTGTAAGCACTAGTAGTACACATACGGGTACGTGTACTACTAGTGCAAACCCATACGTGTACTACCTTAGTACACATACGGGTACGCACTAGTAGTACACGTATGGTGCATGCACTAGTAGTACAGTGCGTACCCGTACGTGTACTACCTTAGTACACGTACGGGTACGTACTAGTAGTACACGTACGGTGCATGCACTAGTAGTACAGTGCGTACCCGTACGTGTACTCATTTCCCACTCTTACAATGGTAATACAGGTGTACACATGACAGGAATGGAGGGCTATGAGTCGCACATGGATGTCCATCAAGTACTTGTCATTGCATACTTACATGTGCAGGCCCTAGGTGTGTTAGCCAGTGATATTGCACAGGTCATCTCATCTATTTGCACAATTGATGTGTGATGACCTGTGGACACATGTCATGTGTGATGGGGCACTATGTGGCACACATCACCTTGCCACTTGCCACATGTGTGTCTGTAGTCCAACTGTGTCATGCACAGCAGCAGTGGGATGGCACAGTAATCAACACCCGCACCTGTCTCCTGATGCCAGGGACAGGGACACTCTATCAACTGACATGTCTCGATCACCGTGCCCCTTTGGGACTATGTCAGGTGTGTGTCATGTGTTCCCATGAGCTTGATGTCATTGTCCCATCAACTGCATCTGCTGTTGGTGCATCCAACAGGTGTCTGTGTGGAGATGGGCATGGAACACGTCTACGCACACCATGCCACATGTGGATTCCCACGGCTGTAGGGTCTGTGTGCATCGTGCATCATATTTTCCCTGTCAGACATGTGTGCGTTGTCTCAATGGCTGTGTTTTTTAGTTGTCACATGTACCCCTTCATCGCAATGTGTTTGATATGTACATTTGCATTCCATGTGACCTGTGCGTGTGCCTTGCAGTCAGCTGTCTGGATGAGATGACATCCTTCCAATGCAGCTATGTGGATGTGTGTCACTCTGGTGATATCTCTGGCTGTTCACTCAGACTGTCCCCCAGCTCATTTCAGGGCATGTCATGTAGATTTGACAATCAACAGTTGTATCTGGCTTTTTGTAGGAGTGCCAGCAAGCTTGCATATGTGTCATGGATGTATTGCACACACCCGACTCCATAGTTACCTGATGTGTATTAGCAGTGTAGCATGTGCTATGTTCATTGACATTGATGTTGGCCGACTCTCAATCTTCATTCATCCAAACAATGTCTTTCAGGGCACCACCTGTCCCAAGACTAATGCCAGACTTGGGTGCCATGAGGGAACGTGCCTGCATCTGATGTTACAGATTCACTCAACAGTTGATTGAGGACTTGACCGACAAGCTGGCACCACACCTCCAACCGCGACACAGGTATCCTACTGCACTGACTCCAAAGATGAAGGTGATGGCAGCCCTACATGTTTTTGCCACAGGTACGTTTCAATTCACCATAGCTGATGTTGGTGGCATGTCACAGACAATGTTCAGCCGTGTCCTGCGTGATGTTTTAGCAGCCATGTTGGAGCACCTTGATGAATTCATCACATTTCCTATTCCTGAGGAGTTGACAGATGTCAAGGGTGATTTCTTTGCCCTGGCAGGGATGCCCCAAGTCATTGGGTCCATTGATGGGACACATGTGGCTTTGGTACCACCACAGGCACAGGAACAAGCCTATCGCAATAGAAAACATTACCACTCGATAAATGCCCTTGTGGTGTGTCTTGCTATCATGCTGATTTCCCATGTCTGTGCCCGTTTTCCAGGGTCCGCACACGATGCCTACATCATGAGGCGTAGCAGGGTGCCACAAATGATGCTGTGGCTGCACAACGAACGAGCATTTCTTGTTGGTGGGTATACTCTGTTTGTCCTGTGTGTTGCGGTATCTTTGGCTCTTACGGCATCTCCTGACACTGTTTTTTACATTATGTTTCCATGTAGGGGACTCTCGATATCCCAACATGCCATGGCTAATGACACCTCTCCGCAACCCAATAACAGCTGCAGATCACAGGTACAACGATGCACATGGGCAGACCAGGCGAGTGATTGAGAGGACGTTTGGCATCCTGAAGAGCCGATTCCGGTGCCTGGACAAGACAGGCGGGTCCCTCCCTTATGCCCCGGAGAAGGTCTGCCGAATCTTCCTCGTGTGCTGCATGCTGCACAACATGGCAGTTGAGAAGGCAGTGCCACTCATCCTGGATCCAGATGAGCGGGAACATCCACCCGTGGAGGATCAAGGGCTTACTCACGAGGCTAGTGATGAGGAGGAGGAGGAGGAGGATATCCAGAGTCAGCTCATAAGCAACTTCTTCTCATAATGGTGAGTCACTGGGTATGATTGTGCAAGCTTGTAGCATTGAGTGGCATGTGTTGCAATGTGTGTGTCCAGCTGACTGAATGCAAAGTGACTTGGATGTGTGTTCTGATGTGTCACTAGAGTGATGATGTCATGCCACACAGTTTTGCGGAGAGACATTCTTTGAAATTTGCATGTGTCAAACATTGTTCATGTTTGGTAAATGTTCATGTGTGCGGTGAGAATTGTTTTAGGTGACTTCTTGTGTGTCTGTTATTCCCAGGTATTTAGCGTCTGTTGTCTGCTCGTGTCATCGTTGTCCTCCTGCTATTCCTCATGAGGATTGCAATGTGTGCTGAATCAGCGTTCCATGCACGGACATGTGGAAAGGTCAGTCTTTGTAAGGTTAGCAGCAAGGATTTTTTGTGGTGGTACGGGATTGGAATGTGTGTGGACTGCTTCTGTGCATGTTGTGGTACCATGCATACATGTCTTCTCACCATGGAGCATATAACATGTAGCATCACTCCCATGACATGATAGTCACCCTTCTTGACAGTCATCTGTAGTGGAGTGTGGTGTCTGATGAAGGCATCAATGTGTGTAAACCTTGCCTCTGAAACATTGCAGATGCTACGGGTGGACATAGTGGGGGACATCACAACAACAGGCTCCATGGGGAATCGCAGCCTCTTTGTGTGCAGCAGGATGTGTTTTGCTCATCCCCTTAACTTGTGTGCCAGTTCATTGGGATTGACATCATCCATGTTGTGAAGGGGGTGTCCAGCGTCTGTCCCACATGTTCTGTCAACTGACCTGTGAGTCTGTTAATATGGATGCAAATCCCTTTGTGTGTGTATGTGGAATAAAGGTGTTCAGCACTATCCAAAGTGCCTCATCTCTGTCACTGCCGCTCTCTTGACAGTTTGCATGTGTCATCTATGGCATAATTGTCAAAGATTGAGCATCTGTGTGTATGTGTACTTTGGCAACATGCATGCAGTGCATTATGGCTAATGATCTCTATTGTGCATGAAGTACCTTGTTGGGTATGTATTTGTGCAGCTTGCTCCCCACAACGGGACGAGCACGCCTGCTGATGGAGTATCTCCTTTGCGCATCTCCGCATTTTGTTGCCTGATCCAGTGGCTGTAATTTATGGTGATTGTTCATACATTTTCTCATAGTGACCCATGAGTGACCTGACACTCCTTCCTTTACATACACCTGTTGCACTGTGCCTTTCAGACCTTGTCTGTGTGTGCTACTTTTTGCCTAATTTCTAACCCCTTCCGCCTGCTGCTGCCTCACCTGCGGTACCGCCCCACCGAGTGCCCTGATTCTGCAACCCTCAAGCTTCCGAAATGCTCTGCCCTTCCCCCTCCACCCATTCGAAATGCAGGCAGCAACTTTTCTGTGCCACTGTAGCCCCAGCGCCGTGCCAAAGGCAGGTACGTATGCGCCTGCAACATGCACAGTGCACGACCCTCTAGTCTTTGCATGACCCACGTCACACAACAGGCTCATGCTGCAGCCACTCTCCAAGCAATGTCATTGTGACAATCATCCTCCTGCTATCAGGCAACCCCTAAGCACACACACGACACCTTTGCATGCTGAGTGTGCTACTCCAACTGCCTACACAGTGCTGCCCAGCCTACAAGACCCTGTCAGAACAACCAGGTAATGTGCCTCCTACCTCACACTCGCTCCGTCCACCAGCATGCCATTGGACTCTGTTACCTCCGCAACACGACAGCCCCACACATCACCTTCATGACAGTAACCTGGACAAAAGCATCCTCAGCACATGACGTCTTCATTGCCATCTCACACGGATACAAGACCACCTGCAGGGACGGCAACACCAGTCCCGGGGAATGAATTGCTATTTATTCACAAGTACACCCTCAGAGTCACGAATCCGGGTTTGCAACAACTCCATGGCAACCCTCAGTGTAACACTCCTCTACAGATCTGCAGGACTACATCCACTATTCCACTAAGCCATCAACACGTACATCTGCACGCACACCCTAACCTCCACGGGCTACATGTGGCTGTGTGCCAGTAACTTCTTGCTGGAGGGGAACAACACCACCATCCATCATTGGTCCATCAACATTTGACTCCACGTCTCCGACAAGCAACACACTGGCCCACACCCCGCTACCGATCCCCCAAAGATGCTTGATGTAAGTCACCACAGACAAGCTGTGTGGGAGACAAAACAACACCCCCGCCACACCCTGCAACCTCACGCACTGGATCAGCAACTGATCTAACAATATTGCCACATTGACGGACTTTCCTGTGAAGCACAACAACAGTTCAGGCACCTGGGACAAGGCAGACCTACAGGACTCCTACAGACTTAGCCGGACTCTTGTGCAAACCTTGCAACACAAAGAGCCATCATTTGCCTTACAGCCCTGGAAAACACCACACACAGCCATCACCATATCATCAGCAAGGACAAGTGGAGGTCCTTCAGATAGTACTGAGACACCCAAACACACGACATCAAGGAGCTCATCAGCATTGTGAGTGAACTGACAGCAGATCTCCATCCAAGACACCCCAGCCTTGCAAGGCAGATCACATCCCTTGCAACTGTGTACCACTGCAAGCTCATGGGAATACACGACAGCCTTGGCACACAGATGCAGACAGCACTATTATCCGCAGGACAAACCCCCATCAGGTTATGGACTCCCATCAGCAGCAATGACAAAACCTGGCTCATTGCAACATACGCTCTGGCTCTCCATCAGGTCCCTTCCCACACAACATCTAAACCACATCATTCCACATCCTTGAAGCCCACGTCCAGCGCGTCCTGAATGTCTCCTTTGAGTTTGCCACATTCCATGGGTGCAAGAGGCATGCAGAGACCCAGGCCCTTTTTAGACAACGGACGGCAGTACCGCAGGATCTCCTGATACATCACCCTGCTTCCCTACCCAGCAAATGTCATCAGGAAGACACTCAACAAGCAAATTACAATTTTCCTCCATGCAACCTTCTCCAGGCAACCGGCACCAGACCATCTTCCACAGTAATCACACCACTGCAACTGTCAGCATTGCCACCACCAACGACAACTTTGCCATGCTAAACAATGGTGAGGCCACCACCCTTGACCTCTCAATGGCATTCTACACCATGTGCTACCACACTGTCAGCTCACACATCTCCAACACTGGTAACCAGAGGAGGGCCCAGAGTTTAATCAGAAAGTCACTCACCAGCAAGGCCCAAGGAGTCTGCCTCTACCCTGCAACATGTAGTACACTGGGGTCATCTGGCCCATGCCACAGGGCTCTTCTCTCATCGTGACGATCTTCAATGTCTCCATGACTCCCCTCTCCACCATCACATGCGCACACAACCTCATCATCATCTCGTTTGCCATTGACACCCAGATGCTCCTCCAACTCACCAAAGACCCAGCCATTGCCAGATCAAAATTTCAAGAAGGCATCAGATCCGTTGAGGAATGGCTGAACATCAGCCACCTGAGGCTGGTCTTGGACAGGACAGTAGTCATCATTTGAGGATTGTCCCCTTACAGCTGGCTCAACTCCTTGTGTCCCACTGGTCTGTGTACCGCACCAGCACCCAGTGGCCACGCACGCAAGCTGGTGTTCATCATGGACCCATCGCTGACAATTACCATGCAACTCACCACCATCTGTACCTCATGCTGAAACACCCCCCACATGCTGCAAATGACCCACAGATGGATCCACTCCAAGGCAAGACAGACCATCCCCTGGTCCAAGACACCAGCCAGCTCAAAAACAGCACCGGCCTCTACGGAGAACAACAGCAAAACTGCAGAAGTTGTCCACATCCTGGGTGCATCCGCACACCTCATCTGCAACATCCCCCACCCCAGCCCCATCACCGTCCACCTGAGATAGGTACAATGGCTCACTGTGTGCTGCAGGATCACCTTCAGGCTCCTCAACCACACTCAGGAGGCAGTCCACAACCCCAGACCCAACACTGACCTTGGATGTCTGTCATTCAACACCCCGTTGGCCCAACTCCATGCAGCCCACCTTGCCCTGACCACCATTCATCACATCCACATAATAACTGCATGCAGGAGATAGTTCTCCCACCTCGCAAAACAGACCTGGGACTCCCTCCCCTGGCACATCAACATGACCTATGACCTCTACACCTTCATGATACTCTTCCAAATTGGTCTGTCTGAGCAGTATTGCAAGCCCCCCCTCAGCATCTTGAGGCCATCACGTGTAAGTATCGGGCTCCATGTCTGTATTTTGTGATACATTGTGACCCATGTGTGTCCTTGACCGGACTCAGATCCAAGTGTAGGGATGGCTGGAGTTTGTTCCACACTCAGACATACTTCGACATATCCCCACACGTATGTTGTGTAATCATGCTAAATGACTGCAACATAAAATCTCATGTCTTAATTTTTTATTTATAGCTCTGGGGCGTGATTTGTGCACAGAAAAAGGTGCTATGCAGGGACCATAGAATCGAAAGTTCACAGGGGGAGATGGGATCCTTGGCATTTGAAGTCATCAGAGTCCAGACCACAGTGTTTGGCATAATTGGTCAGACTGTGACCAGCAAGTCCATGTAGCAGATGATGTCAGTCAATGAGGTGATGCTGTTGTACATGAAGGCCAGGTGCCAGGCCAGGTGACCTGGGAGATGTGGATGGGCCGCTGCCTCTCATGGTCTTTTCTGTGGATGACCCACCTTCCTCGCGGGACCCTCAGATGCAGGCCTTGACAATGCTTGGGACGCTCCATCGGACGAATCCTCCTCCTCCTCCTTCCCTGTGGCTGGTGGTGGTCTTCGCCTGGTGGCACAGGGAGGGTTGCCCATGTTGTTGGCGATCCGATGGAGTGAATGGCTTATGTCCCTTTGCACCGCCAGGAGCTCAGCCAGTCTTGCCTCCATCCGTCCTTGGTGTTCTTGTTGACTGGCATGTTGCTTGGCCTGATGGTTCTTGATCTCTGTGAGGGTCAGCACTACCTGGCTGAACTCCCTGGTGTCACACCGGTATGCCTCCATGATATTGTGTATGTGTGACATACCGGTCCCTTCAGCTGGCTGGTCAGGTTCTTGCCTCCGCCTGCCTCCACTCCCACCACCCCTGCCCACACGAGCCTGGCCTGCCGTTGTGGGCACATCGGGTCTACGGGACCCCTGAGGGATGGCAGTATCGGTGTTGTCTGCCTCCTCCTGGGTGCCTGCCGCTCCTTGTCCCTCCTGGTCAGACTGGCTCAGTTGTTCACTGCGGGCAGGGCTCCTTGGTGTCTCCTGGGATGTGGCAGGAATGGGGGTGGTGGTTGGCACAGATGGTCCTGAACCAGGTTCTGCAGGGGCTTGGACACCAGAGGGTCCAGGTCGGTCGGGGTCATTCGCGGAGTGTTGAGAGGCGTCGCTGCCGGTGAGATCAGGTTCCTCCCGAGCCTGTGACTGTGATTCTCTCCCCCCATTGTTGGGGGGATATTTATCACGTTGCCCTGTGTGTGAGACAGACAATGTTAATGCTGTTTCATGCAACATGCATGTTTCATACACAATCAAGTTGGCAATGTTCCTCCAGGTAGTTGTATGTGCCTGGCCTTCTCCTCAATGTTCACTTGTGGATGGGTATGTTGCGGGGGACAGATTGATATGTTCTGCTGAGTCTTTGACATGTCGATTTGTGGCTTGGATGCTTCTTCGGCTATGTATTGGTGTTGTTGTGTTGCATGTCCATTGTGACAGTGGGTAAATCCATTGCCTGTCCTGGTGGTGTCTGCTGGTGTAAGGGGTGTGTGTGACAGGGCCTGCTGGTGGGTGTAGTGTGATTTGGCCCTGGGGCTCCCAGGTGATTTAGCTGTCCCCCCATGGAGCATGCTGCCATGACAGTGAGTGTGAGTTCCTGTCCTAGATATCTGACCTTGTCTTGGTGTTTGTGTTTGCACTGGTCACAGGAGGGTCTTGTGCTGCCTACACCCAGGCTGAGTGTGAGCTATCTTGTCAGTACTTTCCCAATCCCTGTGCATTGCTCATGGTGCATGGGTATGTAGCTGGGCCATATAGGATGAGGGCAATTGTGTCTGATTTATGATTCAAACATGCGTTTTGTGCCACCCACCCTCCCAGCATACCAGACGTCCATTCTTGGGTTGGTGCTTCATGTAGCACGGGACGTAGCATGGCCTTGCTTTCTCGATGGGGCATACACATGTTATTGGCATTAGCATAGTTTTTGACTGTGGATGTGGCCGGTGAGAGCTTGGGGGTAGTTGCGTGCATTTGGTGTAGTTGGGGTGTGGATGGCGTTACCCCCATGTTACGTAAGTTGTTTGTGTACTCACCAGGCTCTGCAACTCCTTGGAGTCCATGTACTCCCACCGGCGGAAGCATGGCCATCACCTTCTCCTCCCAGGGATGGTAATGTACTGGTCTGCGGGGCGCACCACCTCCAGTGATGTTGCTCTGGGCGTAGTCCTCATTCATTTTGCGCTTGACCGCCCTCCGCAGATCGTACCACCTGGCTTGGCATTCATTCCTGGTCCTTCTGATGGGTGCAACAGCATTCACCCTATCGACGATCCTCTGCCACAGGCGTGATTTTTCAGCTATGTTGGTCTGTCTGACCAATGTTCCAAACAGCTGTGGCTCGACTCTGATGACTTCATTGACAAGGATCGCCAGCTCCTCCCTTGTGAACTTTGGATTCTTGTCTGTGGGCATGTTGTGGGGTGAGGGTGTGGATGGTTGTGGGTGTGTGGGTCTGAATGTGACAGTGTGGGTGTGAATGTGTCGAGGGGGTATGTGTGAAGGAGGTTGTGTGACGGTGTATATGGTAAGGTGGATGGGTGCAGTTGTTGGTGTGTGCTCTGTAGCTGCAGTGAGTCTGTTGCAAAGGCTCATGGTTTGTGTGTGTGGGCCCTTTTTATTGGTCCATTTGTGGGTGTGGCTCTGTTTGAATTTTTGGTGGGTGTGTCATAAGAGGTGGTTGTGAGTTTGCCCCTCTGTTTGCCTGTTTGGATGTGTCCAGGTGAGTCCTTTCCATTTTTTGTGCAGTGTAGACGTGTTTTGTGGTGTTGTGCAAGTCGAATAGACCCTCCTTGTGCTGTTTTCCAGTGTCTGTGGTTCAGTACGGTACAGGGGTACAAGTTGTACAGACACACGGCCCCATGCATTGTGTATGTCCAGGGCGTACGCCGCCATTGCTATGTACAGTGTGTACACCGCCATCGCTATGTACGGTGCGTACACCGACATTGCTGATGTACGGTGCATACACTGACATTGCTGATGTACGGTGCGTACACCGCCATCGCTATGTACGGTGCGTACACCGACATCGCTTATGTACGGTGCGTACACCGACATTGCTATATACGGTGCATACACCGCCATCGCTATGTACGGTGCGTACACCGACATTGCTATGTACGATGCGTACACCGCCATCGCTTATGTCCGGTGCGTACACTGCCATCGCTATGTACGGTGCGTACACTGCCATTGCTATGTACGGTGCATACACCGCCATCGCTTATGTACGGTGCGTACACCGACATTGCTACTGTACGGTGCGTACACAGACATTGCATTTATACAAGTCATTCCCCGTGTACGGGACGGACGTTTTCCGTACAAATCGTAAATTGGTAAGCCGGTCCGGATCGTACTTGTACGCTCGGTCTGTGTTTTTACGATTCGTACGGAAAAGTGTCCGGGTCCATCTCGTACAACTTTTCCCGCTACGATTCGTACCGATCGGGCCGATCCGTATGTACTTTTTCCCGTACGAATCGTACTTCACGGGTCGGACGTGACTTGTACGATTCGTACGGAAAAAAATACGGATACGAGTCGTACGGGAAAAAAAATACAGGATCGGAATTGGCCCCTTTGTGTTGAAGACTAGTAGTAGTTTTACATTTTAAATACAATTTTACTTACTTTGTGTAGTTTGAAATCTTTTTTCTTCAATAAAGTTCTGTGTTCTGGCAGCAATCCGGCAGAGTTTCGCCTTCTTTTTTGTTGTAGGTTTGAAGTGTAAAATAAACTGCATTTTCTTGTTGTTTATATAGTGTTTATTTAATTGATTGCTTTCTGTGATTGGTGTATTTTATAAGTGCAAGCCTTTAATTTGTTGTTGTTTATTGTTTTAATTATTTGGGCAGTTGTGTTCCTTATATGGAAAACGCTAATTAAGAAGTTGTTAGTTTTACCTTTTTTTAATGGATTTAGACTGTTAAATGTGTTTTAGTTTGTATTTGATGTTAAATTCTGCATGCAGAATAGTTATTTATATTTTAAATATTACTTATTAGTGTGTATACTAAATATGTTAGTATTTTATATTTTAATATATGAAAAATATATCGTAAATTGTTTTGGGGGGGTTCATATATATTAGTTTTAATAACTGTTAAGCTGTTGATATTTTTTAAAAGACGATATTAATGATGTCTATATTGTTGTCATCGATATTTTGGACATGTATATTTTTTAACTATGTTCGATATGTTATGTAACGATATTTGTGTGTTCGATAATAGTGAAAACGATATTTATGTTTGGCGATATTATGGTGTTGATATTTGTGTTATTTATTTAAATAAGTATAGGTCGTCGATAATAGTGTCATCGATATTTTGGTGTCGATGAAATGGTATGTGGATATTGTGTCTGTCAATATTATGTCAGTGAACCATTTTTTATATTTTATTGTATGTAATTAGTGTATTTCCTTTCTATATCAAATTGAAATAATAGAAGCTTGATATTACCATGTTACAAAAATCAGTTGTTCTAGCTCATTCAGTAATGAGCTGTCCTATAGGCTGTAGTTTCAGATTGAATTCTGGAAAAAAAACAATAACTGAGCTAGCTGATTACATTCTGCTCTCTCCTTTAAAACCTTTGCAAGCAATCAAAGAGGTCTGTGAACTTTCCTGGTAATTATTCAGTAAATGTAGGGGCTTATTTGTGAGAGCCCTGTGTCACTTATGCACCAGGTACATGCATGACACAGGGCTCTCATAAAGAATTATGAAGCCACGCAAAGCCACCCTGCCTGGCTTTGAAAGTCCTCATAATTTGTGAGTAAGGTGACTCAGCGTAAATCGCTGCGTTGGCTTACTCTGCATCATCTAACAGGCGTTCCATGGGCGTGGTGATGGGTTTTCCCCTGGAGCACCCATGATATTTGACGCTGTCCCTGATTTACAAAGTGATGTAAACCTGGGGAAGTGTCAAAGCCGTACACCTCCCGACGTAAGACATAACAAAAAAAAATATGTTCATTTGGATTCATCTTTTCCTCTTTCTATGTGTGCTGCATTCTGCAACAGACATAGAAAGAGGAAAACGCCTCACAGGATTGTTTGTGTGCAGGAAGCTTCCCTTACTGCACAAACTCAATCCTTCCAGCAATGAAGGCATGGTGCAAGGGTGCTATATTGGTGCTAGACTGCCAAAATGGTGCCACCACAGGCAGAAAGGACAGGAATGCACTGCATTGCTTATATATGGTGGATTCCTACCCTTTTACTTTGGGGTAGGGCAACCTTAGTAAGGTGTCTTTCTGCACTGTCCTACACCAAAATGCCATAAATGAGGGCCATAGTAACTCATTTGAAGACTTAAGACACGTTTGAGAAACACATGAGTAAGGACACCACGTTAGTTTTAAACATTTTTTGTTAATTATATTTCATTGTTTTCACAATTTCTTTTAAGTCAGCTTGAAAAACCCAGTCTAGCCTCTCAGCGGTTTAGAACATAATTGTTATTTCTTTTGTGTCAGAACAGACTGTCGAACTGAAACCTTTGGTTAAATTACTTCTGGGACAAAAAAAGCAAAATGAGTAAACAAAGCTTTCTTCAGATTTATATTTTTTGTTCTTCTTTGACAGATGTTTTACTGAGGCGATATGAACAAATAGACATACCGTGAATTATAATAAACACACCACGCATAAGTTTTACAGCTTCAAGTCACAGTAGTATCTTTATTTATAGTTTGACAGGTACGCAGATACAAGTGTCAGATGTTGTCTGCCTTCTTTACAGTGTGTAGTAGTACTTTTAAGCACTCTAAATTGGGCTGATCGTTCATCCACCACTTTTCAATGGATGTTCCACATTCGCTAAATTTTAACTACTGCATAAAGTTACCAAACACTGAACTTCACAAGATACAACTGTGCCGTTCCTACAATGCAAAACAGAAATGTCTATGTCACGTTCACATGGGAAATCATGTCTAGCAGAGTGTTAATTTAAAAATATGTGAGCATGGCAGCTGGTTCGTTCACCAGTAGTGGAAAGATATACTTTGCTGGTTTGGTGGAAGGCCAACCACCAAAGTTAGAAATCTCCACCAGGTGTCAGTGATATCTGTCTTCACCAGAGGCACAACTGTGGTGCCTCTGCTGAAGGCACTGGCTTTTTGTTTATCAGATTAGATGTCCGCCCAATAAAGTTTTTTTCCTTCTCAAAATAAACCCTCAAAGCAGATATTTGTTAGTGAAAAAACAAAGTGAGTTGTTTGTTACAGGCTAGGCATTTTCTCCTAGAGAGCAGGGATTATTTTTCGGGTTTCATGTTCGAAACAGTCATGTTTTCATAGCCCTAAATAGGGCGGATGGTCTGATGTACTAATGTCTCTCAGACCATCAGTATGGCAGACGAAACATAGGCTTTGCTGTTGGAAGCATAGTGCTTCTCCAAGCTCTAAATAGAACGGGGAACCACTAGTGTGGTAGACAGAACATCCACCATGTTTGTGTTGGAGTACTCGCAGCCTAGTGCCAACAAATGCACCCTTGCATCATGGTGCAAGGGTGCCAACATTGCATGCAGGATTGTTTTTGTGCAGGAAGGGACACTTTCCTGCCCAGAAACAAGATAGAACAAAAAACAATGAGAAATATTTCTCCTTGTTATGCCTCACCTCAAGAGGTATATAGATTTAGCGCTTGCCAAGGTTTACATGATTTTGTAAATTTGTGTCAGTCTCAAAATTCATTAGTGTTGCATGGGAAAACCCACCACAACGCCCATTGAATGCCTTTCGGGTGCAGAGTAGGGTGGCACAGCGATTTGCGCTATTTTGCCTTACTCAAGATTTATGAGACCACTCAAAGGCAAGCATGATGGCTTTGGTGGCTTCATAAACTGGATTGAGAGCCATGTATGTACCACGTGGTGCAAAAGTGACGCAGGGCTCTCATAAATAAGCCCCATTTTTTCTAAATATGTTGTTGTAGATTGCATCTTTTTGACAATATTTTTATGTTTAAATGATAAATAGATGTTGTTAAGATATATTTAATTGAAATTGAATATTACATCTTTGTTTAGGATATACATTTTATTTTGGTTAAATAATTTATTAATTGTATAGTAGCTGGATGGTGGGTTTACAAGGAAAAGGGTAGGGACATTTTTAAAGTCTATGGGGTCCATTAGGATGTCGGGCGGTGGAACCACTGCGGAGCTGGCGGTGCGGAAAAATGCCTTTTTCCGCCCGTGAGGAGCGGTCCTCACGTCCGTCATATTAGTATGGCCAAACATAGTCCATTTCCCGACCGCCGCGGTGCGACGCGCACTGCCATCAAAGTGCGCCCGCCACCGCGGCTGTGGGAGCCAATGGAGACTCCCCACCGTGCGGAATGACGTCCACCCCGCTCCACAAATTAGGATGATTCAAACAAGCAGACGCACCGCAGCGGAGACACCGCCCAACCAGAGACGGCGGAAGCTCGACAGCGGAGCGCGAAACCAGAGTCCCAGTCACGACCGCCATGAACCCAGCTCTACACGTCTTTCTGGTGCTGTACCTGCTACATCACCAGGAAGTCATGGACCACTGCGGACGCCACCACAGGTACGCAACAACACAAACACAACACACAACACACGTGCAGACACAGGGTCCAAATCCACATCAGACACCCTAGGGGGGACTGGGACACATCCACAAGGGCACCCACACATCACCCACCTGCCACAAAGTCACCCCTCTGCATCCTGGACACACAGCTACTGCCACCATGCAGCAATGTCCCGGTCATGTCACCGCAGCGGCGAACACAAGGAAATACATGCACACAATGTAGAAGGCAGTGCCAGTGCCAGGCATGGGCAGGGCACAAAGACCACAGGGCCACACCCCCTTCCACCACATACTAGCACACCCCATGAAGGCACATGCCATGTGCCCCTCCTGTGCACCCCATGCACAACAACAAGTCAGGGCAATACACACCCTGCACCACACAACAAACAATCATGGAGACAGACACTGCAGGAGTGGTTGCACAGGAACGCACAACACACAGCACAGTAGCACAGGGCCAGGGAAACACACACACCACCACAACACCACACTGAGGACAAGCACCACATGAACACATACAAGGAATTAACATCCAAATGGACACATAGCCTGCACAGTCACACATACATACCACAGACTGACACACACACACATGTACACCCCACATGCCAACAGCAATGGACCACAACAAATAGGGAAACCAAAGTGGGCTGCACACAAATGGAAGGCCTTGGAGACACACAACAAGCATGCGTACATCACATCAACACAAGGAACTGAGAACAACACCCTCACACCATCAAAGCACACATGTCTGGCACAGTCAGTGAACTCAAACCACAGACAGCTCAGTGCAACAACACAGGGAGACAGCAAGGCAAACCACGTATAGGCAAAAGGATGAAAGGAAGGCCCTGAAGTCAAACTGTGAGCAGCTACACATCCATACAACAACTTTACAGGAGTACACCAGCAGCAATACAAACAGGGCCCATCTAAACACCTCAGGACTGAGAAACACCAGGAGGAATCTACACACATACCCCCTCACACCAGCAGCACACAACACCAGTGCCAAACACACTGAAGGCTGGCAATACAGACACAAACAACCACACACCCTGGGGTCAGCCACAAACATCACACACACACAGGGATGCCACCACAAATGCCGAAACAAATACAACAGACAAACACATAACCCAGCAGAAACACACACAGAGCCACAACAACAGACGTGCCCTGTAAAGGAAATGGGGGCACAGACACAACAGGAGTGCACAACCTCATCACTCAGGAACAATGCACAGACAACATACCACAACACAGACACAAGAAGTGCACCATCACATAACAACACCGCCACAGCAAATAAACAACAGATGCACAGGCAGACCAATCACATAGCAAACACAGCAGGACATCAGGGGATGCACACCAGGCAACCACAAGGCAACATACACACACAGCACTGCATGCACAACAAGCTGTATGTGCACACCAAGCATACCAGCCACACACAGACATCAGTGACAGAACAGCAACCCACACAACACCATACAGCACAACACAAAGACAAAAGCACACCCGTGAAGCAATAACACAGACAACACACATACATCCAACACAACACCCAACAGATCCACAAGTCTGGGACACAAAGGTGGAAACAACTTAACCAGAGGACTGGGCTGCACACACAGTTGAACTGCATAGGAGCACCCATGACTGACAAACAGCACCAGAACATCACACATGACCCATTGGGGAAATGCCCTGAGTGACACATTGACCCTGGCCAAAGAACTGCAAAACAAAGCACATTGTCACAAATGAAGTCATGGGGAGGCACACACACATATAAACCAAGGGGACAGCTGACCCCAAAGTGAAGTGTACTGCATGTCAGTAGGGGACATGGCAGGAGTGTACCATACACAAAGAGAGGGAGTGCAGACCCACAATGGCTAGGCAGCTGAAGCAAAGGGTAAACAACGTTTACCACAAATCTTTTTCCCCGCAGGGAATCACAACACGGTCGTTACAACGACCGCGTTGTGATTTTGCATACCATTATACCATACCAAATGCCAGAAACCGGTCCTAGGATGCTTGTTTCCAGTCCAGGGAAGGCATGGCTTGGCAGTTCGGGCTGGACTGTTCTCATGAGGCACAGGGTTTGACTGATTTGCATATGGCCATGTCTGAACTGGGGTGGCAGAGTGGGCTAAAGAACGGTGATGGATCAAACCCAGATCTGTTGACTGGGTGTGAGTGTTTGATTGGTACTGATGCTCCGTCCATCACCACCCCCTTTTGTACCGCTTTGTTTGCCATAAGTTGGCAGGGTATGCTCAGACGTGAGTCCCTTGCTCACTTTGCCACTGGATTCAAGCAAGCCTGGCTGGAGACGGCGGAAATGCCAGAAACCGGTCCTAGGAAGCTTGTTTCCAGTCCAGGGAAGGCATGGCTTGGCAATTCGGGCTGGACTGTTCCCATGAGGCACAGGGTCAGACTGATTTGCATATGGCCATGTCTGAACTGGGGTGGCAGAGTGGGATAAAGAACGGTGATGGATCAAACCCAGATCTGTTGACTGGGTGTGAGTGTTTGATTGGTACTGATGCTCCGTCCATCACCACCCCCTTTTGTACCGCTTTGTTCGCCATAAGTTGGCAGGGTATGCTCAGACGTGAGTCCCTTGCTCACTTTGCCACTGGATTCAAGCAAGCCTGGCTGAAGACGGCTGAAATGCCAGAAATCGGTCCTAGGAAGCTTGTTTCCAGTCCAGGGAAGGCATGGCTTGGCAGTTCGGGCTGGACTGTTCCCATGAGGCACAGGGTCAGACTGATTTGCGTATGGTCATGTCTGAACTGGGGTGGCAGAGTGGGCTAAAGAACGGTGATGGATCAAACCCAGATCTGTTGACTGGGTGTGAGTGTTTGATTGGTACTGATGCTCCGTCCATCACCACCCCCTTTTGTACCGCTTTGTTCGCCATAAGTTGGCAGGGTATGCTCAGACGTGAGTCCCTTGCTCACTTTGCCACTGGATTCGAGCAAGCCTGGCTGAAGACGGCTGAAATGCCAGAAACCGGTCCTAGGAAGCTTGTTTCCAGTCCAGGGAAGGCATGGCTTGGCAGTTCGGGCTGGACTGTTACCATGAGGCACAGGGTCAGACTGATTTGCATATGGCCATGTCTGAACTGGGGTGGCAGAGTGGGCTAAAGAACGGTGATGGATCAAACCCAGATCTGTTGACTGGGTGTGAGAGTTTGATTGGTACTGATGCTCCCTCCATCACCACCCCCTTTTGTACCGCTTTGTTCGCCATAAGTTGGCAGGGTATGCTCAGACGTGAGTCCCTTGCTCACTTTGCCACTGGATTCAAGCAAGCCTGGCTGAAAACGGCTGAAATGCCAGAAACCGGTCCTAGGAAGCTTGTTTCTAGTCCAGGGAAGGCATGGCTTGGCAGTTCGGGCTGGACTGTTCCCATGAGGCACAGGGTCAGACTGATTTGCATATGGCCATGTCTGAACTGGGGTGGCAGAGTGGGCTAAAGAACAGTGATGGATCAAACCCAGATCTGTTGACTGGGTGTGAGTGTTTGATTGGTACTGATGCTCCGTCCATCACCACCCCCTTTTGTACCGCTTTATTAGCCATAAGTTGGCAGGGTATGCTCAGACGTGAGTCCCTTGCTCACTTTGCCACTGGATTTAAGCAAGCCTGGCTGAAGACGGCTGAAATGCCAGGAACCGGTCCTAGGAAGCTAGTTTCCAGTCCAGGGAAGGCATGGCTTGGCAGTTCGAGCTGGACTGTTCCCATGAGGCACAGGGTCAGACTGATTTGCATATGGCCATGTCTGAACTGGGGTGGCAGAGTGGGCTAAAGAACGGTGATGGATCAAACCCAGATCTGTTGACTGGGTGTGAGTGTTTGATTGGTACTGATGCTCCGTCCATCACCAACCCCTTTTGTACCGCTTTGTTCGCCATAAGTTGGCAGGGTATGCTCAGACGTGAGTCCCTTGCTCACTTTGCCACTGGATTCAAGCAAGCCTGGCTGAAGACGGCTGAAATGCCAGAAACCGGTCCTAGGAAGCTTGTTTCCAGTCCAGGGAAGGCATGGCTTGGCAGTTTGGGCTGGACTGTTCCCATGAGGCACAGGGTCAGACTGATTTGCATATGGCCATGTCTGAACTGGGGTGGCAGAGTGGGCTAAAGAACGGTGATGGATCAAACTCAGATCTGTTGACTGGGTGTGAGTGTTTGATTGGTACTGATGCTCCATCCATCACCTCCCCCTTTTGTACCGCTCTGCATACCATTACTCCACAAGTCGGAACAACGATTTGTGGAGGGGGGGAGGTGTTGGATTTAAAATCCAACACCTTCCCTATTGTCCGCCCAGACTGGAGTTGGAATAGTAAATTATACTATTCCAACATCCTCATAATGGTATGCAGAATCACAACGCGGTCGTTGTAACGACTGCGTTGTGATTCCCTGCGGGGAAAAAGACTGCGGGATTGCAACATACCTTCGAAGCACAGATAGGGGATAGAATGACAACACACACAACATGCCACACTGGAGGCAAGAAGGCACCATGGGACAACAATGCATGAGAAAACACAACCACAATGGCAGTGTGAAGCAGCAGGTCTGCACAGTCTCCACAAACAGCATCAAGACACAAGGATGTGCAACAAAACACAACATTGACTTGCCAGTAGTGACAAAAACAACAAGTAGGAGTCAGACAGAACTGCAAGGACACACCAACAGACTGCACAGTGCACAACATACAACTCACACATGGGCATACAATCACATCCACAGGGATGAACAATCAAAACAGGCACACAACTCCTGGGTGACACATGTGTGTAGTTGACAGTGCAGAGGCATGTACACATCAACACTCCCCACAAACTCACCCCCTTCACACTGCACACTACCTGGTCATCCAAGAGCACAAATGGAAAGTAAGCCATGGGACTAGGATGACTGGCCATCACAACACACCACTGGGCACACATAAAGGAAGAACACACATACATGATGACCCTGGACCGCCTGCCTGCAATGCTGTGTGCAGAAACCCACTCTGTTCTGGCAGTGCCCCCCAACCTGAGATGTGTACAATATAGCCAACATGAACTAAATAAGTAATTGACTACTGCTATCCATTGTAAATTGACACCATTGCCCACACAAGTATCTGGGTCAAGAGGAACTGAAGACCCTGTCACCCCTGAAAAAAGGAAAGTAAGTGAGCCCAAAAATTGACTATGTTGAAGTGGCACATAGACCATGTGGCACAGTAAACCATTTACACACAGCAAACTAACTTTATTCAGTAAGGACACTGACAAAATAGACAACAGGAGCAACTGTCTTTATTCACATATTGCAGAGAAAGGTACAATGAGAAGAGAAGAGAAGAACAAGTCACAAGATGCAGAGCATGTCCATGAGAAGCTGAACAGGCAGGGGGCACACAGCAGTGAACAACAAGGCCAGTGGGCAGGACAAAGTGCAGAGTGAGTCCATGAGAAGCTGCACAGGCAGGGGGCACACAGCAGTGAACGACAAGGTGAGGTTCTGTAGCGATCCGAACCTGTGAATTCGGTATCATAGTACTGACACGATTTTGGTACCAATGAACCGCAAACGATCCATTGTATACGTGACAGTGTTTTCGCTGCGCAACTAGCACGAATTCACTGGAAACTAGGGCATTCTCTCTAAAAGTCACGGCATCCATTTTAGTTACGGCATCCATCTTGTTTCTTGCCCTCACATAGTCAATGAACGGACGATGACCCCGGCAGAGTCACCTTGTTAAGGACACGTAAGCTCGAGCCCCGATAAAGGCTGACGCTACATGACTAGGCAGAATCAAGCTGCCTCCCTTGCCTGAGGCCAGTCCTGCTATACTGGTTCTCGTGTCTGTTGTCCTGACCGAAAGGCCGATGACGATTGCCCTGCCCGTTTATGATCCATAAACACCTCTTATCCTACATTTCAATCCTTTGCACCTGGCTCTGCTCCTTTCTTTCTGGGCTTTTACAATGGGGAGGTTACGATTTTTATGAAGGGGAGGATCAAGTAGAGAATGAAAAACTGTCGAGAGGACCTGATTGAATACCGAAAACCCACAACTAATCATTGTTTGATATTTATTTATTGTCTGTTTGGGATACCGGGTTAGGCATGAGAAATATTCGTGTAATGTTGCCCCAAGACATTTTTCTTGTATTTAAGAAGCAACCCACTTAATGCAATTTGAACAGTCTCGAAGATTCTGCCTCTGTGTGGTTCCTATGATTTCTGTATCCCTGCAGTAAATAAACCTTGGTCTTTGACGCCGCCATCGAGAAGCCCGTGTCTCTGTTTATTTGTGCACCGAGACAGGAGGAACTCAGGGGTCTTCGGGTGTTGTTTCCCTGACACCTCTGGACTCTTAAAAGTCCAGAACCTCAAATTGGCGCCCAACGTGGGGCTCGACGTCATCCGGTACCGGTCCAAAGCCTGAAAAGTTCGAGAAGTTTCGTGTGAAGATTCCGGAGGGAGGTACCCCGCTTCATCGATCCCTGCATGTCGTAAAAGTGGCCCGACGATCTCTTCCACGAGGTTTCCCGTTCCCAGGCGGCTACAGAGGACCGCTGCCTTGACTGTCGCCCTGTCTTGGACCCGAGGTGCAGACCTTAGTACGGCGAGACGTAGACGGGTTCTCCTTGGTGACGTCTTCCACATTTCAGTTAAGTATTAAGTGGGTTATGCTCAGTTTGGTTATTTGGATACGTTTGTTTTGGATTTGTAGATTATCATTGGTTGCTCTTGGTAAGATAATCTTTGTATTTGGTATTGGTTCATTTTGGTAGGCCTAAGTTCTCTGCGCATTTTTGGTTGGAATTTGTCCTTGTAGTCATGACTAAGGGTAACAATTGTTTTTTGTCCTGGTTACGTTGCAACGGGGAGTCACGGTTGGAGGGCTCGTGTTTGGTTCCTCCGATTGGGACTTCTACATATGAGTTGTATTGTAAACATGGTGTGGGTCCTATTACGTATAATGAAGTATGGGTCCGTTATACCAAGAAAGATGGTGTCCTTAGTTGGCCACCGCATGGTAGTTTCGAAACAGAAATTCTAGATAATTTAGAAACAAAGTTGTTTAAGAGAAAAGCCCGGCCGGCAATGTTTGATTCTTTTCGCGTATGGCGCAAAGAAGCCAAACAGAGAGAAATTAGGAAAACGAAGAAAGAACAGAAAGAGAAAGGGTTGACCTTGATGGAGTCTGCTAGGCAGCTGCATGTCAACGAGACCAAGAAAGCAATAGAGATAGAGAATAGAAAACACAATTTGGCAATTGATAAATGTTACCCTGTATTGCCATCTTGTCCTGCTAAGCCGATAGAGGACCCTGAAAAGGATCCTCTGTTATCTTATCTGTTGAGTTCACCTCCACCGTATGCACAGGGTATTACAGCACCACAGTTACTACCTGTTGTCCAGCCAGCTGCTGGTCAGCATGGAATAGGTGCTCCACTTCCTTTGAATCCAGCTCCTGTCTTTCCCGTGAACAATGATCCTACGGCACCCCCTCTCCCTGGGTCGCCTATTCCGCCTTTGCCTATCGTTTCGCAAACTGCTTTACCTACTACTCCTACCCTTACTACTTCATCTGCTTCAGCTGCCCTGTCCCCAAGCCCTGTCATTTTGACTCCGCTTTCCGTTCGTCGGAAGATAACCGACTCTGTAACTAATATCTTAACTCCTCTCTACAGGTCTTTAATTGGGACCCCCGTTTCTGACTCTATACAGAGACGTAGCCAGCTTCCTGGTCCCGAGGAACGAGACACGTTAGATTCGACAGCTCTTAGGTGGATGTCGAAAGCTGCGAAGTATGATGCACGAAGAGTGTTAGACACATTTATGCAATGGAATGAACCGACTCAACGTTATGTTTTTGACGTGATGTGTTCTCTTGTGCGTGAAGAATGGGAAGATGATGACTTAGATTCCGGCCCCTTGGATTTAATAAATATTCAGCAGAAATTCGCCGCAGGAATGGTGATAGCTTCAGAAGTAGGGAGAGCGATAGAATTGATTTTAGCCTATCGGGATGAGTCCCCTTCTAGGGCGACAAGAGACCCTGATGGTAAACCGATAACTAGGAAAAGACGAGGTCAATATCCGATGAGGGAAGTTCCACCGATATGGCGTGATGCAGTTCAAGCTGATGCGGCTCTGGGTATTTTAGCTGCTCCGGCACAATTCCAGAGAGTGTGGATACACATTCCTTGGAAACGGGCTGAAGTATTAGCGGTAAAACAAGCATTACCAGACCCTCGTAAGAATCCTGCTGGTTATTACAAAGAATTAACGCAGACAGTCCAAGCGTGTATCATGAATTTGGCAGACATTGAAATGCTATTTGGTAATGTAGTACCACAGCCTATATGGGCTAAGATTCGGCAAGAGAACCACCCAGTCGCCTTAGGAGGTGATTGGGCAGCTATCGTAGCGGCAGACGCACAGCAGGTTGGCGGAGCTAAACCAGAACCTCTGATTGCTGACTTACCTGGCAGAATAATTAATCTGATGAAAACGCTGATGCCAGCGTTACGAGTAAATTGGGATAAACTATCAGCATGCAAGCAAAAGAAGGACGAAAGCGTCTCTGACTTCTTCACTAGATTTGAAGAGACTTTCGTAGACCACAGTGGGCAAGATATGAGTACCGAGGGAGGTCAGAGATTGTTTGTTGACAAGTTCGTGTTTAATTTACTACCTGAGCTTAGTAACAAGTTAAAGGATTCTGAAAGTGCATGGGCAGTGTCGACGACAGCACAGATACTTGCAACTGCACAGTATTACGAGAATAGAGAGAAAGAAGAAAAGGAAAAGTCAGAAAAGAAAACGAAAGATTTAAAAACCAAAGTCCTTTTGCAACAGGCATATCCGCCTCGTTCAAATCAGTCAGATTCACAGCAGCGACCCCAGTTTCAACAGCAGCCACAATTCCAGCAAGGGACGGCCCAGAGATTTAATTATAGTTTACCCCGGCAACAGTTAGCATGGAATCAGTGTGCCTATTGTAAAAAGGAGGGTCATTATAAGAATGAGTGTCCAGTACTACACCCACAAACTAGTGGTATCCCAGCTCAGAGAGGTCATGTTGGGTTTATGCAAGCTCCTAGAGGTAGAGGACGTGGTACAATGACACCACAGGCTGATCGCCAATCGAATTATTTCGACCAGCGAAATGTACAACCTACGCAGCCAGGTAGATCTCCGCAGTATCATGTTGAAGATTACTATGATCATAATGAGGAGATTCAGAGAAGCGAGTACTAGGACAGCCACAGGCAAAGAGAGGGAGTAGTATCAGTTCCAGTTGATCAGAGTGGACCTTATGTCGCAGTAGCTACCTCAGGCGTGGTCGAACCATTTCTGTTGGATACTGGTGCGGCAAAAAGCTCAATCATGCATGCGAAACTCCCTGGCGCACCTTTGTCCGGCTTAACGAACACTTCAGTAGGTTTCTCAGGCGCCCCTGTTCACAATCCTGTGTCCAATCCTTTATCTATCTCTGTTGGGCCATGCAAGTTAGAAGCACCCCTTATCCTAACTACTGGTTGTAATGAGAATCTCCTTGGTTTAGACCTGTTGAAACGCCTTCATGCGACACTGTACTGTTCTCCTTCGGGAGTACAGCTCACATTAGGAAAAAGAGTAATCTCTCCGATGTACATGTCAATGGACAAGCTCCCACCGGAGCTACGTTCTCTCCCTGATACTCTTTGGGCGACTGGTCCAAACGATGTAGGCCTCTTGGAAATTCCCCCTTACGTGGTAAGTCTGAAAGCTAATGTTAAATTTCCACGAATCCCACAGTATCGGATTTCAAATGAAGGTGAACAAGCACTCTTGCTGATTGTGAAAGACTTGATACAGAAAGACGTGATTGAGGAAACTAGAGGAAACGTCTGCAATAGTCCTGTCCTGCCGATTTTGAAACGCACTGACCCTTCCAAACCTCCAATCTACAGATTTGTGATTGACCTCAGAGAGGTAAATAAAATTGTGATTCCACAGTTCCCAGTGGTACCAGATATCACCGCATTGTTAACGTTGATTCCTGCATCGGCATCATGGTTTACGGTGATCGACTTGAAAAATGCATTTTTCAGCATTCCGATAGCAGAAGAAAGTAGAGACATTTTTGGTTTCTCCTTAGGAGGACGCAGTTTCAGATTCAAACGCGCTCCACAAGGTTATTGTGAAAGCCCTTCAATTTATAGCCAAGCATTAAAAAGTCAATTAGACGCTCTTGTACTTCCTCATGGTGTTGCTCTGATCCAATACGTAGACGATCTTTTATTAGCCGCTGACGACAAGGAAACTTGCAAAGCAGCTACAATTTCTTTATTGCGTCACTTGTCAGACCTACATCACAAGGTGTCACCTTCTAAACTACAATATTGTTGCCAAGAAGTGACCTACTTAGGTCATCTTTTGTCAAAGGAGGGAAGAAGGTTGACCCCAGAGAGAATCAAAGCAATTTCGCAGATGACTGTACCAAGCACACAAAGAGAAGTGCGTGCGTTTTTGGGTATTACGTCATACTGTAGGCAATGGATCCCAAATTTTTCTCTCATGGCGAAACCATTGGTAGCCCTGACTGGAAAAGGTGTTCCAAGCCCTTTGCCATGGTCTGATGAATGTCAACAGAGCTTCTCCGACTTGCGTAATGCGCTGTGTTCAGCTCCTGTGTTGGGTACTCCTGACTACAGTAAGCCGTTTACTCTATATGTCCACGAAAGAGAAGGTTGTGCATTGAGCGTATTAACGCAACAATTTGGCGACAAACAGCGGCCTTGTGCATATTTTTCATCCACGTTAGATCCGGTAGCCAGAGCATTGCCAAGTTGTTTGAGAGCCACGGCAGCAGCCGCAGTGTCTATTCGACAGTCTGACGGATTAGTCATGAACAACATGCTAGTAGTCATGGTTCCACATGCTGTGGATACACTCATGAATCGAACAAAAACTCAGCACCTCACCAGTGCTAGATTATCAGGCTACGAGCTGACACTATTGGCAAGTCACATTCAGATCAAGCGATGCAACATATTGAATCCAGCAACACTGTTGCCGACTACTCAGGAGTCGAGTGATTCAGAGCCCCATGATTGTTGTTTCAGAACTGAAGAAGAGACAAAAGGTAGAATTGATTTAAAGGATACTCCGTTATCAGACCCAGACGGCACGTTATATGTCGATGGGTCCTGCTTTAAACTCCAGAATGGTGACGTGACGGCCGCGTATGCAGTTACGACTTTGAGTACGATTGTTGAGGCTGCAAGAGTGAGTCAGAATTCTGCCCAAGCAGCAGAATTAATTGCATTGACAAGAGCGTGTGTTTTAGCTGAGGGAAAGAGAGTGAATGTGTTTACTGATAGCCAGTACGCCTTTGGCGTCGCACACAATTTTGGGCGTCTCTGGAAAGAAAGAGGTTTTCTCACGTCCCATGGAACTAAGATCCAACATGGACAGCTAGTCAGCGATCTATTGGAATCCCTGACCCTACCGAATGAAGTTGCGATTGTGAAGTGCAGTGCACATCGAAAGATTACGGATGATGTTGGCCGAGGGAATGCATTTGCCGATGAGGTTGCCAAAGAGACGGCCAAGAACATGACGAGCCGAATGTACGTTGCAACGTCTGCAAGATGGATTGCTGAATCAGGAATGTGTGAAAATACGATTGACAGTGTGAAAGCAATCCAAAATGAGGCAACTGAAAATGAGAAGAATGAATGGAAGGAGAAAACGGGTAAAATGGATCCAAGTGGATGTTGGATTGATCTGTCTGAGCAGCAACGTTGGATGTTACCTGACGCGTATGTACTTGCGGTAGTCACGATGGCACATGGAGCGGCGCACATCAGTTCGAAAGGGATCTGTAAAATGTTAGCTCCAGTGTGGAAGAACGATGGAATTACTAAGTGTGCGGAAAGAGTGGTGAAAAACTGCATGGTATGCCTGATGCATAATCCTGGTAAGGGAACCCCAACCCCAACTGGTCATTTTGCTCCCCCTTCTTGTCCCTTTGAAGTGATTCAATTAGACTATATCCACATGGACAGGTGTAACAATCTTAAGTATGTCCTAGTGGTAGTATGTGCCTTTTCAAGATGGATTGAGGCATACCCATTAAAGGATAACACTGCCATGTCCACTGCCAAAATCCTCCTCAAAGAGTACTTCCCTAGGTATGGTATGCCACGGATTGTCTGGTCAGACAACGGAAGTGAGTTTGTAGGGAAAGTTATGAAGAGTGTGTGTGCAGGTCTAGGAATTGTACAAAAATTCCACAGTGCGAATCATCCACAGTCAGCAGGTTTGGTGGAAGGGTACAATGGTATGTATCACAAATAAGAGGGGGGGGACCGGAGAGCTAATTAAGGTCCAGTGTCCATGCTCCCTGTAACAATATTTAAACGCACAAGAGGACACTGTTCCTACGGCCAGGCGCAAAATGTCACCCAGGCCCAAAAAGAAAGAATAAAGAGAAAGAAGAGTGAAAAAAGATCCTAGGTGAAGGACCCACTCAGCTAATGGAAGACCACTCTTTGTCCTCTGATGCCCTCACACACCCCGAAGGGTGTCATGCTTCATCATTGGGCAGTGCTCCTCGTAGGGCCGGCGCTGCAATCCCCTACGGGCCCCCCGAAGGGTCACTTTATCGGAGATCTTTTGAGGACTGCCGGATGTTGCATGCGGGTGTGTGGTGAGTGGGTCCTCAGTGGAGGGTGAAAACAGTGCGTGCAATTGTGTAAAAAGGTTAAGAAAGGGATCATCATGCAGCCAATGTAGAACAGATGTACCCTTAGCAGAGTCTAACTGCTTAATAAAATATTCCCCTGGTGATAGACTTTGCCCAGGTATCTTAGGTCATAGGTCGACATGTTTCGCGCTTCTGTCGCCATAACGGTCGTGTGCGCTTCCTCAGGACCAGAACTAAAGTGAAGGTGCACGTGAAACATAAAAGTAAAAATAAAAATACCCTCCAAGTAGATCAGGGCAGAAACCTGTATACCCTCACTGTGGTTACAGCGTAGTAGTATTCGCCACTCCTGATCGGTACCCTCCAAGTAGATCAGGGCAGAAACCTGTATACCCTCACTGTGGTTACAGCGTAGTAGTATTCGCCACTCCTGATCGGTACCCTCCAAGTAGATCAGGGCAGAAACCTGTATACCCTCACTGTGGTTACAGCGTAGTAGTATTCGCCACTCCTGATCGGTACTAGGTGATATTGAGACGGTCGCTCCACAAACTAGAAGCATGGGCTGTCCGCGAGTTTTCGAACAAAGCATGTTTTCAGCATGTCACCGCTTGGCAGGGTCAGGCCTTTCGCATTCATCTCTCGTCATTACTTTTTAACTTATTTAAGAAGACCAACAAACATGCAATGCACACTTGCATCACGGCCCCCGCTTATCAGGATAAAACTTCTCGCATTATCCTGTGTCCTCGTACTACCTCTATCATACACCTTACCGCCCGGGCGGTAGGATCTTTTTTCACTCTTCTTTCTCTTTATTCTTTCTTTTTGGGCCTGGGTGACATTTTGCGCCTGGCCGTAGGAACAGTGTCCTCTTGTGCGTTTTAATTAGGGTACAATGGTACCCTGAAACTGAAACTTGCGAAAATTCAAGCTTCCACTGGTCTCTCTTGGCCAGACGCACTGCCTTTAGCTTTACTGTCCACCAGAGCTACTGTACACTCTCGAGTAGGGCTTAGCCCATATGAGATTGTGTTCGGTCGTCCTGCTAATGTTTGGGGAGTCCCTAGGCCAAAGGAGTTCAAACAGATCGAATACCCAATGTTGATTGATTACCTTTATGACTTGACTGCTAAACTAAGCCTTATTCATCAACAGGTATTCGAATCCTTGCCTAAACTGCCGGAGAGTCCAGGTCATACGTTGAAACCCGGCGACCAGGTTGTGGTGCGGAACTTTGAACGCATTCGAAACCTTCAGCCAAGATTCGTGGGCCCGTTTCAGGTCCTCCTCGTAACCAGAACTGCAGTACGGCTAGCTGGAAGGAAGAATTGGGTGCACGCCAGCCACACAAAGCGTGTCCCTCTTCCACTCCCCTATGACAACTGGGTTAGACGAGGAATTGGTGTGTCCGAAACAGAACCTGTTCCTAGGCACATCCCTTTCAGTGATGCAGAGTACCTAACGGACCATCCACGAACCGAAACGCAGAACTTTGGCACCTCAGCAGAAACCGCTCCTTTGAATCCTGAACCAAATATTGCACAAAGTGAACACTTGTCTCCTGTGGAGTTGAACATTTCTGCACCTGTGAACCAGCTATTTCAAGACCAAACAAGACCCGGAAAGTACAGATATAATCTACGTTCTCATGTTATGAACTAATGACATTGCATTATTGCCCTTCTGTTTAAAGACTGTAAAACTGTTTTGATCATACTGCATTCCAGTCAATCAGGAAGTTTGCTAGAATTTTTTTATTTTTGTTTCTTTCACCTTGCCATCTGGGTTACCGTAGGGTCGTAACGTGTGCCTTGTTTTAATTTACAGGGAATCAGACATTAGGTCGGTTTCTTCTGTTTGTCTTGGGAACTCCCAGGATAAACAGAGGTAAGTTTCTAACAGGTACAAACCATCCGTTGCGAACGGTTGTAGAAGATGGAGCTTCCTGAATTACGACGGGTTAAAGTCATAAATGTGCACAAGACAAAATTATATGACATATTGTATAGTAAATGTTTCCTAATGCAATGTGCCCTAACACTTCTGATTGTTTTTATAACTCTAGTGGGCAGAATTATTTTTGGTATTCAATTGATCTTTGCACCTGTTACGTCCACAGTATCTCCCCATATTTCTGTTTCCCCAACTATTGGTACTATTCACTCTTTCCACCCTTTTCCTGCTCACGAGCAAGCTCGACGCTCTGAGTTTATAAATAACACTTTCATTCAGCTCTTGCATCAACATCAACTAGTGGTTAACACAACAAACTGCTGGGTATGCGGCCTGATACCACATACCATGGACAAGGGCATCCCTTATTTGGTTCTGCCTTTCAGTTATAATGGATCATTCTGGGCATTTCAGACCATGTTCGCCTATGCTCTAGAGACCTACCCTCCACGACCTCCGCGTTCCACCCGGTATAACTCTGCTAATAGAGCCTTGGTAAAAGGAATCACTGATATGGTGAGAGATGTCACTAATACTCCGTACATTCCCAAGGATGAGTTGCGAGTTTACATGGGGTGGAACATTACAGAATATGGCATTACTCTGGGTGAGAACAAACGTAAGAGCTCAACTCCGATCTGGGTCGTACCCCACCAAGGTCAGGTCTGTTTACAAGGGAATGGGAGGAATCCGAAGGCTCGACTGGGGAAGAGTAACTGCATTGAAACATACGTGTTCCCGTCACAATCTTCCCCTGCATTCTTAGCCGCTAAGGGTACCTATTTTGTTTGTCAAGACAGAGTATATACATGGCTGTCCGCTGACTTCTCAGGCTCATGTTATATCGCTCAACTGTTACCCCCGACATACACTGCTGCACCGGATTATCACAAAACGAGAGTTGTGAGAGGTGTATTCAGTAAAGAGGATACTGCTGGCCAAGAAACAGGAGACTTTTTCAAAGGTTTCCTCTCGTTCTGGGGGCCTATGGTCAACAGTAGAAACCTGCGTCAACTAACACGAGTAGTTGAATCCACCATTATTGAAACTACAGGTGCCCTTAGTAACCTGACAGCTGAGCTTCAAGCGGATCGCCTCATGACGTTACAGAACCGTATGGTTCTTGACGTGTTACTTGCAGATCGAGGTGGGGTATGCAAAATGATCCAATCAAGTTGCTGCGTTTTTATCCCAGATAATGCGCCAACAGTATACAAGGCCATCTCTAAGTTACACAAAATCTCCGACTCCATTCACGTGGAGGAAGGTGACTGGTCACTAATGGGATGGTTCTGGAACCTGTTATCTGCATGGGGGTGGAAGGTTCTAATGGTCATTGGTGTTACGTTAGTATTTTTATTCTCGTGTTGTCTCATTATTCAGTGTGGCCCTGCCTTATGTAGCGTTTGTGTTTCATCATGCGTAAGAAGACCACCTGTTTTCAGAGATACGCCGCGGGATAGAGTAATGCTACAACAACATATCAGTGACCTGATGAACATAGAACTGGACTCTGACATAGATTGAGTTGTTGCCTATGTAAGGGCAAAAGGACGGTCTGAGGTTCTGTAGCGATCCGAACCTGTGAATTCGGTATCATAGTACTGACACGATTTTGGTACCAATGAACCGCAAACGATCCATTGTATACGTGACAGTGTTTTCGCTGCGCAACTAGCACGAATTCACTGGAAACTAGGGCATTCTCTCTAAAAGTCACGGCATCCATTTTAGTTACGGCATCCATCTTGTTTCTTGCCCTCACATAGTCAATGAACGGACGATGACCCCGGCAGTGTCACCTTGTTAAGGACACGTAAGCTCGAGCCCCGAGAAAGGCTGACGCTACATGACTAGGCAGAATCAAGCTGCCTCCCTTGCCTGAGGCCAGTCCTGCTATACTGGTTCTCGTGTCCGTTGTCCTGACCGAAAGGCCGAAGACGATTGCCCTGCCCGTTTATGATCCATAAACACCTCTTATCCTACATTTCAATCCTTTGCACCTGGCTCTGCTCCTTTCTTTCTGGGCTTTTACAATGGGGAGGTTACGATTTTTATGAAGGGGAGGATCAAGTAGAGAATGAAAAACTGTCGAGTGGACCTGATTGAATACCGAAAACCCACAACTAATCATTGTTTGATATTTATTTATTGTCTGTTTGGGATACCGGGTTAGGCATGAGAAATATTCGTGTAATGTTGCCCCAAGACATTTTTCTTGTATTTAAGAAGCAACCCACTTAATGCAATTTGAACAGTCTCGTAGATTCTGCCTCTGTGTGGTTCCTATGATTTCTGTATCCCTGCAGTAAATAAACCTTGGTCTTTGACGCCGCCATCGAGAAGCCCGTGTCTCTGTTTATTTGTGCACCGAGACAGGAGGAACTCAGGGGTCTTCGGGTGTTGTTTCCCTGACACCTCTGGACTCTTAAAAGTCCAGAACCTCAAAGGCCAGTAGACAGGACAAAGTGCAGAGTGAGTCCATGAGAAGCTGCCCAGGCAAGGGCAACACAGCAAGGCCAGTGGCCAGTACCGGGTGCAGAGCATGTCCAACACAACAAAGAGCTTGCTGCTGATGTTCCTTCAAATGTGCATCCAGCTCAGGGTGTCACCGCCAAGATGCGCCCCATTAGTGGTGTCATGCTGTGCCCTGCCAAACGCCCAGTGCGAGGAAGCAGCCCCAAGGTCATCTCCGCTGTGAGAAGTTGGCCTGATATGTAGTGCTCACTATTCTAGTGATCACTGTGTATCATTCCAAACAACCCTTATTGATGATTGGTTGTAAGTCAACCTTATAGACCAGCTATCCTAGTAGCGTGGATACGAGCAGTCTTAGGCTAAACTCTAGAGGGCGTGTTAAGCCAGCTGTTTACCATCACATATACCCCTTGAACACCAAGTGAAGGGACACCACACAAGTTGTTATGAAAATAAAGGATATTTATTTATAACAAGACTACCCTGGCTCTTTATGAGTCGGGGAGCTAAGCACAATACAAAACTCTTAGGAAAATACTTCTGGTTGCACAATTTACACAAATGCCCGAGGGCACGAAACCATTACACTGTAAGTGGAAGGGGAGAAGTTAGAAAGTCTAAAGTTACTGATTCCGGAGTGATCCGATCAGTGGGACTAAACGAAAAAGGAACTGGACACTTGTAAAGCGAACCTGCGATGGAGCACCGAAATGCTCGAGTTACCTAGCCCAGAGGCTGCGGCTGTGGAAGGTTCGGCAAGATGTCGGAAGTCCTCGTTGTAGTCTCAGGAGCCTGAAAGAAGAGTTGCTGGCAGGCGACCAGTGTCGATGTTCAGCGAGATCCAAACCTGGATCGGTGATGAAGGAAACCTGAAAGCAGAGGGGACTCAGTTCTCAACCGCTAGCCAGCGATCGTGTGGGCACCAGGAGGGTACCGGCTGAAGTCACCTCGACCAGGTGAGTGGATGACGTCGGACTCGGCTGTTCCTCGGACCAGGAGGCGCGGCGGCGACCAGGATGGAGGGCGAGCTGTCCCACGCAGGTGTCTGCTGTCGATGATGCTGGGCCCAGGAATGGGGCAGCGGATCGTGGCAGTGGCAAGCCCACGCGGTGGAGTCAAGATGGCGTCTGGAGTGGACCAGGAGGGTCCGTGGTACTCCTCTGTTGAAGGGGAGCAAGAGCCAGTCTGGAGCAACCAGACTAGTGATGAAACAAACGTGGTGCGTCGTGAAGAGGGCCACAAGCCGGTCGGCAAGTGGTCGAACAATGCGGTGAACAGCAAGGAGCGGAAGGGCCCCCACGCAGATCTCGGGGATGCTGGGGAGGCAGACTTCGGTGCTGGAGCTGCTCAGGGTTAGGGCTTCTCAAACCCTAGGTGCACTCACTCGAGGGTCCCTCGGTGGGCGTGCTAGATAAGCGTCGTGCAGGTTCTGAAGATGGCCGGTCCCGCAGGTCTCGTCACACCTACGACTCTCAGCTGGGCTGATGAGGTAGGTAAAAGGTCAGAGATGGCAGGGAACTCGGGTCTCGTCGAGCTGGGCAGTCTTGATCCGTGGGAGAGACTTACAGCAAACCGCAAGCGCTTAGGTGGTGCCTGCTGGTGCAGGGTGGCTACTCCTTAGCCACAAGGGAGAGTCTTCAGAAATAGTCAAAAGTTCCTTTCGTGGAAAGTAGTTCAAGATTCAGAATTATCCAATTTGGGAAGGGGACTCGCTCCTACCTTTATTCTAAGAAAAAGGGGCTGGCCCGTGACTAGGTTCTACCTATGGGTGGAGCCAGGAGGGAGGGGGTTACACCCCTATCCTTTGTCCGGCTTCGCCCCAGCTCAGGGGCTGGTGTGCCCCCGAAACTGGTTTGAGCCGGGCTATGCACAGTGAGCACCGGGGTGCCACTGGCAATCACCTTCCTTTCAGCCCTGCCTACCTGGGATACACAAACCCTGTCTGGGATGGTGCTAACACCGCCCTCAACAGGAAACCCTTTGTCCAAGCTCCCCTCGCTGGAAGGTCTCCCAGCAGCAGGAGGTCAGACTTGTGTCTGGTGGCAGCATCCATTTTGTGATGCTGAGGCTTGAGTCAATTTTAACCGGGGTTCAAGGTTACTTCCATGTCGTGCCCCTCTAAAAGGGGGGAATGCTAACCCCGTCGCCAGAACTGGCGAGGGGTTCGTATTCCAATTCGTATGACACCTTACTCGACATGTGTAGGTGATGCGATGCCAAAGTTAGCAAATAACCGCGAGGATTATAATGCATTTAAAAGTAGTTGGCCCGCGTCACTATGGAACGGCTATTAGGACTTGGTTCCGCAAGCCGTCGACGGGCTCAGCTCGCGCCAGAGCACCTTCCCACATGATTCCCTGCACTCTGCCTTCAGGATTGATAAGGCCTGCCATAGGAGTGACTGATAGGAATCCATGTGTCCATTTTAGGGTTAGGTGTAGGAATACTACACCTACAGCAACGGGTGATTACACCACGTTGCCCCAGCTGTCGTGCAGCCAGTTGTGTCCGATTTGGGCGGCCATTCCAGGGGTGGCATAATACATGCTGCAGCCCCTGGTACGCCCTGGGTACACCGATGCCCTGGATACCTGTGGTATGCTGAGACAGGGACTGACAAGGCGGCCCAGTTCCAATTGGTGGATGCACCTAATGTACATGTGTTTAATTTCGAGAGAGAACAGCTAGGCTGTGGGTCTGATTGGCAGGCCCACAGCCGGGGAAAGTCATAAACCAATGAAGCAAAAGCAAAAAAATCTGGGTGATCATAGGATTGCAGACCCTACTCTCCTACATCCGCCACATTCTTTGTCAGCCAGCTGATGTTGTCCCATCTCTTGTGGCAGTGGCAGCGCCGTCGGTTTGAAACCCCCAGAACTCGCACCTTCGCTGCAATGGCCCTCCACACGGCCTTACGCTGGTGTACCTTGAGCTGCAGGCATGGGATACAAGAGGGGGAAATGATCAGTGACACAGTGTCATGTACCGACATCTATCAGTATAGCAGCAAGATACAAAATCATCACATATCTAATGATATGTCAATCAGAGACTATACTACAGCTCACATGGTACACCTCCATGGGAAAAGCTGATGTTGAAGCAAGCAGGTGTGAGGGGGAACACAGTCCCTGCACATCTCACGCACATGCAGGATGCCAGCACTGAAACACCCATGTAGCCTGCCCACATCTCCAGTCCATTGTTGGCTTGAGCAACACATACATCATATGTCAACCTGTGTTTGAGGGTGGACTCACTGTGTCCAAGACTGCGCAGCCATCAATGTCCCTGTCCTGTGAATAGATAAATGTGTCATGGTGGTCACATTGAGGGACATGATCTCACAAATACAAAATGCAAATCACAATAGCAGTTGTGTGCAACATACAGTGCTGAGATGGCCCATAGCTGTAGTGCAATGTGAAAAGACTGATGTCATTCTCTGTAAGTTAAGTGAGGTGTCCTTGTCTTTGTAGGTGGGGACTGTGCAGGCCAGCTGGGCTCACACTGAGATAGACTACAGGGGCACACACAGCCATCCAGCCAAGCAACAACTGTCCTGACTACAGCATGAACAACCTTCTGTGTCACTGTATGGCTGACAACACAACAGAGGTCACTCATACATACATGTGCAGGGAGGGAAAGCTATTGCATTGGGTACACACACCCTCCCACTGGAGACAGCATGTCAGGCAGTGCATGACACTACCCCACACTCCCAGGCACATACTGCATCAGTCCAACTATATGTGTGGCCCCCCTGCCCTACCCCACCACTGTCGAAGACTTTCCATGACATTTGGGGCACCATATAGCCTTGGGTACTGTGTGAGCACCTCGTCCACCAGGACCTCCAGCTCCTCGCTTGTGAAGGGACTGGCACGGATCTTCTCTGTCCTTGCCATCACTGTGGACATGAGACAACAGCGGCGGAATTGGGTGGTGAGGGGTCTCTGGCAGCAGTCCCTGGAGGCAGCAGCAGGTGAGGGGTCTCTGACAGCAATCCCTGGAGGCAGCAGCAGGTGAGGGGACTCTGGCAGCAGTCCCTGGAGGCAGCAGCAGGTGAGCGGTCTCAGGCAGCAGTCCCTGAAGGCAGCAGCAGGTGAGGGGTCCCAGGCAGCAGTCCCTGGAGGCAGCAGCAGGTGAGGGATCTCAGGCAGCAATCCCTGGAGGCAGCAGCAGATGAGGGGTCTCTGGGAGCAGTGGAAATGTGAGGCTCACTCCCACACATATATAGCCCCCTGGGGTCGTTTCAAAGGTGTCAAGCTGCAGCAATTGGTGGTCCAGGTCTGCCTCTTTCAATTGCATCCAATGACTGCCTCTGCGGTGGCGGAGCACGCCTACCGCGATCTTCAAAATTGCATGATGTCACTGCAATCATGGCTCCCATTGGTCGTAAGGGCATGCTCCATGGCGGTGACACAACGCTGGGGCCCGCGGTGCGCTACCGTGATGGTGCATCTTTCAAATGCAGCCAATGTCCGCCTCAGCGGTGGCGGAGCATGCCTACCGCGATCTTCAATATTGCATAATGCCACCACTATCGAGCTTCGCATTGGCTCCAGGGCAAGCTCCATGGCGGTGACACACCGCAGGCGCCCGGTGTGCGCTACCGCAATTTTAGCGGCGGAGCATGCCAACTGCCATTTCCAAATGTCTCCATGCCTATCACTACCGCACTAGTTTAAATGCGGGTGCTGGTGACACACCACCGGGGCCATGCGGTAGCTACCGTGATATGGGTGCCATGTCTGTGGGAAGCACTGAGGAAGTATGAGGTGCCTGCTGATCTCTTGTTGGTAATTCAAGAACTGCATAGCCATAACTGGGCACGTGTAATCAAAGATACTTCTGGCGGGCTTTCAATGGAAATTCCTATAAACAATGGGTTGAGGCAAGGCTGTGTATTGGCCCCGTTACTTTTTGCTGTATTTTCAGCAGACTTGCCTCTTCTCCTGGTTACAGCCAGAGGTGCAAGCCCGAAAATAAATGGTAAGCATCTGCCCTGCCTGTTGTATGCTGATGACCTTGTAATAATGGACCAAACAGAGGTAGGGCTGCAGAGAAAGTTGAATGTATTTAACGATTACACCACTGCAAAGCGTCTTACAGTAAATATGGATAAAACAAAAATCTTGTGTTTTGGGAAGAAGAGTACGAAGTTTAGCTGGTACTTGGGCCAAACCAAGTTAGATACTGTAAATGAATATAAATACCTTGGAATATGGTTTACAAGGTCTTTGAAGTGGGATACCCATCTAGAAGCGCAGAAATTAAAAGCGCATCTAGCGGTATGTGGGTTGAAAAGATTTGACTATAGCTATGGCGATATGTCACATAAACCTTTATTGACCGCCTTTAAGGCTATGGTTCCACCACAATTCCAATATGGGGCAGAGGTTCTATGCATTGATGGGAAAAGTTCATGGGACAAAGAGGAGGGTAAATGTCTAAAATCTCCGCTGTCCCTTCCAGGGTCGGCGATGATTCAGGCAATTAGATTGGAATTGGGCCTACCTTCATGGAATGTCCAGGTCCAGTCAAGCTTGCTTAGATTCTGGAACCGCCTGGGTCTGGGGGCAGTCACCAAGGTATCACAATGGTGTATGAAGGAAATTCAATCCAGTGAGTTACAGTGGGCGAAGGCAACAAGAAGGAAACTCCTGACCATTTGTGATCACCTGATGGTGGACATAGACCCTATGACATTCCAAATTATTGTGACAAAGAATGTGCTTAAAGTGCAGGGTAAGGTATGCTCGAGGGCAATAAATCTAAAGTATTTGAGAGAAAAAGATGCAGAATGGGAGAAAGACTCCAGCTTTCCATATATGGACTTGCTACCTAATCGTTGGTTAAGGAAAGAAGTCTTTAAGTTAAGAATAGGAATCAATCCGCTATTTATAAATAGCGGAATAAAAGCTGCCCTTTCACATCCGGATGGTAAATGTGTGTGTAAAATAGCAATGAAGTGTGATATTTTGCACCTTTTATTGGACTGCTATCTGTTTTTAAATTTACGTAAAGTGTTTCTTCGCCCGATATTTTTAAAATATGATGTTAATGAGAGCTCGTAAGCATGTGATCTCTTAGTGGAAATGGAAAATCTTGACATTGCGATAGCCATTGGGAAATTTATGCAGGGGGTTTATAAATTTATAAATTTCTAAACTGAGTAGAGACCCATGAAAAGGCCAAAGTTTTTTAATTTTAATGAATTTTGGTTTTAATTGTATAAATGCAGTTTTATGACAGTAGAATTTTTATAGTAAATGGAAAGAATCTGTGTTATGTCGATTTTAGATGATAAAATATGTATTGTGGTTTATAGATCAATTGGTCTAAATAAACTTTATTTTTGACTTGACTTGACTTGGGTGCCATGCATTGAAACGAGGCTCCGCCATTCATGCGGTGGAGCATGCCCACCGCCATTTCCACATGTCTCCATGCCTATCAGTACCGCACTTGTGTGAATGGGGGTGCTGGTGACACACCGCTGGGGCCAGGTGGTGGCTACTGTGATATAGGTGCCATGCATTTACACGAGGCTCCGCCATTCATGCAGCGGAGCATGTCCACCACCATTTCCACATGTCTCCATGCCTATCAGGACCGCACTTCTGTGAATGGGGGTGCTGGTGACACCGCCGGAGGCAGGCGGTAGCTACCGCGATTTGGGTGCCATACAATCGCTATGGCCATGTGTCAAACATCAACAGGGCACAGTGCCAACATGGTCAATGGAACATCATCGTGCACATGATGCCAATGTTCCATTTAATCCACTGATTAGCTACACATGCCATGTGTGTGTGTCTGTTTCTTAGATTGGCCTGTACCCACTCACATGTCACTTATGGATTTGATGTTGGTGTAGGCAGGACAGGTGTTGTTTTGGACTCTACAATGTGTACACATGTCAATGTGTTGAGGTGCAGTGACAATCACAGCGATTCTCGTCTCAATGAATGATGAACTATGTTGCATTGCCTCTCATGTCTGCTCATGCACACATTCGTCATTCCAGCGCCGACTGTGGTCATTGTGTGGTGGATGTGTGCCAGGTTGTAATGACGCATTGAGGTATGACAGGTACAGCAGCTAGGTATGAGACAGTGGGTTTGATTAGTTATACATATGCTGGATGCTCTACTCCCAGGCATGCCCATTTGAAATGTGGCCGTATCCCTATGTGCATTGACATTGACCAAGGTGGTGTTTGAGGTACTTGTCTTGTGGAAGTTGACAGGTGTGGCCTTTGTGTACATGAAGGTGTCCCTACATGTGAGCTGGTCTGTTAGTCACGATTGATGTCAGTCATTGTTGTTGTTGTGTCATCCAGAACGTGATGTGCTGTGCACATCTCATGATGTGTTGCATTGACATGTGTTCACTATCATCTCCAATAGGAGGAGGCCAAATTTGATTTGTCACTTGACGGTGCTGGAGGACGTGGAGGATGTTGCGATCATATGGAAATGCCACCTGCACAGAGACAGAGCCTTCCTGAAAACCCTTTGTGATCTGTTGAAGCCCCACCTGCAGCCTTGCCAGACATATCCAACAGCTTTCACCCCTACTTATAAGGTGATGGTGGCCCTGCATTTCTTTGCCACTGTATTGTTCCAAGAGACAGTGGCCAGCACTGGTGGGATGTCACAACCGATGTTCAGCATGGTGCTGCATGATGTACTGGCCGCCATGATGCTATACAAGGACAGATACATCCATTTCCCCAGGGGTGCTGAATTGCCAGCTGTGAAGGGAGACTTCTATCCCCTTGGACACATCCCCAATGTTGTTGGTGCCATTGATTGCACCCATGTCGGGCTTGTGCCACCACAGGCAAGTGAGAACATTTACCGCAATCGCAAGCATTACCACTCCATCAATGTGCAGGTGGTGTGCCTGGCAGATACGACCATCTCCCACGCGTGTGCCAAATTCCCCGGCTCGGCCCATGACTCCTATATCCTGCGGAACAGCATTGTGCCCCAGCTGATGGCTAATCTGCTTCCCGAGCGTGCATGGATTGTGGGTGAGTATGCCTAGTCGTGTGGCGCGCTGGGTGTGTGACCTGCTGCCCTCAGCCTCTGCAACATTGCAATGTCTATTTGTGTTTGTCATACCTAGGTGACTCTGCATATCCCAACCGTCCCTGGTTGCTGAGCCCACTGAGGAATCCCAGGAGCCCGGCTGAAGTCTGCTATAATGAGGCCCATGGGAGGACACGTCGTGTGGTGGAGCGTACTTTTGGTCTGCTCAAGTCACGTTTCCGCTGCCTAGACAAGACCGGAGGTGCACTGGCATACTCGCCCAGGAAGATGTGTCAGATTGTAGTGGCATGCTGCATGCTCCACAATCTAGCCATTCGCAAGGAGATTCCCCTACTCCTGGATGATGGTGAGGACCCAAGGCCCCAGCCTGCAAACAAAGCCGTGTCCAGTGATGAGGACAGTGGAGAGGAGGAAGGTGTTGACCTGCATGAACAGCTCATCACCCGCTACTTCACTTGAAGGTGGGTGTCAATGTGTCTGTTGATATTGCTGTTGTCGTGAAGGGGCATGTGGGAATTGTAGCAGCAGCCAGTTGTAGACTCAGCGGTGTATGGCAATGTTTCTGGAACAGGTCATTTGGGAACATCTAAAGGACGTGTATGTTGACACTTGTTGGCCATTGTGAAATGTGCATGTTGGGTTATCCTGATGGTAGGGGTTGTGTGATGTCTGTGATGTCACACCCAGACCAGTGAAAGTAGTTCTGTTGTGTTTCCCTAGGTGCCTTCGACTTCTCCTTGCCTACATACAGCCCACGCTCCTGGTACATTATGATCATGTTGAAGACTGTACATCCTGCAATAAAGACAGAGCAGACACGACAACATGTGTGTAACGATATTTTATTAGCAATGGTGAGATGCGAGGGGGGTGTACATTTCCATTGGGGGTGGGGTAGAGCAGTGAGTTGGCAGTTGTGGTAGATGAGATAATCAAGTAGTCACCACATTGATGTGGTGACCGAGTCCAACAGACAGATGTCATTCACAAGGCAGTGTGGGGAAGGACAGTCCAAAAAGTCAATGCAGTGGTGGAGAGGGTTGCCATCAGGGCTGGCTCTGTGACTGGCAGGTGCTTGGCCTCCAGATACTCCCGGGATCTTCTTAGGACGGCCCCTTTGTCGTTTGGCGGGGGGGGGCTGCTGCAGGGCCAGTGGGGTCTGAGGACTCACCCCTCTCTCTGGGTGCAGGGGAGGATGGTGAACTGCCATCGTGCGGCCCACCAGAGGGAGGTGGAGGTGTTGTCTGTGGCACATGCCTGTCCCTCAGTACCGCCACTTGCTGGCCCAAGATGTCCACGATTTGTCCCATGCGGGTGTCGATGGACCTCATCAGCAGGATGAGCTCGTGCAACAGTTCGTCCAACCAGCCGTTTCATCACTGGGTCTGTTCGTATGTGCCCAGGACTCTGGTGATGTGTTCCAGGGATTGGATCCCAGCTTCCTGGTGTATGTGGGTGACCCTGCCCTTCCCACCTGCCCTGCTGCCATGGACCTGTTGCCTCACCACTGAGGGCACCTGCATCCTCTCCCTGCCCTCCTCCGTCGGTGGTGGGTGCTGGGCATCCTCTGGGACAGGGACTGTGTTGCAGGCAGCACTGGTGGTGGTGGTAGGGCCTGGCACAACATGTGTTTAATTGAGAACTCATTGTTTATGTGTCTGACCTGGCAGACGTCACATCTGTCCATGGACTGGCCATTGTCATATCCTGCATACCTTTGTCCTGTCATGTGCATATCTTGATTTTTACCACCACACATGCTTTCATATTTTTCAAATGGTCCTTGTTGCACTTGCCCCATGGCGATGAACATGTAAATGTGTGCTGTGCATGATTGTGCCCTGACTTTCTTCTACTTGTGCATTGGTGTGTCACACTTTGGTAGCTGTGACAGTTTCCTTGGCTTACCTGTGTGCGCACTGTGCTTGGAAATGGGGTGGGTGTGCCTCTTTGTGAAATGAAAGGGCTGGTGTTGGTGTTGTCATATGGCACCATTTAATTTGTGACAAATGGGTGGGTGCACATCCCGGCTACTTACCTGTAAGGTGCCCACATTTGGGTTTGTTTTGTCACCCATGTGTGTGTGTGTGGTGGCAGCTTAGCTCCTGCTCAGTGGGGTCACGGTCCAGAATCATCTGTCTACCTACCTGTAAGTTTGTTTGGTGTACTGCAATGGCTTCCAACTGCTTCTGGGTGGGGTGGGGGGAGGGCTCCATCCTGCTGAGGTGGGGGGCAGGGGGCATGGTGGGAGTGGTAGTGCAGGCCTCCCACCCCCAAACACCCTCATTGTGAAGATGGCTACCTACCTGTAAGTTTGTTTGGTGCAATGCAATAGCTTCCAACTGCTTCTGGGTGGGGTGAGGGGAGGGCTCCATCCTGCTGAGGTGAGGGGCAGGGTGCATGGTGGGAGTAGTGGTACAGACCTCCCACCCTCAAACACCCTCATTGTGAAGATGGCTACCGACCTGTAAGTTTGTTTGGTGTACTGCAATGGCTTCCAACTGCTTCTGGGTGGGGTGGGGGGAGGGCTCCATCCTGCTGAGGTAGGGGGCAGGGGGCATGGTAGGAGTGGTAGTGCAGGCCTCCCACCCCCAAACACCCTCATTGTGAAGATGGCTACCTACCTGTAAGTTTGTTAGGTGTGCTGCAATGGCTTCCAACTGCGTCTGGGTGGGGTGGGGGAAGGCTCCATCCTGCTGGGGTGGGGTGCAGGGTGCATGGTGGGAGGAGTGGTACAGACCTCCAATCCCCAAACACCCTCATTGTGAAGATGGCTACCTACCTGTAAGTTTGTTTGGTGTACTGCAATGGCTTCCAACTGCTTCTGGGTGGGGGAGGGCTTCATCCTGCTGAGGTGGGGGGCAGGGGGCATGGTGGGCGTGGTAGTGCAGGCCTCCCACCCCCAAACACCCTGCCAGGGAAGATGGCTACCTACCTGTGAGTTTGATGAGGGTAATGTAATGGCTGACACATGCTTCCGGGTGGGGTGGGTGGAGGGCTCCATCTTGCAGATGCTGTGGGACAAGGGGGCCCGGTGGGAGTTGTAGTGCGGTCTGCCTGTACACATGCCCCCATGGTAATGTTGGTAGCTATGTTTGGGGTGAATGGGAGTGGGTGAATGTTGGATCTGTGAGACATGTTTTTGTGAGTGTGTGGTGCAGATGGATGGAATTTGTTCTAGGTGGTATAGCTTTGTTGACTGTACATAGCAGAGTGGTGGTAGACATTTGTTTGTACTTACCAGCCTCCACTCCCCCGGCTACTCCTGTGAGACTCTATGGATGCAGTATGGCAAGCACCTTCTCCTCCCATGTTGTGAATGGTTTTTGTGGAATGGGAGGGCCACTGCCAGTCCTCTGAGCTAGCTCACGGTTCTTGCTCCTCCTCCCCTTGACCACCCTCTGCAGATCATGCCACCGCTACATTATCTCCTTTTTTGATCTTTGGGAGTCCCTACTGCATTGACCCTTTGGTCTATCCTTGCCCACATTTGTGTCCTTGTGGCTAATGGTGTCTGTTGGACAAGGGTACCAAAAAGCTGTGGTTCCACTCTGACTATCTCATCTACCATGACTGTCAACTCAGTCTCACTGAATTTGGGCATTTTCTGTGTGGCCATGGTGTGTGGTGTGCAAAGTGGTTGTGGGTGCAGGAGTGTGAGTGATGTGTGTGGTTGTGATGAGTATGGTGTGTGTTGTGCAGGAGGGTTAGTTGTACAGGTGTGTAGGTGGTGGTGGTGCTGTGTGTGGTGTGGCTAGTGGTGTTGTGTCCTTTGCCTCTCCTGTCAGCTGGGGTATGTGTCCCTTCTCTCCTGAAGTATTGCAAAGGATTGTGGTCAGGGAAGGGGCTGGTTTTATACTCAGCTACGTGGGTGTGTCCAAATGGCGTGTTGCTGTCAGGTGTGTTGTCCTGAGATTAGTATTTTTCTTTTTGCCATGTGGTTGTGTCATTGGGGTGTGTTTTGTGTATTTGGGGGCCATGGCTAGTTTTCTGTGTGAACGTTTTGGCCTTCTTGTGGTTCTTTTGCTTCGTCTGCCATATTTTTTACGGATCATCTGCCGCGGTGGCTGTGCTTCAGCTCTTCCGCTGGCTCTCCCATTCATCCCATTGTGTGACCGGGACCTTCGGGGATATCCTAGTTTCCGGTGTGGTGTCTCCGCTATACTTGCGGTGGGTTGGTGTTTTTCCACTGCAAATCCAACCGCCGCGGACGGATTTTGGCCATCTCTACCCACTACGGGTGTTTTTTCTTGGCCTCGTTGCGCAGCGGTCGGTGTTTTTTGGCGGTTGATCCTAATTTGTCCGCTGGTTTTCCCACGCTGTCGGAGGGCGGTTGTTTTCTGATTCCATGGCGGTCGGGGTGCTTTTTCGCTCGCCATCCTAATAGAGCTCTATATCTGCAAATATGTTCTTTAATTGTTTAGTATTTAAATGCAAATAAAATATTAAATATTTCAAACATTTATTGTTTTACAAAATGTGTTATTTCTATAAATATTGTTTTTGAATTTATTAATATTATTATTTACTTTTTATATTCTATTTTTATTTTGGTTTCTTTTTATTTAATTATTTGTTACTCATGAAATTAAATAAGACATGATATTTTAATCATATTCATTGGAAGTTTAATTATGCTTTGAGATATTAAATATAGATTTGGCTAATATTTCTACATTTTAAAAGTAATAAATAAGTGTAGCAATCTATTTTATTTGATTTCTAATACTATAGTTTATGCCAATTTAGTTTTGACTTTAAATGTTTTGAAAAAGTTTATGTTTTTTCAACTTTTGGAGTATTTAACAGTAGTTTATTTTGATAAACAATGAGGAAATGAAGAAATTATTGTTTGCTATTTTTTAGTATAGTATGTTCAGTTTTAATTATATAGTAACAATATGATTTGTAATTTGTTATTTTATATTTATATTTGTGTATTTAATTATAATATTTAAGACTTTATACAGAATAGTGTAAAATGGGCCCTTTATTAATTAATGCCTTTCCCAAAATGTCATTAGATTAGAGTGAACATAGTAACTGTGATCTCTTTAGTGTCCAACACCTTCACCAAAATGGTTCAGGTTGGAGCTGGAATAATAACATTCACCCCTTTAGAGTACAAACCTCCCCAAAATGGTTAGGATTGGAGTATTCATACGAAATGTGGCCCCTCTAGTGTACAACACTTTCCTCAAAATGGTTTAGACCGGTGTGGAATTAGGTGATTTGACCCCTTTACTGTCCAATGACTCCCCAAAATGTTTTAGATGGGGGTGGGAATTGCAAATGTGATCTCTTCAGCGTCTGGCACCTTCACCAAAATGGTTTAGGTGTTATCTGCTATATTATGTTATGTTGTTATGTTATGTTATGTCATGTTCTGTTATCAATGTTAAGTTAAGTTATATTATGTTATGATATGTTAGGCAGATTTGTAGAGCACACCATCACCCTTGAAGGTTTCTTGGTGCTGACTATGAAGGAAAGCATATGTTTTTGCAAATTTCTTTATAATGTTTCAAATACCTATTTAAAGTGTAGTATATCAGTTTTCTCATTATCATGTTTGAGAAGCACAAAATTCATCTCCAGAGGAAAGGTCTGACAATGGTATGTTTGCTGCCTTCTATCCCACCTTTCCCTTCTTAGATAAGAAAACATTTGTGGACCTCATAGACATTTTAGGAAATTCTCCTCCCATCTGCTCTATGTGCTCATGTCGAAGCTGATGATAATCCTCACGACAGCTTCTAAAGGCAAGATCACAGGACAGAGCTAAACTTAATGGAAGAGGATCAAGTCAAGGATTGAGACACTGCCAGACACTCTTGAAGAAGTCCGAAGGTGCCTGGGCCCTAACAACAACTTGTATCAGGCTGTCAAAGGCACTTTTCCTTGGTTCTAGGAAAATTGATGATTCTGTAGCTGACATTACTGAAGTCATCAAGAAGAAGAGCACACCTTCTCCTTCTCGTAGTGGTGGTATAGTGAAGCAGCTAGAGACCATCAGTTCCTCCATTCAAACATTCCACAATGGACTGAATCACAAGATGGACTCAAACGTTACTGATTTACAATGACAGTAGGCCCTTGCCAGTGATTTCGGTGTAGCCTTCAGTGCACTCACTAATGTTCCAGCTACCATCTGGCCTACATGTTCGTCCTCTGGTACATCATCAATGGCATCATGCCCTCCTTTCTCTGCTTTTTCAACACACCATGAGGAGCATGATCATTCATATTAGGAAGGAGTTAGGAATCAATATTGTGCGACAGAAGGTAGCTTAGTAAACATTAGTGAGGTGTCTTGATCAGTTGTTGCCTTAGTCCTGCTCATTTCATCTTGCCATCTTTTACTCTTCCATCTGCAGTCCTGTTTTAGTGTTACTATGTATATCTTTTCAAAATATTGGTTACATGAAGCTTGTTGGATAATGTAATTTGGATTTTTTTTGTTGTTCATTTAATTTATGACCAATTAAGGCCTGATTACGACTTTGGCTGTGTGGAGCTGGGTTTGCCACTCTGCCACTCCACCAAAGCCGTGGATGGGCCGCCTGCCAGGATAGGTGTTTCCTCCTGTCTGATGGTCTTTTTTTTGGCATTCCCACAGCAGTGTCTCTTAAAATGGGCACTGCAATGGGCATGCCAAAAACAGTTCCTGCACGGCATAGACTGATAAATGGGGTACATGCACAGAGGGGGGCACATGTTGTGACCCCTGCATGCATTCCAATACGGAGGAGGCACAGGGAGCCCTGAAAGGCCCCCTTTGTTTCCTCTCTGCCATGGTGTTCATGAAGCAGGAACCTCCATGACACCACCGCTGGAGAAGGACCTCATAATATGCATGACGGGACAGCATATTGCAGACTTCTGACCGCCGCGAAACCACCAGAGAACAGAGGTCCCCTGGCAGCTGCGGTGGGGCAATGGCAGTCCGACCACCCTTGGTGGCCAGGAGACTGCTGCACCCCCACGAGTCTCGCGGTCCGTGGACAGCCAGACTCGTAATTAGCCCGTTAGTGTTTTGTACATGTTTGATTTGTCATTGTTACGTTTTTGCTTTCTGCAAACAACATTATATAGTATTTTTTATTATCTGAGTGTAAGTCAGATTTAAAATATCATTACAATTCAATATTACACACATTATGTATTTCTGAGTCCATTTTTTCAATGTGTCCCCTTATTTATAATATACTATATTTGAAAAATATTACTTTTCTAACATCATGTCTATCCATTTTTAATTTATCACTAACCTAAATATATGTAAAAGCATATGTTTAGTAAATTTCAAAATTTCACCTTCAGATTTACCTTGACATTTTGCTTCTATCAGTTTAAATATTAGCACTGACAAGATTAGTCGAATACATACATGATAACTCCATACGGCTGAAGTGAGGAAAGTGTTATGTATCTTTCTTTCTAGCTACTCATTTTAAAATAAATTTAGTAAACAGCATAATACTAAACAAAATCTGTTATTTGTATGTTATATTTCTATTGTCAAATCTGTCACATTTGTCATACTTATGAGTGAAACATAGGAAAAATTAATCTACTCTAGATCTCATCTCATTTAATAGGTGACAGCCTTGTCCTGTCTATGTATTACTGGACTGCCCTACACATTGTTACCTTACTAAAATGTTGGATTTTCTTCTGGCTTGGCCGATTGAGTTACTGATGTTTTATCATGTATTTTTGCTGAACTGTATGCTTTAATTTAGATATTATTTATAAATTGTACCAAGTGTGTGGCACTATTGAAAACAAGGAAAACTCATCTCAAGACCCCATAACTATGGAAAAACTGGAGTGGGTTGCCCGTGTTCAGGTTGAGCAAAAAAACGATGGATTTAGGCCCAGATCTTTGTACTGGGGTGAATGTATGACATTGGTCTGCATTCTGTCTATGAACTGTTGTTTTTGCATTTGTCACCCCGAGTGGGAAGGGCATGCCCAGACGTGGGTCCCGTGATCTCCATGCCACTGGAATCAAGCTATCCTGGCTGAAGAGGGGTGAAACCCCGAAACTGGTCCTAGGATGCTTGTTTCCAGTCCAGGGAGGACCTGGCTTGGCAGTTCGGGCTGGGCTGTTCCCATGAGGCACAGGTCAAGACTGATTTTCATATGGCTGGGTATAAACTGGAACGGCATAGTGAGCAAAAAAACAATGGATTTAGGCCCAGAGCTCTGTACTGGGGTGAATGTATGACATTGGTCTGCATTCTGTCCATCAACTGTTGTTTTTGCATTTGTCACCCCGAGTGGGAAGGGCATGCCCAGACGTGGGTCCCGTGCTCTCCATTTCACTGGAATCAAGCTATCCTGGCTGAAGAGGGGTGATACCCTGAAACTGGTCCTAGGATGCTTGTTTCCAGTCCAGGGAGGACCTGGCTTGGCAGTTCGGGCTGGACTGTTCCCATGAGGCACAGGATCAAGACTGATTTGCATATGGTTGGGTTCAAACTGGAACGGCATGGTGAGCAAAAAAACAATGGATTTAGGCCCAGATCTCTGCACTGGGGTGAATGTATGACATTGGTCTGCATTCTGTCTATCAACTGTTGTTTTTGCAGGTGCAGGGAGGCTCTGGCCTGGTGGTTTGGGCTGAACTGGTCCCACGAGGAACAGGGTCAAGACTGATTTGTTTATGGCTGGGTCTAAACGGAGGTGGCATGGTGTGCGAAATAAAGATGTATTGGGATTTAGCCCCAAGCGATTACCTGTGGATTAGATTAAATCAAGCATTCCATTTATCACTGTATTTGCGTAAATGTACTAGTCCTTTGTGTTGAATTGCAATATTTTATTCTTGTGCTTTGTCACACATCTAGCTTTTGCATGACACTGCTGTTATAGGTACCCCAATATTGGCTCAGGTAGTGAATGCACCTTTCACCTACATTCCCCTGATATATTAGTACAGTTCTCCGAAAAGCTTAAACCTCATTCATTATGCATGAGGATTCTAGGAATCACAGCAGGACAGCAGGCCTACCATCTCCTTCATAATAACTATGTATAAGGGTCATTCCTTCCGTCATCCTAGTCCGACATGACACAGCTAGGTATATCCTCGGGGGCTACCACTTTGGGTATATATACATCATATCTTGCTGAGGTAGTCAGAGGAGAAAAGGACTTCCATGCCGACACACTGACATGAGTCGCTGAGTTTCCTGCACACAGACACTCCAGCTCGCAGTGGTCTGACATCCCTTGCGGGGTGTCCATCTCGAGACCAAGACGGGGTCCCACAGTCTCTCACTACAGGTAATGGGGTTGACTTTATCCTAGAGGGATTCTTGGCTTCTACACCTACATACATGATAGGTACATTTAGGTACATCTAGTTAGGGTCACATCGTAGGAGTACGCATTTATTACTGTCAAGTATTTTATATACTTACCTGTATACATTGTTTTAGCATGATGGTAGAAATCTACCGTCCTTTTACTCTGTTAGTGCTTATAATCATTTATATCTGTTACTTTCTAATGCTTGTTTGAGCACATTTATTTTACACTAGAATGATGCTGGTTCAATAAATGCTCAATGAAAAACGCCCCCACCGTTTATTCTGTGTATCTCTCTGAGACGAAGTGAGCACGAGTTACTGAGCGAAAAGTAGTGCACTGTTTCCACGATCCTGAGGGATCCGGTTTGTCATGTTCAATAGTTGCCAAGAACTATTCTCTCCTTGGTAAGAGGGATTTCTAGAGGCATTGTGAGTAAGCTGGTATACAGGCTAACATACCCGGTAGGGTGCACAGACAGAATATCGAGTTTGAAATGTCGACATACACAAATATCGATTGGAAATATTGTGATGCAGAAATATCGACAGCAAGAATATTGTGGTCAAGAATATCGATTTGGAGGTAAGAATTTTTTGGGGGAAAATATCAAAGCCATTAATATTGTTTGCAAAAATATAGTTGTTTAGGATATTTAGGGGCCGATTCCGATCCTGGAAAAATTTCCCCCGTACGAATCGTATCCGGATTTTTTACCGTACGAATCATACAAGTAGCATACAAACTGCCAAGTACGATTTGCATGGGAAAAAGTCCATACGAATCGCAGTGGGAAAATTTCCCCACATGTCCTCGGGTCGGAAAATGTGTCCGACACATCCCCGGACGATTTACTGTACGAATCGGAAAAATGAAGTCCGACCGCGCAAGTACGATCAGTCCCGTCCTTTAGATTTCACAACCGTATGGAAAAAACACCGTACGGACCCAACTCCCATAGCAACCATGGAGACATGTGCCCGCATATGCGCAGAACACCCCACCCCAGACCCCGTATGTACGCGCAGAACAACCCCCCAGCCCTCGTATGTACGCGCCGAACCCCCCCCAGCCCCCGCATGTACGCATCAAACGCCCCCCGGCCGCGGATGTATGTGCCGAACCCCCACCAGTGTATGTATGCAGTGTACCCCCACCCGTGTATGAATGGAGCGTACCAACACCCCACCAGTGTAATTACGGAGCGTACCCCCACCCGTGTATGTATGGAGAGTACCCACACCCGTGTATGAATGGAGCATACCAACACCCCACCAGTGTATGTACGGAGTGTACCCCCACCCGTGTATGTATGGAGCGTAATAGTAAAGGTGATGCTAAAGATATTGAAGATGCGAATTCATGTATGCATATATATTTATATACAAAAGTGTAAGATTCCCATCATCCACCCGAAGTGGTTTGCTTCATCATCTGGGAACCAGGGACTTATTTGAGAACCATATTCTACTTGGCAAATTGGCAGATTGGCAAATAGTAGATATTGGTCTCTTTAATGTCCCAAACTATTCACTGGTATAGTGTAGTTGTTAGATGATGGTAGGGTGTGATGGCTGCAGTGCTTGTGAAGGGTGCTAGTGCTTGTGTGTAAGTGCTGTTTAAAAGTTGTCTAACAAGGCACTAAGAACACTTTATTAGATCACTACCTTGTTGACAAAAGACTAAAAACAGTGCTATAACAGTTTCCAAAATATAATAACTGTGTTGAAAAAAGGTCTACATGTTTCTGCTATCGGATGAAATTCATCCAAGCTTTCGTCAGGACCAATAAAGCTACTGCAAGGATAAATAGTGCCTAAGTAACCCATAAAGTGGTGTATACAACCTGGACCCAAATGGAGGGCCAAGAAGCTCCGTGAGAGGTAGTTTCCCTTCACTGACCCAATTAGTGATGGGTGTGCACCTCACCTCACCTGGCAACTGCTCAGGTTTAAGGAGGCCCCGCTCTATCCGTCGGTACCTCTTGTCGGAGCTGAGCTCGAAGGGGAGGCCACTTCGGGTGGATGATGGGAATCTTACACTTTTGTATATACATATATATGCATACATGAATTCGCATCTTCAATATCTTTAGCATCACCTTTACTATTGTGTCAAGGTTTTCAATTGTATTAGACTCATAGTTGTTTATGTGTATTATATTGTTGATTTGGGGATTTTACAACTATTAGAGTCTTTAAACTTTATCCCTTGGACCCCTACTCGTTTTCGAGATATCTTAAGACTGTATGGAGCGTACCCACACACCACCAGTGTATGTACGGAGCGTACCCCCACCCGTGTATGTATGCAGCGTACCCACACCCCACCAGTGTATGTACGGAGCGTACCCCCACCCGTGTATGTATGGAGCGTACCCACACCCCACCAGTGTATGTACGGAGCGTACCCCCACCCGTGTATGTACGGAGCGTACCCCCACCCGTGAATGAATGGAGCGTACCAACACCCCACCAGTGTATGTACGGAGCGTACCCCCACCCGTGTATGAATGGAGCGTACCAACACCCCACCAGTGTATGTACGGAGCGTACCCCCACCCGTGTATGTACGGAGCGTACACCCAGCCCCCCCTGTATGTACGGTGCGAAACACCACCACCGATGGACGGTGCGGACCAACACCCTGCCCGTGTCTGTACGCACCCTACCCCAGGCCCCTACACCAGCACCCTCACCCAACATCGCACATGTACGAGTCGTACTAAGCCATAGCAAAGGACAGCACCGTACAACAACATGGCCCATGTACGCACCGTACAGACGCCAAAAACACTCGTACTGAAACAGGACAAACCAAAACAACACAAGGAGAGTCAATTTGATGCACACAACACCACAAAACATGTCCAACAAGCACAAATACATCCTATACACTGACCTGCAACTGCCAAACAGCTAAACAGAGGCCCAAAACACAACCACTCCTTATAAGACACCCACCCAAAGTTTAAACACAGCCACACCCACAAATGGACCAATAAAAAGGCCCAACACACACAAACCATGATCCTTTGCAACAGATCCACTACTGCCAGACCACAGAGACAACGCACTGCACCATACTACATCCATCAATACACCTTACATTTGCACTCCTTCACACAACCACCATCACAAACACCCCCTCATCACATTCACACACACACACCTTCACAACCACACTCACACACCCACAACCATCCACACCAACACCCCCACAACCATCCACACCCACACCCCACACCATGCCCACTAACAAGAATCCAAAGTTCACAAAGGAGGAGCTGGAGGTCCTTGTCGACGAAATCGTCAGAGTCGAGCCACAGCTCTTTGGAACATTGGTCAGACGGACCAGCATATCCGAAAAATCAGCCATGTGGGAGAGGATTGTCAATGCTGTGAATGCTGTTGGGTCCACCAGAAGGACCAGGCATGAGTACCAAGCCAGGTGGTACGATCTGCGGAGGACGGTCCGCCGCAAAATGACGGACGATCACAACCAGGCTAACATCACTGGAGGAGGGCCGCCCCGCAGACGGGTACACTACCATCCCTGGGAGGAGAAGGTGATGACCACGCTGCCGCCGGTGGGAGTAGACGGAGTAGAAGGAGTCCGAGAGCCTGGTGAGTACACAAACAACTCACCTCACATGGGGGGAACGCCATACACAACCAAAATACCAATCATGCATGCAACCCCCCCAAAGCCAGCACCGGACACAGCCACACTCCAAAAACACACACATGCCACTAGCGCCTCCATGCCCCATACCCCAAGCAAGGCCATGCCAAGTCACAGGCCACACAAAACACCAACAAGACAGGATGTCCCCGATGTCGGGAGGGTGGGCCTCAAAACTAACATAGATCAACTCTGAAGCACACAACAATGCCCTCAGCCCATATGGCCTAGGGCACAGCCATACAAACAGTGTGTCCCCACACAGTACTGTGTTGCCTGCAAATGGTGGCCGCGTTGCAGGATGACATGGGTATGAAGGCACAATTTGCACATAACAGCAGCTAATGAAGACACATCACTCTGAAAGAGTGTCAGCACACACCGCCACAGCAGCAGCGCAGACTCAGACACTCCGCCCAATGGGTGCCCGGAGATAAGAAACAAACCCACATGAACAAGCCAATGGCCTTTGAAAGACCTGCAAACTGTGTGTGCCCAGGAAGCTGGGCTGAGCTGACAGAGGGTGACACACAGAGGGAGGAAGAGGGGGAGAGAGAGGGAGGGAGACAGAGGTGGACACAGGGAGACAGACAGAGGGAGGGAGGAGGGTGACAGAGGGAGGGAGAAAGGGAGACAGAGGGAGACGGACAGAGGGAGGAGGTTGACAAAGGGAGACGGACAGAGGGAGGAGGCTGATAGAGGGAGGGAGAAAGGGACACAGAGGGAGACGGACAGAGGGAGGAGGTTGACAGAGGGAGGGAGAAAGGGAGACAGAGGGAGACGGACAGAGGGAGGAGGTTGACAGAGGGAGACGGACAGAGGGAGGAGGCTGACAGAGGGAGGGAGAAAGGGAGACAGAGGGAGACGGACAGAGGGAGGAGGTTGACAGAGGGAGACGGACAGAGGGAGGAGGCTGACAGAGGGAGGGAGAAAGGGAGTCAGAGGGAGACGGACAGAGGGAGGAGGTTGACAGAGGGAGACGGACAGAGGGAGGAGGGTGACAGAGGGAGGGAGAAAGGGAGACAGAGGGAGACGGACAGAGGGAGGAAGTTGACAGAGGGAGACGGACAGAGGGAGGAGGGTGACAGAGGGAGGGAGAAAGGGAGACAGAGGGAGACAGACAGAGGGAGGAGGTTGACAGACGGAGGGAGAAAGAGAGACAGAGGGAGACGGACAGAGGGAGGAGGTTGACAGGGGGAGACGGACAGAGGGAGGAGGCTGACAGAGGGAGGGAGAAAGGGAGACAGAGGGAGACGGACAGAGGAAGGAGGTTGCCAGAGGGAGGGAGAAAGGGAGACAGAGGGAGACGGACAGAGGGAGGAGGTTGACAGAGGGAGACGGACAGAGGGAGGAGGCTGAAAGAGGGAGGGAGAAAGGGAGACAGAGGGAGACGGACAGAGGGAGGAGGTTGACAGAGGGAGACGGACAGAGGGAGGAGGCTGACAGAGGGAGGGAGAAAGGGAGACAGAGGGAGACGGACAGAGGGAGGAGGTTGAAAGAGGGAGACGGACAGAGGGAGGAGGCTGACAGAGGGAGGGAGAAAGGAAAACAGAGGGAGACGGATAGAGGGAGGAGGTTGACAGAGGGAGGGAGAAAGGGAGACAGAGGGAGACGGACAGAGGAGGAGGTTGACAGAGAGAGACGGACAGAGGGAGGAGGCTGACAGAGGGAGGGAGCAAAGGAGACAGAGTGAGATGGACAGAGGGAGGAGGTTGACAGAGGGAGACGGACAGAGGGAGGAGGCTGACAGAGGGAGGGAGAAAGGGAGACAGAGGGAGACGGACAGAGGGAGGAGGTTGACAGAGGGAGGGAGAAAGGGAGACAGAGGGAGACGGACAGAGGGAAGAGGTTGACAGAGGGAGACGGATAGAGGGAGGAGGCTTACAGAGGGAGGGAGAAAGGGAGACAGAGGGAGACGGACAGAGGGAGGAGGTTGACAGAGGGAGACGGACAGAGGGAGGAGGCTGACAGAGGGAGGGAGAAAGGGAGACAGAGGGAGACGGACAGAGGGAGGAGGTTGACAGAGGGAGGGAGAAAGGGAGACAGAGGGAGACGGACAGAGGGAAGAGGTTGACAGAGGGAGACGGACAGAGGGAGGAGGCTGACAGAGGGAGGGAGAAAGGGAGACAGAGGGAGACGGACAGAGGGAGGAGGTTGACAGAGGGAGACGGACAGAGGGAGGAGGCTGACAGAGGGAGGGAGAAAGGGAGACAGAGGGAGACGGACAGAGGGAGGAGGTTGACAGAGGGAGGGAGAAAGGGAGACAGAGGGAGACGGACAGAGGGAGGAGGTTGACAGAGGGAGACGGACAGAGGGAGGAGGCTGACAGAGGGAGGGAGAAAAGGAGACAGAGGGAGATGGACAGAGGGAGAAGGTTGACAGAGGGAGACGGACAGAGGGAGGAGGCTGACAGAGGGAGGGAGAAAGGGAGACAGAGGGAGACGGACAGAGGGAGGAGGTTGACAGAGGGAGACGGACAGAGGGAGGAGGCTGACAGAGGGAGGGAGAAAGGGAGACAGAGGGAGACCAAATCACCCTTGGGTGTTGTGGCCATGTCCGCTCGTCAGCAGGTGGACTGTGTGCATGTAGACAAGGTTTGGCAGTGCGTGATCCCCCCCTTCAACCTTTGATAAACACTGGGCCATGTGTCAATCTGTGCACGAGTACATCCGTGCTGCAGGCACAAACCTAACCTTACACCCAGTATACCCACCCACTGTGTTTGTCAGAACCCTGTCACAAATGCTTAAGTTACCTACCTGCATTCTCAAATAGCATGGAAAAAACACCATTTGGCCACGTACAGTGCAACACGTAAGGCGGCTCTGCATGTCTTGCTACGCCCGCTCACTACACTGCTGACTGCGTTCCAAAAAGATGCATCAACTAAGATTGTGTCACACATAGGTCAAGTGTCGAAAGCTGTGGCCAAGGGACATACCCATGCACGAGTGCACTGTTAGAGGAATGCAAGCCAAATCCAACCACACAGAGGAACTGTGCCAACTCCAAAATGAATGAAACATGGATGTCACATGTAACACAATTAACATTGTCTCTCTCACACACAGGTCAACATCGTCGATCTCCCCCCAACACTGGGGGGGAAGACTCACAGGACCTGGCTCTGCGTGAAGAGGACCCCACCGGCAGCGACGACTCTCACCACTCCATGGATGACCCAGACCAACCTGGCCCCTCTGGTGTCCAACCACCTGCAGCACCTGCGTCAGGTACAACTGTGCCAACCACCACCCCCATTCCTGCCACATCCCAGGAGACATCCAGGAGCCCTGCCCACACACAACAACACAGCCAGTCTGTCCAGGAGGGACAAGGTTCTCCGGGCACCCAGGAGGAGGCAGGCGACACCGCAAATGCCATCCCTCAGGGGTCCCGGAGACCCGATGTGCCCACAACGGCAGGCCAGGCACAAGTGGGCAGGGGTGGTGGGAGTGGAGGACGGCGGAGGCGCGAACCTGACCAGTTGGCTCAGGAACCGGTACTGTCACACGTCAGCAACATCCTGGACACATACCGGCGTGACGCCAGGGGCATGGTCCAGATTGCGTCCACCCTCACAGACATCAAGGAGACCCTCGAGGAGATGAAGACCCTGCAGGCTGAGCAACATGCCTGTCAACAGCGACACCAAGGACGGATGGAGGCAAGACAGGCTGAGCTCGTGGCGGTGCAAACGGACATGACCCGTGTACTCCGTCGGATTGCCGAAAACATGGGCAACCCTCCCTGTGCCACCAGGCAAAGAACATCACCACCCACATGGAGAGATCAGGAGGAGGAGGATTCATCTGACGGAGCATCACAAGCATCGTCATGGCCTGCTTCTGAGGGTCCCCGCAGGAAGGTGGGTCGTCCACGCAAAAGACCGTGAGAGTCAGCGGAACATCATCATCTCCCAGGTCACCTGGCCTGGCACCTGGCCCTCTGGCCCAACAGCAGCACATCAGCAAATGACATTCTCTGCCACATGGCCTTGCTGGTCACTGTCTGACCAATGTTGACAAAGGCTGTGGCATAGACTCTGATGACTTTCAATGGCAAGGATACCCACTCCCCCTGTGAACTTTGGATTCTACACTCCCGCCAAGCACCTCTTGTCATCCCCTCAAACACGTACCCAACCACAAATAAAATTCATCACAATCACAAGATGATGCCGTCATTTTGCATTATTCCACTACATGTGTGTGTTGTAAAGTCAAACCATGCCTGATTTCAGAAGTAACTCCAAACATCCATACCCTGGGGTCTGAGTCTGGCACAGGACACACATGGGTCACAATGTATCATCCAATACAGACATGGAGCACCATACTCACCCGTGATGGGCCCAACCAGCTGAGGGGGTGCCCGCACAACTGTGCCTACAGACCTATTTAGAAGAGCAACAGTCATGCGCAGAGGTCAGGGATCATGTGGAGTGTCCTGGGGTGCTACTCCCAGGTATGTGTAGACACGTGGCAGAACCATGTCCTGCATGCTTGAGTCAGGTGGATGTGGAGAATGGTGGGCCGGCCAAGGTTGGATGCATGGAGATGGCACAATGGGGTGTTGGATCACAGTGCCACAAGGTTGTGTTGTGGTTGTGGGCTGCATCCTGAGTGTGTGCGTGGATTGAGAAGGTCATCCTGCATCTGGCAGTGATTCATTCCCCCCATCTCTGTTGGACGTTGATGTGGCCTGGTCGCCGGATGTAGAAGCAGAGCTGTGCAGATGCATCCTGGATGTGGACAAGTATCATGGGAGTTGTAACGCACACGTCCGTAGAGTGCAGGGTAGGATTAGACACGGGTGTCGTAGTTGACCTGGGGGATGGTCTTTCTTGCCTTGAGGTGGATGGAACTGGGGATCTTGTGCATAATGCAGAGTGTGCTGCAGCATGAGGCACAGATGCTGCTGATCTGCATAGCACATGTCAGGAAGCAATCCATGATGAACACCAGCTCGTTTGCGTGGACACTGGGTGCCCTTGCTGCAGGGCCTGCAGCAGCATGCGCCATGTCAAGAAAACAATGCCACAAGTAGCACACAAAGACAAAGATCTCAGGAAGGAACCATGCAAAAGGTGTATGTCAAGGAAGGAATGTCTGGTTCAACATGGCACACACACACACAATGGATGCACATGCAGCACAGTGGTTGTCGTGGAGACTGACATGCCACAATATCTACACAGCCATGGACATCATGCACAATACAGATTCTAATCCCTGACAAACAGCTTGCATCTTGCTACTCTACACATAGACTCATATGCACCATCTCTGAGAACTATGCCAGACATGCTGCATGCACAGTGGCAACAGACCACCATTGACAGAGATGAGGCACCTTGGAGGCAGAGGGACACCTTTATTAGTCATGTGTGTCGGAATGCTAATGTAACTCTGTCAACACATACACAGGTCATGTGGATGAACACGTGGGACCAACACTGGCACCCCCATTTGCACCACAGATGCTGGAAATCCATAGAATTGGCACACAAGTGACGGGTTACAGCTAAACACCCCCTGCTGCTCACGGAGAGGCTGCGATACACCATTGAGCCTCTAATGGGGAATTCACACACCATGTCAACCCGGTGCAACCCGTAAGTTTCCCAGGGCAGTGTTACACACATTGATGGCTTCATCACAATCCACAATCCCATTACAGTTGACTGTCACCAAGTCTGACCATCAATTCAGGTGAATTCAGCTCCATGTCATGTGCCCCATGGTGATTCTACATGTATGTAAAGTATCCAAACATGAACAGGAGCAGTGCACACACATTCCAAACAAATACCACTCCCAAAAAGCCGTGCTGCATCCCTTACCCTAAGGAGATTTTCAAACTTGTCCGTGCATGTAACGCTGATTCAGCACAAGTTGCTGTGTTCATGAGGAAAAGAAGGAGCACAACAATGCCACCAGCAGACAGTATGCGCCAGTACCTGTGGATGAGAGACACACCAGAAGTCAGCCAAAAGAAGCACATCCGCTTGCATGTGCATGTACTCGACACGTATAAGGTTGTCAACATGCTAGGTGACAATGATGACTCTGGAAAAACATTCTTCTATTGCACCATCACTCGAGTGACACATCCAAACACACCTCTGACTCACTTGGCAGACATGCAGATGGACACACACATCGCAACACATGCCACACACGGCCCAATGTGTGCACACTCAGACACTGGAACTCACCACTAAGCAAAGAAGTTGCGTATGAGCAGACTCCGGATGTCCTCTACCGCCTCCTCCTCCTCCACATCACTTGCCTCGTGACCAAGCCCTTCATCCTCCACGGGTGGATGGTCCTGCTCATCCGGATCCAGGATGAGTGGCACAGCTTTCTCCACTGCCATGTTGTGCAGCATGCAGCACACGAGGAAGATCTTGCAGACCTTCACCGGTGCATATGGGAGTGCGCCACCGGTCTTGTGGAGGCAACGGAATCGGCTCTTCAGGAGGCCAAACGTCCTCTCTATCACTCAACTGGTCCGCCCATGGGCGTTGTTGTAGCGGTGCTGGCAGCCGTGCTGGGGTTGCGGAGAGGCGTGATCAGCCATGGCATGTTGGGATAGCCAGCATCCCCTACATGGAAACATCATGGACAAGAGTGGGTCAGGAGAAGCAGTAAGACAGGAAGATGACGTTAAATACAGGACTGCCAGAGTATACCCACCAACAACACATGCTAGTTCGTTGCGCAGCTGCAGCATCATTTCAGGCACCCTGCTACGCCTCATGATGTAGGCATCGTGTGCTGATCCTGGAAAACAAGCACAGACACGTGAAATCACCATGTTGGCAAGACACACCACAAAGGAATTAATGGAGTGGTAATGCTTGCGGTTCCTATACGCTACCTCCTGTGCCTGTGGTGGTACCAAAGCCACATGTGTTCCATCTATGGACCCAATGACATGGGGCATCCCTCCCAGGGCATAGAACTAATGCTTGACACCTGTCAACTGCTCAGGAGTTGGGAATTTAATGAACTCATCCAGGTGATCCAACATGGCCTCTAAAAAATCATGCAGAACACGGCTGAACATGGTTTGAGACATGCCACCAACATGAGCAATGGTATATTGAAAGGTACCCGTGGCAAAGAAATGTAGGGCTGCCATCACCTTCATCTTGGGTGTCAGTGCAGTAGGATACCTGTGTAGCGGTTGGAGGTGTGGTGCGAGCCGTGTCGTCAAGTCCTCAATCAACTGTTGGGGGAAGCGGTAGCGGCGTATACAGTCATGTTCCCTCAGGTCAGCCAAGTCTGGAATTGGTCGATGGAGAGGCGGAGCCCTGCAGTGAATTTGAAGGGACAACGAAGAGTGAGTACAGTACACCACCAATGTCAATGTACTGAGCACATGTTCAACAGGCAATACACATATGCTACATACAGAGTCAGGTCTGTGCAATATGCCCTGGACACGTATGCCAGGCAGGTGACACTCCTACCAAGAGCCAGCCACAAACGTGGATTCTCAAGCTCAACATGACATGGCATTAAACTAGCGGTGGGCCAGTGTGAGTGAACAGGCAGACGCATCACAGGAGTGCCAGACATCCGCATATGTGCAGAATAAGTATGTTAATCATACAGACAGGTTGCGGAACACTAGAGGCACAGGTCACATGTAATGTAAAAAGGACAGACCACACACCTTGCCATCAAGGGGTACATGTCAAGACTGATCACACATACATTGAGAGTATGCAGATATGTCCTTGTTTTGAAACTCTGTGTCGATGCATACATACACACCTTACGTTGGATTACACATGTGGGCTGGTGTGCGTAACAGTGTGCCATGCCCATCTACACACAGACAAATGTTGGTTGCAGCAACTGCAGATGCATTTGACCAAACACCTACAGCAAACCCATGGGAACACATGACACACACATGACATAGTTACAGCGTGCAACGCGGGCATTCACATCTCAGGTGTAACATTACGTGTACCTGGCATCAGGGGACAGTTGCGGGTGTGGGTGACTGTGCCATGCCAGTGACGCATGGCTCAACAAGTCTGTACTACATGCACACATGTCAAAGGAGTGAAGGGGATGTGTGGCACATAGTGTACCATCACACATGACATGTGTACACAGCTCATCATACTGTCATTTGCTTCACACCTCAGGAGTAATGTGCCACATCACAGCCTGACACACCTGTGCCCGACACATGTAGTACTGCACAGACAATGCCTTGATGTCCAGCCTTGGCCAAGTATGACAGCTCTATTCCTGTCTGTGTGCCGCCTGTCACCACTGGCAGGTGTGAAACGCACCGTACATACGCACTGAGGGCGTGTGTACGGTCCCTATCACAATGGGAGTGCTCGCGTATGCGTACGCCATAGTAATACGGACCGTACACGGGTGTGTAGGGTCCCTATCACTATGGGAGTGCTGGCGTATGCATACGCCATAGTAATATGGACCGTACACACGCGTGTACGGTCCCTATCACTATGGGAGTGCTGGCGTATGCGTACGCCACAGTAATACGGACCGTACAGGCGTGTGTAGGGTCCCTATCACTATGGGAGTGCTGGCGTATGCGTACGCCATAGTTATACGGACCGTACACGCGTGTATAGGGTCCCTATCACAATGGGAGTGCTGGCGTATGCTTACGCCACAGTAATATGGACCGTACACGTGTGTGTACGGTCCATATTACTATGGCGTACGCATACGCCAGCACTCCCATAGTGATAGGGACCGTACACGCGTGATTACGGTCCGTATTACTATGGCGTACGCATACGCCAGCACTCCCATAGTGATAGGGACCCTACACACGCCTGTAGGGTCCGTATTACTGTGGCGTACACATACGCCAGCACTCCCATAGTGATAGGGACCCTACACACACCTGTACGGTCCGTATTACTGTGGCGTACACATACACCAGCACTCCCATAGTGATAGGGACCGTACACGCGTGTGTACGGTCCGTATTACTATGGCGTACGCATACGCCAGCACTCCCATAGTGATAGGGACCCTACACACGCATGTACGGTCCATATTACTATGGCGTACACATACGCCAGCACTCCCATAGTGATAGGGGCCGTACACTCGTGTTTACGGTCCGTATTACTATGGCGTACGCATACGCCAGCGCTCCCATAGTGATAGGGACCCTACAAACGCCTGTACGGTCCGTATTACTGTGGCGTACACATACGCCAGCACTCCCATAGTGATAGGGACCCTACACACGCCTGTACGGTCCGTATTACTGTGGCGTACGCATATGCCAGCACTCCCATAGTGATAGGGACCGTACACGCGTGTGTACGGTCCGTATTACTATGGCGTACGCATACGCCAGCACTCCCATAGTGATAGGGACCCTACACACGCATGTACGGTCTGTATTACTATGGCGTACGCATACGCCAGCACTCCCATAGTGATAGGGACCCTACACACGCCTGTACGGTCTGTTTCACTGCATTTGGGGTGCCCTAGGGCCGTGGAACACACCGTACCTGTGTGTAAATATTGAAATAACATAGGGGACACATGAGGGACAAGTATAAGGGCCAAAATGCATGCTGGTTGTCATGGAGACCGAGTTTAAAGTTTGCATTTTTGCATTAGGTGGCCAGCAGAAGTCGGTTGGAAACAATATACTTTGTTGCAAAGTGGTTGTTGACTTGACATCATGCTCAATGTTTAAACCATGCAAAGCCACTCACTGTGGTAGGTTTGAAGGGATTGGAGGAAACGTAGGATGCTAATTTGACTGACCAATCACTCTGTACTCCTGTAAATGAAACAGCCCAACAAGGCAGATATAAGGCAGCCAGGTCCCATGAGACAGCACTTGCCTGCACATCCTTTCATTCCACAACACTGCTGCTGCTCGTGATTCCTCTGACACCATGTCCAGGTCTGTGGAGAGGGCCCAGCCATTCACCATGGAGGAGAATTTGGCCTTGGTGGATGTGATCCTCCCACAGTACACCATGCTGTATGGTCGACCAGGGGAGCAGGTGGGTGCTGTCTCCACTAGCTTAGACTGTGCCCTTTTTTTGTGACTGTGACTTCTGGCATTGTGTCCATGTGTGACAGACATGCAATGTTGTTTAGAGTGGGTCCCAGGGTGGGGAATGCCTCATGTCTCCCATGCAGAGCATGCTGTAGTTCCTGTGTGCACTCCTCACTTGCATAGTGCTTACTGTGACAATCAATGCATGGTGCATGCCACATTCAGCCTGGCTACTCCTCCTGGGAATGTTGTTTCTACAGTCCTGATGTGATTCTGTGGTCCCCCCAGTGTGACAGGTGCCAGTACCCATAGATGTGTGTTTGTTTAGTGTACCTGTGCTGAGAGTGTCCAAATGATGTGTTCGTCCCCTGGACATTGGTGTGTGTGTGTGAGTCCCCTGTCATGTGGGTGATTGCATATGAGGAGTGTTGCACGCCAGCTGCATGAGGGATGGATATACCCTGCCCATCTGATGTGAGCATGGAGCAGTGCTGTGTGACTGCCGTGCAGAGCCAGCCCCACACCTGTGACACCCCCCAGTCTAGTGGCACATGGGCAGAGTGAGGTTTGTACCCGCAGTTGGCAATGGCAGGTGATTGTCCTGTGCCTGTGTGTGTTTGTGTACTCTGCTGAGGTTGCGTCAGTGGGCTGGGGCATGTGACTGCTTTGAGGTGCTGTACATAATCCTTGTGTCGCTTGTGATGCACAGTGTGATCCAGGATCATCGGTTGTGTGGCACCCCTCATGCCACCTGTGTACTTTCAATGCCACGTAGTGCATTTGGCCTTCCCCTGAGGATAATGTCCCTATGTCAAACGTGCAATGAGTTGCCTTCATACCATGGCCTGTTCAAACAAGAAAAATTATTAATATGTGTGTCTCTGTGTCATTGCTCAGGTGTTTTAAAGTATTCTCACTTTTGCATCCTCACAGGTAGGCGTCCATGCCAAGGGGGAGATATGGAAGCAAGCCGTCAGTGCTGTGAGGAAGACGGAGGGTCGGAAGCGGCGCCAAGCCCAGGTGAGGAAACACTGGCAGGATATCCGGTGCTGGACGAGGAGGATCGCACGGGTCCTGCTGGGGGACTCACCTGAGAGCCACAAGAACCGTGGGCGCCGGCATCTGACCCACATCCATAAGCGTGTGCTGGCGGTGGTCTTCCCCGACTTGGATAGGCGCTTACTGGAGAAGCAGCAGCAGGAAGGGGTAGGTACATGTGTTTTTGTTGTGTCACCAGCTTTTGGAAGTGCGCTGTTGCATGGATACACTGCCAGGGTTTAAATGTGCAGTGCATGACCTGTTCCCCAAAGTACACCAGTGCTGTTCTTCCTCCCTTCCCCTCCTTGCCATGTGTTCTCTGGTCTGTGTGTAGTCACTCTTGCACAAGGTTATCTAGGCTGCCAGTTAATCCAAGTGCCCAATGCTTGCAGCATCATGTGTGGGGGTGGTGTGTAACAGGTTTTGGGACCTTGCCTGTGCCCTGGCCAGTTCAGTCATTGTGGGTTCCATGTCAGTTGGCACTGATGGTGAGTCCCGACATAGGAGTGTGTCTTAAAAGTGTACTGCCTTACAGCATGCATGTCCAATGTTGTGCCCTCTGACATGATGTGCATGAGTGGGAGTAAAGCATAGTGCAGGGACAGTTGCTTCAGTTGCAGTCATATATATCCAGGACCATGGAGGAGTGTGGCCACTACCGTGCCCTGGGGCACCTTTTCCTAGGTATCATGTGTGTCATCCAACAATGTGGACATTCTCTGTGTCTTCGGCATAGGTTGGGCTCTGTAGCATTGTACCCTGGCCTCATCTGCATTTACGTAAACTGTGCTCATGTGTCCACTGTACAGTGTGACCCAATTTTGCTTCTGCATACTCACAGTGGGCAGTGCCTGTGTGCCTTGGTACGACAATCTGATGATGGTTGATTGTCAATGATATATGTGGACAGGCGCACCAGGGGTAGTTTGTGTACAATCAGGATTTAGTGCAGGCCATGTGTTTTTATCCCAGAGTAAGAGGTGTAATTACTTCCTCTGTCTCAATCACATTGTCTCAGGTAGGGGGTGGTTTGGGCAGGCAAGGCCTCCATGTAAAAATCTGAAGTCTCCTTGCATGGTCTGGGCTGTCTGTGATGTTTGTCTGGACATACACTCAAGGTGCAGTGACCCAGTCATGTTGGCCATGGTTTAATGTATTAGCTTTGCAGCATGTGCAAAAAGTTAATAGACATGGTTTCTGCTCATCCCTTTTTTGGCAACGCTGTGTGGTGCTGATGCTGTGCACGATTGTCCCCAGAGCCTGGCTCCTCTGTCCAATTTGATATCAAGTAATTTGCTGTTGTGTCATGCTCTCCATTGTTTCTCAGTGGCATGGTGGGTCAACCAACTGTGTGTTGCAGGGCCTACATATGTACCTTGTATTGTAGATGTTACTCATGTTGCTTTTCAGGCTATGCACTGTGACCTATGTAGATTTGACTCATGTGACATATGTATACAGGTGTCTGATTATTTCCTGTCTCTTCACCTTGCCCACAGCATCGTCGGGGGACTCCGAGGGAGACACTGTCACGGACCGTGAGGAGGGATCGAGCACCAGTGCTGTCTTGTCTGGCGCATCGAGTGGCACGGAGGCCGAGGGGAGTGAGGCGGAGGATCTGTCCAGTCCCACCACCAACTATAACGCTGACGGGTCCGAGGCTGAGCTCCCAGAGGGGGCGGAGGCAGCTCCCACAGCTGAAAGCAGCACTCAATCTCTGCCCGCCCCCTCCATAACCATCACCGTCCTCCCACTTGCTCGGGTCCCTTCCCGCTGTGCTAGGTCACCACATGTCTCCTTCTTGCCAGGCACCACACCCCCTGCCCCTGTCTCCACTGCTGCCGCGAATGCCGAGTCTGTGGACATCCTGCGCCAGTTGCAGGTTGGTCAGACTGCAATGCTTAATTTCCTCCATGGCCACACCCGTGTGCTCACCCAGATGGAGGCATACATGGAGGGCATCTCAGCTGCGCAGTCTGACCAACGAAAGTTGCTGAGGTCCATAGACTCGACACTGACTGCAGCAGTGGATCTCCTGCAGCGCTGCGTCCCCCCCACCCCTGCACCATCCACACTTCCCACTCCCATGCCTGTCCCACGCACTCCCAGACGTCCCCATGCACGCACCCCAACAGACACAGGCACCACACCACCAGGGAAGGCCAAGCGCACACCTCCTCTCACGCACACACAGGGTGAAGTAGGCACACCCACTGGGTCGGGGGCAAACTGAAGACACGCAGCCACAGTGGGAGTCCACATTCCTCACAACCCACTCCCCCCGAATCCACTCCCCTCAGCTCTCCTGGCCAAGATTCAAACAAAGATTCCTTCATTGCCGCTCTGTCCCTGAGCCCCAAAGTGATACCACCCCGCAAGCGGTCAAAGGAGTCCCCAGTCAGGGTGGTTGAGTCCCCCCCCTGTCCACACCCTCCCCCAGTAGCGCTGCGACCCATCCCTCCGACCCCCCCCCCTTGGGGCCTGTGATTCCTTCTGGTGCAGGGGAGACGCTGGGGGACCTTGCAACCGTGTGCAGCGCCATTCTCACCACCACCTTTGGCGCTGCCCCACCCCCTGTGGTGGAGTCCTCCATCCCTGCACCCACAACACCTACCCTTGCCCCTCCTGTCCCTGCGGTGCCTGGTCCTTCCCCCCCACATGATGCCACCCCCCCGTGGAAGTAAAGGAGGTATGAACTGTGCAGGCAAGCTAGGGGACACGCGTCCCTGAATGAATGAATGGATGAATGAATGAAGTATTTAATAAAGCGCACTGTGGCCAAGCGGCTTCCTGGTGCTGAGAGCTATGACCATCAGTCACAAGAGGCAGCCCAGGGGATTAGCAGGAGTACGCCTGAGAAAACAAAAAAGTTTTCAGCGCTTTGCGGAAATGAGAGTAAATGGGGATAGACCGCATAGAAAGTGGAAGACTGTTCCAGAAACGGGGTGCCAAGACAGAGAAACGAGTGCCACCCGTTCTGGATTTACGGAAGCGAGGGACATTCAGGAAAGCCATAGTGGAGGAACGAAGAGTGCGGGCAGGAATATGAGAAGAAATAAGAGAGCAGATAAAGGCCGGGGCAGAACGGGCGAGAGCCAGAAAAACAAAACAACCCAATTTAAAAAGAGAACTCTGATAAACAGGAAGCCAATGGAGGGACTTGAGCGCTGGGGTGATGTGATGAGTTTTAGAAAGATGTAGAATGAGGCGGGCAGCCTGATTCTGAATGGCTTGCAGGCGACATGTTTCATAAGCTGGAATGCCCACATACAGGCTGTTCCCGTAATCAAGACGGGTAGTGATCAGGGCCATGATGATGATTTTAAGTGCATCAGAAGAGAAAAAGCGAGAGATCTTTCGAATGAGCCGGAGGGATAGAAAACAAGAAGAGACAACAGAGCTAATTTGGGCGTGCATGGAAAGATCATGACTGACCTTGATACCCAGGGTTCTAACCGAAGAGACAGGTGCAGGAGAGGGACCAAAGGTAGGAGGCCAAAAGGCAGAGGACCAAGGACTGGATGAGCCGCCCGTCAAGACCAGCTCGGTCTTGTCCGGGTTGAGTTTAAGATGGTTGAAGCACATCCATTCAGAAATAAAAACCAAGGTAGAGCGGAACTTGGAAAGAGACAAGGAAGAGGGGGAAAGATCAAAGACGAGCTGGAGGTCATCTGCGTAATTATACACCGAGACCCCCAGGTCGAGAAGAGAAGTGATATGAGGATAAATGTAGAGGTTAAACAGGCGAGGGGAAAGGGAAGAACCTTGAGGGACCCCACAGGAAACCAAACGGGTGGGGACGGAGAAACCGGACAGATGAACCGCTTGAGAACGTCCCGAGAGAAAGGACGCAAGCCAGGAGAAGGCAGAGCCCCGGATGCCCACTGCGCTGACACGGACGAGAATGATGGAATGGTCAACCGTGTCAAACGCAGCGGACAGATCAAGGAGGACCAAAGCTTGAGGAAGAGAGGACTCGGCCTTAGATTTCAACTCATCTAGGACCGCGAGGACCACCGACTCTGTAGAGTGGCCCCGGCGGAAACCTGCTTGATGGGAAGCCAAGAGATGGTTCTCCTCAATATAAGTAGAGAGGCAGGAGGTGACGTGACTTTCCAAAATCTTGCCGAGATAGGGAAGAAGGGAAATGGGCCTAAAATTAGAGGGAAGCGAAGAATCTAGGCCGGGCTTTTTAAGAATAGGCAAAACAATAGCGGATTTAAAAGCTGAAGGGACTAAGCCCAGAGCAAGGGAGGCATTGAGAAGGGAAAGAGGAGGAGAGGGACAATTAGTAAATAATGCTCTCAAAATGCGGGCAGGGGCACAGTCGGCCGGAGAGCCGGACTTAATCTTAGCAAGCAAAGTAAAAAAACAAGGGGAGAGGTAAGGGGAGGAAGAGGAACCAAGGGAATATTGGATTTAATCTTAACGATCTTTTCAATGAAGAAATCGTTAAGGGAGAAACAGAGGTCCTGAGAGGGGATAAGACTAGAGTTGGCGCAGTCTGAAATCGCCAAATCATGAACCAAAGAGAAAATCTCCTTGGATTAATTAACAGAGAGGGCAACTTTCTCAGAAAAATACTTGGTTTTGGCCAAGAGGACGGCTCTCTTATATTCATTTAGGAGACGTTTATAATGAGCCCGAAGGTCGGGGCAATAATTACGTCTCCAATGACGCTCAGAACGTCTAAGATCTAGTTTCTGAACTTTAAGATCAGAGTTGAACCATTTGTGAGCGTCATAAGGACGAACGGCCTTAGTTTTCCTGAGCGGAGCAACCTGGTCGCAAGAGGAAGACAACCAGGTGCTGAGCGCTTCAGCTTGAGAATCCAGAGAAAGCTCAGAAAGATCAGGGGTAGACGAAGCAAGAGAGAGAGAGAGGGAATTAAGATCAACCCGATTCCAACTACGTGCAACAAGGTTTTTGGGTAAGGGAAGTTTGTCAGGAACGCCAAGATTGATAGAAAAAGAAACGAGAGAGTGATCAGACCAAGTGCAAGGAAGGATGCTGGGCGGAAAAATCGTGCTGCGTAGTGACCAAATTTGGTCAAGTATATGACCCTGGTCGTGAGTAGGAAGAGTAACATGGGCCAGAAAATTAAGACATTGAAGGGTAGCCGAAAAATCCTTAGAGGACAAATCTTCCTTAGGGTCACCCGGCCAAAAATTGAAATCACCCAGCAGAAGAACCGAAGAGTTATTAACCACAAGTGTGGCAAGAAGTTCCTGCAGGGTGGCTACAAACAGGGGCATGTGCTGAGGGGGACGATACATAAGAACAACCGTGAGGGGAGCTGAAAGGTTGAGTGAACGCGCCACCAGAAAATCCACATTAGATATAGGGGAATGGGGAAGAAGCTGAAATTGTAAACTGGAGCGAACAATCATGGCCACACCCCCACCAATGTTGCCATCGGGGCGGTCCGCCCGGAGGGCGCAATAAGAATTAGGGAGGATGGCCAGGACGTCAGGAAGTGAATCGGTCGAAAACCAAGTTTCAGTGAGAAACAAAAAGTCGGGGGAATCAGTATGCAAAAAATTGAATAATTCCAATTGGTGCTTAACAGCCGAACGGGTATTGAGGAGATAAGCAGAAGCAATATTAGGAGGGGAGAGAGAATGAGTAGCAGAAGGGCACCCCAACAGAGAAGAAGGGGCAGTAGGCAAATCAGGGACATCAGACAAAGGAAAGGAAGCAGAAATACCAAGAGAGTCAAGATGCTGCTGTAGTGAAGGGGTAAGTGATAGATTGACTATGTGGGAATGCAGTTGAGTAGAGGAATAGACCACTAAGGGAGCAGAGTCTGTGGCCCCTGGTCCCGGCCCGTCGTGGACAGGCGCAGACGGGCTTAACTTAGGCGCAACTTCGGCGCGCCTTCGTCGCGCCCGCTGCGCTCGTCCGCTGCTCTCCCGAGGAAATAGTGGCATGATATAAAATGCACAAGCAACACAATGTGGGCGTGGCAGGAAGGGGAGGGACCAAAAGACTGCACCGCCAACCCCAGAGCAGCCCAAGATGGCGACCTCGCCCGTCCCTGCTCCAGTAACCAGCCGGCAATGGAGGAGCGTGATCAGCGGAGGGCGCTCGGGAGCGCGTGCAGGTAAGGGAACTAAAAGCGTAGGAATGCGCAGAGTCCAGAGCGCAGACACAGGAACTCACAGGGTTCCAATTAAAAGTACAGCGAGGCAGGTAACGTTGCTCCCGGTAGGCGCCTCGGGAGATCTGTGATGCAAGTCAAAGCAGTCCCTATGTGTCCCCCACCAGGAATTGGACTATGGACTGCCCTATGGGCCTTGTACATATTTAACTTTTATTAACAATTTTTTCTTCTCATGCTGAATAAAGCAATGTTTAATTTTTCCTTTGTACACTACTGCTTTTCTGGTATTGCTGTTGGTGGTGCTGCTCCATGATTTGGGGTGGTGATAATGTGTTAGGTGTCTGGGAAATGTAGTAGTGTGCTGCTCATGGGGTGGACCCTGGTATCTGTGTGCCATCACAAGGGCTCTGCAAATAATCTTTGGTCATGTGTGTTCTTACTGTATGGTGAAATTGACCCAAGGTGTGTTCCTTCCTCTGTGGACCCTGACATCTTCCCTGCAGGGTGTTTCCAATATGTTGTGCTGAGCTGTGTCTACATTTCCTTGGTGTGTGACGGATCCGTTCAACTTTGGACATGCATGTTGGGCAATGTCTCCACCTGCATCATTAGTAGCATCCTTGGTGGTCACTGTACTTGTGTATGGAGTTTATTGACATGACTTCATGTGGACATGTTCCCTGTTACACACTATGCATGTGTGTACTCCCAGCCTCGCACACATGTGTTACGTGTTCTGCAGGGTCTTTGGGCACCAGACTGACATTTGTGGCCATTGTATCTGTGGGTACTCCCCCCTTTTCTTTCCATGGGCACTGCTGGGAGGACTCTGCACCCACCCCTCCTGTGTCTGGGCACTGCTGGGAGGACTCTGCACCCACCCCTCCTGTGTCTTGGCACTGCTGGGAGGACTCTGCACCCACCCCTCCTGTGTCTGGGCACTGCTGGGAGTGATGGGAACCCACCCCTCCTGCGTCTGGGCACTGCTTGGAGGACTCTGCACCCACCCCTCCTGTGTCTGGGCACTGCTGGGAGGACTCTGCACCCACCCCTCCTGTGTCTGGGCACTGCTGTGAGTGAAGGGAACCCACCCCTCCTGTGTCTGGGCACTGCTGGGAGGACTCTGCACCCACCCCTCCTGTGTATGGGCACTGCTGGGAGGACTCTGCACCCACCCCTCCTGTGTCTGGGCACTGCCGGGAGTGATGGGAACCCACCCCTCCTATGTCTGGGCACTGCTGGGAGGACTCTGCACCCACCCCTCCTGTGTCTGGGCACTGCTGGGAGGACTCTGCACCCACCCCTCCTGTGTCTGGGCACTGCTGGGAGTGATGGGAACCCACCCCTCCTGTGTCTGGGCACTGCTGAGAGGACTCTGCACCCACCCCTCCTGTGTCTGGGCACTGCTGGGAGGACTCTGCACTCCTGTGTCTGGGCACTGCTGGGAGTGATGGGAACCCACCCCTCCTGTGTCTGGGCACTGCTGGGAGTAATAGGCACCCACCCCTCCTGTGTTTGGGCACTGCTGGGAGGACTCTGCACCCACCCCTCCTGTGTCTGGGCACTGCTGGGAGGACTCTGCACCCACCCCTCCTGTGTCTGGGCACTGCTGGGAGTGATGGGAACCCACCCCTCCTATGTCTGGGCACTGCTGGGAGGACTCTGCACCCACCCCTCCTGTGTCTGGGCACTGCTGGTAGGACTCTGCACCCACCCCTCCTGTGTCTGGGCACTGCTGGGAGTGATGGGAACCCACCCCTCCTATGTCTGGGCACTGCTGGGAGTGATAGGCACCCACCCCTCCCGTGTCTGGGCACTGCTGGGAGGACTCTGCACCCACCCCTCCTGTGTCTGGGTACTGCTGGGAGTGATGGGAACCCACCCCTCCTATGTCTGGGCACTGCTGGGAGTGATAGGCACCCACCCCTCCTGTGTCTGGGCACTGCTGGGAGGACTCTGCACCCACCTCTCCTGTGTCTGGGCACTGCTGGGAGGACTCTGCACCCACCTCTCCTGTGTCTGGGCACTGCTGGGTGGACTCTGCACCCACCCCTCCTGTGTCTGGGCATGTACGCTCAGGACATACACGGGTGGGGGTACGCTCCATTCATACACGGGTGGGGGTACGCTCCATACATACACTGGTGGGGTGTTGGTGCGCTCCATTCATACACGAGTGGGGGTATGCTCCATACATACACTGGTGGGGTGTTGGTGCGCTCCATTCATACACGGGTGGGGGTATGCTCCATTCATACACGGGTGGGGGTACGCTCCATACATACACTGGTGGGGTGTGGGTACGCTCCATACATACACGGGTGGGGGTACGCTTCATTCATACACAGGCGGGGGTACGCTCCGTACATACACTGGTGGGGTGTGGGTATGCTCCATTCATACACGGGTGGGGGTACGCTCCGTACAGACACTGGTGGGGTGTGGGTACGCTCCATACATACACGGGTGGGGGTACGCTCCATACATACACTGGTGGGGTGTTGGTGCGCTCCATTCATACACAGGTGGGGGTATGCTCCATACATACACTGGTGGGGTGTTGGTGCGCTCCATTCATACACGGGTGGGGGAATGCTCCATTCATACACGGGTGGGGGTACGCTCCATACATACACTGGTGGGGTGTGGGTACGCTCCATACATACACGGGTGGGGGTACGCTTCATTCATACACGGGCGGGGGTACGCTCCATACATACACTGGTGGGGTGTGGGTACGCTCATTCATACACGGGTGGGGGTACGCTCCGTACAGACACTGGTGGGGTGTGGGTACGCTCCATACATACACGGGTGGGGGTACGCTCCATACATACACTGGTGGGATGTGGGTACTCTCCATTAATACACGGGTGGGGGTACGCTCCATACATACACGGGTGGGGGTACGCTCCATACATTCCCATACCCACGATCTGCAGGCCTGGGTACGGTCCGTACCCATGCCTTTGGAACGTGGGTACGGTGCGTACCACCATTGTTGGGGTGCCGTAGGGGTATGCGTGGTACGACTCGTACCCACGCTCTTAAGGCCTGGGTACGGTGTGGACCCCCAATGGGGTGCCATAGGGGTATGCACCGTACCCAGGCCTTCAGAGCGTGGGTACGGGTCGTACCACGCGTACCCCTACATCACCCCAACAGTGCTGGTACGGCCCGTACCCAGGCCTTTAGAACGTGGGTACGGGCCGTACCGCCATTGCTGGAGTGACGTAGGGGTGGGCGTGGTACGACCGTACCCACGCTCTTAAGGCGTGGGTACGGTACGTACCGGAATTGTTGTGTTGCCAGTTCGCGTCATCATCCACTTCCGTTGTGGCGGACGCTTGCGTTGCTGGACACTCCCCCACCACCTCGAGGTGACCAGGTCCTGCAGGTCAGGTATGTCCAGGGCATGTCTGATTTGGGACTTGGGTGGGGGTTATGTGTCCTGCCCCTGCCCCCCCCTTTGCCCCTGGGTGTTCTTCTGACCTTCTGCGGAGTCTGCGTCGGTTCCTGTAGAGCAGGTGGACTGCTATGAGGGCCGGGATGACGCGTAGGTTGGGGTCCATGGCTGTCCGTCGCGTACAGGTGCTCCTTGTGCGCGTCGTCCTGATTTCCCGGCAGTTTTTGGCAGCCGGAGAATATAATCCGTGCGGGGTGACGTCGGTGTGGATCGTACTTCCTGGTTCGTGAAACGCAGCCTGAATGCGTCCCGACGTCACGTCGGCGCTTTCCCGGATCACATTTGTATGTATATTTTCGTCGGTCGGTGTTTTGTAAGATTCGCACGGAAATAGTGTTTCCATGTGAATCGTACTTGCATTTTTGTAATGTTTTTTGGCCGGGTACGAGTCGGACGGAGAAAACGCTCCGTCCGACGGTTCGTACCCGGTTTCTCCAGGATCGGAATCGGCACCTTAGTGTTATGTATTTTAGTATGTATTTTAAAAGTATGTGAACTATTTTTTTGTATTAGTATTGAGTTTGTTTCTTAATATATGTGTTACATTTTTTGTAGTTATTAATTTCATTTTAATTACATTTTGCTTTTTTTAGTTCTGTAGCGGGTTGTGGATTTATAGGGAAATAAGGTGGGATGTCATTTAGTTATAATAATTTTTATGTATTTATTAGTATTTATTTAGTTTAGATTTTATAGTGTTAATTGTGGGAATTAATTTATTACTAATTAATTATTAATTGGTTGTTAAGTATTATTAATGAATTAATTGGTAAAGATGTTAATTGTGTAATTTTTGTAGAAGCAGGTTGTGGGTTTATAGGGGAATAGGGTGGGAAGTAATTTAATTATAAATGTATTAATATTTATTTAATTTAAATTTTATATCGTTCCTTTTTTTTAGGATTGGGTGTGGGCTTAGAGGGAAATAGGGTGGAAAGTAATTTAAACATAATGGATTAATTATAATCTTCAATTTATTAGTATTTATGTAATTGATGTTTTATAGTGTTGATTGTAAGAATGCATTTAGTATTAACTATTAATTAATTGCTTGTTATTTATTGTTAATTCATTAATTGGTAATGACTTATGTTAATTGTGTTATGGTGTTTATAGGGGAATAGGGTGGGAAGTAATTTTTTATAAACAATTAATAAATATTTGGTAATTAATGCTAATTAATTGATTAACATTTAAATATGGCAATTGTGTAATTAATTTAAGATGTGAGTTGTGGGGGTTATAGTGGTAAAGGGTGGGAAGTAAAGTCTTTTAAATTAATTAATAAGTTGTTTTTAAGTGATATTAATGTATTAATGTAAAATTAGGTATAGAAATTGTGTAATGATTTTTAGGTGTGGATTGTGGTGTTTATTGGGGTAAAGGGTGGAAAGTACTTTATGTTTAATTAATTAATAATTAGTTGATCATTATTATTAATTCATCAATTCAAAATATTTATGTTAATTGTTTATTTTTATTTTGTGTGTGGGTTTTGGTTTTATAGGGGTAAAGTTTGGGTAGTACATTAACTTTTTAACTGTTTTTTATTAATAATTAATAATATTTCTTTAATTGATAATTAATTATGTTAATTAGGGAGATGTCTGTGGTGAATTGTGTGGTGTTATAGGGTAGGAAATAAAAAAGATTACATTTATGTAATGATTTTTTTTGATTGAAGCACAGCTTGAAGTTTATTCTGTAAGGAAGTTCCCATCCACAGCCCAGACTCCTTCTTTTTTTTTTAAAACAATGTTTATTTCTCAAACAGCGCATATGGAATAGAGCTCTGTACCCCAGAGATATCTGCATAATAAATGTACATCAACATGAATTTGACGTTTACAATGACATAATCGAGAAGAAATAGAAAGCAATCCAAGTGAAAGAAAACAAAACGGAGAGAAAAAAAAAAAACCAGAACAAAACAACCCCCCCCTTCGCGCTAAAGTCTTTCCCAGAAGAACACCATTAGAAAAGCACCCATCCCAAGGAATGTGGCACATTATTGCACCTAGAACTGTATCCCGCACCAAGTAGGAACTTAAGTTAGATCAGGTAGCCCTGGCAGAGAAACAGGTTCCAAATATATGCCACGATAGTCCGCCCCTTGCTTCCAAATTTTAAAATGCTTTTGTGGCTACCCCCTTGGTTTAAAAATTGGGGTCTCCAAACCCATGCAAATGTCTGGGCCATTCTTCCACGCAGTCAAGGATGGTGCTGTTGGCGCCCTCCATGACTTTGCAATGTCTCTCTTGGCCAGGATAAATCCCAGTAACATAAGATGATGTTTATATATATTACCCCCACATCGTCCATGATATGTAAGAGTACTAGCTTCGGTGAGCGGGGAAGATCCTAGCCCAATACCTCCGAGAGGCAGGCCATGACACCCCTCCAAAATTGAGCCAGAGCAGCACAATGCCAGATCGTATGTACCAGAGTTCCCTCCTCCCGTTCGCACCTAAGGCACACAGGGGAGGCCACCAATCCCACCCCCCACAATCTGACCCTAGTAAAATATACCCGGTGAAGGTGCTTGAACGGGATAAGATGCAGGCGCACCGCTATGGCAGCCCCCCGTGGAGAGGCCAGTGCCTCTGTCCAGTCCTCCTCTTCCAGTGGGCCTAGATCACCTTCCCAGGCCTCTCTAAGTTTCTGGAGTGTAGAAGAGCTATGTGTAACTAGGGAATGATACATTTTAGATATCTTATGGTCCAGGAGCTCTCCCATAAATACATTTGCCTCAATTGGGCTAAACTCAGCAAGTGACTCTAACCCCTCCAAGCTAGGGGAGATGGTATGCCGGAACTGAAGATATCTAAAAAATTGGGTTTTTAGCATCTGAAATTCCCGCTGGAGATCCTGAAAGGACTTCAGTACTGGTTCCGGCATTACATCCCCCAGAGTAGAAATCCCAATACTATCCCAGCCCCGAAACCCAGACAGAGCAGCCAATTATGGGAGCAGCCCATTATTCCAAAGGGGGTCTCCCTCGTAAGCCTATTCACCCCATCTTCCGAAGAGCCTGCTTCCATATCTGGAATATGACCCTCGTAGCGGACGGCAAGGAGTTTGGTTGCGGTGCTGAACACAGTATAGTATGCAATGTAGAATTCCCCATACACTGCCGCTCAACTGCATAGGCAGGGTCTGCCCTATCCCCGTACCACCACGCATTTAACACAAGCAAGTGCGAGGCCATATAATAGGATTGAATATCAGATGTTGCCAGCCCCCCACAGTATGTACACCGGAAACACGGCTGGAGTGCAACTCTAGCTGACCCTCCTGCCCATAAAAACTTCCCCAGGGCCGCGTTGACCTGTCGGAACCATGGGTGATTTTACAAGTGATACAGTAAACGAGGGAGCGAGACCATCTTAAAAATGGCCGATCTACCATAAATAGACAAGGGCATATGGGACCAGGTCTTAAAGTCTTCCCGAACACGTTCCAATACTGGAGCAAGGTTTCTGTCCCATGACACGTCAGGCGAGTCTGACAGGAATAGCCCCAAATACTTCATTCCCCCATTGGCTACCTGAATCACTGAAGCCCAGGAGCCCAGGTCTGCAGTATCACCCGGGACCCACAAAGTGGACTTTCGGTGGTTCATATATAATCCCAACATCTCCCCGAAGATACGCATGATACGGACCAGCCAGGGCCCAGTCTTATTGATATTAGTAAGAAAGAATAGCACGTCGTCGGCGTACATCGCAATGCGGTCCGATAAACCATGCGCCCATTCAAACCTCATCACCTGTGTATCCATTTGTACTCAGGCCTTTCAGAGGTTCCATAGCCAAGGTGAAGAAGTATGGTGACAGGGGGCAGCCCTGCCTAGTTCCCCACCCAATGGAAAATGTGGAGGAAGTAGAGCCAGCAATGCGCACCAAGGCAGTTAGGTCAGTGTAGAGCAAGGTCAGATAGGACAGGAAACGTGGGCCAAGATTTAGATGGCGCAACAGCGTGAATCAATATACCCAGCTAAGGGAATCGAAGGCTCTATCATGTCTGCCGATAGCAATGCTGCTTGTTCACCCGACTCCTGAACAGCTGCGATAGCAACATGTGCTCTACGAATATTATGACGAGTCGCTCTTTGGGGCATAAATCCAGCCTGATCTAGATGTACCAGGGTGGCAATCTGGGACCGAAGGCGATTGGCCAAGATTTTCGCCTCCACATTCAGTAAGGAGATAGGGCGATCTGAGGCGTGCAGGTCGGGAGGTCGTCCCGGTTTGTGGAGCACCGCCACCTCTGCGTGTCTCCAGCCGTGAGGGAGACGCCCCCACTCCCTGGCCTCATCGACTACTCTAAGAAAGTGGGACCCCAGCTGCGAGAAGTACTTCTTAAAATATTCAAAACGGAAGCCAATTGGAACTGGGGCCTTACCATAGTTTAGGTCCCCCAGGCGGCACTCAGCTTCTCCTCCATGAGCAGAAGATCCAGTTCCGCACTGGCCTCACTGGTCAACGCCTTAGACAGGAGATCATCAAGGTAGCGGCCTATCACATCTTCATGGAGACACTGTCTGGGGGCATATAGTTATGTATAGTAAGTGGCAAAGCTCTCGGCAATATCTAGGTGATCCCTGAGTGGTTCCCCATCCAGGAAGAGCCTGGGGGTACAAAGCACCCTGATACAGCCTGTGGAGCAATTTCTGGACTTATGCCCCCACTGGTAAATCCTACTCCGGGTCGCCAGCCACGCCTGGCAGGCCTCGTCCAACAAGAGATCTGCATGCGTCTGTTGTGCTAGCAAGAATTGTCAACCGACTAAACCACCGTCGTCACCCCTGCTGAGATTCTCAAGCTCTATCAGATTGGCCTCAGATTTTAGAAGGGACTCCCTGCACGCTCTATGAGCTGCCGAACAAAAGGAGATATCGATCCCCTGTATGGTGGGCTTCATTGCTTCTCACAGCGGTTCAGCCCCCTTCACCGACCCCACATTAAATTCCAAGTAGTGATCAATCGCATTCTCGATATGTACCCTATATTCCTCGTTTTGTAGGTTCCAGACTGAAAGGCGCCATCCAAAAGGCTGTCGGGCAGGGCCCATCTGCAAGATGAGAGCCACTGATGAGTGGTCCGGTAAACCCCTCGGGTGGATGGTGACCTCCACCACCTTGCCCTCCAACGGCCGCGGCACAAATATATAGTCCAGCTGGGAGTAAGAGTCCTGTACCGCCGAAAGGTATGTATACCCCCGCTCATTCCCATGCAATCGTCGCCAAGGGTCCACCCAGTCAAGGCCCGTCACTAGAGAATATAATTTAGTGGACTGTTGAGTATCTGGACGTCCCCCGGGTCTCCACCTGTCTCTGGCTACTTCCATCACATCATTCCAGTCCCCCCTGACCACGGACAAGCCCTCAGGCATATCCGCCCATAAACTCAGGAGTGTTCTACCAGGCCCAAGGAGAGTGGTAGAGGAGCATAGACGCAACCCAGCACCACCTGCTCCTCCCAGATAGTGCCATAAAGAAACAAATATCTCCCCTGGGCGTCTGCCCATGTTTACTTTTAACATGCCTGTAGGGAACCCTGCAATGGATAAGGATCGCCACCCCATGGGACACCCCTACAAATCCAGAGTGGAACACCTGAACATAACCATAGCATTGTAGGCACAGTGCCTTCGTCCCCATAAGGTGCATCTCTTGTAGCAAGAGGTCGTCAGCTTGGGCCCACTTTGCCTGTTGGAGTATAGACCCTCGTTTAATGTTATCTAGTGCTCCCCTAACGTTCCAACTTACTATCCAGAGAGTACCAGGGTAAGCCCGTTGTCTACCTGCTAATGCTGCCATAGTTGGCCATAATAGTAATCACAGGTGCATAAATAAACATCTGGTGAGCATGTAGTGACTTTATCTCAATGGAAATTAGTGCGATCAGGAAACATAACCAACCCAACTGCCCCCCACCCCCACCATATACCTCAGGACAATTGAGGTATCTGTTGCGGCGGGTGCAGCCTGAAGACCCCAACGGGATTACCCGGCCCACCCCCGCCAATGGATCCACAACTTACAGCCCATTGTCCACAGGCATTCTATCCATCAGATAATTCCGGCAGAGGTACTGGCCATCATTCGTGCTTCTTCTGGTCAAAAGCCGTAGTGTCCAAGTCTTTCAGGACTTAAGTCCCACAGTGTCTAAGAGGCTGCGGAGTATTGATGAGGAGCCGACCAAGTCCGGGAAGAGTCACTGCATGACTGAGATCGACGTCGAGACCTGGAGTGCCTGCTCTCCTTAGACTTTGGCTTGGGTGGCTTCCAGACCACCTCACTAGAGGAAGAGTCTGATTCCAGTCGGGGCAGCGTGTGGGGACGAACCTTCACCATCTCATCTGTCCAGTGAAAGACCTCCTCTGGTGAGTCAAAAAAGTGGGTTCAGGACTGAGAGACAACCCGCAGTCTGGCCGGATATAGCAGGGTACATGGAAGCTTGAGGTCCCGAAGACGGGCCTTGGCTGCCAAAAACGACTGTCTCCGCTGTTGGACCAGCCTTGTATAGTCGGGAAACACCAGGATACGGGCATTATCATGTAGCAATGGTTCCTTTGCCCTGTCTTGTTTCAGGATGATGTCCCGGTCGCGGTAATTCAATAGTTTAGCTATAACCGGCATCGGTCGGGCCCCCGGCGGAAGCTTCTGCATCAGAGCTCTGTGGGCGCGCTCCACTACTAAGCACCGAGACAGGGACTCCGAGGGGAGCCAGCTCTCTAGCCACTGAGTGAGGAACCGCTCCATATCTCCCCACTCGCAGCCCTCCGGAAAACCCACAAAGTGGAGGTTATTACACCTGGCCCTGCCCTCAGCATCCTCCACTTCTTTTGGCAATTAGGTACTGTAGCACATAGTCACTTTAAACTGATATAAAGAACGTCATTGGGGAGGATAGGTGTGGTAAGGGTACCTACACCTATTATTTGGAAGCAAAACATACGCCAAGGAAAATTGAACTGTTCATATTCTGTGATAGCTTTTGCTTCAGTATTTTCATATGAGTATCTATTCATCAATTAAACTCTTCTGACGTCATTCATCCTAGATTTAGTGACATGGAACATGTACATCAGGATGTTTACCAACATTACATCCCACAACGTTTTTATTTTTATGAAAAACATTTTTCATTTCTTTATTTCTCATTCACGGTAGGGGGCACTTTTAGAATTATTCAAGACAATTTTATTTTCATGGTCATCCATATAGCTCTATATATATATATTGTAAACATTATAGTATTTTACATAAATTATATGCAACATTTGACTATGTTTTATCCATGATGTATAACAAGCATTCATGCATGTATTATAATGGTAAGATCTCTCCACTTTCTATTTCCATGATTTTTTGTAAGCAATAGCACTTTAAATAGCGGAAGAAAATACTGAGCTGTCTCATGTGATCAAGGCCGCTTGTTCGGCTGAAACGCGTTATGGCAGGCAAAGACAAATAAGTCAATAATTGCAGCACATACTTGAGGTCTGCGCTCGTTCTTTCTGACGAGAATGGAGGTGTGACGAGGTGATAGAATATATTGGAGTTTATATGTATGTATATATATATATATATATATATATATATATATATATATATATATATATATATATATATATATATATATATATATATATTCACTGAAAAAAACATGGGTTTCACACACGTTATAGTTAGGAATTAGCATTTAAAAAACCTTGCAAATTCAGTGGAAAAACCATAGGTTTCACAGACGTTATAGTTAGGTGGACATTTCAAAAACCATTGAAATTCCCCCGTTATAGTTAGTTCAGCTAACTATAACTATAACTCGCGCGCCCGCAATCCACTGCTGATGACGTCACATATAACATCACTCATGACATGGTCACTGACATCACTCATGACATCACTGATGACATCTCAAATGACATCACTGATGACATCACTGATGACATCATCCAGTGAATGTGTGTTTTTTTGAAAATTAAATATGTTTTATATATGTATATCTCAAGGTCGATGGAAGAATAAATGGGTATAAAGTGTCTAAATGGATGATTTTTTTTGAAAAATATATTTTGTAACTGACTGATAAAGTGTATGAAAGTGAATACATGGCTTAGTGAGTAATGTTTTAATATGTAAATATCTGTATCAGTCTCTCACTTTGTGTATAAGTAGCTGCATGGGTAGCTGTGTATGTGGTTCTTAGAATTACAGAAGAGTTTGTTGAAACTAGTATTAGAATTTCCTTTATTTTTTTATTTTTTAGTCTCTATTTTTTAATATGTGTATCAAAGGTTATATTAGGGTAAGAGGAGGTCTGCCACTTTTTCACAAGGATGATGTCATCAGTGATGTCATCAGTGATGTCATGAGTGATGTCAGTGACCATGTCATGAGTGATGTTATATGTGACGTCATCAGCAGTGGATTGCGGGCGCGCGAGTTATAGTTAGCTGAACTAACTATAACGGGGGAATTTCAATGGTTTTTTACGAGTGAAATGTCCACCTAACTATAACGTCTGTGAAACCTATGTTTTTTTCACTGAATTTGCAAGGTTTTTTAAATGCTAATTCCTAACTATAACGTGTGTGAAACCCATGGTTTTTTCAGTGAATTTGTATGGTTTTTTTAAATGCTAATTCCTAACTATAACGTGTGTGAAACCCATGGTTTTTTCAGTGAATTTGTATGTTTTTTTAAATGCTAATTCTTATATTTAACGTGTTTTTTTTTGTTTTTTGTTTTGCAAGGTTTTTTACATCTTTTTATTTTTACTTTATATTCTCTTTAAACACTATGGTAAAATTTTAAAAATTCTGCAATATATATTTTTTTCACCTTTTTTTTTTAACCAAACAAGTAAGATATATTAGTATAACATAGTGATTCTTTTTTTCCAATTTTTTATTTTTTTTATTTTTTTCCCGTGCGTGTACGGTAAGCTTCCCGTAAGCGCACGTTTTGCTTTATGTACGTAATATTTCTACGCTTTTTGCGTATGGTTACGCAATTTACGTAGACGTGCGTACTACGTACGCGGCGCGTAAGCGCGCACGTTACGCGGAAGTGTTGGGGCGTGCCGGTTATGCGCATGCGCGCGTGCGCGTGTCTTTTATACACGCATGCGTACTTTTACCGTAAACGTTCCGTAAGCGCTCCGTAAGCGTAACGTAAGCGTAACGTACGCGCACGGTGGGTCATGTGATCAAGAAACAACACTTTTGATTGGTTTAAACTACTTTCAGTTCTAGAACTCTCCTACACCACACCCATTCCCCTCATTTCTGCTTGTGATCCCTTAGGAGAAGGAGCTGAGTTGTCTTTGGGATACGATGGCAGACCAGCACTCCTCTTCTGAGAGTGAGGCTAGCAGCACCACCATCAGGCAGAGAATGAGGAAACAAAAGAGCTCTTTTATATGGGAGTATTTTACGTTTCCAGAGGGCAAGAAAAAGGTAAATGCTCCTTTAGTGACTTGCAAGCTTTGCCAGCGTGTACTTTCTAGAGGTAATCCTAACAAGAAGTATTCCTTCGGGAATCACACTATGTTAAGACACCTTGAAGATGTACACCCTAGGACACATGCTCGACATACTGGGGCAAACCCTTCAGTAAGTCGACCGAGCACATCCACAGCAACTCAGCCGAGTCCATCTTCGGCAGCTCAACTGAGCCCTTCATCTGTGGGGGGAGAATCACCTTTTTCTGGTCCTCTGGAAACTAACCATCGATTTGCGAGGGTTACAATGCGGTGCTCAAATTGTCATGGTCTAATTGTTCGTGGGGAGACCAGTGTTCCCCTTATTAACAACAGAATAGACTAGCACATTTGTCCTACCAGCTAATACTCCCATTCTTTCTTTCCTCTGTCCCTGTATGAACACAACAGCTCTTTTAAGAGCCAACCTTACCTTTCAACTTTTTTTTATTTTTTTTTTAAAACTTTTTTTTTTTTTACCGTACGGTAAATGTAAATGTACGGTAAGCGTATTTTTTTTTTTTTTTTTTATAAAATACTAAAAAACAATTACCACATTACAAAGTCCTTGAGGGATTAATAACGAAAAAGTGAAAATCTGATTAAGGAGAAGTAGAAAAAAAGGACCATAAAATTTCTGACTTACCTGACCCACCCAAAAAATTAAATATCAATTTAAATTTAATTTAAATTGCAATAAAAATGGTTTTATTTTTCGAAAATTTTCTTTCTCAATCTGGAAAAAAAAGAAAAAAGTATTAATATTTAATAAAACATTTTATAATACAGTACGCGTATTTACATATTTTCCAAAAACAATTTTTTGCCATTTTTTTGCTGTTTTCAGAATATATTGCATTTCACTATTAATCGTGAAAGCAATTGCATTCATCACTTAACAGCGGGCAAAAAAAAAAAAAACAATCTCAAAGATTGTTTTAAAAAAGCCCAGAATCTCTTCTCACTTAAACATAACATTATAGAAATGCAAAATATTCAAAAAAAAATTCATCTAATAACAATAACTATTTCTAAAAAATACCGTCTGACAATTTTGTTACAGAAGCATAATCACAAAAATAATATATCTCAAATAACTCCACAAAACATCTGGTTACCTTTCCTTTAGGCCAAATGGTAATTTTTACATTCTTTTTTGATTACATTTCCAATGGTAATCCAATAAAATTCCAAAATTTGATTTGTACAGATGTTACCAATTCTCTCTAAAATGTTGGTTTCCGAAAGATTAATTAGGAATTAAATTAGTCCACAATACAATTGGTTACCTTTCCTTTAGGCCAAATGGTAATTTTAAAAATCTTTTTATTAGAAAATTCCAATGGTAATCCAATAAAATGGTAAAATTGATTTGTACAGATGTTGCCAATTCTCTCTAAAATTTAGGTTTCAGGAAGATTAGATAGGAATTTGCTAAATCAAAAGGCAAACGTTGCTTAAAAACCAATTGACAATCATTACACACTGTCCAGCCTTTTTTACATTTTAGATAAACTGTGTAATGACCAGAAGTTACAGTAGGTCCATCATGGAAAATTATTGCAACTGTTACAAAAGTTTTTCCTGAAATTGATAATTGCTGTCCTGTAAACTTCTTTATTAAAGTATCCAATTTTGAACCATCAGCTCTACATCGTTGCATCATTAAAATTACATACTGTCCGTATTCCTTTAAAATTAACGTTGAAAACATGTCAGATTTACACTCACCGCATTCCATGCTATGATTAGCATCTTTAACTAATTTAGCAAAAGTGACTGATTTACTCTATGGCAATGTTAAATAAATAAACCTTTCAGAATCAACATTAGAGCCACATGTATTGAAACAGTTTTCACAACTATGTTCCCATTTATAAGAGAGACCAAACATACTTTCTATTTGTACGCCTTCTTCTTCCAGTACCTGAAGAAAATACATCAAGAATTCCTGTGCATCTTGCTGTACATTTTGAGAAAACTGTGTACATCCTGAACATACATCTAAAAGTTTTCTAATTTCAGTAGCACTTTCTATTTTAGTTTTATCAATACTCAGCTTTTCAAAAAGGAGACTCAGCACAGAACAGAATCTTTTTCCCTGATTTACTATTATCTGCTCTTGCAAACTTTCAAGATAAAATACAACATTCAGCACTACATTAGCGTAGCAGTTGACACCAGAGCTATTTTCAAAATGACAACCAACAACCTCTTCAACATTGTCCTTTTTCTTTTTGCTTGCAATTACATCATTCTTCTTTTGTTTTCTCTTCTCTACATCCTCATTACAGATATTCTCAATTCTCCTTTTCCGTGAAACAATACGTTTTTCCAACACAGGATACTGACCTAAATGAGGAGCATAGGTTCTTCTTAATCTATTATACTCCTTTACACAATTTGCATCAGCACTAACTTTTGAGTCATCAAAGTCTATCATGAATAAACCAGATAATGTTTTCACTCGTGACAAAGCAACATAAGCCATACCTTCTTTGAACACAGTTCAACCAATGTTCACAAAAGCACAATCTACAGTTAATCCTTGAGACTTGTGAATAGTTACAGCATATGCTAAAGAAAACGGAAACTGCTTCCTACGTACATATAAGTCTTTCACAAGCAAAAAACGGACTGAACAACGACAAATGTCTTTAACCTCTTCAATCTGATCAAACTTTATTTTTAAAAATTCAATCCCATCTTTTTTCTGGTAGTTCACAAAACCCACAACTTTACCCATAGCTCCATTCACTAAGCCTTTTTCAACATCCAAATTTCTCCTTAAAAATACTCTACAGTTCATGCAAACATATAGATTTATTTCTAATCCAGCTGTTTTCGAAATTTTCTTCTCTAGAGAATCCAATTTTTTTCTCAGTTCGCCTGTTAATGTAATTGGAATTCTTTCATGCTGAATTTTGTCCACTGCTTCCAATTTCTTAATCTCTTCCTTTTCCAATTTCAAAAGTTCCTCATTGAATACTGAGCACTCACGTAGTGTTGGCATTAAGCAGATTACAGTATTTTTTTCTGCAATGTTCTGGTATATTTTCTCTGCAACTATTTCTTCACTTGGGAATAAATTATGTAGCAACCGACTCTGTAATGCTTTCCTGCCAACTTCAGTGAGTAGTCCAATTCTGATATCTTTCAGAATACTTGCATAATCTTCATCGTTTGCTTGCCTCATATTAGTAGTAAGTTCCTTGTACTCAAAGAAGGACCAAATATTCGCATTACCAATGCTTCCCAATGACTTCTTTGTGTCTTCATGTGTCACAGTATTAAACACTGGTTGTCCTTTAACTGGAGTAAGCTGTAGAAGATCCCCAAAAACTATGACATGTTTTCCTCCAAATAACACGTCATAGTCTCTCTTTAGAATTTGCTGCATTCTTAAATGCACAAAGGCAAGCATTAAGTTTGATACCATGCTCACCTCATCAATAATGAGAACTTGCATCTTCTTCAACACTCTTGACACTTCAAAGCATGCTTCTCCAGTTAGCTTGTGGTATTCTATTTTGTTCTCATGCTCCACTGGTAACATTAGCAAGCGATGGAGGGTAATACCTTTTATGTTATATGCTGCTAACCCAGTTGGAGCAGTTACCACACAAGACAAAGTTGAATCCGTTTTTTGCTGTAGGTAGCTTCTGATGACTTTTATTAAGAAACTTTTTCCAGTTCCAGCTTGTCCACTCACATACATCCTGATTGGTTCAAATGATGTGCATGAGCACTCCTTTTTTTCATGTAGTAATCCGTGATCAATTTTGTTTCTGATCTCTTCATAAATTTGTTGCTGTTCTTCATTCAGTTGTTCTTCCAAATTTGGTAAGCCTATTAATTCTTCTCGAGCTTGATTCATAGCCGTTTCCACTTCAGTCATGGCTATTGCAGCTTCATTTTCTACGATGGGTTGTCCAAGGGGATCTTGACTGAGCGTTCCTGAACTTTGGCTGTCTTGAGAACTGTCTCTAGCTACTTCAGCTGCAATTGTAGCTTCCTGTTCAATTTCTTCATTTAACATTTGGACATAATTTATGAAAGTACTGCATTCAATCGTATCTTTACATGCATTAAATGAGTCCTCATAGCTCTGGAATTCTCCAAGTAGTTCATCCTCTGAACGCCATGGTTTGAACAACTGTAAAAGTGCCAAGTAGTAAAATTCCTTTTTGTCAGTAGTGTCGCAAGTGAGCTTTCTGTGATTTATCAAACTTCCTTTTGTTTGCTTCACCAAACATCCTTCCTCACCACTGACTTTCTATTTTCCATTGTTGATGTCTTCTGTGGCATTCTGTTTAAAAATGAAGTTCTGCAGCACTTCATAGAGACACATGTTTTCAAGGTGATGACTTCTTTTTGGGTAATATGTGTCCAACATGTTTGTTTTTAAAATGTCTGTACTTTCTGGGTCGTTCTCGGCCAAATATTCAATTTCTCCAACAGATTTTAGTACCCGATTTCTCATTGCTGCAAGGCCTAAACTTGCCCAAATTATTCTTCTTGATTTCGAGTAGAGACTTGCAGAAGATAACCTATCTGAACATTCGTAGGATCCAATTTCTCGATGCGATAACATCTTTAAACTAAAACTGTATAGCTTCTTACTGACAGTCTTCGCATGAGAAATCTCTTTCCACATTTCTTTCAATTCAGTCTTTTCTGATTTAGTAATGTAAGACGTTACATATCGAGCAACAGCAATGGAATTGTCAGCTACATACTGTATATCCATGTTAGCATTCCACATGGATAAAATGACTGGGTTGTAGTCATTTATATATTTTGATTCTTCTTTTCTTTTTAGGTTGTAGGTATTCTTAGGTGATTTTCTTGTAATAGTATGTCTCACAGCTGACATAAAACTGTTTCCTTTTCCTTTTGAAAGAACAGGTCTAGGAAATCCAAATCGACATTTAGTGTAAAATTTCTCTTTGCTCTTGTACTTCCGTCGACAGTATTTTCCACACCGATGACTTTGGAAACGTAAATCTTGGTCCTTTAACTTTTTCTCTTCTGTGCTTTTTGGTATAGCACATGTTGCATATTCTTCAATGAAAGATAACACTGCTTCATCAGCATCTGTTCCAAATTTTGGGGCATCCTTGATCCAAAACAGCATATGAATATGAGGAGCACCTCTTGCTTGGTACTCTTTTCTCCCAAAAAAATCCACAACTTCTCCAAGAGGTGGATTTTTTTTATTGCAGATGAAGCACATCATAGCCTCAAATCTATGATTGAAATATCTGCAAACATTAACCGGATCCAATGAGCACAGTTCTCCAGCTGTCTTGTATTCAATGTTTTTAATGTTTGAATTTGCCTCTCGTAGAAAATCCAGTAAATCATCCCAAGCGTACTCAGCACAGCTTAGGGTAAGGAACCATGTTGGAGTTCCTAAATTCCGTAACATGCATTTTAATTCACCATGGCGTCGGTACCAATATTCATGCGTCCCACGCTGACAAGCCATCAGATTGATCAGTTGTGTTTCCAAATGATCATCTCGGTGCTGCACTTTCTCCATAAAATCCTTAGCAGACACATTTTGTAAATGAACTCCACTTCTTAAAATGTGATTTACTGCATAAGATAATGCAGACAAGTCGCTTTCAAATAAAAGATGGAACAAATAAGGAATACTTTGACGAAATCTTGGATCTTCTGCATATAGTCTTGTAGTCCGATACTCAGAAGCTGGAATCTGTTCGGGACGTTCATCGTATCGTCCTCCTTTTCCTGTAGGAAACAGCTGGGGAAAACATCGAGCTTCCAAGCTCTCCTCCCATACACTCACGGGAGTTCCTTTTGCTTTCTTCATCTGAAACAGATCAATAGTGTCTCCCATAACTTCTTTTGAATGAAGAGGATGTATGCTAAAATGTTCATAAATTTCTTCTTCCTTTGACTTGTCCACTTTTTCAATTTGACCAGTTGGTGTTTCTGTGTCTTCTTGTAAATCTTCTTCTTCTTCTTCTTCTATATAAATTGATTCATACCATTTATTATTTTTTTTCAAATACAAATTTGCTCTTTGTACTTTTCGTACATCCACCAGCTCTTGCCAAATCTTCTTATTCTTTGTAGGTACACCATTAACCAGAATTACTAATGGTTCAGTTTCCAAAGTATCTGCATCAATAGTTTCCATATTTTTTTTCAAATCCAAGGGCAAATACACCACTCTTCCTTTTAAACCTCTCAGTAAATCAGAAGGAGGTAATTTACCAGTTTTGGGCTCCATACGTACTATGGTCTGGAACGGATGAACACATTGAATGAGTATAGACTCATATGTATTTAATTCAGAAAGTTCGGCAGGAATAGCATCCAATTCTAAATTATTATGTACAGCTCTGGTCGGCATTCTATTTTCTTCTAACTTGTTATAACAGTATTTACAAATACGCTGATCTTCACCCAATTCAAAACAATTTTCCAGAAATATATATGTTGCAAAATCCTTCCACTTATAATTATCTTCATTTTCACTTTTTTTATACAGATCAACATTCCTGGTTTGATTTTTATAATGAGTTCTGCGGCAACAAATACAAGTAATATTTGGTCTTTCATTAGAGATTATTGCAAATTTTGTGATTTGATCATCAAATTTCTTGCTTACAGAGGGTTCTACATTCTCTTCCACATCTTCCTCGATAACTGTGTCATTACCTGCACTCTCTTGTTCTGGACCAAAGTAACTAAACTGAATTTCATCAGTAACCTTCTCTACATCTGATACTGATCCACGGAACAGAGCCCTGTTCAAATCATCTAACTTTATTGCTGGACTTTTAGCAAAATACAATCGTCTCACAAACTTTCTCATTTCAGTATGATGAATTGCCAGCATCCTAAAATGATGGAAAACACTTTGACACACTTTCCTAGATAGACAAGCCAGAGAGTGTCCTTGCAAACCAGTATTCTCTCTCACTCTGCATGGATCTAGACTTTGAAGCACCTTCATCTTCTGTTTAACACTTTTTTTACTATATTCTCTTAGAAACTCACAAAATTTATCAATAGATTCCTGACGCACAGTGCAAATACTACTACAATTCCAAGTATACACTGGGGCTTTAGGACGTCTCCCCATAACCTCATCCGCCATCACTTGTTCCTCATCTCTTGGAACCATTTTCTCCTTCTCCATTATACAACCATTTTTCACTTCATAAGCACGAACTCTGGTGTCAACTGCATGCAGCAAACTATTACTTTGAAGATAACTCTCTTCATTAAAAAAAGGTTCACTACTTGAACTATGCATCCATTCTCCTAAAAACACTTTACAAAAGTTTGTTCTTTTCACTAGTCTTTTCCTTTTGCTTTGTGATTTCAGTACATTGACCATTTTATCTAATGTACGCATCCTGTTCAAAATTAAAATGAATAGTTTCCTTTTTAATTCTAAAGCCTTTGCTACAATGGCTTCAATTTCTTTTTTTCTCTTATAAAATTTCGCTTTTTTCTTATATTTCTTCACATCCTTTATCAAATTGGACATAACTCTTCTCTGAAACATTTTTCTACGAATCTCTTTAAACCTTTATTGTTTCTGAAGGTATATTTGCATTAACTAAATGCTCAATTTTCTCCTGTTGTTTTCTATTTAAAACATTATTTCCAGTACAGACATTTTGTACATTTTTCCTTTTTTTGAAATTTAAAAAAAAAAAAACTTTTGTCTGCTTACCAGAAGACTTTCTCTTTTTCCAAACATGTGCATCTCCAACTAACTTAGGTCCTCCAGTTGTCTTCAAATATACATTTTTTTCTGGTTTTTCCTTAGTCTGGATTTTGTAGGCATCTTAAATTATGTTCACTGCTCTTCAGCAATACTTGAAAGAAACTAAAAAAAAATTCATTTATTTTATTTAAATATATTACTATATTTTTTATGATCTTTTCAAATCTTAAAATACTATGTACACCTTTCCTACAAGTGAAAATCACAATAAAACCATCACAAATTAAATATCTAAAAACAATTCCTCTTTGCACACAGAGTCATGGTTTGATATTAGGCAGAAAATTAAATTTCTTTGCCATTTTGAAAGCACACTTACTACTCTTTTTTTGGCAAGTGATAAGTACTTTTACAGTCTGACACTTTTTCAATCCACTTTTCAGAATCTGAAAACAGCACATGTCCAAACAGCTTTTTGAGACCAGGAACATGTGTAACCTGGGTGAATGACTACACTCCAGCAAAGGCAACCAGCCTTAGTGTTGTTGAATGTATTTGCATTACTCACTGCAATCTCAAACACCACTCGGTTGTGAATACTATGCATGATTCTACAGGATAAGCAGCTGGGTGTGTGCTAAGAGTCTGCTTCTACCGAAAAATAGCTGCCCCTTTCCTACTAATGCCAATCTAAAATTACCAGAGTAATACGCAATAAATCTCCTTCAACAATTCCTCTTTGCACACAGAGTCATGGTTTAATATTAGGCAGAAAACGAAATTTCTTTGCCAATTTGAAAGCACACTTACTACTCATTTTTTTGGCAAGTGATAAGTACTTTTACTGTCTGACACATTTTCAATCCACTTTTCAGAATCTGAAAACAGCACATGTCCAAACAGCTTTTTGAGACCAGGAACATGTGTAACCTGGGTGAATGACTACACTCCAGCAAAGGCAACCAGCCTTAGTGTTGTTGAATGTATTTGCATTACTCACTGCAATCTCAAACACCACTCGGTTGTGAATACTATGCATGATTCTACAGGATAAGCAGCTGGGTGTGTGCTAAGAGTCTGCTTCCGCAGAAAAATAGCTGCCCCTTTCCTACTAATGCCAATCTAAAATTACCAGAGTAATACGCAATAAATCTCTGTCATCAATTCCCCTTTGCACACAGAGTCATGGTTTGATATTAGGCAGAAAACGAAATTTCTTTGCCAATTTGAAAGCACACTTACTACTCATTTTTTGGCAAGTGATAAGTACTTTTACTGTCTGACACATTTTCAATCCACTTTTCAGAATCTGAAAACAGCACATGTCCAAACAGCTTTTTGAGACCAGGAACATGTGTAACCTGGGTGAATGACTACACTCCAGCAAAGGCAACCAGCCTTAGTGTTGTTGAATGTATTTGCATTACTCACTGCAACCTCAAACACCACTCGGTTGTGAATACTATGCATGATTCTACAGGATAAGCAGCTGGGTGTGTGCTAAGAGTCTGCTTCTGCCGAAAAATAGCTGCCCCTTTCCTACTAATGCCAATCTAAAATTACCAGAGTAATACGCAATAAATCTCTGTCAACAATTCCTCTTTGCACACAGAGTCATGGTTTAATATTAGGCAGAAAACGATATTTCTTTGCCATTTTGAAAGCACACTTACTACTCATTTTTTTGCAAGTGATAAGTACTTTTACTGTCTGACACATTTTCAATCCACTTTTCAGAATCTGAAAACAGCACATGTCCAAACAGCTTTTTGAGACCAGGAACATGTGTAACCTGGGTGAATGACTACACTCCAGCAAAGGCAACCAGCCTTAGTGTTGTTGAATGTATTTGCATTACTCACTGCAACCTCAAACACCACTCGGTTGTGAATACTATGCATGATTCTACAGGATAAGCAGCTGGGTGTGTGCTAAGAGTCTGCTTCTGCCGAAAAATAGCTGCCCCTTTCCTACTAATGCCAATCTAAAATTACCAGAGTAATACGCAATAAATCTCTGTCAACAATTCCTCTTTGCACACAGAGTCATGGTTTAATATTAGGCAGAAAACGATATTTCTTTGCCATTTTGAAAGCACACTTACTACTCATTTTTTTGCAAGTGATAAGTACTTTTACTGTCTGACACATTTTCAATCCACTTTTCAGAATCTGAAAACAGCACATGTCCAAACAGCTTTTTGAGACCAGGAACATGTGTAACCTGGGTGAATGACTACACTCCAGCAAAGGCAACCAGCCTTAGTGTTGTTGAATGAATTTGCATTACTCACTGCAACCTCAAACACCACTTGGTTGTGAATACTATGCATGATTCCACAGGATAAGCAGCTGGGTGTCTGCTAAGAGTCTGCTTCTGCCGAATAATAGCTGCCCCTTTCCTACTAATGCCAATCTAAAATTACCAGAGTAATACGCAATAAATCTCTTTCAACAATTCCTCTTTGCACACAGAGTCATCTTCTGATTCTATGCAGAAAACAGAATTCCTCATTCATACCAGTACACCTTAATTTATGGTGAAAACATAGTCCATAATTTTTTACATGTTCCTTACATTTAAATTTCTCCCAAAACACAAATTGAAAAACACAACTTCAACAAAAGGAATTCCAATTCTATTATTCATTTCTAAATTTACCACATACATCCCCTCTCAAACTTTTAACTCACCTTTAAAATTAGTTAGTTGTGAAAGAAATGTGGCACTCAAACAGCAGATTATCAGAGCCAGGATCTCTGTTCTGTGCACCTCTCTCCTCTCAGCAGAACCAGATAATGGCAATGTTTCCCTCTCTTTTTCCACACATATACATGTTAATTACAAATCTCATTGCTTCCCCCTTTTTTTCAAATGAAATCACACATTTCTATTGGTTGAAAACCAACCCTTTTCCAAAAGTACCCTTCCCCCAACTTGACTTCTGCCTGCTACCATAGCAACAGCTCATGGAACACTGCTGTGTGGAGTCAGGTCAGAAATTCACCACACAATGTTTCATTTTCAAAGAGCAAGAGTGCTTGACTTTTCAAACCTAACAGCAAATCCATAGTAATGTTCTTTGGTAACACATTTTTCTGTACCAATACAAAACATGCTTCTATAAATTTACACATACAGCCTAGTTTTTAGTGTAGAATGATGTGAAACAGCCAATGAGTTCTTTTTATTTTAAAAAAATATGTATGCCTCCATTTCCAAACTGTCTTTCATTTTTTTTCCCATTCTACTGAAATACACCTCCTGAGTGCATTCAGATCTCCTTTGAAGATGTTCACAGTGTGGATTGTAGGGCACAGCTAGGTCTTCTGGAGTGAAAAGTATGCAGAGAAAACAGGTATGGTGAGAGACCTTGCTTTGCCAAATGTAGACATTAAATGGATTGGTCAGAGAGGGTTAAAGTGGCACCAATTGATGCCATTGGTGAAATCCTTCATGCAAATCCAACACCCTGACCTCATAATAGTGCACTGTGGTGGCAATGACCTAGGCACTTTGACTGGGGTAGGTCTGGAAATGCTTATGAAGGAGACCTTTGCACAACTGTTTTCACTTTTCCCTAAAACTGCATTTGCGTATTCTAACATATGCCAAAGGCAAAAATGGAACTGGTCCAATCAATTTTGTCCACAGATTGACAAATCAAGAAAGCACGTCAACAAATCTGTTTCTGCTTTCCTCCGAGACTATGGTATGGGTTCCATTTACCACAACAACTTGCGTTACAACATGCAAGACATTTATAGAGGAGATGGTGTACACTTCACTGATGAAGGGAACAGAGTCTTCCTCTTGAACCTTAGACTCTGCATCGGTACTTACTTGTAGGTACCACTAAAAAAACACTTCATAAACACAACGGCTCTTTTTAGAGCCCCCTAATATCTAAACACTTAAATCTGAATTTTATTTCTTTTTTTATTTTTTTTTTCTGCCGTACGCGTACGGTAAGCTTACAGTACGCGCACTCGGCGATTTTTTTTTAAAATTAATAAATGTATTTTTCGTACTTTTGTGTCCTTCTTTGACCCCCTTTCAAATGTTAGGGGGTCTGTAACTCTTCCTTGCCCCCTTTTCATGTTATCTCCCTTTTTTTTTCTGTGTGAAACACACGAAATGGCGGCCGACACTTCCTGATTTCGGCCGATTCGAATGTTTACAGTCATGTGACAACCAATCAGATTTGAGCTCGCGCACGGCACCGTACGCGTACGGTAAGCTTACCGTAAGCGCACGGAGCGCGCTTACAGATATATATATTGATTTAAATGCTATTTTCTCAGGAACTACTGAACAGATTTACACCAAACCTACAAAAGGCACATCCTTGACCTACGGACTACCTCTCTGCCAAATTACAAGTAATTCTGTTCAGCCGTTCGGGCTGTAGCTCGGACTAAAGGTCCTATGGAAAAATGCATGGGGAAAACGCGTTTTGGGACCCCCCTTTTTTCTCGGCCCCCGCTTGACGAATCACCCCGAGACTTTCAGGGTAGGAGCTGAACGGAGCGCCCCATTAGTTTTGAAAATTTCGCGAGGATTCGTCAACCGGCGCCAAAGTTATTCAAAATAGAATTTTGAGATTTCCTATGGAAACACGGTCCTAACTATAACTACCTACTGGCGACTGCCAGTAGGTAATATATATATATATATATATATATATATATATATATATATATATATTCATCCAGAAAATCATTTCTATTGCCGTGCGCTCTCAGAAATATGGACCACACATGAGCTCCACAGTTCAAGGGTGTTTATTCACTACGCGTTTCAGCTCGAAAGCCTTGTTCACGTGAATAATTGTGCCAGTAAACATGACTGATAAAGCATTGTTAGGTGACATAAACAATGGACATGCGAAAGCAGAAAAAACATAATTGCTTGAAAAACAGCAGACATCTTGCATTTTCATGTCAACCATTGCATAGTATTGCGTTTCAAAATAATTTTAGTATAATACTAGCCATGATTGTGATCCATTGAAATTAAATAATCATACATATTCATGTAAATGAACGTTTCTGTTGGTAAATCACCTATTTGTAAACATGATCTCAATTAGGTCATTGCCTAGACTATTGTTAGCAATGTCACGGTATAATAATGAGAATGAAATCAATCAAGCGTCACAGCAATTTATAGAAGGCAAACGGCAGACATCTTAAAATGTCAGGATGTCTCACAGTAGTATAATTAAACTGCTGTGAGTAGCATGAATAATGTGAATAAACTGTCGCGTAAATGATAATACACGGCGAAAGGTTATTAATGTCACGAGCCACCGCGGCCGCCGTAGAACACTGATGACTCGCGCAGCCCTAGCGCGTCGGCAGTGATGAACTACATTTCCCATAATTCCCGCCAACAGGACGCCAGCACTGACGTCAGGACGCTCGCCGGGGACTCCAGAAATACTTCCGGGTTCCCGAGGAGCGGCGCTGCTAATTCCTAGTCGGAAGGACGAATCGCTGAGAACTGGTAGGGGTGCGGTTGCACCAGTATAACTCTTGGGCAAACGTCCTGTTTGGTATTCTGTGTACGGTGGTAGCGCCTGTCAGATGTGTGTTGATAGTAGCGCTGCTACCCGACCGTTAGAGTAAACTGCTGTTACGGGGGAGCTTTCCCCTCCCTTCGATTTCTTGACTCTGCCCTTGGTGTGTCGGGGGACTAAAAGTACATTGTTGTGGCTTGGAAGCGACTCGCAGGCCTGTTGGACGAGTCGTATGCGACTCTTGCAGGCTTGCCATATGCTATCCCAGTCTTCGGACCAGGACAGTCCCCTCCGCTGTAGCGGAAACATTTCTTGGTTTACCTAAAGGTGTGTTTGCTGGAGTGTTGGGCTGTATGGATACAATACCGCCTAACCCCAGAAGACACGTATTTATTTATAGAGAGCTTATAGAGCGCTCAGTAACGCCATCTCGGCGTGTCCCCGCGCTAAAGCTACCAGCGATCACCATGAGAGCCTGTGACCTACACAGTGTATAGATGTGTTTTAAGCTTGGCCCTGAACAGCGCTTCACTGCTCTCCAGTCTCAGAGCAGGAGGAAGTTTGTTCCATTGTTGAGCTGCTTGGAACGCAAAAGATCGTCCACCCATTCTAGCCTTCCTTATCCTGGGGACTGTCAGCAGCCCGGCACCCTCCGACCGGAGGGTCCTTGTTGGTTCGTAGCGGCTGACTAGATCCCTAAGGTAGGCGGGCGACCTGCCCCAGACAATTCGGTGACAGACGAGGAGGCACTTAAACAGCACACGTTTCTTCACAGGCAGCCAGTGAAGCGCATCCAGCGCCTTTTGAGAATTAGCCCTCCTAGGTCTTCTTAGCACCAATCTAGCGGCGGAATTCTGGATAACTTGCAGGCGGCCCAGGCAGCCCTCGGTGGCCCCTAGGAACAAGATGTTTCCATAGTCCATCCGAGAGGTCACCAGTGCCTGCGTCAGTGTCTTTCTGGCCGCTACGGGTAGGAGGTCTAAGGTTTTGTTTAGGGTCTTTAGTACTCCAAAACATTTGCCCACAAGACGCCTTATGTGGCCATCATAGGAGATAGAGGAATTCATCCAGACTCCTAGATTCTTAGCCTCCTCACAAGGTATGGGGGTAGGGCCAAGGCATGGAGGCCACCACTCGGCTGACCAGTTTTTGCTTTTTCCCCCCACCACCAACACCTCTGTCTTAGAGCCATTGAGTTTTAGGCAGTGGGAGTCCATCCACTCAGCTAGTGCCTGCATACAGGACTTAAAGTTGGTGGGGGTGTTGGCGGTGTTCTGCGATAGAGAAATCAGCAGCTGGGTGTCGTCGGCGTAAGACACCAATTCCACCCCAAATGATTGTACAACCTTCGCCAGGGAGGCCATGTAGAGATTAAAAAGAGTAGGGCTCAATGCTGAGCCCTGAGGCACTCCCTGATCTAGTGGCATCTCGACCGAACGACATGTCCCTTGCTGTACCTGGAAACATCTTTCAGTGAGAAACGACTGTAACCAGTACAGCGCAGGACCCACGACCCCAGCTTCGCTCAGACACCGTAGCAGGATGGAATGCGCTACGGTGTCAAAAGCCGCGCTGAGGTCGAGCATGATCAGGGCCATTGTATGTCCTGCATCCGCCCCTGCTCTTAAAGTCTCAGTGGCCCGTAGGAGAGCTGTCTCCGTAGAGTAGCCCGCCCTCAATCCTGATTGTGAGGGATGTAGTAAGCTCCCTCTCTCCAGGTGCTCAGTAAGCTGAGCATTGACCACCTTCTCAGCCACTTTCGCCACATACGGCAATAAGGAGATAGGTCTGAGGTTTTCCAGCACTTCCATGCTTACATTCGGTTTTTTCCTTATTGGCAGTACTATGGCCTTCTTCCACTCCTCAGGGACTCGTTGCGTGGAAAAGGAGGTCTGTAAGACGTGTCTGATGTATGGTTCCAGGGCTACCAGGCCCTCTGAGATGACCCAGGCCGGTGCCGGGTCGTTAGGGGAACCGGACTTCACACTGCGACAGATCTTTATTAGCCTGTCAGCGGCGGGTACCTCGAAAGTTTGCAACGAGGAGTCAGGGGCCACAGGCGAGCTGCCTGCTATAAAATCTATGCCCTTATCTGGTTGTTGGGTGAAGGAGGCATAAATAGCTTTAACTTTGTTGGAAAAAAAGTTAGCGACTCTATTGCATCCCTCCACAGTGAATCGTTTTGTGCCATATACCTTGCTTTTGGATACCATATACCTTGCATTTGGATACGAGCACCGGGTGGTGCCCATGATTGCCTTGAGAAACGCCATTGACGGCGTGGTATCTGTGGAAGGGTTCTTTGATGGTCAACTCGCCAGTAGGCGTTCCCACAATCCACAGAGGGTAAAGCTAATGTTATGTTTACTTCTCATCTTGTATATCAGGGTCTGATTGAGCTCCGTGGAAGTTAGCTCCTTACCCCAGTAACCGGTGGCTGTGGAATGCTAGGTACGCCCTGGTAGTGAAGAATCTGTTTACATAATCCTGCCAGGCTCTCACCAGTGTTGATATGGCTGTGTATAACAAGACTTAATTGTGCACCTCCCCTCCTAGAACAAGATCCAATCCGAGGTTTCTTAAAGGCTATTCACAAACTCCAAGACAAAGTTCTTTTTCTTTACCGGTATACAGGGGCACAAGTATATATTATTGTGAGGGACAGTCACTGTATGGAGTACATAAGAGAGGGGTACTAGGTATTGATCCGCATGTGTTTTTTGTCTTCACAGATCTCCCTCCCTACTGTCCCCTTCCTTTCCTTCCCTCACCTGATCACTCGATAGAGTCTGTGTTCATCAATCAGGCCTTTTGAGCTATCAGGAGGTGGAACCCATATAGCATCGTTCGTCTCCGAGGATCTGAGGACCTGACAATTAATGAACATACCCTGAGCGAACGTACGTTTCTGCAGAGTGCATGTCAGCTCAAGTCTAATCATGATAAAAGAAGTCATAGCAAGCATGCATGGTCACGTGACCGCTGTCTAAACCGACTCAGTACATTGCCTGCTAAGACGGAAGAAAGCAAATAACTAATCCATGCTACATGAGATAGAAAAATATGATCTATAATCATATGAAAACAATGCAATGATCACGTTCATACTCCAAATGGAAGGGAAATATCATGGCAAGTGCCCTGATTATAGATATGATGATCAAACCTTTCTGCAGTTCTATTGTGTCAAGCCACACATACACAAAGTGCCCATCAGTCAAGGTGAACAGAAGGTGATGAAGGGAAAGAAGGGTAGGTGACCCGTGTGAGGTGAGTGCCAGTGTCCGGGCACCTTCCTTTCTTCCAGTAAATAAAGATAATAATAAAAAATTATTATAAAAAGCAAACTATGTTTTAAAAAAGTACTATAAAATACTTGACATAAGCACAAATCTACATAATGAAAGGAATAAGAGTCAGACAATCTAAGGAATCTAAAGAATAAAAACTACACAGTGACATAGGTGTGAACCGTGCTAGGAGTTAACATCCTCTAAGATGTATTGCTAATTCCTCATCCTGATTGAGACCTCCCGGGTCCTTGGTCTGAAAGTCAACTATATACTTTGACTCACGTTGTCTCAATTTTAACACCCTATTACCTCCTCTGGAGTTCTTGGTAATTTGTTCAAGAATAAAAAACCTCAAAAGAGCTGGGTTAGAATAATGTTTGTCTTTAAAGTGGCGAGCCACCGGATATATGTCATCATTGTGTGCAATAGTTCGATAGTTCTCAAGTACGCGTTTTTTGGCAAGAAGAGTGGCAAGTGAAAAGTTTGCAAGGGCATTCAATCACGTAAATAACGAAGGTGGTACTGCATGTCAAACACTGGCTGACTTCCTTGCTGACCCCATTGTAACTAGTTCTGTTAAGAAAAATACTGTTCTTACAAGCTTTACAGTGGCCACAAGGGAACAATCCCTTCAATCCATGTTCTTGTCTGGTGGGGTATATAGTGACATCTCTATGTACTAACATGTCTCTAATACTCCTAACTTTGCGATATGTAATATTCGGTCTATTCGGGATGGTTTCACCAATAGTATTATCACATTTAAGGATATCCCAGCTTTTTGCGAATATTTTGCGAATATTGTTGGAATCTGTATTGAATGTCATAATCATTCTGATGTTATCCTCACTCTCATTCAGAGCATCAGTGGTTTATCAGTTATGGTGAGAGATCTCGGTATCACATCAGCTCTTTCATTGGTTCTGCATAACACCCAATTTGGATACCCTCTTGTTTTAAAGCGGGCCAGCATCTCCTTGCTTTCTGTTTGGTAGGCAGCTTCAATGTTACAGTTTCTTCTTGCCCTCAGCAGCTCTCCACAAGGAATACTCCATTTGAGTGTCTTAGGGTGGCTGCTGAGGGCATGTAAGACACTGTTGCCTGCTGTGGCTTTCCTGAAGAGGGTGGTCTGTATTTGTTTGTCCTTGATGTCAAGTCTGACATCAAGGTACTCCGCATGGGTGTTACTAATATGACTTGTGAGAACAATGTTGTTATTATTGATGTTCAATCTGTCAATAAATTGGATGACTTGCTCTTCACTGCCCTTCCACACGATGAACAAGTCATCAATGTAACGCATCCAAGTAGTGACATGTTCAAGGCTGGAAAACCCCTCTTCCTCCCAGCGTCCCATAAAGAGATTCACAAAACTGGGAGCGAAGCAAGAACCCATCGCAGTACCGACCACCTGTCTGTACAGGACACCATTGAACAAAAAAATGTTGTTCGTGAGACAGTAGTCTATCATGTCAAGAATCATCCTGCTGTGGTCCCTGAATCGTATTGGCCTGATTTTAAGGAAATGCTCACATGCTTCGATCCCCTGACGATGATCAATGATGGTATATAGTGATTGTACATCCAAAGTGATGAGGAAAGAATCTTCGTCCCACTTAATATCCTCGATGTTTTAAAGAAAATGTTTAGTGTCCCTGATATAACTGGGTAAACTTGTGACACAGTCCCTGAGAAAGTGGTCGATGTATTTGGATACATGTTCGGACACACTCCCCTAGAGGAGACTATGGGACGTCCCGGTGGATCTATGGGATCTTTGTGAAGTGTGGGTAACAGGTAGAGGGCCGGAAGAATGGGATGATCATTTTTTAAGTATCTGTATTCTTCCCATTCAAGAATACCCTTGTCCTTCCAGATGGTCAATTTCTCTCACAAATTAGTAATGCTGTTATCGTACTTCTCCATATTATTAGGCTCATAATATTTGGTATCAGAGAGTTGTCTAAATGCTTCGGCAATATATTTATCCCTGTCCATGATAACAACATTGCCACCCTTGTCCGCCGGACGGATGACAATGTTGGTATCCTCTGTCAGTGATTTCAGCGCCTGTCTCTGAATGTACGTAAGATTGTTATTAATGGCATTATAGCTTTTTTTCTTGTGCCTGAATTTACACAATGCCTTACTCACGCATTCATGAAAAGTATCTATTGTGTCATGAGGGAGTATAGGAAAGAACGTAGATCTCGGTTTGAAACCTGAAGAGGCATGGTTGTCAGTAATTAAACCTAGACTATCAACAACTTGTGTGATACTGAGCTGTTCACTGTTGTTCACAATAGATGTCCCGAGATCACTGTGACTAGGACTATTACCCATCACATCCTCCTGATTCAATTGTATCATATCAATGAGAGTATCAATGTCACCTATGTTGATATCGTCCTGGTGACTGGTGATGCCAGTTCTAGTTCTTCTAGATTCTCCTAGCCTTTTCAACTGGTGCCATTTTTCCAATTAAGTTTTCTAATAAATTTGAATAGATCGATTCTGGTATCAGTATAATTGAATGAGGCAGAGGGACAGAAAGAAAGTCCTAAACATAAAGTCATTTTCTCAGTCTCATTCATAAGTCTCTTCGATAGATTAATCACAGTCCTATTTACCATGTTAGGATCCATTAGAATGCTTTTCTTGGGCGAGTCCTGTTTCCCATATTGCCCCTTGCTCTGCCTCTTCTGCCACCGTTGCTGTAGTCTCTTACTTCGGTTTCTTCGTTTCCCCGACCTCTGCCGCAACCTCGGCCTCTCTGTCCCTGCGTCTTCAGTGCCGGAGTATCCTGCTTCGTCCGTCGGCTCCGGCGCAGATGACGATACTCTTCTAAAAAATTCACAGGTCTGCTGGTATGTACGGCGTTGGGAACTGCTTCAACTGAAACGTCAGACTCTGTTTCGCTTGCTGTGGAAACCGAGGCTGTTTGAATGTCCTCCTTGTCGCATACAGATAATCTGCATGTTTCTTTAATATTGTACAGATGGTCATATTTTCGGCTAAACGTAAGAATTCTACCGCTCTCATAATCGTTATAATCACGATTCAATTTTCTCTCTTTGCGTGCCTTAATATCTTCCTCTTGTTTCTTATCTTAAGACGGTCTTTCATAGCACCGATAGATCCAACCACCGTTTCAGTCTCTGGAAGTTTCTTAAGATCCTCCATTAGCTCTTGTATCTGTTTTAAGATAGTATCTCGGTCAATCCATGCATATTTAACCAGAATTTCCAGCATTCTTTTAGAACTAAGGGCAGAGTTTTCTGACCACTCTGTAAGCATTACAGGATTGGGCGTTTCATATGTTAGTGTTGTGAATATCCGTAAGCCCCTTGGGACCATATTCTGATCAATATAATTTTGCAAGGAGATAGCCTCCCACCATTTGGAAATCTCAGTCCTTTTCAGCTTTTCTAGTGTTTTGATCTTGTCCTCAATGGAAAGAGTATGAGCTGTCACTTGTTCAGTAATCATTTTTGTTTTCTGCCTTCTGGAAAATAAAACTTGGGCTGCTGCCCTTCTTTCATCCTCTTCATCCATTATGTATAACACCCCTGTAAGTTGTATTATTTCTTATGTGGTCCGTATTGCCCCTGCACAAATTGCAGGTTCTTCCTGCCACGCGTTGCCTTCTCCCAACATGCTTTCGCATGTCCGTTGTTTATGTCACCTAACAATGCTTTATCAGTCATGTTTACTGGCACAATTATTCACGTGAACAAGGCTTCCGAGCTGAAACGTGTAGTGAATAAACACCCTTGAACTGTGGAGCTCATGTGTGGTCCGTATTTCTGAGAGCGCACGTCAATAGAAATTATTTTCTGGATGTATTAATTTACCGGCACTCTCCGCTGGTGTGTGCGCCACCTCCCTTGGGTCCCTGGCAGCCAGAAGGAGCAACGTTGTTGGATATATATATATATATGTATATATATATATATATTACCTACTGGCGGTCGCCAGTAGGTAGTTATAGTTAGGACCACGTTTCCATAGGAAATCCGCAACATTCTATTTTGAATAACTTTGGCGCCGGTCGACAAATCCTCGCAAATTTTTTGAAATAGGTGGGGCGCTACGCTCCGCTCCTACCCTGAAAGTCTCGGGGGGATTCGTCAAGCGGGGGCTGAGATAAAAGAGGGGTCCCAAAACGCGTTTTTCCCATGCATTTTTCCATAGGACCTTTAGACAGGGCTACAGCCCGAATGGCTGAACAGAATTTAATGAAATTTGGCAGAGAGGTAGTCCCCAGGTCAAGGAAGTGCCTTTTGTAGGTTTGGTGTAAATCTGTTCAGTAGATTCTGAGAAAATAGCCTTTAAATAAATATATATATCTGAGCCAGCTTACGGTGCGCTTACGGTGCGCTTACCGTACGCGTACGGTGGCGTCCGCGAGCGCGATTCTGATTGGCCGTTAGATCTTAGTAAACATTCGAATCGGCCGAAACCAGGAAGCGGCGGCCGCCATTTTCTCTCTCGCACTCTGAGTGGGGCAGCATAAATGAAGCCCAAAAATGTGTAAAGGGGCAGTATATTGAGATAATAATCACCCAGCAGTGATATACGGGCCCCCAAACAACCCACAAGGCCAAAAAAAAAAAATTTTTTTTTTTTCGAAAAATCGCCGATTACGCTTACCGTACGCGTACGGTAAAAATTGTTTAAAAAAAAAAAGAATATCCACATTCTCCCCACCCCGTGTGCAAATGGCACCATTTGTGCATGGCTTATCTATACATAACAAAACATATATTTTATCTGTCACAACGATGCTCATCATATGTTTCCTCCATGTGCGCACGGTGCGCGAAGCGCATCGTGCGTTCATGGCCCATCTAGCGTAACGTGGACACGCGGTGCGCGAAGCGCACCGCGTGCTCACTGTGCGCGCACGGTGCGCGAAGCGCACCGTGCCCGCACGGAACGAACTGCGTTAAGTGGGCGCGCACGCCACAAATGGCGTAAAGTAACTTAGCATTTAAAAAACAGTACAAATTCACTGAAAAAACCATAGGTTTCACACACGTTATAGTTAGGAATTAGCATTTAAAAAACCTTGCAAATTCACTGAAAAAACCATAGGTTTCACACATGTTATAGTTAGCTGGACATTTTACTGATAAAAAACCAATGAAATTCCCCCGTTATAGTTACTGCAGGCAACTATAACTCACGCGACCGTAATCCTCTGCTGATGACATATGTGTCTTTATGAAAAAAAAATATTTGTAATATATGTATAGCTAAAATTTAATGGAAGAAGACATGGGCAAATAAGTGTCTAAATACAGTATTAGCATCAGCAGAGGATTACGGTCGCGTGAGTTATAGTTGCCTGCAGTAACTATAACGGGGGAATTTCATTGGTTTTTTATCAGTAAAATGTCCAGCTAACTATAACATGTGTGAAACCTATGGTTTTTTCAGTGAATATATATATATATATATATATATATATATATATATATATATATATATATATATATATATATATATATATATATATATATATATATATATATATATATATATATTACCTACTGGCGGACGCCAGTAGGTAATTATAGTTAGGGCCTATTATCCATAGGAAATTCGTAACATTCTTTTCCCAATAACTTTGGCGCCGGATGACGAATCTTCACGAAAATGTCAAAACAGGTGGGTCGCTTTGGTCAGCTCCTATCCTGAGGGTTTGGGGGTGATTCGTCAAGTGGGGGCCGAGAAAAACGGAGGTCCCAAAACGTGTTTTCTCTGTGTTATTTCCCATAGGAAATTTTGGAACAGGCTACAGCCCGAACTACTGAACGGAATTACACCAAATTTTGCAAAAGGGTAGCCCCATTTGCTCAGAAAGAGACCTTTTTTTAAATGGTGTAAATCCGTTCAGTGGTTCCTGAGAAAATCAAAAAATAGAGGTCAAAAAATCAATTTCCCATAGGAATGTTTAGAAACACTTATAGCAAAAACTGCTGAATAGAATTACACCAAATTTGGCAAAAAGGTACTGCTTGGGTCAGAAAGCAACCTTTTAAAAAATGGTGTAAATCCGGTTAGTAGTTTTTGAGAAATTAAGAAATAAAGATAGTGATATTGATGGCCGCGGAGGATCCGCGCACCTTCCCGATCACGAGCTTCATGCTAATTGGCTGTCAATACTCCAAACCAGGAAATGTTGGCAGCCATGTTGTGCCTCGGTTCACAGAAAAACAAATGCGCAAAACAGGAAAACGGGGCAGGGTAGGATTTGTTTTAAAAAAATCACGGGATGCGCGGAGGATCTACGGATCCGGAAGAAAAATTTAAAAAAATAAAGTGCGGACTCGTTATTAATTAGCCCCCGGGTGGGCCAAGTCCCGGGGGCACTGTGAAAAGAAAATTGTGGGGGCCCAGGGGGACCACCGCAGCCCCGGGGACCACCACCACCCGGGGCTTTTAAAAAAAAAATAATAGACCTGTGTGGGGGGTCCAGCCCCCCACACGCCCAGGGGACCACCACCTCCACGGGGCACTAAGATTTAAATGCGGGGGTCCATAATGGACCCCCGGCCCCGTGGACCACAACCTTCCCGGGGCATTGCTATTGTTGGGAGGGGGGCCGTGCAGCTCCCCTCCTGGAGCCTTTCATTGCCCTGGGGACCGCCACCCCCCAGGCCCGGCTCCTGCAGTGTCCCGGGGTGCTCACCCCGGGGACACTGCTGTTTGCAATGACAGGGCGGGAACCTCGCGGCTCCCGCCCTGTCATTGCAAACTGCTTCGCTTCAATGAAGCAAAGCAGATTGCTTTTCTTCATGGGGAGCTGCATGTTAGCAGCTCCCCATGTGGAAAATCAATGCCGGCTCCCAAAGGTCACGGGGAGCTGACAGGACCGTGGGGGCATTAGGGCTCCACCCACGGTACCAAACATATCAGATAGGCCCCGGGGAAGGAGTCACGTATCTAGCGCAGAGCTCAGCGTGGCCCCCTAGTGTGCACGCGAGGGGTACGCGACTCCAATTCGCGCTGGGTGCCCGACTCCAAGAAAAATAGTTTTAAAAAATTTAATAAAAACCAAGGTTATATGTTAGGATATTGGGTGGCTCTAAAAAGAGCCCCTGTGTTTATTGGGAGATTCTTGTAGCTACATGTAAGTGCCAATGCAGAGTCTTAAGTTGTTGAGAAGGACTCTGTTTCCCTTATCTGTGAAATGTACACCATCAGTCCTGTAGATGCCATCTATATTAAAACGCAGATTGTTGTTGTATATGGACCCCATACTATGGTGCCTGAAATAAGCAGAAACACCTTTATTGACATTTTGTCTAGCTTTCTCAGTCTGTGGACAAAATCGATTGGACCTGTTCCATTTCTGTCTTTGGCATATGTTAGAGTACAGAAAGGCAGTTTGGGGAAAAAGCAACATCAATTCTGCAAAGGTGTCCTTCATTAGTATTTCCAGAGCTAACCCAGTCAATGTGCCTAGGTCATTGGCACCACAGTGCACAATCATGAGATCAGGTGGTTGGAGATGCAAAAAGGATTTAACCAATGGCATCAATTGGTGCCACTTTAATCCTCTCTGTCCAATCCTTTTAATGTCTACATTTTGCAGAGCTAGGTCTTTGTCAATACCTCTGCTTTCAGCAAACCTTTTGCACCAGAAAATATAGCTGTGTCTAATAATCCACACAGAAAGCATCTTGAAGGGATTTCTGTAGGTAATCAGACAATGTCTGCAGCTGAGGTAGGCAGGTGGAAGAATAAAATCTATCTAAAATGGTGGACAAGATGCTGTTTTTAAGAAAGTAGAGATTTGATTGGCTGTTTAACAACACTCTACATTCAAAAATAGAGTGCATTTCACTTGGTTTAGAAAACATGTTTCTTATTGGTTATTAAAAAAAAGTACAGCAGAGAGGATAAGGGCAAGCATTGCAAAGCCAACCACACCTGTTGTTGTCATTTGTAACATTGTGTGGTGAACTTGTGACCTGGCAGCTAAGTTGAATGTTGCATGACCTGTTGACGGAAACTGACATTAAGGACAAGGGGTGAATATGTCAGTTGAAAAGCATTTTTTACTATGACCAATGGAAATTCGTTTTTCAATTTTGAAATACACTGGGAAGCAATGCTGTAGGATCTGCTTCACATGGGTACCCCCACTTTTTGCTGATGTTTCACTGTTTTTCGACCTTAGTCTGGCTGTGGCCCTGCTAATCAGGACCACAGCCTAGCTGCTTCCTATCTAAAATGGTTTCCAGGTACATTAGGTACATTTTTCATTGGATTATGGAGTGTCTTATAAGCCCCTAGTATGTGGTATACTATGTACCTAGGGCATAGGTACCTCAGAGGCCTACCAGGGGCTGAAGCATGTATTATGCCATCCCTGGGAAGCACTCCAAAATGACACCACAGGTCTGCTACTGCAGCCTGGGTAAGGGTGTGCTTGCACCCCTTACAGTGGTATTTGGCTACCTATATCACTATCATTGTACACACATATACAACCTATAAGTCACTCCTATAGCAGGCCTTAACAATCCTGAAGGCAGAGTGCTTGGTTTTTATGTGAGAGGGTGCCCCCGCAAGAGCAGAGCCCCTCGGCAGTGTTCGGAGTACCTCCTCTGATGCTGTTTGTGGTGCAGCCTGACCATATACTCTTAAGTGCATTATAACCTTGCGATAAATGCTAACTTTGGGATGGCTGCACGGAAACATGTCGTGTTTGGTGTCAAACGCTTTGGAATACTACCCCCCTGCCAGTTCTGGTGGCGGGGGTAGCATTCCACCCTTCTAGAGGGAGAGACATGTTCACACTGGTCTAACCCAGTAGGACTTTCTACAGCCCTGGCATCACAAAATGGATGCCTCTCGCACAGACACGGGTCTGGCCTCCAGCTGCTGACCAAAACTCCAGCAGGGGAGGCCTGGTCAATAGGTTTCCTGTCCCAGGGAGGTGTAACCACCTCCCCAGACGGGCAGATGTGTATTGGGGCTGGGCGGGAGCACTCTCTGGTGCTTTGAAGTCCTGCAATGGGGGCACACTTGGAGTCCCTATGCATAGTCCAGTTCAAACCGGTTGCAGGGGCTACCTGCCCCTGCTCTGGTGCAAAACTGGACAAAGGAAAAGGGTGTAACCACCCATCTTTCCAAACTCTCCCATAGGTGGGTCCCCAGAGTATGTCCTACCCCCAATCTTAGTATAAGTATGGGAACCCAGTGCTTGCGACTTTAGATTGCACTGGATGAAACTCTGCAACATATATCCTGGACCATCGACGTTCTACTTTGCTTAGAAGACTGAAGAAATCTCCATTGGGGTCAAGGAGTGACTCCCCTACTTGGCAGGCACCAAAGAAGCAACTGACCGGTCTGTATCGCTGAAGCTCCCGCCAGACGCCGAAGTCTTTGCATCACCAGAGGTGGATTTCCAGACTTTCCCGAGGCAACCCTGAGTCCACAGCAAAGCTGAGGCCCATGGCTATCATGGGTGACGTCGACCCATGACCCCTGGACACCGTGAACTTTTTCAGCAACAGCATCTTCCTGGTCTTCCTCGAAGATGTGCTTTGGGGTCCGAGTAGCCCCAGCCTTGAGCACCTCCTGCACCGAAGATTGCTGGCCTCCACTCAACGAGTGATCCGTGGGCCAGTTTCAAGTGCGACCGCTTGAGGCTCCTTCGCTATCGCTAGCCCATTGGCTAGTAGGTCCCCACGAAAGCAACTCCTCTTCTGATTGGGTTTTCCTGGTTGCTCCAGATGTGCCCCAATTTACCCTTGCCAGTTGAGTCCCCCAGACCTTGGTGGTCTGCACTGCCATCCTTTCTCTGATTTCCAGTGACTTGCTGTTGCCAAGGTTTTTTGGGTCCAATTTGGTCGCCGACACAGCAGCACTTGACAGACTTTGTGGGACAGCTTGAATCCAGCTCTTGGTTGTCATCGGCACCTCCTGGACCTCGTGGCTGAAGAGTCAAGACACCCATCAACTCACCTGAAGCACCTGACAACTGTGGGCATTGGTCTATAGTGCCCCTGGTCACTGGCAAGGGACCCAGACTCTGTCCCCTTTGATTTCAGGTTCCTTCCATCCTAGAACCAGGCTTGGATTGCTTCAGACACTTCTCCTCTTCACGGCAGCAGCACTTCTTTGCTAGCTGCCATTGAAATCGACGACGTGACTCGACACCAAAAGACACCCATGCACCCGGCTTCCCTGAGTGAGGTAACACGAGTACTCTGGTGCTCCCATGGGGGCTAGCCCTAGAACTTCCTAAGCCAAAAGGGTTTGGTCCTGACTCATTTCTAAGTGTCCCTAATCTTTAATTTCCAACCGCGACATTGCCCATAGAAGCTAACGGGAACCCGTGGCTGTGTTCACACACTGCACACGGCCCCCGTGGGTCCCCTGTGTCACTACCTTGGGTGGTTCCTTGGGGTCCCAGCAATTCTACAGGCTCTGGGCCTTGTGTCTAGTTCAGTCGTGGATCTTATACTACTTTATTGGTATATGGTGTGGTACGCCCCTAGGGCCCAAACGTGTATTTGTGCTATTACTGTTGATTGCTAACTTGTAAATTAAGTACTTCAAACTCCAGTCTCATAAAGAGACTAGAGGGGTGTGTTTTATCTTAAATACATATACTTTAAATATATACCTGGTGTGGTTGTCCTTTCATTTGGTCAATCAAGAGATTATAGACTGGTAAAACAAGCTGCTTTACATTCCTTCAAGACTTAGCCTGAAGGCTGCTCTCCATAGCTACCACTAGGATAGCTTTCAATAAAGGTTGTCTTAAACCTATTCACCATAAGGGGTTGTTTGGACTGATACAGGGTGCCCACCATAACTAGTGGACAGCATATATCAGGCCAACTTCTCACAAATGCCATTTGTCGTTTATGTCTATATGTATGGAAAAATAGAGGGAACATTTGCCAATACTGGTTCATCCTTGCAGAGTGTGTTGATCAACATTCTCTGTGTGCAAAAGAAAATCCTGAGTGAGTGTGTGAGATTTGTCATTCAACAAATGTATTTAAAGGTGAGTTACATATTTTTGAGGTTAATTTAAAAAGATGTGCCATTTTTATGAAACTGTGTTATTTGAAATATATTATAAAATGCACAGATGTATATTGGGAATATTTTGATTGGATTTGAAGTTTGCTTAAAAAACAGTATGTACAGTAAAATATTTATTTAAGTATGTGGGAAGATATTGTTGAATGAAGGCTTTTATTTACTAATAATTGGTTAAATATGTACTAAGAAGGTGTATTTTCTAAAATATTCATATAAGGTTTAGTTTATTAGGTATGATTATTTCTTCTGTGCAAAAAGGTATAGTTTAACAATATTGCATTATTATAGATAGTGTGGTAAAATGAGGTACAATTGTGCTGTTTGCAAGATGATCATATAAGGTGTTAATAATTATGAATCTGTTATTAGTTGGTACAGTTTCTGCAGTTTTAAAAATCCTTATAAAAAAGTGTTCTTGATTACTGTTCTTCATTAAGTCTGTTGAGAGGTACAGTTTGATGAAGTTGCATATTTGTAGATTTAAAGGACAATATGTAGCTGCAAAGAAAGTCAGTACATTTTATTGTTTCTGGTATGTAGTAGTTAGTATGTCATCAGTCAGGTTTTTGTTTACATTATATTTATATTTGTATAAATTAATGATAGGTATCTAATATATTAGAGGACTGCAAAGGTGGTGAAAATGTGATTTTACAAGTGTATGAGAAGTGATTTTGTGGTTCTATAATGTGTAATTTGAAATTTCGTAGTTAGTATATAAGTAAATGTGCACAATCTATGCGGTGCTTTAACCCCCTGTACACTACTAATTTACTCCTGCAAAAATCCATACAGTAGCCATGCAGATAAGCAATCACACTGTCATTCCCTCTCCAATCCTCCTATCATCATGAAAGCACCATGTCTGTATCTACTCTCTGTGCTGAAACACAAGCACTTAAAAACTCACCCTTCTGTCAACTACCACCACTCTTACTATCTAGTTACTCTGCATACACCTATAGAATCCTTCAGGCATTAAGACACATAGTGTACAGTGAAATATGCGCAATGTATGCAGGCTTGTAACCCCCAGCAGACTATTGATTCACCCTTGGTATAAGCCAGGTAGTATTCTTGCAGTGCCCCAATCAGCCTATCAGACTCTGTCAACTCCTGCAATTATCCTGACAGAAGCATGTCCTTATCTAATCGCTGTGCCAACACACAAGCACTTATAAACTCTCCCTGCTGTCAACTACCACCACTTTAACTATCCTCTCCATATTGATGCACTTGTAGAACGACCCAGGCATTAAGACAAGCAGTGGTACAGTGAAATGTGTACAATATATGCAGGCCTCTAACCCCCAGCAGAATACTGATTCACCCTTGGAATAAGCCAGGTAGTATTCATGCTGTGCCCCAATCAGACTGTCACTCTCTGCCCTCTCCTGCAATCATCTTGACAGAAGCATGTCCTTATCTAATTTTTGGCTGACACACAAGCACTTTAAAACTCACCTTCCTGTCAACTACCAGCACACTCACTCTCTAGTCACTGTGCATACACCTATAGAATCCCTTAGGCATTAAGACACATAGTGCTACTGTGAAATGTGCGCAATGTATGCAGGCCTGTAAACCCCAAAAACAACAGTTGATGGACAGAATGCAGAACAATGTCATACATTCACCCCAGTACAGAGATCTGGGCCGAAATCCATCGTTTTTTTGCTCACCATGCCATTCCAGTTTGAACCCACCCATATGCAAATCAGTCTTGACCCTGTGCCTCATGGGAACACTCCAGCCCGAACTGCCAAGCCAGGTCCTCCCTGGACTGGAAACAAGCATCCTAGGACCGGTTTCGGGGTTTCACCCCTCTTCAGCCAGAATAGCTTGATTCCAGTGGCATGGAGAGCATGGGACTCACGTCTGAGCATACCCATCCCACTCGGGGTGACAAATGCAAAAACAACAGTTGATGGATAGAATACAGAACAATGTCATACATTCACCCCAGTAAAGAGGTCTGGGCCTAAATCCATCATTTTTTTGCTCACCATGCCATTCCAGTTTGAACCCAGCTATATGCAAATCAGTCTTGACCCTGTGCCTCATGGGAACAGTCCAGCCTGAACTGTCAAGCCAGCTCCTCCCTGGACTGGAAACAAGCATCCTAGGACCGGGTTCGGGGTTTCACCCCTCTTCAGCCAGGATAGCTTGATTCCAGTGGCATGGAGAGCACAGGACTCATGCCTGAGCATACCCGTCCCACTCGGGGTGACAAATGCAAAAACAACAATTGATGGACAGAATGCAGAACAATGTCATACATTCTCCCCAGTACAGAGATCTGAGCCTAGATCCATCGTTTTTTTGCTCACCATGCCATTCCAGTTTGAACCCAGCCATATGCAAATCAGTCTTGACCCTGTGCCTCATGGGAACAGTCCAGCAAACCCCAGAAGACTATTGATTCACCCTTGCAATAAGCCTGATAGTATTCTTGTAGTGCCCCAATCAGCCTATCAGTCTCTGTCCACTCCTGCAATTATCCTGACAGAAGCATGTCCTTATCTAGTCGCTGTGCCAACACACAAGCACTTAAAAACTCACCCTCCTGACAACTACCAGCATTCTCACTATCTAGTCACTGTGCATACACCTGTAGAATGCTTCAGGCATTAAAACACATAGTGTACAGTGAAATAGGTGCAATGTATGCAGGCCTGTAACCCCCAGCAGACTACTGATTGACCATTGGAATAAGCCAGGTAGTATCCATGCTGTGCCCCAATCAGACTGTCACTCTCTGCCCAGTCCTGCAATTATCTTGACAGAAGCATGTCCTTATCTAATTTAAGTGCCAATACACAAGCACTTAAAAAGTCACTCTCCTGTCAACTACCAGCACTCTCACTATCTAATCACTGTGCATACACCTATAGAATGCCTCAGGCATTAAGACACATAGTGCTACTGTGAAATGTGCGCAATGTATGCAGGCCTGTAATCCCCAGCAGACTACTGATTCACCCTTGCAATAAGCCAGGTAGTATTCATGTAGTGCCCCAATCAGCCTATCAGTCTCTGCCCACTCTTGCAATTATCCTGACAGAAGCATGTCCTTATCTAATCTCTTTGCCCACACACAAGCACTTAGAAAGTCTCTCTGCTGTCAACTACCAGCAGTGTAACTATTCAGTCACTATCCATGTATTTGTCGAATTACTTTGGCATTAAGACAAGCGGTGCTACAGTCAAATGTGCACAATGTATGCAGGCCTCTAACCCCAAGCAGACTACTGGTTCACCCTTACAATAAGCCAGGTAGTATTTATTTTGTGCGGCAATCAGACTGTCACTCTGTGTCCACTCCTGCAATCATCTACACAGAATCATGTCCTTAACTAATCACTGTGCAGAAACACAAAGATTTAAAAATTCACCATTGTCTTTCATTGCAGAACTCAAATGATCCAGTCAGTACCTATGTACTCATATAATAACCCAGAAACTAATACATGTAGTTCTACAATCATCTATACAGTATTGATCCACTCCTCTAAACACGTAAATACTACTTATTCAGTTCAGCAATTACCCATTTAGTACATGTGTCTTGCAATAAATGGATAGTGATTTTAAAAGAAAACAATTAAATGATTTTTAGATACAATGTCTTTGTTTAGTAATACAATAGTATATTTTATACATTTATTTTAATAAAATTACATATATTTTTTTTAAACAGATATTGCTCATCTTCAATGAAAAAAACGTACTATGACTAGAATAACACAAAAGAAGAAACAACAAAGAAAGGAATATTATTTGAAGGAAACACAACAGAAGAAAATAGACCAACATGTGGAAAAAAAGAAAAAGTTTTCTGGTAAGAGAACCAAAGAATTTATTAAAAATCTTTCAAAGCCTGGAAACAGTGTGCATAATGTGAAAAGTAGAAAGAAGGCCTCAATAACTAACAAGAATAAAAAGAAAAAAAAGAAATTAATGGGAAAATATGTTGAGATAAATCAATGTATGGTAAAGAAGAAAGAATCAGTATGAAGAAATTAGAAAGACAATGTTTTACAATAGAGTTATCTTTAATATTTTGAAAGATGTGAAGAAATATAAAAGAAGACCAGCATTTTATAAAAAGAAGAAATAGAGTGAAACTATTGTTCAAAAGGCTTTTGAATTAAAAAGGAAATTATTCATTTTAGTATTAAACAGGATTCGAACACTGGATAAAACAATACGTTTTATGAAAGCTAAAAGTAGAAAAAAGAGAATAATTAACAGAACTAACTTTTGTTATTTTTTTTGGATGAATGGAAACACAGTTCAAGTTCAGAGCCTTTCTTTAATGAAGAAAGCTATTTTCAAACCAATAGTTTATTGCATGCAGTTGATACCTCTGGTCGAGCTTATGAGGTTAAAAACGGTTGTCCAGTTAAAAAAGAAAAAATGGTTCCTAGAAATGTTGAAGAAGTGGTAGCTGATGAAGTTCTAGGGTGGCAAACTAAAGCCCCAGTGTATTCTTGGGATTGTAGTAGTATATGCAGTATACGTCAGGAATCTATTGATATTTTTCCAAATTTCTTACGAGAGTATAGTAAAAAAAGTCCTAAACAAAAGATTAAGATGTTGCAAGGACTAGAACCTTGCAGAGTGAGAAAAAATACTGGTTTGCAAGGTCATTCTCAGGCTTATCTTTCTAGAAAAGTATGTCAAAGTGTTTTTCATAATTTTAGAATGTTAGCAGTACATCATTCTCAAATGCGGAAGTTAGTCAGAAGATTGTATTACGCAAAAAGTCCAGCAGTATTTTTAAATGAATTAAACAGTGCACTTGTGCATGGGTCGGTATCAGATGTAAAAAACTTTGTGATGAAATATAGTTTTGTTACTTTGGTCCTGAAGAAGAGAGTAGACAAAGTGAGACATTAATAGAAGTAGGCATTGAAGAAAACAGGGAAAAGATTAGTACAGAGACATTTGAAGACAAAATTACAAAGTGTAAGGTAAATTCGTGTGAAAGGGCAAATTATACTTGTATTTGTTGTTGACGAACTCACTATAAGAATCAGACTAGGACTTTTGATCTGTATTTAAAAAGTGAAAAAGAAAATAATAAGTGGAAGGAATTTCCAGCATATTTGCTGGTATAGGATTGCTTTGATTTGGGTACTAATCAACGTATTTGTAAATATTGTTATAATAAATTAGAGGATAATAAAATGCCAGGAAGAGCTGTCCATAATGATCTGGAGTTGGGACCTATTCCTCAAGAACTGATGGATTTAAACATGTATGAGTGTATTCTAATTCAATCTGTGCACCCGTTTCAGGCTATTGTTCGTATGGAGCCTAAAACAGGTAAATTGCCTCCCACAGATTTACAGAGAGGATTAAAAGGAAGAGTTGTATATTTACCTCTAGATGTAAAGAAAAATATTGAAACTATTGGTGTAGGTAAAGAAGAAAGTGAACCCTTATTTATTCTTGTGAATGGTGTTCCTACTCTGGGGCCGATTCCGATTCTGGCCGCAAAACGAACCAACCGACACAGACCCGGACCGAATACCGACCGACACAGACCAGCGCCGTACGACCCATGCAGTACGATGCAACGCGAGTGAATTACAACCGACATATACAGAATACAAGCCGTACGACCGAGCCGTAGGGAAAATAGTGATCCGGCCAGAAAACCGACACGATTTTCATCGACCGACACGAACCCGGAATGAACCCGACCGACCCGTACCCGCGATGTCCGATCCGCGATGTCCGATGGAATGTGTGTAAAACCAGACCGACTCGCACGGAGACCACGCCGCACGACCGACACGCACAGACAACCTGGCACACAAGCAATAGAGACTGCCACGACCGACGCGTATCAAACACGGAAGATAGGCAGCGTGTACGAGGCGGAGAAGCCCGCACAAGACAACAGCAGTGTCCATTTCCGTCACATGAATGTCTCCTTCATGCCTGCAAAACCCAAAGGAAAAAAGACAAAAAAAGGACCAAACAAGCAATGACAAAGCCAATAAATACCACATAAAAAAATGAGACAAAGACACACCCACAACTCCAACTAGATAAAGGACTACATTCACTACCATCATCCCTTGCAAAGAGGAGACACAGCCAGCAGCAAACACCATTACCCAGCAACCACAGACACACTCACAACTCACCCATCACACAACTCACACACCATAAGCACCTCATCCAAAAGCACACACACATACAGCTAGCAAAACCAACACTAACCCACCCTCACTTGCACCCTCACACACACATCCCTCACCACCACCACCCATCACCATGCCCCCAAAGAAGAATCCAAAGTTCACAGATAGTGAGTTAGAAGTGCTGGTAGACGAGATCATCAGAGAAGAGCCACATTTGTTTGGTACATTGGTCCAAAGGACCCCCATCTCACAGAAAACCAAGATGTGGGCGAGGATTGTGGACAAGGTGAACGCTCAAGCACCAGCAAGGCGCACAAAGGACGACGTGCGCAGGAGGGTCAAGAAACTCATCGAAAAAGATCACACTCTGAGTCAGTGCACCGGCAGCTGACTGACAGGAAGGAATAGTGGGGATGCAGGTGAAGTGAGTGTATCCAAAAGCATGATGGGGCCTGTAGTCACAGATAATGCTCCCCCTCCTGATTGGCTAATCAAGACCTCTCTGAAACATGCCCACATCACAGGGAGTGGAAAATGACTGACAAGATAGCTGACACTGGGTCCTGCTGTGGGGAGCACAAGGCCCTGCTAGGGGTTGTGTGCAAATCAGAAGCAGGACACCACTGACTGACATCCTGAAAGACAACTTGCGCGCCCTACAATGAAAGCACGTTTCATGATGGGAAGGAGGACTGACAGCCCTGACCATACTTACCAGCATGTGGAGACAAACCCCGCCCTCAACACAAACTCCACACAACTCACTGGGTAGAATGCATTGACACACACCTCATTGAAATATCAGCAAAAGATACCCCGCACTGGGTGCTGCTGTGTGAAGCACAGGGGCTCACTTTGGACTTGTAGCCAAACAAACACCAGGATTTCACAGTTAGCCATCTTGCCATTGCTGTCACACCCCCTCACAGGGAAGCAGAGTCAAGAGGGAGGAAGTATGGGCATGCTGGGAAGGGGGTGTAGCCAAGAGTATGATGGGAGTCGCAGTCACAGACAATCTACACTCACCCACATGGCCCAGCAAGCTCAAACTGAACCATACTCACCTCACAGGGAGTGGGAAGGGACTGCCAAGATGTCTGACACTTGCTCTGTTGCAGGGAGCACAAGGCCATGCTGGGAAATGGCCAACAACAAACACCAGGACTTCACAGTCAGCCATCTTGCCATTGCTATCACACCCCCTTACAGGGAAGCAGAGTCAAGAGGGAGGACGTATGGGCATGCTGGGAAGGGGGTGTAGCCAAGAGTATGATGGGAGTCGCAGTCACAGACAATCTACACCCACCCACATGGCCCAGCAAGCTCAAACTGAACCATACTCGCCTCACAGGGAGTGGAAAGGGACTGCCAAGATGTCTGACACTGGGCTCTGTCGTGGGGAGCACAAGGCCATGCTGGGAAATGGCCAACAACAATATCAAACTCTGTCCGTGACAAGCTGGGAAAAAGCAGTGTACAGGCAGGCATCTGTGAAAAGTAGAAAATGTCATGTTTGTGAACCATCGATGCATGTAGAAACATAACTCACATTGTGTGTCTCTTCCAAACACAGGTGGTGCTGGGCACCCAGAACCAAATGATGAGGATACCCAGTCCCAGACTCTGGCGGACACTTAGCTCTCTGGTCTGACTCTCTCTCTGTCCTCTTTGGATGACGACGACCAACCTGGCCCCTCCGGTGTGAGCCATCATGCAGCACCATCAGCATCAACATCTGCACCCCCTGGACCCATGCCTCCAGCATCTGGACACTGACAGGGCACCCCTGCCAACATGGACAGACCAAGGCCAATCAACACCCACGGCACAGGGAAATAGGACCCCCAGAAGCTACAGCAAACACCACCAGCTACACCACCCAAGGGGTCCCAGTGTCACCTGTGCGTCTCGCCGCTGGTCCTGCCTGTGTGGATAGGGGTGCTGGGAGAGGTGGGAGGCAGAGGGCGCGCCTTGCAGAGGGGTCTGGACAGCATGATGACCCCCTCCTGGCACGCATCTTAGATGCGTACCAGGATAGCACCAGAGGATTTGGCCAGGTAGTGGGGATCCTCAAGGACATGCAAAATGAGCAGGTCGTCCACCATGCCCGCATGGAGGCCAAGTGGGATGCCATTACTGCGGTGCATAGGGACATACTCCAATGCCTCCGCTAGATCAATACCAACCTGTCCACACCACCCTGTGTGGCCACAACATCTGTCGCAACACCATCTGCCAGCACCACAGGGAGGGAGGAGGACTCTGGCGGAGAGTCCCCTGCACCGCAGAGGCCTGCACATGAGGATCCCCCCCCCCGGAAGAAGTGGGGTCGTCTGAAGAAGGACATGAGAGAGGCAGATGTCCCAGCACATCCCCCAGGGCCTCTAAACCTGTTCTGGACAATGTCCTTTGTGCGCAACCCGTTCACCTTGTCCAATCGCACATAACTCGCCCGCATGACATGGAGGGTTCATGTTGGGCCAATGTAGCAGATGACTGTGGACTTTACTCTAGACATTTCATCTACCAGCACTTCCAACTCTAATGTGAACTTTGGATTCCCAAACCAATCTACAGCACGCACCATTCTGTGCACTTCCCTCACACATGTTTGAAAATAAACTCACCAGTACACCATACTTGCCTCTGTTGTGATTCCAACTTGTCATGTTCAGGGAGATGTCGATCTGCTACACAACACAGTGCATGCCAAATACTGCAACAATGTGACCAACATAAGGTGAGTCATGGTGATGTGACACATGTGAGGGAGACACACCACTATGGCACCACAACACATACTCACCATGGCCATGTTACTCATCACACACAATGATGTTGACCTGAAACACATTGGCATGCACAGACACAACACCAACCCCAGTCAGTGGTAACAAGTCCACAGGTGAGGTAAGCAGATGTCACTCAGATGTGGGAAGACAGACAACGCACATAAGAAAGCGTAGCACAGGTTCATTACACGTCAGCAACACGTTTATTCCACAATAGTTGCACGGTAATTCTACGTAACAGTGGACACATGCTCACAATGTGTTGGAGAATGGAAGTCCAGGGATGTGTGGTACATCAGTTGATGGGAATTGTCAACTTCAACACTGGTGTTGGCTTCTGGGTGTTGGGGGTCAGTGTTGACCAAACAACAGGCAAAGTACCCTGGGAAGGACAGACACAAGACACAGTCAAAAGCACAGAAGAACAGGAGAGAACTGCAATACACATGCACAAAACATGTTGCAAGGCACCTACACAAAAACTAGTTAGCAGTACTACCCTATTGTGGAATACACACCACCTGAATGGACACATCACTGCACGCATCCAGTCAAGTGGCACACAGACACACTCATACAACAACAGAGCTGCCACAACACATTCCAGGCTACCTCCATACATTCACCTAACAACCCTTGAAACTCACAGTCAGGTGAAGAAGTTGTTTATGAGCTGTGAGCGGACGTCACCCTCATCCTCATCATCACTGGCATCTTGGCCCAGGCCGGGATCCTCCACAGGTGCTGGAGGTTGGTCATCGTCATCGTCATCCTGGATGAGAGGCACCTCCTTCCTCACTGCCATGTTGTGTAGCATGCAGCATACAAGGATTATTTTGCACACCTTTGCAGGCTCATATGGGAGGGCCACTCCGGTCTTGTCCAGGCAGCAAAAGCGGCTTTTCAGGAGGCCGAATGTCCGCTCAATCACCCTCCTACTCCGACCATGGGCCTTATTGCAGCGCATCTCGGCTGGTGTCACAGGGTTCCTGAGGGGTGTCAGCAACCACGGCATGTTGGGGTATCCAGAGTCACCTACACACACAAAAATGAACAAGTAGCTGAGTTTTGTAGGACTGCAGAATACAACATTGACAAACACACACAATGATTAGACAGTCAGTACACACCGACAAGCCAGGCATGCTGAGCTGACATCTGTGACATCAGCGTTGCAATGCGACTACTCCTCATAATGTAGGCATCGTGCGCAGAACCAGGGAACCGTGCACACACATGTGAGATAGACATGTCAGCAAGAAATACCACCAGAGCATTGACGGAGTGGTAGTGCTTCCTGTTACAGTATGCCTGCTTAGTTGCCTGTGGTGGTATCCGGGCCACATGTGTCCCATCAATAGATCCGATGATGTTCGGCATCCTCCCCAGTGTATAAAAGGCATCCTTTATTTCAGGGAGTTCAGCTGGGCTAGGGAACTTGATATACAGGTCTAGAAAATGCAACATTCCCTCCAAGACATCGCGTAGCACCCAACTAAACATCGTTTGCGACATACCACCAGCAGTAGCCACAGTGTACTGGAAGGTACCAGTAGCAAAGAAGTGCAGGGCTGCCATCATCTTCACCTCTGGGGTCAGTGCTGTAGGGTATGTCCGGCTAGGTAGCAGATGTGGCGCCAACTGCTCCGCCAACTCCTCAATCAGTGGCCTGGTGAAGCAGTATCGTCTGATGCAGTCACGTTCCTGCATGGTTGCAAGGTCTGGGAACGGTCGATGGACAGCTGGTGCCCTGCAGTACAGAGATGCACAAAGGAAGACTGTCAGTTCATCCACCCATGTGGCCATGACCAGGCTCAATATCACATGCTAGATCATGACATTACACAATGTACTGAGGTGTGTGCTGTTGGGCATGGACACATATGTCACCTACATGACCACCACCTCACATCTCAGTTCCACATGTCCACATGAGTCCCATGTAGTGCAATGGCCAATCATCTGGCTGTGTCACCCAACCTATGTACTGCTGCAATGTTCCAAACACACACCACAGTGACAAGTGAGGCGTGATGTCTCCCAGGCATCACAGATCTTTGCCATGCAGAAACCCAGGGTCCCTGTATTGCCACATCGACACAGCAATGGACATAGCGTAGCACGTACACACCACAAGGCAAGGGTAAGACCCACAGGTAGTGGCCACTGTTGTTCCTGCCGGCCCTACATGTACGTCTCTTAGACACACACACCCCATCAAGGTTGATGCATGTACCACATGGATGTGGAGACTGTCACCCATTGTGCACATTTGATCAAACCCATCTGAGACACAACATGCACACAGACTGTGGGTGCACATCAGTATTGTGGCTACAGGTCTCACTGTGACATACATGCCATCACCCCCAGGACTCAGGGTGTATGTGACATGTCCTAAACATATCCAACCTGAAACTGTGTCAGTGATTCATGCCCATTACTGTACAATTGCACATCACAGTGGTAGTGTGTACAACACACAAAGGATTCTGCCCCCAGGTACACGTGCACAGCCTGGGAGTGGCTGCACAAAGTGCCACCCAACAAACCATATGTGCCCCCCCAAACACCCAGGGAATGCAGCCTTACATGCCATGGGACACTGTGTGTCCAATGCTGTAGTGTGGTAGGTGTGCACCGGTGTCCCTGGCCAATAAATGTGTGTTGCATCTGTGTAATAGTCACACCAATGAGGTACGACGCGAGTGACAATGTGTACGCATTGCACGGTTCATGACCGAGCCGTGCGTATGCTTTGTCATTGCCTGCAATGAGGTCTGACGCGGGTGACAATGCGTACACATTGCACGGTTCATGACCGAGCCGTGCGTACAGTTTGTCATTGAGTGCAATGAGGTCCGACGTGGGTGATTATCATGCGTATGCGTTGGACAGACATGGTCCGAGACAGCCGTGCGCCTTGGCCATTGAATCGTATGGAGAAGGGTGCATGTGTATTTTCAAAATACGCGTTGTACAGTCAGTTCAACGAGCCGGGCGCACCCATTGGCTCCGGACTGTCATGGAGACGGATGCGGATTCAAAACTTGTACGAGTCGTGCACTGGAAATTCAGTCGGATGCCTACAACAATGTTGCAATTTCAAGTGTTCCATGAAGGTAAAGATTTGAACGATGCGGAAGGCGTTTACGAGTCGTACATTTAAATGGATTGGCCAGATTAATAGAATGCAATCGTGTTGGACCTATCACTTGGGACACATGGCACAGATTCTGCCTCTGCAGCACAGATATAAGGCTGGCTGGCCCCCAAGGAGCTCACTTGCCTGCACTACATGCTACTGGACCACATCCCTGCTACCACTGCTGCTGTCTCTGCATCCTCTGGCTCCTGCTATGGCACGTACTCTGGAGAGGGCCCCAGCCTTCACTGAGGAGGAGAACCAGGTTCTGCTGGATGGTCTCCTTCCACAGTACAGCAAGCTCTATGAGAAACCAGGGGAGCAGGTGAGTGTGCAGTCCACTGCCTTCCTAATTATGCATGTTGTCTGACTAGCAGTACTAGCAGTGTGTACACCAGTGGAAGCATTCTCACTGACTACTTTCATCCCCCAAAGTGTGTAGGTACACAGGTGTAATGAATAGGTGTCCTGCTGCTAATGTGCATTAGTGCAAGCTTAAACTATCCAGACATTGTTAACATGTCAGACATGCATGGCATTTGTCCTTCACCATGGTTGCACTACCTGTGTAAATGATTTCCCTTTGTGATGATGAGATGTCTATCCAAATGTGTGCAGCACAAAAATGGGGCATGTGTGTCAATGTACATTTCACTTTGTCATCCTCACAGGTTGTTGCCCACCAGAAGCAGGAAATATGGCTGACCATCGCCTGGGCTGTTCGTTCGGTGGGGATCCGCAACTGCTAGAAGAGGTGGCAGGACCTTTGGGGCTGGACCTGGAGGATAGCTAGAGTCCAGCTGAAGCTGTCACCTCCACGCAGGAGGGGCGGACACCGGACCCTGACTCCCCACATGCTCTGGATACAGGTGGTGGTCTTCCCGGACCTGGATAGGCAGCTGAAGGCCAGACAGCAGCAGGAAGGGGGTAAGTCCATGCCTGATCTGTGTACTATGTCTGACATGCTAATAGCAGTCTTTTGGCCTGGTCACACTTCCACATTACGTAGGTCTTGTAGTCCAATACTCAGGTCCCTCAATTGTGTGATGCGCCCTCCTCATCTCTTCCACAGGTGTGGCCCCTACAGTCTGTTGCTTGTGTCACTAGGGCACTGTGTCCCTGCAGACAGCTATGCTTCAGCTACCGGACAGCATCTGTTCCCGTGACTCTGTTGTGGGTCTCATGGGTGGGTCAATTGTTTACACAATGCCTGAGATCTGACATGTGATCTGCGTGTGCCCTTGAGATGTGTACCAATAGCTGGTCTGACTCGCACCATGTGGCTGGGGTATTCCAAACAAACCCATGCAGCAGGGGACTCCAATTTTGGGGCCTCAGGAGTTTGTATATCAAGTATGTCACACTTGCTTAGTCACCTGACTACTGTCCAGGACCAAACACTGTTTCACGTAGACCTGGCCAGTCATGCCTCCTCAAGTGCATTTAGAAACACTCTGTAATCCCACTCCTGTGTATGAAATTGCAGGTTGTGCTTAGTGACATGTGCCCTCAGGTGTCTGCCTCAGTGTCATTAGGGTGTGGCTTGTTGTTACGTACAACTGGGGTGTCCATGATTCAGAGGGTCAGCATGACATCTGAGATGTGACTGTGAGAGACAAGACCTGTGTGACATATAGGTGTGTGATCATCTGACAGCGCACAATGGTGTATGCAACTGTGTCCTTCATACAGCTGGGTTACATGCATGGTAGACTGTGATGTGTTAATGTACAGGGACTTGTGTTTGCAAAGACTCATATGTCTGATTTGCATGATGTGGGGTCTTCTGGGTCCTGTATATGTTGTTTGCATGGGATGGGCAAGTGCGCCGGTCATCTGCAGAGTTAGCTTTACCCCTGAGCTAGGATTGTGAGTCAGTGCATATTGTTGTTGTCTGGATGCCCTGCCCCTGTGACAGGAGACAGTGTTGACTGACTTTCAGGTCATTCCAGTGTCATGGCAATTAACTTGCTATGAGTGAACCTGCATTGTGTTCAGGTGTGCACCATGCACCCCATTGTGGCATTGCCCATCAGGATATGAGAACATCATAGTGTGTGTTGCTGGCATGCATCACAAGCATGTGAAATGAGTCTCTGCCCATCCCTTCATCAGGACACCTGTACTGAGTCAGTAGCAAGAGATGTGCTGTGTGTTTAGTGACATACTCCTACATGTTCACATGCATGTACAACTAATGTGTGGGTGGTGTATGTTGGCACATTGGGGTGTTAGCATCCAACATGCAACAGACATATGTGTGAAAGCTAAGGAGGGATATGTGTGCCATGGTTGATGTTGAGAATGACAATTGGCTTATTCTAAACAGTGTTGGCACTTTGAGCTGTGCTCAGCTGATGATGCCAGGGCTTGCCCTGTGATGTGAAGTACTCACTGTGGTGTGTGCAGTTGGTGCAGGTGACCGATGTTGTTCTTTTACTTCCTATTCCTATCCAGATACATCCACGGCCACAGGAGGGGACAGCTCCACGGACCAGGAGGAGCCACAGAGCCTTACAGGGACAGAAGGAGAGGAGTTGGGGGGACCCAGTGGCACGGAGGGTGAGCGGAGTCACACAGAGGAGTCGTCAGCACCATCCCCCCAGCTGAGGGCCACAGCAGCTCGGAGGATGACTCTCTTGTGGAGGCAGGTGTCAGCAGCCACCCAACCCCAGCTAGTGAGGCTGTCCCCGCCACCTCCACCACCAACACCACCACCACCCTCCCATCGACTCCCATCCCAGAGGTCCCTGTAGGCTCCTGTGTTTGTGAGCATGTCTCCTTTGTGCCAGGCACTGCACCCCCTGCCCCTGTGTCCCCTGCTCCCCTGAGTGAGGAATCTGTGGACTTACTTAGACAGATCCATGTAGGGCAGACATCGATGCTGAAGGTCCTCCATGCACACACAAGTCTGTTGACATAACTGGTGTCATTCATGGAGGGCATTTCCTCGGGCATGTCTGCCCTACAGAGGACCAATCAGTCCTTTGCCTCCTCCCTGATGGCAGCAGTGTCCCTCCTCCAACAGTCCCGCACCCCTCCTACCCCTGCACCACCTATGATTCCTAGCAGCCTACCTGTCCCAAGCACACAAACACCCAAACCAAGGTCTAGACGTGCACACAAGCAAGCGCAGGGGACTGATACCACACTCACAGGGGCTGGTTTGCAGACACACCCACAGTAATCCACAATCACTCCGCAGTCCTCCAAGACCTCTCCCTCCCAGCCCCCTTTCCTTGCATCACCTGCAACCCCATCTCCCCAGAAGCTCTTCCTTTGTGACCTTTGCCTCTTCCCCACCAACCCAGCAGATCCTGATTACAAGGGAAAGAGGAAGTCCCCACACACGGAGGGGAGTGCCCCTCACACCCGGACACCCTCCCCCAGGCCCAGTCAGACTGAGACCCCCCACCCGCAGGTCACCCTGGCGCTGGAAGAGCAAGACCCCCCTGCCACCATGCAGCTCCAAGGCAAAGTCTCCGTCCTCCATCCCCCAAGCCACCACTCCAGAGGTTCCCCCGCCAATCCCTGCCCTGGGTTCCCCCATCCACAGATACACCATCCCCAAAATGCTACGGCCATTCCCCCTAGCACTTACTCCTCCACACCTGGTCAGATGGTTAGTGCCACTGATGTGGGGACTGTGTCCCCCCTGCCTTGCCGACCTCACCTGCCCCCCATTCCGCTCCCATGGATGTAGGCACTGCAGTGGAGTCCACGACCATCCCATCTGACTTGGGCACTGCAGTGGTGACCCAATCCACTCCATCTGACCTGCCCACTGGAGTTGTGCTGGCACCCACCCCATCTGACTTGTGCCCCATAGTTGTGACAGCACCAACCACTTCAGTCAGCTCCACTGCAGTTGCAAGTGTCTCGCCTGCATCCACCACCTCTTCACTGCCTCCTTCTGCTGCGCCCTGATCCTGTCCCTGCGGTGTCTGGCCTGCCCCCATGTATGCCCCTCCGAGGGGATGACCCCGGTCCTTAGCACTGCAGGCAAGCAAGGTGTGACAGTTGTCACTCTACTTCACTCCTTGGCATTGGACATGGACTGGCCATTGGCCTTTTGTTTGAACAGACGTTTAACTTTTAATATGCCGAATAAAGCTTTTTTCTTTATTCCTGTGAACATGATTTAGCTATACATTATGTTGGTGATGCTTGCCGCCATTGCTGCCATTGCAGGCAGCATTGGCGAAGTTTGGGTTCGGCCCGGGGTTCATCGGTTGGGTGAAATTGCTTTATGATAACCCACTGGCACAGGTGGTGGTCAACGGACGGGTGTCGGCTCCTTTTGCTTTGGGTAGGGGCACGCGACAGGGATGTCCGTTGTCGGCTCTTCTCTTTGCGCTTTGTTTGGAGCCCCTTGCGGAGTGGCTGCGGTGGCACCCTTCGATGCGTGGCCTTAGATGGACGCCGGAGTACGAGGATCGTGTCTCCCTATATGCGGACGATATCCTCTTGTATCTTGCATCTCGCGCAAATCGCTCATTGTATTGGTGGATGTGTTGAGCTCCTTTGGTCGCAACTCCGGATTGGTCATTAACTGGGCTAAGTCTTGTGTGTACGTTCTCTCCGGGGAGGCCCCCCCCCTTCCGCGGGGGTGCCCTATCCAGGTTGCGCAGTCGGGGTTTAAGTATTTGGGAATCTTTATAACCCTAGACCCGGTGGCCCGGTATGAGCGGAATCTTCTCCCCCCCCTTCAGCGCCTAAGGGCGGATGTGGCGGGTTGGCGGCGGCTGCCGCTCTCGCCGCTCGGCCGGGCGGCGTTGTTCAAAATGATGTCGCTGCCACGCTTTTTGTACGCCCTACAGAACACTGTGGACGTAGTGCCGGCCCTCTATTTTCGGGAGGTGGAGTGTCTTCAGCGTCGATTGTTTTGGGATGGGCGGCCGCGGATCGCTCTCGCCAAACTAACCCTACCGTGGTACGATGGGGGGGGGTCACTCTCCCTGATATTAAACGATATTATTGGGCCTCCCAGTTGGCTGCTGTCAATCACGGGATGTATGGGCCTGCTTTGAACCCGGCTTTTGAGATGGACAAATTGTTATTGCCAAGCGGGGATTATAATCGAGCACTATACTCGGGGTCCCTTGATGCGCGATTGACAGGCCCGACGCGGGTCGCGGTGCAGGTGTGGCATGCAGCCAATGCGGCGATGGGGTGGAGGGATCGCTTGACTCGGGCAACGCCATTGTACGCTTCCCGGCGTTTGGGTTATCTGTGTACTACGAAAGGCTTTGAGAAATGGGATATGATTGGTATCAGCAAGGTAGGGGATCTCTGGACGAAAGGGAAATTTAAGACGTTCGACATGCTCAAAACCGAATATCAGTTGAACGATAGGGAATACTTTCAGTACGCTCAGGTTCATCACGCCTTGTGTTCCGTATTCCCGGACGTTGCGGCTATTCCGGAATCCTCCCCGTTGGAAGATAGAGTATTGGACGGCTATGTGCCAGATAGCACCATTTCGCTGATTTATAAGAAGCTTATCAATGATCGAATGGGTTTGCTGACCTCATTGCGGGAGACATGGATTGCCGACGGTTTGGAACTTGACGACGAGGATTGGGTGTCAGCGGTGGCCTCCCCGAAAGAGGTGGCTATCCCGGCCCGCTTGCGTTTCGTCCAGCTTAAGATACTTCATAGAGTGTACGTCACGGGGCCTGGTTTGATGCGTATGGGGTATTCGGTGGATGGTCTGTGTAAGCGAGGCTGTGGACTACTGGGGACTTTCCTCCATATCCTGTGGGAGTGTCCGGAGGTGACTCGGTTTTGGTGTAGAGTGCATGCGGTGTTAGAAGAAGTCACGCATGTTGCCTTGTTGCCGGAGGCACGGAGATGTTTGCTGAATGTCTGGGAGCCGACTGATTACAATGTGATGCAAATGCAGTGGGTGACTCTGGGCTATATGGTAGCGAAGCGTGACATTGCACAACTGTGGGGCTCCCAGAGGCCACCAACGGTCTCAGCGTGGAAGGAACACATGGACTGGTGTATGTTCAGAGAGAAAACGGTGTATGTGGTGAGAGGCAAGCCTGGGAAGTGGATTAAGGTGTGGGGTCCCTGGAACTCCTATCGTGGAGGTATTTGCGCCCCGCCCCAGACGCGAGAGATGGATGCTGCTCTGTCTCCCTAGCCCGCGCATTCCTCTATGCTCCTGCGCCATGTGCATTTGGTTTCTTCTGCCTGCCCCCCCCCTCTTTCTCCCTGGGTTTGATGACCTCTTCGATACGGGGAGCACATGTTACTACTATTGACCTCCTCTGCCTTGTGTGTGTGATGTTTTTCGTTTGGGGTTTCTTTTTTTTTAAATATGAAACCTTTCTTTGCTTGTCTATGGACTGCGGCTGCGGCTGGCTGAGTTGATTAGCACTCCAGTAGCTCTCTTATTGCTTCACCGATGTGGTTGTTAAGATGTGTCTATGCTTATAGTGTGCATTAGCGGCCGGCCTGTTGGTTGTAGGCCCATACTTGTATGTCTCTGAAACTGTAATAAAGGTTTTAAAAAAAAAAAAAAAAACATGCCATTGCACCTGTAAGGCTTGGTTTCCAATGCTGAATACTGATGTGTTGCTGTGAGGTACTCCCTGCGGTCCATGAGATATGTATCCTATTCTGGTGGGTATCCATGTCATCCTTTGCAGCTACCTGGGTGTGTCAGGATCAACTATTTGTGGACATCTCTGTGACCATTTCATTTGCATGCTCACATCTCTGGCTTGCACCCATGCTGATATGATGTGCTTCCCATTGTCCAATTTGTCACTTCCACAGACTTTGTGCGCATCAACACTGGACCTACGGGTGTGGGCATCATTGGTATAGGAGCAACTGGGTCCTCTGTGCAACTTGCTAGACATATGTTTTGGGTATGTGCAGATGGCTTAGGGGAGACTCATGTACCCAGGCTGTTGTGACCAGAGCCTTAATTGTGTAGGTACATGATGGCTGACTGACCAAGTGTTCTGCAGACATGAGTGAGACGTGCGGTGAATATGTTTTGCACAGCTGGGCTTCCACAGGACTTGGGTCCCCTCAAGTAAGTGTGTTGTCCCGTGACATAGCCTGGGCCCATGGTGTGTGTTGTATGAGCATGTGTGTGTGTCCACATCCCTGTTCATACACAGACAGTGTTCCCTTGATATATTCCTGTTGGTGATGCTTGCTGAGTGGTACTGGGTTCATCCCACTACTTTTCCAATGGGCTACCAGATGTGTGGGTGTATGACACACTACTGTTAATTGGTGTATCATCATTGGGATTTGTCAGTTCTGAGTGGTGATGAGGTTGTCAGACACAGATGGGACACAGTCAGGGTTTCCCAAGGCACCCGTTTATTTGCTAAATCATGTAGTTGTCCCTAGGTGGTACCTTTCAGTGATTGAGACATTTGTATGTGTGTGTGACTGCTCCCACTTGTCGGGTTCATGGCTGCAATGCTGGCAGGTGTCAGCATGTGTGCCTTGTGGTCCTCCTTGGCTTCTGCATTGTCCTAGGACAGTGGCAGGGATTCTGAAGGTTACGTGAGCTTTGAGGTCATGGCCATGTACCGCATACTGTGCAGTATGTCTGTCATTCCCCATGGTTGTAAACTGTCCTTGTGTGATGTGTCTGTACACCTTAGTTCCTCCCAACATTCCTGTGTTTGTCATGGGTGCATGTGCAATGTCACCTGTCCATGAGGGCTTCACAGATATACATTGTTGCAGTTCAGGGTGTGTGGTGTTGAGGGTGGACGGATGTAAATGTTTGCATGGATGGTCCCCTACCTCCCGTTTGTCCGTGGATGAGGGGCCATGCTGAGTGATTTGTGTGTGTGTACGTGTGATGTACATTTGTGGAACAGGACACATGTCTGGGTTTCCCAGTTTGTACGACATCTGCCTTTGTCATCACAGTGGAGGTGTCATGCATGCTTGTGTCACCCCAATGTCTGGTCCCTGGGGGTAGTGCTGTTGTGTGTCAGTCTCTTGCTGTGTTAGTTGGTGTTCAGTTCAGCTTGTGTCACATGTGTCTGTTGTGCTCCAGCTCATCGCCCAATGCCTGATTGCCCACTAAGGGTGTCCCAATGATGGTTTACTTTTGTATGGCACTGTGTCCACATCTGTGTCACTGTGGTTCAGCCCCCCTCATGTGTTGTGTAGTTGCCTGGGGATACTGTGACACACACACACACACACACATGCTGTGTCAGATGTGCAGTGTGAGGTTGCCTGTTTGTGTTTGTGCATCAGTGCCAGTGCATTGGTATTGCTGTTGTGGGCCTTTGTCTGGATGCTGTTTCTGTGATTTTGCCTGCTGTCCCTGTGAGTCATAGCACATAATTATGCACATTCATCCTGGTTGTTAGGTGCCATTGCTGGCATGGAATGAGAGTTTGTGAGCTGACACCTACAGTCTACACATGTTGTTTTGATTAGTGTGTCTACTTTCGAGATGTGTGCATGCTTGGTGATGGTCACTTCTGCTCTTGTGTCATTGTACACTGCATGCATTGTTAGCCCCCATGTGTGGTGCTTGTCTGCACATGGCCGAGAGTGTGTTATGTTTTCACATCACTGTTAGCCTCACCACATCTCTGTGGGAATAGGACACAACCACTAGTTTGCCACAGAAGTGTTTAATGTGTTGGGAGCAGGGATCATACATGCTGTTTGTTATTTGCAGCTTTGACCATGATGACACTTACGTTTTGGTCACTGTGATGAGGGGGGGTTTAGTCCCCATCACCACAATGCTCAACATCTGCTGCAGTTTGGAAGCCCCCACTTAACTTCTGTTCTACACAGTGAGGGGGTGTTCTTTTTACATTGCCACAGTGCTATAGTGATGCTTGCCTTGTGTATGGCACACTCATGTGTTGGTCACACATGTGCTGTTAGTTACATTGTATGTTCGAAGTCATAATCACTGTTGTGGGCATTTGTCACAGACTACACACTGTTGTCATGATGTTAGGGGGGATGTATTTTGCTGATATACCTGATGTTGGAGTATGCTGAATGTGTGGCGCATCACCCATCATATGGCTGGGTGTGACAGGGGTAATGGGCAGCATATGCCCTATGGGTGCGGGTGGCAGTAGTGATGGGCAACAGGTCCCCTATGTGTGGGGGTGGCAGTAGTGATGGGCAACATGGTCCCTATGGCTGGGGGTGGCAGTAGTGATGAGCAACATAAGCCCTATGGCTGGGGGTGGCAGTAGTGATGGGCAACATAAGCCCTATGAGTGGGGGTGGCAGTAGTGATGGGCAACAGGTCCCCTATGGGTGGGGGTGGCAGGGGTGATGGACAATATTAGCCCTATGGCTGGGGGTGGAAGTAGTGATGGGCAACATAAGCCCTATGGCTGGGGGTGGCAGAAGTGATGGGCAACATAGTCCTTATGGGTGGGGGTGGCAGTAGTGATGGGCAACAGGTCCCCTATGAGTGGGGGTGGCAGTAGTGATGGGCAACAGGTCCCCTATGGGTGGGGGTGGCAGGGATGATGGGCAACATTAGCCCTATGGCTGGGGGTGGCAGTAGTGATGGGCAACATAAGCCCTATGGCTGGGGGTGGCAGTAGTGATGGGCAACATAAGCCCTATGGCTGGGGGTAGCAGTAGTGATGGGCAACAGGTCCCCTATGAGTGGGGGTGGCAGTAGTGATGGGCAACAGGTCCCCTATGGGTGGGAGTGGCAGGGGTGATGTGCAACATTAGCCCTATGGCTGGGGGGGCAGTAGTGATGCGCAACATAAGCCCTGTGGCTGGGGGTGGCAGTAGTGATGGGCAACCGGTCCCCTATGAGTGGGGGTGGCAGTAGTGATGGGCAACAGGTCCCCTATGGGTGGGGGTGGCAGGGGTGATGGGCAACATTAGCCCTATGGCTGGAGGTGGCAGTAGTGATGGGCAACATAAGCCCTATGGCTGGGGGTGGCAGAAGTGATGGGCAACATAGTCCCTATGGGTGGGGGTGGCAGTAGTGATGGGCAACCGGTCCCCTATGAGTGGGGGTGGCAGTAGTGATGGGCAACAGGTCCCCTATGGGTGGGGGTGGCAGGGGTGATGGGCAACATTAGCCCTATGGCTGGAGGTGGCAGTAGTGATGGGCAACATAAGCCCTATGGCTGGGGGTGGCAGTAGTGATGGGCAACAGGTCTCCTATGAGTGGGGGTGGTAGTAGAGATGGGCAACAGGTCCCCTATGAGTGGGGGTGGCAGTAGTGATGGGCAACAGGTCCCCTATGGGTGGGGGTGGCAGGGGTGATGGGCAACATTAGCCCTATGGCTGGGTTTGGCAGTAGTGATGGGCAACATCAGCCCTATGGCTGGGGGTGGCAGTAGTGATGGGCAACATAGTCCCTATGGGTGGGGGTGGCAGTAGTGATGGGCAACCGGTCCCCTTTGTGTAGGGGTGGCAGTAGTGATGGGCAACAGGTCCCCTATGGGTGAGGGTGGCAGTAGTGATGGGCAACATAAGCCCTATGGCTGGGGGTGGCAGTAGTGATGGGCAACATAAGCCCTATGGCTCGGGGTGGCAGTAGTGATGGGCAACAGGTCCCCTATGAGTGGGGGTGGCAGTAGTGATGGGCAACAGGTCCCCTATGAGTGGGGGTGGCAGTAGTGATTGGCAACAGGTCCCCTATGGGTGGGGGTGGCAGGGGTGATGGGCAACATTAGCCCTATGGGTGGGGGTGGCAGTAGTGTTGGGCAACATAGTCCCTATGGGTGGGGGTAGCAGTAGTGATGGGCAACAGCTCCCCTATGGGTGGGGGTGTTAGTGGTGCTGGCCATGAAACCCCTATGGTGGGCTGTTGTTAGTGGCCAGGATGTAGATCCCCCGTGTGTGTGTGCCATTGTGCGGGTACGTGTCGTTTATGTGGTAGGTGTCTGACTTACCGCCTACGCCGTCGGCATCGGTTCCTGAGCCGGTCATAGATGTAGAGTACTGGTATGACCTGTGCGATGGGCTTCATGATGTGTTTGTGTCGTACACGCTGCTTGTTGCTCCGTCTCGTACCCGCTGCAAGCTTGTCCGTCTCGTAGCCGTGGATTGAGTTGTGGCGCGAATCATAGCTGATATGCTTGTTTTCCGGATGCTGTGACGTCCCGTATGTGGCGACCCGTCCGGCGCGTAGGAAGTACGCATCGTACTTGTCATGTCGGAAACTGCTATGGATACTGCTTCCGGGTGACTCGGTTCAGCGTTAGGAGTTACGCCTCGGACGGAGAATGGAGCTTGAATCACAGCCTACGTGTCGGTCATGTTTTTGGCAGTTATGCGCATCGTACTTCCTCTACAGGACGGACCGGCTACGGGTACGTGTTGGTTGCACGGTAAGGCTATGGACAGCTCTCGGAGAGCTGTCTGACCCGATATCGGAATCGGCCCCTAAGAGTAAGAAAATCTGGCAGGAATTAGTGGATATCAGGAAAGTGCAAAAGGCAACATTGTATCTTATGAAGAATAATGAATACTACAATAATGTGTATGTGGAAGAAGAAGAAATACTTTTAGGGGATGATAGTGAAATGTCAAGTGGTCAAATTGAGAAAGTGGAAATATCCAAAAGTGAAGAAATTAATGAACATTATAGTGTACATCCTTTAAATTCTAAAGAAGTGTTGGTGAATACTATTGAATTATTCCAAATGAAGAAAGCAAAGGGGAATCCCTTGAGTGTTTGGGAAAAGAGTTTGGAAGCTCGTTGTTGTCCCCAGCTGTTCCCAACTGGAAAAGGTGGACGATATGACGAACGATCAATACAGATTCCTGCATCAGAATATCGGACAAGATTGTATGCAGAAGATTTCGACAATGTATCCCATATAAATGTCATCTTTTGTTTGAGAGTGACTTGTCTGGACTTTCATATGCAGTCAACCATATATTAAAAACATGAGTACATCTTCAAAATATTTCTGCAAAAGAATTTATGGAAAAAGTACATCAGAGAGATGATCATTTGGAATCTCAACTGATTAATTTGATGGCGTGTCAGCGTGGTACTAATGAGTATTGGTATCGTCGTCATGGAGAACTTAAATGCATGCTAAGGAATTTAGGAACTCCAACGTGGTTTGTTACACTAAGCTGTGCTGAATACGCATGAGGTGATTTACTTCAATTTCTTCGAGAAGCAAATTCAAACATTTAAAACATTGAATTCAAGACTCCTGGACAATTGTGTTCTTTGGATCCTGTAAATGTATGCAGATATTTCAATCATACGTTTGAAGCTATGATGTCTTTTATCTGCAACAAAAAGAATCCTCCTTTTGGAGAAGTTATTGATTTCTTTTGGAGAAAGGAGTATCAAGCTTGAGGTGATCCTCATATACATATGCTTCTATGGAGCAAGGATGCACCCAAATTTTGAACTGATTCGGATGACACTGGTTTATCCTTAATTGAAGATTATGTTACATGTGCTATACCGAAAAGAAAACAAGAAAATACCTTAAAGCAACAAGTGTTACGATTCCAAAGTCATCGATGTGGAAAATACTGTCGACGGAAATACAAGTCGAAGGAAAAGTTTTATACCAAATGTTGTTTTGGATTTCCACGTCCAGTAATATCCAAAGGAAGAGTGAACAGTTTCATGTCAGCGGTGGGACATACCATCACTGGAAAATCTCCCAAAAATATGACAATTGAGAAGAAGTGAAGAATCAAAGTATATAAATGTTTATAATCCAGTTATTCTATCAATGTGGAATGCTAATATGGATATCCATTAAGTTGCAGATAATTCCATTGCTGTGGCCTGGTATGTAACATCATACATAACAAAATCAGAAAAGAAGGAGTTGAAAGAAATGTGGGAAGAAATATCCCATGAGAAGACTCTCAGTAAGAAATTGGTACAGCTTTAGTTTGAAGATGCTGTCACATCGAGAAATTAGATCGAACGAATGTTCGGATCGGTTATCGTCTGCAAGTTTATATTCAAAGTCAAGAGGAATTATTTGGGTTAGTCTAGATCTTGCTGCAACGCGAAATCGAGTACTTAAATCTATATAGTAAATTGAATACTTAGCATTAAATGAACCGGAAAACACAGATATAGTCAAAACAAACATGTTGGATACATACTATCCAAATAGAAGTCTTCATCTTGAGAACATATGTCTCTACGAAGTACTGCAATATTACAGTTTTAAGAGAAATACTACAGAGAATATAAATGAAGGAAAATATGCAGTGATTGGTTCAGAAGGATGTTTGGTGAAACATGCTAAAGGAAATCTCATTAATCATAGAAAACTGAGCTGTGATACTCCTGATAAAAGAGAATTTTACTATTTAGCACTTTTACAACTCTTCACACCTTGGCGTACGGAACTGGAATTACTTGGAGATTTTGAGTGCTATGAAGATTCTTTCAATGCATGTAAAGACAGCATTGAATGCACAGTTTTTACAATTTATCTCAAAATGTTGAATGAAGAAATCGATCAAGAAGCTACTATTGCAGCAGAGATTGCAGGAGACAGTTCTGAAGATAGTCAAAGTTCTGCTCCACTCAGTCAGGATCCTCTAGGAGAAACATTGAAAATGAAACAGCCATCGCCATGAGTGAGGTGGAAACAGCAATGCATCAAGCTCAAGAAGATATGATGTATTTGGGAATCTTGGAAGAGCAACCAAATTTTGAACAGAAAAAAATATAACAGCAAGTGAAACAACAGATCGACCATGGTTTTCTTCATGAAAAGAAAGAATGCACATCATTTCAACCTATCCGAATGTATGTCAGTGGTCAAGCTGGTACAGGAAAAAGTTTCTTAAAGTGTTGACCGGTTATCTACACAAAACAACGGGCTCAGATTTGTCTTGTGTTGTAACTGCTCCAACTGGATCGGCAGCACACAACATTAAAGGAATTACATTGCATAGTTTACTAATGCTACCTGTAGAGCATGGAAATAAATTGGAAAATCACAATCTATCTGGAGAAGCTTGTTATGAAGTTTCAAGAGTGCTAAAGAAAATGAAACTTCTAATTATTGATGAGGTGAGCATGGTCTCAAACGTAATGCTTGCCTTTGTGCATTTAAGAATGCAGCAAGTTTTTAAAACAGAATACGATGTGTTATTTGGAGGAAAACATGTCATCGTTTTTGGTGATCTACTTCAACTTACTCCTGTAAAAGGACAACCAGTATTTAAAACACGTCTGCATGAAGACACCAGAAAGTCTTTGGGAAGCATTGGAAACATTAACATTTGGTCACATTTTGAACACAAAGAACTTATTTAAAATATGCGACAGGCAAATTATATAGATTATGGAACTATTCTTCAAGATATAAGAATTGGAGTATTGACAGAACATGGCAAACAAGCTTTGGAAAGTCGTCTACTTACTACCTTGTTTGCAAATGAAAATATAGTTCCTGAAAAAATATACAAGAAAATTGCAGAAAAAAAATCTGTGATCTGCCTAATGCCAACACTGCGAGAGTGTTCTACATTCAATGAAGAACTTTTAAAGCTTGACAATGAACCAATAATAAAAATGGAAGCGATTGATAAAATAGAGCATGGGGGAGTTACTATTATTTTAACAGAAAAATTACAAACAAAATTGGATACTATCTTAAAACTGCTGGTTTAGAAAAAAAACTTATATGCAGGTGTAAACTTTAGGGTCATTTTACGGCGTAATTTGAATGTGGAAAAAAGTTTAGTAAATGGAGCAATGGGAAAAGTGGGTGGAGATGAGAGATGGGATTGAATCTTTGAAAATCAAATTTGATCAGATTGAAGAAGTAAAGCAAATTGGTCGTTGTTCTGCTCGTTGTTTGCTAGTTAAAAGATTTGTAAGTTCGTAGGAAACAGTTTCCTCTTTCTTTGGCATATGTGGTGACTATTCATAAATCTCAAGGTTTAAGTGTAGACAAAGCTTTGGTAAACATTGGGAGTACCGTATTTAAAGAGGGTATGGCATATGTTGCTTTGTCCCGAGTCAGAACTTTATCTGGATTGTATTTGATTGATTTTGATGAGAGAAAGATTAGTGCAGATTCAAATTGTGTAAGAGAGTATAATCGGTTAAGAAGACTATATGCTCACAATTTAGGTAAATATCCTGTATATGAAAAGCGTGTAGTTGTTTAAAAACGGAGATATGAGAATATCTGTAGTGAAGTTAAATAGAAGAAAAAAATCAAGATAATTTTGAGATTCCAAGCACAAAGCACAAGGAGACTATTGAAGAGATTGTTGGATATCAATTAGAAAATAGTTCAGGTATCAACTGCTATGCAAATGTAGTGGTAAATGTTGTATTTTCTTTAGAATGCCTGCAACAGCAAATTATGGAGCATCGAGAAAAACGGTTTTGTTCTTTGTTGCATTCTATATTTGAAAAATTGAAAACTGTTAAAAGTAAAATCCAAAGTGTTTCTGATATTCGGAATCTTCTGGATGTATATGTAGTGGTTTTACACAATTTACACAGAATGTCCAACAAGATGCTCAGGAATTTCTAATGTATATGCTTGCAGTATTGGAAGATGAAGGAATAGAAATTGAAAATCTATTTGGACTTCGTTATAAATGGCAACATGAATGTGAAAATTGTAGATTTACTTCTACCACTAACATAGACACTGAGAGGTTCATATATTTGACAATACCAGACTGTTAAACAGTGTCTTTCAACAAATTAGTTAAAGCAGCATATCAAAACATGGAGTGTAGCCAATGCAAATCAGAAATGTTATCAACATTATTTATAGAAAGATTTGGAGAATATATAATTTTAATGATACAACGTTGTACAGCTGATGGAAGAAAATTGGAAACTTTAATTAAAAATGTTGTAGCAAGTCAACTATCATTATCAGGAAGAACTTTTGTAGCAGCAGCAATTATTTTCCAGGATGGACCTTCTACAACATCTGGACATTTCACAGTCTATTTAAAATGCAATAAAGGATGGACATATTGTAATGATGCTCATTTGGTTTTTAAATATCGTTTGCCTAAGGAATTACCAAATTCATACCTAATATTTTTAAAGCCAAAGTTCTGAGAACATAGAGGCCCATTAGTATGTTGGGCGGATTGCCACCGCCCGCATGGCGGTGGCGATCCGCCCGACATTTTCTCCCGCCCACCTGCCAATACCCCCCACCATATTACTATGGCGGGGGGACCCCAGTGGATGGAAAGACCGTCCGCTGGTTTTCCACTGGTAGGCAATCCGCCCGATTGCCTACCGAGCGGAAAAGTTGTTGATATGGTGGCGGTGTCTGTTAGACACCGCCATCCATATCAGGATGCACGCGGGGATTTGCCTTTCCGTGGCGGCGTTGCCGTTTTTCACATTGGGGGCCCGTAGCGGGCCCCCAGGTAATTTTGGGGGGTGGGGGGTGCACATGGGGATACCTATGTTACCCCCCTGCATTTGCATGTACAACGTGGCCTGTCACGTTGTTCATGCGAATGCGCAACTTGCATTTTTGGCATTGTGGCGGGTGGTGCTTTCTGCACAGCCCACAGCAATGTTAAAAATGCGGGATGCGCCCGCCAGTGTGGCAGGCGCATCCTATTTGTATCTGCGGGACCACCGCATGCACTGCAGGCGGGGGCTATGGCGGGCGGACAAAGTCCGCCAGCCATGCTAATGGTGCCCATAATTCGTTCTATTGGGAAAATGTTAATATGTATTAATACCAATACTTTGGACAATTTCATTATGAAGGATTTCAGGAATATCATTTGGGCTACAGGAAAGATATTACTATAAATTAAGCTGTTTTTCAGAGATAATCTGTCAGCAAATATTTTAAAAGACATCATTTAGAGTCAATGGCTATTGTTAAAGAATTGTTGATTAAATTATTGTTTATCTTCTTTGATATTATATTGACAAAATTCTCTTAGAAAGAAGCCTTTTATACATACGAGAGTTGCATTATATACTGTATTATTGAGGATGTTATTTATATGCAATGTGCAGAGATAGTTGAATATGCCTCCGCCAATTGGGCGATGAGCGCTCTTACAGGGCTCTAAGCCATGATCCTACTGATAGACTGCTTAAATCTATCGGTGAAATCACTGAAGAAGCTCTCTGTGAAGGGTGGATCACCAACCATGAAGCACAATTCCTTCAGACCAAATTTCCCGTCATTCCTTATTTTTATGTACTGCCCAAGGTACACAAGGCCCAGAGACCTCCACCTGGGCGACCAATCATCTCGGGACAGGGTTCCCTTCTGGAACCACTTTCCACGTTTGTGGACCACTTCCTAAGACCTATTGTCCAGAAGATGCCAACGTATCTGCAGGATACCAAGGATGTCCTGCGACTGCTCCCTACGGTAGAGTTCGACATGGAACAAGACTTTTTAGTCTCTTTCGATGTCGAATCTCTATATACATCAATTCCCCAAGACGAGACACTGGACACAATACGATCTATTCTTGAGGGTACCGACTTGCAGTCTATTACACCTGTACCCTTCATTATGACGCTGGCCAGAATGGCGATGAAGGAGAATTTCTTCAAATTCGAGAATACCATCTATCTGCAAACGTCGGGGACCAGCATGGGCAGTGTTTTCGCGCCCAGCTTAGCGAATCTATACGTCCATGCGTTTGAGCAGGAACACGTCCTTTCTCCCACCAACCCCTTTTTTTCATCAATCCGCTTATGGAAGCGGTATATTGATGATGTTTTGGTGGTATGGAGAGGAGACCGACAGTCCATCGGCCATTTTCATCAGTGGCTTAACTCACGAAATGAATACCTGAAGTTCACGGTAGAAGTAAACAAGAGCCGTTTGGCATTTCTGGACCTATCGATTTTTGTAACCCCTGAGGGCTTAGGCAGTGAACTATACCGCAAGCCGATGGCACGCAATTCACTTTTGCGTTACGACAGTCAGCACCCTAAGGCCCTTAGGGATAATTTACCCTATGGCCAGTTTCTAAGGGTACGTAGGAACTGTTCAACAACAGATGGCTTTACCAAACATGCCAATTTACTTTCAGAGCAACTTATGGAGAGAAACTATCCCCGCAAGTTGGTCAAACGATCTCTTAAAAGGGCCTCGAATAACAATCGGGAAGCTCTGTTGGAACCACCTGTACCTAAGCCACCACTGGAACGTCTCACGATGGTCAGCACTTTTTGCACACTATCCAACGACATAAAGAGAAGCATCAAAAAACACTGGAGGATATTAAATAGTTGCCAGGAGAAAATAGCGATGCCCCTCTTTGCTTTCAAAAGATCAGGCAATATCAAGGACAGATTGGTCCATACACGACCACCAACTGGGCCCAGTAGACCATTAGGTACTTTATGGGACCTTCCTGCAGTGACGGGACACCATCCTTGTGGGGTTTGTTCAGTGTGTCCACAGACTACCAAGAGTTCTTCGGTTGATATTGGGACCGACAGACCCTGGTTGCAGACTCAGTTCACAAACTGCAACAGCAGTAATGTTATCTATTTACTTACATGCCCGTGCAAGATGAGGTATGTGGGTATGACCACCCGAAAGGTGAGACTACGTATGTCAGAGCATAAGAGCACCTTTAGGTGCCGTAAAACCAACACAAAACTCACCAGACATTTCACAGAAGCCAATCACACTGCTGATGATTTTCACTGGACAATACTGGAGAAACCGATCATTCCACAACACGCCAGTGATGTCTCCAGGTTTCTATTCACCAAAGAGCAAAGATGGGTGTATAGGCTATGTTGTGACACCTTGGGCTTAAATGATGAAATCCCATGGACGAGTATCCAACAGTGAGGAGTGGCGTCATACAACTTTGCGGTGTATTGGTATGATGCCTCGTGGCTTTCCAGTTCCAATGTTTCTCTTTTGTCAAATTGGATAAAGAATCAACCCCGGCTAGTCGCTAAATCATGGTGTTTACCACTGGGACTTTGACAGGGAACACTAGCTGTGAACCACTGCAATAGTAACACCGGGGGGCCCACGAATCTTTGATTTCTGCGGGACAATAGTATGTAAATGAGTCTTTTACAATACACTATACTACCTAATAACCAGAAAATGAGTAACACTAGATGTTAACTATTTTTAAATTAGCAGAGAGGAGCTTATTTATACCCTTGCGTGATACCAGCATGAAAGCAAGTGGTTAATTAAATATGGTGAGCATTAAGGACATCACCCAAAAGCAAAGTATATTTAACGAACTTTTTTCACACTGTAACGCTATCAGGGACCTTATAACCGAACAGGTGATGGTAGTGATTTGGGTCCCTCGGATCCACTCGATTTTGGAACAAATACAGAGTAAAACTGCAGTTTGGATGGTGGATCGAGGGTTAAATAAAAAGGCTACCCCACACCCACAGTAGTCTGCATTTTTCAGGCTTTGCACGCAGTCAACCTCCAAGCGCGTTTACAGAGATCAACTACATCCCCCATAAGGCATGCCGTTTTCTGTAGTTTCACTAACTCAGACTTGCTGCCTATCGCAACTTCCAGACATGCAGCGGAAGGCGCGAAACTTTAGACTACATTTCCCATGAGGCATGCTATTTTCGCTGTAGTTTTATCTATTTGGACACGGCGGCCGCCGTAGTCTTCTGCCAATTAGCGTAAGGTGTGTCCTACGTGACGAGAGTATTTGTACACTCTCCCCGTTCCGGTACGTTGCCTCCCACCCTGCTTAGGAAAGCTAGGGGCAACGACGGACAGGTAAGCTGTACTGCATTCAAATCGAGCGTGCTAATCTCGGGCTTTTCCTTTTCATTCATTAGTTTGTTGAGGAGAGTTGATACGAGGTATACTTACAAGCGCGCCTTACTATCTAGAACAGAGATAACTTAGCAGAATGGTTGCCTCTTCTTTTCCATAGTTTTTAAAGAGACAGATGACGATTGGCTCTGGCCTCTTACTAGCTAGGGACACTAACCAGCCTATATATTTTGTATTTTTAATAACAACACCATTTCAAGGAGTTGATTCACTAGAGGGGCTATTGGCACTTATGGGAGTACACTTTTTTGGGGGTTAGGAGTTCGCTACGTTTTCACGTAGCACATTCGAACAGCTAGGAGTACATTTTGGCTTTTAGCTGTCCCCATGTAGTTTTAATTAATTACAAAATGAATAAATACCAAAAAAAGTCGTTTTTGTCTTTCTTCACCCACGATGCAGAGCGGGGCCTCATTAACCTGAGCCAGGTTCCGGGGTAGGTGAGGTGCAATCCCTGATCACGTTGGGTAAGCATTGCGCTTTATCTTTCATAGCAATGAACCAGGCACTTTTATGTTTAATTTTGCTTGTATATAGACGGCACATTATTTCTAAAATGAACTTACTATGTGTGTTAACTGTCCTTTCTCCTCAGGTGACGCTAGCACCTTGTGATATAGAGGATTAGGACACAAGTGAGGTTGTATTGATTACCTCTTCTTATGCTAAGGTTTCACACTTTATATTTTCACCTTTTGGAATCCATCTTTTTGAATGCAGTAGCACTAAGTTATATAGGTCCTGAAGAAAGCCTTGGGCCATAATCCCGCGCAGGCTGAAACATGTTGACCCTCATTCAACAGTGACTAGCTGGCACTGCTTGATATATATTATTATTTTTTTGTTCACGCACCCTTTTAATTGAGATGTGTAGAAATGAGTGAATTATATCATACTCTTCACACAATCTCTTTTTAAACTTCACATCTTTCTTTGCACTGCACTCTTTCTGTCTGGTGGTCATAGTCTGTCACATGACCTTTGGACTTTTCTTTATCAACCCAGATGAGCAAGAGAGCCTTACACCAATGAGGAAGTCTCTATGACTAAGAGACACACCTCGGCTCTTGGTGGAGACCATATGATATGAACTGATTGTGAGAGGTGACTTTGCTCTCAACTGTGGTCTCTTTGGTTGAGTCGGTTTGATGGTTTTCCGTGCTCTGCTCTGACTCTGCATGGGTTTGATATTTTCACACACTATTTTTCATTTACTTCAATCTTGTGCTGTCTACCAATAGACCCCCTATTCTGTTGTGTTTATACAGTTTTGTTATGGGGATTAGAATTTGGGCAGGTCTTTAAATCTCTCCCTTAGACCCTTTATTCAGGTGTTAGTTTTGATGTTTTTGAGCAGCTTTCTGGCTGCGGGTCTTTCACGAAGATTATACTGCTCTGGCGGATAATCCCTTTTTCAATGCAGATTATTTTGACTGCATAGCCTACACCAAGTAGTGATCTCCTTTTTGGTAGCTTTTAGCCTTTTTTCGGTTTCTCAACTCCTGTTTTGATTGTCACAAAATGGCTGAATTCAGTGGTTTGGCGTATGATGACGCAATATTCCAATCTATTCTTGACAATACACCTAGCATACTTGAGGGTTCGAATGCTCCCATCACAGAGACAGGTAATGACTGGGGGAGAGTCCTCATTCTGAAAAAATCCCATTCACGCTCCTCTATTCATGGCGCCATTATGGCTGAATATTTGAGAGCGAATTGTGCGCCTCCTGGTTTGATAGTAACCAATGTTCCAAGGCTTTTTCTGGATGATAGAGCGTTTCTCAAAGACTGGTCACTTATAGCATGGCGCTGCACGCGCGACTGGCTGATTTTAATTATCAGCACAGCGAAGAGAGTGGCTGATTCCATTCTCATAGAGATACAGGCCTTGGAGGCCCAAATCAAAACTACCATCACTGCCACTCTATTTAAAAAGAACTTGGACGAATCGAATAAAAACAACAAGGAATTTAAGGACTCTATTCTCCTTTCTAAAATTGAAAAATTTAAAAAAGATTTGGCCAAGTTCAAACATGAAAAGGTTTATCCTTATACTAGTGAGGATTATACACCACCCGAGTTTAAGAGCAACGGGAGAAGATATGGTTCTTCCTATTCAGGCTCTAGCTCTGATGAAACATCTAGTGACACTGAGAGACCTACACAACGCCCCAGAGGTAGAGGTAGATACACTAGACCCTACCACCAAAGGGGTTATGGCACTCCACAATTCCAACAGTGGTGGCCACCCACCCCTTGGGGTTTTTCACCACAAGCCTTTCCACCACAAGCTTTTCCACCTCACATGACAGCATACCAACCAGAATTTGACAACCAGTCTTTTTAGGGTATGGCCCCCCAAGAAGTCGAGGAAGGCGAAGAAACACACAAGCCCAAGTTCACTGGGATCTAACCTCAGGCCCTCCCTCAGGTCCCCATGCCGGGACGCGGAGCAACACGAGGAAGAACTCTGCTCCATCCACGGGCAGTGCCAACCAAACCTCGTAGTGAATCTCAGCAAGCGTAATCTGTCAACAGACGAGTTGTCTGTTCTCAACAGGGGCCTTGGCTTCGTCACCACCTCCATAGGTGACTCGTTCCAGATTCAATGCGAATTGGCGCAGTTTTTTAGGAAATTGAGGCTACATCATTTTTTCAAGGACAAAACTACAATTGATCCTGAAGAGAACGAACAGAACACGGGGCTTAGAGTTAAGTCTACATTTAACCCTCCTACACACCTGGTTCCCCCACAAGTTCTTACGTTTGAAAAAGCGGTCACGTGTGAGATCAGTGCCATGTGCAACACAAGGAGAGAGAGGTTTATTAACCTACCACGAGTTGAGAGGCAAGCACTTACCTCCTTGTCTAGAGCAGAGGAAATTACTATCAAACCTGCAGACAAGGGGGGATCCATTGTTATCTTGGATACCGTTGAATACAGAGCAGAATGCCTCCGCCAATTGGGCGATGAGCGCTCTTACAGGGCTCTAAGCCATGATCCTACTGATAGACTGCTTAAATCTATCGGTGAAATCACTGAAGAAGCTCTCTGTGAAGGGTGGATCACCAACCATGAAGCACAATTCCTTCAGACCAAATTTCCCGTCATTCCTTATTTTTATGTACTGCCCAAGGTACACAAGGCCCAGAGACCTCCACCTGGGCGACCAATCATCTCGGGACAGGGTTCCCTTCTGGAACCACTTTCCACGTTTGTGGACCACTTCCTAAGACCTATTGTCCAGAAGATGCCAACGTATCTGCAGGATACCAAGGATGTCCTGCGACTGCTCCCTACGGTAGAGTTCGACACGGAACAAGACTTTTTAGTCTCTTTCGATGTCGAATCTCTATATACATCAATTCCCCAAGACGAGACACTGGACACAATACGATCTATTCTTGAGGGTACCGACTTGCAGTCTATTACACCTGTACCCTTCATTATGACGCTGGCCAGAATGGCGATGAAGGAGAATTTCTTCAAATTCGAGAATACCATCTATCTGCAAACGTCGGGGACCAGCATGGGCAGTGTTTTCGCGCCCAGCTTAGCGAATCTATACGTCCATGCGTTTGAGCAGGAACACGTCCTTTCTCCCACCAACCCCTTTTTTTCATCAATCCGCTTATGGAAGCGGTATATTGATGATGTTTTGGTGGTATGGAGAGGAGACCGACAGTCCATCGGCCATTTTCATCAGTGGCTTAACTCACGAAATGAATACCTGAAGTTCACGGTAGAAGTAAACAAGAGCCGTTTGGCATTTCTGGACCTATCGATTTTTGTAACCCCTGAGGGCTTAGGCAGTGAACTATACCGCAAGCCGATGGCACGCAATTCACTTTTGCGTTACGACAGTCAGCACCCTAAGGCCCTTAGGGATAATTTACCCTATGGCCAGTTTCTAAGGGTACGTAGGAACTGTTCAACAACAGATGGCTTTACCAAACATGCCAATTTACTTTCAGAGCAACTTATGGAGAGAAACTATCCCCGCAAGTTGGTCAAACGATCTCTTAAAAGGGCCTCGAATAACAATCGGGAAGCTCTGTTGGAACCACCTGTACCTAAGCCACCACTGGAACGTCTCACGATGGTCAGCACTTTCTGCACACTATCCAACGACATAAAGAGAAGCATCAAAAAACACTGGAGGATATTAAATAGTTGCCAGGAGAAAATAGCGATGCCCCTCTTTGCTTTCAAAAGATCAGGCAATATCAAGGACAGATTGGTCCATACACGACCACCAACTGGGCCCAGTAGACCATTAGGTACTTTATGGGACCTTCCTGCAGTGACGGGACACCATCCTTGTGGGGTTTGTTCAGTGTGTCCACAGACTACCAAGAGTTCTTCGGTTGATATTGGGACCGACAGACCCTGGTTGCAGACTCAGTTCACAAACTGCAACAGCAGTAATGTTATCTATTTACTTACATGCCCGTGCAAGATGAGGTATGTGGGTATGACCACCCGAAAGGTGAGACTACGTATGTCAGAGCATAAGAGCACCTTTAGGTGCCGTAAAACCAACACAAAACTCACCAGACATTTCACAGAAGCCAATCACACTGCTGATGATTTTCACTGGACAACACTGGAGAAACCGATCATTCCACAACACGCCAGTGATGTCTCCAGGTTTCTATTCACCAAAGAGCAAAGATGGGTGTAAAGGCTATGTTGTGACACCTTGGGCTTAAATGATGAAATCCCATGGACGAGTATCCAACAGTGAGGAGTGGCGTCATACAACTTTGCGGTGTATTGGTATGATGCCTCGTGGCTTTCCAGTTCCAATGTTTCTCTTTTGTCAAATTGGATAAAGAATCAACCCCGGCTAGTCGCTAAATCATGGTGTTTACCACTGGGACTTTGACAGGGAACACTAGCTGTGAACCACTGCAATAGTAACACCGGGGGGCCCACGAATCTTTGATTTCTGCGGGACAATAGTATGTAAATGAGTCTTTTACAATACACTATACTACCTAATAACCAGAAAATGAGTAACACTAGATGTTAACTATTTTTAAATTAGCAGAGAGGAGCTTATTTATACCCTTGCGTGATACCAGCATGAAAGCAAGTGGTAATTAAATATGGTGAGCATTAAGGACATCACCCAAAAGCAAAGTATATTTAACGAACTTTTTTCACACTGTAACGCTATCAGGGACCTTATAACCGAACAGGTGATGGTAGTGATTTGGGTCCCTCGGATCCACTCGATTTTGGAACAAATACAGAGTAAAACTGCAGTTTGGATGGTGGATCGAGGGTTAAATAAAAAGGCTACCCCACACCCACAGTAGTCTGCATTTTTCAGGCTTTGCACGCAGTCAACCTCCAAGCGCGTTTACAGAGATCAACTACATCCCCCATAAGGCATGCCGTTTTCTGTAGTTTCACTAACTCAGACTTGCTGCCTATCGCAACTTCCAGACATGCAGCGGAAGGCGCGAAACTTTAGACTACATTTCCCATGAGGCATGCTATTTTCGCTGTAGTTTTATCTATTTGGACACGGCGGCCGCCGTAGTCTTCTGCCAATTAGCGTAAGGTGTGTCCTACGTGACGAGAGTATTTGTACACGCTCCCCGTTCCGGTACGTTGCCTCCCACCCTGCTTAGGAAAGCTAGGGGCAACGACGGACAGGTAAGCTGTACTGCATTCAAATCGAGCGTGCTAATCTCGGGCTTTTCCTTTTCATTCATTAGTTTGTTGAGGAGAGTTGATACGAGGTATACTTACAAGCGCGCCTTACTATCTAGAACAGAGATAACTTAGCAGAATGGTTGCCTCTTCTTTTCCATAGTTTTTAAAGAGACAGATGACGATTGGCTCTGGCCTCTTACTAGCTAGGGACACTAACCAGCCTATATATTTTGTATTTTTAATAACAACACCATTTCAAGGAGTTGATTCACTAGAGGGGCTATTGGCACTTATGGGAGTACACTTTTTTGGGGGTTAGGAGTTCGCTACGTTTTCACGTAGCACATTCGAACAGCTAGGAGTACATTTTGGCTTTTAGCTGTCCCCATGTAGTTTTAATTAATTACAAAATGAATAAATACCAAAAAAAGTCGTTTTTGTCTTTCTTCACCCACGATGCAGAGCGGGGCCTCATTAACCTGAGCCAGGTTCCGGGGTAGGTGAGGTGCAATCCCTGATCACGTTGGGTAAGCATTGCGCTTTATCTTTCATAGCAATGAACCAGGCACTTTTATGTTTAATTTTGCTTGTATATAGACGGCACATTATTTCTAAAATGAACTTACTATGTGTGTTAACTGTCCTTTCTCCTCAGGTGACGCTAGCACCTTGTGATATAGAGGATTAGGACACAAGTGAGGTTGTATTGATTACCTCTTCTTATGCTAAGGTTTCACACTTTATATTTTCACCTTTTGGAATCCATCTTTTTGAATGCAGTAGCACTAAGTTATATAGGTCCTGAAGAAAGCCTTGGGCCATAATCCCGCGCAGGCTGAAACATGTTGACCCTCATTCAACAGTGACTAGCTGGCACTGCTTGATATATATTATTATTTTTTTGTTCACGCACCCTTTTAATTGAGATGTGTAGAAATGAGTGAATTATATCATACTCTTCACACAATCTCTTTTTAAACTTCACATCTTTCTTTGCACTGCACTCTTTCTGTCTGGTGGTCATAGTCTGTCACATGACCTTTGGACTTTTCTTTATCAACCCAGATGAGCAAGAGAGCCTTACACCAATGAGGAAGTCTCTATGACTAAGAGACACACCTCGGCTCTTGGTGGAGACCATATGATATGAACTGATTGTGAGAGGTGACTTTGCTCTCAACTCTGGTCTCTTTGGTTGAGTCGGTTTGATGGTTTTCCGTGCTCTGCTCTGACTCTGCATGGGTTTGATATTTTCACACACTATTTTTCATTTACTTCAATCTTGTGCTGTCTACCAATAGACCCCCTATTCTGTTGTGTTTATACAGTTTTGTTATGGGGATTAGAATTTGGGCAGGTCTTTAAATCTCTCCCTTAGACCCTTTATTCAGGTGTTAGTTTTGATAAAATATTTTTGACACAGATTTGTTTTTTTAAACAATCTTATTGATTGTTGTTTTTTTTGCCTGCTGTTATGTGATGAGTAACATTGAAGTTACTATTAATAGTGAAATTCAATATATTCTGACAACAGCAAAAAAGGCAAACTAAATAATTTATATAATGGTAAAATTATATTGTGTTGTAAAAATTATAAGATTATATTTTATAACTGTATTTTTTCTTCTCTTTTACAGACCATAATTCTAAATTTACACATTGACTCAGTTATTAAGACAAAGTGCTTCAGTCAAATGTGCGCAATGTATGCAGATCCCTAACACCCAGCATAGTAGTGATTCACCCTTGCTATAAGGCAGGTAGTATTCATTTGGTGCCCTAATCAGACTATTACTCTCTGTTCACTACTGCAATCATCCTGACAGAAGCATATCCTTATCGAATCTCTTTGCCAACACACATGCAGTTATAACTCTCCCTGCAGTCAACTACCAGCAGTGTAAGTATTCAGTCACTATCCATGCACTTGTACAGCGACTCAGGCATTAAGACAAGCAGTGCTACAGTCAAATGTGCGCAATCTATGCAGGCTCGTAACCTCCAGCAGACTACTGAATCACTCTTTCAATAAGCCAGATAGTATTCATGTAGTGCCCCAATCAACCTGTCTTTCTCTGTCCACTCCTCCAATCATCCTGACACAAGCATGTTCTTATCGAATTTCTGTGGTAACACACAAGCACTTATAAAGTCTCTCTGCTGTCAACTACCACTACTCTAACTATTCCCTCAGTATTCATGCACTTGTAGAATGACTCAGGCATTAAGACAAGGGGTGCTACAATCAAATGTGCACGATCTATGTAGCCCATAACTCCCAGCAGACTACTGTTTCACCCTTGCAATAAGCCAGGAAGTATTCATGCAGTGCCCCAATCAGCCTATCAGTCTCTTTTAAATCCTGAAATTATCTTGACAGAAGCATGTCCTTATCTAATCGTTGTGCCTACACACAAACACTTAAAATCTCACCCTCCTGCCAACTACCAGCACTCTCACTATCTAGTCACTGTCTATACACCTGTAGAATGCCTCAGGTATTAAGACACATAGTGTACTGTGAAATGTGCGCAATGTATGCAGGCTCCTAATCCCCTGCAGACTACTGATTCACGCTTACAATAAGCCAGGTAGTATTCATGTAGTGCCCCAATCAGCCTGTCAGTCTCTCTCCACTCTTGCATTCATCCTGACAGAAGCATGTCCTTATCAAATCGCTGTGCCAACACACAAGCACTTAAAAACTCACTCTCCTGCCATCTACCAGCGCTCTCACTATCTAGTCAGTGTCCATACACCTGTAGAATGCGTCTCACATTAAGACACATAGTGCTTTAGTGAAATGTGCGCAATGTATGCAGGCCCCTAACCCCCAGCAGAGTACTGATTCACCCTTGCTATGAGGCAGGTAGTATTCATTTTGTGCCCCAATCAGACTTTCAGTCTCTGTCCACTCCTGCAATCATACTGTCAAAAGGATGTCCTTATCTAATCTCTGTGCCAACACACAAGCACTTATAAAGTCTCTCTGCAGTGAAGAACCAGCAGTGTAAGTATCCAGTCACTATCCATGCACTTGTACAGCGATTCAAGCATTAAGACAAGCAGTGCTACAGTCTAATGTGCACAATGTATAGAGGCCCGTAACCTCCAGCACAGTACTGATTCATCCTTGCAATAAGCCAGGTAGTATTCATGCAGTGCCACAATCAAACTGTCACTCTCTGCCCACTCCTGCAATCATCTAGACAAAAGCATGTACTTATCTAATCGCTGTGCCAACACACAGGCACTTAAAAACTCACCCTCCTGACAACTACCAGCACTCTTACTATCTAGTCACTGTGCATACACCTATAGAATGCTTCAGGCATTAAGACATATAGTGTACAGTGAAATATGCGCAATGTATGCAGGCCCGTAACCCCCAGCAGACTACTGATTCACCCTTGCAATAAGCCAGGTAGTATTCATGCAGTGCCCCAATCAGTCTATCAGACTCTGTCCACTCCTGCAATTATCCTGACAGAAGCATGTCCTTATCTAATCGCTGTGCCAACACACAAGCACTTATAAACTCTCCCTGCTGTCAACTACCAGCACTTTAACTATCCTCTCCGTATTCATGCACTTGTAGAACGACTCAGGCATTAAGACAAGCAGTGGTACAGTGAAATGTGCACAATCTATGCAGGCCTCTAACCCCCAGCAGACTACTGATTCACCCTTGGAATAAGCCAGGTAGTATTTATACAGTGCCACAATCAAACTATCACTCTCTGTCCACTCCTGCAATCATCCTAACAGAACCATATATTTCTCTAATCTCTGTGCCAACACACAAGCACTTTTAAAACTCACCCTCCTGTCAACTACCAGCACTCTCACTATCCAGTCAGTCCATACACCTGTACAATGCCTCAGGCATTAAGACACGCAGCACTACAGTTAAATGTACAAAATATATGCAGCCCCCTAACCCCAGGCAGACTACTTATTCACTCTTGCTAAAATCCAGGTAGTACCCATGCAGATCAGCAATCACAGTGTCACTGCCTGTCCACTCCTGCAATCATCCTGACAAAACCATGATCTTATCTAATCTCTGTGCCAAAACACAAACACTTATAGCTTTTCCTCTCCTTGTAAATATGGCCCCTTAAAACGCAGCACTTTGTGTTGAAGGGGCGTTCCATGGGTGTTGCTGTGTATGTTCCCACACAACACCCATGGAACGAGACATCTCAAGATTTACAAGAAATCGTAAATCTGGAGATGCGTGTGAATGCTGCACCACCCTAGACGTGGCGTAGCAAGGCGCAACGAGGAGAAATGTTTTCATTTCTCCTCATTTTTTCCTCCTTCAAAGCTTGCTGCATTCCACAGCACGCATTGAAGGAGGAAAATGCCGTTAGTGATTGCTTTTGTACAGGAAGGTGTCCCTTCCTGCACAAACACAATCACCCCACGACGCAGGCATCTTTGCACCATGGTGCAAGGGTGACTGCACCAGCGCACGGCTACAGTTTATGTGCTAATGCAGAGGGAAGCACAGAGATGCAACATATTCATATAAATATGTCGCATCCCTGTGCTTCGGAAGTGCCGCAGTGCGGTGCAGCCAAAGGGCTTGCGGCGCCACGCTGCAGCACTTCCTCATAGATCTGCCCCTATAAATTAACCATACACTACTAATGCATTCTTTCAGTCAATCATGCTCTACACATATATTCAATCAAACTTTCAGACATTACCATACAATAATAGTTCTGTTTTTTAACCAGATAAGGTAGTTCTGATAAGAACTTTTTATTTTTCCTCTTTTTTTGTTTTATATTATTTTTGTATTTTTTCAACGATTTTGTATTTTTTTGGTGTTTTTCTCAAACCTGAACAATAAAACAAAAAAAAAATAAACAGGTTACTTTTGGAATTAAAGATAATTAAAAAAAAAAAAAAAAAAATCAAAAAAATTAACATTGGTGGTTGCGTTGAGCGGCACAAATAGCATCCACCGACTGCTCTCCGTAGCAAACAATTTCTTTGCACTTGATGCAACGCTGCTCTAAAGAGGCAAATTCACACCTTATATCCATTGGAGCTTGAGATGTTGATGCTCCTGAAGTACTTGCTCCAGCTGCTGGTGGATTTAATGCAGCTGTCCTCATCTCCTCCCGAGCAAGATTCAGAGGATGGATTGTCCGGAGGTGCTTGTACATGCTGGCAGTGCCGCATGAGTACTTTTTTTCACTGCCTCTTGACAGCACTCTTTCGCAAATTTTGCATGTGACCTTTGTGGCATTTACTTTTTTCTGTCCAGGTGGAAAGGTGAAGAACTTCCACACTACAGATTCTGGTCTCTGTTTTCTGGGTGCCTCCTGCAAGAATTATACATCCGAAGATTCTTCCACTTCCTGGTGTTCTCCAGATGCCATTTTTCTTCAGAGTTGAAAGAAAAACACCAAAAAACAACAAAGAGGTTGAAGTTGGTGAAGAGATGCTTCTCTGAAGATGGTCCAAAAAGAATGATGAAAAGGGGTGGGGTCCTTCAATAGTTACAGTGGGAAATTTTATAAACCAATCAAATATTTTTTGGGGAGGTCACATGGGATCCGCGCACCCTGCGCTTACGAAGCAGGCACCAGACGCGACTTCGCGAAAATATATTTAAAAGTGATATAACTTTATTACAAGTAGAAATATATTATTTTTATGAATACCTTAGATAATCTCTAGCCCTAATGTGTATATTAAAGACACATACATATCATTTTAAAACATAACAAATTTCGTGGGAGTCGCGCACCCAGCACGTCCAGTACGCATATGACGTTACGTAGGGCCCGCCACCGCGCAAGCGTCGCGTACAGTAATGCGCATTTGTCGCGAATGGGCAGGAGAAGGACTCACCGACCAGTCGCATACCAGGCGAGCACACCACGTAACATTGTACGTGTATAACGTAACTGCAAAACACGCACCCGTCGCACACCGTACACGGATCCTCCAAGCCTGGTATGCATACCTGCCGAGCTGGGTACGCTTTCGGTGAGCGACCTCAAAAAAACGTTATGTAAAAAAAAGAAAATAATAAAAATATTAAAATAAAAAAATAAAACAAAATAATTATACTATGTCTTACTTTGATTTTTTTTTTCAAAAAAATATAGCAAATTTAAAAACTCCAGAAATTCAGTATAAAAAACATAGGTGTAATTAGTATTACACTTAAAAATTTGCATTTAAAAACCTTTGAAATATACTGAAAAAAACATAGGTTTCAGACACGTTATAGTTAGGAATTAGCATTTAAAAAACCTTAGAAATTCACTGAAAAAACCATAGGTTTTAGACACGTTATAGTTAGGAATTAGCATTTAAAAAACCTTAGAAATTCACTGAAAAAACCATAGGTTTTAGGGAAAGTTATAGTTAGCTGGACATTTCACTTGTACAAAACCATAGAAATTCCTCTGTTATAGTTAGGTCTGCTAACTATAACTCGCACGCCCGTAATGCACTACTGATGATGTCACATATTACATCATTCATGACATGGTCAGTGACATCACTGATGACATCACTGATGACATCTCAAATGACATCACTGATGACATCATCCACGTGACAATCTGATACACCTCATCACACACTTCTATAACCTTTCATCACTCACTGTAAAATACAGAGTACCATATTTGAAACCATTGACACACCAATACCACTTACTACATACCCACTCAATGATTCCTAAGTCTACACATACAACTACCCATTCACCCACAAAATCACTTCTATATGCAGTCACTGATCAATAGAACACTATCAAATGCACGTATACACCTATATAGACATTGACACATCAGCAGTCACCCTAGTCAGTTATGCTGTCATCCTACTCACTCATGAAAAAAAATCAATCACACTTACATTTACTCACCTACACAGTTATACACACAACACCTAATTTATTCATACACATAGTAACTCCCAGTTACTATGTTAAATAATCACTATTAAAATGATACACTCATCCATACAGTTACTCTCACAATCACTGACTCTTACGTTTATTTATTTATATACACCAACTCTCACATAGAATGCCTTTATTTTTGTACTTTGTTGTAGAGGTACCACTGAGACATATACTCAGTCACAAACACACAAATAAAAACACTCAGTCAGCCAAACAACTGTTTCCACATGCACTCTTAAACCCATACACCTAGTTAAACAACCACTCATACATTTATGCATACAGTTACACACCACCCAAACAAAAAACACTCAGTCTTCCATACAAATACTCAGCCAACTAATCAATAAATAATATGGACACTCATGTAGTTAGTGACCAACTGATACAGCAGGTTATACAACAACAGAGACAGTGATGCACATATTCACATACTTTAGTTACTAACCCATGTATTTAGTGAGACACTTTTAATTACTCACTTAAACAGACAGTCAGACAGCTACTAAATCCTCCATCCAGACAGTTATATATCCACTCAATCTTCCATACAGATTGGTATATATATAATACATATTTAAATTACAAACAAAAGCACATTCCCTGAATGATGTCATCAGTGATGTCATCAGTGAAGTCATTTGAGATGTCGTCAGTGATGTCATCAGTGATGTCACTGACCATGTCATGATTGATGTAATATGTGACATCATCAGCAGTGCATAGCGGGCGCGCGAGTTATAGTTAGCAGAACTAACTATAATGGAGGAATTTCTATGGTTTTGTACGAGTGAAATGTCCAGCTAACTATAACTTTCCCTCAAACCTATGGTTTTTTCAGTGAATTTCTAAGGTTTTTTAAATGCTAATTCCTAACTATAAAGTGTCTGAAACCTATGGTTTTTTCAGTGAATACATATATGAATACTCCATCCCACTATAACAAAGAAGAGGGCACGTACTCGAAGATGTCAGGTATGGCTTTCTTTATGAATTCAGGTTTCACACGACCCCAAGGCTAGAGAGACACGCTTGATTGGCGCCCTGTATCTTGAAAGTATATATAACCCTTCCCCTCTTTACTGACCTTAATAGACATCAAAGAAATACTGTTGCACTTTAAACACGTATAAATGCAAGATGTTTCTACAAATGTGAAAGCATGCTCCTGACATTGAAAGTGGAGAAATGTAGCTGGTGAAATTACGAAATGCCATAATGTTCATGAAACTCATAGAGTAGTGGATTTAAACAACACATTTCATCCAAATAAATCACCAGGCTTCATTACAAATAACTTTGCATAGTACATGTAGAAACAGCAATCCAGGATAATATAAACACCGACCTATCTGGGGAGTAAAGACATCTTTTGCAAGTTCAAATGATGGCACCAATGCCTCTGGAACATTAAACCCTTAATATAAAAAACACACATTCAAATTCATATATATATATTACATTTTATATAAATGTATCTTTAAATGTTTTTTAATTAAATCTATTTCTTATATTTGATAAAATGTATATTAAATCCAAATAAATTGTTAACATAAATTTTATTATGTAATAATTTAACATTATTATTTATATATATAAAAACATCAATATATTGTACATCTATATTTTGTACATCGATATTTGTTTTTCGATGTTTTATACTTACCATTATAAATATAGGATGTCGATATTTTTGACATCGATATTTATGAATCGATATTTGTGTATGGGGATATTTTGGGTGTCGATATACTATCAGTGAACCACCTGCCAGTGGTGTCTAGAATCAGTCTAACACCAGTCCTACAGTGTATGTTATCTAACCGTGCAGATCCTATATAGGTTAATAGGAACTACAAAACACTGCGTCCAAATAGTCAAACAACACATTGCAAAACACCATAAAGCAATGTTGAAACTCCTTAAAGGGCACGCTGGCACTTTGTATTTGAAAGGTTTCAGTCTTAGGAAAATGTGGAGGCGTGTTTTGCGATGGAGAGCTTTTGTGTATTTCAGAGGAGTTTTGAGAGTCATTATCTTTGTGAGTGATCCATTAGTCTTTGTTTGCTAATTGGTTAGTTAGTTAATAGAGTTGTTAGTTCAGTTGGGGATTAGTTATTTGGAGTAGTTTGCTGGGTAAGGGAAGGGAGGCTGGTGTATTGGCATTGCTGCTGACGATAACCTGCCATGAATGCTTGCTGCAGGCAGGCAGGAGGGTAGGGCAGGACCACCTCACTGAGGCTACCCACACAGACCAGACAACACAGCAAGTTTAGCATTGGTGGGCAGATGTTGTGTCACAGACGTGAGGCCTCATTCATCACATTTCGATAAAACTGACAGGTCCTATAGGTAAGTCTATTTATTTGTGCTTTTTTAAATTTGACAAGTGAATAAACATATAATTACTATTCATTTATTTGGCAGGTACAATAGTTAAGTCTATTTATTTGTGCTTTTATAAATTTGACAAGTTAATCTACAGAACATTTGTATTCATTTATTTGTAAATATAGTGACATATAAAAATATGTATTACTTGTGTATATTTCATGTTGTCATCTTTAAAATATGGATATGTAATATTTGTAACACATGCAAAATTATATTGTTTTCTAGGTGTTCTGCCTCCGGACTAAGCTGCAGAAATTGCATCCTTTGAGGATCCATCCAGTCTTGGTAAAGTAATTTAAAAAGTATTTAAAGATTAAAGTAATTAATAGAATTAAAGTCACCTTGTTCTCTTTATAGGTCTAAATAGACATTGGCTCAGGGGTAGAATCATATAACAGGATTATAATTTTATAATGGTGCATTACATTTTAACAAATAATGTAAAGAGGAAAGTAAATTAGGTGTTCTGCATATGCAGGTTTTGTGGGCAAGAAGGAGTCTTAGGTTTGTAGATGTGTTTGCGGTTGTTCAAGAACTTTAAACAAATGTTGTGTGCGAGGAGTCTTTGCATTGAGAGTCAGTGAAGCTCTTTAAGTTGCTGGGTGGGTGAGTGCAAGGTGGGAGGCTGAAGATGAGACCTGCTGTTAAGTTTTGTTTTGTCTTTAGACTTGTGGTCAGTTGAGCATTAATTCTTGCATAGAGAGTGTTGCTGTAGTCCAGCTTGCTGGTAATGAGGTTTGGGTGACAGTTCTGCAAGTGTTATTGGGAAGGTATTTTAAGATATGCTTGAGCATTTTGAAAGTGTGATAGCAGCAGATGGAGACTACGTTTACTTTATGGGTCATGGCTAGTTATAAGGTGATTATTGTTCAGAGGATCTTTGCATTGGCTGCCTGGAGCGGTGTGTGTCAAAGTTTGTTAGGCCACCAGGTAGAATCCCAGAGTGATTGTCTTTTCCAAAGATTACTACTTATGTCTTGTCTCTGTTGAGCTTGTGACAATTGATTTTCATCCATCTGGCTACTCTATTCATGCAGGTGGAGAAATTGGTCCTGGTGTTCTACATATTACAGAGACGAACAATATCACCTGGGTCTTATCAACATACAATATGATGTTGATTCTATCGCTGCGGATGATGCTGGTGAGTAGATTCATTTAGGAATTTAATAGGGGCTAAATGAGGATCCTTGTGGAACTGTGCAGATGAGGTTGAGAGCCATAAGTACCTAGTATATAGTACCAAGGCACTGAAGTTATAGTTTCCACCCAGAGCTGCATCACTAATTGTACCACCCTACATGTGACACAGTACAAAATGTCTCCCAGCCTGCCACTGCAACCTGGAAGAGCAGTTTTAAAACTGATAGTTCCACTTTGCCATTTAAACTAATGGCAAAGCCCCCACTTCCTATAAAAATATCCATGAGTCCCCCCTAAGGAAGCCATATAGAGCCCTTAGTCAAAGAGATGTATAATATGAAGTAGTACATATAAATGAATATGTCCTAACAGCAAAACTCCCAAATATTGTTTTTGTTGTTTAAAGGTTGGTATCCTCATTGGTTATTACATAGTTACCTGCTGACCTCCCTGCCCGGCTAACTTCTGAATCGGACTGCTAATATGAGAACTTCAAATTAATCATGACATTAAACCCCACTTGAGGTTTGAGTCAAATTTAATGTCACTTTTAGAGAAAGGCAACTTTTAGAAAGTTGCCACTCTATTGTCTAGTCTATCTGGTGACTTTCACAGGTGCTGGCCACCAGACAGCCTCTGGCCTCTGACAAAGATAAAGCCACCTTCAGTGGGAAAACACACTCATATAGTGCTCCTTCTTTGTTCAGGCAGATAGGCTGGCACCAGGAATAGAGAGGGGACCAGTGGCAATTTTTTTATTTCCTGCTTGTGTGTGGTCCTCAAGTGGCCACTAGGGTGGGCTACCAAGGTCCAAATATCCAAGGAAGGTTTGAGATATCTTGAGAGTGGGCAGAATAGTGCACTCTTAAATTCCTAAATGCCACACATATCTAGACATCATAATAGGTCAGAATGGATCCTGGTTAGACCAGGGCACGAAATTCTGCTCCAATCACAGAGTTTTTCACACTCCGCACTCCGTGTAGAGCGCAGAGTTCCAAAAACCTCAGCATAGTGGCACATAGCAGAGTTTTTCCTCTATCGCGGCTGGCCAATTTTAAGTTGGCGAGAGCGAGTGAGGAAAATCTTTCTCAAGACCACCTCCTGGCGAGATGTCCCAACGCGGGCGTTGCGACTGGTCACTACTGCTCGTGTTGAGAAAGATTTCGCTAGCGTTTAGGAAGCTGCTTGAGTAGAACATCTACTTGATTGGCTGAAAGAAGCAGCGCCCTCCTTACCTTACAGCACTGGACAAACACCTGGCGCTAAAATCAGCTTAAGCAGCGCAAAGTATCATACTCTGCCACTTGCTGAACTCTGCGTACTGCGGTGGAGTTTTTGGTCACTTCACAAAGATTCGCTTGGAGGAACTCCACAAACTCTGCCCAGGCCTAATCCTGGTAGCCCATTGGCTAGTGATAAGATCATCCCCCAAGGTACTTTCTGGGCATAAATATGGCACCCTGAACCTGCTGTCACATCTGGACTGGGGAAAAGACTGAAGAAGACCTGCTGACCCGTGGATCTGTCAGGAGAGGCTGCACCACCCACCGGACTGCATACGCTGCTCCTTTGGCCAGCAAATAGAGGACTGTGCTTGTTGTGGCTAGCTAGAGGAAAAGTTCCTCCTGAGCCCCAGGCCTAAGTCATGACGCCAAGGTCAGTCTATTGACCCCCTGTTTCAGGATCAGGGCCTTAAAAGCTGAAGTTCCAGGCAGTTAGGAGCCACTCACAAGGAATCACCTCTGACCGGCTACACACAGCCAAGAAGACCTCCACTCTGGGCTTAAAAGTTGCACCTATGTCTGCTGAACTCGGGATAGTCATCAGAGTGTGAATCCGTCACCAAAGATGGCCATTAGCCCTCACCAAAGGATATCGCTGTCCCTGCTGTGTCCAGAAACTGGTTTCCAAGCTGCAGCTTATAGGAACTCCAATCCCTGTGGCCAAAATCGCACCACATTATCTACCCCAGGAAGACCCCCATCAACCACACAGTACCTAGAGCATCATTCAGTACCCTCAGCCTCCTGCATCCCCAGTATCAGGGCCCTCCATTGAAGTGTATATCTGTCTTGATGTAAAGTGTGGAACAGGACTTGAGACTGCTTTGGTGAGCAGTTATACACTTTTTTGGCCTCTCTGACCTTCTCTCTGATGGAATTTGTCACCCAACTTGAACAGGAGTAGCTGAACACAATTTTTTCAAACATTTTGAAAACATTTGTAAACTTTATGATCAGCAATGCTTGTTTGCACTTTGTACGTAAAAACGCAGATTTACATTTTAACTACAAATCTTTATCTCCGGAAACCTGTAGAGAATTCTGCTCATCTTGAAGTCTAAAAATTCATTACAATATAATCTATTTCCATAAATTAGTGTCAGCTTTATTTTGTGTTGTCCGACTTTCTGATTTCGTTGTTTGCTTCCATAATTGTTCCTTTGCTTAAGCCTTGCTGCTTGAAGCAACACATATCTAGAGTTGGGCTAGAGGTTTTACAAACAACCTGACTGAACACAAGACTTGTTTTGAGTTCATTACATGGTAAGGCTGCACAACCATACCATAATAATACAATACTATCCTCCCATATATTTTTAGCATTATGTTTGTGTGACCATGCAGCGGTGTTAAAAATGTGCAGTCACCTACTGACTTGAAGTGTGGGGATAGCAAAATTGTATTAGCTGAGTATTTAATAAAGGTATGTAGAAGGAGGCATGTGGCCAGAAAGGAAGACATTGTAAGTCGATCTTAGATATGGTTTGGTGTACCTAAAGTTAAGTTTAGTAGTTTTACTAGTTAACACAGTAAAAAAGTGTAAATAGTTGTACTAACCTTCTATTTGTTGTGGATTTTGTTGCTGTTTCTTCAGCACTGCCAAATAGAATCCCATGCCTGGTAGTAGCATGGACAAGTGGATAGACTAGATTTTTTGACTATTATTGTTTTTCCTCCAACACAGGTTTGGAGGATGAGCTGACATCTTTCCATCAATTGAAACTACACTTTAACTATGGGTAAACAGTGGTAGACTATTGCCACTAAGGACACCCAGTTATGTCAGATGTCCGTGGACACATTTTTCAAATCATTGCATCAATGCACCAAAAGATACAGGCCCTGCAATCAAAAAACATAGCATGTGTTAGCGATACTGACACTGTGGAATAGTGCGCTTTTACAGGAGGATCCTGCCCCTTCCATGTTCATTATACCCAAATGCATTAAAACTGTGCCCCTCAATACAATGTCAGTCGGGACACCGATTCCATGAGGGAACCGCCTACCATAGATCAGCAGTTCCAAACACCTAATTATGATGCGATCACACATAGGGGCTGATTGCAATGTTGGGTGAAAATGTTATGCCCAACACTGTCTCAGAATCAGGACCGACCAACTCATGCTCGGCGGTTCCGCCCAACTAATTACGATGTGACTGAACACTGTTCGGTCAGAGTCCTATTGTTTCCTATGGGAGCCTGTGTTCTCTCTGACAACACAGGCTCCTATGGTGAAATGGGATGTGTGTGTGAAACCCTGCACCCTGTCGCAGGCACCCCATTGTGCCTGCCACACAAAGCAGGGTTTTACAAGGGGGTCCCTTAAATGCCCCCTGGGCCCCCCACTGGAGGCCTCAGGATGAAGGGGGCCGTGCTAGGGACCCCCAAAGTCACATTTAGACAGCCTTTCTGTGTCGGAAATCAGCATCATAATCCCGAGGTAGGAAATGGTGTCCATAGAGGTGTACAATGAGGTTCTGACTGACACAAATTCTCCATGAGCCACGAAACCGATTGGGAATGACTCTGCAGTTTACAATCAGACCGCAAACATCGTAATTGGTCAGGTGGATTGTAAATCAACCGAGTCGGTCAGAATTTTTCCGACACAGTCGAGAAGATTCCGACTGTTGGGAGGAGGCTTTCCCCCAACATTGTAATGAGCCCCACAGTGCAGTTGAAAACTTCTATTTCTCTATGGGAGCTTGTGCGGCGGGCGGAAAGCACCCGCAGCACAAGCTTCGATTGAGAAATGTAAGTTTGTGAATACCTCATGGTGCCTGCCACACGGCACACGGTGCTGGAATGTTAAGGTGCGCAACATATCGGAGGCATGCATCGTAATGCATCGTTCAGTTTATGCCGGTTGGACCGCAACTGACCAGCCGTCAGTTGCGGTCCAACTTGCATCGTATTAAGGTCCTTTATGTTATTATGAAAATTTGATAGGTAACTTTTGGGGGTCCCCACACTCATACCTTTGAGTCAGGGTGTACTCACCATGCCTCCTTATGAGGCCTTTGCAATTTTTTCTGAGGACCATGCCCTGCATCCTGTAATTGCAGCACAGGAGATAATTTACATTTGAAAGCCTTGTGGTCTGAAACTGTTTCCAGCCTGCGGCAACAAATGGACTATGGAAAAAATTCTCACTCGTCCAATAGGATTTTGTTTATTTTTAAATGATAATTTCTTGATGTTAGATCTGGGGGTCTCTAGTTGGCAGGGGTAGGTACCACTGTCCAAATAGGGACCCTTGCTTCTAGTCAGGGTAAGGGGGATCCACTCTTTAGATAACCCCTGCTCAACCCCTTGGTAGCTTGGCATGAGCAGACAGGCTTATCAAAGGCAATGTGTAAAGTATTTGTACCAACACTCACAGTAACACATTGAAAACACCACAAATGGACTCCACACCAGTGTAGATAAATAAAGTACTTTTATATAAACTACACAAGATTAAAACGACAAAAATTCAACATACACAGTTCAAGAATATGGTTTCAAAAGAGTTCTTAGCTTAGCGACAAAATAATCCACATTAGCGTCGATTTTAGCCAACAGTACCTGGTGATGCGATAAAAGTTCCTAGCGGTGCTCAGGCGTCAAAAAACAAGCAACAGCGTCAGTCCTGAGACCCTGTGGAGGCGATGCGACAACCCCGCTGCACTCAGCGGGCGTGTGCGACGAATCCGGTCTGTATGGGGAGTGAGGCGATACTTGTATGGATTTCCAAGGTGTAGCTTCTCCGGTAGAAATTTACTCACAAAGGCACGATGCGGCGAAATACGGCCCGCTAACGAGCGGTGCGCCTATCTTCGATGGCTCTGCGACGATGTTCGCAGCAACGAAATGTGACCCGCTAACGAGCGGTGCGACGATCTCACTCAGCGGCAGCAGACTCTGCGACGATACTCGCAGCAACGGAAATCTTCCCGCTCCGGGGGAGATGCACTCCGAAGATGAACGCGCCGTTGACGTTGCAGCGGCGGCAGGCGCTGCGACGATCTTCTCGGTGACGGAAATTTTCTCGCTAAGCCGGCGGTGCGTGAAAAAGTGTAGATCCTTTGCTTCTTTCTTCTTGGTCAGCTTCCCAACAGCAGGCACAACTTCCAAGGCCCCACAATTGGATTAAGCACTCTAGGAAGGGCAGAACTCACACAGCAGAGTTCAGGGGGGAAGCTGGGGAGAAGTCCTTTTGCTCCTGGGACTTCTTAACAGGAGGCCAGCTCTACTCAGGCCCTTGGAGATTCCTTCAAGCTAGGGGACACAGCACACAGCAAAGTCCTTCCCCTCTCCTTGGCAGCAAAGCAACTGCAGGTCAGCCTTATAGCAGGTCAGTCCTTCTTCTTCAGTCTTCCAGCTTTCTCCTTGGCAGAGGTTCCTTCTTGATTCCAGGATGATCTAATTTCTTGGTATCAGGGTCCCAATATTTATACCCCAAAATCCTATGTCCTCTGAGGGCAGAGGGGCCTTTGCCAAGTCCAAACCAGTTCTGCAGCACTCTGTTTACTAGGGGTGGGCGGAATTTGCGAAAGTGACTTTTGCAAATGATCGCAAAAATGTTAAAAATCTCCGCAAAACACGCGGAAATATCGCAAAGATGCAGAGGTTTTTTTCCCGCCCGTTCGCGGTATTTTCTGCGCGGTCGCGGCTCGCCAACTTACCCATGCGGTTGCTCGCGGGTGCGGCCATCCTGTTTTCACTCTTCTCGCGGTGCATGATCGCGAGAAGAAAGACGTGATCACGCGACCAATGACATTACTGCAGGCGCGAACTGTCGCAAGACAGCGCAAATGGCTACCAACAATCCAACATCTCGTGGAGAACGCGACCGGATCGGGAAATCTTGTCGGCGAATGTGGGGATGCAGGTAAGGCGATCGCGCGCGCGCCAGAATGTATTATTTTACAGCGCGAGCAAGAGACAAATTATCGCTAAGCTGCGGAATGCGGAAATTTTGACATTTTCGCGCTCTCCGCGGAATGCGAAGATGTCAAATTATCGCAATTTCCGTGAGCAGAACGGAAATTTAGCCCAGGCCTACTGTTTACATGACTCCTTCTTTCCTTTCACAGTGCAGGGCAGAAACATCAGACGCCCCACAGGAGGTGGAGCCAGCATTGTGGAGGGAAAGCACAGCCCTGGAGCACTTTGTTGACATGATTCCTTCTTTCCTTTCACAGTGCAGGGCAGAGACATCAGACGCACTACAGGGGGTGGAGCCAGCACTGTGGGGGGCAGGCACTGTCCTATTCAGGTCCCAGGTGCAACTCACCCTGTCTCAGGGAATTCCCCAGCCCCTGTCACTCAAAACTCCAGACAAGGAATACACAGCCTAGCAAAGGCAGGTTTGAATGGCTAGACAAGAAAATACCTACCTTCTAAAAGTGATATTTTCAAACACAGAACGTTAAAACCAACTTCGCTAAAAGATGTATTTTATCACTCTGAGTTCAGGCATACTAAACACGAATTTCTACCATGTTCCCTGAGTCAGTTTAGGATTATAAAATGTAATAATCAAACTGCCCATTCTGGCCTATGGAGAACAGGTAGCCTTGCAATAGTGAAAAACAAAAATGGCTGTAATTTACTATTAGGACATGCCACACACATCAGGGCTTGTCCTACCTTATACTTACAATGCACCCTGCCCTTGGGCCTACCATAGGGGTGACTAATATGCAGAAAAGGGAAGGTTTAGGGACTGGCAAGTGGGTGCACTTGCCCAGTCAGCATGGCAGTTAGCAACTGCACACACTGCGGTGGCAGGCCTGAGACACCATTTTAGGGCTACTCATGTGGGTGGCACAATCAGTGCTGCAGGCCCACTAGTAGTATTTGAATCTCCAGCCCTGGCAAACTCAGTGCACTTTACTAGGGACCTGCTGATGAACGAAATCTGCCAATCATGGATAACCAATCATAGTAACAATTTATACAGAGAGCATATGCACTTTAGCACTGATCAGCAGTGGTAAAGTGCCCAGAGTCCTATAGCCAACAACCACGGGTCAGGAAAAACAAAGGAGGAAGAAGCAAAAAGTTTGGGGATAACCCTGCAACAAAGGCCATTTCCAACACTTGAAAACTACTGAACATATTTACACCAAATCAAGAAATGGTAGTTCCGTGTGTGAAGTTCTACTTTCATGACGAGCTTGGTGTAGTTAAATTCACCATTTTCTATTTATTCAATGCAGATTACTACAAAAAATAAGCTGGGAAAAAATGAACTACCTCTCACTTGATGGATCTGCACAGAACTACTTATGACATGTTGAAGTTTAGAATAGATTGGTCGAATGGTGGCAAAGAACAACGAATACCTTTTCAATGGACACTTTGACATTACACACAGATGCTTTCACTTTAACATGAGACAACCTTTTATTGAATTATGCTATACGTTTAAGTGTTTAAGTGTTTCTTATTGTATAAATATAGTGAGTGGCTAATTCATTCTATTTATTTTAATGCCAATTCTAAACAGTTTTGTTAAATATTATGATTATGAATATTATTGAAAATTATTACTATTAGTAGTAGTAGTAATGATAGTGGTAGTAATAGAGCCGTCCTTCTTGGCAAAGACAATAGAGAAATATGTTCACTCGGTGATTAGCGACTTTGTTGAAGCTAATAACCGTCTCCACCCAAGTCAGTCTGGTTTCAGACAGAAACTTAGTACAGAGACGGTGCTGCTTAAGGTCTCCGAATCTATCAAAGAGACCCTTGATAATGGAGGCAAAGCGGTTCTTATCCTTTTAGACCGCTCTGTGGCTTTCGACACCGTGCCCCACGGTCACCTCCTGCAGAGATTACAGGAGTGCGGACTTGGTGGCACGGTGTAGAAGTGGTTTTCCTTCTTTTTGGAGGATAGAAACCAAGAGGTCTGGTCGCCCCCACTTGCAGCCAGTATTCCACCCTTGAACATCGGCGTGCCACAGGGATCTATTTTGAGCCCAGTACTTTATAATCTGTACATGGCTTCCCTGGCCACTCTGGCAGAAGCAGGTGAGGCTATGATTATATCTTACGCCTACGACACTCAGTTGTTGTTCACTTGTAAGAAGGGGGAGGAGTTTAACGGGGAGAAGATAAATAAATGTCTGAGAGAAGTCTTTGCCTGGTTCAGACATAACCACCTTAAATGTAACCCGGAAAAGTCTGAAATTATCTTTTTTGGCACCCTACCCCTGGACGCCTGGAAACAATGCTGGCCTACTGATAAGTTTCACCCCTAGCCAGCAGTTAAGATTGTAAAAACCCTGGGAGCGAAAATGGATGACGCCTTATCTATGACACCTCAAGTACAGTCGGTGGCAGGTATGTGTTTTGGTCTCCTGAAAATGCTCCATAGGTTTCTCTTTCTGCTGCTGACCTCTCACAGAAAGACGGTCATTCAGGCCCTTATTACCTCCAGACTGGACTATGCCAACATCCTCTATTTGGGCCTACCAGAGTTCTTATTGAATAGACTTCAAGTCGTATAGAACGCGGCTGCCAGGGCAGTCCTGAGACTCGGACCTAGAGACCGGATCTCTCACCATATGAAGAATCTGCATTGGCTGCCTGTCCGATGCAGAATTCTCTTCAAATCATTGGTCCTGGCTTTCAAAGCTCTGCACATTACATCCACAGGAGAGTCTCACACTACGTTCCAGGCAGATCCCTTAGGTCAGCACACCAACAGCTAATTGTCATACCTAACTGTCTCAGAGCCCGCCGCGGCAGACGCTCATTTCAGGTGCAAGTTGCTGGATTTTGGAACAAGCTGCCTTTTCCGCTCAGGCAGGCCACGAACATACTAGCTTTCATGAAACAACTGAAAACTTGGTTGTTCCAACAAACAGGATAATGGCCAACACCCCGGTATTGGAGTTTCCCCTTCTGGTTTCTGTATCTTCTGTCTCAGCGCTGGGACACTCTGTTGAGTAGCTGCGCGCTCTACAAATCCTTTTTAACATAACATAACAATAGTAGTAGTAGTAATAATTTTCCATTCTTTTTTCTAGTCCCCATTTGCTTTTTTGGCACACATTTTTCCTACAGAAACTTTACATCACACACCATATAATTTTTGCTTATGTATGTTGCTGAGGTAAGACAATTTGTGGTAAAAGAGGCTCCCAAGAAATCCACTTCCTGAAGTTTACTCTTCTGGCTGATGGAATTAAATGACAGAGTAGGTTATTTTTGTGCAGTGTTCAGGACGGTTCTGATGTCAGAGTGTGATCCATAAAAGATTGTAAGCGGGGGCTTGGTAGACAACGAGCGTGTGAGGGCTCACTCCCTGGATCATTGGGAGAAGCTGGAGTGGCAGAAGTGCGGAAGCTTTTGGAGAGGGTTCCCATAATTTTGGAAAAGAAATAGCATATTTGGAAAAGGAGGCGGAGGACTCCTCAGTTAAAATTAAAATTAAAGGTCCCAAACAAAAAAAACATTGCTGTGTCACCTCAGGGGGAGTATGGGGGTACTTCACAAAAGGGGGTACAAACATCTCTTAGGGCCCCTTCTATAAAGAGAGAAAGTAGAGGTGCCCCACAAACATTAAAACAAGAGTTTAAAAATCAACCTGTCTCTTAGATCATATATTAAGTTAGGGTAAAGGACCCCTGAGGAAAGTCAATTACCAATTATTTTTTCTGCCACATCCATAGGCATTTCGAACGCACGTCGGTATCTGGATTGTCTCATACAGGAGATAAAAAAATCTGAGATAATATGACATCCCCAGATCAGTATGGGCGGGTGGCAGGCATGCTTTGTATTCCTGTGAGCCTAAATATATGTCAATGCCTAGTAGAAGATGACTTTAGTGAGGAGATAGATCGGGACCCAAGCCTGGTGTCAGGGAAGGCCAAGGCTGCCACAACAGAGGTAATCGAAGTACCTCACTGTAGTGAAAGTCTTCACACAAGGTAAGAGGGAATCCTTTATTCTCAACCAGACGTGCAGCAGGACCAGCAGGTCCATCCGCAACTGTAAACTGTTGGTCCTGTCAGCGCACAAAGATTAAATTCAAACAGTCATTATTACATGTGTAAGGTTCCAAAACTCCTCTATTGGGGTCTCCACGAGAGGAGAAAGAGATGGAAGAAACCACTACAACATCGCCTCCTTTGCAGACAGAAATAAAACTAAGTAAATACCCAATAATGGTAATCAACACAAACCAATTAGCAATAACATAAAGATATGCATGAATTATGTGCAAGTGTGAAAACTTCATCCCATATATAATCATTTAAAGCAATTTTTGATGTTCCGTTTCCCTTAGATCATGATATCCTCCTTCTGAATAACATTCTGCACACTGACATCATTGTCTTACTTGCCACTACAATCCTCCTGGAGAACAGAGGTCTTATCACTGTCAAGGACGTCTGGACTACAAGGTTTGCACCCAACAACTTCAGACTCAACGGGACTCTCATAGCACGGTTTGAGCTTGGCTGCCCCATTGATGTTTTCGATATTAACAGGCTCACATAAAGCAACTCTTTTGAGACTCCAACACTTACCATTATCTAAGATCATAGAGTTTTTTTCTCAATTCAGCAACACGTTGTGGTTCAAACAATTTGCATTCATTCTTGGGTGCAAAACCAGGTTTCTAAATCCTTACCCACTGATCTTCGGAAAGCTTGGTTTGTTTGGTATTTACTTATTATCATAAAACTCTTTATATTTGTCATGCTTGAGCAACAGGTTGTTTTTAACCTGAGAGTAAGACCAACTGACATCACCAATGCTTTTAATCCAACCTGGGTACCACTTGGCCCTAGGTTTTCTTCCCCTCATGAGTACAATAGGGGAACATTTAGTGGAATCGACCTCTGAAACTCTGTAATACCAGAGTGTTTTAAACACTTGTGTCTCCCAGGGTATGTTGTTCCTACAAGTCAACGGTGTAGCACCCTTCAAAACTCTATTACATCTTTCCACCAGACTGTTGCCACTGGGATTATACAAGGGGGTAGTTTTGTGTTGGATACCACATTTCTTCAGATACTGTGTTATAACATCCGAAGTAAATTGTACCCCATTATCACTGATGATGATGACAGGGGTGCCTTCAGTAATACACACTTCATCAAAAAATGTGATGACCATATCTGTGTCCAATTTCTTTATAATCTTTACCACAGGCCATTTAGAGAATGGGTCCATAAAAGAGATTGCGTACTTTCCACAACTACCCACAGGACCCATGATGTCAACCTCTATATGCTTTCAAGGAGACTCAGGACACATAAAGTCACCCATAGCAGGTCCTAAAGTTTTCAGAGTTTAATCAGCTGACAAACATAAACTATACTCTCTAACAACTCTCTCTACCTCAATGTCCATGCCGGGCCACCGGTACCTACTTTTCACAATACATTTAGTTTTAATAATACCCAAATGTCCTTCGTGACATAAGGAGAATATTTTGCTTCTCAAATTTACAGGGGGAACTAACCTTTCACCTCTCACAACATTTCCATCAATAATGGTTAACCCATCTCTGACCTCCCAGAACGCCCTAAAGTCTTTCACTTCCATTTTACGTGACCAACCCTTACTCAAAAATTCACCCACTCTCAACAAACAAAAATCTTTCTTCAAAACTTCATTCCACTCCTCTTTGGAGAAGGATTCCAAACCTTGGTCCCACAACCAGGCTACCAGTACATTATCCATGAGGTTGTCTTGGTTTTCAACAATTTGAATAGGCAAGCAAGACCGAAAATCTGCAACAGCATTTTTCCTCCCTGGCAAATATTCTATTTTATATAGAAAGTCGAATAATCTCATGGAGATTCTTGGTAATCTGGTGGAAACATTATTCATGCCAACATTGGATAAAACCTTGACTAAATGTTTGTGACCACATTTGATGGTAAATTCTCTACTCCAAACTAAAGGGCGAAAATGCTCTGGAGCACATGCACATGCAAGAGCTTCTCTTTTCAATCACAACATATTTATATTTGGCAGGGGACAATGACCTAGAGGCATACACAACCATTTTTTCCCACCTGAGAAAGAACAGCACCAATGCCTGTACCACTAGCATCCGTAGTAAATACATTGTTTCTTAAAGGATCAAAACCCTGCATGGGGAGCTGAATAAATAGCATTTTTGATATCCACAAACTCCTTTTGACACACAGGAGACCACTCAAAATTCATTCTAAGCTTCAAAAGTTGCCTATATGAGAAGTTCTGCTTGAAAAATGTTGCACACATTTTGAAAAGAAGTCAGCAAGTCCCAAAAGGACTTAACTTTGTCCTTGTTTTTAGGACTAGAAACATCAGAGATAGCAGAAACTAATTTGGTTTTTAGAAGAATGCCAACAGAGTTGATTTCGTGACCTAAATAATTCACACTTCTAGCAGCAAATTTGCACTTGGAATATTCCACAGTTAACCCAAATTTTCTCAAAAGTGACATTATTTTGTTGAGTTTAGTATTATGATCGCTACTATCCTTCCCCATGACAAGGATGTCATCTTGGAAAATGAGAACATAATCCAGGTTACCAAACATTTTGTGCATTAAACACTGAAAAACAGTAGCTGCAGAGGCTAAACCAAATGGCATTCTTGTGAATTGAAAACAACTAATGAGAGATGAATGCTGTAAGCTTTTTACTCCCATCAAGCAAGAGAAGTTGGTGCTCGGCTTGGGACAAATCAATCGTAGAAAAAATCCCCATGCCTCTGGTTTTGGTTAGCATTTCACTCATTTTTGGAAGGGGAAACTGGTCCACCAATATGTTACTATTCAGGGGGCGCAATTCAGTGCACAATCTGATTTTTCCGTTGGCCTTCCTAGCGACGACCAATGGAGAAATCCATTCCGCTGACTTGATGGGTTTTATGACACCATCTTTGACCAACCTCCCCAATTCCTTCTCCATCTCATCGCTGACAGATATAGGAACACTTCTAAGTTTATGGATTTTGGGAGAAGCATTGGGTTTAAGAATGGTTTGGTGTTCGAAACCATCCAATCTCCCTACTTTACCTGAGAAAACACCCGGAAATTCTTCACATACTCTTGTCCCCAAACATTCACCTTCATCCAAGACTACTACTTGTTCAACACTGTTAGGGTCCAACATGATATTACATTTCCTTTGATCCTTCCGTCCCAGAACAGGGGGTCCTTTCTTTGAAACATACAACTTGCAAAAAGCCTGTTTGATGATGAACCTAAAGATGAGATTCCTGTAACCAAGCAAATCAATTGATTCGCCCCTGTAACTTTCAGGAGCAGTCAGCATCGAATAAATTGGGACCAATATTTTCAACTATTTTGTTTGACCAAATAGCTTCATTTACAATAGTGTAAGGTGACCCAGAATCAGCAGCAATGCGAATATTAATGCTGCCCATAGACATCAAACACTTGGACTTACTGGAGTCATCACTGTAAGAAATGTTTAGCATGACTTTCCCATTCGAATTAGGGATCTTGCAATCATCATCATCACTTTCATCGTTGGATCATGAGATAGGACCCTCCTCAATGCATTTAACTCTATCCTTACTGGACTTTGTAGTATTGCAAACTCGGTTGAAATGACCGATTTTGCCATAAATAGTACACTTTTGCTTGATTGCTGGACATTTTCTATCATTGGCTAAATGATAATGTCACAACGAAAACATTTGAGTTCTTTTTTACTGGAGCTTGTGTCTTTTTTTGTGTTAAGAGGGTAACTTCAATCACCAGAAGGACACAGGTAATGAAGTACTTCAGTTCTTTATTCAAGTAGGTAACCTGCATGGAAAGCAATGCTCATCCTACAACATTTTATTGGAGAATTTACCTAAGGTAAAAACTTTGGTTTTATTAGAGAGCACCCTGGCAACAGTCTCCTGCTGCTCCGATACATGTTTACATTTCTTAAGAGCTTTGGCGCACATACCAGACATATCAGCCTTCCTGGATGCAGCAAGAACATCTTTCAAAGGGTTACCACCATTAATCCACAATCTTGCTTGAATAGATGATTCAAAAGCATGCATTGCTACCTGATCCCTAACTAATTCTTCTTGAATCCCACTGAACCGACAATCTAATGCAAGTTTTTTCAGGGCAGTTACATATTAGTCAATAGACTCAATCGTCTTGTTTCCTTTGGAAAAACTTAAAACGAGTAGCACCTATTCATACTTTAGGAGAAAAATAATTATGTAAATGTTTAATGGCTTCATTGAAAACATTTTCATCACCAACAACTGTTTCTTTGCGCAATTAACTGTAGATTCTCAAACCTTCTGGACCTAAACTGTGCAAGAATTAAAAGAAAATCCTTTCTGCTGACAACTTATTTGCATGGTCAATAGCAGTTAAGTAATTCACAAAATATTCTTTCCATTGTAGCCAAGGAACTGGTGGATCCCCCGGTACATTTTGGTGGATTCACAGTAATATTAGGAGTAGCAGTTGCCATGTTTGAAGAATTGGGAGGAAGGGATCAAAATCGACAAGTTAAATAGCAAGGACATAGTGTAGAAATTGAAAATTATATGAAGATTTACAACACAACGCCTAGTCCTAGGCACAGGCTGTGTGAATCAACGCAAAAACTGAAGAACAGGTCTCATAGTAAAGCACAAACAATTATGCTGTGCGAATCAGTGTGTACAAATCACTCAATGACTTGAAGGAGAATGCAGTGTATACCAGGAAAACACACTTCTGATGAAATGCTGCGCGAATCAGCGCAAAAACACAAAACAAAATTAAACAAGCACAAAACTACGTAGCATTTAAAGCATTCGGAACACAAAGAGCTGTGTGAAATGACGTAAAAACCAACAATGAATGCTGTGCGAATCAGCGTAGTAGAACTCTCACAGAATGACAAAATAGTTGCATAATCACGAGGTGTAAAACAGAGCTGGAGCCAATAAAGCAGTATAGACTGAATCACATGCTATGCTGGTAAGCGTAGGACGATCCAGCTGCAAAACGACAATGTCTCAGTCAGTGTGCAGAGAAAATAACTGAATGCTTAGGCTGCATGAATAAGAAAAAGAAACCAGCAACTGACCTGGATGAAGCAAAGGAGAACGATCTACATGCAGGGCTGGTGGAAACAACACAAGTTTCCTGTGTTAACAGAAGTCACCTGAACTGCATGGTGTTAAAGTTGTCACCACTTCAATAAAGAGTCCAAAAGTAGCTTAAGATGTGCTGAAGTTTATTAGGAGCAAAGGTAAAGGACCACCAGTCCAAACAGCAGTTCTCCTCCAACTGTCTCACCTTGCATTCTCCAGTCCCCACAGCATTCTGTTGCCATGCTATGACCACACAGAATGTAAGGCACAACCTGGCAACAGTAGTGGGAAATGGGACAAGATTACACATAGATACCAAATGAAAATAAACTCACAACAAATCTCCCTCCCAAACAAATGAGAAACAATCTATACCAACCCTCATATGCAATAAATACAATAATAACAAAAGAAAAACTACTTAAACATTACATTCTTGGTTTGTAAACTAGCCTACAACTCAATCTGCACCACCATATTATCCCAGGACATATTTAACTTAACATTTCATAATCCTTGTGCCAAGATGGTTTAAATCTTGACCTTCGTTGACCATCCCGTTTTGGAACAATGGGAACACTATTTTGAATTTCAGAATTATGACTGTTACGACCAAAACCAGGTGTCCACTCAACCAGCCGTGACATACTCCACACCTCACCAGAATCTAGAACAACCACATTCCTCCTGACCTCCACTATAGTGAACGGGCCAGTGAAACGCGATTGACCTTTCCTCAATAGACCTGGGGGCCGATTACGATCCTGGAAAAACCCGGTACAAACCGTGGGTCGGAGCGTTTTCTCCGTCCGACTCGTACCGGGTTGTAAAACTTTACAAACATGCAATTACGATTCGTACGGAAACACCATTTCCGTACGAATCGGAAAAAAGACCAACCGACAGAAAAATACATACAAATGTGATCCGGGACACCGCGGATGTGACGTCCGGACGGAGTTAGGCATGTTTTTACGTACCAGCAATTACGATTCGCACCGACTGCAGTCCGGATGGGAATATTTTTACGGCACCTAAAAAGTGCTGGAAAAGCTAAGTACGCAGCGATGCGAGCTGATTAGGGGGCCCGGTATGCGCCGTACCCCCCCCACCCCCCGTATATTCGCGCCGTACCCCCAGCCCCCCGCGGATGGGCGCGCCGTACCCCCCAGCCCCCCGTATGTACGGAGCGTACCCCCGTACCCCCCAGCCCCCCGTATGTACGGAGCGTACCCCCAGCCCCCCGTATGTATGGAGCGTACCCCCGTACCCCCCAGCCCCCCGTATGTACGGAGCGTACCCCCCAGCCCCCTGTATGTACGGAGCATACCCCCGTACCCCCCAGCCCCCCGTATGTACGGAGCGTACCCCCCAGTCCCCGTATGTACGGAGCGTACCCCCCAGCCCCCCGTATGTACGGAGCGTACCCCCGTACCCCCAAGCCCCCATATGTATGTAGCGTACCCCCCAGCCCCCTGTATGTACACGCTGGGGGTCCGCACCGTACATATGGGGGTGGGGTACGCTCCGTACATACGGGGGGCTGGCGGGTACGCTCCGTACATACGGGGGGCTGGGGGGTACGGGGGTACGCTCCGTACATACGGGGGGCTGGGGGGTACGCTCCGTACATACGGGGGCTGGGGGGTACGGCGCGCCCATCTGCGGGGGGGCTGGGGGTACGGCGCGAACATACGGGGGGCAGGGGGGGGTACGGCGCGTACCGGGCACTTGTTTGGACATCTCCATGGTTGCTATGGGAGTTCGCTCCGGACGGTCTTTTTTCCATACAGTTGTACAATCGGACGGATGGGACGGATCATACTTGCGCATTTGGACTTCAGTTTTCCCATTTGTACGTAAAAATGTCTGGGGACGTGTCGGAGACTTTTCCCGACCCGAGGACGTGTGGGGGAATTTTCCCAATGAGATTTGTATGGACTTTTTCCCATACGAATCGTACTTGGCAGTTTGTACGGCGCTTTTACCATTTGTACGGAAAAAAATCCAGATTCAATTCGGTTGGGGAAATTTTTTCCAGGATCCTAATCGGCACCAAAGTCTTTTGATCAACACTTCATCACCCACTTTCCAATTTTTGAGGAAGGAAGAATGGCGTGAGTCAAAGTTTTTTTTATATCTATCTTGATACAAATTCCTTTTCAAAACAGCTTGATCACCCATCCGTACATTCACATCCAAATCTAACCAGACTGGGCTCAATTTGTCATGTGGCTTCCTGCCTCTCAAAATAGAGAAAGGCGACACCAAAGTCACACAATTAGGAGTGTTGCGGTGAGCCCACCACGTTTCTCTAAGCATTTTCTTCAGCGAGGATCTCGTTTGCAAAGCTCTTTGAGCACAAGACTTCACAATCCTATTCATCCCCTCTGCTTATCCATTCGCTTGTGGAGAATATAAAGCTGTCTTAAGATGTGTTATGGACAACTTCCTCAAGAACTCTTTCATTTCTTGGGAAACAAATTGAACTCCATTATCTGTAATGAGATGCTTAGAAATTCCTTCCCTTGAAAACTCATCAGAAAGAAACTCTATAACAGTTCTTGAGTTCACCACAGGCACACACTTTGTAACTACCCATTTGGACGTATAATCCACAAGCAAAAGCACATAGCGTTCATCATAACCAAACAACTCAAATGGACCTGCAATATCCAAACCTAACTTGGTCCATGGCTCAATAGGAATTTCAACAGGTGAGAGTGGTGCAGTGCGAGTCTTCTTACTTTTATCATTGTTAGCCCAAGGCGCCTTGATGCCCTTGGGGCTGAGTTCTGCGCGTTATAAATTTAATTTCATTCATTCATTCATTCACATTCCCAACAATCTTTCACAACCTCCTCCACTTGTCTATCCATAGAGGGCCATCAATACCACTCTCGTACCCTAGCCTTAGTTAAATTCCTACCCAGATGACCTTCATGGGCTAAATTTATAATTTTTTCCCTGAGTTTACACGGAGGAATCACACGACTTCCCCTCAGCACCTTCTCTTCCACAACACACAAATCATCTTTTACATTGAGGAAACCCCTCATACACTCAGGTAAATCCTTTTCAACCGGCCACCCCTCAACAATAAATTTTTTACACATGTCCAATTCCTTATCACTTCGAGATGCCAACGACCATTCATCCAACTCAACAGCCAACCAAGGAATTCTCCACATCCACACTTGTTTGATCCAAAGGTAATCTCGAGAGACAGTCTGCAACCACATTCGTTGACCCAGGAACATATTCAACAATAAAATTGAATTCTGTTAGGCCTTCAATCCAACGCTTGATTCTGGGAGAAACATTATCCACATCTCTACATGAGAAAATCTGACACAAAGGACGATGATCTGTCCTCACTACAACAGGCAAGCCACAAAGATAAAATTTAAAGTGATGGACAGCCCAATAAACCGCCATCGCCTCCCTCTCAATAACTGAATAACGTTCTTCTGCCCCTCTCAATGATCTCGAGGCAAACGCAACAATCTTGGACTCTCCATCCACCATTTGAGACAACACTGCCCCTAGCCCTAACATACTGGCATCAGTATACAAAATTGTTTTTCTCTTTGTGTCAAAATGTCCCAAAGTGGGCATTTTACTAATAACCTCCTTGATAGAGCTGAAGGATAACGAACACTCATCTGACCACGAAAATGACGTACCTTTTTTAAGCAGAACTCTAAGCGGAGAAGAAACACTTGCAAAGTTAGGAATGAATTTCGAACAGAATTCAGCCAAACCCAAAGACGAACGAACCTGGTCCTTACTCACCGGTGCAGGAGCTTTCACAATACTTTCTACAATGTCAAGTTTCGGACTAATCCCATCTGCAGAAATGGTGTGCCCCAGATAGTCCACAGATGACACACGAAACTTGCACTTCTCTTTCTTAATCACAAGACCAACTTCCTCCAACCTCTGCAGAACTCTCCACAACCCATCATCATGATCCTGGACATCCATCCTTCCCATATACCAATATGTCATCTTGAAAGATCAACACCTTAGGCAATCCAATCAAAACTTTATTCATAACCCTCTGAAAACAAGCCGCTGCAGAGGCCAACCCAAAGGGCATACGAATAAATCTAAAAGCGCCCAAAGGTGTTACGAATGAAGTTAAATGTCTGGAATCAGGATGCAACAAGATCTGATGATAAGCAGCGGATAAATCCATCACACTAAAACATTTGGCATCTTTGATCAATGAAAGAGTTTGAGTAATGTTTGGTAGTGGTTGTCTGTCAATCCAGATATGCTTATTCACCCCACGCAAGTCCACACACATGCGAATCGCCTTCCCACTGTCCTTGGGTGCCAAAACTATGGGAGCCAACCATTCCGAGCACTCAATCTCTTCAATCACACCGGCACCAAGTAATTTCTTAAGCTCTGCACCCAGAGGTTCCATAAGCATGTGTGGAACTTTCCTGACCTTACTAACAAAAGGCTGAGCATTGTTTTTCAGAATACTCTTGTGTTGAAAATCTTTCAACAACCCCAATTGCTCACCAAAAACTTTAGGAAACTGTGAACATACATCCAACGACAAACTAGGAGAGAGAAGTAGAACTTTCTGCGGTGAATTCGGATCCAACTTGATCCCCATATCCCTCTGATGCCTCCACCCAAGAAGATTATCTCCCCTCCTAGCTACATATACCTTACCTATTGTCTCCCTATCCTTAAACTGAATTTTCTTTACAACAAATCCCAACACGTCAATTCTGACCCCCCCCATAACCCACTGGATTAATGTCCGGGGGAAACAATTCAGTCTTATCCAATCCATAAGCCGCATCCCAATTCGCATCACCAACCATTGTGTACGGTGAACCCGAGTCTGCAAGAACAGTAAACTGCTCCCCACCAATCAACACCTCGCACTCAGGCATCACCAACTCATCACCATCCACTATACCATCATGCTTAATACTACAAATAAACTTTTTTTCTTGCTCAATGAGCTGGACAGGATGCATCTTATCTGCATTCCTACTGTGCCTGAACCCTGACTGTTCAGAATGTGAGGACGTAGTTCTAGCATGAAATTGTTCTGGCCCAGAAATTTTTTTCTCACTGTCAGTTAAGCTCGTTTTCAACATACTTCTTGAGTCATCCCTCTTAATATCATTCCTTTTTATCTCGTGAACAGTTTTCTCTTCACTGCTAGTGTCAGGACTCTTCTCAATTTTCATCTCTCGTACCCACATATTGGTATTCTCCATACCCTCGACAATTGATATTGTATCTCTTAGGTCAGGATTCTTGGCTAACAATATTTGTTGAACTTTTGGATCATTAGTACATCTAACAACTTGATCCCTGATAAGAGAATCAGTAAGTTGTTCAAATTCGCATGTGCGAGCTAAAGTCTTCAAAGTTGCTACATAACTGGTAATCTTCTCTTGTTTACCTTGGGCCCTGGAGAAAAATTTATGACGCTCTAACACCACATTGATTTTTGAACCAAAATGATTCTCCAGCATCAAAACCGTCATGTCATATATATTCTCCGGTTCACCTTCTCCACGCTCTAAAGGAATCTCGTCTAAACTGTCATAGACGTGCCTACCTTCTACTCCCAGATTATGTAAGAGCGTGGCTTGTTTGCGTAAAGCTGAAAATTTCTCCCCCCCAATGGCTAGGAGGTAAGAATCAAATAATGGTTTCCACCTCTTCCAAGGTAAGGCAGGATCACCCACATCAGTTAAGAATTGTGGTGGTTGAGACATCCTAGAGGAAGCCATAATTCTCCGATAAATAAGGGAAAATAAACAATTAAATTGCAGAATGAGACCCCAAACCAAACCTCTTAAAATAACTGTAAGGGAACAATCATATGACTCAGCAAAATGTTTGACTAAAAGAACTTGACAAGAGAGAGAAAAGCAAAAAAAAAAAACAAATAGCTAATGAAGAATGTCAAAAGTCACTTAAAAATCACTTAAGTGTTACTTCCATGCTTGAAAATCTTCAATTTTATCCAAACGATGTCTATTTCTCTCAAGTGTGTGTATCACCGATACACAATTGCAAAGTCGCCGTCAAAAACGCTGTTTCCTAGCCCATGATCGCTCTCTATGGTTCAATATGGAGGTACGCTGCGTGAGAGTGTTGCGTGAGCGTCACCGGGTGGCTCACGACTCACTAATGCTGTTCCGAAGATGCAGGGACGAGAATCGTCACGCCACAGCGCTCGAGCTCGGTAAGAATGCTTGTTGCTTTTCAAACCGCAGCCGCTCGGTGCCAAAGTACTCAACGTTAATAAATAAATATCGCCACCCTTGCACCGTGAATTATAATTGATACAGCTAGACGTTTGTCAAAACTCCTCACACCTCACTTGTGCCGTTTCCTTTCCTCACAACGCGTCTCCGTTGCAATGGGAACAATTCTTCCTCACAACGCGTCTCTGTTGCAATGGGAACAATTCACAGCCCAAGTCCCAAAACCGCTTCTCACCAGCCGATTGAAGAATAATCAGTGCTTAATTACTTGTGTAGCTCCACGTCGCGTTGCTCCACTCCCATAGGCAATGCCAAATTCGAATGCGTTACTTTCAAATTGTCACCAATGCTCCAGCTCTGAAGTATACACTTATCCATATCAGCTGCCCAACATCATGAAGTCCCTCACGCAGTCCACTCCATAAGCGGTGTTCATGTAACTTGTCACTCCATTCAGCCAGTGAATTATTGATTAAAATCCAAATAAGGCAATTCCACATTCCAAAGGGTTCGTTTATGGGGAGACTGGTGGTCAAGTCCTGTCCCCAGAGCAGGTCAACTCGTCGCCAGTGTTAAAGTTGTCACCACTTCAATAAAGAGTCCAAAAGTAGCTTAAGATGTGCTGAAGTTTATTAGGAGCAAAGGTAAAGGACCACCAGTCCAAACAGCAGTTCGCCTCCAACTGTCTCACCTTGTATTCTCCAGTCCCCACAGCATTCTGTTGCCATGCTATGACCACACAGAATGTAAGGCACAACCTGGCAACAGTAGTGGGAAATGGGACAAGATTGCACATAGATACCAAATGAAAATAAACCCACAACACATGGCCTTCCCAAACTGCCCGTTGTACAGGAAGTTCCTGGCTCGTGGGTAAATTGGAAGAGCAGCCACTGGGGAACAATAAAGTTATAACAAAAAAACAACCTCATGTCACCACCAGTGCGACGGAACCTCCCATAGGCAATGAAAAATGGCTCCAATTGAAGAAGCAACAGCATCCAACAGATTATTGAGGCAAAGGCAGGAATCATGCAGAAAACATGTAGCAGCAGGCGTGGCAGGGACCATAGGAGATCCAGGATGAAAGAACCTCATGGAGAAATGAAGAGGTGTGGGTTCTGTCTGGTAGATATCGTGTCCACAAAATTGCAGTGAAAGTCTTCACACAAGGTAAGAAGGAATCCTTTATTCTCAACCAGACACACAGCAGGACCGTCAGCTCCAGCCGTAACTGTAAATTGTTGGTCCTGTCAGCGCACAAAGATTAAATTCAAACAGTCATTATTACATGTGTAAGGTTCCAAAACTCCTCTCGCTCCACGAGGGGAGAAAGAAATGGAGGAAACACTACACTCACTCTCCAAGATTTATGCCCCAAGTGAAAGACCTAGAGCAATCTGCGGTTACCCCTCACCCCCCACCACTTCTGCTCCACAGATAGGCCCATTGTAAAAGCTAATGAAATCTCTTGCAGAGGAGGTTAAAAGCAGGTTCGCTACATCTCAAGCTAATCAGAAGGAGATCCAGGGTGTCTGTAGATGAGAAATTTGAGTCCTTATCTCAAAGAACACGTGCTTTAGAAGTATCAGTGGTGGAACTGCAGGATGGTGCTACGAGGGATAGGAAAGAACTGAATAGCCTAAAATCAAAACTAAAAGATAACCAAGATACGTTGGAAACTTTAGAAAACAACACAAGGGGCAACAATGTGCCGGAAGGAAGCAAAGTGGGTGACAAAGACATTTGTTGCCAAATTGCTAAAATCCAGTGGGGTTTCGGAAGGACCGGTTGAGCCCCTGATGCAGGACATCCAAAGGATGCATCGTGACCCATTTAGGAAGGTCCCAGGTAAAACAAAGCAACATAGAATAATAGCAAACTTCCTCATACTCTATTAAGGACAAACTTCTGAATACAACCCTAAGGGTCGGAGCTCTGTCTGGAGAGGGGTTTTCTTTTAACATCAGATCAGATGTATCACAAGTAACTTTGAGTAGGCAGTAGGAGTAGGGAAAAGATTGGAGGGCTTCAGGAGCTTAGGTGGAAAGGCTCATTTTGAAGTTTCCCGCCACTGTTCCAGTGACGATAAATAATCAAATCTTTAACTTAAGGTACCACATGGAAGCTGATGAACTGCTGGAAAAGCTTAAAGATGAACTAAGATAACATAAAGATTTTGAAAGAAAATGAAAGGGGATCTTAGGGGAAGTCGATTGTTGGTTTCCCTTGGCTGAGACCTTGGTCTTTTGAGGGTAAATTGCATCTTCAACTAATTGTTAAACTTTACAATACCGGTCTCTTTAATTTTCTTTTTTCTTACTCCTCTCTCTCTCTCTCTCTCTCTCTCTCTCTCTCTCTATTTCTCTCTCTCTCTCTCCTTTCTTTCACATAATAAGCTTTTTTTACATATACCTCCCTCCCCAACAGGGGCAAAATGGATAGGTTAGCCAAGAAAGAATGGGGTAGGGATTGCCAGGGAAGGGGGGTGGTGAAGGGAGCATGGGGTGGGAAGCATAGAGGGAAAGGACCGAAAAAAAAGTCTCATAGCCTTATCCGGAATAAAAACTAGGAAGTGTTATGAAGATCAAATTACAAAACACAATAAGTAACCGCAGTACACAGACCTTGTCCTGGAATATTAATGGACTAAGAGTCGGATGTAGGAGAAGGAACATTTTCCAATACTTGAAAGATGTGACAGCTCACATAGTAATCTTTCAGGAGTCACCCTTACCCAGAGTGGAATGTTAACTAATTGTAAAAAATTAAAGTGGGTTGGTCAGGTGTTTACAGTGAACAAAACTGCCACATGAAAGGAGTTGTTATACTAGTAAAAAGACAAATAGAAATATCGATTCTGGAGTGGAAAGCAGATGAGAAGCAAAGGTGGGTCATTGCTGTCCTGAAAATATTTGGTAAGCGCTATGCCTTGGTACGGTATTATGGCCTAAATACTGACGACATAGAGCCTTTACAAGCTTTGGCTTCATAAATGATGCAGGACCAATTCCTGACCATATTGGCCGGGGACTTTAAAGTAGCAATGAGTTATCGGCTAGACAGATCTAATAATAGTTGTAGAAGATTCTATCCAAAAATGCTTAGCTATATCCAATCTCTAATGAGACAGTTTGGATTGTGTGATATATGGCAAGATATGCACAATACCGAACAGCAGTTTACCTTACATAATCAAAAATATAAACATCACTCAAGGATTGATTTCTTTTCAATAGATAAATGTCTAGGAACGGTTGTCAGAAATATTAGATATCTTCCCACTCACTTATCCGACCACGCCACAGTTGTCCTAGAGATAAAGGTGGAGATGGGAAAACAAGAGAGAAGATGGATGTTGGACAGATTATCATTAAATGATCAAGCTGTAATAGATAGGCTAAAGGAAACGACAAGTGAGTTTTTTTAGATAAATAAGGCTACGGCATCTAAAAACGTTGTGTGGAATACGTATAAGGCATTTATAGGAGGTGTTATGATCAGTATCTCAGCACAAAAGAAAAGGGAAAATAGGAACAAGATCGAAGAATAATGGCACTTGAGCTAAGGTGCAGAGAACGACCATAAGAGGAAGATCTTACTGAGAATTGGCAGGAGGAATTCTCAGTTTATTAACGTGATCTTATTGCCACTCTAGATGGTAGGGATCGAGCACAATGGGAAGCTAGTAAATTAGCACGCTTTGAATACAGCAAAAGTGCCAGAAACTACTGACTTTGAAAATGAAATCGAAAACTGTAAAGAATTATATAAATGAGATAACATGCAGGGAAACAGGGAAATCTTAAAGGGTGAAACAGGAGATCGAGCAAGCCTTTGTGCACTTTCATGGAAAGCTATCTACAGAGGAACGGCGTATCTTGGAGACTCAGCTTAACTGCTGGCTTGAGGGTCAGACTCTGGAGAAGCTCTCAAAGGAGGAGAAAGAATTTCTAGAAGATGATATAAAGCAGAATCAGCTCTATGCAGTGATTAAAAAAGAGAAAAAGAACAAAGCAACTGGCCCAGATGGGCTCCCAAATGAATTCTACATAAAACGTAGTGGTACCGTATGTCCAGTATTGACTGATTTATTTACAGACATTTGGAAAGATGCACATCTACCAAAGTCCTGGGAGGAAGGAGTAGTCACCTTAATTTTAAAACAGGGGATAGAACCAAAATCGTGTGAGGCCTACAGGCCAATTTCCCCCTAAATTGTGATTATAAATTCTAAGCCACAATCCTTGCTAATAGATTGGGAACTTAGTAGCAGAAGGTCAGAAGAGGTTCAGGAAAGGCAGATGCTTGCATCAATTAAGTCATGGGCTTATCAGTACAATAGATCTGGCCGTGGAGCAAAAAATACTGCTAGCTATTATCACACTCGACACGACCAAAGCCGTTGGCAGAGTGAACTGGCAATTCCTTTACTCTATGCTGAATCGTTATAATATGGGTAATAATTTCTGCAGGGCCATACAGGGGACATATAGGGCCCCTGTCGCAAAGATTTTGGTAAATGGGAATTTAACCACTAGATTTTAAATAACCAAGGGGACCAGACAGGTTTGCCCTCTTTCTCCGCTCTTATTCAATTTATATAGTGAACCTTTTGCAGAAGAAATTGGGTTGGAGCAACAAATAACCACTTTCACATTTGGTGTTTGACGTAAAAAAATCTCTCTGTAAGCTGATAATATTATGGTCTATACACAAACCTACCGGCAACTGTGGAGAGCTTAGATCGATTGGTTGTAGAGTTTGGCAAGGTTGATATGAGGCAAACCCAATTAAAACAGAGGTAATGGTTTGGAATATGGAGGAGAGGCATAATCTGATCAAAGGCAAGATAAAATATCTGGGAACAAGAGAAAGCCTCTCATTAGGGAAATGGACAGAATTCAACTTTGGGAAAATGATGGCCGAAACGAATAGGTTAATAGCTGCTTGGTCACATCTCCCGTTAGCAATATATGGGAGGGCTAATCTACTCAAAATTTCAATTCTCCCCAGATTTACATTTCTTTTTAATATGATACCACTACACTTTAAGAACCTATGGTTTCAACAGCTTCTCAGTAGGCTAGACTCCTTTATTTGGGCAGATAATGGAATAAGAATTGTAAGACGGAAGCTGCAAACAAAATATGATGAAGTGGGCATCGCACTACCAGATTTCCAATTATATACCATGGGATTTTCAACTACAAAACATCAAATTCCTTCTATCAGATAAAGGTGGGGCAGGCAGTGCAAGGTTGCGGGAGACCCTACTTGAGGAGATGGGACCAGGCGGCTCCAAATTCATGTTCAATTTGGACACCAGAAATGTTCAAAAATATTAAATTTAAGGTGAGGCAAGCAGCAGCGCAACTCTGGGAGCATATATGCTACATAACAAATTTACCATACTATAGTAAGTATGCCCCATTGTAGGAATCCCCGTGCTCTCCAGGTTTTTTGAAAGACAGGCTGGCAGTTAGTCTCACCGAAGCTGGAATTACCAAATGGAGCCAGATCTTTCAAGAAGGGCAGTTGTGTTCCTGGGACTTGTTCCAACAAGTCACCAACAGGACAGTGTCCAAATTCAAATTCACTACAGAGCTGGGCCCAGCCGGCGGTAGAGTCTAAAGGTGGGACAAAGGATCTGGAAAAGCACATAATCACAAGTAACCAACAAAAGAAGGTGGTGGCAACCTGGTATTAGTTGATCATCGATATTCGAGGCAGTTACTATATAAGGTGATTAACCCTGCAGTTCTAAGGTGAAATCATTTGTTTTCCCTTCATAGATCTTTCTGCACTCCAAGTAGACTATTGAAATTGAAGGGGTCAAAGTGGTTTACTGATGCTGATGACACCCATATGTTTGTCAGCTGCCCTACAATTCAGCTCTTCTGGACGGATGTGTGTAAGTTCATGACAGATCTCTTGCATATGCAACTGAAGGTAAGCCTTGAATTAATTATCTTTGGACTGTCACCTGAGACTGGAGCTAAGTTGGACTCTGGTAATAAGCTGGTATTTTATTTAATATTACTGGGTAGGAGGATGATTTCTAAATACTGGATCTACCCAACTGCCCCCTCAAAGGCAGAATGGCTTGATTCGGTTCTCTATGTATACGAGATGGAGCTAAACCGTTCGGCAACAAACAAAGTGAATAAGCTATGGCAGCCCCTGAAATGCTGGCTAGGAAAAGGGATATCAATGGATTAGAACCTGTCTAGGATGGCTTTATTAAAACTCCTGGAGTCCTATGATTGCAGCCACATGGGGTAATGATGTGGCAGTCAACTTTTCCCCTTGCTTTGACCAGAATGCTATCATCTCTGTTCCTTTTGAACAGGGCAGGATACTTTATAAATCATATGGAATCTCAGAGGTCTCAGTAGGAAAAAAGAAGGTACGTGAGGACAAAATAAAAAATAAATAAAGATTATGGTTGGCTTACCTTTATACTGTAACCCAACACTTCTGATAGATTTTCACTCACTCTCTTCCAAAAGTTACCTGGAGCCAGGCAGGATGCAAACATATGTAGATCATCTAGCTTTTTTAGACCACACCTTTAACACCTGGGGGCTTCACCTAAGAACTGGCTGACTTCTCTGGGTCCAGTTTATCCTGTGAAGGGTGAATGAGTAATTTCGTTTAAGAGCAGCATATTTTAGATTTTGTATAACAAACTCAAAAACACCTGCCATACATCTTCTAGACTAGACATTTGCAAGCATCCTTCCCATCATACATGCAGTTGCATTACCCTTGCATCCTCTACATTGACAAGTTCTCAGTATCAGATAGAGACCTTGCATTTTAATTTTACGCCATGTTAGATAATGTCTTCATATATTGCAATGTCCAAAATTGGTTTGACCACTGTGATTGCATCGTGCATCATGACAGCTTTCCCCGTGTAACCTCTGATATGGCCTCCCAGCTTATAAGGTTCAGTCCATCTCTTGAGTCCCCACAACTTTTGATACCTGAATCTATTAGTGGTAAACAAATTTTATCTATTAAGAAGAATCGTGTCCCGGGTGGATTCCATACTGAAGTGTCTTGAGGATAGTAGTGATTCGCCATTGCCTTCCTCATGCTATACCAGAATTATAACATGATTCGTAAAAATGTTAAATGAACCTTCTTGAAGTATTTAGGTGCCCCTAATTTATATACAATTTATCCTGACATATCCTTCAGCATTAAACCATACATAATTCCCCTGGATGGTTTACCAGGTTGTGTCAGCGACATCCAACTGTTTTTAAAATGAACTGCAGATAAATATAACTGAAATTATTCTCCAACAAAATCGCACACTGTTGGAGGCCTAGTTTGACCATACTGTATCATAGCTATGCTAGCGTTTGAAAATAAGAGTGGATTACTGTTAAATAAAACGGTAAGTTTTAGTAAAATCACTATTTTACTTAGATTGACTCAATCATACGTTTTTAAAGGTAGAGCTTTCCATCTCCTCAACAGGGCCTGAATGTCCTTATTGGCCTTCCTTAAATCCTTTTCTGTTAACTGTTCCAGTTTTGGGTAAGTAGCACTCCCACATACCTGATCTGTTTTAAAAGGTTTGGAATTTATCTCCAAGATTCCACCCCATTATTTCTGTTTTCTCTTTATTGATCTGGTAACCAAATAGGGCACCAAATTTGTTGACCAACCTCTCTATTTTCTTCATTAACCCCTTCGATGCGTGTGACGGAGCGGTTACGTCATGCGCGTCGGTCGCGCTGTGCGGATGACGGAACCGCTCCGTCACGGCCCCACCCACGCACGAACCCTTCAGCACAGCGCAGTAATCCGCGCCGCGCTGAAGGGGTTAAATTGGTTGAGCCGGATGTATTTATTATTACGTCATCAGCATACAGTGTCACCTCTGTAGCTAGCCATGAAAAGGGGTTATACTTGTCTGTGAGCAATTTAATTGGTCAAAAGGTTCAATGTATAAGCTGAAAAGTAACGGGGGAAGAGGACAGCCTTGCCTGGTCCCTTTTATAATATTACATTTTCTTGAAAGTCCCCCTATTTATTATTAGTTAAGTTATGTATAAATGTGTCTGTGCTAAGGTGTTTTTCTTCTCACATCCAAATGCCATGTGATGTGTTTTGCAAATATCGGTGGTGATGCATGATGTTGTATGAAGTAATGTGATGAGACCTGATGTAATGTGATGTGTTGAGAAGGTCATATGGTGTACAGAAGCCCAGGCAAAATATACTTTACACCAGTCTAATCTAAATAATGTAAAAAAAATGTCATGTTTTGCTTGTTATACAACATTCTTGAAATTACACCTTTATGACATGTAGCAAAATATTAGCATGGGACCATCGGAATAATGTTCATGACTAAAATGGGACTGTTGTTGGTTGCAACCCTTGTGCTTTTTGCACTTGTTTTTTTTTTGCGTGAAATGCAACCATAATATCTAAGTGTACGAAAGGACGTATGTCATGATAAAATATAAAACATGATAAAATATAGCACTTAAAGCCTGTATTACTAAAATGTCATGCACCTCTAAAGTGGGACAGTGTAACCTAAGGTGGTGCTGGGTGCTGCTGGGTGCTATGTTATAATAAGGGATGTGGAGTTGTGTTGTATTGCATGGTATGTTGTTGTGTGACAGTGAAGGTTATGATATAGTGCATGTGGCAGCATATGTTGTACAATGAAATGTATTTATAATTTACTGAATGGAAGGGGTAAGGGGCACATGAAGGTGGTACCAAGCTTGAGAACTCTCTTTCAAATTCTCATTGGTTTGGTAGGTTTGGCTTTAACAGTTCTTGTTGGAGTGGCTGTGGTTTTATTTACAAGGGAATAGGTTTGGTGCTGCACCTCTCCCTCTCCTTTAATCTACAATGCGGAACTATGGGCCCAATTAGGATGACAGTGGGACGGCCACCAACAGCCCGAAGGTGGAGGTCCCACTGCCATCGGACCCATCACATCTGCCTACCATATTTCAATGGTGGGAGGATGTGTGGCAGTCTGAAAGACCGACTGCCATGAATCTGAAGTGCTCCCTGAGCCTGTCAGTGCAGCAGAGGGGCTCATAGTCCCTACAATGGTGGCGGTGCCTACCAGGCACTGCCGTAGGGATTAGGATGTCCCTTCCTGCTTGCTTGTTCATGGCGGGTAATGTGCCATGAACAGGCAGGCGGAAAGGGACTTTGGGGGTCTGTAGCGTGCTTCCCTTCCCTCCTGGCCCTAATCTGTGGGCCCTGGGTGGTACCTTTGGTGCCCCCCTACATAACCCTGCACCATGTGGCAGGGACCACATGGTGCCTGCCACGTAGTGCAGGGATATGTAAAGTGTCCCATTTTTGCATTGCGGTGGGTGCTGCAGCCGGCAGCACACGCCGCAATGCAAAATATAGGCATTGCGACCGCCATGGTGGCGGTCGCATCGTAATGTCTAGTTTGGGACCGCTGACAGCCTGTTGGGTGGTCCCGTCTATGATAGGGTGCCCGCCATCCTAAGTGTTGTCAATATCCTAGAATTTTATAACAAAATTAGTCAAACAAACTTTAAGTGTACTATCACCTCAGGAAATAAATGGTGAGGCTGTTGAAATAACTCCCTAATATTGGTACTGTGAGATATGTAGGTAGTGTGCAGAAGACATCAGCACCCACTTTCATCAGAAAATAACATTTTTAACAATAAAGTCACCTAAACTTTAGTAGGGAAGAAGTGTATCAAAGTTGTGGTAACCCAGCATATCCCAGTATCCCAGTAACTGCGTGGTGTAGCTGATGTCTCAAAAATGCTTCATGTATTTATTTGTAGGTCAGTTTGAACCAGGTGTGATTAAATGAGTTATCTTTTAATGAAACGTGTCACATATTCCATTCACCGGGTAAGGAGAAAAGATCATGGTGATCCACAAGCCAAAAATACTAAAGGCTGAGTTGCATAGAACAATATATGAATTGAAGCTTCAAAATGTTTGCAGATATTAAGGCTAAATGAGTGAGCTTCATATTTGATTCGTATAGAGCAAGACGGATTTATCTCCAACAGGTATCTGCAAAGTCAAACATGCTTTTTTTAATTTATTTTTTAGTCCTCATTCTACCAGTTCACTTGTTGGCAATACTCTTATCCTTCACTGGTGATCCAGGCCAGGTTAGAGTCATTCCACACAAGAGGGTGGCCGTTTCCACTTCCACCCTTCCCTGGAGTCCCCATAGCACGGGAGGAAACAGGACCGACGGCTAAACATTGGCTTAATCATAGGACCTCGAGTTTTTGCGACCAGTCCACCAACTTAACCCATACTTTCTCTCGACTGCTAGCATCACATAACAAGTCCTGTTTACTTATATGTATAACGCTTTTTTTACATTCCAGCGAAAGAGGTGGAGCATCCAACTTCCACAAATTACAAATCTCCCGCCTCCCTAAAAGAATTACATAGAAATTAAATCTTGCATCCAACCTACTAATCACAATATCATTGTTTTGCCAAAGTCCCAAAAAAAACAGGACAGGACTTACCCTCACTACAGTGCCCATAACTTCAGTAATAAATTCGCACACCTCAGACCAAAACTTCACAATATAAGGGCATGTCAAAAACATATGAAAATCGTCAGCAGCAGTGTTTCTACATTTTGGGCATACATAATGTGTCCCGGAAAATTTCTCTAATTTTACTGGAGACCAATATACCCTATACGCAGTAAAAAGATGGTTACGTTTCAGATATGCAGGTTTGACGGTTTTCCTGAGTAGGGTAAAAGAGACTTTCCAGGTTTCCCTCAAATTAATATTTGACATAACCCCTCCCCAGAGTTTCTGTATATCGCTATCTAAATCGTCTTCGACCTTGATCAAAATATTATACCACAAGGCTACCTCCTTCTTAACTGTGCCAGTTTTTAATGCTTGGTCTAACCAGGAATCATCCTCTTCTTCATTCCATTCTTGGCGCCCCCACCATGCAGAAACTGATAATATTTAAACCTGGTAAGTTGACCTCCTGTAATTGCATTCAAAGTTCCCCAATCAACCAACTCAATTCCCACCTTCAGATCACCCCAACAAGAAATACCCGCGTTCCTTAAGGGGAGACTAAGGGAATCATCCGGACACTCAGGGGTCCCGAGGAATTCCCAAATAGGGGCCCTAGATTAATAATATGAAATTCCCAAATCTTTTCGGATTAGGATCCATACTTTCAACGCTCCCAATAAAATTTTCAACCTTACTTTTTTGAAGAAATTGGGGTCCCCAAACGTAAACAAAAATTGATCCTGGCCCTCCCTCAGTTCACCAAGCATTGCTCCAAAAAGAGTTCCTACCGCAGAACTATCTACTTTACTTAAAAGCATCCGACAATTCTTGAAGAAAAAAGCATGCCCATATATCAACAAGTCTACCTGAGCCAGCCCCCCCTTCTCCAACCTCCTCCTTAATTTCTTCCATGATATGCGAGCACCCTTAGAGGCACAAATAAAACTGCCTAGCCATCCCTGAAGCTTAGCTATCTCTCTTTTGTCAAATAATAAAGGAATAGAATTAAACAAAAAAGTAATTTTGGGCAAGATCACCATCTTAATAAGATTCACCCTTCCATATAAATTCAAAGGTAAATTTGCCCATCTCACCAACAGTCTCCCTACTTCCTGGCTGATCCTTTTCCAATTCACCGTGGTAACATCTGTCAATTTCTGAGTTACGATAATGCCAAGATAGCGCATGCTCGATTTTGCCAACGACTGTTGCTTAGATTGGTTCCATTCCATAATTATAGTTTTATTTATGTTTACCTTATATCCTGAAATTTTCCCAAATAATTCGGCTTTAGTCATTAATAGGGACACCTGTGGGTTCTGGGTGTAAAGTAAAAGATCATCGGCATAAAGGGCTAACTTAATCTCAACATTTCTATATCTAAACGGAACAATAGCAGTATCCTTTCTAATCCATATGGCTAATGGTTCAATATACATATCGAACAAAAGGGGGGATAAAGGACATCCCTGTCTGGTTCCATGAGAAATGCTGAACCAATCGGTCAATTCACCATTTACAAGCACCCTTGCTCTAGGTAAGCGATACAGGAGTTGGACAGCTTTAATTAAATTACTTGGAAATCCAAATCTCCTTAAGACCTCCCAGAGGTGTGGTCAATGTACCTGGTCAAAGGCCTTGGCAGCATCTACTGCCACGACCATCACTGGTAATTTATATGTCTCCGCCAGATCTACTACACCAAGTATGAAGATGGTTAGTTCGTTAAGCTGCCTCCCTGGAATAAAGCCTTTCTGGTCATTGTGTATAATATACTTAATAACCTTGGCAATCCTAGTAGCTAATACCCCAGCAAAAACTTTGTAATCAGTATTCAATAAAGATATGGGCCTATATGAGTCAGCCAGCATAGGGTCCTTATTCGGTTTCAAAATTAATGTTACTGGTGCCTCTGCCCAACTTGATGGTGGATCTTCTCCATCTTTTAGAATTAGATTGAACAACTCCTTTAGTACAGGTAATACTTCATCCGAGAGGCAATGATAAATCTCAGTTGGAAGGCCATCAGGCCCTGCGACCTTGCCTCTCGCCATTTTCCTGAGCTGCTGTCTAATCTCTTCTTCTGTTATCTCAGCCGATAACACCCTTTTCTGATCTTCACTTAGATTCAAAATTTCAATATCCTTGAAAAAACCTTCAATACTGACCGTCCCAGGAAAAATATCTTCAATATAGAGGTGGCTCATATATCTAGAAATTTCCCGCCCTATACTGGCATTGGTGTCGACTATATCTCCTGTCACCTCCTCTCTAAGGGCCATATGTAGGAAACCTAGAAATACCGATTCCTAAATACCGAATTTTACCGAATCGGTATTTAGAAATCGGTATTTCCTATGTACCTAATTTTTCGGTAACTCTTACCGATTCGGTAAAAATCGGTAAATGATTACCGATTCCACAATACCGACCGGAGTTTTCGAACCGGTATTTACCGAATCGGTAAATACCGATTAGGTATTTACCGATTCGGTAAATACCGAATCGGAATTTACCGATTCGGTAATTCAAATGAACAGCAATTGAGGAATCAGCCAATCCTGTGCAAACCCCACCCCACCCAAGTGGCCACACCCAGGCAGGTGCACACAATCAGGAGACTCTGGAGAGGCTGGGAGTGCAGAGGAGAGCAACAGAGCCAGTGCCGGAACTTGCACAAGAAATCTGACACAATGGCCAGCCAGGACACAGAGAGAGATGGAGGGGAAAGGAAGAGGAAACTCAAATTCAGTCCAAAGGAACTGTAGGTACTTGTGGAGGAGGTGGTGAAGCAGCACCATAAGCTTTTCGGAAAGCAGTCCCTGCAAGTGGCTGATTCAGAGAAAAGAAGGATATGGCTTGGAATCCAGGCGCAGGTAAATGCCATAGGAGTGACCCCCCCGGGACATTGATGTGCTGAAGAAGCGGTGGTACGACATCCGTATCATCACAAAGACGAAGATGGCTGATCTGAAGAAACAAGCCAGCCGGACCGGAGGAGGAAGGAACAGGGCACCTGCCCTGACTGAACTTGAGGAGCTCGTGGAGTCCACGATTGAGCCCGAAAGTGTCGTTGGGTTTGGGAATGCAGACAGCTCTGCCAGAGCTGCTACCAAACAAGGTAAGACGCATGCACAGCATTTTGCCCCCCCTTCCCCTATCCCAAATCCCAAATCCCCAATTGGGCAATGTGAATCCCACTCCAGTACAGGTGTTTGTGCATACCAGCAGTGCATTATGGGAGATGTAGTCTGTGAAACCCCAATCATGACAAGAATCGCACAGAACAACAAGGCATGTGACACACATTCGCGATAAGCAGACGCTGATGTAGCACACAATTACAGGACACAGTTGGGTGAAGGAACCCTTGAATTCCAACTATGGATGTCACCAATTTGATAGGCCAGTTTTGCCGTTGTGTTGTGGCGTAGTGCCGGCTAATTAAAACTACGTCATGGCATCCAACTACTGGCTGTGTCCCCTTACTTACTTAGAAATAGTTGCATGTGATCTCTGCCCGTCTCTCTCTCCCATCTGTTGCTGCTGCCACTCCTGCTGCGTTGGGCTCTGGCTGTGCTAACTCATCATCATTGTCCTCAAAATCTGTTATTTCCACCTCTGTACCTGTCTTTGTGGCAAGGTTGTACAGCATTGCACAAGTGGCAATGATCTTGCAGCAGATGATGGGTGTGTACTGGCATGCGCCTCCGCTTTTGTGGAGGCAGCGGAACCTGCTTTTCAATAGTCCAAACGTGCGCTCCACCACGTTGCGTGTTGATTTGTGTGCCACATTATATTGTCTCTCACTCAGGGTTGATGGGTGTAGGTAGGGAGTGAGGATGAATGACCGCACAGCATATGCACTATCGCCTAGGTGAGTAAGAGAGTTCCATTAGTCACATACCTCAATACACATTCATATGCGGTAAGTATTAGGGAGTGTCACAGTGATTTACCTAGCAGGTATCCTTCTCCAAATTCTCCGGCAACCAGGCGTGTGTTGATCCCACTGTTCTGGAAGATGTAGGAGTCTTGGGTGCTCCCAGGAAACTTAACTACGATATCAGTGATTATGTTGCCTGCATCGCAGATTACCTGCACATTTATGGAGTGGGTGGACTTTCTGTTCCTGTAGATGTGCTCAGTGGCTGCTGGTGGGCAGATTGGAATGTGTGTGCCATCAATACAGCCTATGACATGCGGGTACTGTGCCATCTGGTAAAAGTCGGTCTTTGTTTTCTGCAGTTCAGCCTGTGTGTTTGGGAAGCTAATGTAGTGTTGCATTCTCTGCATCATGGCATCCAGGAACTTCCCGAAGAAACGGGACAGGCAACTCTGGGATACCCCGCCTACCGCAGCTTTCACCCCCTGGTAACTGCCAGATGCGAGTAGATGTAGGCTACAGAGCACCTGCACATGTGGTGGTATGGTATGCGCCCTTGTTGTTGGATGGTCCAGGAGTGGGTGCAGGTCCCTTATCAGGTCCATGATGGTTCGGGGGTGTAGCCTGTACCTTTCATGTATCTCAGCCTCAGTCTGTTGAAAGAGTGTGATGCGCTGTCTGTAAATGCGTTCCTCCCGTCTCCAAATCCTCAGACCTGCTGCCTGTAGACGTAGGTGCCTTGCAATCACATACAGAGCCGCCATGGTGTTCACGCTGTTGCATTTTGGGATTGCTTATATGCACTGTGGCTGATTACCACCTGCTTTCACTCAGTGTTAATTACCGACTCTTAAATACCGAATTTCATGGAATTCGGTAATACCGAATTTACCTACATCTCTTTTCACCATTTCATATTTACCGAATCGGTAAATATGAATTCGGTAATTATGAATCGGAAATTTAGAATTCGGTAAAGATGAATCGGTATTTACCGATTCATAATTACCGAATCCTTCTTTTTGGACTCCTACATCTCAATTGGCTAAATACCGGTCGGTAACAGGATATTTACCGAATTTCGGCTGTTACCGACCGGTATTTAGCTACCTACATATGGCCCTAAGACTTTTAATTAAATTTCGAGCTCTATCTGTCTTTGCTTTCCAAGCCAGTAATGTACCACTCTTCTCCCCATATGCAAAATGCTGCAATTTACTTGCCCTCCATCTATCCAATAATATTTTATCGAGGGCTCCATGATATTCCGCTTGCAGTAATTCTAATTGCTTTGTGAGGGGGATCACCACACTAGGGCACTCAAGTGACGCTTTTTGTACCTCTTGTTCTTTATTCTTAATGGTTTCCAAAAAATGTTCTTCTTGTTGTCTCAAGCTACGTTTTTTACCCGCCATAATACCCGTACCATTGGATTTTAAAAAGGCCTTAAAGGCATCCCTTACAATTTGAGATTTTGCCAACCCTCTATTAGCCTAAAAAAAAACAACAGCCTCTTCTTTCAATTTAAATGTAACCCCCTCATCTAATAAAATTGTCCTGTCCAGCATCCACCTGATTTCTCCTCTCTTATATGGGATATTCAACGATAGGAGAACGGCAGAATGATCTGATATTATGTCGGGTACATGGTTAACCATTTCATCCCCGGACACCAACTCACGGTCTAATAAAAACTAATCAATCCGTGAATGGTGCCCGTATTTTTTACTAAAAAAAGTAAATCCTCTCTTATCCCCAGCCTTAAATCTCCAAATTTCGATTAAATTTACCTCCCGGATCATAGTTTTAAGAACTGCCATGGTTTTAGCCGGGGTAACATATTTAGCCTTGTAGGTTCTATCTTGACTTTTATCTAGAACTAGATTAAAATCCCCTCCGAGTATCACAGATGCACTAGAGGACAGTAAGCATGATTCCAGTTTAATCAAAGCATCAGGGTTATCCTCATTGGGCCCATAATAGCTAGCCACAACTACTGGTGTTCCTTGTATCCTAATTTTAATCGCCGCCCATCTCCCAGAAGAGTCCGTCTGATGGATTTCCAATATAATACCCATATTGCATCTAATAAGATTAGCTACCCCCCTTGTACTACAATTTTGATCTGAACAAAAAATATCCTGAACCCAGGCCCATTTCTTGAGGACATCAATACATTCATGTCTCAACAAATGAGTCTCTTGCAATAAAATAACACTGGCCTCGGTTCTCTTAAAAAATTCCATTACACGGGCTACCTTTCTCTTTGACCTCAGACCATTCACGTTCCAGGACATAAAGTGCACTGAATTCTTTTTTCAATTGTCCATCATTAGAACCAAATTGCTACCAATTCCTTCCACATCCTTCATCTGATATGCTACCTCTATACATTTAACAGTCTCCACAAATAGGTACTCCCTGAAAAATAGACCGCCAGCTATATAACAGAATGAGGACAATATTTTTATTTTTTCTCCCACATGCTCCCAACCACCCGTACTCCTCCCACCCCCCCGGGGAACCCCCATCCTATACTACAGGCAGAGCCTATGAGGTCTCGCCATGCGAGAGTAAGAGTCAAAACAACAAAAAAGAATGCTAAACAAAGGCGCGCTCACAAATTATGTCGTGCCTCTAGATAAGATAGTGACTTCCCATGTTACTTCTTGAACTATTTATATATATAGTACTCTGTACATCCGATCCCTAATCTGGGCTTCCCATCAACTTTAACAGGCAATCAACCTCCACGGGGTCTCTAATTGTATGCATTTTGTTTTGCCACATGATCTTCAGCATGGCAGGAAATTTCATTTGTACTTGGGCTCCCCTGGAGCGTAATTCATTCATTTTAGAACCAAGTTCCCACTGCCTCTGAGCAGTCCTTTTCCCCAGATCAGAACGAATCTGATATGTTACATCTCCAAATTTTAACTGCCGTTCTTTCAACGCGCGTCCCAACACCAACTCCTTAACTGAAAAAATTAGGAAGTTCACCAAAATTCTTCTGGGAGCCTTTCTCCCTGGATGGAGCCTGTAGGGGTCTCTGTGGACTCTTTGAAGTTCTTTTTCCCAGTCTATATCTAATCTGTCTAAGTGTAGGAGTCTAATCTACGTTTTAAGGGTCCCCTTTGGTTACCATCTTCTTTGTGAATCATGTCAGCAGCCTCAAGGGGGAGAAGCCAGTGGTCCAAGGGACCAAAACCAGATCTCCCTGTTTTTCCAAATGGAAGAACTTTTTTTAAAAGTGGCACCGGTTCCTTCAAGGAGCATGGCCTTTTTTGTAAGTTTCCCATTTGGAAATAAGGGATGGTGGTTTCCCTTTACTTACACGGCACCATCCCTATGTTTATTGCACTGGGACCACAATTAACCATATGCCTAATTAACATTTGCACTGTTGCACTGTGAATTCTGAGCCTCAGGCACATAAAAATGATATTTGACCTTACTATTTTTTCCAAGGCCTTTTGCCCGTTCTCCACCTCTGAATGGTAAGTCCTGACTTGAATATTAAATGTTTAATTTGTGTTCAATTTCTGGAGCAAGAACTTCATATTTTCTTTGCTCTTGCACAATAAGAGTGCCTTCTCTCCTGGGTGCCCAACATATCTGATCGCTAATTACTTGGCACTCACTAAAATAAATGATGGTCCTTTAACCCTGAAAGTGGGGAGGTGACTATCAGTGTGACCTGGTCACCCTTTGGTCAAAAGATTGGTAAGCGGTTTACAATGGCAAAGCAAGCAGAGGTTACACTGGTGTAAAGCTGGCTCTTCCCCCTAGTCTTAGATCTCTGTGAGCTGTTTCTCTCAGTGTATCCCCGTTAGCGCTGGTGGCGCCCAGTGCGACAATGTTAGTTAGCGCCCCCACCAATGACCACCTCCACCACGGATTACCTCACTAGCACCCTTTAACAGTGACCAAGTCCCCATAAACACTCTCTCTCAGATGCATTGAGTTAGTTATATAGCGCCACTCATACCAGTAAAGGATGTCAGAGCAGTTTGCATTACACACACATTATACAGAGACAATCAAACATATATGTGAAAATCAGTTTATGGGAAATGTTACATGAGCCAAAGGACTAAAAGTGTAGGAGTCACATGTAATCCATGCTGGTAGGCCGTATAGTTTAGGAGTGCTTGGTGTGGCGAAGCACAAACTCAGCGTGGAAAAAGAAACAGCATAGTTTGGAGTTTTCTTTAATAATAAGAATCGATTTCTACCCAAATTAACCCATTTTACAAAATTAATCTATGCTCTAATGTATACTTTGCAGTGTGTATGCAACTCTATGATGAAAGTTAATACCTCACTCTTAAATATTAGGATTTAAAATTATAAATGGCATGTAACAAAAGGATTTCTCTTTTAAATGCAGTAACCTGCTGATATATTTACATTATATGCACTCTGTAATCTACATGGTACACGTTCTGTGCAGCAGGCATATTAACCAACTTCACATAAGTCAAAACATCAACTATAAAAACTCCAATCTCTCTCCCAGAAGAACATTAATCGCAGGAGTTAACTTGACATTGTTGTGAGTCCTGGTAATTGCCGAAGGAAAGGAAAGCGGCAGCAGGTGCTTTAAAAATATAATAAACTTTCAAACACGGCGCCCTCAGGAAGCCAACACCCAGTGCGGTGGCACCGGTCCCACCACCCTGGAGCCGGCCCTGTGTCAACCCCTCACTTGGCCATTCACTGGGGCACTGGTGGTCCTAATCTCTAATGTATTTGGTTATATCCACCCATATAAAAACTACCGAACCTAGGCTACACATTTCGGGAGGAGAACACAGTAAATTAGACTAGAGAAGAGGGTGGCACTGGCAGTTCGAGGGAAAACTGTGCTCTGAAGAGGAAGAGGCGCTCAACTAACTCTGGCAAACGTTCATTTCTGAACGTCACTGAGATGCCTCACCCAAGTCATTAACACTACATGAGTCACTTTATCTTGTTGGCAATGACAGTGTTGAGGCAGGAGTGAGGAACAGAATGCTGGTTGCAGGTAGATAGGAGCAAAGCCGGCCAAGAAGACGTGGAGTGTTCATGTTCAGGTGCCCATTGGCAAAAAAGAGTTTGGCAGTTATGTCAGAAATGTTGGAGGAAAGCATTGGCTTCAGGATGGGCATTTAAAAAACAGAAACATAAATGTGCTGTTAATTTTAGCGGGCTTAAATGCAAGATACTGAAGATTTTACCTTCCACGATTTATTGCATGTAATCAATTGCAAAACATAATGCATGTATTTAGTTTAAATTGGCGAATGGGTTGCTCCGGTCCGCTCCAATCTTGAACGTTTCTGAGTGATTGGTTGTGCGTAGGCTGGTTAAAAAGGGGGGTCCCAAAACACATTTTCTCCATGTTAATTTCCACAGGAAATTTTGGAACAGGCTACAGCCTGAACTTCTGAACGGAGCTACACAAATTTTAACAAAAAGGTAGCTCTTAGGTCAGAAAGGGTTCTTTTTTTAAAATGGTGGAAATCGGTTCAGTAATTCAAAAATAAAACAAAATATATATCTGGCTTCCGCTGTGGATCCGCGAACCCTCCTGAGCATGAGCTTTTTTCTGATTGGTTGCCAACACTTCAAACCAGAAAATGTTGGCAGCCATGTTGTGACTCGGTTGAACCGAGTCACAAGAAAAAGGTTAAAAGTGATGAAAAGGGGGCAGGGTAGAAACATCCTGATCCCCTAGGTCCGCACAAGGAGTCCCCACAGGGACCCTGAGGGCTCAAAAAATAAAAATAAAAATGAAGCGCAGTGTCCTGCGCTTCATTTTAAGAAGCCCCTGGGTGGGCCAGGTCCCTTGGTCAATGTGATTAATATATGCGGGGGCTGCGTGGCCCCCTGCAGCCCCAGGGATGCCACATTCCTGGGGCTTTTTTAATAATATGCAGGGGCACATGGCCCCCCCACAGCCCCGCGGTCCGCCACATCCCCGGGGCATTCCAGTATTATGGGCAGGGGGCCTTGTGGCCCCCCGCAAAGCCCCGGGGACCACCACCTCCCGGGGCTTTAATTTGTATAAAATTGTCTGGGGGGAGGCTTCTGCCCCTCCCCGCACTGCCCAGGGGACCACCACCTCTCCGGGTAGTCAAGCGCAATGGGAGGGGGGTCCCCCTCGTGAAGTCTTCCTTGGCCCTTGGGATGGCCACCCCCCAGTGCTGGCTCCAGCAATGTCCCAGGGTGCCCACCCCCAGGACATTGCAGTTTGCAATGGCAGGGCAGGAGCACTGCTCCTGCCCTGCCATTGCAAACTTCTGCTTTGCTTCATGGAAGCAAGAGCAGGAAACCTGCTCTCGCTTCCATTAGGCGAAGCAGAATTGCTTTTGGGCAAAGGGAGCTGCATGTTAGCAGCTTCCATTGTCCAGAAGCAATGTCGGCTCCCGCAGGAGGTGGGGAGCAGGCAGGGACCACGCGGACATTGGGCCTCCCCCCCGGGTCCTCAACGTGAGAGCATGCCCTGGGAGATGGGGTCCCCAGAGCAGATACTGAGTAATGAAAGTGGGGTGGGTTTTTTTCTCTCGATTTTGGAGTTGCAAAGCTATCGCGGCTCTCAGCGCGGCCTCCTTGTAATGTCGATTAGATTTGTGGTTCCACCTCAAATAAATAATTGAATAGTATATCATTTAGAAGGTAGCGTTGCATTTGTGAACTTACTTTATAGAGTTTGTGAGATTGAAGTTAATAATAAGATGAAATGTGATTGAGTTAGTAGTTAAACTTGGAAAGTGTATTGTGTTGTAGTACATTGAATTCGTTCTTATTTTTTTGCAAATCCACGACGGGTTCGCGAATCCAAAAAAAAGGTAAAAAAGAGAATGTATGTTTTAAAAAAAACACTGTTGGGTTATAAGGTGGCTCATTAAAGAACCCTTGTTTTCATTCTGACTTTGTTGAAGCTACATGTAAGTGTGGACGCATAGCTTAAGGTTGTTGAGGAACACTCTTTTTCCTTCATGTGTGACGGCGACTCCATCACTTCTTTAGATGACATTCATTCCCTCACCCAGGCAGTACTCCTGCACTCATGCAATCACTCAGATACTACTGTTGCACTCATTCATTTCCTAAAACACTACCCATGTACTCAGGCACTGACCATGCACACATCCATTCCCTCAAACAGTACCCATGCACTCATCCATGCACTCTGGTACTAATTATGCTCTCCTACAATCACCCAGGCAGTATCCATGCAGTAATGTAAGCAGCCAAGCACTTCCCATGCACCCATCCATTTACTTAGGTATTATCCTTGCATCTGTCAATTCACTCAGACACTATCCTTGCACTCCTCCAATCACCAAAGTAGTACACCTGCACTCATGTAATCACCCAAGTGCTACCCACACACTCATGCATGCACTCTCGTACTACCCATGCAGTCCTCCAATCACCCAGGCAGTACCTTTGTACTCATACAATCAGCCAGGCACTACCCATGTACTCATGCAATCACTCAGACACTAATCTTGCACTCAACGATTCACTCAGGCACTACCCATGCACTCATCTATTCACTCAGGCACTACCCATGCACTCCTAAAATCACCCTGGCAGTACCCCTGCACTCATGCAATCACCCAGGCACTACTCATGCAGTCATGTAATCACTCAGGCACTACTGTTGTACTCATCCATTCCCTCCAACAGTACCCATGCACTCATCCAGGTACTCAGACACTACCCATGCACTCCTCCAATCACTCCTCTGATCACCGAGGCAGTATACCTTCACTCCTGCAATCACTCAGGCACTACTGTTGCACTCATTCATTTCCTCAAACACTACCCATGCACTCATCCATGCACTCAGACACTACCCATGCACTCCTCCAATCACTCATATAGTACCCCTGCACCCATGCCATCACCCAGGCACTACCCATGCACTCATCTATGAACTCAGGCACTAACGATGCACTCCTCCAATCACCCAAGCACTGCCTCTGCAGTCATGCAATCACCCAGTTACTACCCATGCACTTCCATGAAGCGAAGCAGAATTGCTTTGGACAAAGGGAGCTGCTCGCAGATCCCTTTGCCCAAAAGCAATGCTGGCTCCCGCAGGAGGTGGGGAGCCGGCAGGGACCGCGGGGGTATAGGGGTTTCCCCTGCGGTCACCAACATGAGAGCATGCCCTGGTGGATCGGGTCCTTGCGGAGGATACAATTGAGCTGCCTAGGTACTTTTTTCAGAGCTCCGGTCTATGGTGATACACTTCATATGACAAGATCGTAGCGCATGTCTCTCCTTTAAACAATTGCAGCTGCTGAAAGAGATGGGAGGCCTAACAGTGCCAGACTTTTCTCTATACTACAAGGCAGCACAACAACGAGTAATATCCGAATGGACATTGAGGGAATATGATAAACATTAGCTCCATACAGTTAGAGCACTGTTTAGGTGTTGTATCTGGGAAGTACTACGGAAACCCAAATCAGACCAGCCCCCAATACATATTTCAGCACACCTACCCGAACAACTCTTCAGGTGTGGGAATATGTGACCCGGATGCCACAATGGGCTACTTTCCCTTCCCCCTATACTCCCATTACCTTCAATTGTGCCTCGTCACTGACCCTCACTTCAGGCCCCTTTGATCTGTGGAGAAGGGGAAGGCCTGATCATTTCAGATGTGTTCCATGGGTGCAATATTTTAACTTTTGAGCACTGCCAGTGGGATTTTGGCTTACCAACCTCTGAGAGATATGATTATACTCAACTAAAACACTGGGTCCTCCATCCAGAAATGTGCCTTGTGGCTACCAGAGATTACACCCACATTGAAAAATGTGTGCACCAAGCGGGGAGAGTAAAGGGTTCTATCTCTTTTCTTTATGCCCAGCTGCTTGACCCCTTCCTCAAGACCAAACCCCACCACACACAATTTTGGACAAAGGTATTGGGCTTTCCCATACCAAAAATACAATGGCAGATGTTATGGAGGGAAATCCCCAGATTCAATTACTCTCTGGGGATGAAGGAACCTCATTATGAACTTCTGTTTGACTGGTATCTTTACTCCACCAAGCCTAAAATATATTACTGTAACACATCTGACTAACGCTGGAGGAGGTGAGGGTTACTGGGTGACATCCAACACATTTGGTCAGAATGTTCGATCAGTATGCCATTCTGGGCAGAAATTCTAGCACAAGTTAAAACCATATTGGGCTACCCTCTTTCATCTACACCAGGATTTGCCTGGCTGGGGCTATGAGACAAGACTCAGATCGCTAGCGACCGCTCTATTATGTGGTTATGCCTAGGAGAGGCTCATCGCCTGTCCCACTAGCATGAGAGCACCCCACCTTTTCCAGTACCGACCATCTCAAGAGACCAGTGAGTCAGCTCCCAGAGAGAGGAGGCCATGAGTACGACCACGAGTATGAAGCTTCATGCCCACTGGCTCCCTCACTGCCATCAGATGCTACACAGTTTCACTACACTCACTCCTGTTTACATTTGGGGAGCTTTCCGGGGGAGGAAGGGATAAACTGGGTGCAAGGTTTATTCACTGCTAAATTGTTGACATAGATGCATTTGACCTTATTATGTTTTCGGCAAATTTTGGGTTTTTTCTCAAGCACCTGAGAACATCATTGGCAATATACATGTAATATCTATCGCCTTTCTCAGATTGCTCCATGTATGCATGTTAAAGCGCTGACCCTTCAACGTCAGTTGGTCCAATGCCACACAGCTCCACCTGGTAGCAGCTGCACCCTCTGCACTCCAGTTCTCGAGCTCGAGGCCCTCCTCCACCTGCAGGCTTTTGCCTGCACCATATCCATGGTAGGCCAGTGGTGAGTTCTGTCTCTGCTTAATTTCTGCATTCCTGTCTTTCCATTTTGTCTGTATTTCTCTTTATTCTATGCCTTTTTGTCCCTTCTTCTTTGTCTTTTTCTGTGTCATTCTGTGCCTCTTTGCTTCTTGCCCCTGCCACTGATCAGCCCCAGCCGCCCTGCCCCATTCCAGTGCCACTTCCCCCCTCCCAGCTGACCAGTCCCTCCCACCTCACTACCACTACTTAATGGTGGTCGCTGCTCGGCCACACCACCGGCATGTGGAGCCGTGCCAAAGGCAAGCCCATCTTCACTCATCCGCACATGAACTGCGCCCAGACTGGACTGCGCCCAGTGCCACAGACCCTGGTTCCTGCACCTTTCACCTCTACGATTCCAGCATCCTTCATGCCCTCAATGTCAGATAATCAATCTCCTGCCCCCAATTTCGCGAAATGACACCCAAGGACAGTTCACCTGCCACAACTGCACTTCCCCCTGCCTTCGCACAGCCCCAAGAACCAGACTCGACCATCTCAGCTGTATCCTACTCAACGTACACTCAATCAACAAAAAGCTGGTAGAAATCTGGGAACTGCTTGACTCCATCTCCCCCGACAATGCCTTTTTCACAGAAACCTGGATGAACCCCACCTCTGCACCGTGGATCTCTACCACCATCTGCGATGGATACAAAATCATCCACAAAGCCCGCGCCAAGTGACCAGAAGGAGGCATTCCCATCACACACAAAAACACCCTACATCTCATAACGAGCTCCGATGACCATTGACCCGCTATGGAGCACCTCCACTTCCAGATTCAGACCAACCCGAACTCCACCTGCCACGGCACCCTCATTTACAGACCCACTGAACCCTGCCCCCCTTTCAGCGAATCCATAGCCGACTTCATTGCAAACCACGTTCTCACCTCAATGGACTACATCATCCTCGGCGACCTCAAATTCCACCTCGAAAACCTCAGCGAGGAAAACCTCGACACCATCGGACACAAACAACTGGTCACCTCCCCAACGCACTCAGTAGGACACACGCTTGACCCTATCTTCTCCGCAAGCAACAACATCTCCTTTATCCACACCTCTGAACTCCAATAGACTGACCACTGCTGTATCCACTCCTCCTTCACCAAACCCACCCAACACCACCGGGCCACCACTTCCCTTGCAGATGCTGAAACAAGGTCTTCAAGACGAACTCGCCAATGCACTTCACAATACACCACTGCCAACCTCGGCGGTCACCAACAGATCAGCACTCAACCTCCACCTGTTTATCTCTGACTGTGCCAACACACTGGTCCTCCTTAGGAAAACTTCCAGCAAAAAGCCCACCAAGAAAGCCAGCACCAGCAGGATCCCCCTGCCCTCCAAGAGTCCAGGCGCACCTGCAGATCACTCAATAGAAGATGGAGGCACAACAAGACCCCAGCAGACCACACAGGCTTCAAAAACTCCATCACCAAGCACCACCACCTTATCAGAGCCACAAAGAAAACTGCCATACAGGACAGACAGCAAATAACTTTTCACAGTGATCAAAGAATTCACCAAACCTAGGACAGATGCCACTGACATCCCCCCTACCAAGCCACCTTCTTACATCGCAAGATCACAAAAGCTTTGCAACGCAGGACCCACCAACCTCACCTGCAACCACTGCACCTGATTTCTCCAAATCCCAGCTGGCCCTGCTCAACTGGACAACCCTCACCACTAAGGACACCTTACGGATCATGAAGACCATCCACTCTGGAGCACCCTCAAACTCCTTACCCCACCATATCTTCAACCAAGCCAGCTCCACCAGCATGGACAAACTCTGACACACCATCAACTGCTCCATCAAGTCCACCACCTTCCCTGAAGACTAGAAACAGGCAGAGTTCAAAACCCTGGTAAAGAAATCCTCTGCCAACCTGACAGACCTCAAGAATTACAGACCCGTCTCTCTACTCCTCTTCCCAGCCATTGACAACGAGAAGGCCATCAATGCCAAATGCACCAAATTCATTGAAACAAACCACATCCTGGACACCTCCCAGTCAGGCTTCAGAAGCAACCCAAGCACCAAGACTGCACTCCTCACCGCAACAGACAACATCCACAATCTCTTGGACTAAGATAAAACTGCAGCCCCATCCTCCTGGATCTCTGTGCCGCTTTCGACATCCTCTCCCACCACATCCTCTTAATGCATGCTCCACAACTTGTGCACCTCTTCTTTGTCACACAGTCCAACCCTCTTCTCCTAATGACCCTGCTGTATCACAAATGCTTTGTGCAACTCAGGCTGGAGCAGTGCAATTTTGCCTCCGCCCTTGTCTGCCACAACTTTACAATTATATACTTATAATTGACATTATATTCACCGTGTGCCCTGACCGTCAATGTGTGTGAAGCATTTAAATGCATTAATGAGGCATAATCGTTGTAGGGGTTTAAAAATGTGTACACTAATGTTCAGTTGAAACACATGATAATGTACTTTTACTCGTATTTTACATTTATTTTTCAAGCTACACATGTATATGTATCTTACAAGTGTGAAACGTTAAGATAAACACTTAGGGGCATATTTACAAGCCCCTTGCGCCACATTTGCGTCACTTTTCCCATGTTAAAAGTGACGCAAAAGTGGCGCAGGGGCTTGTAAATCTGCCCCTTAGTCCCTTTTCCCTAAACTTCTACAGAAGTCTATATTATGCTGACACCTTCTATGCTCAGTGTGGTCAGTGTGACTGCGCTCTCCCCATGAAGCTCCACTAGTGAGTGCTGCTCACTGCCCTCTAAGCCCCCTGAGCTTTCCGTCTGCTGGGTGTTCAAGGCTCTCCTCCACCTGCAGACTCCTGCCTGCGTCTCATCCCTGGGGTCCAGTGGGAGAGTACGCTGCTCTTTTCACTGTTCCACCTCTTTTGCTCTTTTCTTCTCTTGCCTCTTTTTGCTTCTCTGCTCTCTTTTCCCTCGTGCCCTGTTTTTTCCCGTTTTTCCCTTTTTTCTTGTGCCCTCTTCGTTCTCTTTAATCCCTTGTGCTCCCTGCTGCTGCTGCCTTGCGGCTCTTCCCCCATTCAGTGTGTCCTTTTCGCTCCCGCCTCCCAGCTGACTGCCCTTCCCCTGACTCCTACTCAATATCGGCCGCACCGCTAGCGTGCTGGGGGCAGGCCAATGGCATTTCCGTCTGCGAGCTGACTTCGACCAGCACCAGAGACCCTGGTCCTCCGACCCACATCCGCTATGACTCCAACATCTTCCATGCCCTCAAGGATGGACGCAGCTACAACTGCCAGCTTTTGACACCTAGCAAACACCTAAGGCCCGATCTCCTGTCGACAATGCCACTGTACCTTCACCCACCTCCCAAACCCAGCAGCAGTCCCCAGCCTACCAGACATTACCACCCACTACATACTCCTCAAAGTGCACTCCCTACACAAGCATGCCATAGAAATCTGGGACCTCCTCAACAACCAAGTGCCCCACGTTGCCTTCCTCACAGAAACCTGGCCCAACTCTGCACCCGACATCGCTACTGCCATTCCCAACAGATACAAGATTCTGCAAAAAGACCACCCCACCCACCCAGGAGGAGTCATGCCCTCACCTCCACAGACTACATCCTACACAAAAACCTAAACTTCCACATGGATGCCCTTGATGACCCCAACACCACTGCCCTCCTAGACGACCTCACCAACATAGGACTGAAGCAACTGGTCACTGCCCCCATGCACACAGCAGGATACACACTCCACCCCATCACTGCAGGAGTAAACAGCATCTGCTACATCCACACCAAGGAACTCTCCTGGACAGACCACCACTGCATCTACTTCTCCTTCAGAAAACCCACCGTACACAAGCACGCCCCCTGCCGCCACGTAGAAGCTGGAACAAAGTCACCAAACACCAGCTCACCTCCGCTCTCACCAGCACCCCACCACCGACAACACTAGAAGCTAACACTACTGCACGCAACATACACCGCTGGATCATGAACTGCGCCAACACCCTCCTCAAGAAAGCGACCGGGCAACACATCAAAAAAGCAAGCTGGGTCACCCCTGCACTTCAAGAATCCAAGTGCTTCTGCCGATGACCCGAAAAGACATGGAGGAACAGAAAAATCCCCAAAACATGAACCACCTACAAAGCAGCCAGCACAGCACATCACCACCTCATCAAATCCACTAAAAAGAACTTATAAGAAAGAATCCTCACCAATGTCCATAACTCCAAAGAACTCTTCTCAATCATCAAGGAATTTGCCACACCTGGCAGCGAAACTTCAGATGTCCCACCCTCCCAAGACCTCTGCAACTGACTCAGCACCTTTTTTCACCTCAAGATTAGGATGATCTATGAGAACTTGGACAACTAAGACCTCTGCACCGCTCTAGCTCCCACCCCCACAACGCCACCCAACAGACCATGCTCACTTCGACCCTGCTCACGACAGAAGACACCTTAAAGACCATGAAGAACATCCACTCTGGAGCACCCTCAGACCCCTGCCCACCCAACATCTGATCAACTGCTCCCTCAAAACCACCACATTCTCCGATGACTGGAAACACACGAAGTCAACCCCCTTCTGAAAAAACCCTATGCAGACCCGACGGACCTCAATAACTTCAGGCCCATCTCCCCGCTTCCATTTGCAGCCAAAGTAATCGAATAGGCCAACAATGTCCTGGACATCTCCCAATCAGGATTCCGCAGCAACCACAGCATGGAGACCGCCGGACTGACTTCCACCTCCTCAACCAGGGCCAAACGTTGGCCCTCATTCACCTGCACCTCTCAGCTGCCTTCAACAACGTCTCCCACTGCACACTAGCCACCAGACTACACAAAGTTGGCATCCGCAGACAGACTCTTGACTTGATACTTAATATGCAAATTTCTCGCAGGCAGAATTAAACGAGTCAGACTCCCGCCCTTCCTCTTGGAACCAATAGAAACCAGATGTGAAGTTCCCCAGGGATCCTCCCTCAGCCCCACCCTTTTCAGCATCTACATGGCCCCCCTTGCAATCATCGTCAGAAACCACAGGCCCTACATCGCCTCCTACGACAATGACACCACGCTTATCCTCTCCCTCACCAAAGAACCCAACATCACCAGGCAGAATTTCAAAGAGGGGTTGAAAGCCATCACTACCAGGATGAAGGAGAGCTGCCTGAAACTCAACTCCGAGAAAACAGAGGTCCTCATGCTTTGCTCCACCCCATCCGCCTGGGATGACACCTGGTGACCACCTTCCCTCAGAAACCCCCCATTCCAACAGACCACGCACAAAACCTCAGCATCATATTAGACTCATTGCTCACGATGAACTGCCAGATCAACACGGTTTCCTCTGCCTGCTTCAACACCTTCTGCATACTCCGAAAAACATTCAGATGGATCCCACTTGAATCCAGAAAAACATTCACACACTCCCTCATCAGTAGTAGACTGACAACGGGTATGCTCTCTATGTCAGAATCAACAAGAAACTACATCACAAGATCCAGACTGTCCAGAACGCCACAGCCACACTGATCCTAGACATCCTCAGCCACCAACACATCACCCAACACCTCTGCGATCTCTGTCTCCCCATCAAAATAAGAATAACCTTCAAGCTCCTCACTCACGCTTAAAAGGCCCTTCACAACATCGGACCAGCATACCTAAACAAAAGCTTCTCCTTCCACGCCCCCAAGAGACACCTTCGATCAGCTTCCCTCTCTCTGGCAACCGTTCCACATATCTACAAGACCAGAACAGGAAGAAAGTCATTCGCCTCCCTCGCAGCAAAGGCCTGGAACAACCTCCACCTCTGGCAAACTACCACACTTCCCCAGTTTAGGAAGGACCTCAAGACGTGGCTCTGCAGATGACCCCAGCACTCTATGGAGCCGTGCCCCTGATAGAGATCAGGGTGTATATAATATCCCTACTTCCACGGATTGAGTAATCTCACAGTTACACGCACATACATTCTTCATACACTAGGGCCCATTTCACTAACATACGCTCAAATACTCTACCAGCAATAACCTGTGGAAAGAAAAACTCCTAAACACCCTGCATCTATATCGGGGTCGATAAGATCTGGTTATTGAGACTGCCCTTAAACATAATCTAAACAATCTATACAATAATAATCAAAATAAGATACTCAATAATTGACAAGAAATAATAACCAACACCATATTCAAAATTATATTGCTTTATCTAAAATTAGTCAAAGAAAATCAATCAAAATAAATCATTTTTCTCATAGTTACCTATTCTAGCTAAATGTCAGAACGGGTCAGGACAAGTCTCTCGGTAAAGTCTCTCAAGACGAAGTCCTCTCAGCAACGATCCTCACCAACGCAGATTCGGAACGCGGCAAAGGCAAATGGCAAGTGGCAAAAACCCTCTCTAGGCTAACAATTCTTATAGTAAGTCGAACAAAGGAAAATATAATTTGGATTAACTTCTTCCGTCAAACCTCTGAGCAAAGCGAGAAGGAAAGGATGTAGCATCGCTACATTTGAAAATCTCCGCTCAGGAAAAATCACAAAATAAACATAACGGAACAGGAACCAAAAAATACATTTACATACGGCCATCTTTGTTTAGGCCACAATAGGCCACAATAGACCATCTTAATTAAAAGAGACAAAAAACAACGTTACCACAGCATAGTGATTGAACAGTGTTAACCCCACTAATACCCTTATGTGTATGCAATTATCTAGCTCTTGCAACATAGAAAAGCATTAATTCGAAAAGCGTTTCGTGCTTAAAAATAAACAGCACTCAGCAACGTTTAAACATGAAAACATGCACATTATTGTTAAACAGCACACTTATGCATTCCCACGTGTAATTCTCTCTTGTTAAAACAAACGAGTTGATTAGTATAAACACTTACACAAGACAAATAATTAATAATTAATAATTAATAAATTAATATAACAAATAAACATGCCAGAGCTTCAAAACCCAGTTGATTTTCAAACTGAAAACTCTGCTCTAGCAATCCCCCCTTTGGTGATTTTATCACCAAATAAACCCAAAAAAAAAATTAGTGAAAATTTAGTCCCATTTTAGGAGAAATCGGAAATGTCTTTTTCTCCTTACACAACACTACACACCAGTCACCCTTTCATCATCCCTCTTTGTTTCTAAATAAACACTCTCCCTCAATTCTTCTAATTCAATTTCTTGTGGTTCTCTTTTCAACCTTTTGTCTTTCTTCTCTTTATTCAATTTCTTCTTCCCTCCCCTGTTTTTACAACACACACACACTAATCTCAGTATCAATAAAGCAATAATTATGCAAGTTAAAGGAAACAATATTCTACCTATAATAGTACTACCTATTTTTGCAATAAAATCTTTAACAGCTATCACCTTATTAGCTATTTTAGTCCATAAACTCTCAGTTTCAAGTGGTACTAATTCTTCATGCAAATCAGTAATATTTTTGATATAGACCTTCAGGTCTTTGCTTTCGTCTGGAATGTAAGTGCAACAATGTTGAACTTTCAGCATTCCACAAACTCCACCCTCCTTGGCCAATAAAATATCAAGGGCAAGTCGATTTTGCATTGACATGGCACGTACGGCACTTAATTCCGTATTCACTAAAAGAAACCCTCCAGCGGTATTTGTCGATAAGCGATCCACCACTGTTGACAGTTTCCGAATTCCATAAGCATTTAAAGAAATTCCCACTGCTGGAATTAAAACCCCAAAAATATCACCCACTATTTCAGACCAGGTTTCTCTCTTGAAACGCATTAGTAAATTAATATGTTCTACATCACTTATTTTATCTATATGAAAAATCTTTGGAAAGACCAGACCCACATAACACGTGCCATACCAATGGTCAGGCAACTTGTAATAAGCCTTGTTCCCACAAACATAATACACTCCTGGAAAAACTGTATCTTCTCCACCTCTGAAACCCCAACCTGTTGCAATGAAGTATGTATCATGGCACTCACTAGTCCCAACAAAATATGTATCATATTGGGATTTCATTCTTGTAATGCATAGCTTACCCTTCTGTGGTACATCTAGAGCTAAAGTTGGACTAGCCCCATTTCTCAATTCTTTTCCCATCTCAATGTCCCAAATTGTCTCACTCACTTTATATTTCCCTGCTTTCTCATGCATGTTCAATCTCCTTTCCTCTACCATATCCAGGAAAGCTTTCTCCTCTTCTTTCAGACTGCAAGTTAAATTATTCTTAAAAATGTAATCTAATGTTAATCCTTTTTCTTCAATAAAAATTTCACCAAAAGTGTTAGCTTCTTTAGCTGGATTCAGCTCTTTGTTCATTGGCAAATGCCCAAAAATACTATCTCTGTTAGACATCTTATAATCTATTTTCCCTAACAAATAGAAAACACTACTTAATATACTACATGAAATACCATATGTAGCTGGCAAATGATGATAAGTAACACCCTCTGAAATGGATGCAGGTAATTGCATACAAACGTAGCAATCCCTTACTTCCATTGTTTTCACATATTCATACAACAACTTTGAAAAAACATTACTAGAAAAATTATTAATTGACCTATCTTTGTGTATGTAAGTATTACTAATTCTAGTCAAAACTACTTTTTGCGAATTCTTCTCTATATCTGTCATATTTTCTGTATGCATCTCAAATGTAACTTTAAAAGTAACTAATAAAACTAAAACTCCCCACAGTAGCATTAATAATCCAGTACAGCAGCAGCACATTCTACACCATCTTTTAAAGAAGGCACATCTACTTTGATTATCCTCTATGTTAGCCATTTTACTACTTTGACCTTGTCTTTTGACTTAGCCTCTACTACTCCACTACTATTATATTTTGGATTACTTCAGACAACTGAATTTCAGACTTTTTCTCTTTTCACTTTTCCTCCAAGTGATTTCTCAGTTCACTCAATTTGGATATTCATCAGTTTTCACTCCTTCTTCTTCAGTAACATCAAATTGTATCAGATCATCAACAACATCTTGTGCATCTGACTCTTCTCCAATGTCAGTCAGGATAACTTTTAAGATTCCTTCTTTTTCCTCAACCACTTTTCTCAAGATCCCCTCCGGATTATCTCGAGTCACTGTTTCTTCTTCTCCTTCTTCAGACAGTGCCACATAAGACCATTCCGGTGATCTGTACTTTTGGTTGGGTCTTCTTATTCTTTTTATTTCCTCAGGTTCTCTTGATTCTTCTTGCTCCTTTCTTTTTACTTCATTTTGACTCGATACTTCATTCACTTGTTCAGCTTTCGATGTATTTGTTCTTATTACTCTGTATCTCAATCTCTTTACTCTGTTGTTAGGCCAACGATCTCCTTTTATCACCTTTTTCGGCCTAATTTCTTTATTATTTCTTTCTCCAATCCAAGTTCTCTTTCTTCGAACTCGACCCTCTGTTTGTTCATTCTCACTCTCATCCAATTCTGTTTCAAGTGCCTTCTGTTTTCTTTTTCTAGCAGTTTTCTTTTCCTCCACAGTTTCTTTCACCACTATTTGAGACTTCCCTACTCCTGTCCCTCCTCGGGTCTCCGACACGCAATCTTCTTGCTGTCTACTTGTCCCTTCACCTAGCTTGTCAAGAATGTTCCCTACACCTCCTCGGGGGTCTTCCGCAATCTGTCCCTCTCTATCTTTTTCTGACCCTGTTTCTTCAGGTATAATCTCAAGTGGTTCTTCAGTCTCCTCTTCTTCCGATTCAGGAGTAATCTCTGTGGAATTGCTCTTTTCTCTTCTTTTTTCTTCACTGCTTTTTGAAATTTCAGGCTCTCTTACAGAATCTGATCTCCTTTCTGAGACTCCCAATGGTTCTCTTGGAGTTTTTTCTGCTTCTTTTCTCACTGGTTCTGGGTCTTCATCATCACTGGAATCTGATTCTTCAAAGTACTCTTTACCAGTTCCCTCTTTTGGGTTTGGAACTCTCAGAGTATGACTCGCATACACCCAGTTTTTCACACCAGCACACTTCACTGCAGTTGTCATTGTTAGAATGACTTGTCTCGGCCTTCCCCACCTTGGAACTAAGCAATTTCTTCTTCTGTGCACCTTAATCCTCACCCAGTCTCCTGGACTCAGATCATGAGCTTGCTTCTTCTCAAGTGTGGTAGCTTCTTCTCCAACCTGGTGAAACACAGAATGAACTGCGTCAGCCAGGCCTTTACAGTAATCCAAAATCATGTCATCAGTTATTGTCATCAACTTATTGACAGGTACAAATGCATGGCGCATTGCACGTCCCATGATTATCTCGTGCGGACTTAAACCAGTAGTTCTATCTGGAGTAGATCTAATAGTCATTAGCACTAGAGGCAAGACGTCCGGCCATTTCATGCCAGTGGCTAAGCACATTTTACCAATCCTGTTTTTGATTGTGCCATTTATCTGCTCAACCACACCAGAAGCCTCTGGTCTGTATGCACAATGTAGCTTCTGCTGTATGCTTAATGCTTCACAAATCAAACTCATGAGTTCATTATAGAAGTGTCCACCTCTATCAGACTCAATCGTCACTGGAAACCCGTACCTAGGAATCAACTCCCTTAACAGTAATTTTGCCACTGTTACTCCATCATTTCTCCTAGTCGGATCAGCTTCAACCCATCTTGAAAACAAACAGACTACCACTAGAACATACCTCAGTCTATTCACTTGGGGTATTTCAATGAAATCAATCTGCATTCTTGTAAAAGGACCTCCTTCTCTGCCTATTGTTCCCAGACTCACCACTGTCTTTTTCCCAGTGTTAAATTGCTGACAAATCAAACACCTTTGACAGATGCTCTCTGCAATTGTCCTGAACTTTGCATTGTACCAGGTCTGCTTGAACGACCTAATCATCGCATCCCTCCCCAAATGTCCCTGGCCATGATACATCCTTGCCATTGACGACAAAATGGAGTTGGGCATTACTGGTCTGCCATCCCTATAGACCCAAACATGGTCTTTTTCTCTTGGGGCACATCCTGCCTTAATCCAATCTTTTTTCTCTTCCTCTCCTGCCTCATCCTGCAACTGCTTCACTTCATCCCATGTCTCTAAGGCATTAGTAAACATCACAGAGCAAAAAGACATTTCCCCCTCTCGTTCCCTATTAATTGACTGATTCGATTTTGCACAGTATTGGGCAATGTCATTTGCATACCGGTTTCCAACCGTGATAAAATCCTCCCCTTGTCCATGGGCAGCACACTTTACAACTGCTAACTCCTTAGGCAGCTGTATCGCCTCAAGTAATTTCCCAATCACTTCAGCATTCTTTATTGGAGTTCCACTCGATGTCAAGAAACCTCTTTGTAGCCAAAGCTGGCCAAAATCATGCACCACTCCAAATCCATACTGACTATCAGTCATCACAGTCGTCCTCAAATCTTTCCCAATTTCACAAGCTCTTGTCAATGCCACCAATTCAGCAACCTGTGCAGATTTCACTCCTTTCAATGGTGATGCTTCCATAACCTCTGAAACTTTGCACACCGCATATGCTGCACATAGCACACCATCATCATTTCTCAGGCATGAACCATCCACAAACAACACATGATCACTCTCATGTAAGGGAAGATCCCTTATGTCTGGTCTCGGTTTTGTACAGTACTCAAGCACATCCAAACAATGATTATCATCTTCCATTTTCACACCCACATTTTCAATATCCGGCAAAAGTGTCGCTGGATTCACATTTACACATCTCTCAAGAGTCACATTCGATGCTCCTAGAATCACTTTCTCATATTTAGTCAACCGACTATGTGACATGTACTGAGTTCTGCTTCTTGTCAAAAGAATTGCCACATTGTGAGGTACGAATACCCTTACAGGATATCCCATTATGATTCCCTCACTCTGTTCTAGACTCCTGCATGTTGCAGCCACAGATTTCAGACAACCTGGTAAACCCACAGCTACAGGGTCAAGTGTCGATGAGAAGTACGCAATAGGCCTTCTCAGTAATCCATGCTTCTGAATTAACACTGAAAGTGCACATCCATTTCTCTCACTGCAGTACAATTCAAACTCCTTTTCGTAGTCAGGCATACCCAAAGCTGGAGCCTCACACATTCTATTTTTAAGCTCTTCAAATGCTGCCATTTGTTCTCCATCTAATTCCAATGGGTCTGTCATCTCACTTTTTGTCAGTTTAATCAATGGCTTTGCTATCAGCGAAAAATTAATTAGCCACTGACGACAATAACCCACCATCCCCAGAAACATCCTCACTTCCCTCTGGGTCTTTGGAGCTTTCATTTCCCTGATGATTCTGATTCTGTCATCAGTCACTTTTCTCAGACCTTTTTCAATATTATGTCCAAGATAATGCACCTCTTTCTTGCAAAATTGCAATTTGGCTGGAGATACCTTTAACCCTCCATCTGCCAGATGATTCAGTAAAGCTATGGTATCTACTTCACAAGCTTCTCGTGTCTTTGATGCCACAAGTAGGTCATCAATATATTGTACTAGTACTGAATTTTCAGGCATGATCAAACTCTCCAACGATTTTTTCAACAACTGATTAAATATCGAAGGACTCTCTGTATACCCCTGTGGGATTCGACACCATGCTAAAATACGCTGGCCAAACCTAAATGCAAAAATCGGCTGGCTGTCATGATGCAATGGAATTGAAAAGAACGCATGACACAAATCAATCACTGTATACCACTCAGCATCATGTGGAATCTGATACAGGATCACTGATGGATTTGGCACAATAGGACAACATGCCACTACAATTTGATTAACTTTTCTCAGATCCTGTACAATCCTAAATTTCCCATTAGGCTTCTTTAGCCCCATTATCGGTGAATTACATGGACTACTCAGTAGTTCTCTCAGGACTCCCTGCTGAATCATTTTCTCAATTATAGGAGTTATTCCCTCAATTATTTCTGGTGTCATTTTGTACTGAGGAATGTTAGGATATGTAATTCCCTCTTTCACTGCAATTTGCACTGGATCTACATTATTCATCAATCCCACATCCTCTCCAGTAAAATCCCAAACTGTCCTTTTCACTGTGTCCCTCAGCTCTCGAGGCAAATCCTCTGGATCAAACACAGCAAATGCACCAATTAACTCACTTTCCCTATTTTCTAGAGTCACTCGGTACAAAACATCCTCATCTGGTGTTTCAAAAGCTATTCCATCCGGTGTACAGAAAATTGTGCAGTTCATCTTGCATAACAGATCCCTAACTAACAGGTTCACTGGACTCGTGTCACAGACAATAAATCTGTGCATGTCTGAAAATTTCCCTATCTGTACTCTTACTGGTTCCGTAAGACGTGTTCTGATTTGTGTATTGGCTACACCAACTACTTGGATTGCTTCATCCGAGAGAGGAAGATTTCTAACATCTGTTGACCTGACAGTTGATCTTGTCGCACCTGTGTCTTCTAAAAAAGTAACACTTTCTTCATTTATTTTCCCATCCACAAATGGTCCTGCCTGGTCTATTTCTAGAGTTGCACCAAGTATGCACTCTTCCTCCTCTCTTCGGCACCGTCAATAATCACCCTCAGATTCACTCCCTTCATTTTTTAACAAGTACTGTTGTACCTGATTAGAACACCTTGGTTTGTTTACCTGCTCATCATTGTAGAATCCCGAATCCTGATTATACTTTTGTGCTCCTCTATTCTGCGGCAAGGGCGGTTTTGGCTCTTGACTCTGCTGTCTCACAACTTTCTGCTGTTGCTGCTGTTGATTATTCCCCTCGTTCTGCACCTGTTGATTTAAGGTTTTACCCTCATTATTCACTAATGGTGGATTCGTACAATCATTCCTCCAATGTCCCAGTTGGCCACTGTGGTGACAAGGAAACTTCTTTTTTGCTTCCTCAAGATTCCCCTTTCCTTTCCCTGCATATCTCGGTCTATTCCCTGCATTATTTCCTGGATTATTCGCCTGTTGCTTCCTGTCTTTCTGCAACTTTCACTTGTGCCCACATTGCTTTCTCTTTCAGCTTTCTTTGTTTTGCTTCAATTTCATCACTGAAGTATTTAGCATGTCTCAGAATCTCATCTATTTTCTTACTCTGCCAATCCATTGTGTGCTCACGAATTCTCTCACCAATTTCAGGTCTCAGGCCATATACAAATCTGTATACAAAATGACTCAAATCTTTGTCACCCAGGTGTTCATCTCCACTGAATTGTTTAAACGCCAGTATCAGCCTCTCGTAAAAAGCATGAACTGATTCTTTTGCTTCCTGTTGTGTTCTATCTATTTTTACCCAATCTGTCTTTTTGCAGGTACTTTACTCTTCAGGTATACCATCACCTGATCGTACTTTCTCATTACCTCTGGATCTGGTGCTCCTGTTCTTGGATCTCTTGGATATTCCTCAGTAGGCCAACTCACAACTATTTTACACTCAGTCCACAAATCTGCTGGAACAATTATATCAAACAGACTATTCAGGTCAATCCACAGCACTTTTGACAATTTCACAAACCTATCTACCTGCCTGTACCACTCGACGGGCTTTTCTCTCAATCGAGGGAAATCATTCGTAAATGATAAAATATCCTGTCTGGTCCATGGAACATGTACATATCCTCCTCCAGGTATTTCTCTCATAGGATAATTATCCACTGGTTTCTCTTTTTCTCTCACTGGAAAAGCTGAATAAGTTGTTCAATCTTCAGATTCCTCTCTTTTCTTATACCACCTATCCTTCCATTTTTCTACATCTCCCCATCTTCGCAATAATGCAACCATTTCTTTAATCTGTCCTGTTCTACCAGTTGCATTCAAATATTCAATATCCTTTTCTGAAAAATCCATCCTGTAGGTTTTCTGCAAAGCTTTAACCTTATCAATGTCAACTCCCTGCTCATTCGCTATTGCTCTTAACCTGTCATGTGTATTTCTCGCTCTCCAGGTAATGTTTTTACACATAAACATTAATTCACCATCATGATGACTTTTAAGAATCTCTGTTGGAACTGTCCCTGTAACAAGCTCTTCTAATTCTACCCGTAACCTAGCCACATCAATTGCTTGTGAATCTTTATCCTTTTTCTGAAGAACTTTCATCCAATCATTCAAATCTTCAGCTGTTATTGCAGTAGTTTTTCTCACTGGAACCACTCTCTTTTGCGGTTCTAAAATTGGCATCCCTGAACAACTAGCTTCACTAGCATCTAATATTTCACTACATGTGTCATGTCTGGATTGTCTCAGGTCACTACTTCTTGTCCTTTTTCCTGAATCTCCTGAAGGACCAACTGAACTTATCAAATTATTCCCAACATATGGAATCACCAAACCATTTTCACCTATTCTCTGCTTGTCAAACACAGGCATAACCGGACCTATTGTTACAGGCACCGTAACAGCTTCCAGATTCTTCGTTAACTCCCTAATCTTTTCAGTCATCTCTGTTGTAGTTCTAGCTAATTCTCTTGCATTTTCGTCACCACTTCGATTCACTTTCTCCCTGAAAGAATTACCACTTCTTGATTCAGATGTCACATTTTCTGTCTCAATGATACAAACTGTATCTCTTATTGGAGAAACAACTGGTGTACTCTCATCTGGTTCTGGTCTATATGGAGGTGGTCTTTTGTAAATCATGTCATTCAAGACTTCATCCTCATATTCATTAACTCCATATCTTCTCATTTCTGACTCAGGAACCCTCTCTGCTCCTTCTTCAACTGTTCTCATTGGATATAATCCCTCTGACATACTAGCATCTCGCCACCTTTTCATTCGATCATGATGAGTCTCACGATCATGTCTCCTCCCAAACATGTACCTGTACTGTCCTCCAGATCTCTGTTTTTCTCGCTCATGTACTTCCTCTTCCCATTCCACTAAAGCCTCAAACTGTGTAGGTCTTGGTTTCGGGTCAAGACATAACATCTTTTCCCGTAAATTTCTCAACACGGCCAAATTAAATGAACCATGTTCTGGAAATGCTAGAACACCATCCTCTTTGGTATACCTAACCCAATTCTCCAACCATATACAGGTATGATACCCATATCTTGCAGCCATGTAGGATGCAGGTGTTTTCGGTGGAGGTAACAATTCACCCTCTCTCGTCTTAACATCTTTATCCTTGTTAAACCACTTTTAAATTTTTCCAAAGAATGTTTTCTTCTTTTTCTCTTCTTGGTAATACATTTTAGTTTTTACCAAAACTCTCTACTCTTTTCCCGTATTATAAATAAACAATACAAATTTTCAACCAGTAACAGCGCGACTCACACTAACGCACCAATCCTGGAGCGTCTACGTCACTAGAATAGCTCTTCCAATCCTTGCGCGGCTCACACCAACGCACCAATCCCAGCGCAAACACTATTCTGATCTATTATCCAATCAGAGCGCGGTCTTCCTGACGTCAGCAGTCGCTGCAGTCGCTTGTCTCCTGTCTCCTGTCACTCGTCTACCCCTCCTTTACAAAATCTTTTCAGTAGACTTTGTGTCAAAATTTCTACAAAATCTATTAGTTACAACATATAAACATCTCCATTGTCTGCTTCGCTAACCACAGAATAGTAAAAGAAATCTATTTCACAAGAACCTCTCGTTGACACAGTAGCACATCCCTCTACTCTGCCCTTCTAACATACATTCATTAACTATTTCCTCTAGGACTTATCCAAAGAGTCTTACAATCAACTAAATGTATATGCATTCACGCACATTCATACAAGAAAATATAGTACATCCATACAGAATCCTGCTTTTCCCGAGGACAGCAAACAATCTGCTCCACTACAGAATTATAACACACGTTAACCAAGCAGTTTACCCTGCCCAGTTCCTCAAATAAGCTCAGAGAATACCTATTACTCCTCCCGCGATAAGCTTTAACGGCAAACCTTACGGATCCCTGGGACTTAAGACCAGAGTTTCACAGATAACCTTCACTACCATACACACTCCTTATATACCAGAAATATATTCTAATAGTAACATACAATAATGTCACTGATTCCGAACCCAGACAATGTGAATTTTCCTGCATACATACAGAACCAACAATCCCGTCTTTCCCGAGAGCAGCATATACTTCCCTCTGCCCTACTACGGAACTGCTACCAGCTTCCAAATTCCAGAAGCACTACATATAACTCAACATGACAACTCCAACATATAGTATTAGTACATATACCAACATCAATAATCAATAATCAATATGTAATCTAATCAGATCAAGACAATCATCAATAACCATCCTCTGCTACCAGGAAATTGATAGAGATCAGGGTGTATATAATATCCCTACTTCCACGGATAGAGTAATCTCACAGTTACACGCACATACATTCTTCATACACTAGGGCCCATTTCACTAACATACGCTCAAATACTCTACCAGCAATAACCTGTGGAAAGAAAAACTCCTAAACACCCTGCATCTATATCGGGGTCGATAAGATCTGGTTATTGAGACTGCCCTTAAACATAATCTAAACAATCTATACAATAATAATCAAAATAAGATACTCAATAATTGACAAGAAATAATAACCAACACCATATTCAAAATTATATTGCTTTATCTAAAATTAGTCAAAGAAAATCAATCAGAATAAATCATTTTTCTCATAGTTACCTATTCTAGCTAAATGTCAGAACGGGTCAGGACAAGTCTCTCGGTAAAGTCTCTCAAGACGAAGTCCTCTCAGCAACGATCCTCACCAACGCAGATTCGGAACGCGGCAAAGGCAAATGGCAAGTGGCAAAAACCCTCTCTAGGCTAACAATTCTTATAGTAAGTCGAACAAAGGAAAATATAATTTGTATTAACTTCTTCCGTCAAACCTCTGAGCAAAGCGAGAAGGAAAGGATGTAGCATCGCTACATTTGAAAATCTCCGCTCAGGAAAAATCACAAAATAAACATAACGGAACAGGAACCAAAAAATACATTTGTATCTTGTAATTTCCACGTCTCCTCGGCAATGAGATCACAGTTCAGAGTCTTTCTTTAAAGCTCCTTTGTTTCCCAAAGCTGCCAAGGACGCTTCATTTCATTTGGAGATCGCCCAAAACTGCTGCTGTCCTCACGGAAAATTTCAACCAGGCAAAGCAAGGACTGTGGTCAGCTGACTTCAGGACCATATTCAGCAAGGCTCTCTCTCGTCACAGATTCTACTCGAGGCCAGGTTTTACATATCGGCCATCTTTGTTTAGGCCACAATAGGCCACAATAGACCATCTTAATTAAAAGAGACAAAAAACAACGTTACCACAGCATAGTGATTGAACAGTGTTAACCCCACTAATACCCTTATGTGTATGCAATTATCTAGCTCTTGCAACATAGAAAAGCATTAATTCGAAAAGCGTTTCGTGCTTAAAAATTAACAGCACTCAGCAACGTTTAAACATGAAAACATGCACATTATTGTTAAACAGCACACTTATGCATTCCCACGTGTAATTCTCTCTTGTTAAAACAAACGAGTTGATTAGTATAAACACTTACACAAGACAAATAATTAATAATTAATAAATTAATATAACAAATAGACATGCCAGAGCTTCAAAACCCAGTTGATTTTCAAACTGAAAACTCTGCTCTAGCACCCCCCCCCCAGTGTTTTGAGAGCCTCGCAGGTGAGTAGCAGTGCTAGACATACCCCTGATTGATTGATTGGTTTATGCTCCCTAAATAGTATGATTGATTAGATGTTCCTGTAGTCAATTTATGTTTAGAAGTGAGTAGGGAACTTTCGTTATGGAACACCTATTTGCTTTTTTTATTTTCTTCATTGGTGTGGCTGTCACTATTCTGTATCTCATTTAATTACAACTCAATTTACTGAGGTATTTCAGCTTACCAGCTGTATTGAATCTTTTGAACTTATTTTTACTAGACTTATATACTGGATTCATTAATAACCTAATATAAAACCCATTTAACCATATTTAGTGATTCCTGGTCCCTATTTTGGAATCACATTGGCTCATCAAGCTAGAAATATATTGCTGATGTCTTCTCCCTTACATTGCTTCTAGTCAACCAACAAAGGTCCATACAACAAATGGGTAAAAACCTTCAATAATTTTACAAAACAATTGAATAGTAAATACCAGGGTGCTGTCAAAAGTAAACTTTCCAACAATAAGGAATGATATAGCTCAAGAAAATCGAAAATGTTCAAAGTAAAAGACTTGGGGCCAGATGTACGACCAGTGTAAATTGCGACTCGCAATTTGCGCTCGATTGTGAGTCGCAATTTGCGAGTTGCAATTCACAATGTACAACCGTGTCAGAGACACTGATTGCGATTCCCAATGGGGTTGCAAAATGCGAGCCTCATGATTATTAATGAGGCACTCGCCATTTGCGACTCCTTTGGGAATGGCTGGCCCTCCCAGGGATCGTGGCCCACTGGGCTCAGCAGAACACCATGTCTGGTACTGCTTTTCAATAAAGTACTTTTTTTAATTTCAAAAGCATCCGGTTTTCTCTAAAGGAAAACGGGATGCATTTAAAAAAAAAAAAAGAAACGTTTTCATTTCTTTCTTTTAACCCTTTCAGCGCGGTGCGGATTACCGCGCTGTGCTGAAAGGTTCGTGCGCGGGCGGGGCCGTGACGGTGCGGTTCCGTCTTCCGCACAGCGCGACCGACGCGCATGACGGAACTGCTCCGTCACACGCATCGAAGGGGTTAAAGGCATGTTGTGGTCCCTGGGACCACTGCCTGCCCCTAAAAAAATATTTTCCCCCGCATTTGCAAAGGGGAAGGTGTCCCCTGGGGACCCCTTCCCATTTGCGACTGCATTATCACCCTCTTGAAGAGGGCGGTAAATTGCGTGTGTTTAGCGACCGCAATTGTGGTCGAAAGATTCGTACATGGCTTGTGAGTTGCTATTAGGAAGGGAATGCCCCTTCCTAATGGCAAGCCGCAAAACACTATTTTGTGAGTCGTAAATTATTTGCGAGTCGCAAAATAGTATTAGTACATGGCCTAGAGGAAAATTGCATGCGCAAACGGGTAACAATCCCGTTTGCGCATGCAATTTTCCGCCGTAGATCTGGCCCAAAATGAGTTAATGGTGGTTTTCAGAAGTGTGCAGCAGATTTAGGTAAAGGATTATTATGATGTTCATCGGTCGCAAAGTCTGTGACAAATTCACCACAAACGCCTAGATCGTTTTTAACACAATATTTCCCCTGAACATCATTAGAGCAGGCTTAAGTTTGTCCGAGGGGAGCATTAGTGGCTCTCCCTGTGCTGCTGTAGAGGGCAGACTTTGCTGTTGCCCTCAGCCACTGCCCCAGGAGCAGTGACACTAGGCCATGTAATATTAGGGAATGCCTAATTAGCATTGCAGCGCGACCGCGCTAAATAAACACACGGGAGCCGGTATTAGATGATTACACACGCGGCTCCGACTGCCGAGCCGAGGCCACGCCTCTTTATTATAACTAGCCAGCGTCTGACGTCACGCGTCAGCGCTGGCGCACCTCGGCAGCGCGGAAGGCTAGAACGCCTCGCGCATGCCGAACATTACACTCCTTCCAACCTTCATAAAAACTCAAGCACAACATGAAAACCAAACGATGGATCTGTTACCAGTTCGCCAGTCCTTACAGGTCACACCATATAGTCCGCCAGCTGGGATGAGGGTGCCGGGTTCTTCCTCAGGTTGTAGCGGGACGGACCGCCTCTGGAAGGGACCACCTCGGGGGTTCTGCGCCTTGGGGTGTTCGGCTCGACCCGGGCTGGGGAGCTGCCAGGCGGGTTACCCCCTGGGGTGGTTGGGACGGGTTGTGCACCCCCATCCTCGCTCGGACCGTCCTCCACCTCCTGATCTTCTCTCAGCTGGTCGGGATTCGGCCTCTCAGACTCGGCCCCGGGACGGGGCGGTGTTCCTGGGTGGACTTTCTTAAAGAAGGACACATCTCGCGTGACCGTTTCCGCACCTCTTTGAGCGGTCACCATCGTGCCTGTCCGGCGGGTGACCACCCATGGTTGTGGTTCAAAAGGAAGTCTGAACTTGCTGCCTGGGTAGCGGTCCTTCACGTACACTCGGTCTTGCTGCTGTATCCTGGACTCCTTAGCTCCCCTTCGCAGGCTGGCGTGGTCGTTTGATCGCCTCCGGTTGGCTAGTGTCTTCTCATTGGTGGCTTGTGCCGGAACCCAAGTAGGGTGGTGCGGGATCGTGTCGCTTACGATTCTCCCCATGGTGGCTGACCCGGGCGCTGCCTCAGTTGTGACATGGGGGGTCAGACGGTATTCCCGCAGGAAGCTGTAGATTGCTCTCTCTAGTGGAGATCCCTCAGCCATAGCGATGCGAATGGTTTTATTGAGTATCCTCATGAACCTCTCCATTGGCCTGGGGCCACCGCGGTGTTATCTTGCGATGAGCGATCCCCCAGCTCTTGAGATACTCTGCGAACTCCTGCCCCTGGAAAGGCGGTCCATTGTCGGTCTTAACCACCCCGAATATGCCATGAGTGGCGATGGTTTTTTCAAACTTCGCGATCACCTCCGTGGCTGTCTGGCTCCCCACTATCTCGACCTCTGGGTATTTGGTGAAATCGTCGATGATGACCAACGCATACCGCCCATCGGGGAGATGTCCGAAGTCGGCACTCACGCACTCCCATGGTCGCAGCGGATTGTCTTCGGTTGCCACTGGGCGAGGGCGCTCCGGCGGTTCTGCGGCTTGGCACCACGTGCAGGTTCTCACCGTCTGTTCCACCATCGCATCCATTCCTGGGAACCATACTTTGGCTCGGAGCCTGCCCTTTGTCTTCACCACTCCTTGATGTCCCCTGTGGGCAAGGTCCACCACTTGTTGAGCGAGGCTGGCCGGCATGATTAGTCTCGGACCCCGCAGAAGACATCCCTGGGCGTCAACGGACAGCTCACTTCTCACCTTCAGGAACGACTCTAGTGTTAGCTTGGCTTGGGGCGTTCGTCTGTTGAGCGAGGCTTGAATTGTCCTCCAATCCCCCGATCTGACAGCCTCCACTGCTGCTCTCACACACTCATCGCCTTCTGAGGCTTCTCTTATTGCGGCCAGGCTCATTGGGAGGGGCCGTGACCGCTCTGTCACATACCGGACGTACTCCTCTGTATCCTCGGCCTCCTCTTTCTCCTCCGTCGTGGCTTTCCGCGGGTGTCGTGATAGGTAGTCCGCCGGGTTCGTGGCCCCTGGTTTATACTCCACCCGGTAGTCGTACCCTTGTCGCTGGAGTATCCATTTTTCAATCCGGGGTGGCGGCTTCGAGGACGACCCTTGGAAGAGAGGGATGAGTGGCTTGTGGTCGGTTGTCACCGTGAAAGGATGTCCATACACATATACGTGGAAATACCGGCATGCCCAGTGGATGGCGATGGCTTCTCGTTCAATTTGAGAGTACCGCTGCTCTGTTTCGGTCAGAGACCGGCTGGCGTAGGCGATGGGGGCCCACTCCTCATTGTCCTGGAGTTGTGTCAGGACCGCTCCCAGCCCAAACGGACTCGCATCCACTGCCACGTTGGTGAGCTTGGCCGGGTCGAAATATGAAAGGGTAGTGTCTGCGGACAGGGCCGCCTTCGTCGCTTGGAACGCCTGCTCTTGTTCCGGGCCCCACTGCCACGTGGTGGACGACTTGGTCAGCTCCCTGAGGGGTTTGGTGAGGTTGGAGAGGTCCGGAATGAAACGGCCACAGAAATTGACCATGCCCAGGAAACTCCGGGCCTCCGAGATGTTCGTCGGAGCTGGGGCGTCTTGTACATCCTTCACCTTGTCCGGGTCTGGGGCCACCCCTTGGTCCGAGAATGTATACCCGAAGAAACTGATCTTATTCTGCAGGAACTGGCACTTCTCCCGGTGCAGGGTCAGGCCTGACTCCTGGATCCTCTTGAGGACCCCCCTCAACCGCTGATGGTGTTCCTCTATGGTTGACGCATATATGAGCAGATCGTCACTCACGTTGAGCACACCAGGGAGCCCACTGAGCACCTCTCTGATGGTATTTTGGAATACCTCAGCGGCACTTGAAATGCCAAAGTTCAAGCGCCGATACCGTCTGAGGCCCACATGGGTGGAAAAAGTGGTGATGTACCTCGAGTCCGGATGGAGGGGTAGCTGGTGGTAGCCTGACCGTAGGACCATTTTCGAGAACCACCTGGCCCCGTTCAGCTCTCCCAGGATGTCATCAATGGTGGGCGTCAGGTGTCTCTCTCTTTTGACCGCGGCGTTGGGGAGGCGCATGTCTACACAGATGCGGACTTGTCCTGGCTGCTTCGGCTTCCTGGCGATGACGATCGGGGATACCCACGGGGTTGGCCCACTGACCTTTTCAATGATGCCTTGCCTCTCCAGGCCTCTAGCTCCTCCTCGACCTTCTGCCGCAGGTGGAAAGCAATTCGTCGGTGCCTCAGGGCCACTGGCTGGACCGACGGGTCGATGTGTAGGGATACTTCCTTTCCTTTCAGGCATCCAATGCCGTTGAAGACCTCTCCAAACTCTTCTAGGATGGTGTCCAGTTCCTCCTCCAGGACTGCCATGGCGAACGATATCAACCTCAATTCTTCGGCCGATTGCCCGCTCAGCAGCATCCTGCTGCCCTCTTCTGTGACGTAGACGGTGGTGCTGATGCTCCTCTCGCCATGTTGTATCTCTGTTTGGAAGCACCCAATGAGGGGGATGGGCGTCTTCTGGCCATATGCGAACACTCTAATCTTCGCCCCTCTGAGCGGGGGTTTGGCCCGCAGTTGGTGGTAGACATTGGCGGCCATCAGCTCGATGGAGGCCCCAGTGTCAATCGTCGCCTTTACTTCCTGTTGTTGGACTAGTATGCGACATTTCGGAAGTCTGCGCTTCTTCTTCTGTGGTTGGTGGATTGCAAACACGTAGTGGACTGGGTATTGTTCGGTGTCGTCGTCCATGTCTTCGCTGTCTGCCTCTTCGCGTGCCGCATGGGCTGCCTCCTTCTTGGCTTTGGTGGACCGGCATACCGCCGCAAAGTGGTTCATCCACCCGCAGGCGCCGCACCTTTTCCCTCTGGCCGGACAGTCTTGCATGCGGTGGGGTTGGCCGCCACAGTACCCACAGTCTTTCTTCTTGGCCTCCGGCTGCCGTTTCCCTCCGGTTTGCCTCCCTTTTGGCCGCACTACGTTCACCGCTTCCGCCACTTGCATTTGCTCCGTCTTCACAGGGCGATGTAGGGCTGCCTCCATGTGCGAGGCTCTCGCTTGCGACAGCTCCTTTGACCGTCCGAGGGTGAGGATGTCCGCCAGGGGCTTTCCTTCTTCCTGGAGGACGGTGACACGAAGCTTAGACGAGTAGCACCCCTGTATGATCTGCCCTCGGATCTCCTCCTACTCATCACGGAACCCACATGTGCTGGCTAGCTCCTTCAGCCTGCCATGGAACGCATCCAGAGACTCGTCCGCCTCTTGCTTGGCCTGACGGAAGATGAACCTCTCATAGTCTCTGTTCGCCATGGGCTCAAAATGGGCGTTGAGCGCGTTCAGCAATGTGTGGTACGTCTTCGGCGTGGCTTCCACGAGCGTTTTGTAGATGCGGTGGATGTCTTTACCTCCCAGGTGGAGCAGCAGTGCTCTGCGTCTTTCCCTCGCGATGCCAGCCCCCTCGAAGTAGAATTGCAGGCGGTCTGTCCAATCCTTCCATCGCGGGGCGAGGGACGACGGGGCACCATCCACGACAAAAGGCTCGATGGCGGGAATCGACGCCATCTTAGCACGTGCGCAGCACGCGGTGAACGCTGGCTACCTCTCCTCTGCGTCGACGCCACCTGGCCTGCACTCCCCCGGGCGTTGTTCGGTGACCTCCCTCGCGCTGCTGCACCAACCGGGGACGCGCCTACCTCCGGACGTCGTCCGCGGGATTCTCCGGCGCTTCTGGGTCACGGCGATCACACCTGGCATGGGCCTGGATCGGAGGAGGGCACGGTGGTCTGCAGACTCCTCGTGGGGGCATGTGCGGCAGCACCTGGGCGAGACATATCCCTTCCAGGCCGTGGATTGGGGCTCCAGGGCACACACAGTAGATCTTTGGAAGGGCCCTCCTGGCACCTGCAGTTATCTCCACCAGGCCTCCCAGCAGGCTCAAACGAGACACCATGAGGGGAGCAGCATGCACAGGTTCAGGCAACCTGAGAGGGCACCAGAAGCATTGTGGGGCGCCAACATAGCACAGCAGGGCTCACTTGACCCCTCGTCGCCAGTGTAATATTAGGGAATGCCTAATTAGCATTGCAGCGCGACCGCGCTAAATAAACACACGGGAGCCGTTATTAGATGATTACACACGCGGCTCCGACTGCCGAGCCGAGGCCACGCCTCTTTATTATAACTAGCCAGCATCTGACGTCACGCGTCAGCGCTGGCGCACCTCGGCAGCGCGGAAGGCTAGAACGCCTCGCGCATGCCGAACATTACAGGCCAGGAATGATTGAGAATGGGGTTTTCGGGCCAGATGATTGCGTGACCACAGACACTTCTACTTCCAGGTGGTCGAATTACACCTTAAGTTATCGTTCCAGGCAGAATTCGGCATTGTAGTGAGGGCCTAAGGGTCTGTGAGTTGCACAATACGCAGCAAAACACAGTCTATAATTCTTGATTTAGAAGAAAAATAATACCTTTTATGAGTAAGCCAACAACGCAAAATGTAAACGTGTGTTAAAATTAACACTATTTACAACACTATACAATGTATGCAAATTAATAAGAAAGCATGTTTGTCAAACTATTTGGTGACTAGCTTCTTTAATAAATGTGCAACGTTTACCACGAAACTTCTACAGCACACATATGTGCACCAAAGCACAGACAGAAACTGCTAAAAGACCGTCATGTTGTACTGTACACTACATCTGTGTTTATACTCCCTAATAAAAGTTGCAGGATTAAAGTATGATTTAGGTAACCCGTTCTAGACACCTTTCTGTCCTTAATTCACTTTAATTAAGGTGATTTTAAATTAAAGCAGTTGCCTTGCGCAGTTTATCTTGTCCTGGTGAGTTTGTTGAATATGTCATACAACATTTATATCAACTGCGTGAACAGTGTTGATTTATTAATTCTTTTGTTATAAGCCTCCACCATCCAAGCATTACAGATGGAGAACTGCTTCCTTCTTAGCTGATTCTGTAGCAGTTGTAAAATTGAATAGAACAGTTCCCTTTGGACATTCATCATCTTCAGTGCTGACAATAGATGAGACAGTGAGAACTATGTCATAGATTTTGTCGAAAATAAAGAGGTGGTTGAATGATTGCACTGTCAGGTTTTGAGGTAATTACTGTCACTTTGTTGGAGCTCAAAGTCTTTCTATTTATTAGCAGTCATCAAAAGGAGAAAAGTCAATTGGCGCAGCACGTCTGTCCCGGTGTCAGAATAATCCAGGATACCCCTGGGGATGGGAAAACAACACTCGCTTTTGAGCAAGTTTAGAGTTTGAATTTAGCGTTCAGCCTGGTTATACATCGAGTCTCAGTTACGTTTCGCCATGCATCATCAGGTAGCACAGAATAATTGACCAACTGCTGACTGGTCACTCAAATGTACAAATGAAGCCTTTGAAACCCAGCTTTGTAAAAACCAAACATAATGTGAAACACACATTTTAGATTGCGTCAACATAAAAGGACTGCTCTTGAAGATTTAGTAAGGTGCTTGAGTATGTGCGTGTGTACACAGACACACACACATATATATAATATTCACTGAAAAAACCATAGGTTTCACACATGTTATAGTTAGCTGGACATTTTACTGATAAAAAACCAATGAAATTCCCCCGTTATAGTTACTGTAGGCAACTATAACTCACGCGACCGTAATCCTCTGCTGATGCTAATACTGTATTTAGACACTTATTTGCCCATGTCTTCTTCCATTAAATTTTAGCTATACATATATTACAAATATTTTTTTTTCATAAAGACACATATGTCATCAGCAGAGGATTACGGTCGCGTGAGTTATAGTTGCCTACAGTAACTATAACGGGGGAATTTCATTGGTTTTTTATCAGTAAAATGTCCAGCTAACTATAACATGTGTGAAACCTATGGTTTTTTCAGTGAATTAGCAAGGTTTTTTAAATGCTAATTCCTAACTATAACGTGTGTGAAACCTATGGTTTTTTCAGTGAATTTGTACGGTTTTTTAAATGCTAATTTATTTATGTATTATTTTTTATATATTTATTTTACAATAAACTACGTATTAAAAATTATTATTTTGTTTTTTTTTGGTTTTCACCCTGCGAATTATTTTTTTTTTTTGTAAAAAAATTTTTTTTTTGTGCTTTTCAGGGTGCGCGCACTGTGCGCGCACCCCCGCGATTTTTAAAAAAAAAATTTTTTTTTTTGCCTTCGGGGTCCTTCAGGGACCCCTTGACAAAGGCTAGGGGGTCAGGAACTCTCTACCCTGCCCCCTTTTCACGTTCGCCACCTTCCTTTTTCACTCTCGCACTGAAAACAAACAAAATGGCGGCCGACACTTCCTGATTTCGACCGATTCGAACGTTGACTAACATGTAACCACCAATCAGAATTACGCTCGCGCACGTTAGGGTGCTCGCACGGTGCTCGCACGGTGCGCGCACCCTGCGCGCATATATATATATATATGCTTTTAAATGCTATTTCTCCGGAAATAGTGAACAGATTTACACCAGACCTGCAAAAGGCACTTCCTTGACCTTATGGCTACCTCTCTGCCAAATTTCAAGTAATTCTGTTCAGCCGTTCGGGCTGTAGCTGTGTCTAAAGGTCCTATGGAAAAATGCATGGGGAAAACGCGTTTTGGGACCCCCCTTTTATCTCAGGCCCCGCTTGACGAATCCCCCCGAGACTTTCAGGGTAGGAGCGGAGCGTAGCGCCCCACCTATTTTGAAAAATTCGCGAGGATTCGTCATCCGGCGCCAAAGTTATTCAAAATAGAATGTTGCGGATTTCCTATGGAAAAGGGGTCCTAACTATAACTACCTACTGGCGACCGCCAGTAGGTAATATATGCATTTAAATATATATTTATGTATATAGATAGATAGATAGATAGATAGATAGATAGATAGATAGATAGATAGATAGATAGATAGATAGATAGATAGATAGATAGATAGATAGATAGATAGATAGATAGATAGATAGATAGATAGATTGATTGATTGATTTTTACAAAGTGGTGATCACCATTGTGTAGCAAGAGTTTCCCTAGGAAGAGCATCTTTTGTTTTCTGTTTTGCTGTTTGGTGAATCTGCATGAAACTTTACAAACACAATGTTCATCCATCTTGGCTATTACAAGGAAAGCTATACACAGATCCGTCAAGCAGGGGCTAAGAAAAGGAGGGGGTCCCAAAAGTGTGATTTTCCTTGTTAACTCACACAGTAAACTTTGCTGGCCAATACAGCAAAAACAGCCAAATGCAATTACAATAAATTGGGCACAAAATTAGAACTTTACTAAAAAAATTATGCTTTTTATGATTTGGTATTATCCATTTTCAAGAAATTGGCATTTAAAGAGGGGCTCAAGTTGGACATGAAAGTTAGGCACATTTATACGAATGGTCCTGTGGGAATGTCTCAGTATAAAAACATTTTAAAAATAGTTACTTGTGATTGGTCGAGGGAGGTTTTTTCTCCTGTTGGGTAGTTGCCGGTTCCATTAGACCAAATAATCTAATTGACTCTCCGCAACACTGAGCAGTATGACCCAGGGCCGGACTGGGAATTGAAAGCAGCCGTGGCGAAGGGGGTGCCTGGGGGGTGGTATTCTCCATCCAAGAAAATGAGGGGGAAATGGTGCATTCTACTTTATTGTATTACCTTTTAAACTTTAGTAAAACATGACCATACTGTGCACCAGGATAAAACAATCTTTGCTGTGGCTCTTCAGTGATTCCCTCACTATCACTCTCCAACAGTGCCTTTCATCTCTCCAGAGCCCCTCTCTCACATTTATTTTATTTGTTTTCAAGCAAGTCTCATACCAGTATTGGGTGTCAAAGCACTGTACATCACACACACATATAAAAGCAATTAACTTTACATGTGTAAATCTGTGTACAGAAGATGTTACATATGGTAAAGGGAACTACCAGATGTAGAATTCACATGCCATCCATACTGGTAGGCACTTTTCAAGAGTGATTTGTCTGGAGAAGCACAAATGCAGGATTCAGAACATAATACAGTGGTTAGGGTTGACTTTTACAATAATAATTTATGTCTATCCAAACAAACCTTTTTTAGCAACATCAGGATAATGAAAGACTGGGAAAAACATAACTTTCTAACCGGTACCATGCAGCTTGCATGCAGCTCTTTGATGGCAGTTCATAGCCCACGGTACTAGATTACGATTGTAGCTTATGAACTGCACAGTAACAAAATAATTTCTATTCGCAAAAACAGTATCTGAGCTATGCACATAAAATATTGTTCTTTGATATGTCTGGTACTGTTTCTTTGCAACAGGCATATTAACCCCCTGTTCTACCTTTGATGACTCAAATCTGCCACTAGACAAAACTCTCCATCTCTCTATCAACCTCCGTGCATGCATAGTCGGGGCTGACCATCTCGCTGCCAGTAGTATGCAGACCCTGTGGCCAACCACACTACCATTGACGTTGGTTTGTTCCATTTCTGTAGTGGGCCCTAGGTCCAGCTCCACAAGTGGGCATCGTTTTTATTAGCACAAGTGGTTCAATGCCTGGTGGTAGAAATCTTTTGGAATCCTGTTGATTCCGGAAGTTTCCCTCACAGCAATGTAACAAAAATAGTGATTTTAAGCAATGTTTGAGGTTTGCAGGTATTGTTTGTGAGGAAACCTCCTGGGACCCACACAAGGCACACCATCCTAGAATCCTCTGATTGCCTCGTTTAAAAAAATGTTTGTGGTTGGTAGGTTTGTCTGGATGGTACCATAGCAGAGTTCCCAAATACCGCAGCCATTACTATTGCTTATCTCTCGATGTGGTGATTTAGGCCCATTTGTATTGGGGTGTCTTGGCATACCTATACATATGGGTTGAAGTTCTTATCAAGAGATGTATGAAAACTGAGAGTGGTAGGAAATTTGTGCCTCCCTGCAGATTCCAGAACTTCCTGTCACAGAAATGTACGAGATTTGCAAGTGCTTCTGGGTTAAATTAAACAAGTGAGAGCAATGCAAGTCACACACCCATGGACTCTCCAGGTTGTTTAGTTTTCAGAAATGTGCAGGTTTGGTAGGTTTCTCTGAGAGGTGGTACAGAAAAAGGCCACAAATCTATAGCTACCCACAGTGGAAAAACTGTGGTTTTTCAGTTGAAAACTTTGACGTGTCCATATTGATTTTTTTGCACTTTCCAATTGTGTGTCCTTGGATCACCCTCAAAATTTGAGTTCTATTTTGATGTAGAGGCATTTCATGGGAAATTCCAGAAGTATCCATCACAAAATTTATATGAAGGAGTGATCTTAGCCATTTATGCAAACATTCGAGTTTTCCAGGCCATTGTGGGATGGTGAGTTGGATCAACGCAAGTATACCACCCTGGACACCATCAGGTGTCCATGTTAAAAAAAAAGGGTTATTACTGAATTTTCAAAATAAAACTACCACTCATCCAGGTTGGCTTTCACACCTCCAGGTGTGCTAGCTCCAAAGAACAGATACTAGTTACAGTATCAGAATGTTGAAACCAATACTAATGAAGGTAGTGACAAGGTACCAAAAGCTTTATTGGCCATTCACATGACATTCACTCATCATATACACAAAAATGTCATACCACCTGTCCCAGGGATTATTCTAACACTGCAGTGCACTCAAATTGACATACCACTGCAATTCAAGGGCCCATCCCATTCATATGCCACAGAACAGAATTCCCAATCAAGCACCTCTCGCCCAGTCATCAACCAACTTGCAGACAAACACACCACACGTAAAATTCTATGCATATATGGTCAGACATGTTGACTCTCAGGAAGACATGCTTTTCATGGTCCTTTAGTGCACTCACTGAGTTAAATCCAACTTCTTCCCGTTTCTGGATGCAAAGTGGGGGTGTCTGAAATTACTTTTCAAGGCCCACATTCCTCAAACTGATTGAGCATATCTACATTTGAAACTATGGCATACACATTAGGGAAGTCTGCCTAAGTTCCCCAAAGAGCACTTCAAAAACTACTAAAGACTTTAAATGTTTGCTACACAGGGTACTCCATGACAATGTGGCTTATGTTCTATCCACTGTTATGTGCAGTGTGGTGACTCTAATGCACTTGTCATATAGGAACAGACCACCTACCATGTCCTGACTTCAGATAAGGGTGTTGAACAAGCTATAAGCAAGTCCATGATTTCCTCAAGTAGAAGAAAACAATGTGTACTGCTTCTTGGCTATTGGAGAAGTGACCATTGGAAGGTATGTCTCCACGCACAGCCATTGAAAGGTACATGCTAGGGCAGCTTCACTTCAGTCAATTTACCAATACTTCACTTTTATATAGTACAACATAAAGCAAGTAGGAAAACATAGAACTGAGATGTGAACTGGGGACATTAAAAATGAGTCTCCTGCCTCTTTTCTTGCTCAGAGCAGACTCTGAAACAACAAAATGGTTGAGTCTTTCTAGCTCTTTCTTGTACCCCTGAATGAAGGCTCCACATGCAGGGTAAGTTCAAGTATTTATTTCATTTAAGATGTCTTAGCTGCCACAGATCATCAGGAACATGGACTGCAGGCTAGTCCTTCACCCCACATTCTTACATTACATTCTACATTACAGTCGACACTCTACACTACAGTAAACAAAGTAGAACACATCATTTTCTCTTACAATAAATCAAACATAAACAACAAAGAAGTGCACCAAAAGATGCACAAGGAAAAACACAAAAGATACGATAACAATTGGTTCCACTGACACCACATTCATCATCCACCGTAGCAACTTTAAATGTTGTACTTTGCTTGCAAACTGATGCAAAGTGACCTCTCCGACCACACTTCCAGCACACTTTATTGAGTGCTACACAGTTTTTATAGTCCGCAGTGTGATAACTGCGACCACAACGGTAGCATACTCTGTTACCAGACTGTGATTTTACATAAGTGCCCCCCGACCTTATGACGGCACCTACATATCACTCACTTTTAGACACATTGGCAACATCACTACACATGATCTCCTTTTTTCCATCCTTCTCATGCACAACTGAGATGTGTGTGGGTCTGTGGATGATCTGATGCAGGTTCAGTGCATCTAGGCCAGCGATTATTGTTTTTGGATGGGGCATATATTGGGTTTGTCAAACCAAATGTTGAGGTCAGCACAGTCTCAAGGGTTTTGAGTGACTCAGGAAGTATGGCGCTCAGCTGTATGGACGCAAATGTTGATTCGAAATAGATTTCAATACGGTGCCAAAACAGGAAAGGGGACAATCCCTTAAACCCCTAGATTTGATGTAGGAGGCCTTACACCAAGTTACTGTGATGCTAAGACCTGGGCACACGTAATTCGAGGTGTAATTCACATTGAGGTAATGTTAATATGTAGTTCATGATTTATTCAACAAGAGCAAACAAAAAAACAGCCAACATGTGTTTCGTCGCTTATGGAAATTATCCTGCGACTTCCTCAGGGCTGAATATGAAATTTGAAAGTCATGTACTCTCTCTGCCGGTGATAATTCCAACCCAGCTGGGTAAGGTCTCAAATAGTAAAAAAAAGTGTGTGAAAACGTATTAATCAGACAGTGTAGTTGAATCAGATTATATATAAAAAAATGCAGGTAAAATGATCATGATGTGAGAGGCCGCGAATGTTCCAAACCGAACGAGAGTCCTCGTGGTGTGAAAACCTCCAGTGGGACTCGGAGAAGCGTTTGTTACAGAGGGGGCCGCAAGACTCCACAGCGCACCCGCTGGAGGTTTTCACACCACGAGGACTTTCGTTCACTTTGGAACATTCACTGCCTCTCACATCATGATGATCTAGGTGAAGATCTGTAAAGAAGCAGGAAGTTACAGGAAGAAGACAGTGTAGGATTATGGAGACGTCATCAACTTTAGTGATATGCAATGTTTGCCTGAACAGAACAACTAGGCCACCTCCTTTTCTGCCCATACAATTTTGGGTGATTGTTTGATAGCCTAGAGGAATGGCTTCATGCAGGAATTAAGCCATATCATCTCCCAACCATGATTCAGTTATGAATAGTACATCTGGCTTTGCATCAGTGAGAAGGTCATAGATGTGATGTTTGTTTTTAGAGAGTGATCAATCTTTTATTAATAGATAGTTTAGAGAATGTGCTTTGGCGATAGTGTGACTTTGTTTTGTAGAAGAATAAACAGTATTTTATAGGCTTGTAGCAAGTGTGTCATTAGTGTTGGTATTAGGCAAAGTGAGGATAGCAATTGTGTAGCTGTTCTGTATCATGTTCCTCGTCCAGCAGACTAACCAGACATTTTGATGGGTCTGCATGTGTAGGTGGTGGAGAAGGTGTTTGAGAGTGAGTTGGTGCACTGCGTTGTTTTTGCTGTGTAACCTTCTTCTGCAGTAGATATGGAGAAGTGAGGTTGTGAGGTGTGGCACGTTGTCTATTTTGTTTGGGCCTGTTTAGGACTGAAGGTGTATGAGTTAGGGGTGGTGGTGCAGCATGTGGTCATGTTGTAAGGTTCTAATTTGTCCAATGGATGAGAGGTGATTAAAAGAGAGTTGCTATGTTGCTGTATATGTGTTAGTTGCAGAGGAAGAGTGAAAGCTTAGTTTGTGATGGTTAGTATTATGAGGTGTTGCACTTGAGGGATTTTGTTGTGCTGGTGTGCGTGATATGGTTTGTTTTTGATGAGTAGAGGAACGAGGTGCTCATGTATTTGTTACGCCTCACTTAGGAGGGTGTAGCATGTTACCTATTCCCAGGTCTACCACTTTTAGTAAATCTGGGAATAGGTCAAAAACCATGGATGTTGCATTGGACCGCCTCACCAATGGAACAACTCCCTGGTGCAGAGTAACGCACCGCAGCAATTTATGCTGAGTTGCGTTACTCTGGATTTAGGAAGCAGCTCAGGGCTATGCAAGGTGGTATTGCCTGGCTTCATACATCACATTCAGTCGTGACACAACCTCACTCATAAATATGCCTCTAACTTCAGAAATCACATTCCAAAATGTTGATGAGCGGTACAGACTTTTTTCCAATACTTTTTAACTACTAGATTTACCAAAAGGCATCCGACATGGCTCTCACCAGACTCGATCAGACCACACTTAATTGAAGTTTTCAGGTCACATTGTAATCATAAGGTTGTTCCCATGAAGCCTGGAAGAATCAGGATTCTGTCAGCAGGAAAGGTTCTCAGCGCTTCGAAAATCAGAAGAGAGGTAGTCCTCCAGCTGAATCTTCAAAATAGTGAGTGTGCAATTCTGGGCGGGCCAGTTTTATGCACAAGCCCATCCCATGATGGCTGTCCCACATGGAATCTGGTATTTGAAGTGCAAACACATACTAGGTTCTAGGAAGAAAGTTAGCAGCCACACATTACGGCATCATTCTCAACATGCAGACCCCCATTGGTGGCAGGGTTCAAAGAGTTATCTGGCACGTCAAATTGCACAGCAAGAACTTCATTTGGTGAACTTAGCAAACCAGTGGACCTTCCCAAAGGGCAGTGTCTTTAGATGCCTGAGCAAGTCCTAGGTTGATAAAGTGTCCCCCAAGGAGCGTGCCCTGGAGCGCACCCCACTGGGACTCTAACAGTTATCTATTTATCAGAGTTCCAAATATCAATGTCTTAGACCCCAAATCTTTCACATAGACACTCTAAAGTATTTAGTAATTAGTCATTTTTAACATACGAGTAGGCCTAATTTGTATGTAACATGTACAGGTAGTCAGGAAAAGCCCTGCACTAATGCCAACTTGGTCCATTGCAGTAGCTGTGGAACAAAGCATTGGCCCTTGGGCTATATTTACTAATAGGGTTGCAAAAGATCAGTTGGAGAAAATCTGAGTCTTAGCTTCTCTAACCAGTAACAAAACAAACTGCAGCATGAGACTTTAGCTTCACAAGCCTTAGATAATGGTGATGACATCTACGGTCACCTTTCCAAACCCAGGATTTGCATTACAGGTACACTGTAGACTCTCAGAACATTGTATCATCCAGATTTACACTCCACAGTTGTCTGGATCCAAACCTCAGGTCTTGTTCACTGGCAGCCTGGATGCACCCTATATCTTCATCATTTGCTCTTAGAGAACAGCTGTGGGCACTCAAAACACATGCAAACCCCACGAGACAATGTGCACGCACCTCTGTTGCACTCCCCAAGATGGTCTTAGCACATGTCCACTGCATGACCCTTTTGCATGGCTCTAGTGCACCTGACAGTGAGGCATCACCATCACAGACTACCTAATTCCACCCTATAGGGTAAATTCTTGCAGATATGATGAGTGGGAGAAGGGGAGAGTAGCACCATCAAAGAATTACTGCTTCCAAAAATAGGAGGCAAGCTTTGTGAATCTAGAGACAACATGGCAGACACATGTGCATAGCAATGTGGTCTCTTCCTTCATTAGGCAATAATATTTTCACATGGTGAAGCTAAGGTCTGACTTTGAGTGGCATACAGTGAGTAAAAGCAATCAAACAACATATATAACTCACAATTAGACTGTATAGCCATGTATTTTGAAGATGGTGAAGCATTAAAGGAGAGTTAAGAGATCCTTACCAAAGGCATTAGGAGGTGGGCTGCATCTGTTTAGGCATTTATCTGCCAAGCCAACGCAAATTTGACAGAAGTGACTAGCATGCAGGAATGCCTTATACTTTTTGTGATTATTCTTGCACATGAAGGGTCCTACCTCCACATTTCTGGCAGCCAAATGGCCGAATGGACAATAAGTTCAAATATACAGATCTAGATGGATGATTTGGGGCAAACAACTTAGCCAGTAATTCATGGAACATTCAAATAACAAATCATGAAAGAAGCATAGAAAATTGCAGCATGATGAACTCCAGAGCAGGCATCATGTGGTCGTGATAAGGTTGCTAATATTCATGTCAATGGTAGATGAGCAACATGATATTTGACTCTCTAGAATTTGAAGATTAATTTCATAGGGAGGCCAATGCAATCAATCAATCAGTCATTTGTAAAGCGCACTACATACCCGAGAGGGTCTCAAGACGCTGGGGGGGGGGGGGGGGGCGCTACTGATCGAACAGTCAGGTCTTGAGCATCCTTCTGAAGGTCAGCAGGTCTTGGGTCTGTCGTAGGCTCAGTGGGAGGGTCTTCCATGTCTTGGCGACGAGGTGGGAGAAGGATCTCCAGCCGTTGGTTGTTCTTTGGATGCGCGGGACAGTGGCTAGTGAGAGGTCGGCGGAGGTAGGCTGGGCCGGTCTTGTGGAGTGCCTTTTGTGCGTGGATGAGGAGCTTCAAGGCTAACCTCTTGCTGACGGGGAGCCAGTGCAGGTCCCTCAGGTGGGGGGGTGATGTGGCTGTGGTGTGGTATGTCGAGGATCAGTCGTGCCGAGGTGTTTTAGATACGTTGTAGTCATTTGAAGAGCTTGGTCGGGGCTCCCACGTAGAGAGCGTTTCCATAGTCGAGTCTGCTGCTGACAAGGGCCTGGGTGACTGTCTTTCTTATGTCTGTTGGGATCCATCTGTAGATCTTGCGGAGCATGCGGAGGGTGTTCAAGCAGGAGGAGGAGACGGCGTTGACCTGCTTTGTCATTGAGAGCGTTGAGTCGAGGATGATTCCCAGGTTTCGTGCATGGTCGGTGGGTGTCGGGGCTGCTCCCAGTGCCGTCAGACACCAGAAGTCGTCTCAGGCTGAAGGGTTGGTGTCGAGGATGAGGACCTCTGTCTTGTCCGAGTTTAGCTACAGATGGCTGTTCTTCATCCAGTCAGCGACGGCCTTCATTCCTTCGTGGATGTTGGCTTTGGCGGTGATGGGGTCCTTGGTGAGGGAGAGGATCAGTTGAGTGTCTTCGGCATAGGAGATTACGTTGAGGTCGTGCTGTCAGGTGACGTGTGCAAGCGGGGCCATGTAAATGTTGAACAGGATCCTTGGGGTACACTGCAGATGATCTCGGAGGCTTTGGACCAGAATGGGGGGAGGCAGATGCTCTGGGTTCTGCCGGAGAGGAAGGAGATGGTCCATTCCAGAGCCTTGTCTCGGATCCCTGCGGTGTGGAGGCGTGTGCGTAGTGTGCAGTGGCAGACGGTGTCGAAGGCGGCGGAGAGGTCTAGGAGGATGAGTGCTGAGTCTCGCCGTTGACAAGCAGGGTCCTGATGTTGTTGGTGGAGGCGATTAGGGCAGTCTAGGTGCTGTGGTTGCTGCAGAACCCTGACTGGGAAGGGTCAAGGATTCTGTTTTCTTCTAGGTATCGGCTTAGCTGTCTGTTTACGATTTTCTCGATGACCTTGAAGGGGAGCAGAGAGATGGGCCGGAAGTTCTTGAGGTCTCTTGGGTCTGCCTTGGTTTTATTTCAGTAGGGCGTTGATCTTGGCGTGTTTCCATCTCTCTGGGAAGGTCACGGTCTCAAGGGAGAGATGATGATGTTGCGCAGGTGGGGTGCGATGGAGCTGCTTGCTTTGTTGAAGACGTGGTGCGGGAAGGGATCTGACGGGGAGCCGGAGTGGATTGTGCTCATGGTCTTGATGGTGGCATCGATGCTCACGCTGGCCAAGGCTAGCAGGGGGTTGTGGTTGATGGTGTGCGGAGGGTCTGTTGTGTTGCTGTCTGTTGGGGCTGTCTGGGTGTTGAAGCTGTCGTGGATGTCTGCTATCTTGTGGTGGAAGAGGGTGGTGAGGGAGTCGCACAGGGCTTGCGACGGCGGGATGTCATTTGTGTTGGAGCTGGGGTTGGAGAGTTCCTTCACGATGTTGAAGAGCTCCTTGCTATTGTGTGCGTTGTTGTCGAGGCGGTCTTTGAACGACGTTCTCTTGGCAGCCCTGATGAGGTGGTGGTGGTTGCGGATGGCGTCCTTGTGTGCTGCGCGGTTGTCCGGAGTTTGTTTGCTGTGCCATTTCTTCTCTAGTTTCCGGCAGGCTTGCTTGGAGGCTAGGAGTTCTGGGGTGAACTAGCTGGCCCTCTTGCTGGTGTCTCTGTGGGGGGGTTTCTTCAGCAGGACGAGGGTGTTGGCGCAGTCCTCGATCCAGCGTTTGAGGCTGTGGGCAGCGTCATCGGTGTTGGAGGGTTCGGTGGGTGGGCTGAGAGCGAGGTTTGCATGTAGTTGGTCTTCGGTGATTTTGCTCCAGCAGCGGCGGGGGATCTGTTGGGTGCAGTGGTGTGTGGTGGGTTTCTGGAAGGTAAAATGGATGCAGCGGTGGTTGGTCCAGAGGAGTTCGGTGGTGTGGCTGACGGAGACATGTGGACTTGAGGACAAGACGGGGTAGAGCGTGTGGCTGGCGGAGTGGGTGGGAGTTGTTACGAGTTGATTCAGTCCGAGGTTGGTGAGGATATCGATTAGGGTTGTGGAGTTGTTGTCGTTGTTGTTCTCAAAGTGGAAGTTCAGGTCTCTGAGGAGGATGTAATCAGTGGAGGTCAGGGCGTGCATGCTGATGACGTCCGCGATGGAGTCGGTGAACTGGGGGCAGGGTCCGGGGGGTCGGTAGGCGAGGATGCCTCTGAGGGTGGAGTTGTGGTCTGTGTGGATCTGGAAGTGCATGTGTTCGCCAGTGCTGAGCGCGTCGTCGGTGCTAGTCGCTACCCTGATGCTGTTCTTGTGGACAATGGCGATTCCTCCTCCAACTCCGTTGGTGCGGTCTCTGCGGGTGATCTTGTAGCCGTTTGGGATGGCTATGGTGATGTCGCATGTGGAGGAGTCGTTCAACCAGGTCTCTATCAGGAAGGCGACGTCCGGGGATGTTGTGTCGAGCAAGTCCCAGAGCTCGACAGCGTGTTTGCGTGAGGGGCGGGTGTTCAGTAGTATGCATCGCAGGTAGGTGCGGTCTTTCTTGGCGGGTGGTTCATCGGCTCTGAGGCTGGTGTAGCTGCAGTTCCGGCAGGTGAAGGGACCATGTGTGCATTTTGGGGCGGTCTTGAAGCAGGTGAGGGTCCGTCCAGGCTTGAGAGTGTGGAGTGTGCTGGTATCGTAGCGGCGGCGGTTGTCGTGGCGGGAGCGGGGACCAGGGGTTCTGGCGCTGGGTGTGGTCCTGGCACGGACGGGCGCAGACGGGCTCGCCTTAGGTGCGGCCGCGCAGCGGCCAGCATATATCGGGAGGTGGGAGGGAGGAGTAGATGGGAGGTGGGGCAGCGAATGGTCAGTCAGGGGGCGGGGACACAGCAGCGGGGAGGAGAGGGATGACGAAGGAAACAGAGGGAAGGGCACAATATCGAGTGGAAAAACGTGTGTTACAGGAGGCAAAGGGCACAGGAAACAGGGGGAATTGAGTGGCACAGAAGGCAAAAGGGCTAAAAAAAAACGAGGGAAAAAACGGGTGCTACAGAAGGCAAAGGGAACAGGAAACAAGGGGGAAGTGAGTGGCACAGAAGGCAAAAGGGCTAAAAAAAACGGGTGTTACAGAAGGCAAAAGGGCACAGAAATACAGGGGAACGAGTGGTACAGAAGGCAAAAGGGCTCAAAAAACGAGGGGGACACGAGTGGAACAGAAGGCAAGAGGGCACAGAAATACAGGGGCAGCTGTGAGACAGAAGTGAGTGGCACAGAAGGCAAAAGGGCTCAAAAAACGAGGGAAAAACGGGTGTTACAGAAGGCAAAGGGCACAGGAAACATGAGGGAAGTGAGTGCCACAGAAGGCAAAAGGGTTAAAAAAAACGGGTGTTACAGAAGGCAAAAGGGCACAGAAATACAGGGGAACGAGTGGTACAGAAGGCAAAAGGGCTCAAAAAACGAGGGGGACACAAGTGGAACAGATGGCAAGAGGGCACAGAAATACAGGGGCAACTAGGAGACAGAAGGCAAAAGGGGCAGAGAGGCACGGGGCAGCAAGGGGAACAGCAGGAGAAAAAAAACGGGCAGAGAGACACGGGGACAGCGAGGGGAACAGAGAGAAAAACGGCACAGATCAAGTACAGGCAGCGGGGAAAGACAGGGCACAGCAGTCACAGGCACAGTAATGAAGACTAAGGCAATACAGGAAATACAGTGAAAACAATAAAAACAATACACTACAATACAATAACTAGCGAAAAAAAAGCGGAGATGAACAAACCTACGGCCTACACAGGCCACCAGAGATGAGGCGCAGGTGGTAGCCTGCGGGTGGAGGAGGGCCTCGAACTTCCTCAGCAGCGGCAGCTGGGGCAGGGACACACAGGTGGTGCTGTGCGGAGGGGGAGCGACCTACCTGGTAGGGTCAAGGGTCGCAAATGTTATTGCAATAGTCAATTCAGAAAATCACTGCTGGAAGGATCATAGTAATTTTGTAAAAGAGCAGAATAAGTTGGAGAACATTCCTTAGCCAACTCAATGGTAGAAAGCAGATTTGGTGACAGTATCTATTTGGGATGGAAAGGAAATCTCACCATAAAATACCACACCTAAGTTTCAGCCTTTTCCTCTTAGCCCAGTGCCTCTGGACAGGAGAAAGCTGGATGGGCTGCTTTAACCATCTGCAGGGCCAATATTTCAGTTTTTCTCCATTAAGGAATATGCTGTTTTTCTGCATACAGATGTGATCTTGGGACAGACAATGTGATACTTTTTTTAATTAACCATGATTGTCTTCAAACTAAACATTGAGGTGAGTGTCAATTATGTGATTTTGTGTCACTTCGAAGTATGGGATCCCGCAAAATGGTTGGTGTTGGTGATAATGGAGAGCCTTAAGGATGTCCACACATGATGTGGATAGATATAGAAATAAATGAGCCCAGTTTCATGGCAAGGGCATTGTTCCATTGATGCCAATTGAATGTTTCAAACTACTGATAATTATTAGGCAATCATTGTTATAAAATGCTGCAGAAAGGTCTGGAAGAATCAAGGACCAGTGCATTACATGGCCACAGATGTTAGGTAATTCTTCCCTACTATTAAGCAGTGTTAATTCTGTGGCCTTTTAGCATCTAAAGCCCAACTGAAAGATGCGGAGGTGACATTCTGGTTCCAGGTTAGAAGTAAGGTATGTGTCACATCTTTCAACACAGGGTACGACAGAGATAGATTTGCAATTATAAGGATTGTCAAGGTCCAATGAGGAAGAAGGTTTATCTATTATGTGAGTGACGATGGCATGCATGGGCAGTTGAACGATGGATTCACTGGACGTGCAGATAATAATTAACATGGTGATTAGTGGCAGTATTTCAAAATACAACTTTGTGGGGACACTGGTATCATGCAGGCAGTAAACTGCACCATGTAAAAAGACCATCTTGAATACAAGGTAATTACTGCAATGGTAAACAATCATTCCTGTCGCCACTGTAGTCACTGGGTAACAAAAGTGGCTACTCCTTTGTCTCAGCCTAGGGTTTGGATTTGAAGAGTTGAGAACACCTTGCCAATCACTTTGGTTAGCATCCGTCACTGACCACAACTCGTTTTAGCTCTGCGTTTTCTTAAATGACACATCTCCACACTTTACTCAGATGGCACACATCCTGTCCAACAATTACAAACCTCAAGTGACAGTGCCTATCACAGCATGTTTAATCTCTATTTGCAACTTAAGGTTTGGAGTTCTTTTTTCCACTGATACTTCACAGTGTATGCTTTATATGGTAATGGTATTAAACTTCTGGAAGTGTCATTCCAGATGCAAGCACATTTTTGTTGTATTTGAGTTTTCTGTCGACCCATGTCCTACCCAGTTAGATACTCACAATCAGCTGTAAATGGAAGACTGGACATGTAAAATGAAGCATTTGTAAAATATACTTTAAATTCAAATGATTAGCCCAGGTACTTACCACAACAGAAGAGACCTTCTTGCATCATCCTCGCCAGTCCAAGCTCCTTGTGGCGCAAGGCCCCTTTAAATGCAATGGAAAGATCGATCAATCAATCAGGGGAATTGTAAGCATGCTACTCACCCATGAGGGTCTCAAGTTGCTGGTGGGGGGAGGTCCGCAGATCTGTTTTAGCCGAAGAGCCAGATCTTGAGAGTCTTCCTGTCTGCCGGTAGCTCGTTCCAGGTCTTGGCTTCGATGTGAGAGAAGGATCTTCCACCTGCTCTGGTTTTGTTTGGGTACATGGAAGTTGATTCTGTCGTTGAGGTATTTTTGTGTAGGCATTTATAGGCGTGAGTGAGGATTTTGAAGGTGATTCTTTTCTCCATGGGGAGTAAGTGGAGCCTTCGTAGGTGTTTGCTGATGTGTTCGTGCTGGGGGATGCCGAGGACAAGTCTGGCAGCGGTGTTCTGTATCATCTGGAGTTTTCGGAGTAGGGACTTGTTGATGCCGGCATAGAGTGCATTTCCATTGTCCAAACTGCTGGTGATGAGTGACAGGTGACTGTCTTTCTTGACTCAGGGGGGATCCATTTGAAGGTCTTGCGAAGGATGCAGAGGGTGTGGAAACCCCTGGAGGTGATAGCATTGACTTGTCGGTTCATGGTGAGTGATGAGTCGAGTAAGATGCCGAGGTTTTTGGCATGGTCAGCGGGGGTAGATGGGCTTTTAAGGGCAGTCGGCCACCAGGTGCTATCCCATGCTGAAGGGGTGGTTCCAAGGACAAGGACTTCTGTCTTCTCGGTGTTGAGCTTCAGGCAGCTGTTAGTCATCCAGACTGCGATGTCCAGCATTCCTTTCTGGATGTTGAGCTTGGCGGTGGTGGGGTCTTTGGTGAGGGAGAGGATGAGCTGGGTGTCGTCGGCGTAGAATACGATGTTGAGACCGTGTTGTCGAACGATGGCTGCTAGGGGGGCCATGTAGATGTTAAAGAGGCTTGGGCTCAGTGATGACCCCTGTGGGACTCCGCAGGTGAGTTTTGTAGGATTGGAGAGGAAGGATGGTAGTCTGATTCTTTGGCTTCTTCCGGTCATGAACGATCGGATCCAATCCAGGACTGTTCCTTGTATCCCGGCGTTGTGCAGTCTGGCGACTAGTGTGCAGTGAGAGACGATGTCGAAGGCTGCTGACAGGTCGAGTAGGATGAGGGCTGTGGAGTGGCCTTGGTCCAGGAGAGGGCGGATGTCATCTGTGGTGGCAAGTAGGATGGTCTTGGTGCTGTGGTTGCTTCGGAATCCGGATTGGGACGGGTCTAGGACGGCGTTCTCTTCAATGAATCGTGTCAGTTCCCTCTTGACTGTTTTCTCTGCAACTTTGGCTGCAAAAGGGAGGGGCGAGATGGGCCGGTAGTTCTTGAGGTCAGTGGGGTCAGCTGTTGGGTTCTTGAGCAGGGGCCTGACTTACATGCACTTCCAGTCGTCTGGAAAGGTGCCTTTTTTAAAGATGGTGTTGATGGTACCTTGTAGTTGGGGTGCGATGGCGACCGCGGCTCTGTGGTAGATGTGAGGAGGGCAGGGGTCGTTGGGGGCCCCCGAGTGGATGCCTTTCATGGTTGAGGCGGTGTCTTCGATTGTAATCGGTGTCCAGTTGGAGATGGTGGATTGGCTCATGTCCTTGGGTGGTGGGGGGCTGGCTGTAGCGTCTGGTGGATGGTCGACGAAGTTGTCGTAGAGGGTTATTATCTTGAGATGGAAGGTTACAAGCTTGTTGCAGAGGTCTTGGTACGGGGTGATGTCTATGGCTTCGCTGCGTGGGTTGGTGAATTCTTGAATGACACTGAAAAGTTCCTTGGAGTTGGTGGAGTTGGCGAGGATGTTGTGGATGAAGTTCCTCTTGTGGTTCTGATTTGGGTGTGGTAATCAGTCATGGCGTCCTTGTAGGTGGAGTATTTTTCCCTTGTTTTGGTGTTTCTCCAGTTCTTCTCCAGGCGTCTGCAGGTGCGCCTGGCTTCTTGGAGATCTTTGGTGAACCAGAAAGCTTTCCCAGGGCTCTGTTTGTCGGAGTTGCGTAGCAGGGCGAGCTCACCTGCGCAGGTGGAGATCCAATTGTGGAGTCCTCTGGCTGTGACGTTTGTGTCGGATGCCCGGATGCCCGGATGTGGTTGTCTCGGGTGAGGGTGGAGTTAAGTTGCTCGTTAGTAACCTTGCTCCAGTTCCTTCGTGGTTGGTGTGGGGCTGGTTTGGGTGCCTTGGGTTTGTCGACTGTGAAGTGTACACGGTGGTGGTTGGTCCATGGCAGTTGTGTTGTGTGGCTGAAGTGAACGCTGATTCCTGCAGCGAAGATGGGGTCAAGGGTGTGTCCTGATCTGTGGGTCGGTGTGGTGACGAGTTGTTTAAGTCCGATGTTGGTGAGGTTGTCATGAAGGATGGTGGAGGTAGGGGTCACTGGAGTTGTCGAGGTGGAAGTTTAGGTCTCCAATGAGTATGTAGTTCATAGATGCGATGGCGTGGGGTGCGATGAAGTCGGTGATGGTGGAGGTGAAGGGTGTCCGGGGGCCGGTGGGTCTGTAGACGAGGGTTCCTCAGAGTGTGGCGTTGAAGCTGGTATGGATCTGGAAGTGCAGGTTTCCAGCGGAGGGGAAGGTTTCCCTGGGGGTGGTTAGGCAGAGGCTGCTCTTGTGGGTGATGGCGAGGCCTCCTCCTGGGTGGTTGGTGCAGTCTGTCCTCTGGATCTTGTATCCGTCCAGGATGGCGTTGTTGATGTCGGGGGCAGATGAGGCATTGGTCCAGGTCTCCATGAAGAAGGCGATGTTGGGCAAGAGAGAGTCAAGTAGGTTCCAGACTTCCATGGCGTGTTTGTGAACGGAGCGTACATTGAGGAGGATGCATCTTAGGGTGTTGCCGGTGCTGGCGTTGGTGTTGGAGGCCGGGGTGTTGTTGAGGGTCTTGCGGCAGTGGAGGCAGGAGAACTGGCCATGGGTTGTGTTTGGCGAGGCCTGTTGCCAGCCTCTAAGTCTCCCTGGGTTGAGTGCGAGGAGGGCGGCAGAGTCGTAGCGATGGAGGGTCATAGATCCAGGGTTCCTGGCGCTGGCCGCGGTCGGGACACGGAAGGGCGCAGACAGGTTTGCATTAGGTTCGCCTTCGACATGCCAGGGGCGTGACTGAGCAGCGGCTGCTATTAAGTAGGGGAGGGGGGAGGGACGTACAGCTGGGAGGCAGGAGCCGGGACGGGAAAACAAAAATGGATAGGCACAGTAAGGAGGGCAGAATGCAAGAAATGGGCACAAGAGGCAGCGAAAGTAAAAGACACAATAAACAGGATACAATGTGGGCAATGAAAGAAAAAACAGAGCAGGGACACGAGATACAAGTCACAGGCACAGAGCAGTCTTGAACCCTACCAGGGTGGGGCTCATGGCGCAGTAGAGCACAGCGAAGCTGCTGGTGAGAAAGCAGGCCTCAGATCGTGGGTCAGAGGTCTTGCTCGCGCTCCCACACAGCGGCCGCCATTAAGTAGGGGAGGGGGGAGGGACGTGCAGCTGGGAGTTGGGAGCGGGGGTGCTAACGGTGGGAAAACAAAAATGCATGGGCACAGTAAGGAGGGCTGAATACAATAAATGGGCAAAAGTGGCAGCACAAATAAAAGAAACAATATACAGGGTACAATGTGGGCAATCAAAGAAAAAAGCTGAGCAGAGACACGGGATACAAGTCACAGGCAGAGAGAGGTCTTGATCCCTACCAGGGTGGGGCTCACAGCGCAGCAGAGCACAGTAGAGCTGCTGGGGAGGGAGCAGGCCTCAGACCCTGGGAATTTGAACATTTATCTGCACAGAGACACCAATTTCAGACTCAACTGTGCAATAGTGCATACAATGGTGTTTGCCTGTTCCAAGGTGGTTGTGTCTGTATGCAAGATAATAAACTTCCCCTTAATGTAATGACCTTCTGAGCTAACATAAATGTGTATGAGCAGATTGAACATAAATGCATGCTGAAGAATTGCTCAGTGCTTGACCTCTGTATTCTCGCTGCGTTCTGCAGCTTCTCATTTCATTCCACAGCAGTCTTTCTTTATCTTTATTGTTTTTAGGCTGTCCCTTCCGTTTCCCTGTAGCTTTGCCATCTGTCACCCTCCTCCCGCTGCGCCATGTTCGTCTTCCCTTCCTGCCATCCAGTGGAATCTTACTACAATCAGACTGTAGGTAAAGCCCTTATCTAACCTAAAGTTGTGAGTATAGATCTATGTATGTGTTGCGACTGATATTCATGTTTAATATCTTTGCGTACTTAAATTATAAGATACTAGTAATGCTTTATTGAAAAGCATCCTATTTTTTCAAGTAGATGGGTGTCTCAGAAAATGCTCCCCCAGGACAATTGTTTCTCCCCTACCTACTCCTTATTTGTTTCCCCTGTACCAGGTATGCAATACTTGTTATATTATTAAGCACCAGGCATCCAGAGGCTTACGGGAGGAAAGAGGCTAGGTGTTGGCATTTACCATCCTAGTTCTTGACATGAAATTACATCCCGTGGGTGAACTTAAAATGGAAAAACATTTGCATTGAACGTCAATAAGTAGGGCTTGGGGATTTGAGAACAATGAACATAATTAGAAACACTGCCCTTATCAGATAAAATAGATAGGAAGATCAAAGTCATATTAAAAATGGAAGGAAAGAAACTCACAAGAAAAAGCACACAGTTCATACTTGTGATTCCCACAGTTATTTAAGTGCTATGCAAGCAGGGTCATGACCTACTCATCTTGCTGTCATTTGTATCACCAGTCACCATCTCCTTCTTTGCTCTCACATGTGCAGTAAATGTAGTTCTTTGCCCAGACACCACCACCAGGTGGAGAGGATTTGGATGGTGATATGGGTATTAATAATAATGAAAGGTGGGCTGTGAGACGGCCTTTGGATGTCTCCCTGTATGACACAAGACACACACCCTCAATATTCTGTGTAAAAAAAGCAGCGCCCCTAGGTGATGATCCAGCATTCAGGAACTGACAAATGTTATCATCTGGACCCAATTCAATACCCAACAGTCCCTTCCACGCTGAGTGAGTTTAAACCAAACTTACCAATTAGTTTATCCTATTTATTCTTTTTCTTAGCGATGAATCTTTATTTAGTTAATCAGGGATTAGGCAAGATAATATCAGAATGTCTAAATATCAACATAAAATAAACATCCCATTTAGCTAAATATATGACATTAATAATGACAAACTCCTTTTGAGAGTTAGAAATGCTTTATCTAAAAAAGTGTGAATTGCTCATCAAGTCCAATACAGCTTGAATCATAAGTCATCACACAAGAGAAACATTAACAAAATAAACACCAATTTTACATCTCAAATGTCAGCGCAGTGAGTGAAAGGATAGGCATGGAGGCAAAAGTATAAAGACATTTGCAAAAATATTTTGTCCAAATTCAGAATATCATACTAACCAATCATATGAGGTTCTAGAAAGCTGAATAGCTGCCCCCTGGCCATGAGATTAAGCTAGGCCCCTCAAGATGAGTTAAGGAGAAAAGTCATAGAGTCAGCATCAGCAAAACAACAGCCAGCCCATAGAATTTAGGGACCAGCAACACAGCTCTCTCCCCTCGTAACATAAGAAAACGTGCTCCTAAACCCCCCCCCCTCTTACTACTACTAGTCATACTCTGAATTCTTTAAAAGTCCAAACCTCATTGTGTCATCTCATGTGATTTTTGGCATTTTGATTGGTGCAAAACAAGGGGTGTTCAATCACGCCACTCTCGATGTGCCTAACTTTCAGATGTCTTATTGTTCTAATTACTCTCACTGTGGCAAGTAAGTTCCATTCGTTTTATCATTTTTCCTCTCTGTGCAACCTTGGCCATCATCAGGAACTTGCGAAGGACAAAACATTTTCTTTTTCCGTTCTACATTTCTAATATGACATGTTAATTATAAAAAGACCCTCTGGCCTTTTCTGCAGTGCAGCAAGTACACTTCTAAAGAAAACAATTACAAGTGTTTATGAAACTCCACTATCAAACACTCTGTGAATGTTTTTATTTGCTCCTTTATCTTACGTGCTACTTATTATTTTCCAGTTGTTAGTAAAAATAAACCTTCCACTCTTGACTTAATTTGTACATTAGTCATGTGTATTTGCGTCCTACTCAAAAACTCCCAGCACACCTATTAACCTTGTGCGGTTAGTTTTTTTCACAACATGTGGTTAATGAGTTACACATTGAGGAGTTCAATCCCAGCAGGTTTTTTTTATGCGAAAACCTCGCTCCATCAATCCCCCCCTTTGATGGTGACTTGAGCATCATAAAAACAGCCCCAAAAAAATCTGATTGTCATCATTTATACTACTTTAGAAAGCAGTAGTTCTCATTTGTTTCAACATAACTCATTCTATATCTTTTACTATTTCATTGTAATTTTTCTCTTCTGTCTTCCAATTATATCTCTTCTCTCTTCATTTTTTTGCTCTTCATTTAGTATCTCGAGTTCGTTTCTTGCACTTACAACACTCATATATAAATACCAGCATTAGTGTCCCTGTAACTACAGCAACTATAGGTGTTAGTATTTTCCTTAGCAATCTATTACCAAAGTAGAGAACCAATTACCCACTGAGGAGAAACCCTTACCAAGTCTCTCCCAAGCACCATCAATCTTCAGTTCGGTTCTTCCCGTAAATGTGTAATATTTTTAATACATCCCTCAAGGCTCTTACTTTTGTCCGGCACCATTTCTGTATCAATCATTAAAAAAAACACCAGCAGTGTCTGTTGATAAATGATCAACCACTGTGGACAATTTTCTAAATTTATGTGAGTTTAAAATTACCCCAACTGAAGGTATCAATGCTTTAAAAATATCACCCACGATCTCTGCGGCACTAATTCCCCTTTTATTTCCTGTTAGTTCACTCTTCTTTTCATTCATTCCATGATTCTTATCTAAATGATAAACTTTAGGGAAGACTGTCCCCATATACCAACACCCATAACAATGTGCAAGCAACCTATAGTATGCATTTTTACCACACACAGAATATATTCTAGGGAAAACAGGATCCGTACCTCCTCTTATTCCCCAACCTCCCGTAATTAGGAAAACATGATCACGTTCACTAGAACCAATGAAATCATTTTTAAAATCAGTTTTTAGTCTAAGTAAGCAACGCTTTCCCCTATGATGTCAATCCAGAGTCATTGCAGCATACATCTCACCCTTTTTATAATCATCTTCTCTAAAAGCCCAAGGAGACACTCTGGATTTTTGCTCAGCAGCTTTTTCCTTATAACTCTGTCTTCTATCTTCTACCAAATTTAAAAGCCCAAGGAGACACTCTGGACTTTTGCTCAGTAGCTTTTTCCTTAAACCTCTGTCTTCTATCTTCTACCAAATTTAAAAAATGTAATCTCCTCCTGATGCAAACTACAGGTTAAATTGTTACGATGTGCACATACAGTATCTATTGTTTTAGTCATATTAAAGAATTCACTCCTATATTCAGCATTTTTTGCACTATTTTCGCTGTTCATATTCTTTCTAATTGGCACTCCAGAAAACACTAAACCATAATTTGAGTAATAGTACTGCAAATTCCCTTTTTCATAGAACAAACTTGTTAGTACACTACACGAAACTCCAATAAGTTAAAGGAAGGTGTTGATAGGTCACCCCCTCGAACACACATAAAGGTAATTGCATGCACACATAAAAATCTCTCGCATTCATGGTATCAACATATTCATACGATAGTTTAGTCAAAACATATAACGAAAAATCATTAATGAAGTTATTGTGGTGATATTTATTATTACCTGTTATTTTCTCAATATTAGTTTGTGTTTCTTCTTTAAGATTTCCAACATCTCCTTTTTCACTCAACACATTATTAGTAATATTGTTTTTAGTAGGGTACATAAAATAAGGCATGACAACAATTAGTGTTAACCAAACAAACATTAGTAGTAAAACACTTATAAAGCAAGCATTAAAATTAAAACATTTACATTTAAAACTTTCGTTTTGATATCCAGTCTCTAGTAAATTAAAAACTAACTAGCAAAAATATAAAAATAATGTAGTGCATACAAGCAAGCACTTTTTAAGCCTCTTTGCTTCACCTCTCTTTTAAAATTTCTTTTTTTATCTTCACAGCCTTCAATTTAATTCCAACTTTTATTCTCTGCACTCTTCAGAGTGGTCTTTTGAATTTTCTGCACCTCAATTTTTGACCAAGTTCCTCTAGGGTGGCTCACAACCATTTTTGTGACTCAATTCTGCAAAATTGTTTTCTCCACACCGGTCTGTGGGCCCGATTCACAGAACTAACTTAAGACAAAATCCTAAACTTACTACCATTTTGGTATTCACAGAAGGCACTTACTCATTTCGGTATTCACAGAAGTTAGGAGTCCTAACTTTAGGACTCCTAAATGCCTTCTGTGAATACCGAAAGTCTTAAAATTAGGATTTTTCTCAGTTTAGTAGTAGTATAGTTAGGACTCCTAACTTTAGGACTCCTAAATGCCTTCTGTGAATACCGAAAGTCTTAAAATTAGGATTTTTCTCAATTTAGTAGTCCTAAGTTTAGGACTCCTAACTTTAGGACTCCTAAATGCCTTCCGTGAATACCGAAAGCCTTAAAATTAGGATTTTTCTCAGTTTAGTAGCAGTATAGTTAGGACTCCTAACTTTAGGACTCCTAAATGCCTTCTGTGAATACCGAAAGTCTTAAAATTAGGATTTTTCTCAATTTAGTAGTCCTAAGTTTAGACTTAGGACTACTAAATTGAGTAAAATCCTAATTTTAAGACTTTCGGTATTCACAGAAGGCATTTAGGAGTCCTAAAGTTAGGAGTCCTAACTATACTACTACTAAACTGAGAAAAATCCTAATTTTAAGACTTTCGGTATTCACAGAAGGCATTTAGCAGTCCTAAAGTTAGGACTCCTAACTTCGGTGAATACCGAAATGAGTAAGTGCCTTCTGTGAATACCAAAATGAGTAAGTGCCTTCTGTGAATACCAAAATGGTAGTAAGCTTAGGATTTTGTCTTAAGTTAGTTCTGTGAATCGGGCCCAGTGTATTCATCTGTTTCAGTCACCACGTATGTCCATTCCGGTGCTGTGTACTTCTTGTCCGGAACTCTTGTCCTTTTTGTTCTTTGGACTGTAACTTCTACAGAGTCACTTTGTTCCGTTTGGCTCAACACTTCAATTATTGCCTTTGGAACTTTTTCTTTCAGAGTGTATTTCAGTCTTTTCACTCCCTTTGGCCATATATCTCCTTTTGTTGCCTTTTTCACTTGTACAGTTTTACCAGATTCATGCCCCATTTCACAACTTTTTCTGTTTGCTTCTTTTCTTGTTTGCACTCCTTCTTGAATCAAATTTTCTCCATCATTGGCATTGGAAACACTCTCACGAGACTCAGTAGCTGGTGCCCACTTTATTCAACTTTGTTCAGGCTCAAGCCCTCCTTGACTCTCAGCCTGTTCTCGCTCTTCTTCTTCATTCGTTTCTGGTCTTTCAAGTGGACTTGGGACTCTTATTGTGTGACTCGCGTGGATCCAATTTGGTAAGTCACCACACTTTACTGCTGTCTTTGTCACCAGTATCACTTGGTATGGCCATGCCAACGTGGTTCCAAACACAACTTTCACACATGTTTCTTCACCAGATCCACTCTCCTGGACTTAGGCCATGTGCTTAATCTTGCTGTGTTGTGGTTGCAACTTCTCCAACCTGATGAGACACAGAACGCTCTACATCAGCCAATCCTGAGCACTAGATCATCAGTTATATTCATCAGCTGATTCGCTGGAACTATTGGCTGTCTCATTGCTCTCCCCATATCCCTTTGTGGGGCAATAATCCTGTCTTTTTGTCAGTAATACTTCTTAGACTCATCAAAACTAAAGGTAAAGCTTCTGGCCATTTCAGTGCTGTGGACACACATACTTTCAAGAGTCTTAACTTAATAGTGCCATTAATTTGCTCGACCACGCCTGATGCTTCTGGTCGACAGGCACAATGTAGTTTTTGCTCAATTTGCAATGCTGCACAAATCATCCAAATTATTTCATTATTAAATTGAGCTCCTCTATCTGTTTCTGAAGAGAATGTAAATCCAAACCTAGGTCTAATCTCTCTAGGTAGCAATTTAGTAACTGTTAGACTATCATGTCTTCTTGTTGGATAAGCTTTCACCCAACGAGAGAACAAACAAACCACAATCAACACATATTTCAAAACATTACTTGGGGGCAACTCTATGAAATCTGTTTGCAGTCAGGCAAACGGTCCTGCTGCTTTTCCAATTCATCCCCAACCTACAACTGTCTATCTTCATGCATTTTACTGCTGGCAAGTTATACACATCTGACAAAGACTCTCTGCAATGAACATGAACTTTGGGTTAAACCAAGATTGCTTAAAAAGCCTGATCATCACGTCTCTTCCTAGTTGTATTAAGACATGATACATTCTTGCCATCCCTGGTTGCAGGCTGTCTGGCATTATTTGTCTTCCGTCTATATACACCCACACTTCATCTTCGGCCCTTTGTGTACAACCTTCTTTGAACCACGTTTCTTTCTCCTCCTCACTAGCTTCTTCTTGCAACTGTCTAACCTCTTCCCATGTCTCTACAGAAAAGGACATTAGATGACAATTTATATCTGAATTTTGCATTTCTTTGTTTATTGAAATTAATTTTGAGTACAAAAACGTGTTCCTTGATCTGCATATCTTTACCCTTAGTCACATAATCATTTCCAGATGTATGTGCCGAAAACTGCACCACAGCAATCTCTTAGGGCAATTGTAGTGCAACTAGCAAATACTTCAAGTTATTACAGTTTTGAATTGGTGAACCTGATGATGTCAAAAACCCACGTTGCATCCACAATTGTCCAAAATCATGCACAACCCCAAAACCATATTGACTATCAATGAATATGGTTATTCTCAGATTTTTCAAATTATACATGCTCTGGTCAATGCCACCAGCTTATACATTTGTGAAGGACCTATTCCCTTCAATCATGAAGCTTCAAGAACCATTGTCAATGTACAAACTGCATAGGAAGCACGAAGAGTGCCCTTTTCATCTATCAAGCAAGATCCATCCACAACATCACACAATCAGATTCAGGCAATGGTGTGTCTTTGATATCTGGCCTTGGTTTTGTACACAATTCAGTCACATCCAGACAATCTTGATCTGCTTCATCCACCACTTCCTCACAATTTGGACTTGGTAGCAGTGTAGCTGAATTCAAATTTGTACATCTTGTCACATCTTGTCACAGCCACATTCAATGCTCTCAGTATCATTCTTTCATACCTCAACAATCGACTACTCATAAGATGTTGTGTTTGAGTTCGTGGCAACAAAATCTCAACAAAATGTGGCACATACACTCTCAATGGATGTCCATCACAATAGATTCATTCTACTCCAAACTCACACAAATAGCAGCTACTGCTTTTAAACAGCCCGGTAACGCTGCAGCCACTGAATCCAAGATGGCAGAGAAATATGCCGCTGGACGGCGTGCCATTCCATGCATTTGCATTAGGACTGAAAGAATACAACCATCTTTTTCACAAGAGAAAAGTGCAAAGTCCTTACTGTAGTCTGGCATTCCTAATGCAGGTGCTCAACAAAGGCTGTCTTGCAACTCTACAAATGCCCTCATATATTCTTCATCCAATTCAATTGGTTCGAACACATCCTTATGTGTCAATCTCTATAATGGCTTGGCTGTTAGTGAAAAAAAACTGATCCATTGTCTAACCTATCCAACCATACCCAAGAACACTCAAACTTCTTTCTGTGTTCTGGGAGGACCCATCTGCAAGATCACATTTATTTGATCTTGTGATACTCTCCTGACTTCTTTTTCAATTTTGTGTCCCAAATATTGAAATTCCTTTTGAGAAAATTGCAATTTATCGGGTGACACTTTATGCCCACCTACTGCCAAATGGGGCATATGAGCAATTGTATCTGTCGCACATGCTACCCTCGTCTTTGTTGCAACAAGTAAATCGGCAATGTGTTGCACCAATACGGAGTCTTCTGGCATTACCAATGACTACAAACATTTTTTTAAAATCTGATTGAAAATTGGGGGACTCTCAGTATACCCTTGAGGAACCCGGCACCATGCCAAGACACGGTCTTCGAACCACAATGCAAAAAGATATTGGCTATCCAGATGCAAGGGCATCAAGAAAAAAAGCTTGGCCTTAATCAATTACAGCAAATCAAACCACACCAATTTGGTAAAGAATCAATGCTGGATTTGGCACTATTGGATGATAAGGTATCACAATCTTATTAATTTTCCTCAGGTCCTGAACTATCCTATTTTTCCCGCTCGACTTCTTAATCCCCATTAGAGGTGAATTACAAGGACTCCCTAGTACCTCTCTCACAATCATTATGTTCAATTACAGGCATTACTGCTGCAATGGTCTCAGGACTCACTTTATACTGTGGTGTTTTTAGAAACTCTGCACCTTGTTTGACTGAATTCTGTATAGGATCAACTCCTTTCATCAATCCAATGTCTTTCCCTGAAAAAACCCACACATCAGTCATCACTGTGTCTCTCAATTCAACAGACAAATACTTTGCTGTATATAAAGGATACAAATCATTCACTTCTGTCCCTTGCCTTGCCAACATTACCTTAAACGCATCATCTTCATCTGGCATTTGAAATGCAATGAACTAGAAGGGGTGTGCAGTTCCTGTCAGGATGTGTGGGAAAGACAGGTCTTTCTCCGTGATGCCCTCACACACCCCGAGAGGTGTCATGCTTCATCATAGGGCGTTTGCCCCTTGTCAGGCTGGCGCTGCAATGCCTGACGGGCTCCCGAAACCGGGGCTCTTTGCTGGGGATCTTTGAAGAAGAAGCCGTAAGGTGCGTGCGGGTGTGGGGGCTAGCTAGTGCACAAGGGAGTGAAAAAGTTAAAATAGGTATGGAGCAGTCCTATTGAATCAAATTTTAATAAACTAGGTAGCTCTAGCCTAATTAAAAACTGTGTGTGTGCCCCTGTGTGGAAAATAATGTTCCTCAAGGGTCAATCTATGTGTGAATGGTCAACATGTTTCGTGCCTGGTTTGCCCCTAAAAGGTCAATTGGCACTTTGTCAGGACCGGTAAAGTGTGATAAAGTGCACTACCGCCTGGTATTCAGTATGGTGACATAAATTACCAGGGGTGGTAGGAATGCCCTAGTAGACGTGTACTGAGGAGTTCTGTAGACATGTAGGAAAAAAGGGGGGGAAAGAGGGGTAGGAACAAGCAAGAGAAGGCTTTAAAGCATTGGCCTCGGTGAGTGACATGTGTTGCCCATGGTGGCAAAACAACATGATACCACAACTTTTCATGGATACATATTTGTAAATCAATTACATATGGCAGGTACGCCAATGGTGCGGCTGGTCAGTGGATTAATTAACAGCAATTTTCAACACTTATGGCAGGTTTTTTGGCAAGTAAAACAATGAAAGCGGCTGATCAGTAAAAAAGTTAAAACCATGATAGTGAACTTAAGTGTAAACGTGGCAAATGACCAACAGTCTCATATAAGTATGAGCATTAATACTGTTAAGCGTGATGGGTTACGTGGCAAAATGGTCCTGACAGCGCTTCTAGACGGACGGACGTGTGTTGTACCAAAGATTGTGTCGTCAATGCTAATATGCGTGGTTTCATGAGACCTATTAGCAAACTACATTTATCACAATGCGGAATGTTTCGTTTGGGAAGGGGCTTATGTGTCAGTGGCCACGCGAATGACGTGTTTGAAATGGGAACGGAACACAGTGCTGGAAGTTAAAAGACTTTAATGTCGGCAGTGAAGAATTGGTGTGTGTTCTTACTAGTCTGTGATGATAGCGTGGTGGGGACTCTATGGGTGCCTACTGACAGGTGACATAAGTACGCACACTCGCACAACAGCAACGATATAAACTCACACACCCTCACAATGCTAGCATAAACTCATCCCTAGTTTCAGCGTCATATGTTGACGGGGCTGGCCAGAGAACGTCGTTGCTCCGGTGATCTGGAAAGGAACAAATGGTGCGTTCAAGCGTGATTAAAAGGCACCAATGGCTTACCGGTAGTGTGGGAACTCCTGAATGAGAGGTATACTTACAGGTGTCGATAGGCAACTTGCCTTCGTCCTACCCTTGCTCCGGGACCTGTAGTGGAAACATCCGGGTCTCCTGTTTTATAGTAAAGGTTAGAATGCTTGTGGTGTTGGCAGCCATCTTGGAAGGATGCAATCTTGAAACTTTATTAAGAGGGACACGGTTCGTGTAAAAACGGACGGGGGTCACAGTTGGTGAGCCAGGAAGTGGAGGGTCTGTGCTACGGGGTAAATTGCCATGTGTGATTTGTATGTGAAGGACAAAGTGTTCCCTATAACCCATGGGTGTTACAATGCATTAAAATAAACTGCGGGCAGAGGAGGGACACTGATCTGCCGAGTGGCGACCAGTACGAATAATAGCAAGGGAAACTAGGGATAGTTCTGAATACTCATAGTTGGAGTCACCGTGCAGAGACTAAACATTTTTTTTGCGGTGGACATGTTAATGAGTGGTCAGTAGAGGGTATACAAGGAGGTGAGTTCTCCAACAAGGAAACGTAATGCACTTGACACATATACTAGAACAAGTACAGGGGTGGCTTAGATATTCTGAAGAGGGGACAAATGTTCACTAGTGATATAGTTCTGCCCAGGCAATATCATTGTTGAGTCCCCTAATGTGCCCTCCCAATTTGAAAACCCAACATTGTTCCTTTCTAAATAAAGCCTCCTTGGTGAAAGGTCTCAAGAACTGTACATTGTATGTCATTGGCTGAGTGATTATGTTCCACAAAATGAGCTCATATTTTGGTGTTAGTTGCTCCTATGTTCGGTGATTCTTGTTTTGACAGCACGAGTGGTCATCCCTATGTAATGGAGTGGGCATGGACACGTAATGAGGTAGATGCAATTACGTGTATTGCAATTTGTGTGCTTGTTTTGAGTCCACGTCCAGCTGTTAGTTAGTGGAATGGTTTTCGTGGCTTGAGTGAAATGACAGACTACACATTGTCCGCAAGGATAAAGCCCAGTCACAGGGAGTTGGCTCCAGAGAGTGTTAGGGGCCCTGGACGTTTGCTTTTTTGGTCTCGTATTGACCAGTAGGTCCTTGATGTTGGCTGTCCTCTTAAAGGCGAACCGTGGTTTGATTAGGGCAAGATCCCCTGTTCCCAGAATTATCCAGTGCTTGTTTAGGATTCTTTTTAACTAGTTCGACTCAGGGGTTTAGGTAGTGACACATGTGATGATATCACCGGCAGGTTTGGTATGTGTTTCTAGGAGGCTTAACCTGTTGGTGTTGTGTGCTCGTTTTTGAGCATTAGTTACGATCCGTGGTGGATATTGTCTCCTGACCAAGTGCGTACTTAGTTCAGATGCTTGTTTTTTGTAGTCCTCAATGTTACCACAGTTTCTACGGGTGCAAAGGAACTGCCCGTAGGGTAGATTTTTCCTCAAGGCTTTGGGGTGGAAACTTTGGTACAAGAGGGGGCAGTGACTGTCGGTAGGTTTTTTGTATGTGATAGTTTCCAACCTGTTTGGTTTCTAGATGATCATGAGATCAAGTAAGGGGAGTTCCTGTTAAGAGCAATTGGCTGTGAAATTGAGGAACAGATTGAGGTTGTTGATCCACCGGAGGAAGTCAGGGATAGTGTTCCTGTCACCACTCCAGAAAATCAAAATATCATCGATATAACGTTTCCAAAGGAGAACGTTATTCGTGAAGGGGTTGGAATCCATGGGCACATAGCTCGCCTCGAAGTCCGACAGGTAGAGACATGCCAGACTTGGGGCAAAAGTACTGCCCATCGATGTGCCCTGTGTCGGATGAAACAGTTGTTCTTCGAACTGAAAAAAGTTTTCTGAGAGTGCGATGTGGGCACATTCCATGACAAAGCTGATAGGGGTAGGTGAAGTCCAAGTAATGCCATGTAATGTTTCCTCTACCACCTCAAGTGTATTCAGTTGTTGAATGTTGGTGTAGAGGGTCTCCACATCCAGTGTCAGTAGTACACCTGGCAGGGGGCCCTCTAAGTTGGTGGTTTCAATGAGTTTTAGGACATCCCTAGTGTCTTGGAGGAAAGTGGGGGTTCTGCGGACCAAGGGTTGCAAAAAGTGGTTGCAGAATTTGGAAAGCGATTCCAGGACTGACCCTATACCCGAGACTATGGGTCTCCCTGGGGGTGGGCTGACCCCCTTGTGAATTTTGGGCAAGATGTAAAAGTAGGGTAGCCTGGGGTTCTGATTTGGCAAGAATTCAGCCTCGTTTTTGGTGATCCACCCTTGATTGAGGGCCGCTATGACCATGGACTGTATTCTGGTCTTTGGGCGTAGGGTGGGATCTTGGGTAAGGGGAGTATAGTAGTGGTTGTTCTCCAGTTGGCATAGACATTCCGTCCGGTAGTCTGTGGTAGCCATGATAATGATTGCGCCCCCCTTTATCAGCTTCCTTTATTGTTATGCTGGTGTCGTTAGATTATGCTTTTATGGCTGAAGCTTCAGAAGTCATGGTGTTAGAGAATCTGGCATCAAGGCGTTTCTCTGTTATTTCTTTGAGGACTGCTTGCTCAAAGGTCAGAACTTCTGGTAGCACCATGTTGGAGGTAGGAGTGAAGGTGGAGGGCTTTCGGAAACCAGTATCTGTTGATAAAGAATCCGATTGTTCGCCAAAGTATGCTTTTAAGCATATCTTCCTGAATAGATTTTGAATTTCGCAGTTGGTGCGAAAGTGGTCAACCTTGGGTGTGGGTACAAACCCCAGTTCTTTCTTGAGGATGTTGGTTTCAGTACCTGAGAGAGGCCGATCAGAAAGGTTCACAATCAATTTCTCTTGTCCTGGTGACTCCTCAATTCTATGAGTAATGGGTTGTGCTGTATCTGGTCCTGCCATTGTACCTGTTTGGGTTGGTTCTGTGTGCCTCTTCTTCTGACGCGCCCTTTGCCCCAGCCTCTTGCTTTGAAATGCAATGCCATCTGATGTACAATAGATGGTGCAGTTCATCTTGCAAAACAAATCCCTAACTAACAAGTTGACTGGACTTGTATCACACACCACAAAACAATGCAAGTCCCTAAAGTGTCCAATGTGTAACTTCATTGGTTTTGTCACTGGTGTTTTAATCAACTGATTTGAAATACCTACAACCTCGCGAGAGGGATAGGTTTGAGATTTCCACAGTTCTCACAATGGAACAGGTAGCACTAGAGTCTACAAGGAATGTAACAACATTACCTTCAACTTCTCCATTCACAAAAGGACCACACTTTTCTACCTCTAAGGATGCGCCAAACAGGCACTCCTCCTCCCCCCTCAGGCACCATAATTGAGATATTTCTGAATCACTCTCCTGGAACTACAATCAGTATTGTGAAGCCATTCGTATATGTTGATTATTACCAACATGTTCTCCTGTATAAAAACCCATGTTCGCACTGTATCTTTGTACTTTGTACTTGAGCATTCACATAATTTGGCATTGGGGCTAGATGTATTTGTACCTGTGTAACTACCTGTTGCTGCTGCTGTTGATTCCTACCCACCTCATTCTGCATTGCTGATTACAATTCTGATTTATTTAATTATTTTCTAGATATACCTTACACTCGCATTTCCAATGTCCCAACTTGCTGCATGCATGACAAGGATGTTTCTTTTTCATTTCATCCTTATTACCTCTACCTCTTCCTTTTCCTTCAGTATGAACACCTCCATTCATCATGACACCTCCCATATTAGAAATCCGACAATTTTGAATATTCTGATTCTGACCTTTTTCTTGAAAACCTGTTTGAGAATAATCCATGCAAATACCACATTTCTGTGATGCTTTCATTTGTGCCCAAATTAATTTCTCTTTCACCTTCTTGTGTCTCGATTCAATATCATCACTACAATATTTTGCGTATCGTAGTATTTTATCAACACTTTTATTTTGCCAACAAATCAAATGCTGTTGTATCATGTTACTAATTTCTGGCATCAAACCACACACAAACTTGAATACAAAATGTCCCATGTCAGTTATACTCTCAAAACCACTATACTGTTTAAACACCTGTAAAAGCCTCTCATAATAAGCATATACTGATTCTTTCGACTCCTGAGTCGTTCTATCAATTTTTACCCAATCTGTCTCTTTGGATGAAATCTTTCCCTTCAAATAGGTAATTACTTGATTATTATTTTTTCATCACTTCATCTGACGGGGCTCCAGTATTTGCATCTCTAGGATATTCTTCTTTTGACCAATCTATTGAAATGTTACACTCTCAGTCGCTAAATCAGCTGGACCTACAATATCAAACAATCCATCCAAATCTGTCAACAAAACTTTTAAAACCTTTACAAATCTCTCTACTTGTTTGTACCATTCGACTGTTTTTTCTCTCAATCTGGGAAACTCATTTGTAAAAGACAGTCTATCATGTCTTGACCATGGAACATGAACATAAAAGCCTCTCATAATAAGCATATACTGATTTTTTCGTCTCCTGAGTCGTTCTATTAATTTTTACCCAATCTGTCTCTTTGGATGAAATCTTTCCCTTAAATAGGTAATTACTTGACTATTATTTTTTCATCACTTCATCTGACGGGGCACCAGTATTTGCATTTCTAGGATATTCTTCTTTTAGCCAATCTATTGAAATGTTACACTCAGTCCCTAAATCAGCTGCAACTACAATATCAAACAATCCATCCAAATCTTTCAACAAAACGTTTTAAACCTTTACAAATCTCTCTACTTGTTTGTACCATTCAACTGGTTTTTTCTCTCAATCTGGGAAACTCATTTGTAAAAGACAGTCTATCATTTCTTGACCATGGAACATGAACATATCCACCTCCTGGTACTTCTCTCATGGGATATATCATATCAGTTGATTTTGTCCCTGTTTCCCTCGCAGTATACATAGATGAGGCTCCTTTATTTGCAAGCATTTCTTCTTTCTTATTAGCCCATCTACCTTTCCAACGTTCCAATTCACCCCATCGTTTTAATGTATTAATTAACTCTTTATTCTGTAACCATTTACAAGAATCATTCAGACTCTGCAAATCTTTATAACTAAAATCCATTCTATATGTCTTTTGCAAAGCCTTTGATTTCTCAATGTCAACTCCATAAGTTTGTGCAACTTCAGCAAACCTCTCATGAAGACTCTACGCTCTCATTGTAATATTTTTACACAACAACAACTCTTCTTCCTGATATTTACTCAATCTCTCTGGACTAATCATACCTAGAATCATTTCCTCCAAATCTGCTTATAATCTGCATACATCCATGCGTGTATTCACTTTATTAGACACCATGCCTCAAATCCATTCATGTAATTGTTCTGGTGATGGTCCTACTGAACCACCTGAAGTAGGTGTCACTTCTCTCACATTCTGTACTAATTTTGTAGGTTCCATCTGCACATTTCACTTTGGAGTTTCTACTGCTCTCTCTGTAATATAAATCAATGTTCCTGTCTCACTTGTTTCAGCACCACTATTAACCCTATCATTATTAACAGGTACTGTTAAAGCATGCACTTATGAAATATTTTGTCCCTCACTATACAATGGAACTATGGGACCAATCATCACTGGAACTGATAAAGCTTCAGCATTCAAATTTAATTGAGTAATCCTTTGTGTCACATCATCTTTTGCTTTACTCATTACATATGTACTTTTTGCTTGTGAAGACTGAGGAACCTCGACTTGAATCAATGGAGCATTTGGAGTAGTTCTTTACTGTCGCTCTTGATATAGTGGAGGTCTGTTTAACAATAATTCATCTAGTAATTCATCATCAATTTCATTTGGATCTGGTTCTGTACATTTAAAAATTTTCTTTTTCTACTTACATTTTCCTCCATTCTGACCCTTAACTATAACAACCAGATATAACCCTTCACCTCCTGCAATCACATATCTCCTCCATCTTTTCATTTGAGCATACCATTTTGTCTTTGAATGCCTACTCACAGTATTTCTATATTTATTCACAGATTGGTCTCTTTCTCCCTTATACACTTCATGTTCCCATTCCTTAAGTGCCTCGTATTGCATAGGTCTACGATTTGGTCTCAATTGATTCATTTGATATCTAATTTTCTCTAAAATCCTCATATTAAAAGTACAATTTTCTGGACATGCCATGTTCCCATCTCCTTCCCTACACTTCACCCAATTCTCCAACTATGTACATGTATGATATCCCCATTCTAATAAAAGAAGCAGGCCTATCATTAGGTGGCACAGGAATTCCCTCACTAATAGGTATAGGCTCACCCTTTCCAAATAGAGTCCTCATCAATAACTTATTATTTCATGCTACCCAATACCAGGATGACTCACACCAAGCAACCAATAGCAACACGACACCCTTTTGTGATGATTCACACTAGCTGACCAATGCCAGCACGGCTCTCTGTGATGTCAGTATAACTCCTACAGCTGACCCTCCCTTTTTTACAAGATATTTCAGCATTAGATTACAAACCCTTTTCAAAGAAAACAAAATAAGAAATGACATAAAACAAACCTGCTTTGTGTGCCACACTAAAAAAGTGATAGATCCAATCAAACAAAGAATTATTTCTCTAATAGCGGATTATCGACTAGCATTACTCCACTCTCAATCAAGTGAAACATTCCCGGGACTTCTTCAGCTGAGCTTTCTAAAGGTACCCAAATAAATCTCCACTATACTAACTTCAGAGCTCCCTATGCAATATTAACAACCTCTCTCGTTGCTTCATATCACACCAGCAGACAACGAAATACTTAGCGTACATCACACTACACCCTGCCCATTAGGGATAGTAGACCATTCCAGACCCGTCTTTTCTTAAGGTCATCAACGGACCATTACATATAACAATAGCACAATACATTAATAACCAAAACTATCAATTCTAACCTATTAATTTGCCAAATAAATTAATAAAACCATCAGGTCTGCTAGCAAACACTGATCCAGAGGTCAGGAACTGACAAATTTTATCATCTGGATCCTATTCAATACCCAACAGTCCCTTTCACGCTGAGTGAGCTTAAACCAAACTTACCAATTTGTTCATCCTATTTATTCTTCTTCTTGGCGATGAATCTTCATTTAGTTAATCAGGGATTTGGCAAAATAATATCAGAATTTCTAAATACCACCATAGAATAAACATTCCATAAAGCTAAGTATATGACATAAATAATGACAAACTCCTTTTGAGAGTTAGGAATGCTTTATCAAAATAAATGTGAATAGCTCATGAAGTCCAATACAGCTCCAATCATAAGTCATCACAGAAGAGAAACATTAACAAAATAAACACCAACTGTACATCCCAAATGTAAATGAGTGAGTGGATAGGCGTAGATACAAAAGTATAAAGACATTTGCAAAAAGATTTTGTGCTAATTCGGAATATCATACTAACCAATCATATAACGTTGTAGAAAGCTGCAAAGTTACCCCCTGGCCATGAGAGTAAGCTAGGCCCATCAAGAAGAGTTAAGGAGCAAAGTCAAAGAGTCAGGATCAGTAGAACAACAGCCAGCCATAGAATTTAGGAAATAGCAACAAAGCTATCTCCTCTTGCAAAGTAAAAAAACGCGCTCCTAAACCCGACCCTCTTACTACTACTAGTTATACTCTAAATGTACTAAAAGTTCAATCCTCATTGTGTCATCTCACATGCTTTTTTGCATTTTGATTGGTCCCAAACAATAGTTCTTCAATCACGCCACTCTCGATGTGCCTAACTTTCAAACGTCTTATTGTTCTAAAGTCCAATTGGTCGCACACTGCTCCACCTACCAGCGTGTTGCCCCAAAGAATTGTGGTCCCTGAAGTCAGCTTCGGCGGGTACGCCTATGCCCGAGTCTTGAGTGCAAGTGTGTGTAGCGTTAGCCATCCCTGGACACGTGTTTCGAGGTAGTTGCCTCTCGTCAGCAGGGAGTAGGTGAGTGTGTAGGGTTGCTGTGTAGGCTGCTAAAATAAGTGTTCTCAGGTAAAGTACCTCTCGTAGTGCGCAGGTGCGTAACCATGAGCTCGTCAGCTCCACCGGCTCAAGGAGCCTGAATATTAACAAAAGTCCAATTGGTCGCACACTGCTCCACCTACCAGCGTGTTGCCCCAAAGAATTGTGGTCCCTGAAGTCAGCTTCGGCGGGTACGCACGCTGGTAGGACGAGCAGAGTGCGGCCAATCGGATTTTGTGTATTAAGGCTCCCTTGAGCCATTGGGCTGACGAGCCCCGGACCAGCACCTGCGCGCCATGAGAGGTACTTTACCTGATAATACTTTTTTGGCAGTCTACGCGGCAACCCCACACACTCACCTACTCCCTGCTGACGAGAGGCAACTACCTCGAAACACGTGTCCAGGGATGGCTAATGCGACACTTACTTTCTTCGAACACTTTTGGCACAGGCGTAATCGCCGTCGCCACTACATGGACCACAGTTCCTTGGGGTAACACGCTGGTAGGACGAGCAGAGTGCGGCCAATCGGATTTTGTCTTATTGTTCTAACTTCGCTCACTGTAATCACTTCCAACAGAGGAAACACTAGTATCATGCTTCTGTGTTTTGTTAGTCTCTCCATCTCACTCATGTATCAATTTGTAGTACAAATGTCCTCTTGCTCTGCTCGGCAAGGAAGTTCTATTCTTTTTATCATTTTTCCTCTCTGCGCAACCTTGGCCATCATCAGGAACTTGCGAAGGATACATCACATTTTCTTTTTCCCTTCTACATTTCTAATATGCCATGTTAATTTTAAAAAGACTCTCTGGCCTTTTCTGCAGCGCAGTAACTACACTTCTAAAGAAAACAAATACAAGTGTTATTTATCATTTTATAAAACTCCACTATTAAACGCTCTTTGAATGCTTTCAATTGCTACCTTTTTGCAAGTGCTACTTATTATTTTCCAGTTGTTAGTAAAAATAAACCCTCAACTTTTTACTTTTTTTCTACATTAGTCATGTGCATTTGCAGCCAACTCAAGCACTCCCAGCACACGGTTGCGCATTTTCATCTTTCTCCTTTCATTCTTGCAAGGTTAGGTTTTTTTCACAACATTTGGTTAATGAGTTACACGTTGAGAAGTTCAAACCAAGCAGGTTTTATTTCATGAAAACCCTGCTCTATCAGTGACCAAAGGGCCCAGTCATGTTGTTAATCAGATTGGGTAGTGCTCCAGTAAAGGCTTTCAGCCTAGTACACATTTCCTACAGTAATCTTCAAATGTTCTGCTATACAGCAAGATTGGCAGCAAGAAGGGACGATATCCGGAGTTAAACAGATAAAAGAGCACTTCATGGTGCTTCAAGGGTCATTTGTTGCTATGGGTGTAGAATGCTTGGAAAAGGTCATTGTTGGGATGCAAGTAAGTGGACTTCAAAACTTATAACATATATCTAGCATTGCTCCAGGGCCATGCTAGTGTACATCTCACCCAATTTACCATCCATGCCATAAAACAGGCCCTTTTTCCAGTCCAATGGGCCTGACTGCATGGCATACATGCGTGTTTGCCTACCGCCTTTAGATCAGATGTCAATGCCAGTGCATGGGCTGCAGGCCTTCTCTGCTTGGTAAGTGGCATTGCTCCTCTTCTAATTAAAATCTTGGAGGTTTGACATTTTAGATACTTGCATTCTGTAGTCTCTAGAAAAATGTTTTATTGTAATGGATAGTTTAGTGTACATAGTGTCAATTGTCAGGTTTTTAATAATATTTTCTGGTTTTAACTCTAAAAGCGCATCTATTTCAGTAATAAGTGCTCCTTTGCACATGATTCAATATCTGTTTGGAATACTGCTGCTGTTCTGCTTTGAGATTTTGTACTCTATAACTTGCCATTGGATGCATAGATATAAGGTCTTGGATGATGATCAGTTTCCTAACTATTGCCTATGTCAACTTTTGATGGTGCTCTTGATTATTGATCTGATCAACGAATTGTAGAAGATTAGCCTGTGGACCTAATAATACACATGATATCTTCCATGAAATGTTTCTAAGTCTTCACTCTAGTCCTGTATGGATTTTCTGTCACTTAACACTAGCCCACACAAACAGGGCCACATCTGAATTTGCAAGGCTTACCAAAAGGTTGATACTCATGGAGGATCCAGCTTGGCTTGAGAATCGGAAAACGAGAATCGGATGTGCTATCACAGTTAACTGTAAGACATGTTTTATGGGTGTTTCTTAGAACCATTAGAATTCCCTGAGTGACATCTTTACTACAATTACTTTTTGGGGGCATGGTGGTGGCATGGATTCACTGTCTAATGTGATCAGTATTTTCTGTGCTAAATTCCAAATTTTATTTGATGTAGTTCAGGGCCACTGTGGTGTACAATGCCCTTTTCAGCATAGCACTAGCTCACACAGGAAGTAATCTGTAAATTGTAATAATGGTTTGTGATTTGAACTGAGTTCTGAAACTTTGGGACTCCTTGTGGAGGGCGATATTGCTCACTTATGTTTATGACTATGTAGAACCTCAAAGTTGTCTGATTCATTTGTATGAGGAACTAAGCCTCCTTTTTGTGATCCAATTTGCTTTTTGCATGATTGGACTAATCAGGTTTGTGATTTCCTTTTTGAGATCATGAGCTATACTATGATACCTTTGAACTTTGCTTAATACTCACAAGGCGTCACTAAGACCATTTTTTCTGTCAATCACATCTGCCCTGCCCTTATTGGATGGTTTGATTATGAAGGATTGTCATTAAGAGTTTTCTAGTCTATCATTTCTTTAGGTCTCAAATTATAGTAGGTATGCAAGGCTCAGTTTGTACTTTTTGAATCTCTTTAAGAAGGGCTCTTTCAAATGTTTTTAAACACTCAGAGCAGCACTTGTTTGTGTGAAAGCGGAGGATCAATGTAAGTCAGTGGCTAGCATTGTAGGTTCTTGTAGACGCCTATCAAAGAAAATGTTTCTAGGCCGTAGAAGCCCGTAACCTGGAGGCTCATTTGCCACATGGTTTTTAGGTCTAGGAATCAAAAGGCTTGTCCTTTTAATGACAGTTCTTCTTCCACATGGTTTTCTTTTCTGGAATTAACCTGCATGGCATGGTAGCCCTGGGCAGGAAAAGCGAGCAATTACCCCCACATGCAGGAATTAATCTGGTTTACCAACAGGGCCATTGTCATGTGTCAGAAATAAACCCTTGTTTTGAGGATTTGTTTCTGAGAAAGTATCCCTATCATGTCGGAGTAACCACTTTAATCAGACAATTACCTCCACATTAGCGGGAAAGCCTAGATTCAGTGGACAGTCTGCAGCTGTGTGAGACTAGACAGGACCTCCGATCCCACTTCCACTACATCTAGTGTCCAAATTACCTCATTTGACTTTAATTCATTTTGACAATCTCTGTGTCTTAACCTCCACTCATATTTTAGCTTGATGAATGGCAGACATTACTGAGTTCTGCTTTTTAAAAAAAATTTTCTCATTTGATTACAAGGGACATGTAGAGAAAACAGCAAAGGGAATTAATTAACTGTACACCTTCAAATATGAAGAGGCAGCAATACATGACTAATTTCCTAATTATATCTCTCCTTGTTTTAATTAGGAGTGGGTGCTAAATTTCACTCCACTGGCGGACTTCATAAAGTTTTGTTTACTCTGTGTTCTGCTTAGAATGCAGAGTTCTGGAAAAACTCCTCAAATTGGCGAATTCTTTTCACGTGCAGATTGCCAGCGTTTTGTTGGTGAGCAAGAATATGCTTCCACTAGCGTGATTTGTAGATGCTAAAATGCCTACCAGCAATATTTCTAACTGCGGGCGGTCATAGCAGGTCATGCACGTTTGTGTTAAGAAAGCTCCCGCTCTAGTAGAAAATCTACTCGAGTGGCAGAAGGAAACAGAACCCTCTGCCATGCCGCATGATGCTGTTCGCACTGATTTTACAGAGCGGAAAAAAAGCCTGGCACTAAAAATCTGCGCAACATGCCAAATTCGACCCGCTCACGGAATTCCACAGAATCACAGAGTTTTTATGTGAGTTCCTTTCCACCCCTAGTTTTAACGAGTGTTAATCTATGTTCATTTCTACATAGTTTTCTTTGTATCAGTTAGAAAACTTAGATCATGGCTTTTCAAAGCTTAACAAGTGATATATATCTTAGTCTGAATACTCCCACATTTTCATCAGATTATCTAGACCACATAGGCTGATGATTACAGAGCTGTTGGGCTCACACCTTTCAAGACTTTATGAGGCCATCAATGAAAGTTTGCAACTCCTGCCAGATATTATCTTTTGCAAAATGTATGTTATACAGAGGACAGCAAACGTTTGAGACTAAACAGGACCTCAGATCACACTTCCACTACATCTAGGTGCTGATTCCGATCCTGTAAAACCCGGGTACAAATGGTCGTACGGAGCGTTTTCTCCATCCGACTCGTACCCAGGAAAGACACCTTACAAACTCGCAAGTACGATTCGCACAGAAATACCATTTCCGTACGAGTCGTAAAAAACACCGACCGGCAAAAAAATACATACAAATCTGATTCTGGACGGCGCATACGCGACGTCCGGACGGAGTCAGGCAGTGTTTTACGGACTAGCAAGTACGATTCGTGCCTACGTCACTCCGCACATAGCATTTTTTACGGGAGCCAAAAAATGCCGGGAAATTAAGGACGACGCGAACAAGGAGCCCCGGTACGCGACAGACAGCGATGGACCCCAACCTACGCGTCATCCCGGCCCTCATAGCCTACGACCTCGTGTTCAGAAACCGACGCAGATGCCGCAGAAGGTCAGAACAACCCCCAGGGGCAGAGGGGGAGGGGGTGCAAGGGGCATGAAACATAACCCACACCCCACAAAAAACTAATATATCCTGCACATTAATTACCTCCATGGTCTGGTCACTTCGGGGGGCGTGTCCACCAATCCCACGTCCCGCCACAACGGAGGTGGACGTGGACGCGTACCCTTCACCACCACAATGTTGGTACGGGACGTATCCACACCACTCAGAGCGTGGGTACGGTCCGTACCACCATTGCAGTGGTGATGTAGGGGTACGCATATACAGCCCGTACCCAAGCCCCCAGAGTGTGGGTACGGTCCGTACCACCATTGCAGTGGTGATATAGGGGTACACGTGTACGGCCCGTACCCACGCCCCCAGAGCGTGGGTACGGTCCGTACCACCATTGCAGTGGTGATGTAGGGGTACGTGTGTACGGCCCGTACCCACGCCCCCAGAGCGTGGGTGCGGTCCGTACCACCATTGCAGTGGTGATGTAGGGGTACGCGTGTACGGCCTGTACCCGTGCCCCCAGAGCGCGGGTACGGTCCATACACGCGTACCTCTACATCACCACTACAATGGTGGTACGGACCGTACCCACGCCCCCCAGAGCGTGGTTACGGGCCGTAACATGCGTACCCCTACGTCACCGCCACAATGGTGGTACGGCCCGTACCCACGCTCTGGGGAGCGTGGGTACGGGCCGTACCACGCGTACCCCTACGTCACCGCCACTATGGTGATACGGCCCGTACCCACGCTCCCCAGAGCGTGGGTACGGGCCGTACCACGCATACCCCTACGTCACCGCCACAATGGTGGTACAGCCCGTACCCACGCTCTGGGGGGCGTGGGTACGGCCCGTACCACGCGTACCCCTACGTCACCGCCACTATAATGGTACTGAGGAAATTCGATTTTCGATCACGATCGAATTTAGCCTCCATTTTGTGCTCTGCCGCCATTTTGTGTTGCCCTCACTCAGGCAGCACGACAAACTAAGTCTTTTCTGCTTTTCCTGCAATATCGTGTCAAAATAGCCTTCTGCCTCCATTTACAAAGCTGGTGTTAGAGACTGACTGAGTACACTAATCCCTGTCTGGTTTTTCTAATCCCTGTCTCAACTATCTGTTGGTTCACACTATTCTCTTCTGACTTTATCTTATCTTCTGGCCTTCGCTGTCCTCTGCTCGTATTCTCTTGTTTCACAACCGTCCTCCAAAACACACGGATGTATCTCACCACCTGCAAGTCAGTTACAGACACATTAACACCTTAACTTGTGGGGATGGGTGGCAAACACAGTTGGAGGAAAGGCTTCTTCGGGTTACTCGATACTTTTGTTTTCCAATTCTTCCTATTGGCTCTGACTTATTTTCAGACTATTCTTATTGGTTTTTTCATGTATGTTTTAGGTGTGTCCTTCGTTAATGTATATGTCACCTATGTACTATAAAAGATTGTGCGCCGTGAAGTGGCAGTCTCCTGAGAACATACCGTGTGTACTTCTAGGACAACTGTACTAGCTGCAGCTAATAAAATCTGATCTTTTACGCCGACAGAGTGTCCCCGTGTCTCTGTTCGCTGAAGCAGGAGAACCCAGGAGATTAAGGCGTACCCTGCGCCGCAAGGCCCATAAGGTTCTGGTTCTTCAGTACGGCCCGTACCCACACCCCCAGAGCATGGGTGTGGGCCGTACCACGCGTACCCCTACATCACCACTGCAATGGTGGTACGGCCTGTATCCACGCCCCCAGAGCATGGGTACGTGCCGTACCATGCGTACCCCTACAGCCCCATTACATGATGGATACAAGGCATACACACGCCACGGATGTAGGTGTACGGCTTGGTGCAGCACATCAGCTGTAAATTGGGGGTGGTGTATGCCCAGGACAGCAGTGTACCACAGCAAGGGTGCAAGTGGGTGGGTGGGTGGGTGCAGAGGACTCCCAGCAGTGGACAGAGACATGGGGGTGGGTGCAGAGGACTCGCAGCAATGGACAGAGACATGGGGGTGGGTGCAGAGGAATACCAGCAGTGGACAGAGACATGGGGGTGGGTGCAGAGGACTCCCAGCAGTGGACAGAGACATGGGGATGGGTGCAGAGGACACCCAGCAGTGGACAGAGACATGTGAGGGGTGGGTGCCCATCACTCGCAGGAGTGGACAGAGACATGGGGGTGGGTGCAGAAGACACCCAGCAGTGGACAGAGACATGTGAGGGGTGGGTGCCCATCACTCCCAGCAGTGGACAGAGACATGGGGGTTGGTGTTGAGGAATACCACCAGTGGACAGGGACATGTGAGGGGTGGGTGCCCATCACTCCCAGCAGTGGACAGAGAAATGGGGGTGGGTGCAGAGGAATACCACAAGTGGACAGGGACATGTGAGGGGTGGGTGCCCATCACTCCCAGCAGTGGACCGAGACATGGGGGGGTTGTACATCCTTATCAGATGACCACAACTCCATGGGTGAATGTACATATCCCTAACTTTGGACAACGATGATAGTGCCATAACAACACATCACTGACAGCAGTGCCCCACTCCCAGGAGGATGGATGTCTTTCCCCCACTGCATGACACACCACATGTGGGTGTGAGTACAAATAACACATGCATACCCACCCCTGGCAGATGCAGCACAATACACACACTGAGATCATGCCACAAGACAGTATAGTCATGTCACTGCCTAATAAACTAAGAGAGCCAAAGAGAACACACACTGTCACGCACATCCCAGGACTGATAGGAATGTTCAGGTGCTGGGCCAGCCACCAAGATGTTGACTGTCATGGAAGGAATAGGGTGGAGTTCCCACAGCTACAATGGCCACAATTGTGTGTCAGGTGTTCAAATACCCAGCAGAACAAGTACCATATGTGTACTAGGCTGGGATTACAAACATGCATTGTGCGGAAAAGGGACAATTTCTCCATGAACGCATGGCAAAATACTCTATACACAAGTACAGTGAGTACCAAGGATGGCACAGACGATGCAGCCGGAGACATTGCTGAGCAGGCATGGCCAGAGTTGAAGGGATCCATCACCAACAAAGGAAATGTGGACACAGGGCAACACAACAATTGTGCAACTCTCTGCAGGGGAGATGTCAGGTGCCACAGTGGAAGGAACACTCCTTGGGACAATGTCTCCAAACACAAAGAGCATACACGACAAAGAATCTTTGCAGAGACCTTGTGATGGCACGCAGATACCAGGTTCCACCCCATGAGCAGCAGACTACAACATTTCCCTGAAACATAACACATGCCCACAACCCCAACTCCTGTAGCATCAGCATCAACATCAATACCTGAAATGCAAGACTTTTCAAACGAAAAAGAAAATGCTTTATTCAGCATGAAAATAATAATGTGTAAACGAGACTATTCACAAAGGACAATGGCCAGTCCATATCATCAGTCCTTGGGGGGGGACACATGGCCATGTGTCTCCCCTAGCTTGCCTGCACATCACAAGACAGTGTCGTTGACTGGGAGGGGCATCATGTGGGGAAGGACCAGGCACCATAGGGACAGGAGGGGGAAGGGTAGGTGTGGTGGGTGCAGGGACGGACGACTCCACCACAGGGGGTGGGGCAGCGCCAAAGGTGGAGGCAAGCTCGGCGCTGCACACTTCAGGCCAGTTCTTCAAGCGTCTCCCCTGCACCCAGAGAAACAACAGGCCCCAAGGAGGGGGGGGGTCGGAGGGATGGGTTGCAGTGCTACTGGGGGAGGTGGTGGATGGGCTGGGGGACATAACTCCCCTACCCGTGGAGTGCCTTGACCGTTTCCGGCCAGGTGAACTAGTGGGGCTGGGGCCCAGCCCAGCAAAGTAGGCCTCCTTCTCCGAATCTGGGGCAGGGGAGCCAAGGGGAGTGACATCGGAGGGACTGTGGAGTGAGTCATGTGGACGAGGACTGTGGCTGCGTGCCTGCCTGTGTGCCCCAGACCCAGTGGGTGTGCCTGCTTCCCCCTGAGTGTGCGTGTCAGGAGGTGTGCGCTTGCCCTTACGTTTTGGTGTGCTGCTTCTGTCTGGTGGGGTGCGTGTGTGTGGATGTCTTGGTGTGCTTGGGACAGGCATGGGTGTGGGACTTGTGGATGGGGCAGGGGGTAGGGGGTACGCAGCTCTGCAGGTGACTCACTACTGCCGTCAGTGACGAGTCCAGGGACCTCAGCAACACCCGTTGGTCAGACATCGCTGATGACATGCCCTCCATGTACGACACCATCTGGGCCAGCAGTCTGGTGTAGCCATGGAGGACAGTCAGGATCGATGTCTGCCCAACTTGCAACTGCCACTGTATGTCCACAGACTCAGCAGTGAGGGCACCAGGGGGGACAGGGGCAGGGGGTGCGGTGCCTGGCACGAAGGAGACACGGTGTGGCCTAGCACGGAAAGAAGGGACCCGAGCAAGTGGGAGGGCGGTGATGGGAATGGAGGGGGCGGCGAGAGATGTACTGCTGCTTTCAGCTGTGGGAGCAGCCTCCGCCCCCTCTGGGAGCTCAGCCTAGGACCCGTCTGCCTCGTAGTCAGTGTTGGTACTGGGCAGGTCCTCCGCCTCACTCCCCTCGCCCTCCGTGCCACTAGATTCCACCGACTCCTCAGCAGTGGTGGCACCACTGCTCGATCCCTCCTCCACGTCCGTGCCGGTGTCTCCCTCGGTGTCCTCTGATGATGCTGTGGGCAAGGTGAAGAGACAGGAAAAAATCAGTCACCTGTATACATCTGACACATGAGTCCAAACAAAATAGGCAACAGTGCATATCAGGAAAGGCATCATGAGTAACATCTAGGACACTCCCCACATATGTAAGCCCTGCACTCCCCAGTTGGTTGACCCACCATGCCACTTGGAAAGAATGAAAATTAGGACACAACAGCAAATAACTTGAAATCACAAGATCATGAGAAGCTAGTGTCTGGGATCAGTTGAGCACAGCAAGACTATGAAGGCATGCCACTTCTTGTTCACTGTGAACCAAACAGTATTGTCGCACCCAAGGCCAAATACCACATGCCAATGCAGAAGGTGTCCCCACACTCAGAGATCTGTGAGTACTTTTGACACCCCAAAGAAATACATTGTGACTCCTGGAGAATCACCACCCTTTACACAATGGACATGTCTAGCATGTGTGAATGTGGCACTCTGTGAACACAACACACATGTGTCTGTATAGCAGAAGTCACACAAGGAAGTGCACACCAAACTACATGTACACAGTCATTGTCTGAGCTGCCAGACTCATTCAAATCAGCCACTGTTAGGCAGAAATGGCGTATCACTAAGTACATATACATGGCACCAGGGTGGTCTGGATGACTTGACACTCGTAAGTTGGTATCAGCAACAACCAAGGACTAACCCAAATGCTAGCACACTGTGGGAACATGTATATGTATGAACTCAAAACAAGTTTTGTTCAAACTGTGCCTTACTCTAAAATGTGCCAGCGTGTCCCTGGAAAGTGTAAAGGTGGTGTCTTGTGCACTTCCTTGGGAGACATTTGTCATGCAGGCACATCATTGTCCTTCACAACAAAACAACAAGGTCAAGCATATGAAACATTGAGACATGTTGACAGGTGTAGTGAGTGCCAATGGTCATTTTCTCTGAGTAACAACTTGAATAATGTCATTTGTCACATGGCTATCCGTCACCTCATCACACAGTTGGCTACACATATGACCTACTGACTGTCATCTGGAGTGGCACACATGTCCACACCCAGGACAATGCATAAGCTAATGGGCCTGCAATTGTTTAGCAAAAAAGCCTAGCTGTACTGTGGGTTCCCCCTCATGGCAAGCCAGAATGTACCCACAGATGTCAGCACACAAAGTCACAACTGTGTAGCATCTGAACCACACACAGGTGCCAAAAATGACCAAGCAGGATACATGATTGTCAAAAACTGACACAGGCAATGAAGCACGAACATTAAGCACTGGCCAACATCACGGGGGCACTGCACGATGACTTTCTGTACTGCGAATCATCACACACAAGTCAGAACTGGCAATGAAACATCAGGGTTGAACATATACGCCCCTCCTGCACACACCCACCCATACCTGAGTCAATGTGACTGATACCGATCAAGAAGTGACACCTCTTATTTAGGGTTACAATAACTGTGCTTGAAAACTAGCTTCATTAACACGACATCACCTTGTAGGGCTGCCAAAACATATTGGTCACAAACAAACATCAACAGATTGTTGTGAATAGCCACACAGGCACTGCCCAGTGTGAGTATGCACAAGCAAACTGGTGTATCCCTGTCCAGTGGGCAAATGTATCACACCTGTGAAAACTACTACCTAGGCCAGGGAACAATGTCACAGAGGCAGAGCCATGATGAACCCACAGTGAATGTGCACAGTGTTGGATGACACACATGAGTAGGAGGGCAGGCTGTGTCAGGGGACTGTAGTGTGCACACTGCTCCATGGTCCTGGAATGAGCTGACTGTTACAGGAGCAACCGTCCCGGCACTATGCATATATCCCACTCATGCACATCATGTCTGAGGCCACAACATTGTCAATGCATGCTGCAAGTCTGTTCATTTGAACCCTCACACTCCTATGTTGAGACTCAGCATCATTGCCAACAATTATGCACCCCCAAATGACTGAACAGGACAGGGCACAGGCAGACCACCCCCACACATGATGCTGAAAGCAGTGTGCACCTTGATAAACTGGCAGCCTAGATGACCATGTGCAATAGTGATAACACACAGACCAGGTAATACATGTCAAGGAGGGGAAGGGAGGAAGAACAACACAGGTTGACTTTGGGGAACAGGATATGCACTGCACATATATAGCCTGGCAGTGTATCCATGCGACTGAGCAGCTCCAAAAGCTGGCGACACACAACAAACACACATGTACCTACCCCCTTCCTGCTGCTGTAACTCCTGTATCCGCCTATCCAGGTCAGGGAAGACCACCGCCAGGACACGCCGCATCTGGTGGGTCAGGCGCTGGCGCCCGCCATGCTTGCGAGGAGGTGAGTCCTTCAGCATGACCCGGGTGATCCTCCGGGTCCAGCACCGGATGTCCTGCCATCTCTTCCTCACTTGTGGCAGGCACGACTGCGACCCTCCACAGATTGCACGGCCTTGACGGCATCCTTCCAGATCTTCCCCTTGTGGTAGGGGGATACCTGTGTGGATGACAAAGTGGGACAACATCACTACACCTGCGCCATGTCACAGAGACACACATTTGAACATCTTAGATTTGTTGAACAGGGCATAGTATGCTGGCAAGTAATAGCACCTTAGTCATAGGGACTTTTTCCACTGTGGACGCACCAATGCACTACATGGCATAGTAAGTACACAGGTGGCATGAGGGGTGTGAAACAATCCCTGATCATGGCACACACTGTGCATCCCAAGCACCACAAGGCTGATGGACAGCCCCGCAAAGCAGTCACATGCCCCAGGCCACAGACGAAACCTCAGCAGAGTACACAGACACACACAGGCACACATCAATCACCTGCCATTGGCAACAGCGGATGCAAACCTCACTCTGCACATGTGCCACTTGCCAGGGGGGGGGTCACAGGTGTGGGGCTAGCTCAGCAAGTCAGACAGACAGCACGGCTTACTTCACACATCAGATGGATTGAGCAGTTGCCTCCTCCATGCAGCTGTGGTGCAACACTCCACATAGACACTCACCCACAAGACAAGAAACATTCACACACATCAATGTCCGGGGGGCGTACACATCATTTGGACACTCTCACCACTCTCACCACAGCTCCACTCAACTCTCACACACATCTGTGGGTGCAGTCACCTGTCACACCGGGGTGACCACTGAATCACCGCAGGACAATAGAACAAGAATGCCCAAGAGGATTAGGCCGGCTGAATGTGCCATGCACTATGCAGTGAATGTCACAGTAAGCACAATGCAAGTGAGGAGTGCACACATGAACTACATCAAGCCCTGCATAAGAGACATAAGCCATCCCCCCACCCCCTGGGACCCACTCCAACCAACATTGCATGTCTGTCACAACTGGCCACAATGCCAGAAGTGACAGACACAATAAAGGAGCACAGGCAAAGGTAGTGGAGTCAGCACTCACCTGCTCCCCTTGTCGACCATACAGCATGGGGTACCGTGGGAGGATCACATCCAGCAGGGCCTCATTCTCCTCCTGGGTAAAAGGCTGGGCCCTCTCCACAGTCCTTGACATGGTGCCAGAGGGAGACAATACAGCAGCAGTGGTATCGACTGACATGTTGTGCAGGCAAGTGCCCTCTCATGGGTTCTGCCTGCCTTATATCTGCCTTGCTGGCCTATTTCATTTACAGCAGTACAGAGTGATTGGTCAGACTCATTTGCATCCTACGTTTCCTCCAATCCCTTTAAACATACACCAGTGACAGCCTTTGCATCTTTCGATTTTGCAGCATCATGTCAAGTCAACAACCACTTTGCAACAATGTATAATGTGGCCAACTGCTTTTTCCAGACCACATGATGTTAAATTTTGAACTTGAAACTCGGTATTCATGACAACCAGCATGCATTTAGGCCCTAATACTTGTCCCTCATGTGTCCCCATTGTAATTCTTAAATCCCCACACAGGTACGGCGCGTTTCACACGTACCCCTAGGGCACCATCACTACAGTGATACGGGCCGTATCACTATAGTTGGGGGTACCGTAGGGCCTAGTGATACGGCACGTACTCACACGTGTACGGGCCGTACACGCGTGAGTACGTGCCGTTCACTATAGTTGGGGGTACCGTAGGGCCTAGTGATACGGCACGTACTCACACGTGTACGGGCCATACACGCGTGAGTATGTTCCGTTCACTAGAGTTGGGGGTACCGTAGGGCCTAGTGATACGGCACGTACTCATGCGTGTACGGGCCGTACAAGCGTGAGTACGTGCTGTTCACTATAGTTGGGGGTACCGTAGGACCTAGTGATACGGCACGTACTCACGAGTGTACGGGCCGTACACGCGTGAGTACGTGCCTATCACTATAGTTGGGTTACCGTAGGGCCTAGTGATACGGCACGGACTCACGCGTGAGTACGTGCCCTATCACTCGGACCTACAGTAACACAACTATAGTGATAGGCACGTACTCACGCGTGTACGGCAGGTACTCACGCATGAGTACGGGCCCTACACATGCCCTCAGAGCGTGTGTACTGCCTTTCACAGCTTACACTGGTGATAGGAGGCGCACACAAAAGGAATGGAGGTGTCAGACTCGCACAAGGCTGTACATCAAGTCATTGTCAGTGCAGTCCTTCATGTGCAGGGCCTAGGTGTGTCAGGCAGTGATGTGGCACATGTCTCCTCATGTTGTGGCACAATACATGTGTGATGAACTGTTTACACATGTCATGTGTGATGGAGCACTATGTGGCACACTTCCCCTTCACACTTTGCACATGTGTGCATGTACGACAAACGTGTCAAGCACTGCATCACTGGTATGGCACAGTCAGCAACACCCGCAACTGTCCCCTGATGCCAGGTACACGGATAATTACACCTGACATGTGACTCCCAGCGTGCCACGATGTGACTATGTCATGTGTGTGTCATGTGTTCCCATGAGCTTTCCGTTGGTTTCCCATCAACTCCATCTGCTGTTGCAGCATCCAACATGTGTCTGTGTGCATATGTGCATGACACACATATACGCACACCATGCCACATGTGGACTTACACGTTACATGTGTAATGATGGTTCGAAGATGACTTCCTGACATGAGGCAATATCTGCGTTCTCTCAATGTCTGTGTCAGTTTTTGACATGTACCCCTTCATGAAAATGTGTGTTATCTCTCCTTTTCCAGATGACATGTGACCTGTGCGTCTAGACTCCCGCCAGCTGTCTGTATGAGATGACAACCTTCAATTGCTGATATGTGGATGTCTGTCACTCATGTAATGTGTCTGGCTTGTCACTTACACTGGCCCACAGCTATTTTAATGGCATGTCACGTCAACATTGCCATTGCCATTAAGCAGATGTGTATTAGCTGTTGAACATGTGCTCACCTCAGTGACATTGGTGTGGTAATGTACTCACTCTTCGTTATTCCTTCCAAATCTCTGCAGGGCACCGCCTCTCCCCAGACGAATGCCAGACCTGGATGCCATGCGTGAACATGACTGCATACGCAGATACCGCTTCTCGCAAGAGTTGATAGAGGACTTGACCCGCCGGCTTGCACCACACCTCCAACCACAACACAGGTATCCTACAGCTCTGACCCCCAAGATGAAGGTGATGGCAGCCCCACATTTTTTTGCCACCGGCACGTTTCAATTGACCATAGCTGATGTCGGTGGCATGTCCCAGACAATGTTCAGCCGTGTCCTGCGTGATGTTATAAAAGCCATGTTGGTGCACCTGGATGAATTCATCCATTTTCCCACTTGTGAGCAGTTGACAGGTGTCAAGGGTGAGTTCTATGCCCTGGGAGTGATGCCTCATGTAATTGGGGCCATTGATGGGACCCATGTGGCTTTGGTACCACCACAGGCACAGGAGGTAGCCTATAGAAACAGAAAACATTACCACTCCATTAATGCCCTTGTGGTGTGTCTTGCTAACATGCTGACTTCCCATGTCTGTTCCCGTTTTCCAGGGTCCGCACACGATGCATACATCATGAGGCATAGCAGGGTGCCAGAAATTATGCTGCAGCTGCACGCGGAATGAGCATGTCTCGTTGGTGGGTATACTCTGTTAGTCCTGTGTTTCGCGCTATCTTTGTATCTTACGGCATCTCCTGACCCACTTCTTCACATGATGTTTCCATGTAGGGGTCTCTGGCTATCCCAACATGCCATGGCTGATGACGCCTCTCCGCAACTCCAGAACAGCCACAGAACACCGGTACAACGAAACCCATGGGCAGACGAGGCATGTGATTGAGAGGATGTTTGGACTCCTGAAGAGCAGATTCCGGTGCCTCCACAAGACCGGCGGCGCCCTCCCATATGCCCCGGTGAAGGTCTGCAAAATCTTCATTGTGTGCTGCATGCTGCACAACATGGCAGTGGAGAAGGCCGTGCCACTCATCCTTGATCTGGATGAGCAGGATCATCCACCCATGGAGGATGAAGGGCTCGGGCACGGGGCAAGTGAGGATGAGGATGAGGATGAGGACATCCGGAGTCAGCTTATGCGCAACTTTTTCTCATGATGGTGAGTCCCTGTGTCTGAGTGTGCACGCTTTGAGCCTTGTGTGGCATGTGTTGCAATGTGTGTGTCGTGCTGACTGTGCGCTAAGTGACTTGGAGGTGTGTTCTGATGTGTCATTCAAGTGATGATGTAATTCCACACATATTAGCTGGGACACTAAATTTATTAAGGGCATTGTGACAACATCATTCCTGTAGAGTACATGTACATGTCTGAGGATTACTAGCTCTTCGCTGACTTGTGTGTCTGGCCTCCCCAGGTTCTTGCGGCTGTCATCTACTCATGTCATCATTGCCCTCCTGCTATTCCTCATGAGTATTGCAACGTGTGCTGGATCAGAGTTACATGCACAGACATGGTGAAAAGTCATTTGGGGTAAGGAGTGCAGCAAGGCATTTTGTGGGTGGTACGTGTTTGTGATATGTGGGGACTGCTCCTGTGCATGTTGTGTTACCATGCATACATGTCGAATCACCATGGGCCACATGACGTGTTGCATGGCTCCCTTGAATTGATAGTCACCCTTCCTGACAGTCATCTGTAATGGTTTGTGGATTCTGATGAAGGCATCAATGTGTGTATAACGTCCCTCAGGAACATACGGGATGCTAATGGTGGATAGGGTGCGGGACATCCCCATATGAGGCTTAATGGGGAATTGTAGACTCTCCGTGTGCAGCAAGGGGTGTTAGGCTCAACCCCTTCACTTGTGTGCCAGCTCAGTAGGATTTACCACATCTGTGTGTTGAAGGGGGTGTCCAGTGTAGGTCACACATGGTCAGCCAAATGACCTGTGAGTCTGTTCCAATTGATGCATTGCCCTTCGTGTGAGTCTGAGTAATAAAGGTGTTCGTCACACTCCAAGGTGCCTCATCTCTGTCAATGCAGGTCTCTTGCCACTTTGCATGCGGCATATCTGGCATAGTTGTGGAAGATTATGCATAGGAGTCCATGTGTAGTTTAGCAACATGCATGCAGTTGCTCATGGATTAGGCTCCCTATTGGGCATGAAGTACATGGTCTTGTATGTTTTTTGGCATGTTGGTCCACACAATGGGCCATCAACACCTGCTGAGGGTGTGTCTCCTGTGCGCAGGTCGGCCTTCAGTTTCCTGATCCGGTGTCATGCTTCTTTGGTGATTGTGCATGCATTGTCTCTGGGTGTGCCATGTGACACTGGACACTCCTTACTTTACACACGCGCCTGTTGCAGTTGTCCTTCTGACATCCTAGTCTTTGTGTGCAAATTCTGTCATTTTGCAAGGAGATGCCGCCTGCTGCTCCGGCCCATGCAGCAAGGGCCCACAGAGTATCCAGATTTGGCAACACACACACCTCCAAGATGCTCCTCACTTCCTCCCTCCACCCATTCATTTGGCTGTCCTCAGCTTGTCTATGCCACTGTTGCCGCCACGCGGTGCCAAAGGCTGGACCATCAGCACATGCAAGGTGCACATTGCACCACCATCCTGTCCTTGCATAACCCACATCACACTACAGTCTGATGTATCAGCCACACTCCGAGCTATGTCCATCCACACATCTAACGCCTGCTGTCAGACATACCCTGGGCACACACACAACACCTTTGCATGCTGAGTGTGCAACTCCAACTGCCTACACTGTGCTGCCCCGCCTTCCAGGCCCTGTCACACCAACCAGGTCACGTCCCTAATACTCCCCACAGGCTCAGTAGCCCAGCAAGGGCTTGGGAGTGGGACTCAAGGCTTCAGCATGTAGTATGGTGTCATCGTCTGGGACATGGCACAGGTATCATCTCTCAGCATGTCCATCTACAGAGTGTCCAGGACCCCCCTCTCCACCATCACATGCGCACAGCACCTCATCATCAGCTCGTATGCCATTGACAGCCAGGTGCTCCTCACCCTCAACAACGACACAGACATTGGCAGTTCCACCATTCAAGTATGCATGAGATCCATTGATGAATGGCAGAACAGCAGCCACCTGAGGCTGGACTTGTACAGGACTGAGGTCAACATCTGAGGATTGTCCCCTTACAGCTGGGTCAACTGCTTGTGTCCCACCCGCAGTAGCCCCGCACAAGCACCCAGTGTCCATGCACACAAGATGGTGTGCATCATGGATTGCTTGCTCACATTTGCCATGGTAATCACCAGCATCTGTGCCTCAGACTGCAACACCCTCTGCATTATGCACATGATCTCCAGATAGATCCACTCCAAGGAAAGACGGACCATGACAACATCCGTGTCAAATACAGCCCTGCCCTCTACGGGGCAGCCACATCCAAACTCCCAGAACACTTGTCCACATCCAGGCTGCAACTGCACACCTCAGCTGCAACATCCCGCGCCCCAGCCACATCACCGTCCAGCAGAGATAGCTGCAATGGATCACTGTGTGCTGCAGGATGACCTTCAGACTCCCCACCCACACTCAGGAGGCAGGCCACAACCCGACCCAACACCAACCTTGTACCACTGTCATCCGAGACCCCGTAGTGCCATCTCCGTGCATCCAACCTTGACCTGGCCACCATTCTTCCGATCCACCGTACTCCAGCATGCAGGACATAGTTCTCCCACCTGGGAACACATACCTGGGACTCCCTCCCCAGGAACCTCCGAATGAGGCATGACCTCTACGCCTTAATGGTACTCTTCCAAATAGGTCTGTCAGCACAGTATTGCATGCACCCCCTCAGCAGCTTGAGGCCATCACAGGTGAGTATTGTGCTCCATGTCTGCATTGAATGATACATTGTGACCCATGTGTGTCCTGTACCAGACTCCGATCCCAGGGTATGGATGTGTGGAGTTAGTTCAACACTCAGTCATAGTTTGACATTTACACACACATATGTTGGTGAATAATGCCAAATGACAGCAACATTTGTCCTGAACTCCCTCTGAGGCGGAAGCCGGAGGTTTTTGTAACTGCTACGCACTGCTTTTAAAAAAACTATCACTTTAGTTGTTTTAACTTCACAAAACTTATCCAGGCTCACCTGTGCTAAAGCGCTGCCTCCTAGCGCCAGCCAGACCCTCAGACACGAGCAACGCCCTCACCGCCAGCGCGACAAAGGTGTAGCCACGCCCACTGCGAGGCCACGCCCACCAATCGGAACGAATACAAAAACGCTTGACAGCGCAACGAATCCTCATTGTCCTGAACTCCCTCTGAGGCGGAAGCCGGAGGTTTTTGTAACTGCTACGCACTGCTTTTAAAAAAAACTATCACTTTAGTTGTTTTAACTTCACAAAACTTATCCAGGCTCACCTGTGCTAAAGCGCTGCCTCCTAGCGCCAGCCAGACCCTCAGACACGAGCAACGCCCTCACCGCCAGCGCGGCAAAGGTGTAGCCACGCCCACTGCGAGGCCACGCCCACCAATCGGAACGAATACAAAAACGCTTGACAGCGCAACGAATCCTCATTGTCCTGAACTCCCTCTGAGGCGGAAGCCGGAGGTTTTTGTAACTGCTACGCGCTGCTTTTAAAAAAACTATCACTTTAGTTGTTTTAACTTCACAAAACTTATCCAGGCTCACCTGTGCTAAAGCGCTGCCTCCTAGCGCCAGCCAGACCCTCAGACACGAGCAACGCCCTCACCGCCAGCGCGGCAAAGGTGTAGCCACGCCCACTGCGAGGCCACGCCCACCAATCGGAACGAATACAAAAACGCTTGACAGCGCAACGAATCCTCATTGTCCTGAACTCCCTCTGAGGCGGAAGCCGGAGGTTTTTGTAACTGCTACGCACTGCTTTTAAAAAAACTATCACTTTAGTTGTTTTAACTTCACAAAACTTATCCAGGCTCACCTGTGCTAAAGCGCTGCCTCCTAGCGCCAGCCAGACCCTCAGACACGAGCAATGCCCTCACCGCCAGCGCGGCAAAGGTGTAGCCACGCCCACTGCGAGGCCACGCCCTCTACAACCAGCACAAATGTGCCGACCTCCCCAGCGCAGCGGACGAGCGCAGCGGGAGCGCCGTTTGCGCGCCGAAGGCGCGCCTAGGGCAGGCCCGTCTGCGCCCGTCCGCGCACGACCGGGCTTAGGGCCAGAACCCCTGCCCGATTCTCTTCACCCAACTATAAGGTACTCCCGTAGAGATCTATTGAGCCTCAGACCCCCTCCACCCTCCTGTGATTACATCCATAATCTCAAGGGACCCTTCACTTGTTGCTCCTTTTGCAAACCACTCCAGCTCACGCTACCAACTAAACCCAGCAAACCCGCCACCCTCAACCTTGCCTCTCTAAATTGTCGTTCACTTCCAAAACATGCGACTCAGATTGCCGACATCATAGAAGATCATGGAATCGATATATTCTTCCTCACGGAAACATGGCTCGGTCCTCATTCACAATCAGACATGGTACTAGCAACACCACAGGGCTACTGTATTCAATCCCTTCCCCGTCCTCTAGGCAGAGGAGGCGGTGTAGCTATCATCCATCGAGAACACCTCCACTGCAAAACCCACGACGCACAGATTACCGACGCTGAAAGTCTGCATTTTACCGTCACACTCAACCCAACCACTTCTCTAACAGGACTCCTCATTTACCGCCCCCCCGGTACCCCGGGCCCCTTCACCTGCTCTCTTCTGGACCTAGTCACAACTCAGGCCCACTCCTTATCAAACTATATGATAGTTGGGGACCTAAACATCCACCTAGAAGACCCGGCCGACTCGGTAGCCAATGATCTGATTCAAGATCTAGCGGCCTTCGATATCCGTCTATTAAACTCCGGAGCCACCCACATTAAGGGCCAACTATTAGATCCTGTATTTACCAGCTCGCTCTCAATGCTAGCAAAGGAGGCCCTTCCCCTTCCCTGGACAGACCACTTCTTGGTCCCTTTCCAATTACCTGGAACCTTCACGAAAAACCGTACACCCCCTACCTTCAGCAAGGATAGGACCTGGCCCAGACTCTCCACGGACGAATGGGCCCAGACCCTTGAAAAAAACATCCCTGCTCACGCTGAAGACCCAAATACGGCAGACAGAAGATTCAGGGACTGGATTACCGTCTCCCTAGACCTAGTACTCCCACTCAGAAATAGGGAAAATAAAAACGGCAAACATGGCTCAGCACCATGGTACTCCGCAGAACTAAGAACACTTCGCAAAAACTGCAAAAAGGCCGAACGACTCTGGAGAAGGACTTGGCAACATGCCAGCAAAGTAGCCTACCAGGCCACGGTCAAACTTTACAAAGAGGCCATTAAATCAGCCAAAGCTTCTTACTACAACACACGAATACAAGAAGCATCCAATTCAGCCCGAGAATCCTTTTCAATCGTCAAAGAGCTGACCAAGGTCCCCACCACCTCTCCCTCCAACACCCCCAAAGTTGACAGAAGTAATGAGCTAGCTAACTTCTTCAACGAGAAAATCACCCGCATCCTGACCTCCCTCCCACCCCCCAGCTCCCCTAGCTTCACGGAAAGTAGTACCTCCCTCGAACAGACTGAAAGCATCTGTCATCCTTTGCTTCAGACTTTCCGACTTGTCACCCCCGTAGAGGTTGAGCGAACCCTAGTAAAAATTAAAAGTGGATCCCCTTTGGACCCAGCCCCTATAAGGTTCCTCAAGACTGTAGCCTCAGTAATTGTGCCTACTATTACGGACCTTATCAACTGCTCGTTTACCCACGGAACCGTCCCCGACAGCTGGAAGAGTGCTGTGGTCAAAGCACTCTTAAAAAAACCCCAGCTAGATCCATCGGACCTGTCCAACTATAGACCAATATCCTTACTCCCGGGCATTAGCAAAGTCACCGAGAAACTGGTAAACATCCAACTGTCCCAGTTCCTCAAAACGAATAAACTGCTCCGACAATCCCAAACCGGATTTCGCCCAGGCCATGGAACGGACACCGCACTCCTCGCAGTGATCGAAGAGGCAAGGGGCTTACTAGATTCAGGGGGATCAGTGGCAGTGATCCTCCTGGATCTAAGTGCAGCCTTTGACACGGTCAACCACCGTGTCCTTCTGCATAGACTGGCAAATGCAGGACTTACCGGGACAGCTATCAAATGGATCGAATCCTTTCTCACAGGACGCACTTTTCAAGTGTGGGACGACAGCCATCACTCATCCACCCTCCCACTCACCAGCGGCGTCCCCCAGGGCTCTTCCCTAAGCCCGACGCTTTTTAATGTCTATATGGCCCCCCTCGAGGATGTGGTAACACCATTTAACATCAAAATGGTGAGTTACGCTGACGACACCCAACTAGTCGTCTCCTTGTCCCAGCTGATTGACCATCCTGAAAATCTAACTAACTGCCTCATAGATATCCACAACTGGATGAATGACTCATCACTGAAATTGAATGGGACTAAGACAGAGGTAATGCTACTCGGCAAGCAATGGACAACTATCCCCCCTACACTATGGCCCGATGTGTTTGGAGAAATTCCCCCCCCTAAATCTGAAATCAAGACACTCGGGGTGTGGCTTGAGCCACAGCTTACGATGAAAACCCAGGCAACCAAAACCTCGGGCATATGTTTTGGACTCATGCGCACGACCCGTAAAATCCTGCCCCTACTCCCACCTATGTCCAGAAAGCTTCTTATCCAGGGTCTAGTGCTGTCCCGCCTGGACTATAGCAATCTGGTCTATCTGGGAGCCCCCGAGGCTACCATCACGAAACTCCAGCGGACACAGAACGCGGCAGCACGCATGATTACCAACACCCCCTCCAGAATATCCGCCAAGCCAGCCCTCAAAACCCTGCATTGGCTCCCCGTGCGCCAAAGGGTGCACTTTAAAGCAATGTGTACGACACACAAGCTTTACAACGGATCTGGTCCAGCGATCCTCAGTAAAATGATCACACCTTATACAGCAACCAGATCACTACGATCTCAAAATGAGAATCTAGTCTGCATCCCCAGATTCAAAAAAGCCCGCACAGGAGGTCGACAATTCTCCGTACAGGCGGCCAAGGGCTGGAACGTACTCCCTCGAGCCCTCAGACTGGAATCCAACTACCTTGCTTTCCGCAAAAAATTAAAGACCCATCTGTTTCCCAAATAACTCCCTTCGACCGCTTTCCCTCTCATTAGGATTTCAAGTTACATAGCGCGGGGATGCCCTTGGGTCACCAGGCGCTTTAGAAATCGCTAAAATAAATAAAATAAATAAAACATCTCATGACAAAATAAAGTATTTAATTTTGGTGGGGTGAGTCTTTTGGTGGATGAAGTAAGGTGCTCTACCGGGTGCATAGAATCCAAAGTTCACAGGGGGAGATGGCATCCTTGTCAGTTGGAGTCATCAGAGTCCAGACCATAGTGTTGGTCATCATTGGTCAGACTGTGACCAGCAAGTCCATGTGGCAGAGAATGTCATTGGGTGAGGTGGTGCTGTTGCGCTAGAGGGCCAGGTGCCAGGCCAGGTGACCTGGGAGATGTGGATGGTCCGCTGACTCTCACGGTCTTTTCCGTGGACGACTCAACTTCCTCCGGGGACCCTCAGATGCAGGCCTTGACGATGCTGGGGACGCTCCGTCAGATGAATCCTCCTCCTCCTCCTCCCTCCCTGTGTCTGGTGCTGGTCTACGCCTGGTGGCACAGGGAGGGTTGCCCATGCTTTGGGCGATCTGACGGAGTGATTGGCTCATGTCCCTGTGCACCGCCAGGAGCTCAGCCAGTCTTGCCTCCATCCGTCCTTGGTGTTGTTGATGACTGGCATGATGCTCGACCTGCAGGTTCCTAATACCATCGAGGGTCCCCTGCATCTCGGAGAGTCTTGACACGACCTGGTTGATGCCTCTGGTGTCAAGCCGGTATGAGTCCAGGATTTTGCGTATGTGTGACATACCGGTGTCCTGAGCTGGCTGGTCAGGTTCGCGCCTCCGCCCGCCTCCACTCCCACCACCCCTGCCCACTTGAGCCTGGCCTGCCCCTGTGGGCACATCGGGTCTACGGGAACCCTGAGGGATGGCATTTGCAGGGTTGCCTGCCTCCTCCTGGGTGCCCGGAGAACCTTGTCCCTCCTGGTCAGACTGGCTCTGTTGTTCAGTGTAATCAGGGCTCCTGGGTGTGTCCTGGGATGTGGCAGAAATGGGGGTGGTGGTTGGCACAGATGTACCTGACGCAGGTGCTGCAGGGGCTTGGGCACCAGAGGGTCCAGGTTGGTCGGGGTCATCCACGGAGTGGTGGGAGTCATCGCTGCTGGTGGGATCGTCTTCACGCGGAGCCTGGGACTGTGATTCTTCCCCCCAGTGTTGGGGGGAGATCGACGACGTTGCCCTGTGTGTGAGAGAGAGACAATGTTAATGGTGTTTCATGCGACATCTATGTTTCATACATATTCAAGTTGACACAGTTCCTCCAGGTAGTTGGATGTGCCTAGCATTCCTCTCAATGTCCACTTGGGGATGGGTATGTTGCGGGGGACAGATTGGGATGTTCTCTTGAGTGCTTGACCTGTAGATTGTTGGCTCTGATGCTTATTTGGCTCTGGATTGGTCTTGTTGTGTCACATGTCCATTGTGGGAGTGTGTAAATCCGTTGCCTGCCCCGGGGGTGTGTGCTTGTGTTAGGGGGTGGGGTTTGTGACCGGGCCTGCTGTTGTGTGTAGTGTGAGTTGTCATTGGGTCTCCCAGGTGATGTGTCTGTCCCCTCATGGTGCATGCCCGCATGACAGTGAGTGTGAGTTCCTGTGCTAGATACCTGTGCTTGTGGAGTTGGTGTTTGAGTGTACAGTGGTCCCATGAGGGCCTTGTGCTGCATACAGCAGGACCAAGTGTCAGCTACCTTGTCAGTACTTTGCCAGTCCCTGTGCATTGTGCATGGGTATGTACCTATGCCATATGGGCTGAGGGCATTGGTGTCTGCGTCTCATTTTCACAATGTGTTGTGTGGGGCCCACCCTCCCAGCCTCCCGGACATCCAGTCTTGTGTTTGTGGTTGTTGTAGCCTTGGACATGGCCTTGCCTTGATTTGTGAAGGGTGCATGGAGACGTTAGTGGCATGAGCATGGTTTTTGAGTGTGGTTGTGTGCGGTGAGTGCTTGGGGGAAGTTGCGTGCATTTGGTGTATATGTGGTGTGGACCCCATTGCCCCCATGTTACGTAAGTTGTTTGTGTACTCACCAGGCTCTGCGACTCCTTCCACTCCGTGTACTCCCACCAGCGGTAGCAGGGCCATCACCTTCTCCTCCCAGGGATGGTAGTGTACGGGTCTGCGGGGCGGCCCACCTCCAGTGATGTTACTCTGGGCATATTCTTCATTCATTTTCCTCTTGACCGCCCTGCGTAGATCGTACCACCTGGCTTGGCATTCATTCATGCCTGGTCCTTCGGATGGGCGCAACAGCATTCACCTTATCGACAAACCTCTGCCACATGGCAGATTTTTCAGCTATGCTGGTGTGTCTGACCAATGTTCCAAACAGCTGTGGCTCGACTCTGATGACTTCGTTGACAAGGAGGTCCAGCTCCGCCATTGTGATCTTTGGATTCTTGTCTGTGGGCATGGTGTGGGGTGTGGGTGTGGATGGTTGTGGGTGTGTGGGTGTGAATGTGACGGTGTGTGTGTGAATGTGAAGAGGGGGGTGTTTGTGGAGGTGGTTGTGTGAAGGTGTGTGAGTGAAGGTGTAGTGAAGGTATGAGTAATGTGGAGTTGTTTGTGTGTGGGGTCCGGCAGCAGTGGGTCTGTTGCAAAGGCTCATGGGTTGTGTGTGTGCGCCCTTTTTATTGGTCAATTTTTGGGTGTGGCTGTGTTTGAATTTTGGTGGGTGTGTTATAAGAGGTGGTTGTGATTTGGGGCCTCTGTTTGCCTGTTTGGATGTGCCAGGTCAGTCATTGAGATGTATTTTGTCATGTAGATGTGTTTTGTGGTGTTGTGCGAGTCGAATTGACCCTCCTTGTCCTGTTTTACAGTGTCCTGGTTCTGTATGAGTCTTTTTCGCGTAGGTACGATCCGTACATACGCGATGCTGGGTGAGGGTGCTGGGGTACGGTGTTGGAATGCGGCACGTACATGCGGTGGGGGTACGGTGCGTACATGTGCGGCCCTGGGGTACGGCGGGTACATGCGGAGGTATGGCGCATACATGGGGGGGTAAGACGCGTACATGCGGTGGGGGTATGGTGCGTACACGTGCGGGCCTGGGGTACGGCATGTACATGCGGAGGTATGGCGCATACATGGGGGGGTAAGGTGCGTACATGCAGTGGGGGTACGGTGCGTACACGTGCGGCCCTGGGGTACGGCGCGTACATGCGGAGGTACGGCGCGTACATGCGGGGGTGATGCGTGTACATGGGGGGGAAGGCACGTACATGGGGGTACGGCACGTACAGGTGCGGGGCTGGGGTACAAAGCGGACACGGGAGGTAAGGTGCATACATGGGGGGTACTGCGCGTACATGGGGGTGTACGGCGCGCACAGTTGCGGGGCTGGGGTAAAGTGCGGTCAGGGTGGTGTACAGTGCTGAAATATTTGTGGGTGGGGGGGCTGTACGGCTTGTACACGGGCATAAGTTTACCCGTGTACATGTGTGCTACTGCGTTGGCTTCGTACGGGCCATTTTACGTGCGATTGTGTATTCGGACAGACGGTCGGGATCGTACTTGCGTGCTCGGACTTGTGTTTTACAATTTGCACGTAAAAATGTCCGGCTCACTCTTGTACACTTTTCCCGACGATATTCGGACGTAAAAACTTTCCGACGCACTCTCATAGACTTTTCCCGACGCTATTCGTAGATATTTTTCACGTACGAATCGTACTTGGCTGTTTGTACGGTACTTGTATGACTCGTACGTAAAAAAATACGGATACGGGTCGTACGCAAATTATTTTTAACGGATCTGAATCGGCATCCTAGTGTCCAAATTACCTCATTTGACTTTAATTCATTTTGACAATCTCTGTGTCTTAACCTCCACTCATATTTTAGCTTGATGAATGGCAGACATTACTGAGTTCTGCTTTTTGGATTTTTTTCTCATTTGATTCCATGGGACATGTAGAGAAAACAGCAAAGGGAATTAATAAACTGTACACCTTTAAATATGAAGAGGCATCAATACATGACTAATTTCCTAATTATATCTCTCCTTGTTTTAAATAGGAGTGGGTGCTAAATTTCGCTCCATTGGCGGACTTCACAAAATTTTGTTTACTCTGTGTTCTGCTTAGAATGCAGAGTTCTGGCAAAACTCCGCAAATTGGCGAATTCTTTTCACGTGCAGATTGCCAGCGTTAAGTTGGTGAGCAAGAATATGCTTCCACTGGCATAATTTGTAGATGCTAAAATGCCTACCAGCAATATTTCTAACTGCGGGCGGTCATAGCAGGTCATGTCCGTTTGTGTTAAGAAAGCTGCCGCTCTAGTAGAAAATCTACTCGAGTGGCAGAAAGAAACAGAACCCTCTGCCATGCCGCATGATGCTGTTCGCACTGATTTTACAGAGCGGAAAAAAAGCCTGCCACTAAAAATCTGCACAACATGCCAAATTCGACCCGCTCTCGGAATTCCACAGAATCACAGAGTTTTTATGTGAGTTCCTCTCCACCCCTAGTTTTAACGAGTGTTAATCTATGTTCATTTCCACATAGTTTTCTTTATTTCAGTTAGGAAACTTAGATCATGGCTTTTCAAAGCTTAACAAGTAATATATATCTTAGTCTGAATACTCCCATATTTTCATCAGATTATCTAGACCACATAGGCTGATGATTATAGAGCTGTAGAGCTCACACATTTCAAGACTTTATGAGGCCATCAATGAAAGATTGCAACTCCTGCCAGATATTTTCTTTTGCAAAATGTATGTTATACAGAGGACAGCAACAGTTTGAGACTAAACAGGACCTCAGATCCCACTTCCACTACAGATAGTGGCTAAATTACCTCATTTGACTCTAATTCATTTTGACAATTTCTGTGTTTTTATCTCCACTCAGATTTTAGCTTGATTAATGGCTAACATCACTGAGTTCTGCTTTTTTGATGTTTTCTTGTTTGATACCTGCAGAGAAAACCACAAAGGGAATTAATAAACTATACAAATATTCAAATATGAAAAGGCATCAATAAATGGCTAATTTCCTGTCTATTTATAACTCTCCCTTTTGTAATTAGGGGTGGGCGATAAATTCTGCTCCGCCTGGCAGAGTTCACAAAGTTTGTCTACTATGTGTTCTGCTTAGCACTCGGGGTTCTGGTGAAACTCTGCTAACTTGCTTAAGATTTTTCTTGCACGCAGATGGCCAATGCTAAGTTGGTGAGAAAGAATTTGTGTTCACTAGCAAGATTTTCAGGTGCTAGAACACCTCCTGTCAAGATTTCTGAATACGAGCAGTCATGGCAGGTCGTGACCGTTTGGTTAAGAAAGATGCCGCTCAAGTAGAAAAACCTGCTTGAGTGGCAGACAGAAGCAGCACCCTCTGGCACACTGCAGGGTGCTGTTCGCACTAATTTTACAGAGCAGAAAATTATCCCGGCTCTAATAATTGTGCCAAATTCCACCCGCGCATTGAACTCCACGGAACCTCGTCGAGTTTTTATGTAACTCCACGGAATTCTGTATAGTGAAACTCTGAATTTCATCCCACCACTGGTTTTAATTTGTTGCATCTATTTCATGTCTACATCATTTTCCTTAATTCAGATAGTAGACTTAATTCTCCCGCACTTGCCTGGCTATTGTATGACTTCAATTTTCATCAGAATAACTAGACAACATAGGCTGATGATTATAGAGATGTAGGGCTTACACCTTTAAAGACTTTATGTGGCTATCAATGAAAGATTGCAACTCCCCACAGCCATTATCTTTTGAGAAATTTATATTTGACCCCTTATGAAATAATATTGTCATAAGAAGATAAAACGATATCAAATCCACTCTGAGAGCCTACTCACCTTAGACTGGACTTTTTTATGTTCTGAGTTTGACAACAGAGAGCTAATTATCTATGACTGACAATCTTTGAGTGTGAATCTCCTTTATTAAAAATGCCACATTTCTACTATTAAGCTAGATGTAATGTATTAATCATTGCCTCTAAAGCTAAGAATATAGGAGATATGAGTTGTCTAAAGCAGACAAATCTATGGCAAATGACCTAGTAAACCCCATTCTGTCCTTTCTGTGGGAAGTTGGCTACTTTGGAGTTGAGGTTCTGGACTTTTAAGAGTCCAGAGGTGTCAGGGAAACAACACCCAAAGACCCCTGAGTTCCTCCTGTCTCGGTGCACAAATAAACAGAGACACGGGCTTCTCGATGGTGGCGTCAAAGACCAAGGTTTATTTACTGCAGGGACACAGAAGTCATAGGAACCACACAGAGGCAGAATCTACGAGACTGTTCGAATTGCATTAAGTGGGTTGTTCCTTAAATACACGCAAAATGTCTTTAGGCAACATTACACGAATATTTCTCATGCCCAACCCGGTATCCCAAACAAACAGTAAATAGACATCAAACAATAATTAGTCGTAGGTTTTCGGTATTCGATCAGGTCCCCTTGTCAGTTTTCCATTCTTTGCTCGATCCTCCCCATCATAAAAATCGTAACCTCCCCATTGTAAAAGCCCAGAAGGAGAGGAGCAGAGCCAGGTGCAAAGGATTGAAAAGTAGGATAAGAGGTGTTTATGGATCATAAACGGGCATGGCTACCGTCTTCGGCCTTTCAGTCAGGACAACGGACGCGAGAACCAGTATAGCAGGACTGGCCTCAGGCAAGGGAGGCAGCTTGATTCTGCCTAGTCATGCAGCGTCAGCCTTTCTCGGGGCTCGAGCTTATGTGTCCTTAACAAGGTGACTCTGCCGGGGTCATTGCCCGTTCATTGACTATGTGAGGGCAAGAAACAAAATGGATGCCGTAACTAAAATGGATGCCATGACTTTACAACAGAATGCCCTATTTCTCAGTGAATTCATGCTAGTTGCGTAGCGAAAACACTGTCATGTATGTAATGGATCATTTGCGGTTCATTGGTACCAAAATCGTGTCAGTACTACGATACCGAATTCACGGGTTCGGATCGCTACAGAACCTCAGACCGTCCTTTTGCCCTTACATAGGCAATAACTTACTCTATGTCAGAGTCCATTTCTATGTTCATCAGGTCACTGATATGTTGTTGAAGCATTACTCTATCCCGTGGCGTATCTCTAAAAACAGGTGGTCTTCTTACGCATGTTGAAATGCAGAGATTACATAAGGCAGGACCACACTGAACAATGAGACAGCACGAAAATAAAAATACCAACGCAACACCAGTGACTATCAGAACCTTCCATCCCCAAGCAGACAACAGGCTCCAGAACCATCCCATTAATGACCAGTCACCTTCCTCTACATGAATAGAGTCAGAGATTTTGTGTAACTTAGAGATGGCCTTATATACTGTTGGCGCATTATCTGGGATAAAAACACAGCAACTCGATTGGATCATCTTACATACTCCACCTCGATCTGCAAGTAACACATCAAGAACCATACGGTTCTGTAACGTCATGAGGCGATCCGCTTGAAGCTCAGCTGTCAGGTTACTAAGGGCACCCGCAGTTTCGGTGATACTGGATTCAACTACCCGTGTTAGTTGACGTAAGTTTCTACTGTTGGCCATAGGCCCCCAGAACGGAAGGAAACCTTTGAAGAAGTCTCCTGCTTCTTGGCCAGCAGTATCTTCTTTACAGAAAACACCTCTCACAACTCTAGTTTTGTGATAGTCCGGTGCAGCAGTGTATGTCGGAGGTAACAGTTGAGCGATATAACATGAGCCTGAGAAGTCAGCAGGCAGCCATGTGTATGCTCTGTCTTGGCAAACAAAATAGGTACCCTTAGCAGCTAAGAATGCAGGGGAAGACTGTGACGGGAAAACATATGTTTCGATACAGTCACTCTTCCCTAGTCGAGCTTTCGGATTCCTCCCATTTCCTTGCAAACAGACCTGACCTTGGTGGGGTACGACCCAGATCGGAGTTGAGCTTTTACGTTTGTTCTCACCCAGAGTAATGCCATATTCCGTAACATTCCAACCCATGTAAACTCGCAATTCATCCTTGGGAATGAACGGAGTGTTATTGACATCTCTAACCGTGTCAGTGATTCCTTTTACCAAGGCTCTATTAGCAGAGTTATACCGAGTGGAACGCGGAGGTCGTGGAGGATAGGTCTCTAGGGCATAAGCGAACATGGTCTGAAATGCCCAGAACGATCCATTATAACTAAAGGGCAGAACCAGATAAGGGATGCCCTTGTCCATGGTATGTGGTATTAAGCCACACACCCAGCAGTTTGTTGTGTTAACTACTAGTTGATGTTGGTGCAAGAGCTGAATGAAAGTGTTATTTATAAACTCAGCGCGTCGAGCTTGCTCGTGGGCAGGAAAAGGATGGAAAGAATGAAGAGAAACAACAGTCGGAGAAACAGAAACATGGGGAGATACTGTAGATGTAACAGGTGTAAAGATCAACTGAATACCAACAATAATTCCGCCTACCAAAGTTATCAAAACAATCAGAAGTGTCAGAGTACATTGCATTAGAAAACATTTGCTATATAATATGTCATATAGTTTTGTCTTGTGCACATTTATGACATTAACCCGTCGCAGTTCAGGAAGCTCCATCTTCTACAACCGTTCGCAACGGATGGTTTGTACCTGTTAAAAACTTGCCTCTGTTTACCCTGGGGGTTCCCAAGATAGACAGAAGAAACGGACCTTGTGTCTGGTTCCCTGCAAATTAAAACAAGGCACACGTTACGACCCTACGGTAACCCAGACGGCAAGGTGAGAGAAACAACAAAAACAAAAAGATAAAACTTAGAGCAAACTTCCTGACTGAATGGAATGCGGTAAGATCAAAACAGTTATCAAACAGAAAGGTAATTATGCAATGTCAATAGTTCATAACATGGGAACGTAGATTATATCTGTACTTTCCGGGTCTTGTCTGATCTTGAAATAGCTGGTCTACAGGTGCAGAAATGTTCGACTCCACAGGTGGCAAATGTTCACTTTGTACAATACTCGGTCCAGGATTCAAAGGAGCGGTTCCTGCTGAGGTGTCAAAGTTCTGTGTTTCAGTTCGTGGGTGGTCCGTTATGTACTCTGCATCACTGAAAGGGATGTGCCTAGGAACAGGTTCTGTCTCGGATACGCCAAATCCCTGTCTAACCCAGTTGTCATAGGGAAGTGGGAGAGGGACACGCTTCGTATGGCTAGCGTGCACCCAATTCTTCCTTCCAGCTAGGCGTACAGCAGTTCTTGTTGTGAGGAGTACCTGGAACGGACCCACAAATCTTGGCTGGAGGTTCCGAGTTCGTTCAAAGTTCCGTACTACAACTTGGTCGCCTGGTTTCAACGTGTGGCCTGGACTCTCTGGCAGTTTAGGCAAGGATTCAAATACCTGTTGATGAATAAGGCTTAATTTAGCAGTCAGGTCATAAAGATAATCAATCAACATTGGGTATTCAATCTGTTTGAATTCCTTTGGCCTAGGGACTCCCCAAACATTAGCAGGACGACCGAACACAATCTCATATGGGCTAAGCCCTACTCGAGAGTGTACAGTCGCTCTGGTGGACAATAGAGCTAAAGGCAGTGCATCTGGCCAAGATAGACCAGTGGAAGCTTGAATTTTAGCAAGTTTCAGTTTCAGGGTGCCATTGTACCCTTCAACCAAACCCGCTGACTGTGGGTGATTCGCACTGTGAAATTTTTGGGTAATACCCAGTCCCGTACACACACTCTTCATAACTTTCCCTACAAACTCACTTCCATTGTCCGACCAAACAATCCGTGGCATACCATACCTGGGGAAGTATTCTTTGAGGAGGATTTTGGCAGTAGACATAGCAGTGTTATCCTTTAACGGATATGCCTCAATCCATCTTGAAAAGGCACAGACTACCACTAGGACGTATTTAAGATTTTTACACCTGTCCATGTGGATAAAATCCAACTGAATCACTTCAAAGGGACAAGAAGGGGGAGCAAAATGACCAGTTGGGGTTGGGGTTCCCTTGCCAGGATTATGCATCAGGCATATCATGCAGTTCTTCACCACTCTTTCCGCACACTTAGTAATTCCATCGTTCTTCCATACTGGAGCTAACATTTTACAGATCCCTTTCGAACTGATGTGCGCCGCTCCATGCGCCATCGTGACTACTGCGAGCACATACGCATCAGGTAACATCCAACGTTGCTGCTCAGACAAATCAACCCAACATCCACTTGAATCCATTGTACCCGTTTTCTCCTTCCATTCATTCTTCTCATTTTCAGTTGCTTCATTCTGGATTGCTTTCACACTTTCAATCGTATTCTCACACATTCCTGATTCAGCAATCCATCTTGCAGACGTTGCAACGTACATTCGGCTCGTCATGTTCTTGGCTGTTTCTCTAGCGACCTCATCAGCAAACGCATTTCCACGGCCAACATCATCCGTAATCTTTCGATGTGCACTGCACTTCACAATCGCAACTTCATTCGGTAGGGTCAGAGATTCTAATAGATCGCTGACTAACTGTCCATGTTGGATCTTAGTCCCATGGGACGTGAGAAAACCTCTTTCTTTCCAGAGACGTCCGAAACTATGTGCTACGCCGAAGGCGTATTGGCTATCAGTAAACACATTCACTCTCTTTCCCTCAGCTAAAACACACGCTCTTGTTAATGCAATTAATTCTGCAGCTTGGGCAGAATTCTGACTTACTCTTGCAGTCTCAACAATCGTACTCAAAGTCGTAACTGCATACGAGGCCGTCACATCACCATTCTGTAGTTTAAAACACGACCCATCGACATATAAAGTGCCGTCTGGATCTAGTAACGGAGTGTCCTTCAAGTCAATCCTACCTTTTGTCTCTTCCTCAGTTTTGAAACAACAATCATGGGGCTCTGAATCACTCGACTCTAGAGTAGTCGGCAACAGCGTTGCTGGATTCAATGTGTTGCATCGCTTAATCTGAATGTGGCTTGCCAAAAGCGTCAGCTCATAGCCTGATAGTCTAGCACTGGTGAGGTGCTGAGTTTTCGTTCGATTCATGAGTGTATCCACAGCATGTGGAACCATGACTACTAACATGTTATTCATGACTAGTCCAGCAGACTGTCGAATAGACACTGCAGCTGCTGCTGTAGCTCTCAAACAACTTGGCAACGCTCTGGCTACCGGATCTAATGTGGATGAGAAATATGCGCAAGGTCGCTGTTTGTCACCAAATTGTTGCGTTAAAACACTCAAAGCACAACCTTCTCTTTCATGGACATATAGTGTAAACGGCTTACTGTAGTCAGGAGTACCCAACACAGGAGCTGAACACAGCGCGTCACGTAAGTCGGAGAAGCTCTGTTGACATTCATCAGACCATGGCAAAGGGCTCGGAACACCTTTTCCAGTCAGGGCTACCAATGGTTTTGCCATGAGAGAAAAATTTGGGATCCATTGCCTACAGTATGACGTAATACCCAAAAACGCGCGTACTTCTCTCTGTGTGCTTGGTACAGTCATCTGCGAAATTGCTTTGATTCTCTCTGGGGTCAACCTTCTTCCCTCCTTTGACAAAAGATGACCTAAGTAGGTCACTTCTTGGCAACAATATTGCAGTTTAGAAGGTGACACCTTGTGATGTAAGTCTGACAAATGACGTAATAGAGAAATTGTAGCTGTTTTGCAAGTTTCCTTGTCATCAGCAGCCAGTAAAAGATCGTCTACGTATTGGATCAGAGCAACACCAGGAGGAAGTACAAGAGCATCTAATTGACTCTTCAATGCTTGACTGTAAATTGAAGGGCTCTCACAATAACCTTGTGGAGCGCGCTTGAATCTGAAACTGCGACCTCCTAAGGAGAAACCAAAAATGTCTCTACTTTCCTCGGCTATCGGAATGCTGAAAAATGCATTTTTCAAATCGATCACTGTAAACCATGAGGCTGAGGCAGGAATCAACGTTAATAATGCAGTGATATCTGGTACCACAGGAAACTGTGGAATCACTATTTTGTTAACTTCTCTGAGGTCAATCACAAATCTGTAGATTGGAGGTTTGGACGGGTCAGTGCGTTTCAAAATCGGTAGAACAGGACTATTGCAGACATTTCCTCTAGTTTCCTCAATCACATCTTTCTGTATCAAGTCTTTCACAATCAGCAAGAGTGCACGTTCACCTTCATTCGAAATCCGATACTGTGGGATTCGTGGGAATTTAACATTCGCTTTCAGACTTACCACATAAGGGGGAATTTCCAAGAGGCCTACATCGTTAGGACCAGTTGCCCAAAGAGTATCAGGGAGAGAACGCAGCTCCGGTGGGAGCTTATCCATCGACATATACATTGGAGAGATTACTCTTTTGCCTAATGTGAGCTGTACTCCCGAAGGAGAACAATACAGTGTCGCATGTAAGCGTTTCAACAGATCTAAACCAAGCAGATTCTCATTACAACCGGTTGTTAGAATAAGGGGTGCTTCTAGTTCGCATGGCCCAACAGATATTGGCAAAGGACTAGAAACAGGATTGTGAACAGGGGCGCCTGAGAAACCTACTGAAGTGTTCATTAAGCCAGACAAAGGTGCGCCAAGGAGTTTCGCATGCATAATTGAACTTTTTGCTGCACCAGTATCCAACAGAAACGGTTCGACCACGCCTGATGTAACTACTGCGACATAAGGTCCACTCTGATCAACTGGAACTGATACTACTCCCTCTCTTTGCCTGTGGCTGTCCTAGTACTCGCTTCTCTGAATCTCTTCATTATGATCATAATAATCTTCAACATGATACTGTGGAGATCTACCTGCTTGTGCAGATTGTGCATTTCGCTGATCGAAATAATTCGATTGGCGATCAGCCTGTGGTGTCATTGTACCACGTCCTCTACCTCTAGGAGTTTGCATAAACCCAACAGTACCTCTCTGAGCTGGGACACCACTAGTCTGTGCGTGCAGTACCGGACACTCATTCTTATAATGGCCCTCCTTTTTACAATAGGCACACTGATTCCATGCTAACTGTTGTCGGGAAAAACCATAATTAAATCTTTGAGACGTCCCTTGCTGGAATTGTGGCTGTTGCTGAAACTGGGGTCGCTGCTGTGAATCTGACTGATTCGAACGAGGCGGATACGCCTGTTGCAAAAGAACTTTAGTCTTTAAATCTTTCGTTTTCTTTTCTGACTTTTCCTTCTCTTCTTTCTCTCTATTCTCGTAATACTGAGCAGTTGCAAGTATCTGTGCTGTTGTCGACACTGCCCATGCACTTTCAGAATCCTTTAACTTGTTACTAAGTTCGGGTAATAAATTAAACACAAACTTGTCGACAAACAATCTCTGGCCTCCCTCAGTACTCATATCTTGCCCACTGTGGTCTACGAAGGTCTCTTCAAATCTAGTGAAAAAGTCAGAGACGCTTTCGTCCTTCTTTTGCTTGCATGCCGATAGTTTATCCCAATTAACTCGTAACGCTGGCATCAGCGTTTTCATCAGATTAATTATTCTGCCAGGTAGGGCAGCAATCAGAGGTTCTGGTTTAGCACCGCCAACTTGTTGCGCACATGCTGCTACAATAGCTGGCCAATCACCTCCTAAGGCGACTGGGTGGTTCTCTTGCCGAATCTTGGCCCATATAGGCTGTGGCACTACATTACCAAATAACATTTCAATGTCTGCCAAATTCATGACGCACGCTTGAACTGTCTGCGTTAACTCTTTGTAATAACCAGCAGGATTTTTACGTGGGTCTGGCAACGCCTGTTTTACTGCTAATACTTCGGCCCGTTTCCAAGGGATGTGTATCCACACTCTCTGGAATTGTGCCGGGGCAGCTGCAATATTATGGGCCGCATCAGCTTGAACTGCATCACGCCATATCGGTGGAACTTCCCTCATCGGATATTGATCTCGTTTTTTCCTAGTAGTAATCGGTGAACCATCAGGGTCCCTTGTCGCTCGAAGAGGGGAATCATCCCTATAAGCTAAAATCAGTTCTATCACTCCCCTTACTCCTGAACCTATCACCATTCCTGCGGCGAACTTCTGTTGAATATTTATCAGATCAGAGGGGACGGAATCTAAGTCATCATCTTCCCATTCTTCACGCACAAGAGAACACATCACGTCAAAAACATAACGTTGAGTTGGTTCATTCCATTGCATAAAAGTATCTAACACTCTTTGTGCATCATACTTCACAGCTTTCGACATCCACCTAAGAGCTGTCGAATCTAACATGTCTCGTTCCTGAGGACCAGGAAGCTGGCTACGTCTCTGTATAGAGTCAGAAACGGGGGTCCCAATTAAAGACCTGTAGAGAGGAGTTAAGATATTAGTTACAGAGTCGGTTATTTTCCGATGAACGGAAAGCGGAGTCAGAATGTTCACAGGGTTCGGGGATAGGGCAGCTGAAGCAGATGAAATAGTAAGGGTGGGAGTAGCAGGTAAAGCAGTTTGCGAAACGACAGGCAAAGGCGGAACAGGCGACCCAGGAAGAGGGGGTGCCGAAGGAACATTAACTACGGGAAGGACAGGTGCTGGAGTCAAAGGAAGTGGAGCAACTATTCCAGGCTGACCAGCAGCTGGCTGTACAACAGGTAGTAACTGTGGTACTGTAATACCCTGTGCATACGGTGGAGGTGAATTCAACAGGTAAGACAACAGAGGATCCTTTTCATGATCCTCCATCGGCTTAGTAGGACAAGATGGCAATACAGGGTAACATTTATCAATTGCCAAATTATATTTTCTATTCGCCATCTCCATTGCTTTCTCAGTCTCGTTGACATGCAGCTGCCTAGCAGACTCCATTAAAGTCAACCCTTTCTCTTTCTGTTCTTTCTTCGTCTTCCTAATTTCTCTCTGTTTGGCTTCTTTGCGCCATACGCGAAAAGAATCAAACATTGCCGGCCGGGCTTTTCTCTTAAACAACTTCATTTCTAGATTGTCTAGAATTTCAGTTTCGAAGCTACCATGCGGTGGCCAACTAAGGACACCATCTTTTCTGGTATAACGAACCCATACTTCATTATACGTAATAGGACCCACACCATGTTTACAATAGAGCTCATATGTAGGAGTTCCAATCGGAGGAACCGAACACGAATCCTCCAACCGGGAATCCCCGTTGCAACGTAACCAGGACAGGAAACAATTACTACTGGTAGTCATGACAAACAAAGACAAATTCCAACCAAAATGCGCAAAGAACTTAGGCCTACCAAAATGAACTATTACCAAAACAAAGATTATCTAAACAAGAGCAACCAATGATAATCTACGAATTAAACCAGAGCAACAAAGAACAGCCAAACTGAGCGTAACCCACTTAATACTTAACTGAAATGTGGAAGACGTCACCAAGGAGAACCCGTCTACGTCTCGCCGTACTAAGGTCTGCACCTCGGGTCCAAGACAGGGCGACAGTCAGGGCAGCGGTCCTCTGTAGCCGTCTGGGAACGGGAACCCTCGTGGAAGAGATCGTCGGGCCACTTTTACGACATGCAGGGATCGATGAAGCGGGGTACCTCCCTCCGGAATCTTCACACGAAACTTCTCGAACTTTTCAGGCTTTGGACCGGTACCGGATGACGTCGCCCCACGTTGGGCACCAATTTGAGGTTCTGGACTTTTAAGAGTCCAGAGGTGTCAGGGAAACAACACCCAAAGACCCCTGAGTACCTCCTGTCTCGGTGCACAAATAAACAGAGACACAGGCTTCTCGATGGTGGCGTCAAAGACCAAGGTTTATTTACTGCAGGGACACAGAAGTCATAGGAACCACACAGAGGCAGAATCTACGAGACTGTTCGAATTGCATTAAGTGGGTTGTTCCTTAAATACACGCAAAATGTCTTTAGGCAACATTACACGAATATTTCTCATGCCCAACCCGGTATCCCAAACAAACAGTAAATAGACATCAAACAATAATTAGTCGTAGGTTTTCGGTATTCGATCAGGTCCCCTTGTCAGTTTTCCATTCTTTGCTCGATCCTCCCCATCATAAAAATCGTAACCTCCCCATTGTAAAAGCCCAGAAGGAGAGGAGCAGAGCCAGGTGCAAAGGATTGAAAAGTAGGATAAGAGGTGTTTATGGATCATAAACGGGCATGGCTACCGTCTTCGGCCTTTCAGTCAGGACAACGGACGCGAGAACCAGTATAGCAGGACTGGCCTCAGGCAAGGGAGGCAGCTTGATTCTGCCTAGTCATGCAGCGTCAGCCTTTCTCGGGGCTCGAGCTTACGTGTCCTTAACAAGGTGACTCTGCCGGGGTCATTGCCCGTTCATTGACTATGTGAGGGCAAGAAACAAAATGGATGCCGTAACTAAAATGGTTGCCATGACTTTACAACAGAATGCCCTATTTCTCAGTGAATTCATGCTAGTTGCGTAGCGAAAACACTGTCATGTATGTAATGGATCATTTGTGGTTCATTGGTACCAAAATCGTGTCAGTACTACGATACCGAATTCACGGGTTCGGATCGCTACAGAACCTCAGAGTATGTACTACTTTATGCACACCAAAGATCTAAGCCTCCACCATTACTATCTGTCCTGTACTGGGGTACTCTACTCCAGGGGCGGAGATCTACATGCAGCTAACTACAGGTTTTTGTAGCAAATGCTGGGGAGACAAAGGAGTGGGGTTTAAAAATGGGGAACAATTTACTACAAATGGGTGGACTAAGGGAAATTGAAGGTAGGGTTTAGGAGGGGCATGCCAATACAAAACACACACTGCATTACAGCAGGAAAAGTGAAATTATCAAAGTACAAATTCAAATCTAATGCAGTAGCACTATTGACTAAACAGGCGCAAAGTCCTCCATCCTAGCCTTGTAGTAAGTCAAGCACCATATATGGCTGACCACTAGCACTGGAACAAACCCCTATAGAAATCAATGGTAGCAAGCAATAACACTAGCACATAGGGAAACATATGTAATACATTAAATTAAATCCTCGATGACAACTCAGGCCCTCGCAACTCAGCCACAACCCATCTTGGAACCAACACCTCGCTTCGGCTGTGCGACGCATCTTTGACGCAGATACTTGCAACGCTCCGCAAACCAGGATTTAAGGTAGTGTGTTCAGTGGGCCTAACTGGGACCCTGTAGCCAGCACGTGCTACATTACGGTCAGCCTGAACTTGTGAGTTTGCCCTAGATCGGTGTGACCAGATATACACAGTTGACGATTAACACCTTTTGGCCCTATTTTTACTAAAGCCTTCAAAACGGAATATTTCTGGTTCTACTAACTGGATTTTTGTTTTCTGGTTTTGTTTCATTTATTAAAATGTGCTCTATTGTTCTTACTTTTACTGTGTTAAGGTTTCAAGTGTTGCTCAAATGCAACACTTCAAAATCAGTAATCCAATGTATTAATATATATATATATATATAACAGAGTTAGAACAATAGAGCACATTTTAATAAATGAAACAAGAAAAACAAAAATCCAGTAGTTAGCTATAGTTAGGACCTAGTTTCCATAGGAAATGTGTTTTTTGACATGCCTATATCTTTGGCGCACTTTGACGAATCTTAACAAAATTTTCCCAAAAAAGTGTTAAAGTAAGCTCTGTTGTGCAAGAGAAGTTGTGGGGTGATCTGCTAAGTGGGGAGGGGCAAGAGAAAGGGGGTAAAAAAGTGAGTTTTCCTATTTTAATGCCCATGGGAACACGCTGCCGACCCTACAGCCCGAACTGCTGGACAGAATTACACCAAATTTTGTAGAACAGCAGATGCTGTTACACAGATTGTGCTTCTTGTTATTTGGTGCTAAACTATTCAATAGATTTTGAGAAATGTAAGGAGAAGAAGATATATCTATCTTTGGTCATGAAACCTTCACTAAAAAAGACGAGCCCGTGCAGGGAAATGCATCGCTCTGATTGGCTGCCAACATTTCAACCAGGAAGTGTTGGCAACCATCTTGGAACTTGGCTTCGCCGAGTCTTAAAAAGAAAAGTAAAAATAAAGAAAAGGGGGCAGGGTAGGAATACCCTGATCCCCAAGCCTTGGTTCTGGGGTACCCCTGGAAACCTGCCATGGCATATCATTTTTTTTTTATTTAAATGCTGCAAAATCGTGATATTTATCAATTTGCGGCAACATTTAAATTTAAAAAATGCATGCACAAGCTCCCATGCTAGCTTTTAAATAACCACTGAGTGAGCAACATTCCAGGGAGCATTTCATAACACGGGCCCCCCTATTAGGGCTTATTAAAGCCCGGGGACCGCCAACTCCCCAGGGCACTTTGAAATATGTATGCCTGCAGCCCCGGGGATCGCCACCTCCCCGGTGCTAATTCCTGGTGGCCAACCTCTAAAATGGGAGGGGGGCACATGGCCCACGGGGCAGGCCCTAAAAGAAGAAAGGAGGGGGCTGTGTGGCCCCCTCCTAGAGCCATACATGGCCTTGGGGACAGCCACCCCCCAGGGCTGGCTCCAGCAATGTCCTAGGATGCCACCCCTGGAACATTGCAGTTTGCTATGGCTTGCTGGGAGCACTGCTCCTGACAAGCCATAGCAAACACTGTGCTTTCAGCAAGTGAGAGCAGAAAATTCTCTTGCTTTAGAGCATGTCTGTTTCCCTGCCTGCTGTCAAACGAGCAGGGAAACAGACACATTGCTTTGAGATACAGGGAGCTGCATGTTCAGCAGTCTCAAAGCAATGCCGTTTCCTGCAGGAGGCAGGGAACTGTCAGGAACTAGAGCACACACACAGAGGCCAGGCCCCTCTTCCTTTTTTTTTGCTTTTTAAATGAGAATGGGGACCCTGGGGCCGAAACTGGCCCAGGAGGGGACCATGCTGCCCCTTCCCTCCCCCAAAATTATTTTTTATAAAAAGGGGCTGGCCACGGGGGAATGGGTCCCAGAGTTCAAAATGGCCCAAGGAAATGGGGCTACGCCACCTCCCTTCCTAAAAAATTGAAAAATAAAAAGGCTCCACCTCCTTTATCCAGCAAACTTAACTCCTGGCACACTGATGATTGAGGATGAAATCCCCTCGACTGCTGACGTTCCTTAGGGACCAACAATACCTCCTGTTACCTCCAGTAAGCGCCACACAGTGGGATTGCTCTGCAAACATGCCTCTCGATGCACTGCTGGTGGGGGGATGACATTCTCTTGCTTCCTGAGGGCCGAAGCAGTAAAGTGGACTTCTTTCCCCAAGCAGCAGTGCTCCAGGAGGTGAGTTTGCAGAGTTCTAGTGAAGGGTGTAGCCTATGACGACCTTCCAGCAATCCAGCTGAGTGGGTCTTACTGAAAGTAACAGGAGGTCTATTTGGCCCCCAAGGACCCTCAGGAGCCAAGGGGACTTCATCCCTCAGCCAGTAGTGCTCCAGGAGACGCGTTTGCAGCATGGTGGAGAAAGGGGGTGTGGTCACCTAAAACTTCTCTGCAAACCCACTGTGTGTGAGTGACTGGAGGTAACAGGTGGGGTAGTTGGCCCTGACAGATGGCCTTGGGGGCCCAACTACTCCTCCTGTTCCCTCCTAACTGTAACTGCTGAATTTCACAGGTTTTGTACGAGTGAAACCTCAGCCAAACTATAATGCCTCTGTAACCTTTGTTTTTTTCAGTGAATTTCAAAGGTTTTTTTAAAATGCTAATTCCTAACAATAATGTCACTGTAACCTTTGATTGTTTCAGTGAATGTATTTGTTTTTGTAAGTAGTAATGGCATTTGCAGAGTGGTGGAGAAAGGGAGCTGGCCCTCTGACCAGTTCTCATGAATCCCGCTCTGTAGGACTTACAGGAGGTATATATATATATATATATACACACACACACACACACACACACACACGCACGCACGCACACACACACACACACACGTACACACACACTCACGTACACACATAGACAAAGACTATGTAATACATTATCTACTGGCGGTCGCCAGTAGATAGTTATAGTTAGGACCGTGTTTCCATAGGAAATCTCAAAATTCTATTTTGAAAAACTTTGGCGCCGGTTGACGAATCTTCGCGAAATTTTCAAAACTAATGGGGCGCTCCGCTCAGCTCCTACCCTGAAAGCCTCAGGGTAATTCGTCAAGCGGGGGCCGAGAAAAAAGGGGGGTCCCAAAACGCGTTTCCCCATGCATTTTTCCATAGGACCTTTAGTCCAAGCTACAGCCCGAACGGCTGAACAGAATCACTTGAAATTTGGCAGAGAGGTAGTCCTCAGGTCAGGGATGTGCATTTTGCAGGTCTGGTGTAAATCTGTTCAGTATTTCCTGAGAAAATAGCATTTAAAAGCATATATATATCTGTAAGCGCGCACCGTGCACGTACGGTAAAACTTACCGTACGCGCACGCTGCCGTGCGCGAGCGCGATTCTGATTGGTTGTTAGATCTTAGTAAACGTTTGAATCGGTCGAAACCAGGAAGTGTCGGCCGCCATTTTGTCTCTCGCAGTCTGAGGGGGTGAAAAACAAAGGTGGAGAACGTGAAAAGGGGGCAGGGTGGACAGTTCCTGACCCCCTAGCCTTTGTCAGGGGGTCCCAGAAGGACCCCAAAGGGCCAAAATTTCCCTTAATATTTTTGCCAAAAAATCGCGGAGTACGCGTAGCGTGTGCGTATGGTAGAAACGGAAAAATTCCGCGAACTGCGTAACGTACGGTACGCGCACGGTGAAAAACCTTAAAAAAAAAAATAAATACATAACTTAGCATTTAAAAAACCGTACAAATTCACTGAAAAAACCATAGATTTCAGTTCACACACGTTATAGTTAGGAATTAGCATTTAAAAAACCTTGCAAATTCACTTAAAAAACCATAGGTTTCACACATGTTATAGTTAGCTGGACATTTCACTCGTGAAAAACCATTGAAATTCCCCCGTTATAGTTAGTGCAGGCAACTATAGCTCACGCGACCGCAATCCTCTGCTGATGACGTCAGATATTACATCACTGATGACATATATGTCTTTCTGAAAAAAAAATATTTGTAATATATGTCTAGCTAAAAATTAATGGAGGAAGACATGGGTAAATAAGTGTCTAAATACAGTGATGTAATATCTGACGTCACCAGCAGAGGATTGCGGTCGCGTGAGTTATAGTTGCCTGCACTAACTATAACGGGGAAATTTCAATGGTTTTTCCAGCTAACTATAACATGTGTGAAACCTATGGTTTTTTAAGTGAATATATATATATACATGTATATATATATATATATATATATATATATATATATATATATATATATATATATATATATATATATATATATATATATATATATATTACCTACTGGCGGTCGCCAGTAGGTAGCTATAGTTAGGACCCTGTTTCCATAGGAAATCCGCAACATTCTATTTGGAATAACTTTGGCGCCGGTCGACGAATCCTCGCGAAATTTTCAAAATAGGTGGGGCGCTACGCTCCGCTCCTACCCTGAAAGTCTCGGGGGGATTCGTCAAGCAGGGGCCGAGAAAAAAGGGGGGTCCCAAAACGCGTTTTCCCCATGCATTTTTCCATAGGACCTTTAGACACAGCTACAGCCCGAACGGCTGAACAGAATTACTTGAAATTTGGCAGAGAGGTAGCCATAAGGTCAAGGAAGTGCCTTTTGCAGGTCTGGTGTAAATCTGTTCAGTATTTCCTGAGAAAATAGCATTTAAAAGCATATATATATGTGGGCGGAGCCTAACCACACATCTCATCCTGAGATCTGATTGGCTGTCAGCACTTCATCCAAGAAGTGTTGGCAGCCATCTTGGGACCAATATACATGATAGCACCTCATTAAAAAGCATTGCAGTTAATAGAAGGTTTTAAGACTTTAGTTACATTATAAATCATTTGTTGATGGTACCATACTCATTTTAGGAATTGTGGTATGTTCTAAGGTGATTTCACCATGTGAAAAAGCCTTCTGCTGGGATATCATGATTGAGAGAAAAATATTTTCTCATGCTTTTACCACAGAGGTTTGGAAGGTGATCTATAGGCTAAACTGAGAGCTTATTTTCTGTAAATTCACATTATCTTTCTCAGTCATGTGAGAATGAAGTCTGACATTCTCAGTAAAACATGTACATCCAACAAGGGCAGAGACTGTCAGTTGATTCCTTTGTGTTCTACTGCAGCTTCCCAGAGTGTTCCAAAGAACTACTAGAGCGCTAACAGTCCTACTTATGATAAACGTATGGCACACCTGAAGCCATCTTGCTTGGATTAAAGTGGTAACTCTTAAAACATTTAATTTAAAAAGGAACAAAATGAGGGGGTTCATTTTTCCATAAAAAGTATGATTAGTGCTGCAGAAAGAAAAATTAGGGCACATTTTGAGTGACTTCTCAAATCCTCTTCTATTTCATTAAAAAATTCTGACATGCAGACTGAAACATGCACTTTCAATACCAGCAGCAGTTTTCCCTGGTGAGCAGTAGCTTTACTACAGTGATCTAATGAGCAAAAAGAGTGCTAACATTCTCAATTTATGGCAAATGTGTGACACATCTGAATGCCTTCTTGATGGAATCAAAGTAAAAAACTGAAAGTATTTCCTACTGAGGAGACTGCAGTAAATAAGGAAATTAGGAAACTTCATAACAAATAAGTCTCCCAAGATGGCCACCAGAGACAAAAGAGCCCAAATGTAGCCCAAATATCACCCAGATGTAGCCCAAGTATAGCCCAATGACAGAATGTCCCAGAATGTTCTTAAAAACAACTAGAGCGCTTACTGTCTTCATTATGACAAAAGTATGGCACACCTGAAGCCATCTTGATTGGAATAAACTGGTAACACTTAAAACATTTAATTTAAAAAGGAACACAATGAGGAGGTTCATTTTGCCATAGAAATTATGATTAATGCTGAAGAAAGAAAATGAGGGCACATTTTGAGTGACTTCTCAAATCCTCTTCTATTTCATTAAAACATTCTGACATGCAGACTGAAACATGCACTTTTAATACCAGGAGCAGACTTCCATGGTGCAGTAGTTTTACTACAGTGATCGAATGAGCAACTAGAGTGCTAACATTCAGAATTTATGGCAAATGTGTGACATATCTGGATACCTTCATGATGGAATCAAAGTAAAAAACTGAAAGCATTTCCTACTGAGGAGACTGCAGTACATGAGGAAATTAGGAAACTTCATAACAAATAAATCTCCCAAGATGGCCACCGGAGACAAAAGAGCCCAAATGTAGCCCAAAATCACCCAGATGTAGCCCAAATATAGCCCAATGACAGAAGTGTGCAAAACACTTATTATTTTGTGTTTTTGCAGGGTTATATAGTGCAGACTTGTCAGGTATTGGAGTGCTTTACATGAGCATTGGTTACATCACACAAGAACAAATTCATTTTGGTTGTAGACATGGGGAGACTAATTGATTTGACCAGAATCACAGAATGTCGAGCTGAAGCAGAAACTTCAACCTGGTTCCCCAGTTGCAAAGTCTGCAGTTCTGGAAGTAACACCACATCCTCTCCCCTAGGTGCAACATTTAATCAAGTGGTCAACTGGATAAAAAAACATAAAGATAACAAATAATTTAAAAGTGCTTTGTCGCTATTTGAAAACTCAGAAAATATGTCCTTATTTTAGTCTTTTAGAGCACTAACCATAATTTTGATGCCAATAAGACACTCTCATATATGTAATTTCTAAAGGAAATGCTCTAGGTATTACAGTTTTGATTACATCAAGATGATGTCAGGCGTTCCACACTTTTGTAATAAATATAGAATGTTAGCAATCTAGTTGTTCATTAGGATACTGTTGAGAGGCAGAGGCCAGGGGCACGGACTCTGAAAATTGAAGGCAGGTAGGAGGGTGCAAAGGCAACAATTTAACCACACTGAGCAGGCAGGAAGGGCCGTGGAAGCACAACAGACTATGGAGGGCAGTGGAAAGGGGGGCAGGGGCAACAAACCAACAATACAGGACTTGCAAGAGAGGCTGTTGGAGGGAAGATCTATTACGGGTCAAGGAAGCTAGGGGCGGTCCCCAGATCCCCGGGAGCCACCACAGAACTGAGCAGGAGAGTGAGTCAGGGACAAAAGGGGCACCTTAATTTGAGCCGGGGTGCCTAGGAACGCTTGCTCCAAAAATGAAGAAAACAGACATATGAGACATGGAATTGGAGGCAGAATACAATGGCAGTTTAATGAGAAGATGCAACTTCAAAGAAACCACAGAATAGAGACATAAAGTACAAAATACAGAATCCAGATAATCATACAGCTGTCATAATATTCTCTGTATCTCAATTAATGTACTGACAGAGAGAGAGAGAAAACACATCTATAAATGCATCATGAGAAACAAGTTACACCAAGGAAAATGTTACCTAGGAACACTCACGTTTACTCTTAGAGCAAGCATTCCTGCAATTACAATACAAAATCTTTTAAATGCAAAAGTAAAGAGAACAATGGTTAAACATAACATGACATTTCATATAGGTAAAATAGAATAAGATACTTCAAGCAAAGCAGAGCAAGACATTTTAAGCAAAGGAAGACAAGAGCTCCCAGCTCTTGGGGAAAACCTGCACTGCCTGTTAACCTACATACAGACGGCGAGGTAGTCCGTCGATATCTGTGGGTGCTCCCTTTTTATATCATTTTGTGGGCTCCTTTGCACGCTACATCTACCTACGTATGCTACCCAAAAGCTTCGTCTGCAGATTTTACCAGACATTTCGTCATTTACCCACTTAATGCTGACAATGGACTGGGTGAAAAGGTCAGTCTCTCAGGCCAATCGCTTATCGTAAGTTCCATAGAGCAAGCAGAAAATAATGGGTATTGTACGGGAATTCAATATATTCATGTATAAAATCTCCTCAGTTCTCCTAACTTGACGCTCTGCGGTTGCCACTTCCTTAAAAGCGGGAAACCTGCCCAGGAAGCAAGTACCAGTCCAGGATGCAGCCTACTGTATGTCGACAGCTTCAGGGGGATGTTGAACTTTGATACCGAGCACGGAGCACTCGGGTAGGGTGGGGGCTACTAGTTTGGATCAGAAGGCCTCGCAGACCTGCCTTCAGACTGCTATACACTAAAATTGCAGAGCTATGGTCAATTTAACAAAGAGGCCTACATATTGAACAGAAGGGCCTACACAGGGGTTTTATGCTGGCTGAGTGGTAAGGATGTCTCAGGATAATTATATAGCAACACAGGACCCGCTGGTCAATTTAATACGGCCTACAAATGCAGCTGGCAGGGCAAGGACAAGGGTCTCATACTTCAGGTGTGGACAGAACGGGCCAGGGGCCCCCTGTGATACAAAATCTACCCTCCTTCAAGGCTGTGGCAATGTAATAGACCATTGTGGGCAGAAGGAAGAGGCAATGGTAGTACAACCATACATGCCAACAGACCCGATTCAGCCAGGAAACGTCCAATGTTTTTAAGCTCAAATGGGCTTTATTTGATCTGTCTCCTGTCTACAATATCCTCTTTTTCAATGTAACTCAAAGGGGAAAATCAATACCCCAGTTTTTTTTCAAAATCTCCCTCTTACCAAGTTCAAAATGTTCGCAAGTATGGTACATTGGATCATGGAAGGAAATGGGATAGGGACATGGACTTGGATAACAGAGGACAGGAGGGACATGGAGAGGTGCACCAAACTGACCCTGCAGGGCAGGCATCAGGGTTTGCAGCAGCACAATACACCACACAGGGCATGCAGGACGGGAGTGCAGCACAACAATCCATAGAAAGCAAGAGGGAGGGGACAGGACCATGCACATGGACAACAGAGAACAGAGGGGCAAGAGGCAATGGTAGCTAGCTGACCATAATGGACAGACAGGAGAGAAAGCTGCAGAATAACAGACCATAAAGGGCAGGAGGGACGGATCAGGGGCATTACAATGGAACAGACAAGCCAGGAGGGAGGGAGTAGGGCTGGGGGCAAGGGGGCAGGGCAGGAGCAGCAAGATAGCCATGGAGGTCAGGCAGGATGGGCACTAGAAGCAAGACACACCATGAAGAGCAACAGTGAGACTGTGATGGCATACACACAGACCATGGAGGGAAGGTGGGAGGGGGTCAGGGGCAGCTAACTGACCACACAGGGAAGGTGGGAGGGGCCATGGCAGCACAGAAGACCATGCATGGCAAGTGGGAGGGTTAGTGGCAGCACAATGGCTATGATGGGCAAGAAGGAGGGTGGAGGGGCATGCACAAAGGACGATGGAGGATAGAAGGGAGGGTCAGGACCTGTGCACAGACAAAGTTCAGGGGAAGGGACCTCACAACAGACCACACGGGGCAGGCAGGAGGAGCAGTTGCAGCACAACAGACCAGGGAGGGCAGAAGGGTGTGGCAGTACAATGGACCATGTAGGACAGGAGGAAGAGGATAGGGGCATGGCATGTGGACAGGCAGGGTGGAGGTGGCAGGGACAGGTTACAGTCATCTGACAATGCTAGGCAGGTGGGAGGGGAGTGGCAGCTCAACAGAACACTCAGAGTAGATAGGAGTGGCAGGTCCATGGGACATGGTGGGCAAAAAGGATGGAGCAGGGGCATGCACAAAGACATCGGAGGGCAGGGGGAAGGAGAATAGGGGCAGCAAGCTAAGCACAGAGTTTAAGCAGGAGGTCAATGATGGGGCATAGAATTGGGCAATGGAGGGCAGGAGGAGTGGACTGGTACATCATACTAAATTGAGGGCAGTGGCAGCACATCAGACCATGCATGGCAGGAGGGAGGAGGCTAGTCCATGGATTCACACAACAGAGGATAGGGAGGAAGGGGATGGGGCAGCAAGCTAACTGTTCAGAGAAGGCGGGTATTAGGAACTTTATTGTTTTTAAAACATTGTGTCTGTGCGAACTACTTAAAATATGAACAAGTATGCAGCATAATCTCACTTTTATTCAGGAAGAAGAGGACGTTTGTGACTGTGACTCCGGGCTCACTTGGCAGAAACACCCCCTGACCCTCCACCCCCTATCGCAAAATGTAATGCCCGTGAAAAGGGTAGGTGAACACAGTGTTATATAGAGCATAGTCCTGAGAGCACGATTGAAAATGAAAACTAGATATAGTGTATGGTATAAACTATGCACCAAAAAGTGTGATATAAGATGAACCGGGCGTGAAATATAATATGCAATACATTGTGCGCAATGACAGATTCATTGGAGAGCGCGAGATAGCACAGGCACTAGCGTGTGCTATGCGATATGCGCCTTGGAGTGTAATATGCACAGGGCAGTGTTGTGTAACCTAACTAGTCTCTAAAGTTGTAATATAAAATATGTGCTGGGGAGTGTAACGTTGCATATGCACTGTGACAAAGATATGGATCCCAGATTGTAATATGTATGGCATAGCACTGTGCGTTATAACATAGGCATTGAGAAAGGCACGTTAGATGGGGCAATATAACCCGTGCAAAGACAAGTGTGGCATGACATATTCACGGGGTGGTGTTACAGTGCACATGGGCTAGAGAGTGTCATAGCATATGCACTAGCTAGTGGAATACAACACAGAGGTGTGTGGCACTCGGCAGGCAATGGTGGGTGTAACACAGCATTGGGCTCTGTCAGGAGCACGCTGTGACTCTCAAGTGATGTTCGTCCCCTTTCCAGAGAGTAAAATAAAAAGTATTACACATCCGGCAGTGGATGTGTGTTTTATTAACCGTGAGGGGGGTTTCTTGCATAGTTTTGGTCGAATTTTTGTCGAATCCCCTTTGAATGGCTTGGTGTGCATGTGTATTAAATGTGCCCGTCAATAGCTACCCATGTTTCTATAAATAAACGACAAGGGTGTCTACCAGGATTAGGCACGGTAGGGCATCAGACATGTCAGAGCTTCACTAGTGGTGTAAATACATTCCACGTGGATTCATTGCATGCATAGTCGCCTTTTAATGAATATCACGCAAATCGTCATGGTGATAGGTACGTACGGTTTGTCCAGCATGTCCTAGGTGTGTCTATAAATATATATTTTTTAAAAATAATAAAAAACAGTGGCCGGCCCTGGGGATTGGGGTCAAAAAAATATAATTAGGAGACTGGCCCTGGGGGATGGGGTCATCAGGGCCAATAAATTAGAATAAGAAGGGGAACCAAACAGCCCCCCTTCTTAAAAAACTAAAATAAATAAAAGACTGGCATCGTGCCGGAGGCCATGCCCCCTCCGTGCAGCACTCTGCAAACGCGCCCCCAACAGGCATCTCCAGTATGCGCCAGGGAGCTGCGCTGCAGCCAGGTGTTCTGAGGCCAAGCCCCTTTTTACACCTCTCTGCAACGCAGCTCTGTGGCGCTTACTGGAGGTACCTAGTGGTCTAGTTTGACCCTAGGGACCCTTAGGATTCAAGGGGACTTAATCTCTCAACTTAGAACAGCCACAGGGCGCGTTTACACAGTGGTGAAGGGAGGGGACGGGGCCTGAGGTGACGTGTGCAAACACGCACTATGGCACGTTTTAAATTGGGGATATAATTTCCCTTCAATACTGAGGGCCCCTGGGGGCTAACTAGCCCACCAAGTGCTTCCAGTAAGCGCCACTGAGCTGCATTGCAGAGAGTTGGTCCAGGCCGTGCCACTTTTTACACCTCTCTGCAACGCAGCTCTGTGGCACTTACTGGAGGTACCTAGTGGGCTAGTTGGACCCTAGGGACCCTCAGGATTCAAATGAACTTAATCTCCCTACTAAAAATGGACACAGGGCGTGTTTACACAGTGGTGAATGGAGGGGACGGGGCCTGAGTTAACGTGTGCAAAAACGCCCTGTGGCCTGTTTTAAGAGGTAGTTTTAATCCCCATGCCCTATTATATACTAGGGGCTTACAGAGGAGGTCATGCTAATCACAGGGGGACCCCAACGCATAATGTTCCCTAGTGTATGTAGGTGTTTTCACTGTATTCTAAGTGTCTTTTAACATAGCACTGGCTCTAGGACTGGTTAGTCAGACTCAGTTACCACCAGTATCCGTCTGAAAAAGTTGAGGGTACAGGATGATTTTGCAACAAGGCTTCTTTCTGCTCTTCTTTTTGTTCTTTCTGCACGTTATCCTTCTTCCTGCACTTATCTTCATATTTGAGGACTTCTGTTGCTTCTTTCTGCACTTCTTTTGTTTCTTTCTGTGCATTTTTCTTCTTTCTTCACATGTCCTATCTCTGTAGGCATAGTTAGAAATTAGCATTTAAAAAACCTTTGAAATTCACAGAAAAAACCGTAGGTTTCAGGCACGTTATAGTTAGGAATTAGCATTTAAAAAACCTCAGAAATTCACTGAAAAAACCATAGGTTTCAGGGGTGTTATAGTTAGCTGGACTTTTCACTTGTACAAAACCATTGAAATTCCCCCGTTATAGTTAGTTCAGCTAACTATAACTCGCGCGCCCGCAATGCACTGCTGATGACGTCACATATTACATCACTCATGACATGGTCAGTGACATCACTCATGACATCACTGATGACATCTCAAATGACATCACTGATGACATCATCCTTGTGATAGAGTGGCAGACCTCCTCTCACCCTAATATAACCTTTGATACACACATTCAAAAATAGAGACTAAAATTTTCAAAACAATGGACATACCAATACCAGTTACAACAACCTCTTCAGTAATTCTAAGATCCACATACACATCCACTCATTCACCAACAGTCCTATACAGTCACTCATACATGTACTCACTCATCATATGTACTCATACACCTATACATCCTGTTACACAATGCCACTCATCCATAGAGTTACTCACACACATAGTCACTCATGCTTATAAAGAATCAAACATACATTTACTTGCATATACAGTTATACACACACCACCATACTTACTTCTACGGAAACTTACACATACTTAGTCTTTTAAACAATCACTTAAAGAAACACATACTTATTCATACAGGAACTCTTTCAATCTCTCACTCTCACATATACTCACATATATACACCAATAGTCACATATACTAGTTTAAAACATATGTAGTTACTCATAAAGACACTATTGAGACAGTCATTCACTCACTAACACACCCATACACACACTCATCCACCCATACAGTCCTGCACACATGCTGTGTTCAACCCATACAAACAGTGAGTCACTCATTCATGCACCTATGCACTACGTAATACCCCCCACCGAACCATGCAGACACTCAGACTGATACTCAAAAAACCAACTAATAACCTATATAGACACCCATGTAGCTACTCACCAACCCATGCAGCCACTTATACACAAAGTGAGAGACTGATACAGATATTTACATATTTAAACATTACTCACTAAGCCATGTATTCACTATGATACACTTAATCAGTCAGTTACACAATCAATTTTTCAAAAACAAATCATCCATTTAGACACTTATATACCCGTTTATTCTTCCATCGACCTTGAGATATACATATATAAAACATATTTAATTTTCAGAAAAACACACATTCACTGGATGATGTCATCAGTGATGTCATCAGTGATGTCATTTGAGATGTCATCAGTGATGTCATGAGTGATGTCACTGACCATGTCATGAGTGATGTAATATGTGACGTCATCAGCAGTGCATTGCGGGCGCGCGAGTTATAGTTAGCTGAACTAACTATAACGGGGGAATTTCAATGGTTTTGTACAAGTGAAAAGTCCAGCTAACTATAACACCCCTGAAACCTATGGTTTTTTCAGTGAATATATATATATATATATATATATATATATATATATATATATATATATATATATATTTTCACTGAAGAAAACATAGGTTTCAGTCCTGATATAGTTAGGAATTAGCATTTAAAAAACCTTAGAAATTTTAGTGAGACACTATAAATTAGTCAAGTAAACAGTCAATCACACTGCTACTAAACCCTCCATCCATATATTTATATTTATATATCCACTCATTCTTCAATGCAAATTGCTATATATATATAATACATTTTTAAATAACGAACCAAACCACATTCACTGGATGATGTCATCAGTGATGTCATCAGTGATGTCATTTGAGATGTCATCAGTGATGTCACTGACCATGTCATGAATGATGTAATATCTGACATCATCAGCAGTGGATTGCGGGCGCGCGAGATGTAGTTCGTAAAAATAACTATATCGGAGGAATTTCAATGGTTTTGTTCGAGTGAAATGTCCAGCTAACTATAACACCCCTAAAACCTATTGTTTTTTCAGTGAATTTCTAAGGTTTTTTAAATGCTAATTCCTAACTATATCAGGCCTGAAACCTATGTTTTTTTCAGTGAATTTCAAAGGTTTTTTAAATGTTAATTCCTAACTATATCAGGCCTGAAACCTATGGTTTTTTCAGTTAATTTCAAAGGTTTTGTAAATGACAATTTTTAATGTATTGTTATACTGATTTTTTTTATACTGATTTACAAAAAAATGTTAACAATTTATTTTTAGATATTTTTTTTTAATTACATTATAATTACATTATACATTACAATACAAAATATACTTTCTCAGAATGAATTACTATAGTTTAAATACTTTGCAAACAGGCAATAGACTTTTAAGTTCAGTAGTTACAGTTGTTGCAATGGGCAACACAATTTCAAACACAATGCAACATTGAGCTCAATGTGAATTTCTAGTCAAATGCAATTAGTTACTTTATGGATTACTTTTCTAACCACAGGACTGGATCCTAGATTCAGTCCTTGGACATCTCCTGTAAACAGTTGAGTAAAAGCGTTTTGGTTACAGTAGTGATTTTTAAGGAATATTATTGTATTTTAAAAGTCGACACTTTGAAATGTCTTCACATAGAATAACCAATGTAATCCTAAGGCAGAAAATTCACTTAGCAGGTAAGTAGTGTTATCGTAACTTTTTCTTACTCAGTGGTGGATCCTGGATCCAGCACTGGTGAATCTCCTGTAAACAGTTGAAAGAATGTGTTTAAGTCATAAAGACGATTTTTTAGGAATATTTTTAGTTTGTGAAAATAGACACTTAGAAACTTTTCTGCTGAAAACCACACCATGGATTCCTATGGTAGGAAATACAAGAATGACTTTTCAGGGTCAGTGCTGGTCTAAAAGATGCAGCACTGGGTTCTCTCCTGATAACAGGTGAGTAAATCGGAATTCGTAGTTCAACTGATTTTAGAGGAATATTTGTACGTTTCAAAAATTGACACTTAGAAACTTTTCTGCTGAAAACCACACAATGGATTCCTATGGAAGGAAATACAAGTTACTGGTAAGTACGCTTAGAATTACTTTTCAGGGTCAGTGCTGGGCTAAAATATGCAGCACTGGGTTCACTCCTGATAACAGGTGAGTAAATCGGAAATCGTAGTTCGGCTGATTTTAGAGGAATATTTGTACAATGGTGAAGGAAGGGGGCGGGCCTGAGGTGACATGTGCAAACACGCCCTGTGGCGCGTTTTTAGTTGGGGAATTAATTCCTCTTCAATCTGCAGCCCCCTGGCACATACTGGAGGTTCCTGGTGGGCTAGTTGGCCCCCAGGGACCCCCACTATTCAAGGGGAATTAGTTCCCCCTCTGCAAACGCGCCAGGGGAACGTGGTGCAAGGAGGGGACGGATCCCGTCTTGTTTTTTTTCTTAGAAGGGGGGCTGTGTAGCCCCCCTGCTTTTTCTAATTTATTGCCCCTGGGGACCCCATCCCCCAGGGCCTGCCCCAATTTGTTTTAAAAAAAAAAAACGGGAAGGGGGCCGCGTGGCCCCCCTCCAGAGGCCATAATTTGCCCCGGGGACCCCATCCCCCGGGGCATGGCCCTCTTCATTGGGGGCCATGGGGGGTTCCCAATCCCTCCACGGTCCCAGCCTGCTCCCCGCTTCCTGCGGGAGCCGGCATTGCTTTTCCACATGGGGAGCAGCTAACATGCTGCTCCCCATGTGGAAAAGCAATCTGCTTTGCTTCATTGAAGCGAGAGCAGGTTTCCCTGGTCTCGCTTCAATGAAGCAAAGCAGTTTGCAATGACAGGGCGGGAGCCACGAGGCTCCCGCCCTGTCATTGCAAACTACAGTGTCCCGGGGGTGGGCACACCGGGACACTGCAGGAGCCGGCCCTGGGGGGTGGCGGTCCCCAGGGCCTATATAAGGCTCCAGGAGGGGGGCTGCGTGGACCCCCTTCCACATTTTGAAGTTGCCCCGGGGGTGATGGTCCCCGGGGCTGGGGGCGCCTGAGAACCCCCCACACCAAATGTTTTGAAGCCCCGGGGGTGGCGGTCCCCAGGGCTGAGGGGGCCTAAGAGCCCCCCCACCCATTTTAAAGAAGTCCGGGGGTGGCGGTCCCCAGGGCTGTGGGGGGCCGTGAGCCCCCGCCTATATTATGTTAGAGCCCCGGGGGTGGCGGTTCCCGGGGCAGTGTGGGGGGATTGGGACCCCCCATACTTAATTTTTTATTATGCCCATGGGATTTAGCCCCCCCGGAGGCAAATTAGCATATTTAGCGTGGGAGACCACGCTGAATTTTTTTTTCTATCGGCAGGATGCGTGTATCCAGCACGCATCCTCCTGTTTAAAAAAAAAAAAATTATTATTATTTTTGGGGCCTTGGGGGTCCTTGTGGGACCCCCTGAGCAGGCCTAGGGGGTCAGGGTGCTTCTACCCTGCCCCCTTTTCAAGTTTTGTGACTTTTTTGGGGGGTTTCTTGTGCCTCGGTGCTAATGAGGCACAAGATGGCTGCCAACACTTCCTGATTCAGAGTGTTGGCAGCCAATTAAAAATCAGCTTGTGATCGGGAGGGCGTACTCAGGGTGCGCTCAGGGTGCGCGGATCCTCCGAGGCCATAGATATATATGTACGTTTAACTGTCATTTTCTCTGGAACTACGGAACAGATTTACACCATTTAAGCAAAGGGCACGAGTCTGAACTGAGGACTACCTCTTTGCCAAATTTGGTTTAATTCCATTACGCAGTTCAGGCTGTAGCTGCTGCTAAAGGTCCTATGGGAAAATGCAAGGGGAAAATGCATTTTGGGACCCCCTTTTTTCTCGGCCCCCTCTCCCCGCTTGATGAATCACTGAGAAACTTTCAGGATCAGAGCGGACCAGAGCTGGCCAAAAGTTTGGAAAATTTTGCGAAGATTCGTCAATCGGCGCCAAAATTATTCCAAATAGAATGTTGCGGATTTCCAATGGAAAATAGGTCCTAACTATATCTACCTACTGGCGACCGCCAGTTGGTAATATATATACATATACACCTTTTTTTCATGGTGTGCTTAACATAGATGGCTTTTATTTTCAGTATGTACTTTCAATGTTTATATCAAAGGGATGACCAAGGGATATCATCATTTAACCCTTTAAGATGGCTCTTAAGTTTGAATATCCAGCATTGTTCTCTGCGGAAGAGTAGTGTATCCAATTCGCCGATTTGTATAGTGTAGTATGGTTTATCTAACACTGTCCACTTGATGTCATTTTCAGTATGACTCTGCTCCAAGAAATGTTTGGTCAATTTAGTATTGCTTTTCTTGCATCTAATGGAGCTCTTATGTTTCCCTATTCTTGCCCTCACTTTATGAGTGGTAATCCCTACATATTGTAGTCCACATGGGCATGTGATCAGATAGATTACACCCAATGAATTACAGTTTGTATGTTTATTCAATGGCCATGGTGTTTTCAGCCCTATTTTGACCTGTTCATAGATTGTGTTAAGACAGAGACTGATCACATACCACATGGAAAATGGCTTTTAATATGTATGTTCATCTATAACCCTTGTTGCGTCTCATGTTGTTTGTAGGCATGTGACCTTGTATCTACTAGCATATCTCCAATGTCGTTACTGCGTTTCAGTGCAAAGATCGGTTTTTCCCTTTATCTCCAATGTTTAAGATATGCCAGTTCTTATTGATAGCCTTCATGACTATCTCTGTCAGATGACTGTATGTTTCACACATTCTAGTCTTTCAGTTTTCGATCTTGGATGTGTTTCAAGAAGGGCTTCCCTATTATTTATGCAGGCCCTTTAGGATGCATGTCAAACCAAATCAATAGGATATTGTCTCATCCTCAAATTTCTGCTGAGATTCTCGGCATGCTGTTTATATTTCTCTAGCCAGTGCAATTCTGTCTCAATGTTAGAAACTCTCCTATGTGCAAATTATCTCGGAATGCTCTTGAGGGAAACTTTTATAGCATAATAACGAGTTACGAGCCATTGGTTTTTGGTATAGTTCTGTGTATATACCTCCTTCATTCGAGTACAATAATACATCTAGGAATGGAAGTTTGATGTTACTGAATTCACAGGTAAACTACAGATTGATATTCAAGATTTAAGCAAATCACAGAAAGAATCCAAAGATGACTGATCACCTTCCCAGAAGAACAAAAAAACACTCACTCGTCTATCTTCCTTGTGTCCTTATTGTTTTTAATGTAGCTCTGTATATACTGATGGGATCTAAAAAAAATGAACAATGGATTAGGTTGTAATACATTGGGTAAGAATGCTACCCTTCCTATTTTTTATCCAATGCATGACCCTAGCCTGAGTGTGTTTTATGGTGATGGTCAATATGCCACGCATCACACTACCCCTAATTTGGTGGTATGAATTTGTATTTGAAGTACCATTGAACACTTGCTGTTTTGTTTTCCTTGTCTTTTTCAGTGCCATGGATGAAACCTGAGGATGAGAATAATACACCCATTAAATCACCAGTTTAAATGTATGATCAATATTTAATAATAATAATAATATCAACAGTAATAATAATAATAATAATACCAGCATTTGTAAAGTGCGCAGCTACCTCAGGCGAGGTTTCTTGGCACTGGGGGCCATTGAGAAGATAAAGGCAAGTTATTGCCCAGGGTCAAAAGGTGCTGCACTAACATGCCGCTGGTGCCGGGGATTGAACCATGAGCCCCCGTGTTCTGGGGTCAGTCACCCTGGCCGCTGAACCACACCTTTTTCCTTTAATTTTCATTTTATCATTGAAGCAGAGTGACAGTATATCTCTGGTCCTGACGAATGCCCATGAACGTATATAGTCACTAAGGGGCAGATACATGTTGACCCATTGAGATAGGGTAGCTGTTACTGCCTGTCCTCACTTTTTTCGCTCTATCCAAAGGGGTCACAAGAATAAAGATGTTTTGCACACCAGGAGATATTTTAACCACTATTATCTTTCCTTCCTTGCACTCTAACCCTCACCCACCAACGTCAACGCCTTGCTCATCCAAAACACCTCATCTCCTCCCAATATATATGGGAATGGTAGCCCACACAAGTACCTTGCGGTTCTTTTGTGGGGAGGGAGCCCTATAATGAAACATATCACCTTTAGGTGAGCTAGGGTTCTTGTCCTTAACAGTTAAATGCTCTTCTTTTGAAACTACCAAATGTAAAAAGACGGTGTGAAATAGATCCCTAAGAGTAGTAGCTTTTTGGTGTGATAAAATGCTCCATTAGAGACCCCTTGTGTGATAGCAAGTTAAATCCAAAATTAACAAGATATGCAGTGTCATCCTGATTGACTTAGAATGAATTTGCTTGTCCCAATGGGGTAACACAGAGTCAGGTGCACAATTATTTACCAATTGGGCTGAAATCCAGTGAGGAGATGGTATAAAGTTCTTTCATGGAAGACCAGCCCTTACTATTCCTCTCTGAAGCCATCAGAAACTCACTTCAGTGAATTAGCCCCCCAATCTAGCTTGTAAAACAATGATGAACAACTGTCTATACTAGCCATACATATGAACAAACACTATAGTTTGCCTGTGGTTTGTTGAATCTAGTGTCTATTGGATGTCAAAAAGAAGCATTCTCTCTTTGGAAGGAAGGAGGAATCTTTTCTTGGTACACTGCACTGTCATTTAAATCATTTATATTGTGAGAAATGTACAGGTGATAACAAAACACGGTCTGAGTATGAGCGGCTTGTAATATTCTGACCTGAACAAACTGTGCATAAAGTCCTGTTCATTCATGGCTCAGAATTACGAGTCTGAAGGTATTAAACACTTATGATAATTCTTGGATGCATTAAAATGTCTAAAGGATAAAGGTAAGAGTGTCAAAAAAGAAGGTTAAAGTCTAAAGAACCTAGAGAGGATTATTGAAGAACACAATAAAGCCAGGAAGGTAGCAAAGGTGTAAGAGGCAAAAACAGCAAAACACAAGCAAACTTTTAAAGGGATGCTGGGACTGGAATACACAGTATGAGATGATTGAAAACATTGCTAGAAAAGAGGAGTGCACAGAATACAGAAGAGATTGACGGAAAAGAGGATTGCATCAAAGAGAAGCAGGACAATAAAAAGAGCTAGAAAGAAGTATGGCATTCAACAAGAAGCAAAAGAAAGAGCTAGAAAAGGATCTTGCCAGAAAGAAATCTACACCTGAAGGTTCCTCGAGATGAGACTCAAGTGAGCGATTTAAACAAAAGGGTCTAAATGTGGCATTCAAAGATCAGTACAAAACAAGAGCACTCTTGGAGAGTAGTAATTCAGAAGAGGATAACAAAGAAAACAAGCATTTCTGGAGAATAACAATGCATAGAAGGCAGCTGGTAGTAACACAAAAAAGATAAAATCAGATTAAAATTGGTTTCAGAGAGGAGCACAGCATGAGTCACATATGTCCCTAAACATCAAGAAAACCTTAATCTGGGCAGGGATTGACAATGAGTCCTAAAAAAGATCAAACAAATATTAATTTGAATGGGAGATCGTTAAGAATAAAGCCAGAAGAATAGCAACTAAGACATGGTTAGAGATTAAAAACAGTGAGACATAAAGTGGATCTAGGAGATAGACATAGAAAAATAGGCACCAATTTCAAATGAGGATCAGCCAAGCTCTGCAGCAATTCAGAAAGTAAGTGAGTCAGATTGCAGAAATCTGAAAAACAGCTTAAAACTAAAGGGAATAATATTGGAGTAGTTGCACCATCTACTCTTATGATCCTATTGCCCATTCAAACTTAGTGAGTGTTTGAATTTCTATGCCATGGTTGTTCAGTCAATTCACATTCAGTCTTCAGTCATACCAATCCTCATTTTTAATTCTTTGGTAAAGTAGTAAAGAAAGTAGTAAAGAAAGTAAAGAGGATCTATTTGTTGGTCATGCCCTTTACTGTCAAATGCACCCATATGTTAGTCACCACACACCTATTAACCAACCTTTTCTTAGGTAAATCCCTACAGGGGTTGCATACCCTTAAAAAAGTGAGACACTCTCTAAAATTGTGAATTGTTGTCCCTGCTTACTGCATCCCATGATCCTCCAGGTCGCCACATCTAGTTCAGTACCTATAACTCTTGCATTTTGGAGTTACCTCCCCTATGCAGGTATTTTGTGCATGTTGCATGGGGTAGTGTGTTAACTCATAGCGCGACAGTGTGATGTTATCATTGCACACAGTATGCAACTATTCAATGTGTAGACTGCCTACTTTGTTATTGGGAGGCATTTTCAAACTTGACTGTCTGTACTCACAACTACATTCATATACAAAGTGCCTATATTTCTATTTCTATTACAGTATTTACTCTCTGAAATGGTGTGCATTTGCGTTCATGAAGTGCGTAAGCTCTAGGTGCCGCCACTCTGTAGTGCTGTATGTCACTTTTGTGTCACTGATGCAGTCAGTGGAACTTGTTGTATGTTAGAACTTAATAGAAAATTCTACTGATTCCTTAGTTCAGAATGAGTCAAGATATATCATCCTTCAGACCCTTTGCATTTATGGACAGTTTCTGTTCTTTTTCGAATAAAGTTTTTCAAGTTGATTCATGATTGGTCCATTCTGTATTTGATTCCCTACTGTCCATTTAAAATCATCTTCTGTGTGTCCACTGCGCATGTAATGGGTTGTCATCTTTGTGGTGGACCGCTTACATCATAACATCCTGTGATGTTCCCTGATTTGTAGTTTCACTTTACTGCACATCATCCCTATGTACATCATGTTATAAGGGCATGCTATATGGTGCACTACTTGGATTGAATTGCAATTTGTGTGCATCAGTTGAGCCCATTCTCTCTCCAAACCGAAGTTGAAACTCTTAGTAATGTTTTTTCAGATGTCATCCCCTGCAGCTATTGTGGCCCATTACTTTGGGTATATCGCATAGTGTTGTTATAATGCTTTCTTTTTTCTTCTTTTATTGATTTCTGGTGTGTGCTAGAATGCCCTTCAGGCTTTTTCCTCTTTTTTGAATAAACAAAGGTTACTCTAGGGTAAGGATGCCTGTTTTTAGGATTCATCAATTCTTATTCATGATTTTCTCCACCTGATTCGATATCACTTTGTAGGTGGTATTAGAAATTGGGTAACAAAAACGCACAAGAAAATGAGGGGTGAGAGGATAAAGATCCCTCTTCGATCTCCCTCTCAGTAATTTTATCTCACAAATAGAAGAGGGATAATAAAACTAGGTGAAGGTGGATGAGTGTTGGGGAAATGCACCAAACTAGTAAAACTGCCCTCACACACAGCAAGCTGTGTCATGCTTCATCATAGGGCTGCTAACACACCTCCACGCCAACCAAACGCTGGAGGTGGAGCAATAAGGAGGGTGAAGACAATACAACATACAGTGTAAGATCACAGGTGAGAAGAAAGTGCAGAGAAAGTGATATAAAACTGGTATCAGGGAGTCGTTGTCATAATTTTAATATTAGGTACCCTGTCCAGGTTTAAAACAAAAAATGTGGATGCTGGGTTGGGGAGCTTATAATGAGACGCCAACCCCTCCACTCTGCAAAAGCGTCGACATGTTTCAGCTGGCAAAACTAATACCCTGGCTTTCCTCAGGACTCTCAACATTGTGATCCCTAGGTGCTCACCCTCCTTCCTTTAAATCCAGAAGTGCAGGGGGTGTCACCTTACTGAGTCAGTGCTTGGTTGAAAAAGTAGTGGAGCCCCTCGCTCTTGGAGAGGAACCTGTAGGGTGATTAAAAACATAGAATGAGTGAAGTGTTCTGTGAAGTGCCCTTCATACAACAAGTAGTAAAAATTGTGGTGCATCAACACCACACCCTCATACCACCCAACTGTGATGCATGGGCACACCCACACAAACTCATTCAAGGGGGGTGCCCCACAGTTTTATGACTCTCAAATTAGTCTCACTCAATTGTGCATGCAAAAAATAACACAAGCACTTAGTTGCAATCCAAGATTATTGCATTGCTCACTCTCAATTTTTCTCAAATTACAATGCGTGGGCATCGAAAGCTCAGAAACACCACGTCCAACCGGTGGCAGTTACTCATAATGCTTACCGAGTTTATTACATTTTTAAACTCGAACTGGTGGGGGAGTGAGAACAGCTCCCTATTAGCACACTCTGAAGAGAAATAAAAGAAGGTTAAAACCCATATGTGCGAGGTGGACAATGACCTCAACACTACCACTGAAAAAGAGAGAGAACCTCCATCCGGATAACTCCTTTCTCCATTTTACGTGTCCCAATGCATGTAAACAGGACCTCGATTCCCGGAGTCTGATTGAAGTCAAGCCTGTTGATTAGACGTTTTTCACCAGGTGTAGAATAAAAGGTCTGGGCGTGCTGTGTTGCCATTCCATTGTATACAAGATGTCTTCAACCACTCGTGTCTCCATCTGTGGTATATTTGTATACAAGGACTCGACGTCCAGACCCATCAGAAAATCTTCTGCAGGATCAAATTCCATATCCTTAAGTGATACAAGGACCTCTGTAGTGTTCTTCAGGTATGCCGGTCTAGCTTGAACTTTAGGTTTAAAGAAAAAGTCACAAAATTGTGACAAGGCTCCAGTAATGACCCCATTCCTGATACAATGAGTCTCCCCGGTGGGGGCCTTGTAGGTTTATGAACCTTCGGCAGGGGTTACTGGTTGGAGTTGACAAGGGAAACTTCCCTCTTTTTCTGTAATCCAGTCATTTTGAATGGCTTCCTCCACCACCAATGTTATTTCTTTCTTAAAATCCTCTGTTGGATCCTGTCTTAGCACCATATAGTTTCTTCTGTCGGCAAGGATTCTCTGACATTCTGTTTCATAGGCAGCTCCACTCTGTATCACAGTCGCTCCACCTTTGTCTGCCTGCTTTATCACTAGATCATCGTTATTTCTCCACTTTGGAAAGATTTTTGAAAGTGGAGTTATTCTGCCCAGACAATGTTTCCACTTCATGAATTACTGCCTGTTCAAAGGCCTCTACCTCAGTCGAGAGTTGCCCTATGGCCGGGGTGAACTTAGACTTTCGACGGAGGTTGGTATCTCCCCTTTGCACTTCTTCACCACTCTGGTCACCAAAGAAAACTCTCAAACGAATGTTGCAGAAGAATCCCGCTAATTCTTGTCTGATCTTAAACTTATCTGGTGTATTGGTTGGTACAAACCCCAAACCCTTGTCAAGTGCTTCAATCTGTGTACCCGTAAGGGGGGTTTCTGTTAGATTCAGTACTAAAGAAGTTATTCCTGGCTCGTGCCTGTGGTTGGTTCCTTTGCCATACTCCTGGTCACTCTCTGTTCCAACTCCTCCCACTGCACCCCTGTCATACCCTTCTGTTTGCCCCTGCCTCTCCCCCGGCCCCTCCTTAAAAAAGGATTTTGCATCTGGGGGAATTGTGTCATTGGGCCTCCCGGAATCCCTGGGAATTGGTGTTGGTACAATGAGGGCCAACCAAAATTGTTATTGGGGTAGTGGGGGTATGGCGTGTTAAACTGAGGACGGGGACCTCCAAAAAAAACTCTACCTTTCCCCCTTCTACGGGGCTTTCTCTCATAAGCACTATCCTCACTACTAGAGCTAGTTCTATCTGATGTTCTACCCTCTCTACTGATGCCCTTTCTCATATCATCCATCTTTTTCTGGATATATTCATCAGTAATGTAGGGATAAACCTTTTCCCTTGAAAATTTCTTCAAGTCCTTCTGGAGTTTATCTACTTTTGATCTTAATAAGTAGTCCTTATGTTCTGCCATATCATTATTTATTTCCTCCAATTTCTTTTTGAAGATAGCAGACAAAATAATCGTCTTTATCCCCTGTTCGTTAGCCTGAATTTTTATGTAGAGAGCATCAGCTGTTATCTTGGCTGTATATATAATAAGAATTAGCCACTCCCTCATACACTTCCAGGCTATCAGGGACCAATCCTTCCGGCAGACACGGTCCTCCAGAAAAATCAGAGGTTCATTTGTCACCAGAAGTCCTCTGGGCGCCACATTCCCTCTCAAATATTCTGTTAAAATTGCACCATGTAAGATAGTTTTGACATGGGATCTGATTTAACTCTAGAAGTGTGTCTCATCCTTCCCCTTGGGTCAGGACCTGGTTGATTGTGGTATCTCCGAGCAGTGATGGCCCAAACCCTGATCATCTGCCATGATCGCTTGGTGGAAATCCCACCTGGTATATACTCAATTTAGTTTAGTTTGCAGTGAACGTGGGTTAATACAAAAAATAGCCCCTGTGGCTCAGCGGCCGCATGCAGAACAAAAACACACAAGAAAATGAGGGGTGAGAGGGTAAAGATCCCTCTTTAATCTCCTGCTAAGTAATTGTATCTCACAAATAGAAGAGGGATAATCACACTACGTGAAGGTGGATGAGTGTAGGGGAAATGCACCAAATTAGTAAAACTGCCTTCACACACAGCAAGCTGTGTTATGCTTCATCATAGGGCTGCTAACACACCTCCACGTCAACCAAACGCTGGAGGTTGAGCAATAGGGATGCAATGCCTTTGAGTTTGGTACACTTGCCTTTGTCACTACCTCATCTGGCAACCGACAGGGTAATACCCAATTGACCCTTTTAGTACCTGGGTAAGGAACAATAAAGAGCAAGCAACAAAAATGGTACAAAAGGAAAAGATAAGAGAATAACTTGGGACAAGAGCACACTAATTGACTCTATATCTAGTTTATTAATCTAGACAGATTTTATCAAAATATTTGGACTTTCCTGCAACAAAAATGACCACGGACCTTAATGGAAGCAACAAAGCAAAAATACAGCAACACAAATATACATAAATTGAACATGTGCAGAACGTCACCAACAAAAACACACGAAAAAGTTAACCCCTAAACCAACATATAATTTTTGTTAGTGTCCTCCTAATAATTTCATGACGAACCACTGGAAGGAAGTCCACAGAGCGCGCTGCGACTCAACAAATTATTGTCGGACTTTCTCAGCACACTCAACAGTGAATATCCACACTGTACTTATTTTCAAGGACTCCTCCTTCAAAACCGGGTCTACGCAATTGCGTTTCGGCCATATGTATTCCTCGGCCTCCTCAGGACAGGGTTAATACAAAGAATGTACACACACTACAAAAAAGATTATATTAGTCGTTTCCAGTCAGCGATAGCGGGGAGGACTTCCTGCTGAAGGAAGGTAAGCGCCCATTTCCACATATCGTATCCGCCCTATTCGCATTATTTGCGCTGCCACTAGTGATGAGCTCCTGATATTTCTTGACAATAGGGTCGGCACCCGTTCGGGTACCTGTGGACCCGGATGACCCACACGTAGGAGCGTCCTTTGGACTACCCTACCACTGTAAGTACTACATGTTTGTTTACTCCAGCGAGACACGCAGTTAGAGTCATGGGGGAGAGAAAGTGAGAGTGGGTTTCCTCGAGGTGTTTGTCGGGTTGTGGGCACCAATGGCTACGGTGGACTATGCATTGGGTCTGTGGTGTGACACACTTTCCTTCCGCCTGCCTGAGAGATTGACACGCTGGTGGTCTCTATAACTATAGCACCTTTCGTTATGAACATATAGATTTCCTATGTAAGCCCCCGGCTCACCCCTGGGCCCCTTGGTGAAGGTCACCGACTACAGGCTCCCCGTTGGACGGCATGGCGAACTGCTAGGACTATGCTTGTGATTAGTTTTATGTAATATATTTGTATATTTATATGTGTATATACTTCTTTTTTGTAGTGTGTGTACATTCTTTGTATTAACCCTGTCCTGAGGAGGCCGAGGAATACATATGGCCGAAACGCAATTGCGTAGACCCGGTTTTGAAGGAGGAGTCCTTGAAAATAAGTACAGTGTGGATATTCACTGTTGAGTGTGCTGAGAAAGTCCGACAATAATTTGTTGAGTCGCAGCGCGCTCTGTGGACTTCCTTCCAGTGGTTCGTCCTGAAATTATTAGGAGGACACTAACAAAAATTATATGTTGGTTTAGGGGTTAACTTTTTCGTGTGTTTTTGTTGGTGACGTTCTGCACATGTTCAATTTATGTATATTTGTGTTGCTGTATTTTTGCTTTGTTGCTTCCATTAAGGTCCGTGGTCATTTTTGTTGCAGGAAAGTCCAAATATTTTGATAAAATCTGTCTAGATTAATAAACTAGATATAGAGTCAATTAGTGTGCTCTTGTCCCAAGTTATTCTCTTATCTTTTCCTTTTGTACCATTTTTGTTGCTTGCTCTTTGTCACTACCTCAAGCGCAGGGTATGGTGTTACTACCAAAATGCGTTTGCCCTGTGCCAGTGCATGTTACTTCAGGCTCGCCATCTGCACAGCAGTCAAGACTTTTTCAACACTGGAAAACCGCTTCTCGTAGTGTATAAATGTGATTTGTAAGCAATAGGTACTGTGTCACCTTCATTAAACGTCAAGTAAGTGAAACCCACTGCGCCTGGCACGATTCTTATCACCAGGTTTGTGTGGTTATCATGTGTTAACAAGTATTTAGATTCAAGAAGATCAGACTGCATAGAGTGCAGGACAGCTGAATGTTCCGGAAGCCAGCAGGCTTTTAAAAAAGTTGGTTGTATCAATGAATAAAGAGGCTTGATATGCTGGGCATATTCGGGAATGTAAGGACGTCCGAAGTTCAAAAATCCCAGCAATGATCTAAGTTTTTTCAGGGTTGTTGGAGGTCGCAAACGTGCGGGTTTCACCAGGAAGTGAGGTGCTAAGCTTCTATCTTCATTATTGAGATCATAGCCCAAGAACAACACGGTGTACTCTGCAATGTCCAATTTCGCAAAGTTAAATTTGGAACCGTAGTCCGCAAACAAAACAATGATGCTGTCAACTCGGCAGCGATTCAGCCATAATTCGTCGTCCATGAGACGAATGTCATCAACATACGAATATGCATCTGAGTCTTTGCTGTCCAGCAAAAAGACAACACGGGCGGGAAAACTCTGGGGCTATTTTCGTATCCCATAGCTATTCGCCAAAATTGTTTTTGTTTACCACCAGCAGTAAATGCGGTCCATTGACTGCATGCCGGGGACAGATTGTGACTGAACAAGCCATTGGAAATGTCAAGTGTAGTTTTATATTTTTTACGAACAAGACTGTCTAACAGAGCAGAACTATGGGTATTCTGTACCGCAAAAGTGTGACAATGAGAGTTCAAATGGTGGTAATCCAAAACTTTGCGGTACAACCCATAGGGTTTGGTAACAGTGAAAAGAAGGTTATTCATCGGTGACACACATGTCTCAATCACTCCTTGATACTCTAACTGTGTCAGAATCTCAGAAACGGGACCTTTTGATTCCCACTAGAGGGGATATTGGGGTTGTGGCTGAGGCATAGACCGCAATGGTATCTCATGGGGCGGTGAGTCTTTATTTCAGCCCACATGAGTACGGTACAGAGCAGGTGCAAGCACCAAAGCCCACTCTTCTGCAAAAGACCTTGTATGCTCCTTGGAGACATTACGTGAAAAACTCTAAAGTATCACCTCCTCCCCATAAGGAGCAGCAAGAACAAATGGTGGGGGCCAATCTGCCTCCACCAACAATATGTAGTAAGAAGATGTCAGATTTCCCCCAAAAATCCCTTTAATAACACGCTGTATGTCACCTTCAATCAGAAGAACAATTTCATATAGTCTATCAGGGGGAGCCACTCGAGTGTCAGCTGTTTCAACTGTAATGAAAGTATCAGTTGCTGTCACCTCCAGAAATGGACGCAGTGCCTGCCACACTATGGTAACTTCTGCTGCGCTGTTGAGCAGCGTTACTGCCCAAGTTAAATTCTGGAGCCGGGTCCTCACCATCTGTGGCATATCTAGCTGTTAACGCTGCAACTTTCTTTGTCTGAAACTGTGGGCACTGATGAGGATAATCGTCTTGTTTCCTCTTTCCATCAGTCTGACGAAGTTGGGGGGCACCTCGACCTTTGCCGCACTCATGGTGTTCACATCCACCGGCCTGTGAGCCTGATGTTTCAAGTGAAGAATGAGGAGAATGCTGATCAGGAACCTGAAACCTGTCAGGAGACCTAATTGTCGTGCAGTCGCGCAAATCATAAGTGCGCTCAGAAGACTCGGGTGTCGGTGACGCAGCACTTGACGCCTGTTTCTGGTGTTGCTTTCCCTGTTTCTTAGTTCTCCAATTCTTTTTAGTAAAGATTGGACGCTCGTCTTTCTCGGACTGAGACTTCTGTTGTGTTTGCGGTTGAGCTTGTGTTTTAGCAACAGGCTTAACACCCAAATGGCCTACCAACGGACGTGCTCTCAGGAAAGGATCCACGAACCTGTGGTTTTGGTGCACGTACCACATGGCTAATAAGCCGGGACAGACGTAGTGAATTGCGCAACCCACCATGGTTGTGTGCAGTACATACTGAACAGCCAATATTACTGGTTCAGTATTATACTTTTGATTTATTCGCGTGTTTTTCATGTTTTTTCACGTATTTGCACCTAACCCCTGCAGTAGCTGAACAAACTGACCCTGAAGAAGGCCGCGACACTATCCAGGTCCCTCTGGCCGAAACATGTTGGTCTAGTGTTTCACACATTTGTCTCTAATGTTGGCACCTGTGTTATCAGCTCCTCACTGTTTTTAATCCTGACACCGGGTAGCCGAATAAAGTTACGATATAGCTAACCCTGTAGCCAGTTTTAAACTCTCACAACACAGCACTGCACCTTTTTTTACACACACACCAAGCTCACATAGGGGTTGAGTACACCCCGCCTGACTCAATAAAAGCTCCTCCCTCATAGAGAGGGGGTTGTAGCCCACGCAAAGACTAGGTCTTTCGTGTGAGGAGGCACCCCTATGATGAAGCATGACACCTCTGGTGTGTGAGGGGAACCGTCCTGAAAAGGGAAACCCCCTGTCTTGCACGGCAGATTACATTCAAACAGTTTATTAACCTCCCCTGAATCTGGATCCGTGGCTCTTTTCTTGTATGACATTAATTTGGTGGGGAGTTAGCTCACCTAGGTCCTTAAAAGTTCCCAAGTGTATTGATAGAGCAGCGTTACTGCCCAAGTTAAATTGTGGAGCCGGGTCCTCGCCGTCTGTGGCATATCAAGCTGTTAACACTGCAACTTTCTTTTTCTGAAACTGTGGGCACTGACGAGGATAATCATCTTGTTTCCCCATTCCATCAGTCTGACGAAGTTGCTCACGTCATTGGGGGGCACCTCGACCTCTGCCGCACTCATGGCATTCACATCCACCGGCCTGTGAGCCTGATGTTTCCTGTGAAGAACGAGGAGAACGCTGATCAGGAACCTGAAACCTGTCAGGAAACCTAATTGTCGCGCAGTCACGCAAATCATAAGTGTGCTCAGATGACTCGGGTGTCGGTGACACGGCACGTGACCCCTGTTTCTGTTGTTGCTTTCCCTGTTTCTTAGTTCTCCAATTCTTTTTAGTAAAGATTGGACGCTCGTCTTTCTCAGACAGATACTTCTGTTGTGTTTGTGGTTGAGCTGGTGTTTTAGCAAAAGGCTTAACACCCAAACTATTGTGTCCAATGGTCTTAAAAGCCTGGGCAATAATCTTCAGCAATTCGCATGGCCTGTCTGGCTCTGGGACTAGAGACAAAGCATTAGCTACTTGAAAGTTTACTGCATCTCCCTTAACATTAGCATGGATTAGATCAGCAACTACGTCAAACACCCCGACCAATCTCATCCCCAATTCAGCAGCCGCTTCTGGGCCGTGCTCATCTTGAACATGCTTAATCACAGAGGGGGGTACGGTCATTGAGGGAGTGCCGAAACATTTTACATTTTCTGCCGCGAACACCTTTCCCCAATTGTTATAATCGGCCAATTTGGGAATTAAGACTTTCTGCAATCTAATTTTCAATATCCTGGTCCCGATTCACAGAACTAACTTAAGACAAAATCCAAACTTACTACCATTTTGGTATTCACAGAAGGCACTTACTCATTTCGGTATTCACAGAAGTTAGTAGTCCTAACTTTAGGACTCCTAAATGCCTTCTGTGAATACCAAAAGTCTTAAAGTTAGGATTTTTCTCAGTTTAGGAGTAGTAAAGTTAGGACTCCTAACTTTAGGACCCTTAAATGCCTTCTGTGAATACCGAAAGTCTTAAAGTTGGGATTTTTCTCCGTTTAGGAGTAGTAAAGTTAGGAGTCCTAACTTTAGGACTCCTAAATGCCTTCTGTGAATAACGAAAGTCTTAAAGTTTGGATTTTTCTCAGTTTAGGAGTAGTAAAGTTAGGAGTCCTAACTTCACTACTCCTAAACTGAGAAAAATCCAAACTTTAAGACTTTCGTTATTCACAGAAGGCATTTAGGAGTCCTAACTTCTGTGAATACCGAAATGAGTAAGTGCCTTCTGTGAATACCAAAATGAGTAAGTGCCTTCTGTGAATACCAAAATGGTAGTAAGTTTGGATATTGTCTTAAGTTAGTTCTGTGAATCGGGCCCCCTGTGTTTTTCCACAGGAGAGGTGTTTGGAAATACAGCCTCCAGCTGGTCATATTTTTCAGCAAGCCAATAAGGTAAATCATCCTTATTTTGAGAGGGCTTGCCCATTACCAAATTAACCATAACGGGACTATTAATCCTGTTATGTTTAATTTGGTAATGGGCAAGCGTACTCAAAATAAATATGATTTACTAGGTTTTACCAGGTCCAGCTGGTTGTACAGCAACCCCAGGTGGTCCCACCTGGACGTTGCCCATAACGTAACGTGCAATAGGTCTATGTACCCGTACCAAAGAGGTGTGCATCACGCAGAGTTCGTCCACTAGAACTGTTAGATAACATGGGCATGGGGTGTACCCAGCCAAAACCGGCCAAGTGGCCCCACCGATAGATAAAGGGCCTAAACGGATTGGAGTCACTGGGTGTGGGAGGGCACCATTAAACCAAATGAGATGTTGCCATGCCGTGAGCGGAACTTCAAGATTTGTATAGGGTCGATAATTGTGAGGAAGAGCCAAAGCAGTGTAAGTATGGAACAAATCATCGTCTCCATCCACTGCCAGAAAAGTGACCCATGAATAAAACACTTCATAGTGTTGTGTCGGATCAGCTTCCACCACAAAGATAAGATTGACACCCGCTTCTGGCACTCCATACATGGTCAAATGACAACGGAATGCTGCACGACTATGCACTGGTATATCTACTTTAGCCATGAAGACAAAGAACGTATAATAACCTAATGCGTGGCAGTGCAACAGAGGGTAACTATGAAAAGAAAACACTTTTAATAACATCAAGCTTGAAAAAACCTATAAAAACATCAATATAGGGGGTAACACCATCACATCTGTTTCCGGAAACATAAGCGAGGGGATTGTGGACAAGCACAAGCACTACTCAAGCATCTCGCAGAAAAGAGCCAGACCAAATGGTGGTTGCGCCATGTTGCAGGGATTCTGCACATATACAGAACTACGCTCAAGAAACTAGGACTTTGTTGTATAGTGGTGTACCAACAACCCACCTTAGTGCTTGGAACCCCAAACCGATAGCTATAGTGTCTCATTCGTTCTCCATACTACAGCAAAGCTACCATTGATTAGACATCCTAGAACATGTACCTCAGACTCTCAGTAATCACAGGAGCAAGAACACTCTTTCGTCAACTCACTCATACTTGTCCACAACGTAAGTAATCAGGGACACAGTATAGTTCAAAATTTTTATTTTAACTAACGTGCTCTATAATGCAGTACACAAGCCTATACCAGCAGCAAAATGCATAAACTCAATATAGTGAGCATTGTTACAATTCCATAAAATATGAACGGGGATATCATTTTATAAAGCTAGTGGAAAAAAGGCCTAATGTGCCTTGCCACCCTCCCCATGCTAGGAACTAGTTTATAACAATTATGGAAGACCTCTTGGCATTGTCAGGGGACCCCATACCTCCAGGTTTAGATGCAAAGATTTAGATCTCCGGACAAAAACAACGCTCTTCTCTTCAGAAAGATTTTCTCCAAGTACCTAACATGCCTGCAATGCCATATTAAAAGCACTCGATTTTCAGTAGTACAGCTGTGGTAGCATTATGTCTAACATGCGTGGGACTGAACAAAACAGATTAACAGAGCACATTTTTTTTCGACCTTAAACACGCTGTGCAGACGAAGGCCAAAGACAGCAAGAAACGTGAAAGGTAGACAGTTCCCATGTGAGCAAGCACAAGCAGAGGATTTGCGAAAACAAAGTCATGTAGAAACGTGTGCAAAAGCGTCAACATGGCAGCCAAGCTTATAATAACTTATGCTAACTTAGAAATGTACGCTTTGAATCCCATATCCTCACTACAAATTTAAGTGCTTTTGTCTCCCTTTTCATCAGGCTATCTGCGTATCATTTCAGCCAACATATCCCAGATTTACTCGCCTGTCCATTAGCTGTGCTCCGGTCATGGAAAAACAGGAACAGGTTTCCCCTGGTGGAACCAAGGATACTACCATTTGCTCTCTTCAGGTTATATTTTTGGGTTCCTCCCACTGGTCTGTTGTTGGCTGCTCCTTTTTTCTCCACTCCAGCTGCTTGGCATCCTTTGAGGAATTGATTTTACTTTTCTGTTGCTAGCAGTCCATATCAGTTATGGTGTCTCTCAGTGTTGTTTGGTGGCAAGGTCCTCCGATCTTTCCAGTTTCTCAGAGGTCATCCACTGCTCACATACTGGAATACCATTACAGCTCTGTGATTCTGTGTGAGTCATTCGCTGATGCTTTCCTCAGTCTTTCCCTCTTCTGTTTCTATTCACTCCTATTTATCCCCCCACCCATTTCAGTCATTGCTTTGTCTCCCTTTTGTACTCTTGTAGTCTGTTTTTGCTATTGTTTGATCTAATTGTCATTCATATTTTTATTTTTATTGCTTCTGTTTTCATTTATAGGTTTCCTCCTGTGAGTAATTGTGTCCATGCTTTCTCTGTATCCTAACTCTCCAGTTCCTATAAGGGATATGGTAAGTATTTACTCTCATCATCGCACATGTGTATGTACGGATAACATGTTTTATTGGGAAAGTTAATTTCAATGTAAATCTATGGCGACTTTAGAACAAGATGAAGGGGCACTTTCAATCTGACATGCAAGTGCATGGTAAGGATTGATATTTGTGGCTTGTCTTGGTACAAATGCATATCTTCACAATAACAAGGCTGTGTGTGATACATGCTCCAGAAGTTTGGGTACACCGACCGAGAGGTCCAGCATAAATAGTATACTAGGGAAGATTTGATAAGTTGAGTTCCAGTGATTCTCCAGAGGTGAAATCTTCTATAGCTTCCAGAGCACGCCATTCACTTGTACTCATGAGAGCGCCAGAGGATGGTGTTTGCTTCCTGTGAGATTTAATTGAACCCTTGACTTTGGTGCCAACAAAAGTAAGAAATAGCAAAATTGAGTCTGGTGAGGTTGTATTTTTTCAAGTAGAGTCAGGTGATCAAAGTCTTTTTTCTAAGCCTCAAAGTTAGTTTCTATAGCAGTACTACTTTGGGGTAAGCACTAAAATAGTCAGCAAGGATCACATGAGCCCAGTTCTCATTATAATAGCATGAAGGAGTTACCATCAATGTGTTCACATGCATATCCACAACACATGGCAGTACCCATTGGTCAACCGGGATTCTCCAACAAAGGAATCAGCTTCGAAAACTCCCAGACCCCCTGCACCCTCTAAGTTATAGGAGGGAAGTTCTAAAGGGATGCACAGACTTCTCTGTCAGGGCTGTTACCAACTTTAGTCCTTTGTTCTTCTGGAGGCTGGCACTATACGCCTTGAAACAAAACCTGGAGCAATGATGTAAGCTGGAGATAAAGTCAGTCTCACTCATTTTACCAGCATGTAGGTTCAATCATCATCTTCAGAAGAGCAGGAATGAGTGCCACATGGGCTTATTAGGTGTACTTACTTCATTGGCATTTGTAGAAGCTCCTTAATAATTCCTAAGCAAGTTATTAGACATCTGCAATAGTATGATTTACCCTAAAAATAGTGGGATTTGTTTTTATGTGAGGTATGCATGAGAAGAGGATTCTGGGAGTTTGCATGCCGTTTTATAGTTTTGTCTACCTCTCTGTTCTCTCAACTCTACTACATAAGCCCCACACCAAACCTCAAGACATGGTGACAATCACATGTGGTAACAGGGGACTAAACAAACTAAAATTTTACCAGCCCTTTCCTAAAGAGGATTGTTGGAAGGTCACACCAACTTGTCAGCTTAGGCCAAACAAGGAAGATGCCAATTATTTTTAAAAAATGAGGATTGGTGCTGAGCAGAAGACAACCCATGGCCATTTGTTTGCGCAAATTTGATTTCTCTGAAGCCATACTGAACTGTTTCTGTATGATTTTCCTCCTTCTTGGTAGAGATCAAAATATGTCATCTCTTATAGCATTTAAATAACAGTCTGGCCTAGTTTTTAGATTAAAAATGTGAAAAATCTAATTAGGCCCTGTATTTCACGTATAGCCATAATAAAACCACTTATGAGAGACACAAGCAATAGTTCAACAAGCAGGCTGATTGCGACCAAAGCTTCAGGAAACATGTTCATAGACAGTGGAGATCACATGTAACTTCTACTATACCTAATAACTGGACACTTCCCTAACAAGTGTATACCGGTAGCTAGTTGGCAAAGTATCAGTCATTAAAAATATGATACTACACAGTGTCTGCCACATGTGACATAACACATGACAATTCTGCACCATTATAGTAGACGCACTGCTGCAGCGGATAAAAGACAATCACTTTAGAAGGGAACATGGAACTGAGTCCTGTTTTACAGGCCCACAACTACTGGGAACTTCAAAAATGCAAAGGGGGGATGAGTAGACCAGAATAAATTCATAACAAAGATCAGTAATAGAAGAAATGAGGAGGATTAGAAGGAGAGGAAAAAAGTAAGGAAAGTTAAATAAGCATCAAATTAAAAACGTTAGAGGTCAGACTAAATCCTGGCCAGTAAAAGTGATATAGTAGTGGGACAACTATGATTTATCCAGAATAGTGTCAAGTTCAAACAAAAGTGAACTGAGGCAGAAAGCGAACATTCCTGTAGGGAAGCTTTTATATAAGAGAGAGAAACGACAAAGCAGTCAGTCTATAGCATAGGAGAAATAAGCAAAAGAAGCAACACTTTATTAAGGAGAAACACAATACTACTGGGCTTGTAATGATATGAAGAAAACTGAGACAGATCAGTATCACCACAACCCAAAAAAATGAAATGTAGACAGAAAGTAGAGAATAAGATTGAGTCTCAAGCCTAATGAAATGAACTATTTGTTGCACACTACAGAGTTTCAAGTCACTAAGAAGATATTATCCTAGGCGATTGTTGAGCCAGAAAGTGCTTAATCAAGAAAGTAGAATGCCATAGCACATTCAGCCAGCAAAGGACGAAACCCAGAAATACTAGAGCAGTGGAGGACAAAGCTAGCGGAGGATTAACCTATTTTGAACACAGAGAAAAGGTGGAACAAACAAGAAAACGATAAAACAAAGTTAGAAAGACACAAGATACATGTCAGCTGAGGTTTAAAATAAGTGCATACCAGAAAAGGAATATAATAAAAATTACCAAGTTTCAAAAGAAAAAGTATGGCATAGAAGTGTCATGTCAGCAGAGGAGGGTTTAAAAGAATATCACGATGGACTCTCTAGAAGAGTTTTAAGACAGGGAACAATCACATCAAGGGTTGTGTAAGCAGGAGATAAAACCAGGGGAAGAGCAGTCTGCAAAATGATTTAAGTCAAATCAGCCTACTAGAGAATGTGAGCTTATAGTGAAACAAAGACGTAAAATGAAAACACACAAGCAGGAAGTAGATAATAAATGGACTAACAAACTGAAGCTAAAGGATCAAGTCACATCAGTCATGTTAGGAATCGCGTGCTATTTATTTCTGAATTAAATCCATCCAGGTCAACACTTTGCATGTATGTCATAGAAATGCTTATCTGCTTATTTATAAATTATCTATAACTTTTCACACTTTGTGTATAGGTGCCTGGTGAAACTCCAGAGTCCATGGGGCAACATTCCAACATTAAAGAGCATATTCATTAAACACTTTGAAACACTGACTCTTACATCCACTGGCATGCCAAATGTACACTAAACCATATCAGTTTAATAAAATGCCTCTTCTTTCTACTATAGTATAGCTATAAAGGGGTCTTGAGAGAGAAGAGCAACATGTCAAAGAAAAAAATAGACTCTATAAAAAGGAGCAAGTCAAAAGAAGGTAAAGGCAAAAAGAAGAGACAGCCAGGATGGGTATGTAAGGATGCCACAAAAAAATGGTGAATACATATATGATCTAGTCTGAAATAGACCAAGTCAAATATAATTCAATAGAATATGACTAATATAATTACATCAGAAGTAGAGTAAGCCGGACGAGGTGGAGTAATGGTGACCCAGTCACCTCCTAGAAAGATCAAACAAGTGAGCAAGAAGAAAATAATCTCAGATGAGGGCCAACTCAGAAGAGACATAACTTTGTAGGACATGCTGCCAGAAGTAGTCAGCCTGTGATGGAATCAGTCCAACGGTGAATAATTCCATGCCATGGAAGATCTAGACAAAAGAGTAAAACTGGAGTAGGAATGCATCCTATGTGAGATAAAATCTAGAGAAAGCTTAACGTAGAGGAAAATGAAACCACAGCACATACAAAAAACATGTGCGCATTCAAGAGCAGACAAAAGAGGAACTAGGAATGGACAGGAGAAGAGTGGCAGTTGGTGGACATGTATAATAAGACAGCGCCTGAATGAACTTGCAACTGGAACTAGAAGAAGAGCTTGTAGCCAGTCGACAAATATACAAACTCCAAAAATCTTACTTAAAAATTGCCCCACACAATATTTTACGTCAGCTTTATTGCATGTCTTAGGAAGAAGATGAAGCAACGTTTGCTATAAACATTGTTTTTCCGCCATATCTTAGAAGAATGGATTTTCGGACATTATTGTCCTAGCAGGAGTCTCCCTGAACACTTAACAAAAGAGTTTGTCTTTTGACCTTTGTATAAACCTCTTTCTCTTGATGATACCCTTTGTAAGCCACAAAGAGAGTTAGAGGGACTGCAACTCCTTTGAACTTTAGTGATGGAAACAAAATTGGCATATCTTGCACATCAAAGGCCAGTATTGAATTTACTTTCATTTCGATTGAAATTCTACTTTCATCCATGGTACAATGATGTCAGTGTAAAGGGATTACAATGATTACAAGTGCTGCATGGCTTGGCAGTTCGGGCTGAACTGTTCCCATGAGGCACAGGGTTTGACTGATTTGCATATGGCCATGTCTGAACTGGGGTGGCAGAGTGGGCTAAAGAATGGTGATGGATCAAACCCAGATCTGTTGACTGGGTGTGAGTGTTTGATTGGTTCTGATGCTCCGTCCATCACCACCCCCTTTTGTACCGCTTTGTTCGCCATAAGTTGGCAGGTTATGCTCAGACGTGAGTCCCTTGCTCACTTTGCCACTGGACTCAAGCAAGCCTGGCTGAAGACGGCTGAAATGCCAGAAACCGGTCCTAGGAAGCTTGTTTCCGGTCCAGGGAAGGCATGCTGGACTGTTCCCATGAGGCACAGGGTCAGACTGATTTGCATATGGCCATGTCTGAACTGGGGTGGCAGAGTGGGCTAAAGAACGGTGATGGATCAAACCCAGATCTGTTGACTGGGTGTGAGTGTTTGATTGGTTCTGATGCTCCGTCCATCACCACCCCCTTTTGTACCGCAATTGTAAACAGGCATTCAGGTAGCAAACGGTCAATAATTTGCAGCTGATGACAATGTAAGTAAAGGGGGAAGGAAAAAACATGACTCAGGCTTCTTGTTTGAACGTTTTCAAAGGATAATGAAGAGAGACATAGAGTCAAGATGCGTTTCTGCAAGATTTGAATAAACTTCATGAAACACTGCCATGTTGTAGGGGGAAGTGCTGTGGAAAACATTACATGGAGCTCCATCCCAGAGCAATTGTTTGCCAGTCCCAAAAGAGCACACACTACCACTACAGCTCTTCTGGGTTTTTAATGAGTGCTATCAGTCAGAAAGCATGCTTTAGGCTATGACTTAAATTAGTGCCTCACACTCTCCCTTTATGTGGTCGATATCTCTAACTTTATAGTTTATCATTGTTTTATGAATACCCTAAAATTCAAAATGAGATACAACCATAAATCTATTCTGAACATGTTTCAAATTCATTTCTCAAAAGTATAAACACTTTTCAGAGATGTCTGTTGGCTCTAGAGAGAGCTGGCAGCTCCCGGATATAGGTTTTCAATGTCTAATTATTGTCAAATATTGATGCACAGTCATCAAACGACCTGAGCTGACCAAATAGATTTATAAAAAATGTACCTATAACTTGAATATTTCTATAAATGCATCAATTGAGTGGCTATTTAAGGGTCTCAAACACGTACATTAACATATGTATTCAGAAATTTTTATTTTAATGAGAAAGGGCACACAAATGATGAATTGAAACTTAGTTTGAGAAACGTTTTTTACATAAAGTTGACTTAAGTTTATTTTGCCATACAACAGTGTTATAATTTAACCCGTATTTCATTACTAAAAGAAGTCTGGTATGACATTTCGACAACTTGTATCAATTATTATAACACTATCATTGACAACACAGAACCAAAACATTTTGCTCAAACATCAAGTAAAAGAGATGAACAGATTGGTTGGTAATAGTTTCCGGTGTTTTGAAACAAGGGCACATTTTTCAAAACGTATTTCTCGTTCATTTCAAGCCCAAGAGAGATGACACCAGGCTCCAATGATCATTGTTTCAATTCCACACTCATTTTCTCCACGTATAATTCTGAAATGGCCATTTTCACCCCAAGACTTTCCCCACGAATTGGCGACAATCTACGGGAAAGAAAGGACACTAAATATCATGTCAATCAGACAAAGTACTGTTTTGCACCAAATTAAAGGATACCGTGTAAGCAAAGATTCAATATATTTTTTTACGGATGAATGATATAAAGTTATGGAGAAACGTACAACAATGATTAGGGCAATTGGAAAAAGTGCCCACATACACCTGCCACAAAAGCAGCCTAGTAAACATAACGTTTGCCAACTGTGATACTCACTGTTTATTGGTAACTTGCACCATACAGGGTTTTCATCAACGGCTAAGTGTAGGGTTGGCTGGAATAGTGTGCCTGAGTATTTTAACACAGTAGGTATAATGTATGGGCGTGAGAATGAGGAACAATGTAAAAGTAAATTGTTTGATATTTCATTGAATGGTTATTACTAAATGCGGATTCGGCATTTCCCCCATTCAACTCTGATCAGAAAGAAACAAACACTCCAGCCAAGAATAATAGCCATGAGATGGACTGGAACCACATTAGCCTAAGACCACCAAACAGCATTCATTGTCCTATATCTAGTGTAGAACATGGCATTCCCATTTAATGAATAGGAGAAGGCACTAAAATAACACGACCAACTTTTCGTTGGTCTTTTATGATCATTTTATGGTAATCGGGTCCAACTAATCAGAAAAGAGTCAATTGTGTCCATCTGTAGGGAGAATACAGATTTCTCCTTATCATCACCATTTTCAAAGGATACATGTATCTGCAAGCAAAACAAACAAACAAGCTGACCTACAATTTCAAAATACATTCAGTAACTGCTCTGTATCCACACACTCAGTGAGAGGAAACTTTCTATGACTCAATCAAATGAAAACCCACATTATATAAATGGGTGTTGTGTGATCGCATTCATATGACCTCCAAGCTTGATGTACAGCACCTAAACAAGGGGTGGTAAACTCTGGTTATGGAGGGCCAGAACAATGCCAGGAATTCAGGATAGGCACAAACTTTTTTTAATGATTATTGTGAGAAAATGCACCTTTTTGCATGCTCGCTCCCACTTGTTTTATAAATTGTGTTACTGCTTTTTAGACTATGTACACTGGGGCATCGTTGTCCAGTGCCCAGTATATTTGCTCTGATCCTTAAAACATGTAACAATTGGCTAATCTCTGTGTAGTTTATTTAACTCTCCTTCAAGGCCACAGTACATGGTGCACAAACTGCTCCTATAGCATTGAAAGGTTAATGTAACTTATGGGCTGCAGCCCTTATTGTGCGATCCACCAGTGAACAAAGAAAAGCAAGGCTTCAGGCCTACCATTGTAGTCTAACAGCTGTAGTTCAAACATGTAGTACAACTTGTTAAAATTACCCTTTTTGATAGGTAGAGAAGCTCCCTCCTAAATATTAGTTAGTCACCCCTATGTAGGCCTTGTAGCCTATAAGATAGACTACTATACCTATATTTTTATTTTTAATAGCTTTTAAAATTCCAATTCAATTAAGTAGTCTGATCTTTAAAAACTATTAAGGGAATGTAACTTTTTAAAAGTTGCCCTTTATTTGTCTGAGCTTTCAGGGGGTTAATTTGCATTTGGTCTTCAGCTACTCTTAGCCAGTGTTCAGCCTTGAATAAAATGGGAATGGGGTGTATGATTACTCCCAGGAGAATACAGTAGGCTGATCTGAATAAGAAGAGATGGTTCATCAGAGCTCAAAAGAATATGCAGGATAGGAGTGGTGCCTCACCTGTTTATACTCCTTGTAAAATCCTTCATGGCAGATCTGTCTGAAGCACATCTAAAGGTTTTGCAAGAACAGACAGGGTGTTAGGACAATTCTTGTGTATGACCTCTTTAGTTGCTGTAGGGTCCTACTTTTGCTCTACCATACTTTTGTTTCTTGTGGATATAGTTCCTGCTTCAAACTGGAATCCAGAGTTAGATACAAGAGGACTCTAGGATTACCGTAGTTCACTCCCCAAACACACCCTCAGCCTTCAGAGCCCATATTTAGTGCAGCCAAAGACTTTCAACACCTTAAAATGTCCTGATACACAATAGTTTGGATCTGTTTGCAATGTAACAAACAATGAACTACTGCAAAAATAGTTCATTAGGTTCATCGAATTAGGGCCTGGTAAACTGGTGTATTTGTTGGAGAGGAACTAATAGTGTCAGCATGGGCCCATGCCCACAGATACAAACACACAGACCAGCAGACGTTCATCTCCGCATCTCTAGATTTGACTTGTACGCATCACAGGGAAAGTATCTGATTAAATACCTTAACCTTGATACTAGCCATATAACACCCCGAGGAAGCCCCAGGCCGGATGGCCAGTGTAAGGGGGCGAAACACGTGTTGGCTGTGAAATGTCCTTCTCTGGTCTTCAAGCACTATGAAATAAACTGGAATCTGTTCCAGAGAACAAGTGATTTGTCTTACTCGTTCTGGCACATCTACATGTTCTGTTCCAGTAATGGGGAAAGGGTCTACAATTGTCAAGAATGAGTAAACCATGCCATATAAGCTCTATTATTACAGTACTTCTAAGGCTCTGGACCCATTAGCCCCCACTTCCAAAACCATGCAGAAATGACTGGACAAGATGGAAGGTAGTCTGAAACAAGTTGCTATTCAGAACAAGGACCTTGAAGCCTCATCGCATAGGATTAACATTTGCAATTCTGGTACAGTGGAAACTGCCAACATGGCCCGGCTGGACGCATTCATGGAGCAGCTCTTTATCAAACTTTTTGACCATTCCTTTCTCCTCCACCTTTGCTGTGTAGCCTGCTCACCACTGCCTGGGGCCGCAGCTGTTTGAGGGTGCACCCCCTTGTTATGTCATAGCACGTCTCCTCAGCTACAGGGATGTGGACGGTGCCCTGCATCTGGCACGGGAGAGGAGTGCACTTCATAATCAGGGTGCCAACATTTCACTATATCCGGACTTTACACCCTCAGTACAGGAGGGTCGCTGCAAATTTAGTGATGTCAAAAACACTCACTGTGAATTAGACCTCCGGTATGTAATGCTCTATCCGGCCCACCAGCATGTGGAGCATAATGGGGAGACCCGTGTCTTTGAAACACCAGCGGATATATCTGCCTTCCATAAAAAACCTATCCTCTAAGACTCACTCCACCCGGTGGACTACGCCTGAGCATATTGTATTGGATGCTTCTCAGCGTTCATCCTCCCCCGTCACTCTGACCAGACATGACTGTTAGAGTCCAGTCTGTGAACTACATATATATGATAAACCTACCAAGTTCTTTGTTATTTGGCACTACCAACTATTCCATTATATTTCTGTATATGTTGCTATGTTATATCTGCGGTTGATTCTTACCAATGTTGCATGGGTCTTTTCATAACTGGACCGGTTGTTAGCTGAGTTGTTGTTACATCCCCATGGTAAACACCAACTTTTATCTAGTGGGATTTTTTTTTCTTATTTTCTTTTTTTGCAATTCATTAGATGTCTTGTTATCTGGTGTGTGTGGGGAGTGAGGGTATTAATCTTTTGTTTTTGTTAATGTTATACTGTCAATCATTCTTTGCTTGCTGTGTAACATGCCACAATTCAGATATCATCACATGCTCCATGCCCATTCTAAACACATTTTACTTTCTCAATCACTATTTTCCAACATGAATAAGGTACTTGATCTATCTTTCATCTCGCTGGTAAAAGTGTTTTATTGCTTAACATTTATGTCCTGAATTTAGATGACCCTGATTTCATTTAAGATCTCTTCGCCCACTTGGATCAGCTGGATGTTGACCTTATAATACTTGGTGGTGATCTCAATATTCTGCAATGTTTATACACTGACGCTACCAGTTTACAACCCAGTGACAAACCCCATGTCCTGGACTTATTCCGACCGATCATTGACATATATCAGCTGCGAGACGCCTGGCACACCTGTTATCTGTCCTCCACACTTTTCACGTTTTACTCTTCCCTGCATTCTGTTTGAATGAGACTGGACTACTGGTTCCTCTCAGCTGATGCCTATCTGTGGGTCTATGATGTTGGGTGTTCTCCTGTGAACACTGTCTGACAACAGCCCTATCCTTCTTCAGCTGCAGATCCCATATGGATATGGCCCGGAACGAACTTGGAGGTTCCATGGTGCAGCTCTCCAAGACCCGGTATTCCGCAGCGAAATTCGCGATTCTGGTATTGAATATACAGCATTTAACATGGGAACGGTCTTGATGCAGGAAACCCTTTGGGAGGCATGCAAAGCTTATATTTGCAGAGTATGTATCTCCAAACACACAGGTATTCCTTGTGATATTCTTATTCAATTAAAACATCTTGAGACTGCTCTGCGGGATATAGATTGTGCTGCCTTTGCTGGTGGAGATCCTTGATTACACCAGCGATCCATCCTGTGGGCAGTGTTCTGTGATCTTGCTGATAGGGAAGTTGAATATTTGAGAAAACACGCCAGGACCCGCCGTTATGGAGGAACACCTGCCCAACTATTGAGCCCAATTCAGCTACATAAATATGTGACTGAGCTACGAACTCTGGAGCGCGTGTTGCGGGCAGAGAGGGAGAATTGGATGAGTTGCAACATTAGTATCAGTGTCTCTATACATCTCATATATCAAACATCCCATCTGAGATTTCCACATATCTTGATTAAGTCACAATGGTGTGGCTTACAGATTGCCAACAGCAATTGCTTAGTGCACCACTGACTGTAGAGGAGGTATTACAGGCTATTAACACCCTTGATGGTTCAAAGGCACCGGACTGGGTGGGTTAACTGGGGCCTTCTATAAGGTTTTTAAGCAGCAACTGGCTTCCAATCTCCTATCTCTGCATAACAAATCTTTAGCCATTGGTACATTACCCCCTACACTTCGCAAGGCTGTTCTTACACTATTGTTATAACCTGGCATAGATCCCTGCCATTGCGCTTCCACCCACCCCTTTTCCTTTTAAATCTGGACAGTAAAATTGTGGCTCAGGTCTTCGCCATCAGATTGTTTCTCTTGATGTAGCAGATCATCTCTCCTTTTCAATCTGGTTTTGTCCCTCATCATTTAACCTCTCTCAATTTATGTACCCTTTGTGTGATACGCAATAAGATATCTTCATCTACACCTGAAGTTGCTGCCTGGTTGGATACCAAAAAAGCATTTAATTCCCTTGAGCTGCCCTTTTTGAGAGCTGGTCTTGAAAAGCTCGGTATTCAGTTTCCTTCATTTTTTATATATCGGATTATGCTTTTATATTCTAACCCTGTGGCCAAGATTCAGGTCAATGGCTCTTTTACTGTAGCATTCCCTATTATGCGAGGAACTCACCATGGTTTTCCCCTGGCCCCCTCCTTTTTATTAGTGTAATGGACCCTGTAGTCTGTTCTGTAAAAGATCACCATGCACATCGGGGACTGCAGCTCAATCATGGCGCCCTTTTGCTCACTTATATGCAGATGATATTCTGTTGTTCATTCCATACCCACAAGTCAATCTCCCCCCTCTGATGCAGGATATTGTTCAGTATGGTAACCTTTCCGGACTCCGAATTAACTGGGCTAAATAAGAAATCTTCCCTTTGACGGATTCTGCTCAACCAGCACCTGTAGACTATCCTCTTAGGTGGGCTGCAGACAGTACCACGTACCTCGGCAAACAACTCCATTGATACAAGGACTAAATTATACAGCCTATTTATGGTCCTGCAATGGAGGATCTTGCTACTCAAGTGAACTGTTGGGTTAAATTGCCCCTCACAATGGCCGGGCGTGTGGCTATTATTTTAAATGGTCATACTTCCCTGCTTTCTATACCTTTTCAAAATATTCCGATCCTCGTCACAGACCTTCTTCCATTCATTGCGCAGTTTCCTTTTGCACCTGATCTGGGCTGGAAGTCGTCCTCTTGTCCTCTGGGATACTCTCACTCTCCCTTAGGACCACAAAGGATTTAGGGGTTCCGGATCTTTATCTATATTATCTCTCTACTTAGTGCCAATACACCCATTAATGGTGATGTTCCATATCTTAGACCGGAGCGGGAACAGTTGGATGGACTTTTTCATTCACTGATATTGCCAAAGGGCATCCCATTGGACACCAGCAATGTCCAGACCGTGTCCATGACTTGTTGGGCATGGTGTAGAATGCAACGCGTCCGGGCCAGTGGTCTCCCTCTCCATGATAATCCATGGCTCCCACTCACACTGACAAAATTAATGTAACACACACTCTGCCGACATAATTTATCCACCATGGGGAGTATTTTTCCTGAGGGTCATCTCTTCATCTTCCGGAGACGCTATAATAATTTACGACCACTTCTTTCCTTTTACCCATTGCCTCCTGAGGATTTTCCACCAATGACACTCGGGAACATGGCAAGGATGGTGAACATCTGACTCCTAGATTATACCATTTGTGCATTACTATGAAACCTGACACTACCATACGGGTGCAAGCAGTCTGAACAACAGAACTGGGGATCTACCTCACAGATAAGATCTGGGCATATTTTTGTTTGCAGACTCAATGTATTTTGATTAACAATAGTCACAGACTGTTACATTTTAAAATCCTCCACCACAGCTATCTCTCTCCCCCATGGACATGATTAAAATTCAACCCTGCTAGATCTGATCATTGTACTAAGTGTAATACCCTTGGGGCAGATTTTGCACACTTAACTTGGACATGCCCAGTGATTTCTGTATTAGAGGTTTCTGTCTTCTCACAAATTTTCGCCATGACGGGCATAGAACATCTCGCCCTCCTAAGATACACCAACGAAATACTGGACCCCATGCGTCTACTCACCTCCATGACCCTTTTAATTTAATTGGCAAACGAGAGATCGCACTCCCATGGGGCAACAACAAACCACCCACTTCCTTGGAGTGGCTCAAAAGCATGACCTACTGTGATAGTGTTAGTGAAGATTATGCCTCTTCTCAGCCTCACACGTGTTGTGATATTTGTCTGCATTTTCATGAATAGCTCTGTAGCCTTGAACAGGATTCTACTTATTAGCTTACATTTCCATTCTTCATTCCTATTGATTTTCTGCTGGCCATATTCCATTTCTTTACAATGTATAATTCTGCAGTATGTTGCCACTTCAGCTTCATGTGATCATATTTCAAAACTGTTAATGTAAACTCATGATTTGCCTTGGTGATGTGATTCTTGACAGCCTGCTACTGTTCTTTGTTTGCTATAATAAAAAAAATAATAAAGACAATAAAAAAAAAAGAAAACAATGGAGAAGCCTGGAGCTCCAACATTCCAATGTTGTCATTCACAGCTGTTGCTGTGAACAAAGGCCTCACAGAGTCTCAGGCTCTATGACAGCTTTATTTTATTTATTAAAACATTCTGCCCTCTAGTGACGAAATGTTCTAATAGCCTTATAGCCCTCTGTAGCTGGGCTATATCAGCATTGAAGTCCCGCTCCCTTCAGCTCAGATCTTTAACGCTTGAGCGGTCCTTTAATGGCCAGTATAGCCCACTAGGGTGAGCTATAAGGCTATAACAGGGAGGAATCACATCAGGCATTAATATGTAAATTGGCAATAAGTAAGAGTCATTAACATGTATAAGTTTGTTTATTGGAATTGAGGTATACACTGACCATCTGTGTACTTCAAATGACGTCACATTGTGTATATATATTAGTGCCTTAACCTCCCTTGGAGTCCATGGATGGACATTATATACTCAAAACGTTCAGTCCATAGTCTATGTATATAAAAATCAAAAGTATATTAATTTCGACAAGCTAATATATCGTGTACTTTATGAGACAAAATGAAACTGGGATAAAAATCAATGCATTTTACTGTTCAGTACATTAGGAATTAAAAGGGAATGGCATTTGTAATGTAATATTTATGGAAATGTAAAAGAAAAATTGCACTTTATTTAATGTATTATACCTTTGTGTCAAAAGCTCAAACATTTTCTCCACACGAAAATGAAATGGTAAGTTTGTTTATGAGAAATTTGTGATGTACTTCAAAGTAGCTTTCAAATGACAGAATGTCAATGCATTCATTATAAGAAGAGATACTCCAGATAAGCCCTTTGTGCACAGGATGTAACAAAGGAGCAGTGACACATGTATGATGTTTCCATTAGGTGCTGAAATCTCAAGGTCACACTTGCTTTTCTAAAGAGAGACACAGAAACATCTTTAAAAAGGGCCCGATGAACATTTAGAAAATTGTTTATCTATAAACTACGTGCAGAGTTGAAGTGCATTTTTACCACCTATCAGTTACCGAGCTTTCTGAGGAAATGAGGAAAAGCTTACTTGACAATTGATCAGAATTATGTACTACATGACAAAGGCATGCATATTCTTAAAAATGGCACACTTTGGCGTTCTATTTTAATGGATTACTTTAGGTAGGGCATGTTAGGCTTTTATGTGTCTGGGTCAGATGCATTAGTAGTGCTACCAGTGTAAGTAGATGATGTCATCCTGTTATCATACCAAAGAACTACTTTCTTACATGGGGCATAGCAGATGACTACTGCCTAACATGTAACCATGAACTGACCAATCGGTCATATATATGTGGGTAACATCAAGGCCTTTGCTGCACAATAATTTTCACACTCTTTGTGTCATTGAAAAATGTATAAATTTCCAGGAACACGGAGGTATTATTCATGCAAAAATTATATTTAATGTACCTCAAGTCAGATAACTTAAAATTTTGTGGACCGTCCTGACAAAGAACTTCCTGTAACAAAGAGTATCTCCCTGTGGTCCATTACGGAAATAGAAAAAAAGGTTTATGCTTTTCATAAAAAAGTTTTATGCAGTATATAGTTTCTATAGCGCTAGAATACCCGTAGGCGTCTTGGCACTGACTTTAAGATTGCTGGTGTAGCATAAGGACATAGAGAAAAAAAGAAACTACAGAGATGTATATAGCCAGGTCTTTAACAACTTTCTATAGAACAGTACATTTGAGGCTTCCTTGATATCTTGATATGTAGCGTGTGCATTCCAAACGTTTGTGGCTCCCAATACAATGCTCTTTCCTCTCCAGGTCAGTGGCGTAGCAAGGTCAGGTGGTACCCCGTGCAGAAAATATCTTGTCACCCCCGACTTGACAAAATGGCAAAAATTTGTGTTCAAAACACATATTTTTGCCATTTTGTCACCCCTCTCAGTGAGGACACCCGGGGCAGCCCGCACCCACCGCCTCCCCTTCCTACACCACTGCCCCATGTTGCTCTTTTGAACCTGGAAGGCACACAAATTTGGCTTAGTTTGGGGGTACGGTCCTACCTGGGGTATACCATATAAAAGTCTGTTGAAAAAAGGGTAGGCCATGCAGCGCTTTATAGGCGATGCAGAGTACTTTGAAAGTTATTCTATGTCCAATGGGGAGCCAGTACAATTGTCTTATTGCATTAGAGGTCAAGTGATGTTTAGGGATCTTGTAAAAAGCTTATCAGCTGCGCTCTGTAGAGGTTGCAATCTCATTATTATTAATTGGTTGGCAGAGAAAAGTAGTCAGTTGCAGCAATCTAATTTATTCATGATCAAAAATGTGACAGGGGTTTTTTGGAGATGGCATAGAATGAAATTTATTATATTTTTAATGGTCATCAAGGTAAAAAAGATAGAAGAGGTCAGTGAATTAATGTGATCTGAGAAAGAAAATCTATCATCCATCATGACCCCCAGATTATGAACTTTCTTTACAAGGGACAGTAAAGAGCCCAGACCTTGTGGCAAGTGGGAGGGGGTCCAGAAGAAGGTGCAAGCACCAAACAGTAATACTTCCGTCTTTGCCAAGTTGAGATTTAAACAGTTCGTATCCACCCATATTTTAATTGCCTGCATAATGCTGTTAAACCTGGAGCCAGTATAGTTGTCATATTTAGCCACGAGAGACGACAATCTAAGTGTCATCTGCTTTTGACGTAAGGGAGAATCCAAATATTTTTATGAGGTCAGCTAGTGGGAAGGCATATACATTAAAAAGGGTTGGGCTGTGCGTGGAACCCTGTAGGACCACTCATGGAAGCAAAAAGGTGTGGGAGAAGAAAGGGTTCATACTAATCAATTGCTCACGGTCCTGGAGAAATGATTTCAGTAGTGTCCGGGCCGTGCCCGAGCTTCCTAAATTTGAGAAGCAGTCCAACTGGAATAAGTAATTAACAGTAATGAAGGCTGCTGAAAAATCAAGCAGAACCAGTGCTGCTCCTTTTCCCTGGTCAGCTGCCATTCTAATCTCTTCAGTAACCTTGAGTAGGGCTGACTCGGTGCTGTGACCAGCGGGAAACCCAAATTGAGTGGAATCAAGAAGGTTATTACGTTTGATGTACTCCATAAGCTGAGAATTAATTATTTTTAAATTATTTTGGCTGGGAGGAGAAGGCGTGAAATCAGGGCCATTGGTATTATGATCTTTGGGATCTAATGAGGCTTTTTTCAAGTGTGGAAATATCAATGCTTTTTCCATGAAGTAGGAAATATGCCCGAGCTAAACATAAGTTGAAAGATGAGAGTAAGTACTGATTACTGAATAAAGTATATTTCATGACATACAAATATGCTTTGAAGTTGAATGGGTTTGAAGCTGTGATTAGCTAACCATGCTCCAGCTTGAGTTTAATGAATATCAAAAAAAAAATTTAATATTCAGGATGTCAATGTCAATATGAATAACAATACATTCATATATAAAAAAGAGGTTGCATCTTTATTGGCAAATTCGCCCGTTATGAACTCTACATCAGCCCCGACTCAGAAATATGTAGTCAGGCAGGACCAAGGTCACTGATAGACAGGTCACAGGTGGGGTGGCATGCAGCTGACAGACAAATGCGCAAACAGGAAACCCCAGATCAATCCCACAGATAGGTACAGCAACACTACAATGGTCCAGGGAGATTGACCCCTATAAAGCACGAATGGCTTAAGGAGTTCTTGCGTTCCCAAAACACAATAAAGGCAGATGCCAAATGAAGTTAGAAACACAAAGCCAATTAGGACACAACACACACAGTACATTCAGTGATCACGTGCTCCAAATGCCGGACATCTGGACACATTACCCATTGACCTCATCGTGTCCACGCAAGGTTGAGGCTCATCTGGATTCCTCATCAAATACATTAATTTAAGGCTCTAAAGGCAGTGGTTTACATTCCTTACCAAAAAATGATCGCATGAACTATTTTATTGCATTCAATGAATTGTAAAAAAACCTATATCAGATCGATTGTAAGTTGAGAAAGTCCACAGCCCCAGTGGATGGAACTGTTCTCCCTGCCGCACTGTTTAATCAAACAAACTGTTCCTGTTTTGCCAAACCCTTCTTGTCTCTTGTTTTTTCAAGGTATTTCATGTTCAAGCACCTAGTTAATTGTATGTTAAAGAAAAAAATCTATGACAAAATAAATCTTCTAGAATGATAGAGAAAAGAAGTGGAATGTTAGAACAATGTGGAGGATAGCTTAATACAGTTCATTCAAAAAGTCTTTATTTATGATTATTCATCTTAAAAGACATACTATACAAGTCAATTTAAAAGCAGCAATCAAGTTAATACATCATAATTAAAATGTGATGACACAATTCATAAAATGTAAAATGGTCATAAAATCAGCTTTATAAGTAAAATGGAGGGAGCAAGTTGGGCTACGAACCTCCGCTCCTTTCCCTGATTGCCCAAGACCAACTAAGAAATTTGGCTACACCAACAATAATTAAGTCTTTGTCACCAATTTTTAACAGCCTTTTAGCAGACAGGGCAGAGGCTGTGCCCAGTGAGCGACACAGGGGTTTGAGCCATGTGTTCCTAGGTAATTGGTAAGCTGGGCAGACATAGAGGAGATGGCTTATGTTTTCAGAATGCTCAGGGCAGAACGGACACCTGTCTCCCAGGCCTATTTTCCATTTTCTGGTAAAGTCCCTTAAAGGGAGCGTTTCCACCCTGAACTGATGAAACAGCCTACGATCTCTGGGCTTTGTGATCAGGTCCCAATAAGCTTCAAGAGAGGGTTCGTCTTTAAAATCCAAAAAGGCTCTGGTCAAAGGAGAGTCCAATAGTATGTTGATCCTTCTTGATTTGACCAAACTCCAGAAAGCCACTCTTAAGTCCGATTTTGATGGGATAGCAGTAGATGACGGGGAAAACCAGAGGTCTCTCATGCCCATATCTATAAGGAGGTTTTTGATGGTTTTTAGCCATGAAATCTTATTGTAATGGTCCAACCCCCTAACTTCGAGTAGGGCCTTAGAGAATTGGATTAATTCCTGATTCGACCACAACCTTCTCCAGAAATATAACATTTTTAACTTGACGACTTCCTCAATTGGGTTGCAACCAAGATCAAACAAAAGAGGAATTCGTGGGGTCGATTGTGGGAGTCCTACTAGCGATCTAAAGAATTTGTTCTGGGCCAGTATTAGGTCTGACAAGTTGCAATTCCCCCAGATTTCTGCACCGTATAAAACGGCTGGGGCTATTTTCGTTGAGTACAACTTGATTACTGGGGCTATAGGTTTGCTGATGGATAGCCTGTGTTCTCTTAATAAAGCTCCCGCCAACTGAGAATGTTTTAAAGCCAGAAGCTTCATCTGGGGGGCCCAGCTCATTTTCTCGCCAATGGTTATGCCCAGATAGGTGAAGACCTTGGCCTGTTCTAATGGCTTCCCCCCCATGGACACTTTTGCTGTAACATCACCTGCCCCATGAAGGACCATGAATTTAGTTTTGTCCACATTAATCTCTAACTCATGTTCGCTGCAAAACGCCTCAAAGCGATGTAACGCCCGTTGTAGACCCTGACGGGTTTTAGATAATATCAGGGTGTCATCAGCGAACATGAGTAGAGGGACCCTTTGTCCATCTAATTTGGGTGCGTCAGTGGGATGGTCCTCAAAATAATGTACTACACCGTTAATAAATAATGAAAACAGTGTGGGTGCCAGGACGCACCCCTGCCGTACTCCCTTCTCAACCTTGAATCTATTAGTGACTTCGCCAGGGTTCCCCCACCGGACCTGGGCATAGTTAGAGCTGTGGAGCTTGACCACGAAGTCAACTAACTCCCTGGGCATCCCTAACCTAAGTAGGACGTCCCAAAGTTTGAATCTTGGGACGAGGTCAAATGCGGATTTTAGGTCCACAAAAGCTGCAAAGATAAGACCCTTGCCCAACAAAACCTCCTTCCAGTAAATTAAAACAAATTTAAAAACCTGATCCAGTGTCCCCATGCGTGCACGAAACCCTACTTGGAGGATAGATAAAATCTTATTATCGTCAATCCAGCTGTGTATTCTGCCTAAAATGACACGAGCGATAATTTTTTGCAGTGCATCAATGAGGCTTATTGGCCTGTAATTCCCTGGGGCTGCACGATCTCCTTTTTTATAGATCGGTATTATTTCTGCGCCCGACCATGATTCGGGGAAAGAAGTTCCCCCGGCCAGGGAATTCATTAAGTTAGTGATGTAGGGGACCCAAAGATCTTTATCCTGTCTGAACAGGTCTGCAGGAATGCAGTCAGGACCAGGGGCCTTGCCGCTAGGTATATTTTTTAAAACCGCTTCAATCTCCTTTGTGCTAAATCTTAATGGAGCCTCTATTTTGGTTTGTAAAATTGCGGGACAAGGAGTTCGAACTGGGCCCTGTTGGTATTGTGCCTTGAAGTGGGCAACCCAACTATCAGGTTCCACATTGTTGTTTGGGGCTTGAGGCCTTCGTCCATCTCCCCGCCTTATTAGGTCCCAAAAATGGGACATATTCCTGCCTTTACAGGCTTCCAGCAGGTCCTTCCAACGTCCCTCATCCCACTCTTTTTTTGCATGTTTTATGGTGGATTTGTAATTGATCCATGCCTGCTTAATCAAATCGTAGGACCTAGATTTAATAGCAGACAAGAGGGCTTTGTGGGTGGACCTACAGTGAGCGTTATACCATGTAATGGGCTCATGTTTCTTTTTACTCCCCATGGGTTTTATGTTAATGAAATATGGCTTAAGGCTATTTATGAGGTCCGAGTGGATTTTTGGTAGTTTATCATTAAGGGACTCTTGTGTGTTGCAGGTGTTTATTTCGCCCAATGCACTTGATATCAGGGCCCTTATACCTAGCACCTTGGTCTCGTCCAGTGCCACCTTGTCCCATTTAACTCGTCTAAAGTCGTTGCCAATTATTATTGGGGCACCACTTTTTATCGGATTACCACTGGTCTGTTGTGCAAATCCCTGAATATCCACTGTCAAATCAGTGGATTGTGATCACTTTCTGGCCTAGTTTGTATAACCATGTCAGACACGATATACCAGATTTCCAGGTTGACTAGAATGTAGTCGATTCTGCTTTTCGTTCGACCGTTGTTAAAGGTCGGTGCACCCTGGGCATCAGATTTTGTTCTTCCATTCACTGCCCTAAGACCCCTTTCCAGACACATCCCTTTGAGCTGGAGCGCAGCCTCGGTCCATTTATTTATTGGTTTGGAGGTTAGCAAGGGGATGCCCCAAAGGGCATCTTCCTCCTCACTCAACTTACCATCATCGCCATCCAGGGGTTCAAAACATGTATTAAAATCCCCCAGGATGATCAGGTTGTTTTTAATGGAACCTTCCGTTAAAAGGGATTCCAATACTGTAATGGTCTGGGAGCTCTTTCCGCCCGCTTGTTCCCTGGCATAAACATTGACTAGGGATAGTACTGGCCCATTCTGGAATTTTAATTTAATAGCCAGGATGTCCGGGTTATCTATTGGAATTACTTCAATAGAGACCCCAGGAATTTGTCTAACCCAAATCGTCAAGCCCCCTACCGGTCTTCCCCTAGGTCCCTTTCTCGCGGGTCTTGAAAAATTCAAGTATCCGACGTTGTGTATATTCTCTACAGCCCATGTTTCCTGAAAGGCCCATATATCCACATCATTAACTAGGGTTGCCCAATCATCTATGTCGACCTTAGATTCCAGGCCGGCGATGTTCCAAGAGGCAATGGCCATGGAATCGTTTGTTGCTGGGTTGGTCAAGTTCCCTGCATCATGTAAATGCACAACAGGGAGTCTATCGGGGCTTGATTGTATTATATGAAATGCCCTAGATTGGGCAACGGGCTTTGGCTGTGGAGGTTGGTTGCTTATCGGGGCCTCTGGGGTAGTGATGATTGCACCTTCCCTGTATGCTCTTAGGCCCCCTGTTCTTTGTCAATCTATGTCTCCAAGAGAAGACAATGCTTCAAAGCGATTTTTAGATACAAATCGTTGCTCGGGGCCTGATATAGCTTTCCCAAGGAGGTCATTTATTTGGTGTCTTACAGTGTCCTGTTTATAAAAATACCCCAATGGCAATACCTGGATTGATGACCAATCGCATGATGGGTGTCCAGTGGATTCAAGGATATCATAAACCAAATCCGGTGACCTAAAGCTTAGAACCACACAGTCCCCAGCAAAAGATTTTTCAGAGTGACCTACCCAATCTATCCTTCTAACCATTTTAAAGTCCCTATGCAGTCTATTGCCTAAGTTTGTCATTTTGTTTAAATGATGCAGGGCTTTGTTCTTGAGGGACGACAAATGCTCTTGTGTATTATGTGGTAATACGGGCACGTTTGCCAAGATAATAGTGTAAGGGGTTGCTTGGGGTGGCAGATGAAGAGAGGGGCACCTGGGATAATCGCCTGTCTTATTGTTGGTAGCCTGACCACGAGTCTTCACAAGGGTCGAGGTTCCGTTGTTCGTTGGAACTACCATGGTGGGTATAGGTGGCTGTGGATTTGCCCTGACTACCCCCTCTTGTGCACCCACATACCCCATTCGGTCTTGGGAAGGATTGCCCCTAGTTTGGTTGTCTTGATTTACCTTGGCAGATAACGTGGATAGAGGCGCCTCTGCTGCTGCCTCTGTACGAGATTGAAGCGAAGCCGCTGCCGCTGTGCAAGCGCAGGCCTCCTCTATTTTATTTAACCTTAGGATTACCATATCAAGGCGTTTGCATATTGGCTCAAGAATGGAGGCTAGCTTTCCTTCTAGAAGCGAGATAAGATCCCTCGATGATAGTAAGGGGTTTACCGCTACGGGGTCGCTAGCTATGACTTCGTTGAGGGAAGTATTTGGGTCGCCTAAGGCAGGAGTGTTGGCTGGGTCGTTATTAACGGATGTGGCAGAGGCTTTTGATTTGGATCTAGTGATTTTGGGTGTATGGCAGCCCTTCTTAGCCTTTGTGTGTTGGTCCTTAGCAATTTTCCCTGCAACTTTCGTTCCCTTAGTCTTCGCCCTTACAGATCTGCTCTGGTTGCTCTGAGTGGTAGGAGCGGGGGGAGATACAGGAACAGTTAGAGCATCACTATTAGCTGTGGTCAGGGACTGGTCAAGGGAGTCGTTTGAATGCCTTAACGGGCTGGGAGCATAAAGTGGGGTGTTAGAAGTGAGCCCCCCACCCAATAACCTAGGATCCAGTGATAATCTTCTCTCAGTGGCCTCGATTTCGTGTATCAACACTGATTCTGCACGTACTAGGAAAGCATCTAGAGTACCTACTACCTTGTCTCCAGCTTTCCATTTCGGCATGTTAGCGTTAGTGGAATTGTTGGCTAGAGGCTCAGCACGACTCAATAACGTACCCCCGAGGTGCCAGGCCAATATATACGGCAGGGCTAACAGAGAATAACGGGGGATGGCCCAGCCCCCGTCGGCCCCGGACGGCCACAGACGGCCCGCCCTCTGCCCGGGCTCAGCCCGGCGACGCCCGCGCGCGTCCCGCGACGCGGAGGGAGCCTTGCTCTAAGTAGCGCCTCCGTGCGCGATGTCCGGCGGATGTGGGCGTGGCTGGGAGGGATGCTGGGTCCTGTAGTTGTCTCCCTACTCCCAACTGCGGCCTCGAGTGTTAGAAGGAGGCGGCGGGAATGCTGGCGTCCAGGAGAGTATGCGGGCTGCTCACATGAGCCCAGGTAGGAGCTGCGCTGTCTTCCGTTTGGTAGATTTGCTCCGGAATGACCCCCAATAATACAGTTACTATCATTCACTTGTACCCAATAAGTCTCAAGTAAGTTTAAAAAATAGTGGCAAAGATTACCGGAAAATGATGAAACTTTTTTGTTAAGAAACAATAATCATAGAATACTTACACTGCACTTATTTCCCAAAATACACATGGACTGAGATTAACCACCTGAAAGACCAGTACTCTTTCCGCACAGTAGTGTGGGGTGTAAATGTACTTCTGATATAGGTACTCCCAATGTAGTAGCCACATTGTAATGACTCCTGATGCACTTACCTATGACGCAATGACAGATAACCATCTAAACTCCCCTATCTAATAACCATCCAAAACATACTTTTTAAAGTAGGAGTCATTAGCTTCTTGGAATAGTCAATGGGCCTGTAAGTCATACAAAGAGTATCGGTAGGCCCAAAGTCCCTAGTTTTATCTAAGTTGGAGAACAGGGCCCACAGACATCAAAAGAATGATGATCTCATCCCACATTCAAGGAAAGAAAATTGTATTGGAACTGTGAACAGGGAGAGGTTCTTTGTCAAATCTTGCAGACACAATGAATGACACCCTTGTCAATAAAAAAAACAGATAAGTGACAGAGAGCTAGCCAAGAAAAAAAGCAGGAGTTACAAGAGAAAAACAGTGATCTGTACAATGGAAAATGGCTTTACTGTAGCTGACACACAAAAGCTTAGGGTCTTTAAAAGGGACACACAAATCATCATCGCTTTCTCCCTCAGACCCTTCTCCAAAACCCTTAGGAGGAGAGGAATAAAAAGGAATGTACAGGGAAAACCCAGAGGCCAAGGAAAGGAAAGCTCATTATACTCAAGAGTCTGGGAAACACTAATCTGGGCACAACTGGGGAAGGAAAGCAAAAAGATCCAGACAGGGGAGGTGAATCTAGGCTATCAGCTCAAGAACACCAAGGTGGAGAGAGTGTTGGTGATTACAAGTGGAAATAAAACATGCTGACTTGGACCATCCAAGAGTTATTTTCTGTTCCAGGTGATGTATTCCTCTTATGGAAAACAGATATTCCAGCCCGCTTGGTCATTCACAAAAGTCTCTATTCACTAGGTTGTCCCTGCCGACCAGATCAATCTTCCACCATGCTCTCCAAACTCTAGCGAGATGAGTACTGACCCACAAAGAGCTTGAGATGATAGCAAGCCCTGATGACAGCAGCCATTGTAGATTCCATGAAGCCATAAGCAACTCTTGGCAGAGGAAGTTTAGATAGACAATTACCAGCAACACTTTCATGGTCTCTCAGATAGAAGCCATTCTCTCTTCTGGTAGGAAGGCAGTTCCCAGTGAAAAGTTGTTGATAAGCACGGATGAGGTGAGATTTCTCTACACGCAGAGTAAAGTCTCCTTTCAACCTGTTGCAGAGCCTCTTGGTTTCTGACCTCATCATATAAAAAAAAACTGTAAACACCTGAATCCCCTCCAGCTGAATAGAAGCCACCAAAAGGTAAAACAGCTTAGTAAAGACACAAGTTGCTGCTGACAGGACAAAACTGACCCATTCAACTGATAGTGGCAGGAATTTGCAACAATTCCCAGGAAGCACTGAGTGGAAAGGTAGACTGCTGCATGATCATTTAAAAAAAAAAATTCCTGATGAACTGAAAAAACTCCTATTGAAAAAGCATTGAGTAAACACCTACACCCTAACAATTCTGGTGCACTGGTTTGCTGGAGGCTCCGGCCAGGATTGACGTGGTTCCTTGTAGTCAGATCTGGTGGTATGTCTGTAGCCTAGGAATGGATTTCAGTCACATGGAAGTGACGTTCAAGAAAGGTTTCTCAAAACTCAAGAAGCTGTCCCTATGGAAGAGTGTAGAACTTTTAGAGGACTTGGGAAAATGCCGATCTTACAATATTGAACTACTTTGTTTTTGTTCCCGACTGGAGATGATATAGCAAATGCATTGGGACAGTATTTGCAGTGGCTGTTGGTGGTACAGAGAATTGTCTACAACTAAAATACACCCATTCAGCCATGGGCCAAGGCACAAAAAGAACATTTGAACTCAGGACCCCTAGAGAGGTCACTGAGAAAGGAAAGACATGTAATTGGCAGGAACAAACAAAAGGGCTAAAGGATATTCTTTTCTTCACCTGTTTTCTGAATGATTAAGAAGATTCAGGCACACTCACGCTTGAATCCTTAATGAGCCTGTAGTTTACAAGTGCTAACATCTATCCACCTTCCACATTTTCATCCAAATTTCCAAACACCTGGCAAAGCAGCAAAGATTTTGCCAGAGGACCAATAAATGTAAAGCCTAGCAATTGTCAGGAATATTGCCAGTAGTTCTATTCATTCAATGGCAGCAATACCCAGATGCAGACATGTGAAGAAGAACTTGAAACCTTCACTTGTATCTGAGCAGCATAAATAGCCTAGTTTCCAGACCTAAAGGAGAAATTGGTACATTCAAAAGAGCATTTCAACAGCTCTTGCACATTCTTTTATCTAGTCCAGCAATGCAGCTTTCTCATGAGCCAAGAGGAAAAAAGATGCCATACTGGAAAGTATATAGTTGACCATGGCACCCTGTCGCAATTGATACTCAAACACTGGCAACTCTTCAGGCAAGACCTAGAAGTATGTGCCAAAACTCTTCCTCATATTAAAATAAAAGTTTCCTGCTGAAAAAGAAAACTAAGAGGAATCTGTATACATACTCACCTCATGGTAACACCTGGCAAGCTAAGGGGAAACACCCAAGGCGAATTTGATCATGGTGGGCTTAGTGAACTGGGGCATGGCTTCTTAAATGCCATGGAGTAAAGACACGCACAAGCCACACCTAGTTTTATACTTTTGAGCGGTAACTCCGGGTCATCATTGGCAGCCACAGTCTCAGATAGAGCATTTCCTTTAGGTTTGTGCCTACCAACTTCTCTTATTTGTATTTGCATTGCTCTTTCCCGCTACAGTTTGTTCTCAGCTATTCTGACCCGCTCTCTTTATTTTTTCATATCTAGTTGCCTGGGTAGCTTCTTAGGTGCACTACATAATTATTTGCTTCTTTTCCTCACTGTGCTTTATTTTATACTTGCCTCATTCTCCTCCAGGATAAAAGTTGATTCCTGATCTTTCTTGAGTTTGTTATTGAGTTTAACATAGAATAGGCAGAAGAGGTATCCAATGAATGAATTACTGAGAAACGTCCGCTTTGCAATAAGGATCTTTCAATGATACACTCAATGTGTAGTCATCTTTTTCTAAAACAATGCTGTCTATTCTGTTACAAAATTTAACTATGAAACTCTTGAGCTTGCAAAGCTGGAGCAAACTGCAACCAAACAAATGTTTCTCTATCCCTAAACCATCCCTCTGAGTTCTGTGGTTACAATGTGTCTTCTAGTGTTGACTCAGAGTTTAACAGAATGGAGCTTTGGCTTTGATTCAATTAGCTTTTCAGCAAGATTTTTGACATACAGGAAATAGATGGGGGGATCCACTCTGGCCCATCTTTCACCTCATTGATCAAGATACCCTGAATTACACTGAGCAAGATGCCCTGTAATCCACTCTGGTCCACATCCTTTCACTCACTGATCAAGGTACCCTGAATTACACGGAGCAGGATGCCCTAGAAAAGAAGGGAATCAAGTGCAGGAGTATTGACTTTTTTTGTAAATCTTATTCCAGCACCCAGAAGCCCAGCATGCACCACACATCCACCAGGGCCGCCATTAGCTGCATCTCCTTTACAAATGTATGATTTTGCAGGAGATCATGATTGTTATCAGGGTTTCCTTACATTATCTAGCACTTGGAGGAGGAGAACCAGGGGCACAATCTCAGCCACAGGAGCCACCTCTAGAAGGTAGAGGATTTGATCATTTTCATCCATCCATGCCACCCACATGTTATTCTGTAGAAAGGATGTGTGCGTGCAGCCTGGTAACCAGACAGGGTAGTCTCATCAGACTCCACCATGTAGCACCAGGCAACATTTTGCAAGTCTAATCCCAAAGTCAACAATTCCACTCAGTTAGAGCCCGGAGCAGCCAAATGTGGAAAGAACCTGCCAGAGCATTGACAACAGAAATACCTGCAACATCCCTCTTATGAATAATATGAGTGGGGTGACCTCAGCCCTATGCAGCACCAAAACTCTTCAGTCTAGGCACTTGAGGTGCAGTGAACATTTGCATATGCATAAAAAGTTGCAAAATTGAAATAAATGACAACCTTTACCTTATTACGACGAGTCACTCTAACTGAAAACAGGAGTAAACATGAGGGACTGTATTAAGGGGCATAGCCATAATGTAAAAATTAATTAAAGGCCTAACAATGATGCAGAAAATGCAAACCATCCTTAATGCAAGTTACACTATATAAGGTTATCTATCTCTGAGTGAAGGCTCACTTTAATTATGTAATGAATGTGATGAAAGTGATGAAGTAAACATGAGTGGTAATGTGCCAGTATGTAAATTTGAAACATTTGAGTGTCCATTTACAATATCTGAGGAACAAATACAAAGGTCCGGATTGACAAAGCCCCTACGTTGCCCATGCATCATGGAAGACGATGCAGGCAACGCAAGGGCTTAATTGAGATTAACCAAGCCAAGCAAAACCAGCTTGCGTGACTCTGCAAGGCTTAATAAACCCAGAGTGATGCAAGGCAAATTTAAATCACTACCATGCGTTACTCTGTGTTGTGAAGGCATTACGTGGATGGAGTGTGGGCATTCCTACAAATCCACCCATGGTTTCTGGTACAATCCCAGATTTTCTAAGGTCAGTAAGCCTAGTATTGTGTCAAAATGATGCATCTTCCCAACAGAGGCATACCAAAGTAAAATATCTTTAATTCTCCTTGTTATTTCCTCTTTTGATGTTTTTGTGCAGTAAGGTGTTCCATTCCTGCACAAACACAATCCTGCCAGTAACACAGGCACCCTTGCACATAGTGCAAGGGTGCCTGAATTGGTGTTAGGCAGCACTCAGTGCACCAGCACATTGAGAGAGCAGAGTTGCTTTGCTCTGTGGCGTTGCGTGACAATTTGATGAATCTGCTCTCAGTGCTCCGGCTCAGGGAGAATGCATGAATGTATAATATCTCAGTAGATACAGTGCATTCCTGCTCCCTCCTTTTCAGGCAGCACAGTGCAGCAAATTGTCTTGCTGCATTGTGTTGTGTGACAGTTTGATAAATTTGCCCCAAACCATTTATATATTTGCATGAATGACATTCTAAAGTGATACAATATTGTCATATCTTGATGACTGAAGCATATACAATTGATTTCATGGTATTGCTGCATTCAGGAAGAGTGTATTGATATTAATACTAATACTAACATTTAACATACATCAAATTGAGTAGATTTCAGTCCGAATCCTTATGTGTTGCTAAAAACTAGGGGTAAATTTCCCATTCTTTTACACAATGCAACACAGCAAGACAATTTGATGAGCTGTGTTGTGTAAAAGGGAGAGGGCAGCAATGCTCCATATTTCCAAAGATATGGAGCATTTTATGCAAGAAGGGACACATTTATTCATGAAAGCAGTCCTTAGAGGCATGTTCCTCTTTCTATAAATGCCTCATAATGCCTAATGTTACACCTCTGTGTTGGGTAGTGCCGGAAATGGCCCTTTCTGCATGGTCACCCCAAAACCTTTGCCTTCCTCCTCTCCTTTTTGCTGAATTCTTTTTCTTTTTTTGCTTTAGACATCTGGGCAATTTACAACTGGTAATCAGTGCTAAAGTCAATGTGCTCTCTAAAACATGGTTTGTTTGGATAATCCAAATTGGCATATTTTATTTACTTATAAATGCATAGTAAAGTGCACTACAAGTCTCAGGCCACCTATTGCAGAGCCTGTGAGTGCAGTTTTAAACTGCCATGTTGACATGGCATGTTAAATCCTCTTGCCAGATCCGAAGTCCCCTTTTTATTACACATAGGTCACCATAAGGTAGGCCCTAGGTTGCCCATAGGGCAGGGTGCTGTGGAATTGAAAGGTAGCACAAGTACTTGTAAGTTTTACATGTCATGGTAGTGAAAAACTCCTAAATTCGTTTTCAGTACTGTGAGGCCTACCGCTCAGATGGGTTAACACTGGGGATTCCTTGTTACATGTAATAAGCTTCAATTCTAAATTGGAAGGAGGTAGAGCTGTCATGTTTAGTATCACTATAATTCTAATGATAAATCCTCTTTAATGGTAAAGACGAATTTATCATTACAATTTTACAAATGCCACTTTTAGAAAGATACAACACTAAAGGGGCCTAACTACTGATTCGTGGTACTGTTATTTAATTTAAACAGACACACAAAAAGACAAACCAATGCCTGAATCCAATTGGATCTGGTTATTTATTTAACCTTTTCTTTTTTTCATATCAAGACTGTTTTTAAATAACTTTATGAACGTCTGGATATTAAGGATCATTTTTTAAACATGACGCTGGCATCTGGAGTGGAAAGAAGGTTCTTGGCAAGGAAAGACGCCTTGAGAAAATGAAGAAAGAAGTGCACCGGATGGTTGAGTCCTTCCAGAAACCTTGAGAATAGCGGTGTGAGTAGAGAGTGGAAACTTTAAAATTTGCAACCATGGGAATGTCCCTCGCTGGCTGTATAAATTTGGTGCCTTCGCCTGGTGAAAATGTCTACGTCCGGACTTTTTGGGAGCTTGGATTCTTCCAGCAGGACAAGGCTGCAAGCTGTAGGGGAACAGGGTTCCATGATGCTGAATACGCTCTCTGTGATGTTCAAATGAAACAGTTTTGCTCTTGTGAAAAAGCTCAGAGTGGGGGCAACCTGAATATTTGACCACGGTGCAACGCACCATCTTCGATTGACGATGTTTTTAATAAAAATGTTTATTAAGTGCTAGGATGTTGAGAATGTTAAGAGGAGTACACGACAAAGGGTTCCAAGGCCTCAGGACAGCATGAAGCGGTCAATACTCACTCCAGCAAAAGCCACAAACAGGGTACAGGGTATGTTCAGTTAGAACTGGTCAGCTTGATTCTTCAAGAACAGGGCTTCTAGCTGTGTGTTGTGTCCCTGTAGTTTAACAGAAGGTCATTAAACTGACCCAGTCCTCTTCTGTCTTCCACAGGTCAAATAGTGTTCTGAAGAGGGAAGCCAGGGGTGTTACATTAAGGCCAGGCACCAGCCTTTGGATGTGGGTGACTCCTAGACCCTCCCTACCCAAAGAGAAAATGTTCCAAGGGGTAGCCCTACCCACCTTTGCATCACTTTCTGTGTGTTCTACTTAAAAACTCCCACAGTGTCCCTCCTTACCTATATCCAAAATGGCTGAACCTTTCTTCCCTTGTGCAGAGGTCCTGTGTCCATCCTAGAGGTGTGGCCAAGGAAATGCGACCCTCTCCTATTGTCACTTCAAATCAGTTCTAGAGGTAGATCCTCTCCTACTAGAATTGGTGCCTGGCTTACTAGGTGGACTAAAGAGTGTCCCACCCAAGTGCCTGCTAACACTTGCCTATGACAGTGTAAGCCTCTTTGAAGTTAGTCTCCTGGGCACAGCGCAGATGTTTCTCCTGCCAATGGAACAAAACACCTCCCCACATCCAGTCCTTTGTCTCAGGTCTATGAGCAAATTCACCCCTCATGAAGGGGGTATTCAGCACCTGGGTGACAGTTGGAACCGTATGCAAATTGGCTTCTAGAGGCTTTAGGCAGGAACCAGGTGATTTTATAAAAATCACTGTCCTAAAATGTTTATTGCAAATCAAACTTTACCCGTGAATTGGGATTGTAATGAATATTTTAAAAAAGTCTGTGTATGAGCTTGCTGTGTCGTTGGTGGAGATAACATTACTAAGGCGCCGATTCCGATGTCAGAGAGACTCAGGTCCGTCCGACATCGGTCAGGAGCCGTAACCGTCCAACCTGCTGTCGTCAGTTCCAGCCCTGCTAGTACGATGCACCCGAACAGGATTCGGACGCGCTCGTATACAACACAATGCAAGCATGCATTCCAAGCGGAATGCATGCTTGCATCGTGGAAAGCAGGGGTGCAGTTCATCCCTGCACCCTGTGGGTGGCACCCCAAGGTGCCTGCCACGGGGTGCAGGGATCCAGAGAGGGGCACCATAGGTGCCCCCAGGCCGCCATACAGCAGCCTCGCACCCATGGGGGCCCTATTTGGGGCCCCCAAAGACAGTTTCCGGTATGAAAAGGCAGTGAAAAACTGCGATCGTACTCCCTCTGTTGCAAAGAGGCGGCCGGGGGAGTACTGAGGGATTTCCGCACGGCGGACAGGCTCTCTGAGCCTGTCGTCCGCAATCCGGAAATCTGTGTCGGATTCCTTTCCGACCGAGCCCATCAGAATGGCTCGGTCGGAAAGGAATCCGGCTGACACAATCGAATCGGCCCCAAAATGTAATATTGCATCCCAGTCCTTCTTTATTGAACTGAAAGTTCTCCTACAGTGAAAGTAGCTTTTTGGGACTTTATCACTGTAAGGACATGTTTAACATTAAAACTTTGCACACCTTACTTTAAATACAGTGCAGCCTGCCTTGTGTGAAATATGGCATACTTAAGGGTGACTTAGTAGTATTTAATAGGAGGGTTTAGGCATGTCAAAAGGGATTATGTTGGCAGGGTGAATTTGCATTTCCCTACAGTCATGGACTTATTTATTTATTTATTTATTTTTTGAACTTGTAAGGCGCAACAGCTACCCAAAAAGGGATTCCCGGCGCCGACTTGATCATTGACCCGACATTTTAGAAATATTAGGTAACAATTAATGCACACACTTACCACTAAACCTTTCTCCCTTATTTCATCGTTTAGTAATTGTCTCGTACATGACTCACTTAGATGAGCACCAACGTGGTGCTTATTATCTATGTACTTGCAATTTATGCATTATCTTTCATTGTCCATAACGAAACTTACACATTGCTTTAAATACTTGATATGAGGTCTGTTTTTTATGAACATTTTATGGTAGCAGTTGACATTCTCAAACAGATATCATGCTTTAATATATTGTAAAAATATTTTTCTTGAATTGCACAATGAATCCAGAGACATGCATGTTCTCTGTCATGACTGTATCATCCTGGGTCCTTTTGGAATACGTGGTGGCCCTGGTGTTGATATTTCCTGCCCTTGAATCAGAGTAGCCTTTGCTAGCCATTTTACTGGTTGTTTGGCACAGCACACACACTTGCACATTTGCTGAAAGGCTGAAGGTGCCATTGTACAGTAACAGAGACACTTTGGAAGCCAAAAGCTGAAGTTCAGGTGAACACAAATTATTGTGCACAGCATGTTCATCAGGCATTTGTATAATGAACCAGATGCACTCCATTTTGTCTTTGTGCCGCAATAACTTATGGTCAGATTCTCTTATTTCATAATTGTTTATTTCTGAAAGAAAGTGCTTGTATATATTCTATCCAGCCTGTGTTAAATACAATTACTGTACCTTTGTCTGCAAAGCCCTGTCAATCTTCTACCCATATTTGGAAGTAGCACAAAATAAACTTAATTTGATTCTCTTTGTTTCATCATTGCCTAGAGGTCTAGTCTTATTTGGCTCCAGGGCTAACAAAAATGATTTAAACTCACTACACAGAGAAGAACTCCACACAAAACTTATTTGTCACCGGTTATTGTGATAGTGAAGAACACAATACTATCCCTACTATCAAAAAAACCTCGAGTGTTTTTTAGAAGGAAAAGACATTATTCTTTTAATACTGCCCTCACACACTTTGCAGTGTCATGCTTCATCATTGGGCCGCGTCGAACGCCCCCGTGCAGACCAACACAGTGGGCGGAGCGCAATGTTTTTTGAGATGAAGGATAAAGTGGTGAGGTAACAGAAAAGAACAGAGAGTTTGACAAATAACACAAATAGTGACTGCACGTTTGGGGTCCCTTCTTGAGGGAATATTATACTTTGTTTTTGTAGTCACTATTTGTGTTATTTGTCAAACTCTCTGTTGTTTTCTGTTACCTCACCACTTTATCCTTCATCTCAAAAAACATTGCGCTCCGCCCACTGTGTTGGTCTGCACGGGGGCGTTCGACGCGGCCCAATGATGAAGCATGACACTGCAAAGTGTGTGAGGGCAGTATTAAAAGAATAATGTCTTTTCCTTCTAAAAAACACTCGAGGTTTTTTTGATAGTAGGGATAGTATTGTGTTCTTCACTATCACAATAACCGGTGACAAATAAGTTTTGTGTGGAGTTCTTCTCTGTGTAGTGAGTTTAAAACGTTAGTTAGGGGAGTCAGAGAAGGCTCAATTTCTCCCTTACCTCTCTTTTTGGTGATATTCTAACAAAAATGATTCCATAAACGTTTCTGTTTCTTAAACTGATCTAAACCCATCATGGAGTCAATGTCTATTGATGAAAAATTTATGGTAAAACTTTTCAACAACTAGATGAATTTGTCCTGAATTATATTATACAGTGCAATACATTTACTTCAATAATTTCAATTTGTGAATTATGTTACATTGTGTTTGTAAAGTAAAACAAATGTAAGAATAAATGATTTTACATTCTTCCTTTGAGCTCTGTTCTCATTAAAACATTTCACTCACCCAGAACTTCTGTTTTTCTCCATTTGGACCTTTGACTGCTCCCCACCTAAAATATAGACAAATGTTTAGGATATATCTATTAAAGAAGAATGTCAACATTATTTAAGATCCCAGTTGTTGTTATAATTGCGATGAAACAAATCTGAGAGCAATTATCACTGCTCTGTAGATAATATTGAATTTTGATTTTCCTAATACCAGGATCCAGAAACACTTGGGGCCCGATTCACAGAACTAACTTAAGACAAAATCCTAAACTTACTACCATTTTGGTATTCACAGAAGGCACTTACTCATTTTGGTATTCACAGAAGGCACTTACTCATTTCGGTATTCACAGAAGTTAGGAGTCCTAACTTTAGGACTCCTAAATGCCTTCTGTGAATACCGAAGGTCTTAAAATTAGGATTTTTCTCAGTTTAGTAGTAGTATAGTTAGGACTCCTAACTTTAGGACTACTAAATGCCTTCTGTGAATACCGAAAGTCTTAAAATTAGGATTTTTCTCAATTTAGTAGTAGTAAAGTTAGGACTCCTAACTTTAGGACTCCTAAATGCCTTCTGTGAATACCGAAAGCCTTAAAATTAAGATTTTTCTCAGTTTAGTAGAAGTAAAGTTAGGAGTCCTAACTTTAGGACTCCTAAACTGAGAAAATCCTAATTTTAAGACTTTCGGTATTCACAGAAGGCATTTAGGAGTCCTGAAGTTAGGACTCCTAACTTCTGTGAATACCGAAGTGAGTAAGTGCCTTCTGTGAATACCAAAATGAGTAAGTGCCTTCTGTGAATACGAAAATGGTAGTAAGTTTAGGATTTTGTCTTAAGTTAGTTCTGTGAATCGGGCCCTTAAATTGGTATTCTAAATACTAATGCAAACATATGTGCTTTTCTGCTGAAGACGCAGCTTTTGCACCAGCGTTTTGCTTTTGATAAATGCAAATGGACACAGGTTTTCCATGCTGTGATGTATCAATTCCACATTTATCACTCAATAATACCTCATAATGTACAGGCTTTTGTGACCTCTCTCTTCAAGCCCAGCAAACCACCCAGTTACATGTCCTCTTATAGACCTCTATCATTACTGAACACTGAGTATAACATCCTTAGCAAAGTTCTGGCTCGCCTACTGCTGTCCCTACTCCCTCACTCAGCACACGTGGATCAAAGTGGCTTTGTCCCACATGACAGTATCTCCTTAAATATACTTAGTTTATTCATCATAATGGATACAGTTAAAGAACACTTCTCGGTCACTGGCTGCCTCTCCCTCAACATCCGACAAGCATTTGACACTATTAGCTGGAAATTTATGTTGGTGACACGTATGGCATTTGAAATACCCCCAGCACAGGTTTGCTGGCTGTGGCTTCTGTATTCAGGACCTACAGCAAGAACCAAGACGGGACCATACATCTCATCCTCATACCATGTATCTTGTGGGACATGACAGGGTTGCCCACAAGCAACACACTGTTTGTGTTAGCGGTGGAACCTCTTCCACAGTGGCAAAAGGATGGGGAATCTCTGATGATCGTATGGTCTATTCAATATCGCTTTAAGTGGATGATCTGATCTTATACTTCAAGGACCTATAGGGGGACCTAGAAGGTGCGGCTGGATGATGGCTAAATTTGGCGACGTGTCTGGTCTCTGGATTGATGTAGATAAATCTTATAGCTTTTTCTTTAATGACACCTATGGAGATCCCTCAGTCTCATTCGGGTCCCCATATATCCGAGTAGCACCATGCTCATTTTGTTATCTCGGCAATCAAGTGCTCCGCACACCAGCAGGTATATTGGAAGGTAACCTTCTGCGGGCGGTCACTGCGATCCGATCACAGGTGAGTTTCTGGTCTACATTAGTCCTGTTTGTGGTCGGCCATTTGGCTCTGGCTCGAATGGTTGTGTTACCTCGCCTATTAAACTCTTTCGTGAACCTACAGATCCTAGTGCCGGCCCAGTTGTTTTGCACACTAAATACATTGTTGATTGATCTGATCTGGGGTAACGATTGCTGCAAAATTTAAATAGCTAAACTGCAATTGCCCACGGACAGGAGCAGTGGGGGTGCCCCATGCCTTAAGGCCTATTGTATAGCTGGACAGCTACAGTGGCTGGCCTATTGGCTGGCATGTCACAACTCGGAAAACATAGGGTACACCACCAGAATGCTTCATAGAGGGCAGCTGCATAAGCATCTTTGTCCGGGCCCCCCATACCCTCAGCGGGGTCCCTTTTCTTACACATGGCTATCTTTAATGGAAGAGCGCCATGAGATGTACTGTATCCCAAGGCCATATGCCCCAATGTTCCCTTGTGTGGCCTTCAGACCCCATTGGGCCCCTTAACGGCTGGGATGTTGTGCTCCGCAGAGCAGAAAGAGTTAACGTCCTTAGGCTCCCCATTCGGGGATGGGGAATTAATGTTGCACTCTGATTTGGCGCACATCCATGGGTTGCCTGAAACACTGTTTTTAACAGATGCTAGTATTCTTGGCTACATCTACTGCCACTGGTCATCAGATGGAAAGGAACCGGAAACACATAAACTACTACAGCCGCCACTCACATTGGGCCACGGTAAGCACCTTATCTGATGGTTGTATAGGGGGCTCTGTACTCATTCTATGCTACCATTCGATCCTCTCAAAGCCAGATAGGGAATGGAACTATCTTTTACAATACCCCTAAAAGATTCTCCTGTAACTCGCGATTTAAATTTATACAGTTTTCCGTATTCCATATCTCAAACCCCACAAAATTATAGTGATGGTCCCCACGGCCACACGGGACATAGATCTTATGTATACGTTGTGGCATTCACTGACAGCCTATTGGATCGGTGGTGGGGTGACACTGTCAGAGTTAACAGGTACAGACAATTGGCGTACACTCGAACAGTGTTCACCAGGCTTATACCCTAGACCTGCAAGCTCTAAAGTTACTTTGTAGATTTAGCTCTGCTGTTAGCAAAACTACTACTGACTAAACACTGGAAGTACCCACAGGTCCTTCCAATGGCTCGTTGGCAGTAAGAGATGATGCATGGGGTAGTTTAGCAGAGAGTGGTGCAATTCAGCATGATGAATACAGAGGATTGACCAAAACGGCAATATCAATGAACTGGGATGCCCTGCTGGAGATATTCCAGGCAAGGGGCATGGAGGATGACAGTGAGTACTGACTGAATGCAACAACCACGTATCTGATGAGTGCAGCCACTGGGGGGATTATGCCGCCCTGGCCATGCATGCTCTTGCCTCAGATTTAAACGCTTGCTCTTCCCTACAGCTCTGGTGAAATAAGCTGTTAGCACTGATACCAAAATCAATCCAGGCTCCAGCGAGTAGTAGTAATAGACCACCTACATGTTTTATACAATATTCTTAGTTCTAACTCACAGCTGCCTCATTCCATTGTTAAGAATTGTGCCCAGATATAGGCCTTGGTAGTTGCACAACCTTTTACCTACATTTGTCCTACCTTGCTCTTCATAACAGTCTGGCGTTGACCTTTTACCTAGTTAGGTGCTGAATAAATGTTGTGTGGTTTTCCCCTGAAAACTAGCCTCATTTATTATGCATGACGATTCTTAGTATTACAGCAGGATAACTATTTTCTGCATAATAACTCTGTATAAGGGTCACCGCTATCATCATCCTTGGCTGACATGCCCACAGTATCAAGACACATCTAGGTAGGACCCCGAAGGGTACCTTTTGGGTATATTAGTACTGAATCTTTGCTGGGCAAACCAGAGGAGACATAGCTTCCATGCTGAAAGGCTGGCACAAGGCGCTGAAGTCCCTGCCCGCAGACACTCCAGCACTCAGTGGTCTGACATCGTTTGGTGGGTATCCAACTCGAGACCAAGACAAGGTCCTTTGTTCTCTCACATCAGGTAATGGGGTTGGCTCTTTCCTTCGAGGTTTCTTGGCTATGCACCTACATATATGCAAGGTACACTTAGGTACATCTAGTTAGGGTTTTGCATCATAGGAGTACTCATGATTACTGCCATGTATCTATATGCCTGCATACAATGATTGCTTTAGCACCATGGTATAATTCTACCTTTTATGTACTCTGTTGGTGCTTATAACTGTGTAGGTCTGTTTTTGTCTAATAGTTGTTGCAGCACACGTATTTTATACTAGAATGATGCTGGTTCAATAAATACTTATTGAAAACATCCCCACTGTTTATTCTGTGTATCTCTCTGAGACAAAGTGAGCACTAGTGACTGAGCGAAAAGTACTGTACTGTTTTCACAAGACCTGAGGGGCCAGGGGAGTCATGTGCGATAGTTGCCAGAAACTATTCGCTTCTTGGTCAGGTATTGGGGCTTATAGTGGCACTTTGAGCTAACTCAATCAATCAATCAATCAATCAATCAATCAAAACATTTGTGGAGCGTTCTACTCACCCGTGAGGGTCTCAAGGTGCTGAAGGGAGGGGGGGTGCCGTTGCTGCTCGAATAACCAGGTCTTGAGGTGTTTCCTGAAGGTGGGGTGGTCCTGGGTCAGTCGTCGGTGTGTGGGAAGGGAGTTCCATGTCTTGGCCGCCAGGTAGGAGAACGATCTTCCTCCTGTGGTGGTTCTGCGAATCCGTGGGACGGTGGCGAGGGCGAGGCTGGTGGAGCGGAGCTTGCGGATGGGGGTGTAGAACGAGAGGCAGTTGTTGAGGTATTCCGGGCCCATGTTGTGGAGTGCTTTGTGTGCGTGGGTGAGCAGCCTGAATGTGATCCTCTTGCTGACGGGGAGCCAGTGCAGGTTTCTCAGGTGGGTGTATATGTGGCTGTGGTGAGGGATGTCGAGGATGAGTCGTGTGGAGGTGTCTGTATGCGCTGAAGACGTTTCTGAAGTTTGGCCGTGGTTTCTGCGTATAGGGCGTTCCCGTAGTCCAGTCGGCTGGTGACGAGGGCCTGGGTGACCGTCTTTCTGATTTCGGTGGGGATCCACCGGAAGATCTTTCGGAGCATGCGCAGGGTGTTGAAACATGAGGACGAGACTGCGTTGACTTGCTTGGTCATCGTGAGGGAGGACTCCAGGATGAATCCCAGGTTGCGTGCGTGGTCCGTGGGTGTCGGTGCGGTGCCCAGCGCTGTGGGCCACCAGGAGTCGTCCCAGGCGGATGGGGACTGTCCGAGGATGAGGACCTCCGTCTTGTCCGAGTTTTGCTTCAGATGGCTGTGCTTCATCCATTCTGCGACATCTTTCATTCCGTCCTGCAGGTTGGTTTTGGCGGTGCATGGGTCTTTGGTGAGGGAGAGTATCAGTTGGGTGTCGTTGGCGTAGGAGATGATGTTGATGTTGTGTTTGCGTGCGATGGTGGCGAGGGGGCTCATGTAGATATTGAAGAGGGTTGGGGTGAGTGAGGAGCCTTGGGGTACATCGCAGATGATCTTGGTGGCCGCGGAGCGGCAGGGAGGGAGGCGGACTCTCTGGGTTCTGTCGGAGAGGAATGATGTGAACCAGTCCAGGGCCTTTCCTTGGATCCCAGTGTTGTAGAGGCGGGTTATTAGGGTGCAGTGGCAGACGGTATCAAAGGCTGCCGAGAGGTCCAGGAGGATGAGAGCGGCTGTCTCTCCGTTGTCCATCATGGTCCTGATGTCATCAGTGGCTGCGCTGAGGGCGGTCTCTGTGCTGTGGTTGGCTCGAAATCCAGACTGGGATGGGTCGAGCGAGTTGTTTGCTTCGAGGAATGCAGTCAGCTGTCTATTGATGGTCTTCTCGATGACTTTAGCGGGGAAGGGGAGAAGAGAGATGGGGCGGAAGTTCTTGAGGTCTTTGGGGTCTGCTGACGGTTTCTTCAGAAGAGCGTTGATTACTGCATGTTTCCAGCTTTGAAGGAAGGTGGCTGACGTGAAGGAGCTGTTTATGATGTTTCGGAGGTGGGGTGCGATGATGGTGTCGGCTTTGTTGAAGATATGATGGGGGCAAGGGTCGGAGGGGGAGCCAGAGTGGATGGTGTTCATGACGTGGGTGGTGTCTTCGGTGCTGATGGGGTCCATGCGCTGAGGGTGGTGGTGGGGGTTGTTGGTTTGGTGGCTGGAGGTGGAGTCTGGGGTCCGAAACTGTCGTGAATATCTGCGATCTTGCGGTGGAAAAATGTGGCGAGGGAGTTGCAGAGGTCTTGCGATGGTGTGATGTCGTTGTTGCTGGCGCTGGGGTTGGAGAGCTCTTTGACGATGCTGAACAGTTCCTTGCTGTTGTGGGTGCTGTTGTCCAGCCGCTCCTTGAACGATGTCCTTTTGGTCGTGCGGATCATCTGGTGGTATTCGCTGGTGGGGCTCTTGAGGGCTGTCATGTTTTCTGATGTCCTTTTGTGGCGCCATGCTTTTTCGAGGGTTCTGCATGATTTCTTTGTGGCTTTTGAGGGCGTCTGTGAATCATGGGGTTTTTCTGTTGCCAGCCTTGCCTGGGGGTTTCTTCAGTGGAGTGAGGTCGTTGGTGCAGTTGGTGAACCACTGTGCGAGATTGTGAGCTGCGTCGTTGGTGTCAGGGGTGTTGTAAATTAAGGCAGAATGTGATTAAACATTTACTGAAAACATTAATGCTTCCCCTTTTGATCATGTTTTCTTCGTTATGTTGACCGAAGTCCGGACTCCATTTTGTATTGGCATGCTGCCATGTGTTCACCACGAGGAGAGTCCGACCTCTGTGTTAGTTGCTCTTGTAATCTGCCTAGCAACAGTTTATAAATAGCTCTCTCTTGTCCGTCTGGCGCATGCCCAGACTTGACCACATCTGTTATAATTAGCTTTGCTTGACCATGTCCTTTCGCGGGCTCAAGGAGTGTGTTGGCTCCGCCCATGTATTGATTCAGTATCGAGAATGACCATAAATGGTAATGTTCTTCGGCCTCATGTTGTATCCACCCACTTATGAGCCCCTCTGTTGTGTATAAAAGGGGACTGTGTACGAATGTTCTTTGTGCTACTCCATGCAATACTGAAGAGTGTTGTGTGGATTGTAGGACCACCCTTAAGGGTTAATAAACGTTGTTTTGTACTTTGCAGTTTCCGTGCCAACTTCCTTATAGATTCCGTTACAGGAGAGCGAACCCTTGTGTCTTGCGGGCCTAGCTGGGGCCTGTAGTCATCAATTGGCGCCCGTCACGTGGGGCTCATCGGCGACTCGGATGCTCGAAGGACTGGTCGCGACGAAGGTGAGGAGTTTGGCCGGGGACGTGATCACTGCCAGCGGCGTCTTAGCCCTGGCATCCCGAGGTTTTTCTTCCTTCCCTTCCGAGCTGACCGTCTGGGTGGCGCCGGTCATCGACTGAGACCTCTTCTGTCGGTCCTGCCGTGAGAGCCGTTTGGGCGATTGTGGAGCTTGGCAGTTGGAACCTGGACTCTTGATTGGTAAGAACCGTTGTACGGTACTTGCTCCGAGTTTTGAAGCCTGGGTTGGCTATTTGAGTTTTGATTGATGATGACTAGTCATATTTTGAATTTGTCTTTGTGAAAATATATGCGTTGCAACACATATAGGCAGGTAATGTGGAGAAATTTCTCCAGGAGCTGTGTAAACTTTGAACGGCGCAACGATTAAGTGCCATTTTTCCTTATAATATTGCATATTTTGCACTATTTCTGAGCATGCCTGCTTTCAGCGCACTCCGTAAGTGGTGCTGCTGTTTTGGTAACCGGTTGAACCTCGAGGAATCTGCTCCAGCTCCCCCAGAGGGGACTCCTAATAGGGATATGTATGTGAAGCATGGTCTTTCTTCCATAATGTACAGCACGCTATGGAGGAAATACACGAGGAAGGATCCTGAGTTGCGATGGCCTTTGTATGGATCGTTTGATATACGTAAGATTGAGTATGTGGAACAGTGTATGTGTAAGCGACGTGCTCGTCAGGATATGTTTGAGTGTGTGCGATTATGGGTGAAGGAAGTGCGTGAGCGAGAGAAACGTGAGAAAGCGCTGTTTGATAAAGAGCAACGGAAGAATGACCATGTGCGAGCGCAGGAAGCGAAGCGTCGGGAGGACAAAGAGCATACGGACAGACAAGAGAAAGAGCATAGGCTACAGGTCTCGGGTCAATATGTTGTTCGCCAGCCGCTTTATCCTGTCCTTAATAATCCTGATGATGATTTTTATTTACTAGATCGCTCTCCGCCCCCTTATGTTGGCGCATCTGCTCCGCGGCCGCAAGATTCTGGCCCGGCTCCGGGTAAGGTCGACACACGGTCCATGTTATCGGCCGAGCATATGGCTGAGCTTCGGAAACTTTCCCTCCGTGCACTTAAGGGCAAGATGTCTAAGGAGGAGTTGTTCCATACTTGGGGGTCGTGGCAAGATAGAGAGAGGGTGTATTTTCTGTCTCATTTCGCGGATGAAGTAATTGCTGCTTTCCGAAAATATTCTAGTGTCCTTGAGCCTGACGAAGTGTCTTCGGATGCCGGAGCATTACGTAATGGTGATGCCAGCCCATCAGAAGAAAGGAGGAACGCCATTCATACCACTTCCTTTCTCTCATAATGGCTCTTGTAGAGCATGGTACACTTTGCTGTTTGCCACTCGGAAACCGACAGTGGGACGATTGCTTTTTAGACTTAACAGAGAATGCCATCAAGACAAGAATGGGTATCCACAAGCGAATGGGACAATTTGGGAATGGGAAGAGTACCGACCGGACAATGAATCCATCCCCTATATCTTCACGAACACAAGAGACACTGTGGGGAAGGACAAATTCGTAATCCAAGTAGCACAAGCTCAAGCGGATTTGTGTGTCCAGAGTGTGGGTTTTATCCCTGTTGGTGTCAGTGATTGTATAACTGTACTGAACATCGACGGGCTGAACAACAGTACCTTCCTAGCGTCCCATAATACCTATTTTGTATGTGGAAATAAAGGTTATTACCGTTTGCCGGCTGGGTGGTCCGGGGTATGCTATGTATCATTCCTATTACCTCCTGTATTCTTAGCACCTGCGTCATATCATAAGGATTTGAAACTGTTGAATAATGTGACTGTAAATAGATATAAACGTACTCTATCAATTGATGATGTGGATCAGACCGATACCAGCTTGCAACAGTATATTGATTTTAACTTAGGACTGTTCTTCTTTGTTGGAGCTGCTTTGAACAGTAGGAAGATCCGAAGATTGACAAGAGTGGTAGAAGCTGTGACAAATCAGACTGCTGCCGCTCTTGGGAATCTTACGGAAGAATTACAAATAACTAGGATTGTTGCATTGCAGAATAGTATGGTACTAGATGTAATGTTAGCTGATCGAGGTGGAGCCTGTAAAATTATTGGAAGTAGCTGCTGTGTGTTCATCCCTGATCATACGCCATCCGTTTATAACGCCATTAACAAGCTGCATAAAATAGCAGCTGAAATCCACACAGAAAACGGCACTTGGTCCTTTTCTGGATGGTTTTGGGCGTTGGTTACTGCCTGGGGATGGAAGGTCTTAACTGGTCTCTGCATTATTATAGCAGTTCTGTTCCTTTTCTGTATGTGTATTCAATGTGGACCATTGTGCTGTTCCGTATGCATTTCATTCTGCATTCTAGATAAGAAAGCTATTGCCGATGTTGCTCGACAGAAGGGTCTAGCTAAAGAGGTTAAGGGAATGATGATAATTGATATATATGATGATTATTCTTGGAAAACGGATGTCTTCAGTAAATGCTGAAAGGGTCGTCTGTTGTAAATTAAGGCAGAATGTGATTAAGCATTTACTGAAAACATTAATGCTTCCCCTTTTGATCATGTTTTCTTCGTTATGTTGACCGAAGTCCGGACTCCATTTTGTATTGGCATGCTGCCATGTGTTCACCACGAGGAGAGTCCGACCTCTGTGTTAGTTGCTCTTGTAATCTGCCTAGCAACAGTTTATAAATAGCTCTCTCTTGTCCGTCTGGCGCATGCCCAGACTTGACCACATCTGTTATAATTAGCTTTGCTTGACCATGTCCTTTCGCGGGCTCAAGGAGTGTGTTGGCTCCGCCCATGTATTGATTCAGTATCGAGAATGACCATAAATGGTAATGTTCTTCGGCCTCATGTTGTATCCACCCACTTATGAGCCCCTCTGTTGTGTATAAAAGGGGACTGTGTACGAATGTTCTTTGTGCTACTCCTTGCAATACTGAAGAGTGTTGTGTGGATTGTAGGACCACCCTTAAGGGTTAATAAACGTTGTTTTGTACTTTGCAGTTTCCGTGCCAACTTCCTTATAGATTCCGTTACAGGAGAGCGAACCCTTGTGTCTTGCGGGCCTAGCTGGGGCCTGTAGTCATCAGGGGTGTCGACAGGAGGGTTCTGGCTTAGCGATGTGATCAGCTGGTCTGTGGTTACTTTGTTCCAGCCTCTGCGGGGGATCTGTAGCGTGTGGTTGTGGGGTGTAGTCTTCTTGAAGGTGAAGTGGATGCAGCTGTGGTCGGTCCAGTGTAGTCCGGTGTTGTGGCTGAAGGAGACGTGGTTGCTGGCGGAGAAGATGGGGTCGAGCGTGTGGCCAGCGAGGTGGGTGGGCGTGTCCACCAGTTGCTTGAGTCCAAGGTTGTCGAGGTTGTCGAGCAGGGTGGTGGTGTTGTTGTCGTTGTTATTCTCCAGGTGGAAGTTCAGGTCCCCTAGGAGGATGTACTCTGGTGAGGCTAGGGCGTGCGGGGTGATGAAGTCGGCGATGGTTTCGCTGAATTGTGTCCGTGGGCCCGGGGGTCTGTAGATGAGTGTTCCTCTGAGGGTGGTCTGGGGGTCGGTATGGATCTGGAAGTGTAGCTGTTCAGCGGCGGTGAGAGTGTCTTCGGCGTTGGTCGTGATGCTGATGGTGTTCCTGTGGATGATGGCGATTCCTCCTCCAGTTTTGTTGACGCGGTCCTTCCGGGTGATTTTGTAGCCATCCGGGATGCCTATGGCGATGTCAGGGGCCGAGGAGGCGTTCATCCAGGTTTCCGTGAGGAAGGCGACGTCTCGTGCTGTTGTATAAAGGAGTTCCCATAGTTCGACGGCGTGTTTGTGGACGGAGCGGGTGTTGAGGAGGATGCACTTGAGGTGGTTGTTGTTATTGTTGTTGTGTTCGGTGGGCGGGGTGCCGGTTCAGAGGCAGGTGAATTTGCAGGCTTGGCAGGTGAAGGGTCCCTGGGTGTGCTTCGGAGTGGCTCGGTGGCAGGCGGCAGGTCGTCCGGTGTTTAGAGCGATGAGGGTGGCGGTGTCGTATCTCAGTCGGGTGCCCTGGCCTCGGCTGGTGCCAGGGGTTCTGGCGCTGGGCGCGGTCCAGGCGCGGACAGGCGCAGACGGGGTTGCCTTTGGCGCGCCAGCGGCGCGCCGATGGCGCGCCCGCTGCGCGGCCTCCATATGAGGGTCAGAGGGAGGGAGGAGCAGCTGGGAGGTGGGAGTGGGCCAGCCAATGGGAGACGAGGGGGCGGGGCCACAGGGACGCAGCGGCGGGAAACAGAGGCTAGGGGACAACAAAGGAGGGGGCACAAGGGGGAAAACGGGCCAACGATCAGAAAGGTGTAAAGGCAAAGGCAGAGAAGGACACAGAGGAAGGGGGTACAAAAGACAAAAAGGGCACAGAGGGGGTACAGAAGGCAAAATGGGCACAGAGGGGGTGCAGCAGGCAAAGTGGGTTCAGAGGGGGTACAAAAAGCAAAATGGGCACAGAGGAAGGAGACAAGACAGTTACCGGTGGAGATGCCGGTGAGGCGAGCTGAACACAGGCGGCGGCGGCAGGGGGTCACAGGTCACACAGGGGGCTGCGTGGCGGTGAGGGGAGCAACCTGCCTGGTGACAGGGTCAAAGGTCGCTCTCTCTACCGCTGCGCGGCTTCCATATGAGGGTCAGAGGGAGGGAGGAGCAGCTGGGAGGTGGGAGCGGGGGAAGCCAATGGGAGACGAGGGGGCGGGGCCGCAGGGACGCAGCGGCGGGAAACAGAGGCAAGGGGACAACGAAGGAGGGGGCACAAGGGGGAAAACGGGCCAACGATCAGAAAGGTGTAAAGGCAAAGGCAGAGAAGGACACAGAGGAAGGGGGTAAAAAGGGCACAGAGGGGTACAAAAGGCACAATGGGCACAGAGGAGGTGCAGCAGGCAAAGTGGGTACAGAGGGGGTACAAAAAGCAAAATGGGCACAGAGGAAGGAGACAAGACAGTTACCGGTGGAGACGCCGGCGAGGCGGGCTGAACACGGGCGGCAGCGGCAGGGGGTCACAGGTCACACAGGGGGCTGCGTGGCGGTGAGAGGAGCGACCTGCCTGGTGACAGGGTCAAAGGTCGCTCTCTCTACCGCTGCACGGCCTCCATATGAGGGTCAGAGGGAGGGAGGAGCAGCTGGGAGGTGGGAGCGGGGGGGCCAATGGGAGACGAGGGGGCGGGGCCACAGGGATGCAGCGGCGGGAAACAGAGGCAAGGGGACAACGAAGGAGGGGGCACAAGGGGGAAAACGGGCCAACGATCAGAAAGGTGTAAAGGCAAAGGCAGAGAAGGACACAGAGGAAGGGGGTACAAAAGGCAAAAAGGGCACAGAGGGGGTACAGAAGGCAAAATGGGCGCAGAGGGGGTGCAGCAGGCAAAGTGGGTACAGAGGGGGTACAAAAAGCAAAATGGGCACAGAGGAAGGAGACAGTTACCGGTGGAGACGCCGGCGAGGCGGGCTGAACACAGGTGGCGGCAGCAGGGGTCACAGGTCACACAGGGGGCTGTCTGGCGGTGAGGGGGCGACCTGCCTGGTGACAGGGTCTACAGTAACTGGTAACTGGTCTACAGACTAAAATATCCTTTGGGGGTGACTGGAATCAGTCTGGACACCAATCCCTTAGTTTATGTTGTCTAAACCAGCAGATCCTATATAGATTTGTAGGAACTACACGACATGGTGCAGCGTACATTGGTTTGGTTCTTATTTAATGGTCAAATCTGAGTTATTCTGTTGTGCTTTCTCAGAGACCCCTACACACATTTACCCAGAGATGTCTGGATTGGGGAGGGAAAATCTGCCACAGCTGAGTAGGTAGATCCTCTATATTGGCTGTCAGTATATTCAAGCTTGAAGGATTATAGTTCCCCATATAGTGCAAAACTAGGGGTGGGTGGAATTTGTGAAATCCTCTTCCGCAAATTATCGCGAAAATGTTTAAAATTATCGCAAACAAGCGGAAATATCGCGAAGATGCGGAATTTTTTTCTCCGCATGTTCGCGAGATTTTCTGCATGGTTGCGGGTCCCCAACTTACCCATGTGGTTGCTCGCGGGCGCGGCCATCTTGTTTTGAGTTGTCTCGCGGTGCATGATCGCGAGAAGAAAGACGTGATCGCGCGACGCATGACGTCACTGCGGGCGTGAACTGTCGCGAGACAGCGCAAATGGCTAAAAACAATCCAACATCTCATGGAGAACGCGACCGGATCAAGAAAACTTGTCGGCGAACGCAGTGATTCAGGTAAGGCGATCGCGCGCGAGAATGTATTATTTTATAGCGCGAGCAAGAAACAAATTATCGCCAAGCTGCGGAAAGCGGAAATTTTGACATTTTCGCGCTCTCCGCGGAATGCGAAAATGTCAAATTATCGCAATTTCCGCGAACGGAATGAAATTTTCGCCCAGGCCTATGCAAAACCTTATCTCCTTCACATACTAAAATCTTCCTTGAAAAATGTCTGTCCAAGATGAGGCTGCGCCTGCATTAAATACAAATGCAGGGAAAGCTGAACAGGAAGGCGCAGTAAACATTTCAGAAAATGTCAGAAATGCACTTACTTTAAATAGCAGATTTTGGAGTCCTAGAATTAGGTGGGACTGTTACCTTCGTGATTGAGGCACACCAGGCATAGATGACAGAGGTGTTCTATTCTTGGGCTAAGTTCCCAACTGCTGATACACTAACACATACATTTCATTCTTATATTGTGGATGAAATATCGGGTAATTACAATCCATATGAGGACATAGATGTCCAGTTAATGTATCAGGAACATATGAACTGGTTTAAAGGCACCTTCCCATACACCACAAAAAAAGTGGAACTCGGTCCGCTCAGCAGAGAAGAAGCGACTTGGCCAGTTCTAGCTGCTTACACACTACATCCAGAAACTTACACATTGACAGTGGCAGACTTTCATCCACTTCACAAAGAAATAATACAACTTTATAGAAATCTGACACAGGTCGTTATGAGAACACTTACACTTCAACCTACAAGGGTTACTACAGCAGGTCAACTACAAGGGACTGCAACAAAAATCACCCCACATATGCTGAACGCAATTATGGGACGAATGCCACAAATGCCCATTAAAGGTGAGCAAATGCCATTCTGGATTGCTTAGAAAATAGCACAGCTTGAGGCAGTGTTTCCACACACAGGCCCACAATAGAAACACAGAATTTTGACAATTTGCTTGCAATGGGGATAGCCCCCCAGATAGAGGATTTTTACAATTAGGGGCACTGTCTTCTCTGCCACCTATACCAGGACTCATGGTACCCATTCAATAGCAGTGATACCAGAAGTATTCAGACATATACAGAAGGAGTACGGGGCAGAAACTTCCCTGGACTTACGGATGAAATTAATAGGCAATTTTTCCCAGGTATCTACAACAATGTTAGCAAACATAAAAGGGGAGGCAGCAGGGGTGCCTATACAGTATACACCAAAGCCTGGGGGTATGCACTCCTGAACAACAGGAGCGGTAATTACCTAAAATGATCAAAGAGACCTATGCTTCACTAGGTAGAGACAATTTGGGAGCTAGACCTGTGAAACCACAATTAATGGGTTATTGTGAAAAGGATAACGCCAAGCAAGCACCCGAATAAATGGGATAATAAACAATCAAAAAACAAGCAGAATCAATCAAAATCAAGGGGAGGGTCTCCTCAACAGGAGCCCTCTGACAGGAAATATAACGAGAAATCGTGACAACATTAAAAAGCTGACAGGTGTCAGGCTACTGATGCACGTTTCTCTAGTTCATTTAAGGGTTCATAAAAAAACTCTGAGAGGGAAGGACGGTCAGAACACAGGTCAGAAGAGCGAGTCAAGCCAAGAGACGCACACCGCTCTTCAGACTACATTATCAAAAAAGAAGATAAACAAAAATCCAAACCTCAATTTAAAAAGAAGAAGTTAGTTGGCCTAAAAATAAGAAATGCCAAGGCTACTGTGGCCTCAACTTTTGAACGGGGAATGGGCTCTGATGATGTTAGACAGCACAGCAGAAGTAACCATAGCTCGCCAGAACCTGACAACATTTCTGGTGACAGCAGCTTTGAATGAACATATAAAGGTAGAAACACCTGATACAAGGGTAAGAGTTCAACATCCGTTACATGAAATAACACTACATATCGGTTGGGACATACCAAGAAAATTGAAGGGTCTTTTTTAGGAGAACCTGACATATGGATACGATGTCCTTTTGGCTGAAAAAGATTGGCCACCTGAGTTCGTTATGGACTGCCCAAAGGAAAAAAGGCCATTTTACCGTCTTTCTCTGACCTTGTTCCAGAATCACTAAAAAATTATTATGCGCAGGAGTGGGCAGTAGCACTAGCTCCTGCTTTATACCACAATCATGTAGGGTAATATGCTGAGTCACCTCACCATGAAATCCCAGTTAAAACTACTCCAAATCCACAGAGTCAGTACTAAATAAAACATGACGTGAAGAAACAGGTCAGGGAGATCTTAGATCAACTTGAATACCAAGGTGAAATAGAGAATTGCACCTCTTCCATGAATAACCCTTTGTTTCCCATAATGAAACCCAACAATTCATACAGTTTAGTCTTATACTACAGGCATTTGAACACTCGCATGAAAACATTTGCAGTAAAGAATACACACAGTGCCAAATTAATGAATAACATTGTGCGGAACAAATAAAAGACAACACTAGATATCCCAAATGTTTGCAAAAATATAGCACCTGGAAGCAGATATTTGACAGCGTTTTCAGCCCTCGTCTCTCAAAGTCAATTCTATAGATTGCCCTAAAGGTATATGAATAGCCCCGGGCTGTTTTCAGCAAGAGTATCAGAGTTACTTTAAAATTTTGATGAGGAGGCATTGTCCTATGTAGATATATTTATCTGACGGACAATTAATTATTGCATCATTTGAACGGGGTGAATGACATAATTATGGGATTCGCCTTGGAGGGCTATAAATGTAACTTTAAAAAATCAAAAAGTGCCCACCTCAATGTCCTATTTTTAGGATATGAGCTATCAAGTGAAGGGAAAAGCCTAGCAGCTAATGTTTTTGAAAAATGTGTGCTACTCCAACCTCCAAAGATTCTGAAAAATCTACAATCCACTTTTAGATTCCTAAATTTTGGCAGAACATATATTTTGGATTACGCAGAAAAAGTAAAACCTTTCTACAACTTAAAAAGACCTGATTTTTCAGTTTGACACACAGAAATGCTCCATTTCTTACAAGCTGACATGATAGCTTCTACACATTTACACACATGTGTGAACACCACCAATTTAGTGATCTGTGTAATTGCGGGTCAATCCGGGTACTCTTACCTCACCTTCAATGAAGGCGAAACTGTACTCATTGCATACAAATCTCATTTGAAATGCATTAACTGATTAAATACTGACAGCTGTACAGACTGTTGTAGTGAGAGAGAGAGAGATCTAGCTTCAGGGGAAACAAATAATTGTCATGACCCCAGTTCCAAAGTTAGAGGCTGTTACAAAAGCAAGCGTTCCAAGTGCAAAATCACTGCATACGCAGAGGATCTAATGGGCTACTTCTCTCACTGCAACAGATGTAGACTACAACTTTGATTTTACATTACCAATACAAGGAAGTAAACAGTAATACAGTGCTGCATGTGCGATTGTAATGGGATGTATGCAGGACGATAAATTCCGTCCTAGCAATACGCAGACGCAATCTATAGGAGATTGCATGGCACAGCTGGTAGAACCAAAAGCCCTGATACTGACACAAAAAATACAGCTCGAGAATTCCCCACACCAATTGTGTGCGATTCATTTTATTGTGTCCAGTCTTACAATGAATATCTTCGCTACTGGGGCCAGAATGGGGTTAGAGAGTCAAAAGTTGCACAATAAAGCACAAGTTGCTTTGGGAACAAGTGGCAGAGCTGAAAAAGGGCTTGCCATGGGATCACGTAATTCATACGCTGAGGGCCTGATTCACAGAACTAACTTAAGACAAAATCCTAAACTTACTACCATTTTGGTATTCACAGAAAACATTTACTCATTTTGGTATTCACAGAAGGCACTTACTCATATTGGTATTCACAGAAGTTAGGAGTCCTAATTTTAGGACTCCTAAATGCCTTCTGTGAAAACCGAAAGTCATAAAGTTAGGATTTTTCTCAGTTTAGGTGTCGAAAAGTTAGGACTCCTAACTTTAGGACTCCTAAACTGAGAAAAATCCTAACTTTAAGACTTTCGGTATTCACAGAAGGCATTTAGGAGTCCTAAAGTTAGGAGTCCTGACTTTACTACTCCTAAACTGAGAAAATTCCTAACTTTAAGACTTTCGGAATTCCCAGAAGGCATTTAGGAGTCCTAAAGTTAGGACTCCTATCTTCTGTGAATACCGAAATGAGTAAGTGCCTTCTGTGAATACCAAAATGGTAGTAAGTTTAGGATTTTGTCTTAAGTTAGTTCTGTGAATCGGGCCCTGAGTCTTCAACGTGTTGGCATGCATGTTGAAGGAAATTAATTGGCTGATGAGGCCATTAAGGCGACAGTAAGAACTGTTGCTGTTGCTGCAATCACTCGTTCTAGCACAAGAATAGACGGACAGAAAATGGTAGCTGTTAACACTACGCGTAATAACAGCTCAGCCTTGTCAAAAGGTTTTCCACTCAAGTACTCCTACAAGTTAGATGCACAAAATATTACAGGAGTGGGGGATAAAGTAATGCCAAATATGGATTACAGATTAGGTTTAATTCTAGCTGCACACAAGGGTCTGGGTTCATCACATGCAGGTATTACTGTGACAGTTTCATTACTGAAACAACATTATTGGTGGCCATGTCTTACCAAGCAGACCAAGGGCTTTGTCCTTCAGTGCAACATCTATCAGCAGATGAAGGGTTCCACCGTAGCACATGCGCCACAAACCCCACTACTGATATCAAACAGACCACTCTCATGTGTCTATTTGGACCACTGCAGCCCCTTACAATCTGATGGGGCTTACAAGTACATCTTGATGGCAGTAGATTCATGCTCTAGATTTCTGTGGGTTTGGCCCCAGCGCTCGGCTGATGCTCAAAATGGTATTAAGGATTTGCGTGTCTTCATAGGGACTTACGCAATTAGCACATTACATCCTGACCGTGGCCCTGCATTTTGCTCTCAGGCTTACAAAGAATCTATGGGAAGTTTGGGTGCAGCATTGCGGTACTCCTCTCCGTACCATACAGAGGGAAATTGGATTGTGGAGAGGAAAAACTGGGACTTAAAGCAATCCTTAACAGCAAGGGTTATAGGCTCGGGCGGAAGTTAGGACAATCACCTATATGAGGTCCAGAGGGCACTTAATAACATGCCAAGAAACTCCCTGGGAGGTTGTACTCCATACAAGGTCCTGTTTGGAACAAGAATGTGGGTACTGGACCTCAATGGGGGCAGCAAAGAGGTGGATGAAAAAGCATTTGACATTAATGATAGTGTGGCTGTTTTACAGGAACTCAATGAATTCCGGGCAGTACATAGCAACATCCAAGTAAAACGCACTGGCACCGGGGAAGTTAAAACAGTTTCGGCAAGACCTACCTGGGTCCCAAAGATTGAGGATCAAGTCAGAGAAAAGATCATCAACAAAAAAGAATTTGGGCCATCATGCCTGTACCTGTCATGGCTTTTGGAGGAACATTAACAGTACTTCTTCCGCCTCTTGCCGGCAAAAAAGATCTGTTCAAACCACACTATGTGGCCGATACTAAATAGCAGGCCACGTGGGCTCCTGAGTATTCGCCGATCTCCTCTCGCTACCATACAGGAAATTCAGCCAGAACAGCTAATGACATTTGAAGATTCTACTATACGAAGTAACGGAGATGCCAACAATGGAATGGAACTCATACCAGTCGAAATTGGACAAAAACAACATACAAATGATATGCAATCTCAATCTATGTAAATTGCCTCATAATGAGTCATCTGCCAATTCAATAAAACCTGCTTAGCTACCAAAGATAGATCGAAAAGCGTCCGGCTATTTCATCAATTTTGATTCCTTTTCTCTAGACTGAGTGAACCAGAATCCCCAGCAGCTTCTGTTTCCTGCAAAGAAAAAATATATTGAGATCTACCTTTGCCTTAAAAAGACTTACCTTGTTTGTGGCTACAGCTCTGGATTGCAATTGGTCTTCTTTTCCTAGTCCTTTGGATAGGTGGGCCTACCCTGAATCCATGTGCATTAATGAAAGCAAAGACGAAAGTGTGTACTTTGATGATGAACACTCCTTTAAGTCACAGATAGCTAAGGTATTTGTATTCAGCTTTTTCTATCTAAAAGCTATTACAAATATCCTACTCTTTCTCCTTGAGCATGCGTAGTTCAAAGTACTTCAGGATATGGTGGGCTTACAACGTGACAATTCAAGTGCCTTATACTTGAGGCTTCCTTCTAACTTGGTCTAAAAATCCCAATTAGAATGCAGCAGACTGTCTCATGCTTAAACTCCCAAAAGGTACCTTGTCCTCTGCACATTTACTTAGGAGACACTGGCGTCCTGCCCATAAACCTTTAATGTTTGATTATTGAACCTGCTTCATTACCAAACACAACAAAGACCCATTTTTGATATATCATCTTTTTACCTAGTACTCATCAGCATGTTCCCTCAGATCCTCCACATCCCATCTTTTAGGAGTACCTAAGGTAAATTCAGAAAGCAGTCTCAGAGTAGCCAGGCTTCCTCCTTTAATTTAAGTTCCCTTGATCTGTGCTCAGTTTTGCACTACCCCTTTTAGAAAAGCAGCTATATCTTACTGTTTTGCTATGTAGATTGGGCGATTCATTGTGATGTTTCAAGTTCTTTCATTGCGAGGACAGTTTAATTGTTAGTTGTTGTTATACCTGGCATCTTTCGGCGTGTTTCCCCCACCTTTTTGCTTTTTGACCTCTCTGTGTTCACTCTGTTTTTGCTGGTTTAGTGTCTCTGCGCACTTTCTCACCACTGTTCAGAGTGAAAGTGCAAGTGCTTCTGTTGTAAATTGTATTATGGATTGGTGTTCAATGTTTGGTATATTGGATTTACTAGTAATTCCCTTGTAAATTGCACTAAGAATGCCAGGGCCTGTAAATCAAATGCTGCTAGTGGGCCTGCAGCACTCATTGTGCCACCCACAAAAGATGCCCTGTAAAGGGTTCTAGCACCTGCCACTGCAGTGTCTGCATGCAGTTTGACACTGCCATGTCGACCTGGCAAGTGCACCTACTTGCCAGGCCCTAATCTTTCCTTTCTTACATGTAAGTCACCCCTAAGGTAGGCCCAATGTACCCCTTTGGGCAGGGTGCTGTGTATCTTAATAGTAGGACATGTACTGATCAATTGAAACCCAGCATTTTGAGAAGCTCAAACTAAAGTGCACAGTGCTTAGTATGAAGCATGTCAATAAAAGGTGAGGTACAGCTCTATCATTGGCACAGTTCTTGATTACATGTAAGATATGATTGCTGAATCTTGGTGGAATGTAGTTCCCATACAAACCTACATTCCATCTCAAGTGTTTAAACTAATCTCTAAGGTAAAGTGCATTCACTTATTATAATATTCACAAGGATAAGGACTGTTTCTAAAAATAACTGCAAGGAGTCAATTCGCTCTTTTCCTGCTGGCAGATTAAAATAACCTAATACGTCTTTTCCTGCACAGATCCTAAAAGTGGATAAACACCAGATACATTTCCTTGTAGATAAGCTTTAATAAAATTCCTGCACCTATCCCTCTTCCTCCATTGATTTATTACCAATCCTATTACAAAGTCATTCTTTTTAGTGAATTGAAGCTTTCTTCCTCTTATAGTGTATACTGTGCCAGTATTACACTTGTATTGCTGCACATTGCCTTCTTTCCCACCTCATGAATGCTATTTGAATTTCTGCTTATATTTATAACCTTGACAGTGATATTACAGCAATGTCTGTGCTCAGAACTCTCCATAATAGGATATATGGGTAACACAAGTATATTGGTAACACACACCAAGTATAGCTCCTCCTATTTCTGATTAAAAAAGTTGTTGGTTAGAATAATACCTTAAAAACAAGCATAGGGAAATTCCTGGAATCTGGTTTCAATGCACTATCATACATAATGAGATATACTCAAATATACACTTAGGGCCCGATTACGATCTCTTCATGAAAGGCTCCAAATGAGATTTGGATTCTGCGAATCCGATTTGGGACCTATGTTCCCGACTGAATCGTTCACCTTTCCGGACAGCCAAGTATGAAGCAAGGAAGCCGTTCAGGCTGTCTGAATCGATTCCGAACAGGATTCCGGCATCCGAATCATACAGCCCAATGGAGACGGTTTCCAAACGAGTGTGAACGATGACCGATTCGGACAGCCGTCCTGAGTTGGTTTGGGCTAGATGAAATTGCTGTGGGAGTTGGACTTTGGGGGCCTGTAGCAGGCCCCCCATCACCCGTAGGCGTCCAGATGGAGCCCCCCTTCCCAACCATGTACAGTGTGGCAGGCACCATGGCATGCCTGCGCCAGGGTGCAAGGTTTTTCCCACCCACCCCTTTTTTCTCTGGGTGCCTGTGTTCTCGTTTGGAACACAGGCTTCCATTGAAGTCAATGGGAGTCCGACCGAACCGAGTCTGTAAGCATCTGAACACATCATAATCAGTCAGTCGGACTCCCCTAAAACTAATTGTTTGGAAAGCATTCCTATCCCAATTTGGTGGGAATGCTTTCCTGATGATATCGCAATTGGCCCCATTAGTGTGCTATTTCTCTGGGCAACCAACCTATTTCTGTTATATGCTATTTTATACAGTGTATTCTCTCCTAGCTCATTTTTTTACATTTAGATAAGTCAATATTCAGCTGACAAAAACAATTATAAGTACATATATATATATATATATATATATATATATATATATATATATATATATATATATATATATATATATATATATATATATATATATATATATATATATATAGTTTTTACTTCTGCTATGTCACTATGCCTTTAGTTTGCAGTTTTTTCACCACTTGATGCATTTCTTGGTTTGCCCAACACACCTCTGCAAAAAGTCCTTTGGCTAGTTCACTTCTACCTCTGATAATGTTACACAGCATGTAATAAAGATCCCAGAAAGGTAGACACAGATGACTTACTCAGTGGTTTCTTGTTTGATGTTAAGGGGCACAGCACCTCACCCACCAGCAGATATTCAACTATCACAGCTTACCCAGCACAACTGATTTTCCTCTCATTTCATCATGGCACCATAAACTTGCTTAACCTTACCTCATACCTAAAAAGCTAGCCACTACACACCTTCCTCTCTATACAAACAATTTTTATTAGTATTTCAAATAATACAAACATACCCCAAATGAGTTTGTCAGGCTATACATGTAAGAACAAGTCATCACATAGACATTGTGTAAAAATGCATTGCTGTATAGGAAAGAAAACAATCCTATTGGGATTAAACATTAACCCCCTCTCCTCCCCCATCTATTGATACCCCTCAGTCCCTACCCCATTAATTAAAAAATCACAATACGCCAGACCTATGAACCCTGTAGTAGGGAATCCCCCCAGGAGGCATGTCAGGGGTGCACAGTCAATTGATCTCTGGGTCGCCTCATTAAGTCAAGTCACTACTTCCCTCCAGAAAACCTCTAATAGGGGAAGGACTACACCATGCGAAGCATCCCTGCTCCTTGTTGTCCGCATCGAGATTAGGATGCGTTGGCAGCATGGATGATCTGATAAATGTTACCTGGGGTTAGCTATGCCCTATGCAGATAACAAAAGCGAATCAGCTTAAATCTAGCATTTCTAAATACTGTGTAGGTGCAAGCAAGTATCTTGGCCAAATCTGCAGGTGTCATTGGAAGTGCTAAGACTTCTTCCCATTTTTCACTAAGCCCCACTAAAAGTGTAACAATACTGTGCCTTAACTCTTGATAAAGACACGTCACTGCCCTAAAGTGGCCTGGCATGGTACACAGCAGCTGGGAAGCTCTGTACTGCGGGGTCTTCTTCACGCCCATATCCCAATGACAACGCACCTTGGCAGCTACTACCTGATGCAGTAGAAACGGACCCCTCTGGATTTTATAATGTGGTTGAAAATCTTAAAATGTTAGTAGCACCCCATCTCTGTAAAGGTCCCTGATCCGGTGCACCCCATAGGCAGACCATTCCACCAAGACCCCGAGTCCTTCTGCCTGGGTAACATACTTCACACCCCTCAGCCGGATATCCGGTGCGTAGGGCACAAGAACATGGCTGTGTTGGAGGGCACGGCACCAGCAGTGATGGCCGACCTGCAGTGCAGAGGGATTCTCCCGAGAGGGTCTGCTCAGAATCAGGAGAATCTGGTATAAAACACAGGGATTTGGCAGCAACCTCACACTTGCCTCCTCAGGATGTCTTCATGAATGGATGCTTTGGGCAAACCCCTGCAACTGCGCCGTCAAATAGTATGCCTCAAAATCTGGAGACGATGATCCCCCCTTGGTTGTAGAGTGTTGTAATTTGGAAAACATCATTCTGCACTTACCCGTCCCCATATGAAACTGATCAACAATAAATTAGGTTCTCAGAAGATCCTTCAAGAAATCACTATGGGCAGCGCAGAGAAGAAGAATACCAATATGGGGAGTGCCACCATCTTTGCTACCGCAATTAGGCGTGCCATCGATAGTGGCAGGGTCTTCCAGAAGTCCACACTTGTGTAAAGCCTTCAAGTGGCCACACAAAAGGTCAGAGGGCTCATGGTATATCCTAATCCCAAAATAATTTAAGCATGTCCCCTCCCAGGCAAGTCCACGTAGGTCCTGAGGTTGGGGTGCATCTTTAAGCAGCGGAAACAGGTGAGACTTTCTCCAATTAGTGCAGAGGCCTGATGCCTGACCTAAGCACTCAAGGCGGCCAATCGCATGAGGTAATTCCTCATTTGCATCTCTCAGGAATAACATGCCGTATGCTTAGAAGGCCAAATAGTGTGACATCTGTACTTCCAGTCCCCTGTAGGCTACTTCAGCACTCAGGCTACTTGATGTCAATTGCCATGATCACCACTTTATCTTTACCTTCTATTTCTGCTTCCAGAATCGCGAGGACCCTCCAGATAATATGTGCTGTGTTACGCCCAGGGATGAAACTAGATTAATCCATGTGGATCAACTTGGGCATTAATAGCAGCAAGACAATCGCCAGAATCCTACCAATAACATTGTATTACAAGTTGAGCATGGACAGTGGCCTTTATGCCTACACATCCTCATGGGTCATTCCTGACTTTAACAATGGGGTCACCATGGCCACGCAGTGTGGAGGGCAAACATCCTGCTTCTCGGGCTGCTGTGTAAAGGACAACCAATTTTGGCGCCAACTCCTCAGTGTTGGCTGCACAAAATTCCATCCCAGGGACCTTTCCTCTCACTATATGTTTGATTGCAGCTTGCACTTCCAGAATGGTGATATCTCCAACAAACTCTGCTATCTCCTCGTTGGTTACTGAAGATGGAAATCAGCTGGGACGACAACACTGAAGGGTGCACATACAGTGCCTTATAGTAGTATCTGAATCTCCTGTTAAAGCCCTCTTGTGTGTAGAGGTGCTCACCTACTTTTGAGTCCACCTCTAGGATTAAAACATGAAACAAGAACATGCAATCTATCCTGTACATGTTTGAAAAAACACAAGAAAGCATGAACAAACATATGTGCATACTAAATACCTATATACATAGTCAAAAATACTGCACAAGCATGACATAAGAGCAATCAAGCTATCATATAAACATTTGAACAATATAAGATAATTATGAACAAGCATGTGGATATATACATACAAGCTGCTGCCCATTCTTCTGTTAAGTGTAGCACATTTGTTTTCACTTGATTCGCGTTCACATTTATATTTACATCTGATAACTACAACGCTACCCATGTTACAGATGCAATTTTGTTTTCAGCCTTATAGCATTATGACATGATTTAATAATCTTTAATGGTGCCTGGAAGTTAGACCCTCCCCCCAGCAACACCAGATTGATTTTGATTTCTAACTAGATAACCCTAGATAAATCACCAATACTCACATGTTGAGTGATGAATGTTTTTGATCGAAATATTTTTTCTTTGCAGCATACCTCGTATGCTCCTTGTCCCTCCAACTCCCAGGAGGAGTAAATCGAAGCACTTCATCCACATTGGACTTATATTTGCATTGGATTTCCTCTCTTTGAACAGCTCAATAGGATTGTGATTGAATGTGGGCTCAATCTATATAGCTCCACTTTAGAGATTATTTCCTTTCACCAGTCTCTGCCACCCATGCTAGAAATCTGAATTGCTTCCTTTAAATCTCTATTGAATCTCTCAACCCTGCCATTGCTTCCTGTATGAGAAAGAGAACACTTTTTATGTCTAATTCTCTCAGAAAGAAAGAAACCTTTCCAACTCAGAGAAAACACATTGGGCACCATTGTCTGTTAATATGGTACCTTGAGGTCCTTTTCTACTGAACACATATTAAAAAAACATATTGTTGTCACATTTTGTTTCCCACTGGCCCACAATGTCCTGTGCTACATCAACCCATAGCTTTGTAGGTAAGCGTCTTACAACCACTGGCTGAGTTTATGATCTCTTTCAACAACAAACTTGCTGCCCAACAAGAACGTTTTAACTTCTTTAATGCCCAGTATATGGAAGTGCTTTTCTCGCAATGACAGGATACCTTAAGTCTGTTCATTTAGACTATGCGAAATAAACTGTATAAATAAACTGTATAATCTTTTCATGTTGCCCACCTCTTTATTTTCACCCAGCTTCTAACCCTTTTGAGATGACATCAGTGACCAGTATGGATTCTGCACGAGACAAACATCTAGAAATACCAAGTTACACTGAGAGGTCCATTGAAAATTGTCCCTCTTTTTAATAACCTCATGTTCCCAGTAAATTTTGCAAACTTGGGAACAAATTTGAAGGGACACCTACCTGCACAAAAACAATCCTCTGAGGCCTTTTTTTCTTTCTATGTGTGTTGCAGAATGCAGCACACATAGAAAGAAGAAACAAAGAGAAAAAATAAACATATTTCTCCATGTTACACCTCCACTCGGAAGGTGTAGCATTCCCAGGTTTACTAGTGTTAGTAAATCTGGGAATGTGCCAAAAATCATGGTTTGAATGAGAGGGAACACCCACACTCCACCCATGGAACCCCTTTCCAGGGCAGAGTAGCGCAAGGCAATAATTTGTGCTGCCATGCGTTACTCCAGATTTAATTTGACACACATAATCTCGCAAGGTGACTCTGCTTGGCATAGTAAATCTCATGTAAGAGCTTGCGTTGCCCATGTGTTACATGAGGGGAACACAAGCTCTTGGTAAATAGGGGCCTGGGTGTTGGTGCAAATGCAATCAGTCACTAAGACTGGCACTTCAAACACATGATGGCTGCCCTGTGGACTGATTGAAAAGGGCTGTGACTGAAATGGGCTGATCCATCACTCCTCTTGCCCTGTTGGCTCATTCTCAATGGGTATGACAAATCCAGCAAGCATGGGCTAAAGGATGCTGACCGAAGGTCTCCGTGGAAAACAGATATGGCTGCCTACAGATGATCCAAAAAGAAGCCACCACCTTATATCAACTCTCCATACTAATAAGAAATGAGTATTAGCACCTAAAATTAATAATTAAGGTATATCAAGCAAATAAGGTCTTATGGGAAGGCCATAAACAAACAAAGGTCATAGCATTCCACTCCTGTCCGAAGCTTATTGTCTCTTTTAAAACTACCCCTACACTGCCCTTGATCAAATCGAATCAAAATCTCTAGAAAGGTGGGTCACTTTGAAAACTATTCCATAACTTCCCCCTTTTAGCTGTGTCTTCCTGCAACACTGTAGAGCCTGTAGTAAGAAACAAGCATTTGCAATGCAGTCGGTCTCGCCTTTGGGACCTTATATGTATTCAGCTATGCAGCACATTAGCCTGGGTGCTGAAACATCTACTGTTCTTTAACATTGAGGAAAAGTAAGCACCAAACTGTGTGTAACCATTCCATAGCTCTGTTTTTCATATAAAAGCAGGGCCTTCGGTGGTCACATCACTGAAAATACAAGATTTGAAAAAATATTGTCTATAGGTGCTTGTGGAAGACAATTTCTATGGACTTGAATCTAGAGTATACTAAAGTGATTCTGGTATTTTACTGACCTCTGATGGTCGTTTTCTATCAAGAAAGTTAAACAGAGGAAGTTGCCAGAAAATTTTTAAAAAATAAAGCCCCTCAGCAGAAAGAAATTCTGGTATTTTACTGACCTCTGCTGGTAATTTCCTATCAATACAGTTAAATAGAGGCTGTTGAACAGAAAAAAAGTCTCTAAGCGGAAGAAGACAAGTCCTAGGGTGATCTCCAGTGCTCACAAAGTACATACACATATAAGTATATACTGAAGTATATACTAAAGTATATATACTAAAGTATATACTAAAGTATATACAAGAGGTCTCGAAAGCTTGACCTAAAAAGGCAGTCCAATTGTCATTCTACGTACAAATAAACACTACTTTTCTTTTCTAAATATCTTTTTCGCGGGACTCCTTTTGACTAGAAATTCGACCATGAAGTAATTTCGATCTCATAATTTAGCCTGCATTCTTACGTGTTCATTTCAATAATAAATTACAACTTCAAGTTTTTTTGTGAGGAAACTTAATTGGAGATGTAGGGTATTTTATTTTACAACTGTATTTGTTTACACTTAAGGCTGATTCTTGGAAGACCCCAGGTATATACAGCGGCGTCACTATGGGAGTGCGGGGGGTGCGGACCGCACCGGGTGACTCCCTCACACGGGGTGACACCAAAGGGCCGGTGTGCAGTAGTGCAGAGCAACCCAACCGCGTAACGCAACCTAAAATGCTTTCAGGAGGAGGAGGTGCCTGTGCACAGTGCACAGTGCGCACTGTCTCCTCCTCCACCGCGTCTGCGCGCCTCGGCAGTGGCGTCGTCACTAGAGGGGTGCAGTGATGTAATTTTGAATCCGGGAATTCCGCATGCGCATTGGGCCCTAAGTGCACATGACTTGGCATCACGAGGGACGAGGAGGAGGTCTCAGCCGGTTTGACCACCCGTGGGCCACCATAATTTAATTTTATTCAAAGGAGCCTGGCTTAAGGCTAGCCGCCGACCGACGTAGTCCCCCCCCTGTCTGCCACCATTGCCAACTCAGCGGGTGAGTGAGTTTTTCTGGCACTGCAGACCGGCACCAATTGATTAGGTCATGTGGGTCAGGTGGCGGTGGGTGGTGGTCAAGCCGCGGTTATGCTGCCTGCATGGGTGGGTGGTGCGTGGTGTTCAAGACCGTCAAGCACAAGCGTTTAAATTATGCTGCCTGCCTGTGCGCTGTAATAATAATCATCATGGGTCAGGTCACGGTGGTCAAGCAAGCGGACGTTGCGGACCGGTTATGATTATGCTGCCTGTGTGTGTTGTTGGGAGTGTCACTGTCGACTTTTAAGTTTTCACTTTTGTGACTTTTTGACTTCTTGAGCAGGGCGCAGCAGCGCGCAGGGGAGGGGGCGGAGGCAGTGCGTAGCGAGGTGGCCTGCCTGCCTCTCTGATCACTGCCTCTCTGCTCTGATCACGTCATCTTCGAGAGTTGTGGGCGGTGGGCCCATCTTTTGAGCTGTCGGGATTCAGGAGGCCTGCAGTGCGAAGAGACGACTTTCAGTTTCAGGCACAGCAGCTCTGCCTCTGTGTACATGCTGGCTGGAGCTGCCCGGAGGCCCCGGTCCCCGGATGCAGGACTGTGGCTCGGACCCGAGGCGCTTTAACACCAGGGTCTCTGTCGCATTGTTAAAACTCTCTGTTTAAACTTAAAGCTCACTCCAGATACTAGGCGCTACACACTTGACAAGCGTTACTCAAAATGATGGAAAATAAATCACAGAAATGTCCTGACCCAATTTGCATTTTTCAACCCAGGTGGTCCGTGATCTGGTGATGTTGCTGCAGCCGCTTTAATTAATTATCCGTCTCCAAAAAAGTGACCTTTAACCCAGGAAGTGCCTTCTCTTGGAGGAGGCAGATCTCTGCTCGTGTCTGTACCTCTGTGTGTATCTCTTCTTGTAAATAACTTCAGGCCTCAGTCTCGCCAGCTAGCGCGGCAGTTTTTCTCTGAGTCTGACTCTTACTGAAAACAGTGGCTGCCTGCAAGACGGGGTTCTCACTCTCTTTCCTCTCCTTTTTTTTTTTTTATCTGCACCCCTGTGAAATGGATCCAAAAAAGAAAATCACTTTTGCTGGAAATCAATGTCGTATTTTTCTGACATTTAATTCCAAAGTGCAGCATTGTGAATAAAAGTTTAAAAATATGAAAAATGAATAACTAAATAATGTAAGACAGAGTGGTAGCAAACTGGCCAGATTTATTGTATTCACACCCAAACACATTAGCGCCACTTTTACAGAGTTTGCCAGTGAAGCGCTATTTTTGTTGTCTTGGCTTTGTTTTCCCTGGGCTTGGAACTAGTGCACCAATCTTGGAGGTACTGCAATGTGAGGATTGAAAAACAAAATTTGTACTGCTGCTCTGCATCTAGGGATGTTGTCTATTTTTTACCATACTGCTTACGTTTTGTAAGGATATAAGCAATGGCCATTGAAATAGGTCCATTCAGGGCCCTGTAGTCATGTCCTTAACTTTTCAGACAAAAGCACTCACTGATTTCTGAACAGTGAGTGTAAAAGCGTTAAGGTAACCGTGTTGTTCCTGCTTACATTTCACATGGTTTGTAAAATTTTGCATCCTCTATGATTGTTTGCTTTTTCCAGGATGCTGTCACTTTTTTTTTGTAAATGTAGGCCACATATTGCTCTTGCCCAGTGTGTAATTTCAATTGAGCCGCATCCAGGTGTTAATAGCTGGCAGCAATTGGGTTGTAGTTGAAGGCAGTCTGAGCTTTTCTCAGTGGGACAATATGGTGTTCAGTGGGGGAGAGGATGTGGCACTATGGCCAGAGCTGCTGAATTTGGAACTGGGGAACCAGGTTCAGCCTTAATAACCAGTCCGCCAGACCACTCTCTTGAGAGAGCACTATCTCATGCTAGACCTTAGAAGGCTTAGCAAGACATTAGAAGCCCCGGTGTCGTAGCACCAGCAGGTGGACCCTAGCATGACAAGTGTAAGTTAACTTTCAAGGCTTGTCCACCACTATTCATACTGAAGTTCACCTCCAGTCTTGAGGGCAGGCCTATGAAGCAGCACACCCTAGAACAACAGTGACCCTGTCACTGAGATCACAGGACCCTTGAGAAGGGCCAGCTCTAGGGTGGTGCAACCGCTGTGACCGCTCCAGGTGCTGACTTTAGGTGGAGGTATCATTTTTGCAAGTATATTATGGTTTTAAAAGCACTTGCTGCCTCCTTCCTGGCTTCCAGCAATTTTCAGTAACAATAAAAATGTCATGATGACTCTGGTGATTAATGTTCTATGTAGAGAGAGATCGGAATTTTGTCTAATGGAAGATTTTACTCATGGAAAGGTAGCTCAGAGGGTTAATGTATCTGCTGCAAAGAACATGTACCATGCAGATCACAAAGTGCACATAATGTAAATAGGCCAGTGGGCTACTGCTTTTGTCAGAGAGATCCTCTTGTTACTTGCAGTTTATAAGTTAAAATCCTAACATAAAACAGTGAGCTATTAACTGTCATCTACTCCGCAGCAACACAAGTCACATTTTTTATTAACTTTTGATACGTTTGAGCTTCAAACAATGTATTAGTTTAAATGGTCAGATCATGCTGCAGATCTTGCATTATAAGGCAAATATGGCAGAGCCATTATTATTTAGAAAACATTTGCAAACTAGGATTTTTAGCCATTCATGTTTGAACTGCTGTTGTGGAAAAGGGAGAAGTGCTGATGACAGAAACTCCATGGCTTGGAGACAAATGGCTTGTGCTTTTTATCGTATTTGGGGACATTCTGTGATTAGAAGTATATCCCACTTTGTGAATACATTTTACTGTCAATAACTCATTATAACCTTAAATAATCATGTGTATCCATTGGTTGATAAAACTGGGCAGTCAAACCACACAAATTCAAAAAATAGTGATGTTTGCGCATTCTGGCCACACCTCTGGCTCAGCCCACTGATCCAATCCTTGGGTTATTCCCGCCCTCTGATTCTCCGCCCACAGTTCCCCTACTTTTTTCCCCCCACTTCGACCACTGATATATCGTGTTGCCGGATAGTGGGAACACCACACCAGTACAAAGTACCATACCTATGATATTATAAATTCCAATAAACTGTTGACTAGCAGGTAGCCCACTGTACAACCTGATTAATGAGTCATTATCACATTGTTGTTAACAGGCACAGGGGTCTCTGTCTGCAGAGGCACGGCTGGGCACTCACTGTCTACACAGATTTGGGTGCTAGAAGAATAAATTGGTTATATTTAAATTCATGTTTCATGCTCGACATTTCATTTTTTAGTGTTCTCTGTAGGAATGTCTGTGATTTATGACTGGATATCCTGGTGCTCTATAAGGTAATCATTTACTATGCTTTAAAAGTTAATACAATCTAATATGTAATGAACAATGTGTTGAAAAATGCTTTGTTTTGGCCTTTCTGTCTCCCAAATTTTCTTGGGGGGGAGAAGTTCAACCCCCCAAACTCCCCCTAGTAGTGGTTGCTCTCTGCGCTTGCTCGCTACACACCATGTGGGGGCTGGTCTCTCTTTTACTTTGTTCCCTCTGATTCACTACTTGTGTCTATTTTTGGTGCTCTCTGAAAGAATGTCTATGGGTACATATGACTGGGTGGCTAACCTGATGTTCTTTAAGGTCATCATCTACTATTTACTGTGCTTTGAATAGGTAATGAAAAATGTGCTGTAAAATTCACTATCATGTGACCTGACAGCCATCTGTAATTTGAAATGTGAAGACGACACAAGGGGTGAATCTGTGGCGCTATCATTTTTCAGCCCATTTACTTCTGTCACTCCCATCAGAGTACAGGAAGGGGGGCGGGGGCTATATTTGGCTGCCCTTTATTGGGCATTTATGTGCTATTAAAGTGAGACCTTTATTTGGAATAGCTTGTAGGAGCACCTCCCCCCGATGTCCAAGCCTGGGTGGGAGGCTCAACTACGGTGTCATTGTCACACGAGCTGCCTGGCCGAAACGCATCCACCAGTTAAATCTGGTTAAACCACCAGGCACGCCCTGAAATGAGGGGGAAGCCAGATTCGGAGCAGAGGAGGTCCATGCGGTAAGTCGTAAGTGGGTGACACCATGAGTTACCCGCACCCGGTGACACCAACCCTAGTGACGCCACTGGGTATATATGCCATTACATGTAATTTTATGTCATGCCATGTCGTGTTGTTTTCTGTGCAGCAGCTTGAGCCTTTAGTTACAAACAGTCAGAAGTTGCTGGGAGATTTTACTTGTCACTAGATTTAGTGACTGGACATGGGCCCTTGAAATGAAGGTGATAAATGTCTAACTAGCAAATATTTTTACGCTGGTGATCACTTGTTTTATGGCAAAAATGAATGTGCTACACACCAAGAATGCGATAAATGTTACAGAGAGTATATCTAAGAATCTTATGTTGTAAACTGCTTAATGTATAGGGAAAAATATATTTTACTCTTTGTTTCTTTGTCATGTGCACATTATTTATGGAATCGTTTATTTTTTCGAGTTTCCGTGCAATTTATTCCTGGACTATTTAAAAGATTTAAAGATGTCTAAAGATTTCTCATTAGGGACACTTGAAAGGTTGTCCTTTAAAGCAATAAATGTAATCGGAATTTTCACTCAAAGGAAGAGATAAACTGTAAATTTGTTTTGAGAGAGGCAAAATGTTTGAGATTCGCACTAATTGGTTAATATGGACAAGCCAGTCCCCTAATGGCTTCTACTGTTGATCTCACAAGACCAGTTAGCAGCTATTTTGGGAGGCACAATTCTCAAGAAATCAATATTCGACCTTGTTAGGGGTTTAACTATTTTAATTGCTTACACATAAACTTGCAAATTCATTCAGATGGGACCAAGCACATGAAAATCAGCAAAACTCCTTCTCTCAGTATCATAATTTTAATGCTTTTTCAAACCATTCCCCATCCAGAGCTTATTGGCAGCCTATCACACATGAATATAACCAGACAATGCTGAGAGCCTGAGCCCCTTGCCCTGTCCAGGAGCATTCTGCTGTTTACGGAACCCCCTTTCCGCAGCCCCTGGCTCCCAGAGTCCCCTGCCTGTCCCCTGAGTTGCCGAACCCATGCCCCAGGGATGGAATGAGTGAGCTCTCTGTGGACAAGCAGCTTGAACTCTTTTGGTGAGTGTCACCCGCTGTTCATATGATCCGGGAGTGAGAGGTTGTTGGTAGGTCGGTTTCCTGGCACAGACCCAAGATCTGGTGGCATTGAACCCAGAGACCACTGAGCTTGTCACAGCGATTTTTTTTATATACCCCACATCGTGCACTATCAGATATGGGGAAAGAACATTCTCGAGTACTGTAGCAAGATTTCGGAATCATCTTTCATTTAACCTACAAAAGGCCCTTAATTCTCTCCTATAGTTTAGAGAGACCGTTTTTATTTAACTCAAAGTTCGCCAGGAAGAATAATTCTGTTCAGCAACAAAATCCCTTACCAGGTTAAAGTCTCACTCTATAAATACCTTATGATAATGATAGTGATGAATAAGCCATGAAGTTCATAAATTCATTCATAGAAAACACATTTTAGATTTACTTTTGCTGTCTTCTATATTATGCTTTAAAATAAATAATAGATGTATGCAAACATCAAATTTAAAACTCGCATTGAATAATTTAAAAAACAATGTTACATTAAACTTTGAGAAACTGAGATGTAAGACAAGGTAAGTTTCTTCGTGAACACTATACTTGATAATAAAAGTATTTTCTAAACATTAGGATACTCTCAAAGAAACAGATAAGATCCCCTTCTTCATAGTTTACCAAAAGTTAACTTAATATTCCACTATTTTTCTTTTACTTCGAATAATTGTATTTATTCATGGCAACAGAACAATACATATATTGATGCGATTATCGGAAAGGCACACAGCAAGTGAGGACACAACACCCATGCAACATTATTTAGGAAAAGCAAGTCATGAAGGATAGAAATCCCATCAGTTCTAGTGAAAGAATCATCATAGGAAATAATGAATCAATAAAGTATGAGAGGTCGTTGAAGCTCAGAAGTAAAGGTAATAATCCCATATCACAAAGATGTCCTACTCTATAATGATAGAAAGATACTGCGATAATGATAGAAAGATACTGAGCGCAATTAGCATGAAAAGCACCTTCTGAATCAGAATTATTTTCTGCTATGACATGAGGGCCAGGCTGGGACAGAAAATAGTCCTGGTACCAAAAGACAGATTTAAATCCCGTTGCTGCAGACTCAGCCTTTCATTCTTCTAGGGTGATGAAAATAAGCACCAGTGAGTTGGGTATTTGTAACTCCCATTAGCATTGCTTGCTACTAAAATGGACGTCTGTGGTAATGACTCTTTGTGTGTATATCTAAATGTGCATTCAGAATTATAATGATATAAGTGATGAAATGGTGCATGGCACTTTCAAGCGGCCAGAAACTAAATGTCGTATTTCTCCTGGATTAAAAGTCGCAACCCTACTGCTGGAAATTCTGAAAACTTCATAAACATATTTCTAAGGTTTAGAGGTCTGCAAAAGGTCCTACAGTTCCGACAAGTGTTTTGTTTCTATCTCTCCTATTGGTGGCCTTGGTTGATCACTGCCATTTTAGAAGTTAGAAGGCAGATCACATGGGGGAGATGACACAAGCCACACCTTCTTCCTTTCATGTGTCCTAGAATTACTGGTAACTCCCTCTCACCTTGGCTAATCATAAAAAAAATACAATTTAGCAAATGGGGAAGGAAATTAACAATAGCATTTGTATCTGGTTTAATTGTGTGAATGTGGGTCATTTTTGTTCTCTGAGTGCATATGGACCAGGTGCTGGCTGATTGACTCAGGAGAGAGTAGTTGAAAATATTGCTGACTTTGCGCAATGATTCTCGAAAAATGGCAGGCAAAATAGGAGGCAGATTAAGAAGACTGGAGAGGATGGGTCAAATAAATGGCTTATCCAGAGGCTTGGTGTTGTAGTATCAGGGTGATTTACATAAAAAATATTTGTGGAATGCAGGTTAAGTTGCCTGGTGACCACCTTACTTCATAATACTTGTATCTATCCTAGAGGTGGGCTCTATTTTCTGAAGTCACTGTCCTCCAGAAAATGGTTAATAGCAGCAGTGGGTAATAGCCCAATTTGAGGACTTCTGAGCACATTTTAACTCATCTGTATATTCTTGTTATGCATTACACAAACTTACACTATCTTGCTAGCCTAATCTCATGAAGACTAATCAGTGGTTCACTGATAAACTTTATTGATTGCAATATCAAGGCACAGCACTGGAAATACATTGGTACTATCTCATACCACTTGCATAGTACATTCTGGGGATTAAAATCAACTTGCTCCACTACTAAAAAAGAATACTTCCAAGTCTGTATAACTGAGACAGATAAACTAAATAAATAAATTGTTCATACCTATGAGGAGATGCTAACCCATAGACTAATGACCACTCCCCGGAATCCCCTCAAGTGAACTTTGGGGAAACCTCTTTCTCTTCATCACCAACAAAATCACTTCTCCAAGAGATAGAATCTTTTCCACCAACCTATGGTCGAATTACCTTAGCTCAACTGTACTAGCTTGCTCTACTCCGCTTCGTGAGTTCCGTACAGTAGTAAATCACGATACCAGAAAAATATTTATATTAACAAACCTTGTTTTTAATGGATAACTGGTTATCTTGGATCTCACAACAGTGTTAACTTTTACCACCAGACTAATCAATTACCCCATCTCTATGGGATGAGGTCCAAAAACACATTACATCATCCCTATTGTAAAGAACCCTTTTGCAGAAATTTAATATTGCTTATGTTTTAAGTTTCAATACATTCTCCCAGCACTCAGCAAATCACTCTTGAGATCGTGGTGTTAGTAGTTTTGTTCTTTTATTTTCAGTTTTTAATTTTCATGTACAGCATACATTGCTCTTGCCAACACGCGTTTCGGCCATGCTGAATTATTGCAGCTGTCTTCTTCAGGGCTACAATTGTAAATAATGCATTATATAAGGGAAGAGTGCTACAAATAATAGATCCCATCAACATGGGTAAAAGACCACAATTTTCCCCGAGTGTCTGAAAGGTAGCATCTGAAAAGTTGGCGTGCGAGATCATTTGCCATTCTGCTACAGGGTATAAGATCAGCCATAAGTAAGGTGAGTATCAGGTGCCCTTTATTGCTCTTGGGCTTACTGGTGTATAACGGCCACAAGTGATTAGCACATAATATCCTGTGCCTGTTTGTCCACAAGTCTCCTTACATCAGCATTAACTATGTGTATCATCCAAGTGTTTTCACACAGTTACACACTGGGCTCACCTTGTTCAGTGGTACTAAAGTATATACAACATCCTATTCATCATAAGAACTATTTATAAAAACTCCTATGCTTATATAATTGTACAGGGGGCCAATGGCACAAGAAAAAGAGCACCTGGGGGCACATAGATGTGCTCCTTACAACTTTATAATCAAGAAGTATTGAATCAGACAGTTGGCAAAATGAACTGGTGTCTGCCCGTTCCATCACTTGTCTAACTAGAATCTCTGTTGGCCTCTCCTGTGTCATAACTGCAGTCTTTTGACCCTTTGATAACCATACATTATTTTAGGCCAACCACAAAATAAGTACATATTAACACGCCATTTGTTCCTTCATAGATTTTAATCTTGAGAATCCTTCCTCTGAATAAAAAAAAGTGCCAATTGTTTTTTAATGATTTTTAAGCTTATACAAATGAGGCCCGAACGTAATAATACCTTTAACGTAATTTTTCTTTTCCACATCCAATAACCACAACATCTAGCCCTTTTTTCAGAATTCCAAGATTCGCATGATGTTAAATATGAAAATGGAGATCAGGAGTTCATTTTCTTCTAGCTGTCAGACGTTGCTGATTCTGGGTAAATTGCTTTCATTTGCAGTATAGCTTCCTGTGCAGCAGGTTAAATGTGTCTGATAATATGAATTACTATGTTCATGAATTCTATTTTTATATCTAAAATTCTACCTTCTCCTGAAAGACAACATAAATTAATCTGAGGGTATGGTTATTCTCATTTTAGATATCAATGTACTCTTTCAACCCAGCCCCAAAAGATAACATCAAAAGCCTAGGGGTGTGGCTAGACAAGAACCTTACCCTCAACACCCAGGCCACAAAGCTCTCCGCCACCTGCTTTGGACTTCTTCGAACATTGAAGAAGGTCCTACCCCTGCTCCCAATGGAGGCCAAACAAACAGCTATTCAGGGCTTAATACAATCACGCCTGGACTCAAACAACGTCCTCTACCTAGGAGCCCCGGAGTACTCTTTAAACAGGTTGCAACTGGTGCAGAACTGTGCGGCCCGCACCTTACTGCAAATCCCACGAAGAGCCTCAGTTAGAGAGGCACTGACTAGCCTTCATTGGCTACCAGTGCGAAAAAGAGTGACCTTTAAGGCAATGTGCATTGCCCACCAGGCCTTCTGGGACTCGGGTCCAAAACTCTTGCGTAGCCTAGTCAGCCAATACCATCCGGGCCGTGAACTACGTTCCAGCCAGGCCTTCATGGCAACAATCCCCAGAATCAAGAGATCTAGAGCAGGTGGAAGAATGTTCACCCTTAACGCCTCAAAAATCTGGAACACCCTCCCCCCTACCCTGAGATCGAATCCGAACCTTGCCTCTTTCCGCAAGCAATTAAAAACCCATCTATTCAAATACCCGTAATCTTCTCAGCCCCCCCAGCTTCTTCCTAGTCTCTGATAGTCTCATTACACCCTGCTGGTTCCCCTAGCGCTTGGACGCCTCAGGGCAGCAATCGCGCTGTACAAATGTATTTTCATTCATTCATTCATTCATTCATTCATTCATTCATTCATTCATTCCTTCATGTCATCATATACCATCCAAAAATCCTTGATAATCATAGCGTTAAAAGATATGCTGTGCTATTTATCTAAACTAACATTCCAATCTACTGTCATCTCCAAATATCCGATATGGAGGCTTGCATATGTGCTCTGGTGCTCATTGCAGTACCTTTTCCTTTCTGTCAAATAAAAAATAGAATAAGATTGAGGAGAAATGTGTTTTTGTTGATAGATATTGATTACATTCTTGATATGAGATAATAATTGCTAGTTTAAAGCACAAGTGAATCATTAGTGCACATCTTCAGGGTAAATAGTTCAATTACCATACAAACACAATGGGAGCAGTATTGTTGGATGTTTGTTAACAGAATTTTCCATTAAGCTTTCTTTTGAATTGTATGTAATAGACCATAAGTAATACAAATAGGGCTCTATGGATGAACATACCGGAAGAAAGATCCCAGTAAGGAGGTAGAAGTCGGTGCTCCTCTAAAAGACTGACAAGGAACAGCTTAATCACAACCTGGCTTCATTGTTGATAATATAAGGAAATCAGGTACATAATTATGCATTTTTGTAAATGTCAAGGTACTTATAGAGCGCACTGTCACCAGACAGCCACCTTGCGGTGTCGCCTTTGCAGTTTCCTGGCGCTGATACTCATACCGCTGTGGAACCCCTCCTGGCTTTCCCTGTGAAGTGTCCACTCCTGGGCACCCCCAGGGTGAAGCTAGGCATCCTTAGCGCTGTTGGGGCTGGTGTGGAGGCTAAGCAAGCTATTGCCCAGAGTTGCAGCGTGCGGCCCGTGATTAGAATAGGCACCGAGGCGAGAATAGACAGGTCCGAGGAAATTGAGCCCGAGCCCCGCCGAGGCGGGAATCGAACCCTGGTCCCTGGCCAGAACTCTGCTTCAGGGTCTGCCGCTCTAACCATTGAGCCACACTCCTCCACAATTTTAATCAGAACAATCACCAGAGAGCCATAATATCTCTCACAAATAGTTGATGTTTTCTGGCGTTCATCCCATTTCTTTGTAATATGCCGCACATTAACCGTTTTACTTACCCAGTGATTTTGACTGAATGGGTTCCACGTATTCTGTATTTTTCAGGCTTGTCAATTGTTCCATCAGTGTGTCGATAGATACCCGTTTTGTAAAGGAAAAAGTCTTCATGCACTTGCATTACAGCTGAAAAACAGTAACATGTAGAGTAATGCAGTGCAGGCGTATATCGCTTAAAACTAGAGCTTATTTTAAATACATCACACCCATTTCATTCAAGGTTTTGAACACTAACTTGGTGCCTGTCTAATCATTCTTCCCAGATGTCTCATCATCATCATCATCATCAAGAAAGCTTTATTCGGCTGCTTTTTAAACAGATATAAAAGCACATAGAAAAAACTGTCACATTTCATATTAAATTACAAAATATTAAAATGATAAACACTTCTCAGGTTTTACAATTTGAGGCAATAATTATAGCTCCTCAATGACAATACATTTCCAGTGTAGAAGCACCTTCTTTAAAAACATTGCTAATCTCCATGCTATGTGCTCATTTTCCAATTGCTGAAGTAAAATAAAGGCTGGGCGACATTGCCTCAACCCTAGATTTTTTTTAAATGGAATTATCCCCACTTTCCTTAGTTCATGATAACATTTACAAAACAGGACTAAAGGAATAGCAGATTGTTCCGAACTTTTGTCACAAGGACACAGTGGTAACACACGGGACCAGTCATTCAATTTTGGTGGTGACACTAATCTATGGACAGTGCACAATCTGAATCTAGTTAGGAGCAACCTATCAAAACCACCAGGCACGAAATATTAACCCCTTCAGTGCCACGCCCTTTCCCCCTCCTGTGCCGGGCGTTGCACTAGTGGGTGGGGTTCATGACGAGATAGTCTTGTCATGGGCACAGCGCAACCGTGCTCCATGACGAGACTATCTCGTCATGGGCACTGAAGAGGTTAATAAGGCTCCATCCCTGAAGTAGTACTTAGTAACTGGTGTTGCCTCACACTTATTTTTGAAATTTCCCCTGCCATTCGAATAGAATCCAGTAGTTGGAGGCCCTCTTTCTTTAAAATCTTTTTAGGAATCGCCAGCATAGAGTTTGGGTTTAAAAAATATTCCGGGTGGCCCAGATCATTCATAAAATCACGTACAAATCTAATCCAGGGAATCTTTAAAGCCCCTTCCAGCCTTAAACTGTCTTGCATGATCTCCCTGTTTAGCTTAGTTTAGTCTTTGCACCAAATCCTTTGCCACAGAAGTATTGCCTCTAATTTAATAAGATCAGCTATATATGGGAGGCCCATCTCCTCATGACAAACGTAAGAGGCGGTACTAGGTGGTACAGATAGGATATACATAAAAAAGGAATTTTCGACAATTTGTAGTGGGAGGGTATTTACAAAGCCACACGCACCTGCCCTGTATATCGCCATGGTGATACACTTGGCCTTGTATATATGCAGGAGCTCTGTGGGTGGTTTCCTACTTAGTTTTTTGGCTGTGGTTGACCTAATTAACGCCAATTTCTTGGCTGAGATGGTTTGAGCCCATGAATCCTGCTGATTAAATAAAATGCCTAAGTAGGACTTTTTTTTAGTTGAGGCTAACTTCTTCCCATCAACAAACATTTTGCGTGTCCTCTGTGTCCCCTTACCAAATCTCATGACAACGGTCTTGGAGATGTTTATATTTAGACCCAGATCCCTCATAAAACCACAAAAACTCTCCAGGACCCTCTGGAGACCATGTTGTGTACATGCCATTAAAACAGCATCGCTCGCATATAAGAGTGCTGGTATGGGATGACCACCAGCTTGCGGAAAATCTTTACCCTTCAAGAGTAACGCTTCGCCTAGTCCATTAATGTAGAGATTAAAAAGGAAGGGGGCTAGCATGCAGCCTTGCCTGACCCCTCTCCTGATGGGAAAAGCCTTGGTGCACTCCCCCACAAGCCATACCGCACCCTTGCAGTAGCACCACTGTACAAATGTTGTAGAAAGACAATTATACAGGGATCAACCCCCACTGCCTCAAGGACCTCCCACAGCCTATTGTGCCTTACAGAGTCAAAGGCTGCGGTGAGATCCTCAAATGCCAGGAACAAACTGCCTTTTTTTACTCTTAAATATTTGCCTACCAGGATTGCTAGATTTAGGCTTTGTTCTATTGTGCCTAATCCAGCACGGAAACTGTACTGTAAGTCAGATAATACCTGAGTATCCTCTGCCCAGTCTTGTAGGCGTTCTAGGATTACCCGCCCAGCCACTTTATCCAGGGAATCAAGCAGGGAAATCGGTCAGTAGCACCCCGGATCATGACGATCCCCCTTTTTAAAAATAGGAATGATGATTGATTCCACCCAAGTCTTCGGCAGTGTTGACTTAACACTAGCATTAATGACTTAGGTTAATAAGGACCCCATAAAAGGGCGTTAGATGGAATGCCGTTGTGTCCAGGGGTCTTGACGCCCAGACTAAATGTTAAGGCTCTGTTCACCTCTTCAAAGTGATTTGCAGATCCTCCAAGTCATTGTTATTTAGGGGGGTATCAGCCAATTGCAACCCGGGGTTTCCCTGATCATTGTACACTTTGGAAAAATGTTTGGTCCAGATATCTTTCGAGATGGCTATCTCGGTAGAGGGGCCCTCACTAGGGGATAAAAAGGGGCCCTTAATGCCTTCCAAAATGCAGTGCTATCTTCAGTGGGGACGCACTGTGGAGGGAATCCCATTCTTTGTTTCTCAATGAGCACTTCCTCTCTTTAATTGCCCGTCTATATGCCAATCTGGCCTGTCTAACTTTATTAGGGGATCTGGGCTGTTTATGCAATTCTTTTTTCAAATAGGAGTAAGCCTCCGTGCATTTCTTATCAAACCACCCTGGATCTTTAATTTTATTGCGGTGTTGATCCGTTAATAGATTCTTAACCTCCCTTGATATTTCGAGAAAGGAGTGCACGATACCAACATCATATGCAGAATTGCTCAAGTAAATATCAAAAGCAGGTTTACATTTCTTAATCACCTGTTTGGTCAATACATCGGAGTCCACGTTAGCCCACCGTATGGTGTAGCCATTAGTTTTATTTTACGTAATATTCCCCAAAACCTGGTTAGTCGTGTTGATCTTTTTACGTCTATATATAGGCATATTAATCAATAGACATACTGGAAAATGATCACTCAATCTATTATCCCAAACCTTAAAGGAACGAACCCTATGTGAGTACATACATGAAGCTAAAATGAAGTCTATAGTAGATGCCAACCCTCTCCCATTAAAAGTATGGGGCATAGATACTGGGGTTGCTAACATATCGTTCACAAAACCAAGTTCACTAGCAAATATGAGCTCATTAAACACATCTCCCACCCTTGTATGGCAGAAATGGGTGTTATGCTCTCCTTTGTTTGCCAAACCATACATTCTATTATCCTAATAGTTGTATAAGACACAATTAAAATCCCCTATCAAAATTATCATTGTATCCTTTACGCTCTCCCACTGCAAATAACATTCAAGGCCCTACTTACATTATTTACCACCGTTCCAGGTTCACCAGGGGGAGCATTGTTATAAAAATGTATCAAGACAATACGATAGGTTGCATTTAGTGTCAGTTTGATTATATGATAACAACAATACCCCATATGGAAATCTATTTTGTCTAACGTCAACTTATTTGAAATGTCAGTGCAGATACCACCCTTTGGTCTTCCCCCTGCGCCCTTCACCGCCTGGGTATTAAAGGTCTTAAAACCATTAATGTTTAGTGGGTCTATTGCCCAAGTTTCCAGCAGACATAAAATATCAAAATTCGAAATGACTTCACACCAGAGGGGATTCTGTAGCTTGGAACGTAGCCCTGAAATATTCCAAGAAATAACTGAACACGTGGAACTTGCCGAATTTAACAGGGGGCTAAATGGTACCTGCTGTGGAGTAGTGGGAAGGTCCATAGTCGGTGGCACAGATAGACTAGCAATACACATGTTCCAGCAATGCACATGTTCCAGCAAGGGAGTCGGACTCTCGGTATAACATCCCCTTGCCGTAGATTCCTTTGTACGCAACAGGGGTGGAACCCTCCTAACCAAATCAGTTGGATTTGCGCCGCTAACCAAAGCCACATCTAATGTACTTGTGGCATAGCCCTTTCACATCCCTCCATCCCCATTACAAGGCTGGGTAGGGGATACCAGTCAATCCACATCTTCTAATGTGTAGAGAGGGTCAAAAAAGTTATGTACTGGGACGTCATATCTGTACTGTGTCTACCCCAAGGTGTTTCCTTCCTCTGGATTGTGCTGTTGTAACCTATGGGGTTGATAGAAGAAGCCCAGGGGACTACACGTATCCCTCTGTTTCTGATCGGCCAGTTGCCTAAACTGTCTAATATAGTCTTGACCAAGCCTGGAGACCTGAACGATAACACTACACAGTCTCCCGACAACGACTTATTAGAACATCCTACCCAGGGGATTCTGCGCCATCTTAAACTCTGAGAACAACGTGTTAGTTATTCCTGTCTTCGTGGACAAAAAATGCAATGATTTATTTTTCAGAGTTGACCAGTGCTCGTACTCTCCATATGTCAGTGAGGGAACGTTGGTCAAAACCACAGTATATGGTGTTGCTTCCGGGGGGAAGATGCAACTGTCTAGATTAGATTAATTTACCCCTGACCATGTTTTGAGAACCTGATCTATTAGGGACCAGCTTCCCCGAGCTCGCTATATGTCTCACACTATCTGATGCTACCTGCCTTGAGATACAATCAGCATGAGCTTGCCCTATTCTTCTACCCCGTCTGCATTGGGAAGCCTCAGTTTGACTCTGGGGAGGGACCTATATAATTTCGCCTGACAAACCGGTCAGCCCCGAGTTGTCGGCTGAGGTTGCTGGATTGGATACCTGCAATTGGAGAGAATCTCCCTTTGCAAGAATGCCACGTGGGTTATTTGATATGCAATCCCCTCCATGGCTTGTAGAGCCAGACTTACTTCTATTTTGGGTTAATTCTTGCGAAGACACAGGGGGTTAGCAATCCTTTCCAAATTTGCTAGCCTCTTCTCTATAGTTGATAACGTTGTTATCAGAGGCCTTAGGAGGACTAAAATAGCATCCTGTAGTTTCTCCCAGAAACCTACGTTGTCCAATCCCATAAGTCCCCCGGTTCCTACATTGTCGACTTCAGTCAGAGTGGGTTCCTGATTTAACTCATTCACCCCAGTCTTGGTCACGCACCCCGGAGTTTTATTCCTTAAATGTGATTGCTTATTGTTGCATTGCCCCTTTCTCTTTTTAGATGGTGGGGCAAAGCCTCTCTCCTGGCCAATCTTCAATTGTTGCCACCGGGTAGTTACATTTGATTTATTAGCTATTGTGAGTAGCTCTAAAGCTTCCAGAGAGGAGCCATCAGCTATTGGGGCCATGGTAGAGAGATGGCCCATGTCGGGTGGGGGGAGGTTAACTGAGCTCTTAGTATTTGTAATAGGGGCAGACATGGAGTTTTGAATCGGAGCGGGTAGGGGCTCAAGTGACAGCCTACGGTAAGTTATGGCAATTTAATTTATCAGGACAGATACCGCCCTTGATAAAAAATCGTCTAACGTCCCCGCAACCCCCTGCCCTTTTAACAGCTTTCGTTTGTTCATGTTATAAACCCCTTACAGTACAAGTCCAGAACTAATTATACAGTTTTGCAACTTTGTCTCCTCGTGCCTTAGTCCCACAGTTCAAGCGATTAATCACAACTCTAATACATATATAAGTATTTAAAATGTCAATACCGTGGCCCCGCCCCGCCTCCTTCGGTTTCTGACGGGCTAAGACGGGCCTGTTTTGGCCCGGTCTTTGCCCAGGCTGCGCTCGGACAGTCCACGCGACCGTCCCGCACAGCATGACCTCCGCTGGCCTTTACAGGCATCTGCAGCCCCTCCTTTTCAGACTCAGGGGTCCAGGCAAAAGTGCAACGTGCAGGGCAGTAGGGAAAAAGTGACAAGGGCTTCACCCGCTCCGCGGGACCTTTGTTTGCCTTTACAGGCGTCTTCAGCCCCTCCTCTCCAGCCTCAGGGGTCCAGGCAAAAGTGCAACATGCAGGGTAGTAGGGAAAAAGTGACAAGTGCTTCACCCGCTCCGCGGGACCTCCACTGGCCTTTACAGGTGCCCGCTGCCCCTCCTCTCCAGCCTCAGGGGTCTAGGAAAAAGTGCAACATGCAGGGCAGTAGGGAAAAAGTGACAAATGGCTCACCACTGATAGTCCAATCCCCAGTGATGGCGGGAAGGTAGGAGAAATGGTAAATAATCACAGAATCCAAGTACAGCAAATCCCTGCTTCTCAAGGGAAACTGAGGTTCCCAATGAGAACTGGTAAGACATTTTGCATCTCAAAATAAGCGATACCAGGCAGATTCTCAGAATCTGCCCCTTTGCGACCAGTATTTTTGCATTTGGGATGCATCATGCCAAATGCAAAAATCGCAATTTAAGGAATCTCTAAATTGCGATTACTTAAATTGCGATTGCATTTAAGGAATCCCAAATTGAGATTCCTTAAATGCAATGCATTAAAGTAAAAAGATTAGCAATTTCGCTAATAGGGGGAGCAAATTACCATGAAGTTGAACTTCATGGTAATTTCCAAAAGCTTTGAAAAATTCCCTTTTGTGCATTTTTCAAAGTTTCATGTTGCTCACACACATGCCCTTAGGGCATGTGTGTGTGCAACATATGTGCACAGATCAATTTCAGGGGTGCAAAAGGGTGTCATTTTGACACCCTTGCACCCTTGAAATTGCATGAGCTATTTGCGAGTACCTACTGATACTCGCAAATTGCTCATGCAATCTCCAATTCATTCCTATGGGCCTGGAGGCCCATAGGAATGAATGGGACGGCATTCCTTAATTGCGACTCGCAATTTGCGACTCGCAATTAAGGAATGTGTAGGAATCGCTATGTTTATAGTGATTCCTACATGCATAGGCTTTTGCAATTCCTTAATTGCGATTCCTTAATAATCGCAATTAAGGAATCGCAAAAGCCTACGTTGATGCATGTGCCAGTAAGTCCTTTAAAGTGAAGGTCCTAGGAAATCATGACAGGCCTCATAGAGGGATCACAGAAGCATATGGCAGGGCATGATGTGTAAGGTGGAAGATCCGAGTTAGATGTCTGTGAACTACCTTGACATGTAATGATGACGAGTGATGAATTTTAAATGAAGTCAGCAGGAGTTGGAGGAGGACACCTAACAGTAAAGGCTCATTGCCAGCACAGGTTTCATATAAGTTGCTGCCTGCCAACCAGTGTGACACCTACTGGAGTTGGATCACCAAGGAATACGATTCAAAGGAGGGAACTTCCAACTCGCCTTTTCACACTGGTAGTTGGAGTTTACCAAGAGCTATTCGAGGTCGATTGTCATCCCATATGACCTCTCCCAGCATGGGGTCCGACTTATGGAAGAATGACTAGAAAGGCTAGTGATGGCTTTGTCGATCGCATCTCTTTTGTCATGTGCCACTGTATTTGTAGATAGGACTCCAAAGGAATTCTTAATGTGGTGCCACACGGTACAGATGCATCATATTACCCTAAATGCATGCTACACATTGGCAAATACCTCTGTGATAATATGAGAAATCAAAGTACCTAAGCACTCCCAATAACAATCAACCTAGAGTGTTTCCACCCTTCATATTATTTCATAGTTTCCTCAATTAGAAGACAAGAGCCAGATGTTTGTTAAACGAAGCTTGTATTTGAATCAGGAAAAACAGCCGACACTTGTTTCATCACACAGGTTACTTTTTCAAGGCTGTAATCACATATGTACAAGTATGTCACTTGCTAACATATTTAGTGTATATATATTTCTAAAATTTTAAGTACATTTATTGTGCATTTAGCATTATATCGTGCCCAAACTCAAGCCGTGTCCCCATGCGAAGAGTGATTTTGTATGAGTTCATGCTATCCATTTAGGTAACATACAAACTATGTGCAAAGCAATAGAAAAGCAGCCGCAAGCAGTGTAAAGGTGAGTACTTGCTGTGCACACCCTTGTTAAGGGTGGAAGGAGACGAGACAGATTGTTGCCAAGCTAATAGTGTATGTGATCATCGAAGTGGAAAACCTAGAACCTGCATCAAAGAATAGAGTGAGAAAGATCAAACTCAAGGATTCATTTGTCATTTAACCGACATATTGGTCAAGTAGTCAAAATCCTGTAGGATGCTGAATATAAGTCGAGATATGTTGTTAAATGCTAAAGACTGAAATAAGAGAAAAAGTAGTGTGGTTAGTCATCTGTCAGTTCCAGTATATGGAGAGACATATTCATCATGTGTATCTCTGATATCGGACTTACAGTTATAGTTAAAGTTTGATTATGTAGTCTGAATGTAGCAAAAGCGTCCAGCTATCCAAATATATATCCTTAGTGCTGAGGAGTGCATCCCGGATGGTCAATCAACCATCAAGAAAGTTATCCTAAAGAGAAGTGATAATGCTATAAGAAATTCTTCCATTCAATTGCCGCCTGTTAGTTCCAGTAAATTGGGAGAGACATATTAGTTATGTGTGTCACTGACAAACAACTTACAGTCATGGGTAATGTTCAATTATATATTCTAAGTTTAAGGAAAGCATCCAGCTGTCCAAATTGTATATCATTAGTACTGAGAAGTGGATCCCGGATGGTCCAACAATCAGCGAGAAAGGTATCCTAAAGGGAAGTGGTAACGTTAGAAATAATTATTCTCTTCAATGTAAATTGTATAGAACTGGTCCCATCTCGGGTTAATGAAGGAAGTGAAAGTGTAAAATTCCCACCAGGGGAAGCAGATTTCGTCCTTCTGTTATAGATCGCTACCGGCTAATGAAAACATGGAGAGCCATAATAAGCCTACTGCATCTGGAAAGAACCATATATCAGGCAAAGTAAGTTGGTAATATATTTCATTATTATGTTGCATAATGTAACATGGCATTGACATATTCCTAACCATTGTCTATGTGTACCGGAAAAAACACAATTGTATTTTCAAGAAGAAATTCCTGTCCGCCTTGTATGGTGTAAAAGATAAAATAGTCTCCCTCCATTTATTACATTGAGTGCCTCCTGTACCATCAATAATGTCTGTCAGTGGCAGAATAATCCAAGACAAGCCATGAACTGATCGGTATTTGGAACCATCAAGTACCTAGTAAGATTAGAAATCTGCAAAAACATTTACTATTTTTGGTGCCCAATGTCCAGTGTATACGTATTTATATTAGCTGGATTTTGAAATTTTCCAAAGACATCCTGGCTATATTTATAATATGTCCCAACTGCTAACGATATGCTGCATTCAAATAAAATCTGCAAAGAAGCCCAAAATCTATCCATGATCCCCCACCGCGTAATCCCTTACCTGTGTCATGCGGACCACGTCTACTATTAGTCTCAATGTACCGGAAATGTTCGAATCGGTTGTCCAGAAATACAATTGTGTTTCATCCAGTACACATAGACAATGGTTAGGAATATGTCAAAGTCATGTTAAATTGCGCAAAGTCATAATGAAATATATTACCAACTTGTTTAAATATTTGAGGTTTTTACAGAGTGATTTATCTATGTAATCAATAAGTGTGAAAATTATCAATATGTCTGACTTTGATGACAGTAGAGATAATCTCTTGGAAGAACTGTTTAATATGAATGCTGGCGTCAAACATGTTCCTAGTGTTGGTTTAGCACAGGAAGGTCTCAGAATTAAATTTGAAGGCTTGAACGCTTAAAAAAGCAGGAACTCTCATGTTGGTGGGATACCACCATCCTACAAAGATATTTGGACATCAAACAAATCCCTAGGGGACTAAGGGTGGTGATTTTCCCATCTTTTGATGATTTAGGGGCTGACTTATTGAAAGAATGGGAACATCTGATTACATCTTCATCCTTTGGTATGATAGAAATACTAATTAGAGATGCTAATACCAAAAGAGAAAAATTGCTGTTGGAAATCAAGGACCTAGAGGAAGAAATTAGACAGAGGAACCTACCTGAAGCAGTGGATACAAATTAGAAGATTCTAAAAGGGGTACTACAAAATCATCAGCTATACATAAAGGACAAAAAAATGCGCAAACTGAAGCCTGATGATAATGATTATAAAAATGGAAGGGTATTTACTTATGCAAGTAAATTTGATAATGTCAATACCAATAACAAACAAATCATGAGTACCAGATCAGAGGGAGGCGTTTTAAATAAGGCTGTATCAAGTGAGACAGATCTTTCAAACATTGCTAGCTTTACGAGTGAAGAGTCTAATACATCAGCAGGGCCATCTACTAGTGCCAATGTAGGACAATCCGACTCTTTTTTATTGGAGATGGAAAGATTCAGGAAAGGTACCAGACAGAGACCCAAAAATCAGGATCTAAATCCAAAAAGACAAGAACAGGCAAGACAAGAGGACAGAGGGAGAGTCAAAGGAAAGGAAAGGATGACAACAAGATCAGTGCCCAAAACAGTACAGAAATGAATGGGAAGAAATTACCCAGTCCATCTAATTGTGTGAATGACAATGTAAATGTTATAAATCTTTCTATGTGCTGGATGCAAATGAAATAAAAATTTTGAGCAAAGGTTTGGGATTCTGTCCTGCTTCATTACCTAACTTTACAGATTATCACATTGGTCTCTTTAAATATATGAGAAATCTTTAATTAAAAAAAAAAATTCAACAGAAGTTACATTGAACCTATTCCATCCAGAGGTTCATCCTTATGTGAAGTAACGGTTAATGATGTGAAAAATATACAACTCCTCCTATCCCTAGAACAAAGTGGGACTTCTGATCCAACTATCACTCAGATATTATAGGATATAGACATTAATATGGAGGTTGACATAAACAGTGGGTTAAAGTTCAGGTCCCGCTTTAACCAAATTTGACTACGGATAATGTTATTGACATGTTTTTTGCACAAAGTCACACAAGAACTATATAGACTGGAGGGTGAATATCAAAATAAACAAAAGCAGGCCAAACAGAATATCAGCAAGGAGGAGAGGGAGGCACTTTACAGAATCTCTAAGAATCAAAACGTAGTGATTAAAGAGGCTGATAAGGGGGGAAATGTAGTTATCATGAATAGGAAAGATTACATTTCAGAGATCGATCGACAATTGATGGACTGCTCAGCATATGAGACAGTCAAATGTAATCCTATGAGTAATGTAACCAGTCTCAAAGAAAATAAATTGGTACTTTGGAACACTCAAGGACTGATTACTGAAGCAGAATGTAGATATCTCTTCAACCCCACACCTACAGCAGCTTGCATTTACATTCTACCTAAAGTTCATAAGGGGAACACATTTCCACCTGGTAGGCCCATTATTTCTGGGATTGGCTCCCCAACAGAAAAATTGTCTGAGTACATCGATCTATTCTTACAACCTCTGGTACAGAATCTTCCCTCATATCTTAGGGATACGAAGGACTTACTAAGTAAAGTGGAAGACTTTGAGTGGACAGATGGTCATCTTCTTGTCACATTGGATGTGAGTTCTTTATATATATGCATCCCGAGAGAAACATTTTCTAGACATCAGAGATGCTAACTTACGTGAACACAACATTATGCTCATCGACTTAATAACCTTAGTCCTAGAAGACAACTTTTTTCTACATGAAAGCAAATGGTTCAGACAAACAAGAGGAGTGGCAATGGGCGCAACATTTTTGCCATCATTTGCAAATCTTTACATGGGCCTATATGAGAGGATCCATGTTTGGAGACATTGTCCAACCGTCTACACTGAACACATTATTCTGTGGACTAGATATATAGACAATGTGCTTCTTTTCTGGTCAGGCACAGAGGAAGATTTGATTAGCTTCATCAATTTTCTAAATGACAACATTTTCAATGTACATTTCACATATCAGTCAAACAACAAAAGTATTGACTATTTGGACACAACATTATATGTGGCAGGACAGAACATTAGATTCAAGGTATTTCGTAAAGAAACAGCATGCAATTCTGTTCTGCATGCAACCAGTGCCCATCCCCAAATGCAGATCAGATCAATCCCATATGGGGAAATGATCAGAATAAGACGTAACTGCAGTACAGACTATGATTTTGAACTTGAACTTGAGAATCTAGAAAGGATATTTATGAATAGAGGCTACTCGGGACAGACTCTGGCCTCGGCCAAAAAAAAAACTTGCAAGGTAAAATGATCTGACTTGCTACGTGACACACAACAGACACAGAAAACAAATAGAAAAGACCGAAGAAATAAACTTGCTTTGGTGGTTCCCTACAGTGCAGCCAGTTCGGATCTCTTTCGGATTATGAATAAACATTGGCATATACTTAGAATGGATGCCACTTTAAATAAAGTAAATACAGCTAAGCCAAACATCATACACAGCAGGGGGAAAACACTTAAACATATGCTGTGCTACAGCTATTTAAGACCTAAGCTTACCAATACTTGAATGCCCACACCACCAATTGGTTTTCATAGATGCGGACAATGTAGTGTCTGTCACTTAGCAAAAAACAAATTAACTGTATTTAAATATAATAAACATAAAACATATAAAATAATGAATGTATTACCTGTAATTCAAAATATGTGGCATATTGCATTGAATGCTGCTGTGGTATGATATATATAGGCAGCACCATACGCCCCTTAAAAGAACGCATTCAAGAACACGTTCAAGCTATAAGAAATAAAAATCTGGAGTACCCATTGGCTGTACACTATAATGATCAACATATGACAGAGGGCAAAATAAACATTGCCTTCCATGAATTGAGAGCCTAAAAATGTCCAACAGAGGTGGAAACAAGACTTTACACCTAAGACAGCTGGAAAACAAATGGCTAATTAAATTAAGAGCAGCGGATTTGGGTCTCAATTTAGACAGGGAACGCCATACCTTTTTATAGGTTAGGTCTAATGAAATCTGGAAAAAGGGGCGACATGGAAATGTACATTTGTAAAATGTTTCTGTTTAACCCCTTCCCTGCTCATGACGGAACCGTTCCGTCATGAGCCACGGTTGTCGTGTGCTCATGACGGAACGGTTCCGTCATGACAATCCTGCCGGCGGCCGCTCCGCCTGCGCGGCGCTGTTTCCCCGCCTGTGCGGGGCGACAACGCAAATGGGCGGAGTCATGACGGAACCGTTCCGTCATGAGCACAGCTCAACTGTGGCTCATGACGGAGCGGCTCCGTCATGAGCACAGGCCCGCCGCGCTGCCCCCCTGCCCCCCCCAGCGCTGCAGCGGAATGTCCGCAGCAGCGAAGGGGTTAATAAAGTTTGATGCTGCCCTGCCAACTGTAAAATAGCAAGATAGTGTTTCAAAATCATATGAATTGGCTTGGACAACAAAGGATTTCTTTTCTTCTGTTCTGCTTTTTGTGCAGATATATAATGTTGGAATACTTTGTGAACATTGGAAAACACAAAAAAACACTCAAGTTGTTACAAAGATATAGAGTTTTAGCTATGGTGTATGGGCTGTTTCTATCTTTTCCTTGACTCTATTTCTTTATCTATGTTATTAAGAAAAACTTTATGAGGATATATGCCTCAGCGTCATAGACTTGGTAGAAAATAACTGGGACTTTAATATATGATCCCCAATTAAAATATTAGGACCACCAGCTTTGGTCTTCAGAAAACGTAGGGAAGTGTGCTACAATGGACGATGTTTTGTTCTACTCCTTGAGGCATCTTATTTTTGCCTTATGTGATAAGCTTTCCCACTTATTTGGATTATGAATATATAGTCCAGTTCTTGTGACTTTAAAACATGTCTCCTACTTGCATTTTTTACTATTCAAATATGGCGCTTAAAGAACTGAGCTACTTCTCTTTCCAGTCCACTTTTATTACGCGAGCTCATTTGCTATAACATGAGCCGAGTGAAAAGAGTCACACTTTAACTCTTCATCTAAATTTGCGACGAAAACTCATGGAAAGGTACGTGATAAGACTGAGTAAATATATTACTCGTACTTTGCCAACTGTTGTCTGTCTTTCGATGGGGCATCGGAACATGGCGGGAGGACTATTTTGCGTTTTTTTATTTTCTTTCTCCGTTTTTTTATTTTCTTTCTCCGCTTTCCGTAATGCCGATCATGACTTGTTCTAAAATAAACATTTCCCTTATACTCAAGACTGACACAAACTGGGATAACTATATTTGAGGATATGATTTGAAACATGGTGTCAGTTAAATAATTGAGAAGCACCTTAAATATGAAGTTTTACGTGTGTTTATGTTCATTGCCTATTTTTTCTCTTTGTTGCTTTCCGTAATGCCGATGGCGACTTGTTTCATTAATATTTCCCTCACGCTGGGGACTGATACAAACTGGGATGATTATATTTGAGGATGCAATTAGAAACATGGTGTCAGCTAAATAATAGTGAAGCACCCGGATTATGAAACATTACGTTCGTTTCTGTCCATTGCCCATCTTTCTACATACTATAAGTGCAAGCAGTTATTGGAGACAGTAAATGTTTCTTCCATCTAGAAATACTATTCAATTCATACAACAGCAGTATTACTGGGACAATTGTCAGTAACATATATATCAATTATGTATAGGTTTATCATGATCTGGAGACAGTGATTACCGAAACGGAAGCTGTATGATCCGTGGTGTTCAAAATTAGTGATTAATCGAGGGAAACATACTACTCGGTTGTTTTTTTTTTTATTCATTCGACCGACCATGGATTAAACGATTGGACTCATCGATATTTATTAGGTGAGATAGAGTAGTTACAGGTAACATTCTTTTCTGCATGTAGCCTCTGGTGGTAGTTTCTGTTTATATATCACACTAGATACTTGGTCCTTGGTGGTGGTTACAATTTTGCTAGTCCGAATAACACGGAACTTGGTTGTTATAAGAATGTGTGTTTGTGGTAATGCATTTAATTTTATAAAATGTCAAGTAGGAGGACTTTTATTGAGAAATATGATATTTCAATTGGTTTGATGCCAGTTTTAGTTGATGATTGCAATAAGAATTAGTTAACATGAGCTTATTGAAATTGTCAAAAAATGTATGTTGTTTTTAATGGATTGTTATTGTATGTTCATGTGTTGTTTGCAGCCTTTGGAAAGTCTGTTTGGACGAAACACGTGTCGGCTGTTTTGTACTTATACTTTGTTTCTAAAAGTAAAATAAAGAAGTATGGAAAGAAAATCCTGAAGCAACTTGTGGACTCCAATTGATGTACGCGAATAAACAGTGGAATCCAGCTTCACTGGTTTAGAAATCATTGAGTGTGCCTCGGCAAGTGCGTGACAAATATTACCAACTTCCTTTGTCTGATATATGGTTCTTTCCATCAGATGCAGGAGATTATTATGGCTCTCCATGTTTTCATTAACCAGTAACGATCTACAACAGAAGGATGAAATCTGTTTCCCCAGGTGGGAATGTTGCACTTTCACTTCCTTCATTAACACAAGATACTACCTGTTCTATACAATTTACATTGAAGAGAATAATTACATTATCACTTCCCTTTAGAATACCTTTCTCACTGGAGGATAGACCATCTGTGATCCACTTCTCAGTACTAAGGATATACAATTTGGACAGCTGGATGCTTTTCTTAAACTTAGAATATACAATCCAACATTACCTATGACTGTAAGTCATTTGTCACTGACACACATAACTAATATGTCTCTCCCAATTTACTGGAATTGACAGACGACAATTGAATGGAAGAATTTCTTATAACATTATCACATCTCTTTAGGATAACTTTCTCTCTGGTTGATTGACCATCCGGGATCCACACCTCAGCACTAAGGATATAAATTTGGATATCGGGACAGTTTTGTTACACTCAGACTACATAATCGTACTTTAACTATAACTGTAAGTCTGATATCAGAGATACACATGATGAATATGTCTCTCCCATTTACTGTAATTAACAGATGACTAACCGCACTACGTTTTCTCTTATTATCAGTCTTTAGCGGTTAACAACACATCTTGACTTATATCCGTCATCTTACAGGATTTTGACTACCCAACCAATATTTTAGGTCAGTTAAAGGACAAATGAACCATTGAGTTTGATCTTTCTCTCTCTATTCTTTGGTGCAGGTTCTAGGTTTACCACTTGGATGATCACATACACTATTAGCTTGGTGACAATCTGTCTCTTCTCTTTTCACCCTTAACAAGGGTGTGCACAACAAGTACTCACCTTTACACTGCTCACAGCTGCCTTTCTAATGCTTTGCACATAGTTTCTATATAATGTAAATGGATAGCATGAAATAATACAAAATCACTCTTCGCATGTGGACACGGCTAAGGTTTCTTTTCCTTCCTTGAGTTTGGCCACGATACAATGCTAAATACACAATCAATGTATATAAAATTTAAGAAATATATATATATATACACTAAATATGTTATTTACTGATATACTTGTAAAAATGTGATTACAGCCTTGAAGAAGTCACCTGTGTGATGTAACTCGTGCCAGCTTATTTTTCCTAATTCAAATACAAGCTTTGTTCAACAAACATCTGGCTTTTGTCTTCTAATTGAGGAAAGCATAAAATAATATGAAGGGTAGAAACACTCTAGGTTGATTGTTATTGGGAGTGCTTTGGTACTTTGATTTCTCATGGAAGAATGACTTGGGTGAGCTACCGGTACATTGACGAAATAGTATAGTAAGAGGGGGAGGATTACCATTTTGGAGAGGACAATTTTAGCCATGATGGCCAGGGGTAGCCCTTTCCAGAACTTAATCGAGATTTGAGGGCTCTGATGGCCCATTTCAGATTGCCCTCAAAGAGGACATTCTGTGAGTGGTATAACTAGATTCTGAGATATCGCACCGTTTACTGCCCCAGCCAACAGGGTGCAGCCTAGTCAGAGTTCTTGTGGCGGTTCATCATGGCAGAGGGGGAAGACATGAGACTTTGTCCAGTTCACACGCAGCCTGTTGCTGCCTCAAACTCTTGAAGGGTTGTGTGTTTCTGTCCAGCACCAATATTAATGTTAAATAGGTACAACAACAGATCATCAGCTTAGAGCGACACTGCATGGGTTGTCCCAACTAGCCAGGTGTCCCATTGTTCTTCCTCTGCTCTAAGGTGGATGGCTGCATGTTAAATGGTGATGGCAAACCGGATGGGGGAGACAGGGCAACACTGACGGGTGTCGCACAATATTGGGAAAGGGACAGAAAAGAGGCTGCCGAGTTGCCCTCTGGATATTGGGTCAGTATAAAACAACTTTGTGCATGCAAGGTGATGCTCACCAATGCACAGCTTGGCCAGGACCTGGAAAAAGTAGTCCCAAGACAACATGTCAAATGCCTTCTCTAGGACTTGTATTAAACTCGTAGCATGGGGGAATTTCAACACATCTGGTCCATTACATGGAAGAATCGTCGCAAATTATTGGAAGTACTGTGGACGTGGATGAACCCATTCTGATCTTGGTGTATGATACTGCGCATTATCTGGATGTAGCGATCTGCTAGTATCTTGCACATTATTTTATAATTAGCTCCCACAATGGGTATGGGCTGGTAGGAAGACAGGTGGGTGGAGTTTCTACCTATCTTCAGCAGGAAAGAGATGAGGGATTCCTGAAGAGATGGTGGGAGCTGCCCTGTGTCAAGGGCTTCCTTATATGTGTCTGCAAGTTTGGGGCCAGATGGACCGGGAAGCGGTAATATTATTCCAGCGGCAGTCTGTCCATACCTGGCGTTTTATTCTGGGTTAGAGCATGGATGGTCTTTTTCACCTCCTTTACTGTGACATGGGCGTCAAGTTCTTCATGATCGAGTGCTGAGATTCTGGTAAGGGTGAGATCTTGGCTTTGCCTTTATTCACGCTAAATGTCATGCCATTCTTTCTTTAAGGGATACATGTGCTTTAAAAACATTGTACCATCATTTGTCCCGATTATGCACAGATGTATGTTACCATCTTCAGCACAACAGGTGAAAATCAAGTAGATCAATGCTTATGGTGTGTATTGGAAACCATACCATTTCATACTATTCTTAAAATCATAATACTCCATTTCATCCATGTACAATATTAAGAACTAATCAGGAGGTAGTAGCTGCCTCCCCAGGCTTGTTGTCTGGTAACCCTGGCACTGCCTTTACCGCTCCTTGTCTCAGGGGGTCATAGAGGAATTAACAATAACCAAAAATATCCAGAGGATTTAAAGCACTGTTTACTTCCAATAATTTCCAGGACTTGACCCTAGGTTAGCACCTAAGTTGCACGTATGGTGCTGTTGGGGTTTTAAGGCAGGAACAAGTGACCAATGTAGTGATGTCACTGGGTATGTATTGCCACAAATGCTATTGATGGCATTTTGGGGAATTGATATCAATAATTATATCATGAAGCATGTTCTGAATTTGTGGACTATTCTGGTTTCTTAAACATACAAGGCATACAAGTATATGTGCTAGTATGATTCTGGAAACAGATACAGGGATAAAAAGAATGAGAAACAAAGAAAAATCCTGGAACTAAGAAGACAGCAACATATTGAATTCCTGCAAAGGAGCTCTTACACTGATAACTATCTTATTTTGGTATGTCTGGATATTTTACAAAACCATGTAGTTATACTGATCACAACAGGTTGTCATATGGTTCAGGTACAGTCAAAGTCACAAAGTACTGCTTTGAAAGTTAATGATTTGGTGCCTTAATACTACTACTACATTAGATATAAACTTCTGCTTTTAGGTTTGTGTCATTTACAGTTTTTTTTGTTTTTAAAAATAAAGTGCTGACTGACACTGATGTATTAATTGCTCTTTGTTGCATTGCTGTGCACAGAGTCTCTAGCTCACCACACCTGCCCTGAGCAAGTTATGGATGGTGATGTCTCGCTATCCTGAGAGTTAAGTGCTAAAAGGAGTAACTGGTTCCTAATTTGGGAGCCCGCAGTTGAAGGGCCCCAGGACACCATAAATGGACAACCCCAGTTATTACAACTGGGGCGCATTACCTCCTGAAACTTTGAACCTAGATGTCTTATCAGAATGTAATGCCTTTCTGATAGGTTTACATGAACAAAACACTAGTGTCAACAGCTATGCAGCAATGACCATGCACTAGGACTCAAGTAACCGCATATGCACACTATAAGTAAAGATGTAATGAAAGTCATGCACCACAGTCATGCACCAAGGACTTGAATTGGTGTCTAAATAACTTCATCTTCTGAAAGGATTTAAGAAACATATTTGAATGTCATTGATGAGGGAATGGCAATGATATGATTTGAGAAAGAGTTCCTAGGAAGAGGTCCAATTAGCAGAATAGATGAGAACTATGACGTAGCATAAGGGGATCTTGCATTGGAGGATGCTGTTCTAACTGGCTGTTAATAAACAGTGGGAAGTGGACTAACGTGATGCAAATTAGGGGTAGTAAAGAACTGGGCTAAAGATTGATCTGTAGATTAGTCTTGCACTGAACCTGTACTTGACTGACACCCAGCTCCAGTGTTGCATGCATCTTAAGGTGTGTGACCTGTTCTGCAAGTTAGAGATTGCCAATGTGATAACGTGTGTTGCATTTTTCTTAAGTAGTTGAAATCAAACTACTGAGGTGATGAAGGTGATGAATGATCACATGCTCATAATGGAGTTAAGCAAAGATCCTGAATCTCTGGTGATGGGCTAAAGTCAAAGTGTTGAGTGAGACATAGAAGCAGAGAAGTTCAGTTTTCAATGGATTAAACAATTGGGAGCAGGGGTTTTCACATGTCTGGTAGCCATTAAGAGTACTAACCTTGCACTGGTCCATTATCCATAATTTCTTTCATAATTTGTGATTCCTAGAAAAGTGATAAATAGATGTGATGCTAAAGGAAAATACATACATGCTATACATTCAACTTGAAATAACCTTTATCAGAATTAAATACTTGAAGACCACATCAAGCACAGCATGTACTGAGAGTAATGATTTAATGCTGCATCAGTAATTCAGCAAACCTTTGTAAATATGTTAACATCTAAGGATCAGTATTGTAATATACATCATTTTTCAGGCATTTTTCGAATTTTCAGCAGTTATATTAGTTGAGCTGGTTTTGGAATTGTAAAAGAAATCCAGGTATGGTGACTAGCTAAGACAGTAAGAGAAAGAAAAATTCTGTAAAGCCTAAAATAGGTTGGATCAGTAAAATAAAATGGTACAAGAACATGCCTTAAGTTTCTGTTTGTTTGATTATTGACTATTACTTAAAATGAAGATCTAGGTCTTGATGATTACTGACATTTTTCTGATTCTTGGGGATAAGTTTTTTGAATATGCAGAAAAAGCTTCCCAATACTTTCAAAATAAGGATTATGAGGGATATGGTAATGCTGTAGGTTTGATGTACAAGGAATGTAGACATGTTATCGCAAGCTCTTAGACATCACAGACATATATTCGAATGTTTCCTGAAATCAGGACTACAAGCAAAGTTGCTCTGCTGCATAGAATGAAATGGAGAGAACAGAAATGTGCCCTATCTACTAAGATAGGGCACACTTAGGTGTTCGACACAGGTAGGGTCCTGCCTACACCTCAACCCTGGTGGTGTAGTGGAAGAGCACTCTGCTGTTCCGCTCTGTTCTGTGTCCTCTGTGCCAGTTTTTCTCTTTTTGCTCTTTCTGTTTTGCCCTTTCGGGTTTGCTCTTTCTGTTTTTCTCTTTCTGTTTTGCTGTTTCTGTTTGTTCTTTCTGTTTAAGTTTTTCTCTTTTTGCTCTCCCTTTTTCTCTTTTGCCCCCTCTTTCTATTCTGATCTTTTTTTTCTGCGCTCCCCACCGCTGCTGCCCCTGTGGCCTCTCCACCCCAGCATGTCACTTCCACCTCCCAGCTGACCACCCTCCCTCCTCCCCGTACTTAATGGAGGACGCTGCACAGCTACGCAGTGGATGCGCCCAGCAGGCACGCCACTGGCAGGCCGAAGGAGTGACAGGGGCAAAAGCAGAGGCAAAGCTCTTAAATCCGGTTCACCCTCCGACACTTGTCTAGAGAAAATACTGGCATCCATTGCTGAGGTGATTAACCCAGCCATTAACTTGGTTCTGAACACCTCCCTGTCAGAGTGGCTAATGCCTGAGAGCTGGAAACACGCAAAAATTCTCCCGCTCTTAAAGAAACCTTCGGCAGATCCACTGGAAGCCAGTTTTTGCCGGCAAATATCCCTGCTGCCTTTCTTTTCTAAGGTATTGGAGAAATATGCAAATACATTCACCACGGAATATGTGGAGGCCAACCATTTACTGCATCTGAGTCAGTCAGGTTTCAGAGCAAACTTCAGTACTGAAAAGGCCTTACTTGAAGTCTCTGAATCTATTAAAACAACACTCGATAGAGGTGGCAATGCGGTACTGGTATTATTGGAACTATCCGCGGCCTTTGATACCGTGCCCTATGATAGACTCCTGCAAAGACTTCAGGACTGCGGTATTGGTGGCACGGTACTCAGATGGTTCACCTCCTTTTTAAGTGGCCATCATCAAACAATGTGGTCTCCTCCGTTCTTGGCCCCCATTCCCCCATGAAAGTAGGAGTCCCACAGGGCTCGATTTTGAATCCGACTCTTTTTAATGTATATATGCCCCCCCTTGCGAACCTAGCAGAGGAACATGCCGCTAAAATAGTATCCTACACAGATGACATGCAACTGCTGTTCACCTGCGATAAGGGAACCGTGTTTAGAGGCAGTGGGATAAACGCCTGCCTGACGGATGTGTTCTCTTGGATTAGGCGTACCCAACTGAAATGCAATCAGGAGAAGCCAGAGATCATTTTCTTCGGACCCAATCTGTGCGAGGCCTGGCACCAATGAAGGCCACTGGATATGTCCCCCCCTGCAACCTCAGTAACCACCGTGAAAAGCCTTGGGGTTAAGCTGGACGCTGACATGTCCATGAAGGCTCAGAATCAAACTGTGGCCGTCACCTGTTTTGAACTATTGAAAATGCTAAAGAACATTCTTCCCCTGCTTCTGGTCCCACACAGGAAGATGGTAGTCCAGGCCCTGATTGTATCAAGGCTGGACTACGTCAATGTCCTGTACTTGGGCCTACCTGATTATCTACTAGGTCGCCTGCAGGTGTTCCAGAATGCGGTGGCCAGGGCTATTCTTATGGTGGGCCCCAGGGCGCATATGACCCCCTACTTGAGATCATTGCACTGGCTACCGGTCCGGAAGAGGATCCATTTTAAAATATTAAAGCTCTAGTCTTGGCCATTAAGGCCCTCCACGTCTCAGGAAAAGGATTCAGCGCTATGCCCCACAACGGACCCTGAGGTCTTTTGCACAGCACTTGTCGACCATCCCAAGGTTTTTCCACTCCCGTATGGGTGGTTACTCCTTTCAAATAGTGGCATCCCAGCTATGTAACAGCTTGCCACTTTCTCTTAGACATGTGCAGGATCTCCTTGTCTTTAGGAAAAAACTCAAAAGCTGGCTATTCCAACATTAGAACTAAGCCTACCTGCTTTTGTGTACACTGCCTGTCCAGCAGTCTTTATAGCGCCAGGACACTCTGTGGAGTAGCCGCGCGCTTTATAAGTCCCTCGTTACATAGTAGCAAGAGGCAAGCCTGTCTGCACCTGTCCGTGAGCTAACCACGACCAGGGCCAGGGACCCTGGTCCCCTGACCTGCTGCCGTTATGACGCCAGCACCTACACGCTCTCAACCCCAGACTAGCAACAACTGCCAAGCAACACCTAAGGCCCGATCTCCTGCCAACACTGCCGCTGCACCTTCACTCAACTCCAGACCCCAGCAGTCCCCCAGCCCACCGGATGCCAGCACACATGACCCACTGAACTGCATCTTCCTCAACGTGCGCTCCCTGCACAGACACGCCATAAAATCTGGGACCCCCTCAACACTCACACACCAATGTTGCCTTCCTCACAGAGACCTGGACCAATGCCAACTCCGAACCCAACATTGCAACCGCCACCCACGACAGATGCAAGATCCTGAGAAAAGACAACCCACCCACCCAGGAAGAGGTTTTGACATCATCCACAAAAGCTCCCTCCGCATGACAACCACAGACCGGGACAATGCCTCGCCCCCTCTCCACTTCCACATCCAGACCAACCCCAAAACGACGCTCCGCGTAACCCTCGTCTACAGAACACTTGGCCCCGGCACTCCTTTCATCAACATCATTGCAAACTTCATCGCACCCCACGCCCTTGCCTTCACAGACTACCTACTACTTGGAGACCTAAACTTCCACCTGGACAATCATGATGACCCCAACACCACCGGTCTCCTAGAGAACCTCACCAACATAGGACTGAAGCAACTTGTCTCTGCCTCCACTCACACAGCAGGACACACACTCGACCCTGTCTTTGCAGGAGGAAACAGCGTCTTCATCAGCCACACCGCAGAACTGCTATGGACGGACCACCACTTCATCCATTTCTCCTTCAGAAAACTCACGCACACAAGCACGCATGCCACCTCCCATGCAGAAGCTGGAACAAAGCAACTGAAGAACACGTCACCTCTCCCTCACCAGCACTCCAACCCAAAGATGCCAGACGCCAACACCATGGCAAAGCAACCTCCACCGATGGGTCACCAACTGTGCCAACATACTTTCCCCCCTCCAGAAGGTTACAGGATGACACAACAAGAAAGCAAGCTAGTTTACCACGGCACTCAAAGAATCCAAGCCCTCCTGCCAATGACTTAAAATAAAATGGAGAAACCGCAAAACCCCTGAAATCACCACCGCCTACAAAACAGCCACCACAACACACTACCAACACATCAAATCCACAAAGAAGAACTTCCTCCTAGACAGAATCCTCTCCAATGCCCACAACTCCAAGGAACTCTTCTCCCATCATACAGGAATTTGCCAAACCCGACAGCGACACAACAGATTTCCCACCCTCCCAAGACCTCTGCAACAGACTCAGATCCTTCTTTCACCTCAAGATCATGACACTTTATGACAACTTCGATGACCGAGACCTTTGCACCGCCGCAACCCCCACACCCAGTGATGCCACCCAACAGACCCTACTCTCTTGGACCCCGCTCACGACAGAAGACACTTTAAAGACGTTGAAGAGCATCCACTCTGGAGCACCCTCAGACCCCTGTCCATCCCACATTTTCCACAGGGCTGCCACAGCCATCCCAACCGAGTTACGTCGAACAATCAACTGTTCCCTCAAGACCGCCACATTCCCCAACAAATGGAAGCAAGCTGTGGTCAACCCCCTCCTGAAGAAAACCTCCATACACCCGACAGACCTCAAGAGCTTCAGGCCCATCTTGCTGCTCCCATTCGTGGCCAAGGTCATCAAAAAGGACGTCAACACCCAGCTAGCACAATTCATCGAAGCCAACAACATCCTAGCATCTCCCAATCCAGATTCTGTAGCAACCACAGCACCGAGACTGCGCTCCTCGCCTCTACTGATGACATCAGCGCCCTCCTCCTCCAAGGCCAAACAGTAGCCCTCATCCTCCTGGACCTATCAGCAACCTTCAACATCATTTCCCACCACACACTAGCCACAAGACTCCATGACACCGGCATCCGAAGAAAGGCTCTAGACTGGACTCGCTCATTTCTCACAGGCAGAACACAGAGTCAGACTCCTGCTCTACCTCGCAGAATCAACAGAGACCAGATGAGGAGTACCCCGGGGATTCTCCCTCAGCCCCATCCTCTTCAACATCTACATGGCCCCTCTTGCATCCATCGTCAGACACCACAGGCTTAACTTTGTCTCCTATGCCAATGACACCCAGCTCATCCTCTCCCACACCAAGGAATCCATCATCACCAGGCACAACTTCCAAGAAGGGATGAAGGATGTAACAACCTGGATGAATAACAGCTGCCTGATACTCAACTCAGAGAAAACAGAAGTCCTTATCCTCGGCTCCACCCCCTCAGCTTGGGATGATACCTGGTGGCCCTCCGCCCTCGGAAATCCACCCACCCCGACAGACCATGCACACAACCTCAGCATCATATTAGAATCATCGCTCACTATGAACCGCCAGATCAACGGTGTCTCCTCTGCCTGCTTCAACACCCTCCACATACTCAGTGAAACATTTAAATGGATACCCTCCGAGTCCAGAAAGACGGTCACACACACCCTCATCACCAGCTGACGGGACTACAGCAACTCCCTCCATGTCGGAATAAACAGAAAAATCCTCTGCAAGCTCCAGAACGCTGCAGCCAGACTAATCCTTAACATCCCTCAGCACAACCACATCACGCAACACCTCCGCGATCTCCACAATACCTCAAAAACCGTCTCTTCTTCCACGCCTACAAGAGAAACCTTCATTTAGCTGACCTCTCACTGGCCACCGTCCCACGCTTCTACAGGAACAGAGCGGGTGAATAGTCCATCTCATACCTTGCAGCCAAGTCCTGGAACAGCCTACCCCTCCACCTCCGGCAAAACCCTATACTGCTCCAGTTCAGGTAAGACCTCAAGACCTGGCTCTTCAGATTATGCCAATGGAGCCGCACATACCCCCTTAGCGCCTTGAGACCAGAAGGGGTGAGTAGTGCACTTTACAAACACCTGATTGATTCATTGACTTATCCTTCCTCCTTGTGTTGGTGCACTGTGTACTACCTAGTGACAAGGCAGGCACTCTTTCGTCATGCTGCAAAGGTGTCTGCATTATGGGAAGGATTGTTTTTGTTCCTGCACAAAACATTTCAGAGAGGCATTTTCCTCTTTCTGTGGGTAATGCAGAATGCGTCACATATAGAAATAGGACATAACAAGGAGAAATAAGACTTTTCTCTTTGTTATGCCATCCACTTTGCCACAATCCCAGGTTACAAACCTTTGTACATTTGGAATTGTGTCAAATGAATGGGTGGATGCATGGAAACACCAATGCTCTACCCATGAAACAACTATAAGCTCAAATAGCAATGTAACAAGGGGCAAGCAGCTTCATGACATAACAGTTTGTTACAAAGCCACGCACAATGGTCCCTTGTGTGGTATTCTAAATCTCACTGAAGCCTTTGTGTTATCCTTGCGTCACCTTGCATGATGCAAAGACAGCACAAAGGCTTAGTAAATGTAGGCCTGCATTCTCTACATTAGAACCATGTTTCTAGGAATGACTCAAGACTATGAAGTTCTTTTTTCTCTACTTCAGAGGTAAAAAAGAATATATTCGTTTTAAAGGTGTGAGAAAATGCTCCTTCTTGCATGGTGACCCCCATTTTTTGCTGAATGGTATTGCTGGTTTTTAGACATGTACAGTTGGTGCTAGCCTCCTAGGAAGTTGCAGGTAGTCTTCTGGAAGCTTTTTGTTTCCCTGTAGCTCAAACAGGAAGTCAGCCAACTGACCCTTGGAGTCAGTCTGGGTAGCTTAGGTTCAAGACCAGCAGGTCCAATGTTTTTTTTCAATCAGCAGGGTTCCCTATTCCTCAGTCAGCAGCCAGCCCTTCTTCTGAATCGTCACAGGCCCAGGAGTGTTCTGGTGAGAGGCTCTGAAGATGCTAGATTTATACCCGGTGCCAGCTTTTTGTGTGGGGAATTCCTTTGGCCTACTCTCAGAACTGGTTCTGGTCAGTTCTTCCCCTTCCCCTTCCCCTGAGATTGACTCCAAACTGTCTAGGGTGAGAAAGGCAAGGGTAGGCCTGGTGTTTGCTTCTTTTGAAGGCAGGGCCCTTTGAAGTGCATTCAGGGCAGGGCAAAACTCTTGCCTAACCATTCAGAGAGGAAGTCACTCTCCCCCTACACCTATGCTTTCTTCGTTTCCATGTCTGGAAGCAATAGACAAAACACAATACGAGTGCCATTCAGTCATGTGTCCATGGACACAGACAGAAAGGCACATTTGGTTTAGGCAGAATAATGCTAACTTTCTAAAAGTGGCATTTTCAGAATAGAACTTAAAAGCCAACATTATCATTAAAGAGGATTGTCAATTACATTTAATGTTTCCATATATCCCAAACTGAAGTTAGCACTTATTAAATATAATAAGGTAACCCAGTGTTTGTTCATGAGAGCGATAACCTTACAGCAGTGAAAAAATTACTTTAAGGGGTTTTCCATGCTAGGGCATGTAAAACGTAATCCTGCATGTCCTACTTCTTAAATACCATACACCCTGCCCTATGAGCCTTTAAGGTCTACCTAAGGGATGCCTTTTAAGTATTAAAAACAATGGTTTAGGCCTAGTAGAGGTTTATTTTGCCAGTTCAGAATGAAAGTTTAAAACTGCACTACATGTGCAGTGGCAGGCCTGCAACATTTTACTGTGCTACTTTAGTGGGTGCACAATAAGTGCTGCAACCCGACTAGTATCTGAATGTACAGGACCTGTGCATTTGTAGTACCATATACTATTGACTTACAAGCGAATTATGCATAGCAATCGGTTGTTGGCCAATTTTACCTAGTTTTCAGGGCAGAGCACAAGCACGTTTCTACTGGGTAGCAGGGAGAAGGTTCACAAAGTCCTAAAAGCCAACAAAATTGGGTTAAGGGAAGGAAGGCAGAGGAAGGGAAAACTCTGGGATGACCCACCAGAAAGGGACTGGACTTTGCTTTTGTCTTCTGCCTGACAACCTGAGAGTTTCTATGAGCTCCAACTGAGGTCCAGGAGGCTTATGGTAATTGGGCACCAGAAGAAGTTTGAGTACTTTTTGAAAACTTTTTTTCAGAGCTTAAAGGCAACCGAAAAGTACCTGAATTGCAGTCCACAGTGTCAGATTGTATTTTAGGTTTGTCCTAAGTGAAGAAAATGTTTTTGCTCAGAAAAACAACATTGTCCCTTTTAAGATTGGCACTTAGACACTTTTTTGAACTTCCCTACTGGTAGATCTTATCCTAGTAAAGACGTATCGTCTTACACCTGAGGAGTACTAGTAGAAGTTCAGGGACGTCCACAAGAATTCTCCACAAACTTGGGCAGATTCTGTAGACATCTCATTGAAACAACTAGAGGGTGGGGTGTTATATGATGGGCTATACAATTTGATTGTGGCAAAGCACATCTTGGGTAATTGTTCTTTAGTGTACTCCAAGCTGACTAAGCCTAAGAAGCTTTAGGGAGCAGCCGATGTATGGGTATGTACTATGGTGCCCAAAAAATGTAGGTGACCTCAAGAAGGAAGGGGGCAGGCCCAAACTAAGGAAACAATGGGAGCAACAGGTTTCCAATAAAAAAAGCTCCTTGAGGCCCTACACTTCTGAAAAAGGAGAACAGTTGTAACACACTCCTGGAAATCAGGGAAGTGGAAACTCCGAGGGGAAAGGAACTCTCTGAGGCGGGTAGGTGCTTTAACTGCCTACAACCAGGGCACAGAAAGGGTGATTCCTCATACTCCAAGAAGAAGGGCAACAGTAGTGGGCACTCCATAGGAGTGACTAGCATAGCATTTGGGAGGATTACCTAGAGGAAACCCTAGTAGCTCTTAGCTGGGGGGTGGACCCAGAAGGTAAGCTGGTGATACCAGAGAGCTCTAAGGGTCACAGTGAATGGGATCCCTCTCACATATCGGTGGAATACCTGTACCAGCCAGAACTTGGTTGTGAAAAGGGTGGTTTCCCCAGACCAGTATCTGCCAGGACAGGTTTGCAGGGTCACGAATGTCCATGGGTGGTAATCTTTCTGGCCCATGGTCATGGTATTCCTATAATGAGAGGGGGTTACTTGCCTAAAGGAGGGTAATTGTTAATTTCCCCATGCCCATAGACTGCTTCCTTGGCAGTGAGCTCCCACAGTCAAGAAAGGTCTTGGGAGGGCAGCTGCCCTGAGAGCCTCAAAAACACAGATTTCTGGGATATACTTCCACAGTGGTAAGACCAGAAAGCCCAGGGGTTGCATGATCTGACAGAAGAGAACCCCATGACTGGTACTATAAGGCCACTTCTGACTAGGAGGTGCTGCCTGCACCGTCACTGCAACAAGAGACAGGGGACTTGTGCCAGACAGGCTGCACCAAGACACAAACAAAGTCTGTAACTTTTGAGGGAGAAAATGTGTCCACCCCAGTAGCCCTGGACTGCCAGACACACACCAGACACACGCCCAGACTCAGAGTAAGGACCTTGAGATGACAAAAGGGAAAGAGGAAGGAGGGTGTCCCCAACTGAGGCTGTAGCTCCCATTTTGAAAAACGTAAGAGTACAAAGGGATCTCAGGAGCAAGAGGGTAACTCCATACCAGCCCAATGACTGGAAGTGAGGCCTATTCCTTCTACCAGATTGGAGCATGTCTGTGGGTAGCTCGGGGCATGCACCCTAACACTGACAGCTGTCAGTGGCCTCTGTTGGTTGCCCTCCTTTCGGGCATAGATGACCCTCACTTGAGGACAGAAGCCTGACCTACCAGGCAGGATGAGCCAAATTGCAGTATTGGCCATGATGGTCCAATTAATTTGCTGGGAGGACTCTGTAGGTAAAATAGGGTTATCTCTATCCCAGATTGGGCCTGCAGATGAGAATAGCTCTCCCTGGAATGGATTTGTGACTGGGGCTGAGCTTGACAGAGAAGTAGTACTCTCAAAGGGAATACTTAAGGATAGGCTAAACCCCTCACCCCCAACAGGGAATGGGCTTGGCAGTAGGCTGGAAATGACCCTGCATGCAGAGGGCTTTCAAACATCCTTTCCACTTGTAAACTGCCAAGGAAATGACTGTCGTTCCTTGCCTTTTTAGCTAGGGAGGGCCTGTGTGAGAAAATGACCCTTTTTGTTTGGTCATCCTCATTTTTTTGTAAAAACAATATTGCTGATTTTTACACATTCACACTGCAGTCCAGTGGCCAATGTATGTACTGTGACCTCTGTAGAAACTGGCTAAATAGGGATTTATATCTCACAGTTACTGAAACTTATATATTAAAAAAGTAGATGAGTTAATCGAATTTGAATTTGAGAAGTGTCGTACATTTTGCTACTATGATGCTTGCAAAGTTTGTTGTTATTATTTGAGCATTCAACTTGTTTCTAGCTGATGAAGAGAGGAACACTATCAAATAAAGATGTAAATGTGCAACCGGGGTGTGTGAGTGGCTGAGTCTGTTTGTTTTCAAAAGTATTTGATGCAGACACAGTGTGACCATTTAATAAGGGAAATCATTAGAGTTAGATGGTGAATCACACAGAAAGGCAAACGTATCAGCTGATTCTGTTCTACTTTGCCCAGTGTTTCCATGCCAATTGTGTTGTATGTTGACTTTTAAGATTCCTAGTGAAAGTTTAGTTCTCTATAACACTATGGGGCTGATTCGGAAGCAGCCTGGAAAGGCTCCGACTGATAGTCGGAGCCTTTCTGGGCCACATCTGGGTTTAATTGCAGACCACAGCATCACAATGCTGGCAGTCGGAAATTAAACTGGTTGGTCATTCCGGCTCGCTTCCGACCCAACCAGCCCGTAATCCTAAAGGGTGGGGTTTCCGCCCTTGGGATTACAATACTCGTCTCAGGCAGGCTTTCCATGTCGGGCTTTACAACATGGAAAGCATGTTGGAGAGCTAGTATGGGGGCCCCCTTGCCTCTGCGGGCTCTGGTTGGGGGCAGAGGGGGCACCAATGGAGCCCCCTGTTAATCCCTGCACCCCGTGGCAGGAACTTTGAGACCGTAATACATGCTCCCGTAGGGAAATGTTGGAATGCGATCGAACAGTGTTTGGTCGTATCCTAATCAGGAGGTCGGGACCGCGGACCGGAGGTCAGTCGGTCCCAGCTCAGAGACAGTGTCATCGTAAAAGGCCCCTATATGCACAGTATCAATTCTGTCATACTAAATGAAGCTGCTCAATAAGTGTTAAAATGATAGGGCATATTTGCAAGACACAGGCGGAGCATGGTGTTATGCCAAAATTGGTAAAGTTGTGCTCTGACAGTTTCAAAATGCAGGATTAGCCGCATTCACAAGAATGCATCACACCCTGCATTACTCCTAGCCCTGGTGCTAAAAAAAGCAGCCTAGCGCCAGCACAGGCAATCTAGCGCCATTTTGGTAGGGTGCATATAGACAATCTTTACAGGTGATTTGCTCTATGTGCATTTCAGAATGCAAAATATGAGGAGAAATAAATCATTTGTCCTCGTATTGCCTCCTTAAGACCACGTATTTTTGACACCACCCCATATCTTGTAAATATGGCGCAGCATCAAAAAGCAATGGGTGTTGCGGTGGAACACCCATTGCAACACCCATTGCATGATCCTTTCATGCTGAGTGCTGTGTGAATAGGGGCATTATTTATAGGGCAGCGTTAAGCTATGTTAAGTCAACACCGCCTTGTAAATAAGGAGAAGAAGTTAATGTCATCAGAACGTCAGAAAGATGACTTTCTAGTGGCGTAATCTCCTTGTAAATATGCCCCGATGTATGTCACCATCTGACAGCATGCAGTGTCGCTAGTGTAAAAGCTTTAGCTTTTCCCCACCCTCCTTCCGCCACAATCACACTGAGGGTGCAGCTCTCATTCCATTTTAAACAACAGAGAGCAAGAGGGGCACGGAGTGTGCCATGAGGTGTCTGGAAGAGCTTTCCTCCATGTGACAACTCAAGATCGTTCCTGCATTAAACTTCTACCCAGCGCCCCTAATGGAGCTGGAATGCAAAGGTACATAAAGCTCCAAAATATGTGACCTGAACTGTCAAAGCCAACAGTTAGGTCAGTGTGGACACAGTTGACAGCCGAAGTCTTTAGCTGTAAGACTATATACCAGTGAACTATCGGAATTGTGCATAAGTGGCACTGAAGGCTAGCCCCAGACACTGCCAAAGATGAAAGCAGGAAGGATACATTTGATAAGAGTGAGAATGCAGTGACTGATTGCACGCATGGAAAGCTATGGAAACTGACCAGCTAACGATAGTGTTTTGAAAGCGGCTATTCACTCGCAAATATAGCTCACATTGTGGAAAGAGTATTTTCAATTATAGAAAGTTGTAATTAGAAGCGGTGTTGATACAAGAGAAAGCACCACATTGTCTTTATACTGCATCAGTGTAGAAAATTCTTCTTTGGCAAATTGAAGATTGATGTATGGTAAAACGCTTGGGCCCAGATTCACAAAGGTTTAGCATTGCGTTAGTATTACTTTTTTAATGCTAAACCAACGCTAAACCTTTTTGGGGATTAACAAACCAACGCAAATTGGTATGTGCATTGGTTTGCATGGAAAAGTAAGGCAAAAGAGCGTTTTGCTTTCCCTTACTTTGCGTCAAGGGGACGTTACATGGGTGGTACATGGGTGTTCCCATGCATCCACCCATGCCTTTTGACGCTAAACCCTATCTACTAACATTAGTAGACAGAGTTTAGCGCCAAAATGAACACTGCTGAAAAGCAGGCGCTAAAAGGAGAAATGTTTTAATTTCTCCTTGTTTTTCTGACTTTGCATTGTGCTGCACTATACAGCACACATACAAAGTAGGAAAAGGTTTTAAACTTGTCCAGCCATAGTATTTTGTACAGGAAGCGTACCTTTCCTGCACAAAACCTATGGTAGACTCAGGCACACGCCCTAGCACTATGGCGCTAAGGTGTGTGCCTTGCGCACAGCTGCAGAAATCTGCGTTGGCGCTTGGGAGAGGGCCACATCACTGTGAATATAGTGCTCTCCTGCACTCTCACTGTCAGGCAACACAGCACAGCCTCTTTGGTGCTGCGCTGCGTTACATGACACCTTTGGGAATTTTGGCCTAGGGTGTCCTGTGCAAATGGGTGAATCTTCTAAGGATGAATGTATTTAAGTTCACACACTGTACTGATAAAATGAGAGAAGTGCTGGCAGGTTTGATGAAATTCAGCTCTTTGACTTTACCTTGAAGCCAAACTCTCACCTGGTTCCTCTAAAAATAGGATTTAATGAATGTCCATAAATGGTCTCACTTACATCAGAGAACTGAGAACTATAATGACTTTTGATATTTTATGATGTTTAATAACTGTGTTACGTTGGATTTCGGGTCAACCTGTACCTAATAAACAAGGGCTCTAGTTACCTAACAGGGCTTCAGAGTTGAATATATATTCATCTTGCAATATATTCCGCAATATGTGTTTGATTAGTAATGCAGCGTTACGTAGCATATCCTCATAACTAAAATAATATTTTTCATGCAGTATCGCCTGTTTTGTTGGTAGTATCACAGATTTAAATGTATCAGGAACTGGTAATGTCTAAGGTTAGAATTACTCAAACCCAGTGAGTGTCTCATTAACTGGATTAGTAATTTAAATACATTGATAGCATTTGAAGTTGCAATTTCTTTTCTAAATTAATTCCAAGAAATGTCACTAATTCTGCATAGCTCATGGTTCTGAAATACATAGAGTGGTATAGAGCCAAGTCCTCAGATGGACAATACTTCTTTTGAACTGCTATGATCATTCCTTGTTGCAAGTTGTCTCTTACAAATCGTTCACTGTTTAAAAGACAAAGTTTAAGTAAGAGTATGAAAAAGGAGTTAATTAGTACTCATGATTTTTTCCTGGGTAATCATTTTGGCACTGGAGCACTGCAATATTTTCATGATAAATGTTTGCGTCTCTATGTCTTTGTGAGAATTTGGGTTGTTGGTTGAGTGGGGTTATACCCAGCTCCAGCAACATCCACAATCCCTGTCAGGGTGAACCTCAAAAATCACTAAATTAACCTGAGCTTTACCCTCTGGTAGCTTTTCACAAAAATAGTAAAGCTTAACTTAGAGGGAATGTGGTAAAGTATTTATGCAGCACATAACGGGAAATGAAGTGAAAACAGAAGAATAATTCAACACCAATTTAGAAAAATAGAGTACATTTTAATAAATTATTGAACATCAAAAAGACAAAACACAACAAAAATTGTAATGTGACAATTTTGGTCTAAAAGATCAAAGTGCAAAGTGAGGAAATTTAGTCTCCCGAGACCGGGTCAAAGTCGAAAAAAAAGAATCTGCGTTTAACTCAAATAATGAAATTCTCAACCCTAAACTCTATCTTTGTAAAGAAAAGGGCTGAGACATGAATAGGGAGGGCTCTACATAAATAAGAAAATTTGGGAGTATTCCCATCATTATTTGATTAATTCTTACATACTTAAGTGGTAAATTTCGCCTTCTAGTAAAATAAGATTTGCAAGGTTTCAGGATGGCCACCAATTCAAGCTATATATCAGCTACTGTTTATTTGGTAAAGTTATTCGAGGTCATTTGACTTTGTTTTGGATCTAAGAATAATATATATTTGTATTATTTATATTTATTGAGCAGAAGCATAGAACAATCCATTACATCATGAAAAGTAAAAAACCCATTAAAGATATTTTCCTTTATAATAAATAGACACCTTCTTTAAAACACAGAGGCCAGTTATGGCTTTGATACTATTTTCCCAAGATTTTCTTAAACACAGAATAAAGTGCAATGTACTGGTAATACCTTTAAGAAACATCCTCTTACATTAAAAAAGACCTATCATTCTTGAATAGACAATAATGAACTTTAATTTGCAGCCCTTAAGGTAAGAACATATCACATTGTTCTGACAATCAGTTACACAGTATAAACTCAATTGCTCCACAAAACAAGTCTGACAATTTAACCTGCTATTTTCAGTTGCTATGGCGCTACAGAAGCAATGGGATTAGACCAACTGAAGTCTCAAGGGATTTCGACTTGTGGTGAATTGTTTGCCACCAATGAGTATATCTTCTGATTTGTACACAGTTGTACGCATTCCTTTCTGGTTGTTCTCCGTGAGACAGTTACCACATATTTGGGACAGAGTTTTTATTTGTAAGGAGGAATTGCGCTGGAAAAATACGCACTTTTTTAATTGTTTGTTTCATTTTTGAATAAGGTAAGCCCACGTTTGCAGAGTTATCACGCACCATTCAGAAGATCGAAAACAGTTCTCCAATTCATACCTGGTACTTATCTGAAAAAACTCTGTGCCAGTTAGATAGTTTGGCATCCTAAAAGTTTGCTGCTTATCACACGTTCTCATTCTGGTGAGCTAATGAATGAATGAATCTTTATTGTTCAATGAATTAAAATTGTGACAATATTCTATCAATAAAACAAAAACTTGTTTAAAATCTGACACAGTTAGTTAAGAGTGAAAAGACGTTTAAAAAGATTAAAATAGTAAAAGGACTGTAACTAAAAATATTGTCCTATCTAGCAGTAAGGTGTTGTGCATTGGAGTTGAGGAACAGTTTTAACATAGGGGCATATCAACAACAACCGGCGATAATTATCTCTAAGCACACTTAGCGCTAGGATAATTATCGCCGGCTAGCGTGAATTTTTATCGCTGAGATAGCGTGCTATTAGCAACGCTTGTCTCAATAGCGATAAAAATCCTCACGCTAACAGGCTAACGTGAGATTATCGCTGGAAACCGAGCGATAATCTCACGTTACCTTGTTGATAGGGACAGGCAAACTTAGCCATGATATCCTCCTTCCATAGGATATCATGGCTAAGTCAGAAAAATACCAGATGTAAAAAAGTAGCGTTAACCGCGGTTAGCGCTGCTTTTTTTGTCTCTAACAGGGTTAGCGACATTCTTGATAATAGGAGAAATGTCGCTTAGCGACATTTCTCCTATTATTTTACTCTGGATCGCCCCCTTTGCATCTCATTAGAGATGCAAGGGGAAGCGTAGAGTAAAAGGGTGCTAACATGCAAATTTGCATGTTAGCACCCTGTTGTTGATAGGGCGCTAGTTTTATCTCTCCTTTTTTGGCTTTTAAAGCCAAAAAAGCAGAGATAAAGCCCTTGTTGATATGCCCCTTAGTCTCTCTTGCTTGATGGCTGACTGAATGCTGTTATGACTCAGTTTTCAGTTTCAGTGCGGCTCAGATTGCGTATGTGAATTTCCCTAGTCGGGCCGCAATTTGAGGTGTTTTAGCAGAGAAGCACAGGTCGGAAACTTCCGTGCAACTTTGTAGGCCAAGCAACCTACAGATGGGGAGAACCAAGCGCTACTGCTCACTGACTAGCTTTGGGCAACAGCACAAAAGATGGAGCCAGGATTCACGGTGGTAGTTGCAGAGTCGGCAAGCCACTGAATTGTCCTGCCAGGCTCAAGTTGATTTACAATCCATGATGGGCAGAGCTAGAAGTCTCATGTGGGTAATTCTTCCCCGAGCCAGGACTGTAAGAGCTTGCTCAAGGTAGGGCTGTGGTTTTCCCATGGTGTAGGAGGAGTCCAGTGAGGAACGATTGAATTGGTGATGCAGGCTTTCCAGGTCCCTTTCAAAAGATATTCTCTTGGCCTGAGTATTCACTGTTTTCCTCCAGGCTATTAGTGGGATGTCAGGGTTGTGCAGATTTTGGACGTTAATGTCCAGTAATCTAGTGCCTGATGCCAAGTACACCTGCCATGGGGAACCCTCCTCTTTGAAGAGCATTTTAATTTGTCTTTTTAATGACCATTCTGGTGCTCACGTAGTCCTGATATAGTATTTTATTACATCACCTAAGCAAGTAATGTCTGGAATGGGGAGACCCAGCTCCAGCCTTACTCTTGCTCTCCTGGCCTTTCTAGGAAGACCTAGGACCTTTTTATAAGCCAAAATTTGATAGTTCGCAAGGAATTTATTGAAGGCACCGGGAAAAACGAAATGGACATAATTAAGAGAGGGTACTAATTTTGCCTTAAGAACTTTCAAAATGGGTTCAGCAGTTGGACTGTGAAGTCGCAGGTTAAGGCTTTTTAAAGGAAAAAATGATGCCTGCCGCTTTCCTTCTCAGATGTTTCAGGTGGGCTATAAGTTGTGCCCCTTCCGATAGCCAGAAGCCCAAATAGTTGTAGCTCATACTTGTTTTAATTTGCAGGGCCCCAAGTTGCCAATGCATGGTCTTCTTACGTGGGTACTTCCCGAATATAAGTATCCTAGTTTTCTCCTGGTTCACAAGGAGTTTGTTCTGTTGATTATATCCGTGCAAAGCTTTTAGGGCCTTCTGTAAGCTAGCTCTCGTGTGGTCCATTATTACGATGTCGTCCGCATACTGGAGTATTTGAAGCCGCGTATTCCCCAGTCTAGGAGGCAGAAGACTTGCCCCATCCAGCGCTTTCCCCAGGTCAGCTGTTTACAGATTAAAAAGTATAAGGGCACGTACACCCCCTTGTTTTAGGCCGTTATTAGTTGGTACCTTGGCGGTGACTAATGTTTGACTGATTTTAATACGGACCCAGGTCCCCTGATATAAAGAAATGATGGCCTTTAGCAGCTGTTGGGGAATTCCCCAGGAATACAGTTTTTCCCAAAGCTTCCCACGATCGACCCGATCAAAAGCTGCACTGTAGTCCACAAAGCAGCAAAAAAGTGGTAACTGAGATGTCTGGGTAGCGCGGTTAGACAGGTGGCCCAGTACTAAGATGTTATCTGTGGTAGAACTTTGGGCGCTAGATCAACTTGAGCATCCTCCGCATTGTTTTTTATCAAGAGATTAAATTTAACCAGTAAATTATCTAGGGCCTTTCTGTATTCATCATGATTAAGTGCATGAGAGGCTCCTCCTTGCTATCTTGAAACCCATATATTGATTTTGCCAGCCTTGACAATGGTGGGCGTTAAAATCACGCGCCCACAACAACCGTAAGAGTTTAAAATGGTCATTAAACATAGACTAGAGAATCGTATTTAAAGCCACCACCAGCTGTGAAGAGATTAATAATAAGCAACTCCCAGTCTTCCTATCGCATAACAGGAGATGAAAGAATGCTGAGTCATTATAGAACTTGATCACCTCCACTAGGAAAGTATTAACAAAGAAGGTGGCTAGGCCCCCCGAGGCCCTACCTGCAGGTGAGGGACAGGCCAAGGTGTGATAAATGCTATACCCATCTATACATTCTGCCGTAACCTCCCATGTCTCTTGGAGACAAATAACTGGTATATCTCACTATTACCTCCAACCAATGCGGCAGTCCCATCTTTTTCCTCAGACCTGTTATCTTCCGTGATAGGAACTTAGCTAATTGAAGGTTACTGGTATGAAAGCTATTATTAGCCCTATTAACTTTCGCTGATGGATCTATCTCCAGCTTCTCCGGTGATTATTGGATTGTGTCATGGCTAAACCAGAGTGTACTAATGTCCTTTTTACTAGTTGTCAGTGGTACAGCATCTAACACCTCCTGATGCGATTGTTTTGCCTCAAGTTTAAGTGGAGATAAACCTAAAAGGCTAGTTTGCGGTGTGCTGAATATGCGCTGCTCACTATAAGTTAGCAGTCAATCCTGCTCATTCAGATCAGTCAGGCAGCCAAAGCAAGTGCCACTCCTCCAGTCATTTTTAGATTGTGAGCACAGACTTTTTGTCCAACTACAGGGAATATTGTACCCAGAACAGAGACCCTTTTTACATTGTGAAGAGGGATGCTTATCCACTGATTCAACACACCTTGAGGGTCTGTAAAAGAACCTCAGGGACAATAGTGTTATAGACTCTGATGTAGAATTATTAGTAAAAGAAGCCCAAAGAGCCCTTTCTGCTAATGCAGGGTCGTGGAAATTAATTACAATACAATCCCCCGAAATAGACTTTTCACCTTCCCCTCACCCAGTTAACCTGCCTTATTATTATCACATTTTGATACAGAATATTAGTCAATCCTATCCTGGAACCAATCCACTGAATGCATTTGTTTTTAAGTTCCCTCCACAATTCATTTTTTTCTGTAGGGGGAGGTACCCCTACCATCACTGCGACATAAGTGGCGGAATCTGGTGTAAGGTCTAAATTAATCAGGGCTGGGTTATCAGAAGCGTCTGAGGGCAGGGACTGCGGCATAAACCAATCAGTATAGGCCTTGCCTCACCCACCCTTGATGGAGCTGTGCCTTCTGCTGGTGTGGGTTGGTACCTAAAGGCCTTGCAACATTATTCTCCTCTCCTTGTACCACCTCTTCAATTGTCCCCTACCCTGATAGAACATCAGTTCTAGACGTACGATCTCCACTCTTCGTCAGTTGATCTAAAGCACCTAAACATGACTCCACAAGTGATTCAGTCGTCAAAGGTCTAGCAGTAATCATGTTGAGGAGCTTGACCATGCATTTATCCATCCCCACAAACATGTCCCGGAAATGTTTCAAGACCCTGTCCTCCAGGGCACGTCTTCTGTAGCTTGACTAGGGACATTGCTCCAGAGGACGTGTTCCAGCAGACTTCACTTTTTAGGGTAACTGAAAGGGCAATCCATGTGGAGATGCCAGCAATAGATGCAGGACCAACGGAGGTGGCACTGTCCTGCCTCTTCCTGGAGCTGATGGGCGCAGGACGGGCCCCCTTTGGCCCAGATTTTGCACAGGTGCTTCTTGCTCAGTGGGTAAAGTGAATGCGCTTTATAGCATCGATCAAATGCAGGTGAGGATGGTTTCACGGACCTCTTCCCTAGGCACATTCTTCTCAATCAAGTAGTCCCCAGAGCACTGTTGAGCACATCCTGATTAGCTGGTAAAGTGAATGCATTTTATAACGCTGACCAGCTGCAGGTGAGGATGGTTTTACGGGACTCTGCCTGAGGCCAAAAGTATTCTGAGCAGGTAGTCTCTAGGGCACAGCAGAGCATATCCCATGCAGCAAGTAAAAGTGAATGTGCTATATAGCACCAACCAGCTGCAGGTGAGCATGGTTTCACAGGCCTCCTCCTCAGTCCCAAAGTCTTCTAGAGCAGGTATTCCCCAGAATAATACAGAGAGCGTCCTGCTCAGTGGGTAAAGTGAATGTGCTTTAAAGCACTGACCAGCCACAGGTGAGGATGGTTTCACAGGCCTCCTCCTCAGACCCAACGGATTCTGGAGCAGGTAGTCCCCAGAGTACTGCAGAGCTCAACCAGCGCAATGGCACCGACCATCTGCAGGCACATATGGTTTCATGGGCCTCCTCCTCAGGTCCAAAGGATTGTGGAGCATGTAGTCCCCAGAGCACTGCAGAGCACTTCCAGCACAGCAGGTAAAGCGAAAGAGCTTAATAGCGCCGACAAGCTGCAGGTTAGGAGGTTTCACTGGTCTCCTCAGGCCCAAAGAATTCTGGAGCAGGTAGTCCCCAGAGCACTGCAGAGTGCATCCCATGCAGCTAGTAAATTGAACATTCTTTATAGCGCCGACCTGGGCTACTGGTATATTCTTGCAACTGGATATGTGGCCAGATTGAGTGTTGAGCTCCTCCAGACCACATGCGGACTCTGACTTAGTGCTGTCTGTTTCTTATTAATACTCGGACTTCTACAAGACGGCTAATCACCAATGAGGATCTCTAGGTGCAGGGAGATTACGTGATTTGCACAGCATCACAGGATTTTGAACCACAACTGAGACTCAAACCTGGAACACCAGCCCCAAAGTCAGAAGCTCTGGCTGTTACACCATATTGTACTGTAATGTATTGCATTAACTATATAGCTCTTACTAATCCTGTGTGGGGCAATGAAGTGCTTGTCCAATAGGTAACAAGCTACACCTTACAGGATATCTAGAACGACGATTGATGGGTTTTTCTGTGATCTGATGTGAGAAGAATTTACATGTGGTGTGTGATATCCACTGAGGTGCGGTTATCATGTTCTTGGACACAACTCTTAGAAGTGTGGTAGATAATGAGGTTGTAAGTAAAGTGACAGCTTTGAGAAGCTCTGCAAGTCCCTTTATGGTATTTTTTATGATCATATTCTGAGTAGCTGGTCACTACACTGCGTTATCCAACCAGAAGTTTTGTATATAGTTTTGGTCTTGAGATGGCATGGTTGGAGAGAGAAAAATGTGACTCGATCTGCTGGGTTGGGCTTTATTCCTATTATGCCATATGTGAGTGTCAGGGTGAGCTACGCCAAACAGTGTGTATAGATCAAAGATTGGCATCTTTTTTGTGGTCCAATGTGAGAAGTATTTCCAAGCAGTTCATGTTGTCCACTGAGGTGCAGTTATCATGTTCTGGGCCACAGGTCTTAGCAGTGTGTTTTAGATGATGAGGTGTGAGGGAAAGATGCACAGCTTATGGATTTCAGTAAGCTGGCAGCTTTGAGAAGCTGTCCTGGTATGCTATTTCCTATGAATATATTCTACTTTGTTTATTTATTTTATAGTTTTTGTCCTGAGTTGACATTGTTGGAGAGAAAAAAACATGGGGAAATCTGTTGAGATGGACTTTATTACTATTATCCCATATCTGAGTGAGATGTAAAGAAGTGGTCATAGTGTATAGATATTTGTGACCTACAATGGTGGACTAGGTTAAAGTACTTCAATTGGTCAGCAGTAGGTGACAGATTTTTTCAGTTATTTAATATGTTTTTATTTAGTTATGGCTGGTTTATTAGTTGGTGCAGTAGTGGTGATGGACAAGCCCCAATGCAAAAAATGCTTTATCTGAGTGTGAGAGGGATACGTTACAGTCTGCTCCCGACCATTGAGAGTTATGAGTGTTTTGTTTCGGCATTAGTGCTGGCCAGCAATTTTATATATACATTGACATAACTATATAATACCCTGGTGAACTGTAGCTTGTTTGCATATAAAATGTAGTTGAATTGCTCTCTATCTGTGGGTTGTAAGCTAAAGATAGAACTTGAAGATATGATTATCTTTTCAGGTTCTATCCTAGGAATATGAGATGATGTAGCCATCTTGGTCAAAGTCATGTTTTCATCTGTCTTCTGAAGTGTATGTGCTCTTGAGTGCTTTGAATATTGGCTGACAGAAAACTCTGCTGAGTCCCGCAAGTGGCAGCGTGCAGTGCGAAATGCCGTTTGCACTGATCTTCCTACCGCTCAAGTAGAAATTCTACCTGTGCAGCAGCTTGTGCTTGCCAACTTACCGGTGGCGAGCAGGAGCGTGGAAAAAACTCCACTGTGCTGCGTGGAGCGGAGTTTTCTGCACTCCACGAACTCTGCAGAGCACGATGTGCAGAAAACTCAACAAACTCCGCGAACGGAGCACAGTTCACCGCCCAGGCCTAATGGAAAGGTGATATATTGAGAAATGGTGCAAGCTTGGAGCGCAGTGTCCTCCTTTGTTTATATTGCGTGAATTTAACTTGTAGGTATAGTGGTGAATATCCTTGGGAGGTTCTGTGGACAATAAAGAGTGCCTTGAGCATTGTCCTTCTAGCTATCGGTAGCCAGTGGAAGGATTTCAAGACTGGAGTCATGAATTATTTTTGGTGAAGTGTAGAAGAGGTCTTGTGGCAGCATTTTGGATAAGTTTTATTTTAAGTATAATGAATCTGGGTGGGCCAAGATATAGGCTGTTGGTATAGTCAAACTTGAAGATTACAAGTGTGAGGATGGCTTGCACTTTCTGTTGGGATCTAAGGTATGAGAAGATGAGAGGCAGTGTTTTCATTTGTAACATTATTTTAATGCTGTCATTAATCCATGTGGTGCTCTGTTTATTGGCAACCTTCGATGTTGTATTTACTAGTATCTGTTTATCTAGTGTAGTGGAGATCCAGTAGTAAAAAATAAATATGTGTTTTAGTCACACATTTATTAGGGGTCTGATGTAAAGATATATGGCTTGACTCCATTACACATAGGCTGTGACTCAATTTTTGAATAGGTCTCTACTCCATTTTAAGTATTCCGAGACATGAGGTGAGTTTGTGGATGTCTAGCTTTTTCAATGGTCTGTACGAGCATTTGTTGTTTTTGGTGTCTTTGAAGTGCTGTCATTGAGAGATGTATTAATCTTGAAGGTGATAAAGTAGTTGCTACTTCATCTTATGGGGGAGGCGTCTGTAACTGTGCCTTGTCCCAAAGCTCCAAAAATTACATATAGAGTGTGTCCAGCGGTGTGAGTTGGGTTGGAAACATTTTGTTGGATAATGAAGGCTTTAAGGTTTGTTGTGACAGCTGTGATTACGGTTAGATTCCTGTCAAAATATAGGTCTCCCAGAATGTATAGGTTTATGTGACCCAGATGGGTCTTAGTCACTGTAGATAGTAAAACATCTTTCAATGTTGTATTGCTGGGTGGTGGTGTATATAATAAGAGGGAGAAATATAGTACTATTGGAGTGAGGAAGCATCTTATCATTAAGGGTTCACACCATCTATTGTGTGGTTTTAAAATTGCATTATTTTTAGTGATTTTTTTTATGGATGGTGGCCAGGTCTCCTCTAATTTTATCAATAAAATGTTTGCTAATGAAGAACAAATCTGGTGGGATGGCTTTGTGGCAAGTTGATGCAAGGTCTTCACTGAGCCATGTTTCTGTAATGCTGTGGTTGGTGAAAGTAGGCCAAAACATATTGAAAAAAAAGATTGTTATTGGACCTTGGCTTGAAAAGTAAAGATTGTTGTTCTTGTGTTTCTTATCATTGTGTGATGTAGTATGGGAGAAGGGTAAGCCTTTTTGTGACACCCAGCAATAGTGAAAATATTCAAGTGCCGGGGTGAGTGTTGATGTAAGTCTGGTGCCTCGTTTGCCTTCTACTACATGTTTTTTCTGACCCCCATAAACTTGAGAGTTAAAGGTAGTTGTTATTCTCCCTCACACTCTCTCTCCTTGGGGAGGCTGACTAAGGGGCATATTATCAAGCACCGCGTTAAAATCATCGCCGCTTTAGCGGCAGAAAACTGCCGCTAAAGCGGCGATAATGGTCTTGATAATATGCCGCAGAGAATTCCAATAGAAGCCCATTTTGACACCAGAATATAGGCTTCTATGGGAATTCTCAAGGGCATATTATCAAGCCCATTATCGCCGCTTTAGCGGTCATTTTCTGCCGCTAAAGCGGCGATAATTTTAACGCCGTTTCTTGATAATATGCCCCCAGATTACTCAAATGTACTTTCTATGATCAATAATTATTTTACCTCACCCCTTGTTGTTTCTTACTTCCATCTGTAAGACACAGCCTTCTCCATCCCTTTTGTAGCATGGAAATGAGTCCGTGTTACGTTGATGAGTAATTAGGTACACAGGTCTTTCTGTGATGAAGGGAGGTTGTTCAGTTGGCAGGTGGGGCACTCTTGAATGGTATCCTCTACAGCTTGGTCCATTCCTGGGAACCACAGTTTATCTTGGAGGCACACCTTTATCTTGGCAATTCACTGGTGTAACTTCCATTACAGAGGGGAAGAACAGGGCATTCCTGATTTCGTCTGACTTCTTTGGTCCTATCTTTACTCGATCCTTTGAAAACACATAGCCAAAGATTTCAACATGGTGTTTTATGAAATTTTTAAGAAACACTTTTTCCAGGAGGAGTGTGAGACCATGATCATGCTCCACTGAACAGACATTTTAGGGCAGCCTTCATGTATCAATGATGCTTGTTCGACCATGGGGGACACCGAAGACATTGGACGTTCATGGCTTCAAATGACTCTAACTTCAGATCTACCTGAGTTTCAATGTGAAATGGCACTCACTTGTGCGGCAGGACAATGGGTCTAATCATGGTGTCTATGTGGTTCTTGAGACACTCCAGGCCATGAAAGAGGAGGTCCAAGTCTTTAAGAATGTGTTTAGTCTGGAAGTCATGCACTTGTCATACACAGAAAACTAAGCTGATTTCTTCCGATGTCTGACAGTTCAGCAGAGTTACCTCCTTTTCAGTGCTGACATGGAACTTAAGTTCCTTCTCTCCTGACGTGTGGCACACTTTATCTTTGTGCTAGCAATAGTAGACTGACTGGCCTCTACGTGAATAGATTTTGATTCTTGTAAGACATAACTTTGGGCCGGGACTTTATAATCCATGAAGTTCACTGATGTCCCTGTGTCATTTAATGTGCCCTGGAATAACGAAGTAAGAATGCTGATGGTACAAAATATTGTTGCTACATTATCGAAAGATGAAAAAATTAAAGGTATTCGAGTATTGATTTTCTATATCTAACTCCACATGTATGTACCTTGACAATGTATATTTTTTCAAGCTGCACTGATGTAGAGTTAAGAATAGTAAATCTATCTCGTATTCTAGCCTTGCTATTTCATGGTACAATTGTGTCAATCAAATGGGGAGAGGAGTTGGCCTAACGGTTAGGGCGCTCGACCTCGGACCTGGGGGAACTGGGTTCAAGTCTCGGTAATGATGCTAAACCTCCTGTGATTCTGGGCAAATCACTTAATATCCCTGTGCCTAACAAAAAAATGAATGTGTGTCCTCATGTAACGTAACTGGTGCTATGTAAAGCACTCTGATACCTGATTGGTTTAGGTCAAGTTCGCGTTATATAAAACTCTGCTAAAAAAGAAAAGCAGTAAGGCATTCTGTGCATTTCCTCTATGATTATGTGTGCCGGCTGGGGGCTCTTCAATCTTGTTCCTTTTCCAGTGTAGGAGATTAGGAAAACCTCCTCTTCGGTGGCGGCACCTCTGCTAAGGAGAATCGCCCCACTGCTTTAAAGCAGTGTAACAAAGGGGAAAAAATGATTAGAACTGGACATTATCATTATTTTATTTGTTCCTGCTGCTAGGGTGGGCGGGGCTGTTCTGATGACAGGGCAGAGCAGGGGCGGAGTGGTTTGCCCACTTCTAAGTGCACATTACGGTTTGGCTGGCCCTCCTGGGCCAGCCAAATAGTTCTGCACACTTACTCTTGTCTCCACACAGGCTGCATTACAGCCTGCATGGAGAACACGCCCAGGCTCTCTGTTCCTGGCTGAACGCTCAGACCAATCACAATGCTGCATTGCAGCATAGTGATTGGTCAGGGGAGCCTGGGGGCTTACCAATCACAATGCTGCATTACAGCATTGTGATTGGTCAGGGGAGCCTGGATGCTTCCTGGGTCCCGAGTCCTGAAGGAGGAGAGACATGGTAGGGATATGGTAGGTTTTTTTACTTTTTTTTTTTTACATCTCCCCCGGCGGCCACCCCCAATCTGAGCCGGCCACCACTGCTCCTCTTCCTCTGCTTCTGAGTCATACTCAGTGGTGGTGTCTGGACAGGGTAAATTTAGGTTTAGGTTTAGCTGGACAACTCCAACGACAAAAACACTTTGTCTCTGCTGGAGAACGTCGCCACCGTCAGACTCAAACATGGACACACACTCGACCCTGTCTTCTCCACCAGCGACAACATCACATTCAGCCCCATCACTGAGCTCCTGTGGACCGACCACTGCTGTGTCCATTTCTCCTTCACCATACACCACCACACCCACGTCTATCCTCGCAGATGTTGGAACAAGGTCACGGAAGAACAGCTCACCACCTGCCTCAGCAAACCCCTCCCCCACTGACATTCACGGAGACCAATACCTCAGCACACAGCCTCCACCGATGGATCTCCAACTGCACCGACACCCTGGCTCTCCTGGTGAAAGCCTCAGGCAAGCGACACCCCAAGAAAGCCAGCTGATTCTCTCCCACCCTTCTTGAGTCCAGACGTACCTGTAGACAGCTTAAGAAGAGATGGAGGAGCAGCAAAACCCTGGAGACCACTTAGACTTCAAAACAGTCATCACTGCACCCCACCCCTCATTAGAACATCAAAGAAAGTGTCCCTACAAGAAAGGATCAATCCCAGCGCACTCAACAGTAAAGAACTCTTCACCATGGTCAAAGAATTTACCAGAACTAGCGCAGAGACAGCACACATCCCTCCCTCCCAAGACCTCTGCAATGACCTAGGCACCTTCTTCCACACAAGATTAAGGAAATATACAACAGCTTCAATGGCCTCGATACCCAGGATCCACCCACCCCACCCACAACCACCAAAACCAATGACACTGGACCTTAGCAGACCTTCCTCAGCTGGACTCCCCTCACTGAGAACGGTACCCTCAAGATCATGAAGAGCCTCCACTCCAGAGCACCCTCGGACCACTGCATGCACCACATCTTTAACAGAGCTGGCACAACCATCAACCCCAAACTCTGCCAACTGCTCCATCACCACCACCACCACCTTCCCGGAAGATTGGAAATACACAGAGATCAACCCCTTGGTGAAGAAACCCTCTGTTAACCCGAGGTATCTCAAGAAGTTTATACCTATCTCTCTTCTCCACTTCCCATCCAAGGTCAATTAGAATGCCCTTAATGCCCAATAGTTCATTGAAGCAAATCATATCCTGCACATCTCCCAATCCAGCTGTGGAAGCAATGACAGCACTGAGACCACCCTCCTCGCTGCCACAGAAGACATACGCACCCTCCTCAACCGAGGCAAAACTACAGCCCTCATCCTCCTGGACTTCTCGGCCGCCTTCAATACTATCTCTCACTGCACCTTATGGGTAAGACTCCGCAACCTTGGCATCCAGATCATAGACCTGGAATGGTTTCGCTCTTTCCTCACCAGCCAAACACAGAGCCAGACTCCCACCATTCTTAGCCGAACCCACATAGGTTAACTGCGGTGTGCCTCAGGCCTCCTTCCTGAGCTCCACTCTCTTCCACATCTACATTGCCCGCTTGCAGCCATCATCAGTCACCACTAACTCAACAACTGTCTCCTATGCCAACACCACCCAGCTGATTCTCTCCCTCATCAATGAACCCACAGTCGCCAAGTCCAACTTCCATGACGGGATGAAGTCTGTTGCCACCTGGATGAGGAATGACTGCCTCAAGCTCAACTCAGAGAAGACTGAAGTCCTCATCATGGGTTCCACCCCCTCTGCCTGGGATGACTCCTGGTGGCCCGCAGCACCTGGAACCACCCCATACCCACAGACCACGCATGAAAACCTTGGCACCATGCTGGACTCTTCATTCATCATGAACTGCCACATCAACGGCGTCTCATCATCCTGCTTCCACATTTTATGCCTGCTCCGAAAGATCTTCAAATGGATATCCACCAAGTCCAGAAAGACGGTCACCCACGTGCCCATCAGCAGCAAAATCGACTTATGGCAACGTACTCTATGCCGGTGTTACCCAGAAACTCCCCAAGAAACTGCAGAACATTCACAACGCCTCCGCCAGACTCATACTCAACATCCCCTACCACTGCCACATCGCCGGCCATCTGAGAGACCTCCACTGGCTCCCAGTCAACAAAAGAATCAGCTTCAAGCTCCTCATGCACACCTACAAAGCTCTACATGAAGCGGGAACTGCGTACCTTAACTACTGCCTCACATTCTACACACCCACTAGAGACCACCGCTCTGCCCAACTGGCCCTGGCTACCATCCTTCATATTCCCAAGACCAAGGGCGGAGGATGATCCTTCTCCTACCCCGCAGCAAAGACCGAGAACACCCTGCCTCTCCACCTCAGGCTATCACTGTCACTGCCTCAATTCAGGAAGTACCTTAAGACCTGGCACTAAGACTGAACCACAGTGCCTCCGGCGAACTACCTGTCCCCTCCCAGCGCCTTGACACCCTTACGAGTGAGTAGTTGCACTTTACAAGTAACCTGATTGACTGATTGATTGTGTTGGTTGTGACGGTCCAGACTGATGGAGGAGAAGTGTGTGGCCTGAGACATTTCCTATCCCATTCACATCTTCTACACGGTTCAAAGTGGTTACATTTCTTGCACTTGGAGCAGGTCTTACCCTGCGTTGGGCATTTTGATGATGAGTGTCAATCCAGACTCCAATTTGCACAGTTGTTGTACGAGGCATGCAGTGCAGTCATTGTTCGTGATGGCTGTATTTTTTACACCGCATCTATGGATTCTTCTTTGATTTTTGTTGGGTTGTCGATTCTGTTTCCAGAGACACCTTTACCAGAATGACTTCCATTTGCTCGTCTTTGCTGTTTGAAAGTTTGTGTGAGAAAGCGATATAGCACTAGCATGCCTTCCAGCTTAAGTCCGATTTCTCATAAAATGAGGCATTTCAGCATGGATGACCTTCACCCTTGTACTATCTGCGCATGTACTTTTTTCTTTTGGTTGTCTTAGCTGCATGTGCCTCCCATTTTGTGCAGGACTATGGATAACAGTCATATGTCTTCTTGCTTGTCACCATTTTAAGAGTTCAGAGTTCAGATGTATCGGCAGGTTGAAATGCGTGTTGAGGACGGCGATCTCTGCTTTGCAGCTGTTGTCTTACCTTGTGTCGGAAAGGTTTTTAAATAGCTTGAAGACTTCCTCCTCCTTGATGTGCAGCAGCAACAACCTCTTCACAGTGGCATCTTCTTCCCATGTGGTTCAGAAATAGCTGTTCAGTCTGCTGAGCAATGTTTTCCATGAGGGGGCTGCTGGGGATGGGTCCGCGACCTCAGTGAATGGGGTAGGACACCCCACTAGGACGCACACTAACACGCCTGCTTGAGGTCTGCACAGAGCATCATGTTTTAGGTAACGAATTAGGTCATTGCCTTGTCTTCAGTCATGTGGCATGACCTGGGAAGGCACTGCTGGTTGCAGAAATGTGGAAGAACCCCTTTTGGGCTAGGTTCGTGACAATTTAGTGACTTGTATCCAGGGGTGTAGCTTCAGGAGGAGTGTTTGGTGTGTTTGTAGTAAATAGTTGGGTGCAGCTGCCTTCAGTCGGGTACGGTGAGGTATCTGGCTGAATTTACAAGGAATTTTGACATGTCCATACAAAAACGCACACATACTCTCTTTTGTTTTAAGTCTTCCAGGATGGTTATTTTACAAACTATTGAATTTTCTCTCACTTGGGGGCATATTAACAAGCAGCAGCGATAATTATCGCTGGCCGCTCTTAGCGAGAAAAATGTTATCGCTGGCTATCGCAGAAAATTATCGCCATGCTAGCATTGTATTAACAACGCATAGCGCAATGGCGGTAATTTCCCAGCGATAGCGATGTTTTCCATGGAACATCGCTGGTTTTCCAGCGATGTTCCATGGAAAACGGCGATAACCTTGCTGATACGACCCTGTGTTAGTTTTTGGAGAAAACAGCTGTTGTCTCCAGAAACTAACATCTGCTAAAATGCGTGGGCAGCCTTGTAAATATCGCGATGTGTACATCAGTGATATTTACAAGGTTGTACTGCCCAGTGATGCCCACTTTGCGTCTCATTAGAGATGCAAAGGGAGGCATCGGGTAAAAGGGTGCTAACGTGCGCTAATGCATGTTATCACCCTCTTGTAAATAGGGCGATATTTTTATCTCCGCTTTTTTGGCTTTAAAAGCCAAAAATGCGGAGATATGGCCCTTGTAATTATGCCCCCCAGTGTCCCTACCAGTCCGTGTTTCTCTCCCTTTCCACTGCCCCTCATGCGCCCTGCTTGCCCTGTAATGGATTTCAAAATGATATGCCAACTTGATCATTGGGAAATCTGAGAGTCACACCCCCCAATCTTTAATGACCTAGGTACTTCCTTGCTTGCATCTGCGCTGCTACTTGACAAGCATTCAAATCTTAAAGCAGTGGCAGGCCTCCGGGGTGGGGGAGGGGTCTATATCGTGTGTAAAGTAGGCAGTCTCTGGGGTTGGGGTGCACCTGGGCAGGAGGTCAGGGGCCCACACACCAAGTATTCCTAAAAGGGTAACAGATGATAAACCTTCTCAGGCCAGTGAGGTGTTAATCCAGTTAAACAGTCCAGGGTTCCAGTACCAGCATACTTTGGGTGCTATAACATAAAACTACCACAAGGGGGCACTGAGACAACGGGCCGAGGGCTCTCCTGGCTCGTCACTGTGCACCTGCCACTCATGCAGGGCAACCACAACAGCGCAACCTGATTTTGGTGGAGGATGCGCCGGTGGCCCAGGTCCTCGTCACCAGAGTAAGATCACTGGTAGGGCCCTTTAATTAGGAGAGGGCATATCACAAAAAAAGGTACACTCACTCAAGGGTCACAGTGCACACATGGCCACAACCAGCCTCACGTCCTTATGCTTATGCTGAGCTCGGCCTATGGTTGCGTGTATACACAGTCATCTCACCATGGCGGACGAAGATCTCACTGATGATGGATTTTAACAGAGATTTTGAAAATGAAAATAGGATCATGCATACAAAAAAAGATATGAATAATTTTGCTTTATCCTTAATAATAAAGTTATGGAATAATGCTACATATACACCTAGTTAAGTCTTGGGTGGACGGCTGCAGTGGATTATTCACAAATATCAATTAGGATTGAATCAGACATATGAAGACATCTACATTTACCAGACTCCACTTTATTAAGTACAATCCACATGGAAAGACAAATTACCCAAGAGGACTGTGAGAGTGAGTGACTGCCAGATGCGAGCTATACAAGAACATAACCGCATTACAAGTTTCAAATGAACTAAAACCAAAAATAGATTTAAGTCACAACATTAATACACATTTTATTCCCCAATGGAATACAGGAAGATACAAAATAGAGCTCAAAGAAGTTTCATAGATGTGAAATTTCACATCACAGGAAAGGTTATCAGTAGATGTAGATCTTTAAAAAACTTATTTGCATATTGTACTTATCCATGACATTTCAAATAACTTGTTTTAATAATAGGGCTAAATTGAGCAAATATCAATGTTACTCATTGTGCTGTGCAGAAGAGGGAAAGAAAGGAATTCTGCCACAGTATTTTACTTTTGAAAAGACAAGTTAGATTCAACCAACCTTATGACAAGTTAGAAAATTGTAATTCCAAAATAGATTTACTGCAATGTGTAGCACTTTACAGCTCAGTCTTTGCTCAAGGATACAACTCTAGGACACTGATCAATGATTCTCAAACAGAATGAGACTATCCATAGTGATGTTGGAAGATTGTGAGAGGTATGCGTTGCCGAAAGACCAGAAGAGCTGTGACGGAGTCACACATCTGATTGTTCTTTTTTGCAGCATGAAAGTGTTACACACTATCTTAGTGACTGCTTAACAATACACCACCCATTATGTTTTTACCCATTCTCTTTTTATTTTTATTTGGGTTTATAATCTTTGAATATGGAACTCTCTTTACCTAAAGCTTTCCTGTTCCTGGTCGGACATCCCACATACACCCTTAACCCTTGCTTTGTACCCAATAAATAATACCTCAACTGCTTTCTCTGAATCTTTGTCTTAACGCAATTGAGGTACCTGTTTACCCTTATATATATTTTCTGTCAACCAATTAAGGTGTTTGTCTTTTGTGTTTTGTGCTTGCTTTCAAGTCTTCCCTCTTCGTTCTGTATACAAATGCATTGGTTGAAGACATGGTCTTTACTGTTTGTTGTTAAATAATTGTATGTTTTTCTCTCCCTCTTTACTTGAATCTGTGTGTTTTCTTGAAATATTAACGCGTTTACTGCGGTGTAAAATTCGCCGCGGTGCGGGCGTTTCCGTGCGCAGGCGGGGCCGCGTCAGCCAACGGACGTGCGCAGCACTACGGAGGTAGTGCTCACGACGGCCGTTGGCCTACGCATGCATCGAAAGGGTTAAAGCACAATAGGTCTGATGTATGTGTTTAAATGTTTTTGGTTCACTATTTGTAGAAAAGCCACTTTTGAAATGTTCACTTACTTGTTGTTTTAAGTCTCCAGTCTGTTTTTTTAAGATAGTCTCTTAGCTCATCACAAACATAATTTGTTTATAATTGTACACATGATTGGTGAATAGTGGTGAGCTTTCGTTTCCTTGACAACATAAAAAAGCTTATCTTTGTGTATATTATAAGTGTATAGGAATGTAGATTTACACATGCTCCTGGCATGTTTGCAGCCTTGAGGAAGCCTATGGCTAGGCAAAACACATTGGCTGTGCTTGTCTGTAATCTCTGAAGAGGAATGGAATAAAAAAGAAAACACAAGCAAGGACCGACTCGTCTTGTTTTCTTTGTTTCTTTACATAACTCTTTGCTCTCACACTTTGTTTTTTGTTGCCTCTCATTCCATGTTATATTTTTTCTAATGTATGAACAATTGGTAGCTGGTCATTTCAGGTGGGCAACTCTGTTTGTTAAACAGTGAATACTTCAGGTGGTGCAGTAATAGGTCCCCCGCTGCCAATATGTGTTTCAATTTAGCAGAACCAACATTGATTGGAAAAAGACAGGTAAGGTAAAAGTCACTTTCATGTTTTAAATTGTGCATCTCTATGTATAAACTCTTCATTATCCCATTAAATGACAATAACTAATCATGTATTAACAGTGGCCTTTCAGTAAGTAGAAACATTTGCAGAAATCTATGAACACATTTGAGAAACTATTTATTATGAAAACATATGTTTCATGGAAAGGTCAAGAATGAAACATTTTATGTGTATTTAGCATTTCTAGTTGTTTGCTTTACAAACAGTGTTGCTTTAGCCATTTGAGGCATAGTAAGAGTAAATAGGATAGCTTACAGTTTTTAGGCATTTTGAAACACATTATATTCATCAAAAATTAGGCATGTCACTTCTGCAAATGCATTATAAGCTGCATTATTTTCATAAACTTTTTACAACATGCTATCTCAAAAGTTACTGTTTAATGTATAGCATAGGTTTTGTACTAGAAGAGTCTCCTTCCTGTACAGAATACCATGCTGAGTCTAACTGTAAAGTGCTGCACACATGCAAAGTTGGAAAAGGTTGGAGCACTAAAAGGATTTCTCCTAGATGATGTCAATGTCAAAACTGCCTAAATTTTTGGATGCAAAACCCTATCTACTTTTTTCAGTAGACTGGGTTTTCCATCAAAAGCCATGGTTGGTTCCATGGGAATGCCAATCTACTAGGCATGAAAAGCCCCCTTGACTCTAAATAATGCAAAGCATTGCTAGGCGCTGCTTTATGTCACTTTCAAGCAGCCTTCCAGAACAAAATAAATTTATTTTTAAATATTTTTATTAACACTTTCTTTAATCTGCATATCTTACACAGCAACTATAAGACATTGTATATTCACCAGTACACAGTGACAATTTATAAACAGTACAATTACAAGTTAATATTCACATAATTAATTTCTAATGATTCTTTATTGTATGTACCAACATTGCGACCCCTGACAGGGGAGGGAGTTGCCTGACTCGTCACACATTTCCAATTCATAGTATCATAGCCAGGAGCCCCAAATCTTGGAGAATTTCTTTGGGCACCCTCTTGCTTTATAGGTCAGCTTTTCCACCCCCATATAGAGGTCCATCCCTGACCTCCATTTAGCCTTTTTTGGAATGTTTGGGGTGCCCCAGTATTTTGCTATGTCCCTTTTGAATACTACTAGTCCTAAGTTACATAAAATGAGGGTATGTCTGGGTACATCTATGTCTGAGGGTATACCCAATGGAGCATATTTGGCATCTCTGGGCAGCTGTGTCTCAATGACCTCACTAAGTTCCTCAAATATCTTGGGCCAGTAAATATTGTATCTGGGGGCATTCCCACAGGGTGTGTATGTACGTCCCTATGTCCCTGCGGCACCGCAGATAGTCCGGGGATGCTGCCCGCCCAATTCTATGGAGGCGGTGTCTGTCAAAGTATGTTCTGTGTAAAATTTTAAATTGAATCAACCGTAGTCACAATTAGGCCTGGGCCAAAATTCCGTTCCGTTCGCGGAAATTGCGATAATTTGGCATTTTCGCGTTCCGCGGAAAGCGCAAAAATGTCAAAATTTCCGCATTCTGCAGCTTAGCGATAATTTGTTTCTTGCTCGCGCTGTAAAATAATACATTCTCGCGTGAGCACGATCGCCTTACCTGAATCCCAGCGTTCGCCGACAAGTTTTCCTGATCCGGTCGCGTTCTCCACGAGATGTTGGATTGTTGGTAGCCATTTGCGCTGTCTCGCGACAGTTCGCGCCCGCAGTAACGTCATGCGTCGCGCGATCACGTCTTTCTTCTCGCGATCATGCACCGCGAGACAAGTGAAAACAAGATGGCCGCGCCCGCGAGCAACCGCATGGGTAAGTTGGCGAGCTGCGACCACGCAGAAAATACCGCGAACGGGCGGGAAAAAAACTTCCACGTCTTCGCGATATTTCCGCGTGTTTGCGGAGATTTTTTACATTTTCGCGATAATTTGCTAAAGTGAATTTCGCAAATTCCGCCCACCCCTAGTCACAATCTAATAGCTACCTCTCTTGGGTATATTAGAGCCGCCGCTCAATCTACGTCTTCTAGTTCTTTCAGGTTGTTTTCCCATTGCGCCCTAAGACCCTGTAGATTATCTTGGATATTATTCATTAGGGTTTTGTATGTCAATGAGATGGCTTTTTCAGGTATTTCTCCCATAAGTAGTCTTCCTTCAAGTGTGCGTATTCGGGTATGTTGGACGTGTCAACCCTTTGAGCCCTCCATGCATGTTGTAGTTGTAGGTATTGATATCTCTGGCTATCATTTAACTGGTATTCCTGCTGTAGGGAGCTGAAGGAGGTCAGTGATCTGCCCTCAAGGAGGTCTCCCAGTCTGGATATTCTGATTGTGTCCCAGGGCCCAAACCCCCTCAGCTTCCCTAGTTCTGGTAGGCATGTGCCCTCCCAAATTGGGGTATCCTTTGTACGTTTCGTATCCCATTGAATTTGTCTCTCAGCTCCTTTCCAGGCCACTATCTACCTCTGGGTCGCAGGTACGAATTGTCGGAGTCCCTTGCCCCCGTATATGTAGTGAAGGCAAGTGCGGGATTCAAATTGGCTCCTCTCAAGTGTGTATGTTGGGTGATACCCTGGTAGGTGTCCCCATTCGTTGATGGCTATCAAATACGCTGCGCAGTAATATGATCGTATGTCCGGGAGGGCAATCCCACTATTGTATTGATTGCCTTGGAGTGTTTCGAGTGCAATCCTCGGCTGGCCCCCATCCCATAATAAAATTTGCACCTCGTCAACTATTGTTCTAAAAACGTCTTCGGGTATCGCGTTATAGGTATTTTGGAGAACGTACAGTATTTTTGAGAGTGTGATCATTTTAAACATTGCTGCTGTACCTGAGTAGAGTCAAAGGTAGCCATCTCCATCGTTCTACCTTGCCATGGAAATTGGTTACGATCCTCTGTATATTGCGGGTGAGGCGCAACGTTTTATTGGCAGTAATGTAGGTACCTAAGTATTGAAATCCCTCATGTTCTACGTGCAGTTGGCAAGGGAATTCTCACGTGTTGATAGGTCCCCTAGTTGAGTAAAGATTGGATTGATTCCAGTTAATTCTGTATCCTGTGTCGTCCATATTTCTTAAATATGTGTAGTATGATTGGGAGTGTCACAGTGGGTTTGTTGACATATAGTAGGATGTCATCAGTATATAGTCAGATTGGTTCGTCGTGGATTGAATTGGTATCTGGGTAAACTTGCTTATGTCAGGGTGGGCCCTGACTAGGCATGCTAGTGGTTCTAGTTCTAATGCAAATATCAGGGTGATTGGGGGCAGCCCTGTCAAGTGCCCCGTTCCACTGGGCATGGATTTGACATTGCACCATTGACCCAGACCTTCGCCTGAGCTGAGGTGTACAATAATTCAATCCAAGCCAGAAATACCAGACCAAAGCCATATTTCCTTAGTGTCTGTCTCATGAATGGCCAGTGTATGGCATCAAAAGCCTTTTCCGCATCTAAGGCAAAAACACTCTGTTGTGAGTTTCCCAGCTTTACAGATAACTACTATTGTGGCCATTCGGAGGTCAGGGGGAGTATATTCCCTATTTGTGTTTCCAGGTACATTTAAAATAAGTATGGACTAGTCTAGAATTCATCTTGAAAAATGTAGCTGGTATTCCATTTGGTCTTGGGGTCTTCCCAGTTTTTTGTTTACCTATTGCCGTTACTACTTCTTCTAGGGTAAGTTCTTTCTCTAGAGCCTCTCAGTCTTCTGAGGACAGGGAGGGGAGGTTGACCGACTAAAGGTAGGTTTGAATTCTGGGACCTTCTGACAAGGTCCTGGCTTCATATAAATCCATGTAGTAGCCTGCAAAGGGGTCAGCTATGTCTTGTGCTGCTGTTAGTATATTACCTCCCCTATGTATGGAGGACATCCATCTAGTTTCTCTCTCTTTCTATCCCAGCCATGCTAGAAGCTTCCCCACCCTATCCCCAGTCTCATAGAGGCGGTGTTGTGTAGCCAGAATTAATGATTTTACCACTGTGTCCCCTAGCTGCTCAATGCTTCTGTGTGTGCGATCCATAGACGGATCTGTCACATCATTGAAATCCCCTCCCACTATACATGTAGAGGATTCAGAGATCAGTAGGATCTCCGTTACCTTGTCCAGGGTCTTCTGCTGCAGTCTTGGGGGTGGGTAGACACTAATCAGGGTGAGTTCTTTTGCCCCAAACCCAATGAACTGCGGTATATGTGGCATTAGATCCACCCAATTTCTATGTATATGAAAGGGTTGTGTCTTTTTAATGAGGATCGCCACCCCCCTGGAGCCTGTGGAGAATCCTGCATGTGCCAGTGCTGTGTATGTTCCCCTTCCTAGAAAGGCACAGTGGGTGCCTTGGAGGAGGACTATATCTGGTTGCAGTCTCTTTAGATAGTTAGTCACCAGCCCTCTCTTAATCTTGTGGGCTAGGCCATTGACATTCCATGTCATTATGGAGTACCCTTCCTCATTACGAGTCTGCACTGTTGGTTCTGTCATGGTTTCTGTCTGTTTGCTGACAGAAGTGTGGATTTGTCTCCTGATGTCTATCTGCTCTATTACAACTCTTAAGCTGCCCTTTTCCCTTTTCCTTGGAAGTAATATTCGCCCCCCCTTCTCTCCCACCACACTCTCTCCCAGTTCCCACGCACTTAACCCGAACTGTCAACATGTCAATTGTGTCGTAGGTCGTAGGTTAAGCCTGAGAAGTCTGTAGGCCCCCCATCTCCTTATTAAAGGAACAACAACAACTTAACTAGGGATATGTCTGATTACTAGACTTTTAAACTGTTCTTTGATGTATTAGAAGAGTCCCAAAAAGGCCCCTATGTCCGTCATACTGTCTTTCGGCCTCAGACTAGCCCAGGGTGTTTCATCCTTCCTTGCTCTCTTCATGTCACAGTTGTAAGGGGTTTTCTTCTGCTGCTGTGTTCGGTTCCAGTTCCTCCAGACAGGTGATCTTTTGCAAAAGCAGATGGGCACTTTCAGAATCGATTGAGAGTTCCAGTTTTTTGGGCTCAGGGGTAGAATGTCTTCTCGGGCAGGTCCTTGAGAGGTTCTTCCTAGTTTTAATTTGTAGCTTACCTTCATCTGTATCTGAGGCATGGATTACATCTTCTGTGGTCCTCCTCCATCTGAGAGGGGTACCTCTCTTCAGCGTGCCTGTGTATCCCGGGCCACGCTTCAGTTTCGCCTTTGCGACCGGGGGTTGATGTCTGGTGTGTGACCCACTGCAGGGAATCCAGCTGTATCACTTTGTTGCCGCGTTGGGGGGTGGGGACGTTCTTCTATCTAGCTCCATGCCTCCTCCGGTGTTTGAAAAAAGAATATTTTGCTTTGGAGGATGACCTTTAATTACGCCTGAACAAGAAGCATGTATTGAATATGAAGGTTTCTTAATATTTCTTTGACTGAATCAAAAGTCCTCCTTTGCTTCTGGCCCTCTCTTTAGTAGTCTGAGAACACCATTATTTTGGTCTTGGTGAGTTGGATCTCCCCTATCCACCGCATCTCATGGAGTATCAGGTCCTGGTCTTGATAGTTCAGAAAGCGGGCGACTAGCGGCCGTGAAAAAGCCCCTGCTAGTGGTCTCAGGCCCAGCATCCTGTGAGCCCACTCAATCACAAAACAGGACTAGAACTGTGCATTCGGAAGAGAGTCTTTAAGCCATTTATGTAGAAAGGTTCCCGCATCAGATCCCTCAATGGTCTCAGGAAAGCATATATGAATCGTAGGTTGATCCTATGTGCTGATTTTCTGCATCATCTTTCCACATGATTTCTTTCATGGAGGCCGAAAGACAAGTAACCTCCTTGTGAAGGGTGTGAATTGTATCTTCGACCTCTGATATGCGTTGTTGGGCTAGTGTGACTTTTTCAGATATGTTGCATAGGTATTGTCTCAGTAGGGTAACGTCAGAGCGGACTTCTTCTATTTTACCTTCTAATACTTCTCTGGAGGATTGTATCACCTGTCAAAGGATTGCATTATCAGGCATCTCCACCGTTCCCCCGCTGTTGCTTGGGGAACGGCCAGTACTTTCGCATATTTGTCCATTTTCCCTTGTCTTTGTGGCTTCGGTTCCTTGTCTCTTGCCATTAGGCAATAATGTGTTCGGTTACGTTTTGGGATATAGATCTGGGCTACGTCTTGATTGTTCCTTCCAATCTCTGCACCAATTACTTTTACTTTGCGAACGTTGGCATTTATATGCAGGCCTTTCTTTTATCTTGACTATTTAACCCCGAGCTCACTGAGTATCTCACAGCCCCGGGTTCCTTCCCAGGCCTATCTCTTCTGTTTTGAGGGTGACCTGTCTACCTGAGCAGAGTCTAGTACCTATTCTGTATCACACATTGGTGTCTTTCCACCGAGACAGCAGCCCCACCAGGGCACCGGCCAGTTGCGGTAGCGTTTTAGATCTCGGCCTCCAGTAGTTGTTTGCCGTGTCTTTTGGGGTCTGGCTGGTTCGACCCTTTAGTTGTCGATCTGAATTGTGTCTTCGCAGGGGGCTGTCCATTCCCGGTGGGGCTATCACCAGCGACGGAGCCTGGGGGCCTCTAGATAGTGCTGATTTCCCTTTGGCCGTGTAGCCTTTTCTTCTGTCTCAGCCCACCACACTCAATCTTCATGGGTTTTATTGCGGTCTGTGGGATGTTGTGGGCTCCCCCTTCTGTCGAGGGCCCTGTTGTCCTACTGCTGAGGTGCCTCTCCCGACAACCCACAGCTTTCTGCCATGGCTGTTGCTGCAGCGGCAAAGTCCCCCCGGGTGTTTGCCCGCCTGGGAGCCCTGTTGTGGTGCTGGATCTTGCTTGCCGTGTTGTCTGTGTCGGCACACAGCTTTCGTGACTTATCGGTGTAGCCTCCAGCTCCTGGGTGGTGTCCGATCTCTGATGGTCCCCCTGCTCTGTTGAGGGACCGGTGCCCAATATCGGAGGATCTCTGCCACCACAGCAATGTCCACTTACGTGCTGCCTGGCTGGACCCCAGGTGTTCAGCCTTCACTGCTGTCGTGCCTTCACGGTGTAACCTCCAGGTCTGGGGTGGTGTACGAACTCTGGGTGTCCCGCGCTCTGTTGAGGGACTGGTGCCCAATTTCAGAGGGTCTCTGCTGCTGCAGTAATGCCCGCCTGTGCACTGCCAGCTGGATCCCAGGTGTTTGGCCTTCACTTTCACCTCTTCCAGGTCAAACACGGGCTCACAGGACTCATACAACGGGGCCACTCTCAGCCTGGCCATGCCTGGCACCCAGGTCTTTGTCCCACTCTCGTAACCAGCATGGGCTCTCTGCGCTCAATAGGGGAGTGGTCTGGCCACGGTGTAGAGCCTTCGTTAAAGTAACGGTTCTCACCAGGCCGCCCATCTATTCCCCCTTGCAGCATAGCAGTCTCAGGTGGATCTCGGAGGAAGGCTTGTCTGGTCTGTAGGGGGAAGCTTCCCCTCTCTGGGCCCATCAGGGTAGTTTTGGCTTAGCCGCTTGAGTGCCGGGCCCCCTGTCTCACTTCTCTATAGCGGGCGTAGTCCTCCGCAGCAAGCTGCCATTTTGCTAGCAGCCTCCAGTTCGTACAAGGTCTGAATGGCACTCGTAATGTCTCTCCAAGTATCTCCAGCATGCTATTTTGCTGTCGTGTTGCGTGGAGTCACCTTAATGCCCTCGATGCATGAACAGACTGAGCTAGGAAGGCAGGATTTTAACAGGATCAATGCTGGGCTGTCGGAGCTCCAGTTGGATACGTCTAGTCCCCCATGTTGTTGGCCGCGCCCCTCAGAACAAAATAATTGTTGCACTGGAAATTTAAAATAAACGTTTTGCCCCAATTTGCATCAATTTCGCAATGCAAAGTGGATACAACATTTTAGTAAATATACCCATACAGGGTATTATATGTATTCCAAACATTAGAACTTGCTAACAGATGGCTAAAGCTGTCTGTAGCCCACACCTGATAAAAACTACAGGAGGTTTTGGATGGGACACAACACAAATCCAATCATAAGCTTCAGTGGAACTTGTTTTAACTCTGAAACACTGGGCATGTTTCACGCTAAGCCAAATGAACCAGGACTATTATTGCTGTACAGAGCTCTGCGGTACAGTTAATAATGAAATGTCCTTTGTTTGAAAATGAAACAATTCTGTATATAAATGAACTCGTAGATAACCTTGATTTTGAACTCGTTCTGAAAAAGTGCATTATTCTTTTATCAAGTTCCCCAAGTGCTTTGTACTAGGATAATGGAAATGTAAATAGGCAAGAACCAAACTCTGCTGCTGCAGGGCTAGCATAGTATAACATCTGCATTCATTTTAATATTTTTGATAGGTTCTTTTGAAGACATTTCAAGAATCACATATAAAGATCTAGTGTATATGTTTAATCGAAAAAATGAATTAAATGTGACGTGAACGATGCAAGTTTAAAATAAACTATACAAACAACATTTTAGAAATGGGCAACCGTAGTTAAAGAAATAAGAATGTGTTGCGGTATAATGGTGGCCAATTGTGCTTTGTAAAACCTGAGCCATCAGTTCATAATGCACCTTTTTTCTGTTTAGGTGTTCCTTGCAAAGTGTGTCTAGTATACATTCAGCATAAAATATTGTACAGCACGTTTTTTAATACTGCAGAATATACCAATTGTGGTAATGGACCATTCGTGCATTCTTCATATTGAAACATATTGAAATACTGTATGTTTTTATTTTGTTTTGTTCATTTCATATAGTCAAATGTGACACAATTGACTTACAATGTAAAGAGTGATAAGCCTTCTATGCTTGAAGTTGTACCTACCAGGGGCCATATTACAGGAAGTGCCCCAGGGGTGCTAGCATTGTGCCTCCCCCTGGGCACTTTGGTATCACAGAAGGGGCTGCAAATGATATTGCAGCCCTTTCTGTAATACAGATAGCACTGGCACACATGTAGCGTGAGCACTATCTCAAGGGGACATTCCCTCATTTGCATGGTGGCATGGCCCCTTGCAAATGAAGGAATCTCAATACCTCTGTGCCTGTGCCGTATGTTGGATTTGGACGCAAAGCCAAAGAAGCTGTCAGGAGGCACACTGAAAGTGCCCCAGAAAAAGGTGGCAAACTCACTGTGCGCCTCTTGATGACAACCCAGGAGGGGGCAGAAAGGGGATCCTTTGAACCACTGAGACATTCCTTTGCAGGTGGGTGCAGTCAGTCACTACACCGTCTGCAAAGGGATCCCTAATCACAGTGCAGGCGGATTGCTGTCTGCACAGTGAAACACTGAGATGCTTTGAAACAGCCATTCTATTTTTTCTTGAATGCACTGCGCCCAGAGCTGCACGAGTTCACGGCTGCACTGGGGTCAGCGCATTCACTGCATTATGGTGCAATTTCCCTGTTTGCGCCCTGCACACCACTTTAAATGTAAAGATGCGCTGTGGTGCAAACAGGAAACGAGCACCCTATGTGTGATTGGGCCCTTAAACTCCAAGGGCAAACTGTTCTCATGAGACCTCTGTTCCTGTAGTGAGTTTCAATCTAATACTTAAACAAACATTTAGAGAAACATATGTCAACAACTTACAAAAAACTGGAATTAGTTTTTGATTGAGTACGGGATACTGGAAGGATCTTGTGGTATCTGGTTGGGACCAGTAAGGATATGGGAGAGAAGCCTAAGACTATTTATTATTATACATTAGAGGATTATCTCTCATCACTCATTAATTAGCATATATTCCTTAGTGGAATAACATGGATTTACTAGTGTGTACAATGCAATGCAGAATATGCATGTCCAAATTTAACATTGTTGTGACACTGATTTTCTTAACTTTAAACAAAAATTGCACACATTTAAATGACACATATCTTGTTTAAAAGTAGAATATTGTTATAATTTTCAATTCACACAAAAAACAAATGTAAAGTGATGAATGGAACACCTTTCAATGTAAAATCATCGTTAAATGTGTCAGAAAAAAATTGTTGGACACCTTTACAATTCAGCCAATGTGCTTTTTTAGGATTGGAAGTCAGGAACACAGTTTCAGAAAACCCATTTCTCTACTGAGAATTCCATATACGGTTGTCGGTAACACCATCATTCATAGGTCTCCCTTTGGGTTATAATTGATAGAAGTAAGCCTGTCTCATTAATATTTCATGCCCCCCTCATATGCACATACGTGTCTATTATATATAAGACCCCATCAGATATCTATGTCTGCTCAGTGTTTTGTGTTCTTAACAGACCCCTATTCATTTGAAATAAGTAAGAACCTTTGCACCAGAATTTAAATGATAATTTCACATATACGCTCTATGGCAAATATTGCGTGACAACCATTCTACCATCACCCCTCCATAAGATGCAATTTTATTGAAGAAGATTCCGTAAATCGTTCAACCAGCACAAGAGGAGGTGAAAAAGGCCAAGGAAGGCTATCATTAAGAATGAAACTGTGAGATGTGAGCAAGAAAAAGATCCATAATGCATAAAACATTAAAGAGAATTACTTTGTACTATCTATTCCTTGGAGGACAAATGAAATATTCAATTACAAAAAATATGAACTGTTGTATAATCTGTGGCTGTACAACTTTGTCTTTAAACTCTGATATCAGAGCTCTCATTCCCCTTTTGTCTGTGCGCCATTTTAAAAGTCTAATTTGTGCAGCACAGTTTTTTTTTTACACAGAAGTTGATAATTGGATAATTTTCTGGTAGAGATTTTGTAATTTAAAGCTCCCCATTGGGTTTTTAAAGCATTCATTGAAAGGTTAATATAAAAAACTAAATCAAAATTTTGAACAGCATTTGAGCAATTTTCATTTTTGAAATTGGATGGCAAGATACCACATTGGACAAATGAGTGAATGTGGCTTCACTCAATAATATGTACTGAAAAACCGGCAGTTGACAAAGGATGGAATATCCTGCCAGGCAAGCTAAAATGCTGTGATTAAGTCAATAGCGAATCACAGGTTGTATTACACTAAGTTGCCTAGGGGCGTGACGAGCGTGTGCACCCTGTTTGTATACCCCAGGGCACTTTGGTATTACAGAAGGGGCTACAGATGCTTGTGCAGTACATTCTGTATTACTGATAGCACTGGAACCCATGTAGCACTAGCGCTGCATCGGGTGTGGCCACATGCAAGAATTAAATCTCTTTCATTTGCACTTGCATGAGGAGGTGAGATGCACTGACAGTGTGCCAGAATAGGGTGGTGCATTGTCAGTGCGCCTCCTGAGGACATCTCTCTGCAGGGGGGCAAGAGGAGTCCCATTGACCCCGAAACATCCCCCTGCAGGTTGGTGCAATCACTAACTTTATCCCCTCTTGAAAGTGCAGGTGGATTGCTGCCTTCACAGAGAAACATGGAGCAGCTTGTAAACAGCCGCTCCGTATTTCGCTTGAATGCACTACTCCCAGGGCAGGCACGTGTTCACTGCAGCCCATTCAGCGTCATTGAGTACACTTTTTTTATTTTACCTGATGCACCCTGAAGCACAAACAGAGAAAGTGCACGCTGTGATTTATATGGCCCCTGGTGTTTCATCTCCTTCCTGGCTAATGAGGAATGCCTGACACATCTTAAACTTCACCACACCTGTTGTCAGGCTGCTGTCTTCAGAGTAGGTATTTGTAGGGGCCAGTAGGCTGTCTTAAAGAGAGAAGGCTCAAGGCCCGTGGCAATAGGGCACTTAACTCTGCAACAAAAGTAATGATGTTATGGACTCTGTGAGTAGATATGGGTGAGCAGTGTGAGGCTAAACTCATGGGAGATGTAGAGGTGACTGGGGGTATAGTGAAACCCACTGCACAGTCTGATGAGGAGACATCATTTCTAATATTGGATGCCCCAAGAAGAATGACAACAATGCCACAAAATCAAGAATTCTCTCTCTGTAGTTCCAAACTGTGGATTTCTCTTCAAGTTATATGCCCATTCCATATACTTTTTAAGTTCTTGTAGGCCCTGAACAAGCTCATATTTTTGGCTAAAGCCTAACAAGTTAATCTGTCCTGTTTGATATTTTACTCTGCTCCCGATTTTCCTGTTTTACTAACATATATGTTTGCATTTAGATGTAGAATCTTCCATTACTGTACTGTAAGATGCTGTTTTACTTATACTTTAATAGATATATCAATGACCATATAAATAAATAAACAAATAAACAATTAGATACATTCTAATTAATTTTGTTTTAATACAGTAATGGAGAACCACAAATGTTTAACTGACATTTTAGTAGTGAAGTTTGTGGTTGATAATCTTTCAAATAAAGCACCCACTGGTGAGACAAGCACAGGTAAATGTATTTTAATCATTTGAGGAACACAATATAATTGATTTCGAAATACATCAAACTTACATTGGAAGGCACTCTGTACGGAGGGGAGCATTGATAGATCTGGTTTGACTTTTCTATCTCGTTCGGACATTGATCAATTATATATCTTTTCCCATTCTGATTGTATGCACTTCGCAAATAGCAGATGACAGGTTCGTCATCATTGTGGGCATCAAATGGATAGCAAGCATGCGAAACCAATCTAAGAAAAATAATAACATGTAGGTTAAAATGAATAAAGGTTTTGAATCTTTAAGCGCGCCTTTGCTTCGGGTCCTAAAAAGCACAGTACACATTCAAATTATATTACATCAGTGTAGGCCAGTCAGAAGCTTTTGTGGGGCTCAGGGCTAAACGAAGCTGCAGGGACCAGACTCAGAGGGCCTGATTTCAGTCCCAATTTCCCAGCTTAACCAAACTGTGTGCTCAGGAGCATTTACTTGTCTTCACTGTGCCTCCTTTTTCTAAATCACCACATCTGAGAACACCTTGAAATAATTCATTCTAGGATGCACAGTGTACAAAAACCTCTCTTGCATATGGTTTGCTAGACCATAATGCTGTTCCATCTATACCAATAAAAGCTTTTCTAGGAGTCAGAAAACAACTGATTTGCCTCTTAAGCCATTACTAGAAGTGTCACAGCAGTAGGTGTGTTGTTGAATACTTCCGATAAGTCCACTTAATGCAGTGATATAATCCAAAGTGCTAAAGTGAAACAATGCAAAATACACTTTTTAATACGGGCACATTTTTTCTGGACAACATTTTTTAAAATGGTAGATGTGTTGCACTGATGATGTAATATTTCAGGAACCATGAGACCTATATACTTCATTCGGGTGTCAAAACTTAGGTTTTGGGGGTCAAGTACTCTTAAAGAGACAGAAAATAACTCCTCAGACCAACCTTTCCTCTCCATTTTCCAATAAGGCGGCTTTATAATGATGTGTTTTAGCCATAATATTGGTAATACTGTTTTTGTTTCAGGTTTTCGCTTGATTCAAATTTATAAACATGAGCGAAGCAGGGGGTAGCAGAGGATCTTTCCCTCCTGACAGAGTGATCTAACTACAAAATCTGAGGACTCCTTCAACAAGGAAAAATGTGTCATAAGCCAAACTAACCAGTAAGAAAAGCTGATATTGACTGCGGCTGGACAGAATCGAGCATAAGATTCTGCACAAATACCACAAGACAAAGTTAACGAAAGATTGAAACTCATGAGTGAAGAGGATCAAATAATTATCATTGTAACAACAAGTGGTACAGATCATTTACAGTGGAAAAAGGTCTGGAAAAAATGTGTCACAAAAGAGCAGAAACCAGTGAATCACAACAAGAATCTGAGAAAGCAATGACAACCAAACCCAATGCCCATCCACTTAGAAGATTGATGGCTACCCCTCGTTCACCTCCAACAACCAATCAGAAAGCAGAGGATCTTCACTGTGTTATCTGTGGTTTAGCCAGAACAAGGGCCAAAGGGATTGATGACTAATGAGCATGTGAGTCTCAAAGGGCAAATATGTTTTTATCTGCAGCTAGTTTCCTCCAAGATGAAGTTTTCAGCCAAGTAGCTGATCAAACAGCAAGGTGAATGTATCTGCAGTGGATGTGTCTGCTCACCCGAACTGCATGTGTGCATAGATTCGAAAATATGAATGTACAATGAGCTCCCCATAGCAACGTAACTACCAGCCTTTAGTTAAGTTTGCACTCTTTAAAAAAGCAAATACATTTTTAAAGCACTCTTGATTGCTGACTACAGGCTCATGCTCGGTGAGATCACAGAAATGTGAGGAAAATGTGTTTTTTGACAAAGTTTGAAATTTGCAAGGGGTTCTGGGTAACAGAATCTGATGAGAGTCGCACAAGTCCCCCCATCCTGGATTCCCCTGGGTGTTTAGTTCTCAAAATTGTACAGGTTTGCTAGGTTTCCTTTTGTGCCGACTGAGCTAGCAGGCACATTCTAAAGGGACAGTTTTCACTGGAAAAATGTGATCTTTCCACGTTGCATTTTGGGCCATTTCCTGTCGCAGGCACTAGGCCTACCCATACAAGGGAGGTAGCATTTTTATGGGAAGACTTAGGGAATGGTGGGTGGGTGAAGGTTCTTGGCTCCCCACAGATTCCAGAACTTTCCATCGCAGAAATGTGAGGAAAATGGATTTTTTGTGTGCAAAGATTGACTTTTACAAGGGATTCTGGGTAACAGAACCCGATGACAGCCTCACAAGTCATCCCATCCTGGATTTTCCTGGGTGACTAGTCTTCCGAATTGTACAGTTTTGCTAGGTTTCCCTAGGTGCCGGCTGAGCTAGGGCCCAAAATTCACAGCTAGACACATTGCGAAAAAAGGGTCTGTTTTCACTGGAAAAATGTGATGTGTCCACGTTGTGTTTTGGACCATTTCCTGTTGCAGTCACTAGGCCTACCCACACAAGTGAGGTGCCATTTTTATCAGGATACTTGGGGGAATTCTGGGTGGGTGGAGGTTTCAGAACTTTCCATCAAAGAAATGTGAGGAAAATATGTTTTTTTTACAAAGTTTGAGGTTTGCAAGGGATTCTGGGTTACAGAACCTAGTGAAAGCCACACAAGCCACTCCATCATGGATTACTCTGGGTGTCCAGGTTTAAAAATGTCCAGGTTTTCTAGGTTTCCTTAGGTGCCGGATGAACTAGCACACACAATCCACAGCTAGGTATATTGTAAAAACAGTGTCAGTGCCTAGTGGGATTTCTGCCCCCATGGGGGTGCAGAACAGGGGCTATTGCCCCAATATGTCCCCCAAGAGAGGGCAGAAAGACTGTGCCCATTTTTTAGGGGGGTGGGGCCACTGGCTTGCCCATTCTTGGCAGCCCCACCCCTACACTAAGAAAGAAAAATAGTTTGTTTTGCCTAGTAGGCTTTCTGCCCCCCTTGTGGGGCATATTGGGGGGTTTGCTCATATATGCCCCGGGGGGGGGGCAGAAATACTGTGCCCATTTTGATGGGGGTGTGGGGGCACTGGCATACCCATTCTGGGAAGCCCCATCCCTACATTTTCACAAAACAAATCTCTGGTGCCTAGTGGGCTTTCTGCCCCCATGGGGGCCTCTTGGGGTCTAATACACTCATCTACCCCCAGGGGGACAGAAGGACTGTTTGGAATGCAATTTAGGTGGGGGAATGGTCTTGCCCATTGTGGGCAGCCCTGCCCATCTTTTATAATCCGTGGTGTCTAGTGGGCTTTCTGCCCCCCCGGGTGGCTGATCGGGGGGTAATGGCCCCTGATCTGTCTCCCTGGGGGCAGAAAGGCTGTCCAGTTTGCATGCCCATTTTGGACATCCCCACCCCTTAATGCACACAAAAGAAATCCCAGGTGCCTAGTGTGCTTTCGCCCCTCTGAAGGGCAGATCAGGGGCTACTGCCTCCATCTGCCCTCGGGGGGGCAAAGAGAATATTTCCAATTGCATTTGTGTGGGGCGTGGTCTTGTTCATTGTGGGCAGCCCCCACCCCTCTTTTATAAAAAAAAGCCCTGGTGTCTGATGGGCTTTCTGTCCCCATCTGCCCCCCCCACGGGTAGAAAGACTGTGGTGGAAGTTTGGGGGATGGGGCATTGGCATGACCATTTTAGGCAGCCCGCCCCTAAATATGCATTTAAAAAAATCCCTGGTGCCTAGTGTGCTTTCTTTGCCCTGAGAGGGTTAGATGGGGGCTATTGCCTCCATCTGCCACCCAGGAGAGCAGAAATACTGAATATGCCTAGAAACTTTGGTAGTCACCCTTCCCTAGTGACTACTGGGATGATTTCTGCATGGGGATCGCCTTCTTACAGTGATCCCCAAGCAGAGATCAACTAGGGACGGGTATCATTGCAAAGTCTAAATTCTTCCCTTCCTAATGATACCTCTCCAATCTGACTATGTGCTCAGGGGGCTGAGATAGCTCCCTGAACACCAAGGCAGTGAAATGAGCCGATCAGCTCATTTTATTTCGTTTTCAATGAAATTACGTTGCCGTGCGCACTGATTGGCATTTCATTGAAAACCCAGAACAGCCTTGGGAGCTGGGGAAGCTATATGCTTTGGAATAAAGGAGATCCCTCCGGTGCTCACACCTGAAGGATTTCCATTGCCATGTGCACGGACGGCCAGGAGACGTTCGACGCACATGAGCACCGTAGCGTTGGGTGGCTCGCGCCTTCCCGATGCCAGCAAAGCATTAAGTTTTGTCTCAGACTTAAGGATCAAAACTTAAGCTAAACTGAGACAAAAGTCTAACTTTTCTACTCATAAATACCCTTGGTGAATACCGAAAGTCGTAAAGTTAGTCTTTTGTCTCAGTATGCCTTTGTGAATCGGGCTCATTGTTTGGTGAATACAAAAAAGGATTGAAAGCCATTATTATTTGTTTAATTTCTCTATATTTCTCTTCTTCCTCTATTATAGCTGCGATTTTGGAAAATGGCAGAAGGGTTTCTGTGAGAAGCTATTGTCTGTCTCTATAAGACTACTTGACACCAAAATGAAGTATATGTAAGCCTCATGGCTCCCGAATATATTACATCATCACTTCAACACATCCTCCATTTTTTTAAATATCGTCCAGAAACATTTGGCTTGGATCAACAATGTCTAACAAGTTAAATTACTTATCTAATGATGCAAAAACACAAATCAAAAATGAAATCTCTGAACAACAATTGTTTACGTAGGTATAGCTGGGGCCGGGATTATTCGTTTCTGACTCAACATGTGGTCAGGCTGTCTTAGTTGGCCAGGCTTTGATTCAAAACCTATGGATGTTTGCATAGATCATGGGTACTCACAAACTTTCTCTCGAGGGCCAAATTTACAGTGGGGTTTGTGGCCGAGGGCCGCACCGGTGGGGGCGGGGTCAGAGGGGGAGGGGTGGGGCTAAAGCAAAAAAAAATTGTGACCATGAGGTTGAACACAGGTCCCTGCAACAGACACCTTCGTCCACTGAGCCACCAGACCCGGCATACACACATCTCTCTCTCTCTCTCCCTCTCCCCCTCCCTCCCCCTTCCTCCCTCTCTCCCTCCCCCTCTCCCTCCCTCTCCCTCCCTCCCTCCCCTCCCCTCCCTCTCCCTCCCTCTCCCTCCCTGTCTCTCTCCCCCCGTCTCTCTCCCCCTGTCTCTCTCCTCCTGTCTCTCTCTCCCCCTGTCTCTCTCCCCCCGTCGCCCTCCTCCCTCTGTCTCCCTCCTCCCTCTGTCTCCCTCCTCCCTCTGTCTCTCTCCTCCCTCTCTGTCTCCCCTCTGTCTCCCCCTCTGTCTCCCCCTCTGTCGCCCTCCCTCTGTCTCTCTCCCTCCCTCTCTCCCTCCCTCTCTCCCACCCTCTCTCCCTCCCTCTCCCTGTCTCTGTCTCCCTCCCTCCCTCCATCTCCCTCCCTCCGTCTCCCTCCCTCTGTCTCCCTCCCTCCCCCTCCCTCTGTCTCCTTCCCTCCGTCTCCCTCCCTCCGTCTCCCTCCCTCCGTCTCCCTCCCTCTCCCTCCCTCTGTCTCTCTCCCTCTGTCTCCCTTCCTCTGTCTCCCTCCCTGTCTCCGTCTCCCTCCCTCCATCTCCCTCCCTCCATCCCCTTCCCTCCATCTCCTTCCCTCCGTCTCCCTCCCTCTCCCTCCCTCCCTCCCTCCCTCTCCATCTCCCTCCCTCTGTCTCCCTTCCTCTGTCTCTCTCCCTATGTCTCCATTGCCCCTCTGGCTCTCTCCCTCTGTCTCTCTCTCCCTCTGTCTCCCTCCCTCTGTCTCTCTCCCTCTGTCTCTCTCCCTCTGTCTCTCTTCTTCTGTCTCCCTCCCTGTCTCCTGCTCCCTCCCTCTGTCTCCCTCCCTCCGTCACCCTCCATCTCCCTCCCTTTCTCCCTCCCTCTCCCTCCATCTCCCTCGGTCTCCCTCGGTCTCCCTCTGTCTCCCTCCGTATCTCTCCGTCTCCCTCCCCCGTCTTCCTCCGTCTCCCTCCCTCTGTCTCCCTCCCTCCGTCTCCCTTCCTCTATCTCTCCGTCTCTCTCCCTGTCTCTCTCCCTGTCTCTCTCCCTCCCTCCGTCTCCCTCCCTCTCCCTCTCTATCTCTCTCCTTCTCTATCTCTCTCCCTCTCCCTCCCTTTCCCTCTCCCTCCGTCTCCCTCTCTGCCTCCCTCTCTGCCTCCCTGTCTCTGTCTCCCTTCCTCTCCCTCCCTCTGCCTCCCTCCCTCTGTCTCCCCCAGACTGCGCCTCTCTGTCTCCCTCTCTCTGTCACCCTGTGTCAACCTCTGTCTCCCTCCCTCTCCCTCTGACTCCCTCTCCCTCCCTCCATCACCCTCTGTCATCTCACCCTGTGTGTGTGTCAGCCCTCAGCCCGGGCAGAGACAGCTTCCCAGCACGCACACACAGCCACACTGAGACAGCTTTCCAGCGCGCACACACAGCCGCACCCGAGTCCTTCACAGGTCTTTAAAAGACCATTTACATGTTAATAAAGCTTTGTTGTATTGCACCTCTTAGGCCCCTGCATCTCCACTTTGACAATCACTGGAATCCCCCGGCCCCCACAGAGCAGAGTCTCAGAGTCCGGGCTGCCTCAACCGGCAGTGTTTGCAAACACTATTTACATTTTTTTTTTAAACACAGGTAGGATGTCTCCAAGGTCCGCGGGCCGCCAAGGAAGGCTTGCCGGGCCGCTGGCGGCCCGCGGGCCGTCCTATGAGTAACCGTGGCATAGATCATCCCCCATTGATGTCTAATTAACGCAACAGGGCACAAAGTATATTTAGCACTGTCAAGAGTTTACCTTTCCAGAGCAAACTCCTGCTCCTTTGCAGTAGTTTGCATCACTGCTACCTAGTCTTAGTAAATATATGCCTCAGTGCATGTTTTACTAGTGTTAGTTCAACAAATGCCATAACTAAAGTCCTCATTAGCATATTAAAAGAATTCTGTATGCAGTACACTTGCACACCTCTTCAGAAATAGGACATTTTTCAAAAAATTCGTCATATCCTACAGTACAAAACTGGCTGCTATTGGGACATCACAAATAGACACCGTTCTCACAATGTGTTGTTATGTAACAGTCAAATCACCTTCTTTGCATATATTTGTCATCTGATCCCCATGTTCAGGTGTCTAATGATACAAGTACAGCAGATATGTAAAGGGATTCAGGGAATTTAGATTTGGCAGTGAAATATAAAAAAATACAATATTTATATTTGTAAGCCAAAAATGTTTTGGTAATGTGAGAATAAGCTGACATGATAATTCTGTATTTCTCTCACAAGGCAGTACATGTTTTATTCCAGATAGCTTTTTAAAAGCTGTTCTCAACTCTTCCCAAAAATTGATTATCAGCAGACACACCCTAAACACGTTACACCATTTCTAATTGAATGGCTTTCAATTCAAGCTTGCTTCAAAGTTTTGCCACGTAATAATATATCTAAAGTGCTGAAACTTAACACACCCCATTACCCGAGGAAGAAACTTAAAAATATCAATGAAAAAACTGGCATCATAAATCATTTTCTCCTCCATAGTACATGAAATACCAAGACCTCAATAGTATGCTGCTCCTCCCAGGTTTTTCTCTAAAGATGAGGACTAGCTTAGAACAGCATCATCCTCAATTGAATGCCATACGATTCCCATATCCCCAATTGAAGTATTCTCAAACAGATATACATATGCAACCACAATGACAATACATACTGTAAAGTAACTACATCATATCCTGCACCTGATGTGAGGCAAAACTGCTTCCCCTCTTCCCGTTTCTGTGAAGTACTCTAACATCTACTTGGATAAGGTCTGTGTTATGAAAGAAATTAAATACATGTTTAACACAAATACTTATAGTAAGTTTTAGGAGGTGGTAATATTGATAAGGGGTCTATTCACAATGGTTAATTTACAGGAGAGTAAATCTGCATGTGTACATGTATGCTTACACTCTTTAATTAATGTACTACCTTTGAGTCGTCAACATTACAGAGTGTAAATTTCCACAGTAGTGTAGAATCACATGTCCCCATCTCCTGAAACCTCCCTTAGCCCCTTAGTTCTTACCCTTCCCAAAAACCCTCCAATTTTGTAGTAACTAATCCTCATTTTTCAGTCACCCCCACCGTGTCTCTCCTACATTTACTACAAAATCAAAGGTGTACATGTGCGGAGCTTGCCGCAATCAGGGCAGAGATCTCCACACGAGAAAGATAGGAGAGGCAGAGGTGTACACCGCTACATGCAGGTTTGTTATTATCAATTTTTTGTTTATCATTAGTACTTTTATAGTGCTACTAATCATACTAAAAAATGGAAAACTGCAGTTTGTGAATAGGCCCTGAGAGTACATCGATTTTATCAATTAAAGTTATGTAGGTTAAACATTGAACTATTAAATCTAAAGTTGTTTACAATATATCAGCAACCATGATTCATTTTTTTTTATTTTGAGCAATGTTTAAGGGCTTGCTACTGGTGCTTGCAGTAGGTTTTTACAGAATATTTGTTAACATTATTAAATATGGTTATTTTATTGTGAACATATGAAATACGAAATACCAGCATTTGGAAAGCACACAGCTACCTACGAAGAGGTGTACTGGCACTGGGGCCCGTTGGGAAGATTAAGCGAGCTATTGCCCAGAGCCACATAGTGCTGGGCTAACCTGCCGCCGGCGATTGAACCGTGAACCCTGTGGTCCGGAGTCAGGCACCCTGGCTACTGCGCCACACCTCTTCCACCATACATATTCCTATGCAGGAAACGAATTACGCTGACACTTTGATCTCATTTGCTCACAAGTGAAACAGGACCATAAAGCAAATAAATAAAATAAGAGCACGTGATATATAGCAGAATGATAAAATGATGTGTGATGCTATCAAAATATCTACAAGTTGTTAGTACTGGAAAATAAGTGTTTCAAATACTATTTGAAATACAACATTATGTATGTTATTAGAAAAATTATTTTAAAGGATTGCAACAGGTTTTGTTATGGTACACATTAATACAAAGAAGAGACAATAGGAGCTGATTCTCAAAAATAAGAATACCAAGAAATCAAAAGCATTACAGTTTCGATCCGCATAATACACCTCATCTATTGGGACTCAACAAACTTTATAGGGGAATAGCCTATTGGAGCTACATTGAAATTCGACTGCCAGCTTTACTCTTGACCATCCACCCTAAAAAACCGTAACCCAATGCTAGTCAGTAGTTTGTGAAACACAAAGATCACAGTATGCCTGTCCCCTTGTTTGTCAAAACCATCTCATCTTTACATTCACATACATCTTCGAGGGCTTTTATCACAAAACATTTTGTTTGTTTTATCACAAAACATTCCCATGTTATACCACTAGCACTTTATGAAAAAAGTAGACAATGAATTCTCTATTAGATTATCCTATGTTAGCTAGATGATTTTAAGACAAAATTATTTTCCATGAAGGCAGCAGTGTATACTGTGTCATTATATGCTCACATTGAAACAGTGTTCTTCTAAGATGGTAGCATACACTATACCGATATCACCATTACTGCTCAATTTATAAAAACATTTGACTCCCATCACATTTTCTGAAATGCTACTAAGAAGACTAGAAGGAGCACATTGCTAATCGCTATTGTTATTACATAAAGAGCACGCTGTATTACTCACATCACATGTAATGTCACCAACTTAAAATGCTCTGCTGCTTTCCATCGCCATGCTCTGTATGGAGCAGCAGATGCAGATTTCTCGAAAGACCAACCACCTGGCAAGGTGTGTGCATACTGCACATAACTATTGCCCAAACCAGATTACCTCACAATGTATTAATAATGGAGATAGTTCCCTCCTTCCTGGAATCAAGCAACTTATTTGGTAACAGCTCCAAACCTCAGGTGCCTAATTGGCCTTTCAGGATGGGTAGGAGAAAAAAATGTGTGTGCTCTTTTCCTGATCAACAATATACTGACTCTTACCATTGAAACTATGACAAACACCCAATTAGATCCATATCACACTGAATGTTGTTTTCTGCAAACGTGTGCAGGTTTGAGTTTGCAGGATTATATTGAATGCCTAAGCAGGAGGTCCTGTGTTGGCTTCTTTTTAGATTTGAAAAACAAATATTCACAGCAGTGGATACAATTTAATCTAATCTATGCTATGTTTATTCTTCTATTTGTCCTAAGTGGCTTAGAACTAAAAACATATGACATGAAGCTCAAATATGATGACCCACATAAATTGGCTTTTACATACAGGTTAAGAACCTAGATCCTGTTATATCAGTTTGTACCACTGGTTACAACTTTTGATTTTGTTTCTACACACATTTTGACTATATTTACATTTAGCCAGAGAACTAATACCACAAGGCAGCCATTGGGAAGGTAATGGAACCTCTGTCCTGATGGAATGCAGAGACACTCAATGAACTGTTATAAGGCAGAAACATGTTGAAAATGATAACATGAAGGGCACCACAGATAGATGTAAATAAGATTCTATGATCGCCCTTACCAGAGCCTGCCTTACCTCAGAATGTTTACGAGTCACTATTTACACAGATAACCAGTATGGAGCTGTTCATAACTGTGGGCAGTTATGGCCACAAAGAGGATTTTTAACTTCTGCTGACAGTCCGATTAAAAAGGGACTGCTTGTTTAAAATTCACTGAATGCTTTACGATTGCCAAAGGAGATTGCTGTTGTGAAATGTGCTGCACACAAGATCAGAAATAAATTATCCACAATTGATAATCGCTTTAGGATGAAGTTGCCCGATAATGTGCTATTGAGTCCAGCACCTTTCACTTAGACGAACCATGTAATGTACAACAAGACACAGTGACAGATATGTTAATGAAAAATTTACATACTTTCAATGAATTAAGAGAGCTTCAACATCCTGACCCAGAAACAGAAAAGGCTATATGGTAAAGAATGGGATGTATAAACGATTCTAGTGATATTCGGGTATCTAGTGAGGGAAAGCTTGTATTACCAGATATTCTTTTGCTATCTATGGCATGATACACGCATGGTCAGACTCATTTACAAAGTGATGGAATGGTGTTTACCTTTCATTCCTAAAGTCATGGCATATGATTATTGTATGAGATGTATGATCTATCAAAAGCAAAGCATGTACAAGAGAGTAGCAGTAACAGTGGGTCTCATTGGAAAATCTGATGGGCCATTTAATCACCTCCAAATAGATTTCCTGGAGATGCCTCGTTGAGATCTGCTATCGTATATCCTTGAGATTGTCTGTTTATTTTCTTGTTGGGTTAAGGCTTATCTCAGTTGAATATGCAACAGTCTAACACTTGCCAAACTACTGTTGCAGGAGTTAATACTGGTATTCGGCATGCCAGCTCATCTTGACTCTGATCAAGGAACACACTTTAAAAGTGAGATTATGCAGATGATATGTACAACTTTAGAGATTGACCAAAGATTTCAATGTGGTTATAGACTGGAAGCATTTCGAGTAATAGCAAGACTGAATGTAACTATCAAAGCTAAGTTAGCAAAAGCTTGTGCTGCTACATCACTTAAGTAGCTTTATGTACTTCCTCTATTGCCCATGAGTATCCGAAGTACCCAATGCAAAAGGACTGGATTGTCTCTGCATTAAATATTGATGGGGAGAGCAATGCATATATCCTCTGTATCAGCAGCGGTCCTGTTGAATATCAAAGATGACATGCTTCTCATGTGCTGCAAAGGATTGTCTGATGTGGTGCATTCTATCTCTCATCAGTTTGACCTTGCAACTCCAGCAGTACGAGGCTCACCAGGGCAGGATTTGAACCCTAGAATTGGATTCACATCCAGAAACACATCCATAAGTCCTGCCTGGAAGAGAGGGGACGCGTACCCTACTAGGTGATTTTGTTTATCCACACTGCTGTCAAGTGTGCTGGTCTTCCGAACTAGATTCACGCCTCTCAAACCAACATGGCAAGGTACAAAGGGGAAGAAGTAGAGTCAACATCTGCCAATTCTTCTAGTCACCAAAGGTTTTAGGTGTTTGACGCGTCAGAAGAGGATGACAAAGACCAGTCCAGAAATCCACCATCTCCTTTCAGTGAACAACCTGCTGGATCAGAGGGATCAGACAGTGATGTGGAGGTTGCACAACCAGTGACTTCTATGATCCCAACAGCTAGTATGAGAATATACGTACGCAGAGGCAGTGAAACCTCATGGAAACCTGAAACTAATCTATCGCAGCAACCTGCCAGGGAGACAGAGGGCCCCATTAAGATGGCGGGCGGATCGCCCCCGCCGGGCCGGTGGTAGTCACCGCCGGCCCTGCAGGGGCGATCTACCCGCCATTTATGCAGCAAAGACCCCCTGCCATATTACGATGGCTGGGGGGTCCGCGGCAGACGGAAAGACTGTCCGCCGCTTTTCCGCCCGGTCGACTTGGTTCAATATGGTGGTGGTGTCTGTTAGATGCCGCCAGCCATATTACAATGGGGGCGGAAACATGCCTTTGCCGCCACGGAAAGGCATGCAGAGTTTACTTGCGGGGGCCCGTTGAGGGCCCCCAGGGACTCTGGGGGGTGGGGGTGCACATGGGGGGTATCTATGGTACCCCCCTGCATTTCAATGTACAACGTGGCAGGCACCGTGTGATGCCTGTCACGTTGTGCATTGAAAGGCACAACCTGCCTTTGTGGCATTGCGACGGGCGATGCTTTCAGCACCGCCCGCCGCAATGTTTCAAATGCGCGATTCGCCCGCCAGTGTGGCAGGCGCATCCTAATAGAGGGTGCGGGACCGCTCCTGGCATTGCGGGCGGTCCCAATTCCCGGGGTTATGGTGTGCGGACAAAGTCCACCCGCCATACTAAAGACCCCCAGAGTCTGAAATTTAGAAAAAGACTCAACTGTGGAAAGTGAACAAGTTATATCTGAATCAAGAATATCGAGCAGAAAAGTGGCCAAATAAAACAAATCTTATAAAAAGGCTGTTGAAACATAAGACCAGACCAGGGATGATTAGGGAATATGGTGAGACAGAAGAACAAGAACAAACATACATTCATGACTCAAAGATCAAAGAGAGAGAAAAATGTGAATCAAAAGTATGCTGGTCCAGACGGGACATACTATGCAAAAATCTAATTTGATTCAGATGATTGTTTGACAGACCCTGATGAACCTCTGCAAAATACAGCAAGAGAAAAGCTGCAAAGAGTTTTAAAACTGAAAACTGACAAATGTTAAAAGGACAATTTGAGGGTAACGGTTAAAGGATGATAGCCCCTTAAGGCATCCAGTTGACGTAGACTAAAAGATCCATATAGTTTCCAAGATAGGGTAGAGACAATAGGTTATTCATTAGAGTACCCTTTGTTGTTTACTTTAGAAGGTTTCTTGAATAGATTTACGTTGATCGTGTTGTGGTCACAGTACAAAATTATAGTTGTATGTTTAGCAGTTGCCATTTTAGTTGCTATGTTTGAATGGCTGTTTATTTGCTGGGGGAAGATGACCTTCCTAATCCATGCAATATTACTGTTGCATCTGTGACAAGCTCTCCATCGCATGATAAAAAGATTTCACACCTCCCAGAGCATGAGAATGTGTATCGTCAAATGATATCTAAATATGTAAAGGTTATGCCTGCTTTTGGAGCTGAAGGAGTAGATCATTTTCACCTTCCTTTATCTTATTCCTTTTTTCTGCTTATCTTAATCTATATTATCAACCAAACTCAATTTAAATGTTTTATTCTGATTTCAATAATTCCTCAGAAAATGCAACCTATCGTAACTGGAGAAAAGTTATATTTGTGGGCTACTAAACATATTTCTTGTACTGATAAGGGGTCAAACGCAAGGGAACAATTTGAGTATATGATGAAATTCTTTCCTCCTCTAATGAAAAAAAGTGCTACTAATCATAATGTGCATGATATAACATGCAACATTAACATAGATGAAAGAATCTTTATAGATGAGTTGAACGAAAGGATAAGAATATATGGAGAGAAGGGAGAAAGGATAACAAACATTGTCCGTGTTATTGGGAAAGGTGAGGAGATTTTTAGGGCAGCACCTCCTAAATTGAGCCTTTAGGTGAATAAGAAAGGAGCAATATGTATGAGACAGTAGAGAAGTTAGGATGGAGTGAGTGTCAACATAACTACTCAGTAAAAGGAATGACTCTTTCCACTGTAGAAGCTTGCCCTAAAGGCATATGTTATGGATGTGGTAAATCAACTTATTTCCAGTTACCACAAAATTGGGTAGGACGTTGCAAAGCCTCATTAGTTTTTCCTAAGATTTCACATGCTAATAATTTAGAAATACCCTTAGAGAATTTTATTAGACAAAGCAGTCAAAGCTTTGAACAGATTCTCATTTACATCTTTGGAGCCTTAATACCATCTGTAGGCATAGTACTGAACACTATAAAGATTAGAAAATTGTCTACCTCAGTTAACAGGCTTGCTACTAACACTGCTGGTGCTTTAACTGTGATTAACAAAGAAATGTTTGCAATACGGGCTATGATTGTGCAATACCATTTTAGGCTGGATGTATTCCCTGTAAAGGAAGGCATTAATGCTCGAGAGTGCTGTTCTTATATTCCTTGCATAGATAACCAGCTCTATGGTTATATTAATAACATTACAAACATAATACATGAATTAGCTGTATTAGGAAAAACAGGTGCCTGGGAAGGAACTGGATCACTCTTCAGGTCAATTCGAAATGGTTTTGTAAAGATAGGCCAATAGCTAGGTAATGTAGGTGGAGGAGTTTTGAAGTTGCTTATTTTCTTGAAATATTGATAAGGAATTTTATCATGGAAGATAACGACTTTTTGGTATAAGAAGATGTCAGCAAAGAGAGGAAGAAACCAAAAGAGACGATGTCAAAGTCCAGAAGATAGAAATTGAACTTTATGATAACATAAAAGATTTTGAAGAGACCAGAAAGAAGAATCCGAAGTTAATGATTTATGTACTGTGATAAAGAATTAAAGTGATGATGGAATCATGAGATGGGTGAAATGTGAGCTCTAATTTTCTGTTAATAAAATGATGCGCTATATATAGGCTACTGCTAATACTGAACTATGTTTAAATTGTCTTCCATCTTATTTAAACATCATCCTATGCCACTTGATATTGTTGATTTTGCATCTAAAATAAACTTTAGTAGTTTCACACAAGTCAGAAGAATAAGTCCTCAGAAAATGATTCCTGAATATAATGAGCCCAGGCCAAATCTTGCTCAACCTAGATGTGTTAACATAGTATGAGTTCAACTGCGTAACCAAGACTGTGAGAAAGATCGAATCAAAATGTATTGGAAAATCACTAAAGGCATTCTATGTGGAAATATTTCCTTTAGACTGTTTCCTATTTGTTTAAATGTTATGAATCATGTGTTGCCACCGAATGTATGAACCCCATTATTCAAATTCCAATATTAGACTGTGAGTTTCTCTCACAACTGGTTAGAGACCCTAAATCCCATTCTTAGAAGGTGAATCTATGCCCTATTTCATACTGAACTGTACTAAGTTATTTTACTTATGATTATATGCTATGCTGATAATTTATGGATGGCATATTTTGTATTTTGACTAAAATACGTATCTGAAGAATTCATAAGGATCTATTGTCTGTCATTCCTTTAAGAAGGTTTCATAAGTGTTATTTGAGCCTGATTTGATTCTAAAGTGGAAGTTCCAATTGGGGAGCCCTAAAGTTCAAGCTACAGGCAGTATATTGCTCTAAGAATTGAAACAGTGGTGCAGAATTTGTATGGCTTTAGTTAGGAATCTTGGAAGGGTTCCATGCACCAACAAGGTCATTGTAATGACTTTGGTCCCTTAAATCTCACTATATGTGAGTCACTGAGCAACTGTATTCACAAAAGAAGTATCCCAAAGCGCTGGGTAGGTATATATACCCAATACATTACTGAATATACTCTGGACCTCAGAAACTCAGAATACACAGTGATTTTTGTTTCTTAGGCGTTAGTCTCAGTCATTGCATCTTGACGATATGCAGTCTTTGGACCACATAAATCCTGCCAATGGGCATTTTGACACCTGCACTGCAGGGCCTAATTAAAAAGAATTGTATCTGTACAAGGAGAAATGCCTATCCGCAGTTTGGAAATGGGAGCAGGTGTACAGGGGCACCCCTCAGTAAAAAAGAAAAAGCGTCATATATCACAGCACACAATGGCATTGAGAGTGAGTTGGGGTTTGCTATGCGGTGAAATGTCCACAAATCCATCCCAACTAAGGAATAGGAACATGATACCACAGTAGGTAAGGGCTTGAGGTACTTTTAAACAAAAGGCAGGAGGGAGTGATTGTGAGAGGCTGGCTCAGTATATGATGTACACTTATGTAAGTGGACACACTGCACTGATCCAGACAACGCTTATGGTGATTTTAGTGGTCTTAGGCAACCTTAGAAAGCTCTCTAAGTGTAGCTGTAGAGAGGCTTAGTCCAGAAGGAGTTTAAAGCAGTTTGTTTTGCCGGAACATAATCTTATAGGTATTCATTAAGTGAAAAACAACCACACAATGTATTTATAAAAATATATATTTATTATAAGACACTCACTAACACATACAGATATGTCCTAGCTGGAGATATACACAATGCACACAATACTTTACGATAGAACCTGGTAAGAAGCACAGAATACTCATTGGTCACCAGGGGGGATTAAACCATATACTAAAATAGTGGTATGTGAACCATGACTCGAGTCACGACTATACCCAGTAGAAGTAGAAGTGTTGGGGACCCAAGGAAGGCCATGTGAAGAGTGAGAACATGACCGCGTGATCAATGCAAGTCAATGTGTAAGTTGCGGTTGAAATTTTAAAATAAGAGGACCCTTCCTAGCGGACCCTGAAGAAACTCCGTGGATGACAAGTGGTTGGAGAGCCACCTCACCCATGGATACCGTAGGAACCATGATACCTGCTCCTGGGCAGCCGGGTGCACACTTGGGGAAGTAGAGTTGGACACTGTCATCAAACTCAATGGGAGACTTCAGATAGATGCGTCTTCTGGAGAAGTTGAAAGTGTTCAGTAGAACCCAAAGGTATATTCAGGATACAAAGACCCTGCAAGCAGAGGGGACAGAGTCTATGCCCCTCAGGAGTGACCAGGTGGCACGGAAGACGAATGCCCACCGATGTCGGGTGTTGCAGGAGAGCAGACAGTGACCTTGAAACTGCAGCTGTGTGGGCCAGGTGATGCTGTGGAAGACAGGAGCTGTACACAAGCTGTCCCACAACGGATGTTGAGAGTTGAGGGGTCGGTGTCTGGCAGGAGCACCAACAAGCCTTGGCAACTGCAACCAACGAAGGAGTAGAAGGTACAATAACGGGACCAGCAAGGCCCAGGAAACTCAACACAAGCAGGGAAGTCAGGGCAGACACTGAGCAATCAGATGAGCCTAAAGAATTCAAAATGTGACGCTCTACAGGATCCACAGGCTGAAGGAACAGGAATCGCACGAGGACCTCGAGCAGCTAACAAAGAAGCATGCCCACAGTGTAAGAAATGCGGTGCAGTCAAAGATTCTGGTCACTGGCGATGCTTGATTTTGGGGCTACTTGGAGTCCGAAGATCTTGTAGAAGGGAAGCCAAAAAGCCTTTGCAATGGCATTTCAACGCAGTGCACAGGAGTTCAGTTCCTGTAGCTCTGACAAGGGATACAAGTTTCATACTTGGTGAGAGGACATGGCAGGTCTTGAGGGATGTAATGAACTACCACCTGTGTTGCTGAGCCTTTCAGAGTCCGTGGGAGCCCAGGATCAGCAGACTGGTCAGCTTAGTTGTGGTGCCTGCAGATGCAGGGAAGAGACTCATTCACTTCAATGGAGATTCCTTCAGGTGTTGTGGATGCCCACAGGCCTTGGTAGGTTTCCTGTATGGAGCAGAGGCATGGACGTTGCAGCAGACAAGCAAGATGAAGAGATCAGGAGCAGCAGGAGTCTTCCTGGGTGCAGCCTTGATGCCCAGAGTGAAGTCCAGCGAAGTCCAGAGTGCCCAGATGGTCGAAGTTGAAGTGGTGTCTGAATTGGATTGTGTTCCATGATGAATCTAGGGACCCACCCTCAGGTAAGACCTTAAACACCCTAAGGAAAGGGTTGGGAGGATCCAGGGGTCCCTCCCTAAGTAGAGCTGGACAGGGGGGAGAATATTCCACCTGTCCTTTCCTGGGCAAACTGATAGAAAGATCAGCGTTCGCCAAGATGTCACAATTTATTCAAGTGAATGCCATACTTTAGGACTTCCAAACTGGATTTAGTCAATCTGCCCTCCTTGCCATCTGGGATGACCTGAAGAACACAGTTGACCACAACAGGGTTGCTGCGCTACTCCTCTTGGACCTCTCGGCTGCCTTTGAAACGGTTGACCATGACACTTAAATACAAAGAGTCTATTAAGCCAGCATAGAGGGGACTGCTTTAGACTGGATCACGTCTGACCTTCAAAACAGAACTAATGTCATCCACACCCCACCTTTCTCATCCAAACCGTACTCCACAAAAGCTGGGGTCCCTCAAGGCTCTATCATCTCACCCATGCTATTCAACATCTACATGAAGTCATTACTGGCACTGATTAATCAATTTCAACTCATGTGCTATCACTATGCAAATGACACGCAAATACTCTTTCAACTGGAATGCCCCAAGGACATTGGAAACTCGCTAATTTTCAGTTGTCTCAAAGCCGTGGATCAATGGATGACTTGGAGCCATCTCAAATTGACTGCTTCCAAAATGTAATTACTCATTTTTGGCGATTGGAAACATTATGAACTGCTTGTTGCCTGTCCTGATGAGCTGGGAGCACCACCTAAAGTATCAAAAGGAAGTAAGAAACCTCGCAATGACCGTGGACTCTAAGCTATCGATTAATGCCCAAATGGATAAACTAGCAAGATCAAGCTTTTTTTACAAAATAAATTCTGCAACAAATCTTCCCCCATTTGGGATTCCCACACAAGGTCCAAGCTGCCATCTCCCTTGTTCTGTCCAAACTCGATTACGCCAATAGCCTCTACTACGGATCACCTTTAACGACTATGAAAATAATAAAACTGATTCAGAACTCGGCTACCAGAGTACTCTTGCATATAGAACTGCGAGTCCACATCCCCCCTGCCTTCAAAGCCTTGCATTGGTTAAAGGTTGCCAGAAGATCCACTTTCAAGCTGCTTTGTATCACCCACAAATCCATACATAGAATGGGACCACTCTTCATCAGGAATAAAATCATTGAGATGTCATTAGTGATGTTATCAGTGATGTCACTGACCATGTCATGAATGATGTAATATGTGACGTCATCAGCAGTGCATTGCAGGGTCGCAAGTTATAGTTAGCTCAACTAACTATAACGGCGGAATTTCTCTGGTTTTGTATGAGTGAAATGTCCAACTAACTATAACGTCCCTGAAACGTATGTTTTTTTCAGTGAATTTCAAAGGTTTTTTAAATGCTCATTTCTAACTATAACACCCATGAAACCTATGGTTTTTTCAGTGAATTTCAAAGGTTTTTTAAATGCTAATTTCTAACTATAACATCGCAGTCGCATTTTCAGATAGGTGGAGAAAGGTGAGACAGGCCTCCAAACACCTTTTAGCAATCCCACTGTGTGGGATTTACTGGAGGTAACAGGAGGGGTAGTTAGCCCCCAACATCAACCTTGGGGGCCAACTACCCCTTTTATTACCTCTAGTAAGTCCCACACAGCAGGATTGCTAACTTGTTATATCAGGCCCACCCCCTCCCTGCACCACTGTGCAAATGCGCCCCCTGGTGTGTTGTAAGTTGGGGGATTAACTCGCCTTGAATCCTGAGGGTCCCTAGGGGCCAACTAGCCCACCAGGTACCTCTAGTAAGCGCCACAGAGCTGCATTGCAGAAAGGTGTAAAAAGGGGAATTGCCTCAGACCACCTCTCTGCAATGCAGCTCTGTGGCGCATATTGAAGGTACCTGGTGGGCTACTTTGCCCCAGGGACCCTCAGAATTGAAGGGGAACTAATTCCCCAAATTACAACGTGCCAGGGGCACTTTTGGCCCCGGGGACCCTATCCCCAGGCCTGACAGCCTTGTTTTTTTGTGTTTTTTTATATGGGGAGGGGGACAGCGTTGCCCCCCTCCAGAGGCCAATTATGGCCCCAGGGACCCCATCCCCCAGGCCCTGGCCAGCCTTTTTTTTTGTTTTGGGAGGGGGGCTACGTGGCCCCCCTCCTCAGGCCAATTATGGCTCCGGGACCTCATCCCCCGAGGCCGGCCTTTCCCTTTTTCTTTTTTTTTTCAAATTCACAGGGGAGGGGCCCTGCGTGCCCCCACTCCCGGACCACTTCTGGCCCCAAGGACCCCATCCCCCAGGGGATGGCCTCTTCATTGGGGACCGTGGGGGGAGCTCCAATGCCTCCACGGTCCCGCCCGCTCTTCGCCTCCTGCAGGAGCCGGCATTGCTTTTCCCCAAGGGGAGCTGCAGACATGCAGCTCCCCTTTTGGAAAAGCAAATCTGCAGTGCTTCATTGAAGCGAGACCAGGTTTTCCTGCTCTCGCTTCAATGAAGCAAAGTAGAGTTTGCTATGGCAGGGTGGGAGCCATGCTCCCGCCCTGCCATATCAAACGGCAATGTCCTGGGGGTGGGCACCCGGAACATTGCAGGAGCTAGCCCTGGGGGGTGGCGGTCCCAAAGGCCATCAAGGGCTCCAGGAGCATTTCTAAAGCCCCGGGGAAGTGGTGGTCCCCGGGGTCCGTAACGGACACCCACATTTAAATATAGAATGACCCAGAGAGGTGGTGGTCCTCGGGCATGTGGGGGGCTTGAGCCCCACCACACAAATAATCTTATAAAAAAACAGAGCCCCGGAGAGGTGGTGGTCCCTGGGGCTGCGTGCCCCCCCACAAATCTTCATTCAAGCCCCGGGGAGGTGGCGGTCCCCCGGGCTGCGGAGGGGGTGCATACCCCCCGCAAATCATCGATCAAGTCCCAGGGAGGTGGCAGTCCCCACGGCTGCGGTGGCCCCCAAGGGCCCCCGCACACACATCATTTAATTAAAAAAGAGAGCCCAGGTAGGTGGTGGTCCCCGGAGCAGCAGGGGGGCTGCGTGCCCCCTGCAAATCATCAATCAAGCCCCAGGGAGAAGGCAGTCCCCGGGGCTGTGGGGGCACCTGTGGGCCCCTGCACACATAATTTTATTTAAAAAAAGAGAGCCCCGGGGAGGTGGTGGTGCCCGGGGCTCTGGGGGGGCTGCATGCCCCCCGCAAATCATCAATCAAGTCCCGGGAGATGGCGGTCCCTGGGGCTGCGGGGGCCCGCGCACACATATAGTTTTATTAAAAAAAGAGAGACCCGGGGAGGTGGTGGTCCCCGAGGCTGCGGGGGCCCCGTGGGCCCCTGCCGACACATAATTTAATTAAAAAAAGAGCCCCTGGGAGGTGGTCCCCCCCCCAGCAAATCATCATTCAAGCCCCAGGGGGGTGACGGTCTCTGGGGCTGCGGGGACTCCCATGGGCCCCCACTATTTATTTTTGGGATTGCCCCGGGACCTGGCCCACCCGGGGGCTTATAGAAAATGAAGCACAGGAGCCTGCATTTCCCCGGGAGGGGTCGCAACTTCTCCTGCAGTTCGGGCTGTAACTTTGTCTAAAGTTTCCTATGGAATTAACATGGGGAAAACACATTTTGGGACCTGTAGTATCCTCAGGTCACGTTATTATGTTCCCTTCATTCTGTACCTAGCTGCTCAGCCAGTGTCAGTGTTCCGCGTGGAATGTTAGTGTGGGTGGAATGCTTGGATACTGTGTGGGACTGAGGGAGTTGGGAAGATGGGCTGAGCAGCTAGGATGCTGCTCCTGGTGGGGTCTATTCTGGGGCCTATTGTGGAGCCTGATCTGGGGCCTGTTCTGGGTTTACTTCTTCTACACCTAAGATCTCAATAAACCTCATCTACATTTACCTGGCCACGTCTACAGCGTCTACTTGTACATCCTGCACATGTGGGGCCAGCCCACTACAGGACCCCCCTTTTTTCTCGGCCCCGGCTTCACGAAGCACCCTGAAACTTTCAAGACAGGAGCTGACCAGAGCGCCCCATCTTCTTTAAAGATTTCGTGAAGATTAGTCAAACACTTTTCCTATGGAAACTAGGTCCTAACTATAACTACCTACTGGCGACCGCCAGTAGGTAATATTTATACATACATATATATATATATAGAGAGAGAGAGAGAGAGAAAGAGAAAGAGAGAGACAGACAGACAGGGTCTTATGAGAAAGGAAGAAGTGGACTCAAGCCATTAGTAGGGAATAGGAGAAGAGAGGCCATAGAAAGAAGGGTAGGGAAGAACTCAGGAAGGTAGGTAATTTGGAAGGAAGGATAAGACCTAGAAGAAAGTATAAAAAGGGAGGGGAAGGGGAAAGATTGAAACGATGGAGGAAGGAAAGTAGAGAGGGGAAAGTGATGACAGAAAGGCACAGAAGGGACTTATGAAAGAGGGAGTCATCAGCAGAGGATTGCGGTCGCGTGAGTTATAGTTGCCTGCACTAACTATAACGGGGGAATTTCATTGGTTTTTTACGAGTGAAATGTCCAGCTAACAATAACATGTGTGAAACCTATGGTTTTTTAAGTGAATTTGCAAGGTTTTTTAAATGCTAATTCGTAACTATAACGTGTGTGAAACCTATGGTTTTTTCAGTGAATTTGTACGTTTTTTTAAATGCTAAGTTATGTATTTATTAATTTTTTTTTTTTCAGGTTTTTCACCGTGCGCGCACCGTGAATTAATATTATTTTTTTTAAATCGCGAGGTGTGCGCACCGAGCAACCATGGTTCGCAGTGCGTGCCGTGCGCGCGCGGTGCACGCACCTCGCAATTTAAAAAAAAAATGTTTTTTTCTCCCTTGGGGTTCCTTCTGTGACCCACTGACCAAGGCTAGGGGGTCAGGAACTGTCCACTCTGCCCCCTTTTCACTTTCTCCACCTTTTTTTTTCACCCCCTCAGACTGCGAGAGACAAAATGGTGGCCGACACTTCCTGGTTTCGATCGATTCGAATGTTTACCGACATCTAACAACCAATCAGAATCGCGCTCGCGCATGGCAGGGTGCGCGCACAGTGCGCGCACGGTGCGCGCGTATAGATATTGATATGCTTTTAAATGCTATTTTCTCAGGAAATACTGAACAGATTTACACCAGACCTGCAAAAGGCACTTCCTTGACCTTCTGGCTACCTCTCTGCCAAATTTCACGTAATTCTGTTCAGCCGTTCGGGCTGTAGCTGCGACTAAAGGTCCTATGGAAAAATGCATGGGGAAAACGCGTTTTGGGACCCCCCCTTTTTCTCGGCCCCCGCTTGACGAATCACCCCGAGACTTTCAGGGTAGGAGCTGAGCGGAGCGCCCCTTTAGTTTTGAAAATTTCGCGAGGATTCGTCAACCGGCGCCAAAGTTATTCAAAATAGAATTTTGAGATTTCCTATGGAAACTAGGTTGTAACGATAACTATCTACTGGCGACCGCCAGTAGATAATAATAAACTTTACCCATGTCACCATGCCAAAACCTCAGTCAGGCCACCATTATTGATTCCATCCTGACAGAGCTATCACCGAGGGAACAATAACAAACAACAATATTTTGTGCTGTGAATTTTAGCATTCGTGCATAATGTTCAAGGCTAAAATATGCCTTCGAAGAAGAGTCAAAGTAAGCCTAGTTATTTCAGAGATCATTATCCCATACAGGCACACAAGCAAATGTGTCAACATTCAAGAAAAGATGTCAACTTTAAACGTGAGCATGTAAAATGTTGGTGTTTTTGCCTGGGCCTAATGTGACCACATGAGACCCACTCCTTGGACATGACGCGACTAGAAAGCTTCCTAAAAGTTATGCTAAAAATATACATTTAATCATGTATTAAAACCTAAAATCATAAAAGCATTGCACTCTTTAATATTAAAAGCATAGAGAAAGCCGAATTGTATTAAAAGTCAAAAGAAAAAGGCAGATTCAAAAGATTGTAATTTAAAAGCAATTCAGCTAGTAAAATGGCCAAATAAAAAAATGTCACTACTCGAAAACTGCCAGATTTATTAAATATTATGAAGAGTAGACAAAAATTGCTGTTCGCAGCTACTGCAAACAATGTTTCTGTTGGCACAGCGCTCACCAATTCCATGGAACAAACATGTTCAACTTCAACCCCCTCAGCAGGCGCTGAAGGTGTGACAGCCTGTAGTGCATCTGCAGCCGATCCAGAATATCGGGAGCTCTATCATCCCAGCAAAGCTCATAATATGAGTTTTGAAGTAATTGCAGTCGAGCAGGGCATCTGTGCAAGTAGGCTTTTAAGGGACCCACCAGCAGCTCTATGTCCATAGATTGGACTAGTTGCATCCCCAAACATATATCCAGGGCACACTCAAAAGTTCTCCCAACATTAATGAAGTGACGAAATCTGAGAATAAATCTAAGAACCTTAGCCCACTTACTACCTAGTACCCCACTATATCCTCTGCCATTAGGTTTGGGCATGAAAGTGATTGAAAGCTAGGAAATGCCAATTATAGTTCTGGAGGATAATTTTGTTTACACTTGAGCTTGCTCCCTATGCTGCAGCATTGCAGGACATTATCAAGGAGGGCAAATTTAATAAAATCACTTGCCTCTCAAACATAAAAAAGCTGTTGATTTCTCTGGGCATGACTGAGCTTTGGGAATCTCTGTCCAGTGACCATATCCTGTCTAAAGAGTTCTTGAAAAAACAATATTGGTCACAGACAATGTTCAACGATGCCCAAAAAGCTGCATGAGGCAACCTGTCAGGGGAGTTCCTTAATTTTAAGTCTACCACTGTATTCAAGAATTTTTTAGATTTGATTACTGTCCCACTGGACAGGAAGTTATACTTGCAATTTAGAATTGGTTCCTTACCCCTGAAATTGTTTAATTTGAAATGGGTGGCCCTGGAGTCCTAAGTATGCCCAGTGTGCAAATCTCTGAAGATAACTCTTCCTCATGTTCTTTTTACTAATCCAGCTTATGCTCATCCACAACTCCTCTGGGTATCACCTATCTCTAGACAATTGAGTACATGCTGTCACTGTATTACCCTCAGAATATTGAGAACAGATTGATGTCTTTGTATGGTTGTGTGGGTGCTAAATACCTGGGTATAATGTGGGTCATAAGAAGAAATGCTCTTCTTATCCATTAAGAAGCATGATTCACCTCTTTCCCAGGTCAACCTATCAGTATGCTGTATCTTATGTTGCATTTGATGAGATGCTGTGTTGTTTTAGCTGACATATATGATTGCTCTATACATTTTCATTGTCTTACTGGATCTTGTGTTATTTTTTTATTGCTCTGTAACAATTCAGATACTGTATTAATTTATGACCTACCTTTTGTCTATAACTCTTTGGTGCCCATTTCGATCCTGGAGAAACCGGGTACGAACCGCCGGTCGGAGCGTTTTCTCCGTCCGACTCGTACCCGGGAAAAAAAGCATTACAAACATGCAAGTACGATTCGCACGGAAACACCATCTCCGTACGATTCGTACAAAACACCGACCGACGAAAATATACATACAAATGTGATCCGGGAAAGCGCCGACGGGACGCATTCAGGCAGCGTTTCACGAACCAGGAAGTACGAACCGCACCGACGTCACCCCGCACAGATAAAATTCTCCGCCTGCCAAAAACTGCCGGGAAATCAGGACGACGCGCGCAAGGAGCACCTTTACGCGACGGACAGCCATGGACCTGAACCTACGCGTCATCCCAGCCCTCATAGCAGTCCACCTGCTCTACAGGAACCGACGCAGACGCCGCAGAAGGTCAGAACAACACCCAGGGGCAAAGGGGGGGGGGCAGGGGCAGGACACATAACCCCCACCCAAGTCACAAACCATACATGCCCTGGACATACCTGACCTTCAGGGCCTGGTCACTTCGAGGAGGTGGGGGCGTGTCCAGCAACGGAAGTGGATGTACACGTGAACCGGCAACACAACAAGTCCAGTACGTACCGTACCCACGCCTTAAGAGCGTGGGTACGAGTCGTACCACGCCCACCCCTACGTCACCCCAATAATGGCGGTACGGCCCGTACCCATGTTCCAAAGGCCTGGGTACGGGCCGCACCCCCACCCGTGTATGTACGGCGCGTACCAACACCCCACCCGTGGATGTACGGACCGTACCCACACCCGAGTACGAATGGAGCGTACCCCCACCCCAACAGTGTATGTATGGAGCGTACCCCCACACCAACAGTGTATGTATGGAGCGTACCCCCTCCCCAACAGTGCATGTACGGACCGTAGCCCCACCCGTGTATGCGTGGAGCGTACCAACTCCCCACCCGTGTATGTACGGACCGAACCCCCACCCCACCCGTGTATGGACGGACCGTACCCACACCTGCGTACGTATGGAGCGTACCCCCACCCCACCCGTGTATGTACGGACCGTACCCACACCCACGTATGTATGGAGCGTACCCCCACCCCACCCGTGTATGTACGGACCGTACCCACACCCGCGTACGGAAGGAGCGTACCGCCACCCAACCCGTGTATGTACGGACCGTACCCACACCCGCGTACGTATGGAGCGTACCCCCACCCCAACAGTGTATGTACCGACCGTACCCCCACCCGTGTATGCATGGAGCGTACCCAGACCCGCGTATGTTCGGAGCGTACCCCCACCCGTGTATGTACGGACCGTACCCACACCCGCGTACGTATGGAGCGTACCCCCACCCCACCCGTGTATGTACGGACCGTACCCACACCCGCCTACGTATGGAGCGTACCCCCACCCCACCCATGTATGTATGGAGCATACCCCCACCCCAACAGTGTATGTATGGAGCGTACCCCCACCCCAACAGTGTATGTATGGAGCATACCCCCACACCAACAGTGGATGTATGGACCGTACTCCCACCCGTGTATGTATGGAGCGTACATGGCCAGACACAGGAGGGGTGTGTGCAGAGTCCTCCCAGCAGTGCCCAGACGCAGGAGGGGTGGGTGTAGAGTCCCCCCAGCAGTGCCCAGACACAGGAGGGGTGGGTGCAGAGTCCTCCCAGCAGTGCCCAGACACAGGAGGGGTGTGTGCAGAGTCCTCCCAGCAGTGCCCAGACGCAGGAGGGGTGTGTGCAGAGTCCTCCCAGCAGTGCCCAGACACAGGAGGGGTGGGTGCCTATCACTCCCAGCAGTGCCCAGACGCAGGAGGGGTGTATGCAGAGTCCTCCCAGCAGTGCCCAGATGCAGGAGGGGTGGGTGCCTATCACTCCCAGCAGTGCCCAGACACAGGAGGGGTGTGTGCAGAGTCCTCCCAGCAGTGCCCAGACACAGGAGGGGTGTGTGCAGAGTCCTCCCAGCAGCGCCCAGACACAGGAGGGGTGGGTGTAGAGTCCCCCCAGCAGTGCCCAGACACAGGAGGGGTGTGTGAGTCCTCCCAGCAGTGCCCAGACGCAGGAGGGGTGGGTGCCTATCACTCCCAGCAGTGCCCAGACACAGGAGGGGTGGGTGCAGAGTCCTCCCAGCAGTGCCCAGACACAGAAGGGGTGGGTGCAGAGTCCCCCCAGCAGTGCCCAGACACAGGAGGGGTGTGTGCAGAGTCCTCCCAGCAGTGCCCAGATGCAGGAGGGGTGGGTGTAGAGTCCCCCCAGCAGTGCCCAGATGCAGGAGGGGTGTGTGCAGAGTCCTCCCAGCAGTGCCCAGACGCAGGAGGGGTGTGTGCAGAGTCCTCCCAGCAGTGCCCAGACACAGGAGGGGTGTGTGCCTATCACTCCCAGCAGTGCCCAGACACCGGAGGGGTGGGTGCAGAGTCCTCCCAGCAGTGCCCAGACACAGGAGGGGTGGGTGCAGAGTCCCCCCAGCAGTGCAAAGACACAGGAGGGGTGTGTGCAGAGTCCTCCCAGCAGTGCCCAGACGCAGGAGGGGTGGGTGCCTATCACTCCCAGCAGTGCCCAGACATAGGAGGAGTGGGTGCAGAGTCCTCCCAGCAGTGCCCAGACACAGGAGGGGTGAGTGCAGAGTCCCCCTAGCAGTGCCCAGACACAGGAGGGGTGTGTGCAGAGTCCTCCCAGCAGTGCCCAGACGCAGGAGGGGTGGGTGTAGAGTCCCCCCAGCAGTGCCCATATGCAGGAGGGGTGTGTGCAGAGTCCTCCCAGCAGTGCCCAGACGCAGGAGGGGTGTGTGCAGAGTCCTCCCAGCAGTGCCCAGACACAGGAGGGGTGGGTGCCTATCACTCCCAGCAGTGCCCAGACACAGGAGCTGTGGGGCAGAGTCCTCCCAGCAGTGCCCAGACACAAGAGGGGTGGGTGCAGAGTCCCCCCAGCAGTGCCCAGACACAGGAGGGGTGTGTGCAGAGTTCTCCCAGCAGTGCCCAGGCACAGGAGGGGTGGGTGCAGAGTCCTCCCAGCAGTGCCCAGACACAGGAGGGGTGTGTGCAGAGTCCTCCCAGCAGTGCCCAGACGCAGGAGGGGTGGGTGTAGAGTCCCCCCAGCAGTGCCCAGACACAGGAGGGGTGTGTGCAGAGTCCTCCCAGCAGTGCCCAGACGCAGGAGGGGTGGGTGCCTATCACTCCCAGCAGTGCCCAGACACAGGAGGGGTGGGTGCAGAGTCCTCCCAGCAGCGCCCAGACACAGGAGGGGTGGGTGCAGAGTCCCCCCAGCAGTGCCCAGACACAGGAGGGGTGTGTGCAGAGTCCTCCCAGCAGTGCCCAGACGCAGGAGGGGTGGGTGTAGAGTCCCCCCAGCAGTGCCGAGACGCAGGAGGGGTGGGTGCAGAGGCCCCCAGCAGTGCCCATGGAAAGAAAAAGGGTGGAGTACCCACAGATCCAATTGCCACAATTGTCAGTCAGGTGCACAAAGACCCTGCAGTAAATGTAACACATGTGTGCGAGGCTGGGAGTACACACATGCATACTGCCTAAAATGGAACATGTCCACATGAAGTCATGTCAACATACTACATACACAAGTACAGTGATCACCAAGGATGCCACGAATGATGCAGGTGGAGACATTGCTCTGCATGCATGGCCAAAGTTGAAGGGGTCCGTCACACACCCAGCTAATGTAGACACAGCTCAGCGCAACATATTGGAAACACCCTGCAGGGAAGATGTCAGGGTACACAGAGGAAGGAACACACCTTGGGACAATTTCACCATGCAGTAACTGCTTACATGAACAAAGAAACTTAGCTAACACCTTGTGATGGCACACAGATACCAGGGTCCCCCCTATGACCAGCACACTACTACATTTCCCACACACCCAACACATGATCACCACCCAAAATCATGTAGCAGCCCCACCAACAGCAATACCACAAAAGCAGTAGTGTTCTAAGGGAAAAAAAATGGCTTTATTCAGCATTATCAAAAAAAGTTTGTGTGGATAAAGTTCAATATTTACAAAGCCCATAGGGCAGTCCATGAGTCACAGCTGGATGGGGGACACAGTGGGACGCGTGTCCCCTAGCTTGCCTGCACGGTTCAGACCACCCTGTCTTCCACGGGGGGGCATCATGTGGGGGGGAAGGACCAGGCACCGCAGGGACAGGAGGGGCAAGGGCAGGCGTTGTGGGTGCAGGGACGGAGGACTCCACCACAGGGGGTGGGGCAGCGCCAAACGAGGTGGTGAGGATGGCGCTGCACACGTCAGCAAGGTCCCCCAGCCTATCCCCTGCACCCGAAGGAACCACAGGCCCCAAGGAGGGGGGGGGGCGGAGGAATGGGTCGCAGCACCACTGGGGAGGGTGTGGACAGGGGGGGCACTCAACTACCCTGACCGGGGACTCCTTTGCCCGCTTGCTGGGTGGTGTCACTGTTGGGCTCAGGGACAGAGCGGCCATGAAGGAATATTTGCTGGATTCGTGGCAAGGAGAGCTGAGGGGAGTGGATTTGGAGGGAGTGGATTTTGCGGAATGCGGACTCCCACTCTGGCTGCGTGACTTACGTTTGCCCCCCCCACCCAGTGGGTGTGCCTACCTCACCCTGTGTGTGCGTGCCAGGAGGTGTGCGCTTGCCCTGCCCTGCTGGTGTGGTGCCTGTGTCTGGTGGTGTGCGTGCATGCTGACGTCTGGGTGTACGTGGGACAGGCATGGGAGTGGGAAGTGTGGATGGGGCAGGGGTAGGGGGTGGGACGTAGCGCTGCAGGAGACCCACTGCTGCAGTCAGTGTCGAGTCTATGGACCTCAGCAAGTTGCGTTGGTCAGACTGCGCGGCTGAAATGCCCTCCAAGTATGCCTCCATCTGGTTCAGCACTTGGCTGTGGCCATGGAGGACATTAAGCGTCGCAGTCTGACCAACCCGCAACTGCCACAGGATGTCCACAGACTCGGCATTGGTGGCAGCAGTGGAGACAGGGGTAGGGGGTGCGGTGCCTGGCAAGAAGGAGACACGTGCTGACCGAGCACGGCAGGAAGGGACACAAGCAAGTGGGAGGCCGGTGATCGGAATGGAGGGGGCGGGTAGTGATGGAGTGCTGGTGTCAGCTGTGGGACCAGCCTCCGCCCCCTCGGAGTGCTCAGCCTTGGACCCGTCTGCGTCATAGTCGGTGGTGGATTGACTGGACAGGTCCTCCGCTGCCCTCCCGTCGGCCTCCGTGCCACTCGATGTGCCAGACAACTCGGCACTGATGGCACTGGTGCTCGCTCCCTCCTCACGGTCCGTGCCAGTGTCTCCGTCGGTGTCCCCCGACGACAATCCAGCACAGCATCTGCAGCACACAGCGCTGGTGTAAAAAGGGATGAGCAGGAACCATGTCTATTAACTGTAGGCACATGCTGCAAAGGCAATACTTAAAAACATGCCCAACATTAATGGGTCACTGCACCTTGAGTGTATGTCCACACAAACATCACACACTGGCCAGACCTAGCAAGGAGACTTCAGGTCTAGACATGTAGGCCTTGCCCGCACCAACCACCCACTACATGAGACAATTTATTGAGACACAGGAAGCACTTATATCTCTTAGTCTGGAATAAAAAAACATGGCCTGCAAGAAATCCTGATTGGATACAAAATACCCCTGGTGCGCCGGTACAAATACATCATCTACAAATGGCCATCATCAGATCATTTTACCAAGACACACAGGCACTGGCCCCCATGAGTATGGACAAGGGACATTGGGTCAGCCTGTACAGTGGACACATGTAGCAGAGTTTACGTAGACACAAATGGTGCCAGGGTACAATGGCACAGAGCACAACCTATGCTGTAGACACAGAGATTGTCGACATTTTTGGATTACACATATGATACCTAGGAAAAGATGCCCCAGGGGACAGTAGTGGCCACACTACTCCATGGTCCTGAATGGTAATGACTGCAACACAAGCCACCATCCCTGCACTCTGCATATCTCACACTCATGCACATCATGTCACAGGCCACAAAATAGGACATGCATGCTGTAAAGCAATACACTTTAGAGACACACTCCTATGTCTGGACTCAGCATCAGTGACAACTGACATGGACCCCACAAGTACTGAACTGGACAGGGCACAGGCAAGGTCCCAAAACCTGTTACACACCACCCCCACACATGAAGCTGCAAGCATTGGGCACATCGATAAACTGGCAGCCTAGATAACCTTGTGCAAGTGTGACTACACACAGACCAGGGTACACATGCCAAGGAGGGGAAGGGAGGAAGGACAGCACCGCTACACTTTGGGGACCAGGAACTGCACTGCACATGTAAACCCTGACAATGTATCCATGCAACTGTGCACTTACAAATGCTGGTGACACACAACAAACACACATGTACCTACCCCCTTCCTGCTGCTGCTTTTCCCGTAAGCGCCTGTCCATGTCAGGGAAGACGACCGCCAGCACATGCTTGTGGATGTGGGTCAGACGGCGGCGCCCATGGTTCTTTTGGCTCACAGGTGAGTCCCCCAGCAGGACCCGTGCGATCCTCCGCGTCCAGCACCGGATATCCTGCCAGCGTTTCCTCACCTGGGCTAGGCGCCGCTTCCGACCATTCGTCTGTCTCACGGCACTGACGGCGTCCTTCCAGATCTGCTCCTTGGCACAGGCGCCTACCTGTGAGGATGAAAAAGTGAGACAACATCAATACACCTGCGACATGTCACAGAGACACACATTAGAACAATTTGTCTGGTTTTAACAGGGCATAGAATGCATCAAACTCATTACACCTGTGTCATAGGGACACTTTCCTCTGTGGAAGGCAAAAAGCACTAGGTGGCATTGTAGAGTACACAGGTGGCATGAGGGGTACGACACAATCAATCATCCAGGCTCACACTGTGCATCACAAGCGACACCAGGATTATGTGCAGCACCTCAAAGCAGTCACATGCCACAGGCCACTGAGGCGCCCTCAGCAGAGTACACAGACACACACAGCCACAGGACAATCACCTGCCATTGACAACTGCAGCTACACACCTCACTCTGCACATGTGCCACTAGACTGGGGGGTGTCACAGGTGTGGGGCTTGCCCATCACCGCAGACACACAGCACTGCTCCCTGCTCACATCAGATGGGCAGGGTATATCCATCCCTCATGCAGCTGGGGTGCTACACTCCACATGTGCACTCACCCACATGACAGGGGACTTACACACACACACCAATGTCCAGGGGACAAACACATCTTTTGGACACTCTCGGCACATGTACACTAAACAAACACACACATCTGTGGGTACTGCCACCTGTCACACTGGGGGGACCACAGATTCACATGAGGACTGTAGTAACAACATTCCCAGGAGGATTAGACAGGCAGAATGTGTAATGCCACATGCAGTGATTGTCACAGTACACACAATGCAAGTGAGGAGAGCAGACATGCACCACAGCATGCTCTGGCTGTGACACATTAGGCATTCCCCCACCCGGGACCCACCCTACAGTACATTGCATGTGTGTTACACCTGGACACAATGGCAGAAGTCACAGCCACAGAAAAGGGGCACAGTCTTTGCTAGTGGACTCAGCACTCACCTGAACCCCTGGTCGACCATACAGCATGGGGTACTGTGGGAGGATCACATCCAGCAGGGCTTGGTTCTCCTCCTGGGTGAAAGGCTGGGCCCTCTCCACAGACCTGGACATGGTGCCAGAGGATTCACGAGCAGCAGCAGTGTAGTTGAATCAAAGGATGTGCAGGCAAGTGCTCTCTCATGGGACCTGGCTGCCTTATATCTACCTTGCTGCCCTGTTTCATTCACAGGAGTACAGAGTGATTGGTCACTCACATTTGCATCCTATGTTTCCTCCAATCCCTTTAAACCTACCACAGTCAGTGGCTTTGCTCTTTTTTTTTATTGAGCATGATGTCAACTCAACAACCACTTTGCAACAATGTAGATTCTTTCAAACCGACTTTAGCTGGGCACCTGATGAAAAAAATTCAAACTTTAAACTCGGTCTCCATGACAACCAGCATGCATGTAGGGCTTTATACTTGTCCCTCATGTGTCCCCTATGTAATTTGGACATTCACACACAGGTAAGGTGAGTTCCAGGGCCCTAGGGCACCCCAAATGCATAGAAACGGCCCGTACACGCGCGTGTACGGGGCGTATCACTATGGGTACACATACGTGAGCAAAGCCATAGTGAAACGGCCCGTACACGCACGTGTACGAGCCGTTTCACTTTGGCTTTGCTCGCGTATGCATACCCATAATGATACGCCCCATACACACGCGTGTACGGGCCGTTTCACTATGGCTTTGGTCGCGTATGCGTACCCATAGTGATACGCCCCGTACACGCACGTGTACGGGCCGTTTCACTATGGGTAGGCCTACGGCAGCACTCCCATAGTGATGGGGAACGTACACACGCACTCAGAGCGCTTGTACGGTGCATTTCACACCTGACAGTGGTGACAGGCAGCACACAGAAAGGAATAGAGCTGACATACTTGTCCAAGGCTGGACATCAAGGCATTGTCTGTGCAGTACTACATGTGTGGGGCACAGGTGTGTCAGGCTGTAATGTGGCACATTACTCCTGAATTGTGAAGGCAATAGATGTATGATGAGATGTGTGCAGATGTCATGTGTGATGGTGGACTATGTGCCAGACATCCCCTTCACTCCTTTGACATGTGTGCATGTAGTACAGAACACTTGTGAAAAGCGTCACTGCCATGGCACAGTCAACAACACACGCAACTGTCCCCTGATGCCAGCTACAGGGGTTTTCACACCTGACATGTGACTACCCGTGTTGCACGATGGGACTATGTCATGTATGTGTCGTGTGTTCCCATTAGCTTGCTGTAGGTGTTTGGTCAAATGCATCTGCAGTTGCTGCAAACAACATGTGTCTGTGTGTAGATGGCCATGGCACAGTGTTACGCATACCACGCCACATGTGGAATCCGACGTAAGGTGTGTGTGTATGCATCGACACAGAGTTTCAAAACAAGGACATATCTGCATACTCTCAATGTATGTGGGATCATTCTTGAAATATAATCCTTCATGGCAAGGTGTGTGGTCTGTCCTTTTTCTATTACATGTGACCTGTGCCTCTAGTGTTCCGCAACCTGTCTATACAATAAACATCCTTCCTCTGCACATATTTGGTTGTCTGTAACTCCTGTAATGCGTCTGCCTGCTCACTTACACTGGCCCACAGCTAGTTTCATGGCATGGCATTATGAGGTTGAGAATAAACGTTTGGAGCTGTCTCTTGGTAGGAGTGTCACATGGCTGGCATACGTGTCCAGGGCACATTGCACAGACCTGACTCTGTATGTAGCATATGTGTATTGCCTGTTGACCATGTGCTCAGTACATTGACATTGGTGGTGTACTGTATTCACTCTTCGTTGTCCCTTCTAATTCACTGCAGGGCTCCGCCTCTCCCTCGAGCAATTCCGGACTTGGCTGACATGCGGGAAAATGACTGTATACGCCGCTACCGCTTCCCCCAACGTTTGATTGAGGACTTGACGACACGGCTGGCAGCACACCTCCAACCGCTACACAGGTATCCTGGTGCACTGACACCCAAGGTGAAGGTGATGGCAGCCCTACATTTCTTGGCCACGGGTACCTTTCAACATACCATTGCCCATGTCGGTGGGATGTCCCAAACCATGTTAAGCCGTGTTCTGCATGATTTTTTAGAGGCCATGTTGGAGCACCTTGATGAGTTCATAAAATTCCCAACTCCTGAGCAGTTGACAGCTGTCAAGCGTGAGTTCTATGCCCTGGGAGGGATGCCCCATGTCATTGGGTCCATAGATGGAACACATGTGGCTTTGGTACCACCACAGGCACAGGAGGTAGCCTTCCGTAACCGCAAGCATTACCACTCCATTAATGCCCTTGCGGTGTGTCTTGCCAACATGGTGATTTCACATGTCTGTGCTCGTTTTCCAGGATCAGCACACGATGCGTACATCATGAGGCGTAGCAGGGTGCCTGAAATGATGCTGCAGCTGCGCAACGAACAAGCATGCATTGTTGGTGGGTATACTCTGCCAGTCCTGTATTTAACGTCATCTTCCAGTCTTACTGCTTCTCCTGACCCACTCTTGTCCATGATGTTTCCATGTAGGGGACGCTGGCTATCCCAACATGCCATGGCTGATCACGCCTCTTCGCAACCCCAGCACGGCTGCCGATCACCGCTACAACAACGCCCATGGGCGGACCAGGCGAATGATAGAGAGGACGTTTGGCCTCCTGAAGAGCCGATTCCGTTGCCTCCACAAGACCGGTGGTGCACTCCCATATGCACCGGTGAAGGTCTGCAAGATATTCCTCGTGTGCTGCATGATGCACAACATGGCAGTGGAGAAAGCTGTGCCACTCATCCTGGATCCAGATGAGCAGGACCATCCACCCGTGGAGGATGAAGGGCTTGGGCACGAGGCAAGTGATGTGGAGGAGGAGGAGGCGGTAGAGAACATGCGGAGTCGGCTCATACGCGACTTCTTTGCTTAGTGGTGAGTTCCAGTGTCTGAGTGTGCACGCATTGGGCTGTGTGTGGCATGTGTTGCAATGTGTGTGTCCATCTGCATGTCTTCCAAGTGAGTCTGAGGTGTGTTTGGATGTGTCACTCGAGTGATAGTGCAATAGAAGAATGTTTTTCCAGAGTCATCATTGTCACCTAGCATGTTGACAACCTAATAAGTGTCGAGTACATGCACATGCATGCGGATGTACTTCTTTTGGCTGACTTCTGGTGTGTCTCCCATCCACAGGTACTTGCGCATGCTGTCTGCTGGTGGCATTGTTGTGCTCCTGCTATTCCTCATGATCAGAGCAACATGTGCTGAATCAGCGTTACATGCACGGACAAGTTTGAAAATCTCCTTCGGGTAAGGGATGCAGCACGGCTTTTTGGGAGTGGTATTTGTTTTGAATGTGTGTGCACTGCTCCTGTTCATGTTTGGTTACTTTGCATACATGTAGAATCACCAAGGGGCACATGACCTTGAGCAGAATTCACCTGAATTGATGGTCAGACTTGGTGACAGTCATCTGTAATGGGATTGTGATGGAGCCATCAATGTGTGTGACACTGGCCTCGGAAACATACGGGTTGCACCGGGTTGACATGGTGTGTGAATTCCCCATTAGGGGCTCAATGGTGTATAGCAGGCTCTCCGTGAGCAGCAGGGGGTGTTTAGCTGTAACCCGTCACTTGTGTGCCAGTGCCATGGATTTCCAGCATCTGTGGTGCAAAGGGAGGTGCCAGTGTTGGTCCCACGTCTTCATCCACATGACCTGTGTATGTGTTGACAGAGTTGCGTTAGCATTCCGACACACATGAGTAATAAAGGTGTCCCTCTGCCTCCAAGGTGCCTCATCTCTGTCAATGGTGGTCTGTTGCCACTGTGCATGCGGCATGTCTGCCATTGTTCTCAGAGATGGTGCATATGAGTCTATGTGTAGAGTAGCAAGATGCAAGCTGTTTGTCAGGGATTAGATTCTGTATTGTGCATGATGTCCATGGCTGTGTAGGTTTTGTGGCCTGTCAGTCTCCACGACGGCCACTGTGCCGCATGTGAATCCATTGTGTGTGTGAGTGCCATGTTGAACCAGACATTCCTTCGTTGACATGCACCTTTTGCATGGTTCCTTCCTGAGATCCTTGTCTTTGTGTGCTACCTGTGGCATTGTTTCCTTGACATGGCGCATGCTGCTGCAGGCCCTGCTGCAAGGGCACCCAGTGTCCACGCAAACGAGCTGGTGTCCATCATGGATTGCTTGCTGACATGTGCTATGCTGATCAGCAGCATCTGTGCCTCATGCGGCAGCACACTCTGCATTATGCACAAGATCCCCAGTTCCATCCACCTCAAGGCAAGAGGGAGACCATCCCCCAGGTCAACTATGACATCCGTGTCTACTCCTACCCTGCACTCTACGGACATGTGCATTAGAAATCCCATGATACTTGTCCACATCCAGGGTGCATCTGCACAGCTCTGCTACTACATCCGGCGACCAGGCCACATCAACGTCCAACAGAGATGGAGGGAGTGGATCACTGCCAGCTGCAGGATGACCTTCTCAATCCACGCACACCCTCAGGATGCAGCCCACACCCACAACACAACCTTGTGGCACTGTGATCCAACACCCAATTGTGCGATCTTCATGCATCCAACCTTGGCTGGCCCACCATTCGCCACATCCACCTGACTCAAGCATGCAGGACATGGTTCTGCCACGTGTCTACACATACCTGGGACTCCCACCCCAGGACACTTCACATGATCCCTGACCTCTGCGCATGACTGTTGCTCTTCTAAATAGGTCTGTGGGCACAGTTGTGTGGGCACCCCCTCAGCTGGTTGGGCCCATCACGGGTGAGTATGGTGCTCCATGTTGTCTTGGATGGTACGTTGTGACCCATGTGTGTCCTGTGCCAGACTCAGACCCCAGGGTATGGTGGTGTTAGACCCGTCCCTCGTAACATAGTCAGACCTGACCCCTGCACCTCACACCAGCCCCGAGCCCACGGCCTAGCCGATCCTTCCCACCAGAACACACACACCCGACCCGGACTTCCCCCGTCCGTGGCCTTCCCCCTTCGGCCACCCCGGGCCAGCGTGCCCACTTCATGCACCAAGATGGCTGCCCGGCCCCAGCGCGACCCTGGCCTAGAGGCGCCACTCCGGCTGGAGGACATCGCACTCCCCTTGGGATGAGAAAGGGAGGAGCAGTTTCCATCACACCTCTGCGCTTCCCTGGGAAGGTGGGTTTCGATCGACCCGCCGGCCTCCCCGAGGGCTGGCTCCATGCCTGCTGGGTGTCTGGGGCTCCTCCCGACCCGGCCCTGAAAGGATCAAAGGACAATGGCAGGAAACCCCCAACAAGCGACCCACAGGTGACAAGACCCCTGCCTGCACAGACTCCGGACATCAAAGAGGAGTCGCCCTATAACAAGGGGTGCTCTGGGACTGTCCAGCAGATTCGCCTTGGAACACCTGAGCCCTGCTGAGTGACTCGCGGCTCCCCTGAAGATCGTAAGACCTCCGAACTTGTGCTAGAAATCAGGCATGGTTTGACTTTACAACACACACATGTAGTGGAATAATGCAAAATGACGGCATCATCTTGTGATTGTGATGAATTTTATTAGTGCTGGGGTACGTGTTTGGGGGGGGTGACAAGAGGTGCTTGGCGGGAGTGTAGAATCCAAAGTTCACAGGGGGAGTTGGTGTCCTTGCCATTGACAATCATCAGAGTCTGTGCCACAGTCTTTGTCAACATTTGTCAGACAGTGACCAGCAAGGCCATGTGGCAGAGAATGTCCTTTGCTGCTGTGCTGCTGTTGGGCCATGGGGCCAGGTGCCAGGCCAGGTGACCTGGGAGATGGTGATGTTCCGCTGACTCTCACGGTCTTTTGCGTGGATGACCCACCTTCCTGCGGGGACCCTCAGACGCCTGGCTTGACGGTGCAAGGGACGCTCCGTCAGATGATTCCTCCTCCTCCTCCCTCCCTGGTGCTGCTCTACGCCTGCTGGCACAGGGAGGGTTTGCCAGGCTTTGGGCGATGTGACGGAGGGATTGGCTCATGTTCCTGTGCACTGCATGTCTTGCCTCCATCCTGGCATGATGCTCAACCTGCAGGGCCTTCATCTCATTGAGGGTCTCCACTACCTGGGCGATGCCTCTGGAGTCACGCCGGTATGCGTCCAGGATGGTTCTGACGTGTGCCATAGCCGGGTCCTGAGCCAACTGGGCAGGTTCGGGTCTCTGCCATCCTCCACTCCCACCACCCCTGCCCACTTGCGCCTGGCCTGCCGTTGTGGGCACATCGAGTCTCCGGGACCCCTGAGGGATGGCATTTGCGGTGTCGCCTGCCTCCTCCTGGGTGCCCGAAGAACCTTGTCCCTCCTGGACAGACTGGCTACATTGTTGTGTGCGGGCAGGGCTCCTGGGTGTCTCCTGGGATGTGGCAGGAATGGGGGTGGTGGTTGGCACAGTTGTACCTGACGCAGGTGCTGCAGGTGGTTGGACACCAGAGGGGCCAGGTTGGTCTGGGTCATCCACGGAGTGGTGAGAGTCGTCGCTGGCGGTGGGGTCCTCTTCATGCAGAGCCTGGTCCTGTGAGTCTTCCCCCCCAGTGTTGGGGGGAGATCGACGACGTTGACCTGTGTGTAAGAGAGACAGTGTTAATTGTGTTACATGCGACATCCGTGTTTCATTCTTTTTTGATTTGGCACAGTTACTCAGGGTGGTTGGATTTGGCTAGCATTCCTCACACAGTGCACTTGTGCATGGGTATGTCCCTTGGCCACAGCTTTCGACACTTTACCTATGTGTGACACAATCTTAGTTGATGCATATTTTGTGAACGCAGTCAGCAGTGTAGTGAGCGGGCGTAGCAAGCCATGCAGAGCCGCCTTACGTGTTGCACTGTACGTGGCCAAATGGTGTATTTTCCATGCTATTTGAGAATGTAGGTAGGTAACTTTACAATTTGTGACAGGGTTCTGACGAACACAGTGGGTAGGTATACTGGGTGTAAGGTTCTGTTTGTGCCTGCAGCATGGATGTACTCGTGCACAGATTGACACATGGCCTAGTATTTATCAAAGGTAGAAGGGGGGGTTAAGGCACTGCCAAACCTTGTCTGCATGCACACAGTCCACCTGCTGACGAGCGGACATGGCCACACCACCCAAGGGTGATTTGGTCTCCCTCTGTCTCCCTTTCTCCCTCCCTCTGTCAGCCTCCTCCCTCTGTCCGTCTCCCTTTGTCCCTCCCTCTGTCAGCCTCCTCCCTCCCTCTGTCTGTCTCCCTGTGTCCACCTCTGTCTCTGTCCCTCTCTCTGCCCCTCTCCCTCCCTCTGTGTGTCACCCTCTGTCACCTCAGCCCAGCTTCCTGGGCACACACAGTTTGCAGGTCTTGCAAAGGCCATTGGCTTGTTCATGTGGGTTTGTTTCTTCTCTGCGGGCACCCATTGGGCGGAGTGTGTGAGTCTGCGCTGCTGCTGTGGCGGTGTGTGCTGACACTCTTTCAGTGTGCTGTGTCTTCATTGGCTGCTGTTATGTGCAAATTGTGCCTTCATACCCATGTCGTCCTGCAACACGGCCACCATTAGCAGGCAAAACAGTACTGTGTGGGGACACACTGTTGGTATGGCTGTGCCCTAAGCCATATGGGCTGAGGGCATTGTTGTGTGCTTCAGAGTTGCTCTATGTTAGTTTTGAGGCCCACCCTCCCGGCATCGGGGACATCCTGTCTTGTGTTGGTGTTTTGTGTGGCCTGTGACTTGGCATGGCGTTGCTTGGGGCATGGGGCATGGAGGTGCTAGTGGCATGTGTGTGTTTTTGGAGTGTGGTTGTGTCCTGTGCTGGTTTTGGGGGGTTGCGTGCATGATTGGTATTTGGGTTGTATATGGCGTTCCCCCCATGTGAGGTGAGTTGTTTGTGTACTCACCAGGCTCTCGGACTCCTTCTAGTCCGTCTACTGCCAACGGCTCCAGCGTGGTCATCACCTTCTCCTCCCAGGGATGGTAGTGTACCGGTCTGTGGGATGGCCCTCCTCCAGTGATGTTGGCCTGGTTGTGCTCGTCCGTCATTTTGCGGCAGACCGTCCTCCGCAGATCGTACCACCTGGCTTGGCATTCATGCCTGGTCCTTCTGGTGGACCCAACAGCATTCACGGAATTGACTATCCTCTCCCACATGGCAGTTTTTTCTGATATGCTGGTCCATCTGACCAATGTTCCAAAGAGCTGTGGCTCGACTCTGATGATTTCGTCGACAAGGGACTCCAGCTCGTCCTTTGTGAACTTTGGATTCTTGTTGGTGGGCATGGTGTGGGGTGTGGGTGTGGATGGTTGTGGGGGTGGGGGTGTGGATGGGTGTGGGTGTGGATGGTTGTGGGTGTGCAGGTGTGTGTGTGAATGTGAGGAGGGTGTGTTTGTGATGGTGGTTGTGTGAAGGAGTGCAAGTGTAAGGTGTATTGATGGTTGAAGTATGGTGCAGTGCGTTGTCTCTGGGGTCTGGCAGCAGTGGATCTGTTGCAAAGGATCATGGTTTGTGTGTGTTGAACCTTTTTATTGGTCCATTTGTGGGTGTGGCTGTGTTTGAACTTTGGGTGGGTGTGTTATAAGGAGTGGTAGTGGTTTGGGCCTCTGTTTATCTGTTTGTCAGTTGCAGGTCAGTGTATAGGATGTATTTGGCCTTGTTGGATATGTTTTGTGGTGTTGTGTGCCTCGGATTGACTGTCCTTGTGTTTTTTTGGTTAGTTCTGGTTCAGTAGGAGTGTTTTTAGCCTCTGTACGGTGCGTACATGGGCCATGTTGTTGTACAGTGCTGTCCTTTGCTATGGCTTAGTACGACTCGTACATGCCCGATGTTGGGTGAGTGTGCTGGTGTGTGGGCCTGGGGTAGGGTGCGTACGAACACGGGCAGGGTGTTGGTCCGCACCGTCCATCGGTGGTGGTGTTTCGCACGGTACATACAAGGGCGGCTGGGTGTAGGGTCCATACATACACGGGTGGGGGTACGGTCTGTACATACACTGGTGGGGTGGGGGTATGGTCCGTACATACACTGGTGGGGTGGGGGTTCGGTCCGTACATACACTGGTGGGGTGTTGGTACGATCCATTCATACACGGGTGGGGGTTCGGTGCATACATACACGGGTGGGGGTACGGTCCGTACATACACTGGTGGGGTGAGGGTACGGTCCGTACATACACTGGTGGGGTGGGGGTACGGTCCGTACATACACTGGTGGGGTGGGTGTTCGGTCCGTACATACACTGGTGGGGTGTTGGTACGCTCCATTCATACACGGGTGGGGGTTCGGTGCGTACATACACGGGTGTTGGTACGGTCCGTACATACACTGGTGGGGTGGGGGTACGGTCCGTACATACACTGGTGGGGTGGGGGTTTGGTCCGTACATACACTGGTGGGGTGGGGGTTCAGTCCGTACATACACGGGTGGGGTGGGGGTATGCTCCATTCATACACGGGTGGGGGTACGGTCCGTACATAAACTGCTGGGGTGGGGGTACGGTCCGTACATACATGGGTGGGGTGTTGGTACGCTCCATTCATACACGGGTGGGGGTTCGGTCCGTACATACACGGGTGTGGTTGGGGTACGGTCCGTACATACACTGGTGGGGTGGGGGTACGGTCCGTACATAGACTGGTGGGGTGGGGGTACGGTCCGTACATACACTGGTGGGGTGGGGGTACGGTCCGTACATACACTGGTGGGGTGTTGGTACGCTCCATTCATACACGGGTGGGGGTGCGGTCCGTACATACACTGGTGGGGTGGGGGTACGGTCCGTACATACACTGGTGGGGTGTTGGTACGCTCCATTCATACATGGGTGGGGGTTCGGTCCGTACATACACGGGTGGGGTGGGGGTACGGTCCGTAAATACACGGGTGGGGTGGGGGTACGGTCCGTACATACACTGGTGGGGTGAAGGTATGGTCCGTACATACACGGGTGGGGTGGGGGTTCGGTCCGTACATAAACAGGTGGGGGTTCGGCGCGTACATCCGCGGCCGGGGGTCATTTTGCGCGTACATGCGGGGTCTGTGGTGGGGTGTTCGGCGCGTATGCGGGCACGTGTCTCCATGCTTGCTGTGGGAGTTCGGTCCGTACAGTGTTTTTTGCATACAGTTGTGAAATCGAAAGGACAGGAGTGATCGTACTAGCGCGGTCGGACTTCATTTTACCGATTCGTACGGTAAATCGTCCAGGGATGTGTCGGACACAATTTCCGACCCGAGGACGTGTGGGGAAATGTTCCGGATGTGATTCGTATGGAGTTTTTCCCATGCGAATCGTACTTGGCAGTTTGTACGCTACTTGTACGATTCGGACAGAAAAAAGTCCAGATTCAATTCAGACGGGGGAAATTTTTCCAGGATCCGAATCGGCACCTTTATGTCAAGTATTGTGGCACCTGTGAACAAATCTGTAGAATCAATATGACAGTTTTAGTGTTATAGCTATTTATGTATTTTAAACTCTTTTCTACATGTACTAATGTTTCATTCTGTGGGATATGACTAGACAAACGTTAAAATACCTACAGTACATTTTGATAGTAGAAACAATACACAGGCACATGGGGAAAACTTAGCTAGTGGATTTCCTGAAAATAATTACACTAAAATGTAAATCAGTATTTTGAAATTAGGGAATTCAAAGATTATATTACGTGTACTTTTTTTAATTCTCCCACAGGTGAAGGTGACCTATTTGCAATTACCATTGTTTTACAGACTGTCATGAAATTATGACAGTTAGTAGGATTTCAATGTTTCTTTGGAAGATCTACCTATCTCTGGAAATGAAGATGCTAACAAGGGCCTTAAATATGGTTACTTCTACATACAATTGCACCAATGAAACAGATAATTAAAAGTATTAATCGGGAGTATGTGTGTAACTTAAATAATGATGAATGTGAATTTGTAAAAAATACATTGAAAGAAGGGTAAACATTGTTAGAGATCAGAGAGATGAGGAGATAAGAGAGCAGATTAAGACTGAGGAAGAATATAGAATGTCAAATTTGTATCCAAAATTGAGAATGGAACATGAGAGGAAAAGTGAGTTGTATATGGTGAATCGTGAACCTACAAGAATGGCGACAACTGACTATGTGAATGAAAGGAGTCATCGTACAAATGAAGATTTCCTATTCATGCAGAACCACTTCTTGGAGTGATTTTCTATGTGGGTGGTAAGACCGCTTAATTCAATCTACCACATAATTGGGTTGGAAAATATTATTTTGATGTAGTGTTTCCTAGAGTCTATCAAATGAGTTGTATGAATGAAGCAGCTAGTTTGAAGAGAGTGAAAAGTGGGTTTGGTCTGAAAATATTAGCTACATTAGGAGTCATTATTCCACCTATCATCATGGCTATGATTGGTGTGGCAATAAGACATTTGTGCACACTTGTCGACCATTTGTCTTGTAACACAGCTGGTCCCCTAACTCTACTTAACTCTGAGTTAATTGCATTGAGGGCAATGATTATGCAAAACTGCTTAGTGATAGGTATACTTACGAAGGAAGGTGTTGTGTGCACGGTACTGTAGGTGAAAGAGTGCAGTACATTTATACCTGATAATAGTAGGGATATTAATGCGTATATACAAAGGTGCCGATTCCGATCCTGGAAAAACCGGGTACGAACCGTCGGTCAGAGCGTTTTCTCCGTCCGACTCGTACCCGGTTGTAAAACTTTACAAACATACAAGTACGATTCGCACGGAAACACCATTTCCGTACGAGTCGTACAAAACACCGACCGACAAAAATATACATACAAATGTGATCCGGGAAAGCGCCGACGTGACGTCGGAACGCTTTCAGGCAGCGTTTCACGAACCAGGAAGTACGATTCGAACCGACAGCAGTCCGGACGGCAATATTTTTACGGCACACAAAAAGTGCCAGAAAAGCGAAGTACGCCGCGAAACGACCAGATTAGGGGGCCCGGTACGCGCCGTACCCCCCCCAGGCCCCGTGAGTACGGGCCGAACCCCCCCCAGCCCCTGTGTACGTACGAGTCGAACCCCCGTGTATGTAGACCCATGTACGTACGAGTCGTACCTCCACCCGTGTATGTACACCCATGTACGTACGAGTCGTACCCCCAGCCGTGTATGTACGGTGCGTATTCCCAGCGCGTATGACTCGTACGTACACGGGTGTACATACACGGGTGGGGGTACGACTCGTACGTACACGGGTGTACATACACGGGTGGGGGTACGACTCGTACGTACACGGGTGTACATGCACGGGTGGGGGTTCGACTCGTACGTACACGGGTGTACATACACAGGGGGTTCGACTCGTATGTACACGGGTGTACATACACGGGTGGGGGTACGACTCGTACGTACACGGGTGTACATGCACGGGTGGGGGTTCGACTCATACGTACACGAGTGTACATACACGGGTGGGGGTACGACTCGTACGTACATGGGTGTACATACACGGGTGGGGGTACGACTCATACGTACACGGGTGTACATGCACGGGTGGGGGTTCGACTCATATGTACACGGGTGTACATACACGGGGGGTTCGACTCGTACGTACACGGGTGTACATACACGGGAGGGGGTACGACTCGTACGTACACGGGTGTACATGCACGGGTGGGGGTTCGAATCGTACGTACACGGGTGGGGGTACGACTCGTACGTACATGGGTGTACATACACGGGTGGGGGTATGACTCGTACGTACACGGGTGTACATGCACGGTGGGGGTTCGACTCGTACGTACACGGGTGTACATACACGGGGGGTTCGACTCATATGTACACGGGTGTACATTTAAGGGTGGGGGTATGACTCGTACGTACACGGGTGTACATGCACGGGTGGGGGTTCGACTCGTACGTACATGGGTGTACATACACGGGTGGGGGTACGACTCGTACGTACACGGGTGTACATACACAGGTGGGGGTACGACTCGTACGTACACGGGTGTACATGCACGGGTGGGGGTTCGACTCGTACGTACATGGGTGTACTTACACAGGGGGGTTCGACTCGTACGTACACGGGTGTACATACACGGGGGGTTCGACTTGTACGTACACGGGTGTACATACACGGGTGGGGGTACGACTCGTACGTACATGGGTGTACATACACGGGTGGGGGTACGACTCGTACGTACACGGGTGTACATGCACGGGTGGGGGTTCGACTCGTACGTACACGGGTGTACATACACGGGGGTTCGACTCGTACGTACACGGGTGTACATACACGGGGGGTTCAACTCGTACGTACACGGGTGTACATACACGGGGGTTCGACTCGTACGTACACGGGTGTACATACACGGGTGGGGGTCAGCGCATACTCACGGGGGCTGGGGGGGTTCGGCGCGTATGTGGGCACATGTCTTCATGGTTGCTATGGGAGTTCGGTGCGGACGGTGTTTTTTCCATACGGGTGTAACATCGGACGCACAGGATGGATCGTACTTGCGCGGTCGGACTTCACTTTTCACATTTGTACGGTAAATCGTCCGGGGACGTGTCTGACACATTTTCCGACCAGAGGACGTGTGGGGAATTTTTCCCAATGCGATTCGTATGGACTTTTTCCCATGCGAATCGTACTTGGCAGTTTGTACGGCACTTGTATGATTCGTACGGTAAAAAGACAGGATACGAGTAGTACGGGGAAAATTTGTCCAGGATCGGAATCGGCACCATAATATTACTAAAATTTCTTGTGAAGTCCAAACTTTAGAAGAGCATGGCATGTGGAATGCATTAGGTTTATGGGGGTGAGCAGTCTAAATATCGAAACTTTAATTTCGACCTACAATAATATCGAGTTTAGAATATCGAAGGGACAGAATATCGATGTCAAGAATATCTATGGACAGAATATCGACCCTAAGGTAAGTAATATCGATTTTATTTATATCGATGTTAGTAATATCGAAATTAGTAATATCAATATGAAATATATCGATGATACGAATATCCATGTCACTAATATCTATATTTATAATATTACTATGTGTTTTATTATGTATTTAATATGTATGTGTTAATTATTGTTTGTTAAGTGTTCTACTGGTTTAAAAATATATGTATACAATTTTTATATGTTAATAATGGTTTTGTTAAGTTAATTTTGTGTTTTAGTACTGTAGTGGGTTGTGGGTTTATAGGGGAATAGGGTGGGAAGTAATTTAATTATATGAATTTAATTATAAATTTTTGGGAATTATAAATTAATTTTAAATATTTTAGCGTTTAAATTCTGTAGCGGGTTGTGGGTTTATAGGGTAACAGGGTGGGAAGTAATTTAATTATATGAAATTAATTATAAATTATTAGGAATTATAAAATAATTTAAAATAATTTTTGCGTTTAAATTCGTTAGCGGGTTGTGGGTTTATAGGGAAATAGGGTGGGAAGTAATTTAATTGTAATTAAGTAATATATTTATTTATTTATTGGTATTGATAATTATATTATTGTTAAATAAGTATTAATTGGTAATGAATTATTATTAATTGGTAATTAGTTTTTATTAATTGATTAATTGATAATTATGTTAAATGTATTATTTTATTATTTGAGTGTTTTGTGTGTTTATAGGGGAATAGTGTTGGAAGTAATTGAAATCTAATTAAGTAATTAATCAATTTGTTGTTGGGTATTGATAATTAATTAATTGGAGATTAATTATTAATTGGTAAATATTTTAAATTATAATAATTTGGTTATGAAAAATAATTTATTGTTGATTATTAATCAATTGGTAATTAAATATGTTTAAATATTATTTATTGAGATTTCTAATTAATATACTAATAAGTAATTAATAATTGATAAATAATGTGTAATAATTAATAATTTGTGTATAAAAATATGTAATTGTTTAATATTTTTTAATTGGTAATTAGTGTTTGATAATTATTTTTTGGTCTAAAAAATGTAATTGTTCAATATTTTTTAATTGGTAATTAATATTCATTAATTATTATGTATTGGTATTTATTAATAAATTATTGCTAATTAATTATTTATTGGTAGTTATGTTTTTAATAAATATCTATTGGTATTTGTAAGTAATTTTGAGTTATTTAATAATTAAATTATTAATTATTTTAAGGAATTATTTTATTTATAAGTATGCTATTTTTAACTTCTAAGCTATCCAACACTTTCCCAACTGTTGCACTCTCTGGATTTGGAATAGTAATTTTTACCCCTACGCTATCCAACACTTTCCCTGCTGTTGCACTCTCTGGAGTTGGAATAGTAATTTTTACCCCTACGCTATGCAACACTTTCCCTACTGTTGCACTCTCTGGAGTTGGAATAGGAATTGTTACCCCTACGCTATCCAACACTTTCCTTACTGTTGCATTCTCTGGAGTTGGAATAGTAATTTTTACCCCTACGCTATCCAACACTTTCCCTGCTGTTGCACTCTCTGGAGTTGGAATAGTAATTTTTACCCCTACGCTATCCAACACTTTCCCTGCTGTTGCACTGTCTGGAGTTGGAATAGTAATTTTTACCCCTACGCTATCCAACACTTTCCCTTGTGTTGCACTCTCTGGAGTTGGAATAGTAATTTTTACCCCTACGCTATCCAACACTTTCCTTACTGTTGCACTCTTGGGAGTTGGAATAGTAATTTTTACCCCTACGCTATCCAACACTTTCCCTACTGTTGCACTCTCTGGAGTTAGAATAGTAATTTTTACCCCTACGCAATCCAACACTTTCTCTGCTGTTGCACTCTTTGGAGTTGGAATAGTAATTTTTACCCCTACGCTATCCAACACTTTCCCTGCTGTTGCACTCTCTGGAGTTGGAATAGTAATTTTTACCCCTACGCTATCCAACACTTTCCCTACTGTTGCTCTCTCTGGAGTTGGAATAGTAATTTTTACCCCTACGCTATCCAACACTTTCCCTACTGTTGCAATTTCTGGAGTTGGAATAGTAATTTTTACCCCTACGCTATCCAACACTTTCCCTACTGTTGCACTCTCTGGAGTTGGAATAGTAATTTTTACCCCTACGCTATCCAACACTTTCCCTACTGTTCCACTCTCTGGAGTGGGAATAGTAATTTTTACCCTTAAGCTATCCAACATTTTCCTTTCTGTTGTTTTTTTTGGAGCTGGAGTAGTAGTTTTATTGTCTCTGCTATTTAATATTTTTTTTATTATTTTAGCTAATGTAGTATATAATTAATTTTAACAATATTAAAATTAAATGTAATAGTTTTAATTTGTTATATATAATTATTTAATTTTTATTTATGTTATTGTTTTATGTGTGTAATGTTTTTGCAATTGTTATCATTTTTAAATAATGTATAATTTATTAAAATAATTATAAAAACATTATTAAGTAAGTATATATATTATATATTATATGTCTATGTTTAATTAATTTTTTATTAAATTATATTTATTAATTATTAATTTTTAACATTGTGAAATATATTTAATTATGTTTATTTTATTTATAAGTATTATTATGTTTATTTTACATATTTTTTATAACTAAAAAAAAACGATATTTTTAAAAACGATATTTTTGACATCTATATTTTATTTTCGATATTTTTGTACTTACCATGTTGTGGATAGGATGTCGATATTCTTGACATCGATATTAGTGTTGCGATATTTGTGTAGGTCGAATTTCTGACCTTCGAAATTTTGTCAGAGAACCTTTTCTGGGTTAGTGAGATAGGAAAGGGTTTAGCAAGGCTGGTGAATGGTTTGGGAGAGGGAAATCTAAGACCAATTTAACAACTTTAAAATCTTAAATGATTTGTGGAATTGTATTGTTTCTCTTGTCTAAAGTTTTTTGGGTGTCTGTTTTTAAATTGTGAGAGTTGAAGGAAGTGGCCCTTAGGGGCCACCCGTGTTACTTACAACTACCTGCTATGCCTTCCCAAAAATTAAGAGTCGGTCAGACAGTAGAGAATACAAACATACATTTATTAGCAAAACTCTGCAGAGGAGTCCAATTAGACCTGCACCCTGAGATATCTGCAGAGGGACTGGCCCCCCAACAGTTTGCGGTGAGTAATCATTCTTCCCCAAGAAGCCTTCAACCACGCCCACAGTGGAAAGTTATTGGCCTGGGCCGAACATGAACAAAGCAGGCACAGAAGGATGGGCTACCACCTGCTAGATGGGTACATGCTATCTGTAATTCAAGGTCACCGTACTGAATCTCAGCGTCTCCCAACGTGGATGCAGAACTACACACTTGGCTAGGCATGCGAGGGCAGAATGGCCTATTCATTAGTAAGTAGAAAACAGCCTTGAACAGAAGACAAAATAATAACGAAATACAGTTTTCTGCTGAAGCAAGCAATACGAATAATGAGGCCTAGTTCAGACATGGCCTAAGCAGCCTAATACGGATTACGAAATACAAAATGTAGTCACACTGGCTAACCAAAGCTTGCACGTTGCGGGGATAACTCAGTGGGTTGCATAACATGAATACACATATATTTAGCCACACACTGCTAACCTAATATAGCATGAAACGAGTGCATTGCAGGGATGGGATTTTCTAACCTAACAGACCCTCCTTTTAGCATGGGTGGCTAAATGCTTTATTGGGCTATCCGGTAGGGTCTTTACAATTCCAAGTGGGGAGAAAGGAAATGCATAGTCGGTCTAGTGACAGAGGAGAAAAAGGCAGCACATGAGTATCGAAATCCACTTAGTATTAAAAAAATGCCCTTGTCGATGAGCATTATGTCCTGGACCTCCTGCATCATCATAGTAGAGCCCTTATTATCATGTCCTAACAATTTAGGGGTAGTGATAAGCTTGCTCATACAATAGGTGCAACAGGCTGGAAGGCAATTGATGCATAAGCAACATGTGAAGATGACACCTGCAACATCTACTAGCACAAGTAGGATCTTCCAACCCCATGATGTCAGCAGACCCCAGAGCCACCCTGTGAGAGACCATGAACCATTTCCCTGATGGATCTCTGAGGCAAGGTTGTGTAATTTCTGTATGGCAGAGTATACATTAGGGGCATTATCAGGTATGTACACACAACAACTGCTGCAGATGACACGGCAGGCTCCACCCTAATCAGCAAGAATGACGTCTAAAACCATCCGGTTTTGAAGACCAATGAGTCTTGTAGCCTGAAGCTCAACGGTAACATTTGTCAGTATACCTCAGGTAGTATTAATAACTCCCTCAACTACTCTGGCAAGGCGACGGATATTACGGCTACTGAGCATGGGGCCCTAAAACGGCAGAATGCCCTTCAAGATATCAGTAAATTGCTGTAGGGAAGTATCTGTTTGATCTATATCTTCAGGATTGACAACTCTCTTGGCCTAATGCAGATGTAGATCCTTACGCTGCAGCTTATGATCCTTGTGATAATTAGATGGTGCAATGTAAATGGGAGGTAAAAGAAAAGAGACATCACTCCGGCCAGACCATCCCCTGGGAAGCCAAGTATAAACCTGTTCCCCACAAATGAAACATTCATTTGGAGGTGTGAGCAAAGGTGGGCTACTAGTAGTGTGCAAGCGGTGTGTGTAGTTACAACTGCTCTGTCCTACTGGAATGTCCCCTGAACCTTCAACACAGAAACTGGCTGCTGTATTGATCACAGGGACGAGCATGGCTTTGTCTTCAGTTATTTTTCGTTCCTGAAAACATTTAAAGTATTTGGTAACATTAAATTCTTGTAAATCCAACAATTCATTTTTCAGCCAAGTGACATTCTTATTATCCTCAAAAATATTCATACAAGCTTCTGAATGTAGGGTGCCCTCCTTTCCATCTGCCCCAGGTGTATATCCTTGATGTATCACTATATACTCCAAAACTGCTTCTTAATAAGCCTGTACCATATTCATAGTGTTAGCATGATAGTGCATATACACCATAAAAAGCAACTGGAACCAGGCCTCACAGCTACCCAAGTATTACAGGGCCAATGACACTAGGATATCATTCTTATGCATAACTGAGAGAAGTAACTCACACACCTAACAATTTGTGGCATTAGTGGCATTGTGTACCTGATGAAGCATCTGCAGAAAAGCGTTCTGGGCATAAGTCTGTCTATGTCTCTCTTTATGCGGGGCCAGTGTAACAAACGAATGCTCAGGTGGAGCCGGGGTAGTACCTATCAAAGTGTGTACAGGATGCTGTTCTTCTAAATACCACACCACCCCCCACGGTGTTATTGTTACTATGAGAAGGAACTCTACCACTACTACCCTACTCCCAGTAGACCAACTAGCCCACCCAGGACCATTCTGCTGCAATGGTAAGGCCACCAGAGGCTGTTCCTCCATCATGACTGCATGACCAAATGGGTACATAGGGAAAAACCTTAGGAATTGGAGCCACAAAAATACAGCCCATCAGAGGGATACAATTCACCCAGTGTCCTTCAGAGCCACAGTGGTAGGCTCCTATTGTTCATCATTGACGGTGCTATGAAGCACTCCCACGAAGGAGCTGCGTGATCGCAGCACTGGCTGGAAAACAAATCCTCTTCTTTCAGGATAGGGCACCCTCCCTCCTGGGCAAATACCCTCAACGATCCTGCCCAGTGTAAAGGGCAGTGCACCAGTGTAGCTCACTCTAATCTAAAGCAGGTACCTTAGACATAGCACCTACGGCCTAAGCTCAAGTCCTTTCCTAACTCCTGGTCTGTCCATCTGAAGCACTGTCCTTCCGTCGGGCCGCAAGTTCTACTTGGTCACCCAAGGCACTTCTTCATCGAAAAAAAGGGGGGGAAATTCAGGCTCAGCAGGGCATTGAGACTCAGGTGTCCATGCACCAGAAGCTGGAGCATCCCAGGTGGTCCTTATCACTAGGGTCTGCCTCAAGTAAGGCTTCATCGCTTTCTTCGTCTGTCTACGCCCACCTCAATCTGGCATCAGAGAAGGGAACGAAACGGGGCACTCACTCCCCTTCCTGGTCAGCAATGCTATCGAGAACCCACTGATCATATGGAAGTGGTAGAGGTATCCTTTTAACATGCGATGCATGAAACCAGTTCTTCCGGCCGTCAAGCTTCACGGCAGTGTGGGTGGCGAGCATGACAAGCAGGGGCCCCTTCCACCTTGGCTCCAGGCAGTTGTTTCATTAAACATTCTTGACCATCACAAAGTTCCTGGGCTGTAGCTGATGCCCGGGCCCCTCTGGTACTGGTTGCAGCGTGGCGTGAATCTGTTGGTGAATAGATCGGAGATCTTTAGAAAGCTCATACAGATAGTCCACATGTAGGGGGTACTCAATCTCTGAAAAGCGCTTGGGTCTTGGGATGCCCCAGACATTGGCAGGGCACCCGAAGACCACCTCATACAGGGACAACCCTGTTCTAGAATGCGCTATCACTCTGGTAGATAACAAAGCCAAAGGTAGAGCCTCGGACCATCGCAAACCTGTACTTTCTTGAATCTGTGCTAACTTCAGTTTGAGAGTACCACTGTACTTCTCAACCAAACCTGCTGACTGGGGGCGGTTCCTTGCATGAAACTTCTGCTTGATATGTAAGCCTTTACACACCAATTCAATGACTTTTGAATTGAAGTGACTTGCGTTGTCACTCCAGATCACACGTGGCAATCTCTAGCGCGGGAAGAACTCTTTAAGAGTGCCTTCACCATAGCCGTATTCTCTTTAGTGGGGTAAGCCTCAATCCATTTGCTAAATGCATAAATCACTACAAGCACATATTTCAATATGTTAACTCTTTCCATTTCGATGAAGTCCATCTGAAGAACCTCGAAAAGGAAGGAAGGCGGTGCAAAGTTACCTGCGGGTGTAGGAGTACCTATCCAGGATTATGTTTCAGACAAATGATGCAGTGTTTCACTAGGTGTGTGGCTACCTTGGAGATATTATCGTTCTGCCATACTGGGTCCAGTAGCTTACATATTCCCTTGGCACTAATATGTGCTGGGCCGTGAGCCATGGTAACAACGGGGAGCACATACGCATTAGGCAGCAACCATTGCTGCTTCCCAGACAAATCAGTCCTTTACCCATCCTGGTCCAAACGCCCTGTCTTATCAGGGAGCGTCAATGCTGACAACAGTCTATGTATCAATGGACCATGTTGTATGCGCAACCCATGGGAGGTCAAGAACCCTCTCTCCGCCCAGAGGCGCCCAAAATTAATTGCCACCCTGAAGGCATACTGGCTGTAGAAATTAACAGTCAGTCCCTCACTCAACTCGCAAACCCTAAGGAGAGCAACCAGCTCTGCAGCTTGGGCCAATTGGTATGGGATACGGGATGTCTCAACTACAGTGTGTAACGTTGTGATTGCATAAGCTGCAGTGGTCGTGCCATATGGTAGTTTGAAACAATAGCCATCAACATATAGTTCCCCTTGCGGGTCAGATAAGGGAAAATCAGTCAGGTCTACCCCTCCCTTCGTTTCTTCCTCAGTCCGAAATAAACAATCATGGTGATCATTGTCCTTTTCTTCTGAAGGGAGGGGTAGCAACGTGGCTGGGTTCAGAGTAGCAAATCTTTTGATGGTAATGTGCGGAGCAAACAAAGTTAGTTCATATCCAGTTAGACACGCACTAGTAAGGTGCTGCGTCTTTGTCTTATTCAATAGCGTATCTACAGCATGAGGTACCATTACTGTGAGATCAGTAACAAGGATGAGCCCTGCCAATTGTCTGATAGAAACTGCCACCGCCACGGCAGCTCTCAGGCAGCTCGGAAGATCACTGGTGACGTTGTCAAGAATAGCAGAGAAATAGGCGCAGGGTCTCAGCTTACCACCAAAACCTTGTGTTAGAACAGAAAGCGCGCAACCGTCCGCCTCGTGTACGTAGAGCACAAAAGGCTTCTGGTAATCAGGAGTACCTAGCACAGGAGCAGAGCAAAGCGCAACCTTTAATGGTTTGAAAGCTTGCTGGCATACAGATGTCCAAAGCAGGGGTTTATGCACTTCTTTGGTGGTCAAGTAAAGGGGGGTTTTGTTAATAGAGAATAGTTAGGGATCCAATTATGACATTACGAAGTTATACCAATGAACGTGCGTACCTCGCATTGGGTCCTAGGAACAGGCATATTAGTAATAGCAGCTATGCATTCAGGTGCTAGTCTGTGACCCTCCTTTAACAGTAGGTGACTTAAATAGGTGACCTCCTGTCGGCAATATTGAAATTTTGAAAGTGACACCTTGTGACCATGGTGTGCCAAATGCAACAGTAATTTAACCGTTGCCTTTTTACAACCATCTTCAGTGTCTGAAGCCACAAGAAGGTCATCAACATGCTGCAACAGCACATTACCAGGAGGAAGCTCCAAAGAATCCAATTGAGTTTTCAAAGCTGGGCTATAGATACTAGGACTTTCTGTATAGCCTTGTGGAGCACAGCAGAATCTAAAGCTCCTTCCGACTATTGCAAATCCAAACAGATATCTGCTGTCTGTATGGATTGGAATGCTAAAGAAAGCATTTTTCAGATCGATCACAGAAAAGAATTTGGGGGAATCATTGTCAAAATATTGGTAATGTCAGGAACTACAGTGTACTGAGGAACCACTATTTTGTTCACATCTCTCAGGTCTATTACAAAGCGGTAAACATCAGGGTGAGCATCAGAAGAATCCAAGGGTGCCTTTTCAAGAATAGGAAGAATAGGGCTATTACACACATTCGCCGTTGTCTCCTCAGCCACACCAGACTTAATCAAATCCTGTATTATTTGCAATAAGGTCTTTTCTCCAGCCTGGGATATTTTGTACTGGGGACTATGTGGCAATACAGCATTGTCTTTGATCTGTATAGAGACCGGTGGGAGCTAGAGTAACCCCACATCTATGTCTCCTGTAGCCCACAGTGTGTGTGACACATCTTTAAACTCAGCGGGAGGGAGGCATCCTTTGCGAGGCACTGTTTAGCACAGGCCCCTTGCAGTCCAATAGTCATGTAAACACCATCTGGAGAACAAAACATTGTCAACCTTTTTACAAAGTACAATCCCAACAAATTCTCCCCACAATTTGACGTCAATAGAAATGGTGAATCAACGGTACAGGGGCCAATAGTCAAAGCAAGAGGTTTGGAAATGGGACTAAAGACCGGAACGCCTGTGAAACCCACCAAAACATTGTTTTGGCCAGACAGAGCTGCCCCCGGGACCAGTGAATGGGAAACAGAGCTATTCACAGCTCCTGTATTAACTAAGAATTTCTCGGTGGTACCTTCTAAATCCGCAGTGACATAGAGTCTGTGCTGGTCTACAGGCACTGGAACTGATCCCTTGCCCTGTCCCTGGCTGTCCTAGCTGTGAGACATCCCTGTCACTTCGTCCATGTCATAGTCATCATGATAGTACTGTCTCCCTCGAAGGTCATCAAAATAGTTCCCACTCTGTCTATTAGACGATGTATTCTCTGCTCGCATCTCCCCACGGCCTCCTCCTCCACGTCCTCTAAAACCCCGACCTCTGGGGGCCCCACCTTTCTGCAACAACTCTGGACACTCATTCCGCCAATGTCCCTCCAGCTTGCAATATGCACATTAGTTGAGCCCAATGGGTGCACTTGAAGCACCACCCCTGTTAGAACGGGGCAGCTGCTGGGTTGGACCTAAACCTCTTCCTCTTCCATTTCCCCTCGCAACTTGCTGCATCAACACCCTCGCTTTCAGCTCTTTTGACTTTTTTCTCCACTTTCTCCTTCTCCTCATTCTTTCTATGCTCGTAGTACTGTGCCATACTCAATATTACTGATGGGGAAGAGGTGCTCCAAGTGCTTTCTGAAGCCTGCATCCCTGGTTGCAATCTCAGGAAGCAGGTTTTTAACAAATCTGCTGACAAACAACTGGAGACCACCTTCCAATGTCCTGACCACTAAAATCAAGAAATACTCCTTCAAACCTAGTGAAGAAATCATACACACTCTCGTCCTTCTTCTGACAACATGCAGTCAACTTGTCCCAATCCACCCGCCTCGGCCGGATAAGGGAATGTCTCTATGTGATAATGCGACCAGGTAAGGCCAATATCTCCGCCCTTTGCTTGTCGCCAGGTTTGCGTTCCTTATTCCACGCCCTGATCTGATCCCATGTTCCTCCCAATTCCACTGCATGATCCTGTGTATGAACCTGCCTCCATATATCTACCAGCACCAACAGGCCGAAGAACAACTCCATATCAGCTAACGTCATCACCATGGAGGAGGCTGCCTCTGTCAACTCTTTGTAGTACGCAGTGGGTTTTTCCGAGGGTCCGGCAACTGACCTTTAAGGGATATTACCTCACTTCTCTTCCAAGGAGTGTAGATCCACTGTTCCTGAAACCGAGCATCGACTCGTCGCCTAATTACAGTAGTCGTGGAGTTGCGTAGTTCTGGTATTTCAGGATGGTACATGGGATGGACCTCCTTCATGGGGTACTGGGTCACCATTGTCGAAATCTTTTGGAGCAATCTGCCTCAGTAACCCACCAATGTCGTCACATTGCTAAAAACCTAATTGGGAGCCATACCTGTAGCATATACTCTGTCCCGTATGTCATATATAATCTGCGGTGCAACACCCTATAAACACTGCTCCCACAGCCCTATCAGCATGACCGACATGCACTTAAGGGCATGCTGCTGTATGAAGGGGGCATAATCTTCCATCACGCTCCACACATCTTCAACACTTTAGATCGGATTCCGGACCCACTGAGCCACCATTTGCTTCTCCTCATCACCCACAGCAGAACGCACCAACACTTTCTCCACTGCAGTCTCGTGCTGCCCCCCAATTCCCTTTATATATCCCACGTGCAGGGGTCTCGCCATTCGCTAATGCTTGGGGTGTCATACTCGAGGGAGAAAGAGCAGATGAGGAGACAAGTATCATCATGAAAGGAGACAGTGCTGTAGGAGTGAAAGGGGGTGTAGCAGCAGATGCAGAATCAGTAGACGGGACAGGAGGGCTAACGGCTGCCGCCCCTGGTACTTACGTGAGCAGAGAGGAAGCAGGCGGGGCTGGGACCGAAGCAGTTTGACTAGAGGCAGAAGCACCAGGCAGAGCAGTACCAGGGGCCGGGGTCTGAGATGTGGGGATCTGTGGGTATATTCACTCAGGAGCATAAGGTGGAGGATGGCGAGAATCCAATGGCTCTTCAATGAAAGCATCACCTTCCTCTCTAGTAACATAGCATTTATCAGTCTGCAATGAAATCTTTCTATCTGAACATTCTATGCCTTTCTCTATCTTTTCCCTTTCATAGGCCACTGCTTTCTGTGTTATTATTTGTGGCTGTCTCTTCCTGGCCTCTTTCTCTGCTCTCATACGCCGTTGCTTAGCCTATTTCTGCCATACTCTTAGATAATCAAACATCAACTGCCTGCTCTTTTTAGCGAACAATTTGTCCTGCAAGAAATTTCTGTTCATCGAACGAGCCAGGAAGTGGCCACTGTAACTCAGCATTGTCCCTCATATATTTATTCCACAATGTGCTAAACATAATAGGGCCAATACCGTGCTTGACGTATACATCAAAGTTTGTGGGACCCTCCGGAGGTGCAGGCTGGCTCTCTTCCAATCGAGCCTCAGTAAAACAACACCAACATCCAAAACACCCCAATCTACTTAGACAAGGCATCTTAATAAGACACATGCACTGTCTCTAACGGACAAGTATAACACCTACAACAGCATTAAAAGAAAAGATCAATAATAAAGATTGCTCAAGAACCAAACCAAAACTGTCCGAAGACCGTTCCCTGCAGTCCGGAAACTGTACCAAGTTCAAGAAGACAGGCTCTAGCCCCAGATCTTTTCAAACACTGACCAAATTACCAGTGGGCCTGGCAGATTGTTTGTGAACAGTCCCAGACCTTTTCAAGAGCGGGCCAAATTTCCAGTTGGTCTGGTAGGCTGCTCACAAACACTCCGTGTCTTTTAAAAGGGTCCGCAAACCCACCAAGTTCAAACCAAGACAGTCCGAAAACCGTACCAAAACACAGCCCGTCGGCTCGTGCTGTTCAAGCAAGGCAGTCTGAAAACTGCACCTAGACAGTCCGGAGACTGTACCAAGATTCAGCCAATAGGCTCGTGCCGTTCAAGAATGGCGCCATTTTTACCAAGAATCAAATCACTCACCTGGTACACACAGGTCGAGTCAAATTATTCTCGACTGTCGACTCTTCGGACCAAAGAGTCAGCTCCAAGGTTTCGCCTTCTCAGGACCCCTGCCGGTGACCACTAGATGAGGAGTCGCCCGATTAGACAGGTGGGGCAGCTGCGAGAACCAAGCTCGATCGTGTGGGGTACCCCGATCCACCCGCCCGACCGGATGCCACCTTGCCCCTGCAACCCGATTACAGGTGAGTCGGATCACCTTGAGGGGTCCCGGTTCAGGCACCAACTGAAGGAAGTGGCCCTTAGGGGTCACCGCCTTACTTAAAACCACCTGCTATGCCTTCCCAAGAATGAAGAGTCGGTCAGACGGTAGAGAATGCAAACACACATCTATTAGCAAAACTCCGCAGAGGAGTCAAATCTGACCTGCACCCTGAGATGTCTGCCGAGGCACTGGCCCCCCAACAGTCTGCAGTGAGTAATCATTCTTCCCCAAGAAGTCTTCAACCAGGCCCACAGTGGAAAGTCACACTGGCTAACCAAAGCTTGCACGTTGTGGGGATAACTCAGTGGGTTGCATAACATGAATACACATGGCGTATATTTAGCCACACACTGTTAACCTAATATATAGCATGAAACAAGTGCATTGCAGGGATGGGATTTTCAAACCTAACAGAGTTAAGGTAAAAGAAGTTAATTAAAGTGAAAAAGATTTCAAAATGGACAATGTCAAAGATCATGTTTACAATCTAAGATTCATGGAGGAGTCAACCCAGAAGAAGCAAAAAGTGATGCAGACTGTCATATAATTCCAGATTAGTTTAACCTAATTAAGTGTGTGTTTTAGTAATTATAGAATATTCAAAGGTTTAAAAAAAAAAGATTTTGTGGGCTGTTTGTATGCGCATCATTAACAATGGTCAGAATGTTATTTCACACTTCATTACACATTTATATACTGATATGATATGTTAGAAATTGGGTTTTTGGTTGGCAGAGCCAGGCACCCTGTCCAGGTTGGAACAACACTCCTAGTCAGGGTAAGTCACCACACCCTAAATTATTCTGTGCTCACTCTCTGGTAGTTTGGCACAGAACAGTCAGGCTTAACTTAAGATGCAATGTGTAAGGTATTATGCAATACTTCAAACAGTAACATAGTGAAAACACTGAAAGAAGACTCCACACTGGGTGAGAAAAATAGATTATATTTTTATGAGCAACACAAGAGCAAAATATCAAACATCTAACAAGCATAACTAGAGTTATTGATTTTTACAGATTAAATGAAATTACAGTGCTTAAAAGCTTGTAGCATCAGTGGGAGCTATCTTGTCCTACTAGAGCGGAGCAAATCCAAAAGTTCAGACCAACCGCGACAGAACGCGGGTCAGATACAAGGACCAGCCTTGGACGACTGAACAGTACCTTAGATGCGTTGTCAATGGACCCAAGATGCGGGAAGCAAAAGGGGATGTGTCGTCTACGAACCGCAGAATTGAAAGTGCTGCATCAACGGCAAGCCACGCAAAGTTGGAGATACGTTGGAAAGCGGGGATGATGTGCCACACAGTGGGCAATGCAGTATATGTGGGTCTCACAGCAGCAGTGATGTGGGGGAGTCAAGGGAGATGTCCCAGTTCCAATTGGTACAGCTGCATTGATGCTTGGGTTCTGGTTGTACCAGCACATTATACCCATTCCCAAGGGTCCATAACTGGATTGGCACCACTTGGCAGGGCAATACTTTTATCAAGCACAGTCCAGGTGATGTTGCAGGATTTAGAACAGGGTGTAAGCCAGCAAACCCTTGGAGTCACTCTGGGTTCAAGTAAGATGGGTATAGTCCTTCTTCAGTCAGGGCAAAGGGTAGCAGGCAGCAGGGTAGCACAGCAAAAAGCAGTTCTTTAAGAGCAACAGTCCTTTTAGCAGCACACCAATCCTTCCTCCTGACAGAGCTCTTCTAACGTCCAGTAGTGTACTGAAGGGGTAGACACAGAAGCTCAGTTTTTATACCCAGGGGTGCCTTTGAAGTGGGGAGACTTCAAAGAGAGGATTTGCAGCACATACACATCATCACCCCCCAGTACTGGCTCCAGAATAACTCCAGAAGGAAAAGGACACAGCCTATTCAGGTGTACGTAGCAGTTTCTTCCTCCTTTCCTGCCCAGGTCCCTTTGAGTGTGGCTGTCTAGACGTCACCCACCCCAACGTGTATTCGAGACATGATACAGGCACAAAGAGCTAAGAGCAGAAACATGCCATCTTTCTAAAAGTAAATTGAAACAGCTGGCGTGCACTCAATATATACTCTTGCTTACTACTAAACCAAATTATACTGGGTGTGTTCTAATTTGGTGTGCATCCCCTGTGGTGGTTCCACACTGCCACCAATTCAAAATGAAATAGAGACCAGAACTAGATGTTCTAGACAGTGGCCGCACTACCAGTATTACTCAAAACTGAGTGTAGTCGACTTGTTGTGTCTTATTATACATTATTGGAGACACTTCCTAAAACAGTAAACCAAATATAATATGCAGTTTACAATGTACTCAAAACAGTCCGATTAAATGAAACCATGTAAAATAAGTCTTCTTCTTGCTACTGTGTTGTTTATTCACACTGTTCTTGGAGATCCAAATTCCAAAGACGTGGCATGATAATTCAAACAACACATTGCAATAACGCCATAACTGGTACGTCTATAGCTCATCCCTGGTCGGGCAAACAGATCAAGTTTCATTTCACAGCCAACTGTAACACACAAAACGTTATATACGCAATACGATGCCCTTGTGGCTTGTATTACGTTGGGAAAACAGAAAGATCTTTAGGGACCCAAATCACAGAGCACAAGACCAGGATTCGGACCAGGACAGTGAGTTCACCACTGGCAAGTCATTGGTGTGAAGCTCACCACACCATAGCTCAACTAAGATTCAGTGTGATAGAAGTTGTACAGTCACACAAAGATCGAGACATGTCCAGGTACATCACACAGAGGGAAACATTTTGGATAAGTTTCTTAGATACCGTGGGCCGAGGGGCTTAAATGATAAAATTGAGTTAGCTTGCTTCTTATAGTATCTGTTTGTGATAGCTGACACACAAATTAGAACTTAGCCTGAGGAGACAGTATTGCTAGCTATGTGTAAACTTAGGACGGCACATTTTCTTTTTTTTCATTCTATTCTTTTTTTCACTTTATTTTATTGACCAGGTACACCCACAGTTTACAGTGGTTTAGGATTTTTTGAGCAACAGACTGGTTCCGTATGTCTAGTATTCAGAGGTAGCATGCTAGATTGAACAAACTTTCAACAACACTTTAATGACAAAAATGTATACTTTGTTGTTTTATGATTAATGATGCATTCATTTATTTACATATTTAGCATTTTTGCATATCATAACAGTCTTGAAATTATATGTTATGACATCAGCAACGAGCATATGTTTTGTGTACAATGGATGCTATTGATACATATTGTCATCCTTTACCATTTCAGTAGTGTGCAGTTGTATTCACATGAACAACAATGCATAATCATTGTACAGCTCACAGTTATATTGATGTTTATTTTTCTCCAGTGTTACATTATGCTTCTCTTTTCCTTTCCGCATATGGCACACTAACATCATTAACATTATTGACTAACATTGAACTCATCTTCACTCTCTTCCGGCATAATAAACCTTTTCAACATGGCCGCCTGTCACGGTAGCACCTAGTATAGTCCTTCATTTAGGTTCATGACACCAAAGGGAGTACGTATAAGCTAGTTCCGGTTGTTTTCATTCTTCAACCGTTACTTTACATGGGGCGTCCATCTCCGTTTATTTGGATCATTGCACGCTGTGATATCCAGCTCACAACAGGTAACCCAGCAATTTTTAACACTGACACTCGCCACCCCTCGTTCACTTTATCATACTGATTGCGTGTTTTTTCCAGTTAGGTCCTTGCAGATAACTGATGGTTTCCGGTTACCTTGAGGTTACAATCAGTGCATTCAGCTTAATATTATCGTTTTCTTTCCTATGAGGACATCGCAAACAGCACATGCGATTATTGAGTAAGCTGCAGATTTTCGGCGCTCACACGTCTGGTGAGTGTCTTTTTACGATCAATCAGCTCTCTCATTATGACAGATATGCTTGGAGGCTTATTGCAATATTAGGCGCTTATCATCCATCTTGTCGTTTATTTCACAGACTTTTTGACTAGTCGTGACAGATATCAACCGAGATTGGAATTCTTTTAGAGTACGAGGATTTATTTTAAGGTAGAGTAGGCTTGGGCACAATACTCAGCATGTAAGGTGATTGGCACTTCTAACACACAGGGAGGTTTGATCACTATGTTTTACCGTCCATCGCACAACGCAAGCGTCTTTTCTCCTCACGCTCATTCCTTGGCTAACTATGACCGCACATTTCATTTATTTTGTTTTATCTCGCAGTATTTCTAACCCCTTTTGTGGCACAGAGGCCTTCCATATTAACCTTGTTCTTTCAGCTCATCTTCTTGAGTATATTTCTGTTCGATATATACAACACAGTAAATGGATTTAATTTTGCTTGTAGATATCCCTTGAGGAAGGGTGATGTATGCACCCGAAATGCATTGGGAATAACCTTTGAGTCCCGCCGTACTGTTCAATTCATTGTTTGAATTCTCTTGCCACGTCTTTGGAATTTGGATCTCCAAGAACAGTGTGATTAAACAACACAGTAGCAAGAAGAAGACTTATTTTACATGGTTTCATTTAATCGGACTGTTTTGAGTACATTGTAAACTGCATATTATATTTGGTTTACTGTTTTAGGAAGTGTCTCCAATAATGTATAATAAGACACAACAAGTCGACTACACTCAGTTTTGAGTAATACTGGTAGTGCGGCCCCTGTCTAGAACATCTAGTTCTGGTCTCTATTTCATCTTTCTAAAAGTGGCATTTTTAAAAGGGTAATGATAAATTTGACTTTACCAGTAAACACGCTTTACCATTACCATTCCAGTGATATGAAACATGGCAGATCTACTCCTTCTCAATTAGCAATTACAGCGTATAAAGTGTAATAAGGAATTTCCAATGTTAACCTATTAGAGGGGTAGGACTCACAGCAGTGAAAAATGAATTTGGATGTTTTTTGCTACCAGAATATGCAAAACTTAAAAGTACATGTCCTACTTTTTGATGACACATCCTGTCCTATGGCCTACCTAAGGACTACTTTAGGGGTGACTTATATGTAATAAAAGGGAAGTTTAAGGCTTGGCAAGAGGTTTTAAATTCCAAGTTGACATGGCAGTGTAAACTGCATACACAGGCTTGCAGTATCATGCCTGAGAGATGTTTAAAGTGCCAGTTGTATGGATGGCACAATCAGTGCTGCAGGTCCACTAGAATCACCTAATTTACCGGGACTGGGCACATGTAGTACACTCTACTAAGGACTTCTCTGTAAATTAAATGTGCCAGTTGTGGATAAGTTAATCAAACCATGTTTGAGGAAAAGAGCACATACATTTTAGCACTGGTGAGCAGTAGTAAAGTGCTCGGAGTCCTAAGGCCAACAAAAATTATTCAGTAAATTTGGAGGCGAGCAGGCAAACAGTTTGGGAGATGGCCACCCTAAGGGGATTCCTAGAGATGCAGCTGCCCATGTACTTGGTCAAAAAAAAGATGTCAGCGCAGAGCGCAGGGTGACATTCAGATCCTCTTTAGATTCTTTAAAAGGTATAGCGCAGATATTGTCTTCCCTCTGCGTCACAGAAGCTTCTAACATTAACTAGAAATTTGGGCAGCTGCCTCTATTGGAATCCCCTTTGGGGATCCTTTCTTGAACTGAGTATTTCCTACACGCTGAGCTATGCTTGATCCATTTTATGACAACACCCAGGCTTGGAGGAGTTTTACTTCCACAACTGATTTTAGGCCGTCTTGGACTCAGGCTGTTCACCCTTGTAGAATCCTGGTGAAGACCTGCTGTGATGTTCTACAATGAACACATACCCACATGGTCGAAAGTTGACGATACCATTGATGATCCATATACATGGCCAACAAGCCTCGAGAATGGGCCAATAATAGCATAGACTACTGAAGTTCAGCATTTGACATTTGAAAAAACTGACATTTTTCCACTGTACTTTTTGTATTTTAACATATTGGTGCTAGACTCATGTGTCTACACTGTGCCACGTTGTCACTAAGTAACTCTTTTATGTGTTTGTAATTTTTTGTGTAACAGCCATATATATGAGACTTAACTTCTCTGATAGCTGTGTATACTTGGATGCATGACTGTGAATATACTGTCACTACATTCTTGGTGTGGTGTATCTAATCATTGGTAGATTCTGTGTAAGCCTGATGTCAATTGACACAAGTTTAGACTTGTACATCGTTTTGTGGATACGTTGTGGGTCCCTATCTATAGGTATCATATTCAAGCACCAGTATCACACAAAGAAATTATAAATCTCTGTAGTTTTATATAATTGTGTACCCAGGTCAGTAGGACACAGGGCAACCCTGTTATTATTAATGGCATTTGGAATAGTTAAGCATGAAAAAGTCCTCTTTACCATTTAGAAACAGTCTTTTGAGCAAACAATCACATGAGAAAATACAGACTTGCTTGACACACGTAATACACAGAAGGGCACGGTTCTTTCTGTCTTCTGTGTACGTTTTAAACAAAGTTTAATGAGCATCAATTTTAAAGATAAATAACATTGAAGTATTATTTTTATAATGTATTTAAATGTTAAAAGGACCAATACTAAAATCAATAATATTGATATTATATCTATTTACCCACGTTTTCTCAGGTACCACCAAGCACTGTCAATACTTCCACCATTGCATCCATATTGGTTGTTTATATCGCAAGAAATCAGATTTTGCGGAGAAAGATTATCTTTGAAGATTCCATTGGAGTGGATGGCAATTCGATCTGCGGCAACACCTGTTTTTGAAAAAACACAAGTCAAAGATGATATTGAATTTAATGTGATTGCTACTTGAATCACATACACTGTAAAATTGATCAATGAATGTTTCATACAGGGCTCAATTCCAAGGCACCTCAAGCACAGTAAATCAAATTCAAATTCAAAATTCCTTTATTCGAAATGTAAAAACATTGTCATAAAAGTACAATAAGAACATATTAAGACATCATAAATGACATAAAAATGTAAAAGGAATGATAATGAACATAATTTTAGTGTAGGAGCAGCCCATATCTGATTCATTTGGCGGAGAGAAAAGATACATGGCATAGGAGGGGACATTTATCATCTATGGCTGCATAGAAGCCCTTGTTATTACAATCTTTTTCAGGTAAAAAGAAACCACTGCGATGGCTAATGGGCTGTCTAAAGCTTTCATTTTAAGGTAAGCTGCCCTGCAGGAACGTAGTCCCCAGGATTTGAGCAATGGTTTCAAATAATTAACCCTTTGCAAATGGTAATACTTGCAAAATAAAGTGCAATGGATATTAGATTGTAATGACAGACCATCACATGGGCATTTCTCCAAGTTTTTCGACCAACAGTTCTGATTAGGGAATGTCAACAGTCTAAAAAAGATATCGGTAGGAAAACGAGTCACAAGCATACGGGAAAATGGGGAAGGAATTAAGGATAGATATTGTTGCATCCCTTCAGTAGTGGTGGAGAGTTGGTACTCCAGCACGGTATGCTTCGAATTTTCAACGAGCCAACGGCGGCTAGCCAGATGAGTGGCGACTAATCGCTTTAAGGTAACTCTAGGTATGTTGTTTAATGTAGAGGGATCAGTGAAAAATTCTGGGTGCCCTATTTCACGTGACAAGTTTCTAACGTAGTTCAACCATTTGAGGCGGTCAGCCCCATTCAAGCTGAGACAATCCATAATAATTTCCCTATTAAAGTGTGTTTTGGGAGTGGTCCAAACTTTGTGCCATACAATAATAGGAGCAGATTTTATAATGTCCGTGATATATGTCAAGCCAAGTTCATGATGTAATACTAAAACAGAAGTACCACGTGGGGTGGCCAGGAGGTAGCGCAGGAATAAATTCTCGGCGCGCTGTATGTGAACTGCCTGATCAATTCCCCAGATCCCAGATCCGTATATGCCAGTCGAGACACACTTGGCACGATAAATCTGTGATAGGGGGGTGATTGGACGTCCCCCCAGTTTTTTTGAGAAGTTGATCAAGGCTCCTATGGCTTTAGAAAATGCAGCTCCTCTAGCTTGGGCGGCAGCCCGCCAGGAGCCCTTCTTCTCGAAAGTAATGCCCAGGTAGGGAAACCTGTCAACACTTTCAAGCTTACTGCCGTTTATAAAAACGGAGCATTGTCTTTTCCCTATTCCCAGGCCACAAGACATGGTAAAAGTTTTTGACGCATTGATTTTTAAGCCTCTCTGTGACATGTACTCAGTAAAATCATTTACTGCTCTTTGAAGGCCCATGCGGGTCTGTGACATGATTGCAGCGTCGTCCGCGTAGAGCAATATGGGTAAAGGTTTCCCGTTGATGATGGGGTAGTCGTGATAAATTTTATTAAGATACTTGCCGACAGAATTTATGTAGAGAGTGAAGAGTAAGGGGGCTAAAATGCATCCCTGCCTTACGCCTCGTTTAATGGAAAACCTATCCAAACACTCTCCCTGTCTGCCATATCTGACATGTGCTGATGCTCCCCTATAAAGCTCTTTAATGAATGCGAGGATAGGGGGCTCTATACCAATCTCAACAAGGGATTCCCAAAGGAGCTCATGGTCGACGCAATCAAATGCAGAACTAAGGTCTACAAAAGTCACAAAAAGGTTCCCTTTTTTTGCTTGGGTGTACTTGGCAATGATAAGGGTCAAATTCAAACCTTGCTCAATGGTGCCTCTACCTTGTCTAAAACCGTTGTGTAATTTTGAAATTATATCTTGTTCGCCCAACCAATCATGAATCCGGTTTAAAATAATTCGCCCTGCGACTTTCATTAGAGAGTCGAGCAATGAAATAGGGTGATAATTAGAAGGGTTGTTCCTATCACCTTTCTTAAAAATTGGGACAACGACCGCTTCAGGCCATGTGTCAATAAAACGTGTTTTGTTTAAAGAGTTTAAAACGTTGGTAAGTAAAGGAGCCCACAGGTCCAACTGTGATTTAAAAACATCAATAGGTACACAGTCAGGACCAGGAGCCTTCCCAGAGGGACTTTCTTTCAGTGCCGTAAGCACCTCAGCGCATTCAAAAGTGAGATCTAAAAGAAAAAGGGTGGGGGCATCTAACTCTTTATAATGGTTATGATAAAGGTCCAGACTATCTGTTGGCGCTGTTTGATCGTATAGTGTGCCGAAGTGATTAACCCAGGTTTCAGCGGTTATAGCCATCTCAATCTTCGCAGCCCGTGTGCACTGCAGGAAAGGAGCATTGACCGCTTTCCAGAAGGCGGTATTGTCCCTGTTATTGGAAGCTTCCTGTAAAGCTAGCCAGGCCTCTGCTTTTAGCTGTTTCGTTCTTACCACCCGTGCTGCACGGTATTTTTGTCTGGCTTGCCGTATTTCCAGCTGATTTCTAGGTTTGATTTTTAAAGTAGTTTTTAAGTGTTTCAGAGCTTTTGAACAGGACCTGTCAAACCAACCTGTGCTGCCTTGTGAGGTTTTCCTCGGTGCCCTAGAGAGTAAGTTCTTAATCTCTGCCAAAATGATGGAGAAGGCATGCCTAATTGCCTGAGGGCTTTCTTGGGTGGACAGGCATATCTGTAAATGCTCATATGTGTTATTAATCAAAGAGTTAAGAAACACTGGAGGAACTACTTTGTCCCATTTAAGATAAAACCCCGTCGTAGATCCTAAAGTGAGTGGCGGGGTATGGGGCAAATTTACCCTTGGATCGTCATCAGCAATTATAGTTAGTTTAAGGGTCACCGCTAATGGGTAGTGATCACTAATAGCACAGTCCAACGTCTCCCAGTTTGATATAAACTCTGAATACCTAGTGGATATCAAGGTATAGTCAATTATAGAGTGGCAGCCTCTCCCATTAAAAGTAGGTTTAAAACACTTCGGTGGATTACACAGCTCATTCATATAGGATAAATTAAAATAGGATATTAAGCCGTTTCGAAGGTCGCCTAGTTTAGTATGCAAAAAATGGGAGGTGGTGTCAACTCTGATAGATTCCAGGCCACAAGTACCTCCATTGCTTAGTGGACACAGAGAGCAATTAAAGTCACCTACCCAAATGAGCAGCATGTCCGTTTGAAGGTGGGACTCAACTTTAATTAAGTCTTCTTTTAAGCCATTAAGGACCAGGTCGTAACAAGAACTAGAGATGTTATTGTAAAAGTTTACCAGAGTGATGTTTTTACAACGACTGCCTTTTAAAGAAATAATCTGATAATTATCAGTCCCAATAAAATTTGTATGTAACATTCCGGATTGTACGGATATGTAAGTCACTAATCCGCCCCTATTCCTGCCGTGTGAGCTAGGGAGTGCTGGGGTGTGTAGGGTCTTATATCCTAAGAGATGGAGTTCATTAGTATTCCATGTTTCCTGTAAGCAGATAATGCTAAAAGTGGAAACAATTTGGACCCATAAGGGGTTCGTCAATTTGTCGTGGAGACCTGCCACATTCCAAGACAATAAGCTTTCGTGCGAGGAGCTCTTTTTAATGCCGGTGTTACCGCTCATAGCACTCTTGGGGTGCTCAGTGGTATCCTGTAACTGGCAAGAAGCTGAAAAAACTAAAGAGCGTAATGTTTCATTGATCTGATGTTGATTCAGAGATGGGTTAGAAATTAAACCATCACTTAATGAACTATGCTCAAAGTTTAAGGGGTGGGAATCAGTGGGTATTTTTATCTTTGTATCAAATTTACGGGGACTCGTAGAGATAATCTTATGATGTAAAGGATCAATGTCTGAAATGATTTGGGGAAGACTCCGAGTGACAGTTTTGCTGGTCTCATTTTCCGCATTTGGGAGTCAGTCTAAGTCGTCCAAGCCGGAAAGAATGGCATATCTGTTTGAGGTTGGGAGAGACGAGTGCAGAGGTTCTACACTGGCCGTGATTAATGGATGTAATTTCGGGGAGTTTAACAGGAGGGAGCGAGGGTAAAAATAGCTTAGGGCATGTGTCGAAATGCCTACACCACTAAATGGGGTGTACCAATCTACAATATGACGCAGTATTCTGCGGTCTCTAAAATTTATAATGATCACGTCTCCCTTGATGTCCTTTGGTCTATAACCCACCCATCCCAGTCTTCGTACATGGAGTATTTCCCCATTGATGTCATTGGGAAGTGGCCTATTTTTACTCAGCCAATGGACCACCTTGTTTTTAAGCTCCTGATATCCCTCTGATTTACCCGTGACCAATTCAGGAACGCCAGGGAGTATCACCACATATGGAGCTGCTTCTGGAGGCAGATCAATATGATCGGTCATTCCTTCCTTACCAAGCTGGTACGGCTGTATGTTAGCATTATCATGATGGTAATCTGCAGATTTGTGCATTTGCATGACTCTAGAGTGGTTTTTGCCAGGAACGCTATTCTCCAATATAGTCGTAGCGGCAGGTGAATTTGCCCTTCTAGGTGATAGTGTTAGCTGACTTAATTTTGGATCCGATGAAATATGCCCAGTGTTTAAGGAATGAGTAGGATTTTTTGCAAAGTTGGTGTTTAAGTCCCTATTGGGTGCAGTAAGTAAAGCAATAGATGTTTCCAGGGATGTTAGCTGAATGGCGATGTTTTTAATTCTCTCCACTAATGGGAAAAGTAATGATTTCACTAGGTGCTCAATATCAGATTATAGATTGAGAGAATGTGGCGCGCATGTCTGAGTATGTTCTTGCAGAGAATCTGCGGATATTGAGGTCAACTTGGTTTGGAGAATGGACTTAGGGGGAGGTATATGAAAGGTTTTCCTTTGTTTTGTTGTTTGCAAAATTGGGTTAACAGGAGTTTTGGTGATACTAGGTTTACTCCTGGAAGCCTTTTTCTTTGTCTTCCTTACGCTTTTAATTGGGATCTGATCCTCAATTGAGTTGTCAGTTATATATTGAGTATCTGGAGTATGCCTAGTATTAACCTTGGCAACAAGGGATGAATCTGTCGCATCGTATGACTGCGAGATAGGGTCCATGCCAGATGCAGAGTCCGTAGCTGGGATAGGAATCATGGTGGGTGATACAGCGTTCACAATATGACCTAGAGATGAACGTTTTTGAAAGAGTGGTTCCAGGGACAAACGACGTTCAGTTATTGCTATCTCCTGCTCTAAAACTGTAGCAGCCCTGGTGATAAAATGGTCTAAAGTCCCCCTGACTGAACCCCCCACCAGGGATTTCCTACTTTGAGTTAGACGGGTAGTCATGGTGTAACAATAAGAAGCAGCGCAGTATCACACTATAGGGCAATACAATACAGCGAGACGCCGCAAGCAAGTCTTACTTAGGTGTTTCACAGCCGATAAACAAGAGGGGTAGCCCAGCCCGGCCTCTGTCGGCCTTGGACGGCCATAGGCGGCCCGCCCTTTGCCCGGGCTTAGCCCGGCGGGTCCCGCGCCGTGGGAGGCGCAAGGTGCTCTTAAGTCCGCTGCGGGAGGGAGGGGCTGCTGCAGGTGTCACTCTGCCCCCAGGGTCTGCTGGTACGAGTAGTTCTCAGGGCTCTGCCAACAAGTAAGGTAGCACTCCGTGCGCTGCGCGTCCCGCGAAGCGGGAGGCGCGAGGTGCTCTTAAGTCCGCTGCCAGAGGGAGGGGCTGCTGCAGGTGTCACTCTGCCCCCAGGGTCTGCTGGTACGAGTTGTTCTCAGGGCTCTGCCAACAAGTAAGGTAGCACTCCGTGCGCTGCTCGTCCCGCGAAGCGGGAGGCGCGAGGTGCTCTTAAGTCCGCTGCCGGAGGGAGGGGCTGCTGCAGGTGTCACTCTGCCCCCAGGGTCTGCTGGTACGAGTAGTTCTCAGGGCTCTGCCAACAAGTAAGGTAGGAGTCCGTGCGCTGCGCGTCCCGCGAAGCGGGAGGCGCAAGGTGCTCTTAAGTCTGCTGTCGGAGGGAGGGGCTGCTGCAGGTGTCACTCTGCCCCCAGGGTCTGCTGGTAAGAGTAGTTTTCAGGGCTCTGCCAACAAGTAAGGTAGCACTCCGTGCGCTGCGCGTCCCGCGAAGCGGGAGGCGCGAGGTGCTCTTAAGTCCACTGCCGGAGGGAGGGGCTGCTGCAGGTGTCACTCTGCCCCCAGGGTCTGCTGGTACGAGTAGTTCTCAGGGCTCTGCCAACAAGTAAGGTAGCACTCCGTGCGCTGCGCATCCCGCGAAGCGGGAGGCGCGAGGCGCGAGGCGCGAGGTGCTCTTAAGTCCGCTGCCGGAGGGAGGGGCTGCTGCAGGTGTCACTCTGCCCCCAGGGTCTGCTGGTACGAGTAGTTCTCAGGGCTCTTGGAGGTTTGAAAGGAGCAGATCGGGGAGACCTCAAAATTGCACCCTCGTGTTCTATTATTTACCAATTTCCGCATTTGGAATGTCACCTTTCCTAGCCGGTGTGCTTTCTGTTCTTAACGCGACTGCTGCTACGAGAGGACCATCTGCTTCCGTGTACCAAGCACAGTATCTAAATCTTGGTGTTGAAGAAAATGACCAAAGACCCCTAAGAGTTGATGTATCACTTCCCATTGTATTATCCCCTTTCACACACAATACCATAGTATCCACATTCACGAGACAGCTCCACGACCATACAATAGGCAATAAAATGGTCCTTGATAGTCAATTGGAATTCAGTCTGCTCAGTGTTACTGAATATGTCTGAGCCAATTTCAGAGAAGATCTAGTGCCAACTGACTCATGCCAGCCCAAAGCTCATAATCTACATGACCTGACAATGGTTAATAAGGAAGAAAGTCATTAGATTTCCCTAGGCTGTCTCAGAAACAGCCACACAATGATCATAGCCATCATTTCATACCAGAGAAGTCAATGCTGTTGCCACACCAAAATCGTTTTGTTCAAACACATCACCTACATTTTCCTGTAAGTATAATTTTGATTTCCACACATTTTTAACATCTATATATGCCAGAATTGAACTTGTAAATGTACATAAATAATACTCTGGTAGACATAAAAATATAACCACGTTCATGGAAAATTACGTATTTGCGATCAGTGCTAATGCAAACTCGTTGCTGCTGCTGGCCTGTCGGAGAACTCACTTCTTTTCCCAAAGCCTTAGACATTTAGCGAAACCCCATGTCACAGATAATGAATTTGAAATAATGAGAAATCTTTGCGTATGGTTCAATCTGAACATCTCAATCTTGCAAAAGATCACAACTATTGCAAAGATAACAAATGTGTGGGTGAGTCAATAAATGTGATCCAGAAACTTCAAGGGACTGAAAATCAAGTTACCAGGCCAGCCCTGAAACTAGTACTATATAGGCCTTGAAAGAGCTCCACTGGCACACAGTGAAGCAATTAATAAAATTCAACATGCTTCATTGTCTACAAAGCCTTTGTTCAGAGGAAACGTTTGTAGAGAATATTCGTAAACTTTTCAGCGCAATGAAATTCCAACCCATAACAAAATATCTCTAAATACAATAGGAAATAGCATATATGAAAACCATCAGAACCAGAGTTCCTCAACAAGAGAATACCTGGAATTTTCATCTGAGCCACGTAGCCATCCTGCAATATGTCAAGAGAACCCACAAGGTGAATCTACATGACCCTCATAGAATCTTTTTTGGAAACCTTCACATATTTGAGTTCAGAACGGTATGCACCAATCTAGAACAGGACTAAAAAAAAACAGTATTGGCTTTGAACAATTAAAAAACATTTCTGAGAAAGTCAGGGGTGTAACGCAGACCTCTGCAGCTGCTGCCATGAAGGAAAGCCCCCTCAACCCTTCAAGGGCCCCCCAATCCTTCAGGGATCCCTCATTCAATCCAAGGTCAATTAATGTCTGTGAGATATAGGAGACTCATTAGATTTTGTAGGGGGAGGCTATCCATTTGCGTTATGCCACTGGAGGCAATGACCAACATATCATGTACCCTAATATAATGTGCAAGAAATAGGCTCTTATGGACACTCATTTTTGGAAAAAAAGCCATTTTAATTTGCTATATACTATTGGCATTCATAAATAAATACATTCATACCAAAAAATAATATAAATATATAAATAAATGGCAAAGATTATTTTTGCTATTTAGCATTTACTTTTGAGATGAAGCATTACTGCTGCGAAGTTAGCATAGGCTAACATCCAAGAAACATAGGGGCAGATTTATTAACTTTTGGGGGAAATCACTGCATCACCCAATGTTGATCCACCACCCTGCATCAAAGGGTGAGAGAAGAACAGGTCCATATCCACTAAGAAATGACTCTGTTGTTTTTCACCCCAAGGGCTGGTGCACTCCAAGGGGCATATTATCAAGACAGGCGATAAAATTATCACCGCTTTAGCGGCAGAAAACCGCCGCTAAAATGGCGATAATGGGCTTGTTAATATGCTCTATGGAATTCCAATTGAAGCCCATGTTAGATGTGAAGGACATCTAACCTGAGCTTCAATTGGAAATCCATAGAACATATTATCAAGCCCATTATCGCCGTTTTAGCGGCAGTTTGCTGCCACTAAAGCGGCGATAATTTTATCGCCTGTCTTGATAATATGCCCCCAAGTTCCCAGGTGGCAACACACAGGTGCCTTCTGTCAAACAGAGGTTTTTTACTAGAAGTGACCCATTCCATTACAAACACCTATATTTTAATAGTTTCCCAATTTTTATGGGTGCTGTAAAGAGTAACACATCTGCAATGCAAGATACATTTGGAGACATTTAAAACTTGCCTCACTAATAAACCTGCCTCAAGGAGGTGTAATTTGTTGGCACAAATCCTTTTCTACAAATGTTAGTAGACATTTGTATAAAAAACCATGAGTGGCTGCATGTTAATACTCGTGTACAACAGATCGTACACCACCTGACGTAAACCAGCGCTAAGTAGTGCATAGTGCAACACTTTGAGCTGGGATTGAGACACTTTTGAGATGCAAACCTATTTCAAAGTGTAGGTAAATGTGGCACATAATGTTTAGCAGAATAATTATGATTCTCGTATACAAAACATCATTAAAGTTAATACAGTCATTGAAGCTGCCTAAAGGTAAAGCTGTGTAAGCTTCAAAGAGTTAGAGTCAAAGCCCATAAGTGAGATCTTTGAGTGTTAGATAGTGGCCTCATCACCTTTCCCACAGTACTGCTCAGGTATTTTGTTTTCCAAGTTTCCAACATTAAAACATCTTGTTGGTGTTTCTGTGCTATTGCCTCACATACGTAGACTCTCTGAAAGCTAAATAGAATGAGGAGCATAGAGGTCCACTTGGCATAGTGGAGGAGTGTGGCTCAATGGGTGGAGGAGTGTGGCTCAATGGTTAGAGTGGCAGACCCTGAAGCAGAGTTCTGGCCAGGGACCAGGGTTCGATTCCCGCCTCGGCGGGGCTCGGGCTCAATTTCCTCGGACCTGTCTATTCTCGCCTCGGTGCCTATTCTAATCACAGGCCCCATGCTGCAACTCTGGGCAATAGCTTGCTTAACCTCCACACTGGCCCCAACAGTGCTAAGGATGCCTGGCTTCACCCTGTGGGTGCCCAGGAGTGGACACTTCACAGGAAAAGCCAGGAGGGGTTACACAGCGGTATGAGTATCAGCGCCAGGAAACCGCAAAGGCGACACTGCAAGGTGGCCGTCTGGTGACAGTGCGCTCTATAAGTACCTTGACATTTACATTTAGATCAGCCATGATCTATAGCGAAATATGCGTGAGTACCTGCTCATGCTATTTCCACAGGGTAATGAAATCCCTGCGAGTGCTGGTTTCAGATATTGCCCATTATTGCTGCACTTTGCATTGTTTATTCACTTCTGTGATCTCAATCCTTGAGACATTTAGGGTCCAATTCACATTGGTAAAGTTATGTGCGCAGTCTCGACACTCGGGTGTAGCCTCAGTACTCATGGCTGAATCTCAGCACTCAGGGCAGAATTTCCATGGCACACTCTTTGCACTGCATGTGGTGTCTTACAAATAATCAGTTGACATGAATGTGAACCTACAGAGAAGTTCCCAGTTGGACCAACCTGTTTCCTCAGCCCAGTAAAGTCACGTCTTTGCCAGATTTGCTCAGGTGGTTGGTACAAGTCCTACTGTGACTCAATGTTAGAATTTTTCAAAAGTCCCAAAACTTTACAGCGGCAAGTCCTTTTTTCTTCCGCTTTTCAACTAAGGCTCACAAACTCCATGGACGGCTCTTAGGACTTTAGAACTTGACCCAGTAATTGCTTTAACCCGGCACCAGTGCAGGTTCTGTTGCAAATGACCAGCTGGGAATTTAGGTAAAGTGTTTTTTCTACTTTCAGGTCCCTTTAGCCACACTTCTTTGTCTTATTTACAAGGTAGAGGAAATTGATCCTTCAGATCACCTCTCAGATTGCAGCACGAGGGGTGCAGTCCACTTATGATCTTCTACAGGTCCAGAAAATGCTCTGAGGAGGGTTCTTTGAGGTTCCACATATCGGTAGCACTGGCTAGTAGGTGGAGTGAATCTTAGCTCCTCCCTACCCAATGGGATACACATCCCCAGGGGTAACAACACTACCCACTATTCCGGTAATTCTTGTTTGCCCTACTGAAAACTATCCCACAGTGACACTTACTCCTAAAATCAATGGTAGAGGGATTCTTCCTCCTCTGTGCAGAGCCTTTGTGTCTAACCAGAGGTGTGGCTATTGAAATGAGCAATCCCCTCCACTGGGTCCAATCCAAACTGCCTTTGTGGGCAGCCTCTCTCCCATTGGGTTTTGAGCCAACCTGTCTAGTGTGGGCCTGGGGAACAAAGGAAGGCTTGCCTTCCTTCATGACTCACTTTACGTTTCCTTGTGAAAGAACAGGTCTCACCTTGGTCCCCTGATGTTCCTGGGCCCACAGCAATTACACTTTCCAGGCCATTGTCTCTGCTGTGGGAGCAGTTTTCACATGTCAGGGAGGCACAGGCAGGTCAGATGTCCAAGCCTAATGCTAAAGACTAACTGGGGGTCAGGCAGGAAAAGTATAGTTTCCAACATATTTAATAAAAATCTTACTTCACTAATTAATTGTTTGTTTAATAAATAAGAAAAAATATTTCTAATGACTATTCTAGCCATATCTTGTCAAACGTTACACAGTTTATAATCTATATGTTTGCATTTTCCTGGATCAAGCAACAGCCACACCAGTGACAAAAGCTTTTGGGGGCTTGTCACTGGAGGAGCACACCAACTTTGATTTCACACAGTGTCTACTTTTAAATATCATGCAGCCTACCTTGTGGGCAACAAGGTGTACTTAGGGGTTCCGTTATTAATATTTAAAAGCAGTTTTCCCACTTTTCACAATGAGTTATTTTGACAGGTTTCACAACAGGAGTTTAGGTTGCTGCAGTCAGGCTACAAATGGTAGCCCTCAACCTATGTTTTAATGGCCAACGCTATGGATGGCACAAAAGGAGCTGCAGTTCATAGGTTACATTTAACTTTGAGACCCTGGGTGTATTTCCAACACCATATACTAAGGACCTATAGGCAAGTTAAATATGCTAATCAAGGGTGAGCCAATTTAACCATGTTTAAAGGTGAAGTACAGGCACTTTACTCCTGTTTTGCGGGGGTGATGTGCACATAGTTCTAAGTTCATCAAACCAGACAGAGCAAAATTTGGGAGGAAATCATGCAAAAGATTGTCATTTCCTACACAGTAGATCCTTTCACATATAGTTTTCAAGGGTTACACAATAGGGGCCTGATTTAGAGTTTGGCTATTATATTCAATGGCACTTATAAAAATATGGATGAGATAATAATCACATTTCTGATGGTATATCCCAGCGTCAAACTCCAAATCAGGCATGAGGATTGAAATAGGTTATTTAGTTTGTTACTACTGTAGTGGATTGGGATAATAAATGAGAACTGTCATCCTGGTTTAGGACTTTAAAATGGGGTTGCAGTTATTGTAGATTAAGTGGAAGGGGCATTCTATAGAGACCACTTCTATAACAGCCACCCGAAACCAAAGGTGAGGAGAGGGGGATGCAACCTCAAAAAAGGAAATCTATATGATATGAGCAATGGAGTATTACCCCCACGTCCCTTATGTCCCCCTCCCATTCATTGACAAAAAGGAGATAACCATCTCCCGACAGAATAAAAGACAAGAGGAATGCTGGGACCCTAATACTGCCCCTCCCACCGGGAGTACATAAGCAGTACTTACCCAGCATCCCGCCTGTTTTTTTTTTCTGTCTGTCGACAGAATGGACGTGGTGTGCTAATGCTGCTCCTGCTGGGCTGGAGTGGTAGTGCTTCTCTTCTCCCCCCACCCAGCTGCCTGGCTGCGCGGGCGCGGGGTTTTCTGGGCTGACTCCTGGCCTGCCGGGCTTGCTGGGAGTCAGTCGCTGTTGGAGCCGGTGTCCTGCCTGACCTCCTGTCCCTTTGCGGTTGGGGCTTGGTCTTCTGGTTTCTTCCGGGTCGCGAGCTCATCTTACCGAGCCTGGCTGGGTGGGGCGTGCCGCGCTTGCTGTGTTCCTGCCGGTCTCCTGGTGTGCTGGCAAATGGAGTGGGGGCCACTCCGGGTGAGTTCTGCTAGCCAGATTTCATCTCTTTTCCTGCTTCTGAGTGCAAGTATGGCTGGTGTCTTCCTTTCTTGCTACTGTATATTCCTGGCTCCGTCACATCTCTTCTGAGTTGGTGTCGATCTCTCTACGCAGTCTAGCAGGCTTTCTGTGCCAGAAGGAATTTAATTTGTGTGTTTCCCTGCCTCTGGTGCACACATCATGCGGCTGCAGGGCTTTTTGGCTGGTGCAGTGTGTTGCGGACACGATCCTAGGGCGTGCCGCTTTTCCGTCTGGTGATGGCGTGGTGGCCTTGTTGGATGGTGGCCCCCACTCTGGGTGAGTTCTGCTTGGTGGTTCCTTTTTCCCCGGCCGGTTGTTGTCCGTTGCAGCCTTTTTTACGGAGGTGGAGGCGACCCTGCCTTTCTCCTTTCCAGTTTTGTCCTTTGCTCCAGCCTCTATCCCCCGCCCCCGCCTGCGACTGCAGAGCACGGATGGTGCTGGTGGGGACGCATTCCATGTGGCTGGCTGGCTGTCGATGCAGGAGGTCATGGTTCGATATGGTTTGCCTTTGCCTTGCCCGTCCTCCCTTGGAGTTGTTGCCCGACGCTGGGGTGCTCCGGGTGCTGTGCTCTGTGTTGTGGGGGTTCCTGGTGCTGCGTTCTGCTGCTGGTGCTGTTGCTCGGGAAGCTTTCTTCCACTTTGGTGTCATGGGCCCCAGGCGAGCAGGGGTGCAGTCCCTGCTGTGGTGGCAAGGTCCTTTTCAATGGCATCCTCTGTGCTGGTTCCTGGGGGTTCCTTGGTTGTTGGTGATCCTCCTGCACTCTGCCCCCTGCTGCCTGCTCCGCGGTCATGGTCTCTACTCGCTTTCCCGGCAGCCGCCTGTTGCTCTCTGCTTCTGGTCTTCCTCCCCGCTTCCGGGCTCCAAGATTGCTCCTGCCACAGGCTGCTGGCGGGGCAGTGTTTGTGTTTCTCTGGGGCCTGCTTAGTGGTCCTGCAGCTTGTGCTGTGTCCTCTCCGGGGGGGGGGGGGTGAGCCCCGCTATTCTTGTCTATCCCTGCTTGGCCCTGCTCCTCAGGGTGTCGCTGGTGCGTGTGCTGTAGCCTGGCGTTGGGCGCTACCAACCCTTTCTCGTGCGGCCTTGCCTTCTGATGCGGGCAGCCTGTTCAGTTGTGGCGTGTGCTCCGCTTGGCTGTGCTGGGTGTTTGCCTGGTTTCCTGGCTTCTGCGTGTCTGGTTGGGCTCCTTGCTCTGGGGCTTCCTGTTCCTGTTTAGGGGTGCGGTGTTCACTTCCCCCTCTGGTTTCTGTGGGCTGCACGTGGTTCCTCTCGAGTTTCCTTAGGGTTGTCCTTGTGTTCCCCTGCTTCTGCTTCGCCCCTGCTCTGTTTCCGGTGTTTGCCTTTGGGCTTGCTTTGATGGGTCCTGGCCGCCCCTCCTGGTTCCGCTTGGTCTGGCTGGGCATCTAGCGCGCCTGGGGGACGCTGTGCCTTGTTTTTTTCTGGCCTGCGGTTTTCCCCTCTCTGCCGGCTCCTGCTCGTGTCTGGTCTCTTGGGTTTGGTGGGTGTGGTTGGGCTCCTGCTCTTCCTTTCCTTACCCTGCCTGGATGTGTGCCCTGTGGCGGTTTGCCTATTGGGCCCCTGGGGTTGTGCCGCTGCTGTTTGGGCCTGGCTGTGTTCCGGGGGGTCTGCTGGGGCTTTCTGGCACCTGTGGTGGCCTTCTTCAGTCCTGCGTTCCTGCCAGTGCTCTCTTGGGGGGTCCTGGCGTGACGCTCAGTTGGTTTTGGGCTGTTTCTTGTTGTGTCCTTCTGGGCTTGCTCCTGCCGGTGGTTCTCTTCCTGGGCTTGGTTTGCCTCTGGTTGGGTTTCCGTGTTTCTGCCCGGTACTGGGTTTCCGTTGGGTGCTGTTGAGCTTCGGGTTTCCCCCGTTGTTCCGGGGCTCCTTCTTTGTTGGTTTCCCTTTTTCCCCTGGGATGCGGCTGCCTTGTTCGGACCTTTATGGGGTCCTGGTGCTCTGTGCTTCTGGGTTGCTGTGTCCGGGGTTGCCTCCTGTTGCTCCTGGTCTGCCGGCTGCCTGGTGGCTTGGCGTGGCCTGCTGTCTGTGCTGTCACCGCTCTGTTGGCTCTGGGGTGTCTTTTGCTGGGCGTTCCCGGGTCTTTCCTGGTTCCGGTGTTCTGGCTCGCTCCTGTCTTCCCTTGCTTCCCCGGGCTCTGCCCCCAGTGTGTGTCTGTGTGGGGTGCCGCCCTCTCTTTTTCTGGGTGGGGTGCCTTTCTGGGGTTCTCGTTTTGCCTCTCTGGGGTCCAGCCTCCTGGCTGACGGGTGTCTGGGGTCTCCTGCTCCTGGCCCTCTGGCGTCTCTGCTTGCTTGGGTTTCTGCTTTGGCAGTTTCCTCTGCTTGTTTTTTTCATCAGGTCCCCTGTGTGGTCTGGCGGTGGTGTGCTGGGAGTCTTGGCTGTCCTCCCGGTCCTTTGCTTCAGCCCGGGCGCTGCATGGGGTTCTTCCGGGACTGGTTGGGCCTGGGGGTCGTCCTGCATGGGCAGGTTGCTTGGCTGCGGTCCTGACTTCCTGGTTCCTTTTGCTTTGTTGCTCATGTTCTGGCCGCCTTCTTTTCCCCTTCCGGTTCCGGCCCAGGGGCCTTTCCGCTGCTCTTGTCCTTCCGGTGTGTGGGGCCTGGGTGTTGGGTGTCCTTTGGCGTCTGCCCCGTCTTTGGTTTCTCTCTGGTCCTCTGCCTTCTTGGCTCCTGTTCCTGTCGGGGTTCAGCGGGTTTTGTGCCTGGTTGGATCCTGGTTTGGGGTCTGTCGGGTGTTCCCGTTTGCACTGGGCTTGCGCCCTGCCTTGTTGTTTCATCCCTTTGGGGTTGGGGTTTTTGGGGTTGTGGCTGTTGGCTCTGTCCCCACTGCTGCGGTACCGGTTTGGTTCCGGGTTGTTGGTTCTCGGTCTTTGCTGCCCTCGGTTGTTTGGTCGGCCGTCTGCTGGGTCGTTCTGGGGGCATCTCTGGCCTGGGGTCTTTGGGGTGGCCTCCTCTGCCTTTATGCTGTGGTGTTTTGTGTCCGGTCCTGGTTCGTTTTTGCGGCCTCCCTCCATGTGGGGGGCTCTTGGCCTCCTGGGGTTTCTGGTCTTTGTCTCCTTCCATGTCCTTTTCTGTTTGGTTGGTGTCTGGTTCCTGGTTGGCTCCTGGGCTCTTACTGTGGCTCCTCCCTCTGGGCTGTGTGTGGTCTATGGTGGTCTTGGTGGTGCTGTCCTTTTTTTACTGGTTTGGTTGGTTTTGTCCTCTGGTCTTTCTGGGGGTCGGTTCCTTTGGTTTGGTGTGGTGGGCCGTTGTCTGCTGTGTGCTTCCCTCCTGCCTTGTTGGTCTGGGTGCTTGTGTCTGCGCCCTGTTGCCTGGCCTTGGCTTTTTTCTTTGGCCTACTCTGGGGTTTGCTCAGTCTGTGCGGCTGCTGGGTCCTGGTGGTTCTTGGGTGGTCGTCCATGTTCAGTATTCCTTGGCCGTGTCCTTTTGGTTTTTTGGCCTGGTTGCTCTGTCTCTGGTTTTTCTGGTTGGTGGCCTCCTTGTGTGGTTCTGGCCTTCTGTTTTTTCTGGGTTGTTTCCGGTCCTTGTTTGTGTCCCTGAGGTCCTGTTCTGGGATGCTGGCCGGTTGCTTCCTGCAGTTCCCGCTTTCTGTGCGCCTTTGAGTTGCTGCGTTTGGTGTGGTTTCCTGGGTGCGCTGGTGGGTTCGGAAGGCCGGTTTTCTGCTTCGGTATTCTCCACTTTGTCAATGAATGGGACAATGACATAAGGGACATTGGGGTAATGCTCTATTACTTACCGGTAATCTTGATTACTCCGGGTCCCGTTGTCCTCGTCCCATTCATACGCCCCTCCCTTCCTCCCAGATGGCCGGCCTTCCTGTGTGGGCTTGGTTGTTCAGGCGGGATGCTGGGTAAGTACTGCTTATGTACTCACGGTGGGAAGGGCAGTATTAGGGTCCCAGTACTCCTCTTGTCTTTTTTTCTGTCGGGAGATGGTTATCTCCACTATGTCAATGAATGGGACAAGGACAACGGGACCCGGAGTAGTGAAGATTACCGGTAAGTAATAGAGCAAGACTCAATAGAAGCTAAATGTACTATACGATAAAGAATAACCACTTACAAAACACAATATCTTCTGCTCATAATACAGTAATGTATGTTTAAAAAAGTCTAAGAACTGTCTTCACTAAACTACAGTTTATTATGTTAAAAAAAAAACTAAAAGAACCAAAAATTAGAAAGCTATGGTTACCGACACAACAAACCATAACTCCATCCATGCATTGCACAGCTCATTACTTCAAACATGACATTGCTGATCACAATCTTAAATGACATCATCCATGACAGCACCAAGGAGATCTCACATCACTGATGAGATCATCTATCCTTTGGCACCCCACTAAGCTGGCTGGAGAGGATATGCCAGAGTGCTGCACTGATAACACCTGGACACAGACAAATTCTAGACAAAAGCTAAGTGGGTTGATGCATTCCTTGTGACATCTTCTTGCATAAACTATTTAGACATAAAAAACAGGCTATTCTACTTGCTTCATCAAAAACAATTGCATACTCTCTGTAACTTCCTCCTTCAAAGGTTGTCCGTATTCAAATAAGTGTTTTAAGTGGCTTTCTACCCTAGTACTGTAATCACCTTATCACTATATTATCGAGAACCAGAGTGCTGTTACATTCTGACTCTATCGTTAACCTCTGTGAATTACATCAACAGCAAGAGTGTAGTGAGAATGACTGAATAATGTCTTTGTGAGTTCATCGTACTTTACAAAGTGGACTCCTCAAACACAAATGTATGACAGATTGACAGGTATAATTAGCTGATGTGCAGTAACATTAAGCTTAATACTACTCATTAGTTTTCTTTGAAGGAATCCTGTTTTAAGCATTGCTTTAAGAATTCAAGATATGTAATTTTGCTGCCAGGTGTTTTCTTTATACTCTTCCTTAACTTTACCTTAGTACTGTCTTTAAAAAAAAGGATTTACAATCCTACCTTATATCTTCCGCAATAATAATTCAGCACATTTTGTACATTTCATGGGTGAACTATCAGATTTCATGGGTGAACTATCGAATAGCATGAAGAAGATGGAGTTATGGCACTTACCTATACTACCAAGATTATTGTGCTACTCTTTGCTTTTTTCAAAAATCAAAGTTAAGTTGTTTAAACACGTCTCTCTTGGGTCTCTTTGTGCAGCCATACAAACTGTGGGCCAGATGTACAAATTTAATTACTGTTTGCAAAGCCTACAATTTGCTAAATCATAGCTTTAACAACTATTAAATGTGTATTTCAAATGTTCTTCATTTGGTAACAGATTCCTTAATTGCTAATTGAGTTCATTGAAGGACACTGAACCAATATTTAGAAGGGGCAGGAATTTAGGGCATCCCTTCCAAATACTGATTCCTTATGATATGTATTAATGTTTTGTATCCGATTTCCAGTCGCAAAATATTAATATTTTACTGGCTTTTGAAAAAAAGTGGATGCCAATTCGCAAATGCAATGGTCAAAATAAAAAATGTTTATGAAAAGAGAGCAGTTCATGGAACCACTGCCTTCTCTTATAAACAGTTTTCAAAATTGTTTTTGTATTTTCTAAATGCAGCACATTTTCCTTTAAGAAAAACGAGCTCCATTTAAAAAAGAAAGATTTTTTTATTTAAAGCAATAAAAGCAGTCACAGACATGGTGGTCTGCAGACCCCAGCGGCCACCATCCCTGTCATGGAAACTCGTTGTACTAGGTCACAATTTGCGACCTATCTCATTAATATGTATGAAGTAGGTGGGATTGTGACTCACTATGATTCAGACTTTTAACAAATCTTTACTGGTTGCAAAAATACTTGCCACAAATTATGACCATTATTTGGTAACCGGTAAATAGTACATCTGGCCCTATTCATTTTATTTTCAGCTCAAACAGGGCTGTGCATGTTGCAAACCTGGCATTAATATCCCTTTTCAGGCTCAAAATATAATAAAAAATTTAGAGGTATTTTTATTATTCAACTAATTTGGTTAATACTTTGTTGAATTTCTCAAACAGGCAATTATAAATCTCATATCTCATAATGTTAACCATTGCAGCATTACAATGAATGTATTGAGTCTGGCAATGCTAATTATGTATGTTTTTTTCTTGGGAATGTAGTCTCTAAATTAATTATGTAATATTAGTGCAGAGTGCTAAATTGTGGTACAACTATTGTTTGTGGTGCATTGCTAATTTGGTGGCAAATATCAAATGCAGGAGTACATGGAAAGTATCAAAACTATATATTTTCCAATTTGTTAATACTTAAGAAATCTATTATTGCAAGCCAGTCCTCCCTTGCCCGGACTTGCTGGCTGGGAAAATCTTTTGAAAATTATTTTTTTCTGATTTTCAACATTAGTTTTTAAAATCATGGCAGTTCCTCTGGACTCCCTTATTCATGAATATATATTTGTCGAGCCTTCACCCCATGTGGATAGATTTTCTATGAGTTTGGGGTACGCACAGGCAACACACTGGGTGAAGTGTAGACAAAGGAATGTTCTGTAAGAAGAGCTGATGTCTGCCTAACAGCATACGATCCCACCAGTTGTTTTAAGAGCTGATTACCTGTCCTGAAGTGCCTTGGTGCCATCATTCCTGCTAGCAGAGACAAAGATCTTGCCAACCCTGCAGGAGAAGTGAATTTCTAGAAAAAAGAGAGAGGTGAAGCTTTCTATGGTGTGGTGGGTCTGAAGAAGAGAAGAACTGTCAAGTCTGATGTGTGCGCCCCGGTGTTGGAGGTCCCCAGGCTCACCAATGACATAATTGCCAGGATTCATGAAGCATCTGGGCCCTATCTGTGATGTTGCATTACCTGATCTGCTGAGCCCGATCTGAGAGGTTGCGGCATTACCGGGTTCGCTGAAATTGAATTACAAAGCTCCTGTGTGCTCCAAAGTTGCTGCCCCTGTACCCAGTCACAGCATGATCTAGAGCTGCTGTATGACCCGAGACTTCGGTGAGCTTGAAGCCGTCCGTCTAATCAGTAAGGCCTGTGAGAGGCTTCACCATCTCCTGGAGCTCAGCCATCCATGGCTGCACTGCTGCAGACCCAAACAAACTCAGTGAGGTTTGTCCCAGCACCTTCTGAGCCATCCGTGAGAAGATACTGCTCTCTCCTGAGCAGCCATCCCTGACTACACAGCGTCACCCAGACATGCCATCTGAGGAGGCTGAAAAGGACTGCGGGCTCACAGAGAGCGTGAGCAAGAGAGCATCAGAGGTAAAAGGCAGCTATCAAAGCAGTGCGAGCCTGCTCATGGACAGAAAGACTTGTTAGGTGGTAACCAGTGAGCTAAGGTAAACAGACTGCTCACTAACACAAGAGTAGGGGGTAAGCCTGCACTGAGACTATCCACGCTAGAACCAGACCCTGAGAGGGAACCACCCGGACTCAAAGGTGGGACTAGGGCCAATAGCAGGAAGAGGCCCAACCTATTCTAGTGCCAGGACACTCATTTCCATTGTGTAGATTTTTTACGTGTAGTATTCAGTTCCGCTGTATATTAAGTACGTTTCTTCTTGAAAGTCAAGCACCAGATTGAACAATTATTTATTCTAGTAATGAGTGTTTCTAGAGTTCTAGGTTTGAGCATCCCCAAACTACATCCCTGAGAAGTCTTTAAATGCTTTCATTGCTCCCGCCGAGAGTCAACAGCTGGATGGGTTGTACTTGGCCCTGTTTTCACAATCACCATAGGACGTAACCCAGGACGTCACAGAATACAATTACCTTATTACCCCACACCCCACAGTTAAAGACTGGTAGCCATTCGAACATTCTCGCAACAGTGCTCCATGCGTGAGCTACAATTCAAAAGTACATAGCAACACAACAAAACATAAGGTATCACGCGCCTAACATTCTTGGCATGGCGCTTGATACCAAACTAAGTAACCCATTACACTCTGCTTGCATGGAAACCTATGAAAACCATACATTTTTTGTTTTTAAAAATTCTTTATTAGCATGTTGTTCCAGCAACAGGCGTAGGATATGCATGAATATGTAAACCTCAATGATGGCCTATGCCCATCCATATACCACGTGATGTAGCACTTCTCTCACACCATAGTAGTACGGAGTGGTTCGTACATGCAACAGGACACCAGTTTCAGCTTACAAAACCTTAATGCTGTGAAAACTACGAACATATGATATATATCCAGGCACCTTCCCATCCCATACAAAGATTTAACATTCTGTTTAAACATATTGCATTAGTGTTGCTCTGTGCATAAAACCATCTAGGCCGTAGGCCTGAAGTGCGAAGCAATAGATACACTTCCACAAGGCAATCATCTACCAGGCCCGCAGCCCTGGGTGAAGGATATGATACACCAAACCCCATGACCACAATAACAAGACAATCCCCCCTGTTTGTCTTGGTGTATGTACTGCAGGAAGGTTTGAACGATAAGGGCCTGTGTAGCTAAATATGCAGGCTTTCACTCAATGGTGTTTCTGTCATTAATATCTTCCAAAAATGCATCCTATATCATGGTGTATTTACCTGGATCATTGCAGTGATAGATCACTCACTCATAGCATGCAATCATGTGCATTTTGTGCAGTGTAGGATATTGATCTGTTTTCCATAGTCGCAGTAGGCAAAGCTTTGCCACTGCTGGTACTGTAGTGAACCATCTCTTTCCATGATATATGAGTTCTGGTTAGTCAGTAGAATCAGGCTAGAATGTCCCTTGTCTAATTAGAAGGACTGAAACGTCCACCTCAACCCTCACTGTGTTGCTGTCCAATAGGGAGCAAGGGATGCACATTTCCATTGAATATGAATGATATCAATACTGAAGTTAGTGCATCTCTACCATGATGCATATGGCAATACCCCCATCACAGGCATTCTATGAGGGGAGCAGTGCCACATATGCAGAACCTTGAAATAACTCAGTTCAAGACAGACCTCTCTCTTAGGGGCAGATTTACAAGCCCCTTGCGCCACTTTTGTGTCACTTTTTCCATGTTAAAAGTGACGCAAAGGTGCCGCAAGGGGCTTGTAAATCTGCCCCTTAGTGTTTTATAGTGGTGTAGCATAAAATCTACCCAATCGTCATAGTTCATTTCGAGGCAGGTCGACCACCAAGAGCGCAGTTCATTCAAGGTGGGTATCGAATGAGAAACATCTGTCAAAATTTTAAAGATGCCGGGCACCACAGCCTTATATGTACCCCATTCTAAAAACGTATTCTAGTGTGCTAGAGTCCATCAGGGTAGGTACGTGAGGTAATAGTGAGCTACGCAGTCTCATACACTGTCTCAGTCTTTCAAAGTCCCTGAACATGTGTTGGGGATAGTGATGGGTCTCTTGCAGTTCAGCGAAGGTTTTAAATCTACCATCTAGGAACATATGATCCACCATTATGACCCACAAACCTTCTCTAAATTGGTTCCTCACCGGCAATAACAAAGTTGTGGTTGCACAGGGGCTCGCCCGTATGCAAAGTGCTGCACTCTTTCACTATGGTATCACCTTAACGCCAAGTCTGCAGAGTTACATGTATGATTGGGTTGAAGGGGAACTTCCTCTGTTTGACTGCCGAGTACAGTGGATATAGGCAATCTACATCTCACCCCAAGGACCTCTCTATTTCAACCCAGTGACGCTTGTCATGGGTATCTTGAATAGAGTATCTGTTATATTCTCACATGTACCTTTTGCTATACTTGTTATCTTTCCTTCTGCATTCCAGTTCCATTTAGAACCAACCTGTAGAACTTCAGCTTGCACTGGGCCAGTTGCACTGAGCATCCCTGAGCATCTGAATGTTCCTGTTGTTCCTGTTGCTGTGCTGCATTTATCTACAATAAATCTTTTAAATCACTTTGGATATCTGCTTCTTTCAATGGTGATGAGCGGAGGAACACTATTCTCAACATAAAGAAGCAGCACAGAAGATTAGTGTTCCAGAACCCAATTGGAAAAATTAAGGAATTAACAAAAGAAGATGAAAATTAACTAAAAGAAGGACGGACTAATAAGGAAAAGAGGCTCGGGGCTATTCATTTTGATAGTAAGAGTCTTCCTTCATTTAATTTCCAGGAAAGAGGAAAGACAAGAAAAACGAATACAAAAGAAAAGATTTCTAAAGAGATCCTAAATCAACTTGACAGACGATCTATATCACAAGAAAGAAGAGGAAGAAAAGGATTACGAGTTCAGTTTTAAGAAATTATAAAGGTATTGAAACTACAGCGTCTGTTTGGGATCGTCAAGTACCTGCGGGATTTGAATTCATAACGCATCATGCATCGTTTGAAGATTCCCATGTTCTTCACGAGCTGCCTTGGAGCGTAACACCGTCATTGTTGCCACGGGAATTAACCTCGTCAGGGTTGCCTAGCGTTGTACATGCGCAATGCATTCTGGGAGCTGAATTGAATGCTGGGAACGTGCGCGTATGACATAAACAACGTGGGGGCCATTTTGTTGTCCCTAGTTACACCCTTAGCAACAAACACGCTCGCAAAACCGGAATCACCAACAAACTTGCTGTAAATTGCATTGTTTTTTTTTTTGGGAGTGCTTCATTGTTTTTTTTTCCTCATAATTTTGAAAACAGATTCAACAACAATTACAAAAAAAACTGGACTTTCAGTAAGTGGAAAATTCTAAATACTATATAAAGAACAAACACTGCTAGACTCATTTTTTGTATTTATTTTGTTTTGTGTGCCACTATATCTACATTTCTTTCTTTGTATTACAAATAACTACACAAAGAGAATATTCTCATTGTTCCTCATATTTTTTTTTTGTAAAATAAAAAAGAGAAGGAAGAAAAAAAAAACTTTTATTAATACAAGTTACTGGACAAAGAGTATTTAGGGTGTGTTAGCACATTGCAAGAAAACAGATGGTAGTTTTACAGTAAATTGACAATATGCAGTTTGAACCCCCAGCAAAGGTTTTACAAACGAAAGGTGATCCACCACTTCCATGGGCTAGGTGGAAGGAAGAATTCATTAATTACATGAAAGCCATTGATGGGAAAAGAATGGGAGCAGAAATGAAAAAAAGTATTTTGTTACACTGTTTAGGTTCAGAAGGACAAATGGTGTTTAGAGTGTTACCGCAAATAAATATTACAGAAAATGGAGAAGCAACAAATGTTTACACTGAAGCCTTGCTTAGGATGGAAAAGAGGTTTACACCTATTAGTAATATAGCCTTGAATAGGATGTAAATTTTATACTAGTGAGTCTCAGATGAAATGTTAAGAGACCAAATCCTAGTTCATGTAAATGTAAAGAAACACAAAAACAACTATGGGTGATGGGTGATCCCAAATTATCAGAAGCCATTTCCACAGCAAAAGCTTTTGAGCAAACAGGAAAGTGGATGCATGTGGTAAAGAATAATAGTTACAAATCTGATAAAGCGGAAGAAATTGCTGTTGTCAAACGCCAAGATGAAGTTAAAAATGAAACTCATAATTTGAATTCAATTTCAGCCCAAAACACTAATCTCAATACCCCTAAAAGTAGGGATGGCCGGAATTTGCGAAATTCACTTCAGCAAATTATCGTGAAAATGTTAAAAATCTACGCAAACACGCGGAAATATCGCGAAGATGCAGAAGTTTTATTCCCGGCCGTTCGCAGTATTTTCTGCGTGGTCTCGGCTCGCCAACTTACCCATGCGGTTGCTCGCGGGCGAGGCCATCTTGTTTTCACTTGTCTCGCGGTGCATGATCGCGAGAAGAAAGACGTGATCGCGTGACGAATTACATTACCGCGGGCGCGAACTGTCGCGAGACAGCGCAAATGGCTACCAACAATCCAACATCTCGTGGAGAACGCGACCGGATCAGGAAAACTTGTCGGTGAATGCGGGGATTCAGGTAAGGCGATCGCGCGCACGCGAGAATGTATTATTTTACAGCGCGAGCAAGCAAAAAATTTCCTGTAAAGTGCGGATTGCTGAAATTTTAACATTTTCGCACTCTCCGCGGAACGCGAAAATGTCAAATTATCGCAATTTCCGCGAGCGGAACAGAATTTTAGCCCAGGCCTACCTAAAAGGCTTGATAGAATGGGGAAGAATGTAGCTTACTACAGATGTGGGAACAGAAACCATATGGCTTAATTTGCTGGTTGTCCAGCCATAAAAAGAGAATGTAAGAACTGTGGAAGGATTGGGCATTTCGCAAACATGTGCAGGGATCAGAGGAAATATTCTACACAATATCACCCAAGAATTTCGTGCACATTACAAGGACCCACACAAGGCCTAAATGATGGAGTAAATGGTGCTATGTCACAAAGTTCTGGTTTTGTGGTGTCTCTTCTAGATAGCATTGCAAAGATTGAAGATAATGAGGACTTGCCCATAAAAAAACACCCATGTGTGTGGTTCAGATATACAATGTGAATTTAGATCTCATGGCGGATTCTGGATCACCCTGGACCATCATATCCAAACACTATTTTGAAGAAAAACTTACTGGTGTGTTTGACGTAAATAAGATTTATTCGCCGGACATAAATCCTGTAAGCTATGATGGTTCACGCATTGACTTGACGGGTTATTTTAAAACATCAGTAGTGTTCAAAAGCAGAAGGGCCGATATACACCTATATGTTGCTGTCAAAGGTATAAACGTACTAGGTTGGAGGGATCAAAGGAAGCTTGGAATAATGTTGAATCCAAGACTTAAAGAACCGGTGGTATTGGATGAATCAGTTAATAAGTATATCTCAGTTACAGGATCTGAGGACATGGAAAAGTTCATAAAAGATTCCTATAAGGAAGTTTTCACTGACTCTTTAGGAAAACTTAAAGAGTATTCTCATCAGATAAAGCTCAAGAGTAATGCTACACCGGTTAGACAAAGAATTAGACCGGGACCGTTAAATGTAAGAGATGAGTTAAAAGAGATGTTAACAGACCTGGCATCAGAGGGCATCATTGAACCTATTAACTCATCTGAATGGGTTTCACCCATTGTTTTGGTCCGTAAACCGGATAAAAAATTAAGGTTGTGTGTGGACTTAAGAGAATTGAATTCTGAAATTATTGTGGATTGTCACCCATTACCAAATATAAACGAAGTGGTGTCGCTGTTAGAGGGTGCAAAAGTATTTTCAACTTTCGATTTGAGGTCAGCGTACCATCAAGTTGCTGTAACAGAAGATTTAAAAATGTTAACAGCATTCATTACTCCACAAGGCTTATATCAATACAACAGAATGCCCTTTGGTTTGGCCTCTGCGGCATCGGTTTTTCAAAGAATAATGTTTAACATCTTCAAGGACATTGATGACTTCGTAAAATGTTTTCAAGACGATATTTTAATTTTTTCTCCCAATGATGAAGAACATCTAAAACATCTGTCTGAAGTGTGTGATAGATTTTTTTTAAAAAAGGAGTGACGCTTAAAGCTCACACATGTAAAATGTTTAAAAGACTGTGGAATATTTGGGTCATACTCTTACTGGTGATGGAGTAATTCCTAAAAAATCTAATGTTGATGGAATTTTAAATGCGCCTTCTCCAAAGAACAAGGAACAGTTACTATCTTTTGCAAGAATGTGCGAGTATTATTCTAAATTTGTGTCAAATTTTGCTACTAAAATGGAGCCTTTGAGGAAGTTGTTACGACAAAAAGCCATTTATGAATGGTCAGAAGAACAACAAGATGCTTTCAATGTTATTAAGCAGGATATTATAAATGCTCCTATTTTAAGACCTTTTTGCATGAACAAACATTGTGTTATTACTGTTGATGCAAGTTTATATGGAATTGGGGGTGTACTCTCACAAAAATGTGGAAATGAAGAGTGGAATGTGTGCTTTGCATCTAGAACCCTGAATGAGACTGCAAGGCGTTATGCTGTTAAAGAAAAAGAGTTACTGGCATGTGTCTGGGCAATTGAACATTATAGGAATTACATTTGGGGCGCGAAGTTTACTTTGAGGACAGATCACAAACCTTTGGTTAACATACTTTCACCAGGTGGAGGGTGGAACTCCACGGCTAGGATTGCAAGGTTAACATCTAGATTGCAAGAATATTCTTTTAAAGCAAAATTTGTCCCAGGAAAAAAAAATGTTACAGCTGACTTTATGTCACGTCATCCCTGTCACTCAGATTCTGATAAAAAAGATGATGAATTAGATATTGTTACCACTATTCAGGATGTTGTAGTAGGCGCATTTTCAGATATATCAGAAGAGTCATGGAAAACCAGTGAGGGAAATGATTCTCTATGGAAAATAATGAAGAAATATATTCTGGAAGGCTGGCCAAAGAGAAAGTATATTAGCGAAGAACTCATGCCCATGTTTAATGTTGCAGATCATTTAGAATTAGAAGGTGATTTTGTTTACAAAAGTAGAAAGTGTGTTCCACCTTTTGGAGTGTGTGAGATAATCCTTAAGTTGTCTCATAAATCACATCCAGGAATGTCTGCTATGAAACGCTTAATTAAATCCTATTTTTGGTGGCCAGGCATGAATTGCATGGCAGATCGTGTTGTTAGGGAATGTGATGTTTGCATTTCAAAAGTACTGACTGGCCAGAGGAACCCGGAAGAAATTGGCATTTGATATTTTTGGCCCATTCTTAAACCTTCCATTGGATTCACGTTATGCTTTGGTATTAGTAGATTACCACTCGAAATGGCCAGAGGTCAAATTCGTTCCGATGGCTACTAATACTAGAGTCTTAGACTTCTTTAAGGAAATGTTCGCAAAAGAAGGATGTCCATCAATCATTGTCACTGATAACGGTGTTCAGTTGACTTCAAAAGATATGGAGGAATATCTTAAATGTCACAATATTATACATGTCACCACATATTTGTATGCACCACACGAAAATGGTCAGGTTGAACGCTTCAATCGTCTACTAAAGGGTTAAATTTCTGATGTTGTTAAGCAGACACACGATTGGAAAAATGCTTTAAGGGAAAGATTATGGATCTATAGAATTACTCCACATTCTGATACTGAAGTCAGCCCATTTTGTCTGTTGAAATGGAGAGATCCTGTTTCTCATATTTATCCATGGTGGCTTAAAGAGAAATGTAACAATTACATTAGGAATTATATCAATATCATGGATACTAGCATTAGGGTTAAGGAAAAACAAAAAAAATACAAAAAATGGTATGACAAGAAATGGAATACAAAGGAACACAATTTTAAAGTAGGGGAATATGTGAGAATAGAAAAACCTGGTTTTCTAAGGAAATGTACGAGTAAGTTCTCTAAACCCATTAAAATCACCAAAGGTTTTAGGAATTCCCTCATAACTCAGGATGGTAAGATATGGAATGTCAGACGTGTTTCTAAGTGTCCTGAAAATTTTAGGACCATCCCTAATTCTATTCAGGTCAATGATCATCCCTTGCGTTCAAATTTACCTGCTCCCACCAGGTCTCAGGAGTTACCTCACACTGGTTTTGATACCACAGCTTTACACAATGATTCTGTTGCTCTTAGAGTTAAGGACTTCTCTCGCCCAAGATCTTTACCCAGGAAATTGTTAGAATTTGTTAGATAGTTTTACAGGCTCTTCTTTAACCTTATTTACTTCAGTTTCTTGTATTTCAATTTCTGTATATAAGGGAGGTATGTTATATTCTCCCATGTACCTTTTGCTATACTTGTTATCTTTCCTTCTGCATTCCAGTTCCATTTAGAACCAACCTGTAGAACTTCAGCTTGCACTGGGCCAGTTGCACTGGGCATCCCTGAGCATCTGAATGTTCCTGTTGCTGTGCTGCATTTATCTACAATAAATCTTTTAAATCACTTTGGATATATGCTTCTTTCAGTATCTTTGTTGTGCCAATTGAAATACCAGCCAGTAGAGTTCCACATGTGGGAATCGCAGTGCCCCTCAAGAGGTGTTTGCAAACATTTTTCAAGTTTAAGGGGCATCTTCCTTCCTGCGCAAGTGAATGTTTTTATGAGTTCAGTAAGTTCTTTAAACACTTGGGCCAATATGCGGAGTAGCAGGAGTGCAGAAAAAATGTAATTGAGAAGTGGAAGTACATTTATTCAAAAACTTGTATCCTGCCCCCCACATGGAGACACGAAGTGTGGATCACAGAGAAAAGTCTCAGTTCAATTTGGTAATCAAAGGGGCAATATTGTCCTTCACCATTCGTGTACGTCCTGTGTTCACTGCTCTCTGCAAAAGAACAATTGATGGACGGAATGCGGAAACTGTCAAACATTCACCCCCAGGCCTAAATCCATCGTTGGCCATGATCTCTGTACTGGGGTGAATGTTTGACATTGTTCAGCATTCTGCCCATCAGTTGTTTTGTATTTGTCATTATGAGTAGGACGGGTATGCCCAGCCGTGAACCCCATGCTCTCCATACCACAGGAGTCAAGCTAGCTTGACTGATTAGGGGTGATAGCCCGAAACTGGTCCAGGATTCTTGGGAGGACCTGTCTTGGCAGTTCACACTGGACTTTTCCTATGGAGAGCAGGGTTAAGACTGATTTGCATATGGCTGGATTTAAACTGGAATGGCATGGGGGGCAAAAAAACAATGAATTTAGGCCTAGATCTCTGTAGTGGGGTGAATGTTTGACATTGTTCAGCCTTCTGTCTGTTAATTGATCTTTTTGTATTTGTCACCCCACAGGGGATTGCAAAGCGTGTAGATGAGTAGATATTACAGCCCACCACTGCCTTAGTGTCTGTATAGACCCATCTGACATTTGCCAGGAATTTCGTCCCTATGCCAAAAGACTTCAAAATGCAGAATAGGTATGACCATTCCACTTTTTCAAAGGCTTTCTCTGCATCCAGTGACAGCATCACTGTTTCTTTTCAGTAATTTTTCGCATGCCACATGATGTATGCGAGTGACCCGAAGTTGGAGAGGCCTAAGAGTAATGTTAAGTGAATTATGGCATGGTCCCGGATCCCAATGTAGACTATCCAAGTGCCCAATACTCTATTGAGGAGGTGGGTAGAGCTTGTGCCGTGGGGGCACGTTATAAACATGTATTTTCTGTCCTGTGGACGAAGTAGTGTCGTACTTTAATATTCGGGACCGCGTAGGGGACAGGGCCCTACCCCTGTCTATGTTGGTATTAGCGAACCGCAAATGGTAAATGCGGCATGTACGAGTGCTTTATATATCGTTCTAGCTATGAATGCACTGTGTACACGTTATTCTGCTCAACTACGCGGGTTCCATTTTGGAAGCAGTGGCCATCTTGTCATTGCCCTCACATAGGCTATGATGGAGTTAATACGGGCCTCACAGTACATAGGCTTTCCCTCTGACTTCTCTGTGACCTGGGCAGCTGGCTCTGCTGCCCCGGGTCAAACCGGTCTCACGAGCTCCCCTTCCTCCGTCCACCTGTGATTAGCATCAGGGTTTGACCCGTCATAAAATCCTTTCATTCTACACAATCCCCCGGCTAATCTCTTCCACACCTGCTTGTTCTTGCTTTATGACTTGTTTCCCAAAACAGGAGATGCTCATGTTTATTGGGGGGTCTATTTACTTCAAACATGGGATCTGAACCTTACTGTGTAAATCATTGTGGGCTGGCCGAACTGGAATGTGGGATGGTCATCATGACTCTGCTTTTTCGTTTGTAATGTATGCCTTTATATGACCATATCGTAAACCAAGGAATGTGTGCCTGGAGCATGATATTTTGTACTTAAGGAGAAGTCCGTTCCTATGATTTTCAGCAGTCTCCTGAGAACATACACGCTGTTGTACTTCTAGGATACCTGTCATTGGTCTGCAGCCAATAAACGATTCTTTGACTTCACCCAGAAGACTCTGTGTTTCTGTAGGTCCGGAACAGGGTGAAACCCAGAAGTCATAGGGTGTGTGCCCCTGCACCGCTGGGTCTAAAATACCCAGTACTTCAGTTTGGCGCCCAACTCGGGCCGATTTCAGCGGTACCAGTCCAAGCCAGAGCTTCGTGAGGAGCTTCGTGTGGAAATTCCGGAGGAAGGCCGCCACTTCATCGACCCCTGCATGTCGACGTGGTCCGAAAGTCTTTTCTGCGAGGTTCTCCGTGTCCCGACGGCTACGAAGGACTGCTGCCCTGATTAATCGACCTGTTTTGGACCCTTGACGAGTTTGAGAGAGCGAAACAATCGAGAGAGTCTTCTGGTGACGCCATCGATCAGCAATATTCAGTTAAGTATAAGTGGAGCGTCTCCCATTTGTTTTGGTATCCTTCGGGATCATTTTGAATTAGTCATTTGGAGTTTGCAAACGCCAAAACCAGAGGACTCGTGTATTCACGAGAATATCGTATTCGATAATCCTTTGACGTTTGGATCTAGACTAGTGAGCGAAGATGCCTAGTTCTGGACTATTTGGTAGATTATTCTGTTTGGGTTGTGGAAAAGATTTCCAGCTAGAGGAATCATGTCCGGTTCCTCCGGTTGGAACTCCAACTTATGAGCTCTATGTGAAACATGGCGTAGGCCCCATTGCATATAACGAAGTGTGGATCCACTACACCAGGAAAGATGGTGTTTTAAAATGGCCCCAAAATGGTAGTTTTGATACCGATATTTTAGATAATCTGGAAATTAAATTGTTTAAGAAGAAAGCCCGGCCGGCGATGTTTGACTCTTTCCGCTTATGGCGAAAGGAAGCCAAACAGAAGGAAATTAAGTTAGCAAAAAAGAATAAAAGAGAGAGAGGTATGACAGTAATGCAAGCAGCTGTACAATTTAAAGACAATGAAGAGGAGCAAATGAATGAGCAATTGCACAGGCAGCGTAAGTTAGGGATTGACAAATGTTACCCAGCTTTGCCACATTCTAAGCAGGATGAGTCAGAAGAAAAGGAGAAAGATCCTTTGATGTCACATTTGTTGAGTTCGCCACCCCCGTATGCTCAAACTGCCACGGCGCCTCCCCAGCTTGTAAATATGCCACCTCCAGTGCATATACTGCAAGCCTTGCCGCAACCGCCAGTTGCTTTGCAGCCAGTTCCTATTCCTGTAGCGCAGCCCTCTCAAGCGCCGCCAGTTGTGCTTCCAACTGCCCCCGCACTTCCTGCGACTTTGCCTAATCCAGTAACTGCCTCCCCTAACACTCTTCCTTCCATCACTCCAGTACCTGTCTCTACATCCTCTTTTCTTCCCTCTGTTTTTCCCCCTGTTCTCGCCTCAGCTTCTCCTTCGGCGCGACAGCGCTTAGCTACTGTGGTTACTACATTAATGTCTCCTCTCTTTGGGTCATCTGGTGCAACTCCTGGTTTACAGCGTAAGCAGCTGCGCAGCCAATTGCCTAACCCCGATGAGAAAAAGGTAATAGATCACATGGCGCGTAGATGGATCGTTTTTCCTTCACTTTATGATGTGGAATCAGTTGTCAATACTTTCCATCAATGGGATGCCCCTAAACAGAGATATGTGTTCGAGAAAATGTGCGAAATTCTCTGTGAAGAATTGGAGGATAGTGGTAAAAATCCAAGTCCGCAGGAATTGTGTAGAGTGAGGTTCGATTTTGGAACTGGTATAATTGTGGACCGCGAAGTAGATAAAGCAGTTGCGGTTGTATTGTCACTTAGGAATGACGATTGCCAACAGTCATTGTTTGAACAAGAGGTCCTTGTGGGGAAAAAGGCAAAAGCGCGACAATACCCCATGAGAGAAGTTCCCCCGGTATGGAAGGAAGCGGTTGCAGCTGTCGGTGGTAACCCCGCTGTGGCAGCGCATTTCCAGCGTGTTTGGGTGCATGTTCCATGGAAGCGCTCTGAAGTATTAGCGCTTAAGCAGTCCTTACCTGATCCCCGTAAGAACCCAGCAGGTTATTATAAAGAGTTGTCACAGACGGCAGGGTCATGCATTATGAATCTGGCCGATATAGACATGTTGTTTGGCAATGTTGTTCCACAGCCTCTATGGGGATCAATTCGTAATGTAGATCACAATGCAGAACTAGGGGATACATGGGCCAACATTGTTGCTGCTGATGCTAGACAAACGGGTGGTGCGAAACCAGAACCTTTAGTAGCTGAACTCCCTGGTAGAATCATCACGTATATGAAGACACTAATGCCTGCAATGCGCGTAAATTGGGACAAGTTATCTGCATGCAAGCAGAAGAAAGATGAGACAGTGTCAGACTTCTTTACTAGGTTTGAAGAAACGTTTATTGACCACAGTGGGCAAGATATGAGTACTGAGGGTGGCCAACGGCTGTTTGTGGATAAGTTTGTGCAGAATTTACTTCCTGACCTGTGTAAAAAGTTAAAAGATTCAGAAAGTTCTTGGGCTGTTTCTTCTTCAGCGCAAATACTGGCTACTGCACAGTATTATGAAAATAGAGATAAAGACGAGAAAGATAGAACGGAGAAGAAAACGAAGGAACTGAAGACAAAGGTCCTTTTACAGCAGGCCTATCCGCCACGTGGAGGTCAGAATAATTATAGGCAACCCCAAGGTGTCTATCACCAACCCCAACAGTTTCAGAACAATCAGCAAATGAACGGGTATTACCAACCACGTGTCCCTGTAGGTCCCAACCAATGTTCATACTGCAAAGAGGAAGGTCATTTTAAATATAGTTGCCCTAAATTAATGCAGCGGAACGGTAATATGTATGGCGCAAGAGGTAGAGGTGGTCAGCAAGCTCCTAGAGGTAGAGGGCGTGGAAGTGTTCCCCAGAACGCGCGTCCTCTGCCGCCTCAAAGTACCATCAATAGCTTTGATCAGCAAGCTAACGCGATTAACAATACGGCCCAGTATTATAATAATGATTATTATGCAGAGGACGGTGATGCAGAGAATAATGATTACTAGGACAGCCATAGACAGAGAGAGGGAGTTGTTTCAGTGCCAGTGGATCAGAGTGGACCGTATGTTGAGGTGACTACAGCCAATGTAACGGAGCCTTTTCTGCTAGACACTGGTGCTGCAAAGAGTTCAATCATGCATTCAAAACTCCCTGGCGCACCTTTGTCTGGCGATATAAATGTTTCAGTAGGTTTTTCTGGCGCCCCAGTTAGGAACCCGATTTCTAGTCCCATGTCACTTTCTGTTGGACCTTGTGAGCTGAAAGCACCCCTGATCCTGACAACAGGTTGTGGTGAGAATTTACTGGGATTAGATTTGTTGAAAAGATTGCACGCTACACTGTATTGTTCTCCTTCAGGAGTACAACTTACATTAGGTAGGAAAGTGATTTCCCCAATGTACTTGTCTAAAAACACGATGCCGCCTGAATTGTCATCCCTTCCGGATGCCCTTTGGGCTACTGGTCCCAATGATGTGGGCCTCTTGGAGATACCGCCATATGTGGTGACTTTAAAGGCTAATGTCAGACTGCCACGTATTCCCCAGTACAAGATCTCTAATGAAGGGCAGAAAGCATTGTTAGACATTGTCAGCGACTTGATTCATAAGGGTGTGATAGAAGAGACAAGAGGCAACGTTTGCAATAGTCCGATCTTACCTGTCTTAAAACGAACGGACCCTTCACAGCCACCTGTTTACAGGTTTGTGATTGATCTTAGAGAGGTTAATAAGATTGTTGTGCCACAGTTTCCGGTTGTCCCCGATATAACTGCCTTGTTAACGATGATTCCAGCCTCTGCTGTATGGTTTTCAGTGATCGATTTAAAGAATGCTTTCTTTAGTATCCCAATTGCAGAAGAGAGTAGAGATATTTTTGGGTTTAGTCTGGGAGGCCGAAGCTTCCGCTTCAAACGCGCTCCCCAGGGCTACTGTGAGAGTCCATCCATATACAGTCAGGCTTTGAAAGCGCAGCTTGATGCACTTGTTTTACCTAGTGGCGCTATCCTGATTCAGTACGTGGACGATTTACTGATCGCTGCGGATACTGAGCAGATCTGTAAAGAAGCCACATTGTCACTGTTGCGCCATTTATCCGCATTCCATCACAAAGTGTCTCTCTCTAAGCTGCAATATTGTCGACAAGAAGTGACCTACTTAGGTCATCTCTTATCGAAGGAGGGAAGGAAACTGACCCCAGAAAGAATTCAAGCCATTGCACAGTTGAGTGTGCCAAAAACACAGAGAGAAGTGCGTGCTTTCTTGGGCATCACTTCATACTGTAGGCATTGGATCCCTAGTTTTTCTTTATTGGCAAAACCTTTGTTAGCCTTAACATGCAAAGACACACCGAATCCTATCCCATGGTCTGAAGAGTGCCAGAAGAGTTTTGTGGAATTGCGTAATGCATTATGTTCAGCACCTGTGTTGGGTACTCCCGACTACAGTAAGCCTTTTACATTGTATGTTCACGAGAAAGATGGATGTGCGTTGTCAGTGTTAACACAGCCTTTTGGCGACAGACCGCGCCCATGCGCATATTTTTCATCCACCTTGGACCCTGTAGCAAGGGCATTGCCAAGCTGTCTGAGAGCGACAGCTGCTGCAGCGATGTCTATCCGACAATCGGCTGGTTTGGTAATGGACAACACATTGATTGTCATGGTTCCACACGCTGTAGATACATTATTAAATAGAACTAAGACACAACACTTGACTAGTGCACGATTATCGGGCTACGAACTTACACTGTTAGCTAATCACATACACATAAAAAGATGTAATACGCTGAATCCAGCTACATTGTTGCCAATTCCAGCAGACTCAGATGAGATTGAGCAACATGACTGTCTGTTCAGAACAGAAGAAGAGACGAAAGGGAGAGTAGATCTCAAAGATACTCCCCTGACTGAGTGTGATGGCACTTTATGGGTAGATGGGTCCTGTTTCAAGCTCCCTAATGGTGACACGACTGCTGCATATGCTATCACGACTCTACACACGGTCGTGGAAACTGCACGAGTGCCACATAATTCGGCCCAAGCAGCAGAATTAATCGCCCTCACGAGAGCATGTGTGTTGTCTGAAGGAATGAGAGTGAACATATACACAGATAGCCAGTACGCCTTTGGCGTGGCTCATAATTTTGGGCGTTTGTGGAAGGAGCGTGGGTTCCTGACGTCGCATGGAGCTAAAATTCAGAATGGCAAGTTGGTGAATGATCTCCTTGAGTCACTGACCCTACCGTTGCAAGTTGCGATCATGAAATGCAGTGCGCACAGGAAAGTCACAGATGATGTTGGACGTGGGAATGCGTTTGCTGATGAGACCGCGAGAGAAACGGCACAGAATGTGAAAACTAGAATGTATGTTGCAGGTCCCGCAAGATGGGTTAATGATGTTGGAATGTGTGAGAACACAATAGAGAGTGTGAAGTCGCTTCAAGCTGAAGCCACAGAGGAAGAGTTAAGCAAGTGGAGAGAAAGTATGGGTAAGTTGGATGAGAATGGTTGTTGGATTGATCTGACAGAACATAGGCGATGGTTGTTGCCTGATGCATATGTGCTTCCAGTAGTTACTATGGCACATGGAATGGCACATATCAGTACGAAAGGTATATGCAAGTTGTTGGCTCCAGTATGGCAGAATGCTGGGATTCCCAAGTGTGCAGAGAATGTGGTCAAGAATTGCATAGTATGCTTGAAGTACAACCCTGGTAGGGGAACCCCAACTCCGGCTGGTCACTTTGCACCCCCATCATGTCCATTTGAAGTTTTGCAGCTGGACTTTATTCACATGGAAAGATGCAACAACCTGAAATATGTACTGGTGGTTGTTTGTGCTTTCTCAAAATGGATTGAGGCTTATCCTCTGAAAGATAACACTGCCCTATCCACAGCCAAAGCCCTTATGAAAGAGTTTTTTCCTAGGTTTGGGATGCCAAGAATGGTGTGGTGTGATAACGGAAGTGAGTTTGTGGGTAAAGTGATGAAGAACGTATGTGAAGGGCTAGGGATAAAGCAGAAGTTCCACGCTGCAAATCACCCCCAATCAGCTGGATTAGTAGAACGCTACAATGGAGCCTTAAAACTCAAGCTGGCCAAAATCCAGGCGAGCACCGGTCGTAAATGGCCTGACGCTCTGCCTTTAGCACTCCTGTCTACTAGAATGACCATACACTCACGAGTGGGACTTAGTCCTTACGAGGTCGTTTTTAGCCGTCCCGCCAACGTATGGGGTGTACCGAGACCTACGAAGTTCAGTGAGATTGAGCATCCAGTACTGCTCAATTACCTGTATGATTTGACTGTTAAACTGCGTGTTTTGCACCAACAGGTACATGATACTCTTCCCCAAGCCTCTGAACCTCCTGGACACCCTATCAACCCTGGCTCGTGGGTCTTGGTCCGAAATTTCCAGCGCAAGAGCAACGACGAGCCTCGCTGGATCGGCCCTCATCTTGTTCTTCTTTCGACAAGATCAGCAGTGCGAGTGAAAGGGAAGAAGCACTGGATTCATGGTACCCACTGCAAAGTAGTCCCCTTGCCTCTGCCATATGACCAGTGGGTCAAGGAGGGTATCGCCGACTCAGAGACAAACATTGTACCTCGCTTTGTACCATTCAGTGACGCACGCTTAAGAGACACAGTTTCAGACCAAGAGAGTGACAATATTCTGCAGGAAGCTGTGCCACTATCGAGTCGACTGGACACCACTGAGCCTGAACTTTTGTTTCAAGACCAAACAGCACCTGGCCGTCTCCGCTATAATTTGAGACCTAGGCCCATGGACAAATAAAGATTTCCTCATTATTTCCCTTTTGACATTTTTGCTCTCCCATCTGAAGGACTTTCTTGATTTTTGTTTTTCGAACCACCATCCGGGTTCTGCCGCAGGGTCGCGGTGCCAAGACTTTGGGGTACAGGCCGAAGACGCTAGGTCGACGGTTCTGGTTAGTCTAGGGCGTTTCCCTGGACTGACAGGCGTACTCCTTAGCAGAAGAAACTCATCCGCCGCGAGCGGCCCGAGTAGAGGATGGAGTTTTTTAAGATGGAGAGACCGATTGAGGAAATGACCTTTAACGCAAGGATGTGTAGAATTGTAAAAAGTAAATGTTTTGTCTTTTTGTGCTTTTTTACACTGTGTAGTATCATAATGTTTATTGTAGGATTTGTGTTTTTCTCCGCTCAAAAGCCCATTGCACCCACTCAACAGCCTATATCTCCTTCTACTGCCTCCTCTCACTCTTTTCACCCTTTGCCTGAGCACGAACAGACCAGACGATCAGAGTTCGTAAATAACTCGTTTATCCAACTCTTGCACCAGCACCAACTGGTAATGAATACGACCAATTGCTGGGTGTGTGGGTTAATGCCCCATACCATTAACAAGGGTATTCCCTACCTGGTGCTACCGTACAGTTACAATGGATCGTCATGGGCATTCCAAACCATGTTTCTCTATGCTCTAGATACATACTCCCCTCGCCAACCGCGTTCCATCAGACCCATCACCAATAATAAGGCTTTGATGAAAGGAGTTGCCGATATGAGTAGGGATATTAATGCATACTCCTCTATTCCCAAAGAAGAGTTGAGACCTTATGCAGGATGGAACGCGACGGGGTATAGTATTAGTCTGGGTGAAAGACAGCGAAAAATCTCATCTCCAATCTGGGTCGTACCCCACATGGGTCGGTTCTGCTTACAGGGTAATGGTCAGAATCCTAGAGCTCAACTGGGAAGAAGTGACTGTACTGAAACGTACACTTTCCCGTCACAGTTTCCCCCTGCGTTTTTGGCTGCTAAGGGCACATATTTCATCTGCAATGACCGAGCATATACATGGCTGCCCCCTGATTTCTCGGGCACATGTTATATTGCGAACTTGCTACCGCCGACATTTACTGCTGCCTCTGACTATCACAAGACCAGAGTTGTGAGAGGTGTGATTAGTAAGGAGGACACTGCCGGTCAGGAAGCAGGAGACTTCTTCTTGGGTTTCCTGCCGTTTTGGGGACCTATGGTCAATAGTAGGAACCTGAGACAGCTGACTCGTGTGGTTGAATCCACTGTCAATGTAACGGCTGGTGCCCTTAGTAATCTGACAGCTGAGCTCCAAGCGGATCGCCTTATGACTCTGAAGAACCGCATGGTTCTAGACGTTATTCTTGCAGACCGCGGTGGGGTATGCAAGGTCATCCAATCCAGTTGCTGCATTTTCATACCAGATAATGCTCCAACAGTGTATCAAGCCATCTCCAAACTCCATAAAATATCTGAAGCCATACACGTGGATAAGGGAGATTGGTCACTGATGGGGTGGTTCTGGGAATTGATATCTGCCTGGGGTTGGAAAGTTCTGATGGTCATTGGAATGATCTTAGCCATTCTTTTCCTGCTCTGTCTGTGCATACAGTGTGCTCCTGCGATATGTGGTCTCTGTGCTACCTTATGTGTAAGGAAACCTGTATCGAGGGACGAGCTAAGTAATAGGATGATGCTACAGCAACATCTCCATGACTTCGTGAACATTGACCTAGACTCGGATTAAGATGAGTATAGTAATTGCCTATGTAAGGGCAAAAGGAGGGTCTGTCGTACTTTAATATTCGGGACCGCGTAGGGGACAGGGCCCTACCCCTGTCTATGTTGGTATTAGCGAACCGCAAATGGTAAATGCGGCATGTACGAGTGCTTTATATATCGTTCTAGCTATGAATGCACTGTGTACACGTTATTCTGCTCAACTACGCGGGTTCCATTTTGGAAGCAGTGACCATCTTGTCATTGCCCTCACATAGGCTATGATGGAGTTAATACGGGCCTCACAGTACATAGGCTTTCCCTCTGACTTCTCTGTGACCTGGGCAGCTGGCTCTGCTGCCCCGGGTCAAACCGGTCTCACGAGCTCCCCTTCCTCCGTCCACCTGTGATTAGCATCAGGGTTTGACCCGTCATAAAATCCTTTCATTCTACACAATCCCCCGGCTAATCTCTTCCACACCTGCTTGTTCTTGCTTTATGACTTGTTTCCCAAAACAGGAGATGCTCATGTTTATTGGGGGGTCTATTTACTTCAAACATGGGATCTGAACCTTACTGTGTAAATCATTGTGGGCTGGCCGAACTGGAATGTGGGATTGTCATCATGACTCTGCTTTTTCGTTTGTAATGTATGCCTTTATATGACCATATCGTAAACCAAGGAATGTGTGCCTGGAGCATGATATTTTGTACTTAAGGAGAAGTCCGTTCCTATGATTTTCAGCAGTCTCCTGAGAACATACACGCTGTTGTACTTCTAGGATACCTGTCATTGGTCTGCAGCCAATAAACGATTCTTTGACTTCACCCAGAAGACTCTGTGTTTCTGTAGGTCCGGAACAGGGTGAAACCCAGAAGTCATAGGGTGTGTGCCCCTGCACCGCTGGGTCTAAAATACCCAGTACTTCAGTAGTCGCCACGGGTCATGCAAGGAGGAGTTCTGCTGGAGGTCTAGTAGGAGGCCCCTGTCTCCTCAGACATGAGAAGTCTCAGGGTATGACTTGTCCATTTGGGAGTCTGGAATAATGTTCCAGTCTTCTCCTAAAAGTAGCTTGGCACGCGGTTGCTGGGCCAAAATAAGCGCTACATCTCGAAAGGTGTCTTGTTTGGAAGAGGGGGACCACTAGAGAGACTCAAGGATCAGAGTCTGATCCTGGATCATGACCTTAAGAAGGATAAAATGGCCATATGGTCCTGCCATATTTAATGCATTTTGGCGGGAAGGCCCTTCTTTACGAGGATGGCAAGGCCACCTTTATGATAAGCCTTAGTGTTAATGGTCTGCTTAGGGTAGGTAGGTTCCTTACTCGCCTGGAATTTCCTGCCCATCCAATCTTTGCATAGTTTTAGGCTCTTCTCATCGGAGAGGTGAGTTTCATTGAGCAGGACAGCTAGGTACTCAATGTATGTGTGTAGGACAGAATTTGCTTTGTCGAAAGTAGTGTGCAAGCCCATTGGCATTGAGAGAAATCACACTGAAAGCAGTAGTCAACGGCAAGCTCATATGTATGCGATGTAGGAGCTATAGGGGTTGAAAAGCCAAGGAGGCAGGGAGTTGCAGTGGAGAAGGCGCAGCGTGCAAGAGCAATGAGGTGCTAATGCTTGCAACCTTTGAGGATTAGTGCTTGTACCTAATTATCCTCGGAGTTAGGGAATGGGTTTGCAAAGCAAGCCACTTAATATAGAGATCAGATTTCCTTTACCTTGGGGGAAAAGAGCTGTCCTACAGAGGAAGTGGCAGTGGAAGAGCCTCAGCATAGAGTAGGGATGTTAAGGGCTAGACCTTGTAGTCAGACAGAAGAGATGCCTGAGAAGGGCACCCATCTGGTTCCTAGCCACCAATAAAGGGCATGCCTGTTATGTCAGGATGTGCATGCAATGAGTAGGGGATCGGACGCAGCAGAAAGGTTACAACCATGCATGCCTTATCTTCTCTTTCAAAGTGAGGGGGATCAGTCTTGGCTTGAGGTTATGGAGGTAGGTGAAGGGTTGGGAAGAGTGGTCACCTGAATCGTAACCACTGTACAACAGAATGGCCCACTCTACGTTGAAACACTGGATTGATGTCCCACTGGTTATTCCAGTGTCGAAAACTGGAACACCCATCTAATAGAGTGACATCAGCCCAGAAAGGGAAGAGGGAAGGAGAGTAAGTAGATAGAAGATAACAGAGTACGTATTGAAAGATATCCAAGTTGTATCTGTAACTCTGGAGAGCTATCAGCCTTAGGGTGGTTTTAAGAGCAATCAGGGTTTGTCTCTTTGCATAAGGTGAAGCATCCTTCTGCCAAGATCTGGCCCCTTCAGGCCAGTGATGTGTCACTTCATCCAGCCTCTCTTGTTGATTCACCTTCCTAACAATTGTACCATCAACAGTCCAACTAGCAATAGTCCCATGGTTGTCATGGGTGTATAAGTCCTCCATCACCTTATCCTCCAAGGAATCCAGCCAACCCTCCAGCTGAGCAGGTTTGCTGAATTTCATTGTGATGTTGTGGGTATTCAGCATACAGGCAGGTTCCAGCAGGCCATAGTGGATGCTGAGGCACTTCAATCGTGGTCTAAGTGCTAGATATCCTTTACGGCGTTGAAGAGTCTCATATGAGAAGTTCTGTGTCACTGTAATTTTTGTGTTGCTGGCTGTCAAAGGACCATTTTGTTTCACCTCCATAATCACTTGACAAGCTTGTTGATATCGCAGGAAGCAGGCTATGATCGGTCATGCACTTTTCTGCGTCGCGTCTGATCTGGTCTGCAAAGGAGTTCTGATAGTGGAGAGAATGACAGGTTGGAAACTTGTAGGATAAAGTGCACCAGGAATGAAATCATATTAGGTCCTTCCAATTTCTCAGGGATGAACGAGAATATCATAATATTCCTCTGGTTCCTATCCTCCAATTCGAACAGCTTCTTCTGCCTTAACCAATGGTCTTGGCAGACATTTGAAGATCTTCCTAAGCATCTTCAGAGTGTGGAAGCAGGATGCAGTGATGGCGTTGACTTGTGTAGTTATGTCTAGTTTGCTGTTGATGATTATTCTGGGGTTCTTGGCATGAGTGCTGGATGTAGATGTGGTTCTGAGTTGGGCTTGCCACCAGTTTGAGTCCCATAGTGAGGTGTCCTTGCAAAACATCACGACTTCTGTATTGCCCATGTTGAACTTGAGACAGTTGACTTTCATCCAGTTAGTGATTTCAGTCATACAAGCAGTGAATTTGTTTCCTGTGTTGGGGGTCTTGTCCGAGAGAGAGAGTATAAGATATATGTTGTCAGCGTAATTAAGGATGTTGATGTTGTATGTGCCGATGATGTGTGCCAGAGGAATCATGTATGCGTTGAGGAGAGTGAGGTTAAGTTATGAAGCTTGAGGCACCCCACGGATGAGTTTGAGGGACTTCCAAGAGTAAGGTTCCAGGTTGACAACTTGTGTTCAATCTAGTAAGAAGGAAAGGATCCAGAGAGAGAGAGGATCCTTGGATTCTAATATCATGCAAGCTCCTGATAAGTATGAGGTGCGAGGACATGTCAGATGCTGCAGCAAAATGCAGTAGAATGGAGGCTGCTGTGTATCCTCTGTCAAGGATTATGCGGTTGTCATCTGTGGCAGTAATGAGTGATGTTTATTAGAATTTAATTAGTATGATGTAGTTGTATAATCTCTTGGAAGTTTTATGAAGTACCACTGATAAGTCTATAAAGGGTTCTTTGATGCTTAGGAAGTGATTATATATAGTGGTCAACGTGTTTCAGCCATGTCTCCACTGCTGGTCATCCCGCTTTTGTCAGGACCTAAGATTCTGTCTCTTTTATTTTGAGGTAGTTATTTATAAATTCATTCATTACTCATGAAACACAACCCTTTCTATTGATTCAATTGTGATGCTAATACATCACACTGGTCGCTTTGTATGTGCTATCTATTAGAGAAATACATCACACTGGTTGCTTTGTATGTGCTATCTACTAGAGAAATACAAATGTATATATGTAAGTTAGTCATGCTTTTTTCAGTATTTTATCACACATTTTTGGGTGAGTTTGTGAAAGAAAGTTGTGTATTAGTTGGGGTAGACTGGTATCCACAAGAAGTAATAAAGTCATTATTTTGTAAGGTCACCGAAAAAAACAAAGCTGATCAGTGATGCAATCAATGATGTTATTTGAGGTGTCATCAGCGATGTAATTTAATATGTAATGAGTGGTGCAATGTGTGAGGTTATAAGCTGGGCATGTCAGGGTGCAAGTTATAGGTAGCTCAGTAAACTATAACTGGGTAAAGTTGGAGTTTTTTAAATTAATCTTTTTATTGAGACAACATCTTTGCCTTCAGGATGACATAATTTTACATCACGACAATACAATGATGGTAGAACTGGGAGTCTCTAGTTGGCAGAGGTAGGTACCCTTGACCAAATAGGGACCCTTGCTTCTAAGGTAGGGAAAGGGGATTACACTCCTGGATAACCCCTGTTCACCCCCTTGGTAGCTTGGCACGAGTAGACAGGCTTATCTCAGAGGCAGTGTGTTAAGCATTTGTGAACACATGCAGTAATACAGTGAAAGAATTACAGTTGGACAACACACAGGTTTTATAAAAATAAGTATTCTTTATATAGACTTAACACAAGACCACAAATGACAAAAATCCAAAATACTGTACTCAAAATAGACTTAATGATGGTAGAAGTAACTTAGTTCAAGTTGATGATAAATGCAACACGTTTCTCACAGAAGTACCTGGATGCGTAACACAAAACAAACAAAAGGTTCGCAGGGAGGGTGATGTGTCGGTTCCTTGCTTCGGGGGAGACGATGCGTTGCTCCTCAATGCTTGCGCAGAGTTGGGGATGCATCTTGTTCCTTACCAGAGAGGAGGTGATGTGTTGATTCTCGTACTGCGTTCCGGTTGCAAGGCGGCAAGATGGCTCTTCTATGCGATGCATCAATCCGGTGTGATGCGATAAGATGGCGCTCTTGATGTGATGCGACGTTGTGAAGATGATGCGTGCACGCCCGACGGCCGTGCGGCAAACTCTGTAACTTTGGAGCCGTGACAGGCCCTGCGACACGCTTCTCTGGTGATGCGACGGCAACCCTTGCAGTGGCGACACACTTCTCCGGTGATGCGTCGGTACTCAGCTGCGACGAAGGCACGCTTCTCTGGTGATGCGGCGGCAACCTCTGCGGCGGCGACATGCTTCTCCGGCGATGTAACGGCAACAGCAGTGACTGCGACATGCTTCTTCTCGTTGAGTCACGCTTGCAGCTCCCAGCGACACGCAGGCTTCTGCAGACAGAGTTCCCAGCAAGGACATTCAGAGGGGAGCTGGTGGTGAAGTCTTTTGTCCCTGAGACTTCAGCAGGAGGCAAGCACAAGTTCAAGACCTTGGAGAAATATTCTGCAAGATGATGAAAGTTCTTTAAAAGTTCCTTCTCCTTTCCTTGGCAATGAAGACACCACTGCAGGCCAACCCAGCAACACAGCACACTGGCAGGAGGGCAGTCCAAACTCCTGTAGCTTCCTTGGTTCTTCTCCTTGGCAAAGGTTTGTCTTTTTGTTCCAGAAGTGATCTAAAGTCCTGGGGTCTGGGCCCCAATATTTATACTGCAAAATCCTTTGTCCTCTGAAGAAAGAGGGTCCTGTACCTAGTTCAAACCAGTTCTGGGTGCTTTCTGCCAGTGTACACCTTCCTTTGTCAGTGTTGGCCAGGGTCCTCAGACACACCACAGGAGGTGGAGCCAGCATTGTGGAAGGCAGGCACAGCCCTATTCAGACCCATGTGCTACTCCTCCTACCACTCTACACGCATATAGGTCTATTCAGCCCTGTGCTGACTCACCCTGTCTCCTGGAGTCACCCCCGCCCCTGTCACTCACAAACCAGACATACAATACACAAGCTAGCAGAGGCAGGCTGGATAGTTAGGCAAGAAAATACATAATTTCTAAAAGTGGTATTTTCAAACATAGAATGTTAAAATCAACTTCACTAAAAGATGTATTTTATCATTTTGAGTTCAGGCATACTAAACTCGAATTTCTACCATGTTCCCTGGGATAGGATTATAAGGTGTTATAATCAAACTGCCCGTTCAGGATGATGGGGACAGGTAGCCTTGCAATAGTGAAAAATGAAAATGGATGTAATTCGCTATCAGGACATGCCGCACACATCAGGGCATGTACTACCTTTTACATACAATGCACCCTGCCCTTGGGTCTACCTTAGGGGTGTCTGATATGAAGAAAAGGGATGGTTTAGGGACTGGTAAGTGGGTGCACTTACCAAGTCAACATGGCAGTACCACACTGCACACAGGCTCTGCAATGGCAGGCCTGAGACACACCTTACAGGTTTTTGTGGGTGGCACAATCAGTGCTGCAAGCCCACCAGCAGCATTTGATTTACATGCCCTGTGCACAAAAGGTGCACTATACTAAGGTCTGACAAGTAAATCAGATAAGCCAATCATGGAGTCACTAATCAATACATCACTTTCACTGTGGCACTGAATAGCAGTGGCACAGTGCCCAAAGCATTTAAACCAGCAAAACATATCAAACACAGAGGAGGCAATCAGTAAAAAAATGGAAGGGAGTCTCACACCAATGGTGCCAGGTCTAACAAATGACATATCATTACACCAGTAGGTAATGTACAATTAATATACAGTTGCTAATTTATCTCTCTCTCCATCCCCTCTCCACTCTTTTGTCTCATTCATCTAGACATTATTGCTTCTCGATCTTGTCTTAGTCTCTCAACCAGCCACATATCATCCCTCGATATCTGTTACACTTCCCACAAATGTCTGTCCATTTGTGTGGGCAGCCACTATTCTTATAAACTGCTCTTTCTGCAAGCACACACCAATCCATATCGTCCTTCCATTCATTCAGTGTCAGGGCTGACACTGCTATCCACATTTGTGTGATTTTAAGTTTTGCTACCATGCATCCTAGCATCACCCATAGACGTTCCCTATTTATGAGGTCTGATTCCCCCATATGTTCAGCAGACACCATTTTGGTGACTTGGTCCCCTCAACCCTATATACTTCTCTCATGTTTGCCAGGATCGTTTCCCAGTATTCTTGGACTCTTGGAGGGGTAAGCAATCCCATATCATGTGGAAGAAAGTGCTGTTCTGTCAGCACCTCCTAGGGCAGAGCGGCAAATCCGTTTTCCCCATCCTCACCAGGGTGGTGCACATGAAGAAGGCTCTGCGTAGGATCTTTAATTGCACCAACGTGAAACGCAAATGTATGGCCACCTCTTTAGGGGAGGCCATTGCCTCTAACCAGTCCTCGTTTTTGAGGCAATCTATTTTCCCCTCCCAGTGAGTTCGGAGAACTGACAAGGGCTCTGGGGCGTTGTTCATAATTTTACAGTACACCAGGAATCGCTTTCTTGTCTAGATAGTCATCTAACAATCTATCCTCCAGTGGGGAAGATTTGGGTAGTACTGTCCCCACAGGTATTACTGCTTTCAGTGCATGCCTGATCTGGAGGTACCTAAAGGTCTACAACTGCTCCATCTGGTATTCCTTTTGCAGGGTTGAGAACGTTTGAACATCTCCTCTTTCCCACAGGGTGCCCACCCTTAAAATTCCAATCAAGTCCCATTTGTCAAGCCCTTTCTGTTGCACCAGTAGACCCAATCTCATGGAGTCCCACAGCGGGGTCATTTGGGTGATCCTATTTTGCCAGCCTAGTGCTCTTGTTCCCTCTTGCCAGATTAGCAGTGTGGTGCAAGGTCAGCAGGTAGAACGAGCCCGTCTTTTTCCCCCCTAGATCGCTCTCAGGTAGCCTCTGGGCTGCATATTATGACGGTCCATCCTGTACCTAGGATCATCCTGGGGTTTGTGTACCCAGTGATTGAGCACAGTAAGTTGAGCTCCCTAGTAGTATCTTCGAAGGGAGGGAAGGGCTATCCATCGGTCATACCAACCTGCAGCCAACTTTGGAAGTGAGATTCATGACGCACCTCCATCCCACAACAGCTGTCTCACTTCAGCGTCAATTTGATGAAAGTAGGGCGGGGCACCAAGTGGGTGTATTATAAAGTACATATAGAAATCTGGGCAGTGTCATCATTTTAAAAAGCGCTGCTCTACCCAGGAGGGACAATGGTAATGATTGGCAATGCTGGATGTCTTTCTTTAGTTGTAGGATCCCTGGTAATGTATATTCCTAGATATCGGAATCCATTTCATCTATCTCACATCTTCTGGGGAGTCTGGGCGGGTCTCCTGCCAGAATATATATCACAACTTCTTCCAGTTGATGGTGTAACCCAAGTATTTGCTTAACAGATCGAATATGTGCAACATCCTTTGGATCGTAGTATTGGGGCTCGCCACATACATTAAAATGTCATCGGCATGTAGGGGAATTTTTTCTTCCCACTCCGGGGTCCAACGCAGTCCCTGAATCATGGGATCACCACGTATCCATAACGCCACGGGCTCTAATATGAATATATGACGTTACAACGCATGCAATTACAATGCATTCTTTACATCACAACTACCATCACATTGCATTATTTTACAACACATCCCATTACAAACCATTTTTTAAAACTACCATTATAACCCATTCCATTACAACGCATACCATTACAATGCATAATACTTTTAGGGCAACAATAGGGTAATTGTTGGAGAGTGTAGGGGTAAAAATTACTATTCCCACTCCAGTGAGTGTAACAGTAGGGTAAGTGTTGGATAGTGTAGGGGTAAAAATACTAAGTGTTGGGTAGTGTAGGTGTACAAATTACTATTCCCACTGCAGTGAGTGCAATAGTAGGGAAAGTGTTGGATAGTGTAAGGATAAAAAATACTATTCCCATGTATCCCAAAACCCATACCTACCCTAATACTAAAATAATCTCCATTACTTACCTTATAATGTGTTGTAATGGCATACATTGTAATGGTATGCGTTGTAATGGCATGCGTTGTAATGGCATGCATTGTAATGGCATGCGATGTAAAGACAGTTGCGTTGTCACAGTCGCGTTGTAAAGGTAGGTCATTGTAATGACTGTGTTGTAATGGATATTTCCCATCTAAACCAAGTGCAAATAACAGCGGGGAAAGGGAGCATCCTTGCCTTGTAATTTTAATCCATGCTAGGAATCGTTGCCCAAAGCCCAGTTTCTCCAACAATGCTTTTGAAATGGCCATTCTACTGTGTCAAACGCCATATGGGTCCTAAAGACACTACCACTGCATCGTCACGGATATTCGCCACCCTACCTACGACTCCATGTAGCCTTCTGAGATTCAGTGCCGTGTTTCGTCCCGGCATAAAGCCGGACTGATCAGAGTGAACTAATGTTTGAACCACCTGGGTCAGGACAGCTGAGAGTAACTTGGCCAATATTTTTATTTCTGTATTTAGTAGGGAGATAGATCTGTATGAGCCGCTTTCATTGGGGGGTTTACCTTCCTTCTGAATAACCATGATGTTAGCTATTCTTTGATCTCTTGGGAGTATCTTTTGCCACAGCTTTCATTAAACTTTTGCCTTATAAGGGGTGCTAATTTTATAGCAGTTAATTTGTACAGCTAAATTGGCATGCCATTGGGGCTGCTCTCTTTCCCAGACCTTAGGTCTTGAATCGGTCAAATTATCTTATCCTCCGTCAGCTCCTGCTCAAGGAGGTCCTTATCCTCTGAGCCAAGTAAGGGCATCTGGAGAGTAGCAAGTAACTGATGTGATTCTTCAATTGAGGGCATAAAGGCCAATGCGTGCAGTTGTTCATAATGATCAGCAAATGCTTCTGCTATATTTCCCCCTTCACGAACTGGGGTGCCAACCCTTCCCTTCACTTAAAACATCATTCTTGATACTGTTGTTTTCTTGTCTAGCCAAGCCAGGAGCTTTCCTCCTCCGTCCCCTACCTCATAGAGGTTGTGTTGTGTTGCACGGTATCTGGCTTTTGCTGTCTCTTCAGCCACACCCCTAAACTCTGCCCGTTTGAGTGCTAGGCAGTGTCTCAACTGAGCGTTGTTGTCTGTGATCATAAGAGTCTTTTACTCCTGGAGTTCCAGTTCTAGTGCGTCTAGCTGTTAGCGCTTCTGTCTTTTTCAGCCTGCTAGTTGTGAAATGCCCTGCCCTCTAATTACTGTTTTATACACTTCCTAGATAGTACAGCTTGAGTCTACCTTCATTTTCAGAGATATAATGGTTTGTTGCTTCTTGGGTTTTTGTCTTAAAGTGGGATATTTTGAGGTACCAGGAGCTTATCCAACCCATGTGTGTGTGACGTGCTTCTTCCAGCTCATTAATGACACACACCGGAGAGTGGTCGGAAACACCTCAGACAAGGTGATGAGTGTCACGGAAGCAGGATAGCTGGTGAGCCAGGGTGAAAATACAGTCAATAGGTCATAGACTGCCATGCACCTCAGAAAGGTATGGGTATTGCTGTGTCATGGGGTTAAAGACCCTCCATATGTCCTGTAGACCCATTGACGATAAGAAATCTTTCACTACAATGCCCGTGTGGTCTTGTTGTTTTGGGGGCAGTCGGTCAATTATTGGAGATAGAGCTGAGTTGCAATGCCCACCAATCACCACTCTACCCTCAGGGAGGTCAAAGAGTAGGGCCCCCACCTCCGGCAGCACCAGAGTTTGCTGTCTGGGAGGGATGTAAAGTGAGATTATATTAAAAGGTTGGCCTTTCCAGCAGCGGTGCACTCATAACCTTTCAGCTTGTGAAGGGGAAGGAGGAGAGCATCAAGATACTCACTCCCCTAGAGTCCCTGGGTGTAGCCTTAATGTGCTACCAGCTTGTAACCCCATCTATTAAGCACTCCATATTGTGTTCCCTGACCACATCCGGTGCATGTCGCTTCAAGCATTGTAGGACTACCACTCTCTTTATTCGGTCACCTAAACCATTTACATTCCAGGAAAGTATCTTGAACCTTTTATTCATATTTGGAGGTAACATTCTATCTGGTGTTATGGAAATGACTAAGGATAAAAAAATCTCTCCCAATTTCTCTAGGCATCACTGGGTATAGGGCCGGCATTACCAGCCTTGTGGTTTTGAGGAATCGTGAATGCATGGGCTCAAGTGTCTGGGTAGCTAATTGTTGGCGTTTAAAAAAAATAAATATTAGTGTTTATATTATTATAAAACCAAACTATAGCATAACTATATTTATGAATATAAATATATATAATATATATATTGTGAGAAAGCGCATCTTTTGTATGTTTAGCCCCCCACTTTCTGCTTAGTTTTGATGTGGTTTTGAATGTAGTGCACAGGGTCCCTGCCAACCAGGTGCCCTGTGACGGTGCTCTTTCCCTAAAACAAACTCCCAATTAGTACTTCTGCCCCCCCCCATAAGTCCCTAGTAACTGTTACCCTTGGTACCTAAGGCCTGAGAGCTGAATAGGGTACCTTGGGACTCCCCTCACGGGGACGATGCTACTGCCCTTGAAGCCTGCGTGCCCCTGCAAGGGAGAAAGCTTCAAAGTCGGCATTGCACCCTGTCTGGGTGCCATTCCAGCTTGCACTGCCTGGTAGCATAGGTAAGTCACCCCTCTAGCAGGTCTCACAGCCCTAAGGCAGGGTGCACTATACTACAGGTGAGGGCATATCTGCCTGAGCAGATATGCCCTTACAATATTGAGCACCATCTCTTTAAATTGTAAGCGCCAGTGAAGCCATAGAAAGTACATGGGCTGAGAACGTGACAACTCAAGTTCCACAGCATCATGATGGCCTCACTGAATACAAGAGTGTTTGGTACCCAACTACTCCTCTCAATAAACCCACACTGATGCCAGAGGTGTCCCCTGAATCCCTACCAACACTGGTGTGGTCTCTGACTGGCTATTGGCAGCCAGCCACCACCAGGCATGCTCTGGAGACCTGGGACCAGAAACAATGTGTATACTAGGCAGAGGTGTCATGCCTACTACCCCGGGATGGGCCATTGCTTGAAGAAGGGAAGCTTCAAAGTCCTGCTGCATTTGTAATGCTCATAGCAGCAGATGGCAGCCCCTCATTTACACCCCCACTTTGGGTGGGAAAACTGGCAGGAAAATTCCAAAAGATAGGAGGTATGCTCACCTCTGCCAGCCCCACCCCTCAGGTGAGCTGGACTCTGCCTTCATTCTAAGTGATCTCCAAGGGATTGTTGGCTTGCCTCTTGATGTTTGAGATTCAGGGAAATAAAGGTTTTCACCCCTGCTCCTTTGCCTGGCTCTCTGGAAGTGGCCCAGATACTTATAACATGGAATTCGATGCATCTCGTGTGAGTTTAACAAAACAGGCACATTGGCCCAATTACAGGAGAAAAATTGCACATTGGAAACAGCTCTTTGCCTCCAGACATTGATGTATCAAACAGTGTATCGCTGCCGCTGCCGCTGCAGCTTGGTGAGATTGATGCATCCCCTCGACTGTGTGGTAGAATGCGCTGCATCGCTCGTCGGCTCTCGACTTCGGCACCCGTCTTCACAACTGATGCATCGCCTTCACTGCGTGGAGAAGATGGATGCATCTTTCTGTTTGTGACCAGGAAATGTACTTTGTTCACTGGGGCCTGCGTGGGTCTTGTAGCCAGCCTGCACTTCCATGAGGTTGGTCTGAACTTTGACCTAGACCAGGTCTAGCGTGACCTAAAGTAGCCTCTTAGTGCTACTTGTTTCTCAGCGCTTTACTTCATTTATTCTTTTGAAATTTAATATCTCAGCTTCTGTATGTTGGATTTTTGTTGTTTAGGTCTTGTTTTGTTTAGAGTATAATAACCTATTTTTATAAACCTGTTTGGAGGCTTTTTGTGGTGCATTAATTGTGTTACTCTGTGTGTTTGGCAAAAATACTTTATACATTGCCTCTTTAGATAAGCCTGACAGCTCGGTGCCAAGCCATCAGATGTTGAACACAGGTTATATTGTTAGTACGCATCTAGCTTACCCTGACTAGGATTGTGGCTTCTACTTGGACAGGCTGCATACCTTTGACAACCCGAAACCCAACTTCTAACATCTACAAGCACTGCAAATGTTGCTCCATTTGTATTAAAAAGTTGCTGTGCGGCATTACATGAAAGGGATAGCAGAACAGTGCCAAATCTATTAAGATATTGCGCTTTCCTTCTATTTCCCCACTGCTGGTGCATAATAAGTCTGCCTTGTGCCACACACGCACATCTTTGTACATCAGTGCAAAGGTGTTTGCATGATGACTAGCATAGGTTTTGTACTGGAAGGGTACCATTCCAGGACAAAATACCCTGCCTAGACTAACTTTCCCACTTTTACTACTTTGCATGTTTGTTGTACAGTGCAACCCACATGCAAATTTGGAAAAGTTTGGAGAAATATAATTATACACCAGCCTCAAAAAGGTGTATTTTTTGTGCAAACTCCTCTCTACTATTGTTAGTAGATAGGGCTTTGCATCATAAAATAAGGAACAACCATGCATGGCCCGTGGAACGCCCCCTTGTTGCGAAGTGAAGCAAAGCTCTGCTTTGTGCTACTTTTAGGCAACTTTGGAAAGCTGCAAAGTAAAATGCAAAGAAACATTTTATGTCAGTTTGAGGCACTTTTGTGATGCAACCCTGGTGCAGAATGTTAGTAAACCTGCCTCTAAGATTTCTCATAAATGTCATTTACTGCAGCAATTATTCCTAGTATTCTGAATTGAAACACTTTTCAGTTAAAGCAATATAATTTTCTAGTTTTGAAGAGTCTTTAGCACGTTTTTACATGACAATTTCATGCCAAGAACAGGGATTTGTTTGCGTTATCGTTCTTAGAAACAAGCCATATCATTTGCTTAACTCCCTGATTTACTACCTGTGTATTTTCCCTGAAATGCATTCTCTTGTTGTGGGTGACAACAGCCCTTTAAAAGAGTTGGTGTTGCAGAGGGTATAGGAAGAAGTGAAAGCACAACCACAAAGACTTATTAATTGATGCTTCTTTGAAGGCCTGTGAAATACTTTTAATGCATATGATTCGTCCTCCCCACGCCAGGCCAGCCCAGCCCAGCCCATGACAGCTCAAGAAAGTGCATCTTTACTGGAATCTGAAGCTGCACAGCCCAGGTTATGGCAGATGACAGAGGAGAAGCCCTTTCAGCCCAATGGGGATAGCGCCCCTGAAGTTAACTACCAGAGTTTAAATGTTACATAATAATTCTAACCAATGATGTTAGGAGACCATTGAATGTATTTCCTGAAGGCCGTAGCTTAGAAAAAGTAGATTCTATATCACTGAGTGATACTGAATCGAAGTCTTTACATTGAAACTCATATGCAGTGGAATGGTAAAGACACAAATGTGAGAAGAGATGAATAAAGGATCTGCCATTTTCCGGTGAGAAATAGAACCAAGGCTAGCACAAGATGACTGTGTAGGACAATTATCTCCAGTAATGTGTACAAGTGGAGTCTTTAGCTCACAATATCCTTGCAATAATTCTTATGTAGGATTTCAGGTATTAATGTGATTTCACGCTACAATTTTTCTGTGAAAAGTATTCATCTTTGTGACCTAAAGTGCATTCTTTAGGCTAGTTTAGTTGAGCACATTTTCCATTTAAGGCACCTTTTTTCAGGGCATTGTCTTCATAATTTTAGTCTGAGGGCCTGATTACAATCTTGGCGGACCGAGTTACACCGTCACAAACATGACGGATATCTGTTCTGCCAAATTACAATTCTATTATAGCCTATGGAGCTAGTAATACAGCGGACGAGATATCCGTCAAGCTTATGACAGAGTATCCCATCTGCCAAGATCTTAATCATGCCCTTACTTTATGACAATATCATAACTCAGCCTCAGCAGCTGGTACAGTTTCAAATCGATTCCACAGTCTACATGGCTCACACTGTTGTGATTGTACAATTACAACCGTTAAGGCCACCAGTTAAAATGATTGAATTCAAAATAAATATGTCAATATTCAGAGCAATCGACTTCACTAATCTATGACTTTGTTGCCTGCATTACTAAATAAGCTAATAGCCACCAATATATGTTTGCATCAAATAACATTAAAATAATCCATATGACTTGGAAGAATAGCTCAACCTGCATGGAGTAAGGCACTCTGTTTCAACCACTGTGCCTTTTTTTATGGACAAAAAAATCTCCCTTCCTCAAGGATTCACTGGAGCATAGCATTGGCACATCGTGCTTGTGTGGAGCTTGATGATCGAGCCATTGCACATTCCATAATGAGCTAATTGAAAGATTTTTTTCATTGACGCAAATAAACGAAATATTTTTTAACAAAGTTTTAACACCTTAGGACTTGTTCATCCCTGCAATATGTATGGTGATTGTGCTAGGCCATTGATGAAGTTGGTGTTTGAACTAATATTTAAGTGTTTGCCCATTACCACTACCCTCAGTAATAATTTTAAATATTTGACTGCATTGTGGATCAGTGATGCACAAATGGAGTTTATGGAAGTATAAAACTAACTTTTTTATATAGCGCGAACTTGACTCGAATCCAATCAGGTATCAGAGCGCTCTACATAGCACCAGTTACATTACATGAGAACACACATTCATCTTTTTTGTTAGGCACGAGGAGTTAAGTGATTTGCCCAGAATCACAGGATGTTTAGCAACATTACCGAGACTCGAACCCAGTTTTCCCAGGTCCGAGGTCGAGCGCCCTAACCGTTAGGCCAACTCCTCTCCCCCACTTGGAATGAGGACAGAAATAAAAAATGCTTACATTAGTTGAGGGTATTTCTCAGACAGGGCAGTGAGTTCTATGTATCCCTGATAAAGCCTCTCAAATTAAGATATATATTACTTTCTCCCTGTCTGACTGGGTGCCACCTCACCCTCCATATGGTTTAAAGTTTTCTTTAAGCTGCAGGCTGGGATTTCATGATCATAATAGCCAATCCAGAGTAAGTCAAATCAAATACCAGGAGGCCGTCAAAAGGAATCTCATTACTAATGAGTATTTTTGGGCAAACAATCTCTGTTAGAAATTGGGTCTCTTTTTGGCAGAGGTATGCACCCTGTCCAAGTAGAGACCACAATCCTGCTCAGGGTAAATCAAAACACTAGCCTAAATTATCCTGTGCTCACTCTCTGTTGGCTTGGCACAGAGCAGGTGGGCTTAACTTAGAAGGCAATGTGTAAAGTATTTGTGCAATAACTCATACAGTAACACAGTAAAAAACACCACAAAAAGAATCCATAACAGTTTGGAAAATTGACAATATTTATCTGAATAAATTAAGACCAAAACAACAAAAAAACAATATGTAGAAGTGTGAAATATTGAAGTTTGAAGAAATAAATGCAGAAAAGCGCTTAAAAGCAAGTAGCACTAAAAATGTTATATTAGATCATTGCTGGACCGGGCCAAAGTCAAAGTTTGGGCCGACCACAATAGAGTGCTGGCTGGCTACAGGACCCACACAGGCCCCAGTGAACAGAGTGCCTTTCCTGGTTGCAAGCAAAAGACACACAATTGATGGACGGAATGCAGAACAAATCAAAACATTCACACCCAGTCAAGAGATCTGGGTTAAATCCATCATTCTTTTGCTCACCGTGCCACCCCAGTTTAGACCTGGCCATATGCAAATCAGTCTTGACCCTGTGCCTCATGGGAACAGTCCAGCCCGAACTGCCATGCTTGGTCCTCCCTGGACCGGAAACAAGCATCCTAGGACCGGTTTCGGCGTTTCACCCCTCTTCAGCCAGGATAGCTTGATTCCAGTGGCACAGTGAGCCCAAGACCCACGTCTGGGCTTACCTGGCGCACTTAGGGCGAGAAAGCAAAAGGCACACAATTGATGGACAGAATGCAGAACAAATCAAAACATTCATCCCCAGTCAAGAGATCTGGGTTAAATCCATCATTCTTTTGTTCACCATGCCACCCCAGTTTAGACCTGGCCATATGCAAATCAATCTTGACCCTGTGCCTCATGGGAACAGTCTAGCCCGAACTGCCAAGCCAGGTCCTCCCTGGACCGGACACAAGCATCCTAGGACCGGTTTCGGAGTTTAACCATTTTTCAGTCAGGATAGCTTGATTCCAGTGGCACAGTGAGCCCAGGACCCACGTCTGGGCATACCTGGCGCACTTAGGGCGAGAAAGCAAAAGACACACAATTGATGGACGGAATGCAGAACAAATCAAAACATTCACCCCCATTCCAGAGATCTGGGTTAAATCTATCATTCTTTTGCTCATCATGCCACCCCAGTTTAGACCTGGCCATATGCAAATCAGTCTAGACCCTGTGCCTTCATGGATTTAGGCCCAGATCTCTGTACTGGGGTGAATGTATGACATTGTTCTGTATTCTGTCCATCAATAGTTCTTTTTGCATTTGTCACCCCGAGTGGGACGGGTATGCTCAGACGTGAGTCCCGTGCTCTCCATGCCAGTGGAATCAAGCTATCCTGGCTGAAGGGGGGTAAAACCCCGAAACCGGTCTTAGGATGCTTGTTTCCAGTCCAGGGAGGACCTGGCCTGGCAGTTCGGGCTGGACTGTTCCCATTGGGCACAGGGACAAGACTGATTTGCATATGGCTGGGTCCAAACTGGAATGGCATGGTGAGCAAAACAATGATGGATTTAGGCCCAGATCTCTGTACTGGGGTGAATGTATGACATTGTTCTGCATTCTGTCCATCAATAGTTCTTTTTGCATTATTCCTGGTTGCAAGCAGCGAGATGCGTTGATTTTCTTCATACATTGAGGTAGATGAGTCAGTTTCAAAGAAGGGTGCCAGAGTTGAGAGGTGTTGAGTGATGCACCAGCTCCTTCCACACAGTTGAGGTGATGCGTTGATCTCACCAAGCTGCAGCGGTAGTGAAACAGTGTCCGATGAATTGATCTCTGGAGGCAAAGAGCTGGTACTGAATCGACTGCCAATTTTACTCCCACAATCGGGTCAATGCACCGGTTCTGGTACATACAGACAGGAGTTGTGTCAAAATCTGTGTTGCGAGTACCTGGGCCACCTACAGTGACTCAGGCACGGGAGCAAGGTTGAGCCTTTGATTTCCCTGAGTCTCAAGCAACAGAGGACAAGCCAACAAACCATTGGTAATCACTTGGAAGAAGGCAGAATCCAGTTTTCCTTCAGCAGAGAGAGTCAGAGAGCAGGAGACAGCAGGGCAACAAGCAGAAAAGCAGGGAACATGGCGGCCGACAGGTAGTGCTGGTCGTGAGCTCCAGCACACCGAGTGAAGGAAGGATTGAAAACTGACCTATGTGCCTTTGGATGCATGAGCGGCGATCGTGTACAGTCTGGGGCGCTCTCTCTGCCTCGATCGGGCGTTTTTTCATCGGCGTTTGTGCTTCGCTCAGGAGGCTCCCTTTTGTCGATCTCCGTCTGCAGCCTGTTGCAGCGTTCCAGTCGCATCTCGGCCGCAGGTGCGGCGCAGCGTATGGGAGGAGGCGGAGGCAGGGGGGATCTAGGAGCTCACCGTTGAGGAAACTTGGCTGGGGGCATCTGCTGCGGGCTTGGTTGGTTCCGGGCTCGGCTTCTCCCTTGCACTAGTGCTTGATCTCGGAAGACGGCGTCTCAGCGCTACATTGTGTGGGCGGAGGCAGCTAGTCGGCTCGGTCAGGGTCGGCGCGCTGCTGCAAGAATAGGTTTTAGAGGTTGGGGAGGTGAGGGGTGCTGTCTGACTTGTGTACCAGAGTGCAGTTCACCCAAATTTGAAAGACTTAGGCGCCATTCAGCAGGAGAAACCCAGAGAGGAAGAAAAAATAACACATTTTCATCAGAAAACCTGATGACTCCGGTAAGAGGGGGGAAAGATCACAAATGTAAATCTAAAAAAGCCCTAATTGTTTACAACGACATAACTGATAGCTCTATTGACGGATACACTTTAAGGAGCAGAGAGGTAAAGACTAAAAATACTGTATCACTGCTGTCTCCTCAAAAAGAGCAGAACGAGGGAAGATCGAGTTGTTCTCAAGTAGCCCCACTAGATAAGGCAATAAAGGACTCCTCGATGGCTAGACAGGTACCAGAACTATGGTTGGAGGCTAGGAAAAAGCGTAATAAGAAAAATGATGACTGTGTAAAAATTACACCTTCACTTCATTCATATTTTAAAGTCCAGAATCAAATTGTGCATCTAACCCCTCCCCTTCCCACCATTACAACACCTATTATAACACCTGTATCTGCTTTAGTACTTCCATCTGCACCTTTAGCTGAGATTCCAAAGCCGGGTTGCATAGTGCCTACGTAAATCATGGACGGCACCGGTACCAGAACCACCAAAGATATGGATAGTGCATTATGTCTGGAAAATAGATTCGGCCCCTTAGTGGCTATAACAGAAAGCGAAATAGGCGCACAAGCAAAAGCACAAGCACAAGGTGAGACAAACCCAGTCGACATCACCAACGGGTCCTCGAAAACAGCATCTGAAGCCTCTACAGTGACGGTAATATCAGACAAGCTAGAACAGTCCACTCAACCAGGCATAGAGAAACTAATATCTACTCTCCTAATAGAAGTTAGAGAAAAATTTGCCATTTCAGAGACAAACCAACAAAAGATTCAATATACCTGTGAAACACTAGAAAATAAGTTAAATAGCTTGATGGACAGAGTTTGGAGTAATTGAGAGTTCCTTGGAAGAACTCTCAGGAAAAGTTGATGAAAACAATAACGAGATCGCTAAACTTAAGGAAAATTATAAAGATCTGCGGAATAAGCTGGAGGTCCTTGAAAACAATGGCAGGAGAAATAACATTACAATTTTGAATGTCCCAGAGGGTTTGGAAGGGGAAGATATAAAGGGCTTTACAACCAAACTTCTGAAAGAATTCAACAAGGATATCGATGAGCTTGCTCTAGAAGAGGATGTCCAGAGAGTCCACGAGATCCCTATCTCAGGAGACCATGGGGAAAAAAACAGTAAAATTCTGGTTAACTTTAAATCTTACTCCCTGAAAGAGAAAATTCTTTCAGGAGGGCTTAAAGCAAATACCTATAAGAAGGGTGAATGGTCTTTCAAGGTGAGATCTGATATTTCTCGTGCAACCCAAGATAAACAATGGGAGAAGGGGAAGTTTATTTCAGAGCTGAGAGGATTGGGTGCCACTGCTAACTTACGATTCTCAGCCTCCCTCAAAGTGATGTGGGACAACAAAATGCACAATTTTAGGGATCCAACTGAAGTCTGCAAGTTAAACGAACAAATAAAGGCACAACGCAAATAAACCCTATACTTTCTTTCACCTGGTGTAATGGAGCTCTAATAGGGGGTAATCTACCCAGATACCTCTAGTAGTAGTAGGAGGGTTCCCTGGGGTGGGAAGGGGGGGAAGAGGGTCACTGGCAAAAAATAAAATACAAACAAAAAAATGTTCTAAGTGCACGTATTATCATTAGTCAAAATGATTTAGTCAGAATCTGGCACAGTCCAGCTCTTTTAAAGAGCTATAAATACCTGTATTACACTAAAAGTTTGGAGTCATATGGCCAATTTAGATAGACCAAAGAAATTAAAAATGGTATCGTGGAACGTCAACGGCCTTAGAGTAGCCTCAAGAAGGAAAAAGATTTTAGAATTTTTGAGACTTTCGGATAGCGAAGTGATCATAATACAAGAGTCGCATCTACTGAGAGATGAGTGATTTGAGATACTTAAAACACAAAAATGGGTAGAACATTATGTGTGTACCACCCAAACCTGTCCAACTAAGGGAGTTGCATTACTTTTTAAAATATCCATCCAAGTTATTCTGGGAGAATGGAAGGTTGATCCTCTTGGCAGATGGGCAATAGCTACAGCCAAAATACAAGGGTCTTGGCTGACCTTTGTGGGGTATTACGGACCCAATACAGATGACTCTGCCCGTCACAATCTCTATTGCTGCATCTGATAGATATTAAAACCCGCATTATACTTGGTGGTGATGTTAATGTGGTCTTAGATTTAACCCTAGACACTACATCTAAAAGAAGTGCGGCTACCCATGAGATGAGGAGTATCCTAAAACAGCTAATGTCTGATCTAGGCCTCATAGATATATGGAGGTCGATGAGAACCAATGCGGAGATAGGTGGGGGTGCCTTTACTTTTCATAATAAAAAGTATGGCCATTGATCTGGAATTGATTTCTTTCTCGTAGATAACTATATTAGTAAAATTACGAAAAAGTAACTCATGCCCCAGAACATTTCTCTGACCATTCAGCTGTTATCCTAGAGGTTACTCTAAAAACAAGACCACTCTCTAGTAGGTGGACAGTAAATAGATCCCTGTTTTCAGATCAGAGGGTAGTAGAACAATTAAAAAACGCCACAAATGATTTTTTTTTGTTTAATATAGACTCAGCTCCACTTGGGATTGTTTGGGATACCTATAAGGCTTATATAAGAGGACTGGTAATGTCCCTATCGTCTGAGCACAAAATAAACGTCAAGGCTGAGATAAATAAACTAGAAAATGCTATTCAAAGTGTACAAGTACAAATTGAACAAAACTTGGGTGACTCCAGCATGGCACAGTTATAGAAAAAATTGCAAGAGGCAAAATCGGAGTTAGGTGACTACTTTGAGACAATTATAAAGAAAAAATGGGAAGCCAGCAAAATGTCGAATTATGACTATGGAGAGGGATGTGGTAAATTGCTGGCATGGAAAGCAAAAGCTAATCAGACAAAAAATTAAATAAGAGATCTTAGATGCCAAAACTCAGGTGACATAATCTTTAATGAAGAAGAGATTGAGGACGCATTTGTCTCCTTTTTTCAAGATCTCTACAAGGAAGATGCTAATGCTGATCAAAAAAAATCGAAGAATATTTTAAAGATATTGATCTCCCGTATCTGCAAGAAACGGAAAAAGAGAGACTAAATAGTCCTTTCAGTCTTGAAGAGATTATTATATTTGTTAAGGGCTTAAAAAAGGGGAAAGCGGCAGGTCCAGATGCCATCCCTAACTAAATTTATTCCTTGCTTAAAGAAGAACTTGCCCCGATACTATTACTGTTGTTTAACTCTGTCTTTTTGGATAAACAGAGTTTTCCATTGTCCTGGGATTGGCCACGATAACTATACTTTTAAAACCAAACAAAAACCCAAGGGCATGTGAATCTTACAGGCCAATTTCTCTCCTTAACAGTGACTATAAAATCTTCACTCAGGCTCTAACCAAGAGATTGAATAAGGTGATAGGGTCTCTAATTCACACTGACCAAAAAGGTTTTATAAGAGGGAGGCAACTTCATGTGTTAACCCATGAACTTATTGCAACCATTGATTTGGCTAAAATGAGTGGGAATCCCCTTACAATAATGACACTGGACGCGGCCAAGGCTTCTGACAAAGTTAGTTGGGTCTTTTTGTATAAAACGATAGAACGCCTTAACCTTGGAGAAAATTTCTTAGCAACAATCAAAGCAGTGTATGAAAATCCAGTTGCAAAGGTGTTGGTAAACAGGAATCTGACTAAATTAATACAAATTGAAAGAGGGACTAGACAGGGCTGCCCTCTTTCCCCTCTCCTTTTTAACATTTATATTGAGCCTTTGACTTGCAAATTGAGGGCAAATCAAGACATTCACCCCTTTTCCTGTAATGGATGGTAAAAAAAATTGGTCTGTATGCCGATGATTTAATGATCTTCCCAACTCTCTCTCGGCTATCTGGGAAACATTAGATCTTTTTACAGGCGTTTCGGGGTACTCTGTAAACCAACAAAAGACAGAGAAAACAACTGCAGGCTTGGGGTGCGCTGCCACTGTCCTTTCTTGGCAGATCTAACCTTTTAAAGATGTCGGTGCTTCCAAAGTTCTCCTTCCTTTTTAACACTATCCCTCTGGAGTTCAATGAAATATGGTTAAAAAAATACAAGGAGAGTTTACCAGTTTTATTTGGGGAAATAAATGTCCCAGAATCGCTTTAAAAAACTACGTAGGAAGAAAGAGCAAGGCGGTATAGCCACTCCTGATTTATATCAATATTATCGAGCCTTCAATCTAAAGTACTTTCATCACCTTTTAAAGGATAGTTCCAGCTTAGCCCCCTACCTAAAAGCTCTAGTAAAGGACTCCCAAGTTCAACCAGAATATTTCCTTTTTAAATTTGGTCACCCTAAATTTTTCAACAAAGTTAAACTAACAATTCTTCAGAATGCAGCTAAGATTTGGTTCTACATAAGACTTACTTTACAAATACCATACTACAGTGTTTCTGCCGCTGTCTGGGACTCCCCGGGTACGCGGGCTTGTCTTTTGGACTCACTAGCAACCCCGCTACGAGAGAGCGGGATCAAGTACTGGGGTCAACTCCTGGAAAATTCTAATTTAATTTCATGGCAGAGATTGTCTGAGGCAACTAATAACACTGTTTATAAATTTAAATATTACCAACTAGCCAGCTGGGCAAAGACAATAGAAAAAAAGGGTGATCTGAATTCTGAGGTTGAATCAAGGATAAAATTACGACCTAAGGTACAGAAAGAAATCGCAGAGTAGTTGATTCAGGAAGAAGAAGGGCCCCAGAAGGTATCGATGGAAAGCTGGAAGAGGGAACTGCCGGAGAAAGATCGTGAACTATTATGGCAAGTATCAATGGCTTATTTATGGCGCTACGTGAGATCTGCCCCACTAAGAAAAAATCATCTCTTTACTGTCCACAAGGCATACTGGACACCCCGAAGGTTATCAAAGATGGGAAGCCAGACAGTAAGAAAATGCCTTAAATGCGGAGAAGAAAACGCGAATGAAGCACATATGTTTTGGCAGTGCCCCTCGAGCCAGTCCTTCTGGGAGAAAGTGGGTAAGATTTTATCAGAGGTCCTAGAGCAAGAACTAGAGGTGAGCTTAGACATTATCATTTTTGGGGTTTTAACAGGAACGGCAGACAATGGGAGCTTTACTAACATTCAAAAATCTATTATTTTTGTTTTAATATTGCTGGCAAGAAGGGAATTGTGTATTAAATGGATACTTCCATGTCCTCCGACAGAGGTGGAATGGATCTTTTCAGTACAAAGGGTGGCTACTCTTGATCGAGCGATTAGGTTAAGTAAGAAGACAAGATTCTGGGAATTATGGGATAAATAGTTAGAAACATATAGAAATTAGATAGATTCTAGCCATGATCGCCATTAATTAGAATTCAGAATTAAGTATTGGATTTTGGCTTTTATGTTTTTGTTGTTATCTGTTTCTTTCCTTGTTTTAAAAAACATCTGGTCCTATGATTAATAATATGCTTTAGAGGTTTTTGCTTATCGGTGTCAGTACCACAATCTTTGCCTGTGTCAGTGAAGTCAGTCCCTTTTGACCGGGCGGGGGGGATATTTCCCTTAGGTTACCCGAGATGTTTAAAACATCTCCTCCTTACGGAGAGACCGGGTGCCCCCTGTCCTAGTAGAAATGGACTCTTTTCCTGATGGTCGTTGCATATTAACAAATGAGGACACAAAAGAAAAAAGAAAAAAAAAAGGAAAGCAGGCCTTCCAGATCAGCAATTCAGTTAAGTCCTTCTAGCAGAACAACAGTTCTTCAGATAGAGTCCAGTTGTAGGCCCAGAAGGGACTGATTTGTGTGGATCAGGGACCCAGTACCTATACCAAAAATTGCCCTTGAAGTGGAGGTGACATTAAAGGTTGGCCTCTGCAGTGCATTGCATACAATCCCTTTCAGCCCAGTTCTGTCTGGCTAACTCTGGGGGGTTCATCTGTGCTTTGTGTGTGGACAGGACACAACCTATTGAAGTGTAAGTGGCAGTCCCTCCCACTCCTTCCTGCCCAGGAAGAACCATCAGAATGCAGATGAGTGCTCAGAATGCAGATGAGCCTCAGCTTCCTGTGTTTGTGGCTGTCTAGAGGGAATGCACAAAGTGCAGCTGTCATCCAACCAGACATGTATTGGAGACATGCTGTAAGTCACAAAAGAGCTAAGAGCTTAGAAATGGCCGCTTTCCTAGGAGAGACATTTTTAAAACAGTAATGGTAATTCCAACTTCACCAGTAAAGAGGATTCATCATGACCAGTCCAAACATATGAAACAAAAAAACCTCACAGTAGTGAAAAACGAAATAGGCTGTTTGTCACTACCAGGACAAATAAAACATAAACGTTTATGTCCTGCCTGTTAATGACATAGCACCCTGCCCTTTTGGTTAACAAGAGCCGTCCTTTGTAGTGACTTATGTGTAATAAAAGGGGTGTTTACAGCTTGGCAAGTAGTTTTAAATGCCAAGTCGAAGTGGCAGTAACCTACACACACAAACCCTGCAATCAGTAGCGGCTCCTGGAAGGAGTGCTATGGGGCGGTGAGGCAGGCCGGGGGAGGGGTAGGGTGGGGGTAGTAAATTCTAGCATATGGCCGAACGGAGGTAAGTACATAAATAAATTGAGCACACTGCAACCACAAACGGCGATGCAGCATGCGCAATGTAATTCATTTTATTTATTTATTTATGTACTTAACTCAGTTTTGCCGTATGCTGGAGTTTTCTACACCCTACCCAGTCCCTATCCCGCCCCGCCTCCCCGCCCCGCAGCACTCCCTCCAGGAGCCACTACTGCCTGCAATAGCAGGCCTGAGACATATTTAAAAGGTTTCATGCGTGGGTGGTACAATGAGTGCTGCAGGCCCACTAGTAGCATTTCATTTACAGTTCCTGGGTATATGGTATTCCACTTTACAAGGGTCTTATAGGTAAATTAAATATACCAAACAGGTGTAAGCCAATCATATCATGTTTAAGGTAGAGAGCACATGCACTTTAGTACTGGCTAGCAGTGGTAAAGTACTCAGAGTCCTAAAACCATCAAAAACAAGTACAGAGAAATGGAAGGAGGTGGCACAAAATTGGGGGAAGACCACCCTAAGGCTATTAGGTCTACAAACTCCCTATACTCTTTGCTGTAGAAAAGGAATGCCATGTTTTTCGCTCAAATTACTCATATCTAGAGGTGAAAAGTTATGTTGCCTTTATGTTACATACTCTGATTAGCTCCATAAATAAAAGTAAAACTGTAGGAACCTCTTGTTACATGTTTCTGTAGATCTAGAGTAATGCAAGGATCTTATTTCTGACATCATGATCTACCTCTACCACACTCTGGGAAAATATGTTATCAGTGCCACACTTGTCACACGTGGATCATATCTACTTCGAAAGGAAATGTAATGATTCCAATATCTGAGAGTGCCTCAAAAAGAAGTGTCCTTTTTCTGCCTTTTGGGCGCTTACAACCAAGTATTGCTCCTAAAAAAAGTGTAACTAGAGCTGCTTCTCGTAGGTTTCCCGTGGCAACACAAGAGACAGGTTCGTCCCTTCTCATAAAACGAGCTATGCCTTTAGAGAACTCTGTTATTTGTTTCCCATTTTAGATAATCTCATGGGGTCTTTAGACAAGCCTCTGACAGCCACTTTGAGCCTGTTTTTGCACCTTAAGCTAAATTAGTAATTTTAGCTTCAGGAGGCTCTGAAGAATCATTCAATTAAAAACAGTGGAAAGAAAATGTAACTCCACAAACTACTTACATTTTCTTGCAGCAATTCAATTCCACAATAAAGCATATACGTGTCTGTTTACATTTTAATCAGCCACTCAGTAATTACAGAGTAATATAGGGACAAGCACCCTGTGCCTAGTTACCCTTTCAAGTACTGTCTTTCATGTTTATGAAATAATCCTCTGAGATCACTCTAACCTATAATAAATAACTTCCTTGTTTACTTCTAATTAGCTAGCTATTGTTGTTCCATAAATAAAATGACATAAATACCCTGTGCAAGTAATCATTCCACCAGAAGTATCTCCCAGTGTTCTTTCCCAACATGATACAAATGTGCAGTATACACGAAAACCAAACAATGGTTTTCGACTGTACATTTCTCAATAAAAGTTAGGTCTAAGCTTTGCGAAACTCGGGTTACCATTTAGGCCCCCATTCCGAATTCCTCGTTAACTCTGCGGGGAGATACTAGAGCCAGAATCGACTGTTCCATCTAGTAATTCCCCTTGAGTTAACAGGGACTACGGGTCGTTTCCCATAGAATGGGGAATAACATGCAACCCCAATAATACTGAGTACACTCTCACAAGTATTTCCCCACTTCTGGTGGAAACAAGTCCAAATCTGTGAACACAATGCTCCGATAGCATTTTCACATGCCTGTGGACCAGTGTAAGGGGGGTTTGTTAAGCCCGAGATAGGGAACATATTCTGTTTCTTCAGGTGAGGAACGCCTCTTCTGCTTCCACCAGGATGAAATATGTGGGCGGAAGGGGCCTGGGCGCAGCAATGGGCCCCAGCCTGCAGCACTCACAACTCCGCTGATGGTTCTGCGTCCAGTGACTCAGGGCCGGCAATTGTTGGCTCCAGAGTTTGAGGACCCAATAATTACAGAACTGGAGACACTGCAAAACTTGTAGTTGCCCGAAGTGGTATTCCAGCCCCTTTCCCTCCAGGGATACCGCTCCAATCAACTCATAAATAGGCCTCTGGTGCAGTCCAGCTGCTGTTAGAAGGTTAGGGCTGTTGTAGGGCTGTTGTAGGCCCCAAGCATAAGCCTTTTAATTCTATCAAAATGTGTCACTTTCTCTGGAATCATTCTTTCTTGTTCCATCATTTGGCTCTCAACATTTCCTTAGGTTTGAAGGTCAGCAAGCCTTTTGTTCCACTCAATATCCTCTAGGGAGGGAGTCTACAAACTGGGGGGTAGGCCCCCCTAGGAGGGGCTCCCGTGATCCAAGGGGGTAGCCAGGCTCTAGTCAAATGAAGCATTATGCTGATAGCAGCGCTTTGTTTTCAGTGGGGAAAAATGAGTGGCAGCAAGCCGCTCTGTAATGGGCCATCACTAACATCTTCCGTCATTGATATCCTGGCAGAGAGCAGGTCACAAAAGGGAAGGGACTCCAAATATTCCTGTACTGAGCTCAACTGCAATGTTTAAATTAGTCAAGACATATTTAAACATCACCAATTTAACAGAAGAATTGTGAACAGTTTTTTTGGGGGGGGGGGGGGGGCTCCAAATATTTTCCTTTTCGCGGGGGGCGTCATTGAAAAGTTTGAAGACCGTTGCTCTAGAGTGAGACTTTTGCTGCTGTTACCTCAATTTTGCATACAGTAATTATGAAGCCGCACAGCAGAGGCAAGGTCAGAAGTATTTATACTTACATGGCCAAAGGCTTTAAATCAACGAATCCAACATCTGCAGAAGCTTGCAACCAAATGCTCGGATTTAAATTCACTGCAAGTGTGTGTCCTTTGAATTACTTTCTGATTCAGTCAATTGGCATGTCACGTGCAGTGAGCAGCGAGACAGCTTCATAATTGATTTCAGAAATGATTTTTTTTTTTTTAGCTTGTATCTGGTTAAACAAATCCCCACGCAATGGATTACGTCGTATTTTAGTACGTGTAAGGTGTCGCTCTGTTCATGAAGAAATGTACACACGTGTAAAACAGACACAAACTGAGGCATGCAAACCCTATCTATTCCATCAATGTAATACGGAAACATTTAGCCTGTGAAAAGAACTCAACATCGAGCTGATACAGCCCACCACTTAATCTTAATAGTTGGCCACTGAAAGAAACAAGTTGTGAAATGGGCCCCGGCAGGATCATGTGACACCAATCAACTAACCTCTGCAGCAAGAGTGAGAGCGAGAAAACAATTAGGACAATACAAAGATGCTCAACCCTGCACAGCATCCCTCTGTCATCTAGAAAGACATATATCGGAGGAGCATGACGGGGATTCCAGGGAAATTACCCTATTTAGATCACATTAAAACATCTGAGGAGCAGCTGCACTGCGTGCGTCCACCCAAGCAGGCATATGATGTCACCGGAAGTGCCATTAAAGAAACATCCTAGCATGACAGTGCAGTGCTTTTTAAATGGCGTATTTTTTTAAAACGCGAACAGTAGGCACATAAAGTATTATGCAAACTGGCAGTAGTGGCGCACACATTCGCCACCAGCCAAATAAACTATCTAAAAGGAGCATTACAGCATGGTTTAAAAACAAGCTTCAAACACCCTATTTTGCAATATCAGGTGAGCAGCAACTTCTGAATTATGTACACATTAATCTACGGCGATTAGAGGTTTAAAAAAAATATAAATATGCATCAAAAACACCAGTGAACAATGTACATTTAAGCTAAACAAAACGAAACGGAACAAGTTTGGGGTTGAGTGAGAATAAAAAATGAGAAAGCAATCTCCGCTTTAACTAAAATATTTTTAGGACAAGTCATAAATGTCATTAAACGTTTACCTTTTAGGCCGAATATTTGAAATATTAGTCCCTTATGATGCAAATGAGCCGTTATTATATTATATTTGTTTCCTGTATAAAGAAGGTGCAATGCAACCTAGATGCGAATCACACAGAGTACTAACTGAGTCCAAATTAGTGACAATCACACCTTGGTAAACGCAATAAGATACCGTTTAAAAATGCATTGTTGTATATCAATATCAAAGCCAGGATACAAGTCCTAAAAAAAGAAGTGGGAGGACTAACCAAGTTAGGCAGGATGCAAGTGACATCATGACGCGTGACATCACAGTGTTAATGTTAGACTTATAAAGAGCACTATCACCCCACGAGCATCCTGCCACTGACCTGCACTCACTCAACCATTTACATATGTTGCAGTGAAAATTGCACTCATTAAAGAAAATGGGGACCTAGACAGCACCCTTAGGATAGAGCCAGGTCTTTAATTTTTTCCTAAACTGCAAAAGTTCTTCTATCTGTCTGAGGCTGATCGGGAGTTCATTCCAGAGCCGGGCAGCTGCAGAGCTAAAAGCTCTTCCTCTCATTTTTGTTCTTATAAACTTAGGTGCTTTCACCAGTTTAGCTGACGATGATCGCAAGCTTCTGGTAGGGGCATACCATTTGAACTTGCTCTGCAGCGGTTTAGGCCCCAGACCATGTAGAGCCTTAAATACAATACAGAGTGATTTGATCTGAATCCATTGTGACACGGGGAGCCAGTGAAGCTCATTAAGAGCCAGGAACAGCCGCGGCCCGTGGAGGGAGTTCCGTGGGGCGGTAAGGCGGGGCGTGGGAGGGGCAGGGTGGGGGTTTCTAAAAAACGGAATATGGATAATTGCAGGTAAGTAAACAATTAAATAAATAAAACAAATTTCGCAGCGCGCGCTCCGAAATTCCAAACAAAGTGATTCCAAACTCCAGGACCTTCTTCCACAAGGTCCTTTTGGGCTTTTGAAGGATTTACCACACCAATCCAAGGTTCCAGAATCTCCTTGGAAAGTTGGGACTACAAGAACCACAATGCACCTGGCCAAATTATTAAAAGTCCACTGAAAACTTTCCAGCCGGATTCTTCTTGGTGCAGGTGATGTAGGTGGAGCTCTTTAAACCTATTGCTTTCAGGGAGTCCACTCCTCAAAGTTTTAAAGTTATGCAATGTCCTTCTTTTGCTGAAGCCCAAAGTGTGCAACAGGTGCAGTCCTTCAGAGTGCAGTCCTCGTCGTGCAGGCCAGGGATTCAGCAGGACAGTCCTTCTTCTTCCTGTTTCTTCCATGCAGGGATATGAGTTGCTGGGCAGCTGTCCCATATTTATCCAGGTTTCTGGGTTGACAAGCTGGCACGGCACCCCTGACTAATGAGGTGCAGGATGCCACCCTTAATTATGACTACTTCCCCTGAAGTGTGGCAAATTCTTGTCTCAGAAAGCACTGTTCCATAAAATCCAAAATGCAGACAACCTCTCCTGGAGCTCTGGGTCTGGCTAACCCAATGTACAGATGTGGCTAACTTTCCCTAACACTCTCCTTTCAGCCCCTCTGCTAATTTCATAATAGGATCTCCCACCTGGCTGGGGGTGCAAGAAGTGGGGGTGGGCATGGTTCCTGTCTTCACTGTCTTTCTCCCTTTGAAGACCAGTTTGGCTACTCAGCCACCTTCCTGCCTCATGCTCTGCAGCAGCAGATCTCCTCCCACCAGATGTTTCCTTTGTCTCAGCCCAGGCCACCTCACACCTAATCAAGAGTGTTAGGCCAATCAGAAGAGGCTACTACAGGGCTGAATTCGGGCACATCAGAAAAAAGGTTGTATTACTTATTTTCTCGAATAGTTACAACACATCCAACCATGGCAAGTTGCTAGCTTTATTGCAACTATCATTTTCATACTTTCAAGTTTATTTTAGCTCACTCCTTCCAATATTTAGACTTTATTAAAGTTTAATTAAGCCTTCTTATGTTAGCCTATGGAGCTCATTTACTACAATGGGGGAAAACGAAATTGGCAGTTTGTCTCACCACCAGGGCCTATGAAACATCTTATATAATGTTCCTGCTTACATTACCATTGCACCCTACCCTTGAGGCACCCAGGGCGAACCTTAGGGGTGACTTACATGTAAAGATATGGTAGTTTAAGACTTTGGAAGTACCTTTAATTCCAAAATTGATTTTGGACATAGCTTTATTTTAAATGCAGCCTGCAAAGCAGGGCTATCTTTTAAAATGACAGCCAACACAGCAGTGCACCCTTAAGTGCATTAAATCTACTAAGCCTCTAACCCTACCTGCCTCACCATATACTAGGGACTAAGAGGTGGTTTGTCAATACCAATTGTATTATACCTAATTACCATGTGCTTGTTACACAGAGCACAGACCCTGTTAGCAAAATCCAGGGAACAATCAGACTCAGAATACCAGTATCTAGTAGTCAAAATGATGGATAAAAGTGCGGGGACACTGCAAAAAGTCCTGGTTTCTCAAAATGTGTACATGTGATGTAAAGCGTTCTGACTCAATGTGGGTGAGTAGCACTATAGCGCTATAAAAGAAATAATACAAAATAGTGATAATTAATTTGCTATTTGTGTGAATACTGGGACAGACCAACACATCTGACATTCTTACAGTGCATGCAGATCTCTTCTACACAGGGACTAAAAAATGTCAAAAGCATGTCTCTCTTAAGTATCTGTGAAGTGATAAGCTGTGTGCCTTTGTTTTCCCTCCATTGCATTTTGGTGTGAGACTCCTGATTGCTCCCAACCAGGATACTCCAACAAAAGGATGCCTGATAGCCCCTTAACAGCGACTTTTGTAATGGGCCCAGCTGGAATCTGATAATCCCCTTCCTCGTCTGCACATTGTTCCTCGGAAAGGAAACTATATAACATACAGGCACTGCTGAATGTACACCTGTGTCTGAAGTTTACACTGGGACAGGTTAACCATAATTCTATGGCGCTCAACCTCTTGGCAGGGTAGATTGTGTCCACCCTGTGAAAAGAGGGGAGAGATGTTGACTATCTATGTACACTCTCGACTTCTGCCCTGACAAAAGCAAAAAACGATGTTATGTGCACCTTTAACAGATTCCAGACAGTGTTCTGATCCTAAAGTGGTAGAGAGGGAAAAGGCGATTGTACTTTTGAAAAAATTAATAAAGTAGTAAATACCCCTCATTCAGCAAGCCTAGTCCAGGAGGCTGAAACAGGCTGCACAAACTATCATCTAATTCTAATAATATGCTTACATGAATTACTTGAGGGGGGGCTGGCTGATATCACTTAGTCTGCCTTTTGGGCATAGTCTGTTATTTATTTAAAATGTTTACAATGACAAGCATTTTTAAAGGGTTCTTCTTTACCTGGGAAACAGTGCAAAAGTCTGAAGATGGGGGAAATGACCCTCTCTTAAGCAAGAAATATTGGGGTGTCCATTTTTGGCCTGGGAGCCTGCCCATCTCCTGACTAAAGAGAGAATAGTTGCAGTCCTGCTACGAGAAAATCAGGAGGGAGAAAAAGGGGCTGGGTGAGACTAAGGGCCGATTCACAGAACTAACTTAAGACAAAATCCTAAACTTACTACCATTTTGGTATTCAGAGAAGGCACTCACTCATTTCGGTATTCACAGAAGTTAGGAGTCCTAACTTTAGGACTCCTAAATGCCTTCTATGAATACCGAAAGTCTTAAAGTTAGGATTTTTTTCAGTTTAGGAGTAGTAAGGACTCCTAAACTGAGAAAAATCCTAATTTTAAGACTTTCGGTATTCACAGAAGGCATTTAGGAGTCCTAAAGTTAGGAGTCCTAACTTTACTACTCCTAAACTGAGAAAAATCCTAACTCTAAGACTTTTGGTGTTCACAGAAGGCATTTAGGAGTCCTAAAGTTAGGACTCCTAACTTCTGTGAATACCAAAATGAGTAAGTGCCTTCTGTGAATACCAAAATGGTAGTAAGTTTAGGATTTTGTCTTAAGTTAGTTCTGTGAATCGGGCCCGAAGAACTTAGAACTGCCCTCACGTAGAAAACACATACCCCTGAAGTAGACACCCTGCTTCCATTTACTATCAGGACTTGTCATAAACATGTATTCCCATTGCAAGGAAATGAGGAAAACGTTTCATGGTTAGATCTAAGATCCTAATGCAAAAATGGACATTTGGGCAAGCGTAAAAAAGAAACATCATTCAATTAGATTGGACTTCAAGATGACTAAAACCACTCTTTTTATCCAACACATTATGGACTAAGTATGATCTTGACACTCATGGATTACGTTGTAAATTGTGGGCTACCAGTAACTAATGTGACCACTCCCTAGTTCTGTACCCAGTATGGTGCAGCAGATTGTGACCGACTGTTGTGCCAATGATAGGATTCCAACCACTCCCCAGTTCTTTACCCAGTATGGGGCAGCAGATTGTGACCGACTGTTGTGCCAAGGATAGGATTCCAATGGTAATGTCACACACTGCTGTTCATCAAACATGCATCAGTGTCTCCTTGGTAAGGGGCAACTCTCTCTCCTTTCTCCAGAATTGTGATCAATTTTCAGGATCACTTTGTGCGAGAAAATACCCCTTTTTGTGTGGTCACTTCACATTTTTGGCTGAATTTTATTTCTAATTTTCAGACTCTGCACACAGAGGTACTGCTATCCAGTGCTCTGACCCATAAAATATGTTGAAACTGGCCAAATCATAATTGGCATATTTAACTCTCCCATAAGGTCATATTATATGGTGTAGAAACTGCACCCATGGAATGGAAAGTTAAATGCCAATTGTGGCTTGCAGCACTTTTTGTGCCATCCACTAGTGAGACAAGGGAAACATGACTTCAGGGCCACAGCATCTGCTTCAGTTTAAACCTACCGTGCAACATGTTCAAGCAACCTTTTTGGAAGTGGGAAGCCCCCTTTAAAATTATAATGGTAACATGTCCCTGAAGTGACAAGGCCAAAAAAACTATTTTCCCTGTGGTAGTCCTAGCTGTTGTATGTAGAAAAGTGCAGATTGAATACTAATACTGCCAAATTGGGAAAGGAACCGGCTAGAAAAATATAGAAAAGACTATTTTAATGGTCATTAACCCGAATTAAATAACGAAGTTGGAGTTTTAAAAAATATTGAGGAAATATAAGTTTTAGAAGGCTTCCATTTACCTGCCTGAGCTTTCAGATGGCTAATTTACATTAGCTCTCCAGCTACTACCAAGCAGTGCTCAGACTTGAAAGAGGTGTGAATGAGGCTTGAACATCCTCCCAGGAGCACACAGTAGGCTGACCTGAAAGGGCAGAGATGGCTACTCTGGGCTCAATAGAATATGTAGGGAGGGTGTTGTACCCCTCCAGTGCCAAATCCTGCATGGCAGGTCTGTAGGAAGAATATGTAAAGGTTTGGTGCCCTACAAAGGGAGCGAACAGAATGCCAGGACAATTCTGGTTTATTGCCTCACTTGTTGCTGAAGGACCCTACTTTTGCCCTACCAGACTTCTGTCACTATATTTGTTGTGGATACAGTGCCTGCTTTAAACTGGACTTTAGTGTTAGATGTGGGAGAACACTATTATTACAACATCTACACATCCCCTGCCCTCAGAGCTAAATGTTGGAGTTGCGGAAGACTTTCACCTTCTTGAAAAAGCCCTGGTACATGCCTTTGTGGCCTGTTTGCAGTAAAACAAACAGGAACTACCACGTAAGTTGGCAGGTCTGGGTTGTGGACCTTTTACTCCATTGTCAGAGACGAACTAGGAGTGTGTTGCCCTACAAACCTGGACTCTCACCCAGCCTTCCTAAGAACATGGATGGACTTGCAAAAGGACACCAGGCAGACTGAACCTACTGCTCTTGGCATATGTGACCTATGACAAGGGCATGAGGAGGTTTGATCCCTTGCAACTGAAATCCAGGGACAGCATATCTCCAAGGATCATAAGGCTGATCCCCTAGGTGGCTCCAGTAGCATATACAAGCTGAAGAGGTCATTCCAGTGAAATATACTAACCAACCAGGAGCCACTGAATGTGTCCTAAACTTTGCTGTTGTGCTTTTCCTCATACCCTGAGATTCTTTGAGTGCTCCCTCTGAGGTCCTGGGGGCCTTGGAAATGCACTACTGTGCTTGCTTGGGCTCCAAAAGAAGTCTGGAAACTTTTTCAAAACTTCTGCTCCAGAGCTTCAAGGGAACCGACTACAAAAAGTATCCTACTGGCAGTTCGATTACATCAGACTGAATTTCAGGTTTGTCCTACATGGAGAAGAGTTGTTGTTCAGAAAAACAATAAAGACCCTTTTCAGAATTAAAAACCTTTTCAAACTTCCCTACTTCCAGGCCGTAGCAGGGCCAATCTACTTTAAATGTTTAGAAATTCATATCTACTGTTGTCCTTATTGGATTTATGTCATTTTGGTGTCAATTTGTTAAAAAACAAAACTCTGTTTAAATTGGAGTGGGATTTTTATTGTCTTGTGTTTTCAACTGTTTAAGTATTTTGGTACTTTTACATTCTTTGCACATTTTATCTAAAATAAGCCTGTCCTCTCTTTGCCACAGCTACCTGGGGTTACGGTTAGGTTCAAATTACTGAAACCTTTGACTGGACCTAACAAGTTAGTGACTTAATTATTTGTGATGACTACCAACCACCCCAACTAAAATGTTACTTTTGCACATATTGGTAGTAGAGTAAGTCCAAAAGTAGCATTCAGATTTAAAGTACCATTTTAAATGGTATACTTGTGACACAAGATAGTCTCTCAGCTGTGAAAAGATCTAAAAGGTCTGTTTCTGAAAGATCGTAGACTGGTAGTTGCAAACATGTTCCAGAGGCCCATTTTAACATCTGCCAGTGCCAAGAGAATTTATTTACATATTGCAAACATGTTTTAAAGGGCTCATTTTAATGCCTGCCAGCGCAGAGAGAATTTATTTACCAGCGCTCTCTTTGCCGGGGTTATTTTGAATAAAAGGGTTATTTTACCACTTACATAGGCAGTAAAGTATTGTGATGATTCTACTATTGTGAATGTTGTACATCAATTAAAAACGTATCAGTAATTTAGAAGTGAGCCTGCAAATTGCAACAGTAGAGGATCTAACAAAAAGCAAATGTAATTAAGAACACAAAATTATTCTTACAAAGATGATTGCATGTTTAAGGTACGTTCTGTTTCAATCACACAGAAAACATTGAAGCAGCTTCACCAATTAATTTTTGTGCAATGGTATGTTATTCTCAAGAAATTATTATTGATGCATCTGAGCCTCAATTTAGGTAAGCAATCCATGCTACATGTTTACTGAGGTAGGGAGAATGAGAGTGATGTTCTCTGTCAAGCCTGGGAATTTATTTGCTTTCCATGGTAAACACATCTGAATTCTGGTTCAAACTTGCCTTTTTGGGGATCCTCATTCTGCAGCTATGGCCTAATTTCTTTTTATAAGTAGGTGCACCCTGAAACTGCTCACCGATGTCTGTGAGATAACTGGCTCACCAGGAGTTGCAGGTAATATAGTCTACAGTCATTCTGATGGGATGCCACCAGCCCAGGAAGGCTCTCTCACTCAGGACCCTATTTTTAATGATTGGAGTTGTGGCAAATCACATTGCTGAAGTGAGAGGAATCAGATTAAATAAACATCCAGCTAATCATAAGTGCTCCTATTTAAGGCTCATTCTCATTGGCTGCTGGCAGCCAGCCATAAGAGCTGCTGGAAGGAACCCTAAAACTGTGTGTAGGTGTTCTGGGGGCCACTAGAATACCAAACACTTGTGATTTTTTGTGTGCAGGCCTAAAATCCACCCTTTGGTGCAGTATATCTGCAGAGTGAGTTTTCAGTTTTCAAAAAACACATTTCGTCTGCAGGTGGACTAAATGGGATAATTTTGCCTAAAACTATGTCTTCGTCCATTTTCTATCCCTTCTTTCCTGAGAATGATTGTCTTTGTGTTGTTAAATGTCTTAAAGAATATGAAAAAAGAACTTTTGGTATAAGAGGTACTGACACACAACTTCTGATCTCTTATAGACTTCCTCATAAACCAGTTTCCTCTCCTACTCTTGCAAGATGGGTGAAAGAGGTGATGCGTGAGTGTGGTGTTGATACTTCTATATTTGGCGCACATTCCCTTAGAGGGGCCTCTGCTTCCAAGGCCCTTATGCTTGGTGGTGGTTTACAAGATATCCTTAGAGCCGCTGACTGGTCGAATGAAAGTACTTTTAAAAAATGCTATTTTAGACCTATCAATAATGTGATTGACAATGTGCTCAATTCACTTTGAACTTGCATAATGTTGGCCTCCGTGTCATGCCATAAAATTTAGATTTTTCACAGCCTGATGGGCAGAAAATCTGGATTTTATTAAGGACACGGAGGCTAATATTATCCCTCCGCTATGTCTACCCTCCCTATGGAGACTTATGTTACTTTAATCTATTCATCTCTCTTTTTCAGAATAGAATCCTTTCGTTCTGGATTTTTGCAATGACTCCTTCATCGATATTTAGAAGATTGGAATTCACTGTTCTTATTCCTGGATTCGCAGCTTCGAACAAAGAAGGATGATGGCTGTGTGCTCACGGTCTATATGCTCTTTGCAGAATGTTCATAAGTTCTATGTTCTCTTCATTGTTACTGCTGAGCTGTGGCAATAAAGGAGAATTTGCATAATATTAGCCTCCGTGTCCTTAATAAAATCCAGATTTTCTGCCCATCAGGCTGTGAAAAATCTAAATTTTGCCTTCTTCACATTTTGACAACATATTTTGCCCAACACTTTTCAGTAGGATGGTGGACCATAAGCAAAATGCTACACAATAGCAGGGAATTTTAATCTAGGAGGCTTTTCATCATGAGGACTGCTACTCGAGAGTCAGCGAGTGAAGGTAATTTTGATACTTTTTAGCATTCACTGAGCATTGAATACATTACCTGCAAGGAGTTTGACATGTTTCCTTCTGTGAAGAGGATTTTGACTGAAATGCCAGAGAGCAGGGTTTCAGATATAAACATTAGTGTTGTGAAGGCTACAATGTACTTTGTTTAATAGAAAGTAAAAGGAAGTTGCAAATCAGTAGACACAAGTTAAACAAGCAATGGCAAAGCCAATGAGTTTTTTTTTTTGTTAGAGGAAATGTTTTGTAATATTTTGGTGACTTTGTGTGTACTGTCCTTAGCTATCCTAGAAAGAAAACCCCACATTTTTACCTTGAATAGGGATTTCACATAATTAACATTGAGTGCAGGATTACATGGCAATTTATACTTCTAAAATGGAACCCAAAATGGTGAGTGTTTGGTATATCATTCCCTAACCCAGATGGCATCCACATAGTGAGAGTCACCTTGCAAACAACAATAAACATGAACTAGATTAAGGCAGCCATATATGAACTCCATTAGATAAAAGGGCTTACATTACAGAACTTTGATTCCCAATTTTTGTTTCTCGTCTGCTCGCATTTCATTATTTTTAAAGACTGAAATGTGCTTCTCAAATATCCTTGTTAGAGCGGTCATCCTTAGGGTGGTCTTCCCCCAAACTTGTTGCCTGCTTACATCCACTTTTTACCGTATCCTTTTGTTGGCATTAGGACCTTGAGCACTTTACCACTGCTAACCATTGCTAAAGTGCACGTGCTTCTCTCCTAAACACGGTGACATTGATATATACATGATTGGCATATTTTGTCTACTCATACGTTCCTTGTAAAGTGGTATACAATATACAAAGGGCCTGTAATCTAAATGCTACTAGTGGGCCTGCAGTACTGGTTGTGCCACCCACACAGAGAGCCTTTTAAACATGTCTCAGGCCTCTCATTGCAAGGCATGTGAGTGCAGTTTACTGCTACTTGGAATTGGCATTTAAAACCACTGGCCAAGCCTTAAACTCTAGTTTTATTCTACATAAGTCACCCCTAATGTAGGCCTTAGGTTGCCCTAAGTGCAAGGTGCTGTGTAAGTAAAAGATAGGACATGCACTTCTATGTTTGGTGACAGCTACACTTTGTGCATTCCCTCGAGATTGCCACATATGCAGGAAGGGGTATCTGACAGGGAACTCATCTGCATTTATCTACACTATGATAGCTCTTCCTGGGCAGGATGAGGGAGGGGGAGCTGACTCTTCTATCTGAATAGGCAGTGTCCCACACAAAGGACTGATCACCACTCGACAGATAGCCTGGCGTACGGGCTGGAATGAAAAGGGATATGTGCACTTCAAAGGCTTGCTTTGAAGTCACTCCCACTTCAAAGGCACATTTGGGTGTAAGTACATGGGCTCTGACCCAACCAAGACAGTACACTACTAGACCTGTGAAGAACTTTCCCAGGAGTTAGAACTGCTGTGCTATAAGGATTTCCACTTTGACTGGATGCTGCTCTGAAGGAACTGCTTTCTGGTTTGTTGAGCTGTCCTGCTGCTTGCTGATCTCTACTCTGCTTAGGACAAGGACTGGACCCATCTCACTTAAACTCAGAGTGACTCCAAGGTCTCGCTGGCTTGCACCCTGTTCTGAAGTCCCAGTTCCCTCAGAGGGACTTCCTTCAACTTAGCACCTGGACTGTGCCATCTGTGAGTCTTGCATTAGCAAGTGGTGTCTATACAGCCCTGGGCCCTTGAAAGGTGATTTCTGCTGTCCAGAACCATCAAGATCGACAAAGTGATGACTTTCTGCTGATAGGAACCAATGCATTGCCCTTCAACGCTGATGCAGAACCCAATCGATGACATTGCTTTGATGGACTGCATGGCTCAACCATGACAGACAGTTTGGCTCAACAACAAAGCAGTGCCTGAGTTGTAAAAGGGTTCTTCATCTCATGTGCAGATCAGAGCCTACGCATCGAGAATGTACACGTTTTGCTCCATCCAAGGTACTTTTTAGTGGGACCTGTGTGAATCCTGTAGCTGGACTGCCCACCTTCGTGAACGGCCTGAACTTTGGATTAGCCCCAGTCTAGTGCGATCTCAAGTAACTCCTTAGCTTTATTGACTTCTAAGCACTACTTTTTGATTTATTCTTTAACCCCTTGAGTGCCCCGCCCTTTCCCCCTCCTGTGCCGGGCCTTTCATTAGTGGGCGGGGTCCATGACGAGATAGTCTCGTCATTGGCACAGCGCAACCGCGCTCCATGACAAGACTATCTCGTCCTGGGCATAGAAGAGGTTAAAAAAATCATAATTCCCCGTCTACTTACTGGATTTATGTCATTTCAGTCTTGATTTGCTCATAAAGTTATCGTCTGTTTTCCTAAACTGTAGTGGAGCATTTATTTGATGTTTTCATTAAGTTACTCTGTGTGTGTGGGCGTGTTTTACACAAATACTTTACAAATTGCCTCTTTAGATAAGCCTGACTGTTCTCTGCCAATCTACCATTGGGTGAGCACAGGTTATCTTTTACTGTGTATCTATCTTACCCAGACTAGGATTGTGGTCCCTACTTGGACAGGGTACATATCTCTGCCAACCAGAGACCCAGTTTCTAACAATCCTCTTGGTGATATTAGCTGAATTTCTGCAGCAGAAGTGATTGTTACTGGCGTGCTACCATCTGTTTTTTGTGGGTGAGTACATTTCTTCAAAAGCAGGATTGTTTCATGACTGATTTTACTGAACTATAGTTACACTTTCGTCTATGGAGTGACATTCTCCCATGTCTTCTAATTACTTTGATTCTTGTACTTGATTTAGTCTTCTGACAGTACTAAAACTGCATCAATATTATTTAAGCTAGTTAAAGGTATAGGTCTGAATGCATGTATCATGATACCACAGAGGAGTTAGACTTTAGACTAACATTTCATATTATACGTTGCTGTGAACCATTTATATTCATAAACACGTGTAGCTGGAGAGTGCAACCCAACTCTAAAAGTGTAAATCAAACACAGTATTTTTATCTTATGTACTCCTAAATTTACGTTTTCTGGTATTTTGGTGTATCCCTCCCCTGGCCAAGCTGGGAACTTGTGTCTTTCCTTCCCAGATTTAGCTGCTACCCACATTCTAAAATCAGCCAATTTTAGGATCTTGGGTGATACTAACCTTCATCTGGAAGATCTCAAATGCTCTAAAAGTGATTCTCCTATTGTGGATCTTGGGGTTCTCAACTTGAAACTGTTTAATCACAGGCCTATGCATGTTCCAGGTCACTTGTTGGATCCAATTTTATCCAATTTGTCTGACCTGACTACTGCTTCCTCCTGCCCTGCATCCTGGTCCGACCATTTTGCAGTGCCCTTCACGCTGAAAATTGCATCTTTCCTCTCTCCCTCTTACTTGTTCCCCAAGGAAAAAACAGGGAGCTGGTCTAACCTGAATGTCCCAGCCCTTAATAACGTACTCATGACACTAGACCTGACCTTAAACAACTATCGACTCGGACCAGGAGCTTGTTCATAACTAGCGACGGGAGCTGTGGATAAATGTCTTCCAGCCTCAGTAAAAAAAATTGGATGGCGTTTGCCTCCTGCCCCTTTGTTGAATGAAACGCTAAAATCCGGAGAGAAAAAAACCACTGCAAGGTCCTTGAATGGCTTTGGAGCAAATCTTACACAGAAGATTCCAAAACTAGCTACAAAATAGCTCTAAAAAAATATCATGGGCTCTGCAAATCTGCTCATGCTGATTTCTACTAAAAAAAGATCCTAAATGCCCAAAACTGTGCTAACACTCTTTTTAAGGTGGTGAAGAAACTGTCAGACCCCTGTCAGTCAGTAACCTCCCCTCCTATCTCCCACACTCAATGTGAGGAACTTGTCCTTTTTTTATCAAAAAAGTTCAAAATATGCACTCCCAATTGACTGGCAATCACTCACACAGAGTGTAATCGGATGATGCCGAGTCATCAGCAATCAGTCAGAAACCCGTTTCTACTAAGGTATCTAACCTCCAGCCTTTTTTTAGCCCTTCACCTAAATTAAGTACATGTCTTCCCTTGGATATTATGTCTTTTAATCACACTCTCGACTCCATTAAATCAGGCTTCCCCCTTGATACCCTTCCTCCTCACTTGCTGTGTCAGTTGGATCCTGGCATACTAGCCATGATCATAGATCTTCTTAATGCCTCTCTGAATGAAGGGGTAGTTCCCTAAAAATGAAAACATGCGATGGTCCTTGCTCTCCTAAAGAAAGCAAATTTGGACCCTACCCACCCCTCCAATTTTCACCCTATTTCTTTGCTGCCCAATTTCTCACAAATTCTGGAGAAACATGTTAATAGCCAGGTGACCTCTTTTGTGGAAACCCAGATTATTCTACATCCTTTCCAGTCCAGTTTCAGGGCTGGTTTCTCAGCAGAATCTACCCTTCTGGGGTTAACCGAGTTGTTAAGGCAGTGCTTAGATGAGGGAGAAACAGTGGCACTCATTCTATTAGATCCTAGCGCTACCTTTGATTCAGTGTTTCACCATAACCTTTCAGATGAGCTACTGGTGCTTGGTCTTGACGGAATGGCCTTGGAGTGGTTTCGCTCCATTCTTAAGGACTGATCTTAAAGGTCTCCTCTTCTTCTGCCAGGTAACATTCCCATGTTCTTTCTTCTGTAGTCCCACAGGGCTCAGTGCTGAGTCCATTACTATTTAACATATACATTTGATCACTAGCAGAGGAACCCTCTGGGCTGTCTCTCTTCACCAACCCTGACGACACTCAGATTATTTTCCCTATGTCATCTGGCCAGGGGCCTGGGACTTCTGATCACAGCTTGGTTTTGTGCAAGATTTCTCTCTGGATGCATATTAACTTGCTCAAGCTGAACCTGTATAAAACAGAAGTCATGATTCTGGGCAAAAAGAAAGATTTCTGGGGACCGAGTCACTGGCCCACCAAGTTAAGCACTCCTCTCACTCCTTCAAGAAAGGTTAAGAACCTGGTTTTCATTGTAGATGACTCACTATCCATGAAACAAGTGGCCAAGGTGACCGCTACCTGCTTTGTAGTACTCCAATGGCTGAAAAAGATCTTGTGGCTAATCCCCTTCTCGGCACAGAGGAAGGTGATCCAGGCCCTTGTTGTTTCCAGATTGGACTACAGCAATGTGTTGTACTTGAGAGCCAATCAATCAACTATTTATTGGCTGCAGAAAGTTTAAAGCTTTATGCTACATGTTCAAGGTCAAATCTGGAATGGTTCCAAAATACGATCCTGACTTGGTCCACCTATAGCATCCATCCCGCCGTCTGAGATCTTCTCTACAGACTTGGTTCACTGTACCAAGAGTCCGACTGTCCTGCATGAAAGATCGTTCTTTCGCCTATTTAGAACTTCAACTTTGGAATTCCCTTCCATCTTCTTTGAGAGACTCAACATCCCTTATGGAGTTTTGTAGGGGTTTAAAGACTTGGCTCTTTTAACTTGCTATGTAGATCTCCTTTACAACATCCCCCTACTTCCACCTTGCAGCAGGAAACCCCCTGGGGTAGCTGTGCGCATTATAAGTTCCTTAATAATAATAATTTAGATAGTGTGAAATAGTTTAAGTCAGAAGAAGAAATGTTATTTGTTTATTCTCTTCAGGACTTGAATGCATGACACAAATCCATCCTATGTACCAGTGAGGATGCTTCATTGTGACATGTGTCTCTCCCTATTCCCCTTTCCCTCTGTGTGCTTTGGAGTGACCTTTTAGCCTCCTCAGGGTACAAGGTGGGTGAGACTGAGAGGCAGTGATTTACAGACAGTAGAAGTCTTGCAGCTTTCTATTGTCAGGGGGGTATTTGTCTCTTGTTTTAGTCTCAAACCACTTCTTCCTGTGCTTGGTGTGTGTCTGTCTCTCTTTGAGCCATATGGAAAGGAGATTTACTCATGAACATCCAGCACACTCTTTGTTTACATACAGAGAAATCAACTCATAACATAAAGAAGAATTTTGTTGAACAAAGAAAACATTTGCTGGAATAATTTTCTTTGTATGGTTCTACCAAAATGACACTACTTTTTATTACAGATACAGATGCTATGTGACTATACTGAAGCATTTCCCCTGCTTTGTCTTGCCTGTGGGTCAGGAGGGATGCTCTCTCAGTGTTCTTCTTTCTAGAGAACAGATGATATCCTAAGCCTCAAGTCCATAGCCAACCACATCCACTGTCCAAAAAATGTGTTAGCACTGCCAGGTATGCCAGGCCCATTTAAGAAAGGAAGTGAAGATGCAGAGTGGGCAGCAGCTGTGGGTATCGCTGGTAAGAAAGTGAGGGATGGAACCTTTAGTATTTGACAGGTAGCCTGTGATGTTTTTGGGGGAGCTCAGAATTGAATGTGATACTCCAATTTTTTATTTCCTTAGGAACCTATTGAGGCATTTTTGCAAATCTCATGAGGAAAAATGTCATTTGTAGAACATAAATGAGGGTGGTAAGCAAGAAAGATATTTCAACCACGCTTGAATTTTTGGCCCATATTACAGGGAGTTTGTTTATTTAAATGCCAGAGTCATAACAATAAAGTATTTAGTTTGTTATGATGTGGTGGTGGTTTGAAAGCATTTAATACATATTTGCTTGGTTCTGTAATATCTGGGTGTGAGTTTGAGGTGATCTGGGGTCCCTATCATAATTTAGAGAGAGTGTATTGATATTTCTTAGACTCTGATCTACATTTAAACCACTATCATTGTTACTACCAACTTCATTGTGACTATCACCACCATCAATACTACTACAGCTTCCACCACAACCACTACTACAACCACAACTACTACTATCACTTCCCCTACTAACATCATCACCATTAGAATCACCAGAACATTCACATGCTTTTGTATTTTGAAGAACTGTGGCTTTTAATCATGCGTGTAGGGTATGTAAAAGAAAGCATGAGGTCCGTGTGTAAAACACATTTTGTTGTGGTATATTGTTTTTTAAATGTCCCAACTCTAGGCTTTGCTAAAGCTTGGTTTTATATAAATCCAAACAAGATACCGGACAACTATATATCTCTTATTAACACCTACGTATAAAATGAATGGTTTTCCATAGGTGTTTATTTGCCACTACATATTCTCGCAGATGTCATGAGAAACAGAAAGACCCTTCTCCCCACATCTTTGCTTCATGTTTTTCTGGTCTTGTTAGAAAGATACCAAAATGCCATGAAATTCTGTTTATGTGGCGTGAATAGCACTATTATCCAGGGAGTAGAAATGCAAAAGATATTTTGCCTCCCACAGGTATATGGGTAGACTCTCACGTTTCTCACTAGGCAGAGATGTCTATGCAGGGCCGGCTTTTGCGCCGGTGACTCCCAGTGAGATGTTTGGTGGCACCCCCTCTAAAAAACACTCCTCTTTCTCCATGAATTCCCTCACAATCATGCTCAACCAGTGTCCCTCATCCCTCCATAGCCCCTCTCTCAAATGCATTTCATGTTTTTTATAGCGCTACTCATAACAGTGTAGGGTGTTTGAGCACTTTACTTCACACTTACATTGTACTGAGCCAATACATCATAAGTGTGTAAATCAGTCTATGAGAAATGTTTCTTAAGACAGAGTGGACTACAAGGTGTAGGACTCACATGTCATCCATACTAGTAGACAGCATGTTTTAGGAGTATTTGGCCTGGAGAGGCACAAACTCAGGATTTAAAACATGCTACTGTGTTTGGCTCTTCTGGTATTTCTACCCAAATGAACTCTTTTTAGCAACATTAGCATAATTAAAGACAGGGGGGGACATAACATTGTAACCTATACCATGCAGTGTGCATACAGCTCTTTGATGACAGTCCATAGCTCACTGTGCTATATTAGGGGAGAAGTAGTAGTATAACTTTATTTTGGTTAAAAACCATAAAAGTACATATAAATACAGGACATCACAGCATATAATATATAATCATCTAATACAAAGCTATATTTTAGGTATTATTATCAATCAGTCATGAATATTTTATGCTAATTTAGAGCTGGTCAGAAACCTCCATTATTGGTCCGATAGGCTACCATTAAAACTTTAGCTGCCAAATAAGTCATAGGATATAATTTAGTACACAAGTTTTATATAGCTATAGAGATTCAGATATGTTATCTCTAAAAAACTATAGCATCTATTGCGATTCAGTCCACCAAGTTCAAAATTAACAAAAATGTGCAGTACACATGCTTTTAAAACAGTAAACTTCAAATCACAGATTTGGATTGAAACTCCTTCGGGATCGCTTATGTGATATCCAGCTGTGAACATGCATAAATGTCTAGCTCCAGCTGAAAGTGCATATGGACATTTTAAAACACAACAAATTATCATTGTTAAACATCTTAAAACTACACTAAGGGGCACATGCATCAATGTAGGCTTTGCGATTCCTAATTGCGATTAATAAGGAATCGCAATTAAGGAATCGCAAACGCCTATGCATGTAGGGGATCGCTTGAAAAATAGCAATTCCCAAACATTCCTTAATTGCGACTCGCAAGTTGCGAGTTGCAATTAAGGAATGGCTTCCCATTCATTCCTATGGGCCTACAGGCCCATAGGAGTGAATGGAAATTGCATGCGCAATTTGCGAACACACAATAGGTACTCGCAAATTGCGCATGCAATTTCAAGGGTGCAAGGGTGCCAAAAGGACATGCTGTTGCACCCCTGAAATTGATATGTGCACACATGTTGCGCACACACATGCCCCAAGGGCATGTGCGTGTGTAACATGCAACTTTGAAAAATGCACTTTAGTGCATTTTTCAATTGTTTTTGCTATTTACCACCTTGCATTTTTTTTAGGGAAATAGTGGACCCTAATAGCGAAATCGCTATTTTAAATGGCATCTTGCGTTTTATTTAAGGAATCACAATTTGCGACTCCTCAAATGCAATCGCAATTTGCGTTTTTTGCATTTAGGATGATGCATCCCAAATGCAAAAATACCGGTCGCAAAGGGGCAGATTCTGAGAATCTGCCCGTTTGTGACCGGTTTTGCCTTGATGCATCTGGCCCTAAAACCATTATCTTTTGCAAACATGCTCGCCATTGACATAGCTGAGCTTACTGTAACATTTAATCGCCCATGCACAATGCACCATATCAGCCTATTTGTAAGAGAGTAGAAACCTTTCCTCAATGCGTCAAAAAGTAAAGTAAACCTTAAAGTTATTTACCCCTCATCCTCCGCACAAGGCCAACTGCAAATAAATATCTGCCAAGGCTATGAACTGTGGGCCCGATTCACAGAACCAACTTAAGACAAAATCCTAAACTTACTACTTTTGGTATTCACAGAAGTTAGGATTTTGTCTTAAGTTTGACAGACATAAGACAGTCTGAAAACAGACTTAAGACAGTCTTAAGACAGACGTAAGACAAACTTAAGACAGACTTAAGACAGACTTAAGTTAGGATTTTGTCTTAAGTTTGTCTTAAGTCTGTCTTAAGTTTGTCTTAAGTATGTCTTAAGACTGTCTTAAGTGTGTTTTAAGACTGTCTTAAGTCTGTCTTAAGTTTGTCTTAAGACAAACTTAAGACAAAATCCTAACTTCTGTGAATACCAAAAGTAGTAGGTTTAGGATTTTGTCTTAAATTAGTTCTGTGAATCGGCCCCTATGTGCGTGAAGGTATACGTTTGCAGGATCCTTAGTGTTTCTAAATGTCTCCAAAACCCAAATAGTGACATATGAGTCAAATCCATTTAGCTCTGGAATTTGCATATGTGGGACAAATAATAGATGGGCACCAAATTTTCTTTAGCATGTACAGTGTACAGGGTACAATTGTGATCCCCAAGGTTGCTATTATAATTTTCCCATCTCAATATATATGACCTAATTTTAAGAATCTCAGATCGAAATTTCATATAGTGGTTTAGCCAATTAGGGCTGAACATCAGCCAACAAGGTTTCAAAATGTGAAATAGGTTTAATGAGCAAACATTTTGTGGACAACCTACCCAACCTTGAAATGTGAAGTAAATCAACACACATATTCCCAGTAACTCAGTTTTAATGGCTTTTGGTAAAGTATGGTCAACTGCACTGCAGGAGTAGAATATTTTTTAAAGCTATTTCATCTGGCTATCTCAACATGTTCCAAGCTGTCTTCGGAGTGATTCCATCTGTTTCCAGGGTTTTTAGAGGATTGTTACTGGTACTTTTTTTGATTGTAGGTATGTTGGTCCTATTTTTTTTGCTCCACAATAGATGTTTCATCTTGCGGGCAAATTGTGATAGAACTGCCACACATGCTGCTGTGCCATGAACATATGATGCAGGGTTCAGGTGAATCTGTGCTTCAAGAACCAAAGACAACTGGCCTTTGTCCTTTAAACATGTATGGTTACATTGTGTTCAGCCTGTGTTCTGCTGTCAACTGTGCACTTTCGAGTGTGCTTGTGATATATGCCTTGGGATGCAACCGGTTCAATCTTTGATCAGTTTAGGTATCTGCTCAGAATTCATTTTCAATGTTTTCCTCTGTGATTGCGATTGCTACTGAATGCAGATTATGAGCCGTTGATTGATGCTTCGGCTCCTGGATTAATGGATCCTAGCTCCTGCTCTGTGGCTACCCTATCGGCTGATGCACCATCCATCAATGGCTGATGATTGATTTGGATACGACCATTTTGAACTTGTAGGTCGGGCCTGAACGGAAACGTCATCTGTGGAAGCTGGTTCCAAAATAGGTCCTAATGACTCTCGGATATTTGACACATTCCTAGAGTTTCCTATATTTTAATTCAACAGTTGTAATTTTTTTTAATTGCAGTTATATGCTTTTTTCACATTGTATGTTTTTAATTGGCTTTTATTGCAATTTGGCTTTCACATTGCTTCATTATTAAAGTGCATTATTATACATTTTTAAGATTTAAGGCTTATATGCTTATCAAGTTTTATTTGAGAATATGCCTTTAATTTTAGTTTTAAATGTTAGTCTCCCTTTGGCCAAGGAGTGGGTGTTGTAAGGTTCAACAGGGCCAATGCACAAATGCTTCCTGTTTAAATTTGACATCCTTTTTAGACTGTGACGTTTAACATACTTTGCTTGAACATGATAACGTACTTAGAAAGTGTTCTGCTTGCAATGCACAATTCTTTGTAAGCATTTTATCATGTCACTGTACGTTCTGTTCAAGGATAAAGTACACTGATCACACTGCCCTTGTATTTTGTTGTCTGTTTGGAGACAGCTCTGAATTGGTTACCAATTGCCAGCCCTGCTGACTTCCACCACTATCCTGCAAAGCATGATTCTACACCAGACTGGATTCCAGATACATCACACATACAGGTAATGGGAACTTAAGCTGCTCTAAGAGATCTGGCAGGATGAACTTCTTACTATGATCTCTAGAGTACAGTCAATATTAGGCAAAGTTATCCTTATGATATATACCCTATAATGGTTGAATTATTCATCTTCTTCCCCATTCTAATAATGCAGGGAGAAATGCTTTGTTTCCTTTTACTGATAATTGTAGCTTGTGCATTTTACACAAGAATCCAATTGCTTCAATAAATGTTTGAAATACCAATTTGTGTATTTCTTGTGTCTTTGCTTTGGGGATACCTAAGGTAACCACAAAAGGGAAGATCGGTTTCCTCGATTACCTTTGGGAACTCAGAGTGGATATGTTCTGAGGTTACAGACATGATCCAGTACCCTGTCAGATTTAGGGGGTCCAGATGGTGTACTGTGAGCTAGCCAGTAATTGGGCCAACTTATTCTGATTGTTTTAATTTATAAAATCTCTTACTTGCGTATTTGCACATTTCTTGGGCCTATTTGCATCTTTCAGCGTTTCCGGTCCATCACGGCATCTCTGTGCCGATTGTACGGAGAAACGCTGTAGGCCACACCTCCCGCACACTTACTCCACCCCCACTTCTGGCTGGCTGTCGGGCTGGTGGCAGGAGCTGAGACAGGATTTAAACGGGAAGCTCTCCCAGTCGTGCAGCGGAATAAGGTCTGCTTGCCGCTTGCTGGGCAGGGGATACCTTGGGAAAGCACTGGGAAAAGCATTTTTAACAAACCTTTGATGGATCTTTTTAATTTTTAAATCTTTTACTTGCGTATTTGCACATTTCTTGGGCTTATTTTCATCTTTCAGCATTTTCGGTCGGTCACAGCATCTCTGTGCAGATTGTATGGAGAAATGCTGTAGGCCACACCACCCACACACTTACTCCTCCCCCACTTTCAGCTGGCTGTCGGGCTGGTGGCGGGAGCCAAGACAGGATTTAAACAAGATGCACCCCCGAACACACATCGAACGTGCCCAGCGGGCGCACCGCTGGTACGCCAAAGGCAAGCCCATCTGTGCCCGTCCGTGCCCGAATGGGACTGGGGGCGGTGCCTTATGCCCATTTTTATCGCTAATCGGCCAGGGAGCTGATATCACACCAGGGTATCCATTATATTAATGACACTACCAGCTCTAATTTAGAGAAAGCGGATATTTTAGCCCACAGATATACTTTTCTTGAAATTGATACTAAAACCCCTCCTACTTCTATCACGCCCCCACGACCTGTTTCAGAAACGCACAAAACTCAGGAGTCAAAGGGCCTCTTTATTATATGAATACTCGTTCTATGGTGAGACACCTGCTCCCGATATTCTGTTCGCAGTACCAGACAATTACTATATCCTGCAGACTAATCGTCCCTCAGGAAAAGCTGGTGGTGGGGTGGCAGCCATTAATCATCAGGAGCAGCAGTTCACTTCCTTAGTGGTTACAATACCACCTTCAGTTGACAGTCTAGTTCTAAAATTTGAATCCCTCCAGTCACCTTTTATTTGTGCCCTCTTTTATAGACCTCCTCATCATATGCCTACATTTGTTTCAGTAGTGATCGTAGAAAGAAAAAAAGTGAGTTTTTAGTGAAGTGACATGTGGTGAAAAAATTAATAATAATAATAATGGTTACAAATCCCGTAGAGCCGGTAAAATATCTTTAATTGCACCGGATACGAGATGGTTTTAATAGTTCTTCGGTGTGCACTCGAAGACTGGTTATGGTCTAGTGCACTATAAAAAGGTGTCCATAAAAAAGGTCGACATGTTTCAGCCCTGATAAATGCCCCGAAGGGTCAAGTGGGCTTTCTTCAGGACCTAAACAAGGGGGGTCTCGAGTGAAAAAAGGAGGGATGCAACTTTAGTAGTCCCTCGTATATCTGTTCAATTTGAACCTGTTTCCCCGTCTTGTGGGCAACAGCGGTGTATAAGGCGGTCGCTCACGCTCTCTTCGGCGTGGGTTCGTGACCGGTGCTGACTCTGCCTTCTTTGACCCATTATTTCCGGGTCAAAGAAGGCAGAGTCAGCACCGGTCACGTACCCACATGTCACTTCACTAAAAACTCACTTTTTTTCTTTCTACGATCACTACTGAAACAACCAGTGGGACGACCTCCAGGTGGAGGAAGCATTGCATTAACCCAATGATGATGCTGTCACGTTGATAACAACAGAGCGGAGAACGAAAATATACCGCTTAAATCGATCTCTGTAAAACGTGATTGAGGGTTTTTTAACAGTACGTTGTACTGTCTTTGCACACCCTAGTTCTTTTATGTGTTTGGGAGTACCATAATCAGTGCCGTGGTTTTTACAAACACTATTAGTTTTATTCAAAATCACCTTGTTTTCACTGCTTTGATTTAGTTCCTATAGTGCCAAGAATCTTGCACCATTCCTAGCTTCATCCATTGTGCCCTTGACTCCCATTGAAAAATTAGGAATAAGTGAATGACAGTGTTTATATATAGAGATAGGAGGCACACAGTGTATAGTTGATCAGTTTGAATGCATATCTTTTCTATTCGGGGATCTGTCAGATCTCGTTCAGTGGGCCGTGAGCGAGGCCTAGGCTATTGAGCTGCAGCCTTGTGGGCTGGGGTTGTTTGCCTTTGATGTTCCATAATCCATCCAACTATGGCTCTGGGCCAAATACTTCCCATTCAGCACTTGAGTCTCAGTGGTGGCAATGACAAGTTGTCACAAGCTTCTTATGGAGGTACTGTGTGGGTGCACAATCTGAGAACTCAGAACTCAGCCAGCCAGCAACACAATATCTGTCTGCCAGCACAGTACTTAACCTGGATAAGAAGACTACTTTAATTCACACACTTAAAGTTGAATACCACCATAGGTAATGTTAGCAGGTGCAATAATATACACTGGCAGTTGCACTACTGCACCTTGGCATAACAACCTCCATTTCCCATTTCCCAGGATTCTCTCTTTTTGTGAATCTAAGCAAGTCTCTGTTAGGTTAGAAAGTCTTGTGCAACACAAATCAAGTCTCAGGAGTAGATACCCCACGTCAATAATATTTATGATCCATTCAATACAGCCTCTTTGATACAGTCTCACTACAATGCAGGACTCTATGTCCTTCAGCAGCATGCATATCTATTCTCTTCCACTTCTGGGATGAAACGTGGAGGTTGCAGGAGTGGCTTTAGGCCTGGTTACTCTGCTGCAGGAAGCTCAGCCACAGTAGCAGCCTGGAGTCCTTCTGCAAAAGCAGACACTGTCTTTGTTGGGGGCCACAGCAGGCATCGTACCCGCTTCTCGGGCACTAGGAGTTGAGTAACAGATGGCTGCCACATAGTTGGGGACAACTTGTAAATGAAGCTGTGGTGAAAGGCACAGGTCTGGATTCTGAAAGCAATTGCCATCTTGGGCACAGATTTTCACTTTGCGGCGACGTCAGCCAAAATAATTCTTACTCTCTGTTATTGCAGGTTAGGTTCCAATCTGTGATTCCCACTTGGCAACACAATTTTGAAGAAACTGAGTCCTCACTTTCAGGCTTGCCAGTCGCTCTTTGCAGCAGTCTCCCTTCTCCTGGTTGACCCTCAGGGCCAGCCAGGATATTACTGGTTCTGGCACTTCCAAGACAGTCACACCTCCTGAAGGGTTGCCCGGATCTTTCACTGTATCAGTAGGTACACAGGTTGGTTTCCAGGTGCTTCAGGTCAGATACGTATTTTCCAGCAAGTTTTCAGGTGGTATTCCCCCATCCGGGAAGCTGGCAGTCAGGCAGATGTCAGCTCTCGATGCATAGCTGAACTCAGAGTACCCTGCAAAGCACTCCCTTCCTTGGTCAAAGAGGACTTGTACTGTAATGATAAGGATGTCAGTGGCTCTCACGTTTATGCAGTCAAAGCAGGCCAGGGATTTTAATTTTGGAACTGCAATCTCAGAACATGGTTTGGGGTAGTCCTTTCAAGTGTCCTCTTTAGGCTGTTCTTAAGACACACCTTTTGTCTTGAGTGATGCTCCTCATAGCAGGATAGTCTCCAGCTGGGAGTGCTTACAATAGAGGCTCAAAGAGGCACAGGTTTTCTACACCTCACATTTCAACAGCCACATTGAACAGACATCAGGGAGAATACAAAAGGTTGGCCTCACCTAAAAGATCCTTTCCACCCTGTATACTTCAACCCCACCCTTCACCTCCACCATCTTACAAATGGCAGTGCAAAAGAAAGACTAATCAAATCTCCTCTCAGCAAAAGGGACAAAAGGGCTTAGTTTAATTTCTAAAGCAGTCTTTTCTCCTGCTTTCCAACTCATTGTCTATGTCTCCTGCGTCCATCTTTAGGAATATCAACAAAATAATCCATTGTCTGGCAAAATGGAACCCACAGGTACCCATTACTCTGGCACATTCAAGCGCATTTTGCATGTACCACACAAGCAAATACCTAAACATGCATAACATACATTTGGGATGTTAGACCAAGGATTAGGGTTAGAGTTTTGAAGCAGAACTTTACACAAGTGGGGTAGATAGGCCTACATTTCTCTGACACAAATAAAAATGTCTAGTCATGACAACACCGATCTACATGCTAAACCTGTTACAGGGCCGGTAGACCACAGTCAGCAAATTAAGAGCATGCTTGGTGGGCCCCTCCAGGTCAAAGGGCAGGTTCAGTACCTCTGTCACATTAAGGGACAGCATGGGCCTCAGTGCACTTGCTAGATTAGCATGAGGCTAGTTCCAAAATAAAAAACTGGGATGGCAGGTACTCACAGTCTGGTCCTCAGGATAGGGCAATGTTATTGTACACCTTTTAAGGGCAATTCTTGCCTTAATAACATAGTAATCTCAGGCAGTATTATGTTTTCCTAATTTAATGTATTTTCTCTTATGGTCTGTTAGCTCTGTACGTGTTGTTGACTCTTGTAAATCTGATGTTTTGTGGATAAAGTAAATGAACCACAAGACCTGATGTCTGCCTTGGGTCAGGGAGACCTGCTCTAGGTCCTAGACAGCTGAGCCACAGCCTAGAGAGTTGGCAGTGGCCAGGAGTCCGTAAAATGGGACACGAAGTCTGAACAGGGAGAGCAGTTGAGGAGCCTTTAAACCTGATATTGGTCATCAAAGTCACAAACAACAGCCTTACTAGGAAAGTTATGAGGAAAAGGCCCAGCCAACCAGAATACCTGAAGTGGGAGTACATTAGGACATATCTCCTTAATTACTTTCCACCCAGCAGTGTTTTTCTTCCTCCTTGACCATCCACTGCTCAACCACAATTTCAGCAGCACAGCTCAGTTTATTAGATAGCAAAATATGAAATCACGTTTAACCTCTTAACCATAGATGTCTTCATCAATGCTGCAAACACTTGTCAACTAGCAGAACAACAGCAAACCAATATCTTCTTGAATAGCTCTATAGCCAATCCAGCAGAATTGTCAACAACTCCTTGAATATAGGTATCTTCCCAAAGGAATGTCTTACATGAAACCCTTATTAAAGCAAACATGCATTGAAACAAGAAGTCCTTCTAACATCTGCCCAATAACAGACTGTTTAGTCAAAAAGATTGAAAGATCTTCTTTAAGACTAATATCTGCATGTATTAACTCTTTATTGCCTCTGAAACTGTTCATCATTTCAACATTAGTGTGCAAGGAGCGAACTGAAGTTGATTGAATCTTTTCTGGCAGACATATCCTCATCTCCCTGTATCCTTTCAGGTCTCTCCAAAGAATTCACTACTAATGTACCTAAGATTTTCTACCTCCTCTTTAACATTTGACTTGGCTCGCTACCGGACTTATTCTCTTAATTCAATCTCAACAGTTAATGTTTTGCAGATAAAACAAACCATACTTAAGTATGAAAGACCATCTGACCATCTGACTTTGATTCTTACTTAAATGGACATTGCCTCAAGCAGACAAATAAAAACACATCACAAATTGAAATATTCATTTGCGGCAAATGGACCAAACACTACCCATGAGCAATATGAACTCAGCAGCCATCAAACAACTGACCCCAATTGAGGAATCTAGGGGTAACCCTAGACCTAAGAGAGCAGAGGGTCAAGCTTGGAGAGTTCCTCTCCCCTGCCAAATCCTTGCAATGTGGGGTTCCACAGGGGTCGGCCTTGAGCCCAACCCTGTTTAACATTTACGTGGCCCCACTTGAGAGGCTTGTGAAATCGCAGGGGATGGAGGTGGTGTCATACGCCGATGACACCCAGATCATGGTGTCCCTGGCTCACTCGGTTAGTACATCCGCGTTCAACTTTAGGAACTGCATGCAAGCAGTCTCCGAATGGATGATCCAAAACTCCCTAAAGTTGAACAGCGATAAAACCGAGGTCCTGATCTTTGGTAAGAATCAAGATATTTGGTCCAGTGAGTGGTGGCCCCCATCTTTGGGAACCTGCCCTATTCCATCCCACTCTGCCAGGAACCTTGGCGTTATATTTGACACCTCGCTGACTATGACTCTCCAGGTCAATAGAACGCTGGCCACCTGCTGGGGGGTTATCAAGATTCTTAGGAGAATCGTTCACTATCTTTCCCTCCAGGCTCGTAAGCAGATTGTGGTTGCGCTAGTGGGTTCAAGGTTGGACTATTGCAACGCACTATATGCAGATATCAACAAGGGTCTCATTCAACGCCTCCAGGCTGTGCAGAACGCTGCAGCAAGATTTGCTCTGACTGTACCTAATGCTTCCTCGTCTACAGTAGCCAGGAAGAGTTTGCACTGGCTTCCAATCCAGCATAGGATCTCGTTCAAACTTCTGTGCTTGGCGTATGGAGCCCTATTGGCCGGATCCTCTGATGCCTTAGGTTCTCTGCTAACCTGCTATATCCCAAGCAGGTGTCTTCGCTCCTCCGAGATGTATCTTCTTGTAGTTCCCCGTTCCAAGAAAGTCAGATGGGGCAGCAGGGCCTTCTCCAACGTGGCCCCTCGATTATGGAATGCCCTCCCCTCGGCGATTAAGGCCCAACCTTCACTAGCCCTCTTCAAAAAAGCGCTCAAAACGTGGTGTTTCATCAAGGCCTACCAGTAAGCAAGTTTATTTGATCTAACTAGCATTCTTTGGTTAGGCGCCTTGACGCCCATTGGGCTTAGTAGCGCATTACAAATTGGATTTCATTCATTCATTCATAACCATGGACTCCAATGTTTCAATAATAATCAGATTGGGTTTGTCCAACATGTTTGAGCTGCATAGTTTGTCACTTCTTTCCCTTACATCAGTTATAAAGATAGCTCTGCCCCCATTGCTTGAAATGCTTAACTTGCACCACTTGCTGAAAGTGTTAGCCCCCGCCCTGCGTGAAAGTCGTGTCTAGTTGCACCCCTTCTTTTGTTAATGCTTTGTTCCAAAGGGATTGTTCCACTTCAGAACTGAAAAGTTCCATTGTAATACTGTAAGTGGTCTAGATGCTAATTCTACTAGAGTGACATACCTATATCCACCATACCTATTTGGGTGATTGTTATCAACTCCATAGTAATAAATATCTGTTGGCTAACTTTTTCTCGTCAGTTTTTCAGTCAGGCTTTCAACATTTATAGGGGGTCCTTAAACAAACTATACTTAACCATTATGTCATATGGATCAAAAATGATCTGCAACTCTTATTTTATCGGAAATCTCTATGGCATTTTACTATCTAAACCAAGGGGGCTGTTGTGCAACTGGCTGGTACAGTTGTTTTGAATAGTGAGAAAGGACCTATCTTGGGTTGTTTCAGTTGTTGACGTTTGCAACCAGCAGAACTATTTGTGCCATTTAGTTATCATCTCAACCCAGGGATGAACCATGTGGTATCCTGCAGGGATCCAACCTTCCTCCCCTTCTGTTCAACACATCTATAGTACCTCTTGCATGTATAACAACCATTGTTCTGCAGTTTCAGATGTTTATAGTTGACTCGCAGATATTGGTGGATTTAAGATGTGTTGTTTACGAATAAGACTGCTTACTGCCTCTCTGTAAATGTTTGCATGGCAAACATTTAATTGTGCTGAAATCCAGAGAAAACAATAGGCCCTATTTTTGATGCCCTTACATAGGCAGTACAATCAGTTAAAAACCTGCAGGTCATATTTGATTCCAACTTGCATTTTGATCCTTAGGTCATTGCAGCAGCTAATTTTTGTCTTTACAAAATCTTCACAATTATCCCTTTCTTGACTATGATCAATTGATCCAGGCTGTTGTATTTTCCAGGTTGGCCTACTATGCAGCAGTCAATGTGAATGTTTTGCAAAAATATGTGTATATCCTTCGAGCAGTCCAACATGAACATATACGGCTCAGTTAGGCTGGATTCCTATAAAGGAGCACCACATTTTCTGAATTTGGCCTCAATCTGCCTGGTGGAACTCTATGTAACAGAAGTCTCAATGCCAGAAGGCGCCACCATGAAAGCGCAAGACCGGTGGAAGGAAGGAGCAGACACACCCCTTCTCAGCATGATTTAGTGCGACTCGGGCCCCCGCTGCCTGGGGAAGCACTACATTTTCTGAATTTGTCTCAATCTGCCCGGTGGGACTCTGTGTCTCAGAAGTCATAGCACCAGGAGGCACCAACGCAAGAGAGCGAGACCGGGAAAAGGAAGGAGCGTACACACCCCTGCTCAGCGCTGCTTAGCGTGTCACAGGCCCAAGCTGCCCGGAACGCAAGCGGGCCACGCCCAGGCAATGTGCACGCCAGTCATGTGCCCATCAGTGACTAAAGAAGACTAGGCTCGGCCACCCCTCTTGGTTTTTCCATCCTGCTGCATGGTGAGTTATGTTTTGTGGACAAGAACGTATAGAGCTGTAATTCACAGTCTTTGCCCACCACTGTGCCTGTTAGTTGAGTCATGGTAAAGTAAAAGCTAGCTGGGGACCGAGAGCAGTGGATGGTGAATACCAAGCAAGCTGGCAGAACCGTTACATCTCTTGACTCTTTTCTAACAAGGGCAGCTGACTTTCTCACATAAACAAAATTGATTTAGCAGAGCGAAATCTTTCCCTTAACTTGGGAGAGACCTCAAGCCCCTTTGCCTAGAGAGCTGACAACCTAGATCATCAAATGGTAGAAATATGGGAGGGTGACTTGGAGCCTGTTTTATGAGATCAATTAATTGATATTTTGACTCACCAAATACCAGTTCTGGGGATTGTTTTATCCAATTCTGTAAAGGCGCTAATGCCTCTCCTGCTAGTGATCCCCTAGGGAAAAGGAAATGCAATCTTAAACAAGGGCTGTTTCTTATTTGTCAGCTAAACCTGACAGAGGGCAAGGGGGACTTTTCAAGCCATCTGAGTCCACCAAGCCAGAGTCTGCTCCCTCTTGCTCAAATAGGGCTTTCACTTCTAGTGTTGTAAATTGTCCAAATGGGACTTTTACCCCTGGTGTTGCTGGTGCTGTGGTCAATATTGATTGCCCTGGGCTGTTGAATATTATAAAAGCTACAGTGGCTGACTGTATTTCCCCTGTAATGGCCCACTTACAGAACTTGGAGGATGCCATTTTTTAGTTATCCTGGTTCCAGACAAGGTTTCTTGTACATCTGAGCCCTGTGCTGATACCGGCAAATAATTTAGTTGAGTCTTCAATTTTGAGGCAGCGCTCCTGCCCCAAGCCATACACATTATGCAAGGTCCTTCAGCTTCTAGAAACGCCTAGCCCTATCCTGCAAATGAGATGAGAGTACAGACTGCAGGCTCTAACAGTTTTGGGGCGCAACGGCAACTTAGGGAATGGGCTATATTTCAATGAGGAGGAGGCGTGTCAGGAATCAGTTCAGTTTGAATCTTTATTCGAGTATCAGTAAAAGGTAGCCATAAAAGTACAATCATATTAAATTTAAAAACGAGTTTAAGAAAAGCAGGTACAATCACAAATGTAAAATCAATGAATTTATTGCGTTATATCTGGGTACATTCTCACGTTAATAGACTTCAAAATAAACATTCTATCATTATAGCAATAATCAGATATCAATACCTTTCCTAATAAGTCCTGCCTCAATCTACCAACTGAATGCTGCCTGTATGTAGTCATGTTAACTGGTGTATCATGTTTGCAGGCTACAAGGGAGGAACACACCGTCATTTTTTAAAATAAAGTCTGTCATTGGTTGTCTACTAATGCAGACTTTAAGCTGAGCATGTTTAATGGCATTCTGTTTGTCAGGTGGGTTGCTCCTGCTAGAGAACAACTTAAAGGAGACTGTGTTGTTATCGACTGTAAATATCCTGGCCTAAATCATCGCCTATTACAGTGTGAGGGGTGGTGGGCGAGGGCTTGCGCTATCCTCACCTGTGAAGTTGCGGAACCAAGAGGACATTTATATTTATTCAGGAGCGGTTGTTAGTAGCCCCGTGGTAGTAAGAACACGTAATATACGCACACACATTGCTGAAGAAATATATGTGCCCCTTGCATATTGCCCTCATGGAATATTGTTGGGTTAATTTCTAATCTCCCTTGTGATGAAAAGCGTAAGTCTGTTGCCGACAATGGGAGGGGAGGGACGAATAAACATAGATTAACATAAGGGCAAGTCAGCAGGCTCTGATGGGGACATTACATTTGTATCCTGGAATATAGCGGGTCTGAGGAGGAAACAAACATTTAGAATGGGTGAAGGAAATCTGCAGGGATGATGTGATATGTTTGCAGGAGACACGGGAGGTACAGCCCAATTTTTGGGATGGCTTTTGCTTTTTCCATTTTCCTGCCTTTTATTCTAGGGCAAACAGAGCAAAAGGTGGCCTCCTAACTTTGATTTCAGACACCAGCTTGGAAAAAGTGAGTGCATTTGACAATGCCTCCCCATATTTCCATTGCTTGGCTTGTGAAATGCACAAAGATTGGAACTTGTTAATTGTACATTTTTACAATAACTGCTTTACTGGAAACATGGCCCAGGTAGCAGGCTTGCAAGAGTTTGAGTTGAGGTCCATCCAATTCCATCACCCCAACATTTTGAATGTGATTTGAAGTAAGTGGACGCTTTATATTTTCTTATAGTTATCTTTTATTAAGATGTAAAGTAACTGCATCCTCTGCTTGCTGGCCAGCCCATCAAGTGAAGGCAAGCTCGTCAACATTCCAAGGCTGCCTTCCTGTCAACATTCTGAACGTTACAACTATACAGTAGAATGTGGGGGTGGCCGGAATGTACCATGTGATAAGTTATAACACATCTCCCTCCTCAAAGGAGAAACATACTAACACATAGAGTAATAATGATAAAGCTACGGGCCACGGTGTGGCAAATGATGTTCAGGGAACTCCTCACATAACATAAACAACAACTTGTGATACTGCGTCTTTACCCCATTTGAAATTCCTTGTGCCACCTTGGGGGATTGCGGTCCCTGAGTTCCCTACCCCCTTGTGCCCCTTCTGTTCGGGAACTCTGGGCATGATCCTTGCCACACCCCCTCTTGGTCCGTTTCCCTCGGACCTACGGCCACCCGGTCCATGCTCCATTTTTTGCCATCTTCCATGATGACCACATTTCTTTTAACCTCTCCTTTTTTCCCGGGGTCGTAGTACCTCTCCTCTTTGCCCCCTAGGTTCATTGGTTTCCTGATCACCACCTTTTGTCCCTCTCTGAAAGATCTTTCCTGCACCCCCCATTTTCTGTCATACCACTCTTTATACTTCTTTTGTCTATTGTCAATTCTCTTACTGATCCCCTCTAGATCAATCACCACTGGTTCCTTGGGGATCATCCAGTTGGGGGAGAGTTTTGAACCTGCCTTCCTCCCCCTCAATAGTTCAAACGGCGTATGTCCTGTGGAGAGGCTAGGTGTGGTGTGGTAGGACCAAAGCATGTCTCTCAACGCCCCCTCAATAGGAGTCCCCGCTTTCACTGCTAGTTGTATGCACTCTTTCAACATACGGTTAGCCCTCTCCACTTTCCCGTTTGCTTTAGGGCAGTACAATGGGGTGCGTATGTGTGTTATTGACATGTCCTTCAGATACTCCCTCATCTCCTCCGATACCAATTGGACGCCATTGTCCGTGATTAAGGTGGAGGGAATGCCCTCCTTTGAGAACACTTCGTTCAAAAATTCAATCAGTGATCTTGTGTTGATGTTACTCACAAACTTGTGTGTTATCCAGTTGGAATAGTAGTCTATGAGTACTAGAATGTACCATTGCTGTGGCCCCTTAGCCCTTGTGGGGCCAGTGATGTCAAATCCCAATTTGTCCCATGGAGACCGTGGGACCTCCACAGGACTAAGTGGAGAACGCCTGATACATCTTGCTTTATCGCTTTCGCCACATGCGTAGCACTCCTTCACCTTGTCCTCCATGTGCGTATCCATCCCAGGGAACCAATATTCCGACCTCAGTCTCGCCTTGCATAGGCTCCTTCCCAGGTGCCCCTCATGTGCGAGGTCCATGATCTGTTCTCTTAATCCCGCTGGTGGAACTATTCTGCCCGACTTGAGGAGGTATCCACCCTCTATGGACAGTTCATTTCGTACATTCCAGTACGGCTGAATGTCTTCTGGTAGAGTTTTGCATTTCATGGGCCATCCTTTGTTTACCCATTCTTTTACCTTGTTGAGAGTGTTATCCTGTTCCGTGTGGTAATCCCACTGATTTCTTGTCATTGCTGGGAGTTTGACCTCAAGAACCCCTTCACTGTTCCTGTCCTCCTCCTCAGGGCTTCCCACTGGTGATCTAGATAAAAAGTCCGCAACTTTGTTCTGTTGGCCTGGGACATACACTGTCTTGAAGTTGTAGCCCTGCAATCCTAGGACCCATTTTGCAATGCGGGGGGTCATGTTTTCCAAAACCTTGTTGCCGAACAAGAAGATTAATGGGTTATGGTCCGTGCACACTTCAAATGGCAAACCCCACACATAGAAGCTAAAATGTCTAATTGCCCAATACACCGCCAATGCCTCCTTCTCTATCGTAGAGTAATTAGACTCAGCCCCAGATAACGACCTTGATGCAAACGCTACCACTTTAATCTCGCTGCCCCTCCTTTGCGAGAGCATGGCACCTATGCCCTTACCACTTGCATCCGTAGTGATTATGGTATCTTTTGTAACATCAAAGTTGCCTATGTATGGTGCTGTCATAATAGCTTCCTTTATGTTTTCAAACGCCTGTTCCTGACTTTTCTCCCACGCAAATGGCATGTCTTTCCTCAAGATCTCTCTTAGGGGATTTGCTAACATTGCAAAGTTCTTAATGAATTTGGCCATGTATTCCGCTAGGCCCAAGAACGATAGCACTTCCTCTTTGCTTGATGGCGTTGGTGCCCTTCGAACTGCTTCTACTAGGTCGATTTTGGGTTTTATCCCCTCCTCCGAAATGGTATGCCCTAGGTAATCTACAGCAGTTACACCCACTTTGCATTTGCTCTCTTTCATGGTAAACCCTACCTCCTTTAATTTGTTGAGTACTCTTTCGGCATTTAGATTATGTTCTTTCTCATTTGCTCCGTAAATAAGAATGTCGTCCTGAAAGCACATCGACTTAGGACAATCCTTCAATACATGTTGCATCACCCTTTGGAATGCCGATGCTGCGGATGCCAGCCCAAAGGGCATTCTTAAGAATTTGTAGTTGCCAAATGGGGTGGTGAACGCTGTCAATGGTTGTGATTCAGGATGGAGTTTGATTTGGTGGTAGGCCGATGAGAGGTCCAGAACACCGAAAAATGTTGCCCCTTGCAGTGTGCTCAACATTTCATGTATCCTGGGTAAAGGGTGTCTGTCCACCACAATGTTGGCATTCAGTGTCCTGAGATCCACACATAGACGGATGCTCTTTCCGCCCTCCTTGCTCGTGATAACAATGGGCGCCAACCATGCCGCACATTCGATCTCCTGTATAACCCCCTTCTCAACCAACTTCCTCAATTCCAGTCTCAAGGGTTCCCTCATCAATAAAGGGATTGACCGTGTTTTGTGCACCACCGGTATTGCTCCCTCCTTCAATTCAATCTTATGCATGTAATTTTTTAGTACCCCCAACTTGTCACTGAACACTTCAGGGAATTCTTTCACTAAATTGGATCCCACCACTGGGGGGTCAATCAACAACACCTGCTCCTGGTTGTTTGGGTCGAGTTTTATTCCCAATTCCTTTTGGTGTTTCCACCCCAATAAACTTGACCCCTCCTTTGTCACGTAAACCTTCCCTACTGTGTGCCTGTCTTTGAACGAAATTCTCATCCTTATCATCCCCTCCAGTGGTATGGGTACCCTATTGTAGCCCATGGGAGCAATGTCAGCTGTTTCTAGTATTAGATTGTGTTTAGCAAACTTCTCATTGAACCTGTCTTTATCAACAAGGGTGAATGGGGAACATGAGTCAGCAAACACCTTAAACCTTTCCCCATCCAGTCCTATTTCACATGTGGGATACTGTGTGTGTTCATCCTTGCTTTCATCATCCACCTGAAAAATGAAAATGTTCTCTTCTTCTTCATCCCTCTCTCTGTTTTCTACTACATGGACCTTATTTGAACTCACATTGCACACTTTTGAAAAATGTCCTTTCCTATTGCACTTCCTGCATATTACATTGCGGGCTGGACAGCGCCAATTGTTTGCTAAGTGATTGTGATTTCCGCACCTAAAACACTTCAGGCCTTCCCCTCTATTACCTACGTTCTCTTTAATCCTATTCTCAACTTTACATACTGCCTCCCCATTCGCATTGTCTTTCCCTGCTCCTTTTCCTGTTGCTCCCTCTGAAACTTTCATTTCTCTCATGCACTATGCAGTATGTACCAGCCACTTAGCTATGCTAATGGCTTCCTCCAAGTCTGGATTTCTAGTAAGTAGTTCTTCCTGAACCTTCTCCTCATTGGTGCATCTCACCAATTGGTCTCTAATAAGCGAGTCTGTAAGCGGCCCAAACTCACACGTTGCTGCCATGCCCCTCAATACCGCTATGTAAGATGACACCTTTTCTTCCTTCCTTTGTACTCTTTTAAAGAATTTGTGTCTTTCCAACACAACATTTATTTTCACCATAAAATGTGCTTCTAGTTTCCTTAATGTATATTCATACACATCCACCCCTTCATCTTCTCCGCTCCCTTCATCATCCACCTGTCTACCTGTTATATCCTCAAAAACTTTCCTTCCATGTATACCCAGATTATGCAAAAGAATGTGTTGCTTCCTTAGGTTAGAAAAATTCCCACCTCCTATAGCTATCAGATATGACTTGAAAATACCTTCCCATCTTTTCCAAGGTATTTCTGGCTCCCCCAGCTCATTTATAAATGGAGGCGGCTGACTCATCCCTGCACCTGCCATGATGTTGGATGCGTAATTAATATTGTAAACCCCAAGTGCAGGCAAACAAATAGTTTCTTTCAGACCCAGTGGCTATTTCCACCTATATACTGTAATTATAGATAAAACACAATGAATGTAAATACCACTTTTTTTTCCCACATTGGCATTACATGGACCTGAAATTACTTCCTTATTTTTCTTAACCTTCCTTCCACCACTACAGTCCTCTTTCTTTGTTTATTGTATTTCCCACCATTCCTCTTGTTGTGCTCTGACGAGTCCTTCCTGTGGCAGCCTGAAGAAAAAACAAGTCTTCGATGAATTCCCTGCTCCTGAGGAGACCGCTCGTTTTGCAGCATACAATGTCCTTGTTTCGCCCCCCTCAACACGCCCAGCCCCCGTCTGGGAGGGGTGTCCTTCTCATTCTTTCCCTGACAATTCACTCCACTGCCTCAACGCAGCACCCTTCGTCACGCTGAACACGGAGACCTCTTATGGCAAGATGAGGCTCCTGGCGGCCGCCACGTGGCGAACTTCCAGCGGACCAGGACCTTCGCTGTTGCTGAGTGAATCACGGGCTTGAAGCGGGAGGGGGGGGGTAAGATTACGGTTGAATGTCCCTTCTCCAAGAAATTTTTTATTCCGCTTGATCCCTCATATGCCGCTGTGCCGCTACGGTCGCTGTGCTTGGCCACACTGTGCTGCAATGCGCTCGCCCCCTACCGCGCAACCTCTGCTGCCAGCGCTACCTCAGGGGTCGCGACCATCAACATCCCATGCCTGCCGCTCCGTTTAACATCAACATTCTCCGTAACACCACAGATGTAAGCAAATCGGCAGTTCCTCTCCTCGATTCACTCGTGACTGAACCAGGCTAATGGCTGACCTTATTTCGCCTTCTTCAACATCCATTCACCGATGCACAGCTATCCTGACCTGGTATAACGCCACTGTAAATCCTCACTCCCCTGGCTTTCCGGGTGTTTCGCATGGGGTCAATTAAGCACTGTCACTCCCCCAATTAATCACTCCTCACCATCAGGAAAACCAGCTGTCAAGCTACATGAAGAAATCTTCTTCTTCCATGAGTCTTCCTTCGCTCCACTTCATGCCAGTAAGTTAGAATTTCTACAGGGGAGAATGCAGCGCCGTCCCTGTCACAGCTCCAGTCTTCCTCGTCGCCATCTGAAGTAAGTGGACACTTTATATTTTCTTATAGTTATCTTTTATTAAGATGTAAAGTAACTGCATCCTCTGCTTACTGGCCAGCCCATCAAGTGAAGGCAACCTCGTCAACATTCCAAGGCTGCCTTCCTGTCAACATTCTGAACGTTACAACTATACAGTAGAATGTGGGGGTGGCCGGAATGTACCATGTGATAAGTTATAACATGATTTAGATCTGCTTGTGGGCTAATGGAAATTGAAGGTGAGTCATTGGTTCATTTTGAGCACAATGAATACGGGGAGTTTCTGAACTGTCTCCAGGTAAAAATGAACCTGGTAATAAGGAACAAGGTGGCTACCCAGAGAGCATGTATGGCTAGTACTTTTGGGGACCCAGATAGGTACTACGATAGATTACATTAATGCCTCAGAATACTTTTGTATATGGCTCTCTGAGTCTAAAGTACCTTTTTCAAGGTTTAGTGACCACTCTCAGTTGTCTTGCTCTCTGAGGGTGGAGGGTTTATCAAAAATCAACAGAATAGTGGTCCTAATCCAGTGTTAGAAAGTAGAAATGGCTTTTCTTTGAGCTGGGACAAAGTAGACAAACCTATGTTTTTCCCAGGGCTCCTATATTGCGAACAATCAGGGTTGTCTGCTTGCCTGTATCCAGAGCTTCCCCCAGGACAGGTTATATTTGCGTTCATGAATATTCTGTCACACATAAAACAACAGCTGCACATGATAGTCATCCTAAAAAGCAACTGACTCCACACTGGTTCGACTTGACATGCTCAGGGGCGTTAGCCAATCTACTTGTCACCCTTCCTGAAGAACCAAGAGATAGGGTGCTGGTGAGGAGGCTGCATGTAGTTAGATTGAAGGCCTTGAAGCAACAGGCCTAGGAGGATCTTTGGGAAGGAAGTCTAGCTAGAGATAGTTCTGGATTCTGGAAGGATGTGAACTCCCTACATTTTAAGGACTCTAAAGGTCCTTCCTTAGAAGTACATGTAGGGGAATCGGGATAGACCCTTTTACGCAGATATATCAGAGTAAGACTAGCCCCTTAGTGGCCGTTAACGATCCCACCCCTGGGGAAGGTGATCTCCCCTTGGTTTTCGAGGAAGTAAAGACGGCTCTGGGGAAATGTAGTAGCCTTAAGGCCCCTGACTGCGATGGGGTACCAGTGGCTGTTTTCTGGGAGCACCAGGATCTGTGGGCTCCGCTTTTGGTGATTGTGCTTAATGCCATAGTAAAGGTTGGCCCATTGGCATCTTGGAAACTATCTGTAATTGTCCAGATTTACAAAAAGGGAGATAAGTCTAGCCCCAAAAACTATAGGCCAATCTTGTTGCTTGATTACATCACAAACCTAATGGGGCCGCTATTGCTACACAGGTTGGAGGAGTGAGCAGATACAAATAACATCTTGGTAGATGTACAGTATGGTTTTAGGAAGGGTATGGGTTCGGTAGACCAGTGCCTAAACTTGAGTTTGGTGATAGGCAAGTATGTGGTGGTGAACAAAGATGCTATCTATCTGGCCTTTATGGACCTTACAGCCATGTTTGATTACATTTCTCACCCTAAATTGTGGTCCATTGTGGCTAAGGTGGGTATTGAAGGCCCCATTATTGCATTTAGAAGAGAGTCATCTGCTTGTATGTGATTTGGCAAGGAAGGTGAATGTACTAACCACTTTAAGATTCAGAGGGGTGTAAGGCAGGGTTGTGTCCTGGTCCGTTTCTGTGTTCCCTTTATACTAACAAATTGGAAAAACTTTTGTGGAGAGGTGCAGGGATGTTCCATACATTAGATCATGCCCACTCCCCATACTCCTGTATGCAGACGATGTGGTGCTTATTGCACAAACTGGCAGAGCATTGCAGCGTCTTATTGAGGATTATACAATTTTTTTGAGGGAGTTGGACCTTCAGGTGAATTGAAGTAAATTTTTCTCACTTGCTTGAGGGAATCGACCCAAACCACGTCCAGAGTTCCATATTGAAAACAGTAGGGTGAAAGAGGCTTAGACATTTTCGTTCCAGGGTATTTTGTTCAACTTTAAGTATTCGTGGAAAATTATGGTTGTAAACAAGGCTCTGACACTGTAAAAAATTATATGAGCCCTGTCCAACTACACAAAGAAATATGGGTCGAAACTATTCCCAAGATATTAAGTTTTTGTGCAGCAAAATCTGTTTCAACAGCCAGTTACCGGTGGCTGGTTAGGGCATGGTATATGCTGATGAGATCCAGCAAGTTGAGGATACATTTTTTAAGAAGCTTTTAGCCTTCCCCAGCTTCTGCTCTAACATATTATGCCATAGTGAATAGGGCTGCTGTACATAATAGGGATAATTAGGTTGGCACCTGTAGTGCTCTGGCTCTTGATTTGGAAGAGGGACACGGTTACTCTAAACCAGCTGATTTTGGAGGACAGCTTGAAATTAGAGTGTGCCTTAGAGATTCCTTGGTTGTTATATGTAAAGTCTACTTTGGAGGATTTGTGGTAGCCCGAACTGTTTAATACTCCTACCACCTGTTTGATACTAAGTAAGGCAGGATTGAAGGAAGTATTTTTTAGCTAAATCTGCCCTTAAATGAAGGGAAGCTAATAACCAGAAATATGTGGTTACTTATTATAATGCTCTTCCCTCTTGCCCGGGTTTGCAGTCTTACTTGATGATAAATCAGAACTTACAGCATTGTTTCTATGAATTATCTACTGTTAATGCTGGGCTTTTGTATAGCTTGTTATTCGCTTAGGGAGGTCGGTTTGTTTCAATGTGATGGTGTGTCAACTCAGTCCATCCTGCACTCTATGTTCTTCTGTACTCTTTTTTGTTCCCTGCAGAAGAAATGTATTGCTTCGCTTATGTGTTGGTATGATTTTAGTCTGTATAAACCAGCCTGTGTTTTATTCAAAAACTGGATGGCCCTCTGGTGTGCGAGGCGGTTGCACTTTATTTTGGCAATGTCTGAAAATTAGATGTTGTCTGACATCATGAAAGGATGATTTGTATGCTTTTATTAATCTTAAATGAGTCAATATAGCCTTATAGCCCGCCGTAGCTAGCTATACCGGCTATTAAAGGCCCGCTCCAGCGTTAAAGTCCCGAGTCGAAGGCGAGGGCCTTTAAAAAGGGAGAGGAACTTTAATAGCCGGTATAGCCCAGCTACGAAGGGCTATAAGGCTATTAGAACATTCTGCCACTAAAGGGCAGAATGTTCAAACAAATTAAAAAAAGGCTTCAGGGAGCAGATGGGGATTGAAATCCCCACAGGCTCCGTGAAGCCTTTGTTCACAGCAACAGCTGTGAACAAAGAAACATTGGAATGTTGGAGCTCCGGGCTTATACCAGCCATTATAAGTCCAGAGCTACTCCATCGTTTTCAATGGAGCTCCCAACATTCCAATGTTCTAATGAATCTTATGTTTTTGGGTAAACGCTGGCTGCTTAGGCTTTTACATAACTGGTTCTTAAAAAGTTTTAATATCTAGGAATTGTTTATTATTGTTTTAAATACCTAATGATGACCATTTTTATATGTGTTCTTTTATGCTTCGGAATAAAATGAATAAATATATTTTACTGATTTACTATAAAGGAGCTCATTCATTTAGAGCCATGAATGTGGTATGGAAAGTCATTGGGCTCGCACTTGCATGCGTAACATAACAAGTTCAGCAACAAACCAGCGGTCTTCGCTCTGCCACAGATTCACAACTATTGATTCCTAAATGGTGCTTGGAAAGTGCAGGTGGTGGTAAGGTCATTAGCATACCCGATACATGATTATGGAATTAACTTTCATCCTTTTTAAGATATCTGCTGTCTTTTTTTCAGAGCTTTAAAGTTAATCTGCAATATAATCCTTTCATCCTATCAAGTGATTTGGAAGTAGCTTATTGTTTATTACGTGCTATATTTCAAGATTTATCTGATGCTGCAGTCTGTGTTTTATATTTTTTTTATTTATATTGTTCGTTGCATTTTAATACTTTGGCGCCTTAAAACTAGAATCTCTGGTGAATAGTTTGCAAAGTAACAAATCAATAAATTAAAATACCAAAACAAATAACAGACGATATGAATACCTGCAAAATATTCATCGTATAAAGAGTTCAAGATTGTCTCTAAGTTGTATATTTAAACTCAATACTCCCGCTCATTACACTGAAAGATTAAAGGTAGAATTAATTTATTTTTTGATTATAAATTAATAGTCATTTGAAAACGTTCTCTCGTTAAGGATTTTCGAAAAAAGTGCAGAGATGATACAGATAACTTGAGGCCTGTTCTTTGCTAATGAAATTAAACAGTTGCTGAGCGTGGAGGTGGCGGGAGGTTGCCTAAGGCGCAAAATTCTTACGAGGCGCACAATTTTAAAAGAAAAAAGATTTGTAATGCAAATGTTATTTCTTTAAAACTTTTGCTCCGGGAAGTGCCACTGCTAACGGTCCACGGGTTAGGGGGATGAATACTTTCCTTGCCTCGGGTGCTGGTAACCCAGGCTACGCTGCTGCAATTAAATACGATTATTTTTTAAATACATGACATTTGCAACACACTGTATACAGAAGTTAGATTTAGAGAAGGGCTACCTGAGTACATAGTGCTGAATAAGTCAATGCTCTGCAGTTCTGGGATAATGTCGAAAAAGTCATATTGATTGGCTCTTGGCCTTATTAAAAAAATGAAGGATTGGAAATATAGAAGTAAAACAAAACAAAAAATAAATAAATCATTCTATGAACACAAATGAAGGAAAGAGAAATAAAATATGACTGCCTCATTCTGGTGCGGAAACAAAAACATTATCTTAAAGAACCATATCCGAAAAGTAATCCTGAAGGGTTGAGGGAAAAAAAAATCTTTAAAAAAAAAATGAGCCAGAATGGTCAAAAAAAGACCGGTCGATAGAAGGATTATGCAGGCCCAGGTCTCTCTTGGCTTTAAGTATTAAGAATTCAGAAGCTGTGCCCGATGTTACAATCAATTCAGGACAATAAACATTGTACACTGATAAGTTCTAGGAGTGGCAGGATTTTAGTGTTTTTGTTTTACTAACTTCAGTGAGAAATGTAATTATAAAAACAGAAGATTTTTTTATTTAGCATAAAGCTACAGTGTTGCTGCACTTAAAAATGTTGGTATGAGTTAGAAAAGTAGCAAAATAGCAGTAAAATTTCTGAGTAACTGAAACTATTTGACAGTTGACAGAATAGTAAAGGTTACAGTAGAAACGTCTGATGAACATGTGTCCATACAGTTTATAAGATTTGAAAAATGAGGTACTATTTAAAAAGGCAGAGAGATAATCTATAAATATATAAATTCAGGGGTCATTCCGATGAAAATGGAGTATGTTTTCAGAAGTTTCCTCCAGGAGAGCATTTTCGATGTGAATTTCAGCATAAAGGTAAATAGTAATTTATGAGTCCGCGATTAATTCTGGTGAAGATGGAAGAGTTTTTTTTCAGTAGTTGTTGGGAAGAAAGGAGGTTTCGTTGGGTTCTTAGTTTGTGAGAAAGGGAGTACAAAGTCTGGTTGCATCACCAATATAGGATTGTTTCTATGCAACAGATATATTTAATTTTGTGATTTCCAACTGCAGAGTAGCTTTTCTTCCCAAGTCTCACTACCTATCAAAGATAGTCGGTAGAACCAGGCATAGTGAATTCCTCAAATGTAGAGCCTTGCATACATCACTGTTAGATACGGTATGGTAATAAAATTCAACTTTCTTGCGTGGTTATCCCATTTTGTGGAGTGGAATTGCTGATGACCCTTGCACACTAGGGTACTGCTATCTAGCTGTCAGTGCATGTACTCTGTCCCCTAAAACAAGTTAAAGTTGACTAATCTCCAACTGACATATTTAACTCTCTATTAAAGCCATAGTATGGTGCAGGAAATACACCAATGGCATGAAAGTTAAATGTCATCTGTAGAGTGACGCACATATTCTGTCCTTACTAGTCTAACAAGGGAACCAAAGCTTCGGGTCCACATGCCACCACTGTGATGTGGGGAAGCCTAAGGAAAATTATTAAAATGTATTATTTATTAAATAAATATCTGTATGTCCCGTGATCCAACTGACTCGGCATCAACATCTGACCTGAGTTCCACTGACGACACAGGCACGGACTCAGAAGACGGCAGCATCACAAGCAATAGTGGCCCCAGACTAAGAAACATCTTCAGCTCAACGGAGGAACTTGGTTTTTTAGTCGAAGACAGGCCCCAAACACTGCAGCCACGATTACCAAAGAAACAAAACACAGGCGGAACTGCAGAAGGAGGGAGTGCAGAAAGCGCAGGAAATCAAAGAGGAAACTTCAACAAGAAAAGAGGCAACTGGAGACGAAAATAACCAGCAACTCCAATACAGTTATCAATCTCTCGGATATACAACTAACAGAGGCGGAAAAACAACTTCTCTCTTTAGGTTTGACCTACTGCCCAGAAAGCAGTTTCAATTACACCACCACTCAAATTGACATTTTTAATTTAATTTGGAGACTTAAACTCATCAATTTTTTCAAACAAAAACATGGCAACACATCCCTACCTTCCAACAGCATTATGGGGGTTCACATGCCAGATACTCTTGCAGTTTCAGACATTGCCACCATCAAAACTATGTCTGATCTAGAATCTCCAAATGACGATCCCTCTACGCAAGTACTATTACATAACGCTGGCATTGACACACCGACCTCCATCAGGAGTCCGTTTAAGCCACCATCCACTTTTACTCCCTCCATGCCTAGATATGCCATTGACATTTACAATGATGTAACTGTGGAAGTCAAGAATTTGCACAAACGAAGAACCCGTGCAAAAAGCAAAAAGAATTTCAAATACAAACAATATATGGACCTCATGAGTAAACTCAAAGCCAGAACTGATATAAACATCAACAAATCAGACAAAGGAGGTAACATCGTCCTTTGGCCTAAAGACATGTACATGGAAGAAGCCCGCAGACACCTGAATTATGACATATGTTACAGGCCTACCAACATGAAGGAAGTGATCGCTAGTGGCAAAGAACTGAAAAGTTGCTTGAACAATTACAGGACTCCCTTCCTGCCTAAAGTACACAAGGAAACATCGCCGGTACCTGGCAGGCCTATCATATCGGCACGCAAAAGCCTTTGCGAAAACATATCAAAATATGTGGATTATTTATTACAAGAGCACGTCACCAAACTACCTACATACTTGAGAGACACTAGCGATTTCCTGCTTAAAATCAAAAACATTCCGTGGTCACCAGACTGTATCCTGATGTCCCTCGATATAACTTTGCTCTACACGAGCATCTATCACCCTGATGGACAGAATGCATGCTGTGAATTTTTGACCAAACGACCTATCCACTGTTATAAACATAATGAGCTCATCATGTTTCTTATTGAGTGGTGCCTACAGCATAACTATTTTATGTTTAATAACAAGATATACCAGCAGCTCAGGGGTGTGGCTATGGGGGCCTGCTTTTCCCCCAGCTACGCCTGCCTTCATGTGGGCTGGTGGGAGGAGCGGGTCCTCCAGGTCACGCATTCTGAAGCCTGGTCCAACAACATTCTTTGCTGGCTACATTACATAGACAATGTTTTTGTGGTATGGAGGGGTTCTATGGACAGTGCTAATTCATTTATCAATGATATCAACTGTAATGATTTAAATTTGGAGTTCAATGCCACCATCAGCACTGACACTGTAGAAATTTTAGATGTAAAAATGTATGTTTCAGACAACACACTACAGTCCACCCTCCATAGAAAAATCACTGCAGGTAATTCTACCCTTCACGCCACCAGTTTTCACCCAAAACATCTTATAGCTAGCATTCCATACGGAGAAATGCTGAGCTTGCGCAGAATCTGCAGCAATCTCACAGACCTAACCAAATGCCAATTGGAGTCTGAATTGAGATTTACAGCCAGGGATTACACTGCAAAGACTATCACTGCTGCAATCACCAAAGCCAATTCATTTCCCAGAGAGCTGTTACTACAGAACACATCCGCAGAGACCACTGTTGATTCAGACACTCAAGCGGACATGGCCACTAAGGGATATGTAACTACACCCCTCATCATGACTCGCAACACTGAGTCAAGAACACTCAAATCCATTTTCGACAAACACTGGGGCATTATCAAAACAGACTCCACACTAGGACCCATAGTTGCCCCTAGGCCTGACATCAGCTACTGGAGACCCTGGTCCATGCATGACACTATAGTCAGAAACAGCCCTGAAATAACCTATACCACCAAGTGGTTAACTAATGTTAAAGGTTTTCGTAAATGCAGCAGTTGCAGGGCCTGCAGATTTGGAGTTAACACCACCCAAATCTCGGCAGAACAGAATTCGCAGTGTACATTCTTACTTGCAGCTGCGGACTAAAATATGTAAGGAGCACTAAGCTCCAAGTGCACCTACGGATTTTGCAACACTTCAGAGCCATTGTCAACAGTGACCCGACATACCCTGTCACCAGGCACTTCAAAGAGACACACCAGAACAACTTAGACCATCTTAAATACTGTGTCATTGATAGCATTCTGCCACTCAAACGGGGTGGCAACAGAGAGAAATTGTTGAGACAACTGGAGTCGAAATCCATAACAAAACCCAACACTAAGGCCCTGTCAGGATTAAACATCAGTGAAGACCTTTATAACTTTTTATAACTTTTTATAACTTCTTATAGTGTCCTTCCAAAATATTCACTCCATTCTTGCGCTCTGAGAATTTCGCCAATATGACATTTTTTAGAAGTCGGCTGACTTTAAGTTAGATGTCCAGTTTTTAATCCACTACAAACACAGTTTTTAACTATTCTGCTCCAATCACGCCTATTCCTTTAGCGACTGTTTGGACTTTTGTCTTCACCACGGCACCAACACTAAGTTTTCCCACTATTATGCACTCATTTTTAACTTTACCCATAAGTGACTGTACTGTATAGCATTTTTTCGCTTGACGTATTTTTTGGCAGTTGACTCGATTTCCATACATCAGACTCAGCCCTCAACATGTTAAGATTAAACTCTTGCAACATCTAGGCCCTTCGTCCGACCCAGCACTAAGCTTACAATATACAACCGCATTAGTTGCGTGCTGACAGATACAGAGACTTTGGCATTGGCTTCCACACGCTTTTACTAACATGAATGGGTTTTATACATTGTTCCTCTCCTTGTTACGATGGCTCACTGGATTCGTCCCACATTTAATTGTGCCACATGGCATTCATGGTTTCTAGGATGTATTCACACACCCATGATTAATGAGGGATACCGTTTAATTTTGTTTTCCATCAGACATCATTTGGGAGACTTCAAACCCAATTCTTGCATTTATTTAGCATTTTTTTATCTTTTATAATGCAGCCAGCACCGCCATTACACAAGCTTACCTTCTAGTCTGCCACACACAACTGATGTTACAGAACATATGGCCATCTACACCTACATATAGAGGGGTAGTCTTTTCTCTATGCCTGCTACCAAAACTGCTTGTCATTGCTGCGCCTAGTCATCACTGTATGACAAGATGTTTTACTACATGCTGCAAAAGTCTAACATTTTCTGGCTTGTCAGTATGAACATAGTAAAGTCACTCATGTCACTATAAATTGTATGCCTCTCACCATAGCGCACTATGTGATCAAGACCACAGGCTTGTGGTAGAAACGCGTCACCTTTCATGCTAAGACAATAAATTCTCTTTATTGCATCTTCAACTGGAGTCTGTGCCCTTGTTTGGCCCACCGCGGTCGTTCTTTGGGATCCTGGTTTAATACATATATATATATATATATATATATCTATATCTATATCTATATATATATATATCTATATCTATTACCTACTGGCAGTCGCCAGTAGGTAGTTATAGTTAGGACCTATTTTCCATAGGAAATCCGCAACATTCTATTTGGAATAACGTTGGTGCCGATCGACGAATCTTTCCAAACTGTTGGCCAGCTCCGGTCCGCTCCTATCCTGAAAATTTCACGGTGATTAGTCAAGCGGGGGCTGAGAAAAAAGGGGGGTCCCAAAACGCGTTTTCCCCATGCATTTTCCCATAGGACCTGTTGACGCAGCTACAGCCCGAACTGCTGAACGGAATTACACCAAATTTGGCAAAATTGGTGTAAATCCGTTCAGTAGTTCCTGAGAAAATTAGAGTTAAAAAGATAGATATATCTGGGCGGAGCCTAACCACACATCTCATAGTGAGAGCTGATTGGCTGTCAGTACTTCATCCAAGAAGTGTTGGCAGCCATCTTGGGACCAATATACATGATAGCCCCTCATTAAAAAGCACTGCAGTTAATAGAAGGTTTTAAGACTTTAGTTACATTAGAAATCATTTGTTGATGGTACCATACTCATTTTAGGAATTGTGGTGTGTTCTAAGGTGACTTTACCATGTGAAAAAACCTTCTGCTGTGATATCATGAATCATGTTTGAGAGAAAACTATTTTCTCATGCTTTTCCCACAGAGGTTTGGAAGGTGATCTATAAGCTAAACTGAGAGCATATTTTCTGTAAATTCACATTATCTTCTCAGTCATGTGAGAATGAAGTCTGACATTCTCAGTGAAACATGTACATCCAACAAGGGCAGAGACTGTTAGTTGATTCATTTGTGTTCTACTGCAGCTTCCCAGAGTGTTCTAAAGAACATCTAGAGCGCTAATAGTCCTACTTATGACAAACGTATTGCACACCTGAAGCCATCTTGATTGGAATAAAGTGGTAACTCTTAAAACATTTCAGTTAAAAAGGAACAAAATGAGGGGGTTCATTTTGCCATAGAAAGTATGATTAGTGCTGCAGAAAGAAAAATTAGGGCACATTCTGAGTGACTTCTCAAATCCTATTCTATTTATTTATTTATTTATTTTTTTATGGTGAATTTCTGCAGCCACAACTTTTATTAAATTATTTCACTTAGAAAAAGAATGCAGGCAAAGTAGGAGTAACTATTTATGAAAGGTTTGCTGCCAGAGAGATCATTTGCACACCTGTGGAGATATGGCAGTATCAGTTAGCCTGGCACGATCCTCATGGTCTTGTCTCTTTACTGCTTTTGTGACAGGAGAGTGCTAGACTGCATGAGTTAAACAGCTGAGCAGCATGTCAAAATCAGATAGATTCTCTTGGTGCGGTGAGAGCCTGTAATTCCCTGTAGTGATGTTGTTAACCATGCTGAACAAGAATGCGAGGTACGTCTACACCCTCTTTTTCTCTTTTTCTCTTTTTCTCATCTCTGCTTCTAACAACTTGGTGTGATGATGTGAAGTAGAATCTGAATCACTTATTTATTTATTTTTATTTTATTTTTATTATTAAATACCTGGTTTGATAACAGTAAATACATTTATATAATAGACAATCTGACATAACTAGTTTTTTACATTATTGGTCAAAAATAATACATAGTACAATGCCTTCTTGATGGAATCAAAGTAAAAAACTGAAAGTATTTCCTACTGAGGAGACTGTAGTAAATGAGGAAATTAGGAAACTTCATAACAAATAAGTCTCCCAAAATGGCCACCAGAGACAAAAGAGCCCAAATGTAGCCCAAATATCACCCAGATGTAGCTCAAGTATAGCCCAATGACAGAATGTCCCAGAGTGTTCTTATGAACAACTAGAGCGCTTGCTGTCTTACTTATGACAAAAGTATGGCACATCTGAAGCCATCTTGATTGGAATAAACTGGTAACACTTAAAACATTTAATTTAAAAAGGAACACAATGAGTGGGTTCATTTTGCCATAGAAATTATGATTAGTGCTGAAGAAAGAAAAATAATGGCACATTTTGAGCGACTTCTATTTAATTCAAAAATTCTGATATGCAGACTGAAACATGCACTTTTAATACCAGCAGCAGACTTCCGTGGTGAGCAGTAGCTTTACTACAGTGATCTAATGAGCAACTAGAGTGTTAACATTCAGAATTTATGGCAAATATGTGACATATCGGAATACCTTCTTGATGGAATCAAAGTAAAAAACTGAAAGCATTTCCTACAGAGGAGACTGCAGTAAATGAGGAAATTAGGAAACTTCATAAAAATAAATCTCCTAAGATGGCCACCAGAGACAAAGATATGGATTCCAGATTGTAATATGTATGGCATAGCGCTGTGCGTTATAACATAGGCATCGAGGAAGGCATGTTAGATGGGGCAATATAACCTGTGCGAAGGCAAGTGTGGCATGACATATTCACGGGGTGGTGTTACAGTGCACATGGGCTAGAGAGTGTCATAGCATACACACTAGCTGGTGGAATACAACACAGAGGTGTGTGGCACTCGGCGGGCACTGCTGTAACACAGCATTGGGCTCAGCCAGGAGCACGCTGTGACTCTCAAGTGAGGTTCGTCTCCTTTCAAGAGAGTAAAATAAAAAGTATTACACATCCGGCGGTGGATGTGTGTTTTATTAACCGTGAAGGGGGTTTCTTGCATAGTTTGGTCGAATTTTTGTCGAATCCCCTTTGAATGGTTTGGTGTGTGTGTGTATTAACCCCTTCGATGCGCATGACGGAGTGGTTCCGTCATGCACATCGGTTGCGCTGTGCGTATGATGGACCGCTCCGTCATGGCCCCGCCCGCGCAATAGAACCTTCAGCACAGCGCGGTAATCCGCGCCGCGCTGAAGGGGTTAAATGTGCCCGTCAATAGCTACCCATGTTTGTATAAATAAATGACAAGGGTGTCTACTTGGAGAGTACCCACCGGCGGGGGAGCCGGGATTAGGCACGGTAGGGCGTCAGACACGTAAGAGCTTCACTAGCGTTGTAAATACATTCCACGTGGATTCATTGTATGCATAGTCGCCTTTTACTGAATATCACGCAAATCATCATGGTGATAGGTACATACGGTTTGTCCAGCATGTCTTAGGTGTTTCTATAAATATATATTTTTTAAAAATAATAAAAAACAAAGGCCGGCCCCGGGGGATGGGGTCCCCAGGGCCATAAGTGTCCTGAGCAGGGGGTCAACACAGCTAAAGAATTTTTTTAAAAAAAGTCCATGACCCGGGGAGGGCCAAATTAAATTTTTTCAACAAAAAAAAAAAATTAGGGTGTAGGCCCTGGGGGATGGGGTTCTCAGGGCCAATAAATTAGAAAAAGAAGGGGGGCCACACAGCCCTCCTTCTTAAAAAAATAAAATAAATAAAAGACCAGCATCGCGCCAGAGGCCACGCTCCCTCCTTGCAGCACTCTGCAAATGCGCTCCCTGGCCAGTTGTAAGTTGGGGAATTAATTCCCCTTCTATACAGAGGGTCCCTGAGGGCCAACTAGCCCAACAGGTATCTCCAGTATGCGCCAGGGAGCTGCGTTGCAGACATGTGTTCTGAGGCCATGCCCCTTTTTACACCTCTATGCAATGCAGCTCTGTGGTGCTTACTGGAGGTACCTAGTGGGCTAGTTTGACCCTAGGGACCCTTAGGATTCAAGGAGACTTAATCTCTCAACTTAGAACGGCCACAGGGCGCGTTTACACAGTGGTGAAGTGAGGGAACGGGCCTGAGGTGACGTGTGCAAACACGCCCTGTGGTGCGTTTTAAGTTGGGGAAATAATTCCCTTTCAATCCTGAGGGACCCTGGGGGCCAACTAGCCCACCAGGTGCTTCCAGTAAGCGCCACTGCTCTGCGTTGCAGAGAGGTGGTGCAGGCCGTGCCCCTTTTTACACCTCTCTGCAATGGCACTTACTGGACGTACCTAGTGGGCTATTTTGCCCCTAGGGAACCTCAGGATTCAAGGGGACTTAATATCCCAACTTAGAATGCCCACAGGGCGTGTTTACACAGTGGGGAAGGGAGGGGACGGGGCCTGAGGTGACGTGTGCAAACACGCCCTATGGCATTTTAAGTTGGGGAAATAATTCCCCTTAAAGTCTGAGGGGCCCTGGGGGCTAACTAGCCCACCAGGTGCTTCCAGTAAGCGCCACTGAGCTGCGTTGCAGAGAGGTGGTTCAGGCCGTCCCACTTTTTACACCTCTCTGCAACGCAGCTCTGTGGCACTTACTGGAGGTACCTAGTGGGCTAGTTGGACCCTAGGAACCCTCAGGATTCAAATGAACTTAATCTCCCAACTAAAAACGGCCACCGGGCGTGTTTACACAGTGGTGAAGGGAGGGGACGGGGCCTGAGTTAACGTGTGCAAACAAGCCCTGTGGCGCGTTTTAAGTTGGGGAAATAATTTCCCTTTAATCCTGATGGACCTTGGGGGCCAACTAGCCCACCAGGTGCTTCCAGTAAGCGCCACTGCGCAGCGTTGTAGAGAGGTGGTCTAGGCTGTGCCCCTTTTTACATCTCTCTGCAACGCAGCTCTGTGGCACTTACTGGAGGTACCTAGTGGTCTAGTTGGACCCTAGGGACCCTCAGGATTCAAGGATACTTAATCTCCCAACTTAAAACGGCCACAGGGCGTGTTTACACAGTGGGGAAGGGAGGGGACGGGGCCTGAGGTGACGTGTGCAAACACGCCCTGTGGCGCGTTTTAAGATGTAGTTTTAATCCCCAGCCCTATTATATACTAGGGGCTTACAGAGGAGGTCATTCTAATCACAGGGGGACCCCAACGCATAGTGTTCCCTAGTGTATGTACGTGTTTTCACTGTATTCTGAGTGTCTTTTAACATAGCACTGGCTCTAGGACTGGTTAGTCAAACTCAGTTACCACCGGTATCTGTCTGAAAAAGTTGAGGGTGCATGTTGATTTTGCAACAAGGCTTCTTTCTGCTCTTCTGTTTGTTCTTTCTGCACTTTATCCTTCTTACTGCACTTTTCTTCGTCTTTGAGGACTTCTGTTGCTTCTTTCTGCATTTCTTTTTTTTCTTTCTGTGCGTTTTTTATTCTTTCTTCACATGTCCTATCTCTGTAGGCATAGTTAGAAATTAGCATTTAAAAAACCTTTGAAATTCACTGAAAAAACCATTGGTTTCAGGCACGTTATAGTTAGGAATTAGCATTTAAAAAACCTTAGAAATTCACTGAAAAAACCATAGGTTTCAGGGGTGTTATAGTTAGCTGGACTTTTCACTCTTACAAAACCATTGAAATTCCCCCATTATAGTTAGTTTAGCTAACTATAACTCGTGTGCCCGCAATGCACTGCTGATGATGTCACATATTACCTATCTCATGACATGGTCAGTGACATCACTCATGACATCACTGATGACATCTCAAATGACATCACTCATGACATCACTGATGACATCATCCTTGTGACAGAGTGGCAGACCTCCTCTCCCCCTAATATAACCTGTGATACACACATTCAAAAATAGAAACTAAAATTTTCAAAACAATGGACATACCAATACCAGTTACAACAACCTATTCAGTAATTCTAAGATCCACATACACATCCACTCATTCACTAACAGTCCTATACAGTCACTCATACATGTACTCACTCATCATATGTACTCATATGCCTATACATCCTGTTACACAATGCCACTCATCCATAGAGTTACTCACACACATAGTCACTCATGGGAATAAAGAATCAAACATCCATTTACTTGCATATACAGTTATACACACACCACCACACTTACTTCTACAGAAACATACACATACTTAGTCTTTTAAACAATCACTTATAGAAACACATACTTATTCATACAGGAACTCTTTCAATCTCTCACTCTCACATATACTCACTTATATACACCACTAGTCACATATACTTGTTTAAAACATATGTAGTTACTCATAAAGACACTAATGAGACAGTCATTCACTCACTAACACACCCATGCACACACTCATCCACCCATACAGTCCTGCACACATGCTGTCTTCAACACATACAAACAGTGAGTCACTCATTCATGCACCTATGCACTATGTAATACCCCCCACCGAACCATACAGACACTCAGACACTCATACTGATACTCAAAAAACCAACTAATAACCTATATAGACACTCATGTAGCTACTCACCAACCCATGCAGCCACTTATACACAAAGTGAGAGACTGATACCGATATTTACATATTTAAACATTACTCACTAAGCCATGTATTCACTAAGATACACTTAATCAGTCAGTTATACAATCAATTTTTCAAAAACAAATCATCCATTTAGACAATTATATACCCATTTATTCTTCCATCGACCTTGAGATATACATATATAAAACATATGTAATTTTCAGAAAAACACACATTCACTGGATGATGTCATCAGTGAAGTCATCAGTGATGTCATTTGAGATGTCATCAGTGATGTCTTCAGTGATGTCACTGACCATGTCATGAGTGATGTAATATGTGATGTCATCAGCAGTGCATTGCGGGCGCACGAGTTATAGTTAGCTGAACTAACTATAACAGGGGAATTTCAATGGGTTTGTACGAGTGAAAAGTCCAGCTAACTATAACGCCCCTGAAACCTATGGTTTTTTCAGTGAATTTCTAAGGTTTTTTAAATGCTAATTCCTAACTATAACGTGCCTGAAACCTATGGTTTTTTCAGTGAAAAAAAAAAATATATATATATATTCACTGAAAACCCATAGGTTTCAGAGACGTTATAGTTAGAAATGAGCATTTAAAAATCCTTAGACATTCACTGAAAAAACCACAGGTTTCAGTGACGTTATAGTTAGTTGGACATTTCTCTCATACAAAACCAGAGATGCACTGCTGATGACATCACATATTACATAACTCATGACGCGGTCAGTGACATCACTGATGACACATCAAATGACATCACGTTTGACTTCATCCATGTGATAATCTGATGCACCTCCTCACACCCTAATATAAACTGTGATATACTCACTCTAAAATACAGACTACCATTTTCAAAACCAAAGACACACCAATACCAGTTACTTTATACCCACTCACTGATTCCTAGGTCTACACACACACACATGCACACACATATACTCATTCACCCATACAGTTACTCATACATGCAGTCACTCATCAATACAGCACTATCATATGCACTCATACACCTGTATAGACACTCACACACCGCCACTCACCCATAGTTACTCATGCAAATAGTCAGTCATGCAAAGAATGAATCATCCTCCCATTGACTCACCTACACAATTATACACACACCACCTCACTTATCATACATATACTAACACATACTTACTCTCTTATGCAATCACTGACACAAGTACACACTTATCCATACAGCCACTCTCACAATCACTCACTCTCACATATAGTCATTTATATAGTTCAACACTCACATATACTGCCTTTCACATAAGTAGTTACTCACACATTTACCACTGAGATATCTAAACACTCACCAACACACCCATACACACACTCCCTCACCCATACAGCCCTTCACAGATGCACTCTTGAACCCATACACCCAGTGAATCACTCATTCACACATCAATGCACAAAGTCACCCACCCCCACCCACCCACATAGGCACTGAGGCACCCATACAGATACTCAAACAACCAATCAATACCCCATATAGACACTCAGGTAGCTACTCACCAACGTATGCAGACGCTTACACACCAACTGATAGACTGATGTACAAATTCACACAGTTTAGTCACTAGCTCATGCATTCAGTAAGACACGTTTAATCACTCACTTATACAGTTAGTCATGCACCTACTAAATCATCTATACAGACACTCATACACTCACTAATATTTCAATACACCTTGGCATATATATATTCACTTAAAAAAACCATAGGTTTCACACATGTTATAGTTAGCTGGACATTTCACTCGTAAAAAACCAATGAAATTCCCCCGTTATAGTTAGTGCAGGCAACTATAACTCACGCGACCGCAATCCTCTGCTGATGACGTCAGATATTACATCACTGTATTTAGACACTTATTTACCCATGTCTTCTTCCATTAATCTTTAGCTATACATATATTACAAATATTTATTTTGCATAAAGACACATATGTCATCAGTGATGTAATAACTGACGTCATCAGCAGAGGATTGCGGTCGCGTGAGTTATAGTTGCCTGCACTAACTATAACGGGGGAATTTCATTGGTTTTTTACGAGTGAAATGTCCAGCTAACTATAACATGTGTGAAACCTATGGTTTTTTATGTGAATTTGCAAGGTTTTTTAAATGCTAAGTTATGTATTTATTAATTTTTTTTTTTTCAGGTTTTTCACCGTGCGCGCACCGTGCGTGCACAGTGCGCTTAGCGCACCGAGCGCCCACGGTTCGCATTGCATGCCGTGCTCGCACGGTGCGCGCACCGCGCGATTTAAAAAAAAACAAACATTTTTTTTTCTCACTTGGGGGACCTACGGTGACCCCCTGACCAAGCCTAGGGGGTCAGGAACTGTCCACTCTGCCCCCTTTTCACATTCCCCAACTTTTTTTTTCACCCCCTCAGACTGCGAGAGACAAAATGGCGGCCGACACTTCCTGGTTTCGACCGATTCGAATGTTTACCGACAGCTAACAACCAATCAGAATTGCGCTCGCGCACGGCAGGGTGCGCGCATCGTGCGCGCACGGTGCGCGCGTATAGATATTGATATGCTTTTAAATGCTATTTTCTCAGGAAATACTGAACAGATTTACACCAGACCTGCAAAAGGCACTTCCTTGACCTTATGGCTACCTCTCTGCCAAATTTCACGTAATTCTGTTCAGCCGTTCGGGCTGTAGCTGCGACTAAAGGTCCTATGGAAAAATGCATGGGGAAAATTCATTTTGGGACCCCCCCTTTTTCTCGGCCCCCGCTTGACGAATCACCCCGAGACTTTCAGGGTAGGAGCTGAACGGAGCGCCCCATTTGTTTTGAAAATTTCGCGAGAATTCGTCAGCCGGCGCCAAAGTTATTCAAAATAGAATTTTGAGATTTCCTATGGAAACTCGGATGTAACTATAATACCATCTACTGGCGACCGCCAGTAGATAACATATATATATATATATATATTCACTGAAAAAACCATAGGTTTCAGGGTCGTTATAGTTAGCTGGACTTTTCACTCGTACAAAACCATAGAAATTCCCCCGTTATAGTTAGTTCAGTTAACTATAACTCGCACGCCCGCAATGCACTGCTGATGACGTCACATATTACATCACTCATGACATGGTCAGTGACATCACTCATGACATCACTGATGACATCTCAAATGACATCACTGATGACATCACTGATGACATCTCAAATGATATCACTGATGACATCACTGATGACATCATCCAGTGAATGTGTGTTTTTCTGAAAATTACATATGTTTTATATATGTATATCTCAAGGTCGATGGAAGAATAAATGGGTATATAAGTGTCTAAATGGATGATTTGTTTTTGAAAAATTGATTGTATAACTGACTGATTAAGTGTATCTTAGTGAATACATGGCTTAGTGAGTAATGTTTAAATATGTAAATATCTGTATCAGTCTCTCACTTTGTGTATAAGTGGCTGCATGGGTTGGTGAGTAGCTACATGAGTGTCTATATAGGTTATTAGTTGGTTTTTTGAGTATCAGTATAAGTGTCTGATGTCTGTATGGTTCGGTGGGGGCTATTACGTAGTGCATATGTGCATGAATGAGTGACTCACTGTTTGTATGTGTTGAAGACAGCATGTGTGCAGGACTGTATGGGTGGATGAGTGTGTGCATGGGTGTGTTAGTGAGTGAATGACTGTCTCAATAGTGTCTCTATGAGTAACTACATATGTTTTAAACTAGTATATGTGACTATTGGTGTATATAAGTGAGTATATGTGAGAGTGAGAGATTGAAAGAGTTCCTGTATGAATAAGTATGTGTTTCTATAAGTGATTGTTAAAAAGACTAAGTATGTGTAAGTTTCTGTAGAAGTAAGTGTGGTGGTGTGTGTATAACTGTATATGCAGGTAAATGGATGTTTGATTCCTTATTAGCATGAGTGACTATGTGTGTGAGTAACTTTATGGATGAGTGGCATTGTGTAACAGGATGTATAGGTGTATGAGTACATATGATGAGTGAGTACATGTATGATTGACTGTATAGGACTGTTGGTGAATGAGTGGATGTGGATGTGGATCTTACAATTACTGAATAGGTTGTTGTAACTGGTATTGGTATGTCCATTGTTTTGAAAATTGTAATTTCTATTTTTGAATGTGTGTATCAAAGGTTATATTAGGGGGAGAGGAGGTCTGCCACTCTATCACAAGGATGATGTCATCAGTGATGTCATCAGTGATGTCATGAGTCATGTCACTGACCATGTCATGAGTGATGTAATATGTGACGTCATCATTAGTGCATTGCGGGTGCGCGAGTGATAGTTAGCTGAACTAACTATAACGGGGAATTTCTATGGTTTTGTACGTGTGAAAATTCCAGCTAACTATAACGCCCCTGAAACCTATGGTTTTTTCAGTGAATTTCTAAGGTTTTTTAAATGCTAATTCCTAGCTATAATGTGCCTGAAACCTATGTTTTTTTCAGTGAATTTCAAAGGTTTTTTAAATGCTAATTTCTAGCTATGCCTACAGAGATAGGACATGTGAAGAAAGAAGGAAAAACACACAGAAAGGAAAAAAAGAAATGCAGAAAGAAGCAACAGAAGTCCTCAAAGACGAAGAAAAGTGCAGGAAGAAGTATACCGTGCAGAAAGAACAAACAGAAGAGCAGAAACAAGCCTTGTTGCAAAATCATCCTGTACCCTCAACTTTTTCAGACGGATACTGGTGGTAACTGAGTCTGACTAACCAGTCCTAGAGCCAGTGCTATGTTAAAAGACACTCAGAATACAGTGAAAACACCTACATACACTAGGGCACACTATGTGTTGGGGTCCCCCTGTGATTAGCATGACCTCATCTTTAAGCCCCTAGTATATAATAGGGCAGGGGATTAAAACTACCTCTTAAAACGCACCACAGGGCGTGTTTGAACACGTCACCTCATGCCCCGTCCCCTCCCTTCCCCACTGTGTAAACACGCCCTGTAGCCGTTTTAAGTTGGGAGATTAAGTCCCCTTGAATCCTGAGGGTCCCTAGGGTCCAACTAGACCACTAGGTACCTCCAGTAAGCGCCACAGAGCTGCGTTGCAGAGAGGTGTAAAAAGTGGCACGGCCTGCACCACCTCTCTGCAACGCAGAGCAGTGGTGCTTACTGGAAGCAGGGCCCCTCAGGATTGAAAGGGAATTATTTCCCCAACTTAAAAACGCGCCACAGGGCCTGTGGGCGTTCTGAGTTGAGAGATTAAGTCCCCTTGAATTCTAAGGGTCCCTAGGGTCATACTAGCCCACTAGGTACCTCCAGTAAGCGCCACAGAGCTGCGTTGCATGGAGGTGTAAAAAGGCGCGTGGCCTCAGAACACCTGTCTGCAACGCAGCTCCCTGGCGCATACTGGAGATACCTGTTGGGCTAGTTGGCCCTCAGGGACCCTCAGTATTGAAGGGGAATTAATTCCTCAACTTACAACTGGCCAGGGGCGCGTTTGCAGAGTGCTGCAAGGAGGGGGCGTGGCCTCCGGTGCGATGCCGGTCTTTTATTTATTTATTTTTAAGAAGGAGGGCTGTGAGGCCCCCTTTCTTTTTCTAATTTATTAGCCCTGGGAACCCCATCCCCCAGGGCCTGCACCCTAATTTTTTTTGTTGAAAAAAATTAATTTGGCCCTCCCAAGGCCTTAATCGGCCCCAGGGACCCCAACCCCCAGGTCATGGCCTTTTTAAAAAAAAAATATTCTTTAGGAGGGGGGCTGTGTTGCCCCCCTCGTCAGGACACTTATGGCCCCGGGGACCCCATCCCCCGGGGCCGGCCTTTGTTTTTTATTTAAAAAAAAAAATAATATATTTATAGAAACACCTAGGACATGCTGGACAAACCGTATGTACCTATCACCATGACGATTTGCGTGATATTCATTAAAAGGCGACTATGCATACAATGAATCCACGTAGAATGTATTCACACCGCTAGTGAAGCTCTGACATGTCTGACACCCTACCGTGCCTAATCCCGGCACCCCCGCTGGTGGGTACTCTCCAAATAGACACCCTTGTCGTTTATTTATACAAACATGGGTAGCTATTAACGGGCACATTTAATACACATGCACACCAAGCCATTCAAAGGGGATTCGACAAAAATTCGACCAAACTTTGCAAGAAACCCCCTCACGGTTAATAAAACACACATCCACCGCCGGATGTGTAATACTTTTTATTTTACTCTCTGGAAAGGAGACAAACCTCACTTGAGAGTCACAGCGTGCTCCTGGCTGAGCCCAATGCTGTGTTACACCCACCAGTGCCCGCCGAGTGCCACACACCTCTGTGTTGTATTCCACCAGCTAGTGCGTATGCTATGACACTCTCTAGCCCATGTGCACTGTAACACCACCCCGTGAATATGTTATGCCACATTTGCCTTCGCACGGGTTATATTGCCCCATCTAACGTGCCTTCTTCGATGCCTATGTTATAAAGCACAGCGCTATGCCATACATATTACAATCTGGGATCCATATCTTTGTCACAGTGCATATGCAATGTTACACTACCCAGCACATATTTTATATTACAACTTTAGAGACTACTTAGGTTACACAACACTGCCCTCTGCATATTACACTCCAAGGCGCATATCACATAGCAAGCGCTAGTGCCTGTGCTATCTCGCGCTCTCCAATGAATCTGTCATTGCGCACAATGTATTGCTTATTATATTTCATGCCCCAGTTCATCTTATATCACACTTTTTGGTGCATAGTTTATACCATATACTATATCTAGTTTTCATTTTCAATCGTGCTCTCAGGACTATGTTCTATATAACACTGCGTCCACCTACCCTTTTCATGGGCATTACATTTTGCGATGGGGGGTGGAGGGTCAGGGGATGTTTCTGCCACGTGAGCCCGGAGTCACAGTCCCAAACGTCCTCTTCTTCCTGAATAAAAGTGAGATTATGCTGCAGACTTGTTCTTATTTTAAGTAGTTCGCACAGACACACATTTTAAAAACAATAAAGTTCCTAATACCCACCTTCTATGAACAGTTAGCTTGCTGCCCCATCCACCTCCTCCCTATCCTCTGTTGTCTGAATCCATGGACTAGCCTCCTCCCTCCTGCCATGCATGGTCTGATGTGCTGCCACTGCCCTGCATTTAGCATGATGTACCAGTCCACTCATCCTGCCCTCCATTGCCCAATTCTATGGCCCATCATTTACCTCCTGCTTAGCCTCTGTGCTTTGCTTGCTGCCCCTATTCTCCTTCCCCCTGCCCTCCGATGTCTTTGTGCATGCCCCTGCTCCATCCTTTTTGACCACCATGTTCAATGGACCTGCCACTCCTATCTACTCTGAGTGTTCTGTTGAGCTGCCACTCCCCTACCACCTGCCTAGCATTGTCAGATGACTGTAACCTGTCCCTGCCACCTCCACCCTGCCTGTCCACATGCCATGCCCCTATCCCCTTCCTCCTGTCCTCCATGGTCCATTTTACTGCCACACCCTTCTGCCCTCCCTGGTCTGTTGTGCTGCAACTGCTCCTCCTGCCAGCCCCGCGCGGTCTGTTGTGAGGCCCCTTCCCCTGAAGTCTCTTGTCTGTGCCCAGGTCCTGACCCTCCCTTCTATCCTCCATGGTCCTTTGTGCATGCCCCTGCACCCTCCTTTTTGCCCATCATAGCCATTGTGCTGCCACTAACCCTCCTGCTTGCCATGCATGGTCTTCTGTGCTGCCATGGCCCCTCCCACCTTCCCGGTGTGGTCAGCTAGCTGCTCCTGACCCCCTCCCACCTTCCCTCCATGGTCTGTGTGTATGCCATCATAGTCTCACTGTTGCTCTCCATGGTGTGTCTTGTTTCTAGTGCCCATCCTGCCTGACCTCCATGGTCATCTTGCTGCTCCTGCCCTGCCCCCTTGCCCCCAGCCCTCTGTTTCCATGTGCAGACCCCTATTCCCTCCCTCCTGGCTTGTCGGTTCCATTGTAATGCCCCTGATCCGTCCCTCCTGCCCTTTATGGTCTGTTATGCTGCAGCTTTCTTTCCTGTCTGTCCATTATGGTCAGCTAGCTACCATTGCCTCTTTCCCCTCTGTTGTCTGTTGTCCATGTGCATGGTCCTGTCCCCTCCCTATTGCTTTCTATGGATTGTTGTGCTGCACTCCCGTCCCGCATGCCCTGTGTGGTGTATTGTGCTGCTGCAAACCCTGATGCCTGCCCTGTAGGGTCAGTTTGGTGCACCTCTCAATGTCCCTCCTGTCCTCTGTTATCCGAGTCCATGTCCCTACCCCAATTCCTCCTGCCTACCATGATCCAATGTACCATACTTGCGAACATTTTGAACTTGGTAAGAGGGAGATTTTGAAATGAAACTGGGGTATTGATTTTCCCCTTTGAGTTACATTGAAAAAGAGAAGATTGTAGACAGGAAACAGATCAAGTAAAGCCCATTTGAGCTTAAAAACAGTGGACGTTTCCTGGCTGAAACGGGTCTGTTGGCATGTATGGTTGTATGACCACTGCCTCTTCCTTCTGCCCACAATGGTCTATTATATTGCCACAGCCTCTCTTGCCAGTCCTGTATTGTTGGTTTGTTGCCCCTGCCCCCCTTTCCACTGCCCTCCATAGTCTGTTGTGCTGCCACTGCCCTTCCTGCCTGCCTAGTGTGGTCAAATTGTTGCCTCTGCACTCTCCTACCTGCCTTCAATTTTCAGAGTCCGTGCCCCTGGCCTCTGCCTCTCAACAGTATCCCAATGAACAACTAGATTGCTAACATTCTATATTTATTACAAAAGTGTGGAAGGCCTGACGTCATCTTGATGTAATCAAAACTGTAATACCTAGAGCATTTCCTTTAGAAATTACATATATGAGAGGGTCTTATTTGCATCAAAATTATGGTTAGTGCTCTAAAAAACTAAAATGAGGACATATTTTCTGAGTTTTCAAATAGCGACAAAGAACTTTTAAATTATTTGTAATCTTTATGTTTTTTATCCAGTTGACCACTTGATTAAATTTTGCACCTTGGCAAGAGGATGTGGTGTTACTTCCAGAGCTGCAGACTTTGCAACTGGGGAACCAGGTTGGAGTTTCTGCTTCAGCTCCACATTCTGTGATTCTGGTCAAATCACTTAATCTCCCCATGTCTACAACCAAAATGAATTTGATCTTGTGTGATGTAACCAATGTTCATGTAAAGCACCCCAATACCTGACAAGTCTGCACTATATAAAATTGGAAATACACAAAAAATAAGTGTTTTGCACACTTCTGTCATTGGGCTACATTTGGGCTACATCTGGGTGATATTTGGGCTACATTTGGGCTCTTTTGTCTCTGGTGGCCATTTTAGGAGATTTATTTGTTATGAAGTTTCCTAATTTCCTCATTTACTGCAGTCTCCTCAGTAGGAAATGCTTTCAGTTTTTTACTTTGATTCCATCAAGAAGGTATTCAGATATGTCACACATTTGCCATAAATTCTGAATGTTAGCACTCTAGTTGCTCATTAGATCACTGTTGTAAAGCTACTGCTCACCACGGAAGTCTGCTACTAGTATTAGAAGTGCATGTTTCAGTCTGCATATCAGAATTTTTTAATGAAATAGAAGAGGATTTGAGAAGTCACTCAAATTGTGCCCTAATTTTTCTTTTTTCAGCACTAATCATAATTTCTATGGCAAAATGAACCCCCTCATTGTGTTCCTTTTTAAATTAAATGTTTTAAGTGTTACCAGTTAATTCCAATCAAGATGGCTTCAGGTGTGCCATACTTTTGTCATAAGTAAGACAGTAAGCACTCTAGTTGTTCTTAAGAACACTCTGGGACTTTCTGTCATTGGGCTATACTTGGGCTACATCTGGGTGATATTTGGGCTACATTTGGGCTCTTTTGTCTCTGGTGGCCATCTTTGGAGATTTATTTGTTGTGAAGTTTCCTAATTTCCTCATTTACTGCAGTCTCCTCAGTAGGAAATACTTTCAGTTTTTTACTTTGATTCCATCAAGAAGGCATTCAGATGTGTCACACATTTTCCATAAATTCTGAATGTTAGCACTCTAGTTGCTCATTAGATCACTGTAGTAAAGCTACTGCTCACCAGGCAAGTCTGCTGCTGGTATTCAAAGTGCATGTTTCAGTCTGCATGTCAGAATGTTTTTATGAAATAAAAGAGGATTTCAGAAGTCAAAATGTGCCCTAGTTTTTCTTTCTGCAGCACTAATCATAATTTATATGGCAAAATGAACCCCCTCATTTTGTTCCTTTGTAAATTAAATGTTTTAAGTGTTACCACTTTATTCCAATCAAGATGGCTTCAGGTGTGCCATACTTTTGTCATAAGTAAGACTGTTAGCGCTCTAGTTGTTCTTTAGAGCACTCTGGGAAGCTGCAGTAGAACACAAAGGAATCAACTGACAGTATCTGCCCTTGTTGGATGTACACGTTTTACTGAGAATGTCAGACTTCATACTTACATGACTGAGAAAGATAATGTGAATTTACAGAAAATCTGCTCTCAGTTTAGCTTATAGATCACCTTCCAAACCTCTGTGGGAAAAGTATGAGAAAATAGTTTTCTCTCAAACATGGTTTGTGATATCACAACAGAAGGCTTTTTCACATGGTAAAATCACCTTAGAACACACCACAATTCCTAAAATGAGTATGGTACCATCAACAAATGATTTATAATGTAACTAAAGTCTTAAAACCTTCTATTAACTGCAATGCTTTTTAATGAGGTGCTATCATGTATATTGGTCCCAAGATGGCTGCCAACACTTCTTGGATGAAGTGCTGACAGCCAATCAGATCTCACGATGAGATGTGTGGTTAGGCTCCGCCCAGATATGTATGTGATTTTACTTTTGATTTTCTCAGGAACTACTGAACAGATTGACACCATATATGCAAAAGGCACATGCCTGACCTGAGGACTACCTCTTTGCCAAATTTCAAGTAATTCTGTTCAGCCGTTCAGGCTGTACCTTGGACTAAAGGTCCCTATGGAAAATTGCATGGGGAAAACGCATTTTGGGACCCCCCTTTTTTCTCAGCCCCCGCTTGACGAATCCCCCCGAGACTTTCAGGGTAGGACCTGATCGGAGCGCCCCACCTATTTTGAAAATTTCGCGAGGATTCGTCAACCGGCGCCAAAGTTATTCCAAATAGAATGTTGCGGATTTCCTATGGAAACACGGTCCTAACTATAACGGGGAACAACCTTTACAACGCAACTGTTACAACGCACTACACTTACAAGGCATTTTTTACCACGCATAATCCATTACAACGCACTACACTTACAACGCATGACACTACAACGCATTTTTAAAAACTACCTTTACAACGCATACCATTACAACGCCTACCATTACAACGCATAATATTACACTACACTATCCAACACTTACCCTACTGTTGCACCCCCTGGAGTTAGAATAGTAATTTTTACCCCTATACTATCCAACACTTACCCTACTGTTGCACCCCCTGGAGTTAGAATAGTAATTTTTACCCCTATACTATCCAACACTTACCCTACTGTTGAACCCTCTGGAGTTAGAATAGTAATTTTTACCCCTATACTATCCAACACTTACCCTACTGTTGCACCCCCTGGAGTTAGAATAGTAATTTTTACCCCTATACTATCCAACACTTACCCTACTGTTGCACCCCCTGGAGTTAGAATAGTAATTTTTACCCCTATACTATCCAACACTTACCCTACTGTTGCACCCCCTGGAGTTAGAATAGCAATTTTTACCCCTATACTATCCAACACTTACCCTACTGTTGCACCCCCTGGAGTTAGAATAGTAATTTTTACCCCTATACTATCCAACACTTACCCTACTGTTGCACCCCCTGGAGTTAGAATAGTAATTTTTACCCCTATACTATCCAACACTTACCCTACTGTTGCACCCCCTGGAGTTAGAATAGCAATTTTTACCCCTATACTATCCAACACTTACCCTACTGTTGCACCCCCTGGAGTTAGAATAGCAATTTTTACCCCTATACTATCCAACACTTACCCTACTGTTGCACCCCCTGGAGTTAGAATAGTAATTTTTACCCCTATACTATCCAACACTTACCCTACTGTTGCACCCCCTGGAGTTAGAATAGCAATTTTTACTCCTATACTATCCAACACTTACCCTACTGTTGCACCCCCTGGAGTTAGAATAGTAATTTTTACCCCTATACTATCCAACACTTACCCTACTGTTGCACCCCCTGGAGTTAGAATAGTAATTTTTACCCCTATACTATCCAACACTTACCCTACTGTAGCACCCCCTGGAGTTAGAAAAGTAATTTTTACCCCTATACTATCTAATACTTACCTTAAATGCAATTAAATATTATGCGTTGTAATGGTATGCGTTGTAATTGTAGTTTTTAAAAATGCGTTGTAGTGTCATGCGTTGTAAGTGTAGTGCGTTGTAATGGATTATGCGTTGTAAAAAATGCGTTGTAAGTGCATGCGTTGTAAAAGTGTGCGTTGTAACGTCATACATCCACTATAACTATCTACTGGCAACCGCCAGTAGATTATATATATATATATATATATATCAGAAAACAGTTGCTCAGCAGCAGGGGCACACTCGGGAGGCAGAAATCATGCGCAGGCATCAACAGAAACTCCCATCACTGGAGCACGCCTGACGCGTTTCGGAATAGGTTCCTTAATCATAGGCTGACTCGAAATATTGCTGTGCTAATGGCATCTTTATTTAAATATCTTCCCTCCAATGGGATTGCTTGAATAAGCCCCAGCGCCTTCTGGAAAATCCCAGTGCCTGCTGGGAGATGTGGTCCATAAGCTTGCATTTGACCCAAGTGGGAATCGAGACAAAGTTCCAATTATAACAATGAGAGTCTCCGCTTATGCCAAAGATCCAGGCATGATTTCTGCCTCCCGAGTACGCCCCTGCTGCTGAGCAACTGTTTTCTGATATATATATATATATATATATATATATATATATATATATATATACCTACTATATCTATATCTAACTACTGGTGGTCGCCAGTAGGTAGATATAGTTAGGACTTATTTTCCATAGGAAATCTACAACATTCTACTTGGAATAACTTTGGCGCTGATTGACGAATCTTCCAAATTTTCCAAACCTTTGGCCAGCTCCAGTCCGCTCCTGTCTTGAAAGTTTCACGGTGATTCGTCAGATGGGGGCCGAGAAAAAAGGGGGGTCCCAAAACGCATTTTCCCCATGCATTTTCCCATAGGACATTTAGCCACAGCTACAGCCCGAACTGCTGAACGGAATTACACCAAATTTGGCAAAGAGGTAGTCCTCAGTTCAGACTCATGCCTTTTGCTTAAATGGTGTAAATCCGTTCAGTAGTTCCTGAGAAAATGTGAGTTAAAAGTACATATATATCTATGGCCTCGGAGGATCCGCGCACCCTCCCGATCACGAGCTGAATTTTAATTGGCTGCCCACACTCTGAATCAGGAAGTGTTGGCAGCCATCTTGTGCCTCGGTGGAACCAAGGCACAAGAAACCCCCAAAAAAAGGCGCAACACGCGAAAAAGGGGGCAGGGTAGAAACACCTTGACCCCCTAGGCCTGCTCAGGGGGACCCCCAAGGCCAAAACATTATTTATTTATTTTTTTTAAAAAGGGGGGATGCGCGCTGGATGCGCAGATCCTCCGGAGTGGAGATCACCGCCCAGACTTAGTTCTGTCCTGTCTTGCGATCTTAAATCCAGGGGGGATAGCTGCAGCAAAGTCAGGGCCCAACAATGAAGTGAGCCAGGTTCCTGTTAAGAAGAGTCACAGGCATGGTGTGGACAGGTACACTGTTACTGTGCATCCACTGCTCTCCATTGCTGTCACTGTTCTCCTCCCCTAACCCTATGTTTTCTGTGTGCATGCCCCTGTCTCATCCCTCCATGGTCCACTGTCTTGTCACTACCCCTATGGTGTCACTGCCCTCTGTTGCTGACCCTGCTCCTCCTCCCTTTCCCGATTCTCCATATGCATGCTCCTGACACTTCATCCCTCATTTATTGTGCTACCACTGCCCCCTCTTCTCGGTGTGCTTGACCCTGTTGCCCTCATGTATGGAGCAGCCACTGCACTTGTGTTTCCACTGCCTTCAGTTGTTGTTCCTGCCCTCCTCACTCCTTGTTCTCCTTGGTATACCCCTGCCAATGTGCTGCCACTTCCCTCTGTTGCTGCCTCTGCCCCTCTCTTCACTGCCCCTGTGTGTGTGTGCCCTTCCTTACCTCCTTCTTCCTGCTCTGTTGTGCTGCCACTGCCCCTGTCCTGACTCAGCCCCATGTATGATATCCCAATAAATCAATCACAGGCTTGTAAAGCGTGACTAGTCACCCATAAGGGTCTCAAGGCGCTGGGGGGAGGGGGCTGCTGGTCCTTTGAGGCGCTGTGGTTCAGCCAAAGAGTCAGGTCTTGAGGTCCTTCCTGAATTGAGGCAGTGACTGTGATTTCCTGAGGTGGAGAGGTAGGGTGTTCCATGTCTTTGCTGGCTGTGTTCTTGCAGGTACATGGGGCGGTAGCCAGGGCCAGTTGGGCAGAGTGGAGGTCTCTGGTGGGTATGTGGAATGCGAGTAGGTGGTTGAGGTAACCAGGTTCCGTAGTGTAGAAGGGCCATAAAGGGGTTCGCAGGGTACCACAGTTTCAGCTGTTTGGTACCACTGTACCCCATGCCTAATTTTCTTTCTTTTGCATTTTAACATGCTGGACCCATGTCCCAGCATGCAGGGTGTGCTCTGCCAGCACCCTTCAATGCATATTGATCATTTCCCTGAGGCTTCTAATGGCAGCCTCAGCATATTTTTTCTAGCTCCAGTCAGCCAATCAAACCTTTTGGTACCATAGTCCCAGCCTAGGGAATCCCTGGGCAGTCTAAGGGCCCAATTTATGAAAAATTCAGTCCCAAGGGGCTCCAGTGAGACTGAACTGATTTACACCAAATAACAAACACATGCTTTCTTGATAAAGTTCTAACTTTTTGACAAATCTATTGTAGTTCTTTTAACCGTTTTTTTCTGTATGGCACCCCAAGGTTTTCTTTGAAAATTTACCTCGAGAACACCAATGGCAGCGGCACACTGCCTGCAGTGTCTGGAAGATTCATCCTCAGATGACGAAGAGGAATGCCACCTTATATCATTTGTAAACGACCTCAAGCGAAGACGACGTCCACAACCGACATGCGCCATCGAAATCGCCGGATCGCCTTTAACAGCTCTTATTGACACTGGAGCATCGGTGAACGTCATGGGATGTCAACACTACAAGAAATTAAATCCAAAACCAGCGCTCATGCCATCCAAAGTCAAAATCCTCACATACGGAAGTCAGACACCACTTCCCTTGAAAGGAAAAATGTCCGTACAAGTAAAGTCAGAAAATCATGAGGTTACTACTACATTCCAAGTAGTTGACAGGGAAGCAGACATATTAGTCGGAAGTCACACAGCTGAAGATCTGAGCCTGGTCACATTTGCAAATGCATTGAAGTCACTTCAAACAGAGGACATACTGGAGCTGTTCCCACAGCTATTTGAGGGCCTAGGGAGCATGAAGAGGCCACCAGTAAAACTGCACATCGACACAGCAGTGAAGCCCGTCGCCTTACGGCAATGAAGGATACCGTTTTATCTAAGGCCACTGGTGGAACAGGAACTTCAGAAGCTTGAGCAGCAGGGAGTAATAGAGAAAGTGACTGGACCGACCCCGTGGGTATCTCCCATGGTCTTCGCCGAAAAGCCAAAGCAACCAGGGAAAATCAGGATCTGCATCGATATGAGAATGCCAAATCAAGCAATTAGGAGAGAGAGGCACCTGACACTGACAGTCGATGACATTCTGGCTGACCTCAACGGGTCTCAGTGGTTTTCAAAATTAGACTTAAACGCTGCCTACCACCAGCTGAAACTGGCAAAAGAAAGCATGTATATTACCACGTTTTCAACACATCTAGGGCTTCGACGTTACAAAAGACTAAACTTTGGAATATCCTCAGCAGCAGAAATATTCCAGAATGCTGTAAAAGAAATTCTGTCGGGACTTCAAGGGGTCATTAACATCAGTGACAACATTTTAATACATTTGGCGACAATTGAAGACCACCACCGTCGACTCAGAGCCACCCTAAAGCCTCTAGCAGAGCATGGAGTAACCCTCCACAAGGAAAAATGCACATTTTTCAAGAAAACCATTGTGTTTTTTGGATATGTGTTCAGTCAGGACAGAGTGAAGGTGGACCCCAGAAAATCGCAAGCGATTCAACTCGCCCCTGCGCCCACCACTGCATCAGAGGTCAGGAGTTTCTTGGGCATGGCGACATACTGCAGGAGATTCATTCTGAACCTTGCCACCATTGCAGGGCCACTGCGAAACCTGACCAAGATAGAGTCTATTTGACAATGGACTCATACAGAGGAAGAAGCATTCAGCAAGGTGAAGTCAGCATTGCTGGAAAGCACAACCATGGCATACTTCAACACGACTCGGCCAACTGAACAGATAGTGGACGATAGTACGGTGGGCTGGAGGCCCTGCTAACTCAAAAGGCTGAGCCAGGAATCTGGGTTCCGCTGACATTTGCGAGCAAAGCACTGACTGCAACCGAAACTCGATACTCTCGAATCGAACGAAAAGCACTTGCTATCAAGTGGGCGTGTAATCACTTTCACTTGTATGTTAGGGGTCATCCATTCAGGGTAGTAACAGACCATCAATCGCTGCTCCCGCTCTTCAAGGGGACTGCACCTCACCCACCACCCAGAATCGAGTGGTGGGCGATCCAACTTCAGCACTATCAGCTTGAACTGGTATACAGGCCAGGTGCGAAAAACCCGGCTGACTTCCTGTCGCGTCATCCGGCACATCCCGCGGAAATTAACTCTGACCAAGAGTTGAAGACGGAAGAATTCGTCAACATGATTTCCCAATGGTCATGCCCACGAGCACTCTCCATTGATGAGATTAAAACCCACCTGGACACTGACATGGTCGCCATACAGAAAGGTATGTGGGAAGGCTTTCTCCTGGACGTTCATGGGTGGAACGATCTTGACCGGACCCAGTTGGGAAAAGTATGGAGAATCCGAGACGAAATCAGCATCACTGAGTGTGGCATACTACTGAGAGGATCACGCATCGTCATCCCACAAAGCCTCCAAGAGCGAGCGACCGTATTGGCACATGAAGGCCATCAGGGCACAGGAAGGATGAAGTCCCGAATGAGGGAAAAGGTGTGGTTCCCCGGGCTAGAGGAAGCAGTCGACGCTGTTGTGTGAAATTGTAGGGCCTGCCAACTCACCGGGAACCCAGAAGCACCAGCTCCAGTAATAACCGAAGACCCCGCTCCCTCACCCTGGTCATGGGTGAGCCTCGATTTTGGAAGTTTCCCCGATGGGGGGGTCTGACAGCTACACAAAGTATCCTTTCTTAGAAGTCCTGCCATCCACTGCATTCAACTACCTACAGCCAGTGTTGGAAAAAGCATTCGCACTATTTGGACTACCACACGTGATCAAAACGGACAAAGGTTCACCATTCCAAGGCAACGCGTTCAAAGACCTTCTAACCTGACTAGGAATAAACCATCACCGTATCACACCGCAGTGGCCACAAGCCAATGGTGAAATAGAACGCTTCATGCGCATGGTGAACAAGGTTCTACGAATAGCAATAGCTGAACAAACAGACCCGGAAGTCGAAATACAGAAATTCCTACGGGAATACCGCAGCACACCCCACTGCACAACACAGAGGTCTCCGTGGTCCCTGATGCTAGCAGGACCCCGACGTGACACCCTTCCCATGGCCAACAACTGGGAGCCAGAGCCATATGACCCCGCAAGCACCCAAGCCAGGAGATTGGTGAACAACGAGAAAGCAAGCCACCAAAGAAGAGCACCAACCCGGACACTGATGCCAGGATGTGCTGTCCTAATAAGAAATCACAGGAGCGGAGGAAAGTTCCGCACTCCATACGAGACAGGGCTGTGGACCGTGAGGGCAGTCCGAGGGACAGCCGTTACTGCCGAGTGGAAATGAGAAGTAGTTACCGGAAATATATCATGGTTCAAGAGGGTACCTGGAGCAAATGCTGAGGGGCAAAACTCCGAACAGACAGTAAGTGGAGACACCATGTACGGTGAGATAGAACCTCGCTCCACTGATGAGGTATCTCGGAGTCCGACAGCATCAATGTCAGCGGCTGAACATAACCCTCAGACCGCGGCCGGCGGAGGAGAAATAGCCAGCCCCCAAGGTGCCAGAGTAGTCGCCAACATAGATACAACCTCAGGCTAACCCTCGACCAAACCAAAGACTTGCTGATTTTGTATGTTGATCATTTCAAATGTTGCTTATCAAAAGAACTGATTTGGGATGGGATGTAGCGGTCTAGCTTATCCAGCATTGCCCATTACCCAGAAACGTTTTCACACTATGTATCACTCTCTGGCCAGGCGTGGCCAGAGCGTATAAATAAAGGAGCCGGGATCGCTCGTGACCTTCCGGCTGACACCCTGCAGCAATGTGTGCGTGTCCATCTATAGCGAAGCCGCAGAGCCTGCCAGCGTAGTGTTGCACCCACACAGACCTACCTGCGTGACCACCACAATATTGATGCTGAGAGGCATAATGTCCAGGAGTGAACATATAAGTACCAACGCTATCATGGTCTGCCAGAAGTATAGTTTCCCGCGGCGCCGTCCCATCAGATTAATTAGCGTTTTGTTTAATGCAACAAGAGAATATATTCTCTGAAAGGAGCTCTTCTGCTTTTTGGAACACGGCCTACCACATATCAAATACCGCAAATAAAAAACGCCAGCCAGACATCAGCACAATGAAACTGGCCCACAAAGCATCAGAATTGTTCATAATCTCATATGTACCATAAACATTCTCTTTCATTACCTAAGAATAGAGCCTTGAAGGGCTGAACGAACAACGTACCCAAAAGGCATAATTTGTTATAAATTGATGAACTGAAATGGCAATATTATCTGTTTACAGTCGCCCATTTACAGGAGAGATGTCTTTTTTTGGTCTCACCATTTTATATTAAGGATTTAATGATTTAATTAGGTAAGGTGTGTGTTAGAAATGGGGGTCTCTAGTTGGCAATGGTTTGCACGGTTGTCCAAGTAGGGACCCTTCTTCCTAGTCAGGGTAAGGGGGATACCCTTCTAAAATAACCCCTGCTCATCCCCTTGGCACGAGCAGACAAGTTTAGCTCAGAGGCATAGTGAAAAGCATTTGTGCACCCATACCGTAATACAGCGAAAACACTAGAAATGGACACCATACCAGTTAAGAACAATCATTTGCAATGCAATAGGTCTCGCATTTGCTGGAGTTTAAGATATTAGCACTGTAAATGACAATGGGCCATATGTAGGTAGAACGTGTTTTGCCATTCTCAAATTGCGATTTTTAGGGAATCGCAATTAGAGAATCGCAAAACGCAATGTAGGTAGGAATAGCAAAATATTTTGCGAATTCCACATATTCCTTATTTGCGAATCGCAAATTGAGATTCGCAAATAAGGAATAACTTGCCATTCATTCCTATGGGCTAGAATGCCCATAGGAATGAATGGGAAGACATTCCCAATTTGCGATTCTCAATTAGAGAATCGCAAATTGAGAATGCAATTTCAAGGTTGCAAGGGTGTTAATAGGACACCCTTTTGCACCCCTGAAATAAACATGTGTGCACATGTGGTGCACATACATGCGCTAAGGGCATGTATGTGCGCCCCATGGCACTTTGAAAAATGCAAAAAAGTGAATTTTTCTAAGAAATCGCAAATTACCACCAACCTGAAGTTGGTGGTAATTTGCGATTCCTTAAGCCAAAATCACACAACTTGGGTGCTTCCTACATTGCATTTAAGGAATCACAATTTGGGATTCCTTAAATGCATTTGCAAAATAAGGAATCACAAATTTTGCAATTCCTTATTTTGCTTGTGGGTTGTTGTTTGCTACATAGCACATTGCCCAAATTGCGGTCGCAAATGCTGAAATTCTGCAAATTTCAGCATTTGCCATCGCTATTTGGCTTCCTACATATTGCCCAATGCCTTTAATTTATGTTTTAAAAACCAAAACATAAATATTAGGCATTGTCATTTACAATGCCAGTAGCTCAAACTCGCGTAAATGCGAGACTTATTGCATTGCATTACAGCCTACATGGAGAACATGCCCAGGCCCCCATTCCCTGGCTGAGTGCCAATCCACAGCACTCAGACGAATCACAACCCTGCAGTGCAGCGTTGTGATAGGCTATCGAAAGCCTAGGAGCTGGGTGCTTCCTACTGATTCCTGTATCCTGCTGCAGGACTGGAGCAGGAAGAAGAGGACAGAGGAGAAGCGGTGGCCGCTGGCCATCACAGGTATGTGTTTTAAAAAAAGTGTTTTCCCCCCCACCACCCGAGATCGGTAGCAGCCGCTACTGAAAGCAAAAGGTTATTTTGCCATGTTGAGTTTGCAATTTAAAAGCTGCCTGACTAGGCTACAATGACAGACCCATAGCCATGTTTTCACTTTGTCGCAGCAGTTGTGGCACAATAAGTGCTGCAACCCACTGGTGACACTTAACTTACTAGCACTGGGTACACTTTGAGCAATATATTAGGGACTTTTAAGTAAGTTAAGTATGCCAATGAAGGATTAGCTAATTGCACAAACAGTTTGATGGGTACAGAGCACATACACAGGGCAGAGCCTAGTACACTTCAGAGTCAAAAAAACAACAGCATATGTCCAAAACTGGGGGGTGATTACACAAAAAAGTCCAGTTCGTACAGCCGAAAAGCAATGATGCTAACATATGCACCACTATGGAAATCACTCACAAAATCTATTATAAATACTATGGAGCCTGTTATATTTCCGAAGCAGAATTCTGATATGTCCACTAACTTCTGTTAATACAAATATCACAATTCTGGGCCAATCGTCCTTATCCCATGTAGAATTTACCAGGTGTGTTAAAAATAGCATCCCAATATTTTGCCCATATCAATTTCGGTAGGTGAAACCTTCTATTGATAAATGCAGGTTTAGCAGTGGAAAGAACCAAAATGTGTGTGCTGTTCTCTTCATATGTTATGTTATGTTATATATATTTATACCGCGCATGGCTGCTCCTCAGAGTGTCCCGGCGCGTGCAGTGGAAAAGGAAGCTAAAGCCCGGCAGGACTAAAAAAGAAGGGTTTTTAGTTTTTTCTTGAAGATTGTAGAATCCTGGATGCCACGCATTGCCAGTGGTAGTGCGTTCCAGGCCAAGCCAGCTTTGCGAACAAAAGAGCTCCCGCCGAGCCTTTGGCGGTTGAACCTAGGAGTCTGTATTAGTAACTGAGAGAAGGACCGCAGCTGTCTCTCTGGGTTATAGAAAGAAAATCTCTTCTGTAGATAGATGGGGCATAGACCATATGGTCAGCATTTTAAATTTATCCGAGACTCCACTGGGAGCCAGTGCAGGGTGTGCAGATGAGCGCACACACTACACCTATTTGACAGACCCAGTAGGAGTCTAGCTGCCGAGTTTTGGACTACTTGCAATTTCTTTAGGAGGTAGCCAGGGATACCCACAAAAAGTGCATTAGCATAGTCCAGACGGGACAGGATCAAGGCACGGACCACCATTTCTTTGGCAGGTCTAGGGAGAAGAGGGAGAAACTTCCTCAATGCCTTCAAAGTGCCAAAGCAGGTCCCAGCCAGCTTCTTGACCTGTGTTGAGAAGTTCAGGTTTTCATTGAACCAGACGCCCAGATTTTTTGCGGCATTTCTCATTGCACTCGGCAGGGGGAAGCCAGGGGGCCAAAGCCTCTCTCTGAAGTTGGCAGGAAATGAGCCGTATAAGAGGACCTCAGACTTCTCCTCATTACACTTCAGCTACGCCTGAGCGAGCCAGTGAAAGACAGAGGAAAGGCAGTGTTGTGCAGCAAGGACTGAATCATCGTCCCTGCCCCAAGAGAACAGAAGCTGAGTGTCATCCGCTAAGGCCATCACCTTAGCCCCTAATGATTCCGCTAGATAAACCAGTGGGGTGACATAGATGTTAAAAAGAAGGGGATTAAGGGATGACCCCTGCAGGACACCAGTGGCCACCTGCTGAGGCACCGTGGCGTACGGGGAAGCCAGACCTGCTGTGACCGGCCCTCCAGGAAAGACCTGATCCAGCTCAGCACAGACCCGGATACGCCTATCTCTGAGAGGTGATCAAGGAGCAGGGAGTGGGGCACTGTGTCGAACACCGCCGAGAGATCTAGCAGAACCAGAGCTGCTCTCCTGCCGGCATCCAGACACTCCCAGATCACCTCCGACACCTCCAACAATGCCGACTCTGTGCTGTACGAAGGCCGGAATAGGAGAGTGAACTCATAATTAGATGGTATGCATTTCACCAATAAATTTGAAACACCTGGGGTATCAATAAAGTGTTGGGGCATTTAGCTCTATAAGATACGGTGCTTAAATAAGAATAAAACCAATATATGTATTATCTAATGACATATTATAATAACCAGAGTGTGAAATGGAGATGACCCAAAGCAGGACCCTTAAACCTGAGAAGGACATGTTGCCCCTCCAGTCACTATAGTCATTGATCTAGCTTTAGTGGCCGAAAATAACAAGTATTGATAAACAAATCAGACATTAGATTTTATTAAATCAAGCTTCCATCTTTTGTGTCAATAAGAAAGGACCATAATGCAATGAGAACCTTTGTTCGATAGCTCCGTAGAAAGCGGTGTTCTGCTATCGATGCATATCATATATTCCACATACCTCTCCCAGTTGTCAGGTATCATTATCCGAGCCATGACGCTCATCTTTTAAAAAGGACACAAAATCATGTTTCGAGCTGTTTTGGCTTTAATTCACGTAGCTCTGATGAGATCACAATAGCAGTCACCCGGCTGTGAACTATGAAATTCAGAGATTGGGCAAGTAGGACTAGCCATGACCCTTACCTATCTCGCTGCTCTGTATCTATCTTTCTTTCTCCCAGATCTCGGGTCAGGGGCACGTGACCTCTTTCTTCTTTCGAAGCTGATATGTTTCTATGATAATTTGTCGTCAGCTAATCCTTTTTCTATTTTGTTGCCAACACGATTTACATTGACCACTAGCCATGTTTTGCGTCTCCACCAGACATATTTGAAAACATTGCCGTTCCTCCGCAGTTGTTGCTTGCTGTCATGGGCGCGCAAATAAATACTTAACAACGTAAAGGAGCGGTCGAAGCAATCCTGCTTCTCCTACAATTTTGGAACATTTTAATTCGATGCTGAATTAAGAAGCAGTCATATATGTGCTAAATTTCGAACGCACATAGGAGAAAACAAGCATTTGCAATGCAATAGGACTCGCATTTAAGCGAGACCTATTGCATTGCAAAAGGGAGGTGGGGCGCGGGGGAGGCACAAACAACGCGAGTGCGGGGTGCGGGATGTGTGGGAGAAGGCACGGACAATGAGAGAGGGGGGGAGTAGAGAAGGCAGTAGGAGAACCTCATTAAAGTAAAAAGCGCTCAGTCTAAATAACACGTACCGTGTAAACACTTGAAGTAAAGGGGCCAGTAGCCATGGGAGGATACAAATGACAACAAGGCCATCATAAGGAGGGACCAACAGTCCTATAAAACAATCCCAAGGCAGCATTTACGAAGGACAAAGACACTAGCCAATGAAAAATAGGGGCAGGGAAGTGGGCAAGGCTTTCCTCATGTACTGAACTGCCACAGATCATCCCCAGAGCAGCGCTTGCGCGCTGGCTCAGGCCTGGACCTAAAAATAAGTACTCTTTATCAACACCAAACAAGACCAAAATGACAAAAATCCAAAATACAATAATCAAAATGTGCTTCTTAGAAGGTAATAATAATAATAATAATAATAATAATAATAATAATAAGGGACATTTGTAAAAACAGTTCTGTCCATAGCAAACTATAGATGCAACACTTTCCACAGAAAGTACCTTGGATGTGTCAAAAACATAAACAAAAACAGCTGCGGGGAAGGTGATGTGTCAGTTCCTTATGCACATTGAAGTTGATGTGTCGGTTCCTTACTCCAGGGAGGTGCTGCGTCGGTTCCTTACTGCCACACAAGGGAGGTGATGCATCGGTTCCTTACTGAACGGGAGCTGATGTGTCGGTTTCTTACTGTGCCCCGGTGTCCTTGTAAATTGGGCACCCCGGTGCGATGTGTGGGGATCAGGGATGCGTCAGATCTTGATGCAGCAGCAACAGCGCTGCATTGATCTCTCCAGCCGTGGTCCCACGATGCGTTGGTTCTTGCAGCCGCACACCAGGGCCTGCGTCTGAATCAGTGTGGTGATCTCGGACTTTGTAGATCAGTGCACGAGATGCAGCGATTTCTCCAGCCATGGGTAGGCGCTGCACCAGTTTCTTCAGCAGCATGATGGCAATGCGATGGAAATTCTTCCCGCACGGAGGTGATGTGTTGGAAACAGGTGCGGATTCATTGCGCTTCTCGTAGTTGCGTCTCTTTTCCAACTCCCAACAGCAGAAACAAACTCCAAAGGCCCAACTCAGCAACAGGCACCTCTTGGCAGGTCAGAACTCCCAGGAAAAAAGTTCAGGGGAGCTGGTGGTGAAGTATTCGTGTCCCTGAGACTTCAGAACAGGAGGCAAGCTCTACTTCAAGCACTTGGAGATCTTCCTCAAGCAGGTCAACATGGCTGTAGAGACTGTGCACAGACACTGAAGTGACGGGTCTGAGAGCTCTTTGGAAGGCTGCTTGTGTGGGTGGCACAATCAGTGATGCAGGCCCACTGGCAGATTTGACTTACAGGCCCTGGGCACACACGGTGCACTCTACTAGGGACTTAGTAGTAAGTTAAATAGGCCAGTCATGGAAACAGCAATCCATATTCACAATTTACAGAGGGAGCACTTGCTCATCACTGATCACCAGTGGCAAAGTGCCCAAAGCATCTAGACCAGCAAAACCGAAGTTCAGCACGAAGCAAAAACGCAGGAGACAGAGGGAGAAATACAGGGGAAAACCACGCCAAGGATGGCAGGTCTAAAGTATGTTTAACGCAATTTCATTAGTTCTTCTTAAAGATTGTTTTGAACAGTATTCTTCTTAAAAAAGAGGGGGGCCATTTGGAACCCAAAGGACTAGGATTCAAGCAGAAACTCTAAAGTGAACATCCTCTGGGAGTAATTAAGTCCTAACTTCACGATATTCCACCACAAACAACATCCTCATTCAACCACCAAGCATTAGACTTTTAACCAAAAGGATCACTGTTAACACCAACAGTCCATGTATTGGCACAGAAACCTACAACTTATACATTGATGTGCTGACTTTATTAAAAGTATAATACAAAATTTAAAAACATGTCATACAAGGAGAAAGGTAAAGAGTTCTTTTTCCCTCAATAAACAAAAACAATATGATTGACAATATCACAAAGGAAATTCTTTAAAAACACAACACGAGAGTTAATAAAGACATTACATTTTGTCATTGAATACCATAACCAATACCAAAGGCTATACAAAATCACCTTAATGTGTCATAAATCATCAGCATTTAGGGTAAATTTGAGTTTTGAGTTTATGGTGAACAGGCGTCAACGCGTTTCGAAGGTATAGTATAGTTGAACTTTCTTTTTCAAGATTACATAGAACTGTACGCTTGGTGATAAAAACAACTATGATACATTGTTCTTTAAAATCAAAACACTATTTGGCTACTGGTACGTAGGTCCAAATTTCTCTGTGAGCGATCCAAAATTGGTTTCACCTGTTGCTTATATGTGCTTTTGTTAGGTGGAAGCTCTGCTATATATTTGGCTGTATTGATTCCTGGACCAGTTGCAAATTATGCTGGACTGGTCACCACCTAAGGTCAACTGGTTAAGTTTGCATTATACGTTTTTTATAAGGCCATGGATCGTCGAGGTGACATGAAGCATCCTTTTAACTTAGGACATAAGGTATTTTGTGCTTCATAATACATGGCCACGACATCATTCATTCCACAAACCTCTAAAATACATTCAGTCTTGTTCTTATATGTGAAAAAGATAGTATGGTTGTAGGTATGAAGAATAAAAGCAAAATCTAAAGTGTGAAACACACCAAAAGAATAAGTATACTGTCATAAACTTCTTCTTTCTGCTAATCACAGTCCATTTTTGAAAAACAAATCATAAAAATGAAAAGCCAGGTTTCCGTTTTTATGGGTATATTGCAGCTGGAATGAGGCTCCCTGGCCGCCTTTCAGCTTTGACGTCGTCTGTGACAGACGGCATTTTGATGTCACAACTCAACTGTAGTAAGTTATTACAGTTGAGTAAAATGGTTGTTTTCTTATTACAGGTGACTAGAAATATCAAAACGTGACTGTAATAAAGAAATTAGAGACATGTTTATACTAGGATTACAGGTTTCCATTTGTTACACATTTCTGTTTACAATAAGTGTGCTAAATGAGCAACTACTATGAAATCATAACAAACAGGGTGTATCCTTAACAAATGGCCTCTGCAGCTTGTGTAAGTGAATTGACTAGAAATATATATTTGTTATAAAAGTGCTATCAAAATAAACACAGAGAATGCATCAACAGTGCATACTGCTACAATGCTCACAGTGTGCAAAGCAATTGTTGTCCATGGCTCTTTGGTGCCAATTAAGAAGGCTACAAATGCATGGATGAGCCATTGGCCCCCATTTGAGGTTCTGTGCCAGTTGAGAAACCCAAAAGAATTAACACATGGGTGCGATGGTCCAACAGGCCAACATTAGGTTCCACTCCGGTTTCCTTGACTGAGTAGTAGCTCTTCCATCCAGTTGCTGATGCCACAAGTAAACCAGAGATTCCAACAATAACAGTAGAGGCAAATCTAGTGGAAACTGTAGTAACAGTAGTAGGCAAAGCAGTAGTCAAATCAGTAGCAGACATATGATTATATTTCATGTGGCTTTTCTCCAGTTGTTTCTAATGGGTCTGTTGTCTTACGCAAAATAATGATGTTTCTGATTCTCAAAAGTCCTGGTCATAGTGGGAAAGGCATGATTTTCCACCTGAAGTTTCGGATTGGGTTACAATTTGGAATAGAGCACCACACTGATGCATTTTAACCATACTTGATGAAATGGAAAATGTTTATGAATCCTCACAAGAAGGAGAGAAAGAAAAGACATTTATTTTTTAAATGCAAATAGTCACACACAGTTGTCATGGCTCAAGAAACTGAACCCAATCAACAAACAGACAACAGAATTGAGAAACAAAGTTTGGGGGAAGGTCCCTGGTAAGGTAGTTAGGAGTGACAAATAGGCCTTTTAGGTTTTTTTAAGTAAGGAATAATCATCAAGCTCCCATAGGTGGTATAAAAGCTTATTCCAAAGGTGTAATCCTTGTAACGCCAAGGCCCATCCTTGACAATGAGTTTTCTTAAAGAGAGAGAGAAACAGGCAGAAGAAGACATGGAGAGGGTGAGGAGTTGGAGGGATCACTTACAACAGAGTGCACGGGTCAATCCAATGAAAAGTCAGATGATTAAACCAGAGTACGCTGAAGTGAATCTTTGAATTGACCTTGAACCAGTGGAGAGACCTGTGGACCTCAAAGACATGACTGTAATTACGAAGACCACAGACAAGCATTACTGCTATGTTGTAAATTCTCTCAAGTTTCCTCAGATGGCCATCAAGACAAATACTGCTGCTGTGCTCTAAATAGACTAGAATTATGACACTGACTGTTGGGCCATGTGCAATCTTGTAGAATAAAGGGAAGCACACAAACACGGTGCTCTGGACGTCTCTATGTTACTCCAGCTGACTCGCGGTCAGCTGCTGTCAAATTATGCCCCAACACAGGTATGCTGTAAAACGAAGTGTAGCTCCACACCCCAGCCCTGGTACTGCCACTCCTCGGCAAGTACGGGCCGCAATACGGACTTCCGCAGAGGCTTGCGCTGCAAAGGGAGGAAAGGCCAAGAGCGTTTCTCTCGTAGCCCGCACCCTGCCCCCGTCCCAGGCGCAACAGACGCAAGCGAACACGGGCCCCTCCCACTGACGGGGTTGGTTCGTGGTCCCTCCGGGTGCCCACAATCAGAGGGCAATTCCTCATGAAGATCTCAGGCTGCACGAAGCACACGCACATAGCGTCGCTGAGACTCAATTGAATTCCGGGTGCACAAGGTCACATGACAATCCTCATGAAGGTCTCAGGCTGCACGAAGCACACGCACACAGCGTCGCTGAGACTCATTTGGACTCCGGGTGTGCACGGTCACAGGGCAATCCTCATGAAGGTCTCAGGCTGCACAAAGCACAGGCACACAGCGTCGCTGAGACTCACTTGGGTTCCGGGTGCACATGATCACAGGACAATCCTCACGAAGGTCTCAGGCTGCACGAAGCACATGCTCACAGAGTCGCTGAGACTCACTTGGACTCCAGGTGTGCACGGTCACAGGGCAATCCTCACGAAGGTCTCAGGCTGCACAAAGCACACCCACACTGCGTCACTGAGACTCACTTGGATTCTAGGTGTGCACTATCACAGGGCAATCCGCACGAAGGTCGCAGGCTGCACAAAGCACACGCACACAGCATCGCTGAGACTCACTTGAACTCTGGGTGCACATGATCACAGGACAATCCTCACGAGGGTCTCAGGCTGCACAAAGCACACCCACACTGCGTCGCTGAGACTCACTTGGATTCTAGGTGTGCACTGTCACAGGGCAATCCTCACGAAGGTCTCAGGCTGCACGAAGCACACTCACACAGCGTCGCTGAGACTCACTTGGACTCTAGGTGCCTACGATCACAGGGCAAGCTTACGAGGGTCTCATGCTGCAAAAAGCACACGCACACAGTGTCGCTGAGACACACCTGGAAACTTTTGTGTTCCTGAGTTTCCACAACAGGGAGCCAGCTCTCCTCGGGCCCTTGGGGATAAGTTACTACAGGACACAGCACACAGCAAAGTCCCTTTAGCCTCTCCGTGGTTAAATCAGCAAACTGCAGGCCAGCCCCAGAACACAAAGCAAGGGTCCATCCTTTCCTTCAGTCTCCAACATTCAGGGGTTTCAGCTCTCATAGTTATACCCCTAAATGTCTTCGAAGTCTTTGTGTTCAGCTGGGCACTGACCCCTGTCCAAACCAGTTCTGGGTGTCTCCCTGCCAGTGACACCTTCTTCCTTTGATAGCGGGGGTCTGGATCCTTTGTCACTCAGCAGGAGATGGAGCCATTGTTTTATGGCAGCAACCCAGGCCTCCTCGCCTCCAGGGGCTACTCCTCCCCCCTACACTCCAGATGCAGGTCAGCCTGTTGCTGTCTCACCTCCTCCCCTGGGTTAAGACATTCCCCAGATCCTATCACTTTCCGATCCAGACAGTAAATCCACAACCAGGCAGATACAGAAATGTTAGAGCACAATAACCCAGCCACTTCCAAAAGAGTGGTTTCTAAACACACAATGCAAACACCAGCTTCACAAAACAATGTGCTATTAAATTGTGCGTTCATGCACACTAAACATCACCTCTCCATCTTAAGCCTTTGGGAAGATAGGCTGGAAACATATTACACAGCCTCTCCATTCTGTCCTACGGGCAAGATGCCCTTTCAACAGTGAAAAATGAAATGGGGAGTATTTCACTCGAGGACATGGTACACACCTCAGTACATGTCCTAACTTTCACATACACTGCACCCTGCCCAGGGGGACCTTGGACCTACCAAAGGGGTGTCTGATGTGCATAGAAAGGAAAGGGTAAGGCATGGCAAGTGGGTGCACTTGTCAGGACAACATGGCAGTTTAACAAACTGCGCGCAGGCACTGCAATGGCAGGCCTGAGTTCTCTCTTTTGGGCTACTTGTGTAGGCGGCAAAATTAGTGCTGCAGGCCCACTCGTAGCATTTGCATTACTAGCCCTGGCACACATAATGCACTTTACTAGGGACTTTTCTAGTAGGGCAAACATACCAATCATGGACAACCAATTACCATTACACTTTACACAGGAAGCACTTGCACTTTGACACTGATCGGCAGTGGCAAAGTGCCCAAAGCATCTAAGCCAGCCAAACAAAATCCGTCACAGCATCAAAAATAGAGGAGGTAGAGGCAAAAAGCCTGGGGTAATCACTCCAAGAAATGCCAGGTCTAACATGTGTACCCTCCAGTTTAAAAGTGGGGGGAACTACCTACCCCCATGGGAGTTCTCATTACTAAGGTGGAAAAATCTGGACAGACCATCAGCATTGGCGTGCTCTGTTCCAGGCCGGTGTTCAACAGTGAAGTCCATTCCCTGTAGAGAGATGGACCACCTCAACACTTTTGGGTTCTCACCCCTCATCTGCATCAACCATCTGAGGGGCCTGTGGTCTGTCTGAACCAGGATGTGAGTCCCAAACAAGTAAGGCCTCAGTTTCTTCAGCGCCTAGACCACAGCAAAGGCTTCCCTTTCAATTGCACTCCACCTCGGTTCCCTGGGAAGTAGCCTCCTGCTAATGAAAGCTACGGGTTGGTCCAAACCCTCGTCGTTCAATTGTGAGAGTACCGCTCTCACACCATGCTCTGAAGCATCATTCTGTACAACAAATTCCTTGGAGAAATCAGGCACCTTGAGCACGGGCGCCATGCACATGGCAGTTTTCAGGGCATCAAAAGTGGTCTGGCTGGCATCAGTTCTGTCAAGGGGGCAACAATGGTGCCATACCCCTTCACAAACCGTCTGTAATACCCTGTGAGTACTGAAAAGGCCCTCACTCCTGTCTGGGTCTTGAGTGGTATCAATTTTTGCCTATAGGGGCGCCACCTGGCCGCTCCCTACCTGGTGTCCTAAGTACACCACCAAACCCTGCCCTATCTGGCACGTACTTGCCTTGATAGTGAGGCCTGCCCTCTGCAAGGCCTTCAACACTTCACAGAGGTGTCGCAAATCTTCCTCCCAACTGGAGTTGAACACCATAATGTAATCCAGGTAGGCGGCGCTAAATTCCTCCTGCCCACTCAGCTCCTGGTTAACCAGCGTTTGGAAGGAGGCAGGTGCGTTCTTCAACCCAAAGGGCATAACCCGGAACTGGTAGTGCCCCTCTGGCATTGAGAATGCTGACTTCTCCTTGGCCCACTCGGTCAAGGCAATCTGCCAGTACCCAGATGTCAAGTCAAAGGTACTGAGGTACCGGACAGCTCCTAACCGATCCACGAGCTCATCAGCTCTAGGGATGGGGTGAGCGTCAGTCTTGGTGACCGCATTGAGCCCATGGTACCGGAGTTCTGGGGTGGCACCTGGTGCAGCAGCTTTTGACACAAGGACCACTGTGCTAGCCCAGGGGCTGCTAAATGGCTCAATCATCCCTAACGCCAGCATCTTAACATCCTCCTTGATGCTGGCCCAGACCTTATCAGCTACTCTGTAAATGTTTTGTTTTACAGGTAGAATGTCTCCAGTGTCAAAATCAATGGGTGACTCCTGGGGTTAGGGAGAACAGGGAGGCGAACTGACCCAATACCTGGCGACAGTCCCTTTGCTGTTCCGGGGTCAGGGTAGGCGAGAGGTTCACCCCATCCACTGACCCATCCTTCTCCTTAGCTGACAGGAGGTCAGGAAGAGGTTCACTCTCCTCTTCCACCCTGTCATTTTTTAGCCAAGAGCATGGTCACATCAGACTTCTCAAAGTGTGGCTTGAGACGGTTCCTAGGAGACCGTAAGTCAATCAGGTAGGACACTTCGCTCCTGTGCTCCACCACCTCATAAGGCCCAGTCCACTTGCACACTTGTCCTGGAGCGCGCAAGTCTCCACTGGTGCCAACACCCACACTTTTTGCCCAGGTTGAAACTCGACCAGAGTGGCATTCTAGTCGTACCACCTTTTCATTTCTTCCTGGCTGGCTTCCAGATTTGCCTGAGCGAGTTGCCTGAAACGCCTAGTTTGGTTCCTGAAGGCAGGCATGTAGCTATATACATCCTGGGGGGGTTTACTAGGAGCCTTCTCCCAGCCCTCCTTCACCAAACTCAATGGTCCTCTTAAAGGGTGTCCATACAGGAGCTCAAGGGGATTGAACCCTAAGGACTTCTGTGGCACCTCTCTGTAAGCAAACAGCAGGCATGGTAGGAGGACGTCCCACTTACGCCTCATGGGTTCCATTAAGACCCATAATCATGCCCTTCAAGTTCCGGTTAAATCTATCAACCAGACTGTTACCCTGGGGGTGGTAAGGCGTGGTGAACTTATAGGTTACACAGCACTCCTTCCACAGTGATTTCATATACCTACATATGAAATTAGTATCCCTGTCGGACACCACCTCTCTAGGGAACCCCAAGCGGGCGAAAATCCCCATCAGTGCACGGCCCACCACGGGGCCGGTCACCGTCCGGAGAGGGATGGCTTCCGGGTACCGGGTGGCATGGTCCATCAAGACCAGGATGAACCTGTTGCCCATGGTGGACTTGGGATCCAGAGGCCTCACAATGTCAATACCCACCCTCTCATAGGGGGTGCTGACTACAGGGAAAGGTTGGAGAGGAGCCTTGTGCTTCCTTCCACTCTTACCACTTGCCTGGCAAGTATGAGTATCAGAACTCTTGCACATTTGAGGCCAGTAGAAGTGAGTGACAAGCCTCTCAAAGGTCTTGTCCTGCCCCAAAAGTCCTGCTAAAGGTACATCATGAGTAGGCTTTCCTGTTTTCAGTTTCTATTTTTGGTAAATTCTGCTGGGGTTTTTTCAGTGTTTTCAAATGATTTCACTCCCTTACAAAAACAGTGGTTATCAGTGAGTACACATTTTCACGCCATTAAAAACAACAGAAACAGTGTTTTTCTGGTGTTTATGGAAAGTTTTGCTTTTAATATGGCTTGCTTTCTGCACTGATAGTCATTGGTATATAGACAGTGTACGTACAGTGTATATGAGGTCCAAATACATTTTTGCTAATCAAACTTATTGTAGTACACCATACTATACTAATTCAGTGAGTCTTAGGTCATGTGTGCTCACTTTTTCCTTCCCATGTAAAATTGAGATAAGCAACGCCAAAACAGCCAGTACACAATTTGCCAACTCTGGCCACTGACATAGCTTTCCATGCCAATAGTGGTGCACTTGAAGATTGCGATTCTCTGGGCAGGTTCGGAAACATTTGTGTTGAACTGGGCGCTTATGCCCTCAGAGTTATTGAAGAGGTCAAAAATGAAGCAACACTTTTGAAACTACGGAGAAAACTCCCCACAGTTCGGTTTCATGGACTTCAAATGCCATGGTTGGTGAAGAGACACTTCCATGCATCATTACAAGCCATGTCTCATACATTGTAAAATGAAAGTTCCTGAATTGCTTCTCAACATTGCTTTGCTTACCAAGTGGCAAGCACTCTAACATTAACATGTTGCAGTGCCAAAGTCACTAATGATGTCGCCCAGCCTACTCTCAAGGAGATGTTTCTCATCTACACCAATTATGCTGAACACTTGGCAGAGAAGGGTGTTTTCAGACTCTAGTTGTTTTATTATGTCCACTACAGCAGTTATGTTTTCCTGTAAAAATCTAAGAATGCAGTAGAGTGTACTTTTTTTCACATCACTATCAATATGCGACCATAGATCCTCATATTTCTTGCCTTTGGCATCATCAATTCTGTAAACGGTTGCCACAAGGATAATATAGCATTCACAGCCCCTTGGACTGAGAACCATCAGCTAAGTGACACAGTTGTGATGGCTCTGTCTTTGATGCCATACAAAGCAAGAAATATTTGCATTTTAGTTCCCGTGCATAACAAAACAGTGCACTAGAATGGACAAAAACGTCAATAGCATTCTTCATTAACTCTGAAGATTGTAAAGATGCTTTCAGCGTACCATCTAACAAGAGGCAAGGATCTCTTACAGGGTAGCACATCAGCTCAGATATCGACTTTGACAGGTCATCACACAACTTTTTCATATACGTAGCTCAATCACTGCAAATACAAACAGTATCACTCCAATCTTTGTTGAACTTGGAAATAACCTTTTTGCAGCAGCATTCCAAATGGCATTGCGTTCCATGTTTTCCAGAAGTCTGGTGTCATGTTTTCACCACTTTCCCAGATGCTCGGTGATAGCACTCTTTTCACATATACTTGTCACTATACCCTGCATTGAATGTTTAAAGCCTGAGGTGTTGGCAATTCACCTATCAATACTGACTCACTAGAAACTGGAGGCTGATGTATCAAGGGTTTTTACCCATTCTCTGTAGGTAAATGTGATGGCACATATTGGGAAAGATTCTTATGAAACCGGCCATTTCACCTATCAGGGAAAGAATCAAACGCAGCCAAAATGTCAAATATGATTTTGATGTTTCATGATTCTCTACAGTTTATAAAATCATTAAATAAGACCTAAAACATGCTTCTAAACCCTGCATCTTTTGACCAAAGACTACAAAACTGAAAAAAGCAAAAGGGAGAAGAAATAGTATTTTAGTGACATTCCTAAACAACAAAACCCAAGCAGCATAATGTTAGCCCAGTCTTTCTTGCTGCTAGCTTGTATAACAAAGTTACATTGTATTGGCCCCTTCAGGAAGAAAATAATTGACTCTTTCACTCTCCTTTTCCTTTCTTTGAATGGCATTTAGTTTGTGGTTCTGTAGGTGTTTTTTCAGTGTTTATATGTTTACACTAGTAAGGGCTATTTCCCTTTCGGTGGGGTTTTATCAGTTATTACAGGTTTAAACCTAAAACCGGACAGCCTAATCATGAGTCATCCCCAGTAGGAAGGCTCTGAAGCGCTGGGGTACCACCAGTGCACGGGCTGACCCAGGTTCAGCAACCTTAGGCTCACTATATAGGAGATCGTTTCCCCAGTAAATCAAGTGTGACCCAGACGGATTGCCTGCTACCTGGTTTGCTGCCTGTTGCCTCAAACCTACAAGTGAAGGGCACTTTGTCTGCTCCTCACAGAATTCCTCCCTGGAGGGGCCTCCCTCCTGCTTCCATTTGGTCAGCTCAGGTAGGTCCCCAAGTTCAGCTACTTGCTCCCTCGTAGGCTCCAGGGCATCCCCCTCAAGGTTTGCCTCCTCCTGGACCATGGGAACCGGTTACCCGCGCTCTGCCTCTTCTCTTTAAGGCAGGCACCTGGCCCACTGTTTCAGGCTCCAGGTCCTCTTGAACACCTTTACTGGCTGCCATAGACTGAGTGGTCACACAAGCCCACTCAGGCAGACCCAACATCTCCAAATGTGCCTGGCGCTCCACCTCCTTCCAGGGGGAACTCTCCAGGTCATTCCCCAGCAGACACTCTACAGGCATGGATGGACTTACAATGACCTTCAAGGAACCTGAGACACCCTCACTCAAAGGGAACTAGCGCCACCTTGCAAAGGCGACCTGAGATGTCTCCAGCAAATACAGGGTGAAGTACATTGGGAATCACCTGCTCCTCAGACACCCACTGACACCTGACAGATGTCAAACTGGCCCTGGTGTCTCTCAGAGACTCCACCCTCCATCCATTTTTCACCCACTGCTGGTACTTCTTGGTATTCTCAAGCAGAGAGACTTCCTGGACCATCTCTCGATCTCCTAATGAGATCACAGTCATAACTGCTTGCTCCTCCCCATTCCAAGGGCTCAATTCCTCCCCCAACGCTACACTCACTAAACCCGGTGTTGGACCACCAGTGGGTGCAGGTGACTTCTTGGGGCATTTAGGGGCAATGTGACCCACTGATTTGCAGAAATAACAAGTAGGAGGACCTCGGTAGTCCCGCTTGCTCTTATGGGGCCAGGACCTCTTAGCCTTGGGGGACTGGGACCGTTTCACCTGGGAACAACTTTGGGGCCCTTTAGAGAACCCCTTGTGGTTACCATTGTCTTCCCCCACCTTCTGCGGGGGACCCTGTACACCTTTGGTAGTGGTACCTCCAATCCCCTTGTGGACCCGGGTACTGGTCCAGCGTTCCGCCTCTTCAGCAAGCTTACCGGGATCAGTCAGCTTACTGTCCAAAAGATGCTGGCACAGCTCTAGAACACACAGAGTACTCAAGTACTCCCAACTAATTAAATCACATAAGCTCTTAAAATCAGTTACCTTGCTGTCCTTCATCCAACAATCCAGTGCACACGAGTACGCATTCACACACTCAACCCAAGTTCTGGATTCCAGTTTCTTGAAGTTCGTGAATTTCTGCCTATACTGTTCAGGAGTGAGCCCATATCTGAGGCATAAAGCCTTCTTCATATTGGCGTAGGTCATTGTTCCCGCCCTCTCTAAAGGGGGTAAAACATCCCTCCCAGAAGCCTCAAAGTGTTTCCATAGACCCACCCCTAATGCTTCTCAGGCACCTTATTCATCATCAGTGCCATCTCATATGCCGTGAACCACGCATAAATATCATCACCCCTTTGGTAATCTAACACCTTACCCACTGGCACTGGTTGTGTGCTGCCACCATTTGAACTGGACTCCGCCTGTTTAACCTTTATGTCCAGTTCCCTCATGCTTAACTCATGAGCTAAGAGAATCTTCTTCTCTTCCAAGGCGAGAACATTTCTGCTCTCCTTTGCTCACTTTTCACTTTCAATGAGCAGCTTCTTCTCCTCTGTTTGAGTTTTAAGTTTTAAAACCTCAAACTCATGCTCTCTGACCCTTTGGTGTTCCTCCAGCTCCTCTGGAGAAAAACTCCTCCCTAAATGGTTACTACCAGCCCCTAAGGCTGGTCCTTCCACTGGCAAATTCTGTGGACCAAATCCATTCCCTGGGTCATCCTCATCCACCTCAACATCACCTGTCTCCTGAGCCCCTTTGGCTTCCCACCAGGCCCTCAAGGCCATTTGCAGCTCCTCCTTCTTGGCGCTACTTTTCATGAGACATCCCAAAGCTCTGCTGAATTGCCTCAATTGATCAACTTTGTAGGTAAGCAATGCCTCAATGTCGAACTCTAATTCTGAAGCCTCACCGGCTACTTGACTCCTCTGAGACATGATGTGTGGCTTAAAGGTCGCTCAAAAATAGAACCAAAAATCAAAACACAATATGTGGTTACATTATGGTCTGCGCTAAACTAGTGATGTACACCAATTACTGTGAGTGAATTTGCAAATACACATTCAAATCCCAAACCGCTGACCTCCAATTTTAGAACTGGGATTCTCTAGTTGGCTGAGGTAGGTACCTAAGGCCAAATAGGGACCCTTGCTTCTAAGTCAGTGAAGGGAAGGATACCTTCTCAGATAGCCCCTGCTCACCCATTCGGTAGCTCGGCACGAGCAGCCAGGCTTATCTCCGAAGCAAATGTGTAGAGTATTTGCAACCCTGCTCTCAGCAACCCAATGATGACACCACAAACGGACTCCACACGAGTTTTATAAAAAAAACAAGTATATGTTTATATAAAAGATATACAATGAGACCACACAATAGAAATCCAACATATGCGTATTTGTAATATTCCTCCTGGCCGGTTATTAGGCCAGCCAGCCCTTGTAAGTTCTGGCGGTAATAATGAGCAGTTGTAGATGATCCAATGCAGTCTTAATGCACTGCTATGCAGCTCGTAATGTAAGAATCAGGCACTTTGCAATGTAAAAATAATGCAGTTTGTTATGCAACAATCAAGTAGTTCGTTATGCCAAAATAATGCAATGCGTGATGCAACAATCAGGCAGTTCGTTATGCAAACTAATGCAATGCATAATGCAACAATCAGGCAGTTCGTTATGCAGAAATAATGCAATGCGTAATGAAACAATCAGGCAATTTGTGATACCAAAATGATGTAATGCGTAATGCAACAATCAGGTAGTTCGTAATACCAAAATACTGTACTCCTGCACCAATCACGGTGCTCTGCACGGTCTCTATGCCACTCCGGCTGGCTTGCAGTCAGCTACTGCCAAATGATGCCCCCAACACAGGTATGGGGTAAAACAAAGTGTAGCTACACACTCCGGACCGGGTACTGCCACTGCTCGGCAAGAACAGGCAGCAATATGGACTTCCACTTAGGGTCACGCTGCAAATGGAGGAAAGGCCGAGAGCATTTCTCTCATAGACTGCACCCCGTCCCAGGAGCTACAGACGCATGCTGACTGAGCGTTACCTGGGGGGTGCGATCTCAGTATCCTCTCCTCTCCTCGCGACTTGGGCCTCCGATGCGACTTCGTTGATCTTGGGCAGTGGAACATGCCCCCCCCCCTGACGGGGTCGGTTCGAGGTCCCTCCTTGGCAAAGGTCGGCTCGGGCCAGCGGTACAGCTCCTCTGCTGATGCCGGTCTGGGCTGATGGCAATGACGAAGGTAAAGTCTCAGGCTGCAACAGGGCACATGCACACAGGGTTGCTGAGACTCACCTATGCTCCAGGTGCCCACGATCACAGGGAAATCCCTCATGACAGTCTCAGGCTGCACGAAGCACACACACACAGCGTCGCTGAGACTCACTTGAGCTTCAGGTGTACACGATCACAGGCCAGTCCTCATGAAGATCTCAGGCTGCACGAAGCACACGCACACAGCGTCACTGAGATTCACTTGGATTCCGGGTGCACACGATCACAGGGCAATCCTCAAGAAGGTCTCAGGCTGCACGAAGCACACGCACACATTGTCACCGAGACCCACTTGGACTGGTGTGCAGGGTCACAGGGCAATCCTGACGAAGGTCTCAGGCTACACAAAGCACATGCACACCGCGTCGCTTAAACTCACTTGGACTCCGGGTGCACACGATCACAGGACAATCCTCCACTTGGACTTCGAGTGTGCACGGTCACAGGGCAATCCTCGCGAAGGTCTCAGGCTGCACAAAGCACACGCACACAGCATCGCTGAGACTTACTTGGACTTCGGGTGCACACAATCACAGGAAAATCCTCATGATGGTCTCAGACTGCACGAAGTACACACACACAGCGTCACTGAGACTCACTTGAGCTTCAGATGTACACGATCAAAGGGCAGTCCTCACGAAGATCACAGGCTGCATGAAGCACATGCACACAGTGTCACAGAGACTCACTTGAGTTTCAGATGTACACAATCACAGGGCAGTCCTCACGAAGATCTCAGGCTGCACGAAGCACAAGCACACAGCGTCACTGAGATTCACTTGGATTCCGGGTGCTCACCATCACAGGGCAATCCTCAAGAAGGTCTCAGGCTGCACGAAGCACACGCACACAGCGTCGCTTAAACTCACTTGGACTCCGGGTGCAAACGATCACAGGACAATCCTCCACTTGGACTCCGGGTGTGCACAGTCACAGGGCAATCCTCACGAAGGTCTCAGGCTGCACAAAGCACATGCACACAGCGTCACTGAGACTTACTTGGACTCCGGGTACCCACGATCACAGGGCAATTCTAACGAGGGTCTCAGGCTGCAAAAAGCACGCTCACACAGCGTCGCTGAGATACACCTGCAGACACTCAGGAAACTTTTGTGTTCCTGAGTTTCCACAACAGGGAGCTGGTGCTCCTCGGGCCCTTGGGAATAAGGAACTTCAGTACACAGCACACAGTAAAGTCCTTTCAAGCAGGGGGACACAGCACACTGCAAAGTCCCTTTAGCCACTCCTTGGTTAAATTAGCAAACTGCAGGCCAGTCCCAGAACACACAGCAAGGGTCAGTCCTTTCCTTCAGTCTCTTCAGCTGTTTCTTCCTTGGCAGAGGTTACTCTTGACCACGAAGTAGTTTCAATCCTTTACAGTCTTGAACAGTTCTATTCCATTCCATTCCAACGTTCAGGGGTTTTAGCTCTCATAGTTATACCCCTAAATGTCTTTGAAGTCTTTGTGTTCAGGGGGGCACTGACCGCAGTCCAAACCAGTTCTGGGTGTCTCCCTGCCAGCGACACAATCTTCCTTTGATACTGGGGGTCTGGATCCTCAATTCCTCAGCTGGAGATGGAGCCATTGTTTTATGGCAGCAACCCAGGCGTCTTCACCTCAAGGGGCTTCTCCTCCCCCCTACACTCCAGATGCAGATCAGCCTGTTTCTGTCTCACCTCCTCCCCTGGGCAAGACATTCCCCAGATCCTATCACTTTGAGATCCAGACAGTAAATCCACAACCAGGCAGATACACACAGAAATGCTAGAGCACAATAACCCAGCCACTTCTAAAAGAGTGGTTTCTAAACACAGAATGCAAAAAACACCTTCACAAACAAATTTGTTATTAAAATGTGAGTTCAGGCACACTAAACTTCACCTCTCCATCTTAAGTCTTTGGAAAGATAGGTTGGAAACATATTACACAGCCTCCCTATTCTGTCCTACGGGCAAGATGCCCTTTCAACAGTAAACAACAAAATGGAGAGTATTTCACTGTCAGGACATGGTACACACCTCAGTACATGTCCTGCCTTTCACATACACTGCACCCTGCCCAGGGGGTACCTTGGACCTACCATAGGGGTGCCTGTTGTGCATAGAAAGGGAAGGGTAAGGCCTGGCAAGTGGGTGCACTTGTCAGGACAACATGGCAGTTTAACAAGCTGCCCACAGGCACTGCAGTGGCAGGCCTGAGTTCTCTCTTTAGGGCTACTAGAGCTGCAGGCCCATTAGTAGCATTTGCATTACTAGCCCTGGCACACATAATGTACTTTACTAGGTTCTTTACTAGTAAGGCAAACATACCAATCATGGACAACCAATTACTATTGCACTTCACGCAGGGAGCACTTGCACTTTGACACTGATCACCAGTGGTAAAGTGCTCAACGTATCTAAGCCGAATAAACGAAATCCATCACAGCATCAAAAATAGGGGAGGTAGAGGCAAAAATCCTGGGGTAATCATGCCAAGTAATGCCAGGTCTAACAGTGCCAATTAAGGAGGCTACAATGGCATGGATGTGCCATTTGCCCCCATTTGTGTTTCTGTGCCAGTTGAAAAACCCCCAAAAATTAACACATGGGTGCGATGACCCAACAGGCCAACATTAGGTACCACTCTGGTTTCCTTGACTGAGTAGTAGCTCTTCCATCCAGTTGCTGATGCCACAAGTAAACCAGAGATTCCAACAATAACAGTAGAGGCACATCTAGTAGAAACTGTAGTAACAGTAGTAGCCAAAGGAGTACTCAAATCAGTAGCAGCCATATGGCTTTTCTCCAGTTGTTTCTAATGGTTCTGTTGTCTTACGCGAAATGGAGATGTTTCTGATTCTCAAAAGTCCTGGTAATAGTGGGAAAGGCATGCTTTCCACCTGAAGTTTCGGATTGGGTTACAATTTGGAATAGAGCACCGCACTGATGCATTTTAACCATACTTGATGAAATGGAAAATGTTTATTAATCCTCAAAAGACAGAGAGAAAGAAAATACATTTATTTTTGAAATGCAAATAGTCACACACAGTTGTCATGGCTCAAGAAACAGAACCCAATCAACAAACATACAACAGAATGGAGAAAAAAAGTTTTGGGGAAGGTCCCAGGTAAGGTAGTTAGCAGTGACAAATAGGCCTTTTAGGTTTTTTAAGTAAGGAATAATCATCAAGCTCCCGTAGGTGGTATAGAAGCTTATTCCAAAGGTGTAAACCTAGTAACGCCAAGGCCCACCCTTGACAATGAGTTTTCTTAAAGAGAGAGAGAAACAGGCAGAAGAAGACTTGAAGAGGGTGAGGAGTTGGAGGGATCACTTACAATGGAGAGCACAGATCAATCAAATCAAAAGTCAGATGATTAATCCAGAGTACTCCGAAGTGGATACTTGAATTGACCTGGAACCAGTGGAGAGACCTGTGGACCTCAAAGACATGACTATAATTACGAACACCACAGACAAGCATTACTGCTACATTGTAAATTCTCCTAAGCTTCCTCAGAAGCCCATCTGGTAGCTCAAGAAAAATCCTGCTGCTGTGCTCTAAATAGACTAGAATTATGACACTGAATGCTGGGGCATGTGCAATCTTGGTAGAATAAAGGGAAGCACATTTCAGTGTGCCCTAAGAAGAAAGAGGTAGAATGACCAATCACAATAAATATGAGGATCAAAAGAAGGTTTCTACAGCCATTGCCGTCTGTATGGGTGGAGAAAATATGCCCCCCAACTTTTTACCCAACAAGAAGAGTGTTTGTCCTGCGGAACAAAGCTCAGCCTGGCAGACAATCTACTTTTGCAGGTCAGACAGCCAGGTCCTCTACTTGCACAAAATGTGCTGGCGCCTGACTGACTGAGCTGAACTTTGCCAGGCTGAAGATTTCACAGCCCTCTGGGAGTGACCTCAGTATGGCAAAAGTGCCTTGAAGCCTTCCTCCTCATGACAAGGGGAAGGTTCACTGATAACCTCAGACCTGGGCACTTCAGATTTGAGCCCTGAAATTCCCAGGGTTGAGTATCAATCGGTGACACCTCAATCACAGAGGGGGGTGTGGTCAGCAATCTCACAGAACCCATCCCACTCCATGAAAAGTGAGGGAAGACAGCAGTCCCACATATCCAGGTACCTCCAAGGCTTCCCACGTGGAGAGCTGCAGTTAAGATAAGTTTTATTTTTTTGATGTTTGGTGAGTACGTGTACGTACAAATTTATGTATGTATGTGTGTTTGTGAGTGAGTGTTGTTAATGAGTGTGTGTGTGCGTGCGTGTGTACACACGTGTGAATGCATGTATCTAAGTGAGTGCGTATTTCTATGTAGGAAAGCCCTACCCTCCTCCCTGCTAAAATTACCGGTCAACACTGGGTTCTTGGTCTACCAATACTACCAGGGGCTAGATGTACTAGGAACATGCTGCAATGCATTGGCTTAAAGGGAGAGAGCAGAAATGTGCCATATCTATTAAGTTATGGCATGATTCTGCTCTTGCTGAAGAATATTTGTAATGTTGGTACCTGGAAATCATCTGAAAATTTTGTTAATCTCTTAAATGCAGGTAACGTGACATTCACGTCTTCCAGACTACCTCTGCAATACAGAGAATGTGAAAGAACCTCCTTGCAATACTGGCATGGAATCCCTCTGGAGCCACCTAAAGTCCAATATTTTTGTCCCCCTTTCCCCTTCTATCCCAGATCCACATACAACAACCATCCCCATGACAAATGAGTGGAAATTTGATTCATTTGCACATTGTTTTGATAAATATGGGCTAGCAAAAAGTAGGTAAGGCCTCTTCATTCTGCCTCACTGGGTGGCAGAATGACTATCTGGTACTCAGGTATAGGACTTGTTGCCAAAAATGTCTAACGCCTAATACCATTCCTCTATTGTACACCAACTCCTGGTGTATGGCAAGCTTTCTGCTAGGCCTGGGCGAAAATTTCCGTTCCGCTCGCGGAAGTTGCGAAGTTTTGGCATTTCCCCGATCCGCGGAGAACGCGGAGATGTTGAAACTTCCGCGATCCGCTGTGAATGCATTCTCGCGTGCGCCGTAGCGACTTTCTGGATCCCTGCGTTCGCCGACAAGTTTTCCTATCCGTTTGCGTGAGCCACGAGATGTTGGATTGTTGATAGCCGGCAAGTTAGAGATATATTTCACCACGAGCACGCAAAAACACATCGCGAACGGGCAGGAAAAGCAATCTCCGCGTCTTTGCGAAAGATCCGCGTGTTCGCGGAGGTTTAGAGCAATTTCGCGATAATTTGCATAGGGCAACTACCCAAATTCTGCCCGCCCCTACTTTCTGCCACTCTTCAGGGAGTAAGGTGTGTAACCCAGTGTCAGAAGAACAAGCAAGACTTGCACCCAACTCTGTTTCTCACTTTTTTCTCTAGTGGTCTGTGAGCTCTCTATCCTCCCTGGAGTGGGCAGATAGTGATTACATGCCCCATCCTATTCAGCCAATGGGTCAGAAAGTCCATGCGACCATAGGACAAAAAATATTTTAAAACAAAATAGGTGGGAGCAGTACCATACTGGCATTGGGTTCACACCAAATCAGACTGCTTTTCTTACCCTCTTGGAGGGTTGATTGGGGCATTAACTTGACTTCTCCAGGTTGCTGAAATCCCAGAAGACCAAAAAGGAAACAAAAATTAGCAAAAATAATATGGTGGGGATCGAAACCATCTTGACATTGGGCCACACCTCATTTCACCAGACAGCATTTACGGTCCTGGGGGAGGCAGCATGTGGGATTTAGCCCATCTCCACCAATCCATATGTCAAAACTATAGCCAAGGAAGGAAATCCCAATTTTCGGTCACTTGTCATGGTGGATGGCTGAGGTTTTCCGGTTCTGGGTCGGTTGCACTCAAGAAACCTGGCCAACCCCACAGTTTTCTGAAAACTGAAGACCTGGGGAATCCAGGGTGGTGTGACTCATGTAGCGCTGCATAAGGGTGATATTAGTGCTGCAAATCTTTTGTTGATGCAATTAAAAACACACACTCAATTTCTATCACATTACTTTTATCTCAATTGTAAAAAAAGACAATTGCCAATGGTTAGACAAATCTCAAGCATTCCTCCTGTCTATTTGTTATGATTACAGAAGATATCAGCCGCTGCGCCTTGTTTCTGTGATCTGCTCAGGATACTGCTGAAAATGCTACTTGTATTGAATCTGTGCAGAGCACTTTTCCACATACTGTCTTTGCTGATTATTGGCCCTAGCCACTAAAGTCCACTAATATATTTATTGAGAGCAAGAGCTGTGAAGATGTGTTGAAAGGTGGCATTATCACTATACTGGTGCAAAAGGGGCAGAACATCGACTGGTCAGAAGGATGCCAGACAAGGGCAGCTCACTTTGCTAACCTTAAATGTAATAATAGCCAGTATTTAAGTACAAAACTGTGGTTCAGCTGAACCGAGTTTGTATTCAACTGGAATCAATTTCCATTCCAGCCGTAGTTTGCTCTCTTTTAACATGAGCCCTCTCTTCCATAGGTACTGCTACCCTCAAGAGACAGTGGGGCATATTATCAAGAATGGCGATAAAATTATCACTGCTTTAGCGGTAGGAAACTGGGCTTGATACTATGCCCTATAGAATTCCAATAGAAGCCAATAGAAGCCCAGGTTCACACCAGAAAATGGGCTTCTATTGGAATTCTCAAGGGCATATTATCAAGCCCATTATCGCCGCTTTAGCGGCAGTTTCCTGCCGCTAAAGCAGCGATAATTTTAACGCCGTTCTTGATAATATGCCCCAGTGTCTCTCTTTGCCAACTAGGATTGACTCCCCCACCCTCAGAGGTTTCTGTTTGAATAACTGCGGCACTTTCCAAACTCAGCCAGTATGTGATTTACATTTTTTCATTGATCCTTCAAATTATACTATACCAGATTATAACAGTTGCCTGATCTAAGCCTTTTGTTTCCCTAGACACCTAGCAATCTTAGTCCTGATGAGACCCTATTATCCTTAAAGGGTCGAAATGACATTGACACGATTAAGAGACAAACAACGTTTCCATATTGCTGATATACTGTTCGATGCTATGTATCCAAGATTGTTCTGATTAGAAACTGCTGTCTCTTACATGTATCAACCAATATACCTCATATGCTAATGTTTAATTACACTTTAGTTTGTATTACTTTGGTTCTGGCTTGATTACACACCTGGGGTCTTCTTATCCTAATTTTCTTTCCTTATAACACTCATTATATGTTTTTTCTTTATATATCTTTGGTCAAATTGATTCTAGTTGAATAAAAACTCGCTTCAGCTGAACCGCAGTTTCGTACTTAAATACTCGCTGTGCTATTTTTGCTTGGTTAAATGCCTAATGAATATTGGTGTATTTTGATTAAATCCACACAGAAAAATCAGTGACATTCATAATTTCTCTCAAATGAGTTTCATGTGAAAGCCATTTTCAATGATAACTTGATACCACTGTTTGCATGGACATCAGGGTTGCTCTTGTCTTTTTGTTTAAGCCTTAAATTTAAGGCATGAGATTGCCACAAATTGTCAATGCTCAAGCACTATGTCTTTGTAGGCTGCATACAAAAGGAGTATTAGGGAAACTTTGTATAGGTCCATTCAGAAGAAAGAAAAACATCAGATTGCAGGAGACTACCAGAAAGCACTTCTCTCTCTTCAGGCAATGATGTAACCAAATCAGTTGGTGCAATTATTTTATAATTTTTTTAAATACCAAGTTGATTCTGATTCCACTCATTTGCATGGAGTACTCACCCCCAAATATAATCTTACTCTGATGGAAAAGGCAGAACTATACTGAGACTGCCATTGTATACAGGGCAACTACGATCGCACAAAACCCAAAAAACAATGAATACATAGCTCAGTTAAAATGTATTAATGTTTAGACTCAGGTCTTTAAAACATAAATACATGACAATTTGAATTTACACTAACATTAAAATGAACAATTCTTCTAATACAGATTCAGTCTTTTGTCCTACCCTAGGCCACAAATACTTGAGTATACTTCATCAATAAAACACTTCTTCCCTCAGATTTCCAACATTTCTAGCCAATGAATCTTTTTAAAAATCTTGCCATGACAAAAGCAACATCTAAAAATTCCATATTCAACAAAAGTGCAAAAGCATTATTGCGATGTTTTATACATAATTTATGAATAGCATTTTAAAAATGGAACAACGAAGCCTATAAAAGTGATGACAATCAATTAGAAAATGCACATTACAATTTTGAAATTTCAGTCCACATGTACAATTACTCTCCATATCCCAAAAAGCTTTACATTTCTCCCCATCAGATACCAAACATTCAAAGCCACCTGAAATTTTAAGAGAGGTGAACGTAAATTGGCATCAGGAAAAGCAGTTATGTAGAGAAACACTCTTTTATTTTCCCATCAAACTAACATAGCACTTGCAGAGGATTTCTTCTCAAAATACTTCATGTTAGCCAATCTAGACTCCCTTATGCTGGCCATATGTACCTAAGCTTTTGAGGGGAATGAAGCCTCAGTCACCTTTTTTTATTGCTTAATCTCTTCCTGACTTGCACTGCCCACCTTATCTCACTTCCTCCTATTTCCGTAGCACAGGAAACTGCGATCTTCTGAGCCTCTGAGGGCCATAGTTTATCCCAGAATCTCAGAGTTATTTTGTGAGCCAGGAAATTCCAGGCCTGCAAATCCCCTTCAAGTCTTATTTTCTGGCCCATCACAGATTTGGGGAGATCAAGCAGTTTTTTCAAGCACTTAGTCTCGCATCTTTTCCAACTTCTCGCCATAACTAAAGACAATACCTCGGCCCCATAAAGACATTGGGTAGGCACCATTGCACTATATGCTTTTAAAAGGGGATACCAGGAGGAACCACGAAAGGTATTTCTAAAGCGGACCAATCAAACACTCACACCCAGTCAACAGATTGCCAGATCGGGGTTCTGATGCTCCGTCCATCACCACCCCCTTTTGTACCGTTTTGTTCGCCATAAGTTGGCAGGGTATGCTCAGACGTGAGTCCCTTGCTCACTTTGCCACTGGATTCAAGCAAGACTGGCTGAAGAAGGCTGAAATGCCAGAAAGCGGTCCTAGGAAGCTTGTTTCCGGTCCAGGGAAGGCATGGCTTGGCAGTTCGGGCTGGACTGTTCCCATGAGGCACAGGGTCCGACTGATTTGCATATGGCCATGCCTGAACTGGGGTGGCAGAGTGGGCTAAAGAACGGTGATGGATCAAACCCAGATCTGTTGACTGGGTGTGAGTGTTTGATTGGTTCTGATGCTCCGTCCATCACCACCCCCTTTTGTACCGTAGTTTAATCCAAAGCATATTGAGATCTCCCAAATCAAAAGCTGAAGTAAAATCAATGAAACAACAGAATACATTTCCTGTAGTTCCCATTGCCTTTTGGCCCAGGGTCCGCAAACTAAAACAATGATCTATTGAGTGATTGCATTTAAACCCCCCTTGTTCCATTGGTATCATTACAAAAAAATCCACTTCTTTAAAGCTATAAGGATGACAGTGGAATACAATTTTGCACACAAATCTAGTAAGCTTACCAAACAATAGTTACCAGGTACATCCATTTCACTTTTTTATGGATCGGTTTGATTACTGCGCTCTTCCAACTAAGCAGGAATATACCTGACTTAGTTATGGCTATAAAAACCTTTGAGAAGAAAGTTGCCTACCACAGAGGGTAAATCTTAATCACAATTGCTAGAAGATTATGGGGCCTAGCTGCTTTAGTCAGATTTAAAGAGGTTATTAACTTGACCATAGACTGGACGGCGAAGAACTCCAATGCCTCCTCCTCCAATTCTGGCCAGTTATTCCTCACAATTTATTTCCTGGGTTTGTAAATTATCATTTAAGAAGGTTACCCAAACTGTTTCTGGAACCATGCATCTAACTGGAGTTGTCACATCCCTTCTTGACTCATTTTCAAAATGTTATCATGTCCATACCCTGGAGGGTGCTAAACATGGGGTCCCAATTAAATTGATAATAGGCCTGCTTATTAGCCCTGACCAGGGTCTCATACGCCCTTTTTTAATGAGTATATCTCTCAAGACTAATCATAGGGTCCCTCGAGTGCCTGTACCTAACTTCTTTCCTTAACTCCTTCCTAACCTGAAAACACTCCTTTTCAAATGATAGCTGCTTTGGAGACCAACTAGACTTTTCCTTTCTTGATTCCATATTACATAGCCTTACTATTGGGGTCAAATGCTTAACTACCTTAGTAATGGTCTTAACATACCATTTCAAGACTGTCAACCTTGTATCCCTCCCAAGATCCAGCTCGCTAAGGATTTCATACTGTGCCAGTTGGGTCATGTACCTTTCATCAGTTCTAGTTTGATGTTTTGTGAAGGCAACTTCCATCAGGATCACCCACTCCCTTACTAATACGTCTGCGGCAATAACCATTTTCAAACCCCTATGATCACTGCCCCTGATTCTTAGCACCTCAAAACCTTTACAGAGTTCAAAAAACCATGCCTGTATAAACATATAACCTATTGGGCAGTGCTGGTTCCCATGCAGATACGTTTGGGCTGCAGGTGAATCCCCCTTAAAATGTCAATTTAAACAGACACACCCTAACTCCGAGAGAAATTGCATACATTTCCCCTCTAACTGAGATTGAGCACACTCTGGAAAGATTGTGGTTGGGATACTATAGGATTCTAGCATATCTGGGCTCCCACGTCTACCTTCCCTGGGGCCAAATGGAGGATCAAGTCCCCTAAAAGGAAAATCGGAGCGGCTCCTGGCAATTCTATCAGACCCACCAGGTCCCTCTGGAGCACCGCCCACATCTCCTTCCGGGACTCTACGTGTTTTGTATAGACATTAACAATTCTAAGGCTAATTTGCGGCTGGCACCCATCATATTGATCCAAGGAGCAGGCCAAAAGCCACACCTTGTCAGGATAATTCTTGCACCTTTACTACATTAGGTTGAGAGTAATATCGTAAGGCCACCTCTTATCCATCAGGACCTGGATGCATAATCCCACTTTGATGGTTGGGATCACCTCACCAACCATGTCTCCTGGAAGTAAATTATCTCATTCTACTCCCATATTTATGCATATTTATGAATACACAGCTATACTCAGTAATTATGATATTAGTAATCAAAATTGAAGTGCCCAAGACCCAAATTGACCAATTTACTCCTCCCAATTTAGAGTAAGGGACTATCAACCCATTGGAGGGTAAACTGAAACATAGAATGTGCTCCCCACTGGAGACACGCGCGAGCGCGAAGCAAGATGGCCGCCGCTTGCTGAGCTCCGACCGATTTTCCCCGTTTTTAACCAAATAACGTTTTTTGTGTCAGAAAACTTCAAATAATTAGGTCACTGTGTTTTTGAAGTGCATACCTGTGCTGTGAGGCTTTTCCTGGGCTTTTCTTTGATGGCAGTGGCATTTTATCTCTTCCTGCTTCAGCTCCCAGCCCTGCTTTGAGGTAATGCTCGGCTTCTGTGTCAGGGGGGTGGAGTAAGTGCTTAGGAGAGGGCCTGGCTTTGGCCTAACCTCTCCCACAGTTAGTTTTAGCTGCTGCACCTTTCATTTTCCCAAGCTTTTCTCAGCAATTCTCACTCTAACTTCAGTTTTTCTCAGAATTTATTACTTTTTTCTTATTTTCTCCTAATTTTATAATCCTTGCAAGTTCATTTATTGAAACAAAAGCATGGATCATAAGAATGCGCAAACACCTTATAACAAAACGAAGCAACAGGTTTCACCTCCTCCTGTTAAATCTAAAGTGGTTGAGTCAAGTGAACATTCTTGATCATTGATTCTTGTGGAAATTCAAGGTCTTCATGTCAACACAGACTCAATTGCATCAGAGATTAAAAATGTGCGCAAAGACATGGCTAGTACGTCAATGAAAATTTCTGATAACTCAATTAAAATAAATGACAATAAAGGTAAAATCACCGCTTTTTCTCCTCTTTTGGCAAAAATCTCTCCTATGTCTGCTCACCTTCTGGTAATAGACAGTACAATTTACGCATTTTTAACTTGCCAGAAGATGTTGAAGGTTCCAATTGCAGATTATATGTGGAGAATCTGATTCCTGGTCTTCTAAACATCAAATTTCCAGAAAGATTTGAGATTGATAAGGCACATACGATTCCATCACATCGTAATCCGCGCCACACAACACCTCGACAAATGATTTTTAAAGTTTTTCGACACCATCATTTGGTTTTGATATGAAAATCTGCACGAGAAATTCCTTCTTTGATGGTCAATGGAAATAAAAATGTTATTCACCAAGACTTTGCTAAGGAAACTGTTTCTATTTACAAGGAATTTACTGCTCTTCACCCTCAGCTCAGAAGTCTTGGATTCAAATATGATCTTTTTGACCCATCAACAATGCGCATTTGGAAAGATACTTTTTCTAAATCCTTCCAACGACCTGATGAGTTAAAATTATTCCTGGATCAGCACTCCCAACATTCAATGGATTTTCCTAACAACTCTTATGGTTACATTTCTAGGGGGCTCCAGCGGGTTCGGTCATGCTTGTAACTTGTTTGTGCGTTTCATTCCTGTTATTAATGTTTAGTGTTTGTAGTTTTTTCTATGTTTTTCTTGTGTTCATTCTCCTTCTCCTCACTTTTTTCATCATCTGTCTTGAAGTTACTATTTTTCTCTCTCTACCTACATCTTTGTCTCCTCTTCTTGACCTTCTTTTTCTTTCTTTTTCACTATGGCTAGTGTTCATAATATTAAGATAGCTTCTTTAAATGTTAAGGGGCTATGTCATCCTGTTAAACGTACAAAACTTTTAGACTATTTGGGTAGTTGTAAAGCGGATATTTTCTTTATACAAGAAACTCATATTGATGACAACATTTTGGAGTATATGAAAAAAATGGGTTGATAGTATTGTTTCATCTCCTGCAAATGGCAAGAAAAATGGTGTTGCTATTATTTTTGCAAAAAGACTACATTGTCAAATTCTGAGTAAATTTTCAGATACAGATGGAAGATATGTTATCGCTAAGATTAAAGTTCACAATTCGGTTATGTTTTTATTAAATGTTTATGGACCTACTGCTGATGATCCTCTCTTTTGGTCTGTCTTGACAACTGAAGTTCTCAAATTCGGTAAAGTTCCTCTTATAGTTGGTGGAGATTTTAATGTTATATCAGACCCCCTTTTAGATAGATTATCTCTTAGTAAATTTTGACCTCCTAAAGTTTTTTTTGCTTTTAAATCATTTCTTCAAATTACAAAGCTTGTTGACATTTGGCGATTACATTTTCCCACAGACAACATGTTTACATTCTTTTCTAACCCACAAAATTCTCATTCTAGGCTTGATTATCTATTAATATCCAGATGGCTAATTAACTCCGTGGTCACTCCTAATATTGGTAACATTGATATTTCAGATCATGCCTTAATTTCTTTTATTTTGAAATTGAACTCTAATGTTGTAACGCAATCCAGATGGAGAATGAATACAAATATTGTTCTTAATGAACAAAACAAACCTAAACTCTTAACTGCTATACATGAATAGTTATCTCTTAATCCTGAAGGCTCTACTTCTATTGTGAATAGATGGTACGCTTTAATGCTTATATTAAAGTTGTTACTATTTCTATTATGGCTCATGACAATAAAACTTTTAATGCAAATATTAAATCTTTAGAAAAACAAATTGTAAAATATGAGAGACTTTTTATTATGTCTAGTGACCCTCAATACAGATTCAAATTACAGAAACTTAGATATGAGTTTAACTCAATCCTTAGAAAAAGAGCTAGTATTCAGCTTTCAAATTCTAAAGACAAATTTGCTTTCAATGCGAATAGATCTGGAAGACTGTTAGCCAATTGTTTACGCATTAAAAAAGACAAAACCTAAATAACTTCAATTCATGGCACTAATGGTAAAATTGCTATATCCAAAAATTATATTGTTAATAAATGTATGGATTTTTATACTACTCTATATAACATATTTATGATGCTTCCTTAATTGATTCTTTTTTATCAAAGTGTGATTTACCCAAGATTTCTCAGTCAGATAAAAATTAACTTGAAGTCCCTATTACTCAAGATGAAATTCTATTAGCCATAAAATCTCTTAAAAAAAATAAATCCCCTGGTCCTGACGGTATGAATTTTATAATGAATTTCAATTACAGCTTATCCCTCATTTACTCCAGCTTTTTACTTTTTTTGGTTCTACGGGAACTACTACCGGTTCTTTTACTGAGGTTCTAATTATTGTTTTACCCAAACGTAATAAAGACCCTACCCTTGTATCAAATTATCACCCTATATTTTTAATAAACCAAGATTTTAAATTGTATGGCAAAATACTTGCTTCTAGATTATCCTCTGTGATCACTGGGCCACCATGCTGGAGCCCAGAGGTTGGGGTTGTTCCCAAAAATAATCACCTCTGTTTTGCCTACATTCAACTTCAGGCAGTTAGCGGACATCTAGCCAGTTATTGCAAAAATTAGGGGTGGGCGGAATTTGCGGGGTTGCCTTCTGCGAAATTCGGCGAAACGGCAAGAAATCTCCGTGAACACGCGGAATTTCGCGTGCTCGCGGAGATTTTGCTGCGCCCGTTGTAAGGGGCAGACGAGCATTGTGCCAGAATGAATCCTGCCCTGCATATTTATCAAAGAAGATGCCACCGTTTTGTGCAATTCCTCTACTCAGCTGGAGTACTTTCTACTGGCTAATCAGTAAGTGCTACCTCGTTGGGTAGATTTATAGTGCTTTTTCCTACACTACAGCTGCGTAAAGGGACAGAAAAGTTGTCTCCAGTGACCATGTGTGTCTGTAACTATGCCACTACGCCGAATGGTGCCTAGGTCCCTTGAGTGAGCTGTCCATCATAGTGGAGAAATGGCGGGAAGACGTTGCATACCAATAGTGTGTGTGGGGAGTTTCCAAATGGGCAGGGCTTCAATGCGAGTTCATATGCCTCTTGTTTATAAAGGGTCTAGGAGGCTGATCAGAGCAGCAGATGAGGAGAAAGCAGCCTCCTGGTCACAGGAACTACACAGGGATTGCGCTCGAGAAACTCATGGATACAAAGACCGGGGCTTCAATGTGAGTTCACATGCCTCTTGTTTATAAGGGTCAGAGGCCGATCAGAGCAGCAGATGAGGAGAAAGCAGCCTCCTGGTCACACTTCCTGGTGAGGTTTAATTACCTCATGCCCCGGAATTCCGTTCCGCTGCAGATCACGGAAGTTTCGACATTTTCGCGGGTGCAATTTCTTCAGACAGCACCTTACTCCACTCATCTGCAAGACTAGGACTAATGGTGACCCTGTACTGGCAGATCCGTAGATAGATTTGACTCATTTTGTAAACAAAAAAGTAAGTCAGAACCTACCAGAGCAAATAGAATCGAGGATGGCTAATGGATTGGAGGAGTAAATTGACACATCTTCAGCATAACCTCTGATTTTAAGTTCACAGTCACCAGAAATGATAGGCTAAATTCATTCATTCCAATGCAGTAAATGCAAATATGGCTACATAAATAGAGCAAATAAAGGAGGTGATAAAGGACTCCCCTGCTTTGTGCCACAATAGACCTGAACGGGTATAGAAGCTGTCACAGAGTAGTCCAGTTGAGCTCTAGGGTACCTGTATAACGGTTGTACCCATTTGCAAAAGTGGTCGCCAATACCAAAAGCTACCATCGTTGCCCACAGGCAGTTCTACACTATGCAATCAAATGCATTTTCAGCAACTAAAACTATCATACCCTTTCTTAAACCAGACTTCTGGGCAATATTGAATGCAGCAACAGCAGTATTAACATTAACCCTTGGCGTAGTTTGTGTAGTAGCGCTACGCGTAGCTACGCGAAGTGCACTTCGCACTACGCGAGATATGCGTAGCGCTACGCGAACTGCGTAGTGAGCTGTTCGGGATGATTGCACAGTGCCGGATGCTTGTACGCACTGTGCAATCATTGAAAACGGCATCTCGCACAGTGCGAGCTGTCGTTTTCTTCCGCTTGAGTAGATTTTTACTCGAGCGGCAGCTTTCTCAAAGGGGACTGGTAGTTTCTCATCGCGAGCGGTCGTGAGCATATGTGACCACTCGCAATGAGAAACCTGACCTCCCCGCGTTGAGAATCTTGCCGGGAGGTTTATTTTCCATGCTCGCGATCGCCAACTTGATGTTGCTGATCGCGAACGAGGAAAAAGTCTCGCCGGGAGGTCATTTTGCTCGCTCGCGGTCGCGAACTTGACGTTGAGGACCGCGAGCGAGCAAAAAATGCCAACTACGCTACGCTACCCGTTTTTGCACTGTGCTACGTGCAATTCGCGTAGCGCGGAGTAGCACAAACTACGCAAACTACGCGCGCGCGTAGCGTAGTTAGCCACCCAGGGTTAATTAACATGAGAGGGAGTGTCCCGACCAGGTATAAAACCATGCTGGTGTTGCAAAACAAGGTCAGACAAGAGAGGAGCAAGTCGAATTTTTAAATTCTTTTGCAAATTCCTGTGCATTGGCATTGATTAGAGATATAGGACGATATGAGCCTTGTACATCTGATGGTTTAGTTTTCTTTAAACAAATATAATATTAGTTATGTTCCAAGAGTCAGGCAATTCACAACCAGCCTCTATATGTTGAATAACACAGAACAAGAAGAGGCAATAAGATCCTTAAATACTTTTTAAAATTCCAATTGAACAGTTTCTTCCCCTTCCGCCTTACCTGAGGGTAATGAAAAAAAGCTGCCTCAATTGTGGTAAGGTCAATATCTATCTAGGGGGCAGAAGCATGCGTTTCCCTCAGAGCAGGCAATCTGCAACCCTGAAGGTATTGCAGAAAACCCTTTGCATTGAAAGCTTGTCCTGGTTATAAAGTTCCTGATAAAAAGCAGAAATTGTTCCGCAATTGCCTGTGGATGGGTGTACACTGATCCATCATTACCTGATAGAATGGATCAAGCCCTATCCTTACTGTCAGACATTTGGTGCGCAAGCACACATCCCACCTTCTCTCTGTCTCGTATTGAAGGGCCCTTATTCTTACAAAAACTGGCTGCAATCTTCTCTTTTTAAGCCTGCCATAAATTGATTTTTTTTAAAACAGGTAAAGGTATAAAATCTATTGATCAGGCCCCCTAAAATCTTGTCTTGACTATCTTTAATTTTACTGAGTATAAACTGCAGCGTAGTGCAAGGTCTTGATCATAGCTGGATTGTCAACAGCATAGAAGACTGAAGTGAGGTCAAGAAGAACCAGTAGAAAGGGGTCGTTCCTGTTACTGAGGAGGATGGCATTCTCAACTACTTGTCTTGTGCATATTTCAGTGCTGCAGCGTGATATGAAGCCTGCTTGGCGGCCCTGTAGAAGATTATTTTTGCTGTCATGCTCCTGTAGTTGGGTTGGGCTGCTTTCTCAATAATGTTTTCTGCTTTCTCAATAATTTTTCCTTTGACTGGAAAGTGGGTAATAGGGCAGAAATAGAATCGGTTGGCTGGATCAAGCTATGGTTTCTTTAGGTGGAGAAGGACCTGACTTGTCTTACGGGTGTGTGGAGATGTTCTATGATTTATGGAGGCATTAACCTAGATGAAGAAAGATTGTGAGGGCCTCTCCTTGTAGCTATAATATAATGGATGAAGGAAGGGTATTGTCTTCTCTGGAAGTTGCCTCGAGATAGCTCAGGATACTGGAGAAATTCATGTGTAGGTTGAGACTGGAACTCCCTTTCCTGTCCCCCCAGGGTGGATCACCTTTGCCCTTTAGAAAGTCCAGGACCAAAAAGGCAGCCTGTGGACTGAAACATGTTGGCTCTAGGGTCATAGGATCATAAGTCTCGTACAGACCCTATTTTTTAGATTTTTAACAACCCTGACAGACCCAAGAATAAAGGGAAACCGGGGATCTGTCTGAGATTTTTTATCTTTAATTCCCCCTGGTCTTCACTTATCGCTAAGAGCTCCCAACCCTGTGGTTGAGCCCACTCCGACTTGTAGGCATCGGGGAGCAGCTACTCTGCCCTTTATAACCTGACAGGTTAGGAAACTCCCTTTCCTGTCCCCCCAGAGTGGATCACTTTTGCCCTGAAGAAAGTCCAGGACCTACAAGGCCGCCTGTGGACTGAAACATGTTGGCACTAGGGTCATAGGACCATAACTCTCCTACAGACCCTATTTTTTAGATTTTTAACAACCCTGACAAACCCAAGAATAAAGGGAAACCGGGAATCTGTCTGAGCTTTTTTATCTTTAATTCCCCCTGGTCTTCACTTATCGCTAAAAGCTCCCAAAACTGTGGTTGAGCCCACCCCGACTTTTAGGTGTCGGGGTGACCCGATGATGAAGCTTGACACCACTAGGGTGTGTGAGGGTAACTAAACAAAAAGGAATTGCCTCCTTTCCTCACCTTTGGGTGAAGTTAGACACCTATCCTCACACTGGACACTTCCCTCTTCGAATCTAAGGACTTTCTTGTCTCTGACCACATGATGGTCTGTCGGAGTAATTTTTGTGGTTTTAGGTTTAGACTGGAACAGGTCCATTTTGTTTTGAGATGATGGGGAATAGTTTGAAGGGAGGAGCCATGGATTTGGTAACAATATGAGTCTGATTTTGCCAGTCTTCTTGGTGAAGAAGTGGTTGATGGTATTACATTAGCCAACTGAGGCAGGGGCTGTTGGGTCTAAAAGAGGACTGGTGCAGTGTTTTATAGCCTTGAGAGGGCTTTGCTTATTTTGGTTGACTCACTGACAGTGTTTATGTAGTGCGATACTTTATCTGTGATAATGAGGGAACAGAAATCAGAGCAGAATGTTTGGAGTAGGTTGGATTTATACAAGAATTTTGATCTTCTCCATTTCTTCTCCAATTTATGTACAGTGTGTTTATTTTTGTTAGGTTCTTGAGTGTACTAGGGCCTTGAGGGCTTTGCCTTTGGAATTTCAGTAGAGAATAATGTCTGACATGAGTTCCCATAGTGGTGTTGTAGCATGTGAGATTTGTCATATCTCTGGCACGCTGGAGGTTTTCTGCTAAGTTGTTTAGTTCTTAATGGATTTCTTCCAAATAAATGTTTTTTTTTCTTATCCCTGGAAAGTTATTTTTCCTCTTTTTCATTGTACTTAATGCTGAGTTGGAATATAATCATTGGTGAGAAGGATGTCAAACTTATTGTTCGAGTGCAGGGCTATGGATGTCTGGAAGTAGATACTGAGGGACAAAGATAAGATGAGGGGCAGTGTGACGCTTTGGAATGGGTTGTGTTATTGAGGAGTTCTTTTGTTTCCAGCATGTTACGAAATAGGTAGGTAGTTTCCTTAATGCACTTCATGTTGGAGTTGTCAGAAATGTTGAAGCCTCAGAGTTGGGATGGGTGTTAAATGGAGGCAGAGGAAAAGAGGTCTATGATTTATTTTAAGAAGTGCTTACTAAAGGGTGATAGCTTTACAAGGGAATATATGACGTTACAACGCCTGCAATTACAACTACCATTACATTGCATGATTTTACAACGCATGCCTTTACAGCGCATTTTTTTTAAACTACCATTAAAACGCATTCCATTACATTGCATACCATTACAACGCATACCATTACAACGCAAAATACATTTAGGGAAACAGTAGGGTAAGTGTTGGATAGTGTAGGGGTACAAATTACTATTCCCACTCCAGTGAGTTCAACAGTAGGGAAAGTGTTGGATAGTGTGGGGGTAAAAATTACTATTCCCATGAACCCCAAAACCCACACCCACCCTAATACTTAAAAAACCTCCATTACTTACTATATAATGCATTGTAATGGCATGCGTTGTAATTGCAGGCATTGTAATGGCATGCATTGTAGTGACATGCGTTGTAATGGCATGCATTGTAATGGCATGCGATGTAAAGGCAGTTGCGTTGTAACAGTTGTGTTGTAAAGGTAGGTCGTTGTAATGACTGCGTTGTAACTGATGTTTTCCTTACTAGGCATAGAGGTAAAGTTTAATGTCAAGATGCTACATTCTGAATTGAATAATTGAGGTCACAAAAACTAATTGTTGCCCAATTTTTAGTCGGGATCCAGGACTGACACAATTATTGCTTTATGTATGTGCTTTTCTGTAAATCAGCACAGTGTCACTAGCTATTACACCCTACTCTCAGCCCACGCCTTTTAAACCAGCTTTTGATAACATAGACAGAACAATATAATGAACCAAATTACAAGATTGTGTACTTGGTCCCATTTTCTTAAGTGCAATCCATCAACTCTATAACATAATATGGGTCCAAATGCAAATCACTGCTTGCACAGCTCTTCATCCAAGGATCTATACATACAGGGTCTGAAAGCAAAGGTACATATAGGCTGCCCTGCTGTTTAGTCTATGTTTTAAACTTGCGCGACCCTTCAGTTGTAGATGCCACAGTCCTGTGGGACATGACCAGTGTAGGCCTACACCACTTATCTAGTTTTCACCTGTATTGCAAATCAAACATGATGAGAATTATCACTAATGAAACAAATGTCCTAGTTTTGGAATGACAACTATAAAGCCAAGGAGTAGGTATTTGTGTGGGCAACCAGTAGCAAGGGTGCCAACATATAAGTAAATACGGGTCAGGTTTCACAATTGGGTTGGCCAATATTTCCAGCTAGCTAGTATTAGACCAAAGGCAGCCTCTCTCAAATTTGCTTTGTGAAGAACAATTAAGATGCTTTCTGACCCTCTGATCATTCCATTATTTAATGAGGTTATATTACATGTTCTGCCTTCCTTAATGCACAGGTAGGAGCCCTTTCTTGACAAGCTATCAAATAGCTGATCAAGAAAAATGTAGCCCCTTCACAGTTCTTTCCTGCATACCAAATTCAACTTTGCAAATACAGCTAAGGCAAAAATTCTGCCTTCTACAACAGTATCTAGCAATGCGGGCCCGTTTTTGCTATAGTTGGCACTGTACTAGATGTGCAGACCCAAGCTCTCTAAAAGAAGTGCTATTGCATGAATATTCAATTAGAATATATCTCGGAATACACAATAGTTTTTTTACCTAACGAAAACATTAGAAAGATTAGTTCTGGGAAAAGCTTCGGAAATGGGCATGACTCATGCCGCTATTAGCATTAGTATTCAGTATTAGCAAGGCAGCACGCTTTTAAATAATTTGCGGCTGATTTGAAGATATTTTCTTTTAACAAAAACATGTAAAGCAGAGGCAAAGCCAAGACATGCCCAAGACCGTCGCTCTCTTTGCCTAAGCTCCAAGTGTCAGGGACATCCAGGAACTGATCCTGCGAACAGGGCCAGCTATAGCGCTGGTGGTGCAGCAATTTCTTTGGGCGACCCCACCCCCATATACTCTCCTCCTCGGATTCCCTCCCTACCGCCCGGAAAAAGTGCCTCTCATCCCTCCATAGCTCCTCTTTCAAATACATTTAATATGTTGTAAAGAGCTGGCTTTACTAGTCAACTAATCTATCCACATAAAATACAGTTCTGGTCTTTGCAGTAGGCATATACCATCAATCAATCAATCAATTAGGGGTTTGTGATGCGTAGCTACTCACCTGTGAGGGTCTTAAGGCGTTGAGGGAGGGGGCTGGGGGGGCTGCTGCTCCGAGTGGGTGTGGAGGTATAGTCAAAGAGGTCCTTCCTGAACTGGGTCAGTACAGCGAATTGCCTGAGGTGGAGGGGCAGGCTTTTCCAGGTCTTGGTGGCGAGGTAGGAGAAGGATCTTTCTCCTGTTCTGGTCATATGGATCCATGGGTCAGAGGGCAGGGCGAGTTCGGCGGAGCAGTGTTGTCTAGTGGGTGTGTGGAAAGTAGGGCGGTGGTTCAGATATTCTGGTCGTGCGTCATGGAGAGCCTTGTAATCATGTGTGAGGAGATTAAAAGGGATTATTTAGTTGATAGGGAGCCGGCGGAGATATTGGAGGTGGTGTATCATGTGACTGCAGCAGGCAGGGGATGTCGAGAACCAGTCTGGCTGTGGAATTTTGGACGTTCTGTAGTTTCCTGAGCTGTTTCTGGGTGACACCAGCGTAGTTTGCGTTGTCATAGTTGTGTACTGGTGATGAGAGCATGGGTAACCATCTTTCTGGACTCTGTGGGGAGTCGTCTAAATGCCTTTTGAAGCAGACTGAGCATGTGGACACATGAAGAGGATACTGCGTTGAATTGGCGGTTCACTGAGAGTGATGAGTCCAGTATGATGCCAAGGTTGCATGCGTGGTCCGTAGGGGTGGGAGGAATTGCTAGTGCAGCGGGACACAAGAAGTCATCCCAGGCTGAGGGGGTGGGTCCCAGGATGAATACTTCGGCCTTGTACGAGTTGAGCTTGAGTCAGCTGTCTTGCATCCAGGTAGCAACTGCCTTCCTTCCATTGTGAAAGTTGATTCTGGTGGCCGTGGAATCGTTGGTGAGGGAGATGATCAGCTGAGTGTCATCTAAATAGGAGATGATGTTGTATTTGTGGCTTCTGATGATGGCTGCGAGGGGAGCCATGTAGATGTTGAAGAGGGCGGGGCTCAGGGAGGAACCCTGGGGCATTCAGCAGCTGATCTCTGTCAGTTCTGAGAGGGATGGAGGTAGTCTGACTCGCTGTGTTCAGCCGCCATGAAGGAGTGGATACAGTCCAGTGCCTTGTTGTACATGCCAGCGTTGTGGAGTCTCGTGATTATGGTGCGGTGGGAGACTGTGTCGAAGGCAGCCAAGAGGTCCAAAGGATGAGAGCTGCTGTTTTGCCCTGGTCGAGGAGGGAGCTGATGTCATCGGTGGCAGCGAGGAGTGCAGGCTTCGTGCTGTGGTTGCTTTGGAAGATGGATTAGGGAGGTGTCCAGGACATGGTTCTCTTTAATGAACTCAGAGATTTGGGAATTGATGGCTTTCGCAAATGCGTTTGCTGGGAAGGGGAGGAGGGAGATGGGTGTGAGGTTCTTGAGGTCTGTCGGGTCAGCGGAGGGTTTCTTCAGGAGGAGGTTGATCTCTGCATGTTTCCAGTCATCGAGGAAGGTGGTGGTTTCTTTGCAGCAGTTGATGGTGCGGCGAAGCTGGGGGGAAGATGGAGGCAGCTGCTGTAAGATGTGGTACAAGCAAGGATACGATGGGGCTCTTGAGTGGATGCTCTTCATGGTCTTGAGAGTGTTGTCTGTGGTGAGCGGAGTCCAGTTGAGCACGATCTGTTGGGGTGCAGCGTGGTTGCTTGCAGCGGTGGTGGGCATAGCGGCAGGGTCTTGGGTGTCGAAGCTGTCGTAGATCCCCTATTAACCCCCTGCACTACTTTATAGTGAGTCAAAACTGCCCCTAGACAAAACTCTGTTCTCTCTCTCTAGCAGGAACATTATTCACAAGAGTTATCATTAACACTTTTATTACTGCCTAAAGCTGAATGTACAAGAAACTCTGCCGCAGGTGCTTTTAAATCGTACATTATTGCTAAACACAGCAACCCCCCCTGAGGTCAGCCCCCCCGCTCCAGGTCAGCACCCTAAAGCTGGCCTTGCCTATAAATTTAAGAATCAAGTGCTCTATATCATTTTGTAGGCTGTACACAGAAGTGACCAAACCCGGGACAGTGATCTTCCCAAAACTAGCACTACTTGCTTTGCCTGAACTTGACCGACCTTTGATTCGCACAACATCGTACTGCATTGCTGAGCTGCAGATAAGTATCAGCCACCTCTCTCTCAGACAGACTAGATGCACACCCACAATATCTGAGCCAGCAACAGACTTTCAGCCTGGAGGATGTGAATTTCTGAGACCACAGAGGACTGATGACTGCTGCTGTAGCAGTGTGACTCAAAAATTGGGAGCAAGGTTCTAAGGGTGCAGCTGCCATACTTCATCAGCTATCCTAATGGATGTTTGACGTACTGGGAAGAGGCCTGAAACAAACTTGTCTCTGCTGGAGCATATTAATGCCTGACTGGTCAGCCTGTCAGTTGCCCTCTCTGGGCCCAATGCCCAGTCCCAGCCTTCATGGATCGCGGGGGAGGGGGCGGGGAGGTAATATGGGGGTGGTTTATTTAAAAAAAAAATTATAAGAAAGAAATTAAACTTACCTTTCCACTGGCCCGGGTCTCGTGTCTTCACTGCTCCTGCTCTCCTCCTTTCCTCTGGCAGGAACAGGAAGCAGGCAGCCAGGCTCCCTCCCCTAGGCCAATCACAATGCTGCACAGTGCCTGCCACCTGGTACAGGGACATGTAGCGGGGTACCATGGGTACCCCCCAGTGCACCCACACACCCCTCCAACCCATTGGGGGTCCGCAATGGACCCCCGGAGACATTCTCCGCATGCCTTCCCATGGCGGTTCCACCGCCGCGGAAAGCTGGCTACCGCCGGCATCATAATCGTGCCGGCGGTGCTTGGCCCTGATCCGCCACAATTGTAGCGGTCAAGCTCCGCACGCCAGGCATGTGGGCGGACTGCAACTGGCGGAAAAGTGGGGGGCGGACAATCACACCGCTGCGGTCATGACCTCAATGCTAATCGGACCGGCGGTCTCCAGGGCTTCAAGGGCGGGCGGATGTCTGCCGCCGGTCTGTTTGTATTTTTATTAAATGTGTTAAAACTTTAGTAGTTATTAATTCTTTTTAAATTTAATTTTGAGTTTTTAGTTCCGTAGCAGGTCGTGGGTTTATAGGGAAATAGGATGGGAAGTAATTTAATTATAGAAAATGTATTGATTATTTATAGTAGTTACTATTTTATTTTTATTGAATTTTGCGTTTTTAGTTCTGTAGCAGGTTGTGGGTTTATAGGGGAATAGGGTGGGAAGTAATTTAATTAAATAACATTTATTGAATAATATTTATTTATTAATATTTGTTTAATTGTGATGCTATAGTGTTAAATGAGTACATTAATTAATTAATAATTGTTTAATAATTAGTTAAGTAATTTAAATTAATTAATTAGTAATTAATTATGGTAATTGTGTAATTATTTTAGGTGTGTGTTGTGGTGTTTATAGGTGTAAATGGTAAGGGTGGATAGTAATTTATTGATGAATTATTAATTAGTTGTTAATTAATATAAATTAATTAATTAGTAATTACTTATGGTAATTGTGAAATTAATTGTAGGTGTGTGTTGTGGATAGTATAGTGTTAAAGAATGTGTACTCAATGAATGTTTATCTTTTTTTATTAATGATGTGTTTGAAATTCATTATTAATTACGTTAATTATGGAAATAAATGTAAATAAAAATGTTGATGTCTTTTTTATTTGTGTGGTGTTATAGGTTAGGAAACAAAATAAATACATTTATGTTTTAAATAATTTGTTGGTTTGTTAATATTTTCTCCTTTTAAATAAATATTGTTTATAAATGTATTTATTAATTTATTTTATATAATATTTGTACCTTTTTGTTATATGTAATTAACATTATAATATATGTTATTTTTATATGTTTAATATATTTAATTGTATATTTTTTAAATATTGTTTATTTATTTTTAAGACTTTTTTTATTGTTTAAATGTTATTAGTAACTTTTGTTTGTCTGCTGTACAACACTTTCTGTACTGTTGTACTCACTGGAGTGGGAATAGTAATTATTACCCCTCCGATATCCAATACTTTCCCTACTGTTGCACTCACTGGAGTGGGAAAAGTAATTTTTACCCCTCCGCTATCCAACATTTTTCCTACTGTTGCACTTATTGTGGTTGGAATAGTAAATGTAATTATTTCGCTATCCAACATTTTCCCTATTGTTGTATTTATTGTATTGCAAAATGTATGTTTTCATTTTGTTTTAATAGTTTAATGCTTTAATTAATTATAGATTTTTTTTAATTTTAAATTATCGATATATGTATATATTTTATTTTTATATAATTTAAAAGTGTAAAAATTAAATAAAGATAATAGTTAATACATTATTTTAAAGTACATATATGTGCATGTTTTTTTAAATAAATTATGTTTGAATGGTTATATTTTTTAATTAAGTTTAATTTTTATATTTAGTTAAAATGCATATTAAATGTAATCTATTTTGTTAAAGCTAATATTAATATTTTATATATTTAATATATATTATTTTATTTTATTTATATTTTTAAATCGATACTTTTTACATCTATATTTTTAACTTAAATATTTTTGATTCAATATTTTTGTACTTATCTGTTTAAGTATAGGGAGTCGATATTTTTACAATCTTATATTTTTTTCAATATTTTTACCATCAATGTTTTTGCCATCGATATTCTATCAGTGAACCGCCCGACAGAGTAAGGGCCATTGGAGGTTTTGGCTATGTGTCCTCTCACATAATTTAGTTGGCCAGACATAGAGCCAATTTTCAATGTCTGCCACCACCAAGAAAAACCTGGAGGTAAGGCGCACTAAAAAGTGGAGCATTGTTTTTTATATAAATTCCAAAAGAAAATCCTGCTTTGGGGTTTTCTTTCTTAAAATAAAAAGGCTTTTGTAAGTTTGCCGTATGGCTCTCTATGGCAATATTACATTGACACAACCGGCTCATTTCTAAATTTGGTAGGTGGGGACTCTGTCTGGGTGACAGAATAATTTACCCTGTCACCCTGATGGAGTTAGCCCCATCTGGCACCACATAAATTAGCCCCAATGTTTTTAACAGATTATTCCCCCAACTCCTTTGCCTTCATTTCACAGTGCCTTTGAAGTTCCGGAGAGCATATCGGATATGGCATCGGAGACCAGACTGTGACGAAAAATCACAACCTATTATTGCCAACCTTGTGAGGCACCAACATATCAAAATGATTCTCCAGAGAAGTCAAGAAAAAGACAGGACCCATCTTATATAATTACTACCTGAGACATGCTCATACAGACCTTTGTTGATGAGACCAGTGTCCAGAGGAAATGGTTGCTGGTACTCTGCTCAAGATTGAAGCAGTGTAATGTTAAATATGAAATGCTAGAGCCAGCGATCCTCATCCTTATTATAGATGGGAAGACAGTTAAAAAGCTGGAACCTAAAGATCTCAAAATTGATTTTAACCTCTAGATCAGGATTCTCCAAAGTTGGTCCTCGCCAGATTTTAAAATAACTTCATATATCTAAATGGGGTTATGCTAAAAATCTGGAATGGATCTGGCTCTCCAGGATGGACTTTGGAGAACCTGCTCTAGATGATTTAGCCATTGGGACCTGAAACGCGAGGCTTGTTGTTGACCCAGACAGAGCAACATGAAAAGGCAACCGGGGAAATCTAGAGTACCATCTGACAAAGAAGCAGTCTATCGAATTGTATAATTATTGGCCATTGTCAGGATGAATCCAGTTCCTCTTTGAAGATTGGTGAGGAGACCTAAATAGATAGAGTTATCACAGACACGTTTTTCCATATAACTCTTGAGTGACTTTCTTGTATTGTCATTAATCACCATATTACACCCCCACCCCCATTTTGTCCTACAATTAAAGTACAACTAAGACTCTTGTGCGCTATGAGACATTTGATATACGTTTTTTCCTCTATCACTTTGATAAATCCATTCGACCCCAGAAGAACAACAAACCCCTCCACCCTTTCCTAATATATTCTGATATGGAAACACAATGGAACTTACTTTATTCTCCTTTGATCACATTCTAAACTCGGGTGTGGTCTTTTTTTTATTTTATTTATTTTAAAGGTTTTATATAGCGCTGGCTAGACCCGGAGGTATCAGAGCGCTTTACATGAGTATCAAACCACAGTTGCAGGTTACATCGTTATAAAGGTTACACAGTTATTAGAGCATGGCAACATAGTTATATGTAAGGTCGAAACAAACAATAAGGACATATACATAAGGGAAAAAGCAGGCAAGGGGAGAGATTCAGTGGGGGGGTAGGAGCAGGGGAAGTAGACAGAGAACGAATGAGGGAAAGAGGAGGGGAGGGTGAGAGACACAGCATGGAAAGAGGAGGGGGGTGATAGGGACACAAACCGGTAGACGAGTCATGGCTGCTTCCAAAGTCCAGTAAGCTGTGATCCCAGGGGAAGTGGTTCATTTCCCCATCTCTGTAGTGAGAGGTTTCCTTTACACAGTGGACTCTCTCAGAGGGGTCTCTGAGACTCCAAGGCCTACACACTACTGGTCTACTGGTCTGAGAGCAAGAACCAATAGTGGACCCCAAGGCCAGATCAATCTCACTCCACTTCACATTGTGTTTACACCGGCTACAGTTACAAACTTTGGGCACAACTTTGTTTATCCATTACATATAAACTTCACCCATCCTTTATTCTGTTCCCACACCCAGGAGCTAGTATTAATGCAAGCGACAATTGTCACCCTCTTGAGTGATAATGTTCAACTAAATTAAACAGTCTTGGGACTTCCCCGGTCCACTTCGTAGGAGTCAGACCAAGTTAGATTAAAGTTTCATCAACCAAGCTACCCAGCTCATTCTCCACATTTCTCTACCCCCACCTCCTTGTTCCTTAACCTAATAGTACATCTGCCACAGCTTGATATCTACTGGGTGCTGATAGTCTAAAGGTATAGACCCCATGGTCTCTTACAACTGAATGCATTGGCAGAACCCCTTTTCCTTTCCAACACTTTGGAACTAGTCCATACATTCCAAGCCTTTATCTACTGATCTCTCAAAAAAACCTTGACTGCATAACAAAGAACCTCAACAAGACGGACAGTAATGTATAGGACTACATCACCACCGACAACCAAATCCCTAAAGATAATCTTGTTAAATGTAAATGGTATGCTCCCCCATATGAAACTCTAGAAAGTTTCACAGTTGTTGAACACAAAGCATGTCAACATTGCCATCCTGAAAGAGACACATTTCTCAGTGACTGAATCAATGAAACTGCGGAGCGACTGGGTGGGCACACTTGTCAGAAGTATCTTTACTGCCTCGTGACAGCGAATGCCCCTCTGGACCTCCAGCTGCTCACAAAAGTGAGAGGTAGTTTTGCTGATATTAAATTCATTGCCAAATTCTATCCTTGACACTTGGATGGATGAGGAGGGCAGGCATGTCATTGTAAGATTTGAAACCCTCTACAGGACTTCAGTTTTTAATGGATCTATTCCCTGAATATGCATAAAAGACACTTTCTCTCCAGAGAAAACATCTTAATAGACACCCGACAGGAAACAAATATACTTTTCTCTCTTACTCCAACAGCACATCCTTCTGCATAGATAATATTTGACTACAGGGGGGATACTGTTGGGTGTAGAGGCCTGTCAAAAAATTGATAGCTGTATAACAGATCACTCCACAATACAAACTAATCTGGACCTAGACTAATTTCTCACCTACCCACCCATTAGCAATGCCCTCCACTGCCAATAAGCACCCTGGTAATAAACGATCTTCTGATCCTATACTGAGACATAGACAGAAGTGAATACAAGATCTACCTCATCAGCCCAAACCCCATGGGCAGCCTGAAATGCCATTTGAAGAAGACTCATTATGAGGAGACTCTGCTAATCCACCTGAAATAGACTCATTATGGGGAGTGTAAAACCGCAGTTTAACAGACAGCAGAGCGTGCAGTAGAGTCCCAGACTGCACAGTACAATTAAGACTCTCATCCCACTTTGAGGTTTAACTGACAAGAAGTCACAGATCCTTTAATCCTTTCCCTCTTATTTTACAGAATGGTTACTGACCAAATTAAAGCATTATTAACTTATTTGGTGAGAAAACAGATAGATTGCTTGTGGCATAATTGCACCAAAGGGAATCTCAAATTTCTATATCCACAATCCGTGAGAAACAATGACACCTCAAACCCCATCCCCTCAACAATACAGAAACATTTGCATTCTATTATGACGAGCTATATAATCTGGAGTGCAGATCCATACTAGGATCTGAAGATGACATCATAAAAGTCCTTAAGTCTACATTTTGTCCTAGTAAGAAAAGAATCTAGCGGAGGAAGACATCTGAACCCATCTAGTTTCTGCCCACTTATAAATCACCCTGTGACAATAGATTTATAGGTGTACTGTTTAGTTTTTCCAGAACCAATCTTGCAAGTTTATTCACAATGCACCTCCCACACATAAGAAAAGATACCAATCATAAAAATGATGCTTACCATGTTAAATAAGATGCAGATAATGACTAAATGTAAACCTGCTCTCACACTGACTAGCACCCTTTTGGCACATACATGTGTTCAAATAGGTGTTACACTAACTCAACTGCCCTCTTGCTCAGAGAAAGAGAGCCTTACCCCAGACCACCTAATCCAAGGTCGGCTTTACAAAATCATTGATTAACTAGTCTGAGTAGGGACTAGAGGAAGGACACTAATGGAAATATTGACTGCTCCTGTACTGAATCAAAAGATGTCTAGGATCGCTTCTGCCACTGCTAAAAACGTCTGTGACAAATTATCATTCGGTTTGGGCGTCCTATCCTGGGGTTGTGCCTGGACTCTATGGAGGCCTTATCATTGACTTATTTTTAGAACCTACCCAGCGTGTGTCAAGACAACATTGACCAACAGTATTGAAACAAGACTTTTCTAGAGAGGACTGACCTTTACTTTTAGCAGATCATGCTATAGCTAAGCTGAAATTCTTTTATTTCAATTTGAATTTTCTTGAGGTGTGGCCAAAAGAATTGTGTCATGCTACATATTTTATGGGATTGCACAGTGAAACAATCATACCAGAGAGCAATATGGGCAACATTGTGTGTTGTGAATACAGTTGATATTATCCCATTTGTACATTTGTCCATATTTTATGTTTTAGATGACGTAGCTTGACTATCTAACAAATACATGGTTGGCAACCACCCTTGCAGCAGCCAACAACCTCATAATGTGCCACTAGCACCAAAATTCTGTAATAGCAATGAAACAATGGCTGCTTGAGCTTTCACATTTAGCCAATTGTGAAAGAACAGTGTACAAACTTCAAGTCTGTTTGGACACTTCTGCACGGATATGGACTCTTTTCCTTAAAGAAATCCAACATTATATTTGAACAGACCTTGAAATTCCTGGAAGCTCTTGCCATTCCTTTAACATTATTTCTGAGCGTCATGATCTGCGAACGCTAGGCTGTAGCCACCAACCACTTCAGCGTCCTGTGGAGTCAAAGTCCTAGACCACTATTTTCCATCACCATATCTATGTCGTTTCAGCAATTCATACCCTACCATATATAGGTGTTCAAAGTAACAAACAAGATGGCATAGACAGTCTCAGGCACCCGGCAAGTAAAGAATTTCATGATTTTGTTGTATTGCAGCTCCATTTTTCCTTTCCCTATCCCCACCACAGTGATTTAATATTTGACATTATGAAGAGCAGAAGAGCTAGATAGAATATAATAGTGATCATATAGATAATAATAGCCTCTGATCTGCCACAGGCTACTCTGTGTGTTCCCCACCCACAATTCTTAATTATCAGAACACGTTGTAACTTAAGCTATTGTTATGGTCTTATTCGCTCTATCTGATGTTCTAGTCCAGAGATACTCATGCTGCTGCTGTCCTGATTTTAGTTGTGCCCTGAACAGCAGTACTGGGCAAGCATTTATTTAAACAGTAACTGAAGTAATGGGAAAAGAGCTCAGAAAGTGTATTGCACCACATATCTCTAGGAACACCTTCATGCTTTCCACAGCGGCTGACTACAACTTCTGCGCTCACACTCCCTTTATCATGAGTAAAACATGGCGCAGAGCAGCTGGACCTTGTAGAAGCCTGTAGTCTAAATTTAAATTTCAATGTTACAGCCCTGCTGCTCACAGCCTGCTGGGATGATCCATGGAACACCAGGAAAGAAGATCAACAACATTTCTGAGGGCTCCAAGGATTCAGGATTTAATAGTCCTTTCTGGCATTCGATGTTCCCAGCTCCCTTCGCCCCTGTCCCCACCATATGCAAGCCCAATTCCTTTTACTGCAATTGAAAGCACGAGGGGATGGGGGAGTATGTTGCTGGGAGACTGGAAGGCTGGGAGGTAGAGAGGACAAATGTACATCAGGCCAGAGGCCCAAAAGAACTAAAGAACGAAAGATCCAACCGGAGACCAAAGCGGGTGGCAGTGTCATATATGAAGTCAATACCAAGGGAAAAGAAGGAGCACAAGCTCTCGCAGTGCTACCTCTAACCTCTTCAAAGAAACACCTGTGCGATAATGGAATGCACTCTCAGTGCTCCCAGCGGCTTCCAGCTGGCAATCTCACTTGCCCCATAGAACAATGCCTACTTCGATGCTCACTTCCGCATTCCCCTGCCATCCTCACCTAGGCATCCTTGCCTCGCCTCACACGGATCCTCAGCGTCCACATGCCAGCGCACATTACGTCAGCACAGAGGCTAGCACTAGGTATAAAATTAGTGCCAACAGACCCACTCTTCAGTTCACTTCTGGACCTGTGGGAGACTCTCAGAGGACTGCCTTGCTGCCGGTGGCCTGTAGTTCACATCAGAGGACTGCCCTGCTGCTTCAAGAGGACTGTCCTGTTGTCTGAAGTCTGCTCTGTGCCCTGAGAGGACTGCCCTGCCGTTTGAGTCCTGGTCTGCTGCTTGAACACAGAACTTCCAGAGCAACTCCAAGAGCTTGTTGACTGGCCTCCTGATCAGAACTTCAGGGCCTTAAAATGCTCCAACCATCTCAAACATACACCTGGACCCAGCTTGAGTGAGTCCTGGACCATCGAAGTGGTGCCCCTCCAATCCTTGATGTTTGGAAGTGGTGGTAAAGATGGGTGCCCGAAAAGAATATTTCAGCCAATAAGTGCACTGAAAAGAGACCCGGACCTACCTGCTCACTGATCCGCTAAAGATGCATCTCCGGTTGGCCTGATATTGCAGTAGCTCCCTGTAGATTCTTCTCCACAGCAGCAAATCCTGTCCATAGGTTCCTCACAGAAGGGGTATTACTCCTCGTGGAGCTCTTGTTGACTACAGCCTGCAGCTTTGTCCTGCTGTAGTGTTTTGACTAACTTCCATAAAAGAGATTAAGGGGTCCATGAGGATGGCGGGTGGACTTCAGTCCGCCCGCCACCCTAGCGATGCTGGGACCGGCTTATAATGGTGTGGCGGTCAGGCACCGGCTATTAGGATGCAACTGCCATGGTGGCGGTGGCATCCTGCATATATTGCATTGTGGCGGGCTGTGCCTGCCACCTTATGCATGCTAATGCTGGGGAGTACCATGGGTACCACCCAAGTGCAGCCCCCATCCCCCCACCACCCTGTGGGCCCGCAACGGGCCCCAAAGAGAACTCAGAATGCCTTTCCATGGCGGAGTCGCCGCCATGGAAAAGCATTGAAAATGCCAGATACTAATATGGATGGCGGTGCCTGCAAGGCACCACCATCATATTGCAGGCCTTTTCTGCCCGGTAGGCAATCGTGACGTTTGCCTACCGGCGGAAAAGTAGCAGACGGTCTCTCCGTCTGCCACGGTACCCCCTGCCATGCTAATGTGGCAGGAGGTGAAAAGGCCGACCAGCGGGGTGTTTTGGCGTGCGGATCGCCACCGCCGGTAGGGCGGTGGCGATCCACACGCCATACTAATAGACCCCTAAGTGTGTAAGTAGAAATATTCCCCACAACGTCGTTCAGCGGATCTCCAAAGATGACTTCTCCTCCTCAGACACCACTGGCTGCATTGCCTAGCTGAATTTTACCTTCTGAAACTTTTTTTTCTCAAATATTCTTCTAAGTCTGAAGGTAAGCGGACACTGGGCCCAATCCACTTTGTGTATCCTAACTGCGCTCAATTGCAGTTGTCCATAATTTTTGACTTTGCCATGGTCTTGCGCAATTAGATATCCGTAGTGTGTTTTGATCTTTTAGGTGATATTTTTCACTTGAAATTAGAAAATGTCATAACTCTGGTTCATCTGATTGGATTTTGTTGTTTTGGTGTCAAATAATTTAATACATTTTTCCAAATTAGTATGGGATACTTCTTGTATTGTGTCTTCACTTTATTACTGTTTAAATGCTACGTTAATAGTTTACACATTGCCTCTAAATTAAGTCTAACTGCTTTTGTGCCCGGCTACCAGAGGGTTAAGCACAGGTTTATTTAGTAACTTTTGGTGATTCACCCTGATAAGAATAGCCGCTGTTGTTTTAGAAGGGCTCTCACCCCATCAACCAACATACACATTTTTCACAATAGTGCTCAGTGGTGCGATCCAGTACTTGTATTTGTGCAGTGCCATTCAGTGATTTTGGGTAACACTAAAATACAATTATAAATAATTTCATACAATTTTTTTTTTTTTTAATACAACTTAATTGACTATTTTTGCTTTTTCCTAATTGTATCCCATACCACCTGAGTGTCTGTGCCTGTGACTTCACCTGCAAGCATGAATTTGAGGTTAGCAGCATGGAGAACTAGACAGCTCTCAGGACCGGGAAAGAGGCCCACCAGTTACAAGCCACAGTATAGGAGGAGGAGAAGGTTATACATGAGCAGGAGGATAACTAGGGCACAGGTCTCCCCCAGGAGCCCCATGTCAAGGCAGAGAGCAGTGTGTCTGCCCACAGTCTGTACGCAGAGGAGCTGGAGGACATAAGGGCTGAAAGGGAGCTTGTGCTCCAGCTGTCCAAATTGAAGTTGGGGGCAGCCAAGGAGAAGGCTGCTACCATGAAGGTGGCAGGGGAGGCTGCCCGGGCTATTGAAGAAAATAAGCTGGCCATGGAAGAAAGGAGAATAGCTCATGAGATGAGTTCTAAGGAGCTGGACCTCAGAGTCCAGCAGCAGTGGCGGCAGAGTACATTCAGTGGCCACTGAAGGGGTGAGAGGCTGCATACCACAACACCTGTTGCCTATCTCTATTATGGGGGAGACAGACAAGTGAGTATTTGCCTATGAGGTAGTCCTAAGGATGCACATGGTCCCAGAGAAGTATAGGCTAGCTAATGGAAACACATTTCCACAGTGGGGTGGAGCATCCTTGTCGAACTAGAACGGGGTGATGAAATGACGTATGGCCTTATGAAGGCCATTCTTGTCTCCAGATTTGGGCTCACCCCAGAAAGGTACTACATTTGATTTAGGGACAGTCAGAAACTGCCAAACCAGGCTTTTGCAGATTTCGTGTATTACTCCATCAAATCACTGAGTGGTTGGGTGAGGGGCAACAAAGTGAATGATTATACTGGACTATACAATCTGATTAAGAGAGAGCACAAGGTCAACATCTGTTTTACATAGCTGTTCCAACACCTGATTGATAGTGAGCTCACAGACCTCAATGAGCTTTCCAAGGAGGCGGAGCTCTTGGTCAGCACCAGAATATCAAAAAAGGCATCTGGGGAATTCCCAGAAGGGTATTCAGAGTTCCCACCAGAATAGACAGGAGGAGAGAAAAAGTAAAACAAGGAGGTCTCTCAAGGCCCAAAAATAGTTCACATGGAAAGGGAACCCAGCCCCAATCTGACCAAATGAAAAATGATAAGAAGATATATACTTTTGTCCCCAGGAGTGCTACAAGTATGGGCAAGTGAAAGGGGATGCAAAGTGTCTCAAGAAGGCACAGCTCCCCACTGGTGGGGATACCCAAGGGTTGGAAGGTGGAGCCTTAAGGGAGCCGCTCGCCCCAGTATGTGTGGGGAGAGACAGCAGACGTTAATCTAGTGTCCCTGGGTGATAAGGAGCTGTAAACAAAGCCCACATGCCTTCCAATACTTCCAGTACAGGCAGTGGGTAACCATCAATCGGCACAGGGCAGAGGCTCTGAGGGACACAGGAGCCAGTATGACTAAAGTAAGGTGTCATCTGATGTCCTCCGAACAGGCAATATCCAAAACATTCCACCAGATTGTAATGGCAGACACCAGGGAGAGACACTACCCAGAGACGCTGGTTCCCTTTGAGTGGGGGGGGGGGGGGGAATCTCAAGGTCTCTAAATGTAGCTATGAGCCGTGCCATGTCTGTAGATTATCTGTTGGGCAATTATCTGGAGCCACACTATCTGAAAATAAGTGGAGTTTAGATCTCACCTTTAGATATTAGGATTGCCTGAGTGGGTGTGCCTGACCACATGGGCCATGTCTATCCAGAGGGGAGTAAAGAGAGCCTGGAGCTGTGAAAAATGGCCCCGGCAGCTTCAAGAAAAGGGAAAGGCAGGGGGAGTGGGAACCCAACCCCTGAAGTTCCTGCAGGAGCGGTGATTGGGGAACCAGATGAGGGCACGCAGAGTCGACCAGTGAAGACTATGCCTCCCTAGGAGACATGTCCAAGTTTGATAGATGGCAAGTTGAAGGTGGACCCTCCAGGGAAGCATTCTGCAAGGTGCAGGAAGAGTGCCCACCCTTAGAGGGGCTGAGGCAGCAGGCTGAAGTCCAGACAGCTAGTGGCACCTCTGGAGTTCACCTTATTTACTGAGTGAACAACGTATTTTACAGTGAGCCTAAGGCACCTGAGCATTGAGCAGCAGGTGTGCTGGTGGTCTCCCAATGTTACAGAACCTTGCAAACTGAGGCAAGCTCACAAGATACCCCTGGCAGGACATCTGGGGCAGGACAAGACCTTTGCCAGACGTGTCACCCATTTCTATTGGCCCTGGATGAAGACAGGCTTATATGCTTACTGTAGGACTTGTCTCACCTGCAACACCTGTGTAAAGACAGGGGAGATGATTAAGGATCCCCTAGATCCCATGCCTGTCATTAGCACCCCATTTGAGATGGTAAGCATCAACATTGTTGGGTCCCCTGCCCCCCAAACCTCCCTGGACAATAGATGTATCCTGGACTTGGTGTACCTTGCCACCCAGTACCCAGAGGCCATCCCTCTGAGGACTGTGACTGTACCTTCAGTGGCTGGAACTCTCATGGGGATTTTCAGCCGAATAAATTACCCCAAAGTAGTGGTATCTGACAGTGCCACTAATTTCCTGTCCACATACATGAAGTCCATCTGGGAGCAATATGGGTAACCTACATGTTCTCCACACCTTACTATCTCCAGATTAATGGGCTTGTGGAAAGCTTCAGCAAGACCCTCAAAGACAAGGTTATGGGCCTGCCTGTGCCCATAAGTTTGAAGTGAGTCATCCTCTTGCCAGGCCTGCTCTTTGTATACAGGGAGGTAGCACAGGAGGCAGTAGGGTTTAGCCCTTCTTTGAATTCATCTATGGCCACCATGTGAGGAGTCCTCTTACTTTAGTGAAGGAGGGTGGGAGCAATCCCTCAAGAAGCCCCCTTAGGATGTGATTAGCTACACGCTAGCCATCACAAAAAAAGTTCTGGAAGAAGTCGTCTGAGAACTTAGAAGCTAGCCAGGAGGTAATGAAACAGTGGTATGACCAGAAGGCCACTCTGATCGAGTTTCAGCCTGTCCAGACGGTGTTGGTGATGGAGACAGTTCAGCCCAGGGCACTGCAAGATAATTTGGTAGAGTCCTATGAGGTGTTTGAGAGGAAGGGGGAGGACACCAACCTTGTGGACCTCAAAACCCCCAGAAATGCCTTAAGCCGCCTCTCCCTTCAATCGTCTCAAGCCCCGCTATGAGAGGTCTGAGATCACCATGCTGCTGGTGATGCATGATGGCGCAGAGGAGTTGAGTGAACCTCTCCCTGATCTCCTGTCATCTAAGGACAAAGATAGGTCAGTGGAAATTGTCAATCTCCCAGCTACCCTGAACCCAGAACAGTAGAGCTAATTCTGCCAGTGGTTAGGGCAGTTTACTTCTGTGTTCTTCCTCACCCCTGGGTTTTCACACTTGTGTACCCATGACATTGACACTGGTGACAGTATCCCTTTTAAGAACAAAATCTAACAATGGTCAGACAAGCTGAGGGCCATTATCAAGGAGGAGGTCTCCAAGATCCTGGAGTTGGGAGTACTTGAACACTCAGTAGTCCCTGGTCCAGCTCAGTAGTGCTGGTTCCCAAGGCCACTCCACCGGTGCCACCCCAGAACTTTAGTTCTGTGTGGACTACAGGGGGCTCGCCTCAGTCCCAAATACTGATGCTCATCTCATCCTCAGAGCTGAGGAGCTCATTGAATGGTTAGGGCTGCCACATTCCTCAGCATGTTTGACCTAATGTTTCAGTTTAAAGTGATGCCCTTTTGACTCAAGAATGCTCCTGCCAACTTCCAGTGGTTGGTGAATCCGATCCTGGCTGAGATAGGAGCCTTCAGTGCTGGTTCCTGGATGACATAGCTATCTTCAGCAGCAGCTGAAATGACCACCTGTTTTATCCCCAGGAGGTGGTTTCTGCAGCAGACATGCCTGTGAATCATGGCCAGTAAGTGCCAAATAGGGCAGGAATGTACTTTGGAGATCAGGTGGGCAGGGGAATGTGCAGCCCTTCTAGGCCAAGATAGAAAACACCATACCCTGTGAGCACCCAAAACCTAGACAGAAGTGAGGGTCTTCCTGGGAAACACTGGCTATTACCAGAGGTTTGATAAGGGGTATGACACCATTGTTGCCCCCTTGACTGAGCTCACTTTGCATATGTAGCCTAAGAATGTTATATGGACAAAGGTGTGTCAGAAGGCCTTTGACTCCATCATACAGGCCACGGTCCAGCTCCTATACTCAGGCCTCCTGATGTTTCCCAAGAGGTCATTGTGCAAACAGATGCCTCAGTGCATGGCATAGGGGCAGTGCTGTCACAGTTAAATGAGTAAGGCCTTGACCAACCTGTAGCCTTTAATTAGTAAGTTACAAACCCAGGAACAGAGGTGGAGTGCTATTGAGAGAGAAGTCTTTGCTATAGTCTGAGTACTGAAGAAGCTGAGGCCATACCTGTTCAGAACTCACTTCCAGGTTTAGAAAGACCACAGACCCTGTGGCTGGTTGATGCAGACAAGGGTGGAGAATCCAAAATTGTTGAGGTGGTTCATCTCCCTACAGGAAATTGATTTTACGGTGGAACACCGTCCCAGGCACACTACACCAATGCTGATGGTATGTCCGGTTTTTCTGCCTCAGAGATGAGAACTCTCAAGAGGTTGGGTAGTTCTCCACACTTTCAGCTGGGGGGACAAGTGTTAGACCTTAGGGTGGTCTTCCCCCAAATATTTTGCCTTCACATCCCCTATAGGTGCTGATCTCATTGTTGCCCTGCCTAAGGACTCTGACTGCTAACCAGTGATAAACTGTTTGTGCTTTCTTCCCTAAACATGGTAGAATTGGCTTATACCCAGTTGCCACATTTACTTGTGAGTCCCTAGTAAAGTGGTTCTACGTGTACCCAGGGTCAGTAAATTCGATGCTGCTAGTGAGACTGCATCACTGATTATGCCACCCACTTAAGTAGCCCTTTAAACATGTCTCAGGCCTGCCATTGAGGCATGTGCCTGCAGTTGTAAACTGCCATTATGACCTGCCAAGATACACCTTTGCCAGGCTCCATACCTTCCTTTTTAATGCATATAAGTTACCTCTAGTGTAGGCCACAAAAACCTAGAGGGCAGGGTGTAGAGCATTAAAAAAGCTGTACAAGTACTTTTAAGTTTGCATGTCCTGACAGAGAAAAACACTTACATTCGTTTTTCACTACTACAAGGGCCTATCTCTCCCATAAGATTACATTGGGGTTCCTTATTAACCTTAATAAAAGGTAGCTTTCAATTGGGAGCAGATAGACAGGTTCAGTTTGGTGTATAAACAATTGAAATTAAAAGCCCACTTCTAAGGTAAAGTCGGATTTTAAGCCACAATTCTGAAAATGCCACTTTTAGAAAGTTGGCATTTTCTTGCCTGAACCATTTGGTGCCTGCATCATGTCCCATGTCAAATGACTAGGTATAGTTGGCAGGAGGTCCTTCTGTGTTGCTTTCAGACAGTGAGACAGACGAAAGGTAGGTGTTAGCAAGATGGGCTCATTTGGCTAAACTAGGGGGCAGAGCTATCACCTACCACACTTGTGCATCACAAGGGACTGGCCTAAACACACTCTCAAAGGGTTTGTAACTAGTCCCTTGTGTTCCCCGATGAGCAGGCATAGGGCAAAGAAAATTCCTGACAAGTCATTGGGGAATAAATCCCCAGTACCTTCAACTACTTCAAAGTGGGCACCAGGTATAAATATCGAACCCTCAGACATAACTCTTCAGTACACCTCTGGACCTGTGGAAGACTCATGACTGTTGTGTGCTCTGCAAGAAGGACTGCTACTCTGTTGCCCTGCTGTTCTTCTGCCCTGCTGCCTGAGTGAAAGGATTGGACCTACATCATGAACCTAGGACTACCAGAGCGACTTCAAGGGCTAGTTGACTGGCTGCCTGACCAGAGCCTTAGGTACAGAAGGCTCCAACCACCTTGAACTCAGCATCTGGAATCTGTCTGCTGTGAGTCCAACTCTACCAAGTGGTGCCACCCTCCTCCTGCACCCTTTGAAGTGGGCCTGAACATTCTCTGCCAACCCAGATGTGGTATCAGCAGGACCGATGCAGCGGGATGTGTCACCTCCCAAAACTCCAATCGGAGCCACAGCGCGACGCATCGTCTCATGGAACTCCACATCGGAAATGCTGCACAACACATCTCTGTCACAGTACTTCACTTGCAGCTGCTTCAGAACCGCCACTGCGTGACACATCCTATATGTCAGTCAATGGGTTGCTAGCCTCTTTTCAATGCTATTCTTTATGATGATGACGCGGACTCTGCATCCCAAGCCCCGTAACTTCCCCAGAGCCAGCCGGTGTGTGATTCATTTTCATAGTAGGATTTTGCATTGCAGGCCTCTCATCGACTGCACCCTTGATGTTGACTAAAGACCTTGCATCGCAACCTCGCAGCTTCCCGGAACTGTCGCTACCCTGTACATCTCCACTCCAGGGCCATACATCCTTGATGTGGGATATCTCACAACACTCTACAACCAGGATTTAAGGTACTCTTGTTCAGTGGCCCTAACTTGGTCACTGTATCCAGCCTGCACTCCATCGCAGTCGGTCTGAACTTGTGACTTTTTCGTGGTCCAGCATGACCAGATAACCTCAGTTGCACTTTGTGTTTTTTGGTTCTATTTTCACTTAAATCTTTAATATTGCATATCTCCAACTCTACTGATTGAATTATGATTATTCTGGTCTTAAATATTTCTCTATCTCTTTAAATTTGTGTAGGATATTTCTTGTGTTGTGTGCCACTTTATTAATGTGTGAATTGCTGTATAAATGCTTCACACATTGCCTCAAAGTTAAGCCTGACTGCTCTTTTCCAAGATACAAGAGGAATAGGAGTTTTATTCATTTTCAATTAATTAAAATTATTACATCTTGGTGCTCATACGGATTAGAGAGGTTAAAAGTGTTGCATCAAACAAATCAACATGACAATACGTGCATTCATTTACCCAACTCACAGTATGACAAAACTACGTAATAATAAAAAATTAATGGACCCTCATTTTCTATACCCATAACCATATCCACTATTGGCACTTTGCCTATATCCGTAACCATGTAAAACTCTCATGAATCAAAGAGGGACAAAGTGCTCCATGTACAAGAATTCATCATGCTCCATTGTTCCAATGCACTGCACCAGTATCCTTACCATTACGCCACTCTAGTTCACTGTCATTGCGCCACCTGAGTCCTCTTTGTTATTATCATTAATTCATGCTGGTCCATTATAGCTAACCCAACTGAGCCACTGGGAGATCCGTACAAACAAACAGTGCTTCATGTTCCACTGTGTGTGCAACTTCGCTCCTGTTTGTTACCTTTAAACTGATTAATGGACATTGAAAATCTTATTGTTAACCGTCTAGATTCACATTTTAAGCTTTTCGATACAGCTATCATGCAAGTTCTCGCATTTAGGGGCAGATCTACAATAACTGGCGCATCCCTGCATATCAGCAGGGGTGCGCCAGTTATTGTGCGTCACGACTCCGCCACCATGGAGGGGGCAAAAACGAACAGATGCGTGAGTTATCTGTGCCATAAAGGCGGCGCATTGCTGGGGTTGCGTCGCAAGCGCGACGCAGCTCCAGCAAGGCTCCGGGGTGCCTTATCTTTGAAATGCTGCGTCAATCCTTACGCCTGCTTCAAGCAGGCGCAGGGTTTTCACGCAGCATGGGCTTAAAAGTGACTGAGTGAAATCTTGTAGATTTCACTCAGCCACTTTTAGAAGGCGTTCCTGCGCCGGAACGCCCCCCCCCGCGCCGGAATGCCTACTTCTGGCGCAGGTCTTTACAACGTGACGCATCTCCCAGATGCGTCATGTTGTAAATACCCCGCAGCCTGGCGCTGGTTTTGCGCCGCCACTGCGTCACAAAAGTGACGCAACGACGGCATAAAAGAGGCGCAAGGGGCTTGGAAATCTGCCCCTTTGAGTCCTAAACATTGGGCTGAGCCATCGGCAACTCAAGGTTTTTAAATCTTCACATTTACAGATCACGTGCATTAGCAACTACTCGGCTTGATCACACCATCTACATTGCTTGTTATTTTCGGCCAAACGAAGAGCACCGTAGTGGATAAGGCCCAAGCGCAATCTCATCGGTGAATGTGTTAAAGGGTTGGAAAGAGGCAGGCTTAAATGATTGCTTCCTGGTTGTAAAGATCTACTGCCCAACTACCATGACAATTTTCTCTTAGGTCCCGGAGATCCTGCTCCACCGACATTATCTCTGAAGATTTCATTAGTGATTTTGCTGTAATTGTATGTGGCCAATTATTGCATATTATGTCCTCCGCACTAAAGTTCCAATAGACATTGTCAGAAAAGAGCCCCACAGCGAGCCTGGCTCCTCGAATTTCTACCAAAGAGTTGTTTCATATTGCCACTTGGCGCCGTTTTCAGTTTTTGGCAGTATGAAACAAATTTGTCCTTCAGGGCAAGGCCGTGCTTATTAGTTTAAATTCCAATCCGATTGGTGCTTGGCTGGTGCAATCTAGGAGAGCAAATAAGAGGCGATAGCCAATGCATTGTTGTTTATCTATCCATCGTGGAGCTGGTCCTAAACATTGTTCTATACAAGATTGTTGGCATTAGCGTTGCTTGCAAACACCTTCAGCATGGCATGGGGATTTCAGCATGCAAGATTTCTCTTGGGCTGGCCTATCCAGAACATCAAGTGTTTCACAGTCATTCTCAAGGCGCCTAACTGCTCTTTCCAGCCTCCTCTATCAAAGAGCGTCATGCTGAGATATTTAAAACGTACAACTTTTTTTTTATACGCCATACTCTCTTAAACCAGGTACCCTTTTTAATCAGAGATCTGCAAAAAATCCTTGTTTTTGTCTTCATTATATTAATTATGACGTAATTTTCTACACTGTATCGTGCAAGCGCGTCAAGCGGCCACAGTAATCCATCCTGAATACAATCTAGTGCAACCATATCTTCTGCGTATTATAACATGTGTACCAAGTATAGATTAAAGCATCATTTTTTGGCGTCAGTAGCAGGGGAGACTACGACTCCCAGCCAGCACCTGTCTGCAGTAGGGGCTGCGGCAACGTCAGTTCCGGGGCAGGAGCGCCTAAATCCAGCGGCAGACTCCCGTGGCACGGAACACCGTTTTGTGGCATCAGCAGCAGGGGATACCATGACTCCCAGCCAGCACCTGTCTGCAGGAGGGGCAGTGGCGAAGTCAGTTCCAGGTGCAGGAGCGCCTAAATCCAGCAGCAGACTCCCACAACGTGGGACATGCACAGGCCGTGCCCTGGCCAAGGGCGGGCCCGTCCAGCACCCGTCAGAGCCCAGAGGAGGCTGAGCTGGTCCCTCCCTCTAGGGTTTGTACCACAAAGAGTTCCAGGACCCCCCTCAGCATATCCCTGTTTAGGTGCCATTTATTGCACCGGATAAATAACAATACCATGGGTACATTATTTATTGGGTGAAATAACTAGCACCTATTATGAGTTTCTGGAGAATAACATGTAGGTTTTGGTGTTTAACACACCAAAAATGCATGATGCGGTAAATACCGAATGCTTTTCCCCTGTTAAATTTCGGAAGGTTTGACCTGTCAAAATTTCATGAAAGTTTAGGTATTTAACGTATCCGAGAATTATCAGGTATGTTAAATACTTACCAACTCATATTTCGGACCCATGCAAAACATGGTTTTACACTGGGGTCAGTATTTACTGACCAACTCATAGTCAGGGCTTTAGTGTCCACTGGAGAGATGAGAATTTGCATACCACAAGACCTGGTGCCTAGGTATGTGGTGGTGGATGACATAGAAAAGTGGTTTTCTGCCTATAAGGTAGCCCAGAGGATTCACTGGTTCCCAGAGGAGTATTAGTGGGCTAGCATATGGAAATACATGTCCAACGTGGGGAGGGACACCCTTCTTACACTGGAGGTGGAACACCAAATAATATATGCTCCAATGAAGGCCATTCTTGTCTCCAAATTTGGGCTCACCTCAGAAAGGTACCACATGAGATTTAGTGAAAGTTAAAAACTGTGAAACTAGTCTTGTTGAATTTCTTGGATTACTCCAGCAAGGCACTGAGTCGATGAGGGGCTGCATGGTAAATTATTTCACTGGGCTGTGCAATCAGATTTTGAGGGAGCACATGCTCAATAACTGTTTTACCTGGTTAATATTAAGCTTGCTGACCCCCGGGTGCTTGCTTGGGAGTTGTTGATCTGGGCAAGCATAAGAGTATCAAAAAAGGCATCGGTTGGTGATTTCCAAAAGGGTGATGAGGGTCCCCACCAGAAGACAGAAAAACATGTAAAAGGTGGCAATATAAAACAACTCTTGAGGCCCCAAAATAGTTCACAGGGGAAACCCAATCTGACCACAAGAACCTTGGCTTCTTTGAACAGAAGACAGGTAAGCATTATCTCAACTTGCTAGGATTGCTACAAGTATGGGCACATGTCCCAATAGGGAACTACCTACCAGTGGTGAGATAACAAAGTGGTTTGCCAGTGCAACGCTTGGGGAGGAGATTGCTCAAGTTAGGGTGGGGGGGAGAGATGAGGTTATCCTTGTGTCCCTGGGTGACAACGATATGGTGCCTAAGGTCCATATTCCTTCTAATACGTCCAAGTACAGGCAGTGGGTCACAATCAATGGACAGAGGTTGGAGGTTCTGAGAGACACAGGAGCAAGTATGACTACTGTAAGGTGTCATTTGGTGTTCTCAGAGCAGGAATGAATTAACTTGGCATTTGTAAAGCACAACACCCACCTCATGAGGTATCTCGGTGCTAACAACACTAAAACAAAAGAAAAGAAACTGTCACTCTGGAAAATAAACACTTAAGATAGAGCGAACAGCCATATTTATAGAAGCGTTCTAAAAGTATCAAGGTTGGCAGCTTGTTTTTTTTATTTTCCAGACTTTTATATAGCGCAAACTAGACCCGAATACAATCAGGTATCAGAGCACTTTACATAGCACCAGTTACGCTACATTAGGACACACATTCATTCTTTGTTAGGTACGGGGAGATTAAGGGCCATATCTACAAGGCGGCGATATAAAATTATCGCTGCTTTTGCAGCCTGTTTCGACTGAAAAACGGCGATAATTTTATCGCTATATTAGCAAGGTCACGCTATCACGTGAAACCTTGCCTTAGCGCCTGAATTCCTAACACCCATCTTTGTATCTCTAATGAGATGCAAAGTGGGCGTTCCTCCCCAGGATAACAGGAGAAATGTCGCTAAGCGACATTTCTCCTGTTATCAAGCCTCACGCAAAGCAGCATAGCGACAAGAAAAGTAGCGATAACCTCTGTTATCGCTACTTTCCTTACGCCTGCTTTGAAACTGACTTACCCATGATATCCTATGTAAGAGGGATATCATGGCTATGTATGTGAGGCCCTATCAGCAAGCTATCGCCAAACTTCGTGAGATTATTGCTGGGTTTCCAGCGATAATCTCACGTTTGACAGTTAGCGCTAGGATTTTCACCGCTTTTGAGATAAGCGTTGCTAATAGCATGCTATCTCAGCGATAAGTATCCACGCTAGGCGGCGATAATTATCCTAGCGCTAAGTGCGCTTAGCGATAATTATCGCCGGTTGTTGCTAATATGCCCCTAAGTGATTTGCCCAGAATCACAGGATGTTCAGCGTCATTACCGAGACTCGATTCTAGTTCTCCAGGTCCGAGGTCGAGCGCCCAAGCCGTTAAGCCAACTCCGCGAGCGGAAGATATATCATGCCTTTGCCCCGAGGACAGATGTATATCTGCCCCCTCCCCCCCCCCCAGTTTTTGTTACCTGAACTTTGGGATAGATGGCAGATTATTACAGACAGAGCCTAGCGTTCTTGGTGTAAGGTAAGGAAACAAAATTTGAGACCAACTTGATAATAGGCCCTGTACACAATAGTTAAAACTTTGAAAATAATTTGTTTACCAACTGGTAACCAATGGGGCATCCGCAAATCCTCCATGATGGAGCTTTGACAAGGGAGTTGAAGTATCAGTCTCGCTGTAGTATTTTGAGCCACCTGCAACTTCTGGATCAGATATGAAAACCCAAGAGGAGACTATTGCAATAGTCAAGCCTTGAGGGGGTCATGGCATGAACAACCATCTTCCTTGCTGAAAAGGGCAGAAAGTCAACAATCTTTTTTAAAGACTAAATCACAGAAAAACGTACCCCTGACACAGTGTTTACATGGTGGTGAAAAGACAATTCATTGTTGAACTTGACTCCCAAGTGCTTCACCACCTTGATAGGCAGGGGGCTATCATGATTGTATGGCTACCAATCTGAGACAGAGAACTGGTTGTTCTTACCAAAAGGTGAAATTAGTATTTTATAGGCGTTGCACTTTAGGAAATTTCATTCATCCACATAATAGCTTCCGAAAGGCCGTTTTTCAAAATTTCATTCAGAGTTTTTGGAATTCTTGTCAAGGGCAAGAATCAGTTGTCTCGGCATAAGACCTGATGGAGATACCAAATTATTTGATAAGAGTAATAAAGGGAGACAGATACATATAGAATAAGGTTTGGCTAAGCAACGAACCCTGGGGACACCATAGTTAAGCAATTTCTTCTTTGATTTTAAAAGTCCTAATGCGATAACTTGCTTTCTGTTTCCTAAAAAAAGATTAAAGTCAGGCCAAGGAATGACCACAAATCCTTATCTCTGCCAGACATTGAAGAAGAATATCATGACGAATCGTGCCAAAACCCACCTACATAGCTACATAGAATCAGTGCAGCAATTTCTCCTCAATCTAACATCAGCTTAAGGTATTCGGATACTTTCTAGGGGTACAGACGCAGGGAAGTGCCTAGTTCGGAAACCTGCTTTAAAACAGTGATTCTAAGAACATGACTAGTTGGACATTAACCAGTTTTTCCAACATTTTTGAGGCGCCTTTTCTTAGGCAGGACATTTGCGTCAGCATTGGGTTTCTTACGCAAAGTTTTGACAAGGGTTAACATCAAATTATCCGGCACAGTAGCCAAAAGGATTGAATAATTAAGTGAGGCATTCAGAATTGGATTGTTAATCTCAATAACCTTCTATAGCACTTGCATAGGGAAGGTGTCTAAAGGGGAATCCAGATTTACATTGCACACTGCTCCAAGGTACTGGTACAAAACTCTGTGATAGAGGCTTCTAAAGGGCAGTTCGATAGAATACCGGCAGGCACTGTCATCAATTTGACAGAGGATGCGAAACCACAACAGATAATCATGATGTTATGCTCAAGAAGACAGCCAGCCTATCAGAGAGTTCATGTGATGAATCAAAATTGGACGACCAGCTTTTTGGCTTAGGAAAATGATATAAGATTTGAAAGATTACATGGAAATCATTCTTTGCTGCTTCAATCTTTGCAATAAAGAACAGCATCTATGATTCAATAATAACTTTATGGTATTGTTTTAAAACTACATTATTGAGGGTGATACACAAAGGTAAACAAGAGAGGAAACTCTCTCGATAACTGAAGGGCCGAGAGGAACTCTCAAGAGGGAGTACACCCTCCCGTGTTATAACACTTAATCACAGAAAGTACTCCCTGATACATCAATCGTATTCCACGACTATTGTTTTAGATGGAGCCTGGTCAAACAGTGATGGGAAATCCCTATGTGAAGCTACAGATAGTATGCCACTAGGAGTGGGAAAGGAGGCAAGTCCTTTTGTTTTATATACCCTCACACACCCTAGTGGTGTCATGCTTCATCATCGGGTCACCCTGATGCCTAGAAATCAGGGTGGGCTCAACCATATTTCAGGGAGCTCTTAGAGAAGTATTTGGCCAGGGGGAATAAAGATAAAAAATCCGCAGACAGATTCCAGTTTCCCTTTACTCTTGGATCTGGCAGGGATATTAAAATAGAGAAAAATAGGGATGTTTGGGATATTATGGTCCTAGGACCCTAGTGCCAACATGTTTCAGTCCGCTTACACCCCTAAAGGGTGCTGGACTTTCTTCAGGGCGATGACGCAGTGCCCCCTTGAATCAACAATAGTGAGGGAATTCCCCTATACTATTTATAATTAGGTCAGATAGCTGCTCCTTTTTCTATCAGCTGAGACTTTTTATTTTTGATCACTCCATCTGTGGAAAGATAAAAAACAACGGAACCAGACAGTGTATCATTCTTTTAACAATTGTTACTTCACACTGTGAGTTGTGCTGCTGCTCCCTGTGTCTTAATGGCAAGAAGGTGACAAACACAACATTTAACATACCTATTCGGTGTGTGTGGGACAAAATTGTTTAACTTTACCACACCCCAGTATGTGGTTAAAATTCGTATTGTGGCGGCAATTTGTCACATCCTGTCAGTAACTGCATACTTGTGCGTGTAAATACTGTGTGGCATCCGTATCATCTACTCAAAACAGCAACCGCTGCTACCATTCGGCGTGAAACTCATACACCCAAAACATTCAACCTTCAATCCTTACCCCATTGTGGGAGAGGTTGTGCTCCACGTGGGACCTCACGTTATGATATGGGTAGCCCTGTGGTCACACTCTATCGCATAATAGTTGTAAAACGCCAGCATATTGTCACATTTGTGCATGAAACGAAAATGAAAAGTGAGAGACAGAGGCAAAACACCAAGTTAATGGTGGCGGTATATGTCCTCCGATCAGGAGAGAATTACAATCGTACCTCCACTCTGCAACCATGCTTATAGTTACTCACGTCTCCAAGGGTCCTGCCCCGTAGTGAATCCTATTAGGTGTGGGTCCCGATGGATCTTCGCAACGAGTAGCCAGAGCGAGCTGATTAAGACGGACCACGCCAGCGCGGGAGACGCTCGGTTGGACATGCCTACTTCCGGGGTCACGTACTGACTGCGTGACGCGACCACCGAGTATGATGGGAAGTGTAGTCCCCTGTATTCTGTATCGAGTATGTGTACGTTCCGTATCAGAATCGGAACGCTGTAATGTCATGTAACGATCCACGATGTCAAAACAAGATACAGTATTTTAGTACAATGGCTGTTATACTGAGGTGCTAACATTTTTTTAAAAAACGGTCCGTGTCTACGTAAGGGAGACAGGGATAGATTTACTCATTTCTGGGGTCACGTACTGACTGAGTGAAGTGACCCCCAGGTATGCTGGGAAGTGTGGTTCCCAGTGTACTGTATTATGTATTTTCACATACCGGAGCCAGAATGGAACCCGTCAGTATTCTTCTGTACCCTTCTGGTATCGAGAGAGTCTCCTTTCTCGTTTACCTTTGTGTATCACGTTTTGAGCAGCGCACAGCTGTGGGGCGTCCCATAATATAATTAATTTGTTCAGAATTCTGGACTCCAAAAAAATTGTCTGATCATTTTTTAAATTCCGCAGTCGCTCACTCAGTGCACTATCACCACCCACCAACTTTGCATTCACTGGACCTTCACTATGAGTACACCAGGATCACTCACCATGTCTGAGACCCTTGGAATAGGGTACTCAGATGTAATTGCATCTGCCATTCTGGCCACCCCATTATTGTTTCTTGACACAAACATAAATCAGAGTCTCAGCCAGGCACAAAACTAGGATGAGCTGAAAGAACTCAAGATTGCCCAGATGAAGATCTTGCTCCATGGAGCCATTTTGACGGAGTACTTATGAGGGCATGCGACACCTAAAGGCCTTTTAGTTACCAACGCCCTCAGAATTTTCCTGGATGACCCGCTTTTCAAAAAAGAGTGGTCGCTGATCACGTAGCGGTGTACACGTGATTGGTTGATCCTCATTATAAACACCGCAAAACGTCTCTCAGAAGCTATCCTGGTTAAGATCAAAACCAGCGAGGACGCACTCATGACAGAAATAAAAATCACACTCTTTAAGAAAAAATTGGAGGAGGTGAATAAAGATATAGGGGAACACAAAGACTTTCTGTTGCAGAGCAAAGTAAACAAATTACAGAAGGATTTTAAAAAGATTGCTCACGAAAAAGTGTTCCCCTATATAAAATATGACTATAAAAGTCAAGACATCTCAGAATCAGGATCTTCATACCAAGGAGATTCGAGTAATCAGAATCAGAACAGGATGGATGGTCCAGTGATGGTTCGAATAAGAGCTGGAGAGGCAGACCAAGAAGATCTAGAAGAGGGAACTTCAATCAAGGCTATCCACCACCCCAGATGTACCCTTAGCCTAGTCCGTTTGGTCCAGTTCCGTTCAAAGGACCTCCACAGTTCCATGGACCACCACACTACCAATCAACACCCTTCTTCTAACCCAACTACAATACAAATAGTTTTTTAGGACAGGGTGGGAGAATAGGAAGATGTGGCAGAAGGAACAACAGAAACAAACAGGTACAATGGGAAGACGAAAGCACACCAGTGAGTGCCCGGAGCATGACCAAGGGCCCACAAGCCAGCACCAGTGCAACACAGGATTAGTGGTGAACCTGACAGACTGCATCCTGAGTACGGAAGAAGTTTTCATCCTTGACAAGGGATTGGGATTTGTACCCGCTGCATATCTGGAGAAATTCCAGACACGATGTGAATTAAGTACATTTTTTCGCAAAATTTGCATAAAAACATTCTACATGGATAAAGAGAAGCCAATTGATGACCACACCCACACCACCTTGCGCCTGAAATCTAATTTCTTCCCACCAACGTCCTTGATGCTCCCAGAGGTAATCTCCTTTGAGGAGGGCGTATCAAAGGAGATTGAAGAACTACAACCCAGAAGAGGCACTTATGATCATCTCAGTAAAAAAGAGAGAGCGGCCTTGAAAACTTTGGGCACAAGAACAGATATCATTATCAAGCCAGCGGACAAAGGGGGTGCCACAGTCATCCAGAGCACCGCGGCATACAGAACAGCCTGCATGAACCTTCTGGCAGACACAAAATACTATTAAAAAATCAATAGAGACCCAACAGCCCGAATTAAAAAAAACATAAGTACATTGACCACTGAAGCACTAGATTGAGATTGGATCACTAAAAAGAAACATGAGTTCCTCAATCCTGATGACCCTAGAATACCGTTACTATATGATACCTAAAGTACACAAAGGCAAAGTACCACCACCGACAGACCTATTGTGTCTGGTATAGGGACACTTTTAGAACCCCTTTCCAAGTATACTGATTGGTACCTCCGCCCTCTTGTCACACGGATTAGGTCATATGTTCAGGATACCAAACACCTGCTCAATCTATTGACAGATGTCACATATGATCCTGCACACAACATCACGGTATGCCTGGACGTTGATGCGCTATATACTAGCATTCCGCAAGAAGAAAGTATCTGTGTTATAGAAGACTTTCTGAAACAGAAAAATTGGGTCTGGGACGCCTGGTGAGCTGGGTGATCACACTGATGCGCTTAGCACTCACAGAAAATGTCTTCAGTTTTGAAGACTTGCTATATATACAGGTTCATGGAACATCGATGGGCAGCACCTTTGCGCCTAGCATAGCGTGTCTGTACGTGGGCCAATTAGAAGAACAACACATTTGGCTCACCAACCCTTACTCTAACAACATCAGCAAGTGGTGGCGATGATATACTGGTCATCTGGAATGGCGACGCAACCACCTTGGGGAATTTCCGTGGTTGGTTGAACCAGCTAAACCCACACTTAAAATTCACTATAAGTTTTAATAGTGAACAAGTCTCATTCCTAGTTGTGAAAATCAGCGCTAAGGACGGCAAGTTGGTCAGTTCACTATACACCAAACCTACTGACAAAAAATTGTCTTTTACACTTTGATAGCACGCACCCGTGCGCTTTAAGAGAAAATGTACAGATTGGGCAGTTCCTGCGCATTCGCAGGAATTGCGCTGATCTTAAAGACTACAAGGCAGAAGCAGAAACGCTGTCCAGAAAATTGGAACAAAGGGCATACCCAAAAAATATTATCGAAAAAGCAAGAAAAAGATCCCAGAATACACCAAGAGAGGCTCTTCTTGAATCCCATTCAAAAGAAGAGAAAGATACACTTATATGGGTTACAACATATAATGCCTCATCTAATGAAATCAAGAAAATCATCAATAAAATGTGGTCGGTCTTGACTTCGAATAAACTTACGTTCGAAAAACCAATGTTTTCTTTTCGGAGAAATAGGAGCCTCAGAGACACTCTGATACACACCAACTCATAGGGATCCAAAATAACTCACCAACTGACACTCTGGAATAATCCACCAGTAAAGTGCCATTATCCGTGTGAATCTTGTGTGGCATGCCTCTTCACTGAACACACGAAAGAGATCAACCTTGGAATGCACCATGCATGGGAAGATGGGAAGAAAGGTCACTTATCAATTGTAACAGCGACAAAGTAATATACTTGATCAAATGCCCATGCCAACTTATATACATCGGCATGAAAGGGAGGATAATAAAGGTGCGTATAAGTGAACAAAGGAGCACCATCAGAAGGGCAATCTCAGCCACCAAGTTGACGTCCCACTATGTTGAGATGAAACATACCACAAGGACATGTGGTGGACCATTATTGAAAAAGTCAAGGGAGACGGTGACCTTCCTAAATTACTTCTGGAACGAGAACAACGATGAGTATACAGATCAAAAACCCATATTTCTGGATTGAACGATTCCATACCATGGAACCAACTAAATAGAAGAAGGTGATCACTTCAACTAAAACACAGAATCTTTGTCTGTGTGTTGAGGGACCTCTATGTTATTCAGGACTCTGGACATGTGGTTATATGCGAAAACATATGATGTAGCATACGGGTCCTATACTCACCTATAGATTAATAAACATATGCACTGAAAAAGCAATTGATAATGACATGCGAGTTGAGGCTACATAGACACAAAACTACTTGTCATTGGTCTGGCCTGTGCCACGATCAAACCAACATCGGTAATACAGTTATTGGACCGCCTTTTTATAAAGTTTTGGACCCCATAATAACATCTGGCGGTGTTTAGTGATACTGACGTGCCCCGTTCTGGCTATGGTATGTGCAGATACATAATACAGTACACTGGGAATAATAATGGCACGCGAGCTGAGGCAACATAGACACATGACTACTCGTCATTTGTCTGGCCTCTGCACAGTTCAAACCGACCTTGGAAATACCATTATTGGACCCCATGTTATAAAGTTTTGACTCTAAATAGAATCTGATGGTGTTTAATAATACTGATGCGTTCCATTCTGGCTTCGGTATGTGAAAATATATATTACAGTACACTGGGAATCACACTTCCCAGCATCCCTGGGGGTCACGTCACGCAGTCAGTACGCAACCCCAGAAATGAGCAAATCTACCCCGTCTCCCTTACATACATACGGACCATTTTAAAAAACAATGTTAGCACCTCAGTATAACAGCCATAGTTCTAAAATACTGTATCTTGTTTTGTGGATCGTTACATTACCGCGTTCCGATTCTGATACGGAACGTATACATGCACGACACAGAATACGGGGGACTACACTTCCCATTTTACTCGGTGGTCGCATCACGCAGTCAGTACGCGACCCTGGAAGTAGGCGTGTCCAACCGAGCCTCTCCCATGCTGGCGTGGTTCGTCTTAATCAGCTCGCTCCGGCCACTCGTTGGGAAGAGCTGTCGGGACCCATAGGATTCACTACGGGGCAGGACCCTTGGAGGCGTGAGTAACTATCAGCATGGTTGCAGAATGAAGGTATAAGTGTAATTCTCTCCTGATCGGAGGACATATACCACTAACATTTGCCTTTGCCTCTCACTTTTTATTTTCGTTTCATGCACAAATGTGACAATATGCTGGCCTTTTACTACTATTATGCGATAGAGTGTGACTACAGGGCTACCCCTATCATAACGTGAGGTCCCACGTAGAGCACAACCTCTCCCACAGTAGAGTAAGGATTGATGGTTGAATGTTTTGGGTGTATGAGTTTCACGGCGATTGGTAGCAGCGGTTGCTGTTTTGAGTGGATGACACGGATGCCACACAGTGATTTACACGCACAAGTATGCAGTTACTGACAGGATGCGACAAAATGCCGCCACTACATGATTTTTAACCACATAGTGGAGTGTGGTAAAGTTGAACAATTTTGCCTTACACACACCGAATAGGTATGTTGGATGTTGTGTTGGTCACCTTCTTGCCATTAGGACACAGGGGGCAGCAGCACAACTCACAGCGTGAAGTAACAATTGTTAAAAGAATTATACACCATGTCTGGTTCTGTTGTTTTTTATCTTTCCACAGATGGAGTGATCAAAAATAAAAAGTCTCAGCTGATAGAAAAAGGAGCAGCTATCTGCCCTTATTATAAATAGTATAGGGAAATTCCCTCACTATTGTTGATTCCAGGGGGCTCTGCGTCATTGCCCTTAACCCTTTAGGGGTGTAAGCGGACTGAAACATGTTGGCACTAGGGTCCTAGTACCATAAAATCCCAAACAACCTATTTTTCTCAATTTTAATATCTCTGGCAGATCCAAGAATAAAGGGAAACTGGGATCTGATTGCGGATTTTTAATCTTTATTCCCCCTGGCCAAATACTTCTCTAAGAGCTCCCTGAAATATGGTTGAGCTCACCCTGACTTCTAGGCGTCAGGGTGACCCGATGATGAAGCATGACACCACTAGGGTGTGTGAGGGTGTATAATACAAAATGACTTGGCTCCTTTCCCACTTCCTAGTGCCATACTATTCGTAGCTTCACATAAGGATTTCCCATCACTGTTTGATCCGGATCCATCTAAAACAATAGTCGTGGAATATGATTGAGGTAACAGGGGAGAACTTTGTGTGATTAAAAAATACATTATAGAGGGTCTTATCTGCTTGAGCATATGTGGCCCTCCAGATCAGCTCCAGTTTCCTATACCTAAGATGTTCCTGTGGCAGTAAGGGAGAGAACCAAGGGGAAGATCGAACTTGGTTCTTCCGAGTATCAATAATCAGAGGTGATTGCTCATTGATTACCTCAATGAGCCAATGATTAAACTTGTTTAACTCGTTGTTAATTCTCCTGATGGCAAAGGCAGAGAACTAGAAAGTTGCTGAATAAACGCAGAGTCCTGGAGTTTGCACCATTGCCGATACATATTACCAGTCCTACCCACAGACCACCTACTTGTTCTGAGAGTTTCTGATAAAATCTTAAAGGGATACACTTGTTATCTGACTGTATCTGGGTTTCAGGAGAAACAGTTATGATAGAATGTCAGTTTGCAAAGTCTACAACCAGAATATGGCCAGCCAGATGCGTAGTGCTAGTAACCAATTGAGTGAGATTGAGAGCAGTTTGGTGGTGAACAAGTGTCCTAGCTACACAGTTCTTAGCATCATCAATATGACAGTTCTGGTTAACCAGAATAGTAAATTGGAATACTGAAGCTAGTAAGGAATTATGGCCTCTACTAGTGAGTTCTGAATTGAGAGCAAGGTTCTGGTGGGCGATAGATTAAAATGTTCAAAAATTATTCTTGTAGAGAAATCTGTAAACATAAACCCAGACTTTCTGCGCTCGTGCTAACTTATCAATATGAAAAACATAACACTGAAAGGTATTGTGGACAACAAAAGCTAGACTGCCCCCTCAACTTCCTTTCCCGTCTACCTGGTGAATGGTATTGTCCAGAGGAATCGCCATTGCTATGTCTCGATTGGAACACTCATTTAACTGAATTAAATTCCAGTTTGTTATTTTAGTAAACTCTAAATATCCAGAGCGTGTTTAGGGAGAGATCTAACATTAATAAGTACCCCCTGCAATTTGGTATTATTGCTATGATTTCTATGAGTGCCTATAATAACACTTGGGCTCCTTCTTACCGTAAGCAATTCATCATCCTGGGTAATAGTAATAGCCTGCCAACAAATGGCGCAGGATAGTGATTTCAACACTTTGACAGGGCTCAAGTTTATATTGCAACATCCGCTGAGTAAACAATGAGGCCTTATGGTCAAGGGGCAAAACTGGGAGCGTAGGCACATATGAGCTTGCTTTTTGCACATCCGCTATGCAGGTTTCCTTATTTGCATTTGCTCAGTCAAAGTCCTCTCTTCTGCTGTTGAAAGATTAGACCACTGACTGCCAAAATGGCAGCAGAAACAGGACAACAATGGCAGCAGAAGGAACTCACACCCAAAAGCCTAAATGGGCAAGGTGATGAAGGCAACAACACAACCCCTCTAGTTATTTAAAGAAATGAACAACACTCACATTGTAAGAACCCCAGAAGACTGTTATAAAAGTAACCCTGAGCCCCAAGTCATCAGTATAAACTATAACAACACACACTAAAAGTGAACGAGTACAGATGAATTAAACTCATTCCTTTGTGAATAGGAGTGAAGAAATGAATTAGCTCATGCTTCAGAGAAGGTATTCCCAAACATATTCTTCAAGGTAGTGGTGGCAGACAACCAGGATAATCACTACCCATTGGCTCTGGTTCATTTGGGGGGTGGGGGGCTTAGGTTCTCTAACTGGTAGCTGTGAGTCCTGCCATGCCTACAGATGTTAGGCAATTATCTGGAGCACACTACCCAGAAAGAAATGGAAGATACACCTCACCTGGATATATAAGGGTTGCCTGAGTGGGTGTGTCTGACCACATGGTCCACAACTGCCCAGGAGTGGAGTCAAGGAAGCCTGGAAATATGACACAGGCACTTGGAAAGAAATTAAAGGGCAAGGGGGCATGGGGAAACCAGCCCCTAAAACACCTACAGTCAAGGTTGATGGGGCAACTGAGGAGGCAGCCCTGAGTTTACCAGAGAAGACATTGCTGCTCTGGCAGACCTTCCTGAGCTTTCCAGATGGCAAGTTGAAGGTGGGCAGACCAGGAAAGAGTTCTGTGCAGCACATAAGGAGTGCCCAACTCTGGAGGGCTTTAGGGGGCAAGCTAAGTCCCAAGCAGCTGGTGACACCTATGGAGATCATCTTATCTACTAGGAGAATGGCCTCCGATATAGTGAGTCTAAGGTTCCTGTACCTCGAGCAACCTCGAGTGTTGGTGGTCCCCCTGTGCTACTAGGCCTTCCTACTGGAGCTGGCTCACAGCATACTCCTGGATGGACATCTGGAGCAAGGCAAGCACTTTGCCAGGCTTGACACCCACTTTTATTGGTCCCAGATGAAGATAAGCTCAGATGCATTCTGTAATTCATGCCCCACCTGCCAGGCCAGTGGATAAACAGGGCAAAGGTTCAAGGCTCTCCAGGTTCCCTTACTTGTTGTTGACACACCCTTTGAAAGGGTGGACATCAACAGTGGTGGACCCTTGACTTCATAAATGCTGTAGACAACAGGTTTATCCTAGTTCAGGTGGATCATGTCACCCGGTACCTACAGGCCATACTTCTGAGGTCTGTGTCTGCTGCTGCAGTCTCTAGGGCCCTGATAGGGAATTGTATCTGAGTGGGGTACCCCAAGGAAGTGGTGTTTGACAAGAGTATGAACTTCATGTCTGCTACATGATGCTCATATAGTGTGATATAATATACAAGTTCTCCACACCCTAAAACCCTCAGGCAAATAGGATTGTTAAAATATTCAGCAAGACATTCAAGGGCATGATCATGGGCCTAGCTGAGCTCCTGAACCAGATGTGGGATGTCCTCTTACTATGTCTGCCCTTTGCCTACAGGCAGGTACCTCAGAAACGAGTTGGGGTTTGTCCATTTAAGTTCCTCTATTATCACCCTGTAGGGGGATCTCTCCATCTGGTGAAGGAGCAAGCTTCCAGATAGCCTCCCAGGATGTAGTCAGCTGGGTTTTAGGAACCAGACACAAACATTCTAGAAGAAGGCTTCTGAGAACCTAGAAGCTATCCAGGAAGCCATGAAACTCTGGTATGACCAGAAGGCCACTTTGGTGCAGTTTCAGCATGACCGAAATTGTGGGTAATGAAGCCAGTGGAGCCCAGGGCTTCAAGACCATTGGTCAGGGCCTTATGAGGTGAAGGCAAAAAAGGAAGAGGCACATAACTAGTACACATCACGGGTACTGAGGGGCTCCTTGCTACCCTTCAGAGATTAGTAAACAGGGTACTGGCTAGGACGGAGGCCTTCAGTGCTGCCTACCTGGAAGATATGGCTGTCAATAGTAGCAGCTGGGAGGACCAGCAGTACAACCTTCAGTAGGTGCTTCAGGCACTGCAACAGGCAGGCCTGACTATCAATACCAACAAGTGCCAAATAGGACAGTGAACTGTGGTGTATTTGGGAAACCTGGTGGGTGGGGCAAGGTGCACACCCTCCCAGCCAAGACAGAGACTAGCCTAGCCTGAAGACCCCCCTAAAACCCAGCCAAACATGAGGGCCTTCCAGGGCCTCCCTGGAAATTATGGGATGTTTGTCAAAGGGTATGGCAACATTGTTGCCCCCCTTGACTGATCTGACTTCTAAGACGAAGTCGAACAAGATGATATGGACAGAGGCCTGCTAGTAAGCCTTGAACACTCTTAAGGAGGCAATGTGTATAGCACCTGTACTCAATGCTCCTAACTTCTCCAAAGAATTTATAGTGCAGATTGATGCTTCAGAGCATGGCATAGGAGCTGTACTGTCACACTTAAATGAGGAGGGCCTAGACCAAACTGCAGTCTTCATGAATAGGACCCTTGACCCTTCTTAGGCAGGTTGCTCCCCACGCCGCACAGCACCACCTGTACGTCCTGCCCTTCAGACCCAGCTGCCGTTGCTGAGGAGAGTTCGAGGCCCTCCTTCACCCACAGGCTGCCACCTGCGCCTCATCCCTGGTGGCCAGTGGTAGGCAGTAGGTAGGTTTGTCTCACTGTAATTGTAGTGATACTTATTTTTTTTTGTAATTGTATTGCCTTATTTGTATGCTGTTTCTTCCTCCTTGTTCCCCGTTTCTAACTCTGTGCCCTGTGCCCATCTGCCTTCTGTTTCCTCGTAACTGTATTGCCTTAATTGTTTGCTGTTTCTTTCTCCTTGTTCCCCGTTTCTAACTCTGTGCCCTTTGCCTTCTGTTTCCTTCGTAATTGTATTGCCTTATTGTTTAGTGCTTCTTCCTCCTTGTTACTCCCGTTTTTTTTTCTGTGTCATGTGTCCTTTGCCCTTTTGCCTTCTGTTCCTTTGCCGTTCCTGCCCCCGTTTTCCCACCGCTGCGTCCCCTGCGGCCCCCCCCCCGCTCACCGGTTCGTCCGCTCCCTCCTCCCAGCTGCCTCCTCCCTCCCACCTCCCCTTCTTATGGCGGCCGGGCGCAGCGGGCACGCCGCTGGTGTGCTGCTGGCACGCCTAATGCAAAAAGAACTATTGATGGACAGAATGCAGAACAATGTCAGACATTCACCCCAGTACAGAGATCTGGGCCTAAATCCATCGTTTTTTTGCTCACCATGCCATTCCAGTTTGGACCCAGCCATATGCAAATCAGTCTTGACCCTGTGCCCAATGGGAACAGTCCAGCCTGAACTGCCAGGCCAGGTTCTCCCTGGACTGGAGACAAGCATCCTAGGACCGGTTTCGGGGTTTCACCCCTCTTCAGCCAGGATAGCTTGATTCCAGTGGCATGGAGAGCACGGGACTCATGTCTGAGCATACCCGTCCCACTCGGGGTGACAAATGCAAAAAGAACTATTGATGGACAGAATGCAGAACAATGTCAGATATTCACCCCAGTACAGAGATCTGGGCCTAAATCCATCGGTTTTTTGCTCACCATGCCATTCCAGTTTGGACCCAGCCATATGCAAATCAGTCTTGACCCTGTGCCCAATGGGAACAGTCCAGCCTGAACTGCCAGGCCAGGTCCTCCCTGGACTGAAAACAAGCATCCTAGGACCGGTTTCGGGGATTCACCCCTCTTCAGCCAGGATAGCTAGATTCCAATGGCATGGAGAGCACGGGACTCACGTCTGAGCATACCCGTCCCACTCGGGGTGACAAATGCAAAAAGAACTATTGATGGACAGAATGCAGAACAATGTCAGACATTCACCCCAGTACAGAGATCTGGGCCTAAATCCATCGTTTTTTTGCTCACCATGCCATTCCAGTTTGGACCCAGCCATATGCAAATCAGTCTTGACCCTGTGCCCAATGGGAACAGTCCAGCCCGAACTGCCAGGCCAGGTCCTCCCTGGACTGGAAACAAGCATCCTAGGACCGTTTTCGGGGTTTCACCCCTCTTCAGCCAGGATAGCTTGATTCCAGTGGCATGGAGAGCACCGGACTCACGTCTGAGCATACCCGTCCCACTCGGGGTGACAAATGCAAAAAGAACTATTGATGGACAGAATTCAGAACAATGTCAGACATTCGCCCCAGTACAGAGATCTGGGCGTAAATCCATTGTTTTTTTGCTCACCATGCCATTCCAGTTTGGTCCCAGCCATATGCAAATCAGTCTTGACCCTGTGCCCAATGGGAACAGTCCAGCCCGAACTGCCAGGCCAGGTCCTCCCTGGACTGGAAACAAGCATCCTAGGACCGGTTTCGGGGTTTCACCCCTCTTCAGCCAGGATAGCTTGATTCCAGTGGCATGGAGAGCACGAGACTCACGTCTGAGCATACCCATCCCACTCGGGGTGACAAATGCAAAAAGAACTATTGATGGACAGAATGCAGAACAATGTCAAGCCCGCTGCGCCGTCCGAGCCTGGACCGCGCCCAGTGCCAGAACCCCAGGCCCCCGCGAACGCCACGATGTCCAACACCACTATGATGCCAGCACCCTCCACGCACTCAACACATGGACGATCACACACCTGCTTCCTGGCCCCCCAAATTGCACCCAAGGACCCTTCACCTGCCGGGACTGCAGCTCCACCAGCATCCGATCCGCTAAGCCACCCACCGTGAAGGAACACACCACCTCAGATGCATCCTTCTCAACACCCGCTCCTCCCGCAAACACGCCATTGAACTCTGGGACCTACTCGACTCAACCTCCCCCGACGTCACCTTTCTGATTGAGACCTGGCTGAACCCCTCCTCGGCACCCAACATCGCCATAGCCATCCCGGACGGCTACAAGATCACCCGCAGGGACCGCACCAACGGGGTAGGAGGAGGAATCGCCATCGTCCACAGGAACACTCTCATAGTCACGACCAACACCGACGACACCCTCAGCACCGCCGAACACATGCACTTCCAGATCCACACCGATCCCAACATCACCCTCAGAGGAACCCTCGTCTACAGACCCCCCAGACCCCGACCACAATTCAGTGATTCCATCGCCGACTTCGTCAGTACACTTGCCCTCGCCTCCACAGACTACATGCTTCTCAGGGACCTGAACATCCACATCGAGAACAACAACGACTGCAACTCCACCACCCTGATCGCCAACCTCGCCAACCTCGGACTCAGACAACTCGTCACAATGCCCACCCACTCTGCAGGCCACACGCTTGACCCCATCTTCTCTGCAAGCTCCCACGTTTGCTTGAACCACACCACCAAACTCTATGTCAAGACTCTACGTCGTCTCTTACCTTTAGGTGTTTTCAGAGACGTAGTAAATTTTGCGGGGACGCAATGGACCAACTTCCCTAACAACTAATTTAAAGCTTGTAAATCTTTTACTTATTACAAGATAAAAGTTAGCAATCTGGGAGGAGGGCCGGATACTGGACGTGATGACGTGTTCAGTTGTCGACCTGCGAAAACAAGCACAACTATTTCTAAAATCTGCTATGCAAGAGTTATCAACTGACTTGTCATTAGACTTTCTCAATTGAATCCACCACACTCATGTAACTACAAGGCCTACCTGCGAAACAACTCTTGTCAGGTTTACGTCCTAGTATTTTCTTGTCTTTTGCGTTGATGAAGTAGTAGATGGGAATCAGGCGGTTTTTTAGAGATGGTAGATTTTCCCTTGCAATGGTGTCTTGCTGGAGCTAAAAGATACAAACACTGAATTAAGCCTAAAACTTAATTAATAAATTTGAAGTTTTTTTCTTTTTAGCCTCTTTCTTCTACTTACTCTATTTTATCTGGCGTTGCTAATTCAATGTTCTTCTTAGTAACTTCTGCGCCTGTATGTACCCTTCATTATAAGTCTCAAAGACAATAATTATATATATCTCTTCAAACACTCGCTTTTTTTGTTGTCTGGTAAATTTTGGCACAAAATACAAATAACATGCGATGCTACAATTTACATTGATATAAACATATTATCCTTGGTGTAATTGTCGGTTTCCTGTTTTGCAAAAGTATCCTTTTTATTTCTTCTTGAAATTTCCAAAAATAGTTTTAGATTGTTCAAATGGCCTTTCTTGCGTAGGGCGCCTTTAAATACTAAAATTCACTTATCTCCTTCTCTTTGTTTTCCTTCGTAGGTCCTGCCGCCGAGGAAAAAGAAGACTTCAGGAGCGGAAGACCGGAGCTGCCGAAAATCTGCATTAGAAGATGTCCAGGTAAGTGGCTGCGAACTTCCATGCCGGGAACCTCAGACGCGATCCTTCTTGGGGAACAAACAGAAGGCAAAGCGCCTTCCAGAACGCTGGGTGCGATTTAAATAGTCAACCACACCCAAGCGCTCAATACGCACAGACGCTTGCATGCTCCGTTACGTTTTACGGGCGGTGCGTTGCGGGCTCAATCAAGCTTGACAAACCCTTTTGATTCTTTCTACAGAAGCGCACAGATCAACTACCAAACGATTATTCTATACTACAGTGTATTCATTCTGTTGTGATCACGAAGCAAAATATCTATTCATCAATTATTGTAAAAGAAAAAACATACGCGCAACAATAGTTTTGTCCTATTAACATCTGGCATAATGCATGATTCACAAATAAGTTACACCAAACGTTAAACACAATGCTAATCACTGAAAGGAAGTGCTGGAGCACGGGAAAGGGGTGGGCTTTTTATAAACAAGAGGTATATGAAGTATTCTATGTATGAGGTGTGAGACCAGCACTACAACCCCAGTTGTCTTTCTACTGGACCGACCATCGCTGCATCCACTTCACCTTCCGGAAACCCACCACACACCACCACACCCAACAGACCCCCCGCCGCAGCTGGAGCAAGTCACCGAAGACAATAAGATTAGTAAAATTATTGAAGGATTAGAAGAAAATAGCATGGCTGATAAGACTACTGGCCCCACACAGGATGGGCAGGAGGACCTGAGAGTGATGAGGAAGGCCTCGGCTCAGATGCCTGTCTTAAATCACTTTGATATACTCTCTACTGAGATGTTTGAGCAAATCGCTGCTGGGGTCTCTTCCGGCTCATCTTTAGACCCTCTTCCACATAGGGTCTGGAAAGCATTTGGATCTGAACTATTTCCTCCACTTAGACAGCTGTGTAATCAATCCCTGCACAGTGGGATGGTTCCCTCCTGCTGGAAGCAAGCGGTTGTATCCCCCCTATTGAAGAAGCCTTCACTTGATCCGGCGTGTCTTAAAAACTACAGGCCTATTTCACTCCTTCCATAGCCAGTAAAGATCATTGAGTGTCATGTGAGCAGGGCACTTTTCCAATTCCTAGAGGCAAATGATCTACTGGATGAGGTTCAGTTTGGATTCCGCCTGTGACATGGGACAGAGAGTGCCCTGTTGACCGTTTTGGATGATCTTCGTTTGCGTGCAGACAAGGGTCAACATGCCATCTTGATCCTATTAGACCTGTCTGCCGCATTCGACACGGTCAATCATAAGGTCCTCCTGGAGCAGTTGGAAGGAGTGGGGGTAGTTGGTCTGGCACAGAAATGGCTTCCTTCACATCTATCTGATAGAAGTCAGGCCGTGGCTCTCGGTCCAAGTTCACCAAAATCCATCATGGTGTGCCGCAGGGTTCTGCAATAAGCCCCATTCTGTTTAATGTCTACATGCACCCCCTGGTGGATATTATTAAATCTTATGGCATAGGCCTGGTAAACTATGCAGATGACACCCAGTTGATCTTATCACAGGAGGGAGAACAGTCATCTTCTTTGTAGAACTTTCATGTATGTATGCAGTATGTGGTCTATTGGTTAAGAAACAACTCTCTGCAATTGTTAGAAATGGGATCTCTGGTTGGCTAAGGCTTGCGTCAAAGCCAGGCAGAGACCACCACTCTAAGTCAGGGCGGGGGAGTTACACGCCAAATATAACCCCTGCTCACCCCCTTGGTAGCTTGGCACGAGTAGTCAGGCTTATCCCGGAGGCAATGTGTAAAGCGTTTGCGCGCGCACACAGCAACAACACCCTAGGCCCACCACAAAAGAAACTCCACACCAGGTTATATATAAAAAATAGCCTTTGTATTATAATAAACACATTAGATGATACTCACATACTTTACACGGTGCCAACTGGCACTGGGCAGAATTTTACAGGGGACTATTTACACAAGACTGGGCCACCTGGACCACTGTCAGAATTAGCACAAATCACCAATGGTAAATGTAGAACATATACCAACTGTAACACAAATTATAACGGTAGAGCACAACCAGTAACAACTGGTGCAATAATGACCTCAGCATTATCACAATGGAATCAAGTATAAAACCTATCCTGTATACATCACAGGGGCATAAACACATTACGTAATCTCTCACAAGTCTAACGCATTAGACCCTACCTCCTAAGTATAATTACACTAGGGGCGTACATAACACAGGGAAGTATACTCTCCCTAACATAAACCTAAACAGGTAAAACAACCTCCTATGCAGAAATCATATCTAGAGGTATAAAACACAGGGTGCGCAAAACATACTACACACGGTACATTTCCTAACACCCCACGCATTAACACAGGGTGCGCAAAACATACTACATACGGTACATTTCATAACACCCCAAAGCATTAAAACACAATGGTACTTCAATCACATTAGGGTCCAGGTTGCGCCAGAACCTAAACGTAGCAGCTGCCCACTACTTGCTGGGCAGCTGGGGACAAGAACAGGGCCTGAACGCGGCAGCTGGCACTAAGTGCTGCGCAGCTGTGGAAGTTAAATATGAGGCATGAGCTCTCAATGGTCCTGGAAACCAATGTGCCCCACGTTGGAGCCATCTGGCTCAGAAAACAAACATGTCCCCATGGAGCGCACAGGCTCCTGAAATCAATATGTGTCAACACAGAAAAGAACTTGCACCAAAGCACTATGGAGCGCACTGGCGTTTTCAATAAAATATGCCCCCGATGCAGTCACGCACTAAAAATAACTGGACCCCCAGCGTTGGAGCCATGTAGGCTCTGAAAACAATTATGTCCCCCAGCACTGGGGAGCCACACGGGGCTCTTAGAATAAACATGCCCCGTCGTTGGAGTGGCTCGCTCCCTGGCGGGACCACTCAGTCCTATTTGTCCAACACCGCCACGGTCTGCACAACCCAAGCTCCAATGGAGCCCCCCAGCCGTCTAAACTCACCGGCTCTCTTCTTCACCCGGTCCCTCTTCTGGGACCGGGGCTTCCAACTAACGCCGCCCATCTCGCGCTTCTCACGGGGCTCCGGAGGCTCCCAGCCACTCAAGGGAACCCCGCTGGGACGCGAGGCAGCTCCCGGCATAGCTCTTCACCTGGGTCCTCTCCTAGGGCCCAGGACTTCTCTTCGCATCGCCCGGTCCGCTCTCTTGGGACCGGGGCTTCTCCGTGGGCGGCAGCGGCGTGCGCGGGACTTCCTTCTCAAAACCGGAAGTCCCGCCCGCTGTCAGGCATATCGTTGCCTGACTTCCGCCCGATCCGCGACTCGGTCCGCAGCGGTGATTCCAACAGCGGCAAATGAGGGGTAGGCTCCCTCGGTGGGGAAACAAAGTCAACAAGCGGGGTGGGTACCCGCAAGGGCTCACATCAGCGGGGTGGTCACCCGCTTCAATCCATCCAGTAAACAAAGATGCAGGGTGGGCACCTGCTCACAAAAAGCTAAAAATAAGCGGGGTGGGCACCCGCAAGGCCGGCATCACGGGGAAATCCCTCAGCTGGGGATTCCCTCTCTCTCCCGGGAAGCAGCGCAGCGCTGCAAGGCCTCAGCGCCCTTCCTAAAATATAGGGCCAAATCAAAGCAAAAGCGCTCCCAGGCGCTAGAAGAATGCAAAAGTCCATGAGTAAACAGAATAAGTCCTTTAGGAAGTAAGGGGCAATTCAGGGCAAGGCTTTCAGGGCAAGGACAGTCTCCCAGCTATCCTCAGGCCAGGCAGGAGGGTCCAAAAGAAGTCCTCCAGCATCCAGAGCATCCAGGGGCTGGGCAGGGCCCAGGGAGGCAAGCCTTCCCCTGGGCCCCAGCAGCAGCACGCCCCTGGTAGATTCAAGACAGAACAAGAACAAGAACATTTTCATGGGGTCATAGCCCCTCTTTTATACACAAAATCCATTGTCTCCAAAGGTGCAGGGAAGGGGCGAACCAGATGCAACTGGTTCCTGAGCACTTTGTTTTGCTCAGCCCCTCTTCCTATTCACAGGACAGGCCAGGGACATCAGACGCACCACAGGGGGTGGAGCCAGCATTGTGGAGGGAAAGCCCAGCCCTATTCAGGTCCCAGGTGTACTCCTCCCTGCCATCAACATGCAGATCCCTCCATTCACCACCGGGGCAGACCCATCCTGACTCCTGGAGCAAGGCACACCAGCCAATCACAAGCCAGACAGTCCCTTCACATTTATTACACAGATATGCCAGCTCCTAGAAGTGGCACTTCTACACTAGACACAGTAACGCCGCACACATCATCGCGCAGCATTCAATCTCACGAGTTCGCACATACCAAACTCGACCTTGCACTCCTCTCACATCAGGACTTAACACGGTCACTCAGATCCCCCATGCATTCCTATGGGACGGCAGGTCAGTCTCACTAAAACATACACAGAGCACACGCACTTTCCACTTGGACACAGTGTAAAAGCGCCTAGAGGCCTAAAACCACTAATACAACATAGGAAAAAGGCTAGGATAAATGGAAAAAGTTTTAGGGGTGAACTTGCCAGAAGGGCCAAGTCCAACAGCAATTTAATGCAGATAAAACTGATATCCTCTGTACTGAGGGTGGGAGAGTGTCCTATTCCCTTCCGGTCAACTTCTGGCCCATTCCTGCTGACCCCCATTGCGACCATCATAGGCAGTCCGCAATCTGGGAGTTACATTTAATGAGAAACTGACCTTGGAAACACACGTCAATAAAATTATGGGGACCTATCTCTCTCTTGTTAGGACTCTGAGGAAGATTCTCCCTCAGCTCCCTGCTCAAACACGCCCCTTGGTATTTAGGAGCGTGATTTTGAGCCGGTTGGATTATTGTAATTCACTACTGCTGGAATCCCCTATGTTTCTGACTGGGAGACTGCAGAGAATTCAGAATATGGCAGCCAAGTTGGCTCTGACGCGCCCCCGTCAATCCTCTTCCACTCAGGACCTTGCGGAGCTGCACTGGCTTCCCATAGCACAGAGGATCCATTTTAAATCCCTCTGTGTTGTGTTTAAGGCACTGCATGGTCTGGGTCCCATATCACTGCAGAGTAAATTCTGCTGGTATGCCCCTCCCCGTTGCCTTCGGTCCTCTACAGCTTACTGGGTGAAAGTACCCCGGACTAGAAGAGCTAAGCTGGGGGGACAAGCTTTCAGTGTTGCCACTGCAAGACTTTGGAACAAACTACCCCTAGAGTTGCGACAGATGAAAGATCTTTTATCTTTTCATAAACAAATTAAAACCTGTCTCTTTCCCAAAATTTAACATCATCCTCCTCATGCTATAGTCATGTTACTGTCTTTTCCCTCTTTAGCGCCAGGATGCTCGATGGGTTGCAGTGCGCTCTATAAATTCCTTTTACATTACATTACATTACAGCTAACCCATACCCCCGCCCGGAGCCCACCCGCTGACCCCACCGACCCCGACTCAGCCGCCCACAACCTCAGACAATTGATCAACGACTGCGCCAACACCCTCGCCCCGATCAAGAAACCCTCCAACAGATACACCAGCAAGAAAGCCAACTGGTTTACTGAAGACCTCCAGGCCTCCAAGCAAACCTGCCGAAAGCTAAAGAAGAAATGGCACCGTGAACAGACATCGAACAGCTACGCAGCCGACAAGAACACCACCCGCAGACACCATCACATCATCAGATCCGCCCAAAGGGCCTCCTTCAAAGACCGCCTAGACAACAATGCACACAACAGCAAAGAGCTCTTAAACATTGTGAAGGAACTCTCCAACCCCACCTCCAACACCAACGACATCCCACCTTCGCAAGACCTGTGCGACTCCCTTGCCACCTTCTTCCATCGCAAGATCGCAGATATCCACAACAGCTTCAACGCCATGACCGTCCGGACAACCACTGAGACCTCCGTCCCCACGGCCACCATCCACACCGACCCCCTGCCCTCCTGGACCAACATAAATGACGACGACACCATAAAAATCATTAACACCATCCACTCCGGATCGCCGTCAGACCCATGCCCTCTTCAAAAAAGCCAGCAACCACCATCGCACCCCACCTCTGGAAAGCCATCAACATCTCCTTCGAGACAGCTACCTTCCCAGAGAGCTGGAAGCACGCCGAGATCAACGCCTTACTCAAAAAACCCATGGCTGACCCCAAGGACGTCAAGAACTTCCGGCCCATCTCCCTGCTCCCGTTCCCAGTGAAGGTCATCGAGAAGACTGTCAACAGACAACTGACCCGCTACCTCGAGGAGAACAGCAACCTAGACCCGTCCCAGTCCAGGTTCCGCAGAAACCACAGCACTGAAACTGCCCTCATCGCCTCCACCGAGGACATCAGGACCCTGCTGGACAACGGAGAAACCGCAGCCCTCATCCTCCTGGACCTGTCAGCTGCCTTTGACACTGTCTGCCACCGCACCCTAAGCACACACCTCCACGATGCTGGGATCCGAGACAAGGCTCTGGACTGGACCACCTCCTTCCTCTCCGGCAGAACCCAGAGCGTCCACCTCCCCCCTTTCTGCTCCGAAGCCACCGAGATCCTCTGCGGCATACCCCAGGGCTCATCCCTCAGCCCAACATTGTTCAACATCTACATGGCACCGCTCACCTACGTCGCCGACTGCATGACCTCAACATCATCTCCTACGCCGATGACACCCAGCTGATCCTCTCCCTCACCAAGGACCACCTCACCGCCAAAATCAACCTCCACGAAGGAATGAAAGGCCTCACAGTTAAGTAGTGCGCTTTACAAATATTCTGACTGATTGACAGGAGATTTCTTCCCAGGGAACAGAGGTGGAGTACTATTGAGAGAGAGACTTTTGCTGTGCTCTAGGTATTGAAGAAGCTGAGAAAATACCTGTTTATGACTCACTTCCAATTTTAAATGGACCACAGGCTCATGCAATTGAGAGGTTAGAATCCCAAACTGTTGAGGTTGTCCATCTCCCTCCTTTACTGTGAAACACCACCCTGGGTCAGACCACTGCAAAGCTGATGGTTCTTCTGCTTTAGTGATGAGAATTCCGAGGAGGCTGGGTGTTAGAAATGGGGGTCTCTAGTTGGCAATGGTTTGCACCTTTGTCCAAATAGGGCCCCTTCCTTCTAGTCAGGATAAGAGGGATACACGACTGAAATAACCCCCTGCTCACCCCATTGGTAGCTTGGCACAAGCAGTCAGGGTTATCGCAGAAGCAGTGTGGAAAACATTTGCACAAATCCAAGAGTAATACCATGAAAACATTACAAAAGGACACCACAACAGTTTTAGAAAAATAACCAATATTTATCTGTGTGAACAAGACTAAAACGATAAACGATCAACATGCATTACTTAAAAATATGCACTTTGCAAGAATGCTTTAAAATGCAGTTCCTTGAAGCTGGTAGCTCAGTCCGGGGCTACCGCAGTGCTGAAAACAGCATAATCCAACAGTTCTGGCCAACCATGACGGTGTGGACCAGAATTAATGTCAGCAGACTTGTAAACAGTACCTTTGGTTCCAGCCGACCATGTTTTTTGCGGGCCGGGTGTGGCAACCATTTACTACGGATATGAAGTGTAGCGATGTTGCGTGCGGTGCCCTCAAGTAGCTGTATAGGCAACGGCTCAGTGACAGCTGCCCTGTGCTGTCAGTGAGACCAGGGCTCCAGTGTGGAGTGAGGCAGTGCTTGTTGCTGTGCTGACAGGTCACAGTGCAAGAGGCAGTGCTGGGTGATGGGAGCTGGTGTTGGTCGGCCCAGACTGCAGTGTGGGATGGGACAGTGTGTCGTGTGACTTACGAGTGGTGCCCCCAAACCTCGGTGCGGTCATGGGTGTTGAAGTCAGCAGGCAGCAATGTTGCTGGTGCGACCAGGGCAACGGAGTGAAGGGATGTGGTGCCGAGTGCGGTGCCTACAGGTCACGGTGCAAGCAGCATCTCGGTGGCGGGGGCCATCGTCATTGTCGATGAGACCAGGGTTGCTGTGCAAAGTATGATGGCGCCCTCTGCAGTGCCTTCAGGGCAAGGAGCCAGCAGCGATGTCGCTGATGGTGCTGACTGCTTTCCCCTTCTGTGGCAACTGAAACCCACGGTTCCAGAGGCTGTACCTAGAGGTAAGTGAAGTCTTTGCTGTCCCTGAGACTTTGTGAATAGGAGTCAATCTCTATTTCAAGCCCTTGGAGATACTCAGCAACAAGTACAGAAAGTTCAGCAAAAGGGCTGTAGTCCTCCTGGCAGTTCTTCCAGGTCTTTTTCTTGACAGGTTCGCTGATCCAAGCCAAGCAAGTTCTAAAGTTCTTGGGTCGGGCCCCAATGTTTATATTCAGTTTCTCTCTGTTCTCTTGGGCAGAGTGTCCGTGCTCAGCCCAAACCGGTACGGACCTCTCTGGTCCAGCTTCCTGGTAGGAGGTGGAGACGGCACTGTCCAAGGCACACCAGGCCCATTCAGGCGCAAGGAAATCACCTCCCACTGCTCTAAATGTAGCCCAGGTCTATTCAGCCCAGCCCTGACTCACCTAGGAAAGGCACGACACACCTCGACCCCACCGCAGTGGCTGTTTGAAGAAAATGCACATGCCCAGCCCCTGTCACTCCAAAGCCAGACAGTCAATCCACAATGCAGCAGAGGCACACAGGATGGCTAAGCAGAAAAATACCTACTTTCTAAAAGTGGTATTTTCAAACAGAGAACATAAAAATCATCTTTACTAAATTCTACATTGTGAGTTCAGACATACTAAACTTATATTCTCTATCTTGTCCCAATGGGAAGATAAACTCGTAAAAGTTTACAGAGTATTACCCATTCTATCCTATGGGACTGATAGCCTTTCAACAGTGAAAAACGAAATATACTGCATTTCACTATCAGGTCATGTCACACAAACAAGTACATGTCCTACCTTTCACATACACTGCACCCTGCCCATAGGGGTACTTTGGGCCTACCTTAGGGGTGACTCGCATGTAATAAAAGGGAAAGATAGAGCTTGAAAAGTGGGTGCACTTGCCAAGTCGACATGGCAGTGAAAACTGCGCGCAGACACTGCATTGGCAAGTCTGAGAACCCTTTGAGAGGCTACTCGGGTGGGTGGTACAATCAGTGCTGCAGGCCCATTAGGAGCATTACATTTACAGGCCCTGGCACTCTCAGTGCACTTTACTTGGTATTTACAAGTAAATCATATATGCCAATCATGAAAACACCAATCCATTATACAATTTACAGTAGGAGCACTTGCACTTTCACACTGGACAGCAGTGAGAAAGCGCGCAGAGACACTAAGCCAACAAAAACAGAGTAAGAACAGGGGAGTCAGGAAGCAAAAAGAAATGGGAAACACACCAAAAAATGCCAGGTCTAACACTGGGTAGTTCTCTCCACTTTCAGCTGGGTAAAGTGCATGTTACACCTGTTACCCTTAGGATGGTTTTACCTCAAACGTTGTGCCTTCTCCCCTGCTGTTTTGCTTAATTTGTTTTTGTTGTCCATAGGACTGTGCACTTTAGCACTGCTAACCAGTGCAAAAGTGCTTGTGCTCACTCCCTGACCCATGGTAAAAGTGTCTTGCACATGATTGGCATACTTAATTTACTTCTAAGTCCCTAGTAATGTGGTATGCACAGGACTGCTAAATTAAATGCTACTAATGGGCATACAACACTCATTATGTCACCCACCTAAGTAGTCTCTTAAAACATGTCTGAGGCCTGTCATTGTATGCTGTGTGCAGTTTCAAACATACAATTAGATTTGGCAAAAAAGCCCCTTGCCAGGCCTAAAACTTCCTTTTGAATACATATGTGTCACCCCTAAGGTAGGCCCTAAACAGCCCCTGGGGCAGGGTGCATTGTATTTTAAAAGTTGCACTTGTACGTTTACGTTTTACATGTCATGGTAGTGAAAAACTCACACATTTGTTTTTCACTACGAGAAGGTCTGCTTCTCCCATAGGATAACATTGAGTAATCATATTGCATTTAATAAGTGACAACTTTTGTTTCAAAGTAGACAGAAATCCCATGTTTTGTGTCTAAGGATTTGTAATTTAACACCCTCCATAACGGTAAAGTCGGTTTTAAGTTACAATTTATAAAATGCCACTTTTAGAAAGTTCAAAAAGAACAATTGCTGCACAATGTCAAACATTCACCCCAGTACCGAGATCTGGGCCTAAATCCATAGTTTTTTTGCTCCCCATGCCTTCCCAGTTCAGACCCAGCAATATGCAAATCAGTCTTGACCCTGTTCCCCTGGGGACAGCCCAGCCCGACCTGCCAAGCCAGGTCTTCTCTGGACTGGAAACAAGCACCCTGGGACCGGTTTTGGGGCATCACCCCACATTTTAGAAAGTTGCCATTTTCTTTTCCTAAATATTTGGTGCCTGCAGCTTGTTTCCTGGTTCACATGACTAGGGGCCCGATTCACAGAACTAACTTAAGACAAAATCCTAAACTTACTACCATTTTGGTATTCACAGAAGGCACTTACTCATTTTGGTATTCACAGAAGGCACTTACTCATTTCGGTATTCACAGAAGTTAGGAGTCCTAACTTTAGGACTCCTAAATGCCTTCTGTGAATACCGAAAGTCTTAAAATTAGGATTTTTCTCAGTTTAGTAGTAGTATAGTTAGGACTCCTAACTTTAGGACTCCTAAATGCCTTCTGTGAATACCGAAAGTCTTAAAATTAGGATTTTTCTCAATTTAGTAGTCCTAAGTTTAGGACTCCTAAGTTTAGGACTCCTAAATGCCTACTGTGAATACCGAAAGCCTTAAAATTACGATTTTTCTCAGTTTAGTAGTAGTATAGTTAGGACTCCTAACTTTAGGACTCCTAAATGCCTTCTGTGAATACCGAAAGTCTTAAAATTAGGATTTTTCTCAATTTAGTAGTCCTAAGTTTAGACTTAGGACTACTAAATTGAGAAAAATCCTAATTTTAAGACTTTCGGTATTCACAGAAGGCATTTAGGAGTCCTAAAGTTAGGAGTCCTAACTATACTACTACTAAACTGAGAAAAATCCTAATTTTAAGACTTTCGGTATTCACAAAAGGCATTTAGGAGTCCTAAAGTTAGGACTCCTAACTTCTGTGAATACCGAAATGAGTAAGTGCCTTCTGTGAATACCAAAATGAGTAAGTGCCTTCTGTGAATACCAAAATGGTAGTAAGTTTAGGATTTTGTCTTAAGTTAGTTCTGTGAATCGGGCCCCTGGTGTAGTTGGACTTTGTGTATTCCTCCCAGACAGGCGCACAATGGGGGACTAGGTGTTAGAAAGATGGTCCACCCTGAGGGAAGCGGAGCTGTGCACAGCCCCGCTTGCATTTAAAATAAGCTACCTCAGCCCACAAACAAAGAACTGCATTTTATGACCCCAGACATCCTGGGACCAGGGCAGGGAGGCAGGAAATTCCAGAGTCTTCTGTGGGTGGAATACTTCAGAAGATTCTTCCACTTCAAAGTTGGCACAATGTACTAAATTAGGACCATCAGACCCACTTTTCAGTTCACTTCTGGACCTGCGGAGGAATCTCAGAGAACTGCTCTGCTGCCTGGGGCCTGCTGTGACCTTCAGAAGGCTGCCCTGCTGCTTCAAGAGACTGCTCCGCTACCTTAAGCCTGCTCTGTGCACTCATAGGACTGCCCTGCTGCTTGAGACCAGCTTAGCTGCTTGATCCCAGCACTTCCAGAGAGACTCCAATGGTTTGTTTACTGGCTTCCTGATCAGAGTCTGATGATCTTGAACCCATATCTGCACCCAGCCTGAATGAATCCTGACCCTTCCATTGGTGACCCTCTAGGCCTTGATCCTTGAAAGTGGAGCTAAATGAGCCCCGATAGCCCACCCAAAGAAAAACATTTGACTTAGATAATTTTCAGCCAATAGTGTCCTGTGAACAAAGAAGAGGCTCGGACCTACCTGTTCACTGATCCACCTAAAGTGCATCGTGGTTGGCCTCCCTTTGTGCTTGCTCCCTGTTCAGCAGCCACTCCCAGAAGGTGTATTCAACCTTGTTGATCCATCATCAGCAACAGCTTGCAGCTTCACCTAACCAGAGAATTTTGATTTTTGCAAAGAGATTAAATCTGAGCGTAGAAATCTTCATTACATCTCCCTGATGATGACGTCTCCTCCTATAATACTACCGGCTGCCTTGACCCACTGAACTTTACCTTCTCAAACGTTCTTGTTCCCAAAATTTCTTGTAAGTTTGAAGGTAAGTGGAGATTGGGCCCCATTCACTTTGTGTATCGTTAACTCACTCCATAGCAGTCTGTCATAACTTTCAAATTTGCCCCAGGCCCCCTCGACTAGAGTTCCCCGGTTGCAGGTTTAAAAATCAATAACTCTGGTTCTATTGATTGTGTTTTTGTTTTTTTGGTGTTAAATGATTTATTACATTTTGCTCTATTTTTTTTAATTAGTGTGGGATTTTACTCGTGCTGTATGTTCACTTTATTAATGTTTAAATACTTTAGATATTACCTCTAAGTTAAGCCTTACAGCATTTGTGCCAAGCTATCATAGGGTTAAACACAGGTTAATTTAGTGACTTTTTTTATTTCACCCTGATAAGGATTGTGGCTTTTGCTTGAGATGGGGGTCACACAGGCAACCCAATTTCTTATATGCACGCTCTATGTGATCTAAGTTTTTATTATAGATGGAGCAAAATTATAGTCTGTTAATTCAAACACAAGATTACTTTTCGTACAGTGCACATCCTTAACTCAGGGATTTCAAGCTGATCTCATGGGATAATGAGGAAAAATGAGGCAAGGGAAATAAAACAATTGCCTATGCTCTCACAATTTGATCAAGCATGAATACGGGACTGGTTTCACATTTTACAGTTAAACCACTAGATGGATATCTCTTTCTCACTCTAGTTTTGCAATCAAATTTGTGGGTGGCAGAGAGGTGACATATGAAGGCTCAGCTCATTTTGGGAAGACAAGAGAATCTCAAACTGAGCCAGAGTCAGGCATGTAGTTTGAAGTTGGTTACAGCCTTCAGTGTTTTTCCCACCTTTATTGCATAATGGCAATTGAAGGGCCAAAGACGTAAGAAGGACATTATTTAACTATAACCAAACAGATTGGTGAAGCAAGAGTACCAACACTACAGTGCAGAATTCCTTGTTTGAAGGTTCATAACTTTTCCACTAATGGAGCAGAAATATATGTTCAAAAACTGATTGCCCCGGAGCACACAGTTATTAGTAACAAGGGGAAACTGCTAGTCACTATTAGGCCACAGTCAAATAGACTTCAGTTTAGGAAAATGGTTAAGACGTGGCTATTCCCCCCAAAATAATTCTGCTTCTGTCCCTGGATAACATATGACACATTCTCAGCGCCAGGACACCTCGGCATTTGTGCGCTCTACAAATACGATATATTCTTACTTACTTAGGGGCATATCAACAAGGGCTTTATCTCTGCTTTTTTGGCTTTAAAAGCCAAAAAAGGAGAGATAAAACTAGCGCCCTATCAACAACAGGGTGCTAACATGCAAATTTGCATGTTAGCACCCTTTTACTCTACGCTTCCCCTTGCATCTCTAATGAGATGCAAAGGGGGCGTTCCAGAGTAAAATAATAGGAGAAATGTCGCTAAGCGACATTTCTCCTATTATCAAGAATGTCGCTAACCCTGTTAGAGACAAAAAAAGCAGCGCTAACCGCGGTTAACGCTGCTTTTTTACGTCTGCTATTTTTCTGACTTAGCCATGATAGCCTATGGAAGGAGGATATCATGGCTAAGTTTGCCTTTCCCTATCAACAAGGTAACGTGAGATTATCGCTGGGTTTCCAGCGATAATCTCACGTTAGCCTGTTAGCGTGAGGATTTTTATCGCTATTGAGATAAGCGTTGCTAATAGCACGCTATCTCAGCGATAAAAATTCACGCTAGCCGGCGATAATTATCCTAGCGCTAAGTGCGCTTAGAGATAATTATCGCCGGTTGTTGTTGATATGCCCCTAACTGAGGATAGCAACTAAGGCACAGAATAACACAGTATTGTCACTTCTGTCTCTCTTCTGGAGAGTATGGGCTTACCTTAGAAAACAGTATGGAATGAAACCCTCAAAATAACTATGTGGCTCAGTGCACATCATGCACAAGCTTTCCTCCCCCAGCTTACACTCCCCTCCCAGTCCACCTATACCTTGTGGCCCTTCAGAACATTTCTTTGAAAGTACCCTTGTTCTAGGTGTCAATGTTATTTTGTTGTAGACATGAGTAATACAGACTGTACTTAAAATCATAATTTGTCAAGCTGGCAAAAAAAAATTGCATCTCTGCTTAATCTGTTTCAAATGTAATGAAACATGGTTCCTAAGTGAATTGTAAACTTTATGTTAGCAGCACGTAAATTATTGATTGTTGTTTAATTTATTAAAGACTAACAAATGGATTCAAAATCAAGAATCTGTATTTCATGCATTATTGTTTTACACAGAATAATATAACTTTGCCAGGTGAGCAATGTGATTAAAATTATTTGTATTTTCGGGGGGGCGTGGTCTGCCGAGCAGCAGAATGGCCGCTCTTTGAGTGCGCTCCGCCAGCTGGGTTAATAATCCTCTAATTATCCTGGCAAATGGTGTCGCTTCGAGCCTGAAACCGACATCCCTAACTCACTGACCCGTTGTGCACTGCTGCGGTGTGAGTGCCGAGCTCCGTGCAAGATTTGAAACGTCGGAATGAGGGGGCTGCTTGCTGCCTGCGTGGCCCCTGACCAATGAGACTGAGAAGGCCGGCGGTCCTGAAAATCTAGCCCGGGGCTGCGGTGGAGATATGGGCTTTGCTTTGACGGCAGAGATGTGGAGGCCCTGTATGGGCGGGACTGGATGCAAGCGATAGCTGAGACACAGAGGTGAGGCAGAGAAGTGCACAGCCTGTGATATCTGGCCCCACTTACTACTGGCAGACTGCTCTGACTGCGGTGAGGGGGAGCTCTGGCGTGACCGAGAGGGCCTGCTGTCACCATTTTGGAAATCCGCAATCGCAGAGGGGGTAGTTGCAGGCGCATAGGTGGAGAACTGCTCGACCCCCCTCCTTGCTGTGGTATCCTGCACATATTGCGGAGGCTGTGGCTCTGAAGTGGAAGCCAATTGCGTTGCTGCGAGGAGGAGTGCCCGCTGCTGAGTGCGTGGAGAAGGTTTGCGGCAGTTGTTGCAGAAGTGGGACGGTAAGGAGTGCACTCTTATGGCGCGTGGACCCGGAACACTGCTTTGCGGCACTGCTGTGCCATGGTCCCAGCAGCAGCGGTTATGCGATTGCCCTACTGCCCGTTTATTGTGCTGCAGAAGATTGGATGCTGCTGGTGTAAGCGAGGGGCCTGGGCCTACAGTCATTGAAGAGTCCTGTGGGCGAGATCCCTGTGGATGCTGTTGTGAACCTGCAGTCCCCTGCGTGGGGCCCCGGAATGACTCTGTGCGCTGCTGCCTGTGCTGGGCTTACCTGTCTGCGGTGTTTACTCTGCTCCCTGGTGGGGTCTGGGTGGGGACCCCCCTCTGTGGCCGGCGCGGTGCCGCAGCCTGCTGTCCTGCCTATTCTGCCATACCTGGTCTACGCTGGTGCCATAGACTACCACAGGTGACCAAGTGGGTACAGGCCCAATGCGCGATTGGGGAGTTGGTGTGAGCCTGGGCTGCAGCGGGTTGCGCTGCGTGCCTCGTGCTGGGCCGACTGCAGCGGGGAGATTGGTGGCAGGGAAGCCTGAAGTCATACTTGAGGCCGAGGACTCTGAAGCTGTTTTGGTCGCTACTGGACGCTGTCAGATAATGATTGCCTCATAATGGGCAAGCAAGATGCCAAACAACCGAAGCTGAATTTTGATAAGCGGTCTACGCGCTAAACTGAATCGCCCTCTGAAATGCAAACAGAAGAACAACAGGAGATGCACGCTGAAGATTGGGGAGAGGATCTGCGCACCCTCATGTTAGAAATGCGCTCTAGCCTGCGAAACATTGATTCTAAATTAGCTACCCAGAACACGCAGCTGGACTCGGTCAAAGCTCAAGTTAATTCCCATGACACTCGCCTAGATGCCTTGGAAAACCAGCAACCGAATTCCACGAATTCCAAGTGGAAACCAAAGAACAATTGTTGGATATGGATACACTTTTGGGAGTTATCCGCGCCAAGAATGATTATTTAGAAGCAAGGTCACGTAGAAATAACCCGACGCATTACTGGCATTCCAGAGACCACTGCAATTACCAAGATGGAAAACTACGTGACGGACCTTCTGCATGCTCTGTTTGACCCTCAGCTTTCCCCTGTCTTCGTGATGGAAAGGGCGCACAGATCCCTGGGCCAAAAGCTCCCGGTGGGCGCGCCGCCTAGACCGATACTGGCCAAATTGCTGAACTATCAGGATCGGGATAGTATATTGAGAATGGCGAGGGAAAAAGGCCAACTGTCCTATCAAGGTAACAATATATCATTCTATCCGGAATTTACCCTGGCTGTGCAGGCAGCGAGACGCAAATTCCTACAGGCCAAGCATATACTCCTTCAGGCGCAGATCCCTTACTCCTTGCTCTACCCTGTGAAATTAAAGGTTTCATATGATGGCACTGCGCACTACTTTACTGATGCAAAATCTGCCCTAAAGTTTGCCAAGCATATTGGAGGAAGGAAGGGTAAAGACCCTCGTGGACCAGAGGCATCAGCGTCTGGCCACGTTAGTGATAATGACTGATTTGGGGCACAATCTTTGCTGGACTAAGTGACTATCCAACATGACACCGAACTGTGTGGTAATCCTTTTAGATGCAATTGTGGGTTATTATGTTGTTTCTTCTTTATTAGTAGCTCTGCTTTGGGATGTCGGGGGAGGGGTTTGTAGCGTACACTGCAGAGCTCCCGGCCACCCTGTTCACTCAGGGATGATTGCTGATGCCACTACGCCCCCCATGGGAAGTTTACCTTATTGTTTCTGGAGATGGTTATGTATTAGTATGTTAGGGGGATAATTATGAAACCTGATTGGGGGGTTGGAGTGGGTGAGGGGTGGGGGGGTGGTGATTGTTTGTTTGTTTGACTACGAGATGTGGGCCACTGTACACACTTCATGCTTTGATGGTTAAGCTTGCTGAGTACCTGATTCTCGCTGCGGGACTCTGTCTCGATACACACACGCACAACCACTGAACTTGTTAACGTGGTACATTAGAGGGCTGAATGATTGTCGTAAGTCCAGGCTTGTTTATGCTTATTTTTCCAGGCATAATATTGACTTTTGTCTGCTGCAGGAGACACACTTAAATGCTGCACCGTCTCAGAGGTTGCGACATCGCAGGTGGGGACACAAGTACACGTCCATTTACTCCAATTACGCCAGAGGAGTAGCTGTGTTGATTCGACAGGGGGTGGATTGGTGCGAGAGGGAGGTGCACAGGGATCCTGAGGGGAGGTTTGTTATCATATGTGGAGTGTTGGGGGGCTACCCTGGTAATTGCAGCGATATATGGTCCTAATGCTGACTTCCCTGATTTTTTTCATGATGTATGGTCCAAGATTAAGGCAACAGGATGTGACACCGTGCTGTGGGGTGGAGATTTTAATGCCATCTTAGATGATGTCACAAATAGAAAGGGAGTGGTTCGCACCTTACACCCGGCTGCGAGCGCGGCACTGCAGTCCATAATCATGGATGGGAACCTAGTAGACATATGGCACAGTAGACACCCCCTGGTGCGGGAAGGTACATGTATATCAGATCATCACTGTGTGTGGTCCCGCCTGGACTTCTGGCTGGTCTACAGGGATGCTGCAGCCTAGACTGTCACCATGTCGCATTTGCCGCACACATTGTCAGATCACGCCCCATGCCTGCTACAGATGACACTCCCGGGGTCACTCCCCCGAGCGTTTTCCTGGCAGCTCCCACCACATACTAAGCTAAATGAAGCCATCAAGGAAGAGATACGGGGAGATATAACTGATTATTTTGCTAACAATGAGGGTTCGGTAGATACTGAAGCATCACTCTGGGAGGCTTTCAAGGTGGTGATTACAGGCCAGTGCATAGCGAGACAAGTGGGGGTGCTGAAGACCATCTGTAGCACGCTCACCTCCCTGGAGGCCCAGATTAAGGCACTAGAGGGTGTTTTTTACTCCATGAATGATCCCCACATAGCGCACAAATTAAAAGCTCTTCTGTTGGATTATGCAGGCACAGCACAAACCGAAATTCCTGGGCAAATATGCTGAAGCTCGTAGATACAGATACAGCGAAGGGGATAGGCCGGGTCGCACACTGGCTGGCATGATAAGACCATCTAAATCAGCGACGTTTGTCCATGAGATACGAAATTCGCAGGGAGACATGGTTAGAGGTCACATGGGGGTGTCTGGCGAGTTCTCTGCATTCTATTCTCGGCTATATACGACTACTCAGGGGACATGTACAGAAGAGCTGAATGCGTTCCTTGACACAATGGCACTGGTCTGGTTTAGCGATTCCTATAGGAAATATATGGACCTCCCATTCACAGTGAAAGATGTAGCACAGGTTATTAAAAGCCTGCCCCTAGGTAAGGCTCCTGGCCCTGACAGCCTGACCACATCTTTCAATAAGTCCTATGTCGAGGAGCCGGCGCCTCGCTTGTTGGAGGTTTATGGGGAGGCACTGGAAGTAGAGGTACTACCACAGTCCATGAGAGGGGCGACGATACTTACGCTCCTAAAACCTGGGAAATCGGAGGAGGAGCTGGACTCCTACCGTCCACTCTCTATGATAAATGCGGATGTCAAAATCTTCGCGAAACTACTTGCCAACAGGCTGCAGCCATTCCTGCCAATGATAGCACTTCCGGATCAATCGGAATTCATTCCGGGGAGATCGACATCTCACAATTTGTGAACGATATTTTCGGTACTGCATTACCTCCACAAAGACGAAAAGGTTGCGGTGGTGTTTTTGGATGCCACCAAAGCTTTTGATACACTTGAGTGGTCCTACCTATTCTCTATCATAAAGCGCATGGGATTTAGTCCGCTTTTTATAAACTGCATCCAGCTACTGTACACCTCACCCACGGCGCGTGTTCTGGTGAAAGGTTTGCTCTCAGACTCCTTTCCAATCTCACGAGGAACTAGACAGGGATGCTCATTATCCCCTCTACTTTTCGCAATTGCAATGGAGCCCCTAGCGGCTCGTATCAGGCAACACCATACTGCGAGAGGTATTGGTTTTAGTTCCCGTAATCTGCTCATATCCCTATATGCGGACGACGTTACGCTATACATCATAAACCCCGAAGACAATCTAGACCCGTTGCTGAGGGAATTTATTCACTTTGGTGGGCTTTCGGGTGTCTTTATCAATTGGGCCAAGTCTGTGATATTCCCGCTGACGGATAGTACCCCTCAAATAACGTCAGAATTCCCCTTATGCTGGGAGACTGTGGAGGTTAAGTATATAGGAATCTGGATCAGTCGAGATACGCAGGAGGTGTGGCGACTAATCTACGGCCAAACGATGATGTGGCTGGAGGACAAAGTAAAAATATGGGCTAGGCTGCCGCTGTCATTAGCTGGCAGGATAGCACTAGCCAAAATGGTCATCCTGCCAAAAGTTTTATATTTGTTTGTCAATATACCGATCCCACTCACCAGGCATTTTTTAAATACACTCAAATCCCACCTGCTCACGCTGGCGTGGGCCGGCAAGCAAGTCAGAGCTTCTTGGGATCTCCTAACTCTTCCACTGAGGCAGGGTGGCTTGGGGGCCCTGAAATGCAGCTTCATGCACTGTGTGCACAAGCACAGTTTCTGTATTATTGGGTGCACCGACCCCCTTCCAGCCGCACATAGCGGTCGAGGCTGACGTTATGGTCCCATCCCGCTTAAGGTAGTGCTGTATCAAAAGCCACGCCGCCCTTGTGGCGACATAGATTCTGCTGAGACTCTGTGCTGGGTGTGGGACGAACTGCGCAAGAGGGTGGGGATCCCGCTGCTTTATGCCCCATCCATTCCTCTATCGCAGAATCCAATGATGCCTTGTATACGGGACAGCATGAGTAAGACACTAGCTCAGAAAATGAATCTCCGGACGTTTGAGGACTTATATCCCGGGGATGAATTTAGACCTCTCCCAGCCGCGCTCGAGGGACAGGTAGTGCCATTTACCCAGATCTTTTTATATCATAGAAAACTCACGGCGTGTCGTTCTCTATGTGAGGACTTCCCGAGGGTGCTGCCGACCCGCCCTGCATTGGAAAACTTGCTGAAATTCCCATCCTCTCGAAAACTGGTTACCCGCCTATACACTCGCATGCAAGACACTGCCCTGATAGTAATGCCAAATTCTTTTAAACATTGGAATGATGAGCTAGACGCGCAATTGACCAAAGAGCAATGGGAATATTGTTGTGGGCAGCTCTCTGAGCTTTCCCCGAACTATAAGTTAAGATTGATTCACTTTAAATATTTGCATAGATATTATAGGACTCCGGTGAGCCTCCACCGTATGGGCCTTAGAGCAGAGAGTGATTATTGGAGATGTGGCCATGCTCCAGCTACATTTCTCCATATGGCGTGGCATTGCCCCAGGATAGCTGATTTCTAGGTGAAGATGATATACTGGGGGTGGCATCGGTTCCGTCTCCTGCGCTGGGTTTGTTAGGGTATGTAAAGGACACTCCGCCTAAGTTGCGTAGGCTGCATGCCCTTCTCCTTCTGTTTGCAAAGCATCGCTGTTTATTGGGGTAGGCGGTGGGTGCCCTCCATTAAAGAGTGGGTTAGAGACATCACATACGGACACACCCAGCTGAGTGCATTTTGGGAATTGATGCCACCCTCCTCCAGACCCCAAAACATTTGGGACCCGTTCTTGACTTGGAAGGCTAACTCACAAACAGCAGCTGAAGTAATGGATGTGGGTGCATCGTAGCCACCATTGCATTTGTGATACACTAGCATCTCACATTTCATCCCTGATATACAGTGCAGGAGACGCCATGCTGGGCAAATAAATGGGTGTGTATATTTGGAAATGACCCTCAGGTAACGCCGTGTAAGGCACTTTTATCTTTGTATTACTTCAGATAAAATGTGAGTACACTATGATGTTCAAGTTATACCATGTCTGCGGTTTGGGGAAGGTGGGTATGATGCAACCTATCATTCATATCATGTACGGAAGTGGCTTCATATGTATTTGATTCTCGACTGTTCAATATGAAACTGGCTTGTTGAATTGCCATGGCATTGTTAGTTTGAAATGACAATAAATAAAATTACAAAAAAAAAGAAAAATATTTGTATTTTCTGCTCTGATGTAGGAAACTGATATTTTATTTATTATTAGAACGTTGTAATGGATCATGTTATATGTATTGGTCATTTGTTGCTATTTTGAAGGCATTGAAGCTATTAATGTATTGTGATATTTTAATAACTCTTCAAGACATAAATCCATAAATCAGATGTTAAAGATGGCTGTAGAGATCTCACAATGCTTTCTTCTATGTCAGAGCTAATATCAGATGATGAAAATTAAAGCTGAGAATATTAAGCAAAAGAACCTGCAATGTGAAGCAGGTGTGTTAGTGGGAAGCTATTATGCCCTTAAATAGAAGCAATAAACATTAGTGCTTCCCTTTGAGCAACTTGGCTGGCAGTGATTACCAGCTTTCTTTACATGTTCATAATGCCTCCTTTTTAACCTCTCAATTGCTTAGGCACCCCTGCTCACTATCCAACCCTCCTCCTCAACATTTTTCTTGATTTTTGAAACACATCACACTTATTCCTTCATAAACTTATTCCCACAAAATATATCTAGGACAAATGTGCATCATTTTCCACCACATGTTGGGAATTCAAACAGTGCATGGTATTTGTGGATTCCCTTGAGGAAATCAGTGGCGGTTTCTCTATGAGGGCGCCGGGGCTCCGCCCTCGTTACAGTGCTAGATATGCAGCTCATAGTCATTTATAAAAAATGCCCATTTATTAGCTGCCAAAAATGCCATTAACTTAATGGCATTAACAACAGTTACTGCCAGTACTTGAACATGGGGCTGCGGGGCACTGTATACCCCACTCACCGATATCGCCGCTGTTAATGGATGTCACATGACTGACTAGTCTCATTCTCTCCCCTGCTCAAGAAGCCTAACCTTCGTGTTTTTGCTGGGCTGAGAACCTCAGAGCCCTGAAGGCTATGATGTCATCAGCTCGGCAAAGACCTAGCTGCAAGGCGTAGTCTCCACCCCCTGATGGCGTGAAGATAAAGTTAGCCCCGTACGTTTTGAATACAAGCCCGGGATCGCTAACCCTCCACGTCAATCAGAGAGAGTGGAGAGCTTGTCACCATACCCTTTCCCAACTCCTTACAGGGCGTGGGTGGGACCCCTCCCTGTGACGAGTTGGGAAAGGATGTGGCAAACTCGACCACCTCAGACGGCTTCCCGCGCATGAGTATGCACTCTGCGTGGGCTGTGGCAGTCCGAGTGGATTTTTTACTGCGTCAGGACTACTTACTAGACGGACTGCGTTTTAGAGCAGAGGCGGTCTGAAAACTCTGAATCATCATTACTGCCAGAACTGATTACTGCACAGTGCAATAGCTGCTTGCTTGCTGGCCCTTACAGCACTGGTTTTTGTTGCTGCCAGAGACTAGGCCGGACTGCCTGCTGACGTCTGAACTAACACGGTCAGTTCACCTGCATAGGTAAGTTAGACTTGAGATCTATTTTGTACAAAGTTTTATGATTGAATTTGTGTCTGCTTGAAGAGTCATGGCAGCGTGGATACGAGAGGTCTCATGTTTGTTGAAAGAACAGTTCAGCGAATGTTAGCGATTATAATGTTCTGTAAAAGCGCTTGTCTAAGAAGAAATTTGACTACCTGCTCTTTTAAAAAAAAAAAGAAAATTAAAAAAGAGCTTTCCGTGCAAGTGATGTTCACTGTGCTTTCCTTTATGGGGACTGTTCAGTGAAGGGCTGTTTAATAAATTTTTCTTTACAGACAGGGTTGTGTGAAATTTATATCTATTACTTTTCTGAAATGGCTAAATAGCAATATGCTAAACACATTACAAAACCCCAAATAAACAAATAAATTTTGCTTCGGTTTAAAGGGTCAGTACACAGTGCAGTGCTCTGGTGTAAGTGCCCTTTAAAAGTGCCTGCTATTCCACGTTTGGTTGAAGCCGGGTCTATCCAGTGTTCATTCAGTTTTTCTTCAACGGTCCTGTTGAGTGAGGGGTCACTGACTGCTTGTTTCGTGAAAGGTCCTGTCCATTAACTAGTGGGTCATTCTGAGCAGAGAGAATGTTTGTGTGTGCACAACAGATGCATAGCTATCTCCAAGTTACTGCCTGTGCTCCAGGTTTCTCTGTGACATGTACTGTGCTGTGCTGTATGCATGTGTGGGGGTACAAGATGTGATTTAAACTGTGCAGGGCACCGTGCATGCAATGTAGATGTGCTGGGTTTGTGAAAATGTCCCGTTGCTGTATTGCAATGATGTTAAGATATGTTGAACCGGTGGTGAATGGCGGCGTAAGGCTGAGGCGTTCCGGCAGGACCGAGAGTATCCGCGTCCTGGGATATTATCGGGCGAAATTACAACCCGCATTAGATGTCGGACGACGCGCTGGCTGCCGTGCGCTCAATAGCGCTCTCATATACTGGGAGGAAATGCCTTTACTTCACAAGTGAGTCCCTCGAGCGCTACCGTGAAGTCGGTTTTAGATACATTCGTTCAACTAAAGAACCGATTCTCCACCACCCCAAGTGGTTCCAAGTAAGACTCTTTCGATTTCCTATGACAGTAGCAATACACCTGACATGACTAAGTCACAGTGGATTATTGTGAGACAAGTCGTGTTGATATTATCATAATTATGTTTTCAGGTCGAGTGTTTTGTTCAAGCACCATTAGTGCCTTTGCAAGCATTTAGCTGCAGGTAAGAATTCAAGCACATGTGCTGCGGATGTAGCTGAGGTGCTCTGTGGTCATTTAGTAAAACAAAGTTTTGTTTATGTCTTTTCAGCTATTATTGGTCCTGATGAGAATCCCCGCAAGAGGAGGGATTCGAAACGCGTAGACCTTGTCGTTTTAGGCAAATCTATATATATTAAAAAGAAAAAACAAAGGGTGTAGTTTTCACAATTATGATTAATTGATGTTTTTTGATGGCCTTTCTGTTCATTCGTCGAATCTAACTATGGTTATGTTCAAATGTCAATATGATATATATGATATGTAGATAGCGTGATTGGTTAGAGAGTGCAGTGTGTAAATGTGGATGATTGAAAGATGCGAATGGGGGTGTTGTTCAAATGAATGAGGAATGTAGAATGTATAAAGGCGTGAAGTAAATTTGGTTGTTGGTTGTGAGTAAAAAATGGTTCACTTTGATTTGAAGTTGTCAGCTGATTTATTTACTTATTATTTTTTTGAATAAATATTTGTGATAAAGAACTAATGTAGTTTGTAAAAAAGTGACTTGGATTAAATCCAACTGAAAAAGTAGTTGGCAGTGTCATTGTTTTATTCAATACACCGTGATTAAGCTTCTTTTGAAAAAAGTGCAGCATTGGCACCTCATTTGGCAGAAGGCACATCGCTCAACATCCAAAGAGCTCACAGATTAGGTCGCCCTTCCTCCAATATGTCGCCCTCACAAAGACCAAGAGGAGTAATCATATACTTTCTGGAATATACAGACCTGTTGTTGGTGCTTTCTGCGGTCAAATCGGCTCAGCGTATTACTTGGTCAGGTTCAACTTTGTTCTACGCTCAGGACTATGCCAAGGCTACTGCTGTTAGGCGCAAAGCTTTTCTCAACTTGAGGCCTGCTCTCCGATCCTTAGGTGCCCGCTATGGCCTCTTTCACCCTTGCCTGTTTAAGGTTACGTATAACAATAGAACAACAACTTACGAAGATCCAGTTCGACTACAGAGTTTATTAATTCATGTAATCCGACTGCTATGGACACTCAGCGACCTTCTTCTTTATTGATCAATGCCTGAATTTGTTCATTACTTAGAGCTAAATAGCTTCTAACCCCGTACGGTTTTGGTGTTGGTTGTTCTCCATGTTCTAATGTTTATTCATTGTTGGTTATGTATGTAATATCTCCAAGTTGTTTTGACTTCAATTTTTTCTGTATGGAATTGTACATATAAGTTGTTTCCTCACATTACCCAGGCTTTGCTTCCTATTTTTTCCCTGACCTGAATTTTGTTTGATTTGGCGGTTTGCTATATTTTGTTTGTTCTCTTGTAATTTTGTTCTTCTCATATTTCATAATTTTTCTCTTCAATTGCCGTTCTTTGATTTCATAGACTGTATGTTGATGGTTGATTTTGCCTAGTTTATCAGCTTACTGTTGTTGTTTCTGTTATTGTCTGTCTTAGCATGTCTCCTAATTGTATTTCTTTATACTCCTTCTAACCTAATTATTCATCACCCCCACAGATTTCTCGTGCCTGTAACGTGGTATCGCCTGGTTTTCCCCGTTCAGCTGCCCCAGATGTGCTGCCTACGCCATTTGGCTCCATCCCCCCTCACGTCTCTCCCTGAGTTTTCCTTTTTGTAGGTATGTTTTTTCTTTGGTATGTTTTTTGCTGTGACCTTTGTTTCATGTTTTGTAACTCATCCCTTTATCTCTTTCCTTAACTATCTAACTTATGCACAAACTTTTTCTTCTGTGACTTTTGTTTTATCTATATCCTTGGCTAAGTTTTTACATCTTTTATGACTTGCAGTATTCTAAGCTCACCCTATTTTCCGTCTTCTCTTATTTTCCTTTTCACACTTTACAATGCTTTTATATGAATTTGGATTTGGATTTATGTACCACAATTTTGGCTTCTTTTATTGTTTTATCCATTGCACTGAATTGGACTATAGTTTTCAATTGCTATATGCACTTCGGTTTCATCTGTTATGTCACTTAAGTTGGTTTCTTGGAACATTAGGGGATTAAATTCTCCCATTAAAAGGCAGAGAGTTTTAACACATTTAGCTAAGTTAAATGCTGATATTGTCTTCTTACAAGAAACGCATCTTACGGAAAATGAGTCTATGAAATTAAAAAGGGGTTTGGTGGGTGAGGTTTGTTTTTCTACCAGGGATGGTAAACGAAGTGGAGTTGCGATATTATGCCGCAAATCTCTTCCAGTCACCTTAGTGTCACAAGAAACCGATGCTGAGGGAAGATGGCTTATCGTTAAATTATTGCTAAAAGATGTTCCAGTCTCTCTCCTTAATGTTTACGCACCTACAGGTGGGGATATCTCCTTTTGGCCTGCTTTGTCCACTCGCATTTCTAATTGCATTGAGGAGAATTTTATTATGGCTGGGGATTTCAATCAAGTGTTAGATCCTTTTGTAGACAGGAATTCAAAAGTGCCTTTTATTCCCAATAAGATATACAAATCATTTACTCGCACTATATCTCAACATAAATTACTTGATGCTTGGCGCCTTTGTAATCCAATCACCAGGGAATACTCCTTCTACTCCTAAACACATCATACCCAATCCAGAATCGATTATGTGTTTGCCTCTCATAATATCTCACAATCTCTCGTGTTTGCAAATATTGGTCCCATTCTATTGTCAGATCATGCTCCCATCTCCATCGGTTTTGATATATTGCCCAGGAACAATGCTCCTAGAAGATGGCGTTTCAATAACGCTCTCCTCTTAGACCCCAAATTCTCAGCGTCATTTACATTTTTCTTTACTGATAATTGTGAGAGGAATCACACAGATTCTTTGTCACTTGCAAATATTTGGGATGCATTTAAAGCATCAGCAAGAGACTTCATTATCAATTTCGTGGCTAAGAAGCGAAAATGTACACGTAAGACTACAGTGGATCTCCTCCGGGATATTAAAGCACTTGAACATTCATATTATACATCTCATTCAGAGGATTGCTTAAAAAACCTTGTTAAGGCCAAATTGGACTTTAATAAAAAGGCAACGGAAGATGCTTCGCTTTACTTGTTAAAATCCAGCGCAAAATTTTATGGGGGTAAAAATAGAATAGGGAAAATATTAGCCAACTATTTAAAGATTCGCCAAAACAAATTAAACATTGACTCAGTCTTTGACAAACAGTTAGTCTTAAAGTTTAAAGATACCGAAATATTAAATGAATTTGCTCTTTTTTATAAATCCTTATATTCCTCAAAAACTGACCCTACGGATCACTTATTAACACAATTTTTCTCTGACATCCAAAGGCCTCAGCAGATACCTCTGGACTTATCTCATTTGGAGTCTGGTCTTTGCCAGCAGGAACTACTTACTGCTCTCCAAAATCTTTATTATTATTATTATTATTATTTATATGGCGCACGAATCATCCCTAGGGGATCTCTCGGCGCATTGGGAGGCAAGCTTCTTAAAGCAGAGCATATCAGTTGAATAGCCAGGTTTTTAGGTGCTTCTTAAAAATAGTCAAGGTGGGGCATGAACGCAGATCTAGAGGCAGTGCATTCCAGTATTTGGGAGCCAGATGGGAAAAGGCACGGGCCCCCATCTTAACTTTTTGAATTCTCAGCATTTGGAGAAGCTTTTGGCACTGGATCTTAACAGTCGAGCCGGAGTATACCATTCCAATTTCTTCATAAGGTATTTAGGTCCTTGTCCAAAAAGTGCTGTAAAAACTAGGCACAAAAGTTTGAAGAGTGCCCTCTTTCTTATAGGCAGCCAATGTAGCTCTCTTAGTAGCGGTAAAGATGGCATAAGCGGGGGTTTATTTAAGGCTAGGCGGGCAGCTGTGTTTTGAACGACTTGTAGCCTAGAAAACAGGTCCTCCCTCAACCCCACTAGAAGAGCATTCCTGTAATACAGTCTGCTGCCTAGCAGTGCCTGGATCAGAACCCTTCTAGCGGAGAGCGGAATCCATGGGAAGACCTTCTTTAAAGTGCGTATCAGTCCAAAACATTTACCTGATAGGGTTTTAACATGTTCTTCCATGGATAAGTTATTATCCATTAAGATGCCCAGATTTTTTACCCATTTTTTTGGGGAGGGGGGTAATCCTAGTTCCTCAGGCCACCACTCTTCTGTCCACAGATCCGCCGCTTTACCAAACAATAAGATCTCAGTTTTGTTGGAATTAAGTTGCAGGTATTTGTTTTTCATACATGTGGATATTTTCATCATACAGCTCTTAAATCTGTCTCTGGTCACCGTGAGGTCCTTCTCTATGGGATTATCACCGGAGTGTCGTCCGCATAGGAGATGGTTTGGACAAAAAAAAGGACAAAGCCCCTGGTCTGGATGGCTTTACTGTTGAGTTTTATACTCATTTTTCTAAGCTTTTACTTCCCAAGTTACATTCACTTATAATTTTTTTTATTTCTTCCAATAATTCCTCCGGTTCCTTTTCAGAGGCCCACATTTGCCTTATCCCTAAGGAGGGTAGGGATTCCAAATATTGCAAAAACGACAGACCTATCTCGCTTTTTAATATCGACTATAAAATATCTAAAGCATTAGCCATTCACCTATTCACCGAATTTGCTAGGGAAGGAACAATCTGGCTTTGTCAATGGTCGAGAAATTACTGATAATACTCGACTCTTTTTCGATATTTTATTCAAATCGTCCCATCTTGATCATTCTTTAGCGGCAATAGCGCTGGATGCCGAAAAGGCTTTTGATAGAGTTGAATGGAAATATTTATTTTATACTCTAAAGTGGTTTGGATTTGGTCCAAATTTTATAAATTTGGTATCTCTTCTTTACTCTAATCCGCGCGCAGCAATATGTGCTAATGGCTTACTCGCCCCTTTTTTTAATCTGGGCAGAGGAGTGCGTCAAGGTTGTCCTCTATCGCCTTTCCTCTTTAATTTAGCCCTTGAGCCGTTTCTTTCCAAATTACGCCAAAATCCCAACATATGTGGTTTTCAAACACCGAATGCTCACATCAAACTTGCGGCTTACGCTGATGACATTTTGCTTTTCTTATCTAAACCAGAAGAGTCAATTCCTGCCTTTTTAGCAGAGGTGAGAGCCTACTCTTCTATTTCTGGGTACAAGCTGAATAATGACAAGTGCGAAATATTGCCTTTAATGAAATACACTTTCAGCTCAGACTTTCAAGCCTCCCACTTTAAATGGAGTCCGAATGCCATTAAATATCTAGGTTTACACTTTACATCTTCAATTTCAGGAACAGTAACCTTATGTCAGACTTGACTGCTAGATGGCATCCTCTTTACTTATCTTGGTGGGGTCATCTGGACACCATAAAGATGATGCTATCACCTATAGTTTTATACACCATTTCGAACATCCCGGTCCCCATTACAACTAACTTATTTAAAAAAGTCAACTCCATTCTATCCTCTTTTCTGAGGCTTAACAAAAAATCTAGAATGTCCCTGCAAAAATGAATTCGCCCTAAATCAGAAGGTGGAGTAAACTTTCCGGATGTTTATGCTTACCAGAGAGCTTTCCTATTGCGTCAGGCCTCTTTATGGTTGCTGGACTCTACGGATGATTGTCCTCTTTGGACATTATTGGAACGCCTCTTTCTTACTCCTTACTCATTCTGTGAGTACCTTTATTTTTCACGCAAACCACAATCCATTTCTACTCCCATAATAAAACACACTTCTAAGTTACTCGAGATACCCTCTCACTTTACTCATGACTCTAAAAAATCCTTCTTAAACTCGACGATTTGGCATAATAAAAATGTATTAATCCATAACAGACCCTTTTACTGGAAGATTTGGAGACAAAGAGGCTTAATATGGATACATCAATTATTCTCAGAATCACGATTTATACCCTTTGATACGCTCCAGCAGTTATTCCATTTACCTACCTCCTTTATCAATAAATATAATTTACCTAAAACAGCAGTGTTGGAATCTCTTTCCCATCTTCCCGTTACACCAAACACTTCTGACACGTTGAACCCCTCTGCCAGTCTTCAGACCTTGTTATTGACTACACCCAAGGCCTCTGTTATTTATAAGCACCTACAAAGTACTGATAACAAAATACGGAAGACAAAAACGGAAGAAGCCTGGGAACAGGATTTTGCTACATGCTGGCCACTATCAATGTGGAAAGGTGTATGGACCAAATTACGTAAAGCCTCTAGAGCAGCAAACATTACCCAAACATTATTCTTTGTCTACAATAGATTGTTACTTACGCCAGCCACTCTTTCTAAATGCTTCTCATCGATTCCAGACACATGTTGGTCATGTTCCTCCCCTAATTCTCACCTTATTCAATTGTTCCCAGGAAGACCGCTCTTGGAAACAAGTATGGTCTCAAATTAACTTAATTTACGATACTAAGTTTCCTTTTTCTTTCTCTCACATCTTCTTGGGTAGTATTTCTCCCATCTGGGATGATACTCTTCTTAATGTCAAGATTATAGACTTACTGCTGGCGGTTGCTTTTCAACAAATTACTGTCAATTGGAAAGACTCATCGAAGATTTCTTATTGGGCTTGGTGGTACACTGTTTGCCATAATCACAGGTTAGGTACTGCTTTTGTATACCCACTTTCCATGGCAATCAAACGTGCTGATTTATGGTCGCCTGTTACACTCTTTATTGATACCAGTGCCAAAAAGTGTCCATTACCACAACCCTCTCAACAGGAGGTTCTTAAACCACCCTAGATTCCCTAATAGTTCCATAAGTTTCTACTATGTACCCAGTTGACATATGTATTTCATCTATTTTGCATTTTTCTGTTTCCTTCTCTCACTATTGGTCTGATTCTTTTGTTCGGTATGTAATGAGTTTGGAATGTAAAGATGTAAATTTTTTTACTGCATATTGTGTTTGGTCACTTCAAATTCTTTTCAATAAAATGATTTGAACTTAAAAAAAAAAAGATGTGTTGAACAGTCGGGACTGGTTGCTGTGTAACTGTGGTGAGCTCTGCAAAGATGCTAGATATGAAAAGTGTTGTTAATTTACTTTGTTAGCTCTACCGTGAATCTTGTGCTGAAGTGCTGGTAGTTGTATTAATCAAGTATGGACAGCAACATTATTCGAGGAACAAATCTACTACGCTAAGAAGCAGAAATACTGCCGTACAGTCACACACACTGATACACATAGTTTAAAATAAAGACTGCTAACCCAACTCTTGTTTGTCATAGGTTTAGCTTGAGCATGTCAGCTGCAGAGGTTCTGCATGCACGTGGAGGGAGGTTGTGCATTTGGAAGACATGATTTTTTCTCTCCTTTAATTTCTATCAGTTTACCAGTTGCGTTCACAGCTCCTCCCGGCTGGGGGTCCGCTAAAGGCCCGGTTCTAGAGGGTGGGCCAGGTGGCCCATAACTGGGCTTTACCATGCTCCATATGTTTTATTGTTATTAGCGTATCAGAATCAGAGTAAGTTAAACATGTACTTCTTGTAATATGTTATGTTTCACATGAAAACCCGTGTCATCTTTCATATGAATACCCATATGAAAAACAATATTAGAATAGTGTTTTGAACTGAACAAATTGGCAGCAGCTTACGAAGTGAAAATGTAGCCAGATGTTTTCTCATGTAAAGGAGGCAAATCATGTTTCTCAATTTATTATTCATAAAAACATTTTTCATAAATTATTTAAAGAAAAAAGATCTGAATTTGTCGGTCTACAAATCCCATCCCTCACTTTATACCAATGTTCCGAACTTAAATGTCTTCTTGACATAGTTGTACATGAATTTTCCACTTGCCAGGAAGACTTGCAAGGAAAATGCTTGAGCCTAGCAATGAAACATTACTTTCATAATTTGGGAAAAGGTTTAAAAAATGCAGCGTAAAACAGTAAGCCGTAGTAAAAGATTGCGGTATTGAACAAATTAAGGATTTATCATTAACTGTCTTGAGAGTTAGAGGGTTAGTAATGGACAGGCACTTTGGGAATGGGTCCGTTTTTTCCACTCTCTTTGAATTTTTAAAACCAAATAGCTATCAGTGCTCCTAACTCATCTGAATATGCTGCTCTTAGATTTAAGTGCCTCATGTTTGCATTTTTCAATGTCCGATTTCAGGTCAGGAAAAAGTGATGTTAATTGAAAGTAATGAGTATATGCTGAAATATACACTAAAAGTAAGTAGTAAATATAACTTTAAAATCTGTTCAAGTACCACTGCTGCTCGCTCACCAAGATCCTCAGAGTTTAGCTATATAATCCATCATCTACAACCTAAGTTGAAGATTTTAACAAAAAACCTCAGAAAAAGGATCAAATGTTACTAAAAATGCAGTAATATGTTGTTGCACAGTGGAAGGCCCTTCGTTTGCATTTCTCAATGTCCGATTTCAAGTGAGGAAAAATTGATGTTAATTGAAAGAAATGAGTATATGCTAAAATATACACTAAAAGTAAGCAGGTAAATATAACTTTAAAATGTGTTCAAGTACCACTGCTCCTTGCTCACCAAGATCAATCAATCAATCAGAACATTTGTAAAGCGCACTACTTACCCGTGAGGGTCTCAAGGTGCTGGGGGGTGGGGGGATGCTGCTACTGCTCGAATAGCCAGGTCTTGAGGAGTCTTCTGAAGGTTAGCAGGTCCTGGGTCTGCCGTAGGGGGATGGGGAGGGTGTTCCAGGTCTTGGCGGCGAGGTGGGAGAACGATCTGCTGCCGGAGGTTGCTCTATGGATGCGGGGGACTGTGGCGAGGGCGAGGTCGGCAGGGCGGAGCTGGCGGTTGGGGGTGTAGAAGCTGAGTCATCTGTTGAGGTATGCTGGTCCGGTGTTGTGGAGTGCCTTGTATGCGTGGGTGAGGAGCTTGAAGGTGATCCTCTTGTCGACGGGGAGCCAGTGCAGGTCTCTCAGGTGGGGTGTGATGTGGCTTCAGCGAGGGATGTCGAGGATCAGGCGTGCAGAGGCGTTTTGAATGCGTTGAAGTCGTTTCAGGAGTTGGGCTGAGGCTCCTGCGTAGAGGGCGTTTCCGTAGTCCAATCTGCTGCTGACGAGGGCCTGGGTGACCATTCTTCTTGTCTTGGTGGGGATCTACCTGTAGATCTTGCGGAGCATGCAAAGGGTGTTGAAGCAGGAGGACGAGATGGCATTGACCTGTTATGTCATGGAGAGAGTAGAGTCGAGGATGAACCCAAGGTTGCGTGCGTGGTCGGTGGGTGTTGGGGCTGTTCCCAGTGGGCTCGGCTTCCAGGAGTCATCCCAGGCCAAGGGGGATGAGGACTTCCGTCTTGTCCGAGTTTAGCTTCAGTCGGCTGTTCTTCATCCATTCGGCGACAGCTTTCATTCCTTCGTGGAGGTTGGTTTTGGCGGTGAGAGGGTCCTTGGTGAGAGAGAGGATCAGCTGGGTGTCATCGGCATAGGAGATGATGTTGAGGTCATGCAGTCGGGCGACGTAGGCGAGCGGTGCCATGTAGATGTTGAACAATGTTGGGCTGAGGGATGAGCCCTTGGGTACGCTGCAGATGATCTCGGTGGCTTTGGAGCGGAAAGGGGGGAGGCGGACGCTCTGGGTCCTGCCAGACAGGAAGGAGGTGGTCCAGTCTAGAGCCTTGTCTTGGATCCCAGCGTTGTGGAGGCATGTGCGTAGGATGCGGTGGCAGACAGTGTCGAAGGTGGCTGACAGGTCCAGGAGGATGAGGGCCGCAGTTTCTCTGTTGTCCAGCAGGGCCCTGATGTCATCGGTGGCGGTGATGAGGGCTGTTTCGGTGCTGTGGTTGCTGCGGAATCCGGACTGGGATGGGTCCAGGATGCTGTTCTCCTAGAGGTAGTGGGTCAGTTGTCTGTTGACGGTCTTCTCGATGACCTTCGCCGGGAACGGGAGCAGGGAGATGGCCGGAAGTTCTTGAGGTCCTTGGGGTCCGCCTTGGGTTTTTTGAGTAAGGTGTTGATCTCGGCGTGCTTCCAGCTCTCTGGGAAGGCTGCTGTCGCGAAAGAGATGTTGATGGCTTTCCGGAGATGGGGTGCGATTGTGGTGCTGGCTTTCTTGAAGACGTGGTGTGGGCATGGGTCTGACGCAAATCCGGAGTGGATGGTGTTCATAATTTTGATGGTGTCGTCTTCGTTTATGTTGGTCCAGGAGAGCAGGGGGTCGGTGCGGATGGTGACCTTGAGGACGGAAGTCTCAGTGGTTGTCATGGCGGTCGTGACGTTGAAGTTGTCATGGATGTCTGCGATCTTGCGATGGAAGAAGGTGGCAAGGGAATCGCACAGGTCTTGCGAAGGTGGGATGTCATTGGTGTTGGAGCTGGGGTTGGAGAGTTCCTTCATGATGTTGAAGAGCTCTTTGCTGTTGTGTGCATTGTTGTCTAGGCGGTCTTTGAAGGAGTCCCTTTTGGCGGATCTGATGAGGTGATGGTGTCTGCGGGTGGCGTTCTTGTGGGCTGCGTAGCTGTCCGCTGTCTGTTCACTGTGCCATTTCTTCTCTAGCTTTCGGCAGGTTTGCTTGGAGGCCTGGAGGTCTTCAGTGAACCAGCTGGCTTTTTTGGTGGTGTGTTTGTCGGAGGGTTTCTTGATCGGGGTGAGGGTGTTGGCGCAGTCATCTATCCATTGCCTGAGGTTGCGGCTGGCGGTGTCGAAGTCGGTGGGGTCGGCGGGTGGGCTCTGGGCAAGGGTGGTGGTTAGCTGGTCTTCGGTGACTTTGCTCCAACAGCAGCGGGGGATCTCTTGGGTGCGGTGGTGCGTGGTGGGTTTCCGGAAGGTGAAGTGGATGCAGCGTTGGTCGGTCCAGTGGAGTTCTGTGGTGTGGTTGAAGGAGACGTGGGAGCTTGTGCAGAAGATGAGGTCCAGCGTGTGGCCAGCGGAGTGGGTGAGTGTTGTGATGAGTTGTCTGAGTCCGAGGTTGGTGAGGTTGTCGATCAGGGTGGTGAATTTGCGGTCATTTTGTTCTTGAGGTGGAAGTTCAGGTCCCTGAGAAGGATGTAGTCTGTGGAGGCGAGGGCGTGTGTACTGATGAAGTCGGCGATGGAGTCGCTGAACTGTGGTCGGAGTCCAGGGGGTCTGTAGACGAGGGTTCCTTTAAGGGTGGTGTTGGGATCTGTGTGGATCTGGAAGTGCCGGTGTTTGGCGGTGCTGAGGGTGTCGTTGGTGTTGGTCGAGACTCTGAGTGTGTTCCTATGGACGATGGCGATTCCTCCTCCTACTCCGTTGTTGCTGTCCCTGCGGGTGATCTTGTATCCATCCGGAATGGCTTTGGCGATGTCGGATGCCGAGGAGGAGTTCAGCCAGGTCTCCGTCAGGAAGGCGACGTCTGGGGAGGTTGAGTCGAGTAGGTCCCAGAGTTCAATGGTGTGTTTGCGGGCGGAGCGGGTGTTGAGAAGGATGCATCTGAGGTAGTTGGGTTCTTTCCCGGTGGGTGGATTTGCGGATCGGGTGGTGGTGAAGCTGCAATTCCGGCAGGAGAAGGGTTCTTGTGTGCGTTTCGGGGTGGCCAGGAAGCAGGTGTGTGATCGTCCGATGTTGAGTGCGCGGAGGGTGCTGGCATCGTAGCGGCGTCGGGTCTTGTGGCGTTCGCGGGGGCCAGGGGTTCTGGCACTGGACGCGGTCCAGGCACGGACGGGCGCAGACGGGCTTGCCTTAGGCGCGCCTTCGGCACGCCAGTGGCGCGGCCACACAGTGGTTGCCATATAAGGGGAGGTGGGATATAAGGGGAGGTGGGAGGGAGGAGCAGCTGGGAGGCGGGAGCGGGACAGCGAATGGGCAAACAGGGGTGCCGGGCCACAGGGGACGCAGCAGCGGGAAGCGGTAGATCGGGGTACAGAATGCAAACGAGGGGAGAAAATCTAAATCACAGTACAAAAAACAAAATAAGGGCAGAAATGATGAACACACTACAGGAACTGAGGCATAAAATACAGTGAGGCTGAAGAGAAAAGGGGCAGAACGAGCAAAGAGAGCTTGCTCAAACTACCTACAGTGGAAGCAGCGGAAGCAGCGGGTCACAGGACACACAGGTGGTGCTGTGCGGTGTGGGGAGTGACCTGCCTGTAACCAGGGTCAAGGGTCGCTCCCTTCACCGCGCAGTGGCCGCCATATAAAGGGAGGAGGGAGGGAGGAGCAGCTGGGAGGCGGGAGCGGGGCAGCAGGGGGGCGGGGCCTCATGGAACGCAGCTGCAGGAAGTGGTAGTTCGGGGTACAGAAGGCAAACGAGGTGAGAAAAACAAAATCACAGTACAAAAAACAAAATAAGGGCAGAAGCGATGAACACACTACAGGAACTGAGGCATAAAATACAGTGAGGCTGAAGAGAGATTCTCAGAGAGTTTAGCTATATAATCCATCATCTACAGCCTAAGTTGAAGATTTTAACAAAATCCATCAGGAAAAGGATCAAATGTTACTAAAATTGCAGTAATATGTTGCTGCACAGAAGGCCCTTCGCATAGTGTTAACATATGCAAAAAATGACATAATAATGAAATACTACCCTGCATTACACCGTAAAATGCAGTCAACCCTGCTGCATAGTTTTGTACTTCCTGTTGCATAAATCTAGTGGTCCTGATTAAAGTGCTGCTGCTCTTCTGGTCCTAGAGAGAGCTGGAGAGAAGCAAATGAGAGAGATGGGAGGGGAACAGCGGTCATAAGGAGGAGGTTGAGGCAAGACGGCGCACAGTGAGAACAAAAGGAGGATGGTGATGAGGAGAGAAGGAGGGCAAGTTGGAAAGACAGAAAAAAGTGAGAGTAGGGTAAGGAAGAGAGAAAAAGGTGAGGAAGAATGAGAAGAGTGAGGTGGAGAAAGAATAGTGAGGTGGAAATAGAATGGTGAAATTTGCTTGAAAATGCTGCATTTATCCACTCTTTTTTCAAACTTTTCCCGGGGGAGAACCCCGCCAAACACCCCTAGGTTGTTCGGGCTCGCTCGCTCGCCTCAGTGCAGTACGACGACATTTTTACACCTCACCACATTCAAATCTCACCAGCTGCCACTGGAGGAAATTGAGAAAACAGCCGACACATAGCAATTATTATTATTTATTTCAATGTGAAAAAGAGCTGTGAAAGCAAGTGTATTATTTTTTCTAAAAAGTGCTATTTTTTTACCACAGTTTTTTGCATTTTTCCGAGTGGTAGTTTATTTTTAATTTATTGTGATATCTACTTACTTGCGTTTTGTGGAGGAAAAATGGGTGGGAAAGCTATGCATTTCTGAAACGAAGACAGTATTTGCAATTCGCTGTCCCCTGGCAATCCACCAGCTGAGTTTCACTATGGAGTAGTAACTTTTAAAAGGGGACATTGCCACTTTTAAACAGTACCTCTCTCTATTTGAGCAGCAAACGAAAAGCAGTCGCGACCAAACATCACTGTGTTGTGTGCACTGGTTATTACACAATGTTTAAAAAACATATGAGCTGATGAAGCGCTTCCATTTCTTCGCAAGATTTCTTTTTTTTAAACGGGAAGCCTTTTGGTGCAAGCATCAGAAGGATTTTCTTCATCAATGTGGAGGATGAGGCGTTCATGTCCTGCACATTATAGAGGAAATGTGGAGGCATCACATGTTTTGTGCTCCACATTTAAGAGTTTAATTAAAGAAGTTATTGCTTTTTTTTGTGTAAATATGAGTATGTGGAGATCTACTCTGACTATTAGCAGATGCCTGGTGGCAGGGGTATGGTCTGAATAACAATTTACAATTAAGCCTTGTTTACGCATTCCAAGGTTAGCATGCTTTTCATTGAATTTGCATCTGAAATAGTTGTGTCAGTCCTTTGGTCCTCAAGAATATATGGGCTGTTTTTCTACTTGCATACCTGCCCTCTTGTGTTGAAGATAGTAAAAGCATGCAATGATAGGGAGAAGTCTGTTATCGGGAAGAGGACAAAGTGATCTAATCCTCTGAGCTCTCTGGAATGACACGTGTTACGTGTTCGTGAGACCTACCTGCTGGGGTATTAGTTAAGGCAGGAATCCCATCAAAGTGACCTTTTCTAGCAGCTATGTGTTTCTCAGAAACAGGTGTTATCTTGGTGAGAGCAGCCCTACAAGTCAATGAATTTCATGTGAAGTTGTCAGACATCCCAGCCCTAATCAGGATTGGGTTCCATTCTTACCTCTCGGTCCTTAATCCGTTCTCATTCAAATCTAATTGTGAGTTGAAGCCATAAAATCTAAATGCAATAACTTCATCTCCATTGACACATCCATCCTCTCACAGTCATGTTTATGAACTAGTGTGCTCATTGCAGAATTTTTTTTCATGATAAACTCTAACGTTACCTCAGGCATCTTTGTGATGTTTGGTTTAGAAGTATGTCATGCTGCAGATAATGCTTTGTAGAGGAAAACTGTCTTGTCAGCTTCAATGAAGGCCTGGGTGTTTGGTGTTGGACACATAAAGGGACTTTTAATATGTCCAGCTGTGATTTTTCAGGAATAACCTCATTACAATTATTGTTCACCTGTCAAATTCAACTACTAAATTTCCTGTATGCACTCTCAAACAGTACTATACATTATGTACCAGAGCACCAATTAATGTAGAACGTTAAATACAGTATGAACCTAAAGGTATTAGAGTTCAGTGTGGGTCAGCGTTGTTCTTAATACAGAAAATGGCTTGTGCCCCTGTATGATGTCCAGGTGGTATGCTGGAATCATTGAAAAGTAGGTTAGGATGCCACATGGATTCTGGTGCAGCAAAATAATCAATCTCGGAGGGGGGCATGGCTAGCGCCCGAGAAGATGGCGGCTCACTCGTAACTCTCCCGTGACGGCGGAGAGGAAGACGAACATGGCATAATTTAATGCCTGTATTTGTAATTCCAGAGTAGCGGTTTCTCACTCGGAACCACTGCAGCTTCACCGGAGACGCTTTTCAGCTTCCGTGGTGCCCTATGACGTCTGTTTTGTCTCAGCGCTGCAGCGCGCCTCTCTAATGACAGCACCCGTCATTCTAATACGCGCCTGATGCATTTCGACGCGCAACTAAATAAACACCGGTAATTGCTTTCTTTTACTACAGGCATTCATTCGTTATACACGTATTGCCTAAATGGAAGCTAATGGGTGACGAATTACTCTCTTCTGAATGCCAGGGCTTAGGAAAAGGAAAATTTCCGTTTCAGTCAGCATTTGTCTTTCTGTGAGGAACTGTCTGACTCACATGCCACCAACCCTCTCAAGCGAAGTCATTCTCTGCAGATATGTGGTTTTCATTTGGGAGTCACGCACTGTGAACATTATTTTACTAAACAACTGCTCTTCTGACGAATATTTGTGCTTTTTTCTTCCTTGTCATGCCGTAAATTTTCCTTTTTGAACAGTTTTGTTTTGCCCCTCAATTTAACTACTATATCAAGCACCATTTTTTTTTACACAGGGCTACCATAACAAATTCTACTTTTGAATACTGCCTGTCTCTCCACCTTACTGAGGAATCGTCATTATGAACTTTGTTTAAGCCCTGCAGAAGCTGATGTACGTACCTGTAATTTTTGAAGCATTATTTTAGTGGCACTAAGCAGCCGTTATTAACATCCGAAGAGTAGGGTGGAACGACCTTCCTGAAGATGGCGCTGCCGTAATGAGCTGAGTCAACGAGATGTTTTTGACATGTAGACCACCGGGGTTGTACTTCACCGAGGTTTCGCGCACCCTCAAGAACTTTAATTGAATGCTCCTCGAGACAATAATGTGCCGTTTTTGCAGGGCGTAATCACCTCTCTGAAGAGAGTTTTTTTTCATGTTTCAAGTACTTTGTGAGGAGAATTTCACTTCCAGGGCTATAACTGGTTCCCCTTGCACACCTCTCATTATTGAGCCTATTTTTGGATGACCTAGCTTACTTTGCTTCGGCTTAACATTGCCTCACCTCAGAGTGACTTTACTTTACTTTCAGCGTTTGCTTCTTCTCTTTGATTCCGGATCTCCTATTTTTTCAGTACAGTCCTTTTGCTTCGTCCAACGGTTTCCTTACTCCTCATGGGGAAACTCTGAAACTCAGGATTGGCTGCTTCCTCTCAGTTGCCTGTGGACTCAGATTCGGATCCTTCTCCTCAGGCCATGGTGGACTCCACGGCACCAAAATCTGAATCAGTACGAGGAGCTATCCCAAAGGCACGCAACAAAGAGAAGCTATCATCCTCTACAGCCTCCTCTAAGCGCCTGAAAAAGGACCCTCCTTCCCCAGGAAGTAATTCCCCTTCAGCTTCCATGGATCTCATTCTGGAGGAAATTCGTGCACTCAAACCGTTTATGGAAGCTACAACAAAGAGCATGCAGGCTATGCAGGAGAAGTGGTCATCCTTAGAATCGCGTGTCCAATCTTTGGAGATTTCCGCTGATTCTTTGCATTCCTCTTGCTCCCATATTCCGTCTATGGAGGCGGAGATACTACTACTTAAACGTCAGACTGAGGATTTGGAAAATAGAAACCGCAGAAACAATCTTCGCCTTTATGGTCTTCCGGAACTCACAGAGGGGTCAAACCCCACCGTCTTCTTCCAATCCAATCTTGCCAAGATCTTAGATGCTCCAGCCTTATCTTCTATTAATATTCAAAGAGCTCATCGTCTTGGCCCAAAGGTTGCCAGTAAACCTAGAGGTGTAATTATGTTATTCCTGCAATTCACAGACCTCCTACAGGTCCTCTCAGCCGCCAAGCTCAAGAAGCAAATTATGTGGGAAGGTCATCGCCTCTTTCTCTCACAGGATGTTTCCAAAGCCACTGCAGATCGAAGGAAGAAGTTCTTGGATATGCGGCCCCAACTACGGGCCCTGAATGCTAGATATGGTCTACTTCATCCTTGTCTTTTTAAGGTCACCTATAAGGACAGAACAACTACATATGAAGACCCGGCAGCCCTGCAGGCGTTTCTCCAGCGACATGGCCCAGATGGCATGGACATATCCAGACCTGGTTGACAAGACTTACTGTCTCTTCCTGGATTTTGTTGTGTTATGATTTTGTTGTTTTCTCTGTTATAGTAGTTGCTGAGAGTCTCCTGCTGTCTTTCTTCTGGAAGCAGGTCTTACTCTCATTTTTCTGTTTTCTTGTGGCACATATCTCCCTTTAATTGTTAATCTCTTTTGTCTTCACAGTCATTTATTCCCTTCCTCATATCCTGATATGGTCTGCCAATTTTTCTCTCTGCTGCGTTTTTGGATCCCTGGTATTTGAAGTTTGATGTCTACTCTGGATGTTCGTCGTCGTTATCTCCCGGTGTCCCAACCCCATCCTCTCTCTTGAGTTCTTTCGTTTTGTAAGTATGTCCCTCAGTCGTTCGTTTCGAACGTGTACTGTCTTTTTATTGATTTTTGTTTCTGTCCTTTTTTCTACATCTGATCCATTCCCTCATGCCTTCTCCTCCCTTCTTCCTCCTTTCTTCACTTTCTTTCACCTCCTCCTCTTTCCTTTTTTTCCCCCTACCTTTCCTTGGTTTCAATCTTATATCCATAGCGGCTCCTCCCTTCTTTTCCTTTACCTCTTTTCCTCTTTTTTCTTTCTCCTTTTGCCCCCTCCCCTTCATCAATTCATTACAATATCCTTGATTTCCTCAAGTTATTTTTATGTCATAATAAGCATATCGCTAATAGTTGCTTTTCTTGATTATTCCATTCCGTGTTACATCATGGAGCGTTAAGGGTTTAAATAACCCCATTAAAAGGCAAAGGGTTTTATCCCATTTAGCGAGACTTAATTCCGATGTTGTTCTCCTTCAAGAGACTCATCTTTCGGACACAGAGGCTCTGAAACTCAAGCGCTGTTGGGTGGGTCATGTTTTCTGCTCCCCCACAGATGCCAAGAAAAACGGTGTTGTGATTTTATTGCATAAAAAGTTGAATGTTTCCTCAATTTCCTATGAATGTGATGATGTTGGCCGATGGGTTATTGTTACACTGCTTATAGATAATATCCCTATCACTTTTTTTAATGTGTATGCCCCAACTGGAATTGACAGATTATTTTGGCCCTCTATTTCAGCTAAACTGTCATCACTTTCTGGAGATTACATTCTCCTCGGGGGAGATTGTAACCAAGTTGTTGATCCCTTCCTCGACCGCCACTCCAATGTTAAATATGTCCCTTCTAAGATGCACTCCCAATTTGTTAACACCTTTCAAAACAATGCTTTGGTAGATATTTGGAGGTTATGTAATCCTGTCTTGAGAGAATACAGTTTCTACTCCCCCCCCCATCACTCACAATCCCGCATTGATCATATCTTCCTCAGCAAACCCCTTTCACAACACGCCATTCGCTCTGATATTGGCTCCATCCTAATCTCAGACCATGCTCCTATTCATGTAGATCTGGACCTCCTTCCTTTTCACCCCCACTCTGGCAGATGGCGCTTCAACAATGCTTTACTTTTGGAACCAATTTTCTGTTCCGAATTTAAGGCCTTTGCCACTGAGTTTTTCCTTCTTAACAATACCCCTGATTCTACTTTTGTCACTGTCTGGGATTCTTTTAAATCAGCCTCGAGAGGTTTCATTATTAATTTTTTAGCCCGACGAAAGAAACTCCGAGTGGCCGAGTCCGAACGCATTTTGGCTACTATTAAGACCCTAGAGCTTGATTATCATGCTTCCAAATCTGAAATTTCTCTTAAAAAACTTATCGATGCGAAACTTTCCTTTAATAAATTTACAACGGATGCAGCTTCTAACCTTTTGTTAAAGTGTAATTCTAGGTATTATGGAGGTAAGAACAAGATGGGGAAACTTTTGGCCAACTACTTAAAGATAAGGAAAGAACGCACAAAGATTGAATCCATTAAGACTACTACTGGCATCTCTTGCTTTAAAGATAAAGACATTCTTGCTGAGTTCGTCAAATTCTATGACAATCTTTATACTCCCGAACATATTCCGGAGAATACGGATCTCCTCTCATATTTTCATGCGCTCCCCTCCCCCTTGGCTTCTCACGTTGATTTTACTACTCTAGATCGAGACATTTCGCTTTCTGAGATCTCTCACGCTGTTTCTAAGTTGCGTCTTGGTAAGTCCCCAGGTCCTGATGGCTTCACTATAGGGTTTTACAGCCACTTTGCTTCTCTGCTTCTCCCTAAACTACTATTACTATTTCAATCCTTCTCTGCAGCGGGTTCTTCAAGTGGTTCCTTCCAACAAGCTTTAATCTGTCTAATTCCTAAAGAGGATAAAGACCACTCGTTATGCAAGAATTATAGACCAATTTCCTTGGTCAATACGGATTATAAAATTTTGGCTAAAATTCTGGCATTGCGCATGGATCCCCTCTTACCTGATCTTATAGGCCCTGAACAGTCGGGTTTTGTCAAGGGGCGTCTCTCCTCTGACAACTCCCGGGTCTTTCTTAATATTCTTAGTAGGTCTGCCTCTATGTCGCTTCCCTTCGCGGCTATTTCTTTAGACGCGGAGAAAGCCTTTGATAGGATTGGGTGGGATTTTATGTTTCAAGCTTTGCGTTGGATCGGCTTTTCTTCCAAATTTATCTCTATTATTTCTCTACTCTACTCTAACCCCCAGGCTTCCATTTTTGTCAACGGGATGACCTCGGATTATTTCTCGTTACACAGAGGAGTGCGACAAGGTTGCCCTCTTTCCCCTCTACTTTTTGTTTTAGCCTTGGAACCCTTTCTCACCAAAATTCATTTAGATAATAGTATTTCTGGTTTTAATTTTGGTTCTCATCAGGTTAAGCTCTCGGTTTATGCTGATGATATTCTTCTTTACTGTTCTGATCCTGTCTCCTCTATTCCCTCTTTTCTCCAGCAGGTGTCTTCTTTCTCCGCAGTTTCTGGTTATCGCCTAAATGCGGATAAGTGTGAGATTTTACCTTTAAATTCCATTTGTCAAAAACACCTCTTTTCCCAAACAGGTTTCTCATGGCAACCATCGAAGATCAAATACCTAGGTGTTTGGTTCGCTCCTCTCTTGTCCGATACGCTCAAATTTAATTTTGATTATGTCTTCAAAAAGATGGACACGGCTATTCAACGTTGGAACCCGCTTTTTCTGTCCTGGTGGGGTCGGCTCAATTCTATAAAAATGATGTTATCTCCCCTCCTGCTTTATACCATTTCCATGCTTCCAGTACGCATTCCAGCTTCTTTTTTTAAACGGATTGATTCTCTTCTGCTGAAATTCTTATGGAATGGCAGGCGATCTCGAATAGCTTTGGTTTCATTGCGTAAGGACAAGGCCCAATCTGGTGTGCGTTTTCCGGACTTCAGAGAATATCATCGGGCTTTCACTTTGAAACAATCGGCCCGTTGGCTTTCCTCTGACCTCCCGCGCTATCCGCCGGTTTGGTTAGCTATGGAATCTTGCTTTTTATACCCCTTTACCTTCCGCGAGTTCTTGTCCTTCTCATCTTCTTTAGTTCGCTTTCATACCCCTGTTATCTCTCACTCCCGTACTCTTCTTCTTCCTCACATAGCATCATCCTACCCCTCCCTCCTTTCTATTCACAACCAACCGATATGGCACAATTCCCTTCTCAAAATCCGTAATCGTCCCATATTTTGGAAGACATGGCATTCTCGAGGACTATCTTGGATCTCTCAATTACTTTCCCAGGATACCCCACTTTCTTTCCAGGAACTTCAATCCGGTTTCTCACTACCTTCTTCTGCCCGTCCGCAATATCTTGCTCTTCTCCCAGTTCTCATCTCATACCTTCATTCCTTAATGCCTATTGCCGATATTCCCTCGGACCGCAAAGCTACTTCCTTATTATTGGAGGTATCTCCCTCAGCTTCTGCCATCTATAACTCTTTTCGTCACTCTCCCGACAGACCAAAATCTAAGCTTGAGAGTACTTGGGAACGGGATCTCTCTCGGGATTGGCCAATATCCCTTTGGGATAAACTATGGGCCAAGCTTCACAAGACCTCTAGAGCTGCTAACACTACCCAAACCTTATATTTCATTTATAATAGAACTTTATGCACTCCACTTGCTTTATCCCGTTTTTCATCAAACCCTTCCCCTATTTGTTGGTCCTGTTCTTGTCCTACTGCAGATTTTAAACACATGTTGTTTGAGTGTCCTCATATCTCAAACTTCTGGCATCTAGTTTGGACACAAATACAAAAGATATTCCAGTTTCAAATCCCCTTTTCCCCTCCGCAAGTTTTTCTAGGTTCCCTATCACCATCCCTCCCACGATCTCCTTCCCATTACTTATTACTTGACCTTTTAATTGCCGTGGCTTTCCATACCATTACTTCTAACTGGAAGCAGGCTGCAAATGTATCCTATCAAGCTTGGTGGAATGCAGTTTGCTTCCATCATCGCCTGGATACTAATTTTGTATCCCCTATTTCTCTAGCTATTAAGCGTGACTTGATTTGGCTTCCTTTAGTATCCTATCTCTCCTCCTCTGCTCCAGCACATGTCCCTCCAGACCCTGACACAGTTGAGGTGCGTAAACCACCATGATTTCCTTGTTCTTTATTGCCTTTTTGATATGATATTGCGTTCTATTATATCGTATGGTATATTTGTTAATATACGGAATTTTATTTCCTGTAGACTTCATGCTTGTTATGTTTGCTTTTAATGAGAGTTTTTTATTGAACTGCTTATTCTTTGTACATGCTTATCACGATGTCTTTTCCCCTTTCCCTCTCCCCTCTTTTCCTTTCTTTATCTTTTCAATAAATTCAAACTTAAAAAAAAAAAATAATCAATCTCCATTTTTTGCCATTTATGGGTGGTGGTTTCCATCACCACAAACTCAGAAAATGTGCTCCCAAATTCGAAGTACTAGTGATAGACAAATATGTTGCAACAACTGACGACTTGGTACAATATGCAAGGTATCTGCATGTGTACAAAGTCTAGTGGTTCATATTGTCCATAACTGGCAGGAGACACCATCAAACGGCGCCATGCTCTTTTAGTAAGCATTCTTTAAAAAAAAAATCTAGGCTCACAGCTGTCAATGGCATTATTTGCCTATTGGAGTGGTTCCAGGTCACAGTGTACAGCCCCCCTGAGGAACATGGAATTCTTGCCCTACGCTAGCCTCTAGGGCTTTTTAGGTCTGCAATTGAATATTGCAGGACTGCTCTCCACCAAGCAGGGCCTGTAGACTGCCAGAACCTGTAACTCAGGATAGTCTGCATTGCATGTGGCATTAATGCCATGATCTCCACTCAATCTCCTTGGCCTCATTGCTTCATCAGCATGAGAATATGGCTATACAGGGGTCCCTGCCAGTGAACTCATGCAGTGCCAGTCACTGTAAGCTGTGGCATCTGCATGCATGCCTTTTATTCTCACTGCTGACTGAAACTGGCACCAGAGTGTTCTCCACAAAGTTGGTGTGCACAGCTCATCAGGAAATACTAAGAGGCAGCCATTTCACCTCTGCTCCCTAATATATGATTTTTCTATTGTTCTCATCAATTTCCAGATTCTTCAGGGGGGGATTTACTTGCCAGATAAATACTGCAGCTCCTGGAAATTTCATATCTCTATTCAGTTCTTTAGAGTGCCACTGTACAACTGTTTTTAGATGTGATGGGCTAACTCATAAATGATCACAGTCATGGTCTCATTGTATTGATCCATAGGTGAGTGGGGTTGATTCCAATGCAACAGTTACATTTTGTGGTTTAAAGCTCTTTACTACTTTAAAAGACAAAGTGATTAGTGGCAGATGGGCTCTAGCTATGACATCGCATGTATTAACAACCAATTCCAACTCCCCCCGTCCACCCCGGACCATTTGCATTGATCAAGAAATGGCCAAACTTTTCGGAATATATGAAAATGTCTGCATTTTCTTTCATGTGGAGCCATGGGAAGTCTCCATGAGTCGTAAGATACGTAGGTATTTGGGGCAAGCAAGTTCAAAATACTCCAAGCTTAAGAGAGTAAGAAATAGATTACAGATCTCTGTGAAGGATGTGCCCTGATTTGATAGAGAAGGAGAGATACATTCCATGTCAAGCACATACTATAGTTGATGTTATCCCTGGTAATTGGGAACAAGCCCCGTACCCCAATGTAACAGAACATTTTATAAAGCCGCGCCCAGTGCTAAATATCCCCAAATTCCCATGAGTTAATGTGTGGCCTATTTCAAATTCCCAACCTTTCTGGCTGCCAGATTTATGCTGGGGAGCAGCAGGGTGGAGGACGACATAGAGCTCTGTAATAAGACGGGTGTTTGATGAAACTGAAACTGAAAGCTTACGCTATAATCAAGTTCGACATTGGATGATGCACCCTTTGATATGCCCCATTGCTCAAAAGTATCTCACCACTGATAAAAAAAGGCTGCTTTCTGAATCAGAAAGCAGCCTTTTTTTATCAGTGGTGAGATACTTTTGAGCAATGGGGCATATCAAAGGGTGCATCATCCAATGTCGAACTTGATTATAGCGTAAGCTTTCAGTTTCAGTCCTGGTATAGTCGGACCGTAATCTTTCAAAAGGCAGGGATCCCTCCCCATCAGAGTGATGGCCTATTGAGCTATAGCCTTCCTGGTTCTAGTGTTGAAAAGTCAAGGGGTCTAGGCCTGGGGCAAAGTCAGGGTTACTCACAATAAGTGTTGGGGGTGAGGGCAAGAAATTGAGTCTGCACCTCTCCGCTGCAGAGTTCCAAGCCATCAGCATGGGTTTCGTAATTGGGGATTGATACAAGCTTTTGGGGCATTTGGATTTAGGACGGAAGGGTATCTTCCACAAAGATTGCCCCTCCACCGCCTGGTCCATAACAAGCAAATGCTTTTCTGATTCGGCGTGGGACTACTCCAGAAGGGCCCTAATTTGCGTGGTCTGATAATAGCGGTGCAGGTTCGATATATCGAATGGTCCCTCTCCAGGTCTTTGCTAACCCAGGGCTGTTTATCCGCCCAGACAAAGGAATTGATCTCTTGTTGAATATTGCGGTGTAGCCCATGGAAGGGCTCCACTGGGAGTGTCTGAAAGAGATACAGTAGTTGTGGCAGTATTGTCATTTTCAGAGCCGCTATACGGCCAAGCTAGTAGAGACTGTATGGTTTCCAATGATGCAGTTCAGAACGGATCTGGTGAAATATGTTTTTGTAATTGAGAGTGATCGTACTCTGAGTCTTAGCTGTGAGTTGGAGTCCTAAGTAGGGAATCGACCATGCTGCCCATTGGACCAGGTAGTAGCATTGCAGAGTGTCCCGGGTAGTGACATGGAGCGATATGCTGAGAGATTGAGATTTATGTGTTTTTACTTTGAAGCCCGCTGCTTGGGCAAATGTCTCCAGCTCAACTAGAAAGGCCAGCCTTAAAGTCAAGGGTTTCTCTAAGGTGGGTATGATGTCATCCGCATGGAGGCATATGACATGTCTCTCCCCATTAAATGAATGTTGGGTATGAGGGAATTATCCCGAACTCTTAGGGCCATAGGCTCCATACGTGAGCAGACACTAGGGGCACACCTGTCTCATGCACAGCAAATAGGAAATGGGGCTGAAGAATGCTAATTTACTCATACCACTGCCGCTGGCTCTGTTTAGCTACTAAAGATCCATTTTCTAAAGCGGTCTCCAAAACCTAAGTGCCTGAGGGAAGCCGCTAGGCATGGCTAATGGACTCTTTCAAACGCTTTTTCAGCATAGATCGCCAATACCATGTGTTTTGTGTCTGAATATTGGGCTCTATTGATCAGATGGAGCAGCCTTTTGGTGTTATCGCTGCATTGACGATTCGGAATGAAGGCAGCCTGGTAAAGGTCCATAAAACCTGGTAACATTGGGATCAGCCGAGCAGCCAGAATCCCAGTGAAGAGTATAAGTCAACATCCAGAAGGGATATTGATCTGTAAGACCCGCAATGTCGTTTGTCTTTATCTGGCTTTGGAAGGACTACAATGAAAGCCAATAGCATCAAAGCAGGAATGGCTGAGAGGGCACCGATTGCACTGAACAATCTGGTGAGGATGGGGGCTATGATCGGGCAGAATGTTTCATAAAAGTGTGCAGGGAAACCATCGGGCCCTGGAGACTTGAGCAGTTTTGAAGGGCATTGATTGTGATCATTTCCTCAATTCGCATGTGGCAGTCTACGTCAGCTGCTTGTTCTGGAGTTTATTTGCGAGTTGCTGTGAACTGAAGGTATTTGGATGATGTCTCTAGGGGTAGTTGTTGAGCTGTGAAGAGGCCTTTGTAAAAGTTGCAGAATACCTCTTCCATAGGAGAGTAATCTCTGCATTCCGCTCCGGTTTGGTCCAACACCATCTGGACCCCTGCAGCTTAGTGTTGTATCTGTCCCCCCAACATAGCATTTTTGTTGCAGGCGCAGAGCAGCATACTCCGCTCTGTCTAAGTCAATGCCTGCCAGCTGCAAGCGAGCAGCTTCAAGCTCCCGCCAGACCCGGGGAGCTCCAGTCCATTTATGTTTATGCTGCAGTTCAAGGACCTGGTGGGAGAGGCACTCCTGCATGTCCTTACCTATTTCGTTATCTGGCGAGGACAATGCAATGAATGCTCCCCGGATGACTGCCTTTAGAGTTTCCCAAAGAGTGGTGATAGAAGTGTCTGGGGTATCGTTGAAAGCCAGGAAGTCCTCTAGTGTTTTGGTGTTTTGGTGTACTACAGCTGGACAGTGTGATAGGGTGTCGCGTAAGCGCCAATTCTTAGGAGGTGGGCTAGCGGGCGGATTAGCCAGTGTGAGGGTTACCGCTGCATGGTCTTAAAGTGAATGGGTCTCTACCTCAGTAGCAGTGGTCTTAGAGATAATTCCCTGTGAATCTAAAAAGTAATCAAGCCTAGTGCATGTTTTGTGGGCGTGTGAATGAAAGGTATAGTCTTTAGTGTGAGGGTGAAGGGTCCCACATATGTCCACCAGACAGTACTGTAACCATAATGCCCTACCATGGGAGGGTCCCCAGACTGTCATTGTGCTGAGCGGTCCATGTTATCAAAGGCCAGATTAAGGTTTCCCCATCATCAAGCAGCAGTCTGACGATCTGGCCAGCAGCTGCCCTTCGATTGCAGTCTGCTTGGGCCCAATCTTCCTATTAAATGTATTAGAAATGAGAATAGCCACCCCTGCTGTCTGAGGGATGAGAAGTATTGTTGGGCAAGGCTCTCAAGCGGTGCCGGTGGGTGTCCGCTACAAGAAGGTGTATTTCCTAAATGAGACAGATATGAGCCCCAGAGTGTTCTAAATATGAGATAATGGCTGTAGGAGAGTAGGATCTGCTTCACATGGGTCCCCCACTTTTTGCTGGTGTTTCACTGTTTTTCGACACTAGTCTGGCTGTGGCCCTGCTAATCAGGACCCCAGCCTAGCTGCTTCCTCTCTAAAATGGTTTCCATGTACATTAGGTACATCTCTAATTGGATTCTGGAGTGCCTTATAAGCCCCTAGTATATGGTATACTATGTACCTAGGGCATAGGTACCTCAGAGGCCTACCAGGGGCTGAAGCATGTATTATACCACCCCTGGGAAGCACTCCAAAATGACACCACAGGTCTGCTACTGCAGCCTTGGTAAGGTGGTGCATGCACTCCTTACTGTGGTATAGGCTACCTATATCACTACCATTGCACACACATATAAAACCTGTAAGTCAGTCCTATGGCAGGCCTTAACAATCTTGAAAGCAGAGTGCTTGGTTTTTATGTGAGACGGTGCCCCTGCATGAGCAGAGCCCCTCTGCAGTGTTCGGAGTACCTCCTCTGATGCTGTTTGTGGTGCAGCCTGACCATATACTCTTAAGTGCATTATAACCTCGCGGTAAATGCTAACTTTGGACTGGCTGCACAGAAACATGTCATGTTTGGTGTCAAACACTTTGGAATACTGCCCCCCCCCCGCCAGTTCTGACGGCGGGGGTAGCATTCCACCCTTCTAGAGGGAGAGACATATTCACACTGGTCTACCTGGTAAAGACTTTTTAAAGCCCTGGCATCACAAAATGGATGCCTCTGCCACAGACAGGGGTCTGGCCTCCTGCTGCTGACCAAAACTCCTGCAGGGGAGGCCTGGATAATAGGTTTCCTGTCCCAGGGAGGTGTAACCACCTCCCCAGACAGGCAGATGTGTATTGGGGCTGGGCGGGAGCACTCTCTGGTGCTTTGAAGTCCTGCACTGAGGGCACACTGTGCATAGTCCAGTTCAAACTGGTTGCAGGGGCTACCTGACCCTGCTCTAGTGTGAAACTCAACAAAGGAAATGGGTGTAGCCACCCCTCTTTCCAAACCCTCCCATAGATGGGTCCCTAGAGTATATCCAGCCCCCAAACTTAGTATAAGTATGGGAACCCAGTCCTTGAGACTTTAGATTACCCTGGACGAAACTCTGCAACATATATCCTGAACCTTCGACTTTCTATTTTCGCTAGAAGACTGAAGAAATCTCCCTTGGGGTCAAGGAGTGACTGCCCTGCTTGGCAGGCACCAAAGAAGCAACTGTCCGGTCTGCAACTCTGAAGCTCCCGCCGGACACCAAAGTCTTTGCATCACCGAAGGTGGATTTCCAGACTTCCCCGAGGCTACCTTGAGTCCACAGCAAAGCTGAGGCCCATGACTATCGTGGGTGATGTGGAACCATGACCCCTGGACACCGTGATCTTTTGCCGGTCCATCATCTTCCTGGTCTTCCTTGAAGTTGTGCTTTGGGCTCTGAGTAGCCCCTGCCTTGGGCATCTACAGCACCAAAGATCTCTGGCCTCCACTCAACGAGTGACCCGTGGGTCAGTTTCCAGTGTGACTGCTTGAGGCTCCTTCGCGATCGCTAGCCCATTGGCTAGTGGGTCCCCACGAAGGGAACTCCTCTTCTGATTGGGCTTGCCTGGTTGCTCCAGATGTGTCCCGACTTACTCTCGCTGGGTGAGTCCCCCAGACTTTGCTGGTCTGCACCGACGTCCTTTATCTATTTCCACGTGACTTGCCGTTGCCAAGACTTGTTGGGTCCATTCTGGTCGCCGACATGGCAGCACTCGACAGACTTCACGGAACAGCTCGAATCCAGCTCCTGGCTGTCATTGATGCCTCCTGGACCTCGTGGCTGAAGAGTCAATACACCTGTCAACTCACCTGAAGCACCGACATCTGTGGGCATTGGTCTATTGTGCCCTTGGTCACTGGTAAGTGACCCAGACTCTGTCCCCTCTGCTTTCAGGTTCTTTCCATCCTCGATCCAGGCTTGGATCTCTCCAGACACTTCTCCTCTTTACGGCAGCAGCACTTCTTTGCCAGTTTCCATTGAAAACGACGAAGCGACCCGACACCATTTGACACCTATGCACCCGGCTTCCCTGGGTGATGTAACTCGAGTACTCCAGTGCTCCCGTGGGTGTTGGTCCTAGACACCTCTAAGTCCAAAAGGGTTTGCCTGTAGTCGTCCTCTAAGTGTCCTTAAACTTTTAATTTCCAACCGTGACTTTCCCCATAGAAGTTAACGGCGATTTGCGGCTGTGTTCTCACACTGCACGCGTCCCCCGTGTGTTCCGTTCAGTCATGGTTCTTATCCCACTTTATTGCTATATGGTTTGGTACGCCCCTAGGGCCCAAACATGTATTTGTGCTTTCACTGTTGAATACTGACTTGTAACTTAAGTACTTTGAACTCCAGCCTCATAAAGAGACTAGAGGGGTGTGTTTTATCTTAAATACATATATTTTAAATATATACCTGGTGTGGTTGTCCTTTCATTTGATCATTCAAGAGATTATAGGCTGGTAAAACAAGCTGCTTTACATTCCTTCAAGACTTAGCCTGAAGGCTGCTCTCCATAGCTACCACTAGGATAGCTTTCAATAAAGGTTGTCTTTAACCTATCACCATAAGGGGTTTGTTTGGACTGGTACAAGGTGCCCACTTTAATTAGTGGACAGCATATACCAGGCCAACTTCTCACAATAGCCCATCTCTTAGTCCAATTATTCAGTCCCTTTACATTAAGTGTTAGAATCTTAAGGTCCACTGTCATCTGAATGGGGATAATGGAAAGCGGTCTAGGTGCCCACCTAGAAGACCTGGAGCTATGGGCATATGAGTTACCATGGGTGACATGAGGGGAATTACTTCTATTGGGATAGCTGAGGGATAGCTTGTGTAGGGGGATACCGGGGACAAAATGAGAGCAAACAACCCACTAGAAAGCACAAAGCAGATGTAAAACCATCACAAATATTGTCAATGTCAAGAGTATGATGCTCAATAGGTAGAAAAGAGACAGAAATGTGTATAGTGGCCAACGCCCCCTCAGGCCCGCTGAGAAAAGAGGAAGAGAAGGAAATGCCGGAACAAATGGATGTGGCCAGCTTCATGGCAATGGAAGGTCTATGGGATCTTCAGGGAGCGATGCTAAGACTGACTTCTGTTCCTTGGCTATGGTCGTGGGATCCAGACGAAGCCTTGAGGGTGAGTGCTCAATGGTTTTCTAGCTATGGGCACCCTGGTGTCCATGACCTGGCCCAGCCAGCTGTGTCTGATCCAGGAAAAAATTATTAATGTCCAGAGGTTTGCACGCCACTTCCATTGATCTACGTTGATGGAGTTTCCCATTGAGCAGGAAAACCAGGAGGAGTGGACGCCCCCAGGAGGAGGACATGCCGGAAGACCTGAGGTGAGAAGTGACAGGGCAAAAGGCTCTGCGCTTCTGGAGATTAGAAGCCGCCAGGTCCTGATACAGTATTGGTTTATGGCCCTGGAACTGTAGCAGGAGTTTGTCTTTGGCTAGTCGGAGGATGCATTTTTTTAACGGAAAGTCATGGACACATGTCAAGATATCAACAGGTGGAGCCAGAGCAGATCTCTTGGGGCCCATCCAATGATTGCGGTCCAGTTTCATTTCAAATTCCAGGGACTCATCAAGGATCACGCCAAAGAGGTCGGTCACTAAGGCTGTGATGTCCGCGGCTTCGGCGCCAAATGTAATTCCTCTAATGCTGACGTTGTTATGGTGCAACCAATTTCTCAAGTCCTGTGCGTTGACCTTGCTGATCTCAAAGACAGAGGACATCTTGCTGAAGTTGTTCAGTCTCTTTGTCCTGGCTTGATTCATGATCCTCTAACTTGGACGCCCAGGGCATCCATGTCACGGCAGACCTTTTTAAGGTCACTTGACACCTCTTTTTTCTTGGTTTGGAGGTCCTTTTGCAGAGACGTGAACAGGGCTTTGATGAAGGATCGGTTGAGTAAAGCATCTTGTCCATCAAAGGCTCCTGATTCGGTCACGCACAGGGGCGCCTTGGGATGCTCTGTATGAGAGCATGTGTGTTTTAAGTAGCATATCTTTCACTGACCACTCTTTCTTCCCTCGCACTGTGGCCATGGTGCTGGAGTCAAAAGTGACAGGTGGGCGTTATTAGTGAAAAGGTTAGTTGTGAAGCTAGAAAAGGTGCCAAAGAACCTGTTAGGTGTTTGAGGAGCACGGCCTCAGATGCGGAAGCCACTGAGGTGCTATGACTGCATCGCCATTTGGGGGAGGGGTGAAGGGTCACCTGGAGCGGTTAACAATGTCACTGGAAGGCCCAAATAGTAAAGTTATGGAGCAGCTACCTGCTGTATGCTTACAGTCACAAAGATGGGAATTCGCAGAGCTCTGGTGATGTCCTTTAATTGGCGAAGTGTGTAGAATGACGGTGCCCCACAGTCCAGTCACCCCTAAGTGGAGTGGTTGTTGCCAGGCTTTGGTTCCAAGGCTCCCCCCTGGCCCATGCAGGATAGGCAGCTCGCTTTGCTGTGTTGCACCCCTGGCTGATAAGGATGTGTGGGTAAGGCCCCAAACACCATTGTATGACTGCGAAATAAAAGCCACTTATCTGGGTCTCTCGTGTCGTCGGGGCTCGCAGCTTTGTTAGTGGCCTCCGTTAAGGCTGTATATGTAAAGTGGGGCTGCCACAGGCAGGGGAGAGATCATTGTCTAGTTCACTACTCAGCCGTGGCCTCACTGCATCCTGCCATCGTACACCCAGCAGCCAAATGTCTAAATACTCCACTTCAAGGAGGGAGGGCTTCTACAGAGCCAACGCACCCATTGGGGTGTCAGCCCCAAACTCCAGATCCTGCTGCGAGGGCCCACAGGGGTCACCAAGTAAGGTCAGGAGCTTACCGGTCCCCCGCTAGGTGGTCCTCACTCTAGCAACAGCGGCAGCAGGTCTCGTACACACAGTCTCGCACTCTGATCCCTGCCAGGCACCAGCGGGGTTCCGATGTCGTATCCATCTCCAGGGAGCCGAGATTGTTCGAATCCGGGGGCTGGAACGCGGGCTCAACACTCCACCCACGTGTAAGGCCAAACCCAGAGCAGCTCAGCCAGTCGTCAATACCGGGACCATCAGCACCCATGATTGGCTCACTCGATGCCCTGAGAGGTTCAGGGGCTATCGCCACTTCATTTAAGCCCTAATTTCCAGTGTGGAAGGCTTTTTGAACGAACAGGCCCAGTGCCTTGGGCAGAGAGACAGGAAAGTGCATCTCTTCCATCCACCACCTTGGCCACCCCCCCCCCATTACATTTTAAAGGTAGAGCAAACTTTTTTATTAGGCTTTCTAGATTGATGTGTTTGTGTTCTTCTAGGTTGACCTCTCCTCATTACTTTTGAGGAAAGGATAGAGAGTGGAAGTAGCAAGTAGCCTGGCCAAGGGCTTGGTGTCTCAGTCTTAGGTGTCCTTGTTTTTCATAATATAACAGGTCAAGAATACATTCTCTTGTGTAAGAGGTGTGCAAATGTGGCACACAGACATTATGCCTGATGAATACAGCCCTCCGCAGTGGACAAAGGGCATCACATTGGAAGGAAAGAGTGTTGACATCAAGAGTCAGGGGATAGGAGTGCTAATCCCAGGTTTCAGGGGTAATTATACTTCTTGTGCAGCGAAAAGTAACTTATTACAAGGCTTACGGAGGTAAAGTAGGGGGAGACTCAGTATTTTGGGAAGAAATGTCAGGGTGGCTTTCTTATTTTCACAGCATTTAATGTGGGTAATGGTAAAATTTATGTGAGTGGAGCAAGAGAGAGGAGCGTATTTAATGTTTGGCAGGCTGTACTCCATGCCATCAGGTCAGCAGAGGGATGTACTCCATTGCCCAGGGAGAAAACTGGTCTACTTGGAGATATTCAAAGAGCAATGGTAGTGCTGCTGAAAGCAGTGAACTTTTGATGTGTTGGATCTAAGTTCAATGTTCCTCCACAACAATGTTAAAATAATGACCCTCACAGACTGCAAGTATTTTTATACTTTACATTTTTGCAGTGTTTAATTTGTACAAAAATGAGTTCCGGTGCCCAAAGCTGTGCTCAGAAGCTTGCAGCTGCCTCTATTAAATGTCAATGTGCCGAATACTAAGGCTGTCTATTCTTGTAGATACCTCTGGCCTCTCTAATCCACTGACTGGCACTTAATCCACCTAAATCTAACTCCTGCAGGTCCCTGGCTTCTCCCTGTAACAGGTTTTCTAACGTATGCTTCCGCCCTCTCTCCCCTGTAGGTGTTCCCACTCTTGTTCTCGGGAAATGTCCCTCAGGGCATGTGGTGAGCAGGCGCTGGATCTCTTCCTATAGCTCCAGCCCAGATCGTGGAGCTGGGGGGCATAGTCGGGCCCTAGCCCACTAATGGGGAGGCCTCATCACAGCTTAGCAGCAGTGAGGGAGGAGAGTGCAACCCCCGTACGCGGGCTGCGTGAGAGAAGCGGGACCCATCCAGAGCAGGATCAGATATAACACTGACCCACTCTGAATCAAGGAGTGGAGGGGCCAGGTGCATCATGCTTCCTCCTATGAGGAGCACGCTAGGGCAGCATATGTCATGGGGAGAGAGCGAGATGAGTTGGGAGGGGATCAGAGGACTTCAGCAAGAGAGTGGTATTTGGGCTGCCTGGGGAGGCAGACGGCACCACGGACAGGAATGCAAGAGAAGGGGAGGGTTGGGGGCTGGTTCAAGACGTAGCGGAGGAAGTCGGCCCTGGGTTGGTTAGGGGGCAGAATTGGGGGATGTGTGCAAAAGCAGAAGGACAGGACTGGAGGAAGGGGTGGAGGATGAGGTGCCTGAGGAACAGGATCTGGGTTGGGACACCAGGGCGTGGTAAGGCCTTGCTATTTTTAAGTCATGAGAGAGGAGGTTCGAGGGGGGGAGAGGGTGGCCTACCTGGATGCCTATTTGGTAAAAGGGTAATCCCTGCAGTGGGATGAGGGGGCCTTAGTGACAATGGGGTTCCCAGTTCAAGATCAGTGCAAGCAGGTAAGTGGGCAGGCAGCGTTGGTTCAGGGGCCTGCGTCTACAGTCATAGCAGCAATGTTGGAATGGAGCGGGGAGGAGGACGTTGGGGAGGAGGAAGGAGAGCAGGTGATGGAGGTAGTTGAGGTGGTTGGAGATAGGCAACGGGATGGCGGAGGGGTAGGAAGAAGATGGCAGAACGATCACGTATGCAGCAGGGAATCAGCACACCAGTCCAGCCATTTTTATTGCACCACGTCATACAGCGCAGGGAGGATGACTCAGCAGACCTGGAAGCGGCTCACTTGCGCCAAGACGTAGAGTGAGATGGGTCCAGAATGGGTACTCTTAATATCGGCGGGAGAGCCCGTCACGGCCAGCACAAGCAGGCCCAGAATGTCCTGGCTGGCCCCAGTATTTGGTGGGTCCTGCACAACCTCCAGAGAGAGACTGATGGACAGTCAGCACATAGTGGTGCCGGAGCAGCACAGAAGGGTTCAGTCTGCCCCCCCTGGACACCCAGCATATGGTTAAGGGTGTGGCTGTCATAAGGTCACCAATGCTAAAGGGGGATGTCGGCCTGGGATGGCCACAGAAGGAGTTGCATAACACTGAGGTGCTGGATGTTGATGATGATAGCCTTGAAGAAGGCAAGCTAAGGGAGGATGGTGATAAAGGGGATGGGGAAGCCCTAATGTTGTGTCTAGTGGGTTGCAGGGGTGTGCAGAGAGACCAGCAAAGGCGTCGTAGCTTGTGATAAGGCCAGCGATAACGCTGGAAGTATCAAGGTACCTGGCAAGGCAGACTGCATCTCTACTGGCACCCTCCTTGGAGCCAGGTAAGGCCATGTACTTGACGGGGAAGCCTGAGACGGTGCCCATTGGTGTGGACGATGGAGAGCTGCAAGGAGGGGCATTTATAGAAAGGGAAATATGTGTCGGATGTTGGGGTATGCACCAGAGAGGCAGAGGGCTTGGGAGTCAATAAAGAAGAGGGTAGTTCAGTCACAGGGAAGGACAGAGGGGAGGAGGCTAATAAGGGAGATAAAAAGGAGGGCCACGAGAGCAAGGAGTTAAAGTTTAAGATACCTTATATGGGCGTGACCAAACCTTTGGGGGCACACCTTAAGCTGTCCACGAAGGAGCGCATTTGGAAAGAGGAATATGTAGAGATGCTCAAATTGCCAAGAGGCCGAAGGTACCCCTTATGATTGAAAATTGGACAGCGGACTACCTAGTTTACGCCAGCATATATTGCACAAAGTATCTGGAGCATTGCGTTACTATTTTTAAATACATGGACAGCATCCAGAAGGCACACATAAGGGGGGAGTATACGCATGGACCCACTATGATGAAGAATTCAGGGTGCATTTGACATGGGACCCAGAGGCAAAATGGGGGAACTAGACAGTGACATGTGGCAACACACAATATGGACATGATGAAACGCTGGTAAGACAATATTCACTGCCAGAGCACTGCCCATAGTCTACCGTCCCTTTCAGCGGTGCCCCCCTTAAGGAGGGGTTGGTAGCATGAGCAAGAGTCAACAGGAGGCTGGAAGGGAATTGCTGGTACTTCAATGTAGGCCTTAGAATGCATGAATATTGTAAGATCCACCACAAATGCTCAAAATGCGGGTCAACTGTTTTGGGGCGGGGGTGGATACCATCAGGGAGGAAGCCACTGGAAGCAGCTCGGGGGTAACTCCTGGTGACAGCAGCAGCAGTTAGCTGGCGCTCTAGGGGGTAGGGGAACACAGGGGGTGGGCCAAAGGGCTCATAGTCTGGTAAAGTTAGACAGGTTGGACTTCTGAGTGGGGCACTACGAGCGGCAGGAGGATGCAAGGGTTTTATTGGAAAGGTTTCGGTAGGGGTTTCAGTTTTGTTACATTAGGCCATGGGTCAGGAGTTGGGCGAATAATCTGTGCTCAGCTTAAGAACAGAATGTGCAGGACAAACTAAACAAGAGGGTGAGGGAAGGTAGGATGGCAGGCCTCTTTTCTGAGTGGCCCATGGAGAATGTAATTTTGTCTCCAATTGGGGTGGTCCTCAAGAAAGAGGAGGGCGAATTCAGACTGATCCAGCACTTGTCCTGGCTGGAAGGTGGATCAGTAAATGATTTGTTTGCAGAGGAAGTGGCCACAGTGTCATACTCCTCCATACACAAGAAGTGATGGAGGGCACAAGGGCACTGATGACAAAGTGCAAACTGAAATCTGGTTTTTGGCTGCTTCCAGTCCACCCAGAGGCTCTTCAACTCTTGGGTATCCATTTTGAGGGGCTGTGGGGGAAGTGGTATGTAGACAAAGCATTGCGGTTGGGTTGCTCTATCTCTTACGCGTTGTTTGAATCTTTCAGCTCCTTTTGCAGTGGCTATTTTCATGGTGCACAGGGCATCAGCTGGTCACACATTACCTGGATAATTTCCTCTTTGTGGTTTCCAAGAGCTAATGGGAGATCTCGGGGTTCCATTGGCATTAGAGAAAATGGTGGGCCCTAGTGAAGAGCTGTCATTTCTGGGAATTTAAATTTATTCTGTAAAATATTGATGTGGTTGCCTCAGGACAAGAAGGTCAAGATGTTGGCCATGTTGAGGGTCATGCCTACAGATACAGGTCCTGGACAGGGAGGACTTTCTGCAGGAGGTTAGGCCATGCCTTTTTGGGCAAACACTTGCCTCATTATCACGTCTGGCTATCAGCCAGGGTCAAGGAATACTTGCGGATGTGGGGCGTGTTTCTACAGTCTTTCAATGGGGTACCTCTGGCGCGGGAAGGGGACCTGGAGTAGGACAGTCCCATTTTTTCAGATGCACCAGGTAGCCTAGTTTTTGGACTCTATTAGCAAGGCAAATGAGATGGTGCACCGAACCATGGCCAAAGCATTCGCTCAGCGGTGCTAGGAGCGTTGCGTTTTTTGAGCTTTTTCCCCAGGTGGTAGCAGTAACGCTTTGAAGGGCGGAGTTGTCCCACCAGAGAGTGCTGTTTCGAGTGGGTAACATGGCTGTATTGGAGATAGATATTCGTCAATCCGCCAGGGATGTGCAGGTACTAAAACTAATGAGATCATTTGTGGTGGGACGTTTGCATTACAACATCGCTTTCAAAGCCCTGCAAGTGCTGGGTGTGGACAATGACATTCTGGATTCTTTGTCACGTTCACAGTGGGGGAGATTACGTGGGCTGGCCAAGGATGCTGTCAGGATCCCAAACCCCATGCCTCAGCATCTGTATTATGTAGGCAAAGCCAAATGTTACAATTGATTGTAGGGACACTTGCGGAATTCAGAAGGGTCAAGTATGTCCTGGCCTCAAAAGAGTTTTTTCGCTCCAGGCCACAGTGGCGGGACAAATAGTGGTTATGGGCAGAGGATGTCATCCAATAGAACTTAGACCTGATTGAGAGAGGACTTTTGAGGGTGACCATTGCCAGGAAATTCCTGGGGATTGCATTTATAGGTAAATTAATGTGGGGCAATGCTCCATTGGCGGGCTAAATGGGGCGTAGGATGCTGGAGGGTTGGGTGTGGGAACAGGGCCTGTCAAGGAGGGCTAGAATGCCAATATCATGGCAGCTATTATGCCAATTGCTAGCAATATTACCTGTAGTGTGCAGGAATGATGAGGAAACGTGTTTTTTCCACACTGATGGTGTAGAAGTTTTTTGGGGCCTTTTGGGTGTCAGAATTGTTGGTCAGGAATAGATCAGGGTGTGTTGGAACGCAAGAGGGTAGGCTTGAGATATGACTCAGTCAATCAAAAACAGATCTGCGGGGCCAGGGTAGACGGGTCATATTACAGGTGGTGGAGGCACCAGGCCCCTGCCCAGTTTGGTGGGCATCACAATGGTCACACCATTCTGGAGAGACAGTGGGGGCCATTTTTTGACACAGGGCGAGTGACTAGATCACAGCATATCAGCTATTAGCACTTCTCCGGAAGGCTCTGCGGCGCTTGGGGGTAGAGCAGGCAGACTATGGTACTCACTCTTTACATTTCAGAGCGGTGTCAGAGGCTAGGCCATTGGTATTTGCAGTGTTATAGGCGTTATGTGCGGGGTACTATGAACAATTTATAATTTTTTTTGTTTCTTGCAGGTCCAGTGTCCAGCCCAGCAGCGGAGGAGATGGTCATATGGGTGGTGGGACACTTGCTTGTTCAATGACTCAAGTGCAGGAGTGGTAGAGTTATTTTGGCCAGAATCTGGGATTCAATTAGTGCATTTGTAAGATTACATAGAGCAGGAAAAGAGGTATGTGTTGAAGAAAATTGGTTCACTGTTTGAATAATTTGTTGGTGGGCGGTAGGTGCCAGATATACTGGTTTTGCATTTGGGGGAGAAGGATCTGTATAAGGAGAAAGGGGTTGTGTTGATGCACAGTATGAAGATGGATTTAGCATTCATAAAAGAGAAGTGGGCAGGGTGTTTCATCCTGTGGACGGAGTTTGTGCCCAGGAGGGCTTGAGGAGGTGTGTTGAAGCTGGGGGGAGTAGACAGTGCATGAAGTAGGGTAAATAGCGAGATGGATCATTTATGTAGGGGGATAGGTTTTGGCAGGATCTGTCATTCAGATATTCGGTTTGACACGGTTGAGTTTTTTTGGGGACGACTGGGTTGATTTATCCAGATTGGGTATGGATCCTTACTTGTTGGAAATTGGAGAGGTGCTGGCCAGAGCGTTAAATGTACAGCTGTAAGATTTAGGAGGTACAGAGGGGTAGTGGGGGGAGAGAAAAAGGTTGTGTGCCACCACCTTTTTCTACGTGATGCAGGCATGCAAAGATTTCTTTGGGTTGGCAGAAGTTTGGTTGGCATTGACAGTAAGTGAACCATGTGCAGGGAAAGGGTAGGTAGTTCAAGGTTCAGTTTAGGAAGTTTGGTTATTTACAGTTTCATACTTGCAGGCCTAGGATTTAGGGTTAAAAACATAAGCACAGGTGCACCACACATCAAGTTCAGAAACTGAGAGAACAAATGTGTATACTATATACAACACAAATATTATTCAAAGTTTTGCTCTTATTCCAATTTCTATTGCTTTATAAACATGGTCATAAACATCAGTTTTCACAGCGATACAGCCGACACGTTTCATCTTACTAGACGACTTCTTCAGGGCTGTTAATTTAAATAAACAAAAATACACATCAATAAAAACCAAAAACAAATAAAGCACTTCACATACTATACAAACAATTAAGAACTATTATTTTTTAGCCACATAGCTACATTAACAATAGAGGACACAAGACAAAGAAGAACAAACCAAAAAGACAGACAGACTGACATTATATGCTTATTCACATTGTTTTTCTCAATGCATAAAAATAACATTCTTACAAAAAATTTCTTATATATACAAAATATCAAACGACGTGTCAAAGGAAGAGAATATTCTTAAGCGGGCTTATAAAGACTGCCAAAGGAAAACACACTATCTAGCGTTAATAGGAGATAGAAGAAGCAGAAAGAGAATGTTGAGATGGAGACGTATTACAAGTGAGAAAAGTGAAAGCCAACGGCTTGATGGTCATACTATATGCTATGTCATTTCAGAGGGGGTGAAGCTTAGACTATTTCGAGGAATTCTAAAGTTAATTGTTAAAGAGGTACAGACGGAAAAATGTGTAGCCGAATCTAATGCCAACTAGGCCACACTGGCAAAAAAGTGCAAATAGACACGGTAAGAATACCCACCAATGATATATTGAAAAGGTTAGTCACAGCAATGAGTAAAGTCAAAGGATCACCGGAACAGCATCCTATGTGTCGTTCCACATCTCAGTCACGTAATCTGGAAAATCTACAAAATATAATATAAGTGTAGGTTACACACCAGGCTCAACTAATAAGCCACTGGGTACAATGATAACGGAACTGCCCAGCTTAATCAAACATACTTACTCGGTATCAAGTGTATATGCATCGTTCCTCTTGGTCATGAGGATCAAGAAGATACAAGAATCAAGAGTGCCAGTTAAGTCCAATGCTGGGGCACCAACGGTTATGCAAAATAATACGTAAGAAAGGGGATTACACCTAAGCTGGCCACTACTGCATTCTAAGGGATGAAAATGAGAGATCAGAAATTACACTCCATCAATTAATGGAAACGGAATTTAGAGAAATGTTCAAATGCCTTCACTGAATCAATCATACTTACTAAGTATCAGTCAGTGTGTAGATTCCTTATCACAAAGGGAATATACCAAAGATGCAGGTGGAACCCCAAGGAAAAGGCGCGCATATGGGTGTTAATCTTGCAAGTCTAATTGTAATCACTCTGTTGAGTCACCTAGAAGGACAGAGGCAACCATGATACATTTAATTCTGTCCCCACTTCCAAAATCATATGAGGTTTGGAATGCAAGCTAAAAATACCCACTTAAATTGTAAGCGGACAAGTACAGCTCTAAACAGTATAATCTCCCCAAAGGTATTAGCAACTGAATGATATATCTCTCCTTTATTCAGAGCATCTATAGGTCTAACGATCACCCAAGGATGCTCCTGATTAAACTACTTCATGCGAGTCAATAACACCGTCAGATCTATCTTTTCATTTAAAAACAGGATATAGCTATTCAGAAATCTACGGTGTACCATCTTTATATGCTTGTGGTTGGTGCCATTATACCACAACATAGGGGTCCAATACTTACATAGAACACAATATCATTAGCCCCAACAACGTATGCAGCAGACCCAGTCTGTGTCAATTCAAAAACATTCTGTGTTTTTCAAGTCAATGCTGGTAGCCTATAGATAAAACGGAAAGAGTAATGAGCAGGAATACTGGTAGCCCGAGCTTCTGGTAAATAAAAGCATAATGCCTGCACAAAAAAATAACATCCACAGAGCTGATCCCCCTGTGCTCAACCTCGAATTTCCCCCCCATAGATGTATTCGTTAAGTTGTGTTCCCGAGTTGTGATCTAACACGCCTCCCCCTTAACCATACCTGAACGAGCTAACTGTTCAATAGGAGAAAGGGAGCAAATGAAGTTACTAACTATAAGTTATCAAGCAGGGTGGCAGGGGACCGGTGCGGCGTGTCCCCAAATCAGGCTTACCGATATTAGGCTAACATCATGTCTCCAGTGGCCAAACATCACGGCGAGAAGGACGGGAACCAAATAGCTTCCCAGAGACGGTTTAAATACTCGCGGCAGTCAACATCCATTGAGATTAGCTGCGTGTCATTATTGGGAGGAGCGTCCGTCAGACATTCTGACATGACTGCACCTCATGGTGGCCATCTTAAACTAGCACTAAAGTCAATAGCGGAAAACGTCCTGAGAAAGGCAAGGCTTATTCAACAGCCAAGCCCGGAAGACCCCTCATCATATCAAGATTATAAACATAACCGAAAAAAAGGAGGGCATAATAACGGTTATTATAGGACCACCCTACGATATCCTTTATTTTCGCTCTACATAGTCCATCACAAGATGGCCGCCACGAAGGTTTATCGAATAGATTTGGCATTTTGATTAGTTGATATACATGTTTGAACACCTCGGAAAGTTTTTGTGAAACACGCCCCTTGTTTAAAAATATTTTTCTCCATAGGACGGCCGATTTTTTTCGAAACTGAAAAGACAACAGTTCGGGGTGTGTCGATATTTTTTACACCTTACCGTTATTATACCCTCCTTTTTTCGGTTATGTTCATAATCTTGATATGATGAGGGGACTTCCGGGCTTGGCTGTTGCATAAGCCTTGCCTTTCTCAGAACGTTTTTCGCTATTGACTTTAGTGCTAGTTTAAGATGGCCGCAATGAGGTGCAGTCACGTCAGAATGTCTGACGGACGCTCCTCCCTATGACACGCAGCTGATCTCAATGGATGTTGACTGCCGCGAGTATTTAAACCGTCTCTGGGAAGCTATTTGGTTCCCGTCCTTCTCGCCGTGACGTTTGGCCGCTGGAGACATGATGTTAGCCTAATATCGGTAAGCCTGATTTGGGGGCACGCCCCACTAGTCCCCTGCCACCCTGCTTGATAACTTATAGTTAGTAACTTCATTTGCTCCCTTTCTCCTATTGGGCAGTTAGCTCGTTCAGGCATGGTTAAGGGGTAGCCGTGTTAGGTCACAACTCGGGAACACAACTTAACGAATACATCTATGGTGGGGAAATTAGAGGTTGAGCACAGGGGGGTCAGCTCTATCGATGTTATTTTTCTGTGCAGGCATTATGCTTTAATTTACCAGAAGCATGGGCTACCAGTATTCCTGCTCATTACTCTTTCCGTTTTATCTATAGGCTACCAGCATTGACTTGGAAAACACAGAATGTTTTTGAATTGACACAGACTGGGTCTGCTGCATACGCTGTTGGGGCTAATCATATTGGTTTCTATGTGACTATTGGACCCCTATGTTGTGGTATAATGGCACCAACCATAAGCATATAACGATGATAGAATGTAGATTCCTGAATAGCTATATTCCGTTTTTAAATGAAAAGATAGATCTGACGGTGTTATTGACTCGCATGAAGTAGTTTAATCAGGAACATCCTTGGGTGATCGTTAGACCAATAGGTGCTCTGAATAGAGGAGAGATATATCATCCAGTTGCTAATCCCTTTGGGGAGATTATACCGTTTAGCGCTATACTTCTCCGCTTACAATTTAAGTGGGTATTTTTACCTTGAATTCCAAACCTCATATGATTTTTGAAATGGGGATTTAATGAAATGTATCATGGTTGCCTCTGTCCTTCTAGGTGACTCAACAGATTGATTACAATTAGACTTCCAAGATTAACGCCCATATGCGCGCCTTTTTATTGGGGTTCCACCTGCATCTATGGTATATTCCCTTTGTGATAATAAATCTACACACTGACTGATACTTAGTAAGTATGATTGATTCAGCGAAGGCATTTGAACATTTCTCTAAATTCCGTTTCCATTAATTGATATAGTTTAATTTCTGATCTCTCATTTTCTTCCCTTGGAACGCAGTATTGTCCAGTTTAGGTGTAATCCCCTTTCTTACGTATTATTTTGCGTAACCGTTGGTGCCCCAGCATTGGACTTAACTGGCACTCTTGATTCTTGTATCTTCTTGATCTTCATGACCAAGAGGAACGTTGCTTATACACTTGATACCGAGTAAGTATGTTTGGTTAAGCTGGGCAGTTCCATTATCATTGTACCCAATGGCTTATTAGTTGAGCCTGGTGTGTAACCTACACTTACATTATATTTTGTAGATTTTCCAGATAACCGTGACTTAGATGTGGAAGGACACATAGGCTGCTGTTCCGGTTATCCTTTGACTTTACTCATTGCTGAGACTGACCTTTTCAATCTATCAGTGGTGGGTATTCTTACCGTGTCTATTTGCACTTTTTTGCCAGTGTGGCATTGTTGGCATTAGGTTTGGATACACATTTTTCCATCTGTACCTCTTTAACCATTAACTTTAGAATTCCTCGAAATAGTCTAAGTTACACCCCCTCTGAAATGACGTAGCATATAGTATGACCATCAAGCCGTTGGCTTTTACTTTTCTCACTTGTAATACGTCTCCATCTCACTTTCTCTTTCTGCTTCTTCTACCTCCTATTAACTCTAGAGAGCCTGTTTTCCTTTGGCAGTCTTTACAAGCCCGCTTAAGGAATTCTCTTCCTTTTGATACGTCGTTTGACATTTTCTTTATATAAGGAAAATTTGGTAAGAATGTTATTTTTATGCATTGAGAAAAACAATGTGAATAAGCATATAAGGTCGGTCTGTCTGTCTTTTTGGTTTGTTCTTCTTTGTCTTGTGTATTGTATTGTTAATGTAGCTATGTGGCTAAAAAAGAATAGTTTTTAATTGTATGTATAGTATGTGAGGTGCTATATTTGTTTTTGGTTTTTATTGATGTGTATTTTTATTTGTTTAAATTAACAGCCCTGAAGAAGTCATCTAGTAGGACGAAACACGTCTGCTGTCTCGTTGTGACAACTGATGTTTATGACCATGTTTTAAAAGCAATAGAAATTGGAATAAAAGGAAAACTTTGAATAATATTTGTGTTGTATATAGATTACACATTTGTTCTCTCAGTTTCTGAAATTGATGTGTGGTGCAGATGTGCTTATGTTTTAAACTGTTATGATACCAAAATGGGTAGAAGAGGCACTCCTTTTTATTTTCCAATTGTAAACTTCAATTCAATTAATAATTTTCCTAAAAAAGCGTGCTGCTGAGAAAGCAAGTAACAGTAGATGCTTGCTAATCTTTACACAACAAGTCAAGGGTCTTTGGGACCCTATCTCAGCGCACTGTCGCTGCTGGGTTATCCTAGGTTCTTTCAAATCAATAAACCATTCAGAGGTTAAGCTTCAATACTTCATTTTCTCAGTGGAAAAAACATAGACAATCTTCTCAATTCAACACATCACAATTTTATTAATTGGATATGATATAGTTCATTCCTTGTTGTTTGAAATTAACTTCTCGGTTGATCAAAACATTCTTTTAGTTGCCCTATGCATTAGGCTCGAAATGCACTGAGAAAATGAAGTATTGAAGCTTAACCTCTGAATGGTTTATTGATTTAAACTGTTATGATCCCATGGGGACTTGCACTGCGACAGTGGGTGCGTTTCAGTGTGCACACAGACCCTAATAAGTATAGAGGGGCTAGAATATTAGACGGATAGCAGTTCAGGTGCTGTGGATTTGAGGGTTCCACTGTCAGGCCTAATTGTTAATAAAGGATGTAGGGTTAATAGAACTTGGAAATGTTGTAATGCAATACATTGTATTGTTTATAATTTGTTAATTGCAGGGTTTGGGCGTGTTTGGGGGGATCGCAGGAGTGGGTTCAGGTGGTAGTCTGACAGACGTATAGTGAGGTTTTAGTTTTGTAAGGCAGTTGCTAGGTTATTCGGTCTGTGTCATGGCTGCACACTCTCTCCCAAAGAAGATTTGGCTATATTGTTAGATTACGGTGGGGATGGAGGAGGATGATTCTGTATGAAAGATACAGTTCAGAAAATGAAAATCCAACAGCTGGACTGTAATGTACATGAAAAATCAATGCCACATTGTTATAACTTTTATTTTTAGATGAAAACATTATGGGAATTTGCTTTATTTCAGATGGCAATGTCTATGGGCCCGATTCACAGAACTAATTTAAGACAAAATCCTAAACTTACTACCATTTTGGTATTCACAGAAGGCACTTACTCATTTCAGTATTCACAGAAATTAGGACTCCTAACTTTAGGACTCCTAAATGCCTTCTGTGAATACCGTAAGTCTTCAAATTAGGACTAACTTTACTACTCCTAAACTGAGAAAAATCCTAACTTTAAGACTTTCGGTATTCACAGAAGGGATTTAGGAGTCCTAAAGTTAGGACTCCTAACTTCTTTGAATACCAAAATGAGTAAGTGCCTTCTGTGAATACCAAAATGAGTAAGTGCCTTCTGTGAATACCAAAATGGTAGTAAGTTTAGGATTTTGTCTTAAATTAGTTCTGTGAATCGAGCCCTATGTGTACAGCATCCTGGGAATTCAACATGCTACTTTCAGGTTTTTGTTTTTATTCAGGTTACAATCCTTTCCTTTATTCCAGCACTCAGCAAAAACATAAGTAGGAGAAACACAGGGAGAAAAGCAACCCAAGTACACTAAACAAAGGGTTTGCATGGAATCCATCCAATTAAAGACAAAAATAAATACAACCCGGCATGTACCTTTTCATAAGCATGCAATATAATTGGGTAGATAAACAGGAAAAACCGCATAAAAGGCAGAGCATTTCCTCCCTGGTGCTGTTTGTATTGTGTGACACTGTAATCATAGCTGAAGTGGTGCACACGATGCTGGGAACAATGATCATTTGCAAGCATCCCTGAGAGGAGAGGAACGCAACCTAGTGCTGCAAAGTATGGTCTTTTTATACTAAGCAATCAGGTTTTGAGTCATAAAAGTTTACATTATTTATTATCGATCTAAATGTCTTAAAAACTAATGTTTAAGTTGTCAGAATTACTTGAAAGAAAAGGGCACAGAGATGGACACCTTGTTTTCATTATCTCATTGAAACAAGAACCATATTGTTATCAATACTATATGGGAGATTTATCATTACCACCACCGAAGCAGCCTAACTGACCGTGCCTTGTCATCTTATTTTGACAGCAAATATACCAACAATAATAACATTTTGTGGCATATCTAACAAGTAATCACGCAGCACAGCAAGTCACCTCGCAGCGCTGCATAATAGGGACATTCTTGTAATTTCCCAGCACTGGCTCACAATATGCTGCCTTGCACAAATGCTGGCACCCTTGCACCATGATTCAAGAGTGCCTGCATTGTAAGAGGGGTTGTCTTGGGCAGGAAGGGGCACCTTACCGCAAAAAAGCAATCCCCTAAGGCACATTCTTCTTTCTATGTGTGCTACATTATGCAGCACACACAGAAAGAGGAAGTAACAAGGAGAAATAAGGATATTTCCCCTCGTTATGTGTCACCTGGTTTACCGGCAACAGTTAGTCTGGGACTGCACCAAAATCCATGGGAGGATGTGTAGGAACACCCATGCTCCGCCCATGAAACGCCTCCACTGGGCAGAGTAATGCAATGCAGCGGTTTGCACTGTGTTGCGTTACTCTAGATTGATCAACCCACGCAAGGCCACCTTGATAAATCAAACTTAGAAGTTGCATCACTCTCAGGGCTAGTGGGTGGCTTGCTCAATCAAGGTGCACTCCATACTGTATGCTAGCACGAATGGCAGTGAAGATTTGGGCCCTGAAGGGTGCCTCAACTTCTGTCTGTCAATGGGGCTTTATCAGGTGAGTATCAAACTTTTTATTGACCTTTTTTCATTTTTAGGTTGAGCATTTGAGACCTCTTGTATATACTGTATATACTAATATGTGTATGTACTTTGTGGGCTCTGGAGATCAGCCCTAGGACTTGTCTGCTTCCCCTTAGGGACTTTTTTTTCTGTCCAACTGCTTCTATTTAACTGTCTTGATAGAAAACGACCAGCAGAGGTCAGTAAAATACTAGAACCACTTTAGCATTCTCTAGATTCCAGTCCATAGAAATTGTCTTCATGAGCACCCGTAGACAATAATATTTTTTTTAAATCTTGTATTTTCTGTGATATGACCACCGAAGGCCCGGATTTTATATACAAAACAGAGATTTGGACTTTACCATTTCCCGCTGAAAGGCAATATTTCTCTCCATGTTTTCCCATACCTGGCGTGTCACGCAGTTTGGTGCTTACTTTGCCTCCATGTTTAAGAACAGTAGATGTTTCAGCACCCAGGCTAATGTGCTGCATAGATAAATACATATAAGGTCCCAAAGGCGAGACCGATTGCATTGCAAATGCCTTTTTTAATTATGTAATTATTGTTTTTTTTCCCTTTGTTACAGATGTTAGTGCTATATGAAAATCGTAAGGCAGTATGCAGATGTGGGACAGGCGTGGGAGGTCATGCATGACCAATCAGGCTGTGTGCTGGCTCTCCTCCGGCTGAGGAGCGTTTGGGCTGCACATGCATCCTTGCTCATTGGGCGGGGCTTAGGCCTGCCACTGCTCACATCAAGGCTTTGGCTTGATGCTACATGTTGCCCCTAGGGATCTGGCTGCTTCTTCTCACTCAACCTCTGCTTGACGAGGAGGGAGGGGTGTCAGCCGCAGGCGTGGTGCTTTTGGACTCACTTTGGTCTTGAAATTCACCTGGTTGCTGCACACACAGTGGTGAGGGAGGCTGCTGGGTCCAACCCACGAGGATGTTGAATGTTGCTGCTTCAGGTACTCGGTTGTTGGGGTGCATCGATGCATGCCAGCGCCCCACGTGTAGTAGGCCCCACCTCCAGGTCCCATAGACTTTCCCTCTGTACTCAGCATCATGGTGTCAGATTGAGACCACAAGCAGTCTTCTCCCTTTTATTTAAAGCCTCTGACCATGCCTGGTCAAAGGGTGAGGCTCATAGACATCCGGGTGCTCCACAGAAAGCAGGACCGCTAACCTGCTACTACTCTCCTGCCTCCAACCTTAAACGCATCAACGTAGCCACTCGTCCAAAATTGGCGATGATGGATTTTCCTCAACTTAACTGTAATATGTAATCAAAATATTTCACTGATCGCGATTCTGAGAGTCATCTTGTGGTATTTAAAAATATAAATATTATTTTTGTCATCCTCAATGATACTGCATGTGTAGAAAAGTTTGTACCTCTAGACCAAAAATTTGAAATAAATGTGCAAATTGGTGGGAAAACACCACTAAAACCCCTCCATATTTGATGGGGTATCTGGCAAAAGGATTTCCACATTAGCATAAACGCTTTCCAGGCGAAGAAATAAAGATAACTTGTTAACATGTCTTTTACACAGCCTGTCGTGCGTGGTGCCTTCTAGTAACTCTCTTGCATCCATCGAGGTACCGATTCAAGGCGCAATGCCACCAAATGATCCAGTTTCAATTCCCTCTGGCCATGCAGGGCTTGTGATATGTTGTGGCGTGTGGCGTGTTGGTGGTTGTGGGCAGTTTAGCAGGGACCCCGAATGGAGCAGTGGGTATGTCGACTGACCTAAGGGCCATAATCTAGGCCTCTTGCAGCGATACCTTTTTGACGAAACGCCCTTTCACATTGCTGTTTATTTCTTATTATTTGCACAGTTAATTGCAATGTTTCTGGTCCATTTTTGCCAGGAGTCCAATCAGACACCTGTTCTAATGACATTTTGTATCTGTTTGATTGATACAAAAAGTCACAAAATGTTAGAACACATTTAAAACAACATTGTCTCACATGCAGCAACAGTGAAGCTAAAATACATGTTGTTAATAAAAACCACAGTTTCAAGAATAAAAAATAAATACATTTAAAACTGGAGACTATCAATTATAACTGAAACCATTAGCCACCAGTTTGAACGTCAATCAATCGAGCTGATGAACAAAAATGATGACACAAGGGTCTTAATCCTGAAAAGAATTTCGAGACTGTAGTAATAAACTTTGTAAATCAGCCAGTTAGTTGGTCTTCTCCTTTCATGCATGCTGTGACTGCTTCGTTACATCCTCTGACTCCTTTACAGATGAACAAGGTTTTAAAATAGAACGTCTCAAAAAGGCAAATCTGGGCAGAGGCAGATAATGTGATTGAGTGATTATATTTAATATCTGCATATTCTTTTTTGTCTTTTCGGCTCTAGCTTTGGCTCTGCGTGTCTTTAAATACTGCTTTGGAATTCTTCATCTCCTGGAAGTGAAGACTTCATTTTCATGCAATCTCAGCCTTGCACCTTTGATGACTTGGAACGATAAGGTACTCTGAATGTGGTCTAATACCATAGCATAATTTCTTTTTATTGATTCTTATTTTCGCTTGTCTGAAATTCTGTCCGGGAGGCGCTTTCAAGTCCTTGTGAACATCTTGTGTAGTGCCAAAGTGGCAATTAGAAGGAGCCATCCTTCCAAGAACGTACGGATGTAGTAAATCTAGATGTCTTTCCATGTCCTCAAGGACGTTTTATGCCCAATGACAGTAAACACTGTACAGCAGCAGGAGCAGTCACTTGAGTCTAGAACGTAAGCGCATATGCAGGGACACTGGAATTATTCGGCAAGGGAGCAACACATTATATGGCAGGGCTGACTAAATTATGCAACAAGAAAAGACAAATTATGTGGCATTATGTTGCAAATTTTTGATACATCAACATTTTGTAATTTATACAACTGGTGGTACTGTCTGAGCTAAGATTTCGCCTCATTAGTACCGGTTTAACAACCATAAAATAGGAATAAGCAACTGAAAGATGAAAGTCAAGCTTTGCTTGAAGGGTCTTCCACGCAAACACGTTGCCACGTTTTCAGTAATGTATGATCCATTTGAGCCAGACATTTTTTTTGTTAAACTCCCCATAATATGAAGATGATGGATTATGTGGAAATTGTAACGAATCCATAATTAGGCACAAAAAAAAGCCACATCGCAGAATTGAATAATTCTAGTGGCCCTGCCCATATCAATTCCTGGGGAGTTAATTCAAAATGTAGATCGAAACAATGAGAAGATTTAAGATTTAAGAGTTAGGATTTTAGATGTTTGTGAATTCGATTTATACATTTAACTGGTAAACAGTTATGTATATATCTGCACTAGGCAAAAAACTGCTAATCTACTAAATAAGGAACTGAAGAGTAAATATATTAAAGATATAACATAATGTAAAACTAAAAGCATTACAAGAGCAGTTCAGAAATGCTTTTCAATTAGGCCTGGGTGAAATGTCATGTGCACCAGATTAATTTCTGAAATTTAGCGAGTGTATTTATATTTGGAGATTTATATAGTGCAGCTTATCACCCAGTAGGGTATCCAGGCCATGTCCATGGGCACGGGTAGATTAAGTGATTTGCCCAGAATCACAGGATGTTGAGCTGATGGCGAGGCTCAAACCCGGATGCCCAGCACCCGCGTTGGCCACTGCGCCACTTCCTCATTACTCTTGTGATGCCAAATTATTGAAAATTTAATGATTACACCCAGAGGCGTAGCTAGAGCTTGTGGCGCCCGGGGCTATCCCTCAGATTGCCGCCTCTGGGGGGGGGGGGTTGCTGGGGAAAAAGAACGGCAAGCACTTGAAAGAGGACCGAGAGACACATAGTATCGCCGCTAATAGTTACCTCGATCATGCAAGTTACATGCACATACATGACATGGTCCAAGGCTACACAGTTGAATACACCGGTGACTGGCAGTGACTGGCAGTACAAAAGAGAACACACAGACTGCATGATCTATCTGGGGACTCAGAAAAACCGCATGTGACATCCATCAGAGAGCTGCGTGAACAATTACCTGGTAATACCTTCAGCACAATGCAAACATGCACATACATGACACTGTTCAGGGATCCATCAGCTACAGCTGACATTAAATGACCATTCATCATGGTCCCCCCATTAAAGCAGTGCACTTTGTGATCTGCATGGTACATGTTCTTTGCAGCAGGCACATTAACCCTCTGTGCTACCTTTCCAGGAGTCAACCCTTCCACTAGCCAAAACTCAGATCTCTCTCTAGGAAGAACATTAATCACCGAAGTTATCATGACATTTTTATTGTTTCTGAAAATTGCTGGAGGCCAGGAAGGAGGCAGCATGTTTTTTTTTAACCATAATATACTTGCAAACACTACGCACCCACCCGAAATAGGTACCCAGTGCGGTCACACCCTTTGCACCGCCCTAACCTGCTCAAGGTTCATGTGACCTCAGTGACAGAGTCACAGTGACTGGATCACTGTTGCTCTACGGTGTGATGCTTCGTAGGCCTGCCCGCAAGACTGGAGATGAACTTCAGTATGGATTGTGGTGGACAGGCCTTCAAGGTTAACTCACAATTGACACCACTAGGGTACACCTGCTTGTGCTAAGACATCAAGCCTTCTAAGGTCTAGTGGGGCCTTGTAAGGTCTAGCATGGGAATATGCTCCCTCGGTAGAGTGGTCTGGTGGACTGGTCATGAAGGCTGAACCCAGTTCCCCAGTTCCAAATTCGACAGCTCTGGCCATAGTGCCATATCATCTCCCCCACTGAACACCATATTGCCCTGCTGAGAGAAACTTGCACTGCCTTCAGCTACAACCTAATTGTGCCCGCTATAAACACTTGGATGTGGCTCAATTCAAATTATGCACTTGATAAGAGTAATATTCTGCCTAAAAAAAAAAGTAAAAGTAATCACTCATAGGGAATGCAAGATTAAGTAAAGCATGTGAAATGTAAGCAGAAACAACATGGTTACCTTAACGATCTCTCACTCACTATTCAGAAATCAGCGAGTGGTTTTACCTGAAAAGTTAAGGACATGACTACAGGGCCCTGAAGGGAACCGATTCAATGTCCATTGCTTATATCCTTAATAAACATAAGCAGTATGGTTTAAAAAGACCACATCCATAAACCGAGTCATGGTACACATTTTGTTTTCCAATCCATCCATCAACCAGGTATTGCAGTACCTTCAGGAATGGTGCACTTCCCCACCTGGGGACAACACCGCTGTTCAAAGAAAGACGAGAAAACAAAAGTAGCGCTTCACTGGCAAACTCTGTAAAGTGAGGCTGATGTGTTTGGATGTGAATAAAACCAATCTGGCCACGTTGCAACCCCTCTCTCTTGCTTTATTTAGTTATGTATTTATTTTTCATATTTAAATCCTTCTATTTCTCTCCATCCCGCTGCACTTTGGAATAGAAAAATGTCAGAAAAAGGGCATTTCCCGCAAGAGTGTTTTTCTTTTTTGGATCCATTTCACAGGGAAGCAACTAAATGAAAGAAGGAAAGAGAGATTGTGAACCGTTTCTTCAAGTTACGGTTTTCAGTAAGTAAGGAGCAAGACAGAAAGAGGGAATAATAGGAAGATGGGTGGGGGGGGACAGCTGCCAGCACAAAAAAGAAGAGGACATTGCCCGAGTCCTATTCCTTCTCTGCCCGTCCCCGAACTTCCACGAAAGCAAGCCGAGCCTTATCTGAGTGCCTTTGTCCGCCCCCCAAAAAGTGCTGCCTGGGGCGGACCGCCCCCACCGCCCCCCCTAGCTACGCCACTGATTACACCCGTTGATGCAATTTAGAGTAATGTGGGGCAAAAATGTCTAACATAAGAGCACAGGAACAGAGCACGGGTGGCTGCTGTATTTATGTTCTGTTGCATTTGGTGCTATTTTCTTAGCACAAAATGCATCCTCTGGTCTACTTTTGACACAAGGGTGCATTTTGCTTCTCGCGTAATTCTGTGCAATCTCTAGTAATTTTGCTTTAATATTGCCATGTTAGACTTCAGCGGATTAAGTACATTACACGCACCCCTAATTTCAATTTGTTTCTCTTTGATTAAGAATGCATACTGACAGCTTATGAAAAGGTTTACTCTCCATACATTTAATCTTAGGTTTACAAAGCAGGAGAAACAACCACTAGATCACCGCAGCCGTAGGACGAGATTTATTCTTGTGGAATCTCTTCAAATTGGCATACCAGTAAAGGTTTTCAAGCAAACAAAATAGACATCTGTGTTTCTATTTTTCATGCCTTTGCTATCCAATGTATTTGTTTTAGGTGAGTGTGGAAAGAAGAATTATAATGCATCAGTTGGGTGCCACCATTTTAAAAAGGAATGTTTATGACTTATTGTTTGGAGGAGACCACTGTTGGGGAACATGGTTGCTACAGTCTGGGCACATCAGGGGCATGGTCCAGATTATGAGAACAGAGCCATCAGCAGGGGTGAAGGAATTGCAATGGTCCACTTAGAAATCATTAACACCCTAGGAATATTCAGAAACATTTGCTCATTTTCAAGCATATTGTGTCACTTTGGCCAGTCATCAAATTCATTGTTTGTTTTAATCACAGTGTACTGAAAACCAGGATGCACTTTCGCTTTCCTTGAGAACATTCCCACACTACCACTTCCCCTCCAAACTGGGTCACAGATAATTTGGAAAATAAAGCCATTTCTGGATATCAATACATAGGAAACAGAGGTATTGGAAAAACTCAAACAATTGAGATGAACATGACTAATCTGTGTCACACGGATCGAAGTCACCTTGACCTAGCATTCACTTAACAATTTGAAAAGCTTGAATCTGCTAACCCTCTGCCCTGGTCCGAAATTTCATTAATCGCCTTGTCTTGTTGTTATTCATGGAGACAATCTGACCACATCACAAGGACACAGACCAATGAACTAATCATGTGTAATCATCACAGGAAGGTACTCCTAGCCGGGCTCTGCAGACCCTTAAAAATACTTTGCTACCCAACTCCAAAAAAGGCGTACTTAAAATTGCTCATTGAGAACTGCAGCATAACACCATTATGAATATCAAAGCAGAAGCTCCTACCTGGCAAAAAATGAAATCAATTGACAATAATAATACATTTTTAGTAAAGATCTGGCAAGCAGATGCAAGCTGAAGGAAAACAAGAAGAAAACATTGTCCACACCCGATTTATCATTCTAAAGGGGGAAAAATACCCATACTGAAATTAGACAGACTACTAACTAAACTGGTCAATATCCGTCAAAACATGACAAAACCAGAAGCAATCAATAATCCATTTTTTCAATGGATATCTGCCTCACTATTTTCACTGATAAAGTAAACACTATCCGGCTGGATTTCACTACAAATACAGGCTTCAATATTGAAACTTCCACCATAAACATATTTGATGACATTCATCTAATGTTAGTCAAAGCTGATGTCGGCCTATTCGTACAACTGGACTTATCATGACTGTTACAAATGGGGTTTCTGGTTGGCTAGGGTATGCACTTAAGCAAGGCAGAACCCACCACTCTACTAAGGGTTAGGGAGTTAAACACACAAGATAACCCCTGCCATCCCCCTTTGTAGCTCAGCAGAGCAGTCAGGTTTTTCACAGAGGCAATGTGTAAATCGTTTGTGCAACACACACCAGTGACACAACCAATGCACCACAAAAAAAGGACTTCGCACCAGGTTATATTAAAATATCACATGTATTATATTTCAAAACATTAGACCACAATCATATAAATCACAAGCAATTTGCCAACTAGGCAATTGTCAGACTCCTAACAGTTAGCATGTTACGATAAATCTTCTTGCATATATCATAGAACTATTCCACTACACTTAATACACAGATCTTATGAAACAATAAATAACTTGTGTTATTCTGATCCTCAAGGAGGCAGTAGAGTAACCATTGCCACCCAATAAACAAGCAACACAGTACATTTGAGAAAAATACCAGAAGTGCCTGATCACTTGAAATGTGCCCCCGAGCACAACACTCCTGTGCTCTGGCTACTGGGGCCCCTGCACAGGTGCTGCAGTGAGGGTGGCTGAGGAAGGTGGAAGAGGCAGAGAAGGACCTCCAACAAGGATTCCTTCCAGCTCGGTGGCTGTGAAAACCCAAAGACCAAATGCCCCTTAATGGTAGTCAAAAGGGCGGAGGGACTCACACGGCTCCCTCCAAGGGTGTGGCGAACCAGGCACGACCTCATGAGGTCCCACTTCTTTGCTGGTGGTGATGGAGGCATGTCGGTGCAGAGCGGCTGGTGCTGCAAGACCTCTGCGGCTTCTGGAGGGCATTGCTTACTGGTGCCGGGTGGTGCTTGGGGTTCGACTTCTGAGCTGCTACATTGATTGCTTAGCAATGCTGTGGTCTCTTTCAAAAAGCGGCCATGCTGTTGGTCAGAGATCTTCCCCTACCTTGGGGCTTAGGGCAGCGGTTGGTAGTGCAGCGGGCTCTACACACACTAGCCGGAAATACCAGCCCCACACTTTTTGTCATGGAATATTCTTTGTTTAGCGAGTAAGAACAAGGAAGCTTCCAGAAAGTAGGCACAAGGTTCTACAAAGTAAGCACAAGCTGCCATGAAGTAAAGCAGAAGAAAATCATTGATTTCCTTGAGTTTTCCAAAACAAGAGACCATTACACACAAGCCTTTAGAGATTCTTCGCAGGCAGGGTACCACAGCAGAACAAAAAGAGTCAGTCATTTTCCTCTGCCACAGACAGAAGCAGAAACTGCAGGCCAACCGACCCCTCACACAGATAAGGTAGTTCTCCTCACACAGCTTTCAGCTCTTCTTCTTGGTAGGTCCTCTTGTTTCCAGATGTGATCTAAAGTCATGAGGGTTAAGATCTCATACTTATACCCCAATTTCTCATTGTTCTCTTTGCTTCAGAGTCTCTGAGCTCAGTCAAAACCAGTTCTGGACTCCTTGGTCCAGCATGACCACAGGAGGGGGCGGAAAACAGCTTTGTGCAAAGGAGACCCAGCCTATCCAGGTGCCAGTCAAACTCCTCCCACCACTCTAAATGCAGACCAGGTCTATTCAGCCTAGCGATGAGTCACCCAAGCAAGGCACACCACAACAACCCTTGTGACTGTCTAGAGTGAATGCACATCTTCAGCTCCTGTTACTCCAAAACTAGATTGTGAATACTCAGTTAGAGGCACACAGGACTGGTAAACAAGAAAATGCACACTTTCTAAAAGTGACATTATCAAACACATAATTTTAAGACCACCATTACTAAAAGGTGTGTTATTAATTTCTGAGTTCAGCCAGCCTAAACTCAATTTCTCTATCTTGTCTCAATACCAGGTTACACTTGTAACATTTTACAAGGCAGCTCCCTTGTCAACCTATGGGACAGGCAACCATTCAATAGTGAAAAAAAATGAAATACACAGTATTTCACTATCAGGACATGGAAAACACACCAGTATATGTCCTAACTTTCAAATACACTGCACCCTGACTATGGGGGTACCTTGGGACTAACTAAGGGGTGCCTTACATGTAAGGGAAGGTTTGGTTCTGGCAAGTGGATGCACTTGCCAGGTTAACATGGCAGTTTAAAACTGCATTTACAGGGCTATTCATGTGGGTGGTACAACCAGTGCTGCAGGTCCCCTAGTAGCATTTGATTTACATGCCATGGCAACCTAAGTGCACTTTACTACTAACTTACCAGTAAATCAGATATGCCAATTATGGATAATGAATTATAATCACAATTTACACAGGGAGTACCTGTGCATTGACACTGATCAGCAGTGGCAAAGTGTCCAAAGCATCTAAAGCATCTAACCGAGCAAAACCAAAATTTAGTACACAGTTAAAAATGCAGGAGATAGAGACAAAAAGTCAGGGGCAACCACCCCAAGGATGCTAAGTCGAACAGTGACCATGACACAGTGACTAATTCCCATACAGGAGCATCAGATGGGCTCTAAATATTTATTGATTCATTAGCTAGGAGAACAATACATATATGGTACATTGATGGGAGGGATAGAGAGAGAGAGGAAAAGACAATTAGGTAGATATATTTTAAGGTGGTGGGTTCTCACTTCCTATGGAAGAGTATGGGTTTCCTGTCAGTCTAAAATGATCCGGGGTACAGTTCCAAAGCCTGGGGCCTAGGCAGAAATAATCCTCTTTGGATGTATTTGCTCTTTTAAAAACTGGAATTTACAGAATTATTCAATTTTAAAGAGCAGATATTGAAATGATTTACCTTTTTTCCCACCAATAGATCACAAATTGTATGCATCTAAGAATAAACATGGGACAGCACCAAAATAATATGTGGTATCCCTGAGCGTCAGTCATTTTCAATCTTTATGTTGATCCTCTGAATCTAGTAATCATGAAGAAAGATGTCACTGTGCGCAAATCTTCTAAATCATATCTAAAGAACTCAATACCAGAAGACTCTATGACACTGAGAACCCGCCTACAGGTTCTCCCCCCAAAAATAGAATAAACACTCCCTTATGCTTTATGACCAGACTGAGTCCAGACTTTTCACATGCTCCAACAGGAAAAAAATGGACCTCTGTATCCTGGAAAAGTTGAACTTAATAGATTTTCAGCTTCACTCTCACCACTGGAAAACTCAGTTGACTATACCACTGATCCACGCGGCAGTCTAATCTCACACAAAATAATATAAAAATGTTTCATATTTCCATCTTAATTTCATTAAAAAAAACACCATGTATTAGCTAAAAATCACAGTAGACATCTTAGTTATCTTAAGACTGGATCTGGACAATGCCATAATGGCATGGGTTTCTCAGGTTTTTATAGCACTGCTCAAAGTCGTGCTTCACCCTGCTGCCAGACTTGTCACCACCGCAAGCAAATTTGATCGTATCAATCCTATGCTGACTCTCAATCACTGTGATCATTCAGTTTGAAATCTGCTTTCTTACTACAAATCCATACTTTAATTTGTTTCAGATTTGTTCTCCATCCCAGAGGAGGTGGGCAGGAAGGGGGTACAAGAAGCCTAAGTAGCCTGGATAGACCAGTACTGGATGTGCCCAAATTTGGAACACTTTCTGTCAACAAACAATCCTTCTATATGGTTTCTAACACCACTGTGATTTTCTTACTACCTGATGAAATGAAGCAACCCTCTCTTCTCTCTTTTGGAAAGTATCTTAAGACTCATTGTTTTGCCAGTTCTTGAACTAACTTTAGAAGTGAGTTAATATTCTCCCCACAAAATGATGAACTAATATGCTTCTGCTGTTACTAAGTGGCAGTAAACTTTTTGTGTGATTGTTTGAATGGATATTGTAGTTTAATGTAAAGTTCACTACATCATCACAATCTATGTGTTTTGCATAAAACAATAAATAAACATGCCTTTTGTAATTTAGAAATACTATTTGCATTCTTTAAGCATCACGAGTAATAGCATCAAATTCCCAAATTAGTCAAGTGAAACTCACACCACATTGATGCCCAATATATGACTCTTACAGGACACATTTGAGAGTGTGTTAAACTACATTATAAAATTGCTGAACACATCTACGGCAGATGCCAGGGACCATACAGGCAACTTTTTCATCTCTCATATTTTCTGCGCAAGCAAGTCCTTATGCATGGTAATAATGCTAATCCGAATGACAGAAGAATAATAATTTATGCAACAGAAAACCACCTGCTAAAATTAACACAAATCAGCTTGTGGATGATGGGCAGTACATTTAATTATGTCCTTCACCAATCAAACAAATGTACACAGTACGCAGTGAGTATGACAACACAAACTTAACTTTAGTGCACACATTACTACCTAACAAAGCACTACAGACTACGAACTATTTAGTCAAATAAAATCCAAAGCAAACAATTAATATATCTAAAAAAATATCATTCATTTTTAATAAGCAATATTAAAAACATACACCCCAGACAGTTATGCTTGTAAGACACTATGAGGGGTGGCAAGAACTCACAGAGTTTTACCCACTTTGCCGGAGCTCGCAATACTTGAGAGGCGGAGACAGGGCCGGACTGGGAACAGAAACCGACACTGGCAAACTGTTCAGTCGCCCCCCCACTGGGGTGAAGGGAAGTGAAGCCGAGCAGTTTGCTTGGGCTGGTTTCTGCCGATTTTGTTACAGGGGGCTAATATTGCCGACCCCCGGTAATAAAAACGGCCCCCAGGGGCCCAAAACCGGGCCCCCTCTTAGCGGCCTACCGGGGAAAAGCACGGTGACCGCTATGGCCAGTCCGGCCCTGGACGGGAGGCTACGAGCTGCAGGTTACCTCTGCCAGTTACAAGACAGCCTCTGCAAGACACTAGCGAGCAGCAAAAGGTGAACATATAGTGTGCCTGAGAGTTTGCCCTTCCCTTCCTCCAGGCCTCTGAAATACAAAACAATGTGCACTCAGCCGCAGTCCGTGCAGGTAACAGCGGTGGGGGGGTGTAAGGGGGGATTTCGAAGGACGATCAGGAGCAAAATTAATTATTTCTTTAATTTTCCCTCGGCGGCGGCCCTCGAAATCCCCCCTCACCCAGCCCCACTGTGCCACTGCTTCTGCCTGCACAGACGGCGGCTGTGTGCACTGCCATTGGATGAGCACTCTAGAAGGCAGGCAATCATAGGCTGAGAGGTGTAAACAGCACTCTGTTATCAGCCGGTTGGCAGTCAGCGTTGCAGTCTGTTTGGCTGTCGTACGTGTGTGTATATACAACCCTGAGCCATTAGCAACATTTATCTTCACTCAAAAAATCTTAACGTGCACCTCAATCCCGATAAGCAACATTGAGGCACGTTTCCCATGTTCTTATCAGGCTTAGAGAAAGCCTTGTGTTCTACTGTCAACATTCTTTCCCCAATTTGATTTGTGGCATAAACAAGCTCTGCGTTACAGATACCCACAGTTCAGCACTTGGAATGTGTTTTCTTATACTTGATTTATGAAGGTACCCAGGTCTCTAAAATACACACTACTAATCTTAGTTCATGCTGGAATGCAAAATTGTGTTCAATTCCAGCTATCCCAGTTCGTACTGGCTTTATGACTGATATAAGAAGTGTATAGAAAGTATTTATTTTATAATTTACCTGTCAAGTATTTTGGAAAATGCTGATATTTTAATATTTGTATTGCAATGAATATATGTTTACAGTTTGCAGCATGTTAATAGCACTTCATTGATTATTACTGCCTTGATGTTTTTACTCCGTGTGTGACTCTAATAGAATTATAGCTATCAAAAGGCACAATTCCTTCCCGGTGCTCAATGGATTTCTTGTACAGTGATCAGTAAGTGGCCATATCTGGGATGTGGGCATTTGCTACCTCCTTGCTTGGCTGCGACTGGTATGGGAACTGCTGGGTGGGCTTCAGCCACTGCAGATGCATTCCCTCCACTGGCCATGGCTTGCACTCAGCAGTTGGCTGAACTGGGAAAGCGCAGGCAGGAAAGGACCGTCACAGTGTCCCAGGCACAGACTTGTTGCTGTATCACCAGGCTTTACCTTTCGCTGACAACACTTTCTACAAGTGTCTCCTTACTGTGGCCCCTGTTTTCAAACCAACCAGTGTTGCTGTCATTTTTCTTTGTCTAATTGCCTTGCTCGCCCCTATCACTCCTACTTCCTGATTGATTGAGGCGTGCTCGGTTCTTCTCTTCCTAGTGAGCTGGAGGGAAGATAACAAGCATTTGCACTGCAATCGGTCTCGTCTTTGGGACCCTATATGTATGTATTTAGCTATGCAGCACATTAGCCCAAGTGCTGAATCATCTTCTGTTCTTTAACATGGAGGGAAAGTAAGCACGAAACTGTGGAACACGTCATGTATGGGAACACATGGAGAGAAATATTGCCTATCAGCAGGAAATGGTATAGTCTAAAATACTGGTTTTAATATCAAATCTTGGCCTCAGGTTGTCATATCACTGGGAATACAAGATTTGAAATAATATTACTGTCTATGGGTGTTCGTGGAAGACAAGTTTCTAAGGCCTAGAATCTAGGGAATGCTAATGATATTCTGGTATTTTATTGACCTCTGCTGGTCGTTTTCTATAACGAAAGATAAATATGGGCAGTTGAACAAGCAGAAAGCAATCCTGGTATTTTACTGACCTCTACTGGTCGCTTTCTATCGAGACAGTTAAATAGAGGCAGCTGAACAGAAAAAGCCCCTAAGCAAAAGCAGAAGCGGACAAGTCCTGGGACTGATCTCCATAGCCCACAAAGTACATACAACAGATCTTCGAGACAGCGCAAGCGATGTCTAGGCTCGCCCTAAAAAGGGCATGGGAAAGGACGTCAGGGGTTGAAGCTGCAAACAGGGAGAACTGACAGGCAGAGAAGTAGGGGGTGGGTTCTGGTAAACTTTGCCACACAGCAGTTGGCAGAGTTTTTGCTGAACTGGAGTGGCAGAGTGGAGTTTACTGCCTACCCCTAGTTACTATAATTTCAACCAGAGTAGTTGGAGATGAAAAAATCTACGCTTAGGGCTCGATTGCGATGTTGTTCCGAAGGCCTTCGAATCAGATTTGGCTTTTCCGGATCCGATTTGTAGCCCTTGTTCATGACGAATCGTGCACAGGTCTGGATGACCAAGTACGATGCAAAGATTGCGTACCCGTCGACCGAATAGTTTCCAAACGCAATCATGCATGTATGACTCATTCGTAGATGAATCGTGCCGTGCTATGCAGCCGGATTCCGACCGAGAGAGTACAATGAATGATTCGGACAGCTGCTTTGTCTTGATCTGAGCGAGATGAAACGGCTGTCGGAAGCGTACTTCGGGGGGCCATAGCAGGCCCCCCTTCTCTTGTGGCCCTCCGAATCTGTCATGGGGGTGCCCATGGTGCCCATGGGTCCCCCCGATCCAAGCATACACAGTGTGGCGGTCACCATAGAGTTCAATGGAAGTCCAAGCAAATTGAGTCCGTATGTTATGGATGCACTGTACTCGCTCGCTCGGACTCCTGAGAACGTCTCGTCTGGAAAGCCCTCCAGGTTCGAGGCGTAAGGAGGACTTTCTGGATGCGATCGGAATCGGGCCCTTAGTGTTGAATACACAAGAAATGTTAAATTTGCAAGCAAGATGAAAAAACGAATTCCATAGCATATGCCCCAGTTAGAGAAGCAATAATAATAATAAAAATAAAGTTTATTTTATAGTTAATTTAAACCATTTGAATAGTTATGACATATGCTCCTTAATGTGCATAATAACATTTAAGCAATAAAATGATTAACAAAGCATGCTTTCTCTCTCTCTGCGCAACACTTAAAAACTTTGTGGGTACAATCTCTTGTCTCCTCTGCACCGGCAGACGCTGATTTACCACAGCTTGCCAGGATGTATCAAAGTTTAAAAGACTAGTATGCTGAGTTAAAATGCCTAAGACATGTTTTCTTTTCTAAAATAAAATCTATAGAGTCAAAATCATCACTGTATACAAGATATATTAAAATCAGTCAATTCACACTAAAATAACAAGCACAGCACTTTTTTTTATAGGTAATCTGAGCAGGGAGCCACAACTGCTAATCTCCAAAGATGTTGAGCTACAGCAGACAGTATGTAAAGTGCATAATATGGCAGTAATGATTGATGGTAATGATGATGACCCAAATGTTTCTTCCAGTGCCTTCTGATGATCTACTCTTGCTGCTACAGTGTCCATAAGCAAAGCAAAGTGGACAATAAGCCTACTGTCCTCTGCCTGGCAGCAATGATTAATGGCCTCTTGACAGACCCAAACACTGAGTTCTCTAAATACTAGTTTTAACCAGTAGCGTCTTTCCCACTCAAATCTGTGGCACGTGCAATTAGGTGAGCTAGGGATTCCTTTGGAAAAGGGCAGAACCAACTGCAAGTGTTCACACGGATATACTTTCAACTTTGGGCAACTTATCCTGCATCCATTAGCTCCATCCATAGTCTTAAAATATTTATTTATAGTTCTGTGATATGGGGAATGACAGACAGAGTTGTGGTTTTTAGATCCTTGTGGGTGGCGAGTACATGCCAGTTGTGTGCCTTTGATCAAAGGATTGCAAGGTCTTTATTTGCTCACTGCTTTTTTACAAGTTTACCCAAAAGCAGCTTGTAGGCCCATATGATAAATTTGAATCCAGAGGGTAGGTCAATTCGAGATCTTCTCAGATCTTCTGAACCACCATCTGCCAAGGAGATGCCAGCCGATTAAACACTTCTTTGCCCGGATAGAGTTTGAGACTCTCTACTTCGGCCTTCTTTGATTTAAACCAGATTTTCAATAATGCGAACCCTTGTGACAATATCCGTTCTGTGAGGCTGAATTCTAATCTTGTCTGGGGCCTTTCATGGAGTTTGGCAGTCTAAAGAGTTGGCAAAAGAGTCTTGATTGGTTTTTGTTTAACCAGTCTTAAAATGTATCTGGGAATAATTCCACACCATAGCTCAGAGCAGGTAGGAATTTGGTTTTCATAACTTGCAATTGTGGCAGGAGAGAACGCTTAGTAATGTTGCTCACTATTTTGGGAAGACCAACTGCTCTCCATGAGGCACATTTTTGTAGGGCTGCCATGTGGGTGCTGGGTGCACTTGAAGCTTGAAATTCAACTTTCAATCACTTATAGGAGTTGGTTGTACTGATTCTGTGCTCTCCTAATTATCATAGCCATTGCTGCCACTTGCGGATCTGTGCGAACGTGTCAATTTTTTTATCCTGATTTATTTCTGAGTTGTTTTGCTTACAGTAAGTACTCAAGTTTTGAAGGATGGATTGGAGTTCAATTACAGAGAAATCTAAAAGTACGCCATAATTTGCGTATTGCATCATGGATAGGGTTTGGCCTTTGAATCTCAGGGGGCACAATTTAGGATAATGTAGTGCAAACTCAATAAGGGCAGTAAATAGTTTAACAAGAATTGGAGCTTGATCGCAGCTCTGTTTTAGTTGTTTATCAATACTAATTCTGTTAGACATTCTCCCTTCAGTTGTTGGAGTAAAGCCCCCAGTTACTCAATATCTGCCATTGCATAGCCTGTGGTGCTGTCAAATGCCTTTTTGTCCTCAATAAAGCATGCATGTAAAGAGCATTTATTGCTGATGGTCCTATGGATTAGGAAAGCCATTATGTTGTCGATGGTCGTGGCATTTTTGTAGTAGCCTGCATGGAGCCAGGGAATTATGTTTGATGTTGCAGCCCATTCCTTTCGATCTTTTAAAATCAATGTGGCAAAAAAGGCAGCATCCACATTGTAGGAATCTGACTCTGTATATACTTTCCCAAAGTAAGGTATAGAGTGCACAGAGTTAGTGAATCCTCAGAGGCTTACAGAGGCTTAAGTAGATAATACTAAAAGCTGTATTTTGTGGTACTGTGGGCAACCAGTTATGCCTATCAGAGGGCTATCTTAAGCATTTATCGTACTCACTCAGGCAAGAAATGATAGCACACACTCAAAGACTGAATCCAAGACAATTGCTTTGTATCAGAGGTTACTATTTGTCTATTTTAATTCCAGAACCAAGAAATACTCAGTTTCAGGTAAATAACAGTTTTAAAAGTAGTAACACTTGTAAAACTGCAAGGAATAGTTTTCAAGGCAGTAAAAATGCTTTACAGTCTTGGAAATACTTTTGTATTGTCATTCAGAACCAGTAACACTGGGCACTTGAAAAAGAAAGACAGTTGTATAGAATAGATAGGATGCAGTGCAATTATAAGGAAGGAAAACAGTGTTATGCATTATTAGGTAAGTACACAACTTACTTTTCCAGTCTTCAGAGGTTTAGATCAACCAGGGAAAGGTTCAGTATAAGGAAGGTATTGCACCCCCAGCGGCACAGGGGCGTCAGCGTGCCAAGGTCACTGAGCCCAATGTTAGTCAAAGGAGACTGTGGGTCCCCATAGAGGTGCTGGAGTCAGTATCTACGCAGCAGCGGTTGATGCAAATAATGATATTCACCCTCTCAGTCAGCAGAGAGCAATGGAGATGAATGGGATTCAGTAGACTGCCAACACCAATACTGTCGGGGTCGTCGTCAGCAAGTCACTGTAGATCGAAGGGAGGCATCACCAACCCAGCAGTCGTGGTTGTTGGGATGGTGATGCATAGGGATGTAAGAGTTCCATCTTTGTTGGACCATCACTGAGAGGCCTCGGTCATGCAGGCGGGGCAGGAGTAGGCCGAAAGGGCCACTTGCAGGAAAGTACAGGATCACGGAAAGGGAGCTGTGAACAGCTTGGGTCATTGGGCTGAGAGGATCCCTCTAGGTCGTGGAGGCCATCTAGCGGCAGTGCTTTCTTCTGGCAGTCCGTCATCACAAGTGTTGGGCCTCTACCACTGCAGTCGGGGGGTTCTTTCGCACTAGTGAGTCACGTCAACACAAGTGTCGGTCCTCAACTGCTGTGGTTCTTGTACTGGCAGATGCCACAGACTGGAGCCTGTAGCCCAAAGGGAGTTCCTTGTTGATTTTGTGGAGGCGGAAAGATCTCCAAAGTTTTTTGGAGGCCTTGCAAATTCTGGGAAGGACAGCAGGTCCTGTTGTCGAACTAATTACAGGCGGCGGGGTTCTTGCAGAGTCCTTTCTGTAGCGGTTCAGTTCCTGGTTCAGCAGCAGTCTTCTTCTATCTTGTTCAGTCTGTTGAAACTGAGGAACATGGTTGAGGGGTGCCCCTAGATACTGAAATTAGGGACATTACAGGTACTGGCAGCTAGTAGCCAATGAGCTACTTGTCTTTAGGGTGACTACACACTTTGTATGTTCCCTCCTGTTGGAGATGGGGCATCCCCTAACTTGTTTGTGGAGAATTCTTCCATTCAAGATGGGGGACTTCCTACGGAGGGGGTAACCACGGGCCAGGTCACCTTAGGGGTGGTCTTGGCAGACTAGGAACACCTCTCCTAACTACTAATTTTCTTGCTGACCTTGCTACGAAAATTGGGGCTTGGCCAGGAGGTTGAGCATCTTCACTAGCTGTAGAGGTCCTGGTCAGCATAACAAAGAGCAGGAAGCCTTTGAGGCTCACCACCCTGAATACTGTTCCTGCTTGGGGGTAGGCAAGAAGCACCTCCACTCCAAGCAGACTTTTGTTCCTGACCCACAAGAGCACCTCAAGGGGTAAGAAACATGTCTGTATGTGGCAGGCTGGTGCAGACCAGTCAGGGGGCATTATTAAGATGCCCTCTGAGTGCATTTTGTATTAAATCCAACAATGGCATCAGTGTTGGTTTATTATGCTGAGAGGTTTGTTAACAAATGTCTTAGCATTCATTAAAGACACAATGGAGCTGCTGAGTTCGTAATGACAAACTTCTAGCCCATGTACTCAATAGGGCTCTACTACACTTACAATGTCTATGAATGGGCATATACACTGTAGGGGCATATTGCTCATGCAGCTATGTCCTCAGCTGTGGTATAGTGTACCCTGCTTTAGGGATGGGAGGCCTGCTAGAGGGGTGACTTACCTATACCACAGGCAGTGGACTGTGGGCATGGCTTACAGGGAAGATTTCTCTGCACCAAAACACACAACCCACAATGGAAGTGTGCATGTGTTTGGTGAGGGGTCATTGAGGGTGGCACAGTACATTCTGCAGCCCCTAGAGACCTTCTCTGGTCACAAAGCCCTTGGCGCCAGTGGTACCTTTTTCAAGGGACTGATAGTTATGCCAGTTGTGGAAACAAAGGTACAGTTGTGGAAAAGAACCCCTGCCTTGGGGACCTGATTGGCAGGGACTCATAGCACATTCATTCAAAGTTGGTCAAGAATCTGGCAAAATGTGTGGGGGCAGAGCTACTGCAACAGAAACCCACTTTCCTACACACATTCACCAAGTCTGTAATTCTCTGGGCCATTCCTGCTCCATTGTTTTGTGGATGGGGACTATGGGGCTTATTATCAAGCCAGGCGATAAAATTATCGCCGCTTTAGCGGCAGAAAACTGCCGCTAAAACGGCGATAATGGGCTTGATAATATGCTCTATGGAATTCCAATTGAAGCCCATGTTAGATGTGAAGGAAATCTAACATGGGTTTCAATTGGAATTCCATAGAGCATATTATCAAGTCCATTATCGCCGTTTTAGCGGCAGTTTTCTACCGCTAAAGCGGCGATAATTTTATCGCCTGGCTTGATAATATGCCCCTATATACTTTTACAGCCATGATGGTGGTACTACACTAGTTAATAGCATATTCTTAAAGATGCTGCTCATTGCGTTACACCAGAAATGCAACTCAGTTTAAAAGAAAATTGCTGTCGGCAGGCCATTAGGCCCTGATGCTGCATGGGTTCTCCCTTTTGAGATAATCTTCTCAACTGCTGAAGGCATTACTTTGATGCTTCTATAGGAAAAAGGAACGCTTGGTAGAAGCGTCATTGCAGGACTCTTTCTGGAGAAATCCAAAATTGAATGCTGGGCTATTGGCTTGGTTTTTTATAGACCAGATACATAGTTCCCCCATGTACTGGTGTCCATTTGATTGTTTCTCAAAGGATTGTATGAGGCAGTAAGGGAATTCACCCATCTCCAAAATTCTTGGGTTTTGCCTAGCCTGCGTCTTGAGGTAAAAAAGTCCATGTCTGCATGTTTGTGCATACTTTGCCTCCCAAAATAACTTTTTGCAGCATTTCTGCATTTGTGCAAGCTCAGCCTGTCTTTGTTTAGTGTCTTGGCTTGCTGTGCCGAATGTCCTGGCTTATTTAGCTATCTTCCTTTTTTCATTGCGTAGTCTGTTGGTATGCCTTAAGGACATGGGGTTTTGACAAGTTGTTATTCGATTTATGCCTTGTTTCTTTAGCTTAGCATCAAACATGTCTTGCATGGCTCTGACCCATGTTTTTGGTCTAAAGAGTTGGTTATCCACTACAATCAAACTCAGATGTTTGGAACAGTCGACCCGAAGACTTGCCTCCACACAGTTAGCTGTTTGTCTACATCCGAAAACCAACTGATTCGATCTATTCTGCTAGTATTAATACCCTCCCCTAAAGCATTAACAAAGTTAAGCTTATAACCTTGAATCCAAAGTTCTAGGTTCTGAGAGAAATGGTCGCTTTCCAACCTATGGTTTATTTGGAATTACCGCAGCTGACTGAAAAGTGACAACAATAGAAACATGGGGAGAGGAGTTGGCCTAACGGCTAGGGCAGTCGACCTCGAATCTGAGGAACTGGGTTTGAGTCTCGGCAATGATGCTGAACATCCTGTGATTCTGGGCAAATCAATTAATCTCCCCGTGCCTAACAAAAAAAAATGAATGTGTCCTCATGTAATGCAGCGGGTGCTATGTAAAGCGCTCTGATACCCAATTCGGGTCAAGTTCGCGCTATTTAAAACTCTGTAAACAAAAAACAAAAAAAAACATGTAGTCCAGTATAGCACCATGCTTGGGCGACCTCTGCGTGAATGTTGTCTGTTGGTCTTGGCTGCCGCGGCCATTCAGTCCGTGAAGGCTGAGTGCGTGCAAGGATTCAACCAGGGTGCATTAAGTGGTTGTGAAAAGGAGAGCCGAGGAGGGATATCTCAGATTACATCCATCTGCCTTATGGATTCTAGACTGTCACATTGAACTCACCTGTGACAATTATTTCAGCGTGTTGGTTGGCCATTACAGTTTCATGGAACTAAGTATTAAGGTATTCCGTGTTGGTGTGTAAGGATTTTCGATCAGGGTTCAGGTACATGCAGAGCACAAGCAGCATTTGTTGATGTTCGTTTGAGAATTTAATTGAAATCCCAGAAACCCATGATTTCTCTGAGTTTATTCCCTCCATTTTGCAGTTCATGGAAGACCGACATAGAATTGCAAGTGCATCAGCTGGTCTTCCTTTATCCGCCCTTTTAGTAGCTGGCTTGACAAATGATATGTTCCCTGTAAGTTTCTTGTAGGCAGATGATTTATATCTTTTTGCAATTTATTTGGTGCCAGCCAGCAATGTTTCACGAGCAGAGGCTTACAATCTAAACTTCTATAGAATGAACTTCATTGCCGATTGCTCTTCTTAGTCAGGGGCAATGAGTCCCTGCAGAGAGGACTATGTTTCAAGTATAACTAGCTTGCCCTAAGTTTGCTGGGAGCCAGGGCCAGTCTTGCTGCCCTTGGTTGGTGGCATTCCTCAGCATTCAGTACTGTTACCATGCTTTCCTGTGATGGCTCAACTCTTCGGCTGATGGATTCTTAAATCTCATCAGACTGGTGCCTCTAAATATTGAAAGTGTACTAGTACTGTGGGCTTGGATGGAATCATGGGGCATCTTGGAGGCTTTCGGTCTCTCTATAGCTTTTTCTCCACTGCACTTGACAGTAGAGTGATATAGTTAAGTTGCTGTTATAAAGATGCAGGATACCTTTCAGGTTCCACCTGACTAACGTCCATTCCCCAGTTGGAAAAAATATCATTTTGGCCCAAAATGGCAAGAGATGCCTCCTTAGATTCCAACATCAGTTTTGCAGTCTCATTCACCTCACCTTTTTTTTTCTTCAGCAGAAATGCTACTTTACTTATTACTTTTGCTGATAGTGCAGAATTGGGTAAATCTTTTAGAAGTTTTGTGATATTGCTGTGGTTTAAGTCGTCTTGTGGGCCTCACGAATGGTATAGTGGTTTAATGAAGACAAATGCGCTTCCGATTATATCTGTCTCTTCTTGTGGTGAGGCAACTCCAAGGATCAATATAGAGTGTTTCTCTGAGTCAGCATGTGGGGCTGGTTTTAGTGAGGTCGATATGGCATTTAAATGATGATGGAGAGGCCTGCTTGGTGCCTCCTTTGTATTTTTTAGTTTGGAGTTATCGCATGTGAAGCAGCGCTATTTCCATTTATAGATTGCCTGCTGTTTTATTTAGTTGTGGCCACTCTTGGTTGAAGGCGTTCTTTTATCGCAATGGAATTCAGGGTTACTGGCTTTTTGATGAATGGCAGCGATTCCTGGTCTGGTGGGTGGTGGTGCAGAGTTGAAATGTCTGTTTGCAGACAAGTTTGAGTACTTGGCTTTTTATTGCATTGACACTGTAATTGATCAACTTGTTTCTCCTGCATGGGTGGGGTTGATTTCTCTGATTAGTCTAATATCTGTGTTGTTGAGTGGTGAATTTTCGTGAACAGCGTGTACAGCTTTTGGTGTGTTCTGGCTGCAGATTCTACATTCACTTTTCCTTTATTCAGTTTGCTTAATCTTTTGCAATTCTTTTTTGATAGAACAGGCAGGAATTCATTTTGATTATTTTGATCTTTAGAGATGTTTTCTTGACTGTGGTTCCTTTATGACCAGGCCTCAGATTTTCCAGAAAGGGAAACTCAGTCTTTTTCTGAAGTTGGATGTAGCATTGGAATGGCTCTCTTACTGACCATAGGTGTTCAGATGCTTTAAAAGATCCATAGATGTAGTTACTACTGCTTTTGATTGTGAGCATTGAATTAACAACTTCTATTTCCCTATATTAAGCCACCACTAATTGTTTTTGGGTTCCAGAGTAACGTGCCACTCACCGAAAAGCACTCCAATTCCTCGGCATGGGTAGTAAACGCTATATAAATACAATTACAAATACACCCCTACCTGTGATATTCCCGACAATGACATTCCTTTTAAAACAATATCATTTAATGATATCATGGTACCATAATATTTCCAGTTTGAAATTTTGGTCATACATCACCCTGCCATTGGAGATGCCTTCAGACACACATCGGAAAACATACTGCCACTATACTTATTACTTGCATTTCTTTGTAAATGGTTATGGCCAGCACACAAAGGATTGGCACTGCCCACATATTTAAAGATACTGATAGAGCACTTCATGGTCCCCACAAACAAGAATTAGTTGATGCTGTAAAGGCAAATGTTTATGTCATTGACATGTTTCCTAATCTTTCAGGGGCTATTCATTGCTACTACAAACCTCTTCAACCATAATTGTACCATACTTCGAATTGTATTCATGTATTCGTGATCCAGAAGAACAGCTCATTCTTTCAACATAGAGACAAAGCAACCTCACCCTATTTGGTGAGTACATCATAACAACACCCCATTTGTGTCCTCTGTTCTTTTATTTTGATGAATGACATGCTATCATAGAGGCATGCATAGGCATTTTATTGTTTGTCAGAACTTGATTAGCCCAAGGATTACTGTCTAACCATGAAATGGACGTCTGCTAGTGTCGAGTACATTGCAAATACCACCCAAACTAACTACACACATGTATTCCACAGGCCACATTCTCCTAAATCTTTCAAAACATTCCACTCTGAGCTCCACACTCAAGAGCCAGGAAGCTCTACTACAAACAACCTTACCCCTAACTATTCCATATACTGGCTGCACTCTCCTACCATCCACCCTAATCCCAACACCCCCTATGACCCCGAAGTTCCTTGTACTCCCACCCCAAGCTCAACTATCAACTGGTTAGTTGCAATATCATACTGTACATCTAACTGAAACAATTCCTGTGGCCTGGCAACTCTCTCTTACTATCCATCCTAAATTTAACTGTCATGTTTCCTAGTTGCACTATCCTACCATGCACTGTAACCCTTAAACCCACTGCACTCTAAATGCAAAACAAAAAAATTAACTGCTTTCTGTAGGAGGCTCCCCTGATCCTATGAATTGCGCCGATTCATTCCTAAGCCGGGAGGAGAGGCCCGGGAAGATCTGGAGGGAAATCATATCGATCGGTTGAATAAATGAGTGGTTCTGTCATAGACAGAAGTATGTGTTATGTGCAACAAGATCATTTTGTGGTGCTCAAGGAGCCTGGCAAAACTCTCCAAAGAAATGAAACTCTGTTGTCATATGTCATTAATTCACCTGTTAATGGTATGAATGGACGCCATGACATGGCTAATAGGTGGCCAGAAGCCTGGCCCGCTCTGATGCCTTGGTTAGATCTGATGGCTTTGTGTCTAACTGGCTTCCAGCTGCTTGAGTCTGCTGTGGACTGATCTCCTTCCTCTTGGCATCCCTGAAATTAGTGAGGGCTCTATAGGTATATTATAGCATTTCTGTCCATATCTCTGGACAACGTGACTCCTTCCGTAGAGCAGCATGAATTAGACAAACCAGTCACATTGGAATAGATACATGGAACAAATGAATATTTGATTGGTGCTAAGGGACAGGGTTTGTTTTTAAGACGTTTAGAGAGTTCAAAATGTTTTGGATGCTTTGAGTTGATTCTTTTGATCCCTCATTGTGTATGGCAATGAAGATGCTGTTGAAGAACACTAGTCTTTTACTGGAATCCCCTCACTTCAAATCCTTAGGATTTAGCAGAGCACTGTCAGAGCTGGCAGTGTGCATAGGTTAAAGCATCTCGTGTAGAAGAGGTTTTGAGCCTTCGACAAAGACATAGGGCCTGATTGCGAGTTTGACGGTCTACCGGGCGGCCCGCCACACTGACAGCAGGACCGCCAAACCATGGTGCACCCGCCCACTGCATTACAACTTAAATCCAGGGTGAACAGAGGTGCTGTGGGAGTCTCAAGGTGGTGGTCTGTGAGGCTCATAGGAGAGTCTAACATGCAGACAACTGCTATGACAGTGCAGCACATTCCTGCATGGTGTTGCATGCACCATGTTATGCATGCCACACAGTGCAGGAACGAGGGTGAAATTCCAGGGTGCCACAACATGTGCACCCATGCATGCACCCCCAGGCCTAGGAGCAGAAGGGAAGGTGGCAGGGCATAACTCTCTGCTGCAGGGCTTGTTCCACAGAGGCCACTGCTAGCGATCTTCTCATGAAGGCAGTGCTTACAACGGCAGCAATATATATTTTACTCATGAATGAATGAATGAACTCAGTTATCCTCTTGAAGGTGTCCTAGAGCTATGCAGATTAATGGGTACAACATACATTCGCATTAGACAGCAGAACAGGCTTTTCTCATTCCCACCCAAAGCCTACAGCACACAATCATCACTGTTGAGTCATAGTAAACGCTAATATAGACTGAGCTTAAAAAAGGCATAAATGTAACTGCAAGAGAGGGGGGAAATTTAGGGTGAGTATTACTTCACAACTATGATGGGTCGCTTATTTTCCTTTCTAGCGTTATAGCTCATAGCATGGATGCCATGCCGCTGACCAGGCAGATGATGACCCACAATGAGTATTTATGTCTCAGATGAAACATAAAGAGTATAAAGGACTCTTTCACAATTCATCTTAGGTGAACTGAACAGAATGAGCAGTATCATTCTTCGCAGGATCCTTGTACTCATGCTGCTGCCCATCACACCTGTTCTCACAACTGCTGAACTTTTGTAGTTCTTCAAATGACTAAAGGCAGTTTCTCAACTCACATTGCAATCTTTCTTCTCAAATGCAAGCAGTAAACGATTGTTATTTCTGAATTTACAGTGTGGTTCTGACTCGTACAATATGTCAGCCAAATATTTCTGTCAGTAGTTCAGCCCTTTTCCCAGTGCTATCACAAAACATCACAAAAAAACAGAAAAGGTGCAAATGTTTCTCTTTGTTACAGGGCTAAATTACATGGAGAACTATAAGCAGGTGGGACCTTGTTATCTTTTCATACAGAGAAGATGCAACACTTGAACATTTGGAAAAAAACAAATAAAAATTCACCTTTCAAGGTACGCACTCCTGTCCATGTGACATAATTGCTTGCTTCTTCTCCAACTCCATTTTGATGACAGACATCCCCACTACATTGGGATTTTCATATCTTTCAATCATTCAACAAATCAGGGTCTTTTGCTGTGTCTTCAGTTGTCTTGGCAATGGTTGGACTTAAGATCTGAGGGACCGGGCAGGTGTTACATCTCTACGTTCAGTTAGGCAAATAGCCATCTATGTGTAAGTGCTGTATCTTGCAAGGTACAGGACGATCGCTCTCAACTGGATCAATCCAGTGTGGGTGTTAACAAATAGTCTCCTTCTCTGCTCTGTTGAACACATTGTTGATCGGCACACAGTGGTGGCTACCTCAGAACGGGGGTGGTGGGGCTGGGGGTAGGAATGGATACAAAAATAACAATAATAAACGTACCTTTGTCTTCACTGCTACGCCGCCTCATGTCTCTCTTCCATCCTCTTCATCTGCTGGACTGGAAAGCACTGGAAGCACCCAGAGTCCATACTCTCCCAGCTAATCACAACACTGCATGAGCATCATGATTGGTCGGAGCAGCCTGTTCGGCCACTCAGGAAGTGCCTTGGAGCCTACATATGTCTCCACTGGACTGTGCAGCACAGGCCCACGGAGAACATGCTATGTGCCAAAGACGGTTTGGCCGGCCCTCTTGGTCCAGCCAAACCGTCATGCACACTTAGAGGAGTGCAAACCACTCCTCACTCTGCTCTGGCGTCACAGAGCCAAGCCCCACCCGACCTGCTCCGAGTCCCACATAGAAAAATAAAATGATAATAACGTCCTGTTAATATCATTTTCTTTTTTTTTACACTTCTAAAATAGCAGTGGGTGATGCTCTTCTGCCTTAGTGGAGGAGCCGCCACTGACGACACAGCCCTAGAGTAACCTAAACCAAAATGGGAGGCATAGAGAGCGGGGAGCAAATGCAGTGCAGGTTTGAACAATGCAACAAAACGCTGACGTTTGCATTAAGGGTTACTCTGCTGCAATGCCGAGCCACATTATTTGGTCTTTACATATTTATGTCAATTAATGACCAAGGGTACCCAAACCCGTAAAATGCATGTAAACATATTATGCAAATATCTCTCACTTAAAGGGAATTAAGAGGTCAGACTTGTGTCAATATGCACGGATTTACAAGGGTGCACAGTCTTTCTAAGTTTGCAAGTAAAACAGCCAGTAGGTCACGACTATCAGCCACATAGTATTGCTCTTGGGGAACACTTATTATGTTAAGGTTGTGGTAGATTATTCAGTTTTTTACCTAGCAATCTTTATTTATTACATTTTAGAATATATGTATCTGTTGCTTTTTTCTAGTTATTTAAAAAAGTAACTAAATGCTTTTTTAGGGCATGCTTTGTTACTGTATCCAAATTTTTAATAAAATCCGTTTTCCCAAACATTAATAGAAAAAGCCTAGCTACAAGTTCAAACAAGCACTGTATGAGTGGGAAAGTGAATTATTCTCTTATAATACTTCTGTAGCAGTGCCTAGCAGTGCCGGAGAAAAAGACAGCAATTCTGGAAAGCACAGAGCAACACATACGTATCCTTGTTTTCAGTTCCTGGGGACTGTTAACAAGTTAGCACATGAACATATAGACAACTTGATAGCATTCTCGGCATGTGTGCAGTGTTAATGATATAGCCGCAGGAATGAAAAGGCAGAGTTGTCTTTACACTGGCTGGGATAAGACATTGAGCAACAGCTGCGACTAAACCTATTCCTTGAATTTTGGGACAGAAAGAGAGATGGTTCAAGAGCCACTCTGAATAAATTGAAAATGCTTTTCTCCTGGTTTCTAAGTTACTATGTGTCAACTGCTTTGGTATAGTGATGGAATGTTGAGGTAGTAGAATATGGAATTTGAGTTAGCGTGGGTGGTTCTAGGGTGGTGGCTGGAAAGGACAGTTGCTGATGTGGTGTTCCTGCTGTACGCTGGTGCAGCTTTTTGCACAGAACATTATTATTATTTAATAAAACAGTTTTATCTTACTTGTGTTAGGATTTCATCATTTCAATAACGGCGACGAGCGAGGATGAATGGAGTGGCACCGGCATTAAACTTTGCTGGTGAGTGGCATGCAGTCGGGCTGTGCTGTATCCGTAAGTAGCGCTGCCGCTTTCACCGGTCTAAGTTGTGGAAGGAGCCTTTGCTGTGTGGGATCTTCACCTTTGGAGATTTGCCAGAGATGTTGCTGAGTATTCCCCACTGAAGTGGGCAGAAGCCTCACTTTGTGTGAGTCACCAGAGGAGCATCCAATCATTGCACGTGGTGTAATGTCAAGGGAAGAGGATTTCTCGGTGACAGCCTTTGCCTGGTTTCGGTGCTGCAGCACGTGAGATCATCACATAGTGTGTTATTGGAGGCTGCATTTTGTACACAGCAGAAGCCTATGGGGAAGGGTCCCTGAAGTTACCTGTGCATGTGTGGTGCAGGATTTGTGGCATCGAGGTCGCACTGGAAGGAGGTTGTTGAAGTGCATGTGCTAGTGCATGCAATTTAACAGTTAAGCGTGTAAGGGAGTACTGCGTGGTCGCTTGTTCTGTGTTTCTTTAAAAGTGAAGACATCAAGGTACTGTGCATTTTAAGTCTATTTGCAGATTTTGTTTAAGCAACAGTGATGGGCACACCATTGTCACTCAGCTGCCAGTTCCTTCAGCTCATTCAGTGTGTAATGAATGTATTGTTGTTTCTTTATGTGCTGACTTATCCCTTAAATACTTGTTTAGTGTGCATTGATGGTGTGCAATTGAGAACCATGAAGGGCTCATGTGAATGGTGTACTATCATGACAAAAAATTGTTGAAAAAACTATGGGCTAGCATAGTGTTATGTGATCCGAATGCCAATCCAGGGAGTTATTCAGGGCATAAGATACCAATGCAAGGTTTCATGTGAGCTGATATTGAATTGGGTTCTAGGAAAGTGCATGGAAAGGTGTATGCTGCCTATAAGGGCGCTATGATTCTTGGTTACCCACACATTATCGAACTTGGAAAGAAAATTGATCCCAATGGCAATCCTGGAGTGTATGTTGTGCAGAGGAAGGAAAAGAGCTGTGGGGAAAAAAGTAACAGTGAGACCGGATATGGGTCTTTAGAAGATAGTTACCCTGATGTTTATTGTGATCAACTAGGAAGAATGAAGAAATTCAAACACAAAATTATTCTTCATGGTGATGCTATTCACAGAACAGAAACAGAAATTAAGAAATGTGCCGGTAGACAATTGGGAGAAGGTGAAAGGTATTTTGCAGGACTTGTGTGAGAAGGGGATAATTGAGCCAGTGGAAAGCTCAGATTGGGTTTCACTGGTTGTAATTTCCCTTAAGGCTAATGGGGCTTTAAACCTATGTGCGGACTTAGGTGTAAATAAGGTAATATGGCTTGATATTTTCCCTCTGCTGAGCTTGCAGTAACTGACTTCATCAATAGGAAAAAGCTACTTGGTTTTCAAAAATCGATCTAGCTAGTGCTTACCATCAAATCAATTTAGAAGGAGAGTTCAAGCATTATACTGCCTTCATTACCCCTGTAGGGCTGTACCAGTGTTGCAGGATGCCGTTTGGATGAGCAAGTGCATCAGCGGTTTTTCAAAGATAAATGACCACAATTCTTGATGAAATACAGGGAGATAAGGTATTCCAGGACAATATCTTGATTTTCGGTAAAGGAAAGAACTTCCATGATAAGGTAAAACATGAGGTTTTGTTGGCAGTCAGTGAAAATGATCTCTCTGTGAAAATGAAGAAATGTGGATTTGGGAAGCAACAATTGGATTACCGTGGTCATGTAATTCCTTAGACCAAAATTCAGTCATGTAGAAGCTTTCTATGGATGAAAGCGCATGCAATCGAATGTATGGTATGATGAGTCTCTGAGTGTGGAAAAGAAAAAAATGCAAAATCTTAGAACAGGCCTTGAGAAGTTCCTATGATCCTATAGCAAAGATGATCTACAGGAATGGTGTTAAAACATACCATAAATTAGTCCGGAAGACCAAAGCAATGTTCTATGCCAACTTGATCACGACCAGCAGCAATCCTACTAAAACCAACTTTTCACTTATGAAAGAATTGCAAAATCCACTGTCCGCTGGCAATAGCATAATTTCTTCCAATTCACAATGTGAGACATTGGCTAAATTCTTTATCAGCAAGGTGGAACACATTTATAGTACATTCTGCACGGCGAATACTCTCTCCAGTTCCCAGGTGAATCCACTTGGGGACACTGCGTCTCACTCCCTCCAGGTTTTCCTGCCCATGTTCCTGAAAGACATGGAGTTCCTGTCGGCCAAGGTAAAATCAGACTCTCCTGACGACCCCTTGAAATCAGACCTCTTCAGAAAACTTCATAACTGCCTTCTTTCAGAGGGCCGGGAGCTGATTAATAGGTCCCTGGCAGTGGCGGCGATTCCTAAGTCCTGGAAACATGCCAAAGTTATCCCCCTGCTAAAAAAAACGACACTAGATGCTTCTCAGCCAGGTAACTTTCGCCCAATATCTCTGCTCCCATATCTTGCTAAAATCATGGAGTTGTACGTTAACACCACCTTGACCCAATATTTGGAGGCAAATTTGATTCTAGATATATCACAAAATGGGTTTTGCCACCGACATAGCACCAAATCTGTATTACTGACAGTCACAGAGCAGTTACGATGCGCCCTAGACGAGAGCAGAACCTCGGCTCTGATCCTTCGACACAGTCTCCCATAAGATTCTGCTCCACCGGCTTGAGGAGATCTGGGTCGGTGGCAAGGCTTTTGCTTGGTTCACATCCTTCTTGACTGATCGGTCCTTCCAGGTTTCAGCTCCTCCTTTCTCCTCCTGTGTCCACCCTCAACGCTGTGGTGGTCCCCAGAGATCTGCCCTGAGTCCCACTTTGTTTAACATTTACATTCGCCCCTGGCCATCATGGCCAAAGCTAGGAACATCACGTTGGTATCATACGCAGATGACACCCAACTGGTGTTCAGCTTTTCAAGTAGTTCTAACCAGGATCAGGTGAAATTCCAAGATGACCTTGTGGCCATCGCTGAATGGATGGCAGATAAATGCCTTCAACTGAACTCCTCCAAGTCAGAAGTGCTCCTGGTTGGCTGAGATATCCATCTATGGGGCAATCACTGGTGGCCTACAACCCTTGGTACCCCCCCAACCGAAACCCATGGTCAGGAACCTGGGAGTTCTGTTGGACGGCGCTCTCTCCTTTGAGGAGCACGCTAAGACCATGGCCGGCTCTTGTTTTGGTCTTCTACGTGGCTTGAAGACAATATAGGGTCTCTTTTACGCACCTATTCGGCAGATGATCGTCCAATCCACTGTGTTGGCACGACCTGACTACTGGAATGGCTTGTTTCTTGGCGTCAACAAATCAGTGACTAAAAGACTACAGTGGGCACAGAATGCAGCTGCATGCACGCTTTTTGCGCTACAAGCACTGCCATGCATCAGGACCTTTTACGCCAACTCCATTGGCTACCCATCGAGCAGAGTCTACATTAAGACCCTGTGTACAACACACAAGATCTTGTATGGCCTGGGTCCACATATTCTGAGAGAGCTGTGCTCCCTATACGTCCTGACACAAGCCCTGCACTCTGTGGACCTGTATTTGGCCTGTGTCCCACGGGTATTCAGGTCAAAAGAAGGTGGCGATCGTTTAGGGCACTTGCCCCAACCCTTTGGAACTCAATCCCTTGTGCCGCTCGCTGCATGCAAAACCATTGGGCCTTCAGAAAAATCATCAAGACGTGGCTCTTCTCCAACCACTAGCTTCCTCGCCCTACCGCTCTGCCATATCTAGCGCTAGGACACCCTGTTGCCGAGGCAGCCATGAACTCTATAAATGTTCCTAACATAACATAACAGCACCGGATCCCAAGAATAAGGAGCAATTAATGTCATTTTTGGGTCTCAAGAAATTCTATTCGCGATTTGTGAAAAACTATGCATCTAAGGTGGAACCTTTATGAAACCTATTGAAAAAAAAGGCTGGAGAGCAGTCTGACTGTTTTCATGTGGTTAAGAAAGAAATATCTGTAGTTCCATGTTTGAGTCATTTGTATGGGAGGCTGATTGCATATTGTCGGTGGAGGTGATTTGGTATGGCATTGGGGCTGTTTTTTCACAGAAGCATAAAAATGTCTCATGGATTGTTGGATTTGCTTCCAGCACTCTATCGCAATCTGAACTGAATTATTCGTTGTAAAGAAAGAGTTATTTGCAGCTGTGTGGGCAGCTGAACAATACCCTATGTATGTGTGGGGAAGGAAATTCAAACTTTGCACTGATTACAAACCGTTGGTTAACATTTTGAAACCAGAAGGTGGGAGTAGCTTGAACTAAGGCTGGCAAGGGTAGCATCAGAATTGCAAATGTTCCATTATGAGATTGAGTATATTCCAGGGAAGAGTGATAACATTGCTGATGGGTTATCAAGGTTACCAAATAATCATTTGATTGAGCCAGGAATGATGGATGATGAGTGTGAGGTAGAATTTACATATGAGGATGTTGTATGGGGTGGAGATGATATCAGGGAAGGTGAGCAAATACTGACTAAAAGTTTGTAGTCACAGCAAATGCAGAAAGATGTGGTTCTGGAGACTGTGGAAAGGTATGTGATGAGTGGTTGACCAAGAGAAGGGCAGTACCGAGGAGAGTGTAGCATTTTTTGGAAAGTGAAGGATGAATTTTCTGTGTCTAAAGGGATGATATTGAGGGGGGACAGAATTGTCAGAGCCAGCACCTGAAAAGTAAAACAATATACTTTAGTTGTTTTATTTTTCAGTTACTGGCTGAGCCAGCGTGCAGTAGTGAGGGGAGGGGCTGGGGCTATGAGAGGGGTGAAGGATGACTTTTTAGTGTCTAAAGGGATGATATTGAGGGGAGAAACAATTGTACCTCCAGTTGGAGTACGAGAATGTATTGTAAAAATTGGTCAGAAGGGGCATGGTGGTATGTCAAGTATTAAAAGAAGAATCAGGTGCGGCTCCTCCGCCATGGCGGAGGAGCGGCTTCCCAATGGCTCAGAGCCAGCACCTTAAAAGTAAAACAATATACTTTAGTCGTTTTATTTTTCAGCTACTGGTTGAGCCAGCGTGCAGTAGTGAGGGGAGGGGTTGGGCTATGAGAGGGGTGAATAGTGCTTGTGCACTGCTAAGTGCACCTTTGTGTTTTGCCAGTTGTCTCAGGCTGGCCAAACACACATGAGCACTTAGGTTTCTTTAACCTAGCTGTATTGTACAGCCGGGCTGGAGAAACAGCCCTGTCCTGAGCGAAAAGTCTTTTCAGCCTGCTAAGGCCAATCCCAACGCTGCTCTCATACTATGAGAGCAGCGTGGGGATTACACAGCGAGTGTATGATGTAGTCCCAGTGTGTTCTGGGAGAAGGAAGAAGCAACCCCAAGGGTCGACACAGGAGGCGACTGGCAGCTGCAGGTAAGTTAATTTTTTATCATCATTAAACTGCCTCCCCCCTGTGCTCACCCTCCTGCACTCCCCCACCACACCCCCTCCCTTGACTCACCACTCCTTGTTTCTGGCAGCCGCCACTGCGAAGAATTAAGGAAAGCTTTTGGTGGCCTGGATTGGATGCCATGGTGGACTGCTGGGTTCGGAACTACAAGACTTACAGTACAAGTGACAAGGTGGGTAAACCTTTGAACATACCTTTGACGATCATGGTGTTGCCCCTAGCTCTGTGGCAGAAACTAGCTGTTTATTTCATGGGTCCTTTTTCTACTTTGTCATCTAAGGAAAATTCTTCTAATTGATTATTATTCCAAATAGCCGGAAGTAAGAATGCCGAATAATGTGACGGCAAATGTGGTGATTGAGTTTTCTTGGAGGATGTATTTGCATGGGAATGTGTCACAGAAGTGCTAGTGTCGGAGAATGGGGTGCAAGTGATGTTCAATAAAATGCAGAGATTCTTAGCGGAGTCTGGTATCAAACATCACGAAAACGGTGTGATATCACCCAGAAGGTAATGGAGAGGTTGAGCGGTTTAACAGGGAGATAAAGGAGGCCATCCAGTTGGCTCGTGTTGCTGGTTTACCATGGAAGAAGGCTTTACAGAATAGATTGCTGGTCGATAGAATTTATCTGCATTTAGTGACAGAGGAAATGCCATTGAATTGTTGAGAGGAAGGAAACTGTCTACAAATCTGATACTCTTTTGGTTACTTAAGAGAAATTATAAAATAAGGAGTGGGGATCATGACCAAAATTAGGCCTGGGCAAAAATTTCGTTCCGTTCGCGGAAATTGCGATAATTTGACATTTTTGCGTTCCGCGGAGAGCGCGAAAATGTCAAAAATTCCGGTTTCCGCAGCTTGGCGATAATTTGTTTCTTGCTCGCGCTGTAAAATGATACATTCTCGCGCGCGCGCGATCGCCTTACCTGAATCCCTGCGTTCGCCGACAAGTTTTCTTGATCCGGTCGCGTTCTCCATGAGATGTTGTATTGTTTTTAGCCATTTGCGCTGTCTCGCGACAGTTCGCGCCCGCAGTGACGTCATGCGTCGCGCGATCACGTCTTTCTTCTCGCGATCATGCACCGCGAGAACAACTCAAAACAAGATGGCCGCGCCCGCAAGCAGCCACATGGGTAAGTTGGCGACCCGCAACCATGCAGAAAATCGCGCGAACATGCCGGAAAAAAACTTCCGCATCTTCGCGATATTTCTGCTTGTTTGCGATAATTTTAAACATTCTCGCGATAATTTGCGAAGGTTAATTCCGCAAATTCCGCCCACCCCTAACCAAAATATGAGGATATGGGTAGAGAAGCTACAAGAACGTACTGTACAGGAACGGTATCCTAAAACCAGAAGGCCTGAGGTTAAGGCTGGTCAGTTCGAATGAGTGCAGATTCCCAGATTTGTTGTGAAGGGTGCCGCTAAATGATCAGAACCATTGAGGGTGAGGAAAGTATTGGAGAGTGCTGTGGAGTTGGGAGATGGTAGGCGGTGGAATCTACGACAAGTAAGATTGTGCAATGCTAAGGGTGGTTGTGTCATGTTGCGCAGGGGAAGGTAAATCGGGTGAGGCAAAGGGTTGCATGTTGGGAAAGGAGAAGTGTGGGTGGGTTAGAAGGTGGTGGATGTGATATGAGTGGAAGTGTTGATAAGCCTGGGTGTAATGCTAGAATATGACGGGGCAAAGATGAGGAAATTTCCTGTTCGCTTCGATGAGTACCAATGAGGTTAATTAGTCCCAGTGAACATTGAACCATTGGGTGGCATATTGACATTTTTATGTATTTGCAAGTGCCGACCATTAGTATGTACATAGTTATTTTGTTGTTTTTTTGCTAGAGGGAAGATGTGTGGTACAGTGTTGTAATGTTGGGGTAGTAGAATATGAAAATGGGGTAGCGAGGGGGGTTCCAGGATGGCAGATGGAAGGGACAGTTGCTGATGTGGTGTTACTACCATACACTGGTGCTGCTATTTGTATGGCACCTATTATTATTATTTATTTAAGCTGTTTCCTCTTACTTGTGTGAGGATGTCATCATTTCAATACCTGCTATGTCATCATATCTTTCTCATCAACCTTAGGAATCGCAGGGTACATCCACAACTACAGAGACTGCCCACTCCTAGCCCAATGATCCTGCAATGAAAAAGACCAAGTGTGGGTCCCTGAGCTCACCGCTAGTTTGAGGGAAGACTAGCAGCACTCCCTACAGGAGCATGGTTGTACTAGTCTCTGCAGTGTAGCCGACATATGCTGACTCCTATGATTGGGATAGCAGTGATGATGGGTAGATTAGTAAGTTCCAAAAGGTGAAAGAATAAGAAGGACTTCACTATGTAAGTCCAGTTAGTCTTTGGGGAGCAGATAGGCAGAGTATAGAGGGACTAGCTAGGGGCTTGGTCTTTCCTCAGGTAAATGGGAACTATCCTGGATGGAAGAGATTCAAGGTCATAGGGGTGGCGGATCCCTAAGATTTAAAAGTGCAGGCAGTTGGACAGAACACATATGTGTGTACCAGGCTCCTATTCTTAAGGATGTGTGGTAAGGGGCCTCTGCATGAGACTAGCTATGAGACAGTCAACCCACTTTACTGGAACCAAAGACTACTCTAGGACTCTTATGTGTGAGCAAAACAAGAGTTAATGAACAAAAACTTTTAATACATCTAAAGCCATGCCTAATTTCCACATTATCCTGTCAGGTGTCAGACTGATTACTGCATGTAAAAGGAATTTAAAATGTGTAAGTTAGTGTTATGTATAAAATGTTTATGACTTTACTTGCAGTAGAAAATGCCCAGGATGCACCACAGTTGTTTTGATTCAATGGACTGTGTATCCAGTCAGGCCATTTGTACGAAGCAATGAAAAATAAAGGGAACTCGTCTTCAGATATAACACGTCCCTGAAAGAGAAAAAGAGATTCAACTTTTTTGTAACACAAACATCTCAAAGCTACTGAAAGGTCAGACGTTTTGTGATAACTGTGAATGTCTATTGTTATGCATGCATACATCTATAAAGTCCCACAGTCACCAACCTTTGCATTTCTTTTCCTTAACACAATTGAACCAGGAATGTAGAATACCTACTGTCATTTCATTCATGGCTAGAAGCGCAGGGGATGGGGGGAAAGTGCCAAGGCGATGTTTGAATCCATCCTCCAATGTCAAGCCCCAGAACATGCTGTAGTTTGCAGCTTTCCAACTTCCTCACAAATATAAACAGATGCATACATTAGTATGTTTCCATAGCACATAGTTTCAAACCTCACCACAAAAATGTTATCAAAAATCGTTCTGCTTATTGATTTCAAAATATAGTTATTCTCCTTACCCTTTGTAATGCAGGATATATTCAGTAGCGGCCTGTCCCCTTCCAAAGTGGTCCAGGCCGCTAAAGGGAGGAGGGAGGTGGGGAGGGTTTGGGTACCAAAATAAATAAATAAATAACAAGTGTCAGAAACTTGTGATCCTAGTGAGCCTGTGTTTGCTCTCTCCAGCCCCAGTAACGCAGCTGAGGCTGGAGAGAGCTTTAATGAGCATGAGGGGTTTGGCCGGCGTGAGACGGCCCGACAAACACCTCATTTGCAATGAAGGGAGTGCCCACCACTCCCCTACCAGCAGTCATCCCCTGGACCCGCCCCTAAGACTTGTCAGAGTCCTGGGGCGGGTCCAGGGAATTAAAATAAAACAATAATAAAACAGGCTTAAAACACGTTTTATGTACTGGGGGGACGCTCCGCTGCCCTAATGGAGCGGCCGCCACTGGATATATTCAATACTCCCTGCCTCGGTTTACTCTGAGCCTTTTATAACTAAAATATTGCTGCATATCATGTCTCAAATTTAGGTTATGTAGAGGACTTCAGATCAGTGGCTAAAATCGAGTTATCAGTGTGAGAACCAGTTTAGTAAATGTACTGATCTGCTGCTCTTTTACAGAATGTACCCAATAAGGAGACATTCTTTCGTCTCTGACGGGTTTGAAGTAATTTTACTTACATATATCGTGCATTGAATATTCATTTGAAACCAATGCTTCTTGGGACCTCTAATTTTTGCGGTACTTATCGCTTTCTGTGTCTGAAAATGTTCTTATTTACTCTGGTTTTTACTTAATATTCTGCATCTTAGACTACATAGATATCAGTACACTCTACCATAGTTTGATCTGGATCTTAGATACACTGGCCAAGTTTATATTAGTACACTTCCTTATTACCCAATCACAGTCATTGACCTGATGTATATTATAAATTGTTGTAGTAGAATCTAGAAGAATACAGAAGAGGGTTTTTGTGAATCCCTGCTGCAGACAAGAATAAACAGGTTATCCTACATTTGTCAATCTTCCCTAAACATGCCAAAGTACATGGGGGTGGTTACACCATTACGGCAGGGGCGTAACACAGGCCCCCACAGCCCCTGCGGTGCGGGGGCCCCCAAGCTTCAGGGGGCCCCACCAGCACAGCACTCTGGCTGCAGAGCTCCTGATTGAGCCCGGAGGGGGCCCCCCAGCATGCCTTGCAGGAAGGCCCCCTCGAGTTTCATTCCACCAGTGTGCTCTACCCTGCCATAACTTCTCATGTTACATAGTATATCGCACCTTCCTGTGTGATTTGATAGTGTTTGCATTCCAAATTTCAAAACTCATACACACACGAAGTACAACTGGGGGATCTGTATGCTACATGTAAATAACATAGACAAGAGAGTCAGGTAAACAGCTGCATGTCATACATTCCTTTCCAGGTGAGATACGTCTGCAGGGTAGGATACCTGCAGAGCAGTGGAAAAAAAGAAACTTGAGGGGGCCCCTGAATCAGGAGCTCTCCAGCCAGGGTATTGTGCTGAGGGAGCCTTTGGAGCTTGCCCCCACCACACTGCGGGTGCCACATGTGCCTATATTATGCCACTGGCCTGGTGCTCCTGCGTAATGAAACTCGAGGGGGCCTTCCTGCAAGGCACGTTTAGGGATCCCCTCCAGGCTAAATCAGGAGCTCTGCAGCCAGAGTGCTGTGCTGGTGGGGCCCGCTGGAGCTTGGGCCCCCCTGCACTGGGGAGGCTGCAGGGGCCTGTGTTACGCCCCTGTGCACAGAGGCATAATACCAGCAAAGACAGGGTCCAGAAAAAACAAGAAATCGGGGCTGGACACACAGTACATTTGAATATGCTACAGATCCATTCTTAGCACCAATACATCATATAGTTTCCTGGGATAATTACATCCCTACAGAGTTCTAGTACTTATTTTTTTTTGCAGCAGCTTTGTATAAAACAGGTAACATCAGAAAGAAATAATTGTACTATATATTTGTATTTGATGTTTTTGTGTAAAGTACTATCACACACCCATAGACATCTTAATGTTAAAACTGGCATTTAAACTGAACGTTCCACGGTGGTCTTACTCCACGTTATTAAAAGAAAGTCAGTGAGTGGCAGGCAGGGCCCATTTTGGCTGCTAACCAGTAGTCCAATAGAACCACCCAGACTTCAAGCAACAGTACTAAAGTTGAGGAAAGCCTTTAAAACCTGACTATACCCATTTAGCTGTGGAACCCTGTCGCAGAGCCTTATAGTACTTGCTTTTTTTTGAGGACCTGGAAGCCATTTCCCTGCTATCTCTATCTCTTAATGGGCGTTCCTTCTAGGAGACTTTCTTTGTCATCCAATAGTGATGTCACTACACCTTTGTACTCATGAACTCTTTTAAACCCTAGTTATTTCATACACCTCCTTGATACCCTAGGGGACTCCCTTGATCTTATCTGTTACTTCTCCACTTACTTTGCCTTTATTTACTACCATTGCGCATCACCAGACACTAATACACTCTTCATGGAGAAAGTACTCTCTCTACAAAATAAAGCTACTCGCCATTTTCATGAAGCCAAATAAAATCTGGACAGGACGATGTGGGTCATCTTCTGAGCGCACTGGCAAGCTATCTATAAGTAATCAACAACTTCTTAATATTAGTATGATCACGCTCAACTTCTAGTGGCCCCTCATCACCAACCACTACTCACTAAATACACACTGATCCAGAAGGAGTGTTTAAGTATTGAAACAAATTAGTTATATCACATTTCAAAAATCGTGTACAAAGTCCAAAAGAAAATCTTCCAGTAGAATGATGTGTAGTTCTGCTGCAATATTATACGAGCTTCTTGTAAGCAAATCTGAACGTTACGACTTCTATGGTACTCATGTCTTTACCAGAATTCAAAATGTCTACTGCAACGAGAAAACAAAAATAATATAATATGATCAAAACCACCACCAAAAATTCTTTGCAGCCTATGTCCATAACAATATCTCCGACTACCAAAACTTTCTCATAAGCCAACACCCAGTTATTTCACTGATAGCACAATTGAAGCAGAACCCACAGCTGTACCAGAGAGGGAACGCCGTGTTCCGATCAGGAAAACAGGATGTAGGACAGCAGATATATGTAATGGACATGCGCAGTACTAGCGCAACTATTTTCTGGTAGCGGACGGGAAAGGAAACATGTGGGCCCTTAATTAAGGTATTATGGTGATTGAAGGACCAGGAGTAATGCATTGAAGCACGATTGTGATTGGTTAAAAGGGGATTTAAAAGCGAGTTTGGCGAGAATTCCTACGCATTCCGGATTTATCGTGCTGGAAGCAAGGAACTATGTGACCTTCTGAATCATAATGGTAAGAGGGAGGGTTGTTTTCAGACCTTATGGACTGCGAAGAATTTTTGGTGGTGGTTTTGATCATATTATATTATTTTTGTTTTCTCGTTGCAGTAGACATTTTGAATTCTTTTAAAGACATGAGTACCATAGAAGTCATAACGTTCAGATTTGCTTACAAGAAGCTCGTATAATATTGGAGCAGCAGTAATATGGAATCAGCCCTAACATTTTAATTATAATAACTCAATAGGTGAGCTGATGGGGATCTAGGTGGATATATTGAGAGATGCTTTTTTGCTGCAGCGAATAATGATGTAAACCTATGAATTTGTATTCCTTATGTTGACATCACGAATTGGGTATAGGATGTAGATGTGTATTTGATCTGGGTACTAAGAAGGATTCTTTGGATTAGTGACCTGGTTCAGATGTTGGAAAGATAGCGACCACCAATTAAGGTGAGCTAAGTGTTTTGCAGTCATTTCATGACCACTAGGTAACTAGTATAGTAGATTTACACGAGGTTGAGTCTGTCAAGTGAATTTAGGATACGTGATAGTTACAGTTTTTTGTTTTTTTGACAGAAAGTTCTCACTTTTGTGATCGATTGTTGGTAAGGGTATTAAAGATTCAAGGTCAGATATAGACCCACAGATTTGATTTAGTTGGAGGTGAGACTAGAGGATATTTATTTTTGTTGGGTTCTTTTTTAACATAGGGTCTGGCTTGTTGTATATATATATTGAACATTAGGATGATGTTTATAGATGTTATTTGGAGTCTTACCCTTTAAAGTGATAATGAGATTCAACCCTCTGTTCTAAATATAAGTTTCATGTGAGTTCTGTTGATCCATGTGATGGTTTTGTTAAATTGGCCAGGCCTATGACGAAGATGCTTAGACTGTTCAATAGGCAGAGTAATAGAATTTTATGTTTCAGTTAATACCATCCGCACTTGTTAATGTTTATTTGCTAAAATGGTATGTATAATTTTGATATGTATGTTTGGATTATGATTATATATTCTTTACTTTACAGCCCTGATGATGTCCCAGATGGGGACGAAACACGTTGGCTGTTTATTGTATTAACTATTTGTCGAGTTGGCTGGCATTGATGAATTAACTGAATAAAAGAAAAAGAACCACACATCATTCTACTGGAAGATTTTCTTTTGGACTTTGTACACGATTTTTGAAATGTGATATAAATAATTTGTTTCAATACTTAAACGCTCCTTCTGGATCAGTGTGTATTTTCGTGAAGCCCTTGTCCCAGCTAAAACTACCATGTGTGAAACTGAGCGCCATTGGCACCTAAGACTAACACTTAATGCTTCCATTTAGACACAAACCAAGGATATGGGCCCCATATTTGTGCATCTTGTACAATGCCATCCTGAGAGGCATGGAGATGCCGTGTACTTGGCTGGGCGCAGAGATAGTCCCTATATTTAAGAGGGGCCCTCCTCTGCTCCCAGCCAACTGCAGGCCCATCAGCCTTATAGATGTCCCGCAAAAGATCTTTGCGAGGTTAATTTTAATTCATCTGCAGGATTGGATTGATGAGCATTCGGTAATGAGCCCATTCCAGGCGGGATTTAGGAAAAACACGCCCACCATGGATCAGATCTTCCATCTATCTCTTTTATTCTGGAAGACGGTTACGCTGGAGGGCGGCAGCCTCTACATGGTGTTTGTGGACCTACGCGCCGCCTTCGATCTGGTCCCACTCCAGAAATTGTGGTCTGTGCTCTATGAGTTGGGTATACCGCATCATCCTCTGCACATTTTGATGAGGCTCTATGAAGCAAATTTTGACCGGGTAAGGTGCGGGAAGGATGGATCCTTGACAACACGATTCTCCGTTGACAGGGGGGTAAGGCAGGGGTGCGTTCTGGCACCGACCCTGTTCTGCCTCTATGTCAATGGAGTGATCACTCATTTGAATACGGTTCGAAACACTGATGCCCCAAAGCTGGCGGGAAATCGAGTGCCTGCAATTATGTTTGCAGACGACACCCTCCTGCTCTCAAAATCCCCAATGGGGATTCAACGCATACTGGACGGATTTTAGTCCTTTTGCCTTGAGCGGGGATTGGAGATCAATGCACTAAAAACTAAATTTATGATTTTCAATCCACCAGCGACTACTCGCCCCAGTCCAAAAATAGGCACTACAAGACTGGAGAGGGTCCAGATATTTGATTACTTAGGGGTAACTATCAATGAGAGTATGACGTGGCCCCCCCAGCAAACCAAGTCCCAACTGAAATTGGCACAGTTGGCAGGGGGCATTGTAAAGCTTGCTAACAAGTCGACCATGAAGCCAATAGGACCACCATTAGAGATTTATAAAACACAAGCCAGGGGCGCGGTGATGTATGGGGGTGAACTATGGGGTCATGTTTGTAAGTCTGACATTAGCATGACTGAAAATAAATTCCTAAGAAAACTATTGGCCCTACCATCCAGCACTCCACTCCTCCCATTGAGGTTAGAACTGGGTATAAGACCGATCGCCCACGAGCTTGGCGTCAAACCCTTAAGGTTTTGGCGTAGGCTCTGGGCAACTCCTGAGTTAGCAAATTACAGGCTGGAATTGGCAGAAATACTATGTATGCCCAAGATATGGAAAATACCCTGGCTTATGTATGTTAAGAGCGAATGTGGTAGGTTGGGCATACCTGCCTTATGGGACGACCCTTTGAATAGTTGTAACGCGATCTCTCGCAAACACCTCTCTAAATTGTTTTATGATAGTAAGTTGGATTCTCTCCTCCATAATCAAGAGGTGGGCACTCTCACAGAACCTTTTTTAAAGATTAAACATGTATATAATTTTGAACTTTTTTTAGATGACAACTACCCCATTTTGGCCAAGAAACTGTATCTGCAATGGAGATATGGAACCCTACAGCTTAGAGCATTTACGACCAGGTGGTCTACCTCTTCTCCAATGAATTGTCCCGGTTGCAATTGTGATAATGAAAATGAACTTCATGTTCTATTTTTTTGCCCAGCTTATAGTAAGCCTAGAAGGTATTGGCTCGTACCTTTGTGTAAAAATCTGGGGTTCGCTCATTGCATGAATGCATTCCGAATACTCAAATCAGATGTGACGAGATCTACTGTATTCGCTGTTTCAAAATTCCTGGCTGCTATGTGGTTTAGTGACGAGTACTACAGAAAACTGCATAAATCGTTAATCTGGATGTACAGTTTCTTTTCCACATTTTTAACTGTTTTTAATATTATAACTAGTTTTGGGGTTTATTTTATATATGTTCTTCTTTTATGGCTATTATGCCGAAATAAAGATTTTACAGCAGCAGCAGCTTCCATTTTAACCTGGACAGTACCAGAGCAACTTAACTGTGTGGTGATAATCCTCATACTAAAAATCTGAGGCTGACCCACTTATAATGAACAATTATTGACCTATTTCTCTTTGACCTGCAAAGGTTATGCTTCAAAAAACTTACAGTGACAAATAGTTTACGCATTTATGCAGAATGGCAGTTATATCAATCCAGCCCATTCAGATTTTAATCTTGGACAAACCACTGACTCCAAAGTTTTGGATAAATTTATTCGGGCAGTGTGCTGATGTTATTACACCTACTAGCAGCATTTGAGAAGGACATTCATGCCATCCATGTGGATCACTTATCAGCTGCAGGGTTTGCAGACTTACTGAGGGATTGGTTGTGTTCTTGTGTATCATTATTCTACTTTCATGGACCCGCCTTCTTCTTTTAAGTGTAGGTTGCCTCAAGGATCTACCATATCCACATACATTTTTAATCAGTATGAGGAGTCCATTGCTGATCACATCCACATAAACGTTAACATAGGTTGAATTCTTCCGAAAGTAGATGGGGAGCCATTGACTTAAAAGTAAAACAAATCTGCTGGTAGTAAACAACAGTGTGAATGGCCTCATACTAGCCAAATTATATGGGAAATCTACAATGTCAAATGTGAATGATTTGCAACTTGGACATCAATTCAGATTTAATAGTTATATTTCTCACAGGAAAACAAAAGAGAAATAAACTTTTATAACTTTCAGTGGATGCAGCCATCAACAAACATTTCCCATAATCCCCTTCAGTTGTTACGCCCCACATCGGGCCACCCCATACGTGAGGAAATATTCAAAAGTCATCAGTCTTGCAAGGTGTCAGAGGAGGCAAATCATGGGACTAATGAAGAGTCAGTTAATCCCATTGCTCGTAGCAATTTAGGCCAAGTACAGCCTGTAAAGTCCTTGTTTGGGAAAATATAACAAGTTTCCATAATTTAAGAAATAGGTCAGATGTGTCAAGTATGTTATAGGCCAGTTTATTGTGAAATAGTTTGTGTAGCCAATGGTGATACATTGGGTTAAAGGTCTTCCCCCATAGGGAGAGGATGGCATGTTGTATTGGACAATAGGAGATGAGATCTGTCTCTTGTGCTCCAAGAGCTGGATTTTGTTGGTTTCAATTTCGGTGAGGCTGGGCCAGTTTCATTCCAGTCATATGGAAACTGTTTGCCAATTGGATTTTGGGGTTTGTGGTGTCCCACACCTCTTGGGGATTCCATCCTCTGCAGCCTCCAGGGGCTCACCCATATTTTATTTTGCCTCCATGAGAGATGCTGTGGAGTGCATTTGGCCATTCCAGGAGGAGACTATGCATGATGAGTGAGGCCAGGGGTTCTTGGTATCATGAAAGACAAGAAAGCCTGTAACTAGCTTGAAGTTGCGTCACTTAGCATGGGTGGCTACCGAAATGTTTTGAAAGAGAAGAAGGTGAGCACCATTGAAGAAGATGGTGCCCCACCTGGTTTGCCTTGCTCATTATTGTTTACTTGTCTGTGAAGTGGTGGATACAGGTAAAGAACATCCAGTATGCATTTTTCAGCTCTTTGGAGGAAAACAACCCTTTGAGCTCAATTCAGGAGCAATGGGTCACCTCCGCTTCTCTTAACAATATTATCAAATAGGTCTGAGAGATATTTTTCTGAGAGATATTTTGGACAGTCTGCATCTATTATGCTGATCGATACTCCCCCACTGTGAATGTTGTTGTGGCATTACCTATTTTGATTTCCTCAAACTTCACATGCAGGAGAATATGTTGATTTTTAAGTTTGAGGCTACATCACTATTTGATAAAGGTTTCAGTCTAGACCACTCTCTCCCAAATGACATCAGCATCTGGCTGAAGTGTGCAGATCTGTTGTTGGAGGTCAGTTTTGACATCTGTGATGTCATTCCAGGGCTCCTGATATAGTTGGGGAGTAAGTCTTTGGTGATGGACTGTGGTTGGCTTTCCTGAGAGTCACAGATTCTTCCTGACCCCGTCAACTGTGATTTGTCATTCTTTGCATTCTTTGCATTGCATTGCATTGGATGGATTATTGGAGGAAAGCTTTGACATTAGAAGCATTCTTACCCTGACCTCCTCCCATGATTTTAGTGGGGGTGGGGAACAATCATGGAGAGTGGAGTAACAAAGAGCTGCGTGGACACCAGGTGACTGTGAGTATGTGGACCATGCAGTCTGGCCCACAATATTTAGCACTGCAATCGAGCTACATGTGAGGTGAGCTGGGTGAGTGACCAATAATAGTACACTGGGATGCATGGGAGTGGATGCAGTGATTGTCACACTATGTTTGTCAGATGGAACGAGTTCAAGAAGTCCTGCCAGTGGAAGCCCCACAAAAGGTAGAACCCACACACACAGTCAGAAAAGATCCATAAACAAGCAACGGAGGAGTTTCAAGATTAGGTGCGCGGAGGCCCCCAGCAGGGCATTAAAAGTATGTTGATGAAGTTGAGGTTGCCGAGTTTTTGCCAGCAGATCAGTGTTAGCAGCAAGACCATTCCACTGGAGTAGCAAATAAGGATATTGGGCCCTGTCTGTAGAATGAGTCAGAAGCATCTTGACCGGGGGTCTCAAGAACCGGAATTGAGGCTCTGCAGGGGTGATGGAGATAAGTGAGTCTCCGATTCACTGCATTCCGGGGATCCAATGACTAGTACACTCTGCACAGGCCGGTGATGTGGAATCTGGGATCCGGAGGGTGCTTGTGCTGGGGATCCTATACTGTCATACAGTTCATACTTTATCAGTAAGACTGTGAGCTTGAACAATATAAACATCAAAACTGTAAGCGTACACACATACCATCAGGATATGGTGCTGGTTAGTTCACAGTGCACATCTAGACCTCTAAACTTCCAAGGTATCGGATGGCATGTGCAACCTCAGCATATGACAACTTTGACTCCCCAATTGACCCTATCAATATTTGCATTTTATTATCCCGACAGTTCCATGAATAAAGGCACACTGGGATCTGTCTGAAGATTTTTAATCTTTATAACCCCCTGGCCACATCTCTCAAGCACTCCCTGGAATACGGTTGAGCTCACCCTGACTTTTAGGAGTCAGGGTGACCCGATGATGAAGCATGACACCACTAGGGTGTGTGAGGGTAATATAAACAAAAGGAATTGTTTCCTTCCCTTCAATCTAGTGGGTAACAACTAGAATGCTTCTAATGAAACCTTCCCATATATAATCAGGGTTATTTGTATAACTGTGGGGGTACTTTATGGGATATACTAGTTCAGACACAGCCTACTGGGGATTGCGAAATACAAAATAAAATCACACTTGCTAACTGAGGCTTGTGCACTACAAGGATAACTCAGTGGGTTACATAACGTGAATGCAAATAGAACGTCATTTAGCTGCACACTGCTAACCTACTATGGCACGGAATAAGTATATAATAAGAATGGGTTTTTTCAAACCTAACACCTTATAGTAAGCATGATCAACTGGTTTGCCCTGTGTTCTGCAAGTTTCGCAGTCAGGAAGATGGTGTTGTGATCTCTTCAACATTCCCACAATCCTGTAACAGCACCAATTCATCAATAATATTAGTAGCCACCGGAATCTGACATTTTAAGTATATCTGGATAGAGAATTATTATTAATTGATCTTTACAGAGGTCTATGTGAGTTTTTCCTTTTCCTCCTCAGCCTTCCTTTGAATCCTAGGCTTGGCCTAAGACCCTTCTTCTGCCTCTACACCTCCCATTGCCCCTGAATTACCACAATGCTGAAATGACACCAGTTCATCAGTAATTAGTATCCACTGGAATCTGAAAATTTATATAAACTGGTATAGAGAAATATTTTAATTGACCTTTATAGCTGTTTTTGACAAAATTCCTTAGCTTTATCAGCCGTTGTCTGAATCCAAGCCTTGGTTGATACCCTTCTTCTGCCTCAGCTCCTGCATCTCCCCCAATTGTGAATAGCAAATGAAAGGTGTTACTTGGCCTTTGAGAGTGTTCATCAGTCCCTGCTTTTCATTGAATTTACGTTAAGAAATTCTCATGACTTTTAGAGATTTGTGTAATGATGAAGCCTGCGAGGATTACTGGTTGGTAGTAGTTTAATGAAGTCTGACCTCCAACCAAGAAGGGGCTCAGGAGCAACTGACTTGTTTAGAATCAACAAGCACAGTCAGAACACTAGCTCCATGAGCTCATCACATTCCAACATGGAAGCAAAGAGAAACACATTACCACACATCCCCCTTTTTTAGGATAAATAAAACAAGACAATTAAAAACAATAAAATAATTATACACCACCTATACATTTCTAAAACCCTACAACACTAAATTAACAAAACATTTAAAACAATACATACACCTCATAAAATACATTTATCACCATTCCCTCCCCTTTAGAAAAACAAATTTAACGAGAAACAAAATCATTGAATCTCATAGGCCTCCTGTGTATACGATCACTCCTACGTGGAACCAACTTGTCTGCTGGTAATTGTGCAATTGCCCTTGAAACTGGAACCTTACTGTGTATTAAAGGAACTGACTCATTCCTTGGTAAATGTGTAGCTGCCCTTGGGACAGAAACATTGCTCGGCATTAACGCAACACGAGAGACACACCACCAGTTGCCATCAGAGAGCTTCACAGCATTCTTCCTTACTTCACATACTTGAACAGGATCCCTGAACTTGGAAAACCCCTTCCCAACCAAAACAGGATTCTTGACGCGGACCCAATCTCCTACTTTAAGCTTGCAAGGTTTCAACCCCGAATTCCTTTTGGTTTCCAACTTCTTTGAGCTGAACAAATTTGAATTATATTCAGCAGTCTCACACCAAATACCTAGATTCCCTGATTTTGGGAACAACTTAAGAACCCAAAACGGACACAGTTCAGTAGCAGCTTCTCTACCTCTCATGAGTTCAAAAGGAGAACTACCTGTGACAGAATGCGGGGTAGTGCGGTGGGACCAGACCAGTTCGTGGATCGACTGAACCACATCCAAATTGCCCTTAATGGAAGCTTGAATAGACTCCACCAATACCCTATTAAAACGTTCTACTTTCCCATTACTCTGGGGATGATAGAGTGGTGTTCTCAGATGTTTAATCTTACATTTCTCCAGAAAAGAAGACATTTCAGAGGAAACAAATTGAACCCCATTATCAGTCAGCAGTTCTGCTGGAAAACCCTCCCTAGAAAATACTTTCAAAAAACAATCAAGGACTTTCCTTGTGGAAGGTTCTGATACCGGTTCAACTTCGACCCACCTGGAAAGATGATCCACCATTACCACAAAATATCTCAAATTGTGAGGCAAAACCTGATATGGACCTAGAAAGTCAACACTAATGCGTTGCCACACTCCCTTAGGACACAAACTTACTGACTCAACTTCATGTTCTGTTAACAAGACCTTATCACTAAACTTGCACTTAGTACAGTTCAATACAAAATCCTCAATCTGTGAGTCCATACGAGGCCACCAAAACCTCTCCCTGACCTTCCTTTTGGTGATAGTAGAACCCAAATGCCCACTATGAGCCAATTTTATCACTTGTTGACAAAGAGAAGATGGCACTACTAACTTCTCTCCACGAACTAGCAAGTTACCCTCCAAAGACAATTCATCAGCAACCTTCCAAAAAGGTTGAACGTCTTTAGATAACAAAGATTCTTTTGGCCAACCAGACTGCACAAATGTGATTACTTCACTTAACGTGCAATCTGAGTGCAGTGCAGAAGTCCACTCACTTTCTGAAAAGCTTGCATCTCCTATGTATGCAATAAAACACTCTTCAATTTCTTCTTCCCAATCAAGACTATCACATTCATCAATAGGTAGACGAGAAAGACAATCCGCTCGAGAATTTTTCCCGCCCGGGATGTACTCTACTGTAAAAGAAAATTCTAACAGCTTAGCAGCAAGTCTCGAAATCCTGGCCGTGGTGCGTTTGATTTTCTTACCCGAAAGAATATTAACCAAAGGGCAATGGTCAGTTTTAAGAGTAAAATGTCTACCCCAAACGTAAGCCTTAAACTTCTCCACACTCCACACACATGCAAGCAACTCTTTTTCTATCACAGAGTATTTACGTTCAGCATCCCTTAAGGTGCGGGAAGCAAAACCAATAGTGAACTCACGACCACTCTCCATTTGAGTAAGTACAGCACCCAAACCATAATCACATGCATCTACAGTAATCACAGTATCCCTTTTCTCTGAAAAAGGTTGCAGGGCTGGAGCATTGATGATTCTCTCCTTTATAACTTTAAAAGTTTGCTCGCAAGCATCGGACCAATTATAATCTGCATTTTTCTTAAGCAACGGTCTAAATGCTTCTGTTAAATTAGCAAAATTTCTTAAAAACTTAGCATAAAACTCACAAAGACCCAAGAAAGACAACAATTGGTCTTTGTTCTTTGGGGCAGGAGCATCCACAATGCTTTTAACAAGGCAAGGTTTAGGTTTGATGCCCTCAGCTGAAAAAATATGACCCAGATACTCTATTTCCCTGGTTTTGAAAATACACTTGTCCTTCCTTAGGGTGGCACCTCTTGCTTCCAAAATACTCAAAACATTCCCCACAACTGTGTCATGTTCACTTTCACTTTCTGTAAACACCAAAATGTCGTCTTGAAAAACTACTACTTGAGATAGGTGATCAAACATACTCAACATTAATCTTTGAAAAACTGCTGCCGCAGAAGCGATGCCAAAGGAGTCAAATGACGAGAGGATTCATCTAGTACCACCTGATGATAAGCTGACCGAAGGTCAAGCTTTGTAAACCAACAAGAGTGACCAATTTTGGTAATGAGGTCCTCAATCCTTGGCAAGGGAAAATTATCCACCCAAATCGCCTCGTTGACACACCTCCAGTCCACACACATCCTAAGTTCTCCATTTTTTTTCTTCGCCAGAACTATAGGAGATAACCAGAGAGTACCCTCCACCTTTTCAATAATACCCTGTTCACACAGAAGCAAGAGCATATACGAAAGTTCTTTCCTGACACTAAGAGGTATGTTGCGTAACTTATGTTTAACATGGACGACTTGACGTTTGACTTTTATTGTGAAAACAAAATCTGAAATCGTCCCCAATTTGTCTTGAAAAACCTTTTCAAATTTCTTTTCCCAATCTGGAATAAATTGTACCTTACTGTCCCCAGACAAATTCACAGAACAACACCCACAGTTGGGAACAAGTCTCTCAACAGTAACTGGAATAGTTGAACCAGGTCTAATGACCAACTTCAACTCTGCTTGATGATTAATCCCAGGACATTAATGCCTTTACGAGCAACATAAACTTTGCCCTTGGTGTGTGAATCAAGAAACTTGATACTGGCCACAAAAAAACCCAGTAAATCCACTTTGCTGCCCTCGAATGCCACTGTAGAAACATCAGGAGGAAGCAAAGGAAGACTACTCCAAGAAAAGGTGTACTTCTTGTAATCAATGATGGTAATGCGGGCACCAGTGTCTACCAGGAGTTTGATGGATACACCATTAATCCAAATCTCCACTTCAGGGTCAACCACAGAAGAACAATTAATTTCTTTTACACACCTCACCCCCAACATTAACTCAACATTGGCACCAGCATTTTCATTTTCCACATCGTTATCTTCAGTTAACACAGAGCGAACAGGGTTGTTAAATCTACCACCCCTACACACTTTTGAAAAATGGCCCCATCTATTGCATTTCTTACACTGTTGACCAAGTGCTGGACAGTACCTAAAGGAAGAAACATGATTAGGTGACCCACACTTAAAGCAAAATAACCTCCTTTGCGCGAAGTTTTGGGAACCAGGTCTAGTTGTGTTGGTTGGTCTTTTTTGTTCAACAACAGTGGTAGGCTTATTTACAACAGCTCCCGAGATGCAAGTTTTGTTGAGAGATTCCTCATGAGACTTGACGTCTTGACTCGATCCCTCAATGCTTTTCGCTATATCAATGGCCTTATCAAGGGACGGATTCTTACAGGTGAGTAAACGCTCTTGTATCTTTTTCGAACTGCACCTAGCCACCAGTTGATCTCTAATCAACTGAGAAGTAAACCCTTCAAATTCACAAGTAGACGCTAATACTTTCAATGCAGTTACATAAGAATCAATACTCTCCGACGGTTTCTGTGTTCTAGTGAAAAACTTGAATCTGTGGACAACCAAATTTTTAGATTTAGCAAAATACTTGTCAAGTTGAAAAATAGCTGCATCAAATTCGTCAATGTCGTCATCAGAGCCATCATAATCAGGAAGATGGTCAAAAATGTTTTGACCCTCTACACCAAGATGGTAGTACATTAACCCTTTTTTCCTGTCAGGTTTGAACTTGGTGGCATCAATAGCTACTAGATAGGCTTTAAAGGAGCGAATCCAAAGTTTCCATTCCAGGGGAGGGTCACCAGGATCTTGCAAGAACGAAGTTGGCGCTGTGATATTTTGCATCTTGGAGAAAAGTTACAAAAGTTGATAATACCGAGTTGATGTTAAAGACCCAGCACTACGCTAAACACCAATTAGATTACTGGAGTGACCAAAAAAAACGTTGCAATATATGTATTGTGGAATGTAAATAAGTATACATGCACAAAGCTGAGATCATAAGAAATAAAAACACAAAAAAAAAAAACTTCTCTTTCTTTTTTAAGCTGAAAATGTGAACTAAGATGCAGTTTAACAACACACCACTGGGGGTGCTACAGTCAGGAGACCAGCCAGAGGACGAGCAGTCCACAACTCTATGCTCTGTAAGATTCAGGAAACCAGCCAGAAGACGAGCAGTCCACAACTCTATGCTCTGTAAGATCGAGGCAAGAGGAAGAGGAGCAGCAAAGGTACGAGCCTTTTCTCTTCCAATATTTATTCCTATGCCTTCCGATCTTGTAGAAAAGCTTTGAATCCAAGTTCAGATGAAACGCGCTGTGGGTGAAAGCAGAGCGCGCGAGGGGCAGGCGCGAGCCAGTTCAAAGTTCCTTCTCGAGTATACCGCTCTCATAGAACAACTTGGTCTTAAAAATGAACTAGTTTGATTTTTCCTTTCTCTTTAGCTCAACCCTTCTGATTTTGTAGACCTTCTTTGAGTTTATTTCTCCGCTTCCGCAAGTCCGTTTTGACTCACTCGTGACTCGTTGCTATGGCAACACATCGGCTCCCAGCTGCCGGCTCCTCTGAAAATCCTACAGATCGTTGAATACACTGAGTTGCTCATACTATAAGCGAAGCGGTAGAGGGAAAACTGAATTTCTCACCTCACTCATGCGAACAGTTCAGGAGGTCTAATGTGATAATTCTCTTTTGAAATGAAACGAGAATTACACCGCTTCGACGAATAGCCCCTTCTTGTTCTCCTTCAGATTCTTCGATCCCAGTCGTCGCCAAGTTTGTAATGATGAAGCCTGCGAGGATTACTGGTTGGTAGTAGTTTAATGAAGTCTGACCTCCAACCAAGAAGGGGCTCAGGAGCAACTGACTTGTTTAGAATCAACAAGCACAGTCAGAACACTAGCTCCATGAGCTCATCACATTGCAACATGGAAGCAAAGAGAAACACATTACCACAATTTGTTTACTTCATTCATTCGCGGTTTTCAGTTTCTTGGCATCATAAATGAAGCGGTGGCTGGAGCTCCCAGTGCCCAGCATATATTGGTGGTATCTTGCACCAGCAAGCCTGGAAACCTGCAGCTATATTTTTTTATTTGGACAAAGGCAGGGCACATTCGATACATAGTTGGTCAATTAAAAAAATGTTTCCATAAAGCTCCTACCATCTGTTTTGAGACATATTTGTGATTAAAGTGGGTGTTTTGAATTTGGTGCATTTATGAACCAAATATACCCCCTAAGGGAGCATGTTCGTAAACTATTTATGAAATAATTAAAAAAATAATAGCATTTGCAGTCATTGCACAAATGCACTGTACTTTTCTCTAGCATAGATCAGAATAGAAAAGAACAGAAAATAATTACATTGAATAGACCATCATAAAATGCATTTAATAAGAATGTGGTTGTCAACAATGTATGTATAAAATAATATAAATATAATAAAATAGAAGACACTAGTACAACAACCTGTTCAAGAAATAGAGAGGGGATGGGTGACTCTGGAAATTACAAGAATGTCGAAAGACTGAAAAAGCTCAGAAACCTCTAATTCCTAATGTGATAACCGCCACAGACCTTCAAAAACAATTAGGTGTACGTATTGAGGAGGAACACCTGGTTGATCTATATAAGGTAATCTTGAATGACTCCTAAGCAGTTCAGTATCTAGTAGAGAAAGTTCTGCGAATCCACTATCATGTATGAAGTTATGTGATGAGAAGAATATGACAAAAACATTATGAATCTAGAAAACTCCCTGATAAAGAGTGGGATATCCCCAAACTGAAAAACTAACATGAATAGTATAAAAAATAAAGTTACAAAGTCCTAATACCCATATATATAATAAGAGAAAACTGATTCTTTCGTGACTTCCACAAAGCGTATTTGATACTGAATCAAAATGCATAAAACTACAGTGCTCCACAACCTTCACGTATATCCTCTACGAAACATAAGGTGCTGTAAAACTCATGATATCACACTAGATGACTCCCACCCTCCTTCTCCTCAAGACGAACAAACCGATCCTCTAAGCAAAATTGTCAGTAGTCTTTCAAAGTCCGTCTACTTGACTTCAGGTTGGGTTAGACTCTTCTCAAAATGAAAGCGTTCACTATACAAATCATCCTCATCTCAGTAGACCTGAAAAACACTATAATAACTGAAGATTCTCTAAACGTACTGACAAGTTTAGATGCCTAAATGTTGGAATGCTACCCTAAGTGATTGGGGCATTGTTAGGACTGGCATTTCTTGGCGCGGTTACCCCTGACTTTTTGCCTCTACCTCCTCTATTTTTGATGCTGTGATGGATTTCGTTTTACTGGCTTAGATACTTTGGGCACTTTGCCACTGCTGATTGGTGTCAAAATGCAAGTGCTCCCTGTATAAAGTTTTATGGTAATTGGTTGTCCATAATTGGTATGTTTGTCTTACTAGTAAAGTCCCTAGTAAAGTGCACTATGGGTGCCAGGGCTGGTAATGCAAATGCTACTAGTGGGCCTGCAGCACTAATTGTGCCACCCACACAAGCAGGCCTAAAAAGAGATCTCAGGCCTGCCACTGCAGTGCCTGCACGCAGTTTGTTAACTGTCTTGTTGTCCTGACAAGTGCACCCACTTGCCAGGCCTTACCCTTCTCTTTTTATGCACATCAGACACTCCTATAGTAGGCCCAAGGTACCCCCCCCTGGGCAGGGTGCAGTGTCTGTGAAAGGTAGGACATGTACCGAGGTGTGCACCATGTCCTGACAGTGAAATACTTACAAATGTGTTTTTCACTGTTGCAAGGCCATCTTGCCCATAGGACAGAATGGGGAATGTTGGGTCACATGTTTTCAGCATATCTTCCCATAGGCATAAGATGTAGAGATGGAGTTTAGTGTGCCTGAACTCAGAATTTGATAACACATCTTTTTGTGAAGATGGTTTTTAAATTGTGTGTTTAGAAACCACGCTTTTAGAAGTGGCTGGTTTCTTGTCTTAAACCATCCTGTGTGCGTCTGCCTGGTTGGGTATTGACTGTCTGGGTTTGGATGTGACAGGGTCTAGGGAGTGTCCTGACACCAGGAAGGAGTAGGTGAGACAGCACAGGCTGGCCTGCATTTGGTGTAGTGGGAGGAGTAACCCCTTTGATGCAAAGAGGCCTGTGCTGCTGCTACAAAAGAATGGCTCCACCTCCTGTGGAGTGTCTGAGATCAAGACCCTCACTATCAAAGGAAGAAGGTGTGCACTGGCAGGAAGACACCCAGGTCTGGTTTGGACTGGGCTCAGAGCCCCCTGAACACAAAGACTTTAAAGGCATTTAGGGGTATAAATGTGAGAGCTGAAACCCCTGAACTCAAGACTGAAATCCCGACTGAAAAAGGATTGAAGCTACTTTGTGATCAAGAGGAACCTCTGCCAAAGGAGAACAGCTGAAGAGAAGGACTGCCCTTGCTGTGTGTTCTGGAGCTGGCCTGCAGTGTGCTGATTAGACTAAGGAGAGGACAAGGGACTTTGCTGTGTGCTGTGTCCCCCTGCTTGAGAGGACTTTGCTGTGTGCTGTGTCCTGAAGTAACTTGTCTCCAAGGACCCGAGGAGAACTGGTCCCCTGTTGTGGAAACTCAGGAGCATCAAAGTTTCCAACCGTGTCTCAGCGACGCTTGGTGCGTGTGCTTTTGCACGCCTGAGTCTGTTGTGTGGTCTGTGGTGCTGTTTACGCAGTGCCCCATGACCACATTGCCCCCGCAGCGTGAAACATCGTCCACGCTGCTTCATTGCTGTTTGTGGCTTGAGCCGTCATCGTAACTGAGGCTGTGAGTGAGGATCGTCGCCGTTGGCCCGAGCCGCAACGTGCTAAAGGATTTCTTGATGCTAAGGAAGGTGCAAGATGAAAGGGATCGTGATCGTTGTTCGCCAAGAGGAATCTGCCCAAGATCATCAATGAAGGAGAAGGCAGCGCCGTAACCTGTCTGGCTACAGCGTCGCCTAGCAAAGGAGCTGCAACGTTGTCGGGCCCACCCAGGAGGACGCCCGACGAGCGGAGAGAGAGCGAGGCCACGCACCCCCCAGGTAAGGCTTGTACTCCGGTTGGGAGCCGCAAGCGTGTGTGGCCTGGGGAGGCACACAGGAGAAGTACAGGAGTGCTCGGATCTCTCTCCCGTTGCACAGCGTTTGATGCACTAAGTCCCCGAGCTGCCTGTACTTGCCCAGCAGTACCGGGGCCACCTCTTTAAGCTTACGACCGCCGTCTCTGCTGTTGAGGCCTAGTGGTGCCCGAGTTGACCGCGCAGATTGGCTTATAACATTATTCCTTGCATTATGAACTACCTGATTCTTTCATTACGAACGCATTATTCTTGCATTACGAACTGCCTGATTCTTGCATTATGAACCGCATTATTCTTGCATTACGAACTGCCTTATTCTTGCATTACGAACTGCCTTATTCTTGCATTACGAACCGCCTGATTCTTGCATTACGAACCACATTATTCTTGCATTACGAACTGCATTATTCTTGCATTACGAACTGCGTTATTCCTGCCTTACAAACTGCATTAGTACTTGCATTAAGTACTGTCTTATTACTACATTACGAGCTGCATTACAAACTGCATAACATTGCATTAGGACTGCATTAGATCATTGTGAATTGCTCATTAATACCATAAGAACCTACAAGTGATTGTTGGCCTAATAACCAGCAAAGTGAAATATTACGAATACGCATATGTTGGATTTCAATTGTTTGGTGTCATCGTATTCTTTTTGATAAAGATACCGCTATTTTTTTAAAAAACGGTGTGGTGTCCATTTGTGGTGTTATCACTGTGTTGCTGGGAGTGTGGTTGTAAATACTTTACACATTGCCTTGGAGATAAGCCTGGCTGCTCGTGCCAAGCTACCGGGGGATGAGCTGGGGTTATCTGAGAGTGTGTCCCTCCTTTTCCTTACTAGAAGCAAGGGTCCCTATTTGAACTAAGGTACCTACCTCAGGCAACTAGAGACCCCCAGTTCTAACCGGCATCACTTAGGGTAGCATTCCGACATTTGTGCATCTCAATTTGTGGTTAGTCTATTTGTAAGCATTTCTCCCACCGCCTTTTATCTGATTGAAACATATCACTGCACCATTCCAGAATAAAGAACATCAAACGCATAGTGGATTGCTAGTTGAAAACAGACATTAAGAATCTTCTCAAGCATAATGACTCCATAAACTCCCAAAGCAACCCTCTTGAAATAACCAACATTCTCACCATTCTAGGCAACAGGACACTGGCTTTCTAGGATGTAGCCTAACGGCTAGAGAGGTTGACCTCGAAGATGGAGAACCAGGTTTGAGTCTCTACAGGGACGTTTAACATCCTGTGATTCTGGGCAAATCACTTTATTTCCCGTGGCTAGCAAAATGAATGTGTCCTTCTGTAATGCAACTGGTGCTCTTGTAAACTGCTCTGATACCGTCAGGTCTAGTTCGTGCCATACAAAACTAAATCATAACACTAGAGGTTGCATGCCGAAAAACCTTTGGGATATCCACAGTGTCCCAGAAGAGCAACCTGACTATATCCTTGTTTATTTACCTTGTTCCCTTGACCTTGTTCAATTACCAAATGTGGTCCTGTGACAAAATATGGCTTAAAGATCAAAGACATGATGTTACATGGCAATATAGTTCTCTCACTCCTAACAGAAACCTGGTGTCTCCCAACCAGTGTTAGACTTGCTGGTTTCCCAGACTGCGCAATACTTTACCCAATCTTATATGGAAAAATAGGCAAAGATGTTTCAATTATCTATAAAGGCTCCATCAAATAGAATACATACAGACCAAAATGTCTCTTTCATCATGCAGCTCATGTTTGTTTACACAGCAATGGTCTGATAGACCATTTCTACTTCCAGCATCAAAAATAGGTAATTCAAGTCCTTCTGTTTGTAAGCAAAGAGCTAGCAAAGATGGATTATCTGGTACTCGTTGACTAGTCAGACAACTTCTTCATACCATCCTTAATCTCCACCTCTTTGATAACAAGAGGTCAAACAGGAAAATGCAAACAATGGGTTAGAGAGTAAAAATATATCAGCATAGAATCTCTCTAAGGTAATTTCCTCAACTCTCAAGATATCCACTGGTTGGTAGAGGTATGTACCCTGTCCAAAACACAATCCTAGTCAGGGTAAATCACAACACACCCTATATTAACCTGTGCTCACCCTCTGGTAGCTTGGCACAGAGCAGTCAGGCTTAACTTAAGAGGCAACGTGTAAAGTGTTTGTGTGACACTTAACACAGTCAAAACATCACAATAAGACTCCACACCAGGGTAGATTAATAGAGTTTATTTTTATACAGCAAATAAGAACAAACAAAAAAAATCTTGAACTTGAGATGTTAAGTTTAAAGAAATAAACTGTGAAATAGCACTCAAAAGCAATAAGTACCTTTCTCGGAAATCATGTTGCACCGGATTGAGACAAATGCAAAAGTTCAAGCCGACCGCGATAGAGTGCGGGCCAGAAAGAGTTCCTGGTAACTCCAGCTGAAGTTTTACCTTCTCAAATATGGTGCTAGGAGTCCCGTTCATGGGGAAGCAGGTCGCCGGGAGAAAGGAGAACATCACTGGTGGTGGTCCGTGGAGCGCAAAGAGCAGCTGGGCATAGTGGATGGACGAGCTGGAGCCTTGTGGTCACGAGAAGCAATACTTGCTGTGTGAAGGGATAAACTTGTGGCTGCTCACGTTGATCCTTTGTGCAAGCAGCACGACTCTGGAGTGTATTGGGCCGTTCATTTTAGCGAACAGCCAAAAGCATGAGTTCAGGAACTAAAAAAAACATTTCCAAGAGCTAGGCACCTCTTAGGGTCAGGAGCTGTGTGGAGCATCATATATTCCTGTGACTCAGATTAGGAGGCCAGCAGACATGCCCTTGCAGTCACTCTGGGGTCGTAGGTTCAAGGTGGGTTCCAGGTCCACTGCTTCCTCTCCAGGAAAGATAGCAGTAGGTCAAAACAGCAAAGCAGTTCTTCCAGAGCAGCATTCCAGCAGAGTGACAATCCTAAAGCACAGCATTCCTTCTTCTTGGCAGGGTATCCACAGTCCCAGAAGTATACGGATATCATGGTGTAGGAGGGCCAGTACTTTTACCCAGTTTTGTCTTTGAAGTGGGGGACACTTTAAAGAAGGCTCTGTGAAGTGCACAGAGGTCCTCCCTTCCTGCCCTGGTCCTCCCTTCCTCTCTGACTCCAGATTTGCTCCAATGGGATATGCAGCCATTTGTGTGTGGATGGGACACAGCCTATTCAAATGTAAGTGTGAGGCTGTGCCAAGCTCCTCCCTCCCATCTACCAGGATGGCCCATCAAGTCACACCTAAGCTTCTTTTGTGTGTGGCTGTCTATAGGGAATGCATAATGGCCAGTTGACACCCAACCCAGACTGAGCAGAGAAAACAGAAACTGCCAAATGGCTAAAGTAAGAAATGGCAGGTTTCTAACAGTGTCATTTTCAAAATTGCAATTTAAAATTCAACTTCACCATAAGTTGTAATTTTAAATTGTGATTGCAGGGACACCAGACTTGGCGTATTTTCTCTTCCAATATTGGAAATTACTATTATAAAATGTAATAAGGCAATCCCAATGTTACCCTATAGGAGAGATAGGCCGTGCAGTAGTGAAATACGATTTTTGTTTTTTTTAATACTAGGAAATTTAAAACTTAAAAGAACATTTCCTGCCTTTTAAATACATTGCAACCTGCCCTCAGGGGTTGTTCAGGGCCTACCTGAGTAGTGACATATGTGTATGAAAATGTAAGGTTTGGGTCTGTCAAAAGGTTTATTTCGCCAGGTTGACATGGCAGTGTATACTGCACACACAATCTCTGCAATGGCAGGCCTGAGGGCTACTCCGGTGGGTGGCACAATCAGTGCTGCAGGCCCACTAGTAGCATTTAATTTGCAGGCTGGATGGACCACATCAGCAGTCTGGGATTTCTACCCCATGTTAGAAATGGGGGTCTCTAGTTGGCATTGGTATGCACCCTGTCCAAGTAGGGACCCTTCCTTCTGCTCAGGGTATGGAAGTTACACAACCAAGATAACCCCTGCTTACCCCCTTGTAGCTTGGCAAGAGAAGTCAGATCTATCTCAGAGGCAATGAGTAAAGCATTTGTACATCCAATACACAGTAACACAGTGAAAACACTACAAATGAATACCACACCAGTTTAGAAAAATACCTGATCTTTATCTAAACCAAACAAGACTAAAACGACAAAAGTCCAACATGCATAATCAAAGAGATCACTTTTGAAAGGTTTAAGCAAGTTTGTCCATTGAACTCTATCGATGCGCCGATTTTAGCACAAAGTACCTTTAATGCAGCAAAATTGAGACGAAAAACAGCCACAGAGGAGGGAAGCATCGGAAAGCACAAGTGATGCATCGATTCTTGAGTCCCAGGGGAATGGAGGCATCAGTTCTGCTGCAATCAGGAGAAGTGTTGCATCAATTTCTTACTGCAAAGAGAATCGATGCATTGAATTCTGAACACGCACTCTCGGCTCCTTACGGTGTCACTTGAGACTTTGCACACAGGTAAGATGCATGGAAAATCCAGGTGCGTGGGGTCGATGCAGCGGCAAACAGGAGCTGCATCGATGCTCACAGCCGCAAACAGGTGATGTATCGATTCCTTCAACCACAAGCAGGGTATGCATCGAAGTCAGAGCGGGGGTCTCCGAGGTCAGAGACATGGTGCTCAGGACTTGGGTTGAGGCGATCTTGGAGCTGTGCGAACAGGCGCTGCATTGATTCGTCAGCTGCAGATTGCATTGTTTTTTTAACCACACGGCAAGCTTGCGGTGGAAAAAACAGGCTCTGAAGGGCAATTTGTAGATTTTCAGTCCTTGAAGCAGCAAACCACCTCCAAGGGCCCAGAGCTGGAATTGGTACCACTTGACAGGTCATTTCTCCTAGCAGAGGAGTTGGGAGGAGCTGCAGAACTCCTCCCACCCCGCTAGCTCAGGAAGGCTCATCAGCCTGGTGATGGGCAATCAGTATATGCAGGGCACACCTCAGCTCCCTTCGTATGACTGTCAAAAGTGAATGCCCAAACAGCCCAACTGTCATTTTAAACCAGGCGTGGATTCCACAGGCAGGCAGAGGCACAGGATGCTAAAGCAAGAAAATGCCCACTTTCTAAAAGTGACATTTTCATACACACAGAAGGATGGGTCTTTAAATCCTGTGTTTAGGGAACCCAAGCTCCAAATCTCTATCTCTTCCCAATTGAAAATTACACTTGTAAGCTGTAACAAGATGGCTCCAATGATAACCTATGGGAGAGATAATCCTTGCAATTGTAAAAAACAAAATTAGCAATATTTCACTATCAGGACATGCAAAACACACCAGTACATGTCCTACCTTTCACATACACTGCAACCTGTCCATGGGCCTTCCTTGGGACTACCTTATGGGTGCCTTACATGTAATCCAAGGGAAGGTTTCGGCCTGGCAAGTGGGAGCACTTGCCAGGTCGGCATGGCAGTTTACAACTGCACTTGCAGACACTGCAGTGACATGCCTGAGACATGTTTGAAGGGCTAACCATGTGGGTGGCACAATCAGTGCTGCAGGCCCACTAGTAGCATTTGATTTATAGCCTCTGGGCACCCACAGTGCACTACACTAGGCACTTATCAGTAAATCAAATATGCTAATCACAGAGAACCAATCATGATCTTATTTAACAAAGGGATCAGCAGTGGTAAAGTGCCCAGAGTTCAAAACCCAGCTAAATCGAAGTACGAAGGTGGAAGAATCTGGACAGACCATCAGCATTGGTGTGTTCTGTACCAGGGTGCTATTCCACCACCATAAAGTCCATACCCTGTAGGGAAAAGGACCACCTCAACAGTTTTGGGTTCTCACTGCACATCTATATCAACCTTCAGAGGGGCCTGTGGTCTGTCTGAACCTGGAAGTGAGTCCCAAACAAGTAGGGTCTTAGCTTCTTCAGCACCCAGAACACAGCAAAAGCTTACCTTTCAATTGTGCTCCCCCTCTGTTCCCTGGGAAGTAACCTCCTCCTACTGAAGCTAAAGGTTGGTCCAAGACCTCTTCGTTCAGCTGTAAGCGTACCGCCCCTACATCCTGCTCTGAAGCATCTATCTGCCCAATAAATTATTGGGAGAAGTCGGGTGCCTTGATCATGTGCACCGTGCACATGGCTGCCTTCAAGGCAGAAAAGTGGTCTGGAAAGCCTCAGTCCACATAACTACCCTGGGCTGCTTCCAAGAAATCAGCTCGGTAAAGGGGGTAACAGTGGTGCCTTAGCCTTTGACAAATCTCTTGTAATAACCAGTGAGAACAAAAAAGGTTCTCACCTCTGCCTGGGTGTTGGGGGGGATCCCAAACCAGAATGATGTAAATCTTGGGTTGTATAAGGCGCCATATTGTCACATCCTATCTGGTGTCCCAAGTACACCACATACCTCAGCCCTATCTGTTAATTACTGGCCTTAAAAGTGAGGCCTGCCTTCCGCAGGGCCATCAGCTAATCCCAAAGGTGGTGCAAGTGATCCTCCCAGCTGGAGCTGAGTACTGCAATATCATCAAAATAGGCGGCACTGAAATCCCCCAGCCTAGCCAAGACCTGGTTGATCAACTGCTGAAAGGTGTTCTTAAACCCGAAAGGCATAAGACAGACCGGGAAGTGCTCTGAGAATGCTGACCTCTCTTTGACCCCATCGGTCAAGGCAATCGGCCAGTATTCAGACAATAAGTGAAATGCACTGAGGAACTTGGCAGTACCAAGCCATTCTATGAGCTCATCAGCTTCAGAGATGGGATACGCATCAGTCTTAGTGACGGCATTAATCCCACGGGAGTCCACACATTATCACAGTTCAGGCATGGCACAAGGTGCAGCAGTCTTTGGAATCAAGGCCACTCGGTTGACCCAAAGGCTGCTGGAGGGCTCCATCTCCCCTAATGCTTGCTTGGAAACTTCTTCCTTGATGCTGGCATTGACCTTGTCAGTCAACCTGTAGATTTTGTGTTTCACAGGTGGACTATCCCCAGTATCCACATCATGAGTACACCAATAGGTGACTCATGGGATCAATGAGAACAGAGAGGCAAACTGCCCAAGCAATTGGTGACAGTCGTTCTGCTGTTATAGGATCAGTGTAGGAGAGAGGAGCACACCCTCTATGGACCCAACCTGCTCTCTTGGCAGACATAAGGTGAGGAAGAGGTTCACCCTCTCCTTCCACCCCATCATCGTTAGCCAAGAGAATGGTCAAATTGGACCTCTCAAAGTGTGGTTTGAGGTAGTTTATATGTAAGGCCCTTAAAGGTTTTCTTGAAGTCTGCAAGTCTACCAGGTAGGTGGCATCCCTCTTGCACTCCATTACCTCAAAAGACCAATTGTCCTGTAGAGCGCAGGGCTCCACTGGGGCCATGACCCATGCTTTCTGGCCGAGCTGAAATTCAACCAGAGTGGCATTCTGGACATATCAACATTTCATGTCCTCCTGGCTTGCTGCTAGGTTCACCTGAGCAAGTTTCCTGCAGCACGCATTCTGGTTTCAGAAGGCCGGCATATGTAACTTAATACATTCTAGGGGGGCTTCCTGCAAGCTTTCTCTCAGCCTTCCTTCACCAGACTAAGAGGTCATTTACAGGGGTGCCCATACAGCATCTCAAAGGGGCTCAAGCCAACATCCTTCTGCGGTACCTCCCTGTAAGTAAAGAGAAGGCATCGTAAGAGGACATCCCACTTGCGCCTCATGGAGTCTGTCAGATCCCCAATCATGCCCTTCAATGTGCTGTTGAACCTTTCAACCAACCCATTACTTTGGGGTTGGTAAGGAATGGTACATTTGTAGTTCACCGCACACTCCTCCCATATGGCCTTCATGAACTGCGACATGAAGTTAGTAGCCCAGTCAGATGGCAACAACTTGGGAAAACCCATACTGGTAAAAATCCTCATCAGTGCCTGGCACACCACAGGGGCCATCACTGTCCTCAGAGAGATAGCCTCCAGTTACTGGGTGGCATGGTTCACCAAGACCAGGATGTACCTGTTGCCCATGGATGTCTTGGGATACAGAAGCCCCATAATGCAGATTCCCACTCGCTCGAAAGGGGTACACATGACAGGGAAAGTTTGGAATGGAACCTTACATCTCCCTCCACTCTTGCCACTTGTGTGGCACGTTTGGTAAGACCTGCAATGCTCATCAGAGTGCCTTCAGATTTGGGCCCAAAAACAGTGCGTGACAAGTCTTTCAAAGGTCTTGTCCTACCCCAAATGTCCTGCCAAAGGCACATCCTGAGTCAGACCCAGCAGGAAGGCTCTGAAGCGCTGGGGTACCACCAGCACATGGGCTACCAAAGGCTCAGCAACCTTATGCTCATTATATAAGAGACCATTCTCCCAGTAGATCCAATGTGATCCAGACTCCTTGCCAGATGCCTGGTCTGTACCCATCCACCGCAGACCCTCAAGAGAGGGGCACCCCCTTCTTGCTGCCAATGAGTCAGCTCAGGAAAGACTCCCAGTTCAGCCACCAGCTCCTTGTAGGTTCTGGGAAGCCCCCCTCAAGGTTAGCCTCCTCCCGGACCATGGGACCTTCTGAGTTGGGTTTCCTGTGCTCCTCCTCTTTGTGGCAGGCACCTGGTCCACTCTTACAGGCTCCAGATCCTTACTGGCTACCATGGGCCAAGGGGTCATGCATGCCTACTCAGGCAGACCCACCATCTCTAAGTGTGACCTGAATTCGACCTCCCTCCAAGAGGAATCCTTCAGGTTGCTACCTATCAGACAATCAACAGACATGAATAGACTCACAGCTACCCTCAAGGAACCTGAGAACCTCCCTCATTCAATTGGAACCTGTGCCACCTTATACTTACACTCAGAGTTGTCCACGGCAACTGCTTGGTGAAACAGATTAGGGACCACCTGCTCTTCAGACACCAGGTGACACCTGACAGCAGTCACACTGGCTCCTGTGCCTCTCTGTGCTTCCACACTCTGTACATAAATAGTCACCCACTGGCTTTACTTCTCAGTATTCTCAGGCACAAGGTCCCCTGGACCATCTCACTGTCCCCTAGTGAGACAAGGGTAATCTCAGCTGGCTCCCACTCTTCTCCTGGAACCAACTCCTCCCCAAGCGCCACACTGAACCAACCCCCCCTGACTGCCATCCAGTGATTGGCGGTGCCCACTTGAGACACTTGGGATCCCCCTTCATGTAACCCTCCTGATCACATGCATGACACCTGAAATAGCCCCTCTCTGCAGGCTTCCCTGTAGAGATTCAAGGTTTTTTTTTTATCACCTGGGGGATGCAAAACCTTACAATGGGACATCTATTAGGGCCCTTTTGAGAACTCCCTCAGTTTACCCTTGTCCCCCTTATGCTTCTGCTGGGGACCCTGCCTACCCCTAGCAGATTCTCCCTCATACCTCTTGTGAACCCTGGTACTCATCCAGTGGTTCGCCTCATGAGCAAACTTTCTGGGGTCAGCTTGCTGTCAATCAGATGCTGACATGGATCTGGAAAACAAAGACTGCACAAGTGCTCCCATGCAATTAATTTATACAGTTCCACATTGGCTGTTACCTGGCTTCCCTTCACCCAACCATCTGGTGCTCTGCAAGAAGAATCTACACATTCAAGCCAAGTTTTGGAAATCAGGCTTCTTGTATGTCCTAAACTTTATCTTGTACTTTTCTGGGGTAAGACTATACCTAGTGATCAAGGCATCCTTCATGGCAGAGTAGGTGAGATTCTGTGCTGGCTCTAGGGCTGTCTAAGTGTCCCTCCCCTCTCCCCAAAAGTGCGTCCAAAGACCCACCCCTCAGTGTATGTCAGGGACCTGATACATGTGGAGAGCTGACTCATACTCCAAAAACCAACTCTGTACGCTATCCTCCCTTCTGTAATTCCTTACTATAGCATTGAAAATGGACACCCTCCCCTCAGATTGCACTAGAAGTACGCTCCTACCATTTGTGCTGGACTTTGCCTGCTTGGCCTTGATGTCCAGCTCCTTCATACTCATCTCATGAGCCAAAAACTATTTCCTTTCCTCCAGAGCAACGGTCTTCTTCTTCTCCATTTCTTGTTGCTTTTGCTCCATTTCCAACTTTATTCTTTCCATTTCCAACTTTTTGCTTTTCATTTCCCACTTGAGCTTTGAAGGATAAAAATCATTCGTTCTGTGAATTCGCACCATGTAAAGTTAGCACAATGTCTCTACGACGGTATTCTGATCACATAAACGTCTATTGGAAGGTTCTAGAAGAAGCGTTTTCTTTCGTTTCCTCTTACACGACAAAAAGGGCCGAAAACCATACTGTGGCCATCTTGGTCTGCGATAAACCATGTGTTAGATCATGTGGTTTCCTCTGCCTACTATCTTCATGATTTAGTTCGTACCAGCCCAGAGACAGGATAGTCGTATTTACGGCCGAGGCCCAAGGTCACATCTGCTGTAGGGAGTATCAAGCGAATTCCTTCAGGCCCTGAGACGAAAAGGGAGTCACCCTGCCGACCTCCTCTGTATAGATAGCCACCCTTTGTGTAAGACTGAAACCTAACACTGTATGAGCTCATTTAGGAACCCATGGACTAACTGGTACTTTTCCACTTGTATGGCTTTGTATGCTGAATCTGTGATGTATATAAGTGTGGTTTTGTCAAGGAGCCAGCAGTCTTCCTCGGCGCACCTGATGGGTGAGGATCGATGAGGCTCCTCTATATAGAGTTTCGCTTTGGCCAATAAAGCTTTTGAACCTTCTCCGTTGCCGACTGACCATTATTAAGAATAAGATTGCGGGCCACTGGTAAGTGTGGCCCTTGGGATATTTTTGAGTACTTCAGTTGGCGACTCTGGTGGGACCCCGTGATAGGGTCTTTTCCTCCCCATAGTCGGGTGGTAGGATCGAGGGCGTCCTGGTCGGGCGGGTGGAGAAGAGGGATTTTATTGTTCCTTCTCCCTGATTTTTTGACACTTCCACTCCGCACTCCCGATCAGGGTGTCCTCTGCTGCTAGTAGCCCTTCACCGGGGTCCTACGGGCTTAACCCAGGAGCTGACCGTGTTGGTCCCAAGAAGTTGGCAGCGGAGAACAAACGTCCATATCTGGGTGCACCCGGTGAGTAATTTGTTTGTTTGACGCACGCTTTTGGGCGGTGCATTTGGAACAGTTAACTGTGTTTTGATTTGGGGGTCATGAGTACCCCAGGAGAATTACAGAGGTCTTGCAGGGTGGTCCGGTAGGGGCTGACTGTAGAGACTCGGCGGATCTTTTGTGATTTGGAGACGCTGCTCAGATGCCTGGTTGTTACCTGTGTGTAACACACGGCCGGATTGTATTCAGAAAAGCCTGTGACTGTAATTGGGTACTGTGACTGGGGGTGAGTGTTTTGCCATTGTGCAACATTCCGTCCATCATCTTGTGTGTTTTGCTGTTCACCCTATGTGGGAAGGGTATGCCCAGACGTGGGTCCCTTGCTCACTACGCCACTAGAGTCAAGCTATCCTGGCTGATGATGGCTGATAGCCAGAAACCGGTCCTAGGATGCTTGATTCCGTTCCAGGGAAGACATGGCTTGGCAGTTCGGGCTGGACTGTTCCCATGAGGCACAGGGTCAAGACTGATTTGCATATGGCCATGTCTGAACTGGGGTGGTGTGGTGAGCAAAATAACGATGGATTAAACCCAGATCTGTGACTGGGGGTGAGTGTTTTGCCATTGTGCAACATTCCGTCCATCATCTTGTGTGTTTTGCTGTTCACCCTATGTGGGAAGGGTATGCCCAGACGTGGGTCCCTTGCTCACTACGCCACTGGAGTCAAGCTATCCTGGCTGATGACGGCTGATAGCCAGAAACCGGTCCTAGGATGCTTGATTCCGGTCCAGGGAAGACATGGCTTGGCAGTTCAGGCTGGACTGTTCCCATGAGGCACAGGGTCAAGACTGATTTGCATATGGCCATGTCTGAACTGGGGTGGTGTGGTGAGCAAAATGACGATGGATTAAACCCAGATCTGTGACTGGGGGTGAGTGTTTTGCCATTGTGCAACATTCCGTCCATCATCTTGTGTGTTTTACTGTAATTGGGTAGCCATGAGACATACCTGAGGTGATGGATGCTTGCACCACATCAGAACAGTCTCAGTGGTGAACCAAGGAGGTCATAGGATGGTCTGTAGTCCAGTCCGTGGTTGCACCTGTCTGACTGCCTCTTGCCAGTCTTTTTGAAAGACTGCTCGTTGTGATTCTGTCGGTCCTGTATTTGAATAATTCTCCACGAACGGTAGTCGACGGGCTCGGTTCGTTTGTTTGGATGCATCAAATTTGAATAAGTAGGTTGAGGTTGAACTGCAGAAAACGTTATATGGAAACAATCAATTTGTGTTATATGTGATACAAAATTTGTTTGTATGTTATTGATGTTTGTCTATTAACTAACAATGCCGTGTTTCAGTAAATTGAATTGTTTTGGTTGTTGCTGTCGGACTGGTGGCTCCCGTCTGGCCGAAAGCCAGCCTGCCCCACCGGAGGGCAGTCCCAACCATTTCATGTACGTAAAACATGGAATAACTCCTCTATTGTTTAATACTTTATGGCATAAGTATACCAGAGGTAATGAGGAATTGCAATGGCCCCAAACGGGTTCATTCGATGAGAGAAAAATTGCCTTTTTACAGGACCAGTTATTTTCTAGACGCAGTAGGCAGTCTATGTTTGATGCACTAAACACCTGGCAGAAGGAGTCTAAGCGGAGGCGAATGAGAGAGGAGAAACTAGCTAGAGTTAAAGCAGGGCAAACAGTTACTCAGAAGGCTATTGCCTACGACAGAGCCCGCACAGAAGAAGGAATTGAATGTGTGAATCGTGAGTTCAGATTACAGGCCGATAAAAGTTATGTGGCTCGGCCCGACGCCGAAGATGAAATTGGAGATTTATTGGACTTGCATGCGTTAGACCATATGGCCGCATGCCTAATATCATCATGGGAACAAGTCCATGCAAGGGGGAAGGCCCCGGCAATATTGTATACCATTCATGATCATGCGCACAAATTTCAATTGACCCCAGACGAGGTGTTCAAAAATATTAATACATTGGTTAGTTATAGAACCCGACTTGAAACTGCTGGTCCTGTGGATTCCACGCATTTTCCAATGTGTGAGGTCCACCCTATTTATCATCCAGAAATTACCTAAATAAGAGATGCTACGGGGGTGGTTAACCGCCCGCAAGTTGATGCTCGATTTCAGGAGCAGTGGGTGTACACCCCGTGGAAACGTAGTGAGGTGCTGTCATTAAAAGCTCATTTACCCGACCCTAGGAAAAATCCTACAGCATATTATAAAGAACTTACTGAAGACGCCTTATCGGCGGTAATGACATTGGCCGTTATAGAATTGTTCTTTGCCCTATTAGTACCAGTGGATATCTGGCATCAGGTACGTGACCAAGACCATGTGACTGAATTCGGGGGAACATGGGATCAATTGAAAGATTGGGATAAAGACCGAAAACCCGGAGATAAGCCCAGGGCTGAAATATTAACGTTACCTGACGAAATAATTACATACATGCATTCGCTCATCCCGCCCAGGAAAGTGGATTGGGATAAATTGACTGCATGTCGACAGAAGAAAGCCGAGAGTGTATCGGATTTTTTCACTAGATTTGAAGGTGTTTTCATTGACTTCAGTGGCCAGGACTTATCCAAGGAGGGTGGTATACGCCTGTTTGTCAATAGGTTTGTGACTAATTTACTGCCCGAAATCTCGACCCGACTCCAGGCCGCAGAAAGTACATGGACATCGTCTACTCCCTCGATTATATTAAGTATGGCACAATATTATGAGCACCGAGAGAATGAAAGTAAGGATAAGACAGAAAAGAAAGCAAAGGATTTGAAAACGCGGGTCCTGTTAAAGCAGGTTGAGAGAGGCCGCGGAAGGGGTCGGGGTGGGCCGAGCTCTGCTCCACGAGGGGCGGGCCAAGTCCCGGGTGGAGGACGAACTGATTTAGGCAAAAACCAATGCGCATTTTGTAAACAGGAAGGGCATTGGCGTTCCCAGTGTCCATTGTTATATGCACAAAACAACAATACATAAGGCCAAGGGAGAGGACGCGGTGGTGGTAGTCGAGGTGGACATACGCGACAGGAAGAGTCTGGACAAGGTGGGAATAGCCAGAACTATTTTGATCATGGTCAGGGAAGGCAGTACTTCAATGAAGAATATGGTAGCGATGCAGTGGCAGGCTATCCTCGTGCATTGGACAGCCAAAGGCAGAGTGGGGAATGTGTGTCAATTCCTATAGATCAGAACGGACCTTATGTTAATGCACATTTAATGGGCACATCGGGGAAGTTCCTAGTTGACACAGGAGCTATGAACAGTTCTGTTTCACATGCCCTTGTCCCTGGGGCTGCTCTGTCTGGCCAAGATAATGTGTCTGTAGGTTTCTCTGGAACTCCGGTGGTGAGCCCCATTTCTCAACCTCTTTCTTTCGCTCTGGGTCCTATCTCTATTGATTCACCGTTCCTTCTAACATCGCGATGTGGGGAGAATTTATTAGGCATAGACTTACTGAAAAGGTTACATGCTCGTATATATTGTTCCCCAGGCGGTGTTTATTTGACTGTCCAGGCCCCTTCGGTGCAGTATTTCTCTAAGACAGACACTTTGCCCCCTGAATTCGCGGAGATTCCAAAAACCCTTTGGGCCACCGGGGACACTGATGTGGGTCTGTTAAGGATAACCCCAATATCAATTACCCTGAAGAAAAATGCTCGGTTACCGAAAATACCGCAATACAAAATTGCCCCTGCAGGTGAACGAGCTTTGCTGACCATTATTCAGGATCTGATCCGATCTGGGGTGGTGGAAGAAACAACCTCCAATATGTGTAATAGTACCATTCTTCCTATTCTGAAGAGGGCCCCCGTCGATTGCAATCCTGATTATGTAGATACATATCGTTTTGTGATTGATTTATGAGAAATCAACAAGATCGTGGTACCTCAGTACCCCGTAGTACCTGATATAACCAACATATTAAATATGATTCCTCCTACAGCTCGATATTTCTCTGTGATTGATCTAAAAAATGCTTTCTTTAGCATCCCCATTCATCCTGATAACAGATATCTTTTCGGATTCTCATTAGCTGGTCGCAGCTTCAGGTTTTGTCGCGCTCCTCAGGGCTGTACAGAAAGCCCTAGTATTTATAGTCAAGCACTAAAGGCCCTATTGGACACTCTAATTTTGCCCGATAGTAACGTATTGTTACAGTATGTAGATGATCTATTGGTGGCTTCAGATACTGAACAGGGTTGTCGGGATGCTACAGTTACATTGTTGCAGCATTTGGCCCACCATGGCAATAAGGTATCTTTGACTAAATTTCAATATTGTCGACCGGAGGTGACTTATTTAGGTCATCTCCTGTCGAAGGAGGGTAGGCGTCTAACTCCTGATCGTATAACAGCTATATCTAACATGTCTGTTCCTTGCACGCAACGGGATGTCCGTGTTTTCCTTGGCATAACCTCTTACTGTCGCCAGTGGATCCCTAACTTTTCCCTTCTGACTAAACCCCTACTATATCTGACCACTAAAGATGTGCACGAGCCTTTACCTTGGACTGTTGAATGTCAGGACGCTTTTGTCTCTCTGAAATCTGCTCTTTGTTCTGCTCCTGTGCTTGGTACTCCTGACTACCGGAAGCCTTTTACACTCTATGTGCATGAGGTGGATGGTTGCTCGCTTTCATTGTTAACACAGGGTTTTGGTGGTAAGCAAAAACCCTGTGCATACTTTTCGGCGGTATTGGATAATGTCGCCAGGGCACTTCCCAGTTGTCTAAGGGCCACGGCGGCTGTTGCAGTGGCAATTCGACAATCAGAAGGGCTCGTCCTGAATACTGACCTCACGGTGATGGTGCCTCACGCTGTGGATGTATTATTAAACAGGACCAAGACGCAGCACTTAACTAGTGCGCGTCTTACAGGGTATGAATTGACCCTGTTTGCACCCCATATCACTATCAAAAGATGTGCCACTCTGAACCCTGCCACGTTACTACCCCTCCCTTCGGAAAAGCAAGATCAGGACATACATGATTGTATGTTTCGAACAGAGGAAGAAACGAAGGGACGGATAGACCTGACAGACACTCCTTTATCTGACCCGCAAGGGGAGATGTATGTCGATGGCTCATGTTCTAGGTTACCGAATGGCACTACCACATCTGCCTATGCGATTACCACTCTGCAAACTGTAGTTGAAATGGCCAAGGTGTCTTATCAATCTGCCCAGGCGGCCGAATTAGTAGCCTTGCTTCGAGTCTGTGAGTTAAGTGAGGGTTTGAGAGCGAATGTCTATACCGAAAGTCAATATGCTTTCGGTGTAGCACATAACTTTGGAAGGTTATGGGCGGAGAGGGGTTTCCTCACTTCGCATGGCCAGAAGATAAGGAACGGCCCGTTAGTATTGAGACTGTTGATTGCCCTGACCTTGCCAAAGGAGATTGCTGTTGTTAAGTGTAGCGCTCATAAAGCTGTAATCGATGATGTGGGCAAAGGAAATGCATGTGCTGACAGAATCGCTAAAGAAACTGCCCAGTTTTACACCACCTCTATGTTTGTAGCCAGCTCACCAAGAGGAATGGTAGAAACAGAAATATTCAATAGCACTATGGATAGTGTAAGAGAAATACAACAAGAAGCGACCCCTGAAGAATTAGTGTATTGGCAAGAACAGATAGGGAAACTAGACGAAAATGGATGTTGGATCGACCTGTCAGACAAATGTAGGTGGTTACTGCCAAATGCATTTGTGAATGTGATAGTATCCATGGCACACGGCCCTGCACATATAGGCGTTAAAGGCATTTGTGCAGTACTAGATTCTGTGTGGTATAACACCAATATTAATAAAACTGCAACACATTTGGTTCAGAACTGTATGATTTGTTTACAGCATAATCCAGGGGGTAGTGTCCCTGTACTGAAAGGGGATTTTGCGCCCCCTACCTTACCTTTTGAGGTGTTACAAATGGACTTCATTCAATTAGAGCGGGTAAATATTCTCAAGTATGTTCTAGTAGTGGTCTGCGCATTCAGTAAATGGGTGGAAGCATACCCCACCAAGGAGAACACCGCTCTAGCCACAGCCAAAGCTCTGGTAAAATAATTTTTTCCTCGCTATGGTTTGCCCCGCGTAATTTGGAGTGACAATGGAAAATATTTCAATGCCAACCTTACAGAACATATTTGTAGTGGTTTGTCCATAAGGCAGACGTTTCATGCTGCACGCCACCCCCAATCAGCAGGGTTGGTGGAAAAGTATAACGGGATTTTAAAGTTAAAATTGGCTAAGCTGCAAGACACCGCAGGGTTGAAATGGCCTGACCTTTTGCCCTTAGCATTATTGTCTGTAAGAACCACTCCACACTAACGTTCCGGAATATCACCATATGAGGTGATATTTGGTAGGTCCGCTAATATCTGGGGTGTACCGAGACCGAAATCTTTTAGGGACATCGAGTACCCAATGTTGACAGATTATCTTTATGCATTAACTAAAGATCTTCGTTCCATTCATCAACAGATATCAGCGGTATTGCAGCCCCTGCCGGAGGGTCCCGGACATCGTCTTGAACCTGGACAGTGGGTTTTGATCCGGAACTACCAGCGAAAATCGAATCTGGAACCGCGATGGACCAAACCCCGTCAAATTCTCCTTTCTACAAGAACGGCTGTTAAGGTGGAAGGGAAGCGGCACTGGATTCACGTATCACACGTAAAAAGAGTTCCCCTCCCATTGCCGGGAAATCTGCAGAATCACAGTGAAGGGTTGGTGCATGACGGCGAGCAGCTCATTGAAGAGTCATCTCTCTCTGAAGCCCGAGAAGAAGTGAGCGGGCGAGAGGGAGGCACTGTGAATTCACAAACGACTCCAGTGGCTGGCCCAACTATCAGCTCTGCTTCCGGTAATGCTGCACCCGATCCGGATGATCACACTCCTGGTACTCAATTTGATCCCACTGTGCCTGCTCTTTTCCCTGATCCCCGAACACCTGGTCATGCTCGCTATGACCTGCGGCCCCGACAGAGAGCAAAGATACCAGGTTCTGTCTAGAGAAAGAGAAGAGAGACTCGAGTAAATCCTGGTATAATCTAAGAGAAGACTGGACTGAACTAGTTGAGAGCTTAGAACTTTCGGCCAAGGCTCTGTTCAGAAAGAAAATAGAGACATTGATCAAAGTGGGGCCCAGGTAAAGTTTTTCAGTAAGAGCTGCGTAAAATGCAGCTCCAACGCGAGAAGTTTTTGCAATTTCTTCTGTTTTGGTATTTTTTCTTTTTTGATGAACGATAGGAGTCTGCCTGTGAGGCTCTGAACGGACACAGGAAAGAAGCACCCTCTGCAGGTTGGACTGCAAGTAGGCCCATACCCCTTAGATTAACTTTGGACTTTTAGCAAGAATGTATCCCTTCGCCCGCTTTGTTCCCGAGGAGGAACGTCCTATAGCTCCACGTCCTCTGCACCCATATATGCCTATGTTTTCTGCTTGGAGCTTGCGGATCAAGATAGTATTCATAGCTATAATAACTGTATCACTAGTAACATGCTTAAGTGTATTCATTTATTTAGAATGTCGTCATCCTGTGCATACCCTGATAACTTCTACTCCTGTCCCCGAAGAGCATCATTTCCATACTTTTGCCCCGCATAAGGAAAGACATCGTCAGACCTATGTAAAGAATGCTTTTATTGAAATGCTGCACCAGACCCATAGTTCAACCAACGCTACCGAGTGCTGGGTCTGTGGCCTCCTCCCCTCGGTTATGCATAAACATGATCTTTTCATTACGATGCCCTTGTCATATCTAGGTAGTTGTGAAGCATGGTTTAAATTGCTGTCGATGATATATATGCACTATACTATTGATGAACACCGATTTTCTGAAAAGGACTATGAATTGATTCTAGCATATATAGAGGTGCATCAGGGATTCACTCCGAATGAAGATGGTACAGATGGTACTCTAGACCCAACTGCTTGCATGAATGAGTATACTGAATATGCAAATGACACCTGGTTAAGGGATGAAGTATTGGATTTTATGTCTTTCAATTTCACTGAATATTTCAAATATTTTCAGGAACGAAATGTATCCGATGATAAGGTTATTCCAGTCCCGGTTCTAAATGCATCATCTTCCTTTTGTGTACATGGCACCGGTCACTTGGCAGTTGGATTTAGTAAATGCAATTATACGTACAGATTACGAACATTCAGTAGCCCACCAATGCTTACTCCTCCGAATGTATACTTTGTATGTGGGGAAAATGCATACACGTGGCTCCCCAGAGGATGGTCAGGTAGATGTTATTTGTCCTTCCTATACCCCCCAGTTTATATAGCCCCTTCTGACTATCATAAGACCCATTCACTGAACCGGCAGAGTTTAGGAAAACGAGCTACCCCGGGGGATGCCACTGATCAGACCGATACTCCTGCACAACACTTTGTGGACATAATTAAAGGAGTCTTGCCAATATGGGGACCCATTTTGACCAGCAAAGAAATCAGAAGATTTTCCAGAGTAGTAGAGGGAGTAGTGAACATCACTGCGGGAATACTAACTAATCTAACTGTTGAGCTTCAAGCGACCAGGCTTGTAACGCTTCAAAATCGTATGGTTTTAGACGTAATCTTAGCTGATCGGGGAGGGGCATGCAGAGTAATCGGCAGTTCTTGCTGTGTGTACATACCTGACTCCGCCCCCTCTGTACATTTAGCTATCCAAAATCTGCATCGTTTGGCATCTGAAATTCATACAGATACCGGTACCTGGTCTCTCTCTAGCTGGTTCTGGGGCCTCTTTGCCACTTGGGGATGGAAGTTGCTCATGATCCTTTTGGGTATAGCAGGTTTCCTTTTCACCTGTTGTGTCTGCATACAATGTGGACCTGCCTGTTGTTCTTATTGCACAAATCGACTCCTTCTTGCCCTTCCCGAATCTAAACCACGTCCAGCTAAGATAGGCATTCAGTTAGTAGAGAAGGAGATATATGACATGATGCAAATAGATGAAGGCATTTTTGAAGATTGAGGTAGTATGTTAGCTACATTGTGCTAAAAGGGCCGATCTGAAGGATAAAAATAATTCGTTCTGTGAATTCGCACCATGTAAAGTTAGCACAATGTATCTACGACGGTATTCTGATCACATAAACGTCTATTGGAAGGTTCTAGAAGAAGCGTTTTCTTTCGTTTCCTCTTACACGACAAAAAGGGCCGAAAACCATACTGTGGCCATCTTGGTCTGCGATAAACCATGTGTTAGATCACGTGGTTCCCTCTGCCGACTATCTTCATGATTTAGTTCGTACCAGCCCAGAGACAGGATAGTCGTATTTACGGCCGAGGCCCAAGGTCACATCTGCTGTAGGGAGTATCAAGCGAATTCCTTCAGGCCCTGAGACGAAAAGGGAGTCACCTTGCCGACCTCCTCTGTATAGATAGCCACCCTTTGTGTAAGACTGAAACCTAACACTGTATGAGCTCATTTAGTAACCCATGGACTAACTGGTACTTTTCCACTTGTATGGCTTTGTATGCTGAATCTGTGATGTATATAAGTGTAGTTTTGTCAAGGAGCCAGCAGTCTTCCTCGGCGCACCTGATGGGTGAGGATCGATGAGGCTCCTCTATATAGAGTTTCGCTTTGGCCAATAAAGCTTTTGAACCTTCTCCGTTGCCGACTGACCATTATTAAGAATAAGATTGCGGGCCACTGGTAAGTGTGGCCCTTGGGATATTTTTGAGTACTTCACCTTCTCAGGTCCAGCTCATTGTATTGTATTGTAATTGCATTTACATAGCGCTTACTACCCCTGACCAGGCATTAAATCGCTTTTTCGATGAGTAGCACGCTACTCCGGAACCAACAAAGGATTAGTGGTGAATTTGAATAGTAAAATATGAAAGTAATTTGAGTGGTGGATATGTTAGTCAGTTGCTTAGATTGAGAAGGACAGTGGAGGGATAGAAGTTGGGAATGGTTTACATTTATTTGGCACTTGCTACCTCTGATGAGGTGTTGAAGCACTTTTTCGGCAAGTAGCACGCTACTCTGGAACCCATGAAGAATTAGTGGTGAATTAGTATATAGAAATATGAAAGTAATTTGAGTGGTGGCTAACTTAGTCAGTTATTTGGATTGAGAAAGATAGTGGAGGGATTAAAGAGGGATAAGGTTTGCCTTTATATAGCACTTGCTACCCCTGATGAGGTGTTGAAGCGCTTTTTCGGTGAGTAGCATGCTACTCTGGAACCCATAAAGGATTAGTTGTGAATTAGTATGCTGAATTATGAAAGTAATTTGAGCGATGAAGGACATGTTAGTCAGTTATATGGGTTGAGAGGATAGTGGAGGAAAAGAAGGGGGGAAAAGGTTTGTATTTATATAGCGCTTGCTACCCCTAATGAGGTGTTGAAGCACTTTTTTGGCGAGTAGTACGCTAATCCGGAACCCAGAGAGGATTAGTGGGAAATAATATGGGGTAATATGCCATTAATTTGAGTGATGGACAAGTTAGTCTGTTATTTGGATTGAAAAGGAATAGTGGAGGGCTAAAAGAGGGAAGGATGTAGAATTTCTTTGTTTTTATAATAGCTGTAGGAGGGGGTTGGTATGAGTAAATGGGAGGTGGAGGAGAGTTAGTATCGAAAAATGTGCAATTAATTTGAGTGGGGGACATGTTAGTCTGCATTTGCATTGGAAAGGAATAGTGGAGGGATAGATGAGGGAAGGAGGGATAGAAGAGGGAAGGTTCTAGAATTATTATTTTTTTAGTTGATAGCAGTAGGAGGGTGTTCGGGATGAGTAAAGGGGAGTTGGAGGGGAAAGAGCCAGAGGGAAGGGTATAGAAAGGATTGTTTCGAAGATCTGAATAATAACGAGGTATGAGATGAAGCAAGGAGGGATAGATGAGGGAAGAGTCTAGAAAGGATTACTTTGTGGGATCATAATAGTCGTATGGGATGAATGAGAGAGTGGAGGTAGAGGATATATTGATAGAGGTATAGGGCAAGAAATAGAGTAGTACATTGAAAAGAGTAGTAGAATGAGGTTTGAGATGAGTCAGGGAGTTGAGGTAAAGGATATATTGAGAGCGGTATAGGGTAAGAAATAAGGTAGTGCATTGGATATGCTGAATTAGAAGAAAAGTAATTTGTATATAGGTACATAAGTACATTGAAGGTATGTGTATGCATAAGGAAGGTGATATATGTAGCCTAAAGATGCATTTAATAACACTCCGGCTTCCAAGTGTTGTTGTACTTTAAATTATAATTATTTTTTTTGTAATCCAGTGGTAAAGCATTTGTAGATGAATAGTTATGATAAAAAATTTACTTATTTATACAGTCAATTATATACATGTTAAAAACATATAAATACGAAGCAAGTACATTTGTTAGACAGACCTAATGAATAGCTATATTTTTAAAACCATAATTATAATACACGTTTATACAAAGCGGTACACATATGTAGGTACATATCTATAGTCCAAACAAATGCTCATATACACAGGGATGTGCTGTATATTTATGTTTGTGTATCGTGGTTATGTGGGGAAGAGCCAATTCTTGAATAGTTTTCTATCTGGTTAACTGTGGATCTTATGTTGGGGGGCTAAAGAGTTCCATAGTTTATCTGCTTGAAAAGAGAAGTATATGCCACCTATGTTTTATTTTCTTGTACGTTGGCACTTTGAGGTGCAGTGCCTATCCAGAGCGAAGGTTCCTTTGTTGAATTTATTTGGTGATTTTATTCCCGATAAAGAGTGGTCCCGTTCCATGTACCGCTTTGTGGGTGATACAAAGCAGCTTGAACACAGATTTTCTGGCAACTGGTAACCAACCCAGGGCTTTCAAGGCAGGGGAAATGTGGTTTGGGGTCTATATGTAAGAGTATTCTGGCAGCAGAGTTCTGAATCCATTGTAGTCTTTTCATAGTCGTTAAAGGTGAACCGTGGTAGAGGCTATTAGCATAATCGAGTTTGGGCAGATCATGAGAGACAGTAGCCTGGACCTTGTGTGGAAATCCCAGATGGGATTTGTCACAGAGCTTTTATAGTAAGAAAGCTTGATCTTGCTAGTTTGACCACTTGGGCATTTATTGGAGTCCATGGTTTTTCTGAGGTTTCTTCCTTCCTTCAATACTTCAGGCAGTGTTCCCAGATCATCAGACCTGGCTGAGAGTCAGTCAAAATCTTTCCAATCGCCATACATCAGTATTTCTGTTTTAAAAGCATTCAATTTGAGATGGCTCCACATCATCCATTGATCAAGGACTCTGCTACAACTGAAAATTGGCAAGTGTCCATTGTCTTTGGGGAAGTCCAGTTGAAGCAGTATTTGCGTGTCATCTGCATAGTTATAGCACATGAGGTGAAATTGATTGATCAGTGCCGGTAATTACTTCATGTAGATGATGAAAAGCATGGGTGAGATGATAGAGCCTTGGTGGACTCTTGCCTTTGTGAAGTACGGTTTGGAAGAGAAAGGGGGTGTATGGGTGACATTAGTTCTGTTGTTAAGGTAGGATTTGATCCAGTCTAGAGCAGTCCCCTCTATGCCAGCTTTGAAGAATCTTTGTATCAGAGTGTCATGGTGAATCGTGTCAAAGGCAGCTGAGACTTCCAAGAGAAGTAGCGAAGCAACACCGTTGCGGTCAACTGAGTTCTCAAGGTCATCCCAGATGGCAACAAGGGCAGATTCTGTGCCTCTTCCTGGACTGAATCCTGTTTGGAACTCTGAAAGTATAGAATTGTCTTGAATAAATCATGACATCTGGGTGAATGTGTCTCTTTCTGTCAGTTTGCTCAGGAGAAGTCCATTTGTAATCGGTGCTTAGTTGTCAGGGTTCAGTGGGTTCAGGTTTGTTTTCTCCAATAATGTGCACATGTATGACTTTTGGAATTCTTCTGGAATTATACCAGTAGCTAAGTAATAGTGGATTATTATTCTTACCAGTGTGGCAGCAGAGGTTGTTAGAAGAATTCCTTTGAAGGTTTGGGGTGGACAGGGGTCAGAAGGGCTGCCGGCAGGCCTGCTTGCTTTGACCAGGCCCCTAAATTTATTGTGTCAAATTTGCTGGAAGGAACTGAGAGGCTGGGTTAGAGTATTGCTGGATTGTTGTTTTGGAAAAGGGATGGCGCTGGTGCTTTGTCTTTGTTTTAAATATAAGTCCAACGTGTCTGCTTTGGCCATGTAATGATTTTCCAGTTTGTCTGACAAATCTTGAGTAACAGGATGAGCTCCTTCTGGCAATATGGTTTACAAAATTCAGTGAGAATTTCATAGAATTCTTTGCACATTTAGCATTTTTGAATTCTGTATGAATTGAACCTTTTCTCAGCTTTTTTGATAGCTGACTTGTATAATCTGTTAAGTGTCTGTAAGTAAAGTTTGACTTTTTTTTTTTTTTAATCATCTTATATGACAAAGGCAGGAGACTTAATCAGGGAATGGTCTAGGAACTGAGCGCAACATGACCTCCATGATCTTGAGCTCCTTTTACCAACCATCTTCAACCCGTATTCGAAAGAGGGTTTAAGTGGTTACTACCACTAAGCTCCTCAAACTGTTGAGTATTGTCTTAATCCTTGGACTTTACCAGTGTGAATCAAATGAGTCTACAGCCTCGTCCCCATTGTGAGTGAGATTTCATAACATTTAGGTTAAAAGGGGCCCACATTCTTTCTCTTTTTGCCGAACCTTATTGACAGTCAAGTCTGGCAATATGTCTGGAAGAGCTTTTCCAACCCTCAGAAGTAGGTGGTAATTCAGAGACCTTTTTATGCATATTTATCTTCAAGCAGTGGCTATTAGCATGAAGACTAAGTGAGATCTGATCTTCCCCAGAAGTACCCCCTCCTCAGTCAATACCCCAAAAATGATTAGTGGAAGGCTTACCTCAATATTGACCCCTGGATTTTTTTTCAATATTTTACCCACTTCTTGCCAGAAAAACTGGATAGCTTGACACTGCCAGAAAAGATAAACATCATCCAGCTTTCTCCAGTGCACACTCCGGACAGCACCTCTCCTTATCTCCACCCACCTTGGCTAGCTTCTTAGGGAACCAGTATGTTCTGTTTGGTGTGAATAAATGGCTCCTCCTGAGTCGTACAGACTTTACTCACAGCCAAGGTGTAGACATGGATACTTGCCAGAAGTATAGAATGTTTCAGCCAGGCATGTCCAGCTTCCACATCTCCTCCGGTAGAGTCTGGTGACCGTCCTCTTCCTGTACCAGGGCCCAGTACCATTTGGATACTTCTTTTCTATAGATCTGTGTGCTTTGTACTTCATCCTCGATTTCAGTTTCCATCCCTAGATTCGACTGGGTTCAAGACCAGCTTGCCATTTGATAGTATTTGAATCTGGACAAACTATAGCCTGTACTTCGCCATAGGAAGTGCCATGATACCAGAGAAAATTGCTCAGCGAGCTGGCCCCACTTTACTAGACCCGTATTTAATAATGGGGTCGCCAGACTATCCTTTAGACATATTTTGGTCCCTGGAGATCTCCAAATTGGGGCCCGGTGCTATAAAATGGGATTCTCAGAATTCTTTTAATTTGAATACATACTTTGCATGCAGCAATTAAAATTTTACATTGAATCTTTTTGAAGTATTTGGGGTGCCCAAATTTGAATAGAAGTAGTTACCATCCTCATAGGTGAATTTTTGTTAATGCCCTTAAGCGTACCGGCATATCCTTGAAGTTCATCAGCAGCCGTCTTGCGTTTTTCAGAAAGAAGGCCTAATAGTAAATTTGGAAGTCAGGGAGTGCTACTCCACCATCCAAATTTTTTTCGAAGTTTTTTCGTGCTATTCTTACACTCATGTTCCTCCATATGAAACTGCTAAGTTCTCCCTGTAATTGTCTAAACCATGCTGGTTTAAAAGGTAGGGGAAGGGTATTAAAGATGAACGTGACTTTTGGAAGGCTCGTCATTTTAACTATGTTGGATCTTACTTAGATGGAAATCAGGGGAGGGAACCACCAATGCAGAAGTTCTTTGGTTTAATTCATCAGCCTTTTAAAATTGAGGTATGCCATTTTCTCCAAGTCTTTCACTACACAAATTCCTAAGTATCTAATTTCTGTTTTATCTAGATAATTATCACTTGGTCCATTCAAAGACATAGTCTCTGTCTTGTCTTCATTGACTAAGTAGCCCAAAATGTCCCCCAAATTATCGGCTACTTCCAATATTACTACACAAGTGACACTGTGGGGTCACTTGTGTAGATCTGCATACAGAGCCTCTATTTTAGTCCAATCCAAGTAGCAAAAGGGAGGAATTCTTTGTTCTGCTCTAATTTCCCTAGTTAGAGGGTATATATATAGATTAAATACTAGGGGTGAGAGGGGGCAGCCCTGTCGTGTACCTCTACTTATGTGAAAGCATGGGGTTAATGAGCTGTTGACCAGTATCCTTGTTGACGGAATATATACTTTTGATTGCCATAAGAAAGTTTCCCCCTACATAGGGGTATTTATAAAGCACAGATGCTACTCCAAGGAGTGTCCTGGCTCTGGAGGCCGAAAAGTAACGGTAGGGGCAGGAAGGAGTTATGGGCTGGAGAAAAGCCATGTTTTCAGCTTCTTCTATAACATGGGCATTGAGTTAATGCTTCTAAGAGTCAAAGGCAGTTACAGCCGCGGTCCGTGCAGGTAAGAGCGGTGGGGCATTGGGGCTTTGGTTAGGGGGATTTCGAGGGATGATGCTGATGGAAAATTAAATAAATATTTAATTTCCCATCTGCATCGTCCCGCAAAATTCCCCCTAAGCCCTCCCCACCTCTGTTACCTGCACAGACCGCGACTGGGCAATTTGTTCCAAAGGGACAGGCCCAGGAAGGAAAGGCCCTTTCCCCCTGACCTGGCATTTTTGATACGTGGGGTACTGACTAGGAAAAGATTCGCGGAGCAGAGATTTCTCTTTGGGGCATAGAACGAGATCATGTGTCTTGAATAGCCAGGGCCCATTCAGCATAAGGCGTTCTGAGTCACAAGTAGTATCTTAAAGATATCTCTTTTCCTTACTGGAAGCCAGTGAAGACACCTCAAAAGGCTTGACATGTGAGCATAATGGGGGAGCTCGAAGATAGTTCTGCATTCTGGACCGAATGAAGCCTGTCCGTCCGATACTTAGGCACACCTAAGTAAAGGCCGTTTCCATAATCAAGACAAGATTTGATCAGGGCATGAATCACTTGTCGTCTGGCCAACAAAGACAAAAGGAACAGAAACTTCCAAAGAAGGCGCAAGAGGGCAAAGCAGGTGCCCACTACCGAGTTTACATGGGTGTGGAATAGTAGTTGATTATCAAATTTAAAGCACACATTTTTCACCAGCTGATTTTTGGTAAGGGGGGTGGGAGCATCTGGTGGCTAGAAGGACTGCAAGGGTGTTTCTGCATCCGAACCAAAGAAAATCAGCTCTGTCTTTCCCGCATTACATTTAAGTTGGTTCACAGACAGCCACCCAAATACCGCTGAGTGGCAAGTACTAATTAACTTGCCTGGGCAGGGCTTGTTGTACTTCCACGTGAACAGCAGCTGGGTGTCATCTGCATAAGATACAATTTTTGCCCCTAAGGATTCTACCAACTTAGCCAAAGGCGTGAGGTAGATATTGAACAAGGTCAGTCTCAGGGCAGAGCCCTGAGGGACACCAACCTTCAACTTGTGGGAAGTAGCTGAGTAGGGATGGCACCATACCTCCTGTCCCACCCCCTCGAGGAAAGATGCCAGCCATTTCCAGGCCAACCCCACCAATGCCAATAGAGTGGAGACAGGTCAGGAGAATACAGAGCAAGATAATTTCAAAGCAGCCAATAGGTCTAACATGACCAACAGCGCCCTGTCACCCACTTCCAGACCAAGTCAGATGGAGTAAACTACCTTCAGCAGTGCAGTTTTGATACTGAAATTAGGGCGAAAGCCCGATTGACTGGGATGTAGTAGACAGTTCCTTTCAAGGTAAAATGATAACTGCTGGTTCAAATCTTTCTCTAGAAGTTTAGAGAAGGCCGGAAGGAGGTACATTGGCCTATAGTTGGATGGATCATAGGGGTCTGCCTAGGTTTTTTGAGCAGCGGATAACCTTTGCTTGGTCTATAAGACTCACATTTTTTTGATCTTTCTCAGATTTGAGTATTAATGTTATAATTACCTCATTCCATGATGGGGTGGGGGTAGGTGTTCTATATCGATCTTGTTTCGTAACTTAACCAAGAAAGGTGTAAGCTCCTCCCTCAAAACCTTATTGTAGTTGAAGTTTGTCTTGATTGGTGTTTGTTTTTAGCCAGGCTTGTTGTAGTTTTCTAATTTGTTGTTTTATCTCTTTTATCTCTGTGTTTCTCCTAGGTGCATGTTTTATTTTGTTTTGTTGTGTCGTTTTTAGTGGTATCAGGATATCAGAAGCTTCCTGTAGCCACTCATATAGTTTTGAACAGAATGTATTGTGTCTAGATCTTCAAATTATGTTTGTTCCACTGTCGATAGGTGGATGCATGTCAGGTCGTTGCAGGTGCGTTGCTTTGTGTGTTATGTTGGAAAGCAAGCAAATGGTGGTCTGACCATGTGACTGGAGTCATTGTTTGAAATGTAAGTATTCACCAACTAAACCAAAGGAATTTCAAAACGCAGAAGAAACAACCAATGAAAAGCTCTGGGCGTGTTCAAAGACCACAGAAGGAATTCAGCAAGTCTAAAAAACAGTGCATGCGCGCTGCCTAGGCTCGACCTACAAAGTACAAGGATGCTAATTGTGGAATATTGGAAGCAATAAATCTAGATTCAGCTATATTTGCACATGGTGTGTGCTTAGGTATTTTTATCACTGCACACATAATAATTCTAAATCTCTTCCAGAACTGTCATTTTCTACACTCCAGACCTCAGTTCCATCCAAGATTGCTGCTTAAACATTACACCTGTACTTAGAGATTTGATCTCCATATTTATACTTGCACGTGCCATTACTTGTTCCATGAAAGGTGATCCCAGGATAAACAATATATCACTACTTAAACATTCTATATTTAATATGTTTAATGATTTTAGCATGCTTAACTTAGAATCCTTACTCTCAAAGTTGTAACTTGCATATAATAACTGATTTTATAAGCCTCTTTGTGTTGGAGAAACCATCACAGTATTTCCAGCTTGGGGAAGATTCAAATCTCTTATTGCTCAAATTAGGAGCATTAATGTGCTATTTGGTTTCACCACTAGGAAATTCAGTATAAAGCAGGCTTAGTACTAGAGTCAAAGAACAGTCATGTCCTACACTCTCATTAGCTGAGTCAGGGGTTCACATAGGGCCCCCACTGCAACCATATTGTAAAGGAAATATCTGCACACAAAACCTCTATGAGGGCATTCAAACCAATGTCCATGCACAGCGGGGACTACCAAGCCTTGCCAAAGATATCTTGAACTTTCCTTACTCTAACGCATGGACAGTTTCGAGGAAGGAAATGTAGAAGGGTTTCCCCTCAACACTCCAGGTTGAGTATTTCCTGATAAGGGTTCTCAAAAACAGGCACTGGTCAAGAGTAAAGAAATGTTGTTGAAACCAGTTCGTAAAAGATGAATAATCTTATCTGCTGTATGCTCCTTAAAGGACAAACGTGAATTCCATGTCTTTTACAGCTTTGCTTCAGTGGCACGGGTGAAATTAAATGGGACTATATAAGTTTTCTTTTGCCCAGGAGTGGGCCTCAACAGAGAAGAAGCATTCTATCACGAAAAGCAGCGAGATTTAGCCACCAATTGCACATTCAGGTAGTCACAGTCTAAAGAAAAGTAGGTCTGGGGAGGATTTGTGTGTCATCAGTGTATGTGCAAGAGTTGAAAGTGATGAGGCGGAGGAGGTCAGTTACTGGGCAGGGTGAGAGGCTCAAGGTGATCCGAGATAAAGAAGGCCCATTTGAGATTCATTAATTATTTGGGGAATGAGCAGAGAGAAGAGGAAGAGTGTGATGCTTTGTAGCATATTTTTAAAACATGGAAAGAGAGTCTAGATCTGTATGCTCAAGACTCACTACTGGCCAAGCCCAATGTAGAAGCTGGGCTAGATAATATTGCTATGTTCATCTTTAGGATCTACTCAAAATTAATCTTTCTTGGGACAGATTGAGTGAAAGTGGTAACTGTGTTCTAAGATCTGCTGCATAGTATCAGAAGTTCACATATAAGACATTATTTTCAAACATTCAGATTTACTTGTTTAACCCATTTTAGTTAACCTCAGCCATAAAAAATATTTGATTACTTTACAGAAAACAAAATTGTATGAAAAAAAGGAGTCCAAAAATCATGGCCAACTTTTTCAAGAAGAATAGGAAAATGAAGCAGTGTCACAATCAAATTGAGAGGTCAAGTAAACGTTATGCAGAGGAAGACAGACATGACAGGTATGGAAAAAAATGTGGTATGTAAATATTCACTTCAGAACATGTAATACTTATACATAGAATGTGCAAAAAGCACTGACAAAACCAATAGGTCTCGCCTGTGTGAGACCCCATTGGCTTTGTCAACGTTTTAAAGACATGCTGCAAATCAGCGCTAGCTGCAGTGTAACATGGCTGAAAGTCAAGGAAAAAAGCGCTATGTATGGCCAGTGCTAGCCACGTCCTAACACTTCCTTTTCTTTTTTTTTTTAGCCCGTACGGTTATGGTGAAGACACAATGAGGGAGGTGCAGGGGCGAAAGGAATGAATACCAGACAGGAGCAGTCAGGCATTGAACTCAGTAAGCATGTGGGTGTGAGTGAGACTAGTATGGAGAGTGGTGGGCACACATTTGGGAGTCACAAATGTAAAGGTGCAGGTCGATGCCACTAAAAGAGGCATTGCAATTATAAGGGAATATTTTTGAGGACAGTGAAATCATGTTACCCTTCTATTACGATTAATGTTATGTTCATTTTATACTCTATTGTATTTATTGTTTTGTATTTATTTTATCGGAGAGTGTTCAGAAGCCTTTGGCTACCTCACATAAAAAGTTAATTTAAACAATGAAAATAAGGGAACCTGAAAATAAAACATACTACACACTGACCATGGGGATAATGGTTACCTGTTTGTTTGGGTCTGCAGTGTTTGGAAATACTAAACTGGCAGGAAGTATTTAAGTCTGAATTTCGTTTTCGGAAGTAACTGTTTCAATGTGTTTGTTTTCCGGAAGGAGCTGGCTGTGCTTTGTAAACAAAGCTAGTCTGAGTCAAGAGCTAGCAATGTGATACCAGCTGATGTCAATGGCAGCACCGACTCTCCTATGTACGCCATCCCTGCACTTCATGCCACACACGGTTTATTTTAAATGCGGGCCAATTACTTTCTCGGCTAAGGAGCTCTAAGGGCGAGGCAGTGTCAATATCATTAGGGCCACTGACTAAACATCATCAGATACTGACCGCAATGGGCCCGGATTCCCTGTTATTTGATGTCAGCAAATACCCTATGTTGGAGTCGCCCCTAAGCATCACCAGGTTCAAGGCAGGAGCACTCTTACTGAGTCAGAGTTTTGGAGTGGGTGGGGAGTTTGTGAGATGTATGGGCTGAGCCGAATTCTACCAACAGGGAAAAACAAGCATCGGCAAAGCCAAGTGATCTAGGCTACACAAGAGATATTGGCTGTATCAATTTGTCTTAGCCATGTTGTGCATCACTGCAGTTGCTGTACAACATGTCTAAAAGTCAGAAAAAAGCTCAACACTGCTCACCCTGCAGGTGATGCCCGTCACAATCGTTCCTGGATGCGTCTTGGAGAGTTCATGGTCTCTGGTTTGTCACCTGTCCTCCAGATCCACTGGGGACAAACCCCTAGATGACTCACTGCTGACAGTCCTGGAGGGGGCACCACCCACAAACCGATCTTGAGCTCCGAAATTACCTTGTTGGCGCTGTACCTCCACATGCTCATTCTCACCCTCCCCAGCTTCTCTTGTTGTCCACCAGGCCCTCAGTGTCTTTTGTAGTTCCCCTTTCCTAGTGGGACTTTTAACAGGGCATTTGAGATCCTTGCAGATCCATTTAAGTTGAGGCACCATATTGGATTTCAGCATCTCTATCTAACACACATCCTCTGCAACTTAAACTGCTTGCTCTCCAGACTGAGACAAGTTTAGCACCCCTCATCTGCATCAGCCATCTGAGGGGCCTGTGGTCAGTCTGAACCAGGAAGTGTGCCCCAAACAGGTATGGTATCAACTTCTTCAGTGCCCACACCACAACAAAAGCTTCTCTTTCAATGACATTCCACCTTTGTTCCTGTGGAAGAAACCTCCTACTACTGAAAGCTACCTGCAGTCTAGGACATCCTCATTCAGCTGTGCTAAGACTGTCCGTATGCTATGCTCTGTCTCATGACTAAGCCTGGGCAAAGCACTACGTTACGCTCGCGTAGTTTGCGAAGTTTGCGCTACTTTGCGAATTGCACGTAGCACAGTGCAAACATGCGTAGCGTAGTGCATTGTTTGCTTCCTCGCGGTCCTCAACAACAAGTTGGCAACCGCGAGCAAGTAAAATGACAACCCGGCAAGACTTTTTCCTTGTTCGCGATCAGCAACATCAAGTTGCCGATCGCGAGCGTGGAAAATAAACATGGCGGCGAGATTCTCAATGCGAGGAGGTCAGGTTTCTCATTGTGAGTGGTCACGTATACTCGCGACCGCTCGCGATGAGAACCTACAAGTCCGCGTTGAGAAAGCCGCCGCTCCAGTAAAAATCTACTCGAGCGGAAGAAAACTACAGCTCGCACTGTGCAAGATGCCGTTTTCAATGATTGCACAGTGCCGGACGCTTGTCCGCACTGTGCAATCATTGAAAACGGCATCTTGCACAGTGCGAACAGGGTACTACGCAGTTCGCGAAGTGCTATGCGTAGCTCGCGTAGTGCGAAGTGCACTTTGCGTAGCTTCGCATAGTGCTACTTCGCGAACTACGCCCAGGGTTAGTAATGACCCTCTCCTGCTCCCTCTCTGTCACAACCCCATCTTTCATCGTCTGCGTAGTGGTCTAACATGCAGGGCTCATGTTGTTTCATGTAGTGGTCTGGCGTGCAGGGCTCATCTTGCTTTACCCCATGGTGCGCTATGCACGCAATGATATTCCTGACAGATGGTTCCCCAGAATGCCCATGACCCATGTTCTTTCCAACACCCCTCAAAACTGATGCCCCTCTAGCATCTCTCATAACTGATGTTCCCACAGCTCCCTCATGACTGATGCTCACTCAGCATCCTTCATAACTGATGTTTCCCCGGCTCTCCATTAACTGATGCTCCCCAGCATACCTCTTAGCTGATAATCTCCAAGCTTCCTCATGATTAATGCATCCCCAGCATCTCTCATGGCTAGTGTTCACCCAGCACCCTCATGACTGATGCATCACCAGCATCTCTCATGGCTAGTGTTCCCCCAGCGCACTCAAGACTGATGCTTCCCAGCACCCCATGACTGATGCTTCCCAGCACCCATAATTTCTATTACTCTTGAACCCCTGCAAGCGTTCCCCACATCCCTTGAACCAATAGATTAACTACACTTGCTGCTTCCAGGGCCTTGGTGTAGTTTTATATTAAGTCCCTGAAAGCTTTTTCCTGAATCCCATAAGCCAATGGCAAGCTATGCCCTCACTTTTACTGGGGCGGTGATGTTGTTTTCCACTATGCACGTTCTAGCGAAAACAATACATTCAGTTCTTGTTATTTGGTTCCAATCAACAAGTTGCACCTGCTCATTCTGTTAGGTCATAGAGAGTGCACTAACATGTGTTTTCCCCAAGGTTCGATAACCTTCCAGACGGTCATGTGGCCAACAGGCTGCACATGATCTAGCTACATCCATCAAGCCTTCGAGAGAGTGTATAAACCGCACCCAAACCTGAATCTTGGCTTAGACTATCTCCCTGTAGAACAAGCTCAACCACTCACCTGAAGAATCCTGCCAGAACCAAGAAGCACTCCAGTCATCTTAAAGTTCATCCAAACCGGTGGTTCCCATGGCATCGGCTTCCATAACTTCTTCCTCCTCACTTCCTCCTGCACAGCTACTCTGGATCCCTCGGGTCTCCCTGAGTCAAGGCTTTGAGATCTTCTTCGTTATTCAGACAAAATTAAGAACTAAGCTAAGTAGTTGACATCAGGTTAGTGCGCACTAACCTTCCTACAGGAGGAAACAGGACAGAGTACCCCCGTCTTCAAAAACTTTAGACTTTTCCTCCACTTCATCTCTGTGATTTACTCCAGTGCTTCTTGTGTGTTTATACTCTGGACCCTCTCTACAACCTTGATGCTAGAACTAACACTGCTCAAGGATTAAAGATGTTAGTCCTGTGTTTCTCTGATTAACAGTAGTGCCAAGAGAAAGCACTTCACAGTCTTATATATTTCATCAACCTTGTACCTCACTCTGTGTTTCAAATTTATCCTTAGGAGTACAAGTCACTCTGACCTATGCTCTGAGTGTATCTTGAGGAGTGCCGATAATGCCATTCTGTATTTAAAGTTTATTTCTAGGAGTGTCACACTCCAATCTGTGATTTTGGTATTTCTGCTCTCATGCGGAGCTGCTGACAAAATTGTTAGTTTCTGTCACTAAAGTCAATGCATGTTCAATGTATGTGAAGACTTGTTAGTGTACTGATGGTAACTGTCTGCTCTTGTTATTTACATTGCACTGGGTCATCGTAGGCCCAGAGGTTCTGGACCAGTACACATCTATCTCACAAATATAGATGCTCTCAGAAGGGACAAATCCTGTTACGCAGTTTCACACAGCCACTGAGCATATCCAGTACCGCAAGTCTCTCTTTTCTTATTTTATCCCAACCCTCCTTCTCCCAAATGGACAGTGTGAGTTCTAAGGTTTCAGTTCTTTGACCTGTATCATCTTCAGGTGCGATAGGATGTCCAGCATTGACTCCCGTGTTGTCTCCGTGGTTGGGACCAGGTGAGTGCAGGACACTCTGAAGAGTTTGTTTGCACGATTAATTGCCTGGGGAAATCAGGGGCCCTGACTGCAGGTGTGGCACACTTGACTTCCTAGAGGGAATTAAAGATTTTATGACAAACCTCTGCCCATATCACCAATCTGGGCTGCTCCTTAGAAGTCAGCTCATTTAAAGGGGCAACAATGGTGCATAGCACTTAACAAATCTTCTGTAGTAGCCTGTGAGGACTAGGAAGGCTCTCACTTTTGTCTGGGTTCTAGTTGGTTGCCAGGCCATGATGGTTTCAATCTAGGTCAGGAGGGCCTGCGCCTTGGCCCCTCCTAACAGGTGTTTCAGGTACACCACGGAACCCTGCCCAGTCTGGCACTTACTGGCCTTTATGGCCATGCCTGCCTGTTGCAGGGCCTGGAGCACATCATGAAGGTGATGCAGGTGTCCCTCCCAGCTGGAAATGTAGACAGCAATGTTGTTCAGGTAGGCGGCACAAAAGGCCTCCTTACCAACCAGGACCTTGTTAGCCAACCTTTGGAAGGTAGCAGGGGCATTTACATGCCAAATGGCATCACCTGAAATTGGTAGTGGCCCTCTGGGGTTGGAAATCCTGCCCTCTCTTTGGCACTGTTAGACCTGTCAGCCCTTTGGGTGGTCCCTCCTCATCATTATTTATTTTGTCCCACTTTTGCCTCAAACCCTGTTTGAATTTTTCCTTTTTGGGAACCACCAGACTTTTTCGTGTTGCTACAGATTCAGGGAGCCATTTTAGCTACCCCTGAAACTTCTGTCTGAGGGCCTGAAGCACAAAATGGTGGCCACCTGTGACATCACCAGCATCCACTGGAACCTACCAGCACCTTCCAGAACATTCCAGGAGATTCCAGAACCCTGTGACCGTTGGAGGCGGTTTAGAATGTTGGGAGGTTAAGTCAGAGGGTTGGCAGTTGGAGCTGGCAGTTGGCACCTGACTGGTGAAGGGAGAGGAGCACAACAGTGAAGGAGGAAGGAGTGAAGCAGCAGGGGTGGAAACTTGTGCCTGGAGTGGGGTCCATAAACCCACCCTTGATACTTGTCCCTACTGATGGATCCCAGCCTATAGCCCTGTGTGGGAAGAAGACAGAAGAAACTTATCCTAAGGACCTGGACAGCAGGAACAGGCCTTAGAACCAAGAAAACAGCAAGATTCTGACCTGAGAACTGGTTTCCCTGGAGTCCGGCGTCGAGTAGCCTGAAGACCTGGAGCCCGAGGTGGAGAAGCGGCGCTGACTGAAGTAGCAGACGTCGTACCCGGAGCCGCCTGAGGTCGTGAGAGGGCGCCGACGGAGGTCGTGAGGAATACCAGAGGTCGAGGAGGAAGTGAACCGAGGTCGAGCGAGCAGCGTCATCGGAGGAGTGAAGTCCGCCCTCCGGAGTCGTCGGAGACCGAGGTAGAGGAGCACCGGAGGTCGGGAGTGAGGATCGCACTCCGGAGTCGCCCGGAGCCTGTGAGGAGGAGCACCGGAGGTCGGGGGTGAGGATCGCACCCTGGAGTCGCCGGAAGTCGACATCGAGGCCAGGCCGGCCGACGTCATCGGAGCCGAGAGCGCCATCGGACCGGAGCCGCCCGAAGTCGACATCGTGAAGAGACTGCCCGACGCCGTCGAATCGGAGGTCGAGATCGAACCGAGGCCACCGACATCGGACCGGAACCGCCTGCCGGCGTCGTCAAAGAACTGACATTGTGCCGAGGCCGCCGAGACCGAACCGGAACCGCCTCACGGCGTCGACACGACTCCAGCGGCGTCGGAACATCAGAAAAAGGGCAGTAAGTGGAGTAGAGGGCGCCTAAGGCCCTGTGGAGACCTGAGAGACTGCTCTAAGGGGCTAGGGAGGTGCTGAAACCAACCTGACTGTGCAAGGGGTGAACTGGGACTAACCTAGAGAGGTTGTGTGGAGAGAGAAAGCCAGGGCACTGGTATTCCCCCCTTTGATCTACCTCAGCTTAGGCCTCAGCCAGGGAGTAGCCCCCCTCAAGCCTTCCACAACCCTACAAGCTGTGCCTGGGCCAAATCTGCCCTTAAGAATTGAAGTGTCATCTGATTACATGAGTGTTGCTGTATACTTTTAATTATTTATTGGGGATACTGTATTTATTGAGTTTTTACCTATTTATTGCTTCACTATATTTATAGGTCCACAGGACTTGTTGGTGTACAATATTTATCGGTACAGTATTTATTGCCTCAAAGTATTTAATTGTCTGTATATATTGCACTTGTATTTATGCCCTGTTATTTATGATCACCCCTATTTATTTCATCAAACAGCCAATATTTATTTGACCTGCACTAATTGAAACTTGTATATTGTGATTGACCTATTTATTTTTCCAATCAGCAACTAAGAGAAAAAGATAAAGAAAGAATATTTTCATAATTTTTACGGTGTAGAGTCGTTTTTGGAACGGATGCACGCATGGTTCTTGTATGGGTATATTGTATGCTTAGCACTGCGCCTGTTTCCTGACCACTCGAGCCAAGCTACCACAGTGTGTCCGGAAGACCACCACCTCCCCTTCTAGTGTGGGAGTGGTTTTCCAACATAAATTGGTGTTCAGTGGTGGGATAGAGCTGTGCCTACATATACTCAACAATAACTGTGGGTAGTCCATAGGCCTACACCGGGAGTTTTCTCAAAGCGGCCTTCCTAATTGTGGGTTTTTGTTTTTTCCAAATTTACTCTGGTGGTGGGAGGAGGTATTATTAAAGGTACCCCCCTGCATTGTTACTGCACAAAACCTGTCCTCTAACCTGAGTGGGCAAGATGGAGTTTGTACTAGAAAATCTAGAAACGTACACTGTGGCCCAACTCAGGGAGTTTTGCCAGCGGGAGGGGGTGTACTGTCCCCCAGGAGCAAAGAAGGGTGCACTCCAAACCAGCTTAAGGGCTTGGGGGGAGGCACGCCGAGAAAGCAAGGCTGAGGAGGAAGACAGGGATGGAGAGCCTGACCCCGAGGGGGCTGAGATGTACCAACCTGAGGTGGGGAACCTGTCAGCAGGGCCCAGGACACTTTCTAGGAAGGGCAGCACTGTCTCTAGTGGGGGCTTATCCGAAGTGGAGTTAGCAGATCGGAGGGAGAAAAGACAGCTCACATGGGACTTAGCAAAGCTGGAGAAGGAGAAGGAGGAACAGAGGATGGCTCATGAGACGGAGAAACAGAAGATGGCTCATGAGATAAGACTGAAAGAGATAGAGCGGGCTAAAGAACGGTGATGGATTAAACCCAGATCTGTTGACTGGGTGTGAGTGTTTGATTGGTTCTGATGCTCTGTCCATCACCACCCTCTTTTGTACCGCTTTGTTCGCCATAAGTTGGCAGGGTATGCTCAGACGTGAGTCCCTTGCTCACTTTGCCACTGGATTCTAGCAAGCCTGGCTGAAGACGGCTGAAATGCCAGAAACCGGTCCTAGGAAGCTTGTTTCCGGTCCAGGGAAGGCATGGCTTGGCAGTTCGGGCTGGACTGTTCCCATGAGGCACAGGGTCAGACTGATTTGCATATGGCCATGTCTGAACTGGGGTGGCAGAGTGGGCTAAAGAACGGTGATGGATTAAACCCAGATCTGTTGACTGGGTGTGAGTGTTTGATTGGTTCTGATGCTCTGTCCATCACCACCCTCTTTTGTACCGCTTTGTTCGCCATAAGTTGGCAGGGTATGCTCAGACGTGAGTCCCTTGCTCACTTTGCCACTGGATTCTAGCAAGCCTGGCTGAAGACGGCTGAAATGCCAGAAACCGGTCCTAGGAAGCTTGTTTCCGGTCCAGGGAAGGCATGGCTTGGCAGTTCGGGCTGGACTGTTCCCATGAGGCACAGGGTCAGACTGATTTGCATATGGCCATGTCTGAACTGGGGTGGCAGAGTGGGCTAAAGAACGGTGATGGATTAAACCCAGATCTGTTGACTGGGTGTGAGTGTTTGATTGGTTCTGATGCTCTGTCCATCACCACCCTCTTTTGTACCGCTTTGAAAGAGATAGAGCTTCAGATCTTAAGAATTGGGGCACCAACTGTTCCTAATGGTGGCAGCAAAGACCAAGAAATCACCAGGGAATCCAAACCTTACCTGCCAAAGGACATAGTAGCTAGCTATGGGGCGGGTGACGACATCGCCAAGTGGCTAGCAGCCTATGAGGTCTCGTTGAGGGCCCATGGGGTTCCAGTGAAGTATTGGGGAGGAGGATTGTATAGGTACATGCCTCCAGCTGGTAGGGATGCTTTATTGGCCCTCGAAGAGGATGAGCAGACCCACTACCCCACCATGAAACTGGCGCTCATCAGAAAGTTTGGACTAACACCTGAAAAGTACAGACAGAAGTTCAGGGGTAGTCACAAACTGGGCACACAGAATTGGGTGGACTTCCTGGACTATGCAAAGAAGGCACTGGAAGGTTGGATTCAGGGCAGTGAAGTAAGGAACTACGAGGAGCTGTTTGACCTAGTACTGAAGGAACACCTACTCGAGAAATGTTTCCCTGAACTGCGGCAACACCTGGTGGATAGCAAGCTGACCAGTCCCCGGAAGCTTGCTGAGGAGGCGGACATTTGGGCTAGTACCCGGGTGTCCACAAGGGGGACTGGAGGGGATACTCAAAAGGCCGGACAGGGCGCCCCCCAGAAGAAAGAGGGGGGGGAAAAGAAAAAGGAGTTCTCCAAAGGCCCCCAAAATAACTTCCAAGGGAAGGGAACAGGATTCACCTCTAAGGCTAACCCACCCAGAAACCCTAATCCTGGCCAGAGTCAGCAGCCAAGGGTTGTCCATTGCTACGAGTGCGGTGGCGTTGGACACTATAAAGGAGATCCGAAGTGTCAGAAACGATCACCCCCTCCCACTGGAGGAAAGCCCCCCGGAGTAGCTAGTGTAGTGCTCGGGGAGGAGATGCCCTTAACTAAGGGAAGGGAGTGGGCGGGTGTCACTCTAGTGTCCCTGGGAGAACGGGAGATGGTTCCTAAGATCCAGGTGCCCGCAAATACCGCAAAGTATGGGCAGTGGATCACCATCAACGGCCAAAGAGGGGAGGCTCTGAGAGACACAGGAGCCAGTATGACTATGGTGCGTAGCCAGCTGGTGTCTCCAGAGCAGGTAATTCCCGATGTACTCCACCCAGCCGCGATGGCTGACGGCAGAACAGGTCACTATCCCGTGGCCGAGGTTCCCTTTGAATGGGGGGGGGTTGCAGGTTCACTTCGAGTTGCCGTAAGCCCTGCCGTGCCAGTCGATTGTCTGCTGGGCAATGACATGGAGCACAACGCTTGGAAGGAGGTGGAATACCGGACTCACACCGAGATGCTGGGTACACCTGACTGGGCCTGTGTTAGCACAAGGTCCGCGACTACCCGAAGAGGGAGTTCATTCCGGCTGGAGCCTGGAACAAAGGCCCAGCCAGCTGCCAGTCAAGGGAAGAACCGAGGACAGGAGGAGCCTGCCTCGGCGTCTCCACCCCGTAGGACGGATAGGCCACCGGAGGTGGTGGACCAGGAGTCTGCGGAGGGGGACGTTACCCACCTGGAGGACCTACCCATCCCGGCCGAGTGGCACGTGGAGGGAGGCCCGTCCAGGGAGGAATTCTGCCAGGGCCAGAGGGAGTGCCCTACCCTTGAGGGGCTGAGGCGACAGGCCGAAGCCCAGGCAGCAGGGAACGTTGAAGGGAACTACAGTGTTTACTGGGAGGATGGCCTCCTCTACAGTGAACCCAAGGCACCCCTACATGGATCGTCACGAGCCTTGGTAGTTCCTCAACGTTATCGAGCCTTCCTTCTGGAGTTGGCTCACGAGATACCATTGGCAGGACACCTGGGGCAAGACAAGACCTTCGCCCGTCTTGTCCCACACTTTTATTGGCCTCAGATGAAAGTGTCGTCCGATACCTACTGCCGGACATGTGTGTCTTGCCAAGCCAGTGGGAAAACAGGGGTGAAGCTGAAAGCTCCCCTGGAACCACTTCCTGTCGTTAGCACCCCCTTTGAAAGGGTGGGCATCGACATTGTGGGTCCATTAGATCCACCAACTACAGCTGGTCACAGGTTCATCCTGGTTCTGGTGGATCATGCCACACGGTACCCAGAGGCAATACCTCTGAGGACCATAACAGCACCTGTTGTGGCTAGGGCCCTGATGGGAATCTTTACCCGAGTGGGTTTTCCCAAGGAAGTTGTGTCCGACAGGGGGACCAACTTCATGTCAGCATATATGCGGGCAATGTGGAAGGAGTGTGGAGTGACCTACCGGTTCACGACTCCTTACCACCCCCAGACCAATGGTCTGGTGGAGAGGTTTAATAAAACCTTGAAAGGCATGATCAGAAGTCTGCCTGAAAGCCTGCGGAGGAAATGGGACGTCCTCCTACCCTGTTTACTTTTTTCTTACAGGGAAGTGCCACAGAAGGGAGTGGGCTTCAGCCCCTTCGAGCTTCTGTATGGGCACCCTGTACGTGGACCTCTCAACCTGGTGAGAGACGGATGGGAAAGAACTCCCAGAAAGCTTCCCCAGGATGTGGTGAGCTACATGCTGGCCTTCCGGAGCCAAATGGCTAAGTTGTGGAAGCAAGCTTCTGACAACTTGGAAGCCAGCCAAGCAGTAATGAAGGCGTGGTATGACCACAACGCTCACCCGGTGGAGTTGGAGCCTGGCCAGAAGGTGTGGGTGATCGAACCAGGAGAGCTTAGTGCCCTCCAGGATCGCTGGTCAGGACCCTTTGAGGTGTTGGAGAAGAAGGGTAAGGCTACCTACTTGGTGGACCTGAAGACCCCTCGTCAGCCCCTGCGGGTGCTGCATGCCAACCGCCTCAAACCCCACCACGAGAGGCCCGAAGTCATCTTGATGATGGTGACTGACGGAGGAGAGGACGTGGAAAGCGAGCCTCTCCCTGATCTGTTTGCGTCTCAGGAAAAGGATGGGTCGGTGGAGGGAGTGATTCTCTCCCCATCTCTAACTCCTGAACAGCAGGAGGACTGTCGCCAGGTCCTGGGGCAGTACTCCTCGTTGTTCTCCCTTGTCCCGGGTAGGACTCACCTGTGCGTCCATGACGTGGACACAGGAGACAGCCCACCTGTGAAGTCCAAGATCTACCGGATGTCAGACAAGGTGAAGGCCAGCATTCATAGTGAAGTCACTAAGATGCTGGAGCTAGGAGTGATTGAACCTTCTAGCAGCCCCTGGTCTAGTCCGGTGGTGTTAGTACCGAAAGCTGCACCACCGGGTGCCCAACCAGAACTGAGGTTCTGTGTGGACTACCGGGGACTGAATTCAGTGACAAAAACTGATGCTCATCCGATCCCTAGGGCGGATGAATTGATTGACCGGCTGGGAGCTGCCCAATATCTAAGTACCTTTGACCTTACTTCGGGGTACTGGCAGATCTCTTTGACTGATGGAGCAAGGGAAAGGTCAGCCTTCTCCACGCCCAATGGCCACTACCAGTTCTGTGTGATGCCCTTTGGGCTCAAGAACGCACCTGCCACGTTTCAGCGCCTGGTAAACCAGATCCTCACCGGGATGGAGAGTTTCTCTGCTGCTTATCTGGATGACATAGCCGTCTTCAGTAACAGCTGGGAGGATCACTTGCGTCACCTGCAAGCTGTTCTCCAGGCCCTGAGACAAGCTGGATTGACGATCAAGGCCAGCAAGTGCCAGATCGGGCAGGGGTCGGTAGTGTACCTTGGACACTTGGTGGGTAGGGGAACGGTGCAACCCCTCCAGGCGAAGATCGAGGCCATCATGGCCTGGGAACCCCCCAAGACACAGACTGAGGTCCGAGCATTTTTGGGCCTCACGGGATATTACCGCCGCTTCGTGAAGGGGTACGGTACCATCGTAGCCCCCCTCACGGAGCTCACGTCCAAGAAACAACCTCGACGGGTAGTCTGGACGGAGGCTTGTCAGCAAGCCTTTGAGAAATTGAAGAAAGCCATGTGCGAGGCCCCGGTCTTAAGGGCCCCAGACTTTTCCAGGAAGTTCATTGTCCAGACAGATGCATCAGAACATGGCATTGGGGCAGTGTTATCGCAACTCAACGAAGAGGGCCTGGATCAACCCGTGGTCCTCCTATCCAGGAGACTACTTCCCAGGGAACAGAAGTGGAGTGCAATAGAGCGTGAAGCCTTTGCAGTGGTATGGGCTCTGAAGAAGTTGCGGCCATACCTGTTTGGCTCGCACTTCCTGGTTCAGACCGACCACAGACCCCTTCGTTGGCTGATGCAAATGAAGGGGGAGAATCCCAAGTTGTTGAGGTGGTCTATTTCCCTACAGGGAATGGACTTTCAGGTGGAACATCGGCCTGGAGTGGACCACGCCAATGCAGACGGTCCCTCAAGGTATTTCCGCCTTAGTGATGAGAACTCCCAAGGGGTTGGGTAGCTCTCCCCACTTTCAGCTGGGGGGGACGCGTGTTAGACCTGTCAGCCCTTTGGGTGGTCCCTCCTCATCATTATTTATTTTGTCCCACTTTTGCCTCAAACCCTGTTTGAATTTTTCCTTTTTGGGAACCACCAGACTTTTTCGTGTTGCTACAGATTCAGGGAGCCATTTTAGCTACCCCTGAAACTTCTGTCTGAGGGCCTGAAGCACAAAATGGTGGCCACCTGTGACATCACCAGCATCCACTGGAACCTACCAGCACCTTCCAGAACATTCCAGGAGATTCCAGAACCCTGTGACCGTTGGAGGCGGTTTAGAATGTTGGGAGGTTAAGTCAGAGGGTTGGCAGTTGGAGCTGGCAGTTGGCACCTGACTGGTGAAGGGAGAGGAGCACAACAGTGAAGGAGGAAGGAGTGAAGCAGCAGGGGTGGAAACTTGTGCCTGGAGTGGGGTCCATAAACCCACCCTTGATACTTGTCCCTACTGATGGATCCCAGCCTATAGCCCTGTGTGGGAAGAAGACAGAAGAAACTTATCCTAAGGACCTGGACAGCAGGAACAGGCCTTAGAACCAAGAAAACAGCAAGATTCTGACCTGAGAACTGGTTTCCCTGGAGTCCGGCGTCGAGTAGCCTGAAGACCTGGAGCCCGAGGTGGAGAAGCGGCGCTGACTGAAGTAGCAGACGTCGTACCCGGAGCCGCCTGAGGTCGTGAGAGGGCGCCGACGGAGGTCGTGAGGAATACCAGAGGTCGAGGAGGAAGTGAACCGAGGTCGAGCGAGCAGCGTCATCGGAGGAGTGAAGTCCGCCCTCCGGAGTCGTCGGAGACCGAGGTAGAGGAGCACCGGAGGTCGGGAGTGAGGATCGCACTCCGGAGTCGCCCGGAGCCTGTGAGGAGGAGCACCGGAGGTCGGGGGTGAGGATCGCACCCCGGAGTCGCCGGAAGTCGACATCGAGGCCAGGCCGGCCGACGTCATCGGAGCCGAGAGCGCCATCGGACCGGAGCCGCCCGAAGTCGACATCGTGAAGAGACTGCCCGACGCCGTCGAATCGGAGGTCGAGATCGAACCGAGGCCACCGACATCGGACCGGAACCGCCTGCCGGCGTCGTCAAAGAACTGACATTGTGCCGAGGCCGCCGAGACCGAACCGGAACCGCCTCACGGCGTCGACACGACTCCAGCGGCGTCGGAACATCAGAAAAAGGGCAGTAAGTGGAGTAGAGGGCGCCTAAGGCCCTGTGGAGACCTGAGAGACTGCTCTAAGGGGCTAGGGAGGTGCTGAAACCAACCTGACTGTGCAAGGGGTGAACTGGGACTAACCTAGAGAGGTTGTGTGGAGAGAGAAAGCCAGGGCACTGGTATTCCCCCCTTTGATCTACCTCAGCTTAGGCCTCAGCCAGGGAGTAGCCCCCCTCAAGCCTTCCACAACCCTACAAGCTGTGCCTGGGCCAAATCTGCCCTTAAGAATTGAAGTGTCATCTGATTACATGAGTGTTGCTGTATACTTTTAATTATTTATTGGGGATACTGTATTTATTGAGTTTTTACCTATTTATTGCTTCACTATATTTATAGGTCCACAGGACTTGTTGGTGTACAATATTTATCGGTACAGTATTTATTGCCTCAAAGTATTTAATTGTCTGTATATATTGCACTTGTATTTATGCCCTGTTATTTATGATCACCCCTATTTATTTCATCAAACAGCCAATATTTATTTGACCTGCACTAATTGAAACTTGTATATTGTGATTGACCTATTTATTTTTCCAATCAGCAACTAAGAGAAAAAGATAAAGAAAGAATATTTTCATAATTTTTACGGTGTAGAGTCGTTTTTGGAACGGATGCACGCATGGTTCTTGTATGGGTATATTGTATGCTTAGCACTGCGCCTGTTTCCTGACCACTCGAGCCAAGCTACCACAGTGTGTTCGGGGAGTCCACCACCACCCTGCGGAGTGGGAGTGGACGTTTCCAACAGGCACCCTTTGTCAGAGCAATCTGCCAGTGCCCTGATGTCAAATCAAAATTACTAGTGAATCTGTCAGCGTCAGTCGATGAGCTCATCAGCTCTGGGGATTAGGTTTGCGTCAGTCCTGGAGATGGAACTGAGTGCTTGATATTCCATGCAGAACCAGAGTCATGGTGTGGTGACCAGTGGGGCAGCCTTTGGTACCAACACCACAGAGCTGGACCAGGGGCTATTGAGGGATCAATCACCCCTAATGCCAACATCTTGGAGACTTCCTCCTTGATGCTGGCTCTTGCCCTGTCTGACAACCTGTACATTTAGTTGGTGAAAGGTGGACTGTCTCCAGTGTCAACTTCATGGACTCACAGATGTGTGAGTCCGGAGTTAAATAAAAACAGTTAGGCAAACTGTCCCAACAACTGGTAACAGTCACCTTGCTGTTCTGGGGTCAGGGTTGAAGAGAGGTTGACACCCTCTACTGACCCATTGTGTTACTGTGCAGAGAGGAGGTCAGGGAGAGGTTCACTCTCCTCTTCCACTACCTAAGCTGCCATAAGGAGCATGCTCACTTCAGACCTCTCAAAGCGAGGCTTAAGCTTGTCTACATGGAGCACCCTTAGGGTTTCCTAGGGGTCTGGTGGTCCACCAGGTAGCTTGCTCCAAAACCTCCTTGACAAGGCTCAGAGTTACCCTAACAGGTGGGCCTTAGAGGAGTTCAAAGGGGTTGAACCCTTTTTCTTACTGTGGCATCTCCCTGTTTGACTGCCGATCCAGGATACATCACAAAGACTGCAGTGTTACTGCTTTTTCAAGATGACTCTTCATTTCCATTCTCAATAAAGGAGAAACATGCCTTTTTACAATGCATGCATTTCGTTTCCTTCCAGTAAGCAAATTCTTTATTACCCGTGACACCGCATTTCAACATAGCATAAACACAATATTGAAACTGGTAGACACCCAACTGTCTCTTTGTTAAATTTTGTAAACTTTATTTGGTTATTACTTGTATGATAGTCATTCATGTTCAAATTCTCATATTCTCTCTCTGCCTTTTTAATCTGTTGGATCTTTCTGTGACTTTTGGTGAGGTTAAACACGCTAGCCTATCAAAGATTCTTGATGACAGAGTAAGTTTGAGAAGGACTAATCTAAGACGGTTTGCTTCTGAAGCTGATAAAATTTGTCAAATCTTGAACTCCAACTCCAAACCTTTGCCTCTCCAACAGGATGTATCTCAAGGCTCAATAATCTTTCTAGCCCAATTGAATTTTTATGTAAAACCCCTGCACCTTCCCAACTTCTCTTACCACTTGTATACAGATGACATACAGTTTTCCCTGAAAATAGTTTCCCCAACGAACAAAGTTCTGGATTCTAAGATTTGTGTGGTAATTTAATCATGGATAACCCGTAGCAGATTGATGTTGGCACATTATTACCACAAATTCAATGAATTTGGCGAATTTCTGGTTTGCGTTTTGAATCTGCAAATGTGCAAAATAAAATTATTTGCAATTTGTTTATGTCGGGAGAAAATTATTTTTCTCGATCTGCATGGATTGCAAATCTGTGTAAAGCGATCCCATGTTTTTAGTACATTGTGGCAGGTCAAGGAAGTTCTGACACAATATCCGATATATCCAAAGGGTATATAGTGTTTTTTGTTCACAAGTTTGGGATAAGTGGTTGTTTGCAACACAGGAAAAATGAAATATTTGCGTAAGCTTCCCCCGAAGTAGTCTGTGCCTCACCAAACTTTTCCCAAAGTTTTGAGCTAGGGAAAAGGGAAGAGATTAATGCTGCCCACACCTGATAACCTGATACCCCATGAGAGACGCAACACAGGCTATATCTTTGAGCTATGATGATCGGCAAAAATTAGCTTGCAGTACCACTACTGCATCCTTTAGTGGAGACAGCTACTACTGTCAGCTCCTTGTGTATATATGCAAAACACTTATGACATAATTCCCACCAAATCTGGAATACTTACTTTAGACTAGACTGTCTTCAGGAGACCATTGTTGATAGTGACTCAGTGCCTCTCTCTGGGTGTTCACTGGCTTTCAAATATAACAAATCTGCAAATCTGCTCTTATATACTGCAGTAATGATGTGCACAACAGTCTAGTAGATCCATAAAAAAGGAGAAAAGCTGAAGAAATGTGTAGTTTTAATGAAGTAGAGCTATAGCCAGGAACCGCCAATGGACAGAAACCAACTGACAACAATCTTGCACCTTCCAGCCTCCTATCATAGTGTGTTGTGATGACACAGGAATGTTCTGTGATACAAAGGTCCATCACAGGATCTAGTCACAACAGGTACTTTTCACTCATTTTCACAACTCTACTCCAAATGATTTAATTTGACTCCCTCTGCTTGCTGTGTCTCCTTCTCTCTTTTGTATCTCTCTTTCTGTCTTCTGCTCTGCTTTTTTCTCCACATCACTGATCTTCTGCCACTCCACTTTGCCCTCCATCTTGCTGTTGTGCTGCTCCGTGACACCCTCCACATTGCTGTTCTCTTCCCTCTTGTTTTTATAGCTGATGCTATTGAAGGTCAGCGTACGTAATAGCAAGGTTGCACGGCAAGGGAGTACCCAGAAAGATAAAATGCCCCCCACTTGAAATAGCTCTAATCACAATGAGACTGCAAAGAAAGCAAACACACCCTTCTTAAAAGAGTTTCTTCCAACTTTTCACCATCCTTCCATCAATTATTCTTTCTATCCATTCATCCATCCATCCCTACAACTTTCAATCCATTAACCAGTTGCCTTGTCCAGCTATACATTTTCTGCCCATTCATACAGCCATCCATCCTTCTTTTCATAGATGTATCCATCTTTTCCCATATCCACCCAACAATATATTTATACATCCATCAGTCATTTCCCAATCCATCCATTCACTCCTTTTCTTCTGTCCATTCTTCTGCCCCTCCATCATTCACAATTTCACCTTTCAATCCTTCCTGCTCTTCCTCCCAACATTTCAGCCTTCCATCTATCCATCCTTTCAGCCTTCCACCCATTATTTAACCCTATCACATTTTTTCTTCTTTCCTTTCATGTTTTCTTCCTTCCTGCCTGTGACCCTTCCTTCCTCCTCCTGTTTTTCAGGTCTCGCCTAGCGTTGCAGCGCGAATGGGCTGCCATCGCTTTGCGAGGCATGCAGTATACACTATAGTGTGGAATCTTCGTGGAAGTTCCGCCCACTCTTCGGCCCATCTTCTTCATTGGCTTAGGTTATAAATGATGCCTTCCGATTGGTTTTAAACCTGTTAGTCCCTCCCCATGACAGCCATGTCAGTCATTTGTATCCTTCCATGGTTATTGGCCCCTTTACTGCTCAGACTACTTTCTTACCGTCCCTCCCTCACCACAGTGCGTGATTTCTTGGGGCCCCATGCCACCCTCCCCCGCACTCCTGGTCATGCTGGTGCCTTCTCACACCCGCCAGCACTCCCATTTTCAATTGTAAGTCACACTCCACTACCCTCCCACCCAGCCCAGCCCCGCCCCGCCTCACCGTCCCACAGCGTTACCTGTACGAGCCGCTACTGGACTTGGCATACAGGCACCCCCAACACAAGCGGGTATTGGGAAAAAAGGCACCATTTTATGTTGAAAAGGTTTCTAAATGAGGGGTTCGTGGCTGGAATCAGAATGCCTTCATTTGATATTTTGCCCTTCGCCCATGTGGGCATCGAAAATGGGATCAATGACACCAAGTCAAGTTTCTTAATCAACAAAGCTGTTCTGCAGCTTATGGCTAAACTGTAACAGCACACTTCAGACAGTGTAGTAAAGGGGTTTACTGAACACACTGTTCATCCTTATGTCTCAATGCAAAACACAGTATCGAAATTCCTAATTTTTATCTAGGAGATTTTTCAAGGATGTCCAAAAAAGGTGCACGAGGGCTGTATCCATGCCGAATTTCCAGGATATCAGTATGAAGTCTAGCAAACAGTCAGAATAAAAGGAATCGTGCTTGCTGATATCATCTTTTGGAGTAGTCTGTATCCCTAGAGACGGGGATAAATAACCACGGGGTATGATACGGAGTCCACCGGGGAGCCTCAGAGGTCAAACCTCTAGGAGCACTATTAAATAACCAGGGAGTCCACTATGGAACCCACACCTGAGGGCCAGAGGCCCTGCCCTACTCCTTCGTCACACATCTACATAATGGAAGAGTACTACATGGAGTGCTCCTGACAGCTACAGAGGCCCAAGCCCTGGAGGCAGCGTATAAGCCATCAGGGTATGTATGAGTACCGTACTGTGCTTTGGAGCTCACACTGCAGTGTTGCTGGTGAAGCACACTGAATACAAGAGGTCCGTCCAGCAGTGAAAGTCATGTACTCCAAGAGTCTAGGCGGTGTCATGGATGCTACGGTGGTCCACGTCCGCCAGTGACCGTGGCTCTGTTCCGTAAGTGCATATTTCTGATGCATCTTCCTTGTAACTAAGCTGCTGTCTCCTACACAGCCCTTCAGCTTTTCCAAGTCATGCTCTTTCTACGCTCCCTCCGCTTCCTCCGCCCTACAAGATAACTCAGTGTCATCTGCAGGCAGCCATTACTTCAATTCAGCTCCTCTGCATTGTCACTTAAGGATTCATTAAACCGTCGCCAACTACAGGGAGATCCCTGTGGCGCCTTACTTGTCACCTTGTTTTCCTTATTATTAACAGTGTTTACCATCACTCCCCAAGTGCTTTCGCAGAGTCAGCTGTAGCCCAATTTAACAAAGTAAGAATATAGTAATTTATTGCTTGCTTTCTACCTCGCGCCTCCACAGAGTTTCCTGTTTTGAAGCACTGTAAATGAGAGTGGTCATTGCCACACTTGCCAGTCATACTCCGGTTAATGGTCTCATGAAGATGAATAGTCAAGTTTAGCCTGCGGGGGTTCAAAACTATGACATGGACATAAAGCTCGGCAGTGAGGGCTTAAGTCATTGGCCTATCTTACCAACATGGCTCCCATCCATTGACTGCTCAACTGATTTATAAGTCACCCTGTGCTTTACTGTGTAAGTATGAAGATGACAACACACACCCTGTATTAAATGACTCCAAACAAAAGGTGTTGTCTACTGCACCATGTGATACACTACCAAACAAACAGCATCTACAGTACTCATTGGCCTGGTATTCCAAGGATGTCCTACAAGCAGTTCAGTTCCACCCTGGCACCAAAATGTTCAACTAATTGATGCTGTATTTCGCCATGATAATCCTCCATGTATATTTGTCTAAGACTAGCCAAGTATAGTAAGTAGTGCTGCAGTAAATTAAATTACAACGATGCCTGTCAGAAGGCTTACATGTGTCTGCTCTGTGTTCTGATGAATAGATTCCTCTTTCTGTGCTGTTAGGCAGGCTTACAGCATCAGAGCTCTGAAAGCCTTTGCTGAGGCCTTTTTTCACAAGAAAGTACAATTGATCAGTGCCAGTCTCCCAAAATTGCTGTGAAATCTGTAACCATGGTGATTGGTTAAAAATGATGTCCGATGCTGTAAAGGTGCACCTTCTACAATTTTATGGAGCATGAGAATAAAGCCTGGCACTTAGTCCTGTGAGCAGGTGAACAAGGCCTGGTACTTAAGATCTTCGAGGAACGATCATATGTCTGTGCCAAGAAACCGTGATGGCTGATCTCGCAGTAGTCCTAGAATGCTCCTGGGTGTACTGGTGTAGCCTTCTATAATGCTGATATTAGACCCATACAAAGGAGTATTTCCACCAGCTTGTTTTTGGGCATGAGATGGCATGCCTCCTAGTCTAAATACTACTCCAAGCTGAATGTGAAAGTTCTTCAGATCCTCGGCTGGTGGTCTTGTCTGTCATGTCAAAAGCAAGATAATGACCTGTACATAGCAGCGTCTAGAGAAAAGCTAGGTTCCTAGAGCAATATGAATGCTATAATGTGAAGGGATGATCCTAACAGTGGTTGAAATATTTTTTCCCAGTTTTGCTGCCAGGTTGGAAAAAAATGTCTTTCAAATCTTATTCAACAGATATCTCAAGCGATGGTCAAGTCTTTATTTTAAGTCGTACGATTCCTTGAAGATAGTGGACAAATTTGCATATTGCTAAAGTCTCAGTGATCCGTGTTGTAGAACATTTCTGTGCATAAGGCAGAGTCATTTGAATTTTATTCAGTCTGTTTTCTTTAATCAGTTAAAGCTCTTTGATCCTGAGATACAAATTGGAATGTGAAAGCCTGACATTTACCCTGACTTATAACACAGTGCCATTCATGCTTTAAATAAGATTCTAATACATGCTAGCATATGTGTGTCTCGGCGCAGTGAAGCGTTGCATTAAACATTGACCCAATAAGAACATGTGCATAAATTGATGGGATGAGATGAATGATCTTCTTCATAAATGAGAGCAGGTATTCTTGGTCAGGCTTTACGTCAACATAACATGATCAATTATATTGACTGACAAGAAAATTGTATCCCAAATGTCACCTACAAAAACATCGTAAAATTGGATGAAGATTTTTTAATATTGACTCCAGTGGGGTTTTATTTTTGAAAATGATAATTAGAGCAGCATATTTCTTTCAGGCGGTATCTTGGTTGCTATATTCTGGTAACATATTTGTGGCCATTTATTTAAGCTTATCTGCCAGAGTTAGATGCTTATCTAGCAATTCCCCCAGTTTTTTTCGCTATTGTTTCTACTCTACACACACTTTTGCATCCACTTCTGGAGAATAAGACAGAATGAGACCAAAATGGTATCCATTATTAAGTCTCCATCCTAGTGACACAATGGAGGTGATACTGTGTATCCTCCTTGTTGCCTGAGCAGACATATTTATAAATTAGAATTCTCAATTTTCTTGCACAATCAGCTCTACATCATTCCTTTGTTGAACTCTCTTCTGTCCAGGTCAGACAACACAGTCAATAGGTCAGGCTACAAGCTTGACTTGTACAGGGGTGGCAAGTGGTAGAGTCATGAGACCGGGGTCTAATTCTGTCTATGTCATTTTAGATATTTGATATACTGCGGACGTATCTCCAAGGGTCAGTGGAGCCTGTTACACAGAAGACATTTTTACATTGTCGCAGAAGCTTCTCAAAGATCACATGTTCAGGGTGGACTATAGAACATCAGAATTCGAGATCCAAAAAGCAATGAGGACATAATTGGCTACATATGATTGAGCGAGTACTAGGCAACACACTGTTTAGGTGTGTGTTCTTCTACATATTTACATTATTCTGCATTTACAATTTGAGGCACAAAGTGATTAGGAGATTTGCTCAGATGTGAGATGTTGTTGGTCAAGTGCTGACTCTGAGTTTAGAATCCAGGTCTCTGTATTTCGGGGTCCTCAATATAGCCCCAAGATAATATTGTTTGATGCTGGTCAAATCACTCCCCTCCCCCCCTTAACTCTGTTCTGTTACTTCCAAATTTGGACGTGGTTGCACACAGGTTGATTACTGGTACTGAGCAGTCAGAATACAACAAAATATGACTCTGCACATAGAAGCTGCAGCGAGGCGAATAGCACGCCTCACCAGCTCCTGTGGTCCGTGGTTTTCAGCTTGGAGAAGGGAATTTCGGCCACCACCAATCTTACTTTTTTGCATTTTTAAGACGCATTTCTCTTCTGTTTCTTATGGATAGTCAACTCTGCACTATGCTTTCAGTATGAAGTGCTTCGTAATCCCACTAGGCTCATGAAAAGACATTGTAAACCTTTACATAAATACAACAGTAAACCTTTACTAGGGAAATGCATTGAGGGAACTGAGATAAAGTACTGAGTAATAAAACACGATGAGTTTGGTGTATGAGTTCAGATTATGACAGCTATAAAATCCATTCGTCATGTACAAGTGCATCAATTTCCATGACAGGCGCAGTGGAGAGACAGTTTGGTCCTGTCATGATCCAACACAGAAAGCATGCGTACTTAGAAGTGCATATGTTCAAATTGGACTTTTGACACTAGTGACAAGCGCCTCCTAAACCGTGCTGAAATTGTAAATGCCTCCAAAAAGTATTTCTAGCACAGACACGGGTTGCCAAAGTCAGATCCGAGCGTTCGAGAGATCTGATGTAAGGATGTGTGGAAGAAAAGTAAACTGGCGTGGTTTCAGGGGAATGCAACATCACTATAAAGCACCTCAGGGAGTTAAGCCTTTTAAGAGCACTATGTTCTGTTCTTTTGCGCATTGCAAGACTGTTATCTTCCTAAATTAACAACAGTATACTTTGGCTCATTTTGACGAATCTTCACGAAACTTTCCAAAAAAAGTGTCATCAACCTCATCTCCTTAATGGAAAGTTTTGGATGATCCGCAAAGAGGAGGCCAAGAAAAAGTGGGTGCAGGGTCCCGAAACAGGTTATCCCATGCAGTTTTCCATAGGAAAATCAGTCACAGCTACACTCAAAATGGCTGAAAGGAATTACCCCAAATTTGGTAGAAAGCTAGACCCTGATCTAGAAAGTGTGCGTTTTGTGATTTGATGTAAAACAATTTGGTAGTTTTTGACAAATTAAGGCTCAAAATGTATGTATATTTCACACCTGTGAGGATCCGTGATGGATCCACAAGCTCAAGCACATGTTGTGATTGGCTGGCCACAACCTGAAGGAAAAGTTGCAGCCGCCATCTTAGGACTTAGGGACCTGATGGTTGGGTCCTGCTCATGTTGATGGGCATCTTTATGTGAAAAAAAAGCATAGAAGTTCACTCAAAAAACAAAGTTTAAGATGACATCACAGCTAGCAATTGCTATAAAAGCATATTTTACATTGTGTTGAAAACTTACAAATTCACTGAAAAAAAGAAAAGGTTAGGAGACATTATAGTTAGGTGAAAATGTCAGTTAAACATAACATTTTAAACTAACAAGACCACTGAAATTCACCGGCTATAGTTATCTCAAGTAACTATAGCTTGTGCCCTAAAGTAATTATAATTTGTGCTCTCGCCATGCACTGCTTCTACCCTTGCATACTACATCACCCATGACATGTTCTATGACTGCATTGGTAAGATCCCTAATGGCATCTGAAATGACACCATTGGTAATGCGCATGGTGAGGGCTTGAGTGACATTTTCACCTAACTATAATGTACCTTTAACCATTGTTTTTTCTGTTAATATTATATATATATATATATATATATATATATATATATATATATATATATATATATATATTACCTACTGGCGATAGCCAGTAGGTAGTTATAGTTAGGACCACGTTTCCATAGGAAAACCTCAACATTCTATTTTGAATAACTTTGGCGCCGGTCGACGAATCCTCGCGAATTTCTCAAAATAGGTGGGGCGCTACGCTCCGCTCCTACCCTGAAAGTCTCGGGGGGATTCGTCAAGCGGGGGCTGAGATAAAAGGGGGGTCCCAAAACGCGTTTTTCCCATGCATTTTTCCATAGGACCTTTAGAACGAGCTACAGCCCGAATGGCTGAACAGAATTACTCAAAATTTGGCAGAGAGGTAGTCCCTAGGTCAAGGAAGTGCCTTTTGTAGGTTTGGTGTAAATCTGTTCAGTAGATTCTGAGAAAATAGCCTTTAAATCAATATATATATCTGAGCCAGCTTACGGTACGCTTACCGTACGCTTACGGTAAGCGTACGGTGGCGTGCGCGAGCGCGATTCTGATTGGCTCTTAGATCTTAGTAAACATTCGAATCGGCCGAAACCAGGAAGCGGCGGCCGCCATTTTGTCTCTCGCACTGAGAGAGATTTTTAAAATCGGAAGCCCAAAAACATGTAAAGGGGCTGTTTTGACAACTCCCTCCCACATAGTCATGTGGAGGGAGTCCCCAAACATCCCCCAAGTGCAAAAACGGTTTTATTTTTTTTTCGGCAATTTCACGGGGTACGCTTACCGTACGCTTACGGTAAGCGTACGGTAAAAAAATAAAAATAAAAAAAACACTATCACACTTACCCCACCCCCTGTGCTTTTGGTGGCCGAAGGCCACCAAATGTGCTGGGCTTATTACAATGGAAAAAAACACTATCCACACTTACCCCACCCCCTGTGCTTTTGGTGGCCGTAGGCCACCAAATGTACAGGGCTTATTATAAGGGAAAAAAACTTAGCATTTAAAAAACCGTACTAATTCACTGAAAAAACCATAGGTTTCACACACGTTATAGTTAGGAATTAGCATTTAAAAAACCTTGCAAATTCACTGAAAAAACCATAGGTTTCACACATGTTATAGTTAGTGGAAATTTTACTGATAAAAAACCAATGAAATTGCCCCGTTATAGTTAGCGCAGGCAACTATAACTCACGCGACCGCAATCCTCTGCTGATGACATATGTGTCTTTATGAAAAAAAAATATTTGTAATATATGTATAGCTAAAAATGTATGGAAGAAGACATGGGCAAATAAGTGTCTAAATACAGTATTAGCATCAGCAGAGGATTGCGGTCGCGTGAGTTATAGTTGCCTGCGCTAACTATAACGGGGCAATTTCATTGGTTTTTTATCAGTAAAATTTCCACTAACTATAACATGTGTGAAACCTATGGTTTTTTCAGTGAATATATATATATATATATATATATATTCACTGAAAAAAAACATAGGTTTCAGAGACGTTATAGTTAGAAATTAGCATTTAAAAAACCTTAGAAATTCACAGAAAAAACCATAGGTTTCAGGGGTATTATAGTTAGCTGCCCATTTCACTCGTACAAAACCATAGAAATTCCTCCGTTATAGTTAGTTCTGCTAACTATAACTCACGCGCCCGCAATGCACTGCTGATGATGTCACATATTGCATCATTCATGACATGGTCAGTGACATCACTGATGACATCACTGATGACATCTCAAATGACATCACTGATGACATCACTGATGACATCATCCACTGAATGTGGTTTAGTTTGAAATTTAAATATGTATTATATATATACCAATCTGTATTGAAGATTGAGTGGATATATAACTGTCTGGATGGAGGATTTAGTAGCTGTCTGACTGTCTTTTTAAGTGAATAATTAAAAGTGTCTCACTTAATACATAGATTAGTAACTAAACTATGTGAATGTGTGCAGCACTGTCTCTGTTGTTGTATAACATGCTGCCTCAGTTGGTCACTAACTACATGATTGATTGATTGATGTGGAACTTGTATAGCGCAACTATCGCCCTACGGGCATCCTGGCGCTTAGACTGATGGTCCAATATCAAGGGTGACAGAGGACGAGATAGAGAACCTGCCACGATTAAGCTTTGGGATATAGCCAGGTTTTGAGTCCCTTGCGGAATTCTAATAGGGAATTGCACTGTCTCAAGTTCAATGGGAGCTTGTTCCACATACCGGAAGCAACTATGCTGAAAGCCCTTCCACCTACCCTAGAGCGCTTAAATCTCGGGACTACCAGTAAGCCGGCTGTAGAAGATCGAAGTTGCCTGATTGGTGAGTGACGAACGAACTTGTCCTGTAGAGGGGCTGGGCCGAGTCCATGCACTGCTCTGAATGTCAGACACAAGGACTTAAAAAAGACCCTTTCCTTAACCGGAAGCCAGTGTAAGTCCCTCAATGCTCTGGTGGCCGAAGAGCTGCGTCGCCTAGCGAGCACTAATTTGGCTGCTGCTCACTGGATCCTTTGCAGTCCATGGAAGATATACTGCGGGGCCCCCAGATACAGGGAGTTGCAGTAGTCAAGCCTGCTTAATACCGTGCTGCGTACCACTGTAGCCCGTGACTCCCTTGGAAGCAGAGGTAGAAAACTCCGGAGCAGCCGCAGCAGGGCAAAGCAGACATTGGCGGTCTTGCTGGCCTGGGATACCATCTGGAGGTCGTCATCAAAGATCACCCCGAGATTACGTACCTTCCTGACCGGTGTAAGTGGTCCTTCCTCAGGAGAGAGACAGAATTCGGGAGGGAGGTGTTTAAGGATCCTGGATGGCGAGCAGAAGACCACTTCGGTTTTGCCACTATTAAACTGAAGAGAATTCCTTCTGAGCCAGTCCGTGGTCTGGTTCATGCATTGTTGAAATTGGTCCATGGATAGTGCGTCATCCCCTTCTAAGGAGAAGGCCAGCTGCGTGTCGTCAGCGTAGTTCACCAGGCTGACTCCAAAAGATTTGATTAGCGGAAACAGGGGCCGCAGGCAGATGTTAAAAAGGATGGGACTCATTGCAGATCCCTGCGGCACTCCGTACGCAACTGGAGACCTGCTGGAGGAGAAAGGTGTCAAGGTGACTACCTGCTGTCTACCTTCTAGGTAGGATTGAAACCATTGCAGTGCTCTACCTTTGACACCTATCTGCCTTAGTCTCTCCACCAGGACTGGGTGGCTCACCGTATTGAAAGCTGCCGACATATCGAGAAGCACTAGAATCATGGCATTCCCGTTGTCGGCACGCATTCGAAGATGGTCCAACATAGTAGTCAGAGCCGTTTCGGTTCCGTGGCCAGGACGGAAGCCAAACTGATCCCTGTCTAGCAGAAGGTTCTCCTCCAAGAACTGGGACAAAGTCCTGCTTACTGACTTTTCGAGGATTTTCACCGGATAAGGCAAAAGGGAGATGGGGCTGAAATTAGCTGGTACCAGAGGGTCCAGATTCGGTTTCTTGATCAGTGGGGTTACCACTGCTAATTTCCAGCAGTCTGGTACAGATCCAACCATCAGGGACTGGTTGCAGATCATCCTCAACCAAGGAAAGGTATTGCACCCATAAAGCTTCCATATTTTGTGGGGGAGAGGGTCTAGGGGAGAGCCAGAAGACACGCTTTCTATCAGGCTGTCAAAAGCCGCCTGGGAGAGTGGTTGAAAGCTGTCTAGGGCCGCAGTCAGTTGTAAATCTCCATCGGCCAGGCTGGTTGTTTCCTCAGGATCATCCTGGGTGTTGTCCTGTAAAGTATTTACAATGTTAGAGATTTTCTCCTGAAAAAAGGAGGCAATATCGTTGCACAGGGCTTGTGAGGGGGTTATTCTATTGTTCATACAGTCTGGGTTAGAGAGGTCTCGGACAATCTTGAAGAGGGCTTTAGTCCCATTTGAGGCCTGTGTGATGGAGTTGGCATAGAAATCTGCCTTGGATCTCAGGATAAGGGCTTTATATTGTAGTTGGATTTGTCTTAGATCTTTTTTATCATCCTCGGTGTAGTTTCTTCTCCATTTCCTCTCTGCTTGCCTGCGAGAGAGTCTGAGTTGATACAGCTTCTCATTGTACCAGGGAGCTGATCTTTTCCCCACCTTCTTTAATGGCTTTATAGGGATAGTTTGATCTAGGAGCTTAATTATATGTCCAGTGAATGATCTGTAATTTTCATCCACGGACTTATTGGAAGAGAAAAGACTGCGTCCAAAGATGTAATTAAGGGGTCGACTTTAGCCAGTTTGGCCCATTCTCTATCCATCCTATAAGAGCACTGCTGGCGAGGCATATTCTTCCGGCAGGGCATCATCATGCTCAGATGTATAAGGAAGTGGTCCGTCCAGTTCAAGGGCATTATATTTAATATCCTTGTTGTGACTGGGTTAGCGAAAACCAGATCCAGGATATGCCCCTTCTGATGAGTAGGGCTGGCCACCAATTGATGGAGGTTCAGGTTAGAACAGGTGTGCAGGAGGTCTCTCAGTTGGCTACCGAGGCCTCCGTCCTCGCTGAGGTTAAAATCACCTAGAACAGCCATGTTGGTGTGGGCAAGTTTTAAGTTGATGATAGTCTCAGCAAGAAGGTGGAATTGAGTAGTCGCGCCCGGGGCCTGTAACATAGCATCCCCGTAAGTAAGTTCCCGCTAGGAGACTGTAGTGAAAAGCCCATAATTTCTATCCCCCCTACCTCGTCGATCTGACAAGGTCTGAAATCTAAGGTATCTTTAAAAATCAGGCCCACTCCTCCTCCTCTACCCGTGCTGCGAGATTTGTGGAGGATTTTATATCCGCTAGGACAGGCCCCGCTCAAGCCAACAGTAGACTCAGCGGTGGCCCATGTTTCTGTAATGAAGAGTGCGTCTAATTCCATGTCTTCCAGGAGGCTGAAGACTTCGGAGGAGTGCTTAACAAGCGAGCGGCTGTTTATTAGGCCGCAGGTAAGACTATCGCCTACTGACTTGTGACCCTTTGGTAGGTTTAGCTGTAGTAGTTGATCTCTACTATATGTCAATCGCCCTAGATGGCTAAGTGGAAGGGCAGCATTTCTGGCGCTGGGAGCGTCCGGGGCACGGACGGGCGCAGACGGGCTTGCCATCGGTGCGCCCGCTGCGCGCGCGCGCTGCGCGCTTGCATTGGGCGACTTAAATAGGTAGTCGACGATGTTCCCCGACCGCTAGAGCGCCTCCCAAATTGGAGACTAGCAGTGGCACAATAGCAAGTTCACACACACAAGATGGCGGTCCTAGAGGGAACGAATGGTCGTCACGCTAAATCAGCGTGTGTAGAAGATTTGTTTATAGTGCAAGTAAGTGGAGGAGCGATGTGGATCACAAATTGTGGGTTCGCTTTCCGTATTTAATAAAACAATCAAGCAAGAATGGAACAAGTAAAACAGCACCTCTCGGCGCTCTGAAGTTTAAAACAGTGTTCACGGCGCGCAATCACACACTCTGTCTCTCGATATTAGCCTCAGTCATCAGGCGTGTGTATATTAGTTATTGATTAGTTGGGTGAGTATTTGTATGGGACACTGAGTTTGTGTGTGGTTGGATGGGGTGTGTGTAACTCTATGCATAGATGTGTGAATGGTTGATTGACTAGGTGTATGGGTTTAAGAGTGCATGTGGAAACAGTTGTTTGGGTGACTGAGTGTATTTATTTGTGTGTTGGTGAGCGAATATATGTTTTAGTTGTACATCTTCAACAAAGTAAAAAAATAAAAGGCATTGTATGTGAGAGTTGGTGTATATAAATAAGTTTGTGTAAGAGTCATTGATTGTGAGAGTAAATATATGAATGAGTGTATAATTGTAATGGTGCTTTTTTAACATATTAACGATGAGTTACTATGTGTTTGAATAAATGAGGTGTCGTTGGATAATTGTGTAAGTGAGTAAATTTAAGTGCGATACATTTTTTTCATGAGTGAGTAGGATGACGTAATAACCGACTAAGATGACTGCTGATGTGTCAATGTCTATATCTGTGTATAAGTGCATTTGATAGTGTTCTATTAATTAATGACTGCATGTATAGATGATTCAGATGTTGAATGTGGGTAGTTGTGTGTGTAGACTTAGGAATCAGTGAGTGGGCATGTAGTAACTGGTATTGGTGTGTCAATGGTTTCAAATATGGTACTCTGTATTTTACAGTGAGTGATGAAAGGTTATACTAGTGTATGATGTGGTGTATCGGATTGTCAATTGGATGATGTCATCAGTGATGTCATTTGAGATGTCATCAGTGATGTCATCAGTGATGTCACTGACCATGTCATGAATGATGCAATATGTGACATCATCAGCAGTGCATTGCGGGCGCGTGAGTTATAGTTAGCAGAACTAACTATAACGGAGGAATTTCTATGGTTTTGTACGAGTGAAATGGGCAGCTAACTATAATACCCCAGAAACCTATGGTTTTTTCTGTGAATTTCTAAGGTTTTTTAAATGCTAATTTCTAACTATAACGTCTCTGAAACCTATGTTTTTTTTCAGTGAATTTCAAAGGTTTTTTAAATGCTAACTTTTAAGTGTGATAGTAGTTATATCTATTTTTTTGTACTGATTTTCTACAGTTTTTTAACTGTTTATTTATAAATATTTTATTCATTAAATAACATTATATATTTTTCTGAAAATTGCAAAAAAACATTTTTTAATTAAAACTGAAATATTGATTAATTTTCTTGTTTTCATTGTTTATTTTAACCCCTTCGCTGCTGCGGACATTCCGCTGCAGCGCTGGGGGGGGCAGGGGGGCAGCGCGGCGGGCCTGTGCTCATGACGGAGCCGCTCCGTCATGAGCCACAGTTGAGCTGTGCTCATGACGGAACGGTTCCGTCATGACTCCGCCCATTTGCGTTGTCGCCCCGCACAGGCGGGGAAACAGCGCCGCGCAGGCGGAGCGGCCGCCGGCAGGATTGTCATGACGGAACCGTTCCGTCATGAGCACACGACAACCGTGGCTCATGACGGAACGGTTCCGTCATGAGCAGGGAAGGGGTTAATATATTTATATCATTTTCGTACTCAAATTGTACACATCACGGTGGGTGCGCACATTCTAGCCGCCATTTTAGAAAAGTCATGAAGGATCCGCGTATGGTGTGCGACGGCTGCGTGTTTTTCAGTTACATCATATACATTTAATATCACGTGATATGCGCGATTGGTATGCGACCAGTCTGCGACTCCTGCTCCCGCGCTTTCGCGACACATGCGCATTACGGTACGAGATGTTTGCGCGCTTGCGGGTCCCACGTGACATATACGTGCTGGGGCGCGCTGGGTGCGCGACTCCCGCAAAAAAAATTATGTTCCAAAATGATATGTATGTGTCTTTAATATACATATTAAGGCAAGAGATTATGTAAGATATTCATCAAAATAATATATTTGTACTTATAAGAAACGTATATTATTTAAAAAAATATTTTCGTGAAGTCGGGTGCGTGCATCGTGAGTGCAGAAAACCAGGTCAGCAGAGCCGCTTTAGAGGGAGAGAACCAGGTCAGCAGAGCTGCTTTAGAGCCAGAGAACCAGGCCAGCAGAGCTGCTTTAGAGCCAGGGAAACAGGTTAGCAGAGCTGCTTGAGAGCCAGAGAACCAGGTCAGCAGAGCTACTCTAGAGCCAGAGAACCAAATCAGCAGAGCTGCTTTAGAGCCATAGAACCAGGTCAGCAGAGCTGCTTTAGAGCCAGAGAACCAGGTCAGTAGAGCTGTTCTAGAGCCTAAGACCCAGGCCAACAGAGCTGCTCTAGAGCCAGAGAACCAGGTCAGCAGAGCTGCTGCAGAGCCAGAGAAACCAGGTCAGTAGAGCTGCTTTAGAGGGAGAGAACCAGGTCAGCAGAGCTTCTATAGAGCCAGAGAACCATGTCAGCAGAACTGCTTCAGAGCCATAGAACTGGGTCAACGGAGCTGCTTTAGAGCCAGAGAACCAGGTCTGCAGAGCTGTTGTAGAGCCAGAGAACTAGATCAGCAGAGCTGCTCTGTAGCATAAGAAGTAGGTCAGCAGAGCTGCTCTAGAGCCAGAGAACCAGGTCAGCAGACCTACTGTAGAGCCAGAGAAACCAGGTCAGCAGAGCTGCTTTAGAGAGAGAGAACCAGGTCAGCAGAGCTGCTTTAGAGCCAGAGAACCAGGTCAGCAGAGCTGCTCTAGCTGACACTGACTGACTGACACTGACTGACTGACACTGACTGACACTGATTGACACTGACTGACACTGATTGACTGACACTGAATGACTGACACTGATTGACTGACACTGACTGACTGACACTGATTGACTGACACTGACTGACACTGATTGACTGATTTTCTACAGTTTTTTAACTGTTTATTTATAAATATTTTATTCATTAAATAACATTATATATTTTTCTGAAAATTGCAAAAAAACATTTTTTAATTAAAACTGAAATATTGATTAATTTTCTTGTTTTCATTTTTTATTTTAATATATTTATATCATTTTCGTAAAAAAAAAATATTTTTTTTTTCGCAGTCGCGTACTCAAATTGTACACATCACGGTGGGTGCGCACATTCTAGCCGCCATTTTAGAAAAGTCATGAAGGATCCGCGTATGGTGTGCGACGGCTGCGTGTTTTTCAGTTACATCATATACATTTAATATCACGTGATATGCGCGATTGGTATGCGACCAGTCTGCGACTCCTGCTCCCACGCTTTCGCGACACATGCGCATTACGGTACGAGATGTTTGCGCGCTTGTGGGTCCCACGTGACATATACGTGCTGGGGCGCGCTGGGTGCGCGACTCCCGCAAAAAAAAATTATGTTCCAAAATGATATGTATGTGTCTTTAATATACATATTAAGGCAAGAGATTATGTAAGATATTCATCAAAATAATATATTTGTACTTATAAGAAACGTATATTATTTTAAAAAATATTTTCGTGAAGTCGGGTGCGTGCATCGTGAGTGCAGAAAACCAGGTCAGCAGAGCTGCTGTAGAGCCAGAGAACCAGGTCAGCAGAGCTGCTCTAGAGCCTAAGAACTAGGTCAGCAGAGCTGCTCTAGAGTCAGAGAACCAGGTCAGCAGAGCTGCTGTAGAGGCAGAGAAACCAGGTCAGCAGAGCCGCTTTAGAGGGAGAGAACCAGGTCAGCAGAGCTGCTTTAGAGCCAGAGAACCAGGCCAGCAGAGCTGCTTTAGAGCCAGAGAAACAGGTTAGCAGAGCTGCTTGAGAGCCAGAGAACCAGGTCAGCAGAGCTACTCTAGAGCCAGAGAACCAAATCAGCAGAGCTGCTTTAGAGCCATAGAACCAGGTCAGCAGAGCTGCTTTAGAGCCAGAGAACCAGGTCAGTAGAGCTGTTCTAGAGCCTAAGACCCAGGCCAACAGAGCTGCTCTAGAGCCAGAGAACCAGGTCAGCAGAGCTGCTGCAGAGCCAGAGAAACCAGGTCAGTAGAGCTGCTTTAGAGGGAGAGAACCAGGTCAGCAGAGCTTCTATAGAGCCAGAGAACCATGTCAGCAGAACTGCTTCAGAGCCATAGAACTGGGTCAACGGAGCTGCTTTAGAGCCAGAGAACCAGGTCTGCAGAGCTGTTGTAGAGCCAGAGAACTAGATCAGCAGAGCTGCTCTGTAGCATAAGAAGTAGGTCAGCAGAGCTGCTCTAGAGCCAGAGAACCAGGTCAGCAGACCTACTGTAGAGCCAGAGAAACCAGGTCAGCAGAGCTGCTTTAGAGAGAAAGAACCAGGTCAGCAGAGCTGCTTTAGAGCCAGAGAACCAGGTCAGCAGAGCTGCTCTAGCTGACACTGACTGACTGACACTGACTGACTGACACTGACTGACACTGATTGACACTGACTGACACTGATTGACTGACACTGAATGACTGACACTGATTGACTGACACTGACTGACTGACACTGATTGACTGACACTGACTGACACTGATTGACTGACACTGACAGACTGACTGACACTGGCTGACTGACATTGACTGACACTGACTGACACTGACTGACACTGACTGACTACTCTCTACTACTCTACTACTGACTCTCTACTACTCTCTACTACTCTCTCTCTACTACTCACTCTCTACTACTCTCTACTACTCACTCTCTACTACTCTACTACTCTCTACTAGTCTCTACTACTCACTCTCTACTCTCTATTACTCGCTCTACTCTCTACCTCTCTACCTCTCTCTCTATTACTCTCTACCTCTCTACCTCTACCTCTCTACCTCTACACCTCTACCTATACACCTCTACCTCTCTGTACATTCACACATATGCACATATATATATGCATATATATGCATATGCATTTATATATATGTATGTGTATATATATACATATATAAACATATAAATATAATCTGCATATCTATATAAATATAAATTCATGCAAACATATACATATACATATATGCATACATATGCATGGTATGTACATGAAAGTTTGAAAAACTCTAATACAAGCAAAGCTAAAAAGCCACCTAATTACAAACAGAATTGCTTTAACTTAAATGAGGGCGAGACCTATTGCATTTTCAATGCTTGTTTACTTTGATTCCATCAAGAAGGCATTCAGATGTGACACATTTGCCATAAATTCTGAATGGTAGCACTCTAGTTCCTCATTAGATCACTGTAGTAAAGCTACTGCTCACCAGGGAGGTCTGCTGCTGGTATTCAAAGTGCATGTTTCAGTCTGCATGTCAGAACGTTTTAATGAAATAGAAGAGGATTTGAGAAGTCAAAATGTGCCCTAATTTTTCTTTCTGCAACACTAATCATAATTTCTATGGCAAAATGAACCCCCTCATTTTGTTCCTTTGCAAATTAAATGTTTTAAGTGTTACCACTTTATTCCAATCAAGATGGCTTCAGGTGTGTCATACTTTTGTCATAAGTAAGACTGTTAGCGCTCTAGTTGTTCTTTAAAACACTCTGGGATTTCTGTCATTGGGCTATACTTGGGCTACATCTCGGTGATATTTGTGCTACATTTGGGCTCTTTTGTCTCAGGTGGCCATCTTGGGAGACTTGTTATGGAGTTTCCTAATTTCCTCATTTACTACAGTCTCCTCAGTAGGCATACTGTCAGTTTTTTACTTTGGTACAATGAAGAAGGCATTCAGATGTGTCACACATTTGCCATAAATTCAGAATGTTAGCACTCTAGTTGCTCATTAGATCACTGTAGTAAAGCTACTGCTCACCAGGGAAGTCTGCTGCTGGTGTTGAAAGTGCATGTTTCAGTCTGCATGTCAGAATTCTTTAATGAAATAGAAGAGGATTTGAGAAGGCACTCAAAATGTGCCCTAATTTTTCTTTCTGCAGCACTAATCATACATTCTATGGCAAAATGAACCCTCTCATTTTGTTCCTTTTTAAATTAAATGTTTTAAGAGTTACCACTTTATTCCAATCAAGATGGCTTCAGGTGTGCCATACGTTTATCATAACATAAGTAGGAGTGGTAGCGTTCTAGTTGTTCTTTGGAACACTCTGGGAAGCTGCAGTAGAACACAAAGGAATCAACTGACAGTCTCTGCCCTTCTTGGATGTACATGTTTTACTGAGAATGTCAGACTTCATTCTCACATGACTGAGAAAGATAATGTGAATTTACAGAAAATATGCTCTCAGTTTAGCTTATAGATCACCTTCCAAACCTCTGTGGGAAAAGCATGTGAAAATAGTTTTCTCTCAAACATGATTCATGATATCCCAGCAGAAGGCTTTTTCACATGGTAAAATCACCTTAGAACATACCACAATTCCTAAAATGAGTATGGTACCATCAACAAATGATTTATAATGTAACTAAAGTCTTAAAACCTTCTATTAACTGCAATGCTTTTTAATGAGGTGCTATCATGTATATTGGTCCCAAGATGGCTGCCAACACTTCTTGGATGAAGTGCTGACAGCCAATCAGATCTCACAATGAGATGTGTGGTTAGGCTCCGCCCAGATATATATGTGATTTTGAATACTCGAAGCGCGTCAGCATAGAGACTATAATGCCGTCATGAGTGACAGTTGCGCTATATAAACCTTACTTTTCATTTCATTTCATTATGCCACATCTATTAATGTCCGTCTGCCATAATAAAAGAAACCCATCGCACTGGTCATATGGTTATAGGTGTAAAATCATCGCGCTGCTCAAAATTAGAATTAAAATTAAAATCCGAGGGAGACACGCTGCATTGCCATAATGCTGCTTCAAAAAGCATTATTGGGGAATGTCCGTGAAATCACGTCCGGCTCATAATAAACAATACTGACATGATGTGCTGTTGTATGCTATTGGAGATTGAAACAGATTTAAATAATAACACTCACTAACAACACGCCGCATGTTTACTGAAGCATATACACACTAGAGTGCATGTATTCTTGCAGCACTCACATTACCCAGTTCGAGCCTCGTAACAACAGTTCTCCAACTCCAATATATGTGTGTGTGTGTACACAAAAAAGTATTCCAGGAATCAGCCTGATGGCAAGAAAGATTTTCTAAATGTTATGAATCCCCTTTTTTGTGTGGGTTATTTATAGACTGCACGCTTAACCCCACAGTACAACGGAGCACGGTGCATGCTGACAAAGTATGTTTACTGCAAGGGGTTTGCAGATGCATGCAGGGAACCTTTATCAAAGCACAAGGGGGATTGAGTAAACAGCGGTGTGGAGAGGTTTATTTTGAGACCTTTTTTGAGTGGATTATAGAGCAAGTATGAAGTGCAGACAGGATATTCTGTAGTCTTGGAGCATTAGGAAAAGAATGTCTGGGGCTCCATGTGCGTATTTGGTGAAACTATGGACTTTTATATCTCACCAGTAAAGAGCTGTGGATTGCATGGTTAACCTGGAGATTTGAGGTGAAGGCTTTGTAGAGTGCTCTGTAGATGTTCATCCCTCCACACCCATTCTCTCCAGTTTAATGTTTATTTCATGTGTTAAATCAAATTGTTCCCATATTATGTAAATGATGTTACATTGTAATGTGCTCTAATGCCACTTGGTGAAATAGCGCTGTAGAAGAATATAGAAAAAAAAAAGAAAAAAAAGAAGATTTGTGCCAGCCAGTTATTTTCAAGATGTTGCATACGTTGCTGCATTTAGTCCAGTTTTTCAGAAGGGTGAAATGACTATTTGGCTTTTTTTGTATTCATGGCCTTTTTGGACCTGCTTTATGGTCTGCTGGGCCGTTTTTAGGTTGAGCCTATAGCGGCAGGGCGCATGCGCTGCTTGCTTTGCAAGGCATGCCGTAATGGAGTATGGAGTGGAAGCTCTGCCCACTCTCCCCCAAGTTTTTGATTGGCTCTTGTCATTGTCTTTTGTAAATGCTGCTGTCTGATTGAACATGAGGCTTGTTAGTCACTTCTTATTATTGCCATGTCGCCATTTGTACCCTCCCATGGCTACTGGCCCTTTACTTCGAGTGTTACACAGTACGGTGCGTTTTATTTAGACTGTGAGCACTACTTTGTCCGTGCCTTCTCTCCCCCTTCTACTCCCTCCGCCTGACCGCACTCCCTTTGTCCGTGATTCCCCCCTCCCGTTGTCCGTGATGCAATGCAAAAGGTCTCGTGTGAATGCGAGTCCTATTGCATTGCAAATGCTTGTTTTTTAAAGGGACTATGCGCACCAGAATACGAAGGAAAAAACTGGACTAATGACCCACTTATGCCTGGGTTGGTAAAACTCGAGAAGTCAGCTGCTTCGGATACGCCACAAACCTGTGCAGGCACTGCTGATGCGTGAAAACAAGGGATGGCGCTGTGGCCAATGGAGGGCGTTGCAGGAAGTAGCGACCCTGTAGAGGCGTCTCTACACTTCCTGCAAAGCAAGGCCAGAGGGTCAGGCATTACTCAGGTTTCCCGGGTCCCCGCCTGAGGGTCTCATCCAGTCTGTATTGTTTTCTTTATACTCTGAGTCTTGTTTTTTCTATATCAATATGACATCAGTACTACAAGTTCTAGAATGCAAAGTAAACTTATGGACGGGGTGAACGACTCAGTAACTCACCTTTGCCACGGGAATCTTCAGCGCTCTGCCTGGGAAAACTTCATGAAAAGTAGTGGAACACTATTAACGCTCATGTTGGCCTTCGTCTCTACCCCGAATCAGCAGTAACTATATCGACCTCAGAAGTGTGAAAATATTAATCCGAGGGCCTCTGAATGGCTCAATGGACCTTACTAAGGTGAAAGCTTCGGTTCGCAGCAGTTTTATCGGATGAGCGCATCGTAAAATGTAAGATGGTGCATGCCAACTTGTCATCACGAGCCCTGCAGGCATAAGCCAACATCACACGTTTAGACAGTTCTGACCAGCTGTTGTGCCCTTACAAGACACTGAGACATTCACAGCAATCAAATGTATAGGTTCGGGAATCTAATGCTAGAACTGCGTACACTATATCTGTTATAGGTTTTTAATAACAGGCCTAAGCCCCTTGTCTTGTATACCTGTACGTGTATTTATACTTTTATACTTCCCCGCATGCTTAGCGATGACTCTGTAGAGAATGAAATAAATGTTCTTTTCTCCAGAGGCAAACACTGCATGGCTTTATTTGCGCAGCAGGCATTTATTTCAGAAGGGTTTTGTTATGGACAACGATCAACACAATTCGTATTCCAGATTTCTGAAATATACAACATGCCCATCAGATTACCTGCTCTGCGAGTGAATATTTGGCACAAAAAAAGACAAGTGTGTAGCGAATCATGTCGGGGGTACAGCAAAGAGTTACATTTCAAAGATTCTTTCAACACACATCTGCCAGCAGTAGGCACGTTTGTTCCATGCAAATAGAAATCAGAACATGACCGAGCAAGGATTGCATGTATTTGTATGTTTCTTTGCTTTGGGAGGACTGAATTTAGTGATCCAACTGAGCATGTTCTTCAACTTTGTGTTCTGCTGTCGCAGTCTTTGCAGACTCTAGTATTATCACATCTTAAGTTTCCTAGCACCCAGGATAATATGCTGCATAGCCAAAAAACGTTCAAGGTACCAAAGGTGAGACCAATTGCATTGCAAATGTTTGTTTTTCTTTCTGTCTATCCATAATTTTTCTCAGATCCTCACTTTTTATTTCTAACATTTCCTTCTCAAGGTAATTGCTTTGCCCTGTGTTCCTCTCTCTGTATTTACCCTAGTTGAGTTATTTATCTTTCTTTGTTTCCTTCACTATCCACGCCAGCCCACAACCCTCTTTCACTATATTCCATAAGAGTGCTATTTATGAGCATCTTGTCTGTAGAACTGCCCAAGATCAACTCAATAAGGTTTAAGTGGGACCCAGTTCACCAGTCCCTGAGCCCAGTGGCAGTCCCTGCTTAATCTCTTGGAGTGGGGGGTTCTCTACGCCACTGCTGCACAGTATTGACTCCACTTAAAACCTTTTTAATCTACAACAAAACTCCTCATGCCCCTTTATCTCACTCTTGCAGGAATTTATTCACCCATGCTTTCTCCCTTTGCCACTGTATTTCCATCTTTCTCTTGGTCTTGATCAAAGTCTGTTGAGGAAAAATAAGTGCTGCTCTCCCAAAATCAGGGCAAATGAGCTCCACCTGCACCCACCGGCTCTAGTTAAACACTGTTTTACCCCACAGAGTGAACATCGTTAACATCTGCACTTCACAGTAGGATCAGGGCATCAACATCCCTAATCAGGTTGGTTTTGGCCAGTCAGCCTTTGTAATGACAAAGAATAATTTACTTATAAAGAATGAGTGATTAACAAAAAATGTTCTCAATGCGATTTAAGGTCTGTATTGTAAGGACCCAAAAGGGATGGCTTCATTCATTCTTTAAAATATCGGCAGAACATAATGTCCCCGAATATATTTAATCTTAAAATGTAGGAGGATAGGTACATTAAATTTCTATGAACACAATAATAGAGCAAATAATAGTAAAATGTAATAGCAGGTAGATTTTGCCACTCTAATCCCTGCCATCTTAATATTTCTACTTTGTACTCAATTCACTTTCCTTCAAAAAATGTATATTGCAAATTAATAAACAATGTATTGTTCTCACCTGTAGTTTCTGGAATTGATCAGTTCAATCTGTTTTGGACGAACAAGACAAATGTTTTCTGTGCATTTCCATTTTGTTGCAATGCAGATACTGAGGAAAAAAGCAATAGCTCAGTGATAAGGTGAATTTGACAGAAAATAAAGTAATTGATCGGTCTTGACTTATTCGATATACAGTGAAATTGTCTAGCATGATTAGTGTGCACTTATGCTTTGAAAGAGATGATGTTATAGTTTAGTTCTCAATACATTATCGTCGTAGCTTGCAAAATTATAGCTAAAGCAGGTTAATAAATGCTGCAAGCTTTACAAAACAATATTTTGCTGATTTGAAAACACATTTTATCATATTGAAACTCTTATTCATAGGGGTGAGTTGTAATGTGCGCATGCATTTGCCCCCAAGCATAGGTTTTGAATCCTTATTTTCGCTATTTCTATATGCTTTCAGTTTTTGGAAGATGTGGGTGTGAAAAACAATAGGCGATCCTAGAAAAAAAAAAAATTCTGAAAACTAGACAAAATTCTGAATTTGGCAATGGATTTTTCACCATACATTGAATATAAATCAGAAATGAGAAATTGGTGGCATGGTTTGCAACCCTGACTTTGAATACTGCTTTGTACATTGACCTTTATTATCAGAGATGTTCCCAGACAACTTGGGCAACACTGAGGTACATTTATAGTTTGTCAGGATATATGTTTGAACTAACAAATGAGCATTGGTTTACAGTGTTTTTTTATGGTCTGTGCCCATGTATTGAGTTGCATTGAAAACCATAATAGAAATGTGTTATGAAGGCAAGCTATGTAATTATTATTTGAAATATACATAAACAAGAATGTGAGGTTAGGGAGAGGAGTCACTCGTATCAAATGTGCGTTTTATTTTCTTATTTTTTTTACAACATTTGTTTTGTTGACGCTCAAAATAGCAGCTGTAAAAATTGGGATAGCCATTTTGATGTAAATTTGACAACTTGTGAGATTGCAGTTTTTGCCTTAATGTCAGGTAATACATAGTGAACCATATTGCAAAATGCGATGCAGCGCGCGTAACAAAATTAGTTTTATTTATTTAAATGTGTATTTACCTCCGTTCATCCATATTCCGGTGTTTACAATTCCCCACCCAGCCCCTCCCCTGCCCCGCCTCACTGCCCCACCGAACTCCCTCCACGGGCCGCTCCTGCACCCTACACTGATGCGGAGATGGGATCCATGTCACATGTATGTTGTGAGTGTCTGGAACCATTGTGTTCACATGTTTTGTTATGATTAGAATGTATGAACGAAATCCATTGGATCCACACCTTCGATCCCCTAACCTTAGGAAGAGCAGCAGGTCTGCGAAGTGGCTAGAATAAATAAACAACAGGTGTGTGTACATTTTGCTGATGTCCCAAAGTTCACCTTTCATTGTTTGTGATTTTTTCTGGTTTTGACAGAGTGAAACAGGATTATTTTCAAACTGATCAAACACAGACATCTGGAAAAGGTATGCAAAACGTTCCTTTGCAAGTTTATGTTTAGAGAGGTTTGCACTCACAACGGCTTTGCCTATGGAATATTACTGAGTGACTTCTGTGAAGTACATCTTATGCACAACACTTCTGTTAGAGTTTAAATAATGGTGTTTGCAACAGAGTCATTGCAAAAACACATTTTCACGCGCGTGTGGCGAAGAGTGGAGATTTGCACACTTCAGGCCGCTGCGACGTGTTCATTCTTCCCAAGGTTGCTCAACAATGAATTATACACTTTGAGCACCCTTTGAAAGCACTACTTGAGAAACCGCTACGGTGGGTCTGTCTTTCGAGAGACACACTGAAGTGCACAGCAGTCGCACACTCACCTGTAATGCTGGCACACTCGCGTGCAGTGCCCTTGCTCTGCACACCACGTCACACTCATGACGCTGCCATCTTAAATGGGCCAATGTTTTCTTTTTAACGCACCGATGGCTCATTGTAGCCAGAAAATGTGCTTTTTCAACAAAGCAATGATCCTCTGAGCAGAAAGGTGACAGTGGGCGTGGTGCTGCATTTTCCATGTTTGCACTTTATTCACTGTGTCTGTGGGAGCGGCTCAGACCCCGGTTATACCACGTGACGGGGGGAGGTCATTCTTTCCTTCAGAGAAGCTGACTGGACTCGGAATGAGGGAGTGTCCGCAGCAGCACAGCCCTTGCGAGTCTCAGCAGCACAGCCAAGGGAGGCCCAGAAGGAGGACACAACCTTACACAAGGGTGATCATGAACAAATCCACGTCAGGATTGTAAACTCAAACCCATTTATTAGAAACAAGATTTATTTGAAAAATCCCATTGACATCCTGAACATCCACGCTATTTGTAAAGCAAAACAAAAGCCCTAAAATAGGTATTTTTTAGACGCAGAAAGGAGAAGCAAACACAAGAGGAACTGATAGAAAGGGAAAAGAGAAGCAAACACAATAGGAACGAGTGCGCACGCCACAGCGAGGCATCTGGTTTGAATTATCGCGCACGCATCTGGGCACGATAATTCAAACTAGATGGTGCCTATGCAGGTAACCGCAAGCAATAGGCCATGGGCGGAGCAAAGTCGGGACATGCGCCCGCCTTTGCCCAATTGCGTTCTGTCTTTCTTAGAAAGACGCACGCAAAAGCCAATTGCCTGTGATGAAAAGCTCACCACACGCATGAGCGTGTACGAGCGTGTGGTGAGCTTTTCAAAGCCCCTTACAAGAAGTCTCGCCAGAGCAGCACATGCGCGCTGCTACAGGCTCGACCTAAAAAGGAGGAGTAGTAAGTGGCAACCAATTATACTGCAAAATAATGAAAGTAGGAACTTACATGGGTCTGAGACAACAAACAGTATTTATAAAGGGAGCAACATCAAAGCTAATATATTTGTCCGTCAAAGTTTGTAAATAGTCTAACATTACGAGCCATCATGATTGGTAAAAGATATATCTTAGAATCATGAAACTTACAGAAGAAAGTGAAATGTAGCAGCAATTGTTCAGGAGCATAAACACATAGCCATGCAAAACCGCCTCTCTGCCAGAATATCTTAATACGAAACTTTACATAGAGCAAAATTATCCATTTTGAATCTCATCAACAATAATATTTCCCATTGGCTGGGGATATACAACAAATAGGACTCAATGCCAGAATAAGATACTAGATGTAAGTATTCTTTGTTTATGGCTTTTTGATAATTCATTAACATCTCTTTGTGAATGCTTATCATAAAAAAGTGCACCTTACCAATATTTTATTGTGCAAATCCAAAACCACATACATGCTTTTTACAATATCACTTGTAGTATTCTCAAAAGCAATGTTTTTATGACACAGCCAAATAATTGCAGGCCTAAATTATTCTTAACAGTAAGGGCGTTGTTTTATTGATTCCAACCCAAAAACAAAAATGATAGCGTTTCGCGGCACATGCCTGTCACTTCTTCAGGGCTGAAATTTCAAAAACAAAACAGAACCAAATTTACTTGTAGTCTTCACACACTATTAACAACCTTTACCATAAAAGTCAGTTCACTGTTACATGAACTTTGCAAGAGTACAATCTCATAGATTGTTTCACATTTGTGTTACTTCATCACCTTTAATATATTCTCAGTGTGGATTCATGTCACATCTTTATGTGCATAGAAATGATTTGGCAAACAGTGCAGGCCTCGTTCAACCACATTTTCCAAGTTCTATACCCATGAGTTGTTAAACATAAATATTACGTGAAGAAGTTCTTCTGTGTTTTGAGACCATGTTAATTTTCATAACACCATTGTATTTATTAGAGGGAATTTCAATTCCCCATTAAAAAGAATATTATTCAAAACAAAATCCAATATCACTAAGATGTAATCAACAGCTAATGATTTAAAACCACATATATAGTCACAATATACCTCGGGCCCCATTGCCGCCACCCTAGCAGTGTTGGGACCGACCGCCAGTGGTGTGGCAGGCCTGCACCACAAATTAGGATGCGACCGCCACCGTGGCGGTCGCAGTCCATATCTTTGACAATGCCAAAGAGGCATGTCGTGCATTGCCATGCACAACGTGGCAGGCACCGTGCGGTGCCTGCCACCTTGAGCATGGCAATGTAGGGGGGTACCATAGGTACCCCCCAAGTTCAGCCCCCACCCCCCCAGGGGCCCGCAAAGCAATTCACGCCAGCCTTTCCATGGCGGCATCACCGCCATGGAAAGGCCCTGAAAACCTGGCATCATAATATGGATGTCGGTGCCTTCCAGGCACCACCACCATATCATGCCCCAGTTCCACCCGGCCAGCAATCGTAACGATTGCCGACTGGCGGAAAAGTGGCGGACGAACATTCTGTCTGCCACGGTACCCCCCACCATGGCAGGGGGGGAAATGATGTTGTAATGGCGGGCGGATCGCCACGCCAATCGGGCGGTGGCGGTCCGCGCACCATCATAATGGCCCCCTTAGTGTCAAAAATAATTTAGGCTGCAATTATTTGGCTGTGGTCATAAATACATTGCTTTTGAGAAGACTACAAGTGATACTGCCAGAATTATGTATGCGGTATTGGATGTGCCTTTTATAAATATGTTGGTGAAATTATATTTGTATATATCTTCACTGAAGTATAATTTGTTATCAATAGCTCCCTACAAATGTTTTATGTAAATTTTAAGTACCGACTTGGGTGGGCACTAGTCTAGTAGATGAGCTTACGTGGGGCCACTGATATCCTTGTCAAAGTTTGGTTCAGATTTTCCTATGCTTAGGAATGCTATTTGGGTTGCTAAATTTTTTTTTTTAGCATAGGCTATCCAGGAAGTGCTCACCCCCTTGTCACACCTTAAACAGTCCATCATCAACTGCTGGTTAAAAATTGCCTCAGGGTTACTCCAGACTAACAGCCATAACATCAGAGGTGGCAATTTGATGTGGTCCTCCACTAATGTGCGCCCAAGCCTTCATGACAAACACAGGTCCAGTCCTTCTCACCCATTCAGGGGAATAGCAGGCAGCAGGACAGCCCAGCAAGGCAGTAGTCCAGCAAAGCACCAGTCCAGCAAATCAGCAGTCCAGCAGAGTGGCAGTCCTCTCAGCAGCACAGCAGTTCTTCTTCCTGGCAGAATGGTCACAGGTCCAAAAGTGTACTGAAGTCATGTGTCAGAGGTCCTGTATGTATACTAACGCTGTGCCTTTGAATTAGGGGAGACTTCAAAGAAGGGTCTATGAAGTGAGCAGAGGTCCTTACTTTCTGCCCTGGCTCCAGATTAACTACAGGGGGGATGCAGCCCTTTGTGTGGACAGGGCACAGCCTATCCGGGTGTAAGTGTGAGGCTATGTCCAGCTTCTCCCTCCCATCTCCCAGGATGGCCCATCAAGTCTCACCTAAAATCCCATTGTGTGTGCCTGTCAATAGAGAATACAGAGAGCCCAGCTGACACCCATTTAGACTGAAAAGAGACAGACAGCAGGTGCCAAATGCTTAACGTAAGAATATGTCAGCTTTCTAAAAGATGCATTTTTAGAATTGCAATTTAAAATCTGACTTCACTATAAGTTGTCACTTTAAATTGTGATTCCAGAGACAATAGCCTTGGGGGTCTTATGTCTTCGCAATTAGAAATCACACTTGAAAAATGTAATATGGGAATCCCAATACTATCCTATGGCAGAGATAGGCATTGCAGTAGTAAAAAAACAAATTTGAGAGTTTATCACTACCAGGACATGTAGAATTTGAAAGTACATGTCCTACTTTTTGAATATGTTGCACCCTGCCTTCTGGGTTGTCCAGGGCCTACCTTATGAGTGACATATGAATAAAAAGGGAAGGTTTAGGCATGGCAAGAGGTTTATCTTTCCAGGTTGAAATAGCAGTGTAACTGTACACAGACGCTCTGCAATGGCAGGCCTGAGATATGGTTAGAGGGCTTCTTGAGTGGGTGACACAAGCAGTGCTGCAGGCCCACTAATAGCATTTATTTTACAGGTTCTAGGCACATAAAGCACACTTTGCTAGGGTAGGGGCTTTTAGGTAAATTAAATATGCCAGTTGGTGTTATATTCCAGATGTTAGGCCCATGTAGAGAAGCAGCTTACTTCTTACATTGTCCTATTTTTCAGGAGTAATCTTTTGTACATATTTGCGTGCATGACAATGTTGGATTAGTTTCCCTGAAACTAAACTCATTTACACATCTAGCTTTGCACAACATTATCACTATGCCCTAACCATTGTGTACATGGACTCTTTTTGCACTATGCACAAATGTCATCTCTATCTTCATCCACGGGGTGACAGGGCTATCTATATATCCATAACATTCCAAATCTATGCGCACATCGCAAGGCTGCTTTCTATTGTAAAAGATGAGCATTCAGATAGATTAGCAGGGGAGGCACTCCAGTAGACACCAGAGGTCTGTGCATGCTGAAAATTCACAACAAAGTGGTCTGACATCTTGTGAGAGGTGTCCAATTCATTATCAAGATGGTGTCCTTTGTTCTCTCCCACCAGGGAATGGGGTTGGATCATCGTTTGGGGGGATTATTGGCTCTACACCTACACACACATCGGGCAGGAGCCATAACCAACCGACCTGCTGTCATCGGTTACGGCCCTGCTAGTACGATGCGACTGAACAGGGTTCGGTCGCACTCGTATCCAATACAATGCAAGCATGCATTCCGAGCGGAATGCATGCCTGCATCATGGAAAGCAGGGGTGCAGTTCATCCATGCACCCTGTGGGCGGCACCCCAAGGTGCCTGCCACTGGGTGCAGGGATCCACAGAGGGGCACTTGCACCCATGGGGGCCCTACTGTGGGCCCCTAAAGACAGTTTCCGACTGCCTTTTCGTGCCAGACAAACCGGCACAAAAAGGCAGTGAAAAACTGCCATCGTACTCCCTCGGTCGAAAAGAGGCAGCCGGGGGAGTACTGAGAGATTTCCGGATGGAGGACGGGCTCTCCGAGCCTGTCGTCCGCAATCCAGAAATCCATGTCGGATTCCTTTCTGACCGAGCCCATCAGAATGGCTCGGTCAGAAAGCAATCCGGCCGACATGATCCGAATCGGTCGGAAGGGCTCTGACCGTCGGTCAGAGCCCTTCCGACCGAAATCGGAATCGGCCCCTTAGAGTAGGGTTCGCATAGTAGGAGTATTTTTGATTACTGCCTTGTTTTATATGCCAGCATATATACATTGTTTTAGAAACATGGTAGAACTATATCTACTGTTCATGCTTTGGTGCTTTTAATCACTTTTATCTGCTTCTGTCTATTACTCAGTACAGCACATGTATTCTTTACAAGAATAATTGTGGTTCAATAAATATATTGAAAATGTCCCACTGTGTATTCTCTATATACTTATCTAAGAATAAGTAAGCATGAGTGACTGAGAGAAAGGTTCCATACTGTTTCCATGGTTTCTGCGGGGTCAGGGTTGTCATGTACAGTGGTTGCCAGAAACCATTCACTTTCTGGTAGGTTAGGGGGGCTTAAGGTGGCAGTGTGAGCTACCTGTTCTATAGGCCAACATATCCTGCGGGATGTCCAGAATCAGTCTTGGCACCAAGCCCCTAGTTTTTGTTGTCCAAACAATTCACAGAACCTACAGATTAGAAGGAACTACACAACATTGGGTATGAGCCAATGTCACCATGTTTGGAGGACAGAGTGCATGCACTTTAGCACTGATTAGCAATGGTAAAGTGCTCAGAGTTCAAAGGCCAGCAAAAATTAAGTCAGTAAAAATTAGGGAGAATGCAAAATGTTTGGGGGTGACCCTGAAGAGAGGTCCATTTTCCAAAGGGGGCCTTATTTCAAACTTTGGTGGGGAGAGCTGTATTTTTTGGGGGGGAACTTCTGGCAGCCATCTTATTTTACCATTTCTAGACTCCATCTTGGAATTTGGCAGACTAGTTGTTCTTGGAGGAGGGACTGGAGGGAATGTGTGGGTTTTAAAGCTGGTGAGTCTTGGTTTCTGCTTCCTACTTAACCAATCTAGCTCTCTGGTGCAGAAGTTCTCATATGCTGTTCACCTGGCCCCTGTTCTAACTTTCTGAACTTTTGAGGAGACTCCTCATATACTTCCATTTTTCAACTTCACATTGTTAGGCCAACAATCATGTACATGACTCCCTTAACCAGGACGGAAGGAGCTTTATGGATAATTTGGCTGTACTAAAACTTTCTCAATTTGGACTGGTCCAACTTGTTTAGCCGCCCACTCACTTTAATGTTTACGAATCATACCACGAGTGCCATGTACAGTCAGACTACTCTCCCATTCCCTTTAATATAGGAGTAAGTCAATACCTTTATGGAAATATGTACATGGGCTTAAGCAATGCATGCACTCGGAAATGGGGCAACATTTCTGGTGAAAGTTTTACCAATCACCTAACACTTTCCCCTTCTTGACATATGGGAGAGTTGTCTAAGACCCTTGAGCTATTTAATTGCTGGATCCAGGATGCCGCAGATAATCTAGCCCCTCTAAGCAAGCCTGGCTTGAACCACTTAGGCAATTCAACGCCTTGGTTTATAGCATTCCTGGCCAAAGAGAAGCTGATCTGTAGACAATTTGAAACAAAATTAAGATCTCAATACAGCCTTGATGACAAACTCATTTACAGAGCTGCTTTGAAAAAGGATCCTACTCTTATTAAAGAGGCCAAAAACTGTTTTTCACATCAGGTTAAATCTGTGAATAATAACCCTAAGAAATATTTGAAGATTTCAAAGTCACTCCTTTATCCTAAAGCCTCTGAAAGAGATCTCCTTCCACTCAAATGCAATGCGATCATTTTTAAAAATTACCTTGAAAAATCAATTTATAACATCCAGCCAGTTTTAATCCCATTTCCAATAGGGTACCTACTTCTCCAGGTTCAGGACAGGACTTTGTGCCATCTAAGTCTGTTCTGGTTACCTTTCAGCACATTTACATCTAGCAGTCAAAGCTGGCTCTTCTATGCTGCAAATTAGGTTCCTCTTTAGACCCCTGTCCTCCCATGGTCCTTAAGAAAGCTACTGAAGGAATTAATCCTGCCATTAATAACATTCTGAATGTCTCTCACTCTTCTGCTCTGGTTTCAAGAGTCATTGATATTGTCTATGGTCAAACCACTATTAAAGAAATGCACTCCCAACTGAAAAATCCTATCTAATTCCTAGCTAACTCAACTCCCTTGTTCCTTCCCCAGCTAAGATGGTAAAATAATTGGTTAATGTCCAGTTAATTGATTTCCTTGCAAATTCTGGCAGTTTTCACCCTTTTCATTCAGGGTATAGGCATCGGCACTCCACAGAGACAGCACTACTAGAAGTCTCTGAATCAACCAAATTTACTTTGGATAAAGGTCACAATGCTGTTTTGATTCTTTTACATCTTTCCGTATTGTTCAACACCTTATCCCACTCAGTTCTTCTCCAATAGCTCAGGGAGACTGGTATCTATAGGCAGTTCCTGGCCTGGGTTCAGTCATTTCTGCACAGCAGAGGTTAAGCTATAGCTATTGGTCAGCTCTCCTCAAATAAAAAAATCCTCAGAAATTTGGGATCCTCAGGGCTCAGCATTGAGCCCGACCCTTTTCAATGTTTAATTTTCTCCTCTTATATCTCTTATCAATTATTTTGGTATTGCCTTCACATCATGTGCTGACGATATCCAATTGATCTTCCTCTGACTCCAAGCTCAATTTTAAAAACAGTTTTTTAAGTATTGTCTGCTGGATGGAACTTAATTCCCTGAAATGTAAAACTGACAAGACGGAGATTCTTTTATTTGGTCAGGATAATCTATTTTCTCCTCAGTTGGAGTGTCCTGACAATCTTCCGTCTTCTTCCTCTCCAGTCAAAGTGGCTAGCAATCGCAGCATCAAATTCGATTGCTCACTCTCTTTACACTCCCAAGAAGTATCTGATAAAATCATCAAAGAAATTCTTTGACTACCTTCATTTGACAGCAAGGAAAACTATAGTACTAGCACCTATCACTTCACTCTTAGATTACTGCAATAGCTTAGCTCTTGGATTTCCTAAACATCTATTACATACACTTCAAGTGTTCCAAAATGCTGCAGTCAGACTGGTTCTGGAACTCACACACAAGAGTTAGGTTTCTCAAGGACTTAGGAAACTACATTGGCTCCCAGGCCCTAAACGGACTCTTCTTAAGACTGACTTTGGTCTTCAGAGCTTGATCAGGCCCCTCATATCACTGTGAGCATTTTAAACATTACAAGCCTTCAAGAACCTTGAGATGTTCCTATTATAATTTGCTAGCCATTCCTGTTTTCAGGCGCAAAACAAAGGGAGGTGAATCTTGCTCTGTAATGCGGTCCAAAATCTGGAATCAGCTCCCTGCCCAACTCAGGTTTGCCAACAATGAAATGGATTTCAAGAATCTTCTCAAAACGTGGCTTTTTCCTCTATTTGATGATTCCTGTAGGCATTTGACCTTCTGATTTCTAGGTACTCCTTTCTCTCCTCTGTTCTTCATACTACAGTGTCATGTGTTAGGTGATGGTTTGGTATTTTTGTTGCTAAGCTAGCGCCAGGATACTCAGTCATGAGTGACAGTGCGCTTTATAAATACCTCCTATCGTATCATATCATAATATATCATAACCACAAACACACTCATTACTCATGTCAAAACTCCACCGTTGAAGGGTAACTCAGAAAGAGCATCCCGAAAGCGACAGAAATCTCAGAGAGAGAGTGTAGCACAAAAAATTCCAAAAGTTATACAATCGCCTGGAATGAATAAAACAAGTACTTTGGGGGAGAACACAGCCCATCCTTGTTTCAAATGGAAAGCCACTGCCTAGAAAAATCCTGAAAAGTCTTTGACTAACAAAACAGGAAATCCATCTCAGAAACCAAAACTCATTCTATCACAATTGGAAGCCACAAACAAGTATTCAGACAGACCACAGAAAACGTTCCCTCTCATGTATCTCCCTGTCACCCAGAATAAACATGCAAACTAGCTCCTAAAGTCAGCCTCTAAAACAAGACATAAATTACACCTGCTCAGCAAACCACAACATGAACAGATGATGCATTCTTACAGCTACTCTCACTCAACCCTTCCAACATGGTTAATAGTCCTATTGTCGACTTTTTAATATCGACTTGCCATGATATCGAGTTTTTTATATCGAGATTACCATAATATTGATGTAATTAATATCGATGTTAAAAATATCTTTTTTTTAAAAATATCGAGTTAAAAATATCGTAAGTAGAAAATATTGTTTTTTAGTGTTCTAAACAATATCAAAAAAATAATATAGAATGTGTAAAATATTGATTTTTGAAAATATCGAAATAGTATTTATTAATATTAAAACATTATTTGTTTTATTGTATTAATATTTTTATTAGATTGTAGTAAAATAATAATTGTAAGATATATTTTAGGAGCGGGATGTTGGGTTATTAGGGGATAAGGGTGGGGAGTGTTTTAAAAACATTTGTATAAAATTACAAAATAACATAAAAATTTGAAATGTAATTTTAGGACCGGGATGTTGGGTTATTAGGGGATAAGAGTGGGGAGTGTTTTAAAAATATTAATTTAATTTAGAAAATTAAATTAAAATTCGAAATTTCAAATTTAGGGGTCGATTAGGATGTAGGGCGGATCGCCACCGCCCACATGGCAGTGGCAATCCGCCCTACAACACACCCCACCCACCACCCATTTCCCCAGCCATATTAGTATGGCGGAGGGGACCCCGGCAGACGGAAAGACCGTTCGCTGGTTTTCTGCTGGTCACACAGGTGACCGGGCAGAAAAGGGGCCTGATATGGTGGCGGTGTCTGCTAGACACCACCATCCATATTAGGAAGACAGCGGGAAGCAGCCTTTTCAACGCCGCCACGGAAAGGCATGCAGATTGTGCTTATGCCCCAGGGTATTGGGGGTGCACATGGGGGGCACCTATGGTACATTTCATGGACAGGGTGGCAGGCCCAGCGCGGTGCCTGTCACCTTGTGGATGACAATGCACACAGTGCATTCCCAGCATTGCTGGGAATGGAGGAAGCCACGGTGGCATCCTAATTGCAATTGCAAGTGCGGGACCGCCGCACCACTGGCGGACGGTCCCAGCACCGCTATGGTGGCGGGTGGAGTAATGTCCACCCGCCATCCTAATCGGCCCCTTAGTGGGATGTTGGGTTATTAGGGGATAAGGGTGGGGAGTCTTTTAAAAATATTAGTTTAAAAATGGAAATTTACATTTAAATTCGAAATTTTAAATTTTGTTTTAGGAGCGGGATGTTGGGTTGTTAGGGGATAAGGGTGGGGAGTGCTTTAAAAATATTAGTTTAAAATGATAAATTTACATTTGAATTCGAAATTAAACATTTTGTTTTAGGAGCGGGATGTTGGGTTGTTAGGGGATAAGGGTAGGGAGTGTTTTAAAAAAAAAGAAAAATGTAAAATTAATTTAAAATGTATTATTGAAATTTGAAAAAAAAATAGTAGTGGGATGTTGTGTCTTCAGGGTAAAATTGTGTTTTTTAAAAAAACAAATAATTAAACATTTTGGAAATGTATTTATATATAGAAGAGAATTTTGATATTTAGTTTTAGGAGTTGAATGTAGAGTTATTGTAATTTAGAAATTTTGTAGATGTGAATTTTTGCTTCATTAACAGTGACGTATGTGGTACTACTTGTTTTAAATATTAAAAAATAAACTAATCCATTTAAAATGTAATAACTTAATTGAATTAATTATAGCTTTCATGGCTTGGAATGTAGTGCTTTTGGTACCAATTGGATGTGGAGAGTTTGAAATTAAAAAAATATTATTATAGAATCTAACATTTTATAAAATAAGTTAAATATTGTTTTTGTAAATAATTTTGTTTGTGTTTATTATTGATAAATTAAATAATAATTAAATGTTTTACTGATTTATTGAATTAAATATAATATTTTGGAAAATCAAAAAAAAGGTATTAAATAATATTTATATTGAATATTCGTTTTTTTCTAAGCTGATTAAGTTATATAAATGTTAGAATAATATATAGGAAAAAACTTAAGACCTTATTGTTTACAGACGCCTGGGCATAACAATCCCTTCCGTGATACATCATTCCCCTGGAACTTCCATCGATCTTCAGGGCCGGGCGTTTTGACATGCTGCTGAGCTGGGGACTGATTTCGTTGATGGGGACCTGCGGGTGCTGAACGAAATTAGTTTTACTTTGTTTATTTCAAAGCACACGCAGGTCTCCATCAACTAAATTAGCCCCCACCGCAGTGACATCAGCCCCCAGCTCGGCAGCATGCCAAAACGCCCGGTAGCCAGTCCGGCCCTGTCGATCTTCCTAAGCGCTTAGAGACCCGCAGGTATTAAGCGCTCTACAAGCCAAAATTAACAATAAGAATAACAATATATAAATTTTTTCCAAATACTGTATTTATGCTTTATAATTTTGGGGAGTTTTTAAACAATAGTATTATGTAAAAGTGTTAATTTAAAATGTATTTAGATAATATAAAGTCAAACAAGTTTCATGAAATGGTAATAATTGTAGAGGTAATACTGAATAAAATATTTGTAGTGTTGTTTGCTTTATGTATTATAATAGAAAGGATAGGGTCAATAGTTATTTATATAAGCCTATTATACAGTATTTTTTATGACTTAATAGTGAATGGAGTGGAAATAGTAAATTATATAGTTTTAATATCCAGCTCCTTCCTGACTTAATAGTTGGAATAGTAAATTATATTTCTTTAGTGTCTAGCACCTTCCCTGACTCTATCATTACTGAAGTTGGAATAGTAAATTATATAGCTTAAGGGGTCTATTATGATGTAGGGCGGATCGCCACCTCCCGGATGGCGGTGGCGATCCGCCCTACATCATACCCCGCCTGGGGTCCATTTACCCCCTGCCATATTATCATGGTGGGGTGACCGCGGTGGACAGAAAGACCGTCTGTCACTTTTTCGCCCGGTCGATGGGTCAACCGGGCAGGAAAGGGTTGCATATGGTCGCAGTGTCTGCTAGACATGTGGATTCCTGAGTTGGGGGCCTGTTGCGGGCCCCCTGGATGTTGAAGGGGTGGGGGGGCACATGGGGGGTACCTATGGTACCCCCCTGCATTTGCATGGACGACGTGGCAAGCACTGAAAAAGTTATTTAAGAAAAGGGGACTGTTATAAGTCATTATAAGTTGGTTTGGAATGGTTCCCTATTAAGGTTGAGGGACCCAAAAGGGATGGCTCCTGGCAAACCAAAAATCCAGAAAGGCCAAAAGACCCCAAAAAAACTTGCATATAGTGATTTGGGAGAAGAGGGTATGGGGACAATCCTGAACATGAAAGGCATCCAAGACGTTACCTCTGGACGTAGAAAATCATCACAGAGCGAAACTCAGAGTGAAACTCACACATTGGACTCAACCCTGCAGCAAGGCAGGCAGAGGGGGGTAAAAGGAGTATCCTCGGTGACAAAATCAATCAGTTCAATCAAAGATTTCGTAGGGAAACACTTTAAAGGGAAAGGACTGATAGTCACAGAACCATCTGTGGGAGAGACTCAGGTAGCGCCAATGACTATGGCAACCCTGGCATCCCCGGAGCTAAGCTACTCCAACCAAACCAGTCTCAGTTTATCTGGTTTATTTCTGGAACCAAAACTGTCCTCATCACCAAGACTTTCTTCTTCCTCTCTGAGAACTCAAGAGTCAGAAGATGAGGATGACGAGCGGGAATTGGTGGACGAGGGACTGTATGACAAGGGACTTAGTTGTAACCCGGTTGAGAAGGAGGGCGAAGGATCGTCCCAAGACAAAGCAAAAGATCTCCTGTGACCATCTCTTTTTAATCTGGAAGTAACCGGATCCTCTAGTGCCTCAATGCTGGATGCAATGTTAATTCTGCAAAAGATCTTGCAAGGGTTACTTGAGGTTTCTGTAATGAATAATGAAGTCCTAAAATCTCAAAGGGACCTCTTTACCATCATGATTGGGGAATTGAAATAAATTAAAGACCTTATGCCCTCTTTAGTGAGATCAGTCGATGGGGACCTCGAAGAGGAGGCTAGGATCAGAAAGGGAGGTGAGACAACTGAGAACCCAACGCAGAGCGAAGAGCCCAGTGTGTTTATTTTGCGGATACCCATGATTATAAAAAAATGGGGGGAAAAGAGGAGTTTGAAGCAGCGTATCCCTCGCCCAAGGTGGTGGAAGAATAAAGCTAACAAGGGTAAAACCCCACCACTGCAAGAGTTAGGCAATGAAGGAAGTGAAGAAGTGCAAAAGAGAGCTAGAAAGAACGAGAGGCCAGCCCCAACAAAGAAAAAGGCCTTAGGGAAGAGAACAACAACCTGTATTTTAGAATATGGTGAAGGGAGGGAAAAAGGTTCAGGAACTTCAATGAGGACGGAATCTAACTCTAAGAAAATTTGGGGAGAAAAGGAAAAAGGGAATGAAGGTGTCGCCATTAAGAGAAGAGGGGGGTGAGAACACAAGAAGGCATTAGTATCAATAGACCCTCTATAGAGGATGACATTAAATTTGATTTTCAAGGTAGAGGAGATTACAACTGTAGGGGGGCTTCCAAGAGCCGGAGTTAAAAGGTAGACAGAACCTGTGGGTCTACATGGAGGCAGTTGAGCAGGGTAAAGGAGGAAAAAGAGTGAGGAAACTAAATCCATTAAATCGTTCACAATTGCTCTTCTCTCTATCTAAATGCGTTAGCCTATGGGATATTGGTTCAGAGGACCTTAAAGAGGTAGGCTTTGTCGCAAATGGCAAGGGGAAGGAAGCAACCAAGGTTTTACTGTATTCTGCGTTAGTTAAGACAGCAATAATAAAAGCGGAGCATGAGTTATTTAAGGAAGGAATTAGACTAGTTCAAGATCATAATAATAAGTATGAGAATCCATTCCTTAGAAACCATGCAGGGCTGGACCATAGACAAGTTAGGATGATCGAGGTCTGCTGGGATAAAAAAAGAGGACCTCAAAATCAAAATAAGACGCAGGGAAAGAGAGAGAACTGATGAAGGTCTACGAGCCGGGAATAGATTTAGAGCCCTAGCTTCACCAGCTTATGAGGGAGATGGGTCCCTAAGTGAGATAGACTAGGTTCTTGGGTCGTCGCACAGCCTGGCTATACTATCCTGGAATGTTAATGGCTATAATAGTTTGCCGTACCAGAAGAGTTTTAAATAGGTTATTGACAGTAATGGTATTGTACGTTTGCAGGAGATCTAGCTGTACGACGAAACCCTAGTAATTGAGGGGTTTTTCCTACAAATGAAAGCAGCGAGTAGAAAACACTTGGGTAGACCCTCAGGAGGACAATAGACGATGGTCTCAACAAAGATTGCTAGGAAGGTGACACTGTTGGATGTAAAATGTAAGTGGGTAATAGGATGTAGAGTGCAGTTATTGAACCCCAACCCTCAATATGAAGGTATAATTACACTAAATGTTTATATCCAGAGGGGGATGAAATGGAGAAACTAAAAGAGGATCTGTCATCTGTCCTGATAAGTTTCAGAATGATGTTTTGTTGGTGTTGGGGGACTTTAACCACAAGTTAAATCCTTACAGGTCCGACGCATGGTGCAAGGAACTGCTGGCCTCATCTAAATTAATGATGCCATATTCCCGAGGGGGGCTATGTCGGCAAAAGACTTGGCCTTTGGACAACTGCTGGGTGCCATGGGTTTGGTCTGCGCGAATGGAAGATTGGACGCAGATAGACCAGCAAAGTGCACTTTTAAGCTAGGCCACCAACCATGCCCAATTGATTATGAGTATTTACATGCCTAGAATTTTGACTTTTGACCTAGTCAAGCACTTTCAAGTGGTAAGTGCAGAAGGAGGCGATCACTATCACCTGAAAATAGAAATTGTTGGGTCTGTTGGGAAATATAGAGATACTGTGTTACAGGTTCAGGTAAATTACCGAGGAAAGCATTGAAAAATTATTAGCAGTCCAGCAGATGCTCCCGGTGGCGAATATCCCGCCAGTTTATGATATCACCTGGTTTGAAAATTCTATTAGTAAATTAGTAAATATTAAAGGTTGTAAGCCAGGGTGTGGGAAAGGCCGTCCTCAAAGAAACGTGAAGAACTGGTTTGATGAAGAGTGTCGAAAAGCCAAAGCGAGCATCAGACAATGTGAAAGAAGACTTAGGGTTAAGTATAATGTTGATCTGTCCCTAAAACTCCAAAGGCAAAAGAAAATATACAAGATGTTAGTAAGAAACAAAAAAAGATCTTTTAAAGAGAGCTGCTGGATTAAACTTCTAACTGCAATAGAATCCAAAGATATCAAATGCTTCTGGAAATGAGTTCATGAAAGCTCAGGTAAATCCTTGGGCACTATGTTGTGTGTGGTACCAAAAGCAGATTGGGTTTCATACCTGGGCGAAATGTATGTAAACTGGGAAGATATAGAGAGCTGATACCCAAGTTTGTGGCCAGGAGTGAGAGAGGAAATTAAGGCACATTTTTGGGCTAGCAATGTGAAAAAAATAATATTGAATTTAACTCTGACACGAGCATCGGGCCCAGATAATCTCCCTGCAGTGATTATAAAAAATAGGCCTGAGTGGTGGGCTGATTTCTTCTCAAAACTGTTTCACGGGGTACTGAACACAGGCATAATTCCAGAAAACTGGAGAGGTGCTGTTATAAGACCCATCCATAAGAAAGGAGACGTAACAAGCCTGAAAAATTATAGACTAATTAATCTCCTAGATATAGGCGAAAAAGTCTTTGCCAAAATAATTCTGGAGAGACTGAAAGAGTGGACAGAAAGTAAACACATGAGGCCTCCAGAACAGGTGGGATTAAAGAGGGTCACTCAACGGTCAATCCCTGTTTTGCGATTAATTGAAATTGGCAATGGATTGCGACAGGTGTGTGTATTGGCCCCTCTTCTTTTTTCACTATTTATTGCGGACCTACCTTCGGTGTTAAGCAAAGAAAGGGGGGCCAGCCCAAAAGTCGATTGGAGACACATAGCATGCCTTTCATATGCGGATGATTTGGTCATAATAGACCAAACTGAGATTGGGCTACAAAGAAAGTTGAATAAATGTAATAAATACTGTACGCTTAAAAAACTAGTAGTTAACATGGATAAAACTAAGATACTAATGTTGGGAAGAAGGAAATCAAGGTTTAACTGGTTTTTGGGCTCCACAAAATTAGAAATAGTGGATGAATACAGGTATCTAGGCATGTGGTTTCAGAAAAATCTGAACTGGGCCACCCACCTTGAAGCATTAAAAGTACGGACATCTGCTTTGGTTAGTGGCCTAAAGAAATTCAACTGAGTTTATGGGGAAAAATCGGATAGGCCAGTTTTAAAGGCTTATGTAGCCATGGTCCCACCCCAATTCCTATATGGGGCAGAATTATTATGTCTGAGTGGTAGATGCTGCTGGGATGTTGAGGAAGAAAAAGCCCTGAAAAACTTACTTTCGCTGCCGAAGTCTTCAATGGTGTAGGCAGTGAGGCTTGAAACAGGTATTACTTCATGGAGCTTAACAGCCTGTATGGCCCTAGTAAGATTTTTACACAGCCTGATACACTAGTGTTCAGTATTATACACTTAAACCAAAAGTATTCCAAAGTTCATCCTTTTTAATCTCCAATTTTTATTCACAGTTCCTCAATCACGTCAAAGGCTTGAAATTCCAATTGCTTGTGCATGTTACATATTCCAAAATTGCCAATCCAGGCATATTCCAGAACACTTGACAAAATTCAGAGTTCTCCAAAGTCCAATTACTACACCCAATGCATTTCGGTTTTTTCAACCTTCTTCAGAGGTATCTATAGTATGTGAAAAATACATCTGTCGACCACTGAACCATCTGAAAAGTCACTTGATAAACGACATCCTTTTTAACATGAATTTTTCAAAAAAAGTTAACCTAAAAACAATTGTGAATCTCTGCCCCACCATACCAACTCATATGACAACAACATAGCATGAACACAAAATAAACTATTACCTTTGCGATGATAAATATCCCCAAATTACCCTTATATAAATGACTCCCCATTCCAATACTTGAAATATGCACGCATGCGTTGTATGTAAACTCCCCCTCATACCCCATGCTGATAAGTACTCCCATATTCATTGATAATCACACTTACATACGGCGGTGGCATCCTGTATTCCCAGTATTGTGGCGGGCGATGCTCACTGCAACGCCTGCCACAATGCTGTGGCTGCACTGTGTGCATTTGCATGCACAACTTGGCCCGCAACGTGCCCCCAACTCAGGAATCCTCATGTTGCCACCAGGGAAAGGCTGCTTCCCGCTGGTATCCTAATATGGCTGGCGGTGTCTAGCAGACACCGCCACCATATGCAAACCTTTTCCACCCGGTCGACCCGTCGACTGGGCGGAAAAGCGGCAGACGGTCTTTCCGTATGCCGCAGTCCCCCCACCATCATAATATGGCAGGGGGAAATGGGAGACGGGCGGGGTATGATGTAGGGCGGATCGCCACCATCATGCAGGCGGTGGTGATCCGCCCTACATCATAATAGACCCCTTAGGGTTGACTTTTGTAGATGTCTCTAGAGACATTGAGTAAAGTGGTAATAGCAACCCTGGATTGCTGTATGGGGGTAGCATTTTAGTATACTATTGATCATGGCATGCTCAAAATCAATAATTATTTTCTGAGGGAAATACATATTGGTTTTATCTATTATTTGGTTTAAAATTTCAAGGTAGGTAGATTGTTGTTTATTGGGGAGTAGGTTATAGACAAATGGAATATTCCTATTTTGGAAAAAGCCATGTATTGTGTATAACTGATAGAATGGTTTGGGACAAATTTTGAATGTCCCATCCATCATCCAAGTACTACATTGTTGCAATTTAACTAAATTGTTTGCAGTAGCAGACATAATAATTTGTTTGTCTTTGCATTTTTTGTCAAAAATATGCATGGTTCATTGCTGTGTGTGAAACTTAGCTCAGGGGGAATCTCTACCTCTTGAAAGGTTCTAGGGGTAGGTGTACTAGTTGTAGTGCTTTTTTTATCTTGCTATGGTTATTTTTGAGGAGTCAATAGATGGTAATTGACTAGATGCATGTTGGTCTGTGCTAGTGCTAGCTTTTTTTATATTTTCAAGGGTACTTCTAATTGATATTGTTATATTTGGTGGATGGTTATGTTTTTTAACAGATGTACCAGTAATTTCCTGCATAATAGCCCTACCATAGCATTTATTAGAATAATATTTACTGCATTTCCAAAACACCTTTAACCCCTTCGATGAGCGTGACGGAGTGGTTCAATCACGCGCGTCGGTCGCGCTGTGCGGGTGACGGAACCTTTCTGTCACGGCCCCGCCCGCGCAAGAACCCTTCAGCACAGCGCGGTAATCCGCGCCGCGCTGAAGGGGTTAAACCACTCTGTTTTTCTTGGCTGTATCCATAACCCATATATCACAATAACAATGTTCCTTTTTGTGATGTAATTAATAATAAGTGATTAAGTGGCTCTTTGGTTGGGGGGACGTTGCTTAGAAGCCTAATGTGGCAGTTGCGTGAGCCTTCAGCTTCACACTGGCCAGTAGTTATCCTGTTACCCCGGCGGCAGACGGGGCCCGAAAAGTTGCCTTGTGCCAAGCAGGTTTGCATTGTTTAAAAAAATGTGCCAGAATCGATGACTTTCTGAAAGAGTTTAGGGCACAGAACACATTGGTCACGACTGCCGTTAGCACATCAGGGGATACTGTTGAAGCACACAAGTCTAAACCTTTGCTAAGCTGTAGTACCAGTATATATACCACTGACCAAGGTACGGATGGTGCTTTTCACCACGCAGTTAGGCCCAATTCACCGGGGGGTTCCCATGGTAAAGGGCAAAGTAGCTCGAACAGTTTTTCTGCTCGACAACCCCATGGTTTGGTTAACTTGGCCCTTGATTGCCCTGTCAGTCTCGACCTACCCCCAGATTCAGCGCCCCTGGTGGCAATTCTCGTAGGAGTCCCTCAACTTCGGGCTGGGGAGTCTGAATCAACTGGAGCACTGATGAGGAAGGTCAGTTCCTGGTCCGCGAATTATTGTAGTGGAGAGAAAGATATCGCCACAAGCATAATCATGGCCAGAAGGGTGGGGTGGTTAGGGCACCGGCCGAAGACAATTAAGGGGGATTGTATTGTAATTAATTTTAATAATCCCAATATGGCACACAAAATGTTTTGGGATGGATCAAAACTTGCACAGGAGGGGATACGCCCAGTTTCTCTAGAGTTTTTTTACCCCTCCTCATTACTCCCCCAGGGTACTATCAGCCCTTCCATCAACAACTTTGCCCGTCATAAGGCCCTGTTACCCTGCAGCTCCCACCCAGTACAACAAAATGACCCCCGACACGAGACAAAGGGGGCCCAAATCTCGGATGGCACAGGCAGCACAGCCCCCCAATTACATATAAATGAGGTACAGGCACCACTTTTGCTGCTAGGTAATTGCTTTAGCCCCTTATCAAATTTAGATTCTAACGACTGACAGCCGGCCATAGCCAGCCCCCCAGAAATTTATCCCATCATAGGAGTCGGTCCGGCTGGCTGCAAAATCATTAGATGGAATGTCGCTGGCATCAGACAAAAGAGGTCTGATCCCATTTGGATTGACTTCATAAAAAATCACAACATTATAGCGGCACAAGAAACATGGGACACCTCATTAAGCTTTCACTTAGATGGATACACTAGTTTCTTGGTTCCAGCTACGATGGGAACAGTGGGTAGACCAAAGGGTGGGCTTATCTTCCTGTTTTCCGTAAACCTTGTGGGTTCTTTCAGGCAGTTGGATTCTGGTTCCCGCAACTTTCTAATAGTAGAATGGGTTATACCCAATTTTAGAAATGTTCTTTTGATTAATTTCTATAATCTCAGGGAGAGGGAATATTTAAATACACATATAGCCGCCCTGGGATCTTTTATCTCTGAACACAGTATTAACCGAAGCACAGCCTATGAGCTTATTTTAATGGGCGATTTTAATATTCACTCCTGTGAGGAGGGTTGCTATGAGGGGGCGTTTGAAGGCCCGCCTGGAGCTGCGATACCACACTTTGAGCATACCAGGCAGGGGGAGGCACTTGAAGAACTTCTAGCCAATTGCAACGTCTTTGAACCCGACCACACTGAAGGGGCGGTCAGGATTCCCACCTTTAAGGGTCCAACTTCGGGAACTGTGATAGATTATCTTTTCATCTCAATGGGTCTTTTGCACTTGGTCAGGACATACGGGGCAGTTCCTTCGAATTTTAGTGACCATAACCCAGTATTCCTCGAGCTGAACTTGGGGGTCATATCCTCCTCCGAGAGTTGCTCCCACGGGGTGGGGGTTTCCCTAGCTACAAAAGATCAAGGTAGGAGAATAAAGTGGAAGAGAGTCGTGGCCGACACTTTTTTGGAAATTTTAACTTCTAAGGTAGAAAGACAGCTGTCTATCTGTTTGGATAGTGAGCGAGCAGATAAAGAAATTATAAGCGCTTTTGAGGATATCTGTTCCCAGATCGCAGTGGACCTCACTAACACGAAAAATTATAGTGGCAACTCCGACCCTAGGTGGTTTGATAGTAGCTGCTCTAAGGCACACCGGGCATTACTCCAAGCACTAAAGAAGAGCCCTAAAGATAGGGCGAGTATAGCTAATCTACGTAAGGCCTATAAATTAGCTATCCAAGGGCGTAAGGATTCCATCAAAAGGAAGGCCTGGGAAAAGCTACTGTCATTAGATGTTCTGAGGGATAGTGGCAAGTTCTGGGCTACCATTAATGACCCCTTTTTTTCTGGCCAAGAGAATTCCAATATGGATTGTGTCATTCAAGACGAAGCATGGCTCCGTCACTTTGAGGAGATCTACGGAGCTGGTGACATGAGTAGCCAGGGTCCTCCAGTAGCAAATTGTTCCATGCCCCCGATAATTTTTAATCTGGGCGAGGTTGAGAGAGCAATTAGAGAAACATTAAAGAATAAGGCACCGGGTCCTAATGGGGTCCCTGCAGATTTATACTTAAATGCTCCCGCTTTCTGGGCCAAAATTTTAACTAACGTCTTTAATGCTTCTGCCTCTAATCCCTTCCCAGTTTCCTGGTCTACCTCGGTTATAGTCCCGATCTTTAAGAAAGGCCAGCGTAGGGATCCCTCTTGTTACAGGCCCATTTCCCTGCTAGATTCTGCCGTTAAAATCTTGGGCAGAGTCCTTTTATATAAACTCAGGGAAAATGTGGAGAGATTAGGGGTGCTCTCCAACCTACAATATGGCTTTCGAGAGAAGAGAGGCACCATGGACCAATGCCTAAATTTACACCTCCTAATAAGTAAATATACGGTGGCCAAGGATGGGTCCCTATTCATGGCGTTTATGGACCTATCCTCGGCATTCGACTTGGTGAACAGGACTAAGTTATGGAGGATTTTAGATGACATTGGCATCGATCCCCCACTAATTAACTTCTTAGCTGCTTTACATGAAAAACTTTTCGCCTCCATCAGGGTAAACCAAGAGGGCTGATGTACACGACAATTTAGATCAGGGAGGGGGGTTAGACAAGGTTGCGTTCTGGCCCCCCTCCTTTTTACCATTTATAATAATGCCCTGGAAAGCTTTTTGGGCACCTCTAAGGCAGACGTCCCGCGTGTAGGAGATCTATCAATTCCGGTGCTCCTATACGCGGACGATGCAGTTCTACTGGCCCGTACAGGGGTGGGATTGCAAAGGTTGCTGGACTCCTTTGCCTCCCTTATGGATCAGCTGGATCTGAAGGTGAATATAACTAAATCTCATGCCATGGTTATGGGAAAAGGCAGTTGCAGACACAAGTTTAAAACCTTTCACTGTAAGGGGGTAGAGGTGTCAAGGGTTCGCACTTTCCCATATTTAGGCGTCCTTTATGATAACAAAGGATCCTGGGCACCCCAAATCAAGTTAAAAAGTATTTCCATGGCAAGGTCCATTAATGCCCTTATGGGCTTTTCCAAAAGGCTGGGGGCAAGACCAATGGATGCCCTGTTAAAGGTATATAATGCAAAATGCATGGCCATCGCTCTCTATGGTGCCCCGTTGTGGGGCCACGTAGCCCAAGTTCAGCTGCAAAGAGTAGAAAATAGGTTTTTGAGATCCCTCCTGTCGGTCCCTCAATCCACCCCCACTTTCTCCATTCATACAGAGGTAGGGATTGAATATGTTACTGATAAGTTGAGGTTGGCCCCCCTGGCTTGTTGGGCGAAAACATGGTTAAACAAGGGAATCAGGTTGAATCATGCTATATTAACAGACATTGTTGCCATGGAAAATGCCAAGAGGATTTCCTGGGTAGAGTATGTGAGAAAGTCCTTTGCTGACCTAGGACGCCCAGAGCTCTTCACGTCCCCAGAGAACATCCGTGAGAAGGACGTCTCCTGGATTAGGTCTACTTTTTTAGAAGGGGCAAGGTTGACCAGGGAGGAGATGGAGCTTAAAAAACCAGTAGTGAGATTGCACTACGCTCTAGTCACCTCGCCCTCCCTGGAACCATATTTGCAACTTGTAACTAAACCTTTTCATAGATTTTTATTGATTAGGTTTAGATTTAACCTAATTCATTTTTCTTTGGGAAGTTATCCTGTGTGGGCTAAACCTGAACATAGCATGCCCTGCAGGTGCGATAATTTCTCAACTCAGGATACCTTGCATTTTATCATGTTTTGTAGTTTTTATACCGACATAAGAAAAAAATATTTGCTACCCCTACTAAGAAAGAAAGGGTTTATCCAGGTCAGACCTGCCCTAATTTACTTACAGATGTTGAGTAGCACCCGCGATATTTTCCACGTGGCTAGGTTTTTGGTGGCAGCTATGAGGATAAAGAACAAAAAATTGCCCTTCCTCGATGACCCTGATTGAGGTTCCCTTCTTACAGGGTATTATCTAATGCTGATTTGCACATATGATTGTTTATGGTTTTTTGGATTTGTATTCTATGACCTTTATATGAACTTGTTTTTATACATAGATTTTGAACTATTTTTGTTTTAACGAATATGTTTTTACTGAACCTTTTTAAAAGTTGTATACCCATGATTGCATACTGTTAGTAATCTTGCGTGTCTGTTCTCTGCTTTTATGATTTTAATTAATCGAATAAAGTGCTTTGACTGAAAAAAAAAAAACTTCTCTTTTCTTTTTTACGAAGAAATATAATGTTATAATGTTTGTTCTATTAATTTATTGGTGATGGGGAACTTGGGGATACGTGTTTTTTTTAGTGGCATACTTTAGGGAATTGTGGAATATAAAAAAGAAATATACGTACTTTTTAAATGACTTTTTTGTTGATGTAGTAGAAGTAGTTTTTGGATGCTTTTTAGAAGGTATCTGCAGAGGAGACATAAGTGCAAGATATATATATTAGCATATGTCATTTTGAAATATTTTTAAGTGAAAAGTCTATGTAGTGTTCTACTTTAAATAGCATTTTGCTTACTTGGTGCTGTTGTAAATTTCTTTCAGAGTAGTAAATCTGCTTTCTGGGAGTAATCCGGCAGAGGTTCCTCTTCTTTTTTCTGTAGGGTTGTAGTTTGCATTATGTGTAAAAATGTCTTGTTTATATAGTGTTTGTTTAATTGATGGGTTTGTTTCAATGGTGTATTTTATTAGTTCGAGGTTTCTATTAGTTGTTCTTTATATATTTTTTAGGTTCTGGCACTTAATTTCCATATATGGAAAACACTAATTAAGAAGTTGTTAGTGCTAAATATTTTTTTAACCATATTTCTTTGCTTTTGTATGTTTAATACAGTCTAAAATGTATGACATTGTATGAATTATTTGTAATAATATTTTATGCAAACTTTAATAGTGTGATTAGTAAAGTTCTGATGTTTTTATATGTTTATATGTTATAATATAGTTTTATAATAAATATGATGTGTGTAGTTAATGTTTATATAGTGAAAATACATTTTGGAGTTAAGCTATGTTCATTTTAGTTACTTTTTAAATGTCAATATTAAAATAAAACTGATAGAATTGTAGTCTATATTTTTGTTTTTGATATTCAGGACATTTGAATGTTTATTAAAGAAACTTCGATATTTTTTTTAATGATATTTGTGTTTTCGATAATGTTGTACACGATATTTTTGATGTACGATATTTAGTGTTTGATATTTGTGTAATTTCTTCAATGAGTATTGGTATTCGATATTATTATAATCAATATTTTAGCGCCGATATTTTGGTAACTCAATATTGTACGCGTCGATATTATGTCAGTGTTTCTTCTATCATAATATCGACTGAATGGAGAATATCACAATAGATTGGTATCGCATTATCTGCATGGTCATGACCACATAAAATACATTTTAAATTTGAGCTATAGAAGCCTGAACAAACATACTTTCTCAGCAATTATGTAAGTAATCTTGTTGCACATTGCCACATGGACTCTCATGAAGCACAGAATCATGGAATATAATTATACGATCACTACATGGGACCATATACAGCCTACAAAGTGCCTGAAGACTACCTGGGGCAGATTTACAAGCCCCTTGTGTCACTTTTGTGCTGCCGTTGTGTCACTTTTTGTGACCCAACAGCAGCGTAAAAATGCGGGCCATTTACAACGTGACACAACTAGGGAGATGCGTCACCTTGTAAAGCCCTGCATCACATTATACGTGTGTCAGGTATAATGTATGCTGGGTGGGCGTTCCAACTCAAAAAAGCCTCATAGAAGTGAAGCAGTGAAATCTACAAGATTTCACTGTGCCACTTCTAGGACGCCACTGCATCAAATTCTTACGCCTGCTTGAAGCAGACATAAGGAGTGACACAGCACAATGAGGATAGGCCTCCCCCTGCTTTGCTGGAGTTGCATCGTGCTTGCAACACAACTCCAGCAATGCGTGACTTTTGCGTCAAAAGATGCGACAGAATTTTTCTAAATATGGCGCATCCATAGTGGCGGAAGGGATTCTGAGGGTGGTGCAGGGAAAGTGACGCATCTTTGCAGATGGGTCACTTTCTTGTAAATCTGCACCCCAGTGTGCATCAGCATGCCCATCAGTTCACGCCTGAGCTTAACAGAGTGTGAAGAATATGTCCCACACAATAGGTCCGCTGCGTCCATCAAGGCAAGTGGACATTAATACCTTTGTAGGCCCATTCACAACCCAAAGAATGGTACAATTTTGTTTGCCAAAGCATGTCTTTATAGTTGCATGTAACAAACGTATAGGGCCCGATTCACAGAACTAACTTAAGACAAAATCCTAAACTTACTTCCATTTTGGTATTCACAGAAGGCACTTACTCATTTTGGTATTCACAGAAGGCACTTACTCATTTCGGTATTCACAGAAGTTAGGAGTCCTAACTTTAGGACTCCTAAATGCCTTCTGTGAATACCGAAAGTCTTAAAATTAGGATTTTTCTCAGTTTAGTAGTAGTATAGTTAGGACTCCTAACTTTAGGACTCCTAAATGCCTTCTGTGAATACCGAAAGTCTTAAAATTAGGATTTTTCTCAATTTAGTAGTCCTAAGTTTAGGACTTCTAACTTTAGGACTCCTAAATGCCTTCTGTGAATACTGAAAGCCTTAAAATTAGGATTTTTCTCAGTTTAGTAGTAGTATAGTTAGGACTCCTAACTTTAGGACTCCTAAATGCCTTCTGTGAATACCGAAAGTCTTAAAATTAGGATTTTTCTCAATTTAGTAGTCCTAAGTTTAGACTTAGGACTACTAAATTGAGAAAAATCCTAATTTTAAGACTTTCGGTATTCACAGAAGGCATTTAGGAGTCCTAAAGTTAGGAGCCCTAACTATACTACTACTAAACTGAGAAAAATCCTAATTTTAAGATTTTCGGTATTCACAGAAGGCATTTAGGAGTCCTAAAGTTAGGACTCCTAACTTCTGTGAATACCGAAATGAGTAAGTGCCTTCTGTGAATACCAAAATGAGTAAGTGCCTTCTGTGAATACCAAAATGGTAGTAAGTTTAGGATTTTGTCCTAAGTTAGTTCTGTGAATCGGGCCCTCCCTGTTTATGGATTTGAGGATCACTGGTTTGCCTTGTGCCAAGCAGCACATGAAGCATTCTGGGGAAGAACAGGACACAGCATCATCATGTTACCTCGTCCAAAGTTCAGCAATCTCAATGTGCTGCCTGTCTTCCTCACCACAGGAATACCAATGCAGAATGACAATGTCATTGACCAGTCTTGTCAATTTCTGCAAATGCTCCTCCATACAAATAATGCACCTGACACCTCAAGATGAGACCTGGAGCATTTCTTGATATTCCAAAGGATGCTCTACCAAATGCAAATGGTTCCACACCATCATCAAATTGCACCCTATTTATAGTTTCTCACTGCCTTGTAGTATATGGGCACTCAAGAACTAAATGACTGGTCTTCCTGCCCTTTCTACCAGTAAGGAGTCATATGTCATGATCATCCTTATCTCTAAAAGAAGAGTTCATGCATTCTACAATGAAAGCCCCAGAGCTGCATGGTACAAAGATGAGCACTTCTTTATTAAGCTAGTTGTAGATATATTGTGCAGCCCAGAATCCAGCGGACATAAACTGACAGAGTTGGCCATCACAGAGGACACAGAATCTTTAAAACACCATTAAGTGGCTCTTTGGTTGGGGGGATGTGGCTTAGAAGCCTAATGTGGCAGTTGCGTGAGCCTTCAGCTTCACACTGGCCAGTAGTTATCCTGTTACCCCGGCGGCAGATGGGGCCCGAAAAAACCCACGCCCGGAACAAATCCGGAGAGTGGAGACCCTTAGGAGAAGATTGGAGATCATCCCGCTGCCCGAGGGCACCTACGTACTTGAATGGTGCACATCAATGGAGCTGGCCTACTGCTCCCAAAATGGCGGCATAACTGCTATTGACAGATCAGAGACGAGTCCTGGTAGCTCCGTGGAGCCACTGCCTGGCAGGATTGAAGAGAGGGCCCCTGCGAGTGCAGGCTGCAGGCCACGAGGAGTCACATTCTGCAGCCGATCTGGAGTCGCCGAGGTCTGGCGTCGGAGGGCCTTGGGCCGGTGCCGTCGGAGATGCGGAGACACCCGACGATGGCGGGGACTGATGAGCGGCGTGGTTGCATGCCGAGAGCTGGCAGCTGACTCTGGGGCCCCCGGTGCATATTGGAGTGGCCCGGACTACAACGCTTCCTGGGGAGCTGACACATGGCCCCTGAGTGGTGTGGGGCCTATATTGCGAGTCCATGACTTGGCTTCCCGACTTCTGATCCACCTGGAGGCTGAGGGGATGCGAGAGGGAGTCCAGCTCCAGGGTGGCACTGGTGGGAGCATACCGGTGAACTCTGGCCATTTGGACTGCGGGCTGTAATCTGGTTGCATTGCTGAGACACCTGGTGATTGGGTAGAATATGGTGGGTCCCTGTACATTCTAGGGAACTGAAATGAGACTATAAGAGGTGCGGGACCCACACGCCGGATCCCTGGATTGATGGTCTGATCCCCAGTCCACTTGGCAACCTGTGAGGATCAGTGTTGAGGAACCCCACCGCAGACGGGTGGAGGAAAAGAGAGTGCCTGTGGAATTTGGCCACCGGTGGTGCGGCCAGGCTACTGGGCGCTCTGCTGTCCTGCTGGGAGACCGCGTTGATAACTGCACCACATCAGAGATGCCACCACAAGGGATATCCGAGGTGAGGTGAGGTGAGGTGGGGTGGGGCACCAAGAACCAGACAAAAGGGTGTTCCTATGATTGAGTATTGCGACTGGTCTGACCACACGGAGGAGCCTGGGCCCACCGGAAACGAAAACACTGCGGGCCCCGTACCCTGATAGCTGCCTCAGGCCTTGGGAGAGTAGGGTGGTCTCAATTGAATAACCCACCAGGGCCCTGCGATGAACTGGATGAGAAGCACCTGTACAGCGATGAAGTGCTGGCTGCTGGGAGTGCCTGTGTGGACAGGCTGACCACCAAACATTTTCTGAGTGATCTTGTATGGCCCAAGTGCTGCTGTGGGGAGCCTGAGGTGGCGCAACCAGGGTGGGGCTTAAACATACACCCAAGAGGGGCATGAATTGTGTGATGGTGCTGACTGACGAAAGCCTGTCAACTGTGAATAGACTGTCCCACTGTCATGGGTAAACCACAAGGGAAACGGTCTGGGACTGCTCAGGAAACGGAAGAAACTCCCCCAGAAAAAGCACAAAATGACCCAGTACAGCAGCGACTGACGAGAATCTTGGACGCTATAGTTGACACCAAGGCATCAGCATGGTGTCGGTGGGCATTGGCCTACTTAGAGAGGAGCACAAGAAGTTGAGCCAAAGAGTAAAGGACACAGAGTCCAGAATCCCAGTCCTTAAATCGGTGCAGCAATCACTGGTGGCACAGATGGGGAAACTGATGGAGCGTGTCCGCACCTTGGAGCGGAGAGCAGAGGATGGCAAGGGGCATAACAGGAGGAATAATATTAGAGTTCTTGGTCTACCCAAAGGAACTGAGGGTAATGATATGATATCCTTCCTAGAGCAATGGCACTGCACTGTGGTGGCTCCCGAGAGCTTATCGACTTTTTACATCTTGGAGAGGGCAAACCGTGTCCCGGCCAGACCTCCGGCGCCTGGTCTCCTCTGTGACCAGTGGTGGCTAGACTTCTCCTTGTTAAGGGACAGAGATACCTTCCTACAAAAAGCCCAGATGGAAAGGCCCATGTGCTGTAGGTAATAGTAGAGTCTCCATCTTCTCTGACTACACCTTGGTCATTCAGAGGAAATGGACCTCCTTCCTGGAGGTCAAGAAAGCACTGAGAGAGGAAGGGCTCTAGTACTCTTTGATCTTTCCTGCTCGACTACGGATACACCTAGATGGAAAGACACACTTTTGTGATGACCCCAAGTCAGCCTGGGAATGGTTAGAAGCAAACAAACCCGTGACATCTCCACAGGCACAGGTGCAAGTGGTGGCCTTGGCAAGGCGTGAGTCCAAGAAGAGGCCTAGGAGAAACTCCAGAAGGGGGGCCAGAGCCGACCAATGTCCTCGCAAGCCAAAAAAGGGAGAGCTGAGTCCCTGCAGGTGGTAGCGGCCATCTTGCAAGACCAGAGACCCCCTTCAGAGGCTGGAACTCGCTCCTCTAGAGAAACTGAGGGGATAGAATCAGACTCCTCTCATAATGGCAGCGTGACGCTACCAGTGGTGACCCCCAACACAGCGGACACGATCATCTGATGAAGAAGCCACCTGGAGGTTATTAGTGACTCCTTGAGGGATAAAGAGACCCCTGATCAGGAGCGGCCCGTGGAGGGAGTTCGGTGGAGCAGTGAGGCGGGGCGGGGGAGGGGCAGGGTGGGGAATTGTAAACACCAGAATATGGATGAACGGAGGTAAGTACACATTTAAATAAATAAAACGAATTCCGTTGCGATGCAGCACCCTGTCCCTCCCCCACCCTGCCTCACTGCCCCACTGAACCCCCTCCACGGACCGCTCCTGCCCCTGATGCCTGCCATGGGCACTCTACCCATATTGGATAGTACCCTTATCTTTGCCACCCCTCACTTAGTCCCCTTCCTCTTTGAAACTGTGCTTCAGCTAGTGTTCGATATTTTACACAATTGTTGGGTGGCTGGCCGTTGCCAGAGGGCCCTGGGGTTGTTCAGCAACAGGGTTGCTATGTTAATTTCTTTTTTATTTTTGGTTGTTTGCAGAATGGAGCGGTTCAACATAAGTTCAGGAGCTGGACTTGGGGAGGCTTTGCTGGGTGGCAGGTGAGTGATTTACTGTTACTATGGCACAATCACACAATGTCATAAGGTTTTTGACTTGGAATATAAGGTGGATGGGGACCATGGCTAAGCGGCATAATGTCTATTCCTACTTGAAACACAGTGATATACATATCGCCTTTCTTCGGGAGACTCATTTGGCCACTTCGCAAAAGATGGAGGGGGCAAGTCTTTGCTACAGCTTTCTCGGCCTCCTTGAGAGGGGTGTTGATATGGGTAAAGCCCGGAGTCCCATTTGACCTCACGCACTCTATGATAGACACGGAGCATAGATATATCTTCCTGGTGGGTAGACTGGCTGGGAGAGTGATAACACTAGGTGACATTTACATGCCCAATCAACATAAGGTCACATACTTGGCTTCACTATCGGCCAAAAACGCAGTGCATTTGGATGGGCAGGTATTATTAGGGTGGGGGTTTAATTGTGTGATGGACACTGCGACTGACCTTTCCCACCCACCACTCCCAGGGGTGCAGTCCTACTGCACAGCTGCGGGTTTCTGGAATTGGATCCAACAGTGGGGTTTAGTCGATATCTGTAGACGACAACAAGAGGGAGACAAAGAATACTCTTTCTTCCCATTGATTCATCAAGTGCACACTATGTTGGATACCTATCTTTGTGTGCCGACACTTACTAGCTCCATTACACATACAATATATCTGGGGCATACCCTGCCCGATCACAGCCCACTATTGTTGTTTTATCAACCCTTAGGGAGGCATCCTCCGATTCCTTCCTGGAGGCTTAACTCGCCAGCATTGGGGGATGTCCCATACCGGTCCACCCTGATGGTGCTTATTGAGTCCTACTTCTCTACGAATGCACATACGGCATCCTCTACCTTGGTAGAATGGGAGGCCTTTAAGGTGGTGGTGCGGGGGCACTGTATGGGACAGTCGATTGGGGCACACAGGGAAATACGTGGTGAGATCTTCAAACTGGAAGAGAGATTACACCGACTGGATAATGCTCAGGGTGCTGACCCAACTTCCCTGCTTGAGTTACAGAAGATGAGGGTGACATACCAGGAGGTACTAAATTGACTTCGTTGTCATAGTTTCAAAGGCTACCTGGATAGGATGCAGAGGGAGGAGGGGAGTCCTGAAGACTCCTGGCCTGGCTGATCCAACTGGAAACCCGTGGGCCACCTATCACCCAGTTGTGTCGGGAAACGGGGGAGCTCCTTTATATTAATATTGCTTTCCACAGTTATTATGAGAAACTGTACACTGCAGCGGCAACAGCTGACTCATCCCTTATTAGGGACTTCTTGGACCCCCTACCACTTCATGTTGTAGAACTCCGGGCATGGGAGGAGCTGGGAGGCCTGGTGACAGTGCACGAAATTCAGGCAGCTATTGGGGACATGGCAACGGGTAAAATGCGGGGAGGGGATGGCCTCCAGGTGGAATTCTACAAGCGGTTCGCCACTAGCCTGATGCCAAGTTCTCTATGCCGATTCACTGGAACGGAGTGAATTACCCGATACGACACGGGACGCGCTTGTGATCCCACCCTAAAACCAAAGAGACAGCTGCCAGAGTTACGGATTTTAGACCCCTTTTAAAATTCTTAGCAAAGTCTTGGCAAGTAGGTTGCTCCCACACATGTGAGCCCTCATCCATCCAGACCAGAATGGCTTTATTCCTTCCCACTGTACCTCTTACAATCTTTGGAGACTCTACTCCAAGTTGTACCATGAAGAAATTTGCTGGGACCAGGAGGCAGCAGCGCTGTCAATAGACCTGGAAAAGGCATTTGACACGATCAGCTGGGAATACCTTTTTGAGGTTATGCTGCGAATGGGCCTTGGAGACAATTGGGTGAAGTGGGTTTGGTTACCTTATACGTTTCCAACTGCGAGGGTCAAAACGGGCAAGGCGATCTCTGTTCAGTATAAGATCTTCCGAGGCACTCGACAGGGATGCCCTCTTTCGCCCCTCATCTTCGCATTGGTGATAGAGCAGCAAACAGTGAGGGCCCAACTGGGGGGGGGCTGGGCTGGGTCTTAGGGTGGGTGCTCGGATAAATATTATCTCGCTTTATGCGGATGATCTGCTGCTCTATTTGGGTGATGCAGTGAAGGCACCATGTCAGAAATACAGATCTTAGAGAGTTTCCAACAAATATCGGTTCTACGGGTTAATAAGGCCAAGACGTACCTGTTTCCCATAATGGGACCACAACCCAGACAGGAGGCTTTACAGCTGGAAATACAGTGGCCTTGCCTCTCCTTTAAGTGCCTAGGTATACAGGTAGTTCACTCGCTGGAGGATCTGAGGGAGGGTAACCTAGGTAGGGCAGTGAGGTCACTCAAATCCTGTGTTCAGTTTTTGCGCACCCTACAACTCCCTATTATGGCTAGGATTTCCCTTTCCAAAAATGGTAATGTTACCCCGGCTCCTATATTAATTTGTCAACCTCCCAGTCTTGATGACACCGGGTTGGTTTTGCCCGCTAAACTCATTGCTGAGAGAATCAGTCTGGGACGGTGGGCATCCGAGAGTCTCCTTCAGGACGTTACAGCCCCCCATGATGGAAGGCAGACTAGGTGTACCAAATTTCGAGTTTTATATGTTGGCTGCCCAACTGCAATGATTGGTGCAGTGGTTAGAGGAGGTGAATGGAGAGGGCACATGTTTGATGGAAGCTAATGGTCATCCGGCTTGTTGGTGGCTAAATTGTTGGTCCCGAGTACTCCCGCCCCGTATCGGTCAGTGTTACAACGCACCACGTTAAAGACCTGGAAGAGATCACTGCACATAGTTTAAAAGGCCCTGAGATATACCACTATGCTTCCCCTTGTTGGCCTATCCCACGGTACTCCCATGACAATATTTACCGGGGACCAACGACTGGTGTCCTGGACACAGGTAGGGTTGAAAAATGTAGGAGACTGATACCTGAAAAAAATCTCCTTTCCTTTGAGGAACTGGTGGATAGTAGTGGTCTTCCCAGGGGCAGTTTTTACATTATGCTCTAGTACACACTTTTGGACAGTTGTGGGGGTAGGGAAGGGGTAACCTGACCCCCATGCAATCTTGCATGCACTGATAACCTTGGACACGGCTGGACACCAGGTGAAGTGTTTAAATTCTACCTTACTTACAGTGTCCCTGGACCCACTGGGTGCCTTGCAAGGGAGATGGGAAAGGATATTGGGGGAGTAATCACTGATGCTAAATGGGGTAAAATTCTGCAGTCCCCCAAAATTTCCCGCAACACGCGTCTTAAATATATACAATTTGATGTCATTCATATGACCTACACGAACCCTTGCCGACTCAACATCACCTATGGGGGGGTATACGAAACTGCCCGAGGTGCGCCCACCTGGATGCTGATTTTATGCATATGCCTTGGGACTGCCAAGCAATACGCCCTTACTGGGACGCCATTGTCTTTAAACTTAAAGAAGTTCAGGGGAGGTAGTTGGCATCTACGGCCCAGATGTGCTTGCTGGGGCGCTTTCCTTGATCATGGAAATGTAAGGTTGGGAACAGATTAATCAACTTATCCCTGGGTCTTGCTAAGCGCAGAATAGCGTTAGCATGGAAGTCTGTGCAGGAACCTAAAGTTGAACACTGGAATCGGGATGTGATTAAGTGGGCGGGTGCTGAGGGTAGAGCATTGAGCTGGGAGGAAGCTAGAGGAGTGCGGAGACGCCCCATAGCTGACTTATCGAAGGAAATGATGCTGTCATGAAAACAGCCAGTGCACACTAGTGAGGAGGAAGGAGAAGGAGACTGAGACAATTCGAATGATGACACTGAGCCCTGATGGCTTGCTCCTACCTTTGTAAAGGCAAGGGTGTATATGCTGCTTTCCTCAACCTATTGACTGTGGAGAAAAGGGATCAGGAGACATGCTGGATAATGTTAGGGGGGAGCTCGTCCCTCTCATTTGTTACACCCTGGTGAGCCCTCTACCTCCAGGCTCAGATTCCCCCTGATACAAATAGCTGATTTCTAAATTAGACCGCTCCACTGCATAGGTTTAAGTTTGTTATAGAAGTTGGTTGTTTTTCTTTCTAAAAAAAAGTAGACTTATTTGTGTTGAGTTATTTTGTCATACCCTAATGCAAAACCATCGGCCACTCATGTGAAAGACTCGGACGAAATGTATCTCTAATACTAGATGATATCATTGTACATTGCGAAATTGAGGACATTATTCACGTGATTATTAACATGCAGTACGCCGTTGTTCAGAGTTCCTCTGGGACGATATATTTTGTAGGAATATGTTGATTTAAAGTAAGACGCTATTTGTAGATTTATTCAATGTTTGTGTATTGAACTGCATTAGAAATGTCAAAAAAAATAAGTTAAAAAAAAAAGTGGATCTTCGGTCTGCAGCACTCCAACATATGCAAAAGGCCACACATGATACTACACCATCAGCGATATGAGGCGCTATACAAGCGCTATAATACAAAAACTGTACAACTGTACCCTTCCCGAATCTATCCATTTCCTTACTAAAACACAGTCGCTTGTATTGCCTCCATTTGCAATATGTTTTATGGTTTAACTATTTTGCAAGCAGCTGTCTACTGGCTGATTACCAAAGCACTGAAAAACGAAATAATATTTTAAAACTGGTTTTGAATACGGTAGTTCTTCGAATAATATTTAGACGTTTTAATAAGAAATAATGTCAATCAACTATTTCACTTAATGTAATTGAATTCTATTATCCTACTTCAAATTTCAATGTTCCCAACATTTAAATTGCTTTCTTAAATTGAATGAAGAAATGGGTTTGAGTCATTCATTACCAGTAATTGCAGTTTTCTTTAATTGCAGATTCCTCTTCATAGTGTTTCCCATCATGGATGCAACCTGCCAACATAATTCATTTACATGTAAAACTTTGAAAATGTTCTGAATAGAAGATTTTAGTTATTAGAAAATTCGTGTAAACGGGTGATCATTTCTTTTATGGCCAAGTTTTGTAAATTCACAAAATATATTGACCTTTGGATAGCATATTACATTTACCATTAAAACATGATTGCTCGACATTCTTAAGAAGAAAGAAGGCAATTACTGAGGATTATTATCGTTTTAATCTAGTTATCTCTGTCAAATCTCATTTACTACATTTGCCAGAACTGCCTACTCACTGACCCCCTGCCCCACTGTACTCAGGATCACAGTTCCTATACTTTTGTATGCAAACGTCATTCTCTGGTGGCTTATAACAAGGCAAAGAAAGCAATGACAGGGTCCAATTCTAAAATCATTTGTAACAAATGTAGGAAAATAGTTGTTACGCAATTTATCGTTCCAAACTAAAATTCTCAAAGGTCTATTAAAAAGCTGGACCAATATAATAGTACAACTCAGTTAGACCTTTCTATCTAGCTTGCAACCGGTTGCCTTCTAGGGCATGTAGATTTGTTTCAATATTGTAAATCACAGCATGCAAAGTTCTGTGGCTAAAAGGGCAGGACCATCAGAAGATGTCACACAACACAGGTCCACTTGTCATCTATATATTGTGAAATTGAAATCGCAAGTAGTTCACAGATTACATATGATAACGTACCTCATTCCTTTACATTATTAAGAAATATGCAAGTCATCTCGCAGATAGGTGACTATTAAATGCACTCGCCTGCAGTCTCATGCCTGTATATGATTGCATTTGTAGGTTGCAATACCATTTTAATGTACACAAGGGAGTACATTATCCCACATCTATACTCCCTACAACAAAAGCATTCACAGGTTAGAGTATATAGGTGCGAATACGGGCATGTTCAATCATCTTTCCCAAAAATCTTTGTGGCCTCTACAAATGTGCCCTCTCTACTGTAAAAAACAGCTTGAGACCAGTAAGGCACCTGGGGCAAAATGTACAATGACATTTAGCGATTGCAAACAGAAAATTGGGCCATTGGCGACTGCTAAATAGTTTTTCCACATGTACTAACCGTATTTTGCGAGCCATAAACTATTACCAACTCACAAAATAGGGTCGCAAAAGAATAGCAGTTTACCACCTACTTCAAGTAGGCAGTATCCCATTTGCAAATGGGAAGTAGTCCCCATGGACCGCTTTCCCTTTGTGAATGGTAGCGAAAATGTTTTTTAAGAGCAGACAAGGGTACCACAGACCACTGTCTATTCCTAAAATATTAAACTGAAACGTTTCATATTTCATTTTGAAACAAATCCATTCAAAAAAATATAAAGTTGCTTTATTTAAAAGGAAATACAGACATGATGGTCTACTGTACCCAGCTGGCCACAATCCCAGTGTTATTGCCCATTCCCAATGGGTTGCAAATTGTGACCTGTCTCATAAATATGGATGAGACAGGTCAATTATGACCCCATTGGGTATTGCTAATGTGTCTGAGACACATTAGTACATTTCATTTTGCGAGTCTCTAATTGCATTTAGAGACTCGCAAAATGAAATGGTCGTGCATCTAGCCCCTACATCCGTTGCATACTTTTAAAGAACGAGCTTTCCTTGAAACCAATATGATAAACTCATTTCCTGAAAAGTCCAATTGCTAGGAGCCCATATGCTTCCCCTTCTGAATTAGCGCTTGCGGGAGGCTTCTTTCAACAGACACTTCATAAAAGAACGCAACAGCGGGTCGTACGATGTTTCTTTCAAATTTCGCAGCAGCAGGCCTCAATACTTCCAGTACTGTATGCTCCTGACTCAATGTCGTTTAATTCCTTTAAAAAGATCTCAAATGTTAATTTCCTCTCCATATGTCCCTGAAACTGTGCTGCTTCTTGTGTTTTTCTTTAAAAATCTCCAGCACTACGACCACGCTGCCAGAAATGTGGAAAAATAACATCACCAACGTATATCTGCTCAACACTGTTGATTTCTGTCTTCACATACAATATTTCATTTACATACACAGTGAAAGGGCATAGGGCTCTTCATTGTTAGATACAGAGGAGCACTGAGAATGCCTGGGCAGCCCCAGGAGGCAGCGCATTCGGCCATGCTCTTCAGGTAGCTATTAATTAAAATATTCAGTGTTTAGACAGAAAGTCCCTCGCATTGTGATAGATGTGTACCGCTGCCCAGAGTGCAGTAGCTGCAGTGATGTTTGGAACATTGCTAACGAATTTTGGTAGTGAGCGAACACAGGTCATGCATGTGCGCTGTGACTTAGTTCTGTCTCAGGGACAGTGGTCTGCTTAGACTGGGATGGACACCCAAAGCGCTGCCTTTAAGTGGTGGAAGGCTACTGCCTTGGCTGGTAGTTAGGTAGCACAAGCGCGTTGGTGGCAGCATACTGTGTTTTCAGTTTCCAGTGATCAGTAGATTGAACGGGCCTTTTAACTGTGTCATGGGTGTGGCGCCTCCTGGCCCACTATGGTAAAGTTCTGCTGCTGTGTGCTTAAATCACCATTGGCCTGCATTGGATTCTGTGCAACACTGGGATGTGTATGTGCCTGTGGGAAGTTCATCACGAAATAGTGCACATAGTTATGTGTATGCGTGGCAATACATACATATGGGCCTGTAAACTGATACTACATGTAGCAGATAGCGTGTTGTGTTGCATGAGCATGCTGGGATGTATGGATGCCTGTGAAGGGTACAGTAAGTTGGAGGCTACAGAGGCTATGTGCAGAGATGTGTGTTTGTGCTTGCCATGGACATAAACCACAAGAAAGACACTGGGTTCCATTATTCGGAGACACAGTGCTTGCTGGAGGAGAAGGGAAACGCAAAGGATTCACCCCGACAGATTTCTGTATTCCTGAGATCTAGGGGGGGCATTCACTGGAGAAACGGAGAGCCAGGCTCTTCAGTGCACATCAATAGGGGCACTTTGATTCTGAATGGAGGTCACTTGTCAAAGGGGCCTGGGCACATCTGACAAAGGAAATGGGACTGATAAGAGAATTATAAAGAATTATAAAGTGGAGGGCTGGAGCCTTTTGGAAACCTTTTGATGTGCTTATTACTGAAGGGGACATCCAGGTGCGAACCTAACATCATTCCCTTGCCAATGTTTGGGGTGATCAAGGTTGGAGACTGTTCTGTTGTGATAGATTTCTCTCTGGATGAAGAGCACTACAAAGGAATGTGCATTTCAAAGTGGGCAATTCCCTGAACATGAACTTCAAAGACAGAGACACTAAATCATGTGTGTCTGGAAATGGTTTATAAAAAGAGGAGCATGGGATACTCACATTGTTCATATTCAAGTGGTACATCAGTGTAGAGAAGCTCAACACGAGTTCTGCCTGTTGTGACCAGGACCGGCAACAAAATGTCTGCCAGTCTCCCATGCTGGGTGTGGGTGACATCACCCGGGAGAATCCAGAACCCTTGCCTGGAGCATGTAGCACCAGCTTATGTCTGACCCAAGGCCACTGGGTCCTGCGAGATGAAGGAGATCGCTTAAAGAGAGCAAGTTCCAGGAGGAATCCCATTGTGTGGATCCTGGGAGTGAAATGTGAGATTCTGGTCCGTTGGAACTGCCGAAGGGGTCGGGCTGGCATTCCTGGTCCCAGACTCCGAGAACCCTCTGCCAGGTGGTGGCCCATGGGGAAGAATAATCGCTACTGCAGTTGCTGCTGCACTGTTAGAGGAGGTGGGCCATTGCTTGATGCAGCGTTGTGGCCCAAAGAGGACATTCACTGTATTCATGCCATACCGGGACTCCCATATGCCAGGTGGGAGCCACAGTGAAGTAGAGAGGGCCATCACCTAGTGGTTTCTGCTACTGCAATCCAACCTGCATGCCAGGAGGAAGGGGCAGTAAAGGAAGAAGAAGGCAGACATTTTGAATCCATGTGTAGCTGAGAAAACAATGTGGCCCGTGACCGATGGACAACAATAGCAACTAATTCAACTACTTCAACTACCCCATCCGGTAGCATCAGAGACCTGCCCCCAAATTTCACCTTAACCACAGCTTCCCAACCAATTTGACAAAATGAAGCTGCCGAGGGGTGCCCCAGGACTCTGAACAGCCACTCCATCAAAGCTGGTAAAGATTGACAATCGTGCTGCTAAGTCCTGGGGACTTTGCTATGATTAACACGCTCCAGCATGGGGATTCAATGATCATTGCAACAGAGCTCACATAGAACATCTGAGACTTGAATACCTGAAAAGGGCCTAGCATGGCTGTCGCATACATGAGTAAGGAATATTCATCAACCATAAGCTGGGAAGTGGTATTTGAAAGTTGAAGGATGTGTATATTATTTGCATTGCATTGTATTTTACTTTGTGTTAGTAGATAAATACTCCTTTTTATTAGATCAAAGCCAGAATTTGATTGGACAATCATTTATTGGGGTTCTTGGGTGTATTTTGAGCTGTGAATCTGTGCGCCTCTTACACCTACCTTCTCCTCAAGAAGCCTTGAACTATTTGACCTGCACTTGCACTCAAGTGTTGAATCGGTACTTAGCCCAGTTGCTCTGAGCCTGTAGTAGCCAGGGCCATCAGCAGTAAAAGCCCTCAACCACCACAGTTGGGCCAGTAACTCCTACTTGGCCTGTGGTCCTCTTGTTTGTGACACGTAATGACATTACTTTAAATGAGACTAAAGGTAGTGACATCACAGTAAAATGCCCACAATTTGAATCAATGTATTTATTTAAACTCAAATAAATGAAAGGTTTAGACATTTCTGAACTTAGCAAATCATACCTAAAATGTAACGAAATTATGTATAGTAGTAAATATTAATGTAATGTATTTAATTTACATTATATTGCATTTATATATTACAATATTGACCATTTATTATTTTAAACTGTATTTATATTTTTTTTAAATCTATATTTTTATGCATTTTTGAAGGATATTAGTGTCAATTATATTTTCTTCGATATTTTGGTACTTGCCATGATAAGCATAGGAATTGATAGTTTTGATACAATATTTTTGTTAACAATATTTTTTACTTCTATATTGTGTTAATGAAACATGTCTGGTGCATCTCAACATCACCTGAAGGTGTCCGACTCTCCCCAGTTACAGATGGGAGGTGCTGACACATGGCAGGAAATGTTCTGAGAAGGAGCTCACAAGAGGTATTTACTGGGACTAGTACTTCCCGAACAGGGGACATAAGTAGGCCACAGTAGGCCACATTATTGAAAGTGCATGTTAATGTTTGCAAAGAGCATTAATTTGTATTGCTTTTTTAAAAATCAATGTGCTTCAACTGCAGCCATGGTCTGTCTTTGTACATGTAAAGTAACAATTGTCTCTAGCATCCTCAGCCGAGGGATGTATTTTGAATCTTCGTTGCTATGTTTTTTCATTATGATTGAGCAAACCGATTCATTGTATTAAGTTTGATTTCTTGTTTATTTCCTCCATGCAACAAAATCGAATGAGGTAGTAGGCAATGAAAATAATGTGCGAGACGGGTGGATTGGAAGCCAATAGTTTGATTGATTTACTGTGCCAGTAACATTTTAGTTCAGCCATTTTGCGTAATCTCTTTCTATGAAAATAGTGTAATTGCACTGTTTGAAACATTTTAAAAGATATACTTTTTGGGGACTGCGCCTCTGGCCTGGTTGCCCCCTCGCTCCTCCGTGTTCCTGCTCCAGGGGCCCTTGCTGTGCTAGTTCTTCACCGACGCCGAGAACGGCGCCCCAGCCGCCGCAAGGCCGCCCGCTCAACCCGAACTCGTTTTCCCGCCGCTTCCTGCCTGCGGCCCCGCCCCCTCACCAGTCCATTGGTGGACGCGACCCCGCCTCCCAGCTGACCCGCCCTCCCGGCTCCCTCCTTATGTCGCCCCCTCAGCGACCGCGCAGCGGACGCGCGCAGCGGGAGCACCGAAGGTGTGCCAAAGGTAAGCCCGTCTGCGCCCGTCCGCGCCTGGACCGCGCCCAGTGCCAGGACCCCTGGCCCCCGCAGACCCCAGCCCACCCGCTGGACTTACGACGCCACCAAACTCTACGCACTCAACGCCGGAAGAATCCCGGGTTGCTACCGAGCCACCCCGAGACGCACCCACGGACCCTTCTGCTGCAACTCCTGCAAGTTCACCTGCACTACACCTGCACCAACCAAGACCAAGACGAGCAACAGCAGCAGCCACCTGAAGTGCATCCTGCTCAACACCCGCTCCGTCCACAGACACGCCGTCGAGCTCTGGAACCTGCTCGACACTACGTCACCAGACGTCGCCTTCCTCACGGAAACCTGGATGAACGCCTCTTCAGCGCCCGACATCGCCATCGCCATCCCAGACGGCTACAAGATCATCCGAAAGGACCGCATCAACCACACCGGAGGAGGCATCGCCATCGTCCACAGGAACACCATCCGCATCACGACCAACACCGACGACGCCCTGACAACCGCCGAACACCTTCACTTCCAGGTCCACATCAACCCCAAGACCACCCTCAGAGGCACCCTCATCTACAGACCCCCGGGACCCCGCACACAATTCTGCGAAGACATCGCCGACTTCATCAGCCCGCAAGCCCTCTGCTCCGCTGACTACATCCTCCTAGGGGACCTCAACTTCCACCTGGAGAACAACAACGACCGCAACACCACCACCCTGCTGGACAACCTCGCCAACCTGGGACTCAAGCAACTGCTGACCACCCCCACCCACTACGCCGGACACACACTCGACCCCGTCTTCTCATCCAGCAAGGACATCGCCTTCAGCCACGCCACCGGACTCCACTGGACGGACCACAGCTGCGTCCACTTCAGCTTCGGTAGGACCACGATCCACCACCACCAGCAACAGGTTGCACGCAGGAGCTGGAACAAGATCACAGCCGACCAGCTCACGACCTCCCTGAACATGAACCCTCCCACCAGCACAACGAACCCTAGCCAGGCGGCCACCAACCTCACGAAGTGGATCAGCGACTGCGCAGACGAGCTCGCCCCCCTGAGGACCCCGCCCAGCAGACCCGGTAGCAAGAAAGCCCCATGGTTCACCGACGAACTCAAGAGCTCCAAGAAGAACTGCCGAGCCCTCGAGAGAACCTGGCGCAGAGACCCAACACCGGACAACATGACTGCCCTCAAGCTCGCCACCCGAAAACACCACCAACTCATCCACGCCACCAAGAAAACTGCATTCAAGGAACGACTGGACAACAACGCACACAACAGCAAGGAACTCTTCAACATCGTCAAAGAGCTCTCCAACCCCAACGCCGGAAACAACGACATCACCCCTTCGCAAGACCTCTGCAACTCCCTCGCCTCCTACTTCCACAACAAGATCGCGGATACACAACAGCTTCAGCTCTCTACCGACGAACGCCACGACCAAACCACCGCCCCCCACCACCACCCTCCGCGCCTGGACTCAGATCAGCACCGAAGACACCGTCCGCACGATGAACTCCATCCACTCCGGATCTCCGACCGACCCCTGCCCTCACCACGTCTTCAACAAGGCCGACGCTGTCATCACACCCCACCTGCGGGACATCATCAACACCTCCTTCGACACCGCCACCTTCCCGGAGAGCTGGAAGCACGCCGAACTCAGCGCCCTACTCAAGAAGCCATCGGCCGACCCGACCGACCTCAAGAACTACCGCCCCATCTCGCTGCTCCCGTTTCCAGCAAAAGTCATCGAGAAGACCGTCAACAAGCAACTGGCCGCCTTCCTCGAAACAAACGGATCCCTCGACCCCTCGCAGTCTGGCTTCCGAGCCAACCACAGCACCGAGACCGCCCTGATCGCAGCCACCGATGACATCCGAGCGCTACTCGACAACGGAGAAACAGCGGCCCTCATCCTCCTCGACCTCTCCGCGGCCTTCGACACTGTCTGCCACCGTACCCTAGTGCAACGCCTCAGCAACATCGGAGTCCTGGAGAAGGCACTGGAGTGGATCATCTCCTTCCTCGCCGGAAGGACACAGAGAGTCCGTCTCCCTCCGTTCAGATCTGAAGCCACCGAAGTCATCTGCGGCGTCCCTCAAGGCTCCTCGCTCAGTCCAACCCTCTTCAACGTCTACATGAGCCCCCTCACAGACATCGCACGCCAGCACAACCTCAACATCATCTCCTACGCCGACGACACCCAGCTGATCCTCTCCCTCACGAACGACCCCGCCACCGCCAGAGCCAACCTTCACGAAGGGATGAAAGAGGTAGCCGAATGGATGAAGAACAGCCGCCTGAAACTGAACTCGGACAAGACGGAAGTCCTCATCCTGGGATCCTCACCCTCCACCTGGGACGACTCCTGGTGGCCCCCCGCCCTAGGCAGCGCACCCAAACCAACAGACCACGCACGCAACCTGGGCTTCATCCTGGACTCCTCCCTCTCCATGACCAGACAAGTCAACGCCGTCTCCTCATCGTGCTTCAACATCCTGCGCATGCTACGTAAGATCTTCTGGTGGATCCCCACCGAGACCAGGAAGACGGTCACCCAGGCCCTCGTCACAAGCCGTCTGGACTACGGCAACTCCCTCTACGCCGGAACCACCGCCAAACTCCAAAAGAGACTCCAGCGGATCCAGAACGCCTCAGCGCGACTCATCCTGGACATCCCCCGTCGCAGCCACATCTCCGGACACCTGAGAGACCTGCACTGGCTCCCGGTCAGCAAGAGAATCACCTTCCGTCTCCTCACCCACGCACACAAAGCCCTACACAACCAAGGCCCAGGATACCTCAACAGCTGCCTCAACTTCTACGCTCCCAAACGCCAGCTTCGATCGACCAGCCACGCCCTCGCCGCCGTCCCCCGCATCCGAAGAGCCACCACAGGGGGACGGTCCTTCTCCTACCTCGCCGCCAAGACATGGAACTCCCTCCCCACCCACCTCCGCCTGACCCAGGACCACCTCACCTTCAGGAAGCAACTCAAGACCTGAATGTTCGAGCAGTAGCGGACCCCCCCAGCGCCTTGAGACCCTCCGGGTGAGTAGCGCGCTATATAAATGCGATGATTGATTGATTGAGAATTTGAGTTGCTGGTTGACCGTGGTGTGAGCCTTGGTAAAGCATCATCCACAATCCCTGGCAGGGCGACCTGTGCTTAAACATGGGGCTCGTGGCCCAAAAAGCGGTCTCGATATGTAAAGTATTTATGCAGCACACAAGCAGTAGTAATGTGAAAATAGAGCACAAAAAAAATCCCACTATAATTTAGAAATATAGAGTACTTTTTTAGTGAATTAAATGACACAAAAACGTCAAACATTCGATCAGTACAACCAGAGATCAGATTTTTAAAAGTTTTTGGTACAAGTTAGCACATACAAGATCAAAGCAATAACTGCGGACATCTAATCACAAAAGACCAAGTGAAAGTTGAAAAATATGGGCAACCAAGATGGAGAGTGAATGAGATACAAGAAGTGGATTGGGCCGGGTCAGTGCTTACCTTCGGACTTAGAAGAATTTCAAGAAAAATATTTGAGAAGGTAAAGTTCAGCAAGCAAGATTGCAGGTGGTGTCCGAGGAGAGAGCGTAGTCATCAGGGAGCCACTGTACCAAGTCGTAGTGAATATATCTATGTTCAGACTTAATCACTTTTATGTATGTCGAAAATCTCCTCTGGGATTACGCAGGAGGCTACAGCCACTGAACAAAATTTGCTGCTGCAATGAAGAACATAGCTGGGGAAGTGAAGACGTCAGGCCGACTGGCGAAGCATCTTGGGTAGATCGACAAGCAGGTTGGTCACAATCTTTCCCCGGTTCAAGCAGTTTTTAGCCAAAGAGTTCCTAAATCCCAAGGTTGGCATTTAGGCTATCTGGGCACCTTTAGCACAACAACCAAGGGTCTAGGACTGGTGGGACACCATTTGGGGGGTCAGGACACACTAAGGCTGTGTCCAGGTGCAGGTTGAAAATGGTGGGAGCCTTTTATGTCACTGTGGTTCTAAACAGCCACATAGCCCTTGAAGTCACTTTGGTAGTCCTGGGTTCAGGTGAAAATGCAGGTCTCAAACTACAGGGCTGGCCTCCGAGAGATCAAGGCAGGCTCCAGGCAGCAAAGCAGTCCTTGCAGGTGCAACAAAGTTGTCTTGAGGAGTTCACAGCAGGCTACGTCATCAGGCAGTCCTTTGACAGTCCTTCCACAGGTCCAGAAAAGGAACTGAAAAGTGGGTTTGGGGGACCTATTGTTATGCCAGTTGCCCTTATTTGAAGTTAGGAGAAGCTTCTAGAGGTCTCTCTTTGAAGTGTTTGGATTTTCCTGACTTCCCTGCGTTGGCTACAAACTGGCTGCACAGACAATGTGGGGGAGACAATCCCTTTGTGTGAAGGCAGATCATAGCCTTTTCAGCTGCAAGTGTAGCTGTAGCCAGCTCCGCCCCGCCCATCCTGTCAGCAGATGACCCATTCAGGCACAGTGAATCCCTTTACTGTATGACTATCTGGGAGGAATTCAAAAAGTCTAACTCTCAGTTTCATCCAGTCATGTGACCCAGGGGAGGCTGCAAGCACATAAAGGCTAAGGGCAGGAAAATGCCATCTTTCCAAAAGTGTTTATTTGTAAAACAGGGGCAAACCAGTAACCCTGGTACCTGGGTATTATAGTAAGTGATAGGTGCTAATGTTCGATTGGGAATCTAGTATCTATGAATTTGTCAGTCAAAATCCTCTTCAATGGTAATGTTGGATTTTAAGTTACAATATTGAAAATGCCACTCTTAGAAAGTTATATATGAAACAATGGTCCCTGAAGGGGGAAGTATGACCTCAACTTCAATGGTAAACTTATGAATAACCATCAATAGATTGGTTTTACTCGATAACATAACACAACATTTAGAATCATAGGAAGACGAGATCATTGAGCTGTTGTTATCATGTACATTTGATATTATAGCGGTGTTCCCAAATGGAGCGGTGAAAGGGAGGTAAGTGAGTAAGAAGTGCACTAGTACTATACTATATATGCATAAAAAGTGACTGTGGAGGACGCACAGTTGTTTGTTCTAAACCCTAGCATAGAGTTACAGGCGCCTGAATTACATACACAGTTCTCTATTATTGTGCCAATGCTTCGACCCCTAATGGGTATTTTACAGGGTCATCATCACTACGAAGAATGAGAAACACCCATTAGATAGTACTAATACAGCAAATGCCAAACAGCCCATGCAGAAATAGATCCGTAAGTCATAGGTATCAAAACCTAAGAACCAATAGAGCTTCCTTTAGATATTTGAGGACTTGGTTTGAGAGGACCATTAATGGTCCATAGACTATGGAGCAGGTACCAGTTGTGTTATATGTCTTCACGACGATACGCACAAAAAATCCCCATCTGGGGAGTGAGGTATTCTTTTGGAGTTTTCATTTTATAGTCTCTGGTATGGCAGCCCCAATTGCGTAAATCAGTCATCGTTGTGCTGCACCCTCCAGCCAAAGGACCCTAATTGCATAAAAAGCACAGTTTAGGAAATGGTACGCTGCTTAGGCCGCATGACCCTGTGCCCAAAACATAACAATAACCAACCAAAATAATGCAGAGTAATTATGAAAAAGATTACCGTATGAATCTGTGTGAACCAATTTTGGTTGTTTCACAGCATCAGTGAATGAATGCGAAGGAGTGAAGTAGAGCGCCGGCACATGCGTCCACTCTGCATGAGCACAAGGGACTTATAAGTAATTGAAATATGCCAATCAGGTATAAACATTAGCACTTTACAAACATGAACTGGGGCACCAATGCAAATCAAAGCGATGTCTGAAAGGCAAAGAAGTTGTACCTAATATACTCTAAAAATCTGAAAGTAATTTCTCTTAAATTAAACCTCCTCATAAGTGAATATTTTCTTGCAGAACAAGACAAAATGATGCTTAGCAGTATGACAAAAATTAAAACTGGTATAACTGACTTCAGCCTGCGCATCTCCTGTGTCCCCGGCCACAGTCTCACTTTGGGTCACAGCCACAACCTCCAGGCACCTGGCAGGTTTCTTCAGAAAACGCATCTTTGTCGATGATCCGGACTGGAGGCAAACAAGTAAATCATGTCCTTGCCATGAACTACTGTAGCGATTTGTAAAAAACTAAAAATACAAGGAATGTTCTTATATCTCTCACCGGCCTATGGGAGGTGCCTATCCGTATAAACAGGAGAAGCACAACTTTTCTCCAGCAGCCAGGAATGAATATATGCAGTACAGCGCTGGCCTTTTATGCAGGGAGTAATTAACCCCCTCCCCCCCACCTCCCCCCATCTCATTATTTCGAGGGAAGCTGAAGTTTTTGAGCAGCTGTCAAAAAGGCTGCACTACTGTCTGCCCTGGCAGCAGTGGCGGCCGCCAGTAGCAAACTACAAACTGTGGTGATGTGGGTGGAGGGAGCATGGGGGAGAGTGAGCGCGGGGGAGGGGGAGGATTAATAATTTTAAAAACGTACCTGAGGCCACCGGCCACCTCCTGCTGGCCGTTTCCTGGGTCCCAGCAGCCCCTGGGACAGACTCCCAGTCAATCCCTGTGCTGCAGAGAAGCGCTGGGATTGGTCTGAGCGGGCGGAAAAGAGCCCTGCTCAGACGAGGGAGTCTGTGGGGTTTCTCCAGCCCGGCTGCTGAATGCAGCCATGCTGGAGAAACCTAAGTGCGCATGTGTGTTTTGGTCGGTCTGAGATGGCCAGCCAAACACACAAGAGCACTTAGGGACTGGGGAGTGCACAAGCACTCCTCTCCTCCCCCTCCCATGCCCCGCCCCTCCATACACAAGCTGACAAACAAAAAATAAAACGATGAGCATCGTTTTATTTTTTCGTTGCTGGCTCTGCGCCAGGCCGGGGGGAGACGCTCCTCTACCATTGCGGAGGAGCCGCCAGTGACTGGCTGAGAACTGGATGGGGTTTGCGCTCTGTACTGTTGTAGAACTAAAATGCACCACCAGAGTCGTGGGTGTGAGTTCAGTTCTTTGCTACCCCTGGGTTCTTTAAGCGTAAACAGCCTTTATCTATGGATGCCAGTTCATCAAAATGCTTAGAGTAGCTAAAGTAACATCATATTGTGTGCCTAATGACATAATAGGGACCACTCAACTGCCTACTGTTTGCCTCTAAGAGCCTGGGGAAGGACTGCGATACACTAGAATAGTACGAAGCATAATCTCCAACCGCAGCTACCTATCTTGAATCCTGATTTTAGCTGCAGCACACTTTTTATTACAAGCAATAGCTTGGCTATCTCTGCACTGGTGGTGACCCCCCTCCCCCCCCCCCCCCCAATGTGCACCTGATCCAGACTGAGTTCAAACTATGGATTACTATCAAGGAAAGGGAGAAAAGAGTGTAGATGAGAGAGAAAGGGAGACAGATTGTCAAGAAAAGAGAAGGAGGAAGAAGAGAGGAAGTGAAGAGAGAGTTACAAATAAGAATATTCCATTTTACAGGCAAGAGCATTAGTACTTTGCAATAATAATAGGGGCACTGATGCATATCACCGAATAGAGGGGCATATTATCAAGCACGGCGATAAAATTATCGCCGCTTTAGCGGCAGAAAACTGCCGCTAAAGCGGCGATAATGGGCTTGATAATATGCCCTTGAGAATTCCCATAGAAGCCCGCGTTCACACCAGAACATGGGCTTCTATTGGAATTCTCCAGGGCATATTATCAAGCCCATTATCGCCGCTTTAGCGGCAGTTTTCTGCCGCTAAAGCGGCGATAATTTTACCGCTGTTTCTTGATAATATGCCCCTTATATCGCTATATTTAAGACAGAACAATACAGAATGAACTTGTGCATACACCCCGACGAAAATGTGCAAAGGCAAAATACAGGAACCCTTGATGTAAAGAAACAAATAGCTCCTATGCTGCAATAAATTAGGCTGCTTGCCTTCAGTCTCAAATGCTAGTCTGAACTTAAGCATCATATAGTGATGACTATGTTGGAGTTATAGGTTTAGCCCGCAGGCAGGGAGGGGGAGACATCAATGACAACTAGCCTCCCCCCTCTCGCTCAGCACTCTTTTATCAAAAGAGGCCAATTCATTCCTCATACTTGAACACAGTCAATAAAAGAACGGCATACTTCAGGCGCAAAACTGGTAAACCGGCGCAACGCCAAAGTCTAAGTAAAAGGTATTTAGACGTCCAACAATAGTTTCCGCCATATTTTCCTCACAATGGCCTTTAAAAAACGTAAGGTCACGTACGATTAACAATCAATACGAAAGAGCTCTGATAAGGCGATCCACATAGGACTTTTTTCCGGGAATGCTGAGATAACAAACTTTTTCACAAAAACACCTATAATAGACCAAGTGAACTCCCAAATCGAACAGGAAAAAGTGCAGCAGATAGGAGAAGACAAAGTAGTGGATGTCAGCATTTTACAACAAAGAAATAAAGGTCATGCCGGAGAACTGATAAGTGATATTACAAACCCAGCACAATCGATTATCACCAAGGGCGTTTTCATCCAGCCCTTAGTCAAGTCGATCCTAGTATCCAACAAATTTACGAAACAGACTTCACCTTACCAGACATAAATTTAAACAACACTCTCTTTCGCCAGGCAGCCAAAGTAACAACGGAGTGGCCGCCATTACATAACAATACTCCACAAAAAACACCTGTTTTAGCAGGGAACCTTTCTCACTCACCGGAATTTTTCTCTCTAAATATTATGCAATCCCTCAATGGACAAACCCCAGTGTCCAATTCTTTATTCTTCATTCATAGGTTTAGCCCAAACGAATCACAATAGAGGCGGTGCAGTTAGACAGGAAAACAACCATTTCATCCATCACTTTTTATACTCCTCGGTATGATGCCCAAATGGCGACGCGTATGCCCAGATGTGGGTCCATGCTCACTTTGCCACTGGAGCCAATCTGTCATCTACTGATGAGGTCCTAATAGACAGACGCCAATCCAGGGTAGCTTGTGTTCCAGTTCAGAGGGGACAAGGCCTGAAGGGCCTGGCTGAACTTCTTCATATTGGAACAGGACAAGGCGTATTTCCAAACAGGTGGTTCCTTTCTGAGGTGGCATGGTGGAAAAAAACACATACGGATTGAGATGCAGCCCGAGTAATTCAACTATTCAATCAATCACTTTTTTGTATTCCCCGCTTCGGAGTAGGTCATGGTCATGTTCCAGCTACAACCCTCTGACATTGCAGATGCCCAACTAAGTGGCTGGTTCACTCCTCGGACTTGTCTTAAAGCAGCTTTTATTACATTTAGTTCTGTTTTCAGGGTCTGTCCAATGTAACCTCTAAAATGTACTATAGAATTGTGCAAGTATATATGCATTAAATAATTCATCCATGCATGATCCTTGTAGAAGTATGGAGCCACAGGTGAGTTCAATCTTCCCATTGGAGCAAAAGCAGAAGCACTGAAAAGGACAAAGCATGCACTGCTGCTGTCTGTGAATGCAGCAGCACTCTTAATTCACGGCACTTGACACATTTGCATTGAAATTTGGCTTTACATATTTGGACAATATGGTGTCTAGAATGACAGTGGTGCCTTTTTGTCACGATTATAATGTTGTACATATGTGGCAATATGAACTTTTGTCATTTAATGGTGGCTGGGTGTTGCAGTCCATCGTTCATGCAGTAAAATTGCAATGGTGTTTAATATAGGCTAAACTGGATTCTTGTGGCATGGCTAACATGGCGGCTGATTAGGAGCGTTGTCATCTCCCTCCGTTGCCTGACATCATATTACTGTGGGCCAGCGGCCTCCTCTGAGTCCCCTCGAGTGGAAAACTTTGGCTCCATGGCCGGGTTTAAAGTTAACATACAGAAGTCACAAGCCCTCAACCTCATGAGTCCGCAGCAGAGAGGCTCCAAATTGAATTTCTTATTTAGACCTTAAAATCCACGCCACACTGGGGGCAACTGTGGAACCTAATTACACAGACCTGATGACTATGGCATGATCTGAACTAAAGTCCTGGGCAGGCAAAGGGTCTCTCCTGGCTTGGCCGCATAACTAAAAAACAAATGAACACCCTTCCCAAAGATACTATATGTTAAGCACACCTTACCGCAATCACCACCACTACACCATCTCAGCAAGCGACAAGAGATGATAGAGAAATATATATGGTGGTGGGGGGGAAAGCCCTACTTGGACAAGAGGAGAGCCTACCTCTTTATGGCAGAGGGTGGCCTGGGAATGCCCCACCTTCTCTACTACTAGCTAGCGACTCAGCTGCGTTACTTGGTAGAATGGGGATTGCTGCTCACGGAGAAGCACTGCTCCAGTACATGGCTGGGATACATATCTGGAAGGCCCCTTGGCTAAGCCCCTGGAGTGCGCATTTCACCAGTCACATGAACCAAAGTGACTTGTGTGAAGTAAGTTCTTGGCCCCTAAAGGTATGTTCTCATACATAACCCCTTTCACAACCATTAAAGGTGGCCACAGGACAGGCTTTTCAAGCAGATAATTCTAAAAGGGTAGACAATCTGTTCGAACACACAGGCCTCATGGAGTTCCCACAACTACAAAAATGTTATAGTCTGCCATCTGATGAACACTGGAGCCGGTACAACACTATCAAACACTGGGTGTCCCATCCCACAACCCAACCTTAAATGGATAGAAGCTTGACCAAATTTGAGAAATGGATTATCACCAGATGCAGTCACAAAGGTATCCCTTCGAACCTCTCTGCCTTCTTAAACAAAGCAGACGCCCTATCAAGTCATGAAAGGTAGAAATGGAATGCTCATTCATACCCAAAGAATGGTCTAACATTCTCCACAGGGCACGAGCCTCATCCCATAGCACAGCTGAGCAGGGGGTCACTGCTAAAAGCTGCACACGACCGGTACTATACCCCAGCATGAGCAGCAAAATGGAAAGCTGGCAGTAAAGATGCCTGCTGTTGCCGCTGTGGCCAAACAGGCTCTCTAACACATCTACTGTGGTGATGCCTTAAATTCAAGAGATACTGGGACAACATGCTCAGAGACGTTAACAAAATATTCAACATGGACATCCCCGCCCTGCCCAGTTATATACTGTTACGGCTTTCAAATGCATTAACCTACCCCTTGTATTCAAGCAGAAGGAAGGCCATTGCAATGGCCCTTAGTGCAGCTAAAAAGACAATCACCTCTCAATGGGGCAATGACTTTACACATGACCACGTGTACTGGCTACATAAAATGCACCCCATTGACACAAAGAGCTTTCTCGTATCACGCTGAGCAGCATTGGACTTTTCAGCATTAGAGATCATAACTGGAATGCTAGATGTTATTTTTTAGGAAATGCCACCTTTAGAAACTGAAAGACACACAATTGATGGACGGTATGCAGGACAAATCAAAACATTTACCCCCAGTCAAGAGATCTGGGTTAAATCCATCATTCTTTTGCTCACCATGCCACCACAGTTTAGACCTGCCCATATGCAAATCAGTCTTGACCCTGTGCCTGTACCCCGAAACCGGTCCTAGGATGCTTGTTTCAAGTCCAGGGAGGACCTGGCTTGGCAATTTGGCTGGGCTGTTGCCATGAGGCAAAGGGTCAAGACTGATTTGCATATGGCTGGGTTCAAACTGGAATGGCATGGTGAGCAAATAAACGATGGATTTAGGCCCAGATCTCTGTACTGGGGTGAATGTATGACATTGTTCTGCATTCTGTCCATCAACTGTTATTTTTGCATTTGTCACCCAGAGTGGGACGGGTATGCCCAGTCGTGGGTCCCGTGCTCTCCATACCACTGAAATCAAGCTATCCTGGCTGAAGAGTGGTGAAACCCCGAAACCGGTCCTAGGATGCTTGTTTCCAGTCCAGGGAGGACCTGGCTTGGCAGCTCGGGCTGGACTGTTCCCATGAGGCACAGGGTCAAGACTGATTTGCATATGGCTGGCTTCAAACTGGAATGTCGAGCAAAAAAACAATGGATTTAGGCCCAGATCTCTGCACTGGGGTGAATGTATGACATTGTTCTGCATTCTGTCCATCAACTGTTGTTTTTGCATTTGTCACCCCGGATATGGATATGCCCCAGACGTGGGACTGATATGGATATGCCCAGACGTGAGTGCCGTGCTCTTCATGCCACTGGAATCAAGCTATCCTGGCTGAAGAGGGGTGAAACCCTGAAACCAGTCCTAGGATGCTTGTTTCCAGTCCAGGGAGGACTTGACTTGGCAGTTCGGGCTGGACTGTTCCCAGGAGGCACAGGGAAAAGACTGATTTGCATATGGCTGGGTTCAAACTGGAATGGCATGGTGAGAAAAGAAATGATGGATTTAGACCCAGATCTCTGTACTGGAGTGAATGTATGGCATTGTTCTGCATACTGTTCATCAACTGTTGTTTTTGCATTTGTCACCCCGAGTGGGACGGGTATGCTCAGAGGTGGGTCCCGGGCTCTCTATGCCCCTGGAATCAAGCTATCCTGGCTGAAGAGGGGTGAAAGCCCGAAGCCGGTCCTAGGATGCTTGTTTCCAGTCCAGGGAGGACCTGGCCTGGCAGTTCGGACTGGACTGTTCCCATTGGGCACAGGGTCAAGAATGATTTGCATATGGCTGGGTCCAAACTGGAATGGCATGGTGAGCAAAATAATGATGGATTTAGGCCCAGATCTCTGTACTGGGGTGAATGTATGACATTGTTCTGCATTCTGTCCATCAACTGATGTTTTTACCTTTAGAAAGTGGCCATTTCTCTGCTCTTATTAATATGTGTGCTTGCAGACAGTTCCCAATACATATCTGGGGTGGGTGACATTGTGCATTTCCTATAGACAGCCACAAACACAGGAAGGGTAGGTGTGACAGAGAACTCATCTGCTTTCTGATAGCTCTTCCTAGGCAGGAAGGGGGGGCTGACACTTCCACCTGAATAGGAAATAGCCTGTTTCCCACACAATTGGCTGATTACCCCCCTACTGACAGTCTGGAGCCAGGGCTGGGAAAAAGGGCTTGTGTGTAATTTAACAACCCTTCTTTGAAGTCACCTCACTTCATTGTAGCAGTCATCGGGGAGGCTGTCAGATGACTCTTGGAGAGCAGTGCCTGGGTGCCAATGGATGACAGAATTGTTTTAGTCTTCTTTCACAAGCAGTCAGACAGAATAGTCTTTCTTCTTTCAATTGTTCTTCCAAATCCAGTATTGTTCTGAGGAGATGGTGGTATCCTTTTTACTAGTCAGTTATTGGAAAATTCCATAGAGCCAGTCCTGGAAACCTTCATAAAGAAAGCTAACATCCTTTTGCTGCCTTACATGTCTCCCTTTACTGCAAACCTTCCTAAAGGGCCTCTTTATAGTTTTTATTTCACTTACTGGAGAAGGGTGTCCCTTTGAAGCCCTATTACTCTAGAAATTTCTGTCAACTGAATGGCCATTTGGGGTTTTATCTTGAAAGTGGAGACTATTGTGGCAGTCCTTTGTCTTACCATCTGTTCTTGTATCCTACCAGTTGGCTCAATCCTGCTAAGTGCTCAGTTGTTGACACTACAACTGCCTGTCTGTTTTCAGAAGTAGCTGTAAGGCTTAACACTAGGACAACAACTCACTCATATACATTGTGAAAATACTGTCACATGGGAGAAAACAGACAGCCAAAGTGGCATTAATTTTAGCTTGCTCTCATGCAGCACTAAATCACCCTTTCAAATTGCACTTTTCTACAACAGATAGAAAGATTCCACATTCATAAAAATGTTATTCAAATGTAATAGTTTCTACCATTTTCCCAGGCAAAGTTATAAAAGCATTACCAAAGCCAGTAGGTCTGGCATTGGCTGCCAGCTTTTTGGCTTTCTTAATGCTTGCTTTCTTTTGACATGGTCTTTGTAAAACGTTATTGTTAGGAGAACTGCTGGACCTTCACCAATATAAAAATGACTGACTAAAAAACAACATTATTTTTAGGTCCCAAAAAGTCTATATTGCCATAATAATCCCTGAAATTGAACCAACTTCTTTGTGTTAGAATGTGATCATTGCAAAAGAGAAGAATGCCTTTAATCATGATTAAGTTAGTGAATGGGTGAAGTAGGGAGACACAACAATAGTCGAAGAGGGAGAGCGCTGTTTGTAAGTTCCTATAAGAAAATATATTATATAAGAAATGTTAGTAAAATCTAAAATCTTTGACTAACAACAGACTTAAAATAGGTGGTCAATTTCTAATTAGAGCTACTCAGGGGAAATTTAAAACTGTTTGATAAAGTGACAGCTTTTGGTAACAGTAGACAGTTTTTTTAAACTTAGAGGCATATTTATTTAAAAAATCATGCAGTACAGCAAGTCACCTTGCTGTGCCGCGTGATAGGGGAAGGGCAGGAATGCATCATATATAACATTATACTATGCATTCTTGTCTTTTCCCTGTGCTGGTGCACCATGGAGCAAGGGTGCCTGCATTGTCAGCAGGGTTGTTTTTGTGAAGAAAAAGAAAACCTTCCTGCACAAAAACAATTTGAAGAGTCATTTTCCTCTTTCTATCTGTGCTGCAAAATGCATCACACATAGAAAGAGGAAGTAAAGAGAACTAAAGATATTTCTCCACGTTATGCCTCAGCTTGGAAGGTGTAGCATTTTGAAGTATTTCCAGGTCTATCACTAAAGGTAAATCTGAGAATGCGGTAAAATCCATGGGTGGATGCATGGGAATGCACTCCACCCATGGAACGCCCCCCTGGGGCAGAGTAATTCAATGCAGTGATTTGTGCTGCATTGCGTTACTCTAGATTTATTAAACCCCCCGCAAGGCCATGCAATTTGGCCTTGCATGGGTAGATAAATCTGACTTAAGAGTTGCAGCATTTTTGCGCCCCGTTGTGTGGTGCAAGGGCAATACAAGACGTTCATGAATATGCCCCTCAGTCTAGACCTGTGGACTTCCAGGGCACACTTAAGGTTATCTCATTAAAAGTGTAACCATTTTCATAGTACTTTTCCTTTCCATGGGCCACTGTAGTGGATTCAAACTTCAGCTTACTCAAGACACAATGGTGTTGTCTGAAGACACACACTATAGTAATTAAGTGGCCGGTGTAAATACACTCTGCAATCCACATACATAATGCAACTTCCTTGTCATTGGATAATTTCATGCACCAGCAAACTTTGAGCTCACTGGAAAGTTAAATAAGTTAAAAAAGGCATTGTGTTTTTGGCAAAAAGCACACGTTCTGTGAACACTGAATGACAGAGTCAATGCACACATTGCCTTATTTAGAGTTTGGCAGATGAGATACTCAGTCAAGAAATGGCAGACATCTTGTCTGCTGTATTACAAGTCCCGTAGGCTATAATACACTTGTAATGAGGCAGATGGGACATCTGTCACATTTGTGACAAAAAATCTTGTATGCCAAACTCTAAATAAGGCCCAGAGTCTTAAATCCAGCAAAACCAGCACGAAACAGTAAGAGGATCATTATTTAATATTCCTTAGAGGCATGCTGCTTCAGCTGAGCACCAAATCTTCCAAGTTACAAATATTCTCTCCTTGTCATCCAGGTTTTTGTGCCTGTAACTCAGTTTGCATCTATAAGCAGGCATGATTTTCTGATTTTGAGAAATATTGTTTGTGGCTATTGTGGCAGATCTTTAACTATTGCAATATTTTGTGACTTCCCTTTCAGAAATGCCAAGTAATCATCAGGCTTTTTGGCGAAAGGTGCCACCAGAATATTGTCAACATTTCCTCTGACATATGGACTGTGTCCTGAATATGATGTAGAAAAAAAAAGAATATCTAAACTGAATGGGACAGTATTTTTAAAACGATATTTAGGAAACAATATTTATGTAAGCTATTATTTCCCTCTGTGATATACACTTTGTGTAGAATTTTCTTCCAACTACTTGAGAGGGTCAGGCTTGCTTGCATAATGCTAGTACAAAAAGGGCAAACATGGTATAACAGTTGTAGGAGAGTAGGTTCTGCTTCACAAGTTTACCCCCACTTTTTGCTGGTGTTTCACTGTTTTTCGACTTAAGTCTGGCTGGGACCCTGCTATTCAGGGCCCCAGCCTAGCTGCTTCCTCTCTAAATTGATTGCATGTACTTTAGGTACACCACAGATTGGATCCTGAGGTACCCTTGTGAGTCCCTAGTATATGGTACCCTATGTGCCCAGGGCATAGGTACCCCAGAGGCCTACCAGGGGCTGAAGCATGTATTATGCCACCCCTGGAAAGCCACCCAAATGACACCACAGGTCTGCTACTGCAGCCTGGGTAAGGTGGTGCATGCACCCCTTACTGTGCTATAGGTTACCTGTATCACTACATATATACACACATACAAACATATAAGTCACACCTATGGCAGGCCTTATCAATCCTGAAGGCAGAGTGCTTGGTTCTTATGTGAGAGGGTGTCCCTGCATGAGCAGAGCCCCTCTGCACCGTTCCGAGTCCCTTTTCTGATGCTGTTTGTAGTGCAGCCTGACCATATACTCTTAAGTGCATTATAGCCTCACAGTAAATGCTAACTTTGGGATGGCTGCACGGAAACATGTCGTGTTTGGTGTCGAACACTTTGGAATCCTACCCACCCGCCAGTTCTGGCGGCGGGGGTAGAATTCCACCCTTCCAGAGGGAGAGACATGTACCCACTTGTATATCCGGTAGAAATCTGATAGAGCCCTGGCATCGCAAAATGGATGCTGCAGACACAGGTCTGGCCTCCTGCTGCTGACCAAAACTCCGGTAGGGGAGGCCTGGACAATAGGTTTCCTGTCACAGGGAGGTTTAACCACCTCCCAGACAGGCTTATATGTATTGGGGCTGGGTGGGAGCACTCTCTGAGTGCTTTGAAGTCCTGCACTGGGGGCACACTTGGTATCCCTGTGCATAGTCGAGCTCAAACCGGTTCAGGGGCTTCCAGCCCCTGCTCTAGTCCAAAACTTCAAAAAGGAAGTCGGTGTAGCCACCACTCTTTCCAAACCCTCCCATAGGTGGGTCCCCAGAGCTAGTCCAACATCTTCCTTAGGTATAAGTAAGGAACCTATGTAACCAGAATTTTAGATATCCCTGGATGAAACTCTGAAGCTGAATCCTGAAACTTCGACGCTCTACTCAAGACTGGAGGACTGAAGAAATCTCCCTTGGGGTCAAGGAGTGACTCCCCTGCTTGGCAGGCACCTATGAAGCAATTTGCCAGTCTGCATTTCCGAAGCTCCCGCTGAACTCCAAAGTATTTGCAGTGCAGGAGGAGGATTTCCAGACATCTCAACCCGAGTCCCCAGCAAAGCTAAGACCCGCAGCCCTCGTGAGTAGCGTGGAACCGGAACTCCTGGTCACCGTGCACTTTTGTAAGTGCATTGACTTCTTGACGTCTCCTGAAGTCGTGCTTGAGCAGATTTGTAGTCCCCCACCTCGAGCACAGAATCCTCTGAAGATTGTCAACCTAATCACCCCGAGTGACCCGTGGGCCACCATTTTGTGCTTCATCTTGAGGTCCCTTCGCCATCCCTGGTCTGTCGACTGGTGGGTCCCTGATGGGGTAACTTTGAATTTCCTTGGGCTGCCCTGGTTGCTCAAGACGTGCCCCAACTCCCTATCAAGTGGTGAGTCCCACAGACCTTGCTGGTCTGCATCGAAGCATCTTTCTCGTTTCTGCATGGGTTGCTGTTGTCAAGGCTTGTTGTGTCCAATCCAGGCACCGATGCTGCAGCACTTGACATCCTTTGAGGGCCAGCTCGAATCCAGTTCCTGGTTGTCCTCGACACCTCCTGGTCCTCGTGGCTGAAGAGTCCAGCTTTACCTTCTTCACCTGAAATCACCCAACATAGGTGGGCATCTGCCTATCGCCTTCCTGGTCACTGGCTAGTGACCCAGACTCTGTCCCCTCTGCTTTAAGGTTCTTCTCATCTATGATCCAGGCTTGGATCTCTTCGGAAACTTCGCATCTTCCTGGCGGCAGCACTTCTTCGCCAGGTTCCATTGAAATCGACGACGCGACACGCCACCATTTGACACCTATGGACCCGGCTTCCCTGAGTGAGGTAACACGAGTACTCCGGTGCTGTCCCTAGAACTTCCTAAGTCCCAAAGGGTTTGGTCCTGACTCAATTCTAAGTCTCCCTAATCTTTAAAAATCTAACTGCGACTTTCCCCTTAGAAGTTAATGGGAGCTTGCGGCTGTGTTCTCACACTGCACACGGCCCCCGTGGGTCCCCTGTGTCACTACCTTGGGTGGTTCCTTGGGGTCCCAGCGATTCTACAGGCTCTAGGCCTTGTGTCTAGTTAAGTCGTGGTTCTTATACCACAATTTTAGTATATGGTTTGGCTCGCCCCTTGGGCATGATGTGTGTTTGTGCTATTTTACTGTCATATTTGAAGTGTGACTTATGTGTTTTGACCTCTAGTCTCATAAAGAGTCTAGGAGGGTGTGTTTAGAAATAAATACATATATTTTATATATATACCTGGTGTGGTTATCTTTCATTTAGGCACTAAAGAGATTATAGACTGGTAAAACAAGCTGCTTTACATTCCTTCAAGACTTAGCCTGAAGGCTGCTCTCCATAGCTACCACTAGGATAGCTTTCAATAAAGGTTGTCTTTAACCTATAACCAATAAGGGGTTGTTTGGACTGGTACAGGGTGCCCACTATAACTAGTAGACAGCATATACCAGGCCAACATCTCCCAACAGTGGTACATCTCTATCTAAGTAATGGAACAATGGCGCTTAAGACGTTATCACAACTGTTGCCAAGATGCGTATATCTGGATCAGGGAAATCTTTGCTCAGACACATATAGAAAAAGAAGATAGTGGAGCACTGCAATAGCATACCTGATGTTTCAGTGGTTTGGTCCATGTACAATGAATAAAACGTTTTTAAATATATGGAATACCAACTTAATTGAGGATTCAGATGTTTCATTGAAAAGCTCCGATTGTGACAATAGAAAAAATCATTTACTTAATGACGATTTTTACACATAAACTACAAACATCACCACTATCGTTACAACTGTACATCAGAGAATACAGATGCGTTGAGAGTGTTGTTCTATAGGCGATTCCAGCCAGACTTTTACACAAAAATGACAAATCTATCAACACTAGCATTACAGCTGTACATCAGAAACTACATTCAGAGTGATTCTCCATAGGTGATTCCAGCCCACACATGTTTCGTCCCTTCCTTGGGACTTTTTCAAGGTTATAATTCAAATGGATCTACTTTCAAAGGAACGTGTGCAAACAGTACACACAGATCTATGAGCCTTCCAAAGTGCTGACCAAAGCTCAATTCAAAAACCTGCTTATCCAGTTAATGGCTCTGATCCGACTCTCTCATTTCCTGTTAATGGTGTTTAAACACATGGGACGCTTGGCTGACAAAATATTACACTGGGACCTATCAAGGTCCGCAATCATCAGAGGGTTTACTCCTCTTTGATTATTTTAGCACAATGTGCAGCTAGTTGTCAGCCTTACACTTTTGGGACCAAACATCATGCGTCTTTAAGACGGGACTTAAAGTTGTTTTTAGAAGAAATTATCTTTGATCCATTGTTAGACCTGGAATCTTTGGGGTGGTTTTCCCTGTCTTTTGGCCTCTACCTCCTGTCATTTTTTACTGTGTGCTGGACTTAATTTTTGCTGGTTTAGGTGCTCTGGACACTTTGCCACTGCTGATCAGTGTGAACTTGGAAGTGTTCCCTGTTTAAGTGGTGATTATGGTTGGTTATCCAAGTCCGTAGGAAAGTGCACTGTGTGTGCCTAGGGCCTGTAAATCAAATACTGCTGGTGAGTCTGCAGCAATTATTGTGCCACCCACACAAGTAGCCTTTCAAATGTATCTCAGATCTGGCACTGCAGTGTCACCACGCACAGTTTCTCACTGCCATGTCAACCTGGCAAGGGCACCCTCTTGCCAGGCCCTAACCTTCCCTTTTCTTAAATGTAAGTCACCCCTAATAATCTCTAGTTGTCAGAGTTAGGTACCTCTGACCAAATAGAGACCCTTGCTTTTAAGTCAGGGAAAGGGGATTACACTACTGGATAACCCCTGCTCACCCCCTTGGTAGCTTGGCACGAGCAAACTGGCTTATCTCAGAGGCAGTGTGTTAAGCATTTGTGAACACATACAGTAATACAGTGAAAACACTACAAATGGACACCACACAGGTTTTATAAAAATAAGCAATCTTTGTATTGACTTAACACAAGACCACAAACGACAAAAATCCACAATACTTTACTCAAAATAGACTTAAAGATGGTACAAGTCACTTTGTTCAAGTTGACGATAAATGCCACACAGTTCTCACAAAAGTACCTGGATGCATAATGCAAAACAAACAAAAGGTTTGCAGGGATGGAGATGCGTCGGTTCCTTACTTCGGGGGAGACGATGCTTCACGCATCAATGCTTGCGCAGAGTAGAGGATGCGTCTTGGTCCTTACCTGAGAGATGATGCGTTGATTCTCATACTCCGTTCCGGTTACGATGCGACAAGGTGGAGCCTCGATGCGATGCGACAATCCTGTGCGATACGGTAAGATCGCGCCCTTGATGCGACGACGTGAAGACAATGCGTACACACCTGGCGGGTGTGCGGTGAACTCTGTAACTTTGGAGCCGGCACAGGCCCTGTGACACGCTTATCCAGTGATGCGACGGCGACCTCTGTGGCAGCGACACGCTTCTCCAGTGATGCGTCGGGTAACAGCTTTGATGAAGGCACGCTTCTCTGGTGATGTGGCAGCAACCTCTGCGGCAGTGACACGCTTCTCCAGCTATGCGAAGGCAACAGCTGCGACTGCGACACGCTTCTTCTCGTTAAGTCGCTCTTCCAGCTCCCACCAACACGCAGGCTTCTGCAGACAGAATTCCCAGCAAGGAAATTCAGAGGGGAGCTGGCGGTGAAGTCTTTTGTCCCTGAGACTTCAGCAGGAGGCAAGCACAAGTTCCATCCCTTGGAGTAATATTCTGCAAGATGATGAAAGTTCTTTGAAAGTTCCTTCTCCTCTCCTTGGCACTGAAGACACCACTGTAGGCCAACACAGCAACACAGCACACTGGCAGGGGGGCAGTCCAACTCCTACAGCTTCCTTGATTCTTCCCCTTGGCACAGATTTGTCTTACTGTTCCAAAAGTGATCTAAAGTCTTGGGTTCTGGGTCCCCATGTTTATACTTCTAAATCCTTTGTCTTCTGAAGGCAGAGGGGCCTGTACCTAGTCCAAACCAGTTCTGTGCAGTCCTGGAGCACTTTGTTTACAGGTCTTCTTTCCTTTGGCAGGGTGGGCCAGGGACATCGGACACACCACAGGGGGTGGAGCCAGCATTGTGAAAGGCAGGCACAACCCTATTCAGACCCAGGTGCTACTCCTCCCACCACTCTGCATGCAGATAGGTCTATTCAGCCCTGTGCTGACTCACCCTGCCTCCTGGAATCCCCCAGCCCCTGTCACTCACAAAACCAGACACACAATACACAAGCTAGCAGAGGCAGGCTGGATGGCTAGGTAAGAAAATACCTACTTTCTAAAAGTGGTATTTTCACACACAGAATGTTGAAACCAACTTTACTAAAAGATGTATTTTATCATTCTGAGTTCAGGCATACTAAATTCGAATTTCTACCATGTTCCCCGGGTCAGTTACGATTATAAGATGTTATAATCAAACTGCCCATTCTGGCCTTTGGGGACTGGTAGCCTTGCAATAGTGAAAAACGAAAATAGCTGTAATTCACTATTAGGACACGTCACACACACCAGGGCATGTCGTACCTTATTCTTACAATGCACCCTGCCCTTGCACCTACCTTAGGGGTGTCTGATATGAAGAAAAGGAAAGGTATGGGGACTGGTAAGTGGGTGCACTTACCAAGTCAACATGGCAGTACTAGATTGCACACAGGCTCTGCAATGGCACGCCTGAGACACACTTTACAGGCTGCTTCTGTGGGTGGCACTACCAGTGCTGCAAGCCCACCAGCAGCATTTGATTTACAAGCCCTGGGCACACATGGTGCACTGTACTAGGGTCTGACAAGTAAATCAAATAACCCAATCATGGATTCACTAATCAATACATCAATTTAACATGGGGAGCACTTGCACTGTGGCACTGAAAAGCAGTGGCACAGTGCCCAAAGCATCTAAACCAGCAAAACATATCAAAAATAGAGGAGGCAATAAGTAAAAATGGAATGGAGACTCACGCCAATGGTACCAGGTCTAACAATACCCATTAGCAGGGTGCTGCATATGTTAAAGGCAGGACACTGACGGATGTTTTTTGCAAGTCCTGATAGTGAAATACTTGCAATTTAGTTTTTCACTATTACAAGGACTAGCTCTCCCATAGGCTATCATCAGAGCAGCCTTGTAACATTTTACAAGTGTATCTTTCAATTGGGAACAGCTAGAGATCTGGAGTTTAGCCTCCCTTAGCTCAGAATTAATAACACATCTTATAGTAAAGCTGCTTTTAAAATTGTGTGTTTGAAAATGCCACTTTTAGAAAGTGGCCATTTTCTTGTTCATCCTGTGGAATCAACGCCTGGTTTAGACTGACAGTGGCTTGTTTGTGCATTTACTCATGATACTCACACAAAGGGAGTTGAGGTGTGCCCTGCATATGCTTATGAACCATCCTGGGCTAGAGTGGTGGGAGGAGTTGTCACTCACACCTGAATGGGCTATGGCTGCCCTGCACAATGCGGTCTCCATCCCCTGTAATGTGACTGGACCAGGGAGGACATAACTGGTTTTGGTGAACAAGAGAAACTTTCTGAACAAAGACTTCAAAAGGGGAAAAGGGGTATAAGTATTAGACCCAAGACCCCAGAACTTTAGATTAATTCTGGAGTAAGAGGACCCTGCCAAGAAGAAGAGCTGAAGAGCAGCCAGGAGGAGTACTGCCCCTTTACTGTGTGCTGAGTTGGCCTGCAGTTGCTGCTTCTGTTTGTGGGCAGTGGAAAGAAATGGACTTTTACCTTGCTGTGGTATCCTGCTTAGGAAGGGTCTCCAAGGGCTTCGAATAGAGCCTTCCTCCTGTTAAGAAGTTTCAAGAGCACAAAGTCCTCACCTGCAGCATCCTTGAACGTCACTGCTGGGAGTTCTGACCTGATTTGTGGTGCCACATCCATTTCTGAGCCCTTGGAGGTTGTTCCGGCTGCAAAGAACTACAAAGAAGTGAGGAAACCTGCAAAATCGATGTTTCACCCTTCTTGCTGCTATATTTTCTGTCACAGTACAGCAGGGTGGATGAAAATCCCAACACACAGCTGCATGGAGCCGCTAAAATCAACGTAACGTCTGTCAGGAGCCTGAAAAACTGCTGCACTCTGCATTCAATGTACCAGTCTCTGAAATTCAAAACCACTGCACCGACTCCGATGTATGCCCTGCTGTGCATCTATAAGAAACAACGCATTGTGGGGCCGCAGCTGAAGAAATCAGCACTTCCCAAATTTTCACACAGAATGTGCCAAGTTTTTCTGATGCAGCACCCGCCGACCAGAACCGTCTTGGAATCCAAGCTTCCCCCTACAGTTCTGGATTCGACACATCACTTCTCCTGAGTCCAACAGAACTGTTGCATCACCTCCCCAAGAACTCACTGTGATTTCTGATGCTTCCCACCTCACCTCTGAGGCTGTTTTGCCTTGTGGATTTTGACACCTGATAGGTCTAGTTTGTGTTTAGAAAAATCTTAAATAAATAAATACATTTATTTATAAATTAAGAAACACACTGTGTGAAGCTCTGAGGCATGGTTAGGCATGACAACTATTTTATAAAAATAGGTTTTTCTACATGTTGGAGCCCTTTTTGAACATGCATTTGGGCTAGGTCTTATACAGCATTCACCGATGACATAGTGGTATACCTAGAACCGTACATGTTTATACTTGCAGGTTGGTGATATAAATATACACTGAAGTCTTCAAATGTCTTTTAACTCCACACTGCTGGTATATTTCCTGGGCCATATTCTTAATGACTGAAACAAGGTTGTAGATCCTGAATATCTTATGCTAATTGACTGAAACTTTCAAGGTTTATGAATCCATATTTAATAAACTTCACTTCTTCGATAATGAAATATGTTGTTTGAGCTAGTCACAGGTGGAAATGAGCAATTATGTCCTTCAAGTTTTTAGTAGGCTTAGGGGCTGATTTATATATGGGCAGACTGACCATCATTCTGCCAAAGGTGAGTGGAGTGAATTACTCCCTGGTGGAGAGACTACCTGACACATTTAATAAGCATTGGCATAGCCAATGGGTCTCGCTTTTGGGACCTTATAAGTATTTAGTTATGCAGCACAATATCCTTGGTGCAATAACATCAACTGTTGCATGGCTAAAAACTTATAAGGTCCCAAAGGCGAGACCTATTAGCTATGCCAATGTTTTTTTGTTATGAGGGTGGCATAAATAACAGGAGGGTGAAAGTTATTTAGTCAGTTATTTAGGTAGTTAGTGAGAGGGATTTTCGAGAGTAAGTCAGTGAGAGAGTCAGTTAGTGAGAGAGTGAGAGAGTTAGTTAGCCAGTTAATTAGAGTGAGAGAGTCAGTTAGTCAGTGAGAGAGTGAGAGTCAGTTATTTAGTGAGAGAGTGAGCGTTAGTGAGAGAGTGTGAGTCAGTAAGTGAGTGGATATAAAAGCATATTTAAGTAAGGCTAAGAAAACAAGCAGACGTGTTGCGTGTGCTTGGAAATATTTCCATTTTTGATTCACTCGTGCATGGCTAGGTCTTGCATTTGTTTTATTCACAGTAAAAGAAAACCTTCAAGGCACAAGGGAATGAATAAGTAGAACCATCGCATTTAATATAAGAAGAGCGAAACCTAAAAAGGTTGAGAGATATGTTGTGGGAAGAAACACGTGTGCAGAGAGAGTGAGGGTGGTAAAATGTTTGCATTCAGAGATGCTGTAGAGTTTTCTGTGGCCGATTACCAGTGCTTAATTTGTGCAGGTGTTTGCGTGTGTTTGGCACAGACACATTTAAAAAAAAAAACTTTGGCGCATATTCACGACAGCCTGTTCCAGCCCCAGTCCCAGCCTATTTTTAAAAGAGCGCAGGAGCAAAGTGTTTGCAATCTGATATAAATTAAAAATACACAAAAATGCTATAAAAGATAATCAATTTTATTCCCAGGCTAAACTGTATGGGATAGGCTGAGCTTAAGCACTTTGATATTGTTATTGTTTTCAATTAATAAGTCTATTCTGTTTCTTACGGCACGCCATAAACAAAAACCAAATCTGTTAACAAAGTACGTTATAGAAATAAGTCCCCGCAAGCCAAAATCAGCTTCTTACGATTGACCCGTTTACAGAATAAAACAAGCGCTGTAGGGAGTGGGTCCGGGGAGCCCGTAGGCCACAGGTTAGGGGAGCACTGAGGCCATAGGGGGTGGGTCCATACTAAAACATTAATCGGATGCATGCCATATTTTTCAGGAAATGTCTGTAATAAACAGCAATTTTTTTTTTTGCAAATGCTTTTAGAAGTTCTTTTAATATTTTCGGACTATTAGGCAAATAGAACGATGTTTAATATTTGTGACGTGAACCACAGCTTGAAAAAGCTAACGCTGTTTTCTAATTCGACGTAAACCGTTCAGAATAGCCCACACTGCCTCTGAATACAGGGACATGGCACCATTTTTGTGAAATAAAACAGAAGCAATAAGTTGGATATCCCAGAGCAGCAAAGAGTGAGTGGAAGGCTCAGCCCTAGGTTTGCAGCGACTTGTGTTGGCAGAGCGTGGATAAGAAAAGCAAAAGTTGTACCGAACGGGGCAACAAAATATATCTTGCCTTGGGGTCTCGAAAATCATTAAAGTGGCACTGCAGCTTTGCAGATAAGAGGCTGTACTGTCCTTGTAAAAGGTCAACCTGCTAAGAATTATTGACACTGCTCCAAAAGTTCATCAGCTCCACAGTAACATTCCACCACCTGTTCTGGGTACAGCAACGTTGTTGCAAAGTGCCAGTACTGCCCCCAGTTTATGCATAGAAGCCTGAGCCAGAAGTCCCGGTAAATTACAGAAACTCAGCTATAAAGTGCCTTTGAAATCTAGAAGTGCCTAATTTTTTTGATGCCCTCAATAGGCTACTGTCATGCCTGACTTATTTGTTTAATGTCCGGGCCTGGTTCGCAGATAAACACAACACAACCATGAATTAAATGTCAAAATAAACAGCGAACCTCACGACACCTGCCCATTTCCAGAGCTGCCCGCCCTGCACTAGATGTACAATGGCATCTGTCAGTAGTGGCTCTGCTGTCAAACTAACTTTTCAAGCCTCGTGAGCTTCTCAGGCGGGGAGGGGTGGGGGCAGTGGGGAATTAGGATCTTGCCTATTCGGGTAGCTCTGAGATGCAATCATGGTTGACAAAAGCTAGCCTATTCCTTAACAGCACAAAAGGAAAAAAAGCAGAGCCCCGCTGACTTGGAGCAGCAGCAACCACAAATATGACAGCTATTCGAGGTTTTTGACAACTTGGGGCAGGGCAACAAGTCCCGGGCTGGACAGTGCGCTAGTATGTTCGTTAAACAGCGCATCTTGCGGCGCTCAAGAGCCAACAGCTCCAGGAAGAGGAAGGGTCTTTGGGCGCGCCGTGGGCAGGAACAGAAGCAGCAGCGTGTCATCCATCCCGCCCCCACTCGCTTTCTGAAAAGTGTGAATCACCCGTTCAGCGTGAGCTGTGCCAACGCAAGGAAAAAAAAGAAGACAAGGCGTGAGACTGAGGCCTGTGCCTGTTTCCCTTGCGGGAGCGAGCAGGTGCACCATATGTTTGCAAGTTAATTTCAAACATATTGTGTCAAAGCTCGCTACTGTAAGGGAATCGCCAAACGTGCACGCGTTGCCATTGAAAGCAATGCAACGCCTGCACGTTTTTAGGGCAAAAGCTGAATCGATTCCAAAAGGTCTCTCTTACACAGCGCAAGCGTTGCGTAGGTAAGACCTAAAAATGACTCCCATGCCTTTGCGGCATCATTTACAAGCAAGTGCCATAGCATACCACCGTAAGACCTTTGGCACCCCACTCTGCGACACTTTCAAGGCATAGTGATGCATCATATCTACGAGGATATGACGGATCCCTTTGCTCTCCCCTGGGCTGGCGCATAATTTGCTGGCATGCGCCAACATGGACACCCTTGCACCATGGTGCAAGGATGTCTGCATCAAAGGGATGATTGTTTGTGTGCAGGAAGGTGCTGAATCTGAAAAGGCAGCTTTCAACTTCAATGTGTGCTGCATTAGCACACATAGAACTTGCAAAACATAATTTTTTATGTACCTTCCTGCACATAAACAATCACCAGAGGTGATTTCCTCGTTCTGTGCATGCTGCAAAATGCAGCACGCATGGAAAGAGGAAAAAACAAGGAGAATTGAATACATTTCTCCTTGTTGCACCTCGCTACGCCTCCCCTGGGGAGGCATAGCATTAAGACACATTTACAAGTTTACGATTTCTCGTAAATCTGGAAATGTGTCAGGTTCCATGGGTGTTGCATGGGAACGCCCACAGCAACACCCATGGAACGCCCCTTTAATGCAAAGTGCTGTGTGTAAAGGGGCCGTATTTACAAGGACAGGAAAAGCTACGCAGGGTGGCTTTTCCTGTCCTTGTACATTTGGGGCAGCAAAATGTGCCGCCATTGCAAAAGGTGATGCACCGGTGGCGCAAGGGCCTTGTAAATAAGCCCAATAATGTACATGATGCTATACTTATTGTTTTAAAGCATGAAACACGCTATTTTTGGCAGGGTGCTGGTAGCTTGGTTTCCAAAATGGCTGTCCGAAATGAAATGATGGAACTCTTGAATATCAGGTGTAATAATAATTGAACTCGTTAATATCATGAACAAAATATTGAGGGACAAAATATTGACAGTTACATGCACAGAGGAAAGTATTGATTTACTACTCCTAAATCCATATACATGTATCTTGAAAACATATATATTTTCAAGGTACAAGTATGTGGAGTTCGGTATGGAAAGTTGTAAGAAATTGGGTCATAATTAGAAAAGGAAGTGAGGTCTCACAAGTACTAGGTGGGCAAGTGCCTTATTACTGGGGACCAGGTATCCCATTGTATCACTTGACTATCTCAGTGTAGGGAAGCAGAGCAGTCCAAGTCCTAACCAGAGGATGCACAACAACTCTCAGTAAATTATTGTCCAGTAAGAGCTTTTTCTTTACAAAAAGGAAAAGTACCTTTATTACACATACTACTAAATACTATATATTAAATTACAAATATGTACATTCTGACAGCTGGAAAACTGTAGTGACACACTCATTTCGCAGTACCTATACCAGGTGAAACATCACAATGTAAGGGGATGTCCTTTAAAGCAAGGCAAGCTTACTGATTTATAGGGGTGTACCACATCAATAAAAATAACCAAAGGTTATACTTTGTTAGCATAACACATTGTAAGGGGTATCAATGTATATAAAGTAGGCCTGCTGGCTTTGTCACTGTAACGTATCCCTTGCATTACCATTTAAACCAATGGAATAATTTTTTATGACTGTAAATGTTCAATATACATTTTATCAATAAAGCATTTCATTTCAAATCAGCATGTGTTCCAGAATCTTTTGTCACAATTTACGAGCCACAAAATGCAGTCATAGGACAACCACAAGGGATTCCAGCTCTGGGAGCGCTTAAAAATTAAGCAAACCACTTGTGGGTCATTGTTATATAGCCCCAGATTATTTAGGGTTAAGTTCTGCTAAAACACTTCTAAGGGGGGCACTGCAACTTCTGCTGGGAGCTGTGTATATATATGAGCCGGTTTGCCCAATGACTCCTTTTTACTTTATACAGTGATATTTGCTTTTTGGACATTTTTCCTCAGGGCCCCGTAGGGTGCTGCAGATGAGTCCCTAGGACCCTGCAACCCCTCCAATCCTAGCTACAAAAACCCATTTAGGCCCCCTGAACAAGAGTCCCGCCTCAGGAATGCAGCTGAGGGGATGCGAGGTCCTAGTCATAGAGGCGTTGCGTAGCATCAGTTCCAAAGAGCTGTGAGATTATGATGTGTGATGCGAGGACCTGGGTTGTTGTCAAGGAGGTCATTGATGATAGGGCTTGTGATGTGAAGTCATTTTTAGGATGTGTCACGCACCGGCTAGGTCCGAAGAAGCTGTGGGGCTTGTGATGTGGAGTCTTGCATTGTCGTCGAGTCTGCTGTCGATAAAAGGCTTGCGATGTGAGGGCCTGCATTTGGAATGCTTTGCATAGTGGTGGTCCTGATGAGGCTGCGGGCTGTGAGGTCGATGTGAAGACCTTGCGCCGGGAAAGTTCACACAGCAGAGGCAATGCGTTGGATCTGCTTGAAGTTGCGCCATGCAGCAGGGCAGATGGGTTGGTTTTGCTGGATCCCAAGATGGTCTGGCAGAGCACCTTTAGGCCCACTTTCAAGGGTCCAAGGCTGAGGTGGCACCACTTGCCAGGGTAGAACTCACAGATGGCAGATTCCAGGTGCTGGGTTCGAGGTTGTTGAAAGCCTGTTATGTCCTAAGGTTCTTAATCAAGAGGACAGCTAACTAACCCTTGGAGTCACTCTGGGTCCTGGATTTAGAGATTCAGGTACAGTCCTTTTCACACATGCAGGAAGACAGTAGGGCAGTAGGTCATCACAGCCGGGCAGCAGTCCTCAGAGCAGCAGTCCAGCAGAGTGGCAGTCCTTATTACAGCAGAGCAGTCATTCTTCCTTGCAGTGTCCATAGGTCCAGAAGTATACTGAAGTGTTGTGATCTGAGGTCCAACATTTATACCTGGTACCCACTTTGAAGTGGAGGCAGCGTCTAGTGGATTTCTTCCCCAGGTGTCAGGCATTCCCTTCTTCCCTGTCCTGGGCCCATCTTAAAAGACTAGTGACAAACCCTTTGTGAGAGAGCTCAGGCAGAGCCTTTGTGATGTGCAAGTGTGGTTGGTGACTGCCTCCCCCCCTCGTTAACTCAGAGTGGCCACTCCTGCAAACACTTATCTTCCCTTTGTTTCACTGTCTGGAAGCAATATACAGCAACCAACTCCCAGCTACACCTAATCATGTGACCCAGGATCAGGCTGCAGGCACCAAATGGTTTGGTCAAGAAAATGACAACTTTCTAAAAGTGTAATTTTCAGAACTATGATTAAAACTCCAACCTTGCCATTAGAAAGGGATTTTAATTACAATTCTGTAAACACCAAGCTTAGCCTCCCTGCCCGCTACCAATTGGAAGTTATAGCTTATAAATGTAATAAGGTAACTCCAATTAGAGAGGTAAGCCTTGCAGTAGTGAAAAACTATTTTAGGAGTTTTTCACTCTCAGGAAATGTATTATTTAAAAGCACATGTTCTACGTTATAAATACACTGAATCATACCCTCTGGGCTGTTTGGGGAATACCTTAGGGGTAATCTATATGTATTAAAAAGGAAGGTTTAGGCCTGGCCAATGGTGTATTTTGACAGGTCAACATGGCAGTTAAAAGCTGCACAAAGAGGCTGCATGGCTGGCCTGAGACATGTTTCCAGCACTATTTAAGTGGGTTGCACAACCAGTGCAGCAAGTCCATTAGTAGCAATTAATTTACAGGCCTGGGCAAATGTAGTACCATTTTACTAGGGACTTACAAAAAAATTAAATAGGCCAATTAAGTGTAAGCCAATTCTGCCACGCTGAAGGAGAGAGCATAAGAACATTAACACTGATTTGCAGTGGCAAAGTGCACAGAGTCTTAAAGCTAGTAGAAAGAAGCCAGCAAAACAGGACATTTTAAAGCAAAAAGGTAACCGAGACCCAAACCAAGGATGCCAGGTCTAACAATGGCCTGTACTCCATCGATGGCAAAATTGACCTTAGAGGTGTGTGAACTAGTCTTCCATTGGTACCTTGCAATACTTTTTATGCGAGGTGAACACTCCAGACAAAAGAGTTATGAGCAACACCAATTTCGAGGAATTTTAACAAGTAGAGTGCAGAAATTCAGAAATTTGTCTGACATCACTGCAAGAGGATGGACATGGATGTTTTTAGAATTCATGTATTCATGATGATGCTGGTTCCAGCAGAGAGAAGCTACCTCATATGGCAAAAGTGCAAGCAGATATAAAGGCAAAGAACTTGGACTTGGAGGCACTATTGTGCAAGAACAGTATAAAGATCATTTGAATTCCAGAATGCCCCTGTTTGGGAAAAGCTGAGACCTTTGTGGAGTCCTTGTTGACAGATATTGTGATCAGGCTGCGGTCCCAAGCCTCTAAAAGAGTTATTTCTGAATTACATAAATCAGAATGCAGCTCTGTACTTTCAAGGGAGAAGAGGAAGAGGTGTTTATGAACATCACAACATTTTGAGCTCTTGGTCATTGAGCTATCTGATTCATACTGTCCCTCATCTTGACCTCAGATGAGAAGTGCTTCAATATCCTACAAAAATAACTATTATAATAGGTAGGTGGGCTGGGTTTGTTCCAGCAAACACTTGATTTCTGTTATTTTAGCCTTCCCTGAATGGATGTGCCTGAGGGTGCCGCTGGCATTTGGGGCTTCATTGTGAATGCAATAGGAGGGAAAGTTTTTTATAAAGTTCTGCACTGTGTGCTTGACAGAGACAGTGTTGGCAGCGGGGAGGGACCATCAGCCGTGCTAGGCATGTCCAGAGCACAAAATGTGGTATAGGGCTCCAAAGCAACACCACTTTTGAACAGGATTGTCAGGGGTCCTAATCGTGCCAAGAAGAGAATATAGATACTACCATATTTGCTGAGAATCTAGGAAACTGTGGTGATGTTGCAGAAGACTCACTTGCATATGGCAATTTTGCACCATTTCTGCTAAGTGGGGTAGTATTAAACGTTATGCCTCCTATAATATTCACCCACAAGAGGTGGCTGTCGGTTTGCAGCATTTTGAAAATTTTACTTGTGCCTCAACTCTCCAGTTCCATAGGAGAAGATGCTCTTTCACCTCTCTAGGCTCTGCTGTTTAATATAAGGACAAACAACTGAGCATTTTTCCCTGCAGTCTATTGCTACGACCAGTGAGGATTTCAGCTACTGCTTAGTGATAGCCACCTCTGATCCTAAAAGATAAGGGACCAACGTAGAATCACTACTATTTCTTTAAGAATAATTCTGTGAAACATACGATCATGATTATACCTTATCTAGGAATGTCTTTCCTCAAATAATGTTCTATGTGTTTTAATGTGTGTTTAAATATTCTGAGATTTTAATCACTAGAGGGGCTGCTTCATGGCCTGTGGAAGAAGGCTAGACTTTATGAGATGGTTTTGAAGGACTAAAATATCCATTACTATTACCAGTCTTTCAGGGGGCCCCCAGACAGAGCCAGCACTGTTCTGCAGAGAGTCTTGCCCTTATGACGTGTACTAATTCTTAAATAATTTATTTTAAATACCATGTTTCCTTTAATTTATTTTTATTGTGGGCGATATGTGAGAGACTATTACAGATATTTTGCAGAGAATTGTTGTGTTTGTTTCATGCAACATCCATATAAATAACTTTCTTTATGGTCAGGACCTCACATATGAGAAATGGGAGGGTGTCACAGAGATTATTTGTAGCATAATTAGTGAGCTACTGCTGTGTTACAATGTTGAAAACACACAGCACTATCTCTGAATATTTAATGTAAAGACATTTAGAATTTGGAGGAATGTGCCTGTTGGTGATCTGGGCAAAGACTGCATGAACGAGCTGAAATTGAATCTGGAATTGAAAACTGTTCCCAAAATACGTATGGCCCAGGGCCTCCAAAATCCTTAAAATGTCCCTGCAGTTGATTACTCTGATCTCTATAATTCTGTGCTCATAGTCATCACATGTTACCTTAATGACATAGTATTGGCAGGGGTAGACAATGACAACAGATGACCATTGCCGTAACGTGCTACCTTAGCAGAGGTGCACAAGGTGGATAAAGGACTGTACAAGGGGTGGGCCTTGGGACCCGATGACCAAACTCCTGAATTTTATAAAGAGTGTGCAGACCTATTAGCCTCCCAACTATTAGCAATGTGTGTTAACGACATAGTGGTTGGCATGCTATGCCTCAACAAGGGAAGCATTTATGACATTCTAAAGCCTAGTAACGATACAAAATGCCATTGTAAAGGCCACTGTCTCTGCTTAATGTGGACAACAAAATATTAGCACGAATTACTGCAAGCAGATGATCTCCTCTGATGTCAAGCCTGGTATAACATGATTACGCCAAGTTTGTTCTAGTTGCCAATGTGCACATGTTACATACAATCATCATTGTACTGTCTCACCTGGATACCTAAATTGAAGTAGCACCAACCTTCTTAGATAACAAGAAGAGATTTTAATCACTAGAGGGGCTGCTTCATGGCCTGTGGAAGAAGGCTAGACTTTATGAGATGGTTTTGAAGGACTAAAATATCCATTACTATCTGTGAGGTTTTGGATTATTGGCTAGATGTTTATCCCATTAGAGATGTCCACTTGTCAAGAAAATTTTGCGCGTGGGACATGCATACAAGCTTCATGAATTTCACTAAAAAATAGGTCTGCATTCCGGTGGCTAAAATCTCCTGCTGTAGCTTCATGTAGCATTCTTTCCATTACTCATAAAATGTACACAGATCAATTTAGCTCCAATTACCTAGGATATTATTTGATTTGCAAGGTTTACAGGGCTGTCTAATAATTGGAAAAGTCAGAGGTATTCCCTCTCACCTCACTGAGTATTTAGCCAGAACCTGAGTGGCTATTGTGTTGGCATTTTATTCAGTAAATATTTGGGGAATAAAATGCATAGGTCAAGGAGGAGTGTGGTCAGTGGCAGCTCCATTTGACAATTGAACAACTGACCAGGCAGATAGGCCAGCTGGACTGAGCAGTCCTTGTCCATTTTAGGCAGGATAGTGGTTTTAGAAATGGTTCTCCCCACACAGCTTTTGTACTTGTGCCTCAACTTTCCAGTTCCATGGGAGAAGATGCTCTTTCACCTCTCTAGGCTCTGCTGTTTAATATAAGGACAAACAACTGAGCATTTTTCCCTGCAGTCTATTGCTACGACCAGTGAGGATTTCAGTTACTGCTTAGTGATAGCCACCTCTGATCCTAAAAGATAAGGGACCAACGTAGAATCACTACTATTTCTTTAAGAATAATTCTGTGAAACATACGATCATAATTATACCTTATCTAGGAATGTCTTTCCTCAAATAATGTTCTATGTGTTTTAATGTGTGTTTAAATATTCTGCAAATAAACACAAATATCTGTGCTTTATATTCTAGGCACATGCACATTAATCAGACACTCAGAAATAGGCAATACTGGTTCTTCACATGCTCACGGGCCTAATCACAATGAGCCCGTTGCTATTCACAAACTATCCTTCCAAAGTTACTACAACCAAAAATGACCCAAAACAGTAGAAGATTACTCCAGCTCAAAGCTGAAGTAAATTCGGCCCCACACATGGCCAACCATTGGTACTGAAACATCCTCCCATAGGTAGGGACTTAACATAAAACCTCGTAGGAAATGATGTTAAGTTAAAGTTAATTATTTAAAATAGTTAAAATATAATTATCTTAATTTAATGCTATGAAAATCTAGAAATAACACATCTTTAATTTAAAATACAACATTTTAATCAGTGATCAACTAATGTATTAGTAATTTCCACTAAACTATAATTAAATCAGTTTTAATTAATTCTATATACCATGTTTAATAAGTATTAAAGCATAATAGTATTATTTTATGTTAGGTGAGATTTATTTTTTAATGTAAACTTCAGTAAAAAAACGAATGTTTATTTAATTGAATATATTAAAATGTGTTAAATATTGAATGAAAAATTAAGTTAATAGTGCTGTAGCATTTTTCATTCTTCATTAAAAAAATTATATATAAAATTAATTTACAGCAATATTTAACAAAAGTATTTAACTTATGTTTTTAAGTTTAATAAACTTTTCTACTTTTCTTATACTTTTCCATTGGGAGGGTCTGCAGTTTCCGTACAATGTTACCTGGGTGCTGAATATCTAGCTGTACCTACGACTATGCAGGTTTCTAACATCTCTTTTTGCAATGCACCTGTATTTGGTTTTATTTGGGGCAAGTATTAGGTGTGCTGCCATAAACTTTAGAGGAGATAGCGCAGGCCCCAGTACTATTAATACTTGGCTATATATCCAAGATTTCGAAGGAAGTTATGAAGCTAGCACCTTTAGTACTCCTACTGGACACAAAAAGAATTGCAATGGCAGTGATATGAATACTCTGCCTGAGATGTGAAACTGGCTGCAAGACCTAGCAATGTTCTGCAAATTTAGAGATGTTTGTGCTACCCTGCTTCCATCTCTGCCCACAACACAGGACATAGTGACTCATTACACACTTACATAATCATATAAGTAAAGGGCTGATCCCCCTAGTTCAAATGCAGGAGCAATGTAACTGCTACCTAACATATGGGTGAAGCATATATGTGCCTGATATCTGTTGTTTGGGATGGAGAGGCTGGCAGCAAGAATGAGTTCTGTTTTTTAGGATAGGAAAGATAGTAAGGTAAAATGAGGCAATAAATACCGGTTTTTCATTGTCTTATTAACTTTTAACTTGAACCACTTCTCCAGCATCCTGTGGTCTGTTCATCATAAACACATGGGGCCTAATTCAGATATGTAATTTTGTATTATGTAAAGTGGTACTACAGTAGTACTACTCATGTACTACAAAACCTCACAAACCTATGGCCAGAGACCACCATCTCTGCCTCGCCTATTTTTTCTGTGCAAAGATCACCACTGTGGCAGAGATCTCAGCAAACATCTGTATAATACTTTGAAGTAAATGTGGAATGGATCTGGAAAATGATAAAAAAATATGTACTAATTATGCAAGAATTTGTTCAAAAATGGGTGGGGCGAAGGGAAATTTAAGGACTGTTTCGAATGGACATGCTTATACAAACCGCAGCAAAAAAACATACTTTTAAAATTACTACAACCATAAGAGTGCTGTAATAAATGTACATTTACTCTATTCCTGCATTGAAGTAACCACAGATAATGAAATACATGACCAAACATTGGTACTGCAGCACACTCCCATAGAAGACAATTGAGTCAGGGAACTAGAATAAAACCCATTGGAAATAATGTAAAATACATTAAAATAATTCTACATTAAAATGTCCTCAATGATGTAATCAATTAAGTCCTTTAGCATGTTATAGGTGATGTAATATTTGAGGTAATATGTAGTGCATGACTGGGCAAAAGTTATAGTTATAGTTATTTCATCAAACTATAACTAGTGAATTTCAGTGGTTTTTCAATTTAAAATCTCATTTATGTTCTCATTTCTCATTTCAACACCTAACTGTACGTTAACCTCTGTTTCTTTTCAATGAATTTCGTTTTTTAAATTGTAATTAAACTCATATTACCAAGCCTAACTATTTCACTTGAACCTAGGTTTTCTCAGTAAATTTCTGTGTGTGTTTTTTAAGTTGAGCATGCACCCAGCCTTTCCTGGAAACCTGCAGCCAACCCACTCACTGTGCATGGCCTTTGGTAATGCACAGTGGATGGCTGGCCACAAAGACCGATCCCTGTGAATGCTTGGCACCCAAATCCCGCAGGCAGCTAACTGCTCTGCTGCACAGAGACTTGATGTGCAGTGAGAGATTTGAGCAGAGGACTAGGCTTCTGGCCAGGCCCAGCATCCAGCTGCCTGTAGGTGCCCAACCCTTGTCGTAAGCAGACTTTGACTCAGTGCAGCAGGGCGATGGCAACAGGACTTTTCCAAAGGCCAGGCCTTGCATAAACTCCATGCCAGCACTTACTACCCCACTGCACAGTCTCTTTGCCTTTTTGCCCAATCCCAGTGGGCAACCAACCACCTATCGGAGGTCAAAACCTTGCTGGCACCCAACTCCCTGGGAGTGCCCAACCCCATGCTACTCCAGCCAGACTCTGTGACAACCTCCTTTTGTTAACCATCACCCCGGCTGTGCACAGCCTTCAGCGGTATCAGAAGTGAGTTTTACCCGCACCTAACCCATGGAAGGCAGCAAACCTCACCACACACAACCTTACAGTCTGCACAATGGTGGTAGGCCTCAGGGTCTTGTCTATGATTATATGTCATGACCACAGTAGTGCAATTCACTGTATTGCGATACCGCTGTTGTTAATCAAGGCAGAATGTGATTAAGCATTCACTGAAAACATTAGTGTTTCCCTTTTATCGTGTTTTCCTCCTTATGTTGGCCGAAGTCCGGACTCCATTTTGTATTGACATGCTGCCATGTGCTCACCACGAGGAGAGTCCGACCTCTGTGTTAGTTGCTCTTGTAATCTGCCTAGCAACAGTTATAAATAGCTCTCTTGTCCATCTGGCGCATGCCCAGACTTGACCACATCTGTTATAATTAGCTTTGCTTGACCATGTGTTTTCGCGGGCTCAAGGAGTGTGTTAGCTCCGCCCATGTATTGATTTGGTATCGAGAATGACCCTAAATGGTAATGTTCTTCGACTTCATGTGGTATCCACCCACTCATGAGCCCCTCTGTTGTGTATAAAAGGGGACAATGTACGCAAGTTCTGGGTGCTACTCCTTGCAATACTGAAGAGTGTTGTGTGGATTGTAGGACCACCCTTAAGGGTTAATAAACGTTGTTTTTGTACTTTGCAGTTTCCGTGCCAACTTCCTTATAGATCTCGTTACAGAAGAGCGAACCCTTGTCTCTTGCGGGCCTAGCTGGGGCTTGTATTCATCAATTGGCGCCCGTCACGTGGGGCTCATCGGCGACTCGGATGCTCGAAGGACTGGTCGCGACGAAGGTGAGGAGTTTGGCCGGGGACGTGATCACTGCCAGCGGCGTCTTAGCCCTGGCATCCCGAGGTTTTTCTTCCTTCCCTTCCGAGCTGACCATCTGGGTGGCGCCGGTCATCGACTGAGACCTCTTCTGTCGGTCCTGCCGTGAGAGCCGTTTGGGCGATTGTGGAGCTTGGCAGTTGGAACCTGGACTCTTGATTGGTAAGAACCGTTGTACGGTACTTGCTCCGAGTTTTGAAGCCTGGTCTGGCTATTTGAGTTTGATTGATGGTGACTAGTCATATTTTGAATTTGCCTTTGTGAAAATATATGCGTTGCAACACATATAGGCAGGTAATGTGGAGAAATTTCTCCGGAGCTGTGTAAACTTGGAACGGCGCAACGATTAAGTGCCATTTTTCTTGATAATACTGCATATTTTGCATTATTTCTAGCATGCCTGCTTTTAGCGCACTCCGTAAGTGGTGCTGCTGTTTGGATAACCGGTTGAACCTCGAGGAATCTGCTCCAGCTCCCCCAGAGGGGACTCCTAATAGGGATATGTACGTGAAGCATGGTCTTTCTTCCATAATGTACAGCACGTTATGGAGGAAATATACTAGGAAGGATCCTGAGTTGCGATGGCCTTTGTATGGATCGTTTGATATACGTAAGATTGAGTATGTGGAACAGTGTATGTGTAAGCGACGTGCTCGTCAGGATATGTTTGAGTGTGTGCGATTATGGGTGAAGGAAGTGCGTGAGCGAGAGAAGCGTGAGAAAGCGCTGTTTGCTAAAGAGCAACGGAAGAATGATCATATGCGAGCGCAGGAAGCGAAGCATCGGGAGGACAAAGAGCAAACGGACAGACAAGAGAAAGAGCGTAGGCTACAAGTTTCGGGTCAATATGTTGTTCGCCAGCCGCTTTATCCTGTCCTTAATAATCCTGATGATGATTTTTATTTGCTAGATCGCTCTCCGCCCCCTTATGTTGGCGCATCCGCTCCGCGGCCGCAAGATTCTGACCCGGCTTCGGGTAAGGTAGACACACGGTCCATGCTGCCGGCCGAGCAAATGGCTGAGCTTCGGCAAATTTCCTTCCGTGCGCTTAAAGGCAAGGTATCCATGGAGGAATTATTTCAAATTTGGGGGCCATGGCAGGAGAGAGATAAAGTGTATTTTCTGGGTCATTTCGCGGATGAAGTGATTAATGCTTTCCGAAAATATTCTCATGTTTTTGAGCCTGACGAAGTGTCTTCGGATGCCAGAGCAATACGTAACGGTGCTTTTTCTCCCTCTAAGGCTCCTGAGGCGGCTCGGCGGCTGTTCGCCTTGCGGGACGAGGTGCTGGCCCTTCGAGAGAAAGCACGCCAACGAGCGGAGGAGGAGAAGCGGTCGGATTCAGTTGCGGCAGGGGGCCACCCATCCACCTCCCAGTCAGATAAGGATAATGTAGTGCATGCTAAACCGATGCGAGAGGCGGCACCTTTGTATGTCCCTCCGAAAGGAGCAGGGACTAGCTCGGACATTAACTCTGCCGATGCTAGGGGATATTTTGTGTATAATTGGGTTTATACTCCTTGGCATAGGGCCGATGTTATGGCGTTAAAGAATGCATTGCCTGACCCCCGCAAGAATCCAGCGGCCTTCTATGAAGAAGTCGAGGGGGCCTTGAATTCTTGCATTATGACCTTAGCGGATATAGACCTGTTCTTTGGCCTTATCCTACCGCCGGATACGTGGCGCTCTGTCCGGAAGGTAGATGATGCGGTTGCCTTCAAGGCCCGGTGGTCTGACCTTGAGGATGAGGATAGGGAGCGGAAGCCTGCACAGAAACCACCCCAGAATATTCTAGATCTCCCTGCTGCTATTGTGGCTAAATTGAAAACAATAATCCCCCCTAAAAAGATTGACTGGAATATGTTAGCGGCATGTAAGCAGAAAGTTGATGAGTCAGTTGCAGATTTCTTCACGCGCTTCGAAGAAACGTTCCATGACTTTAGTGGCCAGTCGCTTACCGACGACACAGGCCGCCACCTTTTCGCGGACAAATATGTGGCCAATCTGCTGCCGGCAGTTGCGGCCCGGTTAAAAGCGAGTGAGAGTTCTTGGTCCTCCGCGACACCGACGGCCCTTCTGACCATCGCTCAGTATTATGAGCGTCAGGAGCACGAGGCGAAGGGCCAGGAGGAAAAGAAATCGAAAGATCTCAAAACCAAAGTGATGTTAGCACAAGTATATGGCCCGCCCCGCCGGGGTAATAATAATAGGGGAAGGGGCGGATCTTATGGTCCCCCTTCGGGCCGATCTGATTTGAATAAGAACCAATGTGCGTACTGTAAGCAGTTGGGCCATTGGGCCAGGGAGTGCCCAGCATTGCGTGCTTCGCGTCAGGGGCACGCTCCGGGTGGCCCGAGAGGTAGAGGGGGCTTCTCGAACTTTAGAGGAAATTCTAACGATAATGTCCGTTTCGACACTGCTGGGCAGCATCGAGATAGCTCAAACGTTTTCGATCGCCAGCATCAGTATCATGTATCGGACATCGATCATTCGGGATATCATGATTCTCAGCATGCATAGGAATGCGTAGGATGGGGGTCCGAATCAGTTGAGGTGCCGGTCGATCAGACGGGTCCTTATGTATCGGCTGAGGTTTTAGGTTCTACTGATCAATTCCTAGTGGATACAGGAGCGACACGTAGTGCACTGTCTAGGTACTTGGTTCCGGGGGCTCCCCCATCCGGCTCAATAGTTACATCGGTAGGGTTTGACGGTACACTCTCCCGAAGCCCTCTTTCACAGCCCCTTGCGTTTAAAGTTGATTGTTTTTCTGCGCCTTGTCCGTTTCTGCTTGCTCCGTACACACCGGATAACATTATGGGCCTTGATATGTTAAAGTACTTTAGGGCTACAATTCGTTGTTCCCCTGAGGGTGTGAGGGTGATTTTAAATGATAACTACCCCCGATCTGGGCGGATGTGTACGATCTCAGAGGATGCGTTGTTGGCTACCCTCCCCCAAGCTTTATGGGCGACTTCGGACACAGATGTCGGACAAATGGTGATTCCTCCGGTCCACATTAGTGTCCAGGAGAGGGCGGTGCTACCACGCCTCCCATAGTATCGTATTTCCCAGGAGGGCGAGGAAGCTCTCATACAGATTGTGCAGGATTTGATCGCAGTAGGAGTAGTGGAAGAAGTTCCCTATAATATCTGTAACAGTCCGTTTCTCCCTATTCTGAAAAAGGACACGGATGCAAAGGTCTATCGGTTCATAATTGATTTGAGGGAGGTAAACAAGATCGTGATACCTCAGTACCCGGTGGTTTCCGATATCACGACGTTGCTTACCTTGGTCCCGCCTACGGCGACCGTGTTCTCAGTGATTGATTTGAAAAATGCCTTCTTTTCTATTCCCATTCACCCTGATAGCCGATTTCTTTTTGGGTTCACACTAAACAATAGATCTTATCGTTTTTGTAGAATTCCCCAGGGCTACACAGAAAGCCCTAGTATCTATAGTCAGGCTTTGAAGCGACAGTTGGATTCCTTTGTTTTACTCGAGGGGGTCGCCCTCATTCAATATGTCGATGACATCTTGTTGGCGGCTGACACCCTGGAGTTGTGCGAGAAAAGCACGCTATCCCTACTTTCCTTTTTAGCCTCCCACAATCACAAGGTCTCTAGGAAGAAATTGCAATTCTGTAGACCGAAGGTGACTTATTTGGGTCACCTTTTGTCTAAGGAGGGGCGTGCACTCACACCAGATCGTATCCAAGTAATCTTGGACACACCGAGGCCATCCACGCAGAAGGATGTGCGTGCATTTTTGGGCCTCGTTTCTTTTTGTAGACAGTGGATATTGGGGTTTTCACACACGGCTAAGCCATTACTAGCCCTCTTGACAAAAGATACGCCCATCCCGATCCCCTGGTCAGATGAGTGTGACGCTGCTTTTCAGCAATTGAGACAGGCCCTTTGTTCAGCACCAGTGTTAGGGACCCCTGATTATGCAAAACCCTTTTCGTTGTATGTGCATGAGAAAGATGGATGTGCATTATCAGTTTTAGTACAGATGCATGGTGATAAGCAGCGCCCTTGTGCATACTTTTCGGCTGTACTTGATCCTGTCGCCCGAGCATTACCAGGGTGTTTTCGCTCGGTAGCGGCGACAGCTGTGTCAATACGCCAAAGTGAAGGAATTGTATTGTCCCATAAACTGTTGGTGTTAGTTCCCCACGCTGTTGATGCCCTGCTTAATCAAACAAAGACGCAGCATTTGACCAGTGCCCGCTTAACGGGATATGAGTTGACGCTTTTAGCTCCTCACATTACGTTGAAAAGGTGCGTGACATTAAACCCGGCCACATTGTTGCCATACCCCGAGACACAGCCTGAGGCACAGAAAGCGCATGATTGTATTCTTGTGACTGAGGAACAAACGAAGGGTCGTATTGATCTCCAGGATACGCCCTTTTCAGAGGTAGATGGAGAGTTGTGGGTAGATGGATCATGCCTGAAGCTACCAGATGGTACGACTTCAGCAGCATATGCAATTACCACGTTACAGACGATAGTGGAGACAGCACGCATACCACAGAAATCAGCCCAAGCAGCGGAACTGATAGCGTTAACACGAGCGTGTGAGCTTAGTACAGGATTGTGTGTGAATGTTTACACAGACAGCCGCTATGCCTTCGGAGTAGCGCATGATTTCGGCCTACTCTGGAAGGAGAGAGGGTTTCTAACGTCACATGGGGTGCAGATAATGCATGGGGAGTTAGTCCACAATCTTTTAACTGCATTGACATACCCAAAGAAAATTGCCATTGTTAAGTGTAGTGCCCATAGGAAAGTAGTTGATAAGGTTGGAGAAGGGAATGCGTTAGCGGATCGAGTAGCACGGGAGACTGCGATGCAGCCCGGTACTACTGCCATGTATGTAGTGAAGTCACAGGTGGAGAGATGGCATGATGCGAAGGAGGAAGTGCGAGAAATACAAAAGACCGCTTCTGACAAAGAGCGGGAACAATGGGCTAGCGAAGGAGAACTGGATGACGAGGGTTGCTGGAGAAATAAGCAGATGGATAGATGGAAATTACCCACGGCTTTTGTACAACCTATGGTCCAGATGGCACATGGGCTAGCACATGTTGGAGCTTCCGCAATTGTGAAATTGCTTACCCAAGTCTGGGAGCATCCAGAGATTGCTAGCACGGCAAAGAGGGTGGTGCAGACCTGTATGATCTGTCTGAAGTATAACCCAGGGAAAGGCACGCGAACTCCAGCAGGAGGATTTGCGACACCCACTGCACCCTTTGAGGTTCTGCAGATGGATTACATCCAGCTTGAGCGCTGTAACAATTTGAAGTATGTTCTAGTAGTGGTTTGCGCCTTTAATAAATGGGTCGAGGCGTACCCTGCGAAAGACAATACTGCAATGACTACAGCGAAGCTATTGCTGAAAGAGTTTTTCCCCCGATACGGCGTCTGTAGACTTCTGTGGAGTGATAATGGCCCTCACTTTGTAGCAGATGTTATAAAGTATGTCTTGAAGGGCCTAGGCATCACCCAGAAGTTCCACGCCGTGTTCCACCCTCAGTCTGCAGGACTAGTCGAGAAATATAATGGTACACTGAAGCTTAAGATCGCCAAAATTCAAGCTTCCACGTCTTTGACTTGGCCAGACGCTTTGCCACTGGCGTTATTGTCAATTAGGTCGGTGCCACACTCTCGAACCGGCCTTACACCCTATGAGATTGTATTTGGACGCCCAATGAATATTTGGGGTCCACCAAGACCTAAGGCTGTGTATGATGTACCTTGTGTGATGATGAGTGATTATCTGGCACAGTTAACGGATAACTTGGTTTCTATTCATCAACAGGTCCGAGAGGCGCTCCCTGATCGGTCTACCGGTGAAGGACATGGTCTCCGGCCTGGGGATCATGTCATGCTGAAGGTTTTCGACAGAACGAACAGTTTGGAGCCGAGATGGGTCGGACCTGAGCAAGTTCTTCTTGCAACGAGGACGGCTGTGCGAGTCTCGAACAGGAAGAATTGGATCCATTCCTTGCACTGTCGAAAGGTACCGCCCGGATTGGTGGAATCTGCCGTGCTGACCGATCAACGAGACATCCTAGCAGCAGAGACAGGCCGTGCTGCAGAGCCAAACGACACTGAGGAGCTCTTTTCGGACCACACGACTTCTGGAGGAAGGCGATATCATCTGCGACCAAGGAAGTGAGGTTTCCAGTACTGGGACATACTGTCAGAACGGCCCTTGGGTTAGTGAAACGGAGAGCCGATGAGGCAAGGGGGGGGGATCAGCCCTGCATTAGTGTAGTGACACCCGTCTTGGCCCGCTGGTGAAGAAATCAACCGCTGCCCAAGGGGAAGAGTTCTGACAGACCTTTTTAGTTTCAGGAAGATACCAGGGTATTGTTTCCTTTGACATGGAGAAGAAGAAAATTCTTTGTGCACTGGGGTTCATGCTAACAGTAGCTATCATTGGTATAACCACATGGTTTGTGGAGGAGGTAACTCCTGCCCGAGAGACACTTGTGTTGACGACTCCAGTGCCTGCGGAGCACTACTTTTACACATTGCCATACCAAGAGTTGAAGCATCGACAATCCTATTTGAATAACACTTTCATTCAGATGCTGCATCACACCCACGTTGCTACAAATGCTACGAACTGTTGGATATGTGGGATGATGCCAGCCCATCAGAAGAAAGGAGGTACGCCATTCATACCCCTTCCTTTCTCTCACAATGGCTCTTGTAGAGCATGGTACACTCTGTTGTTTGCCACTCGAAAACCGACAGTGGGACGATTGCTTTTCAGACTTAATAAAGAATGCCATCAGGACAAGAATGGGTATCCACAAGCGAATGGGACAATTTGGGAATGGGAAGAGTACCGACCGGACAATGAATCCATTCCCTATATCTTCACGAATACCAGAGACACTGTGGGGAAGGAAAAATTTGTAATCCAAGTGGCACAAGCCCAAGCGGACCTGTGCGTCCAGAGTGTGGGTTTTATCCCTGTTGGTGTCAGTGATTGTATAACCGTATTAAACATCGATGGGCTGAACAACAGCACCTTCCTAGCATCCCATAATACCTATTTTGTATGTGGAAATAAAGGTTATTACCGTTTGCCGGCTGGGTGGTCTGGGGTATGCTATGTATCATTCCTATTACCTCCTGTATTTCTAGCACCCGCATCATATCATAAGGATTTGAAATTGCTGAATAATGTGACTGTAAATAGATATAAACGTACTCTATCTATTAATGAGGTGGATCAAGCTGATACCAGCTTGCAACAGTATATTGATTTCAACTTAGGACTGTTTTTCTTTGTTGGAGCTGCTTTGAATAGTAGGAAGATCCGAAGATTAACAAGAGTGGTAGAAGCTGTGACTAATCAGACTGCTGCTGCTCTTGGGAACCTTACGGAAGAATTACAGATTACCAGAATTGTTGCATTGCAGAACCGTATGGTATTGGATGTAATGCTAGCAGATCGAGGAGGAGCCTGTAAAATTATTGGAAGTAGCTGCTGTGTGTTCATTCCTGATCATACGCCATCCGTTTATAACGCCATTAATAAGCTGCATAAAATAGCAGCTGAAATCCACACAGAAAACGGCACTTGGTCCTTTTCTGGATGGTTTTGGGCGTTGGTTACTGCCTGGGGATGGAAGGTCTTAACTGGTCTCTGCATTATTGTAGCAATTCTGTTCCTTCTCTGTATGTGTATTCAATGTGGACCATTGTGCTGTTCCGTATGCATTTCATTTTGCATTCCAGATAAGAAAGCTATTGCCGATGTTGCACGCCAGAAGGGTCTAGCTAAAGAGGTTAAAGGAATGATGATAATTGACATATACGATGATTATTCTTGGAAACCGGATGTCTTCAGTAAATGCTGAAAGGGTCGTCTGTTGTAAATCAAGGCAGAATGTGATTAAGCATTCACTGAAAACATTAGTGTTTCCCTTTTATCGTGTTTTCCTCCTTATGTTGGCCGAAGTCCGGACTCCATTTTGTATTGACATGCTGCCATGTGCTCACCACGAGGAGAGTCCGACCTCTGTGTTAGTTGCTCTTGTAATCTGCCTAGCAACAGTTATAAATAGCTCTCTTGTCCATCTGGCGCATGCCCAGACTTGACCACATCTGTTATAATTAGCTTTGCTTGACCATGTGTTTTCGCGGGCTCAAGGAGTGTGTTAGCTCCGCCCATGTATTGATTTGGTATCGAGAATGACCCTAAATGGTAATGTTCTTCGACTTCATGTGGTATCCACCCACTCATGAGCCCCTCTGTTGTGTATAAAAGGGGACAATGTACGCAAGTTCTGGGTGCTACTCCTTGCAATACTGAAGAGTGTTGTGTGGATTGTAGGACCACCCTTAAGGGTTAATAAACGTTGTTTTTGTACTTTGCAGTTTCCGTGCCAACTTCCTTATAGATCTCGTTACAGAAGAGCGAACCCTTGTCTCTTGCGGGCCTAGCTGGGGCTTGTATTCATCACCGCTACTGCTACCGCATTACCACACGGGGGTCTCGCTAAGTACCACAGTTGCAACTAGTGGAATAGGGGTACCCAAGAAATTAAATAACTTTTTTTTAACTTTTCTCCTAATAAAGGGACATGCCCCACATAGCCCTGAGTGTCAGGGTGTGCACACCTAGCCACCTTAAGTGGCCTTTGATTTTTTTACACAACTCAGGCACCAAGTTCTAGAAACTTGTAATGGCTGCCACAACATATTCTCCATGTTGAGGTCAGCCAATCAGGATCCTTCCAGTTCACCTATTCTATGACTGATTTGCTGGTAATTCTCTAACTACACTAGTGAAACGTATTTACTGATACCGTGTTTAGTTTGCTCAACTAAAACAATGATTACCTTTGAGTAAGAAATGTGAGTATTAGTTGAGGGAGTACCTACCCACCCCAAGTAATAATCACAATCCTTATAAGGGTGAAGCACTAAAGTCACTACAGTTCAACTGGAACTATAGTACAGAGTAGGCAGGCTTAACTTAGAAGCTCTGTATGAAATATTTATGTAGCACCAAAACACAATGGAACTATCCCAAAGAAATTTAGAAAAAATTAATACATTTTAATAAATAAAAAAAATAATAATAACAAAAATTCAATAAGGGAAACTGAAGAAATGAATTAAAAAAATTCTAAATATTTTTTTTTTTAAAAAGCAGTAAGCATAAACTACAGTCAACAGGTCTCAACAAACCAGGACCCAGTTATTATTTGAGGCTGACCGTGTTGGAGCATGGATTGTCTACATAAACCAAATTCAACTCAGTTGAAGATTTTAGCTTCAGACTTAGGGGCTGATTACGATCTAGAGCGACATGGCGGTGGTGATCTGCCCTACATTTACCTCCACCCGCCACCCATTCCCCCCCGCCATATTAGACCAGTCGACCGGGCAGAGAAGGGGCTAGATATAGTGGCGGTGTCTGCTAGACACCGCCATCCATATTAGCATGGGTGCGGGAAGCAGCCTTTCCGTGGTGGCGATGCTGCCATGGAAAGGCATGCAAATGTTGCTGTTGGGGTCTGTTGCGGGCCCCCAGGGTAGTGGGGGGTTCACATGGGGGTACCTATGGTACCCCCCTACATTGTCACCTTGTGCATGACAATGCACACAGTGCATTCCCAGCATTGTGGCCACAATGCTGGGAATAGAGGATGCCACTGCCACAGTGGCGGTGGCATCCTAATTGCAGGTGCAGGACCGCCGCACCACTGGCGGCCGGTCCCTGCACCGCTAGGGTGCACCATCCAAATCGGCCCCTTAGTTTCTGAAATAAAAGTCATAAATATTCAGTGGAACTAACAGCAGACTAAAACCAAAGAGGGCACTACGAGGCCAGATACATTTTTTGAGTTCCAGCTGAAATGGACTTTCTCCTGCAGAAAAGCACAGAGTGGGTGAACATGACTCTTCAGCCAAATGGCAGCTCATCCTATGTTGGATTGACTTGGCCGGTTTGTCCCAATCCTCCATAGGTCCAGACAAGTGAATAAGAAGATCTTGCTGAAATAAAGCAGAGTAATGAATCTGCCTTTTAGAAGAGGACTCACTCATGGACTGAAAGACTCATGGACTCCTTCTGGCAACCACATAATGGAACTGTTCTCCAACGTTCAAGAAGTAGACCTCCTATTCAACCCCTTTAGGGGCCCAAAAAGCAGAATGACTCCTGATTCCAAGAGGGATCAGCTAACAGCACTGGATGGGAACGACAAAATAGCTAGCTAGAGAGAGCTATAGTGCCCAGAAGTCTACCACGAGGAGCTCTGGGATTCACGACAATTTATACGGAATTTTCCCATCTATTTGAGATTAAGCACAAAGCTAAAATATTTGTGCAGAATGCCACACTTGATCTATCTTACCTCTACTTCATAGTTGTTGGCGTGAACTTGTGCCTTGATCCTGGTCACCCAAACACTATTGTATTTCAATGGTGTTTTACTTTTTCTAGGCATTTTTTGTCTTAAAAAACCTCACAAATAAATGTATATGTCTTTTTCCCCTCAACCTATTTTAGTAATCTTTTTTTTTCCCTAAATAACGTTTTCTGGTATTTCTAAATTGGGTTGGGAATTTTATTGTGTTGTTTTCTTGGCTTTAAAATTGTCATTACTGCTTGAACTTAATGCACTTCTCTGGGGATTTCTCATTGCATGTGCTGTAGGTACCTGGGGTTGTGCACAGATTTCCTAAGAACTGCGTTTTCTTCTAACCAGAGTGGATTTATTAAGATGGCAGAGCTAACCCTCCCAAATTAATAAATCCAATCCTAACAGTATTCTTTAAAAACTATAATGCAGTCATGCTTCTCAGATAAACAGCTTCTGATTACCTGACTGCATGATCCATAACAAACAATATGAACTTGTTCTCATAGGCAATCTTACGGAAGAGATCACTAACAGTGGCCCCCATCCTTAAAAATTGTGTCTCCATCATAGTAGCCGGTTTGCCAAAAGATCTGATTTCAATGCAATAAAATCAGATGGCAGGGTGCTAAGCCATGGGAGTCAAGTATTGTGTAGTAGAGGCATGAGGCAAAGTTGTTTCCTTGTGTAATTTTAATTTTAGTGATATATTGGTGATATTTTTTCTTTTCTGTCTACAACAAAGTTATTTCTGTCCAAGTGTGGCATTACACATGTATGATATATGGCAAATGCTGATGACATGCTGCTACTTGAGAGGACTCCTATACACTTCCATGATCTCAATATAGGGCTGTATGCAAAGCAAAATTCACTTAATGGCAACTGTTAAATATTGAATTGTACGGTGACTTGGCTATGAGCCTTAGTCAAGCAGCAAACAAAATCCTAGTCAGGGTAGGAAGCAGGAAAACCCTTAATTGAGCTGTGTTCTCCCTCTGGTAGCTTGGCACAGGGCATTCATGCTTAACCTGGAGGCAATAAGTAAACTATTTGTGCAATACTTCAAATAGTAAAACAGCCAAAACACCACACAAAAACATTCTACACCAGATTAGAACAATAGCTCGTGATCAAAAAAATAGTACAAGACCAAAACAACAACAATCCAATGAGTAGAACTAGAGATATTAAATTTCAAAGTTTAAACTGTAAAATAGCAATAAGTGCTTATTTGGGATATCTGATCACGTTGATCTGGGACAAAGTCAAACATTCAGGCCGACCGCGATGAAGCATGCACCAGATACAGGGACCCCCAGTGGTGGATGACATCTATGGGGAGGGAAGGGAGTACACATGGAAAATACATTAAAAAAAACTTACCTTACAAGTCCTACTCGCTCTGGACCTTGGACCTTTTCTTCTGTCGACTGCAGAGTGGGCCCCAGCATACTCCCTCGACTAATCCTGGCACTGCTCACACACTGTTAACCAGCATAAAAGCAGTATCCTGATTTGAGGGAACAGACTCTCTCAGTGCTCCCCAGTCCACTGGAGGACTGCAATTGCTCTCAACCCAGTTGTCTTAAGACAGCTGGATTGAGAGGTTTAAAGTGCCCACGTCTGACTGGCCTTCACAAGATTGTCAGCTAAAAAGACATGCACACTGTAAATTGTTCAAATTAAATTAACTCTGATCACCACTCCTCCCCGCTTTATTTTTCATCTCAAGGGTTTGGGGGACATTTAAGTGGGGCGACACTCCTCTGCTCTCATGGAGAAACTGCCCATGGAGACCCAGTGAGGCCTGCTGAAGAAAAGTACCATAATCCTGGTTCAGTTGACGTCAAGGATGTGGGATTACAGCCAAGGCTATGTGTTGTTGCGGATCCACGCAGCGGCAGTGATGTCTAGGTTCTGATCCGCACAGCAGTGGTGAGGACCTTGTACCAGGAAGAGTGTTGCACAGTGGAGGTTCCAAAAGTGATGGGTTGGGTCCTATCCAAGCAGTTGACGCAATGCGCCAGTTCCGATCTACGCAACGGTGGTGGTGTTTCAGTGCTGATCCATGCAACAGAGGTGATGAACTGGTTCTGATCCACTCAACAGAGTTGGGTGGAACCAGCTCCTCCCTTCCATCCTGCCAGGATGGCCCATCAAGTCACACCTAAGCTCCAACTATTTGTGGCTGTCTAGGGGCAATACACAAACCACAACTGTTACCCACCCCAGACATGTGATCAGACACAGGCCCCAAATTGATAAAGTTAAAAAATGGCAATTTTTTAAAGTGGCATTTTCAGAATTGCAATTTAAAATTAACCCTGAGCGTTGTTCGCATAGTAGTGATACGCGTAGCTGCACAAAGTGCTCTTCGCACTATGCGAGATACGCATAGCGCTACGCGAACTGCATAGTACGCTGATTGCGATGATTGATTGCACAGTGCCGGATGCTTGTCCTCACTGGGCATCATTGCAAACGCCATTTTGCACAGTGCAAGCGGTCGTTTCCTGCCACTCGAGTAGATTTTTACTCGAGCGGCAGCTTTCTCAACGCGGACTGGTAGTTTCTCATTGCGAGCGGTCGCAAGCATACGTGACCACTCGCAATGAGAAACCTGACCTCCCCGCGTTGATAATCTCGCCGGGAGGTTTATTTTCAATGCTCGCGATCGGCATTTGCTGATCGCGAACGAGGAAAAAGTCTCGCCGGGATGTAATTTTGCTCGCTCGCGGTCGCCAACTTGACATTGAGGACCGCGAGCGAGCAAAAAATGGCAACTACGCTACGCTAAGCCATTTTGCACTGTGCTACGTGCAATTTGTGTAGCGCGAACTAGCACAGACTATGCAAACTTCGCGAGCGTAGCGCAGATGTCCGCCCAGGGTTATTTAAAGTCTATCTCTTCACAATTGGGAATTACACTCAGACGATGGTATAACCCAATGTTATCCTGGAAAAGAGATTGACCGTACAGTAGTGAAAAACGAATTTGAGAGTTCTTTCAATACAAGGACATGTAAAGCTTAAAAGCACATGTCTTGCCTTTCAAATGCATTTCACCCTGTCCTCTGGATTGCCCAACATAGGCAATGTGCCGATTTGACAGAAGATGCTTGGGTTCTGCTGGAGAAAACATCTTAGGCTTACTTCTGAAGGTCCATAAATGGGATGACACCACTTGGCAGGGCAGACACACAGATGTCAGAGTCCAGATGCAGAAGCAGGGTGGTTGAAAGTCTTTTATGTCCCTGAGACTTTAGATCCGGAGGCCAGCCAGCTAGTCCTTAGAGTAACTCTGGGATCAAGTGATGCAGGTCCAGTCCTTCTCACCCAGGCAGGGGAACAGAAGGCAGCAGGGAGGCACAGTAGGGCAGGAGTCCAGCAAAGCAGCAGTCCAGCAGTCAACATGGCAGTGTAAAGTGCACACACGGGCTCTTCAATGGCAAGCCTAAGAAATGGTTAAAGGTAGCTGGGGCCGGGGCTGATCAGTGTTAAGGGTGTGGGTGTGGGAGGGGTGGAGGACTCGGGAGGTAGGGGCAGTAGGACGTGGGGAAGCTCGAATAAAAAAAACGTACATTCTCACCACATCCTCGCCTCCGTAGTCCTCCCTCGCTCGGCCTTACTGGAAGCCCACCCATGCGACCAGTCAGTCAATCACAACGCTGCCTTAACAGCATTGTGATTGGTCTGAGCGCTGTGTTATGGCACTCAGACGCTGACTGGGAGCCAGGGCATGTCCTCCATGTAGGCTGCAATGAAGCCTGCATGGAGAACATGCAAAGTGCACACTTTAGCAGGGTGCACCCCCTCCTCCCCTGCCCCCGCCTCCTAACGCAAAGCGGGTGGAAGTAGGAGAAAATAAAATGATAATAACGCGAGTTATTATCATTTTATTTTTCCTCTATTTCACTCCAAAAAAGCAGTGGGGCGAAGCGCCTCTGCCTTAGCGGCGAGCTGCTACTAGTTAAAGGGTTACTTAAGTGGTTTTCACAATCAGTTCTGCAGGCCCACTAGTAGCATTTAATTTGCAGGACCTGGACACATGTAGTGCACTGTACTAGGAACAAATTAAATATGACTATTGGGTCTGAGCCAATATTACCATGTTAAGAGGAGGGAGTGCATGCACTTTAGCATTGGGTAGCAATGGTAAGGTGTTCAGTAGCATAAGCACAACAAAAAGTAGGTCATAAAATGTGGAGGAGGAAGGCAAACAATTTGGGGGTGACCATGCAGAGAGGACCATTTTCCAACCACAACCTAAAAAGACACAAATGATGTACTTTGTAAAGTTTGAAAATATAATTGCTTGCTCGATAGCGTCAAAGTTGCAAAACCCTGTCTGTAAAAGTTGAAGGTGGAAGGCCAAGCTGTTCTCTAATTTGAGGACTATATTCCCAAATAAATTAGGGTGTGCCAACTGAGGACTGTACAGGCAGAAAAAGTGTGTGAATAAAATTAATGTTAAAGAACAAGTCGCACAATCACATGCGACCCCTTCTTTACTTCCAAATATTACCCATGGCACATAAAGTGGGTAAAAGCAACTGTTATGTCTCCTGGATGCTTCCGCAGTAAGACCTCTGGTGCCCTCACCATATCTAAGATGGGCATGTGCCCTGTGCATTAATGATCGCAGACTTGCGATGTTTGCCAACTTTTACTTTCGTTCCCCTCTGCAATGCCTTCTTCCTACCAGTAGGATCCCACTTACTGCTGCGTAGTATTACACCACACTAAGTAAATCGTTGAACGAGTGTAACTTTATATTTTGTGCTCTGCTAAAGGGAATTTACATGTGTTAATAAAACAGTTCGTGTGTCTATGTGAATCAATAAAAATAGTAATGATTATGCATTTTCGTTTTACTTCCGTCTTTGGTTGAAAGAAAAGTATTGTTTCTATTAAGTAAAACATAAGGTTACAGTTTTTAATAGGTTTCTTATAAAACATTCAAACTACCTTTTCATGTGAAAAAATAAAGTACCGTGTTACTAAAAGGAACTATTTCTAACAATGTGAGACTTATGGTATTGGTTTGTTTCTCCTTGACTCAGTGTTGTTCCATCCGAGGGCAGTCCTCACCATGGAGAGATTGCATGGCGCTCAGCAAAACTAGCTTATCTGGAGATAATGTGCAGTCTTAACAAGTTTTATCTAGGATCAAGGGATGCTAATTGTACAAAGAAGCTATTACCCTTGAAAAGATGTACGTACAGCAACTCATGAACTAAACCAATAGGGTACAAGAAGATATTTGCAGTGGAGGCTAAAACATCGAATGACAATGTTTTGTCTAAATGTCGTAAACAATAAGTATATTAACCTTATCAATGCTCAATTAAATAAAAGGATAATTTGGATTTGGATATTTCATACGGTTATAGACGATCAGGATTGATTTTCATCTGTCAAGCAGAACATCTTACATATCGAGAAAGGTACACTAGAATACAAAATGTGGCACAGATTATGATTGATGGCAGAATTAAACGTTTATCTAAAAAGTATGGGGACCAATGAGGAATGCAATTCCATATTGTATAGACAATACAATGATGTTCACCGGACACAGATGCGTATATAAAACACTGGGATAGATACATGTGGGGAAAGGGTTTACTCACTGAAATAACAATACTGGGATAGCATAATATAAAACATTATTGATGGACAGTACACAAAATATTAGTATTTTTAAAACAATCTAACAGTTTTTACATCTGTTTAGAACTTGATTTTGCATAACGGCCAAATACAATTTAACTGTTTATGAGGTATTAATACAACAGTATTTAATATTTACATCTTTGATGCAAATAGTGTTTGTGCATGCAGTAAAGTGCTTCAAACATAGCACATGCAGTTAATACTGCCACCAGATTCAACACGTCTTAACACGTGTAACATAAAATATATTTACAGCATGGGCTAATTTCAGATTTGCTCAAAACATATTTAAATTCAAGTAGGAAACAGGACAGACATCTTCTGTAACAAATATTAACTATGCCCTGTCAGAACATCCCTAACAAATGCACAATAGTCCTGCATCCGCCTTTGAACTGCTTTAGCCCATCGTTTGGCTTTACCGACTCTTATTGCCCATGCTGAACAAAATCCGCAATGAGTAATGTTCCGCATTAGCAAAAAAAATAAAAAGAAGACACTGCATGGCCATTATTTTAATTTACCATTGGAAATTGGTGGATGCCGATCTTAGGGGCATATCAGCAACAACCAGCGATAATTATCTCTAAGCGCACTTATCGCTAGGATAATTATCGCCGACTAGCGTGGATTTTTATCGCTGAGATAGAGTGCTATTAGCAACGCTTATCTCAAAAGCAATACAAATCCTCAAACTAACTGCCTAACGTGAGATTATCGCTGGAAACCCAGCGATAATCTCACGCAATGTGGCGTTAGCTTGTTGATAGGGCCCGACAAACTTAGCCATGATATCCACCTTCCATAGGATATCATGGCTAAATCAGTCCTGAAGCAGGCTTAAGGAAAGTAGCGATAACAGGGGTTATGGCTACTTTTCTTGCCACTATGCTTCATAGCGCGGGGCTTGATGATAGGAGAAATGTTGCTTAGCGACATTTCTCCTGTCAGGTCAGGTCAGGAACGCCCACTTTGCATCTCATTAGAGATGCAAAGCTGGGCGTTAGGAATTAGTGCGCTAATGCAAGGTTTCACGCGTTAGCGTGACCTTGCTAATTAGGCGATAAAATTATCTCCCCTTTTCTGCCAAAAACAGCCGCAAAAGCAGCGATAATTCTATCGCCTCGCCTTCCTGATATGCCCCTAAGAGCGGTAAATTGAACCAATAAAATGATATACACATGTTGTTAGAGAGGAGGAACATTTGTCAGGAAAGGAGGAACATTTAAAAAAAAAAAAGAACATGACGGAGGGATGTGGGATAAAATGTGGAGCAGGTGAGGAGATAAAAGGGAAGCAAGTGCAACCACCAAGTTATGGTAGCAGCCTGGATCAGGGAGGTTTGTGGGTAATGAAGAAGCTAGTAGGCGGTTAAAAAAAACCACAAACAAAGGCAAGCTGGGTGGAGGTGGTGAACCAGTGGACAAGTTTGGGAGAGCAGCACACAGAAAGCGACGGTGAGAGGGAATGTGAAAGGATGCAGCACATTCAGGAGAGCAAAAAACACATGAACTCCCAGGCAGTGATGAAAGAAAAAGACAAAAGTAATTCCTTGATGTTGTTCAATCTGAGAGCAGTCCTAACCACGGAGAGATTGTATGGTGCATTATTGAGCAAAACAAGCTTATCATAGAGATAATGCGCAATCTTTACATGTTTAATCTAGGATCAAAGGATGCTGATTGTACATAGAAGCTATTACTCTTGGCAAGATGTATGTGCAGCAACTCAGGGACTAAACCAATAAGGTGCAGGCAGATACTGTCAAATAAGGCTAAAAGATCGATTGACAATGTATTATCTAAAATGTTGTAAACAATATAAAAGGATGGTAAAGAACCTGTGCTCCAGGGGAGGGATAAACACAAGAAAATGATGGAAAAGTATTGAACAAGAAGCAAGCAAATGAGATAGACAAGAAAGCCAACCTGTGACAAGTAATGGCGTGATGAAAACCCAGCCTATCTACAGGTATTGGACACCATATGTCTTTGACAAGAGACCGCTGAAGCTGCCTGTGGGTGAGATCTAATCAGTTATCAAACTAGATACTGTCATGCCATCCTGCAATAAAGGGCACAGAGAAACGAGGACACTGGATACATACTAGAAATCGTATTTATTTTATTGGCAAACGCTTCGAAGATGTGTTTTTAGATTTTTTTTCTCCTTAAAGCAAGGACAGGTTTTAATGGTTCCTTGCAGCCATCCAGTGTTCCCGTGTTAGTGGTGCGCCCTCCCCTTCTTTCCCAGCGGCGGCTTCTTCATTCGCAACTCACTGGGAGACGTGTGTCAGCGCGATACAAAGACAGCTGACATCTCCCGAAAGGAAACGTTTTTTATTGCTGTCTGTGAACGAGAGTGTCACTCATAAGTGAGCAAGGGTTTGTGCCTTTATAGTTATCTCCAAAGTAAACATAAAACACAATTTCAGTCTCTCATCAACAGAAAATACCACTTCTTCCTTCTCAAGAAGGGCGTCTTCCGCCTCTGCCAGTGACGGCAGTGATGGTGACAGGTTAAAGTATTCAGGGTGTATTTCCCGTATCGTCCTGTTCTTCCTGCAAATGAGCTATAACAGTTGCAGCACTTAGAAACAGCAGTCATTTCAGGATATGAGGGCTATATAAAGCACTTTATTGCTATTATACTCTCCGGTTCATTATCATTTGTATAAGGGAGACGTGAAACATACATATATAGAATACAAAATTACTTAATGCACACAGTGGGACAGATTTACTAATTTATGGCGCAATGCTGCCCACTAAACAAAGTTGCATCGCTGTGTTCATCAATGGGAAAACAAAAACAGCCTGATTTCAACAGATGAAGTGTGCTGTTTTCTCTCGTCCAGCGCTGTTGCACTTTTGGCTGCCTTGCGTCAGTGCAGATTGTAGTCTGAAATATATGAGTACAAGAATATTATGGCACACGAATATCGTAGACAAAATATTGAAAGGTAGGTGCATATAGGAGAAGTATAGATTTACCATTTCTCACTCCACATTTCTATACTTTATTAATATATATATATATGGTCATGGTTCATAGGTGTGAAGTGAGGTATAGAAAATCTATACATACTTACCTTTCAATACTTTGTCCCTCCATATTCTGTCTACGAGGTTAGTGTCCCACAACATTCTGTAGTCAATATTCACTGATCCACACTGCTAACGCAGACACACATTCCAGGGTGAGTGTATTCAGTCAAGCATAGGTTTTTCACTGGAACGGGACCTCTCTAATAGAAAAACGATCATTTAATACTTTATTCCACTTTGCATGTGTGTTGTACAGTGCAGCACATTAGCAAGGGTTAAAAGAGTTTTCTCAAATCTTACTCCTGCCTCAAAGAGGTGTACATTTTTGGTGCTAAAGCCTACCAATATTAGTAGCTAGGCATTTGTGTAAAAACGCATGAGTGGTTGCATGGGAATGCCCATGTATCACCCACAGATGCTGAAAGTAGGTCATAGTGATTACATAAGGTAACTTTCCAAAGCAAATTGTTGATAAATTTCTTCCAGTGTGTGGAGGCACAGCAAACATCTGGGTGACTTGTCTTGAGTGAGTAGTTTAAGCTGCAATGTACATGCTGAAATAGAGTGGCATATGTATACCAAAGGGTACTCCTTGTTTATAATGGTTTTGAAGCTGAAAGCTGTTATGAGGCAGGACCATATGGCAATGTTCTACAGCAATGCCCTGTATACACCAAAGCCTGCTGCAGCCAGGGTAGGAAACACCTTCAACTCGAAAGTAATGCTCCCTGGGAAAGAGATTTTTAAATAGTGGGGTACGCTTGACTCACAAGTCTTTAATTTCTCCTCCCCTGAAAGGCAGAGAAAAGAGTTTCAGAACAAAGACTTAACAACAAAAGAGGAGGGTCAACAAAATCTGTAATTCATTTGAAACTTTGGGTAGTTGCCTTGTTTTAAATAAGGACATGTAACTGCACCTGTTTTATTTTTAGGCCAGAACAGAAGTGGGCAATGGGTTACGGAGGGCTACACCCTGTGCAGGGTTCGAAATGCCTGTGCTATCATAGTAGAGTCACAAAAGGGAAGGGGCAGATATGCCTAATCTCGAAAAGCATTACAACTTTAGAGTCAAATGTACTAAATCGCTGTTTGCGACTGCAAAATTGTATTTCTATAATGCACTAAGGTCTTTTTAATAGTCATTACATTTGTGTTGACTCCTATATAGGCTTTGCATCTCCATCCCGAATCGCAATTTGGAACAGCCATATTCAGGGCATCTCTTCCAAACAGAGATTCAGTATGCTGTGTATCAATGTTTTGAAAACGTAATTCATTCAAAAAACATTGATAAATTCCTGACTCACGAGCTGAGCTGGTGAAAAATGAGAGTGACTAAAAAAAAAGTTTTGTTAGAGTGTTGGCAGTGTTCCAGGGGACCGCAGCCAACTCTCAAACAAACTTAAGAAGAAAATAGTGAACTTTTTGAAATGCAGTTCCATTTGCATTTAGGTAAAATAGGCTGCATTGTAGCAAAATAAAGTTTGCATTAATAAAAGGTAATCACAGACATAGTGGTTGGCTAAGCCTTGCAGGCTGCCATCATTCTGATGGCCACCAACCAAAAGGAGTCGTCATTGCGACCCTCTACAATTTGGAGTTTTATTAACCAAATTATTTAACATGGCGATCAGCCCCTCTACCCACTTTTTCTTCTGTGTACTGTTTCCTGTATAATACAGGGTCTCTCTTAATGGAATACACAAGATTTCCAGCCAGATCAGAACCCTGAAGTAGGCACCTGCCCGGAGTTCCCTTCAAGTCATGGAAGGAGTGCTTGAATTAATCTCAGACCCTGGTGATTGCTCAGGCCTCACTCCAGTCCATTGTTTGTAACAAATGTGCCACTCCAGACAGAAACCAGCCATGTTAAAATCAGTTTCGGTCCTTCTCTAAGAAGAGCAGTCCAACTCTAAGTACGATGCCAGATCTGCTCCAAACACAAACAACCCAACTTTTGGTTTGCTTAGGCCCCATCAGTAAGGTATAGCTTGAGTCCTTTGGCACAGTTAGCATGGTAAACACCTCTTGGAATAACCATCAAATTTAGGGTTTCACCTGCAACAAACAATAAAGTGATGAATGAGATACTGAATTAATCTTATCCATTGTTGAGGTTGCATTCAATGTAATTGTTTTTCCCCTTCTGTGCCACTCTAGACAGAATTCAGCCAGATGAAATTCAGACTTCGTCCTAGGCCAATAGTGACAGTACAGTCAAAACTGCAGGCTATGTCTCTTCCATACTGGAACACAAGCAACCCCAGAATACTTTCAGCCAACTTGGGCCTCGGTAATGAGTCATAGCTGTGGCACAGGATGCACTGGGCAGGGCCCCTGTCTGGTCATATCTATCACACTTAGGGCATTCAGGTCATAACCAGAAACATACAACAATGTGATGGGTGGAATGCTTAAATTAACATAGGCCACTGGTAAGTGCTTGGGCCATATTCCGCTTCATGGTTTTTAGTCTATTGGGCCACTTTAGACAGAGACCAGCCATATGCAAATCAGTCTTGGTACTGCTCCAGTAGGAATAGTCCGGCCCATTCCATCCCATCCAGAGTGGTCATGGGGGCTCAAATAGTACAGTTCAATCATGTTTGGGGATCTGCTGATGCATCTTTGATGACCAGAGGATCGACATCTCGGTTGATTCTTTTTTAACCCCAGATGCTCTTGGTTCCTTAGTTCTTTAAGTGGTTTCCTTTCTGCCTGTTAACTCACAAGGGAGTCACACTGCTGTCTGGTCGCTTCATGTCTGAGACTTGACACCCTCACTTGGGGAGCGTTATATCCACTGTCACAAACACTGTTGCATTGCATCATGCCCCTTTTTCAATGTACAAATTGTAACCCTAAACTGGTACAATGCCTGTTTACCAGTCCCGTGACGTTTAACAGTGAACACTTGAGATACTCGGTTATACTTTGTTAGAATCTTGTTTTCCTTCCCTACAGAGTTCACAATTGTATATGTTCGTTGTAATTTTCTAATGATCGCAATCAGTTATCGAATGAACAAGTATTCTAAGAGTTATTATTTAGGTGGGAAGATTGAATTCTACTGTGTTGTCAAGTGCATTATGAACAACAACGCATTTATGATCAGCTAATGATGGCAATCAGTATAAAAAAGTGTACATCAAGTCTTTCGCATTGTTGCAACTTTATTCTCTTGTGTATTTTGGTGCTTATTCAATTCGAATGAGCTTTATTTTTCATTCCTATTTTTACTGTACAGATATTATTAAAGTTGAGGTATGCCTAGAATGTTCTGTCAAACTACTCAGGATAACCAAGTAGCCTTGGGAGCACAACTGTCCATCACAGGATGAATAATGAGGGTATATGTGTACAGCTGCCGTCTCATCATTGAAACTGCCAGGATGTCGACTTGTATCCAAAGAATTGGGATAACCAAAGGGCAGCAGTAAGTATTGAACTAGGACTGATTCATATGTTGATTTTTTGTATCTTCCACTATTAGTATTTTGCTGTCACATGGAGGGTTGTATGGAGATTGAGTAGGTGGAGTAAAAATAGGATAAAGAGATAAACTTATGAAGATATAGAAAAAAATGTAAACTTAAAATAGGCAGATAATTAAACATGTACTTTTCCAGTATAGCATTTAGTTTCTGGCATCGTTCTCTAGTATTTAGCATTTACATATAGGCCTTTCCTATTGCCAGTCGTTTCCACATGTAGTGGGTATGGTACTGCTTATAAAACGTGTTTCTGCTTCCCAGGAACATATATAAAATTCCTATTTTGGTACCATAATATTAGCTTGCTAGGAGCACAATTGAGCACCATTGTATAGTAAAGAGATGCTGTTTAAAGAATTCACATTTGTATTTCTCATTTGGCCATGACACAATACGATTATTCAACCATACATCCAATTTTGTAAGTTTTAGTGAGTTTTTTCTGATGGTTTATTTTAGTTTGTGAAATGCAGCCTTGATGCTGATGGGTAGCAACTACCCGCAAAACACCATACAATTATGCAAATGTATTAATAATATCTCTGAAGAAAACCACTTGTGTTTATGGATCAATGGTAAGTTGAAAAAGTCATAATTCATTTGCATGATAAATATTTATTATATTTTCTTTATCCAGAGCCCTCCTCACAATTGGGTTCTTCAGTACAATGCAGTAGAAAAAATATGTGAATGTTAAATACTACATAAATATATAATTTTTTTAATTGGATTAAATGTAGAACAAAATACGACAAGCAGAGAATCTATTAACCACATTTTAAATTAATTAATTATTTTATTTTACTATATAAAATAAAAAATATTTTATGAAGTTTAAATAAAAAAAAAAAATTCCCACCTGAAGTAAGACAAAATTATTATGCATTACTAAGTAAAAAGTGAAATGTATAATTAACTAAGTGTCATTTATTTATATTTTGATAAAAAAGTAATGGTATATTAATTTACACATTCCAAAACGAGTGTTAAAATATGTTGTAAATAAATATAAGATTTGTTTTATTAGTAGATGTGTTTAACATTTAAATATATTAATGTAAATGTTTAACAGCTTTAACTATTTTGATTAAATGTAACATTATACCCTATGGAGTTTTATTTTAAGTACCATGATTAATTTCTATAGGAGAGTGCTGTAGTACCAGTGGTGGACCATGTGTGGTGCTGGGCTTGCTCCAAATCTAGGCTAGAGTAATGTAGTACTGGTTTGGGCTCCTTTCTGGCATGTAGTAACTTGAGAAGGGGAGTTTGTGACTAGCAATGGGTTTTTTGGGGGCATGCATGTCCCCCCAAACCCCTCCCAAGCCCTCCCTAAACTCCTCCTTACTCCTCTCTAAACTCCTCCCATTTAGTATTAAGTATGTACCTTTTCCCAGCCAATCCCCCAGTCCTTCCCGCAATTACTACTAGGTAGTAAACTTACATGTGTGAGGATGCCCACATTGAAAATATAGAAAAGGTTAAGATGAAAACCCATAAGTTAATAAATAGCATTTTCTAGTATTTTAGTAGTACTATTGTACTACTAAATGCAGTTTGTGAATAGGCACCTTACATATTCAACAAGTGAGTTCTCACTGATGAAGTACTGCACTGTGAAGAATCACACATTAAAAGGTGCAATTGTGAGTCACACATGTCAAGAAACATAGGCAACAAAAGATCAGAAATTGAGGAGTACTAATGGAAGCATAGGTTGTGTGTTAGATATAAAGGCTTAAAGGAAAAAGATCAACAAATGAATGAACTATTGCAGTTACAGGCCCTATAGGGTAAGAAAGAGAAACAAACTTAAGGTCAATATTTTTGTCTAATGTTGCAGAATGAGAAAGGACTGCTGCTCATCCATAGGTAGATGGGAGAGTTTGATTTACTATTGTGTCAGTGTCTGGTTAATAGAGATGAGACACTAGATTTTTAAGATAAAGTGTTAGTAGGGATACTCTTTGGTACACGGCTTCAGGTAACTGATCAGATTTAATGGGGTAGTGATGGCTCAAAAACATCCCTGATTCTACTGAAGTGGAAGGTATAAAGGTTCTTTATTCATTTTGATGTGGACCATTTTCGAAGGTTACCATCTTGATGTGGATTACATGAAGAAGGTTATGTATGTGACCCAGCAATGTAGGTGTTGACATGAGGATATTTGTATGTCATAAAATGGTGCATTGGGCCCCTACAGGTTTATGGGTAAAGCCTGTAACACCTTCCAGCTATGACTGTACATTGGAACAATGAGGCAAATTAAATATGGGTGCACTGATTTGTAAAGGTTCTAGAGTGAGTGTAAATTTTTAGAATGCTGAATCTTTTCTCCAACTCAAATGCTATATCTAAAAGCTATATTTAAAACTGACTTGGCCTGGGTGAAATCTAAATTCAAGTTAAGGATGAGAGCTCTCGTGGAGGTATGTGAATTTAATAATCCGACTATTAGGGAGTAGTTGGAGCAGCATAGATCACTAATCCTGAAACCATATTTGGCATGGACTGATAGTTCCTTGGATAGATTATTACTAATTAGGTTTAGGCTAGGATTCCTGAAATGGCACCTTGGATCACCCCTCAGCCAACTCAAATCATCTAAAGTATTGATATGCTCATGAGAAGAATCATCCCCACAGAGCTTGCTGCATTTGACCTTTTTGTCAATTTTATCTTGATCTCACCAAAAGGTTTCTAATTCCTATTATGAGGGAGCGAGGAATCAGAAACTCTGGATTAGCCCTGGTCTATTTGCAGCAAATTGAATCCCCATCCAATTGTATTAATATTTGCTCCTTTTTAAAATGTGCCATTAGTAGAAGGAAATCATTAGTGTTTTAATGGGATGGCACCTGTTGGGACCTACTGTGATTGTTGATAATTTATGAAAAGATGTTGGGTTGACCATGTGGTATTTATCCCTTTTCTTAATTTTTCTTAATATTGGCATTGAACCTTGGGCCGCATGTGATATTATGTTATCTGGTACTCACACTTAATATAGGGTAGCGCTCTTAAGAGGACTAGTATAGATGGCAATGGGAAACAGGCATAACAAAGTTATGGACGAAAACCCTCACTCACCCGAGGGTGACATGCTTCATCATTGGGTTCCTCCAACACACGGGGACCACAAGGTACCCCGTGTGGGCTACGACTTCACCCAAGAGGGAAGGAGAAGGAGTGCAAAGTACAGGTTGGATCTACCACCTCTGTATGGTAAGGAGGGGCAGAGTGCAAAAGAAAAGAAAAGTGTTTAAGTGTAGTTAAGAAGCTTTCTACATATGGGCAACACCTTTATTCTTCCTGCCTATGTAGTAGTCAGTTAAAATGCAAGTGATTATAGGGTTGAAAGGATACCCTATCTTAAGATCAACATGTTTCTGCCAAGGTGACAAAATAGTTCAAGGCATTTGTCAGGATCATAGGATAGTCACTCTGCTAGTAAAATGCATAAATGATAATGTGATACTTAAGCCACAATCTCTTGACCATCAGACGCAATGTCGATCTGTATGATGGATCAGAAGGCTCTGTAAAACAATAAATTGATAACTTGACAATATTTAAACATACACCTGTGTACACCAAAGCCCAGTATTCAATGGTGGAAAAAATTCTTACCTATAGCATATTGGCTATGTGTTTACTCAACCATCAGCAGAGTCTCACATCAGTCCGACATGCTATTAGAAAACGTAATTGCTTATTAGCAATATCATAATTGTACATATTGTAGACACCATAGTAGAGGTACACCAAAGGAAAAAAAGTTTAAAACGATTTCACTGGTAATGTGATCTTGTCTCATTCAATTACTGTGGGTACTCCCAATATAACCTCAACGGTTTCACAATCTTATGTGTTGTTGTTATAAGTCAAATAAACTCCCAAACACTGCAGGTGAGACTCCTCACAGAGAAAAAGAGAATCGCTTACTCAAAAAGAAGCCAAAAACTAGCTAAACCCAGTTATAATAAGCAGGAAGCCTACAGTGTCTTTATATAACACCTTACATGGGGCGGGTTAAACGTAGCAAGTCAGCATGTAATAACGGGCTCTAATTTATGTGAAGCATGACCAAACCACGCATCCCATCGATTATGCTCATAAACCCGCTAGTCGATTCTAACCTCCAGGATAGCACTCATGCTAGTAATAGTAACGCTAAAAACCTTATCTAACATAGGAGGAGTATGCCGTCCGCTCACCTGCAACTCGTGTGGCATTTCTTCTAAGACTCTGAAGGGGAGAACCGGGCACAGCGTTCAAGTGATCTATTTATATAAAAGAAGCTCCAGTCAACGGCGTGCGTCCTACGTCATTGTGCCTATGCGTGTGGTGTCATGGAAACCGGGTAAACACCGCTCTTAGCGCCATAACGTTATTGTACAAATGCGTGTGATGTCATGGAACGGGATAAACACCGCTCCATGCGCCATTAGAGATTGTGAAAATCCAAATAAAACTAAGTGTGTTACACATATGTACCCAATAACCAAATGAAAATTGTCGCGATCCCCAAATCGCCAAAAGTAACTAATGTCACAATTAATTCAAACATAAGTGGAGAAATAGATGTTACCCTAAAGCACATGTTTTGTCCATAACTTTGTTATGCCCGTTTCCCATTGCCATCTATACTAGTCCTCTTAAGAACACTACCCTTTATTGTGTGAGTACCATATACTTTGGAAGAAATATAGGATAGAAACATCTATTTAGTAGCCTTGTTCTTCCCTTGACCCTTTTTGTGTGAGAAGACATAATATGTTATCTGACATCTGCATTCTATTTGCAACTACCTCATATCCTAGAATGAAGGAAATACGCACGTTCTCTTTTTCTACCTCATTTGGAAGAAGGAAGGATCTACTGAAGACGTAATTAACCCTGTTAGTTTGTTTTCTGGTGTTTAATAGGGACGTGTATTAGTTGGTGTTTTTATTTTTGTTCCTCATCAATTTTAATGTACTGGATCGCTGGGTTTATATTTGTGATGTCTTTTTATGTACTTTTATGACTACTTTTGTAACAAAAATAAAGTGAATGTGCTTTGATTTTAGTGCAATGTTTTACGCTTTATAAGATGGACAACTCTCAAACAAATAATATAGGTTGGTAACAATAGAAAATGTGTGAGAGATTTATAAAAGGAGAATGGATCAACATAAAACTAGTGGTCAGCCAATAGTGTAAGATGCTGTACTCAATTTATGCCAGTAACCTTTAAGACAATTGAAGAGTTTCCACATTTCAGAAAATATAACAGTAAAAAGTATAGGCATATCGCATTGGACAATGGAAGAGATAGCATACAATTTACTGGGGTATGTTGACATGTTTGATATGACTTGAGCAAGATTCTGGCAGATGATATGGGTACATAATACTCTCTAAATGCTCATCAAGTGGGTACATACAAGAAATAGGAGTGACAGCAATACAATCTACAGGCATTTATTAGCATGTTTTCCATGACTCGCTTGTTAATGTAAATATTGCGCATTTGGGGGCATATCATCAAGCGGCAGCGTTAATTATCGCTGGCCGCGTTTAGCGTGCAAAATCCTAACACCGTCTATCGCTGGATTCTATCGCCCGGTTAGCGCACTATCAGCAACGCCCATCGCCAATGCGATAGAAATCCCGGCAATAGCGGCAAAAACAGACAATATCTCAGGAATACCAGCGATAATAAACAGCGTTAGGAAAAACATTGTAGATAAGGGAGATGTGAATTTAGCATGACAGTCCACCTTCCATGATGAACAAGGGTAAGTCAGAAAATTAGCAGGCGTAAGAAACCGGCGATATAGCCAGTTAGCGCTACTGTTAATGTGCTAGGCGGGTTAGCGATTCCCTTGTTGATAGGGAGAACCTTTGTTAGCGATAATGTTTGCTGTATTTTACAAGGGAACGCCTACCTCGCATCTCATTAGCAAGGCGAGGTGCTAAGATAATGGGCGCTAAGGCATGGATTCACGCAATAGCATGTCCATGCTGATAGGGCGTTAAAATTATCGCCACTTTTTGCCCGAAAATGGGCACAAAAGCGGCGATAATTTTAATGCCGGGCATTGTTGATATGCCCCTTGGTGAGTACATAGTATTTTCTTTTTCGCATTGCTTGCTTGTAAGTCCCTATCATGCAGACTTAGTGGGTATATAATACTCTCTTAGGGCCATATGTAGGTAACATACAATTTACCGATTCATAAATACCGAATTTTACCGAATCGGTAATCATGAATCGGTAAATAGTATGTAGGTAAACAATCGGTAAAAAATTACCGATTCGGTAAAATTCGGTAAATGAATACCGAATCCAAAATACCGGCCGGAATCATGAATCGGTATTTACCGAATCGGTAAATACCGAGGTGGTATTTACCGAATTGGTAAATACCGAATCGGAGTTTACCGAATCAGTAATTCAAATATACATCACTTGATGAATCAGCCAATCCTGTGCAAGGCCAACCCCACCCAACCAGGAAGTGGCCACACCCAGGCAGGTGCACACAATCAACAGACTTTGGAGAGGCTGGGAGTGCAGAGCAGAGTAAGGGAGCCAGTGCCTGATTGTGAACCTCAAACTGACAATGTCCAGCCAGGAGACAGAGAGAGATGGAGGGGAAAGGAGGAGGAAACAAAAATTTAGCCCAAAGGAACTGCAGGTACTAGTGGAGGAGGTGGTCAAGCAGCACCAGAAGCTGTTTGGAAAGCAGTCCCTGCAAGTGCCTGAGTCGGAGAAGAGGAAAATCTGGCTGGGAATCCAGGCGCAGGTGAATGGAATCGGAGTGACCCCCAGGGACATAGACGTGCTGAAAAAGCGGTGGTACGACCTACGTATCGTCACGGAGAGGAAGATGGGGGAACTGCAGAAGGAGGCCAGCCGGACAGGAGGGGGAAGGAACAGGGCACCTGCCCTTACAGAACTGGAGGAGCTGGTGGAGTCCACAATAGAGGCCGAGAGTGTCATGGGGATTGGGGATGCCGACAGCTCTGCCAGAGCCGCCACCAAACAAGGTAAGACGCATGCACAGCAATGTGGCCCCCCCTACCCCTATCCCAAATCCCCAATTGGGCAATGAGCATCCCACTCCAGTCCATGTGTTAGTGCATACTAGCAATGCATTATGGGAGATGTAGTCCGGGAAACCCCAACCATGAACTGAATAGCACAGAACAACAAGGCATGTTACACACATTAGCGAAAAGCAGGCAGAGGACAATGTGAGAGTGTGTCAGAATTGTATTGTGATGCTAGCAATGCAGGGCTTCAGGTACACTGAGCTGATGTTGCATTTCTGTCCACAGACGATACATTGCGCTGGACTGCACATGAGACGGGAGAGAGGGCACACCGGAAAGACAGCTCAGGGAAGGCCACCACCAGTTCTGGCCAGAGATCAGCACCACATGCAGCCTCACCACCACAGCCAGCATCACCACCACAGCCAGCATCACCACCACAGCCAGCATCGCCACTCATGCTGGAGTCACCGGCATCATCACCGCCTGCATTGCTCAGGTCGAGGAGGCGTGCTGCTTCCAGGTTGCAAGTGTCGGAGTCCTCATCTGAAGACTGCAGGGGGCCGGAACCATCCACTGTGCCCCTGGATGGCAGCCATGCCAGTGTGCCCTCCGCCTCTGAGGGAGCACAAACAGGTACCAGACGTCGCCGCAGGGCTCGGGTGCAGAGTCCACCACCACAGGGTGAGAGCCATGGAGTGTTCTCGGGGCTGGAGGCCACCATGGTAAAGATACAGCGCCTACAGGCAAGGGCAATGATGTCAGTGCAGCGGCAAATGCGGGGACTCCAAGATACATTTGTAAATATGGACAGGGGCATCAGCGCTATGGCTGAGGGAATGAGTGAGATGGCTGCGGGCATGCGGGACATGTCCCAGTCCGTCATGCTGCTGTGCAGTAAGTTTGATGCAGACAGAGCTGCACGGCAGAGAAGAGACAATCATACACGGGCAGTCAACCGGCTGGCAACTGCCACTTCGCTGCTCTGCAGGCGCTCTGTGGCAATGCAGGAGGGCCTGACGCACTGCAGCAATGATGTCTCAAGGGGGATGGTGAGGGTCACCAGTGCACTGGAAGTGCTACTGACAAGCCAGTCGGCCACAACTGGTGCTGGGGATGCTGTGGACAGCGTAGAAACCACCAGCAGGAGCAGCAATACCCCCCCTGTCCCAGATACACGGAGGAGCAGTAGGCGGCATGGGGCTGCCACTAGCGAGGATGCACAATCAATGGCATCCCGCACTGTAGTGCGTGGGTGCAGACACTAATGCTGCCCAGTATAGCATGAGACATTTGGGGGAAGTAACCCTTGATTTGCAACTGGTTAGTGCACAATATTGAGAGGACAGGTTTTTCTTTGTGTTGTGGCGTAGTGCCGCATAATTAAACTACGTCATGCCATCCAACTACTGGCTGTGTCCCCTTATTTACTCAGAAATAGTTGCATGTGATCTCTGCCCATCACTCTCTCCCATCTGTTGCTGTTGCCACTCCAGCTGCGTTGGCCTCTGGCTGTGCAGACTCATCATCATTGTCCTCATAATCAGTTAGCTCCACCTCTGTACCTCTCTTCGTGGCAAGGTTGTGCAGCATTGCACAAGTGGCAATGATTTTGCAGCAGATGATGGGTGAGTACTGGCGTGCGCCTCCACTTTTGTGGAGGCAGCGGAACCTGCTTTTCAATAGTCCAAACGTGCGCTCCACCACATTGCGTGTTGATTTGTGTGCCACATTATATCGTCTCTCACTCAGGGTTGATGGGTGTAGGTAGGGAGTGAGGATGAATGACCGCACGGCATATGCACTGTCGCCTAGGTGAGTAAGAGAGAACCATCAGTCACATGCCTCAATACACAATAATTTGCACTAAGTATTAGGGAGTGTCACAGTGATTTACCTAGCAGGTATCCTTCTCCAAATTCTCCGGCAAGCAGTCATGTGTAGATCCCACTGTTCTGGAAGATGAAGGAGTCGTGGGTGCTCCCAGGAAACTTTGCTACGATATCAGTGATAATGTTCCCTGCATCGCAGATTACCTGCACATTTATGGAGTGGGTGGACTTTCTGTTCCTGTATATGTGCTCAGTGGCTGCTGGTGGGCAGATTGGAATGTGTGTGCCATCAATACAGCCTATTACATGCGGGAACTGTGCCATCTGGTAAAAGTCTGTCTTGGTTTTCTGCAGTTCAGCCTGTGTGTTTGGGAAGCTGATGTAGTGTTGCATTCTCTGCATCATGGCATCCAGGAACTTCCTGAAGAATCGGGACAGGCAACTCTGGGATACACCGCCTACCGCAGCTATCACCCCCTGGTAACTGCCAGATGCAAGTAGATGTAGGCTACACAGAACCTGCACATGTGGTGGTATGGCATGCGCCCTTCTTGTTGGCTGGTCCAGGATGCAGGTCCCTTATCAGGTCCATGATGGTTTGTGGGTGTAGCCTGTACCTTTCATGTATCTCAGTCTCAGTCTGTTGAAAGAGTGTGATGTGCTGTCTGTAAATGCGTTCCTCCCGTCTCCAAATCCTCAGACCTGCTGCCTGTAGACGTAGGCGCCTTGCAATCACATACAGAGCGGCCTTGGTGTCCACGCTGTTGCATTTTGGGATTGCTGATATACACTGTTGCTGATTACCACCTGCTTTCAATCTGTGTTAATTACCGACTCTTAAATACCGAATTTAATGGATTTCTTAAATACCGAATTTACCCACATCTCTTTTCTCGTTTTACCACTTCATATTTACCGAATCGGAAAATATGTATTCGGTAAATATGAATCGGTAATTTAGAATTCGGTAAATATGAATCGGTGTTTACCGATTCTTATTTACCGAATCCTTCTTTTTGGCCTCCTACATCTCAATTGACTAAATACCGGTCGGTAACGGGATATTTACAGAATTTCGGCCGTTACCGACCGGTATTTAGCTACCTACATATGGCCCTAAGTGTCCTCTGGACTAGTGCTTAGTTTATTAGCTGATGGCACCCAACTTCTACAATTAGTACACATGTATAATAAAGCTTGCTAATTAGGTGTCAATGTAAATATTCTCACTGGGTTTGACTGCATCCAAAGTATTAAATCCATGGATGCTCTTTTTTAATGGACCAAAACATTGTTTCATATATCTACTTGATGATTAGAGTTCAGGTAAATATGGCCAACCCGAATGTATCTCTAAAAATCTGACTGTTAATAAATCAAGAGTCAGTAATAAGTAACCAAGAGGGGAATTTGATCTGCATCGGAAAAGGGTTGTTTTCAAAAAGAAGTAATTAACCAAACTTAGGGAGGGGATATGTTCATTTACTGCTTTTGGCACTTGTTGGGACATTGTAGACGGTCAGGGGGGCTAGGCTAAATATACATTACAGCCAATTGGGCAACTTGATCTCTTTATCAAGTCTGTTCAATACTGATTTAAGTCTTTGGGACCATTTACTCTCTCTTTGTTGTAGTTTTTGTTCTCAGCCTCCACTCGCTAACATTTAAATTTTTTCTTCTAAACAGACAAATGTGAAGGAACACCTATGCTCATAGTATTGATAGTGGCGCACCACTAGAGGCATTTTCATGTCTGTTTTATTTATGTTTCTATAATGTTCCTGGTTGAGGGTCCTGGGTGGTCTGATGGTGCTCCCGATGTATGTCAGATTGCAGGGGAATTGTAATTGCAAAGATGATGTATGTACTGTTGTAGCTGATCCATTTTTTAACTTCTGTTTATATCCGTTTTGCAGGCTCAGATTGGAGGTTTTACTGTTTATTTTAAAACTGAAGAATTGTGACAGAAAGGTGTGTTGTCTACATTGATCCAAAAACAGTGATGGACAAAGTTGTTCTTCTAAGTTTGAGATACAATGCAAACCCATTAGTGGGAAAGGTGTGATATTCCCGCTTGTGGGAAAGTGGATTATTAATTGGGGTCGATTTTAGCCCACTACAAGTAATAATGTCAATATTCCTGTCAAGAGCTGGGCGTTGAGTCTCCTTCAGTCTTCTAAACTTTATCTGGCAGATGTATGGGCGAGCCATCCCTTAGCAAAGGTGTAGCTGATGCAAGGGCACGTTCACAATGACTATTGCCCTCCATAAGGAGCCCAAAGAAGAAAGAAGTCAAGTGCAAAAAATCTTAGGGAAAACAAAGAGCCTTCATGGTGTAGTGGAGAATAGGGATCTGCACTGGAGCTGGAGACCGGAAGAGTCTGAAGACCCTAGGAAAATCCTGTAAAGCGAGAAAGGCAGTGAACAGCACCTGTGACTAAAATAAACTAGTGTGAAATGAACACAATAAAAAATGCAATTCCAAATGTATTGCAGCACTAGGAAGTGTCCTATGTTGTTCCTTTTATAGGAAAGGACTCCACCTCCCTCCTTGAATAGAACGCTGTGTCAAAGAGGATAACAAAGGTGGCCATCTTAAATTGATGAAGAAAAGAGAAGGAGGGCCCAGGAAAGGTTGGTTGGGATGTGGTTGTGGTGGTGTTACTCAGTTCTGGGTCTGACATGGAGGGAATGTCTGCACAACTGGTGAGCCAATCTGTGCCAGGTAAGCACCTACTCTCCCCCTGCTGCAGCAGACTGCACACATCAAGATAGAAGATCATGTGGGCCCATATTGGAAGTTTCTTTTCGGGTGCAATACTCCAACATATCCTAAAGACACCAGAGGACTCATTCCTACATCTACCCACACACCAATAGGTGCAGCGGCAGTCTCCAGCTTCCAGGGGGTGGGCCCCCTTTTACCATGCTTACAAGCACTTCGGCAATCTTACAGAGTGGGACATTTAGAAGTTTCTTTTGGGGCGCACTACACCAATGGACCCTCAAAACAACAGGGGACTCATTTGGGCATCTTCCCAGAGGCCATGATGCATGTCTGCAGTCTCCTGCTTCCACGGGGTGGGGCCTCCATTCATCACACTCAAAAGTGCATCTGCAATTTCGCATCACAGGACATATGGGAAGTTTCTTTTGGGGTGCATGACCCCATGGGACTCTCAAGACACCACGGAACTTAGGGCCAGATGTACAACCATTTTTGGTGGTCCCAATGGAGAAATCAGCCCATTTGTGACCACAAAAAAGGGTGGTGGTATTTACAAACCCTATTTTGCGAGTCAGTGACTCGCAAAGTAGTGTTTGTGAGTTGCTATTAGGAAAGGGCGTGCCAAGGGAGTCCCTTCCTAATAGTGAGTCAGACTGGTATGTATCATTATTTTGCGACCATATTTGTGGTTGCAAAACACTCACAGTTTACCACCTTCTTCAAGTTGGTGGGAAGCCACTCGCAAGCGTGAAGGGGTCACCACGGGACTCCTTCCACTTGGTGATTCACTTGGTGAATAGATGTGAAAATATTTTTTAGGAGCAGGCAGTGATCCCACGGACCACTGCCTATTCTCAAAAAATGAAACAGAAACGTTTCATTTTTCCTTTTTAAATGCATCCCATTTTCCTTTAAGTTAAATTACCTGCCTCATGAATATTGATGAGGCAGGTAATTTGCGACCCCATTAAGAATCGCAAACAGTGTCAGAGATACTGTTGTACATTCCATTTTGCGAGTTACAAATTGCGAGTTGCAAAACATCGCAATTTGTGACACGCAAAACGGAATGGTCACTCATCAGACCCTCATTCCCCTGTCTACCCAAGTGCCAGGAGGCGTGGCTGAAGTATCCTGCATCCAGGGGACAGGGTCTCCTTTCACCACAATCAAAAGTGCTTATGTATTCTCACAGTGTGGTCCACACCCGGTCAAAGCCCGGGCCAAGGAGCAGGCCCGTCCATGCCCACCATAGCCCTGAGGAGGCTGGGCTTGGCCACCACTCTATTTTTTCCCTTTCATTGTGGTTCTTGCTACAAGCATCCCCAGCCTGGCCCCCTTTTTTTCTGATTAGACTGAGATAACAATAGCCCTCCTTGTTTTTATTTAATATTGTAAAGTAATCTACTGCTAGTGATAGTTGTTGAATGATCACTAGGCTGATATTATGGTCTCTGTATCATGCCACTGCAAGGGTATAATCTAAACACTGTTCTTTTGCTGTTTCATCATCCCGGGCCGAAGAGCAGGCCCGTCCATGCCTGCCAGAGCCCAGAGGAGGCTGGGCTTGGCCACCACTCTACAGTTTAATTTTCCAAAGTAATTTGTTTCCCTTTCATTGTGGTTCTTGCTACAAGCATTCCCGGACTGGACCCGGACTGGCCACTGATATAACAGTAGCTCTCTTTGTTTTTATTTATTATTGTAAAGTATTCTACTGCTAGTGATAGTTGTGGAATAATCACTAGGCTGATATTATGGTCTCTGTATCATGCCGCTGCAAGGATATAATCTAACCACTGTTCTTTTGCTGGATCATCGGTTTACATTTGATTTTGGTGCTGGTAGGTGGACACATTTTCCACAGCAACCCTTTCTCCACAAGCATGGACAAAAGCCCTAAAATCAGCAGGGGGGAAATTGTGTTCTCAACAGGATAGATCATTTGCTAGACTAATGTGAGGAGCTATTTGACCCTGCCACAAACTTGCTCCCCCCATTCTATCTACTCATGGTTCTCATCCCTCAAACTTCCAGCAAAACCACATTCCACGCATATTTGATAAATCAATTAACCTGGCCATACCAGTAATACCATCTGGTAATACGTACAGGCCCCTTGATTCAAATGCCCTTCTACACCTTATACACCCACTCTAAAAGATGCCCTTCACTCTAGTAATCACTTTTTGCCTCTGCTCGAGTTGCCAGAGACAGAGACGTCTTCCCATGCCCTTATGTTGATGATGTTACATCTTGTAATCAAGGAGCTTACGTTTGAGGTTGGGGAGTTAAAATCTATGATTCTCCACCTGTCTAGCATGCTAAACCAACACTCCCCAACCAGGGGCACTAATGTTCCCATCACCCGGGACACTTCATGCTCACAGGCAATCAAGACCTCTGCCCAGCAACCCAGCCTATCAACAAGACACACCAAACCAGGACCCACAACAGGTATAGGACAAGGCCATCCCAAAGACTGGTTGGCGACGGTTGAGCTCTGATCCCCCACAAGACCACGGCCACACTAGACCATTGACAATTCCCACCCTTTACAGCCTCTTAGTGTTCACTCCGGTCACAATCCATCTGACAGCTCCTCCACTAGCTGGGCAGATGACATTCAACGGCAAATTGAATAAAATGACCAATGTACCAGAACTTCCTCCCTATGTTAGATGCAAGGGAGAGAATTTCATGAAAACAAAATGTTGCATTAGATCAGACACGTTCGGGACTTCTCCTCAGCTATCCACATTGACATTATCAGTACCAAAAGGAACTCCATAACTTAATAAAAGTTTGACACAATTGAGCTAATTTTTAGGGATGAGTCCATGGGTGATAACCTGGTGGCCCTTGACATTTTGTCCTGTCATCCAAACAATTCAAGCATTCAGTTTAAGTATCACTGGCCAGGGAATTATTGCTGTATTGCCACCCATCAAAGACTGGGATCTTTATCACATACTTCACCTTTGGGTGAGGCAGATTGACTTTCGGGGTCCATACAAACTCTCATGCATTAATTTTCTCCAACACCACTAGTACTAACAAAAATTCCTTGCCAGAGCCTATTAGCATAATGACTTCTCCAACTTGCTCTTTGCTTCCAGAGATCACTATAGATATTAGCATATTCACTAGTCCCAGGCCACCTTTTACACTCAACACTCCAACAAATTTGTTAATTATCAATGCTGCAGCAATTCCTTTAGCCCAGGGGTATGCCGCAAGTGATGCTCCTATAGCACAGAAGCCTCTTCTGACTACACTTGTGTCAGGGAATGTTACTGGCCTCAGGTCAAAAATGGTCCAACGAGAGGAACATAACCTCTGTCTGCTCCAAGAGACATGGAGCACAGATTCAACATTCAAGCCAGGTTACCTCAATTTCCATGTCCCGGCAAAACCTAGTTCATTTAGCTGAGCCTCTGGTGGTTTAACTACCTGTGACAGAGATTATCCTAACTGTGAAATTCTTTAACTAGATATGGACTGTCCAGATATCCTGGGCACTGAGGGCCCGATTCACAGAACTAACTTAAGACAAAATACTAAACTTACTACCATTTTGGTATTCACAGAAGGCACTTACTCATTTTAGTATTCACAGAAGGCACTTACTCATTTCGGTATTCACAGAAGTTAGGAGTCCTAACTTTAGGACTCCTAAATGCCTTCTGTGAATACCGAAAGTCTTAAAATTAGGATTTTTCTCAGTTTAGTAGTAGTATTGTTAGGACTCCTAACTTTAGGACTCCTAAATGCCTTCTGTGAATACCGAAAGTCTTAAAATTAGGATTTTTCTCAATTTAGTAGTCCTAAGTCTAAACTTAGGACTACTAAATTGAGAAAAATCCTAATTTTAAGACTTTCGGCATTCACAGAAGGCATTTAGGAGTCCTAAAGTTAGGAGTCCTAACTATACTACTACTAAACTGAGAAAAATGCTAATTTTAAGGCTTTCGGTATTCACAGAAGGCATTTAGGAGTCCTAAAGTTAGGAGTCCTAAATTTAGGACTACTAAATTGAGAAAAATCCTAATTTTAAGACTTTCGGTATTCACAGAAGGCATTTAGGAGTCCTAAAGTTAGGAGTCCTAACTATACTACTACTAAACTGAGAAAAATCCTAATTTTAAGACTTTCGGTATTCACAGAAGGCATTTAGGAGTCCTAAAGTTAGGACTCCTAACTTCTGTGAATACCGAAATGAGTAAGTGCCTTCTGTGAATACCAAAATGAGTAAGTGTCTTCTGTGAATACCAAAATGGTAGTAAGTTTAGGATTTTGTCTTAAGTTAGTTCTGTGAATCGGGCCCTGTGTTATCGAATGATAATAACTCTTGTATAGCCATTTTCAACATCTTTGCTAGGGAGGTCAAGAGCGGCCAAGCCTCAAAACTTTTGCAAGCTCACAAGGATTATATGGAAGGGTGACACTCACAATATCATATTATTCTGGCAGGGGACTTTAATACCACCTTCGGACCCCTCGACAATGATGATGTCCAGGTAACTTACGAAGAGGAAAAGCATGGGCTCTTCCTCATGTGGGCATTGCTCCCATAAATAGGTGGACCCAGGCCGCTCTCCAGTTAGAGGCTCTTTGTATCAATCTTGGGATTAGGGCCACAAATGGTCGCATGAGATCCAACCCAAAGGGGGCTAACACATACACAAACCTAATCACACTAGTCGTATCAACTGTATCATGGTTGATCTGAGGCTGTGGTCATTTGCAGATGACATGATTATTAGGGAAAGGGCTGAGAGTGACCTTAATCCATTGCCCCTTTCCATGTTTGCCCTTTTCACTAGCCACCAACCTGACAAACTTCCTCTTTCACATACAATGGACAACAAGCCCACAACCGACAGGCATCAGCTGAAATGGCGTCAAGTAGTTGCCCATTCGGACATCTTTCCCGCCATAAGCCTAGACCTTCAAGTGGCGCTTTCCAAAGTGCATGGTGGCCCTACTAACGAGGTGGATTTCAGGGCCATTAGTGTCCTACATAGACACTTTTTCAAGCATATCCTGGTATATTTCACAATTCCTGCTACCAACTCTAAAATGTTCAGCCCCAATCCTAATTCTGTTTTTTAATGGGGAATACCATCGTCTTAAACGTACCTTGATGCAGGCCATCAAAACTCAGGACACTGCTCAAATTTCTGCCACTAGGAAGGCTTACAAAAAGTGTAAAGTAAAAAGGGACGAGTATCAACAAAGGTGAAGGGACTTCAAGAATTGCTCCTCTGCTAAAGACTACACTAAAATTTGAGCATTGGTCTCTCAGGGTGGTAATGCTGTAGCACCTGAACTAACCAATAATGTTTCTATATCTGACTGGTTCAATTACTTTAAGAACTTATCTCATGATAGTACAATAGTCCCAACTGATGGGCTTTCCATGCTTATAACTCCCTCGAATAATGCCACTCCTCCGATATCCTAGATTCCTTCAACGCAATCATGAAAGGCAGGGTTGCTGGCCAAGATTGTATACCAGCCAATATATTTTCTCATGAATTTAAAAGCATTGGTGTTAGACCTGGCACCATTGGCGTGAGTCTCCCTTCCATTTTTCGCTGTGTCTCCTCTGTTTTTGCTGGTTATAGATGTCCTGGATGCTGTGCCACTGCATTTAGTGCCACAGCGCGAATGCTCCCTTTGTAAAGATGACATGTGAATTGTTACATCCATGATTGTCTTATTTGGTTTACCTGTTAGTCCCTAGTAGCGTGGCCCGTGTGTGCCCAGGGCTGGTAAACCGAATGCTGCTGGTGGGCCTGCAGCACTGGTTTGTGCCACCCACAGAAGCAGCTTGTAAAGTGTGTCTCAGACCTGTCACTGCAGTGTCTGCGTGCAGTCCAGAACTGCCATCTTGGCTGTGAAGTGCACCCACTTCCCAGCCCCTGAACCTTCCCTTGGCATCCTGTAAGCCACCCTTATGTTAGGGTGCCTTGTATGTGTAAGGTATGACATGCTCCGATGTGTGTAGCATGTCCTAGTAGTGAATTACACCCAATTTCGTTTTTCACCACTGTAAGGCTACCTGTTCTCCATAGGCCAGAATGGGAGGTCTGGGCAATTACATTCTATAGTCCTAACTGACCCACAGAACATGGTAGAAAAACGAATTTAGTATGCCTGAGCTCAGAATATTAAAATACATCTTTTAGTGAAGGTTATTTTTATATTCTGTGTTTGAAACTACCACTTTTAGAGTATAGGTACTTTCTTGCCTAAGCCTTCCAATTTGCTCTGGTATTATGTGTATTGGCTGTCTGGTTTTGGAGGGACAAGGCAGGCTGAGTCAGACCTGGGTTGAATAGAGAGATCTGCCTTGGAGTGAGGGGAGGGGTAGCTCCTGCACTTGAATAGGGCTGTGCCTGGCAAGGTGAATGCTGGCTCTACCTCCCACTGTGCGTCTGAAGGCAGACCCCCTCTTTCTGAAAGGAAGGATGCAGCCTGGTAAACAAAGTGCTCCAGGGCTGGGCAGAACTGGTTCTGGCTGTGTTCAGAGGCTTGTGACCCCTAAGAACAAAGACTTTGGGGGTATAAATATTTGTGCCCCAACCCCTACAATTTGTATTGCTCCTGTACAACAAGAAGAACCTCTGTCCGTGTGACCACAGGAATCTGCAGGAGAAGGACTGTCCTTGTGCTTGTGTGCTGTTTCTTGGACTGGCCTGCAGTGGTTACTACTGGACTTGGAAGAAGAGGAAAAGGACTTTGAAGGAACTTTTATTTTGTGGCTACAGCAATCACCCAAGGGCTAGAAGAGAGCTAGCCTCCTGCAGGAGTCTCAGGCACATCAGACTCTACCACCAGCCTCCTGTTTCCTCCCAGCGAGGATTTCTATCTGCAGGTGAGGCTCCTGTGAGTTCCAGGGCCTCTAGTTCTACTGCTGAGAAAAGAGTGCTGAAAATCGTCGCTAACCCCCGTTAGCGAGCCGCTGCAGCTGGTGAGCGTGAGAAAAATCGTCGCTCTGCTGTCGCCGAGCGCTCGCTAACCCCGAAGATTTTTGCATCACCCGTCAGCGGACCTGAAAACGCCCGCTATCCCGAAGATCGTCGCATCACCCATCAGCGGGCCTAAAAACGCCCGCTATCCCGAAGATCGTCGCATCACCTGTCTGCGGGCCTGAAAACGCCCGCTATCCCGAAGATTGTCGCATTGCTTGTTAGCGGGCCCCAAAGCGCTCGCTAACCCCAAATCATCGCATCAAGCTCATCGCAGCGCGGACGCCGAGCGTTCGCCATTTTCCCCGCATCGCATCAGGGTCGTCGCTCCCTCGCGGAGCGCTATTTTCTTTCAGCGCAGCAAGATCGCAAAAGCAACAGGCTCGGTGCATCATCCTCCCTTAGCGGCAAGGATTTTATCGCATCACCGGCTTAGCGTGAAGAAGTTTTTCGCTTTGTCCTGCCCGCAACCCAGCGCATCATCCTCCCTTGCGGTAAGGATTCAACGCATCTCTCGTTAGCGTGAGGAAATTTATCGCTACAACTCCTTAGCGACATTTTTGTTGCTTTGCTACAGAATCCAGATACCTTGTGAGTAAAAGGGTCGCAGAGACCACTGTATTGAACTGAACATCATTTTGTGTACCTTGAACTATTTTTGCAGCATTTTTAAAGTAACCCTATTTTTCTAGTATTGTGGATTTTTACTGTTATTGGTCTTGTGATTAAGGGGCATATGTATCAAACGATTTTGTATTCGCAAACTCTGCGAATCGAAAAAAAACAGCGTTTGCGAATACAAAATCGCAAAATGGGATGTATGAGGAATTTCAGCATCGCAATCTTAAGGAATCGCTAATTTTGCGATTTCTTAAGTTTGCGTAAGCATTTAAGAAATCGCAAATTGCGATTCCTTAAATGCTATGTAACACGCACCCAAGTTGTGCGATTTCTCCTTAAGAAATCGCAAATTACCACCAACATCAAGTTGGTGGTAATTTGCGATTTTGGCATTTTTCAAAGTTCCATGTGGTGCACATACATGCCTTTAGGGCATGTATGTGCGCCATATGCGCACACATGCTGATTTCAGGGGTGCATCAGGGTGTCATCATGACACCCTTGCACCTTTGAAAATATTCTCAATTTGCGATCAGCAAATTGTGATTCGCAAATTGAGAAAGACTTCCCATTCATTGCTATGGGCCTCCTGGCCCATAGCAATGAATGGGAAGGTATTCCTTAATTGCGATTTCGCAATTTGCTAATCGCAATTAAGGAATTTTAAGAATTCGCAAAATTTGTGCGAATTTTTAGATACATCCCGTTTTGCAATTCTCAAATAGCGATTCTCAAAAAATCGCTATTTGAGAATCGCAAATGGAGATTTTGATACATATGACCCATGTCTATATAAATATACCTATTTTTTATAACTACTTGAGTGGTGTCCATTTATCGTGTTCCTCATTGTATTACTGTGTATGGTCATAAATGCTTCACACACTGCCTCTGAGATAAGCCTAGCTGCTCGTGCTACGTTACCACAGGGTTGAGCAGGGGTTATCAAAGGGTGTAGGCTGCTTACTCTGACTTAGGAAGAAGGGTCCCTACTTGGACAGTGGCCTGCCATTGCCAACTAGAGACCCCCATTTCTAACAATTGGCTAGATATGTACTCAGCCTTGCTAATTCCATTGATGGAGTAGCGCTCATCCCAGATTGCTGAAATGGAGCCGTAGTACTCCCAAGCCACAAAAAGGATAATAGGAACCAACTAGTAAACTACAGACCTATAAGCATAATAGACTGTTGGCAAAAAGGTTTTTATTCACTGTGTATTATCCCAAATCCAGGATTGTTTTCACAAAAATGACGTCTTCCAAGCTGAGATCTGAAAAATAATTTCTGCCATCGATCAAATCTTCCATTTTATGCTAATCTACTTTAAGACGGTAGTAATCGGCAGAGGCAACCTCTAAGTTGGCCTTGTCGATATAAAATCTGCCTTTGACTAAGGCAAGTCAATAACGACATAGATATACCATCTGGCATCCTGTTTCTAATAATATGACAAAATGAAAATTTTTATTACAGAATTTGTTGGAGGAAAATGAACTATTGATGGAGGGAATACTGAACAATGCAAACATTCACCTCCAGTCCCAAGGATCTAAGTTTAATCCATCGTTCTTTTGCTCACAGCATCACCCCAGTTTTTACCAAGCCATATGCAAATCAGTCTTGACCTTGTTCCTCATGGGAATGGTCCAGCCCGAACTGCCTAGCCAGGTCCTCCATGGGCCAGAAATAAGCATCCTTGGGCCGGTTTTGGGGCATCACCTCTCATCAGCTAGTTTAGCTTCAATCCAGTGGGGCAGTGAGCACGGGACCCACATCTGGGCATACCCTTCCCACTTAGGGCGACAAAAGCAAAAGGAACAATTGATGGACGGAATGCTGAACAATGCAAACATTCACCTCAGTCACAAGGATCTGGGTTTAATCCATCTTTTTTTGCTCACCGCGCCATGCCAGTTTGGACCCAGCCATAATCAAATCAGCCTTGACCCTCTCCCTCATGGGAACAGTCCGGCCTGAACTGTCAAGCCAGTTGGAGAGCACTGGGACAGCTAACCTATAAGGTTCCAATCTCCAAAGGTATTGATCATAGCTGCATCCTGGCCTCAACATTGATCTCATTGTATTTAACTGATATTGTGTACTCCCTATCCCAGACTCATACTGACACCCCCTCACTAGCTAATGTGAAAACTTCCATCCTCTTCTTTTTGGATGATACTTTGTTGATCTCCAAGACCCCTAGTTGGGTCCAAAAACTCCTGACTGGCTTTGACGAGTACTGTCATACTCAAGGTATGTAGATCGACTCTGCAAAAACTAAACTTAAGTTCTTCAACCAGCATAAATCACATAAAGGGGGATTAGTATCAGGGGTAATTCCACTTGAGAAGTGGACTCATTTGCTTATCTGGGTGTCATACTCTCTTATAATCTGACATAGAAATCACACATCAATGGTTGTTGAGCACAGGCATATAGATGATGTTATTCTCAAAGAGCACCGTGCTTCCTCCAGCAAATGTATAGCACCCGCCCTTCAGAATTATGAAATTAAAGGCATAGCTCTATACCGATCAAAGCTGTGGGGCTTCACCAACATTAATGAATTGGCCAGATCTGAGTACAAATGTTTGAGAACCCTTGCCCCCCTACCCACTAATACCTCTTTTTACCCCCTGACATTGGATTTGGATGTGAAAAGTTTAGAAGGAAAAGCTAAGTTGCTGCCCATTACTGTATTGGAGGAAACTATGGCCCACCCCAGAGCTAGTCCATTATGCTGCTGCATTGCAGGACCTCAGCAAGCAGATCATTTTAACAAAAGTTCCTTGCTCTCATACATTAAAAAGATGCTTATCTCCCTTTGTATGATTGACCTATGGGAGATACACAGTGACCATATTCCCATAAAAGAGTCTCTGAAAAAATGTATTGGACAAGTGTAATGTCTGCTGACGCCCATAAGCTGCTGGTGTTACTCTGTCATGAGAGTTTCTTGATTTTAAGTTCTCTTGTGCCTTTGAGTATTTTGGGAATTTCATTACTGTGCCGATGGACAGGAAGCTGTACTTCCAATTTAGACTAGGAGTATTACCAGTGAAATATTTTAGCCCCAGAATGGCTGGCATTGGAACCGCCGGTTTGCCCAGCCTTCAACTCCTTCAAAAAGAATGTGCCTGGTGTCCTTTTTGCTTGCCTAATCTGTGCTTGTGTTAGCTCTTCCTGGCTGTCACTCATTTGTAGGCAGTTAGGTACACAAAGGTACTGCACTGCCCTTCGCATACTTAGAACAAATTTTGGCGCTTATATGATTTTGTGGTTGCTAAATATCTGGGCACAATTTGGCTGGTTTCAAGGAAGGCTCTCCTCCTTCATTAGAGACAGTGCTGATATCAATGTTAACATGTCATTATTTAACAGCTGTCCTTTAATCTCTTGTATTGCTTTCATGGTGATGTTTGTCCAGCCATTATATTTGCCCATTTGTTTTCTGAAGTTGTATTGCCCATTGAACTAAGCTGCTACTGTTTGTGATTGACTAGCTTCTTCACAACAACAGGAAGCTTGTTTTTAACTATTTGTTATGCTATGAAATATTTAAACCCGGGTGGCAAAGTCCGCTCCGCCAGTGGAGTTTGCAGAGTTTTGCCAACTCCATGTTCTGTTGGGAACGCAGAGTTCAGGCAAAAACTCTGCGGCATAGCGGAGTTAGCCCATGCACCCATGCCCAACAGAACAGCCTACAACATAGGGGTTTGCAACCGGCGAGGGTGCGAGAATGGCAAGGAGGAGACCACAGCAAGGAGGAGGGCAGCCCAGAGATGCCAGAGCAGGTAGGTGATTATTTCCCTTTTTTATTTTATTAGGGTGGAGAGGAGTTCCACTGAGTTTATTTTTTCAACTCTGTGGAACTTCACAGAGTGGCACTGCGCCAACTCCATCCATCCTTGGAAATTCTGTATTTACGTGTAAATGTGTAATTTTATTGTGAATATCTTTCATTTTAGCTATCTAATATGTATTTTAATGTATCTTGTGGATATTTGTATGGGGTCAGCAGACAAAATAAAGTTATTTTGACTTGTATGGGGCTTCCGGATAGGGAGAGACAGGTGCTGTGGCCATGGGATAACAATTCTTGTGAGGTCCAGTAAAGATTTCAGTAACTTAAATTTGAGCTCTTCCCCTAGAAGCTATGACACAGAGCAGACAGACTTCACTTAAGAACATGAGGGAAGTGTTTGAAGTACCAAAGCGGTATAAATGTTTAAAACATAATACAATAAAAATCCTACTCCAATTCATAAACAATAATGATAATGATGAACAAAATGACAAAAATCCAATAAGGGGAACCAGAGATTTGAATTTGTAAAGTTTCAATAAAAAAAACTTAAATGCAGTACACTCTGACACCAGTCAAGAGTTCCTGGACCTCAGGAATATGACATGGGGTAAGGAATTACTCCAACAGAAGTCACGAGCAGGGTCCAGTACAGGTCCAGTTAGAACTGGTCAACTTGGCTTCTCCAAGAAGTTGTACTTCTTGCAGATTTTGTGTCCATGTAGCTTAATGGAGGTTGGTCAACTGACTCTTGGAGTCCACCTCTTAGTTCTCAGTAAATGTGTAAACATGTCCAGCCCTTAGGGTTCTTTTCACAGGTCACAACAGCAGGTGTAGTCCTTCTTCTGTCTTCCACAGTTCCAGTAGCATACTGAAGAAGGTACACAAGGGTGTCACATGTATGCTCAGCACTAGCCTGTGGGCGGGAGTGATCCCTAGCTCCTCCTTAACCAGTGGGGAAATGCTCTGTGCGAGTAACGCTACACACTGTTGCTGCCGTTTCTGTGTATCCTACTGCAAACAATCTCACACTGTCCCTCTCAGCCTAAAAATAAGATGGCAGAACCTTTCTTCCCCTCTGCAGAGCTACTGTACACACCCTAGAGGTTTGGCCAGGGAAATTAGCAGGCTCTCCCCTGTGGTAACTCATAAATCGGTTCTGAAGACAGTTCCTCTCCCCCTAGTATTGGTGCCTGGCAGGCAGAAAGACAAAAGAGGGTAGGTCCAAGTGTCAAATACATCTGCCTGTGACAGGGCAAGCCCCTTTGAAGATAAATAAGTTCCTGGGCACTGCCCAGATAGTTAGAGGAACAGTGTGTCTCCCAATACACAGGTCCTATGAGCCAATTCACACCTCATCAAGAAGCTATTCAGCTCCTGCAGGAGAGTTGTCAGCTCATACAAATGGACTTCTGGAGGCTTTATTGTTTGCAAATCCGACTATACTAATTACTTTGATTTGCAATAAATATTTTAAAAAGTTCAAGTATTAACTTTTTATCTGGTTTTTAGGCTTAGATAACATTATTTAATTTCAACAGTAACTCTGCATGGAGCAGATAATCCTGATACAGTGAAAAATTCTTTTCAGGCCTTTTCACTCAAAAGACATGTTTAAAATACATTTTTTGCATGTTCTACTTTTAAATGCCATGCACCATGCCTTAATGGTATTTAGGACTAAAATAGGGATGTCTTATTAATGGTTAAAAGGTGGGTTTAGGCATTTCAAAAGGGGTTGTTTCGACAAGTTGAATTTGCAGTTTGGACCTGCACAGCTACGCTACTGGTGGCAAGTTTGTAGTCAAGTTTTGCATTGTCACTTCAGTGGTGCCACAATATGTGCTGCATTCTGCTAGTGACATTTAACTAACAGTCCCTGAGTAAAAGTTGTACCATATACTAGGGACTTACAGGTAAGTAAAAGATTTCAATAAGGAGTATAGCCAATGTTCACATATTTTTAGGCATTAGAGCACATCTAAAGGGACCACATTAGGAGAGTCTCTGTGCACAGAGTCAAAAAAACAGCAGTACCAGTCAATATAAAATGGGTGTGATCATGCAAAAAGAGGTATTTTCCAACACTGCCTATGGAGGGCTTGTTGCCCAGTAAGCTCCAGTGTTTCCTAATAATTTTCCTTATGCATTGGTGTCCATTGTAAAGGTTAGTGATGAATCTAACTGTTTCTTTATATTTGATGTTTCTTTGTCTCCCTAAATAGTTTGGGGTGGTCACAAGAGCTATTATGTTGGATGTTTATCTGAGAAGCATTGCGTGAAAGCCTCGGTTAATGATTCAGTGGCTAATTTTCTGTTCTTTTCCCCAATACTTCTCCTGATCACTGCCATTTCTTTTTGCTTTGGAGGGATCCATCCCTTGGGATATTTTGAATTATGTTAGTAAGATGACAATTATCTGCGTACAGTATTGAATTTGCAGCTGTACCTTTCCTGTGAAGTCTAGATTTATTTTTATTATTCTCTATGAAAATTGTTAGAGCTGGAAAATACACTGGTTGACTAGAGATGGTGAGAGGAAACGATATGTCCCACCAGTTTTTGTTCTTGTGGCTAAGGTTTTCCAATAATGTTTGGTTGGGACCTTGACATACCATGATAATGTCAATGACATACCATCCCCAAAAATGACGATGTTGAGATGTTGGAAATATATATCCCATAGTCACAACTTCTTGACTTCACCCAAGAGGCATACAGCAGTGCAGATTTAGTACCAATCACTGGGGCATATTCATAAGGAGCCATTGCAGAGTTAATGGCACATAATCGCAGCCAAGGTTGTGATAAAGTTATCGCCCCAATCACAAGCTGGTGTTAACAGCCCACAGCACCAGTTTACCCACGATAGCAGCCGCACAAAACATCGCCACAGATGACCCCGCAAATATCGCTAATGAGATGCAGAGTAGGCGTTCCCGTGCAAAAAGCCACGACAACACCACACCTCAACATTCTCAACGACCAGCCAGATCGGCGATAAGAACACAAAACAGGCGATAAGGAATGTTAGCACCAGGAAACGAACACCTGCTCTGACCTGGTGCAAATTTAGACGGCAGCCTGCACCACAAAAGGGAGCACAGTCCACAGCCACACCTGAAGAACAACAGATGCACCCGGGCAACTGAACATGCAGCCCAGAGTGCCGAAAGGGCAACAACACCCCCCGACACCACCCCCAGGACCCCCCCCTCCAGGCACCCCCTGACCACAGACATGCCACATCAGCAACACCTAAACATGTACAAAATAATCTGCATGATGTCGCACAATCACAACTGGTGACATGCATTTGTCGTCACAAAAATAAGCATCACACATTCACTTCCGAAGCAACAAATGAAACTTTATTAAAAGGAACACAGAACTGAAATAAAGACACATGGCGGCTCCCCTCAGGACAATACGTAGTTCACAGCCTGCAAGACAAAAACCATGATGAGAAGGTGTGTCCTGTGCACATCAAATGACAGAGAGAGAGCGAAGGAGAGAGAGAGGAAGAGAGGGGGAGAGAGAGAAAGAGAAGAAGAGAGGGAGAGAGAGAGAGAGAAGAAGAGAGGGGGAGAGAGAGAGAGAAGAAGAGAGGGGGAGGGAGAGAGAGTGCCGCCCCAGTGCACCCAGGCCACTCTGCTCACTTGCTGCCACCGGTGTGTCTCCAACCACTTGCAGGTATGTATTGCAATCCACCAGGTCACACATCTGAGACAGACCCGTCATCTGAAACAGAGTCCAGATACATGATTGGCACAGTACACAGAATTGCACAAGACAACATCACCTGCCTGCCCCTGTGCACCCAGGCAGATGCCCCCCAGCCCCTCCTGCCCATGCACACCCAGGCCTCACTGCTCACCTTCCGCCACCGGCGTGCAGGAAAGAAGTTCCACCACATGCTGCTGCAAGCCACAAGCCAGGGCCCACTGACATGGCACCCTCCACATCATGCAGCCCTGCTCTGCAGGCCACCAGGTCTCACGTTTGCTGCTGGGTCTTTATTACTCCATGGCAGAGGACATACCAGTGCACAGGGAATCAACGCAGGCTGCACACCCGCGCAGCCCAATAGGTGCACTAACTCTGTGATCCCGAAAGCGAGACCACGTGGCGGTAGGCCCGCACTGCCCGCTGGCACTGGCCTACACTGCGGTCCAGCAGGGAACACAAAACCTGAGCTGTCCGGACCGCCCGGATGGGGCATCATCGCAGGCTGCACACCCGCTCAGCACTTCAGGTGCCCCTACCTCAGTGCACCCAAAGTCACTGTGCCGTGGCGGGGTGCCTGAGCCGGCTGCAAGGCCTCGGGTGCCACTAACCCTGTGTGCAACAACTCATGGGCCCTTTATGAATGAAAACCGTGAAGCATCCGTCATCCAGTCACCACCGGCAGAGGGGAATGTGATGTCGTCGGCCCCATATGTTGGTGGAGTCACGTGGCCTGTGACGAGGGGGTTGTTGTGTGTGCAAACCTGCCCTCAGGGAGTGGCTGTGACATGCTGACAACTAGACCAGTGACCTGCACACCACCAGCGAGTACGCCTGCGACGGGTAGCAATGATGGCCCCCCCCTCGGAGCGTAAGTGGAGTGGTCTGGCCTGCCGTACGCCGGACCAGCCCAGGGCTTGCAACAATGACTCACGGGCTCTGGGTGTGGTTCAGTCCATGTCCGGACAAGGAAATGACTGATGCATGTGTCCCTGTTGCAGTGCCCATGGCACCCGAAACACAATAGGCAATGTACCACCCTCTGGCTGGCATCCCACAGGATAAACATCATTGACACAAGGGAAATCACTGTCCCTACATTCATTCACACATTCATACATGGTTGATGAAAGACATGACACAGCGGTGCGTTACTGGATGTTAATTGCACATCCAGTGCAGTTTTGCAGCTGGAGCGGTACAGGGCCATGCCAAGCACTCTACACAATATGGCCACATGGAGGGCCAGCCAGAGTCCATCCGGGGATGACAATTACTGCAGGAGAGGAAGGGTACAGTCCGCAGCCTGGTCGCCGTGTCATTGGTCATCAAACAGGATATTGCAGTACATGTCGCTGTCCAAGGTGAGTGCATCGGAATGTATCAGGGGTCAATGGAAGGTCATGGGGCCATATGTGGCACCAAGAAGAAACAGGCCAGGTGGCAGAAATTAATGCTAGTGCCTCCTTCTGAACACAAACCCATCCACGTCCTCGTCCCCGGATGTGTGCTCTGCTCCACCTGTGGGTGTTGCAGTACTGGCTGAGGCACTGTGTGCCACTGACACATCAGGATTCGCCTGCCACACTGTGAGGCACTGGTACACTAGGGGGCGCAGATGTGGATGGTGTGGGAGCAGTAGGATTCAACAGCTCCACGCCTTGTGGCAGAAATGCCATTATGAGTATCTGCAGGGCAGCGGTGGCTGCCATCCTTTCTGCCTCCTTCCGCACCATGTCCTCCATGAGCCTCCATGAGCATGTGTGCCAGCTCATGGCTGGCATCGCTGGAGCCCTCTAAGTGGACAGGTGTTCTTCTCTCCACGTCATGACTCCAGCGATGTCAGTCAGGGATCGTTGGAGACCATGGAGCGGGCCTTGACTCCCAAGGATGTGTCCATTTTGGTAGCCATGAGGTCGAACACCACCCTTACCTGCTCAGCCGACTCCCTCTGGCCCTCCAGCACATAGCGTTGGAAGGCTGTGTGTTGTTCCTGGGGGTCTTGGGAGACTGCCGGGCCGTGGGTGCCTCCTGCTGGGTGGTTTGCATGGTGGGTGCGGTGTCCTCAATGCAGCTGGGCTGCCCTGATCCTAGAGGTGACTCGCGGATGATGTCAATGATGTCTAGGAGGGCTTGTGCGTTGATGCTGGGGTTGTCCTCCTCATCATCAGTGAAGAGTGACTGGGACTGCTCTGCAGGGGGTGTTGACGGTGGCCCTGCAATGTGAAGGGGAGATGGTGTATTACAATGTGTCCACATGTATGTAGCCGCATGGTACATGTTGACAATCAGACAGCATGGCATTGTACATTGTGACAGTCTGTAGATCTGGGCGATGACCCAGAGTCATTGAGGGTGTGCACTGTGTTCTGCTTGATTGCGCATGTGGGTGATTGTGGCCGTCTTCACCCATCCCCCCAGTACCTGGTGGTCACTCAACCTGTTTGGGTTGTGTTGTGTCCTGTCGAGCAGTGTCCGATCCCCCGGCCACAGTATCCACACTGATGACTGTCGACACCAGCTCCTCCATGTCATCCAGCACGAGCTGTGGCGCTGGGCCCCCACCTCCAGTCTGCACTGCTGCCTTCTGGTTGGCTGCGAGTTTCTTCTTGGTCTTTCGCTTGATGTCATTCCATCGCCTCTTGACCTCGTCCATTGTCCTCTTGTGCTCTCCGACGGCATTCACCTTGTTCACTATGACCCGCCATATTCCAATTTTGGTGCCCAATGACACGTTGGAGGTGACGAACTGTTGTTGATGGTGTTCCATCACCTCCATGACTATGATCCTGTTCGTCTGCGGACTGAACTTTGTCATCCTCGTCTTCTTGTCCTTGCCCTTCCCTGTCCCCGAGGTCACGGTGCTTGTGGGGTTGTTCTTGTCCTCTGTGCCTGCTCTAGCTGCCTCCATGGTGCTTGGGTGTTGGTCAGTTTGTGTTTGGGTGTTTTTTCTACTTTTATGGTGATTTTTCCTGCCTGCCAGGCTGTGTTGCAGGCCTGGCGCTGCCTATAGCTGATTTCCACATCTTGCTTTGGCCTATTGCAGGTTTTCTGTGCTGTGTTTTGTGTTTTTATCTCCATCGAGGTGGTTGTATCGCGGCCATTGTCCACGGTGTCGGCAGCCAATCGCATGGTACTGTCTTGTTGTGAATTCCACGTTGACACGGGGTTATTTTCTAGCGATAGGCTGCGATGTGTAAAGTTGTGTTAACAATTTTTGGTGTTGTTTATCACACTTTCTTGTGAATATACCCCACAGTCTCTTGTAGAGTAAATGAATTGTTACAAATGGAGACATTATTGGTGAGGCATTGACGTAGAATTCCCCATATCATTCTCTTTTATTCCCAATAGTGGACTGATTTTGTTGAAAGTTCTTTTTAGACTGCTTCTATTCAGTTCTCATCGCTGAAAGATGTGTACAAGCATATAGCATTAATTATAGGGAGGATGTAGCCATCCAACTACAGTTAATCCTGGCAATTATCGCTCTTCCCTTGGGTCAAAATCCATTTTTATGAATCTTTGTAAGAAGGTATAATGTTGTCTTTACTTGATGTTCACTGAAAAAAAGACTTACTTCTATGTCGGGGACAGCAGGCTTCATTATATTATGTTTACAGCTTAGTTTGTCATTCTTTTTAGATTCTTTTTTGGGGGCATTGTTTCAATATTAAACAGTATCTGACAATTGGAGCTGGGCTTCTGAGCTATAGCCATACAGATGAAGGATCATTATTTTATTCCATGTCGGCTTTAAAAAAAAAAGTTTTTAGTTTTACATATACATTGAAACAAGAAACAAGAGAAAACAAAAAAGAAACTAACATTTTGGGACATTGGTGTGTAATTGCTCAATGTTATGTCCATACCTTTCAGTGTGCTTCCAAAAGCAGTTTTAAAAATGGTTATTAAACCTTAAATTGCAATTTAAATGACACATATAAAATGTTAAGGATACATTATTGATAGAATCGATGTCAATGTTTATAATGATTAATTCGCAAATAAGCATGAAATCACATCACTTTTATCAAATCCATCATGAGCTCTCCATCAGCCCTGAGTCAGACTCTGCGACCTAGGCCTAAGGTTACTGATTGACAGGTCACAGATGGGGTGGCACACAATCAGCAGACAAATGCACGAACAGGAACCTCAGGTCCATCTCCCACATAAGAGCAGCGACACCACAATGGTCAAGTGAGATTGGCTCCAATAAAGCACACATGGCTAGAGAGATGCATGATTTCCCAAAAAACAATAAAGTCAGATGTCACATGAAGTTGGGAAGACGCAGCCACTCAGGACACGGCACACACATTACACGCAGTGATCACGCGTCCCTCATTCCGGACATCTGAACACGTAACTCACTGGCCCACATTGTGTCCACACAAGGTCAAAGCCCACCTGCATTTGTCCTCAGGGGCCTTATTTATGAGTCCACCGACAAGACACACATTCATTTGCCACAAAAGTATCTACGAATGAACTTTATGATACCCAAAGAAATGGATAAAACCCTGTTCAGATTGATTGTACTTTGAGACATTCCTCAGAGCTGCTTCTGTACCTGTGCTCCCGGCCAAATTGTTTAATTAAACTGAATGTTCATGTTTTGACAAACGCCTCTTTACTTTAGTTTTATCAAGGTAAAGTCATATTCGAGCAACATATGCCTTCCTATATGTAATTAGGCATAAACTCACACTCAGTCTTTTATTACTAACAGAGCAAAGTATAGTCTAAATAATGCATTGTGTCTGCAGTCTCTCTTATGGTTTCTTCAACTGTGGAGTGAAGTGCCATATATGTTTGATAAGGTGCCCAGAGGTTTCAGGATTTAGTTTTAGGTGACATTATTAAACTGTCGTTTTTTGACTCGATACTGCACAAGGTGAGGTCCCGTTTCCTTTCACTAATGGTTGGGAGTGGTCCTCGCACCATCACATCATGGTTATGCGTCTTTTGCGCAGTAGAAGCGCTACAGCAGAAAACTTCCTGACCAATCTAGGTACACCTCTAACATAGACCAGCAAGGCTGTTAACAGGTCTCGTTCAATATTTATGTCTATAATTTGGCTGAGCTCTACAAATATCAACCCCAATACATTTGAATACCAGTACACTTCCAGCAATCATGTATGGAGGCAATCATTTATTTATAATATCTGGGACTCTCAGTGTTTTCTCTGAGCCTCTGAGGCCATATCGAAATAGTATGGCTGGGGAATAGTAATATCTTTGAACATACCTTATTTATATTAGCTTGTGTCTACTATTCAGGGGTATGTTCTCTATGACTGAGGAGCAGAACAGCCATTGTTCAGCAGCGGTATTGTGTTGCATATCTGTTTGCAATTCTTCGTGACACTTGGCATCCCCTGGGGCTTCAATATGTATTAGTGGGGAATAATGAATTTAGGACCTGGACTGTGGATTAGATGCATCAGGTTAACAAGTGAATCAGTCTCTTTGAGAGAGCTACTGACGATGCTCCTAAGAGCACAATTCTGTAATAAAGGCGCAAATCAAAAGGAAAAGGAAATTTGTGTTCTGCTTTAGGAACTGGCCTAAGGTCATTAATATATTTTCAGTAAACAAGTAGCACTCAAGGTGGCTATCTGACGTCTTTCCAGATGTTCTCCCAGTCGCTTTTCCAAGCAAAGAGGACGTCGAGCATACCAATCTCCTCACATAATAAGAGTGTACATCAGTCTTTCCTGTTCTCGCTAAAGCAGCCATCTCCAAGCATGCACTGTGCAGCCTCTTGGATCAATAGTCTTTCTAGTGGATGAGTTCAACGTTGTAACTTCAAGGGATACTGGCCTGCAGCTTCCCTTCATAGGCACAGAAGCAGGGGTGGCTCCTCCATTAGGGCAGAGGAGGGTCGCCCCACTAATTGTAATGCCCAAGAGATGAAAATAAATGGAAATACAGGCGATGTATTACCATTTTATTTTTCAATAACCCCATCCCGAATTGAGTGTCAGGACAGGGGCGGTGCAGATGCTGACTGGTAGCAGCAGAAAAAGGTCATGGGCAAGGCACTTATGTTTAAAGTGCGCATGTCCCTTTGGCTGGCTGACTTGTGATGGCCAGCCAGACGTGCACTTTAAACCTCTCAGCCCAGATGTCTTGAACAGCTCGGTTGGGACTGAGCAAAGGCCTCCAGTGCGCTTTGGAGGGAAACTATTCAAGGAGAGCTTGAACGAAACTAGCACCACGACGGCGTCATTACTACGCCCGTCTTTATGCCGAATCATTTAATACAATGAATAGCACTTCAACACATGGCACTATGATGCTAGGGAAGGGGAGGTTTTAGAGCTAAGGGTGTTGGGATGGATTTCAACCTGTTGCCGGACTTAGGACTCAGAGTTGGAGCAGTTTTAGGCCTAAACTAGCTGGGAAAGAGGCAGATTTAGGATTAAGAGTGTGGGAAAGGGTTGTACTGTGTTGCTGAATTTAGGGCTCAGTGCAGGGGAAGGGGCAGTTGTAGGATGATTGTTTTAGTTAGCCACAGAACGAAAGGTGGCTGTGATACGTAGGCTCAAATATGTATGTTAGAGAAGCGAAGCACTCTGTCATGTAGAGTGCGAATACAAGAACGCTTGTCTCAAGGCAAAGAGAGACTCGAGTGCTCGGTTAAAACAAGTCACCAAAGAAACGGCTGAAAGGTTCTCAAACATTGGAAAAACAAATGAATGTTACACTGCCAGCAAACGTTTAATTGGTGAAAAAAATTTAGGCATAGGCAGGGAGAAATAACAATATGCAGCCACGGCAGTACATCAGGAGCAAAGAAGTCCAATAGCGGCAATAATCTTACAAGTTGTTAAGAACTAAGGGGCAGATTTACAAGGTCTGGCGCGCATCTCTGCAAATCAGCAGGGATGCGCCAGAACACTTGCGACCCGCAAAACCACCCGTGCGCCACCACTGATGCGCCACATTTACAAAGCGGTGCGCCGTTGCGCATGGATGGGCAGATGCGTGTCGCATCCCCCGGCGGAAATGCGGCGCATTGCTGGAGTCGCGTCGCAAGCGCGACGCGGCTCCAGCAAGGCTCGGGCGTGCCCTATTCCTAACATGCTGCATCAATCCTTACACCTGCTTCAAGCAGGCACAGGGTTTTGACGCAGCATGGCCGTAAAAGCGACTCAGTGACTGCGTCACTTTTACGAGGCGTACCTACGAGGGATTGTCCACCCTGCGCTGGAACGCCCACATGAAACCTGACGCAGGTTTCATGTGGCGCAGGGGTTTACAACGTGACGCATCTCCCTAGATGCGTCACGTTGTAAATACAGTGCAACATGGCGCATGATTTACGCCGCCGCTGCGTGAAAGAAGTGAAGCAACGGCGGTGTATTTGTGTCACAAGGGGCTTGTAAATCTGCCCCTAAATTTTCTTCGAGCGTCTCTGTCCCGACCGCATACACAGGAATTGGGAGAACATCTGGAGCAGTGAACAGGAAAACAACTTCAAAATCACCTCATTGGTTCCCACAAACAGCCAATTAGTTACCTCGAATCCCGCAAACCCCCAATCCACTGAAACCCCATTCATACTGACTCACAGCTCAACTTGTGTTGGCTTAACAATATTTTAAACACTCATTTTCATTTGGTGTTAAAATGGCAATCGCTGAAAAAGTAGGCATTGCAATGCTGTTCACTGATACTGTTCTTTAAATGATTTCCTATGTGATGGCGTGATATTGATATTCGATGTAGAAACTGGCGTGGTAAAGCCAGTGTCGTTGTTTCGCATGTGTTGTAAAAGCCTTTGCTGTAAATGCTTTTGTTGTTGCATCATACATCCCTCTGTGGAGCACTGAGAGATTGTGCTACATCCAATCCTGGTGCTTCTGTCATGCTGCATGAGAGCAGCACATTGGATTGGTTATGAGACTTGCTTGGGGCATGCGCTGGAGAAGTGAAGGACATTGGACGGTAGCATGGGCGTGGCACATGGTTAATTTTCTTTTCTTTTTTTAATGTTTTGATATTAATGTTTTGAATGTATTTATTTGCTGACATTACTGTTTTAAAGTTAAAATAATATAATGCATGTCTGCGATTTTGTTGATGTAATTTGCCCGCATGCACCGTCACCCACCTCCCGTTTGCCCACCCTACCAACCCCGTAGGTGGCAGCCGCCACGGTACAGATGTGGTAGCTGCATAGGGCTGTGTATCCAAAAATGGACAAAGTGGCTCTGTGCTCCATTATAATTAAGCTTACAGCCTAGGTCAAGTAAAGCCCCTCTCATAAGATAGATATAGTGTTGACCACCGCATTCTTGGCAGCTCTTCTGCCCACGCAAGTTTAATCATCAACCTTTATGCCATAGGAAAAAATATTTTAGGTAGGGCAATGGGTATGTTAACAAACAGAAAAAGAAGCCTCGGCAGGATCACTGTTATCAAACCCCCTCCAGGCGGCGAGTCTCCCCTCCCCGCTTCCCCCCTCGTACCATCCAGCTGTGCTCTGCTACCTCAAATCACCACTGACAACTTTTGTTGGGTGCCTGAAAAGGTCGCAGTTTATTTGCATAATAACACTTTATACATTTGTATCACATTGTTCATGGTTATGTACATGTTGTGTTATTATTCTTGACCCAGCTTTATCAATCACCTGGGAGGGGAGGGAACCCTTTTTGTGTTTCCTGCTTCCGGGTCTAGGCTTCAGCTTGCTACCGATTAGGCGGGTCTCTGTTTGGACCTGTCTGGGCCGCAAGTGCCGTCCCGCTCGCCCTGTGCCCTTTCGTGGGCCCTCCCTTCTCCCAGAGGCCCCTGCCGCCTGGCATCCCAAGGGCCTTTCTTGCGTATCTACTCTAATTTCTTGCGACTGGGTCCTTTGCTTTTGTCTCCTTCTGAGCCCCTACCGTGAGGCATCCCAAGGGTCATGGGGAGAGCATTGTCTCTAGTCTTTGCTGGCGGCGTGCCGCCCTTTTGGCTCCCTCAGTGCCCCTGCCGTGCGGCATCCCCAAGGCACTGCGAGAGCCTCCCATCTATCTTCTAATGGGTTTTCCCCTTTTGTTTGTTAATTTAGTCCGTCTAGCTCCGCTACCCTCCACCTTGCAGCTGCGACGCCCGACTCTTAGGTGTGGGTGGGTGGGATTCTTCTTTCTTTGTCCTTGGCCCGGGGGGAGATTTGTGATTCCACTGGACCCTGTGTCCCCCTTTTATTCCCACCCCTGGCCCCTGTGCTCGCCCCCTGATTGGGGGGGCTTGCTCGCGCCATCGGGGGCCAATCCTGGCCCCCGTCGGCCTAGCCCTTATGTAAATGCAGGAAGGGGGTGGACGGGGGAGGGGCGCCGCCCCCGGACGGCGTTTTGCCCGGGCCTCTAATGGGTCCGGCTTTGCCTACCCGGCCCGGGTTCTAACCCCCTCCAGGCGGCGAGTCTCCCCTCCCCGCTTCCCCCCTCGTACCATCCAGCTGTGCTCTGCTACCTCAAATCACCACTGACAACTTTTGTTGGGTGCCTGAAAAGGTCGCAGTTTATTCGCATAATAACACTTTATACATTTGTATCACATTGTTCATGGTTATGTACATGTTGTGTTATTATTCTTGACCCAGCTTTATCAATCACCTGGGAGGGGAGGGAACCCTTTTTGTGTTTCCTGCTTCCGGGTCTAGGCTTCAGCTTGCTACCGATTAGGCGGGTCTCCGTTTGGACCTGTCTGGGCCGCAAGTGCCGTCCCGCTCGCCCTGTGCCCTTTCGTGGGCCCTCCCTTCTCCCAGAGGCCCCTGCCGCCTGGCATCCCAAAGGCCTTTCTTGCGTATCTACTCTAATTTCTTGCGACTGGGTCCTTTGCTTTTGTCTCCTTCTGAGCCCCTGCCGTGAGGCATCCCAAGGGTCATGGGGAGAGCATTGTCTCTAGTCTTTGCTGGCGGCGTGCCGCCCTTTTGGCTCCCTCAGTGCCCCTGCCGTGCGGCATCCCCAAGGCACTGCGAGAGCCTCCCATCTATCTTCTAATGGGTTTTCCCCTTTCGTTTGTTAATTTAGTCCGTCTAGCTCCGCCACGCTCCCTATGGTTTCTCGATCAGAGGGAGCTCCCCCCCAACTGACTCCTACCTTGCCTGACTGTCATAGGAAACCCCTCTGCTCCAGTACCCCTACAATATTCAGCAGAAACATATCCATCCCCACCCCTGTGAGGTGAACTCCGTCCTCCCTGTGATACCCCGGGGATCTTAAGTTTATGAACCCATGTCGTACGAAACCCCAGCCATTTGCCTTGCATACCTTTGCCATAGTAATATTGAGTTTCCTCCTAGACTTTTCCACAGTTCCCAGGTCAATTGCCCCCCGCCAGGCGTTCCGCACTATGATTTCAGAAAAAATTATGTCTGTGGGGCGTACCATGCGTGCTACTGCCGTGAGGCCCTTCTGCATGTCTTCTAGGAGTGCCTTCCGCCCCATTGCTGCCAAGTCATTCCCGCACAAGTGGACCACCACTGCGTCTGGCTTGCTGCCCCGCTGTAATGCATCCCGCACCACGGACAGCAGATGTCCCCATCTCATCCCGGGGCGCCCCCACCATTCTATGTCGGTGTCCCGTAGCCATATTCCGCCAATGTCCCGTCTGGCCGCTGCCCACCGCTGTGCCCGCGTAATGTAAGAGTGCCCCACGATCCACACCTTCCTTTGTCTAGCGTTCGGATCTGGAAGAGAGGGGTGGGGTGGTCTCAGTATATTGATGGGCGTATGTACCGCTTGTAGGCGCCGGATGCCCAACGCCCTATCCCCTTATTTACACCCCCGCCCATGCCCAGCTCAGCCGCCGTGGTAGCCGCCCCAATTCTAAATGAGTGCGACCCATATTCCCGCGCAGGGAGACCCAGGGCTTCTAAAGTCTTCCTCATTACCGCTATAAACTGAAAACGGCTGAGGAAAGACCCATCTCTGTGCTGAAATAGCGGCCCCTTCCTCCCCTGCTTGCTCTCTAGATGCCCTCTTTGTAGACACACTGGTCAATGCTCTGCGTCGTTCGTGCATTGCAATCTGGTCCATACTCCCTTGCCCGTCTGGTCCGTCTTGGACCTCCTTAGCAGTATGTCCATGTGGCTGTTCTGCATGTCCACCCCCTTTCTCTGTATGCATGCTGCTCCCGCGTCCACCACTGAAGGGGCTACCAACTCGCTGACCCTGTATGCCCCGAAGAATGCCACTGCAAACGCTGCCCGGAATAATGAGACTTCATGCCTCGAGGAGCAGATCCCGGCCAGGGCCTCCAGCATCGCCTGAAGTAATTTGAAGTGGATGGGGCGCCTCGCATCCTGCGGTGCCCGCTGTAACCTACCCCACCCTTTCCGACATTCAAACGCCCTTGTTTGGTCGTCGCGCCCTGCCATTTTTGTGTAATATGCTACTGCACTTAAATGTGCTTGCGCACAGGTTTTTGACTTCCCTTCCTTGAAGGCCCAGTCGATGACTTCTAGGATTTCCCTTTTCCTGGCCCATTGTCCCCTCTTTAGTCCTGCTTTGGCCCTGAAAGTTTCCCAGCACTTCCTGTAATGGCTGTTGGTCTTTGGGGCCAGTGCATTATCCAGTAACCATCTCAAACCGCTTCCACCCATGCCCACGCTTCCTCCGGCATCGGGGTCATCCTTCTGTCTGCGCCCGGGGCCAGCTTCCTGAATTTTTCCCACTGAAGACGAGAAATAGCATCCGCCACTAAGTTTTCCACACCCGGAATGTGCCTGGCCCTCAGTGCAATGTTGCCTTTCAATTGGCAGCCCACTAGCTTCCTCAGAAGGGTCGCTACGGCTGGGCATCGCGCCACTCCTGTGTTGATTGCCTGCACCACTGCGTGGTTGTCCGACCACAGTGTGATCTGCCTATTTGCTAGTTGGGGGGCCCAGATGTGGAAGGCTACCACTATGGGGAAAAGCTCTAGCAGTGATATGTTTGCGGTTAGCCCGGATGCGTGCCAGGCCTCCGGCCATGCCCCTGCCGACCACGCCGCCCCCAGTAGAGCCCCGAAGCCGTACCCCCCGCTGCGTCAGTGTAGAGTTCCAACTCGCTGGCCAGGACCCAGGGGGCCCGCCAGATTAGGGTGCCGTTAAAATCTGTCAGAAAACTCTCCCATTGGACCAGGTCGTCCCTCACTCCCTGTGTGATGCGAACCCTGTGATGCCTCTGTGTCAAGCCCCTCGTAAGCCAGGCTAGCCGCCTGGCGAATGCGCGCCCTGCGGGAATTACCCTCACGGCAAAGTTCAGTTTCCCCGGTAGCTGTTGTAACTCACCCAGCGTCGCCTTCTTTTGTTGTCTCAACCTACGTATGTCGCTAAGCATGTGCGCTACCTTCTCGGTTGGCAGCTTGCATGTCTCTGCCACTGAGTCCAGCTCTATTCCCAAGAATGTCAGTTTCGTTGTGGGACCCTCGGTTTTCTCGTGAGCTAACGGGATGCCTAGTTCCTGTGTCAACGCCCTGAAATTACTGAGGAGATTGGCACAGTCCTCCGTGTCTGCCCTACCCACAAACAAGAAGTCATCCAGGTAGTGGACACGCCCCCCTCTCGGTGTCCGCTGTCCCAGCTCCCACTCCAAGAAACTGCTAAAAGCCTCGAAATGCGCACATGAGATTGAGCAGCCCATGGGGAGGCACCTATCGTAGTAGTAGCCCCCATCCAGTCTAAAACCCAACAAATGGTAGCTGTCTGGGTGCACTGGCAGCAGTCTGAATGCTGATTCTACATCTGACTTGGCCATTAGGGCCCCCGCCCCCTCCTGTCTAACCAGGTCCACTGCATCGTTAACTGATGCATAGGCCACAGAGCATGCTCCCTGCTCCAGCCAGTCGTTGACTGACTCCCCCTCCGGGTATGAAAGGTGGTGAATCAAACGGAATTTGCCTGTCTCTTTCTTGGGGACTAAGCCCAGCGGGGATATCACCATGTCCTCTAGCGGTGGGGTGGGGAAAGAACCCGCCACCCGGCCCAACCTAACTTCCTTTTCCACCTTTTGTTTTGCTACCTCGGGGTTGTCTTTGACTGACTTCAAATTACTGCTCTCCCGTGCACCATTGGGGCCATTGTATGGGATAGGGAAACCCTGCATAAACCCCTCCGCCAATAATTTCCTGTCTGCTGTTTTGTGGTACTTGTGTAACAGGTGCAATAGTCTGCCTGCTTTTATGGGTGTTGGGAGCACCTGTCCTCCGCCCCCTTCCCCCCGACCCCTCCTGACGGGGCCCGCTTCTCATTTCTTTGGGCCTGCCTTAGGTTTCTCTGCCGCTTGCCCTGTGGTTCGCCGGCATCGTATCGAATGGTGGTTCCCCCCACATGACCCGCATGCATGCTTGAACTTGCATGCCGCCCCCCACTTACACTCGTCCTTGTCAAACTTCCAGCACGCCTTGCTGGATTTTGTGGCTGGTTGGCCCCTCCCCTTGGGATCTTTTCCGTGCCCTTCAAACTTGCCCTTACTCCCGTAGGGACGAAAATTATTCTCTTTTGCGCCAACCCCTTCCCTGGCTGCAACCATGTGCTTGGAATAGCCTTCCATGTCCTGGCAGTCCCAGCCTATTGTTGGCCACACCTGCATTTTTTCCCTGAAACCCTCATCATACTGCAGCCATGCATCCCCCTGGAACTGCTGCTGCGCCTCGTGCACCTTCTGCTCATACAGGATCAGTGATGCTGCACTCTGCGGGAATTTCTCAATAAAAATGCACGCTAGTGTCCTAAAGGCTTTTAACCAGTTTTCTATATTTCTATCCACCCTGGGTTTCCTGGGGCCCCTCCTGTCCTCGTCCTTCTTGTCTTGTGTGGTGAGATCTAAGCCTGCCTGCCTCACTTCGAGCAGGGAAAATATGTCTATAAATTCCTTCCTCCAGATTCTCTCCTTTATTGGGAGTGGTATTAGGTTGGCCAGACCCAGTAACCTTGTTGTTGTGGGAGGGTCGCTTGGGGATGGGCGCATGTACTCGCTCGCTGGCTTGCCCTCGCCTGCCCCAGGTGTAGCTGAGCCCTCCCCCGCCATGGCCCCTGCGCGCTCCTGTTGCGCTGGCTCCGCACCTGTTCCCTCGCCCTGGCTGCACCCCGTAGGCTCCTTGTCCGCCATCCTGGCTGCTTGTACCCCTGTGTTGGCTGCTCCGTCTACCGCAAGGCTCCTTGTCGGGCCCCCTGTGGCCCAAGGTGCATTTCCCGGGAATGGGACCCCTCTTCCTGGCCATTGCCACCAGGGTAACCATGGTGGGGGTTGCATTGCCCCCTCTGGCCAGGCCTCCCCCTGGAAGCTCATTCCCCCTTGGCCTGCGCCTGTTTGCCAGGGGGATTGCGTGTGCCACGGCCCCCGTACTGTCGTGTTGTGTTCTATACCTGTGTCAGCCTGTAGCCCCCCTCTGTTCTGTGGGCCCAGCCCCCCTTTTCGCCCTCGTGCGCTGCATGGTAGTCCATGCTTACCCAAGGTGCTCTTCTTGGGTCCTTCATGAGGGGCCGCCGTGCTGGCTACAGACCCCTCGCCCTCGCTGCCATCGTCCGAATCCGAGCTGCACACCTGTTCTGCCGTCGTTTGGGTCTTTCTCCTGGACGCCTGGGGAGGGGTTCCCCCGTCACTTGTACTGGCTCTGCTCCTGCGGGGGGCCGCCGTTTTGGCTGCAGACCCCCCCCTTTTTTGCTTTCTTTGGTGGTGGCGGCGGTGGCGAAGCCTGACCTAGCCGTTTCCCTTTCCCGGGGGGGCCTTCCTTGATTTGCTGGTCCATCCAGCTCCGGCCCTTTAGCGCCACCAGCGCCCTTGCCTGTTCCAGCATGTCCAGCAGATCCTCATCCAGATCGTCCTCCTTGCGCTTCCTCGGGTCTGTCTTCTTTGTGGCTGGCTTTTCTTGTAGATCCCTGAAGCGGGCCGGGGGCTGCTTCTTCATTCCTGTTGCCCCTTTCCTGCTTGCCAGCCTCCGTATAACTTTTCGCCCTCTTTCGCGCTGGGCAGCTCACTTCCAAAGTTCCCTTTATCCCAAAGACCGAGTACTGCCCCTTTAAGAGGGCGCGCCCTTCTCTAGCGCGCTCCCCTCACCTGGGCGGAAGTGCCGAAGGCGGAGCCGATAGTGTCCCAACGTGAGGGTGGGAAGCTGCTGGCGCGAACCCTGTCTGTCCGAGGGCTCAGGACACCGCTCAAGCCCGTGGGGCAGCTGGGGATGTTGGGGGATAATGGGCAAATCGAGGCTGTTGCTGTTACTGCCTCCGTTGCCTCCCGGGCTCCTTTAGTGTGAAAATGCCGGCCGCTGTGTCATCCCCTGGGAACCCGCAGTCGCCGTCGCCACGTGTGCCTCTCCCTGCTGCCTGCAACGGAGGTGGCCCCGCTCCTCCGCCTTCCTGGTACTGCTCCATCCCGTGGCACTTGGCGGCAGGAACGTTGCTCCGCTGCTGAAAAAAGGCGAGGGCGGCGTTGTGAGGCGGCGCTGGGAAGTCGATGCCTGGTCTCCCCCTGAGCGTCCGCCGCCCACGATCGCTCTCTTGCTCCCGAAGCTGCTGTCCCTTGGCAAGCGTGGGTTGGGTCGTCGCTGGAGCCTCCGATTTCTCGACGCGCTAGGATTTTGGCGCCAAACTCCGATGGTCGCCGCCGGTCGCCTCCAGGTAAGCCCACGTCTTCTTTCTTTGTCCTTGGCCCGGGGGGGATTTGTGATTCCACTGGACCCTGTGTCCCACTTTTATTCCCCCCCCTGGCCCCTGTGCTCGCCCCCTGATTGGGGGGGGGCTTGCTCGCGCCATCGGGGGCCAATCCTGGCCCCCGTCGGCCTAGCCCTTATGTAAATGCAGGAAGGGGGTGGACGGGGGAGGGGCGCCGCCCCCGGACGGCGTTTTGCCCGGGCCTCTAATGGGTCCGGCTTTGCCTACCCGGCCCGGGTTCTTTATGGCTGTTCTGTCAGTTAAAAGCAGATGCAGCCTAATCCATCCATTAATATTTTCCGATAGTCTATTCACTGCAGTCCCAAAATTATTTAAAGTGACTTTTGCTGAATCAGTGTTACTCTCATTCCCAGATATTGCACCGCTCCATCTCAACGGAAATTCCATTGTTCATTTCTAGAAAAATGAGACTTGTCCTGATTAACACTCAGGCCCGTGTCCACAGAAAAGCACAATTGTATTCCGTATTGGAGATAGTATCACTCAGGGATTCCTAACGTAAAGCAGCATATCCTCCTCATATGCGGACAATACTCAGGAGTCTCCAGGCCTCAGCTGCATGGTGCTCCCTGAATGTGCATGCTAGTCGTTCCAAGTAGTGGTGAGAGAGGACCCCCCTGCCAGGTTCTTCTGGATAGGTTCAGATATAACACTATTCACACATATTTGATTTTGGCTACGGGATTGTTGTTTAATATCCAAATCAGTTTTAAAAGAATACATCTCCAACTACAATGTTGGCCACTATAATGAACACGAAGTCCTATCAGACTTAAAATAAAAAAATGCTTTTTGAGCATCTAAAAAATTGAATAAAACCAGGATCAAGTTAACGGCACCAAGGAAAGTTCTTAAACGGAGTACATTTGATCTCCCTGGCAGAAACCCTGCCCACTCTGGTAAGACCAATCCAGGCATCAATGGGCAGTAGCCAGTATCTTTCCAAATATTTGTGTGTCAATATAGAGCAATGACAGAAGCCGGTATGACGAACACCGGTCAGCTGGCTTGCCTAGTTAGAGTATTGTGACAAGCCACCCAGTCTGTGAGACAACTTTAAATAAAGTCTTTATACGAGGTTTAAGCTTCAGCTGAATTTATTCATAACATTTTGTGGTGAGCCCGTCTGTGCCAGGAACCCTGCCACCCAGCATATGTCTGACAGTGTATGCTATTTCAGTTGGCATTGGAGAGGAAACTAATATTTCGCTATTCTCAGGAGCCAGGCCATTTTCATTTTTTTATGTAATTGTTGACTTCCTGTGAGGAATGGACTGTACAAGACATGTATAGTTCTCCATAGTAAAGCCTGAATCTCTCTGCGATGTGCTCCAAGTGATAGATGGCTCAGTCCCTCTCCGATTGCACATTAGTTACTATTCCATCAGTATGTTTAGGTCGTAGTAGGGATGCCAAAGTTGCCCTTAGTCTTTCCCTCTCCCAGTAAACGCTGTCTTCTGCATATTTTCCCATGTGCTTGACTGTTCTGACTGCAGTTCATGAAATTGGCACAGTTTCATTCAGATCTCCCCGAGTGCATTTTTATCACTCTCAATTCATATGAACGTTTTAGATCAGCTACATCCTCCCCAAGGGCGAAAGACTGCCATGTAGTGATTTGAGGACACCTGCCTTCTTGGCTCTGTTCATACTGTAAACACCTTTAAGGTTTTCCAGACTGTCTTGAAGCTTTTAACCAAGCCTATATAATGCTTAACAAATTTTGTGATGTGGGTGGCTACACAGAAAATGGAACCTAGTAGGGATTCAGATGGAAACCTCAATGAGAAGGTGGTGGAATGTTTATTTAGAATAGCTAGATCTACAATCACAGGCGAGTGATCAGAGTGAAACATGCCAGATGTGCTCATGACTGTACCCAGGGCACAATGTCTCTAGAGAATAGCCAATAGTCAATTGTGGTATGCAGTTTATGTACTATTGAGTAAAACGTAAACTGTGTACTCCTAGGACTTCTGTGTTCCCACATATCTACTAATTGCTTATGATGCACAATGCTGGACATAGCATGTGCCACAGTAGATTGTCATCTAATGGGGAGGGCAGCTGATCCGTCTCTCACTGGGTCTAGTACACAGTTAAGGTCTCCTTCCCAGATCTGCATGAAACATTGACATCAGGCCACTCTTTGTTGTATAGTGTGGAAAAATTGGGGATTTTCATAATGTTGGCCATAGATGCATACAAGCACCACACTCAGCCATTCAATAAGACGTCTGCCAAAGGCATATCTGCCATTGATGTCGGCAATAGTTTCTTGTGCCTTGATTCCACTTCCTCTTCTGATGCACAATGAGCCTCCACAAGCAAGAGAGCTAAAAATAAAAACCACACATAGAATTCTCCCTTCGATTTATATTCTAATACTAAATTATGATTAAGAGTGAGATACTGTAGTGTAGTTCCTATTTCCCTTATAGGCTCTGCGCATTGGAATAATATACACTATAGTTCTGTGCATAGGACTGAGGTCAGTATGCTCCTATCGAGTATATTAAACTTAATTACTTGTGTGCCAGCTAACTCAGAGGTCACTAGAAACTTCTCGAATGAACAGGAAGGGATTAGTTTCTGACAACCGCATAAACACGACAACTTTGTGTCCTTTCAGAATTGGAACGTGTTTCAAAATCGTGGAAACAATAGATAACAGTTTCACGCAGTTAATCGTGCATGCTTAGTTTCTTCAGAGTTACACAGAAAATAGGAATGCGGGCGTTTTCAATAAAAAAGGATTTATTGAACAGTCTTAGTTCTTGTGTAAGAGATATGAGTTGTCACGATCATTAGACAGTAAGCAAGATATAATATGCACAGCGTCAGCAGTAAGAAGAAGTAAAACTGCAACAGCATTGTCTTTTAGCTATGACATATATCTATATACATAAACATAAATACACAAGCTAAAAGTGGATACTCATCTGGTGCTTCTAAATAAATCTACCCCAGTGTACCTAACTTGAATGTAGTGCGAGGTAGGAAGTAGGTGCTGATTTAAGCTATAGTTAGTCTGAGCTTAAGTTAGTATTTTATATGAGATGCCAATAGTTTCCTTAGATTCTAGTCAGCTCCATACCTTAGAATGAGAGAGGTGGGAATCTCTTTCCAGATCGCGAACTCTAACACCCCACAAGGGGAGTTGGAACACTGGAAGCTGGAATCTCTTTGTGCAGGGAAAACAGCATCTGTTCAGTGCGTCAGACGGGGACTCGAACTCCTTCAGGACTTGCCGTGGTGAGCCATATAGCGGAGCTGTGCCACGCCGTGAATTGCCAGGGCAAGTGAAGGTATATTTATACCCGGAAGGTGTCTAGGAATGCTAGCATTGACGTAAAGTCTGGCAGAGGAAGACGTCATGGATGAACCCCTCAGGAATAGTAGTTCATGCATAATAGATTAGTTCTTGGAGAAATCAATAATCCCAGCAGGGAAAATCCCAACGGCTTAAGGGTCTGGTTTCTAAGAACTCGTTGTGACGTGGGATGGACGGATGTAGGTGACCATGCCTGTATTTGGATCTGCATGGCCAATGCCTAAATAAGGACTGGAATATTATGCCTAAATAAGGACATGTCGAATTGTGGCTATATAAGGACATGATTCAATAGATCTATATACGGGTATCTAAAGCGACACACAACACCCACTCCACTTTCGATAGAACGACATTACTAAATGCTAAACATGATAAATATGTAAAAATAGAGTATCCCATGATTCACTAAAAACATATCTAAAAGCATTAAAACCGTCTTCTAAAAACAGTGGCTACGCATTAAAGGGCAATAGTGCTGTACATAATTAAAGCAAGTCTCATTCTAAGCAAAACATATTACATCGATCGCTAAATGAATGAGCACAAGTATATACAAATATACATACAATGAAATGGTTCAATGGTACAGAAAGGAAAAACAAACCATTTCATGTCATGATTACATCGGTGTTAAAAAATATAAGATGACAGCGTGTCCCTGGAAGTGTTCAAGGAAATCTATTATCTATGAATAGTTCTACTATAAGCAGAGTCCATGAGCCAAAAAAAAACACCAAAAAAAACCCAATAAAGCTAAAAAATGAAAAGTTCCAGGCTTTGTCGTTTGTTTCTAGAAAAATGAAGGCTAAATTCAGTGATTGTCTGGTACAATTTGAGCCAATTCAAAAGTTAGTGGAAGGTGTCAGAGAGAACATGTGACTGATATTTTATAAATAATTGTGTCCTCATACCTGCACCATAAAAATATTCCCTCACTTCGCCCTTGGCGATACCTCATCACAGTAGGGACATACCCGGGCGCCATCTTTGTTCGCGCTCTAGCGGCCTACGGTATTTAAACGGGAGGAAAGCAGCGCGCAGTATCTTAGAGACGCTAACCATCTAACGTGACTGCAGAAAGACTCGCTGAAAGGGGCAGAAGTACGTGCATTTAACTGGGGGGTGTTGACTCCAGTGTACAGTTAGCTTGGCGACAATCTTTTAAAAATTTAATAAAAGGAAATTTTGTGACTGATATTTTATAAATAATTGTGTCCTCATACCTGCACCATAAAAATATTCCCTCACTTCGCCCTTGGCGATACCTCATCACAGTAGGGACATACCCGGGCGCCATCTTTGTTCGCGCTCTAGCGGCCTACGGTATTTAAATGAGAGGAACGCAAGCGCGCAGCGCACGCGCGCAGCGGGCGCGCCGGAGGCGCGCCAGAGGCAAGCCCGTCTGCGCCCGTCCGCGCGCCGGCCGTGCCTAGTGCCACTAACGCTGCCCTAAAGGGATCAGGTAGGCGTTGTTATTCTCGAGACACCCTCCTTAAACTGGGCCACAGGCAAAAAAAGGAATTCCAGTATGTTTTGTCTTGTGGATTGATTAACAGCAGATCTCTCGTGAAACATCACCAAGATATCTATAATCTGCTGGAAGACCTTAACTTGGATTTGCTGTCCATAACCGAAACATGGCTGAACCCGAACTCCAGTGTGGAACTAGGATTGGCATGTCCTGCAGGCTATAAGATTCTTCACAAGCCTCGTTTAACGGGGAAAGGAGGCGAGGTAGGACTTATCTTTAAGCAGAAGTGGGATTGTGCCCTATTCTCTATCAACGATATAGTGGGCTATGAAATCATGGGTTTCACCCTTCAGGAGGCCAAAGGGAGAATGCTGACAGGGCTGGTCTGTTACAGACCCCCTGGCTCGGATGTTAACCATCAGGCACTACTGGACACTATTGTCGCCTTGGCAGCTACTCACTCTAGACTGCTGATCCTGGGGGATTTTAATTTGTGGGGAACGGGAAGCCTTGGAAGCTATTTGCAAACCCTAAACCACACTTGCGAGAATTGTGGCCTTCATCAACTTATTCAACAAGCTACGCACCAGGGAGGTCACACGCTCGACTTGGTGTTTGCAAATGCATTGGAGACAGAGATACTCAGTATTTCCCCTCTAAATTGGACAGACCACTTCCTAATTCAATTTAGGTTATCTTTACGTGAAGGAAACCTAGTAGTAAATAAAGCTGCGAATTTCAGGTGGGGAAGGGACTGGGCCAAGCTCCTGGGGAAGGATAATGTCCAACTCCTTTCCAAATGGGATTGGTTCGACCCAGGAAAGACACCTGGAGAGAACTATACCAGCTATAGTAACTCCATCCATCTAATACTGGAGGATCTCATTCCAAAAAAAAAGCTTCGCATGCGCAATACTCCATCAGCCCCATGGTTCAGTGAGGAGCTCAAGGCACTACGATTAGTGCGTCATCAGGCAGAAAGAAGCTGGCGCCGACGGTATCTGGATACAGATAAAAAAGAGCTAAAAATAATTCAACATCAATATAAAAGGGCTATTAGGGAGACCAAGTCCCAATTCTTTGCCAATTCCATTCTGCAGGCATCCAACGGAACCAGGGCTTTATTTAACATCGTGAAAGATCTTAGCAATCCAGGCTGTCTGGCTAGTACTGTCCAACCCTCACAAAACCTATGCAATGAAATTGCCACCTTCTTCATTGACAAGGTTAATAACATCGTAAGCGGGTTTGATCAAGATGGTCCTGAGACCTCCCCGATGTTAGAAGTCACCAGGAAGGTTCCCTCCCTGAGCAGGTTGCAACCTCCTACGGAGGAAATCTTCATCAACATTGCGCGGGAGATCTCGTCCGGGTCACCTCTTGACCCCCTTCCACATAAGATCTGGAAGGAACCTGGCCTTAACCTACTCCCTGAATTGTGGCATATCTGCTGCCAATCATTGACGGAGGGTACCGTACCTAGTGTCTGGAAGCAGGCGATGGTCACCCCGCTATTAAAAAAACCCTCGTTGGATCCCTCACTGCCAGCCAATTTCCGCCCAATATCCCTTTTACCTTTTCCAGTCAAAATTCTGGAGAAATTGGTCAGTAAATCCTTGTCCAATTTCCTGGAAGAACATCAGCTCCTGGATAGAGACCAATTTGGCTTTAGACCAGGGCATGGAACAGAGACCGCGTTGGTGACCGTTTTGGACAAACTTCGAATGCGGGCCGACGGCGGCAGCTCCTCAGTTTTGGTGCTGCTGGACATGTCGGCCGCTTTCGACACGGTTAGCCACTCGGTGCTACTTGCAAGACTGGAAGGACTAGGGATCACGGGCGGGGCTCTGAAATGGCTGAAGTCCTATCTATCTAATCGTCAACAGGCAGTGACCCTGACACCTTTCGTCTCTCCTTGGCTCCCGGTTCACCATGGAGTACCTCAGGGCTCAGCCATCAGCCCAATCCTCTTCAATGCATACTTGGGACCTCTGATCCCCCTGATAAAATCTCATGGGATCAAGGTAGTTAATTATGCGGACGATATACAACTGATGTTCCCCCTGGAAGGAGAGCAGGCAGTCTCCTTAAACTCGTTCCAGGTTTGCATGAGGAAGGTCTCTGATTGGCTGAAGCTCAATTCGCTCCAGTTGAATGCCGGGAAAACGGAGCTCTTACACTGCGGTGCAGCTAAAATGTCAAAATTTCCTCTGTCCGAGTTTCGACTATGGCCGGAGGACCCTCCCATAACTGCAGTAAAATCAGTCCGCAACTTGGGGGTTATGATGGACAATGACCTCCAGTTGCAATCCCAGGCCAATAATACTATTGGTTCCTGTATCGTTTTGCTGAGAGCTCTTCGCCAAATCCTCCCGCTCCTCCCAGATGAGACTAGGTCTCTGGTGGTCCAGAGTGTGATCCTGAGTAGACTGGACTATTGTAATTCTCTGTACTTGGGTGCTCCCCTTTTCATTGTACAGGGATTACAAAGAGTTCAGTCGATGGCAGCAAAACTGGCTCTCAGAAGGCGGCGTGAATCATCTGTCACGCTGGCACTAAAGGACCTCCATTGGCTCCCCGTTAAGAGGAGGATTGAGTTCAAGTCGCTAGTTATGGTTTATAAGGCCTTACACAATCTTGGCCCGCTGCCTCTGCGAGATAGCTTCTCCTGGTACCAACCAACAAGGTCCCTCCGCTCCGCTAGCCAGAGTCTGGCAGTTGTTACTAAAGTAAAGCGTGCTAGGATGGGAGGTAGGGCTTTCAGCACGACGGCAGCTCGTCTGTGGAATCAGATGCCTCTAGAACTGCGCCAGGCTAGTACATTGCTGGGTTTTAGGAGGCTTCTAAAGACCTGGCTCTTTCGTCAGGAATAGTATGGCACAAACTCTGACTCCTGGCTAGCAGTCTCTGTATTGTCCTTTGTTGCTGTGTCTTAGAGCGCCAGGATACCCGTTGGGTGGCAGACTCGCGCGTTACAAGAATTTATACAATACAATACAATACAATACATGTAATCCTCCAATCCTGTAGACAAGAAGTCATCCACCGATATTGGTGACAGGTCAAATACCTCATTTAGCAGATTAACTGCACATAGATGTGGACCATTGTCAGTAGCAGTATTCGATGTTACCTGTGCGCCTGTTGATCTGTCTCGTACCTCAGCAGTAGCATGTCGCGTCTGTGAGATCTCAGTGAATGCCGTCATTAGGATTGGTAGCTGCTGGGGACAACACAGAGCATGGGCCGTCATCGGGTCCAGCAGAGTATCGATATCCATAGGCATTACTGATGGAAGTGTCAAACATATGTCTAGCATGCATTCTTCACCGCAAAGCAGGCAGCGCAGAACAGGTAAGATGCAATCCTGCTAGATTGGTCTGATTGACAGAAACCATGCAGCGTTCAGTTCTCGTAGACGAGGTAAACCCAGTAGTTGTACTATGCGCTCTCGACACCTCCTCTCTAGGAGTACTTTCTCCAAATTGTTGGGAGTGACGCTGGTGGATAGGCTTGCCATAGCGTAGCAGGAGAAACAAAAATAGGAGTCCCGCAATGAGTGCCAAAAGAAGCAGCAGACCACCGAACACCGAGTGTATAAAGTTTGGAATGATTCCAAGGACTGCTTGAAAAGGTGTTAACAGTCCTGAACATATGGTCTTAAATACATGCACAATACCGCTCGTATCAGACATGTTTAAGATATGTTCCAACATTTCCGTGAAATGTGTAATGCAGTTGGTACGTAAAAGAGCCTGAATTTCAGCCAAAGTCCTTGCAATTTGTAGATCATAGGTCTCTTTGGCAGAGGTCAAAGGCACAGTTTTCTGTAAAAGAATGGCTTTCATTCTGCTTAGAGTATCAATTTGTATAGAAGAGATGTTTAGTGAAGGCCATAAAGGCGATTCCCTGACTGTGTCTATTTGGGGGAACAAGACCTGCATACAGCAAGGGACCCTGGAAGTAACCGTTACTAGATATGGGATACCTGTCAACATGCCATAGCAGCTCTGATCATTCAACATGAGGTAACTCCCATTTGAAAGTTGTCCAACCGTTGGATTAATCACAGCGGCTGGTGAATCCAGCAGGTGGCAGGATAAGTTTGAAATGGAGCCGCTACAGGCCCGTGTAAACTAATATCCTGACATATGAGTGAACCGCTCAGTGCATTTTCACAGTGCGTACCGCTAATAAACACTTCACGCCTCTCAATCCAACATCTGTGTGTGTAAGGTAAATCCCAGGATGTCCTGATGTATTCTTTACCCAACCTTTCATATTTGCCCGCTGGTATGTATTTGAGGCAATACTGAAAATGGAAGGTTGTAACAGGCAGAGTTATTTTGCCATGAATTATCCATTCAGTTGCTGGTTTTTCTGCTACTGTAAATGGCATTTTTTTCAGTTTTTCAATGCTCAGCATTGTATACTTAGCTCCCCTTTGTGCCAGTTTGATATGTTTATCAGTGAGATTGTATTCTGAGAACAGAGAAGATGTGTTAATGAAATGCCTAGGCACATACCCTGCACTCAAGTTTTGTAGTGTCCTGCCTAATGACAGAATAGAACGTAATTGAGACTGGCCTTGTTGCAACTGGACCAAATCTTGTTCCACAATGTCTATAGCAGAGGATACAATGTTGCCCAATGAATATATCCTAGATGAGTCGTTAACCCATTGTCGACTACAGCAAGAGTTTTCTCTAAGTTAATACAATCAATTTCTCATATTCTTTCTGCAGCTTCTGCTTGGGTAACCTTCCATATTTCATTATAAGCAGCATAGATACCTCCATATATGAAATGTATTTGACATGGTTTTCTTGGTACTAGCAAGAAATCCCTAAGGTCTGCATCATCTTTAAGTAAAGATAAGTGTTGTTTCACATCCTCTAGTGTAGGTGTCTGCAGCCAGTCAAGGCATAATTTTCCTACACTGTATATTGTTACTACCCCTGGATGCTGTCTTTGGACATAGCTTGGGTCTGGCCTACTGATTGTGAAACCCTGTGTTCTGTTCAGGAATCTTTCTTGACAGTTGTTTGTGTCTATGGGCCAGAGCAACCATTTTTCCCATTCGGAATCTGTTGTGTTGTTTTGTAGAATTTTATGTACGTCAACCTCCCCCTGTGTAGTGCTACCACTGGCAGGTTTAGGTATGGACGGAGTGTTCATGTCTTTGATCTTGGCTAATTCAAGGCAAGACGTTTGTTGGACAGTGTCATTCAAAAACATAATGTGTTGTGGGATGATGCAGGCTCTAAACAAAGCTTCTATCCCCTGCACTTGCCAATCTTTTGTACCCCAGACAGATTTTGTGTCAATAGTTTGTTTCCAAAAATCGAAACCCTGTCTAGACAGTTGCTTTTAACTGACAGAACATCCAGTAAAGGATGCAGAATAAATCTGTTTTGTAGTTGTTAACATATTTTTCTTTCCTGTTTTGTTGACACTTTTATAATAAAACGTTTCTGGGATGGATGTATTGTATTCTGAAAAATATGGAAACTTCTTTTCAAATGTTTTTGAGCTACCCATTGGTGGTGTAGGACAATGCTCCCATTGGTTATACAAAAATACATTTCTAAGAGTTGTAGTTTTATGCAAGAAATGATTACCATAGTGGTTGTAACAAAAACGCTGTGCATAGTCTGTTGAACCCACTAAATATTCATGGTTAGAAAATGCAGCAGACCTTTCTAGAGCAGACATCATGTTTTTAACAGTCTCAAAGTCACAATCATCAGAATAGGTATTAGAGGAAATAAAGTCACTTAATGATATTTTGAATAAGTGTGGAATCTTCACAAGTTCAGACGGACCGAATATATCATAATCCGTTTTGTGCCAAACTATACCATCTTGTATAGGAATGGCTGTGATGTTCACTGCTGACAAGTCTCTTGCTTCATGATGGGATGACTTGTGTGGTTTCAAAAGTAAGTTCACAGTTCTGCTTTCTGTGTCCAAGTGAATATATCTTCCCTCTGTCAACATGCTCAGAATTTTTACCAAAGCAAGCCAAAGTAGAAAGAAGAAAATTCCAGAAATAATCCATAGTTCAATCCATGGTGAAATCAGATAAGTCTTTTTCAAGTGATGAAAAGAGTCTTGTGCTTGTTCTTTCAAAGTCTTTTTTGTTGGCGTTGTTTCCGGTTCGCTGGTGTCCTCAGAAAACGTATCAAAGTTAATGAAATAGCCAGAGGCAGTTTTGTCAATGGTTGGAATTGCTTCAGGATGCATTGAAATCGCTGGCACCAGCTGATCACGTGTTACGTTGGTGTAGACAGGTGTATCAGGACGAACTGTTATTTGGGTTTCAAGAGGAACGAGTTCCATAGCATTGTTGCTTAGTCCTTCATTTTTTACTGCTGGAGTCTCAAAGGTGATGAGTCTTTCAGTTTGAACCTCTTGGAAAGTAGCTAGAGGAGTGTGTCTGCTACTTGGTAGGAGTCCACTTGGCCTACTACTCAGTATTGGCCACATGATGTGGTTTGATGTGGTCGATGGACATAAATCTTTTCTCCTTTTTACCAACAAGGGGCAGCAGAAGTATTGTTCTTGATCAGTGGATTGCTAGGACAGGTACTGGTTGTCTGTAAGAAGGCCCAAATTCCTTCTTATCCACGATCTTTTCTCTGACTAGATCCCCAAGCTTTGGGATCCAGACAGGCCTTCCTGGGATGGCTGGTTTTTCCCAGTGGTGGTTGGCTTCAGGATGACATTGCTTTGTTTCGTTCTTAATTCATTTAAGTCCTGTAAAACAGCCAAATGATCTTTGATATCAAAAGGTTTATTTCCCACCACTGTTCCTGCACATTCTAGAACTGGGACCCACATTCTTGTCCCAAATAGGACCTCATATGGAGTGATTCCCCCTAGAGAACTTCTTGGCATATTGTTTAAAAGAGCGTTGGACCCCATAAAGATGTTTCACCCACCTGTCACCTGTACCTAATACTCTAGCTGTTATAGACCGCTTTATGTCCCGGTTTTTTCTTTCCACAACCAAATTTCCCTCAGGATGGAATGGAGAAGGGTACCGCAATGCAAAGCCTAAACTGGCCATGGCTTCTTTGTAAACTCGAGAGCTAAACACAGGGCCCTGGTCAGAGTGTAGCGTGCCAATTGCGTATGTGCCGATAAAAGCTTGCAAATCTTTTATAACAGTTCGAGCATCAGCTGAGCACTGAGGCCACATCCATAGGAACCATGACTTTGTGTTTTTGGGATCGCATTTGTCCACATGGACTCCTGAACGTAGATAGTCTATTGCTGTCTAACAATGGTGTCTGTACTGGGCAGGCTACTTCGCAGTCTGGTGTCTGGTGGCATTCTGCACTGCGATCTCTATTGCAGTTTATGAAGTTATTGATGAAGATGTGAGTCAGTGTATTCATTCCAGGCCACCAGTACATCTCTTTTAATGCTAGTATTGTTTCAGAGATCCCCTGGTGTGACAGACCCTCTCCCAGATGTGCTTCATAAATCAAAGCTGCTCTGTGTTCCATGTTTGGAATTACCCTATCCCCCACTCCAGGGATTCGAGCAAACGGAACATTGTTCGCATCAATTATGTATGAGTATTTGAGTGGAAACTTTTTAGGTAACGATGCGCTGCTGCCTTTTCTTGAAGCATTGACAGCCAGTAATATCTCACTGTCTTTTTTTTGAACGAGTGATCGCAGCTATGGAAGCCGTTTGCACAGCCCCCTTCACGGCTTCGTCAGCCAATGAATTCCCTGCAATGTGAACGCCATCAAGTTGATGACTCAGTGTGTGTATCACGTGAGTGTTTTGTAGTCCATCTCTCAACTGAACTACTTGTTCCCAAAGCGTCTTATGCTTAATTGTGCCACCTTTTGCATCTTTGAAACCATTTTGAAGCCAATTCTGTAAATATTCATTATATGATTGTACACAGTAAAAGGAATCGCACACTATCAGTGTGGGGAATTCGCGATCCGTATTTTCAAGTGCCAATTTGAATGCTTGTAGTTCAGCTCGCTGAGTTGTACAGCCTCCTAGAGACTGTGTTTTAGTGACCATCGGTCGGAATTTACCATCGCGCATACGACCTTTAACGATCGCGCATGCTGCACTGTAGGCTTGCTTACTCCCGGTAGCGGGTTGTGCTGATCCGTCAGTATAAATTATAAATTCGTACTGGTCAAGAGGGAGAATCTCAGTAGGCAGAGGACATTCATGTTCATATTGCAGGAATGCTTGAGTTTTCAAATAAGGATCAAAAACATATTCAACATCTGTTGCAGCAAGAGAATTAACCCACTGTATCCATCTTGGATGTAAAGCTTTTGCATTCGGAATGCTCGCTTTTGTTACCGCCTCTAAGGCTGGTACCGGAGTCACGACAATAATGCGTTTCCTCTGATCTAGAGCTCTTTCTTTTGCTACAGCGATTTGAACTGCTGTTAGAATTTTTTCTGTTGAAGTGGAAGCGCATTTCCGCTTGTGTGTACAAATGGAATTTGTATGCAATCTGTACTTTTTCACATTCATTAAACGTTAAGTAGGTGAATCCGCATTGACCCGGTATTATTCGGATCACTAAGTTGTGTATATTCATGCGTGTTTGTAAGTGGTTTGTAGCTAACATGTCAGCTTATCTTGAACGATGGATAGTTGTGTGTTCCTGTGTCCAATCTTTTTTATTTGAAATCTTGTTTGATTAATTTGTAGAAAAGTTACACCCTTTCTGCATAATTCAGAATATAAGTTCTTCCAAAATTCAGGAAACCTAGAATCGACTGTACGTTTTTCAGCATTTTTGGAGCAGCGCACATTTCTCTAAAAAGTTTGCTGCCAGGCTTTTGCCTTCACTTGAAAGATCAAATCCTAGAAAAAGGACATTGAGATGTGCAATTCTTGATTTTTAAAAATTGAATTTGAAGCCCTCAGAGGCAAATCCCAGTATTATGGTATTTACCCTGTTCATGTGCCTATCCAGGTCATCGTCTGTTGAGTATATGTCATCGACATATGACAGTGCCTCATCATCATAAATTTGTAGTAACTCTGTTACTCTTGCTGAGAATAACTCCGGACTGTTCTTGAACCCTTGTGGGAGTTCACAAAAGTGACGCTGGGTCCCCATTATTGAGAAAGCTGTCAAGTACCTACTTTCAGGTGCTATGATCTGACAAAAGAAACCATTTGAAATATCCAATGTGGTTTTATATTTTTTACGCACAATGTTATTCATTAATGCTGTACTGTGTGCATTTTGCACTGCAAATGTTTTAGAACAAGTGTTCAGGTGTCTGTAATCCAAAACTAGATGATATGTGTTGTCTGGTTTTGCAACAGGAAACAAAGGATTATTCATTGATGAGGTGCATGTTTCAATCACCCCTTGATATTCAAGTTGATCTCCCTGACCTGTTTTTTAGCTTCTTGCTTTATAGGGTACTGCCTTTGTGCAGTTGGTTGAGTTTTTAATTAGATTTTATGGTGAGGTGAATCCTCATCCGATCCAACATGATTTTTATATAATGCAGAAGCTTGTGCTACTGGCCATTTCCTGGCATAAGCATATTTTAGATGTACTGGAACATGGTTAGAGAAGGCTGGCATAATAATGACTTCGCCATGTGGGCCCTCCCTGACAAATTGTGGTGGCCAGTCTTTTTCTGCTAGAAATATGTCATAACTCCTTGAAAGCTTCTCCCAAAAGAGTGCTTTCACTTTTTTGTATAACTTTTGTGGAGAACTAGCCCTGGTGTCTACAGTTTCAACTGTTAGGTATTCATTCAAGTCCACTATCTTCAGAAGTTCCTTCAGGTTCTGGCGAGCTATTGTTACTTCTGCTGCACTGTCCAGCATTGTCTGAGCCCATTCTCTGTTCTTGAGTTGTGTCCTCAGGATTTTCAGCATGTCTGATCTTCAGACCTGCTACTTTTGTCTTGGAAAACTGAGGTTTTGGTTTATTTTTCTGAACATGTTGATTGTCTTTGGACTTCACGCGTTCTTCTTTTTGTTCTGACCAGCCTCTTCTTTCGGATGTCTATGAAGATGTCTGAAAGGTACGAGAGGAACGTGTATCAGTATCTTGATACCTGTCAGGTTTTCTCAAATTGTCCCTATTCCTGAGGTTATACCTCCTTTCAGAGGGCTCCTTTTGAGGAGACCTACCTCGGAATGAGAACGTTTCTCCTTTGAATGTTGTTTTTTGTTTTCCCACTTCTTTTTAGAAGATGTAGAATTGTATTTAATTAAGTCCTTTTCAGGATCGTCAGACAATTGTGGTTTAAGTGGTTTCCCTCCTAAACAGTTCCTGCCCAATTCCTCATAGGATTTTTCTATTATTCTGGGTAGTTCGTTTTGTTGTTCTGTTGCATCAAATTCTCTCAATTTCTGGCAGATCGCCACTGATGCTGCCTCTCCTTTAATGTTAGATAATATTATTGTTGAGACCTGGTCAAAGTTTTTTTAGTAATTTCATACCTAAGTTCAGAGCAGGCTTTGCCCCGTATTCATTTTGAATTTGTTTCAGGACATCAGGTATTACCGCAATAGACGGGACACCGTGTGTTTTAGTATAGATGGCAGCAAAGACTGTGCCCCAAGTGGTGCAGTCCTCCGGATGTGGTGTGATCCCCATTGGTAAACAGATTGTTAGAATTCTGTGTTTTTCATGAGGGCTAGTATCATTAAATACTGCTTCGATTTGAGTAATTTTTTGAGCTATCCAGAATGGAATTTGTTCACGTTTTGTGGGAATTTTACCCATGACTGCGTGTAAAGTCTGTGGAGTAATTTTTTGTGTATTCCCCTGATGAAGGGTCTGATTTGGAATGGTTATTGGTGGTTGGACTGTTAAAGTCCGCATCACATATTTTACTGTCTGTAAATATTTTTTAACTCTTTGAGTTGAATGAATAAATCCTCGTCTGACATCTCTTCGCTGTCAGGATGAGGTGTGTAGCTGGCTAAAATCGGCCATGTTGCTCCTGGTCTACCTAGTGTACCAAGCCTGGTTATGTGATTGTAATGTTTTAGGGCGCATTTAAACCGGAGCTGATGCTCCTGGTATGTTAGTGGAATTTCAATATCCTCAAAGGGAATGTATTCCTCAGGTGGTTCATCTTCTTTGAAGAAGTGAAACACATGTGTTACTGGATTTGATTCTGGGAATGTAATCCATTAATAGAATACCTCTGTCTGAAAAGATTCATGTGCCTCTATTACAAAAACTGCTCTACCACCTCTTGGTGTTAGGCCATGTTTTATAAGTTTTAGAGTGATGACTCTCCTTAAATTTGTGGACGTTCTGTTTCTTCTGAAATGTTTAATAGGAGTGATTAATTTGTGTTTGTGCCTTAAATATTACACTGTTCAGACACTCCCTTGTGTACTGATTGACTATGACTAAGTAATTGTTTGCTATAGAGAATCATGTATGGATCTGACCTGTGGTGCCTGAAAAAAAACTAAACAGCGCAACAAACACTAGCTTGATCTCTCAGTCACACCTTAGAGGCAACCAGACACTCTAACTGAAATTAGATTATGAAACAAGGCAGCCTCAGATTCTAAAAAACAACCTGTACCACTGACTGCAAATAACATCCAAAAGCTGTTCCCAATTTTCCAAAATAAAGCTCCAGGGAACATTGCAAACAACCTGGAAGCAGCCCTTGGTGTGCAACTTCCACACCCCCCCAGCTTCCCCAGAAATGTGTCGTAAGCCCAAATTGGAACCATAAAAGTTCAGCACCTTGGATGGCTCAGAGGCTAAGAAACAGGCATCACAAAATATCCCCCCCAGGGAGTCCATGGCCTGTGATGGCCCCCCACTGCAACCAGCTCCATGTAGCCTTATTCCAGCCATAAACAAAGGTTCAAGTAAATCCACTGATCACAGCGACATAACACAAGTAACAATGTCAGATTTTTACACCAGAGTACATCTCATGAGGTAGCATAGACAATCTAAATAGGGAAAACATCATACAAGTGTTGAGGCGTATACCAAACCTAGCACAACTCACCATGGAAGACCTGGTGTAAGTGGCCTCACAACCAGAGAATTAACTCTGTCCACCTGGAAAGACCGCACACATGCTCAAATGATTCTGGCCCAAAAGGCACAACTTGCCAACTGGGGTCTCTTGGTCTAAGCCCTCCCAACAAGAAAGGTATCCACATATGTTGGCAGGCACCTCGAGTACTCAGATGACCCACCCGCAAGAGAGGAGCATGCTAAGAGGAACAGTGGAGCGATCACTCAATAAAATGCACCTACTTTGAAAATCCGGTGCTCTTTTCAGCAAAATGAGTCAACAGCAGCCCACAGAATTATAACAGATGCCCATGATCAGGAGTCAGCAAAGAACTCGGACTGGCTAGCCTCGAATCTGGCAGGGAGGAATGGGTCCTAATCCTAACCAGATTCCAGCATTCGGGCCAAATGAACCACCTTTCAGTTAACTCATGGAATCTAGCAGGGCTGAAGAGTATGATTAACTACAAAGAAATATTGGCCCTTCTTCAGAGAGGAGCCTTGCTTTGCTTGCAAGAGACCTGGACATCAAGGCTGCTACTAATCCCAGCCTTCACAAAGAAGCAACGGCTGGCTGAGAAGCTCATTTCTTTGGTAGTCCCTTCGGAAGTCTTTTCATATATATAAACTTGACACTTGACCTGACAGTGGAAAAAATTTAATTGGGCACATTACTCTCTCAGGCAGTGCTTCTGAATGGCATAAAGCTAAGCAGGAAAAATACATCAATATTATTAATCAACGTACATTTCAACTGCAGAGATAGCCTAAGAACAGGTATGATGGGAGAACTGCTACACACTCTTGAAGATCTAATTCATTCTCATCCTTACACTGAACTAATTATTGGCGGAGACTTTAACACCAACAGAGTGGTGGGAGGTCCTGTGGTCAAGGTACCCGCAGATGCAGCAGAGAATAACCTTTTCGAAAATCTACCATCTAAAGTCAGCTCAAAATCCCTCCCTCTGAGGAACTCTGCGACTCCCTTGTCGACCACTTCCACAACAAGATAGCAACCATCTACAGAAACTTCAATCCCCAACCCCCCAATCTCTTTTGTTGCCCATCAACCACAACCACCAGCCACCCGATCAACAGATGGGAACCACTCAGCTCACCAACTACTATCACCCTGATGCCACCATCCACTCAGGAGCACCCATCAACCCATGCCCTCACCTACTCTTCAACCTCGGAAGCAACAAGATCAGCCACTAGCTTACCACCATCCTCAACACCTCCATAACCACAGTCACATTTCCAGAAGCTTGAAAGCACTCAGATTTTAGTCCCCTCCTCAAGAAAACTTCGGTAGATCTCAGTGAACTACAGAACTACCGCCCCATCTTCCTCCTCCCGTTCCCCGCCAAAGTCCTGGAGAAGGCCAACAACTTCCAACTCACCAATCAGCTGAAAATACACAAACTGCCGGACCCTACCCAATCAGGCTTCAGACACAGCACCAAGACGGCCCTGATCGCAGCAACAGATGACATCCGAGCCTTTCTCGACAGAGGAGAAAATCATCCGCCCTCATCCTCCTGGATCTCTTCGTGGTGTTAAACACTGTCTCCCACCACAAACTCATCGACCAACTACGCCAGATTGGAATAACAGATGATGTACCCAGATGGATGGCCTCCTTCCTCACGCTACGCATCCAGAGAGTCCACCTCCTGCCCTTGACCTCACAACCCAAGCACACCATCTGTGGAGTACCCCATGGTTCATCCCTCAGCCCTAACCTCTTCAGCATCTACATGACTCCTCTCGCAGACATAATCCAATTGCACGGCATCAACACCATCTCCTATTCCAATGAGACTCAGCTTGTCCTCTCTCTCTCTCAACGGACCCTGCCTTGATGAAGAACAACTCACACAACTGCATTAAGAACGTCATAACATGGATGAAAGACAACTGCCTGAAACTCAACAGGTACAAATGGAAGTTTAGATCTTTGACAGACACACTGCGCTCTGGAACTACATGCTGAAACAACAACACCCGTAATCTTGGCTTTATACTGGACAGCGAGCTCTCCTTGAAATGACAGGTCATTGCTGTTGTCTCAGTCTGCTTCCACACGATCCACATGCTCCGAAAAACCTTCAGATGGCTCCTCATCAGCTCCTGGAAAACGGTGACACAGGCTCTCAACACCAGCCAGCTCGACTAGGGCACACACTCTATGCCAGCTCCTCCACAGAGATCCTGCAAAGACTCTAGGCAATCCAGAACACAGCAGCCAGACTGATCCTCAACTTGCCCAAGAAGAAACACATCACCCAGCACCTTAAAGGCCTCTACTGACTCCCTATCAGGAACAGATGCCAGTTCAAGCTCCTGACCCACACATAAAAAGCCATCCACAGCAAGGACCAGACTACATGAACCACTGCATGATCTTCCACCAACTCTCCAGAAACCTTTGCTCTGCACACCTCACCCTTGCTCAGACACCATGAATCCACTGCAGTCACTCTGGATGCTCTCTCTCCCACCTCACCACAAAGGCCTAAAACACTCTCCATCTCTGCACATCCCCCTCGTCGAATAACTTCAGGAAAGGACTCAAGACCTGGCTCTTCAAATGACACCTGCTGCACAGCACCTGGATACGCCCAGGGGAGATTAGGTGCGCTCAACAAATAATACTTGACTCTTTTCTGAGCAAAGCCTTTTTGTTGCACCTATCAGACTTCTTAACTCAGATGCAGCAGACTAGTGATCACCTTCCACTAATCGCTTTACTAGTGCTGCACCTGCTCTGGCCCAGTAAATTAATGTATTGGGCACCTCCACTGGGGAATAAATATATAGCCTGCCAAGGAGAGTGAAATTGACAAAACTGACTTAAAAATTGAAATGGTTACAGGACAATGACCAATGTACAGGGGCTCATATCTTACTACACTGGCCAGAAACAGCAGTGGCTTTGCATAATATTCTACAAAGGGGACCAACAGGTAATCATCAAGGCAACCACCACTTGGTTTATCCACCAAAATCACCCTACAGTAGGGAGGTGGGCCACAGTAAGAGATTACTAAGAAAGGCCTTACGTCAAAGCAAACAAAACAGGAATAGCGATCTTCTTAGTAATTAAACTCCGGGAAGAAAACATCATAAAAGGCTAATATGGCAATACAAATGACAACAGCAGGAAGCACAATTGATCCACATGTTTAAACTACTGAGCAATCCCAACAAGGCTGAGTTTTGGAAATGCCTCAACAACCTAAAAGGTTACACCTTGGATAAATGTAAAGGTGTATCAGACACTTCTTTGGTAAATCATGTAAAGAAACTGTACTGCAATCCTTTGCCCAGTGCAAATGTCTGCACCTGGAACACGCACCCGGAAAACCTGGGGCGGACCCAACCACCTCCCAAGACTAATGATCAGCAAAAGAGCAGCAATAACCTAACACTGACCCCAGCAGCCCCCAACCAGGTAACAATGATCCTGAAGAGAATAAGACAAAATGGTGCTCCGGGACCGAAAGGGCTATCAGGATCCCTATTCAAGGAAGACCATAAGTTTTGGGCATCTCTGCTGTCCCAAATATTTCAGTACTGCTTTGCAACAGCTACAGTCCCAGAGTCCTGACATTGCTCAATCTTGCATCCTTTACACTAAAAAGGCGACAATACAGATCCTGCTAATTATTGAATGATTGGAGAAGTGTGGCTCAATGATTAGAGAGGCAGACCCTGATGCAGCGGTCTAGCCCGGGACCAGGGTTCAATTCCCCGCCTCGGCGGGTCTTGGGCTCAAAAATTCCACGGACCTGATAATTCTCGCCTCGGTGCCATTCCAATCATGGAGTCCCACTCTGCAACTCTGGGCAATAGCTTGCTTAATCTCCACAACGGCCCCCACAACGCTAAGGATGCCTGGCCTCCACCTTGGGGGTGCCCAGGAGTGGACGCCTCACAGGGAAAGCCAGGATGGGTTCCACAGCGGTATTCGTACAAGCGCCTTGAGACCCTTGCGGGTGAGTAGTGCGCTATACAAGTATCAATTTACATTTACATTTACTAGATATCAAGACAAATTATTCACCAGAGCTGTGCTGCAGGACCTTGAAATTTGGGACAGGGATGAGAGCATGTTGCCATACTATCAGTAGGACTTTAGAGAAGGGGCATCTACCATGTGCCATCATGGATTTGGCATTTCTGGTGGATCGCGCTAACCAATCGGGAAACCCCCGTTTTTATCATGCTTCATTGACTATTCTGTAGCTTTTGATGGAGTGGAGCGACACATTCTATAGAACAAAGTAGCTAGCTAGGCAATTCCAAGAAAAATGCAGGATACCATAGTCTCCCTTTACTCTCAAACATGGGTTAGAATTAAGTTGACACACAGTATAGTAACTCCCAAAGTCCACACCGACAAAGCCTGAAAGCAAGGGTGCGTTTGGGCACCAATGCTATTTAATTTGCACACAGCTGACCTTGGCCTGTCATTAAAATCTGCTAACTTGTCCGTGCCTAAAATTGGCAATAAACATTTATCTCTGATCTAATAGGGTGATGACATCTTCCTATTGGAACAAACTAAGAGGGAAATGAAAAGCCCTGGATGCCCCACAATGAATATAACATCAAAAATAAATTTGTCGCAAACATAAGAAAAACAAAGGTTCTCATTTTTGGGCGTCAGCTAAACAAGAACAGCCTCCATTGGTCACTAGGCAATCTAAAGATAAAAAGTGACACAAAATACAATGGCTTGGGTGCCTGGTTCACCAGTAACAGGAAGTCATAACTGCATTATATGCGCATGGAGGAGAAAGGAAAGGCAGTGACTTATGCTTTGTTCAAGCTTTACTTCGATTTGTACAGTCCGGCCACAGAAGCAAGTTCCTCCCTACCACGAGTAATTGTAAATCTGCCTTTCCTAGGACCTTAACTCCAATAATGTGAAGGGTGCAGTGCTGAGTGTACAAGCTCATTTTTGGAATCCCTTTACCTGTTCGAAACTCACTTTTACACCTGGGATTCAGCCTGTGCAAACAACCTTTGAAGAGCATGGTGGCCTTTGTTCATTACTACCACACAATCAGTGCTGCCCCCGCTGACTCAATAAAGGAGATATTTGCAGCAGGTCAGACTACCTATCAGTAGCACATACCAAACTAAGACTGGCCTGGGAGTACTGGGAAAGCAGTCCATTTCCTCCGTCATTGCTAAAATCTTCACTGAAAAAACAAGTCAAGCACCTCTCTAAACAAGAAAATAATAAAAACATAGAGGAGTCCAGTTCAAGTATCAAGGCAACCCTGCACTCGTACCGAGAAAAGCCCATCCAGCCCTACCTGAACAGCGCACTGACAAAGAAAACATTAAAACATATCTTATACATAAACCTCATGGCCCTGCCGATCAAGGAGTTACAGAGAAGCTGGAAGCCATATTCTAAGTCAGGCCTTTGAAGAGGAAACCCCAACACCCCTCTTATGTATCTGCCTGGTACTGCTCAACGCAGGATGCCCTTAATTAAAGCCAGTATTGCACGCACAATGGGTCAAATATATAACTATTATCAGGAAACTAGTTACAGGCCAACCTGCAGCAGAAACTGGAACAGTGCCTTAGTACTTATTTCCTGTGGCAACCCACAGCTGCACACGCAAGTAGGAACATGCTTAAAAAAAGAAGGCTTTTCTTCACTGATTACTGTGGGATGCTAAGTAATTTTAAATTATAATGTCTGTCATTTTATCTTGTTTTTACTGAGATCATCTGTTTTTTTAAACAATTTTAACTAATTGAACAAATACATTTATTACTTATTTACTTACTTTGTATTATTAATCAGACATCTTTACCGTGGATTATCATCTCACAACAGTTATATGTTTAGTGAAAATGATATGTACAGTGGTCACCACCTGGACATAAAGAGGTATGAGTTCAGGCTGCTAGTGGTATGGATAGAACAAGACAAATAAACTACAACTTCAGAATTAGTCATTATCCTCACAACTGGGTGGTCTTGAGTCTGCACCTTTAGGATCAGCAACTGGACGCCGGGAGATGGTATGCTTTTTAGCTCTTCAAGCATCAGCATGTTGACTATAACTGAGCTGCAATTGCGTAACACTATTGTGAGTTCCGGTACTAGAATGGGGCTTTGGAGAGGCTCGCATTGCCCGAGCCTCCCTTGATTACCCAGGGACTCTGCCGGCTCGCCCCGCACCACGGTACTGCTGCATCTTCCCTCAACGCTCTTCCAAGGATCGCTGCATCCCTTCAACATCCCCCGACATTGATCTCCGCTCTCGGCTGCCATGAGCGCCCGGCGGGTACCCTCCGTTCTGAGTTTTTCCTCAGGCACGACCGCTAACTCCCCCTGCGGGCTCCGGTCCTGGCCGTGACCGGCGCAGCTTCCTTCCAATTCTCCCGGACCGTAGTACCGCCTGCCAGCCTTGCTGTATCCTTCCTCGGGTCCTCAGCACCCTCTCTGACCTTGTGCCTCCGTGCACATGCCGTGATACGATTGCATTTACTTCACTCTACCAATTTCCCAGGCAATTTTGGTATCGCTTTTGTCCTGAAGAGATCCCACTATCCTCAAGGGGATCTAAACGTCGTCGACTCCCATCTCTAAACTCTATTCTATTGATTATCTTACTGTTTGAGAATGAGATGTTTTAATTGACTTTTTCTGTTATTTTTATGCACTCAAAGTCACCCCTTTAAATTTTATTTGCCTGGGTTTCGGAAATCGGCTGATTTCCCTTTTACCCTGTCACGTTAGCTCACTCACTGTTCTTGCTTATCAAGTTGTTCGTGAAATTGCATTAAACTATTACTTTTTGCATTTACTTCACTGTAACATTCCAATTTCTCATTGAATGAATTGTGATATTTTATCCATCCTTTTTGAACGGGACCCGTGTTCCTTTAAATAGATGTCTACCCTTGGTCCCGTCCGACTACTAGGGTTTCCTTGTCCTTTGCTTAGTAGCAAAGGGTACAGGTGACCAAAGTGAAGGGCAGGTGACGGAAGGCAAGGAAAGCAAGGAGATTAGATTGCCTAAATTGCCGTACATGGAGGTGACAAAGCCGTTGGGGGCACACCTCATGTAAAGCACGAAAGAAAAAATATGGAAGTACGAGTATGTAGATATGTTGAAGTTGCTGCATAGGGAATTGCGCTCCAAGTAGGGATCAAATGAGGAAGAGCTGGAGTTATCCTGGTGACCCCGGGTACCCATCACTATCAAGAACTGGACAGCAGCCTTTTTAATTTTTGCAAGTGTATACTGTGAGAAGTAACCTGATAGGTCCGTGGCTTTGTTTAAATACATGGACGTAGTAAGGAGGGCACATCTGACATATGGGGGCTACGCCTGGTCACACTATGACAAAGAATTTCGTGCTAGGCTCGCTTGGATCCGGAGGCAAACTGGGGGAAGATCGATTCGGATGTATACCAGCAGACCACGGGGGTGGTGAAGTTTGGAAAGACAAGTTACACGGCCAGCGGGTTGCCGTTGGTCTACCGCCGCTTTCAAAACCATCCCACCCGGGGGGTGGGATACACGAAGAAGCCCGCAGGGGGAGATCCGTGGGCCTGTTGGGATTACAACAAGGGCACGTGTGCTCGAGAATACTGCAGATTTCAGCATGAGTGCTCAAAATGTGTGGGTAGATACCCCCTGGTACAGTGCTTCAGGCCAGGATACGCAGGAGAAGGTCATGCCGGGGAGCAGCAGCAGCAGCAACAGAATGCCAGCAGTGGGCAGCAGGGGATGGGAGGCAGAGGAGATAGAGGGAAGCAGGGCTATATGGGCAAAGGCTCATACGCCCATTAACCTGGATTGTTTAGAGGCCTGGCTCTCACATTACCCACATAGGCAGGACGCGCTGATTCTCAATGCAGGTGTCAGAGAGGGTTTTGGATTGGGTTACGATGGACCGAGGTTAGCGCGATCGGCAGGGAACCTTAAATCAGTGGCAACTCACAAGACAGTGATTTGGGAGAAATTGCAAAAAGAGGTACGGGAAGGACGCATAGAAGGGCCATTTGCGATCAGCCCGATCAGGGATTTGATTATTTCCCCGGTTGGGGTGGTTCCCAAAAAGGAGAGAGGACATTATCGTCTGATCCAACACTTGTCATGGACACAAGGGGGGGTCAGTAAACGATTTCAGTCCTGATAACTTGACGTCAGTCTCTTATTCTTCAGTGGAAGTAGCTTGGGCCCTGGTGGAAAGGGTAGGAAACGGGGCGGAAATGGCAAAGTGAGATATTAAGGCCGCTTTCACGCTCTTGTCAGTACACCCGGAGGACTTCCAGTTGCTGTGCATTCAGGTTGACGGCAACATCTTTGTGGATAAGGCGCTACCTATGGGGTGCTCCATATCATGTGCACTGTTTGAGAGGTTCAGTTCATTCTTGCAGTGGGTTTTCTGTTGGAAAACGGGTAAAGATACATTAACGCACTATCTTGGTGACTTCTTCCTGGTGGGCCGGCCTGGTTCGACGGACTGCCGGCAGCCGCTGGACAGTTTCCAGAAGCCCATGGGGACACTGGGTGTCCCTTTGGCACCGGAGAAGACACAAGGTCCAAGCACAGTTTTGTCATTTCTGGGGATTGAACTTGATTCTGTGGCCATGGAGGCCAGGTTGTAAAGAGGATAAGAAACTGCACATGAGGTTGTTGATAGATGACATGCAGGCCAGAAGGAAAGTGACAGTGAGAATGGGCCAAGTGTTACTGGGACATTTGAGTTTTGCATGTAGGGTGGTGAGAGTGGGACAGACATTTTGCAGGAGACTGGGCAGGTCTCTGGCAGGCCTCACTCTGCCACACCACCATATGCAGTTGTTGGCAGGGACGAAAGAAGACCTAAGAATGTGGTGCAGGTTTTTGGAGGATTTCAATGGGATACCCATGGTAGCTCCAGAAGAGTGGGTTTGGGATGCTCAGATATTCTCTGATACAGCAGGATCAGGAGGTTTCAGTTTGTATTGACATGGAAAATGGTGTGCCGAAGAGTGGCCAAATCATTAAAAAAAGGGGGTCAGGGGCATTGCTTTCCTTGATTTTTTTACGCTTGTGGTTGCGGTCACCCTCTGGGGGCGAAGCCTAGCGCACAAAATGGTCACTTTCAGGGTGGACAACATGGCAGTGGTGCACGTAGTCGACAGGCAGTCCACAAGGGACGAACAGGTCTTAAAGCTTTTGCGTATATTCATGTTGGGTTGCTTGCAGTACGACATTCAGTTCAGGGCAAAGAACGTACCGGGCGTAGACAATGACAATGCAGATGCCTTGTCTCGTTTGCAGTGGGAGAGGTTCCATGGGCTGGCCATGGAGGCGGAAACGCACAGGACACCGGTGCCCGACAGGATGTGGTCCATAGGAGAGAAAGGATGCTGCAGCTGCTGGTAGGGTTTTTAGCACCTTCCACGAAGAAGGCCTATGTGCTTGCGTGGCAGATGTTTCTGCAGAGAGATGGGAAGAGAAGAAGAGGGACTTGGGCCAGGGAAGAGGACGTTGTTCAGTTCATTTTGGACTTGATTGGGAAGGGTTTGTCAAAGGTTACCATTTCGGCGAAACTGGCAGGGATATCCTTCATGGGCAAGCTACTGTGGGGTTATTCTCCAACGGCAGGCGAGATGGGCAAAAGGTTGGGCCAGGAAGGCGGGTAGAGAACAGCAGGTTAGGTTGCCAGTGACCATTGGGCTATTACGCAGATTGATAGCTGTGCTGCCAGAGGTGTTTCTGCGGCTGGGAGGAGGTGTTACTGTTTTTGGCATTAACGAATTTGCTTTACGGTGGAGCTTTCCGCGTGTTGGAGTTGCTGGGAAGGAAACGGGTCCCAGGGCTGCAGTGGGAGGAATTACAAATGTGTTAAACAGGGAGTCATGCAGTATCCCTCTTCTTGAGGCGTTCGAAGACAGATCAAAGGGGGATGGGGGGTCGGTGACGCTGTGCGCTAGAGGGGATTCGAGGAACTGCCGGTGAGATGGGGTGCCTTTTACGGGGAGATGCAATGAGGGAAGTGGAGCCAGTTTTCTACAGGTCATCTGGGCAGGAAGTCACGCCAGCGCAGCTTCTTTGGGTAATGCGGCGGGTGTTACAGTTAGTAGGGGAGGTGCCTGAGGCTTTTGGCACTCACTCTTTTAGGATTGGGGTGACATCAGATGCAGCAAATTTGGGGTGGGGATCAGAAAGGTTGAAGCAACTTGGGCGTTAGTCATCAGATTGTTATAAACGCTATATCAAAGCGGGGAGGGGGAGGGAGTGGGGAAGTAGAGGGCATGTAAAGCTTTTCTCATGCATATGTCTTTTCAGGTGCAGTGGCTGGGCCCGAGTTGGAGGCGATCGCAGTCTGGATTATTGACCATTTCTTTGTAAAGTGGGCGGAGAGACACAAATGTAACAAAGGCAAGGGAGTAAATTTGGGTTTGGACCTGGGTTTGTTCAAAGTTACTTGGCACGGGAAGAGAGGCATGCGTTGGCACAAGCTTTTCCCTCTTTTAAATAAGTTACTGCGCCGTCATATTTGCCCAGATGTACTGGTTCTTCATTTGGCAGAAAATGATTTGGTGGTTTGCAAAGGGTTGTCTCTGTTGAAACAGACGAAGAGGGATTTGTAGGAGATCAAGAGTCAATGGTCTGGGTGTTTTTCCCAGGAGACATTGGAGAGGGGCTGAGTGGCCGGTGGCCATTGATAAGGCCAGGAGGAAGATAAACAGAGAGATGAGGTTTTTTTGTAAAGAGGCAGGGTTTGGCAGGGTGGAACACCCAGAGTTCAAATATGTGGCGGAGGATTATCCGGAGCACAAGTTTTCGGGCAAACATCTTTTCAGGGATGACGGAGTAAATATGTCTCACTTCAGGATGGAGTTATATCTGATTCAGATAAAGGAAGTTTCAGTTGCTGCACTGGACATCAGCGGTACAAAAGGGGGTGGTGATGGACGGAGCATCAGAACCAATCAAACACTCACACCCAGTCAACAGATCTGGGTTTGATCCATCACCGTTCTTTAGCCCACTCTGCCACCCCAGTTCAGACGTGGCCATATGCAAATCAGTCTGACCCTGTGCCTCATGGGAACAGTCCAGCCCGAACTGCCAAGCCATGCCTTCCCTGGACCGGAAACAAGCTTCCTAGGACCGGTTTCTGGCATTTCAGCCGTCTTCAGCCAGGCTTGCTTGAATCCAGTGGCAAAGTGAGCAAGGGACTCACGTCTGAGCATACCCTGCCATCTTATGGCGAACAAAGCGGTACAAAAGTGGGTGGTGATGGACAGAGCATCAGAACCAATTAAACACTCACACCCAGTCAACAGATCTGGGTTTGATCCATCACCGTTCTTTAGCCCACTCTGCCACCCCAGTTCAGACATAGCCATATGCAAATCAGTCTGACCCTGTGCCTCATGGGAACAGTCCAGCCCGAACTGCCAAGCCATGCCTTCCCTGGACCGGAAACTGCTTAAATTCTCTCCTATCTCTTCGGAAGTGTCAAGGCTGTCAGACTGTCAGTAGCTCACACTAGCACACACCACTGACCTGCTGTCTTGAGCTCAGCAGGGACGATGATTGTAGATAAGATCCCCAAATCCCCAGAAGTGCAACCCCGGCAGGAGAACGGAACTCGACTGCCGAGGGCTGGACTCCGGGGGAAAGGAAAACACACAGGACCGGGAGGAGGAGGATCCCTTCAGAGACGTGGCAGGACGGTAGGAAGACTCTCCGGGGCTACGGACTACCTGCAGGGATGAGAAAGCGAGAGTCAATGCTGCAGGGATGAACGGTACACAGACGGACTCCGCTTCCCGTTTTCCTGGTAAAGTACCCACCTGTTACGACACAGGTGGCTGGGAAGTAGCACAACGTATCTGCAATACGGGAATTCCTCGAGGGGTAAGTTCTCGGTAGCGTCTTTTGGGGAAACAGGAATGTCTGCCACCGCTGGTCCTGTAGGGAACGAAACAATACGCGAGCACGGCTCGCAATGTTTCGAATCGTGCTCCGGGAAGGAGTGTTGAGTCACACTCGTAAGTAATACCAGGGGGCACAACGTACACGCACAGCGTGCGTCCGTAGTCTCGATCGTGCTCCGGGAAGGAGTGTTGCTTCACACTCGTAAAGAAATACCAGGGGACACAAGGTACACGCACCGCGTGCGTCCGGAGTCTCCTAACGGGATGGAACCAGCACACGAGTGCGGGTCTCGGAGTAACCAAAGTTAAGAAGGAAGCGGACTCGGGAAGAGAGCTCTCAGGCGTCTCTCCCGGGTTACCTTATCTGATTCGCTGGTTCCGTGTCGAATAGCGTCTCCACTCGGCGCCACCCTCTAGGTGGAACGGGGCTGTCCTCTGCTCGAAGCGCTGAAAAGTCTTCTAGCTGAAATCCGGCGGGGAATACCCTCCGCCACAGGTCTCCACTGAAAACAGTTGACAAGCACCTTCCGCTTCCCGCGGAAGTGCTTAAGTAGCCCTTTCCGGGACTTGCGCCCCGGGGCCTGCTGGGAAACGTAGTTTCTTTCGCGCTTTCTTCTCTGTTGGTCCAACGTCGGCGCTCTGGCGCTGGTGATTGCTACAGTACCCCTTCTCAAGGACCGACGACTCGGCGGTCGTCCGGGTTTGCCTGGATGTTCTTCATGAAACTGCTCCAACAACTCAGGGCAATGTAGGTTCTCCTCAGGTTCCCATGTCCTATCCTCCACCCCAAAACCCTTCCAGTCGACCAGGTATTGAACCCTCCCCTGCACCTGTCGGGAATCCAGAATTACTTCTACCTCGTACTCTTCTTGTCCGTCTATGGTAATAGGCGGTGGTCTGGACGATAAACGGGTACTGCTGGGACAGGGCTGGAGCAGGGACACATGGAAAACGGGGTGGATTTTCCAAGAACTAGGCAACGAGAGTCGCATAGCCACGGGATTAATTATCTCCTCTATGCTATAGGGACCCACATATCTTGGTTTCAGTTTATCCACCCCCTTTAAATGCAGATTTTTTGTTGAGAGCCATACCTTGTCCCCCACTTGATACTCTGGCTCCGTGGTTCTTTTCCTATCCGCATAGGTCTTTTGCATGGTTTGTGCGGTGGCTAGATTTTGCTTGACTTCTAGTAGGACCGCCCTGAGATGTGCATGGTGCTCATGGATGCTGGGTATGGGGGAGTGTACGGGCCATTCAAATGGAAGCATGTTGGGGTGATACCCATAAGTGCAATAAAACGGAGAGCATCCTAGTGTGGTATGTTTGGCATTGTTATAGGCGAATTCGGCTACCCATAACAAGGTTGGCCAGTGTATGGGGTTTAGCAGGGTGAAGCAGCGGAGGTATTGCTCAAGGGTTTGATTCAGGCGTTCGGTCTTTCCATCGGTCTGTGGGTGGTAGCTGGAGGAGAGTCGTGCCTCTATGTGTAACGTGTTGCATAAGGACTTCCAGAAGCGTGACGTGAACTGCGTGCCCCTGTCAGTTATCAAGACGTTCGGGATTCCATGAGCCCGGACCACATGTTGGAGAAACACGATAGCGAGCTCTGAGGATGTGGGTAGCCTCTTCAGCGATATGAAATGGCCCATCTTCGTTAAGTGATCAACCAGAACCAAGATGACTGTTTTATCGTCACAGGGGGGCATCTCCACGATGAAGTCCATGGATATGGTGTGCCAGGGTCGTGGGGGAGTAGGCAAGATTTGCAGGAGGCCCACTGGTTTTGTATGAATGGCCTTCCCCTGCATACAGATGGCACAGCCCTGGATGTATTCCTTTACATCTCTCCGCAGTCCGGGCCACCAAAAGGAGCGTTCCACACAGGCAATGGTCTTATGGATTCCTAGGTGTCCTCCTAGGACCGAATCGTGACTCCACGTCAGGACTTGTTGTTGCTGGGTCTTGTGTGGTACGTATAGTGCATGATAGTGATAGGCTAGTCCATCTACTTCGGATCGGTGCTCTGCTTCTTCTTGGATCCATGCGGGTACATCTAGGTCCGCTACTGTCACTCTCACATCTTCGAGAAAGTCTTGGGAAGTAATGAGAGCTATGACCTCACTGGGTGATGGGGTTTCGGTGAGGATGAGCGGTGGATTCTGCGGGGTTATGGCGGCTTCATTCCCCCATTCTCCGATACGAGAGAGGGCATCTGCCTTCCCGTTTTGAGGTCCGGATCGGTATTTGATGACAAAATCATAATCGGAAAAGAATAAAGTCCACCGTAACTGCCGAGGTGTCAGCGCCTTTGCGGTTTTCAGAAACAGAAGATTGCGGTGATCTGTATAAATTTCCACCGTGTGCAAGGCTCCTAACAGGTAGTGTCGCCATTCTTCGCACGCCCTCTTGATTGCTAGTAGTTCCTTGTCGGAGATAGTGTAATTTATCTCACTGGGTGTAAGCTTCTTGGAATAAAACGCGACAGGGTGGAGCTGTCCGTTAACCGGATGTCGCTGTGAGAGTACCCCTCCCAGGGCGTGTTGCGATGCGTCTGTTTCTAGAATGAATGCAAGTTGTGGGTCTGGGTGACGTAGGATGGGAGCCCGGGTGAATCTGTCCTTCAACATCTGGAATGCTCGGTCTGCTTCCTCTCCCCACTTAAACGGGACGTTTTTCCGTAGCAGTTGGGAAATGGGGCGGATTATCCTCGAAAAGTCTTGAATAAATCGTCGATAAAAGTTGGCAAAACCGAGAAAGCTTTGCACGGCTTTGACATTCTGCGGGGTTTTCCACTGGGTGATGGCTTCCACCTTACCCGTTTCCATTTGGAACCCTTGGGAATTGATGATGTAGCCCAAAAACGCGACCTCCTGAGCGTGAAAGAGACATTTTTAAAGTTTAGCATATAAGGAATGCTGTTGCAGTCGCTCCAAGATGGCTTGGACGTGAGTGATGTGTTCTGGGAGGGTAGCGGAATAGATTAAGATGTCATCAATGTACACCACGCAGAATACATCCAGATATCCACGCAGTACCTCATCCATGAAGAACTGGAAGGCCGCCGGGGCGTTGCAGAGTCCGAAAGGCATCACCAGATATTCGAACAGACCGAACTTAGTTCGGAAGGCGGTTTTCCACTCATCGCCTTTTCGGACTCGCACCAGATGATATGCTCCGCGGAGGTCGAGCTTGGTGAAGTAATGTGCTCCTTTTAATTGATCCAGAAGTACTGGGATGAGGGGAAGAGGGTACCGATTCTTTATCCTGATCCTATTGAGGGCGCGGTAATCGATACACGTCCTCAATTCTTCGCAGTCTTTCTTCGGGATGAAGAATAGGGGGGAGGATGCTGGTGAGGAAGAGTGTCTGATAAATCCGGATGCCAAGTTGTCGTCTAAGTATTTCTTGAGGTATAGCGTCTCAGGTTCCGTCAGGGCGTACACCCGGCTGCAGGGGATGTTTGCTCCGGCAATGAGCTCAATCCGGCAGTCATACTCCCGATGAGGAGGCAATCTAGTCGCTTTTTGTTTATCGAAGATCTCCCGATACTCTTGATAGGTCTCCGGCAGGGTTATGGCACAACAGTATCGTTCTTGGGGACCTACTGCCGCTAAGTGCGTGGCTGGGGTTTCTTCGTGATCCGGTTCTTCTTCATGATATTTACAATGTTCTTGACAATACACTAAAGTCAGGGTGACGGTGCGATCAGTCCAACTGATTACTGGGTCGTGTAACGTCAACCAGGGCATGCCCAGGATGAGCCGGAACTGGGGAGCGTCGATGAGGTCAAATCGGATACATTCGTAATGGTCCGACCCCACCACCATCCGAAGAGCCCGCGTCCGATACTTCACTGGCCCGGAAGAAAGGGTCGTTCCATCAACCGCTTTGACTAGTTCAGGTACCTCTTTCTTCTCGTAAGGTAGTCCGAGTCGGTGGGCATATCCCTGATCGATATAATTGCCCGTTGCTCCGGAGTCCAACAGGGCATCCGTTTCCAGCACATCCCGGGAAGTGAGCCATAGTGATACTCCCAGATTCAAATGAGCCACAGCTGGTTGTAAGGTATTCGCTAGGATAGAGGAGATCATTTCCTGTGTCCTACCAAATTCAGAGACCTCCTTCTGACTTGGGCTTCTTAGTTTTCCGCCGGTTCATCTTGTCTGAATGTGGCCTGTACCCTGGGAATGGTAGGTCTGCTGTTGAGCGGGGTGCGGGCCCGGCATTCCCTAATAAAATGCCCCCCTTTTCCGCAATACAGGCACAACTTCATTCGTCGACGTTTGTCTCTTTCCTCGGACGTAAGAGGGCCCCTGATTCCACCCAACTGCATTGGCTCAGGCCCCTCTACGGTTTTCGGTGGTTCGCCCGCCGGGTCCTTTGGTCTTGGGAAAGAATACTTCATCTCGCCTCGGCTCTTGTCACCTTTTCTCTCCAGGAGGCGGTGGTCGAGCTGTACCGTTAAGTCTATAAGTTCTTCGCATGTTGGTGGTAGTTGCACCACTTGTGCCAGGACGTCCTTCAGTTCTCCTCGCAACCCTTGGTAGAACAGGGTGAGTCGTTTTTCAGGGGGCCACTCTGTTTCTACGACCAACCGATTGAAGGTGGTAACGTACGTCAGTAAGTCTTGAGATCCCTGCTTCAAGGTGAGGAGTTCCCGATCCAAAGACAGCATGTGGGACTTCCGATCGAACAATCTCCTTAAGGCTAGGCAAAAATCTGGAAAATGGTGCAACACCGGATCATTTTTTTCCATTAACGGGATGGTCCAACTTGCGGCGTTACCCCCCATGTACGACATCATGAACGCCGTCTTAGCGGCTTCTCCTTGAAACACGGCTGGTTTGCAAAGGAAATGCAGTCTGCATTGGTTCAGGAAGGTTTCAAACTTCTTAGGGTCCCCATAGAAGCGCTCCGGGGGGGCTAAAGGGATACCAGTGTTTTGCAATACATGGACCGTGGGCACCGTGTCTGCGGTTGTGGGGGGATATGTAGTGGCCGTGAAAAAACCCCCTCTGGTATCTACGGGATGGGCAGGAGGTGGTTGTAGAGTAGCTGGTCTGATGTATGAACCTTCCCCGGGGCTCCTACGCGAAAGACCCGCCACCTCCCTTCGTAACGAGCTCATCTCTCTCTGTACACTCTGGTTCTCTAACCGGGTGGTCTGCACCTCTTGCTGCAGCGCCGTTAGGCTGTCTAACAACGAGGTCAGCACCACGTTAGTATCCATCGTCCAGGCTGAGTGCAAACGTGGGCTTGTCAATCTGTCAAGGCTGTCAGACTGTCAGTAGCTCACACTAGCACACACCACTGACCTGCTGTCTTGAGCTCAGCAGGGACGATGATTGTAGATAAGATCCCCAAATCCCCAGAAGTGCAACCCCGGCAGGAGAACGGAACTCGACTGCCGAGGGCTGGACTCCGGGGGAAAGGAAAACACACAGGACCGGGAGGAGGAGGATCCCTTCAGAGACGTGGCAGGACGGTAGGAAGACTCTCCGGGGCTACGGACAACCTGCAGGGATGAGAAAGCGAGAGTCAATGCTGCAGGGATGAACGGTACACAGACGGACTCCGCTTCCCGTTTTCCTGGTAAAGTACCCACCTGTTACGACACAGGTGACTGGGAAGTAGCACAACGTATCTGCAATACGGGAATTCCTCGAGGGGTAAGTTCTCGGTAGCGTCTTTTGGGGAAACAGGAATGTCTGCCACCGCTGGTCCTGTAGGGAACGAAACAATACGCGAGCACGGCTCGCAATGTTTCGAATCGTGCTCCGGGAAGGAGTGTTGAGTCACACTCGTAAGTAATACCAGGGGGCACAACGTACACGCACAGCGTGCGTCCGTAGTCTCGATCGTGCTCCGGGAAGGAGTGTTGCTTCACACTCGTAAAGAAATACCAGGGGACACAAGGTACACGCACCGCGTGCGTCCGGAGTCTCCTAACGGGATGGAACCAGCACACGAGTGCGGGTCTCGGAGTAACCAAAGTTAAGAAGGAAGCGGACTCGGGAAGAGAGCTCTCAGGCGTCTCTCCCGGGTTACCTTATCTGATTCGCTGGTTCCGTGTCGAATAGCGTCTCCACTCGGCGCCACCCTCTAGGTGGAACGGGGCTGTCCTCTGCTCGAAGCGCTGAAAAGTCTTCTAGCTGAAATCCGGCGGGGAATACCCTCCGCCACAGGTCTCCACTGAAAACAGTTGACAAGCACCTTCCGCTTCCCGCGGAAGTGCTTAAGTAGCCCTTTCCGGGACTTGCGCCCCGGGGCCTGCTGGGAAACGTAGTTTCTTTCGCGCTTTCTTCTCTGTTGGTCCAACGTCGGCGCTCTGGCGCTGGTGATCGCTACAGGAAGTAGTAGAAAAATACAGTAATGAAGCCAGGTCGGGAACTCTTTTAGACCCATGCCCGCCAGTACTTCTCAAAGAAATAGTAGATCTGGTGAGTCCTGGACTTGCTGATATTTTCAACTTGATGTTTAACTCTGGTATCTTTCCCCGTTAGCTGGAAAGAAACTTCCATTCTTCCCTTATTAAAAAAAAACACCTTAGATGCTACCAACCCTAATAACTATCGACCGATAGCCAGACTACCAACACCAGCTAAAATAGTAGATAAAATTATGAATATTCAATTATCCCAATTCATCAGTGAGAACAGCTTGTTAGATCACTCCCAGTTCGGATTTCGCAAGGAACATAGTACTGACATGGCGCTTATTAAGGCTACCGAAGAGATCAGAGCGGCGATGGATGGAGGAGGGACAGCTGCTGTTGTGCTCCTCGATCTATCTGCCACTTTTGTCATGCTTCATCATGTTCTTTTGCGGCAGTGGTTGGAGAAGTTCGGAGTAGGTGAAACGAGCCTGGCGCTGCTGTCCTCCTTCCTAGAGGATCGGAGATCAATGGTGTTACTTGACGGATTCGACTCGGCTACTTATGTTCTGCCGTGTGGAGTCCCACAGGGCAGTTCATTAAGCCCTTCTTTGTTCAACATCTATGTTTCCGAACTGGCCCCAATGATTCGGGAATTTGGGTTCAGTCTGACGTCATACGCCGACGACACCCAGATTTTGGTAGCTGCATATAAACATCAAACCTCTCCTTTCCAGCAGTTTCAAAATTGTATGGGTACAATTAACAGATGGATGAGTGCACCTTGCCTCAAACTTAATTCCGATAAAACTGAAGTTTTGATTTTTGGTAACATGCAGCCAAATTGGGGCAATCTGTGGTGGCCGGCAGAGTTGGGCATACCTCCCAAACCAGCAGCCAAAGTCAAGAACTTGGGTGTATGGATTGACAATAAATTAACACTCTGTCAACAAACCAATGCTATTACCTCTGCTTCATATTTTCTTATACAGAAAATAAGGAAGATACTTCCGTACATCCCGGCGGATAACAGAAAAACGGTAGGTACATCTCTTATCCAGTCCAAATGAGACTACTGCAATGGGCTATATCTGAATGTCCACAAGCAGTGCCTAAAGAAGCTTCAGATGGTCCAAAGCTCTGCAGCACGTTTACTGTTCAATATCCCCAGGCACAAAGCCATCTAATGAAATCCACAATCTCCACTGGCTCCTTGTACCTCAGCGCATTAAATTTAAGGCATTGTGTCTCGCCTATAAGGCCTTAAATCACACAGGCCCCTCTTTTCTCCGGAACCTTTTTGTATGGTACCAACCGACCAGACATCTATGGTCGGCGGGGGCAAGACTACTTTTAGTGCCCAGAATTCGTACTGCGCAGTGGGGCGGCTGCAGCTTCCACTACGGCACCTCTAAACTTTGAAACTCTCTTCCAATTGAACTTAGGAATGCCAGCTCCTTTACGGACTTTAGGAGAAAATTAAAGACCTGGCTATTTCAGGACTAGGTGCAGAGTTTGCTTACTGCTTTCCCTAGCGCCAAGACACCTTTGGGTATTCGTGCACTTTTTATGAATCTCATTAACATTAACATTACTTAATTAGAGAAGAGGTTACAGGGTTTCAGTGTTAACAGTTATTGATCGAGTAGGTAGATCTTTGGATAGGTTGAGAAGCAGGTTACAAAGTTTTTAAAGGGGCGAAAGTTATTGATTATTTTGGGTATGTTAAATAAATTGCAATTGTGTTTGGGGAAACATTAGGGGTGGAGGGAGGTGGATAGGTAGATGTATTTTGTATAGTTAGATGTAGTTTTGTAAGGCAAAGGCCAAGGTTATGTTTGTGTAAGGTGCACCTGACTTCAACAAAAGCAGCCTTTTTCACACTTATAGTGAGTCAGTTGTGGTTCCTTCCATGCACTTCGGCCCAACTGTGTAATTTTCCTGTCTAGACCAAAGTACCAATGAATTAATGTGGAGTATGTTGGTGTTATGTTCTGTGAATTGAGTTGTGTTGCTTTTAGTTTTCGCAGGAGCTTCAGAGCTGAAGGTGCTAATGGGTCAAGGAGTCTCAGGTAATATTGTCAACATGTAGGTACGGTGAAGTGCAATGCAGTATTGATGCACGCTGTACGTTCAGTTTGTCAACAGCAGCTTCTGACTTTGCAATGTTTATGAGTCACGCTAGCTGGCATGTTGCCTAACTGTTGTAGTTCTAGGCTCCCATTGGGTATTCCCTGCATCCGCAAACATCCAGCACATGTGGAGCCAATATGACACACCCCAGTATTTATTATATTGCCATTTGGTTTTTATCAGATAGTGTCTTCTGGTGGCATTAGTAAAATAATTATTTTATATGCTTTTGCTTGTCTGGGTTATCTACAATTACGTTTGATTATGTCTGTGCTGAAACTCCAGGACTGCAGGACCAGGCTGCTTCCTCAGCCCCATTTCAGGCACTTGTCCCCTTTTGCCTCTTCACTGCACTGGCAATTATTTTTGTATTATATAGTGACAATGTAACCTTCAATACAACTGCAAGCACACTAACATTTCACTTCTTAGAAAACTTGTCATCAGAGGTGTAGGAAGAACAGCATGAGGAAAACTAGAACTTTTTATGGTCCAGTTCCTGTTGTGCCCAGCATCGAGTTGTGTGTTAAATTGCTAGATATCAATGCATAATCTCAGACTCTGTTTGTTTATTTTTGGATTTGAAATGGTTAATATAAATGTTGTTATAGTAATTCCACAGGGGTCTTTAAATAAAGCACACCAATTAGCAACCTCAGTAACTCCCTGGAGTGTATAATCACAAATAGGTAAACATGTTGCCCTATTTCCTTGGCGCGTACGTCAAGTTGTGATTTTTGCTTTAGTCTCAGCATGTGCTCTGACAACAATATGAGAATCTCTAAATATAATGCATACATTCTGCTCAAACAAAATAACCTCCTATTAGATTATGGTTTGTAAATTATTATTTGAGAAGGCACTGATCTAATCAGCCATAATGGATTTTTTTTAATAACATTAAAAACAATATTTAAAACAATAATACGAATTTGTTTTTATATAGTGCTTTATATGACATTAGATCATCTTTCTCTGTGAGCCATTTGGCAAAAGTGGAACTGGGCTGCAGCAGTTGTATACAATATTTTAACTTAGACGTTGCATGATTTTAGATTAGATTCCTGATCAGTATGCCCTAATGTTTTGATTTTGTCTTGGGCCTGTCCATGGGTCTGTGATGTCATCACATAATATGAAACGTTGACTTTGGATCTGATTAAAACTGAGGACGAGGTGATTGATGAGAGAGACAGGCCAAACCCTTACATAAGCTGGTATTGTTAGTTGAGAGTTGGACCATGAGATAGAAGGATCACTGGGGAACCACAAGGTTCCAAAATTAAGGAACATTGATAGACAGGAGGTATAATCTGACAGACCCTGACTAATAAGCTAACAGGTAGTTTGTAGTGGTGTATTTCTCAGGAAATCTGATGTCCTAAGGACCCAAGAGTAGTATTAGTAACATACATATACTCTCAAAGTATAATTTACACAGCAGGAGGTTCTTTTTCAGAACACAAGTCCATATATAACACCCTCTTCTCCAACCAGTGATGTGCAAATTAGTTTGCTACCAGAAAGTGACCATTTCGGAAGGTGTCGCAGAGAGAAGATGGCTGCCTACTGATCCTGTTCCATGAGGGCTGAAAATTGAACAGTGACAGTAGTGAATGGATTTTCCACATACCAAAACTAGAAGATAACAAAGTGTGAGTCATCCCTTTCTTTTATTCCAAAACTGAAACTGTTTTTCAGTGCTTCTGCTATGTGGAAGGCCTTTTGCATGAAGCAACCAGCTGTCTCTTCAGGTGCCATTTTGTGTTATTTATGACACATGGAGAGCTTGCCCAATATATTTCTATGTTCTTTAAAGCATTTCTGTTTTTCACCTACTTTGTTTGCTTCAGACACCCACAGCTTTGACACTGGTTAGATTAATGTGCTGTCTAATTAAAAGGCAACTACAGCCCTAGAGAAATGATTGTAATCTTTAGGAGCTGTGGACTAAGGGTCAAAGTCAGACCATAAATCTCCAGTAGTGCAAGGCACATTTCTAGCTTTAAATGAAATACAAATTGCAATTAGTTTATTCTAACAAACCAACTACAAAAGAAAGGAATGCAGTTTAATAGTCAGGTCCTGGAGTGTCCTGTTGCCTTTTGAAAGGGGTTGCACTTCATATATTTGTTATAGTCTTTTGTGTTTTGGCTGGCAATGTGGCAACTTATTTTTGTTTTGTGGATGGCAACATGGCATTTTATTTATGTGTAGAAAAGTAAAATATCCCAAAATGAAAGATATATTTTATAAGCATCATTTTTCTTTCCTCTTATTTGCCTATTGTTGCAGCAAGTTTAGAGAATTACAAAAACCAAATGCTCTTTTTTTTCTATCACTTCAGGCATCTTTTGTATGAGGAATTATACTCTTCATCATGTATATCAACAATGAAATTTAACCATTGTGACAAATGTCTTTTGTTGCATGTTCAGACACTAAGAACCAAAATAATATTTGAAAACCAGTGCATTTCACTGAGACTGGGAATAAATAAGTCTCTTATTTTCACACAAAAAAATGCAAATGACTGTATATTCTGTGTGCTCCAGACTTCAATAATAAGGTGTTGGACTTGCCGTCATCAATTTCTTTAAATATTCAAAGAGCCATATATTGTGGCATAAATGGAATTGTGCTTTTCAGTCTAACAGACCCAGAAGTGTTATTATACTTTTTCACAAATATACTGACTTACTCATGGTCATTATGGCTACAAAGGCAAAGAAACAAGTTTCATGGTCTGGTCATAACTTATACTTCTCTCAAGATATTGCTAAAGTCACTGCCGACTGACAAAAGCGATTCTTTGAATTGCGACCAGAATGAAGAGCTCTTAATGCCAGATTTGGTCTTTTTCATCCATGCCTTTTCAAAGTTAAATATAGAAACAAGACAGCAACACATGAAAATCCAACGAAACTGATGACATTTCTGGATGACTCTAAAGGAGAAGACATGGTTACTTCTAAAGTTTCTCACTGACTGAAAACTATTTACTGATAGCTGTATTCTGGTCACACATGTTGGTGCAAATGTTTATTTTTTCTTTTATTCTTGCAGGTTATTTCAATATCAACCTTTGTTGCTTTGTCTTTATGTTCTGGTATACATGGTCACATTCTGGTCCGTCTTTGAGTGCAGGCATGTTGTCTTTATCAGTTGGGCTCACCACCCTATACCTTTTATTTTTTTTGTAGATCTGTGCCTTTTCTTCTTGTGTTTACTGCTTCTCTTCAGCTTTCATTCTCTTTTCTTTTCTATCTCCCTTTATCATTTATTTTCCCATCCTCTCTGTTTCACTTCTAATCTATTTCTACTTTGCTTTCTTTATCAATTGCATTAATTCATGATGGATATTTTTTTTGTTTATGTGTGTTCTTTATCAATTCTTTGAAGTGTAGCCTTCTAGGTTTTAACTTGTTTCAATATAGTACTTAGAGTAGTTTCATGAAATATCAAGGGATTAGGTTCTTCAAATAAAAGACAGAGGGTTTTAGCTTATCTTGTCAATCTTAAAGCAAATATTGCATTACTGCAGGAGACCCATCTTGTTGAAAAAGAAGTATTGAACCTTAAATAGTGCTGGGTGGGCTGTTTTATTTTCTTTCCTTTTTCGGGGAAAAAGAAACAGAGTGATCATTCTATGTGATGAACATCTTGACTTTTCATTTATAGCTATATAGAGTGATGATGAGAGAAGATGGGTGTCTGTTAAGGTGCCTATTAGGAATGTTGCTTTACTATTTTTAATGTACATGGTCCAACTCAAATTGACAGTTCCTTTTGGTGTACAATTTCTCAAAAGCTAATAGAATATTCTGATGACAATGTAATACTTGATGGAGATTATAATCAGATAGCTGATCCTTTTCTTGACAGCAATTCTAAATATACTTTAATTCAAAGTAAAATGCATTCACAGTTTGTTAGTGCAAAAACTCAGAGGTAATTTATTGATGCATATAGACTGAATTATAATTCTTTAAAGCAGTACACCTTTTTCTCTCCAGTTCATCATTTCCAGTCGAGAATTGATCACATATATGTACCAAAACATATATCACAGACCTTCCTCAAGGCTTAGATTGCTGGGTCTGAAAGCATTACTGATATTCATGGAGCAATTGCACAGATGTATCTTACACTAATGAAAGTAGACCTTAACACAGCTGTTACTGTTGTACTTAGTTCAGTAGGCAACATAAATGGAATGATTTACATTCAGCTGCCAATTGAGTGAACAATGGTATTCTGGCTATAGATTAAAAAAAATGAGTAGGCTACTGATGATGAACTCTCTATTGAAGGCATAGCGCCTAGGTTCAGTTGGCAGAGTTGACTGTAAAAAACAGTATTTCTGAGCAAAGAGCATCATTGTTTCAAGTAATATAATTTGTTGTATTCTTGTATGTGTAAATACATGCCTTTGACAACCAATAAAGTGAGGAACCCTTTCCTAGTCAACATTTCAGCAGCATCGAATGTATTAAAAACATTAAGAAACATGCTCAACAGGAAAAGAGTTGGGTTCTCTATCTACAGTGCACATAGGCTAGGAGGCTATCAAGGGAGGCGTCCAATCAGTTTCACTTTTTATTGTTTCCATGCCATGTTAATAACCCTTCTTATTACAATTCCCATTTTAGTGTGTCTACTATTGCTATTACATTTGCATAAATTGATCTTATATTAATTCAACCTGAGACAAACTCAACATGCCATCTGCAAACAGTGCTGCTATCTGCAAGATGAACCTCGGAGAATGAATGCACTGACCTCCCTAGAATGCAACATATGCTGCATTGCAAAGTATTGACTACCATGCTATAGTTGAAATGCCGGAATGGATGTTCATAAGTATCTAACTTTCTGAATACTCACCCGGTGAACCCATGGGTGTAGTAAGGTCAGTGTTGAATGGCAAAGGTGTGCTCTGAGTGTGAAGCTCCGATGGTTCCTCGCCCTTGCAGGCTGCCCAGAAATCAGGACAGCAGTCAACATGTCCGATGGGTTCTTTGTCACAGAATACATCACAGTAGCATGTGGCATTTCTCTCAAGGTATGGAAGCTTGCAACTGTCATCCCTTTGCGGGCAGCAGCCTCGATCCATGCAATAGAGCCCTTCGGGAAGAGCTCTCTTGCTTCTGCTTGTCATGTGCAGGCTGCCATCGGAATAAAAGTTCACTGTCAGATTTCTGCCAGACACAACTGAGTCAACTGAGGGAAGGTGCAGTGTAAAATACCACAGTATCAGAATTTGACATTTTATCACCGTCATTTTGGCAAGTCTAGTCCGTGAGTAGCGCAGGAGGGCCGGGAGCTGCCGTCTAATAGTATATGGGTTCAAATGGCTGTCAGGCCCGACGTGCAGTGATCAATAAAACACTGCCTTGGACTGTTGAACTCTTTGACGTTAACAATTAACCAAGAAAGCAAGTATCGGCACTGAAGGAAACTGAAAAAAACTAAAGTAGCCCGCTGTGGTTTACTGCTGGAAGATGGCGCAATCAATGCATTTCTTAGCATATGGGACTCTCGTTGAAGGAGACAAAGGAGAACTCGGATTAGGACCGACAAAATACTGGAACAATTGGGATTTAAAGAGCGGAGTTTACAAAAGATGACGATACCATTGTTAATAAATAGATTCCATTATCACATAGATTATTTTCTTACTCGGGGCTGTGACGAGGGTGGCATTGAATGAATCTGCGCGCTCCGCTCAATAAAAGTACATTTCCTCGAAGGACAGCGGAGACAAAATGTCACCAACCATTGGAAGGATCCCCGGAGCCTCTTTGCTGATAGAATCTGCATTTCATGTGTTCATTTTCAAAAGCAGCGATCTGCAGAACATAATGGAAATGATCTTGAGAATGTTTTGTGCCTGGCAGTCGTTTTTGACTATTAAAACTGAAATAAAATACCATGAGATGTGGTGAAGAATTCCAAAATATTAATTAATTAAACTGTATTAAATATTGTGCAGTGAAGTGCTCCAGCGATTTTTTTTTACTATATATGCCTCAATTATAAAATACCGTCGGTATACCTACTATTTTCCTGCTCAGGAATCACCAATGACCAGGGTCTGGGAAATTTAACAGTTGGGGAATTATTTTGGGAATTTAAAAATGTGAGGAATAAAATGCAGGGACTTGTTTTTCCAATCCAATTCCCACCTTAGTCTCCGGCTTCTCACACGAGAATTCCGCTGCAATCACCAGCCGAAAAACAACAACTTGGAATTTTCATGGGCAGGGATGGGCTGGACCCATCGGAATTACAGGACCACTTGTAATCAAGCGTTGACTGTATGTAGGTACCCCCTCAAATGAATTTCTAGGTCTGGGAGTCACGGAAAAAGACAAAAACAGAGTTACTCGCACTCCCACATGACCTATATTCCTTTATATGGGCTCACTAGAGCTCTATGGGCTGACCATTGTTCAAGTTGAACATATCATACATGTACTCATACTATTATATATCTCTTTATTGATTTTTTTGAATTATTCATATTTTTCATTTTTAAATTTTTCTGAGTGTACACAAAGATAAAAACATGGCTAAAATCTACATTAGTGCCAATATACAATAATTACACTTAAGAAGACATATAGCAATTATAATGGCATATTTTTACACTTTAGAAATGATATATGTGTAATAACATTTAATAGGTCCCCCAAATCTGCCACACAACCATTTTGACCTCGCAAGCAACAGCAAACGAGCACTCTCTCATCATATGCATACACAACCAATGGACAGCCCCATAGAACTCTAGTGAGCCCTTAGAAAGAAATATAGGTCATGTGGAAGTTCGAGTTACTCTGTTTTTTCCAGTGAAATAAAGTACAAATATTCCAGAACATCATCATTTTCTATTCTAGCTTTGGTAATGCAATTTTAGGGAAGTGGATTTTCATATATTCCAAATGTGCTTTCCATAAATCCTCTCTAGGATAGGGTATGGTCCAGTAAATGAGGCTCATCACCAATATTTGTGCCACATGTATGTTGTCTCTTGTTCTCTTTCAAGAGGAGGAAATCCAATCCGCCTACATTCGTCCCACAAAACAGCATTTCTATGTTTTTTCTCTGCTTTGAAAGATGCTTAGAAATACATATAACCGCTTATCAGCCTTTCTGTGCACCTTCTATGCTTTTGGGAGCTATAGAAATACAGGGGAGCACAAAATGTTTGCTCACAGAATGAAATTGAATCTCAGACCCCTTTCGTGCCTGTTTACAATGTCATGTACAATTTTCCCACACTAACAAGAGCCAGCATATTTCGCAAACCAAAATGTAATTTGAATATTCTAATTTTAGTTGCAATTCGGCTGTTTTAAGAATAAGTTATTATGGTTTTTACACTTTCCTGTTTTATTTCTGTAAAAAGAGTCTTAAATTACAGGAAAATTCCGATTGGAATGGCGGTTGTAAAAGAAGAAAACAACACGGATAGCCTAGAAAGGTTTAACAAGCGTTTAATGCAAAATAGCAAATATGCAAGCAAAATAATGCACTGCAATTTCCATTTCCACAGCCCAGAGCTTCCACCCGAAATCAGTTGAGGCATATAATGGTAAAATTCATACATTAGCTTGCAATTTGTATGAGTTTTTTTCTCACTATAATTGAACATAAGAAGAAACTTTTGACGGAGACTGCACCTAACAGATACTAAGCAATGAGCAGATACCAGGATCTTCTCATGTGAAAGAGTTTGAGAAGATCTCAAATAACTGCTGCGGAAGGCACAGACCGGCGCTGACTCCACTAGTTCCTAACATTCTAGCTTTGTGATGCCAATCCTCACAATGAGGTTGCATTTACTACACAGTGCAGAAATTGTACATCACAAAAAATGGCTGTGGTGCTTTACACATAGGTTTAACTTAGCAGGCACACTAGAGTCTTAGTGTTCAGTAGACTGGTATAAAAATAGCGTAACAATTTACTAATAAAATGCAATGGTACATGTTAAGGCACACATGAACATTAGTGTTTTGTAATGCATGTATTACTATTAGTGCACAGATATAAGTACATTTACTTTCTCACACTGCCTTAAGAAAGCCCTCACTACTGTCCATTAAAAAATATGATCATGCCCTGTTGTTCCTGGTACGTCTATAATTGATTGTTCATACACATTATACACCCTCATACACGCACTTCATAGAGCTGACAACACAGTGCCAAACCAACTTCACAGTTATAAACCATATGAACATGCCCAGTACAATCACTCTGATAAATCCAACATAAACGTATGCCATCCATATAAGCACAATTTTGCGTAATTTGCCTACATGGATCATGATGCATAAACAGAGAGCACTTTACTCCAGCCGACCAAGGACAAAAAAACACACAAAAGCCAGAATAAAACAGAACATTCCTACTGCAGACCCACCCTGTAATATAAGACACTAAAACATCTCCCTAGATGAAAAGAAAGTTCACTTCAATTTAAGAATACTTACTCGGTTTCTTGACCATCAAAGTTAAAAAACATCCATATGATACAATAAAAACTATCGACATTAATCTATAACCTTCAAACATTAATATGTTAAAAGCATTAAAATTCATTAAACTTGCTGGCTACAGGCTTCATGCTTAAAGCAAACTTTAATTTCCTTGCAATTTTTATGGGTCAATGAATATACAGTTTCTACACACAGTCCCTAAATTAAGTTATTAAAACAATCCCAAGATGCAAAATATGTAAAACCTGAGAAATTCTTACATGGCCAACTTGCTACCTTAACATCTATACCATATCATAAAATTGCGCAGAGTGATAAAAAAAGGTATCATAGAAAGTGGACTGATAGTTATTTTATTTGTATACATACACTTCTCCCTGCAATACAATAACACTTATGATTGTATCCCTCAGTAATGAATAGAGGTAGATGAAACAAATTACACAGTGCAATAGCGCATGTGAATATATCAATAAGAGATAAGTGTACTCTATCTCATACTGGTGCAGAATAAGACTGTTTCAGAATCCTTTCTCGTTTAATCCAGACAAAGTAGAAACTGGCTCACAAAAAATACAATGGGGCCAGTTATGTCAGTCATCAATATTCGCTTTGACTCTCTGCGATGGATTACCCCTATAGTCAAACACATCACATAGAGTCATCTTCTGCATGTACCATGATATTCAGGGCACACAAATAAATTATGATCTGAAGTCTCAGTATTCATGCCAAAAGCTGAACATGTGTCAGAGGCACGATTAATACTCAAGTTTCTGTTGACTGATTTGAAGGGCAAGCAGCCTATTCTAAATCTTATATACAAACGCTTAGCCAAAGTTGGTGTTATACTAACTTTCAAAGGCTGGGTGGGCTTAAATGCCAGAAACTGCTCAGTCAGTTCCCCAAAGGTAGTCCTGGAAATTTGCTCTTCGCGCAACCTTTGTTAATTCCCTGGCCACATTGATATATAAGGTGAACAGGGTGGGTGCCAAAACACACTCCTGTCGAACCCCTCTTGCAATTGGGATGTGCCTTGTCAATTCCCCTCTATCGCCTCACCTGACCTGAGGATAATTATTTTCATGCAATCTGGCTAACATCTCAACTAAACTACTGGAAATTCCCATAATTGCTAATAGTCTCCAGAGGTTCATCTGAGGAATCAGAGCGAAAAGGGGGGAGAACTTAAAAACTTGATCTAATGTGTCAATTTTAGCACGGAATCCTGACTGCGAGGACAATAATATCTTATTTTCTCCAATCAAATCTTTTATCTAAAACTTACCTATCTCTGTTGAAGATTATCTAATGAACTAATTGGCCTGTAGATTGACGGCCATCAAGCATTGCCCTTTTTAAAGATCAAAATTATTCCCCCCCCCTTCCTGGTATTCGAGATCTAGTCCCCCAATTTTTGAATTAGATAGAATATTGACATAAGAAGCCAACAACCAGGGTTCTGATTTATATAGATCTGGTGTGCAATCAGGAACTGGGGCATTTAGCGCCTTTAATCTGTTAATGGCAGAATAGGTGTCCTCTAAAGTATAAAAAAATCTTCTCAGTCTCCATGTTTATCGAATTTAGAGCATCACCTTCAGGATATTCATCTACCACATTAGGAGACCGTTTTATTGAGCAGTCCTGTGCCTACAATTTGGTGAAATGTTCTTCCCATCTTTCTGGTGGGTTGTGATTTCTGCTAGGTTTACCACTTGACCCATGTGCAATGTATGCCAGAATGAAATTTACTTTCACACTAATCTATACAAATCGTTTCTAAACGAACAGTGAAAACTCTCTTCTAACCTCACACAAATAAACACCGACAAACTACAGAAATGATTAATTGAATGTCTTCCCACACCTGCTCAAAAGGGCGCCAGATAGAGAATATACTGCAGTGCCACAACAGTTAAGCAATATTTCCCTCACATGCGAGCAATAATGGTTGTTAATGCCCTCTCCGCAGTCAAGAGCTTGAAGGGCTAGTCTGAGAGGTTAGTTTGTGGGCTTTGTTCCCTGTGTCCATTGTCTGGTGGGTCGTTTTTTTTACTGTTTATAATCCCCTTGATATTACAATACAAATTGCTGGCAGCAAATACAAATACAAATACATGCAGTCTCTCATACTTTCCAAAACACACACACAGTGTTTTACAAGTTCAAGGCTGCCCCGAGTTGCAGAATGTGAGCAGCTTTTGTAGCAATCTGATTTACTAATGGAGGCCACTTTTATCGTGGTGCCCCAGGCCTATTTTCTGTCCCAGATCACCCTGCTGTTGACTATGCACATCCTTGATAATAACCTGCAGTTAAGGGCAGGCTGCGCTCAAAATAGGGAGCACTGTGAGGACATGACCGGCCTCTCACCAGAAGGTTTATGAGAAAAAATGGCTCTATATCCCTCTGAGGTCCTTCAACACCTTCTCCAGCAGTTGCCAGTTCACAGGAAGCAGTTCTGGCTCCTCGTCTTGCTCTTGATAAAGGGACTAAAGAAATGTAAGAATATGTTTGTTTACTTTTTTCTACTTTTTTGGCTGATTGGGTTTCCCTCTCACCAAAACCAATGGGAGGAATCTAGAGAGACGTTTGAGATCAAACAACTGCAAGCGTAGTGGCTGATGGACTGGCGTGGGAGGATGGAGCAACAAACTAGAGGGAATCCTGGTAGCTGGCAGCCAGAAAATGCCCCCCTTGGATGCTGAAAAGTTAATTATATCCAATATAGTGAGCACCACTCCGGGTGCTAATGGTAGCAAGTTCCATAGAAATGCGAATAATATAACAATACACTTCAAATATAACTGAAAGCCACAATCTTTATCCATGCTGTTATTTTTTTTCAAGTTGGCATCAATCAGTAAATGTCAAAACTGCACACTGTTCACACTTCACGCCCAAACAAAAGGTAATATCAAAGTATATCCTAACTATAAAAATGCTTCTTGGTCCATGATTTAATATATAGATGTAAATCTACAATGAGCTAGAGCTTGCACGTCTGCTGATGATATGTAGGCCTGAAGGGAACTCCCCCCATAATTCTATTATTTTCTATTTCAAATACACCCACAAATCCCTCCAAAACACCGGACCCAAATCCCTCAATGAAAGAGTCCCCTTCCACGCACCCAAGAGAAACCTCCGCTCTGTCGACCTCGCCCTTGCGGAACCCCTGAGCATCCGCAGAACCAGAGCGGGCGGAAGACCCTTCTCCTACAAAGCAGCAAAGGCCTGGAACGAGCTCCCGATCAACATCAGACACTCCCCCACTCTGCGCGACTTCAGGAAGAGCCTCAAGACCTGGCTCTAAGGGCTGACTCGGAGCTGTACCCCCCCCCCCAGTGCCTTGAGAACCTCATGGGTGAGTACCGCGCTTCACAATTCCCTGATTGATTGATTGATTGATTGATTGATTACTGTAGCTGCTAAATGAATACATAAAATGCATAAATATTCAGCAGTTGAAATGAGTGTTAATCCATTGATTAACCTTACAAAGAGACATTGAGCTACATGTATCAAAATTGTAAATTGTGAATACCTAATTGCGAATTCCTGAGAATCGCAATTAGGTAATCACAATTTATAATGCATGAAACTCAAAGAGTTTCAGATAGAGATTCCTAGGGGTTCGCAAATTGCTCTACCTCATTAATATTAATGAGGTAGATAGCAATTTGCGACCCCCTAGGAATCGCAAAAATCATGGGTATGGTGGCCTGCTGAGGTCAGCAGACCACCATGTCCGTGATTACTTTTAAATAAAGCAATTTTTTTTGTTGTAAAGCAGCCCGTTTTCCTTAAAGGAAAACGAGATGCTTTACAAAAAGTAAAATGAAAATTTTTCTTTTCATTTTTTAAGAGAAGGCAGTGGTCCGTGGTACCACTGCTTGCTCTTAAAAAACGCTGTAACAAACATTCCCATTTGAGAATGGGTTACTTACCACCTACTTAAGGTAGGTGGTAAAATGTGAATGTTTTGCAACCGCATTACGGTCACAAAACATTCGTACATACCGATGCAATACGGTATTAGGAAGGGACGCCCTAAACACACCCCTTCCTAGTAGTGAATCGCAAACCCATTTTGCAATTCAGTAACAGGTTACCGAATTGCAAAATAGGGTTTGCTGCATCTGAAAAGCATTTTTTGTGTTCGCAAACGGGCTGATTCTGCGAATCGGCCTATTTGCAAAGGCAAAAATGCTTGATGCATGTGCCCCATTGTGAATTAATTTAGATGTTTACAAAGCAATTGTGTATAATTTGCATACATATAATATTGTATATTTACCAAAATCGCTTGTTTAATAATATAATCCCATTTTACAAGAGCATCTTAGTCAAACATATATGTTGTTATTTGGGAGAGATCATGGTCCTTTGACACCATAACTGCTAGCTATGTCTCCTGGTTTGCATACCTTTTGTCTGTGCTGATTTTAAACCATATAGTTGAATCTATCACAGGTTGAATACATTCTTGCCTATTCCTCATGAAGGGTGGGTCATATTTTTCAATTGTGTTATTTTACGTGGACATTGCAGCTTTATTTTAGGAATGCAACCTACATCATTGTTTTCGAGTGTTTTTAAAAAAGTAGCCCAAGTGCAATCTATAAATTGCAGTTTACAATTTTACTATTAATTTGAAGTTAATACAGCCCATACTAATAACAATAAATATAGAAAATAGACAGGAGTTAAATTGAAAACAAATCTGCAAACAAGTTGATAAACACTGTTTGTGGCTCATAGTCCTAGTCCTCAATCCAGAAAATAAAAGTAAATATCAGACACAGGGTGGAGGTTCAGGTCTTTGACGATTCGTTGAACATTACTAATCTGAAATGAGTAATATGAGTTAAGATGGACTTACAAGCAATTGAAATGTGTCAATGCAGTGTAAGCCAATTTTAAAAATCTTTAAAGGGAAGAACACAGGCATTTTATCATTGCTTAGCAATGGTAAACTAAACAGAGTCCTAATGCCAACGCAAATGAATTCAGCAAACAGGAGGAGTGACGACAAAATGTTTGGAGAATCCTATGGGGGGTTTCACTAACTGAAATACTGATGAAAGGTGGGGGGGGGGGTCCCTGGTGATGCTCCATACATTATTAGACATGCAGCAGAGATATGGGAAACGTAGTTAGAAAGGTGGTGAGACGGGCACTGTATGCTCCGGATGCGCCTCTAGAGGTGGTCCCACCGTTCGCTCAAATTGCGGAATCAATTTCAGTTCGGAAATGGAAAGTGGGGGGATGCCTGACTATGAGGGATTTATATCAGAACAGTCAGTTCATTAATAGAGAGGATGCAGTGACGGCCTTTGACCTAGGTAGGGGACAGTTTCTCCAATATGCAAAAATCTTCAGTGTAGCTAGAGAACTATGGCCTGCATTCCCGGAAGAACCTCCAATAACGAAAACGCTGCAAGTGATGTTGTATATGCCCAAGACAGACATTTGATAACATACTTATACAAGGCGATATGGGAGGATCTCCCTTGGAGCTCACTCCCTATACAACGTAAATGGGAGGTGATGCTGGAATCCCCACTGACGGAAAAAGAGTGGAGTAGAGTGCACGAAACAGTGAAACAGGGGTGTTCGAATGCATGTTTTAAATTGATACAATACAAATTTATACACCAAGCCTATCTCACCCCGAAAGTCCTAAGTAAGATATACACAGACTGAACCAGTAGGTGCACGAGATGCCAGCAGACGTAGGCAGATTTTTTGCATGTGGTGTGGTCGTGTCCAGGGATGGTAGAGTTTTGGGATCAGGTACTGCGGAGCCTTAGAAAACCTTTGGTGGGATATACCCAATGAGATGAAGATGGTCATGCTAGGTCTTTTCCCAGAACCCAAAAATAAGAAACTCAGTAGATTTGTGATGCTGGGATTAATAATAGAAAAAAGGCGCATTGCGATTGAGTGGCGACGGCCGACCCCCCCTAAGAGTGATATATGGACCAAGGATATGTGTGAGTGGGCCACGGCTGAGAGAGTAAGAATGAAACAGGTTTGCAAGGATGATAAAGTGGAGGAGGACTTACTGGCATGGTCAACAATGATAAATGCTCTGCAGGCCCCGATCGAAGATGAGAGAGAATAGCTCTGTGGAAGGCCCCAGATAATATATATTCAAGATACCTCCGATTTTAAGAAAGGAGCCGACCGAGTCTCAAAAAGTTCTATGAGATATGCTAAGCGTCCAAGGGGGGGTGGGGGTAGTTAGGAGGGAACGTTGACATTTGGCAAAAATGTTGATCACAGACTTGCGAGTTAGCAGGGAAATGAGGACCCGAGTGCCTACTTATAGTTGAAAATGCTTGGATATCCTGTGAATGTTTATAGAAATTGTTATGATTATATATTTAGGAAAAATGCAAAACGTTCCACCTGGTACGGACAACAGCATATATACCTGATAATAATGTAATATGTATGATGTTATCATAAAATGTCAATAAAGTTGTTAAAAAAAAAATGTTTGGAGGAATGTTATGTTATGTTATGTTATGTTATAAAGAACTTGTAAAAGCACACGGACACCAGGAGGTTTCATGGCGCTGAATTTGAGTAGTGTTAACAGCGAGAGGACCTATGCATAAGCTTGCGTGAATAGCCAAGTTTTGAGAGCTTTCCTGAAACCTAGCAAATTGTCACAGCTCCTAATTGCTAGGGGTATAGTGTTCCAGAGTTTAGGGGCGAGGTAGGAGAACCTACGGCCACCTTGCCGTTTGAGCTTGAAGCAGGGGAGAGTTAGAAGATGGAGATGGGCAGAACGCAAGTTGCGACAGGCTGTGTGTTTGATGATCATGTCATTGATGAATTTGGGACTACTGCAGTATAGTGCTTTAAAAATCATACAGCCAGTCTTGAATGCTGTGCGTTGGGCTATATGAAACCAGTGGAGTTCAGATAGCAAAGGTCTGGCAGAGTGCCAGTTAGATTGTTTAAAAATTAATCTTGCGGCCTGGTTCTGCACCAATTGAAGACGGTGAAGTAGGAACAGGCGCAGGCCAAAATAAATGGAATTGGAAAAGTCGAGACGTGAGAGGACCAAGGCAATGACAACTTGTATGAGTGCTGAGTGAGATAGTACATGGGCGATCTTGCGAATTTTACGCAGTTGAAAGAAACATGAGGAGACCACCACCCGACCTGTCCTTTAAGAGACAGGTCGGAGTCAATGGTCACCCCCAGGCTCTTCACGGCAGATGAGGGGTTGGGGGGGCTACTAGTTCGATAGGCCAATAATGGTGGCCCCATAGAGCCTCACTCTTCCCTGGCAGAACCAGTTCAGTCTTGCCTGGGTTAAGTTTGAGATGATTGATATCCATCCAGCGCTGGATATGGAGCATGGTGGCTTGAAATTCGGCCACTGAATCAACGGAGTCCAGGAATACCACACCAAGGATGTCAGGTTTACCCGGCATGATAATACGAGTTTTTCCACGATTCAGAACATTGGTAACAAACTTCACAAACAAAATAGAATATGACGCCTACAATTGTTATGTTAGCTAGAGTTCGACTTTTCATTGGTGCAGTGCATTTATTTTTTTAAACACTTCACATTTCCTTGAGCCAGAAGACCAGCACTGAGGCATACCATAGCATCATCCATGTTCAGTGAGGAGGGTGAAAGGTGCCAAAGTGATTATGACCGTAGGAAAAGCGTTTCTTGACTTGCTTATAACTTTGGATCCATTTGACAAATCTACATGAAATTATCTAAAACCACGCTGTCCAGTTCTTCATTAAAAGTTTTGGATGGATCTGTCAAGCCAGGTCAGAGAAAACCGGGGTGTAAAAAAATGTATATTTCCCATGTAAATCTCTGTAGAGATTTTGAACACAACTACAGATCAAACTACTAGACAGAATTGCACACATTTTAGCTGAGAGGTAGCTCTTGGTCCAGAGCCCTTTTGTGATTAGGTGTGAATCTGTTCAGTAGTTGCAGGGTTACTAAAGGATAAACAAAATTGTATTTCTAGAGACGTGGACCGTACACAGATCCCTGCAATGGTTCTGTCAAGTAAAGTGCCAGCAGCAGCACTGTGATTGGCTGACCACAATCTGACTGAGAGGTTGTGGATGCCTTTTTAAGCATCGGGGAATATTCCCGGGGACTTATAGGGTTTATTCCACTTCAGGAATCCACAGATCCCCTGTGAGGCTCAGCTCAGCCCCTGTTTAAATCCACGGTGGATCCATGAATGTTGACACATTAAAAATAAACACTTTCTGACCCACTCAACCACCCACACAGGTACTCTCACAGCCTATTACAGACCCTCACAGGCAGTTACACCCACTCACAGACCTACACAGTCATTCACACACCCACTCACAGAGCCAGGCAGACACCCTCAGTGACCCACATAGGCACTGACACACCTACTCATTGACCCATGCAGGCCATCACAGACCCCTTACATACTCATGTAGGTACTCACACACCCACTCACAGACAGACCCATACAGGCATTCACACCCCCACTCACATGCCCCCTTAGAAACAGATACAAACTCACAGACACTCACACAACCACTCACAGGCCCACTCTGACAGACACACCCACTCACATACCCCCTTAGAAACACATACAACTCACAGACACTCTAATATCCAATTGCAGGCCCATACAGGCACTCACATACCAACTCACATGCCCACACTGACACTCACACACCCACTCACAGATCTACACAGACACTCACACACCCACTCACAGACTCACATACCCACTGATATACCCCCATAAGGACTCACACAACTCTCACAGACCCACACAGGAACTGACACCCACTCACAGACCCACACAGGCACTCACACACCAACACACAGATCCACACAGGCACTCACAGACCCATAGCACCACTCACACACCCACTCATAGACCCACACACCAGCCAAACACTGATCTGATACAGTATCTCAAATAGCCACTCACACACAAAATACAGCCACTGACACAATAAGTCACACACTGATACAGTGTGTAACACATTCCATTATGCATTGTTAGACACTGATGCACCCAGGTATATATCAAAATAGCCACTGACACACAGAGCAAAACTCTGGTACAGCCTCTCAAACATCCTTACACATACTGACACACCCAGGCACACACTAATACAGACACTACCACACTGAGGCAAACATTGTTGGAGACACTGACACACCCATGCAAACACCAATATAGCCACTGACACACTCACATACAGAGTTTGACATGTCCAGACACACATTGTTAGACACCAACACAGCCAGGCACACACTGATACAGCTAGTGACACACCCAAGCTCACACAGATACAGCCTTTGACACAGCCAGGGACACACCTATACAGCCACGGACATACCCAGACACACCCGATTACAGCTACTGACACACACATCTGCACTCTGATACAGAGACTTACACATCAATGCACACACCAATACAGTCACTGACATACCCAGGCACTCACTGATACAGCCAATGACACACCTACCCTCACACAGATACGGTCTCTGACACACCCAGGGACAAACCTATACATCCACTGACATACCCAGCCACACAATGATACAGCTACTGACACACACAGCCATACTCTGATACAGAAACTGACACAACCAGGTATTACTCATACGGCCAATGACACACTCAATCACATATCGATACTGCTACTTAGACATTCAGCCAAACCCTGATACAGCCTCTCAAATACTCATACACATACTGATACAGCCACTGACACACCCAGTCACTTCCTAATATAGACACTAACCCACCCAGGCACACATTGTTACAGACAACCAGGCTCACAGCAATATAGCCACTGATACGCCCAGGCACATGTCGATACAGCCACTGACACACCAAAGCACACTCTAATACAGAGACCGATACATTCATGCACACATCAATACAAACAGTGACACACACTGATACAGGCACTGCTATACCCAGTCTTACACAGATTTAGTCACTGACAAATTAAAAATACAGAGTTAGCTCATTGTTTAACCTTGATGGTGGTTCTTAAACTGTTTTTGTTTGTAAAAGGTATTTTTAACAGTTTTTATATTTTTTCTTGATTCTTTTCAACAAACAGTAAACAGGGTACTAAAAAGGTAAGGTGTGGAAATGCAAAGTAGCAATTGGCTTCAGTGTTAAAAAATATTAACCGGCGAATGTAAGAAAAAAAACAACTAACAGTGATGGTTCTTCACTGTATGTAAGAAAGCACCCAGAGAAGTAATTTTTACAGCAGCAAGCATGTGGCATTTCATACAACCAACTCACTTAATTATTTGCAGGCAGCTGGTATAGTAATGACTGCAGCTGATGATTATTTTCCCAAGGGTGCTGTAGAGGTAGACTGTCCTGCTGCACTTGTTTTTTTCCACATCATCTGGTTGTAAACCCTTTCATGAATTGTTTTAAAGTGTTTCCATATGGAACTTGTCCTATGTAGATATTTCTTTGCAGTGCCGCCGGATAACTGCATATTTAGCTGTAACCTTTTTTCTTCTAAAGGTATTGTAAAACGCTTCCAGATACCACTTTGTTTTCTTCCAGGTGGTGTATCTTGTTCCTCATCCACAACAGATTCTGGATGTTCATCCTACACAGAAGATTAAGCTTCAGCCAGTCTAACAAATTATTCATGAAAGTGCACCACTGCTTACCAATTCTCTTTCCACAGGGTATACTGGAGAAATAATTGTTTTTGGGTGTGGTTTTACAAGTACATGGGTGGGGTCCTAATGTGGCCAATCAAAAGTTAAGGTTTGGGTGTCATCGAGCAAATTTGCAATTCCAGTCCATAGATTTGCGAAAGTCGCAAAACTTGTAAAACTAGTAACTTTCTTGAAAACCAGATATAGGGTACCAGATATATACTTCTAACTATGTTCACACTGATGTCATTAATGAAAGTAGAAGGATGTACATATTTAAAATAATTCATACAAATGTTGGTAAATTGTAATCCGTGGATTTATTATGATGATGTGATCAAATCAATAACCATAGAGTACGTGTAGTCCTGTCTATGTTTTTAAATCTGTAGAGGTACTGTGACACCAAAAAAACAAAAAGAAAAAAAAACTCGTTCACTTACATTTACAAAAACATTATATATTTTACATTCAGTACATATCTGATTTTTACCGTTCAAAATGTATATTAAGTACAAAAAATCTACAGTTAAAAAATAAAATTACTAAATTAAAGAGCAAAATAAATTGTAGTATTTTTAGTACTAAAAATAAACCCTAGAAATTGACTCAAAAAACAAAATATTACAGAGACATGATTCTTTGAAAATAGAATTTGAAAAAAACAAATGTTACAGGGTTAGAATACAGAACTGAAAAAACTTTAGAAATTCACTGAATTCACTGAAAAAATGAAAGGTTTCAGTGACATTATATTTAGGCTCATACTATGCACACACAAAACCATAGAAATGTAGCAGTTATAGTTACCTGAGCTACCTATAACTTACAAACCCGCAATGCACAGCTTATGACATCTCATATTACATCATGCATGACATGGTCAGTGACATCACTGATTACATCACTGGTTATATCTAAATTGATATCACTGATGGCATCTTTCACAGAACCACTCACACACCCACACAACTACTCATATACCCACATACATACCCACTCCACTACACACACACCCACTCATCATCCATAGAGCCACTCACACATCCATTCTGCCACTCACAAAGCCACTCACTTACCCGTATACCTGCTTACACAGCCATTGATTCATCCATACAGTCACTCACACATCCACTCACTCACTCATACAGCTAGTCACATACCCACTTATTCATCCATACTGCCAATCACACACCTACTCACTCACCCATACAGCCTCTCAACAGAGCCACTCACTCTCCCATACTAGCACTCACACACCCACACAACCACTTATATACCCATTCATACATTCATACAAGCACTCACATGTCCACTCACTTACCCATACAGACACTCACACATACACTCACTCTCCAATACAGCCACTCACACACCCATTCAGTTAACCAACCACCCACTTAAACAGCTACTTACTCACCCATACAGCCACTTACACATAGAGTCAATCACCCAGACAGCCACTCACATAGCCACTCACTTACTCATACAGCCACTCACACACACAGACTCACCCAACCATAGAGCCACTCACACAGCTGCTCACACACCCACTTTCTATACAATACAGCCACTCATTCACCCATTCCAGCACTCACACATCTCATCACACATCCACACAACCACTTATATACCCATTCACACATCCACACAAGCACTCACATTTCCACTCACTGACTCACACAGCTACACACACACCCACTTATTCACAGAAACCAATATTCTGCAAATGATAAAATTTATGAAATGAAATGAAGTTTATTTTCATACGTTATTTAAAACCATTGCATACCAATAAAACCATAAAACCGAGCAAAACAGTTACTTAAATCCACAATTACATTTAAAAGCCAGTATCTCTGGCATCTGATTAAAGATTTTATTTGAAACAATACTGTTGGTCATAACATTAAGAGTTTATTTATAAGTATGGGTCTAACGTGGGTTCAATGTAGGGGGATCCCAAAGTTGATCAATTCTTCACCAGTGAACAAATCGCCAGTTGGTGTCCCATCAGATCTCCATTGCTTATCCCTTTCCCTTTAGCAATGATTGATTGATTAGCCACAGTCCTTTCTCTCTAATAAAGTGCATGTGCTTTGTGCAATCCTAAGGTCTTAAGCTGGTGTAAGAATACTTAAATGGAAAAAAAACAATTTCATTGAGACGCAGAAAAATAGGATATAGAGCTGGTGCCAATTTATAGTAATTGAGGTCGGAGGTGAGTAAGGTACTATTGAGGATTCCAGTTCCTGATTTTTTAACTCAGAAGTGGTTATCCAGATGAAGAAATTACTGTGGGCTCCTGTAACAAACTTCCCATTACCGATGCAACGTTTGACTTTTACAACATCTCTCCAGATTGTTGTTTTCTACTCATTTATTTTGCGAGAGCCTGAGAAGTTCAGTGCTGAGGGGAGGATTGTTTGTCTTACAAATCCTCTGTGTAATAATCCAATATAAGTTTTTGGACTTTGTGGGGGCATTTAAAGGGTCCAGGGTTGGTGTGAAGAGTGTCCCTGAGCGTACAAATATCCCACAGCGGGCAAGGGTGGAAGCCTTCGTTTGTGAAAAGCATGTGAATAGTTGATGCCTCTACGCAAGTGCATGCTCTTTGTCTTAGAAATAAAGTTTTGTGGGTCATGGCGTGAGAGAAACATAAAAGATGCAACCATGATTTCTGTTTGTAGATGAAAATTATGACTGTAATGGAATGAAACATGCTTTTCCCTCAAAAAGGAACTGTGACGTGTTACAAAATGTATTTGAATTTGAGACCATATACATCATGTGAAAAACAATAAAATGTATGGTCATCCTTGATCATGGCAATCATTTGCTAGAATCACAAACATTGTGGATAGTAGAAATACCCAACATTAAGGTATCCAGAATGCAAGCATTGTGCTATATCCATACATCTGACTAAAAAATGTGGGGGGGTCTGCTTGTGGGTTTAAAGTGCACCCACACACTCGCAGCATTACCCTACTTTCTAAGATAATTGTCAGCACAACCGCCAAGTGAGCAATTTGCCATATGAATTGCTAATAAAAGGGCCAACAGGGAAATATCATATCAGATCAGTGTGACTCCCAAATCTAGCAAGTCCATGAAGAACAGCAGTACCCATCTAGAGAGTCAAGTGAATTATTTTCTTGTTTTACACCCATGCCAAAAAAAAGCCGCTCATTGCTACATGCCCAGTTTGCATGCATCAGAGTCTGTAATACAACAACCAGGTATCTTTGCCAGAGAGGATAATGAGATGAGGAGTAGAAAAGGACATAATAACAAGTTTATTGAGAAATAATCCTCCCATAGTCCAGGGATGTCTGCCATTGGAAAAACGCGTAGATCCACAATACAATGTTAAGATATCCAAATTTCAGAAATGTATTAGCTACAAGCAATTCTAAAGTGGGGGTCGATGACAGTGAGGTGAAGTGTGGCATCCAAGGTGGTCACTGACGAAGGCTGGGAAGTTCTGAATGGGTGAATTCCGGGTTCTATGTCCTGGAGGGCCTTAAGGTCGATCACCTTCACCTTGACGTCAGTCTTGGACAGGGCACCACTTGGAGCCTTTGGATGCACTCCAACAGAGGCCGCCAGTATGGTCAAGGCCGGGTCCCATTGGTACTGGTCAGCTGGGCAGTTGCAGAGAAAAGACCTCTGGAAGCTTGTAGTCTCACCAAATCTCAAACAGGAAGTCAGCCACCAGATTTTTGGAGTCACGTCTGGGGTTCTAAGTTCAAGACAAGCATGTCCTGACTTTCTGTAGGTTTCAAACAACACAGCAGTCCTTCTGATTACTCAATGGTTCATGAGTGCTCTGAGGAGAGGTATGTGGGCTCCACTTGTCTGCCCCTAAATCAGTTATGGTCAGTTCCTCTAACACCACTCAGTTTGGTGCTAGCCTGAATTAAGAGAGATAGGGGAGACAGGCTTAGATGGGAGCTTCAACTGCTAGTGACAAAGGAGGCATTGTTTGAGGCTTGCAGATCATTCTGTCAAGAAGGGAGCCTCCATCCCAACTCCCAAGACCCTTTGTGACTGTCTAGATGCAATACACATCCCACCAAGGGGGAGCCATAGGAGGTCAGGGGACAGCTAGACACTGACAGGAAAGCCTTTTGGTTTTAGGCAGAAAAGTCTTTTGGTTGTAGACACGAAAATGACAACTTTTAAAAAGTGTAATTTCGAAAATACTAATATAAAATCTGACTTGACCATTAAGTTGGATTTTAGATTACTAATAAAATGAGTCCTTGAACCATTTTTCTAGCTGCTTTCAAACTGAATTTAGCACGCATTCAAGGTGATAGTGGAAACCAGTGTTAACCTGCGGGAGGGCCAGCCATGAAACAGTGATAAACTACTTTAGAGGTTGTTTCACTGCAGGACATGTAAAACATTAAATATACCTAGACCTATCGTCTCCGCAAGAAACAGCATGATGGAAAATGTTTCACGATATATTGATTTTTTCCTCCAGGAACATGTCAAGAACCTACCCTCTTATTTACAGGATACGGGGGATTTTTTGAGGAAAATAGAAACTGTCACCTGGCAGGATGATTACCTATTGATAACGCTGGATGTCACTGCCCTATATACCAGCATCCATCATTTGGATGGAATTAGGGCAGTAGAACACTTTTTGAGGACTAAATCTGTTCACATGTTGCAACACAGTAAAATGCTGATTGATATGATTCAGGCATGTTTGAATAACAACTATTTTCTTTTCTAAAGCCAGGTGTTTCAACAAATGAGAGGCGTGGCCATGGGGGCTTGCTTCTCCCCCAGTTACGCCTGTTTACATATGGGACTGTGGGAGGAGCAGGTCCTCAGGGCCCGCTTCGGTTATGCTATGGACAATCATATAGTAGCCTGGTATCGTTATATAGACGATTTGTTTGTAATTTGGAGAGGGTCTGAATCAGCAGCCAATGTGTTCATTGAAGAAATTAATTTGAACAACCGTAATCTTGAATTCACGACACATGTGAGCAAAGCTTCTGTGAATTTTTTAGATGTAGAAGTGTTTATCAAAGACAATCACCTAGAGACCAGATTACATCGCAAGGTCTCCCATAAGATCTTGCTCAACAGACTCCACGCATTAGGAGTCACAGGGACCGTGTTACGCTGGTTCCAGTCATTTTTGGAAGACAGATCCCAACAAGTCTTCCTTCCCCCTCATGTCTCCAGCTCTAGGACATTGTTACAAGGGGTCCCGCAGGGATCCGCACTAAGTCCGTCACTGTTTTAATGTGTATTTGGCCCCGCTGGCATCTATCGTGGAAGATCTGGGTGTCCGTGTTGTTTCCTATGCTGACGATACTCAACTTATCTTTTCCTTCAAAGAGCAGAGTGAGAATGCTTTTGTCAACTTCAGGCGGTGCCTTCTTAATATCTCATCTTGGATGACAGATAACTGCCTGAAGTTGAACACTGATAAGACTGAGATATTGTTTTTTAATCAGCCCCTCCCTCCCCAATCCGAGCTCTGGTGGCCAGCAGAACTAAACCCTCCACCGATCCCGGTCAACTCTGCCAGGAATCTGGGTTTTAGAATTGACACCCAACTAACTGGCAAAACTCAAATATCGTACATATCTTCACAATGCTTTTGGAAACTGAAGGCACTGCGCAGGTGCCTCCACCTTCTTCCTATGGAATGCAGGCAGACGGTGGTCCATGCGCTCATCACCTCTCAGCTGGACTATGCCAACAGCCTTTTCATTGGTCTCCCTGACTATCTTTTGAGAAGACTTCAAAGGATCCAAAATGCTGCCGCGAGACTTATTAGAAATGTACCCCTACGGTATCACATTACCCCCCATCTGCAAAGCCTTCATTGGCTGCCGGTTAAAAAGAGAGTGAGGTTTAAGGCCCTGACCCTAGCCCATAAAGCACTCAGAGAGGTTGGGCCTCTCTATCTGAGACACAGGCTCCAAAAATATCAGAATGCTAGAACCCTTCGTTCCAGCAACCAGAATCTCCTAGCCATTCCACGTTTCAGGAAAGTAAGGTTGGGAGGAAGAGCCTTTGCGGTAAAAACAGCCACGCTCTGGAATCTGATGCCTAACCATCTGCGTCAGATAAAGGAGGAACTTCCTTTCAGGAAAGCCCTCAAAACGTGGCTGTTTGGCCTCTCTGATATCCTCTAATTCCCCTCGATCTCTCTTCTGGCTCATTTCCCTCTTGGTTGGATGCTAGCGCCGGGACACCTCCGTTGGAGGTAGCTGTCGCGCTCTACAAATGCTAAAATAATAAAATAATAATAATAAGGTCATGGCAGGTAATACAGTTCTGCATGCCTCCAGCCACCACCTTGACCATATGATACGCAGTATCCCCTATGGGGAAATGCTGCGCATCAGATGAATCTGCAGTATGGACACTGATTACGTGGAGGCCCAATTGAAGAGTAGGCAACGCTTCTTGGCCAGAGGATACACCACTAAAATGCTTGACATAGCGATGAAGAAAGCCAATTCCATCTATCGCTCTTCAGCATTAGAATACAGTTCTGTTTCTACTGCATCATCTGAATCTAGAGCCACCGAGGCTAATCACCACTTACAACCGGAAACATAACAAATTGCGTATGATCTTCAATAGAAATTGGCCGGTTGTTCGTAATGATCCAATATTGGGTGATTAGTTGCCTAAATCCCCGGCTATCACATTTCGTAGGGCTCGCTCCATGAATGACATGCTGGTGAAGAGCAGCCCAGAAATCAACACAAGTAATTTGTGGATACAGAGCTCTAAAGGTTTCATCAAGTGTGCTAGTTGTAAAGCTTGCAAATTGGGTAGGAACAAGACAACATACAAAATTCCTTTCAGTGACATTCCTGTCAAAATATCGAAAAAATTGACGTGTAAAACTGAATATGCCGTGTATATGCTGGAGTGTGTGTGTGGCCTGCAATATGTTATAGAAATAACCACAGGAGTGTAACCCATAAACCAAACTGAGATCTGGGTAGGTACAATGTAAATACAACAATATCTCAGCCGGATTTATTAAGACTGTTTATATTTGTATGTACAAGACATTACAAATAAAGAACACAAGACGAGAGGCTTCAAGATATTTGTTCAATGTGCCCTTGGGCATCATATATTTTTTAGAAGATCAGAAAATACACATAACAGTTGTTACAGCACTGTTAGGCATAAATGCCAAGGCAACTCTAAAGAAAAGTGCACATAGTGCTCGTGACAGAGAAGTGACGGTGCAAGTGACAACGTGAAAAAACACCACAGCATACGGCGCAAGAGAAGATACAATATATATACAAGATTAAAAAGTTCACACATAGATTACTTCAGATACATAATTCGTCATTTTCATTGTGTTAGAGAACCAAAATTCAAGGTGCGCCTAGAGCGTTTAGGCTGGTGGGCAAGGGTCGACGGCGTTTCGATCCTATTAAATTAGGATCATCTTCAGGACCTGGGTGGCCTAATCGGGGAGTGCTGATGTGCGTCAAATTAGGTACTGGTGCAGAAGAAGGGGGAATGGGGGGTTGGAAACAACCGCTGAGTGGTCGAATTAGAATTAGGCTGGGCGTCAGGAATAAATCATCCAAAAGAAATCGGTTGAGGGTAATAATCGAGGGAAGGCAAGAACGGTTGCAGGGCTACAACCCTGATCAGTTTTGTCAAGGTTCAGGACGATACCTTGTCGCGAGGTAAAAGGTTCAGGAACTGGAATAAATCCAAGGCTAATGGATCGCCGGGATGCCACGGTCGTGTGCAATTTGCAGCCGGTGTCCTAGGAACCTAGGCCGGCATGGAAACCCTTCTGGGAAAGGTGCATCGTAATCTGTATGGCATAAACTGCCATCCATTTGGATTACGGCATAGCTTCGACTGGCCGATCGGTCCCTTGAGCTCGTCCGAAGTCAGCCGGAATTACCAGCTGGGTTCAATTTTGACTGGTTGAATCAAAATCAGCCGGTCAGAATTGAAACCGACGATGTCGGTCGAAAGGCCTCCGAACTGAGGTCAATGGCCTTACGACCGACATCGTAAGAGGCCACTAAATATGAATTACTAATAATTAATTTACCTCACATCTTGTACTCCTATAAACTCCACAACCTGCACATAAAATAAAAAGTAAAAAAATTATTATTACACAATTAACATAATTAATTATCAAATAAATAATTAATATTAATTACCAGCTAATTATTAATTAATTATAAAATAATTTACTTTCCCACCCTGTAACCCTGCAAACCCCACAACCTGCACCTAAAATTAAAATGTAACTAACTTAATTACACAATTACCATAATGATCAATTAAATACATATTATGAATTAAAAACTAAATATTATGTTTTCATAATGATATTACTCCAACCCTGTACCCCTATAAACCCTCAACCTGCTATGGAACTAAAAATCACAAAACTTAATGTTAAATAATTTAATAACTACTAAAAATTAAACAACTATATTGAAAAACATAAAGAAGGATTATGCAAATAAACTACATAATGTACATTTTAAATGTATAATAAAACACATAACAATAATTCAAAATGATATTATAAATAATTATATTTTTGTAAACAGTATTAATGAAGTCATTTTTACTTACCTTAAAATCGATATTCTTGACAACGATATTCTCGTTGACAAGATTCCCATAGCACGATATTTTGGACATGATATTTTGGTAGGACGATATTCTGGTTTTAATATTTTGTCTGAATACCCACTAGTTATACTTGAATAAACAGCTACATCCATCATTATCATATGAAATCTTTTCATTGATGTCATAACTGGAATTTCACAATTGTTTTATTAATCTTGTTGCATTGTCAAATGTGTTTGAAAATGCACCATTTGCCGACATTTTTTTTCAAATTTGTCTTGGGTGTGAACTCACCGATCCTCGGATAACAGTCGCGTTCGCTTGCTATTCTCACTTGCCACAGGTTACTCATCCCAAACTTATACGCCCCCCACTCATAGCTGCTAAGGTTCTAGATTGCTTATGTGTGACATTTTACAATTTCAATATAATTATGAGTGACATTCAACGACTATGAGTGACACTTTCTCGCGGCCAAAATCAAGCATTAAAGTCCCTGGAAACAGATAATTATCAAAATGTACTCCAATTTGATCAACGAGAAACTCTATGGAACTCTGTTTCAGGAGCTTTTAAACCTATTATTTATAAATACACAGCACCCTTCAACCGCCCACCCCTGCGCCAGGTGGGTTGAACCACAAGTAACACAGGGATCCCTGTGACGAAAGCAGTAACATAATGCATATCCACATAAAATACAGTTCTGTTATATGCTGGGACACGTTCTTTGCAGGAGCACATTAACCCTCTGCGTTACTTTATGGCAAGATTCAAAACTGCCAGAAGAGAAAACTCTAAACTCCCATCAGCAGCAATATTAATCCCCAATGTTATCTTTGTCTTACCAAGTCTCACAGTGCTGGTAAAATAACGCCTGCTGCTTTGGACTGGCAGTGTAGCTGAACTGTATGTGGAGTCACAGTCACTGGCTGCAGACAGAAGCTCAGACAGTGTCGCTGCCATGTGAAGGTAGGAGTCAGTTGCCAGTTTGGAGAGTGCTGGCCGGCCGGCACAGGGACAGAGATGATGCTCCTCTCTGCGGACCGTACAGTACTGCTGTAGATTAAAGTCATGGTGAGAGCCATGCTCCTGTTAAAGGTACTCAGCACGTCCTGCTTTCACCATGACAGGACACTGCCACCTCCCCCCATATACACAACAGGCGAGCATGTGTCTAGTTTAGGAAGGAGATGTCTTGTCCTATCATTTAACATCAGTGTGCAGCAGAGCCAATTCCTGGGGGCCTGGGCCTGCAGGAATTGCCATTACTCTGGTCAGGGTTCATTCAATCAATCATTTTGCGGCCCTCAGAGTGACCCTCCTCTATTCCTTAGACATTTTGAAAGATAATTAAGTTACTGACAGCATAGGCACCTGCAAGATATCCTCCCACTCCCCCCCCCAGAGGTTTTGACTCCATGAGGAGTGCTACCATGCTGGGCCAAAGCCCGGGTAATCTTAAACTGGAGACCACTGCCATTTTAAGACTAAACTTTCACTTTTAAGAATGCCTCATCTGTAAAAAGTGCTGAGCTTATGAATCAAGCCCTCTCGCACACACACACATTCCAAGGTGCGCGGGTATCAGAGTTAGATGCACTAATGCTGCCCGTGTCATAAACAAAAAAAGGTGACTGTCTTTCATATTTTTTGTTCAGCATCATATGGCCGCAGATCCAGCACTTGCGAAAAATGTATGAAAATTGTCTTACTTGAATACATAATGTTTCCTCTTTAAGCCGATGTTCCAGTGTCAATCCAAATAGTTTGATAGCCATTTTCTCTGGAACTTTGGCATTCCTCTTGGTCTGCTTAAAGTGGTCAGAATACTACTCCCAGACTAGTATAGTCTGTATCTGAACGCGAGTTCGTTCCCATGCACGGCCATGATGCTGAGAGAGTGCTGATGCTGCCATCCGGTGCGGCGTTCCAATGCCGGGTAATATGCGCAGGCACCGCACTGACTGCGCACTCAGTTTAAAATGCTGTGGATGCCCGGGATGCGGACAGCACACTCCAGTCAAGTCCCCCGCCACTTTCTGGCTGAATCCAACCTCACATCCTTCCAGGACGTGAGGTCACACCTTCCCCGCAGGGTGGGCCCGCCCCAGGTCTCGGTATTGGGCCCGCCCCAGGTCTCGGTATTGGGCAGTGTGAGTCAGTGGCTCACTGAGTGACAGCTGCGAGCGGGAATTTCAATGCAGCTAGGATGAGGCAGCATAGCTAAAACAAGCATTTGCAATGCAAATAGGTCTCGCATTTGTGAGTTAGAGCTATTGACGTTGTAAATGGCAATTTCTTTTTTACCTACACGTTTTATTTTTGGAGTGAATGTATGTAGAATGCAAAATCCCTTGGAAAGGTCCTGCACTTCATAATAAATATATTGAAAAAGACGCAGCGACTACTGATAAGAACTCTTTGTTGCATTATCAGTCATTTAATCCCAGGGCATTGAGGGATAATCTCCCGGTGGGCCAATTTTTGAGGTATCGCAGGAACTGTTCCTCTACATCTGAATACTTGTGACAATCTGAGGTTTTGAGTGAGAAATTGTCTCTACGAGCATATCCAAAGAAAAATGTTACCAGAGCACGTAAGAGGGCACGTCTGGTACAACACTACAGAGACCATCCACATAATTTTAAATCACTAAAGTGGGTGGTCATGGAGAAGGCATTTGGTGATTCAGGTGACATGGAGAAAAGACTGGCGGTGAAGGAAGCACGTTGGATCAATTCAGAGAAGGTGGACACTCTTGGCCTTAATGATCAAATTGAGTGGAATAAGGTCAGTAGATGATGGGCAAGTGTTTTGACTTCAATGTGCCTACTATTGACCGCCCAAGGTTAAACATGTGAGCCAGTTCATCTTGAATACATGATGCAAGTTGAGGGTCTCTAAGGAGGGGTAGAAAGGTTGATTCCCTGCGACGTTGTTTTTATGTTGCTGAACCCAGGTGGTAGGAACATGTTATCTAACACACTGAACATACTGGTGCGTGGCCTATGGTCATGAGTTAATGTAGATGAGCTAGAGGTTGTGACTAATCTACGTTCTGCAGTGCAGAATAGCTGGGGTGATGGAATCGTACACCTTGCTAAGATGGCCACCGCGTTTCCCATAATGGTTTAGATGGGATCCGGCGATGACGTAAACTCGCGAGACGCGAGCACTGGTGTGTGTAAGAGGGACACGGCGAGGCGGCACTCTGATGCTGGGTTGAGTTACCGCCCGTGCGTGAAGATATGCGGTAAGCGTTTAGTGTATGTAGTTGTCGGGACTGCATGACGAAGTTCCAGACTATTCATTTATGAAGTAAGTCCATCTGTATAGAGTTGTGTGACGATTTAATATCTGTGGCAGTGTTTAACACAGATGGTAGACATGCCGGTACGGGTACTGTATATATGTGTGGGACGCCTTAGCATGACACACGATGGGGTGGGATGATCACCTTGTCCCTGGAATGGCTGGTCCGAGTAAACGGGTCTGGTTTTTAATGTTTCCCTACCTGGTGTGTACCCCTTGAGATATCACATATATTTTCGTGAGGGTTACAGCCAGGATAACATTGACGGGGTGATGAGGGAGCTCCTTACATAGAGTAAGAACGATGATGTTTTGGAAACCAGGGAGCAATTTGGCTCATTGCTGATCAAACTGTATTGTCTTTCCACAGACGCAAGCACTAGTAACGACTGTGCTTTTCTGAAAGGGACGGGATATTATACATTGTACATGTCCTATTGACCTGTTGGGAGCTGGTATGTGGGCCCATGGCTCCCACTAGGTAAATACCATATGCGATAATCATGGGATTGATTATGATCGCTTTTAAGTGTACCAAAGAGGATATATGTGTGGACATCCCTTGTTTTAACTAAACTTGTTTGTTTTTCTTTGTGTTCGTCAGTCTCTTTTTATTGTTGAGTGTCCAGGGAGGTGATTGCTGACCTCGTTAGCCCTGATGAATTTGCCACAAATAAACTGGCAATGAAACATGTTGGCCGTCATTAATATGGTATACAACATGCTGTGTTTTTAATCGCTGGATAGACTCCTTAATTGGAATAAAAAAGATAATAACTGTGAGTCTACCCCTTTTCTCTATATGTTTTGATTTTGAGACTTCCTTGTCTCTGTTTTTCACGGGGGACACCAATTCTTTGTGTTTATTCCTTTCTCTTCACTGGACATATCAATTTTTCTATGAGAAAGTTATCGATGATGAAACGAACGTGGGCAAGCTGGTGAGAACCTACCAGTAGCTCCTCTGGTGGTGCGCACGTGAGCTACTTTTTCTTTCTTTACACAATTTTGTCACCTATTTCTTAGGAAAAAAGAGGGTGTGTGTGTAAAGTGAGATAAGCCATAAAACTGTTTGGAGGACTGACTGTTCACTATTTTCTATCTTTTTGAATTTATAGAATATGTGGCACATTGGATGGGGTTACACCAAGTCATTAGATGGGTGACGGAGGTTTTTGATTAATTTGTCTTTCCTCCTCCCATTCCAAATTAAAATAATATGTGCTATTGGGTGCCAGTTCTTGTTTGTTCTTGTTTGTTTAAATGATAATTGAGTGGAGGGTGTTCTGGCACGTTTTCCCTCTATAGCTCCTTTTTTGATTCAGCAGTGTGGATTGTGTCAACAATTGCTTGGCACGTACCTCATGGGTGAAGTGTCGCCACACATGCACACTGTGGTGCTTTAATAATGCGAAACTCATTAATGAAATTAGTGCTTACAGACTAAACAACGCGATCGGGATTGGACTATTTGACTCACTATCCTGCGTCTTGGTTATCACCAAAACACTGGGAGGCAATGAAGTTTGCCAACGAGGCGGGGGCAGGGGGGCTTCGGGGTTACATGAAAATGTATTCATTGCCTAGTTGTCAAAGGTCGCCCGGTGCTATTAGTTAAAAGAGTGCAGATTTCATTAAGCTATTAAGAGTACTTTACTCGCATCTATGAGGAAATCGACATTAACTAAACAAAATGCCAGAATGCGTGTCAGTTTTCATAGTGTTTTAGACAGTACTGGTTGCTTAGTTTCATTGCATTAATTTTTGTATGTACTCTTTTACACAGCATCCAAAGTAGGTTACCTAACCATAAAAACCCTGAGTTGTTAAATGACCCATAGAAGGGAGTCTTTAACAGTTGAGCAAATGTGTCCAAATGTAGTTTTGGTAGTGCCATGGAATGATCAGCCAATGAGGTACTCGATGAGCAGTTATTTAACAACACATTCAAAACGTACGGTATTGTGGCTGTTGTTTGTTTGTACCCAACCACTTCTTTGAATGTGTTTATTAACACAGAGGTTCATCTACCAGACAGTGATCACAAAGGGGCGACTAAAGCACAGAACAAAATGTATTCATTTATCCTGAGTGTGAAGGCACCCGGAAGGCTTAGGTGCCCAGCCAGAGAGGATAGGGATCCTAGCGCTTCTACAGACTCTGCCGTGCTCCTCTGCACCAGCAGGGTACAGCTCAGAATCTGCCGCTTCTGCTAAGAATAGGTGAGGGGGATGAGTTTGGGGCATGCGGGTTGTGCTGGCAGATTTCAAGGTTATTGTAAGTGATGATTCTGACGTGAGGCAATGGAGACTGACGTTGTCTGTTTGTCTGCACCAGTCTATTTTTCTACCATCTACCGGGCTCACTGTCATGTATCCATTTATCTCTCTTTGTTAGAGGTGTGCAAGCCAATATATTAATTAGCAGGTAGAGCCAGCCGGAGAAGAGCCAAGCATATACGAGCCAGTGGGTGAGACGTGAGAATGATCGGCATGTTGATTATACAGTAAACATGATGTAAATGTGCGATAATGTCTCTTCAGAATTCACAAAAGTGTATTTCTTTAGCGCGTCACCTCAGTACACAAGATTATAGCACTGAATTCAGAGGAAGTTATTAAAAGTACTTGTTTTAAGCAGGAGTTAAAACGCTGCCGCTCCTCCTGCCCGACAACAATGCCATTTGTGAACTAAGAGGCGTCAGTTGCCATGCATACCCTGAATGTTGCCTAGAGTCTTATTATATTTAAAGTAACATTAAAATCTAGTTCATTAAACAAGAGAAGTTTTTGTACAGCACGCATCTTGAACGTGCATATTTCAAGGTGGCAATACTAAAGATGAAAACGGAAGTGCCGGCAGGCAAGAAAACATGAATGAGAGTGGGGGAAGGGACAGGGGAGGTTGAAAAGTCACAGACTGAGGGAGGGGGCGATGGGGTGGGGAGACAGGGAAGAAAATAGTGTTAGGAGTAAAGTGGTCAATAGGCATGGAAGGATACAAATGAAGAATGAGGAGGGACTAACAAGCCTCAAACCAATCGGAAGGCAGCATTTAAGACAAAAGTCAATGGGCAAAGAGTGAGAGGAGCTTCCACGAAGCTTCCACACCACAGTATATACTGCATGCTTTGCTAAGCGATGGCAGCGCATGCGCGCTGCTGCGCTAGACGAGGCCTAAAAGAAAATAGTGCTAGGAGTAAAGGGGCCAATAGCCGTGGAAGGATATAAATGATGAATGAGGAGGGACTAACAAGCCTCAAACCAATTGGAAGGCAGCATTTAAGACAAAAGCCAATGGGCAGAGAGTGGGTGGAGCTCCACGAAGCTTCCACACTATAGTATATACTGCATGCCTCGCAAAGCGATGGTAGCGCATTCGCGCTGCAACGCTAGGCGAGACCTAAAAAGATGTAACATTGTAGCACCATCAGACAAGATCTTTAACTGTTTACTGAGCCTGCTGCCTGCAGTGCTGGCAAGTCTGCGAGAAGCAGCAGAGCTGGCGCACAGGTGTCAGGCGCCGGCATGCACGCGCTATCAGCCTGGCGTAGCCAGTTCAGCGGTGGTACAGCAGAGTGAGACAGTGGCATTAAAATGCATGACAATGCATTTCAGTGCGGTGATGCGGGACACCACACTGAAATTCATTAGAGTTATGCCTGATGCGTGACACTTGGCAGGCCTGCCCACTTTCAAATGTCACGAGCCGCCACTGCAGCCAGCACAGGGAAAAAGGCAGGAATGAGATGCATGGACTTATATACGATGCATTTCTGCCCTTTCCCTGTCACGCAGTACAGCGCAGTGCAGCAAGGTGACTTGCTGCTCTGCACTGCGTAACTTGTCCATAAATATGGCCTTCAGTGTTTTCCTCCTGGAGTTTTTACCTGCACCATGTAAGAGAATTCACCAGGAGCAAAACATTAAGGAAATGAGGGATTACGCGTGTAATAATATGTGCTACTCCTGATTTCTCCATAATTCCTCACATCCAAGCCGACTCCCAACGTCCTTCTCATAATAGGATGAATTAACCCCCATCTCCAGTGTTACTGGTACAGTCACTATCAGTGTTTAATTTGTAAAAGAACAAGCATCAGAGCCCTCATCAGGAGTCCACTGCAGTCTTCACCACCCACTGCACCTGCCTGCGCTGGCAATGACAGTAGCAACACATCTACTAATGATCACACTCTAGACTGTTCCAAGACACCCAGTGCTATAATAATGGTCTGAACAACAGATATTAGTCATTTTTAACCTATATTGAATTAATAAGCAGCTGGTTCTGTGCTCATCTCTAAAATTAGAGAATCAGCCCCACCATCTTACAGACTGTCATAGGTGCCATTGGTTTAAATTAGGTGCAGGGCCGAGCACCGGAAATAGCGCTACTCAGTATCAGTATCCCCAGTGGTGGAAGAGAGTCAACCCATTTCCCTGGACATTCCAAATAATGACCAATGTCTGGGACTAAGTGCAAGCCGATGGTATGAGAGCAACGAGGTAGGGAGAGTAGAGCTGGTGAGGAGAGAGGGGCATATTTCCAAGGGTACTGCATCATAGGAACGTTACTTTAAATGACGTTCCAGTGGCAGAATACCCTGCTCCATATTTACTAGTTGGTGTTAAGCCACTTAACGTGGCTTAACGCTACCTTGTAAATATGCCCCGTATCGCAGCAGTCCGCTGCGGCAGAAGGGGCGGGCAATGGGTGTTGCTGTGGGTGTTCCACCGCAACACCTATTGCTTTTTTATGCTGCCCCCTACTTACAAGGGTGCCACAAATTTAGGGCAGTGCCAAAAATAGGACCAGAGAAAACCTGGTCTTAAAAAGGCGCTAGAAGGAGAAATTATGAACTCCTCGTGTTTGCTGTTTCTGTGTGTGCTGCATTCTGCAGCACATATAACTCAACTCAGTCACCCTTGCACTATGGTGCAAGGGTGCCTGCATTGGCGCTAGGGGAAACGCAGGGGTGCACCACATTTTTGGAAACATGGCTCATCCCTGCATTTTGAAACTGTCGGAGCACGGTGTTAATATTTTTGGCATAATGCCGTGCTCCGACAGTTTCTTATGAATACCCCCAGAATGTTTACAGCTGAACTCATACTGTCTCTAGGGATGTGCCTGACTATCTAGCTGGTAAGCTCAACATCTCTGGTGGCTTTAAGCAAACCTGCAGTTAGGACACAATCAGACCGTAAACAAACAAGTGGAAATAAATAAAAAGTAAGTAAAAGGCTTTTTACATCCATGCAGCCATGACCTGAAATCTCATACTGCTAACCATCAGAACTGACCCAACCCTGCTCCAATTTAGGAAAGAGATGAAACCGTCCTTCTTTAAAGAATAGTACATTATAATTACATAAGTGTCTACTTTATTTCTTAGAAACTAGTTACACCCACATTTCAAGTTGACTTTGTTTCAGACCTTGTATAGTGCACCTCCGGTTAGGTTTATGCTATATAAACATACATATGCACGTTCATACATGTATAGATGAGTCTGAATCCAGGCTTAACAGTAAATATTCAATCTTGATTCGCAACGCATTTTTTATGAGTGATCTTTCATACTCTAGTCAGTTGTGTGTCTCACTTATGAATTTCCATGAGCTGATTAAGTGTGATATTCTACTGACTGTTGGAATAAAAATGAACTAATAAGCCCTATCCCACTTACACGGCAAAGTAGTGCTAGGTGTGCAGTAAGTGTTACAAGAACTGGGGGGCAGATTTATGTTGCACTTGCGCCACTTTTGCGCCGCCGTTGCGTCACTTTTGTGACGCAGCAGCGGCGCAAATCCTGCGCCATGGTGCGGGGTATTTACAACGTGACGCATCTGGGAGATGCGTCACGTTGTAAAGCCCTGCGCCACATGTAGGCGTTCCAGGGCAGGAACGCCTCCTAAAAGTGGCTGAGTGAAATCTACAAGATTTCACTCAGTCACTTTTAGGCCCATGCTGCGTCAAAACCCTGCGCCTGCTTGAAGCAGGCGTAAGGATTGACGCAGCATTGTACAGATAGGGCCCCCCAGAACATTGCTGGAGCTGCGTCGCGCTTGTGACGCAACTCCAGCAATGCGCCACTTTTACGGCACAGATGCGTCACGCATCTGTGCCGTTTTTGCCCCATGGTGCGCCGCATCCATGGTGGTGCAGCTGTGGCGCATTATAACTGGCGCATCCCTGCTGATATGCAGGGATGCGCCAGTTATCATAAATCTGCCCCTTAATATCTAGGCAACAGAGCTAAAGGGTGAGTGTAGTTTGATCAATCTGCTTCCTTTTTAGGCAAAGACAACAATAAGATAGCGTACCATGTAAATAAAAGTAACAATCGTGCACGCCTTATGTTCTTGCATGCATATCTGGGATGATGCTGTTATGTTGCTGGTGTTTTGCGCATTTGCAGAGTGAGGTTTTATTGATACCGTGCTCCGTCTCTGGCTGTGCCCTTTCGTGAAAGCTTCTAAATGTGTGCCACTGAATGTGCCGTCCTCACATAAAAGGGTACTCTCTAGGACAGTGCGCCATTTAGCATTCGCAGAACTGAGTACTGTAAAGACAGTGCTGTCAACAGGAAATATGTATGAAAGAAATTAACAGTGCAGATGAATTAATATGCATAAAGTACTCTTGCAGTCTGTGCCCTTCTTGTCTAACTGGTCTCCAAAGTACATTAATAACTCAAGTTAGTACTTTTTCAGATGTGAAATTGAAGGTTAAATCTAAAAATATTCAGCCACAAGTCTTGCGGATGCACTCTGTGTTAATAAATAATATAGGATGCTAATTCAAAGAATCAGCATTCTTGTTCTGCTTGGCCTTTCCCTCCTTCATCAGTACACCAGTGATGTATTGTTTTTTCCTATGAGCGAACTGTTTATGTATACACAGACATTACTCAAGACAGCGGATAAATACACTGCTCTAAATCTCCCAAATAGCTAAATTATTAAGATCTCTGCTAACGAAAAGGTTTCAATTTTGTGAAGTTATCCGAACAAGGTCACATCAACACCTCGCCCAAAAGAATCAATAGAACACAGTAGTCATTTTCGTTTCTACTGGAACTAAGGGGCATATTTACAAGGGAATGGGGGAGCATGCCCTTAAGCACAAAATGCCAACGCCACACTCTGCCATTCCGAAAACCCAGGGATGAGCCATATTTACAAAGATAGGGCATATCCTTGTTTTTTCCTAGCGCTGGCACTAAATTAAGTTACCTAGCGCCAACACAGGCACCCTTGCACCATAGTGCAAGGGTGCCTGCTTTGAGGGAATGATTGTTGATGTGCAGGAAGGTGCTACTTTCCTGCACATAAACATGGTGTTTTACTGTTTCTATGTGTTCTGCACAATGCAGCAAATATAGAAACCGAAAAAAAAGAAGAGAAATAAAGCGTTTCTCCTAATTTCACCATGTTAGGGACCAGGTATTCCCTGGTCTTAATTTTGGCTCCACCTCCTATTTACGCCACCCTTGTAAATAGGTGGCAGCATCGAAATCAATGGGTATTGTGGCGGAACGCCCTGATGCAACACCAATCGCCCACCCATTTGCCGCTAAGTATAGCATGAAAAGGTTTCTTATTTTCAAGGCAGCATTAAGCCACGTTAAGTGGCTTAACGGCTCCTTAAGTGGCTAAACTCTGCCTTGTAAATAAGTAGAAGCACTTATCATCACAAGAACATCATTAAAAGGGACTTTCCTGTGGTGATAGGGGCTTGTAAATATACCCGTAAATATTACACGTATTAGCACCACAATAGTGACCCCTTGTATGATCCTTTAGGTTAACAACACTGTGTTTACTGGTGTTCAGAAGAAACATGATACCTGATCTGAAGGTTTTCCGTAATGGAGTGAAAGCCGCCATTTTCTCATCAAAATGTAATTACAATTCAACAAATAAAGCTGTTGTTTATCCGAATAAAGGTATGAACATTGCACTTGGAAGCATGTATCTAAAATACAATGCGTCACAAGGTAGCGTTACTTTGCTGATAATAAATCATAGGGAGCATCAATTAAACAGGTTATAATTGGAAAGTAAGGAGATCAAGAGCTTCATACATAAAAGTAAAACCAAAAATGGACACAGAAATATACAGGGATCTGTATCTGGTGTCTAGTGGTAGGGAGTGTCTGCAATGGGGTCTCATTTATTGTTGGGCTGGGTGTTTTGGAAGAACAGCAACATTCAGCAAAGTTGCTTTAATTAGGTCACACTTGCTACAATAGCACAGATGTGGTATTTATTTTTTAACAAGGTCTTGCAGTAGATTCCTAGTCTGCTATCCAGGTAAAATGGCAGCAGTCATATCAATCTATTGATTTATGTGTTTTTCCCTATGCCAAATGCCTCCTCAGCCACGAAGAGGTGAGCCCCCTACATACTTAACAGAATACCATCACATTAGTCAATTAGAAAGATTACACTGTGACTTTAAAAATAGGCACATCTTTCATCTGTGGGTTAGTAACACAGTGATCTAGTAGCAGGCGCCACGGTTTTCTCCAAAACCTTGCTGATGTACCAAGGTAAACTCGGTATAAGACAAAGAAGGTCACCCAGAATCGTTCTTACAATTGGTTTTCCTGTGTTTTTAGGTCTATCCTAGCCAGCGTGCAAGACCGGCTGTAAGCCCTCCAAGGAGTGTAATCCTGCCTGCTACTGACCATTGGATCATTCCTGCATTGCTCTTCTTTGCTGGTTCATAAGTCTTTCCCACAACCGATACCTCACTTCCGGGATAGCGAGTAGGTTCACTGTCTGCCATCCATGTCTCCACCGTTCTCTGCACCACCTATCTACCTGTTGCTCTTGTATTCCCAGTCTTCCACTTTTCTCACCACACTTCTTCTCCTTCTCCAGACCATGAACCTTTGCTCTCCCCTTGACCTTCCTTTTAATAAACCATCATTCTTTCTCTTCTTTTGCTTTATTTATCTGTCCCCTGTCGCCAAGTCTGTATGCTCTCATTTTGTTCATACCTCCTCTCACCTTCAGCCCTTCTTGACTTTCTGTATTATTATTCCATCTGTTTCTGCTTTTTCACCCTTAACCCCCTTTCATCAACTTGCACACTGTCCCTCTGCTCTTCTCTATCTGCTGTTGGAACTCACCTCTATTCTGCTCTCTTTCAGTTCAACTCTGTCACTCCAAGCCCGCTCCTCAGCGTTATCCCCTTGGTCTGATCTCCTTGACTTATTATTCATTTGCTGGCTCCTTGTCCTGGCCTCTTGTCTCCTTTCTTCCTCTGCAGTCATTGTTGCTCACTCCACCATTATCGCCCAAGTCCTATTGTCCTCTGCCTTTCCTCAACCTGCCCCGATTCCCCTAGACCTTCTCTTTGCTCACTATTTGGCCATTTGTGCTCTCTCTATCCAACTCCTGGACCATTGCACCCCTAGCTTTGCCTGCTCCATGGCCTGTTTCACCCTGTCTTTCTCTGTGCTCATTGTCCCTTCCCTCTCTGTTCATTCTTGTCATGTATTGTCCCCTGTTTTTGTCCTCTGCCATCCCGACTTATCCTCTTAACCACTCCCTGGCCCCCGTTCCCTTTCTCTACCCTCTTCATGGCTCTTTATCACCTACACCTCTCCTTCCTGGCGCTTGTCTCAGCTCTTTACCTGCTGCTCGTCATTTGTTTGCTTCTGACCCTGTCCCATTTCCTTCCTCTCTCTGTTTTGTCTCTTCTCTAACATTTTTTCCATCTCACCTTGTCCACTTCCTCTGTCCACTTTTATCATGCCTTGGCCCTGCTCCAACCATTCCACAGATGTGGCATTTCCCTGGCTGTGAGGTGACAGTGGAGTGCGGGGGTGAGACACATACACAAATAGAGCAGAAGTGGAGGTTCAAAGGGTGGGCGGTGGGAACGTTCAACTTTCTATTTGCATGTACACTCTTGGCAAGGGTTGTAGTGGGTTAAACAGACCACTTGTCTTGACCGTGGTTAGACTAGTCATATCTAGCTATGCTGCTTTCTGCCATAGTTGTTGTTTCATAGTAGAACCCAGGCAGGTTGCACACAAGTATGGGAGATCTGATCCAACTCAGCCCTGTTTCAGCTGGCAGTGCCTATTTCCTGCATAGCCAAGTAGCCACACTTACTGCAATTTATAACAGTGTCAATTGATGTTAGGCCTTCCCAATGTATAAAATTGCAATGTTCAGAGCCTCCACACCAAATGATAGATCTTGCATCTGCATCCCTATTAGGCAACATCTTAGGCGCATAACCGAGGCTGGGTATGGTTTAAGCATGCTACACTTGGTTAGATTAAAGGAAAAGCTCATGATGTTGACTTGCACATAATCCTTCACTGATTAATGAGGGAATTTGGTTAAATGAAAGCACAGTAATAAGTAGCAGTAGCAAACACATGGTAGTCATTTTCAGCATGGATGGGTAGTTATTTTAGAAAAAGACATTCAAAGGTATATATATCCCTAACATACAAAATAATTCCACCTCACAACTTCACACCACACATTTCCACGCCACACTATTCCACAACAAATAATCCTGATCCAACACGTCTCTCCCTTGCACTTCCACCAACCCTGTCAACTCTACCCCACACATCCAATACCCCTCTCATCTCTCCCTCAAACTACCTCTACCACCTCTCATCTCATAATCCCACTGCCCCCCTCATCCCTCCCTCTTACTTCCTATCTCCTGTCTGTACTGCCTACTCACACATACTAAGCACAGATTTGTTTCCGTAACCTTTCAAGGTTTCATTCCTCAAACCACACTCTCCTACTCTTCTTTGGGTGTCTTCCGCATACACAGGTACTCCCTTTTTATGCATTTGTGGCCTGCTTGCCGCTTTTATCTCTCCTTTTCACAGACACTTTCTGCCCCTCTGTCATTCACCACTTCCTGCACAAACTACCTATCCCTCTTTATCTTCCGTTCTATATATTCGGTGCCGCTCTCACCCTTATCTATTCACCATTCCACATATTTCGATTCCACAAATACACACCACACACAATTCCACAACTAACAATTTAAATACAACCCATATAATTCTACTACACACCACATAAATCCACTACATTCCAAACCAAAACACATGGGTAAAAGACATTATTATTCATAACACTCCCAAATGCAAGACCTATTGAATTGCAAATGCTTAATAGTTGTGTTTACAATTATGAATGTAGGGTACCGATAGCATGAGAGGAGGCATGAGCCTCTTAATGTCGCTAATTTTGTCAAGACATAATGAAACATACCGCAATTGTCTTTTTTTAGGGATTGTGGCTCAGAATTTGTGTTGACCACTGGTTTTACTAGCCTTCTCCTAAATTTGGTGCCTGGACATATTTTCTGTCCAACTTCAACCCTGAACCAGAGCCAGAAAAAGGCTCTGGTTCAAGGTATGATATAAAGAAGAGTAAGTTCCACATGATTAGACTCTCCGTCTCCCTCTTCCTAGGCTCAGCCTTTACATGGATGGGAGTAGCAGCCTAGCCAGGTCTGCACAGAAAGTAGTTTAAATGCCTTTGAACTACTGGAAGAACTACCAGCTCATTACTGGTCTTTACAGTATAAGTAATGGATATAATGCCCAATTTACAGAAGATTTTTAAGTTTGAGAATTTCTGACAGTAATTCCACCATATTGCATAGGTATGCTGGAACTTCCAGCACTAGTTACCCCATCCCAGCAGGTGACTTCTGCCTTTCTGCCGCCCGAGGGAAAAGCATCAGCAAATATTGAGATTCTCCAAATGTGACAAAGTATCCTCAGCTAGCATGGCCATATCAGCAGAATGATGGTCCAGACCTCAAAACTCAAATTCCTGTAACATTGCTGCAACGAAAAAGATCTGATTGTTTAAGGGGTCTGGTGCATAAGCAAATGTTTCACTAATATTACGTAAAATTACCTGCTTGTATCACTTGCACTCTCAAACGCATTAACATAGATTTAATATTGTTGGGAATCGTTTTACAATGTAACCACCTTGGCACCAGAGCCATTGCAGCTATGGCTGTTATTTATATTCATGTAGAGGCTTTCCATATTGACAAAGCTTTTTAAACAATTCTCGTGGCAAACCTACCTAATGCACTGAGGTGATTGCTGGTAGTCATCTGGCATGCAGTGGCTACTAACCTGTTCTTGTCTGATGTGGTCAATATTTCAACACTAATAAAATGAGTAGCTGCACTAAATTTCACTGAACATAAGAAGTTCTCCTTACAGAAAAGTTTGGAGACCCCTGATCCAGTGCAACTATGTGCTGTTTACATGTTTGGTTAATAAATCATATCCATCAATATGATCTGGTTAAGTAGCAATACCACATAAACAAACACGCATGCGAGCCATTTGTATAATCCAGGTATACTTTTCAAATGAATCTCCTTCTGAATTTAAAACCTAAAGGACATTGCAAATATTATTAGCTGCAAACTCCTCTAAACGATGTATTAGGAACACTTTTAGTTGTGGCCTATTTTATTACGGCTACAAGAGCCTACTTCAAAATAAATGACAGAGTCGATATGCTCCATAGACAGGAATTACCAGTCTGACTAAAAATAGTTCTGCTAGTGACAAAGCACAGCATGTCACCTAGTGGGGGGGCTATTATATGGATAAGCTCAAATCACTCTGGATCATTCCTGAGCGCTATATGAGAGTTAAATGACAATAAAGATGAATTCTGGAAATATACATGCATTTTGGTGGTATGCAGGTATGGCACAACCGTGTAAAAATACTAGTTGCCTTACATGCATTGAATGTACACTGCTGTGACATACAATTGCCTTGATTGAGATTTTGCTTACAATTCTCCAAGGAGTGAGGACTTGAAAGAAAGCATTTCATGTTTTGAAACTGGAAAAAAGGTTCTGAGCTAGAAGGAATCCTTTCAGGCATTTATAGGGAATTTGATCGAAATATAGCTCCTCACAATTTGTAACTCTTACAAGTACTTCAATAAAGCAAGTAAAGTTGAGGGGCTCTTTCTATGAAGTCCTCACAGTTGTGAAACTAAGGCCTGAAAAATATATCTCTAAAGGAAAAAATGACATATTTCATTCATTGTACATGACCATCAATTGTGTTTGATTTTTAGTCAATAGATTTATTATTTTCAAACAGTCCATCATCCATCCTTAAGCTTTGTTCATCAGCAAACAATACGTGTATTGCCTCCGAAGCTATGTCGCAACTCTGAGTTGTACTGATGTAAAATGTCTATGATGCTTTCAACCTTTTATTGCGGACCTTAATCATTGAGATCGAATATCCTTGTGGTCAACTGATGGGTTTAGGGATTTGATGAAAGTGCTTTATCGTGCTTCAATTGCTGTGGGAAAGATGGCAGCGAGTAGGTGGGTTGGCACAGGAACTCAGAGATTGGCATGGAGTGACCAGAACCGAAACTTGCTGAAATCTGCATGTATTTTATATGAAGTATTAGTGCTGAACAATGCTATTTGGTTTACCTATCTCATTTCAAATTTCCACTTGATGATCAATGGTGATCAGTGAAACTATTGACGTGGACTTCGATACTGATGCTGTAGTTGCAAGCTGCAGGCAGAATCCAAAACCAGGCAGCCACCTGTGGTAAATCTTCTGGTCACAGAGATGTTGCTAGACACCAAAAGAGTGTTAATGTTGCTAATATTGATGAAATGAATCATTCTTTGAAGGACACCATTAAAAAAAAAACACCATGCACTTTTAAGAGCAACAACTCAATATTTCAAGCGATGAAACTACATGCAAACATTCTAAAGTAGGTACTCCGGCTAGGAGATCACCTGGAATAAGTCAGTGTTATACAAACCCAGGAAACAAACAGACTCGTCCCAGATCCCACAAAGTCTTGACATGGCTGCAGATGGCTTCAAGTACCTGGGGATCTTCATGACACCAAGGAGAGAGCTTAACCTCCACAGAAACCTGGAGAGGGTGGTACGAAACGTTCAGGAAGATGCTGTGCGGTGGAGAACACTGCCCCTTACACTTCTGGGGTGGGTGGCCATCTTCGAAATGATCACGCTCCCTAAGCTGCTTTACATTCTTACAATTTCTACCGTATTCCTCAGGAGATGTTTACCAAACTGGAGGGGTACTGGAATAGGGGACATCCCAAATCGTAATGAAACATTGCAGTGCAAACCATATAATGGGGGATTTCTTTCCCTGATATGGAGGCATAACTATTGGGCGCCCCACTTAATCAACAGAAATGACTGGATATTTGCCCTTCAGGATCACTCAACCTCCCTCCTGGAACAGGCAAAGCTAGGGGCATGATCAAACTTGCCCTATCTCTATGGGGTGAAAGGGACCTAACATTTGCTATCGGCAACACAGGTGGCCCTGGCAGCATGGCGCAAGGACATCAAATGTATTGGATGGGCTTGCAAAATCACTCTGGAAACACCCCTTGGAAGGGCCTAGCGCTCAGAGAATTGGGAAAACTTTGAAATATGTGCAACTGCAACATGCCTGGCAGACGGAGGGGCTAACAGAGGAGGGGATGTCAGAATATGTACCCCTACAAGGATGGTTAACTTGTATGTGCTGCGGGGGACCAACGGGACCTTAATGCACATAATCTGGGGGCTGTCCCCTTATTTCAAGTTGACTGGGAGGTAATCATTATGAAACTCAGTGCCATCCTAGAAGTCACCATCCCACATGATCCAAAATTTGTTCTCCTGAGGATTCCCAATTACGTGGATATCACACAAGTCAAGATGCTGTTCAGTAGCCTAGGCTTTGTGGTGGCAAATAATTTTGTATAGTCGGGATTTCCTGTGCCCTGGAGGGCACAGGAAATTCCAACTATACAAGAATGGAGATGGGGAATGGGCATTTACATGGTGGTGGAGAAAGTCAACTATACCAGCATCGGTTGTCCCCGTAAATTCTATAAGGAATGGGGTGTCTGGCTCAAATACCATACACTGCGGTCCTCAGGGGAAGGAGACTGGCCTGCTCAAACCTGCTGAATTTAGATGTATACTTGCAATATTTTTCTATGGGATACTGATTTTGTTTCTTTTCATTTAAATATTCACTGGATGTTGGGTGTCTGGTATATTACAATGATTGCAAAGTGTCTGGTTCTCACTGAGACTGTACTGATGTGGGTCAAGTTTGGCACTGTTTTCAGTTGTTTTTGTTTGTTTGCAAAATAAAAAAGTATATTAAAATAATAAATGACTGGAGTTGGTGGGTAATTAACCTTCATCTCCAACTTAAATCTTCCTTTTGGAGGGTTTCCAAAGTCTCCAAGAGGAAAGTTATTAATCATCATTTAATTTTATTTTGTTCAAGAAAAAGGATACCCAATGTAAAAGGATCTCTTCTTCCACATTCTATGTTTCAAGGTTCTCTTGTATTCGCCATTTGAGTAGAGTGTTGCTATAAGTGTTTCTCTGACACACTATTCCAGAAATGCAAGTCATGGATGTCATTCAGGGGTTACCAGGGGTCGCAGCTGCAACCACTGACTTGCCCCATGCTAGCGCTGACCCATTGCCTCATAGGTGGCAATCCAAACAGTGTTTCACCAGCACCTTTAACTTTCTCCAACTGCTGCTGGGAGCTAGAGCAATGCCCTTTATTTCCTGCAAAATGTTTAACTGTAGTATTGCAAAACAAAGCTTTTTAAACAACCTGTTGCCATAGGGAATGCTGAATAATAAGCTTGAAGACAGTCTTTCCCTCTGACTTCTCATGAGTGATCCTGGATCACAAGGGATCGTAAATCAAAAAGTACTAACATAAAGGAATGATTTGAGATTACAGTGTAGTCATCTTCAAATCATGGGATGTGCTCCACAAAAATGTTAGTTAAACTGCACTCTTATTATTAAACCTATTTCTGAGCGCTGTTTTACAACTTTCAGGAATTCATGAATGCTGCTAGGGCTCTGCAAGGAAGGCTACTCTAGGCACAGTTTTCCATGCAGGTATGTAGATGCCATAGGAAATCATATGATTTCCAAGTTTGGAATCCAAGTCTCCGTGGCAGATAACTCCACACAGGGGGAATGCATTCCCCTTTGTAAATGCACATGTTTCATTCTTTTCTCCAGCCCTGGAAAGGGATTTACATCAGCAGTTGGCTGGAGTAAAAATATGAGTTTGTGAATGTCCATAAATGTGTGCGTTTGTGGCCATTCTCAAACTTCCGAGGCAGATCATGCTTTCAAACACCCAGGACAGCTCCCCATCCATCTCAGCAGAAAGCTCCACATTCATGGAGAAACCTCCACTCCATTAAAAGGGCTTACATTTGTCAGGGATCCTTTTGTGAATTTCCGTCAGGTGTAAGTGAGACAAATTCACTTTAAGTTTACAAATACACACTAGGACGATATCAATTAGTTCACGTGAACTTAACTACTGATGTTTTTAAAAAATCTATTTCTTTGTCTTTTACTATTTATGTATTATGAGTACATTTCTGAATGAGGGATACATTAGTGGAACCATTAAATCAACAGCAGTTTGGGGTACAAGTAATATAGTTTCCCAGCGTTGTTCTTTGTACTGTGGCACTGCATGCTACTCTGCAAACTAACATATCATGTTCATGTAAGGAAAAAATAAACCAGAAATTCTTGGCATAATAGGTCATTACCCTACTTAAAGTATGGGTGGTATTCAAAATAGACATTTATCTGTGTTTTTTTTATATTTATCGTAAAGTTATTAAGGAACATTAGAGATGTCAATTATGGTGATATGATCAGGACTGTGGTCATATGACATCACTACCTGGGAAGATTCAGGGTCAGAGATGGTATGGCAACACTTCCTTTGAAAGTGAAAGAGAGCATATTGTCACTTCTGCTACCCTGGCCCTTCAGGCAAATAGACTTCCATGAAGAAGGTGTTTTTAATAAATTATAAATGCTTTTGAACTTCCACAGGCTTATCACTGGGACTGTTTGAGTGATCAAGTCATGGGCACTGCTTTTCCAAGATCTCTCTCCAGTCACTTAATGCAATTATGCATAATGTGTAATACTTCTAAATGTGCTGATCGCACTTCTACACGTAAAGGTAGCTTTGTAACTCAAAAGTGTGTTCTCCGTGCATAATTTAGGCAACCAATTATTCAAAAATTCTTTATTTTGCTAAATATCAATAGCACTATAGATATAAAGTATATTAAATACAAACTACGTTATACATTATATTTTAAGCTAAAAAGATAAATAAGACCATTTGTAAAATACATAAAATGACACATTATTTATAATACATAAAAAGCCCTCCACCATTATACAAAACATTTTAAAATGCATCATGTCATCACAAAAAAAATCATAATCACAATACATCATTAAAATGTATCTCATTTTTCTTACAGCCCTTTCTGTTTGGGATCTCCTGATCTTCAGATAAGACCAAAGGAATGACACTAGGGAATAACATTACAAAAGGATCGACAAGCTTTTTGTATAAAATATAAAGCTGTCCGACATTGCCTGAAATGTATTTGCGCAGGAGAATATACCTTTTCCTTTGAGCACTGTAAAAACTACAAAAAAATAGCACATCTAAATTTGTTTGAAGTGAGAGCCCATCCCAGGGACAAGCAGTCAAATCTCCTATGGATTATGTATTACTGGGATAACCCAGCCTCTACGGAATGTAAATTAAGAGGAACCTCACTAAGATAAAAATGATGTTGGAGGTTCGACACAAAGGCTAAATAAGAATGTACATGTTGTGTAATGAGGGGGGCCATTTGGTATAACCTCACAGTAGTTTTATTGCTATTATCTCCATTCTCTCTCTTGTACCCTTTGTTTCGAAAATGTCCTTGGTTCTTGCTTTGGAGATTTGCACACAACTAAACGGGTTCTCCTATAACTCCTGTAGACCCAAAGACCTCAATTAGCATTTTACATATTGCAACCACATCATCTTGTGTGCAAGGTCTAAGTTTAAACAATCCCTCACAATGTTCTGGTTACCCATCTCCCTTCTCCAAATCGAATGCCACATTAAAATAGGTGCTAGGCAAATGATATCCGAGATTTACGGATCATCAAGTTCAATGTGATAATTATAATTTGAGCAACGCTCAGGATGGGCTAGCAGACTCTTGTTAAAAACATCTTCTATGCACTGCAGGGAATCTATTTCCACCATTTCCCCGACCCCTGCGCCGTAGGTAGCAGGGCCGGCTTTAGTGCTGGTGGCGCCCTGTGCGACAATGTTTGTTGGCGCCCCCGCCCCCCAATGACCACCTCCACCTCGGATTCTCTCACTAGCACCCTTTAACAGTGACCAAGTCTCCATAACCACTCTCTCTCAGATGCATTGAATTAGTTGTATAGCGCCACTCATACCAGTAAAGGATGTCAGAGCACTTTGCATCACACGCACATTACACAGAGACAATCAATCATACGTGTGTAAATCAGTGTATAGGAAATGCTACATAAACCAAAGGACTAAAAGTGTAGGAGTCACATGTCATCCATACTGGTAGGCAGTATAGTTTAAGAGTGCTTGGTGTGGAGAAGCACAAACTCAGAGTCGAAAAAGAAACAGCATAGTTGGGAGTTTTCTTTAATAATAAGAATCGATTTCTAGCCAAATTAACCCTTTTTGCAACATTAATCAATGTTCTAATAATGTATACTTTGCAGTGTGTATGCAGTTCTAGGATGAAAGTTAATAGCTCACTATTCTATATTAGGACTTTAAGTTATAAATTGCAAGTAACCTGCTGATCTGTTTACATCATACGCACTCTGTAATCTACTTGGTACACGTTCTTTGCATATTAACCCTCAGCACTAACTTCACCTAAGTCAAAACCTCAAATATACAAAACGCTGATCTCTCTCCAGGAAGACAATTAATCACACAAATTATCTTGACATTTATGTTTATGTGAGACCTAGTAATTGCGGGGGGGGGGGGGGGGAAGAAATGTTGCAGCAGGTGCTTCAAAAGCATAATAAACTTTCAAACACGGCAACCCCAGGAAGCCAGCACCCGGTGCGGTCGCACCGGTCGCACCGCCCTAAAGCCGGCCCTGGTAGGTAGTGATAGAGATAGCTTTAGTCACATACACCTTTTTTATTACCTTGATGGGCTTGGACCCTACCTTCTGGATAAAACTAAAGATGTCCATGATGTTTTTTCCATTAGAAGAGCTCTGTTGGCTACCATGTTATTCCATGTATTCTTTCTGTCAAATAGGACCCCTAAATAAGAAAATGTTTTTGCCATGTCCACCCTATGTGTGTCATGTGGAAAACTGGGAGTTTCTTTGGGTGAGCCCCTGCCACAAGTTCAAAGGATTTCACTTAATTTACGCGGAGATCTGAACTTTTAATAAACCTAGTGTATTTCTCTATGAGTTTCTGCAGAGCCTTCCCAGTTCTAGCTAATAACACTGCATTATCTGCATGGAGGAGAATTGGCAAAGGAACTAGGTTATCAGAGGGCACATCTTTAGTAGATTTCGTTAGGACAGCCTCCACCCTGTTGGTATAAATTATAAACAAAAAGGGGGTGAGGACACATCCCTGTCTGATGCCCTGCTGAATCTGAAAAGCCTTGTTCACTCCCCGTCCCTTCCATGCAGTGGCTTGTGAATACATCTGACGTATGAAAACTGGTATAGTTTCATCTATTCCCATAATTTCCATGACTGACCATACCTTGGAATGGGTAACACAGTCGAAGGAGGCTGACAAATCCATAAAAGCCATATATATTTGGCCATTCTTGGCCACCATTTATCAATAATCGAACTCAATTTGAGACATTGATCTATTGTCCCTTTCTCCTTTTGGAAACCGTAGAAACCGTACTGTGCTGGTATTAAAACATTCGTCTCCCAGGCCCAGTCCTCTATTCTCTTCAATAAAAGGCAGCCCATCAGTTTTGCTGTGCCGTCTAACAAAGATGAGTTTGTAATTTTGAGGCAGTGCCTTTTCTACTTTTTTGTAGATAGGAATTATTATTGTTTTTCCCAGGAGTCTGCCAGTCCCATTTTTGCTACAACATTACAAATATTGGTCACTAACGGTGCTTAGAGCTCTTGGTTTTCTAGAAAAAGATCTATCGGGACCCCAACTGAGCCAGGGGATTTTGCGGCACTTCATTGCCCCATCCATGCCTCACCTCTTCCAGATCAAAGAGCAAGCTGCCTTTTGGGTCTCCCTGCAGGGCAGTAAGTGGAAGGATCAAATTACCCACAGATGCCACAAATATTTTCACAAAGAGGGCTACCCAGGCTTCCTGTCCCACAAAAAGGTCTAGGGTCCTGTCACTTTCATCTTTGAGGAAGGGGGCATTCATCACTCTCCAAAAATCCCAACTACTTTTTTAGGGCAGCTGCTTGTTGCAGATTATCCCATGCGTCCTCCCTCAGGCCCCTTAGTCTAGCACTCTTTGCTTCTTTATATTGGATGCACATGTACCGCACCAAGCCTTTATCTCTTGGGGACTTCCTAAGAATTGCGTGTACATTTTTTAGGGTCTTTGAGCAAGCAGCATCAAACCAGAGAACTATTGGTGTCAGTTTGGGAGAGTCAAACCAGACCAAATTGCTTTTAATTTTACCCAATACTTCGTCAAACCTTGTCATCGATCATGCCAAATCAAAATTGTGATCTAGGCAGATCAATACCTCTGCCTGTTTTTTGGTGAGATTCAATGGGACAAGCTTCTCCTTACTGTCCTTGTCTCATTTCAAGGTAAAGCCATTCTTCCTTGCTAGGCATGACTTTGGTACTTTATCCACTGAAAACATATATCTATCATCCCATTTCATGGTGCAGAGAAGGGCGGCATGATCGCTGAAGCATAAGTGCATCACTTCTGGTCGGGCGATCTGCACTCAAAAAACTTTCAGATACCAAAACAAAGTCGATTGTCGAACCATTATCTGGGGTCCCAAATGTCTTGACTAATAGTCCTGTATTGGGATCTACCTTATTGATTATTTCTGGGTTCCTGGGTATTAACAGCCTGTTGAGCGCATTGCCATACTCATTATGGGTAATGTCATGTAATGTAATGTAATGTAATAGAAACTTATAAAGCGCACTGCAACTCAACGAGCATCCTGGCGCTGAAAGAGGGAATAGCAGGGAATTAGGGACATATATAGAGGTAATAAATTATTAGGAAGGAGGCAAGTTAAAAGTAAACGAGAGGCCCTGAGGTCACTCAACGAGCATCCTGGCGCTGAAAGAGGGAATAGCAGGGAATTAGGGACATATATAGAGGTATTAAATTATTAGGAAGTAGCCAAGTTAAAAGTAAACGAGAGGCCCTGAGGTCACTCAGCTGGTGCAACCTCAGGGGGAAAAATTAAGAACTCAGATGGAGGAGTATTAAATTTTTGGAAAAAGCCAGGTTTTGAGTTGTTTACGATATAATGGGGAATTACTTCCCCTTCCACGTCGGTTAGCCTCCACACTGGCTTTAACATATTCTTGCAGCTACAAGCGTTAAACTCAACCAGCCCTAATATATTAAGATGGTTAGGGTGTGCTGTGCAGATGTAATCGTTCTCCTTTTCTAATGATCTAGCCACCAGGGCCATATTACTCCCAAAGTTGTTATTGTAATAATTGATTAGGATCCAGTCCCAATCATTAAGACATTTAAATAACAACAGTATGGAGACCTATTTTGGAACTTTATGACTTTTATTCTTACAGTATTTGCTATCAATGTTAATACGCCAACTCTCGTTCTGCCAGCCCTGGAGGGACAGCTGGAGCTTGGAATCAGCAATAACCATCCATAAAAACTGAACATGTTTCCAATGTTTCCTGGAAACATAGGATATCATGGTCCAACACTAATTTTACACAATCTGGATTACATAGCTTTTGCCTTAGACCTGCTACATTCCAAGTAATTACTTTTAGCAAGTGCATACCCACTCCCAACGACTCTACCCCCTTCTGTGTCTCGGTCTCAGATTGCTTATTCTTGTATGAGGCTGTGGAATCACTGCCCAGTCAATCACAGGACACCAGGCCCTCCAGTGGAGCAACCCGATAATTTATCCTGGCTTCAAACCTGCCAGACACAGTTCTATGCTAGGGAAAAGGGTGATGGGTGGCAATTCTATCCCAGACAAACTCAGGGGCCTTTGAACCTAAGGGTTTATAGAAAAACCCTAAGAGGAGGGCAAAAATCTGAGAGTCAGACATGGAGGTATTGGGAAGCGATCTCAGCAGGTCCCCTACTACGCTACAATTGCTAAAATTAAAAACTATGCAGTCACCAACTATTGTTTTAGGAGCCATGCCCACCCAGGCCACTCTCCTTGCCATGATGACACGTCTGCTGTGTTTGTGTTCATTCCTGGTGAATCTGGACAGCCAATGGAGGGCCTTAGTCATAACCTGCTCTGTTGTCTTTGTCTGGGATCGACTCAACTCAAGGGTGTTCACCAGTATTAAAACGTATGGGCAATCGGCTTGGGGGAATTTAGCTCTTGAGGCCTCTTTCCCCCTTATCATAACTTTGTGCTTGCACAATCCCAGCTCTCCATCTCACTCAACCTTTCCCCACTGACAATGTCTGTTGTATCAATAGGTCTAGGGGCCGCTATCCTCTGGCCCAGTGTGCCTTCTGCGATTTAATTGCCCTGCCTCTGTAGGGGTTGGGCTACTTGAATGAGCATTAAGAGTTCTCTTTGGGTAGCAACTTGTGGGGGTTGGGAGTTAAAACACCCCTCCCTCCTCTCACCATCCATTGATATAATTTCCCGTGCAACTGATAAACAGGGGGATCTATCAATCCCCCAAAACCAACCTCTTGTATTGGGACACTGCAGATTGGGGCCTGTGTAAATGGAGCCATCAAAGGATCCACATTACCTTCACCCTGTCCCTGTCAGTTCCTTATGTTTGATTTCACCCTGACATGATTATCAGCCCAGCCATTAATGAGGGAGAATAAGCTGTCTTCAATTTTAGCTAATATACACAATAGTGGCTATAATAGCAATGAAAAAACATGTTCCATTCTTTGGCACAGCTCAACATTACAACTAGATAAACCATTCCTTGATGCAACTTCTATGCTCACAGTCTTATTTGCTTTTGTGGCCTTACTGTACATTGCACCTCCTCTTTTCCTCTTAACTGAGGGCTTCTATTGGGGATAAATCTGCACCACAGGGGCTTGAATGGTTGTTACACAACCTAGTGGGAAAGCCCGCTCTTCTAACCAAAGTTTGAAAGGTCCGCTGTTTGGGGAGTTGCACTTACATCCCCACCAATTCTTACCTCTTCTAATGATAGGTGGCGTTCAATTAGTTCAATCACCTTAGTCAACACATTGGCCGTCCTCATCAAAAATGAGTCAGGAGTGTTAATTATTTCACCCTCATGTTCTGGTTGTTTAGCTTTCCTTTTGCCTATTCTCCTTTGGGCGCTCTGCCAGGAGACAAATCCAACTGCTTAGAGGGGGGGCTTGGCCTGGCTCCTCTGGGTAGTGACATGCATGGATGGTTCTGCCCTTGGCCAATTTGCCTGGGCACGTGCTTTCCATGTCACAGATTGGCATTGTGCTTAAATGTGATTGCCAATTTCACAGGGTGTTACGGGATGTGTAGGTTATCCCCCAGCAGTGTGGGCAGTCTAAGTGAGCACGGATTTCCCCCTTCTGTCAGTAGGCACAGCGGCTGTGCTGCCATGGGTCGGTTTAGCGCTTAAGTTCACATGGCAGCAGACCCATGTCATGCTTAAATGCTCATTGCAGCGTCACAGAGGGTGATAGGATGTGTAGTTTATCCCCCAGCGGTACGGGAAGTCTTAGTGAGTGTAGGCTTAACCCTTCCTTCAGCAGGCACAGTGGCTACGCTGCAACTGGTCGGCATCACTCTTAAATGTACATGGCAGCTTCACAGGGGGTATGTGATGTGTAGTTTATCCCCCAGCAGTGTGGGCAGTCTAAATGAGCATGGCTTTACCCGTATTTTAGCAGGTATAGGGAGAGAGCATGATGTCACTTCCGCTACCCCGGCCTTTCTGGCAAATAGACTTCCATGAAGAACGTGTTTGCAATACATTATAAATGCTTTTGAACACCCACAGGCTTATCACTGGGACTGTTTGGGTAATCAAGTCATGGGCACTGCTTTTCCAAGATCTCTCTCCAGTCACTTAATACAATTTGGCATAATGTGCAATACTTGTAAATGTGCAAAACTGTGTGTTGGCTATTTATATGTGTTGGACTTGGCTCTTTTTGCAGGGTCATCGCTGAACTTTTTGCCTTCATCCTGTATTTCTTCTAACCTGTTGTTGGTGGTTTTATGACTGGGCACCTTTTCACTGCTGATCAGTGCTAAAGTTCATATGCTCTATTGTAAAGTGTTGTATTGGATTAGTGACTCCATGATTGACTTATTTGATGTACTTGTCAGACCCTAGTACAGTGCACCATGTGTGCCCAGGGCCTGTAAATCAAATGTTGCGGTGGGCTTGCAGCACTGATTGTGCCACCCACAGAAGAAGCTTGTAAAATGTGACTCAGGCCTGCCATTGCAGAGCCTGTGTGCAGCCTGAGGCTGCCATGTCGACTTGGCAAGTGCACCCACTTGCCAGTCCCTAAACCTTCCCTTTTCGTCATGTTAGTCACCCCTAAGGTAGGCCCAAGTTACCCCCATAGGCCGGGTGTGTTGTATGTAAAAGGTAGGACATGCCCTGATGTGTGTGGCATGTCCTGATAGTGAATTACAGCCAATTTCGTTTTTCACTATTGCAAGGCTACCTGTTCCCATAGGCCAGGGCCTGTCGCGGCTCCAAAGATCACGATTGCGCCGCACGGCTGTCGGGCGTGCATGCATCGCATCCCCGGTGTCGCTTCGCATCAAAGACGCCATTTTGTCGCATCGCACCGGATCACAGTAAGAAACCGCTGCATCACTTCCTCTCCAGTAAGGAACCGACGCATCACCTCCCCTGCCCTGCAGTAAGAAACCGATGCATCACCTCCCCCAAGGCTAGGAACTGACACATCACCTTCCCTGTGACCCTTTTGTTTGTTTTGCATGACGCATCCAAGGTACTATAAGAGTAAAGTGTCGCTTTTACCATCTACATTGAACTAAGCTATTTCTACTATTTTAAAATCATTTTTATTACAGTATTGTGGATTGTTGTCGTTTGGTCTTGTGTTAAGTCTAATAAAGATTACTTATTTTTCTAAACTGGTGTGGTGTCCATTTGTAGTTTTTTCACTGTAATACTGTATGTGTTCACAAATGCTTTACACACTGCCTCTGAGATAAGCATCACTGCTCGTGCCAAGCTACCAAGTGGGTGAGCAGGGGTTATTCAGGAGTGTAGCCCCCTTTCCCTGACTAGAAGCAAGGGTCCCTATTTGGACAAAGATGTATACCATTGCCAACTACAATATGTATATATCACATGTATACAAAAAATCGTTCAGTTTAGATGCAGCCTTCTTTTTAAGAATGTTCACCCTAAGCTTCTAATTAAATATTAATATACTAAATATTAAACAACAGTTCATTGGGCAGACTGGATTTACCGGCGTTTCTATGGTGAAAATGTTACAAAAATGTAATAATGGCAAGAGTTTCAAAAGAAGAGGTAATAATGTTAGAAATTATATGGTTTAAACATTGTCAGAGCCATCCACTAAAGTGAATCTTTTACCAAGGTGGGAGGAATTTAAATGGCCATAGCTTCTCTATCTCTTCCACAAGAACTATGTACATTTTATTCGACCAAGTTTTTCGGCAACTTTGCTCCCCGTTTCCACAATTAGGCCATACATTATATGGGGAAAAAGTCGGGAATCTGCAAAATAGATGGCAAATGAGTTGGAACTATAATTGTCTATTTTGTTGGCATAAATCGGGTCGCAAACATATGAATTACCTTATGACTGTTTATCCCGCTAAATGAAAGGTTATAGTTGCCTTAACTACACGCACTACACAATAATTAGATGGTTTAATTTCTTAAACAAGATGATCAATCATCATTTGACAGATTAGTCCTATAACTGTGCGTTTAATTGTTAACGTTTATTACTTTACTTTCATGGGAACCAGTATGCTTATTCATCTGTAGGTCAGCCGTTATTTCCTAATTCTACTGATAATTCAAGCAGTCTAGAATGAACTCTCTGAACCGGTTCTCACTACAAATGCGCCAAAGAAGAGATAAACCAGCCAATGTCCAAGAACATTTACAAGCCAAAAAGTTATAAATATCGCTGTTTACGATTGTTTACATGCTTATGGTGCAGTAGCTGTTATCTTGCATAGATATGGTTTTGCAGTTCATGGAAATCTTTGCTTTATTAGGTTGAAACTGTCACATCTAAAAACCCCTAAAGCTTCAAAGGTGAACATTAAAAGCCTTCACTGAATATTTGCTTGCGCGCTTTCCACTAATTGTCTGCCTTTCTTTAATTTGAGAGGCAGTACCGCTGTAGAATCAGCCGAAATTTGTACTTATAAATGCATGTTTTTAAGCTTAATTTGCTTAGTCTCCTTGGCCAGAATACAAACCATGGAAGTGAGGCCTGAAATCGTTTTACTCTGTGTGACAAAATATTGGTCGCTAGTGTTCACAATCGGAACAAAGTTCCACGTGCTCCTTCGAAATAGATGTGATTCCAAATGTGATTGCAAAATTAAGAGATTCACACCAACTGAATGAAGTTTCTTTCACAGAAATCTGGTGACTTTGCTGTAGAGCTAAATTTAAGGTTAGCATTGTAATCTGTAACTTTGTGGTTCTTCACAAACATCACCAATGTATTTTTAAGCTACATTGGCAAATGTAAAATAGAAACAGGGTGAACAATAGCTCACCATACTCATAGGGGTTTCAAACAATACAGGTATCCACCAGGAAAAGTATTTTCAACACAGATGTGAAGGTGAAGGCAGTGTAAGACTCCGTTCGGGGTCGTCAGGGCAGGGGGAGGCTTATCTGCCCCAAGTGTGGTGGTTGAGGTAATTTGTAGTTGGTGTTCTGGTGCCCACCCAACTACAGCTTTTCAAACTAGGCTGAAAACAATCTTTCTTTCAACCCTCAGGGTGGCGAGGGCAAGCAGTAAAAACTTTTTAGAGCGGTAATGTGGGAGGTGGAGGGCAAGAACTCAGAACTCCACAATCACCAAAACCCCTGGAGAAGCAGATCAGCGCTGGGATGCTCTTCGGAGTTACTACGCGCTTTACAAAACCATTAAATTAAATTAAAAATTAAACAGATGCAATAAAGAAGGGGTCTCCTACCTTTTTAGGTTGAGCATTCGAGACCTCTTGTATATACCTTGGTATATACTTATTATATACTTATATGTGTCTGTACTTTGTGGGCCTTGGAGATCAGTCCTAGGACTTGTCTGCTTCCACTTAGGGACTTTTTTTCAGTTCAACTGCCTCTATTTAACTGTCTTGATAGAAAACGACTGCAGAGGTCAGTAAAATACTAGAATTGCTTTCTGCTGAGGGACTTTCTTTTTTATATTTTTCTGGCAACTGCCTCTATTCAATTTACTGCATAGAAAACGACCAGCAGAGGTCAGTAAAATACCAGAATCACATTAGCATTCTCTAGATTCCAGTCTGTAGAAATTGTCCTCCACGAGCACCCGTAAACAATAATATATATTTTCAAATCTTGTATTCTCAGTGCTATGACCACTGAAGGCCCTGATTTTATATTAAAAATAGAGCTTTGGACTATACCATTTCCCACTGAAAGGCAATATTTGTCTCCATGCGTTCCCATACCTGGCGTGTCAAACAGTTGGGTGCTTACTTTCCCTCATGGTAAAGAACAGTAGATGTTTCAGCACCCAGGCTAATGTGCTGCATAGCTAAATACATATAAGGTCCCAAAGGCGAGACCGATTGCATTGTAAATGCTTGTTTATAATACGAGCTTCTTATATTTCAAGAAACTCATGAGAGCTACTAATATTATCAATGTTGTGATATTGACCTCATCAGACAAGAATACATTAGTTGCCACTCTATGTAAGATTACTACTAGTAGATCACCTCAGTGCATCTGGCAGGGCTGCCAGCGGTAATGTATAAAAGGCTTTGTCAATATGGAAAGCCTCTACATGAATCCCAATGAAAGTCTAGCTGCAAAGCCTCTGGTGCCGAGGTAGCAGTATTTATAAAAAGTCTTCCCAAAGCCAAATGATTTATCACTCAAATATCAGCTTTAATAAATATATTTTGAATATCAGCAGTTTTTCTCCAAATATCAGCTTATGAGTTTTGAAAACAAGCACATTTTGATCTCTGCTATACACTCTAGATTTTGGTGTATGTATATAAATTTAACCAAATAAAAACTTCTAATTTAGTAGTCTGGGCTGTACATAGGATCACTACTAACAGGTATCTGGGGAGCTAACAGTATCTCACGAGCTACTCATTGGAGAAGCCCGCAATTAACTAATGTCCAGCCCATTGCTTATTTTGAAGGAAGCAAACATACTTTTTAATCGCACGGCAAAACCAAAATGACTTTTTAATCTCATGGCATTTTGTCACATTAGTCACTAATAATAAGATCACATTTAAAGTTGAACAAAAATTATCAGTTCTCTGTAATGTCACATAGAGTGCTAACATGAAGTAGTTTTCAAAGTGACACATGCCATTTATATTTGTCACATTAGTTGTGATGTGATGACAACTAATATTGCAAACATAGATGGCACATGTCACTTTAAAATGGTCAATTTTTGGTCTAGATACGTACACATATTATGAGATGGGCTTATGAAGTACTTTTTATAAAAATATGCTGTAATTACACTATGAGATCAAATAAAAATTACTGTGACACTGAAATAATGATAATCTAAGATGCACATCTCTGTCCAATGTGTATTGAGTAAATCACAAACTGGCTAACAAATGTTCTATTGAGATGATAGAGAAGTTAAAAAAAGAAGAGGTGGTCATTAAAATAAGGAAAGCTCATACATTCCTGCGAGATCAAATATACTGTGAAAGAGGGCAAATATAGACACCAGGGAGCACAAATAGCTAAACCTATTCGTAAACGAAATTCTGAATTATTTACAGATGTGAGCAATGGTACATCGGGTGGAGCAGGAGAGGTTCCTTACGGCTGTGGAGGAGTTACATTTTTGCAAATGGACAAACATATCAATCTGTGCCTGAGAGTGCTGGAACAAAGGCACCCAAAAGGAAGAAGAAAAGAAGCAGAATGAGATGTCATGGTGAGAGATCCTCCGAGTGGAAATAAAAAATGGAGGTGGAAGACATATGTCACATATAAGTTCCAAACTAATATCAAGTTAACAGCTATGACACTTTCACCTGAGGAGAAAGGGATTCTAGTGATAGAAATTTCATATTGCCGAGAAAATACAATGAGTTACAGGCGATAGATATCTTCAAATTTCTAAAAATTATGACACTGAAGAAGCTTTATACAACTCAACGTATGAAGAAGACCGAGCCAACTGATAATATGGAGGAACAACAAGGGCATTTACAAGTACATTTACAAGTAGATGATTTAAAATCAACGAAACAATTTCAAGAATTCGAGTGTGGGATTTTGGGACCTCCTACAACGATAACTGAGCAGGATATCACTGAAGATCCAGATTTGTATGTTCATGGAGAAGCACCAACTCATTTTGACCTAGTTCAAAGTTCTTACCAACAATTCCAAAAGATGCCATAGATATTTACCAGACCTAGTCATACAGTATGTGAAAATCCTATAGTCTAAGATGTGTAAGAAAAAATGTAAACAGAATGAACTGCAGAAATAGATATCACAATTTGATGAAAAAGTTAAAGAATAGCTCTGACTGTAACATTAGGAATTCAGACAAAGGTGGCAACATAGTACTATGGCCCAGGAATCAATATCTAGACGAAGCATATAAGCAATTGAAAAATAAAATGTGCAGTTTCAGAGTTCCCTTTAAAATCTTGTCTAATGTTCAAATTAAATATAATAGAGAATTGACAGAATGGCATGAAGAGTGATTACTAAATCAAGACAAATACTTGTTTCTCAGATATGATCATCGAAAGTGATTGGTGTTTTATATGATCCCCCAAAGTATACAAAGATGAAAGTAAGGTGGTGGGGGGTGGGACGGGGTACTGGAGGGGTTCGAGGAGGGATTCCCATGGGCCGCACATGGAGCATCTGAACCACCTATGGGGCATTCTGTAGATACCTATGGCCAGGGGACACCCGGCAGTTACTTGTTATTGTATGATTACACATGTGCACTGATACTGTTGTTATGAAAATCAATAAAAAATGATTGCTATAAAAAAGATGAAAGTAAGTCACCTGGTCACCCTATAATAACAGCAATAGGAACCTTATTTGAAAAGATTTCAATATGTATAGACAATTTTTCTAGAAATTATGTTGCGTTTGTCTTCCTATATACAAGACATAGATGACTTTTTGAAAAAAGATCTATGATATCTGCTGGAATAATGAATATTTAATAATGGCAGTTGATGTCACATCATTATATACATGCATATGGCATGAAGATGGATTATGAGCAATTTAATATTTTCTTGAATGGATGATGACTCAAATAATGGAAGCATACACATATGTTGTTAGGAATGACTAAACAGTGCTTGCAAAACAATTATTTTCTGTTTAACAACGAAATGTTTAATCAACAAAATGATACAAAATTGGCACCAGCCTCCAGCTATGCAAGTTTGCATATGGACTGGTGGGAGGAGCAGGTTTTTCAAATTTAGTACCAGCAGGAGTGGACAGAAAATGTTGGATTGTGGTGCCCAAATGTGAGCACCTATTATAGTGCCAGGACGGGATGGATTGGTCATCTCTGTTCATATATATGATAATTCATCATGTCCAGTAAACCGACCTGGATGCCATTGGATATTGATTGTTGGATGTCAGTAGAAGAACGGACATCCTTTGACATTCTTGGACTGAATAACTGGTCAGTTTGAGATCAACTACCCATGCAGTGATCACAGTGGGATTAAAATGGCGTTGTTTCTGATGAATTTTGATTGGGAACCTGAATATTCAAACTACTAGTGGTGTTGCTTTAACAAATTTTGATTGGAAACTAGGATACTGAAATTGAATGTGCCCTGAAGAAGTAAAAAAATATTTATGGACGAAACATGTTGGCTGTCTTTGCTGTAAAAGTGTGATGTTTTGAAAAGACTCAGAACAAGAACATGAAGTGAAAAAATTGACATATTTTGGAAGTTAAATGGAAAATGTTTTATACGTAAGATGCTATTGATTGTTGTGGACCTCTATTTTGTATAATTTGAATGTCCTTTTGCTAAGGAATGTGACAAGCTTTTACCTAGGTTTCCGCAGGAACAACATGCAACATGGAAAAATCCCACCATTCCCCATTCACCTATGGTGCCCAACAAAGTCAAAGCACAATGGTAAATCAGAGGAAGGGAAAATGAGAGAAAGAAGTGTCCCACGATGTCTCCCAGTCGGATGTCAGTTCAGGTAGTCAGGGCAATTCCTGAATAATTCCCCTCTTCCATTAGTTAGTCAATTGCCCGAATGTTGTATGGTAGTGTTTATCTACTTAAGAAGAAAAAGAGAACTGAGGAAAACTGGAATAAAACTAGTCATCTATTCATTTGCACCTTGAGTCAGCCTTGTGCTTCCTTACTTCAGGAAGTAATAATGTAAATATTCTTCTTATCCCCAGGAACATCAAAAACTAAAAACTGAACACGCAGATCCAAAAAGGACGGAGGAAGTTGCAAAGATAAGTATCAAATATTTATGGCCAGATATAGTGACCAACGTATTGCGTATGGAATTCTTTTACTCTAATTGTACTTTTTTTTTCTTCACAGGTCCCAGGAACTTTAGGAAATGCAGTGCCCTCCATAACTACGGCCTCTCCAAGCAGGAGGCGAAACCGAAGGAGGAGCTGCTGACAAGAAAACAGCGGGGTGCACAACAGCCCAGGAGGACCCGAGTGAAGGAGGGTAGGAGCGCTGCAGTAAGTCACCCGAATATCAGGAACCCGCAAGTCCTGGAAACGCTGGAGCATCTTTGAAGAAGCCGCAAGCACGCGAACAATGGATCCACGCAAAAGGCAGAGAAGCCGTAACCTCAGCCTGAAACAGAGGTAAGTGACCCAGAACGGCTGAGAGATGCCGAAACACTACAACTCGAAGCATTCTAGTGGGGGATCGAGGGAGTTATATACTCCCCTGCCATGGCTCCCGGTGGGCTTCAGCAAGCAAGACAGGTTGCATCTTGGCAACATGTGCATATAGGGAGTGCACACAGACAGGAACTGACTTGCTGATGTGGTAACTGTTCATGAACACAGGAGAGATGCGGCAACTCTAGGTCCATTGCCTTTTTCTTTGGTGTAGTAAAATTTCCTGATTTAACAGTCTACATAAAGGACAATACACTGGAAACTAAAATGTATACAAAGCCAATAGCTGGCAATACGATCCTTTATGCTACCAGTTTCAATCCAGATAAATTAAACAAGGGCATACCACATGGTGAAAGCCTGAAGGTAATAAGGAACTGCAGTGAAAAAGAAGAAATTGAGTTAGCTCAGTGAGAACTGTTAGAAAGATTTAGAGAGAGAGGATTTAGCTTGATGATAATACTGGAGGCTAAAGATAAGTCAATACAAGAAAAGATAGGGAAATTGCTTTTTCATATGAAATATAAGAATGGAAAAGTAAAGGAGAGAGGGATGAGTGTGATATTTATAACAACATATTGCAGAGTGCAGTGTACTGTTAGAAAGACCATATAGAAATATTGGCACTTAATCAATCCAGTTTTAGCCAAGTTAGCACCTCTGAAGCCAGGGATAACATTCAGGAGAGCTAAATCCATGGGTTATGAACTGGTGAACAGTAGCCCAGAGGCTACTAAGAAAAGTATGTTATTGCATGAAAGTCGTGGTTTTATAAAATTTGGAGCCATATTATCAAGGAACGGCGATAACATTATCGCTGCTTTAGCAGCAGGAAACTGCCGCTAAAGAGGCGATAATGGGCTTGATAATATGCCCTTGTGAATTTTCATAGAAGCCCAGGTTCTCACCAGAACCTGGGCTTCTATGGGAATTCACAAGGGCGTATTATCAAGCCCATTATCGCCGCTTTAACGGCAGTTTCCAGCCGCTAAAGTGGCGATAATGTTATCGCAGTTCCTTGATAATTTGGCCCTTAGTAAGTGTAAGACCTGCCAATATGGACTTAGTAGCCCTGAATATGACTCTGATTTCGGAGGCAAATCTAAAAAAAATCAGAGAGAAATATCATTGTAAAAGTGATCATGTGGTTTATGTATTGCAGTGTCCTTGTAGCCTATAGTATGTGTGTAGTACAACTCTCCAAGTACACAAAAGAATATTAAAGCATTTACGAACAATCAAAATAAGGATAGTAATTATCCAGTTGCTCGTTTTTTTTTAGGAAACCCATAGTAGTAATGACAAAGATATGAAGTATTTCGAAATAGACTCACTACCTAAAAATATCAGGGAGGGAACAGATAGAAATCATTAAGGAATTGGTTTGAAGACTAATTATTGAGCTGAATTCGAACATTCCAACAGCTCTTCATATGGAGGAAAACCTTAATACACATCTATAAAGATTTTCCTCTCTGTCTCTTATCAGCTGTGAGGTTTATCTAGATCAAAAACAGGAGGAAGTGATTCGACCAGTAATCAACATATATGTGTAAGAGTAATAAGTCAAAGACAGCAATTTATTGTAAGTAAATGATGATACAACTCATTTTATTCACATAGTTTTAAATCCATGTTTTTAGCTGGAAAAGGGTATTTTTCAATGGGTTAAATATGCACTATATTACTTTTGGTTATCTTAGCACTCTATTAGGGTTAATAAAGTTGGCGGACTCAGAACAATAACTACAGAAATGTAGGCCCTTGGGGTCAGACTTTGATGTAAGATTGCACAAGTGACTATTAGAGTAAACATTTACAAGCTATAATCATCAGGGAATATACCGAAATAGCCTATTAGGGCAAGATTGTGGTATGACGGCATCTAATTCTGCAAAACTGAATGGCATGTGCCACTTTAAAATGGACCCCTTTTGTTCTGTAATGAGATAAGTGCACATATTATCAGATGGACTAGTAAAATCGTTTATATAAAATAATGTGGTAATTACTCTACGAGACAAAATTAAAAAAATGTAAATAATTGCACAAACCACTTTAATATCAGCACATCATTTGCCATCATAGAGAGTTGATAATGTTTTTTCTGCTTCAAATGCAACCCTATTATTAGTGACTAGTGTGACAAAATATATGTTCTTATTTTATAATGAGAAAAATTAGATGCTAATGTAAGTTGCACATCCTGGTCCGATGTGTATTTAGTATGTTTTCTATGTTTACAGATATTGGGAGCAGTAGCACACTTTATAAGTTACACCTAACTAAGATGGCACCGCTATGTATGAGAGAGGCCACTGAGACGGCTGAAATTCTGCATGGCAACATAACCTAAAATAAATTTAAGTGCTTTATAAATTTGAGCTCAGGTGTGTCGGCGGGCCTTTTTTGGAGTGTGAAATCAAAACCAAATACTGTACAGTTCAAAGTGTACGGCAACAAGGTGCAGAATGTTGCATTCTGTCAATGAGGCGCTTTCACTCTTTGCCATCTCTAAATTCGCTTTCTGCCTGCTGGGATTAAGGTTTCCTCTGTTACCAACCCTATCCAGTGCACAGTCAAAGGTTGTTATGACTTTCGTCCAAAATCTTCTCTTGCAATGATTTCAGGCAGTGGCAGCTGTGGGCATATCAGATTCTCTGTTTGGCAGTGATTCCCTCCTAGTTCACTCTCTTTGGGTCATCGCTTCTTCTTGAGTTCCCTCACTAGGAATACACAGTCCTCTCCTCCTGTTCAGTCTATCCTCTACCAGGGCAAGTCACATTGCTTCCCTGTCTCACCAGCAGGCAGACTCAGAGGCACTTCAAGCAGACCTACAGCTTCTCCAAAAGAAAGAGTTGCTTTATGGTTATGTCCCCTCATCTCTAGAAACAGGCTGTTAGATGGACTCTATGGAGCACTCCTTTCCTTGGTCATGAAGAAACTGAAACCAAGTACGGTAGTTTAGATCCCACATTTTTACACATTTTCCAGGGTATGTAGATCAGCAATCTCAAGCTTCAGAGCTAGTTCGGGCTGGTTCTCTTTCTATTGTCTATAAGATATTGGATTAATATTTGGGGTTGGTGACTGCTCACCTCCAGGTATAATCACAAAACTTGTCAGGGTGAACCCTCAAAGTCACAAAATTAGCCTGACCTCAACTTCTTGGTAGCTATGGCTTAACTTAGACCCATTAGTAAATTATGTATACAGTACCTAAACAGTAATAAGGGTAAAATGCAAAAAAAACACCCAAACTGAATTAAAAAATAGAGCAACATTTAATAAATTAAATGACATAAAAATGACAAAAATCCAATTAAGGCAAACCAGAGAAACTACGTTTTAAGTAAAAATACTGACAGAAAGTGCTAAGCACCATTCATAGTCCATGGTCACGTAGACCGGGACAGAGGTGCAATTTCAAGCTGATTGCAGTGGAGAGCAGGATGCATACACCAACCAGGTTCATACATGTCAAGAATTTTACGTTCTGACTTAGTTTTTTAATGTCTAAACTTTTCATGGATTCAGGAGAAGCTCATCTGGGTAACTTCTAGGGCCCCCAGGACCACAAGGGCAAAGGTTAGGGGCCAGGACACACTACAGCAAAGACCACCAGCAAGGTCTAGCCCAGGGTCCAGTTGTTACTGGTCAGCTGGGTCCTCCAGGCAAAAGGCATCATGCAGCTTGTTGTTTTCTTGTAACCACATAGGAGTTCAACCACCTTTTACTTTGTGTCCACTTTTCTGTCCTAAGGGCAAGAGTAATGAGATTCAGAACTATGAAAAGAGAGAAGCTCCAAATGAGTAGTTGCTCACCCAAGAGAAAGGTACTCCTCCTGCTCAGGTAGAAGCTCTCTGTTAGAAGAAAACAATAACAGAGGTGTAGTGTCTTGCATTTCTGCTTAGACAGTCTAGTTATCCTGTGGAATGTTGACATTCATGTGATGTATTGGAATGTTGGCATTCTGGACTCTAGGAGTCAGTTGAGAGCTGGGCTGAGCAAGTAACATACTGCTCCTGGTGGGGTTTCTGCATAAGCTTCCATCTTCTACTTGGAATAAACTTCTAAATATACTACCTCGTCTGATTCCTGATTCATACACCATCACTACAATTTTGGCGACGATTTGGGTGAACTTCCGCCTGCTACTTCAAGAACTTCTAAGATTAATGAAACTTCAAGATAATGGACTTCCTTTTCTTCTAACCACTAATTCATAAGCATACTGGCACCCTGCGAGCCCCACCAGTGACCATTCCACCGGTCGCCCACATCCCTTAAGTGCCAGTCCCTGCTGTAATTTGCTGCCTGTGTGCTTCGCCTACAATCTGTGGAGGATCCCCTTGCCTTTCGGCCCTTTTTTTCAACATTGGGATGCCCAGTTTCACCTGGGCGACGTTATTCTGGAGAGCTTCGGCCCTGATGAGCAGTTGTTCACTCTCTCCTTCTAAGTGATTTGTGCTACCATTTTCTTGTGATGAACTTGTGGTCAGATGGAATAGAAGCCCCAGTTTCTGCCTGCCATGTGGAGTAACAACTTTCAAGTGCTGTGGGAAAGTGTCTACTTTTCTCTTTCATTTCTTCATCCCAGAGGAGCATTGATGTTTCAGGGCCGTTCTGTTTCCAGTGCCCGTGTTGTTCCCACAACTTGTGTTGTCCCCAGAGACAGTATCAGAAGAGAGTAAGCAGTTCTCTCTCTTTGTGTGCTTTGACCGTTTGACCATCTACTTCTACGGTGCCTGCTGTCATCCCACTGCCCTAGAGGATTTGTCCTTTTCCTGCTGTCGTTGTGCAGTCTCTCCAGAAACAAGTCTTGTTCTTAGACACAACAACTTCAGGACTTTCTGCATTATGTTGATGGGATCTCTCTACGCTGCAAGTGTTAACGTGGGAACCTTTGCTGAATTCTGACTGAGGCATACCTGGAGTTATGGCCACGAGGAGGTTGACCTGTGTACCAGCCTCCAACATGTGTGGTGTGGCACTGTGTGAGGATTTTTATTCCATTTCCTATTTGTTGTATTCTTTTTTCCCCACGTTGCTCCTCACAGTTCAACTGACACATTCTTATTTCAAATGGTGCGCGAGCCTTACCTGCTGTGATTGACACGAGGAGGTGCGCCTTTCTGACGTCTTTTCTCCTTCTGTGAAGTTCCCGTCACGCTCCTGCCTCTACGCAGTTTTCTGTCTGCTGTCGCACTTTGTGCTGCTTTCAGGCACTGTGAGCCACCCAGCTCAGCGTCTGGTGCGTGCAGCCATCTTGGGTTTGGCGCGCTTCACACAGTCCTTTACAGCTTCTAGTATTACCTTTTTTGCCAACCACGGTTTTTTCTCTGTTTGTTGCGTGACAATAAGGTTAATTTGACCGGCGTCTTGCAGCATGGGGGAGCCGATTTTTCAAAGAATTCCTTTTCCGCCATCCGAGGTGTGGAGCGTTTGTCATGTCTTCAGGTCGTTTGTATTCCCGCCGTTTTAAAGTTGTGCCAGAAAGGAAATTCTTCATCCAAGGTACTGTTTTTCCATGTTTGCTGTTCACACGCTTCCAACCTTCAGTATGATCAGGGTGACTACCTTTTTTATTTTATTTTAATATTTTGGGACAATTACTTTGTGATACTTGGTTAAAGTAATCTCCACTCACGTTACCACAGTGTTTTATGTTCATACATGATTTCCTTCCACAGTGCCATGTTCTAGTACAATTGTTTTTCCTATGTTCTGCATAGTTCTTGAATGTACTTTCTTGTGCTATATGTACTATGCAGTCAAGGATGATTTTCTAATGATTAGCAATTGATTCTACTATTATATTCCTAACTTTGTTCAATGAGATTTTCATACTTTCTTCTTACGTGTTAATGTTGCACATTGTTTTATTTGCAGATTTCTGTTTTGTAAATTTCCTTTACTATGCAATTTTTGGTCATATCTAGGATTGCTTGTTTTCTGCATTTTCGTGCTTCACATTTCATTTTCTGCCTTCAGTTCATTTCTCAGGATCTGTGCAATTTCTAGTTCCGATTAATGATGATGAATGACACTCGTTATTTTCTTCGCAGGTTAGACCCTTCAAACTATGTTAGAATTTTTTCGCAAATTCTTCTTGATGCTTGTCACCTGCATTTTCATTCTTCTTTATTGATTTTATACTCATGAGTTTTCTTGGTTCTGTGCACGGAACCTCTTCCTGTGATTCTTCTTCAAAAGTTCTGTATGATTTTTCTTCAACAGTTCTGCATGATTCTTCTTCCAATGTTCTGCCAGTTTCTGTTTCACCTTGCGCAAGGGTTTCATTCGAGAAATTTCACTGGCAATTGAGGTTTTCCCTCTTTTTAAAATTTTTCGTACTCCTGTTCGGTGTAGTTTTCTCACCTTTCTTCTTGCTTTCTTGGAGATTCTTGTTGGTTTCTCCTGTTAGGAGTACTTTTTCTTGTTTTTTTTTGTGTTTTCCTACTTTGCCTTCCGTTTGTCGGTTCTCGCCTTCATACCAGTCTGGCCAATTGGTATGTTTTGCTGTAACCTTGAACATGTTGCTTAATTCTCTTTTGTCCTTGAAAGAGAAGATGTTGTGTCTTCCTTCCTTCATCCTTGTTTTACTTCTCTTACCTTTGCTATGCTATGTTTTTCGTATTGTGCGTCACATCTTTTTCACATTTTATAATTATTCACCTCATATAATTAGTGTTTTCTTCCCTTCTTATTCTTGCAGTTCTCGTTGATTTGTTCTTCCTATTCATTTCATTCTATGCTATGTATCTATTGTTGACTTTCATCTTATTCTTGATGTTCCAGCTTTGTAGTTTTTCTTCATGTTGCTTCCTCATCGTCCACTCTATGTTTTTATTGTTATGGTTATACCTTACATTTTGTTGCCTGTATAAAGGGGAAGATGTGTAGTGTCTTGCATTTCTGTTTAGACAGTCTAGTTATCCTGTGGAATGTTGACATTCATGTGATGTTTTGGAATGTTGGCATTCTGGACTCTAGGATTCAGTTGAAAGCTGGGCTGAGCAAGTAACATACTGCTCCTGGTGGGGTCTCTGCTTAAGCTTCCATCTTCTACTTGGAATAAACTTCTAACTATACTACCTCGTCTGATTCCTGATTCATACACCATCAATACCACAGGTCCTTCGAGATGAAAAGGTACATGCTTTTACTCTATCCATTATTCAGGAAGGATGCTCCCAGGAGAGGTTTAACCAGTTTTAGAACTGAAAGCAGTGAAGTCCGCCCCATGTCGTAATTAGGCCCATCATGTGTAAAAGAATGATGGTAATTATAATGAAAATCTCAGCGGCCATTAAAAAAGGTGAAAGCAATCTTTAAGAATGATTCGAGCATATTTTATTACGCATTTATACTCTATTAGTATAATCTACCTAATTTGAATACCTAAGCTGATTTAGTTGAAGTGCTAGTTGAAGTGAGCTCATGCCAAACCATGCAACCTTCTCTGCGTACCCTAAAAAGCGGGATTGCCCGCAGTCGGAATTTATTCTCTCAGTATGGATCCTCAGCAACTAGTTTGTCTCCAATGTGGTGAGTGGAGAGGACACTCCCCTTCAACTCTTAAGTTGCTACTTCAGAAGACTGACAATGTTTGTTTTGCAGGATCAGATGGAAGACAAGCAAATGTAACTAGTTTCACTTCCTAATATAGTCAGAGCAATATAAAGCAAAGTGGTATTGCAGATATAACCACTACCTGTAGCTCTGCCGCTCTCGGAGAATGGAAAGTTCGCAGTTATCTGCTTTTAAACACAGCTAATGCCAAAATGCAGTTCTAAAAGAAATACGGGACTCAAGCACACATTTGTTAGCATTCAAAGAGTTAGCTTTTTAGGCACTAAGCTTGTCACATGTAGAGTTTAAGGAGTGAATGCTTTCATGTTGGCATTCAGTTAGGTCTGCCTTGAATGTACCACACATTACTAAGAAAGTGTGTCCACATAGGACACTGTGCAAACAACTGTTTGCACAGGGATCGGACTTGCAAGTTTTGTGGTAAATACCACACCTCTCACAATTTTTCTCAGGTAAATTTCATCACGTGAAACCTTCCAAAATATATCGGGGGAGGAAACGCTGTGGCAATACGGCCAATAACTACATCAACATATTAAGCCATGGAGTCCAATGGGCAGTCATCAGGGCTCTTAGGGAACAAGAACATTCTTATTCTGCAGTGGAAGAATTGGCTGATGGACCTCTCCACATCTTTCAGTAGAGGCGATCAGTGGTTCATTTCCTTGATCATCTTGGAATCTTTCCTTAGTACTTCAATGTTTAGAGGGTCATCCTTTTAATCCTCTGGCCAGTGTTGACTTCCACTCCTGGACCACTAAGGTATGTTTTGTGAAGCTATCAGCTGGAATTAACAAAAAGTGAGATAATGACTCTATCATAGAGTACCTTTATATAAACGTTTTACTTGAAAAAGTTATTTTTGCACCTAAGCCAGAATTTTTACCTAATGTAAATTCTAATTTTTATTTAACACAGGATATGCCTCATTTTTGGGGGGATTTTCTATTAAATTATGAGGAAGAGCCTTTGCACACTTTGGATGTGCAGCAAGTCTTAATTGTTTTCTTACAAACTGTGTAATCTTCCTGTTCCTCCCTTACCTTGTTGGTTACTGTTAGGGCAGCAGGGAAGGGGAAGAAACCCTCCACAAGTTCTATAAGCTGCTGGGTCAAGTTTGTCATTATTTTGATTTATGAGTCTGAAGGCCAGAAGGTACCATCTATCATTTGAGAATGAATCAGAGGAGAGGCTGCATCCTAGACAGATGTTTGGGATTTTCAAAACCAGAAATTCATAGTGCTAACACCTGCCATTCTCCCCACTCATTTGTATATCATGACCACTAACGTGACAACCCAACATCCTGTAATTCTTTCTGAAGGTGAGCTCTCTTTTTGCTATTTTTGAAAAACGATTCAAATTTATGTCAGCATTCATCTTGCCCAGTATATTATGTATGTTTGACAGCGAATTCATTATGCTATTCATGTCCTCATGTAGGATAAACTGTGAGGGGAAAACAGGGCATGGAGTTACTTATTCAATTACTGATTTTTAATCATCATTGTTAGAAATGGGGTGTCTGGTTGGCTACGGTATGCACATAATCCAGGCAGAATCCATCAATCTAGTCAGGGTAATGGAGCTACACACCCAAGATAACCCCTGCTCAACCTCTTAGCAGCTTGGCCAGAGCAGACAGGCTTATTCCAGAGGCAATGTGTAAAGTGTTTGCACAACACACCCACACCAGTAACACAATAAATACACCACAAAAGAGCCTTCACACAGTATTATACACAGTATTATATAAAAATAAGTTTCTGTATTGCATATCAACATAGACCAAAACAAAATGATACAAAAAGTGCTTTGCCAACCAGGCATTTGTCATAACATCACAGTTAGTGCAATACAAGAAAGAATTTTATGCTGCACATGGCACCAAAACATCATGAAACAGCATCACTGTGCCACTATGTAGTTTCTGATATAGTATGCATTATCCTGACCAGTATGAGGCTTATAAAACAACATAACCCAATATCAGAGCATGACATATAGCACATAGGGAATGCAACCTATAATCACCAACTGCGATCAGCACACATATGCAGATGGTTATGGGAACAGAAGACACATAAAAAGACCACAAGTGTGCAGGTCCTGCTATCTGGCTTAGGGGCAAGATACAGACCACATTAGTCGACAGTCACCTTGCAGTGGTGATCAGGGTCTTTGTATGGAATCCACCCCACTAGGCGAACTCACAAGACAAGGGTTCCCAGGTGCAGTCTCTGATCTCCTGGGGGAAGGGCACCAATCCAGGTGATCCAGTAGAGACCTCGCTGGCTCCCCCACACTCTGGGTGCTCCAACGCAGCTGCCCGTGAATACCTTGTGTAGATGCCAAGAGTATAGCAATTTAGCCCCATACTTGGGTGAGTCTGAAGCCATCGAAGGCCCCTCAGACCGCTGCTGTGTCAAACAATCTGGCCCCCATGAGTCCTGCTCCTGAAAGCAGTGTGAGGCGTGCGTCCTTGGGGACTCGCCTACTCCTTTTTAAAGGTATCGCTCCGGGACCTTGGTAGACAAGGTTGGGCACAGGCCCCTCGGGCTGGTGAGGGGAGCAAGTGCCAGCCTTAACGGTTTCTCCATGCTTGCCCACTCGAGGGAGAGGGCCGCACTGGGGGACTTTTTCGACATGCAGTGGTGATTCAGCCTGCCTATCCGGCTGATGAGGCCCCTCCAAGGGGGTTCTCGCAGTGCAGCAGGCAATTTGCACACAACAGTGGCACAGCACTCTCCCTAGCACATCAAAAGTCAATCATACAATGTTTAAAGGAGAGACCACATGCACTTTAGCAATGATTAGCAGTGGTAAAGTGCTCAGAGTCCTAAGGCCAACAAAAACAGGTCAGAAAAAATACAAGAGAAAGGCAAAATGTTTGGGGATAACCATACAAGAAAGGGCCAGGTCTATCAATCATTAATACTACTAAGTCCAGCATCCATCCCTCTTTCTTCCCATCTGAAGCTTGGTATCCAACGACTTCACTGTTGATCAGCAGGGGTAGAGTTGAAGAGTTCTTAAAAAACAAACCAACAGAGGAAAAATATTTTTTTAGGCTTAACAGTGAAACTTATTCAAATAGGGGATATGTGACAATAGGTTTCCCTGATTTAGTGTTGAAGTGCCTTTATGGTAAGGACTGTGATGCGGAAGACCTGCAACAAAAATTAAAAAGATTACTAGTAAGCTGTGTCACTCTGGAGCCAGCGGTATAGAGCTTTCTATTAATTTCTTAGTCTCCTTTTAATGGTAAATGAGTGTGTTGAAGCTAGTACAGAGCCTCTCCGCAATTTATTTATTTAAATGCAGTTCCTGAACATTTAATAATGTTAAACGAAACACAGTTACAAAAGGTTTTTCTGCAGTTTCTGTGTTCTGCTTCCTCATCTATATTTTGCGCAGCACTTCAATCCAAAGCCATTTTTTACAATCTATTTCCCAGTAAACTTTAAGTATCCAAAGTATGGAACACTAATTGCATAAAATCTTCAGCGTAACTTTGTCTTTTTTCATTTCATTGTATAATTAAATAGCGAAGATTAGATTCATGTTATTATTCAATTTAACTTACACTGTAAAATTGATATAAAAGCTTTACTTTTGCTATGGGAAAGAGTTCTTAGCAATTAATGTAAAAGGGAACAAATCACGTGGCAGTTACCATTGCTTGCCTCAAGTTTCCAAAGATAACATATGTTCAGAATAAAACACGGAAGCGATTGCGCAGGTCATTTTCTTAATTAAAAAAACCAACTCAGGGTTTCATTTTTTCTGTGTACATTCTTAATATCTTATTAGATCTGGCTTAAGAGACACATTTAGCTGTTTACCAAACTGTTTTTTTCCTAAAAGAATCATACATACTATGCATAAATCGAGAGGCTTTTGGTGAGCAGGCTCCACGTATTGGTCTTTTAAGTTATCATTCTGAATCTGCCTCCACAAACCAGAGTATATAGCATTGGCAGAGCAGGATTTAGGGATGGTGGCAGCCAGTGTCTGACAGGAGCCAGAGGCGAGAGGAGTTGAGGCGAGAGCTGGAAACTGAATACCAATAAGCGCTTCGTTTTATCTTAAATTGGTGTGGACAGTATTTCAAACAATTTGGCGACGAGGACAATCAGTTGTGCAGGGGACAGCATCAGTTTCCCCCCTGTGTTTTCAAAATTTGCTCTGTCAAGCTCTCTCTCTGTACCTTCTCCTGTGAATCAGAGCACTCTTCAGCTTGAGGATCCCATCCTCATCGCCAAATTGTTAGAAATACTGTCCAGACCAATATAAGATAAAACAAAGCGATTATTGGTATTCAGTTTCCAGCTCTTGCCTCAACTCCTCTCGCCTCTGGCTCCTGTCAGATGCCCGAGGACGCCAACATTCTATCGTGCCCTCTCTGAGCGGGGCAGAACCATGAGGATAGAAAAAGGGGCGGAAGGAAGGGAATACATCAAGGGAAGAAAAGGCAGAATGAGAAAGGAAAAAAACACCAAGATTATAACAGACTTCTTCCTCGAAGTCCCACACTACCACCCAGACAAAAGTGCCCCCAATCTCTCCATAGTCCCTCTCTCAAATACATTTTGTGTTTTTTAGAGAGCTGGTAAAGGCTGGCTTTACTAATCCACTCAGATATCCACATAAAATACAGATCTGTTCTTTACAGCAGGCATATTAACCCTCTGTGCTGCTTTGTCAAAACTGTCACTAGACAAAACTCCGATCTCTCGATCTAGCAGGAACATTAATCACTAGAGTTATCATAATTTGTATAGCTGCCTAAAAAAGCTGGAAGCACAAAGAACTCTACAGCAGGTGCTTTGAAATCATACGTTGTTGCTAAACAGAGGGCCCCCTGAGATCAGTGCCCCCCTCCTCCAGGTCATCAACCAGTGCGGTCGCACCAGTACAATGCCCTAAAACCGGTACTGAGCAGGGGTCAGCCCACTTTACCCACTGACTTTAGTCACTTTGAATGTCTATACAAAGTCTGTACACATTGTTCAAATCTGCCTAAAATTTCTCTTCCTTGCCAGTTTTGGTTTAAAATTTGTTTTTGTGATTTATTTTTATCTTTGAATACCTGTCATTTATTTTGCCTAACTTCAGGTGAGGCAAAATAAACAGAAAATGTTTAAAGTTTTGGTTGTAAAGTGTGCCATTGTTGTCTTTTTAGATGCCTGCGATGTGAGCGCGTGTTAGGCCTTTATTTATTCTTGTTTTCTTCAGAAATAATACAGGGAACAACTGAAAGGTTTGTTGTATAAAAGAATCACTAGTAAAACGGCCACCTCAGTGAATGCTTTTAAATTTCACAATTGTATTTTACTCAATTGGTTGCTACGTTTAGATGGCAGCATATTTTTGTTTTCTTTTTCTGTTTGTGGCATACGCTTGCAATAAAAAATAAAGATAAAAATATTAACATGTCTTCAGCTTGCCAAAGTCAGCTCCTTTGCTTTTGCCACTGCTCGTTTGTCATAGTGTTATAGTGGATTTGAGGGGTTCGGCTCTAATGCACATCTCACCCAAAACAAATATACTTGCTATGATGTGCGTTTGGGTCAAGGGTGATATAAGCATTTTTTTCTTTTGTTTCACACAATTGGGGGTTGGGATAGAGACAGAGGGGCATATTAACAAAGAATTGGTGTAGGGCAGCCCGGCAAGTCATAGTGCTGTGATGCCCTACGTCAATTCAAAAGGACAGGAATGCAGCACATTTACAAGATATGGTGCATTCCTGTCTTTCAGCGGACGCACAATTAGCAGCCGTGAGCCAACAAGGGCATCCTTGCACCATGGTACAAGGGTATGTGAGTTGTTGACATGGCTGTTTTTATGCAGGAAGGTACAACTTCCTGCACAAAAACAATCACAAGAGGTGTTTTCCTCTCTCTATGTGTTCTGCAAAATGCAGAATATGTGGAAATAGGAATGAACAAAGAGAAATGTCAACATTTCTCCTGGTCCCGCCTGCTCTAGGGAGGCTAAAGGTTTTGGCACTGCTCCAGGTTTTACAAGATATTGTAAATCTGGGGCATTGTCAAAGTCTATGGTGTTGCGTGGGAACACCCACAGCAACACCCATGGAATTCCACTTAGCAGCAGAGTAAAGCAAGATAGCAACTTACGCTGCTTTGCCTTACTCCATATCTTCAAGGCCATGAAAAGCCACACAGGCTGGCTTTGCGTAGCTTTGTAGATATGACTAAGTCCTGTGCACCACCGGAACATCACAAAAAGTGAGGGCTTTTAAATATGTCCTAGAGTCTTGTAGGTGTATCCAGAAGTCCGCTTCATAAAGAAGTTTAGGGCTTAATCTAGTGGTGAGTAGTAACACCAATTGTCAAAAACTTGAAACTGTCAGGTCACCTACCTTTTGGATTTGGTAACTCATTTAGAAGCCAGGATTTGGGTTTTCCTAACATTGGAATCGCCACCAGCAGCAGAATTAATTTGGACTGCCTTACTTAGAGCAGGGCTTTTGACTTCATTAATTATGTTTTTATTTTTACTTTGCAGGATCGCCAGATACACCTTAGTGGTCTGGAGCAAAAAAGATACACAAATGTCCATTACTAATAGAAATCTTCCTGCAGGTTATGATAGGGAGATTTGTGTTTTTTTTCAGAATATAGAATGGTTTTGGGAAAAATGTTCCAAAAGGCAACCCGGCTAGAAGGATGCACCTTCGCTGATTCTTTCCTCGAAACTACAATATCTCACTTACATTGCAGATGCAACACTGAACTGGCCCCAAATCACCACTTTTAGTCAAAGATTATAATCCTGTATCTTGAATCTCCAAGAACTTTGTGAATAATGTATCACTGAATGTATGTATTTGTGTTTCATTTCATGGTATAATTTAGTAACGAAGTACAGATTAATGTTAAAACTCAATTTATATAACATTGTAAAATTGACATAAAAGTTTTACTTTTTCTATGAGAAAGAGTCCTTAGCAATTAATATGAAAGTGAAAAAATCACGAGCCAGTTATGTATGTACCTATGTGCTATTTCTAAAATACAATCCTAGCAAAAAGCCATTGGAGTGCAGTAAATGGTCAAAGAAAAGCATAACATCATCACCATACAGATGCAAAAGTGTGAGGGCTTAAACAACAGCTGTGAAGTCGGTTTCTGGAAGAAGCTGTTTGACCTTCTTTAGGTATCAGGCCATCTTTTTTTTTTGGCAATATGTTCCTTGGAGGGATATCCAAGTGACATGGCATTTAGTGAAAGTTGTGAATTGATGCCCTCAAGATTCACATCATTCAGCCAGGTGTGTACTCTATCTTGTTTGCTGTTTTTAACAGAAATTCTGTCATGATTTGGCTAGTCCTCAGGTAGGCACTATTTATCGAGGTCTGAATGATGCAAAAGCAGTGTTTGAGGCATTGGATGTTTGAAGCATAGGAGTCTTTCAAGCTGAGTTATGTATAGGGGTGGGTGGAATTTGTGAAATTCACTTTCACAACTTATCGCGAAAATGTTAAAAATCTCCCCAAACACGCGGAAATATCGCGAAGATGCGGAAGTTTTTTTCCCGCCCGTTCGCGGTATTTTCTGCATGGTCGCGGCTAGCCAACTTACCCATGCGGTTGCTCGCGGGCGCGGCCATCTTGTTTTCACTTGTCTCGCGGTGCATGATCGCGAGAAGAAAGACGTGATCGCACGACGCATGACGTTACTGCGGGCGCGAACTGTCGCGAGACAGCACAAATGGCTACCAACAATACAACATCTCGTGGAGAACGCAACCGGATAGGGAAAACTTGTCGGAGAACGCGGGGATTCAGGTAAGGCGATCGCGCGCACGTGAGAATGTATTATTTTACAGCGCGAGCAAGAAACAAATTATCGCTAAGCTGCGGAATGCGGAGATTTTGACATTTTCGCGCTTTCTGCGGAACGCGAAAATGCCAAATTGTCGCAATTTCCGCGAACGGAACGGAATTTTGGCCCAGGCCTAGTCATGTATTGATGGAAAATTGGTGTTTCTTGATGCTGTAAAGCACAAGGCTGCACCATGTAAATGGGGAGACTGTATGGAACCCAAGATGAATTTGAGTGGGGATAGCCTGACCTGGAGGTGCTCGGGTTAGCAGACTGGTGTTGGTTGGAATGGTAGGAACAGAACTAGTTACGGACATTGCTGGTGAATCCCAATTGAGACTCCAGTGTGTGTATGATTGTGGAATTGCCAACTGTGTTGAAGGCAGCTATTAGATCCAAAAATCTCAGGCGCCAGGGCCATCTTTATCTGTGGTCAAGAGGAAATCATCTACAATATGTAAGGTAGCTGTCTCCATACTGCAGAGTGATCTGAAGTTGGACTGGTTGTCATGCAGGAGATGGTTAAGAATGATGTGATTTTGGAGGTGAACATAGAGTACTTTTCGGTGATCCTGCTAATGAATATTAGGGATTTTTATAGGCTGGTAGTTGGCAAGGCCATCAGGGTCTAGTATAGGTTTATTTAAGAGTGGGAGGATCTGGCTTGTCTTGAAAACTTTTGAAAAGATGCCTGAGAGAGGGAGCCATTGAAAATGGTAAGGAGGGGCAAGAGAGCATCCCCAGATGGACATTCGATGAAGTATGATGGTAAGACATCTTCTTCATAAGAAGAGACTTTTAGTGAGCTAGGTATGTCGGCAAGATCTGGAAGAGAAAGGGCTTTGAAGGCTGACCTTGTGGTATTCTACAGCAAAGGGTGGATGTAAAAGATGAAGCAAGATTAGTGTTGTCTATAAACTATCTGATTTTCAGTATTTTTTGAGTGAAGAAGAGGCTGATGGATTTGCACTTTTCCGTGAAGTGAAGAATAGGTGAGGGTGGAGGTAACCATCGTGGAGTGAGGAGAGTTCTTTGTGAGATCTCCGGCCACTCTGGGAAGGTAGCCTTAGTCCTGCCTTCTGGGCAATGGTTACAGGGGGCAAAACGTTGTGCTGTACTCCAGCAAACACTTAGGGATCAGAGAACACTGCAGACTCATTGAGACCTCACCACTACAGAGTAGCAATAAGTATTCAGGAGTCGCAACTCAAAAAAGGTGGCAACCGCATAAAGTCTGTCACTGCGGAGAACAGGTTCGGGGCAGCTCACCAGTGGTGTGAGGCTGACAACAGAATTGTTGCCCGTCTCCTGTCCCTGTACAGAAATATCCTTGTACTGTATGAGCAGGAAGCAGTAAGCAGGAGCGTCTCCCGCATGTCCCTTTGGGTGAATGAGCCCCATATGGCAACAAGCCCAGACTGGAAGAGATTATGCACTCGCTGCAGCTGCATAGATGGAGAATCTTGGAGAGCATTCAAGAGTGCAGCAGCCTCTGAAGAGGACCCTGTTCCAGAAAGGAGAATGTTTCAGGATCAGAATCTAGTGTTGTACTGCCTAAAGTAGCTCCTGGTACAGCAGATGGCATTAATTAATGCAATTCTACCACATAACAGTTTTCTATGAAGGTGGAATTATTCTCTCATAGCCTAGGTGGCTTAATATCCTTTGAGATGATTGAATGTTCTTCGGGGTGGCCTAGAGGGTAGATGGCATTCTGGATCTTGTATCTGACCCCTTCCCCCATAGCGTTACTGGACTGGGACCTGTAAAGGGCCACATCAGAGGGAGTTTAAAACTTGTTGTTAACCAGTTTGGCAGTAAAATGCATGTTGACATAGCTATCCTCGGAGGGGCAAGTTGGGGTGTGGCATTGATAGTTCTAGTGTTAATTAGGGTCAGCCAAATGTGACCTACTCAAGAATTATTATCGTGAGTAAAGACACACCCTTGGTAGCAGCATTTGGATCCACAGTTCAAGAATTTGAAATGCCCTTGAGTGACCATGATGAGCAGTAATCAGACATTAAATTGCTTAAATGGAATGTGAGAGGCCTTCATTCAAAGCATGAATTAAAAGACCAAAATTTCAGGTGGCTTTCCTCCAGGAGACACCTTACTAAAGCAGAGTGACAAGCGCTGAAAACCAATGTGTGGCAAGTACATTTTACAGCATACTCTGCAGTCACTTGTGGGGTGCTAATCGGTATTCTATTGGGCAACCTTTCCAGCCTCAAATATAAATTATTGATACCACAGGCAGGTATGTGATACTGGGGGTAGATTAGAAGGAAGTACATTGTTCTCATAAACATATATGCCCCAAATGGTGATCAACAGTCATTCCTGAGCACCATGGGGCCTCATTTCACTGTTGTAATGCATGGACCACTGGTGCTGGGTAGAGATTTTAAGTGTATAGGAATGCTAAACAGGACAGGTCACACAGTCCCTTGCCCTCTTGTCTGACCTGTAAACAGCCTAGATCTTTTGTAGATGGATGCTTCAGTGGGTACTGATATATTCATGGAAGTCTATGAACCTATCAATCCTCACTGAAGCATCCAAGTGCGAAAGAACTGGGCCATTGTGTGCAAAGAATACTCATTCTATTCTGGTATCTGTGGTCAATGATATATATGTACAGCTGGACAATTTACTATGCAGTAACATATTGTGAGACATTGGGTTGTTGGTTGAGTGGGTTGTTAACCTTCCTCAAGTAACAGACACACTCCCTGTCAGGGTGAACCACAAAAGTCACTAAATTAACCTGTGCATAACCCTCTCGTAGCTTGGCACAAAAGCACTCAGGCTTAACTTAAGGTCAATGTGTGAATCATTTATGCAGCACTTCATAAAGTTAAAAAAATAAACACAACACAAAAAAGCCACAACAATTCAGAATAATAGAGCACATTTTGACACATTTTTAGAACCAAAAAGACAAAATTCCAATCAGTAAAACTGGAGTTATGATTTTTAACGTTTAAGGAAAAACTAGCGCTAAAAGGTCACAGAGCACCTGTGGACATCTAGTTGCATGAGATTCATTCAAATTCAAACATATGGCTGACCGCGATGGAGCATAGGTTGGATGCAAGAACTGAACTGCTTACTTTTGGACTTCCAAGGTGAAAATGCAATGCAAATCAGTCTTGAGCCTGGAATTGCGGAAGCAATTTTGTAAAAAGTGTCTGAGTTGATAACGTTTAGTGGGGCAAGGCTGCAAGTGGTGTATGAGGAGGAGGAGTTGTCATCAGGGAACACCTGAATGAAACTGAGGAGGAGATTTCTGCAATCGTACTTAGTTTCTTGTTTTGGAAGTTTAAAATCTTGAGCGGACAAAGTGGCATGCTGTAGCCGATGAGGGCTCCACAAGGCTGGATAACCCTACTGTAAAGGCCTGCTGAACAGGATTGGCTGATGCAGACAAAAATGTCGCAGGAACTGCCACAAAGTCAGGACAACCGGCAATGTATTTTGTGTGGATCGACGAGCAGGTAGGTCCCAGTCACCTCTTGATTCTCAGAGCATGTCTTAGTGCAAATATTTTGATTTTGGCCATCTGGGCACCTTCAGTACTACTTCCAGTAATACAGAGGCACAACTTGGAGGGTTAGGAATTACTCAGGCTAGGTCCAGGTGTGGGTACAAGATGGTTGGAGCCTTTTCTGTCCCTGAGGCTCTGATTAACCATTGGAGTCACTCTGATAGCCCTGGATTCACGAGCGGGAGCAGAGTTCAAGCAGCTGGTCAGGCCTCCGAGGTTTCAAGACATGCTTCAGGCAGCACAGCAGTATTTCCAGGGGCAGCAAGGCCTTCTTCTGAAGTACTCAGCAGGCCACAGCAGATTACAACTCACTGAGAGTTCTTCCAAAGGCCCAGAAAGTGAACTGAAAAGTGGGTCTGGGGGGCCTAATTTTATACCTGGTACCTTCTTTCATGTACAGAGAAGTTTCTTGAGATTACCTTTGAAGTGCTTGGAATTTCCTGACTCCCCTGCCCTGGCTCCAGCCTGGCTGCAGGCACAATGGACTAGTGTGAAGCTCTTTGTGTGATGGCAGGGTACAGCTGAATGATTAGCCCACCCCACATTATGCTAGTGATGGCCCATCCAGGTGCACTAATCCCTCTACTGTGTGGCTGTCTGGGAGGAATATACAAAGTCCAACTGCCAACTTATCCCAGGTCATATGACCTAGTAACAGGCTGAAAGCACCAATTAGGGCAGGAAAGTGCAAACGTTCTAAATGTTGCATTTTTCAAAATTGGAATTTAAAATATGACATTGCCATTAATAACAGACCAAGTATGACTTTCCTACCTGTTACCAATCAAAAATTAACAGTAATTAAATTTAATAAGGTAATCCAATGTTATTCTTCTGGGAGTTGGCCTCACAGTAGTGAAAACAAATGTGTGAGTTTTTCACTTCCATGACATGTGAAACATAAAAGTACATGCCCATCTTATTAATTACAAAGCATCCTTCCCTTTGTGCAGCCTAGGGCTTACCTTAATTGTGACATATATGTATTAAAAAGGGATTTGAAACATGGCAAGGGGGGTTATTTTGTCAAGTAGATTTGGCAGTTTAAAACTGCTAGACGGCTGAAATAGCAGGCCCCAGGCATGTGTTCATGGGGCTACTTAGTTGGTGGCACAATAGGTGCTCCTGGCCCACTAGTAGCATTTAATTTACCAGCAATGGGTATATGTTTTTCCACTGTACTAAAGGCTTATACGTAAATTAAATATGCCAATTGTTAGAAATTGGGTTACTGGTTGAGGGTGGTGAAGCCCTACTCAAGCAGCATCCACAATCTGTGTCAGTGTGGAACACAAGCAAACCCTAAATTAACTTGTGTCCTCTGGTAGCTTGGTACAAAAGCAGTCATACTTAACTTAGAGGCAATGTGTAAAGTATTTAGGTGCTTCAAACAGTAATAAAGTGAAACATCATACTTGAAAAATCCCACACCAATTTGGAGAAATATAGTAAAATATAATACACTTTTTGACACCAAAATGACAAAAATCCAATCGGTAGAACCAGTGATATGCAATTTTTAGTTTTTAAGTAAAAACGGTGCCTAGAAACACAAAGCATCAACTGTGGTTATCTGGTTACGCCGGACAGGGACAAAGTCATAAGCTCAGACCATGGTGGAGTGCAGACGAGGTACAAGGACCAAGTTAGAACTGCTGAACAAAGTGCCTTGTATCCTGGTTTACAGAGAGGACCCGGTCCAAAAAGTATGCACAGTAGAGTACTACAAGCTGAATATCTTGCTTAATCCTACGCACATCATAACTCATTTCTGAGTTTTATATAGCGCAAACTTGTCCCGAAGGTATCAGAGCGCTTTACATGAGCACCAGTTGCAGTACACAAGGACATGTTCATATTTGTTAGGCACTGAGAGATTAAGTGATTTGCCCAGATCTGAGGTCAACTTCCCTAGCCGTTAGGCCACAAATCCCCAGAACCACTATCCCAACATGGAAACTTAATATAGAGGCTATTTCAAGATTCTCCAGGGGAAACTATTCATTATTACCTCACAAAGAATGAGCACACGCTGTCATCTCCACTGACAGAGTGGGAGACATTTAAAACTGTGGCCAGAGGCCTGTCTTTTTATCTAGAGGAAAGATACCATAAACTGTCTGCAATGGGAATACCTCTGATCTTTTCTGACAAGCATGGGACTGGGCAGTGTTTTTTTTCTAAACAGACACAATTGTTTTACAGTGGTTGGTTAATCGGCGCACATAAAGACTGAGAGGGCTATTTTTATTTTGCATGGTTGGAAGAGGCAGGAGACAGGGTTGCCCGGTTCATCAGATTTCTTTGCTATGGCAATGGAACCGCTAATACCCAGAGATGGAAATTATTACCAGGACCTGCTGATGGATAGGGCACCATTGTATATTTCATTATATGCAGATGACATGCTGCTGTAGTTACGCAGAGAGCTTTGAAATGTTCAGTGTGCTCTTGAGGCCTTAGAGTTTTGATTGATTGTCTAGTTTTCAAGTGAATTGGAGCAAGTCTAAAGCCTATTTGTTGTATCTTCCCGTTGATGAATCTAAATCTCCTCGAAATGGGGGATAAGGTCTGCTGTGAGTCATCAACCTTTAAATAGTTGGGAGTACAAGATTACTGCACCTAAGGCAAATTGCTAGACGGAATATTCAAAGCAGCCATATCATCTTTGTGCCATTCTATTGATTTCTTGATTACATTTCTGCTATCTGTGATGGGATAAATAGTCCTCTTGAAGATGGTTTCTCCCACGGCTGATAATCTTCTTTACTGCACTTCCAATACAGACACCTAGAGCTACTTTTCGTGAAATAGATAAACTACTACAAAAATTAATTTAGGAAACGAAGAGGCACGGAATCATTTTGGCTAAACTCAGCCTGTCCTCGGATGAAGGTGCGATGGTGGCGGTAGCGGCTGCTACCGGATAAGGGTGGTGAAAAGGAATGTAATTAAAAAAGAGCTTACTTTTAGCGGCTGGCTGCCACCTCTCCTCTGTCCGCTTCATTTTCCTGTCCCAGTCAGCAGCTGGAGGCACCCGGGCATGCAGGGTCCCCTGAGCCCATCGCAATGCAGCGTTGTGATTGGTCTGAGCGCCATGTAGTCATGCACACTTAGGAAATGCACACTACTCCTCTCCTGTTCTGGCCAGCCCCGCCCCACCACACCACTGATTGCAAGAGGGAAAATAAAATTATAATAACAATGTTATTATCATTTTAATTTTCCCGTTGAGCAGTGGGGCGATGCTCCTCCGCCTTAGCACCACTGGATGGTGGTGGTTCCCGAAATGGAACTATATTGCCTTGTGGCACACCTATTGTGAGTTGCAAGATGAAGAGATATGCAATGGGGCACATCGGAAGTGGGTATGTTTGGTGTACCCTCACGGAATACACTATTAAATCTACTACTTAATCCCTCTTGTAAAATGTAATGCCGTTTGGAGGGGCTCTTGTCTGGTACGCGCGGTTGTGTATGGTCTAGACCATTTTCAGAGAATGCAAACTCAGTTTCCAAATGCCTGGGGGCTTCCAATAACAGCCTTATTAACATTCCCATATGAGGTTAACAGAAGCAGGTTACAAGAGCTGGAGAGACGGGGATTGGACTCAGTTGGAAAGCTGGTTGAGTATGGTAAATTAAGAGATTTTTAGGATCTGGTTAATGAATACGGGCCCCTACCACAACATTTTCTTTCATAAGGGGCAGTAAAGGCTAAAATACAAATTAGATAGAAGAATGGCATATTAGAGCCCCCATTGCCTGGCTGCTTGAAATATATATGCACAACTAATGGCAAACATAGAGTGATTACAGGTTGCTACTGAGCATTACTATGACAGACCAAAGGCGATCCAAATGGTTTGGAGGACCAATCAGCTGCAAACATGTAATATCACTATTTTATGGGAACAGGGGCAACATTTAAAAGTACACTCCTTTCGGAACTCTAGATGTAAATTGATACAGTACAATGGTTTGTAAAAAATGTATATCACCCCTAAGAGAATTAATCTCACGTATCCACATGCCCATGCAGCATGCCCGAGATAGAAAACAGAGGGAGTAGCTTTTTTCCACACGGTGTGGGATTGTCCTTCGCTCACAACACAGGGCGGGACGGTGGAGCAGCTCACTGACGAACCTACTGACAGAAATATAAAATAAAAATCCTAGGGGCCGTCCTCTCGATCACATTCCTAGAGCCAAGTTGAATGCTATCACATCTAAATTCATAGACCTGGCATTAACACTGGCTCCCTGCCAGCTCTCCATTTCCTGCAAGGCCCCAGATGTGTCTAGCCTCTGGAGAAAGGAAAGGCTTCAGTGGATGGAGGATGAAGTGACAGCATGAAGACAGAGGCGAGGCTTGGGTTGAGACATTATGAGGGTGCCGAGGCCAGGGATGTAGCATTACAGGTTTGCCCTTCAATAGACCTGGATCTCTGCTGCTCGGGATGTCAATTAATAATCATAAATATTTTATGCTCATTGCTTTGACTTATGAATCCTAAAATAGACCGTCATGACATCCAAGACACTAATGCGAAAGGCCGCAGCTTCCTGAGAAAGATGCACTCACCGTGTCAATGATATTATACCAATATAAAAGTGTACTATCTTCAGTGGGTTTTGGTTTCCTGTTCAATGCTTTATAAGTTATGTAGATAATTGCTTGAAACAGAAATATTGCATTGCTTTGATGGCATCATATAGTATCATAATTGCAAAATCTCAGACTATTGTAGGTCATGACTGTACATGCATTATTGTCACAACAATCTGATTTGGTATTAACCAGGTTGTGCAGGCTGATTACTGGTGAAATGTATTATACTAAGAAAATCAATGAAATATGTTTAAAAACAAAACTGAGGAGTACCTGGGTTAGCAGGGGCTTGACGCAGCGCTTGATTTTCTTAAACAGAGATCTGGACTTCAGTATCAAGGAGTTCTTATTTTCTTCCATTTCACGTGCAAGTATGACATTAATTCACTGTGTCCGCATTGTTTTTTATTCAAAGTGATTGTCCACAGGCAATGCTTACCGATTCTGTCATTCTATGTGTGGGCAGGCGCCTTCTCAAGCCTTGATAGCACTGTACTGCAATGCAGAATAAAGCTTTCACTGTGTAGAGTGTATGTCTGGATATTTCGAAAATGTGTGGTCCCGGATTGAACTCTACCTTTTTAGTTAAAATATATTGTATCTTCTAGAAAGCGCCTGTTCCTTTTTTTTTTTTTTTGCCAAAAGAAAGATAACGAACAAGAACACAATAGCCACACACAGTGAAAGAAAGTAAGAAAAAAGGAGGGGCAGGAGTTGGGGGGGGAAATGAAAAGAAAAATCGATATCACTTAGTCCCAGTGTAGACAGAGCCAAATTCGTTCTATTCTGGCTCGTGAAGAAGAGCCCCTGACCTTGGCAAGAGCCCTTTCCATCTCATACACCCCTCTCAGTAGCTGCCAGAGCTCCGCAAGTGTTGGGGGTTTTGGCTCGATCCAGACCCTAGCAATACATAAGCGACAGCAAGCCATAATAATAGAAAATAAAGGAACAGAGATTAAGCCGGGGTCCTCTATAAATCCCATCAGTATCTCTTTCTCAGAAATGATAATATTGCTGCCAGACAGGTTACACAGCTCCTTAGTAATCAATGTCCAAAAAACCAAAAGTTCCGGGCAGGTTATAAACATATGTCTAATGTCTGCAGCAAAAAGTGAGCATTTAGGGCAGCAGGTCTTTAGTGTCAAACTGGGCGTAGCCCACTTAGAGATAATTTCAGGTGTGTAATACAAAAGAAATAACATGCGGTGTTGCCGAAGTTTTAAATTAATAGAAGTAACAGCGGAATTAATAGTCAATAATGACCTATGCAAGTCTGCTGTATTTACACAGGTTCTGAAATAGCGATTTAATTTTTCTACAGCCTGAGCGTCATCATCAGCTACACCTGTAAGAAGGTGATCATAGATTTTTCCTATACAACCCCTGCCTCTAAACTGTAGTAGTGAGCTAGCGGGCTCCCCCTGTGCATTAACAGTCACTAGACCTTCCCCATTGATAAAAAAATCTCTAATCTGCAAAAATGTAAAGAAAGACTTGTTCGGGACCCCAAATTCATCTCTAAAAGAAGAAAATGATCTAAAACCGTCCTGATCGTACAATTGCCCTAACTGTAGTACACCGCTACGTTGCCAGATCTTCCAAGCAGAATCACCAAATAGGGACCCCAAACGTGGGTTCCCCCTTAGATGAGTGCTTGCATATAATTCAGGGATATTGAACGACTTTACTAAGTCCCGCCAAATCCAGGTAGCATGTCTCACTGTCTTGAAGCGAACGCACTTAAAGTAATTCGGGTCAGACATCCTAGTGAGTACGAACCTATACTCAGGCCCACAGACTAACTGATATGCTAGCCACATTTGTGACATACCAAAACCTTCCATCAAACTCCAGAAAGCGCGTGTTCCATCTTCAATGTATATATCTTGCCCAGAATTATAAGAAGACAGATGTCCTATTTCAATCCAGAGAAAAGGCTGGCCTTAACAATCAGAAAGGTTTACTTATTGGCTTCCACTTATGATTGGCTTATATTTCTGACTATTCAGAAATAAACAAATATTTCTAGAATGCCTAAGGTACCAGCGCATTTCCCAGATTTCCTGGGATTCTGGCATGCATACGCGTTTTCACATGCAGAAATTAAGCAAGTGAATACCAAATCCCAAAGCTCACCGTATTATTTAACTTTTCTCATTTTGCTTCAGTATAGGGATATTTTTGAGAATATCTTTCCTGTACACCCTCAATATATTTGGAGAGTGTTTCCTCAATATTACTACCCTAGCCATGGACTCCTGCCCTCGACAGGAAAAACAATCTCCAAATGTATCTGTCGTGGAATGTGCCTGCCATGCTATTCCAAAATCCCACCCCAGTGTTATTCACACAGATAATTATGCCATAATGGTGAAGCAATATGTTTGAATAAATCCATTTATGATAGTAGAGACATGTTTGGTCTGCTCACTGAGATTCACTCATGTGTACAGTCTGTTAAAAAATCATACCGAAGCACACAGAGAAGTGCACAGTCACATAAGTGCGAAATCAAGCCTTGATGGCTTTTAACCCCTTCTGTTCCCATGACGAGATGGTCTCGTCATGGAGCACAGTCGCGCTGTGCCCATGACGAGACCATCTCGTCATGACACCCACCCACGGGGGAAGCGCTGGCGCTCCCCCCGTGAGTGGTCGATCTTTTTTTTTTATTTGGGAAGGCAGGGGAAGACCTTCCCCTGCCTCCCCCCGCCCCCTTCCCCCGCGTCATCAATGACGTCAGCGTGCGAGGCGTGCTGACGTCATTGGAGGTGTCCCCTTTGCTCTCCAAGGCGCAGGAAGCCATTTGCTTCCTGCGCGTCGGAGAGTAAAGGTGAGTTTTGGGGCTGGGGAGGGGGGATTTTAGCGATCGGTGGGTGCTGCTAGCGTGAGGGGGTGGGGGGCGAAATAAAGTAAGACAGAGGGGTTGCAAAGTGGCCAGATTGATTTTATTTGCATCCAAATACACCAGCATCACAGAGTTTGCCAGTGAAGTGCTACTTTCGTTTTCTCGTCTAACTTTGAACAGCATTGTTGTTCCCGGGGGGGGGCGAAATAAAGTAAGACAGAGGGGTTGCAAAGTGGCCAGATTGATTTTATTTGCATCCAAGTACACCAGCATCACAGAGTTTGCCAGTGAAGTGCTACTTTCGTTTTCTCGTCTTCCTTTGAACAGTATTGTTGTTCCCAGGGGGGGCGAAATAAAGTAAGACAGAGGGGTTGCAAAGTGGCCAGATTGTTTTTTTTTATTTTACATCCAAATACACCAGCATCACAGAGTTTGCCAGTGAAGTGCTACTTTCGTTTTCTCGTCTTCCTTTGAACAGCATTGTTGTTCCCGGGGGGGGGCCAAATAAAGTAAGACATAGGGGTTGCAAAGTGGCCAGATTGATTTTATTTACATCCAAATTCACCAGCATCACAGAGTTTGCCAGTGAAGCGCTACTTTAGTTTTCTCTTGTTTCTTTGAACAGCATTGTTGTTCCCAAGGGGGTGCAATAAAGTAAGACAGAGGAGTTGCAAAGTGGCCAGATTTTTATTTTTTATTTTACATCCAAATACACCAGCATCACAGAGTTTGCCAGTGAAGTGCTACTTTCGTTTTCTCGTCTTCCTTTGAAAGAGCATTGTTGTTCCCAGGGTGGGGCGAAATAAAGTAAGACATAGGGGTTGCAAAGTGGCCAGATTGATTTTATTTACATCCAAATACACCAGCATCACAGAGTTTGCCAGTGAAGCGCTACTTTCGTTTTCTCTTCTTTCTTTGAACAGCATTGTTGTTCCCAGGGGGGGCGAAATAAAGTAAGACAGAGGAGTTGCAAAGTGGCCAGATTGTTTTTTTTTATTTTACATCCAAATACACCAGCATCACAGAGTTTGCCAGTGAAGTTCTACTTTCATTTTCTCGTCTTCCTTTGAACAGCATTGTTGTTCCCAGGGGGGGCGAAATAAAGTAAGACATAGGGGTTGCAAAGTGGCCAGATTGATTTTATTTACATCCAAATACACCAGCATCACAGAGTTTGCCAGTGAAGCGCTACTTTCGTTTTCTCTTCTTTCTTTGAACAGCATTGTTGTTTCCAGGGGGGTCAAAATAAAGTAAGACAGAGGGGTTGCAAAGTGGCTAGATTGTTTTTTTTTTACATCCAAATACACCAGCATCACAGAGTTTGCCAGTGAAGTGCTACTTTCGTTTACTCGTCTTCCTTTGAACAGCATTGTTGTTTCCAGGGTGGGAGAGTGTACCATTCCTGGAGGTACTGCAATACCTGGTTGATGGGTGAATTGGAAAACACAATATGCACCATGGCTCTGTGTTTATGGATGTGGTCTACCATACTGCTTATGTTTTGTAAGGATGTAAGCAATGGACAGTGAAATGGTTCCCTTCAGGGCCCTCTAGTCATGTCCATAACTTTTCAGGTGAAACCACTCGCTGATTTCTGAATAGTTAGTGAGAGATCGTTTAGGTAACCATGTTGTTTCTGCTTACATTTCACATGCTTTGCATTCTCTATGAGTGGTTGCTTTTTTTAGGCAGCATATTACTCTTATCAAGTGCATAGATTGAATTGAGCCACATCCAAGTGTTTATAGCGGGCACAATTAGGTTACAGCTGAAGGCAGTGCGAGTTTCAGTGGGCAAGCATGGTGTTCATTGGGGATGTGGCACTATGGCCAGGGCTGTGGAATTTGGAACTGGGGAACCGGGTTCCGCATTCATGACCAGTCCACCACACCACTGTACTGAGGGAGAAAATTCCCATGCTAGACCGTAGAAGGCCCCACTAGACCTTAGCAGGCTTGATGTCTTAGCACAAGCAGGTGTACCCTAGTGGTATCAATTGTGGGTTAACCTTGAAGGCCTGTCCACCACAATCCATACTGAAGACCATCTCAAATTTCCCACCTCCCAGCGTTCCCCTGGGTGTCCCGGTAAAAATGGTGCCTCACTTGTGTGGGAGGCCCAAGTACCCGCGACAGACAAGGGCCCAAAACGTAGTGAGGTGACATCAAATTTGCCTATCCCAAACCACCTGGTTTTGCAAGGGGGGACCCCTGGGTTTTTGGCCCGGTGCTCGGCGGCCATCTAAGGAAACCTACCAAACCCATACATTTCTGACAACTAGACACCCGGGGGCTTCCAGGGAGGTATGGCTTGCGTGGATCCCCCAACGTTTCCTTACCCAGAATACCCTGCAAACCTCAATTTTAGCTGAAAAAATCACTTTTTTCATACATTTTTGTGTGGAAAAGTTGTGGCATCACCGGGCTCCCTCAAATTTCCCTCCTCCCACCATTCCCCTGGGTCTCCCGGTAAAAATGGTGCCTCACTTGTGTGGGTGGCCCAAGTACCCGCGACAGGCAAGGGCCCAAAACGTAGTGAGGTGACATCAAAATTGCCTATCTCAAAAAGACCTGGTTTTGCAAGGGGGGTCACCTGGGTTTTTGGCCCGGTGCTCGGCGGCCATCTAGGGAAACCTACCAAACCCATATATTTCTGAAAACTAGACACCCAGGGGCTTCCAGGGAGGTATGACTTGCGTGGATCCCCCAACGTTTCCTTACCCAGAATCCCCTGCAAACCTCAATTTTAGCTGAATAAAATCACTTTTTTCACACATTTTTGTGTGGGAAAGTTGTGGCATCACCGGGCTCCCTCAAATTTCCCACCTCCCAGCGTTCCCCTGGGTCTCCCGGTAAAAATGGTGCCTCACTTGTGTGGGAGGCCCAAGTACCCGCGACAGGCAAGGGCCCAAAACGTAGTGAGGCGAAATCAAAATTGCCTATCTCAAAACCACCTGGTTTTGCAAGGGGGGTCACCTGGGTTTTTGGCCCGGTGCTCGGCGGCCATCTAGGGAAACCTACCAAACCCATACATTTCTGAAAACTAGACACCAGGGGGCTTTCAGGGAGGTATGGCTTGCGTGGACCCCCCAACGTTTCCTTTCCCAGAATCCCCTGCAAACCTCAATTTTAGCTGAACAAATCACTTTTTTCACACATTTTTGTGTGGGAAAGTTGTGGCATCACCGGGCTCACTCAAATTTCCCACCTCCCAGCGTTCCCCTGGGTCTCCCAGTAAAAATGGTGCCTCACTTGTGTGGGAGGCCCAAGTACCCGCGACAGGCAAGGGCCCAAAACGTAGTGAGGTGACATCAAAATTGCCTATCTCAAAACCACCTGGTTTTGCAAGGGGGTCACCTGGGATTTTGGCCCGGTGCTCGGCGGCCATCTAGGGAAACCTACCAAACCCATACATTTCTGAAAACTAGACACCAGGGGGCTTTCAGGGAGGTATGGCTTGCGTGGACCCCCCAACGTTTCCTTTCCCAGAATCCCCTGCAAACCTCAATTTTAGCTGAACAAATCACTTTTTTCATACATTTTTGTGTGGAAAAGTTGTGGCATCACCGGGCTCCCTCAAATTTCCCTCCTCCCACCATTCCCCTGGGTCTCCCGGTAAAAATGGTACCTCACTTGTGTGGGTGGCCCAAGTACCCGCGACAGGCAAGGGCCCAAAACGTAGTGAGGTGACATCAAAATTGCCTATCTCAAAAAGACCTGGTTTTGCAAGGGGGGTCACCTGGGTTTTTGGCCCGGTGCTCGGCGGCCATCTAGGGAAACCTACCAAACCCATATATTTCTGAAAACTAGACACCCAGGGGCTTCCAGGGAGGTATGACTTGCGTGGATCCCCCAACGTTTCCTTACCCAGAATCCCCTGCAAACCTCAATTTTAGCTGAAAAAAATCACTTTTTTCACACATTTTTGTGTGGGAAAGTTGTGGCATCACCGGGCTCCCTCAAATTTCCCACCTCCCAGCGTTCCCCTGGGTCTCCCGGTAAAAATGGTGCCTCACTTGTGTGGGAGGCCCAAGTACCCGCGACAGGCAAGGGCCCAAAACGTAGTGAGGCGAAATCAAAATTGCCTATCTCAAAACCACCTGGTTTTGCAAGGGGGGTCACCTGGGTTTTTGGCCCGGTGCTCGGCGGCCATCTAGGGAAACCTACCAAACCCATACATTTCTGAAAACTAGACACCAGGGGGCTTTCAGGGAGGTATGGCTTGCGTGGACCCCCCAACGTTTCCTTTCCCAGAATCCCCTGCAAACCTCAATTTTAGCTGAACAAATCACTTTTTTCACACATTTTTGTGTGGGAAAGTTGTGGCATCACCGGGCTCACTCAAATTTCCCACCTCCCAGCGTTCCCCTGGGTCTCCCAGTAAAAATGGTGCCTCACTTGTGTGGGAGGCCCAAGTACCCGCGACAGGCAAGGGCCCAAAACGTAGTGAGGTGACATCAAAATTGCCTATCTCAAAACCACCTGGTTTTGCAAGGGGGGTCACCTGGGATTTTGGCCCGGTGCTCGGCGGCCATCTAGGGAAACCTACCAAACCCATACATTTCTGAAAACTAGACACCAGGGGGCTTTCAGGGAGGTATGGCTTGCGTGGACCCCCCAACGTTTCCTTTCCCAGAATCCCCTGCAAACCTCAATTTTAGCTGAACAAATCACTTTTTTCACACATTTTTGTGTGGGAAAGTTGTGCCATCACCGGGCTCACTCAAATTTCCCACCTCCCAGCGTTCCCCTGGGTCTCCCGGTAAAAATGGTGCCTCACTTGTGTGGGAGGCCCAAGTACCCGCGACAGGCAAGGGCCCAAAACGTAGTGAGGTGACATCAAAATTGCCTATCTCAAAAAGACCTGGTTTTGCAAGGGGGTTCACCTGGGTTTTTGGCCCGGTGCTCGGCGGCCATCTAGGGAAACCTACCAAACCCATATATTTCTGAAAACTAGACACCCGGGGGCTTCCAGGGAAGTATGGCTTGCGTGGATCCCCCAACGTTTCCTTACCCAGAATTCCCTGCAAACCTCAATTTTAGCTGAAAAAATTACTTTTTTCATACATTTTTGTGTGGGAAAGTTGTGCCATCACCGGGCTCACTCAAATTTCCCACCTCCCAGCGTTCCCCTGGGTCTCCCGGTAAAAATGGTGCCTCACTTGTGTGGGAGGCCCAAGTACCCGCGATAGGCAAGGGCCCAAAACGTAGTGAGGCGACATCAAAATTGCCTATCTCAAAACCACCTGGTTTTGCAAGGGGGGTCACCTGGGTTTTTGGCCCGGTGCTCGGCGGCCATCTAGGGAAACCTACCAAACCCATACATTTCTGAAAACTAGACACCCGGGGGCTTCCAGGGAGGTATGACTTGCGTGGATCCCCCAACGTTTCTTTACCCAGAATGCCCTGCAAACCTCAAATTTAGCTGAAAAAATCACCTTTTTCACACATTTTTGTGTGGGAAAGTTGTGGCATCACCGGGCTGACACAAATTTCCTACCACCCAGCATTCCCCCTGGTCTCCCGATAAAAACGGTGCCTCACTCGTGTGGGAGGCCCAAGTACCCGCGACAGGCAAGGACCCAAAACGTAGTGAGGTGACATCAAACTTGCCTATCTCAAAACCACCTGGTTTTGCAAGGGGGGTCACCTGGGTTTTTGGCCCGGTGCTCGGCGGCCATCTAGGGAAACCTACCAAACCCATATATTTCTGAAAACTAGACACCCGGGGGCTTCCAGGGAGGTATGACTTGCGTGGATCCCCCAACGTTTCCTTACCCAGAATGCCCTGCAAACCTCAAATTTAGCTGAAAAAATCACCTTTTTCACACATTTTTGTGTGGGAAAGTTGTGGCATCACCGGGCTGACACAAATTTCCTACCACCCAGCATTCCCCCAGGTCTCCCGATAAAAACGGTGCCTCACTCATGTGGGAGGCCCAAGTACCCGCGACAGGCAAGGACCCAAAACGTAGTGAGGCGACATGAAAATTGCCTATCTCAAAACGACCTGGTTTTGCAAGGGCGGTCACTTGGGTTTTTGGCCCGGTGCTCGGCGGCCATCTAGGGAAACCTACCAAACCCATACATTTCTGAACACTAGACACGTGGGGGCTTCCAGGGAGGTATGGCTTGCGTGGATCCCCCAACGTTTCCTTACCCAGAATCCCCTGCAAACCTCCTTTTTAGCTGAAAAAATCACTTTTTTCACACATTTTTGTGTGGGAAAGTTGTGGCATCACCGGGCTCACTCAAATTTCCCACCTCCCAGCATTCCCCTGGGTCTCCCGGTAAAAATGGTGCCTCACTTGTGTGGGAGGCCCAAGTACCCGCGACAGGCAAGGACCCAAAACGTAGTGAGGCGACATGAAAATTGCCTATCTCAAAACGACCTGGTTTTGCAAGGGGGGTCACTTGGGTTTTTGGCCCGGTGCTCGGCGGCCACCTAGGGAAACCTACCAAACCCACACATTTCTGAAAACTAGACACCCGGGGGATTCCAGGGAGGTATGGCTTGCGTGGATCCCCCAACGTTTCTTTACCCAGAATGCCCTGCAAACCTCAAATTTAGCTGAAAAAATCACCTTTTTCACACATTTTTGTGTGGGAAAGTTGTGGCATCACCGGGCTGACACAAAATTCCTACCCCCCAGCGTTCCCCCGGGCCTCCCGATAAAAACGGTGCCTCACACGTGTGGGAGGCCCATGTACCCGCGACAGGCAAGGGCCCAAAAGAAAGTGACCAAGCCCGGGGCCAAAAACTCATGGGACCCCCTTTGCAAAACCAGGTTGTTTTGTGATAGGTCATTTTGATGTCTCCTCAATTGGTTTTGGGCCCTTGCCTGATGCGGACACTAGGCCTACCCACGCAAGTGAGGTACTATTTTTCTCGTAAGACTTTGGGGAACGCGGGGTGGGTGGAAATTTGTGGATCCACGCAGGTTCCGGAATTTTCCACCACAGAAATGTGGGGAAAATGTGTTTTTTTTGACAATTTTTTAGGTTTGCAAGGGATTCTGGGTAACAGACCCTGGTGGGAGGCAGTCAAGTCACCCCATCCTGGATTCCCCTGGGTGTCTAGTTTTCAAAAATGTATAAGTTTGCTAGGTTTCCCTTGGAGCCGGCAGAGCTAGGGTTCACAAACTACAGCTAGGCACTTTGCCAAAAAAAAGGGTCATTTTTCACTGCGAAATTGAGGTGTGACCATGTTGCGTTTTGCGCCGTTTCCTGTCGCGGGCACTAGGCCGACCCACACAAGTGAGGTACCATTTTTCTTGTAAGACTTTGGGGAACGCAGGGTGGGTGGAAATTTGTGGATCCACGCAGGTTCCGGAACTTTCCACCACAGAAATGTGGGGAAAATGTGTTTTTTTGACAATATTTTAGGTCTGGAAGGGATTCTGGGTAACATACCCTGGTGGGAGGTAGTCAAGTCACCCCATCCTGGATTTCCCTGGTTGTCTAGTTTTCAAAAATGTATAGGTTTACTAGGTTTCCCAAGCTGCCCGCAGAGCTAGGGTTCAAAAACTACAGCTAGACATTTTGCCAAAAAAGGGTCATTTTTCACTGCGAAATTGAGGTGTGACCACATTGCGTTTTGTGCCGTTTCCTGTAGCGGGCACTAGGCCGACCCACACAAGTGAGGTACCGTTTTTCATGTAAGACTTTGGGGAACACGGGGTGGGTGGAAATTTGTGGATCCACTCAGATTCCGGAACTTTTCACCACAGAAATGTGGGGGAAATGTGTTTTTTTTGACAATATTTTAGGTTTGCAAGGGATTCTGGGTAACAGACCCTGGTGGGAGGCAGTCAAGTCACCCCATCCTGGATTCCCCTGGGTGTCTAGTTTTCAAAAATGTATAGGTTTGCTAGGTTTCCCAAGGTGCCCGCAGAGCTAGGGTTCAAAAACTAGAGCTAGGCACTTTGCCAAAAAAGGGTAAATTTTCACTGCGATATTGAGCTGTGACCACATTGCGTTTTGCGCCGTTTCCTGTCGCGGGCACTATGCCTACCCACACAAGTGAGGTAGCATTTTTATCGCGAGACTTAGGGTAATTCAGATTTGTAAAGAAACTGTTATTATCTATTGACTTTCGATGCATTTCTGCCTTCCAAATGAAAGATATTGTGTAAAAAAGAAGTCATTCTAAAAAATGACTGATAATTCTCATGCTAGTATGAGTATTCCCAATTTCAGAAATGTGCAAATATCTATTGTTTCTAAACTCTATATTTTATTCCCATTTCAGAAATACATAGGTGTCTTTCATACCGATTTTTCCATGTACACATTTTTACAGAATAATGACTATATACCCGGTACATAATAAAAAACCATTGCAAGTTGCTGCTCAGTTTTTGGCTCTGGGTTCGTCGGGTTCTTGGTGAACCTACAAGTCCTATATATCCCCACAACCAGTAATGTCCAGCGGATGTAATGGTATATTGCTTTCATAGATCTGTCATAATTAGACGAAGTTACAGGTGAAAACGTTGACACAAAATGCTGTTTTTTTCAACTAATTTTCAATTTATCCTATATTTAACTGTTAGTTTCTATAAGAAAACCTTGATGGATCTAGACAAATGACCCCTTGCTGAATTCAGAATTTTGTCTTCTTTTTGAAAATGTATAGCTTTCCACGATCCATTATTGCTTTTGTACCCATTTCTGCCATTAACTGGAAGGAGGTCAAAAGCACAAAAAATAGCAAAAATAGGCTATGTCCCTGAAAAATGACAAAACTGTGTAAAAGATTTTGGATTTCTGACAAAAGTCTGGTATCCCCGAAAAGCTGGGAAAATGGTGATTTCAACCCCACAAACCCTTTTTTGATAACATTTGCAGGGAAAACCCAGATGCTTTCATTTGCAGCCCGTTTTTCCAATTTTTCTGAAAAAAAACAAAATGTTGCTGTATTTTGGCTCATTTCTGTAACCCCTCTAGGAGAATCCACAAACCCTGAGTACCTTTAGAATCCCCATGATGTTGGAAGAAAAGGACGCAAATTTGGGGTGGATACCTAATGTGGTCAAAAAGTTACATGGGCCTAAGCGCACTCTACCCCAAATAGCCAAAAAAAGGCTTGGCACAGGAGGGGGAAAAGGCCTGGCAGCGAAAGGGTTAAAGGCGTGATTTTGCACTTTCTTATTTTATGTTAGCACTCTCTATGTGCGTCACACCACAAAACTACAGGCAAACTAGAACCCCATAATATCTTCCTATTGACTATATGCTTTGAGGGCTGTCTGTTCAGAAGCATACAGTGAGTCAGCACACCACAGCGCTTGTTCTCTGTATTGTCTAGTAATATTATTTCCAGCTGTAAAAAAGTCCCTGTTTAAGTAAGTAAGTAAGTAAACTTTATTGTATGTAGTTAATTAAAACTGATTCAAAATTTGGGATAAAAAACAAGAGCGTACAAATGATGTTCCTAAGTGATTAAAGCAAAATATTAAAACCAGATAAGAACATTTGACGATTAAAAGAATTGTCATGCGAATTGCCAGGCCCAGTTAAGACAATGTTCATAAGTCCTTGGGTTTGACCCTCTTGCTTGATTGCTTGATTTGTTCTCAGCCAGCTTTCGCGGAGGTTCATATCAGTTCATTGGTTATGTGCGCTTTTCCAGCTGAGCAACGGTGTTCTAACTTTTACCTGTGGTATTACCACCGTTTCCCAGATTCTCGTCCATCCGTGATAAGAAATTACTAGCTTGCAGTTCAACTGTGGGTCATCTGAGTTAAAGCAGGCTATCACAGCTTGCTTTCGTGTTCAGATCCCACGCAGATTGAAGTGGAGCTTGAGCAGACACGATCTTTCTCTTCTTAGGCTGGGGCAGATGCATATCAGGTTAGCCATGTCCACGAATCCGTTACTGCACAATCGGCAGTCTGGAGACTTTTGACCTCGCTGCCATGGTGGTAAATGCTGAAAGGCTGGCAATATTCCTAATCGATGTTTCAGGAATTTCTCCTTGATGGTCCAGGAGTACTCTGCACTAAATTATGGTTGAGGTCTCTGTGATACATAGCCATTTATTTTCATCCAAGCGTTTTTTCTCCGCACGAAGGTAACTTTATCTTCTACAAGTGACCTACTGCTTATTGTCTTCCCCACAATTTTCTTCAAGACAGCGCGAGTGGTCGGAATTTCCCAGACATGGCTGAGAACAGTGTTCTTAAGGCACTGATATAGGTGTTTACTTGCCGGAGCCTCTATTCTCTGTTGAAGCTCCTGCCACAGTAGATGGATTAGACTGTTTACGGTGGAATTCTTGATCTTGTGCCAGCAAGTTATTTACATCCCCTGCCTTGATAACTGTTGTTTGATGAGGCCGAATTGTAGCCAAATCTGGGCGGCGTATGCGTATGCCGGGATGTTAAACATGATTCTGGATGCCCTGATTAAGGTGCAGTCCAGGGTGTGTGTGTCTCTTCCGTTTAGTGCTTCACTGCCATATGTGATCATGGGAAGGATTCTGGCTTGAGCAATCTGAAGAAGTGGAGAGAGCCTCGGGCCTGTAAACTGGGTTTTTATTTGCCTCAGCGTTGTCGAAAGGGCCACTCCTTTCCTGTGAATTGACTCTAGCTGACTTGTAAACTGGCCTCTATGTTCACATATTACCCCTAGATATTTGTAATTAGTTGTATTCTGTAATTAGTTGTTCCCTAAGTGCCAGGGGTGAGGTTTTTTCCCCTTGTCTTTTAATGGACATTGATTTCGTTTTTTACGGATTTACTTCCAGGAAATGACACTGGAGCATTTTTGAAGAGCGTTTAAAAGATGTTGCATACCCACATGAGTGTGAATAATTAGGACTACATCATCAGTGTGCAGGATTCTGTTTAGAGCCTTACCTCCTAACCTTGTGCATTGCATTGGTCTAAGGTCTGTGTCAGGTCGGCCATATAAAGGTTAAACAGAGTTGGTGCAAGCACACAGCCCTGTTTAAGCCCTTTGGTTGTTGAAATTCACCTTAACAGGCGTGTGCAGTCGCCCAGTTTGACCTGCACCCAGGTGTCTGTGTGAAGTAATATTAGTGCGCCTAGCAGTGCCTGTGGGATCTTCCAGTTTGCCACCTTTTCCCAAAGTTTGGCCCTCACAATGATATCAAATGCAGCCTTAAAGTCTACAAAACACAGATGAAGTGACTGTTTTGTTGCTGTTGCCTTGTCCATGACAAAGGCAACAGTCCCTGTGATGAAACATTTGCCAGCTGCCTGTCTGTATTTGAATATCACATATGACATAAAGAATGTGCAACACTATGGAGTGAATAAATCGCACGGAATTCAACTACAACCTCGCTTTTCTGCTTAATTTAATACACTTATGGGACTGTGTACTTCTCTGTGTGCTTTGGTATTTTTTGAACAGTTCTATTCCAAACGGGGGACTCTCCTGTTATGGCCACTGCATTTCAGGTGGCAGAGTGCTTATACCAGGAGAGAACCAGACCTCGTATTTGTTCTAGATTTGTACGTATAATTTTCCCTATTCCTTGCACAAGTTGGAATGTGAGGATACTCTGGCATAAAGTGAAGTATAGAAACAGACTATGCCCAATATAAAATTACTAAGGGCAATCCCATGTAGGACGTAATCCCTCACTCACCATAGGTGACATGCTTCATCATTTGGGATTCTCCTCCCATAGGAAAAACCTAGTTCCTCTGGGGGCTACAACCCCCTCTCTAAGAGGGAGGAGCTCAGGGATGTTTTCAAAATACACTAGAGGATAAACTAAATCCACAAATGATGAGCTTATTGTATGAGTGAGGGTTGCAGTGCAAGTAAACAAACAGTTAAGTGAAAATGGTGTAGTTAAAACTAGTTCAGGAACGGCAGGCGAATATAAGAAATATAACTGTAAATCTTCCACAGCCGTGCAAGACCAGGATTAAAATCATGTACACCTCCAGTCAGAAGATTATAGACTGTGGTGATCAATAGGTAATGGTCAACATGTTTCAGCCATAGCGCCTCAAAAAAGTTAGGCTTTCATCAGGACCACTCAAGCTACTGCACAAACATCCTTTGTGAAAACCACACAGGTAAAGGATACACAGGACACACGCGAACTACTTGATATGTGTCCGTCAGTAGTGCGTTTCACCTTCACCCGTAGAAACTGGGTGAGTCAATAACCTCCACCTGGCAACCGCTCAGGAAGGGAACACTGCTCTCTCCATCGGGGAACCGAGGCAAAATAAGAGCCTGATGCCCGGAGGGATTGCCCTTAGTAATTTTATATTGGGCATAGTCTGTTTCTATACTTCACTTTATGATTTAATCTTTTGCATTTATAGCCCTCAGGGTTTCGTATTGTTGTTTGATTTGTTCTTGGGGAACAAACCCTGTGTGGTCTTTAAATCTTCCCTTAGACCCCCCGGCTTAGAACCGTTTTGTGTGAATGATACTCTGGCATAGCCACCACCTTTTCGTGTACTGTATGCTCATTGGTACAGTCTATTTTCAACATTGTGCGTTGTGTTTTTTTGGGGGGGAAGCTAAACTTGCTTTTGACATAGATAACCTGAGGAAGAAAATCTCACAAGATTATGCACAGATGAAATGAACTGTAAAGATTAGAGGCAGATAAACCATAGTTAAGCTCCTTACTAGAGTGCTCACTGTGTTTCCTATTCTTCTATGGGTTTATGGTCTGACCTCATAACATTGCCACCCAGGCCAAGAATGGAATGAGATGTAGTTCAACCATTTTAAAGAGAGTAATTCGGTAAGGACTGATTCACCACGAAATCTAAACTGGGGTGGCACGGTGAGCAAAATAACAATGGATTTAACCCAGATCTCTTCACTGAGGGTGATTTGTTCAGTATTCAGTCCATCATTTGTTTGCACTACATTTTTCACCCTATGAGGGATGGGTATGCCCAAACATGGGACCCTAGCTCACTGTACCGCACTGTACTGATTAGAGCTAGCCTGGCTGATGAGGGGTGATACCCCAAACCCAGTCCCAGGATGCATGTTTTGTTCCAGGTTGGACATGGCTTGACAGTTCGGGCTGGACTGTTCCAATGAGGCGCAGGGTCAAGACTGATTTGCTTATGGCTGGGCCCAAACTGTGGTGGTATGGTGAGCAAAAGAACAATACATTTAACCCAGATCTGTTGTCTAGGGGTAGATGTTTGATTTATTCAGCATTCCGACCATCATTTTTTTGTGCAGCCTTTTTTTACCCTAAGTGGGATACGCATGCCTAGACATGGGTCCCTTGCTCACTGTGCCGCTGGATTAAAGCAAGCCTGACTGTGAGGGGTGATACCTCGAAACTAGTCCCAGGATAACTGTTTCCAGTCCAGGTAGTACCTGCCTTGGAAGTTCGGGCTGGACTGTTCCCATGATGAGCAAGGTCAAAAGTGATTTGCATATGCCTGGTTCCAAACTGGGGTATCATGGTGAGGAAAAAACAATGGATTTAACCCTGATCTCTTTACTTGACTGGGGGTAAATGTTTGATTTGTTCAGCTTTCCGTCCATCATTTCTTGTGCAGTATTTCTCACCCTAAGTGTGATGGGTCTGTCCAGACATGGGTCACTTGCTCACTGTGACAATGGATTCAAGCTAGCCTGGCTGGCTGAGAAGTGATATCTCGAAACCAGTCCCAAGATTCTTTTTCCTTGTCCAAGGAGGATGAGCTTGTCAGTTCAGACTGGACTGTTCCCATGAGGAGCAGGGTCAAGACTGATTTGCATATTGCTAGGTTCAAAATGGAGTGGCATGGTGAGCAAAAGAACAATGGATTTAACCCAGATCTTTTCACTGGGGGTGACTGTATGATTTGTTCAGCATTCCACCCATCATTTGTTTGGGTAGCATAAATATCTGAATGAGAAGAGTAAGCCTAGATATTCAAGCCATTTGAAGACATTTAAGAACAATAACACAATTAAAAAATCTATCAGGTGTGTGTGTGAATTACTTATGAGGGAAATATTTGAAGTTTCTTGTTAACTCCGTGCAGTGACTCCAGCCAATGTCTACCATTCAGTTTATCGGGATTGGGGGTTGTTTGGGGAATAACATGTAAGTCTATGAGAACTGGGTGCGATTCTGTATGGTTTTCCCCCGCAGGGGAAACTAAAGACCCATATTTCAAACATATACCACTGACTTGGAGTAGGTGATATATGTTGTGAGGCATGTTTCTTTTGACCCAGGGGAGCGAAAGGGGACAAGAGATTTTGGTATATTGTAGACTTTATCAAAAACAGATTCATGTTTTATTACTGAAACATGGCTTTACTCTACTGAATCCCCATGTATTGCCACAAAATTCCTTGATGGCTATAACTTAACCAGACTGAACAAGGAGTTGAGACCTGGGGGTGTGTGGCCATTGCGGCACGAAGCCCATTAAATAACAAATGTTTAGACTCCTTTTCCACGACCTGGTTATGCATGTTTAGAAACTACATCAAATTTAACCAGGGAGGGGACTCTGGTCTATCACCCTTCTGGCAAAATGAAAGATGTCAGTTCTAAGCTCATGGAATGCTTGCCCCGCATATCCTAGCAGCAGACAATTTTCTGCTTTTAGGAGATTTCATTTATCATGTGGACACAAATACTGATCCTGATTCTCTCTGCCTACTTGCAGATTTGAAATCCCTTGTACTCCTCCAAAAGGAATAGGCCATACCCATGTAGCTGGAAACACTCTGGATTTAGCATTTACTAATGCCCTTGATTTAGCTGTTGATCCCCTAGTCGCTCAGGTGTGGACTGACCACTTTTCCATAAATCTACATATGGTCATGCAGAAATCTAGAGCTGTCAATCTTAACATTTTAAAATCTACCAGACCTTGGAGGAAGGTAGTTCCTTCTGTCTTCTCTCCTGTCTTTACATGGAGATATTAATCTTTCTTTATTGGATTTTGAGGACATGTTTATGCAGGCATTGGACTTTATCGCTTCCCTCAAATCAAGTAAAATGAAAATAAAAAACCTTCTTGCTCCTTCATACACTATTTCCCTAAAGATTGAAAACACCATAAATTGAGAAATTCCAAATTAGATGAGGATAAACTCATCTTTAAATCTGCATTTAGCAAATATTTTAAAAAAACAACACTATTGCAAGAAAGACCTACATAGTTGATAGAATAAACTCTACAAGGATTTTTTCAAAAGAGATTAATAACATTTTAAAATAATTCACTAATTCAACTATGGATCTCTAGACTTTCCCATTATCCCAGGTGTTCTGTGAAGACCTTGCAGTGCACTTTGAACAAAAGATTAATAGCATCTACCAATCTCCCTCAAATAATGTGGCATTGACTCTACTTGCCCTTCCGGAAAACTTAGCTAGTACTCAACCTACCTCAGGAAATTTTACTCTTTGGGAAGGCACACTCAGTCTGGTCTACTGACTGGTGGCCATCTGAACTGAGACTGTCCCCTACTCCCCAAAAATGTGTAAAAAATGTGGATGGTCTCTTGGATGATAATCTTTCCATGAATGAGCATGTTAAATCTACCTCTGGGATTTGTTTTGGTCTGATGCACATGCTTAGGAAAGCCTTTCACCTGGCTCCTTTACATATAATGAAACCCCTAGTCCAGGGGTTGATAGTGAGCCACCTAGATTATGGGAATTCCTTTATGGTCGCAATGACTGAAGGACTTTTCTCTAGACTTCAGGTGGTACAGAACACAGCAGCGTGCCTAGTCGTAGTCTTCCCCCACTATCTCCCTCTGAACCTTTATTATGCTCTCTCAATTGGTTTCCCATAAAAAAAGCATGCACTTTCTTAACTTATGTGGTTGGTATTTAAATAATTGCATGGTAAGAAACCATGTTATCTTTAAAACAAGTTCCTGCCATATAAACTGGCACGTCTACTTAGATCCAGTGAGCTACTATTGCAATGCCCCAAACGTGATCATACAACCAGATATGGAGGCCGTTCTTTTTTCTTTTTTTATCTCCCAAACAATGGAATCAATTACCTTTACAGCTACGCTCTTGCTCTGAATGACTCTCTTTTAAGAAATCCTTGAAAACATGGCTGTTTAATCTTTAATTATCTTATGAGCTGTGACTTGTATAGACTGCCCCGACACAGAGAAATCTCATTGGGGATGATTTGTATACCTAATATATTTATAAATAAAAATAAATAAACAGAACACAGAAAGTGAGCGCGAGCAGTTAAATGTGCTTTTGTGATAGGATTTTTCCTCAATTTACTCCTGGTATTTAGCCCAATTATCTTAGTGCAAAATGCCCCTCCGCTGGCTAAATAGATGAGAGGATGCATTTTTGCACTAAACAATAGCGATAAATGGAACAAAAAATCGCAAAAGTGAGCAGCCGCTGGCGCTAGGTAAATGTGCTCTAACTGTAGGATTTTTTACCCAAATTACACGAGGAGGAGTAATTGCGTAATTATCAGTAATCCTAGATCAAAGAGTAATGAGGGATTACAGAAATTTCGACGATTTGCCATTGTAATTGAAATACCTCTCAGGACTAGTCTAGAGTTTGATGACCCAATAATTATAATCCTGGAGATACTGGAAAACTGGAAACCTTGTAGTTGACTGATGCGGTATGTCCAGAGGGATACCGCTGTGGGCAATTCATTAAAAAAGTCATACATTTTGAATGTGCATGATCATTTTTTTACATAAAGATTGATTTTATCATTTTTTAAATTATAGACCACCCCTTTCATGCCGATCTTTTCAAATAGGGGCTTTTATCCATTTCGCATTTTTACTAAACTTTCTTTGCTATTATACCTAGTTTTGTGAAACATTTTGAAATCTGACATTCTGAGTTTCCGACCTTCTCAGTTGTTTTAATGTCTACATGCAAGTTGGTTGAGGGAGTACTTATTTGCAGTCAGTATTGTAAAAATTGCCTGTTAGAAATTGGGTCTCTGCAACCTATCCAAATAAGGACAACAATTCTAGTCAGGGTAAGCTAGATAAACACTAAAAGATAACAAAGGATATTCTCGAGACCGTGTGATAATTATCGCAAAACTAGCTTAACGCAACTTTGCATATCGCAGTCTATCGCGGGAAAACAACGCTGTGTTAACGTAGTATTATCAACCCGGCGGCACCATGCGATAGTCTCACGATAATGCGTAAAATGACCGGGTGAAAATTAACACAAGCCCAAAAAAACGCGATACACGAGCACGAAAAAGTTGCGATGCGGCCAATTGCTATACAAAAATCATCGTTAAGCTGTTCCAGGCCTGCAATTCACACACGTCAGGTGGGAAAAATCACTATAAAAGTAGAAATAAAAATACAAACAAAAGCAAAACAAATTTGAAGCACAATAGAGGGAGCAGGAGCAAGTACAGAGGACAACCAGAACCCCACAAGCCCCTCGGAGGCCCAGGCCGGGACCTCAGGGTCAGGGAACGGCAAGGACGAGAAGAAGAAGAGGAAGATGTGGTTCAATCCGCAGGAAAATGGGATCCTGATTATGGAGCTGATAGAACACCATCAAATACTGTTCGTCTCCTCCACTGTGTCATTTGCAACAAAAAATGGGATATGGCAGTCCATCGTGGACAAGGTGAATGCAGTCGGAGTGCTGAAGAGGACAATGGAAGAGGTCACGAGGCGCTGAACCCAGCAGAATCTCGCAAACAAACAGAATGCAGCAATGCAGACTGGAGGTGGGAGTCCCGCGCCACGGGAGGAGCTGGATGAGATGTAGGAAATGGTGTCCACAATCATCAGTGGAGAGACGGTGGCAGGAGCTGGGGGACCTGGCACTGCTCAACATGAAATGACACAACAGCAAGAGGGTGAGTAACGACCAGGGACTGAGGGGACGGGGAAGATGGGCACAATGGCACACATGCACAATTAAGCATAGCACACTGCACACCCACAATGACTCTGGAGCATGCCCCTGATCCCCTTGGCACACTGCATTACATCTAGGAACAGCAAGTTGGCCCCGTCGAGTATGTGTCCAGAGGGGGCCCGTCCCACACACCACCAATCCCACAACCAACCCATGCACATCTGTCAGCCCAGCATTGCGGCATGTCTGTGAGCAACACTAACAATGCAAGTGACACTGCATAACGAATAGCAGTGCTGCAGTCAACATACCATAAAATGTTGCACACAACGACACTAAGGTGGCTGAGTGTGGACCTCATCCGTAAAGGAGCAGATCACACTCTGACACATCCACGTGCACAAACAGCCCCTGATGTCAACAACACATCTGCGGACAAACCATGCCCAGACCCCCAACTCCCACCAAGAGACCAATGTACCCAAGTATGCAACATCTCAGCACTGTAGAAGCACAGAAGGCAAAGGCACACCACATGAAAGGGATAAGGGGCAGCAATATCAGAGCTGCAGGGGCATCGCTCCCAAAATGACGCACACACACATAACATGCAGAGCACATCAACATTGACAATAATGTGGTACAAACCACAACACGTCTAAAACAGAACAGGGGACACAACTGGGGCCGCTTGTCTGTAGGAACTGGCGAGTCACATTTGGCATAACAGGGAAATGTGAGTTGATGATGTACAAGTGCAAACACACATCTGTGATGTTATCCTAATGTCCACTGTCCCGAATCAAATAGGCAGCTCCTCCCAAACAGTCACAATGTACATTGTCATGCATTCTGTATGTAAACATGTGCAATGCGTCAACACACATGTGAACACAATGTTAAACTGCATCTCCCCTTCACATTACAGGGGGAAAACCAACACCTCCTGCTGAGCAGACCGAACCTCTCTTCTCTGATGATGAGGAGGACCTCCACACCTTTGATACCCATGCCCTCCAAGAGTTCATCAATAGCTAGTTCAACTCACCTCCAGGAGCAGGGCAGCCCAGCTGCATCAATGTGATCCCATCCCCTGTGCAGACCACACAGCAGGCATCACCCACCACCACGGCTGCCTCCCAGGACCCCCACGAAGAACACATGGCCATACAACACCGTGTGTTGAGGTGCCAGGAGAAGCTGGCAGACAAACTAGATGCCATACGTGGGTGTCTAAGTCCCATCAGGGACCACTTACAGTCCCTAACGGACACCCACAGTCCGCTCCATGCTCTCCAGCAATCCATGGCTGACATCCCTGGAGTCTTGACTCAGAGACAAGAATGACTGTCTAGTCAGAGTGGCTCTAGCGATGTCACCCCAGAGTTGGGACACATGCAGAGGATAATGGAGACCATGGAGTGGACACAAGCGGAAAGAGCGGCTGCCACGGCTGCACACCAGCGAGAGGTAGCTGGGTGACTCAATGCACCAAAGACCCTCCTCATGACATTGCTGCCACAAGACCTGGCACAGATGACTGCTGCTGCTACCACTCCATCCACATCTTTGCCCCCTGAAGTGTCAGTGCCACACAGTGTGGCAGACATTCCACCTCCAGCCCCTAAGGTGTCACTGCCACACAATGCTGGAGACAGAACACCACCACCCACTTGTGAGGCACATGAAACAGTGGCGGACAAAGATGCAGATGAGTCTGCCTTCATGGTAAGAAGGACGCAGTAGCATTTATCTCCACCATATGGCCTGTTTCTGCTTGGTTCTGCCCTCTGCATCATCACCTTTCACTGTCCCCGATACACTCTGCAACACTCAAATTGGACCTCAACATGGACTGCCATATTCTGTTTGGTCACCAATGACACAGCATTCAGACTGTGGACTGAACTCTTCCTCTTTTGATAGACTTGTCATTCCCTAAAGGAGTCTGGCTGGCCCTCGACGGGCCAACAATGTAAAGTGGGGTTTGCATGGCTCTGTACTGCTCCAGCTACAACACTCCACTGAATGTGCATTAAACATTCATATTCACACAGATGTGTCATGTCTATGATCATTCAAGTGTAGAAGTATGGATGAATGTAGGGTCAATGATTTTCCCTTACGTCCATGTTGCTCATGTTGTGGGACTTGGGTCACAGGGTGACACCTTGCAGATTGCGGACTGGGTGGTGCCAACACAACAACAGAGACACATGCATTGGTAACTTCCTTGTCCAACCCAGGACGGAACCATGCCCAGAGCCCCGGGGTCATTGTTCACACCCTTATGCTGGACTGGCATAGGCCAGTCCAGCCCACTCCGCTTATGCTCACAGGGGGGATGGCAATGCTACATGTCCCAGGTCCTCCATGTAGTGATCTGCTGATCACAGGTCTAGTTGTCAGCATGCCACAGCCAGTCGCTACCAGCTGGTTTGCACCCACACCACACCCATCCAGCACAGGCATCACAGGACATGGGACCCTGCCAATAAAAAGGGCTGGGCGCACATGCTCCATGCCATTTCTACTCTCTGTCTGGGTGTATCTGTGTAGTTATTATGTATGTATGTGGTCCTGGGGCCCTACCACATCACATTCCCCACTGCCCAAGGTGACATGATGGCGTCCGCACCACAATACCCAATCATAGAGGGTCCATGACTTGCAGTGCACAGATTTGGTGGCACCGGATACACTGTGACTGGCACAGGCGCATTGCCACGGGATGGTGTCTTTTGGTGCACTGAGGTAAAGGGCACCTAAAGAGCTGAGTGGGTGTGCAGCCTGCGATGATGCCCCGTCCCGGCGGTCCGGACTGGTAAGGATTTGTGTGTGCCCTGCTGGACCGCAGTGTAGGCCTGAGCCAGAGGGCAGCATGGGAACTACCACCACGTGGTGTTGCCTCCACGGTTCACAGAGTTAGTGGCACCTAAAGGCCTGAGCGGGTGTGCACCCTGCGATGATGCCATGTGCACTGATATGATCTCTTCCATGGCGAAATCACAATGCGGGGCTGCATGATGTGGAGGCTGCCAAGGTCGCGGGCCCCGGGCTTGGAGCTTGCACCGGCACGTGGTGGGCCCTCTTGGAGACATGCCGGTGTCGGAAGGTGAGAAGTGCGGCCTGTGTGCACAGGGGTGGGCAATCACCGCTGGGCAACGGGAGGGGCTGGGGTGCAGCAGCCTGTGTTGCGCAGGGGCAGGCAAGCGATGATGGCGTGTGCAATGGTATGAACTCTGCCATTCATGAATCAGATAAGGGACCTGGTGGACTGCAGTGTATACCGGCATGTGGTTGGAGGCCTGGGTCCGCAGTGTCGGCACTCTCTCTCTCTCCCTCACTTCCTTTCACTCTCTCTCTCTCTCTCCCTCTCTCTCCCTCTCTTTCTCTCTCTTTCTCTCCCTCTCACGCTCTATCTCTCCTTCTCTCTCTCTCTCTCCCTCTCTCTCCCTCTCTTTCTCTCTCTCTCACTCTCTTTTTCTCCCTTTCTCTCTCTTTCTCTCTCTCTCTCTCTCTCACTCTCTTTCTCTCTCTCCCTCTCTTCCTTTCACTGTCTCTCTCGCTCTCCCTCACTCTCCCTCTCTTTCTCTCTCTTTCACTCTCACTCTTTCTCTCTCTCTCTTTCTTTCTCTCTCTTGCTTTTTCTCTCTGTCCTTTGATGAGCGCATGACGCACCTTCTTATCTTGCATTTTGTCTTGCAGGGTGAGACTTACAGATTGTCTTGAGAAGACCTTCCATGACTCTTCAAATTAGTTGTTTTGAGTTTAATTTGAATAAAATGTTTGGTTATTCAAAGATGTATAAGTGATTCTCTTTTTTCTGACCACATATGAATGTGAGGTGTTGTAATTGTGTGACATCAGGCGAATTGTTTGGTTCATGATTTCATAAAGTTGATGTAACATATCTTTGTCCGGTGGGGGGTCTGGTGGGGTGGCAGGCCTGGGTGTGGTGGCAGTGGGTGTTGTGGCCCTCTTGGAGCTCTGAGCGGCATGATCAGTAGCTCCATGGCATCTGTTGTTCTTCTGGTGTGGCTCTGGGCTGGGCTCCCTTTTATTGTGCAGGTTGTCATCCGACTTTACACCAGGTAAGAGCAGGTGTTAAATTCCTGCTGCTAACGCACCTTATCACCTGTTTTGTGATCTTATCGCCGATCTGGCTGGTCGTTGAGAACTTTGCAGAGTGGTGTTTTCACTGCTTTTTGCACGGTAATGCCTACTCTGCATCTTATTAGCATTAGTTGGCGGGGTCATCTGTTGCGCTGTATTTTGCGGCTGCTATCACAGGTAAACTGCTGGTATCGGCTGTTAGCATCAGCTTGTGAATGGGGGGATACATTTATCACCACTTTGGCTGCAATAAAGTGGCGATAACTCGGCGATAAGTCCTTGAGAATATGCCTCAACCTGTGCTCACCCTCTGTTAGCTTGTCACTGAGCAGTCACGCTTCTCTAAAGAGGCAATGCGTAAAGTATTTGTGCAACACACACATACACACACAGAGTAACACAATGAAAACAATATAAAAATATTCCACACAGGTTTAACAAAGTATAGAATAATTTTATGAATAAAACAAGACCAAACCAACAAAGTCCAATATTTTGAACTGGAGTTTTGATTTTTTAAAGAATAAACCAAAAATCGTGCTCAGACATAGATAGTGCCTAAAGGTTACTTCAAGTCACGCTAGACTGGGGTTAATCCAAAGTTCAGGCTGAACACGATAGAGGGCAGGCCAGTTACAGGACTCAGACAGGTCCCCTTTACAAAGTATGGATAGATGAAGCATTGACGTTAAAGACTCAATGCCAGGAGTCAAGGAGACACTGTGTTCTCATCGATCCTGTGGATGGAGGTGAAGCACCATCGCTGATCCACACAGTCAATGAAAGCTTGGGAATCAAACCACTTCACGATACAGGCACTGCATTGATGTTGAGCTGCCCTGTCCATGGAGTTATGCAATCCATCAAGGCGATGTCATCAATCATCTCTTGCATTGGTGTCGAAGGACAATACATCATTATAATAGTGCAAAGTCGTCAATTCATTGATTCTGACACAAAAGCAGCTGCACAACCCAGTTCTGAGGCCCAGTACTGCATTGGCATCTTAGGCAAGGGAGGACTCACAGATGGCAAAATCCAGCAGCAGGTTTTGTAGGCAGTCTTGGATGGCCATGAGACTTAAGAAAAGGGAGGCATGCTAGTAAGCCCTTTGATTCACTCTGGGTTCAAGTGACGTGAGTCTAGTCCTTGTCCTCAGCAGAGAGCAGGTCAGCTCAGCACAGCAGTGAAGCAGTTCCTTAGAACAGTCAGTCATACAGAGTGGCAAACCTTGTAACACAGCAGTCCTTCCTCCTGGCAGAGTTCTTCACATGTCCAGTAAAGTACTGTCTTGGTAGGGTCTGAGCCCCAATACCTATACCCAGATGTGCCTTTGAAGTGATGGGTGACTTCAAAGCAACTCCTTAAAGTGCACATGTCTGTGCCAAGCTGTCTGTGTCTGGACATCAGCCCTTTGTGTGGGATACAGGACACAGGAAATTGCTTATTCAAATGTAAGTGTTATCTCCCACTTCCCCTTCCTGCCCAGGAAGGCTATCAGAATGCAGTTGAGTCCTCTGTCAAACCCACTCTTCCTGTGTTTGTGGCTGTCTAGAGGGAATTAACAAAGTGTATCTGTCACCCAGCCCAGACGTATATTGATGACTGGATGCAAGGCACATAGAGCAGTTAGAGCAGAGAAATGTCCATTATCTTATAGTGGCATTTCTAAAATAGTAATGTTAAATCCAACTTTACAATTAAAGAGAATTTATCATAATCATTCTAAAGATATGAAACATGATGCAGTATTAGAAATGGGGGTCTCTAGTTGGCCGAGGTAGGTACCTTTGTCCAAATAGGGACCCTTGCTTCTAGTCAGGATAAGGGGGAATACACGCTTTAGATAACCCCTGCTCACCTCCTTGGTAGCTTGGCATGAGCAGACAGGCATATTCCAAAGGCAATGTGTAAAGTATGTGTACTCAGAACACACTGTAATACAGTGATAACACCACAAAGGGACACCACACCTGTTTGGAAAAAATGAAGTATCATTATCTAAACTCAATAAGACCAAATCGACAAAATTCCAAAATACAGGTAATAAAATATGACTTTAGAACAGTTATTGCAAAAATAAAGCTTGCAGAAAACAAATAGCTCCACCTGGGGCTGTTGTGATGATGTGACAGCAATAAATCAAAAGTACGGTGCTGACCGTGAGGAGCGTGGCTTCGGGCACGGAGTCACGTGGACCCCCAAACAAAAATCACCTTGGAAACAAAGTCTATGATGATGCACAGCGTTGTAGAGGTGGGGTGTCAGTGCCGGGGTGGAGGCCGGGCCCCCAGCTGCCATGGGAGAGGTGAGGCGTCCTGTCCACAAGAAGGCAATGTGTTGAGTCCAGGATAGAGAAATTCAGTTGAGTCGGTGGTGAGGCGTTGGTTCCGGTGACGATGCAAAGTCGTAGAGTTACCCTTGGTGGTTATCTGCACTGCGAAAACAGGATGCAGGCGCTGGTGATGATGGAGTCGGTGCGAGCGCTAGCTTTGGGAAATGCCAATAACTACAGGCATTGGCAGGCATCTGAGGGCAGAAGAGCTGCGATGCAGGCCAGACTCTAAGGTGTGGTGCACCAGGCCTCGGTGCAGGTCACAGCGTCACATCGGCATTGCTGATGGCATTGGACACATGTTTTCTTGCTTCTCTTAAGTTTCTTCCAGCTTCAAACAGCAGGAAAAACCTCCAGAGGCCCAAATGGAATAGGCACCTCCTGTTAGGTCAGAACTCTCAGAAATAGAGTTAAGGGGTGCTTGAGGTGATATCTTTGTCTCCCTGAGACTTCAGAACAGGAGGCCAGCACATACAGGACCTTTGAGATTCTTCTTCAAGCAGGTTCACAGCAAAGTTCCAGTCTTTGTCCTTTCCTTGGCAGAAACAGCATCTGCATGCCAACCCCACATAGCACACATCAACGGGGCTGTACTCTTCCTCACAGCTCTCCAGCTCTTCTCCTTGGCAAAGGTTCCTCTTGAGTCAAGAATTGATCTAAAGTTCTAGGGTTCAACTCTACTACTTATACTCCATTTTGTCTTTGTTTTCTTTGTGCATGGGTCCATCAGCCCAGGCCAAACCAGTTCTGTCCTCACTGGTTCAGTATGACCACAGGGGGTGGAGACAGCATTTTGCAAGGGAGACAGGCCCTATTCAGGTACAAAGAAAAGGTCTCCTACTGCTCTAAATACAGCCACGTAATCCAGTAAGGGCCAGGCATACCTCAACCCCCTCCCCTCAGTGGCTGTCTACAGTGAATGCACAACCCCAGCCGCTGTCACTCCAAAGCCAGCTAGTCAATCCATAAACAGGCAGAGGCACACAAAATGCCTGTTTTCTAAAAGTGACATTCTCAAACACACAATTAAAAAAACATCTTTACTAAAAATGAGTGATATTAATTTTAAGTTCAGTGAGCCAAAATGTTATACTTCCATCTTGTCCGAATGGAAAGGTATACTTGTAAGAAGTTACAAAGTATCTCTCATTCTATCCTATGGGACAGATAGCCTTTCAATAGTGAAATATGAAACTGGCAGTATTTCACCATCAGTACATGTCACACACACGCAAGTATATATCCTACCTTTCACATATACTGCACCCTGCCCTTGGGGATACATTGGTCTACCATAGGGGTGCCTTACATGTAAGAAAAGGGAAGGCTAGGGCCGGTATGGCAGTTTAAAACTGCACACAGACACTGCAGTGGCAGGTCTGAGATACCTTTTCAGGGCTACTCGTGTGGGTAGTACAATCAGTGCTGCAGGCCCATTAATAGCATTTGATTCACAGGCCCATCCACATTCAGTGCGCTTTACTAGGGGCTTACCAGTAAATCAAATATGCTAATCGTGGATAACCAATCATGATAACACTTTACACAGAGAGTATATGCACTTTAGCACTTATTAGCAGTAGTAAAGTGCCCAGAGTCCTACAGCTAACAACAACAGGTCAACAAAAAATAGGAAGAAGCAAAGAGTTTGCGTATAACCCTGTAAAAAGGGCCAAGTCCAACATACAGCTACTCCTTTCTAATCAGGAATTACAGCTTAAAAGTGTTTTAAGAAATTCCTAATGCTAGCCTATGAAAGGAGTAGGCCTTACAGTAGTGAAAAACAAATTTAGCTGTTTGTCACTACCAGGACATGTAAAACTTAAACGTACATGTCCTACCTTTCAGTTACACAGCAGGCTGCCTAGGGCTTACCTTAGGGGGCGATATGTGTAACAAAAGGGCATTTCAAGCCTTGGCAAATGGTTCAAATGTCAAGTCGATGTGGCAGTAAACTGCACACACAAAGGCCCTGAAATGGCAGGCCTGAGATAGGTTTGAAAGGCTACTTCTGTGGGTGGCATAATCAGTGCTGTAGGCCCACTAGTAGCATGTGGATTACAGGCCCACTAGTAGCATGTGGATTACAGGCCCTGGGTATACTATATGGTATGCCACTTTACAAGGGACTTACACATAACCTAAATAGGCCAGTCAGGATACAACAATTTTACCATATTTAGGGGAGAAGCTCATGCACGTTAGTGCTGTTAGCAATGGTAGAGTGCTCAGAGTCCTAAGACCAGTAAAAAGATAGAACAAAAGGGGAGGTAAGGAGGCAAACAGTTGGGGGAAGACCACCCTACGTTTGCTTGCATGGTAAATATGTCCTGACATGTTGTTTCACAACAACTAGTATTACATGTTCTGCTGATTGTGGATTTCATCTGAGGATTATTGCAGACCAAGTTGCATTAATGCTTGAGGAATAACTGAGTCAGGCTTCCCAGCAGCATAAAACAATCTGAAGAGTTTAACAGTTCTAGCCCCACTTATTTAGATTTTCACCTGAGATTTAAGAATGAATGTAGCATGCTTGAAGTAGTTACATTAATACAGTCACATTATAATCATCATGCATTGCCATCAGAAGAAATAGAATAATGAATTGCGATGTTGTTAAACAGGTAACTGAATAAGTGACAAGCTGCTTTGCGAGAAGATATTGCAGATGTTTCATGTGCTCAGTGTGTATTTATCTTTTGGGTCTTACTATGAACTCATACTGAAGGGATTGCAGCAGGTCTTTGGACCCACAGACCTTCCAGGCCAGTATAGGTCCAAAGAGAGGAGTTGTGACTGGGAATCCAATGAAGGAATCAATCTTGGCTGTGATAAAAAAGGCTCTGCCGACTATATGAAGGACAACATCCCTGTGCTGCAGCTATACTGAAGCCAAATTGGTAATCCTCAAGGCGTTATTTTTGCTGATCTGATTTTATTATTTAATGGAATTTTCTTTCTTGGAAGGCAGGGGGTAACAAGGAAGTTGTTGACAAGATCACTGTGTTTTGGTAGCTTTTTCCAGCAAGGAAATAATGTAACTTGTTTTAAAAATGTCTAGAATGGTTCCTTGACTGAGGGAGGTGTTGACAATATTGGGGAGGTGTGTGAGGCACCTACATCGAAGGATTTCTTGATGGAGGCTAGTAGAATGCTGCTCTGAAAGTGGTGGGCCTGAGAGAAATAAGGATGCTAGTGGATTAATTGTGTGAGAAGGTGAAGATAATCTGCTTAGAGGTGCAACAGTAAGAGATTGAGGGGCATATTATTGCTTCTGATTTTGTCTATCTACTCAGTGAAACAAACATTGATTGTGTCACATTTGTCCATGTTGAATATGGGGTTCATGGAAGGACTTGATGCACTGCCTTCAAGAACGATTTGATTTAGTTGCTTGTCTCACTAATTGGTGAGCTTGTAACAGGTTACATTGGCTGTGTGGTGGGGCTGCTGCATGGAGATCCGAGTGATTTGAGCAAGGTGAGGTCATCCGGGGCTTTGGCTCATCTCCATTTCCTTTCTTGCCTTCAGATGGAATGTTTTTTTTTTTTTGGTGGTCTTGTAAGTTTTAAGGTGCTGACAATTTGGTTCAGATGATCAGGTTTTGAGTAGCGCATTGAGATCCACTTACTTTTTTATTGGCACTGTTGAATATATCAAAGAGTACTGACATGTGATGTACACTGGAAGGAGTGGGAGAACCTGATTAGCTTGACTTGGAGAGAGTCCATGAAGAAGTCCATGAAGTAGTAAGCTTGATTTTATTTTATCAGTTGAATGAGGTGTTTCTGCATGATGGAAGAACAAATGGATGACAATGTGATCCACTAGAGTGACAAGGAAATCCATTGGATTGATTGTAAGTGACTTATGATAAATACAAGTGGGTTGCCTTTGAATTTTTTAGGCTTAGTCATGTGTTGCTTGATGGCTAGGATATTGCCAAGCGTGCAAAATGATTATTTTATTATCTTAGTAGCTGAATCTCCTGTGAGGCTGAAGTTTCTGGAGAACATGGGCTGCATGTGATGAAGTCAATGATATCTGCAAATAGTCCTTGAATCTTCCAGGGTGTCTGTAGGTCAGGATGAAATGTCTGTCTTGGATCTTGAATGGAGGAAGTAGAAGGTGAGGAGATGAAATTACAAAAATGTTACTGACCTTCTAAGGTATCAGGGCCAGATGGGCTTATTGATGACCCAGTGTCATCTACCTTTCTTGTGTCTGTGGCAAACGCCTTGGATGTTGTAGATTGAGGTGATGAGGATTTTTAAGATGCATGTTGATATAGCTGTGAGCATGTTTCTTCAATTAACACTGCGTGCCAAGGCCTCAATGTTGTGAAGGTTTATCAAGTTTCCTTCTTGATTGCCCAAAGAAAAGGCGACTTCTCCCAATACTCACTGTGCCACCCTGGATATAATAGTATGTGTGAAAGGTATCAAGTGTCTCCTTAAGAGTTAAGAAGAAAGACCACAAAGTGAGAATGGCCCTCTTTTGCAATCTTGTATATCTTTTTTTTTTTAAAGAACATATTAGTCACAAGTATATCAACATTTAGTACATGTCAACACGGTTATTTTCCACAGTGCATGTATAACAGGTTTCACTTCTGTTCAGCCACCTATATCCTAGAAGTCCCATTGTTTTTCTTTCATTTCCATCTCACTAGTAGGCGATATACACAGTTCACTCCGGTACATGTTCCATTTGCCCCATTTTTTATCCCAGTTCTTGGGGAATCTTGTATATCCTGAAATAAAAAGAAGATTTATGCATAAAAAGATAAGCAAAAGAGGGAAGAAAAGGGGGCATTGCCTGGTGAGCCAGCATGGCGGATGCTAGCTCAATGCGCTCCCCGTAGTCAGGCCTTATCATCCATCACTATCCTTCCCAAATATACAGGTTACTCACTGCTGCACCGGCAAGGCCCCATAATCGCTGGGAGGTGGGGCCATGTAGGTCAGGGGCGTCGGCAGGTGCCCAAGTGGGGAATCTCTGCTGCCCGGGCCTACAACCCGGTGCTGGAGGCCTGCGAGGAGGGGCTGAGCAGAGACTGCAGTTGCGGGTGGGGAGGGATGCAATCTGAGTCGTGTCCAGTCCTGCCCGGCTCTGTTAGTACTGTGGAGATGGCCACCGGTTCGGGAGGGTGGAGGCAAAAGCCAGATATGGCCCAAAGCAGACCGGCCAGACTGCACACATCCCTGACATCACCACAGGGGCTAATGCTGATCTGGCCGCCTGCTGGCACCCTGAGGTCTGTAGTGTTTGAAGATGGTGCTAGGGTTCGTCCACCACATGTGAGGACCAGATCAGGCCGGGGGGAGGTGGTAGAGATTGGGCACCCCTCCTTTGCTACTACTGGTAAGATGCACAGCTGGTTGGTGGTCCGGCGTGTGGGATACCATTAGGAGGTCTGTGTTGCAGCTGGTCCTAGGTTCGCGGAAGAAGGCTGGCTAGGTCCCAGTGCAACTTGGGGCCTTGGACCGGCCGAGTCCGTGAGGTCCAGCTGGCAGTACATAGACCCTGGATTGGTGCGGCTGAGGGGAGACAGCTGACTAACAGTAATTTTTCTTTTCTATTTTTTTTAAAGTTTCCTCATTCTGCCAATTTACTTGTTAGCAATACTCCCATCCCATTGCCAGAAACGGACCGACCAGGGATAGAGTCATTCCACTCAAGAAATCAAGCTGTTTCCACTTCCACCCTTCTCTGGTATACCGTGCGAACAAAGGGACACAGGACCGACAGCTATTTATTGGCTGAATCATAGGACCCCAGGATTTTGACTCCAGTCCACCAATATAGCCCAAATCTTTTACCGGCTACTAGGGTCACATGCCATGTCCTGTTGACTTATAGATATAATATTTTTTTTACATTCCAGAAAAGGAGGTGGAGCTCCTGATTTCCATGCTCTACATATCTCTCGTATCGCCAATAAAATTACATATAAATTTTATAACCTTCTTGTTTGTAACAGAGATAGAACCCTGGCAACTTCCAAAAGCACAAGTAAAGGACTTACCCTCACCTGTACACCAGTTACGTCCAACAAAAATTTACTGAGTTCAGTCCAAAATTTGGTAATCTCTGGGCATGTTATAAACATATGAAGATCGTCTGCTGAGGGATCTTGACATCTTGCTGACTTCGCTCGGGTCCAATAGACCCTGTGGAGGGTAAAAAGCAGGTTTAACAATCTCCCGGAGCAATGCAAATGATGTCACCCATGTCTCAGTCAAATTTACATTAACTACAGCATCGCCCCAGAGCTTTTGAATATCCTTCTCCGGTTCATCTCCTACTTCTAGCAAGATTCAGTACCACAGAGCAGGCTCCTTCTTAATGGTAGCAGAATTTATAGCTTGGCTTCACCAGGAATCATCCTTATGCTCCTCCCAGTCCTGACTCGCCCACCAGGCGGAAAGTTGAAAAAATGTAAATCTGGTTAGTTGTCGACATGTACATAAGCTCAAAGTATCCCAACTTACCAAATCAGTTCCCAACATCAGATCTCCTCAACGGGAAATCCCTGCATGCTTCAAAGGTAGGCTAAGCAGATCTTTTAGATACTCAGGGGTTCCTGGAGAATCCCAGATCGGGGCGTTGGCAGAATAATAAGATACTCCTAGTTTTTTCCGAATGAAGTACCAAGTTTTCAAAGCCTCTAACAAAATCATCGGCCTTACTTTCTTTAAAAAATTTGAGTCTCCAAACTTAAAAAGAAATTTCTCTTGCGCATCCCTCAATTCACTAAGCATTGCACCGTATAGAATATCAATTGCAGAGTCATCATATTTATTTAATAGCATCCGACAATTCTTGAAATGAAAAGCATAACCATATATCAACAAATCAGGAAGTGCCAGCCCCCCCTTCTCCACCCTCCTCCTCAATCTTTTCCAAGATATATAGGGGTCCTTCGAGGCCCAAATAAAACTGCCGATTTTACCCTGTAATTTTGCTATCTCTCTTTTATCAAATGATAGCGGAACAGAGTTAAAAAGGAAGGTGACCTTTGGCAGGACAATCATCTTAATAAGATTAACTCTACCATATAGGTTGAGGGGAAGATTTGCTCACCTAACCAACAATCTCGCTATCTCCTGGTTGGTCTTCCTCCAGTAAACGATTGTTACATCTGCTAAATTGTGCGTGATTGTAATCCCTAGAAAGCGCATATGTGACTTTGCCCCGGAGTCTGAATTGATTGGTTCCACTGCATAATTTCAGTCTTATCTCTGTATCCTGATACCTTCCCAAAAAGTTCTGCTTTAGTCATCAAAATCGAAATTGCTTTGCCAGGGTTCTGAGTGTACAGAATAAGATCATCTGCATACAGGGCAAATTTGACCTTAAAGTCTCCATATTTAAAAGGGGCAATAAGCGTATCCTGTCTGATCCAGGCAGCAAACGGTTCAATATACACATTGAACAAAAGCGGGGACAGGGGGCATCCCTGTCTTGTTCCTCGCGTAATACTGAACCAGTCTGTTAATTCCCCGTTTACCAAAACCCTAGCTCTAGGTGCATGATATAGGAGTTGGACAGCTTTTATTAAGTTATTAGGGAATCCAAAAATCTTTAAAACTACCCAAATGTAGGGCCAGTGAACCTGGTCGAAAGCCTTAGCAGCATCCACTGCAACAACTGTAACAGGCTGGTTATATGCTTCAGCCAGGTCCACTACCCCAAGCAATGTGAAAGTTAACTCATTGAGCTGCCTACCTGGGATAAAACCTTGCTGCCAATATCCCTGTGAACACCTTATAATCTGCGTTCAACAGGGATATTGGTCTATGGGATTCTGCTACCTGGAGATCCTTATTAGGTTTCAAAAATAAAACCACTGTTGCCTCAGCCCAAGACGACGGAGGATATTTCCCTTCCATCAATATAGTATTAAAAAGCATTTTGAAGACAGGTACAATAATATCTAAGAGACTCAGATATATCCTGGTTGGAAGGCCGTCCGGACCGGCGGCCTTCCCTCTAGCCATCTTGTTCAGCTGTACTTGTATCTCCTCTTCGCTTATCTCAGAAGCCAAAGCCGCCCCTGGTCTTGACTTAGGTGTGGCAGTTTGATATTCTTTAAGAAATCCTCAATGTTCTCCCTCCCTGGTGAGATATCCTCTTTGTACAATTTACTCATATAGCTGCATTCCTCCAATCCTATATTCATATTTGTGTCTGCTATGACTCCTGTTGTACTTCCTCTTAGGCTGCTTATTTGATTACGGGCTTTATCGACTTTGGCATTCCAGGCAAGAAGAGATCCACTCTTCTCCCCCTATGAAAAATGTTGCAGTTTACTGACCTTCCATCTGTCGGATAGAATCTTATCTATAGGCCCTTGGTATTCTGCTTGAAACTGTTTTAACTCTTTGGTCAACAGGGGACCTTACTAAAACATTCTAACAATGTCTTTTGCAGTTCCAGCTCTTTTAAAAAAAAGATTTTTGTAAGTTCTTCCTATTGCTGTCTCAAAGTACTTTTTTTACCTGCTATTATAGAAGAGCTGATCGCTCCCAGAAAGGCTTTGAAAGCATCCCACATTGTCTGAATTTTTACTGACCCGATATTGACTTTAAGAAAAAAATGTGACCTCCTCCCGCATTTTAGATATCACTGCCTCATTTAACAATATTGTCCTATCTAATGTCCATCTTGTTACACCCTTCTTAGCCTGAAACTTTAAAGAAAGTTGTACAGCAGAGTGGTCAGAAAGAACGGCAGGAAGGTGTTTTATCTTTACTATGCCCATCAATAACTCCTGATGTATTAAAAAGTAGTCAATACGGGAGTGGTGCCCATACTTTTTACTAAAAAAGGTAAAATCCTTCTTGTCCCCCATCTTATTTCTCCAAACGTCAACCAAATAAAATTCCAGAGTCAAAGATTTTAATACCGCTGTTGTTTTGGGTGGGCTTACATACTTTGCTTTAGATGTCCTGTCCAGATCAATCCGTTGGACTATATTAAAATCCCCTCCAACTATCACCGTGGCATTGGTTAACAGTAAGGCGGATTCCAGTTTAATTAATGCATCAGGGTTGTCCCCATTCGGGCCATAATAACTGGCACAGAGTAATACCATATCTTGAATCCTTCCCTTAGCCAATACCCATCTTCCTGAAGCGTCTGTCTGATAGCTTACTAATTTAATATTACAATTAGATCTTATAATGATAGCTACTCCCCTTGTGCTACCTCTCTGGTCAGAACAGGCAATATCCTGGACCCAAGGCCATTTTTAAGTGCACCTATGCATTCACTTTTTTCTAAGTGGGTTTCTTGTAGCAGGATGACATTACCCTCAGTTTTCCTGGAAATTCCATAATCCGAGCTAGTTTCCTCATAGACCTAACCCCGTTAACATTCCAAGAGGTAAATTGAACCAAATTCTTACTCATTTGTCAGCTAGTAGGGTCCACTTCCTCCCATTCTCGTCTATTTGGGGATACATTAAAACTCTGTATTTAACAACGATAAAGACTCTAACCGGTTTTATCCAGGTAGAACTACTATACGACAGATTAAGGAAACTGTTATTTTTCTTTTTCTCCCACATGCTCCCATCACCCTGTGACCCATCCCCCTACCCCCATGGGGAACCCCCCTCCCTATCTTTATAGGCGTGGACGCCTTCGAGAATAACCCTGGGCGTATTTTTCGTAGTAGTGCTTCGCGAAGCCACGCGAAAATGTACTTGCACTACGCGAGCTATGTGTACCTTCGTGAGCTTGCGTAGTTGCTTGGGGCACCCGTTCGCGATGGCTTTTTCTTGTTCGGGAGCGTGGTGAGCGTGTTCGGGGAGCTGTTTGCATGCTCGGGGGATAATATCTCACGATCTTACCCATGCGGTCGCCCGCTCGCGATGCCCTATTTCCTGTTCCGGGTCGCGGATAGCGTGTTCGCGATGTGCATTGTCGTGCATCTGATTGCCTTATTGATGGAACCAAAGTAAAAAACTGAAAGTATTTCCTACTGAGGAGACTGCAGGAAATTAGGAAACTTCATAACAAATAAATCTCCCAAGATGGCCACCAGAGACAAAAGAGCCCAAATGTAGCCCAAATATCACCCAAATGTAGCCCAAGTATAGCCCAATGACAGAATGTCCCAGAGTGTTCTAACGAACAACTAGAGCGCTAACAGTCTTACTTATGAAAAAAGTATGGCACACCTGAAGCCATCTTGATTGGAATAAAGTGGTAACTCTTAAAACATTTAATTTACAAAGGAACAACATGAGGGAGTTCATTTTGCCATAGAAATTATGATTAGTTCTGCAGAAAGAAAAATCAGGGCACATTTTGACTTCTCAAATCCTCTTCTATTTCATAAAAAAATTCTGACAGGCAGACTGAAACATGCACTTTGAATACCAGCAGCAGATTTCCCTGGTGAGCAGTAGTTTTACTACAGTGATCTAATGAGCAACTAGAGTGCTAACATTCAGAATTTATGGCAAATGTGTGACACATCTGAATGCCTTCTTGATGGAACCAAAATAAAAAACTGAAAGTATTCCCACTGAGGAGACTGCAGTAAATGAGGAAATTAGGAAACTTCACAACAAATAAATCTCCCAAGATGGCCACCAGAGACAAAAGAGCCCAAATGCAGCACAAATATCACCTAGATGTAGCCCACATGTAGCCCAATGACAGAAGTGTGCAAAACACTTTTTTTTGTGTATTTGCAGTTTTATGTAGTGCAGACTTGTCAGGTATTGGAGTGCTTTACATGAGCATTAGTTACATCACACAAGATCAAATTCATTTTGGTTGTAGACATGGGGAGATTAAGTGATTTGACCAGAATCACAGAATGTTGAGCTGAAACAGAAACTCCAACCTGGTTCCCCAGTTGCAAAGTCTGCAGCTCTGGAAGTAACACCACATCCTCTCCCCTAGGTGCAACATTTAATCAAGTGGTCAACTGAATAAAAAAACATAAAGAATACAAATAGTTTAAAAGTTCTTTGTCGCTATTTGAAAACTCAGAAAATATGTCCTCATTTTAGTTTTTTAGAGCACTAACCATAATTTTGATGCAAATAAGACCCTCTCATATATGTAATTTCTAAAGGAAATACTCTAGGTATTACAGTTTTGATTACATCAAGATGACGTCAGGCGTTCCACACTTTTGTAATAAATATAGAATGTTAGCAATCTAGTTGTTCATTGGGATACTGTTGAGAGGCAGAGGCCAGGGGCACGGACCCTGAAAATTGAAGGCAGGAAGGAGAGTGCAGATGCAACAATTTGACCACACTGGTCAGGCAGGAAGGGCAGTGGCAGCACAACAGACTATGGAGGGCAGTGGAAAGGGGGGCAGGGGCAACAAACCAACAATTCAGGACTGGCAAGAGAGGCTGTGGCAATATAATAGACCATTGTGGGCAGAAGGAAGAGGCAGTAGTAGTACAACCATACATGCCAACAGACCCGTTTCAGCCAGGAAACGTCCAATGTTTTTAAGCTCAAATGGGCTTTATTTGATCTGTCTCCTGTCTACAATCTCCTCTTTTTCAATGTAACTCAAAGGGGAAAATCAATACCCCAGTTTTTTTTCAAAATCTCCCTCTTACCAAGTTCAAAATGTTCGTAAGTATGGTACATTGGATCATGGTAGGCAGGAGGAATTGGGGTAGGGACATGGACTTGGATAACAGAGGACAGGAGGGACATGTGCACCAAACTGACCCTACAGGGCAGGCATCAGGGTTTGCAGCAGCACAATACACCACACAGCGCATGCGGGATGGGAGTGCAGCACAACAATCCATAGAAAGCAATAGGGAGGGGACAGGACCATGCACATGGACAACAGAGAATAGAGGGGAAAGAGGCAATGGTAGCTAGCTGACCATAATGGACAGACAGGAGAGAAAGCTGCAGCATAACAGACCATAAAGGGCAGGAGGGACAGGTCAGGGGCAATAAAATGGAACAGACAAGCCAGGAGGGAGGGAATAGGGGTCTGCACATGGAAACAGAGGGCTGGGGGCAAGGGGGCAGGGCAGGAGCAGCAAGATGACCATGGAGGTCAGGCAGGATGGGCAGTAGAAACAAGACACACCATGGAGAGCAACAGTGAGACTATGATGGCATACACACAGACCATGGAGGGAAGGTGGGAGGGGGTCAGGGGCAGCTAGCTGACCACACAGGGAAGGCGAGAGGGGCCATGGCAGCACAGAAGACCATGCATGGCAAGTGGGAGGGTTAGTGGCAGCACAATGGCTATGATGGGAAAGAAGGAGGGTGCAGGGGCATGCACAAAGGACGATGGAGGATAGAAGGGAGGGTCAGGACCTGGGCACAGACAAGAGAGTTCAGGGGAAGGGGCCTCACAACAGACCGTGCGGGGCAGGCAGGAGGAGCAGTTGCAGCACAACAGACCAGGGAGGGCAGAAGGGTGTGGCAGTAAAATGGACAATGGAGGACAGGAGGAAGGGGATAGGGGCATGGCATGTGGACAGGCAGGGTGGAGGTGGCAGGGACAGGTTACAGTCATCTGACAATGCTGCGCAGGTGGGAGGGGAGTGGCAGCTCAACAGAACACTCAGAGTAGATAGGAGTGGCAGGTCCATGGAACATGGTGGGCAAAAAGGATGGAGCAGGGGCATGCACAAAGACATCGGAGGGCAGGGGGAAGGAGAATAGAGGCAGAAAGCTAAGCACAGAGGCTATGCAGGAGGTCAATGATGGGCCATAGAATTGGGCAATGGAGGGCAGGAGGAGTGGACTGGTACATCATGCTAAATGGCGGGCAGTGGCAGCACGTCAGACCATGCATGGCAGGAGGGAGGAGGCTAGTCCATGGATTCAGACAACAGAGGATAGGGAGGAGGTGGATGGGGCAGCAAGCTAACTGTTCAGAGAAGGTGGGTATTAGGAACTTTGTTGTTTTTAAAATGTGTGTCTGTGCGAACTGCTTAAAATATGAACAAGTATGCAGCATAATCTCACTTTTATTCAGGAAGAAGAGGACGTTTGTGACTGTGACTCCGGGCTCACTTGGCAGAAACACCCCTGACCCTCCACCCCCATCGCAAAATGTAATGCCCATGAAAAGGGTAGGTGGACGCAGTGTTATATAGAACATAGTCCTGAGAGCACGATTGAAAATGAAAACTAGATATAGTATATAGTATAAACTATGCACCAAAAAGTGTGATTTAAGATGAACCGGGCGTGAAATATAATATGCAATATATTGTGCGCAATGACAGATTCATTGGAGAGCGCGAGATAGCATAGGCACTAGCGCGTGCTATGCGATATGCGCCTTGGAGTGTAATATGCACAGGGCAGTGTTGTGTAACCTAACTAGTCTCTAAAGTTGTAATATAAAATATGTGCTGGGGAGTGTAACGTTGTATATGCACTGTGACAAAGATATGGATCCCAGATTGTAATATGTATGGCATGGCGCTGTGCGTTATAACATAGGCATCGAGGAAGGCACGTTAGATGGGGCAGTATAATCTGTGCGAAGGCAAGTGTGGCATGACATATTCACGGGGTGGTGTTACAGTGCACATGGGTTAGAGAGTGTCATAGCATACGCACTAGCTGGTGGAATACAACACAGAGGTGTGAGGCACTCAGCGGGCACTGGTGGGTGTAACATAGCATTGGGCTCAGCCAGGAGCACGCTGTGACTCTCAAGTGAGGTTCCTCCCCTTTCCAGAGAGTAAAATAAACAGTATTGCACATCCGGCGGTGGATGTGTGTTTTATTAACCGTGAGGGGGGTTTCTTGCATAGTTTGGTTGAATTTTTGTCGAATCCCCTTTGAATGGCTTGGTGTGCGTGTATATTAAATGTGCCTGTCAATAGCTACCCATGTTTGTATAAATAAACGACAAGGGTGTCTACTTGGAGAGTACCCACCGGCGGGGGCACCGGGATTAGGCACGGTAGGGCGTCAGACACGTCAGAGCTTCACTAGCGGTGTAAATACATTCCATGTGGATTCATTCTATGTATAGTCGCCTTTAAATGAATATCACGCAAATCGTCGTGGTGATAGGTACATACGGTTTGTCCAGCATGTCCTAGGTGTTTCTATAAATATATATTTTTTTAAAATATTAAAAAACAAAGGCCGGCCCCGGGGGATGGGGTCCCCGGGGCCATAAGTGGCCTGAGGAGGGGGGCAACGCAGCCCCCTCCTAAAGAATAAAAAAAAAAAAGGCAATGACCTGGGGGTTGGGGTCCCCGGGGCCGATTAAGGCCTTGGGAGGGCCAAATGTATATTTTTCAAAAAAAAAAATGAGGGTGCAGGCCCTGGGGGATGGGGTCCCCAGGGACAGTAAATTAGAAAAATGAAGGGGGGGCCACACAGCCCTCCTTCTTAAAAAAATTAAATCAATAAAAGACCGGCATTGCAACGGAGGCCACGACCCCTCCTTGCAGCACTCTGCAAACGCGCCCCCTGGCCAGTTATAAGTTGGGGAATTAATTCCCCTTCAATACTGAGGGTCCCTGAGGGCCAACTAGCCCAACAGGTATCTCCAGTATGCGCCAGGGATCTGCGTTGCAGACAGGTGTTCTGAGGCCACGCCCCTTTTTACACCTCTATGCAACGCAGCTCTGTGGCGCTTACTGGAGGTACCCAGTGGGCTAGTTTGACTCTGGGGACCCTTAGGATTCAAGGGGACTTAATCTCTCAACTTAGAACGGCCACAGGGCGCATTTACACAGTGGTGAAGGGAGGGGACGGGGCCTGAGGTGACGTGTGCAAACACGCCCTGTGGCGCATTTTAAGTTGGGGAAATAATTCCCTTTCAATCCTGAGGGACCCTGGGGGCCAACTAGCCCACCAGGTGCTTCCAGTAAGCACCACTGCTCTGCGTTGCAGAGAGGTGGTGCAGGCCGTGCCCCTTTTTACATCTCTCTGCAATGGCGCTTACTGGACGTACCTAGTGGGCTATTTTGCCCCTAGGGATCCTCAGGATTCAAGGGGACTTAATTTCCCAACTTAAAAAACGGCCACAGGGTGTGTTTACACAGTGGGGAAGGGAGGGGACGGGGCCTGAGGTGACGTGTGCAAACACGCCCTATGGCGCGTTTTAAGTTGGGGAAATATTTCCCCTTCAATCCTGAGGGCCCCTGGGGGCTAACTAGCCCACCAGGTGCTTCCAGTAAGCGCCACTGAGCTGCGTTGCAGAGAGGTGGTCCAGGCCGTGCCACTTTTTACACCTCTCTGCAACACAGCTCTGTGGCGCTTACTGGAGTTACCTAGTGGGCTAGTTGGACCCTAGGGACCCTCAGGATTCAAATTAACTTAATCTCCCAAATAAAAACGGCCACAGGGAGTGTTTACACAGTCGTGAAGGGAGGGGACGGGGCCTGAGTTAACGTGTGCAAACAAGCCCTGTGGTGCGTTTTAAGTTGGGGAAATAATTCCCCTTCAATCCTGAGTGACCCTGGGGACCAACTAGCCCACCAGTTGCTTCCAGTAAGCGCCACTGCGCTGCGTTGCAGAGAGGTGGTCTAGGCCGTGCCCCTTTTTACATCTCTCTGCAACGCAGCTCTGTGGCGCTTACTGGAGGTACCTAGTGGTCTAGTTGGACCCTAGGGACCCTCAGGATTGAAGGGGACTTAATCTCCCAACTTAAAACGGCCACAGGGCGTGTTTACACTGTGGGGAAGTAAGGGGACGGGGTCTGAGGTGACGTGTGCAAACACGCCCTGTGGCGCGTTTTAAGAGGTAGTTTTAATCCCCTGCCCTATTATATACTATGGGCTTACAGAGGAGGTCATGCTGATCACAGGGGGACCCCAACGCATAGTGTTCCCTAGTGTATGTAGGTGTTTTCACTGTATTCTGAGTGTCTTTTAACATAGCACTGGCTCTAGGACTGGTTAGTCAGACTCAGTTACCACCAGTATCCGTCTGAAAAAGTTGAGGGTACAGGATGATTTTGCAACAAGGCTTCTTTCTGCTCTTCTGTTTGTTCTTTCTGCACGTTATCCTTCTTCCTGCACTTTTCTTCGTCTTTGAGGACTTCTGTTGCTTCTTTCTGCATTTCTTTTTTTTCTTTGTGTGCATTTTATCTTCTTTTTTCACATGTCCTATCTCTGTAGGCATAGTTAGAAATTAGCATTTAAAAATCTTTGAAATTCACTGAAAAAAACATAGGTTTCAGGCACGTTATAGTTAGGAATTAGCATTTAACCCCTTGGGTGCCAGGCCTTTTCCCCCACTGTGCCTGGCGCTTCATTAGCGGGTGGGTTTCATGACGAGATAGTCTCGTCATGGGCACAGCGCGACTGTGCTCCATGACGAGACTATCTCGTCATGGGCACAGAAGAGGTTAAAAAACCTTAGGAATTCACTGAAAAAAACATAGGTTTCAGGGGCGTTATAGTTAGCTGGACTTTTCACTCATACAAAACCATTGAAATTCCCCCGTTTTAGTTAGTTCAGCTGACTATAACTTGCGTGCCTGCAATGCACTGCTGATGACGTCACATATTACATTACTCATGACATGGTCAGTGACATCACTAATGACATCACTGATGACATCTCAAATGACATCACTGATGACATCATCCTTGTGATAGAGTGGCAGACCTCCTCTCCCCCTAATATAACATTTGATACACATTCAAAAATAGAAACTAAAATTTTCAAAACAATGGACATACCAATATCAGTTACAACAACCTATTCAGTAATTCTAAGATCCACATACACATCCACTCATTCACCAACAGTCCTATACAGTCACTCATACATGTACTCACTCATCATATGTACTCATACACCTATACATCCTGTTACACAACGCCACTCATCCATAGAGTTACTCACACACATAGTCACTCATGCTAATAAAGAATCAAACATCCATTTACTTGCATATACAGTTATACACACACCACCACACTTACTTCTACAGAAACGTACACATACTTAGTCTTTTAAACAATCACTTATAGAAACACATACTTATTCATACTGGAACTCTTTCAATCTCTCACTCTCACATATACTCACTTATATACACCAATAGTCACATATACTAGTTTAAAATATATGTAGTTACTCATAAAGACACTATTGAGACAGTCATTCACTCACTAACACACCCATGCATACACTCATCCACCCATACAGTCCTGCACACATGCTGTCTTCAACACATACACACAGTGAGTCACTCATTCATGCACCTATGCACTACGTAATACCCCCACCGAACCATACAGACACTCATACTGATACTCAAAAACCAACTAATAACCTATATAGACACTCATGTAGCTACTCACCAACCCATGCAGCCACTTATACACAAAGTGACAGACTGATACAGATATTTACATATTTAAACATTACTCACCGCGATTTTTTGAAAAAAAAATAAAAAAATGTTTTCACCCTTCGGGGTCCTTCTGGGACCCCCTGACAAAGGATAGGGGGTCAGGAACTCTCTACCCTGCCCCCTTTTCACGTTCTCCACCTTTCTTTTTCACTGTCACACACAAAATGGCGTCCGACACTTCCTGATTTCGACCGATTCGAATGTTGACTGACATCTAACCACCAATCAGAATTACGCTCGCGCACGGCACCGTGCGCGCATATTGATATTTCTGTACTTTTAACTGCAATTTTCTCAGGAACTACTGAACAGATTGACACCATATATGCAAAAGGCACATGCCTGACCTGAGGACTACCTCTTTGCCAAATTTCAAGTAATTCTGTTCAGGCGTTCTAACTATAACGTGTGAATTTGCAAGGTTTTTTAAATGCTAATTTTTAACTATAATGTGTGTGAAACCTATGTTTTTTTTAGTGAATTTGTAAGGTTTTTTAAATGCTAATTTATGTATGTATTATTATATTTTTTATATATTTATTTTACAATAAACTACCTATGTATATAGTTATAGATTGACTGTATCCTGTAATAAAACAGTTTAAAATGTTTTTTTTTTTTTAAGGGTTTTTCACCCTGCGATTTAAAAAAAAAAAAAAAAAGTTTTTTTCACCCTTCGGGGTCCTTCTGGGACCCCCTGACAAAGGATAGGGGGTCAGGAACTCTCTACCCTGCCCCCTTTTCACGTTCTCCACCTTTCTTTTTCACTGTCACACACAAAATGGCGTCCGACACTTCCTGATTTCGACCGATTCGAATGTTGACTGACATCTAACCACCAATCAGAATTACGCTCGCGCACGGCACCGTGCGCGCATATTGATATTTATGTACTTTTAACTGCAATTTTCTCAGAAACTACTGAACAGATTGACACCATATATGCAAAAGGCACATGCCTGACCTGAGGACTACCTCTTTGCCAAATTTCAAGTAATTCTGTTCAGGCGTTCTAACTATAACGTGTGAATTTGCAAGGTTTTTTAAATGCTAATTTTTAACTATAATGTGTGTGAAACCTATGTTTTTTTTAGTGAATTTGTAAGGTTTTTTAAATGCTAATTTATGTATGTATTATTATATTTTTTATATATTTATTTTACAATAAACTACCTATGTAAATAGTTATAGATTGACTGTATCCTGTAATAAAACAGTTTAAAATGTTTGGTTTTTTTTAAGGGTTTTTCACCCTGCGATTTAAAAAAAAAAAAAACGTTTTTTTCACCCTTCGGGGTCCTTCTGGGACCCCCTGGCAAAGGATAGGGGGTCAGGAACTCTCTACCCTGCCCCCTTTTCACGTTCTCCACCTTTCTTTTTCACTGTCACACACAAAATGGCGTCCGACACTTCCTGATTTCGACCGATTCGAATGTTGACTGACATCTAACCACCAATCAGAATTACGCTCGCGCACGGCACCGTGCGCGCATATTGATATTTATGTACTTTTAACTGCAATTTTCTCAGGAACTACTGAACAGATTGACACCATATATGCAAAAGGCACATGCCCGACCTGAGGACTAACTCTTTGCCAAATTTCAAGTAATTCTGTTCAGGCGTTCGGGCTGTACCTTCGACTAAAGGTCCTATGGGAAAATGCATGGGGAAAACGCGTTTTGGGACTCCCTTTTTTTCTCAGCCCCCGCTTGACGAATCACACCAAGATTTCAGGGTAGGAGCTGAGCAGAGCGCTCCATTAGTTTTGAAAATTTCGCGAGGATTCGTCAACCGGCGCCAAAGTTATTCAAAATAGAATTTTCTGATTTCCTATGGGAACTCGGTCCTAACTATAACTATCTACTGGCGACCGCCAGTAGATAATATATATATATTTATATTATCAAGCGGAAGCCCCTTCCTCCGACTCTGGGGACCACTCCCTACCTATTAATGTATTTTCAATTGGGTCAGCCAGCCTGCAAAGGGTGGCCTATCTGTTGTTTATGGTTACACAATCAATGAAAGCAAAGTACCCTCTGCAGTAGCGGTTGGTGGTGGGAGTGCTGGTGGGCGGTGACATGGGGAGGGGCAGGGTGGGTGGCACTGGCAAGTAAACTATGTATTACGGCCAAATACAGGTAATCAACATAAAAATAAATAAAATAATTTTCATTGTGCGCACTGCACCGCCGAATGCGATGCAGTGTGTGCAACAATTTTTCTTTTTTTTTTAACGTATTGTTTAATTACCTGTGATTGTCCTTAATCCATAGTTTACTATCCCCACCCTGCACCTTCCCACGTCACCACCCGGCAGCACTCCCACCACCGACCGCTACTGACCTGATGTCGTATTACCATCTATAATATGAATATAAGCAATGATCATTGGATCAGATACATAATCAGCCTTTTTGTAGTACCCGGGGCAGGGAGTAAGTGAAATTGTTCATTTGCCCTCATGTAACAGACAGAGTATGGCCAGTGCCACCGGCCGTAAGGCGTCATACAAAAATATGAGCTTTCCCACCTGCAGACAGTAGTAGTAAATAAAACTAACGTGAGTCTGCATCATGTGGCTCATATCTGTTTCTCTTGGGTGCAAGCTTAGCTGGCATGCCGGCTACAACAAGGTTATGTAATTGCGCTAAACTAGAGATAAGAACAACACGACTGGTGTACCGGAGTACATAGTACGATTATAATGTCGGAAACTCCCACAAATGTTAGAGTCCGAGGAAGTAGGAGTAGAGATACTTACCACCAAATCACAAATGTTATGAACTGTGCTTGCTAGTGATACTGTGACACTATGTGTTGAATGATTTTAGTGTTTCTGTTTTGCTAAGAGTATTGGCTACAACATGTTCTTTTTCTTTCTTGATATAGATACTCCTTCCACATCTACACCAAAACCATCTAGGAAGGAGTTGGCTGCCAGGGCCCGGCGCCGTAAACTGGAGGCCATTTGCGAAGAATATCGCCGGCTGGTGGCTCAGGCGGAGGAGGAAGAGGAGGCGGCTGCAGCTGCAGCTGCAGCCTCCTCCAATGCCCCGGGCCCCAGTCAGGCCTTGCCTCCAGTTTCACGGCACCGTGGTCCGGCAGCCGCCCGCTGCCACGCCTCCATCCCAACCACTGCTGCCCCCCACCCTGCATGTAACTGCAGGGCATTTCGCCGCCAGCTGCTCCGCCGGATGGCCCGCTTAGAGGAGAACCTAGAGGAGCGGGTAAAAATCCTGGTGGATAAACACCTGAAGGCCCGCCGACTATAGAGGACCTTGTCATTTGTCCCTTTTTTAATCCCTTTTGTTGGTGGGTGGGTTTTTGGGCGTTGGGGATTCATTCGAACATTGGGACTTGGACTTTCGTTTCATTGTGGACATTGGTTGGGGTTAGGGAGGGGGGTGGGTTAGGTCAGAGTGGGATAGTTCATTTTTGTTAGTGGATATTACATTTTATACTATTTACTGATACGATGTTAATGTTTTGTGGTGGGTTATTGTTTTACGAATTCAATCTAAGTTACATGGTCTGTTACTTTGTTTCCGTGCTGCTGCATGCCCACAGCCAGTGTTTGATTTAAAAGATCTCCCAATTTTGTAACACACAAACCGATAGATTCAGTACCCCTCACTGAGTTATTTTTAATTGTCATAATAGTACTGTCAGTCTCTCCTCCTAGTCCATACCTCCCACCAAACTTATCTTACCTGTGATTGATGATGAAGTTCGGCACACTGATGGCTGCATGGTTGGTTTCCCAAATGAACGGAGAAGATGCCATTATTGTGGTGGTAGTAGTAGACACTGGCAATAGCATTTGAAAAAAGAAAGAGAAAGTCACTTGACTGAGAGACTGTGGGAGGAGTAGTAGAACAAAGTAAACTACAGCATGGGTGGGCAACCAGAAGAAGATCCTTGCCCTGCCTTAGTTGAAATTCAATTAGTGTTGCTTTCACCACATCTGCCCCAGCAAGCGTGTGATCAATTGTTGGTGTACATTTAATGTAGTCACATCACACCTCAATATAAATCACACAGCCCGGGGGAAGAGGGTTAGGGATTGATGAATGGATGGGAAGTGGGGTTTTGGGAAAGGTTTGAGAAAGAAAAACAGACAGTATGCATGGACACAACAAAAGTAAAACACAATCTTGTAAGACGACCATGATCCATAATCAAAGAAATCAAAGTTTAAAGTGAGAAAAAGGAAATGCATGCATGCTGAGGAAGAGAACTTGATGGTTAATGATAATGAGTTGTACTTACTAACTACTACTACCCAATGAGACAGTACATGTAAGAAATTATTATTATGAAATTTGCCTTGCCTGTCTGCCGCCCTCAGAGCTCAGACCGAACCAAATTACATGCTGTGCCGGGCTTACTTTTATTTTTCAAGCTAGCAAAGGAAATGAAATAATAGTTGTAGGGATCAATTAGCAAACAAACCACAACACAGTCGTAATGATTGAAGAGAAAAAAGGAATCAAATAAATTTAAAGACGAATGATGAATGATACTAAAGTTACTGTATTATCCTGGTCCAAATGTGGAGTTGCATCATTCTCGTCATTCCTCTTGGTCCTACCTTCCATGGACACTCCGCACATCAATCTTGGGTACCACTGCCTGCCTGATGCGGATTGGTAAGGTAAGTGTGAGTTGTTTCTCCCACTATAGCACAGGTTAAAGGCCGGCCTGTAAGTGTAGATGGAAAAACAAACGGGTTATTGAAAAATTATTGCATTTAAAACAATAAACTCAATTACAGTGGAGTGCAAGAAGAGAATGTCTGAACTGGGGTGGCAGAGTGGGCTAAAGAACAGTGATGGATCAAACCCAGATCTGTTGACTGGGTGTGAGTGTTTGATTGGTTCTGATGCTCCGTCCATCACCACCCCCTTTCGTACCGCTTTGTTCGCCATAAGTTGGCAGGGTATGCTCAGACGTGAGTCCCTTGCTCACTTTGCCGCTGGATTCAAGCAAGCCTGGCTGAAGACGGCTGAAATGCCAGAAACCGGTCCTAGGAAGCTTGTTTCCGGTCCAGGGAAGACATGGCTAGGCAGTTTGGGCTGGACTGTTCCCATGAGGCACAGTGTCAGACTGATTTGCATATGGCCATGCCTGAATGTCAGGGCTCCAAGGGGCGCTTGGACAATAGCGGGTACAGTGTTGGGCAGAAGTTATGGGTCAGGAAGAAGAATGCGGGCCAGAGGCAATGGCTGGACCAGGCTGAATCAGAAATGGAACCGAAGAAAGGCCGCCGCTTTCTAGTCATCGCAGCGGTCTAGTTTATTTATTCCCCACAGGTGTTCAGAGGCAGCTTGAGGCGCGCGCGCTGGAACCAACGTGCACTTCACTGAGGAAGTTTCAGAGCACGCAGGTTAATTCTTAGGCTCCTCAGATTTAGTCAGAGAGCAACCTCGTTGGGTTTCGCCCGGTTTTCTCATCCGCTACCTCCGTCGGAAGTAGCCAGAAGCAGTCTAAGTTCGCAGCAAGGTTGAGAAGGAGAAGTTTGCTGAGGTAACAGTTTGTGGCGCCTCTTCCCAATTTCTCGGCTTCAGCTGGTGAAAGCAACTCGTCGATGGATACCTAGCGCTACCAGAACCTGAAGGGAGAAAGAAGTCATAAGCTAAGTCACAAAGAAAATTATAGAATTACTCTGCGGCTCCAGTGGACATTTCGTTAGGGGGTGTCCAAAGAAACCAAAAAACTTCTTTCAAGCAGAAGGAAAACTTGCAGCACCACCAGTAGCGGGAGTTGGACCGGTGGATGCTAATCAAAAATCAACTCCGACTGAACATCAAGTAGCAAATACCCTGCAGTCATCGGCCCCACACTTGATTTTGTCAATGGTAAATAAATTTCGACAAGTAACATTGACCGAGGTTTCAGTAATGATAGATTCCGGAGCTCCTGGAAACTTTTGCGACTTAAAATTTGCAACCAAGGTAGGGTTACGAGCAATATTGAAATCTAGGAGCGAACCCGTCCGGGCGGTGGACGGAACGAATCTTTCCTCCAGTGACGGACACCAAGAAGTGATCCAATTCAATTTAATTGACGCACCCCAGTTTCAACTCATCTTAGGCCTACCCTGGCTTACTGAACACAACCCAACAATTAATTGGAGCTCCAGGACAATAGTAATGGATTCAGAGTATTGTAAGAAGAATTGTTTTGAAGCAAAAGAAAAAACCAATGGGTGTAATCCAGCTCATTCTTTGTGTATGACTGCAGAATCTGTTTGCGTCATCAATTCTCAAGAAATTCCACAAGAGTATCGAGATTTTGAGGATGTGTTCAATGAAACGGAAGCAGAACAATTGCCACCACATCGGGTGTATGATTGTAAGACAGACCTGGAACCGGGCTCCAATCTGCCTTGCAGTCGAGTTTATGCCTTAACAGAAAAAGAACATCGTCATTTAAACGAATACTTAGACAAATATCTGGCAAATGGTTTCATCAGGCCATCGCAATCTCCAGTGTCTTCGCCTCTGTTCTTCGTGCCGAAGAAGGAAGGTGATTTGAGAACTTGTATCGATTATCGCGCAATTAACAGAATCACCAAGAAAAATCGGTACCCGCTTCCACTTATTTCCGTCCTTTTGGATCAGGTGAAAGGAGCACAGATATATACAAAACTCGACCTTAGAGGGGCTTACCATCTTGTCCGAATGCGAGAAGGAGATGAATGGAAGACAGCTTTCAGAACAAGATTTGGGCTATTTGAATACCAAGTTATGCCGTATGGTCTCTGCAACGCTCCGGCAGCCTTCCAACATTTTATTAATGACATCCTCCATGAATACATTGATCAGTGTGCAATAGTCTACATTGACGATATTCTGATTTATTCATCCGACAAGAATAAGCATCGAGGAGAAGTGAGAGGCGTTTTACAGAAGCTCCGAGAAAATAAGCTGTTTGTGAAACTAGAAAAATGTGTGTTCAACGTTTCCCAGGTGGAGTTTTTGGGCTTTGTCCTTTCACCAACCGGAATAAACATGGACGAACGGAAAATCAAGGCAGTGGTCGACTGGAAGTCCCCCGAAAGTGTTAAGGAGGTTCAGAGCTTCATAGGGTTCGCAAATTTCTACAGAAGGTTCATAAGTGAATTCTCACGGAAAATACTTCCTCTAACAAAACTACTCAGGAAGGGAGTTCGCTTTGATTGGACAGAAGAAACTGAAGAAGCTTAATCTCTGAAGAAAGACTTTACCACTGCTCCAATACTTCTACATGCAGATCCCTCGGAACCATTTTATGTTGAGACTGATGCCTCCGATTTAGCAGTTGGGGGAGTGCTATCTCAACGACACAAGGAAACAGGTCAGCTGCATCCAGTAGCTTACAGATCGAGAAAACTAACGCCAGCTGAAGTAAATTACACTATAACGGAAAAAGAGTTACTGGCCATTAAAGACGCCTTTAAAGAGTGGCGACGCTACCTCATGGGAGCTCAGCATATCGTGACAGTTTTCACAGATCATCGAAATTTAAAATTTCTAAAATCAGCTAAGACACTAACACCAAGACAACTTAGATGGTCATTGTACTTTGCCGATTATGACTTTATAATCACCTATAGACCTGGGGCACAGAATGGGAAAGCAGATGCCTTGTCCAGACTAGGAACCAATAATCAAAAAAGTAACACGGAAAATCAAGCCATAATTCCAAGTACCAGAATCATTGGCGCCACCACCTCAACTGACCTGAAGAAACAAATAATCGAAATCATGAAGTCAGAAGAAATGCAAGGTTGGGCAGAAGAGGGCGCTGGAAGGGAAATCCAACATCAGTTGCCATATTTTAAAGGAGCTTTGTATTTGCCTACCAAAGAGTTACAAGATCAAGCACTGTACGAGTGCCATGATGCTCTTTTAGCTGGGCACAAAGGAGAAGCTAAAACCGAAGAATTAATTAAAAGACTTTATTGGTGGCCTCAAATGACCAGGGACGTGGAGCAGTATGTCAAGACCTGTGAAATCTGTGCTCAGGGAAAATCAGAACGGCAGGCTCCTAAGGGATTGTTACAACCTTTGCCTACACCACTCTTTCCATGGCATACAGTTACGTTAGACCTCATTGTAGATTTACCCCTTAGTCAAGGTTACAACACCATCCTAGTGGTGGTGGACACATTTTCTAAAATGGCACATTTTAGGGCTCTAAAAGGGGTTCCCACAGCTAAGCAACTTGCCAGACACTTAAGTACACAATTTGTGAAGATTCACGGAATTCCGAAGATTGTCATTTCAGATAGGGGTACACAGTTCGTATCCCATTTTTGGAAGGCTTTTCTGGAAGGTCTGGGAATCGAAGCCAGGTATTCAACCAGTTATCACCCAGAGACAGATGGGCAAACAGAGAGGGTGAACCAAGAATTAGAGCAGTACCTAAGGTTGTATCTTTTGAAACAAGATGGAGAGTGGGCAGATTATTTATGGGCAGCTGAGTTTGCACACAACAATGCCAAGAATGTTTCCACAGGCTATTCCCCATTTTACTTGAACTTTGGCCGACATCCAAATTTCACCATAGGGCAGACTGATGTTCTAGTCCCAGCAGTGAAAGACCTAGTATCTCATTTGAAACAAGTCCATCAGACGGTCATACAAAACTTAGAACAGGCTAAGAAAAAATACAAGACCTATGCAGATAAAAAAAGACGAGAGGGTCCTCCCTTAGAGGAAGGAGATTGTGTTTGGTTAAGTACTAAGAACCTAAGGTTAAAAGGTAACAGGAAATTTCAACTAAGATTTATAGGGCCCTATCGAATAGAAGAAAAGATGTCACCGGTTACCTAACGGTTAAAACTACCCACCAAATTGAAGGTTCATCCAGTGTTTTCACGTATCATTGTTGAAAAAGGCACCACTAGAACTGCGAAAAAACTTGCCTCCGAAACCCATTCCATTAGAATCTGGAACAGAATTTGAAGTCAAGGAGATTTTAGACTCGAAGGAGGTAAAGGGCAAATTGTACTACTTAGTGGACTGGAAGGGCTATGGGCCAGAGGAGCGATCTTGGGAATTGGAGTCCGATGTGCATGCTCCGAGATTAGTAAAAACCTTTCATCAAAGATTTCCTACAAAGCCACGATTGAGAGGACCTCCTTTGTTGGTGGGTACTGTCAGGGCTCCAAGGGGCGCTTGGACAATAGCGGGTACAGTGTTGGGCAGAAGTTATGGGTCAGGAAGAAGAATGCGGGCCAGAGGCAATGGCTGGACCAGGCTGAATCAGAAATGGAACCGAAGAAAGGCCGCCGCTTTCTAGTCATCGCAGCGGTCTAGTTTATTTATTCCCCACAGGTGTTCAGAGGCAGCTTGAGACGCGCGCGCTGGAACCAACGCGCACTTGGAGAAGTGTAGCTCACTGGTTAGAGGAGGCATACCCTGAAGCAGAGGTCAGACCCGGGACCAGGGTTCGATTCCCGAAGCGGCAGGGTCTGGAGCCCAATTGTCCACGGACTCGATAATTCTGGCTTCGGTGCCTACTCTAAGCACGAGTTCACACTATGCAGCTCTGGGCAACAAGCTTGCTTAATCTCCACAATGGCCCCCCGCGACGGGATGCCTGGCTTTCACATTGGGGATGCCCAGTACGGGTTATCTCACAGGGAAAAACCAGGACGGGTTCCCAATGCAAGCGCCGAGATGCCCAAGGGTAATTTGAGCGCTATATAAGACTGCACATACATACATACATACATACTTCACTGAGGAAGTTTCAGAGCACGCAGGTTAATTCTTAGGCTCCTCAGATTTAGTCAGAGAGCAACCTCGTCGGGTTTCGCCCGGTTTTCTCGTCCGCTACCTCCATCGGAAGTAGTCAGAAGCAGTCTAAGTTCGCAGCAAGGTTGAGAAGGAGAAGTTTGCTGAGGTAACAGTTTGTGGCGCCTCTTCCCAATTTCTCGGCTTCAGCTGGTGAAAGCAACTCGTCGATGGATACCTAGCGCTACCAGAACCTGAAGGGAGAAAGAAGTCATAAGCTAAGTCACAAAGAAAATTATAGAATTACTCTGAATGAAATGTAAAATAAAATGTTGTATATAGTTAGAGACAAGACAGTACTTACCAGGAAAAATCTAGATTAATGGCAATATCCTGCTAAGAAGGAAAAGGTCGTCAAAAGGGAATTCCAGAACAGTTAAGAAAAGTCGTTAGAAAGTAGATACTATTAAGAAGAGTCCTTACAAAGATAAAGGCATACACACTCAAGTAAGTGAATTAGATTACCTAAAGTGTAAGAGAGTTTCAAGGGGTAAATAGGAGATAAATACATTAAGTGATATCTTGTTGACAGGTAAATTCCAGAGGTGCCTTTTCAAGAAAAAGAAAGAACAGAAAGAGAGATAGTAACAAGAATAATAGAAGAGGGGCACAGTGCTTGGAGCTAAGGGTAGGTAAAGAACAAGGGAGCGGAATAGAATATAGAATTAAGCTAAGTGTAAGAAATATAACTTAATGCTTGTTTTTTTTAGATTCTCTCAGTTGACACGCAGTCTGCAGATAGAATGAAGAAGTAGACGAAAGAGAGAAGACAAGCTTCAGGACCAGTCTCTTCTTGTTTATTATTTTATCCACTCCCCCTTCCCCCTTGGGGGTAGATTTGTGGGTCTAGAAATAAAACTGGACCGAAGAAATATCCTTGAAGGGGAGCTGGGGATCAGCGTCTCTGTTCCTGTGCAAGATTACTGAAAGAATACTCTTGAACCCTTGACACTGAACTGGGGTGGCAGAGTGGGCTAAAGAACGGTGATGGATCAAACCCAGATCTGTTGAATGGGTGTGAGTGTTTGATTGGTTCTGATGCTCCGTCCATCACCACCCCCTTTTGTACCGCTTTGTTCGCCATAAGTTGGCAGGGTATGCTCAGACGTGAGTCCCTTGCTCACTTTGCCGCTCGATTCAAGCAAGCCTGGCTGAAGACGGCTGAAATGCCAGAAAAAGGTCCTAGGAAGCTTGTTTCCGGTCCAGGGAAGACATGGATTGGCAGTTTGGGCTGGACTGTTCCCATGCGGCACAGTGTCAGACTGATTTGCATATGGCCATGTCTGAACTGGGGTGGCAGAGTGGGCTAAAGAACAGTGATGGATCAAACCCAGATCTGTTGACTGGGGCCAGAAAAAGGTCCTAGGAAGCTTGTTTCCGGTCCAGGGAAGACATGGCTTGGCAGTTTGGGCTGGACTGTTCCCATGCGGCACAGTGTCAGACTGATTTGCATATGGCCATGTCTGAACTGGGGTGGCAGAGTGGGCTAAAGAACGGTGATGGATCAAACCCAGATCTGTTGACTGGGTGTGAGTGTTTGATTGGTTCTGATGCTCCGTCCATCACCACCCCCTTTTGTACCGCTTTGTTCGCCATAAGTTGGCAGGGAATGCTCAGACGTGAGTCCCTTGCTCACTTTGCCGCTGGATTCAAGCAAGCCTGGCTGAAGACGGCTGAAATGCCAGAAACCGGTCCTAGGAAGCTTGTTTCCGGTCCAGGGAAGACATGGATTGGCAGTTTGGGCTGGACTGTTCCCATGAGGCACAGTGTCGGACTGATTTGCATATGGCCATGTCTGAACTGGGGTGGCAGAGTGGGCTAAAGAACGGTGATGGATCAAACCCAGATCTGTTGACTGGGTGTGAGTGTTTGATTGGTTCTGATGCTCCGTCCATCACCAGCCCCTTTTGTACCGCTTTGTTCGCCATAAGTTGGCAGGGTATGCTCAGACGTGAGTCCCTTGCTCACTTTGCCACTGGATTCAAGCAAGCCTGGCTCAAGACGGCTGAAATGCCAGAAACCGGTCCTAGGAAGCTTGTTTCCGGTCCAGGGAAGACATGGCCTGGCAGTTTGGGCTGGACTGTTCCCATGAGGACCAGTGTCAGACTGATTTGCATATGGCCATGTATGAACTGGGGTGGCAGAGTGGGCTAAAGAACGGTGATGGATCAAACCCAGATCTGTTGACTGGTTATGAGTGTTTGATTGGTTCTGATGCTCCGTACATCACCACCCCCTTTTGTACCGCTTTGTTCGCCATAAGTTGGCAGGGTATGCTCAGACGTGAGTCCCTTGCTCACTTTGCCACTGGATTCAAGCAAGCCTGGCTGAAGACGGCTGAAATGCCAGAAAAAGGTCCTAGGAAGCTTGTTTCCGGTCCAGGGAAGACATGGATTGGTAGTTTGGGCTGGACTGTTCCCATGCGGCACAGTGTCAGACTGATTTGCATATGGCCATGTCTGAACTGGGGTGGCAGAGTGGGCTAAAGAACAGTGATGGATCAAACCCAGATCTGTTGACTGGGGCCAGAAAAAGGTCCTAGGAAGCTTGTTTCCGGTCCAGGGAAGACATGGCTTGGCAGTTTGGGCTGGACTCTTCCCATGCGGCACAGTGTCAGACTGATTTGCATATGGCCATGTCTAAACTGGGGTGGCAGAGTGGGCTAAAGAACGGTGATGGATCAAACCCAGATCTGTTGACTGGGTGTGAGTGTTTAATTGGTTCTGATGCTCCGTCCATCACCACCCCCTTTTGTACCGCTTTGTTCGCCATAAGTTGGCAGGGTATGCTCAGACGTGAGTCCCTTGCTCACTTTGCCGCTGGATTCAAGCAAGCCTGGCTGAAGACGGCTGAAATGCCAGAAACCGGTCCTAGGAAGCTTGTTTCCGGTCCAGGGAAGACATGGATTGGCAGTTTGGGCTGGACTGTTCCCATGAGGCACAGTGTCGGACTGATTTGCATATGGCCATGTCTGAACTGGGGTGGCAGAGTGGGCTAAAGAACGGTGATGGATCAAACCCAGATCTGTTGACTGGGTGTGAGTGTTTGATTGGTTCTGATGCTCCGTCCATCACCAGCCGCTTTTGTACCGCTTTGTTCGCCATAAGTTGGCAGGGTATGCTCAGACGTGAGTCCCTTGCTCACTTTGCCACTGGATTCAAGCAAGCCTGGCTCAAGACGGCTGAAATGCCAGAAACCGGTCCTAGGAAGCTTGTTTCCGGTCCAGGGAAGACATGGCCTGGCAGTTTGGGCTGGACTGTTCCCATGAGGACCAGTGTCAGACTGATTTGCATATGGCCATGTATGAACTGGGGTGGCAGAGTGGGCTAAAGAACGGTGATGGATCAAACCCAGATCTGTTGACTGGTTATGAGTGTTTGATTGGTTCTGATGCTCCGTCCATCACCACCCCCTTTTGTACCGCTTTGTTCGCCATAAGTTGGCAGGGTATGCTCAGACGTGAGTCCCTTGCTCACTTTGCCACCGGATTCAAGCAAGCCTGGCTGAAGACGGCTGAAATGCCAGAAAAAGGTCCTAGGAAGCTTGTTTCCGGTCCAGGGAAGACATGGATTGGCAGTTTGGGCTGGACTGTTCCCATGCGGCACAGTGTCAGACTGATTTGCATATGGCCATGTCTGAACTGGGGTGGCAGAGTGGGCTAAAGAACAGTGATGCATCAAACCCAGATCTGTTGACTGGGGCCAGAAAAAGGTCCTAGGAAGCTTGTTTCCGGTCCAGGGAAGACATGGCTTGGCAGTTTGGGCTGGACTCTTCCCATGCGGCACAGTGTCAGACTGATTTGCATATGGCCATGTCTAAACTGGGGTGGCAGAGTGGGCTAAAGAACGGTGATGGATCAAACCCAGATCTGTTGACTGGGTGTGAGTGTTTGATTGGTTCTGATGCTCCGTCCATCACCAGCCCCTTTTGTACCGCTTTGTTCGCCATAAGTTGGCAGGGTATGCTCAGACGTGAGTCCCTTGCTCACTTTGCCACTGGATTCAAGCAAGCCTGGCTCAAGACGGCTGAAATGCCAGAAACCGGTCCTAGGAAGCTTGTTTCCGGTCCAGGGAAGACATGGCCTGGCAGTTTGGGCTGGACTGTTCCCATGAGGACCAGTGTCAGACTGATTTGCATATGGCCATGTATGAACTGGGGTGGCAGAGTGGGCTAAAGAACGGTGATGGATCAAACCCAGATCTGTTGACTGGTTATGAGTGTTTGATTGGTTCTGATACTCCGTCTATCACCACCCCCTTTTGTACCGCTTTGTTCGCCATAAGTTGGCAGGGTATGCTCAGACGTGAGTCCCTTGCTCACTTTGCCACTGGATTCAAGCAAGCCTGGCTGAAGACGGCTGAAATGCCAGAAACCGGTCCTAGGAAGCTTGTTTCCGGTTCAGGGAAGACATGGCTTGGCAGTTTGGGCTGGATTGTTCCCTTGAGGCACAGTGTCAGACTGATTTGCATATGGCCATGTCTGAACTGGGGTGGCAGAGTGTGCTAAAGAACGGTGATGGATCAAACCCAGATCTGTTGACTGGGTGTGAGCGTTTGATTGGTTCTGATGCTCCGTCCATCACCACCCACTTTTGTACCGCTTTGTTCGCCATAAGTTGGCAGGGTATGCTCAGACGTGAGTCCCTTGCTCACTTTGCCACTGGATTCAAGCAAGCCTGGCTGAAGACGGCTGAAATGCCAGAAACCGGTCCTAGGAAGCTTGTTTCCGGTCCAGGGAACACATGGCTTGGCAGTTTGGGCTGGACTGTTCCCATGAGGCACAGTGTCAGACTGATTTGCATATGGCCATGTCTGAACTGGGGTGGCAGAGTGGGCTAAAGAACGGTGATGGATCAAACCCAGATCTGTTGACTGGGTGTGAGTGTTTGATTGGTTCTGATGCTCCGTCCATCACCACCCCCTTTTGTACCGCTGTGCAAGAAGAGAAGACAAGACTCTTGAGAGAACACTTTCAGACTGAGGCAGCTTGGATAGGATACATAGTGTCTACTCTACAGCATTAAGCTACAACAACAACAAGACAGGACTCAGGAGCCAGCACAGCCACAGAACAGGAGAACCGCGGCACAGGCCAGGCACTCTACCCCTTACTTATATTTTGACTGAGCCAGACAAATGGCATATGCACTGCAGCAACCTAGCATTTTCCAAATGAAGTGACTAAATCAATGCACCACTGTCCCTCATACCACTACACTCTAATCCAGTCCACACCACTACACGGACATCTAGCCTAGGTCTGCTGTGGTTCTTGTTCAAACTGTTTACCTTTTAAGTCAGTCCATGAAACGCAGTTATTCCATCAATTATCTCCGATCCAACTGACTGACTGTGTGCAAAGATAGTATGCTCAGCAGCATCATGATGACCGTGTGGTACGTGTTCTCCAACACCAACTCAGTCTGTAGTGACTGATTAAGTTTATAATATATTCCATATTACAAAATTGCAACGGATATTGGCCGGCACCTGCAGTGGTAGGAGTACAATGTGGTTATTAAACAACAAGGAAACATTAACTGTCACCTGACCTGAGTCACTTTTACTTTGTCGATAAACTAGTATAGTTCTACTTCATGCACATTCATTCGTAGTTAGCAAGCATCCAATGCAATGCATGCCATCATTCACAATAATCACTCATTACCTATCTTGCTGTTCTCTTTGGCTGTCAGATCTGATGCCTGCCTAGCCTTCTGACAGTCAGTGATGAGTTTCTTTCGGCTTGGAAACAAAACTGAATTTAGCTGTAGTCACGTTTCACTTCTTATGGAGGGCCTGTTAGAGGCAACATGTATTGTACTATTCTCCGTCTCCATCCAATGTCTGGCTTGCTTGAAATGTTTTTAGGGAGAGTAAGAAAGATGGAGCAGGACCCTGAGGAGTGGAGTGGACCCATATGCACAGACGTGCAACTCCAATAGGGAAATAAAAAGAAGAGACTGTTGATGGATTTGTTGTGATTAGATTTTGAACCAGAAAAACAGATACACAGTCACACACAAATAAAGGAAGGGCGAACAATTTGAAAGCCTAGGGAAGAGGAGTTCGTCCTCAAACTCTGGTGGTTCGGACAGAAGTACGTCTAACAACCCACTACTTATGTCATCGAAGTCGCTCTCCTCTTCCTGCTGTGATTCATGTATTTTGTACTCCGGTGGTATAAAGTGTCGATTCATTTTGATCATGGTTAACCTCTCCACGCTTATGGGCGAGAGACTGGTCCTTTTCACAGTAACAATGGCACCAGGAGCACTGAAAACACGCTCTGAAGAGACACTTGCAACAAGGCAAGCCACCTACTTTATCGCCAGCCTGCTGAGCACTGGCCATTGGCTTCTTTTCCCATACCAATACACCAATGGGCTTTGTTCCATGAAGACCTCTGTTGTGTCATCTAGATAGGCCTGAACCACCCGCTCAATGTTCAGGGGTGCTCCGATTTGCTTGGCCTCTTTTGCCTTTGCATCAGTCATGGACGTACAAAACCCTTTCCATAGAAACCAATCACCTGCCGTTTTTTTTAAATGTGGCTGATGATCCTGTTGGTGCTGTTGATGTTATTGCTGGCAGTGTTGTTGACTGCTGGGAGGCAAACGCACTGCTCTCGGCCTCTGAAGTAGAACTTGACTCTGGGTGCCCTGCAGTACTTTTTCTGGCCTGGGGTGGCGGGCCTCTAATTAAGATCCATTCGTTTTCAAAGTCAGTGGCTTCCTCAGCTATCAAGGTTTTGTACTTGGCAACATCCACTTCTGAAAAAGGAATTACTTCATTACTGCGCAGCAATAATTTGTAACGTGGATCCAAAATTAAGGCAGTAATGTAATGTGGATGTGACACAATGTTATTTTGAATCCTTGTATTGTCATATAAGCGAGCGACTAAGGTGTCTGCCAAATAATATGCGTCTACTTTGTCATCCACACCTGCGTACATTTCTGACACCTCCTTCAGCTCTTGCTCTAGCATGTACAACAATGGGATAGCTTGGCCCATAGTACAGTCCTCCCTGCTCACTTCACGTGTGAAGACATCAAAAGAAAGTAGCATCTCTGTCAGGCATTTGACGAGGTACCATTGGGCCATCTGAACGGTCATGCCTTTCACAGTAGGATCTCCTGACCTTTTCATGACATAAGCATTAAGTGGTATGTACTGCTCAAACAGACGATCAAGCATGTAATACGTTGAGTTCCAAAGTGTTGGCACCTCCTGGATGAGTGCTTTGACTGGCATTTTATGCTCACGTTGAATGACCCTCAGCTGCTTCCGGGCTTTAAAAGAATGGTTGAAATGTGTGCATATTCTTCTGCAGGTGGTCAGTAAGCTGCTGACTTTGCTTTCATTTTTCAGAAAGTCTTGAACAACAATGTTAAGGCAGTGTGCCAAATATGGCACCCTGAAATAGCCACCATCTTTCATGGCTCTAACTACATTACTGCCATTGTCCGTGGCAACAAAACCAATGGTAAGCCCTCTTGATCGCAGCCATTCAAACACCTTGCTATTAAACTCATCCAAAATGTTTGCAGCAGTATGAGATTTCTCCATAGCAAACATGGCTACAGTTGCATGTTTGCGAGTGTCTTTAAAAATCTCAGCGGTGTCAACGACACCGTCAGATATCTTATCTTTAACACCCAAAAAAGAGACCCAGTGTGCAGTGATGCACATGTAATCAGTGGCTTGGCAACTGGTCCACATGTCTGTTGTCAGGTGTATACTCTGAACAGCACTCTGTTTTAAGGCTTTTCCAAGCAATTCCAGCACGTCGTGATGTAGTGCTGGAACAGCAACTCTTGCGAAATAGTAGCGGCTGCGAACTTTCCATTTTGGGCAGATGGTGGTCACAAATTCAAGAAAACCCACCCCTTCAACAAAAGAAAAAGGGAGAAGGTTCAGTGCTAACATTTTAGCCAGCTTCGCATTGTACAAACGTGCTATTGGGTGGTTGCGTTCGTACTGCCCCTCCGGCCTAGTAAACATGCTAAGAATAGTAGGTTGCATGGTATTCCTGCCTGTGCTCAACGTTGCACTTTTTTGGCAAGCAGTACTCCTTGGTGTCTCAGGCTGACTCTTACTCTTGTGCCAATGAGATGTGGCTGAGGATATTGGCGTTACCACTGCAGTGCTGGGGACAGTGCTACTTTGTGTACCACTACCACTTAGAATGTCTCCCTCTTCTTCCTGTTCCACCGTGAGCAGACTTTCTACTCGTTTATGCCCAACAGCAATGGTTCCAGTTTTTATGCAACTAAGGTGCTCCTCCCACTGGATTGCGTGGTGTTTTTTCAGATGGGTCATTTGGCCTCCGGTACCATAGTTTGTACCAAGCTTACCACGACTAACAGAGGTATGACAAACGGCGCATATAGCAATGTTCTCCTCCTTTCTGCTAACCGTAAAGAAGTCCCACACTGGGGAGCTTAACTTTTGTCTCCTGCTGGAGGTGCCACTTCCAATGCCGGATGAACTGGAGGGTGTGTGTTGAATTTGACTCTGTGCAGTACCACTACTTACTTCTGCTGAGGTGGTGCTTTTGCTGGATGTAGGACGCTGCCAGCCCTTTGCTAATGTAAATATGGAACCTGGAAGTCGTGTTGGTGTTACCTGTGTTGGAGGTATGCATGCTACATCCCTCTCAGCTATTTTGGATAGTGTAAAAATGTTGGTCTCCATCTCCTCAGGCCCGGGAGTGATGTTTGTGAGCACTGGCTCATCTTCATCATCATCCTGCTCTTCTACATCAACCTCCATAAGTGTAAGGCTTTCTGGAACCTTCCTTTTCCCATGACTGCTCTTGTGACGTGTTTCCCTCTCAGACTCAGTTTGTGGCTTCCAAGTGGCATCTAGATCATCAGAAGGGGGGCTTGGTGAAGAACTTGATGTACTAACCCTCCTTTTCCTTGCTGGGGATTTGGAAGCCAATGCAACTTCTAAAGGAGTGGCTTCCTCTTCTTCCTCTGCATGAGGCTCAATTTCCTGAACTGCTCCTACTTCGGGAGGAACTACAGCTACTATTGCGGGTGGTGGTTGCGGCTGTTGACCACTTATCTGCTGTGTAACCTCCTGCGTTGATTGTGTACTACTTTAAGATAGTGATAAGTTTAGTTCAGGCTCAGCATCACTGCTTTCCACCATAAGGCGGGCTACCTCTTCCACACTCATCTGCTTGGGCCTGGGTTGGTGGGTTGGGCCCACTGATGTGGAGGTGCTGCCCCTGCTTGGCCCCCGACACCGCTGCTGCAGGCGTCATTTTTGGTGTCCCAAAAAAGGTTTTGGGAGGCACACCAGACTTAAGTGACACTTCCTTCTTCTTCTGTTCCTTCTTCTCCATGGCAACTTTCTTGGTACGGGAGGACCTGCTACCTGCTTTCTTTGGGGGCATCTTCTTCAGATGTCAAAACAGCACTCAGTTGCACAAGTTGCAGAGATGCCTGGTCAGGTCACTCACACATCACGTTGTGTACAGCAGCAGGACGTCGGTCTGGCACCACAACGGTCGATGATGATGACACACCTCCTCCGTCTTTTGTGCACCTAAAAGCAAAAAAGCCAGAAGAACACCAGTCAAAAGATCAATAATACAATATATAACTTCTTAGTGTCTGGTGGGTGGTCACAATTATTACATTTTATGAAGTCAGTGAACAACAACAGTATAGCCATTTATCAGACTGACAAGGTCAGGGCTCCTGGTGTACTTGTACTGTGTACACTCAGGAAGAAGAATAGCAAAGAACAAATACATAAATGTAGTGTAGCCTGTTTGCCCTAAATAAAAATGTGTGCATCTTATGGGATGGATGCAGCATCAGGGAGCAACAACAACGAACATATACACATAAAAACTAAAGGCATGTATTTACAACACCCAAAAAGTGAAATGTACCCCCGAAAAAAAGTAAAGGCCACATTTTACAATTCAATCCAAAGCCATACATGATGTTGTAATTTAACGCACAACACAAAAACAGTTGTTTAAATTCCATGCACCAGTTATGATTGATGAGTAGTACCCCTGGGCCTACTGTATGACTAGGCCACAAGCTTGGAGGCCTATGGAAAAAGCACAGTGGCTGGTACCACAAAATAGCCGCCACCACATGGCCAGGCCACTCACAAAAACAAGAAAAGGTCAGGAATACAAGACAGACAATGCAGGCCTATTGCAAAAGCACAATGCCTGCCTCCACAAAATGGCCGCCACACATGCTCAGGCCACCCACCACAATAATAACAAAAAAGTGATTACAAAGCACAGGAACAGGAAGTTGTAGTCTCTGTGGGACTTATTTCCTCTCCTAAAAATATTTTTTTTTAAATAAAAGTGACTCTGTGCTCCAAAACTACAGCAGAATGACAACCTGAGGAGTTTTGTTTAGCAAAATGCACAAAATCAGCGTTTTCGAGAAGGATTTATGTTGCTCGCAAGATATTGTTTGCCAGATTGCAAATGCTGCGTGTTCGGGATCGCGAACTGTACAAAAAGGCTTTATCGCGTGCGCGGACACGCATATTGAGAGCGCGAAAATGACAAAAACTGTAAGTCCGCGTTGTCGCGCTGTGCAGAGTTACTGAAAGTACGCAAGCTGAATCCCTAGGGTTACCTACTGGCTTTAAAGCCCTATTTATTTAACACACACCCAAAAACTGCTATTCCACCCCAAAAAACACCTTTTGCGATTCAATCCAAAGCCATCCATGGTGTAAAAAAAAAAATTCAACAGACAACACAAACTGTAAATTTAAATAATGCACCAAAGATTTGAGGATGACTACCTCTGGGCCTACTGGCAGACTAGGCCACAAGCTTGGAACAGAATGACAAAAGCAAGCACACTGCTTGGATGGCTCCACAAAATGGCCGCTACACACCCACAACAACAAGAAATGGAAAACAGACAATGTAAGCCTATGGCAAAAAAGTACAATGCCTGCCTTCACAAAATGGCCACCACACACATGCTCAGGCCACCCACCACAATAATAACAAAAAAGTGATTACAAAGGACAGGAACAGGAAGTTGTAGTCTCTGTGGGACTTACTTCCTCTCCTAAAAATATTTTTTAAAAAATAAAAGTGACTCCATGCTCCAAAACTACAGCAGAATGACAACCTGAGGAGTTTTTTTAGCAAAATGCACAAAATCAGCATTTTCGAGAAGGATTTATGTTGCTCGCGAGATGTTGTTTACCAGATTGCAAATGCTGCGTGTTCGGGATTGTGAACTGTACAAAAAGGCTTTATCGCGTGCGCGAACACGCATATTGAGAGCGCGAAAATGACAAAAACTGTCAGTCCGCGTTGTCGCGCTGTGCAGAGTTACCGAAAGTACGTGAGCTGAATCCCTAGGGTTACCTACTGGCTGAAAAGCCCTATTTATTTAACACACACCCAAAAACTGCTATTCCACCCCAAAAAACACCTTTTGCAATTCAATCCAAAGCCATCCATGGTGTAAAAAAAAATTCAACAGACAACACAAACTGTAAATTTAAATAATGCACCAAAGATTTGAGGATGACTACCTCTGGGCCTACTGGCAGACTAGGCCACAAGCTTGGAACAGAATGGCAAAAGCAAGCACATTGTTTGGATGGCTCCACAAAATGGCTGCTACACACCCACAACAACAAGAAATGGAAGACAGACAATGTAAGCCTATGGCAAAAGCACAATGCCTGCCTTCATAAAATGGCCGCCACACACATGGCCAGGACACAACAAGAACAAGCATAAGCCAAGGGGAACAAAGAAAAGGAATGAAGGCCTTTAAGGAAAAAGAAGCACACACTACTAAACTACCACCACAAAATTGCCACAAGCCACATGCCCACTCACAGTCACAACAGGCCATGGAAAACAATGAACTGAAGCAGGCTATGAATGGACAAAGGAGGCCTGCTAAACAACACAGCTTTAATACAAAAATGAAAATCAACAGGGCTACAAAAGGATTGGAAAGAAGTTACACATCAAGCACACACATCCAACAAAGGTATTCCACACACACAAACAGTGAAATACACCACAGCCACATTTAGCATTTCAATCCTATGCCATCCATGCCCTACATGATGTTGAAATTCAACAGACACCATGAAACATGGACCCATGGGTACCCTACTGGCTGAAATTGCAGAGAAAAACAACTAGGCCCCTATTGAAAGTACAGGCCACCCACAACAATATATTTTTTTTTTTAAATGAAAATCCCAGAAAAATATAGGTACACTACGAACACGCCCCAATGAAACAAACACACCAATTCTCCAACTTACTTGTAATAAATTAAATCTCAAATCAAAAAGTCTTCAAATAAATCCAATCCAATGGTATATGGTGCAGCAGACAGATACAAAAAGTGATCCTTCCAGCTCCAAATCCAAATGAAAGTGAACAGCACATGGACAAAGCACTGGGAGGAGCCTGCTGGGCAGGAACAGGAAGTTGGAGACTCAGGGGCACTTCCTTCCTCTTGAAAAAAAGAGTTAAAAAAATTAAAGGACTCCTTACACAAAAGACGAAAGCAAAAACACAATCTGAGGAGTTTTTCTGAGCAAAATGATCATTTTAGAGAAGGTTTTATGAAGCTCGAGAGATATTCTTCGCCAGATTGTAGTTTTTGCATGTTCGGGATCGCGATCTTACCAAGACAGCCGCCGGAAGTCAGCTTGCGCGCCCGAATGACGTGTTCGCGTTCGCACACTCTCGCGGGCTTGGGCAGCCATATTACAAATCTTGTGGTGCACGCGAACGGACAGAAAAGCAAGTTGGTGAACGCAGAATCACGGTAAGACGTTAACACGCACGCGAGAATGAATATTGAGCGCGCGAGGAAGCAAAAACACTACGCTATGCGCTAGATTGCGTAGCAATCTGCAAGTTCGCGCTCTACGCGAATCGCAAAGTTGCCTAAACTTCACAAGCTCCGCGAACGGAGCGTAGTTCAACGCCCAGGCTTATTCGAGAAACCCCTGTGCTTGTGAGGCAAATCCATACAAACTCTCATACCGTATCCTACTGTGTAAGTGCGAGCAACGTGTAAAAGGCCCTAGTTGAATCCTAACTAAAGTTTGTTCATGCGAGAACATCAACTGTTGCATACCTCTCTCAGTTGGGTCACGTGGTTGGGGAACATGGCGGCTGGTTAAAGTCAGTCAGAAGAACCTCCATGTGGCGGCGAATCCGATGTAGATGGCGAGCCACAGTGAATTAACTACAATCAAAGACAACGAGCTATCGAGCGTTTTGGACATCCGGGCAGACCCACTAGTTTTCTAATTTCACCCCCCACGGTAAGGTAGCGAATGGGCAGGGATGCCGGATCCTCCGCTGCCGTGAGAAGCACCTCCGCCTCCCTGGGGTGTTGGAGTCGGGTGGCAGTTTCGCTGACCAGGACTCGGGCAGCCTCTCTAAGAACATACGGTAGATGGAGAAGCGCTCCATCCGATCCGAGTGGGGCTGCCAGTACACATGTAAGGGGTGAAACGGGGAAAAGTAACTTTGGCAATAATGAGCATTTTGAAAGAGGACATGCGGGGGTAATAAGTTCTGCCTCAGAGGCTTCTCAGCAGAGATACGGCCTCAGTATCAGTAAACAAGCAAAGGAGGGGTGGATGGAGAGGGATTCTCTCCTTCGAGCTTCACCTTTCAATGCCCAGTGCCACACAGGTCCAGGGGTAAGGGGGGCCGGAGATATCACATCTGATCAGGCTAATACTGGAGAGTTGAAAGCTCTTGGGGATACGGTGGCTCCAATAGGCACCGATATTGAAAAACCTTTTTCACCAGAAAGGAGCAGGTACCAGCTTCGTTTTGCCCCAGATAAGAAGGGGACAGGTGGAGAGAAAGCACAAAAGACACCTACAGGTGCAACCCCCGGAACTCCCATTTAGGAAACCTGCAAAAACAGTCAAAGTAAAGAATTGTCGAGCTAGGGAATCGCGTTCCCTCCCAATACCACCTCCTTCCCATAGGTCTTATTTTAAAATCATGGAACAGGTGGCAGCGTCGGACGTAGCTGACAAAGACACTGGGAGCACAATAACTGGGACAGAAAATTTGATATCTCAGTCAAATCAGGGAGATTCATTGAGGCTTGAGAACCGTTTCTCTCCCCTTGCAGAGAATGAGGACAGTTCCCCTGGCACGTTAGAGGCTCCTGCGGCCCTCCTCTCCATTGCTAAAAATGGTGGACCATCTGAAAATGCTGAAAGCAATGGAGGAAATGGAATATCCTCGAGAGACGTTGATAATCTCGGGCTCAGAGGTAGCTCACAGGAGGCGCCTCCCTCAGGGACCCAGATTTAATTTACAGCCTGAAACATGATATTTTGCTCAAGTTCGAAACCTCAGAAAACAATCAGAAGAGCATCCAGGAGAAATGCGGGACATTTGAACAAAAATTGATGGAATAGCTCTGCGTACGGGGGTTTTGGAAGATGAGGTGAAGGCCCTAAGGGAGGCTACCACTGTAAACGCAAGAGAAATAGAGAGGCTTAAACAAGGAAACAATTCACTGCAGGAGGATATGGAAAGACTTGAGCTTTGGATATTGCTGAGTGCTGAGAATGCAGAAGGTCCAGACATCAAAGGCTATGTGTGTAAGCTATTGGGGGAACTGTTTCGAGACAGAACTGATATTGATTGGGAGAGAGAGCCCCAAAGAGTACATAGAGATCCCTACAAGTAACATCCAGGGAGGAAAGCAGCTAGGAAGGTATTAATATACTTTCTGTCCTTCTCAATCAAAGAATTGGTTCTAAGCCGGGCCTTGAAAGATCGGTCGCTGACATTTGGGTATTGTACCTATCAGATAAGTTCTGATATGGGCTAGAGAACAGCACAGAGGCAATGGGCTTTAGGTACAAAAACGAATGAATTGCGCTCTAGAGGAGCCCAGGTTCACAAGAAATCCCCTGCCATGCTGAAGATTATGTGGCAAAACAAAATGTATAATATACGGGATCCAGATGAGGCGGATTCTCTATTGAAGAGAATAGAAGGCACAGAGTAGTGATTGCCTTATAGTCTTCCATAATTCTTTATAGGTGGACAGGATGAATTTAGAGGCTAAGGAAAATGTCGTTGACACTTGGGCTGCCGAACCGTCCTGAGTAGAGTACACAGTGACAACACATCAAAAGAAAGTTAACAAACTAACTGTTGTCACTAAAGTATTGGTGGTGCAGGTAAAAGACGCAGAGGGCTGCGTATGCCCCAACAATTTGTGCTGTGTGGGGTTCCGGGGGGAGCAAGGGTACCACAAAGAGGGGTTTTTGTTAGAGTGCCTGCGGTCCATCATGCCAGAGGGTTCCCTGTCCCCATGTTTCATTATTGAGAGGGCGCACAGGGCACTAGTGAAGAAGCCCCCTCTGGGCACCTGGCTGGGTATTACTAAGATGTTGAATTACTTGGATAAAGATGGTATCCTCAAATTCAAGATAAACTTACTCATGATTTGAACACAATTGTGATTTTCCCGTATTACACCAGGATCATTCAACAACAGCATCAACCTACTACGAGAGTTGAATATTTTATATATGATATTATAGCTGGCATGGATACGGTTTGTTTACAAGTAACAGTCTCTATTCTTTGATACACCTGAAGCAGTCTTTGCCTGGACAGATGAGAGATATGCCTGCCGCCATACACGTCGCTGCCTCTGGAGTCCGACTCCTACCGGGGTGACAGACCGAATCCTGCTGAGAAATCCCCTTCAAAACGTCGACACCGATCCTGCTCCAACTGGCAATCTCAGAATCAAGAAGAAGATCCTTAGCACAGCACTTGAGTCATGGCTGATGGCTTGGCTACTGTTCAGTTATAACTTCAACCTGTGCCCTTGCTGCTTGACTTTTTAGACTTTATCTGACTCTTCAGGTCTTACTGCTGCCCTGAGAATGAGTTCCTCAGGCTTCCAAGGACACATGTTTTGGGGGGTTCATAGTATTTGGATCCGTTGTCGTTGAATCCCCCTGGGCTCCCACTGGGGTCTGGGTAGAGGACCTGCCACAACAGATATTTCTGGTTTGTTGAGATATTGGGGTGGGGGGTGGTCTTACTGATATTCAGAGTTTGATGTTGTGTTCTAAATTGGCATAGACATAGGCACACTATGAACCTCAGACACTCTGACTTTGCGTGGTTCCCTCCCTAAATATAGATGGTCACACATGACCTTGATGTTCGGATCATGGGGAGGTCTGTCTCATGATGTGGAATGTCAGGGGCATCCTTGATAAGGCTAAACATGGGGCAATCCTAAGGCTGCTAAAAGGATTGGGACAGACATATTGCTGTTACAAGAGACTCTTATGATGGCATCGAGGGCACCCTGCCTTGCACATTTTGGGTTTGATCAGATATTCCACTCAAGGTTCATCAGGGGCTCACAAGGTATGGCAATTCCTATGCACCGCAGGGTTCACTATAGGCCCACCAGAGTGTGGACTGATTTGGTGGGAGGTACACCCTAGCGATGGGATGCTTCATGGAGAACTAATGACTTTGGGTAGCGCTGACGCCCCCACTCTCCATTGGGTCAGGCATTCACAGATATTCTTACACCTCTGGGGTGAGCTACCGGAGGTATCATTCATTGTGGGAGGGAATTGGAATGATGTGAGTGTGCCCGAAGAGGATAGATAGCGCACAACTGGGCAGACTTTGGGCCCTGGTGAATGTGAGCTGCGCCTTCTCACATCCTCTCTGGGGTGGAAAAATGCATAGCAGGCAGATCACCCAGCAGATGCTGGCTATACCTTGTTCACAGTTGTTTGTGGATCCTTCTCCAGGCTCTATTACCTCTTTCTTCCCAGCCCAGACATTCACAGCGTCTCAGCTGTCATGATTTTGCCATGAGGGTTGTCAGACCATTTGCCTGTGGCCCTTAGTTTGCAATTTTCGTCCTCATCAGTCCCCGTTCCAGTGGCGAATGTCACAGTGACAATTCCCTGCTCTACCGGTCAGTTGCTGAATTCCTCTCTATCAATGTAGACACAGCTTCTTCCAGGATGGTCCTGTTGGAGGCTCTTAAACCGACACTGCGATGGTAAATATTACTTTTTGCACAGGGGAGTGGAGATGCAAAATGGGAATGATAGTGGAGCAGGAGGCTCAGATGCAGGAAATTAGGATCGACTTCCAGGGTTACACCAACTTTGTTTTACTAGTCTAACTGGGATCCTGCTAATCAGGACTCCAGTCAATGTGCTTCCTACCTAAATGTGTCATGGTATGTAATTCTGTACATCCACAATTGGCTATTAGTGTACCCCTATAAGTCCCTACTATATGGTACTGAGGTACCCAGGGCATGGATATACCAGGGGTCTTCCATGGGCTGCAGCATGTATTGTGCCACCCATGAGAGACCACTCAAACTGAGACTACAGGCCTGCATTTACAGCCTGTGTAAGCTGCTGCTAGCACCACTTATGACAGATATATGTTTTCTTATATCTGAGGTCACTACTCTTAAAACCTTTTGGTGACCCCTAAGGCAGGTGTTTCAATAAAGGGTGTTGGGTTGTTGCATGAGCAGGGCACCCCTACAGACTCCAGAGTTGTTCCTCCTGGTTTGTAGGTGTGGTCAGCCATTTTGATACATATAGTGGCCATCCGTCATTTTGCGATGGCTAACAATACAGTGGCTGTGCCGAACCTGGGCATGTTTGGTTTCAATCATGTTGGAATCATACATCAACACTATTACCAGTGATGGAGGTATGATTCCATGCACTTGGGGGCTCCTCCAGGAAGCTCCCTGGACTCCTGGTAATAGCTTTCCAGGGTATGCTAGCAAGCTAGTGCTGCTGGCACCCCAGATACAATTCTGCTTGCCAGCTGCTGAGCTGAGCTCAAGCAGGGGAAGGTAGAACGATAGGTTTACTGTCACTGGGAGGTGTGATCATATCCCAAACAGGACTTGGTGTATTGGACTAGGGTGGGGGTGCTTGCCGGCACCAGACTGCTTTGAGGGACACATTTGGTGCCCTCCATGCATACTCCAGTTGGAGCCAGTTCTGGGAACACTTGGATCCGGCTCTGGTGTGAAACTCGACAAAGGACATGATACTATCCTCCCTCCTTTCCTAGGGTATAAAAGGGTGTACCTGTAGGTGGCTCATCAGACATGTCATGGGACATGACTCAAGCCTGAAGCCCCGTCACTCTTCGACCATCTGGACACCTGGACTTCATCAAGAAAGACTCCTGCTGCTCCTGGTCTCGCTGTACTGCAAGTCTTCTTTGTTGTCCGTGTCTATGCTTCTTCAAGGATTTTTAACAGACCTGTGGGCAACAAGGACACCTGAAACAATCTCCCTTGGACTGAAGGAGTCACTCCCCTGTATCTGCAGGCACTGCAAGGAAGCTGACTGGTCTGCTGCTCCTGACGTCCCACGGACTTCAAAAGGCTCAACAACACAGGTGGTGGTTCTGCAGCTCTGATACTGGGACCGAACCCCTCAGTACCGCATCGACTTGCTATTGCCAAGGCTTGTTAGCCCTAAACTCCAGAGATCTTTGGGCTACGAGAAGCTCCAGCCTCCAGCATCTCTTCCTGCCAAGATCAGCATTCTCACCCCATCCTATGCACCTTGGGCCTTCATCTTTGGTGAGATGCTCAAGGCCCTCTTGCAACTCCTATGCTGTTTGCCTGTGGGTCCTCTTGAGTGTCTTCTTCTGCTTCAGTGCACTTCCCTGCTTGCGTTGGGCTTGCTTGGGGCTTGCTCTGACTCTCCTTCTTGTGGTGAGTTCCTTGGACCTTGCTGGTCCAAACGTTGCTCCTTGTTTTTTTTCCACGCATGTTGTAGTTTCTAAGTTTTGTTGGTGCTACCCCTGGACACCAACCTTCTAGTTCTCGACTTCCAATGTGGGACAACACGTGCATGGCTCCTGGTCTTCCTCAGCATTGCCTTGTCCTCATAGCTGCAGCAGCAAGGTCACTGTCAACTCCTTTGAACCGTTCGTCATCGGTGGGCATTGCTCTTCCATGCCTCCTGGCCAGCTCCGAGTGGCATAGACTCTGCCCCCTCTGCTTGAAGGTTCTTCTGTTTAAGAATCCACCTTTGGATTCCAACGAACTCTTGCACAGTCTTTGACAGCAGCATCTTTACTGAACTCCTCCATTGTGGTCTACGGTGGTTTCTTAAGTCACTTTGCACCTATGCACCCGGCTTTCCTGGTATCCTGGATCCTGGTGACTCTCCAACCTTCTGTCTTCCACAGGGTTTCTCCAGGGTCCACTGGGAAAGGTCATTCTATCTCAAAACCGCAACTGCAACTTTCCAGTTGTCTTTAATGGAGCATGGTGCTATGTTTCCACTCTGCACAGAGGCTCCATGGGGATCCTGGGTACTTACCTTGAGTAATTCCATGTGTTCTCAGCTCTTGTGAGTCTCCTGGTCCAAGTCCCAACTTCAGTCGAAGTTTGCATTCCATGTTTTTAGTAGATGATTTGGTCTCCCCCTGGAGACCACTGTGTATTGTTCTTATTTACCTATTTGCAATTGAAGAATTGTTGAGTATTTGTGTTGATATCTCTGGGTAGTAGATATATTAATGTGTTAGTGAGTGTTGTGTAATAAATACACATATTTTTAGAAAGACACTGTGTGGTTTTTCGTTTAATCTACACTACATGATTAGATCTGGTGAAACAAGCTGCTTAACACTCCTTCAAGATAAGCCTGAAAGCTGCTCTCCACAGCTAACACTTAGAAAGCTTTCTGAGGTTGTCTAAGTTTAGCTATCCATTTAGTCCTCAACTGTCTCAAAAGTTTAACACTGTCACCTCCCCTTGTGTGGTCACATGCAGTGGAAATACCATGGAATTTTAGTAAGGGTATAGCTGCTGAGCCATTATTTTCATTAAAGTGCACAGCTAATGGATAATTTTTGTTAGAATTCCGGATGGTCCTAATATGTTTCTGGATTCTCTCCTTTAACGGACAAATGGTGCTGCCAACATATATTTGTTTGCAAACACACCAAATTCAATATACTACAAATTTTGTATTGCAGTTTATATATGTGTTTATAGTGTGTTTGAGAGTGGTATTATATTGGAAGTCCTTGATTTTGTCCAGATTATACGGGCACATATTACAGTGTACACACTTAAAAGAAACTTGGTTTGTGGGGGTAACTAGTCAGGTCCTGATTTAGTCCTTTTAGCATTGGAAAAACTGGGACAAAGTCTGTTTCTCAGACTAGTACCTCCTATGTAAATAAACTTGGGTTTGGTGGTAATACATTTACTCATTTCTAAGTCCATCTGTAGGATATGCCAATGTTTGCGTACAAAGTTGTAAAAAATATGACTCTGTGTATGAAAGGGTGTAATTATAGAAACTCTGTCATCACTGGCAGTAACCCCGTTCCTATCCTCTAGTGATTGTCTGCAATCAATCCTCAAAATCTTGTGTTTCGCTGCAGATATCACACTCGGTGGATAACCCCTATCCAAAAATCTCCTCTCAGCTTTTTCAATCTCAGAGTGGAAAACAGTATCATCACTGCAATTACGCCGTATTCTCATCATCACACCAAAGGGAATGAAGAAGACCTGGGACCTAGGATGTGATGATTGGGGTATGCAGAAAAGAGATACATGCAGTGTTTTTCCCATAGAAAGACGATAATATAGTATCCTACTTAAAGTCTGAGTTCCAAAAATACAAATTCTGTAGGATTTTGTTCATATGTAAATACAATATTACACTGGTTGTTATTTAAAACATTGCAGAATTCTTCCAATAAGGTTTGGCCACCTGTCCAAATCATCAACACATCGTCGATATATCGACCCCAATATACCCCATAGTTCATTAGATCTTCTGGACAATTTCTCTAAATGTAAGTCTTTTCCAACCACCCCATAAAAAAAGGCAAATGAAGGATAAAATTTGGACCCCATGGCTACGCCTTGACATTGGCCAAACCAACTGCCATTGTGCAGGAAAACATTGTTGTCCAATACCAATCTAATCATTTCATCTAACATTTGTGTGTGTGTTCCCATAAAGTGGCGTCACGGGATGAGAGAAAGTGTTGGCTAGCTGTTATGCCCTCTTCCTTAGGTATAGGTGTATATAGTAATGAAATATACAACGTAACTAAAAAACACTCCTTTGACCAGCTAAAATCAGTGAGTTGGTTTAGAAAATGCTTAGTGTTGCGAATGTAGGAAGGGAGATTGCCAACTAGGGGCTGTAAGAATATATCTATATATTCAGGAATAGGCTCTGTCGGGGAACCAATCCCTGATATGATTTACCTTCCGGGGAAATAAACATATGCTGTGGTATCAGCCAATTGTATGTCCAGTTCCTGAATGTAATCTGTAGTGTCCATAACTACTACATTTCCCCCTTAGTCCGCTTCCCTGATGGTAACCTCTGATCATGTAGATAACTTGGCCAAAACATGTTTTTCTACCTTGGATAGATTGTTCCTGTAAATGTCCCTCTGTCCGACAGTTTTATCTTCCCAATCAAAGAGTTCTTTAGTAACCAGTCTATAAAAGATCTCAATAGCACTATAATTCTGGGAGATAGGTGAAGAGGTCGATCTAGGACTCAGACCACTGTCAGTACTCAAGTTGGTCGAATTCCCCAATTCAGAGAGAATATTAGAAATAGGGGTTGTTGAAGATTGGTCATCATCAAGGGACAGCAGCAATTGTAGGTCCTGAATATCCTGTATAGTCCTATCAGATTATGTATGTGCTGCAGATGGAATAAATGTTTTGGGATGCAAAGTCAAAAACATTTTAAGTTTAAGTACAAACTTGAAGAGATCTATATGCATCTCATTAAACTGGTTTGGAAACAGGACAAAAACCCAGACCTGATAGCAAATGTATTTGTGCAGTGTCCAGTGCAATACTCGAACGATTAACAATTGATATAGCATCAGGCTGGTCACTTGTGTTAAAATTACATATGGTAGTATCAATGTTAGTGGCTTGACTGTCTGATGCCACTCGTTTCTCGACCTGGTTGCGACCCCTTCTCTTTTTGTGTCCTGTAGATCTGTTCTCTTGCTCTTGTTTTTTTGTGTTTGTGCGTTTGTTGAAATTTGCCTTTGTGCCTTTGCGGTACCTTTCTACCCCCATTAAAAAAGCTGAGGAAGTATTTAGATGGGAACTGCCTGTAGCATTGGCACTTGTGCTGGGTCCTTCGCTTACCTCAATGCATATGCTAGAGGTATCTGATTCACTATTCGAGGTCCCACTAACAAGGTCACCTTGAATAGTTTTTTCTGTGGGTTGAATAGTCTGGATATTATCAATTTACGTGCAAACGTAAAAATCCTACAACTCTTATAGTCACCATCATCTTGTCTTAATTTGCGAGGTTTTCTCTCCTTTAAGTAAACTTGAGGTTTATTAAGGACTGTTGGAAATGGTCCTTTTTGCAGGGTCATCCCTAAGCTTTTTGCTTTCCTCCTGGATTTTTCCTAACCTGTTTTTGTTGGCTTTATGACTCTGGGCACTTTACCACTGCTGATCAGTGCAAAAGTGCATATGCTCTCCCTATGTAAATATGATATGTGAATTGGTATATCCATGATTGACTTATTTGGTTTAGCTGTTAGTCCCTAGTAGTGTGGCCTGTGTGTGCCCAGGGCTGGTGACTCAAATGCTGCTGGTGGGCCTGCAGCGCTGGTTTGCGCCACCCACAGAAGCAGCTTGTAAAGTGTACCTCAGACCTGCCACTGCAGTGTCTGTGTGCAGTCCAGAACTGCCATCTTGGCTGTGAAGTGCCCACACTTCCCAGCCCCTGAACCTTCCCTTGGCATCATGTGAGTCACCCCTATGGTAGGGTGCATTGTATGTGTAAGGCAGGACATGCCCTGATGTGTGTAGCATGTCCTGGTAGTGAATTACACCCAATTTCGTTTTTCACTACTGTAAGGCTACCTGTTCTCCACAGGCCAGAATGGGCAGTTTGACTATTGCATTCTATAGTCCTAACTGACCCAAAGAACATGGTAGAAAAACGAATTTAGTATGCCTGAGCTCAGAATATTAAAATACATCTTTTAGTGAAGTTTATTTTTATATTCTGTGTTTGAAAATACCACTTTTAGAAAGTAGGTATTTTCTTGCCTAAGCCTTCCAGTGTGCTCTGCTGTTATGTGTATTGCCTGTCTGGTTCTGGAGTGACAGGGCTGGGGAATTCCAGGAGACAAAGTGAGGTGTCCCAGTGGTGAATAGAGAGATCTGCATCTAGATGGGTGGGAGGAGTTGCACCTGGGACCTGAAGAGGGCTGTGCCTTCCCTCCACAATGCTGGCTCCACCTCCTGTGGTGTGTCTGATGGCAGACCCCCTCTTTCTGAAAGGAAGGATGCAGCCTGGTAAACAAAGTGCTCCAGGACTGGGCAGAACTGCTTCTGGCTGGGTTCAGTAACTTGTTGCTTCTGAGAACAAAGACTTTTGGGGTGTAAATATCTGTGCTAAAACCCCTGCAATTTGTATTGCTCCTGGACAACAACAAGAACCTCTGTCCGTGTAACTGAAGGAATCTGCAAGAGGTGACTGCCCTTGTGCTTGTGCTGTTTTTGGACTGGCCTGCAGTGGTTACTACCATACTTGGAAGAAGAGGAAAAGGACTTTGAAGGAACTTTTATTGTATCTTGCTACAGCAATCACCCAAGGGTTAGAAGAGAGCTAGCCTCCTGCTGGAGTCTCAGGCACATCAGACTCCACCACCAGCCTCCCACGTATGAAAAATCATCGCGCTGCTGCCGCTGAGTGCTTGCTACCGGAGATCATCGCATCACATGTTTGCGGGCTGCCAAATGCTTACTGACCTCAAGATTATCGCATCACCTGTTTGCGGGCTGCCAAAGGTTCGCTAACCAGAGATCATCGCATCACATGTTTGCAGGCTGCCAAATGCTTGCTGACCTCAAGATTATCGCATCACCTGTTTGCGGGCTGCCAAAGGTTTGCTAACCAGAGATCGTCGCATCGAGTTCAGCGCTTCATGACATCGCAGCACAGACACCGAGCGTCCGCCATTTTCATCGCATTGCATCAGGATCGTCGCTCCCTCGCGGAGCGCCATTTATTTTCATCGCAACAAGATTGCACACACAACAGGCTCGGCGCATCATCCTCCCTTCGCGGCAACGATTTCAACGCATCGCCTGCTTAGCGTGTAGAAGTTTGTCGCTTTGTCCTGCACACAGATCAGCCCATCATCCTCCCTTGCGGCAAGGATTCAACGCATCGCTGGTCACGCGTGAGGAAAATCATCGCTACAACTCCTTAGCGACATTTTGGTTGCTTTGCTACAGAATCCAGGTATTTTGTGAGTAAAAGGGTCGCAGAGACCACTGCCTTGAACTGAACTCCTCTTTGCACACTTTGAACTATTTTTGCAGCATTTTGAGAGTAACCCTATTTTCATAGTATTGTGGATTTTTACTGTTATTGGTCTGCGTTAAGTCTATATATAAAGATACTTATTTTTAAAACTACTTGTGTAGTGTCCCTTTGTAGTGTTCCTCACTGTGTTACTGGGTATGGTCATAAATGCTTCACACACTGCCTCTGAGATAAGCCTAGCTGCTCATGCTACGTTACCATAGGGTTGAGCAGGGATTATCAAAGGGTGTAGCCCGCTTACTCTGACTTAGGATGAAGGGTCCCTACTTGGACAGTGGCCAGCCATTGCCAACTAGAGACCCCCATTTCTAACAAGGACCTCTTCTAGAATTTTATAGTTCTTTTGTGTTGCCTCAGGCAAGTTTAACTTCATGATCTCTTGCTCGAAGCTTTCTATTTTCTAGAGAATACAAGCTCTCCTTACTGTATGTTTTGTTAAAATGGACATCATACTATAGGAGGAAATATGTAATAGATCCTCCAACTCTAGTAAAAGATCTTCACCCAGATCATCAAAAGAACGGAATATATTATTTCCTCATTCCTCTGGGTACCTGTTCCACCTCAAGATATTTATTCAGGATGGTGGCATCCCACCAGCATTAGGCTTCTTGTTTACGAAGTCTCTTCAAAAGTATACATTTGGATTTAAGTCCTTCCCTATTGTCTTTATTTGCAGGGATCCTATCTTAGTTTTTCCCTGGAAAAGTTCCTCCAAGAGTTGGTTTCTATCATCTCTAAAGCTGGCCATCTAGACTTAGTGTGTAAGATCAAGAGTTAACAATGTCTTATTAGGGTTTCAGAAAAATCTAAATAAGAGTATAATCCTTACTCGTCACAGTGCTTAGCAAACCACAACAAATACAAAAAAAATATGAAGGTGACAGTGGCCTGTAGGAAATGCTAGCACATACACAATATTCAGGAAATGAATTATGAATCTGACAAAGATGGTCCTTTTTCCAGAGTCTGGTGTCTAGGGCAGGGCGGCATGGGCCATGGACTCGACACATGCAGTTGACGGGTCTCATTTCCTGTGGGTCTATATTTCCCCTGATCCGACGGTCTTATGGTCCAATAATATTGGCCCTCTGTTGACCAGGGTTCGGGAGGAAGTTCAGGCGTGGGCCGCATTTCCCCTGTCATTGCTGGGATGGTCGGCCATCTTTAAGATGGTGTCTCTGCCATGAGAGTTATATCTGCTCCAAAACTACCTCTTCAACATTCCAAGATTGTGGTTCCGACAAATCAATTCTTTCATCACTTAATTCCTATGGTGGAAAGGACCTATCCGAGTGGCTCTATGAACTTGCGTTCAATCCACCTTTACTGGGGGGATCACTGCTGCTCATAATCATATTGTGCTACATCTCACCTTCCTATTATTATTGATTGGTGGTATAGTGAGCAGGCAGATCTGGCCTCAGCTGAAGAGAGATAAGCGGTGGGTGACCGGACGGTTCTGATTTCCTCTATATCTACAGAGGGGAGGAACATCTTCTTCTGGCAGCCAGGGTGGCCATTCAGATATGGAGGCAGACATTTTGGTAGCTGGGCTAGTGGGGATTACTGACATTAGAGACCCCATTGTGGCACAGGAACTTCCTATGGCAGGTGTCCACACTACCGGTGTTCCGGGACTGGGACCTTATTGACCTTTCCACATTGGGGGATATTATGAGGGGGGCAGTACTGAAATCCTTCCAACAATTACAAGACAAATACTAACTCCACCGCTGTCAATTTCAGAAATACCTACAGTCCTACAGGCTCGACTTCCATATATTCAGAACCTACAGGAATTGCCGGATTTAATCCAGTAGAGGTCAGGCTGTTGATAGGTTATTTGGGTGCCCACAAGTTCAGTCAAATATATCATACTATGGTTACACATAGCCCCAACACATTGACAGTATTACGTAAGACTTATTTTTGTTTCTTTTTCCAGTTAACTTGGCATTTATGTGCAGGGTTTGCGTAGGGTGAATTCTATTGTTGTACCATGTTGTCCTGTTGTACCGAATCCACCTGTGAAATTGTTCCAAATTCCATGTGAAGCTGAATGGTTGCTTTAATCAACTTATGTCAGGCATTTTTCTCAATTCCATTGCAAAAGGATAGTTAGTATCTCTTTGCTTTCCATTTCGGCAGTCGTGTTTTTGCATTGTGCGTCCCAGTGCTAGCAGACAGATGACCAGAGGGAAAGGACTAGATGGTGGAAAAAATGCCAGGTTTTGATCAATTTTCTAAATGCCCAGTGATATTGTGTGCTCCGGGCAGCAAGTGGAGTGGAGTTCCATACGAAGGGGCCATGGCCTTGAAAGAGCGCCCCCCTGATCAATGCCTGCGTACACGAGGAGTACACGCTAGATGCAGGTCAGCGGAGTGCAGGGCTCGCGATGAAGCATATGGTTTACAGAGCCCCTGTAGAATTTGTGGACACTGGCCATGTAAAATCTTGTGGGTGGTACAGAGAGTTTTTAACTGGACTCTCTGTTCAATTGGCAGCCAATGGAGATGGCAGAGAAGATTAGAGGTGTGACAGTACTTTGGTAGGGCAAAAAGGATGCATGCTGCCACATTCTGTGCCCACTGAAGTCTTTTAATGACAGTTTTATTCACGCCAAGTAGGAGCCTATTACAATAATCTAGGCGCAACTGAACTACAGATTGAACAATTATTTGGCGGGTGGATGCATCAAAGAACCCCAGCATTGGTTTTAGGCCACGTAAGAGGCCAAAGAATGTCCCTGCTACTTTTTTAGCGTGAAGCTCAAATAAGAGGGCATTGTCCATCAGGACCCCTAGGTTCTTCACTGCAATTTTCGGTTTGGAAGGGGTACCCAGAGCCGTGGGCCACCATTAGTAATCATATTTTTGGGTATCACTGCCGACCAAGAGCACCTCAGCCTTAGAGGAGTTAAGTTGTAGGTAGTTGTCCGCCATCCAATCCGAAATGGGCAGGACATCTTCACGGAATTTCAGTTAGTCTTGATCAGGGTTGTTGGAGAAGGTAAATAACAACTGAGTATCATCAGCATAAGATACCATATTGATGTTCCGTGCTTTGCCAGGAGGGCTAGAGGGCGGACATGCACATTAAACGTGGGGTTCAAAGCAGAGCCCTGGGGGACCCCACAGCTGAGGGGGTAGATGCTGGACAGGGAGGGAGGGGCATAGACCTGAAAGGAGCGCTTGGATAGAAAGGACTCAAATCAGGCCAGGGCCTTGCCTTTGACCCCGATCTCCCCTAGCCGTGGAAGCAGAATCTTATGGGAGACCATTTCGAAGGCCGCACTGAGATCAAGTAAAATCAGTGCCAAAGTGTTGCCCTTGTCTAGCTTGGCCCACAGCTGCTCTGTCACTGCCAAGAGAGCAGATTCAACACTGTGTCTGGGCCGAAAACCATTTTGTGATCCGTCTAGAATCGCATTAGTTTCTAAATATGGGTAATGTTAACATAGGACTCCATAATCTTAGCCAGATATGGGAGCAAAGAGATTTGCCGGACATTCTCCGGCAGAGACGTGTCTAATGTGGGCTTTTTCAGCAGAGGAATTATTCGAGTTTTCGGGCAAGATGGCCGCGGACGGGCTGTAGAGAGCAGTCGCCTAAATCCCTCTCCTGAACGGACTTTGAATGATGCCCTAAATTGGGATGAAGTTACCCCCCGTGAAGCTGGAAAGGTGGGCCGCTTACGGCAAGGAGGCTCAAAGGTGGTTTTTTACAATACCTGAATACTGGTTTAGCCTCGAACGCTCACTAAGCCTCAACTTGAGGCCCCTTTACTATCTTATCACTGGATTATCGCTACCGCTACCGCACAAGATGCCCGTACGCCCGCAGCAGCAGGAGGAAACTGGCAGTACTTCAAAAGACTCCAACCGTGGGGCAAAAGGGAGCAACAAGGCTGTGCCCACGGGAGGCACTCTAAAACCCCCCCCTCTCAACAAGAAACTGATCCCTCCATCAACCCGAGGAAAAAAAACAACAGAGAAGAGAATCGACGCACAAAGTAACTCAACCTCCGCTATCACAGAAGATGGAACGCCTCGTCAGAACAAACTACGAACCTCGAGCGAGACAAAAGGTGCCGGGGTAAGAGCGCTTATCTTAAAAGATGCGGTTCTTCGTCAATCCACCCTGGCTGAGTTGTTCTCCAGCGGCTCTGTAGCAAGTACACTTTCGGAGAGGCCGGACGCTTCCCAACCCCGCGAGGACGCCAACAACGCTGACAACGTGGTTGCCAAGCAACATGCAGCCCCACTAGTGAGCCAGTCGGAGAAGGCGCCCGCTCGGCCAAGCACGGAGGAAGCGGAGCAGTGCGGAGAAAGTGAGCAATTGAGGCAGGTGAGGTCCAGGGCTGCAACAAAGCAATGCGAGGGGGGAGCAGAGATGGAGGAGTCTATTAAGAACAGTGGAAACACGGATATGATGGACGCTCTGCTGCAGGTGGAAGCAGGGATGGCTGGTTCCTATCTGACAACGCCTTATGAGGGGGGGGTGAGAGAGCCCTTCAAAATCATCATCTTATAGATGCCCGCCCTAAAAACTTAGATAACAGGGGGGCAGGCTCCCCAGAGGGGGATCGCTTCTTCTCGTTGAATGAAGACTCCGAGTCAACTGGGTCCAGCGAAGCTAGCTTATGTGGGGGCTCTGACACCGAATCCTCCACGTCCGATGGGAAAAGTACTCAGAAAAAGCTGATTAAGCTAGGACGACAGAATTCCCCGATGAGCGCGAGCAAAAAACTAGTATGGGATTATTCGGCATTAGTTTCTAAATATTTGATCAGGGTAATGTTAACATAGGACTCCATGATCTTAGCCAGATATGGGAGCAAAGAGATTTGCCGGACATTCTCCGGCAGAGACGTGTCTAATGTGGGCTTTTTCAGCAGAGGAATTACCTTAACATGCTTCCATCATTTAGGGATCTCTGCCATCAGGAGTGATCTATTGATCAGTTCTCTGCCCTCGATCATGAGACAGTCATAGAATTTCCTAAAGATGTCGGGTTTTATAGGGTCATCAGGAGAGCATGATTTGACCTTAGCTGCCAGAACATCCAGGTCTTTAAGAGACATGGGTGGCAGACCCTGTAGAGAATGAGAATAGACTGTCGAAGTAGAGATTGCTAAAGATTTGGAGGCTCCCAGCCTCATGTCAAGTGCATTGTAAATGCATTCCTCCTTACTGATAAAATACCTCGCCAATAATTCGCATTGCGTGTTAGAGGATATGGTATTATTAATTCCTGCCGAGGGTTTTATCATATCCTTCATAAGGGAAAACATAGTTTTAGAGGGGTTGGGGCTTGACAAGATCAGGTTGGCGTAGAACAAGGCTTTGGTCTTTTGAACTAGTTTGTGGTAGGCTTTAATTGCATTCCTATAGATATTTTTTGCAGTAACAATTGCAATTGCAATTGCAAATGCATTATAAATAGATTGTGGTGTAATTCTGCAATAAAATTAGTTAGGAAATTTAAACTTATAGATGTGATAATAGAGACTCTAATGATTATAAAAATTAGGAAATTATTTTAGTAAAATGTTTATAGAATAATTAACATCTATGCATCTTGAAAATTGTGGCAGCAGGCCATAGCTAACGTTAAACAACTTTTGTGTAATATTTCCTCTTATTATGCAATTATGATTTGATGGTTATCTTTGACAACAATTAAGTTTAATTCATTTAAAGCTGATGTATGCATTTTAGGCTGCAATTTTCCCTTTGCAAGCATAATAATTAATTGACATTTCTACAAACGTTTCTTTACTTTTTCTGTATATGTTTCATCTCAAGGCTTTAAGGACATTCTTTCAAAGATTCACATACAAATGGTTCGGTGGGAAAGTCAAGACTGTTACATTGTATATTTCTTACCGTTGACAAACCTGTGAGGCCTGCAAAGCCAAGTGGTTCACATGAAATGCTTGGGAATGAATGCAGGAGTAACTAAATTGTCTCTGGTAACTACATGCATAAACTAATCATGTGTTGAACTGACTAGTGGAGTGACACCTCATCATTAAAGTGTCAGAAGGACTATAGAAGAAGATACGCAAAAGGAGGTGCAGGACCATTATTTTCTTTTCCTCTCACTGCGAGAATGCACCCATCGCAAATTTCTTTGAGGCACAACTTATCGTACTTTGATTTTATTCTTCAACGCAACAAAATTATTTTTACCTATCTTGGACTGCCTTTTTGCTGATGTTATTGTCTTCACAGACTTTGATTTGGAATCCTTCTTTGTCAAACTAATTGATTTTGCTTTATTTCCCCTTTTTGCCCATGCTTATGGACTCACTCTTACAGGAATTTATAACAATTCGTTTTTACCCCTTTGCTTTAAATCTTTAAATGCTATTAAAATGGACCAAACTATCCTTCTGCTTTTAATGGTGGTAGGATTCTGTATCCTCATATCTGATATTGTTTTCAAACCATCCTCTTTGGATTTGAACTTCTGACTAAATCCATAGTCGTGCACTACATGCTTTAATATTCTTGACTGAGATGCTTACGAAATTGCCTATTTGTATCGATTTTGGAACATTAATACAATACCAAATTATCTAAATTGCCTGAGTCTATTGGTGTGTTGTCTACCCATACCCAAGGGTTGAATGCTAACATACCCTGGAACAGTCTCAACCACTGAATCACTCCTGACACACTCCACTTTGAAGTTATATATACTGTGATGTGTAACTGTGAATTGTCCTGAATCTAAAGACATCATCACCAGCATTTATATAGTGAATATATAACCCTCGCAAATTATGCAAGTGTTTTTTCAATATTTCTGTTAGTTGTAATACCAATCTCAAATTACCATATCACAAACTCTCTTGCATTATGTCACTCTGCTTCACAGAAGCGCTACTGAATGAGCACAATCTGTCCATCCCCAACTCAGAAATGATGAGCTACAGTGATCATTCTATACTGTAGGCTTTAGCGTCACGCGCCTCATGCGTGGTGACGCTTCACAGAAAGTCTATTCAATTAAGGCGATATGCCCAAATAAGACTAGCTACAGTTAGCACTCTAGACTGTAAGCAACACGTGCGTGATGACGCGGCCGCGTCACCCGTCACGTACGTGCTGACGCACATGACTTGAGACGGCGAAGTTTTTTAAAAACAACACAGGCTCCCGCAATACGTACCAGCCTGTTCCTGAGGATACCGAAATAGGTTATACTGCGGGAGAGACCTTATCACCAAGTAAGATTGAATCAAATCGGGGCACAGTTGGCTCGCTGCATATTCCGCCGCTGTACCACTGACAATATCTGCCGTACTTATAACGTATGGCACGAGACAAGCCAAGATGTCTACGTTCTCCTCTATTTTAAAACCCCCAGCCCTCTTTTTGTTTTTTTTAGTATGTGATTTATACAGGCTCCCCCTCCCAGAACCAGATGCGAGAGCCAACAATCCGATTAGTGTAATTATCAAACACTAATCATTTCTTCATTAAGTCACAAACAAGACTATTATAATTATAATTTTCACGGCGCATATAAGCCATTCTCATACAAACTACAAAAACTGGCCCAGAATGCATTAGGGGTTTCGCTGTATTATATGTGATTGTGAGGAAGTTGTGAATACTGGCTGCTCAGCAGAGGAGACGTGGAGACGAGTGATTTTCACAGTTAGACTGATCATTTTCAAACGATTATTGCACTTTTAAAGACACGCACAAAATAGTACTCTGCACAGCAATTCTATCCCCACCAATGTATGGTGATTTGCTCCTTATACCTTTTGGCCTCAGGCAGTTACCAGGGTGTGATTGCTGTTGCTGGTGAGTATTTCAGAGTGCACTATCACTTTTTTATGTAGAATTCTAAATGGCATGCTCCTCTATATAAACTATCATACAAAGCTACCCACTAAATAAAAACTTTACAGGATTGCTAAATTTCCCCTTGTCATAGGGTGTATAGACTGAACACATGTTCAATGTGTCTTCCATCTCATCTTGAATATTTGTTTAGAAACAGGAAACACACACATTCCCTCAATAAGGAAGTGGTGTGAGACACAGACTATTGAATAACTGATAATTTGTCACAATACCTAGGAAGCACACAGAGTTCTGTTGCCTTTATGTTTAGGCACAGTGGAATATACAGATGACTGGGAAGAAGGCAGTTTGATGATGGCTATTTACTAGTTTACAATATATACAAGAGGTAGTGGTGGCATACAAGGCAGCACATCAATTCCACGCAACATAAATAGTTACATTCGTATTTGTCTGTAGATGCTCATCAATAATGGTGCCCCTCAAGGTAACAGAAAGACTACACCCCACTGCCATGGATGTCACTACAAGGAAGTTCAGCCAAACTCCCCTGTTGGATTAGACATAACAGTTGTACCACGGCACTCTCAAATTTCACATTTCTATTCATGAGTAGTAAAGCATATTTCTTTATCCAAAATCAATATAACAACTCACAGGAAAACCAGTTTAGAGTCAATTATTCAAAACTCTTATTTATTGTTTATTGATAATGTTTCACTCAAAGAGTAATAGTAATCAATAGGGTGCAAAAATATACCTAAAACATAGACTGTATCACATCATGTAAAACTGTTTACAAATTAATAGGGGTGGGCGGAATTTGCGGAATTAACTTCCGCAAATTATCGCGAGAATGCAGAAAATCTCCGCAAACACGCCGGAAATATCGCGAAGATGCGGAAGTTTTTTTGCCGCCTGTTCGCGGTATTTTTTGCGTGTTCGCGGGTCGCCAACTTACCCATGCGGTCGCTCACGGGCGCGGCCATCTTGTTTTCACTTGTCCCGCCCTCTGGCGTTGTTTACTTCCTGTTCCGGGTCGCGCAATGCATGTTCGCGGTCGATATTTCCTGTTCGCGATCGCTTTTACTTGATCGCGTTGCTTTTTGCTTGCTCAGGGAGAAAATATCGCGCGAACTTGCGCACGTGGTCGCAACGGGCGCGGCCATCTTGTTTTCCACTCTATTGCATGGTTCTGGGGCCTGATTTTCAATCCTCCCTAAATCTTTTCAATCCTTTGTTTATAGCCACTTTTTTTGGATCTTTATTACTTATTATTTCTCTAACTATTTTCCTGCCTCTATATTTTTGGTTTTTGTGTACTTTTTTTTTGTTTTTTAGCTACTTTTTCTCTTTGTATTGCCCGCTATTTATTTCCTTTACTCCTTTATTTATTTTACCTTTTCTTTCCCGCCCCGTCCCCAGAACCATGTCCAAGGGCAGGGCTGTTCGCCGGCGCAGCCAGAGCCGCGACCGCCTTCCTTGCGGAAGGCGGCGCCCACAAGGAGTGCATGCACGGGCCTTATTTGGGGAGGCGGAGTTGGCTGCACTAATTTTCTTTGTGCAGCGCCACCTCCCCTCAACCCTGGCAGCAGGTGGCAGGCCTGGGTCCGGGTACGGCCTCCGGGAGCGTCGGCAGCGGTGGGGGAAGGTGCGCCGGGCAGTGTCGCGCATCTCTGGGGTCCGGCGCACCCAGGCACAGCTGACGCACCGGTGGTCCGACATCCTGGACCGTGAGCAGGACCTGCTGGACCTGCTAGGAGTGGAGGTCCCGGGGCTTGGTGAGTACCTATTTAATTATTACAACTTTGTGTCTGTTCTTCTGCTCTATGTTATATATTGCGAATATCTTTTTTTCCTTCCAACCAGCTAGAATGTTGCTGCTTGCAATACATTCCAGGTTAATAACGTTTAAAAGTCTTCTGTGATTATGACACAGGTGCTCTTCTGCGCTACTACTAATCTTACTTGTTTGCAGCTTTGCGTTTGCGCTTGTTTAGCGTGATTCTTTACGAGTTTATTTTAGAGAAATTAAGTTACGTAATGCTACAGTGACTCACGTCCACTCCTTACTTTGTCCTGTCACTAATAGATAGGGGCGGATTGATACATAGGTTTAGGTACTTTGTATGAGCTTCTAATTGGTTAGTGGTATGCGTGATGCCCCCCTCACTCAGTTACGTGATGTGCTGCTAGTACGCCAGTCTTTAGAACCTTTCTAGTTTGTTCAATCAGTGGAGGTAGGCTTTGCAGTTACTTAGCAGTAGCAGATCAGCATCAATCAAACCAAAATTTGGTGTATACAAAAAATGTAGTCATGTTCATGTGTCCTCCATGATTGGATCATACACATTGTTGAGGAATACAGTGGAAATGCATACTTAATGTACAATTGGCATGCCTGGAATAGGTGGGCTAGGTTGGGTGGTACGTTGTACTAATACTTAGGCTTACTTGTAACTTAGTTTTCTGGAATCAGAATGGAAGAATGGATTACTGTTGATAAATAGTAACTTAAGTAGTCGAACTGCGAATCCCCCGATATTACATGTTGACCAGATGAGATCGGTCAATGTAGTTATTGCAATTGTTTACATATGTGTTTTTTGACCGTTGTTGAAAAATATTGTATTTGCTTAAGTTGACACCATCCATCAATGTTTGTCTCTTTCTTATATCTTTCCTGTTCATCAGCACCCAGGGGCAGACGGGCAGGGACTGGGCAGTCGGCGGGACAGGAACACCACCAGGAGGACACCGCTGAGGGCTCCTCTGCTGGCCCCAGTAAGTCTTCTTGTTTTTAATAATATTTCTTATTCCATAACTTTTACTGCCCCATTTCTCCCGAACTATAGTGTGTTTCCAAATGCTATTTTTTTACCACCATTTATCCTTCGATCTGTACGGTTTCAAAAAGCTTATCCCTGCCTCCGCTATGATGACTGAGTACTACTACATACTATCAGTCTGTCTGTCTGTACTGTAGTAGCTAGTCTTGCCCAGTTGGCCAGTGCCACTCTTTGTGAAAGGTTGTAATATAAAACTCATATTCACCAGTAGCTCGTACAATCCGTTGGGTCGTTGTCTTGTACTACTTTTTACTCTTGTTGATGTTCAGGCTTTGAAAATTCACAGCAACAGCCCTACCAGATTTCTTAATATTTTGATATGATACCCTATAGGACATACAACTGTTGTAGGGATCTTGCACATACATTTGCACCAGAAAATAGGATGTTGGTGATGGTAGGTTGGACCTTCCTTGCACACCTCAATCAGAAATTCCGCACCCACCACAATTCCACTGCTTGACTATAGTACTGTCTTGTCATACCTATTAGGTCTCGGAACCCTCCCCCCAAGATAACCAACAAGTAGACAACCCAGAACATTAACACACCCAACCTCTGTCGTGGAAGCAATTCACATGCACACCCTTACTTTAATTTGCTCACTCGTGTAAGTTAGTCCACTCCACACCAAATACCACAAAGTCTATGTAAGTTTAAAATTTTTATTTCAATTTGAGAAGGTCTGTACACTGTTTTCTTAGCAGCACCAACCGGCAAATCAATAACATTAAAACAATATACATTGTTACACTTATACAGTTGGGAATTAAATCATGATAACTGAAGTGGTGGAAGGCAGCACCACCATCCCATAGCAATTTAGTTTATATACATTTATAAATGAAGATGTGAGTGAAGGGACCCCTCACCTCAGAAGAACCTAGTACTGGTAGTTGGTGCATCGTTCAGAAGCTCTGGTTCGTAGAAGCGAATCTTGCGTCTGTAATGCGAAAAAAGAAATGGTGTGCGTTAGTATATTGCAACTTGCAAGCATTTCTCAGCCGTGCCAAAAAGTGTAGCATCTATGGATAAGCAATATGGACTAACAGTAACAGTAGTACACCAGTTCTTCCTAAAAAAGTGGCTTGTTAATGTTTGTTGACCGCCTGTACGCAGCGCGTAGACTAGACAGTAGCAGTGTGAGGCAGGTCATGTGGGCTCAAAGGTGTCTTAAGAAGCTGCAAGGTAAAGGTAACGTCACATGTGCATGGCTGGGGCTAATCAAGCAAATGCTACAATGATCATATAACTTAGTGTCTACTCTACTACTACCTGATTTGTACTAGTGTTTTATGTTAGTATTAACTCATTTTTCAACCTTGCTACTGATCAATAGGGGGGAGGTGTATATGTTGCCTAATAAATGTGTAATGTTTTCTAGGCGCACTACCGACCACCATTGCTGGGGCCAGCGAAGGCGACGCAGAGGGCGAGGATGCGGCAGTTGCAGATAGCAACGGAGGGGGAGAGTGCAGCACCAGTGGCAGGCGGTGGTAAGTTAGATTCATAATCTTTAACTATTGTTGAACTTGACAGCACACTCACTGCAAAGGTGTACTGTATGTATATGTATACTGTACAGTTGTGAATTAGGGCCCCATTAGGATGGTGGGCGTATTGCCCCCGCCGGGCTGGCTGGAATTCACTGCCGTCACAGCAGGGGCAAACCTCCCGCCATCCCTGTAGAAAATATTCAGACATGTCTAGGCGTAAAAGGGTTCAATATGGCGGTGGTGTCTCTCTCACCACACCGGCAGCCATATAATCTGCATTTTGGAATGCCTTTGCGTGGCGGCATTACCGTCCGCCACGGAAAGGCATGCACACATTGCAGAGTATGCTTGGGGGCCCCCATGGAGGGTACCTACCGATGCTATGGTACCCCCCCGACTTTCAAAGCAAAACGTGACAGGCTCCGTGCGAGGCCCGTCATGTTGTGCTTGGAAAAGCAGCACAACATTTTAGCATTGCTTTCAGCAAAGCCAACCAGAATTTAAATTTAAAATAACAGGGTGCGCCCGCCACTGTGCCGGGCGCATCATCCTAATTAATTGTCCCCACGGGACCCCCACCCTTTTTAGCAGTCGGATGGCGGGCGGACAAAGTCCGCCCGCTATCCGATGTCGTAAGTAAGTATGAGTTCTTGGGGACGTTTGAAGAGTCAACTAGAAGACTAGAATTCCCTTTAATTGGTATAGGACTAGGAGCCGGAGTATTGAGTAACCAATGTCCTCATCTATCTGATTTCAACTCCGCTTTGAAAGTTTTATGGAGAAGAGCACCTGGTGCACTGTTCAACTAAAAAGTGTAAGACAGGTGGAAGGAAGAAGGACGGGCGACATTTAAAATGTTATGTACTACTGTGCTTTATTTTATAGTGCTACTCTACCATGCCACTATGTGTATAAATAATTACCTTGTCCTACTGTTTTATTAAGACTATATTTTACAATTGTCTTGTTTTTTTCTTTTTGATACACAGCAACTCAGAAAGTCAACCGTAAGGAGTTGGCCGCCAAGGCACGGCGCCGGAAGCTGGAGGCAATCCAGCAGGAATACCGGCGGCTGGTGGTCCTAGCCGAGGAGGAGGAGGAGGCTGCTGCAGCTACTGAAGGCTCCTCCATTGCCCCGGGCCCCAGCCACCGCCCTCCAGCGGTACGGCGCCACCGCCGGGCGGCTGCCCGCCGCCACCGTGCCATCTCCGGTGCCCCCCCCACTGTGGCTGCAACTGCCGCGGCCTTAGACGCCGCGTCGCCCATTTAGAGGACCAGATTCGTGTCCTCCTCCAGTCCCGCCCCACCAGTTAGTCCCTGTCACTGCCCCTTTTTTAATTCCTGTTCGTTCTTCTCGTTTGGGCGTTCTCTATTCCTATGGACAGTCGTTGGGGTTAGGGAGGTGGGTGAGTTAGCTTTTGTGGGTTTAGTTTATTTGTTAGGGTCAATTAAATATATTTTTCTATGTTACATGCAATGTTGTTAATGTTTTGTAGGTGGGGTAACTGTTTTACATCACACTGTTTCTTTGCTGGTGCATGGCCGCCCATAGCGTGTGTTTGATTTCAATAATTTGCTGACTGTATAAGACACAAACAGATAGATGCGACACACCTCACTCATTGACTGGTCCTACTATGCATTCCTTGGAGTGGTGTTTGAAACTGACATCATTGACAACATGTCCATTATTGATTCTGCCTCCCCCAAACTTCTCTCTTACCGGTGCTTGATGTTTATGTCCAACTGTGGCACAGCACTGGCTGAATGGTGAAGATGGTTTCCTTTTTCATACATGCCATGATTGGGGTGGTGGTGGTAGTATAGTAGTAGTAGTATACACTGGCAGGGTGGCAGCATTTCCAAAAAAAGAAAAGGAGATAGTCAATCGCCTTTGAGAGACTGTTAGAGGAGTAGTTGAATGAAGTACATCACAGAATTTACCGAGCACCAATTATATGCTCAAATATTTGACAAAAAAACTGAATGCTGGTTATTATGAGGATAGCCTACTAGACAGAGTTACAAACTATAGTTTTGTCGACTTGGCTATGCCTACAGTCTAACAGTTAGTGCTGTATATGAGGAATGACAACAAACAAATCCAATCAATGCCGGCAATTCATGCTGAGGTATATGTTTCTTTGTTAAATAAAATAACCTGTGAAATATCCTACTCATGGGTGGGCAAGCAGAAGAAGATCATCGCTCTGCATTGAAATTGAAGTAGTGTTGCTTTCACCACATCCGCCCCAGCAAGTGTGTGATTAAGTATTGGTGTACATTTAATTTAGTTACACCTCGACAATAAGTCACACAGCCCGGGGGAAGAGGGTTAGGGTCCGTTGATTGGATGGGAAGGGGGATTTTGGGAAAGGTTTGACATAGAAAAACAGTATGCATACATAGACAAACAAACGACAATCATTGAAGACTACCATACCATATCCATTCCATATGTTAAGGTATAAAAAAGGAAATGCATGCATGATGAGACCCGGATTACATACACTTCTATTTCTTGTTCTGTTCCGGCCTTAATACTTTAACAGATAGCAAATAGAAATTTTAAATATTGGTAGTGAAGAATCGTAAACACAGAGCAAACGTAATGATGATTGATAATAACAACTCCAAGAACACACTGTTGTAAAGAATGTATACAAGATATTAATCAAATTATTTAAAAGAAGTGAAAAGTGGATACTGTTACTGTCTTATCCTGGTCAAAAATGTGGACTGGTTTTTTGCATCTCGGCATTCCTCTTGCTCCTCTCGTCCATCAATCTTGGGTGTGTCGCCTCACCACTCGCCACTGCCCGGCTGGAATAAAAAGGTGATTGATTGGTAAGGTAATTAATATGCATTGTAATGTTTTACAAAGTTTTGGACAAGGCCCGGCCTGTAATTTTAGATTGAAAACCAAAGGGGATATTCAGAAAGAAAGTGAAAACAAATGCACAAGTGATGGTGTAGTGCAACAAGAACACTTTCCGAGGTGGCATGTATGCATATGCATCATCTCTACTGTAGTCTGTTTCCAGCATAGACCTTCAACAGTAACAGGAGAGATCAGGCCCACAGTGCTTACCATTAGCACATCCTACGTTAACACTTTAGAGTCCTTTTTTTTTTTCTCTCAAAGAGTTGGACAAACGCAAAGCACATTATCCATTCCAGACATAGCATTTTACAGTTAAAGTTAGTAAAATCAATGCACTGCAGTCATCCCACCGCTACACTCTATTCAACTTCTACACAGACATTTGGGTGTGCTGTGGTTGTTGTTCACGTGTTTACCTTTAGGCTTTTCCGTTTTATGCCACTCATGAAACATCCTCCTGACTTCATCATCAGCTCTGATACTTCTACTGACTGAAGATCGGCCTGCAGTACAAGTGTAATTTTTATAACACAACAAGAGTAGAAATATAAATATTACTGACTTGAGTCATTCTTTATTGTGTACAGAAAGATAGATTACCACTAGTACACTTTGACATCACTTTGTGCACAACAAACAACGCAAACACAAAGACCAATAGCTCAGAGTCAGGTGTCCAATGCATGCCATTAATTATCATCATTTATTACCTGTTCCTTCTCATCTTAAGTTAACGGGCCGTCTCTTTCGCCATCATCATGACGGACGGTGCTGTTAAGTCACAGTCATTTGCATTGCGCAGATTGAGTGAGTCCCCTTCCTGTATTGAATTAAAAGCAATGTATCACCAAGATGCAGGAGAAGTACACATTTCTTGTTTGCCAGAAGAGGAAAATTAGTAATTACTAGTGTGTTCTGTAGAAAGTTGATTAGTGGCAGTGCACAATTACATCAATTCATGCGCAACACACCACAAAATCTACATCATTCAGTCTGCTATTCTGCGGCCAATGCATGGCATCAATCATTACCTGTTGCATCTCATCTCGTTAACGCTGCAGGCCGTCTCTTTCGCCATCATCATGATCGACGGTGCTGTTAAGTCACAGTCATTTGCATTGCGCAGATTGAGTGAGTCCCCTTCCTGTATTGAATTAAAAGCAATGTATCACCAAGATGCAGGAGAGAAGTACACATTTCTTGTTTGCCAGAAGGGGAAAATTAGTAATTACTAGTGTGTTCTGTAGAAAGTTGATTAGTGGCAGTGCACAATTACATCAATTCATGCGCAACACACCACAAAATCTACATCATTCAGTCTGCTATTCTGCAGCCAATGCATGGCATCAATCATTACCTGTTGCATCTCATCTCGTTAACGCTGCAGGCCGTCTCTTTCGCCATCATAATGATGGACGGTGCTGTTAAGTCACAGTCATTTGCATTGCGCAGATTGAGTGAGTCCCCTTCCTGTATTGAATTAAAAGCAATGTATCACCAAGATGCAGGAGAAGTACACATTTCTTGTTTGCCAGAAGAGGAAAATTAGTGTCTTCTGTAGAATGTTGATTAGTGGCAGTGCACAATTACATCAATTCATTCATGCGCAACACACACAACAAAATCTACATCACTCAGTCTGCTTTTCTGCGGACAATGCATGGCATCAATCATTACCTGTTGCATCTTATTTTCAGTTAATGGCCAGTCTCTCTCGGCTCTGAAGGAGGATAGCTATAGAAGTCATCAGATTCATGGTCCACTTGTTTTGGAAGGACGAGGAAAGTTTGAATTTGTCGTTACCATCATCCAATCATCATTCATGAGGGAAATGGAATTGACCAGGAGATGCAGTATGATTGAGCGGAGGAGCTGGATTCTGAGGACTGTAGTGTCAAATGGCAGACACCTGAAACTTGTATCTTAAATTAGAAGATTAGAAGACGGTGATAATGCATTGGTTGCGATTCACAAGTTTATAACCGGAACAACAGACACAAACAAAGGGGGAAAAAAGGGAGGAAGACAGTAAGTGCGAGCCTAATTGTCAGGGAAGTATAGCTCGTCCTCAAACTCTGGGGGATCTTCCAGTAGTAGGTAATCATCTGACACAATACTTCCGTCACCTGAGCCGCTGTCCTCATCTTCCTCTGTTGATTCATGCATTGTGTAATTCGGTGGTATGAAGTGCTGATTCATTTTGATCATTGTTAACCTCTCCACGTTTTTGGGAGATAGACTGGTCCTTCTCAAGGTTACAATGGAACCTGCAGCACTGAAAACACGTTCGGAAGAGACACTTGCGACAGGGCAAGCCAGATAGCTTATCGCCAGCCTGCTGAGCTGTGGCCATTCAGACCTTTTCCTATGCCAATACTGCACTGGGTTTTGATCAACGTACACCTCTGTTGGGTCGTCCAGATAGGCCTGGACCATCCGCTCAATGTTCAGGGTTGCTGCTGGTAAGCTTTTGTGCTGTTTTTTCTGTGCATCAGCACTGTGCTTAAGGCCCATCTTTACATACCAATCTGATAATGATTGTACTCGTCCGAATGATCCAGTTATTGTTTTTGTAGTCAATGGTGATGGTGAGTGTTGCGATTGTGAGCCAACCACACTGCCCTCAGCCGACGAAGTTGCACTTGATTCTGCATGGCCTGCTTCAGTATCAGTACTTGTTGTGGGTTGATGTGGCGGGCTTTTAATTAGCAGCCCTTCGTTTTCAAACTTGATGGCTGCTTCAGCTATACAACTTTTGTAGCGGGCAACATCAGTGTCGGAAAAAGAACGGAATAGTCCTAATTTTGCACGTGGATCCAGAATTGTGGCACAAATGTAATGTTCTTGTGACAAAATTTTATTTTGTATCCTTACATTTTCTGATAAGCGCCTGGATAAGCTCTCCACCAAGTCATGGGCTTGCCTTCTGTCCTCTACACCTTTGTAGGATTCAGACACATTATTCAGCTCATGCTCTTGCATTTGCAACAATGGGATAGCTTGGCCCATTGTACAGTCCTCCTTGCTGACTTCACGTGTCAAGACCTCAAAAGGAGACAGCATCTCAGTCAGGCATTGAATTAGGGTCCATTGCTCCCTCTGAAGGGTCATGCCTTTAACACTAGCATCACTGCTTCTGTACCAGACATAATCATTGAGTGACCTGTGCTGTTCGTACAGACGATCAAGCATGTAATACGTTGAGTTCCAACGTGTTGCCACCTCCTGGATGAGTGCCTTGACTGGCACCCTACGCTCACGTTGGAGGATCCTCAGCTGCTTCCGAGCTTTAAAAGAATGGCTGAAATGAGTGCATATTCTTCGGCAGATGGACAGTAAATTGCTTACTATGGGTTCTTTTTTCAGAAAGTCTTGCACTATAATGTTTATGCAGTGTGCCAAACACGGAACCCTGAAATAGGAACCAAGTTCCATGGCCTTAAGTACATTACTGCCATTGTCTGTGGCAACAAAACCAATACCAAGCCCTCTGGGCTGCAGCCATTCCAAAACCTTGGTGCAAAACTCTTCTAAAATGTTTTCAGCCGTATGAGATTTCTCCATGGCGAACATGGCTACAGTTGCATGTTTCCGAGTACCTTCAAAAATCGCAGCTGTGTCAACAACACCTCGTGCAGATAGTTGATCTTTAACCCCCACAAAAGAGATCCAGTGTGCAGTGATACACATGTAATCTGTGGCTTGGCAACTGGTCCACATGTCTGTTGTCAGGTGGATATTGTGCACAGCACTCTTCTGCAAAGCTTGTCCAACCAATTCCAGCACATCATGATGTAGTGCCGGAACAGCAATTCTTGCGAAATAGGACCGGCTTGGAACTTTCCATTTCGGGCAGATGGCAGACACAAATTCAAGGAAACCCACCCCTTCCACAAATGAAAAAGGAAGAAGGTCCAGCGCTAACATTTTAGCCAGCTTCGCATTGTACAATCGTGCCGTTGGGTGGTTGCGTTGGAACTGCCCCTCCAACCTAAACATGCTGTCAATGGTAGGCTGGCTTACTTTCCTTAGTGGTGCCATTAACCCACTAAGGCTCAACGACACAGATTGTCTCATTGAGGTACTCGCCGGTCGCCTTGGTGTCTCACCCACACTCTGAGTATGGCTCTTACTGCGGTGCCACTCTGATGTTACTGAGGAGGATGTGGGCGTTACCACTGCAGTGACTGCACTACTGGAGACAGGGCTAGAAATGCCTCCCTGTTCTTCACCTGCCACCACAATAATATCGCTCCCTGATTCCTGACCAACTTCAAAGGGTTTAGTTTTCCTACTTTCTTTTAACTTAAGTAGGTGATCCTCCCACACAATAGTGTGGTGTATTCTGAGATGACTTGCTTGTCCTCCGGTACCATAGTTTGTACCAAGCTTACCACGCCGAACACCTTGCTGACAAATTGCGCATATAGCAACGTTCTCCTCCTTGGCGCTAACAGAAAAGAAGTCCCAAACTGGGGAGGAGAACTTTCTGGCACTGCTGGATGTGGCACTTTCAACACCAGATGAACTTGAGGGGGTGCTTGAAAATATGTGACCCTGTCCACCTACACTGTGACTTTTACTACCACTTCCTACTGAGGTGGTTGAGCTGGATGTAGGTCCCTGCCGGGCCTTGGAAAATATGGCAGCTGGAGGTAGTGGTGGTGTAACCTGTGTTGGTGAGATCCGTGCTACATCCCGCTCAGTAGCAGCCTTTCTGGATAGGGTTAGAATGTCGGTCTCCAATCCCTTTGGGGCGGGAGTAATGTGCGTGATGACTGGCTCGTCTTCATCAACATCATCACCCCCCTCTTCTACATCTACCTCCATAACTCTAAGTTTTTCTGGGACCTTCCTTTTCAGAAGCAATGTCTTGTGGCGTACTTCACTCTCAGACCGAGCTGGTGGGACCCAAGTGTCATCACGATCATCAGAAGCGGGGCTTGAAGAAGAAGATGATGGACTAAGCCTCCTTTTCCTTGCTGGTGGTCTGGAAGACAATAGATGTTCTGAAACAGTGGTTTGACTTCGCTCCGCTTTGTCTGCAGGAAGCTCGATTTCCTGAAATGCCCCTACGTCAGGAGCAACAACTACTATGGTGGGCTGTTGTGGCGGCAGCTGCTGTTCTGGTTGCGGCGGCTGCTGCTGTTCTGGTTGCGGCGGCTGCTGCTGTTCTGGTTGCGGCGGCTGCTGCTGCTGTTCTGGTTGCGGGGGCTGCTGCTGCTGTTCTTGTTGCGGCGGCTGCTGCTGCTGTTCTTGTTGCGGCGGCTGCTGCTGCTGTTCTTGTTGCGGCGGCTGCTGCTGCTGTTCTTGTTGCGGCGGCTGCTGCTGCTGTTCTTGTTGCGGCGGCTGCACACTGATCTGCTGAGTTTGCGCCTGCGTTGAACTTGATTGTGTACTACTTTGCGGTAATGACATTTCTTCAACATCGCTGCCCGTTAGTAGACTGGCTACCTCTGCGACAGTAAAGCCCTTGGGCCTAGGTTGGTGGGGTTGCTGGACCGCTGTGCTGCTCCCAGCTTGGTACCCGGACAACGCTTTGGTGCCAAAAAAAACCTTGGCCGGCACACCACCAGTCGTGGTTAATGGCACTTCCTTTTTCTGTTCCTTCTTCTCACCAGCAACTTTCTTGGTACTGGACCTGGTACCTTTCTTTGGGGCCATCTTATTCCGACGTCAGGCAGGAGGCAGATGCACAACAAGTTCTGGTCACACGTGGGCGTGATGCGCAGCAGGACTTCTGTCTGGCTGGCAGTACAACGGGTAGCCAGGTGATGCCGATGACACCTCCTACTCTGTCTTTTGTGCACCTAAAAGCAAAGAAGACAGGAGAAGAACATCAGTGAAATGTTGCATTTGTTTTTGTGGTTCAGTTACTTAGTACTGTACTAGTGCAAACAAAAGATAGTCTAGCCATTTATGATTTTTTTTTAACTAGAGCTATGTTATACTACTAGTACTGTGTACAGACACACTACACTCTCAGGAAGGTGATGTCTAAAAATTCAACAGATCACATAGAAAACACTTGATCAATAAAGCTGTGGCTACCTGCTCTGGTAGCAGTGGATGAAAGCAGGCCTGCTGGCAGACAAGGCCAGGCAAGCTTGCAGGCCTAGGCCTCAAAATGGCCACCAGCCACATGGCCAGGCCCAACAACATCAGCAACGCCACCCCAAAAAACACACTTCCCCAACTCAATCCAATGCCATCCATGCCCAAAATGATGCCTAAATTCAACAGAGCACACAGAAAACAGTAGATTACTAAAGCTGTGGCTACCTGCTCTGGTAGCAGTGGATGAAAGCAGGCCTGCTGGCAGACAAGGCCAGGCAAGCTTGCAGGCCTAGGCCTCAAAATGGCCACCAGCCACATGGCCAGGCCCAACAACATCAGCAAGGCCACCCCAAAAAACACACTTCCCCAACTCAATCCAATGCCATCCATGCCCAAAATGATGCCTAAATTCAACAGAGCACACAGAAAACAGTAGATTACTAAAGCTGTGGCTACCTGCTCTGGTAGCAGTGGAGGAAAGCAGGCCTGTTGGCAGACAAGGCCAGGCAAGCTTGCAGGCCTAGGCCTCAAAATGGCCACCAGCCACATGGCCAGGCCCAACAACATCAGCAAGGCCACCCCAAAAAACACACTTCCCCAACTCAATCCAATGCCATCCATGCCCTAAATGATGTCTAAATTCAACAGAGCAAACAGAAAACAGTAGATTACTAAAGCTGTGGCTACCTGCTCTGGTAGCAGTGGATGAAAGCAGGCCTGTTGGCAGACAAGGCCAGGCAAGCTTGCAGGCCTAGGCCTCAAAATGGCCACCAGCCACATGGCCAGGCCCAACAACATCAGCAAGGCCACCCCAAAAAACACACTTCCCCAACTCAATCCAATGCCATCCATGCCCTAAATGATGTCTAAATTCAACAGAGCAAACAGAAAACAGTAGATTACTAAAGCTGTGGCTACCTGCTCTGGTAGCAGTTGATGAAAGCAGGCCTGTTGGCAGACAAGGCCAGGCAAGCTTGCAGGCCTAGGCCTCAAAATGGCCACCAGCCACATGGCCAGGCCCAACAACATCAGCAAGGCCACCCCAAAAAACACACTTCCCCAACTCAATCCAATGCCATCCATGCCCTAAATGATGTCTAAATTCAACAGAGCAAACAGAAAACAGTTGATTACTAAAGCTGTGGCTACCTGCTCTGGTAGCAGTGGATGAAAGCAGGCCTGTTGGCAGACAAGGCCAGGCAAGCTTGCAGGCCTAGGCCTCAAAATGGCCACCAGCCACATGGCCAGGCCCAACAACATCAGCAAGGCCACCCCAAAAAACACACTTCCCCAACTCAATCCAATGCCATCCATGCCCTAAATGATGTCTAAATTCAACAGAGCAAACAGAAAACAGTAGATTACTAAAGCTGTGGCTACCTGCTCTGGTAGCAGTGGATGAAAGCAGGCCTGTTGGCAGACAAGGCCAGGCAAGCTTGCAGGCCTAGGCCTCAAAATGGCCACCAGCCACATGGCCAGGCCCAACAACATCAGCAAGGCCACCCCAAAAAACACACTTCCCCAACTCAATCCAATGCCATCCATGCCCTAAATGATGTCTAAATTCAACAGAGCAAACAGAAAACAGTAGATTACTAAAGCTGTGGCTACCTGCTCTGGTAGCAGTGGATGAAAGCAGGCCTGTTGGCAGACAAGGCCAGGCAAGCTTGCAGGCCTAGGCCTCAAAATGGCCACCAGCCACATGGCCAGGCCCAACAACATCAGCAAGGCCACCCCAAAAAACACACTTCCCCAACTCAATCCAATGCCATCCATGCCCTAAATGATGTCTAAATTCAACAGAGCAAACAGAAAACAGTAGATTACTAAAGCTGTGGCTACCTGCTCTGGTAGCAGTGGATGAAAGCAGGCCTGTTGGCAGACAAGGCCAGGCAAGCTTGCAGGCCTAGGCCTCAAAATGGCCACCAGCCACATGGCCAGGCCCAACAACATCAGCAAGGCCACCCCAAAAAACACACTTCCCCAACTCAATCCAATGCCATCCATGCCCTAAATGTGATTGAAAATGAAATATATTCAAAAAACAAAAGGAACAGTTGCTTCATCATGCACACACACACCCATGAGGCCATGCCCATGGCTAACTCGGGCCTACTACTACAACCCACAAAATTAAAAAAAAATTTAAAAAAAAAAAGGAATGATGATAATTAATTATCAAAAATAAATTGTAGTTACACAACAACTGCAATGCCCACAATCAAACACAACAACCACTTACTTGTAAAATATCCTATTCCAAAAATCCTGAAATCCAATTGCAATGATGCAGCAGACAAAAAGAGTGATCTTTCCAGCTCCAAATCCAAAGGCAGAATGAGCAGGAGATCGACAAAGCACTGGGAGGAGCCTGCTGGACAGGAACAGGAAGTTGGAGAATCTGTGTCACTTCCTCCCTCTCTCCACCTTGTAAAAAAAAAATGACTCCTTGCACAAAAAAGGAAAGCCAAATGTGAATGTAAGGAGTTCTTTTCATCCAAAATCAGTATTTGCAGATGGTTTCATGCTGCTAGAGCCGATATTCCTCTCCAAATTGTACATTTTACGTTGTTGAGTTCTCCAGCTTCACATTACTTCCGCCGGCGTGTCGAAAACGATATGATCGCGTTCTCTTCTTTGTCCCTGTCGCGTTGGATATGACGTGTTCGCGGTCTATTTCTCCTGTTCGCGTTCGATTTCATGTGCCCGCGTCCTCATTCTCTGGCTCGCGATGTAGAATGACATGTTCGAGATCTCAATCTTCTCATACTCGCGCGGTGCATGATCGCGAGAAGAAAGACGTGATCGCGCGACAAATGACGTGATCGCGTGAAAAATGACTTGAATGCGGCCGCGAACTCTCGCGAGACAGCGCAAAATGGCTACCAAAATTCAACATCTCGTGGAGAACGCGACCGGGTCAAGAAAACTTGTCGGAGAATGCAGGGATTCAGGTAAGGCGATCGCGCGCGCGCGAGAATGTATTGTTTTACAGCGCGAGCAAGAAAAAAATTATCGCTAAGCTGCGGAATGCGGAAATTTTGACATTTTCGCGCTTTCCGCGGAACGCGAAAATGCCAAAATATCGCAATTTCCGCGAACGGAACGGATTTTTGGCCCAGGCCTACAAATTAACACGTAGAGGTTTCATTCTTGAACCCTTCTTGTTAGCATACGAAGATGGTAGCCAACACGTGTTTCGTTACTGATGTAACTTCTTCAAGGCTGCAAATTATGTTGACATACACGTAAATATCTCAAACAGTATCAATCATATACAGACGATGTAAAAAATTGATCAACAAAGTTGTGATCACCTTGTGTCCCAAAAAACGAATAAGAGTGACGTTATAGGCCTGTGAAACACCATCGGAAAAAGAAGAAAACACGCCCATGTGTTTAAGAAAAGCCACAAAAAGCCAATGAGAACACAAAACTTAATCATCCTTCCATACTGGCGAGGTGTTCAAAACAGAAAATCTAAGATATATATAAAGAAGAAAGCATAACGGAGTAAACAGATAAATAGATAGGGTAAATATTGTAAGACCCAGAAACCTCTTGTCTTAGATAATAGATGGCCTGATACAAAATATATTCAAGACCATTAAAAGATAAAGTAGAAATAACTACCTTATATTTGTATGATTGTTGACTCTTATAGATTGTCAACCCAAAGCACAAAGTTAAAAAGTTGTCCCAGAGCAGAGAATGGGGATCCTAGAAGTAAAAAGCATGAAATATAAATACAATCAACGTCCATACCTAAACGTCTGATATGAGAATAAAAAACCCAAATTTTATAACTCTAAGCACCTTATATTCAATATTGTTGGGATCGAATCGTTCGTTGAGGACGTCCACATCAGGTAGAGTGGATCCTATACAGGGTAAAACCAGCCTCCAGTTTTAGGCATGTACTCTTTTAATGTTCTTGTAAAAGAAAATCAGAAGTCAAATTGGATCATGATATTTTTATGTAGTTTAGACGTGCATTATCTTATAAAAGATGTGAAGAGAATATGTCCTCACCATCAATAGACATACTTCTAGTAATACCTCACATGTGGTGCATCCCCCTCTCAGGTCAACCAATGAAGAGCGTATTTAGGGACAGATCAATGCCAGGGAATATGTAAGTAGAATACCTAGGTGTAAACAAAAAACAGCATTGAGCCCAAAAGGGTTCGTTTAGAGTACTGACTCCAGTATGTATTCTCATGTCTAGAGAGCAACAGAAAGTGCAGTATGATTTATAGTGGTTATGAGCTATGGTGCACCCCTATACCTATGGCAATATCTTATACGGTTGACCTGAGAGGGGGATGCACCACATGTGAGGCATTACAAGAAGTATTCTTATTGATGGTGAGGACATATTCTCTTCACATCTTTTATAAGATAATGCATGTCTAAACTACATAAAAATATCATGATCCAATTTTACTTCTGATTTTGTTTTACAAGAACAACAAAAGAGTACATGCCCAATACGGGAGGCTGGTTATATCCTGTTTAGGATCAACTCTATCTCATCTGGATGTCCTCAGCGAATGATTCGATCCTGACAACATTGAATATCAGGTGCTTAGAGTCATAAAATATCAGACATTTAGGTTTGGACGTTGATTGTATTTATATTTCATGCTTTTTACTTCTTTCCCTATCTATTTATCTGTTAACTCCGTTCTGCTTTCATTCTTTATATATATCTTAGATTTTCTGTTTCGAACACCTCGCCATTATGGGAGGATGATCATGTTTTGTGTTCTCGTTGGCTTTTTGTGGCTTTCCTTTAACGCATGGGCATGTTTTCTTCTGTTTCTGATGGTGTTTCACAGGCCTATAACGTCACTCTCATCTCTTTTTTTGGGACACAAGGCAATCACAATTTTGTTGATCAGTTTTTACATCATCTGTATATGATTGATACTGTTTAAGATATTTACGTGTATGTCAACATAATTTGCAGCCTTGAAGAAGTTACATCAGTAACGAACCACGTGTCGGCTGCCATCTTCGCATGCTAGCAAGAAGGCTTCAATAATGGGATCTCTACATGTTAATTTGTAAACAGTATTGCATGATGTGAAACAGTCTATGTTTTTGATATATTTCTGCACCATATTGATTACTATTACTCTTTGAGTGAAACATTATCAATAAGAAATAAATAGGAGGTTTGCATAATTGACTCTCTAAACTCGTTCTCCTGTGAGTTGTTATATTGATTTTGGATAAAGAAATATGCTTTACTACTCATGAACAGAAATATGAAATTTGAGAGTGCCGAGGTACAATTGTTTTGGCTATTTATTAGTTAATGGCATTAAATATATTGACACTTATGTTAGTGATAATCAATCAAACTGAAAGAAAGCTCACAGTTCTTTGTTTTAGGTGACAGTGAGTATGCCCTAAGTCCCTGGATTTTGACACCATACCTATCCCCCACAACCTAATATGCAAGGTGATACAACACAGCACATCATTACACCATGGGTGAGATTGAGTTGACATTTAGCTTGCTGAAAACTCGTTTCTACGTAAAAGTGGCGGTACCTTGCAATATGCTACAAAAACAGCATGCAAGAAAGTGGCAACATGTGCCATTCTAATACATATTACAACCAGGACAGGGCTACAAATCACCTTGTCAGACTCGGATTCAGAGGATGATGATCCAGAGTCACCAGTTCAGCAGACTACAGAGGGGAGGATAGTAGTGGAAGGGAGACAGTGATTTATCCGCATCACCAACAATTACTTTTTAAGGTAAGTGATATGTTAAAGTACAATTAAAATAAAGTATACAGTGTTTGCTTGATGCTTCAAAGAAAAGCAACCTTCATTGCCAGGTATTCTTAAAAATATTAAACCAATTACTAACTTTCACATGCAAATGTTACATAATACAGCACTATTGTTTCTTTCTGTACTGTGCCCTTTACTGCTTCTTGTGGCGGCATCCCGAATGGGTTGCGCCCATATGTTGAGCAGCAGAAGTACATCTGCTGCTGCATCACAGTGAGCGTGCATCTGTGGCAGAGATCCTGCTGACACTGGAGAATTCCTAACTATCATGGGGTTCAGAAGCTACTCCACTAGCTATTTGGGCACTTTGCAGAGCCTCGACTGCAGAGATAATCTGCCTAAGCCCCTAGCCACCTGGATAGTTACTGTCTGTCTGTATAAGTTTGAAGTGACATGTGCCATTCTGCCAACTGAATTAGTTGACCATCGATACCTGCTGAAGTTCTTCTGTGTCTACACCTTTGATTGGTGTTATCCTCTGCAATTTGGTGGCATACCTTTTCAAAGGGATTGGTGAGGCTGTCCATTTTAGTATCCATCTTTGCGCAGTCTTCTGCCAATTGATCGGCAATGTTATTGAAGTCAAACAAAATGCATTGCTGCATGTTCTATATTTTATTGTTCATTGTTTTCAACTGCTTATTTTACAAATCTTAAAACTTGAAGCATGGAAACCTCGAGGCCTCCAAACAACTGGGGATTTGCTGCTATAACTTCAGATCATGATGTATGGTTGCCATGAGACTACTCACGACTCTGACTGCAATCACAATGTGGGACTCACTATTGTCATGGCCTCACAACTGTCTACAGGACTGTACTATGAGACTGTTGGGACATGGTTCTCATCCACTAATCATGACTGTGGGGAGTATGAAGCACTGCTACAATGGCACTGAGGTGTGGTTGGCTTACTCTATATTTGTATCTGATCTTCTACCACCATGTGTGAGTCATCCTGTCCCTCCACATTTCTGTCAATATTGTCTTCGTCAGGTTGATCTGTTTAAATAATGGACTTACAAATAATGTTGGTATGAGAGAAAATCACTTCTTTGTTTTTGCTAGCATTTGTGTAATAAATTATTACACGGACTACAGTGAGTGAACTATGATGATATTTTTATGACTCCTTACTAATGTTACTTGATTAATGCATGTAGAAGACAGTTTTAAGGTTGAAGATGGTAAAACTTTTTACACTTACTTTGAGATGTTGCAGGAGCTGGTATATCAATACCAGCAAATCCCACAACTCCCCCTAGCTTAAAGGTAGCCTCCACAAGTGCACTGGGTAGGGAGACAGTAGAGAGCCAGCCTCCTGTTGCCTGGGACACACTCAGCCGCATTGCAGCCTTCTCCTATGTGCGTGACCTGAGGCCATTCCTAATTTCGTCGATGGAATGCTCATTTACTGCTACTGCATTGATTTTTTGCTGCATCTCCTGTCAAATTATCTTTATCTGTGCCTCCGAGACAGTCATTTTTTTTTTAGTACTCATATTTGACAAAGGGTAAGAGCGAGATATTCCTGAAGGTCTGTGAGGTCTGGGTGCCAAACACCTTCTAAGATCTATGCCAGGGAGAGCAAAGACTTTTCCACTCACAGTTGATAAAGAGTTTAGTGGTGTCCACCACTGACCTCGTCAACCCTTTGAGCTTGTCTTAATCCTTGGACAAATCCAAATATAGCTAAAACACCAAGATATAACTTTTAAACCTTACTGAAAAAGAATGTTATGCATGCAAGTATCAGGAATCAAGATTAACAAAGGGGGCCCACATTTTGTCTTTCTTAGCTGAACCCATTTGGCAGTCTAGTCTCGCTATATGTCTTGAAACGTTTATCCAGCTCGCACATGCAGGGGGGAGCTCAGAGACCCATTTTACACAAATTTCCCTGCGCGCAATTGTTATTTAGGTAAATAATGGAGATCTAATGTTTTTCCCCTAGCTATTTTGATCCACTCCAAATATAACCAAAGGAAGGCTTACCTCAAATTTGCAACCCAGGATTTTTTTCAATACTTTACCCACTTCTTGCCAGAAGAGCTGGATGACTGGACAGTGCCAAAAGAGATGGAAGTTGTCTGCATTTTCCAATTGACATTTCGGACAACATCTTCTTTTAGTGCCGCCCATGTTGGCAAGTTTCTTGGAGTACCAGTAGGCTCTGCATAGGGTGAACAAGTGATTCCTCCTAAGTGGAACCGAAGTTACCAAGGCCCATATTGTAGCAGCAGATACTTGCCATAAGTTTTGGATATCGCAGCCCGGCATGTCCAGCTTCCAGATTTCTTCGGCCAAGATCCCATCGTCATCATCTCCTTGAACTAATACCCAGTACCACTTGGAGACCTCCTTATTATAATTTTGTGTTTTTAATAAGCCTTTCTTTGCCTCTGAGTCCACCCCAACGTTTGGCTGAGTTTGTGACCGACTAACCAACTGGTAATACTTATAAATCTGGGTAACTTAAAATCTGTCTTCTGGCTTAGTTTAGTCCATGTTAATATTGTGCCTTCCTCCATAAGTTGGCCCCATCTTAAAAAGCCTGTGTTTACCAAAGGCAAAGTTAGACTATCCATCATACATGGTGGTGTTCCTGGAGAGTTCCAAATTGGAGCCATAGAGCTATAGTAAGGAATCCCTAGAATTTCTTTAACCTGCATCCAGACTTTACAGGCTGCAATTAGCGTCTTGAATTTAATTTTTTTAAGAATTTTGCATGGGCAAATTGAAACAGAAATCCTTTGCCTCCTTTGCTTAGGTTGCTTATTATAGCCATATATCTCATTGGCTTATCCTTAGGGGTCTTCACTACTCGCCTGGTGTTTTTCAAAAAAGAAAGCCCACTAATACAGTTGGAAGTGCTGTGCCTCCCTCCAGTTTCTTCTTCCTAAGTTTTTTTCCAGGAAATTCTCACACTTTTACTCTTCCATATAAAACTGCTAAGTTGCCCATGAAGATTTTTAAACCAGGCAGGCCTAAAGAGCAGAGAGAGAGTGTTAAATATAAATGTACATTTAGGAAGGATTGCCATTTTGACTAAATGAGCTCTTCCTTGAATAGAAAGTGGCAGGAGATCCCATTTTTTCAAAAGCTTTTTGGTTCCGTGCATAAGAGTGAAGTTTCCCAATGCCATGTGTACCAGATCTTTTGTTACTCGTACCCCTAAGTATCTAAACTCAGTCTTATCTAGATGTTTAAGGTGCATACGGATTGGATTGTTCTATGACATATTCTCAGTCTTGTCTTCGTTGATTAAGTAGCCCGAGATTCGCCCAAAACTTCCCGGTAACTCCATTACTACTGGCAAGGCTGTTCCAAGTTAGCTGTATAGACTTCCAGATCATCTGTGTAGAGACATTCTTTTATATGCCACTCCCCATATTGAAATGGAAGGATTCTTGGGTCTGCTCTTATTTTCCTTGCCAATGGTTCCAAATACAAATAAAATAGTAGCGGCGAAAGTGGGCAACCTTTTTGTGTTCCCCTATTTATCCAAAAGTAGGGGGTTAGGTTACTATTAATCAATAATTTTGCTGCAGGGGAAGCATATTTGCCTTGGATAGCCTGAAGGAAATTACCTCCAAGACCGTTTTGTTTTAGCACCTCGTATAAATAGGACCAACTCACTCTGTCGCATGCCTTGGCGGCATCAACCATGATAACAGTTAGGGGAATCCCCATTACTGAGGCTGCATCTATTGCACACACCAGATCTTGTGTCAGGTCCGAGAGCTGCCCTCCCTTCATGAACCCCTTTTGATTGATGCCTAATATATCTCCTCAAACCTTATCTAGCCATTGTGCCAGAACCTGTGAGTATATTTCATAATCTTCGTTTAGGAGCAAGATAGGTCTGTAGGATTCACATTTTTTTTTTATCCTTGTCCTGCTTGAGAATTAACCCCTTCAGTGCCCTCCCCTTTCCCCGCCCTGTGCCGGCCGTTGTATTAGCGGGCGGGGTCTATGACGAGCTGGACTCGTCATGGGCACAGCGCCACCGCGGCCCATGACGAGTCCAGCTCGTCACGGGCACTGAAGGGGTTAAGGTGATTATTGCTTCACTCCAAGTGACAGGAATCGGCGCTTGGCATAGATATATACAATTAAGCGTTTCTTTAAAGAACGGGATGATTTCTTTTTCCAAGACTTTATATACTTCATTAGGTAGGCTATCAGGTCCCGAGGCCTTTCCATTCTTTAATTTCTTGATAATTCCCCCTATTTCTTCCCTTGAAATTTCTTGATTAAGAGCTGTTTGCTGAATCATCTAAGAGGAGAAGTTTATCTTGCTTTAACCAATCACCTATTTCTGCTAGTGTCCCTTTTACATCATCGGTGTAGAGATCCTGAAAGAAGTTCACAAAAACCTCTCTTATTGCACCTGATTCCATACACTTAGATCCTGTCTTGTTTTTTACTTCCTTTATCTCATTCCTAACCAGGTCCTGCCTAGCTTTCCATTCTAACATCTTCGCATATCCTTCTCCAAAATCGTGGTTCACCAGCCAGTTTACTTCCCATCTCTGTTTCACTAGCCCCTCTAAATAGTCAGATAAGATGCCCTTTGCTTCTGTCAGCTTAGTTTTGCAGTTGTTCTATTATAGAGACTTGAGAAAGTTCTCTTTCTGCTATTTCGCGCTGAATCTGACCAATGTTTTGTTCGTATTCCCTTATTTTAACCTTCCCCACCATATGCTTGTTGGCAGCTAAGTTAATCAGTTTCCCCCGAAGGAAAGCTTTATAGGCATCCCATACAATATGTGGTGGGGCTGTGCCAACGTTCTGTTGAAAGAAAAACGGTGTTTCCTCTTTCAAAGATTTTACTATTTCTATGTCTCATAATAGGGTTCTGTCTAGGGTCCACCTAGTCTGTGCAGGTGGGGACTTAACTGATATCACCAAATTGACCGCTGTATGTTCAGATAAATGTGAAGGTCGATGAGTTATCTTAAGAGAGTTGTGGTTAAGTTCCTGGTCCATCAGGAAGAAATCAATTCTGGACGCATGGGCCAGTTTTTTATTTTGGAAAGTATACCCTCTCTCCTGCCCTGCTTTTAGTCTCCATATATCTACAAAGGCTACATTTTTTATCAAAAAATGGGCAAACTTCCTCATTTTGGGAGAGTTTACTGCTGGCCTAGAAGTTGATTTATCCAGGACTGGGTCCAGCAGGGTATTAAAATCTCCTCCCAAAATGTTGTTATTTTGTCTCAAGAAGGTGTTGATATAGTTCCTTAAGTGGTGGGGGATCATCAATATTTGGGCCATAATAGGACACAAAGGCATGTCCTATGTTATGAATTTTAACGAAACTTATTGCCCACCTGCCCCTAGAGTCCACCCTCTATCTTAATCTGGGCCAATTTCTTATATATGACTCCCACTCCGTTCACATGACAAGTCTGGTTTGTACACACCAGATGTGAAATTTATCTATTCCTCTTTAAGATTTCTAGCCACTATTCATGGCATAGATGCGTCTCTTGCAATAGGATAATATCAGTGTCAGAAAGCTTGATAAATTCCAGAATCCTCATTCGCCTGGAAGACACCCTTAAGCCATTAACATTCCAAACATTATTCTTAAATTATTAGCCATATTCTCTGGTTATTCCTTCCCATTCCCTGTACAGTACCAACCTTCAATCCCTCCTCTCGCTCCTAAAGTACTATCTGCACTAATTAGGACCATTTATATTTTATTTTTTCCCTATCTGCTCCCCACCGTGTGCCAATAAACAAAAGAGCATGAAAATGTCTGCGTGAACCTTAGAGAACCTAACCTGTATCCTATCTGGGTATTTCAACATACCCTGTTTGAGCTTGTGCTTCTGCCTTATGCAATGACTAAAAGCAGTTTAGGAATGTTTATGAGTCTTGATTTTAGCAATTAAGTTCTCTACCTCAACCCCTTCTCTCATATTGTACATTCTATAGTTCCACATCACTGTGAGAGTTGCCGGGAATTTTAGCTGTGCAGTTGCCCCAAAAATCTTCAGGTCTTGGATGTACTTCCCTAATTCCCATTGGCAAGTTTGAGTAACCTTTGAGATGTCTGACCTAATCATAAAGGACCAATCTTGCTTTTTGAACTGCTTGCCCCTAACGGCCGTTGAGAGAATTAGCTCTTTGGTTGTATAGGTGTGGAAGTTGATAAAAAAAATTCTAGGCTTTCCCTTTTCCGGAGGTTTTCTGAAAGGATCACGATGTAGTCTCTGAATGTCATTCTGTAGATCTAATTTTACTGTTTCCAGGAAGAATTTTGCGAATAAATCTAGTACAAAATTCTCTAAATGTCCTCCCTCCATGCCTTCCAGAACACCTAGAACCCTTAGATTATCCCTTCTATAATTATTCTCCAGCACCTCAAGTTTGTTTGTCCATCACCTCCTTCTCTCCTACCTTCAATGCAGTTATTTCCTTTTCATTTATTTTGACTTCCAGTGATCCCAGAGAGGTTTCCATGACAAGAAGTCTTTCCGTAATGTCTGCCAGCCTCTCCTCCAAACCCTCACAGGCTGCTTGAATTTTAGCCTGGTTCTGTTCTGAAACAGCAAATCTTTCTTTAATGTCAGATGACAGGGCGAACAGAATCAGGGACATTTCTATGTCCAGTGTCTCTTCTCCTTTAGCAATTATATTTTGACCTTCTGTGCTCTCCCCCCCCCATTTTCCCCTCTAAAGCTCCAGCATTCATAAGAGTGTGTCTTGGTTCTAATGTTGTTTGGGATGTTGGGGCCAAAATGCCCCCAAAGGGGATATTAGACAAATCCTCACTCAGCGGGGGGGAAAACGATTCTCTAAGAGTATTGCAAAGTCTTCTTCCTCAATAATATTGGGAGATTCCATTATGGGCGTCTTGGTCTGGTTTGGTTGAGACTCCTCAGTGTTCCTAAACTTAAAATATGATCTTAAGGAAGGGGTAATCTTAAGTCTCTCTCCCAAGTGGTTTGTAGATGGTATTATGGACTTAGAACCCCTTTTCGCAGTCTTACGGGTGCTGATTTGTGTAATACTCTGGGGTTGTCCACCACCCGGAGTAGTAATCCCTAGTGCAGTTTTTGTGCTGCTGCCTAAACTCTGGTTCGCACCATTACTCTGCAATACCCCTCCACTAAATTGTGTCTTCCTTAGTATGCATCTGTTTTTTCCTCTACAGTTTTAGAAGCAGCAGGTATTAGGGAGTTTGGCGAATTTTCCTCAAGATCAGCTGTTGTTTCTCCTTTTTTAAATGATTTAGCTATCTGGTCCAGTCCATTTCTAAGTGCAGGAGACTTTGTTTTCCTACTTGTATGCGATGTTTGTGTTTTCTTTTTGGGGGTCATAGATGAGCTTAGTATTCTCTTTTCTCCCTCCCAAGGCTCTGGAAAGGGGTCTACTGCCGGAGGACAGGTGCTGGCTCTGCTCCTGACACCGTGGAAGCTGATCCGGGCTGCCGCACGTGGATCGCATCAGAGCTCGGAGGACGTGAAGAGGCAGAGAGAGCCCGTGTTTGGCTCTCCACTTCCCCCACAGCAACACCACCGGGGGGACACAGGCCACAGAGTCCTGCCCTTAAGCAAACAAACCGGGCGAGAAAAAAACGGCAGAGAAAGGCAGCACGACGTCGGAGGAGTGTGAAAGGCTATGATTCTGTTCAGGTAGGCAGCATTTCAGGTGGAGGCTTCAGAGCTCGCAGCCGGCGTGTGCAGCAGACCGCCATGTTACCTTCTCTCTTCCGAGACAGTCATGGATGACTTTCCAAACAGGAGGCTGTGATTACTGCAGCAAGCCTCTGTCATAATCTCAAGTTTGTTTCTCTGAAAACTTGAGTTTTCTTTTTTTTACTCCTTTTGTGGGTCTTGGCTACCATTGCTGGGATTGAAAAATGTGGCTTGCTGGTCCAAGTAACAATTTTCTAGAGGCAGCTGTTCTCTACCACCATTCTGGCTGCTTTCAGGCTTAAAATTAGAAGCACTTGCTGATTTTGTGGTCATTACCTAGAGCCAGGATGTGCTTTTCTGGGTTTGCATTACGATTTGCAACCTGGGTAGCAATTTTGTTAATCTCACATTGGGATTACGAAAATTAAGAAGCATCAACTTTGTGAGTTGCAAATTGTGAAAGTAAAACGTACATACATACTGATTTGCAATTTTCTAACTGCAATTCGCTCGAAATTGCAATTTAGAAATTATAAATCAGGATTTTTGTACATCTAGCCCTAAAATACATCTGTAAATATACTCAATGTGAGCAGTTGTAATATACATGATTTGTTGGATATGGGTTAATATGCCCTTCTCTACACAAAAGCATTCTAAAAATATTGTTAAATATATAGCAATTTAAAATAGATAATAGAGTACACTTTCTTTCTTGGTCTAGTGTGTCAATGTTGTTGTAGATCTGTCTGATCTTGAGGTGGAAGAAGGTGACAAGCTTGTTGCAGAGGTCTTGGGAGGGAGGAATATATGTGCTTTGCTGTTGTGTGCATTGGCTCTAATTCTGTCGTGGAGGGCCATTTTCTTTGTGGTTTTTAGGAGGAGGTGGTGTGCTTTGCTGGCTGATTTGAAGGTGGCATGGGTTTCGGGGGTAATGTTTTTCCTCCATCTCTTCTCTAGTCGCCTGTAGGTGTGTTGGGACTCGTGGAGGGCAAGAGTGAACCAGCTGGCTTTCTTGGAGTGTTACTTGCCTGGTTTTTCCTTGATGGGTACCAGAGTGTCAGCGCAGTTGGAGATCCATCGGTGGAGGTTGCATGCTGCGGTGTCCGTTGGTGGAGAGGTTGTGCTGTGTGAGTCAACGAGAAGCTCTTTGATTAAATTGGTCCAGTTGCATTGGGGGCGGTGAGGGGGGTGTTGTACGGTGGGTGTGGCAAAGTGCATGCAATGGAGGTCGGTCCTGAGGAGTTCAGTTGTGTGGCTGTAGGTGATGGTGGAGATGACTGGTTTGAGTGTGTGTCTGGCTGTGTGGGTTAGTATAGTGAGTAGCTGATTGAGTCTGATATTGGCAAGGTTCTCCAGTCGGTAGGCTGTGTTCTAGTCGCTGAGGTTGTCCATGTGGAAGTTGAGGTCTCCGAGTATGGTGTAGTCGGTGGATGCAAGAGCTTGTAGTGCAATTAGATTTATGATGCTGTTGGTGAATGGCAGTTGGGGTCTGGGGGGACTGTAGATGAGGGTGCCGAAGAGGGCAGTGTTGGGGTTGGTTTGGAACTGTAAGTGGAGGTTTTTCATGGTCATCGTAGGGTCGTTAGAGTACGTGTTTAGTCAGAGGGTTTTCTTGTGGACGATGGCCATGCCTGAGCAGTCGGGTGGTCCTTGCGATGTTTTTGTAGCCATCTGGGATGGGCATGGCCATGGCCATGTATGGTCCAGAGCAGGGGTTAGTCCAGGTTTCTGTGAGAAATGCAATCTCGGGGGAGGTGGCATTGAGGTGGCCCCAGATTTCTGTGGTTCAGTTTGTGGAGGGATCACACGTTGGGGAGGATGCAGTCGAGCCGGTTGGGTGCACTGTTGGTTGCCTGGGTAGCAAGAGGAGCTGGTGTGTTGTCATGGGTGAAGCTGAGTTGCAGTTCCGGCAGGTGAAGGGTCTCTGGGTCTTATTCTGTGACGCTGGATAGCAGGTGGCATGGCATCCAGGGTTGAGGGCGAGAATGGTGCTGGCGTCTTAGCAGTGGAAGGTCCGAGAACCAGGGTCCTGGCGCTGGATGCAGTTCAGGCACGGACGGGCTTGACTTTGGCGCACAGGTGGCGTGTGCGCACAGCAGTCGCCATTAAGTAGTGCTGCAGGGGGCTGGAGAGTTGGGAGGCAGGACAATTTGGGAGCAGGAAGGGACACTGGAGTGGGGTGTGGCCACAGCAGATCAAAGGGGCGAGGAAGGGGAAAAAACAGCAGGAACCGTAAAAGAGGAAAGCCAAAGGCAGAGGCAGAAAAAGAGAAGAGAAGAGAGAAAAGCAGAAAGAGAGACTGAAAAGGCAGAAAGAAGGACAGAAAAAGCAGATAGAGAGATAGAAGGGTAGCCCTAGCAGAAGAGGAGTGATGCCCTGCCACTGTACCACAAGGGATGCGGCGCAGGCAGTAGCATGTAGGTGGAGGAGGGCCTTGAACTCCTGACCTACCGGTCAGCAGCAGATGACGGGGAAAGCAGCAGCTACAAGATGGAGCTGCGATGCGAAGGAACAAGTCCACTACAGGATAATGGACTGCACCTTCACCGCGTAGTGGGCGCCGTTAAGTAGTGCTGTAGGGGCTGGACAGCTGGGAGGCAGGAAAATGCGGGCGCGGGAAGGGACATTGAAGGGGGGAAGGGCCATGGGGGATTGCAGAGGCAGGTTCGATGAAGGGGAAAAAATGGCAGGAAATGGAAAAGAGGAAAACCAAAGGCAGAGGCAGAAAAAAGAAGCAAGAAAAGCAGAAAGAGAGACTGAAAAGGCAGAAAGAAGGAAATAAAAAGCAGATAGAGAGATAGAAGGGTAGCCCTAGCAGCAGAGGAGTGATGCCCTGCCACTGTACCACAAGGGATGCGGCGCAGGCAGTAGCATGTAGGTGGAGGAGGGCCTTGAACTCCTGACCTACCGGTCAGCAGCAGATGACGGGGAAAGCAGCAGCTACAAGATGGAGCTGCGATGCGAAGGAACAAGTCCACTACAGGATAATGGACTGCACCTTCACCGCGTAGTGGGTGCCATTAAGTAGTGCTGTAGGGGCTGGACAGCTGGGAGGCAGGAAAATGCGGGCGCGGGAAGGGACATTGAAGGGGGGAAGGGCCATGGGGGATTGCAGAGGCAGGTTCGATGAAGGGGAAAAAATGGCAGGAAATGGAAAAGAGGAAAACCAAAGGCAGAGGCAGAAAAAAGAAGCAAGAAAAGCAGAAAGAGAGACTGAAAAGGCAGAAAGAGGGACAGAAAAAGCAGGTAGAGAGACAGAAGGGAAACTCTAGCAGCAGAGCAGTGATGCTTTGCCACTAGACCACCAGGGATGAGGTGCTGGTAGGAACCTGCGGGTGGAAGAGGGCATCAAACTATCCATCTTGACATTGCCATGGAACATGGCATGTTGTGATTGTGTTAAGGCTACCATGAACAAATGAGAAAGTGGGTAGTGTTGCCCAGAGGAACTTTTTACCCCATTGGCTGTATAAGAGCCAGAAGGGAGTCATCCCCAAATATTAGCTTGAACCAAGCAAAAACGTGCCACCCCAAGGCACCTCCTCTGAACAGTTTCTGGACATGTGAAAGAACAGAAGAGGAATTAACCTGCTATATGTGATCTGATAGGAGCCTTGAATGAATTTGCCTGCTCCCTCTTGCACCCATCAAAAAGAATTGGACCCCAGGGACACTTGCATGGCCTCCTGTGTAAGGTAATGAAAAAACTAAAAATAATGTTTGTGAAAGGACCAGTTGACCAGTTCAAACTGGGCTTGGACTGGACCTTACTGGGAAATTCTGCTGGAGTAAGTTTGGGCCGTTAGGTGTTGTCCCTAAGGTCCTGGGAGCATTATAATTGGCTGCTCAAAGTAGCCTGAAAGGTTGTGATTTTTTCTTCCTTTCATGCTTTTACCACAGCGAATCCACATGGTGTATCTGACCAGATGGAAAGCTAACTCAAAATATGGCAGAGAGTTATGATTTGGAATAATCAGTCTGTTGTGTTTTGAATAGAACTCCATATGTAAGGTATTGAAAAATAGAAAGCATATATATTATGCCATGTCATTCATGGCATTATACATTGCAAAGTGATAAGAAAGTCTGCATGAACATATTCATGTGTTTTGTGTTAACTGAAATCTGATTGCTTTTAATAATGAACATCGTTTCAAGAAAGCTGATAATTTTCATTATTGCTTAATATTTTATTTTTAAACAAAAAATGGTTCCACAGAATGTAAGTAAGTGAAAGGCCTTTCTGTTAATTGTTTATTCTGAAAGATTCAACAATTCTCAGATTTTTTTTTATAAACTAAGGACTGAGTGTGAAATGATAGAGAGGAACTTATCTCCAGAGAATGGATACAGGGACCATACACAATTATATCACCTTCTTCTGCTGAAGGCTACCGGGCGGAACATTAGGCCTTATCAGCCTGCTTGTCACCACAGATATGTAATAGCAGATGTTATTTTACTGAACATTGGATTTGTTGTTCAGATAAGGAATGTTGGTGTGAACCATCTTTGAAACTCAACTAGGCCCTTTCCTTGGGGCTCATTTTAGTTTAGAGCCAAAGAGAAGAGGATAGGATTATAAATATTGATGCAAGAAAGCCTAATGATTTTAAAAATAAGTTACAATAATATTTTCTTGTCACACTTCTGGTAAAATTCATTGCCACTGTCTTGCTGATTTTTATAGTAGTTACTATTCATATTGTATTCACTAGGATAGGATTTAAATTTTAAAATAATTAAAACGTGCCACTGGTTTCCTGCTGTTTTGAGTGTGGTCTTCCACAATTAAATACGATTTCTGTACCAATAATTGTTCCTGTGTTGTTTCATATGATTGATCATTACCCAAAACGCATCCAACTCAAACGTTGCTCAATGGTTGTGGTTTCACTGGAATCCTGTGATCCCATCTTTTTCTTATTGATCTGGGGATATACTGATACCAGGGAGAAGACTGGTGTTTGGAGTTTGTAATCAGGACAGCTTAAAGCAGTTAATGATGATACATCTTTGCTAGAGAGGTGAGAAAAATGTTTTCACATTTGGTGGCTTGCTTCTTTAGACCTTAGGAGTGACTGCTTTAAAAGCTTAAATATTTCTAAAGATGTTCCTTTGCATTTACAGAATTAGAATTGCCCTCAGTAACAACAACCAAACTTTTGCATTTATTACAAGATATGGATATTAAGTTAAAGGCAACTGTATTTGCCTTACCATAATTTCCATTAAAGGACTAAAGTACGTTCCTTCATCCAAGCCCTCTGTGAGATGTCATCTGGCCAGGTCCTGTCCTTAGCCTACCTGATGCTGTCCTCTAAGAAGGCTCATGTCACCAAATGTATTGGTCCAGAGCAGGAGCTCATTTCCACTGCAACTGTGTGTAGGGTCTACAGGCAAATATTGACAGGTGATTTTAGGCAAGCAGACAATACCAGCTGGGTAGCAATTTGTCTTTTTTGCATGCTCACCCCAGATTTTCTGCTTTTCTCAGGAACCTATTTTGCTGGTTTGAGGACTCTGTACACATTGGCATTGCTATTCCATGCCAAAATATGTATACTCTGGCCCTAAAATGACTGGACAATTGCATTAGTAAAATAGTTTCCCCTAATGGGCCTTTTTGGCTTTCCTGTATGGCCATAGTAGAAGCGCAGAATGGCATGTGAGTTAAAATATCATTGATGGACTGCAGAGTGCATTTATTTGCACCACCAACATACATGACAAAACTTTATGTCTTGCAGGATCACCTCTGTGCTCTGGCTGAACACGGCTGCACTTTAAAGGAACTGTGGTAACACATCGCATACAAAGTTCCTTCAGCATTCAGAGAAACCTATTTCATGTGTATATCATTTAGTCACCCCTAAAGTGTACCTTCTAAGCCTCTAATTTGGGGGGCCTAGTTTATGCCGAATTTATAAAAAAGCTGAAAACAGCATATTTGAAAAGTGTTTTTTTCAGTGACTGACAGCCTAAAAGCTGTTTTACTATGTAGCTAAAGATATATTTTCCTTAGGAAAAACCAAGGTACACATAAAATATTTAATTAAAAGTTCAACCTGTGAAAATGCTATCAAAATCCTTCTAAGGGATTTCTTACTTATTTTGCAAAATCTGATTTAATTGGGTTATGAGACTTTGGATAACTTAATCAGAAAGGTAAATATATATATATAATAAAGCATAGACTATGTAAGCAAGAACTTGCTTAAAACCAATCCTTCTACATATCAGACCTCCAAAGTTCAAATACACATCCTTGACTAGGAGAGTTAACAATAATGGCTCAGAAGACAATGTCCTTCCTCGAAGCTCAGGAAGGATAGCAATGTGTTAACTGCTGACTCCTTAGTAGTGATTAACTATCTGATAGTGAACAGAGAAAGTTGGCCGAACAAATGACAGCTTTAGCACTACCTCTTTTGACTTGGGGGTTTGCAGAAGAGATTCTGTTCCCTTCCAGGACCTTCCTAGAAAGCCCGGTTGCAGTCACAGTGGGGGAAGGGCCAGTTTTGACCCCGTCAGGTGGGAGTAGGACTCAGCAAAATAGGGGATGAACATGAAGCTGCCTGGTGGCAGATGGGTTTTCCCACATTGAAATGGGGGTCAATGGGGAATTTTACAGTAAAGCAAAGAGGAAGTGATACAAAAGAGGTTGGAGAACTGCAAGAAAATAGCTAGAATAGGGTAGCAAAATATTTGCAATCAATTACTATTTTACAGACTGAATGTGGTACCTCAACCACTATCCCCTCAGAATATTCCTGAACCTGTGAAGGATCCACCTGGAAAAAAAGCCCTATTGAAACAAACAAGATTCTTGATTCCTGACTCCTGATGGGGGATAAGAGCTCACTCAACAACTTACTTCTGCATCCAGGAACTGGAAATGCTCTACATGAGATTGATGCTTGGACTTCTGTTTATCTGCTCTAGAGACAGAAAAAAAGCATTCACTCAAAGAAGGATCCACTTACCTCAAAGAAATGGATCCTGCTTGTGACATGGATTGAGAGAAACATGATACTCAGAAGCCTGCCCGGAGGAAGAATGGGCTGCAGGACCATCCACAATAACAGTTTTGAGCAGTTGGAGAAACGTTTAACTTTTTTTGTTCCTGGTGCAAGGTCATGAGACTTGCTCTGGAGGGTAGCACCTTATACATCAAGAAAACTATATTCATCCAACTGGGAGCTCTTTGCCTTATTGGAAAAGTTTAATTTGGACCTGGCCCTTTTTGGCTAAAGTCCCTAAACCTTTTGCTTCCCCCCGAACCTTTTTTCTGACATGGTGTTGCCAACTTAGATGCTTTGGACACTTTGCCACTGGTGATCAGTGTCAAAGTGCAAGTGCTCCCTGTGTTGTAAATTGAAACAACGATGTGATTAAGCATTTACTAAAGACATTAATTCCCCTCTTATAGATCATGTTTTCTCTGTTATGTTGACCGAAGTTCGGACTCCATTTTGTATTGTTATGCTTCCACGTGTTCCCCACGAGAAGAGTCCAACCTCTGTGTTAGTTGCTCTTGTAATCTGCCTAGTAACAGTCTATAAATAGCTCCTTTGTCCATCTGGCACATGCCCAGACTTGACCACATCTGTTATCAGTTAGTCCTGCTTGACCATGTTTTCGCGGGCTCAAGGAGTGTGTTAGCTCCGCCCACATATTGATTCAGTATCGAAAATGACCATAAATGGTAATGTTCTTCAGCTTCATGTTGTATCCACCCACTTATGAGCCCCTCTGTTGTGTATAAAAGGGGACCGTGTACGCAAGTTCTTTGTGCTACTCTATGCAATACTGAAGAGTGTTGTGTGGATTGTAGGACCACCCTTAAGGGTTAATAAATGCTGTCTTTGTACTTTGCAGTTTCCGTGCCAACTTCCTTATAGATTCCATACAGGAGAGCGAACCCTTGTGTCCTGCGGGCCTAGCTGGGGCCTGTATTCATCAATTGGCGCCCGTCACGTGGGGCTCATCGGCGACTCGGATGCTCGAAGGACTGGTCGCGACGAAGGTGAGGAATTTGACCGGGGACGTGATCACTGCCCGCGGCGTCTTAGCCCTGGCATCCCGAGGTTTTTCTTCCTTCCCTTCCGAGCTGACCGTCTGGGTGGCGCCGGTCCCCGACTGAGACCTCTTCTGTCGGTCCTGCCGTGAAAGCCGTTTGGGCGATTGTGGAGCTTGGCAGTTGGAATCTGGACTCTTGATTGGTAAGAACCGGTGTACGGTACTTGCTCCGAGTTTTTGAAGCCTGGTCCGGCTATTTGAGTTTGATTTGTGATGACTAGTCATATTTTGTATTTGTCTTTGTGAAAATATATGCGTTGCAACACATATAGGCAGGTAATGTGGAGAGATTTCTCCGGAGCTGTGTAACTTTGAACGGCGCAACGATTAAGTGCCATTTTTCTATAATACTGCATATTTTGCATTATTTCTGAGCATGCCTGCTTTCAGCGCACTCCGTAAGTGGTGTTGCTGTTTCGGAAACCGGTTGAACCTCGAGGAATCTGCTCCAGCTCCCCCAGAGGGGACTCCTAATAGGGATATGTATGTGAAGCATGGTCTTTCTTCCATAATGTACAGCACAGTATGGAGGAAATATACAAAAAAAGATCCTGAGTTGCGATGGCCTTTGTATGGATCGTTTGATATACGTAAGATTGAGTATGTGGAACAGTGTATGTGCAAGCGGCGTGCTCGTCAGGATATGTTTGAGTGTGTGCGGTTGTGGGTGAAGGAGGTGCGTGAGCGAGAGAAGCGTGAGAAAGCGCTGTTTGATAAGGAACAACGGAAGAATGATCATGTGCGAGCCCAGGAAGCGAAGCGTCGGGAAGACAGAGAACAGACAGAGAGACAAGAGAAAGAGCGTAGGCTGCAAGTTTCGGGTCAATATGCTGTTCGGCAGCCACTCTATCCTGTCCTTAATAATCTTGATGATGATTTTTATTTACTAGATCGCTCTCCGCCCCCTTATGTTGGCGCATCTGCTCCGAGGCCACAAGATTCCGTCCCGGGTACGGGTAAGGTAGATACGCGGTCCATGTTATCGGCTGAGCATATGGCTGAGCTTCGGCAAATTTCTTTCCGTGCACTTAAGGGTAAGGTGTCCGTGGATGAATTGTTCCATACTTGGGGGTCGTGGCAGGATAGAGAAAGATTGTATTTTTTGAGTCATTTCGCTGAGGAAGTGATTGCTGCTTTTCGGAAATATTCTGGTGTCTTTGAGCCTGAAGAAGTGACATCGGATGCTAAAGCATTGCATGATGGTGTTTTTTCTCCCTTTAAGGCTCCTGATACGGCTCGGCGGCTATTCGCCTTGCGGGACGCGGTGCTGGCCCATAGAGAAAAAGCGCGCCAACGAGCAGGGGAGGAGACGCAGTCGGATTCGTGTACCACAGAAGGCCACTCATCCACCTCTCAATCAGATAAGAGCGATCTAGTGCATGCTAAGCCAATGCGCGAGGCGGCGCCTTTGTATGTTCCTCCTAAAGGAGCGGGGACTAGCTCGGACATTACCTCCGCCGATGCTAAGGGATATTTTGTGTATAATTGGGTTTATACTCCGTGGCATAGAGCTGATGTGATGGCATTAAAGAATGCGCTGCCTGACCCCCGCAAGAATCCAGCGGCCTTCTACGAAGAAGTCGAGGGGGCCTTGAATTCTTGCGTTATGACTTTAGCAGATATCGATTTGTTCTTTGGCCTTATTCTACCACCGGATATGTGGCGATCTGTCCGAAAAGTAGATGATACAGTTGCCTTTAAGGCCCGGTGGTCTGACCTTGAGGATGAGGATAGGGAACGGAAGCCCGCGCAGAAACCGCCCCAGATTATTTTAGATCTTCCTGCTGCTATTGTGGCTAAGCTGAAGACAATTATTCCCCCTAAAAAGATTGATTGGAATATGTTAGCTGCATGTAAACAGAAAGCTGACGAGTCAGTTGCGGACTTCTTTACGCGCTTTGAGGAGACGTTTCATGATTTTAGTGGCCAGTCGCTTACTGACGATACGGGCCGCCACCTTTTTGCGGATAAATATGTGGCTAATCTGCTGCCGGCAGTTGCGGCCCGTTTAAAAGCGAGTGAGAGTTCTTGGTCCTCCGCTACACCGACGGCCCTCCTGACTATCGCCCAGTATTATGAGCGTCAGGAGCAAGAAGCAAAGGGCCAGGAGGAAAAGAAATCGAAAGATTTGAAAACAAAGGTGATGTTGGCACAAGTCTATGGCCCGCCCCGGCGGGGTAGTAATAGAGGTAGGGGAGGATCTTATGGTCCTCCCTCGGGCCGATCTGATTTAAATAGGAACCAATGTGCGTATTGTAAGCAATCGGGTCATTGGGCTAGGGACTGCCCGGTGTTGCATGCATCGCGTCAGGGGCATACCTATGGTGGCCCGCGAGGTAGAGGGGGTTTCTCGAACTTTCGAGGGAATTCTAACGAACAGGCTCGTTTTGACTCTGCTGGGCAGCACCGCGATAGATCAAACGTTTTTGATCGCCAGCATCAGTACCAAGCGTCGGGGATTGACCGGTCGGGGTACCATGACTCTCAGCATGCATAGGAATGCGTTGGATGGGGGTTAGAATCAGTTGAGGTGCCGGTTGATCAGAAGGGTCCTTATGTATCGGCTGAGGTTTTGGGCTCTACTGATCAGTTCCTAGTGGATACAGGAGCGACACGTAGTGCACTGTCTAAGCAATTGGTTCCGGGGGCTCCCCAATCCGGCTTAATGGTCACATCGGTAGGGTTTGACGGAACACTCTCCCGAAGCCCTCTCTCGCAGCCCCTCATGTTTAAAGTTGACTCTTTTTCTGCACCCTGTCCATTTCTGCTTGCCCCGTACACACCGGACAACATTATGGGTCTTGATATGTTAAAGCATTTTAGGGCTACGATCCGTTGCTCCCCTGCTGGTGTACGGGTAATATTGAATGACAATTACCCCCGATCGGAACGGATGTGTACGATGTCTGAGGATGCGCTGTTAGCTACCCTCCCTCGTGCTTTGTGGGCAACTTCGGATACTGATGTGGGACAAATGGTGATTCCACCGGTCCACATTAGCGTCAAGGAGGGGGCGGTGTTACCACGCCTCCCACAGTACCGTATTTCCCAGGAGGGCGAGGTGGCTCTCATACAGATAGTGCAGGATTTGATGGCGGTAGGGGTAGTGGAGGAAGTCCCCTACAACATTTGTAACAGTCCGATTCTTCCTATACTGAAAAAGGATACGGATGCCAGAGTTTATCGGTTTATAATTGATTTGAGAGAAGTGAACAAGATCGTGATACCTCAGTACCCAGTGGTTTCCGATATCACGACGTTGCTTACTTTGGTCCCGCCTACGGCAACCATGTTCTCAGTGATTGATTTGAAGAATGCCTTCTTTTCCATTCCCATTCACCCTGATAGCCGATATCTTTTTGGGTTTACATTAAATAATAGATCTTATCGTTTTTGTAGGATTCCCCAGGGCTACACAGAAAGCCCTAGCATTTACAGTCAGGCTTTGAAACGACAATTGGATTCCTTTGCTCTGCTCGAGGGTGTCGCCCTCATTCAATATGTCGACGACATCTTGCTGGCGGCTGACACCCTGGAGTTGTGTGAAAAAAGTACGTTATCCTTACTTTCCTTTTTAGCATCCCACAATCATAAGGTATCTAGGAAGAAATTGCAATTCTGTAGACCAAAGGTGACTTATTTGGGTCACCTTTTGTCTAAGGAGGGACGTGCACTCACACCGGATCGTATCCAAGTAATTCTGGATACACCGAGACCGTCCACACAGAAGGATGTGCGTGCATTTCTGGGTCTTGTTTCTTTTTGTAGACAGTGGATATTGGGGTTTTCGCACATAGCTAAGCCATTATTAGCCCTCTTGACAAAGGACACGCCTATCCCAATCCCTTGGTCAGATGAGTGTGATACTGCTTTTCAGCAACTACGGCAGGCCCTTTGTTCAGCACCAGTGTTAGGGACCCCTGATTATGCAAAACCCTTTTCGTTGTATGTGCATGAGAAAGATGGATGTGCATTGTCAGTTTTAGTGCAGATGCACGGCGATAAGCAGCGCCCTTGTGCATATTTTTCGGCTGTACTTGATCCTGTCGCCCGAGCATTACCAGGGTGTTTTCGCTCGGTTGCGGCGACAGCTGTGTCAATACGCCAAAGCGAGGGAATTGTGTTATCTCATAAGCTGTTGGTATTAGTCCCCCATGCTGTCGATGCCCTGCTCAATCAAACGAAGACGCAGCATTTGACCAGCGCCCGTTTAACGGGATATGAGTTGACGCTTTTGGCTCCTCATATTACGTTAAAAAGGTGCGTAACGTTAAACCCGGCAACATTGTTGCCATACCCCGAGACCCAGCCTGAGGCGCGGAAAGCGCATGATTGTATTCTCGTGACTGAGGAACAAACAAAGGGTCGTATTGATCTCCAGGATACGCCCTTTCCAGATGTAGATGGAGAACTGTGGGTGGATGGATCATGCCTGAAGCTACCAGATGGTACGACTTCAGCAGCGTATGCGATTACCACATTGCAAACGATAGTGGAGACAGCACGCATACCACAGAAATCAGCTCAAGCAGTGGAACTGATAGCATTAACACGAGCATGTGAGCTCAGTATAGGACTATGTGTGAATGTTTATACAGATAGCCGCTATGCCTTCGGAGTAGCGCATGACTTCGGCCTACTCTGGAAGGAGAGAGGGTTTTTAACGTCACATGGAGTACAGATAATGCATGGAGAGTTAGTTCACAATCTTTTAACTGCATTGACATACCCAAAGAAAATTGCTATCGTTAAGTGTAGCGCCCATAGGAAAGTAGTTGACAAAGTTGGAGAAGGGAATGCGTTGGCAGATCGAGTAGCGCGGGAAACTGCGATGCAGCCCGGTACTACTGCCGTGTATGTAGTAAAGTCACAGGTGGAAAGATGGCATGATGCGAAGGAGGAAGTGCGAGAAATGCAAAGGACCGCTTCTGACAAAGAGCGGGAACAATGGGCTAGTGAGGGAGAATTGGATGATGAGGGTTGCTGGAGAAATAAGCAGATGGATAGATGGAAATTACCCACGGCTTTTGTACAGCCTATGGTTCAGATGGCACATGGGCTAGCACATGTTGGAGCTTCCGCAATTGTGAAATTGCTTACCCAAGTCTGGGAGCATCCAGAGATTGCTAGCACAGCGAAGAGGGTGGTGCAGACCTGTATGATCTGCCTGAGGTATAACCCAGGAAAGGGTACTCGAACTCCAGCAGGAGGATTTGTGACACCTACTGCGCCCTTCGAGGTTTTGCAGATGGATTACATCCAGCTTGAGCGCTGTAATAATCTGAAGTATGTTCTAGTAGTGGTCTGCGCTTTCAGCAAATGGGTTGAAGCGTACCCTACGAAAGACAATACTGCAATGACTACTGCGAAGTTGCTGCTGAAAGAGTTCTTCCCTCGATATGGCGTCTGTAGACTTCTGTGGAGTGATAACGGCCCTCACTTTGTAGCGGATGTTATAAAGTATGTCTTGAAGGGCCTAGGCATTACTCAGAAGTTCCACGCCGTGTTTCACCCTCAGTCTGCAGGCCTAGTCGAGAAGTATAATGGTACACTGAAGCTTAAGATCGCTAAAATTCAAGCTTCGACGTCTTTGACTTGGCCAGACGCTCTGCCACTGGCGTTATTGTCAATTAAATCAGTACCGCACTCTCGAACTGGCCTTACGCCATATGAGATTGTTTTTGGACGCCCAATGAATATTTGGGGTCCACCCAGACCTAAGGCTGTGTATGATGTACCTTGTGTAATGATGAGCGATTATCTGGCACAGTTAACGGATAACTTGGTTTCTATCCATCAACAGGTCCGAGAGGCGCTCCCTGATCGGTCTACCGGCGAAGGACATGGTCTCCGGCCCGGTGACCATGTCATGGTGAAAGTCTTCGACAGAACGAACAGTTTGGAGCCGAGATGGGTGGGCCCTGAGCAGGTCCTCCTCGCAACGAGGACGGCTGTGCGAGTCTCCAACCGAAAGAATTGGATCCACTCTCTGCACTGTAGGAAGGTGCCGCCCGGATTGGTGGAACCTGCCGTGCTGACCGATCAACGAGAAATCTTGGCTGCAGAGACAGGCCGTGCTGCGGAGCCAAACGCCACCGAGGAGCTCTTTCCGGACCACGCGACTCCTGGAGGAAGGCGATATCATCTTTGACCAAGGAAGTGAGTTTTCCAGTACCGGGACATACTGTCAGAACGGCCCTTGGGTTAGTGAAACGGAGAGCCGATGAGGCAAGGGGGGGGGATCAGCCCTGCATTAGTGTAGCGACACCCGTCTTGGCCCGCTGGTGAAGAAATCAACCGCTGCCCAAGGGGAAGAGTTCTGACAGACTTTTAGTTTCAGGAAGATATTGGGATTCACTTTTACCTTGACATGGAGAAAAAGAAAATCCTTTGTGCATTAGGGTTCATGTTCACAGTAGCCATTGTTGGGATAACCACATGGTTCGTGGAGGATGTAACTCCCGCTCGGAAGATTCTTGTGTTGACAACTCCGGTGCCTGAGGAGCACTACTTTTATACATTACCGTATCAAGAGTTGAAGCATCGACAATCTTACTTGAATAACACTTTCATCCAGATGCTGCATCATACCCACGTTGCTACGAATGCTACGAACTGTTGGATATGTGGGATGATGCCAGCTCATCAGAAGAAAGGAGGAACGCCATTTATACCACTTCCTTTCTCTCATAATGGCTCTTGTAGAGCATGGTATACTTTGCTTTTTGCCACTCGGAAACCGACAGTGGGACGATTGCTTTTTAGACTTAATAAAGAATGCCATCAAGACAAAAATGGGTATCCACAAGCGAATGGGACAATTTGGGAGTGGGAAGAGTACCGACCAGACAATGAATCCATCCCCTACATCTTCACGAACACCAGAGACACTGTGGGAAAAGACAAATTTGTGATTCAAGTAGCACAAGCTCAAGCGGACCTGTGTGTCCAGAGTGTGGGTTTTATCCCTGTTGGTGTTAGTGATTGTATTACTGTTTTGAATATTGATGGGTTGAACAATAGTACCTTCTTGGCCTCCCATAATACGTATTTTGTGTGTGGAAATAAAGGTTATTACCGTCTGCCGGCTGGGTGGTCTGGGGTATGCTATGTATCATTTCTATTACCTCCTGTATTCCTAGCACCCGCATCTTATCATAAGGATCTGAAATTATTGAATAATGTGACTGTAAATAGGTATAAACGTACTTTATCAATTGATGATGTAGATCAGACTGATACCAGTCTGCAACAGTATATTGATTTTAACTTAGGACTGTTTTTCTTTGTTGGAGCTGCCCTGAACAGTAGAAAGATCCGAAGATTAACAAGAGTGGTAGAAGCGGTGACAAATCAGACCGCTGCTGCTCTTGGGAATCTTACGGAGGAATTGCAGATTACTAGAATTGTTGCATTGCAGAATCGTATGGTATTAGACGTTATGCTAGCTGACAGAGGAGGAGCATGTAAAATTATTGGAAGTAGCTGTTGTGTGTTTATCCCTGATCATACGCCATCAGTTTATAATGCCATCAATAAACTGCATAAAATTGCAGCTGAGATCCATACGGAAAACGGCACTTGGTCCTTTTCTGGATGGTTTTGGGCGTTAATTACTGCCTGGGGATGGAAGGTTCTAACTGGTCTCTGCATTATTGTAGCGGTTCTGTTTTCATGCTGTATCTGCATTCAGTGTGGTCCTTTACTCTGCTCATTATGTGTATCATTTTGTATCCCCGATAAGAAAGCTATTGCCAATATCACTTATCAGAAACGTTTAGCTAAGGAAGTAGAAGAGATGATGATAATTGATATATATGATGAATATTCTAACAAGTCGGATGTCTTCAGTAAATGCTGAAAGGGTCGTCTGTTGTAAATTGAAACAACGATGTGATTAAGCATTTACTAAAGACATTAATTCCCCTCTTATAGATCATGTTTTCTCTGTTATGTTGACCGAAGTTCGGACTCCATTTTGTATTGTTATGCTTCCACGTGTTCCCCACGAGAAGAGTCCAACCTCTGTGTTAGTTGCTCTTGTAATCTGCCTAGTAACAGTCTATAAATAGCTCCTTTGTCCATCTGGCACATGCCCAGACTTGACCACATCTGTTATCAGTTAGTCCTGCTTGACCATGTTTTCGCGGGCTCAAGGAGTGTGTTAGCTCCGCCCACATATTGATTCAGTATCGAAAATGACCATAAATGGTAATGTTCTTCAGCTTCATGTTGTATCCACCCACTTATGAGCCCCTCTGTTGTGTATAAAAGGGGACCGTGTACGCAAGTTCTTTGTGCTACTCTATGCAATACTGAAGAGTGTTGTGTGGATTGTAGGACCACCCTTAAGGGTTAATAAATGCTGTCTTTGTACTTTGCAGTTTCCGTGCCAACTTCCTTATAGATTCCATACAGGAGAGCGAACCCTTGTGTCCTGCGGGCCTAGCTGGGGCCTGTATTCATCACCTGTATAAAGTGTAATGGTAATTGGTTGTCAAAGATTGGTATGTTTGCCTTACTAGTAAAGTGCGCTATGTATGCCAGGGCTGGTAATGCAAATGCTACTAGTGGGCCTGCAGCACTATTTGTGCCACCCACACAAGTAGTCTTAAAAAGTGAACTCAGGCCTGCCATTGCAGGGCCTGCGTGCAGCTTGTTAAACTGCCATGTTGTTCTGTCAAGTGCACTCACTTGCCAGACCTTACCCTTCCCTTTCTATGCACATCAGACACCCCTATGGTAGTCTAGGGTACCCCTGGACAGGGTGTAGTGCATGTGAAAGGTAGGACATGTACTAAGGTGTGTGTCAAGTCCTGACATTGAAATAATCTCCATTTCGTTTTTCACTGTTGAAAGGCCATCTTGCCCATAGGGCAGAATGGGAAGGCTGTGTAGTATGTTTTCCAGCCTATTTTCTTAAAGGCTTAAGATGGAAAGGTGAAGTTTAGTATGCCTGAACTCACAGTGTAATAACACATCTTTTTATATAGGTGGTTTTTGCATTCCACAAGCCACTCTTTTAGAAGTGGCTGAGTTTTTGTGCTTTGACATTTCTGTGTGTCTCTGCCTAGCTGTGGATTGACTGTCTGGATTTAAAGCGATAGGATCTGGGGAATGTCTTGACCCAGGGGAGGAGGTGAGACAGCAACAGGCTGACCTGCATCTGGAGTGTAGGGGGAGGAGAAGCACCTAGAGGTGAAGAGGCCTGGGTTGCTGCTATAAAACATTGGCTCATCTCCTGCTGAGTGACTGAGAATCCAGACCCCCAGTAATCAAAGGAAGAAAGGTGTCACTGGCAGGGAGGCAGCCAGAACTGGTTTCAACAGGGGTCAGTGCACCCTGAAACGCAAAAACTTCAAAGCCATTGAGGGGTATAACTATGAGAGCTGAAGCCCCTGAACTTTGGAGAATGGCTTGATCAAGTGTGAACAGGACTGGAGCTACGTCGTGGTCAAGAGGACCTTTGCCAAGGAAGAAACAATCAAAAAGACTGAAGGATAGGACTGACCCTTGCTGTGTGTTCTGGGGCTGGCCTGCAGTTTGCTGTTTTAACCAAGGAAAGGCTAAGGGGACTTTGCTGTGTGCTGTGTCCCTCTGCTTGAAGGACTTTGCTGTGTGCTGTGTCCTGAAGAAACTTATCCCCAAGGACCCGAGGTGAGCTGACTCCCTGTTCGGAAACACAGGAACATAAACGTTTCCATGAGAGTCTCAGTGGCACTGTGTGTGTGCATGCTTGTTGCAGCCTGAGACCCTCGTAAGGCCCTGTAATCGTGGGCACCTGGAGTCCAAGCAAGGATTAGTGATGTGGTGTGCCTGTGCTTTGTGCAGCCTGAACCCCTTTGTGAGGTTTGTACAGTGATCGTATGCACTGGAATCCAAGTGAGTCTCATCGACGCTGTGTGCGTGTGCATTGTGGACCATGAGACCGTCATGAGGATTTTCCTTGTTATCATGTGCACCGGAATCCAAGTGAGTCTCATCGACGCTGTGTGAGTGTGCCTTGTGCACCTTGAGACCTTCGTGAGGATTTGCCTTGTTATCGTGTGTACCGGAATTCCAAGTGCGTCTCATCGACGCTGTGAGCGGGTGCGTTGTGCACCGTGAGACCTTCGTGGGGATTTGCCTTGTTATCGTGTACACCGAGTAAAGTGAGTCTCAGCTGTGCGCGTGATCTTCATGCAGCCTGAGACCCGTGTGTGGAGTGCCCAGTGATTGTGCACCCGAGACATAGGGAAGACTCAGCAATGCTGTGTGTGTGTGCTTTGTGGCAGACTGAGATCTTCGTAACTGAAGCAGCCCGGACCAGCAGTCCCGGAGGAGCTGAGTTGCCGGCCTGAGATGCCGTTCCCAATTCACAAAGCTGCATTGGAGGCCCAGCCGCTGGACAAGGAGAGGAGAGTGGGTTCGCGCCCCCCAAGTAACGTGTGTCGACTCCTGGGACAGGGTGCAGGCTCTCGGCCTCTCTCTCGTGTTGGCAGCGCGAGCCTCTGCTTCGGCTCGTATCGCGGCCTCTATTGCCAAGGGAGTGGCAGTACAGGGGCCAGAGTGCGGAGCTGCACTTTTTGATTACATCGTACCGTGTTGGGGGCAACTGTGAGAGGGTGACTGCTAGTCAGATGGAGAGGCGGAGAGACCGCCTAAGGCCCAGTGATCAGGGCCTGAGTGTATTACGCATTATTCCATTTCTGCAGAACGGAGTACCTGACTGTCGTATTACACATTGCATCATTTCTGCATTATGGAGTACCTGATTAGAGTATTACACATTGCATTATTCCTGCATAACGAACGAACTACCTGATTAGTGTATGACGCATGGCATTGTTTCTGCATAACGAACTACCTGATTAGCGTATTGTGCATTGTATTATTCCTGCATAACGAATTACCTGATTAGTGTATTACGCATTGCATTTTTGCATAACGACATATCTGGTGGTTGTATTACGCATTGCATTATTTTACCTTGCAAAGTGACTGATTGTTGCGCTACGCATTGCATTCGTTTCATTGCAGAGTGTCTGATTGCTGCGTTCCGCATTACCTTATTTTGACATTGCAAAAGTGCCTGAATCTAGCATTACGAACTGTATGACATGATATTAGGAGTACAGGAGAATGTTTAGAAGTGCTCATTAATATCGCCAGAACTCACAAGGGCTGGCTGGCCTGACAACCGGCCAGGAGAAATATTACACAACCTCATATGTTGGATTTATATTGTGTGGTCTTATCGTATATCTTTTTACATAAAGTTTATACTCGTTTTTATAAAACTTGTGTCGAGTCTATTTGTGGTGTCATCATTGGATTATTGTGAGAGTGGTTCCAAATACTTTACACATGTGCCTTGAAGATAAGCCTGGCTGCTCGTGCCAAGCTACCGAGGGGGTGAGCGGGGATATCTAAGAAGGTGATCTTCCTTTCCTAGACTTTTGAACACAAGCCCCTACTTGGCCTAAGGTACCTACCTCAGCCAACCAGGGATCCCAGGTCTAACAGGACCTTACTGTAAAACTATCTGGCCTTGTTTAACCCTGCCTGGCTACATATCCTAGCCTTGTCCCCTGGAAGATTGTGCGTTCCAAAATAGTGACTTATTCCAAAAGTAAAACTTGGGACCAGTGCAAGGGAGACCAATTAAACAATGTTCATGAAATCTAATTTTTACCCACTCATAGCATTTAATACCGAAACCAATGGCTTCAGCGGATGGTCAATGAGGGACCCTTGCTAGCCACAGCCTTAAACCTTGCCTCACTGAAAGATTTTGTCTTACCTTTCCAGAGACAAAGTCTGAAGGTAAAAAACTGTGACTCTACCTGAAATTGTACCTAGATCCCAGTCAATCACAAACTATTCTACTTTTTCTAGGTACTTTTAGCCTTAAAACTAAAAAATGCATGCTTTTGGTTTCTCTTAACTATTTATTAAAGATGTTGATGCCTTTTTGTTCATTTAAATGTCTCTTTTTTCGAAATTGATTTCAGAGTTTTATTTTGTTGCGTTATTTACATTAAATTGTCGGTACTGCTTAAACATGCACTCAATTCAGTGATAATTTCCAGCTACATGTGCCATAACAACTAGGGGTGGATGTATCCAAATTGCTTTTATTACATGGTTAGGGGTCACCCCTCCAAGTTTAATGACCCAATATCTGACAAACAGTATCGACCACAATAAAGAAAATGCATTTGATGATATGGAATGTTGTGATTGATGCTTAGAGAGGTGCACATGTGCAATAAATAGATCAGTATCATGCAGCCAACCAACTGCATGTGTATGTACCAATGTGAATAATAACTCTGATTCTCTGGACTTTAATTCTTTATTTAGAAGTAGCACTTATGGGATTTTATCTAGAATCATTGAACCGTTGATACCCAGAATCCAGGCAGGCCATTCCATATTTGCCTGCGGGTAATGCACCAGCAGTGCCCAAATGTCTTATAGAAGGCGCTGAGTTCAAGATATCATATACAACAAAGAGAAAATGTGCCCCTTAGTAAAACATATTGGGCCCGATTAGGATGCCGGTCGGACGAGCCTCTAACCAGCATCATTGGGTTGAAGGGACAGGCCGAAAGGTAGTTGGTGGTCCCGACGGACAAATTAGGATCCTACCACTGTGGAGGCATTCGTAAACATGCCTTTTTGCATGGAGGCTTGTGCTGCTGTCAGAAAAAGTGATGCCGCACAAGCTCCAATGCCAAAAGTAATGTTATTAAACATCCCTGCAGCCTGTGGCAGGAATGTTCAGAGGGGCACCACAGGTGCCCCCCATGGCCCATAGCATAGGGTCACAGGGGACAGGGGCCCAGCTAGGGGACCCAAAAAAGCCTTTCCACCAACCTTTTTACTACAGAAGAACAAATATGAAATGGCTGTCAGAAAGGTGGATCGTAATCCCCACGGCGGTGCCTGAGAATGCACTGCCTCCATTGTGGGAAATGCGATCCTTGAGGCCCTTTGGAAGCTGTGGGTTGGTCCTCAAGCAATGCGGTCTGACCGACCGCATCGTAATGCAGCAGTCTGAGTAAGGACATAGATGTTGGTGGGACTGACACCGACAGCACATTGTGTCAGTCCCATCAACATCGTAATGATGCCATTTATATCTGGTGTAAGCCAAGACCTCATGTTTTAAAATACATATTTAAAATATACTTCCATACAGAGGCTTACAGCCAGCCCTCTTTATCCATTAGTATGCTGTAGTGTCATTCATCTTTTGCTTCTGTCGACCACAGAATACAGCATGGGACAGTGAGTCAGCCGATTTCAGCCGTTGGCTCTGCTCTGCTCACTATGAATGACAGCATTTTCCTGGATCATGTACATTTCTGTCTACAAAGCAGTGCCCATTATGCCAGGGGTCCTGAAATAATGACTCCTTTCATTTTTTAATTTTTTTATTTGCAATTTTGGTGACTTATTTTCGATTTTTCAACAACAAGGAGATGGATGGAATCAGCCTCCCAGTCCATCATTTTATATTCACCATGCCTCCTCAGTTTGGATTCAGAGATTTGCCAATCAAGCTTGAACCTGCTCCAATAAGAACAGTCCAGCTAAACTGCCGGGCCAGGTCCACCCTGAACTGGAACACAAGCGATTTGAAGACTGGTTTTGTTGTGATTAGGTCATCAGTTGGGTATAGCTTGGTTCCAGAGGCACAGTGAGCACGGGCTAAGGGCATGCCCAGTTTGGGCCAGACTACTCCGATTGGAGAAGGACTACGATTGATATGCATATAGTTGGTTTCATCTGAGGTGGCACAGTAGGCAAACGATCAATGGGTTGGAATGCAACTGCGAGAGATTGCCAGTGGTTACTCTTATCGTAAGCATCCTCCCATCACCTCTTGTATGTTCACAGTACTTGATCCTTCCTGATAGAGGGAACACATCAGCTCCTGGCAAGATCACTCTTGTGCACATTCACACTCTGTCCTAACAACCAACACATACTTCATCTTTCACTTTCAACCAGTGAACATGACCACCGCCCTGTGCGTTTTTCCTTGAGTCACCTCCTCTCCGGGCAGGCTGCAGTGCTGCAGGTCTCGAGAAGCTATGCCCACTCAGCTCTGTTTGCTTCCAAGTAGTCCTGACGGCGACAGCAGAGAACAGTTCCGCACCTTCCTAACAGAGAACGTAACCCTCCTCTGTTATCCATTTGCCGTTTCATGCGCCCTCACCCAGTCCCGTGCATTCTCTCGGCCTCCAGTACATCCGATGATCATTTATTGCAGGAGCGAGCAGAGTGTGAAGCTTAACCAGGCAATCCACTTGCCGGTAAAGTCTTATTTTTTAGAAGGGGCTTCAATTGTTTTCAAATTGGTGAGAAGCACTTGAAGCATATGGCGGTATTGCATGCACCATTGCTTCAAATTGCAACACATTCTTGTTTTTAATTTACATTGTTTTGTTTGCATGTTCGACTACTTTTTGGCCTCGGAATCAGTTGCCTTTGTGCATTGATAGGATGTCAGTGGAACAACCCTTGTTTTTTTGTAGTGCTCGCAACGAGAGACAGTTTGGCTTCAGGCTCCGTGTTTGTATGCGCAGCCTGCAGACCATTTGAGCATCTCGCAGGCTCCGTCAGTTTATATCCTCTCCAAAGCCATTCTGATAGATACAGTGCCATCTTTATTGAAAACGCTGTTGATATGTAACACGGCCATTGAAAATTAATGTGTTGGTACTTGTAAGATGTATGGGTAACAGATGTCTGCTCATTTAGGGCATGTTGCCCCTCACACTTGCCAGGTCGACAGGGACAGTCCTCTCATTTTCTACTGCATGTCTTATGTGTCTCTATGATTTGTGTCATTTTAACAGCCAACCCAGGGAGAAAACATAGCTATTATTACAACTTCAGAAGACCTTGTGGGTCTTTTGTTGGCCTCCTCAGGAAAATTGTCGTGAGCAGCTGGCTTAATCGGTGATCTTAAAGAGAAGGCAACATCCAGTTCCGTTTCTAATTGTTCTGGACAACGTACAAACGGAATCGATGGTTTCTAAGGCAAAGGGGCCAAATGCAATTTTCCTCCTCATTCAAAAGATTTGGCACGCAAACGTTGCGCTTTGTGAGCCAAGCATCTGCTTTATTACGTTGCAATTGGAGAACACGTCCAATTATAAAATGTCATACCCATCAAAGACTGAAATTAATTTCCCCAGTGCAGTTGTATGAAGAATGTCATCTGAAAGTCATGCTTATTTATTTCTCTCTTTTTGCTTAAAAATGTAAAGAGTATAGTAACTAAACATGCAGTTGCGCCCTGTCCCATGCCAAAGAGGAAGGGTGGGCCAGAGGAGTGACCTGGGAGGGGGGGCCAGGGCATTGGGGGGTCTCAGCGGGAACCCAAAAATAATATTAAAGAAATAAACGTGCCTGATCGCAGCCGCCGCCTTCGCAGTCTGCGCCGTCCCGCTCTTCCTGATTCTGGAACAGGCTACCAGCCTGCACTGGGCCAATCATGATGCTGCAGGAAAGCAGCGCCATAATTGGTCTGAACGCTTCAACTTTGCGCTCCCAGGCAGACTGGGAGCCTGTGCCTACTTTCTCCATCTCCAGCACTGCAGCTGGGGTTAGAGAATGCTAAACTGCACATGAGATGTTTGGCCAGCCTAAAATGCCGGCCAAACACCTCATGCGCAGTGCACTCTCTCACCACAGTGTTAACCCCCTGGACATGCCCCCAAGATTCGTCAGTGTGCTTGGGGCAGGTCCAGGGTAATTTAAAAAAACAATAATAAAACAGGTTAAAAAAACGTTTTATTATTGTTTTAGTTGTTGCAGCTGGTGGGAGGGTGGCCACCTCTGCCCTAATGGAGGGGCCGCCGCTTTAAACGTGGCATTTTTTTAATTATAACATTTCCCTGCCTTGGTCGTTACATTGAACATATATAATTTTAGAGACAGTGATATGTTCCAAACACTTGATAAAGGGGTTAAATCCAATTATATTCCCAAAGGCTAAAGGCCTGATTACGAGTTTGGCGTTGCAGGAGCAGACCGCCACACCAGTGGCCAGCTCCAACACTGCCAATCCTGTGTGCCCACTGCCTGCAAGATTACGTGGTTCCTCATGTCTGGCGGACTTTTTTTAGCGGTCCCACAGCAGTGCCTCTGATAATGGGCACTGCAAAAAAGTTCCTGTACATGCTGTGCAGCAACTGGGGTGCATGAACACAGGGGTCACATTTTGTGCCCCCAGCATGCATCCCCTATGAAGAATGTCATCTGAAAGTCATGCTTATTTATTTCTCTCTTTTTGCTTAAAAATGTAAAGAGTATAGTAACTAAACATGCAGTTGCGCCCTGTCCCATGCCAAAGAGGCAGGGTGGGCCAGAGGAGTGACCTGGGAGGGGGGGCCAGGGCATTGGGGGGGCCAGGGCATTGGGGGGGCTCAGCGGGAACCCAAAAATAATATTAATGAATTAAACGTGCCTGATCGCAGCCGCCGCCTTCGCAGTCTGCACCATCCCGCTCTTCCTGATTCTGGAACAGGCTCCCAGACTGCACTGGGCCAATCATGATGCTGCAGGAAAGCAGCGCCATAATTGGCCTGAACGTTTCAACTTTGCGCTCCCAGGCAGACTGGGAGCCTGTGCCTTCTTTCGCCATCTCCAGCACTGCAGCTGGGGTTAGAGAATGCTAAACTGCACATGAGGTGTTTGGCCAGCCTAAAATGCCGGCCAAACACCTCATGCGCAGTGCACTCTCTCACCACAGTGTTAACCCCCTGGACATACCCCCATGAAAATGGGCAACATTTCAGGACTGCCAGCCTTTTAATGTAAAGACTTCCATGACACCAATGGCGGTCCTGAAACTCGAATATGCATAGTGTTGCTCCAACGGCACCACCAGCATATTACTGAGGCCCTGACTGCCGCGGTTCCCTGCAGCTGCAGCGTTGCAAATGTGGCCCAACTGCCAAAGTTGTGATATAGTTGTTGGACAGCCATTGCAGCGGCGGCTGGACCACCACCTCCGCTCTCACAGCAAGTCTGGTGGTCTTAGGATCACCAGACTCGTAATGAGGTCCTAAGTAGTTTCCCTAGGCAAAAAACTAATTACCCACATATAAATGAGAGCACCAGAACAAGATTTTACTCCAGTGCATTTTCCAAAGACTTTTGTGTTGCACATAATGGCCTAATGACTGAATGGATTTAGATGACATTTAGCAGGATTATAGATTATGGTGTGCAGATGACCGGTAAGTAGGGTAAGTATTGTTACACTTATAAGGCATTTAAACTTAGTGATATCTGTTGTCTGACTCTTTCCCATTAGCCAGAGGTGTATTTCGGGGTTGTATTCAGGCCCTGTTGTTGTTCATTATCTAAATTAACAACTTGAGTCCTTTTTTGATCAGACACAAAAGCAATGCCCCGAAGATAGAGAACTTTCGATTACCAATAATACTTTATGCAGATGAAACAGTACTTATTGCATGGACCCTGAGAGCACTTTGTATATTGGTGGAGTCCTTCATGATCTTTATGAACAAACTAGATTTAGGGCCTTATTATGAATTTGGTGGTCTGTGAACTGCTATACAGGTGTTATGGTCCGATCGCTGCAAGCTCAGATATCCGACTGCCATTATGAGTTGGGCAAATTACTATTGCAAAGACCGTGGTTGAACCGCCTACACTGCCTGCACACCACAGACCGCCGGAGTCATGGTCGGTAAAGAGCAGCAGCCATAAGGCAGTACAGAGGAGTTGAACCACTGTCCGTATTACGAGTTGGCTTTCCAACAAGCTGACCGCAGCTTCAAGTTGTCAGAAAGGTAGGATTTGGGGTGTATACTCACCCCTTTTCCTGTTTTTCCCATCAGAGTTCAACATTTATCCCTTTGTTCAGCTCCCCCCTTCACAGCAGCATCTTCACCCCATGGATTATGACACTGTTTGTGAAGATATACAGGTGAGTCCTTTTTATGCCATAAACCAATTTCCTGGAATGCTCACATATGGGCCAGACTCTGGCAATGGGTAGATGGTATTTTTTCACAAGTATTATGCATATGTGTGCATTCAACACATATGCAGTCGAAATGTTCACACAGGCATTGATACATATGGAAAAGTAACCACCACAGCCACAAGATCTTCACAGCGACAGCGACAGCGCCTGTACCATGGTAAACTCATAATACAGTGGCCTGGAGACCGCCAGTGCTGTGGTCTACTGGCGTTTGCGCGGTCGGACCACCAAACTCGTAATAAATCTAGTCATCAATTTTGGGAAGTCTCTCATCATGGCATGTGGGCCAGGAAGTAGAAATGCTCATAAGCTGTAGGTTAATAGTCAATCCCTAAGCAGTGTCAATAGCTTTTGTTTCCTGGAGTTGTGGTTTTGACTCCACGGGTTCCTGACAGTCGCAGATAAGAAATCCATACCTGAAGGTCAGCAAGAACAATTTTTAATCTTCCTAAAACCATGGGTAGAGGGACCCTCTCTCCCCAACTGAACATGTATAAATCCCAGTATGTTCCTGCTGCTCGGTACGGGTCAGGGATCTGGGAGTGCACTCCCTTTACAGACAGATGAAAACCGTATACATAGACAGCTTGGTTTGTCTTCCCCTTACCAGCTCTCCCTGTGTTATCCACTCAAAGTTAAGCTTACTTTACATTTCAGAGCAAGAAAATCTGGCCCCACTTTTGTTATGGGTTATGATCTGGGCCGACAAGAAGACTAATCTGATCAGGGACATTGTGTGGGACTGTCTTAACTTAATGAAGGGTTTATTGATCCCCTAGTTAGGTTATCTCCAAAGTACCCTAAAAGACTTAGGTCCGTCGGATAGACTCAAATCACCCTTCACTGATGAAAAGGAGACGGTTAAGCTATGATGTTAGGAGCTTAGCCAGTCACAGGGACTACACACTGAATCTACCAAAAGCTCTACCAGAGATTACATTACAATCTCACCACTTGATGAGTCTGTGATGTACCTAATCTTAGAACTTACATGCTGGGGAGTATATCTTCTTTTCTACTTCTAGGAGATGACGTAGACAAGTGTTTTTTTGCCTATGAGGTAGTCCTTAAAATGCACATGGTCCCAGAAAAGGTTTGGCAGTCAGCACTCTGGAAACACATGCCTCTAGTTTGAGGAATACCTTGCTTACAATAGAAGTGGGAGACCAGACAAAGTACGTCTCAATGAAAACCATCCTTGTCACCAAGTTTGGACTCCCCCCAGCGAAATACCACATCAGGTTCAGAGATAGCCAAAAGAGGCAGAACCAGTCTTCGGTGAATTTTCTTGATTATGTCAATAAAACATAGGTGAGGTAGTGTTTAACTGTAACTCTGTGTGGGAGTATTGTATTTTTTTGTTAGTGCTCAGTTATATTGAGACTGCCATTTTTCCTCCTTGCTGGTGTCTCACCCTAAAGCGTCCATGTTGGTTCTGCACATTCTAATATTTCTCTTTTCTCCTGATGCCATGTGCAGGTCAGGCTACATGAGGACGGCTGAGTCATGTCTGCACAGCGTAGTTCTCTGTACCTTCTTAGGCACTAGTATTTATTAAATACTATATGCTTTAAAGAGCTGTCAAACCCTATATATTTTTGGTTTACATTGTTCTAATAGAATTAATTTGTATGTGTTATGGCTTCAATAGCGTTTTTGCACATTTGCGTCTTGGCACATTTCGGGCTAATACCTCACTAATTAGTTTTACAGAGCCTTTTAGATTTGCCTGTTGAAGGTGGGGGTAATGTTTAACTGAACTTCTGTGTGGGAGTATTGCACTTTTTGGTTGGTGCTCTGTTATCTTGAGACCACCAATTTTCCTCCTTGCTGGTGTCCCACATTAGGTTGTTGTTTTGGTTCTGCACACTCTAGTGTTTCTTTTTACTCCTGATGCCATGTGCATGCCAGACTACATTAGGACAGCTGGTTTGTGTCTGTGCAGCAGACGTGCACACTGGCAAGTGCAACTGGCATGCCAAAGGTGTGCCAAAGGTAAGCCTTTTGCTTCCATCCGTGCTCACTCCCGGTCCAGCCTGCTGCCAAATTTGCCTTTAAGGACCTCCAACAACTATGTGTACATTTCTCTCCACTTAGTCCTGTTTGTCCTGCAGTTCATCAAAACCTCAACGCTACCTTACAATGCATTCACTCCATTGTGGTAGGTGAAGCTGCAAGCACACCTAAAATTGGGTCAGTCACTAGCCCTGCCTTCTTGCAATCCTCAGTCACGGCATATCAGCCATCACGTAATCTACGCTCTGCCTACCTCCACTTACTGACTGTTCCCAGAGTCAAAACTAAAAAGTTCGGTGCCCGCTCTTTCGCCCTTCTGGCCCCTTCCCTCTGGAATTCATTATCTCTCCCCATCAAGTCTAGTTCCTCCCTCCTCGACTTCAGGAAACTGTTAAAGACTTCCCTCTTCCCCCCTCCTTGCTAACCTGCCTATTGCTGTCTGTCACTCTGCTGCTGCTCTCATTCTTCTGTCATTAGCGCCAGGAAACCATTGGTGTCAGTGCGCTTTACAAGCTTCATTTAACATAACATAACATAACAGTCACTGAGACAGGGAAACAACCCGCAAAGTGCAGGGTGGTTTCCTCCTGTGAATCCTTGGAGCAAAGTGAGACCAGGTCATTGTATGATATCAAATGCACTTTAATTAAGTTAAAGTCAATGGTAAAAATTGCAGCTGATATTTGCATGGTGCTAGAAGAAAGCAAGTTAGGTTGTCTATGTATATCAGAAACCTGGATGAGGGAGGATTGTGGCCCTGATGTAGCGTTTACAGTACCGGCTGGTTATGTTATGCACAATGTAAACCTGCCAGATAAGGTAGGGGGAGAGGTAGCCTTGAGCTGGAAAGATACATTTTCCATCCCTCTCTTGGCTTGTACCATATGTGCAAGATGTGGAAATTAACAATAAATCATAAGTGATCAGTGAAGTTCAGCCACATGTCTGGAGACTGAGTGTGCAGTAGTATTGGTGAATTTAAACATTCATTATTATAATATTCTGTTCCTTCCTGCACAAAAACAATCCTGCCTGTAATGCAAGCACACTTGATCAATGGAGCAAAGGTGCTTGCGTTGGCCCTGCAGACTGAGTGCCAGTGCAGACATAGATTGGGAATGTGTCATATCTTGATAGATATGGCTCATTGAATCCCTGTCCCTTTCATGCAGTGCAGCCCAACAAGTGGTAGTGCTTCATTGTGGTCAGTGTCCAAATGTCAAATCAGCAACTCCTTTTCTATCCTGATCCATCTCAGCTATGAGGCAATGAGTGCAGTCCACTACCAACCCAGACAGCTTTGTGGAATGGGGCTAGGTGCAATGCATTGCAGCCACAATAGATTCAGTGTGGGAAGGCTCACATTCCTTTTATTAATCCCTTCGCTGCTAAGCCTCCCCCGTGCTAAGCCTTTCTTTGTCTATTTGGGGTGGTTCGCACTTAGGCCCCTGTAACTTTTTGACCACATAAGATATTCATGCCAAATTTACGTCCTTTTCTTGCAACATCATAGGGATTTTAAAGGTACCCCTAGAGGGGGACCCAGGAATTAGCCAAAATAGGCTGGGGTTTGTAGGCAGTTCTGGGCAGGAAAATGTTTGGGGATCCACACAAGCTATACCTCACTGGACTTCCCACAGTGTCTAGTTTTCAGAAATGTGTGGGTTTGGTAGGTTTGCCTAGATGGCCGCGAGCCTGGGCCCAAAAAAACAGGTGCACCTCCCCCCCCAAAACCAGGTCGTTTTATGAAAGGTAATTTTGAAGTCTTCACGGCACAATTTTGTCCATTTCCTGTTGCAGCCATTATGCCTACCCACACTAGTAAGGTACCATTTTTATTGGGAGACCAGGGAGAATGCTGGGTGGTAGGACATTTGTGTAAGCCTGGTGATCTTACAACTTTCCCACTGAAAAATTTGAGAAACAATTGATTTTTTTTAGCAGAATTTGAGTTTTGCAGGGGATTCTGGGTAGGGAAACGTTGGGGGATCCATGCAAGCCATACCTCACTGGACTCCTCAGGGTGTCTAGTTTTCAGAAATGTTTGGGTTTGGTAGGTTTCCCAAGATGGCCGCCGAGCCCGGGGCAAAAGCTCAGGTTGTTTCAAAATAAAAAATGTTGATGTCTCCACAATACGTTTTAGGCCCTTCCTTGCCACGGGTACCTGGCCCACCCACACGAGTGAGTTACCATTTTTATCAGGAGGCCTGGGGGAATGCTGGGTGGAAGGACATTTAGGGGATTCTGGGCAGGGAAACGTTGGGGGATCCATGCAAGCCATACCTCCCTGAATTCCCTGGGTCGTTAGGTTTCAGGAATGTTTGGGTTTGGTAGGTTTCACTAGATGGCCGCCGAGCTCAGGGCCAAAAACGCAGGCGACCCCCTTTGCAAAACCAGATTGTTTTGTGATAGGTAATTTTGATGGCTCCACAACACATTTTGGGCCCTTGCCTGTTGCGAGTACTTGGTCCACCCACACAAGTGAGGTACCATTTTTATCGGGAGACCTGGGGGAACGCTGGGTGGAAGGACATTTCTCACAGCCCGGTGATCCCACAACCTTTCCACACAGAAATTGGAGAGAAATGTGATTTGTTCTGCAAAATTTGAGGTTTTAAGGGGATTCTGTGTAGGAAAACTTTGGGGGATCCACGCAAGCCATACCTCCTGGGTCTCCCCTGGTTCTTTAATTTTCAGGAATGTGTGGGTTCGGTAAGTTTCCATAGATGGCCGCCGAGCCCGTGGCCAAAAATCCAGGTGACACCCCTTGCAAAACCAGATGGTTTTGTGATAGGTCATTTTGATGTCCCCACAATACGTTTTGGGCCCTTGCCTGTGGCGATTAATTGGCCCACCCACACAAGTGAGGTACCATTTTTATCGGGAGACTTTGGGGAACGATGGCTGGAAGGAATTTTGTGTCATTGCGGTGATCCCACAACTTTTCCACACAGATATTTGGAAAACATTTGATTTTTTCATCAAAATTTGAGGTTTTCAGGGGATTCTGGGTAGGACAACTTTGGGGAGGTACACGCAAGCCATACCTCTCTTGACTCCCCTGGGTGTCTAGTTTTCAGAAATGTGTGGGTTTGGTAGGTTTCCTTAGATGTCTGCCGACCCCGGGACCAAAAACTCAGATGCCCCCCATCTATCAGAAAATGGCATGGTTTTGCAAGGGGGCACCTGCTGTTAAATGTGAGTCCAGCCACTCACCTGAAATCCAGGACAGTCTACAGGGGCAATGACTATTCCCCAGTCCTACTAGAACACCTCCCAGCGCTGCTGGAGTAAACAGGAACCCTGGCAGGTTTCCCAAGAGGGAAGGGAATTTGGAGGAGAAAGAGAGAAAAGAAAAAGACACAGCTCCTCTACTACTGTCACTGGCCTGCCAGGATCGATTCTTTGAGACTGCAAGAGTAGCACCTTTTGTACCTTAGGAATAAACAGGGTTGATTATAATTAAACAGTAGTGATAGTGTAAATCAAAATCATGTATGTATATCTATATCTGCTCCACAACCTTCAATTACCTCTAATAATATAGGTGTGAGAAACTTGTTAGACGTTCTCTCATCTCGTGGATCTGGGGACTTATTTTGCTTTAGATATAACAACTGAATTTTCTAAAAGACACAAAAGATATAATGTATTATACAAACAAATACCAGTTATTCAGGATATTGTGATATGCCTTCATTCTGACACTCTCTCACCTGAATAATGTGAAAACATTGTGATATCAAATGATCTCAGTGGTAATTGTCTCTGGCGCATGAGGAGACTTGTTAATTGTGGTGCTCCAAAGTTCCAGCATAAATAACCCAAAGGCGAATGTCAAATAAGGTTGAAATATCGATGTCAATGTTGTCCACAAGAAAACTATTGCAGCCATAACACTGAGCGAAGAGTCTTTGCTTTTTAAAATAACTAAACACAAAAGGAAAAAAGCTTCCTCCAATGACACAAAAACTGGCAGCCCAAATAATAAAAACACACTGAGCAGGCCTCGGGATAAAAATAGAAATGTTCACTTAGCTTTTAACGTTCTGAATTCTGTCTCAGTGTAACCAGCTGGCAGGAGTCCTTGAATATTCCAGGAACAGGAAACTTCTCTGGTAGCAGATGGAAATAATTCACATCTAACTCCAGACACGGTGAAAACAAAAGCTAAGCACCGAGTGCTGAAGGAAATGGCTATTTATAGTTTCTTGACAGGGCGTTGCTGGGCGTGCTTCACAACGTGATTGACAACGTTAATATTCCATGTGTCTAGCACCTGTCACGCTCCATAGTGTTGCATGCTTCCCAACACACAAAATAATTTCCTATTTGCCTAAGGTTCATGCTGCCAATGGAAAAAACAAGCATTGGCAGCATCACTAGAAAAATTATAGCAACACTTAAGCAATAAAACCTAGGACCACAAGAACACACTAAATAATAAAAAAGGACATTCCTCTGACATGAATTCACTCATGATTGACTGCACATATACCACTGACTGCAATATGATTTGTCTGGAGTCCCCTAGGATGTTAACAAATGACGCAGGCACTGAAACCACATGTGCAGTATGAATTTCTGATAGTCCTCCCTCTCAAAAATCCTGCTAGTGGGTGTGGTTTCGAGGGATTTTGTTGATTGAATCTTTGTACTAAACAAGAGGCATGAACAGCGGATTCAGGCTCCCATGAGTTCTCCTCTGTTCCATATCCTTTCCATGCCAACAAATAGTATAAAACCCCCGTACTCGTTTGGAATCAATAACTTTGGCAACTTCAAAGTCCCACTCACCATCTATTTTTACTGGAGGATGTGGTGAGAGCTCGCTGGTGGTGGGTACATAGCGTCACAAGGGGGACACATGGAACACACAATGGATTTGGTGATCTGGAGGTAGAGCCTATTCAACAGTAACAGGATTAATAATCTTAGTTATAGGGAAAGGACCTAAATACCTTGGACGAGGTTTGCAAGACCCTGTAAGGCATAGGTTCTTTACTGAGAGCCATACCCGATCTCCAATTGCATATTGAGGGGCGGGTTGCCTATGTTTATCAGCCTGTCATTTTTTCTTTTGTTGGTATGATACTAAATGCTGTTTTACTTGGGTCTGAATACGCAATAACTGTTCATGGTGATCTTAGACGGCTGGAACCTGTTCCGTACTAGATGTCTGTAATATTGAAAGCATTCTGGGATAATAAACAAGTAAACAATAAAAATGAGAAACTCCAGTAGCAGAATGGGTAGTGTTATTATAGACGAATTCTACCACAGGTAATGCTTTGTCCCACTCTGTGGTTCAAGTGGTTACGTAACAACGTAATATCTGTTCTGTCTGTCCGTCTGTCCGTGTGTCTGCAGATAAGCAGAGGAGCAGCCGGACATCAATGCCCATAGCCAAACAAAAACTATGCCAGAACCTGGAGATGATTTGTGGACTGCAGTCAGAGGTAATGGTAGTTAGTAACCCATGTACTCTGACTACATGTTGTAGGCATAGCTCTGATACCTCTTTTGTGGAAGGCATATGTTTTAAGGGGACATAATGTGCCATTTAGTCAAATAATACACTACCACCCATATGATAGAATATCCATTGGATAAGGGGAGATCTGTGACAAAATCCATACTTAAAGTGTGCCACGGTGCAGGTGGTTAGGCATCTGTTGTAATAACCCAGCAGGGGGAGCATGTGATGACTTAGATTGCATACAGGTTGGACCTGTTTGGACGTAGTTTTTTACATTGGACATCAATGTAGGCCACCAAAAGACCCTTTTACATAATTCCAAAGTATTTTTGAAACCAGGATGCCCAGCCAGTATGGCGTCATGATTCCAATACAACACCGTAGCGTGTAAATCCTGTATGGGGATGTATAGACAGTTTTTATAATATACTAATTCTCCTTTGTGAGTAGTCTCAGGGGGAGCAGGCTCTTTATGTTGCACGTTTTATACTTGTACTATGAAATCTTAAGGGGCACAGAGAGCAACAATCTTATGATCAGGAATGATTGGGGTGGATGGAGTTGATGTAACCTCACTGCTATGGTAACTTCGTCATGATTGCGTATCACCCTTTTGTTGTTTTTACCAGGTCTATAAGTGATAATAAAATCAAATTAGTTTAAGAACAAATGCCAGCGAAGCTGACGTGGTGTTAAGGCCTTTACGTTCTGATATAAATTATAACAGTATGTCAAGCTCGCAATAAGTGATGCTGCCATTCTTGAAATTCAAATTTGATGGCCAACAACTCTCATTCTGCCACTGTGTAATTTTGTTCAGCAGGTAAAAGCTTTTTTGAAAAATGGCTACCGGATGCAGGTGACCAGGTTTGCGATCTCTTTGGGACAAAACCCGTGCTGCGGCTATTGGTGATGCGCCGGCCTCAACATAAATGGGTTGAGAAGGATCTGGGTGATGTAAAATAGGAGCCACAGTCAAAGTTTTTTTCAACTTTTGGAATACATCCTCTGCTGCTGGAGACCAATGGAATTTAACTTTTTTTTTAACAGTTGGGTAATTGGTGAAAAATTGGGAATGAAAGGCTGATAAAAGTTAGCGAAACCCAGGAACCGCTGGATGTCTTTTAAGGATCCTGTTGTTTCCCATCTCAGTATAGCTTGTACTTTAGTTTAATCCAAAGCGATACTATTGGGCGAGATCACGTATCCCAGGAATTCAATGCTGGTGGCAAAAACAGATTTCTCTAATTTTGCGAATAGCTGATGTTCTCGCATGCGCTGTAAGATGGCCCGATTATGCCCTATGTGTTCCTCAGTTGAAGATCAATAAATGAGTATGTCATCTATGTAAACAATTACAAAGATGTCCAAAAAGTTCTGCAACACTTCATTGATGAAGAATTGAAATGCTGCAGGAGAATTGCACAATCCGAAGGGCATCACTGTATATTCAAAGAGACTAAACTTGGTCCGAAAGGCCGTCTTCCATTCATCTCCATTTTTTAACTCATATAAGATGATTTGCACTACGAAGATCTAATTTCATAGAAATGGTTGAATTGCACACCTGATGCAATAACACCGATTTTAGGGGAAGAAGATGCCTGTTTTTGACAGTGACCTTGTTCACTGTGTGGTGATCTATACAGGAGCGAAGTTCGTGATTCTTCTTTGCAACAAATTCAGCCGAAAAAAAATCACTTTTTCCACACTATTTTGTGTGGGATCACCGTGTTGGTACAAATGTCTTACCACGTAGTGTTCCCCTTGTTCTTCCGAGTAAAATGATACCTCACTTGTGTGGGTGGGCCAAAAGCCTGTGACTGGGAAGAACAAAAAACATATGGATTAAAGGTGTAGCACCGCAAGTTCTAAGCTCTACGTTTAAAAAACAAATACGTTTTTAGCTGATTCTGCATTGAACTGCCACATAAGTGAGGTATCATTTTACCGGTGGGAATGTTAGGTGGTAGGAAATTTGTGTCAGCCCGGTGAACCCACAACTTTCCCATACAGAAAATTGAGAAAAATTTGATTTTTTTCAGCTAAATGTGAGGTCTTCAGGGGATTCTGGCTAGGGAGACGCTGGGGGATCCACGCAAGCCATACCTCACTGGACTCCCCAGTGTGTCTAGTTTTCAGAAATGTTTGGGTTTGATAGGTTTCCCTAGATGGCCGCTGAGCCCGCGGCTAAAAACCCAGGTTACCCCCTTGCAAAACCAGGTCATTTTGTGATAGGTAATTTTGATGTCTCCACAATACATTTTGGGCCCTTGCCTGTCATGGGTACTTGACCAACCCGCACAAGTGAGGTACCATTTTTAACGTGAGACTTTGGAGAATGCGGGGTGGGTGGAAGTTTGTGGACCCACGCAGATTCCAGAGTTTTCCATCACAGAAAGGTGGGGAAAGTTTCTTTTTTTACAAAGTGTGAGGTTTACAAGGGATTCTGGGTAACAGAACCTGGTGAGAGCCACACAAGTCACCCCATCCTGGATTCCCCAGGGCGTCTAGTTTTTAAAAATGTACAGGTTTGCTAGGTTTCCCTAGCTGCCGGCAGAGCTAGGGTTCAAAATCTACAGCTATGCACTTTGCAAAAAGGGGTTCGTTTTCACTGTAAAAATGTGGTGTCCTTGTTGCGTTTTGGGCCGTTTCCTATTGCAGGCACTAGGTCTACCCACACAAGTAAGGTGCCATTTTTATCGGAAGACTTTGGATAATGCGAGATGGGTGAAATTGTGTGGATCTACACAGATTCCAGAACTTTCCATCGCAAAAATGTGAGGAGAATTTGTTTTTTTTACAAAGTTTGAAGGTTGAGAGGGATTCTGGGTAACAGAACTTGGTGAGAGCCACACAAGTCACCCCATCTTAGATTCCCCTGGTTGTCTAGTTTTCAAAAATATATCGATTTGCTAGGTTTCCTGGGGTGCCAGCTGTGCTAGGACACTGGGAGGCCCATTCTGGGCAGCACCCACCCCTACATATAACAGCCAGCATAATCGCTGGCGCCTAGTGGGCTCTCTGCCACCCCAGGGGCAGATCAGTGGCAAATGCTCCCATCTGACTCCTGGGGGGCAGAAAGACTGTGGTATCTTTTTTTGGGGGTGAGGGCATTGGTATACCCATTCTTGGCATCTCCCACCCCTGAATTTTGAAAAACATATACCCCTGGCGCCTAGTGGGCTTTCTGCCCCCCCCCCCCAGTGTCAAATCAGGGGCTACTGCCTCCATCTGCCTCCTAGGGGGGCAGAATGACTGTGGCATTTTTGGGGGATGGTGGGCACATTGGTGCTTAGTGGGTTTTTTGCCCCCCTGGGGAGGCAGATAAGGGGCTATTGCCCCACCTGCCTCTCTAGGGTTCAGAAAGATTGTAGCAATTTTTGGGTTGGGCATTGCCATGCCCATTATGGGCACCTCCCACCCCTATGTATAAACCCCCCCAAAACACCCTGGTGCCTAGTGGGCTTTATGCCCCAGGGCAGATGCCCCCATCTGCCTCCTGGGGGGACAGAAAGTCTTTTGCCTTCTTTGGGGGGGTAAGTTTGGGGCATTGGGATGCCCATTCCGGGCAGCCCCCACCCCTGGCCTTTAAAAAAAATAATCCCAGACATCTAGGGTGCTTTCTGCCCACCCCAGGGGGTGCACTTGCCCAAGGGGCCGCTCCTCCCTCCCTGGTGCTAGTGGGTGATCCCAAAGCAGGGAGACACTAGGGAAGGGTTTTATTGTAAAGGGGGGATTCTCCCCTTCCCAACGACACCTCTCTTATGTGTTTCGGTGCTCAGGGGGCTGAGATAGCCCCGCAAGCACCAAAACGGTGAAAGTGAAACTAAGTTACAGGTTTGTTTTCGTTGTAATGACAACAGTGCGCCATGCCCGCGATCGTCATTACAAGGACAACCAAAAACAGGCCTCGGGAGGTTTGGGAAGCCCTTCCCCCATCTCCCAAGGCAAAATAAAGATGGGAAATGCCTCTGCTGTTCACAGCAGTTTGCTCATGACGTAATGGTTCCATCATGAGCACTCTTGCACTTGTGCTCATGACAGAACCATTCCGTCAACAGCATGGAAGGGGTTAAGTCCATCACTGACCCAAACCAAATTTTGGTGTGTGATGTAGAATTTAACATACATTAAGAGTGGCAGTATTTTGTTGAAACAAAAATAGCAGCTGATATAATAGCTGCCCTCTGTAGACAGGTGTCACTAACAAAGGTCTACATTCAGGTGATGAAGTCAATATGTAATTTGGCAAATTGCATGGATGTATGTGTGGGGATAAACAAAAACCACACATGTTACATCTTCCCAGGGCAGAGTATTGTAAGGTGCTTGTATATAGGTTTTACATGCTTTGCAGAGCAATGCAAGGAGACTCCGAAGGCCATATCAAAACATATTTTTGCATCGTGTTGTATTGTACATAAAAGTAAGACACGGGAGATGGTTGCGAAGTATTACTTTACTTTAGAAATATAGAGATGTGTATTGTGTGAAGCATCGATATCAACACACAAGCACAAATGCTTGAGTACAAATACCCACCTTAACAAATAATGTTTAATTGTGGGTGTGTGGACAAATGTTACACTGCCAAAGTGTAAAGTGGATTTTAAAGCAACGGTGTATGCCTAATGAATACTTTGCACATTTGCTACATACGGCAATACATATAGATAGGCGTCATTCAATAAATCATAATAATGGTATGATGGTAGTTGCTCCTTCCATCTAAGCCCCAAAAATTCCTCAGACACAAGCACCCTAGTGGTATGGTGGACCTTTTCCTCTGTTGGTGCTATGGAAAATATATTGTAACACCACTATGAGGAAACTGAATTGCTTTATTATTTGTAAACATGTGACAATTTGTGTTGTCCTTGTCACACAACACTGAACACAAACGATAAGTGAAGAGCTACGTAATGTAACTCATTAATATGAAGTGCGTAACTAGCGTGTGCTGGCCTCTGTTTAGTTGATGCTTCAATCACATAATAGTGTGCATCACAAACATTTATTGGATGTTGCTTGTGTGTGAATAATAGAAATGTTAAAATATAGAAATTTACATGTGGCCTCTGTGTGAGCAAATGGTGTGCAGCGTATCAGAAATATGCTTTTCTATACCCCTACATAGATAGATGACAGTGTGTATTGCAAAAATTATTTTCGATGCCCCTGTGTGGAGAAATGGTAACAGTGCATTGTGCAAACATGTCTTGGGTGGCCCTTGCGTCTGAAAACATGGTGCAACTTTATGAAAATTAGTTGGGTACACTCAGGAAATGACACAATGGGCAAGGCTGCATAGCAGGAAGAGTCTGAAATTTAGTTTCACTTTCTCTTAGTGATTGGTTCTTGCTGGTTGTGTGCTGAGGTGTTGCTTTGTGGTTTTTGGAGAGATTTGTGGAGTTTAGGCCTCTGCAGTTGTGTGCTGTTTGTCTCCTAATTTCCTATTTGAGCTGCATTTTAGTTGTGTGCCAAAAAGTGTTTCATATTGTGCAGTTTTTATTTGTCGGTCTGTTTGTGGGAATTTGGGGTTCATTATTGAAGTGCAGGGTTGTTAGGGGTTGTTTTCTTCTTTATAGTTATTGGATGTGTTTTGGTTACATCTGGTAAGGGGAGAGTGAGCAATTTTGAGGAGAGGGAGGTGGGAGCATTAATCTGCCTCATTGTGCACTACCTCCCTCATATGCTTGGGGCAGGAGGCCAGGTGAGACAAGGCTTCAGTCTGCCAGAGTGTGAGGTGGGAGCATATTTACAAATGCTTGGCCTGTGTCTCATCCATTGAGCACAGCATCAACAAGCTGCATCACCGATGTTCTGATGTAGTTGCCAGGGTGTCAGACCTTTTGGACCTCTTTGGATCTCTGGATGAGATGAGGGAAAATATAACCTGATTACTTATGTTAAAATGTTGTATTTTTTAAAATGAATTATATGCTCACACATGATACTTTGCAAGTAACTGATGGTGCTACAGTGAGGTAGTGATTGACTCAAGGGTACGTTTTTTACATTGTGACTTAGGGATACAGATGATGTGTGTGTCAGCTTTTTCCAACCTCTTGCTACTTGGGTATTACAAAAGGTGAGGCAGACGCTTGTACAACTCTTTATTCAATAACGATATCTGTGTTCCTATTTGTGCAACATCCCTACCATGAGAAGGTGTTCCATCAATTTCATTTGGACTTGGCCCTAGGAAAATGAGGGAAGCACGTTGAGTCTGCACCTGTGACCTGAGTTGTATTATGGAACTGTGTGCACAGGCAAACATGCCTTTAGGATGCACAGTGAAAGTATAAATACTAACTTTTCCTGCACTTTCAGAGTGTGTTCTACAGGCAGACCTCTGGAGAGCAGAAAGGGGTCTCTTGGACCCCATAAATATCACCTTGGAGACAGGAGCGCTCACTTCATCCGACTGCAAGGGGATCTCTCTCCTCACTTTAAAATGCAGGCATCTTGCCTGCTGCAGTGTAATATTGGGTTGGGCATTCAAGCCTATTTCAATGTGATTTGCCAGTCAAAATTCAGTTTGAGTTTGTGGCTGCACTGGGGCAATATTATTTAAAATAGGCCACACTAAACCTGTTAGTGCAAGACACATCTTTTAAAGGTGATGTTACCAGCCGAGCTGAGTAATATGATTAGTAGGTTTCTATTATGGCACAAATGGGTAATTTTAAAATGAGTTCTCCACCGAGCACCTGTAATTAGCCACATTCATATACATAAACTTTACTCCTACACATAGGCAAAACAGGTATTTTCCATATTGCTTTCTGTTGCATGACATAGTTGCAAGTGTTCATCTATACATGTACATGCCATGAGTAAAATAGTTATAAAAGGCTTGATATGTATTGGTGTGTAACCAATGTCACACGTTGTTGGAGATGAATATAGCTACTATGGAAATTGTATATTTTGATCATATTTAGCATGTTACACATATCACATCTTTCAAGTGGATACCATCCATGTGATGATGCTGAAATAGGAAGTTCCTGCGACCCTGTTGCTGAAAGGATGTGCTAATAATACAGTAGTAGATGAGCATTCAAAAAAATGTATGTGCTCCCTATTTGGAACTATCTATGGACTATAAGATCTAGATGTAGTGTAAAGTGACGGAATGCTCAGCATCAAGGGAAATATATGGGGGTTGCTCTGTCACAGAGCAAGTGCAGGACTTCACTATATCAGAGTACATATGTTGGATTTATTCCTACAGACTTCACTGCTGAAATTACTGGTTGTGACTGTCAAGCCTGGCATCTCTTTGCAATAGTGCTAATGTGGCTTCCTTAAACACATGATACAATTAGTGTTAGAATGGATACCTTAGTGAACAACACATATCCTTCAAGGCCTGTTCCTCTTGCTACATTTGTTGATTAAATCGATCATACAAATAATGTGTGAATACATTGATCATGTTAAGTATCTTATCTAGGTAGGTCTCTGCTCTGAAGCCAGACAAATATATAATGTGTTTGACTATGGCACCCCTGGAACATGTGGGATAGTTGCTAGTGCAGGTGCAAGGCAGCACAGTAAGCATGCTGTAGCAGATGTAGAAAATGGTACATATATGTGTACTTTTTCAGTATTTGTTGTTATGTTGCATTGATATAACAGCAAAATACAAATTTACACTATCAAATTCAAAACTCACACCATCTATACTATTGTCCTAGGGTAGAGGTTTTATGCAGGGTTTGCTTTTACCCTTATATCACGCAAGGTGACACAAGGGCATGGCAAGGCTCACATCAGATGTACCAAGCCACACCAGTCCACCTTACACTGGTCCTGCTTAGGTTGCAAAATGTTAAGTAACATAATGTAGCACAACATGAAGGCTTGCTTTAGTCAGCACATGGGAGGCATTACATGGGTGCTGCATGGGTGTTATAATGCATCCACACATCTTTGTATTGCCATGTACTGATGTAAGTAGACTGTTACACGTTGAAATTTGTCCACATGTTACAACTTACCCAGAGGGGCTTAACAAGTACACCTATCAGTTGTTCACCATGGTTTTCCATTTTTGGAAATGTGCTGTATTATATAGAGCAATAAGATAGGGTAAAACTCTCTGAGGATTGATCATGTACAGGTATGTGTCTCATTCAAATAAATAAATGATACTGCCTGTAAAGCATCCACACTTGCCCCATACCGCAAGTGTGTATGTGTTGTCATCAGATTGTGCAGTGGCACAGGCAGAGAGCATGAATGCTCCCTCAAAGGCAAAATATGGGGCATTCTACCACTCTCCCTTTCATGCAGCACACCACAGCCCTGTATCTTGCTGCATTACATTGCATAGACTATTGTTACCCACGGCCCTTCTTGTCATTATGTGGTAAATAATTTTCCTTTACCTGGACTGAATTTGATACAGAAACATAATAAAATAGCTCAGTAAAATGAGAGGCAGAATCCGTGGTATTAGAGGTTCGGAATGGGCTTTATTCCAATAATCGATTATAATCGGATGCTCCAAGTTCCATCACCACGGGGGTTCAGGAAGTGAAGTACATACATTATTGACATGAAATGACTTTTATAGTACATATATTACAATGAAGCGAATGCAATAGGCGTAACAATTGATAAGGAAAATGACGAGTTGTCTGCGTAACCGAAAATGGGTGGAACAAGGAGTAAAAAGGAACATAATTGGTTATGATGTCACCTATAGGTGGATCTATAAGATAATACTTGGCATAGATGCGCGCGCAGCAGCATGACGTGTAATTGACGTGTAACTAGGGGGTGAAGGGGACTTGACATTTAGCTCTACATGTGGAGACAAGAAGTCTGGGGGGTCAAGTCAACCTAGTCCCAAATCATATCTAACATCCTATGTTTAAAGAACTATGTTATCCATAAAAGAAGGACTCTCGGACAGAATCTGTTCTATACTGACTGTGTGTGCGTGTACAAGCGTCTAAGTGTCTACACTAAATGCGAGGGGGTAGAAATATTCCATGGTAACAGGACTATGAATTACTTGCATGAGGACCGAGAAGCCGGGCCTTTTGCTTGGTAACTGGAAGAATGTTTACTTAAACTACTAGGCAGGAATGCATCGGCTGAGGGGGAAGCAGATAATTCGAAGGTGAAATACAGTTCTTGGCAGAGAATAGGCTGATGTCAGGCTTCGTGAGCCGCGCAGAGAATGAGACAAAGTTCATGGTCACAGATGCAGGCTCGAACTGGAGCTTTCAGAGGCAGAAAGCAAGAAGAGTTTGATGACAGAATCTGGGCCTACTTGCCTGGACTGTAAAATGGCATAAGTGAACCATATAAAGCCGGTGGCCTTTCGTACTTAGGAATGGAATATCCGGCCTATTCATGGCGGATCTGACAGAGGACATGTTGACGGTGGACGCACATGTATTTGCGTCTTCATAACTGGAACTGGAGGGAACATACATGTACTTGTGACATGCACATAGAACCGTTGGGGTCCAAGATAGGGGACATAACTGACCAGAAAAATCCATATTTCCACATTCCCTCCTTGTCCCCTACTTGCCCGTTAAGAGATATCAATCTTCATCAATCCATTGATCTGTTAATATAACATCATTTGTTCTTCTTTCTTCTTCCGGGACGAATGAAATCTTGGTGGTGGAACACATGATGTGGCACACAGACCACAGATCGCTGGTCCACATTGTAGACATAGACAGCAACTGAATAGTATGAAAAGGCCAATACCTAGGAAGGATAGAACTCTCCATCCCCAGGCTGATATCACACTCCAAAACCAACTGGACCAAGTCCAAGTGCCTGGGTTCTGGTGTATCTGGTTTACAATCTTATGAAGGCGAGTTATGGCTTTATATACTGATGGCGAATTTTCTGGTATGAATACGCAGCAGCTTGATCCGATGACCCTACAAGCTCCGCCCCTATCAGCCAGGATGACGTCAAGGACAAGACGATTTTGAAGCACAACAATCCGTATAGCAGACTGCTCTTCTGTTAAATTGCCTAGGGCGGAAATAGTTTCATTCACTACTGCTTCAAGGGTTCTAGTTAATCTACGTATCAGTTTACTATTAGTAACAGTACCTATATAGGGAAAGATGCCTTTATTGAAATCTGTGTATTTTTCCCATGCTGTTTCAGTGTAATCGACAATTGGGAGATCTCTCCGCTCTCTGTTGTGTACTAAATGAATATTTCTGTAATAATCAGGAGGAGCTAGAAAAACAGGTGGCAAAAGGAATGCAATGTAGCAGGTACCATCCCAGTCTAGAGGCAGACGCATATATGCAGTCTGACCACATATAAAGTAGGAGTGGTGATAAGCTCTAAATGAAGATTTGCCTTTATCACTGAATTCTACTATAGTAGTGCATTTACTATGGCCCATATGTATGGAACCAACCTTTCTTACACATAATTCCCCTTTTGCTGGGAATACTGACATGGTGGGTAAGACTAGTTCAACTTCGGATATGACATTTAAAATCATGGGATTAGGTGTAAAATTACCTAATCCATATACTTCATTTTCTAGATTAGTTCCTGTTCTTTTGGGGCGACCCTCCTTGTCAGGGTAGCAGACCTTGAGTAAAACTAGGTTCAGATTTCCCCATACCCATTGATCTTGGTAAACAGCAGTGTCTGAATCTATGGAATTTATTAAACTAAACCATGCTCCACAGGAGCCGTTATGTGTAAATGGGTGTGGAAAGAATGGCAGGACTCCTTCATAATTCTGATAGGGAGGGAGCCGACCACACACCCAACAATTAGTGGCATTACTAGTCTGATGGGAATGATGTAACATACTAATGAAAGTGTTATTGCGCAGCGCAAGTCTATAAGACAATTCATGCGGAGGTAAGTCACTAAAAGAATGTTCAGCAGTAACATTATAAACATGTCTAGAAATAGGGTAATATATGTGCAACAATATGCTTGCAGTAATTATTAAAAGACTCAAGAAAAACAAGATTATTAATGTCACTATGCAATGGCTACGCAGTGATTTACAATACGCCTGTCGTTTCATCATTTTTCGCGACTGTCCATGATTCAGGTCTAGAGGATACATGTCAGAGACAGATTCAACCGCTTCACCTAGGAGAGGACTTAAACAATCAAACCGTCTGACGTTCTAGGCCTCAATTTAGCTTTATAGAGTTCATTTTCAGTTTTTTCAACCAAAGGAAGTTTTGAATCAGTCTGTGAGGGAGTGCAGGGCACAATGTCTATATCCGAGGATTGTCCATGAAATTTCTTGATATGACTTGAATGAATCCAGCCCTTGCGGCCCTCGATCTTCACGGCTGTCCTTGTGGTTAGCAGAACCAACTTGGGTGTCTTCCACCTGGGCTCCAGCTGAGTCTTTCGGTCGAAATTTCTCACAAATACAATATCACCCGGAACTACGTCATGGGGTTTCACCTCAGTGTTGTCGGGAAAGGCTGCAGCTACCTGTGAACGACAAGATTGTAGTGCAGACATCAAGGAAGCCAAGTAATCTGTCAGCATATTACAGTCAACATCAGTTATTTTGCGTGGAATAGGCTTCCCCCACATATTTGGTGGTCTGCCGAAGATCACCTCATACGGGGATAGCCCTGTTCGAGAGTGTGCTACCATTCTCATGTAAAAGAGTGCAACTGGTAATGCTACTACCCAGTCGACACCTTTCTCTCTGCATATTTTGGACAATCTGATTTTCAGTATCTGGTTATGTCTTTCTACGAGACCTGCTGCCTCGGGGTGTCGGACACAGTGGAATTTCCACTGATATCCTAACAGAAGTGAAACATGTTTCATTAATTCGGATGAGAACGGCTGGCCGTTATCTGAGTAGACAACACGTGGTAAACCGTATCGTGGGAAGAATTCTCGAACCAACTGTTTGGCAGTAGTCGGGGCAGTGTAATCTGAAACCGGGTATGCCTCCGTCCAACGGGACAGAGCGCAGACGACTACGAGAACGTATTTGAATCCTCGACATCGTTCCATCTGGATATAATCCATCTGGAGCACTTCAAAAGGGTGATCAGGAGGATGAAATCCACCCTGTTCTACGGGAACGCTTTTTCCTGGGTTAAACTGACAACAGATCATACAGGTACGGACTTTTTGCTTTGCGGCTGCTCGTAAATGTTTATTGAACCAAATGTGCTGAATGCTGTCTAGCATAGCTTTTTCTCCGAGATGTGCTGGACTATGTGTAGTGTTAATTATAACTTGGACCATTGAATCAGGAAGGAACCATACAGACTTTTCCTTCATCATCCATCCTTGGTCCGTTTGGATCCCTCCTAATTCAGTCCATTTCTTTATTTCGTCTTGTGTAGCATGTGTCTGTATGTCAATTACGTCAAGAGTAGGATCTTTAACTGTCATACAATGTGTCGGCATCGGGACTATTGTCTTTGTCATGTCGGGGGTTTGAGTTTGAGCAGTCTGTTTAGCTGTTCTGTCGGCTAGATCATTGCCTTGGGAAATGATATCAGTAACCTTCGTATGAGACTTACATTTCATAATTGATATTGCAGTGGGTAGATGTATTGCATCTAATAAGGCATGAATGAGGGGTCCGTGCTGAATGTGGGCACCGTGGGAAGTTAAATAACCTCTCTCTCGCCACAGCACGCCGAAGTCATGTACAACTCCGAATGCATAACGTGAATCAGTGTATATGTTGACTTTTTTATTCGTGGCTTGAATACAGGCTTGTGTCAGAGCGATGAGCTCTGCGGCTTGAGCTGACAAAGTATTTATACGACTAGTTTCAATGACTTCAGTATCTGTTGTGACTGCGTAAGCGGCCACTAACTCTCCTGTACTTGTTCTCATACATGAACCATCTACATACAACGTCAGGTCTGGATCTGACAATGGGACATCGGTTAAGTCTTGTCTGGGTTTTGTCGTTATAGTAATAACTTCAATACAGTCATGAGCTAGTGGGTCTGTTCCGGTTACTGGCAAAAGTGTGGCAGGATTCAATGTGTTACAGCGTCTGATTTCTATATGTGGCTGGAACAATGTAAGTTCGTACCCTGTAAGTCGCGCTATAGTCAAGTGTTGTGTTTGCGTTCTATTTACAAGAACCTCTACTGCATGTGGTACTTGAACTATCAATGGATGTCCTAACACTATGGCATCGCTTTGTCTGATTGCTAAAGCTGTTGCTGCCACTGATTTCAGGCACGCAGGCAAAGCCTGAGCTACGGGATCTAATGTACTAGAAAAATAAGCACATGGTTTGTGTGCTCCTGCTTGTTCCTGTGTGAGTACTGACAAGGCAGTACCTTCGCGTTCTGTAACAAAAAGTGTAAACTGTTTTCTGTAACATGGTGTTGCTAAAACAGGTGCTTGACATAAAGCTTTCTTTAGGCTTTCAAAAGCTTGTGTATGTTCCTGAGTCCAAGGGAGAACAGTCGATGTGGCTGCCTCCTGTGTTGTCAACTGAATGAGTGGTTTTGCTAGAAATGCATACTGAGGGATCCACTGTCTACAGTATGAAGTGAGGCCTATGAAAGCCCGTACTTCCTTTTGTGTCTTGGGCATTGGCATGTTAGCTATTAACTGAATGCGGTCGGGTGTAAGCTGTCTTCCCTCCTTGGACAGCGAGTGTCCAAGATAAACAACTCGCTGGACACAGAATTGCAGCTTAGAAGGGGACACCTTGTGCCCCTTTTCGGCTAGAAATTTTAAAACTGTCAGTGATGCTTTTTCACATTCTGGTTCGCTTCTTGCGATGATCAGCAAATCATCGACATATTGGAGCAGTGCAGTGTTAACTGGCATGTGGATACTATCTAGTTCTCGTTTCAGTGCTTGGCTATAGATGCTGGGGCTTTCTGTAAATCCTTGAGGTGCGCGTGAGAATTTAAAGCTACGCCCATTTAAACTAAATCCGAACAAATATTGGCTTTCCGGATCTATTGGGACGCTGAAAAAAGCATTCTTGAGATCAATTACAGTAAAGAATGTTGCTTCGGAATCAATGGCTGTCAGTAATGACGAGATATCTGGGACCACAGGGAATTGTGGCACAATGCATTTGTTTAACTCGCGCAGATCGATAACCAATCGATAGACTGGCGGGGCCTTTGGATCTGTTCGTTTAAGAATCGGAATTATCGGTGAATTACATACATTGGAGTCCGTTTCCACGACTACTCCTTGGGCAATAAGCTCGTCAATGATTTGTAGTAAAGCCACTACAGCATCTGGTGGTAACTTGTATTGTCGCATTCGTGGTAGCACCACTCCTGCCTTTAATGTGACTCGATATGGTGTGATATTCATGCGTCCAACATCAGTAGGGCCTTGTGCCCATAGACGTGTAGGTAAAGTTTGCAGTCGGGGATCCATGTCTCTAGACACATAGTGACCTTTAAAATCTCGTAAAAACAACCTTACTCCTTCCGGAGAACAACATATTATGGCTCCTAGAGCTTTTAACGTTTTTATTCCTAGCAAGTTTTCTGGACATGATTTAGTAAGCAATAAATCTGTAGTTCGGGTCAGAGGTCCTATCGTAAGTGGCAGAGGTTGTGACACTTCATTAACAATAGGTTTTCCTGAAAAACCAAGGGAAATATTCTGTGAGCCTGAGAGGGGTGCCCCTGGAACTTCACTACGTTTTATGGTCGTTCGACTTGCCCCTGTATCGAGTAGAAATTTTCTATCTTGGCCTAATAATTCACTATGTACATAAGGTCCTTCTTGATCTACAGGTATTTCAATAAGGGGTAAGTCAACTTCCCTCTCTAGGCTAGTTCATGCGTAACGCTGATACTCAGGATATTCATACTGTGCGGTCTGATACATTTGTCGTGTTGTTGTCTGTGTGGCAGCAACAGGCAACGGTGGTGCAGCTGGCACAAACTGTATTGGCTGTTGTGCAGCTGGCATGGCCTGGGCATGCTGCAGAGCTCCTTGTTCATTCTGATCTTGTCTAAATGGCCGTGATCTTTCTTGTGTTTTACCTATGCTGATATTATGTTTCAAAACTGGACAATCGTGTACGTAATGACCTGGCTTTTTACAATAATTGCATGTCCCTTTTACAGGTCCTGCTGAATCGGAATGTGTCATACCCTTTTTATGTCCTTCAGCTGGAACTGTCTGGGAAACTAGCATTTTCATTTTCGTGTCTTTCATGCGTCTGTGTTCATGTTCTTGTTCCTCTCTAATTCTATTGTGATGGTACTGTAACATTTGTAACATTTGTGATGGAGTGTTACCTTGCCAGGTACTCTCGAATTTTAATACTCTATTCTTTACTGGTGGCAGGGCATTTTCTACTAATTTTGTTACAAACAGATGTGGGTATGATTCGCTACTTGCTTTTATGCCACTATTTATACCAAAACATTTTTCAAATCGGGCATAGTAATCACTAGTGTCTTCATCTTGCTTCTGTTTACAGGCTGAAATTGTACCCCAATCTTCCTTTTTCGTAGTTAATAAACGTGGCAGTACCTGTACTAATAAACCTGGCAGTGCTTTAGTTTTATCCCCAAGTCCTGCTCCTGCAGTTCGGGCTTTTTCTTCTGCTTCTAACACTGACCATTCTATCTTTTGGTCTCCTACCTCCCACTCTTTTTCCTTGAGTTTCTCATAAATACCAGCAGGCATCAATACCTTTAATATTGTCATAATGTCGGGATAGGTATACTCTCCCATGAGTAACATGTATTTAATTTCTCGGTGAAAACCCGCTGGATCTTTGTCATGACTGGGTACCACTTTCTTCATTTGTAACAATTCTATTTTCGATATGGGCGTATATACAAATACGCGCTTGAACTCGTTGTCCTCGCCTTTTATTGGGTGCACTTCTCGTAAGGGATTCTGTCTATCCATGTGATACGTGGTTCTTTCCTTGACGGGCAATGAGACATGCTCTGCGCATACAAAAAGAATATACTGCTTTCTTGATTCTAGAATTTCTTTAATTAATTTAGTACCTGAACCTCTCCATTTATTCATAAGCAATTCGGTCAATATGTCAGGTAAGGGACCAGGGTCCGAATGCTGACTCCGATATAGTATAATGAGTTGTTGAATCATATAAATCCCTGCTAACCTCTGTTCGTCTGGGGTGAGATTCAAAAATGTGCGTACTACTGTATCATCACTATATTTTCCGGGACTGTCCACCCAATGGACAGCTGCCCTGGCTAAATCTTGTTCATCCATAGAATCGAGAAAATGATAACCCCTTCGTTCTTGGAGTAGTTTGTCGGCGGTTTGGAACGAATGCTCGTTAGACCTTATATTAATTATAGGTATTTGGAAATTCCTGTTATTATCTGGACATATCGGACGTATTGAGTCAGTAAGACATCTATTACTATTACAAGATCTTCCTCTTCCTACATAGGCTATGGTGTCCGACTGTCCTGTGGGCAGTCCTGACCCTTCTTCCTCGCTTTGTTCGAACTCGTCTACCTCTAATCTCTCTTCATGTAGGCGTTCTATTTCTTTACGGATCTTTCGGCACATGGCTATTATACAATTCTGTTTATCATGTCTCCCTTCTGATATATTCTGGCTCCATCTTGTAAGAATTTTCATTGCTTCCGGGTCTACCCCCGGTCGGTCTTGATTTCTGATCACACAGTTTATGAGGAAACGTAACAGTTCCCCCTGTATCTCTACTTTCTGGTATTCCATAGCTCTGTTAATACATTCGGGATCTCGCCCTGTTTGGGCAAAATGATATATTTTATCTAGATGCGCAGTCATTCCTGGTAACTTTCCTAAATACACTGCGGCTCGTCTGATACGCAATGATGCCAGGGTCATTTCGTCCTCTTTACCGGGCACAGGGTCATATCTGCAATCTATAAGAAGTTCCTTCAGCGTACGGGCACTAATAAGTTTCGGTGTACGTGAATGTGCTGACTCTTGAAAAGTAAGTTTATTTATTCTGGGTGGCGTAGAAAAAATGTTGCTAGCACCTCCCGTAGCCCCATCTGGGGTGTCGGGCGTGAAAGGATTCGTCGAACGTGACACAGCAACTACAGGTGTGGACACAGCTATAGAAGTAGCTGTAGGAGCGGATGCAGAAACAGATGTGCTTGCCGGAACTTGTGACTCGATTTGTTGCTGTAGGGATACGGGCACTGGATCTTGGCGTTGAACCTCCCTGATATGCGGTCTATGTGGGGCGGAATTTGCATACTCGGGAGCTGCGTCATCTAAATATGAGGAAAGAAAAACATCTTCTGCGGTTCTAGGATGCCCCTTAGGATGTACCTTTATTGGGAACAATGGGGGTGGCAAGTCTTTCGGTATTTCTGGAGTAGCCTTAGGTAATCCTTCGGCTAGAAGGGGATACATACCATTCATAAGGGCATTTCTTTGTCTGTCTACTTGTTCTGATTTCACTCGGATGCCTTCCTCAACTAATAGATTTTCTCGAACTTTATTTGAACTTTCTTTATTCTTTTCTTCCTGTCTACGTGCTTTTTCTGTGCATCTATGAGATTCTTTACGCCATAACTCAACGGCGTCTTTCTGTGACTGTCTGACCTTCCTTTTCCATAACTCTTCCTCAACTTTCATGATGCACTCTGCATCCCAGGTTCCCGCTGTGGGCCACCTCTGACTTTCTGGTAATCCCTTGGTGTAGTCTACCCATAAATCAAGAAATAATATAGCGTCTAAGCCATGTTTGTGATACATAAAGTGCCCTGGAGTGTCCCTAGGAGGAATAGGAACGGCTTCTTCGAGAACCCCTTTTCTAGTAGTGATCTGTCTTAATTTCGAAAAGAGCGGCATATTGAGAACTGACCTTATACTTGATTTTAACCAACTGACCTGATACTTGAATTTGAACAGACTTAATACAATAAACACGATAATGAACAATCATTCATACCACAATATGCAGGACGTTTTTTAAACACATTAAACATTAAACATTAAACCTTTAACTGAAACAACAATGATGATCGTCTGCATAACTAATCACCAAGCTTAATTCTTGATACTTCGGAATACTTGATATACTGCTAAACAGTACAGATACACTGCTAAAACAGTGCAGACCGGATTTGTGTACCCAAACCCGTCTTGACCGGCACAACCTATGTGCACGTCAGAAATGCCTCCCCAGCAATGGTACTCACCGGGTAGCTTCGGAAACGGAAGGCCTCGGTAACTTGAACTTGAACCGGACTGGACTCGACTCGACTCGTCGGACACTGGGCTTGACTTCGAACTGGTGGGTCTCTGTATACCTCGGATCTTGCTCTCTCAGCTAGGCTCTGGTCGGGATACTTCGCACTTCTCACCGCCTCGTTTGGGTGTTGATCGCAGTCTCAGTCGCCCCCGCTTGACCGGAGGGAGATACAGGAAATCCTGCTGGTACGCGTTATTGTCCGTCCAGCTGTGGCAGGAGACCGGGCCTGCAACTCACCGCCGGCGCGTGAGATGAGAAAGTGTCCCTGTTCGGGCGCCATTCATGTGGTAAATAATTTTCCTTTACCTGGACTGAATTTGATACAGAAACATAATAAAATAGCTCAGTAAAATGAGAGGCAGAATCCGTGGTATTAGAGGTTCGGAATGGGCTTTATTCCAATAATCGATTATAATCGGATGCTCCAAGTTCCATCACCACGGGGGTTCAGGAAGTGAAGTACATACATTATTGACATGAAATGACTTTTATAGTACATATATTACAATGAAGCGAATGCAATAGGCGTAACAATTGATAAGGAAAATGACGAGTTGTCTGCGTAACCGAAAATGGGTGGAACAAGGAGTAAAAAGGAACATAATTGGTTATGATGTCACCTATAGGTGGATCTATAAGATAATACTTGGCATAGATGCGCGCGCAGCAGCATGACGTGTAATTGACGTGTAACTAGGGGGTGAAGGGGACTTGACATTTAGCTCTACATGTGGAGACAAGAAGTCTGGGGGGTCAAGTCAACCTAGTCCCAAATCATATCTAACATCCTATGTTTAAAGAACTATGTTATCCATAAAAGAAGGACTCTCGGACAGAATCTGTTCTATACTGACTGTGTGTGCGTGTACAAGCGTCTAAGTGTCTACACTAAATGCGAGGGGGTAGAAATATTCCATGGTAACAGGACTATGAATTACTTGCATGAGGACCGAGAAGCCGGGCCTTTTGCTTGGTAACTGGAAGAATGTTTACTTAAACTACTAGGCAGGAATGCATCGGCTGAGGGGGAAGCAGATAATTCGAAGGTGAAATACAGTTCTTGGCAGAGAATAGGCTGATGTCAGGCTTCGTGAGCCGCGCAGAGAATGAGACAAAGTTCATGGTCACAGATGCAGGCTCGAACTGGAGCTTTCAGAGGCAGAAAGCAAGAAGAGTTTGATGACAGAATCTGGGCCTACTTGCCTGGACTGTAAAATGGCATAAGTGAACCATATAAAGCCGGTGGCCTTTCGTACTTAGGAATGGAATATCCGGCCTATTCATGGCGGATCTGACAGAGGACATGTTGACGGTGGACGCACATGTATTTGCGTCTTCATAACTGGAACTGGAGGGAACATACATGTACTTGTGACATGCACATAGAACCGTTGGGGTCCAAGATAGGGGACATAACTGACCAGAAAGATCCATATTTCCACATTCCCTCCTTGTCCCCTACTTGCCCGTTAAGAGATATCAATCTTCATCAATCCATTGATCTGTTAATATAACATCATTTGTTCTTCTTTCTTCTTCCGGGACGAATGAAATCTTGGTGGTGGAACACATGATGTGGCACACAGACCACAGATCGCTGGTCCACATTGTAGACATAGACAGCAACTGAATAGTATGAAAAGGCCAATACCTAGGAAGGATAGAACTCTCCATCCCCAGGCTGATATCACACTCCAAAACCAACTGGACCAAGTCCAAGTGCCTGGGTTCTGGTGTATCTGGTTTACAATCTTATGAAGGCGAGTTATGGCTTTATATACTGATGGCGAATTTTCTGGTATGAATACGCAGCAGCTTGATCCGATGACCCTACAAGCTCCGCCCCTATCAGCCAGGATGACGTCAAGGACAAGACGATTTTGAAGCACAACAATCCGTATAGCAGACTGCTCTTCTGTTAAATTGCCTAGGGCGGAAATAGTTTCATTCACTACTGCTTCAAGGGTTCTAGTTAATCTACGTATCAGTTTACTATTAGTAACAGTACCTATATAGGGAAAGATGCCTTTATTGAAATCTGTGTATTTTTCCCATGCTGTTTCAGTGTAATCGACAATTGGGAGATCTCTCCGCTCTCTGTTGTGTACTAAATGAATATTTCTGTAATAATCAGGAGGAGCTAGAAAAACAGGTGGCAAAAGGAATGCAATGTAGCAGGTACCATCCCAGTCTAGAGGCAGACGCATATATGCAGTCTGACCACATATAAAGTAGGAGTGGTGATAAGCTCTAAATGAAGATTTGCCTTTATCACTGAATTCTACTATAGTAGTGCATTTACTATGGCCCATATGTATGGAACCAACCTTTCTTACACATAATTCCCCTTTTGCTGGGAATACTGACATGGTGGGTAAGACTAGTTCAACTTCGGATATGACATTTAAAATCATGGGATTAGGTGTAAAATTACCTAATCCATATACTTCATTTTCTAGATTAGTTCCTGTTCTTTTGGGGCGACCCTCCTTGTCAGGGTAGCAGACCTTGAGTAAAACTAGGTTCAGATTTCCCCATACCCATTGATCTTGGTAAACAGCAGTGTCTGAATCTATGGAATTTATTAAACTAAACCATGCTCCACAGGAGCCGTTATGTGTAAATGGGTGTGGAAAGAATGGCAGGACTCCTTCATAATTCTGATAGGGAGGGAGCCGACCACACACCCAACAATTAGTGGCATTACTAGTCTGATGGGAATGATGTAACATACTAATGAAAGTGTTATTGCGCAGCGCAAGTCTATAAGACAATTCATGCGGAGGTAAGTCACTAAAAGAATGTTCAGCAGTAACATTATAAACATGTCTAGAAATAGGGTAATATATGTGCAACAATATGCTTGCAGTAATTATTAAAAGACTCAAGAAAAACAAGATTATTAATGTCACTATGCAATGGCTACGCAGTGATTTACAATACGCCTGTCGTTTCATCATTTTTCGCGACTGTCCATGATTCAGGTCTAGAGGATACATGTCAGAGACAGATTCAACCGCTTCACCTAGGAGAGGACTTAAACAATCAAACCGTCTGACGTTCTAGGCCTCAATTTAGCTTTATAGAGTTCATTTTCAGTTTTTTCAACCAAAGGAAGTTTTGAATCAGTCTGTGAGGGAGTGCAGGGCACAATGTCTATATCCGAGGATTGTCCATGAAATTTCTTGATATGACTTGAATGAATCCAGCCCTTGCGGCCCTCGATCTTCACGGCTGTCCTTGTGGTTAGCAGAACCAACTTGGGTGTCTTCCACCTGGGCTCCAGCTGAGTCTTTCGGTCGAAATTTCTCACAAATACAATATCACCCGGAACTACGTCATGGGGTTTCACCTCAGTGTTGTCGGGAAAGGCTGCAGCTACCTGTGAACGACAAGATTGTAGTGCAGACATCAAGGAAGCCAAGTAATCTGTCAGCATATTACAGTCAACATCAGTTATTTTGCGTGGAATAGGCGTCCCCCACATATTTGGTGGTCTGCCGAAGATCACCTCATACGGGGATAGCCCTGTTCGAGAGTGTGCTACCATTCTCATGTAAAAGAGTGCAACTGGTAATGCTACTACCCAGTCGACACCTTTCTCTCTGCATATTTTGGACAATCTGATTTTCAGTATCTGGTTATGTCTTTCTACGAGACCTGCTGCCTCGGGGTGTCGGACACAGTGGAATTTCCACTGATATCCTAACAGAAGTGAAACATGTTTCATTAATTCGGATGAGAACGGCTGGCCGTTATCTGAGTAGACAACACGTGGTAAACCGTATCGTGGGAAGAATTCTCGAACCAACTGTTTGGCAGTAGTCGGGGCAGTGTAATCTGAAACCGGGTATGCCTCCGTCCAACGGGACAGAGCGCAGACGACTACGAGAACGTATTTGAATCCTCGACATCGTTCCATCTGGATATAATCCATCTGGAGCACTTCAAAAGGGTGATCAGGAGGATGAAATCCACCCTGTTCTACGGGAACGCTTTTTCCTGGGTTAAACTGACAACAGATCATACAGGTACGGACTTTTTGCTTTGCGGCTGCTCGTAAATGTTTATTGAACCAAATGTGCTGAATGCTGTCTAGCATAGCTTTTTCTCCGAGATGTGCTGGACTATGTGTAGTGTTAATTATAACTTGGACCATTGAATCAGGAAGGAACCATACAGACTTTTCCTTCATCATCCATCCTTGGTCCGTTTGGATCCCTCCTAATTCAGTCCATTTCTTTATTTCGTCTTGTGTAGCATGTGTCTGTATGTCAATTACGTCAAGAGTAGGATCTTTAACTGTCATACAATGTGTCGGCATCGGGACTATTGTCTTTGTCATGTCGGGGGTTTGAGTTTGAGCAGTCTGTTTAGCTGTTCTGTCGGCTAGATCATTGCCTTGGGAAATGATATCAGTAACCTTCGTATGAGCCTTACATTTCATAATTGATATTGCAGTGGGTAGATGTATTGCATCTAATAAGGCATGAATGAGGGGTCCGTGCTGAATGTGGGCACCGTGGGAAGTTAAATAACCTCTCTCTCGCCACAGCACGCCGAAGTCATGTACAACTCCGAATGCATAACGTGAATCAGTGTATATGTTGACTTTTTTATTCGTGGCTTGAATACAGGCTTGTGTCAGAGCGATGAGCTCTGCGGCTTGAGCTGACAAAGTATTCATACGACTAGTTTCAATGACTTCAGTATCTGTTGTGACTGCGTAAGCGGCCACTAACTCTCCTGTACTTGTTCTCATACATGAACCATCTACATACAACGTCAGGTCTGGATCTGACAATGGGACATCGGTTAAGTCTTGTCTGGGTTTTGTCGTTATAGTAATAACTTCAATACAGTCATGAGCTAGTGGGTCTGTTCCGGTTACTGGCAAAAGTGTGGCAGGATTCAATGTGTTACAGCGTCTGATTTCTATATGTGGCTGGAACAATGTAAGTTCGTACCCTGTAAGTCGCGCTATAGTCAAGTGTTGTGTTTGCGTTCTATTTACAAGAACCTCTACTGCATGTGGTACTTGAACTATCAATGGATGTCCTAACACTATGGCATCGCTTTGTCTGATTGCTAAAGCTGTTGCTGCCACTGATTTCAGGCACGCAGGCAAAGCCTGAGCTACGGGATCTAATGTACTAGAAAAATAAGCACATGGTTTGTGTGCTCCTGCTTGTTCCTGTGTGAGTACTGACAAGGCAGTACCTTCGCGTTCTGTAACAAAAAGTGTAAACTGTTTTCTGTAACATGGTGTTGCTAAAACAGGTGCTTGACATAAAGCTTTCTTTAGGCTTTCAAAAGCTTGTGTATGTTCCTGAGTCCAAGGGAGAACAGTCGATGTGGCTGCCTCCTGTGTTGTCAACTGAATGAGTGGTTTTGCTAGAAATGCATACTGAGGGATCCACTGTCTACAGTATGAAGTGAGGCCTATGAAAGCCCGTACTTCCTTTTGTGTCTTGGGCATTGGCATGTTAGCTATTAACTGAATGCGGTCGGGTGTAAGCTGTCTTCCCTCCTTGGACAGCGAGTGTCCAAGATAAACAACTCGCTGGACACAGAATTGCAGCTTAGAAGGGGACACCTTGTGCCCCTTTTCGGCTAGAAATTTTAAAACTGTCAGTGATGCTTTTTCACATTCTGGTTCGCTTCTTGCGATGATCAGCAAATCATCGACATATTGGAGCAGTGCAGTGTTAACTGGCATGTGGATACTATCTAGTTCTCGTTTCAGTGCTTGGCTATAGATGCTGGGGCTTTCTGTAAATCCTTGAGGTGCGCGTGAGAATTTAAAGCTACGCCCATTTAAACTAAATCCGAACAAATATTGGCTTTCCGGATCTATTGGGACGCTGAAAAAAGCATTCTTGAGATCAATTACAGTAAAGAATGTTGCTTCGGAATCAATGGCTGTCAGTAATGACGAGATATCTGGGACCACAGGGAATTGTGGCACAATGCATTTGTTTAACTCGCGCAGATCGATAACCAATCGATAGACTGGCGGGGCCTTTGGATCTGTTCGTTTAAGAATCGGAATTATCGGTGAATTACATACATTGGAGTCCGTTTCCACGACTACTCCTTGGGCAATAAGCTCGTCAATGATTTGTAGTAAAGCCACTACAGCATCTGGTGGTAACTTGTATTGTCGCATTCGTGGTAGCACCACTCCTGCCTTTAATGTGACTCGATATGGTGTGATATTCATGCGTCCAACATCAGTAGGGCCTTGTGCCCATAGACGTGTAGGTAAAGTTTGCAGTCGGGGATCCATGTCTCTAGACACATAGTGACCTTTAAAATCTCGTAAAAACAACCTTACTCCTTCCGGAGAACAACATATTATGGCTCCTAGAGCTTTTAACGTTTTTATTCCTAGCAAGTTTTCTGGACATGATTTAGTAAGCAATAAATCTGTAGTTCGGGTCAGAGGTCCTATCGTAAGTGGCAGAGGTTGTGACACTTCATTAACAATAGGTTTTCCTGAAAAACCAAGGGAAATATTCTGTGAGCCTGAGAGGGGTGCCCCTGGAACTTCACTACGTTTTATGGTCGTTCGACTTGCCCCTGTATCGAGTAGAAATTTTCTATCTTGGCCTAATAATTCACTATGTACATAAGGTCCTTCTTGATCTACAGGTATTTCAATAAGGGGTAAGTCAACTTCCCTCTCTAGGCTAGTTCATGCGTAACGCTGATACTCAGGATATTCATACTGTGCGGTCTGATACATTTGTCGTGTTGTTGTCTGTGTGGCAGCAACAGGCAACGGTGGTGCAGCTGGCACAAACTGTATTGGCTGTTGTGCAGCTGGCATGGCCTGGGCATGCTGCAGAGCTCCTTGTTCATTCTGATCTTGTCTAAATGGCCGTGATCTTTCTTGTGTTTTACCTATGCTGATATTATGTTTCAAAACTGGACAATCGTGTACGTAATGACCTGGCTTTTTACAATAATTGCATGTCCCTTTTACAGGTCCTGCTGAATCGGAATGTGTCATACCCTTTTTATGTCCTTCAGCTGGAACTGTCTGGGAAACTAGCATTTTCATTTTCGTGTCTTTCATGCGTCTGTGTTCATGTTCTTGTTCCTCTCTAATTCTATTGTGATGGTACTGTAACATTTGTAACATTTGTGATGGAGTGTTACCTTGCCAGGTACTCTCGAATTTTAATACTCTATTCTTTACTGGTGGCAGGGCATTTTCTACTAATTTTGTTACAAACAGATGTGGGTATGATTCGCTACTTGCTTTTATGCCACTATTTATACCAAAACATTTTTCAAATCGGGCATAGTAATCACTAGTGTCTTCATCTTGCTTCTGTTTACAGGCTGAAATTGTACCCCAATCTTCCTTTTTCGTAGTTAATAAACGTGGCAGTACCTGTACTAATAAACCTGGCAGTGCTTTAGTTTTATCCCCAAGTCCTGCTCCTGCAGTTCGGGCTTTTTCTTCTGCTTCTAACACTGACCATTCTATCTTTTGGTCTCCTACCTCCCACTCTTTTTCCTTGAGTTTCTCATAAATACCAGCAGGCATCAATACCTTTAATATTGTCATAATGTCGGGATAGGTATACTCTCCCATGAGTAACATGTATTTAATTTCTCGGTGAAAACCCGCTGGATCTTTGTCATGACTGGGTACCACTTTCTTCATTTGTAACAATTCTATTTTCGATATGGGCGTATATACAAATACGCGCTTGAACTCGTTGTCCTCGCCTTTTATTGGGTGCACTTCTCGTAAGGGATTCTGTCTATCCATGTGATACGTGGTTCTTTCCTTGACGGGCAATGAGACATGCTCTGCGCATACAAAAAGAATATACTGCTTTCTTGATTCTAGAATTTCTTTAATTAATTTAGTACCTGAACCTCTCCATTTATTCATAAGCAATTCGGTCAATATGTCAGGTAAGGGACCAGGGTCCGAATGCTGACTCCGATATAGTATAATGAGTTGTTGAATCATATAAATCCCTGCTAACCTCTGTTCGTCTGGGGTGAGATTCAAAAATGTGCGTACTACTGTATCATCACTATATTTTCCGGGACTGTCCACCCAATGGACAGCTGCCCTGGCTAAATCTTGTTCATCCATAGAATCGAGAAAATGATAACCCCTTCGTTCTTGGAGTAGTTTGTCGGCGGTTTGGAACGAATGCTCGTTAGACCTTATATTAATTATAGGTATTTGGAAATTCCTGTTATTATCTGGACATATCGGACGTATTGAGTCAGTAAGACATCTATTACTATTACAAGATCTTCCTCTTCCTACATAGGCTATGGTGTCCGACTGTCCTGTGGGCAGTCCTGACCCTTCTTCCTCGCTTTGTTCGAGCTCGTCTACCTCTAATCTCTCTTCATGTAGGCGTTCTATTTCTTTACGGATCTTTCGGCACATGGCTATTATACAATTCTGTTTATCATGTCTCCCTTCTGATATATTCTGGCTCCATCTTGTAAGAATTTTCATTGCTTCCGGGTCTACCCCCGGTCGGTCTTGATTTCTGATCACACAGTTTATGAGGAAACGTAACAGTTCCCCCTGTATCTCTACTTTCTGGTATTCCATAGCTCTGTTAATACATTCGGGATCTCGCCCTGTTTGGGCAAAATGATATATTTTATCTAGATGCGCAGTCATTCCTGGTAACTTTCCTAAATACACTGCGGCTCGTCTGATACGCAATGATGCCAGGGTCATTTCGTCCTCTTTACCGGGCACAGGGTCATATCTGCAATCTATAAGAAGTTCCTTCAGCGTACGGGCACTAATAAGTTTCGGTGTACGTGAATGTGCTGACTCTTGAAAAGTAAGTTTATTTATTCTGGGTGGCGTAGAAAAAATGTTGCTAGCACCTCCCGTAGCCCCATCTGGGGTGTCGGGCGTGAAAGGATTCGTCGAACGTGACACAGCAACTACAGGTGTGGACACAGCTATAGAAGTAGCTGTAGGAGCGGATGCAGAAACAGATGTGCTTGCCGGAACTTGTGACTCGATTTGTTGCTGTAGGGATACGGGCACTGGATCTTGGCGTTGAACCTCCCTGATATGCGGTCTATGTGGGGCGGAATTTGCATACTCGGGAGCTGCGTCATCTAAATATGAGGAAAGAAAAACATCTTCTGCGGTTCTAGGATGCCCCTTAGGATGTACCTTTATTGGGAACAATGGGGGTGGCAAGTCTTTCGGTATTTCTGGAGTAGCCTTAGGTAATCCTTCGGCTAGAAGGGGATACATACCATTCATAAGGGCATTTCTTTGTCTGTCTACTTGTTCTGATTTCACTCGGATGCCTTCCTCAACTAATAGATTTTCTCGAACTTTATTTGAACTTTCTTTATTCTTTTCTTCCTGTCTACGTGCTTTTTCTGTGCGTCTATGAGATTCTTTACGCCATAACTCAACGGCGTCTTTCTGTGACTGTCTGACCTTCCTTTTCCATAACTCTTCCTCAACTTTCATGATGCACTCTGCATCCCAGGTTCCCGCTGTGGGCCACCTCTGACTTTCTGGTAATCCCTTGGTGTAGTCTACCCATAAATCAAGAAATAATATAGCGTCTAAGCCATGTTTGTGATACATAAAGTGCCCTGGAGTGTCCCTAGGAGGAATAGGAACGGCTTCTTCGAGAACCCCTTTTCTAGTAGTGATCTGTCTTAATTTCGAAAAGAGCGGCATATTGAGAACTGACCTTATACTTGATTTTGACCAACTGACCTGATACTTGAATTTGAACAGACTTAATACAATAAACACGATAATGAACAATCATTCATACCACAATATGCAGGACGTTTTTTAAACACATTAAACATTAAACATTAAACCTTTAACTGAAACAACAATGATGATCGTCTGCATAACTAATCACCAAGCTTAATTCTTGATACTTCGGAATACTTGATATACTGCTAAACAGTACAGATACACTGCTAAAACAGTGCAGACCGGATTTGTGTACCCAAACCCGTCTTGACCGGCACAACCTATGTGCACGTCAGAAATGCCTCCCCAGCAATGGTACTCACCGGGTAGCTTCGGAAACGGAAGGCCTCGGTAACTTGAACTTGAACCGGACTGGACTCGACTCGACTCGTCGGACACTGGGCTTGACTTCGAACTGGTGGGTCTCTGTATACCTCGGATCTTGCTCTCTCAGCTAGGCTCTGGTCGGGATACTTCGCACTTCTCACCGCCTCGTTTGGGTGTTGATCGCAGTCTCAGTCGCCCCCGCTTGACCGGAGGGAGATACAGGAAATCCTGCTGGTACGCGTTATTGTCCGTCCAGCTGTGGCAGGAGACCGGGCCTGCAACTCACCGCCGGCGCGTGAGATGAGAAAGTGTCCCTGTTCGGGCTCCATTCATGTGGTAAATAATTTTCCTTTACCTGGACTGAATTTGATACAGAAACATAATAAAATAGCTCAGTAAAATGAGAGGCAGAATCCGTGGTATTAGAGGTTCGGAATGGGCTTTATTCCAATAATCGATTATAATCGGATGCTCCAAGTTCCATCACCACGGGGGTTCAGGAAGTGAAGTACATACATTATTGACATGAAATGACTTTTATAGTACATATATTACAATGAAGCGAATGCAATAGGCGTAACAATTGATAAGGAAAATGACGAGTTGTCTGCGTAACCGAAAATGGGTGGAACAAGGAGTAAAAAGGAACATAATTGGTTATGATGTCACCTATAGGTGGATCTATAAGATAATACTTGGCATAGATGCGCGCGCAGCAGCATGACGTGTAATTGACGTGTAACTAGGGGGTGAAGGGGACTTGACATTTAGCTCTACATGTGGAGACAAGAAGTCTGGGGGGTCAAGTCAACCTAGTCCCAAATCATATCTAACATCCTATGTTTAAAGAACTATGTTATCCATAAAAGAAGGACTCTCGGACAGAATCTGTTCTATACTGACTGTGTGTGCGTGTACAAGCGTCTAAGTGTCTACACTAAATGCGAGGGGGTAGAAATATTCCATGGTAACAGGACTATGAATTACTTGCATGAGGACCGAGAAGCCGGGCCTTTTGCTTGGTAACTGGAAGAATGTTTACTTAAACTACTAGGCAGGAATGCATCGGCTGAGGGGGAAGCAGATAATTCGAAGGTGAAATACAGTTCTTGGCAGAGAATAGGCTGATGTCAGGCTTCGTGAGCCGCGCAGAGAATGAGACAAAGTTCATGGTCACAGATGCAGGCTCGAACTGGAGCTTTCAGAGGCAGAAAGCAAGAAGAGTTTGATGACAGAATCTGGGCCTACTTGCCTGGACTGTAAAATGGCATAAGTGAACCATATAAAGCCGGTGGCCTTTCGTACTTAGGAATGGAATATCCGGCCTATTCATGGCGGATCTGACAGAGGACATGTTGACGGTGGACGCACATGTATTTGCGTCTTCATAACTGGAACTGGAGGGAACATACATGTACTTGTGACATGCACATAGAACCGTTGGGGTCCAAGATAGGGGACATAACTGACCAGACCATATTTCCACAATTACATAATACAGACAGGGCCAAATGATGCTGTAGTAACAAAGTTCAGTTTCTGTGGTGTATGCATGTGTGTTGCACAAATTACTGGATATTTACAGTTGGTGCTGCAACGTTTTTTCAACAATGTATTTGTTGAGGTTTACAAAACGTGATGCAGGCATGTAGGTTTCCTCAAGGAATTCAAAATGTATATAAAATACCCTCTCCCTTGTACATTGATATGGTCTAACAAAAGCAAATGATGACACTGAAGTGATCATTGCATATTATGACGAAAATGCATGTGTACTCATACCATGAGGAACAGTTCTTCATAGATCAAATGTTGATTTCATTAATCAGAAGATGAAAATGTTCCTTTATCTTAATATGTAGTCATATGAATTCTGATGAAAAGAAGACATATTCTACAATTAAAGTCCGGTACGAGAAGATCTGCAAGGCGCAGAAGCTTTTAGGAAGATTGGTCATTTTGAAGATGAGAAGGCAAAAGGCACATGGGCCCAACCACCACCAGCCGCAATGCCTTCAATATCCACCAGCACTATCACATCTCATGGAGGGAAAAAAAGCACAAAGAGAAGAAGCCAAGCTGCAGTTACTAAAGTTGCCTTTAAATATCATTAAAGGCCACAGGTTTGGACTGACAATGTTGCTGTATTTGAGGAGGAACCAAGGGTGCTTCCACCGGATAAGTGAACAATGGGCAAAACATAATGGTTAATTAAAAAAAAAGTTGATTGCTGCAGGCATCCCTCCAAGCCCTTCTTTCTATCACCCCTCATTTATTTCCTCTTCATCTTTTAAGTTAATTTTTGTAGATATATATAGTTAGTTAGGGGCTCATTACAATGGCGTAACGATCGCTACCTCTGTGCCGGCGGTGGCGACTGATAGCCATCGTAACGTGAAATACCCCCGCCATATTATGATGGCGGAGGTATCACGGGAGACGCAAAGTCCGTCTGCCACTTCTCCGCTGGTCGGCAATTTTTCCGATTGCCGGCTGGGCAGGGCTGGGCCAGAAATATGGTGGCGGTGCCTAGCAGGCACCGCCAGCCATATTATGATGTGGGTTTGAAAAAAGCCCTTCCATGGTGGCGATGCTGCCATGGAAAGGCATGGTGGGGATTGGCTTTGGGGGCCCATTATGGGCCCTGGGGGGTGGAGGGGTGCACTGGGGGGTACCCATGGTACCCCCCTGCAGTTCCCTTCACCAAGTGGCAGGCGTGGTGCCTCCCACATGGTGCAGGGAAATGCCAGGCATGCGAATGTGACCGCCGGTGTGGCGGTCACATCCTAATTCGCAGTGCGGGACCGCCGCATGTGTGGCGACTGGTCCCAACACCGCGAGGACGTCGGGCGGACTCCGGGACGCTTGCCATCCTAATAGGCCCTTTAGTTATTAAATGTAGTGGAGATAAAATGTAGCTATAGTGTAAGGTGTATGTAGGATACTTTTATTATAGTTTTTTATATAGAGTAGGTATTTTATGAGAGGGGGATTATGTTAAATGTGTAAAGAAAACAAAAATATTTATTTGTTTAGAAATATGTATTTAGATAGTATTTATGTAAGGTATAGTATATGTCGGTCTTGTGTCTATTCATGTTTTTAAGGGGGTGTGGGGGCTGATGTTTAATATGTCTTGTGTCATTGATAGTTAAATACGATTTACATAGTGTTAGATAACGAGCAATGTAGATTATTGTTAGTAGTATAGGGTTAGTATTAGTTGGGTTTTTTTTATAGTGTGTGAAAGTTTGTGAAATACATATTTATTTGCTTTACATCGGTGGTTGATATGTTTCTATAAGTTAAAACAATATACAGTTAATCATTACATGAAAGGAATTTTATTTCTAAGGATTTAAACACTGATGTGTGATGACTCATAACTTATCATGCAATTCTGCAGGCACATCACCATAGATTCACATTTACTCTGAAGTTCAACAGTACATTACATGATATATACACACGGATTGTGATACATTTTGTAGGTGAAAGGTATTAACATAAACCAAATGTTGCATACATTTTTTGAATAGCACATTATATAATGAAAAAATGGCAGTAGAGGAGGGAAGACAATCCTCAAAAATGAAATTAAATGAGGATACACATATTACACAAATCAAAAATGAGTAATACATTATAGTGACTCCTCCCCATTACATTACCATTAGCTAATAAGAATGCTGCATGACAAGAACAGATGACCATGAACAACTGCATGTCACCAATTGAAAATTGTAGTAGCTTTATAATAGGGTGGCATGATCATAAACACATATCTATGAAAGGACCTGGGCAGACCACACTCACCAATATTCACAGGGAAGATCTTTTTCATACTATAGGAAAGTGTACCTCTTCATCCTCTAATGAATGGTCACTCTTCTTTTGATGTTGCTGTGGTGGAGTCGGAGGATGATGATAAGCAGTTTTTTTCCACACCACAGACATCAGACGATGAAGATGTATGTGACATTTTTCCCTATAACATCAGTGAGAGCAACTAAGGCAGCATGATAATCCCTGGCAAGGGCTGGCTGGTTTTGCAGCACAGCAATAATGTTGCTGTTGAGGGCACTTCTTACTGACATGTAGGAACCCATCTTGGCATCCAATCATTCCCTCAAGGCCTCCAGTAAGGACTGTTTTGACAAATTAATGGCTCAAATCTGCTGTTGAGAAAAAAAAGAGGGACCCCCTGCAAAATATGATAAGTCCTAGGGCAGGGCAATAATAACTGAGGGCAGTGAAAACCTAGGCAATCAACTGGTTTGACAATAGTGAAAAACAAATTATGGATATATGAAATGACTCAGTGTACATAAAGTTCTTAAACAAAAATATACATTTTATTTTTTATATAAATTCATGATAAAAAGATGAAAAAATTCCGAGTAATGTAACATAGTACATGTAACACCATAATAACAAATATATATTACATACAAAACAGTGAATACAATACATAAATATCAAACATGTAACACAAGAACATATGAAAGTAAGTTCATTGTTGCTGGTTGAAATACAATGTGGCTAAATCTTAGGAAAAGTTCATAATAATTTGTCTACGCGCGTTTCAGGGCAAAAAAAGCCTTCTTCAGGACGGCAAAAGCAACCTGAACAAACATAAAGGAACATAATATATATCATCCATACAATAAAATTAAGTACACTGAGTCAAAAGAACCTTGGATACAATTACCAGAGGATATACATAAAACTAACACTGGTGGCAATGAATGTTTCTGTGTGAAAAGGGCATGCAGTAAAACTTACTGGTAAAATAAAAAATTACCACAAATTTAAAAAGGGGAAACCAGAATGGCGGAGAAAGGGGTAAGAGGGTAAGACCCATGAAAACACAGAAAAAACAAGTAAGTGAATTGCAAACTCCATAGATATAGAGTACCAGTGATGAGAAGAAACCAAAGGGAGAAATAATAAAAGGAATACAAAATGAAATGGAAAGCAGAAGATAATTATCGACTAAAGTAGCTGAGAATGATACCAGCTAAGAATTAATATAGAATGAGGCAGCTGAGAATGATGCCTGCTTACCAGAGATAGGTCTATAGTTAGGTCTAAAAGATAATAATTGGCCCAAAGGTAACTCAATTACATAAATAAAGGAGCAATAGAAAAAATAATAACAAACCTTAAAAATCAACAAAACTTGAGGAAAAATATACAATGGTACTGTGTAGCCTCAATCTTATCGGTATTTACCAGATTCAGTTTGTGGAACAGCAGGGAAGGTTTTGGATTCTTAATCCAACACCAGTGCCCCCCCTACAACAAGTCGTTGAAAGGACTTGAGATGTAATGGTTGGTGTTGCAACAACGCTGTTGTTGTAACAACCGCGTTGTAAAGGCATCCGATATAACACATGCGTTGTTATGACTGTTTCCAATTTCACACTGTGTGATGCATCTTTGGGTCCTGTCATGGTGCACTGTATGGTAAATACAGTCCATCCGTGGTGCAGGATTCTGCTACAACAGGTCGCAACACATTTTCACGCAACTGGTGGGCAGACAACTGGGTTGGCAAGTATAGCGCTTGGGGAAGAGGTGATCACATCTAGCTATGCAGAGAGAGCAGAGGTGACCTTAGTGCCCCTAGGGTATGGAGAGATGGTGTCAAAAGACCATATGACTTCAAACAGTAATAGCAGTGGGGCACCATTAGTGGGGAAAGGGTGGAGCCTCTGAGAGACGCAGTAGTCAGTATGACTACTGCACATTGTAATTTTGTATCCTCAGAGCAGGTCATCAGAAATATATGTGCAGAAAAATATGAGAGCTACTACCCTGTGTTTTTGGTTCCCTTTGAGTGTGAGGGTGGTCTCAGGTTCTTTAATAGTGTCTGTGAACCCTGCTGTGCCTGTAGTTTGTCTGTTAGGTCTAAAGTGCACTGTCTGGAAGGAAGTTTAACTCAGGTCACATCTTGAGATATTAGGCTTGCCTGAATGGGTCTGTATGACCCCAAAAAGCATATTATACTATTCTTAAAATTCCAACATTGCTGAAATATTCTTCATAAAGGTTGCAGCCATTTTGGAATTTAAGCAAAGAAGTATTGACAAAAAACTAGCTCTGTGTATATGTGTTAAAAGTCAGATCTAGTGACATCACCAATGCATGATTTTAAAATGGTATGCGGAATGGTGATAGAGCTGTTCATTCCTAAAACTTTACATCTCTGGTGAGATGTATTCAGCTGACCTTAAACATATTCCTCAGAAAGTACACCCTGGAGATTCTACATCAGTAACGCTTTAAGAGCTCTAAATCAGTGCAAAATGTATGTTTTCACTTTCAAAGTGAGATATGTATTAATTGAAGCATAACATCCAAATGTACATAAACACTTTCTTTATCAGAAGGTGTGATATAACAGATATTGCAGGAACGTTGTGCAGGACTGCAACTTCATGTGCTCATGTTGGGAAAAGCGAAGCAATTGAAAACTTCACAAATGTACAACTAAATAGGTATGTTTTCAGTTTTTCTTTAACTTAGAAGACTTCTTGAAATCTGGCATCTCCAATGAATGGAGATCCACAATGTAAGAGCTGCTCCTCAGAATGTGTGATATACAACAATGAGACTTACAAATCGTAACCTCACTGGCTCAACTCCAAATCTCTTTGCTGAGGTAAAGTACCTTGTGTATGGAACTAACTTCAACTTTGCTGAAGTTTGATTTCAGTTGTATAGAAAGCAGAAAACATTAGATTTTACTCGGTCGAGAATAAGACAAACAACACCTAGGTTTTGTAGACGGGTTCTCAATTCCAATTTTTTATTTTTTTGTTAATTAATTTTTCTTTGAAAGTTAAGGGTATTAAGCAGTACAATACTTAAGCAAAAAGTTGAACAAAGTTGAGAATTAATAAAACTCCTTGAAATGAAGAATCTCTAGAGAAACAGAATTATGAAGTACAAATCTAGCACCAGGACATACCAAAATAAGTCAATAACTGTATCTATGTTTTATGAGTTTTATACAAAAAGGAAAAAAAACAGAGAGTGAAAAGAGAGAGAGAAGCAATAAATGAAAGGGGAAGAATGAGAAGAGGTAAAAAGTAATCCATTGGTTTTTAAGAAAAAGGTGAGTGTGAAGATAGAAAAATAGTAAAAGGTAACCTAAGTAAATCAGATTTAATTTTTTTAGATAATGAAGGAGATGAGACGGTAGATATTCTATGTTCATCACAAATAAAATTCCACCAAACCATTATACATAATGTAGAATTACCTTTCCAACAAGTTAGTATAACTTTAAAGACAAGTGTAATAAAAAGATCAAATAATACAGGTTTTGAAGAAAGATTGTTAAAATCAGCGGATAAAGTACCAAGGAAGACATTTTGAATAGATAATGGAACATTACATGAAAAATCAATAAACATTTTGACCATATGGATTTCCAAAATTCAATCACTTTAGGACAATAATAAAGTAGATGAGTCAAAGTATCATCCGAGGACAGGCATGACCAACATAGAGGGGAGACAGAGGAATCAATTTTATGAAGGAGGGAAAGAGTAATAACAGCTCTGTTATATACAAAAAATAAGGATTGTGTAATATTGGCAGCTATGGAGATATTAACAATTTTATGCCACAATTAATCCCATTGATGGATAGATAATAATTGAGATAAATCTGTCTCCCATTGAATTTCATTTAGGGCTAGGGGAAGACAAAGATTTATAAATGAAAGATGCTTTGGGTGTGGAATCATTAGTAATATTGTATAACAGAGTAGTGGGAGTAAATGGGGTACGGTCAGAGGTAAAGTTATTGTTCAGCAAAAAGAATTGAAGCACAGGAAGTAGTTGAATATATTGTTATAGGCAGTAATCAGATAGGTTATGTTGTTCTTGCGCTATTCAGACAGAATATCGAGTTGGAAATGTCGACTTACACAAATATCGAGTTGGAAATATTGTGACCCAGAAATACCGTCAGCAAGCATATTGTGGTCAAGAATATCGAATTTAAGGTAAAAAATATTGTTTTCAAAAATATAGAAGTCAATAATATAATTTGCAAAAATATAGTTGTTTAAAATATTGATTTTTGAATTAGTGTTATGTAATTTAGTTTATATTTTAAATGTATGTGATGTGTGGTTTTTGTATAAGTATTGTTTATGTTTTTTATTTCAAAATGTTTTTATTGAAATTTTCTCAGAGTGCTACAAAAGCATTACATATGCTACATTTATCGAAAATATAATCCGCCCAGCTATACAGTTCGCTCATGAAAGTTACAGTTTGTCCACCAAGTCCGAGGCAAATTAACTTTGATATATAACACAGTTTCATCATAACATGTCGCAATACCAACAATGCGTTCAAATAACAATCTACCCTCCCTAGAGAATAACATGAAAATGAAACTTAATTATACCTAAGGAAAAAAAAGGAAATTAATTGAACTAAGATGTCATGGTGCAAATGAAAAGAAAAAAGAAATGCGTGAGGATTGGAGAATCGGAGTCTCCGCCCGATGCTCGGTGCAGTTTTCGTAGCTCCATAAGATGGAAGGTGATTAGATAAGGAACAAGTTGAGGGCCCTAAACCTTGGATTGCAAGCCATCAAAGGAAGCTCCTCTGATAAGTATCTTACCAATGGAGACCAAATGTAATCAAAACCTTTCCTGATATGTTCAGCGATATCAGGCATACACTCCAGAGCCAAAGCCCTCCACAATCTCACATGCCACTGGGTTAAGGATGGGGCCTTTTGTTTCTTACAAGCTGTGGCAACTGCCATTTTGGGTGCCCTCAAGCAGAGCCACATCACGGATTTATCGCCCTGTGTCTGTCTTTTCAAGAGTAGGTCCCGAAACCTCAGAAGAACCTGTTCCATGGAGCTGGAAATGGGATAGCCCAAGATAAGTTTGATTTGGGACAGGATCTCCTTCCAAAAAGGTTTGATGACGGGGCAGTCCCACCAAATATGTCTGAAATCGCCTAATAACCCACACCCCTCCAGCACCTATCAGATGACCCCCCAAAAATTGTGTGTAGTTTCTGAGGGTACAAGTACCAATCGTACATCATTTTATAGTGTTCCTTCCTAAGATACATGGAGCGATTGAATTTCACTATATCCCTACCCAAATGCTCCCATTGCTTGTCCTCCAAAGGGGCATACATCAGAGTGTTCCAAAAATGCTTGAAGCGTGGCGTTGCCCTGGGACTCAACGATTGAATTCGAGGATACAGTAGGAGTAGGACCCAGACCGTGCAAACTTTTCAATAGGGAGCAACTCCCAGGTAACAGCCCGACGCACCAAGGGCTGCTCCACCCAGTGTTTCAGTTGAAAGTAGTGGTATTCTTCTTTGTTAGTTAATGCAAATTGTTTCTTGCACTCCTGGAAAGTGAGGAGTTCTCCCTGGTCAAACAGGTGAGAGATCATGTGGCAACCACCCTCCTGCCAAGCCTCAAAGGGACCTTCCTGTAAAGCAGGGGGGAACGCAGCGTTAAAATGTATAGGCATGTGGGGGGAGGGAAAGGTCGTAAGCTGTAGTCTGGAGGTGAGGATGCCCCAAACCGTGAGTGTGGTGGAAGTAGGTGTGCTAACATAGGCATTGAGTGGCCTGTCTCGCCTAGGTTTCCAGAGAAGATCCCATATAGTGTGCCCAGTTTCCGTCTGTCTATGTGAAGCCAATGCTTCTCTGAGACCCGCAGCGACCATTCCGTAATCACTCGCATTTGTGCCACTGGATAGTAGGATTGAAAGTCCAGAAGTGCTAGGCCGCGCTCCTTGCAAGGTCTAATGAGCAATTTATAGGAAAGTCTTGCCCTTTTCCCCTGCCAGATGAATTTGGTCAGCATGAGTCGCAAATACCTAAATAATCCTCTCTCCACTGGAAAAGAAAGCCCCTGGAAAAGATAAAGTAAGCGGGGGAGAACATTCATCTTAATGACATTAATCCTACCTAACCAGGTGATGTAAGCCGCACTCCATTTGTCCAGATTGTTCTTAAGTTGTCGCAGGAGGGGAGAAAAATTAGCCTAATACAAATCCTGCACCCGAGGGGTAAGCTTAACTCCCCAAATAGGTAATCTCCTAGAGGTGCAGCGGAAAGGAGACACCCCTTCGATCCTCCGCCATTCGTCTTTGGGTATTGTCAGGTTCAAAAGGAAGGACTTTGTCAAGTTAACCTAAAAACCTGCCACCCCTTCGAACGATTTCAGCTCAGTCTGGATGGCCGGGAGAGAGACCAGGGGATCTGACACCGGGAGAAGCACGTCATCAGCGAACAACGAGTTCTTATGATCATCTGTCCTGAAGCGCAGCCCCTGGATCTCCTTATTACCTCTGCTCCTGTGTGCCAGTGGTTCGAAGCTCAAGGCAAAAAGGAGGGGAGATAAAGGACAGCCCTGTCTCGTCCCGCGAGCCAGGTCCAGGTGAAAAGGGGATGGAGCTACTCCATTAACAAGGACCCGAGAACTAAGAGAGTGATAGTTAGCACGGATCAACTTAATAAAGGCTTTGCTGAAGCCAAAGCGCTGAAGCACTTTAAATAAGAAGGTCCATTCCACGCGATCGAAAGCTTTCTCTGCGTCTAGCGAGAGAAGCCCTGTGGGAATATTTTTCTTGCAGGCCTTTTCAATAATATGGATGATGCGCATCAGGTTATCGTGGGTTTGCCGCCCCTTAATAAAACCAGATTGATCCGGGTCTATGAGAGCGGGGAGGATATTTTTGAGACGAGTAGCCAGGATTTTGGAATAGAGTTTGGCATCAAGGTTCAGAAGAGCAATCGGACGATAAGAAGAGCAGAGGGTTGGATCCCTGCCAGGTTTAGGAAGTACTGCCACTATTGCTTCTCGCATGGAAGGAGTGACTTTGTGCGAGGAAGCGATGAAATTAAACAGTATAGTTAGGAAGGGCACGAGCTCCGGTGCGAAAGTACGATAGAAGTGGGCAGAAAAGTCATCCGGCCCAGGAGCTTTCTGGAGTTTATGGGAGCCAATCACCTTTTGCACTTCTTTGGCGGAGATAGGTTGTGTCAGTTCTTCATTGGTGCATGCCCCTACCTGAGGGAGGTCTAGGGGGTCTAAGTAGCCCAAAGGGTTGTGAGTCCCCGAAAGCTCCAGGGTATAAAGGGATCTATAAAAGTCCTCAAAGGCATACACACACCAGTACACTTACTTCTACAGAAACGTACACATACTTACTCTCTAAAACAATCACTTATAGAAACACATACTTATTTATACAGGAACTCTTCCAATCTCTCACTCTCATATATCCTCACTTATATACATCAATACTCACATATACTAGTTCAAAACATATGGACTTACTCATAAAGACACTATTGAGACAGTCATTCACTCTCTTACTCACCCATACACACACTCATCCACCCATACTGTCCTGCTCACATACGGTCTTCAAAATACATACAAACAGTGAGTCACTCATTCATGCATCCATACGCTAAGTAACATCCCCCACTGAACAATACAGACACTCATACTGATCCTCTAAAAACGAACTAATAACCCATATACACACTCATGTAGCTACTCACAAACCCATGCAGCCACTTGTACACAAAGCGAGACGCTGATACAGATATTTAAACATTACTCACTAATACTTGTATTCACTAAGATACTGTTAATAAGTCAGTTATACAATTAATTTAAAAAAAACAAACATCCATTTAGACACGTATTTACCCATTTTTTCTTCCATTAACCTTTAGATATACATATATAAAAAATATTTATTTTTCAGAAAGACACACATTCACTGGATGATGTCATCAGTGATGTCATCAGTGATGTCATTTGAGATGTCATCAGTGATGTCATGAGTGATGTCACTGACCATGTCATGAGTGATGTTAAATGTGACGTCATCAGCAGTGGATTGAGGGCGTGCGAGTTATAGTTAGCTGAACTAACTATAACGGGGGAATTTCAATGGTTTTGTACGAGTGAAATGTCCAGCTAACTATAACAAGTGTGAAACCTATGGTTTTTTCAGTGAATATATATATATATATAAGTATGTACCCCATAGACAAATCTTCAGTCAAAACTTCTTCTAAAATGAAAGTCTTTCTTTTGTGAAACACACTAATGATAATTCAATTTTCTACATATAAGTTTTCCTACTGTCTTTTTTCTTTGCAGATGAGGTACAGAGTTTCTTTTTTCAGAGAAACTGCTTGTGAAAAGTTCTCTGTTCTTCTTTATAAAACACTACTCCCATGGATAGGGAAATACCCCTGGTGTGCACACCTTTCTTCCTGAGGCAGGGCCCAAAAATACTGAATAAAAAATTCTAAATTTTCTTTCAGCAAGCAAACTCAAAAACAAGACTCTCCTCTGTGAAGAAAACAGTTGAAGTGCCCATTATTAGAGGCGCGCAAGCATAAAGGATAGTCTAGTGTGTGGCAACAGAAATAGACTAGAATTTAGGCCTGTGCGGAGTTCGCCTAGTCACGCTATGCGGAACTGTGCAAAAACATTCTGCGGTGCTACGTGGAGTTCCATAAGCGAGCAGAGTTGCTCACTGTGCTTGTTCGCATGATTTATGTAACGCAAAGTGGGTTCTCAGACAGGAAATCACACGCAATCTGCACCACACGGCCATCTTGTTTTTTGCTCTGTTATGGTGCTGGGGCTTGATTTTGAATCCCTCCTTTACCTGTTTAGTCCTGCCACTCTTTAATCTACGCCACATTTTTATTTACTTTCTTACTGTGTGTCTTTGTGTATTTTACGCTGTTTTGTACATTTTTTGTGACTTTTGTACTTTTTTGCTTAACGTTCTCATTTTATTTCCTTCATTCCTTTACTATTATTCTTTTCCTCCAAACCAGCACCATGGCAGAGCAGGGGAGCAGCCGCACGAGGCCCCCAGCCCCAAACCAGCACCACTAGCCACAGCCACCTACCTTGCAGTTGGCTGCGCTGTGAATGGGTGCAGTCAGAGGTGGAGGTGGCTGTGCTCCTTTTTTTATGTGCAGTGCCACCTCCCCTCTACCCTGGCAGCAAGCGGCAGGCCTGGCAGTGGGTACGGCCTCTGGGAGCATAGGCTGGGAGAGGGTGTGCCAGGCTGTGTGCCACTGCTCTGGAGTCCAGCGCACCCAGCAACAGATTATGCACCGGTGGGTCAACATCCTCAATAGGCACCAGGGCCTGCTTGACCTGTGGGTGTAGAGGTTACAGGCTTAGTAAGTAATCATTATTTATTTGTTATATTCTAAGTATGCTAATATTCTTTTCCCAAATCAAAAGCATGCTGCTCAGACTCAGGTAAGCTAAGTTTATTTTACAAGTATTATGTGATCATCCTAGAGTAGATAGGTGCTCGGCAGCGCTATCTAATCCTACTTATTGGTGCTCGCTTGGACTGTTTATTTAAGAAGTCATGCAGAGACTTCTCTGTCCTGTCACTAAGATAGTGGTAGTTATAGGTATAAGTGAGCTAGCACATTCTCTCACTTCTCTGTGCCTTTATTTTTTGTAGCTCATGTGGTCCTAATTCCCAAACCCCAGAGATTTCCCAGTGATGTGTAGTAGGTAACGAGCAACTGTGCATAAATCAGCATCTATGCAATGAAAACAAATGCAGACTGAGTTAATCCGTCAATGGGTAAGAGATTGAGAATGAGATGAGAAGCAAAAATCATTAGTTGTAATTTATTAGTAGTTCCAAAATTTTGTTTAGATAATTTGGAATAGGGTTTGAAAATTAGGGAAGAGGTCCACGATAGAGAAGATCTGATTTATAAATGTTAAATCAAACATTACTTTGCTTGCCTCTCCCTGTCAAATTTTTGGGGAGATTAACTACACCACTAATCATTTTTTTCTTTTCTTTTCAATATTTCTTGGTATCCAGGGGCAAGAGGGATACCACCACCAAGGCGCCGGCAGGTTAGGGAGGTGGAGGTGCTTCCACTAGTGCTGATGGCTCCCTATATTTTACCACTCCCCATTTAGAATTCTTTTCCTTTTTACTGTGCCTGTTTCCTAATTCTTTTTCCAATTCCTCTTTAACCTGTTTCATAAATTCTTCTTATCCCTGCATTATTTACTTATTTTCCATATTTCAAGTTTCTGTCCTTGACTTCAAACTATCTGTACTAGTCTGTCCGTAGCTTCCTTTTTCTTCTGCTTTGTCAGTAAACGTTCCATCTCCCCTTATGGACTGGTGGTACTGTAGGACTCAGAGAACCCATTTTTGGTTAGGTACTGTACTGTGAAGATTGAATTCCCAATTAAGGTATTCTGTGCATGTTCAGAAGGCTTTATTTTTCTTGCTCTTGCTCAAACAGTAAAAGAGAGTGGTCATGGTCATTGTGGACCTCCCAGTGTTGTGTATGTATTATTATCATAGTATACAAGCAGTTAATTACTGTGCAGCATGGCTGGAAGTATGAGGAGAACAGCACCATTGCATTTGCCAGCTAAGACCATATGTGCTTCAGTTACAAATTATTCTACCACTTCATTGCGCTTCAGTAACTAAGATTCATTGTATCTCTGCCCCACCATTACAAAAGGTTTTTGGTTGGCTTGAATAACTGGCTTTTCAAAGATTGCCAACCAACAAAATATAACATTTTGATTTGTGGTTGTTTTTGCTTACAAAAATAAATATGGGAAGGTGTATCTGGCATCTAAAATTAGAAATGTGTAATGTTTTTTCTAGCAGCACAGACCACCAGTGGTGGGCCGGCATGAGCAGAGGGGACGTGGTAGTAGAGGATTCTAAGGGTGTAGTCCCAGCAGCAGCAGGGGCAGGCAGTAGTAAGACACATTGCTTAATTATTGACAAATAGTAATATACTCACTACGACGGTGTTGACACATGAACACCCGGCTTTAGCAAATACAGTAAGAGTTGAGTAGTTCTATCCTCTTCTACCTGCAACTCAGCAGACAAAGATTCATAAATGAACTTTAAGAATGATGGATTGATGGGAAAGGGAAAACAGGATGGAAGGAGAAAGGATGAGTGAAATGTATGTAATATATGAGAGAATGGATGTGTGGGTGAAATGATGCATATGTTAGGAATGTGTATGGTGGGCTGAAGGATGGATGAAAGGGTATATATGGGTGAAAAAAGAAGGATGCCTACCTGGGTGGGTTGAAGGAATGCTTGGCTGGGTTAAGGCAAAATAGGATGAGTAAATGGAATGGGTGAAAGCAAGGATGCATGGTTGGGTAAATGGATGTTGGTGAAAGGTTCGTTCAGAGATATGCTTGGATGGATGGATTGATTGGATAATGATGACTGTGTTTGTATGGTGAAAGAGTGGATAAGAGATAATAAAGCTTAAATGGTACATATCAAAGCCAAGGGGGAAGATTAAGAATACTAGAAGAACAATGCAATAATGAATGGATAATGTAATTGCTTGACTTGTGGTTCAGCTAGTCTGTGATGAACGTGCCAAAGATATATCCCGTTTCCTAATCCTTGTACTGACTGTACTGCAGTGCCTCGCTTTTCCCACCATCTACTTGTGGCAGATAGGATGTCAGCATGATTGATTCATTTTATACATAATATGTATAATTCATATTATGCATCTGCCTTGTAGTCAGGGTAATATTGAAAGGCGTTTTGGAGATGAGCAGCGCCATTGGAATAAGATACATTACAGCTGCCCCAGCTGCAGACTGCAGAAACTACGAGTAAAATTAGGGTTCCAGCTGAGGCACACTGCCAATAATTAATTTAGCACAGCACAAGAGAGAATACTTGTACTTCATAGTTCATAATGCCTTTCTCAATAATGAGAGGTAATTTGTCTTTTTGCGATTTCCACATAAAGTGTTGTTTAATTACGTTTTAGTTAATAATCAAGTACACAATAAATGTGCATCGCATAAGTAGAACATAGGCACTCTGTTTTAGACAACATAGGAAAATAATAATGCCTAGACTTCGCAATTCAACTTCCTGTAGGGCGTTTTATCAAAAAGATGTAGGTTATAGCTGACGGAGTCAAAGGTTATTTAGGCCTGAGGTGATAACAAAAGTAACATGCACATAGCAACACAAGGATTCTTGTTTGGAAATCCCTGTTGACAACTCGTATGACCAGCTATTTAAGAGAAAATCAAAAAACCTTGACCCAAGACCAACAGGCTTCTCAGACCTTGCAGAGACAATGGTCCAATCACTTTGAATGTTTGTAGTGGACTGATCTCCTATGACAATGCATATGTAAAGGTCAGACTAGAGATGCTAGAAGAAAATTCAAGTTGTTTGATCAGAACAGCACACCAGAACCAATCATTGTAGCTAACATTAGACCATTTATTGGCAAACAGGCCTAATTTGTGCAGCCCCAAACCATCTAAGCACTTTACTAGGAAATCCTTCAAAAGAAAAAACAAGCAGCAGTTTGTTTACACTGTTGTGCTGCTGTGTTTATTCTGCCTTCATTCCTTTCAGACAGTTAGAGCATTTGCCTTTAGAATTATGAAAGTCATGTGTGGGTAGTGGTGGCTGTGACTCTAATCGCATTCAGTCGAATGGTCCTAGGGGGGCATTGGACTATTGCTACTGTGCCACCAAGTACATAATTTTAAACAGGATTTTAGCACAGAGCACTGTTTACAATGTGCCTTTTTACTTTCTGGCTGCTCCTGGTCACCATTGTCCATATCACCAGGATGTAGCAGCCTGGCTGTGGCAGCAGTAGCTGGAGGGGATACAAGCCGAGCACCAGTGTCTGGTGGCCCTGGAAGAGGAGGAGGCAACTACCCAGGGACTCCGCCAGGCCCCAGCACCTCCAGCTTCTTCCAATGCACAATGGCGCCACAGTCCACTGGCAGCTGCCCAACAGCAATCGCATTCATCATCATTCACTGCTGCCCTTTCTCAGACCGCACTTTACTACACTGCGTAATTTCAAAGTGGATGGAAGCCCAGCAGAGACAAATGGAGAGGCCCCTCAACAGCTCCTGAGCCTGCCCCCCCATTTTACTGCCCCTTTTTTCCTTTTTTTAACTTTTGTTTTGATGGGTGGGACATGGTTGTTGTTGTGGGTGAGGAGGGTTGGAATGTGGGAGTTGGGATCCGGTTTTATATAGTTTGGACTTTGAACTACCTTTTTTTCCCAGACAATGGACATTTTGATTTCTGTTGGACAATGGCTGGGGACTGGGGGATTTCATTTGTTTGGGGGGGAGAGGGGTAGGTCAGTTGTTAGAGGTAGATGGAAAGGGTGGGTTTTTTAGTGTTTGGGTTGATTAATAAATATTTCAGTTTCATTATTTATGCCTAAAATCTAGGTTTTTTGGGGTGTTTTGCTAGTTACTGCTTCCTTTTAGTGCAACCAATTTTTAAGATTTGCTGATAGTGTAAAACAGCAATTAGGTATGTGCTATACCTATGTGGTACTCTTGTCCTAATACTCTCTTACTCTCTGCAGTCTGCCAATATATTGACCACTAAAGGGGAGTGGGGGTGCCATTGCCTTGCCTACAATAACTTAGTAGAACAACTAACCATAGTTCTATTACCGAATAGAAGAAGCAAAGGCTGCAGGGTTTCCCAAGATGCCATGGTGGTGGTATTAGTAGGAGGCTGGTACACTAACAACAGTAAAGGAATCAGAAGTAAGGTCCCACTCCCACCTAGGTGAATTCCACCAGTAGGAGTTTAATTGGAAGGATTACTCATCACAGGCAACTACATTGAAATAAAAAGTGAGTTAGTGGTGTATTATATTATTATATCTTAGCCTTACAAGCACTTGAGACCAGACAAAACAAAAAATACCTAATAGTGACAAACAATACTAAATTATTCAGAGCAATGGTGAGCCAGTATTTCATTGAAAACAAAACTGACACTCAAATTGTGATTCGTGAAGAGTACTTGGAGGCATTTGTATGAAATACCCGTTTTGCGAGTCCTTAATAGCGATTTTTAGAGAATCGCTATTAAGGACTCGCGAAATGCTATGTAGGTAGGATTCGCAATAATTTTTGTTATTCCTACACATTTCTAATTTGCAACTCGCAATTTGCCAAGAGGCCCATAGGAAAGAATGGGAATTGCGTGCGCAATTTGCGAGTACCCCTTAGGTACTTTCAAAGTGAGCACACAATTTCCAGGGTGCAAGGGTCAAAAGGACACCTTCTTGCACCCTGAAATATATATGTGTGCACATGTGGTACACATACATGCCCTAAGAGCATGTATGTGCACCACATGGCACTTAAGAAAAATGCAAAAAAATGAATTTTTCAAAGAAATCGCACATTACCACCAACCTGAAGTTGGTGGTAATTCGCGATTTCTTAAGCCAAATTCGCACAACTTGGGTGCTTCCTACATTGCATTTAAGGAATCGCAATTTGCAATTCCTTAAATGCATTCGCAAAATAGGAAATCGCACATTGTTCGGAAATGGGCCGATTCTGAGAATCCGCCCATTTGCGAATGGTAAAAATGCTTCATACATATACCCCTTAAAGTCTGGATGGACATGATTATTGGTTAAGCATTTACATAACACAACACACAATGCGTGAATGATGATGCTGATAAATGATGTTCTTCTATATCTACAATATCGACCCCTTTTATGTGTAGGTGGGTAAATGGGGCCAGGGTGGACTATTGGTTCAGCAATAGGAGTAGAACTGAAGATCCTGCACTGAGTTGGCTTTGCTTTCACCACATTCACTCCACCAAGTGTGTGATCAATTATTGGTGTCAATTATTGAATCACACCTAAATAAATCACACAGAAAGAAGGGCTAGGGGTTTGATGAATAGAGGGGAAAAAGGAATTTAGGGAAAGGTGTGACAAAGACAAACAATACACAAAGCCAATACTCATCTGGGCAATGAGCAGACAACCATCATCAATCTGTTGTGTAGGAAAAGGAAATGAAATAATGACTATGACACAGTTAACTTAAATGCAATGCAAACCAAACAGTCCATCAGCACCAGAGCGACCCAAGTTACATTATTATATATCTAAATATTTTGTCACCTAGGTTTGAAAAATAGCAAATACATTGCAAATTATGTTGGAGTGAAGTGAAGAAAAATGATACTATGTTGCCAAATTTAGATGTGCATCTGCATTCTTCTTGGATTGTCCATCTATTTTGGTTGCTTGGCTGATGTGATCCATTAAGGTAAGCGTGATGGTTATGGTGCTTTTGGCTTTTTTTGCAGGTGAAGAAGGCCTGCAGATTGTAAATTAAAATTTGAGATAGCCAGTGAACACACTCACCAACATTGCATTTCCTAACTCAAGTAAAATCAACATGCCTCTCTCAGCACCACTCCATAGAGCTGGGTAAGCCTCTTTGAATCCTCACCAAAGGTTGGTTTCTGTGAAGTTAATAACGTCCTTCTTCCGGTGGCAGTTGTTGAAGTAGTTATGCCCTCAGTCCTTATATCATCCTCCTGACTCTTTTTGAGTGTAAAGCAAAAAACAAAGCAGTGTGGCCACAGCAAACAAATCACATTAACTGTCAAACAAAATTATCACCCGTTGTTAGGTCACCAACATTGTAAATTATCACAATCATATTCAAGCTTAATATTTATATAGTTAAACAATAAACACCTAGTCTCACTGCCTGCCACCACTTGAATCATCTCAAAAAATTCACAAACAACAATCCCTCATATGTATTTCAAATGTTCTTGTGGGGAATGGGGGGGAGACTTTTTCATTGCACACTGGTCTAACTCCAATCCGGCAATAATAGGTGTCTAAAACAGTGGGGCTGCATTAGTCAGTCAGACACAAACTAACAAACAAACACAAAATAATGTTCACCTGGTTATATTTTTTATTTTTCTATTTTATTTGTCATCAAAGCTAAAGCTGGGTGGCAAACTCTGCTCCGCCAATGGAGTTTAGCAAAAAAACTCCACCAGCCACGTAGTGGCAGACTGCAATGCTCAAAACAAGAGCTCTCTTTATGCTTTCTATATATCCCTCCTCCCTCCTGAGTAAATTGCTTGCATTTCAGGGGCAGCATACCCATCTCTTCCATGGGAGCTTGGAATGAAGCGCTACATCACCAGCCATGCACTAACATTGATGGGCCGCATGATATGCGAAGAGCATGTCCAGCACTGCAGAGCTGAAGAGCACTGGCAGCCTACAGGTAGGTACATTAAAAAACATTTATTTTGTGCCATGATTCGCCCTTGCATTTTCTCCGCTCCATATAGAGCTGCAGATTGCTGTGGCTCTGGCTGTGTTTAAAGCGGACATGGCGTGCATGCATTTTTAGATCAGCTGTTGCATGCTCTACACCATTTCTACAGAGGTTAGCACTGCTGAACCGAACTCTGTGAATTCCGCCCACCTCTAGTCAAAGCAGTTCGGCAATAGGAATAGAAAGTTCTACGGTTCGTGGCCCAAGCCTAGTAGTCAGGGAAGTGGAGTTCGTCCTCAAACTGAGGTGGTTTGCCCAGAAGTAGGTCAGCTAACAGACTACTACCATGACCTGAGACTGAACAATCACCCTTATCCTAATTTCAGTGGCATAAAGTGCTAATTCAAATTGATTATGGTTAATCTCTCCATGTTTTTGGGGTGAGAGACTGGTCCTTCTCACTGTGACAGCTGCACCAGCTACACTGAACACAAGCTTAGCAGACACATTGGCTACCGAGCAAGCAAATATATTATTGCCAGCCTACTGACCACTGGCATTGGCACCTCTTCCCATACCAATATACCAATGGGTTTTGATCAAGATATACCTCTTTTGGGTCATCCAGATAGGTCTGGACCATCGTCTCAATAGTCATTATTGCACCACCTTGCTTGCCCTCCTTTACCTTTACCTCTGCACTGGGCTTAAGCCCTGCCTTTAGAAACCAATCATATGCAGATTTTGGGGCTGATGCTCCTTTTCCTGTTATTGCTAGTGTTCTAGTTGTTGGTTTTGGCTGCAGTGAGCCAACAGCATTGCCCTCAGACTTTGAAGTTGAAGGCTGCACCGCAGAACTTGTGCCCTGAGGAGTGGGCCTCTAATTTCCAGACGTTCTTTTACTAGGTCACTGGCTTGTTCGGCAATTCACATTTTGTAGTTTGAAATATCTCTGTCTGAAAAAGGAATGAAAGTGACCAGTAATTATTTGTATCATGGATCATAACTTGTGGCACAGATGTAATGTCTGGATAACACAATGTATCTCTGCACCTTAGTATTAACAGATAAGTGAAGGATTAAGCACTCCACCAACTCACATGCATCTTTTTTTCTTACCTACGTACATTTCAAACACCTCCTCTAGCTGTTCCTGTAGCATATGCTTCAACTGGATAGCTTGAACCATGATGTCCTCCTTTCTGACTTCTCGTGTGAAAGCTTCAAAAGGAAGCATTATCTCTGTCATGCATTTGACTAGGCCCCATTGGTCCAGCTCAATCATCATGCCTTTCACAGATGCATCCCCTCTTTGCATGAAATATTAATTGATCAGTATGTACTGCTCAAACAGACTTTACAACATGTACTAAGTCAAGTTCCAATGTGTTGATACCTCCTATATGAGTGCCTTAACTGGCATTCTATTATCACGCTGAACGACCTTCAGTGGCTTCCGGTCTTTAAAAGAATTGCTGAAATGAGTTCAGATTCTTCTGTAGGTGGGCAGGAAGTTGCTGACTCTCTCTTCTTTTTTGAGAAGGTCCTGTACAATGATGTTGATGTAGTGCACCAAACACAGGACCCTGAAATAGCAACCATCTGCCATGAACTTAACCATGTTACTGCCATTTCCCATGGCAACAAAACCAAGTTAAGCCCTCTTGGTCACTTCCATTCATAGACCTTGTTGTTAAAGTCTTCCAAAATGTTTGCAGAAGTATGGAATTTCTCCCTGGCATTCATGGCTACTGTTGCATGTTTCTGAGTGCCATTACAAATCTCAGCAGTGTCAACACCTGCAGATATCATTTACCTTCCCCCTACAAAAGAGATCCAGTGTGCAGTGATGCACATGTTTTCAGTGGCTTGACAACTGGTCCACATGTCCATTCTCAGGTGAATAGTGTGAATAGCACTCTGCTGCAAAGCTTGTCCAACCAATTCCAGCACATTGCCATGTAGCACAGAAACAGCAACTCCGGCAAAATAGGACCAGCTGGGAACCTTCCATTTCAGGCAGATGGCAGCAACAAATTCTACAAAATGCACTCCTTCCACAAAAGAAAAAGGGAGGAGGACCAGCGCTAACATTTTAGCCATGTGTACGTTGTACAAACGTGTTTTTGGGTGGTTGTGTTCGTACTGCCACTCCTACCTAAACATGCCAGGAATAAAAGCCTGGATTTTTTTTCTTTTCTGGAGTCACTGATGCAGGTGACTTTTTCAGAGCAGATAGTGGTAGGTTCAATGTGCATCTCAGTAGGGCAGTCATGACCTGAGTCCTGTGCCATTGTGATGTTGCTGATGTGGACGATACCATTGCACTGCTGAGGAGAGGTTGATTTGCGTAATGAAAATGCCTTCCTTTTTTTCACTTTTCACTGGGAGCAGATTGAAATCCATGCTCAGCCATTCACCCCTTCACCAACTTTCTGACACTGGTGCCACTGCCAATGTCCGATGAACTGGTCGTAGGTGGGCATTTTGACATTTGCCTCTCTGCAATGCCTTCTACTGAGGTGGTTGTATATGTAGGTTGCTGCCGGGGCCTTGCAAATATGGCAGCAGCTGGTGGTATCTGTGCCACATCCCTCAGAGCAGGTTGAGATTCGGTAACATCGGTCTTCACTAGTGCTAGGCTAACATCCATGATGATTGGCTCATCGTCATCCTCCTCTCCTGGCGTGTCTCACTCTCAGACTCTTGCGGGAAACAAGTGGAGTCTTGATCATCAGAAGGGGGACTTGGAGAAGAAGATGGTAGACTAACACTCCTTTCCCTTGCGGGAGTTCTGGAAGACAATGGATCTTCTGAAAGAGTGGCTTCTTCTACTTCTTCAGCATGAAGCTCAAACTCCTGAACTGCTCCTTTTTTGGGAGGAACTTCTGTTGCTGGCTGTTGTTATTTCCTGCAACGATTGGATACTACTTGACAATAAAGATACGTCCATTTCAATTTTACTGCTCATCGGCATTGTAGTAATTAGACTGGCTGTCTTTGTGCTAGATATGGGCTTGGGCCTAGGTTGGAGTGGTTCTGCTGATGCGGGGGTACTGCTCCCAGCTTGCTCCCGGAGGCCGGTGGGGCACACACACTTTTGCCAAAAATAGTCCTGGCCCACATGACAGAGGTGGAAATCAGCTTCTTTTCCTCCCCAGTGGCCACTTTCTTGGCAACTCCTTTCTTTAGGGCCATCTTGAAGCTGTCAGTTGGCAGTGGCACTTAACTTCATAAGCTGAAGAGATGTCCATGTTGTGTTTAGGCCTGGGCGGTGAATTCCCAAGATGTACAATGTAGGGGTTTGCGACCGGTGAGGATGGCGAGGAAGAGAGATCATGGTGAGGAGGAAGGCAGCCGGGAGACGCAGGAGCAGGTAAGTGGTTTTTTTAATGTTTCTATTTGGGCGTGGGCAAGGGCTAACTCTGCTCTGCCGCGGAGTCAGAGTTTTGCCTGAATTCCACGTTCCCAACGGAACCTGGAGTTGGCAAACTTCTCTGGTGCAGCAGAGTTCGCAACCCGGGCTTAGTCGAGTGTTAGCCTGGCTAGAAAGTGTGGGTGATGGATCCAGTGGAGGGCGCTTCCTACAGGACTGGTCGTCTAGGCCCTATGAAGTGAAGGAGCCGAAGGGGGAGGCCACCAAATTGTAGACCTCAAGACCCCAAGGAACTGCTTAAGGGTCCTGCATAGCAATCACCTTAAGGCCCATTATGAGCAGTCAGAGGTCACCAAGTTCCTGGTTGCAAATCGATGATGCAGTGCCACCATCTAAACCATGACAGGTCTGATATTGCAGCTTGTAGTGTAATTTTAAATTCCCATTTCAACTTGGCAAAATAAACCTTTTGCCAGACCCAACCCTTCCTTTTTAATACATAGAAGTCACCCCTGAGGTAGTCCTTAAAGCTTCATAGGAAAGGGTGCTCTTTTGTTAGAAAGTAGTGTATCTCTCCCTGATAGTGACACACAGGGGGCTGCTAGGATGTCTGTGATGGAGCTGTGTCCTGCGCCACTTGCACTGCAAAGGAATTGCCTCTGGCACTCACAGAAACCCTGACACCAGCCTATTGTCACCCCAGACTTCTCGGTGCCTTGAAAAGGGAAGGGAAAATCTTTCAAGAACCAGATGTGGGGGTAAGACAGGAGGTTTGCAGACATACAAAGGCTGGCACCAGCTATTAATATTGGACCTCCTGAGCCATTCATCAGAACACTCCTGGACCTGTGGACATTACAGAAGAAGGACTGCCCTGAAACCATATGACTACCCTGCTGCTACCACAGGACTGCCCTGGTGCTACATCAAGCGTCAGAGGCCTCCCTGCAGGTTCCCAGCTGACGGACTACACTGGACTTTCTTGGACCTGTAACTGGATCTGCATGTGATCTGCTGTTCTCTGCTTAGTGAGATCCTGATGCCCAAGTGGTACCTTCCCAGTGTTAGTGGAACCTTGGCTGGCATCGGTTGAGCTCCTACTAGGAAGAAAGGTGAAGTTGTGATGTTTTGGGCTCTTTATGAGCGTGAATGGGCATATTTGTACCAAGACTCTGCCACCCACAATGACTGCCAATGCGAAGCTCTGGTGAACCGTACTCTTCGTTCTACAGTGACCAGTAACACGAGATCTGCACTTTGTACTATAACCAATGGCACCCCAAGTTGACCGCCAACACGAAGCTCCAGCAACAATCGTCCATGATGTCTGACCATATCTTTGCACTACAGTGGCGACCGTCAATGATGCTGGCCTGCTCTTCACACTACAGCAATAAACCTCCATGATGCTTTCCCTGCTCCTTGTGCCTTCCTCCACTATGGATGGAACACTTCCCGCTGGATTTTGAAAAGGTAACTTTTTCAGCAGAACTAATCTAGTCCCTGCAGCAAGCCCATGCTCCTTTGTGATCAGCCTGATCTTGTGACTTTCCCCTCATTTAACACAACCAAATGAGCACAAGTGGTGCTTTGTACTTTTAGGCACTATATCTACTTGAAAATGTTACATTGCATATCTCCACTTCCATTAATTGCATTCTTGTAGGTCTAGTATCATTTTATTTATTAAAATGTGCCTTATTTTTCTAAATTTGCTACCATTGGGTTAAGCACATGTTATTTAAATTACTTTTGTGGATCTCCCTGACAAGGATTGTGGTTGTTGCATGAATGGAGCTTTCTCCCCCCTCAAACAATTACCCATTTCTTACACTTGTCATTGCCAATATTTTGATTCCTGGGTTTTCAATAGAGGTTGTTCTACTGGCTGCAGGTGTGGATTGTGCATTTCTGAATTAATTCCAGTAGTTTAATTTTCATGTTGGTTAATTTGTTCCTCAATGCTCATTGCTAGTTGTTTACATCAAGGGTGCATTACAGATAGCTCATGTCACCAGGCGGAAGGAGATGAACAACTATATTTTGTACGGGTGGGCAATGAACTCCACTTCACTGGTGGAGTTTGAGGAGCTTTCAGGCACTCTGTCTGGAGCGCAGAGTTCAACAAAAACAGGACTGGTGGCTGCAAATGGTGGATGAGCAGCATAACCCCCACAGGCAAAGCAGCCCTAATAAGGGCCTCAGGGACAGTTGAAAGTTTGAGCTAAGAGGGCCAGAGCTGATCTAGTGCAGAGGAATCTGTGGGAGGTATAGGACGGTGCATGCACAAGGAGCCATCAGAGGAGGCTGACCAGGCCGCATGAGCTCACAGGTCAGCTGGATAGTACCAAAACAGTGGCGAAAAAACTCTGATTATGATATTGTACACAGTGCTAGTACTAGGAGTAAGAGCAACAATCCATAGAGTTAAATAACAATTTAAATTACAAAAGGTCAGTGCAACACATTGGATTAATAACAAATTAAATGAGGAGATGTAAGAAAATTATACATTCAATAAAAATACAAATACACAATCAAATTTTAAAAACATTTCATATTACCATTAAAATACAAAGTATCAATATTTTTAGAAAACATAAAAGTCGACGCAGCGTTTCGGTGAGTTGATAATTGATCACCTTCTTCAGGACAGTTTTCTAAACAATAAAAACATTTAGTTAATAATCCATCTCAAGTGTTGCTGACATTATTTTGTATACAATAACTGAACTACAAGGGTTTATGTATATATAATTAAATCTTGCTAAGACATATATAAAAGAATATATATATATATATATATATATATCAAAAACACTTTGCCCAATTGAAAAGAAGCCGCAGGCACGAAGTTCCGTCCAATTTTATTGACAGCTTGCGACAGGGTAAGGTTAACAGGTACATTCCGTGATAAAGCCAAACGCGTTTCAGGATTTTCTCCCTTCTTCAGTGGCTGTGAAAGCGTGCAATCAGCAGTGTCCACGCACTTAATTTAACAAAACCTACCCCAGTGGGCGTGGCCGCTAGGCCTCTTGGATCTTGTAGTGCTGGTAAGTACATACTCATGTGAGTCCGCTGCATTGCCGCACCATTAATACAAATAATTCAGTCCCAAGTGGGTGAATGTACTCTGTCACCATCACCTGCTCCGCTTTCCCGCTGCCAAATGTGAACTTGTGTAGAAGCCCGAGCAGACTTCCACACCTGCCTCCATAACGTCAGCATCATCCCAAAGCCGACGCCGGCCCGCGTTTCAGCAGTGGGCTTCTCTCCTTTAGCGACTAGGCGACATCGCATATTTCAAAAACACTTTGCCCAATTGAAAAGAAGCCGCAGGCACGAAGTTCCGTCCAATTTTATTGACAGCTTGCGACAGGGTAAGGTTAACAGGTACATTCCGTGATAAAGCCAAACGCGTTTCAGGATTTTCTTCCTTCTTCAGTGGCTGTGAAAGCGTGCAATCAGCAGTGTCCACGCACTTAATTTAACAAAACCTACCCCAGTGGGCGTGGCCGCTAGGCCTCTTGGATCTTGTAGTGCTGGTAAGTACATACTCATGTGAGTCCGCTGCATTGCCGCACCATTAATACAAATAATTCAGTCCCAAGTGGGTGAATGTACTCTGTCACCATCACCTGCTCCGCTTTCCCGCTGCCAAATGTGAACTTGTGTAGAAGCCCGAGCAGACTTCCACACCTGCCTCCATAACGTCAGCATCATCCCAACGCCGACGCCGGCCCGCGTTTCAGCAGTGGGCTTCTCTCCTTTAGCGACTAGGCGACATCGCATATTTCAAAAACACTTTGCCCAATTGAAAAGAAGCCGCAGGCACGAAGTTCCGTCCAATTTTATTGACAGCTTGCGACAGGGTAAGGTTAACAGGTACATTCCGTGATAAAGCCAAACGCGTTTCAGGATTTTCTCCCTTCTTCAGTGGCTGTGAAAGCGTGCAATCAGCAGTGTCCACGCACTTAATTTAACAAAACCTACCCCAGTGGGCGTGGCCGCTAGGCCTCTTGGATCTTGTAGTGCTGGTAAGTACATACTCATGTGAGTCCGCTGCATTGCCGCACCATTAATACAAATAATTCAGTCCCAAGTGGGTGAATGTACTCTGTCACCATCACCTGCTCCGCTTTCCCGCTGCCAAATGTGAACTTGTGTAGAAGCCCGAGCAGACTTCCACACCTGCCTCCATAACGTCAGCATCATCCCAACGCCGACGCCGGCCCGCGTTTCAGCAGTGGGCTTCTCTCCTTTAGCGACTAGGCGACATCGCATATTTCAAAAACACTTTGCCCAATTGAAAAGAAGCCGCAGGCACGAAGTTCCGTCCAATTTTTGAAAGATGCGTTGGGATGCTGCTGACGTTATGGAGGCAGGTGTGGAAGTCTGCTCGGGCTTCTACACAAGTTCACATTTGGCAGCGGGAAAGCGGAGCAGGTGATGGTGACAGAGTACATTCACCCACTTGGGACTGAATTATTTGTATTAATGGTGCGGCAATGCAGCGGACTCACATGAGTATGTACTTACCAGCACTACAAGATCCAAGAGGCCTAGCGGCCACGCCCACTGGGGTAGGTTTTGTTAAATTAAGTGCGTGGACACTGCTGATTGCACGCTTTCACAGCCACTGAAGAAGGGAGAAAATCCTGAAACGCGTTTGGCTTTATCACGGAATGTACCTGTTAACCTTACCCTGTCGCAAGCTGTCAATAAAATTGGACGGAACTTCGTGCCTGCGGCTTCTTTTCAATTGGGCAAAGTGTTTTTGAAATATGCGATGTCGCCTAGTCGCTAAAGGAGAGAAGCCCACTGCTGAAACGCGGGCCGGCGTCGGCGTTGGGATGATGCTGACGTTAAGGAGGCAGGTGTGGAAGTCTGCTCGGGCTTCTACACAAGTTCACATTTGGCAGCGGGAAAGCGGAGCAGGTGATGGTGACAGAGTACATTCACCCACTTGGGACTGAATTATTTGTATTAATGGTGCGGCAATGCAGCGGACTCACATGAGTATGTACTTACCAGCACTACAAGATCCAAGAGGCCTAGCGGCCACGCCCACTGGGGTAGGTTTTGTTAAATTAAGTGCGTGGACACTGCTGATTGCACGCTTTCACAGCCACTGAAGAAGGGAGAAAATCCTGAAACGCGTTTGGCTTTATCACGGAATGTACCTGTTAACCTTACCCTGTCGCAAGCTGTCAATAAAATTGGACGGATCTTCGTGCCTGCGGCTTCTTTTCAATTGGGCAAAGTGTTTTTGAAATATGCGATGTCGCCTAGTCGCTAAAGGAGAGAAGCCCACTGCTGAAACGCGGGCCGGCGTCGGCGTTGGGATGATGCTGACGTTATGGAGGCATGTGTGGAAGTCTGCTCGGGCTTCTACACAAGTTCACATTTGGCAGCGGGAAAGCGGAGCAGGTGATGGTGACAGAGTACATTCACCCACTTGGGACTGAATTATTTGTATTAATGGTGCGGCAATGCAGCGGACTCACATGAGTATGTACTTACCAGCACTACAAGATCCAAGAGGCCTAGCGGCCACGCCCACTGGGGTAGGTTTTGTTAAATTAAGTGCGTGGACACTGCTGATTGCACGCTTTCACAGCCACTGAAGAAGGGAGAAAATCCTGAAACGCGTTTGGCTTTATCACGGAATGTACCTGTTAACCTTACCCTGTCGCAAGCTGTCAATAAAATTGGACGGAACTTCGTGCCTGCGGCTTCTTTTCAATTGGGCAAAGTGTTTTTGAAATATGCGATGTCGCCTAGTCGCTAAAGGAGAGAAGCCCACTGCAGAAACGCGGGCCGGCGTCGGCGTTGGGATGATGCTGACGTTATGGAGGCAGGTGTGGAAGTCTGCTCGGGCTTCTACACAAGTTCACATTTGGCAGCGGGAAAGCGGAGCAGGTGATGGTGACAGAGTACATTCACCCACTTGGGACTGAATTATTTGTATTAATGGTGCGGCAATGCAGCGGACTCACATGAGTATGTACTTACCAGCACTACAAGATCCAAGAGGCCTAGCGGCCACGCCCACTGGGGTAGGTTTTGTTAAATTAAGTGCGTGGACACTGCTGATTGCACGCTTTCACAGCCACTGAAGAAGGGAGAAAATCCTGAAACGCGTTTGGCTTTATCACGGAATGTACCTGTTAACCTTACCCTGTCGCAAACTGTCAATAAAATTGGACGGAACTTCGTGCCTGCGGCTTCTTTTCAATTGGGCAAAGTGTTTTTGAAATATGCGATGTCGCCTAGTCGCTAAAGGAGAGAAGCCCACTGCTGAAACGCGGGCCGGCGTCGGCGTTGGGATGATGCTGACGGTATGGAGGCAGGTGTGGAAGTCTGCTCGGGCTTCTACACAAGTTCACATTTGGCAGCGGGAAAGCGGAGCAGGTGATGGTGACAGAGTACATTCACCCACTTGGGACTGAATTATTTGTATTAATGGTGCGGCAATGCAGCGGACTCACATGAGTATGTACTTACCAGCACTACAAGATCCAAGAGGCCTAGCGGCCACGCCCACTGGCGTAGGTTTTGTTAAATTAAGTGCGTGGACTCTGCTGATTGCACGCTTTCACAGCCACTGAAGAAGGGAGAAAATCCTGAAACGCGTTTGGCTTTATCACGGAATGTACCTGTTAACCTTACCCTGTCGCAAGCTGTCAATAAAATTGGACGGAACTTCGTGCCTGCGGCTTCTTTTAAATTGGGCAAAGTGTTTTTGATATATATATATATATATATATATATATATATATATATATATATATATGCATGTGCAGCAGTGCATTGTGGTACCCAGGTCGCGGAAGCGCCCCACTGCAGACGAGGCAGGTCCAGCGCCATGATTAACAGGGCGCATTTGGAACGTCGTGTTCCGCTTTGTTTGAGGAAAACTAAGCAGAGCGATTGCTTTTCAAAACAACAGCAACCCACTGTGGTAATTGAAATTAGTATTACGGAGAAAATTGCAGCATCCACAGAGGAAATATTTGATATGAAAACTGCAATAACCACAATGCACTGCTGCACACGCCCATGAGGGCGGACTTTATAAACTAATCACAGGTGTGAGATGAACTATTGCTGCCTTCTCTCCATGAAAACCAAGCCGGTGAACAAGGGCACTTGCATGCCCGAAACGCGTATGGAACTTGGTGTTATCGTGCTGTGACGAGTGAGATGATCGCGCTGTTACCCTGCAAAATAAAAGGAGATTACACGACGATGTGTGGCGCTTTTTTTGTTTGGATATATATATATATATATATATTCACTTAAAAAACCATAGGTTTCACACACGTTATAGTTCGGAATTAGCATTTAAAAAACCTTGCAAATTCACTTAAAAACCATAGGTTTCACGCATGTTATAGTTAGCTGGACATTTCACTCGTAAAAAAACATTGAAATTCCCCCGTTATAGTTAGTTCAGATAACTATAACTCGCGTGCCCGCAATCCACTGCTCATGACGTCACATATTACATCACTCATGACATGGTCAGTGGCATCACTCATGACATCACTGATGACATCATCCTTGTGATAGAGTGGGGGTCGCGCGAGTTATAGTTATCTGAACTAACTATCACGGGGGAATTTCAATGGTTTTTTACGAGTGAAATGTCCAGCTAACTATAACATGTGTGAAACCTATGGTTTTTTAAGTGAATTTGCAAGGTTTTTTAAATGCTAATTCCTAACGATAACGTGTGTGAAACCTATGGTTTTTTTAAGTGAATTTGTAAGGTTGTTTAAATGCTAAGTTATGTATGTTTTATTATATTTTTTATATATTTATTTTACACTAAGCTACCTATGTATATAGTTATAGATTGACTGTATCCTGTAATATGGAATGGCTCATTTAAAATGTTTGTTTTTTTTAAAGGTTTTTCACCGTGCGCGCACCCCGTGATTTTTCGAAAAAAAAAAAAAATGTTTTTTTCACCCTTCGGGGTCCTTCAGGGACCCCCTGACAAAGGCTAGGGGGTCAGGAACTCTCTACCCTGCCCCCTTTTCACGTTCTCCACCTTTCTTTTTCACTGTCACACACAAAACACACAAAATGGTGGCCGACACTTCCTGATTTCGCCCGATTCGAATGTTTACTGACATGTAACCACCAATCAGAATTACGCTCGCGCACGTTATGGTGCGCGCACCGTGCGCGCTCGGTGCACACACAGTGCGCGCTTATAGATATTTATGTACTTTTAACTGCAATTTTCTCAGGAACTACTGAACAGATTGACACCATATATGCAAAAGGCACATGCCTGACCTGAGGACTACCTCTTTGCCAAATTTCAAGTAATTCTGTTCAGCCGTTCGGGCTGTACCTTCGACTAAAGGTCCTATGGGAAAATGCATGGGGAAAACGCGTTTTGGGACCCCCCTTTTTTCTCAGCCCCCGCTTGACGAATCACCCCGAGACTTTCAGAGTAGGAGCTGAGCGGAGCGCCCCATTAGTTTTGAAAATTTCGCAAGGATTCGTCAACCGGCGCCAAAGTTATTCAAAATAGAATTTTCAGATTTCCTATGGAAACTCGGTCCTAACTATAACTATCTACTGGCGACCGCACCGCCAGTAGATAGTTATAGTTAGGACCGAGTTCCCATAGGAAATCTGAAAATTCTATTTTGAATAACTTTGGCGCCGGTTGACTTATCCTCGCGAAATTTTCAAAACTAATGGGGCGCTCCGCTCAGCTCCTACCCTGAAAGTCTCGGGGTGATTCGTCAAACGGGGGCTGAGAAAAAAGGGGGGTCCCAAAACACATTTTCCCCATGCATTTTCCCATAGGATCTTTAGTCGAAGGTACAGGCCGAACGGCTGAACAGAATTACTTGAAATTTGGCAAAGAGGTAGTGCTCAGGTCAGGCATGTGCCTTTTGCATATATGGCGTAAATCTGTTCAGTAGTTCCTGAGAAAATCAAAAGTAAAATCATATATATATCTGGGCGGAGCCTAACCACACATCTCATTGTGACATCTGATTGGCTGTCAGCACTTCATCCAAGAAGTATTGGCAGCCATCTTGGGACCAATATACATGATAGCACCTCATTAAAAAGCATTGCAGTTAATAGAAGGTTTTAAGACTTTAGTTACATCATAAATCATTTGTTGATGGTACCATACTCATTTTAGGAATTGTGGTATGTTCTAAGGTGATTTTACCATGTGAAAAAGCCTTCTGCTGGATATCATGAATCATGTCTGAGAGAAAACTATTTTCACATGCTTTTCCCACAGAGGTTTGGAAGGTGATCTATAAGCTAAACTGAGAGCATATTTTCTGTAAATTCATATTATCTTTCTCAGTCATGTGAGAATGAAGTCTGACATTCTCAGTAAAACATGTATATCCAACAAGGGCAGAGACTGTCAGTTGATTCCTTTGTGTTCTACTGCAGCTTCCCAGAGTGTTCCAAAGAACAACTAGAGCGCTAACAGTCTTACTTATGACAAAGGTATGGCACACCTGAAGCCATCTTGATTGGAATAAAGTGGTAAAATTTAAAACATTTAATTTGCAAAGGAACAAAATGAGAGGGTTCATTTTGCCATAGAATGTATGATTAGTGTTGCAGAAAGAAAAATTAGGGCACATTTTGAGTGACTTCTCAAATCCTCTTCTATTTCATTAAAGAATTCTGACATGCAGACTGAAACATGCACTTTCAATACCAGCAGCAGACTTCCCTGGTGAGCAGTAGCTTTACTACAGTGATCTAATGAGCAACTAGAGTGCTAACATTCTGAATTTATGGCAAATGTGTGACACATCTGAATGCCTTCTTCATTGAATCAAAGTAAAAAACTGACAGTATGCCTACTGAGGAGACTGCAGTAAATGAGGAAATCAGGAAACTTCATAACAAGTCTCCCAAGATTGCCACCAGAGACAAAAGAGCCCAAATGTAGCACAAATATCACCGAGATGTAGCCCAAGTATAGCCCAATGACAGGATTCCCAGAGTGTTTTAAAGAACAACTAGAGCGCTAACAGTCTTACTTATGACAAAGGTATGGCACACCTGAAGCCATCTTGATTGGAATAAAGTGGTAAAATGTAAAACATTTAATTTGCAAAGGAACAAAATGAGGGGGTTCATTTTGCCATAGAAATTATGATTAGTGCTGCAGAAAGAAAACTTAGGGCACATTTTGACTTCTCAAATCCTCTTCTATTTCATTAAAAAGTTCTGACATGCAGACTGAAACATGCACTTTGAATACCAGCAGCAGACTTCCCTGGTGAGCAGTAGCTTTACTACAGTGATCTAATGAGGAACTAGAGTGCTACCATTCAGAATGTATGGCAAATGTGTCACATCTGAATGCCTTCTTGATGGAACCAAAGTAAACAAGCATTGAAAATGCAATAGGTCTCGCCCTCGTTTAAGTTAAAGCAATTTTGTTTGTAATTAGGTGGCTTTTTAGCCTGCTTTTATTAGTGTTTTTCAAAATTTCATGTACATAACATGCATATATGTGTATGTATGCATGCATTTATATTTGTATTTATATAGATATGCAGATCATATATGTTTATATATGTATGTATATATATATATCAGTGAAAAAACCATAGGTTTCACACATGTTATAGTTAGCTGGACATTTTACTGATAAAAAACCATTGAAATTCCCCCGTTATAGTTAGTGCAGGCAACTATAACTCACGCGACCGCAATCCTCTGCTGATGCTAATACTGTATTTAGACACTTATTTGCCCATGTCTTCTTCCATTAAATTTTAGCTATACATATATTACAAATATTTTTTTTTCATAAAGACACATATGTCATCAGCAGAGGATTGCGGTCGCGTGAGTTATAGTTGCCTGCACTAACTATAACGGGGGAATTTCAATGGTTTTTTATCAGTAAAATGTCCAGCTAACTATAACATGTGTGAAACCTATGGTTTTTTCACTGAATTTGCAAGGTTTTTTAAATGCTAATTCCTAACTATAACGTGTGTGAAACCTATGGTTTTTTCAGTGAATTTGTACAGTTTTTTAAATGCTAAGTTACTTTACGCCATTCGTGGCGTACGCGCCCACTTAACGCAATTCGTTCCGTGCGCGCACGGTGCGCTTCGCGCACCGTGCGCGCACAGTGAGCACGCGGTGCGCTTTGCGCACCGCGCGCCCACTTTACGCAGTTAGTGCCGTGCACGCACGGTGGGCACGCGGTGCGCTACGCGCACCGCGTGCCCACGTTACGCTAGATGGGCCGTGCGCACATGGAGGACATATTATGCGCTTCGTTGTGAAAGGTAATCTTTTAATTTTAGTGTTGATTATTAAGCCATGCACAAATTGTGCCCTTCGGGCACCGTTTGCACACGGGGTGAGGAGAGTGTGGATAATTATTTTTTTTTTATAATTCTTTACCGTACTCGTACGGTAAGCGTAATCGGCGAATTTTTCAAAAAAATTAAAATTGACTTTTTGGCCTTGGGGGTTCTTTGGGGACTCCTTCATCATGGCTATGTGCTTAGGAGCTGTCTAAACAGCCCCTTTACATGTTTTTGGGCTTTGTTTTTCAACCCCCCCTCAGAGTGCGAGAGAGAAAATGGCGGCCGCCGCTTCCTGGTTTCGACCGATTTGAATGTTTACTAAGATCTAACAGCCAATCAGATTCGCGCTCGCGCACGGCACCGTACGCGTACGGTAAGCTTACCGTAAGCGCACCGTAAGCGCACCGTAAGCTGCCACAGATATATATATTGATTTAAATGCTATTTTCTCAGGGACTACTGAACAGATTTACACCAGAACTACAAAAGGCACTTCCTTGACCTGAGGACTACCTCTCTGCCAAATTTCAAGTAACTCTGTTCAGCCGTTCAGGCTGTAGCTGTGTCTAAAGGTCCTATGGAAAAATGCATGGGAAAAACGCGTTTTGGGACCCCCCTTTTTTCTCAGCCCCCGCTTGACGAATCCCCCCGAGACTTTCAGGGTAGGAGCGGAGCGTAGCGCCCCACCTATTTTGAAATTTTCGCGAGGATTCGTCGACCGGCGCAAAAGTTATTCCAAATAGAATGTTGCGGTTTTCCTATGGAAACAGGGTCCTAACTATAACTACCTACTGGCGACCGCCAGTAGGTAATATATATATAAATGCATATATGTGCATATGTGTGCGTGAAGAGAGAGGTAGAGAGATAGAGGTGTAGAGGTAGAGACGTAGAGGTAGAGAGGTAGAGGTAGAGAGGTAGAGGTAGAGAGGTAGAGAGTAGTAGAGAGAGAGGTAGAGAGTAGAGGATGAGTAACAGAGTAGAGAGTTGAGAGAGAGTAGTAGAGAGTAGCAGAGAGTGAGTAGGAGAGAGTAGTAGAGTGAGTAGTAGAGAGTGAGTAGTAGAGAGTAGTAGAGTGAGAAGTAGAACGTAGTAGAGAGTAGTAGAGAGTGAGTAGTAGAGGGAGTAGTAGAGAGTAGAAGAGAGTGAGTAATAGAGAGTAGTAGAGAGTGAGTATTAGAGAGTGAGTAGTAGAGAGTAGTAGAGAGTGAGTAGTGGAGACTGAGTAGCAGAGAGAGAGTAGTAGAGAATGAGTAGTAGAGTGAGTAGTAGAGAGTAGTAGAGAGAGAGTAGTAGAAAGTAGTAGAGAGAGAGTAGTAGAGAGTGAGTAGTAGAGAGTGAGTAGTAGAGAGTGAGTAGTAGAGAGAGAGTAGTAGAGAGTGAGTAGTAGAGAGTGAGTAGTAGAGAGTATTAGAGAGTGAGTAGTAGAGAGTAGTAGAGAGTGAGTAGTAGAGTGAGTAGTAGAGTGAGTAGTAGAGAGCAAGTAGTAGAGAGTGTGTAGTAGAGAGAGAGTAGTAGAGAGTAGTAGAGAGTGAGTAGTAGAGAGAGTAGTAGAGAGAGTAGTAGAGAGTAGTGGAGTAGTAGGGAGTGAGTAGTAGAGAGTGAGTCGTAGAGAGTAGTAGAGAGTGAGTAGCAGAGAGAGTAGTAGAGAGTAGTAAAGTGAGTAGTAGAGAGTGAGTAGTAGAGAGAGAGAGTAGTAGAGAGTGAGTGGTAGAGAGTAGTAGAGTGAGTAGTAGAGAGTAGTAGAGAGTGAGTAGTAGAGAGAGTAGTTGAGAGTGAGTAGTAGAGAGTGAGTAGTAGAGAGTAGTAGAGTAGTAGAGAGTGAGTTGTAGAGAGTGAGTAGTAGAGTGAGTAGTAGAGTGAGTAGTAGAGAGCAAGTAGTAGAGAGTGTGTAGTAGAGAGAGAGTAGTAGAGAGTAGTAGAGAGTGAGTAGTAGAGAGAGTAGTAGAGAGAGTAGTAGAGAGTAGTGGAGTAGTAGGGAGTGAGTAGTAGAGAGTGAGTCATAGAGAGTAGTAGAGAGTGAGTAGCAGAGAGAGTAGTAGAGAGTAGTAAAGTGAGTAGTAGAGAGTGAGTAGTAGAGAGAGAGAGTAGTAGAGAGTGAGTGGTAGAGAGTAGTAGAGTGAGTAGTAGAGAGTAGTAGAGAGTGAGTAGTAGAGAGAGTAGTTGAGAGTGAGTAGTAGAGAGTGAGTAGTAGAGAGTAGTAGAGTAGTAGAGAGTGAGATGTAGAGAGTGAGTAGTAGAGAGTAGTAGAGTGAGTAGTAGAGAGGGAGTAGTAGAGAGAGAGTAGTAGAGAGTAGTAGAGAGTGAGTAGTAGAGTAGTAGAGAGTGAGTGGTAGAAAGTAGTAGAGTAGTAGAGAGTGAGTAGTAGAGAGTGAGTAGTAGAGAGTGAGTATTAGAGAGTAGTAGTAGAGAGTAGTAGAGTAGTAGAGAGTAGTAGAAAGTGAGTAGTAGAGAGTGAGTAGTAGAAAGTAGTAGCGAGTGAGTAGTAGAGAGTGAGTAGTTTAATTTAAAGGAACACAATGAGGAGGTTCATTTTGCCATAGAAATTATGATTAGTGAGGAAAGAATAAAAATTAGGGCAAGTTTTGAGTGACTTCTCAAATCCTCTTCTATTTCATTAAAAAGTTCTGACATGCAGACTTAAACATGCACTTTGAATACCAGCAGCAGACTTCCCTGGTGAGCAGTAGCTTTACTACAGTGATCTAATGAGGAACTAGAGTGCTACCATTCAGAATTTATGGCAAATGTGTCACATCTGAATGCCTTCTTGATGGAACCAAAGTAAACAAGCATTGAAAATGCAATAGGTCTCGCCCTCGTTTAAGTTAAAGCAATTTTGTTTGTAATTAGGTGGCTTTTTAGCCTGCTTTTATTAGTGTTTTTCAAAATTTCATGTACATAACATGCATATATGTGTATGTATGCATGCATTTATATTTGTATTTATATAGATATGCAGATCATATATGTTTATATATGTATGTATATATATATATATAAATGCATAAATGTGCATATGTGTGCGTGAAGAGAGAGGTAGAGAGAGGTAGAGAGATAGAGGTGTAGAGGTAGAGACGTAGAGGTAGAGAGGTAGAGGTAGAGAAGTAGAGGTAGAGAGGTAGAGCGTAGTAGAGCGAGAGGTAGAGAGTAGAGGATGAGTAACAGAGTAGAGAGTTGAGAGAGAGTAGTAGAGAGTAGCAGAGAGTGAGTAGGAGAGAGTAGTAGAGTGAGTAGTAGAGAGTGAGTAGTAGAGAGTAGTAGAGTGAGAAGTAGAACGTAGTAGAGAGTAGTAGAGAGTGAGTAGTAGAGGGAGTAGTAGAGAGTAGAAGAGAGTGAGTAATAGAGAGTAGTAGAGAGTGAGTATTAGAGAGTGAGTAGTAGAGAGTAGTAGAGAGTGAGTAGTAGAGTGAGTAGTAGAGAGTAGTAGAGAGAGAGTAGAAGAAAGAAGTAGAGAGAGAGTAGTAGAGAGAGAGTAGTAGAGAGTGAGTAGTAGAGAGTTAGTAGTAGAGAGTGAGTAGTAGAGAGAGAGTAGTAGAGAGAGAGAGTAGTAGAGAGTAGTAGAGAGCGAGTAGTTGAGAGTAGTAGAGAGTGAGTAGTAGAGTGAGTAGTAGAGTGAGTAGTAGAGAGCAAGTAGTAGAGAGTGTGTAGTAGAGAGAGAGTAGTAGAGAGTAGTAGAGAGTGAGTAGTAGAGAGAGTAGTAGAGAGAGTAGTAGAGAGTAGTGGAGTAGTAGGGAGTGAGTAGTAGAGAGTGAGTCGTAGAGAGTAGTAGAGAGTGAGTAGCAGAGAGAGTAGTAGAGAGTAGTAGAGAGTGAGTAGTAGAGAGAGAGAGAGTAGTAGAGAGCGAGTAGTAGAGAGTAATAGAGAGTGAGTAGTAGAGTGAGTAGTAGAGTGAGTAGTAGAGAGCAAGTAGTAGAGAGTGTGTAGTAGAGAGAGAGTAGTAGAGAGTAGTAGAGAGTGAGTAGTAGAGAGAGTAGTAGAGAGAGTAGTAGAGAGTAGTGGAGTAGTAGGGAGTGAGTAGTAGAGAGTGAGTCGTAGAGAGTAGTAGAGAGTGAGTAGCAGAGAGAGTAGTAGAGAGTGAGTAGTAGAGAGAGTTGTTGAGAGTGAGTAGTAGAGAGTGAGTAGTAGAGAGTAGTAGAGTAGTAGAGAGTAGTAGAGTAGTAGAGAGTGAGTAGTAGAGAGTAGTAGAGTGAGTAGTAGAGAGGGAGTAGTAGAGAGAGAGTAGCAGAGAGTAGTAGAGAGTGAGTAGTAGAGTAGTAGAGAGTGAGTGGTAGAAAGTAGTAGAGTAGTAGAGAGTGAGTAGTAGAGAGTGAGTAGTAGAGAGTGAGTATTAGAGAGTAGTAGTAGAGTAGTAGAGTAGTAGAGAGTAGTAGAAAGTGAGTAGTAGAGAGTGAGTAGTAGAACGTAGTAGCGAGTGAGTAGTAGAGAGTGAGTAGTTTAATTTAAAGGAACACAATGAGGAGGTTCATTTTGCCATAGAAATTATGATTAGTGAGGAAAAAATAAAAATTAGGGCACATTTTGAGTGACTTCTCAAATCCTCTTCTATTTCATTAGAAATATTCTGACATGCAGACTGAAACATGCACTTTCAATACCAGCAGCAGACTTCCCTGGTGAGCAGTAGCTTTACTACAGTGATCTAATGAGCAACTAGAGTGCTACCATTCAGAATTTATGGAAAATGTGTGACACATCTGAATGCCTTCTTGATGGAATCAAAGTAAACAAGCATTGAAAATGCAATAGGTCTCGCCCTCGTTTAAGTTAAAGCAATTCTGTTTGTAATTAGGTGGCTTTTTAGCTTTGCTTGTATTAGAGTTTTTCAAACTTTCATGTACATACCATGCATATGTATGCATATATGTATATGTTTGCATGAATTTATATTTATATAGATACGCAGATTATATTTATATGTTTATATATGTATATATATATACACATACATATAGATAAATGCATATGCATATATATGCATATATAAATGTGCATATGTGTGCATGTACAGAGAGGTAGAGAGGTAGAGGGTAGGAGTTTTCAGTAACTCCACGCTCTACGCGGAACGCGGAGTTGCCAAATATCCGCAAACTCCGCGAGCGGAGCGGATTTTACCACCCAGGCTTAGTATCAAGGCGCTAAGCCAACCTTGTCACTGAATGACAAGCCAGTAACAAACTTCACATAGAGATGAGGCACCCCAGGAGGGGAGGCAGGGCCTCCAGAGACAGATCCCCACTGACATGCTGTGTGATGATGTATGGCAGAGACAGCCTGTCTCTATGACAGATGCTTGTTATCACTAAAGCACGTCCATATCAACAACTTCAACCCATAGCGAGGGTTTCCCTTGTTCTCGCTTTCAAAATGCATTTTCGCATGCGCGGTAGTGACTTACCGGGATCCCTGCATTTGCCAATGAGTTTTCCTATCCGTTAGTGTGCGCCACAAGATTTTGGAATCCGGCCGCGCGATCCTGCAAGAGTGTGCGATCGCGAACACGTCATTCGGATGTGCCATCGGACATCCGGCGGAAGTTTAGTGAAGCTTTTGATGCCGAACATGCAAAATTTGCAATCTGGAGAAGAATATCTCTCGAGCAGCATAAAACCTTCTCGAAAATGATGATTTGGATGAAAATAACTCCTCAGATTGACATTCGGCTGTACTTTTTTTGTGTAAGGAGTTCTTTTTCTTCTTTTACTTTTGTTTTGGAGAGGAAAGAAGTGCCCCAGAGTCTCCAACTTCCTGTTTCTGTCCAGCAGGCTCCTCCCAGTGCTTTGTCCATTTCCTGTTCACTTTTCATTTGGATTTGGAGCTGGAAGGATCCCCCTTTGTGTCTGCAGCATCATATATCATTGGATTTGAGGACTTTTGGATTTGAGATTTTACAAGTAAGTTGGTTCTGTTTGTTTGATTGGGGCATTGCAGTTGCTGCAACTACAATTTTTGTACTTTTCATCTTTAAAAATATATATATATATTGTGGGTAGCCAGTAGGCACAGTGCTAGTCATGGGTGCATGAAACAATTGTTTATGTGGTGTGTGTTCAATTTAAACATCATTTAGGACATTGATGGCATTGGATGGAATTGCAAAAATTTTATTTTTTGGGGTATTTCACTTTTTTGATGTGTTAAATAAATGCCTTTGTTGTGTTTGTGTGTAAGTGTGTGTGTGTGTGTGTGGTGTGGTTGTTGTGTAACTTGCATATCTTGTTTCGCCCTGCGGATTTTCGTTTTTGCATTTTATTGCATTAATGCTGTGTTGTTTAGCATGCCTTCTTTGCCTGGCCAGTATAGGCCTGCTTCAGTTCATTGTTTTCCAAGCCTCCTGCTTGTTGTGACTGTGAGTGACTAAGTGGCTGGTGGCCATTTTGTGGTTGTAGTTTAGAGGCGTGCTGCTTTTGCCATAAAGGCCTGCACGTGTTTCCTTTATTCCTTTGTTCCTTTTGGCCTAGGCTTCTTGTTGTGGGCCTGGCCATGTGGCTGGTGGCCATTTTGAAGCCAGGCAGTGTGCTTTTGCCATAGGCCTGCATTGACTGTCTTCCCTTTCTTATTGTTGTGGGCCTGCCCATGTGGCTGGTGGCCATTTTGAAGCCAGGCAGTGTACTTTTGCCATAGGCCCGCATTGTCTGTCTTCCCTTTCTTGTTGCTGTGGGTATCCTGGCCATGTGGCTAGCGGCCATTTTGTGGAGCCAGCCAATGTGCTTTTGCCATAGGCCTGCAAGCTTGTGGCCTAGTCTGCCAATAGGCCTTTCATCCAGTAGGCCCAGAGCTAGTCATGAAATGAAACAACTGATTCTGTGGTGTCTGTTGAATTTAAACATCATGGATGGCATTGGATTGAATTGCAAAATGTGTATTTTTGGGGGTAATTCACTTTTTTGGTGTGTGTTAAATAAATGCCTTTGTTGGATGTATGTGTGTGCTGTGTATGTTGCGTAACTTGCAAACCTTTTTTTTGCATTAAAGCTGTGTTGTTTAGCATGCCTCCTTTGTCTGGCCATATAGGCCTGCTTGAGTTCATTGTTTTCCAGGCCTCCTGCTTTTTGTGACTGTGAGTGACCATGTGGATGGTGGCCATTTTGTGGTGGTAGTTTAGTAGTGTGCTGCTTTTGCCATATAGGCCTGCATGTCTTTCCTTTGTTCCTCTTGGCTTACTGCTTCCATCCCCTTTGCCAAGTACAGCTCCCTGAATGACGTGATGAGCAAATTAATGCCAAACAGTTTCCACTTCCATTACATTTGTATTTTTGTTCTTCTTTCCTATCCTTCCTGAGTGTACACAGTATACCATGAAAGCCCTTGTTGTCAAAGTCTCACAAATGGCTACACTGTTATGTTTTTTTTTGTAACTTAAACTGAGTTGATAAGATGTAATATTATAACACTAAGTATGACCACCACACACTAAGTTATATATTATATTTGTTTGTTTGTACTAGTAGTAATTGAACCACAACAAGAAATACAACATTTCACTGCTTTCAGGTGCACAAAAACACAGAGGAGCCGGTGTCATCATCACCCATTGTACTGCCAGGCATTAGTCCTGCTGCACACCCCGTCACGTCCATGTATGACCACAGACATCACTGCAACTTGTGCACCTGCGTCCTGCTGACATCGGAAGGAAGAAGATGGCCACAAAGAAAGGTACCAGGTCCTCCAGTGCCAAGAAAGTTGCCAGTGAGAAGAAGGAACAGACGAAGGAAGTGGCACTGCCACTTACCAAAGACTGGTGTGCCGGCAAATATGTTTTTTGGAAACCAAAAATTACGCCTGCATCAGCGGTGTCCGGGGACCAAGCTGGGAGCAGCACCTCCGCATAAGTGGGCCCACCCCACCAATCTAGGCCCAAGCCCATGAGTGTCGCAGAAGTAGCCAGTCTACTTGCGCAAACGCCAACAAGCAGTGATGTTGAAATGTCATTATTGAAAAGTAGTACCCAATCAACGCAGGCAGAAACTCAGCAGATAAGTGGACAACAACAGCCGGAACAACAGCCAGAGCAACAGCTGCAACAACAGCCCACAATAGTAGTTTTTCCTCCCGAAGTAGGGGTAGTTAAGGAAATTGAGATTCCTGCAGATGAAGAAGAGCAATCCTCTCTTTCAGAAGATCCATTGTCTTCCAGATCCCCAGCAAGGAAAAGCAGGGTTAGTCCATCAACTTCTTCTTCAAGTACCCCTTCTGATGATCTAGATGCCACTTGGAAGCCACCATCTCAGTCTGAGAGTGAGGCACGCCACAAGACAAGGCTAGGGAAAAGGAAGGTTCCAGAAAGCCTTAGAGTTATGGAGGTAGATGTAGAAGAGGGGGATGATGACGAGCCAGTCATCATGAACATCACTCCTGGCCCAGTGGAGATGGAGACCAACATTATTACCCTATCCCAAATTGCTCTGAGGGATGTAGCACGGATACCAGCAAAACAGGTAACACCAAAACCACCTCCAGCTTCCATATTTGCATTTGCAAAGGCCTGGCAGGGACATACATCCAGCACAACCATTAGCTCAGTAGGTAGTAGTAGTACTACCCAGAGTCAAATTCCAGGCACACCCTCCAGTTCATCTGGCATTGCAAGTGGCACCTTGAGCAGTGCAAGCAGGTTCACCTCCCCAGTTTGGAACTTCTTTTCGGTTAGCAGTAAGGAGGAGAAGGTTGCTATATACTCAATTTGTCGACATAGTGTTAGTCGGAGTAAGCTTGGTACAAACTATGGTACTGGAGGCCAAACAACCCATCTGAAAAATCCCCACGTGATCCAGTGGAAGGAAACCTTAAAGCCCTTAAAAGTAAAACTGCACCCATTGCTGTTGGTGTGGATGAAGAAGTAGAAGAAGATATGATCGCGGAGGAAGGTGAAGTAGAGGGAGACATTTTCTCTGGTACACAAAGTAACCTTGTCCCCAGCAGTGTAGTGGTACCGCCCACATCCTCAGCAACATCTCAGTGGCACCGTAGTAAGAGTCAGGCTGAGACACCAAGGCAACAATGAAAAAAAGTGCGTCGTTGAGCCTAACTGTGTTCAAGAAGTCACCTGCATCAGCTGCACCTGAAAGGAAAATAATCCAGCCTACCATTGTCAGCATGCTTAGGTCAGAGGGGCAGTACAAACGCAACCACCCAATGGCATGTTAGTACAATGCGAAGCTGGCTAAAATGATAGTGCTGGACCTTCTCCCTTTTTCTTTTGTGGAACGGGTGGGTTTCCTTGAATTTGTGAAAATGGAAGGTTCCCAGCAGGTCCTATTTCACCAGAGTTGCTGTTCCAGCACCACATCACGATGTGCTGGAATTGCTTGGACAAGCTTTGCAGCAGAGTGTTGGTCACAATATCCACCAGACAACAGACATGCGGACCAGTTGCCAAGCCACTGATTACATGTGCATCACTGCACACTGGATCTCTTTTGTGGGGGTTAAAGAAAATATATCTGAAGTAGGTGTTGTTGACACTGCTGAGGTTTTTAATGCTACTCGGAAACATGCAACTGTGGCCATGTTTGCCATGGAGAAATCTCATACTGCTGCAAACATTTAGGAAGAGTTTAACAGGAAGGTCTTTGAATGGCTGTGCCCAAGAGGGCTTAACATTGGTTTGTTGCCACAGATAATTGCAGTAATATAGTTAAGGTCATGGAGGATGGTGCCTATTTCAGGGTCCCTTGTTTGGCGCACTGCATTAACATGATTGTTCAAGACTTTCTGAAAAAAGAAGCCCAAGTCAGCAACTTACTGACCACCTGCAGAAGAATATGCACACATTTCAGCCATTCTTTTAAAGCCCGGAAGCAGCTGAGGATCATTCAACGTGAGTATAGAATGCCAGTCATAGCACTCATCCAGGAGGTGCCAACATGTTGGAATTCAACTTATTACATACTTGAATGTCTGTTTGAGCAGTAGAGACCAATCAATGAATGTGTCAAGCAAAGAGGGGATACTACTGTGAAAGGCATGAACGTTCAGAAGGACCAATGGGGCCTAGTTAAATGCCTGACAGAGATGCTACTTCCTTTCGAGCTCTTCACATGTGAAGTCAGCAAGGAGGACTGTACTATGGGCCAAGCTATCCCATTGTTTCATCTGCTAGAGCAACAGCTGCAGGAGGTGTCTGAAATGGACACAGGTGTGGAGGAAAAAATGAAGCATATGAGTTGGTGGAGAGCTTATCCTATCGCTTAGCTGAAAATACAAGGGTGCAAACTCGTATTGTTTCAGAAAAACATTACATTTGTGCTACAATTCTGGATCCATGGTACAAATCAGCACTGAACAGTAAGACATTAATTCCTTTTTCAGAAGTGGATGTTGCCCAGTACAAAACTTGGATAGCTGAGGCATCCAGTAAATTGGAAAATGAACGGTTGGTAATGAAAGGCCCGCTTCTCAAACCCACAAGTACTGCAGCAGGGCATCCGGAATCAAGTTGAACTTCAGAGCCTGAGGGCAGTGCGTTTGGCTCAGAGCTGTCACCAACACTATCGACAACAGCAAGAACTGGATCATCAGCCCCAGTAAAATCGGCAGGGGATTGGTATTTACAGCAAGGGCTTGCTAGGTCCAGTGCTGATGCAAAGACAAAAGAGGCCCAGCAAAGTGGAGCACCCCTGAACATTGAGTGGATGGTCCAGGCATATCTGGATGACCCAACAGAGGACTAAATTGATCAAAACTCATTGATGTATTGGTATGGTAAAAGGTGCCAATGGCCAGTGCTCAGCAGGCTGGTGATAAAATATCTGCTTGCCCTGTTGCTAGTGTCTCTTCTGAGCATGTTTTCATTGCTGCTGGTGCCATTGTAACAGTGAGAAGGACCCGTCTCGCGCCCAAAAACGTGGAGGGGTTAACCATGATCAAAAGTAATCAGCACTTTATACTACAGAATTACAAAATACATGAATCAACGCAGGAAGATGAGGACATCGACTTAGGTGACAGAAGTAGTGTCCTAGATGATTACTTACTTCTGTTTGAACCACCAGAGTTTGAGGACGAGCTATACTTCCCTGACAACTAGGCTTTCAACTTCCTACTTTCTGTCTTCCTTATTTCACTTTTATTTGTTGTGTGTCTCTGTCTTTCTGGTTCGAAACTTCGAATCACAACAAATCCATCACCAGTGCCACCGACTTCTAGTCTTTTTTATTTCCATATTGGAGTTGCAGCTCTGTGCATTTAACTTAAGTCCACTCCTCCGAGTCCTGCTCCATCCTCCTGACTCGCCCTAAATCCATTTCCCTCAAGCCAGATGATGATTGGATGGAGAAAAGTACCAAAAAATGTTGCCTCGTCGAGTCCCTCCAAAAGAGGTGGAACATGATGACTATCCTCCTTTCAAAGTAGAGAGAGACTACCCATTAACTTAAGATGAGAACAAGGAACAGGTAATAAGATGGCATGCATTGGACACTGACTCTGAGTGATTGGTGTTTGTGTTGTTGTTGTTTGTTGGGCATGAAGTCAATTCATTGTGTACAAATATTACATCTACACACTAAAAGTGACTCAAGTCAATGTTTCACTTTTTGTTGTTTAGTAACAAAATTGTACTTCTACTGCAGGCTGATCTATTGCATTTTTGAATATGGAATCTGGACTCACTCTGTACACTGCAGACTGAGTTGGACAACACCATGATGATGACTACAGTGACATAATATCTTCGCAGTCAGTCATTAGGATCGGAGATGATTGATGGAATAACTCAGGGCGTTTCATGAGTGGCATAAAAGGTAAACAAGTCAACAACAATCACAGCAGACCTACATGTCTGTGTAGTGGTGGAGTCGAGCTACAAGTTCAGTAGTGGTGGTATGACTGACAGCTGTGCATGCCATTGATTTAGTTACCTACTTTGGAAAATGCTGTGTATATGTGACATGTGTGCTCTGTCTGGCTCAGACAAAATCTAAGAAAAGTGAAGGTTAGGTGGACACCGTGGGCCTGCTCTGTCCTGTTGCTGTTGTAGGTTAATGCTGGAAACAGACAACAGAGTAGACAGGATTTCGCCATGCCGCTCTGAAAGTGTTTGCACTCCTCTGTAATTTATAGGGTTTTTTCTCCATGATTTTTAAATATCCCTTTTGTTTTCTTATCTACACTTACAAGCCGGCCTTTACCCTGTGCTAAACAGAGGAAAACAACTCACACTCACCTACCAAAACGCATCCGCCAGGCAGGCAGTGGCACCCAAGATTGATGGATGCCGCATCCATGGAAGGGAGGACCAAAAGGAATGCCGAGATGCAACTCCCCAATTTGACCAGGATAACACACAGTAACACTTTAGTATCAACATTCATCATCTTTTAAATAATTTGATTAATTTTTTCTCTTCAATCGTTACGACTGTGTGCTGTTGTTGTTTGCTCTCTGCTTATAATTGATTCTGACAGCTATTTTTTGATTTTCTTTGCTAGCTTTAAAAAGTAAGCCCGGTACCACAGAATTAAAAATGTATGTAATTTGGGTCTCTCTGAGGGCAGACAGGCATGGCACATTGCATAATAATTAATAATATAATGCTGCCCTGTACTGTCTACTAGTCTAGTTAGTAAGTAATACTTATCATCAACAATCAAGTCATCATCATCATCATGCATGCATTTCCTTTTTCTCCCTTAACAGATTTATGGATATGATGGTCGTCTGCCAAGATTATGTTTTGTTATTTTTTAGTGCGTAGTGTTTTTCTTTGTCAAACCTTTCCCTAGACCCCCCTTCCCACACATTCATCAAACCATAATCCTCTTCTCCCGGGCTGTGTGGTTTATATTGAGGTGTGACTAAATTTAATGTACACAAATAATTGGTCAGACGCTTGCTGGGGTGGATGTGGTGAAAGCAACACTAATTCAATTTCAAGGCAGGGTGAGGATCTTCTTCTGCTTGCCCACCCATGCTCAGTATATTTGCAAGTCGATTTTTTTTCCAAAGGAACCTAATCCATCATATTTAATTGCCGGCATCGCTTGAATTAATCCTCCTCCCACACAGCACTAAAGGACTCCTAACAAAAATAAACTATGCAAAAAATCCCACAACACCTGACCCACCCCTCTCCCTAACCCCAACCACTGTCCAACAAGAAAAAGTCCAACCAAAGTCCGGTGAATAAATCGAACCCCAACGCCCAATTCCCACCCACCAAAAAAAGGAATAAAAAAGGAGCAATCCAACAGGGTCTTTAGTTTCTTAGCAGATTTGGCGGGCTCTCAGCTGCTTGTCCACCAGGATCTTTACCCACTCCTCTAGGTGCTCCTCGAGGCGTGCCATTCGGAGGAGCATGCATCACTTAAAAATTGCATCCACAGGGAGGGCAGCAGTGTTGGATGTAGAGTGGCGGCGGGTGGCTGCCTGACCATGGAGCCGTACCACTAGAGGGGCCTGGCTTGGGCCCGTAGCATTGGAGCAGGCTGCAGCTGCTGCCGCCTCCTCATCCCCCTTCTCCGCCACAACCACCAGCTGCCAGTATTTGTTTTGTATGGCCTCCAGCTTCCGGCGCCGGGCCATGAATGCCAACTCCTTCCTTTCAGGTTTAGATTTCCCTTTGGAAGGAGTAGCTATATCAAGAATAAAAAAAAGACTATTGTAACAATATACTCTTAGCAAAACAGTAAGACAAATTAATTCTACACATAGTGGCACACTAGCAAGTTCAGTACATAACATTTGTGGTATGTATCTATCCTCCCACTTCCTTGGCCTCTAACATTTGTGGGAGTTTCAGGCATTATACTAGCATTATGGAATCGAGTACACAGTACACCAGTCTTCTTCTTCTCTCTTGTTTAGTGAAATTATGTAACCTTGTTGTAGCCGGCATGCCAGCTCAGTCACCTTGCACCCAAGACAAACATAGTCACGAGTGACGCAGTTGCAGACTCACATTAGTTTTATGTACTACTGTCTGCAGGTGGGGAAACTGACTACACAATCATTATATCTTTCTATTACGGGTGGCACTAGCCATACTCTGTTACATCAAGGGCAACTGCTCAATTTCACTTTCACCCTGCCCTGACTCCTACAAAAAGGCAGATGATATCTGATCCAAATGATCATTGCTTATATATGGAACGACACATGAGGTACTTTGTTTTGATTGATTGTGTAAACAATAAACATGCAGCCAATAGGCCGCACATGGCAGGCTGACAGTCGAAAATCATTAACATAGGTAGGGAGTGGACCTCAGAGTAGGAGGGAGGTGATTGATAACAACATACATACACAATATATATGCTGTGGTTGCAAACTACTGTGAGTCAAGGGTGTATTCTGAAAGTACAACTTCATTCTATTCTCCTTAGCTTTGCTATTCTGGCGTGGTTTACATTCTCTTCAAACTAAGACTCTTCATCCAGTGACAGTCTCCACCTATACTATCTATGATAAATACCATCCAGGCATCCATCCATTCAAAGTAAACATGTCTATCATTCTTCTTAATCTCTCAACAAACCTTAGTTTGTTTCACCAACAACAAACATTTATTCTTTTTTTTTAAACCACCACCCATGTGTCCGCCCTTCCTTCCCTGCTTGCCTTGGCTTTGAGTTTGACCCATGAAACACCCTGGAGGATTCTTGCAATCCACCCATACAGTTTCACCCACCCAGGCAGGCATCTTTTCTTTCACCTTCCACCAATCCTTCAACCACCCATGCATCTGATTCCTTCCTATCAGCCACCAAGGCATGTATCCCGCGTATCCTTCTCTGCCAGTCATAAATATTACATCTTGCCGTCCTTCCTCCTTCCACCCTTCTTTCCCTTTTCGTTCAACCCATCCATCAAGGTCATCTGATCTGACTCTTAGTCTTCTCCATAAAACTTTCACAGCTGAGTTGAAGTCAGATAGAAGAGGCCATTATTTACTCGTATCATGCCGCTAATGCTCTTGCTAATGCTAAGTAAAGGGTGTCTTCTTCAACCGTTGTTCACAACAACTTAGTCAATCTCAACAGTACAGTGTACACCCTTGCAACGAGTGTAATGCCAATAAGTAAGGAATATAACTTACCACTGCCCGCCACTGCTGCTGGCTCACCCCCTGCAGCTGCCGCATCTTCTGCTCCCTCCTTACTGGCCACGTCGCCTTCGCCTGTGGCCCCGGCACTGGTGGCCGGTATGCCTAGAAAAAACATTACACATTTTTTAGATGCCATATACACCTCCCCCTATTTATTCTTTTTCACTAACAAGATTGAAAAAAAAGTTAATACATACTTATACAACATACATCACAAATCAGGTACTAGAGTTGAATAGACTAGTAGTAGTAAGTTGTATCCTATCAAAAATAGTAAAATATATGGTTGGGCATTTTGTTGGTGGGAATTGAAGAAAAGCCTCAAGATTAAGAAGACTAGAAGAGGACAATCCACAGGACTGGACTCAGTGGCTAGAGCTATTGATGAATCTGAGTTTTAAAACCTTTTAAATAAAGAGTGGCCAACTGGGCAAGCTTAGCTACAGACAGATTAATAGTAGTAGTACAGAGAGTCATAGCAGAGGCAGTTAGAGGCAGGGATAACAAGAATTTAGAAACAGATAGTCTAGATCGAAGAAGAATTGGTAAAAATTAGAATTAGGAAACGGAAATAATAGTTCGGAAAAAATAAGGTGCAGTAAAAGTTAGGGAAGTATAATTATTAATATTAACAACAAGAGGACTTACTGGGGCCAGCAGCAGAGCCCTCGGTAGAGGAGCGGTCCTGGCTGGCATCTTGTGCAGCTGCTCCCGCCGACTCCAACAACTCTGTCTTCTTGCCCCTGGATGCTGATCATAAAAGATATAAGCAAGAAAGAGACAAACATTGATGATTGGTGTGAAACAAATACAATATTTAAAAAAAACGCTCAAAAAAACATTTATGGAAACAACAATTGCAATAAAATTGACCTATCTAATCTGGTCGGCTAGTAGTATCGCGGCGGGATTCGCGGACCGTCTAGTTATTATTTATGAACACTAATCCAGTGTTCAATTCTGATTCTAGAATACTAACTAAGCTTAGTATCACCTGACCTAGCCCACCTATTCCAGACTGGCCAATTGTTCACTAAGTCTATCTACATTTCCATTTATTTTAGTCCTCATAAATGCATAGATTGAGGACACATGCATACATTTTTGCATACACCAAATTGTTGGTTGGTTGCTGCTGATGTTCTGCTAGTTCTAAGCCTATTACCACTCACTAAACAAACTACAAAAGGTTCTACTAAGGACTGGGGTAAGCAGCACTCAGCAGCACATGACCTAACAGAGGATGGGTCACACAGACGGCTAAAAAATTACCAATTAATACTTATAAGTAACTACAACTATCAATCCACCACTATCTCTTAGTGACAGGAGGACAAAGGAAGGACTAGAGTCTCTCTAGCCTTACCTAACTTGAGTTCTCTAAAGTCAGCTTTTACATAATCAGCCCAAGTGAGCGCAAAGTTGCAAACAAGTAAGATTAGTAGTGCCAAGCACCTGTGGCATAACAATCATAGAAGATTTTTAAACATAATTTATCTGCAATGTAAGCAGCAGCATTCTTGCTATTCGGAAAAAAATGATATTCGCAATATATAACACAGAGCAGAAGAACACAAAGTAGTAATATTAAATGAGAAAGAGCAGGCTGGCCCAGCACGTATCTGTTTTCATTCACAGTTTTTAAGGTTGACAGTAGTACGTGAAGACCAAATAGTTGATCCTCTTTTTAAAAACACAATACAACATTTTTAAAAAGAGGATCATGAACAAAAGAATAAAGGAAGAATATGATTCACTTGATTCATTTGGAAGACGCTGTGTTCATGTCCTACTATTTGGTCTTCATGTACTACTGTCAACCTTAAAAACTGTGCATGAAAACAGATGTGTGCTGAGTCAGCCTGCTCTTTGTGTTTTTGGTTTTCCAATTATAGGAGACGTAGGAAGGTCGCGTTCCCGGCTTTGAGCACCACATTCCGGTTCTTACTAACACATACTAGACTGACTGGTGCAGGTCTCTAGTGCCTTGACCTCCTGTTTCTTGTTGTGTTAGTAATCTTAAATAGCTACTCACCAAGCCCCGGGCCTCAACTCCTAGCAGGTCCAGCAGGTCCTGCTCCCGGTCCAGGATATCGGACCACCGGTGCGTAAGCTGGGTAGGGGTGCGCCGAACCCCAGAGCAGTGAAACACTGGCCGACGCACCCTTCCCCACCGCTGGTGATTCTCCCAGAGCCTGTACCCAGACCCAGGCCTGCCGCTTGCTGCCAGGGTTAAGAGGAGGTGGCGCTGCACAAAAAACAAGTGGGGCCACCTCTGCCTCTCCAAATAAGGGCCGTGCCTGCACCCCGATTTGGCGCCACCTTCCGCAAGGAAGGCGGTCACGGCTCTGGCTGCGGCGACGCTCCTTGCCCTTTGCTATGGTTCTGAACACTCAGGGGGCAGAAAAGAAAAGGTAGGAATTAAAAAAGTAAGTAAAAGAAATGAAAAATGCAAGTAATAGAAAAAGAGTGAAAAAGTAGTGAAAAACACACAAAAAGTAGAAAAAAGATCCAAAAAAGTGTTCAGAAACAAAGGATTGAAAAGATAGAGGGAGGATAAAAAAGCAGGCCCAGAACCATAGCAAAAAAGTGAAAAAGAAGATGGCCGCGCCCGTTGAGAGCACATGGGCAAGTTTGCACGATATTTTCCCCCCGAGCGCGCAAAAACCATTGCAAATACGCAAAACGCGTTCGAAAACAGGAAATAGGCTTCGCAAACGGGCGGGAACACGCAATACGCGTACCGGAACAGGAAATACGCATCGCGAACGGGAAAAATGCATCGCGAACGAGCGGGACAAGCAACTCCGCACGCTTGTGGAACTCCGCGTAGCTCGCGGAGTTTTGTTACAACTTCGCAGAAGTCCGCGTAGAGCAACTACTCGAACTCCGGCTAGGGTTACTTCATACATGGGCCTGACAAAGGGGAGAGGCTCTCACATCTAAGAACTGAGGAATTCTCTGTGGGCCGGGGAGGGTCTTGCAGGGTCGGGTGGAAGTCCATGGAATCCTGTAGAGTTTTTGGGCAACTCCAGGGAATTCTGCATAGCACAACTCCGCAAATTCCGTCCATCCCTAATATTTTCTTTATTTGGACTGTCAAAGCAGGACATTGAATTTGTGTGCTTATCAAAAATGTGCCTACCACATTAGAGTCATAGACATTGGTGAGGTGTTGTAACACTGAAGCTTTGCTTCACAGTAGGATGGTTTAACTCTGAACAGTAGCAACATGGATGTTGAATGTGAGAGACAGTGGTAATTAGATATGGCTAAATGTATAGAGAATTTGTGTTTAAAAACCTAGTACCAGGTTGTGCCCAAATTATCACATCAATCTTTTTGAAGAAATTAGCATTTAAACAGATGTGTGCAGCAGATTTTGATTGTATTATGTGACCAATTAAACTTGACAGATGGAAGAACAATAAAATGCTAATGAGAATTGAGCCCGACAAGGCCATTCAGCCTTTTATCCATCAGAAGAGGCAATCGTGTGCCATTCAACTGAGTAATAACACCACCTTCTACTTACAACACTTTGGAACGTAAGAAGTGTATTATGAAGTATGATATACAATTTTTATGATTATGATGATTATTATTATGATGATTATTATTATAATACGTATTATACTTATTATTATTATTATTATTAGACTCGATAACATCTGACAAAGCTAAAAACTAGCTGTGAAAAAACAGATATACAATACCATCAAGGGTTATATTACCAAAAGTGCAACAGGAATGCAAAAAGCCTGTGTGAAGGTTTTCTAACACCACCTCCTGTGGCATTTCTGTATTAAAGTGGGAGCTGCAGACACTTGTGCCCCATATGTAATACAGATTATGCTCAAGCATATGTATCTCTGGTGCAATCTCCAGGGTGTGTTCCCCTATTTTTATGAAGGAGCGGCCGCATGAAAATGAGAAATTGCTTTGTGTCTGCACCCACTCCTTATTATTGACATGGACAGAGAGGCTAACAGGCCATCAGGAAGCTCACTGACTGTGTCTCACAATGAGACGGTGCACAATCAGTGCACAGCTGAATGCACTCCTTAGGAGGGGTGAAATGAGGTCTTATGGTTCTTTGTAATCCCCTTGCAGGAGTGAACTCCCTGAACCTGCTGGCACTGGGATTTGTATCCCCCTTACAATTGCATGGTGATTTACCTTCTGGAGTGGTGATTTCAAACAGCCAGTCTGCCTTTCACTGATATGCTGACCCAAGGGCAGGCATCAGTTTGAGGCTGCACTAGGGGCAATGCAATGTGATATGGTGCACTGACCCAGTCTGCACCTGGAGCACTTAGTTAAAAGTGTACCGTGGCGCAAACTGGGGTAGTGCACAATATCTGTAATATGTGCAGATTGACAGAGTAATGTTGGAAATCATGCTTTGTTTCCAGCGACAAACATAAAAAACAATCTTCCGATTGGTTTTTTTCCTTAACTTATTGGCATCTTCTCCAAACTCGAGGAGTAGAAGCCAATGTTTGAATGATTAGAATGACCTATTTTACAGAACGTTCATTCTATATCCCATTGTAAATCTGTGTGGGGTACAACCTGGTGGCTATTCAAGCCAGCTTCATTGATGAGTCATTCTTTGTTATGTAATGGTAGGACGCTGGATTTTAGTGTGCTTTACAATAATTAATGAGATTTTACAATCATTTAAATGGAACGCTTATAAAGCGAAGAAGAAAGAGGATAGGGGTGAAAAATGAAGGAGACACAAAGTTAGAAAAATATTCAATAGCTGTCATAATAATAATGTGCTGAAAAATATCAAGACAGCTTCACTAAAACCAAATCAGAAGAGGAGGAAAAGAATGATAGGGAGAAGAAGCAGGGAGAGTAAATTCCAAAACCAATACTAAAGACGCCCCATCACACACAACCCAAGAAACTCTAGGACAGATGGATACCCCCTATCAGCATTTGGCAGTTGAAAGTCAGAAAGTTACTGGCAGACATACTCACAAAATCATAGAAACCAAAGGTGCCATAGATACAACAGTATGGTGAAGCTCTTCTAGAGCAGATGTCACTGGGAGAGGAGAGAAGAGGAGAGGGCACAAGAAAAGGAATCAAAAGTTAGAACCGTCTTAAACTCGGCATGTGTTCATGGAAAATTACAGTATGTCGTCAACTGGATGTGTTGTCATTCTGAGTACAGACCTAGCAAGCCAGAAAATGGGTTCATGATATTGTGTATGGTCTGCAACAACCATCACAGAAACCATGACAAACCCAAACCCAAGAGAGAACCTTTGCAGAATAGAACCGTCATAGTTTATGCAATTTATATATATGAAAACCTGTCATCAGCATGGTCATTTATAAACAGATTTAGGATCTGATTTACTATGGTATGCATGCCTACTTAAGCATTCTCAATGTCTGGGGCTGAAAGTATTTGTCTGGCATTTGTAGGGTCATTTAGGCACAGGTGGACACCCTGCAGCCTGGCACTTAATCAAAAGCATGAGCCTTCACTCATCAGGCAAAGGGCTGCCTGCTGAACTTGAAGATCCCCAAGCAGCGGAGTTGCTGATGTGGCAGCTCCATTGAAGCCTGTGAAGATTGCCTAGTAGGAATCATGCTTGTACCAATCATTTGGCAAAGATTTGTGGTTTTCTGAATACGATCTCACAAAACAGGAGCCCTCTTTCAAAAAAACAAAACTCAATGGTCTTAATGTGTAGGGAGTTCTCTCCCAATCGATGGAGGCCATTGTGCGTTTCCATACCCGAGACCTTTATATCTCACATGGTGGTCACAGGTAGAAAAAAGACAAACAGGACTATGAAAAAGAATTCAAAACTACATTATCCAGCGGTCTTTCAGTTTAAAACTGACTTTGACCGTAAGACTATGAAAACAACAAAAAAACAATGACAAAGCTAATAGGTCTGTCTTTAATATGCTACTATGCTAAAGCGTCCATATGCACAAAGGATGTTTGCTTGAGTTACAACACTGTACGCATATATATGACCCTTAGTCAGAAATTAGTCAAAACAAAAAAATTCAACTTAAAACGGAGCATAATTATAGTGAAAATAATTATTATATTTGTAATTGTGAATTGATGCATTTCTGGGTCAATCACTTGTAAAGTGAATCGGTGATCAATGCCAGTTGCAGTGTGTGTACAATTCTTCCACTCCTGTGATAATGATTCTTCATTTTACAGCAAGCAACCTTGGGCCTGACAGGACATCTGAAATAAAATGAAGAGAAATATAGGAGTATATTTTATCAGAGAATGCCAACACAGTCAAATGAGTCAGACTCTAGCATCTACTACTTCCATAAAGCATACAGAGGCAGAAACAAGCACAAACCCAGCAGCTAATCTGACTAGTCCTTGGACATCATATTCTATAAATAAATAACACTTGATTGTCTAATAGAGTCATTCAATCTGGTCTCTAACACTCAACCCAGTAGTTTCTTATTCAGTACTATAATAGATCAGACTGACTGTTTTTGTCGCTCCATGGGTTATCCTGTCTCCCCACTACATGTTCAAATTATATGTAATTGTCAAAATTGGCAAACACAATCAATATGAACAGTTACAGAGACCCTAGATGACTAGAAAGGACCAGGGCACAATGAATGTTAAAGAGATGGAAGAGGAGATAAAAAAAGAACTGAGGAGGATCAGCCTGAAAATAAATGCCATGTCAAGGAAAGTTGAATCAATAAAATTAAATAGTTTTGGGGTGTATGTGAGAAAAGTAGGTCGATTGTCTTAATGTTAACATAGTTGTGCTGCAAAAAAGTGCAGAAGGGAAGAGACCTTTCTCTGCATTTTTTGTTCACAGCACTGGCTGGTGCTTGTACCACACAACCACACAACCACACATTCATTTTCCACGCGTTCCTTAACAACGTGGGCAGAACACATAATGCGTCTGAGCCATGCATTCTATTTACAACGCAAGTCATTACAACGACTTACCTTACAGGGGTGTTGGACTTTGGAATAGTCTCATTTACTATTCCAACTCCAATCCCCGTAACAGCAGGTAAAGTGTTGAAATTAAAATCCAACACCGCTTGACCTAATGCACGTCATTGTAATAACTTGCATTGTAAATGTAATGCATTGTTCAACGCATTCGTTATTCTACCCACGTTGCAAAGACAACACGTTGTTCGGCGATTGTTGTATTTTCTGTTTCTCCTTGTCGGTTGTGTTGGAAGGGAGGCTAATCATGAACGCATGTATCCTAAGTCCACCCCCATACTAGAGCTCTGTCTCTCTTAGCATACTGGGCCATGCATTGGGTGTACAGTCATCTCCGGGCCCTGTGAAGAAAGCTGCTGACACTAGCTGTTTCATTGCACCTATTGAGGCAGAACGGGTGATGGTAGCTATACCTCCATGATGATATCGACTATGGACCCCAGTTGGCTGCCCGCATATCACACTTAAAGCCATGTTTGTGGGCCGCAACGACAATGCCAAAACTGAATGTTGAGGGCTGAAGCTGCACAGTTCAGAACAGCCACGTTCAAGCTCTATTCCTCTCCACAGAAAGAAAAAAGGAGGACTGTGCTTCTGTGTTGTGATGGCTTTTAACTGATTGATACGTGGGGCATTGAAAAAACATTGATGCTGCAGCCTTTAGAAAAATAAAGGAAAATTAATTTGAAATTATAGACATAGAAATACCATATAAAAAGTGTTACTGTGGTAACACAGGTTGATTAATATTAAATTAAATGATTAATCAGATGAGTGCTATACACGCTTGAGATTTAAGTGTAATGCTGTTCCCTTAAATGTAACACTTGCTCCCACACACCGATGTTTAAAATGAATCTGAAAAACAGAGAAATAAAGATATTTTTCCTTCTTACACCTCTGTTGGATATTGTAGCTCAAACCCAAATTTGCAAGTCTTTGTAAATCTAGGTGTGTGCAAATACGTGAGTGGATGTGCAGAATTCACCCATGTAACACCTACCCAACGCAAACAAATGCAAGTCACATGGACTGGTGATACTTTGGGGCAGATTTATGACGACTGGCGCATCCCTGCATATCAGCAGGGATGCGCCAGTTATTATGCGCCACAGCTGCGCCACCATGGATGCGCCGCATTTATAATGCGGCGCACCATGGGGCAAAAACGGCACAGATGCGTGACGCATCTGTGCCGAAAAGTGGCGCATTGCTGGAGTTGCGTCGCAAGCGCGACGCAGCTCCAGCAAAGATCTGGGGGGCCCTATCTGTACAATGCTGCGTCAATCCTTACGCCTGCTTCAAGCAGGCGCAGGGTTTTGACGCAGCATGGGCCTAAAAGCGACTGAGTGAAATCTTGTAGATTTCACTCAGCCACTTTTAGGAGGCGTTCCTGCGCCGGAACGCCCCCACCTGCCCTGGAACGCCTACATGTGGCGCAGGGCTTTACAACGTGACGCATCTGGGAGATGCGTCACGTTTGTAAATGCCCCGCACCATGGCGCAGGATTTGCGCCGCTGCTGCGTCACAAAAGTGACGCAACGGTGGCGCAAAAGTGCCGCAAGTGCAACATAAATCTGCCCCTTTGTATTTAGTAAATCATGCAAAGCCACGCAAATCGTTCTGCATTGCTTAGTAAATGCCAAAAAGGATTTTGTGTCAGGGCTGCGCCACAAAAGTGATGCAACCCTGACGCAAAATCATAGCAACTCTGGGCGTAAAATTTGCAAAATGTGTGCCTTAATTAAGCTGGACATATTTTTTTCTTCAAACAGGAAATTTTCTTTCTCCTTCCTTCTAGTATTCTGCATGACTTCGTGGTGTAAGGTATCCAGCTGCAGAGATACCTCACTATAGATACCAGTAAAATGTATTTTGTGTAATACTTTACATTTTATGAAAATTAAACTTATTTCACAGAAACAAAATTAGAAAAAACATGGTCTTCAAACTCCCCACAACTCACCACTCACAAAAATGGGTTTGCGATAAAAAAGTGAGATAAGTTTGCACCTTTAGATTAGACTTCACGCCCTCCATCTGAGGGAGCTGTGGCTATTGCCTAAAGATCTCAGGGGTCCGAAGTAATTGTGAGAATAAATGCAGTGTCATAAAAGAAAACTGCCAGGCATGCAAAAAGTAAAGGAAGGACAGGTATGGTATTCTTTGAAGACCCACTCGGCTAAATTCCTGCTAGGAATGTGCAGGATTACTGTTGTTCAACATAACTAGAATTAGGCAAGTCACTTATGACAAGATGATATCTCCAACTTGCTTGTCTACAGACCATGGCAGGGATGGGGCAGGAACCAATTGGTAAAGGTAATTGTTAGACCTGATGCCCTTGGTATGATATTACCTCAAACTTTTTGCCTTCACTGCCTGTTTTACTAAACTGTTCGCTTTAGCCCTGTTAATCAGTGATAAAACAAGTGTGTTATCACTTTTAAACATGCTGAAATTGGTATACACCTAATTGTCACAGTTATTTACTTATAAGTCCCAAGTAAATGAAATATCATGTACTCAGGGCCTGCAAATTAAGAGCTACAAGAGGGAAGCAGCATACATTGTGCAACCCACTGAAGTAGCACGTCTCAGGCCTGCCACTGCAGCTTGTTATGCAGTTTTAAACTGACATTTGAACATGACAAAATAAATCATCTTCCAGGCCTAAACCTTCCTTTATAATTCTTGAACGTTCATCCACACTTAAGGCTCTAAAGTTTCAAAGGGCAAGGTGCATAATAATTGAAAAGCAGGACAAGTACACTTAAGTTTTACATGTCCTGGCATTGTAAAACTCCTAAAGTCATATTCCACCACTGTAAAGCCTATCTCTCCCATTTACTTGATAAGCGCTAACTTTAGATTGGGAGCAGATAGAGATATCCTGTTTACACTCAAATGAATTGTAATTCAAAATAATTTTTAATAGCAAAGTTGGAATTAAAATCACAATTCGGAAAATGCCACTTTTAGAAAGTTGGCATTTGCTAGTCCCAACCATTTTTGCCTTCGGCCTGTGTCCTGAGTCACATGACTGGGAATGCTCCACTGCTGGGCTTTGTACATTGCTTCTAGAAAGTAACAAAAAGGGGTCTTATGTGTGGAAAAGGTGAGCTATCCTGACAGGATGACTCAGAATGAGCTGTATCCACCTCACTTCCACTTTAAAGCCTCCTGCACACACACAGGAATCTGACACCAGGCCTGTCCTACCTTTTGTTACCCACAAACAGTTTGGAGCCTTGACCGGGGAATGGGGCGAACCTTCCAGAACCGTGAGGATACGACGGGGAGTCCTCCCATACAAAGGCTGGCACCAGTTGTAAACATTCAGAACTACTCATAAGAACACTCCAGAGTATGCACAAGTTACAGAAGAAGACGTGACCTGCTGCCAAAGAACTTGCTGCTTGAAGGACTACTGTGTGGTCTAAGAAGATTGCACCTGCTTGCCATCATCCCAGGCTAACCAGAATGACTCTAAGTGTCAGTAGGCTGGCCTCTTGTGTGAGTTACCGGGACATAACAAAAAACTTCAGAGGCTGCCTTGCAACTGACCAGCTACCCAGCTGAACTACTTCAGCTAGACCTACCTAGACCTGCAACTGGTACCCAGCTGTCCTCTGCTGAAATGCATACCTGATTCACAAAAGGTGCCCCAGGTCCTGGACCATTGGCTGCCATCAGATTGTACTTATCCTGAAATGTAAGTGAAAATCCTGACGTTTGGGCTCACCCACCCAACAACTCTGCTGCGTACGACGACAGCTAATGTGAAGTACCAGTGAGACATGCTCTTTGCACTGGCAATGACATTCTGTGGTGACTGACAATGCAAGATCTGCACTTTACGCTACAGCAACCACAGTCTGAGACTTCCGCCAAAGCAAAGATACAGCAATGACCATCAGCGGCACCCGACATCCAATGACACAGTGACACCGGACCCTGCACAACACTTCGCTGTCTTTCAGCTAGGTTTTCCCAATGTATATTCAAAAGTACCCAAACATCCCAAAATTCCTAAAGTCTTCCATTTGCTCTGAATACCAACATAAATAACACACATTTAAACCCATCTCTACCTCACACTTTCTAAGCAACAAAAACACCAGCCGCCTAATCCACAAACACTCAACACTCATTTAAATATCTTTGATCCATTGCTAGATTCACAGTCATAGCATATGGTCCTCATGCTCCACTGCCACCCCTCACTCATACATCTTCCACCTTCAACATATACAATTTCTCTGTCCGGAAACAGTCAACATTATCACCAATACCACACTACCTACAAATTCAAAGACAGGACTTACTTTCCTACAGCACAAACCCCACACCATCTCCATAAAACATATTTAGACTGCCATTTGATAAAAGTGTTTTCCATTTAAAAAACAAGCACCACAAATTCAACTTATTGACAGATACAGAACATTAATTACTTAACATAACTGAATCATGTCTGGGAGAAGATATGACACCAGTATTGCACGAAGCAGTTCCACCATGCTATCAAACTATGAAACCAAATATCACATAGACAAAAGAGGAGGTGGCTTAGCAGTCATATGTAAGCAAACAATGAATCTCACCAAAGCTGAGGGTGTTTCTTTGTTTAATAACAAATTTTATTGGATTTTCAAACAGATATAAGCTATACAGAAAAACAAATGTCCTCAGTGACCTTAGATTTGAGTGCTCAATAGTCAACGCCAGCCAAACATTAGTATACGATTGATTGTCACCCCAAATATTTCCCCAGTATGCCTGCACCTCTGGACACTCCCAGATCACATTGTTAAAATAGCCTAGGCCGAGACCACACCTGAGGCACTTGGCGCCCCATGACCTCTACTGTGCACCACAGCTGAGTAGGAGAGTAGTACATTTGGTGTAAGTAATTGAATTGTATGAGGAAAGTGCAAGGAGATTGCCAACTGTCTGGACACCATTTAGCCTCTACTCATTCCTCAACCTCAGGCTCATTGGGGGTCAGGGTTGTTGGTTAGTTGCAACTGGTATAGTTGATTGCATTTTAACAGGCTATACTCGGGGAGCGCATGTAGCTACTCGTTGCAGCCTTCCAGGCAATCTCAAAGTTAGAGGTGACCATAGAACTGGGAGGAGTGGAGATGGAACTCAGACCCCCTTCGGGAAAGATTTCATATGTCCATCCTACCAGACGTTCTCCAGTGTTGAGATTTCGATTTGGTCCATACCTTGGAACACACATACGCCCTCCGTCTCTGACAACCATGTCCCATATCACAGGGGGCTAGCCCTGGTGACAGTGCTGAACCATTTCACATGACAGAGGGTGCATACCAACAGGTGCTGAGGATGCCAGTGACAAGGGGCAGTGAGAGAAGAGCAGGCCGGGGCGTAATTAGAGGAGTTTCGCTACGCAGAACTCCGCAAAGTGATAAAAAAACTCAGCAGAGTTCCATAAGTGGCGGAGTGCAGTGTGAACACTGGTCTTCCTGCCACTCGGATAGAAATTCTACCCGAACGGCATCTCGCGCTCGCGAACTTGCTGTTCGCAAGTGCGAGTGGGGAAAAACTCAGCTGCACTAAGCAGAGCAGAGTTTTCTGCACTCCACAAGCTCTGAAGAGCGTGGAGTGCAGAAAACTCTGCAAACTCTGCGAACGGAGCGGAGTTCACCACCCAGGCCTAGTGGAGATTTGCTATACAAGGATGTTTCTTTACAAGGATGTGAAGCCCTTCTTGTCAGATGCAACACTATATCAACTTTTTAATGTAAGTTTGTTCTTCTTTACAGACCACTACCTAACAATAGAACATTATCTGACACATTTCTAGACACAATCTAAAAACATTTTACAATATATTTAACTCTATATACCATTGATGACCTTAACATATGGCTTGACAAACATAATAAACCGTACCCTTGAAATATCCCCACTGGTCTATACACTCTAGCGTGAAGTACACAACTAGTGTTGCCGTTTGTCACTTGCAGTCTCTGTAGTGCAAAGAGTCAGGTTCACTTGAACTTTGTATTGGCAGCCATTTGGGCAGCAGGATCTTGGTATGAATAGGCACTTAAATGGTTGTGTAGACTCCAAAATTTCAGGATTTCTCCCTTACTTCACAGGAGGAGCCCAACTTATGACAACCAAGGGTCCAGGACCCAGGGAATCACCTCTTGGTGATCAGGAATTTGCTCCAACGGAGGCCAGCAGGGCACAAACAGTTCCAGTTGGTGGTCCAGACAGATCCAATGCAGCAGGTGAGGTGGCTAGTTGCAGGGACGCATCAGGTGCTTGTTGTGTCCCTGTAGCTCAGAACAGGGGGCCAGTGACGTGACCCTTGTAGTCACTGTAGTAGTCCTAAAATCAAACAGCAAGGCAGGTCTCAAGCAGCAGAGCAGGCATCAAGCAACAGGGCAGTCCTCTAGTATCAGTAGGGCAATGATCTGAGTTAAAAAAAGCAAGCTTCAAGCATCATCCCAGTCAGAACACTCAACAGCAACAGGAAGTTTCCAGAAGACCTAACAAATGCATGCATACCCCAGTAGTTATAGAACCTGGACACTCAAGACCCCGATAACTGCTGACCTATAGCAAAATAGACCATTCCTGGATAAACTGATAGAAAAATTCGCCTTTGCCCAGATGTCAGAATTTATTGAGGAAAATTAGCAACCTTCCAAATTCCAAACTGGATTCTGTCCAGGAAGAGTAGGTATTTCAGCCCTAATCTCAATCTGGCATGTCTGTAAAAACATACTTCCTTTTATAGGCAGAAACAGTAATATAGGGGGAGGGGAAAATAACAGAGAAATCATAAAAACAAAACAACAAGCTGTGTATATTTAGCTCAAGGTTCAGCTGTATATTAGACCACGTACGTTTTGCTGTTTCTATGCACATATGGATTTATATATAGAGGGTTTTATGCCTTCTACTAAAACTTGCGAAGTGTTATTTGTATATATAAATAGGCATTCATGCATATCACTGCATATTTAGGTGTGGGGGGATGCGGTTATACATATGTATGTTATTTTCAGGTATTTGTTAAAGAATATATATTTTAAAGAAATTCTATTCTCTTCAACCTACTTTTTATCTAATTCACTCAACGAACAAGCACAGATGCTGACGACTCACAATAACAACTTACAACTTATTAAACGCACAAAATCTCAAGAGAACAAGCTTATCACAACCAATCCACACGGAAAAAACTGAAGCACATATTTTTAATCTACTAATTCTTTAACTTTAATCTTGGGTACCTGAGTAGCATGCTATTCACCTCAAAGCACTTCAGTGTCTTGTCAAGAGCATTAAGGGCTATGTAAATTCAATTTACAATATGTATAACACATACACACATACATACATAAATGCAATAACAATTAGAACAGCTACAGTGTACACGCATGCATGATTTTAAAACATAATATTTAGATGTTCTCATTTCTTTGAAATTCATGCCATAAAATATATTTGAATTTTTGTTTTGACTTATGTTTTATTGCACATCAAAGCTATACTTAAATACAGAGATTCAAAACCTTTGTTGTATTGCCCACTTAATTAACACTTCTTTATGTCATTTTTGAGCTTTTCGTATTTCCATGTGCAAAACACAGCAAGCTGTCAGGTTTGCTGGAAATATTTCTTACAAGAAAATGTTTGAATATTCGATCACGTTCATAAGTATTCAAGAAATTGTCCCTACTACTTGCACTATTCCATTCTGGACATTAAAGTGGCACTATAAATTGGTAGTCATGGAGATCGAAAAATAAGTACATTAAAGTTCACTTACACACTCACTTTGACGTCAACTATAAATATGTGTTAGAACCACTCTGAATTAATCTACAAAAACAAAACGTTGCTCGTATTGTAATTTTCCTAAATAACAGAATTGTTTGCAGGAACAATACAATTTACAAATAGAGAGGGCAAAGATCACCTAATCAAATGCATTACATTTTTAAGTAACTATTCACTTAAAGAATGCCAAACATTTTGTACTGGCTTTAAAAGTATTGGGCTTTTTATGCATACTTACTCTCTTGGGTGTCACAAGCTATACTAATCAAGATACTGACCAACAACATTACTACAAACTGCAATATTATTTTGCAAACAAGAGGAAGTTTAATTAAGTCCCAAGGCTCATATAAGAAAATGCTAAAAAAAAAATCTGTTCAGTGAAATAGTTGGTAAAATATCCTCACAGGACAGATGACTTTGCAATAGCTGGAAAATGCCCTTTAATAAGCTAGTACTTTCCAAATTCATTGACACAAGAAGAGGGCATGCATAATGGTACTATTAATATGGATTTTTGTACACACACACAGTAACCAACATTTAGCCAACTCTTGATACAAACTAACAACTTAAATAGGGCTAAACTTTGTTGGTCAACAACAAAGTAAGGTGTATTAAATAGTTTGATACTTTAATGCATAATTTCAAATGCAAACCTGTAGGCTACAGCAAATTGCACTATTTCTATATTATTGCTTTTCTTTGCTATACAGGGCCTTATTAACCACATAAATGTCGGCTACATGCCATCCCCAGTGCATCTCTTGGTCATTGGCTGCCACTGAGAAGGGCTCTCAAAGAACACTGAGGTGCTAGTACCAGATGATTCCTTTTGTTAGACCAAAGGGCAGGGCAGACGCAGAATCGCTTCAATGTCAACATCCGCCCCCTGCCCATCTGTGATGTCAGCGTGCCGCAAGGTGCAGTGATATCACAGATTCCCACCGGTGGTGGAAAAAACGGCAGGTCAGTTCTTCCTCCGCTGTGCGGTTGGGTTTTAATGGGAGGCAGTGCCTCCCCAGGTGTCAGGGAGGCATTGCTGGAAAGGGAAACGTCTCATCTATCCAACAATGCCTTCCTGACATGTTTATCTGACTGTAGACCATAGTGGTGCAACGATCCACAGCCTGAAAACCACTAGACCACTGGGGATCGGCATTTTGGGGAGTCACCGTTTGTGATAAAGGGATGACCCCATCTCCCTGCGAGCAACATAAAAAAAATAAAAAAATTGTTTCACCTCTCGGGGCTGTAATTGCGTACCCATGGGTATTTACATTTTTTAAATTAGTTTGAAAAGAGTTACATCGTCAGGGGTTGGCCCTCTTGGCATATGGACCAGTTTCCTGTGTTCCCTATTTATTTATGTTTTTTAGGAAGTGTGTGTTTTCCCTCGGGGTCCGATTGCAGCCTCCATAGAGAACCAGACATTCCCTAAAATAAAATAAATAATAATCAGGTGGTCTCTCTGAGGCATTTTATAAAATTATATATACATTTGCAGATTATGCACAGATTATAGTTTATGTGGCATTAAAAAAAAATGTGTTTTCCCCTGCGGAAGTCATTGCATACCCAGGGAAAAGAACACATTTATAAAAAAAAAAAGAAAAATAATGTATCATTCATGTATGATCTGCATGTAAAAAGTGATTTGAAATGTTACAATATGTGTTTGCACACAGTGCCAGGCCCTGCACAAAAGTTGACAGTTCATTATTCACTTGCCTATTAATATATTTGGTTACTATGTTGGTGCAATTGGGGTAACATCTTTGTCCAGACAGTATTATCACGATTTCAAATCAAATTTATTTTAGTAATACCACATCATTTGCCTTTTCTTGCTGAATCATTTAGTCAACCCTGTTTTCATAGGGAGCACACCTGTGCACAAAGTGCTCTTCTTGAGAACAAGGATAGGTTTTTGGTTCCAGGAAATTACTTTTAGACTTGTAACGGTGCAGCAGCTCCCCAACAATAAAGTTTTGCATGAGCCAATTCAGAGGTATGCTGTCCTATTGGATACATGGTAAGATGAAGTAATACTGTGCCTTTTTTTGTTTTTTTTGTGTCTGCAGCTTCATCTGTAATGATAAAGATTTTTTGCTTATTTACTTTTGCACCTATCCAACAGATGTGGAGAACCGCAGACTGATTTAGAATACCACTTCTGCCTTATGCATTGAACAGTGTTTTACAAGGAAGGTTTTAGCCAGTCTGCAGAGATGCCATCTCAGTGGATGACTGGTGCCCAGGCCATAACTCAGGTTATGGACAGCTCTGAGGCAGGATCAGAGACAGAGACAGCAGATACTGAGACAACACATAAAAGAGAGGAAAATGGAGCAGAAACTGTAAGTGATTTTTCAGTCTGCAGAGTTCCATCTGACGACTCGTCTTCTAGTGTTTCTAAGGGACAAGAAGATGGCAGTCATGCTGTCCCCTCACAGGCATACGCTGTACAGCGGAGCAACAATAGCAGAGTAGACCAACCCTGAGAGCATGCATGTGGGGCAGCTTGCACAGACAGAGTGCGCTCTTGGCCTCCCCCCAATTTAGTTCAGCCCAAAATTCAGCCTTTCATTGGCGAAGCTGGATGTAAAGTAAATACAACCAATTTTTAGCCAATTGACTAAGTCCATTAATCTTTGGATGTTGACTTTCGTGAGCAAATTGTGCAGGAAAAACAATTTGCGAGCCAATCAATTTTTAAGGGAGCATGGAGCCACTCTAGGGCCTCATTCTGGGTCAAACCAGTGGACTCCCAGTTCACTGAGGAGTTACAGATATTATTGGTCCTTACATTCAAAATGGGGTTAGTGCACAAACCAAGCTTCCAGTCCTACTAGTCTCCTTTCATGGTTTGTGTAACACCCTTCTTCGTACAGTACATGAGCAGAGATTGTTTTTTGCTATTGCAGTGTATGCAGCATTTTAATAACAATTCTGCTGCATTACCCCGGAACCATCCAGACCATGGCAGGTTGTTCATAATTCATCCTGTTGTGGAAGATTTGTCTGCCAGATTTCCAAACATTGATACACATAGAAAGAATCTAGCCATTGATGAGTCCTTTATCCTGTACAAAGGGTGGCTGCTGATCAGACAGTACATTGCAAGCAAAAGAGCTCACTAAGCCAGCACGTTGTACGAGAGCTCTACTGGCTATTTGTACAGATTGTGAGAGTATACAGGTAAGGACTCCACTCTAAACCCTGTAGGCTGCCCTCAACACTAGGATTTATGGGAAAGATTGTATGGGAGCTTCTTCAGCCACTCCTTCACAAAGGTTATAAGCTTTATGTGGCCAACCTCTATACAAGAGTAGAGCTGGCACTGTGGCATGCAGTACAGTTTGTTGTTGCCACAAAGGATTCCTGCAGGAGTTTGTTTGTGAGAAGCTCAAAAAATCCCTAAGGACTGCATTGCATTCCCAAAAAAATGCTAGCAGTCAAGTTCTCTGATAGGTGTGATGTGTATGTGCTCACTACAATTCATGACAAGAGCACTTTCCTCATCATAGTTTAGGGTTAGAGGACCAAAGTTCACAAGCCAACCTGTATACCTGATTACAATAAGTAAATGGGCAGAGTGGATAAGAATGACCTGGTTCTTCACCCATACATTGCCAGTCATAATACTCACACTTTGTTTAAGAAGTTAATTACCCACCTGATCCAAATGGCAGCATACAATGTGTAGGTTGTTTATCATCAGTCCACCACGGAATATCCATGTCTTGCCTTGACATTTAGTTGACTGTCATTGAAAGCCTACAGAAGCAGCAGCCTTTACTTCATATGCTTAGGAGGATGTAGCAAGGCTGAAGGATTGACACTTTGCTGACTGCATTCATGAAACAGTTAAAAAGTCTTGAAATGTGTATCGGTGTAGAGCCTGCTTTAAGCAAGGAAAGAGGAAAGTGAGTCATGTTTACTGTCCCCAGTGCCAAACGTAGCCAGCCCTATGTTTTCCTACTTGCTCTATGTTGTACCATGCAACAGTGAAGTATTGGGAAATTGACTGAGGTGGAGCTGCCATAAGGTAAACCCTTCAATGGCTGTGCATGGATACTTACCTTCCATGGGCCACTAATTCAATTGGCAAACAGCTGTAGAAATGTTTTCTTCTGCTTGAGGGAATCATGGACTTGCTTATGGTCTGCTCAACACCCTCATCTGTGGTCAGAATGTGGTAGTTGTTCTGTTTGCAGAGTGACAAGTGCATTATAATCCCCACACTGCACATAATGGTAGATGGAACACAAGCCAAGATTTTAACGAGTACCCTGTATGCCAAAAACCTTAAGTTTTGACTATGTTTTGAAGTGCTGTTTAAGAAAACTGATGTATACAACATAAGGACCACCCTGATTGCCCACAAGAACCAGAGTGACTGTAATAAGTCAAAGAAATGTCCTGTGGGTCTCATTCTCCAACACATCTACTTTTAAACTCAATTAATAACTGAAGGAAAGCCAAGTCACCGGTACGTTCAAGACTTCTTTATTCGTGTCCCCTCCAGCCGTACCTGCCGGTCCCCAAAGCCCCGCTACCTTCCCGTTCTATCCTGAGTTCCACGCAGGGAACTCTCCCAACATTCTACCCCAACACACTCCCCTTCCTACCCAATAAAAGGACAAAATATATATAAATGACTAAATGACGAGGAGAAGCAAAAGGAATTAGACAGTGGAAAACAAAACACAAGGTATATTAATGAAGAAGAAAAATAGCAAGGAAATTAACTAAAAGGGTACAATAGGAAAACAGGTTAAAACATTTTGTAGTTGCTAAACTTTGTGAGGCATTCCTCTGCCCTGGCAGATGCTCTCAAGGTAAGTACCCCCTCCCCTTGTCACATGTTCTAAAAACAGCACTACTCCTGGTCGGGATAGGTCTTGAAGGATGTGCCATAACTCTGCCAGATACTCTCCTCGCAGCACAGCCATTGTACTGGGTACAGTCACCCTTGACCAGAGAGGAACCAACATGCACCCCAATCTTTCTCCCTACGTAGTCAGCTATTGATCTGGGTACAACAGAAACAAAACACTTTTTCCATGTCTTTCCATTTTCTAATACCACAACATGTTCCTTGACCTCCTTCACACATACAGGTGCAGAAAAATTTGACCAACACTTGCAGACAAAACCCGGTCTCTTAATTCTAACCCAGTCACCCACCTGGACAGTTAGAACACAATGATGTTCATTCGTGGAGCCATACTTCTCTTGTATTGCAGTTCTCACATCTGCTTCCTCAGCCGTTTTTGCTGCATCAACGGTTTTCCTTTCCATCCACTCTTTATTAAGCTTCGTCACGGCAACTCTCCCCCACAGCAAAGTAAAAGAGACATCTCTGTGGTTATGTGAGGATTAGTTCTCATAGCCCACAACATATCATTCACCGCTTCCTTCCAATGTAACCCATTGTTGAATGCAAGCTCCAATTAATCTTTGATGCAATGATTAACCCTCTCCACAAGACCATTGCTGCAGGGATGATAGAGAGAAGTTAAAATGTTCTTTATTCCAGAATCAACAAGAGAACTATCCATCTCCCTAGATGTTAACTGGGTTCCGTTGTCAGTTACCAATTCTTCTGGAAACACTTCCCTAGAAAAAACTTCTTTGAAGAACTTAATGATGGTGTCTGAATTCACACTGTTCACAAATATTACCTTGGGCCACTTAGATATATAGTCTATCATAACCAACGTATACATGGGTGTGCTGTCCCCAAAAGCAAAAGGACCAGCCACATCAAACACCACTTTACGCCTTTGTGTACTCTTAACCACAATAGGATTGACAGGTGACCGGCAAGTCACTTGCGACTTGTCACTAAGGACACACATACAACAATTCCTAAAATAGTGTTTGGTTGCCCTGGCAATGCCAGCCCACCAGAAATCCTCCCTTATCCTTCTTTTCATGGCCCGACCCCAAGATGACTTTCATAGGCCAGATCCAGCACACGCTCCCAAAGACACTCTAGGAGAACCAACTGTCCATCACTACGCAGAATGCTCCCCACAATGGTTAATTCTTCTCCAACTCTCCTGATAAGGACCAATGCTTCCAGAGTATTCCTAGGAGTAGGCTAACCATCTCTCACACACCTCATCACCTCTTGAAGGGTTCTATCATTTGATGCTGCATCAAACCATTCTTGCTCAGACAATGCTCCCTTCATAGTATCACCAATCAAACACACCACACACACAATTTCTAAATCATCAATATCTTCCTGAACTTCATCATTGTCCTCTAAGGGTAACCTTGAAAGGCAATCGGCAACATAATTTTTGACAACAGGCACATACTCCAACCTATACTGATAACCCTACAGTCTATACTGCTACTTGGCGATGCACAGTGTTGCTCTTCCCCTGCCCTTGGTAGTGATCAGTTCTAAAAGAGGTTTGCGGTCAGTTCTTAAAACAAATTCCTTACCCCACAAAAGTTTTTTGAAATATTGAACACCCCACCACATGGCCAAAGATTATTTTTCAATCATGGAGTAAGATTATTCTGCACAACAAAGCATCTCTTTTTCCCATCAGCCCTTTTCTGCATAAGCACTGCACCCAGACCCACATTAATAGCATCAGTGTTTATAATGCATGAGTCATTGATATCAAACATTTTTAGAGAACCAGCACTTACTATTTACTTTTTAATAGCTGAAACATCCTTCTCACAATCATCATCCCACACATACTTTATGTTGTTCTTAACCCCTTCAACGCTCATGACGGAGCGGTTCCGTCATGAGCGTCGGTTGCGCTGTGCGCATGACGGAACCGCTCCGTCATGGCCCCGCCCGTGCACAGAACCTTCAGCGTGGCGTGGAAATCCGCGCCGCGCTGAAGGGGTTAAGGAGGTTGCATAACCCTCGAGTCTTGTTGGAAACATTCTTAACAAATTTGGAGTAGTACTCAACCAGCCCAAGAAATAAACAGAGCTGATCCTTGTTTTGAGATTAGGGTGCACACTCAATAATTTTTACCTTGGGCTGAATTCCTTTCCCAGATACATGATGACCTACATAATCAACACCCTCTTGTGAAAATGTGCATTTCTCTTCTTTTAGTGTCATCTCGCTTCCCTTGATGATGTCAACAACTGTCCTCACTCTGCTGTCATGTTCTACCAAGGATACCCCAAAAATTAGGATATCATTTTAGAAGAACGTGACCCCTTTGATGTCATTGAACAGATTCTTCATCAACCGCTGGAATACAGCAGATGCTGAAGCTAATCCGAGTGGCATTCGAATATATCGAAATGCTACTTAAGGCGTAACAAATGATGTAAGATGCCTAGAGTCCCTACATTACTCAATCTGATGATACGCCGAAGATACATCAAGAGAGGTAAAATATTTGGCATTGCCCAAGGTTGACAACAATCCATTTATGTTAGGTAACGGTTGCCGATCCCCCCAGATGTTAGAATTGGGATTCCTAAGATCCACACTAAGTCTCATCGACTTGTCAGCCTTACGCACAAGTACGATGGGTGCCAACGATTCAGAACCTTCGATGGGTTCTATTATTCCGGTAGAACACAACTTATCCAGTTCCATTTTCATATCTCCACATAGGCTTAGAGGTACTTCACGCAACTTGTGAGCTACAGCCTTTGCGTTGTGTTGAAAAATTATGTGGTGCTGAAAACCCTTAAGCTTTCTTAGCCATTCACAAAAGACATCGGGGTAACATCAGGCCCATTTCTCAACTCCAATTTGGTTCACTAAGTTGGAGTTAGAAACACTTGCTAAGGGACAAGTCCTAGATGTTTTGTCAACATTATGTTCAGACAGTACCATGTCGGGATGGTTGGGGTCTAATAATCCCAAATTCACCTTGTTCATTCCAACCTAACAAATTACTACCTTGCTTGACGATGTACACAGGTCCTATACCATGTTTACCATCAAATCGCAAATCTGCATCCAATTTTCCCACAAATTCCACACTCTTGCCCCCATAAGCTAATATTTTGGTATGAGATTCATAAACGACAGTGTTCTCGATCTCATCAAAATCTTTTTCGTTCAGCAAAGTAAACAGAGAAACCAAATTTGGCAGGAATTTTATGTCTTTGATGTTCACAAGATGGGGGCTCCCTTTTCCGTAAGATGGACGATATCTCTACCACAGTGCTCTCCTTTTGATCAGTTGAGGACAGCATCAAAAGAGCGCTGTTCTCGTCATCAGAGTCGCCAAAGTCTTCCCCAATCTTCTTGATCGACTACGAAGGAGCAGATCATTGAGTAATATTTGCATCGCACACTCATGCAAAATGGCCTCTCTTTCCACACTTGAAACACGTTTTATTTAATGGCGAGCAACCTATGGCATTGCCCAGATGGGATCTGCTTCCACAGCTGAAAAATGTGTTTTCGTTCTTTTCTATTTTTTCACTCCTGGGTTTGGGAGAATGACCTTCAACATTCTGGTAAAGACTTGGGTTGGTTACTTTAATGGATAACTTAGTGATGGACTTGGGTGCAGATTCCGATCCGTTAAAAAAAATTGCCGTACGACTCGTATCCATATTTTTTTACGTACTAATCGTACAAGTGTTTTCCCACCGGTGAAGTACGATTCGTACGTGAAAAATACATACGAATCGCTTTGGGAAAAGTCTACGAGACGTCCCCGGACAGTTTTATATACAAATCGTAAAACTGAAGTCCGAGCATGCAAGTACGATCCGTACCGCCCTTCCGAAAACACAAGCGCATGGAAAAGGCCCCGTACGGAGTGAACGCCGTACCACTCGTATCCGGGTAAACTTGTGCCCGGGATATGAGTCGTACAGCCCATCCCCCTCCCCCCATATGTCAGCACCGTACCCCCCATGTCCGCACTCTACCCCAGCCCCATACGTGTACGCACCGTACCCCACCACCGTACCCCAGCCCCGTACATGTATGCACCGTACCCCACCACTGTACCCCAGCCCCTTACTTGTATGCACCGTACCCCACCACCGTACCCCAGCCCCGTACTTGGACGCACCGTACCCCAGCGCCGTACCCCATGCCCGGACTTGGACGCACCGGACCCCAGTGCCCTACCCCAGCCCCATTCCCCAGCGCCGTACCCCAGCCCCGTACATGTACGCACCATACCCCACCATGGATCCCCAGCCCCGTACTGGTACGCACCATACCCCACCACCATACCCCAGCCCCGTACTTGGACGCACGTACCCCAGTGCCGTACCCCATGCCCCTACTTGGACGCACTGTACCCCAGCGCAATACCCCAGCCCCATACATGTACGCACCATACCCCAACACCGTACCCCAGTCCCGTACTGGTACGCACCATACCCCACCACCGTACCCCAGCCCCGCACTTGGACGCACCGTACCGCAGCACCGTACCCCATGCCCCTACTTGGACGCACTGTACCCCAGTGCCATACCCCAGCCCCATACATGTACGCACCGTACCCAAACACCCTACCCCAGCACCGTACTTGTACGCACTGTACCCCAATACCGTACCCCAGCCCCGTACTTGGACGTACCGTACCCCACCACCGTACCCCAGCATCGCATATGTATGAACCGTACAACAACATTGCATATGTGAGCACTGTACAACAACATAGCGTATGTACGCACCTTCCATAAGCTAAAACGACTCGTACAGAACCAGGACACTGTAAAACAGCACAAGGAGAGTCAATTCGACTCGCACAACACCACAAAACATGTCTATAGTACAAAAAACATCTAAAAGACTGACCTGGCACATCCAAACAGGCAAGCAGAGGCCCAAACTCACAACCACCTCTTATAACACACCCACCAAAAGTTCAAACCCAGCCACACCCACAAATGGACCAATAAAAAGGGCCCACACTCACAAACCATGAGCCTTTGCAACAGACCCACTGCTGACAGACACCACACACAAACAACTGCACCTACACACTTTAACTTACACACCTTCACACAACCTCCTTCACACATACCCCCTCTACACATTCACACACACACACACACCTACACATTCACACCCACAACCATCCACACCCACACCCCACACCATGCCCACAGACAAGAATCCAAAGTTCACAAGGGAGGAGCTGGACATCCTTGTCAACGAAGTCATCAGAGTCGAGCCACAGCTCTTTGGAACATTTGTCAGACAGACCAGCATAGCCGAAAAATCACGCCTGTGGCAGAGGATCATCGATCGGGCGAATGCTGTTGCACCCATCAGAAGGACGAGGAATGAATGCCAAGCCTGGTGGTACTATCTGCGGAGGGCAGTCAAGCGCAAAATGAACGAGGACTACGCCCAGAGTAACATCACTGGAGGTGGGCTGCCCCGCAGACAGGTACATTACCATCCCTGGGAGGAGAAGGTGATGGCCCTGCTTCCGCTGGTGGGAGTACACGGAGTCGAAGGAGTTGCCGAGCCTGGTAAGTACACAAACAACTTACGTAACATGGGGGTAATGGCATCCACACCCCAACTACAACAAATGCACTCAATTACCCCCAAGCCCTCACCGGACACAACCACACTCAAAAACAACGCTCATGCCACTAACATGTGTATGCCCCATTCACAAAGCAAGGCCATGCCATGTCCCAGCCTACAGAAACCACAAACCCAAGACTGGATGTCCGGGATGCTGGGAGGGTGGGGATCACTAAACATATTGTACAACTCAGAAACAGACACCATTGCCCTCAGCCCATATGGCCCATGTACATACCCATGCACCATGCTCAATGCACAGGACTGGCAAAGTACTGACAAGGTAGCTGACACTTGGCCCTGCTGTAGGCAGCACAAGGCCCTCCTGTGACCACTGCAAACTCTAACACAAACACAACAAGCTCAGATATCTAGGACAGGAACTCACACTCACTGACATGGCAGCATGCTCCATGGGGGGACAGATACATCTCCTGGGAGACCCACTGCCAAATCACACTACACCCACCAGCAGGCACCGTCAATCAATCAACAATCGATCAGGATACTTGTAAGGTGCGCTACTTACCTGTGATGGTCTCAAGGTGCTGAGGGGGGGTTCCACTACTGCTCGAAGAGCCAGGTCTTGAGGAGTCTTCTGAAGGCAAGAAGGTCTTGGGTCAGTCGTACGTGGGTTGGGAGGGTGTTCCAGGTCTTGGCGCCGAAGTAGGAGAAGGATCTGCCGCAGGCGGTTGTACATTGGATGCGGGGGACAGCTGCGAGGGCGAGGCTGCCGGAGCGGAGCTGGTGGGTGGGGTGTAGAAGCTGAGTCTGATGTTCAGGTAGGCTTGTCCGGTATTGTGGAGTGCCTTGTGTGCATGGGTGAGGAGCTTGAAGGTGATCCTCTTGTTGATGTGGAGCCAGTGCAGGTCACTCAGGAGGGGGGTGATGTGGCTGTGGCGGGGGGCGTTGATGATCAGTCGTGCGGAGGCGTTTTGGAAGCGTTGTAGCCGCCGTTGGTGTTTGGATGGGAGTCCTGCGTAGAGTGCATTGCCGTAGTCCAGTCTGCTGCTGACGAGGGCCTGTGTCACTGTTCTACTTGTTTCGGTCGGGATCCACCTGTAGATCCGGCAGAGCGTGCGTAGGGTGTCGTAGCAGGAGGAGGAGACGGCGTTGACCTGCTTGGACATGCAGAGGGAGGATGCAAGGATCAATCCTAGGTTGCGTGCGTGGTGGGTGGGTGTCGGTGCTGTCCCCAGAGCGATCGGCCACCAGGAGTTGTCCCAGGCTGAGGGTGTGGGTCAGAGGATGAGGACCTCCACCTTGTCCAAGTTCAGTTTCAGATGGCCGCTCCTCATCCTGTCGGCGATGGCCCTCAGACCCTCGTGGATGTTTGTTTTGGCAGTGTGAGGGTGCTTGGTGAGGGAGAGGATGAGCTGGGTGTCGTCGGCGTAGGAGATGTTTTTGAGGTTGTGGTGGCGGGCCACTTGTGTGAGGGGGGCCATGTGGATGTTAAACAGCGTCGGGCTGAGGGATGATCACTCACCCCTTACACAAGCACACACCCCGGGGCAGCCAATGGAGTTACCCACTCTCACAATGGACATGTGACACAACACGATCAAGCCACAGCCAAAGAGGCATCAAAGCCCAAATTTGAAATGTCTAACACCCTGGAGAACATTTCAATCAGTCCTCTGCAACATACCCATCCACAAGTGAACATTGATGTGAATACTAGGCACATACAACTACCTGGAGGAACTGTGGCAACTAGAATATGTATGAAACATGGATGTCGCATTAAACAGTATTAACATTGTCTCTCTCTTACACACAGGGCAACATCATGGATCTCCCCCCAACAATGGGGGGGAAGTACCACAGTCCCAGGCTTGGGAGGAACCTGATCCCACCGGCAGCGACACCTCACAACACTCCGCGGATGACCCCAACCCACCTGGACCCTCTGGTGTCCAAGCCCCTGCAGCACCTGCTTCAGGTACATCTATGCCAACCACCACCCCCATTACTGCCACATCCCAGGAGACACCCAGGAGCCCTGCCCACATTGAACAACTGAGCCAGTCTGACCTGGACAGACAAGGTTCACCGGGCACCCAGGAGGAGGCAGCCAACACCGACACTGCCATCCCTCAGGGGTCCCGTAGACCCGATGTGCCCACAACGGCAGGCCAGGCTCATGTGGGCAGGGGTGGTGGGAGTGGAGGCAGGCGGAGGCGAGAACATGACCAGACAGCTGAAGGGACCGGTATGTCACACATACACAACATCATGGAGGCATACCAGCGTGACACCAGGGCCATCAGTCAGGTAGTGGCGACCGTCACAGACATTAAGAATCAGCAGGCCGAGCAACACGCCAGTCAACAACAACACCAAGGACGGATGGAGGCAAGACTGGCTGAGCTCCTGGCGATGCAAAGGGACTTAAGCCATTCACTCCGTCGGATCGCCGACAACATAGGCAGCCCTCCCTGTGACACCAGGCGCAGACCAGCATCAGCCACAGGGAGGGAGGAGGAGGAGGAGGATTCGTCCGATGGAGCGTCCCAAGCATCGTCAAGGCCTGCATCTGAGGGTCCCCGGAGGAAGGTGGGTCGTCCACGGAAAAGACCGTGACAGGCAGCGGACCATCCACATCTCCCAGGTCACCTGGCCTGGCACCTGGCCTTCATGCGCAACAGCAGCACATCATTCACTGACCAATGATGACCAGCACTGTGGTCTGGACTCTGATGGCTTCAAATGCCAAGGATCCCATCTCCCCCTGTGAACTTTGGATTCTATGCACCGGTAGAGCACCTTATTTTTTCTAGCAAAACGCGCACCCTACCGAGAATAAAACTATTTATTTGTCATGAGATGTTGCAGTCATTTTGCATTAGTCCACAACATACGTGTGGGTAAATGTCAAACTATGCCTGAGTGTTGAACTAACTCCAGCCATCCATTCCCTGGGATCTGAGTCCGGTACAGGACACACATGGGTCACAATGTATCATCCGATACAACCTGGGAGTCCAAGACTCACCCGTGATGGCCTCAAGCTGCTGAGGGGGGGCTTGAAATACTGTGCAGACACACCAATCAGGAAGAGGATGATGAAGGCCTAGAGGTCATGGCTCATGTGGAGGTTCCCGGGGAGGGAGTCCCAGGTATGTTTGTCCAGGTGGGAGAACCATCCCCTTCATGCTGGAGTGCTGTGGATGTGAAGAATGGTGGCCAGGCCAAGTTCGGATGCATAGAGTTGGGCCAACGGGGTCTTGGATGACAGACGTACAAGGTTGATTTTGGGGTCTGGGGTTGTTGACTGCCTCCTGAGTGTGTGTGAGGAGTGTGAAGGTCATCCTGCAGCACACAGTGAACCCTTGCAGCTATCTCAGGTGGGCTGTGATGTTGATGGGGTGCGGGATGTTGAAGTTGAGTTGTGCAGATGCACCCTGGATGTGGACAAGTTTCCCGTGAGTTTGAATGTACTTGCTCCGTAGAGGGCTGCTTATTCTTAAGCGTAGTGTCTGACAATAATTTTAATATTACCCGTTTTCTATTTGTTTTATGTTTATTTTGCTTATTATTCCCTGATTTTAATTTGCCCTCTTACCTGCACGGTAAATTGGCCCCCCACCGCTGCTTAGCGGGTCATTCCCAGCGCGTTAGGCGCCCGTAATTGTACTTTAGGTGCCATCTTGGATAGGGGAGGCTGGTAGTTACTCTCGCGTCGCAGCGCTCCAGCTCGCAGGTGGTCCCTGATTAGAGGCAATCACCGAGGAAGCCTTTAAAAGGTGCCCTCTCAGGTCTGACAAGCTTTCTAAGGCTGCTTATTCTTAAGCGTAGTGTCTGACAATAATTTTAATATTACCCGTTTTCTATTTGTTTTATGTTTATTTTGCTTATTTTTCCCTGATTTTAATTTGTCCTCTTACCTGCACGGTAAATTGGCCCCCCACCGCTGCTTAGCGGGTCATTCCCAGCGCGTTAGGCGCCCGTAATTGTACTTTAGGCGCCATCTTGGATAGGGGAGGCTGGTAGTTACTCTCGCGTCGCAGCGCTCCAGCTCGCAGGTGGTCCCTGATTAGAGGCAATCACCGAGGAAGCCTTTAAAAGGTGCCCTCTCAGGTCTGACAAGCTCTCTAAGGCTGCTTATTCTTAAGCGTAGTGTCTGACAATAATTTTAATATTACCCGTTTTCTATTTGTTTTATGTTTATTTTGCTTATTTTTCCCTGATTTTAATTTGCCCTCTTACCTGCACGGTAAATTGGCCCCCCACCGCTGCTTAGCGGGTCATTCCCAGCGCGTTAGGCGCCCGTAATTGTACTTTAGGCGCCATCTTGGATAGGGGAGGCTGGTAGTTACTCTTGCGTCGCAGCGCTCCAGCTCGCAGGTGGTCCCTGATTAGAGCCCTATATATCCTCGCCATGCTGACGCGCAGCGTGGTCGCGCAGCGTGTTCGCCGCTCTCCCGCCAGAGTCACGCCAGAGTCCAGCCCGTCTGCGCCAAGGACGGGTTGGATGGCGCAAGGATAGATTACATCGTTCGGGAGAATCCGAGGTTAGTATATACGAGGCTGGATTTCACTGTTTTAAAACCGCCCAAACTCCCTTGCCATCGCGGGTATGTTCCAGAGGGATTTTCAACTTCTCCCACCTGCCTCTGCTTCGGCTCCCCTGTCCAGGGATCGACCTCATCAGTTGTTGTTCCAAGGCCTAAACCCGATTCTAAGGTGAGGAGCAACACGGGCTTTCTTGTAAATGCGAGGTCCTTAATTAAAAATAACCTAGCCTTTAAGGATTTCGTTTTGACTAGAGTCCCGGACTGGGTCTTTATAACTGAAACCTGGGCTAGGGATTCCTCAGGTCCCGATCTGGTGGAGGCTGTCCCGGATGGCTATAATTTAGTGAGAATGGATAGAGTGGGTCGGATGGGGGGAGGGATTGGCATCCTACACAGGGACCATTTGTCCTGCCATATTAGTCCGTTAGACGATTTCCAGGAGTCCTTTCCGGCTCTCCAATTCTCTATTAATGGTGCATACGGAGTGCCGTTTAAGGGCCTTCTCATCTACAGACCCCCTGGGACTAAAACTGACTTCTGTAGTCAAATGCTTAAGATCCTAGAGTCACATTTTGGCTGTGACCATTTCACTGTTTTGGGGGATGTAAACTTCCATTTGGAGAAGGTGGATTCGTCTGAAACCCAATCTCTTTTGGACACCTTTTCTGGGTGTGGGCTGATACAGTTAGTCAGAGGACCCACCCACACGGCTGGCCATACGCTCGATGGGGTATTCTCCAACGACACTCGGTTGGTCGTTGAATCGCCTTTTCCCCTCTCATGGTCCGACCACTATGTGATTCCCTTGGTCTTAACGACCTCCTTGCCAAGCAATAGGGGCAATAAGCCTAGTAAATTTGAACTGAGACGTAACTTAAAAAATCTTACTAATAACCTACTCGCTCCTAAACTTACAGGGCTATTGATTACCCCTGGGGAGGACGTAACTTCGGCAGAGGAGAGGTTGGAGAATGGTGTTACAACAGCCTTGGATGAACTTGCACCGGCCACCCTGTGTTATTCTGCTAGAAGAACTCCCTCGGCCCCCTGGTTCTCTGAATCATTAAGACTGCTTAGGCAGGGATTACGGAGACAGGAACGTCGTTGGCGGTCTAGTGGGGCCTTGTGCGAGAGGGACAAACATAAAATTCTTTTGAAGACTTACAAGAAGGAGGTAATCAAAACCAAACAGGAATATTTCACTTCTCTTACCGCCTCCCTTTCTTCACCCAAAGACCTCTTCAAAATCGTGGACACGCTCATTTCATTAAAGATGCCAGATCCCGTGGTTAGCTCACAACAGCTATTTAATGATATTGCACAATTCTTTAACACCAAGATTGTGGACATTCATTCAGCATTGGAGCTACAAAAGGCGACCCTATCTACTTCCACAGTTTCTCCTATTATCTTGTTACCTCTATCTGAGGAGGTGTCCCATGGAAGTCTGTCCAGTTTTCCTTCCCTTTCCCTACTGGATCTGGAAGCTCTCCTGGCCAAGGTTAGGTCGGGGTCCCCTTTAGACCCCTGCCCTCTTAAACTTCTTAAACAGTGCAAGGACTGTCTTCTCCCACCCCTATTGGGTGTGATGAACGGGGCAATGAAGGAAGGGACCTTCCCCCCTCAGTGGAAGAAAGCGGTGGTCAAACCTCTTTTAAAAAAATCCACACTTGACCCGGGTGTGCTTAAAAACTTTCGCCCCATTTCATTGCTCCCAGCTCCCGCCAAGACGCTGGAAATTCATCTAAATAAGCATCTTGTCGACTTTCTGGAAACCCATGATAGGTTAGATCATTCGCAGCACGGATTCAGGAGAGAACACAGCACCGAATCTGCCCTTACCATCGTGCTTGACACCATCCGCACCAGGGTTGACAAGGGACTGACCACTCTCCTCATCCTTTTGGATCTCTCGGCTGCGTTCGATACCCTGTCTCCCTCAGTTCTAACATCAAGGCTGAGAGAGATAGGGGTGGAAGGAACGGCATTTAGTTTGCTGGCATCCTTCCTGAATCAGAGGGAACAGAGAGTAAAGCTGGGGGAGTTTTTGTCTCCATCCCTCCCTGTGCATTGTGGGGTCCCTCAGGGGTCGGCATTAAGTCCGACCCTTTTTAACATCTATGTTACCCCACTTGCCAGGCTTATTAGATCTTTTGGGATGGAGGTAATCTCTTATGCCGACGATACACAGATTCTGCTGTCTTTTACCCAACCTGCTATCTTGGCCGCCTCTAATTTTAAAAACTGGTTGAAGGCAGTCGCTCAATGGATGGTCTGTAATTCATTGAAGCTCAATGGAGAAAAGACAGAGATTCTGGTGTTCGGGGGAAAGGAGGATTTTTGGTCGGCTGATTGGTGGCCTCCCACTATGGGGGTGTGCCCTTCACCGACTACTCTGGCCAAAAACCTAGGTGTCCTGATTGATCCCCTCCTGAGGATGGATCAACAGGTAAAGAGGACCATCTCCACCTGCTGGGGCCTCATAAACATCTTACGGAGGATCAGGCACTATTTGTCCTTCCAGGCCAGGAAACACATTGTCCTGGCACTGATAGGTTCCAGACTCGATTACTGTAATGCTCTTTATCTAGGCATTAATAATGGTCTGGTAACCCGTCTCCAAATGGTGCAGAATGCCGCCGCTAGACTGGTTTTGGACCTGCCCAAACGGGCCTCAGCTCATTCGGCAAGAAGGACTCTACACTGGCTTCCAATGGAGGCCAGGATATCCTTCAAGTCCCTGACCCTGATTTATAGAGCCCTGGCTACTAATCGGTCCGGAGGCGTGAGGGATCTGCTGGTTCCCTACACACCCTCTAGAACTCTCCGGTCGTCCAACATGTGCTTGCTTCTAGTTCCCAGGATACGTAAAGCTAACTGGGGAGGTAGAGCCTTTTCAACTCTTGCTCCTAGGCTCTGGAACACCCTGCCCTTGGAGATAAAATCTCTTCCCTCGGCTCTGGCTTTTAGGAAGGCTCTTAAGACATGGCTTTTCGCCAAGGCCTACGCTTAGACATGATCTGCCTTACTTTTTGAACTGTTTTTTTGTTAGGCGCCTTGATGCCTTCGGGTTAAGTCGCGCGTTTACAAGTTTCCTTTCATTCATTCATTCATTCAGGGCGGGGCAGTAGTTGACATGGCTGGGGTCGTGGACCTGGGGGATGGTCTGTCTTTCCTTGGAGTGGATTTATCTGAGGATCATATGCATCATGCAGAGGGTGTTGCAGCATGAGGTACAGATGCTGGTGATTTGCATGGCAAATGTGAGTGACAAATCCATGATGCACACCATCTTGCGTGCGTGGCCACTGTGTGCTTGGGTAGGGCCCCTGCGGGTGGGACACAAGGAGTTGAGCCAGCTGTAAGGGGACAATCCTCAGATGCTTACCTCAGTCCTGTACAAGTCCAGCCTCATGTGGCTGATGTTCAGCCATTCATCCACGGACCTCATGCCTTCTTTAATGTTGGAACTGGCAATGGCTGCGTCTTTGGTGAGGGTGAGGAGCACCTGGGTGTCAATGGCATACGACATGATGATGAGGTTGTGATGGTGGAGAGGGGGTTCCTGGACACATTGAAGATTGACAAGCTGAGAGATGATCCCTGGGCCATGTGCCAGATGACGCCACTATACTACATGCTGAAGGCTTGAGTCCCACTCCCATGGCCTTGCTGGTGGACGGAGCCGGTGTGGAGCAGGAGGGACATGATCTGGTTGGCGTGACAGGGCCTGGAAGGTAGGGCAGCGCTGTGTAGGCAGTTGGAGTCGCACACTCAGCATGCAAAGGTGTCGTGTGTGCGCTTAGGGTATGCCTGAGAGCAGGCGGTTGAATTTCGGATAGACATTGCTTGGAGGGTGGCTACAACATCAGACTGTAGTGTGATGTGGGTCATGCAAGGACATGAGGGTCGTGCAATGTGCACGTTGCATGTGCTGACGGTCCTGCCTTTGGCACCGCGTGGCCGCAACAGTGGCACAGACAAGATGATGACAGCCAAATGAATGGGTGGAGGGAGGCAGGGAGGAGCATCTTTGAGGCGTGTGTGTTGCCGAATCCTGCTACTTTGTGGGCCCTTGCTGCAGGGGCCGCAGCAGCAGGCGGCATGTCCTGGAAACTATGCCAAAAGTAGCACACAAAGACAAGGATGTCAGAAAGGACTGCAACAGGCGTATGTAAAGGAAGGAGTGTCCAGTTACCCATGGCACACCCAGAGAAAATGGATGCACAATCACCAAAGATGACTGACACAGGATCAGGAAATAGAAGGCCGAGCCGCGCACAGGAGACACCCCCTCAGCAGGCGTTGACGGCCCGTCGTGGGGACCAACATGCCCAAATACATACACAACCATGGACGTCATGCACAATCGAGATTCTAACCCATGAAGAACTGCATGCATGTAGCCAAACTACACATAGACTCATATGCACAGTCTTTGACAACTATGCCAGAGATGCCGCATGCAAAGTGGCAAGAGACCTGCATTGACAGAGATGAGGCACCTTGGAGGGTGAGGAACCCCTTTATTACTCAGGCTCACACTAAGGGAAATGCATCAATATGAACAGACACACAGGTCATTTGGCTGAACATGTGAGACCTACACTGGACACCCCCTTCACAACACAGATGTAGTAAATCCAAATGGCCTGGCACACAAGTTAAGGGGATGAGCCAAACACCACCTGATCCACACGGAGAGGCTACAATTCCCCATTGAGCCTCTTATGGGGATGTCCCACACCATGTCCACCCGTAGCATCCCGTATGTTTCTGAGGGAAGTTTTACACACATTGATGCCTTCATCAGAATCCACAAACCATTACAGATGACTGTCACAAAGGTTGACTATCAATTAATGGGAGTCATGCTACATGTCATGTGCCCCATGGTGAGTCGACATGTATGCATGGTAACCCAACATGCCCAGGTGCAGTCCCCACACATTTCAAACACATAACACCCCCAAAATGCCTTGCTGCAATCCTCACCCAAAATGACTTTTCCCCATGTCCGTGCATGGAACGCTGATTCAGCACACGTTGCAATAGTCATGAGCAATAGCAGGAGGCCAACGATGACACAACCTGACAACATGCGCAAGAACCTGTGGATGACAGACACACAAGAAGTCAGCTACAAGATTGTTATCCGCATACATGGTCATTTACTCTAAAGGAATAATGTTGTCACCATGCGATTTGAAAATTTAGTGTCTCAGCTAAAAGGAGTGGAATGACATCATCACTCGAGTGACACATCAGAACACACATCTAAGTCACTTAGCATACAGTCAGCTGGGCACACACATTGCAACACATGCCACACAAGGCTCCAAGCATGCACACTCAGACCCAGTGACACACCATTATTAGAAGAAGTTGCGTATGAGCTGACTCCGGATATCCTCCTCCTCCTCCTCCTCCTCACTTGCCTCATGACCAAGCCCTTCATCCTCCACGGGTGTATGTTCCTGCTCATGCTGCTCCAGGATGAGTGGCACTGCCTTCTCCAGTGCCATGTTGTGTAGCATGCAGCACACGAGGAAGATTTTGCAGACCTTTGCCAGTGCATATGGGAGGGACCCGCCTGTCTTGGGAAGGCACTTCAGGAGGCCAAACGTCCTCTAAATCACTCGCCTGGTCTGCCCGTTTGCATTGTTGTAACGGTGATCTGCAGCTGATCTTGGGTTGCGGAGAGGCGTCATCAGCCATGGCATGTTGGGATAGCCAGAGTCCCCTAAATGGAAACATCATGTAAATAAGTGGGTCAGGAGATGCCGTAAGATACAAAGATACTGCAAAATACAGGACAAACAGAGTATACCCACCAACAAGATATGCTCGTTCGTTGTGCAGCCGTAGCATCATTTGTGGCACCCTGCTACGCCTCATGATGTAGGCATCGTGTGCTGACCCTGGAAAACGTGCACAGACATGGGAAATCAGCATGTTAGCCAGACACACCACAAGGGCATTTATAGAGTGGTAATGTTTACGGTTGCGATAGGCGACCTCCTGTGCCTGTGGTGGTACCAAAGCCACATGTGTCCCATCAATGGACCCAATGACATGGGGCATCCCTCCCAGGGCATAGAAATCACCCTTGACACCTGTCAACTCCTCAGGAGTCGGAAAATGGATGAATTCATCCAGGTGCACCAACATGGCTGCCAAAACATCATGCAGGACATGGCTGAACATCGTCTGTGACATGTCACCAACATCAGCTATGGTGAATTGAAACGTACCTGTGGCAAAAAAATTTAGGGCTGCCATCACCTTCATCTTGGGGGTCAGCGCAGTACGATACCTGCGTTGTGGTTGGAGGTGTGGTGCCAGCTTGGAGGTCCAGTTCTCAATCAACTGTTGGGTGAATCTGTAACGGCGTATGCAGTCACGTTCCCTCATGGCACCCAAGTCTGGCATTGGTCTGGGGACAGGCGGTGCCCTGCAGAAAATTGGAATGAATAACGAACAGTGAGAACATAACAACATCAATGTCAATGAACTGAGCACATGCTCAACTGCTAATACACATCTGCTAAATACAGAGTGTAAGCATGTGAAACGCACCGTACACACGCTCTGAGGGCGTGTGTACGGTCCGTATCACTAGAGTTGTGTGGCCGTAGGAGTACGCGTGGTACGGACCGTACAAGTACGGTCCGTATCACTATAGTAGTGGTGCTGTAGGAGCATGCGTGATATGGACCGTACACATGTACGTGTACTACCAGTGCCTACACATACGTGTATGCACTGGTAGTACACGTACGTGTATGCACTGGTAGTACACGTACCCATACGTGTACTACCAGTGCCTACACATACGTGTACTACCAGTGCCTACACGTATGTGTACTACCAGTGCCTACATGTACGTGTACGCACTGGTAGTACACGTACCCGTACATGTACTACCAGTGCCTACACGTATGTGTACGCACTGGTAGTACACGTACCCGTATGTGTACTACCAGTGCCTACACGTACGTGTATGCACTGGTAGTACACGTATGTGTAGGCACTGGTAGTACACGTATGTTGTAGGCACTGGTAGTACACGTATGTGTAGGCACTGGTAGTACACGTACGGGTAGGCACTGGTAGTACAAGTACGGGTACGTGTACTACCAGTGCGTACACGTACGTGTAGGCACTGGTAGTACACGTACGTGTAGGCACTGGTAGTACACGTACGGGTATGTGTACTACCAGTGCGTACACGTACGTGTAGGCACTGGTAGTACACATACGGGTAGGCACTGGTAGTACACGTAGGGGTACGTGTACTACCAGTGCGTACACGTATGTGTACTACCAGTGCATATACATACGTGTAGGCACTGGTAGTACATGTGTATATTGAACTGAGAGCGACCCCTCATGTAATGAAGGGAAAGGGGTACCAATTACAAATATCAACAAGGCAATCCCAATGCGACTACACAATGGTACATTCCTATTACACAGTATCACACACATATGATTAAATTCCAAAGTTATATCACATTTATTAAAAAAGGTTTACATATATCACAATAAAGTCACTCCTCAGTTATTACAATGCATTTTTAAAAAAACACTTCATTTAAACATTTATGCAATACATTTACAAATAAAAATTACAAAACACAAACTGTTATGAGCCCGCATAACAGAAAACAAAAACAGACAATAAACTTTGTCATTAGTGGCACATCCTAAATTATTGTGATATATGTAAACCTTTTTTAATAAATGTGATATAACTTTGGAATTTAATCATATGTGTGTGATACTGTGTAATAGGAATGTACCATTGTGTAGTCGCATTGGGATTGCCTTGTTGATACTGGTAGTACATGTACAGGTAGGCACTGGTAGTACACGTACGGGTACGTGTACTACCAGTGCGTACACGTATGTGTAGGCACTGGTAGTACACGTACGTGTAGGCACTGGTAGTACACGTACGTGTAGGCACTGGTAGTACACGTACGGGTAGGCACTGGTAGTACACATACGGGTACGTGTACTACCAGTGCGTACACGTATGTGTAGGCACTGGTAGTACACATACGTGTAGGCACTGGTAGTACACGTACGTGTAGGCCCTGGTAGTACACGTACCGGTATGTGTACTACCAGTGCGTACAAGTACGTGTACTACCAGTGCGTACATGTACGTGTAGGCACTGGTAGTACACATACGTGTAGGCACTGGTAGTACACATACGTGTAGGCACTGGTAATACACGTACGGGTACGTGCTACACATAGTACACGTACGGGTACGTGTACTACCAGTGCGTACACGTATGTGTACTACTAGTGCGTACATGTACGTGTAGGCACTGGTAGTACACGTACGTGTAGGCACTGGTAGTACACATACGTGTAGGCACTGGTAGTACACGTACGTGTAGGCACTGGTAGTACACGCACGGGTAGGCACTGGTAGTAAACATACGGGTACGTGTACTACCAGTGCATACACGTACGTGTCAAACGCACTGTGCAACTGGTGCAATAGGAGTACATGTGAAACGCACCGTACCTGTGTGTGGATTAGAAAATTACATAGGGGACACATAAGGGACAAGTATTAGGCACTAAATGCATGCTAGTTGTCATGGATACAGGGTTTTCAGTTCAAATTTTCCCATCAGGTGTCCTGGAAAAGTCAGTTGGCCACAAAATACAATGTTGCAAAGTGGTTGTTGACTTGACATGATGCTCAAAATTTGAACGATGCAAATGCTGTCACTGGTGTATGTGGAAAGGGATTGGAGTAAACGTAAGATGCGAATGAATCTGACCAATCACTATGTACTCCTCCAAATGAATGCCCCTCAGCAAGACAGATATAAGTCAGCCAGAACCCATGAGAGGGCACTTGCCTGCACAAATTTCCTGTTGACAACACTGCTGCTGTCGGTGCTTCCTCTGTCACCATGTCAAGGTCTGTGGAGAGGGCCCAGCCATTCACCCAGGAGGAGAATGAGGCATTGCTGGATATCATCCTTCCACAGTACACCAGCCTGTATGGGAGACCAGGGAGCAGGTGAGTGCTGACTCCACTACCTTTGACTGTGCACCTTTTTGTGACTGTCACTTCTGGCATTGTGTCCAGGTGTGACAGACATGCAATGTTGTTTAGAGTGGGTCCCGGGGGGGGAATGGCTTATGTCTCCCATGCAGAGCATGATGTAGTTCATGTGTGCACTCCTCACTTGCATTGTGCTTACTGTGACATTCACTGCATAGTGCATGACACATTCAGCCTGGCTAATCCTTTGTTGCATTTTTTGTCTATAGTCCTGAGGTGATTCAGTGGTCCCCCCGGTGTGACAGGTGACTGTACCCACAGATGTGTGTGAGTTGAGTGGAGCTGTGGTGAGAGTGTCCAAGTGATATGTACGCCCCCTGGACATTGATGTGTGTGAATGTTCCTTGTCATGTGGGTGAGTGTCTATGTGAAGTGTTGCACCACAGCTGCATGGAGGAGGCAACAGCTCTACCCATCTGATGTGAGAAGTAAGCCGTGCTGTGTGCCTGACTTGCTGAGCTCGCCCCACACCTGTGACACCCCACAGGCAAGTGGCACATGTGCAGAGTGAGCTTTGTATCCGCTGTTGCCAATGGCAGGTGATTGATCTGTGCCTGTGTGTGTCTGTGTACTCTGCTGAGGTTGCGTCAGTGGCCTGGGGCATGTAACTGCTTGGAGGTGCTGTCCATCAGCCTGGTGTTGCTTGTGATGCACAGTGTGTGCCATGATCAATGAGTGTGTCGCACCCCTCATGCCACCTGTATACGTTAAATGCCATGTAGTGCATTGGGGCTTCCACAGAGGCCAATGTCCATATGACAAAGATGCTATTCCTTGGCAGCATCCTATGCTCTGTTCAACATATCAAAGATGTTCAAATGTGTGTCTCTCTGACATGGAGCAGGTGTAGTGATGTTGTCTCACTTTATCATCCTCACAGGTAACTGCCTACGTGAAGGGGGAGATCTGGAAGCGGACCGTCAGGGCCGTGAGATCGGTGGAGGGTCGCAGTCAGCGCCTAGCCCAAGTCAGAAAACGGTGGCAGGACATCCGGGTCCTGCTGGGGGACTCACCTCCATGCCCCCACGGTGGGTGCCGACGCCTGACCCACCAGATGAAGCGTGTCCTGGTGGTGGTCTTCCCTGACATGGATAGGCGGTTACAGGAGAGAAAGCAGCAAGGAGGGGGTTGGTACATGTGTGTTTGTTGTGTGTCACCAGCTTTTGGAAGTGCTCAGTCGCCGGAAACACTGCCAGGGTTAATATGTGCAATGCATATCCTGTTACCCCCAGTCAACCGGTGCTGTTCTTCCTCCCGTCCCCTCCTTGACATGTGTTTCCTGGTCTGTGTGTAATCATTATTGAATCACAAGAAAACTCCACAAGATGTGTGGAGGGGGGAACTAGAGGCGTGGGGTTCTAGGAGCAGCAGCCTCCAATATTAAATGTTCATCACAAAAGAGCTGCTCCCAGTGTGATAACCCAAAACGAGCTACAAGAACGTCGTGAGTGTGGGCATCTCACAAAAAGATACGGACTGGTCTCACACACCACCTGGTGTCATGCTTCATCATTGACCAGTCCTCGCCCTCCAAAACCTTCGTTTGATGGAGGACGGGCATACACTTGACGACAAGGATGCACTTCTAAGTGATGGAGTGGGGGCCCGTGACTATGTGAGTGAAATTAAGATTAAAAATCATTATAGTAGTCAGTAGCAATTCTTTAATGTGAAGTGAAAACTATATGATATTAAAATAAGAGTGACGGTGATTGGGATATTTATTGTTCCCAACCGTCTAGTGAATGATCTCGTGGATGGTCGACATGTTTCTGCCTGGGTGGCCCCGAAGGGTCCACGGCATTCATCAGGACCTAAATAGAATAATAATGGGCTCCGTTCTTACCACAATTTGGTAATGTGTCACCACTGCGGGAGTGTGGTATAGGTCACACTTCACCGTCTATGGGATGCTTCCAATAGTGAAGCCTGAAACAAAGTTTTAATAAGAGACAATGTAACTCGCTGGGTCAGTTGTACCTGTAAAAAGGAAAAAAGACAAAACAATGCATGCATTGGGTGTCGTGCGTGACACAGGTGTGTGCGTGACTCAGTGGCACTCTATTTGTGGACACTAGTGCGAAAATTATGGTGGTAGACAATGCTGCCACCAGGCTTACCCTAATAATATGGACAAGTAGCCTCATGGGAGAAGAGGCGGAGAAGAGAACCACAACTGTGTTTCCTCTGTAAGAGAAAACATTTCAGAAAAAAGCGTTATGTTAAAAGGCGATTAGTCGTCATGTATAGCCAGCCTCAAAAGGCGAGTAAAGTTACTTCCACATTCCACATACTCATGCTGTCTTACTCGCGCTGCCACCACACACTTCAGGCATACTCTTACTGTTACTCGCGATCAGCGCGTCCTGCCACCTATGCGTCCGCTCATGGTTCTCCCGGATGTGCAAATGTCAGGGAGCGGGCGGGGTTTATAACGGCTGACATCCCCGTGTCTAATTGAAGCAATTAGCAAGAATTGATTTCACGTGGGTAATTCCCGGTGTCCCCGGCCGCCGCTGCCTGGAACGTGAATGTCGGAATGGGGCGTGTGAAGGCCTCAAGAGACGCCCGTGATTCGAGGAGAGGGTTGGGTCCTGCCGGCCAATGGTTGGGGTCGAGAGGATCGTGCAGGCGATGATGCGCCGATGGAGAGGTGCTCTAATAGGTTGTACTGTGAAGGGAATTCAAAGGCCCGCTCTGATTGGAGGAGCTAAGGCAGGGGGCGTGGCCGAATGGGAAAACGCGATGTAGCCACAGAATTCGTTGGCATGGGGACGTACAAAGGATAATTTCTCGAATGGTGGTGGCGCGATCTTCCTGAAGATAGAGTCGCAGTGGAGGTGGCTCTGTGCAGTGGATGTGATGATTATTGTGAGGGTCTCATGCTGGGCAAGTGCGAAGCAGATTGTAAACCACGTACTAGAGAGATTACTGTACTTCATGCAGGGTCAAAGTGGCAAACATGACTCCTGAGTCCATAGAAATGGTCATACAAAGAAGCGGTCATACACAGAAGCGACCTCGCGTCAAGTGAACTTCTATGGTTTTTTAAGATCACTTACCAACAAAAAAGGGGACACTGTCCCAAAGCAGGGTCAAGAAAGATACCCAAAAGAGCCTAACAGTACAAAGAAAAAAAGAATCATAAAAAGAAGAAGTCCTAAGTAGGGTGGGCCCATAAAATGAGGGAAGGAACATGTCTTGCCTCTTGTTGCCCTCACACACCCCGAGAGGTGTCATGCTTCATCATCGGGCATGTGCTCCTCGTTGGGCCGGCGCTGCAATTCCCAACGGGTCCCCCGAAGGGTCACTTTATCGGAGATCTTTTGAGGCATGCCGGATGGTGCATGAGGGTGTGCGGGGTGGGTCCTATGTAGGGGTAACAAAAATTATTACGTGCAAAGTGAGTTAAAACTGGCAAGGGGTAACCTTCTAGAGGTTAAAATGATTGAATGACCCTCTTGGCAGTATAAAAACTCTAAATAAGAGTATCATCCCAAATGGCATCATATGCCTAAGTATCAAAAAACGGCCAACATGTTTCGCGCCTCTGTCGCCGCTAAGGTCATTGGCGCTTCTTCAGGACCAGGATATAGGAAAAATAGTGAAGTGCACGTGATATTAAAAAAATCAAAGATAAATACCCAGAATGCATTTCAGGGCGGGCCTTTGTGCTGCTCCTGATCAATACCTAGGACAAAGAAATGAAATAAATGATAAACAGAATACATAGGACGAGCATTAGACTTGCTTAATGCAACGTAGTGTGCCACAATCGTGTGCACAACCTGCCAATGTCAAAAGAAAAGAGGAAATAAAGAGACACAATAAGGAATAGGGAACTACCTCTTTACACTCCACCCCAGCAGAGGTATAGTGGCGGATCTACTAATAATAAAAGTTATATTATAGAAAGGTGTAGGACACTCCTATAGGTAAAACTACTACACAACCACGTGTGAGGACACCCTGTACTTACTATAAATCAGAAGGATCAGGGTCCAGCGTGTGACACGTGATGGTAGAAATCCAGCAAAGTGTTCTTGCCTCCCGTAAAAACGAGAGGAGCTCCAATGGTGATAAATATTAAACGCCCGCACCTTTTCGGGCTAATAATACAAAACATGGACATTGCCAAAATGAACGCAAGTTAAGGACTGGAAACAATCATTACAAAATATACAGGAAAAGTCCCATTTCCTGCCACCCAATATCTGTAAAAATGCTCACTTTTAACAAGACAGCTGACAAGGCCATACCGTCCGCCGTGTCCAACTGCCAGGCCAGGACTGAACTCGAGGCAGCGGGACGGCGGCTTAAAAAATGCTGATAGGTGCCAGAGACAATCCTCCATCAAGGGCGTGCCAAAGGATACAATACAAACGCGCATGCGTGCAAGAAATGGCCGCAAATGCGCAAGCGCCAACAAGGGACAACTGATCCCCAGCGCATGGGCGTCCCGTTTAGAGGTGGAGCCTCATAGAGTGAAACAGAGCCAAAGCCCAGATTGGCGTTCACAGTCTACAAAGGGATGACATGTTCTGTTGTGAAGACGAGATCGCTGATCTTCGTCAAGAAATCCCGCTGTAACCATCTACACTACAACTACCAATGTCAAGCAACAGAAGCAGCGCATGTGTGACTGTAGAATCACAAAAGAGGTGAGATGCCTCTGTCAGCACGTATATACTGCAATAAGCCTGTGTCAACACCTATATAATGCATTAAAAATTACTATGTTCTAATGTACAAACAGACAGAGGGTAGGAAATAAGGGACAGAGGACAGAGGGGCCGCCACCACCTTCGATCCAAGCACAGGGGGAGACAGAGGAAAGAGGAGGTGAATCACCCTGGTATATGTCCCTAAAGAAACTTCCATGATGGATATGTTCAGGTCTCATGAAAAGGAGAGAAAGAAAGAAAATGAGGAATAGAAGGGATAGGAAAGACTAAGGGTCCCTCGGCTGAGCCGCCGTGCTACTACTATATCAAAAACAGGAGAAAGGGGACCAGAGAGCTGATTAATGGTCCAGTGTCCATGCTCCCAAAATTACATACCAACAAAAAAGGGGACACTGTTCCAAAGCAGGGTCAAGAAAGATACCCAAAAGAGCCTAACAGTACAAAGAAAAAAAGAATCATAAAAAGAAGAAGTCCTAAGTAGGGTGGGCCCATAAAATGAGGGAAGGAACATGTCTTGCCTCTTGTTGCCCTCACACACCCCGAGAGGTGTCATGCTTCATCATCGGGCATGTGCTCCTCGTTGGGCCGGCGCTGCAATTCCCAACGGGTCCCCCGAAGGGTCACTTTATCGGAGATCTTTTGAGGCATGCCGGATGGTGCATGAGGGTGTGCGGGGTGGGTCCTATGTAGGGGTAACAAAAATTATTACGTGCAAAGTGAGTTAAAACTGGCAAGGGGTAACCTTCTAGAGGTTAAAATGATTGAATGACCCTCTTGGCAGTATAAAAACTCTAAATAAGAGTATCATCCCAAATGGCATCATATGCCTAAGTATCAAAAAACGGCCAACATGTTTCGCGCCTCTGTCGCCGCTAAGGTCATTGGCGCTTCTTCAGGACCAGGATATAGGAAAAATAGTGAAGTGCACGTGATATTAAAAAAATCAAAGATAAATACCCAGAATGCATTTCAGGGCGGGCCTTTGTGCTGCTCCTGATCAATACCTAGGACAAAGAAATGAAATAAATGATAAACAGAATACATAGGACGAGCATTAGACTTGCTTAATGCAACGTAGTGTGCCACAATCGTGTGCACAACCTGCCAATGTCAAAAGAAAAGAGGAAATAAAGAGACACAATAAGGAATAGGGAACTACCTCTTTACACTCCACCCCAGCAGAGGTATAGTGGCGGATCTACTAATAATAAAAGTTATATTATAGAAAGGTGTAGGACACTCCTATAGGTAAAACTACTACACAACCACGTGTGAGGACACCCTGTACTTACTATAAATCAGAAGGATCAGGGTCCAGCGTGTGACACGTGATGGTAGAAATCCAGCAAAGTGTTCTTGCCTCCCGTAAAAACGAGAGGAGCTCCAATGGTGATAAATATTAAACGCCCGCACCTTTTCGGGCTAATAATACAAAACATGGACATTGCCAAAATGAACGCAAGTTAAGGACTGGAAACAATCATTACAAAATATACAGGAAAAGTCCCATTTCCTGCCACCCAATATCTGTAAAAATGCTCACTTTTAACAAGACAGCTGACAAGGCCATACCGTCCGCCGTGTCCAACTGCCAGGCCAGGACTGAACTCGAGGCAGCGGGACGGCGGCTTAAAAAATGCTGATAGGTGCCAGAGACAATCCTCCATCAAGGGCGTGCCAAAGGATACAATACAAACGCGCATGCGTGCAAGAAATGGCCGCAAATGCGCAAGCGCCAACAAGGGACAACTGATCCCCAGCGCATGGGCGTCCCGTTTAGAGGTGGAGCCTCATAGAGTGAAACAGAGCCAAAGCCCAGATTGGCGTTCACAGTCTACAAAGGGATGACATGTTCTGTTGTGAAGACGAGATCGCTGATCTTCGTCAAGAAATCCCGCTGTAACCATCTACACTACAACTACCAATGTCAAGCAACAGAAGCAGCGCATGTGTGACTGTAGAATCACAAAAGAGGTGAGATGCCTCTGTCAGCACGTATATACTGCAATAAGCCTGTGTCAACACCTATATAATGCATTAAAAATTACTATGTTCTAATGTACAAACAGACAGAGGGTAGGAAATAAGGGACAGAGGACAGAGGGGCCGCCACCACCTTCGATCCAAGCACAGGGGGAGACAGAGAAAAGAGGAGGTGAATCACCCTGGTATATGTCCCTAAAGAAACTTCCATGATGGATATGTTCAGGTCTCATGAAAAGGAGAGAAAGAAAGAAAATGAGGAATAGAAGGGATAGGAAAGACTAAGGGTCCCTCGGCTGAGCCGCCGTGCTACTACTATATCAAAAACAGGAGAAAGGGGACCAGAGAGCTGATTAATGGTCCAGTGTCCATGCTCCCAAAATTACATACCAACAAAAAAGGGGACACTGTTCCAAAGCAGGGTCAAGAAAGATACCCAAAAGAGCCTAACAGTACAAAGAAAAAAAGAATCATAAAAAGAAGAAGTCCTAAGTAGGGTGGGCCCATAAAATGAGGGAAGGAACATGTCTTGCCTCTTGTTGCCCTCACACACCCCGAGAGGTGTCATGCTTCATCATCGGGCATGTGCTCCTCGTTGGGCCGGCGCTGCAATTCCCAACGGGTCCCCCGAAGGGTCACTTTATCGGAGATCTTTTGAGGCATGCTGGATGGTGCATGAGGGTGTGCGGGGTGGGTCCTATGTAGGGGTAACAAAAATTATTACGTGCAAAGTGAGTCAAAACTGGCAAGGGGTAACCTTCTAGAGGTTAAAATGATTGAATGACCCTCTTGGCAGTATAAAAACTCTAAATAAGAGTATCATCCCAAATGGCATCAAATGCCTAAGTATCAAAAAACGGCCAACATGTTTCGCGCCTCTGTCGCCGCTAAGGTCATTGGCGCTTCTTCAGGACCAGGATATAGGAAAAATAGTGAAGTGCACGTGATATTAAAAAAATCAAAGATAAATACCCAGAATGCATTTCAGGGCGGGCCTTTGTGCTGCTCCTGATCAATACCTAGGACAAAGAAATGAAATAAATGATAAACAGAATACATAGGACGAGCATTAGACTTGCTTAATGCAACGTAGTGTGCCACAATCGTGTGCACAACCTGCCAATGTCAAAAGAAAAGAGGAAATAAAGAGACACAATAAGGAATAGGGAACTACCTCTTTACACTCCACCCCAGCAGAGGTATAGTGGCGGATCTACTAATAATAAAAGTTATATTATAGAAAGGTGTAGGACACTCCTATAGGTAAAACTACTACACAACCACGTGTGAGGACACCCTGTACTTACTATAAATCAGAAGGATCAGGGTCCAGCGTGTGACACGTGATGGTAGAAATCCAGCAAAGTGTTCTTGCCTCCCGTAAAAACGAGAGGAGCTCCAATGGTGATAAATATTAAACGCCCGCACCTTTTCGGGCTAATAATACAAAACATGGACATTGCCAAAATGAACGCAAGTTAAGGACTGGAAACAATCATTACAAAATATACAGGAAAAGTCCCATTTCCTGCCACCCAATATCTGTAAAAATGCTCACTTTTAACAAGACAGCTGACAAGGCCATACCGTCCGCCGTGTCCAACTGCCAGGCCAGGACTGAACTCGAGGCAGCGGGACGGCGGCTTAAAAAATGCTGATAGGTGCCAGAGACAATCCTCCATCAAGGGCGTGCCAAAGGATACAATACAAACGCGCATGCGTGCAAGAAATGGCCGCAAATGCGCAAGCGCCAACAAGGGACAACTGATCCCCAGCGCATGGGCGTCCCGTTTAGAGGTGGAGCCTCATAGAGTGAAACAGAGCCAAAGCCCAGATTGGCGTTCACAGTCTACAAAGGGATGACATGTTCTGTTGTGAAGACGAGATCGCTGATCTTCGTCAAGAAATCCCGCTGTAACCATCTACACTACAACTACCAATGTCAAGCAACAGAAGCAGCGCATGTGTGACTGTAGAATCACAAAAGAGGTGAGATGCCTCTGTCAGCACGTATATACTGCAATAAGCCTGTGTCAACACCTATATAATGCATTAAAAATTACTATGTTCTAATGTACAAACAGACAGAGGGTAGGAAATAAGGGACAGAGGACAGAGGGGCCGCCACCACCTTCGATCCAAGCACAGGGGGAGACAGAGGCAAGAGGAGGTGAATCACCCTGGTATATGTCCCTAAAGAAACTTCCATGATGGATATGTTCAGGTCTCATGAAAAGGAGAGAAAGAAAGAAAATGAGGAATAGAAGGGATAGGAAAGACTAAGGGTCCCTCGGCTGAGCCGCCGTGCTACTACTATATCAAAAACAGGAGAAAGGGGACCAGAGAGCTGATTAATGGTCCAGTGTCCATGCTCCCAAAATTACATACCAACAAAAAAGGGGACACTGTTCCAAAGCAGGGTCAAGAAAGATACCCAAAAGAGCCTAACAGTACAAAGAAAAAAAGAATCATAAAAAGAAGAAGTCCTAAGTAGGGTGGGCCCATAAAATGAGGGAAGGAACATGTCTTGCCTCTTGTTGCCCTCACACACCCCGAGAGGTGTCATGCTTCATCATCGGGCATGTGCTCCTCGTTGGGCCGGCGCTGCAATTCCCAACGGGTCCCCCGAAGGGTCACTTTATCGGAGATCTTTTGAGGCATGCCGGATGGTGCATGAGGGTGTGCGGGGTGGGTCCTATGTAGGGGTAACAAAAATTATTACGTGCAAAGTGAGTTAAAACTGGCAAGGGGTAACCTTCTAGAGGTTAAAATGATTGAATGACCCTCTTGGCAGTATAAAAACTCTAAATAAGAGTATCATCCCAAATGGCATCATATGCCTAAGTATCAAAAAACGGCCAACATGTTTCGCGCCTCTGTCGCCGCTAAGGTCATTGGCGCTTCTTCAGGACCAGGATATAGGAAAAATAGTGAAGTGCACGTGATATTAAAAAAATCAAAGATAAATACCCAGAATGCATTTCAGGGCGGGCCTTTGTGCTGCTCCTGATCAATACCTAGGACAAAGAAATGAAATAAATGATAAACAGAATACATAGGACGAGCATTAGACTTGCTTAATGCAACGTAGTGTGCCACAATCGTGTGCACAACCTGCCAATGTCAAAAGAAAAGAGGAAATAAAGAGACACAATAAGGAATAGGGAACTACCTCTTTACACTCCACCCCAGCAGAGGTATAGTGGCGGATCTACTAATAATAAAAGTTATATTATAGAAAGGTGTAGGACACTCCTATAGGTAAAACTACTACACAACCACGTGTGAGGACACCCTGTACTTACTATAAATCAGAAGGATCAGGGTCCAGCGTGTGACACGTGATGGTAGAAATCCAGCAAAGTGTTCTTGCCTCCCGTAAAAACGAGAGGAGCTCCAATGGTGATAAATATTAAACGCCCGCACCTTTTCGGGCTAATAATACAAAACATGGACATTGCCAAAATGAACGCAAGTTAAGGACTGGAAACAATCATTACAAAATATACAGGAAAAGTCCCATTTCCTGCCACCCAATATCTGTAAAAATGCTCACTTTTAACAAGACAGCTGACAAGGCCATACCGTCCGCCGTGTCCAACTGCCAGGCCAGGACTGAACTCGAGGCAGCGGGACGGCGGCTTAAAAAATGCTGATAGGTGCCAGAGACAATCCTCCATCAAGGGCGTGCCAAAGGATACAATACAAACGCGCATGCGTGCAAGAAATGGCCGCAAATGCGCAAGCGCCAACAAGGGACAACTGATCCCCAGCGCATGGGCGTCCCGTTTAGAGGTGGAGCCTCATAGAGTGAAACAGAGCCAAAGCCCAGATTGGCGTTCACAGTCTACAAAGGGATGACATGTTCTGTTGTGAAGACGAGATCGCTGATCTTCGTCAAGAAATCCCGCTGTAACCATCTACACTACAACTACCAATGTCAAGCAACAGAAGCAGCGCATGTGTGACTGTAGAATCACAAAAGAGGTGAGATGCCTCTGTCAGCACGTATATACTGCAATAAGCCTGTGTCAATACCTATATAATGCATTAAAAATTACTATGTTCTAATGTACAAACAGACAGAGGGTAGGAAATAAGGGACAGAGGACAGAGGGGCCGCCACCACCTTCGATCCAAGCACAGGGGGAGACAGAGGAAAGAGGAGGTGAATCACCCTGGTATATGTCCCTAAAGAAACTTCCATGATGGATATGTTCAGGTCTCATGAAAAGGAGAGAAAGAAAGAAAATGAGGAATAGAAGGGATAGGAAAGACTAAGGGTCCCTCGGCTGAGCCGCCGTGCTACTACTATATCAAAAACAGGAGAAAGGGGACCAGAGAGCTGATTAATGGTCCAGTGTCCATGCTCCCAAAATTACATACCAACAAAAAAGGGGACACTGTTCCAAAGCAGGGTCAAGAAAGATACCCAAAAGAGCCTAACAGTACAAAGAAAAAAAGAATCATAAAAAGAAGAAGTCCTAAGTAGGGTGGGCCCATAAAATGAGGGAAGGAACATGTCTTGCCTCTTGTTGCCCTCACACACCCCGAGAGGTGTCATGCTTCATCATCGGGCATGTGCTCCTCGTTGGGCCGGCGCTGCAATTCCCAACGGGTCCCCCGAAGGGTCACTTTATCGGAGGATCGTGCAGGCGATGATGCGCCGATGGAGAGGTGCTCTAATAGGTTGTACTGTGAAGGGAATTCAAAGGCCCGCTCTGATTGGAGGAGCTAAGGCAGGGGGCGTGGCCGAATGGGAAAACGCGATGTAGCCACAGAATTCATTGGCATGGGGACGTACAAAGGATAATTTCTCGAATGGTGGTGGCGCGATCTTCCTGAAGATAGAGTCGCAGTGGAGGTGGCTCTGTGCAGTGGATGTGATGATCATTGTGAGGGTCTCATGCTGGGCAAGTGCGAAGCAGATTGTAAACCACGTACTAGAGAGATTACTGTACTTCATGCAGGGTCAAAGTGGCAAACATGACTCCTGAGTCCATAGAAATGGTCATACAAAGAAGCGGTCATACACAGAAGCGACCTCGCGTCAAGTGAACTTCTATGGTTTTTTAAGATCACTCCCATATATACAGCAGTCATGTGGTGCTGTGGTGAACCAAGTATTAACAATAGTGTCTCGCTCCTCAAAAAAGTCTAAGCCAGAATTCGCACATCCCACACACACTGATGCTCACTCTGAGTATTGCGTATGGGAGGAGGTGCTAGAGTTTTGTGTGAGGGTCAGGACTTACGCCACTGGAGTCAAGCTATCCTGGCTGATGACGGCTGATAGCCAGAAACCGGTCCTAGGATGCTTGATTCCGGTCCAGGGAAGACATGGCTTGGCAGTTCGGGCTGGACTGTTCCCATGAGGCACAGGGTCAAGACTGATTTGCATATGGCCATGTCTAAACTGGGGTGGTGTAGTGGGCAAAAGAACGATGGATTTAACCCAGATCTCTTGACTGGGGGAGAATGTCTGCATTGTCAGCATTCCGTCCATCATTTGTTTGTTGTAATGCTTTTCGCCCTAAGTGGGATGGGTATTCCCAGACGTGGGACCCTTGCTCACTACGCCACTGGAGTCAAGCTATCCTGGCTGATGACGGCTGATAGCCAGAAACCGGTCCTAGGATGCTTGATTCCGGTCCAGGGAAGACATGGCTTGGCAGTTCGGGCTGGACTGTTCCCATGAGGCACAGGGTCAAGACTGATTTGCATATGGCCATGTCTAAACTGGGGTGGTGTAGTGGGCAAAAGAACGATGGATTTAACCCAGATCTCTTGACTGGGGGAGAATGTCTGCATTGTCAGCATTCCGTCCATCATTTGTTTGTTGTAATGCTTTTCGCCCTAAGTGGGATGGGTATTCCCAGACGTGGGACCCTTGCTCACTACGCCACTGGAGTCAAGCTATCCTGGCTGATGACGGCTGATAGCCAGAAACCGGTCCTAGGATGCTTGATTCCGGTCCAGGGAAGACATGGCTTGGCAGTTCGGGATGGACTGTTCCCATGAGGCACAGGGTCAAGACTGATTTGCATATGGCCATGTCTAAACTGGGGTGGTGTAGTGGGCAAAAGAACGATGGATTTAACCCAGATCTCTTGACTGGGGGAGAATGTCTGCATTGTCAGCATTCCGCCCATCATTTGTTTGTTGTAATGCTTTTCGCCCTAAGTGGGATGGGTATTCCCAGACGTGGGACCCTTGCTCACTACGCCACTGGAGTCAAGCTATCCTGGCTGATGACGGCTGATAGCCAGAAACCGGTCCTAGGATGCTTGATTCCGGTCCAGGGAAGACATGGCTTGGCAGTTCGGGCTGGACTGTTCCCATGAGGCACAGGGTCAAGACTGATTTGCATATGGCCATGTCTAAACTGGGGTGGTGTAGTGGGCAAAAGAACGATGGATTTAACCCAGATCTCTTGACTGGGGGAGAATGTCTGCATTGTCAGCATTCCGTCCATCATTTGTTTGTTGTAATGCTTTTCGCCCTAAGTGGGATGGGTATTCCCAGACGTGGGACCCTTGCTCACTACGCCACTGGAGTCAAGCTATCCTGGCTGATGACGGCTGATAGCCAGAAACCGGTCCTAGGATGCTTGATTCCGGTCCAGGGAAGACATGGCTTGGCAGTTCGGGCTGGACTGTTCCCATGAGGCACAGGGTCAAGACTGATTTGCATATGGCCATGTCTAAACTGGGGTGGTGTAGTGGGCAAAAGAACGATGGATTTAACCCAGATCTCTTGACTGGGGGAGAATGTCTGCATTGTCAGCATTCCGTCCATCATTTGTTTGTTGTAATGCTTTTCGCCCTAAGTGGGATGGGTATTCCCAGACGTGGGACCCTTGCTCACTACGCCACTGGAGTCAAGCTATCCTGGCTGATGACGGCTGATAGCCAGAAACCGGTCCTAGGATGCTTGATTCCGGTCCAGGGAAGACATGGCTTGGCAGTTCGGGCTGGACTGTTCCCATGAGGCACAGGGTCAAGACTGATTTGCATATGGCCATGTCTAAACTGGGGTGGTGTAGTGGGCAAAAGAACGATGGATTTAACCCAGATCTCTTGACTGGGGGAGAATGTCTGCATTGTCAGCATTCCGTCCATCATTTGTTTGTTGTAATGCTTTTCGCCCTAAGTGGGATGGGTATTCCCAGACGTGGGACCCTTGCTCACTACGCCACTGGAGTCAAGCTATCCTGGCTGATGACGGCTGATAGCCAGAAACCGGTCCTAGGATGCTTGATTCCGGTCCAGGGAAGACATGGCTTGGCAGTTCGGGCTGGACTGTTCCCATGAGGCACAGGGTCAAGACTGATTTGCATATGGCCATGTCTAAACTGGGGTGGTGTAGTGGGCAAAAGAACGATGGATTTAACCCAGATCTCTTGACTGGGGGAGATTGTCTGCATTGTCAGCATTCCGTCCATCATTTGTTTGTTGTAATGCTTTTCGCCCTAAGTGGGATGGGTATTCCCAGACGTGGGACCCTTGCTCACTACGCCACTGGAGTCAAGCTATCCTGGCTGATGACGGCTGATAGCCAGAAACCGGTCCTAGGATGCTTGATTCCGGTCCAGGGAAGACATGGCTTGGCAGTTCGGGCTGGACTGTTCCCATGAGGCACAGGGTCAAGACTGATTTGCATATGGCCATGTCTAAACTGGGGTGGTGTAGTGGGCAAAAGAACGATGGATTTAACCCAGATCTCTTGACTGGGGGAGAATGTCTGCATTGTCAGCATTCCGTCCATCATTTGTCTGTTGTAATGCTTTTCGCCCTAAGTGGGATGGGTATTCCCAGACGTGGGACCCTTGCTCACTACGCCACTGGAGTCAAGCTATCCTGGCTGATGACGGCTGATAGCCAGAAACCGGTCCTAGGATGCTTGATTCCGGTCCAGGGAAGACATGGCTTGGCAGTTCGGGCTGGACTGTTCCCATGAGGCACAGGGTCAAGACTGATTTGCATATGGCCATGTCTAAACTGGGGTGGTGTAGTGGGCAAAAGAACGATGGATTTAACCCAGATCTCTTGACTGGGGGAGAATGTCTGCATTGTCAGCATTCCGTCCATCATTTGTTTGTTGTAATGCTTTTCGCCCTAAGTGGGATGGGTATTCCCAGACGTGGGACCCTTGCTCACTACGCCACTGGAGTCAAGCTATCCTGGCTGATGACGGCTGATAGCCAGAAACCGGTCCTAGGATGCTTGATTCCGGTCCAGGGAAGACATGGCTTGGCAGTTCGGGCTGGACTGTTCCCATGAGGCACAGGGTCAAGACTGATTTGCATATGGCCATGTCTAAACTGGGGTGGTGTAGTGGGCAAAAGAACGATGGATTTAACCCAGATCTCTTGACTGGGGGAGAATGTCTGCATTGTCAGCATTCCGTCCATCATTTGTTTGTTGTAATGCTTTTCGCCCTAAGTGGGATGGGTATTCCCAGACGTGGGACCCTTGCTCACTACGCCACTGGAGTCAAGCTATCCTGGCTGATGACGGCTGATAGCCAGAAACCGGTCCTAGGATGCTTGATTCCGGTCCAGGGAAGACATGGCTTGGCAGTTCGGGCTGGACTGTTCCCATGAGGCACAGGGTCAAGACTGATTTGCATATGGCCATGTCTAAACTGGGGTGGTGTAGTGGGCAAAAGAACGATGGATTTAACCCAGATCTCTTGACTGGGGGAGAATGTCTGCATTGTCAGCATTCCGTCCATCATTTGTTTGTTGTAATGCTTTTCGCCCTAAGTGGGATGGGTATTCCCAGACGTGGGACCCTTGCTCACTACGCCACTGGAGTCAAGCTATCCTGGCTGATGACGGCTGATAGCCAGAAACCGGTCCTAGGATGCTTGATTCCGGTCCAGGGAAGACATGGCTTGGCAGTTCGGGCTGGACTGTTCCCATGAGGCACAGGGTCAAGACTGATTTGCATATGGCCATGTCTAAACTGGGGTGGTGTAGTGGGCAAAAGAACGATGGATTTAACCCAGATCTCTTGACTGGGGGAGAATGTCTGCATTGTCAGCATTCCGTCCATCATTTGTTTGTTGTAATGCTTTTCGCCCTAAGTGGGATGGGTATTCCCAGACGTGGGACCCTTGCTCACTATGCCACTGGAGTCAAGCTATCCTGGCTGATGACGGCTGATAGCCAGAAACCGGTCCTAGGATGCTTGATTCCGGTCCAGGGAAGACATGGCTTGGCAGTTCGGGCTGGACTGTTCCCATGAGGCACAGGGTCAAGACTGATTTGCATATGGCCATGTCTAAACTGGGGTGGTGTAGTGGGCAAAAGAACGATGGATTTAACCCAGATCTCTTGACTGGGGGAGAATGTCTGCATTGTCAGCATTCCGTCCATCATTTGTTTGTTGTAATGCTTTTCGCCCTAAGTGGGATGGGTATTCCCAGACGTGGGACCCTTGCTCACTACGCCACTGGAGTCAAGCTATCCTGGCTGATGACGGCTGATAGCCAGAAACCGGTCCTAGGATGCTTGATTCCGGTCCAGGGAAGACATGGCTTGGCAGTTCGGGCTGGACTGTTCCCATGAGGCACAGGGTCAAGACTGATTTGCATATGGCCATGTCTAAACTGGGGTGGTGTAGTGGGCAAAAGAACGATGGATTTAACCCAGATCTCTTGACTGGGGGAGAATGTCTGCATTGTCAGCATTCCGTCCATCATTTGTTTGTTGTAATGATTATTGTGAGGGTCTCATGCTGGGCAAGTGCGAAGCAGATTGTAAACCACGTACTAGAGAGATTACTGTACTTCATGCAGGGTCAAAGTGGCAAACATGACTCCTGAGTCCATAGAAATGGTCATACAAAGAAGCGGGCATACACAGAAGCGACCTCGCGTCAAGTGAACTTCTATGGTTTTTTAAGATCACTCCCATATATACAGCAGTCATGTGGTGCTGTGGTGAACCAAGTATTAACAATAGTGTCTCGCTCCTCAAAAAAGTCTAAGCCAGAATTCGCACATCCCACACACACTGATGCTCACTCTGAGTATTGCGTATGGGAGGAGGTGCTAGAGTTTTGTGTGAGGGTCAGGACTTTGTTGTGGCATGAGTTTTTGGGGACACGTATGCATCATTGGAGAATGATAATGTATACTAAGTACATTCATCTTTTCTATCGTGTCAGTTGTAACCATGGGATATCATCGTTAAGACCCCTCTCATGGGTACGGAGGCGGAAAACCCATCGTTGTTCTCTAAAAAGGAGGTTGGTTGTAAGGTCAGATTTCCCTTTTCTCATGACTTCAAGTACAGTCCAGCTAAGGTCTGTTTCTTTATGGTTAGCTTCGGAGAAATGGCGAGTCAGTTTAGTATTGGTCTTTTTGCACCTGATAGTGCTTCGGTGTTCGTTGATACGGGTTTTTATCTTCCTAGTAGTCATACCTACATACCGGAGCATGCAAGGACAGGTTAGGAGATAGACAACATTCTCCGTGTTACAATTGCTGAATGTATTGAGTTTCCAGGGCTTGCCCGTACCTATGTCAACCTCTTTGGTATTTTTTGTGAGGTTGCAGGAGTTGCACATGCCACAGGCAAAATGACCCACTACACGTGGTTGGTCCCAGAGTCTGGGTTGCTCAGTCTCATCCAATGTAGTCATCTGGGCGTGTACCAGTTCATCCCTTAGGTTTCTGTTGCGTTTGTTCGCAAATAAGGGTGTTTCCCATTGTTTCCCAGCGCTATTCAGTATGTGCCACCTTTTTCTGATGATTTTCTGTATGGAGTTTGATGCTGGTGTAAATGTAGTGACACACACTTGTCTGTCCGTTTGTACTTGCTCGGTGTTTTCCAATAGTGCTTCTCTGGGGTTGTTGCTTGCTCTTTTGTTGGCCCTTTTAACCATTTTTCTGGGATAGTTCCGTGCTATGAGTTTTCTCTCAAGGTGTTTCGCTTGTTCTGTATAGATTTCTTTTTCAGAACAGTTTCTTCTTATCCGTAGAAACTGGCCGACCGGAAGATTCTGTCTGAGGGCTCTTGGGTGGTAACTTTCGTATAAAAGTAAACTGTTTCTGTCTGTAGGTTTATTGTGGACTTTTGTTGAAAACCCTCTACCAGTGATTGTGATGTCTAGGTCCAGGAAGATAGCGTGGTCTTTGTGGATGGAATGGGTAAACTTTAGATGTCGATCTTGAGAGTTTACCCACTGTACAAAAGCGGTTGCATTTTCTTCTGTTCCACTCCACACAATCAGAACGTCGTCTATGTACCGTTTCCAAACCTTGAGATGATTTAGAAACGGGTTCACTGGATTGTTGACAAAGTCATCCTCAAATTGTTGGACGTACAGACAGGCCATACTAGGGGCAAAGGTGCTCCCCATCGAAGTTCCTGTTATTTGATGGTAGATGGTTTGATCATATTGGAAAAAGTTTTCTGTAAGGGCCAGTTCGGCACATTCCATAACAAAGTGTTAGGGGGTGATGAAATCCCATTGCCTGTGTAGAATGATGTTTTCTACGACTTCCAGTGTTCTCTGTTGGGGTATGCTTGTGTATAGGGCTTCGATGTCCATAGTTATGAGCCAGTCACTGACGGGATCTATCTCCAAATCTCTTAGGAGGCAGAGGACATCTTTAGTGTCCCTTAGATAGGATGCGGCCTCCTTCACAATTGGCCGCAGGAACCAATCACAAAATTGTGATAGGGGTTCCAGCACGGATCCAATCCCTGATACGATGGGTCTCCCCGGAGGGGGCATCCGATTCTTGTGGATTTTTGGGAGGATGTAGAATCTAGGCATCCTGGGTTCCGTGTTGATCAAGAAATCAGCTTCTTGCCTCGTAACCCAATCGTTACTGAGTCCCTCTTCCACTATGTTCTTTATTCTGTTCATGATGCGTTTAGTGGGATCTGTTTGGTGTGTAGCGTAGCTGTTGGTATCTGCTAGCAGTCTTAGACATTCCTCATGGTACATTGAGTGATCCAGGATGACGGTGGCGCCCCCTTTGTCCACCGGTTTTATAACAATGTCATGGTTATTTTTTAGTTTTTGTAGGGCCACACGTTCTCTCCCCGTTAGGTTGTCAAACCCTTTGGTGTTCTGGAAATCTATTTTCTCAATGTCTCTGAGCACAGCATGCTCAAATGCTAGTACTTCACACGAGATACTCTGCATTGGAGGTTGGAAAGTTGATTTTTTACGTAGCCCTGTTGATTTCCTGCCATCTTCACTGGTTTCTGTTGTTTCGCCAAAGAAGTCGCGGAGTTTGAGTTTGCGAAAGAATTGGGCCAATTCCATATTAAGACCAAAGGGGTCGTTTCTTGGTGTGGGAACAAAGCCCAGACCCTTCTCAAGGACGGATTTTTCTTCGGTTGAGAGTGTGTATGTACTAATGTTAACAATATTAGTTAATCCCTGCTGGTTGAGGGCATCTCCGTTCTCCCTCTGCTCCTGGTTGTCATCCCCTGTGGTTGTTGTTGTTGGTCTTCCCATTGGACCCTTGCGTTTCTTCTTTTTTGTCGGCCTCTCCCTCTGCCCCTACCCTGGAATAAAAAAGAAGGGGGGCCGGGGGGATAGCCAAACCCAGGTGGGAAATACGGTTGTTGCCAGTAGCCGAAGGGCGGATGTTGCGGTTGTTGGATTTGCATCAATGGTTGATAGTGGGGTTGTCTTCCCAAGGGTGGTCCTGAGCCTTCGTCACCGCTGGAATCACTTCTTTCATCTCCTGAACTAAATGTCCAGTTCTGTGGGGTAGGTCTGAAACGTTGTTTTCTCCCTGTTTGTTGGGGGTTCGGTTTATCGTAATGTTCATCCGTTGTATATGGATAGATTGTTTCCTTGCAGAATTTCAGTACGTCTTTCTTCAATTTTGTCAATTTTGATTGGGTCAGATATTCCTTGTACTCTGAATGGTCTTTATTAATCTCATCCAACTTTTTCTTGAAGGTTGATAGCTGTACTGTGGTTTTTAGCCTGCTTTCGCTCTGCTGAATTTCAACCAGGAGAGCATCAGCCAATTGTCTCGCAGTGTTTATAATCAGGATAAGCCAATCTTTCGTACATTTCCAAGCGATGCTGGACCAGTTGATTCTGAACTCTTTGTTGTTAAGGAAGAGTCTAGGCTCATTGGTGACAATCAATCCTCTCGGGGCGGTGTTTTTTCTGAGGTATTCTGTCATGAATGCCCCATGGAGAGCTGTTCGTATTTGCTCTTTTTTCTTAGTGGATAACGCTTCCCATTCGTCTGAATTCTGTACTGTGTGTGTAACAATAGTTTCTGCTAGTAGAGATGGTGTGTTCAAAATCTCCGCTAGAACCTCATCCCCAAATGAGAGTCCGGTGTCCATCTTGAAATTAGGGTGGTTGTAGATGCGACCTTTAGTCGGATCTTAAACTCGGGCCTTGGTACCCAAGCTCAGACGCGCGGTTGGTCTGTTGTGGTAATTCTATTTACAGAATGCTGTATAATAGAACAGATCCCTTATTATAGGGCAAGTACCCCTTGATTTGTTCCCACAGCCATCAGCTGTACATAATTCAATCACAAGAAAACTCCACAAGATGTGTGGAGGGGGGAACTAGAGGCGTGGGGTTCTAGGAGCAGCAGCCTCCAATATTAAATGTTCATCACAAAAGAGCTGCTCCCAGTGTGATAACCCAAAACGAGCTACAAGAACGTCGTGAGTGTGGGCATCTCACAAAAAGATACGGACTGGTCTCACACACCACCTGGTGTCATGCTTCATCATTGACCAGTCCTCGCCCTCCAAAACCTTCGTTTGATGGAGGACGGGCATACACTTGACGACAAGGATGCACTTCTAAGTGATGGAGTGGGGGCCCGTGACTATGTGAGTGAAATTAAGATTAAAAATCATTATAGTAGTCAGTAGCAATTCTTTAATGTGAAGTGAAAACTATATGATATTAAAATAAGAGTGACGGTGATTGGGATATTTATTGTTCCCAACCGTCTAGTGAATGATCTCGTGGATGGTCGACATGTTTCTGCCTGGGTGGCCCCGAAGGGTCCGCGGCATTCATCAGGACCTAAATAGAATAATAATGGGCTCCGTTCTTACCACAATTTGGTAATGTGTCACCACTGCGGGAGTGTGGTATAGGTCACACTTCACCGTCTAAGGGATGCTTCCAATAGTGAAGCCTGAAACAAAGTTTTAATAAGAGACAATGTAACTCGCTGGGTCAGTTGTACCTGTAAAAAGGAAAAAAGACAAAACAATGCATGCATTGGGTGTCGTGCGTGACACAGGTGTGTGCGTGACTCAGTGGCACTCTATTTGTGGACACTAGTGCGAAAATTATGGTGGTAGACAATGCTGCCACCAGGCTTACCCTAATATTATGGACAAGTAGCCTCATGGGAGAAGAGGCGGAGAAGAGAACCACAACTGTGTTTCCTCTGTAAGAGAAAACATTTCAGAAAAAAGCGTTATGTTAAAAGGCGATTAGTCGTCATGTATAGCCAGCCTCAAAAGGCGAGTAAAGTTACTTCCACATTCCACATACTCATGCTGTCTTACTCGCGCTGCCACCACACACTTCAGGCATACTCTTACTGTTACTCGCGATCAGCGCGTCCTGCCACCTATGCGTCCGCTCATGGTTCTCCCGGATGTGCAAATGTCAGGGAGTGGGTGGGGTTTATAACGGCTGACATCCCCGTGTCTAATTGAAGCAATTAGCAAGAATTGATTTCACGTGGGTAATTCCCGGTGTCCCCGGCCGCCGCTGCCTGGAACGTGAATGTCGGAATGGGGCGTGTGAAGGCCTCAAGAGACGCTCGTGATTCGAGGAGAGGGTTGGGTCCTGCCGGCCAATGGTTGGGGTCGAGAGGATCGTGCAGGCGATGATGCGCCGATGGAGAGGTGCTCTAATAGGTTGTACTGTGAAGGGAATTCAAAGGCCCGCTCTGATTGGAGGAGCTAAGGCAGGGGGCGTGGCCGAATGGGAAAACGCGATGTAGCCACAGAATTCGTTGGCAAGGGGACGTACAAAGGATAATTTCTCGAATGGTGGTGGCGCGATCTTCCTGAAGATAGAGTCGCAGTGGAGGTGGCTCTGTGCAGTGGATGTGATGATCATTGTGAGGGTCTCATGCTGGGCAAGTGCGAAGCAGATTGTAAACCACGTACTAGAGAGATTACTGTACTTCATGCAGGGTCAAAGTGGCAAACATGACTCCTGAGTCCATAGAAATGGTCATACAAAGAAGCTGTCATACACAGAAGCGACCTCGCGTCAAGTGAACTTCTATGGTTTTTTAAGATCACTCCCATATATACAGCAGTCATGTGGTGCTGTGGGGAACCAAGTATTAACAATAGTGTCTCGCTCCTCAAAAAAGTCTAAGCCAGAATTCGCACATCCCACACACACTGATGCTCAGGTCCAATGGGAAGACCAACAACAACAACCACAGGGGATGACAACCAGGAGCAGAGGGAGAACGGAGATGCCCTCAACCAGCAGGGATTAACTAATATTGTTAACATTAGTACATACACACTCTCAACCGAAGAAAAATCCGTCCTTGAGAAGGGTCTGGGCTTTGTTCCCACACCAAGAAACGACCCCTTTGGTCTTAATATGGAATTGGCCCAATTCTTTCGAAAACTCAAACTCCGCGACTTCTTTGGCGAAACAACAGAAACCAGTGAAGATGGCAGGAAATCAACAGGGCTACGTAAAAAATCAACTTTCCAACCTCCAATGCAGAGTATCTCGTGTGAAGTACTAGCATTTGAGCATGCTGTGCTCAGAGACATTGAGAAAATAGATTTCCAGAACACCAAAGGGTTTGACAACCTAACGGGGAGAGAACGTGTGGCCCTACAAAAACTAAAAAATAACCATGACATTGTTATAAAACCGGCGGACAAAGGGGGCGCCACCGTCATCCTGGATCACTCAATGTACCATGAGGAATGTCTAAGACTGCTAGCAGATACCAACAGCTACGCTACACACCAAACAGATCCCACTAAACGCATCATGAACAGAATAAAGAACATAGTGGAATAGGGACTCAGTAACGATTGGGTTACGAGGCAAGAAGCTGATTTCTTGATCAACACGGAACCCAGGATGCCTAGATTCTACATCCTCCCAAAAATCCACAAGAATCGGATGCCCCCTCCGGGGAGACCCATCGTATCAGGGATTGGATCCGTGCTGGAACCCCTATCACAATTTTGTGATTGGTTCCTGCGGCCAATTGTGAAGGAGGCCGCATCCTATCTAAGGGACACTAAAGATGTCCTCTGCCTCCTAAGAGATTTGGAGATAGATCCCGTCAGTGACTGGCTCATAACTATGGACATCGAAGCCCTATACACAAGCATACCCCAACAGAGAACACTGGAAGCCGTAGAAAACATCATTCTACACAGGCAATGGAATTTCATCACCCCCCAACACTTTGTTATGGAATGTGCCGAACTGGCCCTTACAGAAAACTTTTTCCAATATGATCAAACCATCTACCATCAAATAACAGGAACTTCGATGGGGAGCACCTTTGCCCCTAGTATGGCCTGTCTGTACGTCCAACAATTTGAGGATGACTTTGTCAACAATCCAGTGAACCCGTTTCTAAATCATCTCAAGGTTTGGAAACGGTACATAGACGACGTTCTGATTGTGTGGAGTGGAACAGAAGAAAATGCAACCGCTTTTGTACAGTGGGTAAACTCTCAAGATCGACATCTAAAGTTTACCCATTCCATCCACAAAGACCACGCTATCTTCCTGGACCTAGACATCACAATCACTGGTAGAGGGTTTTCAACAAAAGTCCACAATAAACCTACAGACAGAAACAGTTTACTTTTATACGAAAGTTACCACCCAAGAGCCCTCAGACAGAATCTTCCGGTCGGCCAGTTTCTACGGATAAGAAGAAACTGTTCTGAAAAAGAAATCTATACAGAACAAGCGAAACACCTTGAGAGAAAACTCATAGCACGGAACTATCCCAGAAAAATGGTTAAAAGGGCCAACAAAAGAGCAAGCAACAACCCCAGAGAAGCACTATTGGAAAACACCGAGCAAGTACAAACGGACAGACAAGTGTGTGTCACTACATTTACACCAGCATCAAACTCCATACAGAAAATCATCAGAAAAAGGTGGCACATACTGAATAGCGCTGGGAAACAATGGGAAACACCCTTATTTGCGTACAAACGCAACAGAAACCTAAGGGATGAACTGGTACACGCCCAGATGACTACATTGGATGAGACTGAGCAACCCAGACTCTGGGACCAACCACGTGTAGTGGGTCATTTTGCCTGTGGCATGTGCAACTCCTGCAACCTCACAAAAAATACCAAAGAGGTTGACATAGGTACGGGCAAGCCCTGGAAACTCAATACATTCAGCAATTGTAACACGGAGAATGTTGTCTATCTCCTAACCTGTCCTTGCATGCTCCGGTATGTAGGTATGACTACTAGGAAGATAAAAACCCGTATCAACGAACACCGAAGCACTATCAGGTGCAAAAAGACCAATACTAAACTGACTCGCCATTTCTCCGAAGCTAACCATAAAGAAACAGACCTTAGCTGGACTGTACTTGAAGTCATGAGAAAAGGGAAATCTGACCTTACAACCAACCTCCTTTTTAGAGAACAACGATGGGTTTTCCGCCTCCGTACCCATGAGAGGGGTCTTAACGATGATATCCCATGGTTACAACTGACACGATAGAAAAGATGAATGTACTTAGTATACATTATCATTCTCCAATGATGCATACGTGTCCCCAAAAACTCATGCCACAACAAAGTCCTGACCCTCACACAAAACTCTAGCACCTCCTCCCATACGCAATACTCAGAGTGAGCATCAGTGTGTGTGGGATGTGCGAATTCCGGCTTAGACTTTTTTGAGGAGCGAGACACTATTGTTAATACTTGGTTCACCACAGCACCACATGACTGCTGTATATATGGGAGTGATCTTAAAAAACCATAGAAGTTCACTTGACGCGAGGTCGCTTCTGTGTATGACCGCTTCTTTGTATGACCATTTCTATGGACTCAGGAGTCATGTTTGCCACTTTGACCCTGCATGAAGTACAGTAATCTCTCTAGTACGTGGTTTACAATCTGCTTCGCACTTGCCCAGCATGAGACCCTCACAATGATCATCACATCCACTGCACAGAGCCACCTCCACTGCGACTCTATCTTCAGGAAGATCGCGCCACCACCATTCGAGAAATTATCCTTTGTACGTCCCCATGCCAATGAATTCTGTGGCTACATCGCGTTTTCCCATTCGGCCACGCCCCCTGCCTTAGCTCCTCCAATCAGAGCGGGCCTTTGAATTCCCTTCACAGTACAACCTATTAGAGCACCTCTCCATCGGCGCATCATCGCCTGCACGATCCTCTCGACCCCAACCATTGGCCGGCAGGACCCAACCCTCTCCTCGAATCACGAGCGTCTCTTGAGGCCTTCACACGCCCCATTCCGACATTCACGTTCCAGGCAGCGGCGGCCGGGGACACCGGGAATTACCCACGTGAAATCAATTCTTGCTAATTGCTTCAATTAGACACGGGGATGTCAGCCGTTATAAACCCCGCCCGCTCCCTGACATTTGCACATCCGGGAGAACCATGAGCGGACGCATAGTTGGCAGGACGCGCTGATCGCGAGTAACAGTAAGAGTATGCCTGAAGTGTGTGGTGGCAGCGCGAGTTAGACAGCATGAGTATGTGGAATGTGGAAGTAACTTTACTCGCCTTTTGAGGCTGGCTATACATGACGACTAATCGCCTTTTAACATAACGCTTTTTTCTGAAATGTTTTCTCTTACAGAGGAAACACAGTTGTGATTCTCTTCTCCGCCTCTTCTCCCATGAGGCTACTTGTCCATATTATTAGGGTAAGCCTGGTGGCAGCATTGTCTACCACCATAATTTTCGCACTAGTGTCCACAAATAGAGTGCCACTGAGTCACGCACACACCTGTGTCACGCACGACACCCAATGCATGCATTGTTTTGTCTTTTTTCCTTTTTACAGGTACAACTGACCCAGCGAGTTACATTGTCTCTTATTAAAACTTTGTTTCAGGCTTCACTATTGGAAGCATCCCTTAGACGGTGAAGTGTGACCTATACCACACTCCCGCAGTGGTGACACATTACCAAATTGTGGTAAGAACGGAGCCCATTATTATTCTATTTAGGTCCTGATGAATGCTGCGGACCCTTCGGGGCCACCCAGGCAGAAACATGTCGACCATCCACGAGATCATTCACTAGACGGTTGGGAACAATAAATATCCCAATCACCGTCACTCTTATTTTAATATCATATAGTTTTCACTTCACATTAAAGAATTGCTACTGACTACTATAATGATTTTTAATCTTAATTTCACTCACATAGTCACGGGCCCCCACTCCATCACTTAGAAGTGCATCCTTGTCGTCAAGTGTATGCCCGTCCTCCATCAAACGAAGGTTTTGGAGGGCGAGGACTGGCCAATGATGAAGGTTGACACCAGGTGCTGTAATCACTATTGCACATGGTCATCTAGGCTGCCAGTTAATCCAAGTGCACATTGCTTTCTACATCATGTGTGAGGGTGGTCTGTGACATGTGTTGGTACCTTGCCTGTGCCCTGTCTTGTTCAGTCATTTGGGGGTCCATATTTGTTGGCACTGATGCTGAGTCTCAACATAGGAGTGTGAGGTTTCAAATTAACAGACTTGCAGCATGCATGACCGATGTTGTGGCCTCAGACATGATGTGCATGAGTGGGAGATATGCATAGTGCCGGGACGGTTGCTCATGTTACAGTCAGATCATTCCAGGACCATGGAGCAGTGTGCCCACTACAGTCCCCTGAGACACCCTTGCCTCGGAATCATGTGTGTCATCCAACACTGTGCCCATTCTCTGTGTGTTCAGCATAGGTTGGCCTCTGTGGCATTGTTACCTGGCCTCATTTGTATTTATCTAAAGTGTGTTACATGTGTCCACTGGACAGGGTGACCCCATTTGGCTTGTGCATCCTCACACTGGGCAGTGCCTGTGTGTCTATGTACAACTATCTGTTGATGGTTGTTTGTCACAAATATGTGTTGGCAGCCTCACGAGGTGATGTGGAGTACATTTTGGAATTCCTGATGCACATTTTTGTAAACCCTGATTAAGAGGTGTCACTTCTTGATCTGTCTCAATCACATTGTCTCAGGTATGGGGGGCTTGTGTGGGCGAGGCCTACATGTCCAAACCTTATGCCTCCTTGCTAGGTCTGACCTTTGTGTGATAATTGTCTGAACAGACACTCAACATGCAGTGACCCAGTGATGTTGTGCAGGCTTTCATGTTTGTGCTTTGCATCATGTGTCAAAAGTTTAAATACATGATTCCTGCTCATCCATTTTTGGCACCAGTGTGTGGTCCAGATCCTACGTAGTTTGGTCTTTGTGTGCTGACATCTGTGTGGACATTCTGGCTTGCCATGGGGGTGTCTCCTCAGTGCAGGTGTGCCTTATTCCGACACAATTGCAGGCCCATTAGCTCATGCATTGTCCTGTGTTTGGACATGTGTGCCACTCCACATGACAGGCAGTGGGTCAGATGTGTTGCCAACTGTGTCATCATGGTACGGATGGCCATGTGACAGGTGGCATGATTCAAGCTGTTAGTCAAGAAGTCTTGTACCTTGGCACTCACTACACTTGTCAACATATCTTCATGTTTTCAATGCTTGACTTTGATGTTTTGTTGTGAAGGACAATAATATGCCTGCATGACAGATGTCTCCCAAGGAAGTGCACAAGAAACCACCTTTACACTTTCAGGGGACACGCTGGCACATTTTAAAGAAAGGCACAGTCGAATAAGACTGTTTTTCAGATTATACATATCCATGTTCCCACAGTGTGGTGGCATTTGGGTAAGTCCTTGGTTGTTGCTGATACCAACTTATGAGTGTCAAGTCATCCAGACTGCCGTGGTGCCATGTATATGTACTTACTGAAACCCCATTTCTTTCTAACAGCGGCTTCTTTGAATAAGGCTGGCAGCTCATACAATGACTGTGTAAATGTAGTTTTGTGTGCACCTCCTTGTGTGACTTCTTTTATACAGGCACATGTGTGTTCTGGTCACAAAGTGGCACATTCACACATTCTAAACATGTACATTGTGTAAAGTGGTGTGATTCCCAAGGGATTACAATGTATTTTGTTTGGGTTTCCAAAGTACTTACAGGTCTCTGAGTGTGGGGACACCTTCAGCATTGAGGTCTGTTATTTAGCCTTGGGTGCACCAATACTGTTTCTTTCACAGTAAACAAGAGGTGACATGCCTTCATAGTATTGCTGTGCTCAACTGTTCCCAGACACTAGCTTCTCAGTATATTTCTAAATCAAGTTTTTGGCTGTTGTGTCCTATTTTTCCTTGTTTCCAAGTGGCATGGTGGGTCAACCAACTGGGGAGTAATCTAGATGTTACTCATGATTCATTGCCTGATATGCACTGTGACCTATTTTGTTTGGACTCATGTGTCAGATGTATACAGGTGACTGATTATTTTCTGTATCTTCACCTTGCCCACAGCATCATCGGAGGACACCGAGCGAGACACCTGCACGGACCTGGAGGAGGGATCCAGCACCGGTGCCACCAGTGCTGGCGAGTCTGCGGGAGCAAGTGGCACGGAGGGCGAGGGGAGTCAGGCGGAGGACCTGTCTGGTGGCAACACCGATTACAATGCTGACGGGTCCGAGGCTGAACTCATCGAGGGGGCGGAGGCTGCTACAACACCTGGCAGCAGCACAACATCTGTCCCGCCTCCTCCATTCCCATCAGCACCCTCCCAGTTGCTCCGGTCCCTTCTGTCCATGCAGGGCACCACCATGTCTCCTTCATGTCAGGCACCGCACCCCCTGCCCCTGTCACTCCTGCTGCCCTCACTGCAGAGTCTGTGGACATTCAGCGGCAGTTGCAGGTTGGCCAGACATCGATGCTGAATTTCCTCCATGGCCACACCAGACTGCTGACACAGATGGTGTCGTTCATGGAGGGCATGTCAGCAGCGATGTCTGACCAACGGATGTTGCTGAGGTCCATGGACTCTTCACTGACGGCAGCAGTGAGACTCCTGCAGCGCTTCGTCCCCCCCCTACCCCAGCCCCATCCACACTTCCCACTCCCATGCGTGTCCCATGCACACCCAGACATTCCCAGGCACGCACCCCACCAGACACAGGCAGCACACCAACATGTAAGGGCTAGCACACACCTCCTGGCACGCACACTCAGGGGGATGTAGGCACACCCACTGGGTCTGGGGCAAAAAGACATGCACGCAGCCACAGTCTGAGTCCGCATGCCTCACTACCCAGTCCCTCCAAAAGCACTCCCCTTGGCTCCCCTGCCACACAGTCAGACAAGGAGAGCTACATGTCTGTGCTGGGCCTCAGCCCCACTGGGTCACCAGCCCGCAAACGGGCAAGGCACTCCCTGGGTAGGGGGTTGAGTCCCCCCCATGTCCACCCCCTCCCTCAGTAGCGCTGCACCCCATTCCTTCGACCCCCCCTCCTTTGTGCCTGTGGTTTCTTCCGGTGCAGGGGATATTCTGGACGCCCTGGCAAAAGTGTGCAGCGCCGAGCTCACCTCCACCTTTGGCGCTGCCCCACCCCCTGTGGTGGAGGCATCTGGCCCTGCACCCACCACATCTACCCTTACACCTCCTGTCCCTGCGGTGCCTGGTCCTTCCCCACATGATGCCCCCCCAGTCAAACGAACCTGTGGGTTCAAATGTGCAGGCAAGCTAGGGGAGAGGCGTGCCCATGTGTCCCCCCAAGGACTTCTATTGTGGACTGGCCATTGGCCTTTGTATATAGTGTTTTTGAAAAAAAAAATGTATGCTGATTAAAGCATTTTCTTTTTACTTTGAACATTTTTGCATTTCAGGTATTGATGTTGGTGCTGATGCTCCAGGAGTTGGGGTTGTGGTAATGTGTTATATTTCGGGCAAGGGTTCAAGTCTGATGGTCATGAGGTGGACCATGGGATCTGCGTGCCATCACAAGGTCTCTGCAAAGGATCTTTGGTCGTGTGTGTTATTTGTTTTTGATACATTGTACAAGGAGTGTCCCTTCCTCCGTGGCACCTGACATCTTCCCTGCAGAGAGTTGCACAATTGTTGTGCTGACCTGTGTATACATTCCCTTTGTTGGTGACGGATCCCTTCAACTATGGCCATGCCTGCTCAGCAATGTCTCCGGCTGCATCGTCTGTGCCATCCTTGCTAGTCACTGTACTTGTGTATTGAGTATGTTGCCATGCCTTCATGGAGAAATTCTCCCTTATCAGCACTATGCATGTGTGTAATCCCAGCCTAGCACACATATGGTACTTGTTCTGCAGGGTATTTGGGCACCTGACTCACAATTGTGGACATTGTATCTGTGGGAATTCCACCCTATTCCTTCCATGAGAGACAACATCTTGGTGGCTGTCCCAGCACCTGTACATTCCTATCAGTTCTGGGATGTGCGTGACAGTGTGTGTTCCCTTTGGCTCTCTTAGTTTAGTAGGCATTGACATGACTATACAGTCTTGTGGCATGATCTGTGTGAGTGTATTGTGCTGCATCCACCAGGGGTGGGTATGCATGTGTCATTTGTCCTCACACCCACATGTGGTGTGTCATGCAGTGGGGCAAAGACATCCATCCTCATGGGAGTGGGACACTGCTGTCAGTGATGTGTTGTTATGGCACTATCAACATAGTCGAAAATTAGGGATGCGTACATACACCCATGGAGTTGTGGTCATCTGATAATGATGTACACACCCCCATGTCTCTGTCCACTGCTGGTATTCCTCTGCAACCACCCCTCACATGTCTCTGTCCACTGCTGGGAGAGATAGGCACCCACCCCTCACATGTCTCTGTCCACTGCTGGGAGTGATAGGCACCCACCCCTCACATGTCTCTGTCCACTGCTGGGAGTGATAGGCACCCACCCCCATGTCTCTGTCCACTGCTGGAGTGATAGGCACACACCCCATGTCTCTGTCCACTGCTGGTATTCCTCTGCACCCACCCCTCGCATGTCTCTGTCCACTGCTGGGAGTGATAGGCACCCACCCCTCACATGTCTCTGTCCACTCCTGGGAGTGATAGGCACCCACCCCTCACATGTCTCTGTCCACTGCTGGGAGTGATAGGCACCCACACCTCACATGTCTCTGTCCACTGCTGGTATTCCTCTGCACCCACCCCTCACATGTCTCTGTCCACTGATGGGAGTGATAGGCACCCACCCCTCACATGTCTCTGTCCACTGCTGGGAGTGATAGGCACCCACCCCTCACATATCTCTGTCCACTGCTGGTATTCCTCTGCACCCACCCCTCACATGTCTCTGTCCACTGCTGGGAGTGATAGGCACCCACCCCCATGTCTCTGTCCACTGCTGGGAGTGATAGGCACCCACCCCTCACATGTCTCTGTCCACTGCTGGGAGTGATAGGCACCCACCCCTCACATGTCTCTGTCCACTGCTGGTATTCCTCTGCACCCACCCCTCGCATGTCTCTGTCCACTGCTGGGAGTGATAGGCACCCACCCCTCACATGTCTCTGTCCACTGCTGGGAGTGATAGGCACCCACCCCTCACATGTATCTGTCCATTGCTGGGAGTGATAGGCATCCACACCTCACATATCTCTGTCCACTGCTGGTATTCCTCTGCACCCACCCCTCACATGTCTCTGTCCACTGATGGGAGTGATATGCACCCACCCCTCACATGTCTCTGTCCACCGCTGGGAGTGATAGGCACACACCCCCATGTCTCTGTCCACTGCTGGGAGTGATAGGCACCCGCCCCTCACATGTCTCTGACCACTGCTGGTATTCCTCTGCACCCACCCCTCGCATGTCTCTGTCCACTGCTGGGAGTGATAGGCACCCACCCCTCACATGTCTCTGTCCACTGCTGGGAATCCTAGGCAGTCAACACTCTGAGGGCGTGGGTACGGTCCGTACCACCATTGTAGTGGTGATGTAGGGGTACACGTGGTATGGACCGTACCCATGCCCTCAGAGCGTGGGTACGGTCCGTACCACATGTACCCCTACATCACCACTACAATGGTGGTACGGACCGTACCCACACACTCAGAGCATGGGCACGGTCCGTACCACGCGTACCCCTACGTCACCACTACAATGGTGGTACGGACCGTACCCACACACTCAGAGCGTGGCTACGGTCCGTACCATGCGTATGCCTACGTCACCACTACAATGGTGGTATGGACCGTACCCACACCCTCAGAGCGTGGGTACGGTCCGTACCACGTGTACCCCTACGTCACCACTACAATGGTGATACAGACCGTACCCACGCCCTTAGAGCGTGGGTACGGTCCATACCACGCGTACCCCTACGTCACGACTACAATGGTGGTACGGACCGTACCCACGCCCTCAGAGCGTGGGTACGATCCGTACCACGCTCTGAGGGCGTGGGTACGGTTCGTACCACGCATACCCCTACATCATCACTACAATGGTGGTACGGACCGTAACCACGCCCTCAGAGCGTGTGTACGGTCCGTACCACGCGTACCCCTACGTCACCACTACAATGGTGGTACGGACCGTACCCACACACTCAGAGCGTGGCTACGGTCCGTACCACGCGTACGCCTACGTCACCACTACAATGGTGGTATGGACCGTACCCACACCCTCAGAGCGTGGGTACGGTCCGTACCACGCGTACCCCTACGTCACCACTACAATGGTGGTACGGACCGTACCCATTCCCTCAGAGCGTGGGTACGGTCCGTACCACACGTACCCCTACGTCACCACTACAATGGTGGTACAGACCGTACCCACGCCCTCAGAGCGTGGGTACGGTCCATACCACGCGTACCCCTACGTCACCACTACAATGGTGGTACAGACCGTACCCACGCCCTCAGAGCGTGGGTACGATCCGTACCACGCTCTGAGGGCGTGGGTAAAGTCCGTACCACGCGTACCCCTACATCATCACTACAATGGTGGTACAGACCGTAACCACGCCCTCAGAGCGTGGGTACGGTCCGTACCACGCGTACCCCTACGTCACCACTACAATGGTGGTACGGACCGTACCCACGCTCTGAGGGCGTGAGTACGGTCCGTCCCACCATTGTAGTGGTGACGGGTACACACCCACTTCCGTTGTTGCGGCACGCAGGGATTGGTGGACACGCCCCCCAAGTGACCAGACCCTGGAGGTAATGTATGTCCTCCATATTGTATGTTTTAACTTGTGTACGGGGTATGCTTCATGCCCCTCACCCCCCTTGACTAATGGGTGTTGTTCTCACCTTCTACGGCATGTGCGTCGGGTTCGGTGCACTAGGTCGTAGGCTAGGAGGGCCAGGATGACACGTAGGATGGGGTCCATGGCTGTCCGTCGCGTACCGGTGCTCCTTAATCGCGTCGTCCTCAATTTCCCGGGAGTTTTTGGCTGCCGTAAAAAATGAGCTGGTCGGAGTGACGTAGGCACGAATCGTACTTGCTGGTCCGTAAAACGCTGCCTGACCCCGTACGGACGTCACGTACGCGATGTCCCGGATCAGAATTGTGGGTATTTTTTAGCCGCACGTAGTTTTTTACGATTCGTACGGAAATGGTATTTCATTACGAATCGTACTTGCTGGTTTGTAAGGTGGATTTCCCGGGTACGAGTTGTACGGAGAATACGCTCCGTACGACCATTCGTACCCGGGTTTTACAGGATTGGAACCGGCACCTTGGTGTTAAGGTGTTTCACCTCCCCGGGTTTGGTACCTTCGGTAATTTCCTTCATGCATACTTGTGAATGTTCAATACTTCTCGCTATCTTTAATGCAGACTTTATGTCAGGATCTTCAGTTGATAAAAGTTTGTCTTGGATTTTCCTATTGTTGATCCTTTCTTTCAATTGGTCAGTGATAATTTCATCCTTGAACTCTCTATAGTTGCATGTTGCAGCCAGTGTTCTGAGACTTGCAACAAAGTCATCAATTTACTCTCCTAGAAGTTGAGAATGATGAAGAAACTTGTGGTGTTCAAGCACAGAGTTTTTCTTTGGATTGTAGCGCTCATCCAGGGTCCTTATAATGGAGGCATACTCATCAAAAGCTGTTGAAGAATCCCCGTCCTCTCCACCCAAATTGAAAATACTTTCAATCACCAATGGTAATGTTCTCAAAATATTCCGACCCTCAGTACCTACGTTGTAAACTAGGAGTGTTTTATTTTTTGTCTTGGAAGTGAAAGTGTCACCATCAATCACTTTTAAGTAGGCTTCAAAAGTTTCTTTCCATTGTTGCAAATTCAACGGGGGAGGGCCTGGTGCTTGTACAAAAGGTGCTTGTGCCACTATTCTCTCCAAAGGGCAAATGCTATGGTAAGATTATGAGAATTATAGTAGATGCTGTTGTGGGAGTAATCATACAGGTATATGGACTGTTTGCTCAGTATTAAACAAATATATATAGGGAGATAAAAGGGGTATTACGCCCACTTCTTGCGTTTTGTGAAAAGAGATATTTGAAGGTATTTGCGCAACACCAAGAGCAGCAATTTAAGAACTTGGGCACCTTATAAACATTGTATGCACTTTGCCTGGATTGGTACTCACCCTGATGTAGCATTATGGAATTTAGAGACTTTAACAAAGCTGCAACTGTTCGTCAATGATTAATTAGAATTTTATTACATTTGCATGGTTACTTAAAACCATTGCAATAAGAATTACAGATAAGACAATAAAATTGTGATGAGTTGATAGTTACACATATACAAAATTAATGTATCATTAAAAGCTTAAAACAGTTAAATTACTCTCAAATAAAAAATGCTTTGTTCTTCATAAACATAGCTTTCAATATAAATTGTGCGTTCTGCCCGGCTTCATTGCTCTGTCTGGGCAGTGCTATTAACCAAGAGGGGACATTATTGAGAGACCAGTCTAAGTGCTTATATGGAGGTTTCCCGTATCGACCTTATTGAAGGCAGTCTCATGTCATACTTAAAAGAATGCACACAGTAGTCCTGGCTGCCCCTTAGCCTGGGTAGAATTTAGGCCTTCGATGGCATTTCTTTTCTCGGCTGCATCTAGGAATCTTACTAGTCTACAGTTTAATTGAGGTGTTGCTGGGTCAAAGCATGCCAGAACTGCTTTTCTACTTGAGCGAATACTCCTTTAGTTTAGGGGGACTCTTAGCAGCTATCTCCTTTACTGTATCAGCTTCTTGCAGGAGCATAATAAATGGGTAATGTCGCCCTGGCCATTTTTGCACAGACTACAAGATGTTCGAGATGGCTCCCTCTTCCATGGTGGAAGATTCTGAGTGCACAGGATCAAGCCAAGATGAAGTTTTAAGAATTTTAATTTCTGTGATTTCGGGTACCCAAATTGAAATATTTTTGAGGAGCTAAGACTTCACAAATTTGTAATTGTTCACAGTTATCCAGGCGTGTGATCCTACTGAAAAGGCTGCTTTGCCCTCCACCAGCGCCAATTTTTTCAAAGATTTCCACACTAATTTCTTAAAAGCTGAATTGTGGGTCTGCGTGTTCCAAAGGGCCAAGAGTCCAGTGCATGCTAGAGCCTCCTGAAGGTAACTTCTTGCAGGAGAATCCTCCCTCTGCTGAAGATCTTGCCATAGAAGCTGATTTCGAATTTTGGGGGCCGATAGTCTGATTTTGTTCCAGCAGTTGATAGATGCGCCGAATCTGGCCCAGGTTTGCTTCAGTAGCCCAAATTCCAGCCTAATTTGCACCGGGGAAGTATAGTTTGGAAGGTTGAACGTGGTTCTGTATGCTTTTACTAAAGTTGTGTCCAACAGTTTAGCATCTCTCCCTCTTAAGACTTCACTACCATAAATAATTGTGAATCGTCAATGATTAAGGCTATTAAAATGAAACGCATCAGACCATGAATGGGTGCTGCCGCCCTGTGGCATAATAAATAGCTCTTCTTCGCACAACATGTGCTTCGGCAATTTTCTTTCATTTTGCTGGCTACAACATAGCGGGACGCTCCATTCCCGTGGTCTGCTGAGGCTGCCCTGGAGGGTCAGAGGCTCCTGCTTATGGAGAATTCTGTGTGCATTGGTGACAAGAGCTTAACCCGCTCTTACCCAAGGATTTACCTGAAAGTCACTTGACGAATAGGGAAAGAGCAAGGGAGACAAGAGAGGTATTATGACTCCTTCTTGCAGTTTGTGAAAAGAGATATTTAAAGGTATTGCGGCAACACCAAGAGCAGCAATTTAAGAACTTGTGCATCTTATAAACAATGTATGCATTTTGCCTGGATTGGTACTTACCCTGATGGTGCATTATGGGATTTAGAGACGTTAACAAAGCGGCAACTGTTCGTCTATGATTAAGGCTATTAAGCCGAAGCGCGTGAGACCTTAAACGAGTGATGACATCCTGTGGCATAATAAATAGCTCTTCTTCACACAAGATGCTTTTCTCTATCACCGTCAGCCATGCCGAAGGGGAAGAAGGCTAAAGGAAAGAAGGTGGCCCCGGCCCCTTCAGTGGTGAAGAAGCTCGAGGCCAAGAAAGTCGTCAACCCCCTCTTTGAGAAGGGACCCAAAAACTATGGCATTGGCCAGGATATTCAGCCCAAGCGTGATCTGACTCGCTTCGTGAAATGGCCTCGCTACATCCGGCTGCAGCGCCAGAGGTCCATCCTCTACAAGAGGCTCAAAGTACCACCTGCGATCAACCAGTTCACGCAGGCCCTGGACCGACAGACTGCTACCCAGCTTTTTAAGCTGGCCCACAAATACAGACCAGAGACAAAGCAGGAGAAGAGGCAGAGGCTCTTGGCTCGAGCTGAACAGAAGGCTGCAGGCAAGGGGGATGCTCCAACCAAGAGGCCACCAGTGCTCCGTGCAGGAGTGAACACAGTAACCACTCTGGTTGAAAATAAGAAGGCCCAATTGGTGGTAATATCCCATGATGTGGACCCTATCGAGCTTGTAGTTTTCTTGCCTGCTCTCTGCCGTAAAATGGGTGTTCCGTACTGCATCATCAAGGGCAAGGCCAGGCTGGGGCAACTAGTCCACAGGAAGACCTGCACTTCAGTTGCCTTAACACAAGTTAATCCGGAAGATAAGGGTGCGCTAGCCAAGCTGGTAGAGGCCGTCAGGACCAACTACAATGACAGATACGATGAGATTCGTCGTCACTGGGGTGGTGGTATCCTGGGACCTAAATCGGTGGCTCGCATTGCAAAACTTGAGAAAGCCAAGGCAAAGGAGCTGGCCACCAAGCTGGGTTAAGTCAACAGCATCTGTTCTGTACATAATAAACTATGAAAGGAAAAATGCTGCATTGTGTTTTTTCCTGAAATAAAATTACTTGTTCACACAAGATGTGCTTCGGCAATTTTGTTTCATTTTGCTGGCTGTAACATAGCGCTCCGTTCCTGTGGTCTGCTGAGGCTGCCCTAGAGGGTCTGAGGCTCCTGGAGGGTGGGAGGCTCCTGATTAGGCAGAATTCTGTATATATATATATATATATATTCAAAGCACCTCCAATTTCACTACCGAAATAAGACTCCGACACTTGGGTGAGCTTCACCATCCAGCTGCAGTTTATTATCTTTGCTTGACGCGTTTCGGCACACTTGCCTTTTTCACAGATTAAGGAGAACTCCAACCAGCAATTATCACAATTCCAATTTATTCCTGCATGCCAAAAACATCTCTACGCGTTTCGGTCCCTTCAGAGACCTTGCTCACGAGAATGGCAGAGTAACTCAACTAACTATAACAGGGGAATTTCTATGGTTTTCTATGAGTGAAATGTCCAACTAACTATACTGTCCCTGAAACCTATGTTTTTTTCAGTGAATTTCTAAGGTTTTTTAAATGCTAATTCCTAACTATAACGTCTGTAAAACCTATGGTTTTGTCAGTGAATTTCAAAGGTTTTTTAAATGTTAATTTCATATTTTAATATTTATAAAACCTATATTTTTTCAAATTTTTAAAATAATATTTTCGAACTCTATAAATCTTTTTTTAACTTTAAAAATTATGTAATGTTTTATATCTTCAAAACAATAATAAATATAATTTTCTTTTTTTCTAACAAAACTAGAGTCCTGTACCGGTAGTCTACCAAGCTCCATCAGCACACAAATCCTATCCGCCATATTGAAATGATGCGCATTTTGAATCCGACGAGTTCGTGGTACCACGTCCCGCGTAAGAACATATACGTATGAGGTCGTCAGCTGGACGGTGCGAGCGGTGGTATACGGGTTTCTTGGTGTAGACAGATAGTGAGTGCACTCGTATCAGGGAGCTAGTACTTCACTTACACCGATAACTCTATTGAACTTAAGACTATTTTAGATTTTTACTTGCCATACTTTGAAGGGACGACTGCTGCCTTCTTATGGTTTTATGACTTATGACATGACTCATTGACTTGGGACGTTGTGTATGTGTACTACGTGTCCCGGAACTATATTAACAACTTTATCCGTCTGATTATTTTTGCCTTGAAAAAGTCTTTGTAAGACGAAACACGTGTCGGCTGGTCCGTGTATTGAACTTACAACCCTGCACTTATAAAGAAAGATGACAAGCAACTAATACCTAAGGGGTTTTGGATTTCTTATCAGAGAATTCATCAATGGAACTGATCCCATCATTTCTGTCTTTGACAAGCTTTTAGAACTTTTTAAAGCTGACAACTTACACTAATTGGGTATTTAACCCGTTTACAGCAGGGGAGTGCTATCTAAGTCTTCTAACTTCTAATCACATATACGTATGAGGTCGTGCCAGCTGCTACTTTGGTATGCAACGGGTACGCAATACCAAGCCACGCCTTACGTCATGTACGTATGGGGTCGCGCCCGCTGTGCGTTGCGTATGTGATGACTGCCCGCTGCCAGGCCCTGTGTTACATCATAGACGTATGGTGCCCCGCCGGGTACGCCATTCCCTCATTTTTTTTGTATGTCTCAAAACTATATCTACATAACTTTAAAGTGTATATGAAAGCAAGCGATAATCTAAAATATTTTAAACATTTGTATATTTCTAACTGTAATAAACTTATTTTATGGTAATATTTTCTCAAAATCACGTCGGGTGCTTCCTCCTTGTGCACTCGCTGCGCGATTCCCATGTGACCTTAAAGAAAAGCATTTGATTGGTTCATAACATTTCCCATTGTAACAGTTGGAGGACCCCACCCATTTTCACCATCCTCTCTACAGCGTTCCATGAGAGTCTCCTCTTCCACTTACAGAGCTTTTTTGAAAAATTATTGCTATGTACACATATCTGACAGTACACACAACATGCAACCATCATCTTCATCAATATTCATGCTCTGTAAAGCAGCCTTCCACCTGTGATAGCCATGCATCTAAAAGCTACATAACAACTTTTCCCCACTGCCAGAGGTAATGGCCCAGGGGCAGTATCATGCGTAGATAATGAACACACGGACACAGATAGATAGTGGAAGTGGGTACGGGCACGTGCTCTTAACTCCTTTTTATTACCAGGGTCATATATCCAGTGACGTCTGTGCTGGATGCGTGTGCGGTGAGTGTAAACCAGCCCTCAGGGAATGGTTGCTGCTAGCATCAACTACAACAGTAATCATTGGATCACACACAGAGATTCAATAATTAAAGGGTCAATAGTTTGTGCTGCAGTAAGGTAGGGACAGTAGATGTAAAATAATACAGAAAAGAGTCTATCGTAAAAGAACTATAACTTGTGGTATACTGAGATACAGGCAGTAGATCTGAAATAATACACAAAAAGATTGTATCATAAAGGGTCCAGCAGTTCTAGTGCACTCAGATAGGCACATCAAAAGCATTCAGCATGTGCACAGCCAGCGATGAAGCGTGCTGCGAATTGTGAACACTGCTGTCTGCAGTGTAAATTGAAGGCATTAGTCACACAGACATCCATTAATACTTTTTCTCACTTCCTCTTCCCAAAATACAACAACATAAATTACAGAAAACTCTGCAATAAATAAATCAAAACAATTCGAAGTGCGATTTCTACTGTCCACAGTGTAGACTATTCAGTTTTCCTTTGAACTTGCAAAATGAATTTCACCATTGTAGTAAACATATAACTTGTCTAAAAAAATTCTATAAGCAAATATACTAAAAGAATAGTCTGTGTATTTTTAAAATGTTGTAGTTAGTTGCCTACTAAATTCTGTAATTCACTTGATCTGAATTGTGAGCCCTGCTGAACGCAGTGTAAGCCAGAGGCAGTAGTCATTAACACCTCACAGCCACGTGCCGTTGGATTCGGATGCACGGAGTTGGTTGCACCTGGTCGGAGGGGTGCACAGTAATCATTACAGACTTTAACTTCTGACATCCTCAATCATATAATCAAGACCCAGTTTCACTGTTCGGACCTTCTGTACCGCGGTGTAGTCCTCCGACTACAGTCAACCCAGCCCAATAATCATGTGCAGCAGTTAACTACGGAAGCACAGGCACTGACTGATGCACTTCAACGGAAACAGTTCTGTGAAAAGCAAGCAGCAGTTAATATTAGACACCGCCTGTTCGAAGGGAGTACCTTCATCTCCACTCTCAGATGCAGTTCTATCATCGTCCATTGTGGGATCAAGACACCATTCCACTGTTGGGACCTAAGAGTTGGTTGCACCTGGTGGAAGTTAGTACCTTCATCTCCACTCTGAGATGCAGTTCTAACATAGTCCTTTGTGGGATCAAGACACCGTGCCACTGTTGGAACCTAAAGTTGGTAGCACCTGGTCGAAGGGAGTACCTTTATCTCCACTCTCAGATGCAGTTCTTACATCGTCCATTGTGGGATCAATACCCCATTTCACTATTCGGACCTGCTGTTCCGCAGTCTGCTCCAGCCACTACAGTCAGCCAAGCCAAATAATCATGTGCAACAATTAGCTACGGAAGCACAGAGTTTGATGCACCTCAAAGGAGGGAGTTCTCTGAAAACTCAGCAGCAGGTAATATCGGACATCGTCCACTCTGGGATCAAGACACCATTCCACTGTTGGGACCTAGAGTTGCTTGCACCTCGTTGAAGGGAGTACCTTCATCTCCACTCTCAGATCCAGTTCTAACTTCGTCCATTGTGGGATCAAGACACCGTTCCACTGTTGGGACCTAGAGTTGGTTACACCTGGTCGAAGGGAGGACCTTCATCTGCACTCTGAGATGCAGTTCTAACATCGTCCATTGTGGGATCAAGACCCCGTTTCACTGTTCGGACCTGCTATAGCGTGGTGTACTCCAGCCACACTACTCATCCAAGCCCAATAATCATGTGCAGCAGTTACCTATGGAAGCACAGAGTCTGATGCACGTGAACAGAAGGAGTTCTGTGAAAACGCACTTGCAAGTAATATCGGACATTGTCCATACTGGAATCAATACACCGTTCCACTATTGTGACCTACAGTTGGTTGCACCTGCTCAGAGAGAGTACCTTCATCTCCTCTCTCAAATGCAGTTCTAACATTATCCATTGTGGGATCAAGACACCGTTCCACTGTTGGTACCTGTTCGAGTACTGTCTTAGTAGTATACAGAGCACTCCACGCTGCTGGGCCTCAAACTGAATGCTGTGTGTCTGTGTCGTGGTAGCCAGCGTTGATCTGAGGAACCTGCAGACCTCGCCCCAGGAGCTTCCGCCAGCACGTGGTGGGCCCTCTTTCACATAATGCGGTAGCGAAAGGTGAACTGTGGGGCATATGTACATTGCAGTGGCCACGACGGTTTCTGAGTACCAACAGGCTGAGAGCATTATTCCCGCAGCCACCTTCGCTCACGGCGTCAGCCTCGTGGCGGTGTAAGCTGCGCAGACCTGGCAGACATGCTCGCCATTCTGGAAGAGAACCACAACCAGAGAAACGTGCCTTTTATTCATACACCTACGCTAGCCTTGCGTACGCCGAGCCAGCCCACTACGCTAAAGATTTGGGGAGGAGGGGAAAGGGCACGTGCGTACTATGTTTTCAAAACCTTCCCTACTGACTGTATTATTATGGTTCCGTCCACTATCTACTTCACTCAATAGACCATCAGTGTATGTTCACATGTACATGTGTGTGCTCTGCATACTCAAGTGTGTCCGGCACATCCCCTCAACACTTTGCATTGTATACTTTTATAATCGAGAATCACTTGCCACCTTCGCACATACTTTGCTCCGATCTCTTCCCGCATTCTGCATTGTGTGAAAGAGGTGCTATGCCATGTTTGGTTTGTGTACATGGTTAGTCACGGTTCCCACAGTACGTAGTGTTGTTGTGTGTGATAGGCGTACATGTTGTTTGTCATGTTGTATGCATTTATATAAGGTAGCGCGTTTATTCACGAGCAGCGGTTTCTCCCATTTACATATCGCTGTCTTAAAGAGCATACAGAAGTTTTTCTCACAGGTGCAAACTGTGACCACAATGGCAGTCATTCATTACTATGCAAGAATTTCGAACTGCACGACACTTCTAAGCTTACAGCCCCCAATCTTGCCTGCTTTCTTGAAAGCATGCCAACTCCCACAATCACACCAACATTCACACAGCTTTCTAACGGCAGTTATCTGCTTCTCAATAACATGCAATCCTACGGAATGTGAGGTGGCATACTGTATGTCCTTACTGTTTCACAACGAGTAACTTCCTGTAGCAATGTCTACTCCCACCCACACAAACTAACTCCCAAACTTCAACTTGGCCTTAAATCCCTACTTTGCAAACAGATTGCATTAAACTAACCAAATGAAAGCGCTTTTCTTCACAACAGAAATGTCCCTCACTTCTGCAAAAGAAATGTATTGCCTGCAGATAGCACAAACTTCCAGTAAAATACACTCCCTTTTAAATTCGAACCTTCAATTACACTTTGTGAATTGTTACACAATTTTCAACACATCTCACACTCAAGGTCTGGAACACTTTTTTAATACGGTCTCCTCCGGCCTTCTCACAGCCTTTCAAACTGTTTTTCGTATAATACCACACTTCATTTATTCGATCATCTCTGGAATAACAGGAACAGTGCCCAAAATTCTCGCTCTCTTTGTGGAAATACTACTACTATTTTTGCTTGTAAAAAATGACTGCGCTCCCTGTGGTAACAAGCATCTCCGACAGAATACGTCTCTATGCGAAGCTACATCAATAACGTGAAAAAAACTTTTCGGCTGACTGCGTCTATCTATTATCGGAGCCAGCTACAACATGAAATTTATTTACACATATACAATCTGCATGCAACCATCTTTCTATTGCAAAACTTGCCCATTCGACTGGCGAATGGATGTATGCCTTGCCAACATCCCAACAATCGCCCCCGAAATCCAGCAGGTAATGGAGTATCTTGAAATCCATGAAATCGATTGTTCAGGCAGTAGAGCAATGGCGGATGCAACGCAAAAAGGTATCGTGGCAGAATGGGATTTCTGCGCAGCCATGAAAGATCTACTGCAACGTACAACCTTTGACAACATCGCAGATTGCCTGCCAATTCAAATTGCCGCTCCAACATTCGAGGAACATTATTGTCCCTTCGAAGATATGAATTGGATCTCTTCGCTTTTCTCACACGATGGCAACAATAACCTCTTGGAACATTACGCATCTCAAGCCATTGAAGAACTTCCGGACTGCAATCTCCAAGACTTGTAAAAAATTCACGTTCTTCTTGGATTGATTTTTACCAACTTTTTTGTGTTTTTCCTTTCAATTTTTTTAATACACTTCAATTGAACTATTTTCATATAATAACTTTCTAAGTATGCTCAGGCATTTGAACTCTGTTTTCATTATTGCCCCTTATGTCTCCAGTCTAACAAGGGATGGGTGATGTTTGTCCTATCCAAATACGCTATATACTTCCTAAATTAGCCTAAACCTGACATCCATTTTGAAACCATCTCTATGCTTTGTGCACACTTCTCTCTACCTGCCTGTTATCCACGAAACCCTTTCACATAAATGTACTCATCCCCAGCCTCTACTCACGAGCTGGCAATCAACATAAAAAAACATGACATTGTTTAGGTACTGGTTGGCACAGAGTGCTAATCATATCCTACCTTTATTTTCATTATAGAATTGAGTCATTCATTTCTAATAGCTATCGTTTATGTCACATGGAACTGTTACATGTAATGTGGAATTCTCTAATGCAGCAGCTTTAGATTTGAATATAACAGAATCGTTTGGAGTTTGCCTCAGCTCGGTGCCTTAGCTGTTTGCACAAGAATTTTTTTTTTGAAAGAGCTGAAGACAATAATGTATGGTTTGACGGGAGGGGTACCTAATGTGCTTCTCAGAAACACAATTTTGTGTTCTTCCTCAAAGTTCCAATGTGACTAGAACTATTACCAATTCTGACATGCACCAGATTGAATCTACCGTACAAGAGATTGCTGACTGTTCTACTGTTGATAATTTTGTGTTACAACAAAGGAGTTCCAGGGTACCGAAGAAGTTTGATGATTACACTTTGCAAAACATTTTTTGTTTCTTTTCTTAAAGGATACATGTGCTAAACGTATCCTACCTTTATTTTCATTATAGAATTTCGAGTCATTCAAGTGTAATAGGTATTGTTTACGTCACATGGAACTGTAACCTGTAATGTGGAATTCACTGATGCAGGAGCTTATGTTTGAATACAGCAGAACCAGTTGGAATTTGCCTCAACTGAATGCCTTACCTCTTGCACCAGTAGATCCATTTATGGCACTTAAATAAAGACACTCTTTATATAACTTTCAGACTCCATCGCTTTATTACCCACAACCACTTTCTTAGACACACCTGATTTCACCATTTCTCTTCTGTGGCATTGCAACATTCTGCATTATATTCTTCACGATTATTTCTTTATTCCTCCTTCCTATTACACACACCCACTTTCTTAGACAGACCTGATTTCACCATTGCTTTTCTGTGGCATTGCAACATTCTGCATTATATTCTTCATGCTTATTTCATTATTCCTGCTTCCTAAAACACTGCATTCAAGTCTTCAGAAAGTAGAGGTGAGTAGTTTGCTTCCCACTCCCTGTATTGTATAAATGCATACTAACACTACTCACACAGATATGCTAAAGCGGCCAGTATCCTACTACGCCCACACACATCACTTTACAGCAATCAGCTCACGGATTACGCTGACGGTTTCATTCCCGAATCTTCAGACCAGTACCAGTGAGAAGTTTGCTTCCCACTCCTGCTATACTCTAAACGCATACCAACACCACCTGCACAGCTATCCTACAGCGTCCAGACCACATCAGTTTACACCACTCTGCTCACGGTTTAGGCGCACGCTTTCATCCCGGAGTGTACCAGCACCTCACCTCAGCACATCTCACTCTGCGTAAAACAGCACTTTCACACCGGTAGGGATAAATACTTCAGCACATCAGTTTACAGCACTCAGCTCACGGTTTACGTGCACGCTTTCATCCCCAGGTGTACCGGCACCTCACTTCAGCACACTCTCACTCTCAGCAAAACGGCACTTTCACACCGGTAGGACTAAATACTTCATTTCACACTCCCTGTATAGCACACCCTAAACACCCCACAGATGTTACAGTGCTCCTACCCTCCCCTTTCCTACTTTTTTTGCCCTTTTCCCCTCACTACTTTCAACAAAATCACAAAATGGCAGCCAACACTTCCTAGTTGCAACCGCTCGCACCGCTCACAGCCAATAAGCAGCAAGCTCGTGCTCGTAACGCCTCAGCCAATCAGATGGCAGAATTCCCAAATATCGATATCTGTAAATTTACATTTTCTCAAAAACTACTGAACGAATTTTACACCAAATAAACAAAAGCATGCTTTTTAGACTAAGACCCTTCTCCCTGCTAAATTTGGGGTAATTCCGTTCACCCGTTCGACGTGTAGCCTTGTCTAAAGTTTCCTATGGTAATTAACATGGAGAAAACACGTTTTGGCACCCCCTTTTTTTCTCGGCCCCCCTTGATGAATCACCCCCACATGGGAGCTGATATGAACAAAGAATTAATTTGGAAAATTCCATGAAGATTCATCAAACGACGCCAAAGTTATAAGCAAAACAAAAAATGCTGTTCCTATGGAAACTCAGTCCTAACTATAACTACATACTGGAGACCACAAGTAGGTAATATATACATATATATATATATTCACTGAAAAAACCATAGGTTTCACACACGTTATAGTTAGCTGGAAATTTCACTCGTACAAAACCAATGAAATTCCACCGTTAAAGTTAGTTCAGCTACCTATAACTCGCGCGCTCGCAATCCACTGCTGATGACGTCACATATTACATCACTCATGACATGGTCAGTGACATCACTCATGACATCACTGATGACATCTCAAATGACATCACTGATGACATCACTCATGACGTCATTCATTGAGTATGTGTTTCTGAACAATTTTAATATGTTTAATATATATAGGGAAAGGCCTGTTGAAGAATGAGTGGGTGTACAAGTGTGTAAATGGATGTTTTCCAGTGGTGCGTAACTGATTCTTTAAGTGAGTCATTAAATATATCTAACTGCAGACTAGTGACTAAACTGTGTAAATGTCTGTATGTGTCTGTATGTTGGTGTATAAGTGGCTGCATGGTTTTGTGAATAGCTATATGAGTGTCTATATGAGTTATTGATTGCTTATCTCAGTATCTGTATGGGTGCCTGAGTGTTTGTGTGGGTAGGGTGTGTGTTACTCTGTGACTAGATGTGTGAGTGGGTGATTCTATGGGTGCATGGTTTTAAGAGTGCATCTCTGATGGACTGTATGGTTGAGTGAGTGTATGTATGGGTGTGTTAGTGAGTGAATATATATCTCAGTGGTACATTTGTGACTAACTACATATTTGAAAGGCAGTATATATGCGTGTAAGAGTATATAAGTGGGTACATGTGAGAGTGTGTGATTGTGAGAGTAACTGTATGGATGAGTGTGCGCTTGTATCAATGATTCTATAAGAGTGTAAGATTGTGGTAATATTTTTATGATTAAGCCCGATTGGGGCCTTTTTATAGATCAACATGACATATGTTGTTTCCAGGAAACATGGGCTAGGATTAATTACCATCGAGTAGGATTTGCCTCCTTTTTTATCCCGGCAGTTTGGGGAGGTAGAGGTCGACCGTCTGGTGGCCTCATCATTTGGGTGGCATCTCATTTGGGTTGTACCGTTACCCCCATTAGTACTGGATCTGATGATGTCCAAGCCATATTAGTGAAATGGCACAGCAGGGCACAGATGGCCCTGGTTAATATCTACTCCAGACCGACTAGTATTTCTACAGAATCAAAAGCTGTGGAGGTTCTATCAACGGTACTGGCAGAGCTACCTGAGGGTATCCCTCTTGTGGTGGGTGGGGACTTCAATTCCCACTTTGAACCCTTAGAGGGTTTATTAGATCCTATAAACCAAGAAGAGGATGATTCCTGGGACATCCCACAAGTAGCTGGTCCCATAGTAAGATCATGGACCCCATTGGCACTTCAAATTACCTCTTTATCGTTGGCCCATTCCATCAAAGCGTGTAACGGACGCTCCAAGGTTTTTTAAATGCTAATTCCTAACTATAACGTGTGTGAAACCTATGGTTGTTTAAGTGAATTTCAAAGGTTTTTTAAATGCTAATTTATGAATATTTTATTTTATTTTTTATATATTTCTTTTACAAAAAGTTACATATGTATATAGTTATAGATTACCTGTATCCTTTAATTTGGAATGGTTCAACTTTAAAAAAAAAAATTTTGGATAAAGTTGAACAGCATAGTTAATATCTTCTATTAACTTATAAACACTTTAATTCTTTCTTTTTTAAAAAAAAAATATATATTTTTACCGTGCACGCTACGTTCACGGAATTTGCGCATGCGCGCATGCTTTTTACGCGCTCGGAGCGCGCACTACGTATGCATGTGTACGTTCTTCATGTGCGCATGCGTATGTCGTGCATGCTCCGCGCGTTACGTTCACGCTTGCGCGCGTACTACTACGTTTGCGCAGGCGTGTTTCGTTCGCGCATGCGCACGTGCTACGCACGCTAAGTTCGCGCATGCACGTGTGCCACGTTCGTGTACGCGCACGTGCTCCTTGCATGCGCTTGTGCTCCACGCATGCGCTGTGTGCGCACGGTGCGCGCACGGCAAGTCATGTGATTAAAAATGAACACTTTTCATTGGTTCATAGTACTTTCACTTTCAGATTCTTCCAATAACACACCCAGGCAAGTTATGTGATTAAGAAAGAACACTTTTCATTGGTTCAAAGTACTTTCCCTTCCAGTTTCTTCCAACACCACACGCAGGCAAGTCATGTGATTAGGAAACAACACTTTTTATTGGTTCATAGTACTTTCAGTTCCAGATTCTTCTAATACCACACCAACTCCCCTCATTATTACTTCTGATTCCCTGGGAGAAGGAGCTGATCTGTTTTTGTGATACAATGGCAGAGCAGCAGCCATCTTCTAGTAGTGATCAGGAGACTCTTGTGCCACAGAGGCAGAGGAAGCAGAAAGAGTCTTTCATATGGCAGTTTTTCAGAAGAAGGTAAATGCTCCCAAAGTCACCTGCATTATTTGCAAGCAGACCTTATCACGTGGAAATACTAATAAGAAATACTCTTTTAGTATTCACACGATGTTAAGGCACGTTGAAGGACAACATCCTGTGGCTTTTGCTCGAGCTGCTAGTGAAAACTCACAAGCAGCTCAGCCGAGCACATCCGCAGCAGCTCAGCCGAGCACATCATTGGCAGCTCAGCCGAGTACTTCCTCTGCGGTGGCGCCTTCACCTACTTCTTTACCTCTGGATATATGCCCTGCTTTTCGGAGGCTGTATACACAGTGCGTTGACTGTCATACTCTTATTTCTCTTGGTGAAACCAGTATTGATCTCATTGAGAGAAAGTTAGAGCAGCACTCATGCACCCGGCCATAGTTTTTTTCATTTTTTCATTTTTCTGTTCCTCTGTCCCTACATTAACACAAGGACTCTTTTTAGAGCCACCTAAAATCTAAACACAAAAACTTGTTTTTAAAATCTATTTTTCGGGGGTTTTTTTTACCGTACCTTTGTGATCCTTCAGGGACTCCCTGACAAAGACTAGGCGGTCAGGAAGTCTCTATCATGCCCCCTTTCCATGTTCTCCACCTTTGTTTTAAATTGAAACACATTTTTAAATGGGTTTTTTAAATTGCAAGTAAAATGGATTACATTTCCTAAATTTTCTTTCAAGATCTGAAAAAAAGAAAAAAAGTATTAATATTCAACAATACATTTTCTTAAGCAGTACATGTTTTTTTATATTTAACAAGGCAATTTTTTGCCCTTTTCTTGCTGTTTTCAGAATGTATTGAATTTCACTGAAAATAGTGATATCAATTGTTTTCATCATTTAACAGCAGGCAAAAAAAAAAACAATCTGAAAGATTGTTTAAAAAAAGCCCTGAATCTCTTCTCACTGAAACAGACCTTGATAGAAATGTCACAAATATATTAAAAATACCTTCTAAGAACAATAACTATTTGCAATAAATAACGTCTGTAAACCTTGCTGCTTAAGCACGTACACCAAAATAATATCTGTCAAACAAGTCCACAATTGTTACCTTTACCTTTCCATGAGGCCAAATGGTAATTTTAAAATCCTTTGTAAGTGAAATATCCAATGTTAATCCTATAAAATTGAAATAATGGTTTCTTCAGATGCTGGAATTTGGATCTAAAATTTTGGTTTTAGAAAAATTAAGTAACAATTTGGTAAATCATAAGGCAAACGTTGCTTGAAAATCAATTGAGAATCATTACACAGTGTCCATCCTTTTTCACATTTAAGATAAACTGTGTAATGACCAGAAGTTATAGAAGGTCCATCATGAAAAATAATTGCAACTGCAACAAAAGTTTTACCTGATATTGATAATTGATTTCCTACAAACTTCTTTAGTAAAGTCTCCAATTTAGTTCCATCTGCTCTACAACGTTGCATCATTAAAATTACATACTGTCCATATTTATTTAAAAATAACGTTGATAACATGTCTGATTTACATTAAGAACATTCCATATTGTGATTAGCATCTTTAACTAATTTACTAAAAGTCACTGATTTACTCTCTGGTAATGTTAAATATATGAACCTTTCAGAATCAACATTACTGCTGCATGCCCATTTATATGAGACACCAAATATATTTTCTATTTCTACCCCTTCATCTTCCAGTACCATAAGCATATACATTAAAAATTCCTGTGCATCTTGCTGGACATCTTGTGTAAACTGTGTACATCCAGAACATTCATATAAAAGATTTCTAACATCAGAACCACTTTCTATTTTAGTTTTATCATTACTCAGCTTCTCATAAAGGAGACTCAGCAGAGAACATAATCTTTTTCCATGATTTAGTATTATCTGCTCTTGCAAAATTTGAAGATGAAATACAACATTCAGCACTACATTTGCATAACAGTTGATACCAGAGCTATTTTCAAAATGACAACCAACAACCTCTTCAACACTGTCCTTTTTCTTTTTGCTAGCAGTCACATCACTCTCTTTTTTTTTTCTGTTCTGTACATCCTCATTACAGATATTCTCAAATCTCCTTTTCCGACAAACAACACGTTTTTCAAACACAGGATACTGACCTAAATGAGGAGCATAGCTTCTTCTTAAACTATTATACTCCTTTACAGTTTGCATCAGCACTAACTTTTGTGTCATCAAAAACTATCATGAATAAACCAGATATTTTTTTCACGCGTGACAAAGCAACATATGCCATACCTTCTTTAAACACAGTAGATCCAATGTTTACAAAAGCACTATCTACAGTTAATCCTTGAGATTTGCGAATAGTTACAGCATATGCTAGAGAAAACGGAAACTGCTTCCTACGTACATAAAAGTCTTTCACAAGCAAGAAACTAACTGAACAACGACAAATGTCTTTAACCTCTTCAATCTGATCAAATTTTATTTTTAAAAATTCAATTCCAACTTTTTTCTGGTAATTAACAAAACCCACAACTTTACTCATAGCTCCGTTCACTAAACCTTTCCCTACATCCAAATTACGTCTTAAAATTACTCGACAGTTCATACATACATAAAGATTCTATTCTAAACCGGCTGTTTTCGAGATGTTTTTCTCTAGAGAATCCAATTTACTTGTCAATTTGTTTGTCAATATAATAGTTATTCCTTCATGTTGTATTTTATCCACAGCTTCCAGTTTGACAATATCTTCATTTTCCAATTTCAAAAGTTCTTGATTGAATATAGAGCATTCAAGTAGTGTTGGCATTAAGCAGATTACAGTATTTTTTTCAGCAATGTTCTTGTATATTTTCTCTGGAACTATTTGTTCTGTTGGAAACACATTACATAGCAATCGACTCTGTAAAGCTTTTCTGCCATGTTCTGTGAGTAGTCCAATTCTGATATCTTTGAGAATACTTGCATAATCCTCATCATTGGCTTGCCGCATATTGGTAATGAGTTCTTTATACTCAAAGTATGTCCAAATATTCACATTACCTATACTTCCTAATGACTTTTTCGTGTCTTCATGTGTAAGGGTTTGAAATACTGGTTGTCCTTTAACTGGAGTGAGCTGCAGAAGATCCCCAAAAACCATAACATGTTTTCCTCCAAATAGCACGTCATAGTTTATCTTTAGAATTTGCTGCATTCTTAAATGCAAAAAGGCAAGCATTAAGTTTGATACCATGCTTACCTCATCAATGATGAGAACTTTCATTTTTTTCAAAACTCTTGCAACTTCAAAACATGCTTCTCCTGTTAGCTTGTGGTATTGTATTTTGTTCTCGTGCTCTACTGGTAACATTAGCAAACGATGGAGGGTAATTCCTTTTATGTTATATGCTGCTAACCCAGTTGGAGCAGTAACAACACAAGACAAAGTTGAATCTGTTTTTTGCTGTAGATAGCTTCTAATTACTTTAATCAAGAAACCTTTTCCAGTTCCGGCTTGTCCACTCACATACATTCTGATTGGTTCAAACGATGTGCATGAGCACTCTTTATTTTCATGTAGTAATCCGTGATCAATTTTTTTTCTGACTTCCTCGTAAATTTGTTGTTGTTCATCATTCAGTTGTTGTTCCATATTTGGTAAGTTTATTAAATCTTCCTGAGCTTGATTCATAGCTGTTTCGACTTCAGTCATGGCTATTGCAGCTGCATTTTCTACGATTGGTTGTCCTAGAGGATCTTGACTGAACGTCCCAGAACTTTGACTGTCCTGAGAACTGTCTCTAGCTACTTCAGCTGCTATTGTTACTTCTTGTTCAATTTCTTCATTTAACATTTGAACATAAGTTGAGAAAGTACTGCATTCTATGCTATCTTTGCAAGTATTAAAGGAATCTTCATAGCTCTGAAAATCTCCACGTAGTTCGTCCTCTGAATGCCATGGTTTAAACAGCTGTAAAAGCGCCAAGTAGTAAAATTCCTTTTTGTCAGTAGTAGGCCTGGGCGGTAAATTCCGTTCCGCTCGTGGAATTTGCGGAATTTCGGTAATTTCGCGTTCCGCGGAGAACTCGAAATTGCCCAAAATGCTGCTTTCCGCGACTTCGCAAAATTTTTTCTTGTTCGCGTTCTCAAAATGCGTGTTCGCGAGATATTTCTCCCCGAGCACGCAAACAGCAACTGTGAACAGGAAAAAGCATCGCGAACAAGCAATTCCGCGTGTTCGCGGAATTTCTGCATGTTCGCGGAGATTTTTTACCGTTTTGCGGAGATTTGCGTAACGCGATTACGCAAATTCCGCCCACCCCTAGTCAGTAGTGTCGCAACTCAGCTTCCGGTGATTAATCAAACTTCCTTTTGTTTGTTTTACCAAACATCCTTCCTCACCAGTGACTTTATATTTTCCATTGTTGATGTCTTCTGTGGTATTCCGTTTATAAATGTAGTTCTGCAGCATTTCATATATACACATGTTCTCAAGATGATGACTTCTTTGTGGGTAATATGTGTCCAACATGTTTGTTCCTAAAATGTCTGTACTTTCAGGTTTGTACTCTGCTAAATATTCAATTTCTCGAACAGATTTCAGTACCCGATTTCTCATTCCTGCAAGGCCTAAACTTACCCAAATTATTCTTCTGGATTTGGAGTACAGACTTGCAGATGATAACCTATCTGAGCATTCGTAGGATCCAATTTCTCGATGCGATAACATCTTTAAACTGAAACTGTATAGCTTTTTACTGACAGTGTTCTCGTGAGAAATCTCTTCCCACATTTCTTTCAATTCCGTTTTCTCAGATTTAGTGATGTAAGATGTGACATACCGAGCAACAGCAATAGAATTATCAGCTACATACTGTATATCCATGTTAGCATTCCACATGGATAAAATGACTGGGTTGTAGTCATTTATATATTTTGACTCTTCTTTTCTTCTTAGGTTGTAGGCGATTTTCTTGTAATAGTATGTCGCACAGCTGACATAAAACTGTTTACTCTTCCTTTTGAAAGAACTGGTCGTGGAAATCCAAATCGACATTTTGTGTAGAATTTATCTTTACTCTTGTACTTTCGTCGACAGTATTTTCCACACCGATGACTTTGGAAACGTAAAACTTGCTCTTTTAAGTTTTTTTCTTCTGTGCTTTTAGGTATAGCACATGTTGCATATTCTTCAATGAAAGATAAAACTGCATCATCAGAATCTGTTCCAAAGTTTGGGGCACCCTTGATCCACAACAGCATATGAATATGAGGAGCACCTCTTGCTTGGTACTCTTTTCTCCAAAAGAAATCCTCAACTTCTCCAAGAGGTGGATTTTTTTTATTGCAGATGAAGGACATCATAGCCTCAAATCTATGATTGAAATATCTGCAAACATTAACCGGATCCAATGAGCACAATTCTCCTGTTGTCATGTATTGGATGTTTTCAATATTTGAATTTGCCTCTCGAAGAAAATCCAGTAAAACATCCCAAGCGTACTCAGCACAGCTTAGGGTTAGGAGTTCCTATATTCCGTAACATACATTTCAATTCTCCATGGCGTCGGTACCAATATTCATTAGTTCCTCGTTGACAAGCTATCAAATTTATCAATTGAGATTCCAAATGATAATCTCGCTGTTGCACTTTGTTCATAAAATCCTTTGCAGACACATTATGTAGATGTACTCCAGTTTTAAAATGTGATTTACTGCATAAGATAGTGCAGACAAGTCACTTTCAAATAAAAGATGGAACAAATAAGGAATACTTTGACGAAATCTGGGATCTTCTGCATATAACCTTGTAGTCCGATACTCAGAAGCAGGAATCTGTACTGGACGTTCATCATATCGTCCACCTTTTCCTGTAGGAAACAGCTGGGGAAAACAACGAGCTTCCAAGCTCTCCTCCCATACACTCCCGGGAGTTCCTTGTGCTTTTTTCATCTGAAACAGATCAATAGTGTTTCCCATAACTTCTTTAGAATGAAGAGGATGTATGCTGAAATGTTCATAAATTTCTTCTTCTTTTGACTTATCCACTTTTTCAATTTGCCCAGCTGGTATTCCTGAGTCTGCTAGTAAAACTTCTTCATCTTCTTCCATATAAATTGATTCATACCATTTATTAATTCTTTTCAAATATAATTTTTGCTCTTTGTACTTTTCGTACATCTACCAGCTCCTGCCAAATTTTCCTATTCTTTGTTGGTACACCATTAACCTGAATAACTAATGGTTCAGTTTCCAATCTATCTGCATCAATTGTTTCCATATTTTTTTTCAAATCCAATGGCAAATAGACAACTCTTCCTTTTAAACCTGTTTGTAAATCCGAAGGAGGTAATTTACCTGTTTTGGGCTCCATACGCCCTATGGTCTGAAACGGATGGACACACTGAATGAGTATAAACTCATACGTATTTAAATCAGAAAGTTCTGCAGGAATATCAACCAATTCTAAATTATTATGTACAGCTCTAGCTGGCATTTTATTTTCTTCTAACTTGTTATAACAGTATTTACAAATACGCTGATCTTCACCCAAATCAAAACTATTTTCCAGAAATATATATGTTGCAAAATCCTTCCACTTATAATTATCTTCATGTTCACTTTTTTTATAGAGATCAACATTCCTTGTTTGAATTTTATAATGGCTTCTCCGGCAACAAATACAAGTAATATTTGGTCTTTCATTAGAGACGATAGTAAATTTTGTCATTTCATCTTCAAAATTTTTACTAACAGTGAGTTCTACATTCTCTTCCACATTTTCCTCAATAACTGTGTCATTTCCTGCACTTTCTTGCTCTGGACCAAAGTAACAAAACTGAATATCATCAGTAACCTTCACTACATCTGATACAGATCCACGGAACAGAGCACTATTCAACTCATTTAACTTTAGTGCTGGACTTTTAGCAAAATACAATGTTCTCACAAACTTTCTCATTTCAGTATGATGAACAGCTAGCCTCCTAAAATGGTGAAAAATACTTTGGCAAACTTTCCTAGATAGACAAGGAAGAGAATGTCCCTGCAAACCAGTATTCTCTCTCACTCTGCATGGGTCTAGTCTTTGAAGCACCTTAATCTTCTGTTTAACACTCTTTTTACTATATTCTCTTAGAAAGTCACATAATTTATCAATCGATTCCTGTCGCACAGTGCAAATACTACTACAATTCCAAGTGTACACTGGGGCTTTAGGACGTCTCCCCATAACCTCATCAGCTAACACTTCTTCTTCATTTCTTGGAACCATTTTCTCCTTTTCTATTAGACAACCATCTTTAACTTCATAAGCTCGACCATTGGTGTCAACTGCATGCAACAAACTATTACTTTGAAGATAACTCTCTTCATTAAAAAATGGTTCAGTACTTTTTTTTACTACTCTTTTCCTTTTGCTTTGTGACTTCATTGCTTTGACTAATTTTTCTAATCTACGCATCCTGTTCAAAATTAAAATGAATAGTTTTCGTTTTATTTCCAAAGCCTTAGCAACAATTGTTTCAATATATTTCTTTTTTTTATAAAATTTGGTTTTCTTCTTATATTTTTTCACATCCTTTAGCAAATTTAACATCACTCTTCTCAGAAACATTTTTCGACGAATGTTTTTAAAATTAATTTTTTGTGTTAAGTCACTCTTTCTTACTTCTGATTCTACATTGGCTTTTAGTATTTTCTGTCTGTTGTTGTTTTGTACTTGAAACACTATTTGCAGTGGATATATTTTTAACATTTTTTCTTTGTTTCAAGATATTTTAAAAAAAATCCTTAGTCTGCTTACCAGAAGACTTTTTCTTTTTTCCAACATGAGGTTCTTCAACAATTTTTTTCTGTCCAGTTTTCTTCAAATATAGATGTTGTTGCTGTTCTTTTCTCTTTCTTGACTTTATAGGCATCTTTAATTAATTTCACTGTTGTTCAGCAATACCTGACAGAAACTAAAAAATAAATACCTTTATCTAATTTTAATACATTACGATTTTTTTTTTGAGCTTTTCAAAACCTATCATATGACCTGTCCGTTTCCTACAACTGCAAGTCTGACAGAACAATACCAACACGTATTAAATCTCTTAAATCAATTCCTGTGTGCACACAGACTCATGGTGTGATTGTAGGCAAAAAACGATTTTGGTTTGGCAATTTCAAAGCACATTTACTACTGTGGAAGAGTAAGTGATAATTACCATGGCAGCCTGACACATTTTCTTTATATTTTAGAGAGGCAGAAAAGAGCACATGTCCTAACAGCTACTTGAGACCATCAGCATGTGTTACAGGGTGAGTGATTAAAGTAGAGGAAAGGAAATGAGCCTTGGTGACGTTGAATGTGTTAGCATTACACACTGCTATCTGAAATACCACACAGAACTGAATAGTAAGCATGAGAGTGTAGGAGAAGCACCTGTCTGTGTGCTAAGAGCGTGCATCTGGAGACCGTGTATTGTCAGGTGCAACACAGATCTGCATGGACGCTTGCACAACTGCATGATGACTGCAGAGATGTATGTAAGAGTACATGTGTGGTAAAGGTTAATTAGAGTTTTGAACATGTAAAAACTACCTCACCCGTTGCGGGAGGGGAAGGAAAATGTACCATGCTAATTTCAAATGTGTTAGCATTTGCCTCTCATTTGTGAGAATGTGATTTCTGGTAAATGCTAACCATCACAGTTCAAGAAAAAAAGCTGCCCCTTTCCTGCGAGTGCAAGTCTAACAGAGCAAGAGCAACACAGATTAAATCTCTGAGAAGAATTCCTGTGTGCACACAGACTCATGGTGTGATTCTAGGCACAAAACAGTATCCCTGGGTGATACCAGTACACCTTAACTTATGGTAAAGACATACTCCATAATATCTGACATGTTCAAGGCAGTTAAATATCTTCTTTAACATAAAATGTAAAACACTACTTTAAAAGTGGAAGGAAAATGTATCATGCTAATTTCAAATGTGTTAGCATTTGCCTCTCATTTGTGAGAAAGTGATTTCTGATGAATGCTAACCATCACAGTTCAAGAAAACAAGCTGCCCCTTTCCTGCGAGTGCAAGGCTCACAGAGCAAGAGCAACACAAATTAAATCTCTGAGAAGAATCCTGTGTGCACACAGACTCATCGTGTGATTCTAGGCACAAAACAGTATTCCTGGGTGATACCAGTACACCTTAACTTATGGTGAAGACATACTCCATAATATCTGAAATGTTCGAAGCAGTTAAATATCTTCCTTAACATAAAATGTAAAACACAACTTTAAAAGTGGAAGGAAAATGTACCATGCTAATTTCAAATGTGTTAGCATTTGCCTCTCATTTGTGAGAAAGTGATTTCTGCTGAATGCTAACCATCACAGTTCAAGAAAACAAGCTGCCCCTTTCCTGCGAGTGCAAGGCTAACAGAGCAAGAGCAACACAAATTAAATCTCTGAGAAGAATTCCTGTGTGCACACAGACTCATGGTGTGATTCTAGGCACAAAACAGTATTCCTGGGTGATACCAGTACACCTTAACTTATCGTGAAGACATACTCCATAATATCTGACATGTTCAAGGCAGTTAAATATCTTCCTTAACATAAAATGTAAAACACAACTTTAAAAGTGGAAGGAAAATGTACCATGCTAATTTCAAATGTGTTAGCATTTGCCTCTCATTTGTGAGAAAGTGATTTCTGCTAAATGCTAACCATCACAGTTCAAGAAAACAAGCTGCCCATTTACTGCGAGTGCAAGTCTAACAGAGCAAGAGCAACACGGATTAAATCTCTGAGAAGAATTCCTGTGTGCACACAGACTCATGGTGTGATTCTAGGCACAAAACAGTATCCCTGGGTGATACCAGTACACCTTAACTTATGGTGAAGACATACTCCATAATATCTTTCAAGTTCAAGGCACTTAAATATCTTCCTTCACATAAAATGTAAAACACAATTTTAAAAGTGGAAGGAAAATGTACCATGCTAAGTTCAAATGTGTTAGCATTTGCCTGTCATTTGTGAGAAAGTGATTTCTGCCGAATGCTAACCATCACAGTTCTTGAAAACAAGCTGCCCCTTTCCTGCGAGTGCAAGGCTAACAGAGCAAGAGCAACATGAATTAAATCTCTGAGAAGAATTCCTGTGTACAGACAGACTCATGGTGTGATTCTAGGCACAAAACAGTATTTCTGGGTGATACCAGTACACCTTAACTTATGGTTTAGACATACTCCATAATATCTTTCAAGTTCAAGGCACTTAAATATCTTCCTTGACATAAAATGTAAAACACAATTTTAAAAGTGGAAGGAAAATGTACCATGCTAATTTCAAATGTGTTAGCATTTGCCTCTCATTTGTGAGAAAGTGATTTCTGCCGAATGCTAACCATCACAGTTCTTGAAAACAAGCTGCCCCTTTCCTGCGAGTGCAAGGCTAACAGAGCAAGAGCAACACAAATTAAATCTCTGAGAAGAATTCCTGTGTACAGACAGACTCATGGTGTGATTCTAGGCACAAAACAGTATTTCTGGGTGATACCAGTACACCTTAACTTATGGTTTAGACATACTCCGTAATATAATTCAAGTTCAAGGCACTTAAATATCTTCCTTAACATAAAATGTAAAACACAACTTTTAAAGTGGTAGGAAAATGTACCATGCTAATTTCAAATGTGTTAGCATTTGCCTCTCATTTGTGAGAAAGTGATTTCTGCTGAATGCTAACCTTCACTGTTCAAGAAAACAAGCTGCCCCTTTCCTGCGAGTGCAAGGCTAACAGAGCAAGAGCAACACAAATTAAATCTCTGATAAGAATTCCTGTGTGCACACAGACTCATGGTGTGATTCTAGGCACAAAACAGTATTCCTGGGTGATACCAGTACACCTTAACTTATGGTTTAGACATACTCCATAATATCTTTCAAGTTCAAGGCACTTAAATATCTTCCTTAACATAAAATGTAAAACACAACTTTTAAAGTGGTAGGAAAATGTACCATGCTAATTTCAAATGTGTTAGCATTTGCCTCTCATTTGTGAGAAAGTGATTCCTGCTAAATGCTAAGCATCACAGTTCAAGAAAACAAGCTGCCCCTTTCCTGCGAGTGCAAGGCTAACAGAGCAAGAGCAACACAAATTAAATCTCTGAGAAAAATTCCTGTGTGCACACAGACTCATGGTGTGATTCTAGGCACAAAACAGTATTCCTGGGTGATACCAGTACACCTTAACTTATGGTTTAGACATACTCCGTAATATAATTCAAGTTCAAGGCACTTAAATATCTTCCTTAACATAAAATGTAAAACACAACTTTTAAAGTGGTAGGAAAATGTACCATGCTAATTTCAAATGTGTTAGCATTTGCCTCTCATTTGTGAGAAAGTGATTTCTGCTGAATGCTAACCATCACTGTTCAAGAAAACAAGCTGCCCCTTTCCTGCAAGTGCAAGGCTAACAGAGCAAGAGCAACACGAATTAAATCTCTGATAAGAATTCCTGTGTGCACACAGACTCATGGTGTGATTCTAGGCACAAAACAGTATTCCTGGGTGATACCAGTACACCTTAACTTATGGTTTAGACATACTCCATAATATCTTTCAAGTTAAAGGCACTTAAATATCTTCCTTAACATAAAATGTAAAACACAACTTTTAAAGTGGTAGGAAAATGTATCATGCTAATTTCAAATGTGTTAGCATTTGCCTCTCATTTGTGAGAAAGTGATTCCTGCTAAATGCTAAGCATCACAGTTCAAGAAAACAAGCTGCCCCTTTCCTGCGAGTGCAAGGCTAACAGAGCAAGAGCAACACAAATTAAATCTCTGAGAAAAATTCCTGTGTGCACACAGACTCATGGTGTGATTCTAGGCACAAAACAGTATTCCTGGGTGATACCAGTACACCTTAACCTATGGTGAAGACATACTCCATAATATCTTTCTAGTTCAAGGCACTTAAATATCTTCCTTAACATAAAATGTAAAACACAATTTTAAAAGTAGAAGGAAAATGTACCATGCTAATTTCAAATGTGTTAGCATTTGCCTCTCATTTGTGAGAAAGTGATTTCTGCTAAATGCTAACTATCACAGTTCAAGAAAACAAGCTGCCCCTTTCCTGCGAGTGCAAGTCTAACAGAGCAAGATCAACACAGAATAAATCTCTGATAAGAATTCTTGTGTGCACACAGACTCATGGTGTGATTCTAGGCACAAAACAGTATTTCTGGGTGATACCAGTACACCTTAACTTATGGTGAAGACATACTCCATAATATCTGACATGTTCAAGGCAGTTAAATATCTTCCTTAACATAAAACTTTAAAAGAAGAATCACATTTCTATTAGTTATATCCAAATACACCACATACATCCCCTCTCAAATTCATAACTCACCTTTTGAAAGTAGTTAGTTGAGAAAGAAATGTGCCACTCACACAGCAGATTATCAGAGCCAGAATCTCTGAACTGTACACCTCTCAGCAGAACCAGTAAATGACAATGGTTCCCTCTCTTTTTTCACACATATACATGTTAACTTCAAATCACAGTGTTTCCCACATTTTTTCAAATGGAATCACACATTTCTATTGGTTGCAAATGTCAACCCTTTCCAAATGATTCCTTCCCCCAACATGACTTCTGCCAGCTACCATAGCAACTGGTCATCGAACACTGGTGTGAGCAGAGAGGTCAGAAGTTCAGCACACAATGTTTCAAATCCAAATAGCAAGAGTGCTTGACTTTTCAAACCTAACAGCAAATCCAAATTAATGTTCTGTGGGAACACATTTTTCTGAACCAATACAAAACATGCTTTGAATAATTTAAACATACAGCCTAGTTTTTACTGTTGAATGGTCTGAAACAGCCAATGATTTCTTTTTATTTTAAAAAAAGTATGTAAGCCTCCATTTTACAACTATCTTTCTTTTCATATTGCCATTCTACTGAAAGACACCTTCTGAGTGCATCCAGATCTCCTTGGAAGATGTTCACAGTGTGGATTATAGGTCACAGCTATGTCTTCTGGAGTGAAAAGTTTGCAGAAAAAAAAGAGGTATTGTGAAAGATCTTGCTTTGCCAAATGTAGACATTAAATGGATTGGTCAGAGGGTTAAAGTGGCACCAATTAATGCCTTTGGTGAAAACCTTTCTACATCTCCCACAGCCTAACCTTATTATTGTGCTCTGTGGTGGAAATGACCTAGGCACTTTAACTGGGGTAGGTCTGGAAATGCTTATTAAGGACACCTTTGTGCAATTGATGTCACTTTTTCCACAAACTGCCTTTGTATATTCTAATATATGCCAAAGGCAAAAGTGGAACTGGTCCAACCAACATTGTCCGCAGATTGACAAAGCAAGAAAACACGTCAATAAGTCTGTTTCTGCTTTCCTCAGAGACTATGGTATGGGTTCTATATACCACAACAACTTGCGTTACAACATGCAAGGCATTTATAGAGGAGACGGTGTACATTTCTATGATGAAGGGAACAGAGTCTTCCTCTTGAACTTTAGACTCTGCATCGGTACTTACTTGTAGGCACCAAAAAACACTCAATAAACACAATGGCTCTTTTTAGAGCCACCTAATATCTAAACACTTAATCATTCATTCATTTGATAACTTTATTTCGGTCAGAGACCATAAAAGTACAGATAAAAATACATACGAGAATACTCATTTCATTAAGACAATAAATAGAGGCAAGTTAATACAATATTTAAGAATGAATTAAACTTGTAGTTATCAAAGAATACAGAATTAATAAAAGGCGAGAATATTTACACAAAACTTTTCCTTCTTCGCCATGAACCATATAAAAAGCGGGACACAGCAAAAACAATAGGGGGATGGGTATCGTATGTTAAAACCCTGCATGCCTGTATACAGTGTCTAAACCCAAGATTCCTACAAAGGGGGAGAAGCCACTTTTTCCTTATTGATTGATACGCAGGGCAGAAAAACATAACATGGCATACGTCTTCTCGGTTATGCTTACAAGCCGGACAAACAGTGTTTTCTGATTTTGCCCATTTGTGGGTGACTGCCCTAAGCGGTAAGCTACCATGCCTTAGCTGTATATAGAGCTTCATCACGAGAGGTGGATAAATTACGTCTAGGAAGACTTCTGCTCGCATTTCGGCTTTTACTAGGAGAAACTCTTTAGTAAGCTTCCCCAGAGAGTTTGAACCATGTAGGGCAAGTAGTTTCTGTTGCCTCATCTGACTTATGAGTTCCGTTTTAGATGTCCCTATACAGGACACCTCCGGAAATTCCCAGAGCTCGATCCTGCCGATCTTTATGCTAAGATTCTTAATATGAGATAACCATGCGATGTTCTTGTTTTTTATTAGAGCCCAGACCTCTATGAATTCCTCTCTGTATGGTGCCAATTCTGGCACCGACCAGAGTCTTTTCCAATTGAGCATGGGCCGCAGAGCTGCTAGATCTTCAATTGGTTCCAACCCCAGATCAAATCGTAAAGGAATAAGCGGTGTGCTTAAAGGCAAACCCACAAGACTTCTCATAAAACCCTGCTCAGCCATAGTTAGTTTGGATATGTTTTTATGGCCCCAAAGTTCAGCTCCATACAATTAGGGGTGGGCGGAATTTGCGCAATCGCGTTACGCAAATCTCCGCGAAACGGTAAAAAATCTCCGCGAACATGCAGAAATTCCACAAACACGCGGAATTGCTTGTTCGCGAGGCTTTTTTCCTGTTCACAGTTGCTGTTTTCGTGCTCGGGGAGAAATATCTCGCGAACACGCATTTTGAGAACGCGAACAAGAAAAAATTTCGCAAAGTCGCAGAAAGCAGAATTTTGGGCAATTTCGCGTTCTCCGCGGAACGCGAAATTACCGAAATTCCGCAAATTCCGCGAGCGGAACGGAATTTACCGCCCAGGCCTACATACAATGAGGCAGTTCTAGCTTGCAGTCGGTATATTTCTATGGCCGGGGCTGCTGGTTTAAAGACCGAGGCTCGCTGGACCTTACTAATCCCTCCAGCTATTTGGGACAACCTAAGCGTTGATTTCGAGATTTGTGGGTCCCAATCAAAGTTCTCTGTCAGGGTTATCCCAAGATAGACAAAAGTCCTGACTCTCTCAAGGGGAGAGCCATTAAGGGTGGGATTTGGACGGGTCTGCTTTGGGGGATTAAAAATCATAAACTTGGTCTCATCCAAGTTGATCTCCAAACCTCGGGCAATACAAAATACGAGAAAACCATCCAAAATACGCTGAATGCCCGATGATGTTTTGGATAACAACAAAGTGTCATCCGCAAACGTCAGAGCGGGCACTCTACCAGTAGCCAACCTAGGGGCATCATTATCAATTACATTAGCTAGGTGGTCCACAAGACCATTAATGTAGAGACTAAACAATGTTGGAGCCAAAACACACCCTTGTCGCACACCCTTCCTAACAGGAAAGCGTGCAGACAGATCGCCATACCTCCCACACCTAACCTGGGCATAATTACCGTTGTGGAGTCTGGTTAAAATATTCAATAAATAGGGAGAAAGACCCATATCTGCCAAGACTTTCCACAACTTTCCCCTTGGGACGAGATCGAAAGCGGCACGCAGATCAACAAAGATGAGGTAGAGGCTGCCACCCTCCACTCTCACCGTTTTCCAGAATAAAACCTGGAGCCGGAAAATTTGGTCTATTGCTGAGATCCCCGACCTAAACCCGGCCTGCAATGTAGTCAATATTTTGTTTTCTTCCATCCATCCCAAGATTCTATCTAAAATAATTCTGCCCATTAATTTCTGGGCCTGTAATTTACTGGTTTTAGCGGGCAGCCTTTCTTAAATATAGGGACTATCTCCGCTCCCAACCAAGTATCTGGTGGATCAGCCCCCATAAGAATTGAGTTAAATAGTACCACCAAGTACGGGGCCCAGATTTTTGGTTGGGAGCGAAATAAGTCCGCGGGCATCTTATCCAATACGGGAGCTTTGTTAGGTAGGAGCCTTGCTATTGCAGACTTTCTTTGAGGGTAATGACCTCGGGCAGTTCTCGGAAAGAAATACCCCCACCTACCAAGGAATCCTTATTCCGTCCGCTGCCCGAGGACCCAAGCGATCAATGCTCCTGTTGAGGCTCAGAGGCGGCAAATGGGAGGCAGATCTCAGTTTCGCCAAAGACCGAGTCAGTCCCTCTCACTGGTCTATGCTCCATGAGTGAATCAGGATTGGGAGAAAACATAATATCTTCACCCAAGTCCCCATACAGTGCCCCAAAATACATTTCCCACACTTGGGGTGCTATATTTACAATTGGGGTCAAGGCTCCCCTACTCACACCAGAGTTCACAATAGCCCAAAACGCCTTGGGATCTCTTCGAGAAAGGGTTAGCCTAAGTTCCTCCCATCTATGCTCCTCCCAGTCCTTCTTTCCCCTAAAGATAGCCTTTTTATATTCTAGGTGAAGTTTCTTGAGATTAGCTCTATCTTTGTCTTTTATTGCAGAAAGCAGATCCTTTTTTGCTTTTCTGCAAGAGTCGTCATACCATGGGTGTGTCCTATCCTGATGCAGTTTTTCCCCACAGGATTTAACAGATCCACCAACTTGTCAGCCAAATGTTTGTGAATCTCCATGAGAAAGCTTAAGTTATCTTCACTTGCATCCCCCATGTCAGAAAGAAATGGCAATGCTATCTGATATATTTTAGCAAGTTTGGCGGGGGAATTCTGGAAATAGGGCCATTTAACCCTCATCCTATTGTTGGAAAGCAACACAGGAAGCGATGAGCTATTAGGATCGGGGGAAGGATTTGTTAACCCAAAGCTTCCCGGTTTGAGGGTTAAAACAAGGGCATTGTGATCACTGTCTTGTCTAGGGTATATCGTGAACTCCTGTAGCTTATCCCAGTGTCTGGTTTCCATCAACATATAATCAATAATAGAATTTTGCCCTGGTCTATTAAACGTTGCCAACCCCGGGCGGTCGGGTTTCAACCTCCCATTGCAGGCCCTTAAAGAAAATGCAAGGGTTAGAGATTTAATTTGGAGGACCAGAGGGGTCCAAGCTCTGACGGAAGAAATGTGTGGATCCAGAACATGCCAGAACTGGTCCTCTTCATCCAAATCTCCCATGTCCGAGCTCTCAAGGGGCTCGCTCAAATTGGCAATTAAAATCACCTCCTACTAATAGAGCGACTGAGGGGTCGAGTGACAATATAAAATGCTTTAGTATGTCAATGGTGCCAGATTCTTGGCCGTTCTTAACTGGTCTAGAATAAACGTTTATTAAGGCAACCCTTGACATATCTTTTAGTGTTAGGAGTACACATTGGACGTCGTGGGAGTTGGTTGGTATCTGAACTGCCTGGACGCCCAAATGCGCCCCCACCCATATTGTCAGACCTCCCGAGGGCCTCCCTCTGCCCCATGAAATTGCCAGAATATCAAAAGTGGCGTAGCCAGTCCTCAGATTCTCCTCCATTGCCCACGTTTCTTGCATCAGACAAATATCATGCCTGCCTATAAAATTACCCCACTCAGGGATGGATAATTTGCTCTTTATCCCAGCCACATTCCATGACAGAATTTTTATTTTCCCGTCTTCTACTCTGTTCCTAACCAATAGATCACCGTCATTCGGGTTTGGACAGATTCCTCGTATTTGGGTGTTGGATTCTGATATGGTATCCCCAAGCTTGACTCCCAGCGGCACCTCCTCTAAAGGAGAAGCCCCCATAGAATCGGTAATTTCTCTCGCTTCCAACCCTTCCTCAACTATACTCAAGAAGTGGGGTGTTGGTACATGTTCAGGAGTACTACTCCCACAACTACCCATCACTGCCGCTATTTGGGTACCCAAAGTACTATCTAAAAAAAGTGCAGGGCTCCGAATCACGTCCGGTCAATCAACCTCCTCCAACACACTAAATCTATTATTTTGAGGGAATAGTGACAGTAAGGGGGTGGTTTGGCACCGGTCCTCCCAAGTTATCGTTCCTTGATGTGCTCTGGCATACGATATATTCTTTTCCCCCTCCCACCTAATACCTCTGTTCTGCCCTATTCTGTACTGAGGTGCTGGATAGAAGTACGACAAGTGCAGTGGGATAATTTGAGTATTAGACCTGGATGGTGTCCTGCTGCAGATATAGTCTACAGCAAGCGTGTGCCTATAGTTGATGATGACACAATTTCCTGCAATAGATTTAGGTGCGGACCCAATCCAGTCTATTCTCCTTGCACCCAGTATTTCACCAGAAATGTTGGAGGGAAGAGGGCTATTAGAGTTAAGCCAGTACATGCATTTATTTTTTAATTCCAAGTAGTCCTCGTTTTTCCCTTGGGTTAGGGGGGGGACACCAGGAAGCACAACAACATATGGTAGGGACTCAGGTGGCAGATCTATACAAGGCAACACAGTATAGGGCCCCTCTCTGACAGTATTTCTATTCACTTGTACTTGGTTATCTAACCGTTTTGCCCCCACTTCAGTAGCCCCCCTCTGCATTATAGAACTTTCAGTGCCTATAATCCCTGGGCAAAGAAATAGTTATGTCAGGAACAGTCTTGACAATTGGCTGGGGGGGTATGGGTAGGATCTTGGAACTGGCAGGGGGATTATCATGGCTGGAAACAGAACTAGTACTAGGGTTTCCTAAGGAACTAGTCAGTTGGGCTTTCCCAAGGCCTGCATTATTGATGGTAGAGACTAGTCTGTCCAACCTAGATAACAAAGATTTAAAATGCGAGCCAAGTAGCTGTTATATATGTGCCTGAAAGTCAAGTATCATATGGGTAGCCCAGAGGGGTGCCCCTGTAGAAGACAAGGAAGGGGAACCATCATTTAGTATAGTAGAATTGGTTAAAAGCTTGGTTTTATTTATTGCTTTTCTCTTCCCAATCCTGGGTTTCTTAATTACGGGGCGAGTTACAGACACCTTGTTTAGTGCAGAATAGGATGGGGATTTAATAACCTCTGAAGCATTCATTTCATTAGGGATAGGCTGTGCGCAGGGCAACTCAGCAAAGGAATACATAAGAGAGGAATTAAAATCAGGGGGATTAATAGTAACAATTGAGACATCCTCCACTGTTTGAGAAGAAGAAATTGCAGGGGTGATTGACAAAGGCCTCTCCGTGTTTTCTATAGCTGTTGCCACTACCCCAATTGTTTGCTGAAGCATATCAATGGCTGTAAGACTTGGGAGAGGTTGCGTCATTGCTGTCTGGTGCCTGGTTGCGGGGCGGGAAATGGAAGACCTAAGATTTTTGCTGTTTTTACCATTTTTTTACGGTTAAAGTGGAAAAATCACGCAATTTACTATGATTCTTCCCTACAATCTTAGGCAACACTGGGCATTAGAAAGGATAAACTGTTAGGTGTAAAAGTCCGACAGCCAAAAAGTTTTTATTTCAGGAACAATACCTGAATCTTAAATCAAACAGATATCCACCTTATTTTGTTTTTCTATAACAGTACCTTATCGCTGTAAAGGTCTAGATGAGAGGATGTCAATGGGGTGGCCCAGCCCGGCCACTGGCGGTCCCTGACGGGCAAGGACTGGCCCGCCCTTGGCCCGGGCTGCGCCCGAGCACGTCCCGCGCTGCGGGAGGCGTTTGCTGCCTAAGAGGGCTTCCTGCGCCCTCTGGTGATGTCCGCAGGCGCCGAGTGCGCTAAGCCCCCTGTGTGGTGTAGTCTTCTCGGGAAGAACAGTGCCGTTCCCCTCACGGCGGGCGAATGCACAGCCGTTCCCCTCACGGCAGGCGAGTAAGGTGGGCACTAGAGATACAGAGCCGTTCCCTTCGCTGGCAGGTAATGAATTTTGGTGATGCGCGTCCCGCGCTCTGGGAGGCGTTTGCTGCCTAAGAGGGCTTCCTGCGTCCTCTGGTGACGTCTGCAGGCGCCGAGTGCGCTAAGCTCCCTGGGTGGTGTAGTCTTCTCGGGTAGAACAGTGCCGTTCCCCTCACGGCGGGCGAGTGCACAGCCGTTCCCCTCACGGCAGGCGAGTAAGGTGGGCACTAGAGATACAGAGCCGTTCCCTTCGCTGGCAGGTAATGAATTTAGGTGATGCGTGTCCCGCGCTGCGGGAGGCGTTTGCTGCCTAAGAGGGCTTCCTGCGCCCTCTGGTGATGTCCGCAGGCGCCGAGTGCGCTAAGCCCCCTGGGTGGTGTAGTCTTCTCGGTAAGAACAGTGCCGTTCCCCTCACGGCGGGCGAGTGCACAGCCGTTCCCCTCACAGCAGGCGAGTAAGGTAGGCACTAGAAACACAGAGCCGTTCCCTTCGCTGGCAGGTAATGCATTTAGGTGATGCGCGTCCCTTAATCTTCTTTTTTTAAAAAAAATATTGCCGTACGCGCACGGTGCGCTCACCACGCGAATTTAAAAAAAAAAAAAAAATCTTTTTTTTGGCCCATCGGGGTCCCACTGTGACCTCCTGACACACGCTAGGGGGTCAGGAACTCCCTACCCTGCCCCCTTTTCACGTTCTCCACCTTTCCTTTTCAGTGTGACAGACAAAATGGCGGCCGTCACTTCCTGATTTCGACCGATTCGAATGTTTACAGACATATAACAACCAATCAGAATTTCGCTCGCGCACGTTATGGTGCGCGCACGGTACGCGCTTATAGATATTTATATGCTTTTAAATGCTATTTTCTCAGGAACTACTGAACAGATTGACACCAGACCTGCAAAAGGCACTTCCCTGACCTGAGGACTACTTCTCTGCCAAATTTCAACTAATTCTGTTCAGCCGTTCGGGCTGTACCTTCGACTACCTTCACACACGTTATAGTTAGGAATTAGCATTTAAAAAACCTTGCAAATTCACTTAAAAAACCATAGGTTTCACACATGTTATAGTTAGCTGGGCATTTCCCTCGTAAAAAACCAATGAAATTCCCCCTTTATAGTTAGTGCAGGCAACTATAACTCACGCGACCGCAACCCTCTGCTGATGACGTCAGATATTACATCACTGATGACATATGTGTCATTCTGAAAAAAAAAAAATGTAATATATGTATAGCTAAAGATGAATGGAAGAAGACATGGGTAAATAAGTGTCTAAATACAGTGATGTAATATCTGACGTCATCAGCAGAGGATTGCGGTCGCGTGAGTTATAGTTGCCTGCACTAACTATAACGAGGGAATTTCATGGGTTTTTTACGAGGGAAATGCCCAGCGAACTATAACATGTGTGAAACCTATGGTTTTTTAAGTGAATTTGCAAGGTTTTTTAAATGCTAATTCCTAACTATAACGTGTGTGAAACCTATGGTTTTTTCAGTGAATTATATATATATATATATATATATATATATATATATATATATATATATATATATATATATATATATATGTATATATATGTATATATATATATATATATCCAACCAAACTTGCCCAGCAAGAAAACGCCACACACAGGTGAGTATTGACTCCTTTAATCGCAGACACCTCAAGTTGCAGGCTTCATCACCACAGCACAGCAAATTAAATCCAAGTACACCCTACGCGTTTCAGACAGCGTGTGTCCTTGTTCACGGGCACGGAAGAACAGAAGCAGGGGCAGTCATGCGAAGGAACACCTGATAATTATACACAGTCCAGCCCCAGTGGGCATGTGCTTACTTGCATAATGGTCCATGTAGTTCCTTTGCGTTTCGCCCAGTGGTTGCTGCGCCTGCCCCAGATCATAGTTCACATAATTTCCCCAGTGGGATGATGGAGATCAGAAGAGACTGCCACAGGTTCATATCGAGTCTTGCGACACTTACCTCATTGTTCCCAAGGCGAAATGAGGTACAAATCGCCGGATCTGCAGAATCACAGCGGGGTGTTTTTCGCGGTATAGGCGAACCGCTAAATATCCAACCAAACTTGCCCAGCAAGAAAACGCCACACACAGGTGAGTATTGACTCCTTTAATCGCAGACACCTCAAGTTGCAGGCTTCATCACCACAGCACACCAATTTGAAAATGATTAAAGGAAGTGAGCAAATCAATGCAAATCTTGACTCAACAGCCCATGAAGAAGAGGCGTGTCAGCCTCGAAACGCGTCGGCATGGAACCAATGCTGGCAACACAAGGTGAGATGCAGCGAGGCGTACAGACCAGATGGTCTGGAGCACCGTGGAGTGCCCTCTCATTGTTTTCGGGCCATTGGTTAAAAAATATTACATGGCTGCCCTGCCGTGGATTGGGGCACCATTTCAACAATAAAGAAAGTCTGTGAAGGGAAACAATTCCGCTTCTTTCAGCACGGTGTTCTGAATGCACACTAAGCCCGCTTTCTGTTGCCTTCCTACTAAGGATGCTAATAATGTTTTATAAAATTCATTTTTTGCATTGAACCTACTAAGGAAACAATGTGTGCTTACCTCCTGGCGACTACAAATCCCATGATGCCGCAAAGACTCTGCACCAAGCTAAGCCCACTGGGGGCGTGTTTCACCAAATTGAAAATGATTAAAGGAAGTGAGCAAATCGATGCAAATCTTGACTCAACAGCCCATGAAGAAGAGGCGTGTCAGCCTCGAAACGCGTCGGCATGGAACCAATGCTGGCAACACAAGGCGAGCTGCAGCGAGGCGTACTGACCAGATGGTCGGGAGCACCGTCGAGTGCCCTCTCATTGCTTTCGGGCCATTGGTTAAAAAATATTACACGGCTGACCTGCCGTGGAGAGGGGCACCATTTCGACAATAAAGAAAGTCTGTGAAGGGAAACAATTCCACTTCTTTCAGCACGGCGTTCGGAATGCACACTAAGCCCGCTTTCTGTTGCCTTGCTACTAAGGATGTTAATAATGTTTTTATAAAATTCATTTTTTGCATTGAACCTACTAAGGAAACAATGTGTGCTTACCTCCTAGGGACTACAAATCCCATGATGCCGCAAAGACTCTGCACCAGTCTAAGCCCACTGGGGGCGTGCTTCACCAATTTGAAAATGATTAAAGGAAGTGAGCAAATCAATGCAAATCTTGACTCAACAGCCCATGAAGAAGAGGTGTGTCAGCCTCGAAACGCGTCGGCATGGAACCAATGCTGGCAACACAAGGCGAGCTGCAGCGAGGCGTAGAGACCAGATGGTCGGGAGCACCGTTGAGTGCCCTCTCATTGCTTTTGGGCCAGTGGTTAAAAAATATTACACGGCTGCCCTGCCGTGGAGAGGGGCACCATTTCGACAATAAAGAAAGTCTGTGAAGGAAAACAATTTCGCTTCTTTCAGCAGGGCGTTCTGAATGCACACTAAGCCCGCTTTCTGTTGCCTTCCTACTAAGGATGTTAGTAATGTTTTTATAAAATTCATTTTTTGCATTGAACCTACTAAGGAAACAATGTGTGCTTACCTCCTAGGGACTACAAATCCCATGATGCCGCAAAGACTCTGCACCAAGTTAAGCCCACTGGGGGCGTGTTTCACCAATTTGAAAATGATTAAAGGAAGTGAGCAAATCAATGCAAATCTTGACTCAACAGCCCATAAAGAAGAGGCGTGTCAGCCTCGAAACGCGTCGACATGGAACCAATGCTGTCAACACAAGGCGAGCTGCAGCGAGGCGTACAGACCAGATGGTCGGGAGCACCATCGAGTGCCCTCTTATTCCTTTTGGGCCATTGGTTACAAAATATATATATATATATATATATATATTACCTACTGGCGATAGCCAGTAGGTAGTTATAGTTAGGACCACGTTTCCATAGGAAAACCTCAACATTCTATTTTGAATAACTTTGGCGCCGGTCGACGAATCCTCGCGAATTTCTCAAAATAGGTGGGGCGCTACGCTCCGCTCCTACCCTGAAAGTCTCGGGGGGATTCGTCAAGCGGGGGCTGAGATAAAAGGGGGGTCCCAAAACGCGTTTTTCCCATGCATTTTTCCATAGGACCTTTAGAACGAGCTACAGCCCGAATGGCTGAACAGAATTACTCAAAATTTGGCAGAGAGGTAGTCCCTAGGTCAAGGAAGTGCCTTTTGTAGGTTTGGTGTAAATCTGTTCAGTAGATTCTGAGAAAATAGCCTTTAAATCAATATATATATCTGAGCCAGCTTACGGTACGCTTACCGTACGCTTACGGTAAGCGTATGGTGGCGTGCGCGAGCGCGATTCTGATTGGCTCTTAGATCTTAGTAAACATTCGAATCGGCCGAAACCAGGAAGCGGCGGCCGCCATTTTGTCTCTCGCACTGAGAGAGATTTTTAAAATCGGAAGCCCAAAAACATGTAAAGGGGCTGTTTTGACAACTCCCTCCCACATAGTCATGTGGAGGGAGTCCCCAAACATCCCTCAAGTGCAAAAACGGTTTTATTTTTTTTTCGGCAATTTCGCGGGGTACGCTTACCGTACGCTTACGGTAAGCGTACGGTAAAAAAATAAAAATAAAAAAAACACTATCCACACTTACCCCACCCCCTGTGCTTTTGGTGGCCGAAGGCCACCAAATGTGCTGGGCTTATTACAATGGAAAAAAACACTATCCACACTTACCCCACCCCCTGTGCTTTTGGTGGCCGTAGGCCACCAAATGTACAGGGCTTATTATAAGGGAAAAAAACTTAGCATTTAAAAAACCGTACTAATTCACTGAAAAAACCATAGGTTTCACACACGTTATAGTTAGGAATTAGCATTTAAAAAACCTTGCAAATTCACTGAAAAAACCATAGGTTTCACACATGTTATAGTTAGTGGAAATTTTACTGATAAAAAACCAATGAAATTGCCCCGTTATAGTTAGCGCAGGCAACTATAACTCACGCGACCGCAATCCTCTGCTGATGACATATGTGTCTTTAGGAAAAAAAAATATTTGTAATATATGTATAGCTAAAAATGTATGGAAGAAGACATGGGCAAATAAGTGTCTAAATACAGTATTAGCATCAGCAGAGGATTGTGGTCGCGTGAGTTATAGTTGCCTGCGCTAACTATAACGGGGCAATTTCATTGGTTTTTTATCAGTAAAATTTCCACTAACTATAACATGTGTGAAACCTATGGTTTTTTCAGTGAATATATATATATATATATATATATATATATATATATAGGAAATGCTTTTACAAAATAATAATATGTTCCTCACGTTATATGCCACCATGCTGAAGCGTCTGCTTGTCACCGATAACAGAACAGGCAAAAGGAGAATCAGGTAAAACAGGTGATTTGTCCTCACCCAAGATGGCCATCACATTGAACCCAAGTGCGTATGTTTCTGAAGGATTTTGTGCTCTTTTCCTTGTAGCTTGTCCTAAACAGAGAAGATGGCCGCTGGACATGTGCAGTGCTACACCCGCGACATGTGTAATGTCTAGGTGCGACCTCACATTCACCAAATGGTTTCCGGTAATTAGCGCAATTCTCCGGACAGCTTGCAAGGATAGCCTCAGCACCACGGTCCAGCACTCGGGCAGGGAGCCCCTCCAAGGATACCACGAAAGACCCACCACGAGAGCGGTGAACCAGGCTATGGAACACCGGCAACCAGCGGGTCAAGATAAAGATGCTGGGAGGTCGTCACGCAGGACCGTATTGCCAGTCGTCACCACTGAAAGGAGAACCCAAGTCACCTGTACCTTTAAGACTTCTCTATTCGGCTCCCCTCCCGGCAATAACTGCTGGTCCCCCAACCCCCACTACCTCCCCATTCTATCCCCGAGTTCCACACAGGGAACTCACCCAACATTCTACCCCAACATTGACTTATATCATAATTTAAAGTTATTGTAAAAGGATACAGGACACAATATCTTGTATGAAGAGGATTTTCACATTTTTTGTATAAGGACAATATACATTTCATTATGTATCAAAATGAGCTCACACTACGCAGTGCTCAGACACTTAAGCGTGATCCTGTCTGTTCATATATGCTATCTCTTGACAAACTGTAACATTTTTTCAAAGCAACTTAGGGGGGAATTTCAACATTTCGAAATGAAGTCAGTCTTCGGGTCTCATTAGGACAAAAGTCATCTGACTAAAGTTCCCTAGATTAGTGGAATTTAATAAGGCATCCTTTATGGAATATGTGAAAGAGTACTTCAAGATAGAGTCTACAATGCATTTTGGGCGCTGGGTACAGTTCCAGTGGGGTAAACACATTTTTTAGGAGAAGTACCCTTTTGTATTGTGTGCAGAAAGTGATGTCACCTACACACACACGAGTACTCCTAGACAAAGCCATCACTGCAAAATGGGACCCTCTGTTCTTTAGATGGTCCCAGAGAGGTAAATGAATTACCCATTTGCATTGTGTCATGCCATCAATCATGTTGCCGAGTCGCCAGGGGACTCCCATTGACCTTGTTTTTGTTTGTTTCAGTCATGGGCACTCGGTGAAGCCACACAAGTGGGGGAGCATTTTTATCAGCACAAATGAGGTAATGATGAGTGGTAGGACCTTTGTAGATTACTGCAGATTCTGGAAATTTCTATTACAGAAATGTAAGAAAAATACGTTGTTTCAAGCAATGTTTGAGGTTTGCAGGGCATTGTGGGTAGGAAATCCTAGTGGGATCCGCACAAGGCACATCACTCAGGACTCCCTGGTTATCTAGTTTTCATAAATGTCACTGGTTTGAATTTGTGGCACCACAGCATGGCCCCAAAAACAGCAGCTACCCCTATTGCTTATCTCTGAATGTAGCGCTTTAGGACCTTTTGTGTCGTAGTCTCGCGGTTCACCCACAAAAGTGTGGAAATGTTCTTTTAGGGAGATGGTTATGTGACGGAACCATGCATGCATTTACCATGTGTGCCGGTTGCACGCGGTCTTAACTATGCAAGCCTTAACCACGCATATGCCTTTACCATGCATACCTTTTCAATGACATATGCTCTATAAAGGAATGTATGGCAAAGACATATGCATGGTTAAGACTTATCCGGTAAGTGTAACCTCCCCAACCTCTGTTCCCTGCCCTGAACCCTAAAATGGTTCTCAAACCCCCAAAAGTACCCCAATCCCTGTTCCCTTCTCTGAGTCCAAAAACGGCCCCCCCAAGCCACTGCCCTGAGACTTAAAACTACTCCTTCCGTCCAGAAAACCAAGCCTATCCCCTTTGAGCCCTAAAAACGTTCCTGCCTCCGGCCCTAAAAACAACACCGGCCCTCCACCAAACCATAAAAACTACTCTGAACCCCCCCGAGCCCTAAAAATCCCCATGACCCCTCTAAGTCCTAAAACCTACACTGACTCCCTGAGCCTTAACAACTATCCCAACCCCCTGAGCCCTAAAAACGTCCCGAACCCCTAGCCCTGAAAACAACCCGATCCCCACAGCCCTGAAAACTACCCCCAAGCCTTAAAAACTACCCCCCAAAACCTGGCCCCAGGCCCACTTACATCACTGCATCCTCTCCTGATCCTTCCTCGTCCAGTGCCTGCCCATTCCTGCAGCAAGACCGTGCACTGCTTTAATAACACATTTGTGTGGTTAAGGCATATGTGTGGTTATCCAAGCGTGGTTGCAATTGCCTTGTTCGGACACGAGTGGCTCTGCCTGTGCTGTTCCAACCGCTTTCTTTGGGAGACATGTGGGTGTTCAAGGTGGTTGAAAATCTGTGGCTCCCCACGGATTCCAGATGTTTTCCACATAGAAATGTGTGGAAAATGTGTGTTTTTAGTAGAATGTTGAGGTTCGCAAGGGAGTCTGGATAAGAGCAATACAAGTCACCCCACTCTGGATTCCCCCAGGTGTCTATTCTTCACAAATGTTCAAGTTTGCTAAGTTTGCCTAGTTACAGGCTGAGCTAGGACCGAAAATCCACTCCTACCCATTATGCAAAAAAAGGGTCGGATTTGATTAGGAAAGTGTAATGTATCCATGATGCGTTTTGGGCCATTTCCTGTCACAGGCATTAGGCTCACCGGCACATGTGAGGCACCATTTTTATCGCGAGACTTGAGAGCGTGCTGGGTTAAAGTACTTTTGTGGCTTCCCACAAGCTCCTGACCTTTTCCTTACAGAACTATGAGGATGTGTTTTTTAGTCAATATTTGATGTTTGCAAGGGATTCTGGGAAAAAAACCTGGTGAGTGCATGCAAGTTATTCCACCCTGGCTTGCTCTAGGTGCCTAGTTTTTTTAAAAAGTAAATGTTTGCTAGGTTTCCACTGGTGCCAGCTGAGCTAGGGTCCAAAATCCACAGCTACCCACAATAGAAAAAATGGACCAGTTTTCTTTGTTGTGTTTTGGCCCATTTCCTATTGCGAGCACTAGGCCTACCCACATAAGTACCATTTTTATCAAAAGACGTGTGGAAGCATAGAATAGTAGAACATTTATTATTACCAATTGGATTTTGCTGCAATTGTGCCTTCCAAATGTAAAAAGGTGTGCAAGAAAGAAGACATTTGGAAAAATACCCTCTAAATCATTCGGTAGTACTGGTACCCACAAATTCAGAAATATAAAAATAACCATTTCTCTTAAACTTCATATCTTGAACTCATTTCAGAAATTCATAGGTTTCCTTGATACCTATTTTTCACACTAAATATTACAACTATGAATTGGTCCACGCAGTTCACAATGTAAAACCATTGTAGTGCTCAGTTGTTGACTGTCAGTACCTTGGGTTCTTGGAGAACCTACAAAACTTATATATATCCCTGATACCAGAGGGGTATAGCAGACATAATAGTATATTGCTTTTGTAAATCAGACACCGTAAAAAACAGAAGATACCGATGAAAATGTTGTCACAAATGGCAGTTTTTTCCTACTCATTATCAAGATTTCTTTATTTCAAGTTAGGTTTTTTGGGGGAAAACCTTAAGTGAGCTGTACAGATGACCTGTTGCTGAATATGGTATTTTATCTACTTTTCAGAAATCTATAGCTTCTCTGGATACCTAATGGATTTCACACTGTTTTCCACCACAAACTGGAAATAGGTTGACAGCAATAAAATATGGAAAATGGGATACTTCTTTGAAAAATGCAAAAACTGTAGTAACTAAAATATTTTTTTAGTCAGGAAAAAAACTGCCACTTTTATCCGGAGCTCATTTCCCCCCCAAAACTCCTAATTTCTTTTTTTACCTATTTTCTTAGTCCCCAAAGGGAGAACCCACAAACCTTGGGAACCTTTCGAATCCCCTGGATCTTGGAAAAAAGGCGCACATTTGGTTTGGATACCTTTTTTGATCAAAAAGATATGCAGCCCTCAGCACAAACTACCCCAAATGGGCTCAGCACTGGGCTTAACAAAGGGCCAGATTCACAAAGATACAATTGTATAAGTTTACCTTTGTGAATCAGACCCTACGTGTTCATACAGGCACACTTTTAATCTACACCAGGGGCCATATTCTACATTGTGCCTTGGGGATGCAACAGGTGTGGGCATCCACTTTGTGTGTCCCTGGGGCACCTTGGTATTACAGAGGAGGCTGCAGACGTTTGTGCATCTCCTTCTGTTACACTGAGAGTGCTGGTCCACATGTTTCACCAACGCTAGCATAATGGGCCTTCCCTCATTTGTATTGGGGAGAATACCCATGCAAATGTGGGAATCACTTTACTTCAACGCCATCACCGAGTTATGGCACAGAGGCAAACTTGCCCTTAGGAGGTGCACTGAAAGTGCATGACAGAAAGGTGGCACATTTCAGTATGACTCCTAAAGGCAGCCCTCTGGGGCTGAGAGGGTCCTACAGAGCTCCTCAGAAATCAAAAGGAGAAGAAGAGCAGCTGGGTCATCGAAGACTGTACAACCTGGGCTAGTCACGTAGTGTAGAGATATTGCCCACCTCAAATGATAAGCTGCCCCTTGGTCATAAACATGAATATTTATAGTGATTGGATGAGAGGCAATACAAACAAGTAACAGGTTACAGAATTTAGCACAAAAAGAAAGGTTGTCAAAATAGAGTATTTTTCTGTAGTTTTATTTCAGCTGTGCTTGATTTGTGAGCAATTGGACCAGCTAACGCGTTTCGCTCAAACAAGGGCTTCTTCAGGGCTGTAATGGCATACAATAAACATATGTTTTGAAATGGTGACGGTCAAAGACCACAGTATTAAGTGAATAATTTGACAGGGAATCATAGTTGCAGAGAAGACAAAGAAGAGAGTAAGTGTAAAAAATGGGAAATAGTTGGAGGGAGGCAAAGAGAAGAGAGAGAGAAGGGGGGAGATTTGCTTATGGACTCCGGGTGTTAAGCCAGATGTAAGTGATAAATGTGAAAAAGAGAAAGGTAGTTGATAGGAATCAACAAAAATAGAAGCAAAAAAAGTGGGTTGTTATCAGATAACATCACCGTGTGTTAACCTTAATCAAAAGAGTGCAAAGGCACGGAGGTAGGTTTGGACTAATCACTCGCTAGCCAGCTTACCGATGAAAGATGATGGTGGGTTGTATCCTCGATTGCACACAAAAAAAAGGAAAGGCTGTAATTGAGCCTGTGGAGGGAAATGAAGCTACGTAAGTCGGTGATAGCTTAAGGAGGGGCGTGCCACTAGAGTATGGCTCATCAAGTCGACACATACCTATGATGATCGTTGGTGTGGTTTAGTCCAGGTGATGATCCACAGTCAGAGACAAAATTAATCTGTGGAGTAGCAGAAATGTGTTTGTAAAAGGTAGGTGTGGGAACTTCCAATGTGACTATGTCGTGTCAAAGCATGCATAGTTAAATGTTATGTTTAAATGACCTAGAGGCACACTAGGATGCCTCCTGGACAGTCCGTTAACCGTTCCAGTGGTGACCTGTTTGAGGGTAACCTATGATGCCAAAAAACAGTGGCCCTAGACCTTAATCTAACAAGATATAAATCAAGGTTCCTGTTAAGTATATTCAGTCGATGATTTCATGAGCTGTATTGGAAGCAATTTATGGGCTCACAGTACTTAATACGTTATTCAAAAATATAAAATAAGGGGAGTGCAATAAACCATGATAACATTCACCATACATTTTATTTCATATTAATTGGTGAATAGAGTCAAGAATTTGACAATGCAGATTCTAACAGGTTGCTCCAGGGGGAACGTGCATAAAAGGAAGGGTGCTCAAGTGAGAAGGTGTTGAAAAGAATTCAAGATAGTGATATCAAAAAAGACTTTATACATTTATATTTAGGACTGGTTGTAAATCACCATCCTATTTGGTCTGGCCGCATACATAGTAAAGAAACTCAGTTTATCACAATTTCAATTTACACAGAACTGTAATCATTGTGTGGCACTGTGGAGGTGCATATGGGGTCCAGGCCTATTCAGGGGCGTCGACGTTTTGACCCGACTTATGGCCGTAAGGGTGGTTTGAACCTCGGCCTTGCGGGTCTTCTTCAGGACTGGGGTGGGTAGGGAGGGGCAACCTGGGTAGTTATGAGGCCTTGTCACAACCCGCCGAGATTTGCGGGAAGTTCGTCACCTTATGACGGGGAAGGTTAATGTTCAGACTCTTGGTGAGACCGTCTGTGCAATTCCTAGTAATTGCGCTGAGGACAGCTGTGCCGGTGTCACTAAGGCGTGTGAAAACTGCCACATCGGTATTAATCCGATTCGTGGTTGACTCACAGTCGATACTTTAAATTGGAGCGTCGTGAAAATCCGCTCAGTTACCGTCCAAGTTCCGCCTAGCCGGCTGGATACTGAAGAAGCGGCCGACTCGTGGACGTTAAAAAGCACCGCATCAGCACGAACGTGTAAATGGTCAGAGTTGACAGACTTGCAAGGCAGGTCGTCACTCAGAGTGAGGGTAACCTAAGGCGCGTGATAGTTAAGAAAATAACCTCTGATGGATAATATTCCCCATCCATTGGACACTGAGTAAGATAAACCGGAGATGACCTAGTCAGCGGTTATCTGTAACGTTAAACTAGTAAAGGACCGAGCTATAGTGATGCATGGTCTTCAAAGCTGAACCATAGCTGAGATAAAAGGGGTCTCTTAGATAAATAAAGTAGCAGTGAGGCAATGAGTAATGAAAGTGCTCTGCTCATCAAAACAGCAATATGGCTTTATTTAAAACAGTATGTGAAAGGAAGAATGTAGTAGCGCGTGTGATGCCGTCAGCGCGCATATGGGACAGTCAATCATGTCTCACAGGTAAATAATGAAGGTGAAAAGAGTGAAGTGACGCGCATAGTGAGTCTGCTAAATAGATCATAGTAAGACAGTGAGTGAAGGAGAGAAGCTCCAATCCTCGCACTTCAGATTCGCTTACACGCAAATGGGGCAAACAGTCAAATATCTCAATCGAGCGAAGAGTAAAAACAAAAAATGTAAAGCAACACACATTCGGAGTATCCCCAGGCGGATCGCAAGCTGACTTACTTCAAACGGTATTAGCCGTGTAGGAAAACATGAAGCTGTGTCCGGATAGCGTCCTATCGTCTGTAAGTTTAAATGCTTGTGAGTGTGGCTTAAATGGAGCCACTCATTAACGCGGTCAATGCCAGTAAGCTTCCGGGTGGTAGAAGACTAGACCGCGTGAAGTGTGTGAGAAAGCGCTCACTTCCGGTAGGAAAAAGAGCTGTGTAGTATGGCTGAAAAACTCTTCCAGCCGTAACCACTAGAGCGTGTGACCTGAAACAGTCCGGGTCCGGAAAGAGGAGGGAAAGACTGCGTGTTTTGGTATTTACTCATTTCCGGTGAAACGCATGTACTTATGCAGACCGGTAGTGTCAAGGGCAAGAAAGTGCAATCGTAAATGACAGTGAGTTGGACCAGATACAGTGATTAAAAATTACGAACTGGCTACCAGTGCGAGATGTATGTGGGTATTTGTAATAAAACCTGTGAAACAGTAACGGTACCCAATGAGACAGTGTTGTATGTCCTGGTTGCAAATAAGTCAGGCAGTAGAACAAAAGTCTAAATGAGCTCTAGTAAGAGATAGTTGTATGCGTTATAAAGAAAAAAGCATAAAGATACGTTTAGTGAAGAAGTCAAGTAGATAAGATAGAGGAACCAATCTAACAGGAATTTTGTGAAGAAGAGTAAAGGGTAATTGAAACATTAGGCAGAAAAAAGAGAAAGCAATTGTAGGCGTGATCTCAGTAAGCGTAAACATTACAGTATGGAACCAACAAGCAGGAACCATCGATAACCGGTGGTTACACTACAAGTATATCAATTCAATAGAAACAGTACTGGAGTCCTAGGTACAGTTAAGTGAATCGGGTACGAGAGGACAAGTGTGTGTAGGTATCTTAGTGCATTTGGAATAAATATACGCAACATTCGAAAACCAACCATGCTGGTCACGAGGATTCAGTGTGGCAATAGGGTTACAGTGCCATCTTTTAAAACAATTGAAACAGTACTTTTCAGTTAAAAATGTGGGCAAATCGGGGCCATGTGCGGATGAGCAATAAGATTGTCACTAAGCAGGATTCACTGTGGCAATAGGGTTACAGTGCCATCTTTTAAGACAATTGAAATAGTACTTTTAGGTTAAATATGTGAGCAAATCGAGGACATGTGCAGATGAGTAATAATGTTGCCATTTAACACGTCCATTGGTGGGCGTAGGAGGAATCACCAATATTCACATGTAATGTAATAGATGTATAGTGATCTAACATGTGACTGATGGTACAGATATTAAAGTGATACAAGAAAAACCATGATCAGAGAAAAGAGCAGAAAAGGTCTATGTAATATGGTAATTACAGGAAAAAATGCATTTCCTTATCTGTGTTGAGGCCGAGAGTCAAGGAGCATAAAGTGCAAATCCATCTGGCTTCAAGTTGCCTCAGCGAGAGTGCCCTGTCTTCCCCTCATTTATTACTCACGGCAATGTCTATGCCATGGAAGCAGAACTTAGCCCTATCGACACCCATTCTGCATTGGTATGAGGCAATAGCGTATGTTGTGTCTCTATTGAGTGCTGCTCTGCGGTGTTACTGGATGCGAGTTTTTAGTTGCCTTGTTTTGCTACCCACATAAATCTTCCCACAACCGCAAACGATAACATAGCTGGTTAAACAGTTGATAAAGTGTCTGATGTTGTGTTTGAAGTCAGTGTTATAACTGAACGTCATTGTTTTGTTGCAACCCAGCTGGCAGACTTTGCAGGTACTACATGTGTGGAAACCCATAGGTTTCTTGAGCCAGCTCTGTGGTTGTGGTGTGTCTCATAGGGTGTTGGTTAGGCACAGTGTATCTCTGATAGTCTTGCTCCTTTTAAATGGCATAGAGGGTCTTTCCGTAATGGAGTTGTTGACCCCGGGCACCCCTTTCAATAGTGCCCAATGTTTGCCCAGTATCTTGAACACCTCATGATTAAGTGTGGAGTGGGTCGTGATAAATGAGATTCTCTGAGCTTCCAGATCAGTGTTCTTCTTCTTGTTTATCAAGGTGTCATCTCTAGTTATGTTCCTAACCCTATTCTCTGCTAGGTCAAGAGTGCGTTGGTCGTAACCTCTTCTTTTAAGCCTGTCAGTGGCCAATCTGGCTTGTGTAGCAAAGTTGGACTCCTCGCTGCAATTCCTTTGAATGCGCAGCAGCTCTCCGTAGGGGATGGCCTTCTTGGTAGACGGAGGATGCGAGCTGGTGTAGTGTAAGATGCTATATACTGCAGTTTCTTTCCGGTGTTATGTGCAGTGAACAATGTTACCCTTTACATATAGTTCCAAGTCCAGAAAGTGTATCTTGGATGGGGACATTTCAAGAGTGAAAGAGACTTTGAGGTTGTTATCATTAAGGAAGTTGTAATATTCTCTCAATTCTGGGCCAGTGCCTGTCCAAATGATGATAACGTCATCACTCTAATGGGCCCCCCCAAATTGGATGTGCCTGGTCCAATCTGAGGCCGCTCTTGACCATGCATGGGTCTGCGCCACCCACCCCATGAAGAGGTTAGCGTACGAAGGAGCGAATTTGGATCCCATGGCAGTCCCCTGCTCTTGTTTGTACCAGGTGGCGTTAAACATAAAAAAGTTATTATCTGAAAGAAACACGTTAGTTAGATTCCTCACCTTAGAATATCCCCAGGCGTCAGACTGGATCCGGAAGATTTTTGTAGCAATACCCCTTGCGCGTCGCTAGGCGTCGTCTGCGGCTCCGCGTCCATCGTTGGCGTCGTGCGCCGGAATGACGTCGTCAGAGTACTTAGATGCCGCCCTCACGCGCTGACGTCAGTTCTTATTTTTTCTGTGCCAGTAAGCGCCGATCCGGGAGAGCTACCCCTTTAGTCATTTTTTGACTAACTTTTTTACCCTTTTTGGTCACTATCTCGACTCTGGTGCCGGTAGGATGCCTGGTTTCAAGGCCTGCGACGACTGTCACCGACTGATGTCGGTGACCGATCATCACCGCCGTTGCCTGTACTGCTTGGGCCTCGACCACGACGCGGAGTCGTGCTCCGATTGTAAGGCCCTGACCTCGAAAGCTAGGCGGGAGCGGTCCCACAAGCTTCTCGAAGGTCACCACTCGGCTCCGCGCCCCTCTCGATCACGGTCCAGGAGGAGGTCCAAGGATCGGTCGCGGAGCCGCACTCGACATCGTCGCTCGTCTGGCTCGAAGTCTTCGGGTAAGTCGAAGCGCTCCAAGAAGTCAAAGAGGCGACACCGCTCTTCGGACTCCCCTCGCCAGTCGCGTGACTCGGCCGAGGGTGAGGGTGGTTCCACCCCTGCGGCTCCGCCGGAGCCGCAGGCGCCACGCACGTCCCCATACCCGCCGGTCCCTGGGACTGACGCGACGCCGGCGGAGGTCAGCGCCTTCCTCTCGGCCATGAGGAGCCTGGCCCCGCTGTCGACGCCCGCTGGCGCGCCTTCGGGCCCCGCGGACTCGACTGGGCGACCTTGCGTGCCGGCGGCCCCGGCGCCGTTGGAGGCTCCGGCCCTGATGCCGCAGGTCCCCGAGGGGCCCGAGCCTGGGCCCCCGTCGACGCTGGTCGACCTCGTCACGCCTCCTCCGCCGGCGTCGACTCCGGTGCCACCTCCGACGCCGGTCGACGTCGATCCCCGGTTCAACCCCTGTCCGGTCCCGATGCCGATGCGGCGCCGCCCGACGCCGCATCCGACGCCGCTAGAGACACATTTTGTCTATCGACCGGCTCCGATCATTCCTCCTGTTTACCAGGAATCGGATGACGGGGGCGACTGGGAGGGGTCCGTGGACCCTTTGGCCCTTCAGGGCCAACTTGCACAGGACTGGGCAGATGAACTGGGGAGGCCAGTGGTTTGGATACCTCGCCGGACACTGGATCCATCTCTCCTCCGACTGTGGCTTCGGAGGAGGGTGCAGCTTTTTCTGTGGTGCTGCGCAAGGCGGCCGCAGCCCTTGGGCTTGAGCTGCCTGCCGTGGCTGTGATGACTAACATCCTCACTGAGGTGCTTCAGTCTGCCGCATGCTCCACTGAGCCTCTGCTGCAATTCAATGAGGCCCTCATTGACGTTCTACAGGGCACCTGGTCCAAGCCCTCCACAGTCCCTCCTGTGGATAGGAACGTTGCCAGGCGCCACCGCCCTGCTCCGGGCGACCCGTTTTCCGTCCCAACACCCCACCCCCGAGAGTCTGGTTATCCAGGCCTCTACCTCCCAATCCTCCTTCCCGTCCGCTCCACCGGACCGGGATTCCAAGAGACTGGAACAGTTCGGCAAAAAGCTGTTCTCCTCGCTCAGTTTGGGCCTGCGGTCCTTGAACACCGCCTGTCTCTTGGACCGTTATTCCCACTTTCTGTGGGATACGGTGGAGGACGTGCTGCCCCTGTGTCCGGAGGAGGCCCGGGCACGGCTTTCCTCGGCTCAGGCCGATGGGAGAGATGCAGCGCGCCATGCCATCCGATGTGGACTCGACACTACGGACTCGCTGGGTAGGGCGATTTCTACCACGGTGGCGCTTCGACGTCACGCCTGGCTGCGGTCCACGTCCTTTTCAGGGGATGTCCAGAGCACTCTCATGGACATGCCTTTTGATGGCGCTCGCCTTGTTGGAGAGAAAGCGGACAGTGCACTGGCTCGCTTCAAGGACTCCCGGGCTACGGCCAAGTCCTTGGGCCTATCGGCCCCGCGGCCACAAACTTCCGCTTTTCGTTTCTTTCGTGGCCAAGGAAGGGGCACCTCCTCACGTCCGCCTAGCCACCGGCCGCAGAACCAGCCTGCACGCGGTCGCGGACGTGGTTTCCGCCGAGGCGGTACTGGAGGACAACGCGGTCAGTCCACATCCACCCCGGCAGCATCCGCCTCTAAGCCTTCCTAGTCCGAGCTTTCAGGCCCATTCCTCGCCAGTGGGAGGCCGGGTTCGCCATCACCTGCTCCACTGGCGTACCATTACTTCGGACAGGTGGGTGCTGCAAATCGTCCGAAGGGGCTACTCCCTCCCCTTCGAGACGACCCCTCCAGCCATGCCATCGCAGCACCACCGTATCTCGGAGGATCATTTGAATCTTCTGCAGGAGGAAGTTTCGGCCCTCTTGGCCAAAGAGGCCGTCGAGCGCGTTCCGAGCCCAGAAGTAGGTCGTGGTTGTTATTCCCACTACTTTCTGGTTCCCAAGAAGGGCAAAGGGGGCCTACGCCCTATCTTGGACCTCCGGAACGTCAATGCCTTCCTCCGGAAGGAACGGTTCAAAATGTTGACTTTGGCTCAGGTTCTAGCTGCCCTAGACCCTGGAGACTGGATGGTAGCGTTGGACTTGCAGGACGCTTATTTCCACATCCCCGTCCTGCCGGCCCACCGGCGTTACCTGCGGTTCACGGTGGGTCAGGAGCACTTTCAGTTCACCGTGCTCTCCTTCAGCCTTACCAGTGCCCCTCGGATGTTCACGAAAGTGATGGCGGTGGTCGCAGCTCATCTGTGCAGATCAGGGGTTCCAGTCTTCCCCTATCTCGACGACTGGTTGTTGAAAGCGGGCTCGCCCCAGGCAGTCGTCTCCCACCTCTGGACTACGGCGGATCTCCTGCATTTGCTGGGGTTTTCCATCAATGTGCCGAAGTCACACCTGAGCCCCTCTCAGCAGCTCCTCTTCATCGGAGCGGTTCTCGATTCGGCGCAGTTCCGGGTTCATCCACCGGAACAGCGGGTCCGGGATATACAGGCCCTGATTCCAATCTTTCGGCCTCTATCCTGGGTTTCGGTCAGGCTAGTGTTGCGGCTTCTGGGGCTGATGGCCTCCTGCATCCTACTAGTGCATCACGCCAGGCGGCGCATGCGGGCTCTGCAGTGGGACCTGAAGTTTCAGTGGGCCCAGCATCACGGCAACCTGTCCGACCATGTCTTGATCTCGGAGGGCACTGCACAGCAGTTGCAGTGGTTGCTCACGGACCGCAATTGGGTCACGGGCAAGAGCCTCTCCCTACCCCTACCGGAGCATGTCGTAGTGACGGATGCGTCCCTCCTGGGATGGGGTGGCCACATGGGAGAGGCGGAGATCAGAGGCCTCTGGTCTCCGGCGGAGTCTCGCCTCCACATCAACTTGTTGGAGCTGAGAGTGATCCGACTTGCATTGAAAGCCTTCCTTCCCTCTGTCCGGGGAAGTGTCGTGCAGGTGTTCACGGACAGCACCACCGCCATGTGGTATTGCAACAAACAGGGCGGGGTGGGGTCGTGGACCCTTTGTCAGGAGGCTCTGCGCCTCTGGATATGGCTGAAACACCAGGGCATCACCCTGGTGGTTCAACATCTGGCGGGCTCTCTGAACGCCAGAGCAGACGAACTCAGCCGCCGGTGCATGATGGATCACGAATGGCGTCTGAACTAGGACGTGGCGCAAGGTCTCTTTCAGCAGTGGGGAGAGCCTTGGTTAGATCTATTCGCCACCGACGAGAACGCGCAATGCCAGCAGTTCTGCGCGTTGGAATTTCCAAGGCAGCACTCGCTCGGCGACGCTTTTCGTCGCGAGTGGAGTTGCGGTCTGTTGTACGCCTTTCCGCCTATACCACTTCTGCCCAGAGTGCTGAAGAAGATCAGGCACGACCGGGCCCAAGTCATCTTGGTGGCTCCGGATTGGGCACGAAGGTACTGGTATCACGAGCTACTCAGTATGTTGACCGATCCTCCGATACGTCTGCCCCTTCGGGAGGATCTTCTGTCGCAGCAGCAGGGGACGGTCCTCCACCCAAACCTGTCCAGCCTCCACCTCCATGCGTGGAGATTGAGCGGCGGCAGTTGATGCCATTTGACTTGCCTCCTGAAGTCTGTGATATCATTCTGGCAGCCAGGCGTCCCTCCACAAAGACGGTATACGCCTGCCGGTGGAACAAATTTGTGGCATGGTGCACAGCAAAGGCTGTGGATCCCCTTTCCGCCCCTCTTTCTGAGGTTCTCCTCTTTCTTCTTTCTTTGGCCCAGCAGGGCTCTGCCTTGGGCACCTTGAAAGGTTATCTTGCTGCCATCTCTGCCTTCTTACGGCTTCCTGATCAGCCTTCTCTTTTCAAGTCCCCTGTAGTTTCACGCTTTCTTAAAGGCATTACTCACATGTTCCCTCCTGTCCCTTTCGTAATGCCTCAGTGGGACTTGAATCTTGTCTTAACATTTCTGATGTGCGCTCCCTTTGAGCCTCTTCACAATTGTCCTCTTCGTCTTCTGACTCTTAAGACGGCTTTCCTGGTAGCCATCACCTCGGCTAGACGGGTGAGTGAGCTCCAGGCTCTATCGTCCAAGCCTCCTTTTCTATCTGTTCATCCGGACAAGGTTGTCCTTCGGCCTCGTCCTTCCTTTCTACCGAAAGTGGTGACCCCCTTTCGTCTTGGGCAATCTGTCACCTTGCCCACCTTCTTTCCGCCTCCGCATCCTTCCAAAGGTGCTAAGAAGGGGAAAGCTGTGCACAAACGGACCATCTCCCGGTGGGTCGTTTTGTGTATAAAAATCTGTTATTCCTTGGCAAAAAAGGTCCCTCCTGTTGGGCTGCGTGCCCATTCTACTCGGGCCACAGCGGCTACTACTGCTTTGGGACACACGTTTGCCAGGCATTATTGCCTAGACAGCCAAGTCCGGAGGGATGGCTTCTTTGGCCGTTCTGTCCTCCAGGACTTTCTGGTGTGATCTTGGTTCGCAGACCCACCACCGGGGTTGGTATTGCTTGGGTATCTATTCCAAGGTGAGGAATCTAACTAACGTGTTTCTTTCAGATGAACAAGTTACTTACCTTCGGTAACGATGTATCTGTAAGAAAAATTAGTTAGTTAGATTCCTCACCGACCCACCCATCCTCCCCGTTCTGCGAACTGACATCTAGGGTTAAGGCTATCCTTTTCAGGGCCCTAGACTTTTTGGCACCAGTGTCGGTCTCTTGCATGGCTCTGCATTCCTGGCGCGGAAAGCTCTGTACAAGAACTGACGTCAGCGCGCGAGGGCGGCGTCTAAGTACTCCGACGACGTCATTCCGGCGCACGACGCCAACGACGAACGCAGAGCCGCAGACGACGCCTAGTGACGCGCAAGGGGTATTGCTACAAAAATCTTCCGGATCCAGTCTGACGCCTGGGGATATTCTAAGGTGAGGAATCTAACTAACTAATGTTTCTTACAGGTACATCGTTACCGAAGGTAAGTAACTTGTTCGTCAAGGATGAGGTCTATCATCTCTAGTAGCATTTGATTGTGGTCGTACTGGCTAGCATGTCTGTTGGAGAGAAAGAAGTCCACAGCCATCTTGCCTAGGTCTCGCCTGATGCATGTATAGAGAGATTCTACATCTAGTGTGGTGAACCACATTCTATCGTCCCATTCCAAGTCCACAAATGTATTAAGTATGTCCGTGCTGTCTCTGACATAAGAAGGTAAGTTAATCACCAATGTTTGTAAAAAGGTGTCAACAAGCTTAGCGAGAGCTTCGGTCATGGAGCCTATGCCGGAGATAATCGTTTGTCCTGGTGGAAAAGGTAGTTTCTTATGTATCTTCGAAAGAAGATAGATACAAGGGTACCTGGGGCTGTGGATTGTAAGAAAACTGTGTTCTGTATCTGACAGAAGGCCCACCTCTTTCCAGTGTGCGAGTTGCGTGTTGATCTTTATGGTAGCTGCTGTACAGGGGTAAGTGGTGAGTTGTGTCTAATGTGAAGTGTTGTTGAGCTGTCTGTGTACCTCACTCTCATAATCAACCCTGTTCATTACAACTACGTTGCCCCCTTTGTCCGCCTCTCTTATCACTATTTCATCATTAGTGATACCCTCTCAACTGATGTAAGGTTGTCTTTTGTGTACCTCCTAGTTTTAGTTTGGTGCTTTTCTTCTAGACTCTTGCCTCACTGCCACTTTATCTAAGAGACCCCTTTTATATCAGCTATGGTTCAGCTTTGAAGATCATGCATCACTATAGCTCGGTCCTTCTCTAGTTTAACGTTACAGCTACTGACCAGGTCATCACCGGTTTATCTTACTCAGTGTCCAATTGATGGCGAGTATTATCCATCAGAGGTTATTTTTTTAAATATCACGTGCCATAGGTTACCCTCAAACAGGTCACCACTGAAACGGTTAATGGACTGTCCGGGAGGCATCCTACTGTGCCTCTAGGTCATTTAAACATAACATTTAACTCTGCATGCTTTGACACGACATAGTCACATTGGGACTTCCAAAACATACTTTTTGCAAACACATTTCTGCTACTCCACAGATTAATTCGTCCCTGAATGTGGATCATCACGTGGACTAAAACACACCAACGATCATCATAGGTATGTGTCGACTTGGTGAGCCATCCTTTAGTGGCACGCCCCTCCTAAAGCTATCACCGCCTTACTTAGCTTCATTTCCCTCCACAGGCTCAATTACAGCCTTTCCGTTTTTGTGTGTGCAATTAAGGATACAACCCACCATCATCTCTCATCGGTAAGCTGGCTATCGAGTGATTAGTCCAAACCTACCTTCGTATATTTGCACTCTTTTGATTAAGGTTAACACAAGGTAACGTTATCCGCTAACAACCCACTTTTTTTGCTTCAATTTTTGTTGGTTCCTATCAACTACCATTCTCTTTTTCACACTGATCACATACCGCTGGCCTAACACCCTGAGTCCATTAGCACATATTCACCCCCTTCTCTCTCTCTTCTCTTTGCCTCCTTCCGCCTACTTCTCATTTTTTACACTTACTCTCTTCTTTGTCTTCTCTGCAACTATGATTCCCTGTCAAATTATGCACTTAATACTGTGGTCTTTGACCGCCAATATTTTAAAACATATGTATATTGTATGCCATTACAGCCCTGAAGAAGCCCTAGTTTGGGCGAAACACACTGGCTGGTCCAATTGTTCACAAACCAAGCACAGCTGAAATAAAACTACAGAAAAAGACTCTATTTTGACGACCTTTCTTTCTTTGCTAAATTCTATAACCTGTTACTTGTTTGTATTGCCTCTCATACAATCAGTATAAAAGCTCCTCAGACATCTTCTTGCAGGCAGGTACAGTCACTCACTGCACCTGCCTGCTATGACTGCTAGGGGATCTCTCTCTTCTTCACAACGTAGGCGGGCCTGCTTGCACTGTGAAACACAGAGCGACTTTGAAGCACCTGCTCTGTATTTCACTTGATTGCGCTACACAGAGGGCAGTACCAGTTTGCAGCTGCCCTGGGGGCAGTAGATTAATTGTAATAAGGTTCACATTCCCAGTATGTACCTAGCACAGCTTTTGAAAGGTGTGTCATGGTTCAAACAGGGAAAGTGCACCATATTGATAATACGCCCCCTTTAAAATGTTGTAAATCACAGTGGAACTGATTTCCAAAATTTGAAACTGGATGAATACTCATTCATGCTAAATTAACTTTAAATCACAAAAATGCCATAACACTTTTCAGGGCATATATGTTGTATTTTAATGATCTGGGTGTAAGTACTTTAGAAAGTGCGAGAAAGTATATCGAATTGCACACAAATAAAAGTGTGGTTGTAAGAATGGAAGATATGCAAGGGTAACATATTTAAAAATAATAACGTGAACCAAGGGGGAAACTAAGATTCCTGAAAAGCACCACTCTTACTCAAGTGCACTTCCTTTATTAAGAAAACTGCACTATGTGGGGTTTGTTAGCGAATTCCATGTCTTATCATTTATGTTACAAATGTTTTAGCTATGCACGCCAAATTTAGCATGTTTTTGAAGCAGCCACATGGATACAAAGGATTACCATGGCTCAAATTACATATCATTCTTTTATATGTTTTATTGAATTGGACTTTTCATGAACTACCTAAATTATGACCAGGACCTAAACGTACAGAGATCATAGTTTGCATCTATTTTTTCAAGTGTTGGCTTAGAATATTTGAAATGGCAAACATGAGAACGATGTTCCTATTAACATTATTCAGTCGAAACCATACGTAGGTGCACCGTATAAATGTTCTAGTTTACAAGTTGTTTTTATGGAGTCGATGATGATTTATGCCTGTTTTGCAAGCTAGTTTTCAAATATCAGAAAAAGCTAAATAAGATTATGCTTTTATACTTCGTCCCAGATGTACTAATGTATAAGTTAGTGAATCGTAATTTTTGTGATTCAGTAAACGAATATACTATCAAGAACACGATCTAAAGGCTGTTTTTTAAGATTAGTTTTCCTGAAATAGAAAATTGCAAAAATCAATTGTTTCGCAAATTGCAAATAGTGTACAGATACACAGAGATGGCATCAGAATCCGGTAATACATTGTTACATTCCAATTGTAAAGTACAGGAGCTGATAGGAAAGAATTAATGGACATACATTCTACTTAAATCTAGAAAAATGACAAGCCATAAAATTTGAGCACGAGGAAATAAAAGAAAGCAGAAATTGTTGGATAAACTAAATAGAGATACTTGTAGAAAAATGTTTGGCCAACAATAAACAAGTTTTAGGCAAAGCATATTTAGCAGTTCTAAATTCCGCCAAAAAAGAATCTGAAGCAGAATTTTAGAACACATAACTGCAATGGGCGTAACCACACAGAGTGGAGCTGGAATTTCAAATGGATGGTATGATCTTTGCTCCAGGACAAAGCAGAAGCTTGCCAGTTGAAGAAAAGAAGCTGCCTGTATTGGAGGGGACCAATATAGACTACATTGTTTGTGTTATGGTTGTTATTTGATCTTGAAAACGTCACCTGTTCCAGACTAATGTTACACTTGTCTATGTTATTGACAGGAGGATATGATATATTTACAGTTCTGCAGGAAGATGAAGGCAACCATGTTTTAGACCTACGAAGTAAAACACCGCCTTTTCCTAGACAAGCCTATGGCAAAATGGTGCCTCAGACTGCACAAACTGAAGTCTGCATTTATCAGTACAGGAAGCTAAACTAAAATAAAGAAGCCGAAAAGCAAGTAACTAAAATAAATAAAATAACAGAGTTATGAAGGGATATAGGCATAATATTTATGACATTCCTGGAACAATTTCTAAATAGTCACTAAGCTTTCATTGAATGTGTTTTTGATTGATTTTGTTTATCAGATATATTCATTAAATATTTCCAGAATAAAAGCACATGCCAGAAATGTGCATTTGATGAAATAGCAATTCATAATCTGTTACATGTTCAATAGCATATGTCTTCAAACTGAAATGAAAAGGTGTCTCTGTGCTGGATGATATGAGCCTTACAACAAGGGGACATACCAGAGTCAATTATTGGCAGACTACCTCCTCGCAAGCTAAAAAAAGAGACATTACATTTTTTTTTTGATAAGCAAAATAATATCTTTGCTTTTAGCTTACTAAAAATTGTAGCTTGAACCAAAGTCTCAGTTTTTTTTAAATGTTGTTTCTTCCACTTTCCTGTAAATACGGAAAGCAGAATTACTGGGGTACATTCAGACTATGAGTCTTTATTACTATATATTATGCTAAATGCACTTGCCATAGAAATCATTTGGTGAAATATATTTTCGGCTATCCCGTCTGTCTGCAGACATTGTGGCATCATAAACTGGGTTCTGTGCTAGTGATTCTTTTCCTTATCTGAGCTGTCAACCCTCGGCTTGATTGGTAGACCATATCTGGTTGCAATGTTGTGCAATGTTGTGTAAGACTGCCAAAGCTTTTACGGTTTTGTATACCACTACAGGGAAATATTGCAGAGCACCACCACTTTTATGCAAGCAGTCAAATTTAGCAATAAGAAGTTCGAAAGTGCGCTCACTTATTGTCCTGGTTCATCTCCGAGCAAGGTTGTATTTTCTTTGGCTATGTATTGCAGCCTCAGGTCTCTGGTCATTATCAAAGTACGGAGAGCATGTACAGTCTCACCTAACACAAACATAATGTTACAGTTTAAACTAGTGCAAATACATACTTAAAAATACTAAATCTACATTACAATACATACCTAAGAGGAAGTCATCGCCAGTTTCTCCAATGGAAATTTGGTTGTATAGGCCTCAGTGACTAAAAATATATGAATCATGCATAGATTTTGGAAACATGGCTTTAGGTTCTGTTATAAAACAATAACTCATAATAGATGGCTGGGGCAAGCATCACAAAAGTTGCATGTACCACTATCATTAATGGTTATATAATATGTAAATAAGTTATAGAAAGAAGTATACAGGTGAACAACTTTGATGCAACATCCACCACAAACCCTCCATCAGGGAATCTCCTGATCATGATTCAGTTAACATTACTCAGCAATCTACATGTGTTCACAATCACTATGTCCAATGTCGCTAAGTCTCTGCATGTATGGAGTTAGTCCAAAATGAACAAGCTTTCTTGTTCTTTCAGATTCAGTATCTTGAATGATGATTCATTGCCTGATATGTTTTCAATCCTTTATTAGATCTTCATTTAAAACAATTTGATTGCAGCTAGTTTGTTTTAAATGAAGCTCTAATAAAAGACTGAAAAGATACCAGGCAATGAATCATCCTTCAATATAGTGAATGTGAAAGAACAAGAAAGCTTGTGTATTTTGTAATAACTCCATACATGTAGAGGCTCAATGACAATGGACATTGTGATTATGCACTCGTGCAGAGTGTTGAGTAATGTTAACTGTTATAAGACAGCCAGCATTGCATACAATTTGCATGTTGAAATAGTGCTTGCTTTTCCAATTTCCATACAAATATTAAATGGCACTTGATGGACAAATTAAAACGTGTGCAATCCACACAGCCTATTACCCATGGAAAATGAGGAATACAAAATATATCTCACTTTATTTGCTGCAACTCTTGAGGATTATTTGGAAATGCAGCATATTGTTTTTTGTTAAGCAACATTGCATCCAGGAAATTACATAAAAACTGTGAAATTGAGCTCCGGGAAGCACTTCCTGCTATGGTTACTACACTCAGAGAGGTGCATGATGTTAAACGCTGAAGGCGGCAAAGTATTTGGATATTTATGGGCATAGACACAATCCTGTGAGTGTTCCTACACAACACTGGGTCTAATTCAGCAAAAAGGTCCAAAATAACATTGCTGTTCAGTCTTTACTTATCATAAATGCCCTCCACAGTGTCCTGGAACAAAGTAGGTAAACGCTATTACCAGATGCAAAAAAGAGCAAATAGTTACGATTCCATATGCAGCAGTATTTTTGCTAATGGAATTGAAAACCACTTTGATACTTACATTTTCGCAGTTACAAAGCATTTTGAGACATATGTAGGAGTCGCAAAAGTCACAAAAGCTTCTTACAGCTGGCCCCTACTTATTGTACTCTCTCTCTCTCTATACACAAAAATACCTGTACCATAAAGCCCTTCAGTCAAGCCTACAACCACTAGCACCATATTTAGGGCCAGATGTAAGACCAATTTTTGCGTTCGCAAACTGGAAATCCACCTATTTACGACTACAAAATAGGCCTGCCCTATGTACAAATCCTATTTTGGGAGTTGGTAACCCATTACCGACTTGCAAAATAGGGTTTGTGGCTCGCTATTAGGTAGGGGCTTGCCAAGGACGTCCTTTCCTAATAGCCAGTCATACTTCAATGTACGATTGTTTTGCAACCGCCACGGCGGTCGTAAAACACTCGCAATTTGCCACCAATATCAAAAAGGTGGCAAGCCACTCGCAAAATGTTTCATTTTTCTTTTTTAAATGCATCTCATTTTCCTATAAAGAAAACGTGTTGCATTGTTAAAAACAACTGCTCTATTTAAAATGCAGTCACAGACATGGAGGTCTGCTGACCTCAGCAGGCCGCCATCCCTGGGAGTGCTAGCCATTCCCAATGGGTTGCAAATTGCGACCTGCCTCATGAATATTATTGAGGCTGGCACTTTGCGAGCCCATTAGGAATCGCAAAGAGTGTCTGAGACACTGTTGTAAATTCCATTTTGCGAGTTGAAAATTGCGAGTCGCAAATCGATGCAATTTGTGGCTCGCAAATTGGAAGGGTCATACGTCTAGCCCTATGTGACATGCTCTACTACTCCTGCTAAACATGACACCTCATTCCTGAGCTATAACTGATATAGCACTCAGAAACCCCAACCCTGACCCAGCCCAACTAACAGTTACTGTCAAACTTAGTCAAGAATTGAAATTATTCAGATTGTTTCAAAAAGAATATGTGCCTTTGACATTAGTAAACACATGATATTTCCCTTTAAACAAAACCGAGACCTTTTTGCTCAAAACTCTGGCATCTTATTCTTAAACTCTTTAGGTCTATTGTCCATTGACACATTCATGTCTGAAAATTATGAAAGAAAAATTCACTTTGAGTGGAAAAGGAGCCTTCTCTTTGATAGTTTAAGTGAGAATCAGTTCTTGTTTCTATAATCTGGAACATTGACCAAAATAGTTCTCAGGTATTTTACATGAGCTGGGGCATGAGAAAGATCCCTATGTGCTCTCATTTTTGTAAGATCTTGTGAGTATTATGGGAGAATATGTATCCCAAATAATGCCTTGACAATAGCTATTAAGCCAAAATTATCCCCTTTATTCTCTGGAACACCTGTGAGTCTCAAATGTGCCTGTCGTTGAATTACTTTCGATCTGTTCTTGCTTGTCATGGAGTAGTGTTAGCTCCATTTAAAGGTGGACAGTTTGCTTCATAGTTGTGAGCATCTTATCCTCATATTCTGAAAAGTGTGCTTCTCGCTCTGCGTTTTTTGTGGCTGCTCTTTAGAGATGGATTTTTGAGTTACAGTTATAGTTGTATTCCTTGAATGTAGTTTTGAACTTACTCTTTGTATTGTTATGCCCCTCTGTAGCCCATTTGTCGTTATGTATATTTGGTATGCATTTTTTTGTTTGTATTACATTTTTTGTTATCTGTTTATTTAGGATTTGTCTGTCTTTTTTATATATATTTAGGCATTTTACTTGTACAGAAACAAAAGATACTTGGCAAGCAAACTTACTAAGGGGGGAGTGAGGGCCTTGTGCTTGCAGCTATTGGAAGAGTTGGATAGGGTTTTGCCCTTCCTCTCTCTTGGCCCTTCAGCCAATCACTCCCTGTGCATTGCCATTGGCCACCTCTGTGGCCAACTCCCTGTGGGCTTGGCTGCCTGTGGGGAGTTGAAAAAGGTCATTATCTGGTTCTGTGTGGCAAACCAGGGGCAGTTGCTTCTCTTGGGCATTGGGACCACACCCTTCCACTTCTGGCTTACAGCAGTGAGATGAAAATATGTCTACCATTCAAAAACTGCTCTGTGTGTGCCTCAATATTTTTCTTTTTTAATATGATATGACACTGGCATGTGCAGAGCGTTCATCTGTGTCTACCACCCATTATCTTGTGCAGAGCTGCCGTGGTGCATTTTGCCAAAATCTGTTGAACTGCAGGTGCGCCCGTTGCTGCCAATTGTAATCCTCCCTTGGACGCAGGAGTACACAGCCCCGGGTTAAATATGAGGCCATTTATTTATATTCAGCTACTTTTACTTCTTTTAGCCATCCCTATCCGTTAAGTCACAGGGTGTGTGTGGTTGGAAAAGCTTAGTAACCACAACCGCCCTGTGACAAGCTAGGGAAGAGAGCAAGAACTTCTTGGTAATCTAGTCCTACCCCTTCTTTTGCTTTTATTTTTACAGCAATTCACTTGGTTCTAAAAGTCTCTCTTTAATTTAGTGCTTTTTCTTGCATGTGGACAGGAATGGCTGCCTGCAGTAATCACTGAAACAAGCCAATCAAGCAGCATGCAAAAACTGATCTGATATAAAGATAGTTGTCGATCGTGGGGCAGTTTTGGTTTCTAAGATTGAGGTGAGTATTCATTTTCATTTTTGGTTGTTAAACTAACAATCATTAGGTTGAGCCTAGAATACCTGTAGTAACCTCTTCTATGGGCTCTGGCACACCCACCAATTTCCATTGTCTGTTATCTGTGTCATTTAGAAATGCTGGCTTGTTATTGGTGCATTTGTGAAAATGTCCCTCCTTTGTGTGCTTAGTTCCCTCCCTGGCTACTTCACTAAGAGAACATTTTGGTTGGCCATCACACTGTACAGGGTGTGATGGCTCCTCTTCCCATCTGGGCATTGCAACCGTATACACAGCTTCTTTAACCTCCAAATCCATTTGTCCCACTCCTTCCCTTCCTCTCTCCTGCCCTACTTTCACGCTCTCCCACTCTCTGCAAACTGGCGCTGCCGCCAGTGTGGCAGCACTCTTTGATAATTGTTCCTACTCTGCCACACTTTACAGGCATCTTCTGCAACAAATACAACTGACAGGGCTTCACTGCAAGAATGAGCTGCAGGACAGGAGGACAAGTCAGGTTTCTGTTTCTTCACTGCGTTGAAAAACAGAGCAATTGCACCATCCCACGTGCAGTGAGAGCTTACGTCAATGGGCACAGACATATGGAGCAGATTAGCACACCCATGAGGCCTCTCCGCTTCCGGTCACAGACACTGAGAGGCTTATTTTACTAAACGGAAAGCTTTTCCGGTTAATACTAACAGTAAGTGCCTTGCTGGTGCACTGCTGTGCTGCTCTTCAAAGCCCTTTCATCTTGTTTTATATTTATCTTGCTGGCAGAAGCGAGCTAAATTTTCAACTGAGCTGAGTGTTCCCTGCTGCTCAACTTTACCCTGGCGCCGCTCTCTGGGACTGGGGTTTTGTGCACCACATAAGATTATGTCATCGCATTCCATCTCTTAGAAATGTGTATCATTCATGTTTTATTATACACTTATTTAGCTCGCCATATTTAACTTGTTTGACTGCTTGCAATATGTTAAAATGTGTATCATTCATGTTTTGTAATATACTAATTGAGCTCACTACGATGTAAAAGATTTTATTTGTACCTCTGTAACATATGTTGTAGTTCCAGTTCGTAGTGTCTCACAGATTCCAGGACATTGATTATAAGAGAAGCACTCTGCCTGAGGTTAACAGCATCAGTGACCTTTGACCCTGTCACCAGGCAGGTCGCTCCCCCCATCTGCCACGTAGCCCCCTGTGGGTTGAACCTCCGTTGCCGCTTTTGCCGCCTGACTGCTCGCTCCCTTTTTTATTCTGTACCCCTGCGCTTGGCTTTCTGTGCCACTTTGTTTTTTCATTCTGTGCCCCTGTGTTTTGCTTTCTGTACCCCTGTGCTCTGTTGTCCCTCTCCCACCGTCTTTTCCCGCCGTTTTTTCCCCGGGTTTTCCCCCGCCGCTGAGCCCCTGCAGCCCCGCCCCCTTCACTCCCATTGGCCGCCCCGCTCCCACCTCCCAGCTGCTCCTCCCTCCCTCTGCCCTCATATGGAGGCCGTGAAGCGGGCGCACAGTGGACGCGCGCAGCGGGTGTGCCGCTTGGGCGCCTAAGGCAAGCCCGTCTGCGCCCGTCCGTGCCTGGACTGCACCCAGCGCCAGAACCCCTGGACCCCGCACCTCCCGCAACGCCAGACTGCACTACGACGCAAGCACCCTCCACGCACTCAACACCAGACGAGACCACCCCTGCTACCGGGCCACCCCGAAACGCACCCAGGGGCCTTTCACCTGCCAGAACTGCAGATTCACCAGCATCCAACCCTCCACACCACCAGCCAGAGAACCCAACCACCTCCGCTGCATCCTCCTCAACAACCGCTCCGCTCGCAAGCACGCCATCGAACTCTGGGACCTCCTAGACTCCACCGCCCCCGACGTCGTCTTCCTGACGGAGACCTGGCTGAACGCCACCTCAGCACCAGACATCGCCATAGCCATCCCACAGGGCTACAAGATCTCCCGCAGAGACCGCACCAACGGAGTGGGAGGAGGAATCGCCATCATCCACAAAGACTCCATCAAAATCTCAACGAACACCGATGACACCCTCACCACCGCCGAGCACATGCACTTCCAGATCCACACCGACCCCAACACCACCCTCAGAGGAACTCTCATCTACAGACCTCCCGGACTCCGCCCACAGTTCAGTGATACCATCGCCGACCTCATCAGCACCCACGCCCTCTCTTCCACGGACTACATCCTCCTTGGGGACCTAAACTTCCACCTCGAGAACAACAACGACGCCAACTCCACCGCCCTGATCGACAACCTCGCCAACCTCGGACTCAAACAGCTCGTAACGACACCTACTCACGCCGCTGGACACACGCTCGACCCCATCTTCTCTGCAAGCCCCCACGTCTCCTTCAACCACACCACCGAACCACACTGGACCGACCACAGATGCGTCCACTTCACCTTCAGAAAACCCACCACACACCACCGCACCCAACAGCTACCACGCCACTGCTGGGGCAAGGTCACCGAGGACCAACTGACTACCGCCCTCGCCCTGAGACCACCCACCGACCCCACCGACCCAGACACCGCTGCGACCAACCTCACACAGTGGATCAACGACTGCGCCAACACCCTTGCCCCTCTCAAGACCTCGACAACCAACCACACCAACAAGAAAGCCGCCTGGTTCACCGAGGACCTCAGGATCTCCAAGCACACCTGTCGGAAGCTGGAGAAGAAATGGCTCCACGACCGAACACCAGACAACCACACAGCCCTCAAGAGCGCCACCCGCAGACACCACCAACTCATCAGGACCGCCAAGAAGACCACCTTCAAGGACTGCCTAGACAACAACGCACACAACACCAAAGAGCTCTTCAGCATCGTGAAAGAACTCTCCAACTCCAGCTCCAACACCAATGACATCCCGCCATCTCAAGACCTGTGCGACTCCCTGGCCACCTTCTTCCACCGCAAGATCACCGACATCCACGACAGCTTCAACTCCGACCCCCCGGCACCCACCACCGAGTCCACCACCCCTGCGACTACCACTCGCACCAGTCACCTGACCGTCTGGTCCAGCGTCAGCAACGAAGACACCATCAAAACCATGAACTCCATCCACTCTGGATCCCCATCGGACCCCTGCCCTCACCACGTCTTCAACAAAGCCAGCGCAACCATCGCGCCCCACCTCCGGAAAACAATCAACTGTTCCTTCGAGACAGCAACCTTCCCAGAAAGCTGGAAGCACGCCGAGATCAACGCCCTTCTGAAGAAGCCCAAGGCGGACCCCAAGGACCTCAAGAACTTCCGGCCCATCTCCATGCTCCCTTTCCCGGTAAAAGTGACCGAGAAGATTGTCAACAAACAGCTGACCCGCTACCTCGAAGTTAACAACATCCTGGACCCTTCCCTATCCGGTTTTCGCAGCAACCACAGCACCGAGACCACCCTCATCGCCGCCACTGACGACATCCGGACCCTGATGGACAAAGGAGAAACAGCCGCCCTCATCCTCCTGGACCTATCAGCAGCCTTTGACACGGTCTGCCACCGCACCCTATCAGCACGCCTCCATGACGCCGGTATCCAAGAGAAGGCCCTGGCCTGGACCACATCCTTCCTCTCTGGCAGAACCCAGAGCGTCCGCCTCCCACCCTTCCACTCCAAAACCACAGAGATCATCTGCGGCGTACCACAGGGATCCTCCCTCAGCCCGACGCTGTTCAATATCTACATGGCCCCCCTCGCCCTCGCCCACGTCGCACGACAACACAACCTCAACATCATCTCCTACGCCGACGACACCCAGCTGATCATATCCCTCATCGAAGATCCCCACACCGCCAAAGCTAACCTCCACAGAGGAATGAAGGCCGTAGCCGACTGGATGAAGGACAGCAGACTGAAGCTGAACTCAGACAAGACAGAGGCCCTCATTCTCGGACCCACCCCATCAGCCTGGGATGATTCTTGGTGTCCCACGTCACTAGGCACAGCCCCGGAACCCACGGACCACGCACGCAACCTGGGGGTCATCCTCGACTCCACTCTCTCCATGACCAGGAAAGTCAACGCCGTCTCCGCGTCCTGCTTCAACACCCTCCGTATGCTCCGCAGGATATTCAAATGGATCCCCCTCGACACGAGAAAAACCGTTACCCAGGCCCTCATCACCAACAGACTCGACTACGGGAACGCCCTCTACTCAGGAACTACAAACAAGCTCCTGAGACAACTCCAACACATCCAGAACGCCAAGGCCTGACTCATCCTCGACGTCCCCCGCCGCAGCCACATCACACTCCACCTGAGAGGCCTGCACTGGCTCCCCGTCAACAAAAGGATCACCTTTAAGCTCCTGATCCACGCACACAAAGCACTGCACAACACCGGACCCACCTACCTCAACAACCGACTCAGCTTCCACACCCCCACCCGAAGCCTCCGCTCAGCCAACCTCGCCCTCGCCACAGTCCCTCGCATCCGAAAAACCACCGGCGGCGGCAGATCCTTCTCCTACCTCGCCGCCAAGACCTGGAACACTCTCCCCACCATCCTACGACAGACCCAGGACCTGCTGGCCTTCAGAAGACTCCTCAAGACCTGGCTCTTCGACCAGTAGCACCCCCCCCTCCTCAGCGCCTTGAGACCCTCTCGGGTATGTAGCACGCTTTATAAATGCAGTAATTGATTGATTGATTGATTCAGTGGATGTTTATGTTGTGGGTTTGCATGGACTGGCTTTGCAACTATCATTACTTTACAACCCTTTCTCTTTTTGCTTTTGGACACTCCCATGGCACCTTGTTAGTCTATTTTCAGCCTCTATCACCCTGCACACTAGCCACGTTCTATGTCATAAAGCATAAGGATCAGACAGTTACTTTGACCTTTGATTCATACTAATAAAGGTGAACACAGGTGTGACGGTTGGATTCACGGGCATTTTAGTGGTGACTCATGACATTTATTTACAATGTATACTGAACGTATGTGCAGAGATCCATATTCTTACGACTATTTACTTCTCCTTGTTTGCTTATGAAGCCGTCGCCTGATCAGTGGTTCAGGTATTTACTATCACTTGTTTAACCCGGAGAGCACTCATATTTTCATTTCAAATAGCACGTTGTTTTCTGTTGCAGCTTTCAAGTACTGTTGTTTGTTCAAGGTATCTCATCTTAATATACCAAGTCTAGCAGTATATTTTAAAAGGCTGGCAGGCATATGTTAATAAGTCTCACTGGGCACACTTTCATTCATATACATAGGCTATCGTTTGTGACGTTTCCACTAGGACTGAACCAGCTTCTTAACACTGTCACCATTGCATGCAGGGTGTTCTAGTTCTTGAGTGTCTCTTTTGAGAACTTTGATAGCCAGAGAAGTTGTTTATGATTTGTACATGTGATGTAATTGAGGTGCTAATATAACTTCTTGGGGCATGTTTTGAATACATTTGGTATTTGTTTTTCTCTCAAGCACATTTTGTCACATAAAATACCTTGTGCATATTAATGCTACTGTTATGTCTACAAGTTGTGTCCCCGCGAGGACACCATATGCGCCACCTGTTGTTTGTCCCTGCGTGGACACCATACTGCTTGTAGTGTCGCGGTCTAGTTGACGCGCACTACGTTAGGGCAGTAATGCGAGTAGCGGCCATATTGGACGCTACTGCGCATGCGCGAGTAGCGCGGCGCGAGAGGAAGCGATCGGAGCGTGTTGGCCGGCGCTCTCTCGGGGAGATCATTATTTGATATAATAAAGGTGTTTAACCCTCTACCTGCCTCCTGCAAGTCCTTGGGGATAACAGCAAGTACCTACAGCACGTAGCAACATTACAGTGGCGACGAGGCTCGGACGGTGAGGACCCTGTGTGACCCAGGAGGAAGGTGCCCCCCAACTTGCTTATTGGAGGAAAACCCACGAGGAGGGACATCACCCCACGCGGTAAGGAGACCGAGGGGGTCGAGGACAGACGCCTACGCACCGGGAGAGCACGGCAGTGGCAGACAGACGCCTGAGGGTGGCACGTGGGCAGTGAGTGTGCCGGCCACGAGGCGGAGGAACGTTACAGGCGGAACGCAGGAAGGCAGCGGAGACCCTGGCGGAATCGGGTGGCGACGGCGCAGGCAGCTCTAACGAAGTCCCAGGAACCCGAAGAAGGGGAGAGAGGACAGATGCGCCAGGTAGCCCGAGGAAACAGGTGGAAGCCAAAATGAGCGCGCAGCATTAACGCCGATCCCGTTCCTTCCACGTCCAGGAGAACCCCAAATGAAGTGGGAAGACTGGAGGGAGTACTTCAAAAATTACCTAGAAGCGCTGGAAGATGAGAACGAGGAGGCGTTCTCCAGTGCCAGGAGGAAGAGGATACTCTTACACAATCTAGGACCAGAACGAATACGGGTATTCCAGAACCTCACACCGGTCACCAGACAGGCAGCGGACACAGACGTGTTCAAACACGCCATTGAAAACTTGGACAACCACTATCGGCCCGCAGTGTGCACCTCTATCGACCGCTACAATTTCCAGCAGAGGAAGCAAGAAGCGGGGAAAACGATAGACGACTACGTGGCGGCGCTGCGGTAACTTGCGATAACGTGCAAGTATGGAGCGTTACAGGAAGAATTCATTAAGGACCAAATTGTAATGCATACGACAAGTAAGACGGTGCAAGATAAACTGTGGGTGAGTGGAGATGCGACGCTGAAAGACGTGATCGCCATAGTGAAAAGGGCAGAACTGACCAAGCGCTGTGCAGAGGCCGCAAAGAGAGACCAAGCCCCAAAACTCACAGTTAATAAGGTGGACGACGCGGACCAGTACGGACGAGGAAAAACAGCGCCTGGGGAGTACAGAGGAACACCCAAAGTGAAAGGAAAACCAGGACAAACATGGAAGCAAGACAAAGGAGAAACGGTGAGGTGCTACAGATGTGGAAGCTCGAACCACGCAGCGCACGACAAACGGTGCCCCGCCTTCAGAGCCAAGTGTGCGTTCTGCGACCTGGTCGGTCACTACGAGAAAGTATGTCGAAGGAAAGGGAGACAACACGCGGTGAAATTTGTGGCGCAAGACGTAGGAGAAGAAGTAGAAGGGCAGGAGGAAGACGACGAAGTCCTGTGTGTGGAGGACCAGGTGCTGGGCATCGATGGGAGGAGATCGCGCAAGCCCCAGTGTGACATGATCATTGGAGGGGTAGGAATCACCATAGTGGCGGATTCGGGGTCTCCTTACACGATCATCCAAAGATCAGTGTGGAACGAGAGGTTCAAACCCACTTTGGGCACACATCTAGAACCACCCGAAATACGACCAGTCACCTACACAGGGGAACCCATCCCGATGGTAGGGTTCAGGAGGCTATTGTTCCAGTTCAAAGAACGTAGCGCCCACTGCAAACTGTATGTTGCGGAGAAGGGACCTTCAGTCCTGGGATGGATGGACCAAGGAGAGCTGGGCGTACAGCTGAATCCAGGAGGGGACACCCAAGTGATGGTAACCCTGGACGGAGATGAGTCGATGGCAGAGAAATGGCGGAGTGGACACCCGAATGTTTTTGGCGGCAAAATCGGAAAACTCGAGAAGTTCTCCCACAAGATCGTCCTTCAGGAAAACGTCAGCCCTGTGGCGCACAAAGTAAGGAACATACCGATCGCAGTGAGAGAGGCGGTACAACAGGAACTACACCGGCTGGAGGACGGGGGAATCATCGAACCCATCGACAGCGCGGAGTGGTTGGTGCCTCTGGTAGTGGCCATGAAACCGTCAGGCAAGGTGCGCCTATGTGTGGACCTCAGAGAGTTAAACAAGTGCATCGTGGTAGAAAAATTCCCCTTACCACGCATAGAGGAAATGTTGGCCCGCACGAAAGGCGTGAAGTGGTTCTCCACCATCGACCTACAATCAGCGTACCACCAGGTAGTGCTGCATCCCACGAGCAAGAAACTGACTTCATTCATAACACCGTTTGGTTGCTATCAGTTCTGCCGCATGCCCTTCGGTCTAGCTTCGGCAGCAGCGGTGTTCCAGAAGCTGATGGCCCGCCTATTCAAGGGCATAGAGGGAGTGCAATACTTCCAGGACGATATCCTAGTAATGGGGACAGAGCTGGAAGACCACGACAAGAAGCTGGAAGCGGTATTGAAGATCCTGGAGGAAAACGGCCTGACGGCAGAATGGGAGAAATGTCATTTCGGGATGACATCAGTCACATACCTGGGGCATGAGATAGGAGCACATGGGATAACACCGAAGAAAGGGAACGTGAAGGCCATCTGCAATGCACCCCCGCCCACCTCCAAGGAAGAAGTACGGTCATTTTTAGGGATGGCGGAATACTACAGCAAGTTCGTCCACCATTTCGCCACGAAAACACACTACATGAGGCAACTCACGAGGGACAAGACGGCGTTTGTGTGGACTGAAGAGACGCAGGAAGAGTTCGACACGGTGAAACGTGAAATCAGCCAAGCGATCCCGCTGCATGGGTACGATCCTCAGGGGCGATCCATATTGATGACGGACGCAAGTGACAAAGGGCTAGGAGCGGTACTCATGCAAGAAAGACCAGAAGGAGGGACGGAGACGATCAGCTTCGCGTCCAGGACATTGACGTCACCGGAACAAAAGTTCAGTGTGATCGAAAAAGAGATGCTGGCCGTGGTATGGGCCATGGGAAAGTACCGTTAGTTCCTGTGGGGCACAAGATTTCAAGTGAAGACGGATCACAAACCCCTAGTGAAGGTTTTGACATCCGACGACCATGCCAGCGCCTCACCCCGGATTGCGAAGATGACGCTGAAACTCCTGGAGTATCGGTACGACGTGGAGTACATACCGGGCTCGAGAAACAAGATTGCAGATTACCTCAGCAGGGCGTCAGCGATGGAAAGTGCCACCAATGGCACGGAAGACGAAGACGAGATGGTAGCCCTGACAGACGACCCAGAAAAAGCCATCAGTAGACAGGAGTGGAAAGACGTGTATGCAGCGGATGAAGATCTGGACGACATCAAGATGTACATTGTACGAGGGTGGCCGGAGCGGAGACGACAGAGACCCAAGGTCCGGCAGTTCTACGAGGTCAGAGAAGAGCTGTCGGTGGGGAACGACGGGGTGTTCGTATACAGAGGAAACAGAGTGGTACCACCGGAGAACATAATACCGGATCTGCTATCCATAATACACGAAGGACACCTGGGAATCGTGAAGACGAAGGCCAGGACCAAACAAACGTATTGGTGGCCAGGAATGGATATGCAAGTAGAGAGGCACGTAAGAGACTGCGTGCAGTGCCAAGGAGCGGACAAGATACTGAAGCCAATGAGGCCGCCTCTAGGGAAGTTCACGAGTCCCAGTAACCCATGGGAAGAGGTGGCAGTGGACATCTTAGGGCCTATACTGGATGATCAGGGGATACCCAAATACCTCTGTGCGTTGGTGGACAAGTACTCAAAGTGGCCAGAGGTACATATCAAAGAGGTCATAGACACGGACGAAATACTGCGCTTCCTCAAGGCAGTGTTTCTCAGGGAAGGCATACCCAGGACCATAATCAGTGACAATGGCCCCCAATTCACCTCGGACAAATGGGCCAAATTTGCAGACAGGAACGGCATTCTACTTAGGCACACGTCGATATATCATCCGGCCAGCAACGGACAAGTAGAAAGGTTCAATAGGGTGCTCATGGGCTCCATACAAGCTGCCATCACGAGGGGCAAAGACTGGGAAAAAGAAGTGCAAAGTACAATATGGGCATATCGCATCACCCCCACCGGTACGGGGTACAGCCCCTTCCAGATCCTGCGAGGAAGGCAACCCTTCACCAGAGACAATGTTGCTTGGCAGGAGAAGACCATCACCAGCAAATGGTCTCCAGCAGTGGTACAACACAACCTGGAGAAGGCACAACGCATTTATACGGAACACTACAACCGCAACAGGAAGGTGAAGGAGACAGTATTGGAAAAAGGGGAGTGGGTCAGAGTGAAGCTGGCAGTACTGAAGCGGAAGGGAGAAAGCAAGTACTCCCCACCCCTAAGAGTAGAAGAAGTGTACGACCGGGAAGCGTTGCTCAGTGACGGAAATGTGTGGTCCCACGATCGCATGGCCAAGTGCAACAAAATCCTACAATGGCCCCGGGAGGACACGGAAGGGTAAACACCGACAGAAGGGGCGACAAGGGACGCAGGAACATCCAAAGGAGAGTGCGGAGAGAACATGAGTGAAGAACAGGAGGGAGAGAGAGACATACCGGATGGATGGCCCACGGAGGAAAGGACTCGGGAAGACGGTGAGAAAGGAGAGAGAGAGGGCCAGGGCACTCCGGAAGGAAGGAGAGGAGGCCCGGTCGCAGAAGGAGGCCGAGAAGGACATACCACCCCGGTAAGACACACCCGGGTGGGGCGAGCAGTGGTGAGACCATCCAAGTTTAGAGACTATGAAATGGACTGACCACCTGGTCGGGGTACATTGTGTTGGATGGTATAAAAGGGGGAGATATGTAGTGTCGCGGTCTAGTTGACACGCACTACGTCAGGGCAGTAATGCGAGTAGCGCCCACATTGGACGCTACTGCGCATGCGTGAGTAGCGCGGCGCGAGAGGAAGCGATCGGAGCGTGTTGCCCGGCTCGGGGAGATCATTATTTGATATAATAAAGGTGTTTAACCCTCTACCTGCCTCCTGCAAGTCCTTGGGGATAACAGCAAGTACCTACAGCACGTAGCAACATTACACTGCTCGTGCCCTCACCAGCTGTCAACTCGACTTTGACAGTTGACAGCTGATGACCCGACACGCAGCACATTCCTTGTGCTCCGTCTCCAGAGCCTTTGTTGGTGAATATAAGTTAATAAAGAACTCGTTCAACTTCACTTCCTTCATCGTCTGAGTTCTTAACAAAGTGGCGACGATCAACAACACAGGAACCCACCTACATAGAAATACTTGAAATACGTTCTTGAGCTGTGATTGACATAAAGGAAAATTATAGCGAACTGTGTTAAAGAAGTAAAAAGGATTGAAATACATCATGATAAGAAGACAACGTGGAATCGTCCGTAACAGGTTCATGAATTTTAATGGGGATTTCAGTAAAACTGTTGAGATAAGTTCATTCATGGAATGTAAGAGAAGAACTAATTGAAAAATAAGGAAGAGGCGTATATTTAACGAGAACTCGACTGAAGAAAATATTGGATTACAAAAGCATTAGGATACGGGACTTTACATTTAACTGAAGCACAGAGTTGACATACAGCAAATGGCAGTTGATGGAGGTACATCGGAATAAACGACTACCAACTGTCAGCTGGTGAATACGTCACTAACAGATGAAGGCTATGAGGTGACACGGAACGCACGTCAAAGGAACTACATTGGTGAAGGAAGCGGTCTAGTCTTTGAGGTGACGGGACACACACACCGCGGTGCGCCATCTTGGATTTGAAAAAAAAAAGCAGGAAGTGTCATCTAATTGTCCGAAGAGAGATCGCAAATTCAGTTCACCAAACGTCCAAGCGACACAAGCACGTAGCGGACAGCAAACAAGAACAAAGGTATGGTGCAGGGCTTGCAGGCTACACAGGTGCACTCGCTAAGGGATAAAACTGAGAGACAGTGCACATTGTGTCAACTGAAAAGTTTTGAACACATTTACAAATAAAAGGATGATAATTACGCTAATCCTTGAAGCATAATGCAGTACTAAAAACAATCTCAAAGCAATAAAAGGGATTATTTCAAACAGTTTCAAATAGTGTAGACTTGTTGCAAATTTCAGCATAACCACAAAAATATCAGCATGACACCTGGATACTTATGGAATCTTTCTCCACCACAAGCATTCCTACCTGGCTTGGGTGATCCCGTGATCAAGTGGGAGGAATGGAGAGAGTATTTCGAAAATTATATATCGCAATTTGAGGATAACGATGAGTTCTCCCCTAAAGATAAACTGAAACTATTGTTACATTGTTTAGGGGCTGGTGGCATCAAGGTGTACAATAAAATAAACAAAAAAGCCAGGGGGGTAAGTGCTATTGATGACCTCAACACATACTACAAGCCCACCCTGTGCGTAGTTGTAGAACGATACAAATTCTTCCACAGAAAGCTGGGCAAGGAAGAGTCTGTCGACGACTATGTGTCCGCACTCAAGGATTTGGTGCTGAACTGTCGTTTTGGCGCCCTGCATGACAAATTTATAAGAGATCAGATCATCATGCAGGGGTCAAATTCTGACATACAGGACAACTTATGGGCTAAGGGAGAGTATCCTCTGCAAAACATAATAGATATTGCTAGAAAAGCTGAATTGACTGGACGCTGCGTCAAGGCAGTCATATCAGAACCCAAAGAAAAGAAGGAAGAAGGAACCGTTAGCAGGGTGACAGAATCTAAGTATAAGCCAAAACAAAAATGGGGCAACAGCTAAAACAGCAGCTAAAACTACATACAGCAGACAACAGAGCAATGACAAGAGCTGCTGCTACAGGCGCGGAAACAACTCACAATGGGCAGATGACAAGAGCTGTCTGGCAAGAGGGGTGAAATGCACAAATTGTGGCATAGTAGGCCACTTCCAAAAGGTGTGTCACAGGAGAAATACTCGATCAGTTCGGATCATATATGATGATGAAGCTGGCAACATAGATTCACAAAATGAGGAGGATATAAGCATGTGCGTACTCAGCATAGAAGATGAACAGGTTAATGAGGTTAGTGACAGTACAAATGTCAGAACCAAGAAACCCATCTGTGACATGACAATTGGCGGAGTTAAAATCAGCATTGTTGCCAGTGGCGACTGGTGACATTTGAATGTGGTGGGCGAAAGGTTGGGTATGACTTTTATGTAGCAAGCGAAGCAAGCATGCTTAATGGGCAAATGTGGATTCCTGTCACAGACCTTCTAACTGTAAACCAAGAAGAGGTACAATTCTAATAAGTCATGGAAAATCATTTGTTTGCGGCCATTTACTGTCACTAGTAAAGCAAAATGTGTAGTTCATTTGTGGAATGGTGCAGTTCTGTTTCAGGACACACAAACTGTACAATTAAGGTTGGGTGCTGGGGACAAGAAAAATAAATATAGCAGTGTAAAGTATTCTGAAAATGTATTAGAGTTGAGGTCACAGGGTTTCAATGCCCTGTAAGGGATGCAGATTCTAAAGAGAAGACCACTGTTTATAAGAGGTACACCATGAGATTTAAACAAAAATGTGAGAACTTATCTTGGGCACATCAGTCGATGCTCCTGCAGCGGTGGGATAAAAAACACAAGAACAGCAGACTATTGGGCATATCAGCAACACCCTGCGGTAATTATCGCTCAGCGCTCTTAGCAAGAGGATAATTATTGCCGGGCAACGTGGATTTTTATCACTGAGATAGCGTGCTCTTAGCAACGCTTATCTCCTCAGCGATAAAAATCCTCACGCTAACTGCCTAACGTGAGATTATCGCTGGAAAGCCAGCGATAATCTCACGTAGTGTGACGTTAGCTTGCTGATAGGGACTCACAAACTTAGCCATGATATCCACCTTCCATAGGATATCATGGCTAAGTCAGTCCTGAATGAGGCGTAAGGAAAGTAGCGATAACAGGGGTTATCGCTACTTTTTACTGACGCTATGCTTCATAGCGTGGGGCTTGATGATAGGAGAAATGTCGCTTAGCGACATTTCTCCTGTCATGTTAGATCAGGAATGCCCACTTTGCATCTCATTAGAGATGCAAAGCTGGGCGTTAGGAATCCTGACGCTAAAGTAAGGTTTCACACGTTAGCATTGCCTTGCTAATTAGGCGATAAAATTATTGCCACTTTTCGGACGAAAACGGCCGCAAAAGCGGCGATAATTTTTTATCGCCAGCTTGTAAATATGCCCCTATCTTATTCTAAAATGTTTGCCAGAGTTTTCTGATTCCATCTCTCAGCCTGGCCTTATCCACTGGAAGTATGTTCCATTCTGTTTTGCTTCATCATTTGACACTGCGTGGGAGATTCTGTGGAACATATGCTGTGAATGATGTACATAATAACGCGCTAAGATACCCTTTTGGGTGAATGTTAGCTTTACACATACTTATGGTTCTGCCCACTGATAACCGTCCTGCTCCAGAAGGTCTGCCCTTCCTAAACCAGCCTCCCCCATCCGTCCCGCACACAGCTATACTTCTTTGTTTCCCTCTTTCCTTTACTTGTACAGATTCTCACTTCCTCTACCCCACCTTTACACATTCTCTGTGGTCTCTTGGTACATTTCTTCTCTCTCCTCTTTTTGCACACAGCCGTCTCTAGTATTGATTCCCTCATTCTTCATTCTACAGCTCTGCCTTCCATGACATATTGGTTCAAACTGCTCTGAACACTGCTCCCGAAGTGATTTTTAAAATTTTTAAATTTGGAGAGGGAGAAATCTCGAGGCTTCTCTGGTCTGAATAATGAGGTGGAAGATGAACTTCGAGTGGCTCTGTTCCAAGTTTTCATCTCTCACCAGCCTGGTACGTTCATTTTCTGTGTCACTGTTCCGAGGATTAATGTCTCTTGGCTATTCATAGATGCCAAAGTCGGCTAGTGAGTTAAACGCTCACTGCTGATGTCTGCAAAGTCCATTTTCAATAATGAGTGAAGCAAATAGCCTTTTTATCATGCAGCGCTCTGTAAACGGACTATCATTATATTTGGTAATTGTGACATTGTTATTGCCAGTGCTTAGACATAAAAGTGCAGAAGGTATATTCGGCACTTTTTACTGATCTTTCAGCAGATAATTGCGCTGAAAATTACCTGTAAGATAAGAGATAAGTCTATTGCGATCATGGTAACTTTGGCACCAGGGCTGTGCATATTGAGGCCTGCGACATGAATTGCGCTCTTCAGCTGTGTGAGGTGTGGGCAGCAGATAGGATTGCTGGGGCCCAATTTTCTTGCATCGTTTATCTCAAGAACCCACTCTGGTCGAATGAACCTTTTTACTTGCACAATAGCGTGGAGGGAGCAAACACAATTATCAAATACCTTCCGCAATTTGATATAATTGAAGACTCGGAGGTCAATCTCTATTCCCTTCGGAGTTTTATTATCAGCAAAAACATCTGCAAATACAAGCACCTTAGCACAAGGTTCAACAAGTAAATGGGTACTCATACAAATGCCACTCTATGAAGAATCTGCATACGACTGAATATAAACAAAAGCACAGCTTCTAAAACCATGAGGTAGATAACTACCAAGCTAATGTCGATATTAGGAATCATTAGACCAAAGCATTTCTGTCCTTACTCTATGCTGGATGACATCCCTGCTTACCATTCCCTTGAGACCCAAGAACTCGTGAAAAAGGTGTCAGAAGTGAACTTCCTAAGAAGTCTTCACTTGGAGAGCTCGATCTAAAACGCTCCTTCTAGCTCCTCGCCTATCTCCTCTCTGCTCAACCCTCGGGGCGCTGTCCCTAATACGAAACCCCAAAACATAGAACACGCCTTCTGGCACACCTCCTCGACCAGGTCTTCTTCCAGTGATTTTCCATTCCGCTCCGTCCATCTTCCCTCGTCCATCAGCTTGGCCTTGAGTCCCAGACACCGTCGGCACTAGGAGTTACGATTGGCACATTCCAATGCACTCCCATGTCTGGCTTTCTCCATAATTCAACTGTTAAACAAAGACCTTTTTACTAACGAACCAACTGTCCTTGCACGTGCGGTGAGATCACAGAGTGAAGAAATACTTCGCATCCCTTACTTCTACAATTTACTGCAGCCTAAAACCTCTACTAAAATAAATCACTTGCGGCCTACCGCATACAGCTAACATAAGAAATACCAGGCCTTTCTCGTCCACGATATATGTGACTTCGGGCCTCTACTAGGTTAAATACACTATTAAGTTACATTCTAACGTTCGTGCTTTTACTTTCACATACATGAATAAACGCCATACATGAATTAATCCAATCAAATTACACATTTAGTCGGGTACATTGTATTAAACAGAAACTTATCGTTTCACATCTCCTTAATTACATGCATTATACGTTTTCGCATCTCCTAATGCTTCTACATTGCGACATAGCTGATACATTTTCTTGATACATTTCGCACAGCACAACTAAAGATACGTTCATTATATGCGGGTGCCAACTAACAGTGAATATGATGCACCCCTACAATTTTCAACACATTTAGGCGCTACATCAGTTCCCCCCTTTGATGACAACTGTCATCACACCATCATTCTCATTCCTCCTGGACTATAACTAACCTAAACTGCAGTTGCTACCATCCCACCATGTCGAATCCCTTCCATTCTCTTAAGATTCTGATACTGACGATCCTGCAATCTCTCCATTCGCTGCTCATTTGCTCTGAGGGCTCTTTCGGCCTTATTCCCTCTATACCACTTCCAGGCCCTTAAGAGTCCCCACAAACAGATTACACATACCACAGCAATTATAATTGGTTTCAACACAGAACCCAGGAATCCCATTCCTAAGTTCGCAAACCAAGTCCCCACTCGACCAAATCCTTGGCTAATCTTTTCCCACACATTCTCTTCCGTCAAATCTTCTATTTCCTTATGGATCGTGGTGATGTTGACAATATACTTCGCCAAATCCTTACTGTTGTCTGGAATATACGTGCAACATTCTTGGACCTTCAACAATTTACAGACTCCGCCCTCTTTTGCCAATAATACGTCTAACGCAAGTCGATTCTGAAAAACCATATTCCGTATCGACAACATCTCTCCATTCACCAACAGCAATGACCTCGCCGAATTCATCGACAATTCATCCACCACAGTCGCCAACTTCCTTATCTTCACATCATTCAGGACCACACCCAAACTAGGTATTGTCACTCCGTATATATCCCCAATCACCATTCCTACATTCACAGCTCTCCGCACTTTGGAGTGCCTTCCCGTCTCTAACAATTTCAAATCTTCCGTATGGTAAATCTTTGGTAATATAATGGCCAAGTAACACGTACCATACCAATTTGCCGGCAATATCACATATGCATTCCTTCCACACACATAATACACAGTCTAGACAGTCTATACAGTCACCTGTATAGACTTCTGCAAGAAATCCTTAGCCGAGTCCTCCATGGTAAAAGTATGTTCACACGTACTATGCCCCACTAAAACCTTCTCCTTAGGAGATTGAGGCCGGGCAACACACAACTTCCCCCTCTGTACCTCATCCAATGCAATCGGTCCAGAACTTCCCTTGGATTTATGCCATCTCTCCTCATCCATCCAATCCACTGGACTATCTCCTGAATCTCGTGTCTGAGTCAATTTTCTATACCTATCCTCGATCTGGCCTATGAACTTCTTTTCCGTTTCGGACAACCAGCATGTCAAATTATGTCTATGAGCATAAGCTGTATCTAGCTTCGCAGTCGGCCTAAAATACTTCCGAAGCCTATCCTCTGTCTTATAATAGTCATATTTATTCAAATGCTTGTATGCCGGAACTTCAGGAAGTACTGTGTCATAATTTGAGAAGAAATACTCAAACTGTTTCCTTTCGAAAAACAAACTAAGCAATAGGCTACAAGAGATCCCATATGTCAGCGGGAGATGATGGTACCTAATACCCTCATCTACCGAAGCAGGCAACTGCATACACACATAACAATCTTTCGCATCCACATATTCGTACAACAGTTTCGCATAAGCATTGAGTTTGAAGTCGGCTCTGGACAAATCTATGTGGAACATACGATTCTCCTTGAGCGTCTGAACTCTCTGATCCCTGTCAGTGACCCCTCCCTGTCTTTGAGTGGTAGGTGTGGGTGCTCCCTGAACTTCCCCCTCCTGTCTATGGGCCACCATGTATGAAGTCACTACTACTGCAAATATGACCGCTATCGCTACTCCTAACAATGTGCCTATCACTATTTTAGCCCTACGATGCGCATTCCCAGGTTCCGCCATCTCTGAAATGTTCTCAATGTTCAATATAGTCTCTGCAGACACAAGTCTCTTCCTCATCCAAGGAGTTCAATCCAACTGCTCTCTCGACCCAGGGAATTTTTTAGCAAAGATTAATTTCTCGTTCCTTCTGATCAACCAGGCTTCCCTAACTCTTCTTTGTCCTTTAAAGGAAAATCCCTACATTTATTCTTCTTCCACTCGGGCCTAGGTTATCCTCTTCTCAAATTTAATGTGCAACAACTTCACAATCAGTCCAGAATAACTGCCGGTCCCAACAGTTCTAGGACCGCCTGCAGTATTTCAAGCTTAACGGTTGTCAGTTCTTGGGGTGCGGGTATAACTGCAAAGGTTGGGAAGTCTAGCGTTTCCAAAATCAGACCACGGATGATACTCAAGAATGGAGGATTCGGAATATTGATGCTCAGTACTCCTTCGATCTCCAAGCCTGGAATCTTCAACAACACTTCCACTCTCGGAAACGGGAGACTGTTGACCAGTGTGATCGACCTCAATCTTCCCATGTTCAGTAAGCTTGGCATCACTCACTGTGTATGCCCACTCTGGTGAGGCGTACTTTTGGCTCGGCACTCTGGTTCGCTTCGATCTTCTCAGAGCACCTTGGGGTCGATCTACGTCCTCTTGCTCTGCTTCAGAGTCTTCAGAGACTGGGGCAAGATCTGTGCTGGGTGCTGGTTTCAAGCTCTCCCGCCTCAGACTCACGGGCCAAACTTTTCCTGCTTCTGTGGCCCCTCCGCGCTCCCTTATGGTACCCTGTGCACTGTTTTCTTCCTCGGCAGAATCCGACTGCAGCTCCTTCTTCTTCTTCAGAGTCTCTCTCAGCGTTATTTTCAAGTCCTTGATTCAGTGCACAACCAGCTGCGTCAGCAACCCCTACAGCTTGACTTGCCCTCTCAGATGGCTCTGCCACCTCAACTGGGTTTTCGTTCTCGAGAGGGGCTGTTTCTTCCAAGGGTGCTGGAACTCTACGGGTATGGGAGGCGTGTATCCAGTTCGGTAGTCCCCCACACTTCACTGCTGTATTCGTTATCAAAATTATCTGGTATGGCCCGCGCCAGCGAGCATCCAGACAACTCTTCCTCACGTGTTTGAGCACCAATACCCAGTCACCTGGGCACAGGTCGTGGCACAGGTCGCTTGCGGCGGGAACCGTTGCTGTCTGCACCTACTGAGACACAGAACGGACCACGTCAGCCAGGCCTTTACAATAGTCCAAAATCATGTCATCAGTGATGTTAATCAAAGCAGTAGCAGGTATTGCTGGCAAGCGCATCGCCCTCCCCATTATTATCTCGTGGGGTGACAATCCAGTCCTCCTATCGGGTACACTTCGGAGACTCATGAGAACTAAAGGTAATGCATCTGGCCATTTCAAGGATGTCGAGGAGCATACTTTCGCCATTCGGGCCTTCAGAGTTCCATTAACTTGCTCCACAATCCCTGAAGCCTCTGGTTGGTAGCTGCAGTGCAATGTTTGGTCTACATTTAAGGCAGCACAAAGCAGCTTCATGATTTCACTATGGAAATGAGTCCCTCTATCTGATTCAAAAGAGGTCGGGAACCCGTACCTCGGGATTAATTCCCTCAATAGCAACTTAGCTACGGTGAGTGTGTCACACCTACGTGTTGGGTAAGCTTCCACCCACCTGGAAAAGACACATACTATAACTAATATGTACCTCAACCCATTACACTTCGGCATTTCAATAAAATCCAGCTGCATCCTATTAAAGGGTCCACCTGACCTACCTATGTGACTCAACGTCACAGCGGTTCTTTTTCCGACATTCATCTGCTGACAGGTAACACACCTCTGACACACAGCCTCAGCTACTGTTCGAAACTTCGGATTATACCACGTTTGGCGAAACACTCGCATCATTGCATCCCTGCCAAGATGCACAGCACCATGTATCAGTCTCGCCATGGGACTCAACAAACATTCCGGTAACACAGCACGTCCATCACTCGAAACCCATATATCCATCTCTCCTTTCTCACATCCCGCTCGTATCCAACTGTCCCGCTCTTGGTCAGTGACCGCATCTTGCAACTGCTTCAGTTCCTCCCATGAGTCTGCCATGGCTAACATCACAGTGTAATCCGTTTTCTCTTCGCTTTCTACCACATGGTTCTCAGTAAAATTACATCCCTGCTCTGCACAAAATCGAGCAACCTCATCTGCGTAATTATTACCCAATGACACAAAATCAATTCCCTTAGTGTGTGCAGAACATTTAACAACAGCAATTTCATCTGGGCTTTGCAAAGCTTCCAACAATTGTCGTACATAATCCCCATTCCTAATGGGTGAACCAGAAGATGTCATAAACCCTCTCTGGGACCATAGCTGTCAGAAGTCGTGAACTACACCAAACCCATATTGGCTATCTGTGTAAATCGTTACACGGATCTTATCAGCCGCCAAACAGGCACGGGTCAGCGAAATAAGCTCAGCCACCTGTGCGGAGTGTACTCCTTCTAAACAAGCAGCTTCCACTACCCCTGATATGGTACACACAGCAAACGCTGCTCTCAGTCGACCGACACTGTCTCTTAAGCATGAACCGTCCACAAAGAAAATCTCATCTGAAACTGGGAGCGGTTCATCGACAATGTCAGGCCTCGGTTTGGTGCATAGTTCCGTCACATCGAGACAATCATGGTCCTCACAATCTTCATCATCATTTACATTTGGAATAGGCAACAAGGTAGCAGGATTTAAAACAGAACACCTCTTCAACGTTACATTATCTGCAGTGAGGATAACTTGTTCATAACGAGTCAGTCTATTATTCGTGAGGTGCTGTGTTTTAGTCCTAGTCATCAACAGCTCAACAGAATGTGGTACATGAACAGTAAGCGGATGCCCCATCACAATGCTCTCACATCTTTCGATACTGACACCTGTTGCAGCAACGGATCTGAGACATCCGGGCAACGCAGAAGCTACTAGATCTAGAGTAGCTGAAAAATAGGCAACTGGTCTACGGACTCCTCCGTGACTCTGAGTCAACACTGCTAATGCGCAACCTTCCTTTTCGCAACAGAATAAGGCGAATGCCTTGTTATAGTCTGGCATCCCCAAAGCTGGAGCGGTGCACAAAGCTTCGCTCAGTCTCAAGAACGACTTTAAGCAGTCTTCGTCCCATGGTACCGGATCACTCACATCCTTTCGCGTCAGCCGCTGCAAAGGCTTTGCTTCAAAGGAGAAGTTTGGGATCCACTGGCGGCAATAGCCCACCATTCCCAAAAACATTCTGACCTCCCTCTGAGTCGAAGGAACTGGCATCCTCAAAATCGCATCAATACGAACTGGAGACACCTTCCTCTCTCCCTTCTCAATCCGGTGCCCCAAATACTGTACTTCTCTCAAACAGTATTGCAGTTTATTTGGAGACACCTTGTGACCATTCTCTCCCAAGTAATTCAACAAAGCAACTGTGTCAATTCTGCAGGCGTCTTCTGTCTCTGACGCAACAAGCAGATCATCGATGTATTGCACTAAAACAGAGTTTTGTGGCAACACAAGACCTTCAAGATTCTTCTTCAAGATCTGATTAAAGATAGATGGGCTCTCCGTGTACCCCTGTGGGATACGACACCACGTTAACACGCGATTTTCCAGCCCAAATGCAAAAAGAAATCGACTCTCCTCATGCAGAGGAATCGAGAAAAATGCTTGACACAAGTCAATCACTGTGAACCATTCAGCTTCACATGGGATCTGAAATAGGATCACGGATGGATTCGGTACCACTGGACAACATGGAACAACTATTTCGTTTATTTTCCGCAAATCTTGCACAATCCTAAATTTCCCGCTTGGCTTCTGTAGCCCCATAATGGGCGAATTACATGGGCTACCCATAATCTCCATCAGTATTACCTGCCTAATCATGGACTCAATCACAGGTTTAATCCCTGCGACTGTTTCCGGGGATAACTTATCTGGGGTGTCCTCGGGAATTCTGCGTTGGGCTTAACCTGGATTTTCACCGGATCTGCTCCCTTGACTAGACCAATTTCCTCGCCACTAAGATCCCATACATCAATAGACATTGAATCTCTCAGATCAAGTGGAAGTTCCTCCACCGTTAAGGCTGGGTACATTTCCACGCACGCGCTTTGATTCGCAACCTTAATGGTCGCATCATCGTCTCTCGTCTGTACCTCCACTCATTTCGGGGTACAGTAGATCGTACAATTGAGTTTGCACAGTAAATCTCTTCCTAACAGGCAAACCAGACTAGAGTCACACACCACAAACTGGTGCCGATCACTGAAATTTCCTATCCTGATTGGAATTGGCTCCGTCAGCGGACTAACCAGCTTCTTATTTGCCACTCCAATGACCTGCATTCTCCGTCCAGAAAGGGCTAACCGTGGAACCACGGCCGACCTTATAGTCGATCTAGTGGCTCCCGTATCAACCAAAAAGGTCGTAGGATGACCGTCAAGATCTGCTTCCACAAAGGGTCCTGCCTGGTCCACTTCTAGAATGGCCCTAAGCATACAGTCCTCGTCCTTGTTAGACCCTAATCGGGCCAACAAGCTTATCTCATTTCCCTCACTCACTTCAAACATTGGCATCTGCAAATAAGTGCGAGCTCCCTGCTGTACAGTCTGTATTCTGGGTGGCTGGGGAACCTGCATCTGCGGGACGCCAGTCCCCCCTTTCACCATTCTAGGTCTGGTTACTGTCTGTACCGCCTCCGTCCCAGGGACCTGAACTATCTCTCCTTCCGGCTGCGTCTGATTCCATGGATTCAGGGGACACTCGCGTCTCCAGTGTCCAATCTGATGACACTGGTGACAAGCTGTAGTCTTTTTCAATATCGCCACATCCATCCCTGTCCTAGGGTCTATTGGTCTTGGCCTTCCTTGCCCCTGGACGTTCTGATTTCCTGCCTGATAATTCCCCTGTCTCCTTACCACTGCTCCGCCATTAGGCTGTCCCTGAGCGGTTTGCATCTGAACAAGCATGAGATTGTCCTTCAATTTCCTATGCTTAGATTCAATCTCATCAGCACAGTACCTAGCGTACCGCAAAATTTCGTCAACCGGTTTATTCTGCCAACAGATCAAATGTTGCTATATCATAAGGCTAACCTCTGGCCTCAATCCCAACACAAATTTTGAGACAAACTGTCCCATATCCTTCGTGTCCAACGCATCTAGACCACTGTACTGCTTAAAAGCCTGCAAGAGTCTCTCATAAAACTCATGCACCGTCTCTTTCGGTTCCTGCACTGTCCTGTCTATTTTTACCCAATCGATGTCTTGAGGAGAAACCTTCTCCTTCAGCCAGGCACTCGCTCATACATCCTCATTACTGCCGGTGATGGACCATTCGTGTACGCATTTCTCTCAGGCTCTTGAGTTGGCCAATCAATGGCAATCTTACATGCCGCCCACAGATCTCCCGGGACCACGATGTCGAACAAAGTATTCAGATCGGTCCACAATACCTTTGAGATCTTAACAAAACGCTCAACTTGCTTATGCCACTCTACCGGCTTCTCCCTAAGCCGGGGAAAATCATTGGTAAACGCCGCCAAATCACCCCTACTCCAGGGTACGTACACGTAACCTCCATTCTGCACTTCCCTTAAAGGGAAGTTTCCTATTTTCACCTGGCCTCCACCCGGAGGTGGGGTCCCTCTCATCATTCCTCTAGAACCTTTCTTCCTGGACCATTTTTCTTCCCATTTATCAAGCGTCATCCATATTCGAATGGCCAGGATCAATTCTCTACTATGAGCCCTTAATCCGACGACCCTTTTCTCCTCCAGTTCCTGGTCACTGTACTGTAACCTAAGGCTTCCTTGCAACGTTTTAGTCTTAGACAAACCTACCTCATATCGCCTAGCCAATTCTGACAATTTCTCATGTGCCGCTCGTGCCTTCCGAGTCACATCCTTCGCCACAAAAAGTATTTCGTCCGGTCCATATGTTACCTCTCTCTCAAGGGATAAGCTTCCGCTTATCATCTCATCCACCTCTGCTTTTAGCCTTACTACATCTATCATTCCAGCTCCTAGGGCTCCTTTCAGGACCTCTCGGCAGACCACCCTTTCTCTACCGTCTTCCTCGCATTCCTGGTCCCGCGACCTCCCTTCTCGAAACATTTCCCTTGGAGCGGACCGATCTCCGAAGCTGACCTGCTCTCTCTCTGCCATTCTTACCCTCGGGTCCTGGCCTCTCTGTTGCGGTACCCATGATCGTAAATCTGATCTCGACTCCATCAGGGACCTCGGCCTCTCTGGTCTCTGCTCTCTTTGCTCCCCTGAGGAATCTGACATGGCTGGCAAAGGTGTACTCCATTCTATAGGGTTCGGATTCCGGGTCATTGCACCCGCCAGGCCACTTTCTGCGACCTCTCCCCTGACCTCCTCGGTTGTCCGCTCCGGGTTTTCGCCCTCTTCTGTATCTGGGTGGTAAATCGAAAATATGGGTCCAATGGTAACCGGTACCTTAAAGGCGTCCGGTAACCTCCCCTCTCTCTCTACCTTTACGCTTGCCTCAGATGGGCTCCTCGTACTCTCTGTTCCTATCGAGAGTCTCCCTTCTACTCTCATTTCTGAATTTCTTATTACTCTTCTCGTATCTTCTATTTGAACCAATGTCCCCTCTGGGACTTCTGGGTTATACGGAGGTGGTCTCTCTGACAATAACCGTTCCAATAAGTCATCGTCTATGTCACTCTCGTCCTCTTCTTCTGCCTTTACATTCCTTACCCCCTCTGATGTAATCAACAAGAGGTAAAGTCTCTCCTCCTCTATCGCCTGCACCCTCCATCTTTTCTCCGCTGCGTCCCATCTAGCATCCTGATAAGCCCTGATCGACTTCTTCACTCTTTCCTGATTCCTCCCTCTATCCCTATCATGCGCTGCTCTAATCCACGCATGTAGTGCTTCAAACTGTGTGGGCCTTGGCAAAGGTCATAACCCCGCCATTACAGATTTCAACTGGTACAACACTGCTAGCCTGAATGAGCCATATCTCTGGAATGCTAATTCCCCTTCACTTTGGGTCATTTTATGCCAATTCTCAAACCAAATAATCGTGTGCAAACCCACATTCTTTACCATATAATGTGCTGGAGTGTCCTCGGGAGGGGCCTCTTCTCCCTCTCGAGTAACCACATGCTTGTCACCCCTACACATTTCTCGAAAAACCTTAAAACACTTCATGATTGACAAAATCGGTCTCACACACTGTTTACCTCTTGATATCAAATCCTCCAATAACAGCGCGACTAACACCAACCAACCTAACACAGCGCGACTCTCTCTGATGTCACCTGTCTCCGTTCGCAGCAGTTCCCTCTCCTTACCGTTTACCTTTCACACCCGCACTCGTCCCATTCATACCCTAAATACAAGCTACTTGCCTGGCTGTCCGTCCACAGCCTGACTGTTCATCCACAGTCTCTCTAAATTGTTGACCTCGGCTGGCAACTATCTGTCGCCTCTGATAGGTTACAAATACTCAAGTCCACATGCAGCAACTCACGACCAGCGTCAAGTTGCCATGCACTCACACATTCACTCCCCCTATCTCGGTCCAGGTGATCGATGGTACCTCACGATCTCCTTTGGGTGGTCAACAAAATCTTCCACGGGTGTCTTCTACACCACACTTCCCCGGCTGCGCGCGCTCACAGCCTGATCTCGCAATTACTCAACATTCACTCTAACTCCGCAAGACATCACACAACAAATCAACACCGCAATCTACAACATCTCATCCTGTTGATACTCACTCCACGAACTGCTGCTTCCTGCCGCACTGCTACTCGCCGTCTATGTTCATCATCCGCCGTCGTCCACTGCTCACCATCTGATGATTCACCGTTACTTATCGTCTAGTGGTCTCGAGGATCACTTATCTTATCTAATCGTCCCTCGCTATCGGAAGTAACCATCCTACTCTGCTACCAACTGCTGGGGCCCAATTTTCTTGGATCGTTTATCTCAAGAACCCACTCTGGTCGAATGAACCTTATTACTTGCACAATAGCGTGGAGGGAGCAAACACAATTATCAAAGAATACCTTCCGCAATTTGACATAATTGAAGACTCGGAGGTCAATCTCTATTCCCTTCGGAGTTTTATTATCAGGAAAAACATCTGCAAATACAAGCACCTTAGCACAATGTTCAACAAGTAAATGGGTACTCATACAAATGCCACTCTACGAAGAATCCGCATACGACTGAATATAAACAAAAGCACAGCTTCTAAAAGCATGAGGTAGATAACTACCAAGCTAATGTCGATATTAGGAATCATTTATCCAAAGCATTTCTGTCCCTACTCTATGCTGGATGATATCCCTGCTTACCATTCCCTTGAGACCCAAGAACTCGTGAAAAAGGTGTCAGAAGTGAACTTCCTAAGAAGTCTTCACTTGGTGAGCTCGATCTAAAACGCTCCTTCTAGTTCCTCGCCTATCTCCTCTCTGCTCAACCCTCGGCGCGCTGTCCCTAATACGAAACCCCAAAACATAGAACACGCCTTCTGGCACACCTCCTCGACCAGGTCTTCTTCCAGTGATTTTCCATTCCGCTCCGTCCATCTTCCCTCGTCCATCAGCTTGGCCTTGAGTCCCAAATACCGTCGGCACTAGGAGTTACGATTGGCACATTCCAATGCACTCCCATGTCTGGCTTTCTCCATAATTCAACTGTTAAACAAAGACCTTTTTACTAATGAACCAACTGTCCTTGCACCTGCTGTGAGATCACAGAGTAAAGAAATACTTTGCATCCCTTACTTCTACAATTTACTGCAGCCTAAAACCTCTACTAAAATAAATCACTTGCGGTCTACCGCATACAGCTAACATAAGTAATACCAGGCCTTTCTCGTCCACGATATATGTGACTTCGGGCCTCTACTAGGTTAAATACACTATTAAGTGACATTCTAACGTTCGTGCTTTTACTTTCACATACATGAATAAACGCCATACATGAATTAATCCAATCGAATTACACATTTAGTCGGGTACATTGCATTAAACAGAAACTTATCGTTTCACATCTCCTTAAATACATGCATTATACATTTTCACATCTCCTAATGCTTCTACATTGCGACATAGCTGATACATTTTCTTGATACATTTCGCACAGCACAACTAAAGATACGTTCATTATATGCGGGTGCCAACTAACAGTGAATATGATGCACCCCTATAATTTTCAACACATTTAGGCGCTACATCAGGATTTTGTAGCAGAAAATAACCTATTTCACCAAAATCACCTTCCTAACTCACCTAAAGGGTTCACACAAGCTGAAATACACACGGAATCGTATCACCTATTGTGACATACTTAACTCGCTGTACAAAATATTAACAACAGCGAATCCCACAGACAGCACCACCAAACTTTATTCAGAGCAATCTGCCCTATTTCTGTCTCTCTAGGGACCTGTGTTAAATGGTAGCAGCAGTCGTAGTCGATAACCTTTCAAGTATTGCCCGGCGGTAATCGCCTCTTATACCATTCGATGCTAAACCAATAAAGAGGCAGGCGCCGGAGACTGGAAGGCAGGAAACAAAGTTTTATTCCGTCGGAGTGGAACACATCAGATCAGACAGCGAGGTATCGTCACGAGGTGCTCTAACTGCATCTCTGAGGCCTGGCCTCTTATACACAGGTTTATGACTTTATTGCAGGTTTATCATACATGGCACATTTTTGAGATCGCTTTGATACATGAAAGAACATCCTCAGAATCCCCACTTCAAGCTCGTTCCCACACATATCTACAGTGGAAGTCCCCACCCCACCCACAGTAGGAGATGGCTATCACACAGCTGGACATTCCGCCAATTCCCTGGGGTGTGTGCGACCGGTCGGGTCTCAGGGGGTGGGGGGGCCTTGATCTACTGTAATCCCTTTGATGTGGGGTGTTTCCCTTACAGTAGGGGCAATAAACTGCATCCGCAGGGCTAGGTGATGGCCTGGGATTGGTTCGGACAATGGGGCGCAGAGGAAGGGGGTTATCAAAAGAGATGCATGACCATGTATGGGATGTCGGTCAGGCGTGGGATGTGGTTCCATGGCAGGGTCGCGCAGAAGGAGAGGGTTTATGGCCCGTGTATGAGAGAGCGGGGGTGGCCGGTGCGCGGGGGAATGCTTGCAGCGCCAGGGGGACGCGCTGGTGATCGGCAATGAGCAGGAAGAGACCAGGGTGCCTAAAATGGCTGCCGTGCGCTTTCCTGTGTGTCGCGCTGGGGAGAGACAAGATGGCGCAGATAATGTTCAGTTTGCAAGCTAAATTTCCACACCTGGATGAAGCAGTTCCGAGGCTAGCTGCTTCGTAATATGCCGCATCATCCCTGCCCTCTGTTTTCATCATTCAGGTATCTTTAAGTTCCTTTTGGATCAGGTCGTTGTGCAGTTTATTTCAGTTTTTTTCCTGACATCAGTGACATGTCCTTACAGTGGCGTTACTCAGGTGTGCGTTCTGTTTTTCACATTTCCTCAGCCAGCAACAGAAATAACCAAAAATGAGAAGCGCCCGAATTGTTGTATTTTTGTGTGAAATTTCACACTGTGTGCAATCCCGACTTTAGTTGCACTAGTCACAACATGGGCTGAGCTTTAAAATGTGTTTCTCTGCTAATAATATGCATGCAGACAAAAAACTCCCCTCTCACCAAGGGAGCAAGACTACCAATGAGCGCGAGCACAGAGAAAGGGCAGAAACCACTCATTTCGCACTGCATTTATTCAAATGTTAATGCACTTCTCCAGTGAGCGGTACTGTTTGGTTTTATGCTAACCATCACGCGCCCAGTGCCTGTGTCTATTTAGCTTCATGCTGAACATGAACAGAGCAGCAGTTGCTGGTATTATGTACACCTACTTAACTGACTTTTTATTCCAGACTCGTTATAGCATGAACGCGCATTAATTTAAATTCTCGCGGGTCACGACAGCTTCATAAATCAGGCCTTTCTGAGTGGTATGTTTCTGAACCTTTAATCCTAAGTGTTGTCAGTGTTTATTTAGTTATGTATCACAAACTACATAACTACTGCTCTGGACCTTTTCCAGCAAATATGTTCTTGTGGTTCAAATTAGGCTGCAGAAAATCCATGGACATACCCAGTCGCGACCGGCATGACGGGCGTGTGGGGGGAGAGGGGGTGGAAATGGTGTCATCCCAGGGGGGATTGTGGAGGTGGGAGGGGTTTGTTTAATTAAAGAACTATAATAAAACTTAACTTACCATCCTCACCTCAGCTTTTGGGGTCTGACTCCCGCCATCTACCGTCCTGCTGCCTTTTCAAATTCCTGCCGGCAGCTCTCATCGCGACGTCATCAGCCAGGAAAGCCAGCCTCCCTCCCTCCCCTCCGCCAATCACAAAGCGTGAGGCGAAGCAGGGCGCGCCCCACCAGGGCCATTTTCTCTATGTAGGCTGATGCATGCAGCAGCCTACATAGAGAAAATGGGAGAGTGGGCGGCCCTGCTCGAGGGCAGGGGGGAGTGGCTTGCTCACTGTTGGGCATACTGACTGTTTGGTCGACACCCAGGCCGACCATACATTCAGTATGCACAACAGTGGGCAAGCCACTCCCCCCCTGCCCTCGAGCAGGACCGCCCACCCCAACCAGTCACTTCTGCTTTCTCGCCGTGCGAGAAGGCAGAAACATAAAGTGGTAGTTATTACCATTTATGTTTCTGCCTTCTTGCACTGCGAGAAAGCAGTGGGGCAACGCCCCCACGCCCCAATGGGGGAGCCGCCAGATTCAGGATCCCCATATACTATCGTTAACAGACAGATCTGGGAAGAAATATTCACGCCTAGATTTGGAAAACAGCTAGATAAAGCAGACAAAAATAAAATCATTCACGAGGGAACTGATAAATGCATGTGGTTTCAGGAGGCTCAAACCCGTATACAAGGGAAGAGAGTCTGATGGTAAATTATATGTATCCGCCGTTGGTCTGTCCGTATTGGGATGGATGGACCAAGGACATTTAGGAATCATTCTTGACAGCAAAAAGAAACCTGGCCTTGTTGTCCAAGGAGAGGACGGCTATGGTAAATATCTAGTGAGCAAATACAGTAATGTGTTTAATGGCAAGATTGGTGCCTTGAAAGGATACCAACATAAGATCCAAGTCAAGGCACATGCAAACCCTGTTGTACATAAAGTCAGGAATCTTCTATTTTCAATAAGGGAAGAAGTGAAAACACAACTAGAGAAATTACTCAAGGAAGGCATCATAGAACAGGTGGAGGCCTCGGAGGGGATTGTGTCCTTGGTTGTGGCAAAACGCCCCAATGCAAACTTGAGACTGTGTATTGACTTACGCGACCTGAACAATAATATAGTGGTCGAACAATTTCCCCTCCCAAAAATAAACAAAATGTTAGCAACTACAAAGGGCGTCAAGTGGTTTTCAACGATCGATCTAAAAGTGGCATACCACCAGTTTCTACTTCATCGCGACAGTAAGAGACTCACAACCTTCATCACACCCTTTGTGTGCTACCAGTTCACGAGGGTTCCATTTGGTTTGGCTTCGGCAGCCGCAATGTTTCAGAGACTGATGAGGAACATTTTCAAAGGGGGGACTGGTATTTTGTTGTTCCAAGACGACATCCTTGTGATGGGGGAAGTCTAGAGAGGAACACGTTGAAAAGGTTGAACAAGTTCTCAAAATTTTAGATTCTAAGGGGCTCACTGCGGAACACAAAAAATGCAAATTCGCATGTAAATCTGTAAACTATCTGGGACATGAAATCAATGGCAAAGGAATCAGCCCCAAGCAGGACCTACTGCACGCCATCAAGGACTCGCCTGTTCCAAGCAACAAAGATGAGTTGAGGTCCTTTCTGGGCCTGGTGGAGTTTTATGCAAAGTTTATTTAAAACTTTTCAAGAAAGACATACGAGATGAGACAATTACTAAAAATGAAGAACAAATTTGAGTGGAGCGATGTGTGTCAAAGCACATTCATCTCTCTAAAAAAAGAAATGTGTGAGACCATGCCATTGCAAGGGTTTGACCCTTTGCTCAAAAGCACAATCACTACTGACGCAAGTTCAAAGGGATTGGGTGCAGTTTTAACCCAGAAAGACAGTAAAGGAGTGGAATGCACCATCGCATTTGCGTCTCGTTCACTGACGCCAATTGAGGAAATATTTTCAGTAATTGAACGCGAGGTATTAGCGTGTGTATGGGCATTAGAACATTTCCGTCAATTTGTTTGGGAAAACAAGGTCACTCTGTGCACCGACCATAAGCCCCTCACTAAAGTGTTCACTACTAAAGGTTTGTATGCCGCATCTCCCAGGTTAGCACGCTTATTTGAGTGCTTGTTTGATTACAACTACACCATTCACTACGTCCCTGGTGTTAAAAATGTGGTGGCGGATTTTCTTAGTAGAATGCCTGTCAGTACTTCAAAACAGGATTATGCTACAGAAAAAGAAGAAACATGTATTGCCAGCATAGATGAAAACTTCCAGGGAATCTCAAAGAACGAATGGCTCACGGACCTGTGCCAGGTAATGATATGTTAGAGAAAGGTCAGGCATGCAAAAGCAAACTCACTGATGCACTTAGGCATTATTTTGAGATAAAGGACAAACTATCATATGAAAAGGGATTGCTTTTAAGGAGTGGCAGGGCAGTCCCCCCAGTAACTCTAAGGAAGAGAATAATGGACTTATGCCATGAAGGACACTTGGGGATTGTAAAGACTAAAATCAGGGTGAAAGAGAGCTACTGGTGGCCAGGGGTCAGTACTGCAGTAGATAGATTGGTCAGAGACTGCAACATGTGCGCTAACTCTGACAAGACTCAGGTCACGCTCAGACCTCCCCTTCGCCCCATCCCCTGTCCCTCCATGCCTTGGGAAAGGGTAGCAGTGGACATAATGGGACCAGTCCTGGAACGCGATGAACAATGATACATCGTTGTCGTCATTGATTATTTTACCAAGTGGCCTGAAATCAAGTTTCTCACTAGACCCTATGCAAAGAGCATAGTGGAATTCTTAGATGGTGTATTTATAAGAGAAGGACTACCTATGCAAATTGTCAGTGACAATGGACCGCGGTTCATGTCCGACGCATTCAGAGCATACACAGAAAGAAACCAGATTGAACACAAGACAACCTCTGTCTACCACCCAGCTGGAAATGGAGCCGTGGAATGGTTTAATAGAGTCTTAAAGGGCGTCATCCAACTTGCTAACAGCAACAGACTATGTTGGAAGCAAAAAATACTTAAGACTTTGTGGGCCTCCCGCATCACCCCAAGTGACACCACAGGTCATAGCCCATTTGTACTCATGCGGGGCAGAACACCCCTTAAAAAAGACAATGTGGGTTGGTCCAGAGCCGCAAAGAGAGTACACTGGTCAGCTGACCAAGTAAGGAAAAAAGTAGAGCAGGCACAATCCAATTACAAAATCCATTTTGATCTGACGCATGGGTGCAAACCTGTGCAGCTCAAGGTAGGAGACACCGTTAAGAGGAGTGGACACATAAGCAAGGGGTAGGACGGGTTCTCCACACCTTTGTCTGTGCATGAGGTGTACTGCAACTCAGCTCTGTTGGGCGATGGCAGGGTGTGGCACTTCTCTGCCCTTTCAGTGTGGAAACACCCACTTGAGAAACCTTCTAACACTACACAAGAGGCATCCTGCAGCGAGCAACCCAATGTGAGTAAAAACAGCAGACCATTATCTGATTCATCTGACTGTGAGTCTGAACATGAGCCCATCACACCCGATGCTGCCTCTTCCAGCACAGACTCACTTCAGCCAGTTAACCGCGTACAGTCTGCCCCCCAGGTCATCAACACGGGTAGAGTCAGCAGACTGCTGCCTCCCATTCCGGAGGTGTGTGAGGTACCCCCGGTATGCACCAGCAGAGTTGGGAGATGAGTGTTACATCCTGTGAGACTCTGTGATTACATCTGTGATTAGTCACTTGCATTTTGTATATTGAAGTTCTGAAACTTATGTATTCTTCTCTCTCTCTCTCTCTCTCTCTCTCTCTCTCTCTTTCTCTCTCTCTTTCTCTCTCTCTCTCTCTCTCTCTCTCTCTCTCTCTCTCTCTCTCTCTCTCTATCTCTTTCTCTCGCACTCTTCTCATTCACCCTCCTTCTGTTTCCTTAGGGGGAAGATGTGTTATATCTATCAGTTGTGTCCCTGCGAGGACACCATATGCGCCACCTGTTGTTTGTCCCTGCGTGGACACCATACTGCTCGTGCCCTCGACTTTGACAGTTGACAACTGATGACCCGACACGCAGCACATTCCTTGCGCTCCGTCCCCGGAGCCTGTGTTGGTGAATATAAGTTAATAAAGAACTCGTTCAACTTCACTTCTTTCATCGTATGAGTTCTTAACAGCTACATCATGGGTTGCTCTCCCTTCCACCACTAGCAGAAAGCGCCCTGTTCACAGCACTATTTGAGAGGAACACTTGTTTATTAAACACATGCCACAGCAGGGCGTGCACATGCCCAGGTCACAGTGAGGCAACGTCTCTCACACAATGGCACCAAGCCTCGCATATTGTTCACATTTCTTGCATCGGGCCGACATTGGCCTGTACAGTTCGATCAAGACACAATATATTTCACAATCCCATTTCCTGCTCTGCAACTTCCTGCATTCCTACGTAACTAATGATGGGCTGTAAGGAATCTATTTACAACCTGGGGGTTTCACTTGCAGTTCAAATAATACAAAGGAGCTGCATTCTACATGGAGTTTTCCCCCTGTCCTCAGTAAAACACAGGCATTTGTGCCACCCAGACCTGATTTGGGGACTGTGCAATACAAAGGATCACCACTCTACCCAGTACGTCATTGCTTTCATCTTGTCGTCTGCGCTGCACAAAGGAGCTCCAGTCTGCCCAATACATCATTAAGTTCCATCTTCGATTTTACACAACACATGGAAACTTGTGCAGCTTCAGATGGTCATGGATCTCATATTACACCAATCACCTGTAGGCAGCACATATGTATGTTCCTTTCATCCAGGCAAACACTCGGAAGCTCATATTTTTTTGCAGTCCATGCTAGGCAAGGGACCAGTGAGCTGTTTAGGGGCTTTACTTGCATTCCATGTATCACAAGAGAACCAAGTACTTCCACAGCGTTTGTGCCCAGTGTACCACTAGGGCCTCATACGTCATCTCATCCGATGCATTCCATGGTATTGATAGAAATTGATGCAATCTGGGGCCCCTCCTTCATTCCTTAATACGAAAGGGGGCCCCATGTACTCGTTGTGGCATTGAGAACCTACGAACTGCATATGGTTTCCTTTCATTGTAGGTAACACAGCGGCCCTACTTCCTGCCCAAGGCATTGCATATTTTATACGTGACACAGAGGATCTGCTTGTTAACCACGGCTTCTATGCATTCTGAGTAACTGCTGTTTTGGACTTCCATGCATACCATGTAACACAATGGGCCTACATGCTGCCCAAGGATTCCCAAACACATAAAGCAGATGCCAGCAGAGAGCTTTTAATCCCTCCACCATCTTGGCATGTCTCCTTATTGCATTTGCAATAGCAGGGCATTGTTTTAGGATTTGTGATTTTTCACATTATGGCAGGTTGTTGGTGATTGTGACATATATAAAAACAGAATATCTATGCACAGTGGTGCCTATAACATCTAACTGCACTACAATGGTTGTAAATATGACATATCAGAGTTCAGTGTACACCTGTAACACCTCTAACTACAGTGCACTGGTTGTACATGGAAGATCTCAAACTGCAGCACGCTGGAGCTCAGTATGGTGTTAAAAAGCCTTGTTTTTTGTAAAACATTTGTTTATTAGCATTTCATAGAACAAAGAAAAAGAAAGAAAGGCATCATCAATGTCACATTAACTGGCGTATCTGAATCATGAGATACAATACACATTGTCACAAGATATCCAGTTAGAGGGCATGGTGTAGACATTGTCGTATCTGTCTGCTAATGAAAAGTTTCTATTGAGTCGTGCAGTTTATTAGAATGTCCCAGATACAGCAAGGCAAGTGCCCCTGAGTAAATAATCAAAACCAACTGCGTTGTGACCGTTGTTCATTCGGACCTTCCAACCGGGAAGGCATTCCGTAGAGAAATATGATCTGCTCTACTAAACCTAAAAACTCTCCAATACCTAACCCTCCCCCTCTCCTTCCCAGAACTAGGTGGTTGGTAGTGACTAGTTGTAAGACCTCTTCATGGCTAGCGAGGTAACAGTCCCACCAAATATGTTGGAGATCTCCCAGAAGCCCACAGCCCCTCCAACACTGGTCAGTCGTGTTTGGGAAACTTCTTCTGAGTTTGGAGGGGACTAGGTACTAGTCCATCATTGTTTTAGGATGTGATTCTCTGAGCTCTAAAGAATGGTTGAACTTAGTCAGACCATAGTGCCGTCCATTCTCTGTCTTGAATATCGCGTTGCACTATCCCCTCCCACATAGACAAGTAACGTGGTTGGGCAGAGTGAGCGTTGGAGAGCAAGTAATTATAAAGGAAAGATATCACGCCTCTCATGGAGCCCACTGTTCTAACGTATTTCTCAAACCCAGTTTTCTCCCACGCAGCTTGGTCCTGTATGTGGGAGGTGAGTGCCCAGTGTCAGAGTTGAAGGTAGTGAAAGTGTTCTTCTGGTTTTAGTTGAAAATCCCTTCTGCAGCTATCAAAAGTGAGGATGTTGTGATTGTGGAATAAGTGATCTAGCATAAGGCAGCCGCCTTCTCTCCAAGCATCGAACGGGCCTTCATGGACAGCCGGCGGAAAGGCTGGATTAAAATGGATTGGGGCATATGGTGAGGGGAATGTGGTCCACCCCTCACCCCCGACACCCATGTGCCCTCCATTTAGACTTGTATTCCATTGGCGGTTTCTCTGGGTGTCTTGGTCATTGCCCCCGAGTTTGTCAAGAACAGTTCCCGCCTCTCCAGGGTTGAGACCCAGTATCTTCATTCCCTCCTCAAGCTCTGTAATGTGATGCATCTTATTCTTGAATTCGAAGCACAGCCCAAAGTGGTATGTCCACCGGTACCGGATGTGCTCTTTTCGGAGTTTTGCGGTAATGGGACGGAATTGTTGTCTCCTCGCCAATGTGGCCGGGGCCAAGTCCTGGTGCGATAGTGCAACATAACCCCTGGAAGGTGACGTCGGTCTTATTTTGGGCTTCTTGAAGTATGGCTTCTTTTACTTTAAAGGAGTGGAACTTCGCGAGGACATCATGCTGTCTGCGGCGGTCTCCTGAGGATGGGGCCCCCATGCGGTGCGCACTCTCCAGTTTGATCTTGAGCTGCCATGGGCTGAGGATTTCCGCAAAAAGTCCCTCCCGGAATGTCTCTAGATCATGCCCTTCTTCCCCCTCCTCCAGGTCATGGATCCTTATTTTCTCCCATCGGGCCCTGTTCTCTAAGTCTTCTGACTTCAGTATTGCGAGATGTAGTTGCTTCTGGAGATCTTGCAATTGATCCTGGGTACTAGTTGAATGCTTATCTAGGTCTTGAGTGTGGGTCTCCAAGTCCAGCACCCTTGTGCCAACTGAGTCCCCATCTTGTTGGAGTGTCGCTACCTGGGTCGTCAGGTCCGATTTGAGCTGGTCTATGGAGGCCTTGATACCTTGGTGCAGCTCAGCAGGCAATTCTGTTTTAAAGTCCCACAGGGATAACAATAGATCCTCTCTCATGAGGGCCATGTTGTCAGAGGGGCCTACCTGCGTCGCTAGCGGTCATTTCTCTGCTGGTGGGAAAACATTTGACACCTTAGCAGTTGTCTTCTTTGGCAGCATAGATTCGCCGTCCAATGTTTGCCTGAGTTTGCGGTTTTGGCGGAGATTGCTCGGGACGTGTCACACAAATCTCTATAACTGCGTCAGGATGGTGACCCAAGGCCCAGCACCACGTTTTGCAATCCTTTAGCCCTGTTGATTCTTCGAGGCCAGGGACATGTCGAGTTATCTCTTGGGACTCCTAGCTGGGACTTGCATGAGGGTGAGTCCTCTGTATGGGGTGCAAGGGTCCGGAGTCACCACCCCAGGTCTCGCCGCATCGTAGATGATGAGGTGCCTCAAAGGGGAAGTTGCCTCAAAATCACTGCCTTAGTCCTATGGAAGTGTAGAGGCCCTGGCGGCCATGTTGAGGTCAAGCAGAGCCGAGTGCTCCTACTCCAGGTGGGGAAACATGTTCCCCAGTTCCACAGTGTTCCTGCTGCCGGTATGCGCACCCCACCGCGTCTCCCCAGGGTCCTCTCACCTGCTGGTGGTATGGGAAGGGGTGTCAGCTATCCTGTGCAGTAGGCCCCTAGGTGCTGTTTTTCTGGGGCCTGGGGCATGGTGCCTCGGATCTCCCACTGCAATAGTGATTGTCCACCACTTCCGAAGCCGATGCTCCGGAGTCATCCCCACTCAGGTGCGGAGGAACCATTAGTGGCCGCCGACGCTAGCGGATGAGCGCCTCTACACCAGAGGTGATGTCTGCCATTTTGAGGGGGCTCCGCGGTTGCTAGGTGGCTTCATGACTCGGCCCTGCCTGATGAGGCGCAGCTCTCTGCAGGGGACCCAATGAGAACTTGAGATTGGGGGATGTCCCAGTGACTCCCCCTGAGAACGCCGCCTGTGTCACACCTCCTCCAGGACTACTCCGTTATGCCTCCGGTACGGCCACCATTGTGCGGGGCTCTGGCACTCCACTCCCGGCTCCAGATCTGCCCCCTCCGTTGGGTCCCCGCCATGACCCCCTACCGCTGGGGAGCACCTCAAGCCAGTGTGGGTGCCGTTGATGGCATTGCAAGCTCCGGGATTTTGGCACGGACCGGGGGCTGAGGTAAGACACATCTACCCGGCCATCTTGCCCGGCCACGCCCCCTAAAAAACCTTGTTTTTTAAGTGCTGAGATGCTATAGTAAACTTCCTTTCCAGCGGTGCTACTTGACTCACAAAGTAATGAGCATGCTGTACAAAGTCCTACAAAAAAAGACGCACAACAGTTCTTTGTATTATTAAGGCTGGGAGGGCATATCCATACCAAATGCATTAATGTTTGCCCATTTACATAATGTATTATGTTATTTTATAAATATTATTTATAAACGCTTGTGTGCAAATGGAAGGCAGCCCTCAACAGCACACCACACCATTAAACTCCACTATAAACCCCACCAAAAAAAACACAATCCTACTCTACATAATTCCAATACATTCATTACCATAAATGTACTATCCACATAATTCCAAAACACACCAGGCCACATAATTCAATACACAAATCCACTCCACACCACACAATTCCACAACTGATAAAAACCAACCCACAAAATTACACAACACAATACATACATACACTCCATAACACATAAGAAAAAAACATTGGCATTTATGAAGCCAGTAGCTTCAACAAATGCAAGACCTAATTGCATTTACAATGCTTGTTTTTGTGTGGTGTTACCATACATGCCAACATTTTAGAAGAGGAAAGTGGAAGTTAAAAAAAAAAATCAGAAGAATGTATTTACCCTATTGACATCTACTGACGGAGAGCCAATTACAAGAGGGAGACAGATAAAATAAAGCCCTTTTTGGCTTCAATAATCGGAGGTCTCATCTGAATCGGTTTTATTAGCATATATATGTTGCATGTGACTGACCAACTGAAATTGAGCAAAAGTCAAAATAAGTGCATAATTAACTAGTACAGAGTTGCATTGTTTCTTTTGAAGAATTGCAGTCATATGGCTAGGTATGAAATGAATGCAACATGTGATGCAAACCTGTTTATTTTTTAAATAACAGTTTAATTTGCTAAACAAATGATATAAACATGACTCACACATGCAATCAATATATTATATCTTATGTAAAACCCCAAATTGCTGGTCGAATTTGCAAAGACGTTTTAAGGCATGGGTAAAGTGTGCTCTGGCCCAGGGTCTCCACCTTTAATGGGGACCCCTCATTATCGATTCAGGATGGGAAACAACGTTTAAAACGCTGCCATTACATCGCGTTCCTTTACAGCGCAGTCGTTACAACGACCGCGTTGTTAGAACGCGATGGCTTTACATTGTAAGTCATTAGATTGGCTTGCTGTAGGGGGCGCTCTAACCTAAGGAATAGTATAATTTACTATTCCAACACCTTCCCTACAGTTGCACAGGCTGGAGTTGGAACAGTAAATTATACTATTCCTAAGTCCAGCGTACTCCGTACAGCAAGTCGAGATAATGACTTGTGTTGTAAAGGTATTGCGCTCTAACAACGCGGTCGGTGTAACAACCGTGTTGTAAAGGAATGCGATGTAATAGCATGAGTTGTAACATGCTACATTCTTTCAGGACAACTCCCACACTGCCTCGATGGGGAAAAACTACCAGTTTATTAACATTCTTTTTTTTAGGCTGTCTGGCCAGTCTGTCCAATGCCTGAGTGACGTAGAGATTTGTAGAAAGTATCTATTTAATTCTGGTTTTATTTCAGTAAACATGCTAACATTTCAAAGTGCATAGGCTCAGCCTTACTGCACTTGACGTTGTCTTTATTCAGCATGTAACTCTTACTTTGTAGTAGCAGTAAAGATTGCCATGGTGTGGTTCCTCTGTGATTGCAGGGTCCTTATGTGACTGCTGCCAGGTGATGCGATCACAGCTTGCTGCTTTCTGACTCTGAATACCTGTCACTCACCGAACAGACAGTACAGTAACAAAAGCATCCATCAGCACCATTTACCCAAATGGCTCTCACAGACTAGCTACAGTGTAACAATATAGATTATGGGTAGAAGGCTTGGTCGGACTACTGGTCTTGCTGTTTTTGTGACAGGTAGGCCAAGTGTCAATGTGCAGTGCAGCATTATTCACTCCCTGCATGATTGCACAATCCACATGGAGCTGCTGCCACAGACAAGTGCCTCCTGTCTCTGAGTCCCTGTTCCTCACATAGCAAAAACTAGAGTGCAGTACACAGAAAACACCTTATGTATGCACAGGCCCAAAAGGTGAGACAACAGTCCACAGCACCAAATGCAGTCGGCTGACACAGACTGATAATCTTTCTTTTTCTATGGTGCTGGCCAGCCAGAGAGAAACTGTTTGCTCTAATGTTGGGCCCAGATATAGGCTGGCCAAAGAATAGGGATGTCAGTGATACAACCAAAGTAGTTGAGGGTGTAAATGAGCTTAAAGGGGACAATAAATTTAGAGCTGCTCTGAGCAGGGGCAGTCACATTATGTTTGGCTCGGGGCCCCAAAAATCTTAGGATGCCTGTGCTGATTTGTCCTTTAGAGTACTTCATATCAGGGTGTTTATATTAAAATAAGTCCTGGTAAATAAGGAATCTGTCACTGCTAATCAACGCATGTGTTGAACATGCATACATAGAGAAGAATTAAGGAAATTGGATATAAGTAGAGTTGGATTTGCGGCTGCTGTGCCATATGTAGGTGTCTGTGTTTAGGAAAGCCTGCTCTGCTGCTATCAGAACTTGAACTTCTTATATCTGAGGCATACTTAGCACATAATAAACCATTTAACTGGTATATGATTGATTCGTTTTGACAACATTAGTTCTACTTTAATGGGAAATATAAAAGTGGTGTTAGAGAAAAAAAGAACCGTTTTTCAGAAAAATGTGAGTGATTTTCTAACATGACTGAAATGGCTGCTATGTCGGTTATTTCATGATTAATTATTTAGAGTCGGTATTTAAGCTGTTTTTGGACATAGCTATCATTAACTATAACTGCTATTTAGTTTTCTCTTTTTGTACAACCTCTATAACCGGTGAGAATCCTCTTCTGTCATAACGTGTAACCTGTTTCTAATCTGGGGGACAGTGCTGCTTTCTAAGGCCTGCGTATGTGGTATCTTTTAAGTGTTGCATTTTGTATCTTCCAATGAAATTCTCGGTCATTATATGACTGATAATAAATGTGGAAAAAAACACCAGCACCAGGGACCCCGGCCCTCTGACTCTCCACCGCTACAACTCCAGCACCCTCCACAATCTCGACCCTCAAAGCAACAACTGCCAGCTTTCGATGGCCCCCTCTCCTGTCTACATTGCTGCTGCACCTTCACCAACCTCCATACCACAGCATCCTACCAACCTACCGGACATCAACACTCACAAACCGCTCAACTACATCCTTCTCAATGTACTCTCCCTACACAGCCACACCATAGAAATTTTGGACCTCCTCAACACCTACTTGCCCAACTTTGGCTTCCTCATGGAAATCTGGATCAACGTCAACTCTGCACCTGACATCGCCACCACCATACAAGACCTTGTGCAAGGACCGCCCCATCCATCCAGGAGGAGGTAACGTCGTCCACAAAAACTCCCTCTGCATGACCACCCACCTGGATGACACAACGACCCTCATGGAGCACATCCACTTCCAGATCCAGACCATTCCCAAAATGACTCTCTGTAGAACCCTCATCTACAGGCCACCAGGCCCCCACGCATCCTTTACCAACACCATCACTGGCCTCATCGCACCTCACACCCTCGCATCCAGAGACTTTATCCTACTCGAAGACCTAAACTTCCACCTGGACAACCACAATGACTCAAACACCACCTCAATCCTAGAGAAGCTTGTAAACATAGGACTGAAACACAGAGGGACACACACTTGGCCCCATTTTCACTGGAGGAAACAGTATCACCTACAGCCACACCACGGAACTCCTCTGGACAGATCACCACTGCATCCCCTTCTCATTCAAAAAAACCACCAAACACAAGCATGCCCAAAGCTTCCCCTGCAGAAGCTAGAACAAAATCACCGAAGACCAGCTCATCTCTGCCCTCGTCAGCACCCCACCACAGACTACGTCAGACACAAACACTGCAGCACGCGCCTCCACCGCTGGATCACAAACTGCACTGACACACTCGCCCCCCTCAAGAAAGCCACCACAAGACACAGCAAGAAAGCAAGCTATTTCACCCATGCACTTCAAGATTCCAGATGCCCCTGCAGATTACTCAAAAAGACATGGAGGAACAACAAAAACCTGGAAACACACGCTGCCTACACAGCAGCCACGACCGCACACCACCAACTCATCAAATCCACAAGGAAGAAATCCCTCCCAACACAAAATCCTCACCAATGCACACAGCACCAAAGAGCTCTTCGCCATTATCAAGGAATTTGCCAAATACTGCAGTGCCACAACAGACGTCCTACCCTCCCAAGACCTCTGCAACAGCACCTTCTTCCACCACAAGATCAAGATGGTCTATGACAACTTCGACAACCAAGACTACTTCATCGCTCCAGCTCCCCCCTCATGCAACCCCACCCAACAGACCCTGCTTGAATGTATCCTACTCGCAACAAAAAAACACCTTGAAGACCATGACAGGCATCCACACCTGCCCACACCCCATCTTCCACAGAGTCGCCTCGGCCTTTGAACCCAAACTATGTTGGAGATCAACTGCTAGTTCGAGACCTCCACCTTCCCTGACACCTGGAAACACATTGAAGTCAACCCCCTCCTGAGGAAAATCCTTGCAGACCCAGGAGACCTCAAGAACTTCACACCCATCTCCCTGCTTTCCTTTGCAGCCAAGATCATCAAAAAGGTCATCCAACAAACTTCATTGAAGCTACCAATGACCAGGACATCTCTCAATTTGGATTCTGAAGCAACCACAGCATCGAGACCATCCTACTTGCCACCACTGATGACATCTACTTCCTCCTGGACCAGGGCAAAATGGCAGCCCTCATCCTCCTGGTACATCTTGGCTGCATTTAACACTGTCTCCTACCGAACCCTAGCCACCAGACTCCATGATGCTGGCATCCGTGGCAAGGCCCTCGACTGGATACGCTTCTTCCTCACAGGCAGAACTCAGCGGCTGAGACTCCGTCCCTACCTCTCAGAACTGACAGAGACCAACTGTGGAGTGCCCCAGGACACCTCCCTCAGCTGCACCCTCTTCAACATCTACATGGCTCCCCTCCCAACCATCATCTGGAACCACAGGTTCAAGATCATCTCCTACGCCAATGGCACCCAGCTGATCCTCTCCCTCACCAACGAACCCAACATCACCAGGCACAACTTCCAAGAAGGGATGAAAGTAGGCCTGGGCAGTGAACTTCGCTCCGTTCGCAGAGTTTGCAGAGTGTTCTGCACTCCGCGGAGCACGCAGAGTACAGAAAACTCCGCTTTGCGATGTGCAGTGCTGTTTTTTCCATGCTCACATTCGTGAACAGTAAGTTCGTGATCGCGAACGGTAAGTTTGCGAGCTGCCGCTTGGGTAGAATTTCTACCCAAGCGGCAAGAATACCAGTACAAACTGCAGTTCGCACTGCACTCCGCCACTCGCGGAACTTCGTGGAGCTTTTTGTAATTTCGCAGAGATCCGCGTAGGAAAACTCAGCGAACTATGGCCAGGCCTGGATGAAAGCCACCACCACCTGGATAAAGAATAGTTGCCTGAAACTCAACTCAGAAAAGCAAGAAGTCCTCATCCTTGGCACCTTCCCCTCTGCATGTAACGTCGCCTGTTGGCCCTCCACCTTTGGAAAGCCCCAACCCCGAAGAACCCCGCATGAAACCTCGGCATCATACTAGACTCATCGCTCACAATTATTATTAAATTAAATTTATATTGCGCACAGCTACCCTTGACAGGGTTTCCCGGCGCAGGCATGTCCACTACTGCAGACTGAGTAAACGGTGAGCTAGTCACTGAGAAATATGCCAGGTCTTGAGATCTCGGCGAAACCTGAGGTAGGAAGATTTGTGTTTCATAGAACTTGGAAGGGAATTCCAGAGTTTTGGCCCAAGACATGCAAAGGAGCGGCCACCCATTCTGGTTAATTTAATTCTGGGTGTTGCCAAATTGCCTTGAGTGGAGGAACGAAAGGACCGGAGAGGGACATATGAATGGATAAGTTCCTGAAGGTAGGCAGGAGCGGTCCCTTGTTTGATTTTAAAAACCTAACACAGAGTCTTAAGTTTGATACGGCTATCAATGAGGAGCCAATGCAGGTCCCGAAGAAAGGGAGAGAAGGATGTTTTTCTTGGGGTGTGACATAGGAGGCGGGCTGCGGAATTCTGGACCACCTGGAGCTTTTTCAGTAACTCCTGACTTCTGCCCAAGTAAAGTACGTTACCGTAGTCCAGGCGAGAGGTAACAAGTGCCTGGACTACCGTTTTTTTAGTGGTAAAACAGGTAAACCACCTGTTGCCGCATTGAAAGATGGTTATCAATGATAAACCCAAGATTACGAACTTGGGTAACTAGTTGGGGAAGGGGATGCTCGTGTTTACCTAAGATGACGACCTCGGTCTTATCTCCGTTTAATTTCAAAAGATTGGAACACATCCACTCTGACACCTGATGCAAGCCAAGCTGAAGAGAAGATATAGAAGCTTCCTTGGTGGAAGATAAAGAGAAGATAATTTGGGTGTCATCGGCGTACGAGTATAGGGATAGACCTGCATCCTCCACAATAGTCGCCAGGGGTCTCACATAGATGTTAATGAGCAAAGGGCTCAAATTGGACCCCTGGGGGACTCTGTACGCAGATGACCGGATAGTGGATGAGGAGTTCGAAGAGAAGACCTGAACCGTGCGGTTGCTGAGAAAAGATCCAGCCAAGATAGAGCGGGCCTTCAACTCCTGCCGACTGGAGGGACTTTAAGAGGATGGTATGTGACACTGTGTAGAATGCGGTGCTCAGATCAAGTAGAATGAGTGCCGTAGTCTCCCCCGGTCAAGGCAGGAGCGCAATTTCTCAGTTACCCCCAACAAGGTGGTCTCCGTAGAAAAATGGGTTCTAAATCCTGATTGGGAGGGATGTAAAAAGCCAGAACTTTCCACGTGGGCTGTAAGCTGAAAGTTCACATGTTTTTCCAAAATTTTGGAAAGCGTGGGCAGCAGTGAAATTGGGCGGAAGTTTGACAGAATCGTAGGGTTGGCGCCAGACTTTTTTAAAAGGGGGACCACCATAGCACGCTTCCAATCCAGAGGAACGAAGGACTCTCGTAAAGAAGAGTTTAGAAGTTCTTTAAGAACTCCAAGGACATCTGGTGAAAGCTGTTGCAGGATGTTAACAGGTAAGGGGTCTAGGGGAGAGCCAGATTTTACCCTGGCTAGGCAGTCAGAAAAAGATCCGTCATCAAGAGGAGGCCATATTGAGATCTTGGCTGTTAAGGGAAGGTGGCTCTCACAGGTAGTGCCAGACAGAAGCCGCTCAGTGTTAGAGGGAGTGGAGATAGTTAATGTGCTATATATGGTCTCAACCTTAGTGATGAAGAAATTAGCAATATTGTTACATTGAGTCGCATCAAGGGCGGGAGGCACAGGTAAGGTGTTAGAGCCTGCCAGCTTCTTAACCATAGAAAATAATGCCCGAGGACGATTCAGTGAATTGGTGATGGTATTAGTGACAAAGGTGGCTTTCGCGGCCCTGCAGGCCAAATGGTAGATGTTGAGGGCGGCTTTGTAATCAGACTTACAACTGGGGGCATAGAATTTACGCCATGTTCTTTCCAAGTACTTGCACTTGGATTTCCTGGTCTTAAGATCATTGTTGAACACAGGGGCGGGAAGGTGGTGAGTGAAACTGTGTTTCGGTACCAAAAGCAGGCAGGAGTTAATGGACATAGCTAACCAGTTTGACACTGCAGAGTTTAAGGATCGAAGAGGAAGATTGGCGTCCGGAAGATTCGCCATTAGAAGACTATTGAGTGAATCTAAATCTAGCTTGTTCCATGGCTTCCGACTGCCTAGATCACCCGTGAGGACAGGCGCAATATTCCCAGAGGTAGCTAATTGAAATTGAATAGCATAATGATCAGACCACCCTAGAGGAAGGGCGGGTAAACTGCAGTTGAACGAAAGGTTGGACAAGATGGGATCTAGCAGGTGACCCCGCCTGATGAGTGGGCCCCTGGTTTCGTAATAACAAATTGAGAGCTTCAAGGTCGGATAGAAGGGTAATGCTATCATTGTTCTGGGGGCCCTCTAGATGAAAATTCAAGTCCCCCAGAATAGTGAAGTTGGCAGCCTTCATTACAAAAGGGGCTACTAAGTCGGGAAAGGCGGACAGCCATTTCTTGGGGTTACCTGGGGGACGGTAAATGAGCATGCCAGATAAGGTTATTCGAGGAGAAACAGTGAGTTTAAACAGGGCAGCTTCACAATCTGGGAAGGGCTGAGGCTCTAGTTTACAGGAGTATATGGGTTTAAAGATTACCGCAATCCCACCTCCTTTCCCAGTTTCTCTATCACTTCTGGTAATGACATAACCAGGGGGAAGGGCACTGGCAATATCTGGGCCTGAACTAGCATGGAGCCAGGTTTCAGTGAGAAACAAGGCATCAGGTTTCTCTGTATTCAGAAGGTCAAATATATGTGCTTTATTCATGGAAAGGGAGCGGCAGTTGATACTCCAAAAGTGTAGGTACTTGCCTATCTTTGGAAAGGAAATGTTGTGTGTAGAGGTGTCTATTCCTCTTGATATGGCAGTTACCCATTTTGTGTGCCTATGACCCAGCACAAAGTTACAGTTAGGGCATATAAAACTATGTTGTAAAAGATTGCACTTGGTACAAGAGGAAGAAGCATTACCTCTAAGTGGCAGGAGGTCATTGGCAGCATAAGTAAGTAAATTAGAAGTGTTTATAGCAATTCGGGCATCATTGCTGGCCGCTGGGCGTGATGGGTCGCGGACGGGCGCAGACAGGCTTGCCTCTGGCGCGCCTCCGGCACGCCATTGTCGCGCCCGCTGCGCGCGCACGCTGCACACTTGCATCGGGTCGTTTTTGAAGCAGCAAGAGCAGCGAGAAAGGCGGCAAGAGTGTCGCTCTGTCTGGCGGGCCCCACATGACTCTAGGATAGGATAGGATAGGATGTATATTTATAAAGCGCAGCAAATGCCAAAGCGTCTTGGCGCTGATACCACCCAAAGGGACAACATATTTCTCAAGTGCTAACCTCTTGGAACAGCCGAGTCTTTAGCATTTTCCTGAAAGCTAAGTGGTTCTGTGTTGATTTTACACCGTGGGGGAGCTTATTCCAGAGTCCTGCTGCCCGCACCGAAAAAGCTCTCCCACCCCATCTGGCTTTCCTGATCCGGTTAATTTTAATAAGACTCTGAGTGCTGGATCTTAGCACCCGGCCTGTGGTATAAGGAATGAACAGCTTCTGCACATCCGTGGCACCACCACCAAAAACCGCTTTGTGTACAAGGCAGATGGCCTTGAACTCTATGCGTAGATGAACAGGGAGCCAATGTAGTGTAGCAATTCCCCTTGAGACTGAATGGTCTCTTGGGATGTCCAGAAGCAATCTTGCCGCCACGTTCTGGAGAGTCTGCAACCTACTTATCAACGTCTTATTTGTCCCTAATAGTAGGGCGTTGCAGTAGTCCAGCTTGAACAGGACCAGCCCTACTACTACGGCCTTACGCATCTCCGCACTAATGAAAGGGAAGATCTTACGTAATGTCCTGATGATGAAGAAGCAGGACGATGCCAGGCTGTTGACGTGTGCTGAGAAATTCAACTGATTGTCAAATATTACGCCCAGATTTCTTACTTTGGACACGGGACAAGGACATTCCCCAGCGCCTGCTGGCCACCAGGATCTATTCCACAGGGGACTACCATGGCCAAACTCCATAATCTCAGTTTTCTCAGTATTAATCTTGAGAAAGCTTTGCTGCATCCAGCCCATAATTTCTGACAGACAACTGTGAAATCCAAGGACAATGTCCTTGGATTGCTTCGTCGCAGAAACTATGAGCTGAGAGTCATCAGCATAGGAAACTATCTGAAACCCATGTTTTTTAATAAGTTTCGCCAATGGAGTCAGATAAATATTGAACAGCGTTGGTGACAATGCTGAGCCCTGTGGAACCCCACATGGAAGCTGGAAGGTGTCTGACTGTAACCCGTCTCAAAGCAAGTTCTGCACCCTTCCCTCCAGGAAAGACGAGAGCAGGGACAATGCGGTCCCCTGGATACCGATCTCCCGAAGCCTCTGAGTCAACACCGTGTGGTTTACAGTATCGAAGGCTGCTGATAAGTCTAGCATCACTAGGATTGCCTTAACCTCCGTTGTCCACAATATTACGAATCTCTTCTGCTGCCACCAGAAGAGCTGATTCAGTAGAGTGTTGTGCCCGGAAGCCATGTTGGGTCGAGTCGAGTAGATTATTGACGCTTAGATATTCACTTAGTGTCTTGTTTAGCTCCCTTTCCATGATTTTGGCTGCGAAAGGTAGGGCGGCGATGGGGCGGTAATTCTTTAGAGTGAGAGGGTCTAATAGAGGTTTTTTTAATAGTGGCCTGATCGTTGCACTCTTCCAGCTTATAGGATAAATGCCGGATTCAAAAACCTGGTTGATTAAAGGGCATAACTCTCCGGCAATCAAATCTGCCGCAAGGTGCATGACAACTGGAGGACAGGGATCCTCAGGTGAGCCTGATTTCGTTAAAGTGATCAATTTACATGTCTGCTCTCTTGTAATGAGGGGGAAAGTACTAAGGCTAGGACTGACCTCTCCGTCTGTTGTCGATAGGTGGCTGAGATTACCTCCACTAAGGTGCAGGTTAAGAAGTTCACTATAGATTACCTGCACCTTGTCCTGTAAGAACTGGGCCAGCTTCTGGCACATTTCCAAGTTTGGGCGATAGATGTTAACCGAAAGGGGCTTAGAAAGGGCCGTGACTGTTTTAAAAAGCTCCTTGGCAGAATTCCCTGCTTCCTTGATCCTGGAATCGAAAAAGGCCTTTTTGGCAGCTATAATTGCCTCTCTGTACTCGGATAGAGCATAGTTGTATCTGGACTTTCCATCATTACTATAATCCTCCCTCCAGCAGCGTTCTCCCCTTCTGCATGTACTTTTTAGGGCTTTCAGCTCCCTGCTGTACCAGGGCGCCGATGGCTTATTCCGATTTGTACCAAGTCTCTTGGCAGGTACGGCTTCATCAACCGCTGCCCCTAGCCAGCTGTTAAAAGACAACGCTGCCTCTGAGTAGTCTCTGCTATATAGGGGACATGAGTAACCCAGCGCAGAGATTAGACTATCAGCATTCGTCTGGGACCAATGTCTAATTACTGTCTTTTGCGATCGTGGGCGGGGGGGACTGTCAACTATTCCCGCGTTGATTTTAAAGCTTACAGCACTATGGTCGGACCAAGGGAGAGCTGTAACATTCAGCACTTCCAGATCCATATTATTCGTGAAAATACCATCTAGGGTATGACCTCTTGCGTAAGTCGGGCCGTTTACCTCCTGGCTAAAACCTAGAGCAGCCAGATTCTCCAACAATTGGGCTACATCTGGTTGATTAGTAAGTTCTAGGTGATAATTGAAGTCACCCAAGAGAATAAAAGGATGAGGATCCATTTGGGATTCTAGAAAGCTCATGAGCTTTGCTGAAAAAGTGGATTTAGGCCCGGGCGGGCGATAGATAAGTAGGCCTTGAAATTTAAAAACATTTGCCAAATATATAGTGAAATAAAATGCTTCTGCTGGGAGATCGAGGTATGTTTCTACTCGCAGATTTAGATGTGTTTGATGGGCCAATGCTATCCCTCCGCCCCTCTTACCTATCCTGTCTTGCGAAGAGACCACATACCCGCTAGGTAGCGCGATATTCCAATCTGGACCTGAGGACTTATCGCTCCAGGTTTCAGTGAGGAAAATGAAATCCGGAGAGTGACTTTCTACCAGATCGTTGATTTGATAACTATTCCTGTGTAGCGAGCGTACATTTAAATGAATGCAACTTAAAGTTTTGGGTTGCCTAGCTTCATCTTGTTTTGATGGGACCCGCCTTCCAGTAGCCTCAACATCCTCTGACTGCCTTCCGTTGGAAGGACTATCTACATCTCTCCTCTCTGGGCCAACAGTAATACAAAAACCGCAGTTAGTACAGGTCCACATGTCAGTGTCAGCCCCTGAAGGTACTCTGTTGTGAGGTTTACATAAGGCAGTATCCAGAGCCAGCAGATCGGCTCTGTGAAAATGGCGTACCTGATGGGCAGGGGTCCTGGCGCTGGGCGCGACTTGAGCGCGGACGCTGCGCGGACGCCCCAGCGCCTGTTTTGTAGGCATAGAACACACCCCCTAGTGACGTATCAGCCCTCGTGCAGTGTGGATCCGCCTTAATGCCGGATCCACTAGGGTCGATCGTCAGACCAGTAAGCAGAGAGAAAGGACTCACAAATGTTTCCCTCCATAGCGTTTAGGCAACAAGACAAAAAGTGAGGATGTTTCCTTTTAAAATTACTGATAGTGCAAAAAACGCAATGTGCAAAACTGGTTAAAAATTATTTTCCTTTTTTAAAAATGCTAACACGAGCTATACTCTTGATAGCCTTTAGGTGCAATAGTGCAATAACTAATTACAACTTGACTGCGACCTCTATGAAGATGACGTCAGTTCAAAACAAAACAGCGTTACTTAACAAAGATAAAACGAACCAACATACGAAGTTACAAACTGAGGAATACAGGCCCCTTTGCGTGCTCTGTTCCATTCTCTAGAATGGAACAGAGCACGAAATTAGGGCAGCGCCATTTTAGGGGTGAAAATACGATACAATGCAATTAAAAGCAACAAATTTAAAAGGAGAGCACAGCAAACAGAATCATAAAAAGGGAACAAAAGGTTCCCTGGTGCAATTTAGTTTTTTAAAATGTGGGTATGTGGAAACGTGCGCGAGAACTCTGCAAAACAATCTATCAGCCAAATAGCCGCCCGGTTACAATGAACCACCAGATTAACACCATCTCCTCAACCTGCTTCAACACCCTCCGCATGCTTCTAAAGACTTTCAGATGGACCCCAACTGGCACCAGAAAAACTGTCACACATGCACTCATCAGCAGCAGGCTCGACTATGTCAATGATCTCTACGCTGGAATCAACAAGAAGCTCCTTTGCAAACTCCAGTTTGTCCAGAACGTTGCAGCCAGACTGTTCCTTCACATCCACCCTTGCAGCCACTTCACCCAACACCTTCGAGACCTCCACTGGCTTCAAAATCCTCACCCACACATACAAGGCACTTCACAACACCGGACCTGCATACCTGGGATTATAGCATTTTTTACCGTGGCCCAGGTGGATTTTTTGGGTCCTCCCCATAAAGTCTAGGGGTTCAGGGTATCCCTACCCTTCTCCCTTATACTATTTTTTCTTCAGGACAGGGGACTAAGTCCTTGAGTCATGTAATGGCTGCTAGCAACATTTTTCTCAAGTTGCTAGCAGCCAATCAGAGAGCTCGCTCACGCGATTATCTGACTTCTGCGGGAGTGAGATGACCCAAGGAAAATAAAGCTCCCTGGGCCACTCGGAATGCTCATTTTTGGATTGGCACTCCTGCAAGAGTTAATTTCTCAAAAACTACTGCATAGATTTACACTAATTTAGACAAGCACAATTTGTATACCAAGATTTAGCATCCTGCTAAACTTGGTGTCATTCCTCCCAGCTGTATGCCATCTTAAAATGAAAAATGCATAAGGATTTTGCATTTTGGGACTCCCCCATTTTTCCCTGGTCCCTGCTTGACGGATCACCCTGAAACTTTCCATGCTCAAACTAGCCAGAAAGAAACACCTTTTTTAATGTTTAATCCAAACTTTGTGCACAGTGTGGGGTTGGCTGCCTTTGGGGGTTTGCCACAGTACATGGCTGAGGGGTTTGACTTTACATATGGTAATAAAATATAACTTTACATTTAAAAAAAACAAGAAATTCACTGAAAGAAAACAAAGGTTAAAGTAACTTTATAGTTAAGTGTGATAAATCTGACTTTGTTTATAAAAAACATAGAAATTCACAAACAAAAACCAAAGGTTAAAGTAACGTGCTTAGCTAAGTGAATATGTCAGTGGCACAGGAATCCATCAGTTGCAGTTAGCAGAAATAACTATAACTTGTGTCCCTGCCTTGCACTGCATAAGACCTCACAAAACATTTTCCCCATGCAAAGTCCCATAGGAACTTTAGGCAACTCTTTAGCCAAAAAAGCAGAGCCCAATTTCATCAAATTAGCCAGAAAGCCAAAGGTTATGCAAGGCACAGGGTAGGCTGAGACTGGTAGGGTAATAAAATATTAGCTTACATTGCAAAACCTAGAAATTCACTGCAAAAAAGAAAGACTAAAGTGATGTTATAGTTAGGTATGGTAATAATATGTTACTTTACATAAAAAATACCTTGGAAATTCACAAAGCTAATGGACCAGATTTAGTACCAACTGATTTGGTCCGAGGAAATTTATCACTTAAGGCCTGAATACTTGTGGTAAATGTGGCTTTTGCTACAGTAAATATTTTGCGTTTGTGACTTTCTGTCATTTTAGTGCCACTATACAAGAAATAGAAACCAGTTGCCCTTACAACAATCAGCCAATCTCCCTTTTGGATGGTACAGGCAAGATATTTGAGAAAGTCTTATTAATCTGGCTCCAGGGCTGGATGAATAGTGCAAGTGTCCTGTCTGAGGAGCAGGCTGGCTTCAGGTCAAGGACAGGAACTACAGACCAAGCTATTCGCGTATATTTGATTTATCATAAAAGCACAGTAGTTAAAATGGCAACTTTCTATTGAACCTTTATTGAACTTAATTCAGCATTTGACCTTGTTAACATTGCAAACCCTGGAGAAACAGGGATTTGATAACTCAATTTAGAGGGTGATAATTGGCCTCTATACTGATAAAACAGCTAAAATAATATAAGGCCCTGCAGCTGAATGTAGTGAAACAATTTCAATATATGGTGTAATGCAGGGCTGTGTATTGTCTTCTTTGCTTTTTAGCCTATTTTTAAACAATGTGACAGCGTCTGGAAACCCATCTTGATGTCCACATAATTGATAGTCGCAAGGTCTTGATCCTACCTCTTTGCTGATGATGGGTTCCTACTGTCTAGAACTGAACATGCAGTGCCTAAACTACTGGGAATATATATGGATTATTACTATGAGAAGGATTTAATTATTAATGACAAAAAACAAAAGTAATGCCATTGAAACCACCACCAAGGTAGAAGAGAAAGTTATAAGAGTGTAGAAATTAAATTGAGAGTGTTGAGCATTTTGATTATTTGGATATACGTTTGCTAAGCAGTTCCACTGAGAGGAACAAGCATCGAAGGCTAGTGCCATCACCATCCTGTTGCAAACATCAAGGGCTATGTTTAAATTTAGGGAAAAGGCATTTTTCTAGTGCATTAGCACTATACTTCAAATTTGTAGACAGAAAGTGGTGGTAGCTGCCGCACTTTATGCGGCTGAGTTGGGGTATGGTAAGTTTTATGTATTGCAAGTAGTTGAAAATCAATCATTTATTAAGAGCCTTGTTAAGGCTTCAACTTGGCCCCCTTCCATTGCCTCTATTTATTGAACTTCTTCTCACAATATCTGGATTAAACTAGTTAGCAACCCAAATGCATCCATATATTTAAAGACAATGGAGGAAGTAGAAAGTTGTCATAGGAGGTGGGGAAGTAATTGTCTGTTGAAAAGCTACTAATAGACTTACAACTTGGCTACCTATGAGCTGTTCCAGGCACAGTTGGGCCAGATATATTGGAAACGGTAGAAGAAAATTATCAGTTATTAAAATGGAAACTAAGATTTGCTAAAATATGACCAGGAAGCATAGTGAAAGGCTATTTTGACCACAAGATAGAACTAGGATCCAAATCTTATTTGGGCCATCTCCAACCAGAACAGAAATGTACCCTTTAAAATACATTCACTATTGGGTCTTTTACAACCAGATAATATCTAAGATATGCAATGCTTAATGAGGGGTAGGAATTCTATGATTGTATTTTTTGTGGGAAAATTACATCATGCGCCTTCTGTTCTTTGTGTTCTAAGTTTGTAAGAGCATGCAGAAATTAGCTCTTTGCTTTATTGAAGGCACTATGGATAAGCTCAACCTGTGGTGCATTTGACCTTTGTTATAGGACAAATGAGGGCAAATGTGTTGAATCTGTAACTTCTAACCCACATGAAATATGGCCGCTGGTTAGGTTTATACATGTAATTGGGAACAATTCATTATTAAATCCTAATGAATAATAGCTGCTATACTTTATTGATATTCGCAGTATTTGATGCAAATTTGTATCTTGAATCTTATCAGCAATTGCGCTTTAGTACTTCCTATGCATATTAGTATAGAACTGCTCGAGTTTTGTTGATTTTATGCTATTGCTAGGATTTTTAGATAGAACTAACTGTTGTTGGATGCTATTGAATTTAACAAGAACATGATTAATATTATCTTGCCATGTTGCTATATTCCAATGAGAAATTGTCTTGGGCATCGAAGCATCTGTCGATCCTGTTATTTTAAATTATCCTTGCACTTTTGGATTGGTGTCAGGAAGTATCTTTCACCCTTACTTTAAACTGGGTTTCATATTTGTTTTATGGTATTGCATGTCTGTCCTGGCAGCTGAGTAGCTTTTATAGTGTGATTTAATTGGATTATAATGTCTTTTTTCATTTAAAATATAATTGTAAGGCAAACTGCTGAAAGAATAAAGATATTATCACAGGAAAAAAACAAGGTTAAAGTGACATTATAGTTACGTGAAAATGTCAGTTAAACGTTACATTCCAACCTCTAAAAGCCAGTGAAATTCATCAGTTATAGTTAACTGAAGTAACTTTAGATCATGCCCTTGCCATGCACTGCTTATGACCTTACATGTTATGTCACTCATGAAATGTTATATGACATCATTGGTAATACCAATGTAAGACCTGAAGTTACAACAACACTGCCCATGGTGGGGGAAGTAATAAAGTGAAAATGCAAGAAAAACTGACACCAAAATAACAAAAATCCAATTAGTAGAACTGGAGCTATAAATGTTTTACGTTTGTATTAAACAAGAGTGCCAAAATGCACTAAGTACCAACCGCAGGTAAATGGCCAAGACAGACCAGGACAAATGTAAGATTTAAGGGCGACCATGATGGATTGTGGGTCGCTTACAATCCTCAGGTTTGTCCTGATCGCAAAGTTACTTTCTCACTTAAATTATTTTATGAAGTTAGAAAGTCTTTGGCAGGGCCAGGTAGCCGACTGGACCTGAAGAGGGGCTTGAAGACAATGCCCAGCCATTGTACAAGATCTCCGAGTCAATCAAAGGTTGTTCGGCATCGAGTCCCAGTTGATTGGGTGCTGCTTGGTGTTTAGCCAAAGGTCACCATTGATCACGTTGTTAAGGTTGTGGCATGGATGCTCAGTGTCAAATCTGATAAAGCTTTCAGTTTGGCAGGAGGAATAAACTATGACCACAGCCAAAGGTCCAGGATGTTGGAGTCAGTACTCTAATGTCAGAACTCACTCCCACAGAGGACAGCAGAGGGGACCAGGTTAGGTCCAACTGGAAAGCAGGAAAAGACCTCTGGAAGATTGTTGAATCCCTCAAACAGGAGGACAACATACTGACCCTTGAAGTCACTTCTGGGTTCCTCGGTTTAAGGCAAACAGGTCCAGTCTCTCTTCAGGTTCTTCTGTCAGCGGGGAAGTCCTTCTGCTGATCATCTTAGGTCCAGAGATTTTCTGAGGAGCAGATTGGGGATGCCACATTAATGCCCGGTGACAGCTATGGGTGGGAACAACCACTGACCACACCTTACCCAATGAGGTAAGAGTTGCAAGAGGTTATCCTACCCACTTTCACAGTACTTTTTAACTGTAAACTATACCACACTTCCCCTCTCTACTGTACGGAGGTCCAGATACACGCATTGCTATGTTAGCATAAGCGTCTTAGATGTTAAAACGCCATCTTGCCACTTTTGCACACAACACTGCAAATAGATGTTATTATATGAAAACTGCTTGTTTGCCTTTTCTTCACATGAGAACGGTCTGTTGTTCACATCTCTAGATGTGCACCGCGACCTTGGTCTGAACATTGTGTGCAGACACAGTCAGGGCCAACAAACAATGTATGCTTTTGAATTCAGGTTATTCGGCCTATGCTCTAGCCATAACATGCACACAGCTGTAGATATCTGAAATTCGAGCGCCTTTTATATTGCAGTTTGCATGCATGAGAAAATCACTTTGGAGAAGAATTTTTCCAGACACAGAGCAAAGCTGATCCTGTGATGTGATTCACCTAAGCTGATATTTACGGTATGGGGTTCCCCATTCAAAACTAGAGACCTTCTATTAGTCTAATAATACTAGCTTACTAGTGAAGGGAGGGTGGTTGTATTTCACTATCATTTGTAGCATGATTTCTCCCTTCATTTTCTATGGTATTGTAACAATGTTGATGGTTTTATTCTTAATCATTTGTCTGCTTATGGTAGCCAAAGTACTGCATCTTAGGACATGTAGTTTATAAAATGAACATTTTAAACTTTACTGTGTCTCTGATTACTCTTGTTGTGGACTGATATGAGAATAATAACGAACAGGTATTTCTGATTCCCACCATTCCTGAGAGTACTCTAAGTCACGTGTTCTGGGTTGTCTAATCATTGGTAGCTTCGAGATGATATGGAGAGCGAATGAGACACTGATGCTAGTCGGAAAGGGGTTCTGGGTACTGAGGTGAGTTTTTGGTACACCGCAATTCACTGAGGTCCTGGTTTCCTGCGCATAGTTCTGTGCATGAGCAGAATCCCTGCAACATTACCTAAATCCAAGATGGTAGAACTTTTCTTTCCTTAGTCAGAATTTGCTGGGCACATCCACAGAAAGCTGTGATAATGGGCAAACCCTCCCTTGTGTCCACTCCAAAAAAGTAATTGTATCGGTGAAGGGTTTAGATTAGGGATAGGAAGAAATGGTGCTCTGGCATGTATGCTAGAAGTGTAGGATGAGGATGAATATGCACGGTGCTTAACAGGTCAGGGGGATCAAACCCAAATAAAAACAACCCCTGCAAATGTGTAGGTGAAGATCTACACAGTAAATATAGAACAAAGTCCTGTGCACACGTATAAGGATAGTGGTTTCAGTGTCAAAACCAAAGTTAAAAATGTCTTCTTGCTGAAATTATGAAGGTCGACATCAGGAGTATCTTAAATGGGGATTTTATATCAATCCAGATCAATACAGAATGAACAAACCAGCCGACACGTGTTTCGTCACAACGTGGTACAATTGTGATTCTTCAGGGCTGTATGCATGGCAAAAAGATCATGGCAAATCGCAATACCGGTGATAATTCCGACCCGGTAGCGACACGGGTAGATCACAGTTTGAATAACGGGAAAGTGGAAATTAACTTTCCCTGTGTCCACAAGTAAAGGGACACGAATGCAAATGACAGGTACGTCTGAAAGGAGGCAATCTGTGCTCCAGAATCCTGAGTGTAGGATTCATGTTGTCCTATCCAGGCTAATGGAAGCTACCGGTTCGGAATTATCACCGGTATTGCGATTTGACATGATCGTTGTGCCATACATACAGCCCTGAAGAATCATAATTGTACCAAGTTGTGACGAAACACGTGTCGGCTGGTTTGTTCATTCTGTATTGATCTGGATTGATATAAAATCCCCATTTAAGATACTCCTGATGTCGACCTTCATAATTTCAGCAAGAAGACATTTTTTACTTTGGTTTTGACACTGACACCACTATCCTTATACGTGTGCATAGGACTTTGTTCTATATCCACTCCAAAAAAGGTCTGGGTCAATTCCTCCCTCCCACTTGGTTTGGGGCCAAAGCGACTAGAGGGACAAAGGAAGGACACAGGCCAGGTGGCAGGTTCATCTGCTTGTAACATGGTATTCCTCATTGAAGCGTAACTAATCCTCGAACATTGTCAAGGGAAGACCAACCCATATAACACAGCCAATCCTTTTTTTCTCTATCTGGGAGCAATCCACATCTCACAACAGGAGAGTCACCATCAGTCAGATGATAATTGAATACTGAGGAAAACCCATCCAGAGGTATAGGCTGGGAGAGGTACCTTTTAAAAAGAGTACATCTTCTAACTAGTAAGTCAAAATTGGTTTTAACTAATAACATTTATTTTGAATAAATATTAAAATGAGTCATTGAATTACTGGCTGAAAGCCCTTCATAGGGTTAGGGAATTTAGGCAGGGAGAGGTAACTTTTCTAAAACTACACTTTTCAAACTAAGTAGTCAAAATTTGAGTTCACCATTAAATTGTTTTTTAAATAACTATTAAAATGAGTCATTGAATTATATTTTTTGCCAGTTTAAACCCACATGTATAGCTATATGATGTTATATAATGTCATCCAGTGTTTTGCTATGGGGTGGCTAAACTTGCAATAGTGAGAACAGCTTGTGGTGCCATTTCCCTCTCCGGACATGTGTTACTTCAATTTCTACATGTCCTACTTTTAAATGCCATGCACCTTGCCTTATTGGGCAATAAGGCCTACTTTAGGGTGACATAAATATTTTATAAGGAAGGTTTAGGCCTGTCAAAAGGGAGATTCTGACAGTTCAAATTGGCAGTTTAAATAGCCAGGTAGCAGTGGCAGTCCTGGAGACATAATTTACAGTGCTACTGAACTGGATGGCACAACGAGTTTAGTAGCCTACAAATAGTATTTATTTTAGAGGACCTGGGTGTGTGTATGATACCATATACTAGGGACGTATATGTAAATTAAATGTACCAATCAGGTGTATGCCAAGTTCAGTTCATTTTAAGAGATAGCATGACAATTTACCACTGGTTATCAGGAGTCCTAAAGCCAGTAAAAACTGTTTAGGCAATGATCTGAGGGATGTGAGATCCTTGAGGAAACAACACAGTTCAAATATTGTCCTTTTTTGTGATGAGGAGCCCTGTTATGTATCTAAGATGTAAGAAGGTAAACCAGTGATTGCAATAGTGTATCAACTGATCCCAGCAAGAGAGAGAGAGAGAGAGATTTTCTGGAGATCACTTAGTGTAGTAAAGTAGGATCTGCTTTTATGGTTACCCCCACCTTTTGCCTGATGCTGTGCTGTTTCTGACTAGTCTGACTGGGATCCTGCTAACCAGGACTCCAGTCTCTGTGCCTTCTCTCCTAAATTGGTACTGATAGGTGTAAGGTACATCTCAGATTGGCTACTGATGTATCCTTATAAGTCCCTAATACATGGTACCGAGGAACCCAGGGCATAGGTACACCAGGGGCCCCCCATGGGCTGAAGTATGTATTATGCCACCCATGGGGACCACTCAAACTGTAGCTACAGGCCTGCCATCGTATCCTGTGTAAGCTGGTGCTAGCACCACTTCCGACAGATATAGGTTTCCATATATCTAAGGTCACTGCCCTTAAAACCTGTAAGTCACCCCCTCAAGCAGGCCTTTCGGTCCCTGAAGGCAGGGTGCTCTGTTCCAAGTGTGAGGATGCCCCTGCATGAAGAGGACACCACTACAATCTTCGGAGTCTCTTCTCGCGGATTGTAAGTGCATCAGCCATTATGATACATAGAGTGGCCATGCATCATTACACGTTGACCATCTCTAAAGTGGGTTTAAGGAACCCTGTCATGTTTGGTATCAAACATGTTGGAATCATACCCCCACACCGTAAACGATTCCATGCACTGTAAAACTCCTCTGGGGGGCCCTCAGTGCTCCCACTACCAGTCTTCTAGACCTGGACAGCAGGACATGGCTGCTGCCGACCTGAGCCACGATTCTGCCCTTCTGCTGCTGAGCGAAACTCGAGCAGGGGAAGGCCAAATAATAGGTGTCCTTTGCTTCAGGACCGAGACTCCAACTGAGAAGACTCTGTCTACTCCTGACCTCGTCGCCCTCAAGCCTGCTGCACCATCAGTGTCCGTACTCCATAGAGGTTCCGTCCGGGGCCTGTGGACATCTAGTGACATCCAAAGGAATCTCCCTTCGAATGAAGGAGTCACTCCCATCCGCAGGCACCACAACAAGATCGACCGGTCTGCCAAACCTGGGCTTCCCCGTATTCTCTGAGACTCAGCAACACAGGTGGTGGTTCTGCATTCCCTCAAGGCCTGAGTTGTCCTCTCATCAAGTTGAGGCCCGCATCCCTCAACTGAACCCCTGTGCACTGTGTCATTGCATTGCTTTTTCACGAGGTAACCGCAACGGTTACTACAACCGAGTCATACTGGCAGAGTCGGACGCATCGAAAGGTCCTGTCGACTAGTCCGTTTGCACTATAACTGACGCCTGCTGTCACAGTTGGTTGGACGGACAGACCCGGTCATCTTCAGAATCCCGATGGCTCAGGCTGAGCTACCGATTCGGTCTACCCGTACTTGAAGCAATCTTCATCATTTGATCTGTTTCACAGAAATTGAGTGGCCTTCGTCATCCATGCCTCCTGGACGTCCCGGTGTGGCATAGATTCTGTGTGCTCAGCTTTCAGGTACTGTTCGACATGAACACGCTCTTGGGTTCCAGTAGACTCTTTCATCTTTTTGCAACAGCGGTCAAGCCCTGAAGTCCTCGATTGTGCTCGTTCATGGTTGTAGGTATCCTGAATCCAAGAGTATCCACGGGTGAAGTAGCTCTCCAACCTTCTGTCTTCCACGGGGTGTCCTCAGGTTCCACTGGGAAGGGTGCTTCTCCTTTAATCTTGCAACTGCAACTTACCCGTTGACTTGTATTGAGCTTGCCGTTGTGTTCCCACTCTGTGCACGGCCTCCGTGGGGTTCCTGTTTACTTACCTCAGGTGGTTTCTTGGGTCCCCAGCGCTTCCACCGCTTCTGAGTATAGTCTTGACTTGTGTCATGGTTCGCATACAACAATTTTTGTATAAGAGTGGGTCTCTCCCTGGCGGCCGCTGTGTATTTGTGCTTCTTACCTGTTTCTATTGCAAACTATTGTGTGCATTGGGTATATCTCCAAAAAGGAGATATTCATATGTGTTAGTGAGTGTCTTATAATAAATACATAATTTTATAATTACACTGTGGGGATATTTTTCATTTAATCTAAACCAATAAGATTAGGTTCTGGTAAAACAAGTTGCTCTACACTCCTTCTGGATTAAGCCTGAAGGCTGCTGGCCACAACTGTCACATAGAGAGCTTCTAAGGTTGTCTAAGATCACTAAAGTCACCGCAAGGGTTGTCTGGATTGGTGCAGGGTGCCCACTTACATAATTGGGCACCGTATACCAAGCTGGCTTCTCACACGTAGTAATTGTAGGACATAAAGAAATGTTCATAATCCAAGATAAGCAGTGTAGGGACATGCCGATAGTGGGAGAAAGACCAATCCCAACCTTGCTGTATGTAGATGACGCGGTCCTGATGGCCAGAACACCACAGGCCATGCAGAGGCTAGTTACCTCCTTTTCTGACTTTATGAAACGGCTTGATTTGAGAATAAATTGCACCAAGACATTTACCATTCACTGTGGATCAGGTGCACATAGAAAGAGAAAAGTAATTTATATTGGTTCTACCCCGGTAGAGGCTACCTTAATGTTTCCCTATTTAGGGGTTTTAATCGATAGTACAGGTCTATGGAACACCACAATTAAGACTAGGAAACTTTTGTACTGTAAATCTATTATGGCATTGAAAAACTTTAGCCGTAAAATAGGGAGGAAACCAATTAAAGATATGTTGACTGTATATAAAGCGACCTGCGTAGCTATTGTCAAATATGGGGCAGGCTTGTGGGGCCACGCTAATGTAAGTGCTCTGCAAGTGGTCGAAAATAATTTCATGAAATATCTCTTAGCTGTTCCACAAAGTGTCTCGACATACGTCTGCCATGTGGAACTTGGGGAGCCATATTTGGAAGACACAATAAAAACAGCCCCAGTTCTACTTTGGCATAGAATATGGACTGTGGATGAGTCTGGATTGAACCGCTTGATTATGGAAAATGCGATGGGATTAGAGAAGTGTGGAAAGATTAGATGGTTGAACTACATTAAGAATTTTCTCACGCTACTAGGCATGGGGAATTATTATCTAGAACCATCCTCCCTATGCAATATCTCTAGAAAATGTTTAAAAGAAAAATGTATGACCTACTTACATGAAAATAGAACCAGAAATCAAATTAAGAAAACTACGGTGGCAGCTCATGAGCAAATCGTTTTTTGCAAGTACTTACAGCCGTATTTGAAGTTATTAATGAGTGATCATGAAAGGTTTTTGCTAACACGTTTTAGATTTAACTTATTATTTAGATCACTCAGCTTTCCAGTTATAAATGACTGGTCAAAAACTTTGATTAAATGTCCTTGTGATGATTTATCAGTTCAAAATGATATGCATATACTTTTTTTTTGCAAATTTTATATTAGACCTAGACGAATGTATGTTGTTCCATTGTTAAAGATCATGGAAATCAATCGTTGTCACCCTGCCTTTTTAGCTGTACAGAAATTGGATAGTATTTTAACTGTTGTATTTATTTCCTCATTTTTAAAAAATGTTTTTAAATTACGAAAAACAATCGTGATCTGAATTTATGTGGAAATTTCTCCTTTTGGCTTTTTTGTACTTTTTTGTACTTTTATGGTTATCTTGTTATAATAACCGAATAAAGTTTATTTGATTTGATAAGCAGTGAGAAGTTTTCTTAATTGGCAGAACTTTCAGGCAAATCAATAACTGTAGAATAATTGACCTACAAGTTTGAAATGCCTGTGGACAAGCAGTTCTGTTCTAGTTCTTGCTAAACACATGACTCTCAATTACAATGTCACAGAGAAAAGATGAACTTAAACAGAGTGGTTATCAGATGGGTTAATAGAAAACAGTGAACTTTTAAGGCTAAATTGAAGTGATTTTGTACTGAAATGTTATTCTTGTTTCTCATATAGTACAGAGCTAAATCATCTTCAAGAGAATCAGTCTGGTGTTCAGTAAAGTAATGAGAGCACAATCTACATGGTGATAGAATGCAGTGTGTCTTTTCTCTCTTCGCCCACGCGTTCCTCCTTAATTTCTCTGACTCAGAAACCTGTTGTAACTCATTTACTGTGTTTCAAGATAAATAACTCCATGGTTGTACACCTTTGTGAGGAGAGTGGCATTCTCGTTCAAAAGCTGATGAGGGAATTCAGCAGAGAGGGCAAGCAGTTACAGGATTTTTGCTGTGCTCCTGAGGTTAAAGACAGGTACTGACAAGAATCTATGCGCAATCCCAGGATATTTTTCGACAACAATGGTAAAGCAGAACCGGTCATTGCCCATGGCCTGAACATCGGTCAAATAGGTTTTCTTCTGTTTCCTGTAGAGATGAGCAGTGCCTGATGATGGAACAAAAGTGACATAGGTACAATCCATTGCACCTAGCACATAAGGGATTATGCAAACAGATAGAAGCATTGCTTCGTCTGTAGTAGTTCATTTCCAGGTATGGGGAAGTGAAAGTACTCTTCTTTCCATTTTAGAATGCCATGTAGAACAGATGTCAGAATGCAGTGAACTCTGTGAGATACCTACCACTCTGGCCTGTGTTCTGGAATAACCAAAAGCCATGTAGGTGGAGTATAACCAAAGGTGTTGCTTGACTTGCTATGTAATGTGACCTGGCTGTGGTGAGCTCCAATGTTGATCCTATTTTGTCAAACAAATAATGTCCTCCTTTACTCTATAACACCTGATATTGTCTTCTTTTCTCTGGTCAAGGAGAGAGATTGTCTTCCTCTCCTTTGACATCTCCTTCTAGCAAGATGGCATAGAGATTAACTGTGCTGCAAGGTCACTATCTCCATGGTTGCGTGCCTGTGTGAGGAGGCTGGCTTTCTGTTCCGTTTTATGTTCCTGGTAATGTTAGCCCACATTTTGCACTTGCTCTGAGCGTGTGTTATTTTTCTACACAAAAAGATATTTGCTCTGCTTTACATGACTTAAAAATAGTGGATCGTTTTGCGTGGGGTATGTGTGACTGTTGCAATGGTTCTACCCTGACAAGAAGAGCTTTAATCCTTTAAAAAAGTGTTTCAGGTACCACAGCACAATAAGGTTTTTGTACCATGCAAGGGTCAAAAACCAATACAAATGATATCTTGAACCACTTAGTACATACCAATCAGTCAATGGGACTGGTTTGTTGAACACAAATGTGAGGTAAAGGCATAGTAACTTGAGCGCTTGTTGTGATACCCTCTGTTAGTCAATGTACAAAGAGGGACCCCCTGTGAAACGATGCCTGTTCGCAGGGCATGGAAATTACTATTGTAAATATAGCACCCCTGAGCAGCTACATATAACAAAATAGCAAATGCTTACTGTATGAGTGGGCCACAAGACTGATATTTAGGAAAAATCGATCTACTTTATTACTGACTTGACATCTCTTTCCTGAAAATAAGAACATAATATACAATATATAAAATGACTGTCACATAAATGGCAAACATCAATCATATCTCCATATAGTCACACACGCACACAACAGTACACCCTCATAAACTAATGCCCCTAATGACTTATTTTAACTTTTTTCTCTCAAATCAGGGCAGCAATTGTTCGGGATCATGTATTGTAAATCCATCTTAAAATTTATTTAATGTCACAGATAACATAATCACATAAATTGTAGCTTGAATTGTTGATTGGTCTTCATGAGAATTATGCATGTTTCGGCGACAAGCGCACTTTCATCAAGAAAGCCACATGTAGCACTGTAGAAACCCTGAAAATCCATATCATCAGTCTAGGCCCCTAAACAGAATACGAAATGTGCCTGGTAATGATGTTAAGACTGAAATATTGCGTTGGTGAGTAATATGAAGGCTACTGAAATGTATGACGGACAAAAGGTCCCGACGCATCCTGGTTAATACGGTTCAAATAAATGTACATTCAGCTAAGCAGATGTGGATGAGAATGCAATAGATATTTAAGCTAAAAGGCTCATAGCCAGGGACGGGTCGTCATACAGAGTACCCCCTAAATCTACTAAAATTTCTATTAAACGTTTAGCGGGATAACGTGCCTTCCACTGATCAAAGCATCACAAGAAATACAGTGCAGTGCAATGGGCAATTGTTAAATATATATCTTTTTTTAACTAGCGGCTGCACAGCTCGTAACAGTGATATAGTCCACTGATCGAAGCGTAACAAGAAATTCAAGGCAGGTCAATACGAGGTTGTCAAATATACCGAAGAAATGGGCAGCTAAAACAGCTCGCTTGATACTTGATATAAAGTACCATCTAAGGTAACCTCGGTGTGGCCGATACACTTCTCATGACTGGATGGTAGTGAGAAACCGAAACCTTTGCGTTTCCTATATAAGGAATCTGGAAAATAGTTCCCGTGACATTATGTGCAACCTATCCATGTGATGCCTAAGAGATGCCGGATTTATCAAACATGTGTTACAGCAAACAAATGATCGACTGAATGCTGACAATGCAACCATTCTCCCCCAGTCAAAAGATCTGGGTTAAATCCATCGTTCTTTTGCCCACTACGCCACCCCAGTTTGGACCCAGCCATATACAAATCAGTCTTGACCCTGTGCCCCATGGGAACAGTCCAGACCGAACTGCCAGGCCAGGTCCTCCCTGGACCAGAAACAAGCGTCCTGGGACCGGTTTCAGGGTATGTCACCCTTCTTCAGCCAGGCTAGCTTGAATCCAGTGGCACAGTGAGCAAGGGTCCCACGTCTGGGCGTACCCATCCCACTTAGGGCGAAAATTGTTACAGCAAACAAATGATGGACGGAATGCTGACAATGCAAACATTCTCCCCCAGTCAAAAGATCTGGGTTAAATCCATTGTTCTTTTGCCCACTACGCCACCCTAGTTTGGACCCAGCCATCTACAAATCAGTTTTGACCCTGTGCCCCAGGGGAACAGTCCAGACCGAACTGCCAGGCCAGGTCCTCCCTGGACCGGAAACAAGCATCCTGGGACCGGTTTCAGAGTATGTCACCCTTCTTCAGCCAGGCTAGCTTGAATCCAGTGGCACACCATTGTAGGCATTACAGACCGCCTGACAGTCCGCCCGCCATCCTAATGGCCATCATAATCAGGCACTACGTTTTTGCTAGTTTTCAGACTCAGGCACTTTACCACTGCTGACCAGTGCTAAAGTGCATGTGGTATGTGTCTAAAATGTAATTGAATATGGTCTATCTATGATTGGCATATTCGATCAACTAATTGGTCCCTAGTACAGTGCAGTGTGTGTGCCCAGGGCCTGTAAATCAAATGCTACTTGTGAGCCTGCAGCACTGACTGTGCCACCCACATGCGTAGCTCTTCAAACCTCTCTCAGGCCTGACACTGCAGAACCTGTAGGTGCAGTTTTAAACTGCCATGTCGACCTGGCAAATTCACCTACTTGCCAGGCCTAACTCTTTTAGTATATGTAAGGCACCCCTAAGGTAGGCCCCAGGTAGCCCTCTGGCAGGGTGCAGTGTGTTTAAAAAGCATGACATATACTTGTGAGTTTTAGATGTCCTGGTGGTAAAAAATGGTTAAGTTAGTTTTTTACTACAGCAAGGCCTTTCTCACCCATAGGTTATGATCGGAGCTGCCTTGTTAAACTTTACAAGTGCATCTTCCAATTGGGACACAATAGAAAATTGGAGTTTGGTGTCTCTGGACTCACAATTTAAAAACATCTTTTAGGGAAGTTGTGTTTTTTAATTGCATGTCAGAGAATGCCTCTTTTAGAAGGTTGGCATTTTCTTACTTTCACCATTCTGTGCTTTTGTCTGTCCTAGAATACACTTCTGGGTTGGATGACAATTGGTTTTGTGAGTTCACTCCAGACAGTTGCACACAAAGAGAGTCTAGGTGCACCCTGCATATCCTGATGACCCATTATTTGGCTGATGGGTCTTTCTGAGATAGGGTGGTGTGAGGAGTTGGCACTTGCATCTGCATAGGACAGTGCCTGTTTCCTCACAAAGAGCTGTTTACCTCCCTGTAGAGTATCTGGAACTACGGCAAGGAAGGACAGGGGCTTGTGCACTACAAAGACCTGGCTCCCTACTTATAAGACTAAAATGGGTATAAGTACTGGACCTCTGACATCATATACTCAGAACACTTCTAGACTTAGGGCATTCTGCCATGAAGAAAAGCTGTTGTGCTGACAAGAGGGACTGTCACTTTGCAGCTTGCCTTGATGTGTTGGCCTGCTGCTTCTGTCCTGGGACAAAACAAGCTCCAACACTGCTGCAGCACCTCTGAAGATCCGCCACCGTGTGAGTCTCGAGTACCACATCGCGGAAATCCGTCACACCTGACTCTGCTGCTGCACCTGTGGCCCCATGGTGTGACATCGACACCCCTGAATCTATGCCTCATGGCTTGACCTGTGATGCTTCAGTGACACTGCACCACCATCGGAACTGACACCTTGCTGCAACCGCCACATCACCTTCCCTGTTCCTCGCATCATCCTCAGTCGTCACTGACTCTACACACCATCTCCAAAAACCGATGCTTCACTTGCTACAGTGACGCCTCAACTCCATTGTACAATGCACCATCCCAATGGCCGACATGCCAACAACTAACATAGCAGTAAGGAATCGACTGCGCAACTGCCACACCAATGCATCACCTTGACTGCGCCATGCATCATCTGTGATTCTCAACGTCTTCAAGGCACTGCACTGGAGTCTTCATGACTCTGTAGCTGGCCCGCACTTCATTGCAGTCAGCCTGAACTTGTGGATTCGTGCCCATCAAGCACATCAAGATAGCCCCGACCGTAGCTATTGTGTTTTAAGTGATATAACTGCATTTAATCTTGAGAAATTCATATCTTGACTTGTGTACGTTGGATTTTTGTCTTTTGTCATTTTGGTCTTGTTATACTCATATAAATATTGGATATTTGCCTAGACTGCTGGTGTTGAGTACTTTTGTGGTGTTTGTATGGTGTTACTGTGCATGTGTGCACAGATACTTTAAACATTGCCTCTTTAGTTTATTATACTGCCTGCTGTGTGCCAAACTACCAAAGGGTGAGCACAGGTAAACTTTGTTGTCTATTACACTTACCAAAACTAGAGTGTGGGTCCCTACTTGGACAGGGTACATACATCTGCCAACTAGAGTCTCCATCTCTAACAACTTCTGTATTTATTACTTTTGCAATGAAAACAATGTCATAACAACTATTCATTACATTACAAATCCAAATGCAAAACTGATGTTGTTACTGCCCTTAAATAGGAAACTTCTTTCCTATTTACCTCATAACAATTCAGAAAACACTAAAGGAAACTTCTACTAACTCTGTGTATGCAGACATACCCTTTCCTGTTATGGTCTGGCTTAACAGCGCAGCTGTCTCCAGACATTTATGTGAGTATGACCTGGAGAGGAGTTTTGGCTCTGGCCAGATGTTCGGAGCCCAGAGTAAATGTTTTGATTAGGCAGAAGGTGTATGCTTCTGCAAATAAATGCTTGGGCTGTACGCAGATGTGAGCATTTTCTTTATTTATCCAGCTATCTCAGATTGAACTTTTAGATGCGCACTCACAGGACACTGTAATTCCATTAAAGCATCTTAGATAACTAGATAATTACCAATGTTTTTTCTCTGGATTTATTTAGTATTCTATAAGCTTTATACAGAGCCACACAACATGTTCTGCTTCAGGTCTACGGTGGAGCAAGGATCTGTTAGATGCCCTCAGTTGTATTCTGTAGGCAAACATATTTGTTTTTATCTCTGAAATCTGTATTTTATTCCATTCTTTATGTGTTCTAGGCGAGCTAGTCTTTCATTTTTGGTGTACTGCCTCCCTTAGTTTTCTTTAGCATCAAACTGTCAATGGAGAAATAAATATCAGTTTTACATTGCTACAGAGGAAGCCGCAGCTGACATTTGCTCTTTCAAACACTGGTGTTCTTGAGCCAACTGTGCACATAATTTCTTTTAGAGGCTGTGTGCCAATGGTTTACATTTAAATGTAATTTGAATGTGTACATGATTTCCTCCCCAGCATTAAAGCACAGTTATTGTACCATGTTTGTTAATATTAAGCCTGTTGCCCTTGTCATTGGTTTGGAATGCATTTGTGATAATGACAGCCCACCACAAGAAAGCTACTTCTGTTAGGGGTGAGTATGGGTCAATCATCTTTAGAAATGGGGGTCTCTAGTTGGCAGTGGTATTCACCCTGTCCATGTAGGAACCCTTCCTTTTAGTCAGGGTAAGGGGATCACACAGATAAGATAACCACTGCTCACCCCCTTCGTAGCTTGGAATGAGCCGTCAGGCTTTCTCAAAGGAAATGTGTAAAGCATGTGTACATAACACACACAGTAACACAGTGAAAACACTACACAGGGACACCACACCAGTTTCTAAAAATTAAATATCTTTATCTAAACCAATCAAGACCAAACCAGCAAAGATCCACATATAGAACTCAAAATATGATTTTTAAAATGTTTCTAGCAAGTCTGTCAATAGAAATCAATGGAAGCGTGATTTTTACACAAAATACCTCAAACGAGTCAAATTCCACCAGGCAAAATGGCAGCAGAGGAAGGTAGCATCTGAAAATACACTGCTGCGTCAGTTTCTGAGTCCTTGAGGAAGCGAAGCGACAGTTCTGCAGCACACAGGAGAAGTGATGCATCAAATCCGGACTGAAGGGGGAAGTGATGCATCAATTCCAAGATGGTTCTGGTCTGCGGGTGCAGCGTTGGAGATGCGTGGTTCACAGGCATGGAAATCTGGGATGCACTGTAGATCGATGCAGCAGCAGCAAACAGGCGATGCGTCAGTTTCTTTAGCTTCAGTACATGCGTAGATCTTAACAGCTGCACAGCAGGGCCTGCGCTGGAGTCAGTGCAGTTGTCCCAGACCTCGAAGACACGGTGTGCTGAAATCAGAGGGTAGTGGAATTTTTTGGCCACAGGCGCTGCATGGAATTTCTTCTGCCGCACAGCAGCAGTATGGGAAAATGTCCCCCGCATGACAGTTCTGCGTTGGAAAAACAGGCGCTGGAATGGCAATGCGTTGATTTTGCAGAACAATCTCCAGGGCCCAGAACTGGATGTAGAACCACAAGGCAGATTAGAACTCCCAAGGTATTCCGACAAATTGTCGAAATTTAAATATAGACCCACAGAAATATTGAGTTGTAAATATCGTAAGGCAGCAATAAGATCAGCAAGAATATCTTTGATAAGAATATCAATTTTAGGGTAAGTAATATTGATATTCGAAATATAGGAAGTGTTAATATCGACTACAAAAATATCTATGTTGTTAATATCGCTGTTCACAATATTGTTGTTAATAATACCGATTTTTTTATTTTTTATTTTACAATATATTTTAATTGTATATGTTAAAAACTTGTTTGTATAAATATTGTTGATGTTTTTTTTATATTGATTGTGGATTTTTAGTACTTTTTAAATTTAATGTAATCATTTTTTGTCATTTTTAGGCCTGCAGTGGGTTGTGGGGTTTATAGTGGTACAACGTGGGAAGTAAATTAATTACAATTAATACATTTTTAATTAATATTAATTATTTATTGAGAAATATTTAAGTGAATTGTATTTATATAATTTTTTATTAAATGTTTGCATGTGGGTTTTGGGTTGTGTAGTGGTATAGGGTGGAAAGTAATTTAATAACAAAGAATTAATAATTAATTCTTAATTAATATTATTATTTAAATGACAACTATTAACGTCAATTGTATAATTACTTTTTTTTAATCTAAGTTTTAGGTGCAGGTTCATGGTTTTGTAGAGATATAGGGTTGGAAGTAAATTTATTATAATTAATTAATAATTATTTATTATTACAATTAATTTATGAATTGATCATTAAATATGTAAATTATGTACTAAAATAGTTTGTATTGGTAAAGGGTGGGCAGGAAATAAATTATAGTATTTAATTGATGCTAATACATAAATGTATTTAATTGTCAATTAATTTTGTGAATTGTATAATTAGGATATCGTTTGTGTTATATATTAGCTGTTAGTTGTATTTGTAGTGTTAAAGGGTGGGGAGCTCATCAAGCCAAGTCTATCTTGCTTACTATAACCAGTTCTGTCCTCCCTTGTCCAGCTACACCAAAGGGGGTGGAGACAGCATTGTGAAAGTTAGACACAGCCCTATCAGGTGTTAGTGACAACTCCTCCCAGCACTCTAGCTCAGGAAGACCCATCAGGAAATCCAGAGCATAACTCAGCTCCCTTTGTGTGACTGTCTGGAGTGAATGCACAAACAGCCCCTGTTAGTCTAAACCAGGCATTGATTTCACAAGAAGGCAGAGGCACACAGAGTGGTAAAGCAAGAACATGCCCACTTTCTGAAAGTGGAGTTTTCAAACACACAATTTAAATACCATCTTTGCTAGTGCTGTGGCTTTTATCTTCAGCCTAGTCGCCTGCTTCTGTAAAAAGCCCTTGGTCCTCTTGTTGGAAGTCTTCAGGAGCAAAGGTCTTCCCATTCTTTCTTATGGTGCTATTCTAATTTATCTGCCCTCCACACAGATGAGAACAGAGTCCTGAGCCACCTTCTAGGTGTACCACCTGCATGTGCTTCCTATATTGTCCACCAGAAGCTTGGGGTTGAATTTGCCGAAGATCTTATTATAATGGACCGCAGGTACTTTGGTGTGCCATCTGGGCAGGCTTGAACAAGAAGGTAATTCCGGACTGCCTCGCCTGTGAAAGGGGCCTAGCCATCCCCTGGTTGTCATATATTAAACAGGAATTGTTTGACCTGTGGAGACCTGAACTTTTTTCCTGCTCTATCTGTATATCTAGGGCTGATTCAACTTGGGTAAAGAAAGAATTTCTAACCAGGTACAGATTGCGTAGAGAGGGATCTGGAATAGCAAACATCTCTGTTAGGGATTAATTTAACCTGCAACCTTCCTCCCTCATAGAACCCTATCTGTCCTGGATTGATACCACTTGGGACAGAGTTTTGCTAACTAGATTTAGGTTGGGTATTGTAAGGTGGCACTTAATTTTACCATTGGGCCAATTCAAAAGTACCAACATGCTAATTTGTCCCTGCGACGAGTACTCTCCCCAAAGTTTGCTTCATTTAGCCTTCTTTTGCAAGTACAACAGGGCTTACTCAAAAAGGTTTTAGTCCCACTAATCAGAGTTTGTGGCATCAGAAGTTTTGCTGAGGCCCTCTCATATTTGCAATTCTTGAACTCTTCTACCCTCTGTTGTTCTGCTTGTTCCTATTTAAAATATGCACTTCACAGGAGAAAACAAATGGCTTTTTAAATGATTGTAATTGCATACTGTTGGTACTTCATATATGCTTTTATTTTTGTGTATTTTAATATGTGTTTATATTTTTAATTAATGAGTGACCTTGATTTGTATAGGTTTTAAGTTCACTTTTTATATATGTACTTTACTTTTACGACTATTGGCCTCGTTATTATGCTGGTCAGACCTGCTTCTGCAGTCCTGTCAAATGCAGTCTGACTGCCACGGTTTCATCGGAACCGGTCGGTTCGACCGCCGGATTACTATGCATGCATCGTGTACTCGACAGCCCACCGGCTCTGACTGCCTTTCTCAGATTGCTTTTTTTTATAGATTATGTTTTATTTATTTTAGCCAGCATAATTAACTCACAACGAAAGAAGAAAAAACAAAAAGCAATTGTTAGATACATAAAATAATACTCATAATTAAGACATTGATTAGGGATAACAGGGGGGCAGAAAGAATACGAAAAAATATGAAATTAGGGAAAAAGAGGAAGTGATAACTTCAGAAAGGGTCCAGAACTCAGGACTCTCCCTTTACATTTATTTAACATAATTGTATTAGTGGTACTAAAACAGGACTATTCCCAGTGCATACTAGACCATATCCTTTTTGACTTTAAACACGAGCGAGTGCCTCTGACCTTAGCCAAGGCCGATTCGGATTCATAAACCTGTCGTAATAGTCCCCACCATTTTTTGACATTCGGTATAGTGGGATTTATCCAAGCTTTGGCAATACATAATTGGGCACACACAATGAAATCAAGGCCAATGATCTTTCATAGCTGATAACCTGCTGTATAGCCCAAAGGAGGACGTTCTTATCTGAAAGCTGAATCTCATAACCCAGACGCTACGTTAGTAAAGAGGATAGGTCCTTCCAAAATTGCTTTAATAATGGACAGTCAACAAACATATGCTTTAAGTCTGCTGCATAGAGCTTGCATTTTGGGCCATAAGACTTATAAGATGCTCGAGACGTTGCCCACATAAAAATATACTCTGGCATGTAATACAACATAAAGATCGTCCTAAACTGTTGAAGTTTCAGACTAACAGAGGTTACTGACCGGTCTAAGGTATCCAAGGCTGCCTGGATGTCCTTCACTGTTATCTCAGATGCCAGAAGCAGGCTCAGTTTTGCAGATATCTGTAAGCTATCATCATGTGTTGATGAGATAAGTTTCTAATAAAATGTGCTAATTGAGATCTTAGCAGGTATCCCGTAGAAACAAAACAGTATTTATGATATAGCTGGTTAACCTTGCAGTTTCTGCGCATATAGGAAGTAATCCCCTACTTGGAGATACTTATAGAAAGGTGCTGAAGGAGCCTATACTCCTCTTGTTATGAATACAATGAGCGAAATCCCTGGCTGTCATACAGATTACCAAAATTATTAATACCCAAATGTTGCCAGACTTTCCCGATGTTGTCAAGAAATACTTCTGGAAATATTGGATTACCCCATAGTATGGTAAAATAATGCAGCGAAGGCAAGGAATATTTCTTGCAGATTTCCTGCCATATCTTCGTTATGTCCCTAACTATATTAAATCCACCCTCTTGTAATAATTTGGGTCTGTGGTCTTGTGAAGAATAAATCTGATTGATGGCCCACAGGCTAGTTGGTAGGCCAGTGCAGATAAACCAGCTTCACGCCTGGTTAATAAGCTCTGAATCAGCCCAGAAAATGCAGCCAAATAACACAGCTTAAAATCTGGGAACTTAAAGCCCCCTTGTTTGTATGTCAGCTTAGATAAACTTAGAGCCCTTCTGACCCGCCTATATCCCCATATAAAGCTGCCAATTATATGTTCTAGGTGCTTAAAGAAAGATCCTGGTACCCGTGATGGGATTAAACAAAATAAATATAAAAACTTGGGTAATTTATTCATTTTATAACATTGCACCTACCAAGGATGCTAAGAGTAAGCCAATGCCAATAACGTAGCTTAGCCATCACCAGTTTGAGAAGTGGCTTGTAGTTAAGAGTAACTATATCTTCTACGTGACTGCTACATCATATACCTAAATATGTGGCGTTATCTGTAATCCCTACAGTTGTTAACGAGATATCAGGTTGGTAGTTAAGAATTATCTGTGATTTAGCCATATTTAGCTTGTACCCAAAACAGATATCAAAAAGCTCAGCCTCTTCTTTAATACCAATCCAATCTTTAATACATAGTTGAGCTTCTACTGACTTACTAGAGAACACAGCAATATCATCCGCATATGCAGTTAACATAAGTTTTATGCCATTTAAGCTTACTGGATGAATACCAACATGCAGCAAAACGTGTCTGATAAATGGCTCAATATATTAAGCGAATAATAACGGGGAGAAGTGGGAACCCCTGCTGTGTACCCCTTAGACTAAGAATAGAGTTGATGAGATGAAATTCGTCTTAACTTTGGTGATTGGATTCTTATGCAGTTTCTGTACCATGAATATAAACCTACTTCCGAGCCCGAATGCCATCATAGTCGACCAACGTGCTTCCCATGTTACTCGATCAAAAGCCTTCTCGGCATCCAGCATTATCATACCAATATGCTCTTTTAGTTTACCAGATAAGTTGAAAGCTGCAATAGCAGTATTGACATGAGCCGAGTTATCTCTACTGGGAACAAACCTGTGCTGTTGATCAGAAACTAAACCTTGTATAAGAGGGGCCAGGCGGTTTGTCAATATTTTAGAGAACATTTTAACTTCAGGGTTGATCAACGAAATTTGGCGATACTAGCTTTTCTCCTCAGGTGGTTTGCCCTTCTTGGGGAACACCACTATATTATTTGTGCTCCAAGATAAACGGGCTCCCCCCCTGTAATATACACAATTAGATCAGTTAATTCAGGTGCTAGAATATCCTTGAAAATGTTGTAAAACTCAAGGGGAATAGTATCCTCGCATGTCACTTTGCCAGGGGGCAAAGCCCTTATTGCGTCCTCAACCTCAGATAGCCGTATGTTCCCATGAAGCAATATCTCCTAAGCATCGACCCAAGGTAGTTGGCTCTCTTAAAGATATTCCAGAAAGCTAAGTTTGGTAGGGGATGCTAACTCACCGTATATTATTTAGTAGAATATTCCAAACTGCATAACGATAGCCTGGAGATGTGAAGGAGGCACCCCTCCCTCCCCTTTGATACACTTAATGTTGGACCCAGCCTTGTTATCAGAAATCTTGCTGGTCAGGAGCCGACCCACTTTCTCGTTGTATTCATATTGTAACATTTTATGTTTATGATAACTGATGACTACTTTCTCAGTTAGCCCCCTGTTTAACATATGCCGTTTTTATAGCAACCTAAGACATATCGACTGCTCAGCAGCATCCTTTACCATTACTGCCTGCGCAGGCTGACGTTCAAAATCTAAACAGTCAAGGCCACATTGTTCAGCTTCTTGATATATATGCCTATTCTGACCTAAAATGAACTGAAGAGTCACCCACCTAACATATGCCTTCATACAGTCCCACACAGCGGATGGCGAAGCAGTGCTCTTATTGTTACCTAAAAACTCCCACAATGTTACTCTGAGATGGACACGGTACTCCGGGTTACTTAGTAAATGATAAGTAAAGGAAAATGCACAATGGCCATCTCTCCCTCCTACTCGTACCTGTACTGTTATCATGACAGGAAAACTGTCAGATGTAATTTTAGGACAGACCTCGATAAGGGCATTTTCTAAAAGGGTGCCCTTAACAAAAATCATGTCTATACGTGAATATTGTTTGTGTGGGGATGAGTAACACACGAATCCTGGTAAGCTTGGAAGTAGTGTCCTCCAAGCATCATTTAGCTGATGAATTCGTTTCATTTCACATATAGAGGCACACGTCTTACCCCTCCTCGCCTGCATCTTTCTACTTGTAGTGTATATCCTATAGTCCATAATACAGTGGAAGTGCCCCATTACTATAAATTCTCTGGTCCACCCCAATAATTCGGAGCATAGATAATCAAATATGTCAGGATTGTCAATGTTAGGGCCATAAACCATACACATAGTGACTTTTTATCCCAATATAACAAGCTGAGCTATTGCCCATCTTCCTTTAAAGTCTGCTGAAGTACATAATATGGTTACAGCTAAGTTTTTGGATTTCATTATGGCGCCCTCCTGAATTGAAACTGTCTGAAAGGTGCATAATAAAACATTGTATCCCAGTTGTTTAAGCATGGATCTATCCTTATAAGCCAGATGGGTCTCAGTTAAACCAAGTATCTGTGGCTTAAATACCTTGAGTTCTTCACAAATCAGTCATTGCTTCCTACCTTGGTTTAGTCCTGCAACATTACAACACATATACTTCAAATTAAACATTAAATAATCTTGTTCGAACTATCTTTCCATTTATTTTGTTCTTTATTCATGCCACCCTGCGCTCTTTGCAGACTCCATCTTTGTGAGTACTTCGATAAGTTGACTGGCTCCTTTACTCCCCCCCTACCCCGCCTGACACCCCATCCAGTGATGCCAATCGGAAAATAGAAAACAGCTCTCCATTGCTCCCCAACCTCAACCCCACACAACTCTGCCTTCCGCAGTGTCTAGAAAAAGGAATAATCCTCTGTCACTGCTGTCATTGACTGACAGCCTGCAGTGAGTAGTCTTCCCAGAACCCCTACCCCCCAGCTGTGACATACCCGTCCGTCCCCCCAAAAAAAGGAAGGAAAAATTAAATGAAATTGAAATGTAATTAGGATTTCTAAAGCACACTAATACCCGTGGGTGTCTAGGTGCTGAAGGTCCACGGGTAAAGAAAAGGGTAGCAAAACACCAAGCATCAATGAGGCTCCAGAGAAATGAAAAGAGTATATTAGACTAATTATTAAAAAGCCAGGTTTTACGCACTTTGCGAAAGGTGAGCAGATTATTTGATGTTTTGAAGGTAAGTGGCATAGTATTCCAGAGTTTAGCAGTCGTGATTGCAAAACTCTTTCCTCCCCAGGTAGCTCCTTTAAACTTGGGGACAACCAGATCAGCCTGGGAGGCTGACCTTAGGTTTCTAACTGGGATATAACGAAGGAAGAGTTGCCTTATAGAAACTGGTCCCTCGGAATAGAGAACTTTAAAGGCTATGCACCGGGATTTCAACATAACCCTTTTCTTGACCGGGAGCCAGTGGAGTAATGGGAGAGACTTGGAGACCGACTGATGTTTTGGGATTCCTAAAAGCAGCCTAGCAGCCGCATTCTGGACCATTTGTAATTAGTCCAAGGCTTTCTTGTGGGCCGTCAAGAAGAGCCTGTTGCAGTAGTCTATTTTAGAAAAGACTAGAGTGGTAATCACCGTTATCCATAGGTCCAGCGGGATAAGAGGGAGGATCTTCCTGAGAGATTTGAAAATTAAAAACAAGATGAGGTGATGCCATTTGCATCACCCACAAAGGACAGTTTTTCATCAAACTGAATTCCCAGATTTTTCACCTTTGGCATGGGAGTGGGGAGAGGACCCATTTCCTGAGGCCACCAACTGGGGCCCAAAATGATGGATTATTGCCAAACAGTAGCACCTCCGTTTTAGCAAAGTTCAGCTTCAAGCAGTTGTTGGGCATCCAGCTCCCTATATGCAGCATACAGTTGTGGAAACAAGAAGCTGTGTTGCCAGCATTCTCTGTGACTGACACCACAATTTGGGTGTTGTCAGCGCAGGCGACAACTGAGAAGCCAAGGCCTTTGGTCAGTGCGGCCAGAGGTGTAACATACAGATTTAACAGAGTGGAACTCAGCGAAGACCCTTGTGGAACACCACAGGGAAGGGTGAAAGAAGTAGATCTGTAACCGATACATTCCACGTACTGCGTTCTGTCAGAGAGGAATGAGCTGAGGAGCTTAAGAGCAGTACCTCTGACACCTATCTCAAACAACCGGCTGATAGGGAGTTGATGGCTGACAGTATCGAATGCTGCCAAAAGATCAAGTAAAATTAGGGCAACGTTTCCTCCTTTGTCTAAAGTTGTTCTGACATATGTTGGGGCTGTGATCAAAGCTGTCTCAGTACTATATTGGCCTCTAAAGCCAAACTGGGAATCCAGTAGATCGTGTTCCTGGATGTAAAGAGAGAGCTTGGTGTTTGTGGCTTCCTCTATCAGTTTGGCTGGAAAGGGGAGTAGAGAAATTGGCCTATAGTTGTTGGGAATGTCAGCATCCAAATTAGGTTTTTTTAAGAGAGGGAAAATTGACGTGACTTTCCATCTTTTGGTGAAATAACCAGACCGTAGCATTGGATTCAAAATCCCTAGAAGATGACCAGGAACTATGCCTGATCCCAATTGCAGAATTCTAGGTGAGCATGGGTTGAGCGGTGATCCTGGCTTAATTTGCGTGAACAAGTTGGTAACTTGGTCTATCTTAATGGGGAAAAAGCCTAAAGAGTGGGATTGTTGGGTTGGGAAGGTGTCACCATGTCTGGCTTTAGGGTAGCCTTTCCTCCTTTAGGATCATTAAATCCGGCGGCCTGAGGGTTGTCAGTCGTGCATTGTCCCCTGGAGTCAGCACTTGTGGTTAAGGCATTGAAAATCACTTCTACCTTGGGTTTTAAAAAAGGTAGCAAGGTTGTTGCAGAAAGAGGCATCAGCGTTAAGGTTACTGGCTGAAGATGGGTTGCTAAGCTTGACCACAGTTGAAAATAACTCCTTGGGAGTATTCAGAGTGGAGTTGAACTTATTTATTAAAAAATTGTATTTGATTTTGGTCAGGAGTTTTTTATACTGTTGCAGATTCTCCTTATAGGAGTCTTTATCCTCCAAGCAGTAGTTCAACCTCCATTTCCTCTCTAACCTTCAGCATGATTGTTGGCCAGTCTAAGCTCTTCATTCAAACAGGGTTTTGTTCCTCGTTTGGCCGGAGCTAAGCTAATAATAGAGTCAATAATCCATTTATGGTAGTCCTCCATTGCTTGATCCATATTTGGACTCTTTAAGGGCCCTTGAGAATGTGCCTTCCGAGATCATGTGCCAAGGTCGATGGCGAAGGGAGAAAAGAAACGCTAATGATCATGAAAATATCACAATTAAGAAGAAAATACACTGTGGCATTTTTTTCCTTCTTCTTTAAGAAGTGTCAGATTGCCATCTCGAGAGAGCTTGTTTAGCTTCTATCTCTGTATAGAAAAATTGCAAGCGTTGTCTTTAAACAATTTCAGTCTGGCTGGCTCCTCCAGGAAAACTTGCATACAAACTGCTTTGAGGGCTTTGAGGGGGTTCAATCCTCTGTCTTAGCTTCCTTCTTCTGTCATTGTAGCTTTACACAGGTCTGGTCTTGCAAAAATAGAGATTGATTCCACTTTTATGGAGGTAGTAGGCCGGGGTTTAGCAAAAAATGCTTGTCAGAGCAGAAAGTTGATGATATACACGAGTATTGGGCGAGGGTGTGATGTCTTATCTTGGGACCCTTGCACTATAAAAGATGGCAATCTATGTGCCCGCTGAACCTGTGAGTCCATATCCCAATCGGCAAGGTCCAGAAATGCTTGCTGGAATAAACTGAACATGTAGGCTTAAGGATCCAAGCCTTCCCTCCCTTCGGGTATGCCGAAGACCCTCAGATTGTTGCGACATTGCCGATTCTTGAGCTACTCCATTTTTCCCTACAAAAACACCATATGAGTCTCTCACATTTTCATTGATTTCACCACTGTAGTGCTGACCTCCTGGCTATTGGCTTTTGCTTGAGTATAATATTCTTGAGCATTTGCTCTTTGAGTGAACAACATCAGCAATATTGTTGACACAGATGGCTCCTGTAATTCAATAGATTTGGAACTGCCCACTCCTGTCCGCTGCGGGGAGGGGGTTAGGATGATCTGTTGGTTATAGTGGGTGGCTAGGCAAGTCATTAGTCCCTTCCAGGTTGTTCATTTGCTCTGGGCTAGAAATTATATTGTGCTGGGCAGCCTGGCCGACTTCTGGTAACTGCCCCCGTGGAAGAGCACCCATGTGTGCCTGCATTGCCGGTGTTGGACAACTGAGTGATTATGGCTTTAACTTCTCCCTTAGAGGTAACTTTTTTATGTAGGGGGCTAGACACACATCCTGCCTTTAAGGGTCTCACGCCCAAGCTTTTATGCAACACCTCTGAGTCGACATTAGGGAATTTAAGACCTCCTTGTCCTTTCCCTCCTTTAGCTCCTTTAACTCTAGATGGCTTATTGCCCAGAGGGCTGCTACCTTTCATAGTACTGGGCCTCAAGACCTCCATCAGCTCCATACTATGCTCCACAGTCCCACAGGTAATGTTAGCCGAAGCATCTGATGCAGAACTAGTTGCTGCAGGTTGTGACATCATTAAATCTGGTTCTGACATAGTTGAGACTTCCACACCCTCCAGGTTAAGAGACCCTGGATCGACCAAGGAGTCAGCTTGTGGATTGGTGTGTGCATCATCAAGTAGTTCTCCCCTCCATTTCCCCTGGGCATTTGCTGAGATAAGAGCGATACAGAGGGGGAGCTACCGCAAGACTGAGTAGTGTTTTGACAGATCGCAGTTTCAGATTCAAATTGTCCCATACCTTGTTGTGGATCATTAATAGTGCTGAGTCTGTCTGCCCCAGAGAGCTCCTGCATGTCATGCTCCGGTTTAGCCTCCCAGTAGCAGCTTTGCACTCAGTTGCAACCAAAAATGTTGGGGATACCAAGTTAGACTCCCAGCCCTCCTGCACAGTGGAAAGCAGAGTGTCTACCTTTTCAGAGACCGGGTGGAATTCTCTGAGCCACAGGACTGCAGTAAGCCACCTGCTCTAACAGAGCAGAGCAGCCACAAGATCAGCTTGCCCAGCAACGTGCCAGGAGCCGCTTCGGACATCTGCCCAGCCCGTTTCTGCAGTAACTGTGCCGACTCCATCCTTGACTTCACTGCGAATACAGAAGGGACCCTCTGGCTAAACATTCCACGTCCTTTTTGAGCTGCTGAGCGCTGTGGGACCATGCCGAGATCCGCCACAGACTCTCTGCAGACCAAGACAGCGCTGGATGCCAGCACATCAGGTATGATAAGGCAAATCACTGACTACTCCTCTGCCATTAACCCTTTTGCCCTTTAGCACGTCTCAATATTCTTCTAGGTGAATTGAATGGACGCGCTGGCAGAGCCGAAGTCATTCCGCCATCTTCCTTTTTTGTCTTTCTCCCACTGCTGAGATGGCGTTCAGAGAAAATCACCAGCAATAGAGCTGTACAAGGAGTTCTGATTGCTGTCTGGATTACGATGTGTATATCCGATAAACCGACCATGGTGGTCAGACCTACTGCCTCGACTCGTTGGAAACAATAGATTTGGGGTGCATATTCACCCAAATCAGCTTCTTCCTGACAGCCTATGGCATGGATCCTTTTCTCTAGGTCTCCCCTACACCGTGGAAGCTGAACCTCAAAGATTATGACCCTGTGTGCATCAGAATGCAGGTAAGTCGTTAGGTGGCATGTATCCACATTGACTGAACTGTGCAGAGATCGCCACGCTCCAGCAAGGGGGTAAATGCAGCGACAGATTTGGGGGTAAGTGCACAGCCGTAGCTGAGACCACTGCGGTGGCAGCAGTTGCATTGTAACACGGTGGAGGGAAGTTTCTCGGTCTCAGCAGTCAGAATCGTATTACGGCAGTCGAATGGCCGGTCTGACCGGCATCATAAAGAGGCCCTGTGTCTCACTGCTGAAAGGAACTTTTTAGACTCGACTCGACAGGGCAGCGAAAGATTGGGAAATTATGCCCATTTGTTAAGCCAATTGTGCATGTTTCACAATCAGCCTCGCAGGTACTTTGGTGTACCATCTGGGTAAATCAACACGCAGGCTTAAACAAGAAGGAGATTCAAGACAGCCTCACCTGCAATAGAGGCCTAGCCTGCTTGTCACATATTAAACTGGAAATATTTGACCTGAGGAGACCTGAGATTTTTTCTTTCCCTATCCATGTATACCTAGGGCTGATTCAACTTGGGTCAAGAAAGCGTTCCTAACCAGGAACAGATTGCGAAGAGAGGAATTCGAAATAGCAAAAATCTCCATTGGGGAGTATGTTAACCTGCAACATTCCTCCCTTGCGGAACCCTATCTGTCCTGGATGTATACCACCTAGGACAGAGTTTTGCCAATCAGATTTAGTCTGGGTATTCTAAATTAGTACTTATGTTGCCCATTGGGCCAATTCAAAAGTATCAATGTGCTAATCTGTCCCTGCTACGAATCTTCTCCCCGAATTTTGCTACATGTTATTTTCATTTGCATCTACTACAGGGCTTACTCAAAAACGTTTTTAGTGCCACTAATCAGAGTTTGTGGCATCAGAAGATGCTCTGAGCCTCTGTCGTATTTGTAATCCTTGAAGTCCTCTACCCTCTGTTGTTCTCTCTGTTCCTTTTAAAAATGTGCACTTCGCAGGTGGAAACACATGGCATTTTAACTGACTGTAATTGGGTACTGTTGGTGCTTCATAAATGTTTTTATTTTGTGCATCTTATCATGTTTTTATATTTTTAATTAATGAGTGATCATGATTTGTATTGGTTTTAAGAGACACTTTGCATATATGTACTGTACATTTATGATTGTGGGCCTCTTCACAATGCCGGTCAGGCTGGCTTCCGTGGTCCTGTCGGAGGCAGTCTGACCTCTGCGGTCTCGTTGGAATTGGTCAGTCTGACTGCCGGATTACCATGCATGCATTGTGTACTCCCACCTCCCTCTGACAGACCACCAGCTCTGGCAGCTTTTCTCCAACTGGTAAGATGTTGGGCAAAAAAAAGCAGCAACCATAGAGCTGTACAGAGAGCTCCAATCGCCATCTGGATCACAATGTGCTTTTCAGAAAAGCCGACCGTGGCGGTCCGACTGACTGCCTCGACTCATCAGAAACAAAGGATTTGGAGTGCATACTCACCCAAATCAGCTTCTCCCTGACAGTCTCTGGTGTGGATGCCTTTCTCTAGGTCCCCCCTACACTGTGGCAGCTAAACCCCAAAGACTACGACCCAGTGGGTGCCGGAATGCAGATAAGTCAGTAGGTGGCATGTATCCCCATTGAATACTTGGCTGTGCACAGATTTCCACACTCCAGCAATGGGATACATGCAGCATGAGGCATATCGCCACATATGTCATGCATATGAGTACTATCACATGTTTCCTGTGAGTTAGTACACACTTGCAGTGACATATTTGGGGGTAAGTGCACCACCGTAGGTGAGACTGCCGCGGTAGCAGCAGTTCCATCGTTATATGGCAGGGAAACTTTCCCAGCCCCGGCCGTTGCAACCAGATCACAATTTGTGGCAGAGACATGGCCAGTCCAACCAGCATCATAATGAGGCCCTGTATCTCACTGCTGAAATAAAGTTTTTCGACTCGACAGGGCAGAGGGACAGGTTGGGCACCTATGCCCATCTGTCAAACAAATTGTACATGTTCACAATCAGTGGGAGTGCTCAAACGTTGTCAAGTGTTGGAGAGGCAGCAGGATAGAATAACAAGTACACTTTGCCGTGGCTTACAATTGGGTTCAATGAGATAGCATTTGTGTTACTTTTACCTTTTGTATGTTTTCATTGCTGGGAAAAGGTAACATATTGGGATTAATTTTGAAACCTGGGTAGTGCATCTTTCACACTATACATTAGTAGAACCGAGCAGGCACACTTTTTCTCACTAATTTGGTGTGAGGAAATGTGAGAGAATAGGGTAGTGCTATGGCATTAGAAAGCTGGTAGCAGAATAATGCCAGCAGAATGCCTCAGGGAACTAAATGTGTGCTGCTAATATCATGCAGTATGATGGAGGTCATCTGTTTCAGTCCTGGCAGGGCAGGCCCAGCCTTTTCAACTTTCATTAGGTCAGTAAGTGGAGTACCAGAAACTAGGTAATGTTTACATTGCTTGGAAATGTCAAACTGCAGCATAAAGCACTTTATACAACATTATTTTAAGTTATTATTAGAACCATCATTTATTCTCAATTACCAGCATACTTGTGAATGGTATATCCTTAATTAGCCCATTGCTTTCGTGCATTTATTCTGTTCAATTAACTTCAGTAGACTTGCTAGTCACATGTGGTATTATGTTATTAGGAAGTAGTGTTCACGGATCCGTCATGTCAGTCAGGGCCACGCTCCACGCAGTTGATGAGTGTTCATGTGTGTGCATTAATGTTTTCTTTTCATTTTGCTCTCCTCACTTATTTTCTTGCAGTCATTTGCCGCTAAAGAAGTTTTGATAGTTAAGTGCAGGCGCCACTTTTCTTTAAAAATAACTATGAGAAAGATGTTTTGCTGTTGCTGCCAAGCTTGTGAGTGGCATGCTTGTATTTTTTGTACAGCACTGCAAGTAACCAAGGTAGATTCAGGGAGCTTTTGATTTGGGTACACGATTAGAAGTGAGTCTACATGTATAGTGCAACAGTAATCCTGAATCAAAATCTGTCAACAATGGGAACTGGATGCTAAAGCCTTAGAGGGTGACCCTGTTGTGAGGCAGGATGGGCATCTAACCAGCCCATATCAGATGCAAGTGAAAGCATCAGAAGGGGTTAAGCATTTGCTCATTTAAATAGTTACGTTTTCAGATTTTTTTTAATCTGCTGAAGTGAGGTTCAAGATGTATGTGCTTTGTGAGACAGTACCTTACTGGTATCCATATTTGTATTTCGTATCCGTATTTGTAAAGCGCATACTTCCTTTACGAGTCTCAAGGCGCTGGGGGCAGTTGTGGAAATTTAGTGAGCTATTGTCCAGAGTCACATGGAGCTGAACTGAGCTGCCACCGGAGCCAGGGATCGAACCGTGAGCCCTGTGCTTCGAAGTCAGCTGCCCTGGCCTCTGCTCCACTCTTCTCCACTAGTGGTGATCCTTCCATCTGAAAAGACCTAACTCCAAACATCTTGCATTGATGGGATAGAACTGAGAGAAGTTTGTGGTTGACGGATCGTAGGCTTCCTGGTCCGGAGATCAGAGAGGGACAGTTTAGACTAGCAGAATGTTGACCGACCATGCAATGCTTTGCTAATAAAATATAGTTATTTGAAGTTAGTTTGTTTGTTCACTAAGAGATTATGGAAGGAATCTAGTGTGGGTGAGATGCAATTCATAGTGATTCGGGACAAAAAGGGGACAGGCATTGTGATTCTGAACCCATTGGAGTTAGATATTGATTTATTATGGCAGCCATGGGAAAGACTGTACAATGGTCGATGCAGGAAATCACCACTGTGAATATGGTAGTGATGTCCTGGGTTACATGAAGGGCAGGAAACAGGAAAGAGACCTTGAATTAGGTGCAAATGGTGGAAGGCAGCTGTAGTCATAGCATTTATAAAATGAATGAAAGAAAGACTGCTGTCAAACAGTGCACTTAGGTTGCAGACTTGTTCACTTGCTGGAGGTAGGTGTACATGATCTCAGGGCAGGGGAAAGGAAGATGGGTCAGAGGGATTGGTTTTAGGATATATCGATTTTCTCACCATTCAGGCACAGATTGTTTTTCTGCATCCTAGGATGAAGCACAGAAAAGTAGTGACAGACTTTCAATGAGCTGCAAGAGTTGTCATCAATTTGTTTATAGCTGTGCATCATTCTGTGTTTAGGAGTCAGGGTCCTAATGAGAAGGATCCTGCAAATGTTGAACAAAATTGGTGATAGAGCTGAGGCTGTTGGGACTCCTCAGGGATAGCAGCAGATCTGGAGAGGAATGGGCTCAATTTGATCTGTTTTTGAGTGCAGTTTAGGAGGAAGGAGGTAGCTGAGATATTCAAGCCGTTGAGGACTGCATGATTGTTAATGTAATGTAATGTAATATGTACTTAAATAGCGCTCTGTCACCCTATGGGTATCCTGGCACTGAGAGAGTTACCTTGGTGTTAACTACATACCAGTCATGCAATAATATATACTAGGCAGAGGAGGATGAGATAGGTCTGCATGTTACTCCTCTTTCGGGAACAGCCAAGTTTTCAGCTTTTTCCTGAAATGCATGAGATTGTCAGACTGTCTGATATCCATTGGAAGGTTGTTCCATAACCGGAAGGCCACCGTCCTGAAGGCTCTCCCACCTGTTCTAGATCTTTTGAATTTTGTGGTATTTACTAGATAGGCTGAGGAGGAACGGAGATTACTCGCGGGCAAGTGCCACGAGAATTTTCTCTGTAATGGTTTAGGTCCCAATTCATGAACAGCTTTGAAGACAATGCAGAGAGACTTAAATTGTATTCTTTGCTGCATAGGCAGCCAATGTAAGTCTGTCAGTGTCAAAGTTGTAGAAGACCGGTGTAATGGCACTGAGCACAGCTAAGAGGTCCAGAAGGAGTAAGGCAAGGGTCATGCCTTGACAAAGCGAGTTGAGAAGTGCTTCCCTAACATTTAGAAACCTAGATTCTGTGGAACTCTGAGATATAAAGCCTGATTTAAAATCGATGAAGAGGCTATTAACTTGTAGCCGGTGTCCTTCTTGCATGCACTAACAAAAGGTGCATTCAATGATGCATAATACAGGCTGCTTGATATATTTACTATGGGTATTGTAAGACATCACTTTGCAAGTATGCTGAGCACCTTAATTAAAGCACATTAAATGTGCAATGTAAGCTTTTATAAATAGTATAGCAACTGGCATGACCACAATTCACAAGAAACAGGACACATTCAAAATCTCAGAGAAGATGACAAGGATAACTAATGCATTGAATTTAGTATGGCCTTTCATAATTTGTATGGGCTGAGCATCTCCTACAGAAGGATGTTAAATCCAGACCCAATGGCTGTACCAATGCTTGTTTAGTGAATTATTCGGGAGAATTTACAAATAGGGCCACGATTCTTCTTAGCTGTTAGGACGAGTATTAGTCACACTTGGGAGTGATTCCATTTTTCACACCTAACAGTAACAATTACATTATTCATACTAACACGTGGATTTCTGTGGCAAAATGTACTGTACACTGGCTATAGAACGTTCATATGTCCCGTGTTTTCAGAATCAGGAATACTACCCTCCATCACTTCAGATTTTTCAAGAGGGGGAGAATGAAGTTTCTTATTGCATCATCTTTTTCCCGACCTCTCTTGCATGCAACAGAGTGCACCACAAGGTACACTTTACAGATGAATTAATCAGATCTCGATCTTAAGTTAATATATTTTTCCTATTGACTTCTGTTTTTGATCTTGATCTTCTCTACAAATACGAGGCCTTAAATAATTGAAAAATAAAGTAAATGTTCTGTCTCAGCCTGATTGTTTTGCGCAAGGAGAGTAATTATCTCTTGTTATATGCATCCATAACTGTCGCTAACAGGTGTTTGAACATAATGCTCATGAGATGTAACAACTGAGGGGCTTATTTATGAGCACCTTTTGTGTAATTTTTTCCCATATTAAAAGTGATGCACCAGAGGTGCTAAGGGCTTGTAAATAGGTCCCTGAGTTCACTAGAATTTCAACGCTATATATTCTTTTTAAGGGTTTTGACTCTACCCCAGAGAACTCAAGCCCAGGGTCTGTATCACGATACCATTTTCGGAGTTACGCCATCAGAGAAGGCATCTATGTATTTCTTTTTGGAGTCTTGAGTGTATACATTTATCTTGAAGTATCTCAGAGTTAATGCATGTTTTTCTGACAGCGGATCTCGGAAAGACACAGAGGCAATTAGTGCCCATAGTGTCCAACCTCTGCTGTCAGCTAAGCATTCATTAACTCTAAGGTATTTCGAGATAATGTATACCCTAAAGAAGCCAATGAAGCTCACAGACTCGTTCAGAGCTATCGCAGTGCAGAAAACAGCATCATGCTACAGCCCCTGGTCCTTCACCACTCACTTTCCCTTACAGGACGCTGCATGCATTTTCCACTGAGGTGCAATTCTCTGACTCATGAGTAAGAATTTCACCAATATTGAACCGAGATGGATTTCCCTTTAACAAGCAAGAGACAAAGATTTTAAGTAGGGATACAGAAAGACTGTGTCTTAATAAAAACAGTAATTATCAAGTTCAGGAATCATTAACGCATTGGGATGAGGTCCTCATTTAACAAAACAAATGACCCAGCGTCACAAGACATTTTGCTGTGTCAAACTGTCATTTTAAAAGCACAGGGATGCATTGTATTAGCAACAATACAACGCATCCGTATCCCTGCGCTGGCATGATGTAGCAGAAATCGCATTTTATTTATAGGGTGGCATTATAATCACAAGTGTAGAGCGCACCTGCATATAATCCTTTGTTGTATTAAAGTGAAGTGTTAGAATTTTGAAAAACAATAACATGAAGCGTGATGTGTTTAGGCTAAAAAGTGGCAACATATGGAATTAAGAGGTAAAACGTAAATGTAACTTGCAGAAAATATGGACTTGAAGAGCTCGTGTTGCGGCATTAACATCCATTTATGTGTTAAAATCATTATTAATTGTGTCATTTTATACGCAGGTAATGTATTAATTGAATGTGCCTTATTTCCTATGCAATTTTGTAAAGCTCATATGCCACTTCTTCTTATTTTAGCTGAATCTTGTAGGCCTGAAATTGATTTCCCTGGAAGCTCTCGCTATAGAATTAGAAATCAAGGTCAGCATGTTGCAAATTAGGAACATCATTATCCCGTGGAAAACTACCTTTGAGATTGTGTTCAGAGCGGATGGCGTGACCTGCAAAGACACTTGGGAAAAATACCTTTAATAATGTGATGTTAGAGTAGGGAAAGTGCCCCACTTCCGCTCTGTCTTCGGAGAGAGCTCGGTATCTTTATGCTACGTGACCCATTATTGTGGAGAGACTTCTTAGGGAGACTCCACAGACTGTTCAACACAAATGGAGCCGCTCCCAGGAAAGTGACCGAAGGTGCTCAGAAGTAAGTTGTGAGTGTGGACATCTCACAAAAAGTGAAGGACTAGCCTCACACACCACCTGGCGTCATGTTTCATCATCGGCAGTCCTCGCCCTCTAAAAACTCGGTTTGATAGAGGGCAGGCATACACCTGACGACAGGGATGCACTTCTAAACAAAGTGGGGGCCCGTGAGGAGGGAGTAAAGTTTAAAAACCATTACAGTCATCAAATTCATTTTAATAAGGTAGGCGGCTGTATAGTGTTAAAAAAGTGGACGGTGATGTGGGTAAATTTGTTGTCCCCTTTCCGTAGTGAATAGGGTCAACATGTTTCTGCCTGGTGTCCCTAAGGGGTACATGGCATTCATCAGGACCTATATCAAGTGGGCTCTGTTCTTACCAACTTCGTGGTGAGAAGGTTCCACTGGGTGGGGTGACCTTTGTCAGTCTCCACTTCAGAGGGCTCACAATCAGCATGTAAGAAAAAGGAAATGTACAAGAGAACCATAAACAGTATGCTCAGTCACTTAAATAACCTCATTCAGGACCACAATCACAAGAATGAGTATGCGTGGTTATATATGTGTGACAAGTGACAGTCATTTGTGCACACACGATAAAATGAGAGATGTAATCTCTCATACTTTACCCAAGAGCCTCAACCTACGTGCTCCATGGGAGGAGGCATGGAGGAAGGTCCCTTTAGTCAGACTCTGAAGGGCTAAAAAGCAAACAACAAAAGTAGCCATGGTAAGCATATACATCAAATATACATGTACAAGGTCTGCTTTTTGTAGCATGCGCAACTGCACTCACATTCCATGCACACCCTTACTGCATCAAGGTACGCCTTCCGCCGTAGCACCTAACTGTGTCCATCTCTCCTCCCCGACGATAACTGAACTGGGAGATGCAGGTTTAAATAGTGCTCTTAATTGAATAAGTGGCGGAAAACCGCTGTGATTGTTGTTAATTGCCTCCATGGTCATGGCATCCGGTGTCCTTATGAGCGCCAGGACGAGGATATGCCTGTTTTGCTATTAACGAGTTGTTCACCCGCCAAGATCCTGTGTCTGAGTGAACATGAACCACTGAGCAGGCAGGTGCTTGATTATGGGCGCGGTCAGAGGCGGAGTCAGGAGCGGGCTCCCGTAATGGGTGTTGTTCGTGATCTTCGCGTAAGGTCTGTGAATGAGGGTCAGGCTTGCCTGATCCTCGCATCTGTGAATGGTTTGAGGAAACGGGGACAAGCAGGGGTGCCCCATAGTTGAAAATTAAAAAAGGGAATTAAAAAGGACATTAAAAAAAGGAAGAGTTTCAAAGTGCCAGTGTGCACTTGAACATTGAGCTCGATTGCCCGAGCGGATCAATCGTAAGGCAAGCTGATTTTTTAACACACAGTAGTAATGTAATATTAAAATCTACTAATGTTATGGGGCCAACAGGTGGGTGCCAGAAAGCCCGTGGACCAAGCTACTCCCAATGATAGTGATTAAATGTATGCCCCTCTCTTGTGATATATTAATTGGCTGAGATGCTTTTGAAAGTAGCATTGGCTGCAGCTACACTAGTGGGACAGTAATACCACCAGAATGGAGGCGTAGGGTTGGTGTTTAAAGTGCCTATTTGGGAGGCAGATAAATTGATATTAGAGATTAATTTTGGGGGAGCAAAAAGAGTGGAAGCAGTTTTGAGCAGCTCCACTCTCGTGTATAAACGTTGCTGGCTCAGCGATCCCAACGGAGAAGCTCTACCCCTAAGAAACCACGGAATGGCCCAATTTGTTTATGCAGACATTGTATTGATTGTTGGGGGTTCATTGATCCTCACGGAGGAAGGCGGAGGATGGGAGTACTGAAGTGCCTGGGGAGTTCTTATCGTTCCATCTGTAGCCACGGAATTTCGTCATTCAAACCAGTCTCACATGAGCGGAGGCGGTATACCCATCGTTGTTCTCTAATATAAAGATTCTTAGTCACATCCATTTTCTGCTTCTTCATCACTTCCAGGACCACCCATTGTAATTTGCTGTCTTTATAGTTTTGCTCCAAGAAATGTTTTGTTAGTTTGGTATTTGATTTTTTACAGTGGATAGTGCTCCGGTGCTCATTAATACGGGTCTTAACTTACCTAGTGGTCATTCCCACGTACATAAGATCACATGGGAATTTAAGGAGATATACTACATTCTCAGTATTGCAATTGCTGAAATCCTTCAGCTTCCATGGGTTATTCATACCTATGTTTACTTCCTTGGTAGTGCACGAGTGGGCAGGCCACACAACTACCACATGGGACATGTCCTATGGGTCTCTGATGGTTCCAGAGTGTAGTTTGTTCTACTCCTTCTTTGACCTGTGTTTTTGCATGAACCAAGTCATCTCGTAGGCTTCTGCTCCTTTTAAACACGAAAAGTGGAGGTGTCCATTGTTTCTGTGCAATGTTTAAGATGTGCCATTTCTTCCGTATGAAACTCTGGACTTTATTTGATACCGGAGTGTATGTGGTTACACATACCACTCTCTCCGTTTTCTCCTTGGATGTAGTTTCTAACAGGGCATCCCAATGGTAGTGTCGATCCAGTAGTTTCCTCTCAAGTTGTTCTGCTTGTTCATTGAATGTTTCTATACTAGAACAGTTTCTCCGTACTCAGAGGAATTGACCAACTGGAAGGTTTTGCCCAGGGCCCTTGGGTGTTAGCTCTCGTATAGAAGTAAGCTGTTCTTATCAGTTGGTTTGTTATGTACTTTAGTACAAATGCCTTCTGATGTCATTGTAATGTCAAGATTCAGGAAGATAGTGTGGTTTTTACTGATAGAATGTGTGAATCTGAAGTGCTCATCCTTGGTATTTATTTACACATTGGACAAATGCTGTTGCTTCCTCTGGGCTCCCATGCCATACAATGAACATGTCATCTATATAACGTGTCCAGGTTTTTAGTTGCGCCGCAAAGGGGTTATTCTCTCTGAAGATATGGTCCTCCTTAAACTGGTGTACATAAAGGCACGCCATACAGGGGGCAAAGGTGCTGCCCATGGACGTGCCCTTGATCTGATGATATATGGCCCTTTCGAATTCGAAATAGTTTTCAGTCAGTGCCACCTCTGCTCATTCCATAATGAAATGTCTTGAGGTAATAAACTCCCAATCAATGTTCAAAAGGATATGTTCCACAACAGCCAGAGTGCGTCTCTGTGAAATGCTGGTGTATAGCGCCTCTATATCCATTGTTATGAAGAGGTCTTCAGTGATGTTAATCTCCAGCTCTCGTAGATGACATAGTACATCTTTTGTGTCCTTTAGGTATGAAGGCGACCTCGATACAATTGGTCTAAGGAACCAATCGCAAAATTGCGAAAGAGGTTCCAAAATTGATCTGATGCCCGAAACAATTGGTCTTCCTGGTGGAGGCATCTTGTCCTTATGGATTTTTGGTAGGGTGTAAAACCTCGGTGTCCGGGGGCTGTGGTTGGTAAGAAATGTTGCCTCATGTCTAGTGATCCAGTTGTTAGTCGGTCCTTTATCAATCATGCTTTTTATCTTATTCATGAGATGGGCAGTGGGGTCACTCCGATATACCTCATAGCTGGTTGTGTCAGAAAGTAATCGTTTGCACTCTTCTTGGTACATCGTCTGGTTCATGAGGACGATGGCCCCGCCTTTATCTGGCCGTTTGATGACCAGATTCGTGTTGGTTTTAAGTTTCTGAAGTGCCATTCTTTCACCTCTCGTCAGGTTCTGAAACCATTTAGGGTTGTGGAAGTCAATCTCAACTTCTTTTAGTACTGCCTGCTTGAATGCTTGTATGTGGCACGGGACGCTCTGGGTCGGTGGCGAGTAGGTGGATTTCTTCCTAAGGCCCGTGTTAGTATTTTTGTCTTGTTCATTTCGGACATTCCCAAAGAAGTCCCTGAGATAAGTTTTCTAAAGAACTGTGCTAGTTCTACATTTAGGGTAAAAAGGATCATTGGTAGGCGTGGGGACAAAACCAAGTCCTTAAAAGAGGACAGACTCCTCATCCTTAGAGATTGAGTAATCACTGAGGTTTACAATGTTGTTTATTCTCTACTCATTGTTGGGCCATTCCCCCTCCCTTTGCTCCAGATTACTGCACCCACCGTGTTGGAGCTTTGGTCCTCCCATTGCACTCTGGTATTTCGTCTTTGTTTTTGTCTTCCTCTTCCTCTGCCCCTGCCTCTGAATAAAAAAGGCTGTGGGCTCTGTGGTAATCTGAATCCTGGTGGATAATATGGTTGTTGCCAAAATCCGAAGGGGTGCATTAGTGGGGCGAACATTGGTTGTTGGGGATTCTGATGTTGGCTCATATATTGGCTTCCTGTGCTCTCATCACTGCTGCTGTCGCTGGAACTTTCTTCCCCCGAGCTGAAGGTCTAATTTTGCGGGGTGAGCCTGAATCGCTGTTATTTTCTAGTCGTCTGAGGTAGCTGTGGTTTTTCGTAATACTCATCCGTGGTATACGGGTAAACTGTCTCACGACTGAACTTCTGTACATCTTTCTGAAGGTTCATGATTTTTTACAGTCAGGTATTCCTTATATTCAGACCGATCATTATTAATTTCTTCTAGCTTTTCTTGAAGACTGTGACGTGCACAGTTGTTTTTAGCTGACTCTCACTTTGTTGAATCTCTACCAAGAGGGCATTGGCTAGTTGTCTAGCCGTATTAATGATCAGTACTAACCAGTCTTTAGTGCATTTCCAGGCAATGCTCAACCAGTTAATGCGAAACTCATTGTTATTGAGAAAGAGTCTTGGTTCATTTGTAACAATGAGACCCCTAGGAGTGGTACTTTTCCTAAGGTATTCGGTCATGAAGGCCCCATGTAGGGCCGTGCGGATTTGTTCTTTCTTTTTGGCCGAGAGTGTCTCCCATTCATCTGAGTTTTTGATTGTTTCTGCTACAACCGTTTCAGCTAGTAGTGATGGGGCTCTTAGGATCTCCGCATATGTTCCTCATAGAACGTAAGTTCGGTATCCATGTCTGACTCAGGGAATAGGTAAGGTAAACGTATTAGAAGCTAAAAATGTTAGAGTGTCCTTATTAGGGCACTTATTTTGAGGGCCGGTACTCAGTGGCCGGTACTCATACCATACTTGGTTGTTAATGCCCTTAACTGTGTTCCCACAGCCATCAGATGTACAAAATATAAACCACACTAACCCCAGCGGTTAACCGGAGGAGGGAACTAGAGGCACAGGGCGCTAGGAGCAGGCCAGCCTCCAGCACAAAATGTTCAACACAAATGGGGTCGCTCCCAAGAAAATGACTGAAGGTGCTCAGAAGTAAGTTGTGAGTGTGGACATCTTACAAAATGTGAAGGACTGGCCTCACACACCACCTGGTGTCATGCTTCATCATCGGCAGTCCTCACCCTCTAAAAACTCGGTTGCACAGGGATGCACTTCTAAAATAAGTGGGGGCCGTGAGGAGTGAGTGAAGTTTAAAAACCATTACAGTCGTCAAGTTAATTTTAACAAGATAGGCGGCTGTATGGTATTAAAAAAGTGGACGGTGACTTGGGGAAATGTACTGTCCCCTCACCATAGTGAATAGGGTCAACATGTTTCTGCCTTGTGTCCCTAAGGGGTACATGGCATTCATCGGGACCTATATCCAGCGGGCTCCGTTCTTACCAACTTCGTGGTGAGAAGGTTAAACTGGGTGGGATGACCTTTGTCACTCTACACTTCAGAGGGCTCACAATCAGCCTGTAAGAAGAAGGAAAAGTACAAGAGAACCATAAACAGTAGGCTTGGTCACTTAATTAACCTCATTCAGGACCACAATCACAAGAATTAGCATGCATGGCTATATGTGTGTGACAATGTATGGTGTTTAAACTTCACTCACTCCTCACGGGCCCCCACTTAGTTTAGAAGTGCATCCCTGTCGTCAGGTGTATGCTCGCCCTCTATCAAACCGAGTTTATAGAGGGCGAGGACTGCCGATGATGAAGCATGACGCCAGGTGGTGTGTGCAGCCAGTCATTCACCTTTTGTGAGATGTCCACACTCACAACTTACTTCTGAGCACCTTCGTCACTTTCTGGGAGCAGACCCATTTGTGTTGAACATTTTGTGTTGGAGGCTGGCCTGCTCCTAGCGCCCTGCGCCTCTAGTTCCCTCCTCCGGTTAACCGCTGAAGTGTGGTTTATAGACTCCACAGACTGACACCTTTTATTTCTTGTCCCAGAAGATGCTTACGTAGGGATATCATTGTAGTGTTAGAGTAGGGATAGATTAATGCTTTATATTCATCAAACCTTGATGCAGGGAAACTTGGACTCATGCTTTCTGATCCTCTGCATCCTGTTTCTTGAATGTATTGTTTTGTTTATGCTGTACTGCTTAAACTTGATACAAAGGTTTGTCCTTATGCTAATTCCGATGTATTTCTACACTCTCATTTTGAGGTGTCTCTGTGTCCAGCTGTTTGTGGCTTTGTAATAAATTAACTAACCTTACGTAGTTGTCTGTTGTTACTATATGTCAAGAGAATTCCCTGTTAAATTCACTAGATATAACAACAACATTTCTCCCCTCTATGCTTACATGTTGCAAAAACATCCATCGAATTGTGATTCTAGAATAGGTCCAGAGTTTATGGGCTCAGTCCTTTCAGAGTTATTGGTCGTGCAGTCCACTTTAAGCAGTCTGGGGAAGGTTTGTTGCATTTTGGCAGTTTTGGTAGAGAAAAAGCATGTTTCAATTTTCCTATTCTAAGTGTAACGTAATTTAAATAGATTAATCAAGCACACTTCTGCCTAAAAGACGTCCTGGCGAATTCTATACCCAGCAATGAAATGGTTTTGAGTAGCCAGAATCTCTTCTTCAAGGAGCTATGTCTGTAAGGACTTATGGCTTCCTCTGGCCTTTAGGGCTATACATAAACAAGCACCTGACTACTTGATAATGAGGCTTCACAAAAGCAGACACATTACCTGACTCCTCAAATCAGGGGCTAGCTTTCCCAATGCGCGCATGTGTGTGGGTGTGCGTGCATGTGTGTGTGTGTGCTTAAAAAATAAACTTATTTTAAGTTCAATGTCTTCTTTATTTCCAGGGAGTCAAGGATTTATTGTTCTCCAAAAATTACTTCAATGTTTGTGGCCACTCGCAATAGAAGGTAATTCTGTTTTAGAATGGCAAAATCAATCCATGCTAACATTACAGCTAGCTTTGTTGGCAATATGTGGTGGGTGTATAGGAAAGCAAGTGATTAGAAATGCATACACTTTATCTTGTGTCCCCTTTATTTTAAAGTGCTATATTTCAATGTGTTTCATGATTCTACCACTCTGGTTTTGAGGTTGCGAGGTACTTAAACAAGTTTAACAAGAGTGGAAAGGCGATCAAGACAACTGAGTAGTCCTCTTTGTGAGACTGAGATATCAGAGACTATTTGGTTCCCCAGCAGAGCCATCAAACCTGAGTGCCTATTGGAAGAATGAGTCCTGCTATAGCTGCTGCGTAAAACAACATATATTCATTCCATCCACCATCATGATGTGTCAGCCACACAGTGTGGAATGTATGTATGTCTCCTTTAATTCCACCACCACTGTTTGCAGCTTCATTGGATACAGAAGGTAATGCATGGGCCATGGATGGGATTCTTTTGAAGTAAGCTGAGCAGCAGCATAATTACCATTGTGCATAGAGCATGTAATTGGGAACATATCTTTCTACTTCTCCGTCTGACTCTGTATTCTGAAAAAATACTTTTGTTTTTTTAAACTGATATTACAGGCCCCTTTCACTTTAAAACACAGATTTTCACTGGAGTGTTGTTTCTTCCTTGGGTGGCCAACCAGATGCAAAGTGTCACTAGTTTTGTCTTTTTTTCAAAGCAACAGTGCTGCTTAGCAGAGGGAGCAGTGGTGCCTGGGAAGGAGACCGCACAAAGGTCAGGAGTACACCAGCATGCAGTGGACAGTGTGGGACTTTGAAGATTTTTCTCAGAGGATGTGGGCTTGGAGAAGAGGATGGGGATGGGGACTACCATCACATGACTACTAGAGAAAGACAGAACTGGCTGAGTCAATATTGGTGAACACTTCAAAACTTGTGAGGTAACTGAAGTGACTGGTATCGAGAACTGTATAAATCATAATGCATCCGGGAGGCTATCTGTGCCTGTATGCCAGGCAGAGTGCCCTGCTCCCCACTGTGACAGGCTCCTCCTTGGCGTTACTGGATGACGAGCCCCTGCAGATGAACTTGCACTTTAGGAATTCACGTTACCGGAATAGCTGCTTTTCCAATGACTCACATTCTTATGTGGTACTCACCTTTGATGAAGAAACATGTGTCCAGAGAGACACAGCACCGGCAAAGCCTGCAATGGGGAACACCTCAAAACTAGCGAGTTACAGAAAGTGACTCTAATATTCACTGCATTCACCTTAATGCATCTCGGAGAAAATGTGTGTTGGTATGCCAGGCAGGGAGCTCCCTTTTTTCCCTTTCACACCTGACATAACCGAACTTGCGAGCTATGAAAATAGTTCTTAGAAGTAGACAAACGTCAGTATTGAGCGCTAAATTGCAAATTGTGCATTCTCTGCCTTCAGTAATCGGAAGCACTCTAGAAGTCGCCATGTATTTTTGTAATAACCACACATGGTAATCTGATTAAACACAGACTCATGCCGACTGTAAACAATAACTGTTTTCTTACATCACCACTTTGTGTGATTTATTGATCAGATTGCTGTGAGTTGCGATTAAACATATTTTACTGTGTTCATCTTTTGAAGAGGTCAAACCCGAACATTACAATCTTACGATTTTCTAGTCCCCAGACCACAGGACGACCATGTCGTTCCTAATTAAGCACAACTGAATATATCACAGGGGCCTCTCGACCAGCCAAGCCTCCACTGCCTCTCTGGGGTATTAATGAATCCTCGCTGGCGCTTTCTCTCTCATTGTGAGGGAAGGTTTCTACCTTGTTCTGCAAAAGTATCTACGCAGCTGCACTGTACCATTAACACAGGCTGATTACTGTACCCCAGGACGGACACAGCTGTCAGAAGCCCTAAGCACAATGAAATACAAGCATTTGCAATGCAATAGGTCTCGCATTTACGAGAGTTTGAGCTATTGGCATTGTAAATGACAATAGCTTAAATTCTCGCAAATGCGAGACCAATTGCATTGCAAATCTTTTTTGTTGTTTACAAGCGCCCCATGCCAATTTTTTATATTAATAGAGGCCATGCCCCCTTCTTTAGACGAACTGCGTCTAAAGAAATTGGCGTGCCCACTGTTGCAGTCAGCGCTCTAGCGGTTAGCGCTAGAGCGCGTAAGTTACGTGCGTTGTGCGTACGCCACAACGGTGGCGTGCGCGAGTATAAAATAAAGGGGGCGCGCCTTCTACGGCAGTCGCGCCAACAGTAACTCCATGTGTGGCCTCTGGTTATTATCGCGCCGGCGATTTGTGTAATTATTCCGCACAGCGCGCGGCGCAACAATGGCGACGAGGGCGGTCTGAACCACCGCGTATCCAGCTCTGCAGCTGCATGTCAGACCCGCTCGCGGCAGTCCCGGGACCTGCGACCTGGCGGCCCTCCGGCCTGTATCCTGTCCGTTTCGTCGATTCCTGATGCTGGTGCCTCCACAGGCCTCCCTACTCGACGGTGAGCCCATGTGTGCACCAATCACGTCGCCCAGCAGCAGCGGATATAAATACCCGCTTGGTCTGCCCATCTCCTGCCTCACATCGACGCCCTCAAGCTTGGCCCTTGATGCTTGGACTCCTGCTCTAAGTTCTGCCTCCCCTGAGTGTGCCTCCACGTGCTCCCCTGAGCTACACCCTGCTATATACTTTCACGACTCTCTGCGCCAGCCGCCTAGCGCCACATCTCCTTCCTAGGGTCATGGGTGACGACGCCCGTCCTGCACCAGCCGTCCCTTTTCACCTGCCAACTGGCGTCATGCCGCCGTTCAGCGAAACTGCTGACCCCGCCACAGCCGCCCCACGCTGGCAGACATGGATTGGCCGGCTCAACAATTACTTTACGGGGTCCAGAGAGACTGATGGCACTGTGAAACGGTCACTACTACTTCACTATGCAGGTGAGGAAGTTTACACGCTCTTCAAGCACCTCCCTAACACGGGGAATGCGGACAACTACGACGCGGCTGTTGCAGCACTCAACGCACATTTTGACCCCCAAATGAATCCAGATTTCGAACACTTTAAACTGCGACAAGCAAGGCAGAAGGAGGGGGAGTCGGTGGATGCTTTCCACGCCCGACTGAGTGTGCTAGCTGACACGCACCTCGCAGGGGACAGAGCAAAAGAGGAGATCAGAGCGCAACTAATATGCGGCATCCGAAGTAAGAAACTGCGGAGCCTCATCCTCCGCCAACCGAACATCCCGTCGGCCGATATCCTGGTGCTCGCACGGTCCCATGATCTGTCCGACGCCCGCGCAGAAGAGATGGAGCAAGCAATCACGCGGAGCTCGGGATCAGGTGTGCCCGTCAAGGTGGAACGAGTCGACGCAGCAAAGACTCACAAGAGGACACACCGACAGACAGCCAGGAGATCGTCCCAAGCCCAGTGTGGGTACTGCGGATATGAGGAACATCCAGGGAAAACCTGCCCGGCGAGGGGGAAAACGTGCACACACTGCGGCACACCAAACCACTTTGCCTCTGTCTGCAGGAAGCGCTCCACGAGGACCGACCACAGAGGGAAGAGGCCGGCAAGAACCATGGTGAGGCAACTGTCTCAGCTGTCCCTGTCATCCCACGCTGATGCGGGACGCAGGCCAACGCAAGCTTTGCGTGAAGACGACTCCGACTCTGACGATGAAGGGGAGACATACCTAGTCTCATTTACCAAAGCCCTCAAAAGCACAAGAAGACCACAACCTCGGTGTGACATCATGGTCGCAGGGTCAAGAGTGGACGCCGTGATCGACACTGGCGCATCAGTCACCGTCATGGGAGTGCAGCAGTACAACCGCCTCAGGCCGAAACCCGAACTCAAGACGTCGAAGGCCCGAATTTCCGCCTACGGGAGTGAAGTGCCCTTACCTCTCGTGGGAAAGATGAAGGTACCAGTGAGCACGGGAGAAGCAGAAGTAACAATCGACATACACATCATCAATCAAGAGGTAGACACGCTCCTAAGCGGCCACGCGACCGAGGACCTAGGGCTACTGGCGTTTCTCCGGAAAGTACAAGACACCTAAACGGCCAACCTACTGGACCAGTTCCCAGAGCTGTTCACCGGTCTGGGGAACATCAAGTGCCCACTAGTCAAGCTCCACATTGATCGCGCCGTTGCGCCCACGGCGCTCAAACACAGACAAATTCCTTTCCACCTACGCCCACTAGTGGAAGAAGAACTTAAGAAATTGGAAGAACAAGGGGTCATAGAAACGGTCACCGGGCCTACCCCCTGGGTGTCCCCCATGGTAATCGCCGAGAAGCCCCGTCAACCAGGCAAAATCCGGGTGTGCATTGACATGAGGCTGCCCAACAAAGCCATCAAGAGGGAAAGGCACATCACGCCTACCATGGATGACATCATTGCCGATCTCAACGGAGCCCGTTGGTTTTCGAAGTTGGACTTAAACGCGGGCTATCACCAGTTGACACTAGCCAAGGAGAGTAGATACATCACAACTTTCAGCACGCATCTAGGGTTACGAAGATATCGACGGCTCAACTTCGGGATCTCGTCTGCGGCAGAGATCTTCCAGAACACCATTCGTGACATCTTACAAGGCCTGCCCGGAGTCATGAATGTAAGTGATGATATACTGATCCACTCCACAACAGTAGACGAGCACTACCGGCGAGTCCGAGCCACGCTGACACGACTCAAAGAGTATGGAGTCACACTCCACAAGGACAAATGCCAGCTCTTCCAGCAACGTATCGAGTTCTTCGGCTACACATTCACTAACAACGGCATCCAAGTAGACCCGAGGAAGTCCCAGTCCATCAAGAACGCCCCCGCACCGGCCTCCGCCTCAGAGGTTCGCAGCTTTTTGGGAATGGCTACGTACTGCGGACGGTTCATCCCGAACCTGGCAACGATTGCCGAACCGCTCAGACACCTCACAAAGAACGACGTCCCGTGGCAGTGGGGACCGCGCGAAGACCAAGCATTTCAAGCCATCAAAACTGCGCTCCTCGACCAGACCACACTAGTCTATTTCGACCCATCCAAGAAGACCGAGCTGCTAGTCGATGCCAGCCCGGTGGGGCTCGGAGCAGTGCTCACCCAGGAACAAGAGCCGGGGCAATGGGCGACGCTGGCGTACGCGAGCAAAGCGCTCACGGCAACCGAGCAGAGGTATTCCCAGATCGAGAGGGAAGCACTGGCCATAAGGTGGGGCTGTCGACACTTCCACCTGTACGTCTGTGGGCACCCGTTCACAGTCGTGACGGACCACCAGCCGCTAGTGCCCCTTTTCAAGGGGACAGCACCGCATCCACCTCCGTGAATCGAGCGATGGGCCATCGGACTGCAACAATATCAGATGGACATCACCTATCGGCCGGGTGCTAAGAACCCAGCCGACTTCCTGTCTAGGCACCCGGACAAAGAAGAGCACAGCCCCACAGGAAAGGAAGAGGAAGATGATGCCGAAGCGCACCTCGACCTCCTGGCCGCTTTGACCTGCCCCCAAGTGCTGACGCTCCAGGAAATCATGCAGGCAGCGGAACAAGACACAGTAATAGCAAGGACCCGGGAGGCTCTCCAACAAGGGTCGTGGACCAATTTCATACAATCAGCCAACACGTGGACGGAGGACGAAAGGAAAGACCTGCAACAAATCTGGCGGGTACGGAACGAGCTCAGCGCGACTAGAGAAGGAATCGTTTTGAGAGGGGCCAGGATCGTCATACCAACAGCGTTACGCCACCAAGCCACGATCCTCGCCCACAAGGGGCATCAGGGAACCGAGAAAATGAAGGCCCGGATGAGAGAGAAAGTATGGTTCCCAGGAATGGATAACTTAGTGGAAGACATAGTGAGGAACTGCCCAGCGTGTCAGATGACGAGCGGACCTGAACCTCCAGCCCCCATCGTGACTGAGGAGCCAGGGAGACACCCCTGGGACAAAGTCAGTGTAGACTTTGGGAGTCTCCCAGATGGGAGAGTGACATTAGTATTTCTCGACAGCTTCTCCAAATATCCTCTGGTAGAAGCGCTACCATACACGGCATTCACGTTCGTAGAGCCAGCACTAGAGAAAATGTTCAGTATGTTTGGGCGTCCCTCAGAGCTAAAAAGTGACAACGGACCTCCGTTCCAAGGCCACGAGTTTCGAGAGTTCCTCGCACGTCAAGGCATACGGCACCGGCGGATCACCCCTCAATGGCCCCAAGCCAATGGCGAGGTTGAACGTTTCATGCGAACATTAAATAAAGTTCTACGAATAGCTAGCGCTGAACACCAGGATCCGGAGCGAGAGATCCAACGGTTCCTAGGAGAATACCGGAGCACACCCCACTGCTCCACAAAACAATCACCTTGGGCCCTCATGCTCAACGGGACTCGCCAGGACGGCCTCCCTGCGGCCCCAGGGTGGGCCCCTCCACCATTCCAGGAAGAACAGGCTCTTCGACGGAGGGCACATCGGAATCAGCAAGTGAGCCGGTCGCGGGGTAGCCGGAACCGCGCCCTTGGGCCGGGAGACAATGTTCTCATAAGAAACCGAAGACCCGGCGGAAAGTTCAAACCCCGGTATGAGCCGGGGAGCTGGGTAGTGGAACGAATGCGTGGGACAATGGTCACAGCCAGGCGCGGAGCGGAGTCTGCCACGCGCAACATCTCGTGGTTCAAGCGCATTCCCGAAGCCACTGAACACCGCCGTGACACTGAAAGAGATGACGAGGAAGACGCTCTGGTCCCCGGAACTGAACCCCAGTCACCCCAGGTCAGGCACAAGTCAGCACCAGGGCCAGAACACCCAGGCCCCGGGGTCCACGAGGCTGACGGTGATCGCCCAGCAGACCCCAACACCCGGGCGACCACCAGGTACGGACTGAGGGGAAACCCTCCACCGAGTAGCTGCCTCAGAGACTTCGCGTGCCAAGTAAGTGAGTGACTGTTGATGTCCAGAGTGGAGTTTCGTCATCCAAGTTGGAGAGGGATGTTGCAGTCAGCGCTCTAGCGGTTAGCGCTAGAGCGCGTAAGTTACGTGCGTTGTGCGTACACCACGACGTTGGCGTGCGTGAGTATAAAATAAAGGGGGCGCACCTTCTACAGCAGTCGCGCCAACAGTAACTCCATGTGTGGCCTCTGGTTATTATCGCGCCGGCGATTTGTGTAATTATTCCGCACAGCGCGCGTCGCAACACCCACCATGAAAGTGAAAGTGCGGCATGGAGCGCTTAAGACCGGCCCGTCTGGAACTGCCTGGTTGCCCTGCAGGGCAGTTCGACTCTGGATATCTCTATCGTGATAAGCGAGTCTAATCAGCCCTTTGAAAACAGGCAGCGCATTTGCGGAACTACACAGTATCTAGGTGCATTTGTGTAATATTTTATCGTAGAGACGGTGAGCTATGATTTATGGTAATTTCCCAATAGATAAACACCCCTCGCCGGTATTCCGCTCCACCTAATGATTCATTCGCATTAAGTGAAATCTACAGTTTTGACGATTTTCTATTCTGCAACGCTCCGGGCCAATTTGCACCTCTCAATAATCAAAAATAAATGCCTTATTTGTGTTCGATAACAAAATACAACTTGGTGACAATGTATTTTGTCTTGACTCTTGAGTGGGTTTCCTGGACATCACTACAATTCCCAGGTGTGCACCAAGTCACGTCCAACACTTCAGTCTGTCCAGGCTACAGAGGCAACAGAACAGGTTTACATTTTTGGGCTTTAAGCTCATACTTATAATAAATTAAAGTACAAAACTACACGTCCCAGAATCCAAAGTGGTGCCTGTTAAATAAATATGAAAAGCAGGAACTGGCTCTCCGTATCGCCCGTGGCATGTGGCCAGTTGGCAGCCCTGCCAGTTCAGTGAATACCAGCTCCTGCTAGTGGAGGGGTCTGGGAACTCAGGATCGCAGATGCACGGTGGAGTGGTTGCAGGACAGGATAAACTACCCTGGCGGAGGAGAGCGCAGGATTGAAGCTGCGCAGCACGTGTGCAGCAACCGCCGAACAGGATAAACTCCCCTTAACTTCCAAACTTGAAGCTGTTTCAGCGCTATAAGTTCGACTTCAGTTCCTCCCACTTCACCCGACCCTGGGGTGCCGCGGTGAAGTGATCCACACACGGCTGACGTGACTTGTAGAGGGAGCGTCGCGGTACCCGCGCCCTGAACTTGAGCAGAACCGAACTTTCCTCCACTGGTGAGCACTCCACGGGGCGGTAGGGATACACCGGCAGGGATACACCGGCAGAGCACGCACGTGTACTGGCACAACTTCGGGGCAGACGCGGAATTTCATCCACAAATACGGAGTGGCTTAAACCTGCAGGAATTCATCCAGATTTGGAGTAGTTTAGATACACAGAATTGTATCTGTAGCCGGGTCATTGCTTGGCTGAGCGACAGGCCCGTAGTAAATTTAGCGAAAATGGTGTTATAGACGGTAGAGAATTGGCTGTGGTGAAGTGAGGAAAATAGACCAGGAGAGGAGTGTCACAGAGCCTGTGATGAATGGAGGAACAGAGAGACTGAGATGAGATAAGAGAGAGAGTGGAGCCTGGTGGGGAATGGAGAGGATGGGAAAACAAGGGAGACAGAAAACTCTGGTTATTGGCGGGGCTGGGAGACCGGGTAAAAGGTGGAGCACAGCGGAGAAGTCGAGGGCTGGTGAAACGAAACAAGGAGCGCGAGGTTAAAGACTTTGTATGGGGGATACGGGTGAATGAAAGATAATACGTCGGTGGTGAAGGGGAACGGAAAGCAGGGAGTGAAAAGCAGGGACGAGACTGGTGGTGAATAGAGGGATGGGACAAGGAAAGACAGAGCCTGTGGTGACTGGAGGGTCATGGAGAGTAAAGCCAGATAAAACAAGCATTGGCCGCGCGCGAGCGGCCGAAGACGCAATATGTGGTGGAGGAGGGGGAGAAGCGGGAGTTGTGTGTGCGCGTGCGTCATCGTGATCGCGATCGCTCTGAAAGCGAAAGTGATCGCGATCGCGATGACGCACGAGTTTTCAAAGTGCTGCTGGCGGCTGGCTGCGCGCGTGCACGATCGTGTGAACGCAAGCATTAGGCCAGCCAGCAGCATTTTGAAAATCTCAAATACAAAATGTCTCTCCGAGCCAGCGCATGCGCTGGGCTCAGCGAGACCTAAAAAACAGATGCAAATCCTACCATCGAACAAATACAACAACAGGAACGCTTGCACAGGATCACGCAATGCCAGCAGAAGAAGCAAACAACATAAACTGAGCCCCATGAGATTTGGTAATCAGGGAACACATTAAACAAAGGAACGCTTACAGGGAAGGTGGTCATCCACTGGCAAATGAAGGACACACAGGAGGCCACATTGTAAATGATACTGTCATTTCCATTTGAGATATTTTAATCAGTAGACTTGCCGAAATGTAACTTTTGCCTATTTTTTCTAAGTGTCTCCCAAGAGCTGTGGAACCTTGCAGCTAGAGGGGCACCCACACTGATCTTTCTCCCTGTGCACTGTATGTGGACCGGTCTGAGACAGCACTTGCCCGAGCTGGGTTTTGTTTTATAGCCGGGCCTTGAGATTAGAGATGTTTTTTTCTACTGCTTGGTTTATGGTTTACGCTCAAAGAATTTTAAACAAATGAATATTGCTGTATTTGTCTTTCTATTGTTCATGAAGATTTTATTAAATTCGTAAAGGCAAAGAATATGAACGATGTGGCTGTCTCTCATTCTAAGCTGAATCTATGCCCTACTGAGAGCTTTAAGGTAAATGCTTTAAACAAAAAAAGCAGTAGCAAAGCCAATAGGACTGGCTTATTTTAGTCAAAGGTAATTTTAGACACACACTCACACACACCCACCCCTTCCACCCAACACCCCCAAGACGTATGAGGACATGCATGTATAAGTAGGTATGTGATGGAGAAACCAATACGTTTATGGATATGTTTATAGCTGAATGGGTGTATACGTTGATGAATATATGGTTGGATGGGTGTGCCTGCATGCAGCGGTGGATGGTTGGGTAGGGGTGCTAGCACATGTGGATAGGTGCAAGTGTGACTGGGTGGATGAATGCTTGTGCGTGGGTGAGTGGATGCATGCATGGGTGTGGGTGGATGTTAAACGATGCATGTCTGAAGCAGCTCATCATCAGTTGAGGGAGTTGTGTAAAATATCAGTAATCACCAAGTGGCCCCATGCGTGTCACTTGAGCCAGTCTTAGATTTGTGTTCAGACCACTCACTAACCATAAGGGCTTTGAAACTGACAGATGTCAGAGGGAGAAGATGCTATTCTAGAAAGCAAGTAATGCCTGCTAAAAAAAGACTGGGCATGTTGACGAAAGGACGGGACTTTGGCAGGAGTGTAGGCAAGGTTTGCTAAATTGAAATTAAACCCCAGACTGCTGCACCTTCAAATAGGAGGGTCGTATAGCCATGTCACTGCAGGTTTCTTGCATGCAGAGGTGTTTCATTTTAAGTTTATGCTGAGAGGCCCCACAACACTCCCTACGGATGCTGACAGTGCAACGTTGCTGTGTTTTATGCAGGACTTAATAGATATTGGATAATTTCAGATTTAATTAATAATAAGACGTGCGTTGCAGAGCAAGCTGCATTGTGCCTCTCCTAATGCCACTGGCGCGAGAATGTCACGTTAATCCTGCTGACACTATGGGAATGTCACACCTCAGTGAAATTACTGAGCAAACTCTTCTGTGGCAAGCTATGCAGGCTCCTGATATATGCAGTGTATGCAAAGTGGCAGAGTAACATTAGTGCGCAAAAAACATTTAATTAATAAAACAGGATCCAAATCAAGTCATGCAGCTATGAATAGAGCAAATACATAAGAATGGTATTGTTTTGAACGTTTGGCGCTCAAGCAAATACCAAGCACAGGGAGCGGTGGGGGGATTAGCTCCTCCATTATCTATGTTCGGATAATGTTTTCTAAAGGTTTGCATGTAGATGCGTCTGTGGAATTGCAAAATAAACACATTGCTGAACCTGCCCTGGGCTAGCTGCTCTGATGGCATGAAACTCTGAGTTATACCAGCAGACAGATGGGGCTCGTCTGCTTCCGCCCATTGCAGACGCCATGTTGTGCAAGCACATTCAAATTGGCAGTAAGACGTGTACACAGCCGTTTTATGATGTTCATCTGGAAGGAGCTCTGATGGGACAGAACACAAATGAGCTGAAAAGTAACGGGGGGGGGGGGCGGGGGCGGGAGGGGTTACAGACAATAAAGGTGAAACATTCATAGGTTTCAAAAACACACGGGTATTCTATCAGTCGATACTGAGCACAAATCGAAGATAGAAAACCAACATGCAGCTGAGAGAACACTGCGTGGTCAGAATGATAAAACAAGCATTAGTAAATGCATGAGGTTTTACCTATGTGATTAATAAATAATAAGCTAGTTTTCATTGTAAGTTGTAGCCTGATGAGTAGTTGTACAATATACGTTACAGAAAGTCTATTAAAGTGTTATGATTTGTTTATGTACAAATAGGCAATATATTGTGCTGTTATTAGTGGTATAGTGCAGGTAAGTGAAAGCAACATTTTGAAAAATGAAACGAAGGAGAGAAAAATATAATTAATTGATGTAATAGCAATATTATGTGTTTAGAGGAGTTCTGACAACTTTTGGACCTGATGTCACTGCACAAGCTGCACCTTCCAAACCATGCCCCTAGTGCCTGCAAGATAACTGCATGTGTGTCTGCCTGTTTAGTAGTAAAAAATAGAAATATTTGGTGTTTAAAGGAGTTATGACAACTTTTGGTCCCGGTGGTACTGCACCTGCTGCCCCATTCAAATCCTGACACTATTGCCTGTCAGGTAACTGCACATGTGACTGCCTGTTTAGCTGTAAAATACAGCAATATTTGGTGTTTAGAGGAGTTTTGACAACTTTTGCCCTGATGCCACTGTACCTGCAGCACCATTGAAATCATGGCCCTAGTGCCTGCTAGATAACTGCATTTGTGGCTTGATAACATATATCGACCTAAATATAGAAGGCAAATGGTCTAATGTGGACTGGTTCACATGGAACATACAGGCCCTGAGATTTAGGAATAAAGGTTTGGGTCTTGTTTTGTTTAATTTGTATAATTCTATCCTTCCGGAAATTGATTCCAATATAACGCGGGAACTGGATGTTAGGTTGAATCAAGAACTCGCTCCCACCCTTGGCGGCTCGGCCCCCTTGATACTAGTAATGGGTGATTTGAATTGTCACTTATGCCCGGGGTTGTTTCCGATTAGCGCTAACTGGTCAAATTGCCCAATAGAAAAAGGCCCCCATCTTAGCCACTCTCCCAGTGGCAAAGAATGGGGAAAGTTGATCCACTCTTATGACCTAGAGCATACAGTTGACATGATCCCTCTGGGACCGGACGGCACACTCCCCCCCACCTTCAAAGGGAGGGGGTGCTCTTCCTACATAGATTATATTTTTGCCTCAAGAGGCCTTAAAAAGCGGATCATCAAAGTAGGAATCGAGTGGAGCCCGTTTAGCGACCATAACCCTTTGGTTATGGAGCTTCTGTACCAAGGCAAGCAAAAGAACAAGTCGGTTGAGGGTATCATGGAATGTGTGACGGCCCAGGGCAGAAGACTCAAGTGGGCCAAATTAGATGAGGTTAGATTTTATAAGTCCCTGATGGAAAGAGGCAAGTCACTCATTGATGAGTGCCTAGACCTATCGGTGGTAGGGGCTTGCCTCTTAAAAACGTTTGGACACATAACTAGCTTGGTGGATGAGTTATTATTGGTCAAGGCCCCCAAAAAATCTTATTCTAATTCACCGAAGTGGTTTGATGGGGGTTGCACACGCGCACTGAAGAACTTAAAAACAGCTCTGAGTGGTACACCGAGAGACCTAGTAGAAGTTAAAATATGCAGGTCTAAATACAGGAAGGAATTAAAAAGACGGAAAGTCACACTGCAGGGGGAAGCTTGGGCGTCCCTGAGGGAGGCTTCTGAAAATAGGGATATCACAGAATTTTGGAGATTAATAAATTCCCCTTGTTTTCAAGATAACAACGCCCCTGAGGTTGCAACAAACATCCTCCCTGAACAGTGGAATGCCCATTTTGAGGGCCTGTATAACCACGGGAAGGAGGCTTCGACAAATGAGTGGGGGATGAATATAGTGAGCAATCGGGTGGTATTTTCGCCGGAAGAGATCAGAATGGGCATTGAGGGACTCACCAAAAACAAAGCCCCGGGCCCAGATGGGATCCCCCAGACCTGTTTCTGAGTCAAGTGGATTTATGGGCCCCCATTATAACTAGAGTATTAAATGCGGCCATCACGGCCGGCTTGCCCCGATCTTGGTCTATGGCTATTATTGTTCCTATTTTTAAAAAAGGCAACAAAGATGATCCTCAATGCTACCGCCCTATCTCATTGATAGATGTCTCAGCTAAAATTCTGGGAAGAGTAATCCTGAATCGATTGACCGAGTGGGCCGAGGAGAAAAACATCATCTCAGATACCCAGTACGGTTTTCGGACCGGTAGGTCTACCAGCGACCAATGCCTGAACCTATACATGCTGGTAGCAAAGTACACCAAAACCAGCAATGAAGCAATGTACTTGGGGTTCATGGACCTGGCCGCTGCGTTTGACCATGTTAATAGGAATAAATTATGGGTAATGATGAACCAACTTGGAATCGACCCTGGGATAATTAACATACTGAGGGAATTGCATAGCGAAACCTCGGCCAGGGTACGTTACAATAAGGATGGGGGTCTGTCAGAATCTTTTAGCTGCACAAGTGGTGTGAGGCAGGGATGCATTTTAGCCCCTTTTTTGTTTTCATTATATATTAATAATTTGGAACAAACTGTTAATAATTTAAATACAGATTCCCCAAGGGCAGGGACACGTAATATACCAGTGTTGTTGTACGCAGATGATGCGGTTCTCCTAGCACGGACCCCTAAAAGCCTGCAGATTCTTATTGATGGGTTCGCCAAATTCATGGAGGCAATAGACCTGTCTGTCAATCTAAAAAAATCATATGTAATGACAGCAGGCTACAAGCCTCGGACTGGTTACACCATCAGAATTGGCACCCATATACTCGAAAGGATGCAAACATTCTCATACCTAGGGATGCTCTTTGATGAGTCTCTAAAATTCACCTCCCTCGTGCAGGAAAGGTGTGGCAAACTGGTGGCATCATTTGGGGCTATTTCTGGCTATGGGAGGAGAGTTGGCCGTTAGTGTCCGGAACAAACAATGAACTTGTACAGCTCAATATGTTGCCCAAAAACCATGTACGGCTCAGAAGCATGGGGAATCACAAATTTAGACGGACTACAAAGGGAAGAAAACAAAATACTTCGCTCAGTACTGAAAGTCCCTAATTGCACACCAGCTATCATCGCCCACAAAGAATTGCGAAGACCTTTTCTAGAGGATCTGATCAAGTTTAGACCAATCCTGGCTTGGCTTAAAATATGGACGAACCCTGAAGCCGCGCTGAGCAGGTTGATCATACAAGATTGCCTTGGTAGAGACAAACATTTGAAAATCCCATGGATTAATTATGTCAAGACCAGCTTGGAAAGCATGGGTTACCAAGAGCTGTACCTAAATCCCTCACTGATCACTGCTCAGGATAAGCCTACACTTAAGAGAATTTTCATGGAATCAAGAGTTTTGGCCAGGATCTCACTAGAAGGGAGCAAACCTTCAGTGAGTATTTATAGCAGGCTTGAAACCACTGTAGGGATGGAACCATACCTTTGCGTCCTTTATAATGCCCAAGAGAGGTTTTTAATGTCACGTTTTAGACTCAATTTTTTACCGTATTTATTAGCCGAACCAGCTGGTTTTAGCAGGTCAATTGAGCAGAAGGGTGGCTGCGGCTGCGACAATAAGTCTCCGCAGGACACCCTTCATTTTGTACTTCTTTGTTCCATTTACACTATCCCCAGACGTAGATTTTTAAAAAATATTTTAAAGGAGGCAAGATTCACCCGAGCCAAGGAGGCACTGACCTTTTACAAAGGGCTAGTGACCCGTTAACATTATGTGCGGTGATAAGTTTCTTGAAATTTGCACTTAGACTCAGAGTATCTAGAGGCCAGTACTAATTAGAAATACTGTAGACTCGCCACTTGTTAGCCCTAGTTAGCTATCCATAAGGATTGTATGTGAATAATGAAATATTTGTATGTACTGAGATTCATTTAATGTTCTGTATACTGATTTAATACTGTTTTAACTGTACTAATGTGGACTCTTTTATGATGGTTTTTAACCATCGAATAAAGAACTATTGAATTGAATTGAAATTGCATTTGTGACTGCCTGTTTAGTAGTAAAACTTTGTAATAGTCTGTGTTTAGAGTGGGTCCCTAAAGCTTTTGGCCCTGGTGCCATTGCAGCTGCTGCACCATTCAAATCAAGCCCCTTTTAACTGCAAGATAACTGCAATTATGTTTGCCTGTATAGTAGTAAAATATAGCAATATTAGGTGTTTAGAAAAGTTCTTACGAATTTTGGGCCGGATGCCACCGCACTTGTTGCACCATTGAAATCATGACCCTGTTGTCTGAAAGGTAACGGTACTTGTTACTGCTTGTTTAGTAGTAAAATATAACAATAATAGGTGTTTAGTAGAGTGTCTAGAGCTTTTGGTCACGGTGATACTGCACCTGCTGCACTATTCAATTCAATTCTCCTTTATCCGATCTTGAACGCTACAGTACATGATCATACAAACAGCTAAATTACTTTTCCATCTGATCTCCATAGATTTTCTGCTTTGAATGGCCGTCTAAAGAAAACAGCTAACATTAAAACCAGATTTCGGGGATGTTTAACAATCGAAGATAAATTAATGCCATCCTTCATTGTTGAAAAGCAGGCTTAATCAATAGAGGTTTAAGACATAAATGTAAAAAACTTGCGAAAAAATCCACAAAAAGAAAATAAAGTGTAATACAGACTGTTAGACTTGGCCCTTTTTGCAAGGTCATCCCAGATCTTTTTGTCTTCCTCCGGTATTTGTTCTGACCTATTGTTGGTGTTTTTCTGACTCTGGGCACTTTGGGCCATATGTAGGTAGCTAAATACCGGTCGGTAACGGCCGAAATTCGGTAAATATCCCGTTACCGACCGGTATTTAGTCAAGTGAGATGTAGGAGGCCAAAAACCAGTTTTCGGTAAATATGAAGCGGTAAATACCGATTCATATTTACCGATTTCTAAAATACCGATTCATATTTACCGAATACATATTTACCGAATCGGTAAATATGAAGTGGTAAATATGAAGTGGTAAATATGAAGTGGTAAAACTGAAAAAGACATGTAGGTAAATTCGGTAATTAAGAAATCCATGAAATTCGGTAATTAAGAGTCGGTAATTAACACAGATTGAAAGCAGGTGGTAAGCATCAACAGTGCATATAAGCAATCCCAAAATGCAACAGCGTGGACAACATGGCTGCTCTGTATGTCATTGCAAGGCGCCTACGTCTACAGGCAGCAGGTCTGAGGATTTGGAGATGGGAGGAATGCATCTACAGACAGCGCATCACACTCTTTCAACAGACTGACGCAGAGATACATGAAAGGTACAGGCTACACCCACAAACCATCATGGACCTGATCAGGGACCTGCACCCACTCCTGGACCAGCCAACAAGAAGGGCGCATGCCATACCACCACATGTGCAGGTGCTCTGCAGCCTACAACTACTCGCATCTGGCAGTTACCAGGGGGTGATAGCTGCGGTGGGCGGTGTATCCCAGAGTTGCCTGTCCCGTTTCTTCAGGAAGTTCCTGGATACCATGATGCAGAGAATGCACCACTACATCAGCTTCCCAAACACACAGGCTGAACTGCAGAAAACTAAAACTGACTTTTATCACATGGCACAGTTCCCCCATGTCATTGGCTGTATTGATGGCACACACATCCCAATCTGCCCACCAGCTGCCACTGAGCACATCTACAGGAACAGAAAGTCCACCCACTCCATCAATGTGCAGGTAATCTGCGATGCAGGGAACATCATCACTGATATTGTTGCGAAGTTTCCTGGGAGCACCCACGACTCATACATATTCCAGAACAGTGGGATCTACACACGACTGCTTGCCGGAGAATTTGGAGAGGGATACCTGCTAGGTAAGTAACTGTGACGCCCCATGAAACTTGGAAATCATAGTGTATTGAGGCATGTGACTGATGGTTCCCTTTTACTCACCTAGGCGACAGTGCATTTGCCGTGCGGTCATTCATCCTCACTCCCTACCTACACCCAGCAACCCAGAGTGAGAGACGATATAACGTGGCACACAAATCTACACGCAACGTGGTGGAGCGCACGTTTGGACTATTGTAAAGCAGGTTCCGCTGCCTCCACAAGAGCGGAGGCGCATGCCAGTACACACCCATCATCTGTTGCAAGATCATTGCCACTTGTGCAATGCTGCACAACCTTGCCACGAAGAGAGGTACAGAGGTGGAACTAACAGATTTTGAGGACAATGAGGATAATTCAGGTCAGCCAGAGGCCAACGCTGCTGGATTGCCAACAGCAACAGATGGGAGAGAGAGACGGGCAGAGATCACATGCAACTATTTCTGAGTAAGTAAGGGGACGCAGCCAGTTGTTGTATGTCGTTACGTAGTTTTAATGTGGCACTACGCAACAACACCAAGAATATGCCATTCTGGCAACAATGCGTATTTACAAGTAGTAAGTCCAGGGTTACGTCACCCAATAGTCTTTGGCTATGCGGTGATGCATTAATGCTTGCGGCCACGCGCCACAGAGTGGGATGGCACGGATTGACCCTCCTCACTAGTGCCAGCCCCAAGCCGCCTGCTGCTCTTGCGGGTATCTGGGACCGGGGGTGTTATGCTGCTCCTGCTGCTGGTGTCGATGCTTTCAGCAGCATCCCCTCCACCAGTTGTGGCCGCCTGACTAGTCAATAGCACCTCAAGTGCACTTGTGACCTGCACCATCCCCCGAGAGACGTCGCTGCTGCAGTCTGTCAGGACCTCCTGCATTGCCACAGAGCGCCGGCAGAGTAGTGACGTGGCAGTTGCCAGCCGGTTGAGTGCCCTGGTGTGACTGTCCCTCCTCTGCCGTTCCCGGCGCCGTGCAGCTCTATCAGCATCATATTTGCTGCACAACAGCTTGATGGACTGGGACATGTCCTGAATGCCCGCTGCCATGTCACCCATCCCCACCGCCATAGCGCTGATGTTCCTGTCCATGTTGACAAAAGTGCTTTTCAGTCCCCGCATATGTCGCTGCACTGACATGACTGCCTTCGTTTGCAGGCGCTGTTGCTTCAGCATGTTGCCCTCGAGCCACGCGAAGACCCCATGGCTGTCGACGTCTGCTGGTGGACTCTGCACCCGCGACCTGCGGCGCCGTCTTGCACCCGTGTGTTCTCCCTGTGAGGTGGAGGGCACAGTGGCATGGCTCCCATCCTGGGGCATAGTGTTTGGCTCCGGGCCCCTGCTGTCGTCAGATGAGGTGTCTAACGCTCGCAACCTGGCAGCAGCACGCCTCCTCGACCTCACAACTGCAGTCGGTGATGTGGCCGGTGACTCAAACATGAGTGGCGATGCTGGCTGTGGTAGAGGTGACGCTGGCTGTGGTTGAGGTGATGCTGGCTGTGGTAGTGGTGATGAGGGCTTTGGTGGTGGTGATGCTGGCTGTGGTAGTGGAGATGCTGGCTGTGGCAATGCTCCCTGGGCAGAACTTGTGCTGGCCAGAGCTGACCTGTCTTGCCGGTGTGCCCTCTCTCCTGTAGCTTGTGCAGTCCTGCGCGATGTTACATCTGTGGACAGAAATGCAACATCAGCTCAGTGTACCTGAAGCCCTGCATTGCTAGCATCACAATAAATTTATTTAACACTCTCACATTGTCCTCTGCCTGCTTTTGGCTAATGTGTGTACCATGCATTGTTGTTCTGTGCTATTCAGTTCATGGTTGGGGTTTCCCTGACTACATCTCCCATAATGCATTGCCTGTCTGCACTAACACATGGACTGGAGTGGGATACTCATTTCACAATGGGGGATGTGGGATAGGGGTAGGGGGGGCTACATTGCTGTGCATTCGTCTTACCTTGTTGGGTGGCGGCTCTGGCAAAGCTGTCGGCATCCCCAAGCCCCACGACACTCTCGGGCTCTATTGTCGACTCCACCAGCTCCTCCAGTTCGGTGAGGGCAGGTGCCCTGTTAATTCCACCTCCTGTCCGGCTGGCCTCCTTCTGTATTTCCCCCATCTTCCTCTTTGTGACGATCCTCAGGTCGTACCACCGCTTTTTCAGTACCTCTATGTCCCTGGGGGTCACTCCAACAGCATTGACCTGCTCCTGGATTCCCAGCCAGATATTGCGCTTCTCTGACTCTGGCACTTGCAGGGACTGCCTCCCAAACAGCTTCTGGTGCTGCTTCACCACCTCCTCCACTAGCACCTGGAGTTCCCTGGGGCTGAACTTCTGCTTCCTCCTCCTTTCCCCTCCATCTCTCTGTGTCCTCTGGCTGGACATAGTGATTCTGAGCTGCACAATCAGGCACTGGCTCCCTGCCTCTCCTCTGCACTCCCAGCCTCTCCAGGGTCTGTTGATTGTGTGCACCTGCCTGGGTGTGGCCACTTCCTGGTTGGGTGGGGTGTGGTTGCACAGGATTGGCTGTTTCATCCAGTCATGTGTTTTCGTTTTTCCGATTCGGTAAATACCGATTCGGTATTTACCGATTCGGTAAATACCACTTCGGATTTTACCGATTCGGTAAATACCACTTCGGAATTTACCGATTCGGTAAATACCACCTCGGTATTTACCGAATCGGAAAATTCCGATTCTTGAATACCGAATGTTACCGATTCGGTAATTATTACCAAATTAATACCTACATATAACTTACCGATTCATAAATACCGATTCGGTAAAGTTCGGTATTTAAGAATCGGTAAATTATATTTACCTACATGAGGCCCTTTATCTCTACTGTTCAGTGCTAAAGTGCATGTGCTCTCTATTGTAAACTTGGTAAGATTGGTATACACCTGTTTGGCATATTTAATTTACATATCTGTCCCTTTTACAGTGGTATCTATCTCATATACCCAGGGCCAGTAAATTAAATGCTACTGGTGGGCTTGCAGCGCTGCTTGGGCCACCCACCAAAGTAGCCTTTCAAACCTGTCTCATGCCTTTACCACTGCAGGGCCTGCACATGCAGTTTACTGCTGCTGTGATGTGGCACATAAAGTGGTTGACACGTCTGTGACTCCCCTTTTACTACATATCAGTCACCCCTAAGGTAGGCCCTAGCTAGCCCTATGGGCAGGGTGCGGTGTGGGTAAAAGGTAGGGCATGTGCCTGAACTGTGTGGCTTGTCCTGGAAGTGACAAACAGCCTACTTGGTTTCTCACTGCTGTGAGGCTGCCCTCTCTTTGGGATGCATTGGGGATTTCCTGATATGTGCTTCAGTGGTAATTCCTAACATGAGAGGGGTGGCGTGATCAAGTTTGGTATGTTTGGAGAAGTGGTGATAAATGCTGCGTTTGGTGTTTGTGAATTTATTATCACTACTTTAGAAATGCCACTTTTAGAAGTACGCATTTCTGTGTGCTATGTGTCTTTGGCCCTCTGCTAGGATGTGTATTGACTGTCTGGCTTTGGAGTGACAGGGGCTGGGGAGGGGCAGTGGCTTCAGAGAGTCTGGATGAGTCAGTGCTAGGCTGAATAGGCCTGGTCTGCATTTGGAGTGGTGGGTGGAGTAGCACCTGCACCTGAATAGGGCTGTGCCTGCCTTCCACAATGATTGCTCTGCCCCCCTGTGGTGGGTCTGGAGCCAAGCCTTACACTTTCAATGGAGGTTGTTGTGCACTTGCAAAGTGCCCCAGAACTAGGTTGGACTGGCTTCAGGGCCCGTGTCAGGGAGAAGAACAAAGTCTGTAGTACTATAAGTACTGGGGCTGTGACCCCCTGTCTTTTGAGCTTTTTGAACTGGAACTGCCACAGATGCTACTGGCTACAGACTGCCAGGAGGAACCGTCATGGGACTTGCTGAACCAGAGCGCTGAGCTGCTGCCTGCAGGGTAGAACGAAGGACTGCCACTGTGTTTTAGAACTTTTGTGCTGGCCTGCCTGTGACTTATTGTTTGTAGCCTCAGTGATCTCCCAGGGCTGAGTGGCTTGCCCTGGGTGAGTTGGAGCAGCGCATGCTGAGAACTTTGCTCTTCGCCCTGTGATCTGGAAGAGCACATGTGGAGCACTGGTCAAGGCCTGGAAGAGCGCTATGTTCCTTTGGGGTTTTCTCCTTGCCTTCTGGTGACAGCGTGTGCAGTGCTGCCTGGAGGAAAGAAGATGCCATAACTGCGAGGGAGCCGAGAAAGTAGGGCGCTTTGTGCAGCAGTGCAGCCGGGGTTATGCTACGTGGGCCAAGCTTCCCAACAGTGCGAGAAGGACGAGGGCTCCCGGGTCTGGAAGTCCTCTGCATTGCCTGGGAACGCCACTGCCACTGGGGGTGGAGCCAGCCTCCGAGTAAACGCTGTCATGGAGTAGAGCGAAGCCGCTGGAGACTTTTCTCTGGGTCCCGCTCCTGACTTGTGGGGAGCTGTTGTGGGTGACCCGGGTGGCGCGTGGACTGCACTAGACGGAGGCCGGCTGAGAGCCATTCCCTCCCAAAGGAGAAAGGTTCTTTACAAGATTACCGCATTTCATGGTGTAGGCGGCCATGTAGCCTAAGGAGCCTACAAGGGGGTGCCACTCTTACTGTTGTCCTGACATATGATAAGTGTGCACACCAGTAGTTCATATGTCTTATGCTCTGAGGTGCTACAGGAAGTCTGCGGGCTAATGTGCAAGTAATGTATACCTAGTGCACTGTTAGCATGATGTGTTTATGAAATGTACACTATTGCAAGTGTTTACTTTGGGTGGACAGTTTCTGAGGTTTAAGCATAATGTGTTGTGCTGAAAGGTGATCCTACCAGTAGTTACTGGTCACCCTGATGATGTTATGACAGGGGCCCAATTGGCCTAATGATTTATGTAATCCCTGTAAGTCATGACAAGTGCCTGGTGGCACAGTGTATATATGGGGTGGCCTTCTAATGTGTTTTATGGATAATGCAAAAGCTATTTTTACATAACCTTGTGTGTAGTTTCTTTTGTGGTGTGAGTGTGTTGCGCAAATGCTTTACACATTGTCTCTGGGATAAGCCTGACTGCTCTGCCAAGCTACCAAGGGGGGAGCAGGGGTTATCTTCAGTGTGTAACTTCCTTGCCCTGAATAGAGTTGTGGGTTCTGTCTGGCTTAGGCGCATGCCCTAGCCAACCAGAAACCCCATTTCTAACACAGACTGTTCCGACTTGTCATCGCAGGGGGGAAGTACTGTACTCCACGTGCCTTCAGTTCCATAAAAACAAGCTAGGCGCCAAACCATCCCAGACCTACATCTAAATAGAAGGGACCTTTCCTAACGGGTTAACTCTAGTAGTGTTGAATACAAGGCAATGTTGTGTGTTGCAAACATAGTATAGTAATAGCAGATAGTATGCTTACTGGCAGCCTCCTGAATCCTCAATGTAGGGACATACTCCAAGAATCTATGCTTAACCAATTTGTTGGTTGAATTGGTGATCACATCAGGGGCGCCAAACACTTCTGGCAGGCCAATATCACCCATAGTTTTTCATACGTATCTCAGCCAAGGTGTTGTAGAGCCCTTAACGAATTTCAGGCAGTCTTCAATATCTGCCCTGTTTAGGCTAGCCTCCTTATTACTCCAAACACTAACCCAAAACAAAAGGGGAGCTAATTTGATGCAATCTGTTATGTACTCTAATTTTAGTTCAGAGTGCAAAATAAGATTAGCTCTTGAGTACGGGAAATTTAACAATTTCCTACAAATTTTGTTCTCTTCCACCTGGATAGGTGCTGCTTTATGAAACCCCTAAACCATGGCTCCATAGGTGGCAGTACGTACACATTGCATTCGATAAATTGCAAGAAAGGTGGAATTAGTAGCTATACCATCCCTCTTAGCAAGATTAATAGGGATCCCGCTGCTTTCCCAAGTTTCCAAAGTGCAGTGTTTACTTGCATCTTCCAGGAGTTGCTTGCATCAAAAGCCTGCCCTAGGTAACAAAATATATTAACTGCACTTAGCTGCTTGTCACCCAGATTCAATACAGGCACAACTTTCTTGCCCGGGCCATACGCCATAATATGTGACTTTAAAAATTGTTTTTCACATCTAGGGTTTCATAAAAAAGACAAAATATTCCACCAAATTGTGGTTGGCTTGGGGGGTTCTAGCCAGCAACATAGCATTGTGGGTATATAGTAAAGCTGGCACGGCTGAATTAGAGATTGTTGGTACATCCTTGGTCGACCCTAATAAGGGTGCATTCAAATCATTAATATATAAAATGAAAGGTAACGGTGCTAACACGCACCCCTGGCACACTCCCTTGGACAAGGAAAATGTATCAGAGAGTTCACCTAATTGACCATACAGGGCCTTTCCACTCTAATTTTCATGGAGACCATTAAAAAAAATTACCAACGCAATATCCGCTCCCAACTTAACTAGCATCAGCCATGGCTGGGTTCTATTTACACAGTCAAAAGCGGTGGAGTGATTCATGAAGGCTAGTTACAGTGGACAGCGCCTGGTGACTATACTTACTTACTATCAGATGTAAATTCGGGCACTGATCCACTGTACCCAACCCGGCCAGAAACCGTATTGACAGTTAGTTAAAATGCTATTATCTGCAGAATATGTCTGCAGCTGTTAAAAATAACTCTTCCCAGTATCTTTATGGAGCTGTCCACCAAAAGATAAGTCTATAACAATTGGGTGACAACCCATCACCCTATTAAAGATAGATACTATTGTGGATAAGGACCACGACTCAGGGATAATGCAACTTAATCAGTTATTAAAAAGATTTGTTAGTAGTGGTCCCCAGAGTTCGGGATTACATTTATAGAGATCCACGGAGATCCCATCAGGACCCAGTACCTTACTGCCAGCACTTGCTTGTTTAGCATCTTCAACTTTACCGATGGTAAACTGCGATAAAATAGATTCAGAAGAGAAGAGATAAGGAGCTGTTTTAATTTAGCCTCTTGCTTCATATGCCTTTCTAGATAGCAGATACAGACAAAATGCTCAACCCAGCCCTGACCTGTGATATTGCAGATCAAAAACGGTTTCGAAGAGGCATTACACAAGAAGAGCCCATTTACTGTTTCCAAAAACTCTTACTGCACATTTGCACCGCTGCCAATTCTACCACCTCCCAGTCTTAAGAAAACAATAAATGTTTCCTTTCTTTGATAATAGATCTATAAAACGTCCTAGCCTTCAGGATCGCCACATACATCCCTAGGGGATGCAGCTAATATTTTTCTCAGATGGCGATTTGCGGCAGAACACTTCCCGTCAAACCACTTGAGGTTTTCGTACACAGATAAACGAGGCTGCAGTAAAGAATTCTTGATAATAATACTTAATTTATGATAACAATGGGATAGCTCATCCCTAGATCCTACATCTAGACATTACAAAAAAAGTGGTATATTTTTCTTCAATAGATCTATTAAAGAGGCAGAGGGATCTTTCATATGCCAGACTAACCGCAAACCATCGTTGGAATGTTTATTTATACCTTTGTCCATTAATGGTCTTTTGTCCCTAAGTAATGGAAAAACTCCTTCGACAAGGAGGGCATTGTGATCACTCCACTATGTTTCAATTATAGTGCCCTACCAACACCACTGCAAAACATATTTGGTACAAATACATAATCAATAGTGGACACTTGCCCCTTTCCTCTGTATGTTGGTTTAGCTCAGTTACTCCCCAGAAAATTACTAATCACATCTTCTAAATCCATTCGGGCAACTAAATACCTCAGTGCCAGGCCCCTGGTGTCACACAAAATGGTATCAGTACCAGTACGTCGCATGTCCTCACCAACTGTTTCGCTTCCCATTTTTGTATTAAAATCCCCGCAGATTAAAATCTTTGGCATGGACACATTTTCTATTCTCCATGCTTTTAAAGCTGCAATAAAATCAAATAATGCATGAAAGAGGCTAAGATGAGACATTGGAATATCATTGTTACACCTGGCTTTTTCTGCGGGTTTATCCCCAGACTTTTTGCTTTTTGGCCTCCTGTTTCTGACCTGTTTTTTGTTGGTTTTATGACTCTGGGCGCTTTACCACTGGTCATCAGCGCTAAAGTGCATATGCTCTCCCTGTAAACTGTGTTTATGGATTGGCATTTCCATGATTGGTGTATTTGACTTACTACTAAGGGCCTCGTTACGATGTCAGTTGGAAACCAAACCACCAGACTCCTTGTCAGATTTGGTTCCGACCGACTCAAGGTCAGCGGTTTCGACTGACCAATTATGATGCTTCCGAACACCGTTCAGAAAGTCTCCCATTGATTCCAATGGGAGCTGACAACACAGGCTCCCATTGTAAAAAGGGGTGGTTGCGGAAAGCCTTGCACCCTGTGACGGGCATCCCATGGTGCCCACCACACTGTGAATTGTATTACGGGCGGTCCCTTGGATACCCCCTCGACCCCAAACCGGAGACCTCAGGATGAAGGGGGGCCTGCTAGGGGCCCCCAAAGTCAGTTTCCGACAGACTTTTCTGTCACCTAGACCAAGCCAGAAAAGCTGTTGGAATCCAACATCGTAATTGCTGGGTCAGAAACGCGGTCTGTAGAGCTGTACGAATCAGTTCCGACTGACTTGGACTCTCCAAATGCTGGTCAAAACCGATTCAGAACGACCAAACGGTTCCCCTGCATCATAATCGGTCGGTCAGAATTGTTTCCGACTGAGTCGGGGGGATGGGTTCCAAGACGGTCTAGAAGATTCCAAGTGGCCATAATCAGGCCCTAAGTCCCTAGTGCAGTGCACTGTGTGTGCCCAGGGCCTGTAAATCAAATGCTGCTAGTGGGCCTGCAGCACTGATTGTGCCACCCACAAAAGGAGCCTTTCAAAGGGTTCTCAGTCCTGCCACTGCAGTGTCTGCGCGCAGTTTCTACTGCCATGCGAACCTGGTAAGTGCAACCACTAGCCAGGCCATAACCTTTCCTTTTCTTACATGTGAGTCACCTCTAAGGTAGGCCCAAGGTACCACATGAGCAGCGTGTAGTGTATGTGAAAGGTAGGACATGTACTGGTGTGTGTTACATGTCCTGATAGTGAAATACAGTGTATTTTGTTTTTCACTATTGAAAGGCTATCTGTCCCGTAGGATAGAATGGGGAATACTTTGTAACATCTTACAAGTATAATTTCCCATGTGGACAAATAGAAACCTGGAGTTTTGTATGCCTGAAATCAGAATATAAAAACGCATCTTATACTAAAAGGCTATTTTTATATTGTGTGATTGAAAATATTGCTTTTAAAAAGTGGCCATTTTTTTGCTTAGTCATCCTGTGTGCCTCTGCTGGTTTGTGGATTGACAGTCTAGTTTTGGAGTGACAGGGGCTGGGGATGTGCATCTCTTCAGACAGCCACTGGAGGGGGGGGTTTGAAGTCTGTCCAGCCTTTTCTGGGTGAGTCACAGCTGGGCTGAATAGACCCGGGATGCATTTAGAGTAGTGGAAGGAGATTTCTTTGCACCTGAATAGGCCCAGTCTGCCATACAAGCTGTCTCCCCCTCCTGCCAGAAAGCTGGACCAGAGAGAACAGAACTCGTTTGGACTGACCTAAGAGACTCTCCGCCACAAGAGAACAAAGGAAAATGTTGAATAAATATTGGGGCCCAGAACTTTTAAATACTTCTGGACTCAGGAGGAACCTCTGCCAATGAGAAGAGCTGGGAAAACTGATGGAGAAGTACTGCCACTATTCAGTGTGCTGTGTGGGGTTGGCCTGCAGTGGCTGTTTCTGCTAAGGATAGGACCAAGACTTTGCTGTGTGCTGTTTATCCTGCTCGAAGAAGATCTCCAATGGCTTGGTGTAGAGCTTGCCTCCTGTTTTGAAGTCTCAGGAACACAAAGACTCCATTTCCTCTGTCCTCCTGTACCTTGAACTGGAATTTCAGCTGCCACAGAGGGAAATAGTAACATCGACATCAGAGAGCGATGGCACAACCTGCAACGCAGCCGTGGGCACTGCTCTTTAAGTGCATAACACACCGCTCTGACAGCCCTGATGCCTGCCAACACTGCACCGCACGGTACCAACTCTGACCCAGTCACCGAGGCTGCTGCCTGCAGCGGAGCCAAGGGCACCACTCACGACACTCACAATGCACCGTCCCAACTTGCACCGCAGCCCCGGCCTCACTGACAAAGGTTCTTCATCATCAGGGAGCTGACACCTGATGTGGTGACCTCCCGAATCTGTAGACCCCACATCGTCACAAGGAACCAACATCTCGACACCACCACGATGCCACGTCCCCGGCAACAGTAAGGAACTGACACCTCACCTCACATCCCATGTGGTCGTAAGTAACCGACGCTGCCCTGCACCAACAAAGCATCACCTCCAGGATGCTGTGCACCATCTTTGTTTTCATTGTTTTCCAAGGTACTGTTCTTTGTGGTCCATGAGACTCCTGGCCAGACACCGCGGACAACGAGGTGGATGCCGTACTTTGGGATTTCCAACTGTCACGTAATAGCCCCAGGTGGAGCTATTGGGTGCTACAAGCTTTATTTATGTGAATAAGCTATTGTGGGTGATATCTTGTTATGTTTGGTGGATTTTTGTTGTTTTAGTCATCTTTTGATTAGAGAAAGATTTCCTATTTTTCTAAACTGGTGTTGTGTCCATTTGTAGTGTTTTCACTGTGTTACTGTATGTGTGCACAAATGCTTTACACACTGCCTCTGAGATAAGCCTATTTGATCGTGTCAAGCTACCAAGGGGGTGAGCAGGGGTTGTCTATGGTGCATAACTCCCCTACCCTGACTAGGAGCAAGGGTCCCTACTTGGACAAAGGTGCAAAAAATTGCCAACTAGAAACCCCCCTTTTCTAACAATCATTTTTATAAAAAATAACCAAATAAAAACTAAGAAACCTTCTAATATCTTTAATTAACAGAGCCTGAAATGCATGGTTACCCGTATTTATTATCGAAATTTTAAGATATAAATTAAGCTTCACCCAGATGGCGAGGCCTCCTTTAGCTCTCTCATAAGGGGAGGCAGTGGCAGGACAAGAGTTTCATAATAAACTATTGTAAGTTATATGTTCTAAAGCCCAGGTTTCTTGGAAAGCAATGAAATCATTATTGTTTATGAAAGCAAGCCAGACATGGTTAGAGATTTTCCTTTGGAACCCCGCCACATTCCACCTAATCAAAGCAAAACTATTGCGCACACTTAATTCTTCTCCCTGCATCACTGCTATCAAAAATATGGAAATGTTAATTGAACTAGTAATGATTTCATTAACCCCTATGTCTTCGACAAGAACAATTTTGTTATTACTTGTTTCCAAAGCAACCATACCATTATATCCAAAGGATGATTCATAGATATTGACCCAAATGGTCTTGGGTTGAGTACTAATACCATTAACACAGGCAAAAACAAAGCCATCATTACTCTTTTGCAAAGCAATCTTTTCATTAGTACCATTAAGCGGTTTACAGTAATTGACCCCGTAGGTCTTTATCTGAGGATTATTTGCATTGGCCAAAATATCAGAAACAGGAATGGTTTTAACATTACTATTTTGTGGTGCAGCTATTCTTATTAATCCTGGCCATGGTTTACTAACAATGGGGCAGGGGGTCCCGAACTGGTGATCTATAAAAAGTCAATCCTGGTCATCCAAATTTCCTAAGGGAGCAAAATGATTACTACACCCAATATTAAAATTATCAGTAAAAGAGTGCGAAGGAGGACCCCTGGACAGTTCAAAGGACGACTCAGAAAGGCGTGGTCTGTAAAAAAACAAGTGGGAGAGTGCAAATGTCACTGTTTGCCTCAAAAGTCTGTGAATGCCTGGACAGAATTATCTCCGCAATCATAGGGTATCTAAAATTCACTATGATACAGTCCCCGTGAATACTCCTATGGGAAGAACCTAACCGTGCACAAGATTTTATTATGATCCTGCACACAACAGTTTGAATTCTTAACCAACCAATGACATAAATTATTGTGGAGCTCAGTAGGAGACTCATAGGAAAGGTTTGAGGCTGGGGGTATACCTGCTAAGACAACAACAAATGGACAGCATGCAGGAGGCAGGTTAATCACCGGCAGTTGGTGGTGCTGGATCATGGGCTGTAAGAGTCTGGTTGTGTTAGTCGATACTAGCATGGGGGTACCGGAGCCTAGAGTGCTGGAGACTGGAGCTGTTATGTCCGGGGGTTTATTATACTGCATATTAGGCTGCGTACGCAGTAGAGATCTATGACATTAGCCATTATCGGTGCCTAAGAACTATTACTTACTGAAAAAGGAAGAGAGTTCTGAACTGACATACCAACTGTATTAACACTTTCATACCAGGCCTGGGACCCCTTCCGGGAGACCTTTTGATGCTCCAGGCTAACTGATACTAATTTCCCAACAGTTGACTCCAACCTATCTAATCTTTCTCTTATAGGCTTCAAACAGTCTTTTAAAATTACATTACATTTTCACATAATTTCCCACATTGAGTCTTGCATATCTCCCATACGGTGTACATTGTCGGAACCTCAAATTTGCTGTTTAGAAGAGTTTGGACAACTTTTGGGCCGGGTTCCACTGCACCTGCCGCACCATTCAAATCATGACCCTGCTGTCCTTCAAAGTAACTGGACCTGAGGTTGTCTATTAAGGGGCCGATTCCGATCCGGGTCGGAAAGCTCACCAACCGAGCCGGATCCAGAGTGCTTTCCGACAGAGCCGGAGTCCTGCAGTCCGACTGAGCGAGTACGATGCGGCCGTATGTTGCCAGACTCGGTTCGGTCAGACTCCCATAGAAGTCAATGGGAGCCGGTCGTACGACACGTACATGGGCTCCCATTGACTGAATGGGTACGTCTCGCACAAGGGCGCCCCTACAGTGGGTACGCGTCTGTGCCATCCGCACAGTACATGTCTGTGTTGGGGAGACCCTTGGGTCTCCCCCTGTGTCCGGGTCATAGGGCTGCGGGTGACAGGGGGTCCGACGCGGACCCCCAAAGGCAACTTCCCGGACGTTTTGCAAGCCGGACACTCCGGCTCGCACCGGCTATCCGACGCGTGCATCGTACTGGCTCGGTCGTAAATCGCATCCATTGCACACCACGGTTAGCTTACGGCCGAGACGTACAGAGCGGTTCGGACCTGCAAATGACTCGGTCGGTAAATTTCACGTAGCTCGCATCGTGCTTGCTCGTACAGCTGTATGAGTCGGGCGGAAAACACATGTACGGCTCGTAGTTTTTCCGGCCGGATCGCGTTCGGTGCCCTTCCGACACGGATCGGAATCAGCCCGTTAGTAGTAAAATATAGCAATATTAGCTGTTTAGTGGGGTGCCTAGAGCTTTTGGTCCAGGTGATACTGCACCTGCTGCACTATTCAAATCAAGTACTTATTGCCTGCTGGATAACTGCACTTGTGACTGTCTTGTTTAATAGCAACATTTAGCAATAATCTGGGTTTAGTGTGGTCCCTGGAGCTTTTGGCCCCTGTGCCTCTGCACCTGCTGCCCCATTCAAATCAAGTCCCTTTTAACTGCAAGGTAACTGCAATTGCGACTGCCTGTTTAGTAGTCAAATATAGATATATTATGTGCTTAGAGGAGTACAGCCATTTGGGCCCAGAGCTACTGCAACAGCTGCACCATTCACACCATGACCCTGTTGTCTACAAGGTAACTGCACTTATGGTTGCCTGTTTAAGAATAAAATATAGCAATACTAGGTGTTTAGTGGGGTGCCTGGAGCTTTTTGTCCTGGTGCCACTGTACCTGCCGCACTATTTACATCTTGACCCTAGTGCTTGTTAGAAACTGTACTTATGACTGTCTGTTTAGTTGTAAATATACCAATATTAGGTGTTTAGAGGTGTTCCGACAACTTTTGGGCCTGATGCCACTGCACCTTCTGCAACTTTCAAATAGTTAACCTGATGCCTGCAAGGTGACTGCACTTGTGACTGCCTACTTAGTAGTAAAACGTAGCAATATTTGGTGTTTAGTGGAGTTATGACAACTTTTGTCCCCAGTGCCGCTGCAGCTTCTGCACCATTTAAAGCCCCTTTGAACAGCAAGGTAACTGCAATTGTGACTACCTATATAGTATATAGCAATATTAAGTCTTTAGAGGCGTTCTGAACAATTTTGGGCCCGTTGCCACTGCACCTGCTGCACCATTCGAATCATGACCCCTGTCTGCACGGTTACTGCACTTGTGACTGCCTGTTTAGCAGTAAAATATAGCAATTTTAGGTAGAACTTTTGGACCTGGTGTCACTGCACCTGCTGTACCATTGAAATCATGACCCTGTTGTCTGCAAGGTAACTGTACTTGTGACTGTCTGTTTAGTTTTACATTTCAGCAATAATCTGCTGAAGGGCATGCAGAGCAGAGGATGACAGTGCTGAGTGTGCTCCGAATCCAAACTCAAAGTTTGAGTTCCAATTGACTGGCAAATGAGATGAAAATGCTGCACAGTCATCAACAACTCTTGCGCGCCCCCACGTTCCACAGCACTGCAGACATAGTATCTGGTCACCACAGTACTGCCACACTCTGCTAATTCTGCACAGAGCGGGCCCCTGGGGCCTCGGGACATCCAGCAAAACAAACACAGACAAAATGTGTCTGGCAGCGAAAATCACTGATGCTTGAAGCTAAACATGCACAATGAATGCAGTAAGTCAAGTTAAACATTACCCACAAACTAAGTGAAAGAGGCATTGCAGAAACAGATGGAATAGCCCGCCGCCCAACAGGTCCATGTGACATAAGGAACCAATGACCACCACTGCACCGCTGCATGCACAAACAACCACGAGGCTTGATGATGACGGTAGGATAGAAATAAACTTTCAACTGCTGCAGCCGCATACCGCCATGTTGCAATGCACACCAGGGAAAAGTAAAGTCAAGAGATGATGAAATGCACGTAAAAACAGACTGGACTGCTACGCTAACGCTGTTATTTTAGATTTATTGCCGCCTGTTGTAATTCCGCCGAGCTTTTAGCTTTTTAAAAATTTTAACTTATTGTGTTTTAATGTTTAAATAACATTTTCCTGTTTCCCCCAACGCCCGCATTGCTTGCACACTAAAATTGTTTTGCACAACTCAACATTTGGGTGTTGCTCGCACTGCCTCACTCCTGACCGCCATCTTGGGTGTGGGTCTGAGACGCTCCCAAGTTGCTCCGGGGCTAGCGCTCTAGTCTGGACAAGCGCTCCTTGGCAAACTCTATTTAAAGGACCAGTTGGTTTGCGTGCGGTCAACAGACTGGACTGCTACGCTAACTCTATAATTTTAGATTTATTGCCGCCTGTTGTAATTCCGCCAAGTTTTTAGCTTTTTTAAAATTTGAACTTATTTTGTTTTAATGTTTAAATAACATTTTCCTGTTTCCCCCCAACGCCCGCATTGCTTGCACAATAAAATTGTTTTGCACAACTCACCATTTGGGTGTTGCTTGCGCTGCCTCACTCCCGACCGCCATCTTGGGTGTGGGTCTGAGACGCTCCCAAGTCGCTCCGGAGCTAGCGCTCTAGTCTGGACAAGCGCTCCTTGGCAAACTCTATTTAAGGGACCAGTTGGTTTGCGTGCGGTCAACAGACTAGACTGCTACGCTAACGCTGTTATTTTAGATTTATTGCCGCCTGTTCTTTTTTTTTATGTTTGAAAGCTTTATTAGAGAAAAATAAGTATTACAATAAGGTGACATCAGCAAATATGAGAAAAAAGGTATAAGATGGGACAAAGAAAATAGAAGCAGCCAATATCACAATGAAAAACAAAGCATTTTAAGTTATGGGGAGGGAAGGAGGGGGGGGAAGGGAGGAGAGAAGAAAACAAAAACATGGTATTTATCGTAGAAGATGGGTAAGCAATAATAGGAAATACAGTAAATGGCAATCAAAAAGTACAGTAAAAAACCATCATATGAGTAATTGCATGAATGAAAAAGAAGTATGAAGAAGGTCAATATAAAACTAAATAATTACCATATTGAGACTGAAAAATATCATGAAAAACTGCAGGCAAGAGTACATGTGTTCAGGGGGGCTTGAAATTATCTGAAGATAGTGGAGAGTAACTCTTTTTGGCGGATTGATCAAGGTATAGAGTAAGAGGTAGCCAGTAAAATTCAACATTTCGGGAGGGTTTACAGGAGGAAGCAAAGGCAACATCAAGTCTGTGTGAGTGACATACAAGATTCCACCAACAATTGAGAGACAATTTGTTCAGAGATTTCCAATTAGAGACAATATGCTGTAATGCCAGAGCCAGCATAAGGTCAAAAAGACCGCGAGAATGTGGGGGGAGGTCTAAATCCTCTGAAAGTATTGCCGCCTGTTCTAATTCCGCCGAGCTTTTAGCTTTTTTTAAATTTGAATTTATTGTGTTTTAATGTTTAAATAACATTTTCCTGTTTCCCCCCAATGCCTGCATTGCTTGCACACTAAATTGTTTTGCACAACTCACCATTTGGGTGCTGCTTGCGCTGCCTCACTCCCGACCGCCATCTTGGGTGTGGGTCTGAGACGCTCCCAAGTCATTCCGGGGCTAGCGCTCTAGTCTGGACAAGCGCTCCTTGCCACACGCTATTTAAGGGACTAAAATGGTCACGTGCAGCGCATGCGCGCAGCGTCACGCCGGAGGAGCGCCAGAGGAAAGCCCGTCTGTGCCCGTCCGGGCCAGGACGGGCCCAGGGGCAACCCCCCTGGCCGGCCACGTATATACTCACCCGATACCCTCAGGTCTCTTAGCACAGGCAAAACTGTGTTAGATGGGACAACCCTCGCCAAATTACGGTCAGAGGCTTTGTTACAGGGAGAGGAGGTACTCACCCACACCAGGACTCAAGGCCTTATAATTGCAACGTTAAATACACGCTCTCTGCAAAAGCATCACCTAGAGGTATTCTCACTTCTGGCGGAGGGCGAGATAGACATCCTTGCTCTCTCAGAGACATGGCTGGGCCCTTATAGTGGCAGGTGACTTCAATTACCATTGGGATAAGGTTCCCAGGAAGCCCAATGAGACAGAGTTTGAAACTAATCTCTCTGCTCTTAACTTACAACAACTAGTAATGGGCCCTACCCACATGAAGGGCCACACACTTGACCTTGTCTGGTCCTCCCTGCCCCTTATGGAAATAACTGAAGTTAGCCCTTGCATTTGGTCAGACCATTTTCTGATCAAGTGCTGGGTTCCGGGAGATCCTTTGCCGGCTGCTTCAAAGCAAATGCGGAGGAAAGTTCGGTCTTGGAAGAAGATTGAGGCCGATTCTGATTCCCTAATCTCGACCCTGCTATCCTCTCCAACCCCCAAGATGACACAGATGAACCTGGACTCTGACACTACTGCCCTGATGACCTGGATCCGGTCTGCTATAGATAAGCTCGCCCCGGAGCGAATGGAGAGGACCAGAACCAAAGGAAAGGGAGCCCCATGGTTTGACGCCTCACTCAAGAAAAAGAAGCAAGCCCTCCGCAAGGCGGAGCGTAGGTGGAGACTCAACTATTGTCCCGCAGAGTCACTAACCTTTTAATCACTTCTTGCTAGCTATAAGATGGACATCCTGGTGAGGAAATCCGCCTTTTATGAGAACAGAATTAGGGAGGCTACAAACAAACAGAGGGAGACCTTTGTGATTCTAAGGGAACTTACGCAGCTAGGCGAGAAAAGCCTTGCGGGTGATCAACCAGATTGTGATATCTTTCAAGGCTTTTTCCTTCAGAAGGTACAGGACATCTTGACGGACATTGCTACGATTCCAGCTGGATGCCTTTGCCTTCCTGCCCAGATAGTCAGCTGCAAACTGCGACCCTAAACATCTTCCCATATATTGATGAAAAGCGACTGGCGGAGCTGGTTGGCCATGTCAAATCAGGCTCCAGCACAGATCCCTGTCCCCCAAAATTTTTTACATTGGCCTTGCCTGGTATTCAGCCTCAGTTGCTGAGCTTACTGAATGCCTCACTAGATGCGGGCTACCTTCCAGCCCAGCTGACGGAAGCTAGAGTCTCCCCACTCCTCAAGAAAGCAGGAGCCGATGTTAAGGTATTGAAAAACTATAGGCCTATCTCCCAGCTGCCACTCCTGAGTAAGATCTTAGAAAAACACGTCCTGAACACCTTAGCTAGCTATCTGGAGGAACATCATCTACTCCATGCCAGGCAGGCTGGTTTCTGGCCACAGCATAGTACAGAACTAGTTATGGCTACGGTTACCGATGAGCTGAGAGTCAGAGCAGACAAGAAACAGCCTTGTGCCCTGATTCTATTAGACCTGTCGGCAGCATTTGATACGGCCAGCCACACCATCTTGTTGGACCGTATCGCTAAGCTAGGGATAACAGGACAGGCGCTCAAGTGGCTAGAATCCTTCCTGTCAGGACGCACTCAGAGGGTCCAGATGGGGGACCAGCTGTCTGGGATTAGTGAGGTGACATAGGGTGTGCCCCAGGGGTCCGCACTCTCCCCCTTACTTTTTAACATCTATCTACAACCATTGATGGAGGAACTCATGCGTAGGAATTGTCAAATCTTTAATTACGCAGATGATACTCAGCTGCTGGTGCAGCTGAAAGATACAAGGGAGGCTCAGGAATCAGTGAGAACCTTGCTCAGATTCACGGTCAACTGGATGACCAACAACCTCTTGAAGGTGAATGCTGAGAAAACGGAGGTGCTGGTGCTTACCAACCAGGCTAATCCTTGGGGTGATCTGTATTGGCCCCCAGAATTAGGTAAAACCCCCACTCCGGGTACGGTGGTAAAAAGTCTTGGTCTAAAGATTGATGCAGATCTTACCATGGCCCCCCAGGTTTCGGCTGTAGTGGGCTCCTGCAAGGGAGTGTTGAGGCAATTACGCAAGTTGACCCCTATCCTTTCAGCCTCCACCCTACAAACCATCGTCTCTGCTACAGTCATCTCGAGGCTAGATTATGGCAACGCCCTGTACCTGGGATTGCCGCAGAAGCTACTGAGGAAGCTGCAGGTCGTGCAGAACGACGCAGCTAGACTGATTTTCTCCCTACCGAGAAACTCACATGCAACCCCACTCCTTGGGAAGCTGCACTGGCTGCCTGTGAAGTTCAGGGTTCAGTTCAAATGTCTCTGTGTGGCCCATAAAGCACTCTTTGGCAAAGCCCCAGAGTACATTAAGCAGCGCCTGAGGAGGTATGTTCCCGGCAGAACCTTGCGCTCAGGTCAGGCCTCCAATCTGACTCAACCCAGATTTAAACTAAAAACTAAAGGAGGCAGTGCCTTTTCGGTGATTCTTCCGAAACTTTGGAATGAGCTACCGGCCAGTCTGAAGGAAGATTCACAGCTACTTTCCTTCAGGAAGAAACTCAAGACGTACCTATTTAAAAAGGCAATATTACCGGCGTAATCAGAGATGGCAGAGGGTTCCGGGATGACAGTATCTTGTGTTCTTTCTGTTAAAGCGTTTAGAGACCAGCGGTGATAGGCGCTATACAAAAACTTTATTACATAACATAACATAACATAACAAACAGCATATTTGTATGAATCAACAATTGGGTTAAGTTAAAGGCCCTGCTCTTTCAGCCTCCTCCTGGCCCGGCCGGAGCATTGTACTTGCACAAGGTGCCCGGCGCCGAAGGCATGATTGCTCAGGGTAGGCCTCCAACTCTGTTCACTTCACACTTCATACCAAGTAAGCAGGGCCGGACTGGGAATCAAAACCGGCCCTGGCATACTGCTCGGCTGGCCACCCTGTGGGGCAGGAGGGGTGCGGCTGAGCTGTTTGCTAGGGCCGGTTTGGGCCGATTTTGTTACAGGGGCCCGATATTGCTGGCCCTTGCTAATATAAATGGCCCTAGAGGCCCAAAACCAGCGCTCAATATGGCGGCCCACCGGGGAAATGCCCGGTGCCTGCTACGGCCTGTCCGGCCCTCCAAGTAAGTGACTGCTCTCTATCACTTACTGACTCCTCTCCACATTACAATGATACCTTTACCCCGCCCTAGTGTTTCCTATTACTAAAGACACTCATCCCCTTCTTGATCTGATAAGCCATGCCAACCTACCCCACATCACATTGAGAACATCACGGTGGCAAAATCATCCTGCACCATGGCGACACCTGTTCCCATCACTGTCTTGCTAGAGATATTTGCACCTTGCCATGAATGGCAAGATAGTAGCTTTGCTAAGAAGGCCACAGTGGTGTCTGCTTCTTTTAAGGCATGCCCAGGAGGCTACTTAGATGGGCATCAGAGGTCATGTAAAAGGAAGGCAGGCAACTCCTATGATACAACCCTCTCCAGGTGCACTCTATGGAAGTACCTGAGGGTTTCGATGCCCTATGTATAGTACTTTGACTGATGTGCTGGAACTCTTCCTAAGATCAGGGGTCCCACTCTGTCGCTGCAACCTTCTACCCTGTCAGTCTACGCTCCCTTTCCTCTAGGATAAGTTATATTTACTCTTCCTTGACCTTGGCATACAAAAGTTAAAATTATTTACATATCCAATTATGGTTGGCCTCAAACTTTGACTTTGTCCTGGTCAAGCGCGACCAGATGTCCCAGAGTTGTGCTGTATGATATTAAGCACTATCTCTGGCTCCCTACATTGCGTTTTTGTCATTTGGTGTCTATTTGTTCATATAAATATTTTTATTGTTATAAATTGGTGTGGGATTTTTATTGTGTGTTGTGTCTTATTTATTTGATGTATTGGTGTTTTGAAATGCTTTACACTCCTGTCTCCTAAGTTAGGCCTGACTGCTCATTGTCAGCTACCAAGGGTTGAGCAAGGGGTTAATATACTGAGACCTTTACTGGACCTTATACCGTGTTGGTGGCATTATTACTGGTGGTTGGTGCATACTTACCCCCACTAACAACCCACTTTTCAACAGTTGCATTACATCTCTTTACAAAGCCACACAGGATGGCACAAATTGCCTCCAATGTGCCTCCAATGTGGCTTTGTAAATATTACTAGAGCCTTTTGTGACAACACCAAAGCTTGATAAATCTGGGCCTGAGTGTTTAAAATTAAACAAGTGCTTTCAAAGCATGTATTTTGTCAATAGATAAACTGTACGTAGTGGTAAAAAATGTATAGTGTCCTTTAAAAGTATGTTTTCCAGAATTCAGCTGATAACACTATTACATTCTAAAAAAATGTCAACCTTTGTCACCATAAACATTCAAGTGACTCCATTGATTAAAGCCTAGACTGGCTCCCAAGCATCTTTTGCATTAGATCCTTAACCAAATACTCACATTTACATTTCTTTTAGGTAGCTGTTACCCTGGTGAGAAGGCCTGTTTCTTCTTTAGCTTTCTGTCCCTACATCGGTTTCACAGCGCAGGAGACCACTAAACAATCTCTCTCCTTCCCGCCCTCCTTACACTTTCACCCAGCAACATCTTAAGGTCTGCATTAACAATTGAGGGATTTTTTTTTTTAAGTACGCAAACTTTTTTGGGAAAATTAAATAATCAGGGATATATTGTCCCCATAGATCCCACCCACTTCGGCCTCTGTCCAGATGTCCTTTGAGGTGAGTCAAGGGGGACAATGGCAGGGAGGAGATTAGCAGGGTCACATTCAGACCCAGAGCCCTGATAGCCTGGACCCGTAGGGCCTCATAGTACTGTCCAAGAAGAAAGAGGAAAAGAGCATGATCTATGCACAGCATCAAAGAGATAGTTCGGAAGAGGGGACACTTTATGATGCAATTATTTTAGTTTACAAATGGACAGAGATAGCTTCCTCAGAGGGATGGCCTGAGGAACGTGGGGGATATTAGGGCTCATTTGTGGTGCCCATGTATATGCTTGCATTATGATCAGGTTACCTTTGCTGCACAGGGAAGAAGGTCTAATCAACCTTGGATGACATGTATGGCTTATATCTACACAAAGGAGCAGGTAGCCTGCTTTGGGACTCAGGACAAGGAGTGATGGCCCAGTGGAATGGGCAGAGGATATAGCCTTCTTAGGACTCTAAGTATAATTGGTACTGCAGGTGCAGTGCCACTGGGGCACAGGGGTTTAAGGGGTCAACTAAACCTAAATAATGTCTATTTTACTATCCTTCCTTGTTTGCATTAAGATGCAGTGCTCCTTTACTGTGCCAGGTTTTTTTTGGGCCTTGGACCAATGGCCATAGGAAGGAGAAACTTGAGGCAAGGAGGCACCTTAACTGGGCTTCAGAGAGACTGCAGAGAGGGAAATGGTGCAAGAAGGGTGTCCATGTTTTTATCAAATGACAGAAAGGTATGCCCCAGGTTTGCAACCCAATAGCTACCAATAGCTAACATTAGTGAAGTAGGTGCAATGCACTCGTGCCTATAGGAATGAGATGCCCACTACGTCACAATTATAACTGTCTTACTCTACAAAAGAGGCATGGGGTCTCATTTTCCATGTTAGCATTAGAGCAGAGGGCACCCTTGCCTCAAAGATGAGGCAACATGTTGGAGATAATTTTTTACTGAACAGGACTAAGAATCTTTTTGAAGACTGGAGTGATGGCCAGGTACGGTTGGGAAGGCTGTGGTGGGGATGCCTTCTGTTTAGGGCTGCAGCTATCATTAGTGCAGCAGATGAAGATACACTAGGACCTAGGAGAGTGACAGACTCACAGCATCCAGTTATTGGGAATAGTTTTTTTTGGGTAAATTTCAGATTTTGGTCTAAGTACTTGCTCTCTTACAAGCCTCACATTTAGTGTAGATAATGAGCTACAGAAAAGGTTCTCCTGAAATGATCTTATGAACCCCACCCCCTGTGCTCAGTTCTTCCTCTCCAGCTCTTCCAAATCTTGTCATAAAACTTTGGTGGGGGGATCGACTTCAAAACAGTTTTGCTTTGGGGGGCTCAGAGCAAAATGTTTGAAGACCTCTGTTTTAGAGTATCAGACCACGCATCACACAGAAAACAGGAAGCTGGAAATGGAAATAGAAGCAAGAATGGGCGGCTGGTGGTGCAATGCGGTAGACAGGAGAGGAATGTTTTTCTGTTCATACTAAACAGAACAATTAAGTATGGGAAATCACAATATTATTTTCTAGATGTTTTTTTTTAATAAACTATTTATTTCTTTTTAAATAGCGTTTTTCACAAAAAACAAATAATTTAATTGAAAAATGACAACTGACAATATTATAGTGTGGTCAAATACTTATTTTCATCATACTTCAAGGACGTATTTGGTTAGCACACGAAATATGTTGCTTTTAGAGAGGGAAGACGTTATTTCCAAGATGGTTTCTTCTTTCAGCAAATACTCACTGCAAGCTGCTGCTGCTCTTGCAAAACAGCCCTCTAAGTCCAATAGCAGCATGTCCTTGGAGGCAAAATAATACAACTAAAGGTCAGTGGAATGCAAGTGAATAATAATCTAGTTGATACTATCTCTAAGCAATGGCTTAAAAGTGTTTATACAAAGGCAGAAAGGGGCTGACACAAAGCTCACTCTCTGAATAGTATTTACAATACATGTATAAGGCCGCTAATGGTATCACACCAAACCTAAAAACTGTTTAACAGTGCAATAAAAGCACAAAATGACAACTGGCATTTAGAGAGATTTCAGCATTCCATTTTTTTTCGCTGCAAGAATTTCAGACAAAATATCCAAACAAATTTCAAACAGTTAATTAACCAGTCATGTTGCCATCATGATATGAAACGCATCGTGAAACTCAGGTACTTTTAACCCATGCTTAGTGTAAGTTTGAAAGGAACAGGCAGGTGGTCTTCCTTCACATCCTAAACCACACTGACACTACCTAGAGACAACCACAGAAGAGAAAGTATAGTTTATCCAGGGACTTTTACAAACCGGATGGCACAACAACACTGACACTACCTAGAGACAACCACAGAAGAGAAAGTATAGTTTATCCAGGGACTTTTACAAACCGGATGGGAACATTTCAGTAAGACCAGGATAAATTTGGTAATAGCACCTAGTCACATTATGTATAGGCCTATTCGAAGAGTCGGCATGAGCCCTTCCCAGGATTGTCCATCAGTCTATTTTCTCCATTCCATCTCCCCAAAAAATATAATTACCTGCAATTAGTGAATGAAGGATTTTCTCACCAACCCCTGTTCCCCTAAATGCTTTTCGGGCTTCTTCTACGTCTCACTACCAATGGCTCCCGGTTTCAGTCATTTTCAAGAAATCATCTAGGTGCTACTGACACACATCAGAAATCTTGAGAACATTCAGGAAAAGTATTGCAAGCCACATATTCCCATACAAATTTGAAATTATGAAAACATCTCACAAAAGCATTCTTAAACCCTAGCAACTATGGGTATAATGACACTCAGGTGTACTGGAGAAAAAAGATCCGCTGTGCAGCTGTTATAATAAGCATAGTAGGCATTGGGTATAGAGCACTGTGCAGCATAAAACATCATGCAGTGACGAGTATCGGGCTGAACATACTGCAGTGGAGACAGAGAGAAGGGAACACTGACATAATGAACAATAGGGACAGAAGTCCATTGGAGTGAGGTACGTCACGAGCATCGCACAGTGTAGAGACATTAGGCACAGAGCACAGTGACCGCACAAAACACACTGCATTGAAGAGCATCAGGACTGATCACACTTGCAGCCATAGTCACACAAACCAAGCATACTGCAGTGTAATACATCAGAGCAAAGCTCGCTCCAGTGAGTGCACAGAGCAGTGCAGTGAAAAGCATAGGGACTGAATACACTGCCAGACAAAGTGACCACGGCAGTGAAGTAGATTAGACACAGCCCACACAGCAGCGAACTACACAAGTCCCACTGCAATGGAGTAAATCGGCAACAAGGTACAGTGCAGTGAATTACATCCGACAATGCAGTGTGGACAGTTCACAGGGACAGAAACATTGCAGATGAACAGAAATCACTGCACCAACAGAAGGCACATTTTCCTAAATCTTCTACAAGTAAATCAAATGAATAGAATCTCTGATATTTCAATGCTTTACACAAACAGATGCAACATAGAAGGCAGCACGCAGAGTGCCACGTGAAAGAGAATAAAGGTTCGTACCTCTATTTTGATTTCCAGAAATGCCGCCCATCCACTTTCCAAAGCTTGAAGACTCACAGAAGCCTGCTAGGAAACCCACATCTCAAAATGCCCAGATGATGGGACTGCTCTCAGGGTGCACCCTCGCCTTCCCATAGAGGGCCCTGGAGGTCCCTACCTCATTGCTACAGGCCCTCCTGAGCTACAATTTGAGTTTCTGGTTAATTTCAGGCCTTTTTCCCCTCCAGTTTTCGGCTACAGCCCGCTTCTCCAGCAGCAATACAAAACGTCTCCAAACTTTCCCAGACTGCTGATGGTTTCACTTTCTGCGTCACATCTCTCCTTTCTGCAGGGAGAGGGGGAAGTGGGACGAGAGGCACCATGTAGAGAAGAGCGGGGAGGAGGGCTCTTAAAGCTACTGTCTTCATCACACGCCAGACCAATGACAAAGGACATGCACTTTTACAGGCGCGGCCTTCCGAAGCAGCGTCAAGCTGAAAGAAGGGGGAAGTGGGAGGGAAGGAACCAACATGCACCTTGTCAATATGGAATAAAATACAATAATATACATAGCCATTCAATAACACAGTAGACAACAAGCAACCCCCAACATAGGGTCATCAGAAAAGGCGTTTAGTAATTGTGTTTAGTGGTGTGTCTTTCACACCAAGACATTTCTAATTAAAGAGACCACTCAGTGGAAGTAAAAGAATAGGGGCCTCATTTATGAAAAGTGACGCATCACTGCGTGAAAACAGTGATGCGCCACTTTTCACTGCGCCCTCCCTGCGACTCCAGTGATGCGTCATATTTACAGTATGACGCATCATGTCGCAAGGAGTCACAGATACGTCAGTATTTCTGACGTATCTGTAGGCGCAAAAGTGACGCATCGCTGGAGTGTGTCACAAAAGTGACGCAACTCCAGCAATGTGTCCTTTCACATGGGGCAAGCCCCATGTGAAAGGGCCTGCGTCAGTCTTACGCCTGCCGTGAGGCAGGCGCAAGAAATTGACGCATTTGCACCCTAGAAGTGGCGCAGTGAAATCTCGTAGATTTCACTGCGTCACTTCTACGACCCTTTGTTGCGTCAAAACGCCCCCCTTGCATACATTATACCTGGCGCAGGTATAATGTGGCGCAGGGGTTTACAAAGTGACGCATCTACCTAGATGCGTCACTTTGTAAATATGGCGCAACATGGCACATGTTTTACGCCACTGGTGCGTCACAAAAAGTGACGCACCGGCGGCGCAAAAGTGACGCAGGGGCTCATAAATGAGCCCCTAGGTCTCTTTCCAGTCACTCATGGCAAGCAATCACAGGCACTATCCTGACAGCTGCATTATTTGACTATGATTTGTTGACTTTTGACACGTGTTGTGAAAGCATTCACCAGTTCACCATTTGTGCCAAGGGATCAGAATGGCTCCGATTTCTAAACCCAGAGGCCTGTTTTCACGCTACTTGCCGAGCACTACATGTTTCACACACTTCAGTGCCATCACCACTCATTCCAAATGCATCTATCACAGGTTGTGATGCGAGCCCCTCGCGGTGTCTCAGGCTTCATGCCATGGCTGCTTTCCAGATGTATAAAGCTGTGACACTTCATTCCAGAGAAGACTGAAATCATTGCTTTTTATTCGAAAAAAAGTTTTCCAACAGAACTTTCAGCGGTTTTGTGAACATCTGTATGAGGGCGTGCATAGGGCATTCTCTGTGTCAACAAGAAAGTCGAGGTTCAGCTGGGGTGCCTCTCACCACCGACACCTTGCTAGCAGAGCATTATATTGTGAAACGTGAATCCGCACTAGCGGCAGTTACATGTAGGTCCCTCTTCAGGACAGGACTCACCGTACTCTAAGCCCTGACGGCTTCTCCCCTTCCTCCCTAGCATGAACTGCCTTCTTACCTGACCTCATCACATCCTCACTGCTCTCGCCAAAGTTGGATGGGATTTTCATAAATAACCCCTCCATTAGCATCAATAGAATTCTGCCACTCACCTGTTCAGACCATAGGGAAATCTTCTTCAACCTAAGTGTTGGACACAGCAATGATCTGCCGTCTCAACCCCCACCTCCGACGAAGGTCCGGTCATGGCAAAATATTAGTTCTGAGGTGCTCATAGAACTATTGGACAATAATATGCCCACCTTAGTCGCAGATTCTAACCTGGCTACTGAAAGGTACATTGATTGGATTAGGTCAGCGGTCAATCAATTGGCCCCAGAAAGACCTATTAAACAACGTAGGAAGAAGCCCACCGCCCCATGGTACAGCCTTGAGCTGAAAACATTAAAACCCACTTGTCGACGTCAAGAACGCGAATGGAGGAGAGTCTATAGCATGACGGCCAGAGAGAACTACAACCTAGCACTAACTGACTATAAAACAGCCATAATTAGATCTAAAACAAATTACTACACCAGCAAAATTGAGGGGTCCAAAATATCAGCTAGAGAAAATTTTAAAACCGTCAGTGCACTAAACTTCAACAGGGCAATGCTTTTTCGCCCGATCAAATGCTCGTTGATAAAATACCCACCTTTTTTTCAATCTAAGGTCCAAATAATATATCAGGAATTAGAAAGTCTGAGTGCTGGCGGTTCCTCCTCTCAGGCCTCTCCTCGGAACTTGCGTCACCTATCACTTGTCACTTGAATATCTTCTCCCCCTTGACCATCAACAGGGTAAATGACTTAATACTGGCAGTCAAGTCGGGTTTTCCAACTGACCCATGCCCTCCAGACATCATCCATGGAGTTTCAAACGAAGTTAGCACCCTTCTCACCCCCCTCTTGAACAATGTTATTAATACAGGTGTCTTCCTGACTTCCTGGAACAAAACCTGTGCCAGACCCAATCTAAAGAAACCCTAAATGGACCCTCTCGATGTAACAAACTACCGCCCTATAGCGTGTTTGCCCTTAGCAGACAAGGTTCTGGAAAAAGCCATTACCTTAGAGCTTACTGAATACCTAGATACCAACAACCTTCTCGATTCTACACAACATGGCTTTCAATCTGGCCCCTCCACGGAGTCCACTTTAATTATGGCTACTGAGGAGATTCGCTGGCAAATCGATAGGGGTGGCAGGGCCATCCTGATCTTACTTGACCTGTCAGCCGTGTTCGATACGGTTAACCATATCGTACTTACGCAACGGCTGGAGGCAGTAGGAATTGGAGGCAACGCACTTGCCCTTCTCACTTCCTTCCTCTTAGCCAGAGAACAGAGGGTGTGGTGGGGTACCCTAGTGGGGGTACCCTAGAATCAGGCAATGTCTCTCTTTTAAGGGGAGTACCACAAGGGTCCGCCCTCTCTCCAACATTGTTTAACATTTATGTCACCCCTTTGGCCAAGCTTATTAGGGACCATGGTTTCTCACTAGTATCGTACGCGGACGATACCCAAATTATTACCTCCATTTTATCTATGACTTGGTGGCAGAAAGCTTTCATAGCTGTCTAAGCCACACAATGAGATGGATGCAAAAATACCTCAAATTAAACCCAAATAAAACCGAAGTCATGGAATTTGGAAATGGACCACCAATATGGTCTCGATCCTGGAGGCCAGCAGCAGCGGGACTTTGTCCTACCCCTGCTACTAAAGTGAGAAACCTTGGTTTTTTATGTGATGCCCAGCTTAATTTCTCGGTGCAGATCAATCAGCTCACATCTGCCTGCTATTTCTTTTTAAATGTGCAACGTAAAATCCTACCTTTTTTACCTTTGGACTTGAGGAAAACAGTTGTGGTGGCCCTTGTTTTTTCCCGCCTAGATTATTGTAATGCCCTGTACCTAGCCATTGACAAACACCAGCTATAGAAACTCCAATTCCTACAGAATGCAGCGGCACGTACTCTGTTGAACATTCCTAAATATAGTCACATTTCTGGGGCCATTAGAACTTTACAATGGCTCCCAGTCAAACAAAGGATAAAGTTCAAGGCACTCTGCCTGGTTCAAAAAGCCCTATATGGGGGTGGGCCTAATGAATACCACAAACTATTCCAATGGCATGTCCCCGTCGGATATTAAGATTGGCCAGCAAAGCCCTGGCCCACGTACCTAGAGTGAAAAAGTCCAGATGGGGAGGCAGATGTATCTCATTCGTGGCATCTAAGCTCTGGAACGAACTTCCCCTCAACTTTAGGCTAATTCCATCCAGGTGTCTTTTCAGGAGACAGGTCAAAACCTGGCTTTTTCCTCCCTTATAGCTATCAAGCAATTCCTGACTCTCGACCTCTGCTCTTTCTTGCGTCCTCCAGCGCCAAGACGCCTCGGCATTCGTGCGCTTTAAAGGAACCATGAAGGCAATGCCCATATAGAAGGAGGGGCAATCACACACTGTACAGTGTGATGGCCAACCAAAATGATCTCTCAGTGAAATTGCCAGAAAGAGAGCTAAGCACACAAAGGAGGGACATTTACAGAAATGCACCAATAACAAGACAGCATTTCTGAATGCCACATGAAACAACCAATGGCAATTGGTGGGTGTGCCAGAACCTGTAGAAGAGGATACAATAGTTCTTGTAGACAGCATAAGCGCTGTCGAGGCTCGACCTAAAAAAGGCAGCCACAATGATCAGTCCAACTGCGAGACTAACTCTTTGTTGGATGGAGCGGGTAAAAATCATAGGCGGGTGTTCTTAAATTGTCTTCAAGGGTGGGTAGATGCGAACTGCATCTTAACTAACTGCCAGGTAGTGATCTGAAAGGAGCTTGGAATTACAGAATAAGCATGTTGCCTGCATCTAATATGAGTCAGATATGCTTTAATCAAGAAATGCCCATTATCCCTGACATTTATTGAATTAAAGTCAGTCTTTGATTTGGTATGCAGATCTAATTTATGGAATACTCTTCGTTAGGAGGGAATTATTCTGTCTTTGTTACCAGCTACTAGAGGTCGCCATACAACAAATATGGCAAGCGTTCACTTTGTAAAAATCAGGGAATGGAGTGCCTCCTTCCTATGCCACAACTGTATTTCCAAACCCACTCTTATTTAGTTTTTTATTAATAAACAATGCTACTGCTCACCTAGAGAAACTTAGCTTATATGCCCCTAAATTGTTGCCATTAATGTCCCTATTCTGCTATATGAAGACACTGCTGTTATAGAAAATTCCATTCATGTGGTATTCAATAAATATACTAATAAAGATGTGTCCATCATGGTGAACAAAATCAAGGTTTTGCTGATGAAAATTGTGCTAGTTTTGAAGAGATTGTTTAAATTAAATGAAAATTGCCCGAAAGGTTAGATCACCTAATTGGCATATGGAAAAGGTGATAGTTAAATCTAAGACCTGCTGGAACATGGTACTAAGATTCACCAATAGAGTAGACACGCAAACAATGCCTGTAATCCTACACGTTTACATCCAGAAAGTGTTTGGGACAGTACTAGGGAACTCCAAGTAATCGAAAATACCTTTGTCTGCATTCTACTAAAGCTGGGTCTATATTTCCAATAAATTCACTTGTAGTTGGATTTGGGAATTAGGCCAATTTACTAATCAAATTGCCCTTTACCCAGTCAGTTTTATATCCAGTTTAACAGGAATCATGTTGCTATAGTTTATTTACAATCAACACTGGAACTGATGTCTCTAAAGGGCACCATGGGCAGCAGTTTAGAGGTGAAATGAGCGTGAACCATCTATGGGAGGAACCTGGTCAAATCAATTCTGAGAGGATTGCATCTGTAAAGGAGGCATACCGGCGCAGGGCATTTAGTATTAAAACCCAAAGAACAATTGTTTTGATTTTTAAATACCTAATGAATCATAAGTATAATTAAGAGTCTTATGTAGGCGAGTTGCACCCAGAAATTAAAGCACTTCTTATATATACAATTCAGATTAGGGAATTATCCGACTAAAGTTTATTGCTCAAAATGGAATGTGCATTTGTCATAATTCTGTACTTGTATGTGAGGGGACACACGTTCAGTGTTACACTTGGTGCTCTTTTACACTAGAACAGTTGATCCAAGAGGGAACAAACTCCTTCCATTTAAATTCAAGGGAGTAACACATTCTGCTACATGACGGATGGTATTTTTATTGCGTGGTCAAGGCATATTCGTGGTTCAGACGTGCGTGCTGCCGCCTGCGTAGTTCAGCCCCCATGTAGTTCAAACTGCATTGTTAAGGTTGTTTCCCATTTTATTGTTTGTTTATTTGTGTAATGTTGCTCACTGTCCCCAATAATGCTCAGGAGCCAATGCTGATAGGTGTGTACCTTTATTTTAGTACTGTAGCTGCAATCACCGAGACGGCGCCGGGCAACAGGCTCCGATCGCTTCTCTCACCGCGCGATCATTCGCGCATGCGCAGTAGCGTCCAAAATGGCCGCTACGCACATTGCCGTGGTTATGTAGTGCGCGTCAACTAGACCACGACACTACATATCTCCCCCTTTTATACCACACAAAAACATTATACATGACTGGGAGTTAGTCCATTTCATAGTCTCTAAACTTGGATGGTCTCACCACCACTCCCCAACTCGGGTGTGTCTTACCGGTGTATTGTGTCCTTCTCGACCCCCTTCTGCGACAGGGCTTCCCCTTCTTCCTTCAGGAGTACCATGTCCCTCTCTCACTCCATTCTCACTACCTTCCCGGGTCACTTCCTCCATCGCCGGTCCTTCTTGTACTTGTCTCTCCCTGTCTTGCTCTTCCGGAATGTTCTCTCCACACTCTCCCTTCGAAGCAATTCTTCCCTTGTCATCTCTTCTGGTGGTGTCACCTCTTCCGTGTCCTCCCGGGGCCATTGTAGAATCTTGTTGCATTTGGCCATATGGTCTTGGGACCACACATTTCCGTCGCTGAGCAACGCTGCTCGGTCATACACATCTTCCACTCTTAGGGGTGGGGAGTATTTGCTTTCTCCCTTTCGCTTTAGAACAGCCAGCTTCACTCTGACCCACTCCCCTTTTTCCAAGGCTGTCACTTTCACCTTCTTGTTGCGATTGTAGTATTCGGTGTATATATTCTGCGCCTTCTCCAGGTTGTGTTGTACCACCGCTGGAGACCATTTGCTTGTGATGGTTTTCTCTTTCCAAGCCACATTGTCTTTAGTGAAGGGTTGTCTTCCCCTTAGGATTTGGAATGGGCTGTACCCCGTGCTGGTGGGAGTGATGCGGTATGCCCATATCGTGCTTTGAACTTCCTTTTCCCAGTCTTTACCCCTGGAGATGGCAGCCTGTATGGATCCCATTATCACCCTGTTGAACCGTTCCACCTGTCCGTTACTGGCTGGGTGATATACTGACGTATGTCTGAGTGTAATGCCATTCCTTTCCGCGAATATGAACCACTTCTCCGAGGTAAATTGGGGACCGTTGTCACTGATTATGGTTCTGGGGATGCCCTCCCTGAGGAATACCATCTTGAGAAACCGCAGTATAGTGTCCGTGTCCATTTCCTCTTGGATGTGTACCTCTGGCCACTTCGAGTATTTGTCCACAATCACACATATGTACTTGGGTATCCCTAGATTGTCGAGTACAGGCCCCAAGATGTCCACTGCCACCTCTTCCCAGGGGTTACTGGGGTTCGTGAACTTGCCGAGAGCAGGCCTCATTGGTTTTAGGATTTTGTCTGCTCCTTGGCACTGCGCGCAGTCTCTCACATGCCTCTCCACCTGCAGATCCATCCCTGGCCACCAATACGTTTGCTTGGTTCTGGCTTTCGTCTTCACGATTCCCAGGTGTCCTTCGTGTATTATGGACAACAGATCCGGTATTATGGTCGCAGGTGGGACCACCCTATTTCCTCTGTATACAAACACCCCGTCGTTTCCCACCGACAGCTCCTCCCTAACCTCGTAGAACTGTCGAACCTTGGGCGTCTGTTGTCTCCTTTCCGGCCACCCTCGCACAATGCATTTCTTGATGTCTTCCAGGTCTCTGTCCGCCTCATACGCATTCTTCCACTCCTGTCTACTTATTGCCCGTTCCGGATCATCTGTAAGGGCTACCATCTCTTCGTCTTCTTCGGTGCCGCTGGTGGCACTTTCCATTGCCGACGCCCTGCTGAGATAATCCGCTATCTTGCTTCTTGAGCCTGGTACGTATTCCACGTCATACCGATATTCCAAGAGTTTTAGCGTCATCTTCGCGATCCGGGGTGTTGCGCTGGCGTGGCCACTTGACGTCAACACCTTCACTAGGGGTTTGTGGTCCGTTTTCAACTGGAATCGCGTGCCCCACAGGAACTGGCGATACTTCCCCATGGCCCACACTACAGCCAACATTTCTTTCTCGATCACGCTGAACTTTTGTTCCGAGACCGTTAGCGTCCTGGACGCGAAGCTGATCGTCTCCTTCACGCCGCCTTGTCTCTCTTGCATGAGTACTGCTCCTAACCCTTTTTCGCTGGCATCTGTCATCAGTATCGTCCTTCCCTGGGGATTGTACCCATGCAGCGGGATAGCCTGGCTGATTTCACGTTTGACCGTGTCAAACTCTTCTTGCACCACCTCCGTCCACACAAACGCTGTCTTCTCCCTCGTGAGTTGTCTCATGTTGTGTGTTTTCGTGGCGAAGTGGTGGACAAACTTACTATAATATTCTGCCATTCCTAGAAAGGACCTCACTTCTTCTTTGGTGGTGGGGGGAGGTGCGTCGCAGATGGCCTTCACTTTCCCTTTCTTTGGTGTTATCCCCTTTTCTCCAATTTCATGCCCCAGGTACGTGACTGATGGCATTCCGAAGTGACACTTCTACCACTCTGCCGTCAGTCCGTTCTCCTCCAAGATTTTCAGTACAACTTCTAGCTTCTCATTGTGGTCTTCCTGCTCCTTCCCCATCACTAGGATATCATCTTGGAAGTATTGTACTCCCTCAATACCTTTGAACAGGCGGGCCATTAGCTTTTGGAAGACTGCCGCCGCCGATGCTAGCCCAAAAGGCATGCGGCAGAACTGATAGCATCCGAACGGCGTTATGAATGACATCAGTTTCTTGCTCGTGGGGTGCAGAACTACCTGGTGGTACGCCGATTTTAGGTCGATGGTGGAGAACCATTTCACGCCTTTCATACGTGCCAGCATTTCCTCAATGCGTGGTAGCGGGAACTTCTCCACCACGATGCATTTGTTGAGTTCTCGGAGGTCCACACATAAACGCACCTTGCCTGACGGTTTCATGGCCACCACCAGTGGCGCCAACCATTCTGCACTGTCGATTGGTTCAATGATTCCTTCTTCCTCCAGTCTGTGTAGTTCCTGTTGCACTGCTTCTCTCACCACAATCGGTATGTTTCTCACCTTGTGTGTAACGGGGCTGACATTCTCCTTGAGAACGATTTTGTGGGTAAATTTCTCTAGTTTTCCGATCTTGCCACCAAATATTTTCGGGTGTTCGCTGCGCCATCTCGCTGCCGTAGCCCACTCACCATCCAACGTCACTAACACTTGGGTGTCTCCTCCCGGATTCAATTGTATTCCCAACTCTCCTTGGTCCATCCACCCAAGGACTGAGGGTCCTTTCTCCGCAATGTACAGTTTGCACTGGGCGCTGCGTTCTTTGAACTGGAAAGGCAGTGTCCTATATCCTACCATTGGAATGGGTTCCCCCGTGTAGGTGACTGGTCGTATGTCAGGTGGTTCCAGATGTGAGCCTAGTGTGGGTTCAAATCTCGCCTTCCACACGGATCTTTGGACGATCGTGTAGGGAGACCCCGAATCCACTACTATGGTGATTTCTACCCCTCCAATGTGCATATTGCACTGTGGTTTGCGCGCTCTTTTTCCATCTATGCCTAGTACTTGGTCTTCCACACATAGGACTTTGTCGTCATCCTCCTGACCCTCTTCTTCCTCTCCTAGGTCTTGTGCCACGAACTTCACTGCGCGTTGTTTCCCTTTCCTTCGACACACCTTCTCGTAGTGGCCGACCAGGCCGCAGAACGCGCACTTTGCTCTGAAGGCGGGGCACCGTTTGTCATGCGCCGCGTGGTTCGGACTCCCGCACTTGTAGCATCACAACGTACCTTCCTTGTCCTGCTTCCACGTTTGTCCCGGCTTTCCTTTCCCTCTGTTTGTTCCTTTGTACTCTCCTGGCCCCATTTTTCCTCTTCCGTACTGGTCCGCGTCCTCCACTTTATTTTTCGTGAGTCTCGGGACTTGGTCTCTCTTCACTGCTTCTGCGCATCGCTTGGTTAGTTCTGCCCTTTTTACGATGGCTACCACTTCTCTTAGCGACGCATCTCCACTCGCCCACAATTTATCTTGAACTGTCTTACTTGTCGTATGCATTACTATTTGGTCCTTTATGAATTCGTCGTGTAATGCTCCGAACTTACACGTTATCGCAAGCTTCCTTAGTGCTGCCACGTAGTCGTCTATCGTCTCCCCCGCTTCTTGCTTCCTCTGTTGGAAATTGTAGCGGTCGATAGACGTGCAAACTGCGGGTCGGAAGTGGTTGTCTAAATTTTCAATGGCGTGTTGGAACACATCGTCATCCCCTGCTGGGCGGGTGACCGGCGGTAAGTTTTGGAACACACGTATGCCTTCTGGTCCCAGATTATGTAAGAGTATCCACTTCCTCCTGCTACTGGAGAACGCCTCGTTCTCATCTTCCAATGCTTCGAGGTAATTTTTGAAGTACTCCCTCCAGTCTTCCCATTTCATTTGGGGCTCCCCTGGCCTAGGTAGGAACGGGACTGGCGTCGTTAATGCTGACGCCTGCGCACTCATCTTGGCTTCCACCTGTTTCCTCGGGCTGCCTGGCGCTTCCGCCCTCTCCTCCCTTCTTCGGGCCGTCTGGTTCTCTTCAGTGCCGCCTGCGCTGTCTCCACCCGCTTCCGCCAGGGTCTCTCCTGCACTTCGCTAGGGTTAGCCTGCTTACGCTTCCTTGCCTCTGGTTGGCACCCTTACTTCTCACGTGCCTCCCTATGGCCTCCTTCTGCCACTGCCGCGCTCTCTCGGTGTGCTGGTGTCCGTCCTGTGCCTCCTTGGTCTAATTGCCCGTAGGACGTCATCCCCTCTGGTTCTCCTGCAGGTCGGGGCTTTTTCCTCACCGGGGTCCGACAGGGTACACTCTGTCCCAGTCTCATCGCCACTGTCCCCAATAATGCTCAGGAGCCAATGCTGATAGGTGTGTACCTTTATTTTAGTACTGTAGCTGCAATCACCGAGAGAGCACCGGGCAACAGGCTCCGATCGCTTCTCTCACCGCGCGATCATTCGCGCATGCGCAGTAGCGTCCAAAATGGCTGCTACGCACATTGCCGTGGTTACGTAGTGCGCGTCAACTAGACCGCGACACTACAATTTGCTTCTTACATGTGGTCTGACTCAATCATTCTGAGGAAAGAACTGGAATGAATTCTAGTGTTTGTTTATTCCCTTTATTATATCGCTGCTTGGATTTATATATTTATTTCTGTTAACTTTGCAATTGTTATCTATTGCTATTTCATCATGTTATGGTTAAAGCTGAAATATTAAACCTAACTCACTTAAATTGTACTTACTTACGTTTGTGAAGGAGTAGTTGTCCATCAAACTCCTAATAATGCCTTATGTTTCATTCAAAAGTAAAGTGTACTTGTAAAATTAGGGTGATTTTTTTTAAGTGCATGAAGATACATGCACTGTTTGGAGCCATGACGTCAAATCGCTAAAATGGACATATTGACAGATTTGTTTACATTTTTTTTTAAATGAAAATGTAAACATAAGGTATAAGTCTTGGAAAAGGAGAATTAGACGACAGGAAAAAATTGAGGCCATATTGTTAGGTGAAATACAAAAAACACTGGAAATGTGCCACATCACAAAAAATATTTGACAGTGGACTGAGACATTGACACTCTTCTCTTCGAAAGAACGCAGATCCAACAACAGGGATATAATTCAGACACTATGGTCAGTCAAACTTAATCCTGAAATCTCTGGTTTATGATGGGATAAACATATTTAATAATTTCTCTCATAATAATATATAATACATGCAACACATACTGATTTACACATTATATGAAATGAAAGCTTAACAGCAGTAAATGTTTGCTGTCATGTTTATTCTATTTAATTTATATGGCACAACAAGTAATCATTAAGGCCTTTAGCATGATTGAAGCAAAATGATAGAGGTCTGAAAAATGCACGCAATATTTCAGTCATTAAAAAAATAGGTTTTGAGAGCCTTTTGTACCTAAATCGGAGCTGAGCAAGAATGGATTTTCAAAGGGAGCTTGCTCCAAATGCTATTGTCCTGGACTGCAAACCTTCGATCCGTGAATCTTTTACAGGTAGATTTTGAAACTGTCAAGAGTCCAAATTCTGCTGGACGAGGGAGTATTTGGCAAAAATATGGAAGTGTCTCAGGCAGTTGCAAATCAACACATTGATCCAATGCAATGGTTTAATGAGCAAGAAAGCAGGTCTCATTACCAATTAATCAGATGAGCAACCACAATATGGACTCTCTACAAACATCCCATATGATAGAGCAGTAGGCATAAATAGACGGCATTGGCATTATCAAAATAAAGCTTAAAGCTCTATCATTTGATGATAGGCCGCAGGTAGAAAACATAGGATTTTTGTCACATGATGGAAAATAAGGGAAAAGACCTGCACTAACAACGTTTTTTTAAGTTTGTACTTAGTCTATTGTCCAATAGAACCCCTGTGTTGTTTCCTCAAGTCTGAAACTTAATTTGTACAGAGCACATTTCACCTGGAAGGGATGTATCCTGAAGCCGAGACTGAGGAAGGGTTAGAACTAAGTCAGGTGCCAGGTCTTCAGTTTTGTGCTAAAAAGAACGGAGGAGGCACCTCTGATGTTCAAGGGCAGGTCATTCCAGACATTAGGAGAGGGGTGAGCAAAGGCATGACCACCATAGGTAAGTAGAAGTCCAGCTGAGCACAGGTGTCTGGCAGGCATGTGGAAGTTGATGCAGTTGCTGAGATACGAGGGCCAATGTTGTGTAAGGCTTTGTATGTGTGCGTAACGAGTTTGAACAGTGCCTATTTGTGGATTTTGTACCAGTGGAGCTCTTTGAGGTGTGTGGTGATGTGAGTGCGGAGGGGGAGTGGTTGAGGGTGAGCCCAGCCACTGACCTTTATATGATATGGAATATTTTTGTCAGTTGAGCTTTGATTCCAGCACAGAGTGCATTGATGAAGTCCAGTTTGCTGGTAATGATGTCTTGGGTGATGGGTCTGCGAGTGCTGGTGGAGAGCCATTTGAACATCACAGGAGACTGCCTTCAGTTTGTCAGTCATGGTGAGTTGATTGTCAAATACAATTCAGAGGTTATTTGCATAGGTTGCGTAGAGTGGTGTGGCTCTGTGTTCATCAGGCTATTAGTTGGAGTCCTAGAGCGAGGTGCATTTGCCAAAGGAATTAGGTACAGAATTAGGACTTGTGTGCAATAGTCTTTGGAAATGTAAATGAGTCAAGAGAATGATTATAGAGGCCTGACTGAATGCAGCTGCTAATAAGGACTGAATTAAGAATGGATATTCACTTTATCTATATATTTGTATGATTTCAAACTCTTTTAAGACTTTCCAAGACGGTTTTTTCTGTTAATATTGGGAAACCTGTTTTGATTTTTATTGTATAGAAAAATAGCATTTACTTAAGCAATTAAATCCACATGTTGAAGAGTGCTGGATTTTGAATGCATGATGTGGGAAACTTTTGTTCATTAGGAGGCCACCAAAGGAACAATTGAGATCAGGGTGAATTTTATTACACAATAATATTGTTTTCATTTCTTTACTACAGGTCTGTAAAATGTTGATCTGGCATTTTGCCACTCCTCGGATTGTTTTGTGTTTCTATAGAGATGTCCCCTGACTAACTGCATAGTTGTGATCAAAATTGATTGGAAATATGAGTTTTGAGTGATGGTTGTCGTAAATATTTTGCAAATAGATATGATAATTGACTACATTTATAAGCCTGTTATTATGAATATTTTGTAAACACACTACTGCTATTTTTAACACATGGTGAGAACAGCTAATGGCAATAATAATTTGAAAGAAGACATCTCTTCTACACTTGCTGTGCATCTCGCAGGAAAAAGAAAACAGATATGCGTGCTATATTATTCATTCAGTTATTTATCTGGACAGAATCGATGATTAAAGATTTGGGGTTTAAAAGAGTGCATAGACCCCATAGGTACAGATGTACCATCTTCTCTAATTCACAAAAGTGAGCAGTACTACCCCTGAAATGCTTCGCTTGTCAAGGAAGTGGAGATTTTGTGAAAGGCTGCTATTTTCCCCAATGCTCAATTGTACATATAATTAGAGGCTGATTCACAAAAAGATGTATTAGCACTGGAAGTAGAACTGCAAGAGTACTCTTTTACATACTCATCCATGTCTTTGGGAATTAGCATCACAACATTCAGCTTCCTATTAGTAAAATTGTAAATAATGCCTGTGAAAAAGTACCTCTTATAAACATGTTTACCTCATTTCTTGTGGACTGATGCTGCTGCTTTATAAACACTGCACACAGCGAAGCTACTGTCCTAGCTCCTATGTATGTGATCAGACCCTTAAAATATGAAAAAAATGACTAATACTTAATTGGTATATTTAATTTTCCAGTACAGCTGTAATATATGGTGCAGAAATATACACCAATGGCACGGGAAGTTAAACATTACTTGTGGAATGCAGCACATTTGTCATCCACTAGAATGACAAAGAATACATGGCTTCAGACTTTTTGTGGAGCCTCACTGCTGCAGCTTTCACATCTGCATGTAAACTGGCTAAACCTTTTTGGCAGGAAGGAATGTTACTTTCAAATATTAAATAAATAACCCAAAGTATTCTTTATAGCTAACATGGTGGGGCGCCTAGTATTTAACAGAGGTAAATGGAAGAATTTAGTTTTGACATGTGACTAGCCTCCAAAAGCTATTTTCACTATAAAGAGTTGTAGCAGTTCCTATGAGAGAAATTAAAGTTCAGATAAAATACTGTTTCTGCTAACTCAGATTTGGGATAAGTTACATGATGTTTAACTTCTATTTTTAAAATGTATTAACAAGCAGGTTCACTGATTGTTGGACCTAGCCCTCAAACTTTTGCCTTCACTCAGACTCTGTCCACATTACCACTGATAACTAGTGCTAAAGTGCTTGTGCTCACTCCTTAAAATATGGTAACATTGGCTTACACCTGATTGGCATACTTAATTCACAAATTCCTAGTAAAGTAGTATATTATATACCTATAAATTAAATGCTACCAGTTGGCCTGTAGCACTTATTGGGCCACTCACTTAAATAGCCCTGTAAAACATGTCTCAGGCCTGCCAATGCAGCCTGTCAGAGGTTTTATACTGATAATTCGATTTGGCAAAATACCCCTTTGCCAAGCCTAAACGTCTTTTTTCTGAACATTTAAGTCACCCCTCAGGTAGACCCTAAACAGCCAAGAGGGCAGGGTGCATTTTAATGAAATATTTGTACATTTACTTTTAAGTTTCACATGTTTTGGTAGTTTCTAGAAATAGTATTCCTGGTTGGCTGAGGTATGCATCCAGGCCATGCAGGAACCACTAACGTCGAACTACCTCTGCGCCGACGGGCGATGCATTGGTTTCGATTGGCCCAAACGTGACAATGCATCAGTTTTGTAGCAAAAGGAAAATACATAATAACTGGGAGGTTTTTGAAGAGAGGATACACATGCACCATAATAGATAAGGCCTGTGTTGAGGCAGACAAGCGAGAGAGAAACAAATTGCTTAAACAAAAGGAGGCAATTGTGAGAGACTCTGGAAATAAGATCAGATTTATTAAAACATTCCATAGACACTCAAAACAACTAAGGAAAGGCCTGAATACATTTTGGAATGTGCTTAAGACAGACACAGATTTGACAACACATATTGAGGACTATCCTCAAATAACCTTCAGAAAATCTAGATCTTTGAAAGATATTATCTGTAGAACCCTCACAACTCCTGAACACAAATGGTCGAGCATCCAAGGATTTTATACTTGTGTAGCTGCAAAGCATGCAAGTATAGTCACAATTGCAGGGAGGTGAAATTGTCACCGGATTGCAAACCCTTCAAAATAACTAAACATGTATCTTGCACTACCGACCATGTGGTTTATGTTCTGAGATGTCCATGTGAAAAGTACTACATAGGACGCACAATGCACAAGGCAAAATACGCATTTTGGAACACCTCAGAGTGATCAAAAACGATGATAAACAATATCCCATAGCCAGGCACCTTAGATCGCAACACAACCAAAACAGTAATCTTCCATCCTTTTGTGTATTAGATACAATTCCAATAAGGGAAAGAGGTGGAGATCGGGTTCAGGAACTTAGGCTTCTTGAATCCAGAATCATAATATAGTATAATACTATGTACCCCACAGGCCACAATGGGAATGAGGAATTGGCTGTACACTTGTGATGAAGAGACAGTCTAAACCCAAATTATACGAGAAGAAAATAGGCTGCATATCAAATCCTCTAAATTTAAATGAATAATTTGCATTCTCACTGCTGTTTGTTAACACTTATTTGTTGCAACACCAAAGTAACGTATGATGGTTTACACGTAATAATTTATATATAATTTTTGTATATGTTTTCAGATTTCCCTGTGACTATTAGATACGAGTGGAAGGCAAATGAGCAAAAGATATTCAACGGCTGAAGACTGAAGCCACTCTGTTTGAGATTACGTACAATGGTGTTAGGTAGCAATATCTACCATACAAAAGATTATTAGCCCGTAAGGGGAAAATGTGAAGTATACTATGGACTTTTGACCCAAGGTGATCCAGCCCACATGGGCGGAATTGTAAGCCCCAAATTGGGGTTGAGATCTAATCAGGTTTAATGAATATGATCAGAAAACCTGGTAAGAGGGTTGGACAACTGGATTATTAGTGAAGTGTAATGTATCATGTTTAATATTTTGTCAGCTCTACCAATGCCCACTAGGGCAAAAATATGTGGTGCTTAGAACAACCCTAATGCACATTGCACATCAGAATCTCCACCGAGGCCCATTTGGGCAATAATATGTTTTTGGCTAGAACACTTCTAGTGTGAAATGCGCATTTTTAAAGATTGTTGCAAGAAATTTTTGACCGAATGATCATATTTTCACGATTGGGGTAATCAATTAAATATAGTGGCCGTAATAAGTTGCAGCTAGGATCAATGGAATTATCTAAACACTTGAGATACTATTTATACATAACTCATGAATTAACAATGAGATCTGATCACTATGTATAAAGTTTTCTCAAAAGTTTAAAACTTTATTGAGACACACATGGCGGACATGAAACAGGGTGAAGTAGCCATTCAGTTTATTTGATTGATTTAATTTAAATTTTAATTCAAAACAGTTACAATTTATTATAATGCCCCCACTTATTAATTACATAAAATTGTACATATAAAAGGTAACGCTAAAATGTACATGTTTGTACAACAATTTATCAATTGAAACATAAGTCTGTTTTTGTTGTTCACTGTTAAAATATTGTCACATGGCATAGTAGTTAATCAATGATTGTGGTTCCGACAAAGTTGCGTGTGAGGAAGGAGCTTTGCACTCCGAAACGCGTAGAGTTGTCTTGCTGAAAATAAACACGCTTTGTAACCAATTTGGGCCGCGGTATGTTGTTCGACTGGAGGAATAAACAAACTACTCTTTTTCTGTATATATATATATATATTCACTGAAAAAACCATAGGTTTCACACACGTTATAGTTAGGAATTAGCATTTACAAAACCTTACAAATTCACTGAAAAAACCATAGGTTTCACACATGTTATAGATAGCTGGACATTTCACTCATAAAAAACCAATGAAATTCCCCGGTTATAGTTAGTTCAGCTAACTATAACTCGCGCGCCCGCAATCCACTGCTGATGACGTCACATATTACATCACTAAAAAAATAATCATTTTTTTCACCTTTAGTAAACCTTCAGGGACTCCCTGACAAAGAGAGGGGATTGGCAAAGTAATTAAAAAAGAGATGGTGTACATTTCACAGATGAAGGGAAGAGAGTCTTCCTATTAAACTTTAAACTCTGCATCAGTACTTACCTATAGGTACCCTAAACCTATCAAAAAAGATAATAGCTCATTTTAGTGCTGCATTTGAATTGGCTGTATATACAAGGAGAGGAAAAGACACACCGAGTGGCTAGTCCTCTCCTTGTAAATATGGAAAAGCACCCTGCGCCACTGGTACGTCAAGAAAAGTGACGTAGTGGTGGTGCAGGTGGCTTGTATATGTGCCCCGGGGATGTTAAGGAAATTAAGGGTAAAACAGACAAACCGAGAATGACAGATACAGAGACAGAGAGCAAACAACTGAGAAGGAGTAAGGCAGTTAAAAAGACTAAGACATATGGATACAGAGAAAGAAACATGGATGAAAAATTAGTGATGGAGGTAGTAAAGGTAGGGGAGTAGTAGAGAAGGAGTGAGGGAGTTACAAAAGAGTAGTAAAGCAGGAAGAGAGAGTGAGAAGAGAAATGAGAAAAGCAGAGTAAGGAGAGCTGAAGAAAAGGAAGCATGAAACGAAAGCAGTGACACATACTGATATGTTAAACTTACCTGACCATCAAAGTGAATTATTTAGAAATAAATGTTTTTATTTAATTGCAAGGAAACTGAATTACATCTTCTAAATTTTCTTTCTAGTTCTGAAAAAAAGTATTAATATTCAACAATACACTTTATTAAATAGTACATGTTTTTTCATATTTAGCAAAGCAATTTTTTGCCCTTTTTTGCTGTTTTCAGAATGTTTTGATTTTCACTGAAAATAGTGAAATCAATTGTATTCATCATTTAACAGCGGGCAAAAAAAAACAATCTGAAAGATTGTTTAAAAAAGCCCCAAATGTATCCTCACTAAAACATACCTTAATAGAAATGTCAAAAATACCTTTTAAGAACAATAACAATTTACAAGTAATAACGTCTGTAAACCTTGTTGCAAAAGAACATTTTCCAAAATAATATCTGTCAAAGAAGTCCACAATTGTTTGTTTTACCTTTCTTTGAGGCCAAATGGTAAGTTTAAAATCCCTTTTGAGTGAAATATCCAATTTTAATCCTTTTAAATTTTAATAATGCTTTCTTCCGATGCTGATTTTAGTCTTTAAAATTTGGGTTTCAGAAAAATTAAGTAACAATTGGGTAAATCATAAGGCAAACGTTGCTTGAAAATCAATTGAGAATCATTACACAGTATCCAGCCTTTTTCACATTTAAGATAAACTGTGTAATGACCAAAAGTTATAGAAGGACCATCATGAAAAATTATTGCAACTGCTACAAAAGTTTTTCCAGATATAGATAATTGGTTGCCAACAAACTTCTTTAGTAAAGTTTCCAATTTTGTTCCATCAGCTCTACAACGTTGTACCATTAAAATTACATACTGTCCATATTTCTTTAAAATAACGTTGACAACATTTCAGATTTACATTTAGAACATTCCATGTTGTGATTAGCATCTTTAACTAATTTACTAAAAGTCACTGTTTTACTTTCTGGTAATGGTAAATATATGAACCTTTCAGAATCTACATCACTACTGCTTGTGTTCATACAGTTATCACAACAATGTTCCCATGTATACGAGACACCAAATACATTTTCTACCTCTACTCCTTCATCTTCCAGTACCATCAGGATATACATCAAGAATTCCTGTGCATCTTGCTGGACATTTTGTGTAAACTGTGTACATCCAGAACATACATCTAAAAGATTTCTAACATCAGAAGCACTTTCTATTTTATTTTTATCATTACTCAGCTTCTCATAAAGGAGACTCAGCAAAGAACAGAATCTTTTTTCATGATTTAGTATTATCTGCTCTTGCAAACTTTCAAGATAAAATACAACATTCCGCACTACATTAGCGTAGCAGTTGACACCAGAGCTATTTTCAAAATGACAACCAGCAACCTCTTCCACACTGTCCTTTTTGTTTTTGCTTGCAGTCACATACCCTATCTTTTTGTTTTCTCTTCTGTACATCCTCATTACAGATATTCTCAAATCTCCTTTTCCGACAAACAACATGTTTTTCAAACACAGGATACTGACCTAAATGAGGAGCATAGCCTTTTCTTAATCTATTATACTCCTTTACACAGTTTGCATCAGCACTTACTTTTGAGTCATCAAAGTCTATCATGAATAAACCAGATTTTTTCACGCGTGACAAAGCAACATATGCCATACCTTCTTTGAACACAGTAGACCCAATGTTTACAAAAGCACTATCAACAGTTAATCCTTGAGACTTGTGAATAGTTACAGCATATGCTAGAGAAATCGGAAACTGCTTCCTACGTACATATAAGTCTTTCACTAGCAAAAAACGAACTGAACAACGACTAATGACTTTAACCTCTTCAATCTGATCAAATTTAATTTTTAAGAATTCAATTCCATCTTTTTTCTGGTACTTTACAAAACCCACAACTTTACCCATAGCTCCATTCACTAAACCTTTTTCTACATCCAAATTGCGTCTTAAAATTACTCTACAGTTCATACACACATAAAGATTCTTTTCCAAACCAGCTGTTTTTTAAATGTTTTTCTCCAGAGAATCCAATTTAGTAGCCAATTTGCCTGTCAATATAATAGTTATTCGTTCATGTTGAATTTTATCCACAGCTTCCAGTTTTATGATCTCTTCATTTTCCAATTTCAAAAGTTCTTGATTGAATACAGAGCATTCATGTAGTGTTGGCATTAAGCAGATTACAGTATTTTTTTCAGCAATTTTCTTGTATATTTTCTCTGGAACTATTTCTTCTGTTGTAAACAAATTACTCAGCAATCGACTCTGTAATGCTTTTCTGCCATGTTCTGTGAGTAGTCCAATTCTTATATCTTTCAGAATACTTGCATAGTCCTCATCATTGGCTTGCCTCATATTGGTAATGAGTTCCTTATACTCAAAATATGTCCAAATATTTACATTACCTATACTTCCTAACGACTTTTTCGTGTCTTCATGTGTAAGAGTATGGAATATCGGTTGTCCCTTAACTGGAGTAAGTTGCAAAAGATCCCCAAAAACTATGACGTGTTTTCCTTCAAATAACACGTCATACTCTGTCTTCAGAATTTGCTGCATTCTTAAATGCACAAAGGCAAGCATTAAGTTTGATACCATGCTTACCTCATCAATAATGAGTACTTTCAATTTCTTCAATACTCTTGAAACTTCCAAGCATGCTTCTCCTGCTAGTTTGTGGTACTGTATTTTGTTCTCATGCTCTACTGGTAACATTAGCAAACGATGTAAGGTAACTCCTTTTATGTTATACGCTGCTAACCCAGTTGGAGCAGTAACAACACAAGACAAAATGGAATCCATTTTCTTCTGTAGGTAGCTTCTAATTACATTAATTAAGAAACTTTTTCCAGTTCCAGCTTGTCCACTTACATACATTCTCATTGGTTCAAAAGATGTGCATGAGCACTCTTTTTTTTCATGTAGTAATCCGTGATCAATTTTATTCCTGACTTCTTCATAAATTTGTTTTTGTTCTTCATTCAGTTGCTGCTCCAAATATGTTAAGTCTACTAAATCTTCCTGAGCTTGATTCATAGCTGTTTCCACTTCATACATGGCTATTGCTGCTTCATTTTCTACGATTGGTTGTCCTAGAGGATCTTGACTGAATGTCCCAGAACTTTGACTGTCTTGAGAAATGTCTCTAGCTACTTCAGCTGCAGTTGTTGCTTCTTGTTCAATTTCTTCATTTAACATTTGAACATAAGTTGTGAAAGTACTGCATTCTATGCTGTCTTTCCTAGCATTGAAGGAATCTTCATAACTCTGGAATTCTCCAAGTAGTTCGTCCTCTGAACTCCATGGTTTAAACAGCTGCAAAAGTGCCAAGTAGTAAAATTCCTTTTTGTCAGGAGTGTCGCAACACAGCTTCCGGTGATTTATCAAACTTCCTTTTGTTTGCTTCACCAAACATCCCTCCTCACCACTGACTTTATATTTTCCATTGTTGATATCTTCTGTGGCATTCCGTTTAAAAATGAAGTTCTGCAGCACTTCATAAAGACACATGTCCTCGAGGTGATGACTTCTTTGTGGGTAATATGTGTCTAACATGTTTGTTCTTAAAATGTCTGTACTTTCTGGTTCTGCTAAATATTCAATTTCTCGAATAGATTTCAGTACCCGATTTCGCATTCCTGCAAGGCCTAAACTTACCCAAATTATTCTTCTGGATTTCGAGTACAGACTTGCAGATGATAACCTATCTGAGCATTCGTAGGATCCAATTTCTCGATCCGATAACATCTTTAAACTGAAACTGTATAGCTTCTTACTGACAGTCTTCTCATGAGAAATTTCTTCCCACATTTCCTTCCATTCCGTTTTCTCAGATTTAGTGATGTAAGATGTGACATACCGAGCAACAGCAATAGAATTGTCAGCCACATACTGTATATCCATGTTAGCATTCCACATGGATAAAATGACTGGGTTGTAGTCATTTATATATTTTGACTCTTCTTTTCTTCTTAGGTTGTAGGTATTCTTAGGCGATTTTCTTGTAATAGTATGTCGCACCGCTGACATAAAACTGTTTACTCTTCCTTTTGAAAGAACAGGTCGTGGAAATCCCAAATCGACATTTTGTGTAGAATTTATCTTTACTCTTGTACTTTCGTCGACAGTATTTTCCACACCGATGACTTTGGAAACGTAAAACTTTCTCTTTTAAGTTTTTCTCTTCTGTGCTTTTAGGTATAGCACATGTTGCATATCCTTCAATGAAAGATGAAACTGCTTCATCAGCATCTGTTCCAAATTTTGGGGCATCCTTGATCCACAACAGCATATGAATATGAGGAGCACCTCTTGCTTGGTACTCTTTTCTCCAAAAGAAATCCACAACTTCTCCAAGAGGTGGATTTTTTTTATTGCAGATGAAGGACATCATAGCCTCAAATCTATGATTGAAATATCTGCAAACATTAACCGGATCTAATGAGCACAGTTCTCCTGCTGTCTTGTATTGGATGTTTTCAATGTTTGAATTTGCCTTTCGCAGAAAAACCAGTAAATCATCCCAAGCGTACTCAGCACAGCTCAGGGTAAGGAACCATGTAGGAGTTCCTAAATTCCGTAACATACACTTCAATTCTCCATGGCGTCGGTACCAATATTCATTAGTTCCACGCTGACAAGCCATCAAATTGATCAATTGAGATTCCAAATGATCATCTCGCTGTTGCACTTTGTTGAGAAAGTCCTTTGCTGACACATTATGTAGATGTACTCCAGTTTTTAAAATGTGATTTACTGCATAAGATAGTGCAGACAAGTCACTTTCAAATAAAAGATGGAACAAATAAGGAATACTTTGACGAAATCTGGGATCTTCTGCATATAATCTTGTAGTCCGATACTCCGGAGCAGGAATCTGTACTGGACGTTCATCATATCGTCCACCTTCTCCTGTAGGAAACAGTTGGGGAAAACAACGAGCTTCCAAGCTCTCCTCCCATACACTCACAGGAGTTCCTTTTGCTTTCTTCATCTGAAATAGATCAATAGTGTTTCCCATAACTTCTTTAGAATGAAGAGGATGTATGCTGAAATGTTCATAAATTTCTTCTTCTTTTGACTTATCCACTTTTTCAATTTGCCCAGTTGATATTCCTGTGTCTTCTAGTATTTCTTCTTCATCTTCATCCATATAAATGGCTTAATACCATTTATTATTTTTTTTCAATTACAAATTTGCTCGTTGTACTTTTCGTACATCCACCAGCTCCTGCCAAATTTTCTTATTCTTTGTTGGTACTCCATTAAACAGAATAACTAATGGTTCAGTTTCCAATCTATATGCATCAATTGTTTCCATATTTGTTTTCAAATCCAATGGCAAATAGACAACTCTTCCTTTTAAACCTCTTTGTAAATCCGAAGGAGGTAATTTACCTGTTTTTGGCTCCATACGCACTATGGTCTGAAACGGATGGACACATTGAATGAGTATAGACTCATACGTATTTAAATCAGAAAATTCTGGAGGAATATCAACCAATTCTAATTTATTATGTACAGCTCTTGCTGGCATTCTATTTTCTTCTAACTTGTCATAACAGTATTTACAAATACGCTGATCTTCACTCAAATCAAAACTATTTTCCAGAAATATATATGTTGCAAAATCCTTCCACTTATAATTATCTTCATTTTCACTTTTTTATACAAATCAACATTCCTTGTTTGAATTTTGTAATGGCTTCTCCGGCAACAAATACAAGTAATATTTGGTCTTTCATTAGAGATGATAGCAAATTTTGTCATTTCATCTTCAAAATCTTTACTAACAGTAAGTTCTACATTCTCTTCCACATTTTCATCAATAACTGTGTCATTTTCTGCACTTTCTTGTTCTGGACCAATGTAACAAAACTGAATCTCATCAGTAACCTTCACTACATCTGATACAGATCCATGGAACAGAGCATTATTCAACTCATTCAACTTTAGTGCTGGACTTTTAGCAAAATACAATGTTCTCACAAACTTTCTCATTTCAGTATGATGAACAGCGAGCATCCTAAAATGGTGAAAAACACTTTGACACACTTTTCTAGATAGACAAGCCAGAGAATGTCCTTGCAAACCAGTATTCTCTCTCACTCCCGAACCTCGACCCAGGAGTCCCGGCTAACTATCGTCCAGTATCCTTGTTACCTGGGATGGGGAAATTAACCGAAAAATTGATAAACACCCAATTGGCGGCATTTCTGGAGAAGTACAATCTTCTCCATCCATCCCAGACGGGGTTCAGGAAGGGACAAGGCACCGAGACAGCACTGTTGAAGGTGGTAGAAGAGGCCAGAAGGATTTTGGATGCAGGTGGCAGCGCGGCCATTATCCTTCTGGACCTCAGCGCCGCCTTCGACACGGTAAGTCATCATCTGCTGCTGGCTCGACTCCGAAACATCGGGGTAACCGGGAAAGCCTTGGAGTGGCTGAGATCCTTTCTCGAGGAAAGATATTTTCAGGTGTTTGAGGGTAACAACTGCTCTCGCCTGTTAGCGTTACAGTGTGGGGTACCACAGGGGTCGTCCCTCAGCCCCACACTGTTTAACGTCTACATGGCCCCGTTGGCGGAACTAGTTGCTCCGTTTGGCATCCAGTTAATAAGCTACGCGGATGACACCCAGCTGGTGTTTTCCCTGCAACAAATAGACGCTCCCCCGAACAATCTGGCTAATTGTTTGGAGATGGTAGTAAACTGGATGAATTAGTCTCAGCTCAGACTTAACGGACGAAAAACCGAGCTGATGCTCTTAGGAAAGCAGGATATCCCCGACTGTCTAGCTTGGCCCGCTTGTATGGGTGCCATACCACCACCCAAGCCGGAAATAAAGAGTTTAGGCTTCTGGCTCGACAACGCTTTGTCCTTCGAAACCCAAGCCAGAAAGACCTCTGAAGTTTGTCATGGGATACTCAAATCCCTGCGCAAAATCCTGCCCCAACTTCCTGAAAAAGCAAGGAAGACCGTAGTTCAGTCCTTGGTTTTATCACGAATTGACTACGGGAATGCTATATACCTTGGGGCACCGTCATCCACTTTCAAAACCTTACAAGTGGCTCAGAACTATGCTGCCAGGAATTTGACTGGAACTAGTCGATATATGTCGGCGAAGCTAGCTCTAAGATCGCTTCATTGGCTCCCTGTGAGGGAACGGGTGCGATTCAAATCCCTATGCATCACATATAAGATCATGCATGGAGAAGGCCCTTCCATTTTGGAAAATATGATAAGTCCCTATAAGCCCCAACTTAATCTCCGCTCGAGTGAACACAACCTGGCAATCATTCCCAGGATAAAGCGAGCCCGCTCGGGCGGCCGGCTCTTTTCTCTGCAAGCAGCAAGAGAATAGAATGCCCTCCCATGTAATTTGAGGCAGGAACAGACCTTCCTTCAGTTCAGTAAGAAACTTAAAACCTTCCTATTTCCCAGAAATTAGCTCGTAGTAGGAATGTAGATTGGACCAGCCCAGGGTCACCGTTGCCAAGAGCGCTGGGATGCCTACGGGTAGCCATGCGCTATATAAGTGATTTTACAATTACAATTTCAATTACAATTACACTCTGCATGGATCTAGTCTTTGAAGCACCTTAATTTTCTGTTTAACACTCTTTTTACTATATTCTCTTAGAAAGTCACATAATTTATCAATAGATTCCTGACGCACAGTACAAATACTACTACAATTCCAAGTGTACACTGGAGCTTTAGGACGTCTCCCCATAACCTCATCAGCCATCACTTCTTCCTCATTTCTTGGAACCATTTTCTCCTTTTCCATTACACAACCATCCTATGCTCTTCCATTGGTGTCAACTGCATGCAACAAACTATTACTTTGAAGATAACTCTCTTCATTAAAAAATGGTTCAGTACTTGAACTATGCTTCCATTCTCCTAAGAACACTTTAAAAAAGTTATTTTTTTTACTTCTCTTTTCCTTTTGCTTTGTGACTTCATTGCATTGACTAATTTATCTAATCTACACATCCTGTTCAAAATTAAAATGAATAGTTTTTTTTTTATTTCTAATGCCTTGGTAACAATACTTTCAATTAATTTCTTTTTCTTATAAAATTTGGTTTTTTTCTTATATTTTTTCACATCCTTTAGCAAATTTAACATCACTCTTCTCTGAAACATTTTTCGACAAATGTTTTTAAAATTTTCCATGTTAAGTCACTCTTTCTTACTTCTGAGTCTACATTAGCATTTTGTTTTTGCTGTCGACTCTGTTGTTGTTTTGTACTTGAAACACTGTTTGAATGTATCTTTCGATAATTTTTTTTTTTGGGAAGATATTTTTTAAAAATTCTTTAGTTTGCTTACCAGAAGACTTTTTCTGTTTTCCAACACACGCTTCTCCTCCTATTGTTTGTTTTACCAGTTGTCTTCAAATATAGTTGTTGTTTCTTTTCTTTTCTCTTTCTTGACTTTATAGGCATCTTTATATTTTTTCACTGTTGCTCAGCAATACCTGCAAAAAACAAAAAAAAAATACCTTTATGTAATTTTAATTCATTACAATTTTTTTTTTCAACTTTTCAAATCATATCACATGAGCTGATCCTTTCCTACGAATCCAAGTCTTACAAAACAAGAGAAACATGAATTAAATCTCTCACAACAATTCCTGTGTGCACACAGACTCATGGTGTGATTCTAGGCAGAAAACGATATATGATTGGCAATTTGAAAGCACATTTACTTCTGTTGAGGAGCAAATGATAATTGCTGTGACAGCCTGACACATTTTTCTTATATTTTAGAGAAGCAGAAAAGAGCACATGTCCTTACACCTATTTGAGACCATGACCATGTGTTACAGGGTGAGTGATTAGACTAGAGCAAAGGAAAAGAGCCTTAGTGACATTCAATCTGTTTGCGTTACACACTGCTATCTGAAACACAACACAGAGCTGAGTATTATGCATGGGAGTGTAGGAGAAGCTGCTGCATGTGTGCAAAGAGTGTGTTTCTGGAGACTGTGTGTTGTCAGTTGCAAAAGAGATCTGCATGGAGACTTTTTCAACTGCATGAAGACTGCAGATATGTGTGTAAGAGTACATGTTTGGTAAACGTTAATTGGAGTTTTGTACATGTAGGAACTACCTCACCCATTACAAGATTTGATGGAAAATCTACCTAGTTAATTTGAAATGTGTTACCATTTGCCTCTCATTTTTCTGATACTGATTTGTGCTGAGTGCTAACCAACACATTTGAAGAAAACAAGCTGGCCCTTTCCTGAAAGTGCAAGTTTTACAGAACAAGAGCAACACAAATAAAATGTCTGACAACAATTCCTCTGTTCACACAGACTCATACTGTGATTCTAGGCAGAAAATGATATTTCCTTTGGCAATTTGAAAGCACATTTAGTACTGTGGATGGAGCAAGTGATAATTACTGAGACAGCCTCACACATTTCCCTTATATTTTAGAGAGGCAAAAAAGAGCACATGTCCTAATAGCTACTTGAGACCATCAGCATGTGTTACAGGGTGAGTGATTAGAGTAGAGCAAAGGAAATGAGCCTTGGTGACGTTGAATGTGTTTGCGTTATACACTGCTATCTGAAACACAACACACAGCTGAGTATTATGCATGGGAGTATAGGAGAAGCTGCTGCATGTGTGCAAATAGTGTGTTTCTGGAGACTGTGTATTGTCAGTTGCAAGAGAGATCTGCATGGAGACTTTTTCAACTGCATGAAGACTGCAGATATGTGTGTAAGACTACATGTTTGGTAAAGGTTAATTGGAGTTTTGTACATGTAGGAACTACCTCACCCATTACAAGATTGAAAGAAAAATCTTCCCTGTTGATTTGAAATGTGTTACCATTTGCCTCTCATTTTTCCGATAGTGATTTCTGCTGAGTACTAACCAACACATTTGAACAAAACAAGCTGGCCCTTTCCTGAAAGTGCAAATTTTACAGAACAACAGCAACACAAATAAAATCTCTGACAACAATTCCTCTATCCACACAGACTCATGCTGTGATTCGAGGCAGAAAACGATATTTCCTTTGGCAATTTGAAAGCACATTTAGTACTGTGGATGGAGCAAGTGATAATTACTGAGACAGCCTCACACATTTCCCTTATATTTTAGAGAAGCAGAAAAGAGCACATGTCCTTACACCTATTTGATACAATGACCATGTGTTACAGGGTGAGTGATTAGACTAGAGCAAAGGAAAAGAGCCTTAGTGACATTCAATCTGTTTGCGTTACACACTGCTATCTGAAACACAACACAGAGCTGAGTATTATGGATGGGAGTGTAGGAGAAGCTGCTGCATGTGTGCAAAGAGTGTGTTTCTGGAGACTGTGTATTGTCAGTTGCAAAAGAGATCTGCATGGAGACGTTTTCAACTGCATGAAGACTGCAGATATGTGTGTAAGAGTACATGTTTGGTAAACGTTAATTGGAGTTTTGTACATGTAGGAACTACCTCACCCATTACAAGATTTGATGGAAAATCTACCTAGTTAATTTGAAATGTGTTACCATTTGCCTCTCATTTTTCTGATACTGATTTGTGCTGAGTGCTAACCAACACATTTGAAGAAAACAAGCTGGCCCTTTCCTGAAAGTGCAAGTGTTACAGAACAAGAGCAACACAAATAAAATGTCTGACAACAATTCCTCTGTTCACACAGACTCATGCTGTGATTCTAGGCAGAATACGATATTTCTTTGGCAATTTGAAAGCACATTTAGTACTGTGGATGGAGCAAGTGATAATTACTGAGACAGCCTCACACATTTCCCTTATATTTTAGAGAGGCAAAAAAGAGCACATGTCCTAATAGCTACTTGAGACCATCAGCATGTGTTACAGGGTGAGTGATTAGAGTAGAGCAAAGGAAATGAGCCTTGGTGACGTTGAATGTGTTTGCGTTATACACTGCTATCTGAAGCACAACACACAGCTGAGTATTATGCATGGGAGTATAGGAGAAGCTGCTGCATGTGTGCAAAGAGTGTGTTTCTGGAGACTGTGTATTGTCAGTTGCAAGAGAGATCTGCATGGAGACTTTTTCAACTGCATGAAGACTGCAGATATGTGTGTAAGACTACATGTTTGGTAAAGGTTAATTGGAGTTTTGTACATGTAGGAACTACCTCACCCATTACAAGATTGAAAGGAAAATCTACCCTGTTGATTTGAAATGTGTTACCATTTGCCTCTCATTTTTCCGATAGTGATTTCTGCTGAGTACTAACCAACACATTTGAACAAAACAAGATGGCCCTTTCCTGAAAGTGCAAATTTTGCAGAACAACAGCAACACAAATAAAATCTCTGACAACAATTCCTCTATCCACACAGACTCATGCTGTGATTCTAGGCAGAAAACAATATTTCCTTTGGCAATTTGAAAGCACATTTAGTACTGTGGATGGAGCAAGTGATAATTACTGAGACAGCCTCACACATTTCCCTTATATTTTAGTGAAGCAGAAAAGAGCACATGTCCTTACACCTATTTGAGACCATGACCATGTGTTACAGGGTGAGTGATTAGACTAGAGCAAATGAAAAGAGCCTTAGTGACATTCAATCTGTTTGCGTTACACACTGCTATCTGAAACACAACACAGAGCTGAGTATTATGCATGGGAGTGTAGGAGAAGCTGCTGCATGTGTGCAAAGAGTGTGTTTCTGGAGACTGTGTATTGTCAGTTGCAAAAGAGATCTGCATGGAGACTTTTTCAACTGCATGAAGACTGCAGATATGTGTGTAAGAGTACATGTTTGGTAAACGTTAATTGGAGTTTTGTACATGTAGGAACTACCTCACCCATTACAAGATTTGATGGAAAATCTACCAAGTTAATTTGAAATGTGTTACCATTTGCCTCTCATTTATCTGATACTGATTTGTGCTGAGTGCTAACCAACACATTTGAAGAAAACAAGCTGGCCCTTTCCTGAAAGTGCAAGTTTTACAGAACAAGAGCAACACAAATTAAATCTCTGACAACAATTCCTGTGTGCACACAGACTCATGGTGTGATTCTAGGCACAAAGCGATATTTTCTTTGGCAATTTGAAAGCACATTTAGTACTGTGGTGGAGTAAGTGATAATTACTGTGACAGCCTGACACTTTTTTCTTATATTTTAGACAAGCAGAAAAGAGCACATGTCCTAACAGCTCCTTGACACCATGACCATGTATTACAAAAAACAAGCTGCCCCTTTCCTGCGAGTGCAAGGGTAATAGAGCAAGACCAACACAAATTAAATCTCTGATAACAATTCCTGTGTGCACACTGTGTCATGGTGTGATTCTAGGCAGAAAACAGTATTCCTAGGTGATACCAGTACACCTTAACTTATAGAGAAGACATACTTCATAATATCTAACATGTTCAAGGCACTTAAATATCTTCCTTAACATAAAATGTAAAACACAACTTTTAAAGTGGTAGGAAAACGTACCATGCTATTTTCAAATGTGTTTGCATTTGCCTCTTTTTTGTGAGTAACTAATTTCTGCTGAATGGTAACCATCACACTTTAAGCAAACAAACTGCCCCTTTTCTGTGAGTGCAAGGCTAACAGAACAAGAGCAACACAAATTAAATCTCTGACAACAAATCCTGTGTGCACACAGACTCATGATGTGATTCTAGGCACAAAACAGTATTCCTCAGTGATACCAGTACACCTTAACTTACAGTGAAGACATACTCCATAATATGTTACAAGTTCAAGACAATTAAATTTCTCCTAAATCACAAAATGTAAAACACAACTTTAAAACAAGAATGACAATTCTATTATTTATAGCAAAATACACCACATACTTCCCCTCTCAAACTCATAACTCACCTTTAAAATTAATTAGTTGAGAAAGAAATGTGGCACTCAAACAGCAGATTATCAGAGCAAGAATCTCAGAGCTGTACACCTCTCTCCTCTCTCCACAACCAGTAAGTGGCAATTTTTCCCTCTCTTTTTTCCCACATATACATGTTAATGTAAAATCACAGTCCTTCCCACATTTTTTCAAATGGAATCACACATTTCTATTGGTTGCAACTTTCAACCCCTTTCCAAATCATCCCTTCCCCCAACATGACTTCTGCCTGCTACCATAGCAACAGGTCATGGAACACTGGTGTGAGCAGAGAGGTCAGAAGTTCAGCACACAATGTTTCTAATCCTTAGAGCAAGACTGCTTGACTTTTCAAACCTAACAGCAAATCCAAAGTAATGTTCAGTGGGAACACATTTTTCTGTACCAATCCAAAACATGCTTTTAAAAATGTAAACATACAGCCTAGTTTTTAGTGTAGAATGGTTTGAAACAGCCAATGAGTTCTTTTTATTAAAAAAAAGTATGTATGCCTCCATTTTTCAACTGTCTTTCTTTTCATATTGTCATTCTACTGAAAGACACCTCCTGAGTGCATCCTGTTCTCCTTGGAAGATGTTCACAGTGTGGATTGTAGGTCACAGCTATGTCTTCTGGAGTGAAAAGTATGCAGAAAAAAGAGGTATTTTCAAAGACCTTGCTTTGCCAAATGTAGACATTAAATGGATTGGTCAGAGAGGGTTAAAGTGACACCAATTAATACCTTTGGTGAAAACCTTTCTACATCTTCCACAGCCTAACCTTATTATTGTGCACTGTGGTGGTAATGACCTATGCACTTTAACTGGGGTAGGTCTGGAAATGCTTATTAAGGACACCTTTCTGCAATTGATGTCACTTTTTCCACAAACTGCCTTTGTATATTCTAATATATGCCAAAGGCAAAAGTGGAACTGGTCCAACCAATTTTGTCCGCAAATTGACAAAGCAAGAAAGCACGTCAATAAGTCTGTTTCTGCTTTCCTCAGAGACTATGGTATGGGTTCTATATACCACAACAACTTGCGTTACAACATGCAAGACATTTATAGAGGAGACGGTGTACATTTCAATGATGAAGGGAACAGAGTCTTCCTCTTGAACTTTAGACTCTGCATCGGTACTTACTTGTAGGTACCGAAAAACACTCAATAAACACAAGGACTTTTTTTAGAGCCACCTAATATCTAAACACTTAAACGTGATTTTTTTTTCTATTTTTTTTTCGGGTGCGCGGAGAGTGCGCGCACCTCGCGATGTTTTTTAAAAAAAATAAAATCTTTTTTTTCCCCCTTCGTGCTCCTACTGTGACCCCCTGACAATGGCTAGGGGTCAAGAACTCCCTACCCTGCCCCCTATTCACGGTCTCCACCTTTCCTTTTCAGTGCGACAGACAAAATGGCGGCCGACACTTCCTGATTTCGACCGATTCGAATGTTTACTGACATCTAACAACCAATCAGAATTACGCTCGCGCACGGCAAGGTGTTCGGGCTGTATCTGTGTCTAAAGGTCCTATGGGAAAATGCATGGGGAAAATGCGTTTTGGGACCCCCCTTTTTTCTTGGCTCCTACTTGACGAATCACCCTGAGACTTTCAGGGTAGGAGCTGAACGGAGCGCCCCATTAGTTTTGAAAATTTTGCGAGGATTCGTCAACCGGCGCAAAAGTTATTCAAAATAGAATTTTCAGATTTCCTATGGAAACACGATCCTAACTATAACTATCTACTGGCGACCGCCAGTAGATAATATATATATATATATATATATATATATATATATATATATATATATATACATATATTATTATTATCTACTGGCGGTCACCAGTAGATAGTTATATTTAGGACCTAGTTTTCATAGAAAAAGCGTTTTTTGTTTTCTCAATAACTTTGGCGCCGGATGGCGAATCTTCGTGAAATTTTCAAAACTCGTGGGTTGCTCTGGTCAGCTCCTTTCTTGAAAGATTCGGGGTGATTTGGCAAGCAGGGGCCCAGACAAAAGGTGGGTCCCAAAACGTGTTTTCTCCATGTTATTTCCCATAGGAATCTTTAGACACGGCTACAGCCCGAACTGCTGAGCGGAATTATACCAAATTTGCCGAAAAGGTAGCCCTTGTTTCAGAAAGAACTCTTTTTGTTAAATGGTGTAAATCCGTTCAGTAGTTCTTGAGAAACTAAAAACAAAGAGCTAAAAAAATCAATTTCCCATAGGAAACTTTAGACACAGCTACAGCTCGAGCTGCTGAACGGAATTACACCAAATTTGGCATAAAGGTAGCCCTTGTTTCAGAAAGAAGTCTTTTTCTTAAATGGTGTAAATCCATTCAGTAGTTGCTGAGAAAATCAAAAAATAAAAGTTTCGATATATAGAGGCACGGTGGATCCCGGACCCTCCCGACCACGAGCTTCATTCTAATTGGCTGTCAACACTCCAAACCAGGAAGTGTTGGTAGCCATCTTGTGCCTCGGTAGAACCGAGTTAGAAAAACAAAGGGAAACAAAGATGGAAAAAAACTGAAACGGGGGCAGGGTAGAAACACCCTGACCCCCTAGCACTGCTCGGGAGTCCCACAAGGACCCCCAGGGTAAAAAAAAGCATTTTTTTTTTAAACAGCGGAATGCGCGCTGGGTGCGTGGATCCGGATGAAACATTTTTAAAAAACGAAGGGAGGGCTTCCTCACCTCGTTAATTTTAAGCCCCCGGGTGGGCCAGCTCCCGGGGGCATTTTGGAAAAGAAAAGCAGGGGCCCGCGGGGTCCCCCGCAGCCCCAGGGAGCGCCACCTCCCCGGGGCTCTCTTCATTAAATTAAAAATACCTGTGTGGGGGGGCTCGAGCCTCCCCCCACATGCCCCGGTGACCACCACCTCCCCAGTACAATACTGTGTACCCCACAGGCCACAATGGGAATGAGGAATTGGCTGTACACTTGAGATGAGGAGACAGTCTAAACCCAAATTATACGTGAATAAAATAGGCTGCCTATCAAATCCTCTGGATTTAAATGAATAATTTGCATTCTCACTGCTGTTTGGTAACATTTATTTCTTGCAAAACCAAGTAACGTATGATGGTTTACACGTAATAATTACTATGTAATTTTTGTATATGTTTTCAGATTTCCCTGTGACTATTTGATACAAGTGGAAGGCAAATGAGCAAAAGATATTTAACAGCTGAAGACTGAAGCCACTCTGTTTGAGATCACGTGCAATGGTGTTAGGTAGCAATATCTACCATACAAAAGATTATTAGCCCGTAAGGGGATAATGTGAAGTATACTATGGACTTTTGACCCAAGGTGACCCAGCCCACATGGGTGGAATTGTAAGCCCCAAATTGGGGTTGAGATCTAATCAGGTTTAACGAATATGAGCAGAAAATCTGATAAGAGGGTTGGACAAATGGATTATTAGTGAAGTGTAATGAATCACGTTTAATATTTGGTAATTTTGTCAGCTCTACCAATACCCACTAGGGCGAAAATATGTGGTGCTTAGAACAACCCTAATGCACATTGCACATCAGAATCTCCACCAAGGCCCACTTGGGCAATAATATGTTTTTGGCTAGAACACTTCTAGTGTGAAATGCGCATTTTTAAAGATTGTTGCAAGAACTTTTTGACCGAATGATCGTATTATCACGATTTGGGTAATCAATTAAATATAGTGGCCTTATGCGCTGGTTTAATAAGTTGCACCTTGAATCAATGGAATTATCTAAACACGTGAGATACTATTTATACATAACTCATGAATTAACAATGAGATCTAATCACTGGGTCTGCTATGTATAAAGTTTCCTCAAAAGTTTAAAACTTTATTGAGGCACACATGGTGGACATGAAACAAGGTGAAGTAGCCATTCAGTTTATTTGATTTGATTTAATTTTAATTCAAAACAGTTAAAAAAATTTATAATGCCCCCACTTATAAATTACATGAAATTGTACAAATAAAAGGTAACGCTAAAACGTACATTTTTGTACAACAATTTATCAATTGAAACATAAGTCTATTTTTGTTGTTCACTGTTAAAATATTGTCACATGGTGTAGTATTTAATCAATGATTGCCGTTCCAACAAAGTTACTCGTGAGCAAGGAGCTTTGTGCTCCGAAACGCGTAGAGTTGTCTTGCTGAAAATAAACACGCTCTGTAAGCAATTTTTGCCGCGGCATGTTGTTTGACTGGAGGAATAAACAAACTACGCTTTTTCTATTTATATATATATATATATATGAATGTAAACTCGTCTGTGATGCTGCCTTTATCAAGAAGACGAAGAACGGACCCAAGGATCAGTGCCAATCACGTTAGTTTATTTAATATTTTCAAGCCAGTCCGACATGACGCGTTTCAGCCCCCACTCGGGCCTTGATCACATGACGCATTGCAAAGAGAAATAGCAGCATTTAAAGGGGAAATACATCCGGATATGACCTAATCATGGACAGTGAAGAGTTACTTGAAATCATACAATTTTCTCTTATCATTGCGTATGAATACCTGAGGTAATTTGCACAATATAAATACAACATGGTTCGTACAAATATCTATAAACAAATAAATATATAAATATAATAAATATATTAATAAATATTCGTATCAAAAATAAATATTTGAAATTTGTAAAAATACCACATATAAACAGTAATATCCATAAAATACCAAAGCTGTAAAAATTGAACCAAACACATCTATCTATGGATAATTGATAGATAATTCATTGTGCAATGTGATGATTTCAGAACAAATTAACCCCCATGTAATAGCAGGAGTTAAAGTGCATGCTGTCCTACTGCCTAAGTGGGCCAATGCACATTAAAAAAATGGTCATAAAATCACTTTCCAATGTAATCCCAAATTTTCCCGCTAAAACTAATTGGGTGTTAATAAAACAGATTTTGATTGTATATATTAAAACACAACCCAGTAACAAATAAGGCAAGGAATGTCTACCCTGTCTCATTGCAAATCCCACACCAAGAATAAATCTAAAAAATATTTCTGAAAACTATACCTAGTTTGTTACATTCGAGATTGGAGTTCTTATTGTTATTTTCCATTTTTTGTTATAGTTTTTCTCTTTAAATGTTTGTTGATGTTCTTCTATTCATAATCTATTGATTTATGGGTTTCATTCAAACGTAGTTATGCCTACTTAAGTTTATGCTGTATCTCTTCTCAATGATTAACCCAAAAGCAAGCTGAATAAATTCATGCTTGCTTCCTCTAATAACTGTAGGAAAAGATAGAAAAAACTCCTATTAAAAAATCTCCACATTCTTTACGGGATGACAATATGAGCCCACATTGTATCACCTCCAAAGAATGGCTTTAGGTAAAAAGAGCTATAAACATGTGATAAAATCCTCACTTGAGTTCAGGCCAATCGGATTCTTCGTGTCTAGTTCTAAGATATACCTTATATATATATATTATCTACTAGCGGAAATCTGCAAAATTCTATTCCCAAAAGTCTGGCGCCGGTTGACAAATCTTTGTGAAATTTTCCAACCTTTTGGCCAGCTCCGCTCTGCTCCTACCCTGAAAGTTTCGTGGTGATTCGTCAAGCGGGGATCGAGAAAAAAGGGGGGTCCCAAAACGCGTTTTCCCCATACAATTTCCCATAGGATCTGTTGTCGCAGCTACAGCCCGAACCGCTGAACGGAATTACACCAAATTTGGCAAAGAGGTAGTCCTCAGTTCAGACTCGTGCCTTTTGCATAAATGGTGTGAATCCGTTCAGTAGTTCCTGAGAAAATTAGAGTTAAAAGTACATATATATCTATGGCTGGGGAGGATCCGCGGAACCTACCCGCACCGTAAGCGCACCCTCCCCGAACCGAGCGCGCATCCTCCCGATCACGCGCTGAATGCTAATTGGCTGTCGAGTGTCTGTCTACGTTCAAAACCAGGAACTGTTGGTGGCCGATTTCTGCCTCGGTAGAAGCGAGGCTGAAGAAGCAAGGGGAATAAGTGTGTAAAACATATAAAGGGGGCAGAGTGGAAATACTCTGACCCGGTAGAGGTGCTTAGGGGGTCCCAGAAGGACACCCTGGGGCCCCCTTTTTAAAAAACAAAAAAAACAGCGGAATGAGCGCACGGCGCGCGCATTCTATCGCGTTTGGTGCACGGATCCTCCCGTGTTGGGTGCGCAGATCACAGGAAAAAAAAATTGAAAAAAGACAAAAAATCATTGGTTGTATGATAACTTTCTACACTGAAAGGTAGGGTGTATATTTCTGTTTTTTAAAGGCATGATTCTTATTGGTTAACAAAAACTGATTGTAAGGAACATTATATATCATAAGCTGATATGTTGAAAAGTCAAGCACACTTGCTGTCTTGTTTAGCAACATTGTGTGCTGAACTTGTGACCTGTGTGCTCAGTGCAGTGTTCCATGACCTGTTTCTATGGTAAGAGGCAGAAGGCAGATTGGGGTAAGGGTTGAAATGTATTTCATTTAGAAAGGGTTGACATGTTTAACCAATAGAAATGTGTGTTTGCTTTTAAATTCATGTGTGAAGGACTGTGATTTGATGTTTACATGTATATGTGTGGAAAATTAAAGGGAAACTTTTCCATTCTTTGTTTTTGCTGAGAGGTGCACAGTGCAGAGATTCTGTAAAAGAAAATCTGGTGTGTGACTGATATACTTCTTAATCTACAATACAACTTGAAAGGTGAGTTATTTAATTGTGAGGGGATGTATGTAGACTATTTTAATCAGGCTAATGTATTTCTCCTGCTAAAGTGTAGGGAGTTCTTTTTTTCTCTACAATCTTATTGACAGTGTGTGTGCATGTAGAAACCATTCTGTGATAAGCATTTGTGTTTTTCATGTATTTGCAGACAGATAACTGTGCTGTTTTTATATTTTGGTAGAATTAGAAACCAGTCATTGTTTATGAATTTGTGAAATGAGTTATGTTTCTATATTAAAATGTAGTACTCCTTCTAGATGAAGAAATGTGTTTTGGTATAGTGGAAGGGATAGTGTTGTTTGTCTAGAATCACACAGTGAGTATGTGTGCAATTGGGAACCACTGTTAGAGAAGCATTTGGTAACATCATGTATTTGCTGACAGACAATTGTTTTTAAACCTGTCATGTTGTCAAGTTTTAGTAGCATTAGAAGGCAGTTTTTGCTTATGCTTTGATTAAATGAGTCAGGCTTTGACACAAAAGTGCAGTCCTGAAATATCTAGATTGTGTGCAGTTCCCTGACCACTTCCACTGTCCACTGTAGTGAATGAGTTTTGGTAAACTCCTAGGGATAGTGGTGCTTGTCTAGATTCACACTGTGAGTCTGTGTGCATTTGCGAACCACTGTGAGAGAAGCATTTGGTAACATTGTGTATTTGGTGACAGATAACTCTTTTAAAACCTGTCATGCTGTCAAGTGTTAGTAGCCTTAGAAGCCAGTCTTTGCTTGTGCATTGATAAAATGATTCATGCTTTGACACTAATGTGCTGTACTTTAATATGTAGATTGTGTGTAGTCTCCTTACCCCTTGCACAGTAGTGAATGAGTTTTGGTAAGCTGCTAGGGATAGTGTTGCTTGTCTAGAATCACATTGTGAGTCTGTGTGCATTTGGGAACCACTGTGAGAGAAGCATTTGGTAACATCGTATATTTGCTGACAGATAATCGTTTTAAAACCTGTCTTGTTGTCAAGTTTTAGTAGCATTAGAAGCCAGTTTTTGCTTATGCTTTGATTAAATGGGTCAGGCTTTGACACAATAGTGCAGTCCTGAAATATGTAGATTGTGTGCAGTTCCCTTACCACTTCCACAGTAGTGAATGATTTTTGGTAAACTCCTAGGGATAGTGGTTGTTGTCTAGAATCACACTGTGAGTCTGTGTGCATTTGGGAACCACTGTGAGAGAAGCATTTGGTAACATTGTGTATTTTCTGGCAGATAACTCTTTTAAAACCTGTCATGTTGTCAAGTTTTAGTAGCATTAGAAGCCAGTCTTTGCTTATGCGTTGATTAAATGAGTCATGCTTTGAAACTAATGTGCTGTACTTAAATATGTAGATTGTGTGCAGTACCCTTACCTCTTCTAGACTAGTGAATGAGTTTTGGTAAACTGCTAGGGATAGTGTTGCTTGTCTAAAATCACACTGTGGGTCTGTGTACCTTTGGGTAAGGATTGAGATAGAAGTGTTTGGTAATATCGTGTATTTGCTGACAGATAACTGTTTTAAAATCGGTCATGTTGTCACGTTTTAGTAGCAATAGAAGCTAGTCTTTGCTTATGCGTTGATTAAATGAGTTAGGCTTTGACACAAAAAGTGCAGTCCTGAAATATGTAGATTGTGTGCAGTTCCCTTACCACTTCCACAATAGTGAATGATTTTTGGTAAACTCCTAGGGATAGTGGACACTGTGAGTCTATGTGCATTTGGGAACCACTGTGAGAGAAGAATTTGGTAACATCGTGTATTTGGTGACAGATAACTCTTTTAAAACCTGTCATGCTGTCAAGTTTTAGTAGCATTAGAAGCCAGTCTTTGCTTATGCATTGATAAAATGATTCATGCTTTGACACTAATGTGCTGTACTTTAATATGTAGATTGTGTGTAGTCTCCTTACCCCTTGCACAGTAGTGAATGAGTTTTAGTAAGCTGCTAGGGATAGTGTTGCTTGTCTAGAATCACATTGTGAGTCTGTGTGCATTTGGGAACCACTGTGAGAGAAGCGTTTGGTAACATTGTGTATTTGCTGACAGATAACTGTTATAAAACCTGTCTTGTTGTCAAGTTTTAGTAGCATTAGAAGCCAGTTTTTGCTTATGCTTTGATTAAATGAGTCAGGCTTTGACACAATAGTGCAGTCCTGAAATATGTAGATTGTGTGCAGTTCCCTTACCACTTCCACAGTAGTGAATGATTTTTGGTAAACTCCTAGGGATAGTGGTTATTGTCTAGAATCACACTGTGAGTCTGTGTGCATTTGGGAACCACTGGGAGAGAAGCTTTTGGTAACATTGTGTATTTTCTGGCAGATAACTCTTTTAAAACCTGTAATGTTGTCAAGTTTTAGTAGCATTAGAAGCTAGTCTTTGCTTATGCGTTGATTAAATGAGTCATGCTTTGAAACTAATGTGCTGTACTTAAATATGTAGATTGTGTGCAGTACCCTTACCTCTTCTAGACTAGTGAATGAGTTTTGGTAAACTGCTAGGGATAGTGTTGCTTGTCTAAAATCACACTGTGTACATTTGGGTAAGGATTGTGATAGAAGTGTTTGGTAACATCGTGTATTTGCTGACAGATAACTGTTTTAAAATCGGTCATGTTGTCAAGTTTTAGTAGCATTAGAAGTTAGTCTTTGCTCATGAATTGATAAAATGATTCAGGGTTTGACACTAAAGTGCAGTACCATGTACTATTCTCTTCACTGTGCCAGAACTGAACATTTAAAAGTTTTACCCAGGCACTGTCCTAGCAGTAGTCTGATGATTTAGTCAGTTTCCAAGTACTCATGTTGTGAACCATACATTACCACATAGACTGCTTCAAATGCTTCTAACATACTACACACTTGTCTTTCGCATCTTCAATTCCCTAGTCAGTATCCATACAGTCCAGCAAACATCCTGTCACTCCTTTTGCACTCCTCTAGTGACCCATTCAGTACCAAGTACTAATCCATTCACTGTGCCAAAAGCCAACCACTTATAAATTCACCCAGGCACTCTCCTTGCTGTACTCTAATCATTCCGTCAGTTCCCAAGAACTCATGCAGTGAACCAAGCCTTAGCACATAGACTGCTTCAAATGCCTATTCACTATGCATGCAGGCCTCTAACCACCTACACAGTTGTCTTTCACACCTTCAATTCCCCAGTCAGTATTCATACACTTCTAGCAAACACCCTGTCACTCACCCAGTGTGTCTCCTTATAGTACTGTAATCATTCAGTCAGTTAGCATGTAGTCTTTTAGTGAGGTAGGCTTTAGGGCATGAACTGCTTCAAAGTAGTATGCACTATGCATGTAGTGTTTTAATAATCGTCACACTTGTGGTTCAGGGCTATAGTTTCTTACTCAGTTTTTATATAAAATGTGTTTGTACAGTAATGGAATAGTATAAATTTGAAAGTTATTAATATACATTTATTTGTGATTCTTTTTTACAGATACAGAACAGGAGTGTTTCTCATCTGTTTGCACTCTTCTCATGCAAGATTGTTTGGATGAAGGGTCCTTCGGTGTTTCATTATTTATTATTTATTATTATTTTTGCATTTGTAGAGCGCGACAGCTACCTCCAACGGAGGTGTCCCGACGCTAGCATCCAACCAGGAGGGTAATGAGCCAGAAGAGAGATCGAGGGGAATTAGAGGATATCAGAGAGGCCAAACAGCCACGTTTTGAGGGCTTTCCTGAAAGGAAGTTCCTCCTTTATCTGGCGCAGATGGTTAGGCATCAGATTCCAGAGCGTGGCTGTTTTTACCGCAAAGGCTCTTCCTCCCAACCTTACTTTCCTGAAACGTGGAATGGCTAGGAGATTCTGGTTGCTGGAACGAAGGGTTCTAGCATTCTGATATTTTTGGAGCCTGTGTCTCAGATAGAGAGGCCCAACCTCTCTGAGTGCTTTATGGGCTAGGGTCAGGGCCTTAAACCTCACTCTCTTTTTAACCGGCAGCCAATGAAGGCTTTGCAGATGGGGGGTAATGTGATACCGTAGGGGTACATTTCTAATAAGTCTCGCGGCAGCATTTTGGATCCTTTGAAGTCTCCTCAAAAGATAGTCAGGGAGACCAATGAAAAGGCTGTTGGCATAGTCCAGCTGAGAGGTGATGAGCGCATGGACCACCGTCTGCCTGCATTCCATAGGAAGAAGGTGGAGGCACCTGCGCAGTGCCTTCAGTTTCCAAAAGCATTGTGAAGATATGTACGATATTTGAGTTTTGCCAGTTAGTTGGGTGTCAATTCTAAAACCCAGATTCCTGGCAGAGTTGACCGGGATCGGTGGAGGGTTTAGTTCTGCTGGCCACCAGAGCTCGGATTGGGGAGGGAGGGGCTGATTAAAAAACAATATCTCAGTCTTATCAGTGTTCAACTTCAGGCAGTTATCTGTCATCCAAGATGAGATATTAAGAAGGCACTGCCTGAAGTTGACAAAAGCATTCTCACTCTGCTCTTTGAAGGAAAAGATAAGTTGAGTATCGTCAGCATAGGAAACAACACGGACACCCAGATCTTCCACGATAGATGCCAGCGGGGCCAAATACACATTAAACAGTGACGGACTTAGTGCGGATCCCTGCGGGACCCCTTGTAGCAATGTCCTAGAGCTGGAGACATGAGGGGGAAGAAAGACTTGTTGGGATCTGTCTTCCAAAAATGACTGGAACCAACGTAACACGGTCCCCGTGACTCCTAATGCGTGGAGTCTGTTGAGCAAGATCTTATGGGAGACCGTGTCGAAAGCTGCTGACAAGTCAAGCAGCACGAGCATGGCACAGTTTCCTGTGTCCATCGTCTCCCGAATTGATTCAACCACCTCCAAGAGAGCTGTCTCGGTGCTGTAACCTGCCCTAAAACCTGATTGTGAATCATGCAGGCAGCTATTGGATTCAAGAAAATCCGACAGCTGTCTCTGTACCTCCTTTTCCAGAATCTTCGCAGGTGCGGGGAGTAGAGAGATAGGTCTGAAATTTTTCAGTTCAGTAGGATCAGCGTCCTCTTTTTTAAGTATAGGACGAACAAAGGCTTTCTTCCATTCTGTAGGGAAGATTCCAGTGACCAGAGAGGTATTCCAAACATTATTCAGAGTGTTGTTGACTACGGGGGCAAGGAGTTTGAGTATTCTCGCCGGGCAGGGATCGGAAGGACATCCCGACTTGACTTTCATTAAATCTTTCTAGGAGGCGTCCTTCTCATACCGACGAAAGACTGACCATTTAACTGAATGGCATATCGGTGGCATCATCTGCTCATTCGTCGTCGGGAATGTGGAGTAAATGTCCGCAATTTTATCATGGAAGAAAGAGGCTAGTTCATCACACAGCGGAAGAGACGCCGGGATAGTGCTTTTTAGGGACTGCGGTTTCAAAAAGCTCTCCATAATCTTAAAGATCTCCCTTGGGGAGTTTTCAGCTTCCATGATTTGTTTAGCCAAGAAGTCTCTCATGGTTTTACGTTTGAGGGTGTGAAATTTCCTCATTGCCTCTTTATAGGTATCTTTTGCTGAGGTTTCATAGTTTCTCCTCCAAATACGTTCCAGCTTTTTGCAAAGACTTTTTTCCAGTTGGAGTTCAGCGTTGAACCAAGGTGCTGACGGCCTCCTCCTAGGTACCTTACAGGATTTGATCGGGGCTATCTTGTCTAAGGCAGAGGTCAGCCATGCATTGAAGAGGGAGGAATCTCTAGATGGATTGCCGGAAAGGGAAGGAGTGGTCTTATCTAGTTCACTTCTCATTGTGTCAGGGGTAACTTTCCTCCAGTTTCTTCTGTTTTGTGTAGTAGGTCCGCCGTGCTTAGCTGGGCACATCAGTCCCAGCTTAAAGGTGACTAGCATGTGGTCAGACCAGATAACTGGCAGCGGCTTATCCACAGTGATGGACCTGTCATTGGTAAAAATAAGATCTAATGTGTGTCCAGCTGTATGCGTGGGATCTTGAACTCTTTGCACAAGGTTTAGACTTTTTAGCGCCTCGCCTACTAAAGAGGCCAGAGGGCAATTGGCCAGGTCCATATGTACGTTGAAGTCTCCTAACACCATATAGTTGGAGTATCGTAACGATAGGTTGGCGATGCAGTCGAATAGTATTGGCCAGTAGGAAGTTGGAGTGCTGGGGGGTCTATAGATCAAGAGTCCTGCCACCAACAAATTTTTGGAGGGTTTAATTTGGAAGGACATGGCCTCAATGGGACCTAGCTCTGCTACTTTTTTATATGAAATTTCCCACTCCTCTTTCAGAATTATTGCTAGTCCACCCCCAAGTCTGTTATCAGCTCTGTTGGCTATAACCATTCTGTAGCCCACGGGAACAGTCAGACAGATGTCCGGATTTGAACCCTCTCGCAACCAAGTTTCGGTTAAAAATAGGAGATCTAAGCCAGAGGTTTTTAGAAGTAGCCAGAGATCATCAGCATGCTTAAGCAGAGATCTGCAATTTATCAGAGCTGCTTTGATGTATTGTTTCTCATGAGCAGTCTCCAGAGTGGTAGCATTTGGCTTTATGTAGGTTTCGAGCGATTTTATTGTGGTTGGTCTAGGCAGGTTGAACTGACAAGATTCACAATGTGATACGCAGGGGTTTCCATCCTTAGCCAGTAGTCTGCCCAGTGAAAAACAGGTAGGCTTTACACAAGTTACCTTATCCAGATCGAGCAGCTGTTTCTTAGACCAAACTTTTCTCTCCCCTAGCGGAAAAGGGGCAGAGTGTCCGGCCCCGGGCGCGAGACGAGCGCGGACGGGCACAGACGGGCTTGCCTTTGGCGCGCCTTTGGCGCGCCGGCGGCGCGCCCGCTGCGCGCGTCCGCTGCGCGCTCGCGCCGTTCTGCCCCTAAATGCCTCTTTGTGCTCGTTGATTGGCCCAGGCATCACACACCCCCTCGGCCCACAGAGTCAGTGCGCATGTGCCGAGCGCAGCCACTGAAAACTCCACTATTGCGCCGTCAACAGAGATGGAAACAGGACACCCAAGGTAAAATCACGTCACACACAAAGCAGGCAAACAGGAAAAAGGTAAAAGGTTAAAAAAGGATTTTAAGTTTAAAAATGCTGTGCAAATTCGCAAAGAACAAGTAAAGTCACGTCTCTCCCGGCTGAGCCTCAGGAGGATGCAGTAGTGCGCGCTCGCGCCGTTCTGCCCCTAAATGCCTCTTTGTGCTCGTTGATTGGTCCAGGCATCACACACCCCCTCGGCCCACAGAGTCAGTGCGCATGTGCCGAGCGCAGCCACTGAAAACTCCACTATTGCGCCGTCAACAGAGATGGAAACAGGACACCCAAGGTAAAATCACGTCACACACAAAGCAGGCAAACAGGAAAAAGGTAAAAGGTTAAAAAAGGATTTTAAGTTTAAAAATGCTGTGCAAATTCGCAAAGAACAAGCAAAGTCACGTCTCTCCCGGCTGAGCCTCAGGAGGATGCAGTAGTGCGCGCTCGCGCCGTTCTGCCCCTAAATGCCTCTTTGTGCTCGTTGATTGGCCCAGGCATCACACACCCCCTCGGCCCACAGAGTCAGTGCGCATGTGCCGAGCGCAGCCACTGAAAACTCCACTATTGCGCCGTCAACAGAGATGGAAACAGGACACCCAAGGTAAAATCACGTCACACACAAAGCAGGCAAACAGGAAAAAGGTAAAAGGTTAAAAAAGGATTTTAAGTTTAAAAATGCTGTGCAAATTCGCAAAGAACAAGCAAAGTCACGTCTCTCCCGGCTGAGCCTCAGGAGGATGCAGTAGTGCGCGCTCGCGCCGTTCTGCCCCTAAATGCCTCTTTGTGCTCGTTGATTGGCCCAGGCATCACACACCCCCTCGGCCCACAGAGTCAGTGCGCATGTGCCGAGCGCAGCCACTGAAAACTCCACTATTGCGCCGTCAACAGAGATGGAAACAGGACACCCAAGGTAAAATCACGTCACACACAAAGCAGGCAAACAGGAAAAAGGTAAAAGGTTAAAAAAGGATTTTAAGTTTAAAAATGCTGTGCAAATTCGCAAAGAACAAGCAAAGTCACGTCTCTCCCGGCTGAGCCTCAGGAGGATGCAGTAGTGCGCGCTCGCGCCGTTCTGCCCCTAAATGCCTCTTTGTGCTCGTTGATTGGTCCAGGCATCACACACCCCCTCGGCCCACAGAGTCAGTGCGCATGTGCCGAGAGCAGCCACTGAAAACTCCACTATTGCGCCGTCAACAGAGATGGAAACAGGACACCCAAGGTAAAATCACGTCACACACAAAGCAAGCAAACAGGAAAAAGGTAAAAGGTTAAAAAAGGATTTTAAGTTTAAAAATGCTGTGCAAATTCGCAAAGAACAAGCAAAGTCACGTCTCTCCCGGCTGAGCCTCAGGAGGATGCATACTTGCCGTGCCGTACGAGTATTTCTTGTTAGGATCCCCTTGCAACAGAACTCTTTTGCATATCTTGCACGTGACCAAGGTGTCATTGATCTTTGTTTGCCCCTCGGGAAAAGTAAAAAATTTCCACACCACTGAAGGAAAACGTTGTGGGCGTGGTGCGTCCTCCAAAAATTCATCCCTAGATTCGGTGAACATTTTAAAGCGACATCATTTACAGTTTTTGTAAGTTAAACTTATAAAATTTTGTTAGCTGTAAGCATTTTATATATCTGTGATTTGTATCTTGTGGTATTTTGTTGAGAATAGCATGTTGGTTTTTTTTTAACAATCTTTTTGTTGGTTTTTTTTTTTGCCCGCTGTTAAGTGATGAGTACGATTCAAATCACTATTTTTAGTGAAATTTAATATATTCTGAGAACAGCAAAAAAGGCAAACAAATTACTTTGTGGAAATTATGCTGTGTTGTAAAAAATGTATTATTACATGTTATAATTTTTTTTTCTTTTCTTTCACAGATCCAAATTTAAAAATAAGCAATTTATATGAATTTAGATTGCAATGAAAATCTTAAAAAAATGTATACTATTTTTTATTACTATTACTTTGAAGGTAAGTTTAACTAAGACTCAATATGCAGAATGAGGAGGTCTGCAAGAAGCTACAAAGTTGAAACACGTTTCTAAAAATACTCTGTTTATACCTATGTAGTTTTGAAATCTGACCATAATCAGATATCATGTGACCTGCAAAAAAAGAGATTTGAGGGGTTCATAATATTTCCCATTGTACCTATTGAAGGACCACAATCATTTCAATCATTCGTCTTTGAACATCTTTGCAGACAAAACTCTGTGCTTACCTTCTATCATTCGCAAGGACTTTTTAAACTGGAAATATGTCACTTTTTGTAACATAGTTATTGCGCAAGGCACTCTTACATATTTACAAAGAGAGGAAAAGGCACTCTGTGCACTTTTTATACTCCATGTAAATACAACCTCATCATGCACACCAGTTTGCGTTGAAAGGGTGTTCTATAAGTGTTGTTGTGCATGATTGCACTGAATACTCATAGAACAAGACACATGTCTAGATGTGTCAGAAATCATAAAACTCGATTTGTGTGTGAATGCTGCACTATTCTAAAATCGGTGTAGGAAAGCACAACAAGGAGAATTGTTTTCATTTCTCCATATTTTTACATCTTCAATGCATGCTAAAATGCTCAGCATACATTGAAGGAGAAAAATGCCTTTACTGATTGTTTTTGTGCAGGAAGGTGTGTCTTCCTGCACAAAAACAAACAGCACATGACACAGAAATCCTTGCACTATGGTGCAAGGGTGCCTGTGTCACCACATGGCTGCAGTTTAATCAGCCGTGCATTGAGAAGCATAGATTTGCAACATATTTATGTACATATGTTGCATCCCGGTGCTTCGGAACTACTACAGCTCACTGTAGTTAATGAGGTTACTGTGTGATGCTGCAGCACTTCCTCATAGTTCTGCACTCATACATTCACCATACGCTACTAATGCATTCGTTCAGTCAATTACGTACTACACATACATTCATCTAAAATTTCACAGGCAAACAAACAAATATAGCTCTTTTTTTAAACCAGGAAAGTTAGTTCTTAGAAGAACTTTTTTTTTTCTTCTTTTTTGTTTTTTAATTTTTTTGTCAACTTCTGCAAAAAAAACCAAAAAACACAAGTTTAGCACTAGGTGTTTTAACATACTCGCAGTCCCACAAGAGTATTTTTTGATGGATCTCCTCTGGAAAGCACTGTTTGACATATTTTACATTTCACTTTAGTTGAATTTGTTCTAATTTGTCCTTCTGGGAAGGTAAAAAATGTCCACACCACAGAGGTGTATCTTTCTGTACGTGGAGGTTCCACAACAAATTCCTCATCGGACGAATGGTCTGATTCTGATGGTGGCTGCAGAGCAGAAGCCATTGTCTTCAGAAAAATTGCAGCTGTGGAAATCTTCCCCAAAAAGTTTCTTCTAGTTCTAAGGTGTGAGATGTTCCTCCAAAGAAGCTCAAAGAAGAATGATTGAAATGGGTGGGGTCTTTCAATAGTTAGAATAGGAAGTGTAATGAACCAATCAAATCTCTTTTTTTGCAGGTCACATGGGATCCGCGCACCCTGCGCTTACGCATCACGCACCCAGCGCGCATCCGCGAAATTCAATTGAAAAGAAATATAGCATTAGATGTAAAAATATATACTTTTAAGACTAATTTAGAGTTTGTCTTCAATTAATATTCACATAAAATAAATATATATATATATTTTTTTAAATGTTAAATATTTCGCGGGATCCACGCACCTACCGCGTCATAGACGCATATGACGCATCGCGGAAGCGCGCATGCGTCGCGTTACATACATCGTACTGTGTCGTGTATAGGCTTGGAGTCGCGTACCGGTCTTATTGGAAACACGTACCCAACGCATACCGTGCACGGATGCTTTCGCGTAGAGATCGAGAACGGTGGCATAGGGAGCGCGAATCCCAAAAAAATGGAAAAAAATAAATAAAAAAAGTTTTGAAAATATAGTTAAAAAATTGTTTAAAAAATGTAAAAAAATATTTTTTTTAAAACCAACAAAAACAAATAGGGGCCGATTCACAGAACTAACTTAAGACAAAATCCTAAACTTACTACTTTTGGTATTCACAGAAGTTAGGATTTTGTCTTAAGTTTGTCTTAAGACAAACTTAAGACAGACTTAAGACAGTCTTAAGACAGACTTAAGACAGTCTTAAGACAGACTTAAGACAAACTTAAGACAGACTTAAGACAGACTTAAGACAGACTTAAGACAAACTTAAGACAAAATCCTAACTTAAGTCTGTCTTAAGTCTGTCTTAAGTCTGTCTTAAGTCTGTCTTAAGTTTGTCTTAAGTCTGTCTTAAGACTGTCTTAAGTCTGTCTTAAATCTGTCTTAAGTCTGTCTTAAGTTTGTCTTAAGACAAACTTAAGACAAAATCCTAACTTCTGTGAATACCAAAAGTAGTAAGTTTAGGATTTTGTCTTAAGTTAGTTCTGTGAATCGGGCCCATAATATTTTTTAATTTTTAAAATAATTAATTGAAAAAATAAGTTTAAAAAATGGTGATAAAAATAGTATTTCAAAAAAACATAATTAATGAAATTGACACACTGAAATTGAAAAATATAGAAATCCAATGAAAATCATTAAACATTATATCTTTAGAGATAAGTTATAGATAGGAATTAGCATTTACAAAACCTTTGAAATTCACTGAAAAAACTATAGGCTTCATGCACGTTATAGTTAGGAATTGGCATTTAAAAAACCTTAGAAATTCACTGAAAAAACCATAGGTTTTAGGGGCGTTAAAGTTAGCTGGACATTTCCCTCGTACAAAACCCTAGAAATTCCCCCATTATAGTTAGTTCAGCTAACTATAACTCGCGCCCCCGCAATGCACTGCTGATGACGTCACATATTACATCACTCATGACATGGTCAGTGACATCACTGATGACATCACTGATGACATCTCAAATGACATCACTGATTACATCACTGATGACATTATCCATGTGATAAATGAGTGCATCTTCTCACACCCTAATATAACCTTTGATACATTGACTGAAAATTTCAGACGGCCATTTTGAAACCCATAGATACTCCCATACCAATAAATACATACCCACTCATTAACTCTTAGGTCTACATACACCTCCACTCACTCACCTGTACAGTCACTCATACTTACAGTCACTCCGTACAAGACTATCATATGCATTTATACACCTATATAGGAACTCACACACCGCCAATCATCCATTGAGGTACTGACACACCTAGTCAGTCGTGCAAGTAATTAACCACAGTCCAATTTACTCACCTATACAGTTAAACACACTCAAGTTCACTTACTCATAAAAATAGTACCACATTCTTATGCTCTTATACAATCATTGAGACAAGCACACACTCATCCATACAGCCACTCTCACAATCACACACTCTCACATATACCCAGTTATATACTCTTACACACATATATACTGCCTTTCACATATGTAGTTAGTCACACATCTACCACTGAGATATACATTCAATCCCTAACACACCCATACATACACTCACCCAACCATACAGTCCATCACAGATGCACTCTTAAAACCATGCACCCATAGAATCACCCACTCACACATCTATGTATAGAGTCACACACACCCTACCCACACAAACACTCAGGCACCCATAGAGATACTCAGACAACCAATCAATAACCCATATAGACACTCATATAGCTATTCACAAAACCATGCAGCCACTTATACACCTACACACAGACACATACAGACATTCACACAGTTTAGTCACTAGTGTGCAGTAAGATACATTTAATGACTAACTTATAGAGTCAGTTACGCACCTAGAAAATCATCCATTCACACACTTGTACACCCACTCATTCTTCAACAGACCTTTCCCTACATATATTAAATATATTCAAACTGTACAGAAACGCATACTCACTGGATGATGTCATCAGTGATGTCATTTGAGATGTCATCAGTGTTGTCACTGACCATGTCATGAGTGATGTATACTGTGACGTCATCCGCAGTGCATTGCGGGGGCACGAGTTATAGTTAGCTGAACTAACTATAACAGGGGAATTTCTAGGGTTTTGTACGAGGGAAGCGGGGAGCCGGCGGGACCGTGGGGGATTGGGGCTCCCCCCATGGTCCCCAACGAAGTGACTACAAATTACTGGTAGGAGCTGGATTTAAAAAAATAAATAAATAATTGGAGTCGCGTCCGCAGCGTGGCGCTCAGCGCGGCCCCCTGGTGTGAACGCGTGGGTTGCGTGACTCCCAGCGTGGCCCCCTGGTGTGAACGTAAGGGGTGCATGACTCACAGCATGGCCCCCTGGTGTGAACGTGAGGGGTGCGCGACTCCCAACGCTGCCCCTGGTGTGAACGCGATGGGTGCGCGACTCCCAGTGCAGCCCCCTGGTGTGAACGCGAGGGGTGCGCGACTCCCAGCGCTGCCCCTGGTGTGAACGTGATGGGTGCGCAACTCCCAGTGTAGCCCCCTGGTGTGAACGCGAGGGGTGCGCAACTCCTAATCCCACTGGGTGCACGACTCCCAGCACAAACATTTTAGATTTTTTTCATTATAAACCTATATTATATGTTAGCTTCTTGGGTGTCTCTAAAAAGAGCCCATGTGTTTATTGGGAGATTTTTGTAGCTACATGTAAGCGCCGATGCAGTCTTAAGTTGTTGAGAAGGACTCTGTTTCCCTTATCTGTGAAGTGTACACCATCACTCCTGTAGATACCATCCAAAACGCAGATTGTTAATGTAAATGGACCCTATACTATGGTCTCTGAGATAAGCAGAAACTGCTTTATTAACATTTTTTCTAGCTTTCTCAATCTGTGGACAAAATTGATTGGACCACTTCCATTTCTGTCTTTGGCATATGTTAGAGTAGACAAAGGCAGTTTGGGGGAAAAGCAACATCAATTCTGCAAAGGTGTCCTTCATTAGCATTTCCAGACCTACCCCAGTCAATGTGCCTAGGTCATTGCTACCACAGTGCACAATCATGAGGTCAGGGGTTGGAGATGCAGAAATGTTTTAACCAATGGCATTAATTGGTACCACTTTAATCTTCTCTGTCCAATCCATTTAATGTCTACATTTTGCAAAGCTAGGTCTTTGTCAATACCTCTGCTTTCAGCATATCTTTTGCACCAGAAAACATCGCTGTGCCCAACAATCCACACTGAAAGCATCTTGAAGGGATCTCTGTAGGTAATCAAAAGATGTCTGTAGCTGAGGTAGGCAGGTGGTAGAATGAAATATATCTATAATGGTGGACAAGATGCTGTTTTTAAGAAAGTAGAGATTTGATTGGCTACATTCAAATATAGGGTGCATTTTACTTTGTTTAGAAAGCATGTTTTTTATTGGTTAGTAACAAATGTTTGAAAGGTACAGCTGAAAGGATAAGGGCATGCTTTGCAAAAGCAACCATACTTGCTGTTGTAATTTGCAACATTCTGGGGTGAACTTTTGATCTGACAGTCAAGTTAAATGTTGCATGAGCTGTTGCTATGGAAACTGGCATTAAGCAAGATGGGTGAAGGTGTCAGTTGAAAAGTGTTATTATCTATGACCAATGGAAATTCGTTTTTCAATTTGAAAATCTCTGGGAAGCAATGCCATTTGTGGCTTATATGTAAATGTATGGATAATTAGAGGGAAACTTTGCCAATACTGGTTTGACTTTGGAAAGTGTGGTGTTGTGTATTGACTGTGTGTAAAAGAAAATCCTGTCTGAGTGTGTGAGATTTTTCATTCAACAGATTTATTTAAAAGGTGAGTTATATATTTTTGAGGTTTATTTAAAATAGATTTGACATTATTATAAAATTGTGTTGTTTGAAATATATTATTCAAAGAATAGATGTAAATTAGGATTATATTTTGTATACTTGAGGTTTGTTTAAAAAACAGTGTGTACAGTAATATATATATTTTTAAATGTATAGAAAGGTATAGTTGAATGAAGCCTCTTATTTATTATTAATGGGTTAAATATGCACTAAGAATATGTATATTCTAAAATGTTCATATAAGGTATACTTTATTTGGCATGATTATTTCTTCTCTGTAAAAAGATACAGTTTGATAATAATGCATTATTATAGATAGTTTGGTCAAATGAGGTACAACAATACTGTTTCCAAGATGATCATAAAAGGTATTAATAATTATGATTCGGTTATTAGTGTGTACAGTGTGTGTGGTTTTAGAAATCCTCATAAAAAAGGTGCTTTTTATTACTCTTCTTCATTAAGTCTGTTGAGAGGTACAGTTAGATGATGTTGCATATTTCTAGATTTAATGGACAGTATGTAGCACAATAGAAAAGCAGTACATTTTACTATTTCTGGGATGTAGTAGTTATATACTTAAGTACATAGTATGTTATGACTCATGTATTACTCATGTATTTGTTTAGATGGTATTAATATAGTAGTATGTATATTTACTGAATTAATGAGAGGTGTCTGACAGATTAGATGATTGCAAAGGTAGTGAATATGTGATTTTGTAAGTACATGAGTAGTGATTTAGTGGTTCCATATTGTCCAATCTCGTAGTTAGGCATTAAGACAAGCAGTGTTAAAGTCAAATGTACGCAATCTATGCAGTCCACTAACCTCATGCAGACTACTAATTCACTCCTGCAATAATCCAGGTAGTAGCCATGGAGAACAGCAATCAAAGTGTTACTCTCTATCCACTCCTCCTATCATCCAGACATAACCATGACCTTATGTAATCACTGTGCAGAAACACACACACTTATAAGCTCACCCTCTTAACAACTACCAGCACTCTTACTATCCAGTCACTGTCCATGCACTTGTAGAATGCCTAAGGCATTAAGAAACGCAGTGCTACAGTCACATAATCACAATATATGCATTCCCCTAACCAAATGCAGATTACTGATTCACTCCTGCAATAATCCAGGTAGTAGCCATGCAGATCAGTAATCACAGTGTGACTTTCTGTCCACTACTCCTATCATTCTGACAAAACCAAGACTTTATTTATTATCTGTGCCAAAACACAAGCACTTATAAAGTCACCCTGCTGTCAACTACCAGCACTCTATCCAGTCACTGTCCATGCACTAGTACAATGCCTCAGGCATTAAGACATACAGCGCTACAGTCATATGTACATAATCTATGCAGTCCCCTAACCCCATGCAGACTACTGATTCACTCCTGCAATAATCCAGGTAGTAGCCAAGGAGTTCAGCAATCACAGTGTTACTTTTTGTCCACTCCTCCTATCATCCTGACAGAACAATGACCTTATCTAATCACTGTGCAGAAACACAAGTACTTAAAAATTCACCCTCCTGTCAAATACCAGCACTCTAACTATCCAGTCACTGTCCATGCACTGCTACAGTCAAATGTACACAATATATGCAGTCCCCTAACTCCATGCAGACTACTGATTCAAACCTGGAAACATCCAGGTAGTAACCATGCAGTTCAGCAATCACACTGTCACTCACTGTCCACTCCTATCATCCTGACAAAACCAAGACTTTATTTAATATCTGTGCCAAAACACAAGCACTTATAAACTCACCCTCCTGTCAACTACCAGCACTCTAACTATTCAGTCACTGTCTATGCACTTGTAGAATGCCTAAGGCATTAAGACACGCAGTGCTACCGTCACATAAACACAATATATGCAGTCCCCTAACCAAATGCAGACTACTGATTCCCTCCTGCAATAATCCAGGTAGTAGTCATGCAGATCAGTGATCACAGTGTCCCTCTCTGTTCACTCCTCCTATCATCCTGACAAAACCTAGACTTTATTTAATATCTGTGCCAAAACACAAGCACTTATAAACTCACCCTGCTGTCAACTACCTGCACTCTAACTATCCAGTCACTGTCCATGCACTTGTACAATGCCTCAGGCATTAAGACACGCAGCACTACAGTCAAATGTACACAATATATGCAGTCCCCTAACCCCATGCAGACTAATGATTCACTTCTGCAATAATCCAGGTAGTAGCCATGGAGTTCAGCAATCACAGTGTTACTCTGTCCACTTCTGCTATCATCCTGACAGAACAATGACCTTATCTAATCACTGTGCAGAAACAGAAGCACTTAAAAGCTCACCCTCCTGTCAACTACCAGCACTCTAACTATCCAGTCACTGTCCATACACTTGTAGAATGCCTCACACATTAAAACATGCACTGCTGAAGTCAAACGTACACAATATATGCAGTCCCCTAACCCCATGCAGACTACTAATTCACACCTGGAAACATCCAGGTAGTAACTATGCAGTTCAGCAATCACAGTGTCACTCTCTGTCCATTCCTCCTATCATTCTGACAAACCCAAGACCTTATTTAATATCTGTGCCAAAACACAAGCACTTATAAACTCACCATGCTGTCAACTACCAGCACTCTAACTATCAGGTCACTGTCCATGCACTTGTACAATGCCTCAGGCATTAAGACACGCAGAGCTACTTTCAAATGTACACAATATATGCAGTCCCCTAACCCCATGCACACTACTGATTCACTCCTGCAATAATCCAGGTAGTAGCCATGCAGATCAGCAATCACAGTTTCACTCTCTGTCCACTCCTTCCATCATTCTGACAAAACCAAGACTTTATTTAATATCTGTGCCAAAACACAAGTACTTATAAACTCACCCTGCTGTCAACTGCCAGCACTCTAACTATCTAGTCACTGTCCATGCACTTGTACAATGCCTCAGGCATTAAGACACACAGTGCTACAGTCAAATGTACACAATATATGCAGTTCCCTAACCCCATGCAGATTACTGATTTACTCCTGCAATCATCCAGGTAGTATCCATGCAGATCAGCAATCACAGTGTCACTCTCTGTCCATTCCTGCTATTATAGTAACAGAACCATGTCCGTATCTAATCACTGTGCAAAACACAAGCATTAATAATGTGTCCATTCTCTTTTGATGCAGTACTGTAATCTTCCAGTCAGTAGCTATGTACTCATGCAATGACCCAGTTACTAATACTTACAGTGTTACAATCATCTATCCAGTATTGATGCAGTACTCTATACAAGCAAACTCTACTTATTCACGTATTCAGTGCTACAATTATCCAATTAGTACCTATATACTGCAGTAGATGGATAGTTATTTGAAAACAAAGTGTTTAAATGGATTTTATGTAGACCATGTTTGTTTACTAATACAATAGCATATTTATAGATATATTTTAATGATATTATATATATTATTTTTAAAACAGATATTGTTCATCATCATTACAACAAATTTACCATGGTTAGAAAAACAGAAAAGAGGAAACAACAAAAAAAGGACTGTTATATTAAGAAACACAACAGCAAGAATTAGATGAACAACAACATGTGAGGAAAAAGTAAAAGTCTTCCGGTAAGAGAACAAAAGAAGTTATTAAAAAACTTTCAAAGGCTAAAAACAGTGAGCACAATGTGGAAAGTAGAAAGAATGTCCCAACAACAAAGAAGAATACAAAGAAAAAGGAGAAGTTAATGGAAAATTGCATTCCCAAGAAATAATCTATGGTAAAAGGAGAAGGAATCAGTTTGAAGAAATAAGAAAGAGAATGTTTTACAATAGAGTTGTCTTTAATTTGTTGAAAGATGTGAAGAAATGTAAAAAAAGATCAGCATTTTATAAAAAGAAGAAACAGATTGAAACTATTGTTGAGAAGGATTTTGATTTAAAAAGGAACTTATTCATTTTAGTTTTAAACAGAATTCGATCACTAGATAAACCAATACATTTTATGAAGGCCAAAAGTAAAAAGAAGAGAGTAATTAACAGAACAAACTTTTGTGATATTTGTTTGGGTGAATGGAAACACAGTTCAAGTTCAGAACCTTTTTTCAATGAAGAAAGCTATTTTCAAACCAATACCTTATTGCATGCAGTTGATACCTCTGGTCGTGCTTATGAGGTTAAAAACGGTTGTCTAATTGAAAAAGAAAAGATGGTTCCCAGAAATGTAGAAGAAGCGATAGCTGATGAAGTTCTAGGGAGACGTACTAAAGCCCCAGTGTATACTTGGGATATGCGGTATACGACAGGAATCTATTGATATTTTACGGAATTTCTTACGAGAGTATAGTAAAAAAAAGTGTTAAACAAAAGATTAAGATGTTGCAAGGACTAGATCCTTGCAGAGTGAGAAAAAATACTGGTTTGCAAGGTCATTCTCTGGCTTGCCTTTCTAGAAAAGTATGTCAAAGTGTTTTTCATCATTTTAGAATGTTAGCAGTACATCATTCTCAAATGCGGAAGTTAGTCAGAAGATTGTATTACGCAAAAAGTCCAGCAATATTTTTAAATGACTTAAACAGTGCTCTTTTGCATAGGTCGATATCAGATGTAAAAAAAGTTAGTGATGAAATAGAGTTTCGTTACTTTGGTCCTGAAAAAGAGAGTAGACAAAGTGAGCCATTGATAGAAGTAGGTGTTGAGGAAAATGTGGAAAATAGTGGTTCAGAGAAGTTTGAAGAAGAAATTACAAAGTTTAAGGTAATTTTGTGTGAAAGGCCAAATTGTACTTGTATTTGCAGTCGACAATCTCACTATAAAAATCAGACTAGGAAGGTTGATCTCTATTTAAAAAGTGAAAGAGAAAATAATGATAAGTGGAAGGAATTTGCAACTTATTTGTTGGTAGAGGATTGCTATGATTTGGGTACTGATCAATGTATTTGTAAATATTGTTATAACAAATTAGAGGATAATAAAATGCCAGCTAGATCTGTCCATAATAATCTAGAGTTGGTAGATATTCATCCAGAACTGATAGATTTAAATACGTATGAGTCTATTCTTATTCAGTCTGTGCACCCGTTTCAGGCTATTGTTCGTATGGAGCCTAAAACAGGTAAATTGCCTCCTACAGATTTTCAGGGAGGATTAAAAGGAAGAGTTGTATATATTTACCTCTAGATTTAAAGAAAAATATTGAAACTATTGGTGTATACAAAGAAGAAAGTGAACCACTAATTATTTGGTGTTCCTACTAAGGGGTCGATTCCGATTTCATCCGGAAAACGAACTACCCAACACAGACCCGTCAATATTTCCGACCGAACCGTACACACGCCTTCTAAATAGCTGAGTCGATGCAATGCCTGAAATTTACAAGCGATTTGTCCGGAAACTTAATCCTACGGACGAGTCGGCAGGAAAGGAGCCTGACGGGATAGACTCGGACGCGCAAGATTTGACCTAGCCAAGCGTCATCGTGACGCAACATAAACGTACGCGAACGATGCCACATAGCCAAGTATCAACACGACCCGATCGAGTCGGACGCGAATGATGCCACATAGTAAAACATTAACACAACCCGACCGAGTCGGACGCGAACGATGCCACATAGCCAAACATTAACATGAACCGCCCGAGTCGGATGCGAACGATGCCACATAGCCAAACATTAACACGGCACGGCCAAGTCGGACGCGAACGATGCCACATAGCCAAACATTAACATGACAAGCATGAACATAGCCAAACATCAACACGACCCGACTGACTTGGCCGCGAACGATGCCACATAGACAAGCACAAACATAGGCAAGCATCAACACGACCGGACTGACTCGGACGCAACCGAAGCCACATAGACAAGCACAAACATAGGCAAGCATCAACACGACCCGACCGACTCGGACGTGAATGACGACATATACACAAGCACAAACATAGGCAAGCATCAACACGACCTGACCGACTCAGACGCGAACGACTCCACATACACAAGCAAAAACATAGACATGCATCAACACGAGCCCACCGACTCCGACGCGACCAAAGCCACATAGACAAGCACAAACATAGGCAAGCATCAACACGACCCGACCGACTTGGACCCGAACGACGCCACATACACAAGCACAAACATAGGCAAGCATCAACACAAGCCCACCGACTCGGACACGAACGACGCCACATAACCTAGCATGAATTGAACCGAGTGGTCCAAAACAAAGTACACAAGAACAAGCATCATCTGCTGACAAAACAACTTACATTATTTAAAAAAATAAACAGTGACACAGAAAAAGGACTACACCAAAATGCACTGTCATCCCAATCAAATAATACATTTAAATATTAAGTCCCACCCACAAATATACCTATATAAAGCGAGCAGAAATTTACCTACAGCATTTGCTAATCCAACACACATGCAAGCAGACCACACTACTACACAGACAACTCATCCACCCACTACAAACACACATAACTCATCCATCACACAACCTCCACACAACTAGCACCACTGAAACACACCTACACACTCACCCTCACCTTCACACACACATACATCTCCACCACCACCCATCACCATGCCCCTAAGGAAGAATCCTAAGTTCTTAGCTGATGAGTTGAAAGTGTTGGTAGATGAAATCATTCGAGTTGAGCCACAGGTATTTGGCACCTTGGCCCAACAGACCTCCCAGGCCCAGAAAAACAAATTGTGGGATTGGATTGTCAACAAGGTGAATGACCATTCACCTACCTTGCGCACAATGAAGGATATCCGGAACCGATATTATGACGTTCGCAGGAGGGTAAAGAAGCTCATTGCCAGAGAACATGCCCTGAGTAAGAAGACTGGCGGTGGACGTCATAAACCGGTGTGTTTCACAACCTGGGAGGTTGAAGGTGCAGGACATCCTCCCACAGGAGTCCCTAACTGGATTAATTGGAATTCCAGAACCTGGTGAGTACACGTACAAATAGTCTAAAATTAGCTCAAATACACATCCACAGTCATCTCAGCAAAATATCTTTAATGTAACTATGTATTCACTGTCATGTAACCCTGGGGTGCTTGTGGCTGGCGTTTTGGTGTTTCCTACCTGCGGACCTGCTGCCTGATTATCCATTCACTCTGCCGCACCTGGGGCCCAGACGCTGTGTGTCTCCCCTGACGCCGCTCAACTCCATCGCGCGGCAATGCCAGGGGGAGACTACAGCTCCCAGGCTGCTTAGCGGCCATTTCCGCTGTGCTCGTGCCCGGAGGCGCTCAAAAGGACGAGGCTCCCTCGGTGGAGCAGGTGCTTGTGGCTGGCGTTTTGGTGTTTCCTACCTGCGGACCTGCTGCCTGATTATCCGTTCACTCTGCCGCACCTGGGGCCCAGATGCTGTGTGTCTCCCCTGACGCCGCTCAACTCCGTCGCGCGGCAACGCCAGGGGGAGACTACAGCTCCCAGGCTGCTTAGCGGCCATTTCCGCTTTGTGCGCGCCCGGAGGTGCTCAAAAGGATGAGGCTCCCTCCGCGTCGCGGGATGCGCGCGGGCGGCTCCGGGCTAAGCCTGGGACAAGGGCGGGACCCTCTGTGGCCGTCCGGGGCTGGCCGCGGCTGTGCTGGGCCACCTCCTTTGATTTTTCACCAGGAAGTTTGATTCTTGCAATTGATTGTGAAAAGTTTGCTTGCTAGGTAAGCAGTGTATCATATAGCTTAATTATAAGTGATAAACGTAAGGATGGGCAAAAATACACCTATGTCAACTCGCTCCACTGCAAGGAAAAAAGTACAACCAACAACTCCATTACCAAGCCTGACTGCAATAGACAGGATGTTACAAAAAACTATAGGGGTTGTTGTCAATGCAATCGAGAGCACAGAGGTGTCTCTCATTACCTCCTAGTATGTGTTTCCCAACTCAACTTATTCAAGATAATAAAACACACGTGAATACTACCTTGACTACGGCGTACTCGCAGGAATCAATTCTTATGGACTCATATGCGGATTTTCCTGTCAAAGATTCTAATTGTGTTATCATTTCGCAAGCTACACCCCCTGCTGAGTTCCTAAGTCGGGAAAATAGGCTGTCTCTTACTCCCAACTTACGGTCAAATGAGGAATCTCCCCTTTTAATCAATGTGTCAGATAATTTGGAGGAGCGAACTAATTGTACAAATAATGATTTTAATACAGTAGGAAAAATATATAATGCGATTTCCCCACAAAGTTTACCTGGGAAAGGCTCAAAAACTAAAGCTGTATCGAACAGGAATTTGCGTACTGCAACTTAAAATAGAGGAAAATCAAAAGGTAAACAGAAGAAAATAGTATCGATTTCTCTAAAAGAAAAAGGGGAGAAAAGTAAGCCACAACTTAGCATAGAAACGCATAGTAATAATGACAGGCATACTGCGCAACAAGGAACATCATTGCTAGACTTGGTGGATCTTATGACTAAAATTGAGCAGTTAATGACCTCACTTATTTTGCCAGTAGTAGGAAGACTAAAAGTACTTGTAGAAAAAGTAGAGGGTCTAGAAAAACAGGGAGTTGCTAACTCTGACACACTGAAGTATCTGAGTATATTAATCAAGCCTATAGCTACTTCTAATTCTAGAATATCTGATTATGTTGTTAGGGATGTCTCAAAGCAAGCCGAAACTACAATACCAGTGGTAAACTGTGACAAGGGCCGTGTACCTCATACCACACCCATAGGGACTAAATTGTCAATCCATAGGGACTCGGGACAAGAAGGAGCAGAGAGGGAGCTAGGTAGGGGACCCATAGGGAAGGAAGGTACGACAGACTTGATTGCAATTAATCGATATAAGGTTATAAATACCTATGATAAGGCCAAATATATACATATTAATCTCCCCCCCCCCAGTCAATCCCTTATACAGTGGTGTTGGCAGGGGTGCCAGAGCTGAGTAATGGAAAGGGAGAAAACTACCAAGAACTTAAGAATAAGGTAATGTACTGGCTGAATCATAACAGACCCTTACCTGGACAAACATAAATTGAGATTCTAAATGTTAGGAGAGTACAGTGGATTGGTCATAGGCAAAAAGACTTACCTGGAGATTGTATAATTGTCAATCTCAGAGATAGAAGAGCGGTAAGTTTCATATGTCCCTGGGAACCTAATTACGGTAGTGGCAAAATTCAAACTGTAGATTTGACTTATTTTTATCCATTAATGAACTCAAGGAGAACTAATACATGGTACCAAGGGGAGTATAGGCCTAGATATAGAGATAATCTTATTCCCAATTTTGATGTCCCACTAGCAAATAGATTTCATATCCTGCAAGGGCTAGAAGATATTGACTGACTTAAAAAAGATAGTAGGCCTATTGATTTAATCCTCAGTGGGCAGCCGGAGACTGAGGATCGAGGGGTGGAAAACACCACCATAGATATAGAGACAGATATGGTGGCTGCTACTAGCAAGATGCAAGGCCCTATGTGTCAATATAGTCCACAAATTGATGTACCTCAAGGGGATATAACATATTCAAATAGTAATACTGATTTAGTGGTCGGTCAGACAAATGGGGAGGTATGGTCATTTCTGAGTTGGAACAATGCAGGGATAAGATCCAAATTGGGTAATGAAAATTGGGAAAAACTGTTAACTAACTACAATGTTATAAGTCTCCAGGAAACCTGGACAATCGAACCAGTACACATTAATGGATTTAAAACCTATTTTTCCCCGGCAGTTAGCTCACCTTACGGCAGGGCTAAAGGAGGTCTGTGTGCTTACGTTTCAAATTTGCTAGTAAGCACCAAAATTGAATTAGTTTTTAACAACACGTATTATCATATTATTAGGATCACAATTAATAAAGGGATGATTTTAGTTCTGGTTAATTTTTATAATAACATCCAAGGAGAGGACGTGGACGATGTCTCTAGAATATTAGGAAGTAATATTAAATCTGCCATAGGGGGAGGTCCAAGGAGACTTGTATTATATGGGCTGGAGACTTTAATTGCCCAATATGTAGGAACGTAGAGAGTGGGACATGTGGGGTAAAACTAGATAAAGATATTAGTATCAGTCACTTTGAACATTCTAAATGGGGGGACCATTTAAATGAACTTATATTTGACAATGATATGGACTTTGTCAATAGATTGATTAGTCCAGAAGTCCCCTTTCTTCCAACATTTAATGGCAGAGGGGCAAACACAACTATTGATTATGTCATAATGACTATTAGCCATGGGGGTATGATACAGGATTATAGTATTCTTGATTGTCCACTTAGCGACCATTTTCCTCTCACTTTTACTATGAGAATGAGATCTAATGAATTTATTGGTAGGGCCAAATCAAAAGTGATAGCAGATAATATTACTATGGCCCGCAAAAATGGATACGCTTTAAAGTGGACAAAAATTACCCCAGATGACTTTCAGGAAAAATTAATAAAAAGTATGTTGCCCCAATTCTATGCATGTACTGATGAGAATATTGATGATTCTGATAAGATTGATAATTTTCTGATGATTATTGCCCAGACTAGAAAGATACTATGGGTTGATACTAGAGGTGGAAATAAGAGGCAGAAGGGGTGGTTTGACTCTGAGTGTACAAAAGCATGCTCAAGTCTAAAGCAAGCCCTACATGCCTCGGTGAAAGACATTGACCTAATCAGAAATTGCAGGAATGTTTACAAGCAAACCCTTAAAACTAGAAAAAATGCTCTAAAGAAAGAAGCATTGGATGCTTTATGTGAAGCTTCACTGAGTAAAGATTCTGCATTATTTTGGAAAGTTGTCAATGCCCCTTTTTAAATCATAGTAACATAGACCCACTAGATGTGGCAATAACAGAGAATGAGTGGGTTGAACACTTTGTGAAATTGTATTCCAGTGAACAAGATAAGAGGGAATGTGTAAATGAGAATATCCAAACGGGAGCGTGTATTTACCCCAGTAGCACTTTTGCTCCCGAACTTACAGTAGCAGAAGTGCACAAATGTATTGATGTCTGCTTGGGAGGGAAAGCACCTGGCCCGATGGGGTTCCGGTTGATTTATTCAAAAATAACAGGGAATTGTGGGCTCCTATTCTTAAACGCCTTTTTAATGCCACTCTACACAAAGGTCTTCTCCCTTCGTGGTGTGAATCCTTGATAGTCCCTATTTTTAAAAAGGGGGATCGAGAAAAATGTCAGTGCTACCGCCCAATATCACTCCTGGACTGTCAAAATCCTTGGAAGAGTAATTTTAAATAGACTTCAAGTATGGGCAGAAGAAACTAACATTTTAAGTGACTTGCAGTATGGTTTTAGGAAAGGGCTTGGAACAATTGAACAATGTTTGAACCTGCACATTTTAACTGAAAAATATACTAAAGCCAAGGAAGGTCGCATGTTTTTAACTTTTGTGGATCTTACCTCTGCATTTGACTCTGTAGTACATAGTAAACTTTGGCTAGTTATGGGAAACATGGGAGTAGACATACTAGTTATTAATTTTCTCAGAGAGCTCTATTCAGGAGCTTCGGCCAAAGTCAGATATGGAAAAAGTGGTGAATGTACCAAATCTTTTTAAATTAAAAGGGGTGTACGCCAAGGCTGCGTCCTGGCACCGTTCCTTTTTACACTCTATATTAACAATGTGGAAAAAATTTTGCTGGCTGAGTGTAGGGACATGCCGATGGTGGGAGAAAGACCAATCCCAACCCTGAAGAAAGCAGATGACGCGGTCCTGATGGCCAGAACACCGCAGGCCATGCAGAGGCTAGTTACCTCCTTCTCTGACTTTATGAAATGGCTTGATTTGAGTATAAATTGCAACAAGACATTTACCATGCACTGTGGGTCGGGTGCACATAGAAAGAGAAAAGTAACTTATATTGGTTCTACCCCGGTAGAGGCTACCTTAATGTTTCCCTATTTAGGGGTTTTAATCGATCGTACAGGTCTATGGAACACCACAATTAAGACTAGGAAACTTTTGTACTGTAAATCTATTATGGCATTGAAAAACTTTAGCCATAAAATAGGGAGGAAACCAATTAAAGATATGTTGACTGTATATAAAGCGACCTGTGTAGCTATTGTTACATATGGGGCAGGCTTGTGGGGCCACGCTAATGTAAGTGCTCTGCAAGTGGTCGAAAATAATTTCATGAAATATCTCTTAGCTGTTCCACAAAGTGTCTCGACATATGTCTTCTATGTGGAACTTGGGGAGCCATATTTGGAAGACACAATAAAAACAGCCCCAGTTCTACTTTGGCATAGAATATGGACTGTGGATGAGTCTGGATTGAACCGCTTGATTATGGAAAATGCGATGGGATTAGAGAAGTGTGGAAAGATTAGATGGTTGAACTACATAGAATTTTCTCACGCTACTAGGCACGGGGAATTATTATCTAGAACCATCCTCCCTATGCAATATTTCTAGAAAATGTTTAAAAGAAAAATGTATGACCTACTTGCATGAGAATAGAATCAGAAATGAAATTAAGAAAACTACGGTGGCAGCTCATGAGCAAATCGTTTTTTGTAAGAACATACAGCCGTATTTGAAGTTATTAATGAGTGATCATGAAAGGTTTTTGCTAACACGTTTTAGATTTAACTTATTATTTAGATCACTCAGCTTTCCAGTTATGAATGACTGGTCAAAAACTTTGATTAAATGTCCTTGTGATGATTTATCAGTTCAAAATGATATGCATATACTTTTTTTTTGTAGATTCTATATTAGACCTAGACGAATGTATGTTGTTCCATTGCTAAAGATCATGGAAATCAATCGTTGTTACCCTGCCTTTTTAGCTGTACAGAAATTGGATAGTATTTTAACTGTTGTATTTATTTCCTCATTTTTTAAAAATGCTTTTAAATTACGAAAAACAATCGTGATCTGAACTTATGAGGAAATTTCTCCTTTTGGCTTCTTTGTACTTTTTTGTACTTTTATGGTTATCTTGTTATAATAACCGAATAACGTTTATTTGAACTTTGAACCCTGGAATATGCAGGCCCATTTGTCAGGGGTGGGAGGAGGAGTGGAAGCAATGACTACTGCCATCAGCACACACTAGTCTCACACACACCCCACCAGTCCCACAAGAACACACCTGTCACTATGCTGTCCCTGAGAGTGAATGCAAATGCCCTGTCAAGATGGCTACACAGGCACATATGTACTAAATTCTAAAATTACTCTGCCAGTTCGAGGCCTACTCACACAACTACAGACCATACCTCAACTGTACATGACACACACTTACAGGTCAAGATCAGTCCCATGTGCCTACAATGTGTATGCTATGAATGCTAGAAATGTGTGTGGAGGACAGGACACACTTAAATCAGCTATCACACCACATAACACAAAAAACACACAGATGAACACACATCTGGGACAATTGCCGCAGACAGTAGATATGAGGTGTAATGCAAGATGGCTGACACTTATGTGTTTTTCCATGTGCACAAGCCATACTTCTGTTCAGCATTGTAATTCAACATCAGTCAGCGGTGTCAGCATACTTGAAAACTACCGCCCTCCCTCTCATTTATCCTATGACAATGATGAGTGAGCTGGTCTGTTCACAATTGGAAAGTGGGCTAGAAGTCAACACAGCCTAACGCAAGCACCAAACACACTGCACCTCACAGCCCTGACCATGAAAAGGCAAAAGACCATCCTTGTATGACTTATCTGTCCATGTAGAACAAGTAGAATGGACATGAAGTGATCATGTGCCAAAGTATTTCACAACAAAATGTACCACAGCAAGATATAACCATGTGTGCAAACTGAAAGAGAAATTACTACAGAGATATGTCTCATCACATTGCACAAGTTCACAAACAATGCAAAAACAACACAGGCATGACAATAACCATATTGTGACATAGCAGAACAGCACAATGCCCAACATCACGCAATTTTGCTGTATGCTCTGCGCAGGAGAACAAACTCATACTATTCACCATCACAAGTTCATTGTGGCCAAAATCATGGTATGTGAGATCATCCCACTATCACATAATACAACACCTCATGTTTGTGACTCCCCCACTGCATATCAATGTAATGTCCGGTGTTTCAAGGACTGACATGTAACAATGTTTTTGTTGCTATAGCATCTGATGTTACACATGTGTTGTCATCAATTGTTCTCCACAACACATACATCCAAGCAAAATCTTCAAATGCTGATACATATTCAGGAGAGTGAGATTGCATGTAATCTCAGGAATGTAAGAGTGACAAACATCCACAAAGCCAAGCACAGATGCACAATTCCTGCTAAACATCAGAATTGTCACAGTCTGTTTGTCATTGTGAAAACACAGATGTGTGCAACAACAATTCACCTGGCTCATGCACAATGTGACAATTGACAAAGTATAAATACGAACAGACAAGGATAACAATACATGCACATTGATGCACAGAGCTGGACATGCTCAACAAAGCACATGTCTCCAAAATCAAAATGTCAGATTAGCTACTATCTCAGTGTCTGTGACGATTGATGAGTAGAATTAAGAAGTGAACGCTACTTTATCCACAACATCTACACATTTTTCTGTGTATGAAACCAGAACTTCTGAAAATACACAAATAACATTGTGTCTCTCTACTACCCACAGGCACTCCGGAACAGAGGGAAGATTCTGGAAAAGATTCTGAGTCCAGCAGCAGCTCTAGCACAACATTGGACACTGAGAGCTCCTGTGGGGATGACTCTCACACCTCCTCTGGTTATGGGAACAAACCTGACATCTCCAGTGTCAGTCAGCATGCGGCACCAGTACGACCAGCAGCCCCTGCAACCACTCCTGCAACATCCTTAAACACCCAGATGCCCAGGATACCCACGGACACACCCAGCCAACAAACCCCTGGTAGCACACCCAGACAGACAACTCTGGATGTGGCAGGAGATACCAGCCCTAACAATGATGAAGGAGGACTGGAGCTGCCAGTGCGGGCAACACCAGGCAATGTCCATGCGGGTAGGGTAAGGAGTGGTATGAGGGTGTGTGGTGGTAGGCCACGTCACACAGCTGGAGTCAGAGATCAAGCTGACCCACAGTTACAATGCATTTTTGATGTGTATCGGGAATGAACCGGAGACTTTGGCCAGGTTTTTGGGATCCTCAGGGACATGAAACATCATCAGGCTGCACATTTCGACCGGATGGACGACCATGTGGACCGTGGTGAGCAACACATGGACCGTGTGGAGCAACACATGGACCGTGTGGAGCAACACATGGACTGTGTGGAGCGACACATGGACCGCATGCAAACCAATTGGTTGAAACTTGACGATCTGACTGCGGTGCATAGGAACATACTCACATGCCTACGCCAGTTAACAGCTAACATCACCCCACCTCCCCGTGTGCACTCCACACCTGTTACCTCACCATCGGCAACTGCCACAGGGAGGGATGTGGTGTCTGGCGAGGAGGCCCCTGTACTGCAGCAGCCTGATACTGAGGGTCCCGCCCCACCAAAGAAGAAGAGGGGACGTCCAAGGAAGGATGGCAAGTGAGAGACCTATGGACCTGCACCCCCCCGAACTAAAGAAATGCTCGGGATATCCTCCATTGTGTGCAAATCATTCACTTTGAATGGCAGTCCCTGGACTCTCCCACATGGGATGCAGCGATTGATTTGGGATATATGCCAAATTTACTGTGGACTTTGCTCAGAAGATTTTTCATCGGACAACACTTCCAACTCCCCTATGAACTGTGGTATTCAAATTAGGGAATGCTATCACCTTTCACTGTAAGATTTCTTCACATGCACCTTAATAAAATAAAATTCACAAAATCCATGTGCCATCTGTGAATTATACACTGTACCCACTCATGAAATCAAGTTCAGTATCACCTGGCACTGTCTCCCAATGATGTGCTTGAGGTCTATGGTAGGGATTCTTCTCATACTTAAGTAAGCATGCTAAAATAGGGTGTTGGTGAAGGATGGTTGGCCATTAGAAGCACATCAGAACACACAATCCAACAAAACACAACCTCTAGTGTCTCATTAGCTAAGCATATCATACAGGAGATACACAAAGATTCTACCACCCACTAGCCAGTACCAACAACATCTCTGAGTCAAGGTAGCAATGCACACATTCACGCTCACTCAACCATGCTTGTCCACCACATCAGGAATCAAAGTGTGTGTAAATTTCTTAAATTTACGTTTGAGGAAGAACAATCTCTGACTGTTGTCCTACAATGCAGTATACGCGCTAGCTCCAGCAGCAGAATACATGAACCTCAAACTATATACATTTACCCAAAAAACAGATAATACTATAGGTGACATGTGTTTACATTCTCAGCATGGAAAGTACCACCCACCCTATGATGGTGACATATCCATCTAACCATTGAATATCTCTGTGGCAATACGGGTTAACCGCTCACCTCTGAAAGTAGGAGTACTGGTTACAGCAAAGCACTGGTGCGTAGATGTAAATCTTCCATCTGTGTAGATTATTGCCCTGTGCGTCAATATAATGCAAGTATTCCACTTATGTGGTAAAAAGTGTAGCATTTCATGGCTAAACTATACATGCTGACTAGATCTTCCATTACAAAGAGTCTTGGTTTTCAACCTTGTTGCGCAACGCTTCAACAGTACCAACATGATCTAATGTGGACTCAAAGGCATCTTGCACAACAATCATAGAAAGAATGTGTGCCAACATGTCACACACAAAGATATGATGCAACCTTGGCTCCAGTTAGTTCAGCATGGTACAGCATGATCCTAGGGATAACATTAATTTTCATCTACCGTCTCATGCGGAAATGTCACATGACACATACCAGAGATAGACACGCAAGGTCACCACAACACACATGGCACATGCAACATTTAAACATTGCACACACTGTTATCAAATTCAACCATGGAACTGTACAAACAAAGAGCATTGGCCAATGAAATGTACACCATGGAATAAAAACATGATATAAACAACTGTAGCATTTCTGAAAAGGGAAAAGGCAAATATCAATGTGTGTAACAGGCGTATTACACAGGCAGACATTCTGCTCCAAACAAAAGCAAACAGATCACTATTCAAAGTATACAAACAAATAATATAAATGAAAGATCTGACCAAAAAGATTGTCTGTCAGTGAGAGTACTGCTCTGAATTGAAAATCCATCATGGAACAGCATTGTGTGTGACCACACAACAGCCAAAGGAGCCTGTGAAGGAGAGACATAGGACAGTCTTAAATACAACTTGCCATGAAGACATATCCAATAATTGAATCACTATCGTCCAGTGTAAATTATGAGCACAAGCTAGGAGTAGTTTCAACAATGTAGTGGTGACCACCCGAACTTCACATACCCTGGACCAATAAAAATGAGCATCAAATTAGCATAGCCACACACGCATTACAAATGATTGTCCTACATACCCACACCACACTTAGGAAAGGCGTCATCAAACATCTTTGCATACTTACACTCAAGTAAAAAAGTTGTTAATGAGCTGTCTCCTGAAATACACCTCCTCTTGCTCATCCTCCTCCTCACTGGCAACGTGCCCCAGGCCAGGATTCTCCCATGATGGAGGCCGTTGGTCCCTGTCATCCTGGAAGATTGGTATCCTATTCCTCACAGCCTTGTTGTGAAGCATGCAGCACACTATAATTATTTTGCCCACCTTCTCTGGGGAATATTGCAGGGCACCTCCTGTCCGATCCAGGCAGCGGAATCTGGTCTTCAGCAGGTCAAATGTGCGTTCAATCACATGCCTGGTCCACCCATGTGCCACATTGTAACGGTGATCAGCAGGTGTGACCGGGTTCCTGAGTGGTGTCAGCAACCAGGGCAGGTTGGGGTATCCAGAATCCCCTACATTGATCAAATATAAATGAGCATTAGAGCAAAACCAGGGTCCGACATGACAGAAACTGAACACACAACTGACACTGGCAACATGACTCATCAACAAGCCAGGCACGCTTATTCCTGAGCTGGGACATCAGCTGGGGTATCCTCATAATGTATGCGTCGTGGGCGGATCCAGGGAAATGTACACATACATGTGGGATGGTCTGGTCCACCAGACATACCATAAGGGCATTGATAGAATGATAGTGTTTACGTTTACGGTAAACCTGTTCATGGGCTCGTGGTGCTACCAAACCCACATGTGTCCCATCAATCGAAACTATCACATGTGGCACCATGGTGGCAAGATCCGGGAATGGTCTGTGGATATTTGGTGCCCTGCGGAACACATGTCAGAGTATGTACACATATCAGTCTCTGATTAAACATCAACTAATAACAACTCTACAGAATGGTTTACACTTACAATGATGACACTGTGAAGTCAGATGTCTGAGGTTGACCTATTCCCTATATTATGGGAATGTGAGCATGAACATACACACAATTATGTCATGTATCACTAAGTAATACAGTGTTGTACTGTGACTACTCACTGTTGTCTGTCACTCTCCATGTGATCTATTGTAGCATACACGACACAAACACAATTAAGGCTCATCCATAGATTTAGAGGTCAACTAGCACATGAATGTAATGTGCACAGACATGGACAAGGTACAACAACCTAGCAACAACACTACATACAGACAGCTTGTCAACATGCACAACACAGTCATGGTGTGGACATTGTCAGGATATGATGTATGACCTACATGTCCTATCACAGAAACAGGACATTGATGATGTGTAGCACATATGTATTTGACATGTATACATGCAATTTAATGACACATGGACACTACAGCAACTCACATGCCAAATACAAGATGAGATAATTCAACCTTACTGTGATATGTGTCAGCAGTGATACCTTGCGTCATACAAGTCTCACATACTGTGGACACATTAGAAAGGAGTTTAGACTTTGTACCTTAATCATGATCAGATGATGCTGTGCATACGTGTGGATGTTTACTGTGTAAACACAATGATCCCCTGGGACAATGTCCAAGCATAGGAGGATGATTTGTGATGTGGACACTCACACTAACCATGTACATCACAAACACTGCTATAGTTGCGCTGCAAGGTAGGATCCTAATGTGAGTACTTTTATCTTTTTTCTATGTACCATATCACATGTGCTGAAGTCCATCCACACAGGGCATGCTGCATGCCATCATTCATACACACATTGTCTGACTTGATGAGTGGGCAGTGCATTTACGCGTGTGCCAAATCGTGACGGAGCCGGAATGACAGATTGTATGCTGGATTCAATGCAGTTCGACGTGTGGGATTTTTTAATATACGCGTCTGACACATCCCGACCGAGCTGGACTGACAGATTGCATGCTTTATTCAATGCAGTTCGAAGCGTGGGATTTCTCAATATACGCGTCTGACACATCCCGACCGAGTGGACTGACAGATTGCATGCTGGATTCAATGCAGTTCGACATGTTGGATTTTTCAATATATGCGTCTGACACGTCCCGACCAAGCCAGACTGACAGATTTCATGCTGGATTGAATGGAGTTTGACGCGTGGGATTTTTCAATATACACGTCTGACACATCCAGACCGAGCCGGAATGACAGATTGCATGCTGGATTCAATGCAGTTCGATGCGTGGGATTTTTCAAAATACGCGTCTGCCACATACTGACCGATCCAGACGCACTGATTTCCAGTTGGCCGTCATGGTGACAGATGCGCATTTTGCATCGTGCACGATTCACGTAGGATTCGATTCGGTTTCTTTTTTTCACAAATTTATCAAAATCTAAACTGTCATGATGCAGAGATTTTGAACATGGTGGTAGGCGTGACTGATGCGTACTATCGCATGGATTGGACTAATTCATAGGATGCGAACGTGTCGGACCTATCCTTTTGGACGCATGGGACCGAATGTGCCTCTGCAAGCCAGATATAAGGCTGTCAAGCTCACTTGCCTGCACTAAATGATCATTATTGACATCTCTGCTACCACTGCTGCTGTCTCTATATCCTCTGGCTCCAAGAATGGCACGTACTGCGGAGAGGGCCCCAGCCTTCACAGAGAAGGAGAAACAGACCCTGCTTGACAGCCTCCTACCACAGTACAGCAAGCTGTATGGGAAACCAGAGGAGCAGGTGAGTGTGCAGTCCACATCCTCTCTCATTGTGTATCTTGTCTGACTAGCACTAATGATATTGTGTTAAGCTCTGGCTAGCATGTTCACTCAGTAGTTGTCACACCCAAAGTGTGTAGGTGACTGCAGTGAACAGGTACTGTGCTGTGAGAGTGCTTTTTGAGACGGTCATACTACCCAGGGAATGTTTCCATGTAGGTGATGCAGGACAAGTGTCCCTCCCCATAGTTGCACTACCTTTGTTCAGCAGATCCCCTTGTGAAAAGAACATGTTCATCCAACTGTCTGATGCACAAACATGCAGCATGTGTGTTAAGGGCCCTTTTACTTTGTCAACCTCACAGGTTGAGGCCCATCAGAAACAAGAGATCTGGCTGACCATTGCCCGGGCAGTTCGATCTGTGGGGGTCCACAGGCTTCGCATCCGCAACTGCCAGAAGAGGTGGCAGGACCTACGTGGCTGGACCAGATGCATTGCTAGAGTCCAGCTGAAGCTGTCGCCTCCTCGCAGTAGGGGCGGACACCGGACCCTGACCCCCCCACATGCACGGATTCTGCCAGTGGTCTTCCCTGACCTGGATGGGCTGTTGAAGGCTGGACAGCAGCAAAGAGGGGGTAAGTGCATGCCTTGTCTGTGAACTGTGTCTAACATGATATTTGCATTCCTTCAGCCTGGTTGTGCAACCCCAGTTTATCTGTCGGCTTGTACTAGAATAATGTTAATTAATTCAGTAATGGCCCTTCCTCATCTGTGACACAGGTCTGTCCCTTTCCGTCAGTGACATGTTTCAGGAGGCGGGCCTGCTGTTGTCCAAGGTTGATGCTGGGGGACCGCTTCTGCTACCGTCTGAGTATTTGCCTTCATGATTGAGGAAATTTAGTGACATGTATCTGCACATGGACAGGTTTACGACATGCACTCTGTGTGGGACATTGATACGTGTCCTAGTTGATGCTCTGAATCGCCAGATGTGTATGGGGTGTTTCCCAGACACACAAGCAGCAGGTGGGACAATATTGTGAGAATGAAGTTTGTCCATCATGTGTGTTACACATGCATGGACACATGCCTACTGTTCAGGCTACTCCCATGTTGCACATGGACCAGGTCAGGAATGCCTACTATGGGCATGGCGTACACTCACTCCTCCTAATCATGTGTGTCAAACTAATTTTGATGTATTGTGCAATGTGCACTCAGGAGTCAGCCTCTGTCTCATTGTGGAGTGTGGTAGCTTTTTAGACACCTGGGGTCTCCAATATTTCGTAGTGGGCAGCCATCTGACATTTGGCTGGTGGATATTCACAATGGGGTCAGACCTAGGAGTGTAAACACTTGACTGTGCCTAATGGTGTATCCAGATTTTAAGTGCAAGCGGCTACACTTTATTGTCATCAGGCTGTACTGTGATCATTTTGACAGACTTGTGCTTGCTGTCACTCTATTGTGGCATTTGTATAACGTTGGTTCATCAGTAGTCCTGACATGTGGGTAGCAGTGGGTCATAATGTGCACTTGACAGGGGATGAGCTGGAATTTTGCTTTGAACTGCCGTGAGGGGAACGTCCAGCACCTACCCTTTCTTTTTCCTGTATACTGCATTGTGGGGGCCAGTTGACACGCTGTGTTACCATACTGCCGTGAGGGGAACGGCTAAGCAGCTGGACCACAACTCCCAAGAGGCCCTGCACGGTGCATGAGGCTGGCATCACAGGAGGGCCCCTGAAGCCCTCATAATCAGCGCGCCCCCTCTGCACTGTGGGACTCGCGCGTGTGCGCCCAGGCAAAGCCCGGGCCAAGGGCGCCAGAAGGAGTCAGGGCAGGGCCATTTCCTTAACATCTACAGCTTATTAGCTCATTACTGTGTTCGACGTTGAAGTGTGGGCCGACCCTGGGAATATCGAAAGGTACTGTTTACTGCCATGCATATTGTAAATGCCAGCCTGAAGGTCCCTCTGTTACATTTTGTGGACTACTAGTGCCACCTGTTGTCTATGAAGTCTCTCCTTTTAGCAGGGAGAGGTATACTCGAATGGGCGAGCGCAAGATAATGGAAGGAGGAGGAGGGGAGACTGAGGCTGGGAATGCCAGCAGACCCTGTAAAGGAAAGAAAGCAAGAAGAATGACCAAGTATGCTGCTAGCAATTGTGTTCTCGATCGAATTGATAGCCTTGTGGATGAATGTGAGGTGATTTTAACTTCTGAACCTAGCCCGCATTTAGTGGGGGATATGGCTCAACAGAATGCTGCTGGGCTGGGGCTGGAAGGTTCATGTAAGGGTCTTGCCACCCCCATTATCCCCGCTATGTTCCTCTCAAAATCGAAAGTTTCAAAGGACAGTGGTACTGTGAGTGGGGGGGGTTTACCAAAGGAGAGTACTATAACTAGCAATATTGATAACTCTCTGCTAGTTGATGGCAGTCAATCCCTAACATCTGTCCCTATAGTCCCCTTTACTAATAGGTTTTCTATTCTGGCAAATGTACAAAGTGAGAGTATTATGTTACAACCATCTCAACTATCCAGAATAGCTACGGATGTTGCCCTAAACCATCCACCAGACTCCCCAACCCAACCCACTGATAAGAGTAGAAGTAATGCACAAGATATCCAAGGCCTAGTGAAGCTAGTACTTCTTCTACGGGATGAGATAGAGTCCATGAGGGCTATTATTGTTAACCTATCTGCTATGGTAGGGCCTGCGCCTAATGGTGGGGCGCGTGTTTTTCTAAACCCTATCTCGAGTGATGCTAATTCCTTTCCATTGAAAGCTGGTAGTATTTTCCCAAATTCGATGGCAACTGGAAAAGCGGGTGGTGGTTGCAAAGCTACCACCTCCTATAGTGAGGTGGCAAAATCCGGAAAATCTCTACCTCCCCCATATCCACTAAATAGACCCCCACTGCCCACTAAAAACTGTTTAACTTGTCCTCCAAATGAAAAGGAGAGGGAGTATTCGGTACCTAGTGCAAGGTGGAATACTTCCCCAATGGCCACCTATCAAGACAAATTTCAAGATAGAAGAGGGGGTATGAAACCAAGCATAATACAGAGTACTAATAAAATCTACATGACCAATGTTCCCAAGTTAGCACCAGCGAGATGCAATGAGAGTACTGACTCTCTGACCAATAAAGCTATCCATTGGTTGCGTCATGTTAGAGGGTGTCGGTCGGTAATTAGGGATGATATCTCTAAGGCGAGTAGATTGATGTTGGCCACCGAACAATTTGATTGTATTGAATTGACACTCCGGTCAGAGGAAATGGCTGAAAATCAATTTGCCTTCGAGTTTAGAACCAGCCCCCCTGCTCATTCATGCATTCAGCTAACGAAGGCCCCACCTCTCTCCCAGGTGTATCACTACCCTGGGCAGTGGCCACGGGGTCGAGTGGGAAGTCCTGGGTTAGAAAATATTGATTGACTACCTGGTGTATATGCGCAAGGGCTGTGTAGTGATAGTGTAAAGGACCGAGCTGAAAGTAGTGACACTGCCAGTTTTATTTCTGAAACAAGACATTCGTACAGTGATAGTGTAAAGGACCGAGCTGATATTAGTGATACTCCCAGTTATATTTCTGAAATTGGATATCCGCAAGGGCCAGGTATTTGTATGGTTTGGCTGCTCGTATAGGTAGCGCTCAGTTAGATAATACTGATATTGCTAGTGGTTATATTGAGGGCCGATCTCTCAACACAATTCCACTCATCGATGCCTCTGGCCTTGGATTACAGAGACAGGCTACGGTCAAATTTCCAAGGCAAGCTAACGAACCATTGTATACAGGCTATGTCCCCAACAGGGGCTCATTCATGTCATGGAATATAGACGGTTTGGGTCCAAAAATATCAATACCGGATTGGCTCACATTTGTTAGCGAGTTTGATATCTGTACTTTTCAAGAGACTTGGCTTCTTGAACCACAATTTTGTCCAGGTTATCTAAAAAACAATTCATTCCCGCAATCAAAGGTGCCAAAGGCCGCCCAATGGGTGGCCTCACCATATGGGTTCGTCAAGCATTGGCATTGAATATTAAAGAAGTGTCTTCTGAGAGTAGTGATATTCAGGCGATATGGCTAGACCTGGGCCCCTTAGGGCTTCTGGACATCTATAATGTCTATGTCAGGGGAGTCCAGGGGGGAAAGTCTCAAGTTATAGAAGCTCTGGACAGCCTCCTCGAGCTCTACTCAATGGACAGTAGTGTGATTGTTGCGGGCGATTTATATTCCACTTTCGAGCCACTTGCTACTCCCGATTGGTACCTCACTGATGATGAGGATACCCTATGGGGTGTGCCAAAATTGGAACTCGACCCCGTAAAAAAATGGACAGAGGTCGTTATCCAGATTAATACTATCTGTTACGAAAGGGGACTTAGGGCCCTCAATGGTAGGACCCCACACGATAGGTCTGGGGCTTATACGTTTAATAATGGGTACAGCAAAAGTAGGATTGACTACATCCTCTGTAGTTTGAAAATCTGGCCTACAATAATTGATATGGTTTTTGAGGATCGCCTGGAAAGTGACCATAACCCCCTGTGCATTACTCATGGTTGGTGGATGCTGAAGCAACCACAGGTGGGGGAGGCTGAACTTTGTGCCCCAGGCGCTGTCCTTACTAATGATATGCGCCGACTTAACTTGCCACACGTAATTAAAAAAACGGAGGTTTTGGCAAACATTATTGAAGACGTTGATAGAACTGTGCTAGAGATTGAGCAAGTCCTGGGTACTGGTGGGGATCTGGGGCACGTAACACAGATACATGATAGCTTTTTCATGCATATAAGTACCCATTTTATTAAGTCCATTAGAATAAAGAAACTAGCTGATTCTAAACCCCTGTTGTGGTATAATAATGAATGTAGGCGTGCCAGAATTGTCCTCGGTAATGCTATCAGAAAGGGGGAATTGGATACTGTCCGTGCAGCAAGACATGAATATAAAAAAGCTATCCATAAAGCCAAGTGCCTATGGGATGAGCTTAGATGGCAGGATCTTAATGAAGCTAGCCTGCAGAATAATACTAAATTATTTTGGAATATTATAAAGTGGGGCAGAGGGGGACAATCAGATCTGCCCCAAAATCATGTCTCCCAAGAAGGATGGGTTAAATATTTTAGACCCCAATATGCACGTAACCCCTTAGAGAATCAAATACAAGATCCTAGTTATGTTTTTTGCACTGATGAGGTTTTTAATGATAATGATGTTTTAATAGCTCTTAGTGCAGTGGCTGGAGGTAGAGCGCCGGGACCCGATGGTGTCCCTGCGGATGTGTTTCTCTATGACAAAGTACGATGGGGTAGATATATTCTTCTGATAGCAAATGCAACGGCCCAGGTTGCCCCGATCCCGGTTTCCTGGAAAGGGGCCGAGATAATTCCAGTATACAAAAAAGGAGACAAAACTCAGCCGGGGAACTATAGACCTATCAGTTTGATAGACACGATTCAAAGGGTAGTTGGGAGGATGATCCTAAATAAAATTTTAGATTGGATTGACGAGAGTAGTATACTGTCCCCCTTCCAAACGGGTTTCCGTAAATATACTAGCACCATTGACCAAGTCTTTAGTTTTATCCTTCTGTATTGGAAGACTGTAACACTGGGCAAAGGCAGCCTTTATGCTGCCTTTGTCGACCTACGTGCAGCATTTGACCTTGTCCCCCGTTCCCGTTTATGGATGACGTTAAGGGAACTAGGTCTTTCTGATGAGATTTTTAACTTTGGTAATGAGGCTGCACGAGACAAATTATGCTAGAATCCGATGGGGGGGCAGGGTTAGGTCACCACCCAGTTTCCTGTTGAACGAGGGGTGCGGCAAGGTGGTGCCATGGCACCAACGTTATTTTCTCTGTATATTAATGGAATAGTGGATCATTTGTTGCCAGTGAATACAGATGCCCCTTCTCTAGCTGGTGTAAAAATTCCGATTTTAATGTTTACGGATGACACATTAATTATTTCCAAGACTCCTAGTGGCCTCCAGCGAGCCTTATTAATCTTTGAAGATTTTTGTGCTGCTAGAGGCCTGGAAGTTAATTTGGCAAAAACGAAATTCATGGCTTTAATCCGCACTGAAATTTTAAAGGGAAAGTTTTTATGAATAATGAACCACTTGAACTGGTCAGTGTTTTTACGTATTTGGGTACTCATCCAGAGAAGAACCTTAAGTGGGACTGTCATATAGATACAGCTGCTCTAAAACATCAACAATTTACGGGAGTTTTAAGTCGGGAGCACAAAAGGTCATTAACAAAACTGATTAGACCAGTCCTCCAAGTTTACGAGTCAAAAGCTGTTATGGGGGTTTGAGAAGGCAGCTTCCTTAACTCTCTCTGAAAATAAGTTTCTCCACAGCATTACTGATCTCCCGCAAAGTACTCCCCTAAAACCACTTAGATATGATTTGGGTAGAAAAGCCATTATAAATATCGCCAAGCTTCGCCCGATTTTATATTGGCATAGGTTGTGGACAACACCTGAACTTTCATCATATGCCGCTGGTTTTCTTGATGTAATAAAATCTGATGGCTTTCACAAAATTGGTTGGCTAAGGGGTGTTGGAAATAGCCTGGTAGGCTTGGGTATAAAAATGTTACGGGAGAACCCAACAGAAGCTTCCTTTCCATCTAAAAATATTTTAAAAGGGAAGTACTGGGAACGGGCTGTTCATAATACTTGGAGTAACACTGATCCATCTACCATGGAGGGAATTTTTTTAGAAATAAAATTTCCCCCCAGACTCGAATCTTAATGGGATATGATTTTCAGGCCGAGAGATAGGAAACTGTATTTCCAACTTTGGGCATGTTCATTACCTTTAAAGTCCCTCACCTCCAGATGGACCCCCACAAGTGATAACATCTGTCCTACTTGTGGGAGTCACAACAAAACAGTCGCCCACCTGTTCTTTGTCTGTCCTGCCTATGCAATCCCTAGGCGAGTTTGGCTGACCCCAATGTGCAAACTACTTGGCACAAATAGGAGCGCTGAAGCCGAAAGGCTTATGCGCACTAGCACTTTGCCATTTATCATAATAGCGGTAGCCAAATTCCTAGGATGGGCGTGGGTAATAAGGTTGAATCAAAAAACTGGGTAATTTTTGGTGAGCAATAATTTTAGCTTCCTCAGTCTGGCCATAGTATGTGATTGATTAATTAATAAATTGTTTTTATCTGTTGCTCTAATGAGCCTTTTAATGTAATGAAAATTGTCGACATGAAATTTGTATTTCTTCCATTTGCTCACATTTTAGTTTTTAAATCAAGTCTTTTTAATAATCCAACCAAGAATTCTTTTTAATTGTGTGTATTTAAATGTTGTTTGTTTTGTGCTTTTATGAGTATACCTCGAGTATAGCTATTTTGGATTAGATTGGATGCAGGGATTATATTCACCCCAAATACATGATTGAGAAAAGGTGCTGACTGTTGGTTTTGTGATGCACTGCCCCAGTGACAGCAGGCAGCAAGAGCTGATTACCAAGACTGCCCTGTAGCATGTTGTTTCATTTACTATAGTGTATCCTGCAGTGATGTCAGTTGTCCTGCATGCACTCAATAGTGGCATCGTTCAGCAATACATGAGCACATCATGGTGTGTGTTGAAGGAGGCATATCCATATTACTGACAATGACTTTGGGCAAGCCTTATCCTGACACATGTACAAAGTCAGTGACAGGAGATGGTATATGTGTGTACTGACACATTTCTATCACAATTCCTGCAGTCCAGACAACTGTCAATGTGTTGCATGTGTGCACATATGAGTAGTGTCTGGCTACATGCACCAGAATGATGTCTCTATGGACATGTGGGATATGAGGGACATGGTTTATTGGCAGACTGTCATGTGTGTTTTACAAATATGTGTAAGTACTTCAGAGACTTTAATGCAAATGATGCACAAAAGTGCACTGTAATGTGCTGTACTAACTGTGATGTGTGATGCCAAACGTGTGACTGATGTTTATCTGTTTACCCTGTTGATATGCAGTTGCATCTATGGACACTGGAGGAGACAGCTCCACGGACCATGAGAATCAGCAGAGTCAGTCAGGGTCCGCTTCTGAGGATTTGGAGGGACCCAATGGCATGGTGGGTGAGGGGAGCCACACTGAGGAGACCGCAGCTACCACCACCTCGGATGAGGAACACAGTGGCACCAGTGTAGACTCCCTTGTGGATGCGGGTGTCAGCAGACCCATGGCAGGAACTGTCAAGTCTGGCCCCAGCACCACCACCATCTCCACCCTCCCATCTGCTCCCATCCCAGATGTCCGTGGAGGCTCCTGTGTAAGGGAGCATGTCTTCTTTGTGCCAGGCACCGCACCACCTGCCCCTGTCTCCACTGCTGCCCTGAGTGTGGAGTCTTTGGACTTACTCACACAGATCCATGCATGGCAGACATCAATGCTGAGTGTCCTCCATTCTCACACCAGTCTGTTGACCCAACTGGTGTCCTACATGGAGGCCATCTCAGCTAACATGTCTGCCCTACATCGGACCATTCAGTCCATGGCCTCCACACAGACTGCAGCAGTGTCCCTCCTCCAACAGGCCCTCAGTCCTGCTACCTCTGCCACATCCACAGTCCCCACTCCCCTGTCTGTCCAACAGACACACACACCCGCCCATGCACACACCACATCAGCAAATAGCAGCACACAAACACGCAAGCCAAAGTCGAGAACCACAAGCACGCACACTCTGGGTACTTATGAGACACACACAGGGGATGGGTCACAGGCACACATACAGGCATGCACAAGCACTTCACATTTCTCAGATGCCTCTCCCTCCAAAACACCTTCCCTTGCCTCACCTACTACCCCCACTCCCAAGAAGCTCTTCCTCTGTGACCTTGGCCTCTTCTCCACAGACCCATCTGCTCCAACTTACAAGGGGAAGAAGAAGTCACCACCGATGGAGGGGACTTCCCCTGCTAAGCGGACACCCTCCCCCAGGCGCACGGACACTGAGGCCCCCACCTACAAGTCTCCCCAGACCAAGAAGACACCACCAAAAGGTCATACTTCCACCCCACACTCTCCATCCGGCAGCCCCCCGGACACACAAACACAGGTTCTACAGCCATTCCCGGCACCCGGTTCACCCACACACCCATACCATATCCCCAAGATTCTTAGGCCCTCTCCCCTTCCACATGCACTTCCACCCCCACCTCACATGCTCAGCCTGTTTGTGCCACTGGTGTGGAGGCCGTGTCTCACCCCTCTGTCCTGCCCACCTCATCTGATCCCCATTTCACTCCCCTTGATGTTGGCACAGCAGTAGGAGGCGCATCCCCCGTCTGACTTGGGCACGGCAGTTGAGAGCCTGTCTAACAAATCTGTCCTGCACACTGCAGTGGTGCAGGAAAATACATCGGACTTGTGCCCAGCAGTGGTGACAGCGCCCACTGTATCAGACCCCCTCCACTGCAGTTGTTGGCGTCACTCCTGCACCCACCTCAACTCCCCTGCCCCATTCTCCTGTCCCCTGATCCTGTCCATGGGGTGCCTGGCCCGCCAGTATGTATGTCCCTCCAAGTGCTGAGATGTCGCTGGTCAATAACAGTACAGGCAATCAACGGGTGACAGGTTGTCACACCTCACCCTGCAATGACTTTTTGGAGGACTGGCCATTGGCCTTCTTGCCTTGTGGCATGTAAATATCTAAAAAATTAAGTGCTGAATAAAGTACATTTTTGTTATCCAGTGGTGTTGCATCTAAAGTACATGATGTTGATGAAGTGTTTCATGAACTTGCTGTTGTGATGGTGTCTGTATTTGTGCATTGGAACCACTGCAATGTTATGTATTTTGCAGGGCCATTGGCAGTATGTTTAGTTTAGCTTTTAGCCTAGGGTCCCTGCGTCTCCTGCATCATCAGCCTGCACATTTAACATGTTTTGGGTCTCTCATTGCTGACATGGTATGGAACTTGGTCATCGAACATCTACTGTCTCCACAGGATTCCTTAGTATGTGTGTCCGTTGGTGTAGATATGTGCATATACATCATGGTGCTCACTTTGCGCATTGTCTAACTGTACACTGGAGTCATTGTCAGAGATCATGGCCATTGCTTGTCTGCACATGAGGGTGTTCTTGCAATACACAGCAATATTTGCATCTAATGTTTACATGTGTGTATTTGACACATCAACTACATTGCCACCACATTGCTTGTGCAATTTGGACACGGTATCATGCATGCTGCTTTGAAGATGCTGCTTTTTTCATGAACACAATCACCTTTTGCTCACTGTGGTGATGGGGGGTTTAGACCCCATTACCACAATGGCCCTACAATGCATGATTTGTGAACCCCACAATCACATTTTGGTCACTGTGGTGATGGGGGGTTTAGACCCCATTACCACAATGGCCCTACAATGCATGATTAGTGAACCCCACAATCACATTTTGGTCACTGTGGTCAAGGGGGGTTTAAACCCCATTACCATAATGGCCCTAAAATGCATGATTTGCATTTTTTATTTACCCTCTATATCAACAACCTAGAGCAGTGTTTAATTAACCTAAACACTGACTGCCCAAAAGTAGGATCGCGTCATATTCCGGTCCTATTATATGCCGATGACGCGGTGCTGCTAGCTCGCACCCCAAAAGGTCTACAGACACTGATTGACGGCTTTGTTAAGTTTATGGAAGCCTTAGACCTGTCGGCCAATCTTGGTAAATCTTATGTGATGTCAGTAGGCAATAAATCTCGCCCCAATTTTGTGTATAGGATTGGGGGCCATATTCTAGAAAAAGTGAAGTCCTTCACCTATTTGGGGCTACGATTTGACGAGTTATTAAAATACTCCCCTTTAGTGGAGGAGCGATGCAGGAAATTAATTGCTTCAAATGGAGCCATAGCGAGTTATGGGAGGAGATTAGGCAGATGGTCCCCGGAACAAACCATGAATCTTTACAGTTCTATCTGCTGCTCAAAAGCCATGTATGTTGCGGAAGTGTGTGGATATGTAAATACGGATCAGCTGCAGCGCGAGGAAAATACATTTTTCAGGTCAGTCTTAAAATTACCCCAGAGTATTCCAGCTGTTATCGCGCATAGAGAATTGGGGAGGTCCTATATTGAAGACCTGGTCAAGTTCAGACCCATTTTAACTTGGCTTAAAATCTGGACAAACCCAGAAGCCGCGCTGAGCAGGCTCATTTTAAAAGACTGCCTGACAAGAGATAAAAGTATGAACATCCCCTGGCTAAAATATATTGAGTCTAACCTGGATAGACTAGGGAGCAAAGATTTGTTCACAAACCCTGAAGCAATCACTACTCAAGATAAAATGACACTAAAGAGATCCTTCATGGCCCAAAGAGACACAAGAAGAACACTAGAGGAAGGGTCCAAAGGTGTGGTGATTGCTCATAAAATGGTTAAGACTACTGAGGGGATGGAACCCTACCTCTATCTCATGCATAACGCCCAAGAGAGGTTTTTAATGTGTCGTTTTAGGCTCAATCTTTTATCACATTTACTGGCAGACCCGCCAGGTTTTACTGTGTCAATTGAGCAGAAGGGTGCCTGCGGCTGCGACAATAGGTCTCCGCAGGACACCCTTCATTTTGTACTTTTTTGTCCTTTTTATTTAATGCCACGGCGGAAGTTTTTAAAAGAAATTTTAAAAAGGGCTAAGCTGACACAAGCTAGATCTGCTTTGCTCTTTTTACAAAAAGCTCATGAGCCGCTGACATTATGCTGTATGATGAATTTTATGAAAGTTGCGCTGAGACTAAGAAAAACTAGAGGGGAGGTTTCAACGTGATCATTATGGTTATATGTGATCTGCTTTTTTCTGTGGCCCTAATGCAATATAATTATAGTTAATGGACTGAGGGTGAGTTAATTGTGTTTCCCCTTGATGATCTGTTATTTCAGTCAGGGTTCTTAAGATGATTTAATTGTGTTTTTAAGGATGAATTACATTGTGTGTATTTATATGAATTTTATGGTGTTTTTTAATCACCGAATAAAGAACTACTGACTGACTGCATGATTTGTGAACCCCACAATCAGCTTTTGGTCACTGTGGTGAGGGGGGTTTAGAGCCCATTAAAACAATGGTCATCAGATGCAGGATATTAGTGACACATTGGCATTTTGGGCAGCACACATGTGTTGTGAGTCAGATTGTATGTTCACTGCCACAATCTGTGTTGTGAGCATTTATTACATGCAAACATGCAATGTTGCTAAGGTAGTGGGGGGGGGGGTTTGCTGAGTCACCCGATGTGTGTGTATCCTGCCACCTATGACTGGTGATGGCCATTTTGATGTGCATCCACCATCCTATGTGTGGGATATGCTGTGGGTGATAGGCATCCACCCCCCTATGAGGTGGACAATACTGGGCGTGATGGGCATCCACCCCCCTATGGGTGGGATGTGCTGTGGGTGATAGGCATCCGACCCCCTATGGGGTGGACAATACTGGGGGTGATAGATAGGGGTGGGCGGAATTTGCGAAATTCACTTTCGCAAACTATCGCGAAAATGTTAAAAATCTCCGCAACCTTGTGGAAATATCGCGAAGACGCAGAAGTTTTTTTCCCACCCGTTCGCTGTATTTTCTGCGTGGTCGCGGCACGCCAACTTACCCATGCGGTTGCTCATGGGCGCTGCAATCTTGTTTTCACTTGTCTCGTGGTGCATGATCGCGAGAAGAAAGACGTGATCGCGCGTCGAATGACGTTACTGCGAGACAGCGCAAATGGCTACAACAATCCAACATCTCATGGAGAACGCGACCGGATCGGGAAAACTTGTCGGCGAACGCGGAGATTCAGGTAAGGCGATCGCGCGCACATGAGAATGTATTTTTTTACAGCGCGAGCAAGCAAAACATTTCCGGTAAGATGCCGATTGCGGAAATTTTGACATTTTTGCGCTCTCTGCGGAACGCGAAAATGTCAAATTATCGCAATTTCAGTGAGCAGAACGGAATTTTAGCCCAGGCCTATTAATAGACATCCAACCCCTCTGTGGTGGACAATACTGGGGGTGATGGGCATCCACGCCCCTATGGTGGTGTTTCCTTTCGTGTACTCATCAAAACATGATTTGGGGTAGGTGTCTCACTTACCTTCTGCGTTGTGCGTGTCGGTGACAATGTGCGTACAGTATAGGGAAGACATGCATGATTGGATACATGCATCCCCTCCATCTCGTCCCCATTGATCGTGTTCTGGCGCGATTCTGAGCTTTCATACGCCTCGTCCGATTGCTATGACGTGCTGGAAGCAGAGCCCTGAACGATGCGTATTGTGTACGCATCGTACTTGTGTATTGTGTACGCATCGTACTTGCATATCCGGAAATTGGTCAGAATGAGCCACTGTACGACTTGATTTCCATGTTTCCTGAGCCTGTTCGCTACTAACATAGTGCACGAATCGGAACGGACGATTCGCTCGGAAATTTACCTGTTATACGTATCGTACTTGCTGGTTTTTACGGAAAAGCTCCGGATACGAGTCGGTCGTCAGGTAAGCCTACGAATGGCATTGGGAAGCCATTTTTAGCTTCATCAGAATCGACCCTTTAGAGTAAGAAAATCTGGCAGGAATTAGTGGATGTCAGGAAAGTGCAAAAGGCAACATTGTATCTTATTAAAAACAATGTTTACTACAAAAATGTGTATGTTGAAGAAGAAGAAATAATTTTAGGAGATGATAGTGAAATGTCAAGTGGTCAAATTGAGAAAGTGGACATGTCCAAAACTGAAGAAATTTATGGAATACTATTGAATTACTCCAAATGAAGAAAGTGAAGGGGACTCCCATGAGTGTTTGGGAAAAAAGTTTAGAAGCTCGTTGTTTTCCCCAGCTGTTCCCAACTGAAAACAATGTATCCCATATATATTTAATCTTTTGTTTGAGAGTGACTTGTCCGGACTTTCATATGCAGTCAACCACATATTAAAAACAGGAGTACATCTTCAAAATGTATCTGCAAAGGAATTTATGGATAAAGTACATCAGAGAGATGATCATTTAGAATCTCAACTGATTAATTTGATGGCATGTCGGCGTGGTACTAATTAGAATTGGTACCGTGGTCATGGAGAACTTAAATGCATGCTAAGGAACTTAGGAACTCCTACGTGGTTTGTTACCCTAAGCTGTGCTGAATATGCTTGGGATGATTTACTAGAATTCCTTTCAGATGCAAATTTAAATATTAAAAACATTGAATTCAAGACTCCTGGAGAATTGTGTTCTTTGGATCCTGTAAATGTATGCAGATATTTCAATCATAGGTTTGAAGCTATGATGTCTTTTATCTGCAATAAAAAGAATCCTCCTCTTAGAGAAGTTATTGATTTCTTTTGGAGAAAGGAGTATCAAGCTGGAGGTGCTCCTCATATACATATGCTTCTATGGATCAAGGATGCATCCAAATTTGGAACTGATTCCGATGAGACTGTTTTATCTTTTATTGAAGATTATGTTACATGTGCTATACCAAAAACAAGAGAAGAAAACACCTTAAGGCAACAAGTACTACGGTTTCAAACTCATCGATGTGGCAAATACTGTAGACGGAAATACAAGTCGAAGGAAAAGTTTTATACCAAATGTCGTCTTGGATTTCCATGTCCAGTAATATCCAAAGGAAGAGTAAACAGTTTCATGTCAGCAGTGAGACATACCATCACTAGAAAATCTCCGAAAAATACTTACAATTTGAAAAGAAGTGAAGAATCAAAGTATATCAATGATTATAATCCAGTTATTCTCTCGATAAGGAATGCTAATATGGATATCTAGTATGTTGCGAATAATTTCATTGCTGTTGCTCGGTATGTAAAATCATACATAACAAAATCAGAAAAGAAGAAGGTGAAAGAAATGTGGGAAGAAATTTCTCACGAGAAGAGTCTTAGTAAGAAATTGTTCAGCTTCAGCTTGAAGATGCTCTCCCATCGAGAGATTGGAGCGTACAAATGCTCAGATCGGTTGTCCTCTGCAAGTTTATATTCAAAGTCAAGAGGAATTATTTGGGTTAGTCTAGGTCTTGGTGCAACGCGAAATCGAGTACTTAAATCTATACAAGAAATAGAATATTTAGCATTAAATTAACCGGACAGCACAGATATTGTTAAAACAAACATGTTGGACACATACTATCCAAAGAGAAGTCCTCATTTTGAAAACATATGTCTCTATGAAGTGCTGCAACATTACAGTTTTAAGAGAAATACTACAGAGAACATAAATGAAAAACAGTATGCATTGATTGGTTCAGAAGGATGTTTGGTGAAACATAGTAAAGGAAATCTGATTAATCAGAGGAAACTGAGTTGTGATACTCCTGATAAAAGAGAATTTTACTATTTAGCACTATTGCAACTCTTCAAGCCTTGGCGTATGGAACTGGAATTACTTGAAGATTTTCTGTGCTATAAAGATTCTTTCAATGCATGTATATATAGCATTAAATGCAGTGTTTTTGAAAATTGTCTCAAAATGTTGAATGAAGAAATTGATCAAGAAGCTACTATTGCAGCTGAGATTGCTAGAGACAGTTCTCAAGACAGTCAAAGTTCTTCTTCACTGAGTCAAAATCCAATTCTTGAAAATGAAGCAGCAATTGCTATGACTGAAGTGGAAACAGCAATGCATCAAGCTCAAGAAGACATGATGAACTTAAGAAACTTGGAAATACAACTGAATATTGAACAGAAAGAAATATATCAGTTAGTGAAACAACAGATTGATCATGGTTTTCTTCATGAAAATAAAGAATGCACATGCACATCATTTCAACCTATCCGAATGTATGTCAGTGGTCAAGCTGGTACCGGAAAAAGTTTCTTAATTAAAGTTTTGACCAGTTACCTATAGAAAACAACTGACTTAGATTTGTCTTGTGTTGTAACTGCTCCAACTGGGTTGGCAACACACAACATTAAGGGAATTACATTACATTGTTTACTAATGCTACCTGTAGAGCATGAAAATAAATTGGAATATCACAAGCTATCTGGAGAAGCTTGTTATGAAGTTTCAAGAGTACTAAAGAAAATGAAACACTGTGAAAGTGTTCTACAATCAATGAAGAACTTTTAAAGCTTGAAAATGAACAAATAATAAAAATGGAAGCCATTGATAAGATAGAGCATGAAGGAATTACTGTTATTTTGACGGAACTATTAAGAACAAAATTGGATTCTTTGCAAAAATCTATATCTAAAACTGCTGGTTTAAAAAATAATTTATATTAATGTGTAAACTGTTGGGTTATTTTACGCGGAATTCGGATGTGTAAAAATGTTTAGTAAATGGAGCAATGGGGAAAATTGTCGATTTTGTTTTTTATCAAAAAAGAGATGGAATGGAATTTTTGAAAATCAAATTTGATCAGATTGATGAAGTAAAATAAATTGCTTGTTGTTCTGTTCAAATGCTTGTTAAAGATTTGTATGTTCGTAGAAAACAGTTTCCTCTTTCTTTGGCATATGCGGTGACTATTCATAAATCTGAAAGGTTTAAGTGTAGACAGTGCTTTGGTAAACATTGGAAGTACCGTATTTAAATAGGGTATGGCATATGTTGCTTTGTCCCGAGTCAGAACTTTATCTGGATTGCATTTGATTGATTTGGATGAGGGAAAGATTAGTGCACGTGCAAATTGTGTAAGCGAGTATAATCGGTTACGAAGACTGTATGCTCCCAATTTAGGTGAATATCCTGTATATGAGAAGCGTATAGTGGGTCAAAAACGAAGACATGAGAATATCTGTAGTGAAGTTGAAAAGAAGAAAAAAAATCAAGATAATGTTGAGATTTCACACAAAAAGAAAAAGGACACTATTGAAGAGATTGTAGGATATCAGTTAGAAAATAGTTCAGGTATCAACTGCTATAACAATGTAGTGGTGAATGTTGTATTTTTTCTAGAATATCTGCAACAGCAAATTATGGAGAATCCTGAAAAATTGTTTTGTTCTTTGTTGCATTCTGTTTTGTGAAAAATTGAAACCTGATAAAAGTAAAATCCAAAGAGTTTCTGATATTCAAAATCTTCTGGATATATGTTCTGGTTATACGCAATTTACACAGAGGTGCCGATTACGATCCGGTAAAAATACTCCACGTACGACTCTTATCCGGTCTTTTTACCGTACGAATCGTACAAGCGCCGTACAAACTGCCAATTACGATTCGCATGGGAAAAAGTCCATACGAATCGCATTGGGAATTATTCCCCACACGTCCTCGGGTCGGAAAATGTGTCCAACACGTCCTCGGACGAATCACCGTACAAATGTGAAAAGTGAAGTCCGACCGCGGAATCACGATCCATCCCGTGCGTCCGATGTTACAACCGTATGGAAAAAACACCGTCCGCACCGAACTCCCATGGCAACCATGGAGACATGTGCCCGCATACGCACCCGACACTCCCCCCAGCCCCTGTACGTTCGAGTCGTACCCCCCCGTGTATGTACACCCCTGTACGTGTCGAACCCCCCGTGTATGTACACCCATGTATGTGTCGTACCCCCGTGCATGTACACTCGTGTACGTTAGAGTAGTACCCCCGGGTATGTACACCCGTGTACGTTCGAGTCGTACCCCCGTGTATGTACACCTGTGTACGTTAGAGTCGTACTCCCCCGTGTATGTACACCCGTGTACGTTCGAGTCGTACCCCCACCCGTGTATGTACACCCGTGTACGTGTCGTACCCCCGTGTATGTACACCCGTGTACGTGTCGTAACCCCGTGTATGTACACCCGTGTACGTGTCGTACCCCCCGTGTATGTACACCTGTGTACGTTAGAGTCGTACCCCCACCCGTGTATGTACACCCGTGTACGTTCGAGTCGTACCCCCGTGTATGTACACCCGTGTACGTGCCGTACCCCCGTGTATGTACACCCGTGTACGTGTCGTACCCCCCGTGTATGTACACCCGTGTACGTTCGAGTCGTACCCCCACCCGTGTATGTACACCCGTGTACGTGTCGTACCCCCGTGTATGTACACCCGTGTACGTGTCGTACCCCCCGTGTATGTACACCCGTGTACGTGTCGTACCCCCCGTGTATGTACACCTGTGTACGTTAGAGTCGTACCCCCACCCGTGTATGTACACCCGTGTACATTCGAGTTGTACCCCCGTGTATGTACACCCGTGTACGTGCCGTACCCCCGTGTATGTACACCCGTGTACGTGTCGTACCCCCGTGTATGTACACTTGTGTACGTTCGAGTCGTACCCCCCGTGTATGTACACCCGTGTACGAGTCGTACCCCCGTGTATGTACACCCGTGTACGTGTCGTACCCCCCGTGTATGTACACTTGTGTACGTTCGAGTCGTACCCCCCGTGTATGTACACCCGTGTACGTGTCGTACCCCCGTGTATGTACACCCGTGTACGTGTCGTACCCCCGTGTATGTACACCCGTGTACGTTCGAGTCGTACCCCCACCCATGTATGTACACCCATGTACGTTCGAGTCGTACCCCCGTGTATGTACACCCGTGTACGTTCGAGTCGTACCCCCCGTGTATGTACACACGTGTACGTGTCGTACCCCCGTGTACGTTCGTGTCATACCCCCCTGTATGTACACCCGTGTACGTTAGAGTCGTACTCCCACCCGTGTATGTACACCCGTGTACGTGTCGTACCCCCCCTGTACGTTCGTGTCGTACCCCCCTGTATGTACCATCGTGTACGTTAGAGTCGTACCCCCACCCGCGTATGCATGGAGCGTACCCCCACCCCAACATTCTAAGTACGGAGCGCACCCCAGGCCCCAACATCACCACCTTCACACAACATCGCGCATGTACGAGTCGTACCAAGCCACACACAAGGACGGCACTGTACAACAAAATGGCCCATGTACACACCGTACACACGCTAAAAATGCATGTACACAACCAGGACTAACCAAAACGACACAAGAATACACCATTCGAATGGCACAAAGCCACTAAACATGTCCAACAACCACTAAAACAACACATTCACTGACCTGCAACTGCCAAAAACCAAAACAGAGGCCCAAAACACAACCACTCCTTATAACACACCCACCCAAAGTTCAAACACAGCCACACCCACCAATGGACCAATAAAAAGGGCCCACACACACAAACCATGAGCCTTTGCAACAGACTCACTGCTGCCAGACCCCACAGACAACCTACAGCACCATACTAGAAGCTTTACCACACCTTACACTTGCACACCTTCACACACACACCTTCACAAACACCCCCACATCACATTCACAAACACACCTGCACAACCACACCCACACACCCACAACCATCCACACCCCCCCACCATCCACACCCACACCCCTCACCATGTCCACTAACAAGAATCCAAAGTTCACTAGCCGAGAGTTGGAGGTCCTTGTCGATGAAATCCTCAGAGTTGAGCCACACCTCTTTGGAACATTGGTCAGACAGACCAGCATTTCAGAAAAAACAGCCATGTGGCAGACCATCGTCGATGCTGTGAATACAGTTGCGGACACCAGAAGGAACAAGCAGGAATGCCAAGCCAGGTGGTACGATCTGCGGAGGAGGGTCCGAGCCAAAATGATGGACGAACACAACCAGGCCAACGTCACTGGAGGAGGGCTGCCCCGCAGAACCGTACAATACCATCCCTGGGAGGAGAGGGTGATGGCCATACTGCCGGTGGTGGCAGTCGACGGATTAGAAGGACTCCGAGACCCGGGTCAGTACACAAACAACTCACCTCACATGGGGGGAACATCATCCACAACCAAACTCACAAACAGGCACGCAACCACCCCAAGCTATCGCATGACTCAACCACACTCCATGAACACGCACATGCCACTGGCGCCACCATGCCCCATGCACCCAGCTGGACAATGCCAAGTCACAGGCCACAGAAAACACCAACACAAGACACGGTAAGCCGGATGGCGGGAGTGTGGGCCCCAAAAATCACATAGTGCAACTCAGAAGCAGACAACAATGCCCCCTGCCCATATGGCCTAGGTCACAGCCAGACAAACAGTGTGTCCCCACACAGGAAAGACTTGCCAGCAAATGGCGGACGCCTTGCATTAACACATGGGGGTGACGGCACGTTCTTGCACATGACAGCAGCTAATGAACAGCCAACACTGTGAAAGAGTGGCAGCACACACCACCACAGCAGCAGCACAGACACAGACACTACACCCAATGGGTGCCTGGAGATCAGAAACAAACTCACATCAACAATCCAAGGGCCATTCAAAGAACTGCTAACAGGGTGTGCCCAGGAAGCTGGGCTGAGGTGACAGAGGGTGACACACAGAGGGAGGGAGAGGGGGACAGAGAGGGAGGGAGACACAGGGAGACGGACAGAGGGAGGAGGCTGACACACAGAGGGAGGGAGAGGGGGACAGAGAGGGAGTGAGAAAGGGACACACAGGGAGAGCAAATCAGCCTTGTGGTGTGTGTGAATGTCTGCTCGTCAGCACGTGGACTGCATGCATGTAGACAAGGGTGGCCAGTGCCAGAACCCCCCTCTTCTCCATGGCAAAACACAGGGCCATGTCACAACCTGTGCACGAGCACAACGACAGCTACCTGCATCATATAAGTGTGTGGAACCACTCCATGTGCACACGTACAGTGCTACACGGAAGGCGCCAATGCATGGCTTGCCACACCTGCCCACTCCACTGCTGACTGCAGTCACAATTGACGCAGCAAGTAAGACTGTGCCACACATAGGTAAAGTAGCAAAAGCTGTGCCCAAGGGACATACCCATGCACAAGTGCACTGTGAGTGGAATGCAAGACATATCCAAATTCCCAGAGGAAATGTGCCAACTTTGAAACCAATGAAACATGGATGTTGCATGGAACAAAATTAACATTGTCTCTCTCACACACAGGTCAACGTCGTGGATCACCCCCCAACACTGGGGGGGAAGACTCACAGGACCCGGCTCGGCGGGATGACGGAGCCACCGGCGCGACGACTCTCACCACTCTGTGGACGAACCCGACCCCGACCAACCTGGCCCCTCTGGTGTCCAACGACCTGCAGCACCTGCATCAGGTACAACTGGGCCAACCACCACCCCCACTCCTGCCACATCCCAGGAGACACCCAGGATCCCTGCCCCACTACCACAATGCAGCCAGGCTGGCCAGGAGGGACACGGTGTCCCGGGCACCCAGGAGGAGGCAGGCGACAACGCCAATGCCACCCCTCAGGGGTCCCGGAGACCCGATGTGCCCACAAGGGCAGGCCAGGTGCAAGTGGGATGGGGTGGTGGGAGTGGAGGACGGCGGAGGTGCGAGCCTGACCGGTTGGCTGGGGAACCGGTATATTCCCATGTCCGAAACATCCTGGACACATACCGGCAGGACACCACGGGCATGGCCCAGGTTGTGTCCATCCTCGAGGAGATCAAGACCCAGCAGGCCCAGCAACATGCGGAGCAACATGCCTGTCTACTGCAACACCAACGGAGGATGGAGGACAGACAGGCTGAGCTCGTGACGGTGTTCACGGGAATTCACAGTACACTCCGTCGGATGGCCGACAACATGGGCAACCCTCCCTGTGCCAGAAGGCGTAGAACATCACCACCCACAGGGAGGGATGAGGAGGAGGAGGAGACATCCAACGGAGCATCCCAAACATCGTCACGGCCTGCTTCTGAGGGTCCCCGCAGGAGGGCGGGTCGTCCACGGAAAAGACCGTGAGGGTCGGCGCAACAGCACCATCTCCCAGGACACCTGGCCTGGCACCTGGCCCACTGGAGCAACAGCAGCACAGCATCAAAATACATTCTCTGCCACATGGCCTTGCTGGTCACTGACCAATGTTGACAAATACTGTGGCATGGACTCTGAGGATTTCAAATGGCAAGGACACCAACTCCCTTAGTGAACTTTGGATTCCACACACCCGGAAAGCCCCTCATGTCAACCCCCCCCCCCCTACCCCAACCAAAATAAAAAAAGTCACACCATAAAGAGAAGATGCCTACTGATTGCATTATTACCTTACATGTGTCTTGTAAAGTCTAACTATGCCTGAGTTCTCATTTGACTGCAACCATCTACACCCTGGGGCCTGAGTCTGGCACAGGACACACATGGGTCACATTGTATTAGGCAAGACAGACATGGAGCACCATACACACCCGTGATGGGCCCAACCAGCTGAGGGGGTGGCCGCACAACCGTGCCGACAGACATATTGAGTACAGCGACAGCCATGCGCAGAGGTCAGGGATCATGTGGAGTGTCCTGGGGGGCACCCAGGTATGTGTGGACAGGTGGCAGAACCATGTCCTGCAAGCTTGAGTCAGGTGGATGCAGAGAATGGTGGCCTGGCCAACGTTGGATGCATGGGGATGGCACATGTCACAATACCCACACAGTCATGGACATCATGCACAATACACAGTCTAATCCCACATAAACAGCTCGCATCTTGCTACTCGACACATAGACACATAGCCACTATCACGGAAAACCATGCCAGACATGCCGGAAGCACCGTGGCAACACACCAGCATTGACTGAGAAAAGGCACCTTGGAGGCATAGGGACAACTTTATTAGTCATGTATTCGGGATTGCAGAGGCAACTCGGAGTACACATGAACGGGTCATGTGGAGTAACATGTGGGTCCAACACTGGAACCCCCCTTCTGCAGCACAAATGCGTGATAGCCATGGAACTAGCACACAAGTGTCGGCTAACAGCTAAACACCCCCTGCTGCTCACGGAGAGACTGCCATACACCATTGATCCGCTGATGTGGAAGTCCCACAGCATGTCAAGCCAAGGCAAACCGTATGTGTCCGAGGGCAGTGTAACACACATTGATGCCATCATCACATTCCACAATCCCATCACTGATGACTGTCAACAAGTCTGACCATCTATTCAGGTGTACCCAGCTGCATGTAATGTGTACCATGGTGATGCGACATGTCTGCAGAGGAACCAAACATTGACAGGGGCAGTGTGCAGACATCGTGAACAACTGCCACACCCAATACACCCCTGATGCATCCCTTACCCTAAGGAGACTTCCAAACTTGTCCGTGCGTGTAACGCTGAGTCAGCACACTATGACGTGTCCATGAGGAATAGCAGTGCCACAACAATGCAACCAGCAGACGGCATGCACAAGTACCTGGGGATGAGAGACACACAAGAAGTCAGCCACAAAAAGCAAAGCCACTTGCATGTGCATGTACTCGACACATGTAAGGATGACAACATGCCAGGTCACAATTATGACTGGGGAAATAAACATCACTGCCACCATCACTCCAGTGACACATCCACACACACCTCTGACTCACGTGGCATACATGCAGATGGACACACACATTGCAACACATGCCACACGGGGACCAATGAGTGCACACACAGACACTGGTACTCAACCACTAAGCAAAGAAGTCGCGTATGAGCCGACTCCGGATGTCCTCTTGCGGCTCCACATCCTCCACATCACTAGCCCCATTGCCAAGACCTTCGTCCTCCACGGGTGGATGGTCCTGATCATCTTGATCCAGGATGAGTGGCACAGCTTTCTCAATTGCCATGTTGTGCAGCATGCAGCACACCATGAAGATTTTGCAGACCTTCGCCGGGGCATATGGGAGCGTGCCGCCGGTCTTGTGGAGGCATCGGAATCGGCTCTTCAGGAGGCCAAACGTCCTCTCTATCACTCGCCTTGTCCGGCCATGGGCGGTGTTGTAGCGGAGCTGGGCCGGCATGATGGGGTTGCGGAGAGGTGTGATCAGCCATGGCATGTTGGGATAGCCAACGTCCCCTACATGGAAAGCACATAGATATCAGTAGGACAGGAGAAGCGGTCGTGCTGGAAGTCCACGCAAAATACAGGACAGACAGACTGTACCCACCAACAACACATGCTCTTTCGTTGCGCAGCTGCGTCATCATTTCAGGCATCCTGCTACGCCTCATGATGTAGGCATCGTGTGCTGATCCTGGAAAACGAGCACAGACATGTGAAATCACCATGTTGGACAGACACACCACAAGGGCATTGATGGAGTGGTAGTGCTTGCGATTCCTGTACGCTACCTCCTGTGCCTGTGGTGGTACCAAAGCCACATGTGTCCCATCTATGGACCCAATGACATGGGGCACCCCTCCCAGGGCATAGAATCCACGCTTGACCCCAGTCAACATTTCAGGGGTTGGGAAATGGATGAAGTCATCCAGGTGAATCAATATGGCCTCTAAGAAATAATGCAGCACACGGCAGAACATGCTCTGGGACATGCCACCAACATGAGCTATGGTATTTTGAAAGGTACCCGTGGCAAGAAAATGTAGGGCTGCCATTACCTTCAGCTTGGGTGTCAGTGCCGTAGGATACCTGTGCAGCGGTTGCAGGTGTGGTGCCAGTCTCGCCGTCAACTCCAAAATCAACCGTTGGGGGAAGCGGTAGCACCGGATACAGTCATTCTCCCGCATGGCAGCCAAGTCCGGAATTGGTCGTGGAAGAGGCGGCGCTCTGCAGTAATTTGGAAGTGACAAGGAAGAGTGAGTGCACCACAACAACAATTTATTTGTACTGAGCACATGTTAATCTGTCAATACACATATGCTACATACGGAGTCAGGTATGTGCCACATGACCTAGATACGTATGGCTGCCAGGTGACACTCCTACCAAGACCCAGCTACACACGGAGATTGTGAACCTCCACATGCCATGGCATGGGATTAGCTGTGTCCCAGTGTAAGTGAACAGCCAGACGCAAGACAGGAGTGACATACATCCACACATCAGCAGAAGTAGGATGTCGATTGCAGAGACTGGTAGCGGTACACTAGAGCCACAGGTCACATGACATTACACTAGGACAGCCCACACACCTTGCCATGAAGGTGTACATGTGATGACTCACCACACATTCATAGAGAGGATGCAGACATGTCCTTGTTACGCTACTCCGTGTCCCATGCATACATACGCACCTCACATCCGATACCACATGTGGCATGGTGTGCGGAACAGTGTGCCATGTCCATCTACACACAGACACATGTTGGTTGCTGCAACAGCTGCAGCTTTTGAGGGAGCTCCAACATCAAGCTAATGGAAATCCCCCACACATACATGACATAGTCACATCGTGCACCGTGGGTAGTGACATGTCAGGTGTGGTAACCCCTGTACCGGGCCTCAGGGGACACTTCCGTGTGTTGTTGTCCGTGCCATGCCAGTGACGCTCATCCCAAGTGTGCAGTACGACATGCACACATGTCAAAGGAGTCAAGGGCATGCCTGGCACACATTGCACCGTCACACATTACATGTGTACACATCTCATCATACATCTGGTGCCTTCTCGACTCTGGAGTAATGTGCCACATCACAGCCTTTCACACCTGTGCCCCACACATGTAGTACTGCCCAGACAATGCCTTGATGTCCATCCATGGACAAGTATGTCAGCCCTATTCCGTCCTGTGTGCTGCCTGTCACCACTGTGATGTGTGAAAACCACCGTACTTTCGCAAAGAGGGCCTGTGTACGTTCCCGTATCACTATGGGAGTGCTGCCGTATGTGTATCCATAGTGATGGTGAGCGTACAGGCGTGTGTACGGTCCGTACCACCATGAGTACGCATACGCAAGAACACCCATAGTGGTACGGCCCGTACACACACCTGTACGGGCCGTTGCTATGCATTTGGGGTGCCCTAGGGCCCTGGAACGCACCGTACCTGTGTGTGAAGCTCACAATTACATAGGGGACACATGAGGGACAAGTATTAAGGCCTACATGCATGCTGGTTGTCATGGAGACCAAGTTTAAAGTTTGAATTTGTTCTGGAAGGTGCATAGCAGAAGTCAGTTGGAATGAATCTACTTTGTTGCAATGTGTTTGTGGGGTTGACATCATGCTGAAGAAAAAAACACAATAAGAACCCACTGACTGTGCTAGGTTTGAAGGGATTGGAGGAAACATAGGATGGAAATGTGAGTGACCAATCACTCTGTACTCCTGTGCATGAAACAGGCCAGCAAGGCAGATATAAGGCAGCCAGGTCCCATGAGGGAGCACTTGCCTGCACATCTCTGGATTCCACGACCCAGCTGCTGCTACTGATTCCCTGGAACCATGTCAAGGTCTGTGGAGAGGTCACAGCCCTTCACCCTGGAGGAGAACATGGCTTTGCTGGATGTGATCCTCCCACAGTACCCCATGCTGTATGGGCGATCAGGGTATCAGGTGAGTGCAGAGTCCACTAGCACAGACTGTGTCCCTTTTTTGTGAGTGTGACTTCTGCCATTGTGTCCAGGTGTCTCACACATGCTATGTACTGTAGGGGGGGTCCCGGGGGGGGAATGCCTGATGTCTCCCAGCCAAAGCATGCAGTGGTGCATGTCTGCCGTCCTCACTTGCATTGTGTTTACTGTGACAATCACTGCATGGTGCATGCCACATTCTGCCTGTCTTATCCTCCTGGGAATGTTGCCTCTACAGTCCTCATGTGATTATGTGGTCAGCCCAGTGTGACAGGTGACTGTACCCACAGATGTGTGTTAGTTCTGTGTACCTGTGCTGAGAGTGTCCACATGATGTGTTCGTACCCTGGACATCGGTGTGTGTGTAAGTCCCCTGTCATGTGGGTGGGTGCATATGTGGAGTGTAGCACCCGAGCTGCATGAGGGATGGATATACCCTGGCCATGTGATGTGAGCAGGGAGCAGTGCTGTGTGTCTGACGTGCAGAGCCAGCCCCACACCTGTGAGCCCCCCCCCAGTCTAGTGGCACATGTGCAGAGTGAGGTTTGTCGCTGCATTTGGCAATGGCAGGTGAATGTCCTGTGCCTGTGTGTGTCTGTGTACTCTGCTGCGGTAGCGTCAGTGGCCTGTGGCATGTGACTGCTTAGAGGTGCTGCACATTATCCTGGTGTACCTTCTGATGCACAGTGTGAGCCTGGATCATTGATTGTGTAGTTGCCCTCATTCCACCTGTCTCCTTTCAATGGCACGTACTGCTTTTGCCCTTCCCCAGAGGATCATGTCCCTATGACAAAGGTGCAATGCGTTGGATGCATACTATGCCTTGTTGTAAACAGCAAATGTGTTCGAATATGTGTCTCTGTGACATGTGCCAGGTGTATTGATGTAGTGTCACTTGTTCATCCTCACAGGTAGGTGCCTCTGCCAAGGAGCAGATATGGCTGACCGCCGTCAGCGCCGTGAGGAGTGCAGATGGTTGGAAGCGGCGCCTGTCCCAGGTGAGGAAACGCTGGCAGGATATCCGGTGCTGGACGCGGAGGATCGCACGGGTCCTGCTGGGGGACTCACCTGAGAGCCATAAGAACCGCGGGCGCCGACGACTGAGCCACATCCACAAGCATGTGCTGCCGGTGGTCTTTCCAGACTTGGAGAGGCGCTTACAGGAGATGCAGCAGCAGGAAGGGGGTAGGTACATGTGTGCTTGTTGTGTTTTACCAGCATTTGTAAGTGCACAGTTGCATCGATGCACTGCCAGGGTTTAAAGGTGCTGTGCAGATCCAGTTACCCACTGTGTAGCTGTGCTCTCCTGCCTCCCTTCCCCTCCTTGCAATGTGTTCCCTGGTCTGTGTGTAGTCACTCCTTCACAAGGTTATCTAGGCTGGCACTTTCTCCACGTGAACTATGCCTGTAGCATCATGTGTGGGGGTGGTGTGTAACAGGTTTTGGGACCTTGCCTGTGCCCTGTCCAGTTCAGTACATGTGGGTTCCATGTCAGTTGGCACTGATGCAGAGTCCAGACATGGGAGTTAATCTCACAAGTGTCATGCCTTACAGTGCGCATGTCCTATGTTGTGGCCTGTGACATGATGTGCATGAGTGTGCGATACGCATAGTGCAGGGATGGTGGCGTGTGTTGCAGTCATTCCCATTCAGGACCATGGAGCTGTGTTGCCACTACTGTCCCCTGGGTCATATTTTCCTAGGTGTCATGTGTGTCATCACAAAACGTGGACACTCTCAGTGTCTACAGCATAGGTTGTGCTCTGTGCCATTGTCCCCTGGCACCATGTATATTGACGTGAAATGTAGTACAAGTGTCCACTGTACAGCCTGACCTGATTTTCCTTGTTCATAGTCACAGTGGCCAGTGCCTCTGTGTCTTGTTACAATCATCTGATGCTGGCCATTTGTATATGATTATTTGGACAGGCGCACCTCGGGTATTTGGCGTCCAATCTTGCATTTATGCAGCCCCTGTGTATTTCACCCAGACTAAGAGATGTAAGTGCCACCTGTGTCTCAACAAATTGTCTCATGTAGGGGGTGGTTGGTGCGGGGCAAGCCTACATGTCAAAACCTGAAATCTCCTTGCTAGTTCTGGCCAGTGTGTGATGTTTGGCTGGACATACACTCAAGGTGCAGTGAGCCAGTCATGTTGGGCATGTTTTCAGTATTACCTATGCAGCATGTGCCTCAAGCTCATCGATTTGGTCCCTCCTCATCCCTATTGTCGGCAACGCTGTGTGGTGCAGATGCAGTGCTGGATTGTCCCCAGGGCCTGGCTCCTATGTCAAACTCCATTTCATGTCATTTGCTATTGTGTCATGCTCTCCATGGATTTTCATTGGCATGGTGGGTCAACCAACTGTGTGTTGCATGCCCGACATCTGTACCTTGTTTTGTAGATGTTACTGATCTTTCTTTGCAGGCTATGCACTGTAACCTATGTAGATTGGACTCATGTGTCATATGTATACAGGTGTGTGATTAATTGCTGTCTCTTCACCTTGCCCGCAGCATCGTCGGGGGACACGGAGGGAGACATGAGCACAGACGGAGCGGACGGACCGAGCACCAGTGCCAGCGTTGACATCGTGGCTGGCACATTGAGTGGTACAGAGGCGGAGGAGAGTGAGGCCGAGGACCTGTCCACTGGCACCACAGAATATGAAGCCGACGGGTCCGAGGATGATCTCTCCGAGTGGGCTGAGGCTGCACCACCAGCTGACAGCGGCACAACATCGCACCCCGCCCCCTCCATTGCCATCAGCCGCCTCCCACTTGCTCGTGTCCCTTCCCAACGTGCCCGGTCACCACATATCTCCTTCCTGCCAGGCACCGCACCCCCTGCCCCTGTCTCCACTGCTGCCGCCAATGCCGAGTCTGTGGACATCCAGCGGCAGTTGCAGATTGGTCAGGCTGCGATCCTTAATGTCCTCCATGGCCACAGCCAGGTCCTCAACAACATGGAGGCATACTTGGAGGGTATTCACTCATCGCAGGCTGACCAACGCAGCTTGCTGAGGTCGATAGACTCGACACTGACTGCAGCAGTGGGTCTCCTGCAGCGCTACGTCCAACCCACTACCCCTGACCCATCCACACTTCCCACTCCCATGCCTGTCCCACGTACACCCAGACGTCAGCATGCACCCACCACGACGGACACAGGCACCACACCAGCAGGGAAGGTCACCCGCACACCTCCTGGCACGCACACACAGGGTGAAGTAGGCACACCCACTGGGTCGGGGGGAAACGTAAGACACGCCGCCAGAGTGGGAGTCCGCATTCCACCAAATCCACTCCCTCCAAATCCCCTCCCCTCAGCTCTCCTGGCCACATATCACACAAAGACTCCTTCATGGCCGCTCTGTCCCTGAACCCCACAGTGACACCACCCCGCAAGCGGTCAAGGGAGTCCCCGGTCAGGGTGGTTGAGTCCCCCCCCCTGTCTACACCCTCCCCCAGTGGCGCTGCGACCCATCCCTCTGACCCCCCCTCCTTGGGGCCTGTGGTTCCTTCGGGTGCAGGGGATTCCCTGGAGGACCTTGCTAAGGTGTGCAGCGAGTTCCTGGCCTCCGCCTTTGGCCCTGCCCCACCCCCTGGGGTGGAGTCCTCCAGCCCTGCACCCACGATGCCTACCCTTCGCCCTCCTGTCCCTGCGGTGCCTGGTTCTTCCCCCCCACATGATGACCTCACCCCTGTGGGAGACGACGGAATCTAACTGTGCAGGCAAGCTAGGGGACACGCATCCCACTGTGTCCCCCATCCAGCTGTGACTTCTGGACTGCCCTATGGGCTTTGTAAATATTGAACTTCCTACAAACAAGATTTTTTGGTTCATGCTGAATAAAGCAATTTATTTTTTTCCCCTTGGGACACTACTGCTTTGCTGGTATTGCTGTTGGTGGGGCTGCTACATGGTTTTGGGTGGTGTTCATGTGTTGGGTGTGTGGGAAATGTAGTAGTGTGCTGGTCATAGGGGGGACCCTGGGATCTGTGTGCCATCACACGGTGTTAGCTAGGTTTCTCTGTTCATGTAAGCAGTTGCTGCATGGTGAAATTGTCCAAAGGTGTATTCCTTCCTCTGTGTACCCTGACATCTTCCCTGCAGGGTGTTCCCAATATTTAGCGCTGAGCTGTGTGTACATTAGCTGGGTGTGTGACGGACTCCTTCAACTTTGCACATGCATGCTGAGCGATGTCTCCACCTGCATCATTCGTGGCATCCTTGGTAGTCATTGTACTTGTGTATGTGGACTATTGACATGACTTCATGTGGACATGTTTTCTTTTCTGCGCTATGCATGCGTATACTCCCAGCCTCGCACACATGTGGTACATGTACTGCAGGGTCTTTGTGCACCTGACTGAAATTTGTGGGCATGGTATCTGTGGCTACTCCACCCTTTGCGTTCCATGGGCACTGCTGTGAGTGTTAGGCACACACCCCTCTTGTGACTGGGCACTGCTGGGAGGACTCTGCACACACCCCTCCTGTGTCTGGGCACTGCTGGGAGGACTCTGCACCCACCCCTCCTATGTCTGGGCACTGCTGGGAGTGTTAGGCACCCACCCCTCTTATGTCTGGGAACTGCTGGGAGTGATAGGCACCCACCCCTCCTATGTCTGGGCACTGCTGGGGGGACTCTGCACCCACCCCTCCTGCATCTGGGCACTGCTGGGAGGACTCTGCACCCACCCCTCCTGCGTCTGGGCACTGCTGGGAGGACTCTGCACCCACCCCTCCTGTCTCTGGGCACTGCTGGGAGGACTCTGCACACACCCCTCCTGTGTCTGCGCACTGCTGGGAGGACTCTGCACACACCCCTCCTGCGTCTGGGCACTGCTGGGAGTGATAGGCACACACCCCTCCTGTGTCTGGGCACTGCTGGGAGGACTCTGCACACACCACTCTTGTGTCTGGGCACTGCTGGGGGGACTCTGCACACACCCCTCCTGTGTCTGGGCACTGCTGGGAGGACTCTGCACACACCCCTCCTGTGTCTGGGCACTGCTGGGAGGACTCTACACCCACCCCTCCTGCGTCTGGGCACTGCTGGGAGGACTCTGCACCCACCCCTCCTGTCTCTGGGCACTGCTGGGAGGACTCTGCACCCACCCCTCCTGCGTCTGGGCACTGCTGGGAGGACTCTGCACCCACCCCTCCTGTCTCTGGGCACTGCTGGGAGGACTCTGCACACACCCCTCCTGTGTCTGGGCACTGCTGGGAGGACTCTGCACACACCCCTCCTGCGTCTGGGCACTGCTGGGAGTGATAGGCACACACCCCTCCTATGTCTGGGCACAGCTGGGAGGACTCTGCACACACCACTCTTGTGTCTGGGCACTGCTGGGGGGACTCTGCACACACCCCTCCTGTGTCTGGGCACTGCTGGGAGGACTCTGCACACACCCCTCCTGTGTCTGGGCACTGCTGGGAGGACTCTACACCCACCCCTCCTGCGTCTGGGCACTGCTGGGAGGACTCTGCACCCACACCTCCTGTCTCTGGGCACTGCTGGGAGGACTCTGCACCCACCCCTCTTGCGTCTGGGCACTGCTGGGAGGACTCTGCACCCACCCCTCCTGTCTCTGGGCACTGCTGGGAGGACTCTGCACCCACCCCTCCTGTCTCTGGGCACTGCTGGGAGTGATAGGCACACACCCCTCCTGTGTCTGGGCACTGCTGGGAGGACTCTGCACACACCCCTCCTGCGTCTGGGCACTGCTGGGAGGACTCTGCAACCACCTCTCCTGTGTCTGGGCACTGCTGGGAGTGATAGGCACACACCCCTCCTGTGTCTGGGCACTGCTGGGAGGACTCTGCACACACCCCTCCTATTTAACAATATGTACGCTTAGAACATACACGTGTGTGGGTTCGCTCCATGGGGGTACGGGTCGTACTTACACTGTTGGGGTGGGAGTACGCTCCATACGTACGCGGGTGGGGTACGGGTCGTACTTACACTGTTGGTGTGGGGGGGTACGCTCCATACGTCCGCGGGTGAGGGTACGGGTCGTACTTACACTGTTGGGGTGGGGGGTACGCTCCATACGTCCGCGGGTGAGGGTACGGGTCGTACTTACACAGTTGGGGTGGGAGTACGCTCCATACGTACGCGGGTGGGGTACGGGTCGTACTTACACTGTTGGGGTGGGGGTACGGTACGTACATACACGGTTGGGGTGGGGGTACGCTCCATGCATACGGGGGGTGGGGGTACGGGTCGTACATACACGGTTGGGGTGGGAGTACGATACGTACATACACGGTTGGGGTGGGGGTACGCTCCATGCATACGCGGGTGGGGGTATGGGTCGTACTTACACTGTTGGGGTGGGGGGTACGCTCCATACGTCCGCGGGTGAGGGTACGGGTCGTACTTACACTGTTGGGGTGGGAGTACGCTCCATACGTACGCGGGTGGGGTACAGGTCGTACTTACACTGTTGGGGTGGGGGGTACGCTCCATACGTACGTGGGTGAGGGTACGGGTCGTACATACACGGTTGGGGTGGGGGGTACGCTCCATGCATACGCGGGTGGGGGTACGGTCCGTACATATCCGTACCCACGCTGTGGAATGCTTGTGCGGGCCGTACCCAGGCCTTTGCCACGTGGGTACAGCCGTCCCGCCATTGTTGGGGTGACGTAGGTGTGGGCGTGGTACGACTCGTACCCACGCTCTTAAGGCGTGGGTACGGGACGTACCTGTATTGTTGTGTTCCCGGTTCGCGTCATCAGGCACTTCCGTTGTGGCGGACGCTGGCTTTGCTGGACACGCCCCCACCCCCTCGTAGTGACCAGGGCCTGGGGGTCAGGTATGTCCAGGGCATGTGTGCTGTGTGACTTGGGTGGGGGTTTTGTGGCCTGCCCCTGGTCCTGCCCCCCCCTTTACCCCCTCCCTTTGTTGTTCTGACCTTCTGCGGCATCTGCGTCCGAACCTGTAGAGGAGGTCGACTGCTATGAGGGCCGGGATGACACGTAGGTTCGGGTCCATGTCTGTCCGTCGCGTACAGGTACTCCTTGTTCGCTTCGTACTGATTTCCCGGCAGTTTTTGGCAGCCGGAAAATATTGTCCGTGCGGGATGACGTCGGTGCGAATCGTAATTCCTGGTTCGTGAATGGCAGGCTGCCTGCGTCCCGACGTCACGTCAGCGCATTCCCGGATTGCATTTGTATGTTTATTTTCGTCGGTCGGGGTTTTGTACGATTCGTACGGAAATTGAGTTTCCGTGCGAATCGTAATTCCATGTTTGTATATTGTTACGACTGGGTACGCGTCGGACGGAGAATATGCTCCGTCCGACGGTTCGTACCCGGTTTTTACAGGATCGTAATCGGCACCAGAATGTGCAACAAGATGCTCAGGAATTTATAATGTATATGCTTGCAGTATTGGAAGATGAAGGAATACAAAGTGAAAATCTGTTTGGACTTCGTTATAAATGGGAACATGAATGTGAAAATTGAAAATTTACGTCTACCACTAACATAGACACTGAAAGATTCATATATTTAACAATACCAGATTGTAAAACAATGTCTTTCAACAAATTAGTTAAAGCAGCAAATCACAACATGGAGTGTAGCCAATGCAAATCAGAGATGTTATCAACATTATTTAAACAAAGATTTGGACAATATATCATTTTAAATATACAACGTTGTAGAGCAAATGGAAGAAAATTAGAAACTTTAAAATTTTTGTAGCAAGTCAACTATCAATATCAGGGGAGAACCTTTGTAGCAGTAGCAATTATTTTCCACGATGGACCTTCGACAACATCTGGACATTACACTGTCTATTTAAAATGCAATAAAGGATGGACATATTACAATGATGCTCATTTGATTTTTAGATATCGCTTGCCTAATGAATTACCAAACTCATACCTAATATTTTTAAAGCCAAAGTTCTAAGAACATAATTCGGCCTGTTGGGAATATGTTAATATGTATTAATGAGATTACTTTGGCCAATATAAAGATTTCAGGAATATCATTTGGCCTAGAGGAAAGGTATTGATATGAATTAAGCAATTTTTCAGGGATATTCTGACACCAAGATGCCGATTCCAATCCTGTAAAACCCGGGTACGAATGGTCATACGGAGCGTATTCTCTGTACGACTCGTACCCGGGAAATCCACCTTACAAAGCAGCAAGTACAATTCGAATAATGTAGGGATCTTTGATCTTGTTGATCCATGGCGCTTTTTTAAATCCTTATAAAAGAGAATATACCTGTTGGTCTGGAAGGCATAAGTCATTTTCTCGTATTGATTTTCTTTTGGATTCTTCAAAATTTAAAATCCAGTATTATCGGATGTTACACAATGTCTTTTCCGACCATGCGATGTTAGTGGCTGAATTTGTGCTGGAGGAAAGCACGAATACTCAGAAACGATGGATTTTTAATAAATCTTATCTTTCGGATGAAATATGGGTTATTTCTCTTAAAAAGGAGATTACGGAGTATATTGAGCGAAACATGGGGACAGCCCCCATTCATGTTGTATGGGACTCATTGAAGGCATTTATAGGGGGGCAGTTATAGGAAGGGATGCAAAGGAATCAGTCATCTATAGGGATACAAAGAATCAATTGCAACAAAATATACAGGTTTTAGTAAATCAAATGTATCATAATCCATCTCCTAAGATACAGAATCAATTGAATGCCGTAAAACGGGAGTTGAATGCACATTACTTCGCTAGAAGTGAGGACATTTTTTGTAGACAAGCCCAAAAAATTTACGAGCATAGTAATTTTACGGGTAAATTTTTGGCATGGCAGGTCAGAGAACGAGCTGCAGCTAATGTAATTCGATCTCTTAAATCTCCAGTTAGTGGCGTGGATACTTTAGATCAGGGAGAGATTGGTTCAATTATGCTGTCCCATTATGAGAATATTTATACCTCATGTCACATTATGGATCAGGAGAGATTGAACGATTTCTTAGGTAAATATCGGCTCCCTACTCTCCCTCAACTGGACCAAGAAGTAATGGTGTCATCATTCTCGTTTGATGAATTGGAGTCTGTTGTTAAAAGCCTTCCTCACGGTAAGGCCTGTGGTCCAGATGGACTTCCCGCGGAATTCTTTGTTACGTTTTTCAGTTCTTTTTCTCCGCTCCTTCTTTTATTAGTAAATTCTATGCTCGATGGCGGCCCAATTCCTGCGTCTTTTTACGATGGAACGGTGGTTAGTTTCTTGAAAAAAGGGTAACTAGCCCAAGACCCCAACTCATATAGGCCCATAACACTACTCAACTCAGATTATAAAATTATTACAAAATTGCATTCTATTCGTTTTAACCATGCTGCTTCGCAATTGATTCATGCAGATCAGAACGGCTTTATTGCAGGCCGCCAGCTAATTACTAACACACATTATCTGATTGAGGCATTAGACTATTTTGAAACACGTAGGGTCCCGGCTTTTGTTCTCCTTTTAGATGCAGAAAAGGCTTTTGATTTGTTGGTTTGGGATACACTTTTTTCTATTTTACAGCAATTTGGTATTCCCTCTCAAATCATTACCCTAATTAGGAATTTATATCAGGGGGCAAAAGCTCATATTCTGGTTAACTCATTAATTGTAGGCTCGATTTCAGTGCAAAGAGGGACGAGGCAAGGATGTCCACTATCCCCCGTTCTTTTCGCTTTTTTTATCGAGTCTTTAGCAGCAGCAATTCGAAAAAGTAAGGATATTCTTCCGCCAATTCCTTGTATGGACAAAATTAAATTATACGCAGACGATATTATGTTGCTGCTGAAACCTGAGATACATACGCAAATACAGGCTTTTTCGGTTTTTACAGAATTCGAAGCAATGGGGGGGTATCGAATTAATAAGAAGAAAACTGAAATTTTGATTTGTGGTAAGAATAATCCTGAATTGCATTTAGATATTCAGAGCTGTGTTAACAATAGACCCAAAAAGTATTTGGGCGTTCTTTTCTCACCTTTAGTACGTGATTTGTACACATTGAATTTCGAGCCTTTGATTCAAAAAGTTCGTAATAAGCTACTACGATGGAATCCACTGCCCTTATCCATTTTGGGTCGGGTGGCTTTAATTAAAATGTCAGTACTCCCTTTATTTAATTTTCTGTTTTCTACTATTTCCTGTTCACTCCCAGGTTTCTTTTTTTCAAAAGTTGAATCTTTATTTTCAGCTTTTGTCTGGGCTAAAAAAAAACCTTGAATAGCTATTAGTACTTTATATGTAGATAAGGAACAAGGTGGTCTCGGTCTGCCAAATCTGAAGGACTACTATTATGCATACTTTTCACAGTATCTCTCAAGATTTAAACATTCAATACCTAGAGTTGTTTTGTTTATAAACTTTTTTTTCGACTTAATTTGTAAAGAGACCAAAATTCCCTCTTCTCTTTCGATACTTAAATCACCCAAATTAGTCAGATATAAGGCTCTGAGCTGGTTTTTTTAAAAACGTGACGTCATGCTGAAAAGGTACTCGCTTCCCTTTTTGAGCTTAATAACTCCCCTGAGTGATGCTGTCCTGGGATTCTGAATTAATATCGGGCCAGAAGTTATATATAACTGGGCCAGATTTGGGTTTACAACTTTATCAAACTTTGTGAAAGAAGGAACATGGTTGACTATTGATGAGATGTCCACCTTAATTTGTGGGAACTTTCTTCTTATGGGTTCATATGGTTTATTGTATAAATCCTTGGTTCAATTCAATTTAGCACAAAATAGTCAACTATCACATTTAACAAATGACCTTTTCTGGTCCCCACTTTTCAAAAATCCCAGAAAATGGAGGAAAAGCTTAGCACAAAGTAGGGAGGAGGATGTGAGCGCCAAAGCAATAAAAAAGTGGCAGAAGCAGGAAGGCATTAAAATAACTGAAATGTTTTGGAATACTTTAAATAAATTTCATTTTACGGTTTTGAGAGGTGCCAATTGGTGACAAATGCTTTTCTTTAGTAAATGGCTCTTATATTACACTCCTGCAACTTTGGCTAAAATGTATAGCACTACGCCGCCTACTTGTTTCAGATGCACCCAATCGGACTTGGCTAACTGGTCTCATATAATGGCTTTATGCCCTAAAATTAAGATATTTTGGAAAGGAATGTTTTCTTTGTTTTCTCTTCATTTACATTTCTCGATTACTAGATATGAAAACCTAATTATATTTGGATTGGATTCAGAGTTAAAATTGGCCGATTCTATGGCGCAATTTCTGTATATTTTAACCGCAGTGGCTAGATCACTGATTCTCCAATACTGGAAGACAGAAATAGTTCCAACTGTTGATGAATGTTATCAAAAAATTACGAAAGTTAGGAAATCTGAATTTATTTTTGCTGAAAGGACTGGGGCACTGCGTAAATTCACCAAAATCTGGGAATCTTATTTTGACTAAATATACTTCCGGATTGTGGTAGATCATTATTATATTTGTTGCCATAATTTAAATCGTTGAATCCTTTCTATGTATGTCTGTGGGGGTCTCTTTTTCATTGATTTTTTCTTTTGTTGTTGACGTACCATGTTTGGATCCAGCACATTATTTATGTATGATAAATTGTATTATTTGTCCTAATGGACTGCCAAGAACTCAATAAAAATTCATTAAAAAAAAATAAAAAAAGTACAATTCGTACAGAAATACCATTTCCGTACGAATCGTACAAAACTACCAACGGCTAAAAAATACCAACTATTCTGATCCGGGGCAGCGCGAACGCGACGTCCCTACGGATTTAGGCAGCGTTGTACGGACCAGCAAGTACGATTCGTACCTACAGCAGTCTGTACGGCTCTTTTTTTACGGGAGCCAAAAACTGCCGGAAAAGCTAAGTACGCTGCGATGCACGAGGAAAAGGGGGCTCGGTACACGACGTACACGCCATCAACCACATCATACGTGTCATCATTAGGCCTGGGCGAAGCACTACGCTACGCTCGCGTAGTTTGCGAAGTTCGCGCTACTTCGCACTACGCGAACTGCACGTAGCACAGTGCGAACACGCGTCGCGTAGTGTTGCGTAGTGCTGCGGTCATTTTTTGCTTGCTCGCGGTCCTCAACGTCAAGTTGGCGACCGCGAGCAAGCAAAATGACATCCCGGCGAGACTTTTTCCTTGTTCGCGATCAGCAACATCAAGTTAGCGATTGCGAGCATGGAAAATGAACCTCCCGGTGAGATTCCCAACGCGAGGAGGTCAGGTTTCTCATTGCGAGGGGTCGCGTATGCTCGCGACCGCTCGCGATGAGAAACTACCAGTTCGCGTTGACAAAGCTGCCGCTCGAGTAAAAATCTACTCGAGCAGCAGAAAACTACAGCTCGCACTGTGCAAGATGCCATTTTCAATGATTGCACAGTGCCGGTTGCTAGTCCGCACTGTGCAATCATTGAAAACAACATCTTGCACAGTGCGAACATGTTACTACGCAGTTCGCGAAGTGCTACGCGTAGCTCGCGTAGTGCGAACTTCACTTTGCGTAGCTTCGCGAAGTGCTACTTCGCGAACTACGCCCACCGTTAGTCATCATGTACAGTGCGTACCACAACATCGCGTATGTATGGGCCGTACAGACATCGCATATGTACAGCCCGTACATATGCTAGGATTGGGGTACGCCTGGGGTACGGTGCGGACATACGCGGGGGGGCCGTATGACTCGTACCCCGGGCACAAGTTTACCCGGGATACGAGTCGTACAAAGTTCGCTCCGTACGGGACGTTTTTCATACGCTTCTGTATTCGGAACGCCGGTACGGATCGGACTTGTGCGCTCGGACTTCAGTTTTACGAATCATACGTAAAACTGTCTGGGTACGTCTCGTAGACCTTTTCCCGATACGATTCGTATGTATTTTTTACCTACGAATCGTACATCACCGGTTGGACGGGACTTGTACGATTCGTACGTAAAAAAATACGGATACGAGTCGTACGGGAAAATTATTTCCAGGATCGGAATCGGCACCCAAATGTTTTAAAGAACATTTTTTAGAAATATGCAAGTTAAGAAGAATAGCTGATTGAATTATTGTTTCTCTTCTTTTATATTATAGTGACAAAATTCTCTTAGGAAGAAGTATTTTATAGATTTGAGATTTATATCATATGCTATGTTAATGAGGATGTTATTTTTATGCAATGTGCAGACATACTTGACTATATTGAAATTATTTTTGACAAAGATTTGGTTTTTATTAAACAATCTTATTGATTGATTTTTTTTGCCCGCTGTTATGTGATGAGTAACATTGAAATCACTATCTATAGTGAAATTCAATATATTCTGAGAACAGCAAAAAAGGCAAACTAAATAATGTATCTAATGCTAAATTTTTTTTATGTTCTACAAATTATAACTTTATATATTATAGCTGTATTTTTTTCTTCTCGTTTACAGACCCTAATTCTAAAGTTCGAAAGTTTTTAAAATTTAAATGACAAAAAACAACTGCAAAAATGTTTTAGAATATTTTGATATCTACTACTGTAAAGGTAAGATTAAGTAATTGAAACACTCTCCTTCCACTACTATATTCACCTGTGCACTATCCATAAAAATCTCTAACCACCTACTTACTGATCATTAATGTGTAACATTCCTCAGGTACTAACGATACAGTCCACCAATCACTCTGTTACTCATATTGCAGTTCTTCAGTCATTTACTAGTAGCATGTACTAATTCAATACCTCTGTCAATACCCAAGCAGTTATGCATTTCCTCAGGTAGTCTCCTTGCAATAGTCTAATCATTCAGCCAGTACCATGCGCTTATTTAATCACTGTGCCACAACACAAGCACTACACTACACTAGTGATGTAGTTATGGAGTGGCCTAGCCACTAACACAAGTACACGTACAATATTCTCTACACAATGCATGCACACCTCTAACCAGATACATACTATTGGAACACTCTTCTAAATACTAAGGTACTACCCATACAACCCAGGATACCTCCTGTCACTCCCATGCACTTCCTCAATTACCCATCCAGCACTATCTGCTTATCGTATCGCTCCACCAATACCTAAGCACTTCTAAATTGACCTGGCACTCTCTTTGCAGCACTGTAATCAGTCCAATTACTAGTGATGTACTTATGGAGTGGCCTAGCCACTAACACAAGTACACCTACAATATTCTCTGCACAATGCATGCAGACCACTAACCAGATACATACTATTGGAAAACTCTTCTGAATACTAAGGTACTACCCATACAACCTAGGATTCCTCCTGTCAATCCATGCACTTCCTCAATCACCCATCCAACACTATTTACTTATCCTATCACTCCACCAATACGTAAGCACTTATAAATTCAGCGTGCACTCTGCTTGCAGCACTGTCATTATTACAGTTACTAGTCATGTTCTTATAGGATGGCCTAGCCACTAACATAAGTACACCTACAATATTCACTGCACTATGCATGCAGACATCTAACCACATACATACTATTAGAACACTCTTGAAAATACTAAGGTACTACCCATACAACCTAGGATTCCTTCTATCACTCCCATGCACTTCCTCAATCACCAATCCAGCACTATCTTCTTATCCTACCACTCTACCAATACCTAAGCACTTATAAATTGACCATGCACTCTCTTTGCACCACTGAAATCACTCCAATTTCTAGTGATGTTCTTAAGGAGTGGCCTAGCCACTAACACAAGTACACCTACAATATTCTCTGCAAAATGCATGCAGACCTCTAACCATATACATACTATTAGAACACTCTTCTAAATACTAAGGTACTACCCATGCAGCTTAGGATTCCTCCTGTCAGTCCCATGCACTTCTTCAATCACCCATCCAGCACTATCTTCTTATCCTATCACTCTACCAATACCTAGGCACTTATAAATTGACCAGGCACTCTCTTTGCACCACTGTAATCATTCCAATTACTAGTGATGTACTTAAGGAGTGGCCTAGCCACTAACACAAGTACACCTACAATATTCTCTGCACAATGCATGCAGACCTCTAACCAGATACATATTATTAGAACACTCTTCTAAATACTAAGGTACTACCCATGCAGCCTAGGATTCCTCCTGTCAGTCCCATGTACTTCTTCAATCACACATCCAGCACTATCTTCTTATCCTATCACTCCACCAATATCTAAGCACTTATAAATTGACCAGGCACTCTCTTTGCAGCACTGTAATCAGTCCAATTACTAGTGATGTCCTTATGGCGTGGCCTAGACACTAACACAAGTACACCTACAATATTCTCAGCACAATGCATGCAGATATCTAACCAGACACATACACTTGGAACACTCTTCTAAATACTAACGTACTACCCATGCAACCTAGGATTCCTCCTGTCACTCCCATGCACTTCCTCAATTACCCACCCAGCACTATCTTCTTATCCTATCACTCCACCAATACCTAAGCATTTATAAGTTGACCAGGCACTCTCTTTGCACCACTGTAATCATTCCAATTACTAGTGATGTACTTAAGAAGTGGCCTAGCCACTAATACAAAACCTCCTACAATATTCTCTGCACAATGCATGCAGACCTCTAACCAGATAAATACTATTGGAACACTCTTCTAAATACTAAGGTAATACCCATACAACCTGTTATTCCTCCTGTCACTCCCATGCACTTCCTCAGTCACCCATCCAGCATTATCTACTTATCCTATCACTCCGCCAATACCTAAGCAATTATAAATTCAGCATGCACTCTGTTTGCAGCACTGTAAGTATTACAGTTACTAGTTATGTTCTTATTGGATGGCCTAGCCACTAACACAAGTACACCTACAATATTTTCTGCACAATGCATGCAGACCTCTAACCAGATACATACTATAGCAACACTCTTTTCTAAATACTAAGGTACTACCCATACAACCTAGCATTCCTCCTGTCAGTCCCATGCACTTCCTCAAGCACCCATCCAGCACTATCTTCATATCCTGTTACTCCGCCAATACCTAAGCACTTATAAATTGACCAGGCACTGTAAGGATCTGATGCTGACTTTAGAATGTATGTGGTCATTGATGACATAGGATGGAGCTTAGAGTCTGAAGAGCAACAGAAGTAGGCTGAGTTAAGCTGGAGATGTTGTTAAGTTTAATCTGTAATTAATAAACTAATCCTGAACTTCAAGATAAAGCGTTCCTGAATCTTTACAGGCACTCTCTTTGCAGCACTGTGGAAATATGGATTTTTATGGTCGGTTATGTCCCCTATCTTGGACCCCAACGGTTTCATGTATAAGTCACAAGTACATGTATGTTCCCTCCAGTTCCAGTTATGAAGACGCAAATACATGTGCGTCCACCGTCAACATGTCCTCTTTCAGATCCGTCATGAATGGGCCGGATATTCTATTCCTAAGTATGAAAGGCCACCGGCTTTATATGGTTCATTTATCCCATTTTACAGTCCAGGCGAGTAGGCCCTGATTCTGCCACCAAGCCTTTTCCCGCCTTCTGCCTCTGAAAGCTCCAGTCTGAGCCTGCATCTGTGACCATGAACTTTGTCTTACTCCCTGCGCGGCTAACAGTGCCTGATCCAGCCCGTAGCCTGCCAGAAAACTGTATTTCACCTTCAAGATTATCTCCTCCGCCCCTCATCCGATGCATTCCTGTCTAGCAGTTTAGGTAAACATTCCTCCAGCTACTGTGCAAAAGGGCCAGGCCTTGCTGTCCTCATGCAAGTAATTCATAAACCCTGTTACCATGGAATATTCCTACCCCCTCGCATCTAGTGTAGACACTTAGACGCTTGTACACGCACTAACAGTCAGTATAGTCAGTATAGAATAAGATTCTATCCTAAGAGACCTCTCTTTTTGGATAACACATTTCTTTAAACATAGGATATTAGATATGATTTGGGATTAGGTTGACATAACCCCAGACTTTTGTCTCCACATGTAGAGCTAAATGTCAAGCCCCTTTCTCCTTCTAGTTGCACGTCAAATCACACGTCATGCTGCTGCGCGCGCATCTCTGCCAAATATTTTTGCTGACATTGCGAAATTCTTTCATGGAACCACCCATTTGTGACACCATACCTAATGACGTTCTTTAGTTACGCCTAGTTACATCCATTTTAGTTACGCATGTATGCCTTTATCTCTGTTATCAACTGTTACGCCTCCTGCATCTGTTTCACTGTAATGCCTCTTCTATAAAAATGATTATCTGTCAATAATGTAGGTTCCCTTCCTTCCTGAACTTTCGTGGTGATGGAATAGAAGGCCCATAATTCGAATTGTGTTCCTTTGTATAGGAATAAAGCCCGTTCCGAATCTCTAAATACCACGGATTCTGCCTCTTATTTTACTGAGCTATTCTTATTAATTTTCCGCATCAAATTAAGTACCGGTAATTAAATTATTTACCACATATATGGCGCCCGAATAGGGACACTTTCTCATCTCACGCGCCGGAGGTGCGTTGCAGGCCCGGTCTCCTGCCACAGCTGGACGGACAACAACGCGTACCCACAGGATTTCCTGTATCTCCCTCCTGCCGAGCGGGGGTAACTGAGGCTGCGATCAACACCCAGACGAGGCGGTGAGAAGTGCGAAGTATCCCGACCAGAGCCTAGCTGAGAGAGCAAGATCCGAGGTATACAGAGGCCCACCAGGTTCCGAAGTTCCGAAGTTTCGAGTCGAGTCCAGTCCGGTCCAAGTCCAGTTCAGTTCAGTTCCGAGGCCTTCCGTTCCGAGCTACCCGGTGAGTACCATTGCCGGGGAGGCGTTCTGACGTGCACATAGGTTGTGCCGGTCAAGACGGGTTTGGGTACACAAATCCGGTCTGCACTGTTTCAGCAGTGTATCTGTACTGTTTAGCAGTATATCTAGTATGTCTAGTATATAATTCAGAATTACCTAGTTAGTGCCGAGTATTATGCTTAGTGACTAGTTCCCTAAATGGCCATCATTGTTGTTCATTATTATGTTAAATGTTAGATGTTTTAAATACGTTCTGCATATTGTGGTGTGAATGACTGTTCATTATTGTGTTTTGTTGTATTAAACGTGTTCAAAATTAGGTATCAGATCAGTTCTCAATATGCCGCTCTTTTCAAAATTAAGACAGATCAAAACTAGAAAAGGGGTACTCGAAGAAGCTGTTCCCATTCCTCCTAGGGACACTCCAGGGTACTTCATGTATCATAAACATGGCCTAGACGCCATATTATTTCTTGATTTATGGGTAGACTACACCAAGGAACTACCAGAAAGTCAGAGGTGGCCCGCAGCTGGGACCTGGGATGCAGATTGCATCATGAAAGTAGAGGAAGAATTATGGAAAAAGAAAGCTAGACAATCACAGAAAGATGCCATTGAATTATGGCGTAAAGAATCATATAGACGTACAGAAAAAGCACTCAGACAGGAAGAGAAAAGTAAGGAGAATTCAAATAAAGTCCGAGAAAATCTATTACTTGAGGAAGGTACTCGAGTAAACTCAGAACAAGTAGACAGACAAAGAAATGCCCTTATGAATGGTATGTATCCTCTTCTGGCCGAAGGGTTACCTAAGGCTACTCTGGAGATACCCAAAGACTTGCCACCTCCATTGTTTCCGATAAAAGCACATCCCAAAGGGCATCCCAGAACCGCAGAAGATGTTTTCCTTTCCTCTTATTTAGACGACGCAGCTCCCGAGTATGCTAATACTGCACCACATAGACCGCCTGCCGAGGGGGTTCAACGCCAAGACCCTCCGTCTGTACCTCCGCAACAACAAACTCCGACACAAGTTCCGGCAAGCACATCTGTTTCTACAGCTGTACCCACACCTATGGTTGCTATATCACGTTCAACGAATCCTTTCCCATCCAGCACCCCAGGCGGTGCTACAGGAGGTACAACAAACATTTTTTCCACGCCACCCAGAGTAAATAAACTTTCCTTTCAAGAATTAGCCCACCAACGTACGCCCAAACTAGTAACTCCCGACATGCTTAAGGAACTTCTAGTAGATTGTAGATATGACCCTGTGCCCGGCAAAGAGGACGAAATGCTGCTGGCATCATTACGTATCCGACGAGCTGCAATATATTTAGGGAGGCTACCAGGAATGACTACACATTTAGAAAATATATATCACTTTGTCCAGTCAGGGCGAGATTCTGAAAGTATTAATAGAGCCATGGAGTACCAGAAAGTGGAGATACAGGGGGAACTGTTACGTTTCCTCATAAATTGTGTGATCAGAAATCAAGACCGACCAGGGGTAAATCCGGAAGAAATGCGAATTCTTACCACATGGAGTCGGAATATATCAGAGGGGAGACATGATAAACTACTAAGTATAGTAGCTATGTGCCGAAAGATCCGCAAAGAAGTAGAACGAATACACGAAGAGAGATTAGCGGTAGACCAGCCTGAACAAAACGAGGAGGAGGAAGAATTGGAACTGCCCACAGGACAGTTAGAAACCATGGCCTATGTAGGTAGAGGAAGATCTTGTAATAATACTAGATGCTTTACTGATCCGATACGTCCGATACGTCCAGTTAATAACAGAGATTTCCAAACCCCTATAATAAATATAAGGTCCCCCGAACATTCGTTCCAAGCCGCTGACAAATTACTTCGAGAACGAAGGGGTTATCATATACTAGATTCTATGGACGAACAAGAATTAGCCAGGTCAGCCGTTCACTGGGTTGACAGTCCCGGAAAATATAGTGATGATATACTAGCGCACACGTTTTTGAACCTCACCCCAGATGAACAGCGTTTAGCTGGTATCTACATGATTCAACAACTCCTTATATTATATAAAAGCCAACACTCCGATCCTGGTCCCTTACCTGATATATTGACTGAATTACTCACGAATAAATGGAGAGGTTCAGGTACTGAGTTAATTAGAGAAATACTAGAATCCAGAAAGCAGTACATTCTTTTTGTATGCCCCGAACATGTCTCACTGCCCATCAAGGAAAGAACGACGTATTATATGGATAGACAGAATCCCTTACGCGAAGTCCACCCGATAAAAGGTGATGACAATCAGTTTAAACGTGTGTTTGTATACACACCCATATCTAAAATGGAACTATTAGAAATGAAGAAAGTGGTACCCAGTCATGACAAAGACCCAGCGGGTTTCCACCGTGAAATTAAAGACATGTTGCTCATGGGAGAGTATACCTATCCCGACATTATGAAAATATTAAAGGTATTAATGCCTGCGGGCATTTACGAAAAACTCAAAGAAAAGGATTGGGAGGTGGGAGTCCAAAAGATAGATTGGACAGCATTAGAAAACGAAGAAACAGCTCGAGGTCCAGGTTTAGGGCTTGGGGTAAAGACCAAAATACTACCAGGTTTATTAGTACAGGTACTGCCACGTTTATTAACTACGAAAAAGGAAGACTGGGGTGCAATCTCAGCCTGTAAACAAAAGCAAGATGAAGACACTAGTGATTTCTATGCCCGATTCGAAAAATGTTTTGGTATAAATAGTGGAATAAAAGCAAGTAGCGAATCGTATCCACATCTGTTTGTGACAAAATTAGTTGAAAATTCCTTGCCCCAAGTTAAGAATAGAGTATTGAAATTCGAGAGTACCTGGCAAGGTAACTCCCCGTCACAAATGTTACAAATGCTACAGTACCATCACAATAGAATTAGAGAGGAACAAGAACATGAACAAAGACGCATGAAAGACACGAAAATGAAAATGCTAGTTTCCCAGACAGTTCCAGCTGACGGTCATAAAAAGGGTATGACACAGTCCAGTGATTCAGCAGGGTCTGTAAAAGGGACATGCAACTATTGTAAACAGTCAGGTCATTATATACACGATTGTCCAGTCTTAAAACATAATATCGCCATAGGTATTACAAAAGAAAGACCACGGCCACTTAGACAGGATCAGAACCAACAAGGAGCCCCGCAGCATGCACAGTCCATGCCAGCTCCACAACAGTCTATGCCAGCTCCACCACCGCAGCCTATTGCTGCCACACCAACAACGACACGACAGATGTACCAGACCGCACAGTATGACTACCCTGATTATCAACGATACTCATGAAACAGCCTAGAGAGGGAAGTTGGTTTACCCCTTATCGAGGTCCCTGTAGATCAAGAAGGACCTTATGTACACAGTGAACTATTAGGCCAAGATAGAAAATTTTTACTTGATACAGGGGCAAGCCGAACAACCATAAAACGTAGTGAAGTTCCAGGGGCACCCCTCTCAGGCTCACAGAATATTTCCCTTGGTTTTTCAGGAAAACCCATCATTAACGAAGTATCACAGCCTCTTCCACTTACGATTGGTCCCTTGACACGAACTACAGATTTATTGCTTACTAAATCATGTCCAGAAAACCTGTTAGGTATAAAAACACTGAAAGCTCTAGGAGCTATAATATGTTGTTCTCCGGAAGGAGTAAGATTGTTTTTACGTGATTTCAAAGGGCACTATGTGTCCCGAGACATGGATCACCGACTGCAGACTTTACCCACACATTTATGGGCACAAGGCCCTACAGATGTTGGTTGCATGAACATTACACCATATCGAGTCACACTAAAGACAGGAGTGGTACTACCACGAATGCGACAATACAAGCTACCCCCAGATGCTGTAGTGGCTTTACTGCAAATCGTTGACGAGCTTATTACCCAAGGAGTGGTTGTGGAAACCGACTCCAATGTATGTAATTCCCCGATAATTCCGATTCTTAAACGAACTGATCCAAAAGCCCCGCCAGTATATCGATTGGTTATTGATCTGCGCGAATTAAATAAATGTATTGTACCACAATACCCCGTAGTCCCAGACATTTCTTCATTACTGACAGCCATTGATTCCGAAGCAACATTCTTTACTGTAATTGATCTCAAGAATGCCTTTTTCAGCGTCCCAATAGATCCGGAAAGCCAATACTTGTTCGGATTTAGTTTAAATGGACGAAGCTTTAAATTCACACGCGCACCTCAAGGATTCACAGAAAGCCCCAGCATCTATAGCCAAGCACTGAAACGAGAACTTGACAGTATCCACATGCCAGTCAACACTGCCCTGCTTCAATATGTCGATGATCTGCTGATCACCGCTAGAAACGAACTTGAATGTGAAAAAGCCTCACTGACGGTTTTACAATTTTTGGCCGAAAAGGGGCACAAGGTGTCCCCTTCTAAGCTGCAATTCTGTGTCCAGCGAGTTGTTTACCTTGGGCACTCGCTGTCCAAGGAGGGAAGGCAGCTTACATCCGACCGCATCCAGTTAATCGCTAACATGCCACCACCCAAGACACAAAAGGAGGTACGGGCTTTTATAGGCCTCACTTCATATTGTAGGCAGTGGATTCCCCAGTATGCATTTCTAGCAAAACCACTCATTCAGTTGACAACACAGGAGGCGGCCACATCGACTGTCCTCCCTTGGACTCAAGAACATACACAAGCTTTTGAAAGCCTAAAGAAAGCTTTATGTCAAGCACCTGTTTTAGCAACACCATGTTACAATAAACATTTTACGCTCTTCGTTACAGAACGCGAAGGTACTGCCTTGTCAGTACTCACTCAGGAACAAGCAGGATCACACAAACCATGTGCTTATTTCTCTAGTACATTAGATCCAGTAGCTCAGGCACTTCCAGCGTGCCTGAAATCAGTGGCAGCAACAGCTTTAGCAATCAGACAAAGCGATGCCATAGTGTTAGGACACCAACTGACAGTACAAGTACCACACGCAGTAGAAGTTCTCTTGAACCGCACACAGACACAACACTTGACTATAGCGAGACTCACCGGTTACGAACTGACATTGTTTCAGCCACATATAGAAATCAGACGTTGTAATACGTTAAATCCTGCCACACTGTTACCAGTGAGCGGAACAGACCCATTGGCACATGATTGTGTTGAAGTTATTACTATCACGACGAAACCCAGACAAGACTTGACAGACATCCCTTTATCAGATCCGGACTTGACATTGTATTTAGATGGGTCATGTATGAGAACAAGTACAGGAGAGCTAGTGGCCGCTTACGCAGTCACAACAGACACTGAAGTCATTGAAACAAATTGTATTAACACTTTGTCAGCTCAAGCAGCAGAGCTCACCGCTCTGACACAAGCCTGTATTCAAGCCACAAATAAGAAAGTCAACATATACACTGATTCACGTTATGCATTCGGAGTTGTACATGACTTCGGCGTGCTGTGGCGAGAGAGAGGTTATTTAACTTCTCACGGTGCCCACATTCAGCACGGACCCCTCATTCATGCCTTATTAGATGCAATACATCTACCTACTGCAATATCAATTATGAAATGTAAAGCTCATACGAAAGTTACTGATATCATTTCCCAAGGCAATGATCTAGCTGACAGAACAGCTAAACAGACTACTCAAACTCACATGTCTGACATGACAAAGACAATAGTTCTGACACCAACACATTGCATGACAGTTAAGGATCCCGCCCTTGATGTAATTGACATACAGACACACGCTACACCAGAAGAAATAAAGAAATGGACTGAATTAGGAGGGATCCAAACAGATCAGGGATGGATGACGAAGGAAAAATCTATATGGTTTCTTCCCGACTCAATGGTCCAAGTCATCATTAACACTATACATAGTCCAGCGCACCTAGGAGAAAAAGCTATGCTAGACAGCATTCAACACATTTGGTTCAATAAACATTTACGAGCCGCAGCTAAACAAAAAGTTCGTACCTGTATGATATGTTGTCAGTTTAATCCAGGTAAAAGCATCCCCGTAGAACAGGGTGGATTTCAACCTCCTAATCATGCTTTTGAAGTCCTCCAGATGGATTATATCCAGATGGAACGATGTCGAGGATTCAAATATGTTCTCGTAGTTGTCTGTGCTCTTTCCCGTTGGACAGAAGCCTACCCGGTCTCAGATTACACTGCCCCGACTACTGCCAAACAGTTAGTTCGAGAATTCTTCCCACGGTACGGTTTACCACGTGTCGTCTATTCAGATAACGGCCAGCCGTTCTCATCCGAACTAATGAAACACGTTTCACTTTTGTTAGGCTATCAATGGAGATTTCACTGTGTCCGACATCCCGAGGCAGCAGGTCTCGTGGAACGACATAATCAAACTCTGAAAATTAGATTGTCCAAAATATGTAGAGAAAAAGGAGTTGATTGGATAGTAGCCTTACCAGTTGCGCTCTTTTACATGAGAATGGTAGCACATTCTCGAACAGGGCTATCCCCGTATGAGGTGATCTTCGGTAGACCACCAAATATGTGGGGGACGCCTATACCTCGTAAAATAACTGACGTTGACTGTAATATGCTGACAGATTACCTGGCTTCCTTGATGTCTGCACTACAATCTTGTCGTTCACAGGTATCCACAGCTTTTCCCGACAATACTGAGGTGAAGCCCCATGACGTGGTTCCTGGGGACTTGGTGCTGGTCAGGAACTTTGACCGGAAGACCCTACTGGATCCTAGGTGGAAGTCACCGAAGTTAGTTTTACTTACCACCAGGACAGCCGTGAAAATCGAGGGAAGAAAAGGATGGTTGCACTCGAGTCATATCAAGAAATTTTATGGACTACCATCCAATATAGAGACTAAACCCTGTATTTCCTCAAAGACAGACTCAAAGCTCCCTTTGGTTGAGCAATCGAACTCAGAACTATATAGACTAAAATTGAGGTCCAGTCAGTCAGACAATTTGATTGTTTAAGTCCTCTCCAAGGTGAATCGGTCGAATTTGTCTCTGACATGTATCCTCTGGACCGGAATAGAGAAAGAAATAATCAAATGCTGCTCAAGAAGCAAGCGTATTGTAAATCATTTCGTAGTCATTGTACAGTAACATTATTAATTTTGTTTTTTCTAAGTCTTTTGATCATCATTGTCAGCATCCTATTGCACATGTATTACCCTATTCCTAAGCATGCTTATAATATAACTGCAGAACATTCTTTTAGTGAATTTCCTCTGCATGAGTTGTCATATAGATTTGCGCTGCGCAACAACACTTTTATTAGTATGTTACATCAATCCCATCAGACTAGCAATGCTACAAATTGTTGGATATGTGGCCGACTCCCTCCCTATCAGAACTATAAGGGAGTTTTGCCCCTCTTTCCCTATCCGTTCACACACAATGGCTCCTGTGGAGCATGGTTTAGTTTGATCAATTCCCTAGATTCAAATTCCGCAGTTTATCAAGACAACTGGGTATGGGGAAACCTGAACTTAGTTTTGCTTAAAGTCTGCTACCCTAACAAGGAGGGACTTCCCAAAAGAACAGGAACTGATCTAGAAAATGAAGTATACGGATTAGGTAATTTTACACTTAACCTCATGATCCTGAACGTTGAATCTGAAGCTACACCAATCTTGTCCGCCATGTCCGTATTCCCAGTAAAAGGGGAACTATGTATAAGAAAGAATGGCTCCATACACATGGGCCATAGTAAATGCACCACTGTGATAAAATTCAGTGATCAAGGCAAGTCTACATTTAGAGCTTCTCGTCATTCCTACTTTATATGTGGCCAGACCGCATATATACGCCTACCTCTAGATTGGGATGGTACCTGTTACATAGCATTCCTCCTACCACCTGTTTTCCTAGCTCCTCCTGATTATCATAGAAATACTCATTTAGTACACAATAGACAGCAGAGAGATCTCCCAATCGTCGATTACACTGAAACAGCATGGGAAAAATACACAGATTTCAAGAAAGGTTTCTTTCCCTATATAGGTACAGTCACTAATAGTAAATTGATACGTAGATTAACCAGAACCCTTGAAGCAGTAGTGAACGAAACTATTTCCGCCTTAGGCAATTTAACAGAAGAACAGTCTGCTATGCGGATTGTTGTGCTTCAAAATCGTCTTGTCCTTGACGTCATCCTGGCCGATAGGGGCGGAGCTTGTAGGGTCATCGGATCAAGTTGTTGCATTTTCATACCAGACAATTCGCCGTCAGTATATAAAGCCATAACCCGCCTTCATAAGATTGTAAGCCAGATACACCAGAGTCCAGACACCTGGACTTGGTCCGGTTGGTTCTGGGGCGTGTTGTCAGCCTGGGGATGGAGAATGCTCTCCTTCCTAGGTATTGGCTTTCTCATCCTATTCAGTTGCTGCTTATGTCTACAATGTGGGCCAGCGATTTGTGGTCTGTGTGCCACCTCGTGTATCCCACATCCAAGTTTTCGTTCGAGATCCCGGAAGAAGAAAGAAGAACAAATGATGTTATATGAACAGATCGATGGATTGATGAAGATTGATATCTCCTAAGGGCCAGTAGGGGACAAGGAGGGAATGTGGAAATATGGATTTTTATGGTCGGTTATGTCCCCTATCTTGGACCCCAACGGTTTCATGTATAAGTCACAAGTACATGTATGTTCCCTCCAGTTCCAGTTATGAAGACGCAAATACATGTGCGTCCACCGTCAACATGTCCTCTTTCAGATCCGCCATGAATGGGCCGGATATTCTATTCCTAAGTATGAAAGGCCACCGGCTTTATATGGTTCATTTATCCCATTTTACAGTCCAGGCGAGTAGGCCCTGATTCTGCCACCAAGCCTTTTCCCGCCTTCTGCCTCTGAAAGCTCCAGTCTGAGCCTGCATCTGTGACCATGAACTTTGTCTTACTCCCTGCGCGGCTAACGGTGCCTGATCCAGCCCGTAGCCTGCCAGAAAACTGTATTTCACCTTCAAGATTATCTCCTCCGCCCCTCATCCGATGCATTCCTGTCTAGCAGTTTAGGTAAACATTCCTCCAGCTACTGTGCAAAAGGGCCAGGCCTCGCTGTCCTCATGCAAGTAATTCATAAACCCTGTTACCATGGAATATTCCTACCCCCTCGCATCTAGTGTAGACACTTAGACGCTTGTACACGCACTAACAGTCAGTATAGTCAGTATAGAATAAGATTCTATCCTAAGAGACCTCTCTTTTTGGATAACACAGTTCTTTAAACATAGGATATTAGATATGATTTGGGATTAGGTTGACATAACCCCAGACTTTTGTCTCCACATGTAGAGCTAAATGTCAAGCCCCTTTCTCCTTCTAGTTGCACGTCAAATCACACGTCATGCTGCTGCGCGCGCATCTCTGCCAAATATTTTTGCTGACATTGCGAAATTCTTTCATGGAACCACCCATTTGTGACATCATACCTAATGACGTTCTTTAGTTACGCCTAGTTACACCCATTTTAGTTACGCATGTATGCCTTTATCTCTGTTATCAACTGTTACGCCTCCTGCATCTGTTTCACTGTAATGCCTCTTCTATAAAAATGATTACCTGTCAATAATGTAGGTTCCCTTCCTTCCTGAACTTTCGTGGTGATGGAATAGAAGGCCCATAATTCGAATTGTGTTCCTTTGTATAGGAATAAAGCCCGTTCCGAATCTCTAAATACCACGGATTCTGCCTCTTATTTTACTGAGCTATTCTTATTAATTTTCCGCATCAAATTAAGTACCGGTAATTAAATTATTTACCACAGCACTGTAATCAGTCCAATTACTAGTGATGTACTTATGAGTGGCCTAGCCACTAACACAAGTACACCTACAATATTTTCTGCACAATGCATGCAGACCTCTAACCAGATAAATACTATTGGAACACTCTTCTAAATACTAAGGTACTACCCATACAACCTATTATTCCTCCTGTCACTCCCATGCACTTCCTCAGTCACCCATCCAGCATTATCTACTTATCCTATCACTCTACCAATACCTAAGCACTTATAAATTGACCAGGCACTCTCTCTGCAGCACTGTAATCAGTCCAATTACTAGTGATGTACTTAAGGAGTGGCCTAACCACTAACACAAGTATACCTACAATATTCTAGTCACTCCAATGCACTTCCTCATTCACCCATCCGCAGTTTCCTATTCACCTCCAGTCTAATATCCTCCTCATACATTAGAAATACTCTTGTGCAATCATGCAGGCACTAGTGATGCATTCATATAATCACCATTCACTACTAATTCTTTCTGTCACTTAATCATACTCTACAGATACACTCAAGCGAACTTTCAAACATTATCAGGCAATTATTTTTCTTTTTTTAACCAGATAAGGTAGTTTGAGAAGAACTTGTTTTTCTTCCTTTTTTTGTGTTTTTTAAACAATTTTTAATTTTTGGGGTGTTTTTTTAAAAACTGAACAAAAAAAGGAACACAGTAAACAGTCAACTTTTGGAATTAATTATCATGCCAACAAGAAAAAAAAAAAATGAACACTGGTGATTTCTCTGGGCAGCACAAACTGCATCCACAGACTGCTCTTCATAACAGATGACCTTCATGCACTTAATGCAGTGCTGCTCTAGGAAAGCGAATTCAGGTCTAATATTCAAAGGAAAAATGCAAAAACAACAATTGATGGACAGAATGCAGAACAATGTCATACATTCACCCCAGTACAGAGATCTGGGCCTAAATCCATCGTTTTTTTGCTCACCATGCCGTTCCAGTTTGAACCCCGCCATATGCAAATCAGTCTTGACCCTGTGCCTCATGGGAACAGTCCAGCCCGAACTGCCAAGCCAGGTCCTCACTGGACTGGAAACAAGCATCCTAGGACCGGTTTCGGGGTTTCACCCCTCTTCAGCCAGGATAGCTTGATTCCAGTGGCATGGAGAGCAAGGGACCCACGTCTGGGCATACCCTTCCCACTCGGGGTGACAAATGCAAAAACAACAATTGATGGACAGAATGCAGAACAATGTCATACATTCACCCCAGTACAGAGATCTGGGCCTAAATCCATCGTTTTTTTGCTCACCATGCCGTTCCAGTTTAAACCCCGCCATATGCAAATCAGTCTTGACCCTGTGCCTCATGGGAACAGTCCAGCCCGAACTGCCAAGCCAGGTCCTCACTGGACTGGAAACAAGCATCCTAAGACCGGTTTCGGGGTTTCACCCCTCTTCAGCCAGGATAGCTTGATTCCAGTGGCATGGAGAGCAAGGGACCCACGTCTGGGCATACCCGTGCTCACTACGCCACTGGAGTCAAGCTATCCTGGCTGATGATGGCTGATAGCCAGAAACCGGTCCTAGGATGCTTGATTCCGGTCCAGGGAAGACATGGCTTGGCAGTTCAGGCTGGACTGTTCCCATGAGGCACAGGGTCAAGACTGATTTGCATATGGCCATGTCTGAACTGGGGTGGCGTAGTGGGCAAAAGAACGATGGATTTAACCCAGATCTCTTGACTGGGGGAGAATGTCTGCATTGTCAGCATTCCGTCCATCACTTGTTTGTTGTAACGCTTTTCGCCCTAAATGGGATGGGTATTCCCAGACGTGGGACCCGTGCTCACTACGCCACTGGAGTCAAGCTATCCTGGCTGATGACGGCTGATAGCCAGAAACCGGTCCTAGGATGCTTGATTCCGGTCCAGGGAAGACATGGCTTGGCAGTTCGGGCTGGACTGTTCCCATGAGGCACAGGGTCAAGACTGATTTGCATATGGCCATGTCTGAACTGGGGTGGCGTAGTGGGCAAAAGAATGATGGATTTAACCCAGATCTCTTGACTGGGGGAGAATGTCTGCATTGTCAGCATTCCGTCCATCACTTGTTTGTTGTAACGCTTTTCGCCCTAAATGGGATGGGTATTCCCAGACGTGGGACCCGTGCTCACTACGCCACTGGAGTCAAGCTATCCTGGCTGATGACGGCTGATAGCCAGAAACCGGTCCTAGGATGCTTGATTCCGGTCCAGGGAAGACATGGCTTGGCAGTTCGGGCTGGAGTGTTCCCATGAGGCACAGGGTCAAGACTGATTTGCATATGGCCATGTCTGAACTGGGGTGGCATAGTGGGCAAAAGAACGATGGATTTAACCCAGATCTCTTGACTGGGGGAGAATGTCTGCATTGTCAGCATTCCGTCCATCACTTGTTTGTTGTAACGATAATATTCAAAGGAGCCAGGGATGACGATGCTCCTGAAGTTCTTGCAACACCTGGTGCATTATTTTCTCCTGCTCGTCTCATTTCTTCCCGAGCAAGATTGTGGCGAATGAACAGTACGTAGATGTTTGTACATACTAGCTGTACCGCATGAGTATTTCTTATTGCTGCCTCTTGACAGCACCCTGTCACACAGCTTGCACATCACCTTTGTTGCATTTACTTTTTTCTCTCCATTAGGAAAAGTAAAAAACTTCCATACAGCTGACTCCCGTCTTTTCTTGGGTGGTGCCTACTCCAACACTTCTTCATCTGAAGAAAGGTGAACTTCCTGTGACATCAGTGATGTCATTTGAGATGTCATCAGTGATGTCACTGACCATGTCATGAGGGATGTAATATGTGACATCATCAGCAGTGCATTGCGGGGGCGCGAGTTATAGTTAGCTGAACTAACTATAACGGGGAATTTCTGTGGTTTTGTAACTATAACGCCCCTGAAACCTATGGTTTTTTCAGTGAATATATATATATATATGTATATTACCTTCGCAATGTAGCAGATGCTACAGTGTGCACACTCCTCCCGTACAATAAGAGGCCAATTCCAAAGGGTGCATGGGGTGATTTTTTCAATATAGCAAAAAGCCGAAAACACAGTGACATCAAAAGCGAACTGATTAGGCTGGCACAGAAGCATGATATGTGCTGGCCATTTTACAATGGTAAACTTGTATACCAGATACGTTGAAGTATATATGCACGTACGTAAAGTAAATTGATAACCATTCAGAAAACGATTGGAAAAAACTCATATTGCTCAAGTTGCTCTAATAAGTCATTGTTCCCTTCATAATAGTCATCATGATAACTTTATACAAGATCTAGAACTAATCGCATCAATAAGGTCAAGAAATAGTTAACATTTTCATGGTGTCTACACAGTCTCAATTGCACGTAAAAAAGAAATATATATACATATATATATATATATATATATATGTATATATATATATTCACTGAAAAAAACATAGGTTTCACACACGTTATAGTTAGGAATTAGCATTTAAAAAACCTTGCAAATTCACTGAAAAAAACATAGGTTTCACACATGTTATAGTTAGCTGGACATTTCGCTCTTAAAAAACCAATGAAATTCCCCCGTTATAGTTAGTTCAGCTAACTATAACTCGCGCGCCCGCATTCCACTGCTGATGATGTCACATATTACATCACTCATGACATGGTCAGTGACATCACTCATGACATCACTGATGACATCTCAAATGACATCACTGATGACATCACTGATGACATCATCCCTTGAGTATGTGTTTCTGAACAATTTTAATATGTTTAATATATATAGGGAAAGGCCTGTTGAAGAATGAGTGGGTGTACAAGTGTGTAAATGGATGATTTTCTGTGGTGCGTAACTGAGTCTATAAGTGAGTCATTAAATGTATCTTACTGCAGGCTAGTGACTAAACTGTGTAAATGTTTGTATGTGTCTGTATGTTGGTGTATAAGCGGCTACATGGTTTTGTGAATAGCTATATGAGTGTCTATATGAGTTATTGATTGCTTGTCTCAGTATCAGTATGGGTTCCTGAGTGTTTGTGTGAGTAGGGTGTGTGTGACTCTATGCATAGATGTGTGAGTGGGTGATTCTATGGGTGCATGGTTTTAAGAGTGCATCTGTGATGGACAGTATGGTTGAGTGAGTGTATGTATGGGTGTGTTAGGGATTGAATCTATATCTCAGTGGTACATTTGTGAGTCACTACATATGTGAAAGGCAGTATATATGCGTGTAAGAGTATATAAGTGGGTTGATGTGAGAGTGTGTGATTGTGAGAGTGACTGTATGGATGAGTGTGTGCTTGTATCAATGATTCTATAAGAGCGTAAGAATGTGGTACTATTTTTATGAGTAAGTGAACTTGAGTGTGTATAACCGCATAGGTGAGTAAATGGGAGTGTGATTATTTGCTTGACAGAGTAGGTGTGAGAGTACCTCTATGGATGATTGGTAGTGTGTGAGTATCTATATAGGTGTATAAATGCATATGATAGTTTTGTATGGAGTGACTATAAGTATGAGTGACTGTACAGGTGAATGAGTGGAGGTGTATGTAGACCTAAGAGTTAATAAGTGGGTATGTAGTTATTGGTATTGTAGTATGTATGGTTTTGAGCATGGAACTCTTAAATTTTGAGTCGGTGTATCAAAGGTTATATTAGGGTGTGAGAAGATGTGGTAATTTATCACATGGATGACGTCATCAGTGAAGTCATCAGTGATGTCATTTGAGATGTCATCAGTGATGTCATTATTGATGTCACTGACCATGTCATGAGTGATGTAATATGTGACGTCATCAGCAGTGGATTGCGGGCGCGCGAGTTATAGTTAGCTGAACTAACTATAATGGGGGAATTTCATTGGTTTTTTACGAGCAAAATGTCCAGCTAACTATAACATGTGTGAAACCTATGGTTTTTTCAGTGAATTTGCGAGGTTTATTAAATGCTAATTCCTAACTATAACGTGTGTGAAACCTATGGTTTTTTCAGTGAATTTGCAAGGTTTTTTAAATGCTAATTTATCATTCTTTTATTATATTTTTTATGTATTTATTTTACAATATGCTACCTATGTATATAATTATAGATTTACTGTATCCTACAATATGGAATGGCTCAGCTTTTTTTTTTAAATTTTAGATGTAGTTGAACAGCATAGTTAATATCTATTATAAATCTCTAAACATTTTTTTTTTTAAAGGGTTTTTACCGTGCGCGCACCGTTCGCGTACCGACGCGTTCGGTACGGTACATGTACGGTGCGCGCACGTGGCTTGCATGCGTACGTGCTCCGTGTGCGCATGCGTACATGATTTACGTGCGCATGCGTACTTCGTTCATCATGCGTACGCGCGTGCTCCGTATGCGCATGCGCGCGTGTTCTTTTTGCGCATGCGCGCGTTCTCCGTACGCGCGTGCTCCGTATGCGCATGCACGCGATCTCCGAATGCGCATGCACGCGTGCGCCATACGCGCGTGCTCCATACGCACATGCACGCGTCTTACGTACGCGCATGCGTACTTGTACCGTGCGCGCACCGTAAGCGTACGGTGCGCGCACAGTAAGTCATGTGATCAAGAAACAACACTTTTCATTGGTTTATAGTAGTTTCAGTTCCAGAAACTTCCAACACCACACCCACTCCCCTCATTATGTCTTCTGATTCCCTGGGAGAAGGAGCTGAACTGTTTTTGTGATACAATGGCAGAGCAGCAGTCATCTTCTGAGAGTGAGCAGGAGACTCTTGTGAGACAGAGGAAACAGAAAGATTCTTTTATCTGGCAATATTTCACATTTCCAGAGGGGCAAAAGAAGGTGAATGCTCCCAAAGTCACCTGCACTCTTTGTGGTCGTGTCTTATCAAGAGGAGATCCTAAAAAGAAGTACTCTTTTAGTATCTTCACTATGATCAGGCACGTTAGGCATGTACATCCTGTGGCTTATGCTCGAGCATCTAGAGAAAACCCTCCTGCAGCTCAGCCGAGCACATCCGCAGCAGCTCAGCCGAGTACATCATCGGCAGCTCAGCCGAGCACTTTATCTGCGATGGCAGCTTCACCTTCTTCAGCTCCTCTGGACATACACCCTCTGTTTGAGAGGGTGCATATAAGGTGCAATACGTGTAATGCTCTTCTTGCTTTGTCGGAGACCAGCATTCCCCTAATAGAGATCATGATACAGCAGCACACGTGCGACACCCTATAATTTTTGCCATTCTTTCCTTCCTCTGTCCCTCAATTAACACAACGGCTCTTTTTAGAGCCACCTAACATCTAAACACTTTTTTTTTTTTATCATTTTTTGTTAATTTTTTTTCCCCGACGTGCACGTACCGTGCGTGCACGGTACGCGCACCCCTCGATTTTTTAAATAAAATAAAGTGTTTTTCACCCTTCATGGTCCTTCAGTGACCTCCTGTCAAAAGGTAGGGGGTCAGGAACTCTGTACCTTGCTCCCTTTTCACATTCTCCACTTTTTTATTTAAATGGAAACACACATTTCTTTATTTTGCATATTTTAACCCTTTCTAAATGATTTCTACCCCCAACATGACTTTTGCCTGCTAGTATAGCATTAGATCATGTAACACTTGTGTGTGCAGAGACAGCAGAAGTTCATCACATAATGTTTGTAATCCAAAGAGCAAGAGTACATTTCACAGATGAAGGGAACAGAGTCTTCTTTTTGATCTTTAGACTCTGCATCGATACTTACTTATAGGTACCAAAAAACACTCAATTAACACAATGGCTCTTGTTAGAGCCAACCAACATCCGAACACTTTAACTTTTTTTTTGTCGCATCGCTATGCTTCCCCTGCGCAGGCGTACAAACTGCAGCCATGCGCCGGCGCAGGCTCCCTTGCACCATGGTACAAGGATGCCTGCGTGATGGGGAGATTGTTCTTGTGCAGGAAGGGACACCTGCGCAAGGTTCTCCTCGTTGTGCCTCGCAACACCACCTCTAGGGTAGCGTAGCATTCACACGCATCTCCAGAGTTACGATTTCTCGTAAACCAGGAGATGTGTCTAGTTCTTTGTGTGTTGCATGGGAACACCCACAACAACACCCATGGAACGCCCCTTCAACACACAGTGCTGCGTGTGAAGTGGCTGTATTTATGTGGAGAGGAAAAGTCACGCAGGGTGGCTTTTCCTCTCCTTGTAAATATGAAGGAGCTCCCTGCGCCACGAGTACGTTATGAAAAGTGACATAGTGGTGGCGCAGAGGTCTTGTTAAGAAAATTAAGGGTAAGACAGAAAAAGGGAGAGAGACAGAAACAGAGACAGAGAGCAAGGAACTGAGAAGGAGTAAGGCAGTTAGAATGACTGAGACACATGGAGACAGGGAGAGATACATGGTTGAAAAAGTAGTGATGGAGGCAGTAAACCTAGGGAAGTAGTATAGAAGGAGTAAGGGAGTTACGAAAGAGCAGTAAAGGAAGACAGAGAGAAGGGGAATGAGAAAAGCACAGTGAGGAGAACTGAAGAAAAGGGAGCATGAAAGTGAAGGGGTGAGAAATACAGATATTTCAAACTTACCTGACCAACAAAATAACTTAATTATAAATAAATGGGTTTTTTTAATTGCTAGAAAAAAGGATTACATTTCCTACATTTTCTTTCTCGATCTGAAAAAAAAGAAAAAAGTATTAATATTTAAGAATACATTTTAGAATACAGTACACATATTTTCATATTTAACAAAGTAATTTTTTGCCCTTTTTTTTGCTGTTTTCAGAATATATTGAATTTCACTGCAAATTGTGAAATCAATTGCATTCATCACTTAACAGCGGGCAAAAAAATTAACAATCTGAAAGATTGTTTAAAAAAAGCCCTGAATCTCTTCTCAGTAAAACATAACTTGATAGAAATGTGACATATATATGAAAAATATCATCTAAGAACAATAACTATTTGCACTAAATAATGTCTGTAAATCTTGTTGCTTAAGCTCATACACCAAAATAATATCTGTCAAAGATGTCCACAATAGAAATTGTTACCTTTCCATGAGGCCAAAAGGCAATTTTAAAATTCTTTTTTGGTGAAATATCCAATGTTAATCATATAAAACCGAAATAATGGTTTCTTCCGATATTGCAATTTGTATCTAAAATTTTGGTTTCAGAAAAATTAAATAGGAATTTGGTAAATCTGCAAAAAAACGTTGCTTGAAAATCAATTTAGAATCATTGCACGGTGTCCAGCCTCTTTCACATTTTAGATAAACTGTGTAATGACCAGAAGTTATAGAAGGTCCATCATGGAAAATTATTGCAACTGCAACAAAAGTTTTTCCTGATATTGATAACTGATGTCCTGTAAACTTCTTTATTAAAGTGTCCAATTTTGATCCATCAGCTCTACAACGTTGCATCATTAAAATTACATACTGTCCATATTTCTTTAAAAATAACGTTGATAACATGTCTGATTTACATTGAGAACATTCCATGTTGTGATTTGCATCTTTAACTAATTTACTAAAATCAACATTAGAGCTGCATGTGTTCAAACAGTTTTCACAACTATGTTCTCATTTATATGAGAGACCAAACATATTTTCTATTTCTACCCCTTCATCTTCCAGTACCATAAGCATATACATTAAGAATTCCTGTGCATCTTGCTGGACATTTTGAGTAAACTGTGTACATCCTGAACATACATCTAAAAGATTTCTAACATCAGAAGCACTTTCTATTTTAGTTTTATCATTACTCAGCTTCTCAAAAAGAAAACTCAGCAGAGAACAGAATCTTTTTTCATGATTTAGTATTATCTGCTCTTGCAAACTTTCAAGATAAAATACAACATTCAGCACTACATTAGCGTAGCAGTTGATACCAGAGCTATTTTCAAAATGACAACCAACAACCTCTTTAACATTGTCCTTTTTCTTTTTGCTTGGAATCACATCACTCTCCTTTTGTTTTCTCTTCTGTACATCCTCATTACAGATATTCTCAATTCTCCTTTTCTGACAAACAACATGTTTTTCAAACACAGGATACTGACCTAAATGAGGAGCATAGCTTCTTCTTAATCTATTATATTCCTTTACACAGTTTGCATCAGCACTAACTTTTGACTCATCAAAGTCTATCATGAATAAACCAGATATTTTTTTCACGCGTGACAAAGCAACATATGCCATACCTTCTTTAAACACAGTAGATCCAATGTTTACAAAAACACTATCTACAGTTAATCCTTGTGATTTGTGAATAGTTACAGCATATGCTAGAGAAAACGGAAACTGCTTCTTACGTACATATAAGTCTTTCACAAGCAAGAAACGAACTGAACAACGACTAATGTCTTTAACCTCTTCAATCTGATCAAATTGTATTTGTATCAATTTGTATTTTTAAAAATTCAATTCCAACTTTTTTCTGGTTATTAACAAAACCCACAACTTTACCCATAGCTCCATTCACTAAACCTTTTTCTACATCCAAATTACGTCTTAAAATTACTCGACAGTTCATACATACATAAAGATTCTTTTCTAAACCAGCTGTTTTCGAGATGTTTTTCTCTAGAGAATCCAATTTAGTTGTCAATTTGCTTGTCAATATAATAGTTATTCCTTCATGTTGTATTTTATCCACAGCTTCCAGTTTTACAATCTCTTCATTTTCCAATTTCAAAAGTTCTTGATTGAATATAGAGCATTCATGTAGTGTTGGCATTAGGCAGATGACAGTATTTTCCAGCAATTTTCTTGTATATTTTCTCTGGAACTATTTGTTCTGTTGGAAACAATTTACATAGCAATCGACTCTGTAAAGCTTTTCTGCCATGTTCTGTGAGTAGTCCAATTCTGATATCTTTGAGAATACTTGCATATGCATCATCATTTGCTTGCCGCATATTGGTAATGAGTTCTTTGTACTCAAAGTATGTCCAAATATTCACATTACCTATACTTCCTAATGACTTTTTCGTGTCTTCATGTGTAAGAGTATGAAATACTGGTTGTCCTTTAACTGGAGTGAGCTGCAGTAGATCCCCAAAAACTATAACATGTTTTCCTCCAAATAGCACGTCATAGTTTGTCTTTAGAATTTGCTGCATTCTTAAATGCACAAAGGCAAACATTAAGTTTGATACCATAAGTACCTCATCAATAATGAGAAGTTTCATTTTTTTCAATACTCTTGAAACTTCAAAACATGCTTCTCCTATTAGCTTGTGGTATTGTATTTTGTTCTCATGCTCTACTGGTAACATTAGCAAACGATGGAGGGTAATTCCTTTTATGTTATATGCTGCTAACCCAGTTGGAGCAGTAACAACACAAGAAAAAGTTGAATCAGTTTTTTTCTGTAGGTAGCTTCTAATTACTTTAATCAAGAAACTTTTTCTAGTTCCAGCTTGTCCACTCACATACATTCTGATTGGTTCAAATGATGTGCATGAGCACTCTTTATTTACATGTAGTAATCCATGATCAATTTGTTTTGTGACTTCCTCATAAATTTGTTTTTGTTCATCATTCAGTTGCTGTTCCAAATTTGGTAAGTTTATTAAATCTTCCTGAGCTTGCTTGATAGTTGTTTCCACTTCAGTCATGGCTATTGCAGCTTCATTATCTATGATTGGTTGTCCTAGGGGATCTTGACTGAGCGCCCCAGAGCTTTGACTGTCTTGAGAACTGTCTCTAGCTACTTCAGCTGCAATTGTTGCATCTTGTTCAATTTCTTCATTTAACATTTGTACATAAGTTGTGAAAGTAATGCATACAATGGTATCTTTGCATGCATTAAAGGAATCTTCATAGCTTTGAAATTGTCCAAGTAAATCACCCTCTGAGCGCCATGGTTTAAACAACTGTAAAAGTGCTAAGTGGTAAAATTCCTTAGTGTCGCAACTCAGCTTCCTGTAATTAATCAAACTTCCTTTTGTTTGTTTTACCAAACATCCTTCTTCACCAATGACTTTATATTTTCCATTGTTGATGTCTTCTGTGGCATTCCGTTTATAAATGTAGTTCTGCAGCACCTCATAGAGACACATGTTCTCAAGATGATGACTTCTCTTTGGGTAATATGTGTCCAACTCTGCTAAATATTCAATTTCTCGAATAGATTTCAGTACCCTATTTCGCATTCCTGCAAGGCCTAAACTTACCCAAATTATTCTTCTGGATTTGGAGTACAGACTTGCAGATGACAACCTATCTGAGCATTCATAAGAGCCAATTTCTCGATGCGATAACATCTTTAAACTGAAACTGTATAGCTTTTTACTGACAGTCTTCTCGTGAGAAATCTCTTCCCACATTTCTTTCAATTCCATTTTCTCAGATTTAGTGATGTAAGATGTGACATACCGAGCAACAGCAATAGAATTGTCAGCTACATACTGAATATCCATGTTAGCATTCCACATGGATAAAATGATTGGGTTGTAGTCATTTATTTATTTTGACTCTTCTTTTCTTCTTAGGTTTTAGGTATTCTTAGGTGATTTTTTTGTAATAGTATGTCGCACAGCTGAAATAAAACTGTTTACTCTTCCTTTTGAAAGAACAGGTCGTTGAAATCCAAATTGACATTATGGGGCCGATTCCGATCCTGGAAAAACCGGGTACAAACTGTCGGTCGGAGCGTTTCTCCGTCCGACTCGTACCCGGGAAAAAAACCCTACAAACTTGCAAGTACGATTCGTACGGGAACACCATTTCCGTACGAATCGGAAAAAAGACCGACCGACAGAAAAATACATACAAATGTGATCCGGGACACCGCGGACGTGACGTCCGGACGGAGTTTGGCAGCTTTTTACGTACCAGCAAGTACGATTCGTACCGACAGCACTCCGGACGGCAATATTTTTACGGCACCCAAAAAGTGCCGGAAAAGCGAAGTACGCAGCGAAGCGTGAGGAAAAGGGGGCCCGGTACGCGCCGAACACCCCCCTAGCCCCCCCGTAAGTACGCCGGACCCCCAGCCCCCCCGCGGATGGACGCGCCGTACCCCCACCCCCGTATGTACAGAGCATACCCCCACCCCCGTATGTACGGAGCGTACCCCCACCCCCGTATGTACGGAGCGTACCCCCAGCCCCCCGTATGTACAGAGCGTACCCCCACCCCCGTATGTACGGAGCCTACACCCAGCCCCCCGTATGTACGGAGCGTACCCCCACCCCCGTATGTACGGAGCGTACCCCCAGCCCCCGTATGTACGGAGCGTACCCCCAGCCCCCCGTATGTACGGTGCGGACCCCCAGCCCCCCATATGTACGGAGCGTACCCCCAGCCCCCCGTATGTACGGAGCATACCCCCAGCCCCCCGTATGTACGGAGCGTATCCCCACCCCGTATGTACGGTGCGGACCCCCAGCACTACGCGCTGGGGGTCCGCACCTTACATACGGGGGTGAAGGGTATGCTCCATACATATGGGGGGCTGGGGGTCCGCTCCGTACATACGGGGGTGGGGGTATGCTCCGTACATACGGGGTTGGGGGTACGCTCCGTAGATACGGGGTGGGGGTACGCTCCGTACATACGGGGGGCTGGGGGTCTGCTCCGTACATACGGGGGGCTGGGGGTACGGCGCGTACACACGGGGGGCTGGGGGGGTGTTCGGCGCGTACCCGGCACCTGTTTGGACATCTCCATGGTTGCTATGGGAGTTCGCTCTGGACGGTATTTTTTCCATACAGTTGTACAATCGGACGGATGGGACGGATCGTACTTGCGCATTCGGACTTCAGTTTTCCCATTTGTACGTAAAAATGTCCGGGGACGTGTCGGAGACTTTTCCCGACCCGAGGACGTGTGGGGGAATTTTCCCAAGGCGATTCGTATGGACTTTTTCCCATACGAATCGTACTTGCCAGTTTGTACGGGACTTGTACGATTCGGTCGGAAAAAACTCCAGATACGATTTGTACGGGGAATATTTTTCCAGGATCGGAATCGGCCCTTATATGTAGATGTACTCCAGTTTTCAAAATGTGATTTACTGCATAAGATAGTGCTGATAAGTCACTTTCAAATAAAAGATGGAACAAATAAGGAATACTTTGATGAAATCTTGGATCTTCTGCATATAATCTTGTAGTCCGATACTCAGAAGCAGGAATCTGTACTGGTCGTTCATCATATCGTCCACCTTTTCCTGTAGGAAACAGCTGGGGAAAACAACGAGCTTCCAAGCTCTCCTCCCATACACTCACGGGAGTTCCTTTTGCTTTTTTCATCTGAAAGAGATCAATAGTGTTTCCCATAACTTCTTTAGAATGAAGAGGATGTATGCTGAAATGTTCATAAATTTCTTCTTCTTTTGACTCATCCACTTTTCCAATTTGCCCAGTTGGTATTCCTGTGTCTGCTAGTAACTCTTCTTCATCTAAACTGTTTCATACCATTTATTATTTCTTTTCAAATATAAATTTGCTCTTTGTACTTTTCGTACATCTACCAGCTCCTGCCAAATTTTCTTATTCTTTGTAGGTACACCATTAACCAGAATAACTAATGGTTCAGTTTCCAAACTATCTGTATCAATTGTTGCAATAGTTTTTTTCAAATCTAATGGCATATAGACAACTCTTCTTTTTAAACCTCTTTGTAAATCTGTAGGAGGTAATTTGCCTGTTTTGGGCTCCATACGAACTATAGTCTGAAACGGATGGACACATTGAATGAGTATAGACTCATACGTATTTAAATCACTAAGTTCTGCAGGAATATCCACCAATTCTATATTATTATGTACAGCTCTAACAGGCATTTTATTTTCTTCTAACTTGTTATAACAGTATTTACAAATACGGTGATCTTCACCCAAATCAAAACAATTTTCCAGAAATAAATATGTAGCAAAATCCATCCTCTTATAATTATTTTCTTTTTCACTTTTTTTATAGAGATTAACATTCCTTGTTTGATTTTTATAATGGCTTCTCCGGCAACAAATACAAGTAATATTTGGTCTTTCAGTAGAGATGATAGTAAATTTTGTCATTTGATCTTCAAATGTTTTACTAACAGTGAGTTCTACATTCTCTTCCACATTTTCTTCAATAACTGTGTCATTTCCTGCACCTTCTTGCTCTGGACCAAAGTAACAAAACTCAATATCCTCACAAACCTTCTTCACATCTGTTACAGATCCACGGAACAGAGCACTATTCAACTCATGTAACTTTAGTGCTGGACTTTTAGTAAAATACAATCTTCTCACAAACTTTCTCATTTCAGTATGATGAACAGCCAGCATCCTAAAATGGTGAAAAACACATTGACAAACTTTCCTAGATAGACAAGCCAGAGAATGTCCTTGCAAACCAGTATTCTCTCTCACTCTGCATGGATCTAGTCTTTGAAGCACCTTAATCTTCTGTTTAAAACTTTTTTACTATATTCTCTTAGAAAGTCACGAAATTTATCAATTGATTCCTGTCGTACAGTACAAATACTACTACAATTCCAAGTGTACACTGGGACTTTAGGACGTCTCTCCATAACCTCATCAGCTAACACTTTTTCCTCATTTCTTGGAACTATTTTCTCCTTTTCCATTACACAACCATCCTTAACTTCATAAGCTCGACCACTGGTGTCAACTGCATGCAGCAAACTATTACTTTGAAGATAACTCTCTTCATTAAAAAATGCTTCAGTACTTGAACTATGCTTCTATTCTCCCAAGAACACTTTACAAAAGTTTTTTTTTCACTTCTCTTTTTCTTTTGCTTTTTGACTTCATTACATTCACTAATTTATCTAATGTACGGATCCTGTTCAAAATTAAAATGAATAGTTTTCTTTTCAATTCCAAAGCCTTTGAAACAATTGATTCAATATGTTTTTTTTCTTATAAAATTTGGCTTTCTTCCTATATTTTTTCACATCCTTTAGCAAATTGAACATCACTCTTCTCTCAAACATTTTTCTACGAATGTTTTTAAAAACTATTTTTCTTTTTAAGTCATTCTTTCATACTCCTGTTTTTACATTAGCATTTAGAATATTCTGTCGATTGTCTTGTTGTTTTCTACTCGAAACACTATTTCCAGTGGATATATTTTTTACATTTTTTCCTGGCTTGAGGATATTTAAAAAAAAATCCTTAGTCTGCTTACCAGAAGGCTTTTTCTTTTTTCCAACATGAGGTTCTTCAACTATTTTTTTTGGTCCAGTCGTCTTCAAATATACATGTTGTTGCTGTTCTTTTCTCTTTCTTGATTTTATAGGCATCTTTAATTTATTTCAGTCTTGTTCAGCAATACCTGAAAGAAACTAAAAAAAAAAATACCTTTATGTAATTTATATATATTACTATATTTTTATGAGCTTTTCAAAACATATCATATGAGCTATCCCTTTCCTACGACTGCAAGTCTTACACAATGAAAGCTACACAAATTAAATCTCTGACAACAATTCCTGTGTGCACACAGACTCATTGTGTGATTCTAGGCAGAAAACGATTTTTCATTGGCAATTTCAAAGCACATTCACCGCTGTGGTTTTGCAAGTGATAATTACTGTAAGAGCCTGACACATTTTCCTTATAGTTTAGAGAGGCAGAAAACAGCACATGTCCTAACAGCTACTTGAGAGCATGAGCATGTGGCACCTGAGTGAGTGATTAGACTAGAGCAAAAGAAATGAGCCTTGGTGATGTTGAATGTGTTAGCTGAATACTTAGCATGGGAGTGCAGGAGAAGCTACTGCCTGTGTGCTAAGAGCATACTTCTGGAGACTGTGTATTGTCAGGTGCAAGAGAGATCTGCATGCACGCTTGCAGAACTGCATGAAGACTGCACAGATGTATGTAAGAGTACATGTGGGGTAAGGGTTAATTGCAGTTTTGAACATGTAGGATCTACCTCACCCATGGCAGGAGTGGAAGGAAAATCTACCCTGTTGTTTTCAAATGTGTTAGCATTTGAATGCTAGCCATCACACTTCAACAAAACAAGCTGCCCCTTTCCTACGAATGCAAGTCTTACAGAACCATACCACCACAAATTAAATCTTTGACAACAATTCCTTTGTGCACACAGACTCATGGTGTGATTGTAGGCAGAAAACAATATTCCTGGCTGATACCAGTACACCTTTACTTATGGTGAAGACATACTCCATAATATCTGACAAGTTCAAGGCAGTTAAATATCTTCCAAAACATAAAATGTAAAACACAACTTTAAAACAAGAATCTCATTTACAATATTTTTATCAATATGCACCACATACATCCCCTCTCAAATTCATAACTCACCTTTAAAAGTAGTTAGTTGAGAAAGAAATGTGGCACTCACACAGCAGATTATCAGAGCCAGAATCTCTGAACTGTACACCTCTCAGCAGAACCAGTAAATGGCAATGTGTCCCTCTCTTCTTTCACACATATACATGTTAACTTCAAATCACAGTGCTTCCCACATTTTTTCAAATGGAAACACACATTTCTATTGGTTGCAAATTTTAACCCTTTCCAAATGATCCCTACCCCCAACATGGCTTCTGCCTTCTACCATAGCAACAGGTCATGGAACACTGGTGTGAGCAGAGAGGTCAGAAGTTCAGCACACAATGTTTCTAATCCAAAGAGCAAGAGTGCTTGACTTTTCAAACCTAACAGCAAATCCAAAGTAATGTTCTGTGGGAACACATTTTTCTGAACCAATACAAAACATGCTTTTAAAAATGTAAACATACAGCCTAGTTTTTAGTGTAGAATGGTTTGAAACAGCCAATGAGTTCTTTTTATTAAAAAAAAGTATGTATGCCTCCATTTTTCAACTGTCTTTCTTTTCATATTGTCATTCTACTGAAAGACACCTCCTGAGTGCATCCTGTTCTCCTTGGAAGATGTTCACAGTGTGGATTGTAGGTCACAGCTATGTCTTCTGGAGTGACAAGTATGCAGAAAAAAGAGGTATTTTCAAAGACCTTGCTTTGCCAAATGTAGACAATAAATGGATTGGTCAGAGAGGGTTAAAGTGACACCAATTAATGCCTTTGGTGAAAACCTTTCTACATCTTCCACAGCCTAACCTTATTATTGTGCACTGTGGTGGTAATGACCTATGCACTTGAACTAGGGTAGGTCTGGAAATGCTTATTAAGGACACCTTTCTGCAATTGATGTCACTTTTTCCACAAACTACCTTTGTATATTCTAATATATGCCAAAGGCAAAAGTGGAACTGGTCCAACCAATATTGTCCGCAGATTGACATAGCAAGAAAGCACGTCAATAAGTCTGTTTCTGCTTTCCTCAGAGACTATGGTATGGGTTCTATATACCACAACAACTTGCGTTACAACATGCAAGGCATTTATAGAGGAGACGGTCTTCATTTCACAGATGAAGGCAACAGAGTCTTCCTCTTGAACTTTAGACTCTGCATCGGTACTTACTTGTAGGTACCAAAAAACACTCAATCAACACAACGGCTCTTTTTAGAGCCAACCAACATCTAAACACTTAAACTTGATTTTTTCATCTATTTTTTTATGTTTTTTTGCCACCGTGTGCGCCCAGTGCGCGCACCCCGCGATATATATTTTTTTTTTTGAGACCTAAGAGGTCTTTCATGGTCCCCATGAGAAGGCCTAGGGGGTCAGGGACTCTCTACCCTGCCCCCTTTTCACGTTCTCCACTTGTGTTTTTAGCTCTCTTCTACCTCTAAAACTCAAAATGGCGGCTGGGGGTGCGCGCACCGTGCGCACACCCCGCGATTTTTTGAAAAAAAAATAAATGGTTTTTTCACCCTTCGGGGTCCTTCAGGGACCCCCTGACAAAGGCTAGGGGGTCAGGAACTCTCTACCCTGCCCCCTTTTCACGTTCTCCTCCTTTCTTTTTCCCTGTCACACACACAACACACAAAATGGCGGCCGACACTTCCTGATTTCGACCGATTCGAATGTTGGCTGTCATGAATCCACCAATCAGAATTACGCTTGCGCACGTTATTGTGCGCGCACCGTGCGCGTACGGTGCGCGGACGGTGCGCAGACGGTGAACAGATTGACACCATAAATGCAAAAGGCACATGCCTGACCTGAGGACTACCTCTTTGCCAAATTTCAAGTAATTCTGTTCAGCCGTTCGGGCTGTACCTTCGACTAAAGGTCCTATGGGAAAATGCATGGGGAAAACGCGTTTTGGGACCCCCCTTTTTTCTCGGCCCCCGCTTGACGAATCCCCCCGAGACTTTCAGGGTAGGAGCTGAGCAGAGCGCCCCATTAGTTTTGAAAATTTCACGAGGATTCGTCAACCGGCACCAAAGTTATTCAAAATAGAATTTTGAGATTTCCTATGGAAACACGGTCCTAACTATAACTATCTACTGGCGACCGCCAGTAGATTATATATATATATATATATATATATATTTATATATTCCCAGATGATGACCTCCGCTTCCCGGTAATAAACAGGGCGCACACTGGAGAATGTATTTTCCAAAATGTATTTGCCACATGACAAAACACCTGACAGATGCGTTTCGGCTACACGCCTTTGTCAGTGTCGGTGGGGTCCACAAAATCACAATTTTTAACTTAAACCTATTAGTAGACATACAGAAAGGAAGCAGTTCATTTCGGTTGTAAAGAAATTATAGAACGTAAAAAGGGTCATTCTTATATTCATAGCAGAGCATGGTATGGTTTTCATGGCTGCCATCTTTCAATGGTACTAATGATGTACATTCAACCATCATATTTAGTACATGTGCCAGTATTACCCCGCATCCATATTGAGCCCTGAATGGGCAAAATGTTCTTGGGCATATAACTCTAGGTTTATATCACAATTCAGTTTGGCACATTTTATGAATAGTTGAATCTTCTGAATAAATCATAATTATAGCTCATTTTCAGAACCATGCTCTCACAAATCATTTTCAGTTATGTATCAAAATATATATATATATATCTTTAGATTGTACAAAACAAGGCATGATTCCCTTAGCCGCCATATTTCTCTGGACAAATGGTTTGTATAAACATGTCTGTAAATGTTCATGATTCCCTTCGGATCAAGCCCTGAATGGGCAATCTTCCTAAAACACTTATACCACAGTTCATTCAAGAAATTCAATGCTGTACATTTAGTTATCTTACTTTGATAACTTTATTTCGGTCAAAGACCATAAAAGTGCAGGTAAAATACATACATACATGGCACATTCATAAAATAATAAAAATAATTACATTTCTTTAAAAAGAGAATTAAACAAAGAGTTATCAAAGCTATTGCGATAGTTTAAGATGGTTTGAAACTAAACCTGAGGCGCCACATGCCATGGAGAAAGTGAGAGACAGCAAAAACAATGGGCGGAGAAGTGTCATGCTTGAGAACTCTACACGCCTGTACACAATGTCTAAAACCCAGATTTCTACAAATTGGGACGAGCCAATATTTACGTATGTTACTGTATACTGGACAAAAGAATAAGACATGGTTAACATCTTCTCTGACATCTTTACAAAATGGGCAGTTTTCGTTTTCACTTTTTGCCCATTTCGAGGTGAATGATCTAATGGGTAGGGAGCCATGCCTTAATTGAACATATAGTTTCCTCGCAAGAGGGGGTTGGATTTCATCTAAGAATTTCTCCCACCCCGTTTCTGGTTTAAATGCGAGGAACTCAGTAGAGAGCCTGCCATAGGAAGTTGAGCTTTGTAGAGCCTGCAGATTGTATTGTCTCACCATATTTAGCAACTGAGCTCTAGATATCCTTGGACAGCTCAACTCAGGGGACCCCCATAGTTGAGGGCGATTTATTTTTCTAAGAAAGGGCCTTGATGTAAGAGAGCCAGGGGATATTTTTGCTTTTTAACGGTTCCCAGGTCTCCCGAAATTCAGCTCTAAATGATACCAACTCAGGTACTGACCAGAGCCTCCTCCAATAAAGCAAGGGGTGCACGTCTGCCAAATTCTCAATGGACTCCAAACCCAAGTCCATTCGCAATGGGATCAGGGGTGTACTTATCGGTAATCCCACCAAGTTTCTCATAAAGGCCTGTTCGACCCTGACTAGACTTGATACATTCTTATGACCCCAAAGTTCGGCACCATACAAGGATGCAGTCCGGACCTGCAGGCTATAAATCTCGAGGGCAGGCGCAACCGGTTTGAACATCGATGCTCTCTGGCGCTTGCCAATACCGCCAGATATTTGTGAAAGTCTAAGGGCGGATTTGGCAATCTGGTGTCCCCATCCGAAATCCTCCATCAGCGTAATCCCAAGGTATACAAAGGTTTTAACTCGTTCCAATGGAACACCATTCAAAAGAGGATTCGGGCGCGTGCGCCTCGGGGGACTGAAGATCATGAACTTGGTTTTATCCATATTGATCTCCAAACCTCGCAAGGCGCAAAAGCTCATGATGCCATCCAGAACACGCTGGATACCCGAAGATGTTCGAGACAGCAGCAAAGTGTCATCCGCGAACATCAAAGAAGGTACACGGCCAGATGACAACCAAGGGGCATCACTATCCATAACATCATTTAGGGTATCAACAAGACCATTTATGTACAGGCTAAAGAGAGTAGGTGCCAGGACACACCCCTGACGGGCGCCCCTGGCGACAGGAAAGCGATCCGAGAGAGCCCCATGTCTCCCACACCTAACCTGTGCATAATTTCCATCATGCAAACAGGCCAAAATCTTAAGCAAATATGGCGGGAGGCCCAGGTCTGCCAATACCACCCATAATTTTTTCCTGGGGACCAAATCGAAGGCGGCCCTCAGGTCCACAAAAACTAGGTAGAGGCTGCCACCCTCAACCTTTGTGGTTTTCCAAAAAAGGACCTGGAGCCGGAAGATTTGGTCCAAGGTTGAGATTCCGGATCTGAATCCAGCCTGGAGAGTGAACAATATTTCCCGTTCCTCCATCCAGGCTTGAATCCTGTCCAGAATGATTCTGCCCATTAGTTTTTGTGTTGTATCAAGCAGGCTAATGGGCCTATAGTTTGAAGGGGAAAGTGGGCAGCCTTTTTTGTAAATGGGGACAATCTCGGCCCCCAGCCAAGTGTCCGGTGGGTCAGACCCCTTGAGGATCGCGTTGAATAAGGTGGCAAGATAAGGCGCCCATATTTTTGGCTGGGCTCGAAACAGATCCCCCAGCTATTTTTCAAGGCTGGGTGCTTTGTTAGGAAGCAATCTGGCTATTGCAGATTCTACCTCCTTCAGGGTGATACTCACTGGGAGGTCAGGCGGGTGCATGCACAATCTGGGCCCTCCGCCCGAGACCCCCGTCAGTCGACACTCGTGAGGGGGGTCTGGGGCAGGGGGCCGGGAAAGCGACGCACTTCCCTCCTGGCCAGATCCAGAAGTTAGACTTAAACCCAGCCAAGATGGGTCATCGTGCTCCAAGCGTGCATATAGAGCACCAAAATGAGCCTCCCAAACTGGGGGCGCAATATTTGGTATGATAGCCTGCGCTCCCCCCTTAGAGCCTGAACTAACAATAGCCCAAAACAACTTTGCGTCCCTAATCAGGAGCGCACTTCTCAGCTCTTCCCACCTTGTTTCCTCCCAATCCCTCTTAGCTCCTTCAACAGTCTTTTTATAGAGCGTGCGCCACAGAGCTGCATTGCATAGAGGTGTAAAAAGGGGCGTGGCCTCAGAACACCTGTCTGCAACGCAGCTCCCTGGCGCACACTGGAGATACCTGTTGGGCTAGTTGGCCCTCAGGGACCCTCAGTATTGAAGGGGAATTAATTCCCCAACTTACAACTGGCCAGGGGGCGCGTTTGCAGAGTGCTGCAAGGAGGGGGCGTGGCCTCCAGCATGATGCCGGTCTTTTATTTTTTTTATTTTTTTAAGAAGGAGGGCTGTGTGGCCCCCTTTCTTTTTCTAATTTACTGGCCCTGGGGACCCCATCCCCCAGGGCCTGCACCCTAATTTTTTTTGTTGAAAAAAATTAATTTGGCCCTCCCAAGGCCTTAATCGGCCCGTGGGACTCCAACCCCCGGGTCATGGCCTTTTTTTAATTTAAATTCTTTAGGAGGGGGCTGCGTTGCCCCCCTCCTCAGGCCACTTATGGCTCCGGGGACCCCATCCCCCGGGGCCGGCCTTTGTTTTTTATTATTGTAAAAATATATATATTTATAGAAACACCTAGGACATGCTGGACAAACCGTATGTACCTATCACCATGACGATTTGCGTGATATTCATTAAAAGGCGACTATGCATAGAATGAATCCACATGGAAGGTATTTACACCTCTACTAAAGCTCTGACGTGTCTGACGCCCTACCGTGCCTAATCCCGGCTCCCCCGCCGGTGGGTACTCTCCAAGTAGACACCCTTGTCATTTATATATACAAACATAGGTAGCTATTGACGGGCACATTTAATATGCACGCACACCAAGCCATTCAAAGGGGATTCGACAAAAATTCGACCAAACTATGCAAGAAACCCCCCTCACGGTTAATAAAAAACACATCCACCGCCGGATGTGTAATACTTTTTATTTTACTCTCTGGAAAGGAGACGAACCTCACTTGAGAGTCACAGCGTGCTCCTGGCTGAGCCCAATGCTGTGTTACACCCACCAGTGCCCGCCGATTGCCTCACACCTCTGTGTTGTATTCCACCAGCTAGTGCGCATGCTATGACACTCAACACCACCCCGTGAATATGTCAAGCCACACTTGCCTTCGCATGGGTTATATTGCCCCATCTAACATGCCTTCCTCGATATGTATGTTATAACGCACAGCGCTATGCCATACATATTACAATCTGGGATCCATATCTTTGTCACAGTGCATATGCAACGTTACACTCCCCAGCACATATTTTATATTACAACTTTAGAGACTAGTTATGTTACACAACACTGCCCTGTGCATATTACACTCCAAGGCGCATATCGCATAGCACGCGCTAGTGTCTGTGCTATCTCGCACTCTCCAATGAATCTGTCATTGCTCACAATGTATTGCATATTATATTTCACGCCCCGGTTCATCTTATATCACACTTTTTGGTGCATAGTTTATACCATATACTACATCTAGTTTTCATTTTCAAACGTGCTCTCAGGACTATGTTCTATATAACACTGTGTCCACCTACCCTTTTCACGGGCATTACATTTTGTGATGGGGGTGGAGGGTCAGGGGGTGTTTCTGCCAAGTGAGCCCGGAGTCACAGTCACAAACGTCATCTTCTTCCTGAATAAAAGTGAGATTATGCTGCATACTTGTTCATATTTTAAGTAGTTCGCACAGACACACATTTTAAAAACAATAAAGTTCCTAATACCCACCTTCTCTGAACAGTTAGCTTGCTGCCCCATCCACCTCCTCCCTATCCTCTGTTGTCTGAATCCATGGACTAGCCTCCTCCCTCCTGCCATGCATGGTCTGATGTGCTGCCACTGCCCTCCATTTAGCATGATGTGCCAGTCCTCTCCTCCTGCCCTCCATTGCCAAATTCTATGGCCCATCATTGACCTCCTGCTTAGCCTCTGTGCTTAGCTTGCTGCCTATTCTCCTCCCCCCTGCTCTCCGATGTCTTTGTGCATGCCCCTGCTCCATCCTTTTTGCCCACTATGTTCCATGGACCTGCCACTCCTATCTACTCTGAGTGTTCTGTTGAGCTGCCACTCCCCTCCCACCTGCCTAGCATTGTCAGATGACTGTAACCTGTCCCTGCCACCTCCACCCTGCCTGTCCACATGCCATGCCCCTATCCCCTTCCTCCTGTCCTCCATGGTCCATTTTACTGCCACACCCTTCTGCCCTCCCTGATCTGTTGTGCTGCAACTGCTCCTCCTACCTGCCCCGTGTGGTCTGTTGTGAGGCCCCTTCCCCTGAACTCTCTTGTCTGTGCCCAGGTCCTGACCCTCCCTTCTATCCTCCATGGTCCTTTGTGCATGCCCCTGCTCCCTCCTTCTTGCCCATCATAGCCATTGTGCTGCCACTAACCCTCCCGCTTGCCATGCATGGTCTTCTGTGCTGCCATGGCCCCTCCCACCTACCCTGTGTGGTCAGCTAGCTGCCCCTGACCCCCTCCCACCTTCCCTCCATGGTCTGTGTGTATGCCACCATAGTCTCATTGTTGCTCTCCATGGTGTGTCTTGTTTCTAGTGCCCATCCTGCCTGACCTCCATGGTCATCTTGCTGCTCCTGCCCTGCCACCTTGACCCCAGCCCTCTGTTTCCATGTGCAGACCCCCTATTCCCTCCTTCCTGGCGTGTCTGTTCCATTGTAATGCCCCTGATCCGTCCCTCCTGCCCTTTATGGTCTGTTATTCTGCAGCTTTCTCTCCTGTCTGTCCATTATGGTCAGCCAGCTACCATTGCCTCTTTCCCATCTGTTCTCTGTTGTCCATGTGCATGGTCCTATCCCCTCCCTATTGCTTTCTATGGATTGTTGTGCTGCACTCCTGTCCCGCATGCGCTGTGTGGTGTATTGTGCTGCTGCAAACCCTGATGCCTGCCCTGTAGGGTCAGTTTGGCGCACCTCTCCATGTCCCTCCTGTCCTCTGTTATCCGAGTCCATGTCCCTACCCCAATTCCTCCTGCCTACCATGATTCAATGTACCATACTTGCGAACATTTTGAACTTGGTAAGAGGGAGATTTTGAAAAAAAACTGGGGTATTGATTTTCCCCTTTGAGTTACATTGAAAAAGAGGAGATTGTAGACAGGAGACAGATCAAATAAAGCCCATTTGAGCTTAAAAACATTGGACGTTTCCTGGCTGAAATGGGTCTGTTGGCATGAATGGTTGTACTACCACTGCTTCTTCCTGCTGCCCACAATGGTCTATTATATTGCCACAGCCTCTCTTGCCAGTCCTGTATTGTTGGTTTGTTGCCCCTGCCCCCCTTTCCACTGCCCTCCATAGTCTGTTGTGCTGCCACTGCCCTTCCTGCCTGCCCAGTGTGGTCAAATTGTTGCCTCTGCCCTCTCCTACCTGCCTTCAATTTTCAGAGTCTGTGCCCCTGGCCTCTGCCTCTCAACAGTATCCCAATGAACAACTAGATTGCTAACATTCTATATTTATTACAAAAGTGTGGAACGCCTGACGTCGTCTTGATGTAATCAAAACTGTAATACCTAGAGTATTTCCTTTAGAAATTACATATATGAGAGGGTCTTATTTGCATCAAAATTATGGTTAGTGCCCTAAAATACTAAAATGAGGACACATTTTCTGAGTTTTCAAATAGCAACAAAGAACTTTTAAATTATTTGTAATCTTTATGTTTTTTATCCAGTTGACCACTTGATTAAATGTTGCACCTTGGCGAGAGGATGTGGTGTTACTCCAGAGCTGCAGACTTTGCAACTGGGGAACCAGGTTGGAGTTTCTGCTTCAGCTCAAAATTCTGTGATTGTGGTCAAATCACTTAATCTCCCCATGTCTACAACCAAAATGAATTTGATCTTGTGTGATGTAACCAATGCTTATGTAAAGCATTCCAATACCTGACAAGTCTGCACTATATAAAACTGCAAATACACAAAAAAAAGTGTTTTGCACACTTCTGTCATTGGGCTACATGTGGACTACATCTGGGTGATAGTTGTGCTGCATTTAGGCTCTTTTGTGTCTGGTGGCCATCTTGGGAGATTTATTTGTTATGAAGTTTCCTAATTTCCTCATTTACTGCAGTCTCCTCAGTAGGAAATGCTTTCAGTTTTTTACTTTGATTCCATCAAGAAGGTATTCAGATATGTCACACATTTGCCATAAATTCTGAATGTTAGCACTCTAGTTGCTCATTAGATCACTGTAGTAAAGCTACTGCTCACCAAGGAAGTCTGCTGCTGGTATTAAAAGTGCATGTTTCAGTTTACATATCAGAATTTTTTAATGAAAAAGAAGAGGATTTGAGAAGTCACTCAAAATGTGCCCTAATTTTTCTTTCTTCAGCACTAATCATAATTTCTATGGCAAAATGAACCCCCTCATTGTGTTCCTTTTTAAATTAAATGTTTTAAGTGCTACCAGTTTATTCCAATCAAGATGGTTTCAGGTGTGCCATACTTTTGTCATAAGTAAGACAGTAAGCGCTCTAGTTGTTCTTAAGAACACTCTGGGACATTCTGTCACTAGGCTATACTTGGGCTACATTTGGGCTCTTTTGTCTCTAGTGGCCATCTTGGGAGATTTATTTGTTATGAAGTTTCCTAATTTCCTCATTTACTGCAGTCTCCTCAGTGGGAATACTTTCAGTTTTTTATTTTGGTTCCATCAAGAAGGCATTCAGATGTGTCACACATTTGCCATAAATTCTGAATGTTAGCACTCTAGTTGCTCATTAGATCACTGTAGTAAAACTACTGCTCACCAGGGAAGTCTGCTGCTGGTATTCAAAGTGCATGTTTCAGTCTGCATGTCAGAATTTGTTTATGAAATAGAAGAGGATTTGAGAAGTCAAAATGTGCCCTAATTTTTCTTTCTGCAGAACTAATCATAATTTCTATGGCAAAATGAACCCCCTCATTTTGTTCCTTTGTAAATTAAATGTTTTAAGTGTTACCACTTTATTCCAATCAAGATGGCTTCAGGTGTGCCATACTTTTGTCATAAGTAAGACTGTTAGAGCTCTAGTTGTTCGTTAGAACACTCTGGGACATTCCGTCATTGGGCTATACTTGGGCTACATCTGGGTGATATTTGGGCTACATTTGGGTTCTTTTGTCTCTGGTGGGCATCTTGGGAGATTTATTTGTTATGAAGTTTCCTAATTTCCTCATTTACTGCAGTCTCCTCAGTAGGAAATACTTTCAGTTTTTTACTTGGTTCCATCAAGAAGGCATTCAGATGTATCACACATTTGCCATAAATTCTGAATGTTAGCACTCTATTTGCTCATTAGATCACTGTAGTAAAGCTACTGCTCACCAGGGAAGTCTGCTGCTGGTATTCAAAGGGCATGTTTCAGTCTGCATGTCAGAATTTTTTTATGACTTAGAAGAGGATTTCAGAAGTCAAAATGTGCCCTAATTTTTCTTTCTGCAGCACTAATCATAATTTCTATGGCAAAATGAATCCCCTCATTGTGTTCCTTTGTAAATTAAATGTTTTAAGTGTTACCACTTTATTCCATTCAAGATGGCTTCAGGTGTGCCATACGTTTGTCATAAGTAAGACTGTTAGCGCTCTAGTTGTTCGTTAGAACACTCTGGGACATTCTGTCATTGGGCTATACTTGGGCTACATCTGGGTGATATTTGGGCTACATTTGGGCTCTTTTGTCTCTGGTGGCCATTTTGGGAACCTTATTTGTTATGATGTTTCCTAATTTCCTCATTTACTACAGTCTCCTCAGTAGGAAATACTTTTAGTTTTTTACTTTGATTCCATCAAGAAGGCATTCAGATGTGTCACAAATTTGCCATAAATTCAGAATGTTAGCACTCTAGTTGCTTATTAGATCACTGTAGTAAAGCTACTGCTCACCAGGGAAGTCTGCTGCTGGTATTGAAAGTGCATGTTTCAGTCTGCATGTCAGAATTTTTTAATGAAATAGAAGAGGATTTGAGAAGTCACTCAAAATGTGCCCTAATTTTTCTTTCTACAGCACTAATCATACTTTCTATGGCAAAATGAAACCCCTCATTTTGTCCTTTTTAAATTAAATGTTTTAAGAATTACCACTTTATTCCAACCAAGATGGCTTCAGGTGTGCCATACGTTTGTCATAAGTAGGACTGTTAGCGCTCTAGTTGTTCTTTAGAACACTCTGGGAAGCTGCAGTAGAACACAAAGGAATCAACTGACAGTCTCTGCCCTTGTTGGATGTACATGTTTTACTGAGAATGTCAGACTTCATTCTCACATGACTGAGAAAGATAATGTGAATTTACAGAAAATATGCTCTCAGTTAGCTTATAGATCACCTTCCAAACCTCTGTGGGAAAAGCGTGAGAAAATAGTTTTCTCTCAAACATGATTCATGATATCACAGCAGAAGGCTTTTTCACATGGTAAAATCACCTTAGAACACACCACAATTCCTAAAATGAGTATGGTACCATCAACAAATGATTTATAATGTAACTAAAGTCTTAAAACCTTCTATTAACTGCAATGCTTTTTAATGAGGTGCTATCATGTATATTGGTCCCAAGATGGCTGACAACACTTCTTGGATGAAGTGCTGACAGCCAATCAGATCTCACGATGAGATGTGTGGTTAGGCTCCGCCCAGATATATATGTGGTTTTACTTTTGATTCTCTCAGGAACTTCTGAACAGATTTACACCATTGAAGCAAAAGGCACATGCCTGACCTGAGGACTACCTCTTTGCCAAATTTCAAGTAATTCTGTTCAGCCATTTGGGCTGTACCTTCGACTAAAGGTCCTATGGGAAAATGCATGGGGAAAACGCGTTTTGGGACCCCCCTTTTTTCTCAGCCCCCGCTTGACGAACACCCCGAATCTTTCAGGATAGGAGCTGAGTCAAGCGCCCCATTAATTTTGAAAATTTCACGAAGATAAGTCAACCGGCGCCAAAGTTATTCAAAATCAAATTTTCAGATTTCCTATGGGAACCCGGTCCTTACTATAACTATCTACTGGCGACCGCCAGTAGATATAGATATATATATATATATATATATATATATGTATATATATATATATATATATTTATCCACTGGCGGTCACCAGTAGATAGTTATAGTTAGGACCGTGTTTCCATAGGAAATCCGCAACATTCTATTTGGAACAAGTTTGGCGCCGGTTGACGAATCCTTGCGAAATTTTCAAAATAGGTGGGGCGCTCCGCTCCGCTCCTATCCTGAAAGTCTCGGGGGGATTCGTCAAGCGGGGGCTGAGAAAAAAGGGGGGTCCCAAAATGCGTTTTCCCCATGCAATTTTCCATAGGGACCTTTAGTCCAAGGTACAGCCCGAACGGCTGAACAGAATTACTTGAAATTTGGCAGAGAGGTAGTCCTCAGCTCAGGGAAGTGCCTTTTGCAGGTCTGGTGTCAATCTGTTCAGTAGTTCCTGAGAAAATCAAAAGTAAAATCATATATATATGTGGGCGGAGCCTAACCCCACATCTCATCCTGAGATCTGATTGGCTGTCAGCACTTCATCCAAGAAGTGTTGGCAGCCATCTTGGGACCAATATACATGATAGCACCTCATTAAAAAGCATTGCAGTTAATAGAAGGTTTTAAGACTTTAGTTACATTATAAATCATTTGTTGATGGTACCATACTCATTTTAGGAATTGTGGTATGTTCTAAGGTGATTTCACCATGTGAAAAAGCCTTCTGCTGGGATATCATGTTTGAGAGAAAAATATTTTCTCATGCTTTTCCCACAGAGGTTTGGAAGGTGATCTATAAGCTAAACTGAGAGTTTATTTTCTGTAAATTCACATTATCTTTCTCAGTCACGTGAGAATGAAGTCTGACATTCTCAGTAAAACATGTACATCCAACAAGGGCAGAGACTGTCAGTTGATTCCTTTGTGTTCTACTGCAGCTTCCCAGAGTGTTCCAAAGAACAACTAGAGCGCTAACAGTCCTACTTATGATAAACGTATGGCACACCTGAAGCCATCTTGCTTGGATTAAAGTGGTAACTCTTAAAACATTTAATTTAAAAAGGAACAAAATGAGGGGGTTAATTTTTCCATAACAAGTATGATTAGTGCTGCAGAAAGAAAAACTAGGGCACATTTTGACTTCTGAAATCCTCTTTTATTTCATTAAAAAATTCTGACATGCCGACTGAAACATGCACTTTCAATACCAGCAGCAGTTTTCCCTGGTGAGCAGTAGCTTTACTACAGTGATCTAATGAGCAAAAAGAGTGCTAACATTCTGAATTTATGGCAAATGTGTGACACATCTGAATGCCTTCTTGATGGAATCAAAGTAAAAAGCTGAAAGTATTTCCTACTGAGGAGACTGCAGTAAATGAGGAAATTAGGAAACTTCATAACAAATAAGTCTCCCAAGATGGCCACCAGAGACAAAAGAGCCCAAATGTAGCCCAAATATCACCCAGATGTAGCCCAAGTATAGCCCAATGACAGAATGTCCCAGAGTGTTCTTAAAAACAACTAGAGCGCTTACTGTCTTCATTATGACAAAAGTATGGCACACCTGAAGTCATCTTGATTGGAATAAACTGGTAACACTTAAAACATTTAATTTAAAAAGGAACAAAATGAGGGGGTTCATTTTGGGGGGCGTGGCTTGGCAGCCGACGGGCATGGACGCGTGAGCGACGAGCTCCGCATCCAGCCCAGCCAAGATCCTGAACTGAGTTTTGCCCCGGCGCTCTGTGGCTCCCGGAGGGACTCCCCTGCCCGGTCTGAGCCCTTGGAGCGTAACGGCGGAGAGGAGCGCGGCGCCGAGGGCTGGCGCGGTGCTGAAATCGTGGTGGAGGCGGGCGGCCGCCGGCCATATTGGCCGGCCTATGCAGGGCTGAGCAGCCGCGACCCACAATAGACGGGGAGCTGACCGGAAGTGAGGCAGGCCCGGCTGGCGATACCGGAAGTAGCGGTAACATCGAGGGGGACGGCAGAACGGGGCGGAGTCCGCCCTTGGAGAGAGGCTCGATCTTGGGGGACCCCCCCGCAGCCTGAGCTGGCGGCAGAGACCACACGACAGAGGAGTGGTGGCCCGGAGGACGGCGCAGGGCCAGGGATGTGAGCGGCTGCCCCGGAATCGGATTGGAAGCAGGGAGCCCGGTATGGCTGGCTGGCAGGCGGAGGCCGAGAGATAGACGGCTGGCGCTGCGAGCGCCCCAGCGGTGGAGATTTGGCTGGTCCGGGGCTAAGAGCTGGAAGAACAGGCTGTGGTACGGTGCCTGCCCTGGTGCCGCAGCCCTTGATTGACCCGGAGGACAACGGGGGAAGTCGGCTAGAGATCCCTGCCACAGCGGAGAGGACAGCCCCTGGTGAGCGGGGGGTACCCTCTGCACAGGGGGACCCAGCGGAGAGAGGCGGGAGCACGCCGGCGCCCTCACTGTTCGAAGGCGCGGGACATCGGTCTCACGGCCGGCATGGGGTGACTCAGGCCCACGTGTTGCCTGCTGCTGGAGGCCGATCGCGAAGAGACTCCCTGAAGCAATACCCGGCTAGGGGGATGGGCAAACTGCGACCCAAGCAAGGGGGGACCCCAGCGGACCCGGTGGGAGACTCTACTGATGGCCGGGTTGGCGGAACGAGCGCGGACTCTGCGGCGGGCCTGCAGCAAAGGCAGCTGGACCAAATCCTGCAGGCCATAGCGGACACGAGAACTGCGCTGCAGACTGATATCGCACAGGTGTCTTCAGATTTGGGGCTGCTTCGGGCGGACCAGAGGAAGCTGGTGGATAGAGTCAAACAAACAGAGGACAGGTTGGACTTGGTGGAGCCAGAGCAGAAAGTATCGGAGGGCCAGACGGCGGATCTCCTACGGCGGGTGTTGATTCTGGAGAGGAGGGCCGAGGATGCAGAAGGGCGCAACCGCCGCAATAACATTCGCGTGGTGGGGCTGCCCGAAAAGATTGAAGGGGGAGATATGCTAGCCTTTCTAGAGACCTGGCTACACGAAGTGGTGGTGCCTGAGGGGCTCACGCGGTTTTACACTTTGGAGAGGGCGCATAGGGTCCCGGCCCGTCCCCCGGATCCGGGCCGCCCGCCCCGGCCGGTGGTGGCCCGCCTGCTGCACTACAGGGACCGTGACATCATCCTTCAGAGGGCCAGAGCATCGGGTCCCTATCAGGTGGAGAACGTTCCAGTTTCTATTTACCCGGACTACCCCATGGAAGTCCACCGCAGACGCGCCTCATTCCAGGCGGTGAAGAAGGCGCTACGGGATGAGGGGCTGCAGTATTCTTTGTTGTTCCCGGCCCGCCTCTGAGTTGTGCTGGACGGGACGGCATCCTTCTTCAATGACCCGGCGGCAGCCTGGAATTGGCTGGAATCGACCCGGACTCGCGCGGCGGCGCATGCGGAAGGAGAGGGACCGCAGGGTACTCCGGCGAAGACCCGGCGCAGTAGACGCAATAAGATACGGTCAGTGGCGGTCCGATCACCGGGAGCATCCCAGACGGCGCTGGAACGGCGAGCTGCTCTGCAGGCGGTTTCTGTGATCTCGGGGGCCACGGCCTCCCAGCACAGCGAGGATTCGGGCTCCCGGAAGGGCACTGAGGACTCCCACTCTGATGGCGTCGACGAAGAGGTGGAGGTGCTGCCTGATGTTTCCCCTGGGACGGCGGATGAGTTGCTGGACGCTTGAAGGTTTGGGGAGTCAGCTGGCCGCGGCCGAGGGACATGGGCAAGGTGGACAGGGGATGTAAGGAGCGGGAAGCTGGGCCGGGCTTTGCGGGGCTCGGGGGGGGACCGATACCTGATGGGGCCTTGCGGATGGGAACTGTTGAGGGGCCCTGCAAGAGAGGGCGGGGAGGCCCGCGGGGAGTGGAGCGCTGGGGGAGGATTGGTGGAGCCTGGGCGTGGATGCTCTGAAGAGGACTGTCGACAAACTCATCTGGCGTAGAGCCATCACCTCAATCTCACGGACATAGTGAGACTCTGGTGGCTACCAGAGTGTTTGGTTTAAGTTTGGGGCGGTATTTGGATGGGTAACTGTGGTTTAGCACCTGTTCTGGGGAAGGGAGGGAAATCGGGGAGTTGGGGAGTTGTGGGGTTACAGGGGATTGTCAGTGTGCCTCGGAGGGGTAGGAAAGGGTGGTTGGCTCGACGATGGGATGGGGACCCCACCTGAATTGAGATTTATGACGTGGAATGTGAGGGGGCTCACCTCTATGGGGAAGAGATACAAAGTACATGCCTACCTAGTGCGCAGAGGGATCCAGGTAGCCTTCCTTCAAGAAACCCACTTAGATAGAGAGGAGGGGAAGGCGCTGCAGAGGCGCTGGCGGGGTCAACTGTTCTATACTACCTTCTCGAAGTTTGCCCGGGGAGCCCTGATCTGGGTGAGAGCGGGAGTCCCTTTTCAGCCTTTGATGACGTCAGTGGACCCAGAGGGCAGGTTTGTGGCAGTGCAGGGGCGGTTGGACGGGAGGGACATGACCTTGTGTAGTATGTATGCCCCTAATGTAGACCAGGCCGCGTTCTTCTCCAGGCTGTCGGGACAGTTGGCGGTGTATCTGACGGGGACTATGGTGATGGGAGGGGATTTTAATTCAGTGACAGACGTAGAGCTGGACAGGTCCCATCCACCCCTAATGCAATCGGTGGTCCGCCGGGTGGCCAATAGTAGACGGGCCTGGCAGGATACTTGAGGTCTGGTGGACACTTGGCGCACTCATCATCCGACAGACAGGGATTACTCCTTCTACTCGGCCCCTCATGAATTGTATGTCCGCTTGGATGGTATATTGTGTTCCCCGGAGGTCCAGGCTTTGATGCGGCATAGTGAATATCTAGCTAAAACCATCTCGGACCATAACCCCTGTGTGGGGATGCTGCAATGGTCCAAGCAGCGGCAGGCAATTCCTACTTGGCGCCTTAACCCCCTGATACTGGAAGACTCAGTCTTTCGGGCTGAGGTTGGGGGCTGCGTAGCACAATTTTTTGGGCAGAACTCGGGTACGGCGACGAGTCGGGCGACGGAATGGGATGCGTTTAAGGCGGTTGTCAGAGGGGTTTGTATATCATCCACGGCCGGAGTGCGGAAGGCTTTATTGAAGGAGGTTGAGGGGGCAGAGGCCAAGCTGTGGACGGTTGAACGTGCGCATCAGGCGGGAGATGGTGAGTTGGCGGTAGTTGTCGAGGCGCGTGAGGGCGTGGCAGTGCGAGTGGAGAAGCTCCGCTGTTTTGACCACAAAAGTTATCTTACGCAAGCGCACGCAGAAAGAGATAAGGTGGGATCCCTTCTGGCGTGGTTGGCGAATCCGGCGACCCGGGGTGACCCGATAGTATCCCTGGTTGAGGCGGGGGGGGATCGGGTTTATTCCCAGATAGGGATAAATACGAGGTTTGCCAGTTATTACGCTGGGCTGTATGATAGTGCTATGGAGGGGGAGCCTGAAGGCCTAGCTGACTTCTTATCGGAGGCCCAGCTGCCCCGACTGGACTCGGAGACTGGGAGAGACCTAGGGGGTGCCATATCGCTGGGCGAGATCCGCGCGGCGATTAGGCACATGGCCCGTCGGAAGACCCCGGGGGCGGATGGGTTGCCCGTCGAGTTCTTTGCGGCTTACCCAGATTTGCTGGCACCGCAGCTGCAGATCCTGTACAGCGAGGCCTGGAGGCTTGGGCGCCTGCCCGTCTCGGCCCGGGAAGCGATAGTGGTACCCTTACTGAAGCCCGGAGGAGAGGCCGGTGCGCGAGCGGCGTCCCGTCCGCTCTCTATGCTGACGGTGGACTATAAAATTTTGAGCAAGATACTGGCGTCGCGCCTTTTGTCCCATATGACTGCCTTAATTCACCCGGATCAGGCGGGCTTTATCCCTCGGCGCAGCACGGCCACGTCCGTGCGACGGTTGTTGCGTGTGATGGAGCTAGACCAGGACGTATACCCGGAGGCCTGTACACTGTCGGTCGACATAGAAAAGGCCTTTGATAGTGTAGAATGGCCCTATTTATACCGAGTGCTGCGGGAGTTTGGATTGGGGGAGGACTTCGTGCGCTGGACCGCCTTGCTCTATTGCGATGCCACGGCCCGAGTGAAGACGGGGGCTACCATATCGGCCGCATACCACGTACGGAGGGGGACGAGGCAGGGTTGCTCCCTCTCCCCCTTGCTGTTCGCCCTGGCCATTGAACCGCTGGCGGCTCATGCCCGCCGAGGGCGCGCCTATGCTGGAGTTTCCCTGCGGGGGGATAACCACTATATCTCCCTTTATGCAGACGATCTGCTGATGTTTTTGGTGGATACAGAGGGTGTGCTGGGCGGAGCAATTGCCCTATTGGAAGAGTTTGGTCATCTGTCCGGGCTTAGGGTCAATTGGGGCAAGACGTGCTTGTTCCCGTTGAAGCAGGAGGGCCGGACCCCGCGGGCATTAGGACAGATCCGGTGGGAAGGCACCTGCCTGCGATATTTGGGGGTTAACATTTATCATACCCAGACGGACTTGTTGGAGGGGAATGTTGGCAGGGCCCTTCGCGGCTTGCGGGGCAGCATGGGGTTTTGGAACACGCACCCGCTCTCGTGTGCTGGGAGGGTGGCACTGTTGAAGATGGTGGCATTGCCACGCCTTCTTTACTTTTTTCGCACCCTTCCTATATGGATTCCAGCGTAGTTTTTCGCACGGCTGCGAGCTCTGTCTACGGGCTTCATCTGGGGCTCGGGAAGGCGGCGGGTGGCGCTGACCACGCTGAGGAGGCCAAGAGCGGAGGGGGGCCTGACAGCCCCGGATTTTGAGTGGTACTACTTGGCGGCCCAGCTCCAATGGCTCACGCAGGCGGTGGCCAGGGAGTATAGAGGCCCAGAGGGCCCTCAGGGCAGGCTGATTCCGCGACATGTGCTGGCCTTTATAGTCCTCCACCAGCGGTTAGACCTGACACGGCTTACTTTGAAGGAACGTACCCTCCGGCTGTGCTGGAACAGGTGTCAGAAGAGGGCCGCCATAGTCCACCCCTATGCCCCGGAGATCCCCCTGGGGATGTGCACGGCGCTCCCGCATGGTGGAGATTGGTCTGGACTAGCGGTTTGGGAGGAGTTGGGCGTGCAGATGGTAGGAGACTTATTCAGGGAGGGAGTGCTGTTGCCTTTCCAGGACTTGCAGGACTCGTATGGGCTCCCGCGGGAGGACATCCTGCTCCATGCGGCCCTTGTGGTGAGTCTCCAGAAACATTGGAAAATGGGGCTTTCGGAGCCGCAGACCTCTGCGGGTTGCCAATATGTAGTGATGGCAGCGGGGACGACTAAGGCCATTACTTGTCTCCATCGCCGTCTGTCGCGGGGGGGCTTGCACCCTCTGGGCGCTCTGAGGGAGAAGTGGGAAACGGACCTTGAGAAGGCGATCCCCGAGTCCACGTGGGCCACGTTGGTGCAGAGAGCCTGGAAGGGAACGAGGAATGCCCGGTTTCAGTTGGTCCAGTTCTTTACGTTACATAGGGCGTATCTGACCCCGGCCAAGATCGTGCGATATTTTAGGGGGGTTCACTCTCAATGTCCGCGATGTGGGACAGAGGGGGCGGACTTTCGGCACATGTTTTGGGCCTGTACGCAGTTGGGTGACTACTGGGAGGAAGTTGTGGATTGTCTGATCCAGGTGACAGACCGCTCCATTGCCCCGGAGATGGGGATTTGTTTATTGCTTTGGTTTCCCCACACTCGCCGCACGAAGGTCACTAGCAAGTTTTATGACCTGGGATTGATACTGGCCAAGAGGGAACTGACCCTGCACTGGAAGTCCCGGGGGGGGCCTAGCTTCCTGCGATGGAGGGCGGCGTTGGCAAGATGGGCGGGGGCTGAGGGTACGCTCCGGGTGCAATTGGCCCTTCGGAGGGACGATGAGAAGGCGCTAGCGACGGCCCGGGCGTGGGAAGCGTTGGTGGTGGAACTTCAGGGGATGATGTCGGAGGCAGAAGAAAGGGAGAGCACAGCTGATAGGCAGGAGGTAGCGGGGAGCGAGGGGTAATAGGAGAATGGTGGTGGGCCATGGAGACCCACGCCTTGGATCAGCATTGGGGATGGCTCTGTCTGCTTAGAGGGAGGTTGGGCTCCCGTACATTATTTATTAGGTAAGAGGGGCATATCAGAAGAGGGGTAGGGGACGGGGGCACACTGACATGGGGTGGGGGGGGAAGGGGACTGCGTGGGAAGGCTGTTCATACTACTGGATAATTGGAATTGATGGCACACAGGTGATACTTCCAAGAAGGGTGGGGGTTGTAGGATGCTCGTTGAGTTGTTGAGTTGTAAAACAATAAAAAATGTTTCAACAAAAAAAAAAAATGAGGGGGTTCATTTTGCCATAGAAATTATGATTAATGCTGAAGAAAGAAAATGAGGGCACATTTTGAGTGACTTCTCAAATCCTCTTCTATTTCATTAAAAAATTCTGACATGCAGACTGAAACATGCACTTTTAATACCAGGAGCAGACTTCCATGGTGAACAGTAGTTTTACTACAGTGATCTAATGAGCAACTAGAGTGCTAACTTTCAGAATTTATGGCAAATGTGTGACATATCTGAATACCTTCATGATGGAATCAAAGTAAAAAAACTGAAAGCATTTCCTACTGAGGAGACTGCAGTACATGAGGAAATTAGGAAACTTCATAACAAATAAATCTCCCAAGATGGCCACCGGAGACAAAAGAGCCCAAATGTAGCCCAAAATCACCCAGATGTAGCCCAAATATAGCCCAATGACAGAAGTGTGCAAAACACTTATTATTTTGTGTTTTTGCAGTGTTATATAGTGCAGACTTGTTAGGTATTGGAGTGCTTTACATGAGCATTGGTTACATTACACAAGAACAAATTCATTTTGGTTGTAGACATGGGGAGACTAAGTGATTTGACCAGAATCACAGAATGTCGAGCTGAAGCAGAAACTCCAACCTGGTTCCCCAGTTGCAAAGTCTGCAGTTCTGGAAGTAACACCACATCCTCTCCCCTAAGTGCAACATTTAATCAAGTGGTCAACTGGATAAAAAACATAAAGATAACAAATAATTTAAAAGTGCTTTGTCGCTATTTCAAAACTCAGAAAATATGTCCTTATTTTAGTCTTTTAGAGCACTAACCATAATTTTGATGCCAATAAGACCCTCTCATATATGTAATTTCTAAAGGAAATGCTCTAGGTATTACAGTTTTGATTACATCAAGATGACGTCAGGCGTTCCACACTTTTGTAATAAATATAGAATGTTAGCAATCTAGTTGTTCATTAGGATACTGTTGAGAGGCAGAGGCCGGGGGCACGGACTCTGAAAATTGAAGGCAGGTAGGAGGGTGCAAAGGCAACAATTTTACAAAACTGAGCAGGCAGGAAGGGCCATGGCAGCACAACAGACTATGGAGGGCAGTGGAAAGGGGGGCAGGGGCAACAAACCAACAATAAAGGACTTGCAAGAGAGGCTGTGGCAATGTAATAGACCATTGTGGGCAGAAGGAAGAGGCGATGGTAGTACAACCATACATGCCAACAGACCCGATTCAGCCAGGAAACGTCCAATGTTTTTAAGCTCAAATGGGCTTTATTTGATCTGTCTCCTGTCTACAATCTCCTATTTGTCAATGTAACTCAAAGGGGAAAATCAATACCCCAGTTTTTTTTCAAAATCTCCCTCTTACCAAGTTCAAAATGTTCGCAAGTATGGTACATTGGATCATGGAGGGAAATGGGGTAGGGGCATGGACTTGGATAACAGAGGACAAGAGGGACATGGAGAGGTGCACCAAACTGACCCTGCAGGGCAGGCATCAGGGTTTGCAGCAACACAATACACCACACAGGGCATGCGGGACAGGAGTGCAGCACAACAATCCATAAAAAGCAAGAGGGAGGGGACAGGACCATGCACATGGACAACAGAGAACAGAGGGGCAAGAGGCAATGGTAGCTAGCTGACCATAATGGACAGACAGGAGAGAAAGATGCAGCATAACAGACCATGAAGGGCAGGAGGGACGGATCAGGGGCATTACAATGGAACAGACAAGCCAGGAGGGAGAGAGTAGGGGTCTGCACATGTAAACAGAGGGCTGGGGGCAAGGGGGCAGGGCAGGAGCAGCAAGATAGCCATGGAGGTCAGGCAGGATTGGCACTAGAAGCAAGACACACCATGAAGAGCAACAGTGAGACTGTGATGGCATACACACAGACCATGGAGGGAAGGTGGGAGGGGGTCAGGGGCAGCTAACTGACCACACAGGGAAGGTGGGAGGGGCCATGGCAGCAAAGAAGACCATGCATGGCAAGTGGGAGGGTTAGTGGCAGCACAATGGCTATGATGGGCAAGAAGGAGGGTGCAGGGGCATGCACAAAGGATGATGGAGGATAGAAGGGAGGGTCAGGACCTGTGCACAGACAAGAAAGTTCAGGGGAAGGGGCCTCACAACAGACCGCACGGGGCAGGCAGGAGGAGCAGTTGCAGCACAACAGACCAGGAAGGGCAGAAGGGTGTGGCAGTACAATGGACCATGTAGGACAGGAGGAAGAGGATAGGGGCATGGCATGTGGACAGGCAGGGTGGAGGTGGCAGGGACAGGTTACAGTCATCTGACAATGCTAGCCAGGTGGGAGGGGAGTGGCAGCTCAACAGAACACTCAGAGTAGATAGGAGTGGCAGGTCCATGGAACATGGTGGGCAAAAAGGATGGAGCAGGGGCATGCACAAAGACATCGGAGGGCAGGGGGAAGGAGAATAGGGGCAGCAATCTAAGCACAGAGTTTAAGCAGAAGGTCAATGATGGGGCATAGAATTGGGCAATGGAGGGCAGGAGGAGGGGACTGGTACATCATACTAAATTGAGGGCAGTGGCAGCACATCAGACCATGCATGGCAGGAGGGAGGAGGCTAGTCCATGGATTCACACAACAGAGGATAGGGAGGAGGGGGATGGGGCAGCAAGCTAACTGTTCAGAGAAGGCGGATATTAGGAACTTTATTGTTTTTAAAACGTGTGTCTGTGCGAACTACTTAAAATATGAACAAGTATGCAGCATAATCTCACTTTTATTCAGGTAGAAGAGGACGTTTGTGCCTGTGACACCGGGCTCAATTGGCAGAAACACCCCCTGACCCTCCACCCCCTATCGCAAAATGTAATGCCCGTGAAAAGGGTAGGTGAACACAGTGTTATATAGAACATCGTCCTGAGAGCAAGATTGAAAATGAAAACTAGATATAGTGTATGGTATAAACTATGCACCAAAAAGTGTGATATAAGATGAACCAGGCGTGAAATATAATATGCAATACATTGTGCGCAATGACAGATTCATTGGAGAGCATGAGATAGCACAGGCACTAGCGCGTGCTATGCGATATGCGCCTTGAAATGTAATATGCACAGGGCAGTGTTGTGTAACCTAACTAGTCTCTAAAGTTGTAATATAAAATATGTGCTGGGGAGTGTACCATTGCATATGCACTGTGACAAAGATATGGATCCCAGATTGTAATATGTATGGCATAGCACTGTGCGTTATAACATAGGCATCGAGGAAGGCACGTTAAATGGGGCAATATAACCCGTGCGAAGACAAGTGTGGCATGACATATTCACGGGGTGGTGTTACAGTGCACATGGGCTAGAGAGTGTCATAGCATATGCACTAGCTGGTGGAATACAACACAGAGGTGTGTGACAATCGGCAGGCAATGGTGGTTGTAACACAGCATTGGGCTCTGGCAGGAGCGCGCTGTGACTCTCAAGTGATGTTCGTCCCCTTTCCAGAGAGTAAAATAAAAAGTATTACACATCCGGCAGTGGATGTGTGTTTTATTAACCGTGAGGGGGGTTTCTTACATAGTTTTGGTCGAATTTTTGTCGAATCCCCTTTGAATGGCTTGGTGTGCATGTGTATTAAATGTGCCCGTCAATAGCTACCCATGTTTGTATAAATAAACGACAAGGGTGTCTACCGGGATTAGGCATGGTAGGGCATCAGACTAACCTCCTCCCTCCTGCCATGCATGGTCTGATGTGCTGCCACTGCCCTCAATTTAGTATGATGTAACAGTCCACTCCTCCTACCCTCCATTGCCCAATTCTATGCCCCATCATTGACCTCCTGCTTAAACTCTGTGCTTAGCTTGCTGCCCCTATTCTCCTTCCCCCTGCCCTCCGATGTCTTTGTGCATGCCCCTGCTCCATCCTTTTTGCCCACCATGTTCCATGTACCTGCCACTCCTATCTACTCTGAGTGTTCTGTTGAGCTGCCACTCCCCTCCCACCTGCCTAGCATTGTCAGATGACTGTAACCTGTCCCTGCCACCTCCACCCTGCCTGTCCACATGCCATGCCCCTATCCTCTTCCTCCTGTCTTACATGGTCCATTGTACTGCCACACCCTTCTGCCTTCCCTGGTCTGTTGTGCTGCAACTGCTCCTCTTGCCTGCCCCATGCGGTCTGTTGTGGGTCCCTCCCCTGAACTTTCTTGTCTGTGCACAGGTCCTGACCCTCCCTTCTATCCTCCATCGTCCTTTGTGCATGCCCCTGCACCCTTCTTCTTGCCCTTCATAGCCATTGTGCTGCCACTAACCCTCCCACTTGCCATGCATGGTCTTCTGTGCTGCCATGACCCCTCCCACCTTCCCTGTGTGGTCAGTTAGCTGCCCTTGACCCCCTCCCACCTTCCCTCCATGGTCTGTGTGTATGCCATCACAGTCTCACTGTTGCTCTTCATGGTGTGTCTTGCTTCTAGTGTCCATCCTGCCTGACCTCCATGGCTATCTTGCTGCTCCTGCCCTGCCCCCTTGCCCCCAGCCCTCTGTTTACATGTGCAGACCCCTACTCCCTCCCTCCTGGCTTGTCTGTTCCATTGTAATGCCCCTGATCCGTCCCTCCTGCCCTTTATGGTCTGTTATGCTGCAGCTTTCTCTCCTGTCTGTCCATTATGGTCAGCTAGCTACCATTGCCTCTTGCCCCTCTGTTCTCTGTTGTCCATGTGCATGGTCCTGTCCCCTCCCTCTTGCTTTCTATGGATTGTTGTGCTGCACTCCCGTCCCGCATGCCCTGTGTGGTGTATTGTGCTGCTGCAAACGCTGATGCATGCCCTGCTGGGTCAGTTTGGTGCACCTCTCCATGTCCCTCCTGTCCTCTGTTATCCAAGTCCATGTCCCTACCCCATTTCCTTCCATGATCCAATGTACCATACTTGCGAACATTTTGAGCTTGGTAAGAGGGAGATGTTGAAAAAAAACTGGGGTATTGATTTTCCCCTTTGAGTTACATTGAAAAAGAGGAGATTGTAGACAGGAGACAGATCAAATAAAGCCCAGTTGAGCTTAAAAACATTGGACGTTTCCTGGCTGAATCGGGTCTGTTGGCATGTATGGTTGTACTACCATTGCCTCTTCCTTCTGCCCACAATGGTCTATTACATTGCCACAGCCTCTCTTGCAAGTCCTTTATTGTTGGTTTGTTGCCCCTGCCCCCCTTTCCACTGCCCTCCATAGCATGTTGTGCTGCCACTGCCCTTCCTGCCTGCTCAGTGTGGTTAAATTGTTGCCTTTGCACCCTCCTACCTGCCTTCAATTTTCAGAGTCGGTGCCCCTGGCCTCTGCCTCTCAACAGTATCCTAATGAACAACTAGATTGCTAACATTCTATATTTATTACAAAAGCGTGGAACGCCTGACGTCATCTTGATGTAATCAAAACTTTAATACCTAGAGCATTTCCTTCAGAAATTACATATATGAGAGGGTCTTATTGGCATCAAAATTATGGTTAGTGCTCAAAAAGACTAAAATAAGGACATATTTTCTGAGTTTTCAAATAGCGACAAAGCACTTTTAAATTATTTGCTATCTTTATGTTTTTTTATCCAGTTGACCACTTGATTAAATGTTGCACTTAGGGGAGAGGATGTGGTGTTACTTCCAGAATTTCAGACTTTGCAACTGGGGAACCAGGTTGGAGTGTCTGCTTCAGCTCGACATTCTGTGATTCTGGTCAAATCACTTAGTCTCCCCGGGCTCGATTCACAGAACTAACTTAAGACAAAATCCTAAACTTACTACCATTTTGGTATTCACAGAAGGCACTTACTCATTTTGGTATTCACAGAAGGAACTTACTCATTTCGGTATTCACAGAAGTTAGGAGTCCTAACTTTAGGACTCCTAAATGCCTTCTGTGAATACCGAAAGTGTTAAAATTAGGATTTTTCGCAGTTTAGTAGTAGTATAGTTAGGACTCCTAACTTTAGGACTCCTAAATGCCTACTGTGAATACCGAAAGTCTTAAAATTAGGATTTTTCTCAATTTAGTAGTCCTAAGTCTAAACTTAGGACTACTAAATTGAGAAAAATCCTAATTTTAAGACTTTCGGTATTCACAGAAGGCATTTAGGAGTCCTAAAGTTAGGAGTCCTAACTATACTACTACTAAACTGAGAAAAATCCTAATTTTAAGGCTTTCGGTATTCACAGAAGGCATTTAGGAGTCCTAAAGTTAGGAGTCCTAAACTTAGGACTACTAAATTGAGTAAAATCCTAATTTTAAGACTTTCGGTATTCACAGAAGGCATTTAGGAGTCCTAAAGTTAGGAGTCCTAACTATACTACTACTAAACTGCGAAAAATCCTAATTTTAAGACTTTCGGTATTCACAGAAGGCATTTAGGAGTCCTAAAGTTAGGACTCCTAACTTCTGTGAATACCGTAATGAGTAAGTTCCTTCTGTGAATACCAAAATGAGTAAGTGCCTTCTGTGAATACCAAAATAGTAGTAAGTTTAGAATTTTGTCTTAAGTTAGTCCTGTGAATCGGGCCCCCCATGTTTACAACTAAAATTAATTTGTTCTTGTGTGATGTAACCAATGCTCATGTAAAGCACTCCAATACCTGACAAGTCTGCACTATATAACACTGCAAAAACACAAAATAATAAGGTCCCGATTCACAGAACTAACTTAAGACAAAATCCTAAACTTACTACCATTTTGGTATTCACAGAAGGCACTTACTTATTTTGGTATTCACAGAAGGCACTTACTCATTTCGGTATTCACAGAAGTTAGGAGTCCTAACTTTAGGACTCCTAAATGCCTTCTGTGAATACCGAAAGTCTTAAAATTAGGATTTTTCTCAGTTTAGTAGTAGTATAGTTGGACTCCTAACTTTAGGACTCCTAAATGCCTTCTGTGAATACCGAAAGTCTTAAAATTAGGATTTTTCTCAATTTAGTAGTCCTAAGTCTAAACTTAGGACTACTAAATTGAGAAAAATCCTAATTTAAAGACTTTCGGTATTCACCGAAGGCATTTAGGAGTCCTAAAGTTAGGAGTCCTAACTATACTACTACTAAACTGAGAAAAATCCTAATTTTAAGGCTTTCGGTATTCACAGAAGGCATTTAGGAGTCCTAAAGTTAGGAGTCCTAAACTTAGGCTACTAAATTGAGAAAAATCCTAATTTTAAGACTTTCGGTATTCACAGAAGGCATTTAGGAGTCCTAAAGTTAGGAGTCCTAACTATACTACAACTAAACTGAGAAAAATCCTAATTTTAAGACTTTCGGTATTCACAGAAGGCATTTAGGAGTCCTAAAGTTAGGACTCCTAACTTCTGTGAATACCGAAATGAGTAAGTGCCTTCTGTGAATACCAAAATGAGTAAGTGCCTTCTGTGAATACCAAAATGGTAGTAAGTTTAGGATTTTGTCTTAAGTTAGTTCTGTGAATCGGGCCCTAAGTGTTTTGCACACTTCTGTCATTGGGCTATATTTGGGCTACATCTGGGTGATTTTGGGCTACATTTGGGCTCTTTTGTCTCCGGTGGCCATCTTGGGAGATTTATTTGTTATGAAGTTTCCTAATTTCCTCATGTACTGCAGTCTCCTCAGTAGGAAATGCTTCCAGTTTTTTACTTTGATTCCATCATGAAGGTATTCAAATATGTCACACATTTGCCATAAATTCTGAAAGTTAGCACTCTAGTTGCTCATTAGATCACTGTAGTAAAACTACTGTTCACCAGGGAAGTCTGCTCCTGGTATTTAAAGTGCATGTTTCAGTCTGCATGTCAGAATTTTTTAATGAAATAGAAGAGGATTTGAGAAGTCACTCAAAATGTGCCCTCATTTTCTTTCTTCAGCATTAATCATAATTTCTATGGCAAAATGGACCCCCTCATTGTGTTCCTTTTTAAATTAAATGTTTTAAGTGTTACCAGTTTATTCCAATCAAGATGGCTTCAGGTGTGCCATACTTTTGTCATAATGAAGACAGTAAGCGCTCTAGTTGTTTTTTAAGAACACTCTGGGACATTCTGTCATTGGGCTATACTTGGGCTACATCTGGGTGATATTTGGGCTACATTTGGGCTCTTTTGTCTCTGGTGGCCATCTTGGGAGACTTATTTGTTATGAAGTTTCCTAATTTCCTCATTTACTGCAGTCTCCTCAGTAGGAAATACTTTCAGTTTTTTACTTTGATTCCATCAAGAAGGCATTCAGATGTGTCACACATTTGCCATAAATTCAGAATGTTAGCACTCTTTTTGCTCATTAGATCACTGTAGTAAAGCTACTGCTCACCAGGGAAAACTGCTGCTGGTATTGAAAGTGCATGTTTCAGTCTGCATGTCAGAATGTTTTAATGAAATAGAAGAGGATTTGAGAAGTCACTCAAAATGTGCCCTAATTTTTCTTTCTGCAGCACTAATCATACTTTTTATGGAGAAATGAACCCCCTCATTTTGTTCCTTTTTAAATTAAATGTTTTAAGAGTTACCACTTTAATCCAAGCAAGATGGCTTCAGGTGTGCCATACGTTTATCATAAGTAGGACTGTTAGCGCTCTAGTTGTTCCTTGGAACACTCTGGGAAGCTGCAGTAGAACACAAAGGAATGAACTGACAGTCTCTGCCCTTGTTGGATGTACATGTTTTACTGAGAATGTCAGACTTCATTCTCACATGACTGAGAAAGATAATGTGAATTTATAGAAAATAAGCTCTCAGTTTAGCATATAGATCACCTTCCAAACCTCTGTGGGACAAGCATGAGAAAATATTTTTCTCTCAATCATGATATCCCAGCAGAAGGCTTTTTCACATGGTGAAATCACCTTAGAACATACCACAATTCCTAAAATGAGTATGGTACCATCAACAAATAATTTATAATGTAACTAAAGTCTTAAAACCTTCTATTAACTGCAATGCTTTTTAATGAGGTGCTATCATGTATATTGGTCCCAAGATGGCTGCCAACACTTCTTGGATGAAGTGCTGACAGCCAATCAGATCTCAGGATGAGATGTGTGGTTAGGCTCCGCCCACATATATATATGATTTTACTTTTGATTTTCTCAGGAACTACTGAACAGATTGACACCAGACCTGCAAAAGGCACTTCCCTGAGCTGAGGACTACGTCTCTGCCAAATTTCAAGTAATTCTGTTCAGCCGTTCGGGCTGTACCTTGGACTAAAGGTCCCTATGGAAAATTGCATGGGGAAAACGCGTTTTGGGACCCCCTTTTTTCTCTGCCCCCGCTTGACGAATCCCCCCGAGACTTTCAGGGTAGGAGCGGAGCGGAGCGCCCCACCTATTTTGAAAATTTCGCGAGGATTCGTCAACCGGCGCCAAAGTTATTCCAAATAGAATGTTGCGGATTTCCTATGGAAACACGGTCCTAACTATAACTATCTACTGGCGACCGCCAGTAGATAATATATCCAAACACTGTATTTGGTGCCAAATTTTTCCCAAAAGAATCCACAGGTCTCCTCATAGCATTATTCAATTACGGTTGCACAATAACTGACAGGATTTCAAATGTATTATTCTTTGTGACACACTTATTGACATGGGGATGTGACTTTACCATCATGCATTTGTGTGAGTCAACACTACAACATGGCGCTCACTAAAAACAAGGGTGATGTTAAACAAACACAGTGGGGGACATTCACGAGCAAGTGGCAAAGAGAGGCGTTAGTCTTCTTGGCTTAACGCCTCTCTCCGCCTCTTCGGAAACGCAAGGCTGCACCATACTCACAAGGACATGGTGCAGCCTTGCGTTTCCCCTTGTGATGGCACTAAGTTTAACAACTTAGCGCCAATGCAGGCACCCTTGCACCAGAGTGCAAGGGTGTCTGTGTGCAGGGGAGGATTATTAATGTGTACGAAGGTGTCCCTTCCTGCAAATAAACAATCCTAAATGCAATTCTCTCACTTTCTCTCACTTTCATGTGTGTTTTATTTATTTGTATTTATGTAATTTAGATTTTATAGTGTTAATTATGGAAATTAATTTATTATTTATTAATTATTAATTTGTTGTTAATAATTATTAATGAATTCATTGGTAATTATGATAATTGTGTCATTTTATTAGGAGCAGGTTGTGGGTTTATAGGGGAATAGGGTGGGAAGTATTTAATTATAATACATTAATTATAATGTTTTGTTTATTAGTATTTATTTAATTTATACTTTATAGTGTTATTTGTGGGAATTCATATATTATTAATTATTTATTATTTGCTTGTTATTTTTTATTAATTAATTAGTTAATTGGTAATTAATTGTGTTATTTTTTAGGAGCGGGTGGTGGTCTTTATAGGGGAATAGCGTGAGAAGTAATTTATTTATAATGAATTATTAATTACTTGTTAAATAATGCTAATTTAATAATAACAATTGAAATATGGCAATTGTGTAATTAATTTAAGATGCAAGTTGAGGAGTTTATAGTAATGAAGGGTGGGAAGTAAAATCTTTTAAATTAATTTATAGGTTGTTTCTAATTGATATTAATTTATTAATGTAAAACTAGCTATGAAAATTGTGTAATGATTTTTAGGTGTGGGTGGTGGTGTATATTGGGGCTTATGTTTAATTAACTAATAAATATTTGATCGATAATATTACTTCATCAATTCAAAAATATTAATGGTAATTGTTTATTTTTATTTTGTGTGTGGGTTTTGGTTTTATAGGAGTAACGTTTGGGGAGTAAATTAATTTTTATCTGTTTTAATTTGTTTTTTAGTTGATAATATTTCTTTAATTGATAATTAATTATGTTAATCATGGAGGTACATTTTTAAAAAAATGTGGATGGGTGTAGTGAATTGTGTGGTGTTATACTGTAGGAAATGAAAAAGATTACATTTATGTAATAATTAATGTTTTTGATTATAAATAATTTCTATTAAAATAGTTATTTGTTTATGAATTAGTCTTAAAATTAAAAGAAAAGCTTTCTAGGAACTTGTTAGATCTTTCTAACATTATAATATGGTTCTATCTTTCATAATTTGTAATATTTTTATTTATGTTTTCTTTTTTTGTTTTTAAAAATCTTTTGTGTTGTAGTTGATATTTTGTTTGTTTTTGATTTTGAACTGACTTCAATGGTAATATTAATTTTTACCCCTCTGCTATCCAACACTTTCCCTACTGTTGCACTCACTGGAGTGGGAATCGTAATTTTTACCCTCTAGCTATCCAGCACTTTCCCTACTGTTGCACTTATTGGAGTGGGACTAGTGCATTATTCCCACCCGCTATCCAACACTTTCCCTACTGTTGCCCTCACTGGAGTGGGAATAGTCATTTTTACCCACCTGCTAGCCAACACTTTCCCTACTGTTGCAATCACTGGAGTGGGAATAGTAATTTTTACCCACCCACTATCCAACACTTTCCCTACTGTTGCACTCACTGGAGTAGGAATTTTAGTTTAAAGATTATTAAATATTTTAATAGAATGCTATTTTTATTAGATATTATGTTATAGGTGTATGTATATATATATATATATTTTATTTATTTTTTTCCAATTTTTTATATATTTAAAAAATGATAAAATAAATTAAAATTAATAGTTTATTAATTGTTTTAAAGTAAATGTATATATATTGCATTCTATATATGTATGTTAAATTTATTTCTTATATTTGTTAAAATGTATATTAAATTCAAATAATTTTTTAAAAAATAAATGGTATTATTTAATATATTTAACGTTGTTTTTACATATATAAAAAAAACGATATTTTGTACATTTATATTTTTTACATTGATATTTTTTTCTCGATATTTTTATACTTACCATTATAAATATAGAATGCCGATATTTTTGACATCGATATTTATGACTCGATATTTGTGTATGGGGATATTTTGGACAGTGATTTTTAATCAGTGAACCACCTTCCCGTGCCTCACTTGAATTGCATGAATGGAGTGTGGAGAAAACAGCCTTGAAGGAAAGCACAGGAGCCCCGAATGAAATTGATTGATGATGGCATATGCAATAATTCACTTTTCTGAGCTAACCAATGAACGTAGTGCTTATTCAACAGGTTGGCAACCAAACGTCCAAGTGCACCACCTTTTCCGTGGCCACATCAACACACCGACGAGATCTACAGTCTGCAATTTGAGAAACTACAAACTGTACTTTGAACTTTTTGTTCCAAACTTTTAAGCCAATAAGCTCCCAATCATCAGAGAACTACAGACATCTTCCTTGGATTCGTCCCTCGACCTACTATGTTCAATAAGTTATGTATTGTTGCACTTCTATGTACTCTCTGTTTGCTATGGGTGTTGCCACATCCATTTATCACCAAAGAACCACCTAGTTAGATGGAGTCTACCCTGAAATTATCACAGTGCTTTCAGAGGGACCTCTTCCACATCACTTAGAATTACACCAAATCCAAAACTAGCATCCCACATGCACTATACAGTGCCCTCTTACATAACAACTGGTGTAAGCACATGACCTCCGTAGGGCTCAAGACATCAGCCTGGTCATGTTACGTCTGTTTGTTTATACCACATGCAGTAGGTGAAGACAGGCTTTACTTGCCCCAAGAGGAGGCCCCTAAAAAAGCAACATGCCTTCTCCACCCATCCCTAGAACCTCACAGAGTAGTAGTGAGTCTGACCCGATACAAGATCAATCCAACAACACTTTACTTTTTCACTGAGCATAACACCATTCAAACTGAGCTAGATAGGATGCACAGGAGGGGCACCAATGGGGAGAATACAGTTTGGCCAGACATTTTTCAGAGAAGAGATTCTTAGAGGTAGCAAAACCACTGTACCAGTGCACAACAAGTCCACCCCTGCTTCCATCTGCAGTCCCAGGGTGGCCCTTAGCATATCTGTTGCAGTTTTCTTTAATAACAAAGGAAAATGAGTCTCGTAGGGGAGGGTTGAACAACAGCTTAGATACCCCATGCCAGGAAATCTGGGATACCGAGGGGGGCGGATATAATTGGCTAGAAGGAAAGGGACAATCATTAATTGTACAGAAACCTACACTGAATTCCTTGTGTTTCAGAGGTAAAGGAACAATTCCACTGGGCACAAATGAAAACTGTGGTACAATCCTACACATTCTGGACATGCAATGGGGCACCGCCATGTTGATAGATACCTTTTAGAATTTGCCTAAACTCAGCTAGCCCTGGATGTCATGGTCTATGCTCCCTTGTCACCATACTCACCCCGACCCTGGTCATTCCCGGAGAAGAACTGTCACATTTGTACTAACACTAACCCAGAGATTACATAGTTTTGCCTACTCCGCATTCTGTTGCGAACGTGGAGTTCAGGCAAAACTACAACTCTGTGGCGGAGCGCAGTTAGCCGGCTCCTCCACCCTCTGAAATTAATTAAAATTAATTAAAAGGCACTTACCTGCCCAGTGGCTGCCTCCTCCTGGACAGCGCTGCTCTCCTGCCTCCTCCTCGCCGTCCTGCTTCAATGATATTTAAAAAAAAAGCTTTTTTCATTTTCTAACCCTCATATCATACAGCTGTACAAATGTCATATTGGAGTTGTTAGAGTCGGGGATCTCTGGTTGGCGCAAGGTTGCCCTTGTGTCAAGCAGGAACCCTCTCCTCCACGTCAGGGCGCAGGATAACCCCTCGCGAATGACCCTTGCTCACCCTCAAGGTGCGTGGCGTGAGCAGCCAAGGCGATTCCTCAGGCGTTGTTGGTTAAGCACTTACAATCGTACACACAGTAAATACATCAATCCCCCCAGAAACGGACACCAGACTTGGATATATATAAAAATACGATTCTTTATGTAAAAATAAGGTGTATATATCTCAGCAGACTTATCACAAGACCAATAACGTTTTCGCTAGGCCACCAGGTTATACAGCAGGCAAATGTTCTTGGTTCGTAGTTTCAAATGGATAGTTCGTAGGTTCTTTACGTGTCGTTCCAGTACTCACAGAGATCGGTTCCTGCGAACGGGGAAATAAGGCGTTGCGGGCCCCGAGCCCGATACTGGAACTTCTTCCGTGATGTGGAGAGTCGGCACCGGTCAGTGCGACTCTTAGCTTGGGAAGTGTTCTTGGGTCCTCAATCAGCAGGTGTGGGCACGTAGGCAGGCGCGGCCAGCGACCCTTTAGCACGGCGGTGCAGGAGGGTCTCCACAGCGGGGGCGGCGCGGCCTGAGACGTCCGGGGATAGCGAAGCGGGGTCGCAGGGCACGGTCAGTGCAGCTGGATGACCCGGCGTAGATCACAGTCGTCGGACGGCTTCCGGCAGGAGGGGTGATAGCACGTTCAGCGCACTCCAATGGCAGGCGGTGACAGGGATGCAGGCGGCCTGGCCCGGGAACAGAGAGCGGCTCCGGACGGAGCGGGGCTCTCACGGGTTGGAGGCAGGCGAGCTTCTGAGTGTCACGGCCCTAGGAGGGGCGATGGGGGGCGCAGTCTCTTTTCCAGCGGGATGCACACACGGCTCGAATTGGAGGACGAGCAAGAAGCACAGAGAACCCACTGTTCCTGGGGTTCAGTTCAGGGGGCAAGCTCAGATCAAGCCCTTGGAGAATGTTCAAGCACAAAGTAGCAAAGTCTTTTCAGTAAGTCTCTTCCTCTCCTCTCTCAGCAAGGCAAGCAGCAGGCCAGCTCCTCCGGCGTCTTCTTCTCCTTCTAGTCGGGCAGAGGTCCTTTGTGGTAAACAGGATTCTGATTTCTTAGGAGCCAGGCTCCTACTTTTATACACCAATTCTTTTGTTCTTTAGCGCCAGGGGGCCTAGGCCTGGCTCAGTCCAGTTCTGGAGCACTTTGTTATGGTGACTCTGCTCTTTCCTTTCAGCAGCAGGGCAGAGACATCAGCCGCCCCACAGGGGGTGGCGCCGGCTTTGTGGTGGCAGAGCACAGGTCTATTCAAGAGTCAAGGTGTACTCCTCCCACCCATCCAGGTGTAATCTCTCTACCCACCACCTGGCAGCCAACCTGTCTCTGGGGATTCCCCAACCCTGCTCCTTACTGTTGCCAGGCAGAACACATACACACAGCAGAGGCGGACTGAGATGGTCAGGTCAGTAAATACTAACTTTCTAAAAGTAGTATTTACAAACCCAGGATACTAAAATAGACTTGACTACAAGAAGTATTTTATCATCCTGAGTTCAGGCATACTAAACTTGACACTTCTACCATGCTCTCTGAGTCCACTGGGGTCACAGCGTTGGCGTGATCCCAGCAGCCCATTCTGGCCTATGGAGAGCAGGTAGCCTTCAATAGTGAAAAACGACAAGGGCTGTAATTCACTACTAAGACATGCCACACACATCAGGGCATGTCCTACCTTAGGCCTACAATGCACCCTGCCCTTGGGCCTACCAGAGGGGTGGCTAATATGTAAGGAAGGGAAGGTTTAGGGACTGGCAAGTGGGGGCACTTGCGCAGTCAGCGCGACGGTCCCGGACCGCGCACAGGGTCTGCGGTGGCAGACCCTAGACACACTTTACAAGGCCGCTTCCGTGGGTGGCGCAACCAGCGCTGCAAGCCCACCAGCAGCATTGGCATTCACAAGCCCTGGCACCCCTGGTGCACTTTACTGGGGACTGACAGTGAATCCAATAAACCAATCATGGACATCAATTACAGGTACACTTTATCTAGGGAGCACTTGCACTGCGGCACGGATTAGCCGTGGCGCAGTGCCCTGAGCGGACAACACCAGCAAAACAGTCGAGGCACACCATCAAAAAGTGGAAGGGAAACTCACGCCAAGGTGCCAGGTCTAACACGTGTCCCCTCCAGCTGAAATGTGGGGAGAACTACCCTTGCCCAGGGGGTTCCTCGTCACTAAGGCGGAAATACCTGGACAGACCGTCAGCGTTGGCGTGATCTGTACCAGGACGGTGTTCCACCGTAAAGTCCATACCCTGTAGGGAGATGGACCACCTCAACAGCTTCGGGTTTTCACCCCTCATTTGCATCAACCATCTGAGGGGCCTGTGGTCCGTCTGAACCCGGAAGTGAGACCCAAACAAGTAGGGTCTTAGCTTCTTCAGCGCCCAGACCACAGCAAATGCTTCTCGCTCAATTGCACTCCACCTACTTTCCCGTGGAAGTAACCTCCTACTGATGAAGGCTACGGGTTGGTCCCAGCCCTCCTCAGTCATCTGTGAGAGAACAGCCCCTACACCATGCTCTGAAGCGTCTGTCTGGACTAGGAATTCCTTGGAGAAGTCGGGGGCCAAGAGCACGGGCGCCGTGCACATGGCAGTCTTCAGGGTGTCGAAAGCTTTCTGACAGGTGTCAGTCCAAATCACGTTCCTGGGCTGCTTCTTCGAAGTCAGCTCTGTCAAGGGGGCAACGATCGTTCCATAGCCCTTGACAAACCTCCTGTAGTACCCAGTGAGCCCCAGGAAGGCCCTCACTGCGGTCTGCGTCTTGGGGGGTTCCCAAGCCAGGATGGTTTCAATTTTGGGTTGCAAGGGTGCCACCTTGCCGCTCCCCACTCGGTGTCCCAAGTACACCACGGAACCCTGCCCGATCTGGCACTTGCTTGCCTTGATCGTGAGGCCTGCTCGGCGCAGCGCCATCAACACTTCCCAGAGGTGGCGCAGGTGTTCAGGCCAGGTGGCACTGAACACTGCGATGTCATCCAGGTAGGCGGCACTGAACGCATCCAGCCCAACCAGTACCTGGTTGACCAACCTCTGAAAGGTGGCAGGGGCATTCTTCATCCCAAATGGCATGACTCGGAACTGGAAGTGCCCATCTGGTGTAGAGAATGCTGACCTCTCTTTGGCCCCATCGGTCAAGGCGATCTGCCAGTACCCAGACGTTAAATCAAACGTACTGAGGAACCGGGCAGCCCCCAGCCGATCAATGAGCTCATCAGCTCTGGGGATGGGGTGCGCGTCAGTCTTCGTGACTGAATTGAGTCCTCTGTAGTCCACACAGAACCGGAGTTCAGGTGTGGCTCCCGGCGCAGCAGCCTTTGGGACCAAGACCACGGGGCTGGACCAAGGACTGCTGGAGGACTCAACCACCCCTAGCGCAAGCATTTTGGAGACCTCCTCCCTAATGCAAGCTCGGACCCTGTCAGTTACCCTGTAAGCCTTGTGCTTCACAGGTAAGCTGTCTCCTGTGTCCACGTCATGGACGCACCAATCTGTGACACCAGGAACCAGGGAGAATCGGTCGGAAAATTGTCCCAGCAAGTGGCGGCAGTCTTCCTGTTGTTCGGGCGTCAGGGTGGGTGAGAGGTTAACTCCATCCACTGACCCATCTTTCTCAGAGGCCACTAAGAGGTCAGGGAGAGGCTCGGTCTCCTCTTCCATTCCATCATCAGTGGCCAGCAGCATGCCCACTTCGGTCCTCTCTAAGTGGGGCTTAAGGCGGTTAACATGTAGGACCCTCAAAGGGTTCCTGGGAGTCTGCATGTCCACCAAGTAGGTGATAGGACTTTTGCGCTCCACAACCTCAAATGGACCTGTCCACTTATCCTGAAGTGCACACGGCTCCACTGGGGCCAAGACCCACACCTTTTGTCCAGGTTGAAGCTCTACCAGAGTGGCATTCCGGTCGTACCACCGCTTCATCTCCTCCTGGCTGGCTTCCAGATTTGCCTCAGCAAGTTGCCTGAAACGCCGAGTCTGGTTTCGGAAGGCCAGCATGTAACTATATACATTCTGGGGAGGTTTCCTGGGAGATTGCTCCCAGCCTTCCTTCACCAAACTCAGAGGTCCTCTTACCGGGTGACCATACAGAAGCTCAAAGGGGCTGAATCCTAGAGACTTCTGTGGCACCTCTCGGTAAGCGAAGAGCAGGCATGGCAAGAGGACGTCCCACTTACGCCTCATTGGACCGTCCAGGCCCATGATCATGCCTTTGAGGGTTCGGTTGAATCTCTCAACCAACCCATTTCCTTGGGGATGGTAAGGAGTGGTGAACTTGTAAGTTACCCCACACTCCTTCCACAGGGATTTCATATATGTGGATATGAAATTGGTCCCCCTGTCGCTCACCACCTCTAGAGGGAATCCCACTCGGGAGAAAATTCCCATCAGTGCCCGTCCCACCACGGGGGCCGTCACTGTCCTCAGAGGGATGGCTTCAGGGTACCGGGTGGCATGGTCCACCAAGACCAGGATGAACCTGTTGCCCAGGGCTGTCTTGGGGTCCAGAGGCCCCACAATGTCAATACCCACTCGTTGGAATGGCGTACCGACCACAGGGAAAGGTTGCAGAGGAGCCTTATGCTTCCCTCCGCTCTTACCACTTGCCTGGCAAGTCTGACAAATTCTGCAGTAGGAATCTGAATTCTTGTGCATTTGGGGCCAGTAGAAGTGGGTGACAAGCCTGTCATAGGTCTTGTCCATCCCCAAATGTCCTGCTAACGGCACATCATGAGCCAGCCCCAGTAGGAAGGTTCTGAACTTCTGGGGTACCACCAGCACACGGGCTGACCCAGGTTCAGCAGCCTTAGGCTCGGAATACAGGAGGTCACTCTCCCAGTACACGTAGTGTGTTTTGGCCTGAACACCGTTGGCCTGGTCTGCAGCCTGTTGCCGCATACCCACGAGAGAAGGGCATTCTTTCTGCTCCCTGCAGAATTCCTCCCTGGAGGGACCTCCTTCTTGCTGCCAATGGGTCAGCTCAGGCAGATCTCCCAGTTCGGCAATCTGTTCCCCGGTAGGCTCCAGAGCATCCCCCTCAGGGTCTACTTCCTCCTGGGCCGTGGGAACTTCGGGGGCCGGTTTCCCGCGCCTCCTGCGCCTTCTCCCTAAGGCCGGTTCCTGGACCTCTCCCTCAGGCTCCAGGACCCTCTCAACACCCTTACTGGCTGCCATGGACCGGGTGGTCACGCACGCCCAGTCGGGTAGACCCACCATCCTCAGATGCGTGGTCTTCTCCACCTTTTCCCAAGGGGAACTCTCCAGGTCGTTCCCTAGCAGACAGTCTACAGGCATGTCAGTTCTCACAGCGACTTGTAGAGTACCAGAGACCTCCCCCCACTCAAAGGGAACTTGAGCCATTGGACAACGACTCTCTACGTTGTCAGCATTGACAACCCTACAGTAGGCATTGGGTACAATTTGCTCTTGAGACACCAGGTGTTGCCTCACCGAGGTCACGCTGGCTCCTGTATCTCTAAGAGCCTCAACCTTCTTTCCATTGATGGTCACTACTTGCCCATATTTCTTAGTGTTAGAGGGCAGGTAGGTTACAGGGACCATCTCACTGTCTCCTAGCGAGACTAGGGTCATCTGCCCGGGACCCCCACCCTCCTGGACTGCTACCTCCTCCCCAAAGTTAACACTAGCTACTTGCCGGGGTGGAGCACCAGTGGGTGCGGTCTTACCAAACAGGCGACACTTAGGATCAGAGGCAATGTGACCCGGGTCACCACACCTATAACAATTGAAGGGCCCCTTTGGAACAGGTCTACCTGTCGGGGCCCCGTTCTGCTGCGGGGGTGGGGGAGGCTGAGAACCCTTCTGCTGGTTCCCTTGGGAATTACTTTGGGGGCCTTTTTGGAACCCCTTTTGTTTACCCTTGTCCCCCCCACTCTTCTGCTGGGGACCCTGCCCACCTTTGGCGGAGTCTCCCACTTGACCCTTGTGGACCCTGGTGCTGAGCCAGCGGTCCGCCTCCTCAGCAAGCTTCCTCGGGTTGGACAGCTTGCTATCTATCAGGTGCTGGCGTAGCTCAGGAAAACATTGACTGGACAAGTGCTCCCATGCAATTAAATCAAGCAGCCCTTGATAATCATTCACTTTGCTACCCTTCACCCAACCATCCAGCGCTCTGCAGAAAAAGGTCACATATTCCACATACGTACTCTCAGGGATCTTCTTGGTCTCCCTGAACCTCTGTCTATATAGCTCAGGAGTTAACCCATACCTGGTCATTAAAGCTTCCTTCATATGGGGGTATGAGGTCTGGACTTCTAAGGGCAAATCTAACAGTGTGTCCCGCCCTTCCGCAAGGAACCTTCCCCACAACCCCGCTCCCCAGTCTTTCTCAGGGACCCGGTGTGAGGACATGGCCACCTCGTAGGCTCTAAACCACTGCCCTATGTCATCCTTTCTAAAATACTCCTTTACTACATCTTTGGGGATGTACACCTTGGACTCTACCTGCGCTGGTGGAGTGCTGCCACCAGAAGGAGCGGTATCCAAACTTTTCGCCTTCAGCTCCAACTCCTTCAATCTGATATCATGATCCATTTGGCGTTGTTGTGCCTCCAGGGCCAACTTCTGCTTTTCCATTTCCATCTGTCCTGCCAACTTTGCCATCTCCATTGCATGCGCCCTGTCTGCTGCCCTGTCTGCCAGCTCCTCCGGCGACCGGACTCTGCTGGGCTCCTCAAGGTTGTCGGGTGGAACGATGTCCCCCGCATTCCGTAGGTCTCGTGACTCCTTCCAGGCTCTCAACGCCTTGGTGTACTGGGGCTTCCTCTTGCATCCAGCATGGGGGACTCTGAATTGTACACTGTAGCCTTTCAATTGCTCCATCGTGTAGCCTTCCAGTCTCTCCCAATCCACCTCATCGATTCCAGAAATCACCGAGAGTGCTCTCCCAGCGGAGTGTGAGCCAGGCATGGTTGCAGTAATGGCAGATGTCTCAACAAAGTTAAACCTGTGGCTGCGTTATTTGGTCTGCTCTCACTATCTGGTGATTAATAATTCACTGTATGCAAATTACAAGTGCAAATCCGAAATCCCAACCGCTGCCAACAATGTTAGAGTCGGGGATCTCTGGTTGGCGCAAGGTTGCCCTTGTGTCAAGCAGGAACCCTCTCCTCCACGTCAGGGCGCAGGATAACCCCTCGCGAATGACCCTTGCTCACCCTCAAGGTGCGTGGCGTGAGCAGCCAAGGCGATTCCTCAGGCGTTGTTGGTTAAGCACTTACAATCGTACACACAGTAAATACATCAACCCCCCCAGAAACGGACACCAGACTTGGATATATATAAAAATACGATTCTTTATGTAAAAATAAGGTGTATATATCTCAGCAGACTTATCACAAGACCAATAACGTTTTCGCTAGGCCACCAGGTTATACAGCAGGCAAATGTTCTTGGTTCGTAGTTTCAAATGGATAGTTCGTAGGTTCTTTACGTGTCGTTCCAGTACTCACAGAGATCGGTTCCTGCGAACGGGGAAATAAGGCGTTGCGGGCCCCGAGCCCGATACTGGAACTTCTTCCGTGATGTGGAGAGTCGGCACCGGTCGGTGCGACTCTCAGCTTGGGAAGTGTTCTTGGGTCCTCAATCAGCAGGTGTGGGCACGTAGGCAGGCGCGGCCAGCGACCCTTTAGCACGGCGGTGCAGGAGGGTCTCCACAGCGGGGGCGGCGCGGCCTGAGACGTCCGGGGATAGCGAAGCGGGGTCGCAGGGCACGGTCAGTGCAGCTGGATGACCCGGCGTAGATCACAGTCGTCGGACGGCTTCCGGCAGGAGGGGTGATAGCACGTTCAGCGCACTCCAATGGCAGGCGGTGACAGGGATGCAGGCGGCCTGGCCCGGGAACAGAGAGCGGCTCCGGACGGAGCGGGGCTCTCACGGGTTGGAGGCAGGCGAGCTTCTGAGTGTCACGGCCCTAGGAGGGGCGATGGGGGGCGCAGTCTCTTTTCCAGCGGGATGCACACACGGCTCGAATTGGAGGACGAGCAAGAAGCACAGAGAACCCACTGTTCCTGGGGTTCAGTTCAGGGGGCAAGCTCAGATCAAGCCCTTGGAGAATGTTCAAGCACAAAGTAGCAAAGTCTTTTCAGTAAGTCTCTTCCTCTCCTCTCTCAGCAAGGCAAGCAGCAGGCCAGCTCCTCCGGCGTCTTCTTCTCCTTCTAGTCGGGCAGAGGTCCTTTGTGGTAAACAGGATTCTGATTTCTTAGGAGCCAGGCTCCTACTTTTATACACCAATTCTTTTGTTCTTTAGCGCCAGGGGGCCTAGGCCTGGCTCAGTCCAGTTCTGGAGCACTTTGTTATGGTGACTCTGCTCTTTCCTTTCAGCAGCAGGGCAGAGACATCAGCCGCCCCACAGGGGGTGGCGCCGGCTTTGTGGTGGCAGAGCACAGGTCTATTCAAGAGTCAAGGTGTACTCCTCCCACCCATCCAGGTGTAATCTCTCTACCCACCACCTGGCAGCCAACCTGTCTCTGGGGATTCCCCAACCCTGCTCCTTACTGTTGCCAGGCAGAACACATACACACAGCAGAGGCGGACTGAGATGGTCAGGTCAGTAAATACTAACTTTCTAAAAGTAGTATTTACAAACCCAGGATACTAAAATAGACTTGACTACAAGAAGTATTTTATCATCCTGAGTTCAGGCATACTAAACTTGACACTTCTACCATGCTCTCTGAGTCCACTGGGGTCACAGCGTTGGCGTGATCCCAGCAGCCCATTCTGGCCTATGGAGAGCAGGTAGCCTTCAATAGTGAAAAACGACAAGGGCTGTAATTCACTACTAAGACATGCCACACACATCAGGGCATGTCCTACCTTAGGCCTACAATGCACCCTGCCCTTGGGCCTACCAGAGGGGTGGCTAATATGTAAGGAAGGGAAGGTTTAGGGACTGGCAAGTGGGGGCACTTGCGCAGTCAGCGCGACGGTCCCGGACCGCGCACAGGGTCTGCGGTGGCAGACCCTAGACACACTTTACAAGGCCGCTTCCGTGGGTGGCGCAACCAGCGCTGCAAGCCCACCAGCAGCATTGGCATTCACAAGCCCTGGCACCCCTGGTGCACTTTACTGGGGACTGACAGTGAATCCAATAAACCAATCATGGACATCAATTACAGGTACACTTTATCTAGGGAGCACTTGCACTGCGGCACGGATTAGCCGTGGCGCAGTGCCCTGAGCGGACAACACCAGCAAAACAGTCGAGGCACACCATCAAAAAGTGGAAGGGAAACTCACGCCAAGGTGCCAGGTCTAACAGGAGTACAAAACATAGAGCATCTTCATTTGCATGTTTGTGCCCACTAGGTGGGGGTCAAGTTGCCACTTTCAACATTACTCTCAAACAATGACAGCATCAAGTCATTACAAAGGTTAACAAATGACAGTACTGTACATAACTGTATTGCGACTCAATACAAAGAAGATAAAGAAGAGAGAAAAACACAGAAAACCTTTAAACTTGATACCAACAAGCCAGTGTGCCTATTCTGTAAGTGTTGTGTGTATATACCCACTTCATATACCACCACTGCAGAAGGCAAGCTCGTGGGGTCTTGCTGAATTGGGTACAATTATGGGAACAGAGTAAGGAGGGTGCGCTGCCCTAATGCTGCATTACATATGGGTGCGGTCTGGTCAGGCCGTTGGCGTGGGACAACTATATCTAAGTGTCATGCCCACATGTGTGTGCCTATGTCCCCTCTTCCCCATCTCGGGCTTATCCAAGCATGGGTGTTCAGGGTATCGTATTTACAACAGTCCAGGGGTGCAGCAGTGTTCATGCCTTATCCCTAATGGTCGCACATGTCCCTAAGTCTTGTTTCATTGATGGTCACGTAGTGTTGCCAGTCGACAGGGTGGGTCCTAGCCACTGGGCGTGGAGGTTGCGCTGTCAATCTGTCATGCTCTGCCAACAGTGCATGCCGAAGCCAGTATCTGATGGAGGGGACAGTCGAAGACTTCCAGGCCATAGCCAGAGAGCGCTTGGCCAGCACCAGTGCCAAGTCAATACATTTGTTGAGGTTCTTGCGTCTGGCGTTTCTCCTAGTAATGCCTAGCAGGTAATGCACCCCTTGAATAGGAGACTTGGTTCCCATTGCCTCCTCAAGTATTTCGGAGATCTTCCCCCAGTATGCTAGGATATGGGAGCATTTCCAGACCATATGCAAGAAATCAGCGTTTGTGCCATGGCACCTGGGGCAATTATCTATGGAGGTCGGGTATATTTGCGCCAGCGTGAGCGGGGATAGGTATGTATGGTGCAAATAATTAAATTGTGTGAATTTCAAACAAGCATTCATTGAGATTGTCTTGGGGCTTTCGATGCATTGCTGCCATTGCTTGTCTGTGATTTCAGTAGATAGCGCCGCAGTCCAATACTCACGCAGTGGGGCCAATGTAGGAGTTGTGTCCATTCTAAGTGAAGTATATATGACCGTGTGGGCCTTCCTACCTGATCCATGTGTCAGTAGTGTCTGTAAAGTTTCGGAAGTTGGTGGAACTGAGCTTATGTCCCCCCAGGTATGTGGTGCCTGTTGTGTCAATGTTACATATAGAAGGAATGTACAGGGAGCCACCCCATAGTTGTCCCTCAGATTGTCAAAGCCACACAGGGAGGAGTCTACGAATAGATCTCCCCATGTTGTCAATCCAGCTGCTTGCCAATCATCCAGTTCCAGACGTTTTAGATGGGTATGTGATCCTGGAAGCATCTCGATGGGGAGGTCTGGGGGCATACGGAATAGGATGGCGTTTGGGTGTCACGTAGTGTGACCAGGTACTGCAGGCTGCCCGTAGCAAAGTGCATCCCTCCATCCTATGGAGCCGTTTTCTGGTACCATTGCAGCTGAGAGGCTGCATTATATAGCTCATAGTTGGGGGCCCCCAGTCCTCGCTCAGATATAGGGAGTTGGAGCTTTGAGAGTGCCACTCTCGCCCTGGAGTTACCCCTATCAGGGACACTAAGAGTGAACGCAGTTCATGGAACAATGTCTGAGGTGGCCTATAGGGAAGAACGGTGAAATAATACAGGAGCCTCAATGGAGGAGCATTTTAGATATAGCTATCCGGCCCATAGGGGATAATGGGAGTGAGATCCAGAATGGGAGACTCGCCCTAGCACTGGCAATCGCCCTCCTCAGATTGCTGTCTATTAAATCAGTCATACTCTCTAGTAAGTAAGGCGTGGGGCTGTCGCTGCCAATGCTCGAGTTGGATGGGTGACATCGGGAATAAAACGGATTTATCCCAATTAACTTTTAGGCCCAACAGATATGCATGGGTGTCAAAAAGTTCCATTTGTCCCTGGAGCGCCCTGTCCTGGTTGCGAAGATAGATCATAGCATCATCCGCATAGAGGAACACTATATGCCACTGTGTGTGCACATAGATGCCCCAGTCAATAACATGGCTGCATAGCGCACAAGCCAGAGGCTCCATGGCCAGGGCAAAAAACAAAGGTGAGAGTGGACACTCCTGCCTGGTTCAGCGCTCAATGTTAAAGGGAGGTGAGATAACTAAAACAGTTTTTACCCGGACTCATGCGTTGGTATACAATATTTTCACCCATCGTGGAAACTTACGGCCCATACCATATCGAGCCAGCACTGCCTGCAGGTAATCCCACTCTAAGTTGTCGAAGGCCTTTTCTATGTCTAAGGCTGCAATCCAGTGGTGCTCTGGAGCCGATTGGTCCCAGTCTAGTATTTTAAAGAGGCGACGAAGGGTCAGCCCAGTGTTCCTGCCCAGAACAAATCTATTTTGGTCTGCATGGACCAACAGGGGGACGATCTCTAGCAATCTGTTGCCAAGCAACTCACCCAGGATTTTGTAGTCCGATGTGAGCAAGGACAGCAGGCAGTACGAGCTCATAAGAAGGTGGTCACGCCCAGGTATAGGGAGGACCACAAGGACTGCCTCGTGGACGAAGGGGTACAAAAGGGGGTGGTGATGGACGGAGCGTCAGAACCAATCAAACACTCACACCCAGTCAACAGATCTGGGTTTGATCCATCACCGTTCTTTAGCCCACTCTGCCACCCCAGTTCAGACATGGCCATATGCAAATCAGTCTGACCCTGTGCCTCATGGGAACAGTCCAGCCCGAACTGCCAAGCCATGCCTTCCCTGGACCGGAAACAAGCTTCCTAGGACCGGTTTCTGGCATTTCAGCCGTCTTCAGCCAGGCTTGCTTGAATCCAGTGGCAAAGTGAGCAAGGGACTCACGTCTGAGCATACCCTGCCAACTTATGGCGAACAAAGCGGTACAAAAGGGGGTGGTGATGGACGGAGCGTCAGAACCAATCAAACACTCACACCCAGTCAACAGATCTGGGTTTGATCCATCACCGTTCTTTAGCCCACTCTGCCACCCCAGTTCAGACATGGCCATATGCAAATCAGTCTGACCCTGTGCCTCATGGGAACAGTCCAGCCCGAACTGCCAAGCCATGCCTTCCCTGGACCGGAAACAAGCTTCCTAGGACCGGTTTCTGGCATTTCAGCCGTCTTCAGCCAGGCTTGCTTGAATCCAGTGGCAAAGTGAGCAAGGGACTCACGTCTGAGCATACCCTGCCAACTTATGGCGAACAAAGCGGTACAAAAGGGGGTGGTGATGGACGGAGCGTCAGAACCAATCAAACACTCACACCCAGTCAACAGATCTGGGTTTGATCCATCACCGTTCTTTAGCCCACTCTGCCACCCCAGTTCAGACATGGCCATATGCAAATCAGTCTGACCCTGTGCCTCATGGGAACAGTCCAGCCCGAACTGCCAAGCCATGCCTTCCCTGGACCGGAAACAAGCTTCCTAGGACCGGTTTCTGGCATTTCAGCCGTCTTCAGCCAGGCTTGCTTGAATCCAGTGGCAAAGTGAGCAAGGGACTCACGTCTGAGCATACCCTGCCAACTTATGGCGAACAAAGCGGTACAAAAGGGGGTGGTGATGGACGGAGCGTCAGAACCAATCAAACACTCACACCCAGTCAACAGATCTGGGTTTGATCCATCACCGTTCTTTAGCCCACTCTGCCACCCCAGTTCAGACATGGCCATATGCAAATCAGTCTGACCCTGTGCCTCATGGGAACAGTCCAGCCCGAACTGCCAAGCCATGCCTTCCCTGGACCGGAAACAAGCTTCCTAGGACCGGTTTCTGGCATTTCAGCCGTCTTCAGCCAGGCTTGCTTGAATCCAGTGGCAAAGTGAGCAAGGGACTCACGTCTGAGCATACCCTGCCAACTTATGGCGAACAAAGCGGTACAAAAGGGGGTGGTGATGGACGGAGCGTCAGAACCAATCAAACACTCACACCCAGTCAACAGATCTGGGTTTGATCCATCACCGTTCTTTAGCCCACTCTGCCACCCCAGTTCAGACATGGCCATATGCAAATCAGTCTGACCCTGTGCCTCATGGGAACAGTCCAGCCCGAACTGCCAAGCCATGCCTTCCCTGGACCGGAAACAAGCTTCCTAGGACCGGTTTCTGGCATTTCAGCCGTCTTCAGCCAGGCTTGCTTGAATCCAGTGGCAAAGTGAGCAAGGGACTCACGTCTGAGCATACCCTGCCAACTTATGGCGAACAAAGCGGTACAAAAGGGGGTGGTGATGGACGGAGCGTCAGAACCAATCAAACACTCACACCCAGTCAACAGATCTGGGTTTGATCCATCACCGTTCTTTAGCCCACTCTGCCACCCCAGTTCAGACATGGACGAAGGGGGCAATATGCCTCTATCAAAGGATTCTTGGTATACGGTGAGCAGTTGGGGTGCCAACTGGGTGGAGTAAGTAGTGTAAAACTCTGCCGGACAACCATCGATACTGGGAATTTTACCTCTCGCTAGTTGCTTAATAGTGTCTGAGATTTCGGTTATCGTGAGCGGCACCTCTAATACAGAGTATTGGTCCTTCATATTTATTTGAGGGCCGTGGTTCTAAGAACTGTTGGCTTTCCGGTGGTTCATCTATGTCTGGGGCCTTATATAATGTCAGGTAATAGTTATAAAAGGAGTCATTAATTTGCTCTTGAGTATTAACCAAGGCGCCATCTGGAGCATATATTGCAGTGATAGGTGGTTGCGTTAGGTTGCACTTTAACAGCCACGCAAGCGTCCTGCCAGTTTTGTCACCCTCTTCCTGTTGTCTAGCCGGATATTGCTTATAATCCAGAGCGCACAACTTGGCCAGCACTTCCTTATATGCGAAATGAGTTTTGGAGGGTGTCGGCATTATGCGGGGATCTGTGGGGGCTGTGTGGTCTTGGTGCAATATATCGGTTTCTAGCGCTTGTATTTCCTTGGTTAGTGCCATGCTGGCACCGTACACTGCCGACATGTGTGGCCGGCATGTGTGGCCGTCCCATTATTAGTCTGGAAATATGTGGTTATGGACTGCGAGATAGTGTAATTCAGGGCCAGGTTGCGAAGTGCTTCTAGGGGGAGTCGCCAAGTCGGTATGGTGGGTCTGGATGCACACCAAGTCAATTGGACCTGCAGGGTGCTGTGGTCTGACACAGTGCGACCCAAATACTCGGCGGGGGCCACATGCATTAGCTCTGTTTCCGTGCAATAGAAGGTGTCGATACGCGTGTACAGGTCATGGAGGGAGGAATAGTGCGAGTATACCTGATGTATAGGATGTTTTGCACACCAGCTATCAGTTAGTCGCATCTGTGTGGCCCAAGTCATCATTGTGCGTGCGAGTCCGACAGCCTGTGCTCCAAGGCGGGGAGGGCGGGAGCGGTCAAGTGCTAAGTAGGGTACGCCATTGTAGTCGCTGGATTCCTGAGGACTGCTGGGGTTGGAGACTGTAGGAATGTGGATTGTACTGAGCTAGGCGCATGAAGGGATACTACAGCCAATGGGCGGTCATCCAATGAGCCTTCCAGTACCACATAGCGGCCCTGAGGGTCAATGCACATGTGCATTATCTGCATTGGAACACCTCCCGCCACCCAGATCATGGCCCCCCTAGCATATCCCAAGTAAGTCGTGCCTATAACTGTGCCCATCAGCGTTTACTAAGCGTTTGCAATGTTTGTTGTGTTAGATGGGTTTCCTGGAGCAAAGCTATAGCAATCTTGTGCCTCCGTAAATACTGGTACACTTTGTGTCTTTTCGCACAACCAGCTAGACCTCGCACATTCCAAGTCACCAATAAATACTTATTCTCATGCATTTACATAAATGTGTGGTCCATGCATGCAACAAGCGGTGCAATAGCCCACCCACAGTACCTCTCCCTTTCAGCAGGGTACACAGGCAAATACTATAAGTTGTCATTGTGTATTCTACTATAAACCAATAACCCCACCAATTGCCAACGGGCAAAGTGGGGCCATATGCACTTATATGCAAACATAAGAAATCAAGGAAGCAAAAAGAAAAACCAATAAATTATACAACACAAAATAGGTCTGTAACAGTCACTTACCTTGTCTGGGACACGTGTATACTTGCAATAGCTTGCTGCCATTTTCAAACCGCCTTCATAATATGTACGTAGGTCAGCCACTCGAGTGATAACAGAAACTCGTGATCAACTGCCATCTCCCACATGTGTATAGTGTTCCATTAGGCATTTTGGTGCAGGTCCTCCAAGTCATAGTTCCACAGATGGCTAACCCAGTTCATTGGAAGTCTGAGGTGTTACGTTGGGGCCGTCGCCCAGCATCAACTGTTGTTTTGAGTGCGATAGGGAGTATTCCTGTTCCAGGGAGTCCTTTGTTTCTGAGTCGGGCGTGAAGATGATGTGGCTGCTCCATGCTTTTTGGCGTGTTTGAGAGCTTGCTCCCTTTCCTGCACTACTTGGGCCTTGGTGAGATGGGGCCGCCACACTGGCCGCGGCTCCCGCAGTGGGTGACCTTCTTCCATTGTTGGCGTGGGCCCTCCGTAGATTTTGTGGCCATCGCCACTCTGTTCTTTTCCGCCCACTTCAAGGCATCCTCAGGAGATTAACAGAAAACCATGCTACCTTTATGTTGTATGCGCAGCTTGGCCGGGTATTGTAGAGCATATTTTATCCTATGCTCTTGGATGCAACGTGTAATTTCCATGAAGGATGCCCAGCGTTGCTGCACCGCCACTGTGTAGTCCACGTATATGTGCACTTCCGCGTTCTCAATCACCCATGTCCCATGAGCCCTTGTAAGTAGGGATTGTGAGACCTGCTAACCCGGCCTCACTACATAACTTTCACTACCATCAAATATACTGATCCGAGTGAGACATCTACATAGGAGGTGAAGACTAACGACTGCCCCCCCTTGCCTTGGGGCGCATTAAGCACTGAAGTACAGACACTGACTTCACACACCCCTATCTCTTCTCCCCCCCCGAGAACCCACAGAGCTCTACTGCCACCAAGATGAGTTAGGAAAGGCCGTAGAAGCAGCTGCCACTGACTGCATATCCAAAGGACCCACCATTAGGTGCTGCGGGAGCCGCACAACTGTCGACAGCCCAATCTATACCGCAGGATGATATCTTGCACCGCCTCGATGAACTCAAGGCAGCGGCAATGGACATCAAATCCGCCCTGGTCCCGAAGATCGACACATTATGGCAGAGTTCAGTTTCCTGCACGAAGATCATAAAATAACTGAGAGACAGATTGTCAGAGGTGGAGTCCACAATCGCTACCGTGAAACCCTCTGCATCTTCCATGGAAACCCAAATTAAGACACTGCATGAAGAACTGAATTATCTCCGAGACCGTGTTCATGACCAGGAAGACAGATCGCGATGAAACAATGTGCGCTTGGTGGGTTTGCTGGAACGAGTCGTGGGGCAGAACATGGAGCTATACCTGGAAGCCTGGTTCACGGACATCATACTGCAGGGCAAGCATTCCTGTTTTTCCTTTGTGGAACATGTACACAGAGTCCCGGGAGGCCCTCACCTACTGAGCGCTCCCCCCAGGCCGGTAGTTGCACGCCTCTTTAATTACCCCAATAGAGATGTGTCAAGGGGCTCCCCGTCCAAGCAAATCACAACTGTGCAGTTCAAAGCACAAGTCCTGGGGAGCCAGCCGATACAGGGCCAGATAATGCGCAAATATGCTCAGGCCTCCAGTACCACGTTGCACCTGCTATATGTATAATACCAGCTCAGGCCCCCATTGTGCCAACTGCCCGGTGAGCACATGCGGTAGAGGGGGAACCCACTGTCAAACTTCGGGCCCCGCTCATCTGTATGCTGCAGTGTGCTCAGGAAATGCCCACTGGACATGACGCACAGGCGGCCTACCTCCAATATGGCATGGTGTCACCCCCTAGATGGCTGGAAATACACTGGGTGCTGGGCTGGATATCGCACCGTCAGATCCCTTGGTCTCAGATGGGGAGAGCCCGCTTATAAAAAATAGTCTCCAGTTGACCTCGCTATTGCGAGCCACGGTGCTCAAAGCTGCTCTGGTTAATGTAGAGTATGGGTGGCCTACCTGTGTTTCACGGACGACCTGTCTCCGATGCGGCATAGTAATGATCCCCTGTTGATGGCTGGTGTACCAGGGGGGCTCAATACAGCTGTGTCTCATCATGATGGGTGGCCAACTCGGCAGTGAAGCTCCCAGGCAGCACCCACCGCTGACGGAGTGATCGTTGGGGACAAGGCCAGTGTCCGCAGCCGGGTGCAGCTTCAGTGAGGATCAGATGGGGGAAGGGCTGCGAGTGCAAGGTCTGGTCTCTGTTTCAGTGTGCAGCTTTCCCACGGACCCTAGTATCACAATCCTGGCATTTTCAGTGGAGCGGAACGCCCATGAAGTGGCTCGCTGCTGGTCCGTAAAGCTTTGGCTGAGCAACGGCAGCTAAATTCAGGATAGTTTGGCGGTCGCAACAGAGCGAGTTAAAAGCACAACTGCTCACGTCACCATCTTGGACACGCCCCCGCCCTGCTCCACTGATAACCCCTACATTGTATGTCTTGCGATTGCGCAGGCACACGCACAAGACGTACAACATAGGGGTTATTAGTGAAACAGGATGGCGAGGAGGAGGCAGGAGAGCGGCGATGTCCAGGAGAAGGCAGCCACGGGGCAGGTAAGTGCCTCTTAATTAATTTTGATTATCTTGGGAGGGGGTGGGCGTGGAGGGGAGTGCAGCAAAGTTCCATGGAGTTGCTTTCCAACTCCGTGGAACTTCGCGTAGAAGCACTACGCCTGCTCTGGTCAGGGTTAACTTAACCCCACTAAAGAAGAAAACGTCTGTGTTGCATCAGGCTCATGAAGATAAAAACGCTGATTATTTTGGCTGGTCTCAGTAGAAGGACATTCCAGAAGAATTCAGACTATTCACTGAAGTATCCATGGGAGGGTCCATACCCTTAATCACCTTATAAACAAAAGTGAGCACCCACCAGTTGCAGAGAACCGGGTGGGAAATGCTCAAGATGATGAACAGCACTCAGCTTGGCCTTAATTAGACCAAGGAAGAACAGAGAACCATCCACCTCATGGTGATACAACATCATTATGTGTTGGACCTAATGACTGCAATGGAGGGAGGGGTGTGTGTCAAGAACGGAGCATCTTGCTGCGTGTTTATTCCAGAAAAATGCAATAGACAAAGGGACTCTGACTCTTGCCTACTAGTCACTGCACCACTTACAAAGAGACATGCATAAGGAGGGAGATGCCCCTGAGCAGGAATGGTTTTCTAGTTGGTTTTCCTGGCTCCCCCGGTGGCTGCCTGGACTGTGCACAACACTGCTGCCCAATGTTTTATTGCTATTGTTTTGTGTGGTTTCCTGCAACAGGGGGAAAACGCAGTCCTCAAATCCAGTAGAATGCAACTGACTGGGAAAATAATAATAGTTAAAACTGAAAAACCTAATAATGTGACTGTTATGAAGTATGGGTTAGATAATGTTGTTTAAAATTCAACTAGAGGGGGGAATGTTAATATTGATAAAATCAATGCCAATGTTTATAATGATAAATTTCATATGTAGGAACAAAATCACATATTTATTTTCAAATTCACCTGTCATGAACTCTCCATCCATTAAATATATATTCTTTAAGGACAGATAATATAAAACAATTAGTTATAATTTTTGAATAGAAGAGAAATCTGGCCTAAGCCACAAGTTGCTTATTCCAAAACATATAAATTGAGGGTCAATCCAAACTCACTTATCCAAAACAGACCATGCCCTGGAAATTGATTTAGCATTTCATTCTCACCTGGACTACTTTAACAACCTCCTCTGTGGACTCAAGTTCAACAACATACTGAGCCTTTTTTTCCAATGGCTTAAAATTTAGCTTTTAATGCTGTTATTGAGCTCATGAGATAAAACAGTGTTTCATCCACTAGGTGATCCCAGAACTGTCCATCCATGCCAGAAAGCAAACACTAACACAGTCTTCTCCAATGAGTAGCTTGTGAAGTACTGGTAGCTGAAAGTAGCTCTCCTGTGTGTGGCCTAGGCTGTTAGATTTGAAGCTTTCCCTTGGCTAAACTAATATATGCATACCACAATAGAAAAGCATTCATTTGAGGTGAAAATGAGCATATTTTCAGAACTAATAGCTGACGTTTGGTGGAGAAAAATAGTTGGATTTTCTACTGTATTTTAAACTGAATTTTCGAATCAACCATGAGTTTGGTAACAATAAACAGATGTTTTGTCAGTGTCAATAAACACTTTATGTGCTTTACAAATACATGTAACGTTTTCATTGAACATGAGTAAAAATGGAAGCACCAGCACTAATAGATGACTTTTCTAACTTCGAAATGCCATCACCACCTGCCCCATGTGTACCTTAGTACGAAAACCTCTACTTTGTTCTACTTCACCTATCCTCAAAATCATGTCCTTGAATCTTAGTGCCAAGGGTGGGTGTTGCTTTTATGTACAGGTTGCCAATATCTGATATGAGTGTGACCTCTACTTGGCCATAAGTCAATTCACTTCTTTGACATCTTTGGAAAGAAGCTCAAAACCACCCTGTTTGGTCTGGCATTGTTCTTTCTCATAAATTTATGATTCTTCTAAATGCACTTTGGAATACATCATGTTTAACAATTTCAAGTGGCAAGACTGCATTGCCCGGGGACCATCCAGACTATGACAGGATGTTCAAAATTCGGTCTCTTGTGAAAAATTTGTCTGCCAGGGTTCCAGAGATGTATGTTCCTGGAAAGAATATAGCCAATGATGAGCCGTTGATCCTTTTCACGGGTCTGCTTCTGTTTAGGTATAACAAATATTGTGTGAGAGCTCTACTGGTTATGTATCCGCCTGAGAGAATATACAGGAAAGAACTCCGCTCTAAAGCCTGTAGGTTGCCTTTCCACACTAGGAGTTAAAACAAAGATTGTATGGGAGCTTATCCAACCACTCTTCATAAGGGTTATATCTTTTATGTGGACAACTTCTATAAGAGAGTAGAGCTGTTCAGCGAGCTTCACATAGTTGGCACTGTGGCATGCAGTGCAGTTCGATGTCGCCACAAAGGATTCCAGCAGGAGCGTGTTTGTATGAAGCTCCAATAATCCCAGAGTACAGTGTTGCGTATGAACAAATTGCATGTAGTCAAATACTCCTATAGGAGGGTTGTTATGTGCTCACTACAATCCACTATCAGAGCACTTACCCGATCACAGTTTATGGTCAGCTGGCCAAAGTTCACAAGCCCACCTTATCCACACCACCATGAAAAACAAGTAGATGGGCGAGTGGTTAAGAATGAACATGTACTTCACCCATACACAGAGAGTCATAAAACCTGCACATAAGAAACAGTTTCCATGCCGGATCCAGTTGGCGACATATAAAAGTATGCATTTTACTGTCAGACCACCACTGGGAGATCGGTGTCTTTCCTTGACTTTCAGTTGACCCTCATTGAAAGTCTTTCTTCTGAAGAAGCAGTAGCCTCCACTTCATCTTGTGCAGTTAGTTTGGCAAGGCTGCAGGATCAGCACTTTGTTGACAGCATTCCCACAACAGAGAGAAAGACTCAACCGATGTTGAAGAGTCTGCTCTAAGGAAGGAAAGAGGCAGGTGACTCGCTGTTACTACACCCAGTGCCCATCTCAGCCAGGCTAATGTTTTCCAACTGTCTTTACAATGTATCATGCAAAAGTGAAGTACTGAGAAATGGACTGAGGTGGACCTTTTTAACGCCTGTGCATAGATACATTACATTCATGTGCCACAACTTCACTAGACAGACACCCTTTCAAACACCTTTATCTGCTGTCCAAATAGGGTACATGGATTAGCAAAAGTCAATGTGGGTACATTTTTTGGGGTTTGTGGCTCTAACCCACAATCCCACACAGTTCCCACTGGTCCTTGTATGGGTCGTTGTGCTATGAAAGGTAGGGAGGTTCACCCTTCCCCCAAAAATCATGTGATCCTTCGATCACTTGAACATAATTACATCACAACCTCAAGCACAAGCACAACTTTATAATCTATTATGAAAGCAAATATTCAAATGACACTTGTTCTTTTCTTGTGCTTTTTTAATTTCTCTCTTCTTGTCTAGCCTTAAGGCCAATATGTGTTTCGTCATGATGGGGTGTACCCCACGACTTCCTCGGCGCTAAGGAATATAACAAACAACAATACTGGTTGTGGTATATCACTTTCAACCACACCATTTTTACGGTAATCACAATGGTAAATCCCGAATAGTGGTAATGCATGGAAACCCCTGCACATTTACATCCCTTTTTTCTCTTTCTTACAAGTTGTGGATTTAAAAGAACTACATAACCCTCCATATTTTAATTCATTATTCGGCATGGAGTCGTACTTCAATTTTTTGTGAACCACCCTGAGTGGGGTCTTACAAGGCACCCAAATTGTTGTGACACTACTACCAGAGAATATACATGAAATTGCAACAAGACTGCAGGAATGTATGAAAGCTGTGGGAGACTGGATGTTCCAGAACTGTCTGAAGCTTAATTCCGGTAAAACGGAAGTTGTTCTCTTTGGAAATGACCCCACCTTTTGGACCCCTAGTTGTTGGTCAGATGAGATGGGACCATTACCTGTGCCAATAAAAAAGGTCAAGAACCTAGGAATCTTGATTGATGATAAACTGAGTTTTAGGGATCAAGTCAACCATGCTGCCTCCACTACCTCGTACATTCTTAAATCCTGCAAAAAAATGATGCCCCTGCTACCGAAGGAAGCACAACAAACTGTAGTCTCTGCCCTCATAATGTCTAGACTAGACTATTGTAATATCTTACGGTCCATAAAGGGTCGATGAACAAGCTACAGATGCTGCAAAAAACAGCAGCCAGACTTATAACAGCTACACCTAAATACAAACTCATCTCAGCCAAAATAAAACAACTTCACTGGCTTACTGTCAGTAAACATACCCAATTTAAGTCTTTATGCCTGGTATTTAAAGCTCTTAATGGCATTGGACCAGAATTTTTACAGCAACACCTTACCTGGTATATGCCAAAGAGAGTACTTCGGTCAGCCGACCAAAAACTTATCAACATCCCTCGAGTTAAAAAAGCTAATTGGGGCGGAAGGAGTTTCACGATCAATGCGGCTAAGTCATGGAACTCTCTACCGCTGGGGCCCAGAGCGAGGGTAGGACATCGGCAAAGTTGCTCGTCTACCGCCACTCCGGAGCAACTATTGTGCTCTGTTCCTCCCCGTCAGCCGGAATTAGGTCATTGGGGGTCTTGGTACATCCCAGTACCAGTTCTCCATTAACTTCCTCCAGCCGTAATCAGCAACTAGTGCGATACGGCGGTGCACTTAATTCACACTTACTTGGTCCTGACGAAGTGCCATTGACCCCTTCTGGGGCAGATGGGGCACGAAACATGTTGACCACACTCACTTAAGACTAGCCCTTAGGGAACATTATTTCCTACACAGGGCTTCTTCACAATTTTAATAAGGTTGGAGCTACCTCAATAATTAAAATCTGAATTTAGTCGGACTGCTCAAAAACCTTTTTTATCCATCTCACTCCTAGTGCACCACCTGGCCCTCACACCCACACGCACCCATACGCCTTCTTCAAAAGATCCCCGATAAAGAGCCCCGGTTTCGGGAGCCCGTCAGGCATTGCAGCGCCCGCCAGACGAGGGGCAAATGCCCAAATGATGAAGCATGACATCCCTTGGGGTGTGTGAGGGCATTTCGAAGAAAGACCTGTGCTTTCCCTTCCTCCCTTTCCCCCTGTCTTAGACAGCACCCCTAGGAACTGCTCATTCCTTATCTACCCTCTACCGCTGAACATCAGAAAAATTCCTAACCTCCTGCCTTTCAGAAAGGCATTAAAAACATGGCTTTTCTCTAGTTAACTGTATGTCTCTACGCCCAGCTCTCTGTAGGTCTTCTCTCAGAGCCAGGACACCTTCGGGTGTCAGTCTGCGCTCTATAAATACAAATAACATTAATATTAATATTAACATTAACATGGTGCCCTCAAAGGAATGAACAATATATAGAATATCATGCACCACCACAAGCTCTATAGAAATTGTATAGAGCTATCTACATATAATCCTCAATATAATACCTGTGTTCACTGTGATTTTGCACGTTCGCTCAGTACTACAGTAAGAAATATGTATTTATCATATGTAATCAATCCTGTCCATAATGACAGCACACATATTTCCACTTTAGTGTATAGCCTACATTACTTCCGGTTGTACTTCCATCCTGGATATCAGGTAAACAATTCTTAGAAGGGCGTCATCTGTGCATATATAATAATACTCCATTAGGAACTGACCGGGAGCAGCCTTAACTAAGGTTTTCACCCCTGTAGTATATTGTGGCTCACCAGTATTTGCATTTTGTAGTTCAATTTGTCTCCAATCATTAGTCCTTTCTATTTGGTTTGAAAGGTTTAAATCTGAGCCATTTCTAGTGTTATAATCAATGTGATATATTAGGTCCATCTCCAGTCTTGCAGTGTTGTTCACTGTAATATATTACAGGTAATATTTATATTCAGTATGTGTCCCATATAGCCAGGGGAGAAGTATTCTCATCACTCACACCCTTCTAAACTCATGCTTACCTGTCTGAGAATATGTCCGTATAGCAGTCAGTACACTCTGCACCTCGGCATGGTAAATCAGCACCCATGAATGTCAGGCTGTGGTTAATTTACCAGAAGCTGGGTAGAGCAGTAAACATCGCCACTGGACTACAGTCCAGTGTCAAGAAATCCGAAGTCGTGTACTGTCCTAGACACGGACGCCATCTTAAGCTCATTCACCCTCCCATTACCATTGTAAATGTCTTATTGTGCTACCAGGGGAAGGTCTCTTAGTCTATTCTTTTCTTTCAAACTATTTGTAATTGACACTATTATCCATAACCATATTGCTGGTTATATAGTTTAGTAAAATGCAATACATCATATACTATTTCTCTCCATTGTGCCATTTAAATCATAGGAAGGAATATAAATCAAACTGTTAATGCCCTCGACAAACCACTTGTCCAAGTGAAATGAATGTGAATCAATATTCTAATATGAGGAAGAGTCCTCCAGAACTTAAGACCTATAAATGTCTGATGTCTACATAGTACCCATTTTGTCTCCAAGTAGGTCAAGATAACACTACATTCTCCTAGTCCTTTCAATCTATACAGGAATATAAATATACTTCATGATGCAAAAAACGTATTGTGGCTCAAATACATTTGGAACAGTATTGCTATCAATATTTTCACATAAATTATTTTCTAACATATTATTCATTCATATTTTCCTCATACAATACTATCATATATATTACGAATCCATACATTTTTATATTCCAATGTGACTTGTTAACCACCTATTCGTGCAGTCACACACTAACTCACGCAGGGGAGTTATGTGGTTATGTTAACCATAGTAAAAACAATCACCAAAAACACTATACAAGAGAAATTCAACACCTTTAAACATATCATCTGCACATCTTATCTCAGCATCATTGTATTCATAGGTTAAGCTATTATTTTAATATCCTAGTAAGTACTGTAATTCATGGTCTGTTTTGAGGCCATGTTCCACGGATATTTGACACATTATCCACATGGCTTCCTTGCATCTCAACGTAATTTTCCGGTTGCCTCCCCGAGGGTCAGGCCCTATCTGGTCTATCCCATATAAGCAAAAACGCTTACGCTGCCCTTCTGCTTTGCATTCTGCTGCATGCAGGGTATCTCTGATCCAATTGTTTAAGGGCTTTCAAGTGCTCACTCTCTCTTTCAGTACCCTAATCGTACTCCCCACATAGATGCTTCTACATTTGCACTCAATAATATAAACCAAATATTTGGTGTTGTAATTGATATCAGAGCGTATTACAAAGGACTTACTGTCTAGTATACTAAAATTATTTTTCTTATCACATGCCCATTTGCCCATGCCGCAATGCCCACACTTGTAAAACCCCGTGAATGGTGACTCATTCAGTGTTCCTGTGTCTTGCGGATTGAATGACTGGTGCTTAATAAAGACCTCAGCATTCTGCGCCGGCGGAATGTAATCTCTGGTCTCCCTGATGTGAACTCCTCTAAAGTCTCATCTGCACTTAATATGTACTTATGTTTGCACATACTACTTAGTAATACATTGGATAACCCTGTGTAGTCCGTTACTATGTGAACCTTGCCCACTGTGTCCTTTTTCTGTGTCCTTTCGCTCACAGTGTCTTGTCTGTTAATCTTGAGGATCTTGTCCTTCGCTGCCTTTATAGTTTGTGTGTCTTAGCCTCTTATAGTAAAACGTGCATCCATGTCCTTATACATTCCTGACACATCTCACATGTACCATCTCCATGTAGTGTATTGCTCTAATCTGATGTTCGGGATGTGCGCTAGATGCCTGCAATATGGAGTGGCATGATGTTGGTTTGCAAAAAGTCTGCTGTGAATTTTGTTGTCATGTATGAATAGTTTCACATATAAGAACACAATACTCTCACTGCTGTATTGATGTTATTATTATTATTATTATTTATTTTTATAGAGCGCGTAGTCACCCGTAAGTATCCCAGCGCTAAGATCAGTACAACTGGGGGGTCAGCGGGGGCAGGGAGGGAGACAGGTTAAGGGAAGAGGTGGGTTTTCAATTGCTTCCTGAAGCGTAGGAAGTTGGGTTCAGTTCTCAGGTGGTGAGGTAGGGCATTCCAGAGGCGTGCGGTATGGACCGAGAAGCGTCTTCCTCCTGTTCGGGCCTTCTTCACTCTGGGAGTGACGATAAGATGTTCCTGGTCGGAGCGGAGGGCTCTAGGAGCTTTGTAAGGTTTGATGAATTTTTCCAGGCTTGGGGGGGCCATTATTTTGAAGCAGTCTATGTGCCAGGCAGAGGGCCTTGAACATCACACGTTCTCTCACCGGAAGCCAATGGAGACGCTTCAGAGCTGGTTTGGCGGAGGCTCTGGCAGGGGTGTTAGTGAGGATCCGGGCAGCTGCATTTTGGACCCTTTGTAGTTTGTTCAGGGTTACCTCTGGGGCCCCTAAGTAGATGGAATTACTAAAGTCAAGCCTGGAGAGTATCAGGCCTTGAATCAACAGTTTCTGGGATTTGTGGGGGAGCAGGGGCAGGATCTTTCGAATTGACCTGAGCAGCCCAAAGCACGTCCCGGCTACCTTTTTTGCTTGTGTTGCGAATGAGAGGTCCTTATCAAGCCAAACACCCAGGCTTTTTACCTCTGGTTTGGGGTCTGGGAGCGGGCCTAGACAGGGTGGCCAGATGTTTTGTAGTGGAGAGGGTCCCTTCTGACCAAGGGGGAGAATGTCAGTCTTTGAACCGTTAAGTTTCAGAGACGATCGGTTCATCCATCCTTGTATCTGTGTCAGACAGTTGTAAAGGTCCGCAGGTTGTTGTCTGGGGTGTGATAGGGACACCACTAACTGTGTATCGTCAGCATAGCTGACGATGCTCACTCCGAACGGAGTAACAACCTCCTCCAATGGGGACATGTAGATGTTAAATAATGTGGGGCTCAGGGAAGAGCCCTGAGGCACGCCACATTGGAGGGGAGTGTCGGAGGAGCGGGTGTTATTCTCCCAGATTTGAAAGGAGCGTTGACTCAGGAAGGACGATAGCCAGGACAGAGCAGTTCCTTCAACACCGACACTCCTGAGTCGTTGGATAAGGAGCTGGTGATTGACGGTGTCGAAGGAGGCACTCAGGTCGAGGAGGATCACTGCCACTGATCCTCCTTCGTCTAAGAGTGCTCTGGCTTCCTCCACTGCCATGAGGAGGGCGATGTCGGTGCCCTGCCCGGGGCGAAATCCCGTCTGCGAACTTTTTAGGCGGTTGTTGTTCTCCAGAAATTGTGAGAGTTTTCTGTTCACTAGCTTTTCCGCGATCTTGCTAGTTCCGGGGAGGAGGGAGATTGGTCTATAGTTTGCTAGGTCGGCAGAGTCAAGGGAGGGTTTTTTAAACGTGCCTTGACGACTGCCGCCTTCCAGCTGGGGGGGACGACTCCTTGTTGGAGGGAGGCGTTAATAAGGTGGGTGAGGGGGGAGCGATCGTGGGTACTACCTTTTTGAGAATACGTAAGGGGGCAGGATCCCTCAGAGACCCGCTTTTAATGATATTCAGCGTATCTTCAACCTCTTCTGCCGTCACTTGTCCCCAGGAAGTGAGACATGGGGGGGTAGGAAAGTTGTTGGCTTCTTTTTCCTCACTTGAACTTGTGGATGGAATGGAGTCGAGGATTTTTTGGATTTTCTCCTTGAAGAAATTCGCTAACTTGTAGCGCTTTTCCTCATCAGCTTTGGGGTCTGGGGGGTCTCTCGGTCTCGGGTCCGGGATTTTGAGGAGTTCGTTTAAGATGGTGAAAGATTCCTTACTGGAACTAACGGAGTGTTCTATTCTTTCTTGGAAGAATAGACTTTTGGTGTTACGGAGGGCGGTTTTATAGTTTTGTGATGCGGTATGATAGGCTTCCTTCTTTTCATTAGATTTATCCTTTCTCCAGGAGCGTTCTGTTCTCTTGCATTCCTGTCGAAGGGATTTGAGTGCCGGAGTGTACCAGGGGGCAGGAGTCACTCTTTTCACATGTTTAAAGGTGGTGGTATTGGGGAGGAGTTTATCCAGTGAGGATGTGAGCCAGAGGTTAAACTGTTCGTCGGCCGTGACCGGGTCCGTGGAGAGGACAGGTGTGGAATCTGAGAGCAAGCTAGCCCATTCCACCGGTTCAAGCTTGTGCCAACGTCGGTCTGTCACTCGGATTTTGGGGGGTAGGGGGAGTGCAATGGTAAGGAGCCAGAAAAAGGGAACGAGGAAGTGATCTGACCAAGGGAGAGGAATGGGGGGACCCGAAGTGATATCCCTGATGTTGGTCAGGACGGGGTCCAGAAGTTGACCCTTATCATGGGTGGGTTCGTTGTTGATCAGTCGGATGTTAAGAGACCTAAGGTCCTGAAGGAGATCCGAAGCTGAGGAGTCTGTGGGGTCATTAAGGTGAAGGTTGAGATCACCCACGACGAGAAAGTTCGAGGCGGAGAAGGCTGATTGTGACGCCGTGTCAGTGAGGGCGTTGAGGAAATTCCCTAGTGTCCCCGGAGGGCGGTAGAGCAACAGTCCTAAGAGGGAGTGTGCCATGGAAATTTGAAGGGCAAAGTGGCAGCTTTCGCAATCTTCAATGTTGGCATTGCTAATCCTACAGGCAAGATGTTCTCTGTGGATAATTGCCAGCCCTCCTCCTCTCCCTTTAGGTCTATGTAAGGTTTGAATGAGATAGCCTGGGGGTAGGGCATTAACAATATCCGAGTCCGTACTGGCAGAGAGCCAGGTTTCTGTGAGAAACAGAGCGACCAGGCCATGATCCTGTATCAGCAAGTTGATTTTGTGCGCATGCTTAGGGAGGGAGCGGCAGTTAAGGAGGCCCATCTGTAGTCCCGGCTTTCCCGAGCCGTATTCGGCTGGGTTACATCGTGCGCAATTGACAAAGGGTTTACCTTCGGCATGGACATAGTGGCAGTCCTGAGTTTTTTCCTGGTGAAGGACCCGGAGCATGTCACTTGTGTACACCAGGCGATCCTGCAGCAAATCCGGAAGAGTTCCTGGGCCTGGGTCCGGCTGGGCCCGGACGGGCCCAGACGGGCTTGCCTTAGGCGCGCCTTCGGCGCGCTGACGGCGCGCCCGCTGCGCCCGTCCGCTGCGCGTCCGGGTGCTGAGCATAGTTTTATGCAGAAAGAGGACGTGGGGGGTGTGGCCTGGAGAAGTGGGCGTGGCCTGTAAACAGGCTCGCTCGCTGATGGCGGTGCTTGCGATTCCCTACCCCGTGGCAGCGTTCAGATCGGCTGCACGGGTAATTAGGTACAGGATGAATGCCCCAACCAGCCTAGCAGGTGAGGGAGAGGTGCGCAAATTCTTAAAAACAATTTACACAAGTTTTAAAAAGATACAATTTCAAGCAGAGCTCCCGGCTGTGCCTCAGGAGTACAGATTGTGAATCTCATGTTCAAATCATTTGTGTTCAAATGGTCACAAAACTGTTGGAGTTTTTCTGTTGTTCCTGTCCAGATCATGATGCAATCGTCAATGTAGCGGCCCCAGTATAAGATAGAGTCATTCCATTGTATCCCCCTCGGGCCCCAGATCTACTCCTCCTCAAGCCACCCCATAAAGAGGCTAGCATAGGAAGGAGAAAATCTGCAGCCCATGGTTACACATTGTATTTGTCTGTACCAGTCCTTGTTGAAGATAAACATGTTGTTATCTAAAATTGACTCAGTCATTGCCAATAACATCTCTGTGTGTTCCCATTGGTTAGCTGGTTTCGTGTTTAGAGTGTGTCTTAGTGCTTGTATCCCCAATTCATGTCTAATGCTTGCGGGTATAACAGACAGATGGCTTGCCGGCTGCGCAGCACTAGTTAATTGCACACCGTAAGGCTAGCTACTGGTTTTGTTTCTAACTGTATTGCATCTTTGCACATCTGATTTTAAATAGAAACTTGTTTTTAAATTAAAGTGGTTTTAAAACTTTGCACTTACGTGTGATGCTCTTGTGCTGCTAATTACGCGAACCTCGGTCCATCACGCCGAATCAGTGCCGATTGTACGGAGGGATAGATGTGACTCCGCCCACATTGTACCTCACTTCCTGCCCCTGGGTATAACAGACAGATGGCTTGCCGGCCGCGCAGCGAATGCGAGCAGCGGGCACGTCGCCGGCGCGCCAAAGGTAAGCCCGTCCAGATCGCCATACTGATGAGGTGAGGTCTTATCTTGGACACGAGAGGATTTGATGCGTCTTAAAGGTTCAATGTGTTCATGGTCACACCAGATTGATTTAGCTAAGTCCCCACTGCCGCATAGCTGCTGCTCATGCGGTCAGATCCTAAATCAGGTCAAGGTTGCCAGTATTGATAAGGTACCTTCCCGAGGCTTAGCGAATGAGTGCAATGCAAAAATCAATGAGTGCCTCGTCAATTGTGAATCATTACCCAAACATGCAGAGGATGTCTGGTCATTATTATCAGAGGCTATTTGGGATGTTATGTTCCTAACTGAAACCTGGTTAAACTCAGATGCGGTGACAACAATCGCTCTAGCTATCCCACCAGGTTTCAGGATGTGCTACGCCAATCGAGAAGGCGAGAAAAGGGGGGTGGGGTGGCAATTATTTTTCAAGATTCGTGAAAATGAGTGTCCTCTGCCCCTCTTCAGGTACAGGGCATTGAAGGTCTTAGCTTCTGTATTCAAATCAACCCCTCTTCCGCCCTCGCGTGCTTTCTTATCTATAGACCACCAGATTGTGCAGCAACTGCGTCTCCGACTCTGTGCAAATTCATCGCTCAAAAATCTGTAGTGTATTCCAATTTTTTGGCTGTGGGAGATTTTAATCTTCACGTGCAACGCAGCAGGTCTCGTCCCTAGCAGGTGCCAATCTCACACAACAGGTGTCTTTCCCGATGCTTTTAGCGGGCCACACCTTGGATTTAGTCTTCTCTAATATTACTTTCATTAATATGGAGACTCCTTATCCTTTGGTTTGGTCAGATCATTATCTGATCCCTTTTTCGTTCACGCTGTCCAAACCGGGTAAAGTTAAGGGTACACGATCTATTAAAAAAAGAAATTGGAACAATTTGACCGAAATTTCATTCAGCCCTATTCTGCAGGACAATTATCTTCGCCTATCCTTTGACCCCAATGCAAATGCAGCCGCCATAAACCAATGGATCGCCTCTGCTGTGGAGGCTGTCGCGCCGGTCAGAGTAGTGAAATCTATTAGACGGTCCCCTTCTTCTCCCTGGTTTTCTAATGCCCTCAAAGAAGAGAAAAACAGGTGCAAAAGATTGGAACGCCAGTGGAGGCTGTGCAATTGTACTTTTGCCAAGGGAATTTACAAAAATGCTCAAAAAGACTTTCATAAGGCTCTAAAAGCAGCCAGGCGGGATTACATTGTTTCACGTATCCATAACGCAGATCACTCTAATAGAGAGATTTTTAAAGTAGTTCAATCCTTTTTTAAACCCAAGGCGATAGAGATGGAAGTAATACCGACCCTAGCTTTATGTGAAAAAATTGCTAGTTACTTTTATAATTACACTTTAAAATTTTAAAGGTTTATGACTCCTTCTCGTCTTCTAAGGCAACTGAGAAAGTTGATATTTCTGCGGGTGCGGTGGAGGGATCCCCGCTCACTAATTTTACACCGATTTCACCTCAAGAGGCATTAGAAGAAATTCAAAAATGCCGCTCTGGCGCCCCAGATGATCCCTGCCCTCCCAAATTGTGGAAAATGCTATCCCATTCCCTGGCGAGTGGGCTACTTCATATATAGAACACTTCTCCCTCTGAGAAAGAAACCAAACGGTGATCCAGAAGACCTTAGTAACCTTAGACCTATCTCTTTGCTCCCCACCCCAGGAAAAATGTTGGAGAAGCTGGTTCAGCACCAACTAACCAAGTTTATTGAGCAGAATGGCGCACGGCACGATACACAATCGGGTTTCCGGGTGGGGTTTAGTGCGGAGACCGCTCTCCTTGAGGTGGCAGAGTCGGTGAGATGGTCGCTTGATTCAGGGGCATCGGCATTGCTGTTTCTCCTGGATCTGTCTGTGGCATTCAACACTGTCAGCCACACCATATTGGTCCAGAGACTACAAGGGGTGGGCTTTGGGGGGAAAGTGCTGACTTGGTTGACATCTTATCTGAGCGGTCGTACTCAGAGAGTTGCCCTTCAGCCATTTGAATCTAAACCAAAACAGCTTTGTTGTGGTGTCCCCCAGGGCTCAGCTCTGAGCCCTCTACTTTTTTTTTTTATTTAGTTAAATATTTTTTTTTTTATTGAATATAAGAAAACACAGGATTACAAATATAAACTAATCAATAATGACGTTCTAAAATATAGTAACTGCATAATAGGATAATTATACAGAAAAGGTTACAGAGTATATAAACATTTATAATAACGTGCCTAAAATGATAATACATTAAAAAAGGAAAAAGAGAGTATACCTAAGGAAAAATATATAAAACTAGGATATTACAGTGGTATACAAAGAACCTGTGTGAATGTTAGAATGAATATGATATTTAAAGGGGTAGAGTAATTTGTATAGAGGAAAAAGACAAGAAAAAAGAGAAAGCGAGAAAACGAGAAAAAGAAAAAAGGAAACGAGTGAAGAAAAGAGAAGAAAGAAAGGAAGAGAAGGAGAACTCAGTAATAAGGATAGAAAGGGATTATAATGATAATGACAGATAAGTCGTAAAAGGTAGCCATAGTAAATCAGATTTAATTTGAAGGTGGATAGAAGACTGAGGAATAGAGGCAATTCTATGCTCATCACATATATAGTTCCACCAATGTAAAAAAGATCATTTAGAATTGTCTTTCCAGCAGGTTAATATGACTTTAAAAGCCACCGCAAGAAATAAATCAAATAAAGGAGATGTGGGATTAACTTGAGCCAAATCAGGCGACATGGTGCCTAAAAATACATTATGAATACTAAGTTGAATTTTGTAAGAGAAAATCAGGGTACACTTTGACCATATAGCAGTCCAGAATGCATAAACCTTAGGACAATAGAACAATAAATGCAATAAAGAACCTTCAGCATTAAGACAAGACCAACAAAATGATAAAGCAGAGTGGTTAAACTTATTTAACAAAAGGGGAGTAATGACAACTCTATTATAAATAAAGTACAGGGACTGTGTGATATTAGCAGCTTTGGAAGTCTTGAATATTTTCTGCCAAAACTTATCCCATTGCGATATCGACCGAGTTAAAGAAAGGTCATGTTCCCACTCGAGTTCAACCTTAGATTTAGTCCGTGTACCAACAGGGGTAGATAAAGATTTATAGATAAAAGAGGCACTAGGAACAGTATCAGCAGAAATTTGTTATAATGGAGTATCAGGAAGAAATGAAGCAGGGGTTGGTAGAGAGAGAAATTTCTGTACACAGTCCTCAAGTATTAAATCTAAAGTATTATACTGTTGAATACAGGAATCAGGTAATTGAAAAGATTCTTGCAACTGATGGAAAGAAAGAATTACATTATCCACAAACATTTGATGAACATAAATAACACCCTTTTCTTTCCAGTGTTTGTAGTAAAATGACTTGTGACGAAACTTAATGTATTTATTAAACCAAAGTGATGACGCTAGAAAAGATTGATAATCATCCAAATCCGTAAAGAAAAGTGTATGTAACAAAAATTGAGAATGTTTCAAAATAGGGTATTTGGAAAGAAAAGTACAATTAGTCATGTGAACAACATCTCGCATTGAAAAATCATTTAACAATGAACATTCAACATTGACCCATGAAGGTTTAGGTGAATCCTGATAATCTTTAGATAAAGCATAAAATTGACGAATCAAAAAGGCATTATGATATAAAGCAAAATCAGGGAATCTTACCCCCCCCTCATTTTTAGGACGAATCAGTTTAGACAAAGCTATACGTGCATGTTTGTTATTCCAGAGAAATTTAGTGCATAATGAATTAATCTGAGAAAAATAATATTTAGGAATTTTAAAAGGTAGCATAGATAGTATGAACAGAATCTGGGGGACAATCATCATTTTAATTGTATCAAGTCTACCCCACCAAGAGAGGAACAGAGGAGACCAGAGGTTTAACAAATTAGCAATTTTAAGTTTTAAGGCAGTAAAATTATGGGACAATGTGTCAAGAATGTTGGGGGAGAACCATATGCCAAGATATTTAATTTTTTGGGGACACCAAGTGAAATTAGATGAGTCAAACATATATCTATAGCATGAAAGATTTAAGGGTAAGATCTCAATTTTAGAAAAGTTTAATTTGTAGCCAGAAACCTTAGCGAATGATGAAATTTCCTGCAAAAAGGGGGGCAGGGAAGACACAGGATTAGACACATAAATAAGAACATCATCAGCATATGCAGATCATTTAATTTGTTGGGTCTTGAAACTAAAACCATTAATCAGAGGGTTATTTCTAATACGTTCCAGAAAAGGTTCTAAGCATAACAAGAAAAGTAGTGGTGAAAGGGGGCAGCCCTGACGAGTACCTCTTTGAAGGGAAAAATAAGGGGAAAAGAGACCATTAACAAAAATACATGCTTTTGGATTGGTATATAACAGTTTAACATATGAAATAAACTTTGGACCAAAACCAAACCATTGTAATGCATGAAATAGGAACGCCCAGTTAACACGGTCGAAGGCTTTTTCTGCATCCAGGGATAAAGCAGCAAGTGGGGCTGGATAATTTCTACTAAGAGCAAGAACATTGGAAAACATTCTGGCATTATCAGAAGCCAAATGACCTTTAACAAAGCCAACTTGGTCTGGTTTAATGAGAAGAGGGATAATTTTTTCAAAACGAGAAGCTAAAATTTTTGCAAACATTTTTCAATCATAATTAATTAATGATATAGGACGAAAGATTTTGCCAAAGCAGGGGTCTTTATCTGGTTTGGGGATTACAATAATAGTGGGGTCTTACAAAAAAGAACCACAGGCTTGGGAATTGGATATAAAGGAATTAAAAAGTTGTAACAATTTGGGAGCAAAAATTGAGGAGAAAGTGGAAAATAATTCTACTGAAAATCCATCAGGGCCAGGAGCCTTCACTTTTTTCAAAGATTTAAGAGCATCAGTTAATTCTTGTAGAGAGATATCTTCTTCAAGGGGTTCGAAATTATCCTGGGAAGTTTTAGGCTTGGGGATATCTCGGAAAAAAGAAATAAAATCATCTTCAGAGAGCGTGGTAGTTTCTGTATATAAGAGATTGTAGTAAGATTGAAATGTGGAGATAATATCGGAATCAGATGAAAGGAGTGTGTTGTTTGATTCCGAATGAATGGGGCCAATAACTTTACGTTCTGATTTAATTTTTAGATAATTTGCTAGCATTTTCCCAGCTTTATTTCGATTTAATCTTAAGGAGGATGTTACAAGCGTCCGCAGTGACTATTTTATTCAGGGTGGATTTAGCCTTAATTAATTCTTGTAGTGATGAGGGAGATTTAGGTTTTCAGAAGGGTTAGGGTTTCTTTATATTTAGTATGCAGTAATTTTTTCTTCCTTGAGGAGTATGCAATAGTGAATGCTCTGAAGGAAGCTTTAAAGGCGTCCCAATTGTTGTGAACGGAAGTGTCTAAGGAGTTATTAAAGGTAAAGAATTCCTTAATAAAAGAAGTCGCTTCTAGAATAAAGAAACGGTCCGATAGAAGGGAATTATTGAAACGCCATCTACCTTGTTTACATGTGGTGAGAGATAGGTCGATAAGGGTGGAGACAGGAGCATGATCAGATATAAATATGGATCCAATGTCAGAAGATTGGAGACATGGTAGCAGTGATTTGGAAACTAAAATATAATCAATATGAGATCTGGTATGATGGACGGGTGAAAAGAAGGTAAATTCTAAGGTATCTGCGTTACATGTTTTCCACGTATCAAATAATGGGCGAGAGGAAATGGCTGCTTGAAATGATTTGTGGGATTTGTCAGGTTTGAGCTTACAATTGGATTGCCTATCAGTAAACGGATCTAACCAATTGTTAAAATCACCCCCAACCACAATATTAGAATTAGCAATTGACAATAGTTTCAGCCTCATAGAGTGCCAGAATTCAGAATCTGGTTTAACAGGACCATAAATATTGAAAAAAGTTATTTGTCTTTTATTTATAATAACCTCTGCCAATACCCACCGACCATCAGGGTCACACTCTGACGATATAATCCGTGCATTAATAGATTTATGAAACAATATAGCGACACCACCATGACGATCAATAGCAGGAGAAAAAACAATTTGATTAACCCAATGGCGTTTAAGTTTAAGGGATTCTTTGTCATTACAATAGGTTTCCTGTAAAAAAGCAACTTGGGTATTAAGTTTAGCAAGATGAGACAATACCTTTTGACGCTTGACTGGATGACCAAGACCACGAACATTCCACGAAGTCACATTAACCATAACTCTGGGAGCAGGTAAACATGAGGGAACAGGAACACAAAACTGCAAAATCGACAAGACAAAAGAAGGAAAGACAATGTTCAATATGTGAAAAGAAAGACTTAGTAGTAAAAATGAGACAGGTACAGAAAAAAACTGATTAAAGCTGAGTAAGAATGAGTAGATGAAAAGAAGAGATAGACAAAAAGAAAAAGAAGCAAAAGAGTAAAATAGAGACATGTAAACATATCAAGGAATAACATCCGGATCTGTAAAGAACGAAGAAAAGTCAAAGAAAGAGGAGCAAAGAGACGCCAGAGGACACGGACCACACCAATAACTATAGTGGAGTAAAGAGAAAGAAAGCCACATGAATATTGATAATATAAACCATCAGCAAAAACTTTAAATAAACCAATTAGCTGAATACAGTGTAACAATCCAGAAGAAGAATAAGTCAAGGATTAGTATCCATGCCATGTGACGGGAGACTCAGAAGATAAAGTTTAAGTTTTTTCGGATCGTCAAATGATTGTGATCGTCCCTCATGCGTAATTTTGCAAAGACATGGATGAAGAATTCCATACTGGATGTTGAGACGTCTCATATGTGGGCGTAAAGCAAGAAATTCTTTGCGACGAGCGTTGGTTGCATTGGAAACATCTTGCGATATGAAGAGAGTATGACCTGACCAAATAAGACGCCTTTTAAGTCTAACAGCTTTCAAAATATGCATCAGTTCAGTAAATTCAAGAAAGAGCATAATAATACCACAAGGTCTATTTGCAGCAGGATTTAATCGACCTAAGCGGTGTGCTCTTTGAATATTAAGAGGACCTGATGAAGGTGTTAGATCAAGGAGCTCTGGAAGAAATTTCTGAAGAAAGGATACCATGTCAGACCCTTCAATATTTTCCGGAAGAACATAAAGGTGTAGGTTATTTCCGCGATTACGATTTTCAAGGTCCTTCGTGTGAAGCTTAAGTTTATGAATTTCCTGTTCAAGAAGCGGAATTTTTGTAGAGGCATCCTGTAAATCACTAACACGTTGTTCCAGATCAAAAACTTTACTTTCCATGACGATCCATCTTTCTTCAATTTGTTTCAGTTTTTCATTAGTAGTTGACATGAAGGGTTGAAGACCGCGGACTTCATCCAGGATAGAGTCCAGAACAGGATTTTGAGAAGAGTGGATAGGAGAAGGCGGGTCATTCTTATGCCGCTTAGGTTTTGTACCAGAGGTGGAAGATTTGGTAAAGTGGGAGTCGGTAGACATTGTGCCAAGCAGAAGAAATCACCAAAGAATTGCAGCAAGGGGAAGGAGGAGCCACAAAACGCCAGGAAAAGTTCAATGATAGTCAAATCGTGGAAGCAGGTCGTCCAAAAAGTGAAGTGGATACGAAAATGGCACCAGTAAGTAAAAATACTATTTGAATACCGCACAGTGCGGAAAAAGCATGGACGACGTGATCTAAAATGGCGGCCACATATGTTTCGGTGAAGAAATAATTACCGCCTGCTGAAAGATGGTGAGGTAAGCTCCTGGCACTTGAAATCTGTAATTAAAGGCTTCAATAAGGAGGACAGCACCCTAAGATGCAATGCAACACATGACGCTGCTTTCAAAACTGCAAACGCACAAGTCACGACCGCCAAGAAGACATTATCTTGAAAGCGGTATCCAAGCTCACCGCATCTTCAATAATAGCGATTCAAATCTTGGACTAAATGGTTGCAGGAAGTCACAGCCTGATTTCATTTGAACTTTACCTCAGGGTAGGCAGCAATAAGTATTTTCAGTCAGTGCCAGTTTACAGCACACAGTCGCAGCACTCCTTAAAAATATCTTCAATTGACAACAATGCATTTGTAACAAAGTGCACCTCATCAATTAAGCAACAGCGTTGAAAACATTGCTAAGGGAAAACTCTCATTCCGCCCTCACCGCCAAACCCTCAAAAAGCAGAGCCTTCAGAGTCAACGCATCTTAAGCGCCGTGCCGAGGAGAACACGAGAGCATCAAAAAAAAAAAGAGTGTGGAACGAGTTCCCAATGCGCCGCAACACCTCCTCCATCTTCTCGCTACATTCCGCTTGCGATAGTGATAGCGGGAAGCGACCTTCCGAGGCTCCGCACTCAGGAGTCCGAACCAGCCCTCTACGTTTTAACCTCTACCTTGCTCCACTGTTTTCTTTGATTGCCAACTGGGGAGTGAAAGCGATTTCTTACGCTGATGACACCCAGTTGGTTTTTCTGTTTAAGGAGCGGACGGTAGACGCCTTCAAGAACTTCAAAGGCTGTCTGCGAGACATTGCTCTATGGATGAACTCAAACAAATTAAAACTTAATGCTGGGAAGACAGAAGTTCTGTTCTTCGGCAAGGGCTCAGTGCCAGATTCAGATCTATCTTGGCCACCAGAAATGGGTCTACCACCATCCCCTGCTACACGTATTCGTAATTTAAGGGTGAGATGGGAGGCGAACCCCTCTTTTTAAGCCCAAATACAGCAGGTTTCTGCAACTTGTTTTAGTAAGCTAAAAAATCTACATTTCTTACCGGAAGATTGCCGTAAAGCAGTAGTTCATACCACAGTTACATCTAGGCTAGACTACGCTAATAGCTTATATCTTGGGCTCCCCAAATACGCCATCTGTCGACCTTCAGATGATTCAGAATGCGGCTGCGAGACTAGTTCGTCGTATACCGTTTCGACACCATGTCTCTCTGCATCTATGGGAGCTCCACTGGCTTCCAGTGAAGAAAATAATTAAATTTAAGGCCATGACGCTGGCCTACCGGGCCCTTAATGGAAACTGCCAGGGCTATCTGAAGGAAAGACTGTGTCCCTACAAACAAAATTGTGCGTTGAGATCCAATTCTCTTAACTTGCTGCGCACCCCACGTTTTGCGAAATCCCAACTGGGTGGCAGAACTCTCACAGTCAGAACGGCTTCTTTGTGGAATGCCCAGCCAGGGTTTCTGCGGCAGGCCAATTCAGAAACCTGTTTTAGAAAGGCCTTGGAGACGTGGCTCTTTAGGGTAGATTAATATGGGCTGTTAATACCGGAGCTCTCTTTGGACACAATTACCTGCTGCTTCAGCGCCGGGTCACCCCTGTTTGGGGTAGCTGTCGCGCTTTATAAGCTTCAGTATTATTATTATTATTATTATTATTATTATAATATAGGGCTATGACATCCAATGTCACCATTATAATGCCATGTTCCCACACCAGATCCATGAGAAGGCTACAATTATGTTTGTTGTCCCTAATAAATGATGGAAGGATAGACACTAAGAGCTGTAGAAAAATGTCTATATATTCTGACAGTCTCTCGGTGGGAACACCACTACTGGAGAAAATAGGTCTCCCAGATGGGAAAGGTAAATCCTTATGTACTTTGGGGAGGGCGTATAAACATGGGTATCTCGGACAGTCCACCCTTAATTACATGTCTTCCTCATCATTTATCAAACATTTGTCATGCCAATGTTTTAAGGCCCTGTTGATCTTACTGGACAATTCCCAAACCATATTGCGTTTAAGTCTCTCATAGAAGGTGGGGTTGGTTAGTTGTGACATGAATTGTTCGTTATCATCACGATTCATTCCAACAATATTTCCCCCCTTATCAATAGTGTCAATTACAAATAGTGTGAAAGAGAGTAAGAGAGCTCAGCTGTTAGCACGACGAGACATATGCAATGATAATGAGAGGATGAATGAGCTTAAGATGGTGGCCATGTTTATGATTTTGGAGTTTGTGACTCAGTGCGTGTAGTCCAGTGGCAATGTTTACTGCTCGACCCGGCTTTTGGTAAATTAACCACAGCCTGACATTCATGGGTCTGATTCACAACACTGAGGTGTCGAGTGTATTCACTGCTATATGGACATATTCTCAGTCAGGTAAGTCTGAGTTTGATGGGTGAGAGTGGTGAGAATACTTCTCATCAGACTATTTGGGATGCATAGTGAATATAAGTGTTACCTTCAATATATTACAGTGAACAAGAACACTGCATGACTGGAGATGGATCTAATATATTACATTGATTATAACACTAGGAAGGGTTCAGATTTAAACCTTTGACACCAAATAGAAAATAGAAAGATCTCAAGATTAAAGACGGATTGAACTACGGAATGCAAATACTGGTGAGCTACAATATAATAAAGGGGTGAATACTGTACTTGGGGATGCTCTGTCAGTACGTTATGGATCATTATTATATCTGCACAGATGACGCTATTTTAAGAATATTTTTTACCTGATTTCCTGGGCCGGAAGTAAAACACCAGAAGTAAGGTAGGCTGCACTCTATAGAGGTAATGTGTATGCCTTGTCATAATGGATCAAGATTGGTTACATATGATAAATACATATTTCTTACTGCTGGACTGAACGAACTACCAACATCACAGTGAATACAGGTATTATACTGAGGATGATATGGAGATAGCTCTATACAATTTCTGTAGAGCTTTTGGTGTTGATTGATATTCTGTATATTGTTGATTCCTTTGAGGGTATCCTGCCTTGGAGGACCCCACTTAGGACGGTTCACATGAATTGAAGTACTACTCCATGCCAAATAATGACTTGAAATTTGGAGGGTTATGTTGTCCTTAAGAAAGAAAACAACGGGATATAAATGTGCATGGGTTTCCACGCATTACCAGTATTAAGGATTTACTATTGTGATCACCATAACATGGGTATGATGTGATGTGGTTGAAAGTGATATACCACAACCAGTACTGTTCTTCATTATATTTGTTAGCCTGCAGGAAATGGGGTACACCCCATCACGACGAAACGCATGTCGGCTATAAGGCTAAAAAAGAAGAGATGAATTAAAAGAACACAAGAAAAGTACAAGTGTTGTTTGAATATTTGCTTTCATGAGTTATACAGTTTTGCGTGTGCTTGAGGTTGTGATGTAAATAAGGTACATGATGTGTTTGCACCATACCAAGTGCATTATAGTCACCACACTACACATAATGGTGGATGGAATATGTGATCCATAGGGAACTTAGGACAGTCTTCACCAGCTTGTTTGTCTTTGTTTCAAAGGTAGATATACACACTCCGTTGGCCTTGAGTCATCCTTGGACACCCTCAACTCACATCCAATATTTAAAGGATTTTGATTTAGCACAACTAGTGTGCTAGAGGCACATGAAAGACATGTCTTCTGGAGGTTTGGGTTGCTGCAATGGAAGGCGTTAGTAAAAGTTCACTTGGCCAGTATATAGAATTGGTCAGGACGGAAACATGAGCAGGTAGGAAAAGTTATGGTAAGGGTGCTTCCACAGGGATATTGCATAAGTACAAGACAGATAGTCGTGGTAATAGAGACATACATGCCCTCACTTCATCTTCACCAATGAACTCAACCCCATTGGTACTGTGCTCACCCCAATACTCAATTACTCCCTCACTCAAATAGGCAGATGACTCCAAACCATACAGAACACGGCAGCCAGGAAACCTCTTAACCTGTCACACACACACATCCTGCACCTCAGTTTTTTGGTTCCCCATACACAGCTCTCTTCAAACCCCAGACACACCGTTCAAAGTCTTACAAAACATGACCCAGCATACTTCAATGACTGCCTCAGATTGCAGAAACCTTCCAGACACCTCTGCTCAGTCAGACTCTTACTCCCTCCCATCCCATGCATATGCAGCACCAAAACAAGTAGTAGTGCCTTATCCTACCTAGCTCCGAAAGCCTGGAACAACCTGCCCTAACACATCTGTGGCACCACAACAATTTGTGTGGTTCACAAGAATATGACGACTTGGCTCTTCAAGTAGATGAGTCCATGGCTCACCCCTGCCTGCTCCAGTGTAGGCAGAAAGATGCCCTCCCTGGTGATAATGCACTTTACAAATTTGCAATACCTGACACAGAATTCTGGACCCGACACTACGTGTATAGCTCATATTTGTGGCTTGCTTGCCATGTTCATCTTCGGTCAAAATGTGGTAGATACCTAGTTCTCGGTTTGACAAGTGCCTTACAGTCACTGCACATGACGGTAGATGGAACATATGTCACATTGTTACTGGGGACACGCCTTGCCAGCACCAGACATCGTTGGGGACTCCAAGTCCCAGCCTACCTTGCAGCCCAGGGAGACCTGCCTCTGTTGCCACGCGCATAAAGGGCGCCAACATCCTTCGTGGCGCGGGACGCGCCTTGCCAGCACCGGACATCGTTGGGGACTCCAAGTCCCAGCCTGCCTTGCAGCCCAGGGAGACCTGGATCCTGAATGACTGTGAGGAGATTTTGGGTACTAACATTGATACTACTTTAGCTAGTGATGGAAATCAGCCTGTGGTTGCGCCAGTACGGTCACTTCCACGAGAGAGACTTATTCCAGCTATGTTCACTAAGAAGTCATTAAATAAACCTTTTACTCATGAGGGTCATAGCACAGCGGAGAGTATCTGTGGACTCTCACCTCCACCTAAAAATGTTGATCCAAGCGCCCCCGTAATTGCCAATAGTGAATGTATGTCTGCCCAATTATCCTGTTCTAATAGATATGCTGTCTTAGATCTCAGTGCAGAGTCTACTGAAACTTCCACCCCTAGCAAAGCAGGGACGGCCAAGCCCCATGTTAGTTCATCATCCTGTAGCGTTTGTGGCCCCCTGAATGACGCCCTTCAATTAAGAGTGGATGCCCTTGAAAAGGAACTGGCTATGTTGAGGGCTAAGGTGGATCTGCTTGGGAATAGATTTCCTTTCCCAGCCACCCCCGCCCCCACCCGACTACTATTAGATCATGTCAGGTTTCGGGGGGAAAGAGCACTGAAGGGGCTGGGCGAGGACTAGTGAAAGGTCTGGGGTCCCAAGTTTGGCCCTCCATTGCCACCTCTGACCCCCTCACTCAATCTAAACTACATCCTGACCCGGGCTCCAGTAAGGGTAGTAGAGATGGCTTACTGGATCGACCCCTCCTGGGAGCCTACCATGACCACATGGCTTCGACCAGGGAAGAGCAGCTTGTTCGGCCCTATCCAAGACCCAACAAAGGCAACATACATCCAAGGGGCCCTATTCCCACAATCTTTATGACCAAGGTCCCAAAACCTATGAGCCCCCACAGTCATGAAACCCAAGAATCCCTTAATAACAAAGTAATTCATTGGATAAGATACGTGAGGGGTTGCAGGTCAGTAATACGGGAGGATTTGGCAAAGGTATCGGGGATTAAAAAAGACGGCTCATGGACAGATTGTATTGAGATTAAGTTATTCAATGTTGAAATAGCTGAAAATTTGGTGGCACTAGAATTTCGTACTTCTCCGCCGGGACCATCGACAATTCAGTTCCGCAACTCTCCTTTATGGTCATTTGCTGGGGAGGAAACCGAGTCAGGCCTAACCACAGTAGATTGACTGGACCATACTTCCCTACTAGTTCCCGATACTAAAAACAAAAAGGGAAAAAAGGACGGTATAGCCCCCTATTCAAATCTTAGGGGGGTAGGGCAAGTGGAGAGGGGGATTTCATTGGCTGACCACAACAGCGATGTAAGCGTAGGAGGTATTGGAACTGTGGCCAACTCCAATGGGCCACTACGCTTCCTTTCCTGGAACATTGCTGGGCTACAAAAAAAACTGCTGCTCCCTGAGTGGAACACATTCATAGATGGCCAAGACATCTGTCTGTTCCAAGAAACTTGGAGAACGGTGCCCCTCCACAAGCATGGGTTTGCCACCCACTATATTCCAGCTACGAGAATTGGGAAAGGCCGCCCAGCGGGGGGACTTCATATTTGGATAAATGTTTGTTTAAATTGGGCAGTATCAACTCATCCAACCCCCTCGATTGATATGTTACATTTGACGATAAAAGGCCCAAAAAAAGGCCTCAAACTGGAAATCTTTAACGTCTATGCTAGAGGGTCTCCTGGGGCCCAACTCTCTTCAACCATAGTACTATTAGAGAGAGTTATCCAAAATTAACCCCAACTCAGCGGTTATTGTGGCTGGAGGTTTTAATTGCACCTATGAACCTCTCTGCACCGTGGATGTTTTGGGTATTGGTGATCAGGATACTAAATTTGCAATCCCTTCCCTTAGCTTGGCTCCAATTAAGAAGTGGTCTCAAAGGGCCACACAAATGTGTGCCCTCACCCTGGAGCATAACCTCAGAGCCGTAAACGGCAGGTCACGCTCCGATATGTGCGGGGCTAATACATACAACAGAGCTAGCTGCCCGTCCAGGATAGACTATATCTTGTTGGACATACGACTCTGGCATGACTTAGTGGATATGGAAATTATACCATCTCAGGATAGTGATCATAATCCGCTCTGTATGCTCCTAAACAATTCCTGGTCAGATTCCAAATCTGTCAATACAACAAAACTGATAACAAAAGTAGTTCCTTCTCACTGTAACCGACGCCTTAAATGGCATAAGGTTGCACATGATGAGGACAGACTGTGCAAAATAAGAACCTTGGTAGAGCAGAAGTCTAGGGAGCTTGAATTTCTTCAAGAGCCCTTTATGGGCGCACAGAATTCCCCCCTCACGATTCATTACCAAGATTTTATCGACAAAATGGGTCTTCTTCTCACCATGCCAGAGTCCCGCACTAATAAACCAATTATTGGGTCCACTAACCCGTGGTATTCCAGGGATTGTAGGGAGATGAGACGTAAGCTAACTGTAGCCCTCCAAAGTAGCAACATCTCTCTTGTTAGGTATGCCAGGAAAGAGTACGCTAAATCTATCGAGCGAGCCAAATGTATATGGGAGGAAGCGCACTGGCAGGATCTTCGATCTGCAGCTCTTATGCGGGATGCCACGCTGTTTTGGGGACTTGTTGATAAGGGTAGCCGCATGGGCGAGGCTTCATTCCCCAACCATATCTCCTCCAACAGTGGCACACACACTTCACTGGGCTGTACAGTGAGGATAATTGCCACTCACAATTGCCCAGCGATGCGCCCTTCCCACCCTCCGAGGTTTCCCCAACAGCTGCGACCCCTGTTTCGGTCAGTGCTCTGGACCTTTTTAAGCTTAGCGAGGTCTCTTCTGCCATCTCAGGGCTGACATACGGGAAAGCGGCAGGACCAGATGGCATTCTGGGTGATCTCCTTCTTCATGACCCAAAAATGTGGGCAGACCTTATTCTTTCTATACTGAATCTAATTGCTAGAGGTCATCCTGTTCCGGACTCCTGGAAGGGCGCCGAAGTGGTAGCCATATTCAAGAAGGGGAATAGGGAGGAGCCTGCCAATTACAGGCCGATAAGCCTAATTAATGTAATTCAGAAGGTGGTTGGCAGGGTCCTCCTTATGAGGGTCAGGATTTGGCTGGACGAAGCCAATGTGCTTTCACATTTCCAGGCGGGCTTTAGACACAGGGTGGGTACGATGGACCAGGTCTTCCGGTTTTTCACAATCTACTGGAAAGCGGTCATTATAGGGAAAGGCAGTTTATATCTGGCCTTTATTGACCTAAGGACCGCATTCGACCTGGTCCCTCGTTCCAAACTCTGGGCGGTCCTGTCCGATTTGGGCTTTCCACCTTTGATCCTGGATATCATCATGCGCCTCCATGAGGGGAATTATGCAAAGATCAGGTGGGGCAACCAGGGCCAGCTGACAGACAGGGTAGCGGTAGACAGGGGAGTTCACCAGGAATGTGTGCTGGCCCCAACCCTGTTTTCCCTCTACATAAACGGGGTGGTTGATTATTTGAGAGAGGTGCCTACAGATGCCCCAGCCCTGGCAGGGGAAAAAACCCCCACTCTCCTTTTTGCCGACGACACCCTTTTGATGTCAAAAAGTCCAAGTGGCCTCCAAAAACTGCTTGACAGGTTTTGTCAGTTCTGTGACGCACGGGGTTTAGTAATTAATACATCCAAAACTAAACTAATGACACTCTCCCCTTCTAAACGTTTCAAGAATGACATTTCTCTTAATGTCACGCCTCTAGACATTGTAGACTCCTTTGACTATTTAGGAATCAGGATCAACAAGTCGATGAAATGGAATGACCATTTAACCAAAACGTTCCTTAATCACAAGAGGGTGGCGGGTGCTATATTAAGAAAACAGCGGCTCTCCTTTAGCAGACCAATTGTTGCGGCCCTCGAGATTTATGATGGAAAGGCTCTACCCTCAGCACTTTATGGAGCGGAGTTATGGGGGTTCGAGAACTCATGTGATCTGGTGAAATCAGAGAACCACTTTTTGAGAGGATTGATCTCTCTCCCACCTTCCACCCCTTTGATACCACTCCGTATGGATTTGGGTAAACATTCCATTAGGGATATTGTAAGATTACGCCCACTGCTTTTCTGGGTCCGCTTGAGACGTACCCCTGAATTGGCCAGCTACGCAGATGCCCTGGATGAGATCATCAAGTTAAACACAGGCAATAAGATCAAATGGATCTGCAATTTAAAGCGATTGGTGACCGATATTGGCTTTGGGGAGGCATGGCTCAATCAGACCCCACCGGCAAAGCATGTCTTCAAGAAAGCATACTGGGTTTGGGTGAAGGGAGAGGAAGATAGGAACCCCAAAAGGGGTACTCTTACTATTCAGTTCCTTGAGCACAAGTTGGTGGCAAAAGCCAAGCAATACCTGGACTACATTCAATGCCCCCGAGATAGAACGCTCTACATGAAGCTTAGGTTCGGGACTCTCCCACTCAACTCCTTAGTAGCAGGTTGGAACTGTCAGACTCCAACATCTGCTGACTGCCCTGGGTGTCCGGCTCCTAGCGAATCTATTTCCCACTTCCTTTTTGCATGCCCAATTTACAGGGCGGCCAGGAGGAAGTGGCTTAGACCCATTTGCAGGAATCTGGGCTTTGAGACTACAGGGTGGCACTTCGTTTCCTCTTAACCGATGTCTCTTCCCTGGTGGTAGTTTGCGGGGTAGCCAAATTTCTGGGGTGTGCCTGGTCGATTCGAAATAAACTGTTAAGATCTCATAAGAATTTGGCCATTGGAGATATTTGACCATCTGCCCCTGCTATAAAAGGAAGTGTTTTTACGGCTTATTAACTGTACATATTAACCTTTTATATTTTTAATGTTTATGCTGTACTATTATGGATTTTTTAGGATGACCTCACAATGTACATACTTTTATGATATTTTATATCGAATAAAGTCATTCAATCCATTGAGTAACCTGTGTGCCAAAAACAAATTTCCTTAGTAGTTTAGGACCTGCTCTTTAGGTAACTTCTAGGGAGTCTTCTCCAGCATGTTTACCTTAGTTTCAAATGTAGATATGCTCACTTAGTTTGAAGAACCTAGGCATTGATGCACCCTCAGATAATCCCCAACTCACATCCACAAACTGGAAGGAGTTGGATAAAGCACAGTGAGCATGCTAAAGACGCATGAAAGACATGTTTACCTGGGCCTCATCTAAAGGTTCACCAGACACGCTCTCTGTAATGCTCAGAACATTGACGGAGGCAGATCCTAGACAGGTAGTAAAAATCTAGTCAAACCTTTTCCATTTGTGAAGGTTGTTGAGGCACCAATTGTCAACATGTCTGGCCATATGTGTATAGATATTTGCTTGTGGTGTTTTTGTATGCAAGCTGGTTGATGACTGGATTAGAGGAGGTTTGACTCGGGATTTCTTCCTGTGGCATATGAGTATGATGGGCCCATGGATGGCAGTGGTATGCTGATGTGAGTACACTGATGTGTTGGATCGGGCCTGTAGCTGATAGTAGGAAAGTTTTGTGTTTAGTATATGTGAATGGCCCATAAAGTGGTTGGTGCCTTGTCAAGCCTTTATGGCTCACCTTAAGAAATCTTGGTTTCAATATTCTGATGCTATGATTAGTATTTTTTCTTTGAAGCTAAAACTTCTCAATATGCCAAAATCAACCTGTATAAGTGTGTTTTCATATTTCCAAAACGGAACATGGACGCAAACAATTTTTTCATTAAAACCACCCTGTTTTCGCAATGTGTGTAGCTGTGGATTTTTGGTCTTGTCTGTACTGGTGCTGAGGGAAACCTGCCAAATCTGTTGCTGACTGAAATTCAGATAAGCAGGGGAGTCCAGGATGATGTTATTTGTGTGGACCTCATGAGGTTTTCCTATCCAGAAGACCTGGCACAGCTCAAACTTTGGCTAAAAACAGAAAGTTTTCTCACATATCTGTGAGTTTCCACATACCACTCAATAACAACAATACCCCACTGGTGTGGATGAGCCTAAAGACTGCGACAACAAAAGCCCTAAAGGACTTTGTGGAGAGATTGGCGATAGGGGTAGCTGAGGTATATTAGGGCTATGCTTGGCTGCCACTCATGGAAACCTACCAATCAAAGACATTTTTTTAAACTTGACCTCCAGGGGATTCCAGGGTGTTGTGTCTTGCGTGGATCCCACAATATTGTCTTACCCCCAATGCCTTACAAGTCTCGAACTTTACCTAAAATCACATATTTTACTTACCACTCTCTTATGGAAAATTCCAGGAGCAGCAGGACCACAATATTTCTACTACCTAGCATTGCCCCAATTGTATCGATACAAACACTGCCCCACTTGTGTGGCTGGACCTAGTGTCTGCAATGGGAATGGATCACAACCAAGGTCAATGAGAGTCTTTGCAGAACCAATTCTCATATTTATTTTATTTCAGCTGTTACTTTTGTTGTGTAGTTCGTATAAACCTATATAGGATATGTGCGTTTAGTAAACATAGACTGTGGGACTGGTGTCCAGACTGATTCCAGACACCCCCACCCGGTATGTTCGCCTATCGAACATGGAAAGAGTAAAGTACTTTTCACTCAGTCACTCTTGCTCACTTTGTCTCAGAGAGAGATACTCAGAATAAACGGTGGGGACGTTTTCAATAAACATTTATTGAACCAGCGTCATTTTAGTGTAAAATATGTGAGCTGAAAAAACCATAAGACAGAAACAGATATCAATGATTATAAGCACCAATAGAGTAAATGGATGGTAGATTCCTACCATAGTGCTAAAACAATGAATACAGGCAGGTATCAAAATACAAGCCAATAGAAGTGCATACACCTACGATGCAACCTTAACTAGATGTACCTAAGTGTACCTAGCATATATGTAGGTGTAGAGCCAAGAATCCCCCTAGACTGAAGCCAACCCCATTACCTGAAGTGAGAGACTGTGGAACCCCATCTTGGTCTCGAGATAGACACCCCACAAGGGATGTCAGACCACTGCGAGCTGGAGTGTCTGTGTGCAGGAACCTCAGTGTCTCGCGTCTGTGTGTCAGCATGGAAGTCTTTCTACTCTGCCTGCCCCAACAAAGATATATTGTAAATATACCCAAAAGGTACCCTCAGGGGTTCTACCGTGCTGTGTCATGTCGGCCGAGGATGATGGAAGGGATGACCCTCATACATAGTAATTATGCACAAGATGGTAATCCTGCTTTGATTCTGAGAATCCTCATGCATAATAAATGAGGCTAATTTTCTGGGAAAACCATATGACATTCATGCAGCAGTGTAACTAGGTGAATGGTCAATACCAAAAAAACGATATGTAGTAGAATGGCAGGTAAATATAGGTGAGTACCCAGGCCAATATTGGGATACATTACAAAACATAACACTTTCTTTGGGTAAACCTAACAGGATCTATACAACTGACCTCTAGCTGAATTCTGAATAGTGTTTGTGAGAAGTTGGCCTGGCATATGCTGGTCACCAGTTAAAGTGGCCACCTTGCACCAGTCCAATTCGACTCTTATGGTAGATAGGTTTAAGACAACCTTTTAAAGAAAGCTATCCTAGTGGCAGCTGTGGAGAGCAGCCTTAAGGCTAAGTCTCTGAGGAATGTAAAACAGCTTGTTTTACCTTATAATCTCTTGAATTACCAAATAAAAGGACACCACACAGGTATATATATAAAATATATATGTATTTATTTCTAGACACACTCTACTAATCTCTTTATGAGATTAGAAGTCAGGAACATATGCACAAATCAATGTTTCACAACAAATTAAGCGCTTATATGGCTGAGGCCCTAGGGGCGTACCAGACCATATACTAAAAAAGAGGTATAGGAAGAACGACTTGGGAAGGGAGAAGGCCTATGGTCTTCAGAAGCGCTGGGGCCTCACTAATCCACCCAAGGCAGGTAAGTAAAGGACCCACGGGAGACGCATGCAGTGTGAGAACACAGCCGCGGATCCCAATAGACTTCAATGGAGCAAGTCGAGGTTGGAATTTTAAAGGTCTAGGGTACTTCGGGAGAGTTTGCAAGCAAGTCACTTACAAGGTAAGTAGTTCGATGACCAACACACACAGAAGCAATGGAGTGCACGAGTTACCTCACCCAGGGAAGCCGGGTGCATAGGTGTCTTTTGGTGTCGGGTCGCGGCGTCGTTTTCAATGGGAGCCAAAGAAGACTTGCTGCTTGTGAAGACTGGAGAAGTGTCCGGTGGAATCCAAGGCTAGATTCTGAAGAATGAAGACCTGAAAGCAGAGGAGACAGTGTTCAAAGTCACTTGCCAGTGACCCGGGCCCAGGAAGATGGATGCCCACAGTCGTCGGGTGATTTCAGGTGATCACAGGTGTCTTGACTCTTCAGCCACGAGGTCCAGGAGCTCCAGGAGGTGTTGACGACAACCAAGAGCTGGATTCAGAGTGTCCCACGATGTCTGCAGCTTACTGAGGTGTCTGCAACCGGATTGGAGCCAACAAGCCTTGGCAACAGCAAGTCTCGTGGAATGTGAAGAAAGTCAGCAGTGCAGACCAGCAAGGTCTGAGGGACTCACCCAGCAAGGGTAAGTCAGGGCAGGCCTGGACCAACCAGGGGAGCCCTTTGGTTCTGCAGAAAAGTCTTCAGAGGACCCACAAGCCAATGGGCAAGGGATCGTGAAGATGCCTCAGAAGGATTCACTTCACAGGAGCCCACAGTCACTCGCGACAAATCCACATCCGGGGCTGTAGGGATTTCAGACTCCGGCGGGAGTGGGAAAGTTTGCGACCGTTGATTCAAAGTTTTGGTGCCTGGCAAGCAGAGGAGTCACTCCTTGACTCCAAGGGAGATTCTTCAGTCTTCCAAAGGTAGTGGAACATCGAAGGTCCAGGATTCTTCTTGTAGAGCGTTGTCCAGGGATATCTAGTTTGCAATGGCAAGGGTTCCCTATCTTATACTAAAAGAAAGGGATAATACATGCTTCAGCCCCTGGTAGGTCTGTGAAGTACCTATGCCCTTGGTATGTAAGGTACCATATACTAGGGGCTCATAAGGTACCACAGTATCCAATCACTAGTGCATCTAATATGCACTCCAAGTTGTTTAGAGAGAACAGAGAGACTGGGGCCCTGATTAGCAGAGACCCAGCCAGACTATAGCCAGAAACCAGTGTTAACATCAGAAAGAAAGTGGGGGCAACATAAGTGCTTATCCTACTCTCCTACACACCCCCCCCAAACATAGGGACACTAAACTAACCTTGACCAGTTGAGTCTTCGTGTTCTAAGTGGAAATACCTTGAGAGTCCATCTGCATTGGCATGTTGGGTCCCAGGTCTATGTTCCACTGTATAGTCCATCCCCTGTAGGGAAACAAATGGACCACCTTAAAAGTTTTGGGTTTTCACCTTTCATCTGTTTGAGCCATAGGAGGGGCTTGTGGTCAGTCTGAACTATGAAGTGAGTGCAAAACAAGTATGGCCTCAGCTTCTTCAGGGCCCACACCACAGCAAAGGCCTCCCTCTCTATAGCTGACCAACGTTTCTCTCTAGGGGTCAGCCTTCTGCTTATAAAAGCTACTAGCTGGTCTTGACCTTCATCATTCAGTTGAGAAAGTACAGCTCCCACACCCAGCTCAGACGCATCTGTTTGGACAATGAACTTTTTGGTGTAGTCTGGACTCTGTAAGATGGGGGCAGTGCACATGGCCTGCTTTAGGTTTTCAAATGCCTTTTGACAGCTAGCTGTCCACTGAACCTTTTTTGGCATTTTCTTTGAGGTAAGATCATTTAAGGGGGTCACTATAGATCCATATCCCTTAACAAACCTCCTATAGTACCCAGTCAGGCCCAAAAAGACTCTCACCTGTGTCTGGGTGGTTGGAGCAACCCATTCCATTATGGTTTGGATTTTGCTCTGCAAAGGTTGAACCTGGCCTCCACCTACAAGGTGGCCCATGTACACAACCTGACTCTGCCCTATTTGGCACTTAGTGGCCTTGATAGTGAGGCCTGCTTTTTGCAGGGCCTCCGAAACATTTATGAGGTGGACCAGGTAATCCTGCCAGGAGGAACTAAAGACAGCAATATCATCTAGATAAGCTGAGCAATAAGTTTCCATACCTGTCAGAACTTTGTTCACCAACCTCTGAAAAGTGGCAGGTGCATTTTGCAAACCAAAGGGCATCACCACAAAGTGATAGTGCCCACCTGGGGTTGAAAATGCTGTTTTGGCCTTGGCATCCTCAGCTAACTTGATTTGCCAGTAGCCAGCTGTTAGGTCAAATGTACTCAGATACTTGGCTGAGGCCAAAGTATCTATCAGTTCATCTGCCCTGGGAATTGGATAGGCATCAGTCCTGCTGACTGCATTGAGGCCTCTGTAGTCTACACAAAACCTCATTTCTTTCTTACCACCCTGGGTATGAGGTTTGGGCACTAGGACTACTGGACTAGCCCAAGGGCTATCTGAAGGCTCAATCACACCTAGTTCCAACATTCTCTGGACTTCAGTCCTGATACAGTCCCTGACATGGTCAGGTTGCCTGTAGATTTTACTCTTGACAGGCAGACTGTCTCCAGTGTCCACCTCATGGGTGCACCAGGAAGTCTGACAAGGGGTCAGGCTAAACATATGTCTAAACAGTTGCAGAACTTGTCTGCATTCAGTTTGCTGATGATCAGTGAGGCTGCTTGCCAAGGCAACACCATCTACTGACCCATCATCAGGGTTCTGTGAGAGCAGGTAAGGGAGAGGGTCACTCTCCTCCTCCTGTTCCTCATCAGTTGCCATGAGCAAGCCTATGTCAGCCTTGTCAACATATGGTTTCAATCTGTTGACATGGAGCACCCTAAGGGGGCTCCTGGGAGTTCCAAGATTCACCAAGTAGGTGACTCCTCCCTTTTGCTCAACAATTGTATGGGGGCCACTCCACTTCTCTTAGAGAGCTGCTGGGGACACAGGCTCCAACACCCACACTTTCTGTCCTGGCTGGTATACAGTCAGCACAGCCTTTTGGTCATGCCAAGTTTTTTGTAGTTCTTTGCTTGCCTCCAGGTTTTTAGTTGCCTTCTTCATGTATTCAGCCATCCTGGAGCGGAGACCAAGTACATAATCCATCACATCCTGTTTGGGAGGTTTGAGAGGTAACTCCCAGCCCTCCTTTACCAAACATAATGGACCTCTTACAGGATGCCCAAACAGAAGTTCAAAAGGGCTGTAGCCAACCCCCTTCTGTGGGACCTCTCTGTATGCAAACAGAAGGCAGGGAAGTAAAAGGTCCCATTTTCGCCTAAGCTTTTCTGGGAGGCCTTTAATCATTCCCTTTAGGGTTTTGTTGAACCTTTCAATTAACCCATTGCATTGTGGGTGATAGGGAGTAGTGAACCTGTAGTTTACACCACACGCCTTCCACATTGCTTTTAGATACCCTGACATGAAGTTGGTTACTGTCAGATATAACCTCATTTGGGAAACCCACTCTGGAGAAAACTCCAATGAAGGCTCTTGCCACCACAGGGGCTGTGGTGGTCCTCAGGGGAATTGCTTCTGGGTACGTGGTGGCATGATCCACTACCACCAGGATAAACCTGTGCCCAGATGCTGTTGGAGGGTCAAGGGGACCAACAATGTCAATCTCTACCCTTTCAAAGGGCACCCCCACCACAGGTAGTGGTATCAGGGGGGCCTTTGTTGTGCCACCTGACTTACCACTGGCTTGGCAAGTGACACAGGAGCGACAAAACTCCTTGGTGTCCTCTGACATGTGTGGCCAATGAAAATGTGGAACAAGCCTATCCCAGGTCTTGTTTTGGCCCAATTGTCCTGCTAAAGCGATGTCATGTGCTAGGGTCAAGAGGAACCCCCTAAACTTCTGAGGTATTACTAATCTCCTGGTGGCTCCAGGGGTTGGATCTCTAGCCTCAGAATATAGGAGTCCCTCATCCCAATAAACTTTATGGGACCCACTAGCAATCCCAGGAGCCTCAGCAGCAGCCTGCTGTCTGAGGGGTTCAAGAGAGGGGCAACACTGTTGCTCTTTGCTCAGGTCTTCCCTAGAAGGTCTCCCTGCCCATAAGAACTCAACCTGATCAGGTTCAAGCCCCTCTGGGGCAGTTCCTTCTTCAGGATCTGAGACAGAGGGGAAGGCACTGCCTTAACCCTACTGTTCCTCCTCTTGGTTAGCATCTGGTCCATACTTTCAGGATCCAGAGCTGGTTCAGCTTTATGCGTTTTGGCCTGTGACCTGGTCACAGCAAATAACTCTGCAGGTCTGCCCAACATCTCAGCATGATTCCATAACTCTACTTCAGACCAGGCTGAAGTCTCTAGATCATTGCCCAATAGAGATTTGACAGGGAGGTCTGCTTTGACTACTACCTTCTTGAGGCCAGTTACCCCTCCCCAGGAGAAATTCACAACTGCCAGACTATGGTTGGTCCTGACATTGCTTGCATTGGTAACCTGGTACATTTCGCCCAGGATGATCTGCCCAGGGTCCACAAAATCCCCTGCCACCATGGTGACACTAGCACCTGTGTCCCTGAATGCCAAAGCCTGTTTGCCATTTATTACAGGCTGGTGTTTGTATTTGCCCAGATTACTGGGGCTCACTAGGAATGACATATCAATATCTCCATCACAAATCAGCAATGCCTGAGTGGGTACTCTGACTAGGCCAGAGTCCACTTCAGAACCCAGGGTCAACCCTACTATATCCTTATTCTGATTACCACCTCCACCAGTAGCTGTACTAGCGGGAACAGTTGCCTTAGGAGCAGGAGTGGTGGTGGTTTGGTCTTTGGACTTGTGACAGTCAGAAGTCCAGTGTCCTTTCTGTTTACAGAATTTGCACCAGGGCTTCTTTTGGCCTTTTCCTTTGTTGGACTGTGACTCCCCACCAGATGCAGATTTTTGGGGCCCTTGTGAAGACTTCTGGTCTTTTGACGTATCCCCGCCTTTCTCAGAGCCTTTAGGATCTTGCTTCTTAGTGTCACCCCCTTGGTTCTGGGTTTTCTGCCTCATCCTGGTTCTGACCCATTTGTCTGTCTTCTTTCCCAATTCTTGGGGAGAGGTCAGATCAGAGTCCACCAAGTATTGATGCAACAACTGGATTTGGCAATTATTAAGGATCTGTTCTCTCATCATAAGATTATACAATCCCTTAAAATCAGTAGCTCTACTGAAGTACTGGGTTTTTCAGAACCCAGCGGTGCCAGGGAACACACCCTAAGACTTCGAGTTCTTCCTGTTTCAGACTACAGAAACACAGAGTCTTCTTGGTGAAGTCAAAGATCGTATTTATTGGCTGCAACCAGTAACAGGTATCCTAGAAGTACAACACAGTGTATATTCTCAGGAGACTGCTCAAAATTACAAAGCCAGCCTTCTCCTTTTATACAAAATATTGTGCTTTAGGCAACCATTCCTTATTTTACAGTTGACCATTCACATATTTTCACTACAAAGAAAAAGCAGAGTCATGATGACAAGCCCATATTTCAGTTTGTCCAGCCCTCAATCAATTACCCGGCGAGGCTTAGTTCTTTCATCAGATATCGACGAACCCCCAATAAAAACGGGCACCTCCTCCTCGTAAAGTAAGCCATAAAGTAAGAAACAGGGGAAGGTGTGTGTAAGATTAGGCATGGTTTGAGTGTGATGAAAAGGTTTTATGATATGCCTTCCTTGATACTAATCTCATTCGGCCACTGGGAAAGGAACTGGCCGAGCAGGTTTGGCTTCAGGCGGTGGAGTCAGCTTGCCCAGGTCACAGAGGAGTCAGCAAAGGTGTGTGTGTCCTTCAGACTCGATTTTTGGCCTAGTCATTGGCCTATGTGAGGGCAACCACAAAATGGCTGCCGTTCAATGGAAACCGAGGGATCAGAACGGAAACTCTGATTAAAGGGTGATTTCGTCACCCGAATATGACGAAAATACTTGTGCATAGTATTCTAATCATTTGCGATCTGCTGATACCAAAATCGTCACGATACGACGATGTTTATAACACGGGTCCAGAATTTTCAGTACCACAGACCCTCCTTTTGCCCTTACATAGGCAATAACCTATCCCCACGTTAATCTGAGTCTAGGTCTGAGTCCAGGTCTATATTCACAAAGTCGTTGAGATGTTGCTGTAGCTTCATCCTATTACTTAGCTCGTCTTTTGATACAGGTTTCCTTACACACGATGTAGCACAGAGGCCACATATTGCAGGAGCACACGGTACACATAGACAGAACAGGAAAAGAATGGCTAAGATCATCCCAATGACTATCAGAATCTTCCATCCCCACGCGGATATCAGTTCCCAGAACCACCCCTTCAATGACCAATCTCCTTCATCCACATGGATAGATTCGGAGATCTTATGCAATTTGGAAATGGCCTGGTAAACTGTCGGAGCGTTATCTGGAATAAAAACACAACAACTTGATTGGATCACTGTACATACCCCACCTCGGTCTGCAAGTATGACGTCTAATGCGACCCTGTTCTGAAGAGTCATAAGGCGATCCGACTGGAGCTCAGCAGTCAAATTACTAAGGGCACCGGCGGTTTCATCTACCGTGGATTCAACCACCCTTGTCAATTGCCTTATGTCCCTGCTGTTAACCATAGGCCCCCAAAACGGCAGAAAACCCTTTACGAAGTCTCCAAGTTCTTGTCCTGTAGTGTCTTCTTTACTGATGACACCTCTAACTATCCTTGTCTTATGGTAATCTGCCGCGGCCGTGTAGGTGGGAGGCAACAGGAACGAAACAAAACATGTGCCTGAGAAGTCAGGGGGCAACCATGTATAGGCTCTATTATGGCAGATGAAATAGGTACCCTTAGCTGCTAAGAACGAAGGGGAAGTCTGAGACGCAAACACATATGTTTCAGTGCAGATACTTTTCCCTAACTGAGCTCTGGGATTCTTGCCATTACCTTTCAGACATAGGTGACCCTGATGGGGTACAATGCAAATCGGGGAGGCTCTCTTTGCTCGCTGGTTCTCACTCAGAGTAACTCCATATCCTGTTATGTTCCATCCAATATATGCTAGTGTCTCATCTCTCGGGATAGTCTCATAGGAAATATCTTCCCTAATCATATCTACTATACCCTTAACTAGAGCACTATTCTTAGCATTATCTTTCCCAGAACGTAGGGGGTTGGCTTCATGAGCGTATATGAATATCGTTCTACATGCCGACACAGAACCATTATGGCTGAAAGGCAGGATCAGATAGGGGATACCTTTATCAGTAGTATGAGGCATAAGACCACACACCCAACAGTTAGTTGTGTTAACTACTAATTGGTGTTGGTGTAGAAGCTGAATTAATGAATTATTGACAAATTCTAATCTTCTAGCAGACTCGTATTCAGGCAGGGGGTGAAAAGAATGCGAGGAAACAGTAGAAGGAGGTATAGGCTGTGTAGTGGGTGCAAATGTTACTTGAAAATAAAACATATCCTATTAAAAACGTCATTACACTAAGCAACATGAAAATACATAATATCAAAAATCTTTGTCATCATTATACACATTCTGGCTTTAAAGTTCATCTGTTTGGCAGGTCTCTCATTCTCGAAAAACTCCATCCTCTCTAATTGCTGCTCGTGGTGGTAGGGTGTTCTATGCTAAGGAATGCTTCTGTCAGTCCAGGGCAACTCCCTTAGACCGACCAGAGCTGTCGACCTAACGTCTTCAGCTGCACTCCAAAGACTTGGGCAACCACGACCCTACAGCTGAACCCGGATGGCGGTTCGAAAAAACAAAAATAAGAAAGTTTCTCAGATGAGAGAGCTGCACTTTCAAAAATAGCACAGAAAAAGAATTTTTATTTGTCCATAGTTCTCGGCCTCAAATTGTAGCGGCTTTTCGCAGGTACCGTCTGGTTCTGGAACAAGAGTTCAGGCTCTGTAGTGTTTAATCGAATTGACGGTGGCACAGCTTCTTGCAAAATATTGTCACTTTCTTGCTCAGAAAGTGTTCCTTTTACACGTGCATCGCTAAAAGGCAGAAAACGAGGCACGGTCTCAGTCTCAGAGTCAGCTATCCCCTCCTGTACCCACCGGTCATACGGTAGAGGCAAAGGGACCCTCTTGCAGTGTACGCCGTGGATCCAGTTCTTTTTCCCTTCCACTCGAACAGCTGATCTTGTTGAGAGAAGGACGAGATGGGGGCCGGTCCAGCGAGGCTGATCATTGCTTGTCCGCTGGAAATTTTTGACCAGCACCCATGATCCAGGATCGATAAGATGTCCTGGAACTTCAGAGACCTGAGGCAGAGTATCGTGAACCTGTTGGTGTAAAACACGCAATTTAGCCGTCATTTCATATAGATAATCAAGCAGTACAGGGTGTTCGATCTCACTGAATTTTGTCGGCCTTGGCACTCCCCATATGTTGGCCGGGCGGCCGAATACAATTTCATAGGGACTAAGTCCCACTCGCGAATGCACAGTCATTCTTGTTGATAGGAGTGCTAAAGGCAAAGCGCCAGGCCATTTAAGACCAGAGCTCGCTTGTATCTTGGCCAACTTCAATTTTAATGTGCCATTATAGCACTCTACTAGTCCAGCTGATTGGGGGTGATTTGCAGCGTGAAACTTCTGCTGGATACCTAGCCCTTCACATACTTTCTTCATCACTCGACCCACAAATTCACTCCCATTATCACTCCAGACCATTCTCGGCATTCCGAACCTAGGGAAGAATTCTTTGGCAAGGGCTTTAGCTGTGGATAAGGCGGTGTTGTCTTTTAAGGGATATGCTTCTACCCATCTTGAAAAGGCACAGACAACAACGAGTACGTATTTCAAATTGTTGCACCTTTCCATGTGGATGAAATCTAGCTGCAAAACCTCAAACGGATACGTTGGAGGCGCAAAATGACCAGCTGGAGTTGGCGTTCCCCTACCAGGATTGTATTTCAGACACACCATGCAATTCTTGACCACATTCTCTGCACATTTGGGAATTCCAGCATTTTGCCATACTGGAGCCAACAAAGTACAAATCCCTTTCACACTGATGTGGGCCATTCCATGAGCCATTGTCTCCACTGCAAGCACATACGCATTGGGTAACAACCATCGCTGATGTTCTGACAAGTCAACCCAACAACCATTTTCATCCAATTTACCCGTACTTTCTCTCCACACACTCAACTCTTTCTCTGAAGCTTCAGCTTGAAGAGACTTCACACTCTCTATCGTATCTTCACACATTCCAACATCACCAACCCATCTTGCAGGGCCTGCAACATACATTCGATTCATCACATCTTTTGCTGTTTCTTTTGCGATTTCGTCAGCAAATGCATTACCACGACCAACATCATCAGTAACCTTCTTGTGTGCACTGCATTTCACGATCGCAACTTGTAATGGCAAGGTCAGTGACTCAAGAAGTTCATTCACCAACTGACCATGCTGAATCTTAGCTCCATGCGAAGTCAGGAACCCACGTTCTTTCCACAATCGTCCAAAACTATGAGCCACACCAAACGCATACTGGCTGTCAGTATATATGGTCACCTTCATTCCTTTCGATAACACACACGCTCTCGTAAGTGCAATCAACTCTGCTGCTTGAGCTGAATTATGTGGTATGCGTGCAGTTTCAACAATCGTATGCAAAGTCGTGACAGCATATGCTGCAGTTGTATCACCATTCGGAAGCTTGAAGCATGAACCATCCACCCATAAGGTATCATCACACTTTACAAGAGGAGTATCTTTAAGATCTACTCTCCCTTTCGTTTCTTCTTCTGTCCTGAGAAAAACAATCATGCTGTTCAACATCATCTGTCTCTACTGAAATCGGCAATAACGTGGCTGGATTCAACGTATTGCAGCTCTTTATGTGCACATGACTCGCTAACAGTGTTAACTCGTAACCTGACAATCGAGCACTAGTTAAGTGCTGTGTCTTGGTCCTGTTTAACAACGTGTCCACTGCATGTGGAACCATCACAATCAATATATTATTCATCACTAACCCAGCAGACTGTTGAATAGAAACAGCTGCTGCTGCTGTGGCTCTCAAGCAACTCGGCAATGCTTTAGCTACCGGATCCAAAGTCGACGAAAAATATGCTCATGGACGCTGCTTGTCTCCAAAAGACTGTGTCAGCACTGACAACGCACAACCCTCTTTCTCATGGACATACAGTGTAAAGGGCTTACTGTAGTCGGGGGTACCCAACACAGGAGCCAAACACAATGCATTACGCAATTCGGAAAAACTTTTCTGACAATCTTCAGACCATGGAACGGGATTCGGTGTATCTTTACAGGTCAAAGCTACCAACGGTTTGGCCAGCAAAGAGAAATTTGGTATCCACTGTCTGCAGTATGATGTTATGCCCAAGAAAGCACGTACTTCTCTCTGTGTTTTTGGCACACTCAATTGTGCAATTGCCTGAATTCTTTCTGGGGTCAGTTTCCTTCCCTCCTTCGATAAGAGATGACCTAAGTAGGTCACTTCTTGTCGACAATATTGCAGTTTTGAAAGTGACACTTTGTGATTTAAATCAGAGAAATGACGCAACAACGACAAGGTGGCTTCTTTACAAATCTCTTCAGTATCTGCAGCGATTAGCAAATCATCGACGTACTGAATAAGTGTAGCTCCATCAGGTAAAACAATTGCATCAAGCTGTGTTTTTAAGGCCTGACTATATATTGATGGACTTTCACAGTAGCCTTGAGGAGCGCGTTTGAAGCGGAAGCTTCGGCCTCCTAAACTGAAGCCAAAAATATCTCTGCTCTCCTCGGCAATCGGGATGCTGAAGAAAGCATTCTTTAAGTCAATCACCGAGAACCAGGTGGCGGAAACTGGAATCATAGTCAATAGGGCAGTGATATCAGGAACAACTGGAAACTGTGGCACAACTATTTTATTGACCTCTCTAAGATCAATTACGAACCTGTAAACAGGTGGCTTAGAAGGGTCAGTACGTTTCAAAACAGGCAGAACAGGACTATTACAAACGTTGCCTCTTGTCTCTTCATTTACATCTTTTTCAATCAAATCATAGATGATTGCTAGCAACGCTTTTTCACCTTCACTAGAGATTTTGTATTGGGGAATGCGTGGCAATTTAACATTGGCTTTCAATGTCACAGCATATGGCGGTATTTCCAAAAGACCCACATCATTAGGACCAGTAGCCCAAAGAATATCAGGAAGAAACGACAATTCGGTCGGAAGTTTATCCTTCGACAAATACATTGGAGAGATCACTTTCATACCGAGTGTAAGTTGTACTCCCGAAGGAGAACAATATACTGTTACATTCAATCTTTTCAACAGATCCAATCCTAACAAGTTTTCACCACAACCTGTGTCAGAATAAGGGGTGCTTCCAATTCACAAGGTCCAACAGAAAAGGACATAGGATTAGAAATCGGGTTCCTAACCGGGGCGCCAGAAAAACCTACTGAAACATTCATCTCGCCAGACAAAGGTGCGCCAGGGAGTTTTGAGTGCATAATAGAACTCTTTGTAGCACCAGTATCCAACAGAAAAGGCTCTGACACACCTGATGTAATCACCTTAACATATGGCCCACTCTGATCTACTGGAACTGAAACAACTCCCTCTCTTTGTCTATGGCTGTCCTAGCAATCATTACCTTCGATATTCTCATCTTCTGCATAGTAGTCGTCAGCATAGTACTGAGCCGTCCTACCAGACGCGTTATTTTGCTGGTCAAAACTATTCATTGAATTCTGAGATGGAAGGGGACGCGCGTTCTGGGGTAAACTTCCACGTCCTCTACCTCTAGGAGCTTGTTGAACACCTCGACCTCTTGCGCCAGAAGCACCATTTGCACGCTGTAACAAAATAGGACAACTATACTTGAAATGACCCTCTTCTTTACAATATGAACACTGATTGGGACCCACAGGAGCACGTGGTTGAGAATACTCTAACCTTTGCGAGTTTCTCTGAAGCTGTTGAGGTTGCTGATAGTTACTCCGACCACCACGTGGCGGATACGCCTGTTGTAGAAGAACTTTTGTCTTCAATTCTTTAGTTTTCTTTTCTGCTCTATCCTTCTCATCTTCATCCCTATTTTCGTAGTACTGTGCAGTACCCAATATTTGCGCTGAAGAGGAAATGGCCCAAGAACTCTCTGAATCTTTCAATTTCTTATACAGCTCGGGAAGCAAATTGTGCACAAACTTGTCAACGAACAACCGTTGACCACCTTCTGTACTCATATCTTGACCGCTGTGGTCGATAAACGTTTCCTCAAACCTAGTGAAGAAATCAGACACTGTTTCATCTTTCTTCTGCTTGCACGCAGACAATTTATCCCAATTCACACGCATCGCAGGCATTAAAGTCTTCATGTAAGTAATGATCCTAGCAGGAAGTTCTGCTACCAAAGGCTCAGGCTTGGCACCACCAACTTGTCTATCATTTGCAGTACGAATATTAGCCCATGTGTCACCTAACTCCTGCGCGTGATCTGCATGGTGAATCAATCTCCACAAAGGCTGTGGAACAACATTCCCAAATAACATATCTATGTCAGCTAAATTCATAATGCATGAGTCTGCAGTCTGTGATAATTCCTTATAATATCCTGCAGGGTTTTTACGGGGGTCAGGCAAAGTCTGCTTAAGGGCTAAAACTTCAGCTCGCTTCCAAGGAACATGCACCCAAACACGCTGAAAATGAGCTGGAGCAGCCTCAATTTGATTAGCGGCATCAGCCGCGACGGCTTCTTTCCATACCGGAGGGACTTCTCTCATTGGGTACTGTCGCACATTTTTCCTAACTGAGGAGTCAGGCTCAAACAGTGACTGGGAAAGATCTTTATTCCTAAAGGACAACAGCGTCGCAACTGCTTTTTCAACATCAGAACCCACAATCGTGCCCTTTGAAAACTCAAACCGTACACGACACAACTCAGGCGGATTTGTTTCTAACTCATTATCCTCCAATTCCTCGCAAAGGAAAGAACACATTTTCTCAAAAACGTATCTTTGTTTCGGTGCTGCCCATTGACGGAAGACATCCATAACAGACTCTACATCATATTTAAAAGGGAACGTAACCCATTTACGCGCCATATGGTCAAATGCTTCTCTTTCTCGAGAATCAGGCAGTTGACTACGCGACTGCTTATGTTCCGAATTAGGGGTCACACCAGCTGACCCGAAGAGAGGGAATATAATGCTAGCAACAGTATCAGTCATTCTCTGTCGGATAGAAGGAGAAGTTGACAAGAGAACAGGAGGAAAACCAGAGGGAGGCAAGGCAGACGCAGATGCAGACGCAGAGGCAGTATCAGGAAGAACACCAGAAGAGGTTGTCGGTGTAGTAGACAAAGTCGTAGGAAGTACAGATGGAGCAGGTAGCGGAGTCGGCGGCTCTTGAGGGGGCTGCGCCATAGGGGTAGGAGCCAACTGAAGAGGAGCTGGCGGCTGTGGAAGAACCTGAGGCACAATATTTGGGGGTTGCACAACTAAAGGTTGCGGTGGTGCTGTAGCACTCTGCGCATAAGGGGGTGGCGAACTCAACAAGTGTGACATTAAAGGATCTTTCTCAATTTCTTTTGCTGCATCTTGCTGAAGAAGTGGCAAAACTGGATAACATTTATCGATCACCATTTTACGTTGCCTGTGCAACTGCTCACTCATCTGTTCTTCTTCATTATCTTTAAACTGCATAGCAACTTGTATTATCGACATGCCTTTTTCTCTCTTATTTCTCTTTGCTAATTTAATTTCCTTCTGCTTGGCTTCCTTACGCCATAGGCGGAAAGAGTCAAACATCGCCGGCCGGGCTTTCTTCTTAAAAAGTTTAACCTCTAGATTATCCAGAATCTTTGTGTCAAAACTACCATATTGGGGCCATTTTAAAGCACCATCTTTCCTGGTGTATCGGATCCATACTTCATTATATGTGATGGGGCCTACGCCATGTTTCACATGTAGTTCATAGGTTGAAGTTCCAATCGGAGGAACCGGACACGAGTCCTCCAATCGGGAATCCCTATTACAACCAAGACAAAACAAATTTCCAAGTCTGCTATGACCAGGCATCTTCGCTCTCTAGTTTAGCTTCAAACTTCAAAGGATTATCGAATACGATAGTCTCGTGAATACACGAGTCCCTCGGCTTTGGTACTGGCAAGTTCCAAATCAAAGATCCCAAGGGGATACCAAACTAAGAACCAAACTAAGGACTGGGAGACGCTCCACTTATACTTAACTGAGATATCGATGACGTCACCAGAAGACTCGTCTATCGTTTCGCTCTACTGAATCATCAAGGGTCCAAAACAGGGCGATAGTCAGGGCAGCAGTCCTTCGTAGCCGTCGGGAAGCGGGGAACCTCGCAGCAAAGACTTTCGGACCACGTCGACATACAGGGGTCGATGAAGTGGCGGCCTTCCTCCAGAATTTTCACACGAAGCTCCTCACGAACCTCTGGCTTGGACCGGTACCGCTGAAATCGCCCAACGTTGGGCGCCAACTGAAGTACTGGGTTTTTCAGAACCCAGCGGTGCCAGGGAACACACCCTAAGACTTCGAGTTCTTCCTGTTTCAGACTACAGAAGCACAGTGTCTTCTTGGTGAAGTCAAAGATCGTATTTATTGGCTGCAACCAGTAACAGGTATCCTAGAAGTACAACACGGTGTATATTCTCAGGAGACTGCTCAAAATTACAAAGCCAGCCTTCTCCTTTTATACAAAATATTGTGCTTTAGGCAAACATTCCTTATTTTACAGTTGACCATTCACATATTTTCACTACAAAGAAAAAGCAGAGTCATGATGACAAGCCCATATTTCAGTTTGTCCAGCCCTCAATCAATTACCCGGCGAGGCTTAGTTCTTTCATCAGATATCGACGAACCCCCAATAAAAACGGGCACCTCCTCCTCGTAAAGCAAGCCATAATGTAAGAAACAGGGGCAGGTGTGGGTAGATTAGGCATGGTTTGAGTGTGATGAAAAGGTTTTATGATATGCCTTCCTTGATACTAATCTCATTCGGCCACTGGGAAAGGAACTGGCCGAACAGGTTTGGCTTCAGGCGGTGGAGTCAGCTTGCCCAGGTCACAGAGGAGTCAGCAAAGGTGTATGTGTCCTTCAGACTCGATTTTTGGCCTAGTCATTGGCCTATGTGAGGGCAATCACAAAATGGCTGCCGTTCAATGGAAACCGAGGGATCAGAACGGAAACTCTGATTAAAGGGTGATTTCGTCACCCGAATATGACGAAAATACTTGTGCATAGTATTCTAATCATTTGCGATCTGCTGATACTAAAATCGTCACGATACGACGATGTTTATAACACGGGTCCAGAATTTTCAGTACCACACTACTACCAACCAGTCAACCCTCCAGAGCCTTGGTTGCACAATCAATAAAGTCAGTCCAGTCCTGAGTCTGTGCTTTCTGGGTGTCTCTGAACTTCAACCTGTACTGTTTAGTGGTTAAGCCAAACCCATCTATCTTCATAATCATCCGCATCCTCTTCTCTAACAGTGAGGAGCTTGTCTCTACCTTTATCAGAAAAGGAGAGCCACAGGATTGCTGTCCACTGTTTCTGGGGGACCTGTTGTACTCTACAGGCCCTCTCCATAGCTGTTATCCATTTGTGGATATCATCCCCACTCTGGTGGGGAGGAACAACCTTGGACAGGTTCCTATGGTCTGGGATGTAATCTCTGACTCTAGGGACACTGTTGCTGCCACCAGGGGGTTCTAACCCCTCTTTTCTAGAAGCTCTCTGGAGCTCAAATGCTTCTTTGTCTAATGCCAATTGCTTAGTTTTGAAGGCAAATCTTGCTTCCTCATACTGCAGCAGTTTGTAGATTCTTTCAGAGGAGGTCTCTCTTCTATTAAAGTATGAGTTCCTCTGGTGGACAGATTCTCTGCCAGAGTGATATGAGTGGTCAGATTCCCTTGAAGGGGACCTAGGCCTCTCTTCCACTCTGTCAGCTCTCTTAGGGAGAATTCCTCTGTCCCTTTCAGACCCCTGTGGGTCTGGCCCTTCAACCACAGAGTCCAGGTCATCTTGATTTTCATCATCTGACCCAGAGACTATAGCTGATCCACCCCCTGATTCAGACCTATTAGCTCCTAGAGCTAATCTAATATCATCTGCTGTCAGCAGATCTATCAGGTGTAGTGTGGAGGGACTCTGTCCTAGCTTCAGGTGTCTTGCAGCACACATGGCTTTCAAGTCAAAAAAAGTCATGTCCTTATACTGAGGCTGGGTGGACCCACTGGCTCCAACCCTTAAGGACATTCTAGTGTTGTGCAGTGTTGTACTACCTGCACTAGTTTGTGGCCTACTGATCCTAGCTTGAGCTGTAGCAAGGGTGTGCTATCCCTTCACAAACAGCTCTAAGTTCAGCAGAACTTGTTGATACTAAGCTTGACTTTATATGTACCTTGAGTACCTTTAGTGGTTTTCAATTAGTAATTCAAATAGAGATTTTCTGGTAAAACAATGGCAAGCTGGAATCCCACACGCTGCCCACCAATGTGAGAAGTTGGCGATAAGTAAAGGACCCATGGGAGACACATGCAGTGTGAGAACACAGCCGCGGATCCCAATAGACTTCAATGGAGCAAGTTGCGGTTGGAATTTTAAAATTCTAGGGTACTTCGGGAGAGTCTACAAGCAAGTCACTTACAAGGTAAGTAGTTCGATGGCCAACACACACAGGCGCACCGGAGTGCACAAGTTACCTCACCCAGGGAAGCTGGGTACATAGGTGTCTTTTGGTGTCGGGTCGCGGCGTCGTTTTCAATGGGAGCCAAAGAAGACTTGCTGCTTGTGAAGACTGGAGAAGTGTCCGGTGGAATCCAAGGCTAGATTCTGAAGAAAGAAGACCTGAAAGCAGAGGAGACAGTGTTCAAAGTCACTTGCCAGTAACCCGGGCCCAGGAAGATGGATGCCCACAGTCGTCGGGTGATTTCAGGTGATCACGGATATCTTGACTCTTCAGCCACGAGGTCCAGGAGGCGGCGACGAAAACCAGGAGCTGGATTCGGAGTGTCCCACGATGTCTGCAGCTTACTGAGATGTCGGCAACTGGATTGGAGCCAACAAGCCTTGGCAACAGCAAGTCTCGTGGAATGTGAAGAAAGTCAGCGGTGCAGACCAGCAAGGTCTGAGGGATGCACCCAGCAAGGGTAAGTCAGGGCAGGCCTGGAGCAACCAGGGGAGCCCTTTGGTTCTGTAGAAAAGTCTTCAGAGGACCCACAAGCCAACAGGCAAGGGATCACAAAGATGCCTCAGGAGGATTCACTTCACAGGAGCCCACGGTAACTCGGGATGAGGTAGGCCTCTGATCTTCAGTGAAAATCCTGCTGGAGGATTGGACCTCATGTGGTCCAATGCACAAGTTCATAGAGCATTGTGAAGGGATTGCACTCGAAAATAGTGCACGGTACCCGGGTATTGCTGTTCCTCGTCCCTCGTGGGGTCCACTCACCTCAGGTTTGCTGCGGACTCACAATGTCCATCGAGAAGTCAGTAAATCTACTTTTGGGGCTGCAGGGACTTGGGACTTCGGACTCCGGCGGGAGTGGGAAAGTTTGCGACTGTTGATTAAAAGTTTTTGTGCCTGCCAAGCAGGGGAGTCCCTCCTTGACTCCAAGGGAGATTCTTCAGTCTTCTAAAGGTAGTGGAATGTCGAAGGTCCAGGATTCTTCTTGTAGAGCGTCGTCCAGGGATATCTAGTTTGCAATGGCAAGGGTTCCCTATCTTTACTAAAAGAAAGGGAGGGACTAGCTCTATGACCACTCCTCTGGGAGGGTCAGTGGAGTGGGTGGTTACACCCACTTCCCTTTGTCCAGTTTCATGCCAGAGCAGGGGCAGGTAGCCCCTGAGCTGGCATATGTACAGAAGAACCTACTGCTCCCCCAGTGCAGGACTTCAAAGCACTCTAGGAGTGCACCCACACAGCCCCAATACACTAAATCCTGTCTGGAAGGTGGTGACACCTCCCTGTGACAGGATTCCTATTGTTGGGCCACCTCCACTGCGAGTTTCGGTCAGCAGCAGGAGGGCAGCCCAGTGTGGTCTGCCCTCCTGGCCTGGTGGCATCCATTTTGTGATGCCAGGGCTCATTCAGGATTCTACAGTGTTTTCACAGTAGGTACATGTCTATCCATCTAGAAAGGTGGGATCATACTCCCACACCAGTTACTGGTGTGGGGGTATGATTCCAAAGCGTTTGACACCAAACATGACATGTTTTGATGCAGCCATCCCAGAGTTAGCATTTAACGCGAGGTTATAATGCACTTAAGAGTATATGGTTTAACCGCATCCACAAACAGCCACAGAGAATAGACTCTGCCAGCTGCAGAGGGGCCCTGCTCAGGCAGAGGCACCCCCTCACATGGAAACCAAGCACCCTGCCCTCAGGATTGTTAGGGCCTACCTTAGGGGTGACTCATAGGTTTATATGTGTGTGTAAGGTGAGATATAGGATCCCTATACCTCAGTGAGGAGTGCTAATACTACCTCACCCAGGCTGCAGTAGCAGGCCTGTGGTGTCAGATTTAGTTTGCTTCCCAGGGGTGGCATAATACATGCTTCAGCCCCTGGTAGACCTGTGAAGTACCTATGCCCTTGGTACGTAAGGTACCATATACTAGGGGCTCATAAGGTACCACAGTATCCAATCACTAGTGCATCTAATATGAACTCCAAGTTGTTTAGAGAGAACAGAGAGACTGGGGCCCTGATTAGCAGGGACCCAGCCAGACTATAGCCAGAAACCAGTGTTAACATCAGAAAAAAAGTGGGGCAACATAAGTGCAGATCCTACTCTCCTACAGTGTTTGCTTATCAGAAATGTAAAGCTTATCAGCATCACCCATGGGCTTTACACCTTTTTCCACCACAAACTAGAAGTAGGTTGAAAGAATGAATAAACTGAAAAATGTGCTATCCCTTAAAACAATGACAAAACTGTACTTAAAAAACTTTTCTTCCGAACAGCCCTGCATGTTCCTGAAAACTGGTAAAATATGGAATTTAGCACAGCAAATATTTTGTTCATGCCATTTTTGGGAAACAAACCAGAAACTTTTTTGTGGAGCACTTTTCGAAAGTTAAAGTACTAATATGTCAGTGCTGGCAGTGATTCTTAGTGGAAGCAAAGAGAGAACAGCAGCACAATACCTGTCAACACTGTGGCAAGATAAAATCATAAGCAACAATGTTGCAAGGTGGAATGTTTGAAAAGTAAAGAGTCCAATAAAAATTCAGAAAACAATATGATATAATGGCTTGTCATGAATGGTTACATGTAAAAATAGCACAACAGTTTTCTATATTTTTCCAGCGAAAGGTGAAGCAGTGAAAGAACGACCAACAAGTAAACCAGCAAACATAATTTGGCATGAAGTAGTGACAAGGAAATACTCCAAACGCTTTGTCTAAAGTCAAAAAAATGAAGTAAATGAGAAATAAGGAGAAAAACTGCAATGCAAGTACACATATAATAAAAAAATTAATACATTTCTTTACTTGTTTTCCACCTATGAGACAGATGCCAGCAGCAACAACAATCCAAAATGTAAGAAAATAGCATGGATAGAGGACCTGTACTCAGATTGAGCATTTTGTGATTGCTTGGAGTCACACATTAAGAAAGGTAACATTAGAGAAATACAATTGAGAGGAAGCACAACACTGCCATAATTTAAAAAGCTGTTTCTACAAAAATGTGTTAATTTTATTTTTCAACCGTTCAAAAAACCAGTTGAGGTCTTGAGGATAGCCAAAAAGGAAGGGTTTTTTATGCATCGACCTAGATGACTGCGGAGTTGAGAAAAATTGTAACTAAGTGTAGGCAATTCGAGGTATTACTTGATCATCTTGCAAAAATAGCATTGACTAAATAGTTATTAGCAAAGGTATTTTTTGTTCTTCCATATAAAAGTGGCCCAACCTAGCTTGTCAAATAAGCCCAACTCCTGTATTCTGTACTTTTTAAAGGCTGCATTTTGTTACTTTGGCCATTTGGTTTCTTTTATCTGTCTCTGAATTCACATTTGGGGTGGGTGACAGCTGAGCTTTGTGCATTCCCTCTAGACAGCCAAAAACAAAGGGAGCTTTAGTGTGACCAATGGTTCATCTACATCCTGATCGGACATCCTGGGCAGGATAGGGGGAGAAACTAACGCTTACACCTGAATAGGCTGTGCATTGTCCCCACACAAAGCACTGCATGACCCACTGTGGTGGGTCGGGAGCCAGGGCAGGAAGTGCAGGGACTCTTTGCACTTCAAAGGTATCTCTTTGAAGTCTCCTCCACTTTAAAGGCACAACTGGGTATATATCTACTGAGCATAAGACACCATCAACTCAGTTCACTTCTCGGCCTGTAGATACCCTACTAGGAAGAAGGACTGCGGTGCTGCTTTAGCCCCTTTCATGCGCAGGATGGCTGGCAGCCATCCTGCGCCACGGTGCTCATGTGTGCAGGATAGCTCCCGGCCATCCTCGCATGTGGCACTTCAAATCCCTCTCGCGTGGACACCAGAGGGATTTACTTTTCCCCCAACAGCCTCGGGAGCTGGGAAAAAGCTTACCCAGCTCTCAAGGCTGTCAGAGTAGTTTCCTTGAAATTACATTCAGGGCGCACATCGCACTGACGTCATTTCAGTGAAACAGAAACTGAAATAAGCCAATAATTTAAGTTTCACTTTCTATGTGCTCAGGGGGCTATCTCAGCCCCCTGAGCACGTACACGTAAACAGTCAGGAGAGGTATAGTTGGAAAGGGAATAATCTCCCCTTTCTAATGGTAACTCTCCCTAGTGTATCCCTGCTTGGCTGTCGCCCAGGAGGGCCATATCCAAGCAGGGATCCACCCACTTGGCACCAGGCAGGGGGAAGCGGCACCTTGGACAAGGCCTTTGCTCCCCCCAAAATTAATTGGGCAAAATCAGTCTTTCTGCCCCCCCTGCGGGGAGATGGTGGCAGTATGCCAGGGATTTTGTTTTTCATTGAATTTAGGGGTGGGTGTTGACGAAGATGGGCAAGCCAATGCCCCTAACCCTGCAAAATTACAGTCCTTCTGCCCCCCTGGGGGGCAGATGGGAGCAGAAAGCCCATTAGGTGCCAGGAGTGTTTCTTAAATTGAATTTAGAGGTGGGGGTTGCCCGAGATAGGCATACCAATGCCCCACCCCTGCAAAACTCCACAGTCTTTCTGCCCCCTGGGAGCCAGATGGGGGCAGTAGCCACCGATCTGCCCTCCCTCAGGGGGGCAGAAAGCCCACTAGATGCCAGGGATTATTTTTTTATTGTTTTTAGGGGTGGGTTGCCCAAAATAGGCATGTCAATGCCCCCAACCCCCAAAACAAATTCCCCAGTCTTTATGCCCCCCCAGGAGGCAGAAGGGGGCAGTGCCCCTGGCCTGCCCCCAGGAGGCAGAAAGCCCTAGAAAGGGGTGGGGGTGCCCAAAATGGGCATGCCAATGCCCCCAACCCTCCCCCAAAAAATTCCCATACCTCCCTAGACTCCCCTGGGTATCTAGTTTCAGAAATGTGTGGATTTGGTAGTTCTCCCTGGATGGCCGCTGGGCCTGGGGCCAAAAACCCTGGTGCCCCACCTTGCATAACCAGGTTGTTTTGTGATAGGTAATTTTCATGTCTCCACAATAAGTTTTGGGCCCTTGCCTGTCGTTGGTACTTAGCCCACCTACACGAGTGAGGTACCATTTTTATCGGGACACCTGGGAGAACACTGGGGGGTGAAACTTGTGTCAGCCCAGCGATCCCACCACTTTCAAACACAGAAATTCGAGAAAAATGTATTTTTTTCAGCTAAATTTGAGGTTTGCAGGGTATTCTGGGTAGCAAAACGTTGAGGGGTCTATGCAAGCCATACCTTCCTGGACTCCCCAGGGTGTCTAGTTTTAAAAAATGAGTGGGTTTGGTATATTTCTCTAGATGGCCGCTGAGCCCTGGGCCAAAATCTCAGGTGCCCCCCTTGCAAAACCAGGTCAATTTGTTCTGGGCAATTTTGATGTCTCGACAATACGTTTTGGTCCCTTCCCTGCTGTGGGAACTTGGCCCACCCACACAGTGAGGTATCAGTCTTATCAGGAGACTTTGGCGAATGTGGGGTGGTTGGAAATTTGTGGACACACATAGATTGCCAAACTTTCCATCACAGAAATGTGAGGAAAATTAGTTTTTTGTGACAAAGTTTGAGCTTTGCAAGGGATTCTGGGTAACAGAACCTGCAGAGAGCCGCAAAAGTCATAACATCCTGGCTTCTCCTAGGTGTCTAGTTTAAAAAATGTATAGGTTTGCTAGGTTTCCCTAGGTGCCGGTAGAGCTAGGGTTCAAAATCCACAGCTAGGCACCTTGCAAAAAAAGGGCTAGTTTTCAATGTAAAAATGCAGTGTGTCCATGTTGCGTTTCATGCCATTTCCTGTCACAGGCACTAGGTCTACCCACACAAGTGATATACCATTTATTTTGGGAGACTTTGAGAATTCAGGGTGGGTGGAAATGTGTGGATCCACGTAGATTCCTGAACTTTCCATCACAGAAATTTGAGGAAAATGTGTTGTTCTTTAATAAAGCTTGAGGTTTGCAAGGGATTCTGGATAACAGAACTTGGAGAGAGCCACACAAGTCACCCCCTTCTGGATTCCCCTGGGTGTCTAGTTTTTAAAAATGTATAGGTTTGCTAGGTTTCTCAAGGTGCCGGCAGAGCTAGGGTTCAAAATCCACACCCAGGCACTTTGAAAAATGTGGTGTGTCCACGTTGGGTTTTGGCCCGTTTCCTTTCACAGGCACTAGGCATACTCACACAAGTGAGGTTCCATTTTTATTGGAAGACATTGGGTAATGCGGGGTGGGTGGAATTTTGCGGAACCACACAGATTCCAGAACTTTCCATCATAGAAATATGGGGACAATGTGTTTTTTTTACAAAGTTTGAGGTTTGCAAGTGATTCTGGGTAACAGAACCTGGTAAGAGCCACACGAGTCACCCAATCCTGGATTCACCCGGATGTCTAGTGTTCTATAGTGTGTAGGTTTGCCGGGTTTCCCTAGGTGCCAGCAGAGCTAGGGTTCAAACTCTACAACTAGATACTTTATTTTTTATTAGGAGACTTTGGGGAATGCAAGGTGGGTGGAATTTTGTGGCTTCACGCAGATTCCAGAACTTTCCATCACAGAAATGTGAGGAATATGTGTTTTTTGTGACAAAGTTTGAGGTTTTTAAGGGATTCTGGATAACAGAACCTGGTGAGAACTGCACAAGTCACCCCCTCCTGGATTCTGCTGGGTGTCTAATTTAAAAAAAATGTGTAGGTTTGCCTGATTTCCCTTGGTGCTGGCAGAGCTAGGGCTCAAAATCCACAGCTCTGCACTTTGAAAAAAAGGGTCAGTTTTCACTGTAAAAATGTGGTGTGTCCATGTTGCATTTTGGCCCGTTTCCTGTCACAGGCACTAGGCCAACTCACACAAGTGAGGTTCCATTTTTATTGGAAGACATTGGGTAATGCGGGGTGGGTGGAATTTTGCGGAACCACACTGATTCCAGAACTTTCCATCATAGAAATATGAGGACAATGTGTTTTCTTACAAAGTTTGAGGTTTGCAAGTGATTCTGGGTAACAGAACCTGGTAAGAGCCACACGAGTCACCCAATCCTGGATTCACCCGGGTGTCTAGTGTTCTATAGTGTGTAGGTTTGCCGGGTTTCCCTAGGTACCAGCAGAGCTAGGGTTCAAAATCTACAACTAGACACTTTATTTTTTATTAGGAGACTTTGGGGAATGCAGGGTGGGTGGAATTGTGTGGCTTCACGCAGAGTCCAGAACTTTCCAGCAGAGAAATGTGAGGAATATGTGTTTTTTGTGACAAAGTTTGAGGTTTTTAAGGGATTCTGGATAACAGACCCTGGTGAGAACCGCACAAGTCACCCCCTCCTGGATTCTGCTGGGTGTCTAATTTAAAAAAAATATGTAGGTTTGCCTGATTTCACTTGGTGCTGGCAGAGCTAGGGTTCAAAATCCACAGCTCTGCACTTTGAAAAAAAGGGTCCGTTTTCACTGTAAAAATGTGGTGTGTCCATGTTGCATTTTGGCCCGTTTCCTCTCGCATGCACTAGACCTACCCACACAAATGAGGTACCGTTATTATCAGAAGACATTGGGAAATGTAGGGTGGGTGGAATTGTGTGGATCCACACAGATTCCAGAACTTTCCATCCCAGAAATATGAGGAAAATGTTTTTTTTTAAGTTTGAGGTTTGCAAGGGATTTGGGGAAACAGAACCTGGTGAGAGCCACTCAAGTCACCCCCTCCTAGATTCCTCTGGGTCTCTAGCTTTCAAAAATATATATATAGGTTTGCTAGGTTTCCCTAGGTTCCGGCTGAGCTAAGTTTCAAAATCCACAGCTAGGCACCTTGCAGAAAAAGGATCTGTTTTCACTGTAAAAATGTGATGTTTCCGCATTGCGTTTTGGCCCGTTTCCTGTCACGGGCACTAGACTTACCCATACAAGTGAGGTGTCGTTTTTATTGGGAGACTTAGGGGAACACAGAATTGTAGAGGAACTGTTTTTAACTATTGACTTTCTATGCATCTCTGCCTTCCAAATGTAAGACAATGTCCTATAATTCACAAGCTAGTATGGATACCCACAATTTCGGATATGTCCAAATAGCTACTGCTTCTAAACTCTATATTGCGTTCCCATTTTGGAAATACATAGGTTTTCTTGATACCTATTTTTCACTCTTTATATTTTACCAAATGAATTGGTTAATACCCATTACACAATGAAAAACCATTGCAAGATGCAGCTCAGTGTTTGGCTCCGGGTTTCTTGGGTTCTTGGTAACCCCGGGCATAGTGGGTGTAGCGGGGCTACGCGGAGGGCCAAGGAGTTGAGAACAAACTCTGTGGAACTCTGCGGAGCTCCGCTACGCTATCCACCTCCCACCCGCGCTGTTAACAATTGCTTAAAACTTAAATCAAATGACATTAATGTAAATAAAAACCACTTACCTTCGCTGCGGCGTCCCTGGGCTTCCCTCCTCCTCTTCATCGTGTTCTCTGGGAAAATAGCACGTGCATATGTGTGAATTTTTTAGTCGCATGTGCGTTTCATTGTACTTTTGATTGATGATAGAGTGTGCTTTTAAGTGTGCAAATGGTGCTGAAAACGGCATCTATCTTCTGTCTTTATTAAAAACAACCTGGCTTTCAAGAAATTAGCTTAAAATATATCAAATATTTATTAAATATCAAATATTTTAGCTGTGAATAATCAGACATGCACACACTAAATTTTGAGTACATTGAACTGCATCTAACATGAGGATTTACAGCAGGAGAAGGGCAATATTTGGTAGTGTGAAATCCATATAATTTGGCTGTTATAGTCTAGAGAGTGTTATCTCCTTGTTATCTGTCACATCATCCCAGATGGTGATTGCTGCTGTCCCCAGGTCTATAGACACACGTGACACATTCTTTTATTATGTTTTCCATCATATTTTCCAACGAGCTGCAGAAAATTTTGATTCTGGCGTATTCAGCAAGGAACAGCCTGCAAAAGAAGATAGATGCATTGTAATACATTGGGTTATTAGCTAAGAGGGATGCGAGTCCACAAGCAACACTATCCTTGTCAGAGTGAATCATAGAAGTCACTACATAAACCTGTGCCTAAACCTCTGGCAGCATGGCACCAAAGCATTCAGGCTTAACTTAGAGTGATTGTGTAAAGTATGTATGCAGCACTTAAAAAGTAATCAAGTGAAAACACAACACAAGAATAAAATGACCCCAAAATGACAAAACTCCAATCAGTAAAATTGGAGCAATGTATTTTTCAAGTTTCCAATAAAAATAGCACTAAGTAACACAAAGCACCACTTGTAGGTATCTGGCCACTCTGAACCGGGTCAAAGTCACAAATTCAGGCCAACAGAGATGGAGCACAGGTCTGATACAGGGACCAGGTTCATTCTGGTAAAGAGTTCACCTTCTTACAGTCCGAGTTTATGCAAGGAGTCGCAGCCTGAGCTTCCTGTTGGTGGGCACTACATGGAGACCATTATCGGCATGAAGAGCAGTCATCACTGAAGCTTCACATTAATGGGAGATGCAGGTGGTCACTGTTTGGCATGAAGAGAAGGCTGCCATCGACCTTCGCTCTCACAGGAGACGCAGTGACTGTTGCTGACATGAGGAGTCCACTCGCGGTCGCAAAGAGTCCCAAACTATGGTTTTTGTAATTGTTTTCACACCCCTTCCACTGGGTTTGGCTCCAAACTGTCTAGAGTGCCAAAGGCAAGGGAAGATCTGGTGTCAGGCTACTTTATGTGTGCCTTAGGCAGGGTTCTTTGAAGTATAGTCAGGGCAGGGAAATCCCCTCCCCCAGTCATCCTGTCAGGAAGACCCACTCCTTTCTCATCTATGCCTCTTTTTTCCCCATGTCTGGAAGGAATGCACAACATACAACAGGAGAGCCATTTACAGTTGTGTGACCCTGGATACTGGCAGAAAGGCACATTTGTTGTAGGGACAAAATAACTTTCTCAAAGTGGCATTTTCAGAATAGTAAATTGCAATCTGACTTCTCCAAAGTGTGCAGGTGGGATTTATAACCCAACACAAAAATGAATTGCATTTGATTGTGATGAATAGTAACACAAAGTTTTTCAATGTGCTATCTTGTGTTACTTTGCATCCAGGGGGCATTCCATGGGTGGTGCATGGGTTTCAATGCAAATCTCTATCTACAAAGAAGTGTCGACAGGGATTTGTGCCAAAACCCTCTGCCCCCTTGAGGCAGGCATAACAAAGAGAAATGTTTTCATTTTGCATGTGTGCTCCACTGTTCAGCACACATACAAAGTGAGAAAAAACATTAAAGCATACTTTTTGTACTGGAAGGGAGCACTTCCAGTCAGTGACGGCCCGTGTAGGGGCGGTGACGTGGCGCAGAGGAGGGGCAGGGTGGGGGGTTGCAAAATGCGGCATACGGCCGAGTTCAGGTAAGTTACGAAAAAAAATTATAAAACGAATTTCGTTGCGCGCGCTGCATCGCCAAATTACTAATTTAGATTGTATTTTACATATAAAGCTTTCTGGGCAGGTGTGGCTATTTTGGCATTATATCTATGTGGATATTATTTAGTTATTTGCGCATGTGAGTTTCATTGTTCTTTTGATTGATGATAGAGTCTGCTTTCAAGTGTGCAAATGGTGCTGAAAACGGCATCTATCTTCTGTCTTTATTGAAACAATCTGGCTTTCAAGTAATTAGCTTAAAATATTAATTTAGTATTTGGTGCATTTTTAAAATAGAGGAAAAACAACATGTTATACATTTCTATCAGGCTAAATGATATCCAATATCAGTCAGTCAGTCAGTCAACAATAGCTTTATTCGGTTAATAATTAAAACCATCAAAGCATACAGAAAATTTCATTTGCAAATAGTTACATATAAAGATAATTAACAAAGAAAATTCAAACAATGCAAAGTACACAAATATACATAAAAATATGTTTAAACAAATAATTGGCGAAAGTGAGCATTAAAAGATATAAAACAGGCCAAAATTTAAAAGACTATTTCATGATTTCAAAAGAAAAAAGATAAAAAAGGCCTGGTCTCGGACTCTCCAACATTATAAAAAGAATAGAGCTAAAATATATTAAACTACATTCGATTTCTACTTCTAATAGCCCCTGAAAGATAACTGGCAACTCCAAAACAGACAAAAGGAGAGCCCAGCATTTGCAGAAATACCAAGGCGGGCCTTACTTGGTCAAAGTGACAGTTCTTAAAAATTGGGCAAATAAATTTCTTACGTAACAGAGTGTAAAATTTGCAGCAAAAAATCATATGCAGCGTATTTTGTTCGGAGGCGTTATCACATGGACAGGGGCCCAAAGTGCCCTCTTTAAAAAAGCCCTTCGGGTGTGCTAGGAGCCAGGGTAACATGTCATGTTTAAACCTAATCAGTAAAAACAAATGAAAAGGATTATTTATATAAGTCAAGTATGGCTGAATCTCATTGCCCATACTTAACATGACAAATCTCCTAACAGACGGTTTACACACTTCCTCGCCTTCTCTCTGCAACTTTGCCCTGCACATGAACTGAGACTTTAAGTCTTTTATTTTCATTTTGGACAGCTCGCATGGTCTCTCAAATAATTCTAGGCAGCCAAGAGTCTCCATCTTAGATTTAATATATCGTAGCCAGGGAATGCACATGGCTTTGTCAAGGACCAGACAATCTTGTATAATGAGCTGATTTAGGGTTGGTGGGTGCTGCGCCCAAACCCTTAGCCAACCCATTAAAGGGGCAACGGCAATCTGGTCCACTAGATATTCAGCCCCCAAATCTTCATGGATATTAAAAATTGAAGTAGAAACAGGCAATGACAAAAGTTTCCGGAAAAAGGCATTCTCAATTAGTTGAATCTCCACTGCGGGTGCATAGCCCCAGACCTCACTACCGTACAGGGCCATAGGCACACACTTAGCGTTGTATATTTTCAAAATCGCGGGCAAGGGCTTGCATCCCAGCCGTTTTGCAAAACCCAACAACGCTCCAGTTGCCCTGGCGAGGATATTCTGTTTCAGCGCGCGTTGCGCGACCCATGATCCTCGGTCATCAAAAGTGACCCCCAAATATGGAAAGGTCTGGACTTTTGTTAGCACCTGCTTATTGCAGAAGAATTTAACCTTTTTTGCAGCTCCATCTCCTATTGTCATAGAATGGGATTTCTTAAAATTTATTACTAAGTCCAAAGAGACCATAAAATCGTTAAAACCATTTAAAAGGGATTGAAGGCCTCTTGCAGTTCTAGCCAATAGGACCGTGTCATCAGCATACAGCAACGCGGGAATCAACTTAGTACCTACTCTTGGGATGTCTTTACAAGATGAAGACAAAACATCCCCCAGGTTATTAATATAGAGTGAGAAAAGCAGGGGGGCAAGAATGCACCCCTGTCTCACCCCACGCTTCACCTGCCAGGCATCAGTTAGATTCCCGTCCTTATTATAACGGACCGCCGCAGTAGTATCTTCATGTATAAGTGCCAAAAAGGAAATCAGCACAGGGTCAAGACCCATGGTTGCCAGGGAAGCCCATAGTTTTTGGCGATTAACCAAATCAAAAGCAGTCGATAGGTCCATGAATGCTAAATGTAAGACCCCCTGCTTCGCAATCGTATACTTCCCAATGATGAGATGCAAATTAAGGCATTGGCCAACCGTGCTCATTCCCTTTCTGAAACCATACTGTAGGTCCGAAATAATGGAGTTATCCTCCAGCCATGATGTTAACCGTGCTAGGACAATTTTACCCATTATTTTTATTGCGGAGTCAAGAAGAGAAATAGGCCGATAACATGCCGGGTCCTCTCTTGCACCTTTTTTAAATATTGGTACTATCACGGCCTTACCCCAAGAACGAGGGACACCCTCCTTTGCTGCCGCATTAAAAACTAAGGTTAGAAGTTTCGCCCAGTAAATGGAATCTGCCTTGTACAGATCCGCCGGGACACCATCGGGGCCGGGTGCTTTGCCCTTTGCCATTGATTCAATGGCGTCTTGAACTTCAGTCTCAGTAAAATTAATTTTCGATGACAGATTTGTATCCCCAAAATTTACAGGATTCTGGTCAGGAATCTCAGAATAAAGCCCACTAAAATGAGACACCCATTTATCTGGGGCGATAAGACAATCATTAATAATATTTTCCGTTTCATTAAAAAGTGGGCTGTTAATTACTTTCCAAAATTGGGAACTACTTTTTAAGACACTAGCGTCTGACAATTCTTCCCACGCCAGTTTTTTCAGGCAAGATTTCCTTGCCTTTAGTGCTTTCTTGAAGGATCTTCTTGCTTCCACAATCCTACTGGTATCTTTAGCGCCGTCTTTTAAGGCCAGTAAGAGAGTAGAGTGCGCACTACTACATGCCTGATCAAACCAGTTTTTGTACTTCTTAGGTCTTGGTTTCCCAACGAGAGTTAAATTGTCCATAACCTGGCTGGTTATTCGCTCAAAGGCACCAAGAATATCCCCTGGTTTAGATTCTCTCGCTAGGCAAATATTAAAATCCTCCAGATTACTGTGATACAATTTCTCAAGAAAATCACTAGGAGTAATAACCTCCCATCTCAAACGAGTTCCCTGTTTAGTGGGGACTATGTTTGAATTAGAAATTGTAGACATATGAATAGGCCTAAAGACATCATTAATATTTAAATCCAAAGATAGTGGGTTGTGGTCACTAAGAACATTAGCCGTGACACATAAAGGTCCTATCAGTCCCTTCATAGTACAGGAAATTAATATATGATCAATAATACTGTTGTTACCCTGACCAGTAAATGTAGGCACAGGAGATACTAAATTCTGCAATGGCATAAATAAATTAAAAGCAGATACAATACTGTCTAGAAACATCCCACCTTTTGAAAAATCAAAAAGGGCTTCCTCCTGCGGGCAATAAGCCTGCTCAAAATTTCCAAAACAGTTGGATTGTCTTAAATGAATATTAAAATCGCCAAACAATAACAAATAATAAGGGGTAACATTATTTGCATCGAAATCCTCTAAAAAGGTAAATAAAGCCTTTAAGTGCTCCAATTCGTCCGTCCTCGTAAATGAATTATAAAAGTTCACAACTAACATTGATGGGAGGTTGACACCTACAACCTTAACCGCCAGAATATTGGGTGAACTAGTCTTAACAAGTTCTGTGCTATACAATAGCTTAAGACTAAATAATAACAAGAGACCACCACTGGGCCTCCCCGAGGAAGAAGGGACAGCGTATTTAATAAAGGACTGGAACCCATCCAGGTAAAAGGGATCTCTGGCCTCCCACGTCTCTTGTAAAGCAATTATATGGTAGGAAGAGAGAAATGACTTCCAAACTGTATCCTCTCTTTTTGTTCTCAACCCCGCTATATTCCAAGACAAAGCAGTAACCCTGTTTGCTAATACATTGGCCACACTATTACCCATAGCCAAAGGTTGGTGGGAGGAGTCCGTAACCTCCTCCCTAGCCATAGCCCTTACAGGCGGATAATTAAGTGTGCCAGCGGAAGCGTTAACCTTGTTATCTGGAGTGAGCTTAATTTTTAGCCGATTAATACCCTTATCCCGATCAGTCAATCGGGTAACGGAACTAACACCCGAACCATAAGAACCGGTATTATCATTTGCAGGCATCGCACTTCCATCGTTTTCCATACACACTCCGCTGACTTCAATATCCAAAGTCTGGCTGTGCGCTACATGAAGTCAGTCATTAGTGTCCAGAGAACTAAGGACCTCATATCTGTTACTCAAGGCCAGAGGTCTAATCGCAGGGACAGGTTGGGCATTGTAGCCACTATTCCCGCCCCGTCTCTGTAAGTGAGGTGGATAGAAGAACCCCAATGGGAGGATGTTCACATAATCATCGTGTAATCTAGATGTTCCTGCCTGCCTAAAGATGTTAGCTACCAAATCCGGAGAGCTAAAACTCACGACTACACAGTCGCCCTTAAGTGTCTTATTTAACTTCCCCACCCAGGGAACCCTTCTTACCATTTTAAAACACTTAAAAAGGTGGCTCCCCAAAACTGTCTTTTCAGCTAAGAAATGTAGGGCTTTGTTCCTCAAAGAAGACCAATTTTCTTCCTTCCCATCAGTAGATGGAGGGACATTTGCCAGAATGACAGTATACGGACAAGCCTCTGGTGGCAAATGCAAAGGATATTCTTTGATTACCTGTATGGGGGGCAAGCTTACTCTCCTTGGGACATCCCGAGAGCTCAAGTTAACACCCCCAGGTGGTTCAACAGGTGGTGCAGCAGCCACTGCAGATTGGTTAGTAACACCTACAGTGGTAAATATCATGGAATCAGCTAGGTCGGATACTCTGGAAATAACTCCTGCTAGGGTGGGTTTCTCCAGTGGATTACGAGTGTTTAAGATTGTTTCCTGACCAGCTATATGGCGCTCAATCGAGGTAAGTCTATTCTCAATTTTATCAAGTCTATTCAAAACCGGAGTCAAAGAAACCTTCAATTGCTCATCCATAAGCTTTAAAAAATCAATCAAATTAAAACCAGCAGAAACAACAGGAACCTGAGCAACATTCGCACCTGCCCCAATCGACTTATTCCCCTGTGCCAAAGGGGCCAATGTGGAATCCTGTGGAGCTAACTCAATAGCAGACTTTACAGTCCTAGATTGTTTTACTTTTTGACGCGTTCCATTTGGACCCTTGGTCGCTTTTCTTTTACCAATTTTTAAGTTAGTAGTGGCAGACATTGATACTCGAGATTGACCAGAACGAGTAGTTCGAGGTGAGAGATGAAGATCGTCAGTACAATCTACTCCAGAAGGAACAACAATGTCTCTCACTTCTAGTGCAGTCTCTACAATAGATGGACAACTAGGCAAGCTCACATCAATGTCATTAATAGGGGCATTCAATTGCGATCCATGGTTAGACGATAGTCCTGGTTCCAGGGAAAGCCTCCTCTCAACACTTGCAATTTCTCTGGCAACCACAGTTTCAGCTTTCTTCAAAAAGGCGTCCAAAGTCCCTGCGCCCCCCTTGGCCACAGCTTTGTTAATATTTTTAGCCATAGAGGCAAACTAGCCGGACCAAGGGACAGAAACAACTAATTTAAGCAGTAGTACACACAAATACTGCTGAAGATATCGTCACAATCCTTATAAGCAAAAATGAACGTAGCAGTGCTCCCAATTACCTTCAGAGTTGCAACCCCAGTTGGTAACGATCTCCACGAAGGGTCTGGTCGCTGGTAATTTCAGGCCCAGAGTTAGGGGGGTGGCCCAGCCCGGCCTCCTTTGGCCCCTGACGGCCACAGACGGCCCGCCCTCTGCCCGGGCTCAGCCCGGCGACACCCGCGCGCGTCCCGCGACGCGGAGGAGTGAGCCTTCAGTTAAGCGCCTCCGGGCGCGCAGATTGCTTGCAGCTGGTGGTGACACGCTGAGCCCTCTGGGAGCTGTAGTCTCCCCCTGCGACGTCCGCGCGATGTCGTTCAGCGGCTGCAGGGGAGACACACAGCTTCAGGCAACCAGGGGCGATGTGGCGGAATGGCAAAGGAGGGAAAGCCCAACGTAGCGGGAGCGGCGGCAGCTGGACAGAGACCCGCTCCACCGAGGAGTGAGCCTTCAGTTAAGCGCCTCCGGGCGCGCAGATTGCTTGCAGCTGGTGGTGACACGCTGAGCCCTCTGGGAGCTGTAGTCTCCCCCTGCGACGTCCGCGCGATGTCGTTCAGCGGCTGCAGGGGAGACACACAGCTTCAGGCAACCAGGGGCGATGTGGCGGAATGGCAAAGGAGGGAAAGCCCAACGTAGCGGGAGCGGCGGCAGCTGGACAGAGACCCGCTCCACCGAGGAGTGAGCCTTCAGTTAAGCGCCTCCGGGCGCGCAGATTGCTTGCAGCTGGTGGTGACACGCTGAGCCCTCTGGGAGCTGTAGTCTCCCCCTGCGACGTCCGCGCGATGTCGTTCAGCGGCTGCAGGGGAGACACACAGCTTCAGGCAACCAGGGGCGATGTGGCGGAATGGCAAAGGAGGGAAAGCCCAACGTAGCGGGAGCGGCGGCAGCTGGACAGAGATCATATTTTCAGATCATATAGGACTTTTATTCACTTAAACAAACTTTTGAAAAACAATTGCACTGTTTATCTGGTTCACCCAGTAGTCTCTATATGCAAAAGGCAATATGCTGCGCCACGTTGTATCTGTTAAGTGCCCGAAGACACCTGCAAAAATTGGATGCTCCAAAATGTCACATTCTGAGTTCCCTAATAATTGGTTCTCTTGTATCTTTTAATTGTGTCTTGGCTCTCATTAACCTTGTTTACTTCGGCGTTCATTGCTCTGCCTATCCCAGCAATAATAATTATGTTCAATAATGTGGAAATTTCATTTCATGATTACATTGTTAATAAGAATGTCGAAATCACAAAATTCATTTATGAATTTCTAATTTACCATTATTAATATGTCATACTGATGAATCACTTATGATGAATGGAGGTGGTTGCACATTCATCTGGCAAAACATTTGTCGGGAAGCTGTGAATTCACAAATGACATGCCTGGCTACTTAGATGCAAATAGTTGTTGTGTGCTAACAAAAAACTTGGTAACATGAAATCGTGGTATAAAACAATATCCTCTTCTGAGTTACTAAAATACTATGTCAAACTTGCCCAATTTAAGGCCGGATCCCTCCAGGCATTATATACTGTCTACGAACAGCTTAGTCATTCTACTCAGTGAGGGCGAAAGCTCAGTTCAGTTCCAACACCTGTTCTTCCATCACTCGCATATTGGTGGTACCACATTCATCCTCTATTGTTTGATGGTAAATGCCATGCTATCCGTATGGGTTTTCGCCATTGCCCCAGTGGGCTGAGTCCATGGAAGGAGAGCTCCCATTGCAATGCTGTGGTACAGAAGCTTTCTTCACTGCCTGGTTGACTAACCCATTTCCAGTTTTCCACTTGGTATATTTTACATTCAGCCCCTGAAGCTGTAATTTGTAACGTGTGTATGTCCTTCACACAGCCATTGTTCAGAAGTGCACAGGTTATATGTGCATTTTGCACTCATTTTTCTGTCACATCTAAGACAAGAGTATCTAGACTTTAACTGCCAATCAACAAGAGGTCTACAAGGACTGTTTTTGAACCGTCTCAAGAACGTTTTTAGACATCATCGCATATCAGGACCCATCTGTATATACCATGGAAAAATGGGGTTCCCATGTTTAACTGCAGCTTTAACTCAGGAATGGGACGATGTTAAATATAATTACAATAAATCAAAAAATGTGAGCAAGGAAAACATTATTTTGTTTCAGTGCATCTAAATATTTTGTAATTCGTTTGATGAGCTAGGTTTTCTGGGACAGATATGAGAGATATGATTTAATGAATGCTGACAATTTACATAATGGGAATTATTTCTTTACTTCATCATATATCATATTCTTTTCACGTTGTATTCCTTCACTTCTGGCATGTCAACCTCAAGCACGTACCCGTGCACCCTTTCATAAAGAAGCATTTAAAAAAAGCAATGAACTGCAACATTGAAAAGAGGGTGCAGTGGTTGACCCACAATAAATTCCAATATTAGGAGTAGGGCTCCACTCATCCCAGCGAGGTGGTTGGTTCAGAATTTGTGACACCAGCAACAGCAGGGGATTGTTCCTACCAGTGACATCACTACAACTGCAAAGGCTGGATATTACCAGAGAGGTGACGAAGCGTAAATCACTTCTGCAAGAACGGTCACACTGATGCTGGTGAAGCATGCCTGCCAGAGTCGCACACCAGCCTTTTGTTTTAAATGAGTGTGATGGAGCAGCTGTGCTGCCTGTAGGAACGACGCCTACTGATGTTCTTGCCATTTTGAGCACCCATGTTTGTTGCCTGCCACTGGTCCTCGAGCGGGATGCCAGCTATCAGCTGCCACTGCTTGTTGCTACTGATCACCAACACCACCGTACAGCACCACTAGTCGAAGGAACTCTCCGTGCTCGAGCCAACACTACTTCTACATCCCCACTAGGGTGCACCCTGACTCTGTCTTCTGGATCTCACTTTTGTATGGGGAGTGGTGTTGCAGAACATATTTAGTCGCATATATTCTCACTTGCAGGCCTCAGCATTATTTGGAAAATCCTTTTATGTTGCAGCTGGAGAGCAAAACCGCCAAGAGGTGTAAGTGGGGTGTAATTCAAGACAGTCACATGCATTCAATTTGGAATACGTTTATGTTTCATAGAATAACCCACATCAGGAAAAACTAATTAATTAACTCAAACACTATTCCTTTCAGCCCTGTTGGCCACAACCCGATTTTCTTTTTAGCAGTTTACAATCAAACATTACCAATTTAGTGTCGCTTTACGTTAATTTAGCAGGGCATGTATCATGCATCAGAGGTTTCTAAGCCACTATGAAATATATATGTGTGTGCTATCTTTTAGATGCTGGTGGAGCAACTATAGTCTTCACTTCTACATCCGCAGTACTCTGTGCGGACCCGTGGGTACCCCGGGTTATGACAGTTAGAGGAATGATGGAACAAGAATGCCTATCATTTTAAACAGAGAACATGTCAGGGTCTTTACCTCAGGTTTCAGTCACTGCAATGGTCAAAATACCGTATGTTCAGATAAAGTGAAAAGAAGGTAAACCTAGCAAACACTGTTTTTTTTACCTATTTTTATTAATGAAATTATAGCTCCACAGGTCAGAAGTATGTGATGGGACTGCTAATCTTGCGACAGCAACAGTTCAATAAAAAAAATGAGTTAAGCAATTTTCATATAGATGTATTTCAAAGTTTGTGGGAGAGGTAGGCCTTTTGAGAAGTTCATAAGTGACCTGGGTCCCTAACATCATATTTATACACTAAAGAGAGTGTAAGAGGAAACAATATCTTTCTACCAATTGGTGAGTTGATGTATTCTAGAGTTGTGTTTTTGTGTTGTTGTTTGGGTGTATTTACTGGTTTGTTGTGATTTATATTTATTGTGTTGCTCCATTGCTTTGCTGCTACATTGTGTTGTGATGTTGTCCTGCACTGCTGTTATTTTGTTGTGTTATGTTGTAGCTGTGTCATAGGTGCAGGTTTTCTGCTTAAAGTTGGAAAAACATTTAAGGCCCATCTTACCACTTCCACAAATCTACTTGGAAACGATATTTGTCAAATGCGTTTGCCACAGGCACTTTCTTACTTACCACGAAGAACATGTAATAACACCACGAAAGTGTTTTGTTAACTATTCCCCAGCAGCTCTATTGATATCAACACCCACGAAGCTCTGAATAGACACAAGGACTGCTTAAGATGGCTGCAACTTAGTGCAGCCAAAAGGTTTATAGTGCCACTGGAACATTAAGGCGGATGTTCGGTATGAAGCGAAACCTGAATCCCTACATTTTTGGCACTGTCAGCTTTCTGAGTCAGGGACCTTCCAACTAAAGCAAAGCTGACTTGCAAATCAAGTTCAAGTGAGGTACTATTATAGTAAATCTGTAAAGTGCCACTTTAAAGTAATAGTAAAAATAAAATGGAAGGGGCAAAAGCAGTTACAATATTGCTATTTTAAGCAATTGAAAATCAGTTTTGCGAAGATGACTCTTGCTCTTCTCTGAAAATGAAAATACTACAAACACTTCGATAACTGAAATGAGCACATCAAGGGCACATTGTGGCTAAGGTACAACGGTGATGCTTAGCAAGAAGCAGACAGGTACACAAACATGTACATGATTTTCTGCCCTTAAAGAGAAAGGGGCTACTGCTTAGTAGTAAGGAAATTGCACTGCAGCAGTTGCATTTCCTCAAGTGGGAGGAACTAATCTACTTGAGAAGAAAATGCCTGCTGCTGATGATTTGAGGGTCACATTTGCATGGAAAATTACATGACACAATAGCTATTTGGGTGCGAAGAAATGTTTATTTATGGTAACTTTGGCGCATTGTAAATATAAATTGGATGCATTATATGTGTGATTTATAAACCTTGTTTGATTTAATGTGTTTGAATTGGGTTGGGCTTCCAATTTTCTGTAATTCCCTAACTTAAAGTTGCATGTGGAAGCCAGAGAGGCGTGTTAAAGAATGTGCAGATGGAAACGATATAGAAACGTTTTGGTAGAAATCACGCCGGGTACATATGGAGAATGGCTGCCAGCTATTACTAACCAATATTTAAAAGAATCTCTCTTAAATGTACTTCTTCCATTATTAAGCATCCACTCAATGGAAGTCCTCCATAGGATCTGTAAAGCTTTGAAAATATTATTATTTACGTTGATCTACAGCTCTGTATTATTTACTCTTCATTTCACACATACGTGCATTTGTTAGATTGAACAGTGTGATATATAAATTCCTTCAATCAGTAACCCACTCATTCCTTTGAAAAAGTGCTACAAAAGAGCAATTACATACCTGCTGTCCCCCAGACACTGATAGAATGGTTATTGTTTTAGACTGAAAGACACTTGAATCAGACATCTTCAGACACTTTTGAAAAGTTAGAAAGAATATGTCAAGTAAAAATGCCTTGGGTTTCAATGGAGTATATCAGCTGCTTCCTTTTATCCCCAGTGGCATACCAGACATGTCTGTAGCGCCGTCACAAGTGGGGAGGGGGAGCCCCCACTCTTTGCAGGGCATCATACTGCCACTACTAAACTTTTTTATGTAGCAAAACAATAGGCATAACCTGAATTTCTACAACATTAATGTTGAGACAGGAAATGTCAGCTGCCACTAGGTAGCACCATATACTGCCTCTGCCTTGAAGTAAGTCCCAGGACATTGGCTTCATTTTAACTGAGGTCATTATGCACAAAAGAGGAGACAGGTACATGTTGAGGACCAATAGCGGGCACCAAAGGAGAAGGATTAGGTACAATTACAAGCAGCAACCCCTAATGAATGTTTGGTTAGAGAGAGGTGCCCTTCTTAGTGTCCATGAAGCAATAACAACCCTAAGCACGATACTTCTGTTTCATCATTCAGAAATGAGAGTGATAGGCCTCACTAAAGCCATTCACATTTAATCATGAATCGGCTAACATATATACTAGACAGCTAAGGTTCTGCAGTAAGACATTACCCTGAAGAAGGCCTCTTACTCTATTCAGCACTTGGACAGGTCGAAACATGTTGTTATGAGGATGTACAAATCATTGCATTCAGGGAAAATAACAACATAAATGCTTTTAATTATACCCAACAATAAAGAGGAATATACTCTTGGTATACCTGTAAGGTATTTTTAGCACCCGGATCCTAGCTTCTATCCAGAATATCTATTTTTCTTAAAACCTCTCACAACTGGTCTAGTTTGGATATGTTTTTAAGACATAAAAGGCAGGATCTTTACTAACTAGGACCTACGTACCTATAGTGTTTTTTTTGTAAGATTATAAGTCCATATTATGTTAACACACCAGGATAACAGCAATGCATCACACAATTACAACACAACAAAATGTAACAGCAAAGCAGTGGCACAACACAATAAATATAAATCACAACAAACCAGGAAATAGATCAATACAACACAATGACAACACAAAAAAACAACTCAAAAATACATCAGCACACCAATTGTTACAACGATGTCATTTCCTCTCAATCTTCCTTTAATGTAAAAGGATGATGTTAGGGACCGAGGCCACTCAAGAGCTTCTGAAAAGTATGCTTGTTCCAAAAACTTTGAAATACTTATATATAAAAATTTCTTTGGTCATTTATTTTATTGAACTGTTGCTGTCAGCAACCTAGCAGTCCCATCACATACTTCTGACCTGTGCACCCTACGTTGTGATTCCGAGTGAAAGTTCAACACACCAATTGAAACAACAATACTTGATCGGTAGCAAAGACGACGTGCTCAGATGGATGGCACCCTTTCTCATGGGCCGCTCCCAGAAAGTCTGCCTCACTCCCTTCACATCGGAAGCCAAGCGCCACATCTGCAGCATTCCCCAAGGCTCTTGCCTCAACCCAACACTCTTCAACATCTAAGTGACCCCACTTGCAGACATCGTCAGATCACATGACTTCAAAATCATCTCCTATGCAGATAACACACAGCTTGTCTTATTGCTCTCTGCCGACCCCACCTCAGTGAATGACAACTTCCACAACATCATGAAGAATGTCTTAGCATGGAAGAAGGACAACTGCCTAAACCTCAACAAGAACAAGACAGAAGTCCTCATTTTCAGTAAACACACCGCCCTCTGGAACGACTCTTGGTGGCCGGCGGAACTCTGACCCGCTTCCATGCCGAAAAACCACACCCACAACCTTGGCATCATCCTAGACAGCAAACTCTCCATTAAACATCAGGTCAACGCCGTCTCCTCAGCCGGCTTCCACACGCTCCGCATCAACCACGAGATCTTCAAGTGGCTCCCCACCAGCACAAGGAAGACAGTAATGCATGTCCTCATCACCAGCTGATCGGACTACGGAAATGCACTCTATGCAGGCACCATCACTGTCCCCCGGAGAAACATCTGCTCCACATACCTCACCCTCTCACAGATCCCTCTCAAACACTGCTGTCACGCCAGAGGACGCGCTTACTCCCAATGCACCACCAAAGCCTGGAACACCCTTCCCCTCCACCTCCGCACCTCACTGACCAACTTCAGGAAGGGGCTCAAGTCCTGGCTCTTCGAATGAGACCTACAGCAACGGGCTGGATACCATCTCAGGTGACAAGCAGCACTATATAAATACTTTTTGACTGATTGACTTGAAAGAGCATTCTGACACAATAAAGCAACCAGGACAAATTTTCAATTGTCTTATGTAAGATTGTGTTGTGTTCTAGCGTTATTGTGTAGCATTACTGTAATGTGCTGTGGCTGTGCTTTTGTGCTTTTGTTATTCTATTGGCAACTGTGTAGATCTTTCAATATGTGTTCTGCTTTTTTGTTGTTTTGTGCACATTATTGGACTGTGTTTTTGGTTGTGTTCTGGTGTAGGTTGCGTTGCTGTTTTGCAGTGGTGCTGAAGTTTGAGTTAATGCGCTGCATTTTGTTGTGGTGGTGTTGTGTTTTTAGAAATGGAAATGATGGAATTCAACCTGCACCCTTAGAAAGAACATCTCACTTACCCATAAGCTTATCTCTATTGTAAAATAAATGTAGCTTATCTTTATAGATAGATTTGCTTGTGTTTCCCCAATGCAGCAAAAAAATAATGCCTCTCAGGATACCTAGGGTACAACAAACTATAACAACCAAACCTAGCTAACTAAACATCAACTTCGCATGAGTTTTTTGAAAGATCTCGGTTATTAGATATGGTGCCAATAACACAGAACCTAATTGTGCAGACTGAGGCAAGATATGATACAATTAGGACTATGAGATGTATTTACTAAACCTTTGCGTGGGAAATTGTGTCGTGTAGTTCCTATAAACCTATATGGAATACGCGCGTTTAGACATCATATACTGTAGGATTAGAGTCAGTCTGAATCTAGACACCCCTACCAAATATGTCAGCTTGTATACCAGCTAGCTCACAGTGCCACTAGAAACCCCTCTTACCAAGGAGAGAATAGTTCTTGGTAACTATCGAACCTGACAACTCTGTCCCATCAGGGATCGTGGAAACAGTGTACTTTTCGCTCAGTCACTCGTGCTCACTTTGTCTCTGAGGGATACACAGAATAAACGGTGGGGACCTTTCTTAATAAGCATTTATTGAACCAGCGTCATTCTAGTGTAAAATAGGTGTGCTGAAACAACCATTACACAGTAACAGATATAAATGATAATAAGCACTAACAGAGAAAAAGGATGGTTGATTTCTACCATCGTGCTAAAACAATGAACACAGGCAAGTATATAAAATACATGACAGTAAAATGCATACTCCTATGATGCATCCCTAACTAGATGTACCTGACTGTACCTAGCATGTATGTGGGTGTAAAGCCAAGAATCCCTCTAGGATAAAGTCAACCCCAAACCCCATTAACTGAAGTGAGAGACTGTGGGACCCCGTCTTGGTCTTGAGGTGGACACACCACAAGGGATGTCAGACCACTGTGAGCTGGAGTGTCTGCATGCAGGAGCCTCAGCGTCTCGTTTCAGTATGTTGGCATGGAAGTCCTTTTCTCCTCTCCCTATCTCAGCAAGAGATGATGTATATATACCCAAAGTGGTACCTCCTGGGGATATACCTTGCTATGTCATGTTGGGCTAGGATGACGGAAGGAATGACCCTTGTACATAGTTATTATGCAGGAGATGGTAGGCCTGCTGTCCTGCTGTGATTCTAAGAATCCTCATGCATATTGAGTGAGACTTCAGCTTTTCGGAGAAAACCCATATGTCATTTTTGGACATTACCGTATCTAGGTAAAAGGTCAATACTAAGAAGCGTTATGCAATGTAATGGTAGGGGAGAATATAGGTGAAAGGCTGGTGATTCCCTGAGCCTTCTTTGGGGTACCTATATGGAGCATTACACCCACTCGTCAACCGGACAACACCCTAAAAATTCTACGTACTGTAAAACGTGATACGCCACTATTAATAAGTCAATTAAAAATAATACTAAAAAAAGTAACATTTCTAAAAAATGCTAAAAAAAAAAATTAGTGCATGCGATAGAAGTCTGTACTACATAAGTTCGTATATATAGTCCAAACAATGAGAGACTGAAAAGCCATGCAGTTTAGACGAAATGCCTTACTTAAAATTCAAAAGTTTTTTTAAAAAGTGCAAATTTGTCCAGCACACGATGAGCCAAATGTTCTTGTGTCCTGGCTGGGAGACGCAACATCACTGCTGCTTGCAATCACAGACGACTGTCCCTGCAGCACCTTGTAGATCAGGTCAATCGAGCACAGATGTTCCTCTGTATTTACAACAGCCGTTGCTGGGGGTGTACTAGTGTCATCCGAGGCCTGACTATTTGTTGAGGAGCCGGTATCCTTCCCAAGAGGAGCTGAAGCATCCCGTGGTGGCTCTAAGAATGCAGACATCAACATTGGAATACGCTGAGGACACTGCAGAACATGGGACGTTATCGGGTCCAGTAAAGCATCAACGTCCGGTGGCGCAATTCTTGGAAGTGTTACACAGAGATCCAACATGCATTCTTGTCCGCAGAACAGGCATCGGAGGACAGGCAGAATACAGTCAATCCAGACTGGTCTAAATGACAACAAACAAGACTCGCTCAGTTCTCAAAGACGAGGTGTGCTCAGATGGATTACCATGCGATCAGAGTATCGGCACTCCAAGAGCGTTCATTCCATCTCCTTAGTGACTGGGACATCCATTGCATAGCAGAAAAAGGACAATCAGGATACCTGCTATTAGAAACAGGATCAGCGGAAACCCTCTAAACATGCTTCCGAATATGGAGTGTATAAAGTTGGGAACAACTCCAAGGATTGTCTGAAAGGTGCTTAACAGTCCAGAACCTATGGTCTTAAATAGGTGGACAATACCCGTCATAGGAGACATGTTAAAGATACGTTGCACCATTTCTGTGAAATGGAAAGGGCAGTTTGTTCATATTAGTGCCTGTATCTCAGCCGAGGACCTTGCAACTTGACAATCATAAGTTTCTCGGGCGGAGGTTAAGGGCACGGTTTGCTGTAAAAGCATGGCTTTCATTCGGCTCAGAGTATCAAACTGTATAAAGGAAACATTCAACAAAGGCCATAATGGCACCTCCCTGATTGTGTGGGTCGGTGGAAACAATACTTGCATACAGCAAGTAACCCTGGAGTTTACAGTGACAAGATATGCGATGCCGAGGAGCATCCCACAACAACCTTGATCATTCAGCATCAAGTAACTTCCATTTGAACGCAACTTGAAAACTAGATTAATCACGGCAGATGGGGAACCTTTCAAGTGGCAGGATAAGTTAGCAACTGAACCATTACAGGCCCCATGAAGCATGATACCCTGGAATATGAGAGATCCACTTAAGGAATATTCACAGTTGGTACTGCTAAGGAACACTTCCATGTCCCCATTCCTACATCGAAATCTGTACGACAATTCCCAAGATTCCTTGATGAATTCCCTACCCATCGCTTCATATCTGTCGGTCTGGTGTTCTGCTAGGCAATATTGAAACTGGAAAGTAGTGACCAGTAGTGTTAAATGGCCATGAATTAACCAGTCTGTGGATGGTGACTCTGCCACAGTAAAAGGTAACTTGTCCAGTTTTTCAATAAGCAGCATTGTATATTCTGTTCCTCTTTGTCCATCCTAATCTGTTTTTCAGTTAGATTGTATGCAGAAAATAGAGACCTTCTGTTGATAAATCACCAAGGCACATAACCAGCGCCTAATGATTGCAGCGTCCAGTTTAATATCATAATAGAACGTAGTTGTGATTGTCCGTGCTGTAAAATGGACAAGTCCTGTTCTAGTATATCAATAGCAGAAGATACAATGTTGCCCAGTAAATAAATCCTGGATGTCAATGTAGTCATACAATTGTCAACTACAGCTAACTCCTTTTCTAGGTTAATTCTATCTATTTCACAAAGTCTCTATGCAGCTTCTTGTTGAGAGATTTTCCAGAGTTCATTATAGACAGCATGATAGAAATGTTTCTGGCGTGGCTTTCGGGGACCTAGTAAAAAATCCCTTAAATCCACCTCATCTTAGAGTAAGGATAGGTGCTGTTTCACGTGGGACAGTGTCAAGGTTTTTAGCCAATCGAGACACAACTTCCCAACACTGTATGATGTCACTACCGCCGGATGTTCTCTTTGTAATTATTGTGGGTTTGGCCTATGGATACTAAACCCTTCATTGTACCCCTAAATCTTGATTGACATCTTTTTGTTTATGTTGGTCAAACTACCACGTGATTTAAAATTGATTTGTGAAGGTGTGCGAAAACCGTGGTGTGTTCAAATCCTTGTTCTTGGCTAGTCCTAGACAGGAAGTCTGTTGCACAGTTTCATTCAGAAATATTATTTGAAGCAGGATGAGGCATGCTCTAAATAGTGCTTCTGTTCCCTGAACTTGCCATTCTTTAGAACCCCAGACTGATTGTGTGTCTAAAGTGTCCTTCCATAAGTCGAACCCTGTTCAGACAGTTGGGCAATATAGGATGCAGAATAAATCTGTTTGGTGTTAGTCAGCATATTTTTTATTTGCAGGTGTAGGTGCAACCTTATAGTAAAATGAGGTCGGGTCAGAAGTGTTAAACCCTGAAAAATCTGAAAATTTCTGTGCAAAAGTTTTTGAACTAACTTTTGGTGGTGTTGGGCAATGCTCCTATTGGTGGTATGTGAAAACATTATGAGGGATACTCGATTTGTGTAAAAAGTGATGCCCATAATGATGGTAACAGTACATACTATCAAAGTCAGATGTGTCTTCTAACATTTCATTCTTTGAAAATGCAGCAGATCTATGCAAATCAAACAACATATTATTCACAGTTTCAAAATCCCAATTATCGGAAAATGTACTGGAGGTAATGATATCGTTGAGAGATATTTTAAATGAATGTAGTATTCTCAAAAGTTCAGTAGGGCCAAATATATAATAATCAACCTTGTCCCAAACTATACCATCAGGAATTGGATCAGCTGTAATGTTCACGGAAAACAAGTCTCTTTGTTCATGATGAGATGATGTATGAGGTTTCAGGACCAAGTTCACATTGGATACTGCTGAGCTTTCTGGGAGATATTTTACTTTGTGAGAAAGCAAAAGACAGTCCAATCCAGAACATAAAAACAATATTCCAAATATTATCCAGAGCTGGAGCCAAGGTGATACTAAGTAAGTTCTTTCCAGAAAAGTGTATAATTCTCGAATTTGTTGCTTAAGTGGAACTGGAGTTGGCGTTGTCTCAGGTTCACTGGAATCAAGAAAGAAGGTACCAAAATTGATGAGGTAGCCAGATGCAGTTCGATCAATCTTTGGTAGCTCAACAAGGTGTGTAGACCCAGTTGATGTCTCTTGTTGAGGTATATTGATGTAGACTTTGGTGTTATGTCAAATTGATATTTGTCTTTCATATGTAGTTTGAAGTTCAGTTTCCAGTGGAGATTCCATCACTTCGAATTGATGACTCTTCAAACGCCATGAGTCTGAACTTCCTGTATGGTAGCAAGAGGAGTGCGTCGGCTACCCAGGAGCCCATGAGGACTACCATTCAGTATCGGCCACATAGTGTGGTTTGATCAGATCAATGGAGACAAATATCTTTTCTTTTTTGCTGGCAAGAGGCGGAAGAAGTACTGTTCTTGTTCCTTCGACAGCCACGAAAAGTACAAACGTTGAACAGACATACGACTCCGAGCCATGGCATATTGTCCACAGAACTGCCGCCAGTCTGAGGAGTGCCGGTGGTACGAGACCAACAAACGCAATGGCAGGCAATCCCGGGCACATGCACAACCCCAGTCACATGGAACTGTTCCGTGCACGAATGCTGCATCTGTTGGGAGCTCTGCCAATGGCAGTTTTGCAAGTCAGTTACCGTCTGAGTTTCCGGCTGGAGCACATCACATGCGGCCAGCCATGGTTCCACTGTTGATCATGCACATTCAAGTGGCCCATGGAGGTCTGCCTATCCAACGCAACGGTAGCTGAACTGGATTACGACTTGTGTGTGCGCCTTCTGTTGGTCCACGAACAGGAGTGCAACCGGGATACCCGGGCATGGGATGCCTTGATATGTGGTGTCTGTGCCGGCAGAAGTGGATGGGAGATTGCACAAGTCACCGTGTGCAGTGACCACATCGAGGCGCTCTCCTATTGGGCTGTGTTGCAGATTGGTGAAACTGCGTGGTCGGAGCAAAACTGTCCAGACCAGTCAATGGATTGGCTCTCCCTCATGTTCCTTGAATTCGAGAACGATGTACTTGTGGAACTGATCGCCTGTGAAGCATCGCTCGCATTCATGGAGCCACAACTGATTGACACCCAGAGCACAGGTCCCAAAACCGTGTTGCATCCTGGAGGATTGGTTCCATAAGCCAGTACAACAGAGGACATGTCTGCATTCCCTTGGACTCAGAATGCATGTGCGTGCACCTACGCCTGTTGCCAAACACCTGTGCAAGGTGCTGCAGCCCCATGGGTGGAGCTGCACAGCGTAGCTTGGCAAAGTTCCTATATCTGACATACTGACAGAGGGAGACTGCACACATGACAATGTAGCACGACATTTGACCTTGTTGGTCCCTTTCACCTGCTGTCAGCAGAGCACACAGTCTGGGCAGTCCGGTGGTACAGCGCCATGCAGATCCCATGGGCTGTGAGTCGTGTCCCCTGACACGGGGCAATGACCAGACGCCAAACTTCACATGACTCGACCACCAAGGTAAGGTGGGCTGAGACCGTTGCCAACCATAAGGATATGTGTACATTTTTGCCACCCCATTCCTTGAACCTCGACACATTCCCATTCTGCCTGTAAGTGTCTCAAACATTTGTCTGCCTGTTGTGGCCCATCACCTTCCTGTACTGACACGCACATGCTAATAAAGCCTACGCAACTTCACCAGTGTACAACTGTGATGAGTGTTGATTAGTATGACCAATCATGTGCCTCAATGAACATTGCCTGTACACAGGGAGGGACAGACTGCCTCTAGTACATAGGTGGCGAATCCCCATTGGCAGCTCCACCTCTGTCAGCCACACATTGTGTTTGGGATAGTTGCTGGTAGACCTGTGCTCTTGATTTTCTTCAGCAATGTGAGTATGGTGTCCAACTCCTTGCCATGTGGATCAATATTATCCATTGAAACAGACTGTGTACACACTGATGTGTGTGAGTACGTCATGCGAACAGAAGTTCCGTAGCCACAATCGATGGGGGACACTACTTCAGGCAGGCAACTGATTCTGACATTGACACACACAGCCCTATATAATACATAGAAGTGGGGCTAGGTTGGGGGATGCGAGATTGCTGTGCATCTGCAATGAGGCCACAGCTAGTTCACACCTTCACAGTCATCTAATTGGTCATGTGGGTCAGGCTCCAACATGCGCATTGATGACATTTACAAGGGTGTACCTTTATGTGCAATTAATGTCCCTACATTCATCCATACTTGTACACGTGGGTGAACATAGACATGACACATATGTGTGATTTAGAATGTTTTATTCACATTCTGGGGAGTCTTGAAGATGGAGGGGTACATGGCCAGTTCAAGTCCACATTACGTGGTTGTCCAGTGGTGGGCCAACCAGAGTCCTTGGGGGAATGCAAAGTTAATCTGAAGAGGAAGAGTGCAGTCCTCAGCCGGATTGCTGTGCCAGTGGTACAAGAGCAGATATGGCAGTCCATGTCGGGGTCCTGGTGAATGTCGCAGAGTGTTCCGGGGGACAGTGGGAGGTGTTATTCCAGAGCATGATGCTTAGGGCAGAACCATGCAGGGACTGGCCATGTGGCGGGTACGGATGCTACTGCCTCCTTCCTCACACAGTTATTGCACACCACATCTTACTCCTCTGAGACATCTTCTGTGTCCGGTGTGTCAGGTGTGTGTGGTGGTGTTATGGCTGCATCACTGTGGGCCACTGACACATCAGGGTGCGGAGGTGTAATGGTCACATCACTGTGTGCCAATGACACATCAGGGGACGGAATAGTGTGTGTCAAGGTTCCTGCAGCAGTCATCTGGTACAGATTCTGTGGCAGCAATGGCAAGATGAGAATCTGCAAGGCCTGGAAGATCCCAGCTACATGTCGCTGGTGTTCAGCAGTAGCAGCCTTACTCCCAGCCTGCATCTGCTCCATGGTCTCCATTGTCCTCCGCATCTGTGCCAAGTCTGTGCTGTCGTCGCTGGAGTCGGTCTGACTAGACAGTTCTTGTATCTGAGTAATGGCCCCCGTGAGGTCAGTCAAGGATTGTTGGTGAGCATGGTGCAGACAGGGGGTGTCCATTAGGGACTGTACGTGGTCCCTGCTGGGACTCAGACACCCACATATGGCATAGAGTTTGCCTGCCATGAAGTGGAAACCCACCCGCAGCTTATCTGCCAACTCCTCCTGGCACACTAACACACGGCGTTGAAATTCATAGTGTTGGTCGTGGGGGTCCTGTGGGCCAGCCGTGGTGGTGTGTGCTTCCTGCTGTGTGGTCTGTGCAGGGTGTGGGCTCACAGAGATGCTGCTGGGCTGCCCTGCTACTGGGGATGGTGTGCGGAGGCTGTCCATGAGCCGTTGGAGGGTGTCTGTGCAAATGTGGTGTCCTCTTCATAATCACTGTAGAGATGTGTGGTCTGCTCTTCAGGAGGTGTTGATTGTCCCTCTGCAATTTGAAGGGGAGATGCAGGTTAACAGTGTGTTCCATGTATGTTCACGCATTGTATATGTTTACATACAGACTGCATGACAATGTACATTGTGACTGTTTTGGAGGAGCTGGCTATTTGCTGTGAAACAGTGTACATTTGGACTACATGCCAGATGTGAGGTTGTACTCGTACATCATCTCACAGTGTCATGCAATGCCAGATGTGATGGGCCAGTTTCTACGCACGAGCGGCACTAGTTGCTTCCTCTGTCCTGTGGTGCACCTACACTACAGGTCGCCCAGGCGAAAATCATTCCTACCCTGACCTATGGCAGTGAAGTCCTCAAAGGACTAGACTGCTGCCAACTGGATAAAATAGTCTCTAAGATCTACAGATCAGTGTTCAAGCTACCTCCTCAAACATCTCCGGCACAAATCAGGCTGGAATTTGGAATCTGCCAGCAATCACTTGCAAGAGCTATGACTTTTCTCGTGTGCTGTCACAAGTTAAGGTCATCTAACGAGGGAAGTCTAGGCATCCATTTGTGGGCTAGTCTTGACACAAACAAATGGCGAGCAGGACACAACTATTTGGCAAAAGGCCTAACCATTTTAGGTCTAAACGATCTCTGGAATATGCACATAAGCCAGAAGGAATTCAAACGGCTAGCGAAAAAAAGTACAAAACATCTTTCAATAGTGGAAGACAAGGCTCATCTAGCGAAAAGAAGTCACGGGTGGCTGACGCTGCAATCTTACGCCTTGTCGACCTCACAACAGTACCTAATCGTACCCTTTTCTGTACGAACAAAACTAAGTTTCCTAAAATTGAGTCTGGGAGTCATTAACTTGTTGGCTCATTTGCCAAAATGGAAAAAAGAACGTGGACGAGTTCTCTGCCGACTTTGTGGGGATCAAAAAGAAGACATCATACACATCATGTGTCTATGCCCAAAACTATTGACCAACAAACGGGCCCTTCTCAAACATTACTGGAACACAAGAAAGATCAGAACTTGTAGAGAAACAGTGTTGGCTTGCTTTGACCCCAAGAACACCAAACTAAACTGTGCCATGGTAAGGTTCATGGCTTACGCTGAAAAAAAACTTTGTGAGGGATCCCCAGTCAGCAACCCTCTGTCGGCATAACGTCTTGGCAGGCACAACTTGACATTTTTTAGCTCATAGGACTAAATTAGTCTTATTTTAAATGAATTTTTCTTGATATTTTAACTTTGTATTTGCAATGGTTTTTTTCTTTCTCAAATCACGCAATAAAGTATTATTATTATATTATATTATACTGTCCTGTGGTGTAAGGGTTGCACTTTGTATCACATTGTCATCAATGTTGATGTACTGTGATTGCTATGTGTGTGTGCTGCATTGTTAGCACATTGGCCCTGCAGCTCTGATTTGGCGGCCCCTCGTCCCTTTGAGTCGATGTGCCTTTGACTTGTGTGCTTTGCGGGCGTTGTGATTTTTGCGACTTGGGTCCTTTGTGCTCTTGTACATATTTTGTACTCTTGTGCATTGTTTGTCTGCAGATGTGTTGTTGACGTTATGGGTTGTAGGTACACGGGTATGTGTCAGAGTGGGACATGCTTCTTTACGGATGTTGTCCACACTCAGCCACCTCAAAGTCATCTCGTGCACCATGTCATGTATTGCGACTGCAGCCATGCTGTCTGTCATGCAGTGTCCCTTGCATAGTCCATGTAGCTCAGTGAGCTGCTGCATTTCTGGATTCAGCACATGTGCATGGGTAGGTTGTGGTATTGGTGATATGGAGGGGGCCCATTTGTGCACATTGTGGACGGGGGCCTACTTGGTGTTTCTATGTGTGTTGTAGTGTGCCAAGGGTTTCAGGGACATGTTCCACATTCATTGTGGGTGTGCAGTGTGCTTCGCATGATTGTGCATGTGTGCCATTGTGCCTATCTCCGTCCATCCCCCCAGGCCCTGGTCATTACTCACCCTGTTGCTGTTGGGTCAGGTCATATCGAGCTGTATCCAGACCCTCAACTACTTGCACCGTCTCCGCACTGATGACTGTGGCCACCATTTGCTCAAGCTCATCCATCTCCTTCTGTGGTGCAGGGGTCCCACCTCAAGTCGCCTTTGCTGCCTTCCTGTTGGCAGCGAGTTTTTCCTTGGTTAGGCTGTGCACTTCATGCCAGTGCCTCTTGACCTCCTCCATTGACCTCCTCGACACTCCAACTGCATTCACCTTGTTGACGATGGACTGCCATATATCCGTTTGTGTTGCCTATGACGTAGTGGAGGTGAAGAACAGTTGTTGGTAGTGTTCTGTCACCTCCGTGACGATGATCCGGTCATCCTGCAGACTGAACCCCTTCTTCCTCTTCCTCTTCTCCTTACCCTTCCCCGAGCAGGGGTTCCTGGCTGGTCCTCCGTGGGGCTTGTGGGGTTCGGGTTGTCTTCTGCACTCGGTCCGTGTGCATCCATGGTGCTACACAGTTTGAATGGGTTTTGGTGTGTTTTTATTTTCCTTTTATAGTGCTTTTTCCCGCATGACGCGTAAGATTTGCAGGTCTGTGGCTGGTTTTCGCTGATTTTTGTATTGCGCTTGAACTCATCACAGTATTTTTTGCGTTCTTGTTTTGCATTTTTGCGGCGTCGCGTTGACTTCATAGCGTACATTTGATGTGTTATGGTGAGCCTATCGCATGGTGCCGCAGGCTTGGGAATGCCGCGTTACCAAGGTGTTATTTTCCCGTTGTGGACTGCGATGTGGGGAGTTGCGTTAAGCTACTTTTGCGGTAGTTATCACACGTTCTTGTGAATATCCCCCTCGGACCAATCAGGATTTATGCCAGGGAGGAATACAGTGCTCAATTTTCGCAGACTTAACAGAGTACTGGGAAGGGTGGATACAATAAGGGAGGATGCAGTGATTATGTCACTCGACGCCCAGATGGCCTTTGATACCATAGAGTGGCCCTACATGTTCGCAGTGTTGGAAAAAATGGGGTTTGGACCAAATTTCAGGGCATTGATTAAGCTGCTTTACTCCGATCCCATTGCACAGGAGGTGGTCAATAGCACAGCCTCTCGTAGCTTTCCATTGAGCAGGTGGACACAGCAGAGGTGCCCGTTGTCTACTCTGTTTTATGCACTGGTGTTGGAGCCATTGGGCTCTTGGGTCCATGGAGACCCAATAATAAAGGGTCTGCGATGGTCTGAGGACTGGGAAGATAGAATCTCCCTATACTCAGATGACATCCTATTATATTTGGCATCCCCCAGAAACTCAATACATAGGGTGTTAAATATATTTATCAAGATCGGGAGATACTCGGGTTACAACATAAATTGGTCCAAAAACATTGTGTATGTGCTACACGTGCGACCCCCAGCGCTCCCCACCACATGTGAGACAGAGGTAGTAACAGCAGGTTTTCGCTATCTGGGGGTGTTCATAACAACAGATTCAGACCTCTTCTACAACCGCAAATTATTGCCCCTCTAGCGGCGCCTCCAGGATGATGTTCACCATTGGAAGACGCTGCCCTTCTCCCGACTAGGAAGGACGGCCCTTTTTAAAATGATGGCACCACCCCGCTTCCTCTACATACTACAGAAGACACCATACCAAGTGACCCCCAAATAATTTACAGCAATAGAAAACAAACAGAGAAAGCTACTGTGGGGAGAAAAGCCAGCAAGAATTGAGCACAAAACATTAGTCCGGGAATGGTACGACGGAGGTATCGCACTGCCCGACATACGATGATACTATTGGGCATCCCAACTGGCAGCCATTATTCAATACGTGTATCAAACGCCAGAGGATCCCGCATATCGTATGGACAGATAGGTTTTGAGACCGTTGCCAACCATAAGGATATGTGTACATTTTTGCCACCCCATTCCTTGAACCTCGACACATTCCCATTCTGCCTGTAAGTGTCTCAAACATTTGTCTGCCTGTTGTGGCCCATCACCTTCCTGTACTGACACGCACATGCTAATAAAGCCTACGCAACTTCACCAGTGTACAACTGTGATGAGTGTTGATTAGTATGACCAATAATGTGCCTCAATGAACATTGCCTGTACACAGGGAGGGACAGACTGCCTCTAGTACATAGGTGGCGAATCCCCATTGGCAGCTCCACCTCTGTCAGCCACACATTGTGTTTGGGATAGTTGCTGGTAGACCTGTGCTCTTGATTTTCTTCAGCAATGTGAGTATGGTGTCCAACTCCTTGCCATGTGGATCAATATTATCCATTGAAACAGACTGTGTACACACTGATGTGTGTGAGTACGTCATGCGAACAGAAGTTCCGTAGCCACAATCGATGGGGGACACTACTTCAGGCAGGTAACTGATTCTGACATTGACACACACAGCCCTATATAATACATAGAAGTGGGGCTAGGTTGGGGGATGCGAGATTGCTGTGCATCTGCAATGAGGCCACAGCTAGTTCACACCTTCACGGTCATCTAATTGGTCATGTGGGTCAGGCTCCAACATGCGCATTGATGACATTTACAAGGGTGTACCTTTATGTGCAATCAATGTCCCTACATTCATCCATACTTGTACACGTGGGTGAACATAGACATGACACATATGTGTGATTTAGAATGTTTTATTCACATTCTGGGGAGTCTTGAAGATGGAGGGGTACATGGCCAGTTCAAGTCCACATTACGTGGTTGTCCAGTGGTGGGCCAACCAGAGTCCTTGGGGGAATGCAAAGTTAATCTGAAGAGGAAGAGTGCAGTCCTCAGCCGGATTGCTGTGCCAGTGGTACAAGAGCAGATATGGCAGTCCATGTTGGGGTCCTGGTGAATGTCGCAGAGTGTTCCGGGGGACAGTGGGAGGTGTTATTCCAGAGCATGATGCTTAGGGCAGAACCATGCAGGGACTGGCCATGTGGCGGGTACGGATGCTACTGCCTCCTTCCTCACACAGTTATTGCACACCACATCTTACTCCTCTGAGACATCTTCTGTGTCCGGTGTGTCAGGTGTGTGTGGTGGTGTTATGGCTGCATCACTGTGGGCCACTGACACATCAGGGTGCGGAGGTGTAATGGTCACATCACTGTGTGCCAATGACACATCAGGGGACGGAATAGTGTGTGTCAAGGTTCCTGCAGCAGTCATCTGGTACAGATTCTGTGGCAGCAATGGCAAGATGAGAATCTGCAAGGCCTGGAAGATCCCAGCTACATGTCGCTGGTGTTCAGCAGTAGCAGCCTTACTCCCAGCCTGCATCTGCTCCATGGTCTCCATTGTCCTCCGCATCTGTGCCAAGTCTGTGCTGTCGTCGCTGGAGTCGGTCTGACTAGACAGTTCTTGTATCTGAGTAATGGCCCCCGTGAGGTCAGTCAAGGATTGTTGGTGAGCATGGTGCAGACAGGGGGTGTCCATTAGGGACTGTACGTGGTCCCTGCTGGGACTCAGACACCCACATATGGCATAGAGTTTGCCTGCCATGAAGTGGAAACCCACCTGCAGCTTATCTGCCAACTCCTCCTGGCACACTAACACACGGCGTTGAAATTCATAGTGTTGGTCGTGGGGGTCCTGTGGGCCAGCCGTGGTGGTGTGTGCTTCCTGCTGTGTGGTCTGTGCAGGGTGTGGGCTCACAGAGATGCTGCTGGGCTGCCCTGCTACTGGGGATGGTGTGCGGAGGCTGTCCATGAGCCGTTGGAGGGTGTCTGTGCAAATGTGGTGTCCTCTTCATAATCACTGTAGAGATGTGTGGTCTGCTCTTCAGGAGGTGTTGATTGTCCCTCTGCAATTTGAAGGGGAGATGCAGGTTAACAGTGTGTTCCATGTATGTTCACGCATTGTATATGTTTACATACAGACTGCATGACAATGTACATTGTGACTGTTTTGGAGGAGCTGGCTATTTGCTGTGAAACAGTGTACATTTGGACTACATGCCAGATGTGAGGTTGTACTCGTACATCATCTCACAGTGTCATGCAATGCCAGATGTGATGGGCCAGTTTCTACGCACGAGCGGCACTAGATGCTTCCTCTGTCCTGTGGTGCACCTACACTACAGGTCGCCCAGGCGAAAATCATTCCTACCCTGACCTATGGCAGTGAAGTCCTCAAAGGACTAGACTGCTGCCAACTGGATAAAATAGTCTCTAAGATCTACAGATCAGTGTTCAAGCTACCTCCTCAAACATCTCCGGCACAAATCAGGCTGGAATTTGGAATCTGCCAGCAATCACTTGCAAGAGCTATGACTTTTCTCGTGTGCTGTCACAAGTTAAGGTAATCTAACGAGGGAAGTCTAGGCATCCATTTGTGGGCTAGTCTTGACACAAACAAATGGCGAGCAGGACACAACTATTTGGCAAAAGGCCTAACCATTTTAGGTCTAAACGATCTCTGGAATATGCACATAAGCCAGAAGGAATTCAAACGGCTAGCGAAAAAAAGTACAAAACATCTTTTAATAGTGGAAGACAAGGCTCATCTAGCGAAAAGAAGTCACGGGTGGCTGACGCTGCAACCTTACGCCTTGTCGACCTCACAACAGTACCTAATCGTACCCTTTTCTGTACGAACAAAACTAAGTTTCCTAAAATTGAGTCTGGGAGTCATTAACTTGTTGGCTCATTTGCCAAAATGGAAAAAAGAACGTGGACGAGTTCTCTGCCGACTTTGTGGGGATCAAAAAGAAGACATCATACACATCATATGTCTATGCCCAAAACTATTGACCAACAGACGGGCCCTTCTCAAACATTACTGGAACACAAGAAAGATCAGAACTTGTAGAGAAGCAGTGTTGGCTTGCTTTGACCCCAAGAACACCAAACTAAACTGTGCCATGGTAAGGTTCATGGCTTACGCTGAAAAAAAACTTTGTGAGGGATCCCCAGTCAGCAAACCTCTGTCGGCATAACGTCTTGGCAGGCACAACTTGACATTTTTGAGCTCATAGGACTAAATTAGTCTTATTTTAAATGAATTTTTCTTGATATTTTAACTTTGTATTTGCAATGGTTTTTTTCTTTCTCAAATCACGCAATAAAGTATTATTATTATATTATATTATACTGTCCTGTGGTGTAAGGGTTGCACTTTGTATCACATTGTCGTCAATGTTGATGTACTGTGATTGCTATGTGTGTGTGCTGCATTGTTAGCACATTGGCCCTGCAGCTCTGATTTGGCGGCCCCTCGTCCCTTTGAGTCGATGTGCCTTTGACTTGTGTGCTTTGCGGGCGTTGTGATGTTTGCGACTTGGGTCCTTTGTGCTCTTGTACATATTTTGTACTCTTGTGCATTGTTTGTCTGCAGATGTGTTGTTGACGTTATGGGTTGTAGGTACACGGGTATGTGTCAGAGTGGGACATGCTTCTTTACGGATGTTGTCCACACTCAGCCACCTCAAAGTCATCTCGTGCACCATGTCATGTATTGCGACTGCAGCCATGCTGTCTGTCATGCAGTGTCCCTTGCATAGTCCATGTAGCTCAGTGAGCTGCTGCATTTCTGGATTCAGCACATGTGCATGGGTAGGTTGTGGCATTGGTGATATGGAGGGGGCCCATTTGTGCACATTGTGGACGGGGGCCTACTTGGTGTTTCTATGTGTGTTGTAGTGTGCCAAGGGTTTCAGGGACATGTTCCACATTCATTGTGGGTGTGCAGTGTGCTTCGCATGATTGTGCATGTGTGCCATTGTGCCTATCTCCGTCCATCCCCCCAGGCCCTGGTCATTACTCACCCTGTTGCTGTTGGGTCAGGTCATATCGAGCTGTATCCAGACCCTCAACTACTTGCACCGTCTCCGCACTGATGACTGTGGCCACCATTTGCTCAAGCTCATCCATCTCCTTCTGTGGTGCAGGGGTCCCACCTTAAGTCGCCTTTGCTGCCTTCCTGTTGGCAGCGAGTTTTTCCTTGGTTAGGCTGTGCACTTCATGCCAGTGCCTCTTGACCTCCTCCATTGACCTCCTCGACACTCCAACTGCATTCACCTTGTTGATGATGGACTGCCATATATCCGTTTGTGTTGCCTATGACGTAGTGGAGGTGAAGAACAGTTGTTGGTAGTGTTCTGTCACCTCCTTGACGATGATCCGGTCATCCTGCAGACTGAACCCCTTCTTCCTCTTCCTCTTCTCCTTACCCTTCCCCGAGCAGGGGTTCCTGGCTGGTCCTCCGTGGGGCTTGTGGGGTTCGGGTTGTCATCTGCACTCGGTCCGTGTGCATCCATGGTGCTACACAGTTTGAATGGGTTTTGGTGTGTTTTTATTTTCCTTTTATAGTGCTTTTTCCCGCATGACGCGTAAGATTTGCAGGTCTGTGGCTGGTTTTCGCTGATTTTTGTATTGCGCTTGACCTCATCACAGTATTTTTTGCGTTCTTGTTTTGCATTTTTGCGGCGTCGCGTTGACTTCATAGCGTACATTTGATGCGTTATGGTGAGCCTATCGCATGGTGCCGCAGGCTTGGGAATGCCGCGTTACCAAGGTGTTATTTTCCCGTTGTGGACTGCGATGTGGGGAGTTGCGTTAAGCTACTTTTGCGGTAGTTATCACACGTTCTTGTGAATATCCCCCTCGGACCAATCAGGATTTATGCCAGGGAGGAATACAGTGCTCAATTTTCGCAGACTTAACAGAGTACTGGGAAGGGTGGATACAATAAGGGAGGATGCAGTGATTATGTCACTCGACGCCCAGATGGCCTTTGATACCATAGAGTGGCCCTACATGTTCGCAGTGTTGTTAAAAATGGGGTTTGGACCAAATTTCAGGGCATTGATTAAGCTGCTTTACTCCGAACCCATTGCACAGGAGGTGGTCAATAGCACAGCCTCTCGTAGCTTTCCATTGAGCAGGTGGACACAGCAGAGGTGCCCGTTGTCTACTCTGTTTTATGCACTGGTGTTGGAGCCATTGGGCTCTTGGGTCCATGGAGACCCAATAATAAAGGGTCTGCGATGGTCTGAGGACTGGGAAGATAGAATCTCCCTATACTCAGATGACATCCTATTATATTTGGCATCCCCCAGAAACTCAATACATAGGGTGTTAAATATATTTATCAAGATCGGGAGATACTCGGGTTACAACATAAATTGGTCCAAAAACATTGTGTATGTGCTACACGTGCGACCCCCAGCGCTCCCCACCACATGTGAGACAGAGGTAGTAACAGCAGGTTTTCGCTATCTGGGGGTGTTCATAACAACAGATTCAGACCTCTTCTACAACCGCAAATTATTGCCCCTCTAGCGGCGCCTCCAGGATGATGTTCACCATTAGAAGACGCTGCCCTTCTCCCGACTAGGAAGGACGGCCCTTTTTAAAATGATGGCACCACCCCGCTTCCTCTACATACTACAGAAGACACCATACCAAGTGACCCCCAAATAATTTACAGCAATAGAAAACAAACAGAGAAAGCTACTGTGGGGAGAAAAGCCAGCAAGAATTGAGCACAAAACATTAGTCCGGGAATGGTAGTCTGTTTCTGAACCGTGTGCCAAAGCAGAACAGTAGTTTTGGTCGGGCCTGTCAGGGCTAGGCGACGAGGGGAGGTGTAAAGAGCTCTCATGAGTCCCTGCTTACCCAAAATGTATTAATATTAATGTTGTAGTGCGTGTTTAAATTTATGTTGTAACCCGAGTATCTCCCGATTTGCCCAGACATTAATTCCTCAGAACCTGGTCAATAACTACCCAGACCCTCTCATCACACTCAGAGAAAAATGGCAGCCAGATATCGGGGCACTAGGTGAAGGTGATTGGCAGGATGCCCTGGAAGTGGCCGTGTCAGGTAAATTCAGGTTCATACAATTAAAAATACTTCACAGAATATATTACTCATGCACCCTGCCCAGTTACAATGTGCAGAACAGAGGAGGCTACCTGTGGGAAGGGGTGCGGGCTGGAGGGAATGTGCTACCATATGGTGTGGGAATGTCCCCAGATACAACAGTATTGGATAGCCATAATACGGAAAATGTCCGAAGTAGTGGGGATGGCTCTGGCTCCTGACCCTGGTTGGTGTCTCCTCAACATATGGAAGTCAACAGATCTTAGTGAAAAAGGGAGGATCTAGGTCACACTGGGGCTCATAATTGCAAAGCAAAATATTGCTCAACAGTGGGGGGGGGGCAGGTAGCACCGTGCCAGCAGGATTGGGAGGGAGGCCTCGACTGATGTATGGTAGCTGAAAAATGGTGTATATATAGACAGAGGATGCCTCAAAAAGTGGGAACAGATCTGGAGTATGTGGAATATGTAATGTGGGAATCAATGTGCAGTCCCGAGCGGGGGGATACTGAGGAGCGAAGACCGGGTGGAAAAATCCCTAGGCAATAAAGATGTCAGCCAGAATGCTAGTACTGGGTAGGGAGGGGGATAATACAAAAGTAAAACAGGGGTCTTGCCCTAGAACATGGAACATATACAAATGATTGTTGCAGGATTTATGTAATGTGAGCATTGTTTTTCGACCTGTCACATTTAATAAAAAGAATCGCAAAAAAAAAGAAGGTGCAAGTAGAAATTATTCAGAATAGGTCTGAAGCAATGAATAAATATGAATGCACTCTAAATGATTGTTCTCAGGTCATATGAGGTTCTTTAATTTCTTTAGAACAATTTTAAAGAGCTAAACATTCCTATGCGTACCAACTAAACCGGCAGATCAGTCTGCATCCAGATGCAATAATTTAGATGAGGCGGAATAGATTTTGTGAAAGTGAAGGTCTAGGCAACCCAACGTGAAGCTGAAATCTTTGCATTTTTGATTGCTTAGGGCCTTGGATTGATTATAGAAGCTTTATTAATTAGAGCTACATTTTCCTTATGTACAGATGTGCCAAAGAACTGGTCACTAATTGATTAGTAATTATCATATAAATGAATATAGATTCATCCTCCCGGCAAGTGGGCTTGCAAAAGTCGCTGAATATACTTGCTTGCTGTCCAGAAAAAAACTACCTGGAGGTAAATGTAGCAAAAACCAAAACAATTTCACTCACTACTCGTTTGGGCCATGCAACAAGATTGTTACTAAGGGCCCGATTCACAGAAGTAATCTGAGACAAAATCCTAAACTTACTACTTTTGGTATTCACAGAAGGCATTTACTAGTTGTAAAGTTAGGATTTTGTCTTAAGTCTGTCTTAAGTCAAATTTAAGACAAAATCCTAACTTTACTACTACTAAATGCCTTCTGTGAATACCAAAAGTAGTAAATTTAGGATTTTATCTCACATTAGTTCTGTGAATCGGCCCCATTGTTATTAAATGAAACTCAGCTTGAGACAGTGAAAAACTATTAATATCTTGACCTATAGAGGAATCTTCACGCAACAAATCAAATAGTAAGCAAAAGGGGACTGCTCTAATCCATGCCTTCATCACTCTGGCAAAGAAATTGTATGGGCCATCATTTCAGCCACTTTTAACTGTAATTGCCACCATGTTATTGCCAACAATCACCTATGCGAGTGTGGCAATGAGAGGTCGGGATCTGGTAAAGGTGGACAAAATACAGATCAACACATTTAGACGAGTACTCAACCTACCACAGAATTTGTCTCAAGCAACGATAAAAAAATAATACTCCTTAAATCAAGCCTTATGGTCAGCACTTCAAAACAAATGATTATCGGAACACCATAAGTATCTGTATACCTCTATCAAGCAACTGATCCTCACAGAACTCTGCCCCTTGCCCATACACGTCCATTCCTTTCCTAGTGTGCATGAAACATAGCCTCTTATCTTTGTGTATGGGTAATATACCAGCCTTAGAGCCCAGACCAGCATGGAAATTTAACAGCCCAACAGTGTGCAAGCACCACAATGATAAAGAAGAGATTCCTATCCACCTGATTTGCATCTGTCCAGGCCTGCGTATGCCCAGATGACAATACTTTCAGTTTCAGTGATAGAAACACCCGCACATGCAGGGAAACCATAAGAGCCTGTTTCATCCCCCGCGACCCACAATTACATTTCAAATTTATCAAGTTTCTTGAAATAGCTTGCTGTGAGGAGCCGGAGGCTAAATAACTTCACCACCCCAGTTTTAATTTCCACTCACAGCAATGCAAGGGTGGAGCCAAATCACAATCACCAGGCCTCTTGAACTCACCCACGTAATACACCAACTTTGCACCTTATCACACATAAATGATAGGAAGCATCAAAATACTCCATGCACACTGAGAGAAACTATGTAAAAGACTGAGTAAAGAGACAGTGATGACTCTCGGGTAGCACACATTTTTAATCTTTCTTCATTGTTTTACTCTTCGATGGCCCCCATTTCATGAGTGCACTCAGAATGCACCTTAATCTGCATTTTTCATGCCTAGCACAGGATGCATAAAAACACTTCTTTATCGTTTTGTAGCTAAGAGATCATTAATGCTCTCTTTACGCACTTTATCCTGCATTGTACCATGTTCTGCGATAGGATGTACAAAAGCTATTACTTCACCGATTAGTAGTTGCCAGATGATGAAGGTATGCATGTGTAGTGATAGGATGTATACAAAATATATTGATGACAAGTGGTTAGTAGCTGCCGCAAAGTATTATACTTGCTTTTGTACAAACAAGTGAATAGACTGGTTTTACTAGTTTGTTTTAAGCACCCATCAAAGCTGATAATAAGATTTTATCCTATTTCTTTTAGAAATTCTTAGCCTTGTAGGAAATGATTTGCAGGACCCAAAAAACGGCAGTTTTAAATTGCTATGTACCAGTGTTCTCTGTAAAATTGTTATGGTTTTAATTAACTAAAACAATAAACTTGAGTTGAATATAAATGAGCATAATAATTCATGGATGTATTATACTCCGCAACTGAATTTGATTATAAGCCAATTCATTTGAATTTCGAAGGAACCTTCTCCACAACATGACATTAGTACACATACAGTCCGTCCTTGAGGCTGATACACAACCATCTATTGACATATGAACACATAAACTCATATGTAAATGATCATAGGTGTTCACACTCCAAAGCTACAAATCCAATCTGAAGAAATAAAGTGCCATCATGGTGGACACGTGGTATTCAGTTCAATATATAGATAAGGAAGACTTGTTGTATCCACTGAGTAAGCCACAACTGTGGACCCAGACTCTAGAAAACTACCAGAAGAAATCCCTCATCAATTTGCCGACACTTCTAAAGTATTTCTGAGAAACTAAGGGGCATATTATCAAGCCAGGCAATAAAATTATCGCCGCTTTTGCGGCAGAAAACTGCAGCTAAAAAGGCGATAATGGGCTTGATAATATGCTCTATGGAATTCCAATTGAAGCCCATGTTAGATGTGAAGGACATCTAACATGGGCTCCAATTGGAATTCCATAGAGCATATTATCAAGCCCATTATCACCGTTTTAGCTGCAGTTTTCTGCCGCTAAAACTGCGATAATTTCATCGCCTGGCTTGATAATATGCCCCAAAATACCTAACATTCAACGGCTGTCGATAACATGTGAGAAAAAAGTACCAACAGTTTGAGCACCAACTCAAACTGGCAGAGAAATATTGGTTATTTATATGGATAAAAATGCCCGGGTAGGATGACCTTAAAGTGACCTTAACATCGGCCAGGGCAGAGACTGGGAAGACCTGTAATAGTGTATTTCCATTATCCTGATGTGACAGTATGAAGACTTAAATAGCAGATCTCAAGTCGCTTTCTGGGAGGAACAGTTTCACCATCTTCAGAAGAGAGGTCTGGTGTCAGACTTTCTTTGTTTTATTGGCATTGTGTTCCTTATGTGTGAGATTGGTGTCAAGGGTGAATCTAAGAGACCGGGCATTAGGTGAAAGTCGGCGTCCGAAGCTGTCAAGGTTCATGTAATTGAGCAAGGTTTGTACTATTTATTGGTTGTTGTTGTTGGCAAATAACAGGAATTCTGTGTTGGTTAGTTTGAGCTTCAGGTGTCTGCTGGCTATCCAGGTCTGGATGAGGTGCGGGCAGTAGCTGAGGGATTGGATTTATGGAGCAGAAGAACCTACGTGTGAGGTAGACAAACACATGAACCTGTGCAGATTTTCATGCTAAAATTATTCATTTTTAGGTCTCGCCTAGCGACGCAGCGCATGCACTGATGCTCCTGGCGAGATCCTATTGTCGTCGCTTTAGCTAGCGAAGCAAGGGTGGAACCTCCACCCATGCTTCGTATTTGGCGCGCCTTCAAAATCCATGCTTTTTATTGGGAGGGAAGCATGTTTGGTTTCCTCCCTGTCTTCGTCCGGCATGCCTGGCCAGAGAGGGCATGTGCACGCGCCCGGACAGGAGATATGCACGGCACACTGCTTTGCATTGCTCCCCGCTTTCACTTTCTTCACTCCGTGCTCACCAAAGGCCCGAGTGGACGAGATCTGCAGAGAAGGCAGCAACCTTCAGAGAGATCGCAGTAGAACTTGGGTGGAAGAAGAGGGGCTTACAGGACAGGCCCCGCGACACCCTTCTCAATATAAAGGCAGCTGCATTGGGTTCTTTGTCGGTGCAGAGGGCAGCAACCTTCAGAGAGATCGCAGGAGAACTTGGAGGGGAGGGAGGCTGCCTGTGGCTGCTTCCTGTTGGGAGGCCGCCACTGCCAAGAGGTGAGGCGGCGCGGGACTCAGGACCCGGTAAGGTAAGATTATTTATTTTTTATTTTTAATTATCACCCCCCCCCCCGACCCCTACCTGCGAGTCCCCTACCCGCGACTGCCATGTTCCACCGGCCACGACTGTCACTGTGGAAGTTGTAGTCTTGGGCTTTTTCCGTTGAATCCATTGGAGTAATGCGCCTGACTGATAAGGAGTTATAACAGAGAGAAGTCCATGACATGAAAAATGACATCCTGCTAGCAAGGTGCAAGCGTCTGACTAATCCTAAGATCGGTACGCATTCACGGGTCAATAGGGGCAGGAGGCACACAGGAAAGAGTTTCTGTAATGAGATCAGAGAGCATTTAAACTCCTTGACCAATGCTGTTTAATACCATTGGAAATGTATTTTAAAAATACAGTAGGAGATTGGCCTCTTTTTAGGCCTCCGCTTTCTGAAGGCCACGCTGTGTGCGCTTGCACATCTATGGAACACAGCATGGTAAAAATTCTAAAGCACACCCAATATTATTGCTTCTTCGTTTGAGCTCATAAGTGATTTGTTGAATCTGAACATAAAAGGAAGCAGCATTGCAGCTTTTTCAGGCAGACGTGGCCCGTCGCAGGCCGTCTATGGGCCATTCATCCACTTGCATATTTTAGGTAAAGAGACTCATTCAATTTAACCAGAGCCCATCACCTCTTTGCTTTTATTGAGAAACTCTTGCGGAATTGGAAGGATCCACTGGGTTCGTGCGCCCACCCATTAATCTGCAGAGCCAACACGTTTAGAAAAGGCCCGACTGAGAATTTGGAAATGACAGCTCCGCTCAAGCGATCTCTGTCCCCTCGGCTTTACCTATCACTTTTAAAGCATCAGGCACTTTCATATATTGATCAAACGCTCCAAGGCCCTCAGCTCGGATTACAAGGTACTGTGTAAACTGTAGAAGACAGCAGCATCGCCCATGCTGGCGTGCCCTCTTACACAATTTTTTTTTTTGAGAATGTCAGAATTTAGCTCTCTGAAGTGGCCGCAAAGCGACTTTTCGGAGCTTTACTAAAGGCCTTGAATAGATAATGCAGAAATTTAACAATGAAAGTTATAGGTCGGAGACACCACTGCATGTGTTTGCCACAACTGGACTCACTTCACACTGCCTATCAGCATGGCACAAGTTTAGAGGCCAAGTACAAAACCAGGAATATTGGCTCTTTATACTAAACTTCGTGATCTTGGACTTGTTTCTCTACATGAAGTGTCAGAAAGTGGCGCAGTCCTGTTTAGAATACAAGTGCAGGCGCTACCCCAGTAACTCTCGCTTCCCTACAAGTGGTGCTGGTGCCGATAATGTGTCGTGTCCGTCCCACCTCGAACATTGTGACAGCCCCCTTGTGACTCATGGCCTGGCTGACCTGAGCAGTCGCACTGTTTACCTTGGGCAAACGGTGCGTGCTGCTCTTCGCATCCGCTAACTCCCACCACGGTGTGAACAGTGTTCTGGCAGCAAAACCGGGCGACGTGAGTGACGAGGACAGGAGGTCTGGCGCCGGGGTGTATCCTGTAGGAACAGGCGGTAGTGCAACTATCACTGCTGTGTATACTAAGTGTTATGTGTCTGTTTAGCTCTTTTGTGTACACCTAGTGTGTGTGTCTGTGCCGGTGCTGTTCTGTGTGCACCAAGTGTGTGTGTGTGTGTGTGCTGCTGTTCTGTGTGTACCTAGTGTGAGTTGGTGTGTCTGTGCTGCTATTCTGGGTGTACCTAGTGTGGCTTTGTGTGTCAGTGCTGTTGCTTGTCCTTTGTGTAACCAGTGTGTGTGTGTGTCTGCTGCTTGTTCTGTGTGTAACCAGTATGTGTGTGTGCTGCTTCTTGTTCTGTGTATGTATCTCTACGGGGTGATTAACCTGCTTAATGTGATGCGCGTAGGTATGTTTGCCCGTAAAGCGTGCACTCGTGACTAGGGGGCAAAGCACTTAGGGGCAGATTTATGTTTGACTTGCGCCTCATTTACGTCGCCGTTGCGTCACTTTTGTGACGCAGCAGCGGCGCAAATCCTGCGCCATGGTGTGGGGTATTTACAACATGACGCATCTGGGAGATGCGTCACGTTGTAAAGCCCTGCGCCACATGTAGGTGTTCCAGGGCAGGTGGGGGCGTTCCGGCGCAGGAACGCCTCCTAAAAGTGGCTGAGTGAAATCTACAAGATTTCACTCAGTCACTTTTGAGCCCATGCTGCGTCAAAACCCTGCACCTGCTTGAAGCAGGCGTAAGGATTGACGCAGCATTGTGCAGATAGGGCCCCCCAGAGCATTGCTGGAGCTGTGTCGTGCTTGCGACGCAACTCCAGCAATGCGCCACTTTTACTGCACAGATGCGTGACGCATCTGTGCCGTTTTTGCCCCATGGTGCGCCGCATTATAAATGCGGCGCATCCATGGTGGCGGAGCTGGGGCGCAAAATAAATGGCGCATCCCTGCTGATATGCAGGGATGCGCCAGTTATTATAAATATGCCCCTTAATATCCTAATGCTTATAAACCATGCATGTGACCTTGTGTAATGCAACTGGTGCTCATGTAAAGCACTCGGCATTCGGGTCGAGTTTGTGCTATGTTTCAAAACTGCAGAAAAATGCACTACAATGTATGCTAAGTAGCAGAGTGCTATAGAGTATAGCTAATTTTTTAAAAAAAATACACAAACTCCAAGTGGAGACTAGTAAGGAGTGGATAAAAGAAAGAACACAATTTTAATGCAAGTTAAAAAGCCCACAAAAAAGGGAAAACACAGATTTTGGACTAAGGGTGCCTAGTGGATATGCCAAGCAGTAGAAGGTTGAAGGACTAAAGCAGAAGGCAAGTATTCCTTGTCTTCTGACATCTCACCACCTGCACCGAAATATAACCCGCCGAATTAACAAATCAGAGTTCCTCCCATGGGCCCAATAACAATAACAAGCATTTGCAGTGCAACACGTCTCGCATTATTGCTAGTTAGCGCTATTGGGATTGTAAATGACAAAGCATTTTATTTATGTTTTGGTTTTTAAAACATAAATCAAATGCGTAGTTATTTACAATGCCAATAGCTTATAAACTTGCGTAAATGCGAGACCTATTGCTTTGTAAATGCTTGTTTAATAAGTGTTGTTATGCCTTTCCGTCCAGTCTCTTCAGAATCCTGTTTTATGGGTACAAAGGTTACTCTAAATTAAGTGATGGGACAGGTAGTTTAGTCTTGGGAACCTCTGCCACCAACAAAATGACTGCAACCTCCAGAATGCCTGGCCTCAGCCATCAATAAGCTCACTCAATCATTCATACATCTATGCCCACTGTCACACACTCTTCTATCCAGTTATTCCTTCATATTCACTCACCCATTTATCCATTCAGCCATTCTCTTATGCACTCACTCGCCCATTTATTCATCTGAGTACTCACTCATGCACACACATTCATAAATTCATTAACCTAATGCACTAAATCACTCGCTCATTCATCGATCCCTAATTTCAGAAACTCGCCAATTTAGCCAAACATATATATATTTTCTCACCCATTTATTCATCCATGCACTCACTGATGTATCCATTAGTCCACTCTTTCATACGTTCTCTCATTAACCTATTCATCAACCTACAAAACCACAAATACGTAGCCACCAATCAATGAAGACACACCTGTTTTTTTAAAGAAGATTTAGACCCTTCAAACTTGTTATTTTTGCTTTAAAAATCCCCAATCGTAATGCTTGTTATTTTTTCTTTGCGGATATCCATCACCTCTGAATGAAATCCGTTTATTCTTTTTGCACTCTCCCTCTCTTGCTAAAGAAATTATCCCCATCTAAGCCCTTCCTAATCAATTAACACGAATATCTTTAAATCAGATCCAAACATCAATTCTATTTTTTTTTCTAGACACAAACAGAAAGATTTATTACGCTACCAGGCACGCTAATGTTTAATTCTGACTGTGTATCAAAGAAACTGCATTTGATTTCACCAGTCTATCTCAGAATTGTTTCATTTGAAATTTACAGAGGATTAGCAATAAGCAGATGATCTGCCAATGAATAAGAAAGCATTTATCTAGTAGATATAACATTTTGTAGTTGACCAGTTCATGTCTATACAATTACACATGCCATCATTTCAAACAGCATTTTAAAATTAAATTAAATGTATTTGCCTAAAAATAAAAACAAATATATTATAAATCACCATATCAGTTATTCATAAGAAAGAACGCTCTTCAATATTGTGATTCCTATAGGTACAATTGTAACTTCCTTTTTCTCATCTTTAAAATAAACGTCTGTTCCGGTTCACGTTATGGCTTTAATGGTAGACATGTTCCAATTTTTGGGGATTTTGATCAGCAATTCCATATATTATGTGAAATTGTTTAAAAACCCACATTTTATTGTGATTATATCTTACTGGGAAATTACTTTTCATGCTTCGTAGCAACAACAACAAACTTATTAATTTAAGAAATACCATTACATAAAATCAGATTGCACAATGTAAAATAAACAGTCTTAATAAAAACAATCCAATACAAATTAGGATCCTTATTTACCTACCTTTAAAAATATAGACATATATATATATATATATATATATATATATATATATATATATATATATATATATATTCACTGAAAAAACCATAGGTTTCAGGGAAAGTTATAGTTAGTTGGACATTGCACTCGTACAAAACCCGTGAAATTCCCCCATTATAGTTAGTTCAGCTAACTGTAACTCGCGTCCCCACAATGCACTGCTGATGACGTCACATATTACATCACTCATGACATGGTCAGTGACATCACTGATGACATCTCAAATGACATCACTGATGACATCACTGATGGCATCATCCAGTGACTGTGTGTTTCTGTAAAGTTTAACTATGTTTAATATATATAGGGAAAGGCGTTTTGAAGAATGAGTGGGTGTATAAGTGTCTGAATGGATGATTTATTTAGTGTGAGCGTAACTGAGTCTATAAGTGAGTGATTAAATGTATCTTACTGAATGCAGGGGTTGGTGAGTAAACTGTGTGAATGTCTGTATCCATCTGTCTGTTGGTGTGTAAGCGGCTGCATGGGTTTGTGAATAGCTACATGAGTGTCTATATGAGTTATTGATTGGTTGTCTGAGTATCTGTATGGGTGGCTGAGTGTTTGTGTGGGTGGGGTGTGTGTGACTGTGCATAGATGTGTGAGTGGGTGATTCACTGGGTGCATGGTTTCAAGAGTGCATCTGTGATGGACTGCATGGGTGGGTGAGCGTGTGTACGGGTGCGTTAGTGAGTGAATGTATATCTCACTGGTACATGTGCAAGTAACTACATATTTAAAAGGCAGTATATATGTGTGTTAGAGTATTTAAATGGCTATAAGTGAGAGTGTGTGATTGTGAGAGTGGCTGTATGGATGAGTGTGTGGTTCTATCAGTGATTGTATAAGAGCGTAAGAATGTTCTAGTATTTGTATGAGTAAGTGAGCAGGTGTGTAAATAACTATATAGGTGAGTAAATGGGTGTGTGATTATTTATTTGCATAACTGACTAGATGTGTGAGTACCTCTCTGGATGAGTGGTGGTGTGTGAGTGTCTAAATAGGTGTATGAGTGCATATGATAGTCCTGTACTGAGTGACCATAAGTATGAGTGACGGTACGGATGAGTGAGTGGATGTGTGTGTAGACCTAAGAATCAGCGAGTGGGTATGTAGTTATTGGTGTTGGAGTGTCAATGGTTTTGAGAATGGCTGTCTGTAATTTAGAGTGGGTGTATCAAAGGTTATATTAGGGTGTGAGAAGATGCATCAATTTATCACATGGATGATGTCATCAGTGATGTCATCAGTGATGTCATTTGAGATGTCATCAGTGATGTCATGAGTGATGTCACTGTGCATGTCATGAGTGATGTAATATGTGAAGTCATCAGCAGTGCAGTGAGTTATATTTAGCTGAACTAGCTATAACGGGGGAATTTCACAGGTTTTGTACGAGTGCAATGTCCAACTGACTATAACTTTCCCTAAAACCTATAATTTTTTCAGTGACTTTCTAAGGTTTTTTAAATGCTAATTTCTAACTATACCGTGCCTGAAACCTATGGTTTATTTTAGTGAATTTCAAAGGTTTTTTATATGCTAATTTCTACCTATAACGTGCCTGAAACCTATGGTTTTCAGTGAATTTCAAAGGTTTTTTAAATGCTAGTATCTAACTATGCCTACAGAGGTAGGACATATGAAGAAAGAAGAAAAAAAGCACAGAAAGAAGCAAAAGAAATGCCGAAAGAAACAAAAGAAGCCCACAAAGACGAAGAAAAGTGCAGGAAGAATGAAAACGTGCAGAAAGAACCGACAGAGGAGCAGAAAGAGGCCTTGTTGCAAAATCATCCTGTGCCCACAACTTTTTCAGACGGGTACAGGTGGTAACTGACTCCGACTAACCAGGCCTAGCGCCAGTGCTATGCTAAAAGACACTTAGAATACAGTGAAAACACCTACATACACTAGGGAACACTATGCATTGGGGTACCCCTGTGATTAGCATGACCTCCTCTGTAAGTCCCTAGTACATAATAGGGCAGGGGGATTAAAACTGCCTCTTAAAATGTGCCACGGGGTGCGTTTGCACAGTGGTGAAGGGAGGGGGGCCTGAGGTGACATGTGTGCATACACGCCCTGTGGCCGTTTTAAGTTGGGAGATTAAGTCCCCTTGAATCCTGAGGCCTAGTTGGCCCCAGGGGCCCTCAGGATTGAAGGGGACTTAATTCCCCAACTTAAAACGTGCCCCAGGGCGTGTTTGCACATGTCACCTCTGACCCCGCCCCCTCCCTTTACCACTGTGCAAAGGCGTCCTGTGGCACGTTTTAAGTTGGAGGATTAAGTCCCCTTGTATCCTGAGAGTCCCTGGGTCCAACTAGCGCACCACGTACCTCCAGTAAGCACCACAGAGCTGCGTTGCAGAGAGGTGGTCCAAGGCCATGCCCTATTTTACACCTCTCTGCAATGCAACCCTGTAGCACTTATTGGACGTACCTGGTGGGTTAGTTGGCCCCCAGGGACCCTCAGGATTAAAGGGGACTTAATTCTCCAACTTAAAACATGCCACAGGGTGTGTTTGCGCACTTGTGACATCAGGCCACGCCCCCTCCCTGCACCACTGCGCAAACGCACCCCCTGGTGCATTGTAAATTGAGGGATTAAGTCCCCTTGAGTCCTGAGGGTCCCTGGGGGCCAACTAGCCCACCACTTGCCTCCAGTAAGCGCCACAGAGCTACATTGCAGAGTGGTGTAAAAAGGTGCATGGCCTGGGCCACCTCTCTGCAACGCAGCGCAGTGGCACTTATTGAAGGTAAGTGGTGGGCTAGTTGGCCCCCAGGGACCCTCAGTATTGAAGAGGAATTAATTCCCCAACTTAAAACGCACCAGAGGATGTGTTTGCACACATGTCACCTCAGCCCCACCCCCCCCCCCCTTCACCAGTGAGCAAAAATGCACCCTGTGGCGTGTCTTGAGTTGGAGGATAAAGTCCCCTTGAATCCTGACGGTCCCTGGGATCCAACTAGCTCACCAGGTACCTTCAGTAAGCACCACAGAGCTGTGTTGCAGAGAGCTGTAAAAAGGGGCGTGGCCTCTGAACACCTCTTTGCAACGCAGCTCCCTGGCGCAAACTGGAGGTACCTGGTAGTCTAGTTGGCCCCCAGGGACCCTCAGTATTCAAGGGGAATTAATTCCCCAACTTTCAACTTGCCAGGGGGTGCATTTGCACAGTAGTGAAGGAAGGGGGCAGGGCCTGAGGTCACATGTGTGCAAACACGCCCTTTGGGGAATTAATTCCTCTTCAATCCTGAGGGTCCCTGGGGGCCAACTAGCCCACCATGTACCTCCAGTATGCACCAGGGAGCTGCGTTACAGAGAGGTGTTCAGAGGCCACGCCCCTTTTTACACCTCTCTGCAACGCAGCTCTGTGGCACTTACTGGAGGTACCTGGTGGGCTAGTTGGCCCCCAGGGACCCTCAGGATTGAAGAGGAATTAATTCCCCAACTTCAAACGCACCACAGGGCGTGTTTGCACACATATCACCTCAGGACCCGCTCCCTCCCTTCACCATGTGCAAACGTGCCCCGTGGTGTTTTTTAAGTTGGGGGATTAAGTCCCCTTGAATCTTGAGGGTGCCTGGGTTCCAACTAGCCCACCAGGTACTTCCAGTAAGCGCCACAGAGCTGCATTACAGAGAGGTGTAAAAAGGGGTGTGGCCCCTCAACACCTCTCTGCAACGCAGCTCCCTGGTGCATACTGGCGGATCCTGGTGGGCTAGTTGGCCCCCAGGGACCCCCAGTATTCAAGGGGAATTACTTCCTCATCTTACAACGCGCCAGGGGGCGTGTTTGCAGAGTGTTGCAGGGAGGGGGGGCCTCCGGCGCGATGTCGGTCTTTTTTTTTTTTAAACAATGGGGGGCTGTGTGGCCCCCCTTCTTTTTCTATTTTATGGGCCCTGGGGACCCCATCCCCAGGGCCTGACCCCCATTTTAAAAAAATAAATAAAAAAGTTGCCGGAAGGGGGCCACGTGGGCCCCCCTCCCATGGCCAATTCCGGCCCCGGGGACCCCATCCCCTGGGGTATGCCCAATTTTTTTTACTATGGAGGGGGGCTGCGTAGCCCCCCTCCTAAGGCCTCTATTGGCCCCTGGGACCCCATCCCCCGGGGCCGGCCTTTATTTATTTAGTATTTATTTATTTATTTTCTTTGGGAGGGGGGCCGCGTGGGGCCCCTCCCGGGCCACTTCTGCCCCGGGGACCCCATCCCCCGGGGGCCTGACCATTGGTTTTTTGTTTTCTGTTTTCGGAGGGGGGCCATGTGGCCCCCCTCCTCAGGCCTATTATGGCCCCAGGGACCCAATTCCCCGGGGCCGGCTTGCCTTTTAAAAAGAAAGTTTTTAGGGGAGGGGGCTGTGTGGCCCCCCCTCCCGGGCCACTTCTGGCCCCGGGGACCCCATTCCCCGGGCCGGCCCTATTCGTTGGGGACTGTGGGGGGGTCCCCAATCCCCCCATGGTCCCGCCGGCTCCCTGCGTCCTTTGGGAGCCTGCATTGCTTTTCCACAAGGGGAGCTGCTGACATGCAGCTTCCCTTATGGAAAAGCAATGACAGGGCGTGAGCCGCAAGGCTCCCGCCCTGTCATTGCAAACAGCAGTGTCCTGGGGGTGGGCACCCCGGGACACTGCAGGAGGTGGGGGGTGGCGATCCCGAGGGCCATCATTGGCTGCAGAAGGGGGCCCCCCTCCCACTTAATGCAAATGCAGGTGGTGGTCCCTGGGGCTCGGAGGTCCGTAACGGGCCCCCTATTTTGAATAATTAGTGCCCCAGGGAGGTGGCGGTCCCCGGGGAGTGTGGGGGGGCTCGAGCCCCCCAAACAGGTTAATTTTTTTTTTTTTAAAAGCCCTGGTCGTGGCGGTCCCCGGGGCTGCACGGGCCGTGTGCCCCCACTTACAATTAATGAAACCCCCAGGGGGTGGCGGTCCACCCCCCGTGGTGGTTGGGGGCCTCTTTAAAAATTTGCCCTGGGGGTAGCAGTCCAGGGTGGCTGTGTGCTCCCGTGCCATTTCATCTAGCCTCGGGGAGGTGGCGGTCCCCGGTGCAAGTGTGGGGGGGATTGGGGCCACCCCACACTTTTTTTTAAACTGCCCCAGGACCTGGTCCACCCGGGGGCTTCATGAACACGAAGCGCTTCGTTTTTTAAAAGCAATTCCGGATCCGCGCTGCTTTTTTTGGCCCTGGGGGTCCTTCTGGGACCCCCTGAGCAGGCCTAGGGGGTCAGGGTGTTTCTACCCTGCCCCCTTTTCCTGTTTTGCGCATTTGTTTTTCTGTTTTCTTGTGCCTCGGTTCTACTGAGGCACAAGATGGCTGCCAACATTTCCTGGTTTGAAGTGTTGACAGCCAATTAGCATGAAGCTCGTGATCGGAGGGTGCGCGGATACACCGCGGCCATAGATATCACTATCTTCATTTCTTAATTTCTCAAAAACTACCAAACGGATTTACACCATTTTTTAAAAGGTCGCTTTCTGAGCCAAGCAGTACCTTTTTGCCAAATTTGGTGTAATTCCGTTTAGCAGTTTTTGCTCTTGCTGTGTCTATAGTTTCCTATGGGAAATTGATTTTTTGACAATTATTTTTTGAATTTCTCAGGAACTACTGAACAGATTTACACCATTTAAAAAAGGTCTCTTTCTGAACGAAGTGCCACCTTTCTGCAAACTTTGGTGTAATTCCGTTCAGCAGTTCGGGCTGTAGCCTTTTCCAAAATTTCCTAGGGGAAATAACATGGAGAAAACGCGTTTTGGGACCCCCCTTTTTTCTCGGCCCCGCTTGACAAATTACCCCCACACTTTCAGGATAGGAGCTGACCACAGTGCCCCTCCAGTTTTGAAAATTTCACGAAGATTCGTCATCCGGTGCCAAAGTTATTGGAAAAAGAATGTTACAAATATCCTATGGATAATAGGTCCTAACTATAACGACAGTCAGTAGGTAATATATACATACATATATACATATATATATATATTCACTGAAAAAACCATAGGTTTCACACAAGTTATAGTTAGCGGACATTTTACTGATAAAAAACCATTGAAATTCCACGTTATAGTTAGTGCAGGCAACTATAACTCACGCGACCGCAATCCTCTGCTGATGCTAATACTGTATTTAGACACTTATTTGCCCATGTCTTCTTCCATTAAATTTTAGCTATACATATATTACAAATATTTTTTTTTCATAAAGACACATATGTCATCAGCAGAGGATTGCGGTCGCGTGAGTTATAGTTGCCTGCACTAACTATAACGTGGAATTTCAATGGTTTTTTATCAGTAAAATGTCCGCTAACTATAACTTGTGAGAAACCTATGGTTTTTTCAGTGAATTTGCAAGGTTTTTTAAATGCTAATTCCTAACTATAACGTGTGTGAAACCTATGGTTTTTTCAGTGAATTTGTACGTTTTTTTAAATGCTAAGTTACTTTACACCGTTCGTGGCGTGCGCGCCCACTTTACGCAGTTCGTTCCGTGCGCGCACGGTGCGCATCGCGCACAGTGCGCATCGCGCACCGTGCGCGTACAGTGAGCACGCGGTGCGCGCGCCCACTTTACGCAGTTAGTGCCGTGCACGCACGGTGGGCACGCGGTGCGCTATGCGCACCGCGTGCCCACGTTACGCTAAATGGGCCATGTACGCACGATGCGCTTCGCGCACCGTCCGCACACGGAGGCCGTATTAGGCACATCGTTGTTAATGGTTATCTACAGATTGTCTTTAAGAAACAAATATGCCATGCACAAAAGGTGCCCTTCAGGCACATTTTGCACACGGGGTGAGGAAAACGTGGATATTGTTTTTTTTTTTTGTTTTTTTTACCGTACGCGTAAGCGTAATTGGCGATTTTTCAAAAATAAAAAAATTTACATTTTTTGCCTTTTGGGTTCTTTGGGGACACCATAACAATGACTGGGTGGTTGGGAGCTGTCGATCAAGCCGCTTTTACTGTTTTCGGACTTTGTTTTTCCTCCACTCCCCTCAGAGTGCAAGAGAGAAAATGGCGGCCGACACTTCCTGGTTTCGACCGATTCGAATGTTTACTAAGATCTAACAGCCAATCAGAATCGCGCTCGCGCACGTCACCGTACGCGTACGGTAAGCTTACCGTAAGCGCACGGTCAGCGCACCGTAAGCTGGCTCAGATATATATATTGATTTAAATGCTATTTTCTCAGGAACTACTGAACAGATTTACACCAGACCTACAAAAGGCACTTCCTTGACCTGAGGACTACCTCTCTGCCAAATTTCAAGTAACTCTGTTCAGCCGTTCGGGCTGTAGCTGTGTCTAAATGTCCTATGGAAAAATGCATGGGAAAAACGCGTTTTGGGACCCCCCTTTTTTCTCAGGCCCCGCTTGACGAATCCGCCCGAGACTTTCAGGGTAGGAGCGGAGCGTAGCGCCCCACCTATTTTGAAAATTTCGCGAGGATTCGTCGACCGGCGCCAAAGTTATTCCAAATAGAATGTTGCGGATTTCCTATGGAAATGTGGTCCTAACTATAACTATCTACTGGCGACCGCCAGTAGATATATATATATATATATATATATATATATATATATATATATATATATATAATATACACACGCACATGCGCTCACTCAGGGAATAGAAATGATAATTCATACTATGTGCCAACACCTTCATGCAAATTCCTTCATTCAGAGCATGCATACCCCCAGCGAATTACATGTTCAACAACTGACCCCGAGTTTTACATTGCACCTATAAAAGGAAAAATACGGTTACACGCCGGATATTTACCAGGACATATTTTCGCTTAATAAAAGATCATGAAAAGGCAAATGCAAAAATAGACCCAGTAATGCTCATTGTTAAAGTGACTACTGCAAATTGCATGAGTAATTTACGTGGGATTCAGATGGCAATAAAGTCTTCTGTGCCTGATCAGTCGGATTGTCTCAAGAATGTCATGTTATGAGTTATTGGCCAAACCTTGGGAGACGATCATAATGTCAGCAGTTGTTCACTATATAAATCTAAAGAAAAAATAGTGCAAATGGAACTCACTCAGCTCAGAGAATTCACAAGCATGATCGTAAAATAATGTACCGTGGGGTTTATTTACAAGCCCCGTGCGCCGCTGGTGCGTCACTTTCAATATGAGAAAAAGCAACTCACTGGCGGCGCAATTGGCTTGTAAATAAGCCCCAAATATGTTTAAAAAATCAGAACTATTGCAAGAAGAGTATCCTAGGAACCATTTAAGTGAAACTATGATGGCAATAATGTGCTCTGTGCATAGTCAGCGCACGTCGCAAGAATTTCACGTTCCGAGTTATTGCCCCAACCTCGGGAGTTGATCATAATGTCAGCAACTGTTCACTATAAACATTTAGAGAGGGAACACATTGGCATTTGCATATGGGACCCAATCAGCTCAAGGAATTCACAAACATTATCATGAAATAATGTGCCATATGTTTTTAAAAATCCAGGACCCCCAATTGCCACAATTGCTCCCGTGATTGGTGTCTTAGGCCCAGTGAGCATCTCTTCTACGGTAAGCCACATTCTATATCCACCCCTGCAGAAGCATCATTGCAGTGGACACAAAGAGGCATGAATGGCCGCATTCCTCTCTGCAGTTCTACTGTTGCTAATTCCAGATATTAAAGGGCCGGCTTTGGAGCTGGTGGCGCCCTGTGCAACAATGTTTGTTGGTGCCCCCACCACAGTAGCGGTCCGTGGAGGGAGTGACGGTGGGGCAGTGAGGCGGGGGAGGGGCAGGGTGGGGAAATGTAAACACCGGAATATGGATGAACGGAGGTAAGTACACATTTAAATAAATAAAACAAATTCCTTTGCGCGCGCTGCATCGCAAAATGCAATGCAGCGCACGCAACGAAATTCGTTTTATTTATTTAAATATGTACTTACCTCCGTTCATCCATATTCCGGTGTTTACATTTCCCCACCCTGCCCCTCCACCGCCCCGCCTCACTGCCCCACCAAACTCCCTCCACGGACCGCTACTGCCCCCCATGACCATCTTTGCTGCAGATTCCTTAACCCTTCAACAGTGCCCCTCGTGTCTCCATAACCACTCACTCACTGAGATGCGTTTATTTAGGTTTGTAGCGCCGCTGTAGGGTGTCGGAGCACTTTAAATCACACACAGATTATACAGAGATAATCGATCACACATGTGTAATCAGTATAGGAATGTTGCATAACACAGAGGAATACAAGGTGCAGGAGTCACATGCCATTCATGCTGGTAAACAGTATAGTTTAATAGTGCTTGGTGTGGAGAAGCACAAACTCAGAATTTAAAACATAACACTATAGGTGGGGGTTACATTTAAGAATTGATTTTTTTTTCTTTTTTACAGAAATGAGCCTATTTTGCAAGGTTAGAATAATGTAAAGGCTGGGGAGAAAAGCATAACCTTATAATAATAATAATATACCTTGCAGTTTGCATGTAGTTCTTTGATGTCAGTTATTAGCTCACTGTTCTATATTAGGATTTCAACTGATACACTGCAAGGAACAACAGGATCGAACTGACAAAAGCACTGGCCTCTTTAGATTATATGCACTTTGTGATCTGCCTGGTACACGTATTTTGCATCAGGCATATTAACCCTCTGCTCTACTTTTGGTTGTGTCACAACTTCCACTAACCAAAACTCGGATCTCACTCCAGGAAGAACGTTAATCACCGGAGTTATGTAGACATTTTTATTGGATGAAAACTGCTGGACACACGGAACGAGGCGGCAGGTGCTTTTAAAAGTATAACATAATTGTAAACACGGCGCCCCTAGAGGTCAGCACCCGGTGCAATGGCACCGGTCACACCGCCCTAGAGCGGCCCATTTTAATAGCTGTTAGAAATGGGATTTCTGGTTGGCTAGGGCTTGCGCCAAAGCCAGGCAGAAACCACCACTCTAGTCAGGGCAAGGAAGTTACACGCCAAAGATAACCCCTGCTCACCCCCTTGGTAGCTTGGCACGAGCAGACAGGCTTATCCCTGAGGCGATGTGTAAAGCGTTTGCGCGCGCACCCAGCAACAACACCCAAGGCCCACCACAAAGGAAACTCCACACAAGGTATTCTATAAAAATAGCCTTTGTATTATACACAACACATCAGATAAAAACACACACTTTACAATGTGCCAACAGGCACGGGCAGAATTTACAAGGGATTATATATACAGGGGACAGGGCCACATGGACCACTGTCAGGAATTAGCACTTTGTAGAAATAGCACTTAGAACATAGGAATAAAACTTTAGAACATAGCACATACAATCACTGTAGCACTAAAAATAGGACATATAGCACACAACCAGTAACTACTGGTAACCAGAAAGTACCACCTACGCAACCCTAACCACCTTAGGACAATACTGCGCAGGGAATCAGGACCTCACTAGCATCACCTGTACTAGGAGAGAAACAACCACCTAAGTATCACTCTACCTGTAGGGGTCTAAGCACATAAACACATGATGCATAAAATACATTCAGAGGTGTAAACACAAAGCACATGACGCACAAACACATTCAGAGGTGCAGGAAAGGAAACAATAACGCCAAACTCGCATTAGCCACCACTGTGGCAGTCCCTGGGCCAACTGGCCTGGTAGGGGCTAGGACGCCCGGTGTTCCGCAAGGTCAGGGCGCACAAAGCACAACCTACACGTAGCAGTTGCCCACTAAGTGCTGGGCAACTGGAGAGATGCTGTGGCACCACTGTGCCTTGTTAAACACAAATCTGCAGCACTTACGTGGAGCCTCTCCTGGGCTCTAAAATGAATAATATGCCTTTCGTGGGAGCCTTCTAGGCTCTAGAACAAATATGGCCCCGTGGGAGTCCCTCTGGACTCTAGACAAATTATGCCCCCGATGGAGCGCACGAGCGCTCGAAAACAAATCTGCCCCCAACGATGGAGTCCTGGTCGGGGGACTCTAAGCCAGTGAATTGCCCCGTCGTGGGAGCCTCGTGGGCTCAAGCAATGTGCCTTCGTGGAGCCTTCAGGCTCTGAAACCAAGAGTGGGGGCCCACGTTGGAGCGGCCCGCTGCCTTCCGGGGCCGCTCTGCTTAGCAAGACAACTGCCCCTCTCTGGTGGAGCGCTACTAGCTCGGGGCAGACGAGTGCTCTCTTCAGTGTTCCCCCCCCCCCCTGTCGGAGCAGCCCGCAACTGCGGCGCCGTGGTGGGGGACAGGGAGCGGAGGCAACTCTCACATGGAGTCCCGCTTACCTGGGACTCCCGCGGCGTCTTCCTCGCTGCCGGTCTCCTCAGTTTGCAGGGCTCTCGGACCACACGGAGCCCTGCGCGCGTAGCACTTTTTCCTCTCCTCCTCGTCCGGGCCACAGGCAGGCGGGGTAGGCTCCCGCCTGTCTACTTCCGGTAGTCCCGCCCCCGGCCTGCCTGACTTCCTTCGAGCCCGGCCGCGGCGGTGATTTCCCAAATCTCGGCGATAAGAGGGGTAGGCTCCCTCGTAACCAGGGATATTTGGCGGGGTGGGCACCCGCCGTGAAAACAACACAAATAAGCGGGGTGGGCACCCGCAAGCACACCACAATGCGGGGTGGGCACCCGCCAATTAAATAATTAAATCAGCGGGGTGGGCACCCGCAAGCGCGGCAAAATAGCAGGGAATCCCTACGTCGGGGTTCCCTCGCTAGTAATGGCAGCTCCGCGCTGCTGGCCACACATAAAGCGCTCCTAGCGCTATAAGTAAAGGGAAAGCGCTTCCAGGCGCTTAGGGGTGCCAGTAACCACACAAGTCCAGCAAAGTTCTTCCCTGCATGCAGCAGGGCAGGGGTGGGGGGCAAGGCTGGACCCAGAGCCAGCTCACTGGGCCTCCAGGCAGGGAGGTAGTCCAGGTGGCGGTCCTCTGGTCCAGCAGCAGCGGCAGCAGCCCCCCTCAGGCAGGATCCTGGCAAAGAACAGTTTCTGTGGGGACACAGCCCCATTTTTATACAGCAAACCCCTTTGTTCTGGGTTCAGGGTGAGGGGGAAAACCAGTCGCAGCTGGTTGGGGAGCACCCTTGATGTGCTCAGCCCCTCACTCTATTCATTGGCAGGGCTAGGGTCGTCAGTCGCACCGCAGGGGGCGGGGCCAGCATTGTGTGTGGAAAACCCTGTCCTATTCAGGACCCAGGTGTACTCCTCCCACCCATCTAGCTGCTGATCTCCCCATTCACCACTGGGTGACTCATCCTGACTCTGGGGAATCCCTAGCCCGTCGAATGACATGACCAGCCAATCACGCGACAGACACACTGCACACAGAAGTGCCCACTTCTAGAAGTGGCACTTCCACACTAGGTACATACACTCCGCACACATCATCGCGCAGCATTCACTCCCACGAGTCCGCACATACCAAACTCGGGCCTGCACACCCCACGCATCAGGAACTACTAGGGACACATACATTCCCCATGCATTCCTATGGGAGGGCAGGCCTATCTCACCACATGCACTCAGAGCACGCACGCACTTTACCCTGGGACACAGGGAAAGTGCGCAGAAACCAAAAAATCACCACACCAAGTCACCAGTAAAAAGCAAAAAAAGTTCAGGGGTGAACCTGCCAGAAGGGCCAAGTCCAACACAACCCCCTTCCAGCCAAAACGCAGGGCAGCCCAATCACCACCGTGATGGACTTCCCTGCTTGGGGCGATAGAACACGGACGCGGGCCCGCAACTGCAGGGACACCCTCCGGTTCTACGCCACGGTGAACCCATGGAATTCTTTCTAACACCACTGTCTGGACCAACTGGGCTACCCCACTGGTACTCCCAAGCTGTCCGCGGCCAAGACCAGGCCCTGGGCCACCCAGGTGCCACTGGTCTTTGCCTAACCACAGAGTGGGGGGTAGTAACCCCTGGCACATAGCGGCCATTCTCCACTCTTCCTCTCTGAAAGACAGGACTAGACTGCCACTGGTTCTCCAGCCTAGGGTCTACACCCTCAGGCGGACCAGGAGTCTCAGGGAAGGCTCTCCTCCCCCTACCTCTTCTCCTAGGGTTCCTCCTCCTCTGGCGAGGAGTACACCTAGAACGCCATTCCAACCCTGGGTTTAACCCCTCAGGTTGTACCGGGGCCAGAGGTGGGCTCTCCCACCCTCTGCACCCCCTTCCAGAGCCCTGCTCCCTACCAACTGGGGCGGTACCTCTGGAAGAAGAACCGGTCGGGACGCTGATTACAGACGTCCCACCCTTCAGGTCAGACTGATCCCGAACCTGGCCTTCCAACCTCCGGCCTAGAACCTTTGGTGGAATAATCGCCTGGCACTCCAGGACTTTGGGGGACTTACACTCCCTCCCCCTGAGGCTATCAAATGACACATATGTCGAGCGACTGTCTGACTGGCGCTGATCTCCCGTCCCCTGTCCACCTGACAGTGCGCGGAGATCCCCCAGAACAGAAGTGGTGTCACCCTGGTCACTACACGAGATCCTAGCCCAACTGGGAAGTCCCTGACCCACCGGCTCTTCCACTGGGGAACTCATCCCCCAATCACTCACGCTGGACTCCTGTACCCTCCCTACCGGAGTGGTACTGCCAGACTCTAGAACCACAGGAGCCCTGGTTACAGGTGCTCCAGGTCCTCCACTCACTAAGAGATCTTCCTCAAGTGGACTAACAGGACAGCCTAGGTCCCCAACTTGGTGTTCCCTCATGAAACCATCCAAGTCCTGAGGCAGGGTTTCGGGCGTCTGGGGACCCTCGGTCACCCCCTCACTCCTGCTCCACTGAGCCAGGCAGTGAGCCCCTACATCCTCCTCGCTATCCTGGGACCTAGCTGGGCTACACTGAGCCTCCTCCACCACGCTGGGCTGGAGGATCTCTGACCCACTATTGTTGGAATCACTCACTAATGACACTAGAGAACCTCTGGCCCTTTCCCAGCGGTCTGCTTCCTCTGCAAGTTCAAATGGACAAAAAGAGTTATACCTCAACAGGTGTTGGCGCAACCCTGGAGAACAACTACTGAGCATCTGCTCTTTGATAATCAGACTATACAGTCCTTTAAAATCCTGTTTCGTGTTTACCCTTACCCAATCATACAGTGCATCATCACATTCCCCCAAAAACTCCTCCCAAGAATGGTGGGACAGCTTCCTACTGGCCCTGAACGTCAACCTATATTCCTCCTCCTGGGAAACAGGTACCGTACTCGGGGAACTGGGAATGGGACTCTCTGTACTGCACTCTATAACGCTGCCACCACTGGACTCCACCCTCACTGGGGAATCCAGAAAACTACCACTATGCTCAGGGGACAGGGAAAGGGATGAGGCGCTATCTCCTACACTGGACCCAGCAAGGGACTCCCTACCCACGGGGTCCTCACTCTCTACTGGCGTCCAGGTACTGTCATCTTCTGAATCTTCAGGGCTCCCCACAGACCCACCACCCTCCAGGTGCGAGGCCCGGGCCCTGTCTTCCTCACTGCGCTCACGTTTCCATTCATCTGCTTGCCATCCAATCATGTAGTTCCTCAATTCGTACACAGTGTCTGACTCTCTCACCCCTATGTTTCTCTCTCTACAGAACCTTTCCAACTCCTGCATACTGTAATAAACTAGATCACTTAGATCAAAAGCAGGCTCCATTCTGGCAGACGTTCTAGAGAAAAGATCACACCGGGAACCTAGGGGTCTGAGTTTAACAGGAGTACACAATTCACAAAAAAGGATTCAGCAAGCTCTCTATCCCAGAGAACTCACCCTCACTTGCCTAGTGCCACACACCATTCATCCACACACAACCCTCCCCTCGGACTGGTAAGGTAGTTTCTACCACCCCTGATTCCTCAACCTGACCACCACGTGACACAGGTACCAACTCTGGGCGCAGGGCGGGGGACAAATGTACAGGACACTATTACGCTGCCACCACTGGATCCCACCCTCTGGTGAATCCAGAAACACAATGCACTAAGGGGGATGATCTACCCTCCCGAGCTAGGGACACCTAACTCACAGTGCACAAAAACACATTTCCAAAGAAATGACAATTAAAAACAATAATCCCTATACCATGTGATTTATCTAAATGCAGAGTTTTGTAGTGCGGCCAGTTGCCGCTGCGGTACAGCGCAAACGCAAGTCCAAATCCCACCGCTGATCACCAATGTTAGAAATGGGATTTCTGGTTGGCTAGGGCTTGCGCCAAAGCCAGGCAGAAACCACCACTCTAGTCAGGGCAAGGAAGTTACACGCCAAAGATAACCCCTGCTCACCCCCTTGGTAGCTTGGCACGAGCAGACAGGCTTATCCCTGAGGCGATGTGTAAAGCGTTTGCGCGCGCACCCAGCAACAACACCCAAGGCCCACCACAAAGGAAACTCCACACAAGGTATTCTATAAAAATAGCCTTTGTATTATACACAACACATCAGATAAAAACACACACTTTACAATGTGCCAACAGGCACGGGCAGAATTTACAAGGGATTATATATACAGGGGACAGGGCCACATGGACCACTGTCAGGAATTAGCACTTTGTAGAAATAGCACTTAGAACATAGGAATAAAACTTTAGAACATAGCACATACAATCACTGTAGCACTAAAAATAGGACATATAGCACACAACCAGTAACTACTGGTAACCAGAAAGTACCACCTACGCAACCCTAACCACCTTAGGACAATACTGCGCAGGGAATCAGGACCTCACTAGCATCACCTGTACTAGGAGAGAAACAACCACCTAAGTATCACTCTACCTGTAGGGGTCTAAGCACATAAACACATGATGCATAAAATACATTCAGAGGTGTAAACACAAAGCACATGACGCATAAACACATTCAGAGGTGCAGGAAAGGAAACAATAACGCCAAACTCGCATTAGCCACCACTGTGGCAGTCCCTGGGCCAACTGGCCTGGTAGGGGCTAGGACGCCCGGTGTTCCGCAAGGTCAGGGCGCACAAAGCACAACCTACACGTAGCAGTTGCCCACTAAGTGCTGGGCAACTGGAGAGATGCTGTGGCACCACTGTGCCTTGTTAAACACAAATCTGCAGCACTTACGTGGAGCCTCTCCTGGGCTCTAAAATGAATAATGTGCCTTTCGTGGGAGCCTTCTAGGCTCTAGAACAAATATGGCCCCGTGGGAGTCCCTCTGGACTCTAGACAAATTATGCCCCCGATGGAGCGCACGAGCGCTCAAAAACAAATCTGCCCCCAACGATGGAGTCCTGGTCGGGGGACTCTAAGCCAGTGAATTGCCCCGTCGTGGGAGCCTCGTGGGCTGAAGCAATGTGCCTTCGTGGAGCCTTCAGGCTCTGAAACCAAGAGTGGGGGCCCACGTTGGAGCGGCCCGCTGCCTTCCGGGGCCGCTCTGCTTAGCAAGACAACTGCCCCTCTCTGGTGGAGCGCTACTAGCTCGGGGCGGACGAGTGCTCTCTTCAGTGTTCCCCCCCCCCTGTCGGAGCAGCCCGCAACTGCGGCGCCGTGGTGGGGGACAGGGAGCGGAGGCAACTCTCACACGGAGTCCCGCTTACCTGGGACTCCTCGCTGCCGGTCTCCTCAGTATGCTGGGCTCTCGGACCACACGGAGCCCTGCGCTCGTAGCACTTTTTCCTCTCCTCCTCGTCTGGGCCACAGGCAGGCGGGGTAGGCTCCCGCCTGTCTACTTCCGGTAGTCCCGCCCCCGGCCTGCCTGACTTCCTTCGAGCCCGGCCGCGGCGGTGATTTCCCAAATCTCGGCGATAAGAGGGGTAGGCTCCCTCGTAACCAGGGATATTTGGCGGGGTGGGCACCCGCCGTGAAAACAACACAAATAAGCGGGGTGGGCACCCGCAAGCACACCACAATGTGGGGTGGGCACCCGCCAATTAAATAATTAAATCAGCGGGGTGGGCACCCGCAAGCGCGGCAAAATAGCAGGGAATCCCTACGTCGGGGTTCCCTCGCTAGTAATGGCAGCTCCGCGCTGCTGGCCACACATAAAGCGCTCCTAGCGCTATAAGTAAAGGGAAAGCGCTTCCAGGCGCTTAGGGGTGCCAGTAACCACACAAGTCCAGCAAAGTTCTTCCCTGCATGCAGCAGGGCATGGGTGGGGGGCAAGGCTGGACCCAGAGCCAGCTCACTGGGCCTCCAGGCAGGGAGGTAGTCCAGGTGGCGGTCCTCTGGTCCAGCAGCAGCGGCAGCAGCCCCCCTCAGGCAGGATCCTGGCAAAGAACAGTTCCTGTGGGGACACAGCCCCATTTTTATACAGCAAACCCCTTTGTTCTGGGTTCAGGGTGAGGGGGAAAACCAGTCGCAGCTGGTTGGGGAGCACCCTTGATGTGCTCAGCCCCTCACTCTATTCATTGGCAGGGCTAGGGTCGTCAGTCGCACCGCAGGGGGCGGGGCCAGCATTGTGTGTGGAAAACCCTGTCCTATTCAGGACCCAGGTGTACTCCTCCCACCCATCTAGCTGCTGATCTCCCCATTCACCACTGGGTGACTCATCCTGACTCTGGGGAATCCCTAGCCCGTCACATGACATGACCAGCCAATCACGCGACAGACACACTGCACACAGAAGTGCCCACTTCTAGAAGTGGCACTTCCACACTAGGTACATGCACGCCGCACACATCATCGCGCAGCATTCACTCCCACGAGTCCGCACATACCAAACTCGGGCCTGCACACCCCACGCATCAGGAACTACTAGGGACACATACATTCCCCATGCATTCCTATGGGAGGGCAGGCCTATCTCACCACATGCACTCAGTGCATTCACGCACTTTACCCTGGGACACAGGGAAAGTGCGCAGAAACCAAAAAATCACCACACCAAGTCACCAGTAAAAAGCAAAAAAAGTTCAGGGGTGAACCTGCCAGAAGGGCCAAGTCCAACAATAGCCCATTCATTAGTTGCAGGTCCAGCCCCTGCAAACATGCTGGATTTGCTGCCTCGATTGTCCTAACACCTAGCCGGTCGAAACAAGCACGTAGAAGCTTTCTTCTTGGAAAGCGCAGAAGTGGGCACGTGCAAAATATATCTGATTGTGTTTCCTCGCAGCGACTGCACCCTCTGCAGCATGGAGATAAAGAAAAGATTTCAAGGCGTCGAGTGAATTACGAAGTACCATGAAGAACCTAAATCCAATATAGCTGGCTCGAAAAGTTGTTTCATATTTATCAGAAGAACTGTTTGAAGGGGCGGCAAGGAACGTGAAGTTAATTGTAGTTGTGATCTGGACAATTGGCGACCGTCTTATTTTTTTGTGTGCAAGAGTGCAAGCTAGCCGCCAGCTTTACTTGATCTTTGAAATGATTATATTCTGTTTGATCGTCCTGGATTTGCCTGAGCTGAAGCGCACTTCAAATTTCATTCACTTCTGAAATCTAATTTCTCTTGTGGATGTTCAAATAAGCTTGCTGCTCTTTCCAGATCATTTGTTTTCAAGATTCGAGATTGGCGCTCTTCAATCGAAAGGAGTACTTGATGAGATGTGTATCTGCTAAAGTTGATTGACATTACCGAATTCCAACCTGTGCTGGCACCGGTAGACTCTTGGGCAGGCCACACACAGAGTGACCTGATAGCACCCAAGTAGATTGTTCCAGGTCATCGTGGAGCTTTGGGCACCAGGTTTCAGAGCCATGAAGAATGGCGGGTGATAATTTTGCTCTAAATACCTCTAGTACACTACTATCGCCTGAACTGTTCAAACCGTTCTGTAGTTGATTTTGCAAATAATTAGCACACAAACCATCCATCCCTTTCAGTTAATTTGTAAACACTAAATGCAATGTATTAATACTCCTAGGTATAAGTGTGAGTCTGTAGTGGATATCTTTTGGTCCCCTATCTGCCAGACATACTTAGGAGCATATTTACTAGGGCATTGTGCCACAGGAACGTCACTTTTAACGACGTTCCTGTGGCTCAATGCCCTGCTCCATATTTACAAAATGGTGTTAAGCCACTTTTTATGCATTACATCTGCTTTGTAAATATGGTACCCTTCAACACAGGTATCTGTGTGAAAGGGCGTGCAATGCATATTGCTGTGGGCCTTCCACCGCAACACCCATTGCTTTTTGACGCTGTCCCAGATTTATAAGGAGGTGTAAATCAGAGGCAGCAACAAAAAATAACGCCATGCAAGAGCAGGCGTTACAATGGCGTGAGGAGAATTACTTTCATTTCTCCTTGTGTTTGTTTTTTCTCTGTGTGCTGCATTCTGCAGCACACATACAAGGAGCAAAATGCCATTAATGAGTGTTAAGGCATCCCTTCCTGTACATAAACAATCATTAAATAATTACAGTTAGCTCCTTCTATGTGCGTTACATTCTGCAGCACATATAGAAGTAACAAATCACCATTATTGATTGTTCATGTGCAGGAAGGGACACCTTTTTGCACGTAAACAATCATTCCCTGCAACTCTGGCTCCCTTACACTATGGTGCAAGGGTGCCTGCATTGGCGCTAGGCAGCTAGTTTTAGCGCCAGCACTAGTGAAAACATAGGGATGCACCTTCTTGTTATAAATATCACGCATCCCTGCGTTTTGGAAATGTCGCAGTGCGGCACTGCCAAATATGGCACAGCTCGGCGCTCTGAAATTTCCTTGTACATATACCCCTTGGTATTATAATTGCAAATTTAATTATCTTTGTTTTGGCCAGATTAAGCTTCAACGTATTCATTTTGCTGTAGTGTTGTAGACCGGTTAATGCACTTTGCAGACCGATTGCCGTCTGATCCAGTAGTGTCATGTCATCTGCAAATTTTAGAATGGTAATAGGTTGTGCCCTCAGTTTTGGGGGAAAGGTTTTTAGGTTAACCAATGATGGCAGCAGGTCAGCAATGTATAAATTAAAAAGCACCAGTGCCAGGACTGAGCCCTGTTTCAGTCCCTGGTTAGTTGGAATTGTTTTGGAAATCATTGATCAATTACCTAATTTTACTCTGAGCAATATATCAGTATTTAATAGCCATATGGCGGTGAAAAGTTGTTCTGGTTTATTCCAATCCTTTATCTTTCCTCGCAGCGTGCCCCAATTTACTTTGTCAAAGATTACACTGTAGTCTAAGAAGCACACATACCGTGCTGATTTGTGGGCAAGTGCCTTGTAGGCTAAAGAATATTAAAATTGTTTATAGAAATATCATGGTTCCTTGAATTAGAGATTGTGTCCAATAGCTAGGTTCAAACACAACCTACTCTGTCTAATTTCCTTAGGTGCTCATTTTCCTTCCCATACAACTCTACCTTCGTCACAACTCCAAATTTGCCCCGAATCAGGCTTATGATATGGTATGATATGGACATCAGGGTTTCCATCCACAATTTGCGGCGCCATCCATGCCCTGATATAATTTGTTGTGGAAACATTCTTAGTTTGCCTACTTTGAAACAGAAAAAAAGCTGAAATATAGTTCAGAAATGGTATCCATTTGAAAAGAATTCACAAATTGTAATGTTGAGTAGTGATATCCATACAGACATGTAAAACGTCTCCCTAAAACAAAATTGGAAAAACAATTCAAAATTTCACATTTTATGAAATTGCTAAATAAAACATATAATGCAATTCACCTGTAGAAAAATAATTTTGCACAACGCTTTACTGACCATGCATCCTTATTTGCACTATGTCAATGAACAGAGCAGTGGTTTTCTAAAATGCTGTACAGCAACAAAGCAAGCAGGCTCTCATATTGCCTGTTTCATAGTAAAATCTGCGGTCAACATCAACTAGCCCAAGCCTCACATTCTCATATTTGTATTTTATATCTGGAATTATATATTATCTAAATTTCACCTTGTCAATTCAAATCATGCTGTTAATATATAGAAAATGAATGAAATGTAGGCAAAAGAGCAGGCACTTGATATTTGGGTCAATAACTATTAACTCACAACGGGCTTTTATGAAAGTGAACATGTGCTCAGTGGTGCCTCAAAGGGATGTCTGGAGAAGTGAGTTGTGAATCCATACAGCTGTATGGATTCACAACTCACTTCTCCAGACATCCCTTTGAGGCACCACGGGGCACATGTTCACTTTCATAAAAGCCCGTTGTGAGTTAATCTCTGATGGTATTCCACTGGTTCTCAATGGCCCAATGCTTTGATAATTCCAACCTTCCACAATCAGAATTCATAATGACTATCCATGCATTGGTCCTCTCCTATCTGAATGCTGATAATGTCCTTCTCTACTGAGGTCTCCTACTCCACAGGGCCCCAGTGAAGAGATTCTCCTAAATCACTGCTGGACTGGTAGATGTGACTCCCTCAATCTCACCGTGAAGGGCCTTCATTGACTAGCCATCCGCCCTATTAAAATATACTGCATCACCTAAAAATCAGCATTAAATGTCCACTACATCAAAGAGCATTGGAACATAAAGAGCCAAGCCATTTCAGCATCATCATCAAAAATGCAAAAAAAACCTAAGGACTGGAATCGAGCCTTCTCACTTTATACACATTAAACATGTGGGTTAGCAATCATCCATGCATCAGACTTAGAGCCACATTTAAAACTAAGCGGATGGGTTACTCTGTCACAACAGTGACGGATATCCCATCCACCGAAATATGAATCCTATTACATCCTATGGGATTTAAATTTCGGTGGACAGGACATCCGTCATTGTTGTGACTGAGTAACCAGTCAGCTGAGTTCTAAATCAAGCCCTTGCACTCTCAATCTTCAAGCTGAATATAGAGTTAAAGACTACTCTTCAGGGAGCACCTCATTGGACATCAGTATTGATTGGCATCTTCTTGCCCAGTGACAACGATCTCCACTTCTCCATTCACCGTTTATTTCACACCAATTCAAATGATAACTTTCCTCATTAGTTGCAGAGTTCATACATCCTCCTACTTCAATTTACAGTGTTTCATAAGGTTATACATACATGCACACATATATTAAAACAGTGATTGGGTATGTTCTGTGCTTAAATGTCCTTGTAAATGGTTGTGGATAAATGGATACTTGCAAAACAGCCTAATCACTGGCTATGAAGTCTTCTTATAGTCTATGCTTATTATGAGAAAGTGCCGATTTTAGCATGGCTCCACACATTCTTTTGCTTGATGCTTCTGTTTTTTTTTTTACTCTGCTCAGAGGAGCACTGCAGTTTAGTCCCTAGTGTATGGGCTCAGACCTCTAAAACATGGTAAAATAAGTTAAACCCTAATTAGCATGTCTATACTTAGTACAATATACTCGGCTGATTGTCATTTCCATTTTAAATACTATTTTAATTATTTAACACACACTTTGAGATGTATCTTTTATCACTTATTAAGAACTGACAAGTCTTCCAAAACCGAATGTATCCCTATAATTTCAGATATGGCAATGCAGCAATGTTGTACAATTTAAACGGTTTTAGGGAAATGTACTACAGTACTGACTGCATATCATTATAAATACTGAATTGCATAATTTTTATTGTAAAACGTTCCCAAACAGCTTGTTTACATCTCTATCCAATGAAGGCTTGATTCACTGCGTAGTGAATAGAAAACTGTTAGAAATGGGATTTCTGGTTGGCTAGGGCATGCGCCTAAGCCAGGTAGAAACCACCACTCTAGGCAGGGCAAGGAAGTTACATACTGAAGATAACCCCTGCTCACCCCCTTGTTAGCTTGGCACGATCAGTCAGGCTTATGCCAGACGCAATGTTTAAAGAGTTTGCGCAACACACTCACACTGCAGTGACACACTAGGCACACCACAAAGTAAACTCCACACAAGGTTATATAAAAAATAGCCTTTGTATTATTCATAAAACCATTAGACCATAATCACAAATGTACACTGTGCCACCTGGCACTAGGTAATACTTTCTCACGCTTTCCAGCAGGCTCAGGCAGCACGCGTGGCTCTCCTCGTGAGCATAGGAACCCCGCCCACAACCAGGTTGCACCTCTGCCTGGCTTCCTCTGCCCGGGTAAGCCCTAGGTCAGGCTTTCCTCGCCTGACTTCCTGTTTCCTGACGCCTGCTCAGGAAAGGGAAATCAAGAGTGCTGGGGAATAAACATAGAGGCAGCTCTCCCCACGCTGCGGAACTGATGCAGTGGCAGCTCTAAACACGCTGTGGAATGAATCCCACACAAAGGCTTGGGGGAACATGCGAGGCTCTCCTCGTCCTCGCAAGAGCCCCACCCACAACCAGGCTGCCACTGCCTGGCTTCCTGTGTACCGTGGGGCTGCTCTCACCGTGTTCTTTGTGAGAGACCCACTCCTCAGTCTCAGACGGCCGAAAGTGAAGCTCCCACCACGCGCTTCTGGTGTGCCAGTGCAGCCCTCTAGAGCAAGGGCCCTCAGTCCTCTGAAGGCAGGGGAAAAAATCCAGCACCCACCACATGTTGATTCCACAGGCACAATGGCAGAGCTGGGCCCAGGCAGGCCAGCTCACAGGGCCCTCTAGCAGAGGGGAAGTCCCTCATGGCAGTTCCTCCTGGCACCCAACAGTCCAAGTTAGCACACTGACATGGGGTCACAGCCACAATATTTATATCAGCCAGGTCTTTGTTTGCCCTGGCACAGGGCTTGGGGATCCAGACAAAACCAGTTCTGGGGGCAGTCAACATTTTATTTACAGTGCACAACAGTCCCCTTTGACATTACAGGTTCTGGGCCCAGACACACTACAGGGGGACGGAGCCAGCATTGTCCCAGGCAGGCACAGACCTATTCAGGGTCAGGGGCTACTCCTCCCACGACTCCAAATGCAGATCTGCCTATTCAGCCTAGCGCTGACTCACCCAGCCCCTCTGGAGCCACTGCACCCCACCAGCCCCCTGTCACTCCAGATCCAGACATGCAATACACATCAGCCAGGCACAAAGACACATAGCATACAGAAGTGCCCACTTCTAAAAGTGGCATTTCTAAAATAGTGATAATAAATCTGCACACACCATTACGCAGTATTTATTACCACTATTCCAAACATACCAAACTTGATCCTGCTAGTCCTCTCAGATCAGGAATTACCACTGAAACACTTATCAGGGAACCCCCAATGCATTCCTATGAGAGGGCAGCCTCACAGTAGTGAGAAACCAAAATGGCTGTTTGTCACCACTAGGACATGCCACACAGTTAAAGCACATGGCCTACCTTTTACCTACATTGCACTCTGCCCATAGGGCTAGCTAGGGCCTACCTTAGGGGTGACTGATATGTAGTAAAAGGGGAGTCACAGACGTGACTCTCACTTTATGTGCCATGTCACAGCGGCAGTAAACTGCGTGCGCAGGTCCTGCAATGGCAGAGGTCTGAGACAGGTTTGAAAGGCTACTTTGGTGGGTGGCGCAATCAGTGCTTCAAGTCCACCAGTAGCATTTAATTTACTAGCCCCAGGTATATGAGATACCACATTACTGTGGACTGATAGGTAAATTAAATTAGCCAAACAGGTGTAGACCAATCTTACCACGTTTTACCATAGAGAGCACATGCACTTTACACTGAACAGCAGTGGTAAAGTGCCCGGAGTCCTAAAACCACCAACACCATGTCAGAAAAAAGACTAGGAGGAAGGCAAATAGTTCAGTGATGTCCCTGCAAAAAGGGCCAAGTCCAACAAAAACAATTTTTGTCTCAGGACTGCCCTCCAACTTTAAAATAGATCAGTTGAGTGGGTATGGTCAAGATACAGGCTAGGGAGGACATGGCTGTCGATCCTCCATTAAACAGCAGTAGCAAACTTCAGTAAGGGTGGCTCAGCAGCCAACTTTAGTAATGGCGGCTCAGCTGCCCTGACATCAGCAGGGGAGACCCACAGAAAAGCAGGAGAGGTTAAGGCTGTTGGCCAGACTGGACCTCAATCTTGCCGAAAGGTGTTAGCAGTATTAGACAAGATGGTGGCTACCTCCTAGTCTGGAGTGGGGAGACACCCTTGCACTCAACAGCAGCAACCCCGAGGCCTCTAGGAAAGGAGCAGGCCTTGCACTGTGGGCTGTGGGAGAAGCATTGTGATTTAAAGGTGAGCCTGTCCTCAAGTCTAGGGACCCATTGACAGTGATTGACAACTGAAGCCAGAGGGCAGTGTCATTTCATGAGATGGCAGCTGCCACCTAGAAACGAGTGGTGAAACTCTCCAGCTGTTGGCAGCAATGACCCCAGGGCTGCCTAGGAAGCCCGCAGGCCCTGGCCTGTGGGCAGTGGAGGCAGCACTATAATCAAAGAAGAATGCATCTGGCAATGGTGAAGTAAAGCCAGGCTGCTATGTCAGATTTAAGGCTCTGGCTTGCTGAGTAGATATGAGAGAAAGGCATAGGCAAATCTGCTCTTCAGTAGCCCCTGAGCCATAAACATTCGGAGAGTCCTTGGAAGTGCCCGACTGCAACCTTGTAAAGGGTGTCCCCCAAGTACTATGCACCAGGAAGGATCTGGTGCTCCCTCCGCAGGCAAGGGCCTACCTATGCCACCAGGCTCTAGCTGCAGTGATGGTCTAGACACTGGTACCCTGGCTGGAAAGCTCCTGATGACACCTGTTGGACTATAGGGCTGGCTCCTCACATTGAGCAGTTCTTGACTCAAATAGTTCAGAGGCAGGAGTACGAGTACCTACGCATTGAGTTGGGGACAAGGCTGTGGATGCCACAAGAGCATCTACTTTGAGTCCAGCTCTCCAGGCCAACATTCATCATAGGTAACTGGAGAGATCAATAGGAGCCCTGCTTCCAGCCTAACCCTAACAGCTTGAGGTTGAATAGCAAAAGGGTGCATCGCATCAGGGCACCCACACCCAAGAGGATACTTGTGCAGCAGAATAGACAGAATACACATGATTGCCAGTAGGACTGTGTGAGATCATTTAGGTAGCGCCCATCTATATCAGAGACATTAAACAACTGCATAAGTTGAACTATCAGCTGTACAATTAACCACTGTGCTACCTGATCAGAAATAGAACACTTCCAAAGTATTGCTCGCTGCAGTAACATGCCTCCCAGGAAGATCAAGAATACTTCAACTTAAAAGACATATTGTTAAGGTCCACGATGTTGAAGTCAGACCAGACTAGTCCAACAAGGAGGGCATGCCACCCAGGTCTTCCATTGACATTCATCATCCCCATCAGGTCAGATGATGGAGCACCCTTCAAAAGAGCATTCATTGAGTCCCTGTTTGGGTCACCGATGCTGGACCTGCTCACCATAAGGCAAGACCTAACCAGAGAGTTCCAAGAAGTGATGCAGGACCCTAAACACATAAGAGACAGGGTGTTTGCACTGGGGGTTTGCAGACTGGCTCAATACGAAGAAGTTGAGATGCTGCAACAGGAAATTATCACACTGAAAGCACAACAGCTGGACCTACAAGCACATGCAGAAGACTTGGGAAACTGCGTGTTCCGACAAAATATAACAGTCAGGGGTGTTCCACACACAATCAAAGAGGATGCAGACATGGAACACCATGCTCAGAGACATCTTTATGCACTCCGTCTCCTGCAAGGACAGCTTTGAAATTAAAATAGACAGAGCCCACAGAGCAGGACATCCTGGGGGAACATGCCCGAAAGCACCAGATATTCAGGCATATTTTCACAACAAGCTGAAAAAAGCAATGCAACGATCAGCTAGAGAGATTGACCAAGATGAGTTCCAGGGTCACAGGTTCTCCTTATTTCAAGATCTCTCTTTGATCATTTTCCAAAAATGCTGAAAATTCACACCGATTACTGTCTCAGAGGAAGGAAGATAAAATATGGCTAGGATCATCCATATTGTCTCTTCTGTAAATGGCAGGACAGGCTTATTCAGCTTTGCTTGCTCTCCAAGGCCCAACCCGTCTTGAATATCCAAGAAGACGACCCTCAGCTGAAGCCATAGCACAAAAAACGATCACACTCTTGCATGTGCAGAGAATGGCAGAAAAGTATGAGATCTGTGAAAGAACTGAACCCAGACCCATCCACCATGGGCCAAGACAGACAGGCGGTTCTTGACAAGCTGCTGCAAAACAAAGATACACATGAGAACCAGACACCCACCTGATTCATGAGGAAATACCCTGTTTGGGTGGTCCTTCTAGGGGAGCATCTGCCTGTGCAGTATGTGCGAAGAGGGGCTGTCTTGTGATAATGACACTCTTAGTGTTCCATTGTTTCCCCTTTCCTGCATGTACACAGCTCATTGGATCTCGATGGCTGAATACGGACTACACAAAACCTGATTAGTTGGTTAAATGAGCTTTGTTTGATGTTATTGTTTGCTTTTTCAATCACCTGGCATACCTATATCATGCCATGTTATGTTATGTTATGCTATGTTACTGTTAGACCTATCAGACTTAGAGTGGTCTTCCCCCAACTTCTTGCCTTCCTCCTTCATTTTTTCTGACCTCATTTTTGCTGGCCTTAGGCCTTTGAGCACATTACTACTGCTATTCAGTGCTTAAGTGCTTGTGCTCTCTCCTCTAAACATGGTCATATTTCATATCCAATTTGCTTATTTCTTTTACTTATAAGTCCCTAGTAAAGTGGTACTATAAGTGCACTGGGCTGGTAAATTGTATCACTCACTTAAGTAGCCCTTTAAGCATGTTTCAGGCCTGCCATTACAGATCCTGTGGGTGCATTTTATTCTGCCATTTCGAACTGGCAAAATAAACCTGTTCCCAGGGCCAATCCTTCCTTTTTAATACATATAAGCCACTCCAGGGTATGCCCTGGACAGCCCCAAAAGTAGGACATTTACTTTTAAGTTTTACATGTGCTGGCAGTGAAAAACTGTTATAACTGTTTTTCACTACTGCAAAGCCTATCTCTCCTGTTAATATGGATAGCAATGCGTCTAATGCTAAAAATGAACTATCGTCCTTATTAATAGAATCACCTGTTCAGAACTCCAAATCCACCTTGACATGCCAGTGTGTAGTCAGGCAGGCCCTGTGACCTAGGCATGGGATTACTGATTGGTGGGTCACAGATGAAAAGGTGTGTACCTGGTAGGCAAACACTCCGACAGAAAACTCTTGATCAATTTCACAGATAGGTGCAGCAACATTACAACGGTCAGGGGGGATTGTCCCAATAAGGCACACATGGCCGGAGGGGCCACTCGTGTTCCATAAAACATGATAAATTCAGATGCTACATGAGTTAGGAACACATAGCCAATCAGGGCCTAGCACATGAAGTGATCACGTGCTCCCCATGCAGGACATCTGGACACATTCACCTCGAGGCCACACTGTGTTCAAGCAGGTCAAGATCCACCTGTAGTAATCATTGACCATTAATTTAGGACTCTAACGGCAGCAGCCAACATTCCTCACCATATATGGTACGCCGGAAACCATTGTTGCTTGTTGTAATATTGTACATAAAGAAACCACAAACTTGATGTAAATTGAAACAGTCCTCAGATCTAGTGCCTGTAAATATACTCCAGGCCGAACAGTTTAATTAAACAAACTGTTTCTGTTTTGACAAAGGCCTCTTGTCTTCTGTTTTTTTAAGGAAATTTAATCTGAGCAACACTCCCCTAGGATAACATTGGGATTATTATAATTGTAATTTCCAAATGGAAAGATAAAAGTGATTCAGGTTTGGTGTTCCTGGAATCCTAATTCAAAATCCTAACTAATTGGGAAGACCCATTTTAAAGTACAATTCAAAAGATGCCACTTTTAAAAGTTGTCAATTTTTTGCCTTAGCTATTTGGTGCCTCCAACCTCTCTTTGGAAACAAGACTGGGTGTAGTTGTCAGTTAAGATTTTGTGTATTTCTCTAAGACAGCCATGTACAATGGGAGCTCAGGTGTGCCTGGGTGGTTCATCACTGACAGGATGGGAGGGGGTTGCTGTACCCAGCCTCACTTACATCTGAATGAGCTGTGTCCTTGTTACTTCAGCCAGCTTAGAGTCAGGGCAGGGGAGGTAGACAATTCCCTGCAATTTAAAGCCACTGTCTAGAACCTTTTCATACCTTCCACAACCAGTTCACCAAGGTATAAAAAGGGGACTTCGGACACCACCACTTCAGTACACTTCTGGACCAGTGGATACTCTGCCAGGTAGAAGGACTGCTGTGCTGCTGGAGGACTTCCACTCTGCTGGACTGCTGTTCTGAAGGAACTGCTGCTCTGCTGTGCTGACCTGCTCCCCTCTTGCCTGGGTGAGAAGGAATGGACATGCATCTCTTGAACACAAAACCCAGAGTGACTCAAAGGGCTAGTTATCTGGCCTCCTGATCTGTAATTTCAGGGACATAACAGGCATCCAACAATCGTGTACCTGCACCTGAACTCTGCCGTCTGTAAGTCTACTATGTCAATTGTTGCCTCCCCAATCCTGAACCCTTGGAAGTGGGCCTAAGGTGCTTACTTGGGGAACCAAAGCATCTTAGGTGTAATGCCTAATATGCAGAGACGCATATTGGTCATTACACCCATATATGCCTCATGTAGTTATGCCTTTAGTATTTTTTTTATATCCCTAAGATAGCACCTCAATAAAGGATACGTTTGTGGTCTATACTGAGGTGTTTTTAACCAGTCAGCTGGATCATAGTATTTTCCAGAGAAGATAAGTAATATCTAAGAACTCCCTCAGGTCAGCCCCAGCTTGAGGTCGAGTCCGTCCTGGTAGTACCACATTACCAGTGTGGGATAAGGTGGCAAATGATGAAGCATATCACATTACATGAGTGAGCCATCCCCATTCAATTTTTAGAATTACTAAAAAAAAACTGGAAGTGGAGTAGGTAGTGACAGCTGGGATGTCAACACATCTCTTTCTCAGTTTTTGCTAAATAAGCGTACTGAGCTAAGCACTGGGGTGCCACACCATTTTTGTGTTTTGATTAGTGACTAAGGGCAGGCATCAACCCATTAATAACCACCAAAGCCCCAGAGAAGATCTGGGGAAGGGAACCAGAGGCACAGAGTGCTAGGCAAAGGCAGCCTCCAACATATAATGTTCAGCACAAATGGAGCCGCAAAAGAAACAAGCGGAAGAACTCGAGGAGAAGCTACTGGATCGGCACTATCCAAAGAAAATGATAAGGGAGGCCAAGAAGAGAGCCAGTAACAATGACCGTGAAGCACTACTAGAGAACACCAACAAAGAGAAAGCAGACAGAATCGTTTGCGTAACAACATATAAACCAATTTCAAACACTGTACAAAAGATCATAAGGAAAAACTGGCACATTCTGGATGGTGCGGAAAAACACTGGGAACCACCACTTTTTGCATTTAAGAGGATCAAGAGTCTACGGGATGAGCTAGTACAAGCAAAAGATCCTCCAAAGGTGAGGGAAGACCAGGTTACCCTCTGGAACATTCAGAGGCCCACGGGACACTACGCATGTGGAGGCTGTGTCGCATGTCCATTTACTGTGACCACGAAAGAAGTCAACATTGGGACCACAAACCCTTGGAAACTAAACAACTTCAGCAATTGTAACACCAAAAATGTGGTATGCCTCCTTGCATGTCCCTGCAGCCTTATGTATGTGGGCATGACCACCAGGAAGATTAAAATCTGCATTAACAAACACCGTAGTACCATAAGGTGTAAGAAAACAAACACCAAACTAACAAGGCACTTCTTGGATTACAATCACAAAGACATTGATCTTATGTGGGTGGTTTTAGAAGTGATGAAGAAACACAAGGTTGACCTGACCAGACCACTTCAAGTCAGAGAGCAGAGGTGGGTATACTTTCTCCGGACATGGGAGAAGGGACTCAATGATGAGATCCCTTGGCTACAACTTGCACAATAGTCAGTACATCATCATCACACCGACCTAACCTAACCTTCTCTGAATTAGATCTAAAAAAAACCCTTGCTGGATTGGTCATTTCATTAATGCTAGATGTTCAGCTCCTGCATCTCATCTCACATAAAGGTGAGATTGTCATCTAGAACTCAACAAAATGGCATATAAACTTAGTTGCATCCGATAGATACATTGACAACAAGGTACATGAACCCTGGGTATGCGCTATTAGTGTGATGGAAACAATTATATTAACTGAGAAATTTCCTTCCACCAGGTTTTAACACACAGAGCACGACAAATGATTGACACACTGTTGTTTTGTACAGATAAACACTGTAGTACCAAGGTGAAATAATTATTCCCTTGGGGATGCATTTTTGGCAGAGTTACTTTAAATGTATTGATGGTCTGCAGAAGCTCCATAAAACCGGCATCTGGGAACGTAAGGCATGTTGTCTAAACCAGTCCGGTTTTCACTATCTTATCAGGAGGACTGAGAATTCCTCACTTATGTCTTGTTCGAATGTTTCACCGTGCATTTCGCGCATGTGCACCCAGTTGTACAGGAACAGTACTGCTAGCGGGCGCATGCGCTGCTCCTAAGCACTGGACCACACCTGCTCCTCCAGCATCGGATTCATGTGCCAGGCAACCTTGGTGCGGACAACGGATGTCCTTTTAAGGCTTCCACTAGTTGTGTAAACTCTACTCCAGGCAGGTCAGGCGGCGCATTTTATTATTAAGTAGCTCTGTCTTGCGACACCGGATCTTGACACACTACAGTCAATTACACTCAATTAGACCGCCAATTAACACCGGCAGCCCAGCGCCAGCACTATAAATAGCAAACACTCGCTCCCCTCACTTATCATCGAGGAGGTGAGGAGCATACATTTAGGTGCAGACATGGAGGACGCACCACGGAACTGTAAGAGTATGGTTGTGTGTGTGAAAGAATGTGTAGTTTATCTTAGTCTCCTTCAGACCTCCACACTTCAGTAACCATAGAGTATCATGGTTGTATTTACCAATGTTCTCAACTGATTGTTGTTTTATTTACTTTTTCTCCTTATTTTTCAGCTTTTGAACACAGGGGTCTTCCTCCCTCACCCTCCTATGGGGCACATTGATCCCATGTCTAGGTTAAGCAACGTGGATTAAAGTTTCCACAAGCCAATAAGTGCACAGATGGTTGTCACTTTTGCTGCACTTATAGCCACTCACAATATATGTCCGTGCATGTGGCTGATTGTAAGTTTTTCTAACTTTGACCTTGGTGCTGTATTATATTGTACACTTTTGTTTCTTGTTTTTTTCTTTCAGGCTTGAACGCATTAGCCGCATAATAGTGGAGCGTGTTCGAGATCACCCCACCTAGTGGAACCCTCTCACCACAGCCTTTTCTGATCCTTCAGTCCTGATGAATGCCATGGACCCTACTGGGCCAACTAGCAGAAACATGTCAACCATATTCACCACAGTGGGGGGACAATAGAATCCCCAAGACACCGAACACTTATTTTAATTACCATATAGATGTCAGTTATATTAAAATTGATTTGATATCTTTAATGGCCTTTAAATCTCACTTTTTGTCTGTAAGGGCCCCCACTTAGTTTAGAAGTATATACCTTTCATCAGGTGTATGCCCGCCCTCTATCAGACCAGGTTTATAGAGGGCGAGGACTGGTCAATGATGAAGCATGACACCAGGTGGTGTGTGAGACCAGTCCTTCACCTTTTGTGAGATGCCTGCACTCACAAATTAACACTGTAGCACCTAGGTCACCTTACTGGGAGCAGCTCCATTTGTGCTGAACATGAACCCATTAATGCCCTGTATCTCTACCTTTGTGTGATATGTTAATTTTTAGTGCTTAGGGCAGGGCAGGGGGAAAAGGGACAGTTTATAGGGCAGGGGTATGATCTTTAGCATGCATGTCTCTTTACCCATCATATCTTTTCCACACAACTGTGTGGTAAAGGCATGCATGGTAAAGATGTGGTCGTGGTTGAGACCGCGTTGCACAGGCATGCATTGTTCAGGCATGTGTTGTACCATCATACAACCAGTGGAGATCCCTGAGATGTGGTGTGAGGTGCGTGCTGTGTGGAAGGTTGAGGGTGATCCTGGCTGCCACTTTCGGAAAGGTTTAAAGTTGTCTGGTAAATTGTTTGCTGCTTCTGGCATAGAAGATGTTTCCGTAGTCCAGCCTGATTTTGACATGGGCATGTGTGACAGTTTTGCGAGTGGTGATTGGTAACCATTCGAAGATTAATTCAGTATTTTCAGGATGTGAAAGCATGAACCTGAGATGGTGTTGACTTGGGCGGATATGCTGAGTTGAAAATCTTGCAAAAGAATGACATAGATTAAAATCATGATGGTTCCTCAGGCAATGTTTCACACCTGGGGTAGCTAAAAAGGTTTGGTAGGCATACTTATCTCCAATAAATTCCACAGAGAGATTGGGGAGCCAGTAACAGAAGCAATGGGCAGGGTATTACCCTTGTGTATGACATTGGGACCTGAGTCATTCAAATTGTCTATCACCTCTGAAGGCTAGAAGACATTCCTAAAACAGGCGATCTTAGACATTTTATAGATCCCAACAAAAAGGTCCTGATAAGGGGAGATTGTAATTCTTGTCATGGAAAATGAGGAAATCCCGGCTGGCCAAAGCTCTGGACAGTCCAGAGTCTTTATTCAAAAGAGGAAAACATGACTTAGAGAGACTGGCCTGGAGGATGACTGAAGATACACATGTACATACATACTAGTTGACTTTGCACAAAACAATACCCTTTTATAGTCACTTTCTCAGGGCAACCTCTCTGCTGGCGAAGGTTGAGGACACAGGAATAGAAGCCAAGACCCTCTCTTATCATGCTCTAATATCTATTACTTTTCACTTGAATGGTAGGAGGGAGCTAGCTAGGCCCTGGAGGCTCAGAGATAACATCATATGGAAAAACACCCACAAAGCAGCCATATAGTTAGGTATCACTCAACAGCGTATGTCTGAAGATTTCTCAGTGGAGGTCTCTTTAAGCACTCTTTGGGATGCTTTAAAAGCAACTATCAGGGTGCAGCTAATAGACATATCAGCTACTGAAAATAACAAGGTATACAGTAAATTATTTGGAATTAATACAGAAAAGAACTGAAGCCCATAGAGTGTGACATGTGTAAAAAAATGTGTGTGTTTGACCTTGACAGACCCAAACATGGCATGCTTTAAGTTAAACATAGGTTCTGCATCAGAGGCGGTAAAAGTGGGAAGCTATTGACTTATAGGCTTAGCACATAAATGAGCAAAGACGGAGTAGAATACCTAACAAACCAACAGGGAAGTGAGGTAACAGAAACTGATAAAATTCTTGCAGAATTCTGAGATTTCTATCAATCCCTCTGTACTGCACAAGGAAACACAAATATAAACATTGGTTCCTCCCTTGATCAGGCCTATCCAAAATAACCCAGCAGCAAGTCTAAAGCCATATTAGACCTATCAAATTAGAGGCTATTTATGCCATTGCCATATTGAAATTGAATAAATCACCTGGTCCAGAAGGATATTTGCCATGTTTCTGAATAACCTTTTGTCACATCCCAGCCCCTATATTAACAAACTTATTCAATTCATTCGCTGAAAAAAGTTATGTCACTCCATCTATCCTCGAGCCGTATATTGTTACACCGAAATCAGGCAAAACGCATCACAATGCATCGCCTACAAATCTATCTCACTTTTTACCATTGATGCCAAAGTTTACACCAGTATCTTAGTAGCTATGCTTAATTCATAGATGCTTGGCTTGATTCTCCCATATCAGCCAGGATTGATCTCGGAAAGACAATGTGCAGACAACACAAAAGGATTCTCTATATCACTGACAACATCAATATGTCAGAAAAGAATGACCTACTGTTTGTTATCATTACAAAGAAAGCGGTTGATAGAGTACACTGATCATACCTAATGGAGACTCAAGCGATTCGGGGTTGAGGCTGGATTGGGCCAGAGTGTTTTCTGTGTTTATACCTCCCCCAGAGCCCAAGTAAGAGTAAGCGGAGTTCTCCTGAATGCCTTCCTTATTCAGACGGGGTGCAATACAGGGCTTCCCCTGTCGCCTATACTATTTGCCCTATTTATGGAGCCCATGACCCAAAGTGGAAGAACCAATATCATACCAAAGGAGTTAGTATCAAGAAGGAAACACACAGTCAGTTAATACTCAAATGATGTGAATGTCACTCTCACTGGCCCTGTCTGTTTCCTCCGAGCACCAGTGCAATAAATACATAGTTTTGTGACATCGCACATTTAAGTAAAATTTATAGTAATCACAAATACTCAACCTTACTCTTCAATCAGAAAAAGAATACACACTTTGCACACAATTCCTGATCTTGTGGGTGGTCCAACATACACCCTAACTGGGAATACAAGTAGTTAATACAGTCGCTACTACTGCTGCTCTCTAACACCATAGCCTCCTCGTACTTATATAGCATAAACTACTTGGTCACAATACAAACTATCCTGGTTAGGAATTACAGCTGTTCCAAAAATGAACACCTACCCTAAGATTTTGTTCATGTTCCTGCCACTTCAGCCACCCGCATCTATGTCAATAACACTGCAAAGAGAGGTGAACAAATCTTCCTGGGGTGGGTGCAGGTCTTGTATGGCCCATAAACTAGCCTAGAGACACCCACAGGTTAAAAGGTTGGGGAATTCCCAATATCACATAGTATTATCAAGCTGCCCAACTCTGATATTTGGTGGAGTGGGACAGAGAGCTTTCTGCAAAGCATTGGTGCTTCATAAATCAACTAATAGCAGGAATGTACATTTTGAAAGATCTCTAGCTGCACAGGGGCGCAGGGCCTGGGGTCTGTGTTACTCCATTGTCACCTGGTTCACTTTAGCAGTATGAGACACTTTTGCAGAGGAAAAGGGCTTGACAATCTTTTTGTGACTGCTTAAGCAAAAAATACCTAACCAGAACTTCTCGCCCACTCTGTCCAGAGACCACTTTAAAATCTGGCAGGATGCAAAGACTAGTAAATCTATTTGACACAGCAGGGGTAATTACCTATGATCAGCTAAAAAAAAAGAATACGGCATCCCTGATATGAAAGTATGCCATTACTGCATATTCAAACACAGAATGATTCCTAAAGGAGTAATTTACCAAGAGATTTCTTAGTACTATGATTGGTATCCAAAAATCTGATCACTGTTAACAAATGAAAGTACATAACATAAACAATGTGATAAATGCTGTGTACTCTGCATAAAAGTGTGGAGAAATAAAAGATTTATTTTAATTATTAATGTTATGTATATGCTCCAACTTTACTACAGCCAAACCTGCTGTTCATGGCTCTTTGATGCCATGCTGCTGCCCGAACATCACTGCAGAAATGCCTGAAATCTCAATTTCACTACACCATGGCCACTATCTTTATCTCATTGCAGCATTATGTGTTGCCTCTACTTCGCAGCAGTCATACCTACTGCCTCTGCGTCACTGCCGCAATGCTTCAGCCTCTGCTGTACTGCAACCATGACTTCTGCCTTAATCTCACTGCTTCTATGACAGATGCCTTCACCTCACTGTAGCCTTGTCTTCTGCCTCCCTTTAATGAAGCCACACCTGATTTCTGTGTCTTACTCCAGGCATAATCGATATTTTTGCCTCGGTACCACCAAGGTTATAGCCTCTACCTTCCTCCAGGTAGACGCAGAAAACCTGCAGCTCATTATTTGGTCTGTTTCACTGGTATTGTAGAGAATCCCATTGTTTTGTATCTAGATTCACACAGTCTAAGCCCTCCTACATAGGTTTCTAACATTTAGGGAGACTCACTTGTTTGTGGTGCTTGAACAAGTAATAGGACTATAACCTTATTACTATAGCCCTAGGTAAGGGTTGCAATATTTTATTCAAATTTCTTTCTTGTATTTGAAATATTATTCAAGTCAAACAGAGGTTCAATATAGTTACAATCTTTACAACGTTGCGTTAGGGTGAGCTAACCAAAAGCTCCAAACTTGCCAACATGTGTTTCACTGAAAAAACCACAGGTTTCAGGGACGTTATAGTTAGGCTGACATTTCACTTGTGCAAAACCAGAGAAATTCGGCTATTATAGTTAGCTGAGCTAACTATAACGTGTGACCCAGCAAAGCACTGCTGATGATGTCACATGTTACATCCCTCATGACATGGTCAGTGACATCACTGATGACATCACTGATGACATCTCAAATGACAGCACTGATGATGTCATCTACTTAATATCTGATGCACCTCCGCACACCCTAATATAAACTTTCATACACCCACTCTAAAATATTCTCGAAACCATAGTCAAACCAACACCAGTTAGTACATACCCACTCACTGATTCATAGGTCTACACACATATCCACTCACTAATCCATACAGTCACTCATACACACAGTCACTCATCAATGCAGCCACTGATATATGCACTCATACACCCATACAGACACTCAAACACCACCACTCACCCATAAAGTTACTCACACACCTAGTCAGTCATGAAAAGAATCAATCACACTCCCATTTACTCACCTGAGGGATAAAAAAGGTAGATTTCCCGTATATAACGAATATTGGACCTATATTATGTTAGCATGATGCATCTATACATACACTCTCTGTTTGATATATATGCTTTTGCTTGGAGGAAACTCGTTTATTTCCTCCCTGTATATCTATTGCTAAAAGAGTGGGCCGAGAACCATACAGACGCCATCTTCTGAACAAATGCTCGAGCATGGGCCGTGAGCACGTGTTGATCATGTGCAGTTGTCAGGCCCCAGCTCATCTGAGTTACTGGTAGCAGCTGAAGGTAGGCTGTTCACTCGACTGTTCTAAGACTCAAGGTCGCATCTGGCTTTGGGGGTGATAAGCGCATTCCTGGAGATGCTGTGTCTACACTCCCAGGTACCAAGACGAAAGGGAGTCACCCCTCCTGACCTCATCAGTAATAGATAGTCAGGCCTTTGTACTGATCTGATGTGTGCCATATATGGTCCTTTCCTGGAGCTCGAGGGCCAACTGGTGTTTTTCCATTTACAGTTATTGTATGTGTTGAACCAAAAAGTATATAATCTCATGTTTGAATACGAGCCAACAGTCTTCTCGGCACACCTGAGGGGTAAGGTTCGCAGAGGCTCCTCTATAGAGTATTTTTGTTGAATAAAAGATTGAACTTTCTTCACTGCCAACTGACTTATTATTTGGTAATGGTATTGGGACTATTGGTAGGTATAGTCCTTTAGTCTATTTTTTGGTACATCAGTTGGCGACTCCGCCGGGACTCCATGATTGGGTCGTCCTCCCCGTAAACGGATGGTAAGCACAAGGGGTAATTCTGGCCGAGCTGGTGGACGGAAAAAGGATCCTTTGAAAATTAGCCATCTTTGGTATGAACTTACTCCGCTCTCACGATCAGAGTATCCCCAGCTGCTAGTGACCCTTCACCGGAGTCCTACGGGCGTAACCCAGGAGCTGACCGTGTTGGTCTTCAGGAGTTGGCAGTGGAGAACACGCCATTGTACCTGTGTGCACCAGGTGAGTGGAATTGTTTAGATGTTCTTGGCATGCACTGTTGAGCAGTGCTTTTGAAGCAGTTAACTCTGTAAGTATTTGGTGGTCAGTGTACCACGGAGAATCTTGGGGGTCTGATGGGGCAGCATTGTGGTGGCTGCACGTATAGATGCTCCGCGGACCCTTTGTGAATAATAGAGACGCTGATCGGACTCCCGGTGTGGCACGTGTGGTGCGCGCCCGGCCGGACTGCTCTTGGAAAAGCCTGTGGCTGTACCTGGGTAGCCTTGGGAACACATCTGAAGCGGTGCTAATGAAGCGGGCTTAGTCAGAATAGTCCCAAGAGTGAACCAGGAAGGCTGCGGGATGGTCTGTAGGTCGGTCTGTGGTTATACCTGTCTGACGGTCTCTTGGTAGTCTTTGGACTGCTTGGTTTTGGTATTTGTTGGTCTTGGAATCTGAATTTGATTGGTTCTCCACGAACAAGAGTCGACGGGCTCTGTTCTTTGTTTGAAAAGACGTCATTTTTGAATATCGTTGTATGTATATATATATATATTATTGTCTTATGTATGTTTGAATGAGTGTGAGGTTGTATGTTTTGTGAATGTTTGAACATGGCCATGTTTGGAAGTTTATTTTTATGATCGAATGAGGAACGCGTGACGGCAATAACCATGCCGTGTTTTAGCAAATTGAGTTTTTTGAATGTTGTCGCCGCCCTAATGATACGCGTTTGGCTGAAAGTCAATCTGCCCCGGCTGAGGGCAGCCCAAGTTATGATATGTATGTAAAGCATGGTATTACACCTCTCTTGTTTAATACACTATGGCATAAATATACTAAAGATAATGTGGAATTACAATGGCCCCTAACCGGGTCTTTTGATGAAAAAAAGATACATTTTCTGCAGGATCGATTATTTTCTAAACGTAGTCGACAGTCAATGTTTGACTCCCTAAGCCTGTGGCAAAAGGAAGCAAAGCGTAGACGTATGTGGGAGTAGAAAGTATGTAGGATGAAAGGAAATCAGACGATTACGCAGAAAGCTATAGCTTATGATAAAGCACGAACTGAACATGGGATTGATTGTGCAGACAGACAATTTAGATTGCAAGTGGATACGACCTATGTGGCTAGGACTGAAGTGGAAGATGAGATAGAGGATTTATTGGATACTCGTCCACCTCCACCTTATGCTCCGCAGCGTATATATCCCGTTGTTCCCCCGACTCTAGTACAGGTCCCTTCAGCTTCTGCCCCTGTTGATTCCTCTTCCCTTGCCTCTCCAGAAACATCCTCTGTTTTGTCTCCCTCAGTGTCTGAGATGGCTACTTTATGGCCTGTTACACTGCCGCCTTCCGTTATGTCCACAGCTGTTTTGTCTCCCCCCACCTCTGTGTGGGCTTCCCTTTCTGCGAGCATGACCCCATCTCCAGCTGTTTCAATTCCATTTCGTGCTCCGGGGGATCTCGACGCACGGAAGTTGTTAACCCGTTCGGCTGTAGGACAGAATGAGAAACAGATGATTGAGAATCAGTCATCCCAGTGGATGCAACAGCATATTTACACTATAACTGATATATGGAACATGCTTTGAGACTATGAGCCTGTTATGCAGCAACATGCCTTGAAACACATGGCTGCACGTATTATTACTCTCTGCGAACAGTGTTTTCCAGAAGGGATGGCCCCCCAAGTGATGTATGACATCCAGGACAGGGCTCATAAGTCTGAACTTAGCCCAGATGAAGTGTATAGGAATGTGGAGGTTTCATTAAATTATCGAGAACGGATGCATCAAAAGTGTCCCTCGTGGGACACTCAGCATCCTATGCGAGAAGTTAATCCTACCTTTCATCCTGAATTACAGGAGCTAAAGAATGACTAGGGCGTGGTGACTAGCCCTCGTGTGAGGCTCTAGTGCATGAGCAATGGGTTTACACCCCCTGGAAGAGGAGTGAAGTCCTCTCGCTAAAATCACAATTACCCGACCCCCGTAAGAATCCCACGGCTTATTATAAAGAACTCACAGAAGCGGCCTCTTTGGCCGTCATGACCTTAGCTGATATAGAGCTCTTTTTGCATTATTAGTTTCCATTGACGTATGGTGTCAGGTGCATGATCAGAACCATGCTCAAGAATTAGGCGGAACATGGGAGCAGATAAAAGATTGGGACAAGGATCGTAAGCCTGGAGGTAAACCTGAATTATTGGCATTACCTGGCCGCATTATCACTTACATGCATTCCTTAATTCCGCCTCGTAGGTGGATTGGGACAAATTGACCGCATGTAAATAGAAGAAAGATGAAAGTGTTTCTGACTTTTTCACTAGATTTGAGGTCGTATTCAATGATTTTAGTGGACAGGATTTATCGTTGGAAGGCGGTGTACGATTATTTGTTAATCGTTTTGTGACCAATTTGTTACCAGGCGTCTCTGCACGGCTACAAGCCGCTGAAAGTACCTGGACCACTTCCACGCCCTCTGTAATATTGAGTATGGCCCAATATTACGAACATAGAGAAAATGAAAGTAAGGATAAGATGGAAAAGAAAACGAAGGATCTTAAAACACGGGTGTTGTTGCAACAAGTTGTTCAAGGACAAGGCAGAGAGAGAGGTGGTAGAGGGTTTGTCCCGAGGGGGGCAGGAACTGGACGAGGCAGAGGGCCGGCTGTCATTTTGGGAATTAATCAGTGTGCTTATTGTAAGGAGGAAGGGCATTGGCGATTTCAGTGTCCGTTGTTGCTGGCCCAGAACGGGGCTATGAGAGGTAGAGGTGGAGGTCGGGGAAGTGTGGATTGCAGTGATATGCAACGAGAAGAGGCGACGCAAGTTGGACAAGAAAATAATTATTTTTATAACCAAGAGGTAGGCAGTATTATAATGAGGAGTGTGCAATGGACATGACCGAAGGGTATGCTTACACATAGGATAGCCATGGACAGAGTAAGGGCCAGGTGTCAGTACCCGTTGATCAGCAAGGACCTTATGTAGAGGCACATTTGATGGGGACATCTGAAACGTTTTTAGTTGATACAGGTGCAATGAGTAGTTCTATTTCTCGTTCCCTGGTCCCAGGGGCAGCTCTGTCTGGGCACAATAATGTTTTGGTAGGATTCTCGGGAATTCCGTTGGTGAGCCCCATCTCCAAACCTATTCCTTTTACAATTGGTCCTGTTACGATAGACTCCCCGTTTCTTTTGACTTCCCATTGTGGCAAAAATTTGTTGGGCTTGGATTTGTTGAAAAAATTACATGCTAAGATTCATTGTTCGCCTGATGGTGTTTACTTGACTATTAATTCCCTTGGGAAGCATACTTTGCAGTATTTCACTAAAAATGAACCCCTCCCTCCAGAGTTTGCTGATATTCCAGCAACATTGTGGGCCACTGGTGACACAGATGTAGGATTATTAAAGATTCCGCCCGTTTCTATTACTTTGCAGGAAAATGCTCGACTTCCTCGTATACCTCAGTGCAAGATTTCTCCGGCTGGCAAAAAGGCTTTGCTCTCCATCTTACAAGATTTGGTAAAAAGGGGTGTGGTGGAAGAGACAGCTGCTAATGTGTGCAACTGCCCCATTTTGCTTATCTTAAAGAGAGGCCCTGTTGGAAGCGATCCTGACTATGCTTATACCTATCGTTTTGTGATTGATTTGCGTGAAATTAATAAAATAGTGGTGCCCCAATACCCTGTGGTTTCAGACATCACTACTGTTCTCACTATGATTCCTCCTACTGCTAAATATTTCTCTGTGATTGATTTAAAGAATGCTTTCTTTAGCATTCCGATTCATCCTGATAGCCGCCATATTTTTGGCTTCTCATTATCTGGTTGCAGCTTCCGGTTCTGCCGCGCTCTCCAGGGGTACACAGAGAGTCCTAGTATTTATAGTCAAGCTTTGAAAACATTGTTGGATGATTTGGTCTTGCCCCCTGGTAATGTGCTTTTGCAATAGGTAGACGATTTGTTAGTGGCCTCTGATACCGAGGAAGGTTGTAAGAAGGCCACTGTACAATTATTGTCTCATTTGGCTGCTAATGGCAATAAAGTATCCCTTTCTAAATTTCAATATTGTCAACAGGAGGTGACCTATCTCGGTCATCTACTGTCGAAGGAGAGGCGGAGACTAACCCCTGAGCATGTGACTACCATTTTTAATATGTCTGTACCTCATACTCAGCGTGATGTTCATGCATTTCTCTGCATAACTTCTTACTGTCACCAATGGATCCCTAATTTTTCCCTTCTTACTAAACCTCTTTTGTACTTAACCACTAAAGATGTGCATGAACCTTTACCTTGGACCGATGCTTGTCAAGATGCTTTGAAATCTGCGCTTTGTTCTGCACCTGTTCTTGGTACTCCTGACTAACGGAAACCTTTTGTGCTTTACGTACATGAGGTGGACGGTTGCTCGCTTTCTGTGTTAACACAAGGATTTGGTGGTAAGCAGAGACCTTGTCAAAAACCAAAGGAAATGATGGACGGAGTGTTGAGCATTGCAAGCACTCACCCCCAGTCAACTGATCTGGGTTTAATCCATCACCGTTCTTTAGCCCACTCTGCCACCCCAGTTAAGACATGGCCATATGCAAATCAGTCTGACCCTGTGCCTCATGGGAACAGTCCAGCCCGAACTGCCAAGCCATGTCTTCCCTGGACCGGAAACAAGCTTCCTAGGACCGGTTTCTGGCATTTCAGCCGTCTTCAGCCAGGCTTGCTTGAATCCAGTGGCAAAGTGAGCAAGGGACTCACGTCTGAGCATACCCTGCCAATTTATGGCGAACAAAGCAAAAACCAAGGGAAATGATGGATGGAGTGTTGAACATTGCAAACACTCACCCCCAGTCAACTGATCTGGGTTTAATCCATCACCGTTCTTTAGCCCACTCTGCAACCCCAGTTCAGACATGGCCATATTCAAATCAGTCTGACCCTGTGCCTCATGGGAACAGTCCAGCCCGAACTGCCAAGCCATGTCTTCCCTGGACCGGAAACAAGCTTCCTAGGACCGGTTTCTGGCATTTCAGCCGTCTTCAGCCAGGCTTGCTTGAATCCAGTGGCAAAGTGAGCAAGGGACTCACGTCTGAGCATACCCTGCCAACTTATGGAGAACAAAGCAAAAACCAAAGGAAATGATGGATGCAGTGTTGAACATTGCAAGCACTCACCCCCAGTCAACTGATCTGGGTTTAATCCATCACCGTTCTTTAGCCCACTCTGCCACCCCAGTTCAGACATGGCCATATGCAAATCAGTCTGACCCTGTGCCTCATGGGAACAGTCCAGCCCGAACTGCCAAGCCATGTCTTCCCTGGACCGGAAACAAGCTTCCTAGGACCGGTTTCTGGCATTTCAGCCGTCTTCAGCCAGGCTTGCTTGAATCCAGTGGCAAAGTGAGCAAGGGACTCACGTCTGAGCATACCTTGCCAACTTATGGCGAACAAAGCAAAAACCAAAGGAAATGATGGACGGAGTGTTGAACATTGCAAGCACTCACCCCCAGTCAACTGATCTGGGTTTAATCCATCACCGTTCTTTAGCCCACTCTGCCACCCCAGTTCAGACATGGCCATATGCAAATCAGTCTGACCCTGTGCCTCATGGGAACAGTCCAGCCCGAACTACCAAGGCATGTCTTACCTGGACCGGAAACAAGCTTCCTAGGACCGGTTTCTGGCATGCTTGTTTCCAGTCCAGGGAGGACCTGGCTTTGCAGTTCGGGCTGGACTGTTCCCATGAGGCACAGGCTCATGACTGATTTGCATATGGCTGGGTTCAAACTGGAACGGCATGGTGAGCAAAAAAACGATGGATTTAGGCCCAGGTCTCTGAGCTGGGGTGAATGTCTGACATTGTTCTGCATTCTGTCCATCAACTGTTGTTTTTGCATTTGTCACCCCGAGTGGGATGGGTATGCCCAGACGTGGGTCCCGTGCTCTCCATGCCACTGGAATCAAGCTATCCTGGCTGAAGAGGGGTGAAACCTCGAAACCGGTCCTAGGATGCTTGTTTCCAGTCCAGGGAGGACCTGGCTTGGCAGTTCGGGCTGGACTGTTCCCATGAGGCACAGGGTCAAGACTGATTTGCATATGGCTGGGTTTAAACTGGAATGGCATGGTGAGCAAAAAAACAATGGATTTAGGCCCAGATCTCTGCACTGGGGTGAATGTATGACATTGTTCTGTATTCTGTCCATCAACTGTTGTTTTTGCATTTGTCACCCAGAGTGGGATGGGTATGCCCAGACGTGGGTCCCGTGCTCTCCATGCCACTGGAATCAAGCTATCCTGGCTGAAGAGAGGTGAAACCCCGAAACCGGTCCTAGGATGGTTGTTTCCAGTCCAGGGAAGACCTGGCTTGGCTGTTCGGGCTGGACTGTTCCCATGAGGCACAGTGTCAAGACTGATTTGCATATTGCTGGGTTCAAACTGGAACGGCATGGTGAGCAAAAAAACGATGGATTTAGGCCCAGATCTCTGTACTGGGGTGAATGTATGACATTGTTCTGCATTCTGTCCATCAACTGTTGTTTTTGCATTTGTCACCCCGAGTGGGATGGGTATGCCCAGACGTGGGTCCCGTGCTCTCCATGCCACTGGAATCAAGCTATCCTGGCTGAAGAGGGGTGAAACCCCGAAACCGGTCCTAGGATGCTTGTTTCCAGTCCAGGGAGGACCTGGCTTGGCAGTTCGGGCTGGACTGTTCCCATGAGGCACAGGGTCAAGACTGATTTGCATATGGCTGGGTTCAAAGTGGAACGGCATGGTGAGCAAAAAAACGATGGATTTAGGCCCAGATCTCTGTACTGGGGTGAATGTATGACTTTGTTCTGCATTCTGTCCATCAACTGTTGTTTAAGCAGAGACCTTGTGCCTATTTCTCGGCGGTGTTGGATAACGTCGCCAGAGCACTCCCTTGCTGTTTAAGAGCTACTGCTGCGGTTACAGTGGCTATTCGACAGTCGGAAGGGCTCGTTCTGAACACTGACCTCACAGTGATGGTACCGCATGCTGTGGATACATTGTTGAACAAAACAAAGACCCAGCACCTTACGAGTGCGCGTCTTACCGGATACAAATTGACTTTGTTTGCTTCACACATTACGATTAAACGATGTGCCACTCTGAAGCCTGCTACATGACTACCCCTCCCGCTTCCATATGATCAGCGAATCCAGGACGGGGTTCTGACTCAGGAAAGTGAGCGAGTTCCTCGATTCATCCCTTTTTCTGACACCCAGGTAATTGGAGAAGGCAAGGAGAAGGTGCACCAGGCTCGGAAGGGGCTCTGTCATCAGCACAATTGATCGCCCCAGATTCTGTTGTTCCTACAGCTAACCCAGAGGCTTGCAGTACCCCTGTTTCACCGGATTCGTCATCCTCTGTTTTGTTCTCTGATCAAGAGGTGCCTGGCCATACTCGATACAACCTGCGGCCCAGAAAACAGCATGGTACACCAGGTGAACATGGTAGGAGATAGGGAGAGACTTGAGTGAAAGGGTACAGACCTGTGCTATGAATGTCTTTTAGATACGCTTCTGGTGTACTGAGCGAGACACTGGACTGAACGCGCTGAGAGCCTTGAACATTTGTTCACTCTGTTCAGAAAGAAAGACTGACTTTCATGTTCAAAGGGGCCCAGGTTGTGTTTTCTTCAAGGGTTGTGTGAGAACATAACTCCAACGTGAGAAGTTTGTTTTGGTATTATCTGTGAGGAACGATAGGAGCCTGCCTGTGAGGCTCTAAACGGACACAGGAAAGAAGCACCCTCTGGCAGGTTGGACTGCATTGCCCTAGTTTATTGTTGGACTTTTAGTCAGCATGTATCCCTTTGCTCGTTTTGTACCCGAAGAGGAACGTCTTTTTGTACCACGCGATTTTCCTACATATATGCCTGTTTTTTCTAGTTGGACCAATCGTGTTAAAATTGCATTTGTAGCTACTATAGCCAGATTGCTAATTATATTACTGGGAGTATTCATATATTTAGAATTTCGCCACCCTATGCATACTGTTTTAGAAACAACTACCCCACCTCCGGAACAGGTGTTTCATACTTTAGCTCCTCATAAGGAAAGGCATCGTCAGACCTATGTGAAAAACGCATTCATTGAAATGCTTCATCAAGCACACAGTGCCATCAATACTACAAATTGTTGGGTTTGTGGTCTTTTACCATCTGTTATGCACAAGCATGACTTATTTATATCCTTACCTTTGTCTCGTTTGGGAAGTTGCGAGGCTTGGTTTAAATTGCTTTCTATGATGTATATGCATTACACTGTGGACGCTAAAAGGTTTTCAGAGAGAGATTATGAAATGATTTTAGCATATATTGAGGTTCATCAAGGATTCAACCCCGATGGGAATAATGGAGAGGGAACCTTAGATCCGAATGCCTGTATGAATATATATAATGCACAAAAATACCACTTGTTTGAAAAATGAAATTTTGGACTTTGTTGAATTCAATTTCACTCAATATTACCGACACTTTCAGGACCGTAACGTAGAGGTACTGTTTAATACAGTGCCTGTATTAAACAGTACCTCTACGTTTTGTGTTCAAGGAGCAGGGTAAATACCAGTAGGAGAAAGCCGATGTAATTACACTTATCAGTTACGTACCTTTAGTAGTCCTCCGTTGATAACTCCTCCTAATGTATATTTTGTCTGTGGAGGAAGTGCCTATACTTGGCTACCACGAGGTTGGACTGGACGTTGCTACCTGTCTTTCCTGTACCCTCCAGTCTATATTGCCCCTTCTAATTATCACAAGGATCACCGACTAGATAAACGTAGCGTGCTTATTAGGAGAAATAAACAAGTGATAGATACCACTGATATAGATCAGACCGATACTCCATTGCAGTATTTCACCGACATTATGAAGGGAGTGTTACCCTTTTGGGGGCCTATAATTACTAGCCAAGAAGTAGGACGTTTGTCTAGAGTAGTTGAAGGAGAAATTAACACTACTGCAGGAATACTGACCAATATAACAGTAGAGCTACAGGCGACCAGACTCGTTTCGCTTCAAAACCGTATGGTTTTGGACGTTATCTTGGCAGATCGAGGAGGAGCATGCCGTCTGATCGGCAGCTCTTGCTGTGTTTATATTCCTGACTCCACCCCCTCCGTTCATTTGGCTTTACAGAAGCTACATCGTTTAGCTTCCGAGATACATGTCAAAACTGGTACGTGGTCTCTCTCTGGTTGGTTCTGGGGTTTGCTGTCTACTTTGGGATGGAAAATTTTGATAGTGCTGGCATGTATAGCCGGTATCATATTCATGTGTCGTGTTTGTGTACAATGTGGACCTGCATGTTGCTCTTATTGCGCGACACAACTCACTTTCTCTGTATCTGGTCCATCCCCAACATAGGTAACAGCTCAGCTAGTTCAACAGGAGCTCAAAGACCTAATGCAGATTGATGAGGGAATCTTTGAAGATTGAACTGTTTTAGTTAGCTACATCATGCTAAAAGGGCCATTCTGAGGGATAAAAAAGGTAGGTTTCCTGTATATATGGAGTATCGGACCTATATTATGTTAGCATGATGCATCTATACATACACTCTCTGTTTGATATATATGCTTTTGCTTGGAGGAAACTCGTTTATTTCCTCCCTGTATATCTATTGCTAAAAGAGTAGGCCGAGAACCATACAGATGCCATCTACTGAACATATGCTCGAGCACGGGCCATGATCACGTGTTGATCACGTACAGTTGTCAGGCCCCAGCTCATCTGAGTTACTGGTAGCAGCTGAAGGTAGGCTGTTCATTCGACTGTTCTAAGACTCAAGGTCGCATCTGGCTTTGGGGGTGATAAGCGCATTCCTGGAGGCACCGTGTCTACACTCCCAGGCACCAAGACAAAAGGGAGTCACCCCTCCTGACCTCATCAGTAATAGATAGGCAAGCCTTTGTACTGATCTGATGTGTGCCATATATGGTTCTTTCCTGGAGCTCGAGGGCTAACTGGTGTTTTTCCATTTACAGTGATTGTATGTGTTGAACCGAAAAGTATACAACCTCATGTTTGAATACGAGCCAACAGTCTTCTCGGTGCACCGGATGGATGAGGTTCGGAGAGGCTCCTCTACAAAGTATTTTTGTTGAATAAACGATTGAACTTTCTTCACTGCCAACTGACTGATTATTTGGTAATGGTATTGGGACTATTGGTAGGTATAGTCCTTTAGTCTATTTTTTGGCACATCACACCTATACAGTTATACACACTGTAGGAGAGTAGGATCAGCTTCACATGTATACCCCCACATTTTGCTGGTGTTTCAATGTTTTTTTACTTTAGTCTGGCTGGGACCCTGCTATTCAGGGCCCCCGCCTAGCTGCTTCCTCTCTAAATTGATTGCATGTACTTTAGGTACACCAGAGATTGGATCCTGAGGTACCCTTGTGAGTCCCTAGTATATGGTACACTATGTACCCAGGGAATAGATACCCCAGAGGCCTACCAGGGGCTGAAGCATGTATTATGCCACCTAAAATGACACCACAGGTCTGCTACTGCAGACTGAGTAAGGTGGTGCATGCACCCCTTACTGTGATATAGGTTACCTATATCACTATATATATACTCACATATAAACCTATAAGTCACTCCTTTGGCAGGCCTTTTCAATCCTGAAGGCAGAGTGCTTGTTTCTTATGTGAGGGGGTGCCCCTGCATGAGCAGAGCCCCTCTGCAGCATTCGGAAACCCTTCTCTGATGCTGTTTGTAATGCAGCCTGACCATATACTCTTAAGTGCATTATAACCTTGCGGTAAATGCTAACTTGGGATGGCTGCACAGAAACATGTTGTGTTTGGTGTCAAACGCTTTGCAATCCTACCCCCCCCACCAGTTCTGGCGGCGGGGGTAGAATTCCACCCTTCTTGAGGGAAAGACATGGTAGTGCTGGGTTACCCGGTAGAAACTTAACAGAGCCCTGGCATCACAAAATGGATGCTGCAGCCACAGACAAGGGTCTGGCCTCCTGCTGCTGACTGAAACTCCGGGAGGGGAGGCCTGGACAATAGGTTTCCTGTCACAGGGACGTGTAACCACCTCCCAGATAGGCTTATGTGTATTGGGGCTGGGTGGGAGCATTCTCTGAGTGCTTTGAAGTCCTGCACTGGGGGCACATTTGGTGTACCTGTGCATAGTCCAGCTCAAACTGGTCCAGGGGATTCCAGCCCCTGCTCTTGCACAACACCAGACAAAGGAAATGGGTGTAGCCACCCCTCTTTCCAAACCCTCCCATAGGTGGGTCCCCAGAGCTAGTCCAACCCCTTCCTTAGGTATAATTAAGGAACCTCTGTAACCAGAACTTTAGATATCCCTGGACGAAACTTTGAAGCTGAATCCTGGAACTTCGATGCTCTACTCATAACAAGAGGACTGAAGAAATCTCCCTTGGGATCAAGGAGTTACTCCCCTGCTTGGCAGGCACCAACGAAGCATTTTGCCGGTCTGCATCATCGAAGCTCCCGCCGAACTTCGAATTAATTGCAGCCCACGCAGAGGATTTCCAGATGTCTCAGAGGCCGACCCGGGTCCCCAGCAAAGCTGAGACCTGCAGCCCTCATGAGTAGCGTGGAACCGGAACTCCTGGTCACCGTGCATTTCTGCAAGTGCATTGACTTTTTGACGTCTCTTGAAGTCATGCTTGGGCTCACTTGTGGCCCCCACCTCGAGCACTGAATCCACTGAAGATTGTCGGCCTGGTCATTCCGAGTAACCCGTGGACTGCCATTTTGGGGCAGATTTACAAGCCCCTTGCGCCACTTTTGCGTCACTTTTAACATGGGATAAATGACGCAAAAGTGGCGCAAGTGGCTTGTAAATCTGCCCCTTTGTGTTTCGTTTCGAGGTCTCTTCGCAATCCCTGGAGGGTCCCTGAGCAGGTAACTTTGTATTTCCTTGGGTTTCCCTGCTTGCTCCAGACGTGCCCTGACTCCCAACCAAGTGGTGAGTCCCACAGAACTTGCTGGTCTGCACAGAAGCATCTTTCTTGTTTCTGCGTGGGTTGCTGTTGCCAAGGCTTGTTGTGCCCAATCTGGGCACCAACTCTGCAGCACTCGACATCCTTTGTGGGACATCTTGAATCCAGCTCCTGGTCATTCTCGACGCCTCCTGGTCCTGGTGGCTGAAAAGTCAAGCATCACCTTCTTCACCTAAAATCACCTGACATCTGTGGGCATCTGCCTATCGCCTTCCTGGTCACTGGCTAGTGACCCAGACTCTGTCCCCTCTGCTTTCAGGTTCTTCTCATCTTCGATCCAGGTTTGGATCTCTTCGAACACTTCGCATCTTCCTGGCAGCAGCACTTCTTCGCCAGCTTCCATTGAAATACGACGACGCGACCCGACACCAAAAAACACCTATGCTCCCGGCTTCCCTGGGTGAGGTAACATGAGTACTCCAGTGCTCCCGTGGGTGATAGCCCTAGAACTTCCTAAGTCCAAAAGGGTTTGGTCCTGACTCAATTCTAAGTGTCCCTAATCTTTAAAAATCTAACAGTGACTTTTCCCATCGAAGCTAACAGGAGCTCGCAGCTGTGTTCACACACTGCACACGGCCCCCGTGGGTCCCCTGTGTCACTACCTTGGGTGGTTCCTTGGGTCCCAGCGATTCCACAGGCTCTAGGCCTTGTCTCTAGTTAAGTCGTGGTTCTTATACCACTATTTTAGTATATGGGTTTGCTCGCCCCTGGGGCCTGACGTGTATTTGTGCTTATTACTGTTTTATTTGAAGTGTAACTCATGTGTTTTGACCTCTAGCCTCATAAAGAGACTAGGAGGGTGTGTTTTGTAATAAATACATATATTTTATATTTATACCTGGTGTGATTATCTTTCATTTTGGAGCTCAAGAGATTATAGATTGGTAAAACAAGCTGCTTTACATTCCTTCAAGACTTAGCCTGAAGGCTGCTCTCCATAGCTACCACTTGGATAGCTTTCAATAAAGGTTGTCTTTAACCTATAACCAATAAGGGGTTGTTTGGACTGGTACAGGGTGCCCACTATAACTAGTGGACAGCATATATCAGGCCAACTTCTCACATTGGTGTGCAGCGTGTGGGATTCCAGCTTGCTATTGTTTTACCAGATAATCTCGATTGAGTGACTAACTGAAAACCACTAAAGGTACCCTAGGTACATATAATATAAGCTATAGAATAACAGTAAGTTCTACTGAACTTAGAGTTGTGTGTTAAGGGCTTAGCACACCCTTTCTACAACTCAAGAGAGTTTAGTAGGCCACACTAGAGTAGGTAGTGCAATACACCACACCACACTAGTAATGTCTTCAAGGTCAGGAACCAGTAGGTCCCTGCCAGAAGCCAATGGGCTTCTACATTCCCAGTATGATAACCTCCCATTCATGGAATTGATAGCATTATGTACAACTAGGAAACTGAAGACAGGCAAAAGTTCAACCATCCAGCGACTCATAGATCTATAGGGTCTGAAGGGGTAGGCAGAGTGGGTGGGACAGCACCTGAGGAAAGGCCTAGGGGTGTAACTCCCCATGACCTGACCTCTGAGGCTGGCCAGGCAGATGAAAATGATCTGGACCTGGAACATCCAATTCCCTTAGACAGTGATGGAGAGGACCACAATGGACCCCTCTATGTTCCTCCTGGGAGAGTTGGTGGTGGGCCTAGAAGGTCAAGATCTCCCTCAGTGGAGTCTAACCATTCTAACTCTTCTATAGAGACCTCAATCTCCTCTCCTTGGAGGAAAACCTCTCAGGAGAGAAGGGAGAGACTGCTCAAGTATGATGAAGCTCAGCTTGAAATCAGAAGAAAGCAGGTAGCCCTAGATAAGGAGGCTCTAGAGCTCTACAGAGCTAGAAAAAAGATGGGACTAGAGTCCCATGGTGGCAGCAACATCCCTAGAGATAGGGAGATGTCTCATGACCATAGAAACCTGAAAAAGATTGTCCCTCCCTACCAGAGTGGGGATCACATCCACAAATGGATAACTGCACTGGTAAGGGCCTGTAAAGTACAAAGGGTCCCCCAGGAGCAGTGGGCAGCAATCTCATGGCTCTCCTTTGCAGACAAAGGTAGAGATAAGCTCCTCACTATTAGAGAGGAGGAGGCAGAAGATTACAACAGTCTGAAGAGTGCCTTAATTGATAGGTTTGGCCTAACCACTGAGCAATACAGGTTAAAGTTCAGGGATAACCAAAAGGCACAGAATCCAGGCCGGGTAGACTTTGTAGATTGTGCTACTAAGGCTCTGGAAGGTTGGTTACTTGGCAGCAAAGTGCAGGACTTTAAAGGATTGTACAATTTAATTATGAGGCAGCAGATTCCTAATAATTGTCAGAATCAGCTGTTTCATCAGTACCTGGTAGACTCAGATCTGACTTCTCCCCAAGAATTGGGAAAGAAGGCAGACAAGTGGGTCAGAACCAGGGTGAGGCAGAAGGTACAGAACCAAGGTGGTGAACCCAAGAAGCAAGATCCTAAAAACTCTGACAAGGGTGGGGAGAAGGGTAAAGACCAGAAGTCTTCACAGGGCCCCCAAAAATCTTCTTCAGGTGGGGATTCACAGTCGAACAAGGGAAAGGCCAATAGAAACCATGGTGCAAAATCTGTAAGCAGAAAACTCACTGGACCAGTGACTGTACCAAGTCCAAAGAATCTACTCCAGCCACCATTGTCCCTAAGGCAACTGTTCCCCCTAGTACAGCTACAATTGGTGATGGTAATGTCCAAAATAAGGGTGTAGTAGGGTTGACCCTGGGTTCTGAGATGGACTCTGGCCTAGTCAGAGTTCCAACTCAGGCTATTCTAGTCTGTGATGGAGGCATGGATATGTCCTCCTTTGTGAGTCCCAGTAATCTGGGCGAATACAGACAACAGCCTTTAATAAATGGAATAGAGGCTTTGGCATTCAGGGACACAGGAGCAAGTGTCACAATGGTGACAAAAGATCTTGTGGATCCTGGGCAGATTATACTTGGTGAAATGTACCAAGTGACGAATGCTAGCAATGTCAGAACAGACCATTCTCTGGCAGTTGTTAACTTCTCCTGGGGAGGGGTAACTGGCCTTAAGAAGGTTGTGGTAAGTGCAGACCTATCAGTACAGTGCTTGCTTGGCAATGATCTAGAACCTTCATCTTGGGCTGAAGTGGAGCTTAGGACACATGCAGAAATATTAGGGTTCCCTGCTCATGTCTTTGCTGTGACTAGGTCACAGGCCAAAATGTCTAACACTGGACAGGCCCTTGATTCTGAAATAATGGACCAGGTGCCTTCCAAGAGGAAGAGCAGTAGGGTTAAGGTAGTGCCTTCCCACCTGACTCAAAATGCAGATCACTCTCCTCAGGGAGATGATCTTGAGCCTGAAGAAGGAACTGTCCCAGAGGAGCTTGAACCTGACCAGGTTGAGTTCTTGGGGACAGGGGGGCCTTCCAGGTCTGATCTGAGCCAGGAACAGAAAACCTGCCCCTCTCTTGATACCCTCAGAAAGCAAGCTGCTGATGAGGCTGCTGGGAATGCTAGTGGCACCCATAACGTTTATTGGGATGATTGACTCCTTTACTCAGAGAGTAGAGACCCCAAGCCTGGTGCATCCAGGAGGTTGGTTATATCTCTGAAGTTTAAGGGCTTCCTATTGACACTAGCCCATGATATTCCCCTAGCAGGACACCTGGGCCAGAACAAGACTTGGGACAGAATTGTCCCTCACTTTCACTGGCCCCAAATGTCTGAAGACACTAAGGGGTTCTGTTGCTCCTGTGTGACCTACCAAGCCAGTGGCAAGGCAGGTGGAACCACAAAGGCCCCCCTGATACCACTACCTGTGGTGGGGGTTCCCTTTGAGAGAGTTGGGTTTGACATTGTTGGTCCCATGGATCCTCAGACAGCATCTGCGCACAGGTTTATACTGGTGGTGGTAGACCATGCCACCAGGTACACAGAAGCAATTCCCCTAAGGACCACTACAGCATCTGTGGTGGCAAGAGCTCTCTTGGGTGTATTCTCAAGAGTAGACTTTCCTAAGGAGGTAGTATCTGACAGAGATGCAAACTATATGTCAAGTTACTTAACTGCTATGTGGAAGGAGTGTGGAGTGAACTACAAGTTCACCACACCCTAATACCCACAATGCAAGGGTTTAGTTGAAAGATTCAACAAAACCTTAAAGGGCATGATCAAAGGTCTCCCAAAGATGCTTAGGCGGAGATGGGACATTCTTTTGCCCTGCCTTTTGTTTGCCTACAGGGAGGTGCCACAACAGGGGGTTGGTTACAGCCCTTTTGAACTTTTGTTTGAAAACAGTGAAATACCAGCAAAAAGTGGGGGTAACCATAAGAGGCAGAGCCTACTCTCCTACAAGAGGGGTGCAGAAATAAGCAAGAGAGGTGCTGAAAAAAGCAAAAGTAGTGCAGGAAAAAGCAACAGAGGTGCAGAAAGAGTGGAGTGGCCTGATGAAAAAGGCAAGAGAAGTGAAGAAAGAAGCAACAGAGATGGAGAAAGAGCCAAGAGGGAAGCAGAAAGAAGCAAAAGAGGTTCAGAAAGAAACAAAAGAATTGCAGAAACAGGGAACAGAGGTGCAGAAAGAGGCAAAAGGAGAACAGAAATAGGGGAGAGGGGTGCATTAAGAGGCACACACGGTGCATAGTATACCATATACTACGGACTTATAAGGGCACCTCAGAATCCAATCTGTGGTGAACCTAAGGTACTAGGAATCAATTTGGAGAGGAAGCAGCTAGGCTGGGGTCCTGAATAGCAGGGCCTCAGCCAGACTAAAGTTGAAAAACAGTGAAATACCAGCAAAAAGTGGGGGTAACCATAAGAGGCAGATCCTACTCTCCTACAAGAGGGGTGCAGAAATAAGCAAGAGAGGTGCTGAAAAAAAAAGTATTGCAGAAAGAAGGAGCAGAGGTGCAGAGAGAAGCAAGAGGGGTTCAGAAAGAGGGAAGAGGAGTGCAGAAAGAGGAGTGAGGGGCAGAAAGAGGAGTGAGGGGCAGAAAGAGGCAAGAGAGGTACAGAAAGAGGGAAGAGGGGTACGGAAAGGAGCATGAGTGGTGCGAAAGAAGCAAGAGAAGTACAGAAAGAAACAAAAGAAGTGCAGACAGAAGGAACAGAGGTACAGAAAGAGGCATGAGGGGTGCAGAAAGAGGGAGGAGGGGCACAGATATAAGCAAGAGAGGTGCAGAAAGAAACATAAGAAGAGCAGAAAGAAGGAGCAGAGGTGCCAAGAGAGGCAAGATGGGTGCAGAAAGAGGGAAGAGGGGTGCAGAAAGAGGCACGAGGGGTGCAGAAAAAACCAAGAGAGGTGCAGAAAGAAGCAAGAGAAGTGCAAAGAGAAGCAACAAAGGTATAGAAAGAGGGAAGTGCGGTGAAGAAAGAGGCAAGAACAGTGCAGAAAGAAGCATCAGAGATGCAGAAAGGAGGAAGAGGGGTGGTGAAAGGAACAAGAGGGGTGCAGAAAGAAGCAAGAGAAGTTCAGAAAGAAACAACAGAGTTGCAGAAAGAGGCAGGAGGGGTGCAGAATGGGGGAAGAGGGGCGTAGAAAGTGGCATGAAGGGTGCAGAAAGAAGCCAGAGAGGTGCAGATAGAAGCAAGAGAAGTGCAAAAAGAATCGATAGAGCTGCAGAAAGAGGCAAGAGGGGTGCAGAAAGATAAAAGAGGGTTTACAAAAGAGAAGACGTGCCGAAAAAAGGAACAGCGGTGCAGAAAGAGGCAGGGGTGCAGAAAGAGGGAAGAAATGTGTAGAAAGGGACAAGAGAGGTGCAAACAGAGGAAAGAAGGATGCAGAAATAGGCAACAGGGATACAGAAAGAAGCAAGAGAAGTACAGAAAAAGCAAGAGAAGTGCAAAAAAGCAACAGAGATGCAGAAAAAGGCAAGAGGGGTGCAGAAAGAGGCAAGAGATGTGCAGAAAGAAGTGACAGAGGTGCAGAAAGAGGCAAGAGAGGTGCAGAAAGAGGCAAGAGGGGTACAGAAACAGGCAGGAGGGATGCAGAAAGAGGGAAGAGGAGTGCAGAAAGAGGCAAGAGAAGTGCAGAAAGAAGCAACAGAAATACAGAAAGAAAGGGGGAAGAGGGGTATAAAAGTGGCAAGAGGGAAGAAGAAAGGAGCAAGAGAGGTGCAGTAAGAATCACAGAGAAGTGCAGAAAGAGGCTAGAGAGATGTAGAAACAAGTTGGAGAGGTGCTGAAAGTGGGAAGAGAAGTACAGAAAAATGCAACAAAAATGCAGAAAGGGGGAAGTGGGGAAGAAAAAGAGGCAAGAGGGAAGCAGAAAGAAGCAAGAGAGGTGCAGAAATAAACAAAGGAATGGCAGACAGAAGAAACAGAGGTGCAGAAAGAGGCAAGAGGAGTAAAGAAAGAGGGAAGAGGGGTGTAGAGGGAGGCCCACGCGGTGCAGAAAGAAGCAAGAGGGGTGCAAAAAGAAGCAAGAGAAGTTCAGAAAGAAACAATAGAGGTGGAGAAAGAGGCAGGAGGGGTGCAGAAAGAGGGAAGATGGGTGTAAAAAGAGGCCCAACGTGTGCAGAAAGAAGCCAGGGAGGTGCAGAAACTACAAAAAATAAGTGCAGAAAGAGGCAACAGAGCTGCAGAAAGAGGCAAGAGGGGTGCAGAAAGATGAAAGACTGGTGCAGAAACAGGCAGGATAGCTGCAGAAAGAGGGAACAGAGGTGCAGAAAGAGGCAAGAGAGGCGCAGAAAGAGGTAATAGAGGTGCAGAAAGAGGCAAGAGAGGTGCTGAAAATAGAACAGATATGCAGAAAGAGGCAAGAGAATTGCAGAAAAAGAAAGAAAGGTGCAGAAAGAGGCAACATAAATGCAGAAAGTGTCAAGAGAGGTGCAGAAAGAAGAAATAGTTGGTTGCACACCATTAGAACACCCACATTACGGAATAAGTAACAGGTGACCATTCTTGGTTTGCAAAGGGCCTTCCACCAAGCTGTAACACTTGTCGCTGCATTTTTGGTAATGTTTGAGCCCTTTGAGCAAGAAACAAGGTTTTTTTTTCAAAACTGCAGATTATGCAACAGATGATGAATTATGTGGCAAATGTGCAAAATGTATAACTGTGCGAAAGTTGTCGTAGCCAAACAGTCGCATAATTCCAGTGGCCCTGCTCATCCCTCTGACTAGGTCCAGAAGTGCGCCAAGAGGTACATTTGCGGAGTAGTGTACAAAGAGGCATTGGCCTCAGACCACCTCTCAGCAATCCCACTGTGTGGGGGTTACTGGAGGTACCTGGTGGGCTAATTTACCCTAAGGGCCCTTAAGATTCAAGGGGACTTAATTCCCCAACCCAGAAAGTATCAGGAGGTGCGTTTGCAGAATGGTGCAGGGAGGGGCCGGGGCCTCTTGCGATTTGCCAGTTTCTTTTATTTTTAAAATTTTAGGAAGCGGGGCTGTGTGGCCCCCTTCCCATGAGCAATTTGTGCCCGGGTCCCCATCCCCGGGGCCTGAGACATTTGAAAAAAAATAATGATAAATTGAAAAGGGTGGGGGGGCATGAGGCCCCCCTCCTGATGCTGATTACGGTCCCGGGGACCCCATCCCCCAGGGTTAGGCCTTTCTTTTTTTATTTTTAAAGGGGAGGGGGTGGTGTAGCCCCCCTTCTGAGGCCATTTTTGGTCCAGGGGACCCCATCCCCATTGCTTGGCCATTTTTACTTTTTATTTTTCTAAAGGAGGGGTACACGTGGCCCCCCTTCCCATGCCAATTTCGGCCTCGGGTGCCCCATCCCCCGGGCGCCCAGACATTTTTTAAAAATAAAAAAATGGGAGGGGGCTGAGTGGCCCCCCTCCAGGGCCATTTTGGGCCCCAGGGACCTCATCCTCCGGGGCATGGCCTCTTTTTTAAGGACCACGGGCTCTTTGTTAAGGACCACTGGGGGATCACCAATGCCCCCACAGTCCCAGCCAGCTCCTCGCCTTCTGCAGGAGCCGGCATTGCTTTTGGGCAGAGGTAGCTTCTAACATGCAGCTTCCTTTGCCCAAAAACAATTCTGCTTTGCTTCATGGAAGCGAGAGCAGGTTTCCTGTGTCCTGGGGAGGTGGTGGTACCTGGGGCAGTGTGGGGGGTTCCAGCCCCCAAACTTAGTATTTATAAGTAGCCCTGGGGAAGTGGCGATCCCTGGGGTTTGGGGGGCCTGCGAGTCCCCCGCCCTAAATTAATTGAAAAATCGGGGAGGTGGCGGTCCCTGGGGTTGCAGGGGGGATGTGTGCCCCTGTGCATTATTTGCAAGGTCCCGGGAAGGTGGCAGTCGCCAGGGCTGAGGAACTCCCGCAGGCGCCTGGCTACCTAATTATGGATTGCCCCCGAGACCTGGCCCACCCGGGGGCTTAAAACGAACGGTAAGCATGAGCCTGCGCTTCTTTTAAAAAAAATATTTTGGCTAGATTTGCGGACCGTATACGAATCCCGACCCACTTATCTTGTGTTTTACGTTTTTTCTTGTGACTCTACTCTGGTGAGTCACAAGATGGCTGCCAACACTTTCTGGTTTGAAATGTTAGCAGCCAATCAGAATCAAGCTCATGGTCGGAAGGGTTCGTGATCCACAGTGGTTACCAGATACTAATATTTTTTAATGTAAATATTTCTCAAAAACTACCAAACAGATTTACACCATTTAAACAAAGAATGCTTTTTTAACCAAGAGCTACCTTTTTGCCAAATTTGGTGTAATTCCGTTGAGCAGTTTGGGCTGTAGCTTTCTCCAAAACTTCCTATGAAAATTAACATGGAGAAAACGTGTTTTGGGATCCCCTTTTTTCTCGGCCACCCACTTGCCGAATCACCCCAAAACTTTCAAGACCGGAGCTGACTGAAGCGCCCCATTAGTTTTAAAAATTCGCGAAGATTTGTCAAATGGCGCCAAAGATATTGGCAAAAGAAAAAACGCTTTTCCTATGTAAAATAGGTCCTAACTATAACTACCTATGTATCTATATCTATATCTATATCTCTCTACATATATATAAGACACGATGTAGCAATCAAAATTATACATCCTATCTGGAAGAAAAAATCTAGAACACTCTAATCCTGATACAATTAATAAATTAAAACATAGAACTATTTCATAAAAGAACACACAAGAAGTACAATGGGAAAACAAATTCAGAAAACAATGTTACCCAATTCTGAATAGTTATGATATCTGTAAAGAAGTATATCAGTATTTATCTGGTGTTGAGAAAACTCATATTCACAAAATATCAGAGGGGCAAATAGAGGCATGGAGAAGGTTGCAGAGAAGAAAGAATAAATGCAGATAGAACACAAAAAGCTGGACTACAAAGTAAAAAAGGAGAAGACAAAAATGAAAAAAACCAAAGCAAAACACAAGTGGAGCTATGGGGGAAGTAAATGCTCAATCTTATTGTGTCTACAAAGAGACAACTTACCAAAGAACTTGGGGACAAAAATGTTTTAGAAGTGTAAACAAATGCACTCAAACCAAAACAGTGGTAAGTAATGATAAGTAACCATTCTAATTGACTGTGTAGTATATTAAGGGCCTAAGGATTATTAAAAACACTGCATTATCAGGTATATAGACCACAGCCATAAAAATACACATAGTCAATTTTGTACAGCAGCAATCAATATGTTACCTCAAAAAAACACAAAGGTCTAGGTTCATGATGAAACCACAGGAAACTCAATGTTAGAAATCATAGGAGAAGATGCTCTTGCGTGGAAAAAAATATATATTTATTTTCCAGAAAATTCTAGGGTGTTGAACTAACCCTATACTGACAAAGGGTGCAATGTCGTGGTGGTAGACTATAAGAACTATGAAACGCAAATTCACAAGTAACTCAATGTCATAACTGAATATAATTCATGTTCTTGCAATGAGTATTCTAATGCGCGACACAAATGTCAGACAATGTTAGCAAATTGGTTTGAAGAAGGTTTCTTCGATCAAGAGTGTTAGACCTGACATCCTTGGCGTGGGTTTTTCCCCTATCGTTTGCCTCTGCTACCTGGATTTCAATGCTGTGCTGGATTTCGTTTTGCTGGTTTAGATGCTTTGGACACTCTGCCACTGCTAATCAGTGCCAGAGTGTAAGTGCTCCCTGTGTAAAATATCGTATTGATTGGATATACCTGATTGGCATATCTGTATCACCATGAAGTCCCTAGTAAAGTGCACTGTGTGTGCCAGGGCTGGTGATGACGGATGCTACTAGTGGGTCTGCAGCGCTGGTTGCGCCACCCACCTGTGTAGCCCTAAAACAGTGTCTCGGGCCTGCCGCCGCAGGCCTGCCTGCAGTCCCCGGACTGCCATGTCCCCCTGGCCAGTGTCCACACTGGCCGGGCCTAACCCTTCCCTTTTCATACACGTCAGTCATCCCTATGGAAGGCCCAGGGTACCCCCCTGGGCAGGGTGCCGTGTATGTAGAAGGTAGAGCAGGTACTAGTGCAGGTAACATGTTCTGGTAGTGAACACCGGCCATTTTGTGTGTTCACTACTGCAAGGCTATCTTGTTCCATAGGCTAACATGAGGGAGGCGGGTGCCAATGGCTATCCGCCTATCTTCTCATATGAACAAGATAAGACATGAGTGTTTGACATCCCTGAGCTCAGCATTTAATAACACATCTTTTAGGAGAGATTGTTTTTAAATCCTGAGTTGGAGAACAGTACTTTTTAGAGAGTAGCTGTTCTCTTGTCTGACCCTTCTGTGTGCCTGGGCGCGCTTGTGGATTGACTGTCTGGTTTGAGAGTGACAGGGGCTGGGGATCCCCCGGGAGGTTGGCTGAGTCAGCCCTCTGCTGAATGGCGACAATCGCAAGGAGAGTGGAGGGAGGAGATAGCACCTGGGATTGAATAGGGCTGTGCCTGCCTGCCACTCTGCTGGCTCCACCTCCTGCTGGGCGGCTGACGACCTTGCCCCTCGCTCTGAAAAGAATGTAGGAGCCGGGAAAACAAAGTGCTCCAGCAACACCCAGAACTGGATCAGACCGGGCTCAGGACCCACTTGCACAAAGACTTCAAAGACTTCTAGGGGTATAAGTACAAGACCCCTGACAACAGATTTTTAGATTCGACCATCGAGAGGAACCTCTGCAGAAAGACGGACCGCTGAAGAACTAAAGGAAGATTGCCGTGCTGTGTGCTCTAAAGGCTGACCTGTTTTGGCGTACAACTGAAGCTAAGGAGAAGAAGGGGTCCTGCTGTGTGCTGACCCTATCCACTTGACCAAACAAGACTTTGCTGTGTGCTGTGTCTTCAACTGAATCTCCAAGGGCCTGAGAAGAGCTGGCCTCCTGTTTCGCAACCCAGGGATAGAAAGGTTGCCAAGAACTCAAGACTCTGCTGTGTCCCACCTGCGCTGCTGTGTGCCGCAGGGACCGTGGACTGTCCTACCAAGCTTCTCAACATCTGCCTGTGAGGTGGGCTGGCTGCTCTCTGTCTTGCTAGAGAGTACCACACCGAGCCGGGCCCGACACCGGTTGCCGCATCAAGAGGATCGACGTGCTCATCGGCACGTGCCTTGCCGCGACCCGGAGGCCTGAAGCAGATCGAGAGTCGTATTTCCCTGCTCTACGAAGCCGCGCTGTGAGTGGCTGACTCCGGTGACGTCAACATCGTCACTGGGGGCTCGTCGAGGGAGTGTGGAATCCTTGCACCGAACAGCCCTTGGAGCGCTTGTATAACGAGCGCAGTGACACCGCCGGAGCAACGTAGCTGCCTAAAACATCGAGAGCCTACAAACTGATTCATTCTCAGTGAGTATCGAATCACTCAAGAGACTAGAGACTATCGTCTGACGGTCCCGACCAACTAAGAAAGCGACTATTGTGTAATCCTGTGATGCTTGATTTCAACTGCGGAAACTAGATAAAGATATATTATTTTTGATATAACTCACCTGTGTGGTCTAAGTTTGTGGTGTGCGGAGGAGGGGTCATTGTGGTGTCTACGTGCAAATACCTTACACATTGCCTTGGGGATAAGCCTGTCTGCTCGAGCCAAGCTACCTAGAGGGTGAGCAGGGGTTATCTACCGTGTGTGTCCCTGTAACCTGACTAGAAGCAAGGGTCCCTATTTGGGCTAAGGTGAATGCCTCTGCCAACTAGAGACCCCCAGATCTAACATTGGTGGCAGCGGTGGGGATTAGAACCAGTATTTGCACTTGACCTGCAGTGATTCTTCGTACATCACTAATCTAGTAAGCAGTTGCATCGCACGAAGTTTTTGCGCAGACTATTCTTGGAGGATCGACGAAGCATCATGTCTCTGAACGGAGTAGGCGAGGAGCTGGAGTTGCAATTCGAGGTGAAAAAGTTGCTCGAGTATAAGAAGGAGCAACTAAAGCAATTCTGCAAGCAGCTTGGATGCCCAGCGAAGGGCAGCGCCAACAAGACGGAGCTACAGAAAGCTCTAAGGGCCTGGTGGGAGGCCAAGAATGGCACAACCGAGGAAACTACGGAAGGGGATGGCACACCGGAGCACGGATTTGGATCCGATGATCTGCCAGTGAATAGGCCAGCGTCTAGGGCTGGCAGCGCCCATTCCAGTAGGAGCCTCTCTCCAGAGGAGCTGGAGGAAAACCAAAGGGTTAGAGCCCATGAGATTGAACTTTTTAAGCTCAAGGCTCAAGCGGAAGAGAGGAAACTGCGCCTTGACAGTGAGAAAGAGGCGGAGGAGAGGAGGAATGCTCTTGCGTTAGAAGAGAAGAAACTCCAGTTGGCTCATGAGTTGAGCATGAGGGAGCTGGACATTAAAGCCAAACAGGTGGCGTCCAGTCCGAATGGTGGCAGCGCACAACCAGTACAGGCGGGTAAAGTATACATACCGAAAGATTTGGTGCAGAATTATCAGAGGGGTGAGGATATCTATGCGTGGTTTAGATCCTATGAGCTTGCCTTGAAGATGAATGAAGTGCCTGAGAAAAGTTGGGGAGCGGGTTTGTGGAAGCATTTTGAGGCCTCTGGGAGGGATGTCTTAGCACCCTTAGAAGCAGCAGGGACCTTAACCTACCCCACGATGAAGGAGGCCTTATGCCTCAGGTATGGGCTTACACCAGAACAGTACCGACAGAAGTTTAGGAACTTCAAGAAACTTGATTCGAGTACGTGGGTGGAGTGTGTGAGTATGTACACGCGTGCACTGGAAGGTTGGATAAAGGGCAGCAAAGTTACTGATTATGTGGGGTTGTGTCACTTGATTAGTTGGGAGCACTTGAGTAGTCTATGTGTTCCAGAGCTGCGCCAGCATCTTTTAGACAGCAAGTTAACTGATCCCAGCGAGCTTGCTAAAGAGGCAGACCGCTGGACTAGCACCAGGGTCAACAAAGGGGTGGTAAGTATGCCAGCCAAGGGTGGACAGGGTCCCCAGCAGAAAGGTGGGGAGGACAAGGGTAACAGTAAGGAGTTCTCTAAAGGGCCCCAAAACAGTTCCCAGGAGAAGGAGTCCCAAGCCCCCAAGCCGAAGAGGTCTTGGCCCCCTAAGGGCAACAGACCACCGCCTACTTGCTATGCTTGTAGGGAAGTGGGGCACATCGCCCCTAAATGTCCCAACAAACCCCCAGCAGCAGCTGCTGCTCCAGTCCCAGGGTTAGCTAGTGTAGCTTTGGGAGGGGATTTGATTTCCAGTGGGGAAGCGGGATTAGCTATGATGACCCTTGTCTCGTTAGGAGACCAAGAGATGGTCCAGGATGCCTTGATACCCGCTAACACTAAGAAATACGGGCAAAAGGTGACCATCAATGGGAGGGAGATAGAGGCTCTGAGAGACACCGGGGCTAGTGTGACATCTGTCAGGTGTCAGTGGGTGTCTGAAGAGCAAGTAATTCCCAATGTGCTCCGCCCAGTAGTGGCAGCTGACACTTCAGTTCGCCTCTGCAAGATGGCGCGTGTTCCCTTTACATGGGGGGGAGTCTCTGGTACCTTGGAAGTCTGCGTCAGTGATGCCTTGCCGGTAGATTGTCTGTTGGGTAACGACCTGGAGAGTTCTCCATGGAAGGACGTAGAGCACAGAACTCACTTGGAGATGTTAGGACTGCCAGCGTGGATCTGTGTATCCACACGTGCCATGACAGCCAGTAAGGGTGGATTAGTAGAACTGGAGCCTGGAACGATGGCCCAGGAACCTGCCAGGAGGGGAAGGGGCAGAGGGCGCGGGAAACCGGCCCCCACTGTTCCCACGGTCCAGGAGGAAGCGGAACCTGAGGGGGATGCCCTGGAACCTACAGGGGAGCAGGTGGCCGAACTGGGGGAGTTGCCTGAGCTGACCCATTGGCAGCAAGAGGGTGGCCCCTCCAGGGAGGAATTCTGCCAGGCTCAGAAGGAGTGCCCTTCTCTCATTGGTGTGCGGCAGCAGGCTGCAGACCAGGCAGCAGGCCTAGGGTCCAAGGAACATTTGATTTACTGGGAAGATGACTTACTGTATAGCGAGCCTAAGTTCGCTGAGCCCGGTGCAGCCCGTGTGCTGGTGGTACCCGAGCGCTTCAGGAACTTCTTACTGGGTCTGGCTCACGACGTGCCTCTCGCAGGACATCTGGGGCAAGACAAGACCTATCACAGGCTTGTCACCCACTTCTACTGGCCCCGGATGAAGAAGCACGTCGGTACCTTTTGTAAGTCATGCCAAACCTGTCAAGCCAGTGGCAAGAGCGGAGGGAAGTGCGTGGCGCCCCTCCAGCCGTTTCCTGTAGTGAGCACCCCTTTCGAGCGGGTGGGCATTGATATCGTAGGGCCCCTGGATCCCAAGACCGCCTTAGGCAACAGGTTTATCCTGGTCTTGGTGGATCACGCCACTCGGTACCCGGAAGCAGTCCCTCTCAGGACAATCACAGCACCCGTGGTGGGCCGTGCATTGATGGGGATCTTTTCCCGTGTAGGGTTCCCTCGAGAGGTGGTCTCCGACCGGGGTACCAACTTCATCTCTAGGTATATGAAGTCTCTGTGGGAGGAGTGTGGAGTAACGTATAAGTTCACCACTCCTTACCACCCTCAAGGAAATGGATTGGTTGAAAGGTTCAACCGCACCCTGAAAGGTATGATTATGGGCCTAGCGGAGCCCATGAGACGGAAGTGGGACGTCTTGTTACCATGCCTGTTGTTTGCCTACAGGGAGGTGCCTCAGAAGTCCTTAGGGTTCAGCCCCTTTGAACTGCTGTATGGCCACCCTGTTAGAGGACCTCTCACACTGGTGAAGGAGGGGTGGGAGAAATCCCGTGGGAAAACCCCCCAGGATGTGTTCAGCTATGTGCTGGCCATCCGCAACCAAACGCAGCGCTTCAGGAAGCTCGCGCAGGAGAACCTAGAAGCCAGCCAGGAGGAGATGAAAAGATGGTACGACCAGAATACCACTCTGGTAGAATTTCATCCCGGGCAGAAAGTGTGGGTGATGGCGCCGGTGGAGCCTTGTGCGCTCCGCGACAAATGGACCGGGCCATATGAGGTGGTAGAGCGCAAGAGTGAGGTGACCTACCTGATCAACATGAAGACTCCTAGGCAGCCCCTTAGAGTCTTGCATGTGAACCGCCTCAAACCCCACTTCGAGAGGTCTGAAGTGACGATGCTCATGGCTACAGATGACGGTGGGGAAGAGGATAGTGATCCTCTCCCTGACCTCCTGGCAGCGAAGGAGCAAGACGGGTCAGTGGATGGTGTGGTCCTCTCGCCCACACTGACCCCGGAGCAGCAGAGCGACTGTCGCCAGGTGTTGGGTCAGTTTGCCTCCCTGTTCTCCCTGACACCAGGTGTCACCAATTGGTGCGTCCATGATGTGGACACTGGAGATAGCCTGCCTGTGAAACAGAAGTTTTACAGAGTAGCTGACAAGGTCAGGGCCAGCATCAAGGAAGAAGTTTCCAAGATGTTGGCGTTAGGGGTAATTGAGCCCTCTAGCAGTCCCTGGGCTAGCCCAGTGGTCCTCGTTCCAAAGAAATCTGCTACACCCGGTGGCCCATCAGAACTTCGGTTTTGCGTGGACTACCGCGGGCTCAATGCGGTCACCAAGACTGACGCGCACCCCATCCCCAGAGCTGATGAGCTTGTGGATCGGTTAGGAGCTGCCCGGTACCTCAGCACCTTCGATTTGACTTCGGGGTACTGGCAGATTGCCTTAACTGACGGGGCAAAGGAGAGGTCGGCATTTTCAACACCAGAGGGGCACTTCCAGTTTCGAGTCATGCCCTTTGGATTGAAGAATGCCCCTGCCACCTTCCAGAGACTGGTCAACCGGGTACTGACCGGGCTGGAGCAATTCAGCGCCGCATACCTGGATGACATTGCTGTGTTCAGCTCCACTTGGGACGAACACTTGCAACACCTCTGTGAAGTGTTGAGGGCGCTGCAGAAGGCAGGCCTCACTATCAAGGCTAGTAAGTGCCAGATAGGGCAGGGATCAGTGGTGTATTTAGGACACCAGGTGGGGAGCGGCCAGGTGGCGCCCCTACAGGCGAAGATCGATACCATTCTGGCTTGGGAACCCCCCAGGACGCAGACAGAAGTGAGAGCCTTCCTAGGACTCACCGGGTATTACAGACGGTTCATCAAGGGATACGGCACCATTGTTGCCCCCTTGACGGAACTAACCTCAAGGAATCAGCCCAGGAAAGTGAATTGGACCGAGGCCTGTCAAACTGCTTTTGATGCCCTGAAAACTGCAATGTGCACAGCACCGGTGCTTAAGGCGCCTGACTTTTCGAGTGAGTTCGTAGTGCAGACAGATGCTTCAGAGCAAGGCGTGGGAGCAGTACTCTCACAGATGGACGACGAGGGCGGGGACCAACCCGTAGCTTTCATTAGTAGGAGGCTACTTCCCAGGGAACAGAGGTGGAGCGCTATTGAAAGGGAAGCATTCGCTGTGGTCTGGGCCCTGAAGAAGCTGAGGCCCTACCTGTTTGGGACTCACTTCTGTGTTCAGACCGACCACAGGCCCCTCAGATGGTTAATGCAGATGAGGGGTGAGAATCCAAAACTGTTGAGGTGGTCCATCTCCCTACAGGGAATGGACTTTACGGTGGAACACCGTCCCGGTACAGAGCACGCCAATGCTGATGGTCTGTCCAGGTTTTTCCGCCTTAGCGATGAGAACTCCCAAGAGGGTGGGTAGTTCTCCCCGCTTTCAGCTGGAGGGGACACGTGTTAGACCTGACATCCTTGGCGTGGGTTTTTCCCCTATCGTTTGCCTCTGCTACCTGGATTTCAATGCTGTGCTGGATTTCGTTTTGCTGGTTTAGATGCTTTGGACACTCTGCCACTGCTAATCAGTGCCAGAGTGTAAGTGCTCCCTGTGTAAAATATCGTATTGATTGGATATACCTGATTGGCATATCTGTATCACCATGAAGTCCCTAGTAAAGTGCACTGTGTGTGCCAGGGCTGGTGATGACGGATGCTACTAGTGGGTCTGCAGCGCTGATTGCGCCACCCACCTGTGTAGCCCTAAAACAGTGTCTCGGGCCTGCCGCCGCAGGCCTGCCTGCAGTCCCCGGACTGCCATGTCCCCCTGGCCAGTGTCCACACTGGCCGGGCCTAACCCTTCCCTTTTCATACACGTCAGTCATCCCTATGGAAGGCCCAGGGTACCCCCCTGGGCAGGGTGCCGTGTATGTAGAAGGTAGAGCAGGTACTAGTGCAGGTAACATGTTCTGGTAGTGAACACCGGCCATTTTGTGTGTTCACTACTGCAAGGCTATCTTGTTCCATAGGCTAACATGAGGGAGGCGGGTGCCAATGGCTATCCGCCTATCTTCTCATATGAACAAGATAAGACATGAGTGTTTGACATCCCTGAGCTCAGCATTTAATAACACATCTTTTAGGAGAGATTGTTTTTAAATCCTGAGTTGGAGAACAGTACTTTTTAGAGAGTAGCTGTTCTCTTGTCTGACCCTTCTGTGTGCCTGGGCGCGCTTGTGGATTGACTGTCTGGTTTGAGAGTGACAGGGGCTGGGGATCCCCCGGGAGGTTGGCTGAGTCAGCCCTCTGCTGAATGGCGACAATCGCAAGGAGAGTGGAGGGAGGAGATAGCACCTGGGATTGAATAGGGCTGTGCCTGCCTGCCACTCTGCTGGCTCCACCTCCTGCTGGGCGGCTGACGACCTTGCCCCTCGCTCTGAAAAGAATGTAGGAGCCGGGAAAACAAAGTGCTCCAGCAACACCCAGAACTGGATCAGACCGGGCTCAGGACCCACTTGCACAAAGACTTCAAAGACTTCTAGGGGTATAAGTACAAGACCCCTGACAACAGATTTTTAGATTCGACCATCGAGAGGAACCTCTGCAGAAAGACGGACCGCTGAAGAACTAAAGGAAGATTGCCGTGCTGTGTGCTCTAAAGGCTGACCTGTTCTGGCGTACAACTGAAGCTAAGGAGAAGAAGGGGTCCTGCTGTGTGCTGACCCTATCCACTTGACCAAACAAGACTTTGCTGTGTGCTGTGTCTTCAACTGAATCTCCAAGGGCCTGAGAAGAGCTGGCCTCCTGTTTCGCAACCCAGGGATAGAAAGGTTGCCAAGAACTCAAGACTCTGCTGTGTCCCACCTGCGCTGCTGTGTGCCGCAGGGACCGTGGACTGTCCTACCAAGCTTCTCAACATCTGCCTGTGAGGTGGGCTGGCTGCTCTCTGTCTTGCTAGAGAGTACCACACCGAGCCGGGCCCGACACCGGTTGCCGCATCAAGAGGATCGACGTGCTCATCGGCACGTGCCTTGCCGCGACCCGGAGGCCTGAAGCAGATCGAGAGTCGTATTTCCCTGCTCTACGAAGCCGCGCTGTGAGTGGCTGACTCCGGTGACGTCAACATCGTCACTGGGGGCTCGTCGAGGGAGTGTGGAATCCTTGCACCGAACAGCCCTTGGAGCGCTTGTATAACGAGCGCAGTGACACCGCCGGAGCAACGTAGCTGCCTAAAACATCGAGAGCCTACAAACTGATTCATTCTCAGTGAGTATCGAATCACTCAAGAGACTAGAGACTATCGTCTGACGGTCCCGACCAACTAAGAAAGCGACTATTGTGTAATCCTGTGATGCTTGATTTCAACTGCGGAAACTAGATAAAGATATATTATTTTTGATATAACTCACCTGTGTGGTCTAAGTTTGTGGTGTGCGGAGGAGGGGTCATTGTGGTGTCTACGTGCAAATACCTTACACATTGCCTTGGGGATAAGCCTGTCTGCTCGAGCCAAGCTACCTAGAGGGTGAGCAGGGGTTATCTACCGTGTGTGTCCCTGTAACCTGACTAGAAGCAAGGGTCCCTATTTGGGCTAAGGTGAATGCCTCTGCCAACTAGAGACCCCCAGATCTAACAAAGAGGAATACATATATTTGGTGGTAAATAATCCATCAACACCTATAATTTATTTTCTGCTGAAAATACACAAAGGAGAGACTCATCCACCATGCAGGCTAATCATATCTGGTATTGGCTCTTGAACAGAGAAAATGCCAGAGTATGTAGACATTTACTTAGCCCCAATGGTTGCAACAATATCATCCTGCCTTAAAAAAATTAAAGGTCTTCTTTGTGAACTGTACGAAATTCCATTTGAAAGATCACATCTTTTTGTTTCTACGGGCGGGAACACTACACAATATTCTCTCATAAAGGTGGACTGAGTGCTCTTAAATATTTTTTTCATTCAAATCCGTGAGCCATCATAAACATGTACAGAAGATACTAGACATGACTAAACTTGTATTTTAAAATAACTATGTTCTGTGTCAAAAGGATTTCTTTCACCAGTTGCGGGGCATGGCAATGGGCAGCAGGTTTGCTCCCCCCATGCCAACACTTTTATGGGTTGATATGAGAGGGAGCATAACTGTTCAGATAGATCAGAGTAAGGCCTAGCAGGGATGCTTATGGTATTGATCCTCCAGGTAGAGATATAGATCATGACAATCCTAGAACTGTTGTAGAGGTGGATGGCAGCAGGAACGCTGTGGGAGGCAGAGACATCAAAAGAGAAGTTGCTCCTAAGAATGTATAAACATGCATGTAAATGATGTGAAGTAATTCATTAATGTATGAGCAATGATTCCGCCTAAAGATGATTCTGGTGTATGAGTTGTAAATGAATAAAGTTTGTTTACAAAAAAATGAGAGGGAGCATGTCTGGGATGAAAAACTACACACAGGATATCAGAAGGTTCTTGTTTGATATTGGTATTTAGATGATATCTTCCTTATATAGAATTGATCTGTTGAGGAACTTAAGGAGTACCACACTTTTCTGAATAACAGTGCTCTAAACCTGGAATTGTCATTACAATTTGACAGGCATCAAATCACCTTTTTCAGATTTTTTGCTTTTTGGTAAAGATATCGCATTGCACAGTAAGTCTTTTTAGAAAGCAACAGCTAGCAATAGAGTTTTACACTTGAGTTTAGGGTATCCCATGTATCAGGCAAAAAAACTATTTTCCCTTCGGTGAGTTATTGTGACACAAATGCAATTGCAGTGATCCCCATGACTTTGAACGATAAGCACAAGAATCTGTTTGTCAACGAGGTTGCCAGCTCTTTACTTACCAGCAGTGCAACAGGAGCTAAAAATAAAGGATGCACTGCAGACAAACAGGCACACTTCTTAACGAACTTTTGTGAATACAAACAAAACAAATGTAAGATCTTGTTCACACACTGGGACATTTTGAAATTGGACTGGGAGTAAAGTGTTACCAAATCGTCCCTTGATCGCCTTTAGGAAATCTGATACTCTTAAAACTATTCTGGGTCCTAGTGATACGACATGTTATATAGCAGTCACCACGAGAACTTGGTTAGACAACAAACCAGTAGGTTTCTACAAATGTGCTTGTATCTGTTGCAAATATGTCAGTGATAAAGCTGTCCAGTCCTGTAAGTATAACCATGATACATCAAATTGTTTTAAGATCAACTTTATCATGAACTGTAGTACAAGTTAATGTATTTATATTGTTACTTGTGTATGTGCACGTCACTTTATGAGCTCAACTGAGAGAGCTCAAAAAGAAAGATAGAAGGAACATTTGGGTGCCATAAGACATGCAGATCCTAAATCACCCATTGCTGTCAACTGTAAGGCTGTACATCAGCCAAGATAGATTTGTCAGATCTTATTCATGGGGACTGATCATATACCAACACATCATAGAGTTGGACATAGGGAATATACATTAAAACGCAAAGATTTATGCTCTGTATTCTGCGTCCACACAAATGTCATCTTTTGACCTTCTGATTTAGAATTCTTGAAGTGTTTGCTCTAGTTACTTACTATATCACTACTGAAATATGCCTCCATTTCTATACTGTGCTTTCAAATTACGTATCCTATTGTACAAGTTTCAAATTCCCTTATGGATGTTTTTCTCTTCTTTTCTCAATTTCTTTTGTCAACTTCTTGGATTTCCTCTTCTTTTTGATCATTTTATACTCACTTCCATGGGGGTATAAGCAGTTAACTAAGTGACCTATATGTGATACGCAGACTGTACTGTTCCAGTACCTGAGCACGTTGTCTTGTGGGACTGAAATGTGTTAGGTAAGCACCTATTTTTATTTTGAGTGATCATCATTTATAATGTGCGTATTATCTGCACCATACCCAGTTTATCTAATGTGAGTTTGCTGTTACCAAATAATGCCTGGGTATAGAATAACATGCTCATGACAGTGTGCATTGAACTTGACAATCATTTTGTCTGAAACAGGTCATCGGTTCTTTTGAATTTTTTTGGGGATCATTTTATTATTTGATATTATTGACTACTGAGTGATTTGCTTATCGAACTTCATACATGCTCCGGTCTTTAGGATTTCCGATAAGTGATTACAAAGATATTGCTTTATTCTGCGTTAGCTTTACCTGATCTTTCTAGTTGTGGAATTGTTCCTGTTTCTTTTGGCTCCCTTTCTTACTATACAGAGATCGTGGCATAACTCACTCCTCATTCGGCTCCCGTGCCTATACTTTATAACAGCTATGAGTGAGAAGCATGCAAGGCTCCATTTAATTTCTTTTGATTTTTTTAAAACTTTTTTTTCTATTGTGATCCGCCTTGTGGACATCTGTAATTTAATAATATTTATCAGATATAAGTTCGCTCACAGCCACCTAGCTGCGTAATATGTTGGAAATCTTTAGTGCTCTGATTGTATCTATTGGAGCCTTTTTGATGGCTTCTTCATATGGAGTTGTTGTAGCACATTGGATTCGCTGAGATCTTACACATTTATGTCATATGAAAGCTTAACAGTTTGAATCCTGCTGGGTACCATGTATTTTGGTGATCCTCATTTTAATAAAACTATTTTCCTGTATTGTCCTTAGTGCTCCACTTATTAACAGCTACAGCATTTTGGGTACGCTATACCATGTCAGACCTTGCTCCCAACTAGTCTGTGTAATTTTTGTGTCCTATTTGATGATGTATTTTGTTCCTATTTCAGAGATCTGTTGACTAGATTTTTCCCTTCTATCATTTTTCCTCCAGGCTTTGCTTAATGTGAAGGGACGATTGATTCATTTAAAATTCTTTTCTTTCCCTGATATGACCTTTGAGTGCTCAGCAGTTGACAAAAATTAAGCAATTATTGGTGTATGGTTAGTATATAAGACCATCTATGGCGCTGTACATTTGTTTGTCTGGGGAGGGTGTTTGATGCAGGAACGCTGTTTACTTTAGAGAGTAAGTTACATTGTTTCCTTGTTATAAGTCAACTGATACATGGTTTCTGCATTCTGTTGCAGCATTGTTTGGCAATTTTTAAATATATTAGTGCACTCATAAGAATAGTTTATTTTGGTGTGCTTTACATGGATTGTGACACTATATTGTTTAACTCGCTGACGTTTTTCTGCAGATAAGTATTGTCAGAGCAAGCGGACTTTTGATCTAGGTCTGGTTTGATCACCTCTTGTCTTAGTATCTCAACTTTATTGCTTCAATACAATGGGCACATTGTTTTAGCTAAAACACACCTAGAGATACCAATTCACTGGTGTATTTCTTGTTTGGTTTTTATATGAGTGTACTCTAAATGGAATGTGGAAGATTAGTGATTGACTTTTTGAACATTGCCTGATGATGAGCACGGTCTTACATGGCACTCTCTAGAACTTCCCACATTTGATGTGTTTTTTTTAGGTTTCCTGGTTTTATTTAACTAATGGTATTTTATGAAGCGTCGTCACAACTTTGCTGCCCACCCAAGATGAGTACCAAGTTATCTAGCAGTAATGAGGGGAATGGGTGTGGTGTGGGAAGTTTCTGGAACTGAAAGTAGTTTCAACCAATGAAAAGTGTTCTTTGTGGATCACATGACCAACCGTGCGCTCTCCGTAAGCTTACGGTACGCGCTCGGAAACAAGTACGCATGCGCAAACGTGACGCTTACGGAGCACTTACGGAGCGCGTACGTAAGACGCACTCGCGCATGCGCATTACACGCCCCTGCGTAACCGCGGCGTTGCTTCTGCGCAACGCGCATGCGTGTACGCGTACGTCACGTACGTATCACGTAAGCGCACTGTACTTATGACGTACGGAGCGCGTAGCGTCAGCTTACCGTACGCGCATCGTATCACATAAGCGCACCGTACTTATGACGTACGGAGCGCGTAGCATCAGCTTACCGTACGAGCACGGAAAAAAATGCATAAAAAAAAAAATTCAACCATTCCATAATGCAGGATATAGTACATATAATATTTTATACATAGGTTTACCAAAAATCTCTAAAAAAAATTTGCATTTAAAAAACCGTACAAATTCACTGAAAAAACCATAGGTTTCGCACACGTTATAGTTAGGAATTAGCATTTAAAAAACCTTGCAAATTCACTGAAAAAACCATAGGTTTCACACATGTTATAGTTGGCTGGACATTTCACTCGTAAAAAACCAATGAAATTCCCCCGTTATAGTTAGTGCAGGCAACTATAACTCACGCGACCGCAATCCTCTGTTGATGCTAATACTGTATCTTTAGCTATACATATATTACAAATATTTATTTTTCATAAAGACACATATGTCATCAGTGATGTAATATCTGACATCATCAGCCGAGGATTGCGGTCGCGTGAGTTATAGTTGCCTGCACTAACTATAACGGGGGAATTTCATTGGTTTTTTATGAGTGAAATGTCCAGCTAACTATAACATGTGTGAAACCTATGGTTTTTTCAGTGAATATATATATATATATATATCTATATATATAATCTATATATCTATATATATATATATATATATATATATATATATATATATATATATATATATATATATTGCTCCTCCGTTTGCTCAGGTATGCCTACCGCCTCCAAACCAGGGGGCGCGTCGACGAACGGACCTCCCAAAGCACGGTCCGATAATATTCAACAAAACTTCCTCACAAGTAGGAAAGCCGACGCCGTGTCTTGTGCTTCAATAATTCTTTTATTCGGTCAGCTAAAACGTTGAACGCGTTTCGCTTGTCCCGCAAGCTTGTTCACCAACATTTTACATAAAGTTTTGCCGCCATTTTAAGTGCTCAGTGCATACGTTGTGCGTAAAGAACTAAATCATAAACAGTAACAACAGACTCGTAGTTCCATGTATATCGAAGTTGCTACGGAGCTCGGGAGATTAATTTATACATTCAAATCGTGTTAATGTAACCATTATTATCACATTGGAACAATTCCGCGATAACAATTCTTTATCATATATTTGCATGATACAAATTACAGAGAAAATAAGGCTCCTCTTCTGAATAGCCTTATATCAAAAAAGACACTATTGCCCTAGTGGGCCAACATTTAAACTGCAGAATTGTTTTCGTAAATACAATCAGTACATGATCCTAGTGGATTAAGCCCAAGTGGGCATATACCAATATTGTCAAGCTCAAATTCATTTATTCTAGGTTATTGTTTAAACTAAGTCTGTTGAACATAAATGTGTACATAATCCGTGAAACTACAAAACTCTACTTACAAAATAAATTAAAAAATTGTTTAAAAAAGTTTACTGAAAGGAGAGGGAGGGAAGTTCACTTTATTTTTAATTTTATAGATGTGTATGAAAATCTTCTTCTATATTAAGGCCTTCAGGGATCTTGGTATTAAGCCTAATAATATAGTTAGATTCTAACCTCCTCAATTTTTTAACTCGATCCCCACCTCTCTCACTCAGTGGGACTGCATCAATTACAAAATACTCAAGTCCTTTGGTATTTCTGTCGTGGAATTGGTCAAAGTGTCTTGCCACGGGGTAGGATTTATCCCCGTTTTTAATGGCCCTCAAGTGTTGTAAGATACGCTTGTGTACTTGTAGTATTGTGCTCCCAACGTAACGTAGACCGCATGGGCAACAGAGGACATACACAGCAAAATCTGTATTGCAGGTGTAATGGCCCTTGATTTTGTTTAGAACCGGTGATAGACCTCCCACATAGTTGGATGTATTTTTGCCGTGGACACAGGCCTTGCATTTAGCACATTTTATGAAGCCCTCTTTTTTACTGAGCCAGCTTTTAATAGTTCTCCCTTTCGTTGTAGGGAGCATGTTGCTAACCAGAGACTGCTTGAGTGACTTGGCCTTCCTGAAAGTTATCAATGGCCTACGTCCCACATGTTTTTTAAGCACAGGATCGTTGGCAATGATGTGCCAATGTTTTAGCAAGATTTTTCTAAGACTGCCCTCTTGCGTATTGAAGTTAGTGATCAATCTGCATTTGCTGTCACTGTCATTGTCTGGTATCTCATGTCTGTTTTGGTGACTAAACAGGATTTGTTCTCTCGTTTTCTTACGGGTCTTCCAGATTGCTGTATCTACCCATTTACTAGGGTAACCTCTAGCTGCAAATCTAGATTTCAAACATGTTAATTCTGTGCTAAGGTCTTCCTTGTTGCTGCAATTTCTCATGGCTCTAAGACACTCGCCATAGGGGATACTTCTTACTAGGTTGTTTGGATGAAAGCTAGTCGCATGTAGTAGAGTATTCCCATCTGTGGCCTTACGGTAAAGCTTTGTTTCCAGTTTGTCTCCTGCAATGTAGACAGTTACATCTAAAAAATTGACACTTACTGTACTTAATTCATACGTCAATTTTAAATTAAGATCGTTCTCTTGTAACCCATTCACAAAGTCACGTGCACTATTCTGAGAGCCCTTCCAAACGACAAACAAGTCGTCTATGTACCGGCTCCAAAAAACTACATTTTCTTGCCATTCCTTGGGGAACCGGACTTGGACCACCTGCTCCTCCCACCAGCCCATATGCAAATTCGCATAGCTGGGGGCGAAGCAGGTGCCCATCGCGGTCCCGCACACTTGATGAAACAATTCTCCATTGAACAGAAAATAATTATTGTCAAGACATGTTTTGGTCATCGACAATAACATCTGAGTATGATGCCAAAGCTGTAACGGCCTGAAACCCAGATAGTGCCTAACGGCGTTGAGCCCATCAGAGTGTCTAATACTCGTATACAGAGTTGTTGCATCGATAGTCATCAAAACGTAATCACACTCCCAAGGTATGTCATAGATCTTCCGTAGGAAATCACCTGTATCTTGTATAAACGATGGGAGTTTACTGACCAAAGGATTAATGAAGGAGTCAACATATTTCGAGGTGTTTTCCAGTGCACTGGAAATGGCTGAAATAATTGGCCTTCCTGGGGGGTTCTCAATGCTTTTATGTACTTTTGGAATTAAGTAAAAAACTGGAGTCACGGGATTATTGATCTTCAAAAACATCATTTCATCATTGCTAATCAGACCCTGTTTGTACCAGTCTAATAACATACTGTTGTATTTCTCGTGGCTAGCAGTCATTACTTCCTTGCTGACCCGTACATAGTTGGACTTGTTATTCAGCTGCTTATAGGCTTCTTTGAGATATTGTTCTCTTCCCCACAACACCACGTTACCCCCTTTATCCGCATTGCGAACAATACATTTGTCATTACTCGACAATTTCTTAACTAGCGCATAGTAATCTTTATCACGCTGAGTGTATGCTTGGTTCTTGAATTTTAATGTGCTGCACAGTTTCTTGACATCATTCACCACCAAATCATTAAACACATCTACAGAGTCCTTGTTGGTCAGAGGCGTAAATTTGGAATTCAATTTAAACTTGGTTGGTGCCCTCTGTTCTATGTTCAAACTCTCATTCTCAGCCAGATGCAATGCTTTTTGTAGAGTATCAGGCACTTCTTGGCTAGTTTGAGCCTCTTGACTCAAATCATCATGTAAATCCGCCATTACTAGCATCAAATTCATGTCGTCTACAGCCAGGTTGCCAGATTGATTTGGTATTGAGCTGCTCTGTGCCACTACTGATTGTTTCGGAGCAATTGCAAAGAATTTTTTCAACTTGAGTGATCTAGTAAATTTGAAAATATCAACTCTAGTTTGTACATAGTCAATGTTCGCTTTGGGACAGTAGGATAAACCTAACTTGAGGATATCTTGCTCTTTGGCCGATAACGTCATCTCTGTAAGGTTAATGACAGTTGCTGCCTTGTTGCATTCTATTTGTTGGTTTTCGCTGACTTCTTGTCGTTGTTGTTTGCATTGCTTTGCCCCTTTGCGCCGCCTCTGCCTCTGCCTCTTCCTCTTGGAGGCCTGGCGTTTGTTGGAGGGCGCGGGCGTAGGTTGAAGCGCCTCTCCTCGCGTAAAAAATCAAATTCATCAATGACAGAGGGAACCGACATTCCGGTACTCGGGCCTTCCTCTAGATCGGTATCCAATTCTGAGCTTTGCACACTGCTAAGATCAGATTGCTGTTCACGTGACCTGCTACTAGCAGCGTTGAGCCTTTGCTTCCACATATTGTCGAATTTTTTAGCGAACGTATAGATTTTTCCACGTTCATAATCAATTTTGTCACGCCGGAACTTTTGTGCTTTTCTTTCTTTGATCGTCATTTCCAGCTTAGACAACCGATCTTTCATATCTGTTTTGAATTTCAGGATCATGTCTTGATCAGGTTCTTTGTCAAGGATTAGCAGAATTTGTTCAATTTCTTCCAGTATTCTGGCACGGTCTATGTCAGCATACTTGACAAGGATATGCAACATTCTACTTGACGCTTCTTGATTATTCTCCGCCCACTCCTTCAGCATATTCGGATTGGGGTCTTCATATGTCGGTGCCACCATAATCCTAAGACCTCTGGGGATCCTTTTGACTTCTAGATAACGCTGGAGGGACTTGGCTTCCCACCATTTGGAGAGTTCTGAACGTTTTAATTTTTCCAGTCTCTTCAATCTGACTGTTACATCCGTGACTTTCGTAGTGTTCATTGGTGCAGACCCTTTCTGAACGGAGGGTGTATCGTCATCGAATATGGAGAGAGCCGCTTCCTCCCTTTCCTTTAGTTCAGTAGCTGACATTTTAATAAACTAAAACAACAAGGATAAATCCTGGCACCAAGAACCGCCAAAGTCCTCTGTTCTAAATGAACAAGAGTAATTCTTCACTCAATGGCTTTCCCCCTTCCCGTCTGAATTCAGCGTCCGCTTACCCCTTCGACGTAGTCAGGTTCCTCGGGTCCTCCGACTCGTTCAGAACTCTCCAAATGGTGGGAAGCCAAGTCCCTCTAGCGTTATCTAGAAGTCAAAAGGATCCCCAGAGGTCTTAGGATTATGGTGGCACCGACATATGAAGACCCCAATCCGAATATGCTGAAGGAGTGGGCGCAGAATAATCAAGAAGCGTCAAGTAGAATGTTGCATATCCTTGTCAAGTATGCTGACATAGACCGTGCCAGAATACTGGAAGAAATTGAACAAATTCTGCTAATCCTTGACAAAGAACCTGATCAAGACATGATCCTGAAATTCAAAACAGATATGAAAGATCGGTTGTCTAAGCTGGAAATGACGATCAAAGAAAGAAAAGCACAAAAGTTCCGGCGTGACAAAATTGATTATGAACGTGGACAAATCTATACGTTCGCTAAAAAATTCGACAATATGCGGAAGCAAAGGCTCAACGCTGCTAGTAGCAGGTCACGTGAACAGCAATCTGATCTTAGCAGTGTGCAAAGCTCAGAATTGGATACCGATCTAGAGGAAGGCCCGAGTACCGGAATGTCGGTTCCCTCTGTCATTGATGAATTTGATTTTTTACGCGAGGAGAGGCGCTTCAACCTACGCCCGCGCCCTCCAACAAACGCCAGGCCTCCAAGAGGAAGAGGCAGAGGCAGAGGCGGCGCAAAGGGGCAAAGCAATGCAAACAACAACGACAAGAAGTCAGCGAAAACCAACAAATAGAATGCAACAAGGCAGCAACTGTCATTAACCTTACAGAGATGACGTTATCGGCCAAAGAGCAAGATATCCTCAAGTTAGGTTTATCCTACTGTCCCAAAGCGAACATTGACTATGTACAAACTAGAGTTGATATTTTCAAATTTACTAGATCACTCAAGTTGAAAAAATTCTTTGCAATTACTCCGAAACAATCAGTAGTGGCACAGAGCAGCTCAATACCAAATCAATCTGGCAACCTGGCTGTAGACGACATGAATTTGATGCTAGTAATGGCGGATTTACATGATGATTTGAGTCAAGAGGCTCAAACTAGCCAAGAAGTGCCTGATACTCTATAAAAAGCATTGCATCTGTCTGAGAATGAGAGTTTGAACATAGAACAGAGGGCACCAACCAAGTTTAAATTGAATTCCAAATTTACGCCTCTGACCAACAAGGACTCTGTAGATGTGTTTAATGATTTGGTGGTGAATGATGTCAAGAAACTGTGCAGCACATTAAAATTCAAGAACCAAGCATACACTCAGCGTGATAAAGATTACTATGCGCTAGTTAAGAAATTGTCGAGTAATGACACATGTATTGTTCGCAATGCGGATAAAGGGGGTAACGTGGTGTTGTGGGGAAGAGAACAATATCTCAAAGAAGCCTATAAGCAGCTGAATAACAAGTCCAACTATGTACGGGTCAGCAAGGAAGTAATGACTGCTAGCCACGAGAAATACAACAGTATGTTATTAGACTGGTACAAACAGGGTCTGATTAGCAATGATGAAATGATGTTTTTGAAGATCAATAATCCCGTGACACCAGTTTTTTACCTAATTCCAAAAGTACATAAAAGCATTGAGAACCCCCCAGGAAGGCCAATTATTTCAGCCATTTCCAGTGCACTGGAAAACACCTCGAAATATGTTGACTCCTTCATTAATCCTTTGGTCAGTAAACTCCCATCGTTTATACAAGATACAGGTGATTTCCTACGGAAGATCTATGACATACCTTGGGAGTGTGATTACGTTAGGATGACTATCGATGCAACAACTCTGTATACGAGTATTAGACACTCTGATGGGCTCAACGCCGTTAGGCACTATCTGGGTTTCAGGCCGTTACAGCTTTGGCATCATACTCAGATGTTATTGTCGATGACCAAAACATGTCTTGACAATAATTATTTTCTGTTCAATGGAGAATTGTTTCATCAAGTGTGCGGGACCGCGATGGGCACCTGCTTCGCCCCCAGCTATGCGAATTTGCATATGGGCTGGTGGGAGGAGCAGGTGGTCCAAGTCCGGTTCCCCAAGGAATGGCAAGAAAATGTAGTTTTTTGGAGCCGGTACATAGACGACTTATTTGTCGTTTGGAAGGGCTCTCAGAATAGTGCACGTGACTTTGTGAATGGGTTACAAGAGAACGATCTTAATTTAAAATTGACGTATGAATTAAGTACAGTAAGTGTACATTTTTTAGATGTAACTGTCTACATTGCAGGAGACAAACTGGAAACAAAGCTTTACCGTAAGGCCACAGATGGGAATACTCTACTACATGCGACTAGCTTTCATCCAAACAACCTAGTAAGAAGTATCCCCTATGGCGAGTGTCTTAGAGCCATGAGAAATTGCAGCAACAAGGAAGACCTTAGCACAGAATTAACATGTTTGAAATCTAGATTTGCAGCTAGAGGTTACCCTAGTAAATGGGTAGATACAGCAATCTGGAAGGCCCGTAAGAAAACGAGAGAACAAATCCTGTTTAGTCACCAAAACAGACATGAGATGCCAGACAATGACAGTGACAGCAAATGCAGATTGATCACTAACTTCAATACGCAAGAGGGCAGTCTTAGAAAAATCTTGCTAAAACATTGGCACATCATTGCCAACGATCCTGTGCTTAAAAAACATGTGGGACGTAGGCCATTGATAACTTTCAGGAAGGCCAAGTCACTCAAGCAGTCTCTGGTTAGCAACATGCTCCCTACAACGAAAGGGAGAACTATTAAAAGCTGGCTCAGTAAAAAAGAGGGCTTCATAAAATGTGCTAAATGCAAGGCCTGTGTCCACGGCAAAAATACATCCAACTATGTGGGAGGTCTATCACCGGTTCTAAACAAAATCAAGGGCCATTACACCTGCAAAACAGATTTTGCTGTGTATGTCCTCTGTTGCCCATGCGGTCTACGTTACGTTGGGAGCACAATACTACAAGTACACAAGCGTGTCTTACAACACTTGAGGGCCATTAAAAACGGGGATAAATCCTACCCCGTGGCAAGACACTTTGACCAATTCCACAACAGAAATACCAAAGGACTTGAGTATTTTGTAATTGATGCAGTCCCACTGAGTGAGAGAGGTGGGGATCGAGTTAAAAAATTGAGGAGGTTAGAATCTAACTATATTATTAGGCTTAATACCAAGATCCCTGAAGGCCTTAATATAGAAGAAGATTTTCATACACATCTATAAAATTAAAAATAAAGTGAACTTCCCTCCCTCTCCTTTCAGTAAACTTTTTTAAACAATTTTTTAATTTATTTTGTAAGTAGAGTTTTGTAGTTTCACGGATTATGTACACATTTATGTTCAACAGACTTAGTTTAAACAATAGCCTAGAATAAATGAATTTGAGCTTGACAATATTGGTATATGCCCACTTGGGCTTAATCCACTAGGATCATGTACTGATTGTATTTACGAAAACAATTCTGCAGTTTAAATGTTGGCCCACTAGGGCAATAGTGTCTTTTTTGATATAAGGCTATTCAGAAGAGGAGCCTTATTTTCTCTGTAATTTGTATCATGCAAATATATGATAAAGAATTGTTATCGCGGAATTGTTCCAATGTGATAATAATGGTTACATTAACACGATTTGAATGTATAAATTAATCTCCCGAGCTCCGTAGCAACTTCGATATACATGGAACTACGAGTCTGTTGTTACTGTTTATGATTTAGTTCTTTACGCACAACGTATGCACTGAGCACTTAAAATGGCGGCAAAACTTTATGTAAAATGTTGGTGAACAAGCTTGCGGGACAAGCGAAACGCGTTCAACGTTTTAGCTGACCGAATAAAAGAATTATTGAAGCGCAAGACACGGCTTCGGCTTTCCTACTTGTGAGGAAGTTTTGTTGAATATATATATATATATATATATATATATATATAATCTACTGGCGGTCGCCAGTAGATAGTTATAGTTAGGACCGAGTTTCCATAAGAAATCTGAAAATTCTATTTTGAATAACTTTGGCGCCGGTTGACGAATCCTCGCTAAATTCTCAAAACTAATGGGGCGCTCCGCTCTGCTCCTGCCCTGAAAGTCTCGGGGTGATTCGTCAAGCGGGGGCTGAGAAAAAAGGGGGGTCCCAAAACGCGTTTTCCCCATGCATTTTCCCATAGGACCTTTAGTCGAAGGTACAGCCCGAACGGCTGAATAGAATTACTTGAAATTTGGCAAAGAGGTAGTCCTCAGGTCAGGCATGTGCCTTTTGCATATATGGTGTCAATCTGTTCAGTAGTTCCTGAGAAAATTGCATTTAAAAGTACATAAATATCTATAAGCGCGCACCGTGCACGCACCGTGCGCGCACCATAACGTGCGCGAGCGTAATTCTGATTGGTGGTTACATGTCAGTCAACATTCAAATCGGTCGAAATCAGGAAGTGTCGGCCGCCATTTTGTGTGTTTTGTGTGTGACAGTGAAAAAGAAAGGTGGAGAACGTGAAAAGGGGGCAGGGTAGAGAGTTCGTGACCCCCTAGCCTTTGTCAGGGAGTCCCTGAAGGACCCCCGAAGGGTGAAAAAAACATTTTATTTTCAAAAAATCGCGGGGTGCGCGCACGGTGAAAAACCTTAAAAAAAAACATTTTAAACGAGCCATTCCATATTACAGGATACAGTCAATCTATAACTATATACAGAGGTAGCTTATTGTAAAATAAATATATAAAAAATATAATGAAACATACATAACTTAGCATTTAAAAAACCTTGCAAATTCACTTAAAAAACCATAGGTTTCACACATGTTATAGTTAGCTGGACATTTCACTCGTAAAAAACCATTGAAATTCCCCCGTTACAGTTAGTTCAGATAACTATAACTCGCGCGACCGCCACTCTATCACAAGGATGATGTCATCAGTGATGTCATGAGTGATGCCACTGACCATGTCATGAGTGATGTAATATGTGACGTCATCAGCAGTGGATTGCGGGCGCGCGAGTTATAGTTATCTGAACTAACTAAAACAGGGGAATTTCAATGGTTTTTTACGAGTGAAATGTCCAGCTAACTATAACATGTGTGAAACCTATGGTTTTTAAGTGAATATATATATATATTGCCTACCGGCGGTCGCCAGTAGGTAGTTATAGTTAAGGCCTATTAGCCATTGGAAAATTGTAACATTCCATTCCTAATAACTTTGGCGCCGATTGACGAATCTTCGCACAATTTTCAAAACTAATGGCCCTTCTGGTCAGCTCCTATCCTGAAAGTTTGGGGGTGATTCCTCAAGCGGGGGCCGAGAAAAAAGGGGGTTCCAAAACACATTATTTCCCATAGGAAATTTTAGACATGGCTACAGCCTGAACTGCTGAACAGAATTACACCAAAGTTTGCAAAAAATGTAGCCCTTGGTTCAGAAAGTGCCCTTTTTTTAAATGGTGTAAATCCATTCAGTATTTCCAGAGAAATTTAAAAAAAAGAGGTCAAAAAATCAATTTCCCATAGGAAACTTTAGACACAGTTATAGCAAAAACTGCTGAACGGAATTACACCAAATCTGGCAAAAAGGTACTGCTTGGCTCAGAAAGCGACCTTTTTAAAAATGGTGTAAATCCATTCAGTCGTTTTTGAGAATTTAAGAAATAAAGATAGTGATAACTAGAGGCACGGAGGATCCGCGTACTCTCCCGATCACGAGCTTCATGCTAATTGACTGTCAACACTTTAAACCAGGAAGTGTTGGCAGCCATCTTGTGCCTCGGTAGAACCGAGGAACAAGAGAAGTGAAAAACCAAACGCGCAAAACACGAAAAGGGGGCAGGGTAGAAACACCCTGACCCCCTAGGCCTGCTCAGGGGTTCCCACAAGGTCCCCCATGGCCCAAATTTTTTTTTTGTTTTTAAAACACGGGATGCTAGTTGGCCCCCAGGGACCCTCAGGGTTGAAGAGGAATTAATTCCCCAACTTATAACACGCCGCAGGGCGTGTTTGCACACATGTCAGCTCAGGCCCCGCCCCCTTCCTTCACCACTGTACAAACGTGCCCCCTGGCGAGTTGCAAGTTGGGAAATTAATTCCCCTTCAATACTGAGGGTGCCTGGGGGCCAACTAGCCCACCAGGTACCTCCAGTATGCGCCAGAGAGCTGCATTGCAGAGAGGTGTTAAGAGGCCACGCCCCTTTTTACACCTCTCTGCAACGCAGCTCTGTGGCGCTTACTGGAGGTATCTAGTGGGCTAGTTGGACCCTAGAGACCCTCAGGATTCAAGGGGACTTAATCTCCCAACTTAAAACGGTCACAGGGCGTGTTTACACAGTGGTGAAGGGAGGGGATGGGGCCTGAGGTGACGTGTGCAAACACGCCCTGTGGCGCATTTTAAATTGGGGAAATAATTCCCCTTCAATCCTGAGGGCCCATGGGGGCCAACTAGCCCCCCAGGTACCTCCAGTATGCGCCAGAGAGCTGCATTGCAGAGAGGTGTTCAGAAGCCACGCCCCTTTTTACACCTCTGTGCAACGCAGCCCTTTGGCGCTTACTGGAGGTACCTAGTGGGCTAGTTGGACCATAGAGACCCTCAGAATTCAAGGGGTCTTAATCTCCCAATTTAAAATGGCCACAGGGCGTGTTTACACAGTGGTGAAGGGAGGGAACGGGGCCTAAGGTGACATGTGCAAACACGTCCTGTGGCGCGTTTTCAGTTGGGGAAATAATTCCCCTTCAATCCTGAGGGCCCCTGGGGGCCAATTAGCCCACTAGGTGCTTCCAGTAAGCGCCACTGAGCTGCGTTGCCGAGAGGTGGTCCAGGCCGTGCCCCTTTTCATACCTCTCTGCAACATAGCTCTGTGGCGCTTACTGGAAGTATCTAGTGGGCTAGTTGGACGCCAGGGATCCTCAGGATTCAAGGGAACTTTATCCCCCAACTTAAAACACCCGCAGGACGTGTTTGCACACATGTCACCTCAGGCTCCCCCCTCCCTTCACCAGTGTGCAAATGCACCACGTGGCACATTTTAAGAGGTAGTTTTAATCCCCCTGCCCTCTTATGTACTAGGGGCTTACAGAGGAGGTCATGCTAATCACAGGGGTACCCCAATGCATAGTGTTCCCTAGTGTATGTAGGTGTTTTCACTGTATTCTAAGTGTCATATAGCATACCACTGGCTCAAGGCCTGGTTAGTCAGTCAGTTAACACCTGTACCCATCTGAAAAAGTTGTGGACACAGGATGATTTTGTAACAAGGCCTCTTTCTGCTCCTCTGTTGGTTCTTTCTGCACATGTCTTGCTTCTTCCTGCACTTTACTCCATCTTTGAGGACTTCTGTTGCTTCTTTCTGCTTTTGTTTTGCTTCTTTCTGTGCGTTTTTCTTCTTTCTTCACATGTCCTACCTCTATAGGCATAGTTAGAAACTAGCATTTAAAAAACCTTAGAAATTCACTTAAAAAAACATAGGTTTCAGGCACGTTATAGTTAGAAATTAGCATTTAAAAAATCTTGAAATTCACTGAAAAAACCATAGGTTTCATGCACGTTATAGTTTGAAATTAGCATTTAAAAAACCTTAGAAATTCACTGAAAAAACCATAGGTTTTGGGGAAAGTTATAGTTCGTTGGACATTTCACTCGTACAAAACCATAGAAATTCCCCCGTTATAGTTAGTTCAGCTAACTATAACACGCGTCCCCGCAATGCACTGTTGATGATGTCACATATTACATCACTCATGACATGGTCAGTGACATCACTGATGACATCAATGATGACATCTCACATGACATCACTGATGACATCACTGATGACATCATCCATCTTTAGGAGAGTAGGATCTGCTTCACATGGGTACCCCCACTTTTTGCTGGTGTTTCACTGTTGTTCGACCTTAGTCTGGCTGTGGCCCTGCTAATCAGGACCCCAGCCTAGCTGCTTCCTCTCTAAAATGGTTTCCATGTACATTAGGTAAATCTCTAATTTGATTCTGGAGTGCCTTATCAGTCCCTATTATATGGTGTACTATGTACCCAGGGCATAGGTACCTCAGAGGCCTACCAGGGTCTGAAGCATGTATTATGCCACCCCTGGGAAGCACTCCAAAATGACACCACAGGTCTGCTACTGCAGCCTGGGTAAGGTGGTGCCTGCACCCCTTACTGTGTTATAGGCTACCTATATCACTACCATTGCACACACATATAAAACTTATAAGTCACTCCTATTGCAGGTCTTAACAATCCTGAGGGCAGAGTGCTTGGTTTTTATGTCAGAGTGTGCCCCTGCATGAGCAGAGCCCCTCTGCAGCGTTCAGAGTACCTCCTCTGATGCTGTTTGTGGTGCAGCCTGATCATATACTCTTAAGTGCCTTATAACCTCGCGGTAAACGCTAACTTTGGACTGGCTGCACGGAAACATGTCATGTTTGGTGTCAAACACTTTGGAATACTACCCCCCGCCAGTTCTGGCGACGGGGGTAGCATTCCACCCTTCTAGAGGGAGAGACATGTTCACACTGGTCTACCCGGTAAAGACTTTCTAAAGCCCTGGCATCACAAAATGGATGCCACTGCCACAGACACGGGTCTGGCCTCCTGCTGCTGACCGAAACTCTGGCAGGGGAGGCCTGGACAATAGGTTTCCTGTCCCAGGGAGGTGTAACCACCTCCCAAGACAGGCAGATGTGTATTGGGGCTGGGAGGGGGCACATCCTGGTGCTTTGAAGTCCTGCACTGGGGACACACTTTGTGTCCCTGTGCATATTCCAGTTCAAACTGGTTGCAGGGGCTCCCTGCCCCTGCTCTGGTGTGAAACTGGACAAAGGAAATGGATGTAACCACCCCTCTTTCCAAACCCTCGCATGCATGGGTCCCTAGAGTATGTCCAACCCCCAAACTTAGTATAAGTATGGGACCCCAGTCCTTGAGACTTCATATTACCCTGGACGAAACTCTGCAGCATATATCCTGGAGCTTCTACTTTCTATTTTTGCTAGAAGACTGAAGAAATGTCTCTTGGGGTCAATGAGTGACTCCCCTGCTTGGCAGGTACCAAAGAAGCAACTGTCAGGTCTCTGAAGCTCCCGCCGGATGCCGAAGTCTTTGCATCACCAGAGGTGGATTTCCAGACTTCTCCAAGGCTACCCTGAGTCCACAGCAAAGCTGAGGCCCTTGGCTATCGTGGGTGAAGTGGAACCGTGACCCCTGGACACCGTGAACCTTTGCCGGTCCATCATCTTCCTGGTCTTCCTTGAAGTTGTGCTTTGGGCTCTGAGTAGCCCTAGCCTTGGGCATCTACAGCACCAAAGATCTCTGGCCTCCATTCCACGAGTGACCCGTGGGCCAGTTTCCAGTGCAACTGCTTGAGGCTCCTTCGCGATCACTAGCCCGTTGTCTTGTGGGTCCCCACGAAGGCAACTCCTCTTCTGTTTGGGAATTCCTGGTTGCTCCAGACGTGCCCTGACTTACCCTTGCTGGGTGAGTCCCCCCAGACCTTGCTGGTCTGTACAAACGTCTTTCTTCTGTTTCCCCTTGACTTGCTGTTGCCAAGGCTTGTTGGGTATATCCTGGTCGCTGACATAGCAGCACTCAACAGACTTCATGGGACAGCTGGAATCCAGCCCCGGGTTGTCGTCAACACCTCCTGGATCTCGTGGCTGAAGAGTCAAGACACCTGTCAACTCACCTGAAGCACCCGACATCTGTGGGCATTGGACTATCGTGCCCCAGGTCACTGGTAAGTGACCCAGACTCTGTCCCCTCTGCTTTCAGGTTCCTTCCATCCTCGATCCAGGCTTGTATCTCTCCGGACACTTCTCCTCTTCACGGCAGCAGCACTTCTTTGCCGGCTTGCATTGAAAACGGCGCCGCAACCCGACACCATTTGACACCTATGCACCCGGCTTCCCTTTATGAGGTAACTCGAGTACTCCGGTGTTCCTTCAAGACTTAGCCTGAAGGCTGATCTCCATAGCTACCACTAGGATAGCTTACAATAAAGGTTGTCTTTAACCTATCACCATAAAGGGTTGTTTTGACTGGAACAAAGTGCACACTTTAAGTAGTGGACAGCATATTCCGGGCCAAATTCTCACACCATGTGATAAATTGATGCATCTTATCACACCCTAATAAAACATTTGATACACCCACTCTAAATTACAGACAGCCATTCTCAAAACCATAGACACTCTAACACCAATAACTACATACCCACTCACTGATTCTTAGGTTTACACACACATCCACTCACTCACCCATACAGTCACTCATTCTTATGGTCACTCAGTACAGGACTATCATATGCACTCATACAGCTATATAGAAACTCAGTCATACAAATAATTAATCACACTGCAATTTAATCACCTATACAGTTATATACACACCAGCTCACTTACTCATACAAATACTAGCACATACTTACGCTCTTATACAATCACTGATATAAGCACAGACCCATCCATACAGTCACTCTTACAATCATACACTCTCAGTTATAGCAATTTATATACCCCAACACACATATATACTGCCTTTCACATATGTAGTTACTCACAGATATGAAACTGAGATATACATTCACTCACTAACACACCCATACACACACTCACCCACCCATACAGTCTATCACAGATGCACTCTTGAAACCATGCACCCGCAGAATCACCCACTCACACATCTATGGACAGTCACACCCACCCCACCCACACAAACACTCTGGCACCCATACAGATACTCAGACAACCAATCAATATCGCATATAGACACTCATGTAGCTATTCGCAAACCGATGCAGCCGCTTACACACCAACAGACAGACGGATACAGACATTCACACAGTTTACTCACTAACCCATGCATTCAGTCAAATAAGTTAAATCACTCACTTATAGAGTCATTCACGCACCTACTAAATCATCCATTCAGACACTTATACACCCACTCATTCTTCAATATGCCTTTCCCTATATATATTAAACATATTTAAACTTGACAGAAACACGCAGTCACTGGATGATGTCATCAGTGATGTCATTTGAGATGTCATCAGTGATGTCACTGACCATGTCATGAGTGATGTAATATGTGACATCATCAGCAGTGCATTGTAGGGGCGTGAGTTATAGTAAGCTGAACTAACTATAGCGGGGGAATTTCTATGGTTTTGTACGAGTGAACTGTCCAACTAACTATAACTTTTCCAAAAACCTATGTTTTTTTCAGTGAACATAAATATATATATGTATATATATTACCTACTGGCGGTCGCCAGTAGGTAGTTAAAGTTAGGATCCTGTTTCCATAGGAAAACCGCAACATTCTATTTGGAATAACTTTGGCGCCGGTCAACGAATCCTCGTGAAATTTTCAAAATAGGTGGGGCGCTACGCTCCGCTCCTACCCTGAAAGTCTCGGGGGGATTCGTCAAGCGGGGGCTGAGAAAAAAGGGGGGTCCCAAAACGCGTTTTTCCAATGCATTTTTCCATAGGACCTTTAGACACAGCTACAGCCCGAACGGCTGAACAGAGTTACTTGAAATTTGACAGAGAGGTAGTCCTCAGGTCAAGGAAGTGCCTTTTGTTGGTCTGGTGTAAATCTGTTCAGTAGTTCCTGAGAAAATAGCCTTTAAATCAATATATATATCTGTGGCAGCTTACGGTGCGCTTACGGTGCGCTTACCGTAAGCTTACCGTACGCGTACGGTGACGTGCGCGAGCGCGATTCTGATTGGCTGTTAGATCTTAGTAAACATTCGAATCGGTTGAAACCAGGAAGCTGCGGCCGCCATTTTCTCTCTCGCACTCTGAGGGGGGGAGGAAAAACAAAGGTGGAAAATATGTAAAGGAGAATGTTAGACAGCTCCTAACCACCTAGCATTGATTAAGGGGCCCCACAAGACCCCCCAAGGCAAAAAAAGCAATTTTATTTTTTTTCGAAAAAACGCCGATTACGCTTACCGTACGCGTACGGTAAAAATTAATTATAAAAAAAAAATATCCACACTCACCCCTACCCCGTGTGCAAAAGGTGGCATAATAACGTAATGAACAATTAATAGATTAAGTTTCTCAACGAAGCGCATAATATGTCCTCCGTGTGCGGACGATGCGCGAAGCGCATCGTGCGTACATGGCCCATCCAGCGTAACGTGGGCACGTGGTGCACGTAGCGCACCGCGTGCCCACCGTGCGTGCATGGCACTAACTGCGTAAAGTGGGCCCGCGGTGCGTGAAGCGCACCGCGTGCACACTGTGCGCGTACGGTGCGCGAAGCGCACCGTGCGCGCACAGAACAAACTGCGTTAAGTGGGCGCGCACGCCACGAACGGCGTAAAGTAACTTAGCATTTAAAAAAACGTACAAATTCACTGAAAAAACCATAGGTTTCACACACGTTATAGTTAGGAATTAGCATTTAAAAAACCTTGCAAATTCAGTGAAAAAACCATAGGTTTCACACACGTTATAGTTAGCTGGACATTTTACTCGTAAAAAACCATTGAAATTCCCCCGTTATAGTTAGTGCAGGCAACTATAACTCACGCGACCGCAATCTTCTGCTGATGACATATGTGTCTTTATGAAAAAAAAATATTTGTAATATATGTATAGCTAAAAATTAATGGAAGAAGACATGGGCAAATAAGTGTCTAAATACAGTATTAGCATCAGCAGAGGATTGCGGTCGCGTGAGTTATAGTTGCCTGCACTAACTATAACGGGGGAATTTCATTGGTTTTTTATCAGTAAAATGTCCAGCTAACTATAACATGTGTGAAACCTATGGTTTTTTCACTGAATATATATATATATATATATATATATTATCTACTGGCGGTCGCCAGTAGATAGTTATAGTTAGGACCACGTTTCCATAGGAAATCCGCAACATTCTATTTGGAATAACTTTCGCGCTGGTCGACGAATCCTCGCGAAATTTTCAAAATAGGTGGGGCGCTACGCTCCGCTCCTACCCTGAAAGTCTCGGGGGGATTCGTCAAGCGGGGGCTGAGAAAAAAGGGGGGTCCCAAAACGCGTTTTTCCCATGCATTTTTCCATAGGACCTTTAGACACAGCTACAGCCCGAACGGCTGAACAGAGTTACTTGAAATTTGGCAGAGAGGTAGTCCTCAGGTCAAGGAAGTGCCTTTTGTAGGTCTGGTGTAAATCTGTTCAGTAGATCCTGAGAAAATAGCATTTAAATCAATATATATATCTGTGGCAGCTTACGGTGCGCTTACGGTGCGCTTACGGTAAGCTTACCGTACGCGTACGGTGCCGTGCGCGAGCGCGATTCTGATTGGCTGTTAGATCTTAGTAAACATTCGAATCGGTCGAAACCAGGAAGCGGTGGCCGCCATTTTCTCTCTCGCAGTCTGAGGGGGTGTAAAACAAAGGTGGATAACGTGAAAAGGGGGCAGGCTGGACAGTTCCTGACCCCCTAGCCTTTGTCAGGGGGTCTCAGAAGGACCCCCAAGGGCAAAAAATTAATGTAATTTTTTTTGGAAAAAATCGCCGATTGCGCGCAGCGTACGCGCACGGCGAAAACGGAGAAATTTTGCGAAATTCGCGGAATTACGCGTACCATGCGCGCACGGTGAAAACATTTTTCCAAAAAGGAAAGCTTAAAAAAAAAATAAAAAATTGTGAGGTAAGGTTGCCTCTTAAAAGAGCCGTTGGGTTCATAGAGGGATGGAGGAAAGAAAGAATGGGAATATTATGAGCGTCTACAAACGTGCTGGTCTATCTTATTGTTAATAAGGGGAACACTGGTCTCCCCAAAAACAATAAGACCAGAACACGTTATACACCTCATTACAACCCTCCCAAATCGAGGGTTGACGTCCAGAGGAGCAGAAGAAGGTGATGCTCCCACCTCAGAGGAAGGGCTCAGCTGAGCTGCCGATGATGTACTCGACTGATCTTCTGAGGCTGGGCTCTGGTGACTTACTGAAGAGTTTTCTCCAGTATGTCGATCAAAGGTCCTGGGATGTTTATCCCTAAGGTGTCTCATCATGGAGTGATTTCCAAAGGAATACTTTTTCCTAGGATTTCCTCTTGATAAAACACGGTCACAAAGTGTGCAAGTGACCAGTGGAGCATTGACCTTTTTCTCCCCCACTGGAAAAGTAAAATACTCCCATACAAAAGAAGTCTTCTGTTTCCTCCTTCTCTGGATGATGGTGGTGCTGCTAGCCTCACTCTCAGAAGAGGTCTGCTGTTCTGCCATTGTATCCCAAAGACAATTCAGCTCCTGCTCCTAGAGAATCACAAGCAGTAATGAGGGGAATGGGTGTGGTGTGGGAAGTTTCTGGAACTGAAAGTAGTTTCAACCAATGAAAAGTGTTATTTCAAGCAGTAATGAGGGGAATGGGTGTGGTGTGGGAAGTTTCTGGAACTGAAAGTAATTTCAACCAATGAAAAGTGTTCTTTGTGGATCACATGACCTACCGTGCGCGCTCCGTAAGCTTACGGTACGCGCTCGTAAACAAGTACGCATGCGCGAACGTGGCGCTTACGGAGCGCGTACGTAAGATGCACTCGCGCATGCGCATTACACGCCCCTGCGTAACCGCGACGTTGCTTCCGCGTGTACGCGTACGTCACGCACGTATCATGTAAGCACGCTGTACTTATGACGTGCGGAGCGCGTAGCGTCAGCTTACGGTACGCGTATCCTATTCCGTACGCGCACCGTACTTATGACGTACGGAGCGCGTACCGTCAGCTTCCCGTACGCGCACAGGAAAAAATGCATAAAAAAAAACCTTTCCATAATGCAGGGTATAGTACATATATTATTTTATACATAGGTTTACAAAAAATCTCAAAAAAAATTTGCATTTAAAAAACCGTACAAATTCACTGAAAAAACCATGGGTTTCACACACGTTATAGTTAGGAATTAGCATTTAAAAAACCTTGCAAATTCAGTGAAAAAACCATAGGTTTCACACATGTTATAGTTAGCTGGACATTTTACTGATAAAAAAACAATGAAATTCCACGTTATAGTTAGTGCAGGCAACTATAACTCACGCAACCGCAATCCTCTGCTGAAGACATATGTGTCTTTATGAAAAAAAAATATTTGTAATATATGTATAGCTAAAATTTAATGGAAGAAGACATGGGCAAATAAGTGTCTAAATACAGTATTGGCATCAGCAGAGGATTGCGGTTGCGTGAGTTATAGTTGCCTGCACTAACTATAACGTGGAATTTCATTGGTTTTTTATCAGTAAAATGTCCAGCTCACTATAACATGTGTGAAACCTATGATTTTTTCACTGAATATATATATATATCAGAACCAAGGTCCTTCCCCTTCTGAAAAGGACTTGAGCCCACGCAGGTAAGTAGAAATTGCTCCTTTATTGGCAGTGCAATGATCGGCATAATGCATTTCAGCGTAATCGCCTTCTTCAGATGCCTTCTAACATAGAGTCATTCACTGTTCACCTTTTTAAATAAAGAGTGTCCCTCTACGATTGGTCGAGGCACTCATTCACGAGTCCAGGGGCGGGTACTCAAAGCGCAATGTCTCAAGCTTCCAAGCTACAGCAACACCTGTGTCAGTACTTTCCAAGTGGGCGGTGCCTGCAGCTGTACCTCTGAATCATGGATCTTGTAGTGTAGGAATGGAAATCCTACTCCTTTATCCAGCCGCAGTTCACCACAGCAGTCCTTGACACCCACCGCTACAGTGTGCATGGGTGTAGCCAAGTAGTCATGGCCCAGCGGATCCTGGCTTAACACATCGCTGCGGAGTGTGGCGGTCCGGCGCTTCCCCAAGCGCTTTGAGGCAAAACCAAATTGTTCTACAAATCGCCGGACTCTTGAGGATCGGGGCTCGACGTGCTCGTGGCGAGCACCAAACATCAGAACCAAGGTCCTTCCCCTTCTGAAAAGGACTTGAGCCCACGCAGGTAAGTAGAAATTGCTCCTTTATTGGCAGTGCAATGATCGGCATAATGCATTTCAGCGTAATCGCCTTCTTCAGATGCCTTCTAACATAGAGTCATTCACTGTTCACCTTTTTAAATAAAGAGTGTCCCTCTACGATTGGTCGAGGCACTCATTCACGAGTCCAGGGGCGGGTACTCAAAGCGCAATTTCTCAAGCTTCCAAGCTACAGCAACACCTTTGTCTGTTCTTCCCAAGTGGGCGGTGCCTGCAGCTGTACCTCTGAATCATGGATCTTGTAGTGTAGGAACGGAAATCCTACTCCTTTATCCAGCCGCAGTTCACCACAGCGGTCCTTGACACCCACCGCTACAGTGAGCATGGGTGTAGCCAAGTAGTCATGGCCCAGCGGATCCTGGCTTAACACATCGCTGCGGAGTGTGGCAGTCCGGCGCTTCCCCAAAAACCAAATTGTTCCACAAATCGCCGGACTCTTGAGGATCGGGGCTCGACGTGCTCGTGGCTCGACGTGCTCGTGGCGAGCACCAAACATCAGAACCAAGGTCCTTCCCCTTCTGAAATGTAGGTATACATATATATATATATATATATATATATATATATATATATATATATATATATATATATATATATATATATATATATATATATATATATATATATATATGCGATTCTGCTGCTTACTCTCCTCCCAAGTCCTCGGGATACCAAAGCAGGCACGGACCACGATTCAGTGCAAATTTTTTTATTGCTTGCTCAGTCGGCCATGACGCGTTTCGGTCCCTCCTGGACCTTGATCACATTACCTACTGGCGGTCGCCAGTAGGTAGTTATAGTTAGGACCACTTTTCCATAGGAAATCCGCAACATTCTATTTTGAATAACTTTGGCGCCGGTCGACGAATCCTCGCGAATTGTTCAAAATAGGTGGGGTGCTACGCTACGCTCCTTCCCTGAAAGTCTCGGGGGGATTCGTCAAGCGGGGGCTGAGATAAAAGGGGGGTCCCAAAACGCGTTTTTCCCATGCATTTTTCCATAGGACCTTTAGACAGGGCTACAGCCCGAACGGCTGAACAGAATTACTAGAAATTTGGCAGAGAGGTAGTCCTCAGGTCAAGGAAGTGCCTTTTGTAGGTTTGGTGTAAATCTGTTCAGTAGATTCTGAGAAAATAGCCTTTAAATCAATATATATATCTGAGCCAGCTTACAGTGCGCTTACGGTACGCTTACCGTACGCGTACGGTGGCGTGCGCGAGCGCGATTCTGATTGGCTCTTAGATCTAGGTAAACATTCGAATCGGTCGAAACCAGGAAGCGGCGGCCGCCATTTCGTGTGTTTCACTCAGAAAAAAAAGAGTGATAACAAGAAAAGGGGGCAAGGAGGAGAGTTACAGACCCCCTAACATTTGTAAGGGGGTCAAAGAAGGACAGAAAAGTACAAAGAAAACATTTATTGATTTTAAAAGAAATCGCGGGGTACGCGTACGGTAAGCGTACGGTAAAAAATAAAAATGAAAAAAGAAATGAAAATCAGATTTAAGTGTTTAGATATTAGGGGGCTCTAAAAAGAGCCGTTGTGTTTATGAAGTGATTTTTTAGTAGTACCTACAAGTAAGTACCGATGCAGAGTCTAAGGTTCAAGAGGAAGACTCCGTTCCCTTCATCATTGAAGTGCACACCATCTCCTCTATAAATGTCTTGCATGTCGTAACGCAAGTTGTTGTGGTAAATGGAACCCATACCATAGTCACGGAGGAAAGCAGAAACAGATTTGTTGACGTGCTTTCTTGCTTTGTCAATCTGTGGACAGAAATGATTGGACCAGTTCCATTTTTGCCTTTGGCATATGTTAGAAAACACAAAGGCAGTTTTAGGGAAAAGTGAAAACAGTTGTGCAAAGGTGTCCTTCATAAGCATTTCCAGACCTACCCCAGTCAAAGTGCCTAGGTCATTGCCACCACAGTGCACTATTATGAGGTCAGGGTGTTGGATGTGCATGAAGGATTTCACCAATGGCATCAATTGGTGCCACTTTAACCCTCTCTGACCAATCCATTTAATGTCTACATTTGGCAAAGCAAGGTCTCTCACCATATCTGTTTTCTCTGCATACTTTTCACTCCAGAAGACATAGCTGTGCCCTACAATCCACACTGTGAACATCTTCAAAGGAGAACTGGATGCACTCAGGAGGTGTCTTTCAGTAGAATGGCAATATGAAAAGAAAGACAGTTTGGAAATGGAGGCATACATATTTTTTTCCAAAAAAAAAGAACTGATTGGCTGTTTCATACCATTCTAGAATAAAAACTAGGCTGTATGTGTAAATTAATAGAAGCATGTTTTGTATTGGTACAGAAAAATGTGTTACCAAAGAACAGTACTATGGATTTGCTGTTAGGTTTGAAAAGTCAAGCACTCTTACTCTGTGGAATTGAAACATTGTTTGGTGAACTTCTGACCTAACTCCACACAGCAGTGTTCCATGAGCTGTTGCTTCTTCCATTAAATTTTAGCTATACATATATTACAAATATTTTTTTTTCATAAAGACACATATGTCATCAGCAGAGGATTGCGGTCGCGTGAGTTATAGTTGCCTGCACTAACTATAACGGGGGAATTTCATTGGTTTTTTATCACTCATGACATCAATGATGACATCTGAAATGACACATTGTGGATTGCGGTCGCGCAAGTTATAGTTACCTGATCTAACTATAACGTGGAATTTCATTGGTTTTTTACGAGTGAAATGTACAGCTAACTATAACTTGTGTGAAACCTATGGTTTTTTAAGTGAATTTGCAAGGTTTTTTAAATGCTAATTCCTAACTATAACGTGTGTGAAACCTATGGTTTTTTCAGTGAATATATATATATATATATATATATATATATATATATATATATATATTATCTACTGGCGGTCGCCAGTAGACAGTTATAGTTCCAACCTAGTTTCCATAGGAAATCTCAAAATTCTATTTTGAATAACTTTGGCGCCGGTTGACGAATCCTCGCAAAAGTTTCAAAACAAATGGGGCGCTCCGTTCAGCTCCTACCCTGAAAGTCTCAGGGTGATTCGTCAAGTGGGGGCCGAGAAAAAGGGGGGGTCCCAAAACACGTTTTCCCCATGCATTTTTCCATAGGACCTTTAGTCGCAGCTACAGCCCGAACGGTTGAACAGAATTACGTGAAATTTGGCAGAGAGGTAGCCATAAGGTCAAGGAAGTGCCTTTTGCAGGTCTGGTGTAAATCTGTTCAGTATTTAAAAGCATATCAATATCTATACGCGTGCACCGAGCGCGCACTGTGTGCGCACCCTGCCGTGCGCGAGCGCTATTCTGATTAGTTGTTAGATGTCGGTAAACATTCGAATCGGTCGAAACCAGGAAGTGTCGGCCGCCATTTTGTCTCTCGCAGTCTGAGGGGGTGAAAAAAAAAGGTGGAGAACGTGAAAAGGGGGCAGAGTGGACAGTTCCTGACCCCCTAGCCTTGGTCAGGGGGTCACAGAAGGACCCCCAAGGGAGAAAAAAGCTAATTTTTTTTGGGAAAAAATCACGAGGTGCGTGCACTGCGCGCGCACGGCACGCACTGCGAACCGTGGGTGCTCGGTGCGCGAAGTGCACCGAGTGCCCAGAGCGCACGCACCGTGAAAAACCTGAAAAAAAATAATTAATAAATACATAACTTAGCATTTAAAAAACCTTGCAAATTCACTTAAAAAACCATAGGTTTCACACATGTTATAGTTACAAATTAGCATTTAAAAAACCTTGCAAATTCACTTAAAAAACCATAGGTTTCACACATGTTATAGTTAGCTGGACATTGCACTCGTAAAAAAAAAACAATGAAATTCCCCCGTTATAGTTAGTGCAGGCAACTATAACTCACGCGACCGCAATCCTCTGCTGGTGACGTCAGATATTACATCACTGATGACATATGTGTCTTTATGAAAAATAAATATTTGTAATATATGTATAGCTAAAGATTAATGGAAGAAGACATGGGTAAATAAGTGTCTAAATACAGTGATGTAATATCTGACGTCATCAGCAGAGGATTGCGGTCGCGTGAGTTATAGTTGCCTGCACTAACTATAACAGGGGAATTTCATAATTTTTTTTACGAGTGAAATGTCCAGCTAACTATAACTTGTGTGAAACCTATGGTTTTTTTAAGTGAATATATATATATATATTTATATACATATTCACTGAAAAAACCATAGGTTTCAGGCACGTTATAGTTATAAATTAGCATTTAAAAAAACATAGAAATTAACTGAAAAAACATAGGTTTCAGGAACGTTATAGTTAGTTAGACATGAGAGCAGTGCACATGGCCTGCTTCAGGTCATCAAATGCCTTTTGACAGCTAGCTGTCCACTGAACCTTTTTGGACATTTTCTTAGAGGTTACATCATTTAGGGGTGTCACTATTGATCCATGCCCCTTGACAAATCTTCTATAGTACCCATTCATGCCTAAGAAGGCTCTTACCTGAGTCTGGGTAGTGGGAGCAACCCAGCCCATTATGGTCTGGATTTTGCTCTGCTATGGTTGAACCTGGCCTCCACCTACAAGGTGGCTCAGGTACACAACCTGACTTTGCCCTATCTAGCACTTAGTAGCCTTGATATTTTGCCCTGCTTTTTGCAGGGCCTCCAAAATATTCCTCAGGTAGACCAGGTAATCCTCCCAGGTGGAGGTAAAGACAGCAAAATCATCTAGATATGCTGCACTATAGTCTTGCAGGCTTGTAAGGACTTGATTCACCAACCTTTGGAAAGTGGCAGGTGCATTCTTCAAACAAAAAAGGGTATTACCACAAATTGATAGTGCCCACTAGGGGTAGAAAATGCTGTCTTTGGCTTTGCATTATCAGCTAGTCTGATCTGCCAGTAGCCAGCTGTCAGGTCAAATGTGCTTAGAAACTTGGCTGAGGCCAAATTATCTATTTGCTCATCTGCCCTGGGTATGGGATGGGCATCAGTCCTAGTGACTGCATTGAGACCCATGTAGTCTACACAAAACCTCATCTCTCTCTCTCCATCTGTGGTATGAGGTTTAGGTACCAGGACTACTGGACTAGCCCAAGGGCTAACTGAGGGTTCAATAACTCCCAAATCCAACATCTTTTGGACTTCTGTCCTTATACAGTCGCTGACAAGGTCAGGTTGCCTGTATATCTTATTCTTCACAGGCAGACTTTCCCCAGTGTCCACTTCATGAGTGCATCAGGTGGTCTGACTTGGATTCAGAGAAAACATATGTGTGAACTGGCTGAGAAGTTTTCTGTTGTCAGTTTGCTGCTGGGCAGTGAGGCTGCCTGCCAAGGCTACACCATCAACTGACCCATCATCAGGGTTCTGAGAAAGCAGGTCAGGGAGTTGGTCACTCTCTTCTTCCTCTCCTTCATCAGTATTCATGAGCAAGCCCATGTCTGCCCTGTCAACATATGGTTTAAGTCTGTTGACATGACATGCCCTGTGGGGACTCCTAGGGGTTCCAAATTTGGCAGAGAGGTAGCCATAAGGTCAAGGAAGTGCCTTTTGCAGGTCTGGTGTAAATCTGTTCAGTATTTAAAAGCATATCAATATCTATACGTGCGCACCGTGCGCGAGCGCAATTCTCATTGGTTGTTAGATGTCGGTAAACATTCGAATCGGTCGAAACCAGGAAGTGTCGGCCGCCATTTTGTCTCTCGCAGTCTGAGGGGGTGAAAAAAAAGGTGGAGAACGTGAAAAGGGGGCAGAGTGGACAGTTCCTGACCACCTAGCCTTGGTCAGGGGGTCACAGAAGGACCCCCAATGGAGAAAAAAGCTAATTTTTTTTAAAAAAATCGCGAGGTGCGTGCACCGCGCGCACACGGCACGCACTGCGAACCGTGGGTGCTCGGTGTGCGAAGTGCACCGAGCGCCCATAGCGCCCGCACGGTGAAAAACCTGAAAAAAAATAATTAATAAATACATAACTTAGCATTTAAAAAACCGTACAAATTCACTGAAAAAACCATAGGTTTCACACACGTTATAGTTACAAATTAGCATTTAAAAAACCTTGCAAATTCACTTAAAAAACCATAGGTTTCACACATGTTATAGTTAGCTGGACATTTCACTCGTAAAAAACCAATGAAATTCCCCCGTTATAGTTAGTGCAGGCAACTATGACTCACGCGACCGCAATCCTCTGCTGATGACGTCAGATATTACATCACTGATGACATATGTGTCTTTATGAAAAATAAATATTTGTAATAACTGTATAGCTAAAGATTAATGGAAGAAGACATGGGTAAATAAGTGTCTAAATACAGTGATGTAATATCTGACGTCATCAGCAGAGGATTGCGGTCGCGTGAGTGATAGTTGCCTGCACTAACTATAACAGGGGAATTTCATTGGTTTTTTTACGAGTGAAATGTCCAGCTAACTATAACATGTGTGAAACCTATGGTTTTTTAAGTGAATATATATATATATATTTATATACATATTCACTGAAAAAACCATAGGTTTCAGGCACGTTATAGTTATAAATTAGCATTTAAAAAAACATAGAAATTAACTGAAAAAACATAGGTTTCAGGAACGTTATAGTTAGTTAGACATGAGAGCAGTGCACATGGCCTGCTTCAGGTCATCAAATGCCTTTTGACAGCTAGCTGTCCACTGAACCTTTTTGGACATTTTCTTAGAGGTTACATCATTTAGGGGTGTCACTATTGATCCATGCCCCTTGACAAATCTTCTATAGTACCCATTCATGCCTAAGAAGGCTCTTACCTGAGTCTGGGTAGTGGGAGCAACCCAGCCCATTATGGTCTGGATTTTGCTCTGCTATGGTTGAACCTGGCCTCCACCTACAAGGTGGCTCAGGTACACAACCTGACTTTGCCCTATCTAGCACTTAGTAGCCTTGATATTTTGCCCTGCTTTTTGCAGGGCCTCCAAAATATTCCTCAGGTAGACCAGGTAATCCTCCCAGGTGGAGGTAAAGACAGCAATATCATCTAGATATGCTGCACTATAGTCTTCCAGGCTTGTAAGGACTTGATTCACCAACCTTTGGAAAGTGGCAGGTGCATTCTTCAAACAAAAAAGGGTATTACCACAAATTGATAGTGCCCACTAGGGGTAGAAAATGCTGTCTTTGGCTTTGCATTATCAGCTAGTCTGATCTGCCAGTAGCCAGCTGTCAGGTCAAATGTGCTTAGAAACTTGGCTGAGGCCAAATTATCTATTTGCTCATCTGCCCTGGGTATGGGATGGGCATCAGTCCTAGTGACTGCATTGAGACCCATGTAGTCTACACAAAACCTCATCTCTCTCTCTCCATCTGTGGTATGAGGTTTAGGTACCAGGACTACTGGACTAGCCCAAGGGCTAACTGAGGGTTCAATAACTCCCAAATCCAACATCTTTTGGACTTCTGTCCTTATACAGTCGCTGACATGGTCAGGTTGCCTGTATATCTTATTCTTCACAGGCAGACTTTCCCCAGTGTCCACTTCATGAGTGCATCAGGTGGTCTGACTTGGATTCAGAGAAAACATATGTGTGAACTGGCTGAGAAGTTTTCTGTTGTCAGTTTGCTGCTGGGCAGTGAGGCTGCCTGCCAAGGCTACACCATCAACTGACCCATCATCAGGGTTCTGAGAAAGCAGGTCAGGGAGTTGGTCACTCTCTTCTTCCTCTCCTTCATCAGTATTCATGAGCAAGCCCATGTCTGCCCTGTCAACATATGGTTTAAGTCTGTTGACATGACATGCCCTGTGGGGACTCCTAGGGGTTCCAAATTTGGCAGAGAGGTAGCCATAGGGTCAAGGAAGTGCCTTTTGCAGGTCTGGTGTAAATCTGTTCAGTATTTAAAAGCATATCAATATCTATACGCACGCACCGTGCGCGAGAGCAATTCTCATTGGTTGTTAGATGTCGGTAAACATTCGAATCGGTCGAAACCAGGAAGTGTCGGCCGCCATTTTGTCTCTCGCAGTCTGAGGGGGTGAAAAAAAAAGGTGGAGAACGTGAAAAGGGGGCAGAGTGGACAGTTCCTGACCACCTAGCCTTGGTCAGGGGGTCACAGAAGGACCCCCAATGGAGAAAAAAGCTAATTTTTTTTAAAAAAATCGCGAGGTGCGTGCACTGCGCGCGCACGGCACGCACTGCGAACCGCGGGTGCTCGGTGTGCGAAGTGCACCGAGCGCCCAGAGCGCCCGCACGGTGAAAAACCTGAAAAAAAAAAATTAATAAATACATAACTTAGCATTTAAAAAACCGTACAAATTCACTGAAAAAACCATAGGTTTCACACACGTTATAGTTACAAATTAGCATTTAAAAAACCTTGCAAATTCACTTAAAAAACCATAGGTTTCACACATGTTATAGTTAGCTGGACATTTCACTCGTAAAAAAACAATGAAATTCCCCCGTTATAGTTAGTGCAGGCAACTATGACTCACGCGACCGCAATCCTCTGCTGATGACGTCAGATATTACATCACTGATGACATATGTGTCTTTATGAAAAATAAATATTTGTAATAACTGTATAGCTAAAGATTAATGGAAGAAGACATGGGTAAATAAGTGTCTAAATACAGTGATGTAATATCTGACGTCATCAGCAGAGGATTGCGGTCGCGTGAGTGATAGTTGCCTGCACTAACTATAACAGGGGAATTTCATTGTTTTTTTTACGAGTGAAATGTCCAGCTAACTATAACATGTGTGAAACCTATGGTTTTTTAAGTGAATATATATATATATATATTTATATACATATTCACTGAAAAAACCATAGGTTTCAGGCACGTTATAGTTATAAATTAGCATTTAAAAAACCATAGCAATTAACTGAAAAAACATAGGTTTCAGGAACGTTATAGTTAGTTAGACATGAGAGCAGTGCACATGGCCTGCTTCAGGTCATCAAATGCCTTTTGACAGCTAGCTGTCCACTGAACCTTTTTGGACATTTTCTTAGAGGTTACATCATTTAGGGGTGTCACTATTGATCCATGCCCCTTGACAAATCTTCTATAGTACCCATTCATGCCTAAGAAGGCTCTTACCTGAGTCTGGGTAGTGGGAGCAACCCAGCCCATTATGGTCTGGATTTTGCTCTGCTATGGTTGAACCTGGCCTCCACCTACAAGGTGGCTCAGGTACACAACCTGACTTTGCCCTATCTAGCACTTAGTAGCCTTGATATTTTGCCCTGCTTTTTGCAGGGCCTCCAAAATATTCCTCAGGTAGACCAGGTAATCCTCCCAGGTGGAGGTAAAGACAGCAATATCATCTAGATATGCTGCACTATAGTCTTCCAGGCCTGTAAGGACTTGATTCACCAACCTTTGGAAAGTGGCAGGTGCATTCTTCAAACGAAAAAAAGGTATTACCACAAATTGATAGTGCCCACTAGGGGTAGAAAATGCTGTCTTTGGCTTTGCATTATCAGCTAGTCTGGTCTGCCAGTAGCCAGCTGTCAGGTCAAATGTGCTTAGAAACTTGGCTGAGGCCAAATTATCTATTAGCTCATCTGCCCTGGGTATGGGATGGGCATCAGTCCTAGTGACTGCATTGAGACCCATGTAGTCTACACAAAACCTCATCTCTCTCTCTCCATCTGTGGTATGAGGTTTAGGTACCAGGACTACTGGACTAGCCCAAGGGCTAACTGAGGGTTCAATAACTCCCAAATCCAACATCTTTTGGACTTCTGTCCTTATACAGTCGCTGACATGGTCAGGTTGCCTGTAGATCTTATTCTTCACAGGCAGACTTTCCCCAGTGTCCACTTCATGAGTGCATCAGGTGGTCTGACTTGGAGTCAGAGAAAACATATGTGTGAACTGGCTGAGAAGTTTTCTGTTGTCAGTTTGCTGCTGGGCAGTGAGGCTGCCTGCCAAGGCTACACCATCAACTGACCCATCATCAGGGTTCTGAGAAAGCAGGTCAGGGAGTTGGTCAATCTCTTCTTCCTCTCCTTCATCAGTATTCATGAGCAAGCCCATGTCTGCCCTGTCAACATATGGTTTAAGTCTGTTGACATGACATGCCCTGTGGGGACTCCTAGGGGTTCCAAGGTCTACCAAGTAGGTAAACTCCCCTTTCTGTTCAACAATTATATGGGAGCCACTCCATTTGTCCTGGAGGGCTGCTGGGACCACAGGCTCCAACACCCATGCTTTCTTTCCTGGCTGGTAGACAGTAAGTACAGCCTTTTGGTCATGCCAGGCTTTTTCTAATTCCTGGCTAGCCTCATGGTTTTTGTTGCCTTTTTGATATACTCAGCCATCCTGGAGCGGAGACCAAGTACATAGTCCACTATGTACTGTTTGGGGTGCTTGAGAGGTAACTCCCATCCTTCCTTAACCAGACACAATGGACCCCTGACAGGGTGACCAAACAAAAGTTCAAAAGGGCTGTAACCAACCCCCTTTTGAGGCACCTCCTTGTATGCAAATAAAAGGCAGGGCAAGAGTATGTCCCATCAGCACCAGAGCTTTTCTGGGAGTCCTTTAATCATGCCCTTTAAGGTTTTGCTGAAGCTTTAAACTAAACCATTGCATTGTGGGTGATAGGGTGTGGTGAACTTGTAGTTCACTCCAATTATAGGGCCTGTGTGGCCCTAGTCTCCACGCACATTTGCTCACAGGTGAAAACCTTAAGAAAATTCTCGAATTTAGTAAACAGATTGTTCTGGGTTTAAACAAACTCAATCCAACTTGTGGTGAAAAAAATGGAAATAAATGAAATGTCAATTCAATAAGCCATTGGTTGTCGCAATTTATTCATTGCCAAAATGTTAATTAGATGATTAGATATCAATCCTTATCTTCATACACATCCAAATCTTTGAAGAAGTTAACTCTGTGATTGCCCAATGCATTTCGAGCCAAAAGGCTCTTCGTCGGGGGCTAGGTATCTGGTAACAAAATAAATAATAAACAATATGTAAAACATTGATGTTTGAGCGTCAGTTTACAAATGCATAGTCAAACTCCAAATATAATCACACGATGATAAAACTGAGTGGGTAAGTTTTGTGAAGAGATACTGACCAGGAGTGACCAACACCATCCCGTGTTTGAATAAAGTTGTGTGGAAAGTTAAAACAAAAAAAGGAGGAAAGACTAACTGAAACCGTTACCTTGGCGTTCAACGGTAAGAAAGCGCTCTTCAGAACGGAAAGTCCGATCTAAAAAAGAACCAATAGTGAGGTCGTCTCAAGGCAATCTCAACAGGTGGCTTTCAAGAGCGGTCAAAAAAAGAATCTTACCAGCAAAGTTCGGTGTGGCGATAAATCTGGAAGCCTAAGGGCGGAAAAAACCTGACGGGACTGCTGGTTCAGAAACCAACAGAACGGACTAATGAAGGTGAGAGTGAGATGCTCTCGCATATATCGGAGCTATACTGAAAATAGAAAAGGTGACTGGGAGCGTGAACCCTGAATAAGGCGATACGGAAAAGTGCCGCCATCTTAGAGGGGAGTGAAAAAAGCTTGGAACGAAATAAAGACGAGATAACTGGAAAATGAAACGAAACACAATGAGATGAAAAGAAGGAAAAAAGTGTGAAATAAAATAAACACAATGAGATGAAAAGAAGGAAAAAAGTGTGAAATAAAATAAAATCCAAGGATGAAGTGTATACCAGGAAAAATGAGAGGTGAATCGGTGAGGTCTTTGGTCATAGTTGTAGAACCCAGAGGAAATGGGTAAACACATGCAAATCGAATATGCTGAGATTGCCTTGAGACGACCTCACTATTGGTTCTTTTTTAGATCGGACTTCCATTCTGAAGAGCGCTTTCTTACCGTTGAACGCCAAGGTAACGGTTTCAGTTAGTCTTTCCTCCTTTTTTTGTTTTAACTTTCCACACAACTTTATTCAAACACGGGATGGTGTTGGTTACTCCTGGTCAGTATCTCTTCACAAAACTTACCCACTCAGTTTTATCATCGTGTGATTATATTTGGAGTTTGACTATGCATTTGTAAACTGACGCTCAAACATCAATGTTTTACATATTGTTTATTATTTATTTTGTTACCAGATACCTAGCCCCCGACGAAGAGCCTTTTGGCTCGAAATGCATTGGGCAATCACAGAGTTAACTTCTTCAAAGATTTGGATGTGTATGAAGATAAGGATTAATATCTTATCATCTAATTAACATTTTGGCAATGAATAAATTGCGACAACCAATGGCTTATTGAATTGACATTTCATTTATTTCCATTTTTTTCACCACAAGTTGGATTGAGTTTGTTTAAACCCAGAACAATCTGTTTACTAAATTCGAGAATTTTCTTAAGGTTTTCACCTGTGAGCAAATGTGCGTGGAGACTAGGGCCACACAGGCCCTATAATTGGAGTTTTGCAATTTTTGGGATCCATGACTGTAGGACGCCACTCTAAAGCACGCTATCTTAAAGCACTGAAAAACGATTAAAACACAGTTCTTTTTATGATTTATATTTTAGTGAGTGCCTCTACCACCAATTTTGTTGTTCTAGCTTTCACAGTCATTCGGCAAGAGAGCACCCAATCATGTCATTTGACACCAGTTCAAGTTTGACAGAGAACAGAGCGAGCACTTTAGCTTATACAACAGAACAAGCTTCAGAAATATACGCATTGATACAGGATGTAAAAGCGTCAGATTTGCAAGGAAACACAGTCATCCAACAATTAAAACAATTAGAGTATTCTGTTAAAAGAGAAATGAATCAACAACTTCATGCATCTACCCTGATACAATATCATCGAGCAAAAAGAATTCCACGAGGACTGAGGATGTCCATTAAACCCATGCTATACAGGTTTCATTTAAATAAAGATTTCATGGAGAGGTGGTATTCAATATTGAATAAATGTTCACTTGACCTAATTCTACTCTTAGTAGAAGAACTTTCTAAAGTCATCAATGAGCTCGCTAAAGAAATTGAAGAAATTAAACATAATTTATCAACAAGAATGAAAGATGATGAATTCAAAAGTGCTTTAGACGACATCAATATGAGATTAGACAAATATACAAAAGAAATACAGGAAGGAAAATTACGAAAATATAAACGTGACACGTTGGATTATAAACTCAACGAAGTTTATACATGGGCAGAAGTCTATGCACAACGACGACCACAAATCAGAAAACCAACAACCAATACTTCATCTGAAGAAAGTATAGTCACGGATACTGATACCACAACCACCAGACCATCAGCTAAAAGTCAATTATCCAGTTCAGTTTCAACCAAAGATACCACTGAGGATTTGGCAGCATCTGGCTCCACACATTTTTTATCCAGGGACCAGGATTCAAATAAACCACCGGGACCATCAAAAAGCGTAAAACCAGGAGAAGCCACCACAAAACAAGGACGCACAAGGAGCCAGAAGTAAATCTAGTTGTGAACATCTCATCCAAGGAGATTACTACCTCACAAATTCAAACACTAAGTAAAGGCCTTGGATACGTCCCAACCTACGACACTAACTTACTTGAATGCGAACTAGCTCTGTTTAGATTCACCAGGATATTACGTCTACGACATTTTTTTACAAATGTATTGCCCGCTAAAGACGAAACACAAGCTAAAGAGTTCCTTGAATTCAAACCAAAATCAACATACCAGGCTCCAGTTTCTCACAAAATTTTAGACTCATTTGACAACTTAGTGAGGAAAGATTTACAAAAACTGCAATTTAAAAAAACGAAGAAATCAAATCTGACTCAGCAAGAAAAAAACACATTAAAATCCATTCAGACTGACACAGAAATACAGATTCAAAAAGCGGACAAAGGAGGCGCTATTGTTCTAATGGATCGCTCCTTTTACATCAATGCTGTACTAGAACACGTATCAGATACCCAAACATACCTAAAACTTGATCAAGACTCTATAGTAGAGCTTAAAGTAACGTTAGGAAGCATTTTAGATCACGCTTTGGAAATGGGATGGATAAGTGAAACCACCAAAAAATTTTTGACAGTGGAGTATCCTCAGAAACCCACCTTGTATATGCTGCCGAAGATCCACAAAAATCTATTTAATCCACCAATGCGACCTATAGTAACGGGTTGTGGGACCATCTTTGGGCCTCTTGGTCACTACATTGACTACTTTTTACAACCCCTGGTTCAAGAATGGCACTCGTATGTCAGAGATACGAAAGATTTTCTACTAATATTACAGAAGGTAACTTTCACGGATGACATCATCTTTTTCACTATAGACGTCAAGTCTTTATATACTTCGATTTCTCACACAGCTGGCATGGAGGCGGTAGAATGGGCTCTACTGCGCCAATCTTCACTCAGAGCAGACAAAGTTTTCATCCTTGAACTTTTGCATTTTTGTTTACATCACAGCTATTTTTATTGGAACAACGATTTTTATTTGCAGCAACAAGGTACATCGATGGGCTTTGCCGGGGCGCCGGCATATGCCAATACCTTCATGGCTAAATATGAATCAGACTACATTTACAATGATATTGGATGGACTGGAAACTCATTGCTATATTGCAGATTTATTGATGATATATTCATACTCTGGATCAACACTCAGGAAATGTTGGAAGAAAAAATTGAACATCTCAATCAAATTGATGAACACATTCAGTTCACCCATGTAATCAACCCGACCAAAATCTCATATCTTGACGTGATCCTCACTAAGGAAGCGGGTCATATAAAAACGGAGGTTTTTAAAAAAGAAACAGATGTGAACAGTGCGCTTCATTTTCAAAGTTTTCATCCAAACAGCTTAAAACAAAACCTACCACTATCTCAATTCCTGCGGATAAAACGGATCTGTTCTACCACAGAAGACACTGAGAAGAATCTCTTACAACAGCAGCAGATGTATCTTGCCAGGGGATACCCGGCAGAAGTGATAGAAATCGCTAAACAACGTGCATCTAAATTCAATAGAGATAGTCTTTTACAATGTCGACCATGCAAACAGACAACTCGACAAGTGTTCGTTTCCAAGTATTCCACAACATCCCGTGAAGTAAAAAAGATCATTACTAAGAGATGGGAAATGTTACAAAATGAGCCGGATTTCAATAACATCTTCAAAGATCCACCTATGTTCGCGTACAAACGTGCTAAAAATATCAAAGAAATCATCAATACCCCGATTAAGCAAAAACACACTGCTTACAAGGGAATGAGTAAATGTCACAACTGCGTTCAATGTAATAATGTCATCACGGGTAATACACTAAACCACCCACTCACTGGAGAAACAATCCAACTTCATCATACTTCTGATTGTAATTCCAACAGACTCATATATTACATCAAATGCCCATGCGGCATGTTGTATGTGGGAAAAACTGAACGAAAAATAAAAGTGCGGATATCTGAGCATAAGAGTACAATCAGAACATTAAACAAACACAGCAGTTTGGCAATGCACTGGAATGAAGAAAAGCACAGTATCGCCCAACTCAAATTCTCCGTGTTAGAAAGAGTGGAACAACGTCCAGATACAGATCTCACCAGGAGTCTCTTACAGAGGGAGACCTATTGGATTAAGCGCTTGGACACTCTGATAGACAAAGGCATCAATGACAAAATAGACTATGCTTGTTACTTATAAAACATTTATGTCACAACTTTTTGTATCAGGATAGTATTGCATATTCGATTTGCATGTGTTTACCCATTTCCTCTGGGTTCTACAACTATGACCAAAGACCTCACCGATTCACCTCTCATTTTTCCTGGTATACACTTCATCCTTGGATTTTATTTTATTTCACACTTTTTTCCTTCTTTTCATCTCATTGTGTTTATTTTATTTCACACTTTTTTCCTTCTTTTCATCTCATTGTGTTTCGTTTCATTTTCCAGTTATCTCGTCTTTATTTCGTTCCAAGCTTTTTTCACTCCCCTCTAAGATGGCGGCACTTTTCCGTATCGCCTTATTCAGGGTTAACGCTCCCAGTCACCTTTTCTATTTTCAGTATAGCTCCGATATATGCGAGAGCCTCTCACTCTCGCCTTCATTAGTTCGTTCTGTTGGTTTCTGAACCAGCAGTCCCGTCAGGTTTTTTCCGCCCTTAGGCTTCCAGATTTATCGCCACACCGAACTTTGCTGGTAAGATTCTTTTTTTGACCGCTCTTGAAAGCCATCTGTTGAGATTGCCTTGAGACGACCTCACTATTGGTTCTTTTTTAGATCGGACTTTCCGTTCTGAAGAGCGCTTTCTTACCGTTGAACGCCAAGGTAACGGTTTCAGTTAGTCTTTCCTCCTTTTTTTGTTTTAACTTTCCACACAACTTTATTCAAACACGGGATGGTGTTGGTCACTCCTGGTCAGTATCTCTTCACAAAACTTACCCACTCAGTTTTATCATCGTGTGATTATATTTGGAGTTTGACTATGCATTTGTAAACTGACGCTCAAACATCAATGTTTTACATATTGTTTATTATTTATTTTGTTACCAGATACCTAGCCCCCGACGAAGAGCCTTTTGGCTCGAAATGCATTGGGCAATCACAGAGTTAACTTCTTCAAAGATTTGGATGTGTATGAAGATAAGGATTGATATCTAATCATCTAATTAACATTTTGGCAATGAATAAATTGCGACAACCAATGGCTTATTGAATTGACATTTCATTTATTTCCATTTTTTTCACCACAAGTTGGATTGAGTTTGTTTAAACCCAGAACAATCTGTTTACTAAATTCGAGAATTTTCTTAAGGTTTTCACCTGTGAGCAAATGTGCATGGAGACTAGGGCCACACAGGCCCTATAATTGGAGTTTTGCAATTTTTGGGATCCATGACTGTTGGACGCTACTCTACAGCACGCTATCTTAAAGCACTGAAAAACGATTAAAACACAGTTCTTTTTATGATTTATATTTTAGTGAGTGCCTCTACCACCAATTTTGTTGAACTTGTAGTTCACCCCACAGTCCTTCCACATAGCAGTCAAGTAACTAGACATGAAGTTTGCATCCCTGTCAGATACTACCTCCTTAGTAAAGCCTACGATTGATAATACACCCAAGAGAGCTCTTGCCACCACAGGTGCTGTAGTGGTCCTTAAGGGAATTGCTTCTGGGTACCTGGTGGCATGATCCACCACCACCAGTATGAATCTGTGCCCAGATGCTGTTTGAGGATCCATGGGACCAACAATGTCAATCCCTACCCTCTCAAAGGGAACCCCCACCACAGGTAGTGTTATCAGGGGGGGCTCTGTGGTTCCACCTGCCTTGCCACTTGCTTGGCAGGTCACACAGGAGCGACAAAACTCCTTAGTGTCTTCAGACATGTGGGGCCAGTGAAAGTGAGGAACAATTCTGTCCCATGTCTTCTTCTGGCCCAGGTGTCCTGCTAGGGGAATATCATGGGCTAGTGTCAATAGGAAGCCCCTAAACTTCAGAGGTATAATCAACCTCCTGGATGCACCAGGCTTGGGGTCTCTACTCTCTTTGTAAAGGAGTCCATCATCCAAATAAACTTTATGGGTGCCACTAGCATTCCCAGCAGCCTCATTAGCAGCTTGCTTTCTGAGGGGTACAAGAGAGGGGCAGGTTGTCTGCTCCTGGCTCAGATCAGACCTGGAAGGCCCCCTTGTCCCCAAGAACTCAGTCTGGTCAGTTTCATGCTCCTCTGGGACAATTCCTTCTTCAGGCTCAAGATCATCTCCCTGAGGAGACTGATCAGCATTCTGAGTCAGGTGGGAAGGTATTGCCGTAACCCTACTGCCCCTCCTCTTGGGAGGCACCTGGTCCATTATTCCAGAATCCAAGGCCTGTCTAGCATTAGCCATTTTGGCCTGTGTCCTAGTCACAGCAAAGACATGAGCAGGGATCCCAAACATTTCTGCATGTGTCCTGAGCTTCACTTCAGCTCAGGCTGAAGTCTCTATATCATTGCCAAGCAAGCACTGTACTGGTAGGTCTGCACTTACCACAACCTTCTTAAGGTCAGTTACTCCTCCCCAGGAGAAGTTAACAACTGCCAGAGAATGGTCTGTTCTGACATTTCTAGCATTGGTCACTTGGCACATTTCACCAAGTATAATCTGCCCAGGAGCCACAAGATCTTTTGTCACCATTGTGACACTTGCTGCTGTGTCCCTGAATGCCCAAGCCTCTACCCCATTTATTAAAGGCTGTTGTCTGCATTTGCCCAGATTACTGGGACTTACAAAGGGGGACATATCCATGCTCCCATTACAGACATGCACAGCCTGAGTTGGAACTCTGACTAGGCCAGAGTCCATCTCAGAACCCAGGGTCAACCCTACTACACCCATAATTCTGAGCATTGCCACCACCTATTGTAGCTGTACAAGGGGGAACAGTTGCCTTAGGGGCAATGGTGGCTGGAGTAGATTTGGCCTTGGTGCAGTCACTGGTCCAGTGAGTTTTCTGTTTACAGATTTTGTACCATGGTTTCTTTTGGCCTTTTCCCTTGCTAGACTGTGAATCTCCATCTAAAGAAGATTTTTGGGGGCCTTGTGAAGACTTATGGTCTTTACCCTTCTCCCTACCCTTATCAGAGTTTTTAGGATCTTGCTTCTTGGGTTCACCACCTTGGTTCTGTACCTTCTTCCTCACCCTGGTTCTTACCCACTTGTCTGCCTTCTTTCCCAATTCTTGGGGAGATTTCAGATCTGAGTCTACCAGGTACTGGTGCACCAGCTAATTTTGACAATTTATAAGGATCTGCTCCCTCATAATCAAATTGTAAAATCCTTGATAGTCATGCAATTTACCGCCAAGTAACCAACCTTCCAGAGCCTTAGTAGCACAATCTACAAAGTCTACCCAGTCCTGAGTCTGTGCTTTTTGGGTATCCCTGAACTTTAACCTGTATTGTTTAGTGGTTAGGCCAAACCCTTCAAATAAGGCACTCTTCAGAGTGTTGTAATCATCTGACTCCTCTTCTTTAACAGTGAGGAGTTTATCTCTACCTTTGTCTGCAAAGGAGAGCCATAAGATTGCTGCCCACTGCTCCTGGGGGACCCTTTGTACTTTACAGGCCCTTTCCAGTGCAGTTATCCATTTGTGTATGTCATCCCCACTCTGGTATGGAGGGACAATCTTATTCAGGTTTCTATGGTCATGAGACCTCTCCCTATCTCTAGGGATGTTGCTGCCACCATGGGACTCTAGTACCAACATTTTTCTATCTCTGTAGAGCACTAGGGCCTCCTTATCTAGGGCTACCTGTTTTCTTCTGATTTCAAGCTGAGCTTCCTCATACTTAAGCAGTCTCTCCCTTCTCTCCTGAGAGGTTTCCCTCCTATGAGAGGAGATTGAGGTCCCTATAGATGAGTTAGAAGGGTTAGACTCCACTGAGGGAGATCTTGACCTTCTTGGCCCACTACCAACTCTCCCAGAATGGACAAAGAGGGGTCCATTTTGGTTCTCTTCATCACTGTCTAGGGGAGCTGGATTTTCCAGGTCCAGATCATTGTCATCTGCCTGGCCAGCCTCAGAGGTCAGTTCATGGGGAATTTCACCCCTAGGCCTTTCCTCAGGTGCTGTCCCACCCACTCTGCCTACCCCATCAGATCCTACAGATCTGCTAAGGTCATCCAGCCTGAGTACCTCTATGAGATGCTGGGTGGTTGGACTTTTGTCTGTCTTCAGTTTCGTAGTAGTACATAATGCTCTCAGTTCCATGAATGAGAGTCTATCATACTGGGAATCTTGAAGCACATTGGCTTCTGGCGAGGACCTACTGGTTCCTGGCCATTACTAGTGTGGTGTGGTGTACTGCACTACCTACTCTAGTGTGGCCTACTAAACTCTCTTGAGTTGTAGAAAGGGTGTGCTATCCCTTAACACACAACTCTAAGTTCAGTAGATCTTACTGTATTCTAAAGCTTGTATTGTATGAACCTAGGGTACCTTTAGTGGTTTTCAGTTAGTTACTCAATTGAGATTATCTGGCAAGCTGGAATCCCACAGGCTGCACACCAATGTGAGAAGTTGGCCTGATATATACTGTCCACTAGTTCTGGTGGGCACCCTGTATCAGTCCAAACAACCCCTTATTGGTTATAGGTTAAAGACAACCTTTATTGAAAGCTATCCTAGTGGTAGCTATGGTGAGCAGCCTTTAGGCTAAGTCTTGAAGGAATGTAAAGCAGCTTGTTTTACCAGTCTATAATCTCTTGACTCACTAAATGAAAGATATCCACACCATGTATATATATAAAATATATGTATTTATTACTAAACACACCTTCCTAGTATCTTTATGAGGCTAGAGGTCAAAACACATAAGTTACACTTCAATAATCACAGTAAAATAGCACAACTACACGTCAGGCCCTAGGGGCGAGCCAAACCATATACTAAAATTGTGGTATAAGAACCACGACTCAACAAGACACAAGGCCTAGAGCCTGTAGAATCACTGGGACCCCAAGGAACCACCCAAGGTAGTGACACAGGGGACCCACGGGGGCCCTGTTCAGTGTGTGAACACAGCCGCAAGCTTGCATTAGCTTCTATGGGGAAAGTCGCAGTTAGATTTTTAAAGATTACGGACACTTAGAAATGAGTCAGGACCAAACGTTTTTGGGCTTAGGAAGTTCTAGGGCTGGCACCCACGGGAGCACCGGAGTGCTCGTGTTACCTCACCCAGGGAAGCCGGGTGCATAGGTGACTTTTGGTGTCGGGTTGCGTCGTTGATTTCAATGGGAGCTGACAAAAAAGTGCTGCTGCCGTGAAGATGCAAAGTGTCCGAAGAGCTCCAAGCCTGGATCGAAGATGAGAAGAACCTGAAAGCAGAGGGGACAGAATCTGGGTCACTTGCCAGTGACCAGGAAGCCAAGGAGAAGCTGTCTACCGATGTCGGGTGATTTCATATGAAAGAGGTGAAGCTTGACTCTTCAGCCACGAGGACCAGGAGGCGTCAAGGACAACCAGGAGCTGGATTCGAGCTGTCCCACAAAGGATGTCGTGTGCTGCAGCATTGGTGCCCAGATTGGACACAACAAGCCTTAGCAACAGCAGCCCACGCAGAAAGAGAAGAAATGCTTTGGTGCAGACCAGCAAGGTCTGAGGGACTCACCACTTGGAAGGGAGTTAGGGCATGTCTGGAGCAACCAGGAAAGCCCAAGGAAATGCAAACTTACCCCCTCAGGGACCCACCAGTCAACGGACCAGGGTTTGCAAAGGGATCTCGAGACAAAACACAAAATGGCGGAACACGGGTCACTCGAACGGACCAGGCCGACAATCTTCGGTGAATTCAGTGCTCGAGGTAGGGGCTACAAGTCAGCCCAAGCATGACTTCAAGAGATGTTGAGAAGTCAATGCACTTGCATAAATGCACAGTGACCAGGAGTTCCAGTTCCACGCTACTCACGAGGGCTGCGGGTCTCAGCTTTGCTGGGGATTCAGGTCGGAATCTGAGATGTCTGGAAATCCTCTTCCTGGGCTGCAAATACTTTGGAGTCCAGAGGGAGCTTTGATGATGCAGACCGGCAAATTGCTTTGTTGGTGCCTGCCAAGCAGGGGAGTCCCTCCTTGACCCCAAGGGAGATTTCTTCAGTCCTCTGGTCTTGAGCAGAGCGTCAAAGGTCCAGGATTCAGCGTCAGAGTTTCGTCCAGGGTAATCTAAAGTCCTAAGGACAGGGGTCCCATACTTATACTAAGGTAGGGGGTTGGACATACTCTGGGGACCCACCTATGGGAGGGTTTGGAAAGAGGGGTGGCTACACCCATTTCCTTTGTCCAGTTTCACGCCCAAGCAGGGGCTGGAAGCCCCTGAACCGGTTTGAGCTGGACTATGCACAGGGACACCAAATGTGCCCCCAGTGCAGTAGTTCAACGCACTCAGAGAGTGCTCCCACCCAGCCCCAATATACATGAGCCTGTCTGGGAGGTGGTTACACCTCCCTGTGACAGGAAACCTATTGTCCAGGCCTCCCCTGCCAGAGTTTCTGTCAGCAGCAGGAGGCCAGACTCGCGTCGGTGGCTGCAGCATCCATTTTGTGATGCCAGGACTCTATTAAGTTTCTACCGGGTATACCACTGCTGTCATGTCTCTCCCTCTAGAAGGGTGGGATCATACTCCCACACCAGTCACAGGTGTGGGAGTATGATTCCAAGGTGTTTGACACCAAACACGACATATTTACGTGCAGCCAGTCCAACGTTAGCATTTACCCTTTGGTTATAATGCACTTAAGAGTATATGGTCAGGCTGCACTACAAACAGCATCAGAGAAGGGTCTCCGAATGCTGCTGAGGGGCTCTGCTCATGCAGGGGCACCCTCTTACATAAGAACCAAGCACTCTGTCTTCAGGATTGATAAGGCCTGCCATAGGAGTGACTTATAGGTTTATATGTGTGTACATATATAGTGATATAGGTAACCTATATCACAGTAAGGGGTGCAGGCACCAACTTACCCAGGCTGCAGTAGCAGACCTGTGGTGTCATTTTGGGTGGCTTTCCAGGGGTGGCATAATACATGCTTCAGCCCCTGGCAGGCCTCTGGGGTACCTATGCCCTGGGTACATAATATAACATATACTAGGGGCTTACAAGGGCACCTCAGTTCCAATCTGAACTGTACCTAAAGTACATAGAATCATTTTAGAGAGGAAGCAGCTAGGCTGGGGCCCTGATTAGCAGGGTCCCAGCCAGACTAAAGTCGAAAAACAGTGAAACACCAGCAAAAAGTGGGGGTAAACATGTGAAGCAGATCCTACTCTCCTACCGTGTGCACCGGCGGGGCAGCGAATTGACAAGCTCCACTACCCACAAAAAAGGTAACAAGGGCATTGAATAGCACAGGATCTTCTCTTTGTATCTGGCAGGAACAACAAGGATAAAATCCCCTAGTACCAAAATGTATAATTAGTGCTACAACGGTCTTCAAGAGGACCAGCGATGGATGCCGCTTCTGCCTTCCGTAAACTGGAGGCGGCACATGGGTCACGCGGTACGGTCACACTGCGGTGTGACGCACACTCATTGAACTCTAATGGCACTGCTCCACACTTCGGGGACAACGCTTTCCATTAGCTGTGTTTTCTGAAGATGTGTCGTGCCGGCCCCGTCCAACAGCAGAACCCCTTTAGATCCATACAGACTCTTCCACTCTCTCACCAGAAAAGAAACCAGGCCACGTGGACACTTTCACAATACAACTGCCGGGAATGCACTATTCGGTAAAAAATACCACATTCCTTCCTCCTAAATTATCAAATAAATGACTCACTGAAGAACAGGGGATAGCATTGATCGGTAAACAGCCGTTACAATGACTTTTTTACTTCGTGATAACATTACAACGCAGCAATTACCACGCAGGCATTGTACATCGCGAAGTCACTACTATGCATTTTTTTAGATTGCATGGTCATTTACCACACATGCCTTTACAACAAATTTTGTTGTATAGGTATGTATGGTAAAGGACCATGAGTTCTAAAAAACTGTAGACGATCCACATCGTTGTAAGGAAACATAGGCTGTTCCGTTTCCTCACAACAACGTGCACCGCCCTTCAGAGATGACATGAAGCAGGAACCATGAGGAGTGAGAGGTAAGGGGGATTGGGCATGGGGTGATGGTTACTTTTTGAGGGTTTAGGGTAGTGTAGTGGTGTTTGTGTGGTGTAGGGGGTTGTGGTGGGGGTAGTATTTTAGGGATTAGGGTAGTGCAGTGATGTTTGTGTAGTGTAGGGGTCGTGCTGGTGGTAGTGTTTTAGGGTTTAGGGTAGTGCAGTGGTGTTTGTGTAGTGTAGGGGTCATGCTGGGGGTAGTGTTTTAGGGTTTAGGGTAGTGCAGTGGTGTTTGTGTAGTGTTGGGGGTCGTGCTGAAGGTAGATTTAGGGTTTAGGGTAGTGCAGTGGTGTTTGGGTAGTGTAGGGGACGAGCTGGGGGTAGTGTTTTAGGGTTTAAGGTAGTGCAGTGGTGTTTGGGTAGTGTAGGGGGTTGTGCTGGGGGTAGTGGTTTAGGGTTTAGGGTAGTGCCGTGGTGTTTGGGTATTGTAGGGGGTACTGCTGGAAGTAGTGTTTTAGGGTTTAGGGTAGTACAGTGGTGTTTGGGTAGTGTAGGGGGTACTGCTGGGGGTAGTGTTTTAGGGTTTAGGGTAGTGCAGTGGTGTTTGTGTAGTGCAGGGGGTAGTGTTTTAGGGTTTAGGGTAGTGCAGTGGTGTTTGTTTAGTGTAGGGTGTCGTGCTGGGGTAGTGTTTTAGGGTTTAGGGTGGTGCAGCGGTGTTTGTGTAGTGTAGGGGGTTGTGTTTTAGGGTTTAGGGTAGTGCAGTGGTCTTTGGGTAGTGTAGGGGATTGTGCTTGGGGTAGTGTTTTAGGTATTACGGTAGTGCAGTGGTGTTTGGGAAGTGTAAGGGGTTGTGCTGGGGGTAGTGTTTTAGGGTTTAGGGTAGTGCAGTGGTGTTTGGGTAGTGTAGGGGGTTGTGTGGGGGCTAGTGTTTTAGGCTTCAGGGTAGTGCAGTGGTCTTTGGGTAGTGTAGGGGGTCATGCTGGGGGTAGTGTTTTGGGGTTTAGGGTAGTAAATTGGTGTTTGGGTAGTGTAGGTGTTGTGCTGGGGTAGTGATTTAGGGTTTGGGGTAGTGCAGTGGTGTTTGGGCAGTGTAGGGGGTACTGCTGGGGGTAGTGTTTTAGGGTTTAGGGTAGTGCAGTGGTGTTTGGGTAGTGTAGGGGATACCAGTGGGTGTAGTGTTTCAGGGTTTATGGTAGTGCAGTGGTGTTTGTGTAGTGTAGGGGGTAGTGTTTTAGGGTTTAGGGTAGTACAGTGGTGTTTGTTTAGTGTAGGGGTCATGCTGGGGGTAGTGTTTTAGGGTTTAGGGTGGTGCAGCGGTGTTTGTGTAGTGTAGGGGGTTGTGTTTTAGGGTTTAGGGTAGTGCAGTGGTCTTTGGGTAGTGTAGGGGTTCGTGTAGGGGGTAGTGTTATAGTCTTCCGGGTAGTGCATTGTTAAATTCCAGACTAAGGCATGCTAATAATGGTAGGTGGATTATGCTGATACGACCACAGGGTCGTATCAGCAATGTTATCGCTGTTTTCCATGAAACATCACTGCAAAACCAGCGATGTTCCATGGTAAACACCGCTATCGCTGAAGTATTATCACCATAGCGCTATGTATTGTTAATATAGCGTTATCATGACGATAATTTTCAGCGATAGCCGGCGATAATATTTCTACAGCTATGTGGGGCCAGCGATAATTATCGCTGGCCCTTGTTAATATGCCCCCATTTGTACCAGTTTTAACACGTACTGCACTCCACGCTTTCTTAATGTTATTTTGACCATGTATTAATTTTGCATGGATTTTACCCGTGTAAGTTAATATTTTATACAGTTTTGTGTAAATATAAAATTTCACTTCACTTCACTGCTAAAGTTTAATCTCACTGCGTCATTCTGCCAGGGTGTAGCAAGAGAGGTGAAATATCAGGGTTTATAATACAAGTAATATCAACACGTTTCTGTATAAAGGCGTGACACTATAGAGGCAGAAATTGTACACGCCTTCCATCAATAAGTACTTCAAATATTGATTGGCAGTTGTGACTTGAAGAGGGATCAGTTATTTTTTTTACTAGGCCTGTGAAGTAGTATAATAAATGCTATGTAAGAGTCGCGCGAGGTTATGACATTTCCTGGCTTTTCAACAAAGAGTTGAGCTGCTAATGGTTTTGTTTCCAATGAGGCCTCACAACAGCACAGGATCGATGCGCCACAAGCCAGTCAGCACAGCCATTGCAGCAATCTGAATAGGGAGGCGGACACAGAGCTGGAGTTCAGAACAAAAACAATAATAGTAAAAATAGTATCCTTTTCAAAGCCGAAGAGCTATTGCATTTATGGCAGGAAGGGGACCTACCATAGAGTTTAGTGAATTTCCCCAGGATCAGGCAATGTGGTCAAGCGGAGAAGAAGAATTGGGAACGGCAATCTCCGTGGACGCCAATTTAGGCGCCACAGCTTATCTTCCCCACAAGCCTTTTTTAGTTGTTTTTTCCGATGGTAATGACCGTCTTCCGCTGAGTGCCTGCAGGCAGCGTGAGGATGGCACGTTGTGCGTTTTATTAAAGGTGGAGGAGGGAGCAGGATCGGGAATCCATGCAGTGAGTCGCAACAGCATCTTCCCAGAAATGACTGCAGCAGCGGTGATGGGCAGCAAGACGGGCTCTGCATGTGTCTGCACCTGGCATGAGCTGTAGATTGGCCTTCCCAGTGGCACCAAGCAGATGAGAGGGACTTGGGTGTGTGTGGGTCAAATCCGCGTCGGATCACTAAAAGCACACATCTGGGCAGTGGCACGCATTCCACTTTGGGCCAGCCCACGCTGCATGTCCGATCTCAGATCACTCTGGCTGTCTATTCGGCCTGGCATGGTTTCTGTTTGCTTTCTGATGTTGTTCACATACTATTTCTTGCCATGCTTTCCCCACCGAGAGCCGTGGAGTTGTTCGTAATCCATACAACTAACTGTAGCCTAATTCCAGGGCTCGAGTCGGGGTACCACGCGGGTGGACGGCGTCCCCCCACTTATTTTACCAGGTTTTTCCGGGTGGACGCCGTCCCCCCTGCCCAAAAGCTGGACAGCATTGTGTGAGCAGAGAGCCCGGGTGGGAGGGAAGTTTCCCGTAAATTACCAAAGATATGCTAATATTTGTAATTGGAGACTTTAAGAGGCACCGGTGGTGTGTGCAGGCTGGAGTGATTGGGAGGCGGAGCGAGCAGGCGTTGGCGGTTAACGCTTGGAATGTGTGTCCTTCTGTATCTTGTGCACTTTTGAGCACTTCGTTGTGCAACTGGGGCACCCCCTCGGGGGAGTGGGGGGGAGGGGGGGTTGCAAAGGACATCGAGGAACAGACCAGGGGTAGCAGTGCTGTGAAATGCCCGTCATCTAAAGGCATATGAATACTCATGAGATTCCTGTTGTGACGTCACTTCCGGTGACAGCGTCCCCCCCACTTCTTTTCATGAAATTCCTGTTGTGACGTCACTTCCGGTGACAGCGTCCCCCCACTTCTTTTTTTAGGACTTGTGCCCTGCCTAATTCTGACAAGTTAGCAAGGAATATTTGAAATGTCAAGTGTTTCTTCCAGAAATGTCGTGTTCATAAAGTGCCTATTGCTAATGTATGAAGATTTAGATCTGATGTGATAATTAAGCAACATCCACATACAGGGCCTCATTTATGAGGTTTTGCCGTAGGGTAGCCCCGCAGGCCCTCCGGCAGCGCTGCCCTACGGCAAAAGAAAAGAACAGGGATGGGCCGTATCCAGGGCACGAGTCGGGGGTACACATGGGTGGACAGCGTCCACCCACTATTTTCACAGCCTTAAATCATCCACCCTGCCAAGAATTTCGACCACACTGAACAACGTGCTGAACTCGTCAGGGTGAAATTTCCAAATACCCGGACACTTTCAGTAGCGTTTGCAAGTTGTCTGCTTTCCACTAGCAACACGCAACAATGTGCAGGGGGGGACTGAGCTTTCTTATTTTAAACTCCTGCTGAGCACATAAGAAAGGCCGAATTTAAGGGGTCATCAGGCCTCCTTTTGTTGGAGTCTCTTGGATGGGAGCAGTCAGAAGCCTCATTCATAATGCAAATGAAACAGAGGGAAAACACAGGCTCACACCTTGTTAGCACTTCACACATAGTTAAGAAAGTCAGCTTTTCACTTTGTTCAGTCCCTGTTTAGGATATATTCATTCACTGTAAGAATGTCAGATGTGTTGGTCTTTCCCTGTATTTACACAAAACAAATAGCATTTATATAGAGCTTACTGCCCCTGAGGAGGCCTTGAAATAATTTAAGTACCACTATTTTGTTCTTGTATAGCCCTGCTCATCCCAATGCAGGGTGTCAGAGCGCTTAACATTAACACATGCATATCACATGTACATCAATTATATAAGTTTGTAAATGAATGCACAGGATGTGTTGCATTAAACTGGGGGATTACAAGGTGTAGAAGTCACATATCATCTTCAAAAAGCTCACTGTGCTATTACCCTCGCAATGCGCTCAAACTTACACATGATAGATCTGCTAAGCATATATGTGAGTCCTTTAGATCTGATGTCACTTCTTGGGATGCCACTTCCTGTAAAGTCATGGCTTGTGATACCACTTTCTATGATTTCAAGTCCTGTGATGCCATGTGTGATGTCATGCGCTGTGATGTCGTGCGACGTGATGTTGCGCGCCGTGATGTCGCCCGCTGTGGTGTCACTTGCATACTGCCTAACTAGGTCAGTCCCCCCACTTCTTTTTTTAGGACTTGTGCCCTGGCGGTATCTATCAGATACGGCATGTTCCAGTCCTTTTCCCCTGCTGCAGTGCACAATGGGCTGCTGTACGCCAACACAGGCACCTTTGCACCATGGTGCAAGGGTGCCTGCGTTGCAGGGATGATTATTTTAGTGCAGGAAGGGAAACCTTCCTACACAAAAACAATCACAAGAGGCTTTTTCCTCTTTCTATGTGTGCTGCATTCCGCAGCACACATAGAAAAAGGAAAAACAAGGATAAATAAAAATATTTCTACTCGTGGTGCTCTTGGAAGGCATACGTTTTTGGCTTGCCTGATTTCTCATAACTCTGGGGCAGTGTAAAAAAGCCATGGATGTTACTGGTTACACCTCAGCAACATCAATTGCACACCCCTTTACTGCGTTAAAGGGAACTATAGTTATATGGCAGTATTTAGCCAGAAAAGTGGCTTAGTGCTGCCTCATATATATGAAGCAGGCTCCTGCACCATGGAGCGTCACAAAAAGTGACAATCCGGCGGTGCAAGGGCCTCATCAATGAGCCCCACAATGTTTATTCACATAGCACCCCTCCTGTCCCCCATTCATGTGCAACCGAACAATACATAATCTTCCCTAGTTCATCAAGTAATCCCACCAACCAAGTTTACATACCCCTCCTCCCCTACTAGTAAAGGCTAGCAGCAAACGAGAGTGGAGGGGCGGGAACGTGGTCACGGGGGGGGGGGGTACAAAATAACCCAAAAACACTTCCTCGCCGCATCTCGAGCCCTAAGCCATCTCTCCTTGTCGTCTCTCTGCAGGAACTAGGAAGCACACAGGCTCCCTCCCCTAAGCCAATCACAACACTGAAATGCAGCATTGTGATTGGTCTGAGTGCCGTGGCTTGATGCTCAGATGGGGAATGGGAGGCTGGGCATGTTACCCACCAGTAATGAAGCCTGTTGGTGAACATGCAAAGTGCACATGACTATTTGGCCAGCCGGAGAGGGACGGCCAAGCAGTCATGCCCAATTTGTAGTGCAGCAACCACTCCTCCTCCCGTACGTCACCAGAGTACCAGCCCAGCCCACCCCACGCAATATGGCCGATACAAAAAATAAAATAATAACAGAAATAACTTCTTTTTTTTACACTGCTCCTATTTCAGTTGGGCGATGCTCCTCCGCCTTAGCAGATGAGCCACCATTGTCTCCCACTTATTTTCACAACTAACTCCTATGAATTTAATCCACCTAAAAGAAACGTGATTGAATGCATAGAATTGATTCCTTGGGCACACACAACTGATCTGAATAACCAACACTAACTAATATTACTGAATTAACAACTAGCTTTGGATCAGAAGCAGCATGCTGCCCAGCAGTAAGTGCTTCAACACCTCGTCAGGTGTAAATAGCGCTATATAAAGTCAATCAGGGGCATGCAGCTAATTAAATGTGTATATTTAGGTTTTAATGGGAGAGTTATTTGCTCTTAAATTAAGATATCCCTATTTAGAGGTTTTTATTTACACCGCCGCACTATTTCAAAATAAAAAAACATAAACTCATCCACTGTATTTAAAAACACAGGAGTTTACTTGTAATACTAAACATTTTCCCAGGACAGTAAATAAAAGCTTACTCGGACACAGATTATGTGCTTGCCATCGGCGACCTAGCAGAGCTGACAACCTCTCTCCCTATTTGGCACTTAGCAGATGTGGGCAGCCCATGAGCCCACACATGGACCAGAGGTCCAGGGAGTCACAGTCTCTGCTTGGACGGCTTATAAGACAGTGACAACAGGCATCTACGGGGAAGGGAAATGGGTAGAGCGCACACAAAATAAAAAATAAAATAAACAAAACATATCGAACAAAGCATACCCCGCTCCTGTCCTCTTCATTCCACAGGAACTGGATGCAGCAACTCCCGCGACCAATCCTGGCACTTCTCTCATGCAGTAGGAGCACAGCACCCTGATTGGAGGGAGCTGCCTCAATTGTCACTCCAAGTTGCTCTGGAGGCCTGCACTAGTTCTAACCCAGAGCAAAGTGTGCATGTGCGGTTGGCTGTCTCAAGACAGCTGGCCAAAAAGACATGCAAACTTTAAAAAGTGCCTGGACTGCCCACCATCCTCCCTGATGCTGCCACTCAGCTGCGGCCCTGAACCACCCACCTGGCGCTTTGTTTGGGACCGGGCATGAAAAATAAAATTATAATAATTTACCATTTTATTTTTCATCTCTGAGGTTTTGGGGGGATTTTAATTGGAGCGATGCTCCAACAGAGGAGCCATCCCTGTTATAGGAGAATCAATTGCAGTTGCTTTAATAAAATAAACTGCACAGCTCACCATCATGCAGGTTATAATCCATCCAATAAAAGAAGGGACTACTTCGATGGTCCCACCTCCTGTCAAACACTACCCAGAGAGTGGAGACTGGCTCACAAGATTATGAAGTCAATAGGGTTTTAAGGACTCCTTTTTAATACCATTTATTCCACTTGTGACGTCGAGTTTCAGTGTGGTCTGAGCGATACTGTGAACGACAAGCTTTTCTTAAATGCATACAGAAGGATCCATGAACAGATCAAGATTAATATTAGGGCTATTAGCAGACAGAACGATAATACTGAGGAGAGTTGGTTTGACTCAAAGTGCTCAAAGGCCCACCAGAACCTGATTGCAGCCCTAAAGAAAGTCCCTAGTGGCGATGTTGAGATAGGTAGGAGATGGGATGGAAATATTAAAAACATATCATAGGATCCTATAGGAGTGGGATCAAGGTGAAAGCCTGGGAGGATCTTTTGAACCTTGATACCCTAAAGAACAGCGTGTCATTTTGGGAAATCATTAACCAACTCTTTTTTTAGGAGTAGCAAACAGTGTAGTAGATTGAACAATCCCTGCGGACGCTTGGGTAAAATACTTCTCTGGGATCTATGAAGGTCAGCAGAGGATCCCTCCACCTTACCACTGGTTCACAGAGGGAGGTTTCTAACCCTTGTCTTACGGTGGAGGAGGTAGGTTTTAGATTTAAACCTATAATAACTGATAAAACCCCACTGAAAGAGAAATAGCCCTCACCACTAAAAACATATACACACTGAAAAAACACCTGCACAGCCACAAACTAAATGTCATTCAACAAAAGGAAAAAGAGAGTGACAATCATTTTTTTTCTTCCTGAAGGGGCCAATACAATGTAACTTTGTTATACAAGCTAGCAGTAAGAAAGACTGGGCTAACATTATTCTGCTTGAGTTTTGTTATTTAGGGATGCCACTCAAATATTGCTTCTTCTACCTTTTTCTTTTTTCAGTTTTGTGTTTTTTGGTCTAAAGATGCAGGGTTTAGAAGCATGTTTTAGGTCTTGTTTAATTATTTTATAAACTGTAGAGAATCAGGAAATATCAAAACCATATTTGATATTTTGGCTCCCTGTTATAGGAGAATCAATTGCAGTTGCTTAAGTAAAATAAACTGCACAGCTCACCACCATGCAGGTTATAATCTGTCCATTAAAAGAAGGGACTCCTTTGATGGTCCCACCTCCTGACAAATACTACCCAGAGAGTTGAGACTGGCTCACAAGATTATGAAGTCATTCAAATCAAATCAAATCAAATGAAGGAACATTTATTTAGCGCACACATCACCCGAAGGTCTCATGGCGCTGGCGGACAGCTCCCATGTTATCAGCATAAAAGAGACAGAGCTAATGGTCAAACAGCCATGTTTTTAAGTTTCGGCGGAAATAGTTAGGGTCAGAAATAATACGTAGATATGGAGGCAGTTTGTTCCACAGAGTGGGAGCAAGAAATGAAAAAGCCCAACCCCCATTTCTGAAAGTGCGTACTCTGAGTGGAGTGACAAGAGATTTGTTACAAGATCTTAAGGGCCTGCTTGGCTGGTACCAACTAAGTTTTTGTTTCCAGTAGCCTGGACCCCTACCATACATGTTTTTATGTGTTGGGCATACAATCTTAAAACATAATCTCTTCTTCACAGGTAACCAATGAAGATGTCTAAGGCTAGGCGCTGAGGGGGTTCTAAATGGAAGGTTTAGCACCAGCCTGGCCACAGTGTTCTGTAAGACATGAAGTCTAGAAAGGAGGTCTGCATTTATTTCTGACAGCAGAGCATTACTGTAGTCCATACGGCTTTCAATCAGTCCCTGTACAAGTGGTTTCCTGGCTTCTAGCGGGATCCACTTAAACACTTTACGCAGATTGCACATAATACCAAAACAGGTACCAATTATATGGTTAACCTGTTTTTCATTGATAACTGATTATCAATTTGGATTCCCAAATTCCTCACTGTCTGCTTAGGGGGAGGACAAGAGCCCAGATTTGGGGGCCACCAATTATCTTGGGCTTTACCAAAGAGTACAATCTCGGTTTTACTTCCGTTCAATTGTAGGTGGTTGGTATTCATCCATTTATCTATATGAAGCATATAATTCTTGAAAACAAGACTTTGTCTCGATAGGGTCAGGACCAGGACCATTCCTGTTTTGCCAGCAGATTAGAGGAAAGAAAATAATACCAGTGTCTGATTGGTTAAAACCTAAATCCCCTTTGTTCACATGTGCATGGAACTAGGAGCAATTCAGAGAGCAGCCACAATGTAAGCCATGATTAAAGCATTTCTATGGTAATCTACCCAAGACAGAGGTGACAGAACTCCAAATTACATCCAAGTTGAAGATATTGTATCTGACTGACAGAAAGAGGTGTGTCTACTTCGACCTGTTTAAGAGTGAAACACTGTACATGCTAAATGGCAAGGACATGTTGGGCCCTCTGCATACTTAATGATTGAACATGGGTTGGGGTGATGATAGAATTAGGTTTTGCAGGACTCATTTTTAATACCATTTATTCCACTTGTGATATTGAGTTTCAGTGTTGGCTAAGCGACACAGTGAGCAACAAGTTTTTCTTAAATGCATACAGAAGGATCAATGACCAAATCAAGATTAATATTAGGGCCATTAGCAGACAGAAGGCTAATACTGAGGAGAGATGGTTTGACTCAAAGTGCTCAAAGGCCCACCAGAACCTGATTGCGGCCCTAAAGAAAGTCCCTAGCGACAGTGTGGAGATAGGTAGGAGATGGGATGGAAATATTAAAAATATATCATAGCATCCTAAAAGAGTGAGATCAAGGAGAAAGCGTGGGAGGATCTTTTGAACCCTGATATCATAAAGAACAGCGTGTCATTTTGGGAAATCATTAACCACCTCTTTTTTCAGGAGTAGCAGACAGTGTAGTAGATTGAACAATCCCTGCGGACGCGATTCTCTGGGATCTATGAAGGTCAGCAGAGGCTCCACCCCACCCTACCACTGTGTCCACAGAGGGAGGTTTCTAATCCTTGTTTTATAGTGGAGGAAGGTTTTAGGTTTAAACCTGTAATAACTGATAAAACCCCACTGAAAGAGAAATAGCCCTCCCAGTGAAAATATATAAACACTGAAAAAACACTTGCACAGCCACAAACTAAATGCCATTCAAAGAAAGGAAAAAGAGAGTGACAGTAATTTTTTTTCTTCCTGAAGGGGCCAATACAATGTAACTTTGCTATACAAGCTTAGTTTAGGGATGCCACTCAAATATTGTTTCTTCTTCCATTCTCTTTTTTCAGTTTTGTGGTCTTTAGTCTAAAGATGCAGGGTTTAGAAGCATGTTTTGTGTCTTGTTTAATTATTTTGTAAAGTGTAGAGAGTCAGGAAATACCAAAACCATATTTGATATTTTGGCTACGGTTGAATCATTCACTGATAGGTAAAATGGCTGGTTTCATAAGAATCTTCCCCAATATGTGTTATCACATTTCCCCACAGAGAATTGGTAAATACCCTTAATACATCAGCCCCTAGTTTCTAGCGAGTTAGTATTGATAGTAGGTGAACTTCCAACACCTCAGGCATTAAACGTTCAATGCAAGGTATAGGGACAAGTATATGTGAAACGAGCGCTATCGCCAAGCATCTGGGATAGTGGTGAAAACATGACACCGGAGTTTTGGAAAACATGGAACGCAATGTCACTTGGAATGCTCTGCAAAAAAGGTTCTTTCCAAGTTCAACAAAGATTGGAGTGATATTGTTTGTATTTGCAGTGATTCAGCTACGTATATGAAAAAGTTGTGTGATGACCTGTCAAAATTGATACCTGAGCTGAAGTGCTTCCCTGTAAGGGATCCTTGCCACTTGTTAGATGGTATGCTGAAAGCAGCTTTACAATCTTCAGAGTTAATGAGGAATGCTATTGACTTTTTAGTCCATTCTGGTGCACTGTTTTCATATGCACAGTAACTAAAACGCAAATATTTCTCATTTTGTGCTTCGTGTGACATCAAAGAAAGAGTCATCCCAACTGTTCCCCTTAGCTGATGGTTCTCAGTCCAAGGGGCAATGAATGCAACATTATCCATGTGGCAACCGTTTACAGAATTTTTGCAGAGTGATGATGCCAAAGGCAAGAAATGTGAGGATCTTTGGTAACATATTGATAGTGATGTGAAAAAAAGTACACTGTACTGCATTCTTTACTGGAAAACATGACTGCTGCAGTGGACATAATAAAAAAACTAGAGTCTGAAAACACCCTTGTATGCCACGTGTTCAGCATAATTGGTGTAGATGTGAAACATCTCCTTGAGAGTAGGCTGGGCGACACCTTTAGTGACTTTGGTACTGCAACATGTTCCATGTTACAGTGCTTGCCACTTGGCAAGCAAAGCAATGTTGAAGAGCAATTCAAGAACTTTTATTTTACAATGTATGCGAAATGTCTTGCAATTATGCATAGAAATGTCCCTCACCAACCATGGCATTTGAAGTCAATGAAACCTCACGGTGGTACTCTATACAAGTTCTAGATCCCTTCCATAAAGGGGAATTTCTTCTGTAGATTCAAAAGTGCTGCCTCATTTTTGACAGCTTCAAAAACTCTGAGGGCATAAGCGCCCATCTCAACGCAAATGTTGCAGAACCTGTCCTAATAATTGCAATCTTCAAGTACACCAGTATTGGCATGGAAAGCTATGTCAGTGGCCAGAGTTAACAAATTGTGCATTGCCTGTTTTTGCGTTGCCCATCTCAAGTGCCAAAGTTGAGAGGGCCTTTTCACTGAAGTTTACAGGGGAAGGAAAGAGCGAGCACACATGACCAAAGACTCACTGAAGAAGTATTGCATGGTGTACCACAAAAAGGATAATTTGCAAAAATCTATTTGGACCTCATATAGACTATACATACACGCTCTATATACCATGTGCTATAAGTGCAGAAAGCAAGCAATAATAAAAGCAAAACATTCCATAAACACAGGAAAAACACTGTTTCTGTTGTTAATGGCGCGAAAATGTGTAACCACTGATAACCACTGTTTTTTAAAGTTATTGAAATCACTTGAAAACACTGACAAAACCCCACCAGAATTTACCAAAAATAGAAACTGAAAACAGGAAAGCCTACATACAATCTATGACTGAGAACAAGGCTCTGGGCCTGATAGGGTCCCCGTTAACATTTTTTAAGCATGACCCATCGGTTTGGGCAAAATATTAACACGTCTTTAATGCGGTATGGAAAAAGGATCCTCTCTCTTCTCACAGATGATCTGTCATTATTCCAGTGTTTAAAAAGGGGGATAGGTCGGATCCCAGGTGCTATAGGCCGATTTCCCTCATCGATTCATCAGTTAAGGTCCTCAGTAGGGTGATCTTGTCTAGATTATCAAACAGGTTAGAACAAAAAAAAAATGATTTCCTGTTTGCACTTTAGGTTCATGCAGAGTAAGGCACTTTTGATCAGTGCCTTAATTTACACTTGTTGATCGGTAAATATACATTAGCTTAAAGAGGGCAGATGCACCTGACGTTTATGGACCTGGCTTTATCCTTCGACCAGGTCAACAGAACAAAGCTATGGTCATTTCTGATGGACTTAGGGCTGGATCGAACCTTTATACATTTTTTACATGATGTGCATCGGGACCTTACAGCTTCATTAAGGTATAATTATAAGGGGTCTTTAACAGCCCAAAAAAATAAAAATAAAGGGGTGAGGTAAGGATGTATTGTGGCCCTGTTAATATTCACACTGTATATTAACAACCTAGGCCATTTCTTATGCTCAGCCACAAAGGATATTCCCAAGGTACGGTCCCAGTTTATTCTAGCACTTAATACACAGATTATACTGTTCTGTTAGCTAAAACAGCAGTAGGCCTACAGCATTTACTTAATTTCTTCATAGAGTTTATGGCTTCCCTTGATATGGATGTAAACGACTATAAATCTCATATGATGGTTATTTCCCATAAAATGAAAGCCCAGAGGAAAATCATGGGAGGCAACCAGGAAGTGCTAGAGTTTCATTTTTACCTTATTTGGGGGCCGTTTTTGATGAAAGAGGGTCATGGGTCCTACAAACAAAGGTTAAGAGAAATCTTCAGACGAGATCAGTAGCCTCAGTATTTGAATTTGCGAAAATGTTGCGGGCTAGACCCATACAAGCCATGCTTACTGTTTACAGGGCTAAATGTCTATCCGTTGCTAGTTATGGAAGTGATATATGGGGATATAAGGATTTTGGTGAGATACAGAAGTGTAAATGATTTTGTTAGAAGACAACTGTTAATCCCACAATCAGTCGGCACATTTAAAGCGCATAAAGAACTGAGGTTAGAGTATATTGCGGACAGACTGGCCCTTTCACCCCTAGCTTGTTGGTTCAAAATTTGGTCAAGTACCAAGCTAGGTCCGAATCAGGCTATCATAAAGGATTGTATTTCCCTGTATAAAGGTCATTTTATCTTGTGGCTTCATTATATTAGAGTCTGGCTGGAAAATCTGGTGTATCCAGAGTTATATGGGGCACCAGAGCGGATTATCAAAAAATATTGGTTCTGGATTAAAAGCTATTTATGACAAGAGTTAAAACGGATAGAGAAGATAGAGAATTTTAAAAACACATAGTTAGGGCCCATATGCTCCTGAAAACAGATGTGTCCATAAAACCTTATCTAATTACTGTCATATCACCCCATCACAGCTTTCTTTTAACCCGTTTTAGATAGAATCTTTTGCACTGGCTTTTAACAGAACCCCTCTGGCAGCATAACGTGTAAGACCAAGGGCCATGCTCATGTGATAACCTTTTGGTCCAAGAGACAGTGCACTTTATATTTTTCTGTGATCATTACCAGACTTTTACACATTGTTATATTTTACGGTTGCTCAAAGGTAAGGGATTTTGGCAAGTAAAACCAGCCTGATTCACCTTCAAATATTACCGGTCCCCCAATGTTACCTTTAATGTGGCAAACCTTTTGGCAGGTGCTCTACAACATAGGAAAACATGTTTGAGCCACTGAAGTTAGGTAAAGGCCTATTTTAAACTGAATCTTCTATATTATTTAAAAATTGAAGATATGTATTTATGGTGAAAAGTACTTTTTATCTTTGTTTTTATGCATGGGATGTACTTTTGTGGTTTTTATTTAACCTAATAAAGTACATATTGATTGATTGATGTAATGAATCAGCAGGACTGGCAGAGAAACTTCTGGGGTGCCAAACTAGCATCAGAAACATGATAATTGCTGTAGCTGGGCCACTCTATGTAGTGCCTCTCCTAAGAGAACTCTGTGGCTGTTGGTGCACAAGCATGCGCAAGTGCCTCGTGATACACTGGCGGCCCTTTTGCAATTTTTAATTTACTGTTTCCACATGACCTACCTCATTTTAGAACAGTAAACTAAAAATTAAAGGTCAAAAAGACAATGTACAGGCTGACAGCACTTTTCAGCAGCAAGGCCCTCGTGAATAAAATTAAACGAAAGTTAAAAAAGCAGTACTACAAGTGGTGGAACACAGGAGTAACAATAAATAGATTTGAGGTTCAAACTCGTAGTACTCATTTTTAATTTTTTGTGCTATCTGGTGCTTTCTGTTTTTCCCAATATCTTTATCAGCAAAGCTTCACACAAGTTTTCCCTTTGCACACCCTCTTCAATAACACACCCAGCTACATAATCTGCTTTTTATTACAGACATGGTGTAGCACATGGGTGCCCACTCTTTTCACGGCGCAAATGATGACAGAAAATGTTAACAGATACATGAAATAAACGTGCATTTAGCACGTTTCTTACTTGATTCAATGGTAATGAAAATATTTCACTCAACCTTACTATTAAAGAGTGCCTTTATTGTAGCATTAGAGACTCTATTTATAAGAGTGTGCTTAGCCATGCAAATTTCAATGTTTCAATTATGTTTTGATGAATAATGTAACCATACTTGATAATGTACTTACTCTGAAGAGGTAACTCGACCTTTCTAAACGTGTGCTATAATGTATGAATAACATTCAGTAACTTGAAACTGTGACTAAAACTATCCTCATATATGTAGAATGTGATGTTACCTGAAACAATAACCTTTATCTAATGTGTGCACTAATACTACATGTAAATGCTTTCAAATGTTATGGGTAACACTTACACCTGATCTAATCTAAAGGTTTACTGTATGTTACAAGTAGTATTAACCTAATGCATGTACTAGAATTTATATTCAATTATGTTTAAACATGCACACACATATTAAATGTGCACCATTGAATTGCTGTTTAGTTACCCTAACAGTTTAGGCCTGGATTTCACTATGCTGCATTTCATAAAATACTGTTTCCCATTTTCTTCTAGCACATTTCTTGCAGGCATTCTCCTGCATTGGTGGTTTAGAATAGATACATTACAGTACTAGAGGTAGTGGAAAAAGAGCCCGACAAGAAGACCTTGACGAAGGTACATGGAGAGTCAGAGTCCTAACTGAATGGACATATTTAACAAATGTTACAATCCACATGTGTGTGAGAGAGAGATGTCATTCCCATTTTCAGTGTGGGACAATCAAGCGATGTTGCAGTCAGCAGATTTGGAATTTGATGAGGACTATGGACTCCTGATGACGTAATCAAGGGGGCATTGCATGTCGACTTTACATGTTATTATATACTGTTCCCCAGGACGTTTTCAGAGATCCCTTCAGATTCTTTTCTGGTTTAAGTCCCTTGCTGAGCCCCTTTCGGAGTACTTCCTGACTTAGATGTAGTTGTAGCAACCCCTGATCTGTCTGTGGGATCACAATGTGGACTCGTGCAGTTGTGTGCGAACTCTGCCCACGTCCAAGGCCAAGGAAGGGAGGGGGGGTCTATGGTCTCTTGGAATATTGCAGGCTTAAAATCAAAAATGGATTCACCGGATTGGCTAGGCTATATAGGCAACTTTGATGTCTGCCTTTTCCAGGAAACCTGGACCTGTGAGCCTCAGTTTCTACAGGGATTTTTGAACTTCTATGTCCCCGCAATCCAGGGTTTAAGGGGACGTCCAAAGGGAGGACTGACAATCTGGGTCCGACAGGACATATTTTCAAAGGCTTCTGCAATACCTACTGGGTCCGAAGATATTCAATTAGTCAGGGTGTCACTTGGAACCCTTGGTGATTTGGACATCTACAATTTGTATTTGAGGGACCCCAATAGGACAGGCTCCCAGGTTTTGGCTCTCTTGGTCTCCATTATTGACCAGCACTCAGGTGGGAGGCGAATAGTGGTAGCTGGGGACTTTAATATCACCTTCGAACCGCTCCTAGACCCTGATTCTGGGTGGGGCAACGAAGCTGTGGAAGACCAATTGTGGGGGGTACCTGCGCTTGATCTCAGTCCAATTAAAAGGTGGACTGAGATTATTGTCCAGACCAATGCTCTCTGTTTTGAGCATGGTTTGAGGGCCCTGAATGGGAGGACGCCAGGTGATAAGCAAGGGGCGAAGACTTTTGACAATGGTCGACTTTCTAGCAGGATTGATTATGTCCTATGTAGCTTGCAATTATGGCAACCAGTTTTAGATATGGTTGTTGAGGTTAGAGTTGAGAGCGACCATAACCCTATCTGTGTTGCGCATAGATGGTGGTTTAGTAATCGCTCAATAGCTGGTGGAATGGTTCCGTGCCTGCCTGAGGTAACTCTAACAAATAACATGCGTAGACTTAAGTGGGGGGAGCTCGAGCATAACACCCTGGCCATTGCCGATATAGATAACAAATTAGCTGATTCTATTGTTGAGCTTGAGGGTATGCTATTCCAAGATCCTGGCAATACTAAAGTCACTGCATGCCATGAGAAGTTGTTTGCTGAAATAGGTTCCTATTTTACGAAGCCCTTGAGGAACACGAATAAGGCTCCAACTAAGAAAAATAGATGGTATGACGGTGTTTGTAGGGAATCCAGGTCCAACCTGGTGAAAGCCCTGTCTAATGGTGGACAGGAGTGTATCCGCTCCGCCAGACTAGCATACAAAAAAGCTGTAAGGATGGCCAAAAAAAACTGGGACGAGCAACACTGGCTGGATTTAAAAAGCGCCTGCCATACCCGAGATTCCCGGCTATTTTGGAATATTCTTAAGTGGGGCTGTGGTGGGCGCTCTGATAGCCCCTCCAACTATGTTTCACAGGCAGAGTGGGTACAATATTTCAAACCTCAATATGCTTGTAACATTTTGTTTAACTTCGCATGGGTGCCAAATTATGTTTTCTACTCCCAGGGTCCCTTTTGCATCCAAGATGCCAGTAGGGCTCTACGCTCAGTTACCAGTGGACGTGCCCCCGGCCAGGACAGGGTTCCTTCGGACGTCTTTCTCCACAATAAGGGTAACTGGAGCAAGTATATAACCCTATTGGCTAACGCTGTGGCTGTAGGCACGCCAGTCCCAAAATCTTGGAGGGGGGCAGTTATTATACCTGTATTCAAGAAAGGCGACAGGACGCTCCCGGGAAACTATAGGCCCATTAGCCTCATCGATTCCGTGCAGAAGGTGGTAGGGAGGATGGTCTTGAACCAAATACAAGAATGGATGGATGATAATAACATTTTGTCACCCTTCCAAGCTGGCTTTCGGAAACTAACCAGCACGGTGGACCAACTCTTTTACTTTGTCCAGCTCCTTTGGAAGGTGGTGACATTGGGGAATGGCAGTCTTTATGTAGCTTTTGTTGACTTAAGGGCTGCCTTTGATCTTGTACCACGACACCGGCTGTGGGCAGTCCTAGAGAGGCTAGGTCTCCCCAAAGAAATTCTGACTATGGTGATGCGTCTGCATGAGTCTAACTATGCTAGGATTCAGTGGGGTGGAGCGGGGAAGACACATCTGAGTTCCCAGTTGAGCGTGGTGTGAGACAAGGTTGCACTATGGCACCCACGCTCTTCTCACTTTATATTAATGGGATAGTTGAACTTATGCTCTCTGCTAATACCGACGCTCCAAGGTTGGCTGGTGTTTCCATCCCCATATTATTGTTTGCAGACGATACGCTTATCGTATCCAGAACATCTAATGGTCTGCAAAAAGCCCTTCGTCTGTTTGATGAGTTTTGCCTTGATCATGGTTTAGAGGTTAATGTGGCAAAAACGAAGTTTATGGCCTTTAACCCTCATAGCAGCTTCCAAGGGAAAAGAGTGTTCATGAATGGGCAACCCTTAGAATTAGTGACCAATTTTACGTATCTTGGATTGCAAATCTCAAATAATAATAATTGGCGCAGACATCTGGAAATGGCCTCCCTAAGATTTAAGCAGATAACTGGTGCTTTGACCAGGGAATTTAGAAGGTCATTTACGAAACCAATAAGCCCGGTTTTGCAAGTTTATGAAGCAAAGGCCCTAAACTCTGTCCTTTATGGGGCGGAACTTTGGGGCTTTGAACAACTAGCGACTTTGATAAATGTGGAGCACAAATTCCTGCGTAGAATTACTGGTCTTCCTCAGAGCACCCCTCTGATCCCACTTAGGTATGATCTGGGCAGGAGGTCCATTAAGGATATTGCAAGACGCCGTCCGGTTTTATACTGGCGGAGGCTTTGGACTACTCCTGAACTTTCCCACTATGCCAAGGGCCTGAATGACATTATAAAATCTGATGTTTTTCACAAAATTGAGTGGCTGAAGAACTTACATGCATCTTTAAAAGACATGGGTATGGAAGGGTTGTGGACCGACCCAGCTTCTGCCCAGTTTCCATCAAAAAGTTCTCTTAAAATAGCATACTGGGAAAGAATAGATTCCCAGGTACTGAATAAAGCAACAGGGATGTCTGGGAAATTTTTGGAGTTCAAAGATTCCCCCTATCTGGAACAATACTGGGATGTGGTGACTAATGTGGGTGACAGGAAACTCTATTTCCAGTTTAGAGCTGGTTCTTTGCCCCTTAGATCTTTGACTGGAAGGTGGGCCACGAACTCGGAACTGCAATGTCCTGCATGTGGGGCTGCGATGGAAACATCTCCCCACTTTCTGCTTGTCTGCCCGGCACTTGCTATTCCAAGGCGTGTTTGGCTTACACCAATGTGTAGATCTCTCGGCACAAGGAGCAGCACTGTAGCTTTACGCATTTTGCGCACTAGCTCTTTGACATTAGTCTCTGTCGCATTGGCAAAATACCTGGGCTGGGCATGGGCATTGCGGAGAAAATCAATTAAGCGCTCCCTTGATGGTCCCTAATGAATTCAGTGTTCGGGTTTTCCCCACTTTTAAGCTGCACCAGGGACAATTTTAATCCAAAAAATCTTTTTATTACTATATGTCAGTCTATTGAAGTGTTTAATGTTTTTTTAACAAGGTACTTTTAATAAGGTATTTTAATGTATTTATTGAAATGTATGTTTTTAGGTACTATGTTTGTGTCTTTTATGATTGTATTTTTAAATCGAATAAAGACTGATTGATTGATAAAAAAAAAAAAAGAATAACATTCAGTAACTTGAAACTGTGACTAAAACTATCCTCATATATGTAGAATGTGATGTTACCTGAAACAATAACCTTTATCTAATGTGTGCACTAATACTACATGTAAATGCTTTCAAATGTTATGGGTAACACTTACACCTGATCTAATCTAAAGGTTTACTGTATGTTACAAGTAGTATTAACCTAATGCATGTACTAGAATTTATATTCAATTATGTTTAAACATGCACACACATATTAAATGTGCACCATTGAATTGCTGTTTAGTTACCCTAACAGTTTAGGCCTGGATTTCACTATGCTGCATTTCATAAAATACTGTTTCCCATTTTCTTCTAGCACATTTCTTGCAGGCATTCTCCTGCATTGGTGGTTTAGAATAGATACATTACAGTACTAGAGGTAGTGGAAAAAGAGCCCGACAAGAAGACCTTGACGAAGGTACATGGAGAGTCAGAGTCCTAACTGAATGGACATATTTAACAAATGTTACAATCCACATGTGTGTGAGAGAGAGATGTCATTCCCATTTTCAGTGTGGGACAATCAAGCGATGTTGCAGTCAGCAGATTTGGAATTTGATGAGGACTATGGACTCCTGATGACGTAATCAAGGGGGCGTTGCATGTCGACTTTACATGTTATTATATACTGTTCCCCAGGACGTTTTCAGAGATCCCTTCAGATTCTTTTCTGGTTTAAGTCCCTTGCTGAGCCCCTTTCGGAGTACTTCCTGACTTTTGCCGGACTACCTTGCTGAACCCACTTTCTATAGACTCTATGTAGGACTCTCTTGCCGATTGCTTGTAGACACATTTCTTGATCCCCCACTATCTGAATGGACTTTAAGGTTTAGCCGACAATGCATTCCCTTTTGATTCTTCTTTAAGTGTAGCATAGGCTAACACTTATTGCTGACCCATTTAAGACTCTTGACGCTTACCCACTTTGGGCCAGATGTACAACTCTTACAATTTGCGAGTCACAAATTGCGTTATTTTGCAACCTGCATAATGTAATTACAACAGTGCCTCTGACACTGTTTGTGATTTCTAATGGGGTCGCAAATTGCATGCCTCATTATTATTCACGAGGCAGGTGCAATTTGCGACCCCATTGGGAATGGCTAGCACTCTCAGGGATGGTGCCCTGCTGGTGTCAGCAGACCACCATGTCTGGAAATGCTTTTTAAATAAAGCAGGTTTTTTAAAAAAATGCAGCCCATTTTCCTTAAAGGAAAACGGGATGCAATGAAAAAAGAAAAATGAAATGTTTCTATTTCATTTTTAGGTCGAGCCTGAGCCAGCGTGCAAGCGCTGCTCTGCAAGACTGCTGTAGCAGAGTATGGAAGAGAAGCCCCCCACTCTCCAAACATATTTTTAATTGGCTTTTGTCTTTGTCCTTCCTAAATGCTGACTTCTGATTCCTTAATAGGCTTGTTAGTCCCTCCCTAGCATGGCCTTGTCTCCATTGGTAGCTTCCCATTGCTACTGGCCCCTTTACTTCGGTTTTTACATGGTACGTGTTATTTTTTGTTGTAAGCACTAGTTTCTTTATTGAGTTTCTCCAACTTCAGACATGATGATGTGCTTTGCTTACATTCAGCGTGCCGTGCATGCTTTCACTTTCCAAGCAACTGGGACAATCGCGACCGCTTGTTTGCAAAATGCCAAAGGTCTTGCATTTAAATGCGAGATCTATTGCATTGCAAATATTTTTTTGGTTTACTTAAAATTGTAATTCTTATGTTTTATCTGCCTGTGCCCTCTCTCCCCACCCCCTCATTCCTCCCAAAACAGTACGAGCACGCCCACACCACCCCAAGTTGTTCTCAATTATATTTGTAAACTTACGTTAGCTGCAATCATTAGCTGCAATCATTACTTTTTTTGTATTACATTTGTGCATTTATATAGCACAGGCAGAGTGGACAATAATTATTTACATTTTTGACAAATATTTACTAAATATTGAGCCGACACTGAGGCTCGAACACCATCCCCCGCTCCCGAGTCGGTAGCTTGCAGGGAGGTTACAGTGGCAAAGAGCTCACTGATTGACTATGCCCTCTCTCCCCACCCCTTATCCCTCCCATTGCGGTTACCTTGGAAACACCCATGACAGCCATGCAGACTTCAGGCACAGGGCTGCTATTAACTACCGGCACGAACATGGTGACCAAGCAGGGGAGGCCGGGCCCAGGCTGTGGCACCACCGCTCGGTTTAATGTGTAACCGCTTCGGAGTCAGTCATCGGCCACAGAATAGGATCCAGCAACCCAGGACAAATGTGACTTTTTTTTCTTTGCAGCAAAAAGGGTGATTGGTGTCTGGTTTTCTGACTGAAGCAATTTGTAACAGCTGATGATATCATAATGCTAAACACACGGCCCCGGAGTGCAAAGGTGGACGTTTATGTAAGGCAATGTCGAGATTCTGTAACAGGGTGCCGCAGATGTTCTAGCAGGTATGGTTCTCAGTCAGTCACACGTTTGATGGGAGTATGGCTGGCAGAGAAATCTAGCCATTTTCTGACATGGTGCCTCAGACATGTTGGTATGGCTGGTTCTGGGTCAGTCACATATTTAATATGGTAGGCCGGCAGGGTAATTAGTCTTTTTGTGGCATGATGCCCCTGACAGGTTGGTTGGGCAGGAGCTGGGTTAGTCACACATTGGTAGACTTGTCTGGAGAGAAAAGTGGAGAGTTTGCAAAAGGTCGATACAGAAGTAATGCTGGTTGGTCTGGCCTTGAGTCAGCCACCCACCAGGGAGAGCTGTAGGCCTGTGCCTCTGAAAGGCTGACAGGCCTGTTTTAGAGCTGTCCCAGCCTTACAACCCTTCAGAGGTCTGGAGCGGTTCCCACAGTCTCCGGATTTCCCTCCAGATCAGTCTGCCTTTGCTGTGGAGGGTCTGATAGCAGTTACCAGGGAGCAGATAGCATGTTGCCTTCCTTCTCCAGTCGAGGCTAGGCGGCTGTCTAAAAGTCTTTGCCGCATACTTTTATTTAGATCCGTGGTATTTGAAGTTTATTAGCGAATTTAGGAACCGACTGATAACGTTATGGACCCAGCTGTCACGTAGGTGAAAAGACACTGCGGGAATCTTTATTCCGATCTGTATCATGGTGCCAGAAATAACCATAGTAATAGAAGCGTGTAAATCGGCCAGCAGTTCTTTCATTTATTATTTCATTGTTTTATTGTAGGATGTATGTTTTAAAAATAGATTGAAGAGACAATGGGGAGGGTAAAAAAGTGGAATATTATTTGTGGCGGGCGGCTGCCCAACTCAAGGAATAATTATGCTTCTTGCCAGGGTGAACCATTCAAGTTCCTAAATTAACCTTAGCTCACCTACCTGATAGCTACGGCACAGAGTGGACAGGTTTAACTTTGGGTAATGTGTAAAGTATTATCCACTACCAATACAGTACTAAAGTCAATTAAAATAAAACACAAATAGAGTAAAATGAACACAAAAAATGCAACAAAATGACAAACATCAAAAAGGAGACCCAGAGATATGAATTTGCAAAGTTTTAGGTAAAAATAGCACTAAAAAAGTACTAAGTGACAGGGGTAGTCTCTGCTAGCCATAGACCGGAATGTATGTGCAATTTGAGGTTGACCAGATGGAGCCCTGGTTAGATACACAAAGAGGATTGGTCCCAGTAAATGTTAAAAAGTTTAGAAAACAAATAAGTCTCACTTCAGAAAGGGACTTTGTCACTTGTTTAAAGAAAGGCCTTGAAATTTCTTCTATCTCCCAATGCAGAATGTGACTTTTTGAGAATAAAAATCCGTGCCTTCACAGGAGCCCACTGATATTATAGCGGTCACCATGGAACTGAATGGCAGATATTTACAGTAATTTGGTTCTGCTGGCCTCTGGAAATTTCTCACTGAAAATGTTTCAAATCCCAATGCAAAATGACTTTGTTGTTTTATTTGAAGGTGTGAAGACCCTGAGTGGGACAAAGCAGAAAATCAATCCCACAATGTGGAAATGTGAGTTGTATATTTTATGCTGGCGGGTCATGCTCTGGAGAAAAATCTTGATCCCGAGTCCCTTTGATGGTCAAGAGCACTCCTCTGATTTGAGCAATAGCCCCAATGGCTCTAGTGGCCCCTTCCTGTCCTACAGGTTCACGAACAAGGGAAACGTCTCCCACGATATTGTATGTACCGGGCAACAGCCCTAACAGGATAGCTTCCACAGGTGACACCCCCAACAGTCCTAGTGGCCCCATCTTGGCATACAGGGTTAGGGGCAAGGGCAACTGCTCCAATTGTCCTAGTGGATCCTTCCGGGCACACAGGAGTCAGGGGAAAGGACAATGACCCCAACTACATCACTTCAACCGGCAATGGACCGAAGCTTTGCAGCGACTCCAGTCGGGGTTACTCACTTCTGCAAGATGGTGATTGAACCTTCCTTTCAATAATGATCCAGTCTGGATCAGACACCTCACACTTCACTCACAGGGATCCTTACTTGACCTCTTGCCTTTCAAGCAATCTGACCCTCCTCACAGGGCACACTGGTCCTGGCAGGCAGGCAGCAGGATGGTGTTCGAGTCACAGGGCAAGTGCACTTAGCTGTCTGGTTGATGGACCCTCACCCAGCTGGCAGACTAGCAGACTTTTGTCTTCATCTATGATAATGTTGTCCACACTGATGAACAGCTTGTGGGTCTCCTACTCCCGCTATTATAGTCCATTTCCAGACACATATGTGATTTCATGTCTTGTCCTTTGAAATTCGTGTTATGGGTGTTGATCTCATTGAATTGCCCTTTACTCTGTGCTGCCCTGTGACAAAGGGACAGTCTGCCACAGCAAGATGGTCTGCAATTCTGATAGACCCATAACACAGGCTGATGAGTAACCTGGGATCACACCTGACTGTCAGACTCCACTGAAATATGTCTTTTTTTTTACACTTTATTTTTATTGATTACCAAATTTTATATATCCATCTCGGTCATTATTGGTCACTGTAAATCACACATGTTTTCAGCATGAACATATCACGTTAATATTGAAAAGGAAACAACAGCACTGTCTTGTCTATAATAATAATTATCTACCATGCATATTAAACAACTGAAATATAATAAGCATACGTCTAACTAGTCCCTCCATATCTATTCATATACCAAACTGCGCTCAGGAATCTAAATGGATCGTGATCCCAAAAATGCAGAGCCATATTGAGGTGGCGTATAAGCCGAAGTGATTATACCTGCAGTGCTGGAAGATGTCCAGTATGACTTGTTCGTGCATGAAGCCATTGAGTTATCCCACCCCCGTTGGTACTATACCCGAGCTTGACTGTGACGTGGCGGAATTGCGTAGGGTATCTATGTATACTTTATATGGGCCCCAGATATCTTTGGGACGCGCTGTGCTCAGTAATGTGCTGGAGTATATCTCGCTATTTGTGCTGCAGTGGGCTAACCAACCTTGTAGTGTGGGGGAAGTCTTGCTGCCCCAGCGTAATGCGATTTCTCGCTTCGCCAGAAGTAAGCTAAGGGATGCCAATTTCCGGACTGCTTTAGGAAAATTCACCGTGTAACCCAGGAGCGCTACCTCCTGAGCAGGAACAATAGTAAGTACCAGGATCTCACCCAGCGTCAAGTGTACTAGGTCCTAGAAGGGGCATATGCAGGGGCAGGTCCAGGAGAGGTGGGCAAAATCAGCATGCTGAGTGCCGCATTTCCGGCATGTATGTGGTCTACTGGGATCGATTTTATGTAGCTTGGCCGGTGTTATGTATATTCGTCGCAGAAACTTGTAGTGCAATAATTTATGGCGACTATTCAGTGAAACGTCGTTTGTGGTCCTGCAGCAAACTGTCCATTGGTCTTCTGTGATCTGGTGACCCAAATCTGTCCCCTCATTCCATACGCAGTTTGTCGTCCATGATAGGGAGTTTTGTGATGCAAAGTTTGTAGAGATTTGATACAATGTGTACTCCACTATCGCTCTCAATTATGAGGGACAGAGAAGCGAATGAGTCAGGTTCTTATGGAAAACTAGTAAGCGTGGCTCATAACGGCGAGTACAGTTGTTTGAGCACATATTTATCCATGAACGTGGCCTCCTGGAATCGGGCTTTCTCAGTGGCCGAAAAGATATGGCCGTCCTAATATAAGTCACCTATCGTTAAAATATTAAAATTAGTCAACGTGAATTGCACAAGTTTCCCACCTGAAATGGGGAGCCAGCGAGCATTGGGAAGCAGAAGAGCTGACGAGTATAAAACCGACCAACCAGCGTAAGGATGGAGCCTGCTCCATGCCCAGATAGTGATCGAGACTGTCTGTATATCTACTGGGTCCCTAGGTTCACCTCTGGGCAAGATGGCCGCCAGTCGCTCAGGGAGGACCAAGCGAAGGCGAAACTCCACTGTGTCACTAAACAGTATAAATAAAAATCCGGAACCCCAAAGCCGCCCCTATCATATGGTAAAGTCTCCATCTAACACATGGCTGTTTGCCGCCTCAAACCAATCGAATAAGATGGGATCGTAATGATGACAAAAAACTGTGTGTGAGGGGAACGGGGATATTGTTAAAAAAATACAAAAATTTAAGGAGGATCATCATTTTAATTATGGCAATTCTACCTGCCCATGGATAATGGGAGCCGTAGCACTCTTTCCACCTGAGTCACCAATTTTACTATTGCTTGTCCATAATTTAGTCGAATAATCTGGACCGGGTCAAGGTGTATATGGATACCCAGATATTTAACTGAGTCTGAGCACCATTCCAAAAGGAACTCACAATCCCAAGGTGTTGTACTAGTGGTCAGACAAAAAATAATTGATTTGCCCCAATTAATGCCTAATCCAGAATGCTGCCCAAAGCGAAAAATCAAGTGCGGCTCCCGAACATAGAGGATAGTGTCGTCGGCATATAAAGAAACCAAAAGGGGGCCGGTTTTGAACTGCAGTCCCCTGTGAAGATGTCTCTCTTGGAAGTGCCATATTAGGGGGTCCATGGCGAGAATGAACAGCAGAGGCAATAAAGGACAGCCCTGGCGTGTGCCACGGGTCAATGAAAAGGAGTCAGAGAGAGCTCCATTTATGCAAAGTCTGGCCGTTGGCCGACTATATAGTAGGCCTACTGTGGCTATAAATCCAGCCGGAATGCCCATGCGACACATAATGGACACAAAGAAGGGCCACTCCAATGTATCAAACGCTTTTTCGGTATCTAGCAAAATTGCCGCTGCCGGAACCTCAGGACTTATCCTATGGAGAACCGCAAACAGAGTTTGTAAATTTAAGGAGGTCGAACGATGGGGAACAAAACCTGATTGTGCTGGGGAGATGATAAATTCCATTACTTGCGAAAGTCTATTGGCGACAATTTTTTCTAGGATTTTGTAATCGACATTCAATAGAGAAAGTGGCCTGTAGGATCCGGAGAGGGAGGGATCCTTTACGGGCTTAGGAAGGAGAATGATAACCGCTTCACTTAATGTAGGCGGTAGGGTCTGTTTTTCCAGGGCCTCTGCATACACTTCAATCAGCTTCGGTGCCAGGAGGTCTGAGAAGGCTTTATAAAACTCCCCAGTAAAGCCGTTTAGGCCTGGGGCAGAGGAGCTGAGCAGCACTTTTAATTGCGCCATGTACCTCGGTCTCAGTAATAGGTTCCGCCATAAAGTCTTGCATATCTTTTTCTAAGTACACAAGGGCCGCCTCAGAGAGATATGCCTCATGTGCAGTAGGGTCACGGCCCAACCTAGACATGTATAATGTGGTGTAATTTGACCGGAATTCATCCCGAATTTCAGAGGGGGATGTGAGTAGAATCCCGTTCGCGGAGGGATTCTCGGTAATGCATGCCTTGCTATAGGGCGGCCTAAGAGTTTGTGCTAGTGTGCGACTCGGGCGGTCTCCTTCTCCGTAACGACAGGCGGTTTGATATTTGCCTAAATAGAGGATCTTGCGATCCGCTGCCTCTCTGTTTTCTGCAAGGAGGGCCAGCCTCCGTCCCTGCGAGGTGGATGTAGGGGCATGTAGAGATTCTTTGTCCAGAGCTGCTAGGTCACCCTCCGCTAAGCCAGAGTTGTGCGTAGAGATTTGAGCACACCCGCATGTTTGGAGATGCATACGCCGCGGATGTAGGCTTTGAATCCCTCCCACAGCACTACCCAGGTGTTATTAGTGAAATATTCCTCTATTGCTTCTCCGATCTTGTGACAAAAAAGGTCGTCTAGGAGGGCCCGACCAGAGAAGTGCCACTGCCTCTCGTACCACTCCGGCCGCGGGAGCCGAAGACAAAGTTGGATCGGGAATGGTCAGAATATGTTCTAGGTAGCGTAATCAGCGTCTGATACCAAGAGAACACGTCGGGGTAGAGGAGCCAGAGGTCAATCCTCGTCCATGTATTGTGTTGACCTGAATAATGTGTGTGATGAGTGAGAGTCGGGTTGCGCCTACGCCATATATCTATCAATGAACACTAGTCACTTAGGTCTAACAGGGCGCGTCGCGCTTACGGCTTCGTAGCTGGAGAGATTGAAGTACTGTCCAAGTCAGTGTTAAGTAGGAGGTTGAGATCCTCAACCTTGATAATCAGACTAGGTACTAGTTTGGAGAGTTGTGTGTGTAGTGTATGGAAAAAGTCTGGGGAATCAGTGTTAGGCGCATAGACATATGCCAATGTGATTCTTATGGCCCATCATGGACCCCATGACAATTGTATACCTGCCCTCCCTATCATTGACAACCAGCTGGCAGTTAAAGGGAATCCTCTTGTGTATGAGAATAGCGGTTCCTCTCGCATAGTTACTAAAATTAGCAAAGTACCTGTGTGCTCCCCAGCTTGAAGCAAAATGTGCAGTGTCTGAAACTGGTAAATGTGTTTCTTGTAGGAAGGCAATGTCTATATTATGTCTAATCAGATAATGCATCACCTGCCTTCTTTTACGATTGTTATTTAAGCCACGAACATTCCAGGACAGCATAGACAAATTGGAGGGACCCTTAATCAAACCTGGCTGTGCCATCTGTGAACGTTAAGGAGTCTAACGCGATCAAATTCAATAGTAAAGCAGTAGACCAAAACAAAGAGCAACAATAATGATAATCAATAATGAAGACATTATAGCATTCCCACGTCGCTTCCCACCACCCAGCCCTACTGCAATAAAGGTAAAGCATACCCCAACCTGCAACCAAAGGACAAAGTGCCAAATTGCTGTACAATGGAACAGTGCTTTGTCTAAAAGGTACATCAGGACCAACAATAATAAGGGGGGTGGCAACGCCACGACAGTCAACCAACTGTTTATCTTGAACTGCAACACAATATAATCCCAACTCAATCTAAGAACAATAAGGGATAACAGTACGCCAATGCTACCCAACACCGGAGCCAGAGAAGAGTTCTAAGCTTGCATTTGAGCCACTGTGAGGAGGGAATTGGCCACCTCTGTCTTCTTGCAACTGTTCATTGTTACGTTTACAGGTGCGACAGAATTTCTAGACCTCGGCAGGATTATCAAAAAAGCGTGACCGGCCTACCACCTCAACCCTCAGACGTGCAGGATACAGCATGCCGTATTTGAGGCCAAGATAACGAAGCGTGGCCTTCACACTAGTAAACTTGCGCCTGCTTCTTGCACCATAACAGTGATGTCTGGATAAAGTGCGATTTTAGAACCCAGTCGAAGGGCAGTATCATGATCCCGGAAGTTCATGATTCGGGCAATAAGAGGTCCAGGGGGCAGGCCCGGGTTAGGTCGCGGCCCCACCGTACGATGGTCCCAATCCACCACAAACCCAGGTGTGAAGGAGTCTCTCCCGAACAGGTCCGACAGCAGTTTTTCTACAAAGGTGTCCAGGTGTCCCGTGGTGGTGGATTCCGGAACCCCAAAGATACGAACATTATTGCGCTGACGGCGCACTTCAAGGTCCTCATTCTTTATGGCGACATCTTTCAATATGCTTTCCATTCTGTCAAGTCTCTTGGTTGATTGTGTAGTCCCATCTTCTATATTGGATATCCGTGCCTTTGCCACGTCTAGACGCCTATCATGTTTCTGAATCTTGGTGCCCATGAACTCAAGAGTTTTAGCGAGGGAGTCAAAACGGCCGTCCAACGCCTGAAAGCCAGCTCTTATCTCCTGGAGCCACTCTGCTGGAGGGACCGCGCAGGCCGCGCCATGAACTGGGCTTGGGCCATGCTCTCCCATGTCTGGATCTTCTTCCGTGTTTTTCTCCGCAATCTTTTCAAACAGGAGTGTTCTTTGTTTTGGGTCCTTGCGGCCCATGCCTCTGGAAAGTGTTTGGGGTTCAGGCGGCTGGCTGGAGAAGCCCGAGGAATGCTGTAGGGAGCGCCACCCAAGGCTAGGCTAGGAACACACCACCGAGTTGCCGCAACCACTCCGGGTCCATGATTCACTCCAGTCGTCAGAGCACCTGCAGCACCCCAAGCTAACCAGTCACAGCGCCGGGTCCTCAGTATTTAATCGCAATATGCCAGTGCGCCCAAGGCAGAGAAGGGTCCAGAGAGCGTTATGTAGTGTGTCAGATTAGTCAATGGCATGAGGTGTGAGTGATGTCCCCAAGGAACCAGGATCTGATGGCACAATGGCGTTGTGGGCCCGGGACCAAGAGCACGATGGGGCCGGAGGTTGCCCATTGCAGAAAAATCACACTGCATAGGTGGCTGGTAGAGGCAGAGCAGCTCTGCCGGTAAAGTTAAGAAGACTGGACACCAGCTAAATCTTAATGCGCCGTCTGTGCAGTGCTGAATACGGACAGATGGGCTGCTAATTGCAGGGGGCTGCATGGGGAGACGTACCGGGCACCGGGGGCATCAGACGGTCTCAGGCTCTTTCCCAATTGTGACACTCGAGCCGCCGCTATGTACTTTGCTACCGCCCCCCAAGCGCGAGTGTGGGCCACAAGGGTTAGATGGCAGCGTGGCCTCAAAAACGGCATGTGTGTCAGGCAGGACCCGTCCCTGCGTCAGCGTCCAGCTGACTATCGGAGCGCCGGAGGGGGGGGGGACAGAGAGACACCCGACCGGCACCCGGGACACTCACTGGAGAAACAGGGCCGATCCACTCAAGCTGCTGCGCCGAGGTCATCAGCAGCCGCGCCCTGGCCCGACGGTCTTGCAGGCCGCCATTTTCTTTACTACTGCGTCTCGGGCGACAGTTCCTACATCGCAGTCCCCCAGGCTCTGCGCCTTCCGGGGGGGCATCTGAAACTATGCGGCACCGCTCCTGGGGAACATCAACGTCGAAATCACCTGTTCCGCTTCATGGAATGTGGGATTAAATGATGTTAATGTTGGTTGGCTGGTGGAGCTTCAACACCAGGCGGCAATTACTGTCTGTGGCACACCCCCACTGAAATATGTCTCACAAAAGTTCAAAGGCCTACATCTTCTCCACTATTAGGATACCTTGGCCCTGCAGTACCCACCTTATCAGACCCACTATCTCGTCTGACAATGAGTCAATGCTGCATGGTGCCACATACAGTCATCATGTAGGCCAAAGTGGATTTAAGTATAGAGCAGTGGAACTTTAGATGGGTACGCCGGTAGGCATCACTCCAGTGACACATATAAAATGGCATATTAATGTTACTGATTCCTATGAAACAAAAAACTAGTATGCTGCCACCACTGCACTGACATCACTTAACTCCTGGCAAGGTCAGCACTTTTTGTGCCCCTCCCGGTCTAACAAGGCCACATTACCATGAGACATCCAATGTCATGGAATACAGTCATAATCTGTGTTCGTCTATGACCAAAAATCAGTTCATGGTGTCAAGATATTCATGCAGCTGGGGCACACAGGCTAAGGGCACATGTCCCTCACCATGGATGAGACTTTTCTGTCCCAACACAAAGCATCAACATTTTTTTAAGATAAATGTAGCTTTACTTGGCGCTATTATCCCAACCAATGCTGTTACTGTGGCTGATGTTCCTCTCCCTTCCTCAGTTGGCCTAGACAAGGAGGCATATGCTAGTACAGGGGAGAAGGGGAAAAAAGCAAGTCAGAAAGCCTGTTGTAGAGGAGGAGAAAGGGAACAAGGTGATGGTAAGGGAGCAAGTAAGAGTGCCTGTTTGAAAAAATGGTTATGAGGTTCAGGTTCAGGTTAAAAAAACAAGTTTATTTAGACATTTGTCCATAAAACATTCTAAAACAAGGCACACTTTACCGTTAAAACATTAAAAGGACCACCCCCTCCTAGCTACCCTACCCCCCTGATCCCCTACATTTCATAATTAAAATTCAGTTTGACAGACCGTAAAAACCGAGCAATTCCAACTGCCACAACGCATTTCGGACAATAACGCCACAGTTGTATTCCTATGCAGAGCATAATATTTAAAAAACAAGGGTCTTAAAAACGTAATTCAATTTGCATAATAAAGGACGCAATCCATAAGAATGTGCATAAGGCTACATTTAACTTTCATGGGGCAGGAGCAGAGGCCACTATTATTCTGCACCCTAATGCTTTGTGGGCGGGATGAGTAAATTGGATTACATCCCACCCTTGCCCTTAATATTTCATTCCTTAATCCTGGGTCTGGTAACCGTGATAGATAAGAAAAGACACTATCCTGGCCCAATGTAGCAAGCGAGAGGCTAATGGATGAACTCTTTTTAGATACACTAAGCCAATCGATTCAGATGCAGTAGCAGCAGATTCTCTCAGTGCTCATTTGCCTGGAAAGGGAAGCCAAGATGTGACTGTACCACTATTTAAATGGAGATTCCTATGTGCAATTATTTTAGGTTCTTACAGCCTTTGCCCACATCCTTTCACTGCCTTGGATCTCTTCTCAACACAATTTGGAGACTTTAACCACCTCATCATCCTCCAACTATATGTTAAAATATCTTAAAGCAGAGGCCGCCATGTTCCAAGAAACGTTCTTTCCTTATGGCCTGAACCATGGTACCTTGGGGAAGTGATAAAAGTGTTTTAGGTCCTACCCCTTCCAATGGATCAAGGGAAAGTACCTCTCCCCCACACAGGCCTAGCGGAGGGATCTTCCCTTCAAATGCCTTTAATAGCGGGATATGAGAAAGACCCCCAAACCTACCATTGAATCTTGAAAGGCAGCTGGCCTGCAATAGGGCCTTCTGTTTGGTAGAATCCCAATGCGCGCTCCAATTCAGGTTTCTCCTAAAGATTAAGCCCAGCTATTTATATTGATCAACCTGCTCCACCACCTGCGTATCTAGATACCAAGAAAAACTCTGTACCTTTTTTTCCAAAGAACATGAGCTTGGTCTTTTCCAAATTTATACGGAGCTGGTTCTGCTTGCAATAGGTTGCCAGGACATTGAGTTTCTTCTTCAAACCAATTGGAGTATAATCCAATAATAGCAGATCGTCCGCATTAAGCAGACAAGCAATATGCTGGTTACCGATTTTTGGTGAGAAGGACTCAGATTGGGAAATAAAAGTTGGGAGATAGGTCAAGAATAAACTAAAAATCAAGGGTGCTAAAACGCATCCCTGGCACAGGCCGTTGTAAATAGAAATTCTTTGAGATAACTGACCTGACTTAACTAACTCCACCTGAGCCCAATTGCCAGAGTGCAAGGATTGGAGTGCCCCAAGAAGATTTGGTGGTAGGTTCCAAGAGGCAGGTTTCCCCACAGAATATCCCTATCCAGAGAATCGAAGGCTGTCCGAAAATCTACAAAACAGCAGCACAGGCTTTGATTTTCCTCCAGAGCTTTTAGAATAATGGCCCATAGAGCAAAACAGTGATCTATGATGGAATGACCCCCACAAAAGCCCCCATGTTTGAGTGGGATTCTCTTAGTTTCAGTGGCCCTGTCTTCGAGTTTAGCTAGAATAATCTTGGAAAATATTTTTAATGAAATATCCAAGAGGCTCATCAGCCTATAGTGCATAGGGCCTACACCACTCCCTTTTCTTTTTTTTATTCAGTTTCACTATGGATCCCTTCCAGGAGAAAGGGTAGAGGCCAGACATAGCGATCCAACTGAACAAAGAGGAATAAATCGTAGCCCACCAGTCACTATTTGTTTTGATTATTACTGCTGGGACGTTATCAGGGCTAGCGACTCTGGAGAGTTTTACCCTCTCAATAACAGCCTTTACTTCGTTTACTGAAAACCATATAACTGGAAGAGTTTGCCCATACATTTTCTCAGGTCCGTCTGAGCTAGAAGGTCCCCTATATAAGTCTGTCAGATAAGAGGCCCACTGGGCTTCCCGAATCATACAGACAAGTGTGCCCCTATTTTGGCCATTAAACTCATTGACTTTTTTCCAGAATTTTTGCTGGTAATTTAATGATATGATTTCCTGCATCTCATTTGTATTTGTATTTGTAGAGCGCAACAATCATCCTGACGGATATCACGGCGCTGTCTAGCGGATCGTGTGGTAGGTTATGTTGGGGGTCTTCAACTGCTCATGCTTATGACATCGGAAAAAGGTAAGTTTTTAGCTGTTTCCTGACCGATGCATAGTTCTCGGAGAGGCGCAAGTCCAGAGGTAGTTCATTCCAGTGTTTAGCTGCCAGGTATGAGAATGATCGGCCGCCTGTTCTGACTTTCTTTATGCGCTTGGGTCAAGCTAATGCTTGCTGTCTTGATCTCAAGCACCTTGTAGGGATATAGAATTTGATTTTATTCTGACGAATTTTAGGTCCCACGTTGTGCAGTGCTTTGTGCGCATGACTCAACAATTTGAACCTTTCTCTTTGTCTCATGGGTAGCCAGTGGAGTTGTTTCATGCATGCGGATGCAGAGCTGAATCTACCTTTATTGCATACAAGTTTAGCGGCCGCATTTCGCAGCATTTGTAAGCGTGAGAAAAGGTAGTCTGCCATGCCTACATACAGGGCTTGCCGTAGTCCAATCTGTTAGTGATTAATGCCTGTGTAACCGTCCTTCTATATTCTAGCGGGATCCATGGGAAAAGCCTTTTTAGGAGTTTTAGGATAGCAAAACCACTTCCATACAGAACCCGCACATGATCCTGCATGGACAGAGTGTTGTCGATGGTTATACCTAGGTTTTTTGCGCACTGTTTGGGCGCTGGGGCATCTCCCAAGGATTGTGGCCACCAAGTGAGGTCCCAAATTAGATGTGCTCCACCAAAGAGCAATATCTCTGATTTCCCTGCGTTTAGCTTAAGGCAGTGTTTGGTCATCTATATTGCCATCTCTGAGAGGCAGTTATTTAACTTGACCTTGGTATCCTCATGCCTATCTTCTATGGTAATCATCAGCTGTGTGTCGTCTGCATAGGAGCAGATACTAAGGCACCATTTCCTACTTATCGATGCCAAATAGGACACATAGGCATTGAAAAGTGTCGGGATCAGGGAAACTCCCTGGGGGACACCACAGCTGATGTTTTTTTGTTTCGAGGAGAACTGGCCCATTTGTGCCGTCTGGGTTCCGTTCCTCAGAAAAGAGTTGAGCCATTGGAGAGCTTTGGCATGAATACCCTTTTCATGGAGAATTTTCAACAAAAGGTCGTGTGATACCGTGTCGAACGCCGCCGACAGGTCCAGTAAGATCAGGGCAACGGCTTTTCCTTGATCCGTCGATGATCTTATATCGTCGAGGATGGCCAGAAGGGTGGCCTCTGTACTGTTGGTGGCTCTAAAGCCAGTTTGGGAACAGTCCAGAAGTTCGTTGGCCTCCAAGTAATTGGCCAGTTGTCTGTTTACCAGTTTCTCCAAAACCTTGGAAAGGTATGGGAGCTGGGAGATGGGCCGATAGTTTTCTGGATTATGAACATTTGTTCCGGCTTTCTTCAGCAGGGGAGTCACTACAGTCCGTTTCCATATTTTTGGGAATACTGTTGTATCCAGTGATCTATTAAGGAGGTGAGTGACATAGGGGCATATTATCGGAGTGATCAAGGAAAATATGTAGTGGGGGCATGGATCTAGGGGGGATCCTGATTTTACTTCCGACATGGCTCTCCCGACCTCTAGTTCTGTAAGGGGGATGAAGTTGCCCAACTGTGTTGCACCCTCTGGATATGGAGGTAAGTATTCCCAGTTGGTTTGAGATAAAGAGGAATCATTGGTAAATGATGAGTAAATTGTGCTGATCTTGTTGGCGAAAAACTCGCTTATCTTTTCACAATTTTCCTCAGAAGGAGGCAGGGTTTGAGACAGACTAGCTGGTTTGCAAAGCTCCCTCACTACTCTAAAGAGTTCCTTGGCCGAGTTACAGTTTTCTTTTATACGTGTGGAAAAGTAGGTCTTCTTTGCTTTTTTAATGGTGTTATTGTAAATCCTTAACTCAGTCCTATAACTTGTTCTATCTCTTTCCAATTTAGACATTCTCCAGGAGTGTTCTAATGATTTACACTTCCTTTTCAGTATCTTAAGATCCAGTGAATACCACTTCTCAGATAGAGGCTTGTTTCTGGGTTTGGATTTAAATTTGGGGGCAAAGGTATCTAGGTTCTTGGTAATTTCAGCTTCGAGTTGTATTGCTTCTGCATTGGCTGGGAGAAAATCTCGGGTAGCTATGTTATCTGGGGAAAAGTGGGCTTGGAACCGGTCCTGGGTGACCAGTTTCCAGGCTCTATTTGCCACTCGTGCAGTTTTAAGGGGTTTGGTGGCATTCACCGGCAAGTTAAAGGTGAAAAATACAAGCGAGTGATCTGTCCAGGATACAGGGATATATCCTGGATCCTTGTTGACTCTGTCAGAGAATAGCAAGTCTAGAGTATGCCCAGTGCTATGTGTGGGGCCTGTGATCCATTGCTAGAGCTGGATAATCTGCATATCTCTTTCCAGGTGCCTAGCTGCGGTGCTATATACTTCCTCGAAGTGTACATAAAAGTCTCCTATGACTAGGTAGTGTTTCTATTTCAGGTATAAGGGGAAAAGTTGAGTGAAACGTTTTGCATACAGTTCAGTTTGATGGCCTGGAGGATTGTTAATTACTGCTCCCCCAAGCAGAGTGTGGTTATTACTAGATACCTGAAACATTAGTACTTCATGCTCTCCCATAAACACCACTTCAGAATGGAGACAGGCGATGTGATCTTTAAATATAATGGCCAACCCACCTCCCTTCCGTCCCTGCCTATCTTGTTTCAGAATTTTGTATTTAGGGGGAAGGGCGTTGGTGATATCAGGGAGATTGTTATCCCCCAACCATGTCTCGGTTACAAAAACCAGTTCGGAGTTTCTCTCATTTAGAGTATCCCAAATATCAATAGTATGTTTGGGTATTGACCTGGCATTGAAGTATAGGCATCTAAAGGTGTGCTGGTCATCTGTCTCTGTGTGAGAATAGCCTGAGGACGCTAGGCTCTGCCATTTGCAGCCATGACAGGAAAACGGCCCTTCGGTGTTTCCTGGACAGGCCTTCACACAGCGTTTTGTTGTAGCTTGTCAGGTTAAGTGATATCGCTAGCAGGGATTCCCTTGAGTATTGTTTGGTCTTGTAGTTATCTTTGTAGGGTTGGGGGGACAGGGGTCGTGGCCCCTGGTCCCAATCGGGCGTGGGCAGGCGCAGATGAGCTTAACATAGGCAAGCCTTCGGCGCGCCAGCGGCGCGTCCGCTGCGCGAACGCTGACACATCGGCCCTAAGTAGGCGCAGGTGCGAGATTCATTAAAACAACACAGTTCTGTACAGGTTTAAAAATCACCGCTACCAGTAAAATGCCGCCTGGCAGCCTTTCTGAGTTCCGCTGTGCGAACGCTGACACATCGGCCCTAAGTAGGCGCAGGCGCGGGAACGTGCCTCCACCCCCTCCGGACAAGAAGTGCCTCCCCACGATCACTGGTGCTGCCTGCCCCACCCTCCACACAATCGGCACTCAGCCGTGATGGACCGGGGTGGGAGGACCAGGTGCAGCCTGCAAGTGCTGGGTGAATAAGTTTTGCAAGGTGAGCTTAAAAGCAGTAGTTAAAAGATAGTGCAAATAGCAAATGAGCAGAGATTCATTAAAACTACACGGTTCTGTACAGGTTTAAAAATCGCCGCTACCAGTAAAATGCCGCCCTGCAGCCTTTCCGAGTTCCGCTGCGCGAACGCTGACACATCGGCCCTAAGTAGGAGCAGGCGCGGGAACGTGCCTCCACCCCCTCCCGACCAGAAGTGCCTCCCAATGATCACTGGTGCTGCCTGCCCCGCCCTCCACACAATCGGCTCTCAGCCATGATGGACCGGGGGGACCAGGTGCAGCCTGCAACTGCTGGGTGAATAAGTTTTGCAAGGTGAGCTTAAAAGCAGTAGTTAAAAGATAGTGCAATTAGCAAATGAGCAGAGATTCATTAAAACAACACAGTTCTGTACAGGTTTAAAAATCGCCGCTACCAGTAAAATGCCACCCGGCAGCTTTTCCGAGTTCCGTTGTGCAAACGCTGACACATCGGCCCTAAGTAGACGCAGGCGCGGGAACGTGCCTCCACCCCCTCCGGACCTGAAGTGTCTCCCCACGATCACTGGTGCTGCCTGCCCCGCCCTCCACACAATCGGCACTCAGCCGTGATGGACCGGGGCGGGGGGACCAGGTGCAGCCTGCAAGTGCTGGGTGAAGAAGTTTTGCAAGGTGAGCTTAAAAGCAGTAGTTAAAAGATAGTGCAAATAGAAAATGAGCAGAGATTCATTAAAAGAACACAGTTCTGTACAGGTTTAAAAATCGCCGCTACCAGTAAAATGCCGCCCGGCAGCCTTTCCGAGTTCCGAGTTCTCATCACACTTACTATGGTAAACATATGTCTTCTTTGACTGCACAAGGGATTTATACTGGTGTTTAAGTTTAGCCAACTCATGGGTGGCTGGGGAGATGTTAAGATTCCTAACACTCTTTGCTCTCTGTCTCACCAAGCATTTCAACTTCCGAGTCGAACCAGCCCCCTAATTCCTTCGGTCAGGATTTTGCCTGCACGCCCTTTTCACATATATTGACAGAAATGCAGTCCAAAACTCATTGCACAATACCATAGTACCACACAATAACATCATCCACATAAACAGGGTGAGTATCAATCATCTCCTCTAGCTGAAGGGAGGCTAGTTGCTGAAGATGAATGGGATCTAAGCGTGTTGTAAACCTATGCGGGTAGGACATCTCTAAAGGCAGAACGCTCTGAGGGGATATCGGCTCACACGGGACAAGGACTGCCATAGTTGCCCAGTGTTCACTACCCTCATATTTTGCCACCTCAAAACTCTTAAAAAGGTCAAAATGCCAAAGGGACGTAAATATATAATAGGGCCCAAAGCCTGACCCTGCTGGAAGGCTGCAGCTGCTGGTGAGTCATTTTTGAATCGTCCATTTAAATAAATCAGACCATGGCTCACCAGCCCTTGACTCAACACTTTAGCCTCTTATTTGATGGTACCGGGGGAAACTGTGCTGGGGGAATGTTATAAGAATCCAATGCTTCTTCGAGGTGCTGATCTAACTGTAGAGGGAAGAGACGGGCATTAACATCCCCAGCGATTATTATCACTACTTCCGGTTATTTTGCAACCAAATGCTGGAAAGGAGATTCAAATAATTCTAACCAGAGTTTCTTTTTCCAAGGATCTTCTTTGTGGATATAAACATTTATGAGTAAAAAATACCTGAGGGCATTTTTACCCACACCCAATTCAATCACTGATAACTGCAAGCCACTTTATGACCTTTAAAGGTCTCGTAATCACCTTGGTTGATATTAGTGTCAGTACACCCACGGATGCTCTCCCCTACCCCCGGGACTGGCCTTTAGTATTTAAAGCCATAAAGCCTTCTACTGGTTATGTGAGAAAGATATGTGGAGTCAGAGGGTGACCATAAGGTGTGCTTGGGTGACTGGTGACATGAGAGATGTCATACTTCCTTCGAGTGGGAGAAGCTTCCCAATCTAAGCATGGGATTCATTTTTTCCATCTTGCTAGAAAGTCTAACAGGGGAAACTAGATTTCAACAAGTTCCCTTGAGAACATGCCCGGCCTCTTCCTGGGAAAACATCAAAAGATTAGCCACAAGATGCCACTGAGGGAGCACTGCTGAAGTGAAATCTAAAAAGTTGGTGGAAAAAGGTAGAAAGAAATCAGCTATTAGCACAGCAGACCATGGTCTTTTATACAATTAGTATTAATAACCCCCAAACTATATTGTTGAGTTCTTACTGATCTCTAGGTGGGACAATTAGGTTTGTTCCTTGAAGAGTATATTATGAGGCGTGTATTTACCTCTTCAAAAAGAACAAAGGTAGGCTTATTCTAAGCCTGATTGTGATTATGGTGTCAATATATGTGGGTCCGTTTCGGATATGACTTCCTTGGAAGGCCATGTCATGCAGGGAAGCATGTGAGCTCTTTCTTCTCTTCTGTAGGGACACCAGAAAGAAGCAAGCTTGTCTTGTCAATTACACTAAGAGAAGCATTGCTAGATCAAGTCAAGGTTTCATGCTGCACAGCTGCTATAAGGCAAGCATTTGCATTATTTTAAGTAAGTTAGAGACATATAGCCTATGGTCATGAAAACAAATACAAGGTTAGTCAGATTGAATATATATTCCTTACTGCTTACAGGTCACCAAAGTATTCCATTAATTTCATATATGCTGCATTTTAACAATCCCACTGGTGTTGGAAGGTACATGTGAAGGAACTATGAATCACAACACATTTCTCCACTGACTTTAATATAGTAATTTCGGCCAGTATGAAATGCAAGAGAAAAAGAACATCATAATGAAAAAAGTAAATGAAAGAGCCACGATATTAGAAAAGCAAGAACAGTCAGTCAGAAGCTAATGGTGCTCTAGAATGACTTGCGTCCTGCTTGTTGAAGAAACATTAGACTCTAATGGGCAGATTTACAAGCCCCTTGCGCAACTTTTGCGCCATTTTTCCCATGTTAAAAGCGACGCAAAAGTGCCGCAAGGGGCTTGTAATTCTGCCCCTAAATATGCAATGACCTGTATGGAGCCATAAGTAGGGACAGATAAATAATTGCATACAGTGTGGACTGAAAAGCCCTAGCAATACTGCTTTAATAGCGAACTGATGGACACTCAGAGCTGAGGTATTGAGACGCTGGCAAAATATTGAGTATATGATCAATAGACTCAGAAATCTGAATGCAGAGATTCTGGGAGACTGGTCAAACCAGCGAGTACACCACAAGGAGATTTTGCCAAATTGGAAAAAAAAAAGAGGGGCAGATTTACAAGCCCCTTGCGCCACCTTTGCGTCACTTTTTCCATGTTAGAAGTGACGCAAAAGTGGCGCAAAGTGCTTGTAAATCTGCCCCAGAGTGAGCAGGAACCTCACCTTGAAGAAGAGTTGAAAAAAGCATGTGTGTGCTATCAGAGAATCGCCTTTAAATAAGCCCCTTGCGCCACTTTTGCGTCACTTTTAACATTGGAAAAGTGACGCAACAGTGCCTCAAGGGGTTTGTAAATCTGCCCCAATGATTGCAATACGGGCGGATGAGTAAGAGAGAATAGTGACCTATTTAGAAGAGCTAGGCGAGAGGAGGTAACCAGACAACGCAGAAAGCAGTTCACAGTACAAAATACTGGATGGAGCATGAGGAAGAAGCAGGCAATTAGTCGGTAAACAGAAGTCTGGTTTGAGCTCAAGAAAAAATCAGTCAAATAAATCAATAATAGAATTGCCTAGCAGTGGAATCGTAACATCCCAACTTCAGGAAACTCTGCTCAGGAACACAGCATCCATAATCTCATTGCCCCAGTATCTTGCCAGGAGGCACAGCTTCTTCCCCATAAGTTACAAGATGCTGGCCGCATGGATAAGCCTTTACCAAAGAATCAATTTGAGGCTTTTGTGTAATCTTAAAATACCCACTTCCACTTTCAGAAATTCTATCACCTTACCAATCGGTTAAATTAATCCCATTAGTAAGCAGTAAAAATGGTAAGAAAGAGTGCCCGGCTAGAAGGTGATTATCCGCACCATTTAAAATCCGATTAATACCTGGATCTGAATTAAAAAGTCGCAATGATTATCGCCTAATCCAAGTTCGGCCCTTTAATAGGCGGAATAGCACGAGGAATTGGTATTTAACATACATGGGGCATATTATCAAGACAGGCGATAAAATTATCGCCGCTTTAGAGGCAGAAAACAGCTGCTAAAACGGCGATAATGGGCTTGATAATATGCTCTATGGAATTCCAATTGAAGCTCAGGTTAGATGTCCTTCACATCTAACCTGAGCTTCAATTGGAATTCCATAGAGCATATTATCAAGCCCATTATCGCCGTTTTAGCGGCAGTTTTCTGCCGCTAAAGCGGCAATAATTTTATCGCCTGTCTTGATAATATGCCCCATAATTCCATATGTGTTGCCTTTTACGGGCCTTTGGGCCTGAATATGAGTTTAGGTGTTATTTATCTCACCTGAGAAATTATACAAAGGGATACGTTATTTATCGGTGCCATAAATAACACCTATTACGAGTTTCAGGGGATTAACGTGGATTTTGGTTTTTAATTCATTAAAATCTGCCCTTTATGATAAATACCACATGACTTTCCTATGTTTAATTTATGCAGGTTTCACCTGCCAAAAAGTTTACGCCAGTTGAGGTATTTAACGCATTCCATAATTATCAGATGTGTTACCTACAGCCAAACTTGCAATTTTGACCCATGCCTAAATAGGGGTTTGCATGCCGGTTGAAATTAAGCGACCCATAGCGCAGGGGCATTAAAACTACCTTTAGGTCCCTAGTATACAATAGGGCATAGCATTGCAGTTTAAAGGCAAGCAGCCCTTTTTGCACTTGCATGTGTGCACTGCTGAGAGCCTGAGGTCATTTTAAAAGCAGCTCTGTGTTGCTGGACTGCCTTTAAATGTAAATTGTGCTCACACTTGACTTTGGTGGTAGGAGAAATTAGACATTGATAAATTACATTATTTTGACATATTAGGCCTCTCCTAGGAGTCGCAGGGTTGATGGGTCAGTTACTTATAAGGAGGACCCTTATAAAAGATGTTTTATATGCCCTGGAGATGGAGAAATTGCACATTTCTCTTCCCTTGTTGTTGTAAAGGGCTTCCCAAAACCGACGTTGGTGCTGGGAGCACTGTGGAGTGAAGATCTACGTTATTGTGGCATAGTCAGATCCCCTTAAAGTCTCCCCTAGGTGTCCCAGGGGTAGGAGGCCATGTAGCTATAAGCAGAGTCCTTATAAAAGATGCTGTATAGGCCCTGGTATTGGAGAAATTGGACATTACATTATCCCCATTGTAGATCCCCAGCCACATATTTTAACATTGCATTCGTTTTTTCTTGTCTGTAAGCCAACATTCAGCATTCCTGTGGGCTCCTGATTGGTTAGAGTTAACAGGCTGCTTTGAAGAGGTGATAAGGGGCACCTAGGGAGAAAAGCTATCTAGTAGGAGAGAGCTATGCTACAAAAGAATGCCAGAGGCAGGGGAGGGGTTGTAAACCAGGAGCTTCTAGAAAGGGACAAGCAGAAAAGGCGAGGTCCATCTACCCCCATCCCCTCTGAACCCAGCAAGTTGACAGGCTTAAGGAAGGAAGGAATTTGCAGATATCAAGGGAGGAGAGCTATGGAAATGAGCAATTTTGGAGGTTAGTTTAACTAGTTCTTGATCCTGTGCTGAGATTTCGGCCATATTGAATTTGGAGGAATAGTGATCTCTGGGAGACCATTAAGGCTCACTTTGGAGGAAGTGATCATGCTCTGGGTTGTAGCCCTGCACCTCATTGGGGAGGAGTGCCCTCCTACTTGACCCCACAGAACACCGAGTAAGTAATTGAAAAGAATAAAGAGTGAGCTCCCTGCAAGCTATAGGTTAACAGAGCCACCTGCGTCAACTACACCAAGAACCCCCTGCCTGGCATGCATGCAGTGGACCTTTAAGGGTCTTGGCCAGATGCATTGTGGGAATAGTGGTCCCAAACTTTCAAGGTGAATCATGGAGCTTCCAGACCAATGAATTGTGTTTTGGACCCTTTGGGCCCTCAAGAGGAACTTCATTAAGAAGTTCCAGAAGTTTGGAGAAGTTTGGAGCAACTTTGAAAAAAAGCTCCATAAGGTGACTAAGTCCTGGAAAGTGGTGAGTCTTTAAAAATTCATATCTCCGGTTCCCTACACTGGAATTTTGTTGTTTTGGTGTCATTTTAAAGGTACAAATATGTCCTATGTTTATACAGTGGTGTGGGATTTTTTGTGTATGTTGGGTCCGAATTATTTACTGAATTGATGTTTTTAAATGCTTGACATACCTGTCTCCCAGATTAAGCCTGCCTGCTCGCAGCCAAGCTACCCAGGATTGAGCAGGGGAATAGTTTATTGAGACCTATACTGAGCCCAAGACTGTGTAGTGGCCTTATTGCCAGTGGTAGATGCATATTTATCATTACACAGGATTGATTCCAAAGATGTAGGTAATAATGATTGCAGTAAAGTGTTAATGGTAAAGATCACGTTACATGCACTAGTGTTGTTCCATTAGTACCAGAGTTTACATTATCACACTGCACTAGCACAAACATCAAATCTGTGCTGTAGTACAGCCTTCAATTCTTTCATTTCTTTAAATAGCAATTGTACATTCAGCTCTTGTTTCATATTGGTGTTCTGTGAATGTACATGGTCAGCAACCCTATCTCCCTGCACACTCTGGATGGATGCACCTGTTTCTTCTTTCCAATTTCTACATATTCTATGCAGTTTTGATTTATTCACTACTTCGTGGGTAGGTTTCTCTCCTTAGTATTCTTCATCTACCATCTCGTTTAGGGCCTAATTTATGGCATTTTGGCATAGGGAAGCACAGCAATGCACCTTGCTGTGCTGCCCTATGACAAAGTGAAAGGGCAGGAATACACCATGTTTAAGCCATGCATTCTTGTTCTTTCTGCCTGCCCTGGTGCTTTTTCGGCAGCCAAGCAGCAATGGAGACACCATTGCAGGCAAGATTGTTTTTGTGCAGGAAAGGCACCTTCCCGCACAAAAACAATCCAAAGAGGAGTTTTGCTCTTTCTATGTGTGCTGCATGGAAAGAGGAAAAAAACGAGGAGAAATTAAGTCATTTATCCTCGTTACGCCTCACCTCAGGAGGCGTATGGATTTGGAGCTTCCCCAAGTTTACATGTCTTTGTAAATCTGGTGCTGTGCCAAATTCCATGGGTTTTACGTGGGAAACTTCACCGCAATGCCCAAAGAGTGCATTCTGGGCGCAGATTACGGTGATGCACCGATTTGCATTGCATTGCCTTACTCATGATATATGAGGCCACTCAAAGCCAAGCAGGGTGGCTGTGCATGGCTTCTAAAATCTTTATGCGAGCCCTGCATCATGCATGTGCCTCTTTACGTGGTTCAAAAATGATGCAGGGCTCTCATAAATAACCCCCTTAGTGTTTACCACTAGGTTCTATAAGACATATGTGTTAAAATTGTGTTTTATCTGAAGAGCTACAGCTCACGTGAACACAGCCTTCCAGATGTACAGAACAAGGAAATCAACACACTCTGGCATAAAGTTCATTGGTTTATTTAAAACATACAGAAAAACAGCATAAAATATTCCACAAACAAGAAACACCTAAACCATTTAATCAACAAAAGGTGGGGGTGGACTGAGGGACACTAATTCAAGAAATAATTTAGGATTTAAAGAATTGAGAAGGGACTTGGGAAGTTGAGAAAATGTCCTGGAATGAGCTGATTTTGTCTCAGGTAGGTCAAGTAAAGTCTGAAAGACTGTAGAATAAATGAGTTAGATGCAGGTATTGTGCACCCGTGCACCAGTAAAAGTATATTACATCGGAAGTCAAAATCAACAAGTTGCTCAATGAAAAGGATCAGTGCTATGTAAGGAAAAGAAGCTGGATGCAGCAGCCTGACAATTTTGGTTTTTGCTTAAAATGTGGGAAATGTACCTAATTTAAACTCGCCATATCTCACTTACCCCTCGCCCTTCATGGCTAGTGCTTTCCAAACTCCAAAGGCTTCTACGCTATCCAATACACCTACTTCACTTATGAGGCATTAGGGGTCGATTACCTGGGTGCTGTTTTGCTTGCTTTCCCTCAAACATTGAAGAAACCAACAAATTGGCAAGTAGAAACATCATCTATGCAGGCTCTGGAACAAAGGTGAGTAGTATGACAAGCATGTGTGAACAGGCAGGATTGAACTCAGTGCATAATTTCTGCCCTCTTTGCAGTGTTTTACACTGGTGCTTAATGTTTAACACTGGTGCTTATTTATGACAACAGAGCACATGGTGGCACCAACAACCTATGCATATTTCTCAAAATTTAAATATATCTTTAAAAAATAATAAAACTAGTGTGTCCCCGGTCATTCTTGCCTCTTGGATGACTCAGAATAGTCCAAATTGTTAAATTTTTAGGAGCGTGATGGTTAATAGGTCATGATTGTACTATTTGGCAGCACTGGTAGGGACAGTGGGTGGTGTGAGCTGCAATGACTGCTGAATACATTTTTGGGAACCGTCAATTATTTTTTAACAAATTAAACAGTGGTCAGACTACTACAGAAAATAGGCATGGCCATCAAACTAAAAGTGCCCCCAGTTAGAAATTGGGTCACTAATTGGCAGAGTTATGCACGCTGTCCAAATAGGGACCACAATCATAGTCAGGGCAAGCTAGATAACCTGTGCTCACTCTCTGGTAGCTTGGCACAGAGCAATCAGGCTTATTTAAAGAGGCAATGTGTAAAGTGTTTGTGTAACATACACACACAGTAACACAATGAAAACACATAAAAATTCTCCACACAGGCTTAGAAAAATAAAGAAGACTTATCAGTAAAAGAAGACCAAAACAACACAAATCCAATAAGTAAAACTGGAGTTATGAACTTTTAAAAGACAAATCTTGAAGTAGTGCTCAGCAGTCAATAGTACTAAGGGGCTACTTGAGGTCGCACTGGTCTGGGGCACATCCACAGTTTAGGCCAACTGCGATGGATGGCATGCCAGCTATAAGACTCACACAGGTTCCACTGAGAGAGTCCCTTGGATGGAGCGAGCACCACTGTTGAAGACTCGATGAGAGGAGTCGACGAGGTTATGTGTCAGCATCAATCTGGTGGATGGAGGCGAAGTGTCAGTGCCGATCAGCACACTCGATGAAGGCTTCAGCATCAACCCCCTTCAAGCTGCGTTGTCTGTCATTACTGAACCACGCAGTCCATTAAGGCAATGTCGTAGATTGGCTCCTGCATCAGCATGGAAGGGCAATGCGTCTGTTCTGATTGATGCAAACTCATCACTGCGTCAATTCTGATAGTTCTGAACAGCAGAAATCATGTTTCAGGGGCCCAGGACTGGATTGGAACCACTTGGCAGGGCAGGACTCAGAGATGGCAGAGTCCAGGTGCTGTTGAAAAATTGAAGGAAGTCTTTGATGTCCCTGAGACTTCAGACCAAGACGCAAGTCCTTAGACTCAAGTAAGATGGGTTCAGTCCTTGTCCTCAGCCGGGCAGAGATCAGCAGACTGCAGAGCAGCTCAGCAAAGCAAAAAGCACTTCCTTCAGAGCAGCAGTCATGTAAAGTTGCAATCCTTTTGGCACACCAGTCTTTACTCCTGACAGAGTTCTTCACAGTTCCAGTAGGGTAATCTCTTGGTAGGGTCAGAGCTCCAGCACTTATACACAGTTGTGCCTTTCAAGTGGGGGTGACTTCAAAGCAGGATCTTGAAATGGACAGGTCTCCCATTCTTCCTAGCCCTGGCTCCAGACTATCAGTAGGGGGTAATCAGCCCTTTGTGTGGGAAACAGGACACTGCCCATTCAGGTGTAAGTGTCGTCAGTTCCCCCCTCTTTTACTGCCCAGGAAGAGCTATCAGAAAGCAGATGAATGCAGATGAGTTCTCTGTTACACTTACCCAGTCTGTGTTTGCAGATGTCTAGAGGAATGCACAAAGTGTAGCTGTTGCCCACCCCAAACATGTAGTGGAGACAGGCTGCAAGCAAACAGAGCAGTAAGAGCAGAGAATTACCCACATTCTAAAAGTGGCATTTCTGCAAGAGTAATGTTAAATCCATCTTTACCATTAAAGAGACTTTATCATTACCATTCCAAAGATATAGAACATGATGCAGCCACCCCTTTCTGATCCAGAATTACGGGTTAAACGTGTATTAAGGAATTCCCAATGCTAACCTATGAGAGGAGCAGGCCTCACAGTAGTGAAAAACAAATGAATGTGTTTGTCACTGCTAGGACATACAAAACGTACCAGTACATGTCCTACCTTATATTTACATAGCACCCTGCCCAATGGGCTTCCTAGGGTCTCCCCTAGGGGTGACATATGTGTAATAAAAGGTGATTTTAAGGCTTGGAAGTAAACTGCACACACAGTCCCTGCAATGACAGGCCTGACACAGGTTTGAAAAGCTACTCGAGAGGGTGGCACAATCAGTGCTGCAGGCCCACTAGTAGCATTTAGGTTGCAGGTCCGGGGTTTCCAGTATAATGTTTTAAAAGGGAATTGCAGGTAAACTAAATATGTCATTTTTTGTATACACCAATGTTACCATGTTTAGGGGAGAAGCACATGCACTTTAGCACTGGTTAGCAATGGTGGGAAAGTGCTCAGAGTCCTAAGGCCAATACAAAGAAGGTCAGAAAAAGAGGAGGAAGGCAAAAAGTTTGGGGTGACCCTTCAGAGAGGGGCATTTTCCAACAGCCCCTAACATTGAATGACACAACTTAAAAATGTCTCATGTTTCTCAATTGGGGCTGTTTATAACTTGCAAAGACATGGGGCCATATTTATCATTATTTAACACAATGCAAAGCAGCTGCATAAAAGCAAGAGAGGAGGAATTCACCATATTTATAAAGAAATGGTTCATTCCTGCTCTCTGGCTGCGCTGGGTTACACGCCACTGCCTAGCGTCAACACAGGTAGCTTTGCATCATGTGCAAGGATGCCTGTGTTGCAGGTAGGATTGTTTTTCTGCAGGAAGGGACAGCTTCCTGCACAAAAACAATTCTCTAATGCTTTTTCCACTTTCTACATATACTTCATAATCCAGTCCACCTAGGAAGAGGGAAGAAAGAGGAGACATAAACATATTTCTAATCATTACACCTCCCCTGGGAAGGCATAACATTCTGATGCATTCCTAGGCTTACCAGTTTTGGTAAATTTGGGAATGCTTTAGAATCCATGGGTGGGTGCATCGGAACATCCATGCTCCACCCATGGAATGCCTCTCTGGGGGAAAGTAACACATGGCAGCAACTTGAGCTGCCTTGCATTACTCCAGATTTAACAGGCTACACAGGGCCTCACAAGGTTGGCTTATGTGGCTTGGTAAATCTCATTATAGATTTTGTGTCACCCTTAGCCTCCTTGCGTGTCGCAAGGGTGACACAAAACTCTTCATAGCTATGCCCCATGGTGTATAAGTCTTTTACATGGGTTTGAGCTTGCTGCAGACAATGGCTGAGGAAGCAGGGTTTTTCTATACCTTAATCTTCATGTGTAATCATTAATTAACCCCCACCAACAAGGAGCAATCAACTACATCAGTCTAACAACATGCTAAATTGTAGAATACGTTTAGTCAATAAAGAGTGTTTTGTATGAGTTAGAAGAGTTTTGTTTTTCAATGTCTTAGGTTTCTCAATTTTATTCAATAAGAATTAGTATTTAAAGCCTCAACTTTAGAAATGAACATAGTCCAATAATGGATAGTTCAATATAAGTTAAAATAATACCTAAGTCAAAACAATAGTAATTATTGTTATAATGCAGCAAGCGTGTTCCATAAAGTAAGTTCCCTAATATAAATATTTAAGAATAAAGTGAAAATAAGTTGGTAGTTCATATGCTCGATAAAGAGTTCTGATGAGAGAATCAATGCACAAGCATAAAGCCTTTGCGTATTAAACTGGAAGGTATTCTCAACTTAAAAATCAGCAGGCAATCAATAAAACCAAGCAACCTCTCATGTAGACCAGTATTAAAAAACTCAAAGATGAGTCCTGCCAGAGAGCCAGGGAAAGAAATCTAGCTGGTACCCAAGGAACACACACTAATCTAAATACATTGGGCCTGATTCACAAGCGTAAAGTTAGACAAAAGTCTAACTTTAAGACTTTCGGTATTCACAAAGGGCATTTACTACTTGTAAATGTCCTTTGTGAAAACTGAAAGTCTAACTTCATGATTTTCAGTGTTCGTAAAGGGCATTTATGAGTAGCAAATGCCCTTTGTGATTACCGAAAGTCGTAAATTATCACTCAGTTTTCCTGCTACCTTTCCCAGCTATAAATTTGGAGCAGTATGTAAATAAAATCCTTATGAATTTTATAGAATATCATCAATTGCTCCATCCTCGCCAATCAGTCTTTCGGGTCCATCATATTAGTGAATTTGTGATACCCTCTGTATTGGATGAGCTTAGATTGGCCGCAAATAAGAACAAGTCCTCTGTGTTTATTTAGCTGTAACTTACAGCATCATTTTATACGGTGGTCCATCAAGTGCTCATGCACTGGCTAATGGTGCTTGGGATCACAGGGTCTGCACTTTTGTGGATTTCTTGATTTTTGAACAACTGGTCGCAGAGGGTGCAGATGGGTGGTCATGTTTCCAGCGAAAGGGCGCTTTCCTGCGGCATCCCTAGGGATCTGTGCTGTCCCCAATGCTATTTAACATTTATTTATATCCTTCCATTGCAGCATTAGCACAGTTGGATTGCCAACTGTTTAACACTGCACCTGACACCCAGCTCATCTTACAAAGTGAGAGTTCCATGCAGGCATAGCTGAAAGAGCAGAATATTCAGAGGTTCACTGTGAACTGGATGACAGCGACCTCTCTGAAAGTGAATCCAGAGAAGACCATGGTTCTGGCTAACACCATGAAAAGAAATCCATGGATGGATCTTTTTTCGCCCCAGTCGTTAGGTCCTTCTCCAGGCTCGGTGTCAGTAGTGAAAAGTCTTGGTATCAAGCTGGATAGCAGCTTGATGGCTGGGCAGGTGGCGACAGTGGTTGGCAGCTGCACATGTCTCATTAGGCATCACCGGAAATTGGTTCCTATTCTTTCGTTTACAACTATGTGAACAGTGGTGACTACATTGATCATGTCACGGTTGGATTATGGCAATGCTCTGTACATCGGCCTTCCCAATAAGGTGCTGGGTAAGCTCCAAGTGGTTGCGAATAATGCTGCAAGACTATTTTTCAAACTACCAAGATGGGTGCATGCTATCTCACTGCTGCAACAATTGCATTGGCTGCCAATCAAAAAGATGGACAGGTTCAAAGGAGGCCTGTGCATTGTGCTCAAGACGCTGTATGGCACAGTACCAGCCTATATTGGGGAACGGCTGAGGAACTACGTCCTGGACTCCATCTTCGCTCCTCTGAGGTGATCCTGCTGAGCTGCCTATGATTAAAAAAACTACCTTGGGAGGTCTGGCATTTTCAGTCCTGATACCACAAATCTGGAACGGATTACCGGAAAGTTTGAGGGGAGAAACTGCTCTCCTCCCCTTTCAAAAGAGACTCAAAACGTTTACGTTTTCGGAAGAGATTGACTTTCTCATTTTAATATTATCTGTTGCAACATGTAATCATAATCCTTAGATAAGCACCAAGATGCAGGTGGTATTTGTGTGCTATACAAGTGTCATTAACATAACATAACATAACATAAAGGTGGTATGATTGCTCCATAAATGTCTACCACTAGTTGTGTCCCATCATTTGTATTACGCAGGTGTCTATGGGGTTGTGTCATGATTAAAGCCTTGTGGCATTAACATGATACATTTTAGGAAATAAAGCTAAACAGCAAACACCCTCTCAATCAGTAGATGACTGAAAATAGACATCTTGTCCACACACAAAACAGACTCAAGAAAGTACTGCTTCTTCCCCTGTTAAAATTTGAACTGGTCCTCCCAACACTCCAAATGTGTGTTCACAATTGCTTATCCCAAAGTGTCTCTTTCCAAACGGTTTCTCCTTGTGTAAACAAATATATCCCTTTATGTCATCCATCTAATGTTAATTTAGGGTTAACCATTTCCTTCTTGTATTCCTCTTCCTCTTTCTTCCAAACATTTTTTAAAATATGTTCCTCTTTATTTGCTTTATGAAAAATACGTGCTCCTCGCGCTCCTAATTTTATAATGAACTTCTTTTCCAAAGGCCTGATTGAATAGGATATATTATCTTTGTATGCCTTAACAGTGTCTATAACTGTGGGAAATCTAAAGAAATACCAGGCAAATGTTGCTTGTGGGTGGGGTTTCATTTCATCTAAAAGGGAGTCTTAGAAAGGATCATGTCATGATAAAAAAAATAATATTCAAATGATTCCTGTCTATAAAATAAACTAAGTAAAATCCTACATGTATTTGCATATGAAAGTGGGATATGATGGTAGGTCACATCTTCAGCAGCTGAAGAAGGTAAGAGTGCACAGCCATAGCAATCCTTAGTGTCGAAAGCTTGACTATATTCTGGAATTAATCTAGAATAAACAGCAGTCAAAAACTCTTCTTTTGAGAAATCTATAAATGAAGCTTTTGTTTTCGGCCCATCTATTAAGTGAGCAAGTATTGCAGGTGCAGATGTAGATCTAAGTGTTTCTATATCTGGTGTAAAACTGATTGCAACTAAAATTTCTATAATTGCTAATACAACAACTATCAGTGTGACAATAATCACTATTCTACACTTAGCCTTGGCAATGATACACATTTGTCTACAGTCAGCGTTTAGGAGAATATAGCAGGAGACAAAATCAATATTCTGCGTTGACTTCTACTTGTGCAAACAAGCAAACTTTTGATGATTAACTTGCAGTTATTTAATTTGGCCTATATACACATTTCTTTGTGAGAGATCCCTAGCCCTGTTCCATTTTCTTCTGCATACGTTATCGCTACTCTTCTACTGCAACTTTGGCCTTAGGGAATTGTTCTTTATTCATCTTTGTTATTTTTCTGTTTTCAAGATCATTTATTTCAGTCTTGGAATTTTCTTTCTTAAGCACAGTTTATTAGTTGTCATATCAGTTATTTAATTTTCTAAGTTCTTTAAGCAGTACTTGTTGAGTTCTTGGTTGTAATTATTTAGTTTAGAATCTTATTTATTCAAAGCTGTTTTAGTGTGGCATACCATGGATGTTCAAATGTCTCTGATTTCAGTCCTTTAGGATTTTTACGTGATGCATTTGGCACATTCTCTGAGCAATAAGTTGCTTCAGGTGCAGAATACCTGCAACAAGATACTCTCACTTTCTTAGCACTTCTTGAAGTCTGTTGATCTTCTTCTGTTTCACTTACACAACTAGATACTGTTTCTTCCATGATGATTTGTGATATACATTCATCTTAGCCCAATTTCCCAAGCAACACTTGTTGTTTGGAAACAGCTTTCACTACCGATGAATATATCAATACAATTCCTTTCTTTTAAAGAACAAAAAGTTTACATACTGTTTAGTGATAGTTGCAGTAAGCACAAATTACATTTATTAGTAAACAAGGTTATTTTTCAAATATAATACATAAATCTCTCCTGAATTAAAAGTGGTATATAACAATGCCTTAGACCACAATGCTTCAAATAAATTCAAAGGGGCAGATCTACAAGGAAGTGCCACACCGTGGCACCGCAAACCCTACGGCTGTGCCACACTGCGGCACTTCCGAAGCACAGGGATGTGACATATTTACAAGAATATGTTGCATCTTTATGCTTCCCACTGCACTGGTGCACAAACTGCAGCCATGCGCTGCCGCAGGCACCCTTGCACCATGGTGCAAGGATGCCTGCGTCGTGGGGAGATTGTTTTTGTGCAGGAAGGGGCACCTTCCTGCACAAAAACAATCACTACAGGCATTTTCCTCTTTCAATGCGTGCTATAGAATGAAGCACGCATTGAAAAACGAGGAGAAATGAAAACATTTCTCCTCATTGAGCCTCGCTACGCCACCTCTAGGGTGGCGTAGCATTCAGACGCATCTCCAGATTTACGAATTCTCGTAAATCTGGAGATGTGTTTTGTACCATGGGTGTTGCGTGGGAACACCCACAGCAACACCAATGGAACACCCCTTTCATGCAATGTGCTGCGTGTGAAGGGGCCATATTTACAAGGAGAGGAAAAGTCATGCAGGGTGGCTTTTCCTGTCCTTGTAAATATGGAGGAGCCCCCTGCGCTACCAGTATGTTACGAAAAGTGACATACTGGTGGCGCAGGGGGCTTGTAAATCTGCCACAAAGTCTTTAACAAGCCCAATGCATTTCAGGATCAAAGGGTCCCTTCTTCAGGGAAATTAGAAACAAAGTAAGGAGACAGGGGAAGTTTGAAACCTATACATTCATTATTAAACATTTAAAAAGAAAAATGTGAAATGAGAATTATAAATAATATAAATAGAGACATAATGTGTGCTCCGATACATTCAACTTACACACTTAATCTCAATTGCCTCCTACCATTTGGCCATTCTGATCTCCATAGAGGTCTTTCTTTTCTCCACAATTGTTCCTTTGCCTGGATCCTGTAATTACTCTTGTGATGATTCAACAATTATTTTATCCTCAGCTCTCAATTCTTCTTCTTCAGTGGGTGTTTCCATACCACTTAGTGAGATTTCAGGAACTTGTACCAGTGTGAGATGTTGCTGTAATGCACCTTTCCCTGATCGTGCTGTATGCACATACACAGGTGCTCTCGGATTTGGTTCAAAGAGCACTATTTCTTCGTACGGACACCTCAATCTCTGGGTGTGTGAGGCATGCATCCAATAAGGTATACCAGTGCATTTGACAGCAGTATTGGTAATCAAGATGACCTGGTAGGGTGCTCTCCACCTTAGCTCTAGGCATGGTTTTGGTAAATGCTTTTTTTGACAAACCCAGTCACCTGGGTTAAGGTCATGACACTACTTCTGATGTGGACTGGCAGTGGCAACTCCAAACTAGTGAGAAACAGAACACAGCACATCAGCTAATGCTTTGCAGTAATCAAGTATCATGTCATCTGTGATGTTTTCAAGTGCATTCGCAGTAACAGCAGGCAACCTCATAGTATGACCCATGAGGATTTTTTGTGGAGATAATCCATTTTTCCTGTCAACGGTGCTTCGAAAGCACAACCTAACAAGTGGTAAAATATCTGGCCACTTCAGAGACGTAGATGCAAAAACTTTAGCCAATCGAGATTTCAGCGTGCCATTCAACTGCTCGACTATCCCCAAAGCTTTGGGACAATAGCTACAGTGCAATCTCTGTTCCACTTGATGAGTCACACATAGCATACTAAGGACCTCATTATTAAAATGAGCCCCTCGGTTTGACTCCAGAGAATCTATATATCTTAACTACTTAATGAGTTCATGTAACAGCACTTTAGCTACAGTGAGACTGTCACTTTTCTGTGTGGGGTAGGCTTCCACCCATCGGGAGAAAATGCACACTATGTCCAGAACATATATCATCCAATTACAGGCATTTCAATAAAGTCCATCAGCATCCTATTAAAGTGGCCTCCTGATCTTCCAATGTGACTAAGTGTCACAGGGGTTTTCTCCTCCCTATATTCATTTGCTGACACGTAATACATCTAGGACATAGCTCTTCCGCTGAAACTTTGAATCGAAGATTAAAAGAATTCTACCTAAACAATCTATCCATTGCATCTCTTCCAATGTGTGCAGGAACATGGAAATTTTGTGCCATGGGAAACAACGGGCTATCTGGGGACACTTGTCTTTCAGCTGAAACCCAGCTTTCGTTGTTTTCTCCCAAGTATTTGCTACTGCGAGCAACATTGAAAAGGTAGTGTCCTCAACAGATTCACTTGTATTCCCTGTTATATGTGCATGCTATACGTGCACAATATTGTGCAACTTCATCTGTCTATCTATTAACTACAAGCTTGCATGTGTTTTGTGAACTGCAATGTCGAGCATCATGTACATTAGAACTTGTTCTTTTGTTTTTAATGCAGATTGCCCCTGAAGAAGAATACTCCAGTCCAGAAAAGCATTGGGCATACATTTTGAATGTGGTTTTGTAATAATCTATGGATTATTATTACTTTGATTCTTTGTATATAAAGTGTTTATTGAATTGTATTTGAACATTATTCATTGTCAAAAAGTATACATATAAATAGTATGTGAATCTCTGATTGAATCTAATGTGATTTATTGGTCAATTGCTGTATGGAAAATTGTTAAATCGCCCATATATAGTTTGTTAGTGGTGCACACCTTGCCCAAGTTGCTTTCTGAAACTTGGCCTTCTTTTTTCATATACACTGCGTGCCAGGCAGCACCCAGAAGGCGTAGCACACTGATCGCTTTATTTGATCCCCTAGTGCCTTAACCAGCACAAACAATCAGGAGTGCACAATCTACATATTTCATTTATTGACAACCACACTGCTCACTATTAGATTTGAGCACCCATGGTCACCATGTCTTTTGAAACCATAGCAAGCATTACAGAGAACCCAACAAATACTAAAGCTTACACTGCAGAACAAGCTACAGAAATATATGGCCTTATACAAAAGCAAAAACTTTAATGTACAGAGTGGTTCGATAATGCAGCAGTTTAAGCAATTAACACACCACTAAATTAATCAACGGCTACATGCCTCGACTCTTATCCAATACCACAAAGTTAAGTGGATTCCCCAAAGTTTGAGGTTAGTCATCAAACCAATGCTCTACTGATTGCAACACAATCGAACATTTATGAAGAAATGGAACGCAATATTAAATAAATGCTCATTGGACTTAATATTATTTTTGATAGAAAATTGTTGCGAACCATTCATGTATTAGCGGATGAAATTGATAGTGTTGAGCATGACTTGTCAAAAAGAATGGAAGAAGACAACTGGAAATAATTTTTAGAAAATTTGAATGGAAAACTTGATTCCTACAGAAAAGAAATATAGTTAACCAAAAACAGTAAATGCAAGCGTGATACCATTTACTATAAGTTGAATGAAACATACACCTGAGGAGAAGTGTATTCCAAAAGAGGATTCACTAAGAAGACTAACACATCGTCAGAAGAAAGCGTTGTGTCTGTGAAGACATAGAAACTTTACAAGCTCCAATGAAAATTCTCTCAGCCAAATCAGACACTTCACAGGTTTCGACCTTGCAGAAAGATGACACAGACCGCACACTATTGTTGCCTTTTTTTATCCCAATCCCGGTACATTGGGCAACTGGCGTATCAAAGACAAGACAAACAAGCAGCAAGCACAAAAAAAAAAAATCCAGACGAGAAAAAGAAAAAGAAGAATGGCCTCAGGAGCCAGAACAAAGTTTAGTGATCAACATCTTATCCACTCCACTAACACCCACAAAAACAGGAGTGCCCAACAAAGGGACCCCTTTTTTTCCTACCTACAATAGGTCTGCACTAGAAGATGAAGTCCCTTTTTTCAAATTCATAAGAATCTTGAGATTAAGGAACTTTTTTGAGAGCATAATTTCTGTCCAAGAGGAACAACACAACATTTTCACACCGGTGTTTAAACCAAAAAGTTCTTTCATAACTCCCTTTTCTCATAAAATTCTTGATACGTTTGAACAGCTAGTTCATAAGGATCTCAGCAAGTTGAATTACAAAAAGGCAAGAAAAATTAAGCCTAGTCTGAGCAGGGCGGAAAATAATACACTGCAGACCCTGGCAAGGAATCTAGACATCATCTTCCATAAAGCTGACAAAGGTGGCACCTTGGTAATGATGGATAACACTTTTTACCAAGCTAAGATTAAGGAACATGTGGAAGACTCATCAATATACTTGCTGATGGAGTTAGATCCTACATTGGAAATCACTAACTTATTGCAGAAAATACTCAAATGGATATTTGATTGCGTAAATGACATTTGCACTGTTGCAATTCTTGTGTAAAGGAAGATTGTATGTTCTGTTCTGGTGCATGAATGAAATACCTTCTATGGTCAGTGAACAGGCATTACAATGGCTGCACTTGTGGTGTCCGTTCAAGGGGGGCAGAAGCCTAGCTGGCTTCTGATATTGGGTGGTTTGGGGGGTTCCAGGTAGGCTTTGCCCACATTGTCCTTGATTGGACACCACAAGTGCTACCATTGTAAGGCCTGTTCACTGACCATGGAACATACAATCTTCCCTTGCACCCAAATTGCAACAGTGCAAATGTCATTTACGCAATCAAATGTCCTTGCGACATGCTATATATTGGACAGGCCACACAAAAGGTTATGGTGAGGGTTCTGCAACACATGAGCAGGATAAAATGCAAAGTACTGGGAGCCCCATTAGTTGAGCACTTCAATACCCTGAATCATTCATCTGAAACACTGAAATGTTGGGTGGTGGAAAAAATATGCATGAATCCTAGAGGGGGCTCAATCGCTGCATCCCTCAATCTTAACGAATGCAAATGGATTCACTCCCTTAACACGGTGGATAATGGGTTAAATGAACTAGAGGAGACCTCGAGACAAATGTGCCAACTATGACAACATATCCTCAGGTCCATTTCCTTGCCTTCTGGTTCTCCCCTGTAAGGTCCCTACTTCACCTTATGTACCTGTTCTCTGTAACTCAGCACACCTTATTACAACATACGGTTGCCTCAGATGTCTGTAGCATGCCACACCCATGTGGTTTTTCTTAGCCCCATACACGTTGATTCGCAGCATACTGTATTTGATTTGCTACATACCTTGCGTGCACTACTATTTACCTATCAAGTCACCCAGGTTTTTCTCGGTAACCATTTGCCATCTTTCCAAGTGTTGAGTTAGGTTGCCCAATGTATGTTTCACCTGAATATGTCACCAATATGTGATCACGTATGTTTCACCTGAATATGCCATCAATATGTAATTCACTAGCCGTATGTACGTTTTATCTCATTTTTTGCATAACCCAGGTGTATGTTTACAGCAATATAATTAATATTATTTCATTTGCAAACTATGCTCGCCTATACATTGCGCATTTTCAGTTTCGTACAACTAGATATATTGTGTTCAAGTTTTCAAACTTATGCGTATGTTTACATTTATTCTGTTTAAAAAACTTGCTAATTTCAAAGTTTTTATTGAATTGATGTACTTTTAAAACTGAATCTACCAGATCCATGACTTTAGTTTTTTTACTATTGAGCCATCTGGCTACGCAATCTAAATAAGCAAATTGGCAGCAACTTCTTTGCCGACTCTTGACTTTCCGGTTATTGCGAAACAACCAATTCCACGCTGAGCAGCATTTAGTTGCTTTCCTGGCCGCGCACGCCTCCTACGTGCGAGCCGAGACAGACACTGCTCTCGCTACTCTATTTTACCGCGAGAGAGGCAGCCTCATTGAGGACTGCAACAGAGTGTGCAAACAGACACAGTTAGGCGGGCTTCTTGAGCTCCTGCTTTTGACCTTGATTCTTCACTGTCAACTCTTACAGAGAATCTAACCAAGCTGTGCTTTCCTTGCAGACGGGCCATCTAGTTGGACCCCATTCATTTAGTGTCCTCAACTGGCTGATTAATTAATTTTCAACAGCCCTCTACCTCACCTACTTAGGTAAGATTTTCGGTGTGCCATTTAATAGTGACTATTAATGCAGCTTTATTGTTCATTGCAATCCCTGACTAAACCCCTGCAAATAATTATCCTCAGATTTCCCAGCCCATAAATCCACGAAGCGCATCGTATCCTTTGGGTTTTCTTGACACATGCAGGTAAGACCATAATGCAGACACCATATGTGCTTTACTTTTCTCTTTCCCTGGGGTTTCACTCAAGGGCTAAAATTCTTTGATCTAATTTTAGATCTATTGACGGCCTCCACTCTACGAAGGACACCTAAGGGAGACCTTCAATTGGTGGGTGAGTGCTAGGTCTTCCAACACAATCCTTTGTACTTATTGCCCATAGTTGGAACACAGTTTGATTTTTACCTCTACTTTCAGGCTGTCAAAACCCCCCATTTTGTCCCGAGGAAGACCCACCATGACTCATCAATAACGCCTGGTCAGGGTCGAAACGTCGACAATCATATATGGTTCAGCGCTACCAAGTCTCTGTGTCTAAATTAATAAGCAACGCTGCAATTTACCAGAGATATTGTCTATTTTTTCATTCTGACCTACATTAGAGTCTTTCCCTTTCTGTACATATCTGTATATAAACGTCACTTTTGTATGTAAGCACTGCACCACGAACACTGAGCACTCAATGTCACTTTACTACTTGTCACTTGATTAGTGTGTTTTTATTGACAGTGCTTTAAATTGAATTTCTGCATAAAATTCATCTAATCTTTGACTCATATACAATTAAAAAAAATTGCGAACCTATATTAGTCAGTGTTTTGCATTTCTATGTTCCAACTGTATTGAATATGCGTGCCATTACATAATCAATGCAAATGTTATCAATGTTGAATTTATTTATTACGTATTAAGCAACCTCCTTTTCTTTCACTTCAATTTGTGCAAAGCAATTGTGTACTCCCCGACAGAACCATTGTAGCTTTTCATATATGTACCCAGGTACTGAGGGACACAGGGTCACCCCATAGTGGTTATACCTTACTACATGTTCCTTTCTGAGCATCCTGTTACAAGGTATGGATTTCGTGTATGGTTGTAGATTGCCATGAAGTTGACGTTACTACACTCCAATTTACGTAGCTGGGAACATCACTTATCGGTCTGCACTTTATTTGTTGTAGCACAGTTCCCGGCCGCAACTGAGGAATGTATCACATTGCTTCAGAGAGTTCTGTGACAAGGTACTGATAGGTGACAATCCTTTACAGATGGACGCAGTTTTCTGCATCCTTTTAGGCCATTCATCATTCGCGTCTTTTTTTTCACAGACGGACTGATCATTTCGGCTAGAGAGTAAACACTCATGTGTCTACCGTGAGTATTGTTAACAATTAGGCTCTACCGGCATGCTGTTTGTTTAGTACAGGTCAGCTCGTTCTTGTCACTGAGAGTGGGAAACTACGCTAGTACGCTAGTGATACCGGCACGATTTTTGGTGAACCTAACTGGTGAATAATCCTGTTACATTGTTTTTCTCTGATTTGATCCCAATCTCTTGATGTTGTGTGCTTACCACCTTTTGATTTAGTAGCTAAACACCCTAATATGAATATCCACAGCTACACATTTTAATCAAGTATGGACTATATGAATGAACACAGGGCACCTTAACACACAAACTTGCATGTGTTTTGTGAACTGCTATGTCGACCATCATGTACATTAGAACTTGTCATCTTTTTATTGCAGTATTTTCGCTGAAGAAGGGACCTCCAGTCTCGAAATGCATTGGGCATACATTTTGAATGTGGTCTTGTAATAATCTATGGATTATTATGACTTTGATTCCTTGTATATAAAGTGTTCATTGAACTGTATTTGAACATTGTTCATTGTCAAAAAGTATACATATAAATAATATGTGAATCTCTGATTGAATCTAATGTCATTTGTAGGTCAATTGCTGTATGAAAAATTGTTAAATCGTCCATATATTGTTTGTTAGTGGTGCACACCTTGCCCAAGTTGCTTTCAAAACTTGGCCTTCTTTTTTCATAAACACCTTTTGCCAGGCAGCACCCAGAAGGCGTAGCACACTCAATACTTTGTTTGATCCCCTAATGCCTTAACCAGCAATAACAATCAGGATTGCACAATCTACGCATTTCCTCTATTTCCTACAGTGACATAATCATTGCCACTTCTGGCTGTGAACTGCACATTTATCTACTGCAATATCTTTGGGCAACTGCAAAGTCTCTAATAATTTCATCACAAATTCCCCATTTCTGATAGGTAAGCAAGGTTATGTCATAAATCCCCTCTGTGGCTATAACTGTTCAAAATCATGGACCAAACCAATGACTATCTGTAAATATAGTAACCCTGGGCGTAGTTTACGAAGTAGCACTACTCGAAGCTACGCAAAGTGCACTTTGCACTACGCGAGCTACGCGTAGCACTTCGCGAACTGCGTAGTACCCTGTTCGCACTGTGCAAGATGCCGTTTTCAATGATTGCACAGTGAGGACAAGCATCCGGCACTGTGCAATCATTGAAAATGGCATCTTGCACAGTGCGAGCTGTAGTTTTCTGGCGCTCGAGTAGATTTTTACTCGAGCGGCAGCTTTCTCAACACGGACTGGTAGTTTCCCATTGCGAGCGGTCGCGAGCATACGCGACCACTCGCAATGAGAAACCTGACCTCCTTGCGTTGATAATCTCGCCGCGATGTTTATTTTCCATGCTCGCGATCGGCAACTTGATGTTGCTGATCGCGAACAAGGAAAAAGTCTCGCCGGGATGTCATTTTGCTTGCTCGCGGTCACCAACTTGATGTTGAGGACCGCGAGCAAGCAAAAAATGACCGCTGCACTACGCAAAGCTACGCTACACGTGTTTTCACTGTGCTACGTGCAATTCGCGTAGTGCGAAGTAGCGCAAACTTCACAAACTACGCAAGCGTAGCGTAGTGCTTTGCCCAGGCTTAAAATATAGTCACTCTCAATTGAGCTGAAATCTTACATGCTCTTGTAACACTAACAATAGCAGTGGCATTAAACTTTCGAAGCACAAGAAGGAACAAGCAAGGATGAGGTAGCAAGTGCCTCATGCCCTCCTCACTGACTCATCAAAGAAACCCTTTGATTAGTTGGAAACCAGAAAAAACATGATCATATGTGGTAACTTTAGCTTTTTATTTTGTAGAAGGGCTGTTTATTTTCTTGAAGGAATGTTTTTGGTGGTTAGGGAAGCTATTCATGATTTGTTGTACGGAAAACTTACTAGCTTGTAGTCTCTAATACTTTACATAACTTACGTTTTCTCTATAAACATTATTTTTTCCTGCAGAAACTGCTGCTGCACCTTCACCTGCCACCTGCCACCGCACACCAGCCTCACCCACCACACGACCTACGCATACTGGACCCTACTCCTTCAGCTGCATCCTGTACAACGCGCGCACCCTCTATAAACACTCCGTGAAGATCTGGGACCTACTCAACTCCGTCCACCCCAACATTGCCTTCCTCGCGGAAACCTGGATAAACTGCTCCACCTCTGCCCTGGACAACGCCACTGCCACCCCGCATGGATAAAAAATCATTCAAAAAGACCGCATTAACAAACCGGGTGGAGGCATCACCATCGTACACAAAAGCATCCTCTGCCTCACCACCAACTCAGACGATCACATGAACAACATGGTGCACCTCCACTTCCAGATTCAGACTAAACCGAACACCACCCTCCGCTGCACCCTCATCTACAGACCCCCTGGACTTCATCCACCCTTTAACGACACCATCATCGACTTCATCTCACCCCACACTCTTCAGACTATGTTCTCCTTGGTAACCTTAACTTTCACCTGGAGAACCCCAACAACAAGAACACATCGTCTCTGCTGGAAAATCTCACCACACTGTCGGACTCAGACAACTGGTCACCCAACCAACCCATACAGCAGGACACACGCTCAACACTATCTTCTCAGCTAGCAATAATGTCTCCTTCAGCCACACCTTCGAGTTGCCTTGGACCACCCATTACTGCGTCCACTTCTCCTTCACCAAACACACTGTACACCACCACACCCACCGCGACCCTTGCAGAAGCCGGAACAAGGTCATCGAAGAACAGTGCACCACCTCCCTCAGCAAAACCCCACCTCTGACTTCCGTGGACGCTATTACCTCAGCTTGAACCTCCACCAATGGATCTCCAACTGTGCAGACATACTGGCTCCCCTCAAGAAAGTGCCAGGTAAGTCACATTCCAAAAAAGCCAGTTGGTTCTCTCCCACCCTTCATAAGTTCAGACGTACCTGTAGACAGCTCGAAAAGAGATGGAGGAGCAGCAAGACCCTGGAAGACCGCTCAGCCTTTAAAACTGCTATCACCGTACATCACCATCTCATTAAAACAACAAATAACGTGGCCCTACAAGAAAGGATCAACATCAATGCACACAATAGCAAGGAAATTTTCGGCATGGTCAAAGAATTTACCAAACCAAGCACAGGGAGAGTGGAAATCCCACCCTCCCACGGCCTCTACAACAACCTCAGCTCCTGCTTCCACCACTAGATTAGGGAGATCTATGACAGCTTCAATGGCCTCAATACCCAAGACCCTCTCCCCTCACTCGCAACCAGTGGAGCCAATAACACTTGACCCCAGAAGACCCTGCTCAGCTGAAGGAACCCTCTGCTGAACCGAAGAACCTCAAGAACTTTAGACCCATCTCTTTGCTTCCCTTTCTAGCCAAGGTCATCGAGAAGGCCATGAATGCCCAACTTTCTGAGTTCATCAAAGTGAACCACATCCTGGACCTCTCCCAATCCGGCTTCCGAAGCAATCACAGCACCAAGATTGCCTTATTCGCTGCCACAGACGATGTCCCACCCTCTTCGACCGAGACAAAACTGCAGCCCTCATCCTCCTGGACCTTTCAGTTGCCTTTGACACCATCTCCCACTGCACTCTATGCACAAGACTCCATGACACCGGAGTCTGCAAAGAAACCCTGAAATTGATCCCCTTCTTCCTCACCGGCTGTAAACAGAAAGTCAGGCTACCACCGTTCCACTCAGAACCCACAGATTCAGCTGCAGAGTGGCTCAGGGCTCCTGCCTGATCCCCACTCTCTTCAACATCTACATGGCCCCGCCCACAGCCATCGTCAGGAACCATGGACTCAACATCATCTCCTAAGCCGACGGGCACCCAGCTGATCCTATCCCTCACTAACTAACCCACAGTTGCCGAGAACAACTTTCAAGATGGGATGAAGGCTGTCGCCACCCGTATGAAGGACAGCTGCCTCAAGCTAAACTCAGAGAAGGCCGAAGTTCTCATCCTGGGCTCCAACCTCTCTGCCTGGGACGACTTCTGGTGGCCCGCAGATCTTGGATCTCCCCCACAGGCCATGCACAAAATCTCAGCATCATCTTTGACATCTTGCTCACCATGAACTGCCAGATCAATGCTGTCTCATCTTTCTGCTTCCACACGCTACGCCTTCTGCAAAAGATCTTCAAGTGTATCCCCACCGATTTCAGACAGACAGTCGCCCACGCACTCCTCAGCAAAAGACTCAACTACAGCAACACTCTCTACGCCGGCATAACCCAGAAACTGCTCAAGAAATTGCAAAGCATCCAGAACGCCTCTGCTAGACTCATCCTCAATATCCCCTGCAGAAGCCACATCACCAGCCACCTGAAAAACCTCCACTGGCTCCTAGTCAACAAACGAATCACCTTCAAGCTCCTCACATATGCCTACAAAGCCCTACATGATGCTGGTCCTGCATATCTCAACCACCGCCTCGCATTTTGAGCAGCCACCAGAGACCTCTGCTCCACCTAACTGGCCCTAGCCGCCATTCCACATATTCACAAGACCACGGCCGGGGGAAGATCCTTCTCCTATATCACTGCAAAGACCTAGACCACCCTCTCTCTACCTAAGGCAATCATCGTCATTACCTCAATTCAGAAAGAACCTCAAGAACTAACTCTTTGTTACAGTGCCTGCGACCGAACAGCAGTACCCTCCACCAATTGCTTGAGACCTTTACAAGTGAATAGTCACCCTTTACTAGTGACCTGATTGAATAATTGATTGAATTGCATACATTGGAACTCTTGCTGCAAGGTGAAAATGTTAAACATCATATAAATCTAACTCTTATATGATCTGTAAAGTTCAATTGATTTTCCCAATTGACTGTAAGACTAGGCAATATTTCACTAAATGAGTTACCTGAGCTCTAGTGACTCAAGTGAAATTACAATATGCATCCCAGAGTGAATACTTATTTCCATTAGTCAATCAAAATGGTGTAAACATTATTATTAAACCCACTTTAAAATCCGTTTTTAAAGTACACATTAAAAAACCTAATAGTTTTAACAAATCTTGAACTTGGCTTTGCCTCTCTGAGTTTGCAAAAATATGTTAGACGCAATTTATTGTGTGTTGACATCAGTGCTTAATTTGTAAAAAAATAAATAAGTGCCAGGGCCGCCCTTGTCAGGAGGCCACCGCAGCTTGCGCCACCCATTGCCACTAACAGTTCTGCCAATGACAGTACCTACACAACTACTAACCATCACACTGCTACAAGTGTGACACATTATACTGTTTGAGGCCCCTAAAGCTATAATAATGACATGGGTGGCATGTATCAGTTGTTTTAATGTATACTGAATAATAAAAAATTGTTGAATGTTGATCCATTCATTTACAAATTACACAAGCTGCAACACCATGTGGCTGCTGTCATAAGTGTCAGTGTTGACAATTAAGTGCTGGTGCCGAGCACTAGAAACCACTGGCTGAAAATAAGCACTGGTTGACATACAAAAATTACACTGCTAAGAATATGTCTCTGCATGGTATTAGAATATCAATGTTTTCTATTAGTCAAAGGTAATATTTTCACAGCAACATATGATGAATATAGCAGATAGCTGTGGGTGGTCCCAATCAAGACATTGAAAGATAGTTTGTCGACAAGTTCCAACTTCAAATAATTAATTGGCTCACTGATCTATTTCTTGTGAGCATGTGAGTACACCATAAACAGAAAGGCTCAGATTCACTAACATTTTGCACCATGGATGCACATTTTGTTTCGGACAGCAACAACACGAAATGTATTTCAGGATTTACAAAGCCACACTGGGCCAAATGTGCAAAGCAGTCTCTTATAACCATACATGCAGGAGTTGTGAGATACGTAGATTTCAATCCAATGTCGCATAAAGTCAAGGATAGGTAGCCGACCAAATCTATATTGGCCTGAATTGAAAGTATCAATATTAGCTTGATCTTAAAATAAACAGGAAAGCTAGCTTGTTCTTGAGTATGGCTAGCTTTGCCCATACATATATGCATTTTTAAATGTCCAAGTGTGTGTATGCTTGCTCAAAGCTGCATTATCTTCTATAGATCATAAACTCTTGAATTATCTATTTGCAATTTTTAAACAATTCATTAGACATGGTGGGATTCCATTGTTCTATAATCTAACCAGATTGTATTTTGCAAGAAAATGTGCCAATGAATAATATCACCATCTCTTATTAGTTCTGTTTCCTTTTAAATGTAATGTTTTAATGAGCAATCTTGGTTTTTTCCAGGTCATAGCATGTCTTAATAAATGCGGCTTATTGCACCTTATAAGTAAATTATAAGGGTATTTCAAATCAGCAAGGAGTTTCATGACCGGATAGAGGAACTAGGTCGAACTCAGAGGTGACTTGCAATATTCTTATCACATCATGTATGGCTTGGGGTCATCTATTCCTTTCCAACAAACTATTTAAATCCTTGGTGCGCAGCTCTTTCATGTGAAAGAGGCAGTACTTTTGTAAACATGAAGACTTAAAATAGAATCTCTGGTGCAAAATTATAAACATCAAAAACCTGTTAGATATTTGTTGGTAAAATGTATTAGAATCAGTTTAATAAAAGTTAATTTTATAGCCACAGTGGATGGAAATATATAGAAACATTTTGAAATATGCTACCTTTTCTATAATTCATAAGGAATGCAAAAAATAAACATGCTACTGTAAATATTTCCATTCTGCTTGTCACACCGCAGTTAGATAAACAAACAAGAAGGACAAAAGAACAGCAATGTAAACAGCTGCTTTAATCATGCTCCATGTCCTGACCTGCCTTTCCCCTCAGCTGCTGGCTCAGCAGGCATTGTGATGTCAGAACTCAACTGTCGTAAGTTATTACAGGTGAGTTCTGACATTATTTCCTAATAATTGTCGACTGCCTGCATCAGAATTTGCTAATTATATTGAAATTAAGACAGGTTTATGTATACAGGAATTGCAGAATCCCATCGATTCGAGCCTGCAATTAAGAGGGTTGTAAAGTGTTAAGAATTCTAAATGTATTGCACTGAGCTAGATAAGAAAATATCACATTTTCCAAAATTCACTTAAGTCCCATACATTATAGATAGTAGGAATTTGCTTTTACCAACTCCCTGCAGTGGTTCTAATGAAGGACAGCACAGTTTATTTCCAAGAGTATTAAATTCAGTACTTACAGGTTCTAAGAAATTGGGTTACTGGTTAGTGGGGTGAATACCCTACCCAAGGAACAACCACAATCCTTGTCTGGGTGAACCACAAAAGTTACTAAATTAACCTGTGCTTAACCCTCCCGTAGCTTTGGGAAAAGTATTCATGCTTAACCTAATTGCAATGTGTAAAGTATTTATGCAGCACACAAACAGTAATAAAGTAAAAAAAACATATAAGAAAAACCCCAAATCAATTTACAAAAATAGGACATTTTTTAATTTTAAAAAATGACACCAAAAGGGATTAAAGCCAATCAGTAGCATCGGAAATATGTTTGTTTAAAGTCTTAACTGAAAAATAGCACTTAAGTGATCAAAGCTCCAACCGCAGATGTCTGGCCGCGCGAGCCTGGGGCAAAGTCAAATGTTAAGGCCAACTGCGATGGAGTGCAGGTCGGATGCACAAGTGGATTGGACCTGGTCTCGAGTTAACTTCAGACTTAGAAGACATTTTGAAGAAAAGCTCCTGAGACGGTTAAGTCTCACATTTCTTATTCACTCACCAACTAATTAAATTCATTTACTTTGCCAAAAGTGAATTTAGGTAAAATGGTAACATTATTTTATTGTTGTTCACTTCATAAATGACTCCAAAATACCTGAACTGAAATAAGTATAATAATTCCATCAATTGAAATGATACTCCCTTAAAACATGACTGAGCTTGACCAAGTTGAACCCTAACTGAATATATGAAAGATGTACACCATTTGTCTCTCTCAGAGAGGCTGCTAAACCTCCAAGATCTTCCATGATGGACCATATTTGTTTAAAGCTTCTGTGAACATTGCTTGGAGTAGCCTCCTCCACCGAAACCTAAAGCTCAAGCATTTGCTTGTCAAACATACCTATTTGGAGTTGAAGGTAAGGGTGTTTTTTTCCCTTAATTAGCAGGACTGTAGGAAATAAACAGAGGTTCTGACTTAACTGTTTTTGTTCTATCCAAATAGTTCAGAAGGCTTCTTCTTATGTGCAAGGACAAACATGATTATGCTTCCTTGTCCAACTGAAAAAATCAGAAGTACAACCTCCTGATATAAATGGAACAGGGAATTAGATTAGCATTTGAATCTAGGACCTAACTTCAAAACTACCCAATATGAGAAGAATTTAATTTACAGAGAAGAGGAAAGTAAAACCCCATTTCTCCCAATCTTCTAGCTGATGTCATTACCACCAGGAAAAACAATTTCTCACTGAGTGATGCAGACTCAAGAAGTTCAAAAGAAGATGATTGAAGACCTTTAAACACTATTGGGAGATCCTGTGGTAATGCCAGTGCAGAGAGATCATTCTCTTCAGTCTAAAACGTTTTAGCAATATTTTGACCAATGGAGTAACCTTAAAAACATTATCGTTGTGGTCTATCAAAACCAAATTGCTGCCCACTGTGATGACAAGGGTGAGGTAGACGGATACAAAAATCTACAACTCTAATAGGTAAAAGCTTAAGCAGATAAGTCCTCTCCTATATACCAAATCTATGTTTCTCCAATGCTATGCATATGAAGAGTGATTAGAAGGCTACCTACACTGTTCTATGGAAAATGCAACATCACTTGAGCCACCTCAGCTTTGCAACCCAACTTTCTCAATTTCCAAGACGTGAGATGCAAAAACTGTATTGGTTTCTGGGCTAAGTAGGAACAAACAAGAGGGGATGGGTGGATCAGAAGATGGAAGTCCTTGCAAAATGACAGTTGCATTATGGCTTGAAACCAGACTTTTTCTGGCCAACAAGGGGCCACCAGAATCACAGTGACTCTCTCCCCCTAAATCTTCTGTATCACCCTGGGAAGGAGGGGAATGGGGGGATGCATAGTGAAGGCTCGAGAACCAGGGATTTCTTAGAACATCTACCCCTCATGCTTGGTCATTTCATGTCTCTGAGCAATATTGAGGAAGCAGAGCATTGGCCAATGATGCAAACAGATTCAGCTAAAGTTGACCAAAGAATGCTATGATGTTTTGGATCATCTCCTTCCTCTGTTGAAAACTCACTGATAATAGAATGTCTCTCCTTATGTTGTTCGCATGAAAGTTGTCTACCCCAGAAATGTTCATTGTCTCCAGGGATTCAACCCATGCATGACTTTCCTTTGCTGGTGTTGCAAAATCGTATTACCTCCATGACCGTTGATGTATTTCTTGACTACTAAATTGTCTGTTCTGACAATCACAGCCCTCCCATTCACCTGGGAAGCAAACCCTTGCATTGCCCTCAGAACAGTGATTAGCTCCTTCCAGTTCAATGACTGAAGAGACTCCGGAAAAGACCACATCTCCTTCAGTTTCACCTCCTCTAATGTGGCTCTACAACCTCATAGACTTGTGTCTGTTGTTAAGACTACCGGAATAGGAGAAGCTAGAAACAATCCATTTTGGAGACCAGGAATCAGTTTCAGATAGCTATGAGATTCTGGAGCCCAAAGAGCTAGGTGATGGTGAAGGAGTGGCTTCAGGTAAGAATGAGCCCATCGAACCGCTGATACTGTTGTTATCATTAATCCCTAGACTCTGAGCCGCAGGCTTGTTGGAGCTTCTAGAAGGAGAAAAAGGAGGGTGCAGATTTTTCTCTGAAGTTACTGCCCTCGGTTCTGATAAGAACACTCAACTCTTGAGTGTGTTGAAGAGGGTGCCAATGAATAGGTTTCCTTGTGATGGAGGGAGATTCAATTTTTGCATATTCAGTACAAACCCCCTTTCCTGGAGAAAGTCTTAGCCAGTCATCTAAGTAAGGAAAAACAAAAATACTATCTAAATGAAGAAGAGCTATGGCTGGAGCCAGTGCCTCTGTAAACACCCTAGGAGCCAAAGAGAGACAAGTGCTTGGAACCAGAAGTGTCGGCATTGTACAGAAAACCTTAGCAATGCCTGACATTTGTGGTAAATGGGGATGTGATAATGGACATCGTGGAGGTCTAGCGTTGCCAAGAAATTCCCTTCTGATATCAATGGTATTGCAGTTTGAAGGATGGTCATTTTGTATGGAATGCATTAGAGAAATTGCTTTGCTAATTTCAGACCCAGCAGCAGAATGGGATAAGTTACCAAATGTTAATTGGAAACTTTGAGAAATGTTCTTTCTTTACTGGATTTCTCAAAAATAGGAGTTTCCTGATAAAATTGAGTTGGACTTTTATCTAGTTCTATGGAAAATCAACTCTTACAAGGTATAGAACACATATGACCTTCACTAGTCAACCCCACGTGCAGTGGAAGATTGAGATTCTTTTGCCTATCTTTTCCCCTCCATAGTCATGCTGTCAGTTGCTAGGACTGGAACAACTGGAGTCGGAGTTAGTCTTCAAGCACAGTCCCTGACCACAGGCCATAAAAGGGATAAAATGCTTGGCAAAATCAGCCTGGGACTGGGTGGATACACACTTTGAGGGCAGCCGCCACCCTGCCACAGATAGTAGCACATCATCCCAGCCTGGCAGGCAGAGAGGCCGGAGAAACAGAACTAGAAATATGTGCAAGGACTCTCTTAGAATGCCCTCACCTCATGCACTTTGCCAAATTCAGCAATCGGCAATAGATGTAGTATTGGCCCTCCAGCAACAATCCTTGCGGAGCCTGCAAACTGATTCCAGTGATACCACTAGTGAGGACGATTTAGCACAAGGTGTGGATCTTTCGTCAGGCCCAATAATAGCGATCAGTGGACGATATACTATAAAGGTGACCCTTCTCCTCCTCATGGCTACTGAACATGGCCCATGACCGCCCCGGGGGCCCCCTGATGTCCCACCTCTATTACCTGGATTTCCCACCTAAAGACTCTTTTTCCGTGAACTCTACAGCCTTAGCTGTCGTCTGCCATCACCCCTATTTCATGCACTGGCTCATAGAGCAAATGTTTGGGTGTTCAGCCTTTGGCAGCAGGCTCCTGTTTTTTTATTTTTGTTTTATTTTGTTTGATACCTGTTGTTTTTATTCCCATTGCACGAGCGACACATGATCACCTTTCTTGCAGGTCAGAACGGATAAATGATTTTGGTACCCGAATACCACATACCACTTACCCTTACCTACCCACAAATACCTCAAATTCACCTATGGCCACTACTATTTCTCACTCTAAATGTACAGGGATACATTCAGCACATCGCCGTTACTCAGTATATGCTAAGATTAAAAGAAAGCGAGCACATATCAGTTTTCTATAGGAAACACATCTCACTAGCGATGATCTCCGGCTTCTGAGTAGGCGATGGAGAGGTATGGTTTATGGTATGACATAGTCTGCACACGCTTGGGGTGCTCTGCTTTGGATACACTCCCGTTCAATTCCCAAAACATAGTCATTGATCAGGAGGGCAGATGCGTTTTTGTAGAGGGTCGGTTAGATGGCAAGCCAGTCTTTCTAAGTTGTATCTATACACTAAAGTCAGAGCAAATGACATTCTGGATAGCACTATCCAGAGTCCTAGTACAATGGGTAGGTATCCCATGGATACTGGGTGGTAATTATAACAACATACTGGATGTCTCGTTTGACTGATCCCACAAAATGACAGCACAAAAAGCAGCCGTGCATTTGAATGGGATTCATTTAAAGAGGTCACTAGAGACTTCTACATTCAAAACATAGCTGGGGTTGCAAGGAACTGACCAGGGCACTTTGAGACGCAGATGAGGCTGTGACTGCATTGGAAAACTGACCCCTTCTTGATGACACAACTCCCTGCACCCTCATAGAGGCCAAGAAACAATAAGCTGCATTAGTAGAAAGCCTCCACTGTTATAATGACACAGAATACACAGCCCATGCTCACACTGTAGGTGACAAAGCAGGTCGGCTAATGGCATGGTTGGCTTGACAGGAAACACATACTTCCTCAATTACAGAAATCACCACTGCCACAGGCTGTATTTTGAGAACCCAAACTGCTATACTACAAGCATTCAGCACATACAATGCCGAACTATACAAGGCACCTCGTAACGCACACCCTGGCATGATTAGATGTTTCTTAACACCCCTCCCACTGCCCAGCATCAACACTGAGCTAGGAGTGGAGCTAGATGAACTCATTACTGTACCTGAGGTGAAGAAAGTAATACATGACCTATCCCGCAATCAGACCCCAGGATTTGATGGGTTTCCAACTTAATGCTATGATCGGTTCTCGCAAGCCTGGCTCCATGTTTGGTTGAGGTATATAATGAAGCCCTTGCCTACGGCGTACTCAAAGCCTCCCTCTAGGAATCTCTTCTAGTATCCCTACTGAAGCCTGATAGGGAGTCCACTTGTCATCCCCTCCTATCGCCCAGTGGCCATATTGAGCACTGATTATAAAATACTTGCTAAAGTCCTAGAAAATTGGTAATTGAATATACTTTTGTTTAAGTTTACTTTTTTTTGCTATTTAATAATAAGATCACAACTAAGCCTGGGCGGGTAACACTGCTCCACCAGCGAAGTTTGCAGAGATTTGCCTACTCCGAGCTCCATTGCAAATGCGGAGGTAGGCAAAACTCCAACTCCATGGTGGAGTGGAGTTAGCCAGCCCCTTCACCCTCCCAAATTATTTAACATTTTAAAAAGAAGGCACTTACCTGCGTGGCTGTCTCCAAATCTGGAAGTGACATGGACAATGTGTTGTGGTATAAGTGGATGATGTACCTAATCCAGTCATCCACAGAGACATAGCTGTTAGGTTCGGTGGAGTCACCTTAATCCAGATTTTCAGAAAGGACCAGCACTCTGGTTGTTTTTATTACCCATTTTAAATATCTTTACATAATTCATCATCATACTGTCTCTAAACATAACTTTCTTATAATGTTGTTCTTAGTTCACTCACCTTTACTGCCTGTTCCCTGTAACAAAAAGATAAGAAAATGAAACAAGGACAAAGAGAAGTCTTCAAGATATTCAGCAAAAATGACAACACATGCCAGGCCTGAACAAGTTCTGACATACTTGAATAACACAAATAAAACAAAATTATAATGGGAAACACTGTAAGAGAATAAGAATATTAATAAATACTAATATATGCAGTAGTGCAATCACAACCATCCAGTCATGAGGACTGGATTGTACCAGAAATTCTCAATTTACAAGTATTGTCATTGAAAGAACAACCAATGAGTAGAGCAAGCGTAATGTGTCCACAGTGTTGAAGCACAAAAACAATAATAAACATTACTGGAAAATAGTAAACAAGAAGGCTTTTACTAAGTAACAGACTACTAGTGAGAAATTGTTGGTATGTATTGTGAGAGAATGTACACAGACACAAGATTGTCTGTTACGATGATCTGTCGATGACGTTTCAACCCCTAGAAGGGTGGGAGGGTCTCTTAAGGACTATGAATGCAGAGACATCCTATAAAAAGGAAAAAACAATGAGAGGGAAGTGGACTATTACAGGAATACTCATAATAATAAGTCCATTGGCACCTGAATGGTAATAGATGTGGCATGCAGGAGTGAGCATGCACACCGAAGGAAATCAAGTCATAATACCTGCAAGGCTATGAAGAGAATTACTTACACCATTACTTATACCAGCGTTTCCTGGTGTGAATAAAACCTCCATCTGCTGCAAGAAGACCACATAATAATAGTACCCCAGATTGGGAGCCACCCACCCTCCACGTTCTTGTGGTAGGGATAAGAGTTTTAAAGACTCAGTTTTCATATATTTCCAAATAATATTACTATAGATGGAATATAATTTCTTTAACAAAAAACATTAATCCCAATGGGGATGGATCAAAACAAATATAAAATCTTGGGGAGAATAATCATTTTTAGAATATTACTTATTCCTATTCTGGAGAGATGAATCCTATCCATGTGTCTTAGATCCATGCTAATCTTATTTAGCAAGGGGTTTAAATTGTTTGTCCATATAGAGCTGACCTTACTACTTATCCCAAACCCTAGATAGATTGCTACATCCTGCCTACAGGGATCCGAGTAGGGGCATTGGAATTACAAACAATCTGTGTTTTCCCTTTATTCAGCAGATAGCCAAATTTGCGGCCATACTCCATGGCCAATCTTTCTATTTCTGCTATCACAGCTTTCTGGTCTGAAGCCAAAATGGCAATGTCATCAGCGTATGTCTTTATTTTGGAGTCAAATCTGTTAATTTTCACTGGCTTTATTATCTGGTTCTGGAGGATTTGCTGAATAAATGGATCAATAAATAAGCAAATAAAATGGGGAAGCAAGGACACCCCTGTTTTGTCCCCCTAGCAACCTTTATATCACCTTATTCTTGACCCATTATTTGTAGCCTGGCATAAGGTTTAAATTACATTGTACGTATGGCCGTTATGAAGTTTAGAAACACACCCCCTTTGAGCCAAAATTTCCCACAAGTACTGCCATTACACTCTGTCAAAGGCCTTTTCTGCATCCAGGAGGATCATAGCCATCATTTCTCCAGTTACCTCTACTATATTAAATAAAGCTATGGCACGCCTGATATTATGGGTGGTGCCCCTACCAGGTATAAAGCCATGCTGCCATGGAGATACTAGATTTGCTGTGATCCTACCTAACCAAGTTTTAAAGATTTTCGAATGTAGCTTTGCATCTAAATTAATAAGGAATATAGGCTGATAAGACGGAGGGTTACCAGGAGGCATATCTTTCTTTAAGAAGATTACTATATCTGACCCCACTTTGCTCTACCCCTAAGAACAGATCTAGAAATAAAGGGGCAACCTCCACCTGTAATGCTTATATACCTGCCGCTTTCCCTGAGGCCATAGAGTGTAGAGCATTTTGAGTATAAAATTGGCTTCCATTCCATCTTCCATCTCCTGTCTTATCTCATCATCTACCCCTTGTGGGTCCCCCGTAGTTCTTTCAATCCCATTAACAATCTGTAGTGTTTTACTTTAACTTAGAATTCTTGAGCCATGATGTTCTGGTGTCAAGAATTCTAATTGGAATGTTTAGGTTTAAATTGAGTACTGGTTGTGAAGGTTTCAAGGGCTGAGGGAGCTGGCAGCTGCGCAGCATCTAAATGTCAATAAACTATAATTGACTCTACTACTTTGTGTACCGACGAAATTACTACAGAATTGATTGGCGACGATTTAGAAATTTGGATGCTGCAGAACCCACAAGGATCACCTACCGAGTTATGCCACGGATACAATTTGGAACATTTACCGAGAGTAAATGGAAGTCGATAAACACGACGAAGGCAGCAGCGAAGCTTACCTCAAGGTACTGTGTGTCCGTTGAAGTTCTGGTTGTGTTTGCCGGAAGATTGTCGGACCGCCGTGTTGATCCGTCACGAAGTTGATGAGAGTTGGCGTTCTAGTTGTTGCACTGCGTTGCACGCCATCTTAGAAGAGCACGCAAGTACTGCGTTGTGCGCCATTTTGGGAGAGCACGCAAGTACCGTGCCATCTTGGGAGAATAAGCGAGCATCATTGCCATGGAAACGCAGTGAAGGGTATTGCCGACAGGAACATCCAGTGACGTATTGCGGTTGAAATAAAGAGGATAATAATTAGTGTATTTCGAAGTGCTTGCAGCGGAGTAAAAACGATTTTCGACAAACGGCGATGTACACGTATTTGCCTTGATGTGAGAGGTGAAGGACGTTTTCACGTTTAGAAGACTGACGATGTGCACACTTTGGTTATTGAAGCTCAGCAGGTGTAAATAAGCTCTAACACTGCAGTTTTTTTTTCTCTTTTGCGTGTTGAAGAACGGTGACACACGCACCATACAAGTTCAAACATTGACGTTTTTTTTAGCTCTTTTGCGCGTGGAAGAACGGTGACACGCACACCATAACAAGTTCAAACATTGCAGTTTTTTTTATGTTTGTTTTATTTGCGTGTTGAAGAACGGTGGCATGCACACCTTAATAGTTTCAAACGGCACAGCTGGTTCAAGATGAGCAGAGTGTAGTCGGTCTACAGTGAGATAATAGTGAGACGCATAACTAATTGAAGAGAAATTGTAGAATGTGTTGTAAAAATCTGTAGGAAGAAGCGTGGTTATGTAAATACAGTTTTTGAAATATTAAAAAAAATAGAAAGGAATGGTAACACAGTATAGTAAAAAGGGTGGTACATATTAGAATACGTTTCAGGTACGAATATCAGTTGTTTTTTTTGTTGCATTTAGTGTCTGTATAGCGTAAGTGAGAATGCAATCTGTGTCTCCTCCTCCACCTTTTCTAGAAACACCTGGGGATCCACCTATTTTGTGGAAAAATGGTATGACGCATTTTTAACATGTATTGGTGCTATAGGTGGTTCACGATATAGGGCTGAAAGGAAGAAGTGTCTCTTATTAAATGTTTTGGGGTTTGAAGGGAGAGAGATTTTTAAACATTTGCCTCCTTTAATACGTGTGGCTGGTGAGGAAGGAGATATTGATGAGTTTCAAGAAACAGTCAGAAAACTGGAATTGCGTTTTGACATACAGCCCAGTCTGGTGGTTGAGAGACACACATTTTTAACAAGGGAACAGAAAATTGGTGAAAAGGTAGAAGATTTTATTTCTGCTTTACGTGTTCTCAGTGCTGAGTGTCAGTATGAAGGGTTCAGAGATCAATTGATAAGAGATCAATACATTTGTAAGTGTAATGACAAAAGTATACAACAAAAGTTATTGTCACTTGGAAATCCCACGTTAGAAGAAACGATTAGAATTGCGAAAAGCATAGAACTTTCGAAGTTGTCGGTTAAGGAGCTTGATGGAAAAGCCTCATTGTTAACCAACAATGAAGAAGATTGTGTTAATGCTGTAAGAGCAAAAGAAAACAAGAACACTAATTTTGCTCGTAGTGACAATAAGTTTTTTAAACAAACTAATATTTGTTTTAAGTGTGGGAATTTTCCACATTTTAAGTCTGGACGTGCTTGTCCTGCAAGAAGTGTAACTTGTAGGGCGTGTGGAAGATTGGGTCATTTTGCTAAGGTCTGCCAAAATGTGAGGAGGAGTTTTTCGACCTCACAGGATGGAAGGATGAGTAGTGGTGTTCCTTCTACTCCTTCAAATTCCTCTATTGCAAACATTTCTTTTTGTGAACCTAAATGTGATGAGTTAAGGAAAATTCAGGAAGATTTGAGAGACATGGTTGTTGTGGTAGGGGATGCGAGTCAAGTTTCTAGCGTACAGGATGAGTGTGTGGATCCTTATGTGGATGTGGAGATAGGTGGAAAGAATGTTTGTCTTTTGGTTGATTCCGGAGCGAGGATAACAATGGTAACTCAGAAAAAGTTTAAGGAAGTTTGGGGAGTGCGTTCACTATTTCCTCCGGACAGATCGCCTGTTTCTTATGAAGGGAGAAGCATTGAATTAGCGGGTTATTTTGAAGACTCTTTAGTTTTCAGAGGAAGGAAAATTTTGGGAAAATGTATGTGGCCATTAAAGGGTTGAATATTCTCGGATGGTTTCATCAGGGTTTATTTAAAATGGTGTTAAGACCAGGTACAAAAGATCTGGGGGTAGATTTATAAGCCCTGTGCGTCACTTTTACGCCGCCGTTGCGTCATTTTTGTGATGCAGCGGCGGCGCAAAGCCAGCGCCATGCTGCGGCAGATTTACAACGTGACGCATCTAGGGAGATGCGTCACGTTGTAAAGCTTGCGCCACATGTGGGCGTACCTTCACGGGGGCGGGGGGGGCGTTCCAGCACAGGAACGCCTCCGAAAAGTGGCTGAGTGAAATCTACAAGATTTCACTCAGTCACTTTTCCGGCCATGCTGCGTCAAATCCCTGCACCTGCTTGAAGCAGGCTTAAGGATTGACGCAGCATTGTACCGATAGGGCACCCCCGAGCCTTGCTGGAGCTGCGTCACGCTTGGCGACGCAACTCCAGCAATGCGCCGCCCTTCCGCCAACAGATGCGTCATGCATCTGTTTATCCTTGCGCCACGATGCGCTGCATTGTAAATGCGGCGCATCTATTGTGGCGCAAGGGTAAACTTGCGTGACGCATCTTCCCTGGCGCATCCATGCTGATTTGCAGGGATGCGCCAGGGAACATAAATCTGCCCCCAAGTTTCTAGTCTTCGTTTTGACAATTTTATTTATTCTTTATCTGAGCATTTTCCTGACGTCTTCGGTAATAAGCTTGGATGTGTCAAGGGGTTCACGCATACCATTAAGGTGAGAGATGGTGCTATTCCGGTTAAACATCGGCTCAGGAATGTACCGTTTAGTGTTAGAGATCAGCTAGAACAAGAGCTTTCTGGTCTTTGCAAGAAGGGGATTATAGAACCAGTAGAATCTTCTCTTTGGCTTTCTCCTTTAGTTGTAGCAAAGAAAAAAAATGGTGAGATTCGCGTTTGCATTGACTTACGCAGTTCAAATAAAAACATCTGGATAGATTATCATCCTCTTCCAAAAATCCCGGAAATGTTATCTTTGATCAATGGTTCGAAGTGGTACAGTAAGCTAGACCTAGCATCAGCTTATCATCAAGATGTTCTTGATCCTGTCTCAAGGCATTTGACTGCTTTTGTTTTGCCTATTGGAACTTTCCAATACTGCAGGATGCCGTTCGGTTTGGCTTCTGCCGCGGCAGTTTTTCAAAGAATTATGTCAAATTTGCTCAAAGGGATCAAAGGGGCGATTGTGTTTCAGGACAATGTTTTGGTACATGGTGCAACATGTGAGTCGCATGATGAGACTATGTACTGTGTCTTGGAGGCCCTGCGCGAAGGGGGTGTTGTGTTAAAAAAAGAAAAGTGTGTTTTCAGAGTGAAGAAGAATGAATACCTAGGACATGTTCTGTCGGAACAAGGAGTTGAACCAAGACCGGGGTTGGTTAAGGCAATAGTAGATTCTCCTCCTCCTGTAGATAAGGTGGGACTTAAGTCATTTATTGGGTTCTGTGAGTTTTACTCACGTTTTGTGCCTGGATTTCCGACAAAGTGTCAACCGCTCTAAAATATGCTTTAAAAAAATGTTCTTTTTAAATGGGATACTGAATGTGATGAAATATTTAAATGGGTCAAAGATGAACTTATCAGTCCAAGAGTTCTCAAATCTTTCAATCCAGATGTTCCTTGCATTGTCACTGTGGATGCGAGTGGGTTGGGTTTGGGGGCGGTTCTCACGCAGATGGTCAATGGAGTTGAGCATACCATTGGTTATGCGTCGAGAGTTTTGCGTGGGTCTGAACTTAATTTTTCGATTATTGAAAAAGAACTGCTAGCATGCTGGTGGGCGATTAGTAAGTTTAATCCATATATTTGGGGTAGACATTTTAAGCTAAGGACTGATCACAGTCCTCTTGTTTCAATTCTTTCTGGGGATAAAATCAAAGAGCATACACCCAGAATAGCACGTTTGTCTACTAAACTGTTGCAATATGATTTTGAGGTTAGTCACATTCCTGGTGGTAGGAACATTTGTTCAGATTATTTTTCTAGACACCCTGTTGAATCTAAGCAAGATATGGTGGATGAGGATGATGAGGAGTGTTTTGTAGCCTCTGTGGGTCTGGATGAAATGTGTGCTGTGAGTGAAGTTGAATGGAGGGATTTTTTTTCAAAGGATACATTATTGGGTGATGTCATTAGGTGTGTAAAGGAAGGGTGGCCTAGAGAAAAAAATTTACAATTTTCTCTTCAAACTTTCGTCAAAGTTGCCCCTGAACTCTCAATTGAGGATGGTTTACTTGTACACGGTGACAGGTTAGTTCCTCCTGATATGTTGAGAGTGAGGTTGATGCAAGGAGCACACGAAGGTCATTTGGGTAGGACTCTCACGAAGAGGAGACTTCGTGAAAATTTTTGGTGGCCACAAATGGACAATGATGTTGATTTGTTTGTAGGGGGTTGTGTGATTTGTTCTGGTTCGGATAAGAGTTTAAAAGTCCATACTCCTCCTTTGCAGCCTATTGTTCTACCAAACAAGCCTTGGGAGAAGATAGGAATAGACTTGGTTGGACCATTTAATGTGCTTCCTAGTAATTCTAGATTTGCCATTCTTGCAAAAGATTATTACTCTAAATGGCCAGAAGTACGTTTTATTGATGAACCTAATTCCAAAAATATCATTGATTTTTTGAAGGATATTTTTCTATGTGAAGGGTTCCCATCCACAATTGTTAGTGATAATGGTGTACAATTCACCAGTCATGAGTTTGAATCCTTCTTACATCAGGGTGGTATTGTGCAAGCTAGGAGTGCACTTTATCATCCTCAAACCAATGGGTTGATGAAGCGTATGAATAGGGTGCTCAACAATTGTATTCAATGGGCATTGGCTGGGAGATGCAATGTACAGAATGCTGTGAGGTCGATGTTAAGGTTTTATCGCAACAACTCCACATTCTTCTACAAAAGTTTCTCCTTATGAGCTTCTTACAGGAAGGAAACCTTGTTCTAAAGTCTGTCCTGGTTGGATGTCTAAGTGGGTTAAGTTGGATTCTATGTGTGATGTGGATGATGTTGTCAGATAAAATGTTTTCAAAGCCCAATTGCGTCAGAAAACATATTTCAATTCAAGAAAAAGATCTTTTTCTCAACCTTTGGTTGTTGGAGATATTGTGCGTATAAAGATTCCTAATCACTCTAAAAAGGGAATTCTAAATTTTCCGAACCTTTCACCATTGACTAGGTGTTCAGGAATGCAGTGAGGGTGAATTAAAAAAAACTGGTGGAATGTTTCAAGAGTGGTGAAAGTCAATCTGAGTGTTGGGAAAGACTCTTGTGACAAAGATAGAGTTATTTTTCCCTTGTCGGATATGCAAGGGTTGCGCAGGAGTTCTAGACAACGTTTTGTTCCTGTAAGGTATCGTTGATGTTTTTTTGTCTTCTGTCACTATGATTTGCACAGGATTTCTGGACAACGTTTTGTTCTTTCTAAGTACCATTAATGTTTCTTGCTTTTATGTATTCTTTTCTCTATTCAGTTTTTTTGTTTTTCTTTTCTTTGTTTTTTTGTAGGGGAGAGGATAATGTAGTGAATTCTTGAGCCATGATGTTCTGGTCTCAAGAATTCTAATTGGAATGTTTAGGTTTAAATCGAGTATTGGTTGTGAAGGTTTTAAGGGCTGAGGGAGCTGGCTGCTGCGCAGCATCTAAATGTCAATAAACTATAATTGACTCTACTACTTCGTGTACCGACGAAATTACTACACAATCCCAGTAATAAAGTAGCAGCTAAGATTGTCTTGAAGATATAAATCCTGAGAATACCTTTCAAATATACTGATCACACCCTTTAGACTTGTAATATAAAGTCCATCTGTCCTTTTGATGCTAGAGATGTTTTTCCGAACAAGCTTGTGCCTTGTAAAAAGTGCTACCAGCTTACTCACAGATTCTCAATACTCATAACTTTAGTTTTTATTTACCTGAAAACCCTTTGTCAATCCTCTTGCTATAATAGCTAACTATTTGAGCTTTTGTTACCACTATTTTTGCCGCAGTGCCAATTCCAGCCCTTTTGATTGATGAATTATTGCTAAAGTGTGATCTTTTTCTAGGGTAGCTAGCCTTCTGATCAGGCCATTAATTTAATCCTTTTGCTGTTTCCTAGTCTTTCCCACAAAGCTAATGATTTCCCCCATCAAGCCAGCTTTAAAGCTGTCCCAAACCATTCCATGTGAGGTGCTATACCGGTTTATATCAAAATAGTGTACCGCCCAATACCGCCCAATGCCTAATATGTTGGACAAATACATCGTTGGTAGCTCTCCAGGGCCTCTGCTCTGGTCTCTAGGTTAGACAGCCGCTCTCCAATGGCACTGCGGGTTTTTGCCACTTTTCTTACTAATCCCTGAAGCTTTCGCATAGCTGTATGTGAGCGGTGTCTATCTTGTTGGGTTTCCACACGATGGGAGAGTATAAATTGTAGAATGGTATCCAAAGTTGGGGATATGAAGGTAGATGAATCTTGGGGGCATTAATGAGGTGCCAAGGAGTTGCGCCGTGGGTGAATGATCTCACTTAAGATTTTTCTTGTGTGGGTTGGATAGCCCTGGATTCCTAGTTGCTTTACGGGCTGTAGACACCGAGTCAGTTTTACCCATATCCAATATACTTCCATTCTCACTAGATTAAATTAGTGAGTGCGACCAAGATCCATCTGCCGAACATACCTCATCTGACAAGGAAAAAAAACAGTATTTGATCTCAATGCTTTGCTCATTAAAGGTTGAACTAGTGGGGTGTTCCATCGACTGCAACACTCTCTGCAATGTCTGCTGCACATTAGCCTCGGTGTGAGAGACATCCTCCCCCACCATCCCTGTGAGCTGATCCCCTGCCAAGCTAGGTAAGTCTGTGCCTGCACCTGTCGCCTCTATCTCTAAACTCTGCATTTGGGGATGATGGTGGCTTCCTCCATTATCCACTTTGGAATAGTTAGGTAATGAAACAGTTACCTTTTCACTCTCAGCCAGCACGTCACGGGCTGGAGTTTCTTCCACCTCAGTGATGCCTCTTTTGAATCGTAAATTCCGCTCCTCCTGTGCCACCTCTTGTATCACCGCCTGCTCCTGGGATTCCTCATAATGGGGGGGGTGGAGGGAGTGTCACCCACCTGTAGTAGCGTGCAACAGCTCAAGCACAGATGAGCCGAACAGGCGCTGCTGGAGCGCAGCCCAGTCCTTGCCCTTCCTCTCCCCCGTCGCCTCTAGACTGATCCCAGAGTGAGCAGCGACAAGCCTCCAACCATTCCTCCGTGTCTGCCCAGACATCTTCACTCAAGATTTGGCATCCTAATGGGGCTCTACCGGTGTCACACACTTCGGGGGGGGGGGAGCAGCCACCGCTTCTGCAACATGAGCCTTTCCTCTTGGGCTGCTCCCACCAGTAATCTTCGGGCCCATTTCTTGATGCAGGAGAAGCAACAGGCACTCTCAGCAGCTTCCACGGTCTTCACAACGGGACACTTCATGAAGCAGCTGCCCCAGTACATGAAGCAACTCTGCCTGACACAAGGCAATCCTGCAGTGACTGGGGCAAAGAGACACGTGCGGATCTACAGAAATCGGAGGTATGGCAGTCTCTGTTACCAACTCTGGGACATAGAATATCAGGGATATAAATTAAATTCACTTATTTCTTCATTAGGTCAGAGAGCTGCATCACAGCTGACTCAAGAGGCCGCCATGTTGCCTATCCCCATGATCACCCCCAGGGCCAGTAAATGAAATGCTACCAGTGAGCCTGCAGCACTTGCTGGGCCACCCACCTAAGTAGCCCCTATGTCATAGGCCTGCCATTGCAGCCTCTGTGCCGTTTTAATCTGCCAATTCGACCTGGCATAAAAAATTCCTTGGCAAGCCTGACACTCCATTATTAATACATATAAGTTACCCCTAAGGTAGACCTTAAACAACCTATAGAGAATAGTGCAGTGTATTTTTTTTAAAAAGGGGACATATCCTTTTTAAGTTTTACATGGGCAGCTAGCAAAATCTCACAAATTCATTTTTCACTACTGTGAGTCCTGCTTCTCCCATAATTCAACATTGGGCTACCATATTACATTCATAAAGTTATAACGTTTACTTGAAGAAGGTAGAAATATCATGAGTGGAGTCTGATTAGTTGTAATTTATAATCCTCTTTAATGATAAAGTCAGATTTTACGTCAAATTTCTGGAAGTGTCAAAAGCCATTGGTTGCTTACAGCCTGTTGCTGGGGTCACATGACTATGTGCAGTTGGTAATTGACTTTTGTGTATTACTCCCAGATAGTCAGACAGTAGGGGGTCTGGATATTGGCAAGATGGGCTACCCTAGGAGGATAAGGGGCAGTGCTGTGTGCAGCCCCAGTTGCACTTAAAAGACTGCCTCAGCTCACACATAGAGAAGTTCCTACTAGCCTATTGTGACTGCAGACAGCCTGGGACCAGGGCAGGGAGGCAGGCAATTCTAGATACTTCTGTGGGGGAAAGCTCCAGATGTTTCTTCCACATCAAATCTGGCACTAGGTATACAATTTAGACCCTCAGAACTACTCTTCAATTCACCCCGGGACTGGCAGAATGACTCTCAGAGGACTGAGAGCTTAAGGTGGTCTGAGAGCCAAGAGGAAACCAGGACCTACCTGCTCCCCGATCTACCCAAGGTGCGTGGCTGGTTAACCTGACTTTGTGGTAGATACCAATATGTTCTTTTATGCAGCAGCAAATCCAGTTCAATGGCTCCTCGCAGAAGGGGTATCTGGCCTCATGGAGCCCTCTTTCTATCAGGGAATTGTAATCAATCAGGGAATTTTAAGCGCACTACTCACCTGTGAGGGTCTCAAGGCACTGAGGGAGGGGATCTGCAGATCTGTTTAGCTGAGAGCCAGGTCTTGAGGGTCTTCCTGAAGGTGTTCAGGGAGGGGGAGCGTCTGATGTCTGCCGGTAGCTCATTCCAGGTCTTGGCTTCAATGTGAGAGAAGGATCTTCTGCCTGCTCTGGCTCTGTGGATGCGCGGGGTTTCGGCCAGTGCGAGGTTGGAAGATCGGAGGTTTCTTTTGGGTACGTGGAAGTTGATTCTGTCGTTGAGGTATTTGGGTCTGTTGTTGTGTGAGTGCATTTCCAAAGTCCAGTCTGCTGGTGATGAGTGCATTGGTGACTGTTTCCTTGACTCAGGGGGGATCCACTTCAAGGTCTTGCGGAGGATGCAGAGGCTGTTGAAGCAGCTGGAGGTGATGGCATTGACCTGTCAGTTCATGGTGAGTGATGAGTCGAGTACGATGCCGAGGTTCTTGGCATGGTATGAGGGGGTAGGTGGTCTTCAGAGTGTGGTCAGCCACCAGGTGCTCTCCCGTGCAGAAGGGGTGGTACAGAGGATGAGAACATCTGTCTTCTCGGCGTTGAGCTTCAGGCAGTGGTTGGTCATCCAGACGGCGATGTCTTGCATTCCTGTCTGGAAGTTGAGTTTGCCAGTGGTGGGGTCTTTGGTGAGGGAGAGGATGAGGTGAGTGTCGTCGGCATAGGATACGATGTTGAGGTTGTGTTGTCGGACGATGGCTGCGAGGGGGGCCATGTAGATGTTGAAGAGGGTGGGGCTCAGGGATGAACCCTGTGGGACTCTTTGGTTGTAGCCTGCAGCCTCATCCCACTGGATATTTTTGAATTCCATGAAAGAGACCAAGTCTGAATGTTGAAATCTCCACTGCAACTTAGTACTGCAGCTTCCCAATGATGACGCCTCCTCCTCGGACACGGTCACCTGCCTTGCCCCACTAAACTTTACCTTCCTAGGCATTTTTCTTCAAAATTTCGGAGGTAAGCGGAGTCCAGTCCAATTCACTTTCTGGATCTAAACTGTGCTCTATTAAAATTAACCAAAGCTTTTGACTTTGCCCCGACTGTAAATCTGCAGTTGGTGGTTTGATATTTTGTATTTCATGCCCATAGAAGGTCCCTCACTAGCCAGATACTTTTGGCACCTTAGCCCATTGAAGAGTTCTACATTCTAACTTAGTCACTTATTTGTAGCTTGGATACTTCTAGTGGGGCAAGACTGCAGACTGTAGCTGGAAGTAGGGCAAGACTGCAGACTGTAGCTGAACGGGACTAAAGGAGGCCAGATACCTTCTCTGTGAGGTACCGCTGCATCAGATTTGCTATTGCTGATAAGCTCTGAGTGAGGGAAACCTGAATATTCCGCCCAGCGGCAACACACTCTTCTTGCATCAACTTGGCAGGTCGACCCAATTCTTCCAAAGGTCTTTGTAATCAAAAAGTTTCTAACTCCAAGATTTCAGGAAAGGTAATGAGGAGCACCAGCCATGAGTCCAGGGCCTTGGGGACAGCACTTGGGGCTCAAGTCTCATTCCAGCAGAGGCCATCAGTAGGGTTCAAGGCAGGGCCAATTGGAACAGGTAAACTGGGCAGTTGCAGGAAAGACCCCTTGTTGCTAGCTTGACAGGAGGTCAGCCTCATGACCCTTGGACTCCACTTCATGCCATTGGGTACAAGAGGGAGAACAGGTCCAGTCTCCTACGCTCTCTCATATTTCAGATAGCAGTATCAGTCCTCTTCTGATATTCTAAAGTCAAGAAGTGTTCTGAGGAGGTTCATGTGGGAGCCAAATTTTGGGTGGGGGTGAGTTCTGAAGCCTCCCTACCCAATGGGGGAAGAGTTCCCAGGGGTAGACCTACCCACTTTCACACCATTTCCTGTGTCCCCTACTACAAACAATTCAGCAGTGCCATTCTTTACCTAAAACCAAGATGTCAGAAACTTTCTTTTCCTGTGCAGATCTATTGTTCCCACCACAAAGGTGTGATATGCCCTATGGTCACTTTGAATCAGTTCTGGGAGCAGCATCTTTCCCACTGGGTATGGTGCCTGCCAGACTGGGGCAAAAAGGAAGTTCAGGTACAGATGTCATTTGCTTGTGACAGTGCAGAATCTTTGAAGTTTCTGAGCACACCCCACTGCCCAACCTGTTAAGAGAAACCAACACTTCCTCCACACCAAAGGCTTTTGCTCTAGGAGCAGTTTTCTCACCTCACCAAAGGCGACAGTCGGAGAAGATGCAAATATGTTTCCAGAGGCTTTAAACAGGTTACAGGTGCTTTGTAAAAGTACCAATTCCTTCATGGTTATTAAAAATGAGATGTTATCATTACGTTGGTGTTAGACCTGACATCCTCGGTGTGATATTTCCCCAACCTTTTGTCGTCAGCCCTCCTGTTTTGCTGGATTTGTTTCTATTGGTTTCATTACTCTGTGCACTTTACAACTGCTAACAACTGCTTGTGCTTTCTCCCTAAGCAGGTAACAAAGAAAACAGCAAAGTCCTTTTCTCCTTTCCTTGGCAGCAAGTAGCCACTACAGGCCAATCCCAGACAGCAAACAGAACAGGGGCAGTATTCCTCCTCATCTTCTCCAGCACTTCTCCTTGGCAAAGGTTCCTCTTGATTCCCAGAAGTGATCTAAAGTTCTGGGGTCGGGCCCCAATATTTATATCACAAAATGCTTTGTTCTCTGGTGGCAGAGAAGCCCTGTGCTCAGTCAAATCCGATTCTGTCCTCTCTGGTGCAGCTTGCTGGCAGGAGGTGGAGACAGAATTGTCCTTGGCGGACTCGGCCCATTCAGGTGAAAGGTGGGCTAAGGTGCCAAAAGTATCTGGCTAGAGAGGGGCCTTCTATGGGCATGAAATACAAAATATCAAACCACCAACTGCAGACTTACAGTCGGGGCAAAGTCAAAAGCTATGTTTATTTTCAATGGAGCACAGTTTAGATCCAGAAAGTGGATTGGACTGGACTCCACCTGCCTTCGAAATTTTGAAGAAAAATACCTAGGAAGGAAAATTTTAGCGGGGCAAGGCAGGTGACCATGTCCGAGGAGAAGGCGTCATCATCGTGAAGCTGCTTTACGAAGTTGCAGTGAAGATTTCAACATTCAGACTTGGTCTCTTTTATGGAAATCAAAAATATCCACTGGGATGAGGCTGCAGTCTACAACCAAAGAGTCCCACAGGGTTCATCCCTGAGCCCCACCCTCTTCAACATCTACATGGCCCCCCTCGCAGTTATCGTCCGACAACACTGCCTCAACATCGTATCCTATGCCGACAACACTCAGCTCATCCTTTCCGTCACCATAGACCTCACCACTGCCAAATTCAATTTCCAGATAGGAATGCAAGACATTGCAGTCTGGATGACCAACAGCTGCCTGAAGCTCAACACCGAGAAGACAGAATTTCTCATCCTTGGTACCACCCCTTATGCATGGGACAGCACCTGGTGGCCAACCACCCTCGGAAGCCCACCTACCCCCTCAGACCATGCCAAGAACCTCGGCATCGTACACGACTCCCACTCACCATGAACCGACAGGTCAATGCCATCACCTCCAGCTGCTTCAACAGCCTCCGCAAGACCTTGAAGTGAATCCCCCCTGAGTCAAGGAAAACAGTCACCAATGCGCTCATCACCAGCAGACTGGACTTTGGAAATGCACTCTATGCTGGCATCAACAAGTCCCTACTCCGCAAACTCCAGACAATACAGAACACAGCTGCCAGACTCGTCCTCGGCATCCCCCAACACAAACACATCAGCCAACACCTACGAAGTCTCCACAGGCTCCCCGTGGAGAAAAGAGTCACTTTCAAAATCCTCATTCACACCTACAAATGCCTACACAACAACGGACCCAAAAACCTCAATGACAGAATCAACATCCACGTACCCAAAAGAAACCTCCGATCTTCCAACCTCGCACTGGCCAAAACCCCGCGCATCCACAGAGCCAGAGCAGGCGGAAGATCCTTCTCTTACATTGCAGCCAAGACCTGGATCGAGCTACCGGCAGACATCAGACGCTCCCCCTCCCTGAACACCTTTAGGAAGACCCTCAAGACCTGGCTCTTGGCTAAACAGATCTGCGCCCTTAGCACCTTGACACACTCATGGGTAAGTAGCGTGCTTACAATTCCCTGATTGATTACAATTCCATGATTGAAAGAGGGCTCCATGAGGCCAGATACCCCTTCTGCGAGGAGCCATTGAACAGCATTTGCTGCTGCATAAAAGAACATAGTGCGACCTACCACAAAGTCAGGCTAACCAGTCATGCACCTTGGGTAGATCAGGGAGCAGGTAGGTCCTGGTTTCCTCTTGGCTCTCAGACCACCTTAAGCTCTCAGTCCCCTGAGAGTCATTCTGCAAGTCCAGGGGTGAATTGAAGAGTAGTTCTGAGGGTCTAAATGGTATTCCTGGTGCCAGATTTGATGTGGGAAAAAACATCTGGAGCTTTCCCCCACAGAAGTATCTAGAATTTCCTGCCGCCCTGCCCTGGTCCCAGGCTGTCTGTAGTGACAATATGCTAGTAGGAACTTCTTTGTGTGTGAGCTGAGGCAGTCTTTGAACTGCAACTGGGGCTGCACACAGCACTGCCCATTATCCTTCTAGGTTAGCTCATCCTGCCAATATCCAGACCCCCTACGGTCTGACTATCTGGGAGTAATACACAAAGGTCAATTACCAACTGCACATAGTCATTCTGCCTAGTCCTAAATTTGATGAGATGATCCAGTATTCCTTCAAGCAGAAGGGCAGTTCTCTGGTAGCAACAGGGAAGTCCTCTGGTGGTTGGGCAGTACTTGTGAAATCTTCAAAACGTCCAGGAGCATAATGCAGAGTTGTTCTGCTGGGCCAATAATGATACCTGGCGCCAGCCTTTGTGTATGGCAGAACACCCAGTCCTACCCCCACATCTGTTTCTGGAAAGGTCTTCCCTTCCCCTGTAAAGGTTCCAAGTACAAAGGACTTGCCTACAGTACAGACAAAGGAACCTGGCACTAGCTTTTTTTCACCCCAGAATTTCTGTAACCTTTATCTGCAAGGGCTTGAAACTGAGCTTGCCTCCTGTTCTGAAGTTTTAGGGGCACAAAGACTTCACCACCAGCTTCCCTGAATGGACTTACTGGGAATTCTAACCTGCAAAGAGGTGCCTGCTGTTGTTTTGGACCTCTAGAGACTGTTTTCTGCTGGGAGCTGGGAGCTGGAAACGTAACACGACTTCGAAGAAGTGAGATGCATCGACACCTGTTTCTGACGCATCGCCGAAGAAATCGTCGAAGCGTCTGCCGCGGCTCGAGATATTTCCACACACCGCATTAAGTGCACTGATCTCCGAAGTTTGAGATCACTGCACTGATTTTGACGCAAGGCCTGCTGTGGAGCTGCAAGAGTTCACACAACACTCTGGATCGTTGCATTGCATCGAGGCACCAAGTTTGTCTCATTGTTGGGGGACGCAGTAAGAAACTGATGCATCACCTCCCCACGCTGTAAGAAACCGACACATCACCTCCTCTCCGGTAAGGAACCGATGCATCACCTCCCCTGCGCTGCAGTAAGAAACCGACCCATCACCTCTCATGGAGCAAGGAACTGATGCTTAACCTTCCCTGAGTGTAAGGAACGGACGCATCACCTTCCCTGCGGCCCGTTTTGTTTGTTTGCGTGGCGCATCCCAGGCACTTTGTAAGAATAATGTTGCATCTGAAATTTGCTTTGAACTGAACTATTTCTAACATCTGCTGGGAGCTGGAAACGTAACACAACTTCAAAGAAGTGAGATGCATCAACACCTGTTTCTGACGCATCTCCGAAGAAATCATCGAAGCGTCTGCTATGGCTCGAGAAATTGCCGCACACTGCATTAAGTGCACCAATCTCCGAAGTCCGGGATCACTGCACTGATTTCAACCCAAGGCCTGCTGTGCGGCTGCAAGAGTTCACACACCGCTCCGGATCGTTGCATCGCATCGAGGCACCAAGTTTGTTACATCGTTGGGGGACGCAGTAAGAAACCGACGCATCACCTCCCCACGCAGTAAGATACCGACACATCACCTCCTCTCCGGTAAAGAACTGATGCAACACCTCCCCTGCGCAGCAGTAAGGAACCGATACATCACCTCTAATGGAGCAAGGAACTGACTCTTCACCTTCCCTGAGTGTAAGGAACGGACGCATCACCTTCCCTGCGGCCCGTTTTGTTTGTTTGCGTGGCGCATTCCAGGTACTTTGTGAGAATAATGTTGAATCTGAAACTTTCTTTGAACTGAACTATTTCTAACATCTAAAAGTCATATTTTTATTACTGTAATTTGGATTTTTGTCATATGGTCTTGTTGTGGTTTAGCTAAAGATTACTTATTTTTCTAAACTGGTGTGGTGTCCATTTGTAGTATTTTCACTGTATTACTGTATGTGTTCACAAATGCTTTACACACTGCCTCTGAGATAAGCCTGTCTGCTCGTCCCAAGCTACCAAGGGTGTGAGCAGGGTTATTTTAGAATCCCTTACCCTGAGTAGAAACAAGGGTCCCTATTTGGACAAAGGTACCTACCTCTGCCAACTAGAGACCCCGATTTCTAACAGTCGGTCAGTGTGGATGTAGGTCTGAGTTCTACAGGCCACTAGCTGGCTCTGGCTGCCTTGCTTGCGTTCTGTACTAAACACAAAATTAGGGCTCTAGTTGCGTGTAGAGTTACACTGTAAGGGAACGATGATGGGCCTAACATGGTCGCAGCATTTCACAGACATTTTTTCCAATTATTTCCAATTGGTCAATGAAAAGCTTGAACACCAGTAATGCCTTTGTTTATTAACCTCACAGTTGACAGCAGGTATCACCTCTCACCAATCTCCTTGCAATATGAATCATGTACCAGTCTTTCTGATATGCAACCCTATTCTTCCTTGTACGATGGCTGTGACTAACTTAAGCTGCCATCGCCACATGTAGCACCGGGTGGTGGTGTTGTTGTCTGTGGCAGAACCCAAAGCCTCTTGGGTAGTTTAATTCCTGTGTGTTCTATGAGATGCGAGAGGAAGGAGCTTTCTAGTGGGAGATAGGGATAAGCGAGTTCTTGCAGTAAGGGGCAGAACAGGAGGTAAGAGAGGGAGAAAGGGTGTTACTGGACCATTTCATGGGTTGTATGTGGTAATGGAGGTGCTTCGCCATGATGCATGGGAGTCAGTAGATTATATAAAGAAATTATCCTCATCTGTGCCATTTCAATAAGAGAGCTTTGTGTGACTGCAAATGTCTCTGCTCATCCTAACAATAAATGGGAAACTCTAGCAAACAATTTACTCCTACCCAATCTTGAAATGTTTGTCATGAATTTCTGTTGTCAGAATATCTAAATTTTGCCTCCCATACATCTTTGATTTCGACGGTCTGTCAATATTATGCAGTCAGATATATGAAGGCGATTTTTCTGAGATTGTATCCAAAGTAATTCTGAGTACAGATTAAATTATATCGCACATTTGCGAGTCTCCGCTGGGTGTGACAAATGCAACAATTAGGATGGAAAGATGAGATGTAGATGAGCTGTTCAAGCCTCACGTATGTATTTAAAATTGTGCTAACTAATTAAATCTTAACACATCAGCCTGATGCAGTATGATATCCTCTAGTATCTGTTGGTCTGCGCTACAGAATATTGGCAACATTTATACTTTACAGCATATCAAGCAACAGTGTGTGCATGACCCTTTCTGTTCACATCCACATCACTGTATTTGACTTATGTCTTTTTTTACAATTGGGGGTGGGCGGAATCTTGCAGACTTTTTATGTTACTGTGCAGAATTCTGCAGAGTAAAACTCTGCGAGTTCTACCCACCACTAGTGCTAATTCTGGATTGGAAGCATGTAGAGATTTTATGTTTAGACTCAAATTAATTGTAATTGTAAAATTCTCTTCAATTGTAAAATCCAATTTTAAGTCTCAATTCTAAAAATGCATCTTTTAGTAAGTTGGTATTTTCCTGACCTAACCATTTGTGACTCTGTCAGGATTCTGGGTAACATGAGTGTGAATGGCTCTGATGTTGGGTTTTGTGTATTTCTCGCAGACAGTGACACAAAAGGGGGCTAGATATGGGCAGGATGACTCGGGAGGAGTTGTTCCCTGCCCCACCTACAAGTACAAAGGACTTGCCTACAGTACATACAAAGGAACCTAGCACTAGCCTATTTTCACCCCAGAATTTCTGGAACCTTTACAGGGGAAGGGAAGACCTTTCCAGAACCAGATGTGGGGGTAGGACTGGGTGTTCAGCCATACACAAAGGCTGGCGCCAGGTATAATTATTGGCCCCGCAGAACAACTTTGCATTACGCTCCTGGACCTATTGAAGATTTCACAAGTACTGCCCAGCCACCAGAGGACTTCCCTGTTGCTACCAGAGAAATGCCCTTCTGCTTGGAGGAGTACTGGATCATCTAATCGAATTTAGGACTAGGACTAGGCAGGATGTTTAATTCTGCCGGCGGAATCAGAGAAATTTACTAATTCCACGTTGCTTTTGTAACGTGGAATTATTATAAATTCTGCTGGTCCACTGTTGGAGTTAATCTGCAGTAATTAAGTTTCTAAATAGGTCTGGAAGTGGTAACAGTTCCTCTATGTTTATAAATCACTGCCGATTAAAGTTTAATCGGCAGTGTTTTTTAAACTTAGAGGGACTGCTCCCTCTCCCAGTCTTTTTTAAAGATCACCATAAAACCCAGCAGTTCAGACACTCCCGGGGCCCCAACAGACTCTGCAGTGATTACTGTAGAGTATGTAATTGTGCCGGGGGGTATGCACTGCAAAGTAATATGCAGTGTTTTCTAAAGTTTAGAAGCCACTGTACACCACTCGGTGGTAGCACCCTTGCATACTATGCAGCAGTTACTGTAGAGTATGTAAGGGTGCTGAAGGGGTATGCACTACAAAGGGTAGTGGTTTCTAAAGATTAGAAACCACTGCATACCACTCAGTGGCAGCGCCCATACATACTCTGCAGTAACCACTGCGGGTTATGAAGGGCTCCAAGGAGTACTTGGCTGCACTACTTTTTTAGCGCAAATTGCAACCCCACATCCATTTTTTAACCTGAGCGTGCATTTTACTCTAACAAAATAGCATCAAATGTCCACTCTGCCCCACCGTGGAATTCTGCAAAATCTCACTGAATTTTAATGTAATTTTGTAGCATTCCATAGAGTAAAAGTTTGCCAATTCTGCCCACCCCTACCCAGGACTACCAGATGTGACTTCAAGGGCTAGTTAGCTGGCTTGTTAGTGGTACGTCTTCAAAACCTTAGGCTTAGAAAACTTTCCACCAAAAACTTCCAGGAGTACCAAAAGAAGACCCGGACCTACATGGGAGCTACATTCTTCACCTCAGCAGCAAATTCTATTCTGAACGAATTCTCTGTAATGGTATCCAGGCTTGTGGAGCCCTCTTTGGCTGCAGTCTGCAGCTTCCTCCCGCTGGAGTATTTAACTTCTAAAAAGATGTCTAAATCCATAGGGTTCAGTGGTCATTGGTTCCCCATCAACGACGAGGACATCCTCGGCCTGGAAATCTATCTTTTCCTGCTCAAAACACCCCGCCACCCAATATTGTGAAAGGCTTCACTAAATCTTTGTCCAGCAGCTCTCTGGCTACAACAATTCCTCTTCGGATGTAGCCTGCTGCATTGCCCCACTGTTTCCTTCTCAGGAACCTTACTTCAGATTTTTTTCTAAAATTGAAGGCTAGCCAAGGCCGGGACCAATCTATAACTTGTATACGACCTATGCTCTATTGCAGTAGGACTTTGGCCCTTTCTTGATTGACTAGATACCTGCAGTTGGTGCATTTTTCTTTTAGGCGCTAGAATTCACACCCAAAAAAATCCTAACTGGTTCTACTAATTGAATTCATGTTGATGTTATTTTATTAAGAAATAGAGAGATTTGCTATCTTGATTTGGGTTTTTCTTGAGGTTTTTTTCTCTTTAGTTATGTTTGTTTGTGAGCTCTGCATAAATTCTCTATATATTGACTCTAAGTTAAGCTGGACTGCTTTTATGCAAGCTAAAAGAGGGTTAAGCACTATTTAATTTGGTGGCTTTTTTGGTTCAACCTGGCTAAGATTGTGGTTGTTGCTTGAGTAGGGTTTTAATCCCCCTCAACCAATAACACATTTTTTTACAATTGGGTTTTTAATGAATATTGAAAAGAGACTGTGAATCATGTAATAATGCAGCAGCAGTGTTTTCCTGGAACAACCATCCCAGCTACCATGAAATAGCTTTTGTGTTTTTTTCACTGTAATGACATGTTTAAATAACAAGCACTCTGTCTTATGGCCACATAGGCCTGCTTGGGGTGGCTTCTAAAGTGTCAGGTGTTGACCTGTCAAGATATTTTTTTTTCGACAGGTTGAATTTGCAGTTTAAAATTGCAGCGGCCAGGCTACAAATGGTAGGCCTGCAGTCATGGTTGCACATCCACTTTAGTGGATAGCAGAATAAGTGCTGAAGACCATCAGGCCCTATATATACTTTGTACTATATATGAGAGGCTTATAGGCAAGTTAAATATGCTAGTTAGGGGTAGGTCAATATAATAATGTTAAAAAGAGGAGCAGCAGCAGTTCACCTCTGGTTTGCAGCAGTAAAGTACACAGAGTTCTACAGCCAGGAGGAACAATTGAGGTAAAAATCTGTGGGTACACTGCACAAAAAGATGCTCAATTCCAGCAGTTAAAATATCCATTTAACATTGGCAAAGGTATTTTGACATTGGCCGTATCCGATTTGTTTATAAGTAGTACAAGAATTGAGTAACTTCTTGTTTTGATCACTTCTGTCTCAAGTGAAAAATTGACTGAAATATAAGTGGTTATCCAAAATCTTGAATGCCCTTTTGATGTTACTCTCTTGGTGAAGTTATGGGATTCTATAAAGCCAGAGACTGGAAATATACGTTCCCACTACGACTCCTGTAACAGGTTATTATCAAATGGATTCCAAAACTCCATAACATATGTGTCTTGCGCCAGAGGCCTAGGCTTCCTGCATTGGATGAACACAATTCAATGCTAGGTGCAGTTGTGGCTCCTCATGCTCTTACAGGCCATGTTTAATGTCCAATAGATATTGAGGGAGCTACCTCCAAACTTCCGTCATGTGATCTAGTAAGCCTCCACTTTTGATGCAGCAGGTTCTGCCTCTTTCAGTGGCGTACGTCACCTTTAAACCCAAGGTACAATTATTTGCATGTTAGCTTTGGCAAATACAGATTTAAGAACTGGCCTCACTATTAGATTACGTATGAAAATATATCACAGATTTACTTAAAACTTGTTTAAAGGACAAATTCAATTTCACCATGGTCATTTAGAAGGTCTACAAGTTGCTTGCAAATTATGGTGTTTACTTCATTGTACAGAGCAAAAATACGTTTCATCTTCAGTACAGGCTTTTGATTAAGTTGATTAAACAGGTTTACATTTATAAAACGTATTTTCTGATAGTGAGCCAATGAGTTGCATTATCGGTATATTGTCACTTGTGGTAAAAATATGTATATTTTAAATACTGCATGTGCAAATATCAACATATTTGTAGATAAATCATTACCGCCTCATCTAGTCCTCCTCATCCCAGTACTAAGGGGCTGATTACGATGGCAGTCGTAGGCATCTCCGCAGTGCTGGTGGTGGCGTTAAACGTCCATTTATTTACTCCTGTGGTGGTCCTCGCGACCGCCATATTACAATGGGCAAAGATAGACCTTTTTCCGTCCGTCACGGTGTTTCCAGATCCACCAGAAATCTCGTTCGGCAACAGTGCCGGAGGGAGCCAATAGAGAAAGTCCGCTGTGCGGCATGACATCCCGATCGCCGATCAGATCACTATGCGTCAAACAGCCCGGCGGAAAGACCAGCTCATCGGAAATGACGGAAGCACAACTGCGGAGATAGAAACTCGAGTCTGCGACACTTCTACAAGTTGCTGGCTGTCATGGATCCTGCTCTACAAGCCCTGCCGCTGCTATACCTAATCCCCTACCAGCAGATAAGTCGCCGTTGCGGTCAACACCACAGGTAAGTTCACAGCATATCCCTGCATACAACCCTGGTAGAACAACAACACACAACTTTCACGCTGAAATACGTGTCCTGTCTACATCTGACACCTTGGTGGAGACAGGAGCATATACTATAGTTAAAGAACCCATATCTTGTACGTAGGTAAATTGCCACCTCTGCATCGGGGCACCCATCTCCAAATAAATTATGGCATCTAGCCCGGTCGTGGCAGTCACGTCACCGCAGCAGTGATGCGGCGGTGACACTTGCCCACAATGTTGTAGGAGTCCAGCACATTGTCTCAGGCAAGCAGCAAGAAGTCATTTGCATGTCCATTGTCTATAGTGACATCTCATTAGGATCATCGGTAATTGTATAGCAACAGGAGTGAGAGATGAGGCAAGAGTCCCTTCAAAAGGACAATAGTCATTATTGCAGCCAAATAAGGCTCAGTCCACATACAATGTGGAACAGAGGAGGAAAGAGCAACCAGGTTGTACATGTGTGTATCACAGTAGTCCAACAAGTTGTTGGATGAGTCAGAGAGCCAAGGTAGATGACATATGATATGAGACACCATTGCTACATAATCACAGTTCAGCACACACCCCAAGCAGACATTGGTAGGCTCATCACATACAATGGCAGACGATATCACATCATGACAGCTCATACCATGAAACACTGTACACATTTTTTGACTCAAACAGCAAACTCAAAGTAAGCACCAGTGTGCATCTGACTCACTTGTATACTGCTGCACTAAATGACACCATGTGAGTAAATCCTGTACATCAACAACACTGACAACACTGCCACTTCACAGAACACCTCCACATCATAACTCCACCTCAACAAAGGTAGCACCAACTATAAAGTATTGAATGCATTCAAAAGTGTCAGGAAGAGTCCATCTTGACAGCAGTTAAATGTGACCTGAGACTCATGACAACCCTCCTCCTCCTCACACCTGCCTTTCACTCATGTGAATAAACGTGATTAATTGAAGAAATGAAGAGTCACTGGGCAGATTAACAACCTTGGAAATGGTCAGTCTGCATGTTAAGTCCTTGATACAGCTGACACAATCCTACTCTGCCTCATACACAAACCATAAGTCAGCAGCACTGTATGAGTAAACTATTCTAAAGTGGAGGGCAAAGTGCAGGAAAAGCATGAATAAATAACTGGTACCATATGTACATGGAATTCAAGAGGTACCACATATGACACTACACTTAGGACAGCAAAAAATACATGGGTGGCACAGAGATTAAAATTGTATGAAAGTAACATCTCTGCAGTATCCCAGTGATACAGCAATGCTAGTAATGCATTGGACCTGAATGAGATAAACTGCCATAATCAATCAACTGAAGTAAATGAGTGAAGCACTCCTCTTCTTTTTGGACTCGACAATCTATTTATTTTTTAACTCAGTGTGTTACAGTGGTGTACGTGTTGTCTGAACACGTCTGTCTAAATAACCCTAATTCATGTCTAATCGACCTGACCACTGTGCACTTTAGCTTTGTGCAACTGCACTGTACAAATTAAAACAATAATCAATATTGCATCTGGTATTTGAAATCCTCTGTATACATATCTTATCTAAAGATATTTAAACAAAATACCATATACAGATCCGTCTCATGATCAATTTACTAATACATGTTTAAATTTAACAAAATTACATAGTGCAAAATATCTCCAAAGTATTTCCAGGGATTCAGTCTTCCCCAATGCATTTCGGGCCTGAGGGCCCTTCTTCGGGGGCTTCAATTTATAAAATACAAAAAAACCTTTTGTTGCCACATACTCAGTGCACAAGGAAATCATCTATATACATATCATTTTTCTTGGCAATATATAAGAACCAGTTACATACATGTGAAGTGCGCTGTAAATTCGTCACCATTTCATAGTTTCAGGCGGTGTTAAAAAACTGTTTAATACATGTGAGGTGCTTTCCCTCCGTTACAGAGCAGAACAGTAGGAAACATAAATGGGATAGCGTGAATAAAAAGAAAAAAATTCAACAAACACTCGAAAAGTGCTGCGTGTGCAATAAAGTTGTGCAATACAAACAAAACCGTTACTGCCACTCACGTGAAAACATTATCCGCGAATAAACTGTGTACTCACTCTGACACAACCTTTAACGCAAGACTGTAAGAAAGCACAAGAATACACATGTTATCTTTATTTAAATGTCTTCACTACTCAATCTTGATAAGCGGACATCCTTCGCACATCAGCCTGCCTTGTTCACTCCTTAGAATCTTGAATGCGGTACTTCAACAGCTTACTCCATATCCTGCCGACTTCTACACAATTCTACAAAGACATGCAGAGGCTTCATGAGTCCTCAGTTCTATACTTAGGCTAGACTCCATCTCCTTCCCTATGCTTAGAATCTTACCTTCAGGATAAATCATACCGGCTTAAAGTCGAACAGCTCGCACCATTGCCCTCGCTACTCGTGTACTCACGCTCTGCATCTCCCTGCTTATAATACCGTAAGAACCCACTGGAACCTCTAGTAAACAGAAAATCAATAACGGACTACACACAGTTATGCTGAGCACCATCTTGAAGAAAGGTGTGCTTGGCTCGTATGACACCCGTATGGCTTCAACATTGTGAAGAAGTGCAATTGGGAGGGGGATGACTCTCTGGGCCAGTCGGAAGACTGGACCTGCAAGGGAGAGAACCGGCTGAGGTAGAGGGATCCATGGATGTGCTAGTCTGAGGGCTGGCTGGACTTGGTGGAGTAGTTGCACGTGGGGCAGAGAAATGCTTGGGGTAGGTTCAGTGGCTGGTGGTGCATGTGGAGGGCTGTGTCTCAATTGTTTGGGAATCCCATATCCAGCAAGTGTTTTCCCACAAGTGACAAGTGAGCTGGCCCCAACAGCCTCCCTCTTCCCCGAAGGTGTAGCAGGTGGTGGTGGCTGACCTTCCTGGGGAAATTTGCCAGACCTGGTGGTACGCTGGGGTGCTGGTGGCCTTTTTTCCCTGCCCACACTGTTGTGAAGGTACTTTCCCGTCTTTGCTACCTTTTCCATGCTTCACAGGGGTGGTGGTGGAAGTGGAAGTCTTTACCAAACCAGCACTCTGAAGGGACATGGTGCAAGTTGTGGCAGGCGCCAAGTCCACGGCAGCCAGGGCAAGTGTTTGGGTGGATTTTGAATCATGTGTGGGGATGGAATGGTGCTTGGAGGGTGAGGAATGTGAGGTATGCAATGTGGATACATTGTGGATACATGTTTTTTATCCTTATGTTTCTGAGTGTCCTGTGATGTGTTGGTTGTGGTGCGGTTGCGGGAGATGTAGGGGAATGCTGTGGGGTAAGACATTTGTGCCGGCACAGTGATTCCACACAAAAATATGTGAAAATGTGTTTTCTTCAACTAAATTTGAGGTTTGAATGGCATTCTGGGTAGAAAAATATTGGGGTATCCACACAAGCCATACCTCATTGGACTCCCTCGGGTGTCTTGTTTTCAGAAATGTTTGGGTTTAGAACTTTTCCAAAATTGCCAACAAGCCCGGCGCCAAAATCTCAGATGCCCCCCCAAAACCAGATAGTTTTGTTATAGGTAATTTTGAAGTCTCCACAGTACGATTTGAGCCATTTCCTGTTGCAGCCACTATGCCTACCCACACATGTGAGGTACCATTTTTATCAGGAGACCTGGGGAAACGCTAGGTGGGAGGAAGTTTGTGGATAAACGCAGATTCCAGAACTTTCCCACACAGAAAAAAGTGATTTTTTCAGCGGAATTTGCGGTTTGCAGGGGATTCTGGGTAGGAGAATGTTGGAGGACCCATGCAAGCCTTACCTCGCTAGACTCGCCTGTGTGTCTAGTTTCCAGAAATGTGTGGGTTTGGTAGGTTTCCCTAGATGGCCGCCGAGCCCCGGGCCAAAAACTCATGGGACCCCCCTTGAAAAAACCAGGTTGGTTTGTGATAGGTAATTTTGATGTCGCCTCAATACGTTTCGGGCCCTTCCCTGCTGCGGGTACTTGGCCCACCAATACAAGTGAGGTACCATTTCTATTGGGATACTTGGAGAAATGCAGGGGGTTGGAAATGTGTTGTTTCTTTCTGCAGCGTGAACATTTGAGCACAATAATGCAAGGAAAATGTGACAGTCACATTTTGAGGTTTGCAGTACATTGTGGGTAAGATAAATTGTTGGGATCCACAAGGGTGACATCACCATGTACTCCCAAGGGTGTTTTTTAGTTTAAGACAACATCTACAGTTGGTAGGTTATTCTTAGATGAAATGTACACCTTGGCAGAGAGACAAAAAAGACAAATATTACTGCACAGCCATCTATTCCTCAAGCACACACACATACTGGTTGGATTTGGCACAAGAGCGATGGTTCAGTATACAAAATTGTATTAACAAGAGATTTCACAAAAATGAAATGCCCTGTCAATAATTGAAAGGACAAAAAACTGAACCATTGACTCGCAGCTCGTGAGCTGTAAAGCCACGACAAGGCACCAAATGCTTTACAGGCCATTCACACACCTTTCATACATGATACACACAAGACCATTCAAACCACCAGGCACAAAACCAACACATTACAACATTTACAAAAAGGGACAACGTACACCCTGCTTGACAAAAACAGAAAAGAAAAATATTTCTGCACAACCACCTATTTCTCAAGCACACATAAATACTGGTTGGTTTTGGCACGAGGGTGAGTGATGGTCCAGTATATACAGTTGTATTAACTAGAGATTTCACAAAAAGAAAATGCACTGTTAATAATTGAAAGGATGAGAAACTTAACCATTGACTCACAGCTCGTGAGATGTAAAGCCACGACAAGGCACCAACCTCTTTACAGGCCATTCATACACCTTCCATACGTGTGACATATACAAAACCGTTCACACCGCCAGCCATGAGCCCAGCACATTACAACACTCACACTAGCAGACAGCACCATTCAAGGGCCTATCACTTTCACATGCCCACATTCCTGACACAGCAACCACACCAGCTCATGGATTGCGTGGAGTGGCGTTTGGCTAGCAGTGTGTGTAGTGACCAGCAGCAAGTCACTACTCACACACCGCCAGCAAAGTGCAAGTACACGCACACCGCCAGCCAAGCACCAGTCCACTCACATCGCCAGCCAATCGCCAGTCCACCCACACTGCCAATCCACTCACACCGCCAGCCAAGCGCAAGTCCACCCACACCGCCTGCCAAGCGCAAGTCTACCCACACCGCCAGCCAAACGCCAGTCCACGCACACTGCCAGCCAAGGGCCAGTCCACACACACCGCCAACCAAGTTCCAGTCCATGCACACCGCCAGCCAAGCACCAGTCCAAACACACTGTCAACCAAGCGCCAGTCCACGCACACCACCAGCCAAGTGCTAACCTACACACACCGCTATCACATTTAGGATTTTTTTATACAAAAAAGAAAACACAAACAAATTGCAAATAGATACAAATCTACTAACACAAAATCTGAAACTAAATACATTGCACAAATGCCAACCTTGACACTGAACAAAAAATATAAAACAATAGAGACCAGGCAGTTCACTTTACCACTCATGGATGCTCCCAAAAATTATTTTGCGTGTGGTACGCTCTAAAACAAGCAGGCACAAACAGCCCAGGGTTAGAAGGACACTCGGGGCAGTACATACGAGTCTCCTTCTGCGTACCTCTTCACCAACGGACTCTACATCTCCTACTGGGAAAGTCTTTTGAGGGTGTGGGAGGAATGTGACCAGGAAAGTGGCAATCTTTCACTCTAGCCATATCCTCCACCACTCGAACTCTAGGAACACTTGCCTGTTCCACTAGAACAAGGCTGCCTATTACAGACTCCTGAAACTTAGAAAAAGTCATCTTTGACTCAGGACAAGAATCCTTGAATACAACAAAACCATTAAAGGTTGCCAAGTGGAAAAGATGGATAGCCAACTTCTTATACCAAATGTAAGCCTTAAGAAGGGCAGTGTAAGGTTCCAACCTCTGATCTACTCTGTCAACACCACCCATGTGCCTATTATAGTCTAAAATGCACACAGGTTTGCGCACTTCAGCAACCTGACCCCAAACAGTCACAGGTGAAGTGCTTTCATCATGGATGGTAGTCAGCATGTAGACATCTCTCCTGTCTGAAAGCTTGATAGCTAGAAGTTCCTCAAAATGCAACGTACTGCACTGTCCCCGCACAAGCATTTGACACACAAGTTCTTTAGGGAACCTTTATGGTTAGAGCAGATTGTGCCACAAGCAACAGTGTGCACTTTGGCCAATTCCCTGAATACATGAACTGCTGGTGAACTGTCACCAGTATACTGAGTGCACAGCTAAAAGTCTGAAGAAAACTATTATTTCAAATGTACAATAGAATAATAAGAAAAGAAAACATCAGCATTGTTTGAACGAAACATATGTCTGTGATACAATAATCCCAAAGTTTGAATCAAAAGGACTTTTTTATGATCCAATCATAGCAAACAAAAGAATTGTACATAGCATCAATGCAAGAATAACATTGAAAATTAGAATACATTCATGTATGTGAACTTAAAAGGTAACATCGAAGTTGGACGTCAATTCATAAAGGAGTGCCCAATGCATTTCGGGATGAAGAAACATCCCTTCTTCAGGGGATGCTGTAAACAGAAAAGTAAAAAATTCACTGTGACAAACAATAATGTTTTTACATCTTATCGAAACGAGAAAACACAGAGAAAACTGGTACAAGATGCATCGTCGGTAGGGAAACGGAAAACAACCGACTGGTCGGTTTCAAACCTTAGCAATTCAACGTAAAGTGTGCAGCAAGTAATTGTGAAAGAAACCGAAGATTGAATGCATGCGTATAAAACACAAACAAACAAACTAGTAGAAAATGCAAAGATGGTCCCATTCGTGAAAAAGTGACAACAGCGACTGAAAAGTGGTGATGCATGCAAAACCACTTGAAGATGCCAACAGTGAAAGAAAAATGATGATGCATGCGAGATTGCGTGAAAACAAGAAATGTCTTACTAGAAACTGAAAAAACGCTTACTGAAAATGAAAGGACAAAGGAAAAAATTCCTTGAGACTGAAGGCCGCAGTATCAGTCAGTTCAGACAAAAGCTTCAAAATCGAACTCTGAAACACAGAACACGTACAATTGACAAACAGGAGGGGGTGAAAGAAGACTGCGAAAATTGAGTAGTGGCTGTCGAAGAAAACTTACTGGATGAAGTCCCCTGGAGTTACTGTTCAGGAAGCAATATTATGACTGTGGACTGGCGTGGCAGGAAGTGCCACTGCACTAAAAAAATAAATAGAGTGTGGGTAAAGAAATAGAAGAACAATGAAGAAAAATGAGCGTGTCACCAAAGCCTGCATGCTGAGATAAATAAATACCTGAAATAGAAGAACACGCGTAATTCAAACATTGAAAAGGGAGCTAGAACAAAGGTAGAAAAAAGAACAAGAGGTTGCCAGCGTGTTTAGATAAGATAGACAGTCGAAATGACTCAAGAGCCAGGAGTAAAATTACCGAAAAGACATTGTGAAGCACAGAGTGACAGTAACCAATGCGAGCCACAGCAAAGTGAAGCACCCGCGAACGTATGAGCTGGTGAATAAGGCGTAGAGCAGGGAATCACGGGAACGCCCAAAGTGAACAGAGGAAGTGAAAGAGGACTGCGCAGAAGGGAAGCACCATCTTGTGAGTACAACTCAAACAGAAAGCTGTGCTCAAACTAATGTGAGAACACCTAATGCAAAAAGCGGCTGAAAGCAAATGCCATGGAAGTATGATAGAAAAAGAGAGTGAAACATGAAAAGAATCGTAGACGGACTGAATAAACAAAAGGTGGACAAAAAGTAATTAAGAAAGCTGTGCTCAAACTGGTGTGAGAAAACCTAATGCAAAAAGCGGCTAAAAGCAAATGCCATAGAAGTGTAATGGAAAAAAGGAGTGAAACATGGAAAGAATCGTAGACGGTCTGGATAAGCAAAAAGTGGACAAAAAGTAATAAACAACGAGCTAAGAGAGGAACAAAGAAACGCATGCTGAAAGTGCTGATAAGAAGGAACAAATAATTTTGGGCTAAAACAAAGATCTACAGACATCTATGACACAAAAAAGTCTGCTGATACATAAATAAAAATCTGACAGACAGAGCATTAAGGCAGGATGAGATGGTCTAAAACCATACAAAATATGCAGAAAAGAAAACAGGAAATGCGAAATGAATGCACATGAAGCAACAGTAAAAACAGAACAGGGAAGAAAGCTAGAAAATAAGGACTGATTGAAGTAAAACGAAAAAAGTAAAGAGTCAAAAGTGAAAAGACGAAAATTGTTGAATTGCTGAGAATGAAACAGGCTTACAATCTAAGTGCAATTACAAGAAGCATTGCATTTCCAATTTGTCATTTAGCCCATGGGGTAACAGATTCTGCAAGAACTTGGTCCACCAAACTTCTCTCTGCGCTAGTAGCCTCTCAGTTTTGGCTGACGTTTTCAGAGGCATGATTTCAAGAATGGTATATCTCAACTGTGCAATGGTATGCTGGTGTTCTAACCAATGTGTTACAAGATGAGATTTGAGGCTTTTAGTATGGATCGAGCTTTTATGTTCAGAGATCCTAACTTTAAATTTGCGCGAGGTTTTACCGACGTACAAAAGACCACAAGGGCATTTGATGGTATAGATGACTTTGGTACTATCACAAGTGCCAGTGTATCTAAGGATGATGGTTTTACCTGAATGAGGTTGATGGATGGTGTTGCCGGTAATGGCATTGTGACAATTAACGCAGTTGTGACATTTTTGCATGCCTTTGAACTGGTCTAGGTTAGCTTTAGTGGTGGATGACAGCATATCTTTGATGTTTTTGCTGTCAGTATACGCAAATAATGGGTCTGTGGAAAACAGACCATTGAAATCCGGTTCATGTTTGAAAATTTCCCATCTATTTTTGATGATTTGACGAATTCGTCGAGAAATGGTAGAGAAGGTAGATACAAAAACATGACGGTTTTGAACATTTTTAGCTGAAGGAGATAAAAACTCTGTACGTGTTTTGGTAAGAGTTCTAGATATGGCAGACTCGAGGACAATCTCGGGGTAACCCCGCTCTTTGAATTTGGCGACTTGTGTTTGGAGTGCTGACTCTAGATGTTGACAATCGGAGACAATTCTCTTAATCCTGATAAGCTGTGAATATGGCAGATTTCGAATAAGAGAACGTGAATGAAAACTGGAATACAATAAGAGGTTATTTCTGTCAGTGGGTTTAGAGTAAACTGGCGTTGACAAAGTGTTGGAATTTTTAGTTATAAGTACATCCAGGAATGACAAGTTTTCAGCACTGATGTTATGTGTGAGCTGGATGCGTGGATTTTTGAGATTTAATTCGCCGATTTGTTTTACCAGTAAGGTTTTGGAGCTCTTCCAGATCAAAAAAATGTCATCAATGAATCTCACGTAGAATACTATATTGTCGCTCCATGAGATGTTGGAAAAGATGTAAAGTTGAGGCATGTAGTCTTTGACTGAGAGCCCTGCGCGTGACGAATTCAAGTTGGCGAATTTGTTGTGAGACAGAGCCACTTTGAGCATTAAAGGACGGTGCATCTTGTATAAGTGAGTAAATGTCGTTGACTTGTGATGATGAGTACGTGAGAGTGTCTGCTCTGTTATCAGTGAGGTTAGCAATGCTCTCAAATGACATGTTTGAACAAAATGAGGGGTTGCAGCTAACTAAGGATGGGCTGTCAGAATTATGAGCGTATTTATGTAAGTTAGCGCACACCTACTGTGTGATAAACAGATGGCAATTTGAACAATTTAAGAAAATGAGGCGTGCAACTCAGAGACGAGGAAGCCCACCTCGCATAATAACACATGAACTGCTGGTGAACTGTCACCAGTATACTGAGTGCACAGCTAAAAGTCTGAAGAGAACTATTATTTCAAATTTACAATAGAATAATAAGAAAAGAAAACATCAGCATTGTTTGAACGGAACGTATATCTGTGAGACTTTTTTCGTTTTACTTCAATCAGTCCTTATTTTCTAGCTTTCTTCCCTGTTCTGTTTTTACTGTTGCTTCATGTGCATTCATTTAGCATTTCCTGTTTTCTTTTCTGCATATTTTCTATGGTTTTAGACCATCTCATCCTGCCTTAATGCTCTGTCTGTCAGATTTTTATTTATGTTTCAGCAGACTTTTTTGTGTCATAGTTGTCTGTAGATCTTTGTTTTAGCACAAAATTATTTGTTCCTTCTTATCAGCACTTTCAGCATGCGTTTCTTTGTTCCTCTCTTAGCTCGTTGTTTATTACTTTTTGTCCACTTTTTGCTTATCCAGTCCGTCTACGATTCTTTCCATGTTTCACTCCTTTTTTCCATTACACTTCTATGGCATTTGCTTTTAGCCGCTTTTTGCATTAGCTTTTCTCACACCAGTTTGAGCACAGCTTTCTTAATTACTTTTTGTGCACCTTTTGTTTATTCAGTCCGTCTACGATTCATTTCATGTTTCACTCTCTTTTTCTATCATACTTCCATGGCATTTGCTTTCAGCTGCTTTTTGCATTAGGTGTTCTCACATTAGTTTGAGCACAGTTTTCTGTTTGAGTTGTACTCACAAGATGGTGCTTCCCTTCTGCGCAGTCCTCTTTCACTTCCTCTGTTCACTTTGGGCGTTCACGTGATTCCGTGCTCTACGCCTTATTCACCAGCTCATACGTTCGCGGGTGCTTCACTTTGCTCTGGCTCGCATTGGTTACGGTCACTTTGTGCTTCACAATGTCTTGTCGGTAAGTTTACTCCTGGCTCTTGAGTCATTTCGACTGTCTATCTTATCTAAACACGCTGGCAACCTATTGTTGTTTTTTATACCTTTGTTCTAGCTCCCTTTTCAACGTTTGAATTACGCGTGTTCTTCTATTTCAGGTATTTATTTATCTCAGCATGCAGGCTTTGGTGACACGCTCATTTTTCTTCATTGTTCTTCTATTTCTTTACCCACACTCTAATTATTTTTTTAGTGCAGTGGCAATTCCAGCCACGCCGGTCCACTAATATTACTTCCTGAACAGTAACTCCTGGGGACTTCATCCAGTAAGTTTTCTTCGACAGCCACTACTCACTTTTCGCAGTCTTCTTTCACCCCCTCCTGTTTGTCAACTGTTCGTGTTCTGTATTTCAGAGTTCGATTTTGAAGCTTTTGTCTAAACTGACTAATACTGCGGCCTTCAGTCTCAAGGAATGTTTTCCTTCGTCTTTTCATTTTCAGTAAGCGTTTTTTCAGTTTCTAGTGAGACATTTCTTGTTTTCACGCAATCTCGCATGCATCATCTTTTTTCTTTCACTGTTGGCATCTTCACGTGGTTTTGCATGCATCACCACATTTCAGTCGGTGTTGTCACTTTTTCACGAATGGGACCATCTTTGCATTTTCTACTGGTTTGTTTGTTTGTATTTTATACGCATGCATTCAATCTTCGGTTTCTTTCACAATTACTTGCTGCACACTTTTGAAGTACTGGGTATTTTAGACCCAGCGGTGCAGGGGCACACACCCTATGACTTCTGGGTTCACCCTGTTCCAGACCTACAGAAACACAGAGTCTTCTGGGTGAAGTCAAAGATTCATTTATTGGCTGCAGACCAATTACAGGTATCCTAGAAGTACAACAGCGTGTATGTTCTCAGGAGACTGCTGAAAATCATAGGAACGGGCTTCTCCTTAAGTACAAAATATCATGCTCCAGGCACACATTCCTTGGTTTACGATATGGCCATTATAAATATACATTACAAACGAAAAAGCAGAGTCATGATGACCATCCCACATTCCAGTTCGGCCAGCCCACAATGATTTACACAGTAACGTTCAGATCCCACATTTGATGTCAATAGACCCCCCAATAAACATGAGCATCTCCTGTTTTGGGAAACAAGTCATAAAGCAGGAACAAGCAGGTGTGGAAGAGATTAGCCGGGGGATTGTATAGAATGAAAGGGTTTTATGACGGGTCAAGCCCTGATGCTAATCACAGGTGGACGGAGGAAGGGGAGCTCGTGAGACCGGTTTGACCTGGGGCAGCAGAGCCAGCTGCCCAGGTCACAGAGAAGTCAGAGGGAAAGCCCATGTACTGTGAGGCCCGTATTTACTCCATTATAGCCTATGTGAGGGCAATGACAAGATGGCCACTGCTTCCAAAATGGAACCCGCGTAGTGAAGCAGAATAACGTGTACACAGTGCATTCATAGCTAGAACGATATATAAAGCACTCGTACATGCCGCATTTACCATTTGCGGTTTGTTAATACCAAGATAGACAGGGGTAGGGCCCTGTCCCCTACGCGGTCCCGAATATTAAAGTACGACACTTTACGTTGAATTGCTAAGGTTTGAAACCGACCAGTCGGTTGTCTTCCGTTTCCCTACCGACGATGCATCTTGTACCAGTTTTCTCTGTATTTTCTCGTTTCGATAAGATGTAAAAACATTTTTTCCTTCATCCTTTCATTTTCAGTAAGCGTTTTTTCAGTTTCTAGTGAGACATTTCTTGTTTTCACGCAATCTCGCATGCATCATCATTTTTCTTTCACTGTTGGCATCTTCACATGGTTTGGCATGCACCACCACTTTTCAGTCGCTGTTGTCACTTTTTCACGAATGGGACCATCTTTGCATTTTCTACTAGTTGGTTTGTTTGTGTTTTATACGCATGCATTCAATCTTCGGTTTCTTTCACAATTACTTGCTGCACACTTTACGTTGAATTGCTAAGGTTTGAAACCGACCAGTCGGTTGTCTTCCGTTTCCCTACCGACGATGCATCTTGTACCAGTTTTCTCTGTGTTTTCTCGTTTCGATAAGATGTAAAAACATTATTGTTTGTCACAGTGAATGTTTTACTTTTCTGTTTACAGCAGCCCCTGAAGAAGGGATGTTTCTTCATCCCGAAATGCATTGGGCACTCCTTTATGAATTGACGTCCAACTTCGATGTTATCTTTTAAGTTCACACACATGAATGTATTCTAATTTTCAATGTTATTCTTGCATTGATGATATGTGCAATTCTTTTGTTTGCTATGATTCGATCATAAAAAAGTCCTTTTGATTCAAACTTTGGGATTATTGTCTCACAGACATATGTTTCGTTCAAACAATGCTGATGTTTTCTTTTCTTATTATTCTATTGTAAATTTGAAATAATAGTTCTCTTCAGACATTTAGCTGTGCACTCAGTATACTGGTGACAGTTCACCAGCAGTTCATGTGTTATTATGCGAGGTGGGTTTCCTCGTCTCTGAGTTGCACGCCTCATTTTCTTAAATTGTTCAAATTGCCATCTGTTTATCACACAGTAGGTGTGCGCTAACTTACATAAATACGTTCATAATTCTGACAGCCCATCCTTAGTTAGCTGCACCCCCTCATTTTGTTCAAACGTGTTATTTGAGAGTATTGCTAACCTCACTGATAACAGAGCAGACACTCTCACGTACTCATCATCACAAGTCAACGACATTTACTCACTTTTACAAGATGCACCGTCCTTTAATGCTCAAAGTGGCTCTGTCTCACAACAAATTCGCCAACTTTAATTTGTCACGCGCAGGGCTCTCAGTCAAAGACTACATGCCTCAACTTTAAATCTTTCCAACGTCTCATGGAGCGACAATCTAGTATTCTACGTGAGATTCATTGATGACATTTTTTTGATCTGGAAGAGCTCCAAATCCTTACTGGTCAAACAAATCGGCAAATTAAATCTCAAAAATCCACGCATCCAGTTCACACATAACATCAGTGCTGAAATCTTGGCGTTCCTGGATGTACTTATAACTAAAAATTCCAACACTTTGTCAACGTCAGTTTACTCTAAACCCACTGACAGAAATAACCTCTTATTGTATTCCAGTTTTCATTCACCTTCTCTTATTCGAAATCTGCCATATTCACAGCCTATCAGGATTAAGAGAATTGTCTCCGATTGTCAACATCTAGAGTCAGCACTCCAAACACAAGTCGCCAAATTCAAAGGGCGGGGTTACCCCGAGATTGTCCTCGGGTCTGCCATATCTAGAACTCTTACCAAAACACGTACAGAGCTTTTATCTCCTTCAGCTAAAATTGTTCAAAACCGTCATGTTTTTCTATCTACCTTCTCTACCAGTTCTTGACGAATTCGTCAAATCATCAAAAATAGATGGGAAATTTTAAAACATGAACCGGATTTCAATGGTCTGTTTTCCATAGACCCATTATTTGCGTATACTCGCAGCAAAAACATCAAAGATATGCTGTCATCCACCACTAAAGCTAACCCAGACCAGTTCAAAGGCATGCAAAAATGTCGCAACTGCGTTAATTGTCACAATGCCATTACCGGCAACACCATCCATCACCCTCATTCAGGTAAAACCATCATCCTTAGATACACTGGCACTTGTAATAGTACCAATGTCATCTATACCATCAAATGCCCTTGTGGTCTTTTGTACGTCGGTAAAACCTCGCGCAAAGTTAAAGTTAGGATCTCTGAACATAAAAGCTCGATCCGGACTAAAAGCCTCAAATCTCATCTTGTAACACATTGGTTAGAACACCAGCATACCATTGCACAGTTGAGATATACCATTCTTGAAATAATGCCTCTGAAAACGTCAGCCAACACTGTGAGGCTCCTAGCGCAGAGAGAAGTTTGGTGGACCAAGTTCTTGCAGACTCTGTTACCCCATGGGCTAAATGACAAATTGGAAATGCAATGCTTCTTGTAATTGCACTTAGATTGTAAGCCTGTTTCATTCTCAGCAATTCAACAATTTTCATCTTTTCACTTTTGACTCTTTACTTTTTTCGTTTTACTTCAATCAGTCCTTATTTTCTAGCTTTCTTACCTGTTCTGTTTTTACTGTTGCTTCATGTGCATTCATTTAGCATTTCCTGTTTTCTTTTCTGCATATTTTCTATGGTTTTACACCATCTCATCCTGCCTTAATGCTGTCTGTCAGATTTGTATTTATGTTTCAGCAGACTTTTTTGTGTCATAGTTGTCTGTAGATCTTTGTTTTAGCACAAAATTATTTGTTCCTTCTTATCAGCACTTTCAGCATGCGTTTCTTTGTTACTCTCAGCTCGTTGTTTATTACTTTTTGTCCACTTTTTGCTTATCCAGTCCGTCTACGATTCTTTCCATGTTTCACTCCTTTTTTCCATTACACTTCTATGGCATTTTCTTTTAGCCGCTTTTTGCATTAGCTTTTCTCACACCAGTTTGAGCACAGCTTTCTTAATTACTTTTTGTGCACCTTTTGTTTATTCAGTCCGTCTACGATTCATTTCATGTTTCACTCTCTTTTTCTATCATACTTCCATGGCATTTGCTTTCAGCCGCTTTTTGCATTAGGTGTTCTCACATTAGTTTGAGCACAGCTTTCTGTTTGAGTTGTACTCACAAGATGATGCTTCCCTTCTGCGCAGTCCTCTTTCACTTCCTCTGTTCACTTTGGGCGTTCACGTGATTCCGTGCTCTACGCCATATTCACCAGCTCATACGTTCGCGGGTGCTTTACTTTGCTCTGGCTCGCATTGGTTACGGTCACTCTGTGCTTCACAATGTCTTGTCGGTAAGTTTACTCCTGGCTCTTGAGTCATTTCGAGTGTCTATCTTATCTAAACACGCTGGCAACCTGTTGTTCTTTTTTCTACCTTTGTTCTAGCTCCCTTTTCAACGTTTGAATTACGCGTGTTCTTCTATTTCAGGTATTTATTCATCTCAGCATGCAGGCTTTGGTGACACGCTCATTTTTCTTCATTGGTCTTCTATTTCTTTACCCACACTCTATTTATTTTTTTAGTGCAATGGCACTTCCTGCCACGCCGGTCCACAGTCATAATATTACTTCCTGAACAGTAACTCCTGGGGACTTCATCCAGTAAGTTTTCTTCGACAGCCACTACTCACTTTTCGCAGTCTTCTTTCACCCCCTCCTGTTTGTCAATTGTTCGTGTTCTGTATTTCAGAGTTCGATTTTGAAGCTTTTGTCTAAACTGACTGATACTGCGGCCTTCAGTCTCAAGGAATGTTTTCCTTCGTCTTTTCATTTTCAGTAAGCGTTTTTTCAGTTTCTAGTGAGACATTTCTTGTTTTCACGCAATCTCGCATGCATCATCATTTTTCTTTCACGTGGTTTTGCATGCATCACCACTTTTCAGTCGGTGTTGTCACTTTTTCACGAATGGGACCACCTTTGCATTTTCTACTAGTTTGTTTGTTTGTGTTTTATACGCATGCATTCAATCTTCGGTTTCTGTCACAATTACTTGCTGCACACTTTACTTTGAATTGCTAAGGTTTGAAACCGACCAGTCGGTTGTCTTCCGTTTCCCTACCGACGTTGCATCTTGTACCAGTTTTCTCTGTGTTTTCTCGTTTCGATAAGATGTAAAAACATTATTGTTTGTCACAGTGAATTTTTTACTTTTCTGTTTACAGCAGCCCCTGAAGAAGGGATGTTTCTTCATCCCAAAATGCATTGGGCACTCCTTTATGAATTGACGTCCAACTTCGATGTTACCTTTTAAGTTCACATACATGAATGTATTCTAATTTTCAATGTTATTCTTGCATTGATGCTATGTGCAATTGTTTTGTTTGCTATGATTGGATCATAAAAATGTCCTTTTGATTCAAACTTTGGGATTATTGTCTCACAGACATATGTTTCGTTCAAAAAATGCTGATGTTTTCTTTTCTTATTATCCTATTGTAAATTTGAAATAATAGTTCTCTTCAGACTTTTAGCTGTGCACTCAGTATACTGGTGACAGTTCACCAGCAGATCATGTGTTATTATGCGAGGTGGGCTTCCTCGTCTCTGAGTTGCACGCCTCATTTTCTTAAATTGTTCAAATTGCCATCTGTTTATCACACAGTAGGTGTGCGCTAACTTACATAAATACGTTCACAATTCTGACAGCCCATCCTTAGTTAGCTGCACCCCCTCATTTTGTTCAAACATGTCATTTGAGAGCATTGCTAACCTCACTGATAACAGAGCAAACACTCTCACGTACTCATCATCACAAGTCAACGACATTTACTCACTTATACAAGATGCACCGTCCTTTAATGCTCAAAGTGGCTCTGTCTCACAACAAATTTGCCAACTTGAATTTGTCACGCGCAGGGCTCTCAGTCAAAGACTACATGCCTCAACTTTACATCTTTTCCAACGTCTCATGGAGCGACAATCTAGTATTCTACCGTGAGATTCATTGATTAAATTATTTTGATCTGGAAGAGCTCCAAAACCTTACTGGTCAAACAAATCGGCGAATTAAATCTCAAAAATCCACGCATCCAGTTCACACATAACATCAGTGCTGAAAACTTGTCGTTCCTGGATGTACTTATAACTAAAAATTCCAACACTTTGTCAACGTCAGTTTACTCTAAACCCACTGACAGAAATAACCTCTTATTGTATTCCAGTTTTCATTCACCTTCTCTTATTCGAAATCTGCCATATTCACAGCTTATCAGGATTAAGAGAATTGTCTCCGATTGTCAACATCTAGAGTCAGCACTCCAAACACAAGTCGCCAAATTCAAAGAGCGGGGTTTCCCCGAGATTGTCCTTGAGTCTGCCATATCTAGAACTCTTACCAAAACATGTACAGAGCTTTTATCTCCTTCAGCTAAAAATGTTCAAAAGCGTCATGTTTTTGTATCTACCTTCTCTACCAGTTCTCGACAAATTCGTCAAATCATCAAAAATAGATGGGAAATTTTAAAACATGAACCGGATTTCAATGGTCGGTTTTCCACAGACCCATTATTTGCGTATACTCGCAACAAAAACATCAAAGATATGCTGTCATCCACCACTAAAGCTAACCCAGACCAGTTCAAAGGCATGCAAAAATGTCACAACTGCGTTAATTGTCACAATGCCATTACTGACAAAACCATCCATCACCCTCATTCAGGTAAAACCATCATCCTTAGATACACTGGCACTTGTGATAGTACCAATGTCATCTATACCATCAAATGCCCTTGTGGTCTTTTGTACGTCGGTAAAACCTCACGCAAAGTTAAAGTTAGGATCTCTGAACATAAAAGCTCGATCCGGACTAAAAGCCTCAAATCTCATCTTGTAACACATTGGTTAGAACACCAGCATACCATTGCACAGTTGAGATATACCATTCTTGAAATAATGCCTCTGAATATGTCAGCCAACACTGAGAGGCTACTAGCGCAGAGAGAAGTTTGGTGGACCAAGTTCTTGCAGACTCTGTTACCCCATGGGCTAAATGACAAATCGGAAATGCAATGCTTCTTGTAATTGCACTTAGATTGTAAGCCTGTTTCATTCTCAGCAATTCAACAATTTTCGTCTTTTCACTTTTGACTCTTTACTTTTTTCAGTTTACTTCAATCAGTCCTTATTTTCTAGATTTCTTACCTGTTCTGTTTTTACTGTTGCTTCATGTGCATTCATTTAGCATTTCCTGTTTTCTTTTCTGCATATTTTCTATGGTTTTACACCATCTCATCCTGCCTTAATGCTGTGTCTGTCAGATTTGTATTTATGTTTCAGCAGACTTTTTTGTGTCATAGTTGTCTGTAGATCTTTGTTTTAGCACAAAATTATTTGTTCCTTCTTATCAGCACTTTCAGCATGCGTTTCTTTGTTCCTCTCAGCTCGTTGTTTATTACTTTTTGTCCACTTTTTGCTTATCCAGTCCGTCTACGATTTTTTCCATGTTTCACTCCTTTTTTCCATTACACTTCTATGGCATTTGCTTTCAGCCGCTTTTTGCATTAGGTTTTCTCACACCAGTTTGAGCACAGCTTTCTTAATTACTTTTTGTGCACCTTTTGTTTATTCAGTCCGTCTACGATTCTTTTCATGTTTCACTCTCTTTTTCTATCATACTTCCATGGCATTTGCTTTCAGCCGCTTTTTGAATTAGGTGTTCTCACATTAGTTTGAGCACAGCTTTCTGTTTGAGTTGTACTCACAAGATGGTGCTTTCCTTCTGCGCAGTCCTCTTTCTCTTCCTCTGTTCACTTTGGGCGTTCACGTGATTCCGTGCTCTACGCCATATTCACCAGCTCATACGTTCGCGGGTGCTTCACTTTGCTCTGGCTCGCATTGGTTACGGTCACTCTGTGCTTCACAATGTCTTGTCGGTAAGTTTACTCCTGGCTCTTGAGTCATTTCGAGTGTCTATCTTATCTAAACACGCTGGCAACCTGTTGTTCTTTTTTCTACCTTTGTTCTAGCTCCCTTTTCAACGTTTGAATTACGCATGTTCTTCTATTTCAGGTATTTATTTATCTCAGCATGCAGGCTTTGGTGACACGCTCATTTTTCTTCATTGTTCTTCTATTTCTTTACCCACACTCTATTTATTTTTTTAGTGCAGTGGCACTTCCTGCCACGCCGGTCCACAGTCATAATATTACTTCCTGAACAGTAACTCCTGGGGACTTCATCCAGTAAGTTTTCTTCGACAGCCACTACTCACTTTTCACAGTCTTCTTTCACCCCCTCCTGTTTGTCAATTGTTCGTGTTCTGTGTTTCAGAGTTCGATTTTGAAGCTTTTGTCTAAACTGACTGATACTGCGGCCTTCAGTCTCAAGGAATTTTTTCCTTCGTCTTTTCATTTTCAGTAAGCGTTTTTTCAGTTTCTAGTGAGACATTTCTTGTTTTCACGCAATCTCGCATGCATCATCATTTTTCTTTCACTGTTGGCATCTTCACGTGGTTTTGCATACACCACCACTTTTCAGTCGCTGTTGTCACTTTTTCACGAATGGGACCATCTTTGCATTTTCTACTAGTTTGTTTGTTTGTGTTTTATACGCATGCATTCAATCTTCGGTTTCTTTCACAATTACTTGCTGCACACTTTATGTTGAATTGCTAAGGTTTGAAACCGACCAGTCGGTTGTCTTCCGTTTCCCTACCGACGATGCATCTTGTACCAGTTTTCTCTGTGTTTTCTCGTTTCGATAAGATGTAAAAACATTATTGTTTGTCACAGTGAATTTTTTACTTTTCTGTTTACAGCAGCCCCTGAAGAAGGGATGTTTCTTCATCCCAAAATGCATTGGGCACTCCTTTATGAATTGACGTCCAACTTCGATGTTACCTTTTAAGTTCACATACATGAATGTATTCTAATTTTCAATGTTATTCTTGCATTGATGCTATGTGCAATTCTTTTGTTTGCTATGATTGGATCATAAAAAAGTCCTTTTGATTCAAACTTTGGGATTATTGTCTCACAGACATATGTTTCATTCAAACAATGCTGATGTTTTCTTTTCTTATTATTCTATTGTAAATTTGAAATAATAGTTCTCTTCAGACTTTTAGCTGTGCACTCAGTATACTGGTGACAGTTCACCAGCAGTTCATGTGTTATTATGCGAGGTGGGCTTCCTCGTCTCTGAGTTGCACGCCTCATTTTCCTAAATTGTTCAAATTGCCATCTGTTTATCACACAGTAGATGTGCGCTAACTTACATAAATACGTTCACAATTCCCTGAATAACCACACACCAGTGTAGAAGTTATCTACATATAAATGGTGACCTTTGTTAAAAAGTCCTCTACCAAGTTCCCACACAATTTCCTCAGTCACTCCAAAAGTGGACGGACAACCAATGGGGTTAATCCTGGATTCCTTACCTGTGTACACCCTGAAATTAGAGACATATCCAGTCCTACTGTCACACAGCATATACAGCTTAATTCAATAGCGTGCCCTCTTACTAGGCATGTAGTACCTAAAAACCAAGCGGCCCTTGAACAAGACCAAAGACTCATCCACTGCTATTTGTTTCCTTGGAGCATAGATCTCAGAAAATCGATCTACAAAGTGATCAATGACAGGCCGAATCTTAAAAAGACGGTCACACTCAGGGTGAACTTGTGGCAATGCTAAACCATTATCGAAAAAATGCAGCACCCAAAGCAGAAGCAAATACCTATCTTGACTCATGACTGCCGGTAATATAGCCGTTGCCATCAAGGGATTTGTAGACCAATATGAAGACATTGATAGCTTCCTTAGCAAGCCCATCAAAAAAGTTAAACCCAAGAAATTCTTCATCTCTTCCAGATTTGTGGGAGTCCACCGGGTAGCTCTAGAATGGGGCTTAAGGCTGGCACTGTTGTCCCTCAAAAACTGTTCGGCATACAAATTAGTCTGCTCAACAAGCTCAACAAAACACATCGTCCATAAACAACTGAAAAAAAAATATCATCAAAAAGTTTTCTGAATTCACTCTACACCCTGGAACACCAGTAAAGTCTGGCAATGCCGGCTGCACCATGCCTGGGCAACCCAGAGGTCATCACTTCCAACTGGAAGCCTTTCAGCCCCAGGCTGCAACCCAGATGCCTCTTGAAGTACTATGCCAACGGGAAGCCTTGCAGCCTCAGGCTGCAGCCCAGATGCCTCTTGGCGCCCTATCGGCACATCAATGTCCTCCTCTAACACAGGCACTTCATCTGCACTAAGAGTAGCTTCATCCTGATGATTCCATGTGGAGAGAACACTCACTGCCTGAATCTTCCCCTCCCACCTCTACCTCAGATGCAGAGTCAGACTCTGAACCATGGTCAGAGGAAGACTCAAAAAGCATACCAACAACCTGCTGAGCAGTAATCCTGGGCTAGCCATTATCCTTACTAAGAAAGGAGACTGCACAAACAAGCCAACAACAACCAACACTGTGCAAAATAAGTAAGTAAAAAAAATGTGTGCCTTTATCACAAAGATCTCTATACTCAAAAACTATACAATTCACTTGCAAGAGACAGCTACACTCACCAGCACCTATTCTGCAGAGAGACAGCAAAAACAATATCCCTCTAGAAGGATAAAAACAAAACCAATTACTCACAAGGCAACAAAATGCACATCGAGCACAAATGCAAAATGTTTTTGACACCAAAAAACAGAAGCCAGACTATTATTACACAATTTGCAAAAAACACATTCATGCAGAGAAATGAAAAACATTTACATTATACAAAAAAAAGGCTCTTACCAAACACATGCAACTACACAAACAGCAGAACCACCAGTAATGAAACCGCAACCTGGACCAGTCCAAAGAGCAAAAGCCTTGAACTAGAACAAAAAGGGAGGAATAAAGCATTACATTTGCAATTCACAAGAAATAAACCAATTAACATTATAACACGCAATGTCACTACCCAAATGGGGGCAGAAAGGCCAAATAAACGGGCAGTACTGCCCCCGGGGGGGGGGGGGCAGAATACACATACAAAAATATATGTCCCCTGGATACGATCCTTGCCGAAGGGGTCGCTTCCAATTGGCTCTAGTGGACTTTTCTGCCCCCCTCCCGGGGCCAGAAACACTAAAAAATGCAGGCTATCTGTCCCCGGGTGACAGAAAAGTCTTAAAAATTATTTAGGCCCATAAGGAATCGACCCTTGCCCTGCTTCTATTTAAAATTTAAAACACTCCCTGGTGTCTAGTGGGGTTTTCTGCTCACCCTGGGGTCAGAAATGCCAAATAAACAAACCGATCTGCCCCCAGGGCGGGCAGAATATACTTTAAAAAACATTATGGCCCCTGTAAGCGACCCTTGCCCAGGGGGTTGCTTCTAATTTAATAAAAACAAATTCCCTGTCTCTAGTGGGCTTTTCTGACCCCCCTGGGGGTGGAGGGGGGGGGGTGCAGAAAAGTCTTAAAAATAATAAAAAAAATTAAAAATGTAAAAAACTCCCTGTTGTCTAGTGGGGTTTTCTGGGGCAGAAAGGCGAAATAAAAAAAAAGATCCTGGAAGCGGCCCTTGCCCAAGGGGTCGCTTCCAATTTATTTAAAAATAAAATCCCTGGCTCTAGTGGGCTTCTCTGCCCCCCCCCCCCCCCCCCGGGCCAGAAACGCCCAAAAAATCAGCCGATCTGTCCCTGGGGGGAAGGGGGGGACAGAATAGTCTTTAAATTATTATGCCCCCAAAGGAAGCGACCCTTGCCCAAGGGGTCGCTTCCTTTTCGCAAAACAGACATCCATGGTGTCTAGTGGGGGCATTCCTGCTGCATGATCGCGACGCTGTCCGCGATCATGCAGCAGGAATGCCCTGCATTGAGCCATCAGGGGAGAGGAAACATTGTTTCCTCTCCCCTGATGGCGCAAGGCATGTGGATCTGTCCCCCCGGCCCCACCGGAGATGAAAACTTACCTTTTCCTCCTTGGGACACCTGGAAGCAAATGGCTTCCAGGCATCCCAGCGCTTCCTGATGACGTCAGCACGCAGAGGGCGCTCTGACGTGGTGCGTGCTGACGTCACAGGATCGCCAAGGTGGGGGTTGGGGGTGGCAGCGGAAACTCTTCCGCTATCATCCCTGCCTGAGTGTGAATTTGGGCTACCCATGGGGGGAGCGCCAGCACTTCCTCCATGGGTGGGTGCCATGACAGAGCTGTTTCGTCATGAGCACAGCCCAACCGATGCTCATGACGGAACCGCTCCGTCATGAGCATCCAAGAGGTTAAGCCCTTGTGCCAAAACAATCTCACAACAGCCACGTTTAGCTACATTGCATCAAACTTCCACTGTCTAACCATCCCAGACATGTTGCCATGTGCATAATTAGCATATGCAGATCAGCCAATGCATCACTGCAATCATTACCATCTACACCATCAGCACCTGTGTGCACTTGCTGTCACTGTTGCAGGGAAATACTTCATGTGATGTCATGCTGCTATTTGGCTAAATATTTTGCAGTGATGCTGTCATCTGTATCATTTAGAAAAACACAACCCATGAAACAGGTGTAACCTCTACTAACTCACTGCACCCTGAGTCCACATTTGTGCATGTCTCTAGCTACTTACACAGCTTCACATGAGCACATTATTGTGGGAGCCACACATCACAGACAAGGCTGACAAGTGTACTGGGCTACACACTTCACACAATGTCTTCTCCTGTAGAGGAATATCTCAGATCAGACAACATTCACCAGATGGTAGATGAAAACATGTCAAGAAGAATTGCTATGACACCGTTCATGTATTTCCCACATTGTTAAATGGTAGCGGCAGTTTCAGTCGATAACCTTTCAAGTATTTGCCCGGCGGTAATCGCCTCTCATACCACTCGATAATTTACCAATAAAAGAGGCAGGCGCCGGAGACTGGAAGGCAGGAAACAAAGTTTTATTCCGTCGGAGCAGAACACATCAGATCAGACAGCAAGGTATCGTCACGAGGTGCTCTAACTGCATCTCTGAGACCTGGTCTCTTATACACTGGTTTATTGCTTTATTACACATAGTATATTCTTGAGATTCTCTTGATGCCTGAAAGAACATCCCCTGAAGCCCCGGCTCAGATCCGATCCCACACATAGATACAGTAGAAGTTCCCACCCTACCCGCAGTGGGAGATGGCTATCGCGCAGCAGGGAATTCCGCTAATTCCCGGCGGTGTGTGCAACCGGCCGGGTCTCAGGGGGTAGGGGCTTTGATCTACTGTAATCCCTTTGATGCGGGGTGTTTCCCTTACAGTAGGGGCAATAAACTGCATCCGCAGGGCTAGGTGATGGCCTGGGACCAGTTCGGACAATGGGGCGCAGAGGAAGGGGGTTATCAAAGGAGAGGCATGACCATGTATGGGATGTCGGTCGGATGTGGTTCCGTAGCAGGGTCGCGCAGAAGGAGAGGGTTTATGGCCTGTATGAGAGAGCGGGGGTGGCCGGCGCGCGGGGGATGCTCGCAGCGCCAGGGGAAAGCGCTGGCGGTCGAGAGTGAGCGGGGAGAGAGTGGGGTGCCTAAAATGGCGGCCGTGCATTCGCTGTGCGTGGCGCTGGGGAGAGGCAAGATGGCGCAGATAATGTTCAGTTTGCAGGCTAAATTTCCACAGTCCTCCCTTTTAACATATCTCGCCAGCTTGTCTAGTTCGGATTTATCCCCATAATACTGCGGACTTCCACCTCATAGAGGGCTTTCATCCGCTCTGTTTCAAAGTTCAAAGTCTTAGGGCAGATGCAGTTCATAAAAAGCGAACATAAAGGTGGCAGACACTGAATCCCCAAACAACATCCACATAGTATCACAATCGGTATTAGGATAAATGAAAACAGCCTCCATCCCCAACTTTTAATAGTGTCCCAAAACCAACTCCCCAGCGACCATTCTTCTTGCTCTTGATGGACCTCTGTGGACAATCTGTGGAGGTGTTCAATTGCTTTGTAGACTGAGGGTGAGTTGTCTGGTACGTAGGTACAACAGCTGGACCCAATGATGCGGCATGCTCCTCCACGATCAGCCAGAACCACATCTAGAACGAGGCGGTTCTGAAGGGCCACTAAGCGGACGGCCTGGAGCTCGGCGGTGTTGTTGGCGAGGGCGCCAGCCGTAATGTTCATTGCCGTTTCGACTGCCTGGGTTAAGTGGCGGATGGCACGGCTGTTTGCCATTGGGCCCCAGAGTGGAACAAGGCCTTTGACTGCGTCCATGAACTGTGCTCCGGTGGAGTCGGCCTGCAAAATGTCTTTGGCCCGTTTCTGTCGGTGATGGTTTGCTGGAGCCACATACGTCGGAGGAAGGACAAAGGCAATGTAGCAGGTGCCTCCCCAACCTTTCGGGAGCCAGGTGTAGGCCTTAGTACCACAGACGAAGTACATATTCGGGGAGGCAACAAAGGAGGGTGGGTCAACTGAATCCAATGTTCGGGTGATGAGGCAGGAGCTGTGGCCCACCAGCTGTGCCCCCAGGCCTTCGAGACATACAGATCCAGTGATGTTGATGACGGACAGGGCCACTGTTAGGGTGGCGGCGGTCCGTTTTCGGAGGTAAGAGAAGGTGGGTCTGGCTGGATTGTTGAACACTTGCATTTCAACTCGTTCTTTGGCAGGGATGTCCATGTGAAAGGAAGCGTTCGATCTCAGAGGGCAGAAGAGGGCGGAAGTTCTACCAGTTTTGTTCATCCAGAACCCATGGTAGAAGTGTGACATGGTTCTGCCGGAAGTGGCATTGTCCTTGTAGCTCTCCTGCAGAAGGATCAGCCAGGCGAGGCAGGAACCATGGACAGAAAAAGGTGAAGGGATGAAAGGGATTGAGTGCCCAGTGGCATGTGGTAGCAATCCACAGATCCAGCAGTTAGTGGCGTTGGTGGCAAGATTCTGTTGGTGGAGCAACTGCACAAAAGAGTTATTCCAGAACTCCTTACGCCTTTCTCGGAGTTGGGGTGAAAGTGAGATCAGATGGTGCTCCTTCGTGGTGGTAGGTTGAACGGTGGTCAGCAATGTCTTATGAGCGGGTGTGTTCTCCTCCATGATCCAGAAGGTGACCATGAGGAGAAGGCAAAAGAGAAGGGTAATAAAAAGTGTTATAGTCTTAAAGCTGTGCATTCGGTCAGTCTTTGGGTTTTTGTAGGGGATCTTCGGACGTCCGGTTGCTTCCATCACCTTCATGTCGGGCGCTTCCATCACCTTCGAGAGACTCGGTAGCGGGCAGAACCACAGACTTTGCTTAGTTTCTCTCCTGGTGGCCTTTGAGGTGACTAGGCTACCGCTCTGAGATTTCCACTTAGCCTGTGGTCTGCTTAGCCGAAGTCCTCTCCTTTCGTCGCAAGTTATACCCTTCTTTGGATGGCACAGTGGGATCGGGATATTCAATCAATTCAAGTGTCTCTGTATCCGGGCAGCGGCTCAGGGATGGTCGGTCTTTGTCCAGAAGTTCCTCTTGGGCGGTGACGTTGTCCGTGGTTGTCAGGGTCGGTGATACCTTCTTGCAGTGGTGTGCATGCAGCCAATTGCGTTTCCCCTCCACTCGAAGAGCTGTTCGGGTGGTGATCAGGACTTGCAGGGGGCCCGTCCACCGGGGCTCCAGACTCTTGGTGCGCTGGAAGTTACGCACTAAGACGAAGTCACCAGGTTGGATGTCGTGCCCGGGGCCCCTGGAAACATCGGGAATGGCGTGCAGCACCTGCTGATGGATGATAGACAACGTTTTAGTTAGATTGTACAGATAATCAGACATGAGGACGTCCGGGACGTCGTGGATGGATGTCGGTTTTGGTGCAGTCCAAAGGTTCATGGGCCGCCCGAAGACGACCTCGTAGGGGGTTAAGTGGTGTTTGGTGGGGGTGGAACGCATTGATAGCAATGCTAGTGGGAGAGCGTCTGGCCATCTTAGCCCTGTGGTGGCGACTATTTTTGCTATCTTAAGCTTCAATGTGGCATTGTGTCGCTCAACCAGGCCTGCAGATTGGGGATGGAAGACCGCATGGAACTTCTGTTTTACACCCAACCCTTTTAAGATGAGTTGGATAACTTCGGCTACGAAGTGGGGGCCATTGTCGCTCCACAAAATTCGACAAAGGCCGTATCGGGGGAAGAATTCCTTCAGTAGTACTTTTGCGGTAGTCATAGCGGTGTTGTCATGGGTTGGGTAGGCTTCCACCCACTTGCTGAAGGCACACACAATGACAAGTACATACTTCAAACCTTGGCACCTTTCTAGCTGGACATAGTCCATTTGTAGGACTTCAAAGGGGTGATTGGGGACCCCAAACCCTCCCCGGGGTACAGCAGTTCCTTTCCCAGGGTTGTATTGGAGGCATACTAGGCATTGTTGGACTAGACGTTTGGCTGAGTCTGGTATTTTGTCGTTGTGCCAGACTTTAGAGATGAGTTCGATCATGGGGGCAGACCCTATGTGTGCGGGGGAGTGTGCCATGGTCAGCATGGGGATCAAGTATGAATCTGGTAACAACCATTTGTTCAAGTCTTTGGTTCGCCAGCAACCGTCATCGTCCTTCAATCCCACCCGGGCCCATTCAGTTAACTCGTGTGGTGTGCTGGCTAGTTGGATATCCCTAATTGTTTCCCTAGCATCCTTCCATTTCTCGGTTTGTGACCTGGTCACGTACATACGGGTCGTGGACCTATTCTCGGCTGTGGTTCGGGCAGTAATGTCAGCCAGTGCATTTCCCTGTCCTATAATGTCTGTCACCTTCTTGTGTGCCTGGCATTTGATCACAGCTAACCGTGTGGGGAGGAGGACTGCTTCGGTCAGGGCAGAGACTAGATCTCCATGCAGGATGGGTGTGCCATGAGAAGTCAAGAATCCCCTCTCTTTCCATAAGAGCCCAAAGTGGTGAACTACCCCGAAGGCGTACTGACTGTCTGTGTAAATGTTTGCGGTTGTCCCTGCTGCCAGGATGCAGGCTCGTGTAAGAGCAATTAGTTCCGCCGCCTGTGCGGATCGCTGTGTGATGCGGGCTGTCTCAACAACTGTTCGGGCTGTGGTGACTGCATAGGCAGCTGAGGTGGTGCCATCGGGGAGCTTGATGCATGAGCCATCCACCCACAGTTCTCCGTCAGGGTCCGGGAAGGCAGTATCCCAGAGGTCAACCCTACTCTTGGTTTGTTCGTCGGTGAGGGTCACGCAATCATGTATAGGGGATGCATTGGGGTCAGGGAGAGGCAGTAGTGTAGCTGGATTCAGAGTGGTGCATCGTTTCAATGTGATGTGGGGTGCAAGCAGAGTCAGTTCATAACCAGTCAGTCGTGCGCTAGTCAGGTGTTGAGTCTTGGTTTGGTTCAGGAGGGTGTCAACAGCATGGGGTACCAATACCGTGAGGGGGTTCGAGAGCACGATCCCCTCACTTTGTCGGATAGAGACAGCAGCGGCGGCTACTGCTCGAAGGCAGGCGGGCAAAGCTCTGGCTACGGGGTCAAGAGTGGCAGAGAAGTAGGCACAAGGGCGTTGCTTAGGGCCTATGGACTGGGTTAGGACAGACAACGCACATCCCTCCCTTTCGTGGGTGTAGAGGGAGAAAGGTTTAGTGTAGTCTGGGGTTCCTAGGACTGGGGCCGAGCAGAGGGCGTTTCGTAATTCTTTGAAGGAGGATTGACATTCAGGTGTCCAGGGGAGGGGGAAGGGGACATCCTTAGCCAGCAGGGAAAGCAGAGGCTTTATGGTAAGACTGAAGTTTGGCAACCACTGTCGACAAAAGGAGGTGAGGCCCACTAGGGATCGTACTTGCTTCTGAGTTTTGGGAACAGGGGTTTCTAGGATGGTTTGAATTCGGTCAGGGGTAAGTTTCCTCCCGTCTTTGGATAGTAGGTGGCCTAGATACGTTACCTGGGGCTGGCAGAATTGCAATTTCTTTCTGGAGACCTTGTGACCGTTCTCCGCAAGGAAGCGGAGGAGGTGAATGGTGGCTGTGACGGCAAGAGGAGTGGTGTCGGCCGCCAAAAGAATGTCATCGACGTACTGTATCAACACCACTCCATCGGGTAGTTGGACTGCATCCAGTTGCCTCTTGAGGGCTTGGCTGTAAATACTGGGACTCTCAGTGTAGCCTTGGGGTGCCCTGCAGAATCTGTACGAACGGGCTTTTAAAGTGAAGCCGAACAGGTAGCGGCTGTCTGGGTGGATGGGGATGGAAAAGAATGCGTTCTTGAGGTCAATAACAGTAAAGATGGTGGCAGTGGATGGAATCAGGGTGAGGATGGTGGTGATGTCTGAGACTACGGGGTACTGGGGTATGACTACTTTGTTAACCTCTCGCAAGTCAACAATGAAACGGTAGGCTTTCTCATCCCCCTCGCCTTGCTTCTTTACAATGGGTAGGATAGGGCTGTTGCAAACATTACTGACTACTTCTTCTACCACTCCTGCCTCGACCAGGGACTCGATGATTTCCACCAATGCCTTCTCGCCTTCGGGTGATATCCGATACTGTGGAAGCTTTGGGAGCACTGCGTCCGGTCGGACGGTTATGTGTACCGGGTCGATCACCATGCGCCCTACATCTGAGTCGGTTTTAGCCCATAGATGTGAAGGTAATGTGTCGAGTAGGGACATATCAGCATCGGTTATAGAGAGCATACGCCGTGTGTGACAGGGTCTGGACAGATCTGGGTTATCGTGTAGGATGACTCGAACTCCGTCTGGGGAGCATCTGATGGTGGCTCGAAAATGTTTTAGCAAATCAAGTCCCATAATAGCATCGGGGGTGTTGGAGGAGAGCAGAAAGGTCGTGTCAGTGGTGTTATCTTCTAAGTCAAAGGAGATTGGTGCTGATAAGGGGTTAGTGGAGGGCGTTCCGTCAAAGCCTATTGAGGTTACGTGTGAGCCAGACAAGGGTGCCCTAGGAATCAGTCGTTTAGATAACCCACTACGTGTCGCCCCAGTATCTACCAGGAATGGAGATTTTGTGCCCAAGACCTTAGCGGTGACGTAAGGACCTTGCTGGTCAACACGGAGTTCGACTGGATCCCTCCCTTGCCCCTGGCGGTCCTATGCGAAGTCATGAGTGCTCTCATAGTCGGACTGCTGACACTGGTTTTGGCGGGGGCGATCAAAGGTGTTTGGTCTGCCTGGCCTGTCGTTGATGGTGTTGTTCGTGTGCCCTCGTCCCTGTCCTCTATTTCTGGGGTCATATGCTGTGTCTCTGGGGTCCCTATTCTTGTTCATTTCCAGAAGGACCGGGCACTGGGATTTCCAGTGTCCGAACCCCCTACAGAACGCACATTGATTCCCATCTAAGTCTCTCCGTCCGTTGTAGGGTGTAGGGGTAGGATTTCTAGGGGGTAGCTTTGTACGGGCGGTTGGTTGGTAATTCTCTTTCGGGGGTTCCCTTCCCATGGTCACCCCTTGCAACTGTGCTATCATTACCCTCTCCTTTAATTCCTTTTTCTTCTTCTCTGATGCCCTATCATTCTCGTTCTTCTGGTTTTCGTAGTATTGGGCCATCTGGAGAATTGCTGCGGGTTTGGAGGCTGCCCAACTACTCTCGCTGGTCTGAAGTTTCTGGGAAACTTCTGGCGACAGACCCTTTACATAATTCTGGACAAAAAGGTGATGTCCGGTTGCGGTGGTCATGTCTTGGCCACTGTAATCGGAAAACACAGTCTCGAATCGGGAGAAGTATTCAGACACATCCTCCTGGGGTTTCTGGCGGCAAGCCGTCACTATCGACCAGTCTACCTTTCTTTCTGGGATTAGAGTCTTCAGCTTTTGTACAATCTTGTCTGGGAGCTCTAAGATGGCTTTCGGGGGTTTCTGTCATGGTTCTCGCTGTTTATCTATGGTATCGAGTTGTATCCAGGTATATCCGAACGGCTCAGCGTGGTCAACTTTCCGGATTTGTTTCCACACATCAGCCGGCAGGCATAGCCCAAAGAACAAGTCGATATCTGCTAACGTCATTATCGTTGAGCCTAAGGCTGTACCCAATTCAGTGTAGAAGGCAGTCGGGTTCTTTCTCAAGTCGGGTAGAGTCTTTCTAAAGGTCAAAATATCTTGCCGGTCCCACGGCTGGTAGACCCAGTTATATACAACCCTCCCCTTCGCATCTTGGTGGTTGATGTCGTCGTGTGTTCCCTGACCCCGTGGGGGGACCCAGTAGGGGGCAGCTTCTTTAATGGGCATCATGGCATCGGCCCTTCCTCCCTGGGGCTTAGTTGCTATGGGGGTTTCTGTTTTGGTGGTCTGTCCATGTTCTTTAAGGTGTCGGTAGACCTCGAGTGTACGAGTGAAGAGGTTCGTTACATCGCCCTCTCCTTCTTCCCCAATGTCTACCTTCCTATATAGGGCCGCTAAGCCTTCGGGACCTTTATCGTGGTATCTGTCCTCATATGCATTCAGGGCGTGATAACAGAGCCGTACGACGAAGTGTCGTCTGCGGCTGTCGGCATACGAGCTATACACGTCTGTTATATACTCCTCACTTTCTTTTCGCTCCACCAGCGTCCCTACTATCCTATCGATTCCTGCTCGTTCATCCTTAGTTAATCGATTCATTCTGGTGGACTCTTTCTTTCCCATCTCATGGTCATCTAGCGTTGTAGTCGACATTGGGTTCAGTACAAGAGGCTCAGCCGGCGCGGAGGCCGTGAGGGCCGAGGCCCCTGTACTGCTTTCGCTCGTGTTCGGGGGTTGTGGGTGTTGCACTACTGATTGGGAGGGTGCATACGGAGGGGGCATGTAAATGATCGGGGGACCTAACAGTAATTCGTCATTCGTTCGCTGCTTGGAGGACAACTCAGGGTAGAGCAAAGAAGGGGTCCTAACAGCGTACTGGCCTGAGGTTTCGGGCTCCTGTCTTAGTTTAGTTTCCCTTCTCTCCTTTATGTCTTCTTCTAACTTTCTAGCGGCAAGGTGAGCTGCCTTTCGTAATTCCTTTTCTGCTTTTACTTCTTCCCTCTTTTTCCGTTGCGTCGCTTCTTTGCGCCACATGCCAATACTGTCAAGCATAGTAGGCGTCGTCTTATTGCTACGCAGAGCTACTTCTAGCGCTTCTATCTTGCGGTCGTCGAAGGATCCCATCAGTGGCCACTGACTTTCGGGGTCCTTCTTGGTATATTTATGCCACAGCTTGCTATAAGCTACGGCGACTAGTCCATATTTAGTGAACATGTCCTTATTAGGGGTGCCTTCCAGTGGAGCCGGGTGGTTCACCTCTAATAAGCGGTCCGGGCAGAACCAACTACCAATCAGTGGGGAGAAGATAGGCATGACGGGTTTCAACGGGGACAAAAGTCAGCACTACCTATCTTTTCACTGCTTGCAAAGACTAGACAGAATATCTCTATTCTTCGTTATTTGTAAGCAGAGAATACCTCCAAAGAACCAATACCGAACAACTAGTGTTCGGACAATCAATCAATCAATCAATGGGGAGATAAAGATAGGCACGACGGGTTTCAACGGGGACAAAAGTCTGCGTTACCTACCCTTCACTATTTGCAAAGACTAGACAGAATATTCCTATTCTACGTTATTTGCAAACAGAGAATATCTCAAAAAGCACTATTCTTCAAAACAATCAATGTTCGGACAATCAATCAATGGGGAGATAAAGATAGGCACGACGGGTTTCAACGGGGACAAAAGTCTGCGTTACCTACCCTTCACTATCTGCAAAGGGAGAGAGAGAGAGTATTTCTACTCCTCCCCGTTTGTAGACAGCGAATATCTCAAAGAGAACAATCAATGAGCAATACTAGTATTCAAACAATCAATCAATTATTTCGCACTTTTGTCGTATTTCACGACCTTACCCGGACCGCGTGGACAGTTTCTCGTCTTCCGCCTCAAGCGCCCGATCGTCCTCTACTCTCCGTATTTGCCGCGGCACTCCTGATGGTTCCCAGTCAGGACCGTAGATCACTCGAGAGAGGTCTGCTCGGAACCAGTGAAGTTCGGATGATCGGCTGCCAGACGAGGGTCTATTGGGCAGGAGCTCTCCCGATCGTTGCAGTCGTTCACTCTGTCGTCGGGACCTCTCCCACTGGATCCACGTGTCGCTGATGGGCCCCACGTTTGGGACGCCAATTGTTAAATGGTAGCGGCAGTTTCAGTCGATAACCTTTCAAGTATTTGCCCGGCGGTAATCGCCTCTCATACCACTCGATAATTTACCAATAAAAGAGGCAGGCGCCGGAGACTGGAAGGCAGGAAACAAAGTTTTATTCCGTCGGAGCAGAACACATCAGATCAGACAGCAAGGTATCGTCACGAGGTGCTCTAACTGCATCTCTGAGACCTGGTCTCTTATACACTGGTTTATTGCTTTATTACACATAGTATATTCTTGAGATTCTCTTGATGCCTGAAAGAACATCCCCTGAAGCCCCGGCTCAGATCCGATCCCACACATAGATACAGTAGAAGTTCCCACCCTACCCGCAGTGGGAGATGGCTATCGCGCAGCAGGGAATTCCGCTAATTCCCGGCGGTGTGTGCAACCGGCCGGGTCTCAGGGGGTAGGGGCTTTGATCTACTGTAATCCCTTTGATGCGGGGTGTTTCCCTTACAGTAGGGGCAATAAACTGCATCCGCAGGGCTAGGTGATGGCCTGGGACCAGTTCGGACAATGGGGCGCAGAGGAAGGGGGTTATCAAAGGAGAGGCATGACCATGTATGGGATGTCGGTCGGATGTGGTTCCGTAGCAGGGTCGCGCAGAAGGAGAGGGTTTATGGCCTGTATGAGAGAGCGGGGGTGGCCGGCGCGCGGGGGATGCTCGCAGCGCCAGGGGAAAGCGCTGGCGGTCAAGAGTGAGCGGGGAGAGAGTGGGGTGCCTAAAATGGCGGCCGTGCATTCGCTGTGCGTGGCGCTGGGGAGAGGCAAGATGGCGCAGATAATGTTCAGTTTGCAGGCTAAATTTCCACAACATGAGAATCAAAATGCTGTACACATGCCGAACCTCTGCACTCACCACTAGGCTAATTAGAAGCCTTCGCATCACACTAGAGACATCACAGAGGTCCTGCCTTGCCCTGGGCTGGAATTACTGCAGTCACTCCCAATGGATTTACGACTACTAACTTTACGTCCGCACTCGGGCTGGAAATTCCGGCCCGAAGGCGGAGCTTCCGACCCGGAGGCAGAGCTTCCGGCCTGGAGGCGGGGCTTCTGGGCCGGAGGCGGTGCTTCTGGCCCGGAGGTGGAGATTTTGGCCATGGCTAAATCTTCGCCACTGGCCGGAATTCCCACCTCTGGGCCTGAAGCTCCGCCTCCGGCCCGGAAGCCCCGCCTCCGGGCCGGAATTTCCGGCCAGAGTGCGGACGTACAGTTAGTAGTCATAAATCCATTCTGTGAATACCAAAAGTAGTAAGTGCATTCTGTGAATACCAAAAGTAGTAAGTGCATTCTGTGAATACCAAAAGTAGTAAGTTTAGGATTTTGTCTTAAGTTAATTCTGTGAATCAGGCCCACTGTGTCGTACACTACACACCACTTAATGTCCTTGACCATTGCATAGCTACACGTGTCATGGAGTTCGCTATTAGTTACCTGATCTTACATTCTCCCACTCTTGTCACAAGGTGTAGGCCTGTCCTGTGCACTCCTCAGGCCTCTAATTGTTGCTTTGTAAATAAGAGGGTAGACAACACATGTCTTTCTAAGTCATTTTAGTGATGGGGCATTGATACATTGTGCATTTACTTGACTGGCCTAAGGGCTTTTAGTGGTGCATCACAAGAATCACATGCATGTACAATGAGAATGATGACACAGTGCATACACATGTGAGACTCTACACATAATGGAATCAAAAGAAGGATGACATGTCCACTATGCATTTAGCAAATGCATGATAGGTGAGTTGCCACCAATATAGACAGATACAGGCCTTGTACTCCTGTTCGGACTGGCCACATCTCCATAGGGTCACTATCAAAGCAGTACACACATTAATTAATACACTCTGGCAATTGTACATTTTGCATCTCACAAATGATCCTATGCACACTTAATGAACTACCACATGACATGGCACAGTTAATGTGTGTTCAGAGGGAGAGTTCTTCAAATCAGCAGTGACCTGTACAACTGCTAAACCACGTTATGTCCATGTCATCATTGCACCCAGTCATGGATTTGGGGAAATAAGGCTATACACCACATTGACATGAAGTCATTAAGCTAGGCAGTGTGTATCACACATTTGCATGACCCAATCTCAGAAGAACATGTGTGATGTTTGGCTTTAATGGAGCTGGACCAGTGTCTATGGCACCATCCTTCCCACATACTCAAGTTTAAAAATGTCTATGTCATGTATGGCCCTTGCTTATAGCAAAATCAGAATGCATTAACATTGGCTTGCACTCACAGGCACATCCTACTGTACAGTAACATAATGGGAACATTCAGAGCACTCTAAAACTTTTACTCATACACTTACCAGTACCTCTGGAGCACCATATAGCGGCCCGTACTGGCCAAGGACCTCGTCTACCAGGACCTCCAGGTCCTCTGTGGTGACGGTACGGGCCCTGATGTTCTCTGTTCGAGCCATGACTTGGTCCAGTAACGAGGTGCAGCAGCAGTTGGCGGTGATTAAGGGCAGGCAGCATTGTCTGTATGCAAGTGACAGGTGTGGCTATCTCACAGACATTTATAGGCCCCTAGAGTTGTTACAGTGGTACTCTGCTGATGCAATTGGTCCGCCTGGTTCGCATTATCCAAATGTGGTCAATGCTTGTCACCACAGTGGCAGAGCATGCTTACAGCGACACACCATAAACTGTAAAACAAAGTATGTGATATACATTCTAGGCTGCGAGTGTGAAAAAATATATGTAGGAAGCACTGTGAGGCCACTAAAACAGCGTATAGAGGAGCTCGTTCCTGCGATCAAGAACAATGACTTAAGTAAGGTACCCAATGACCTTTCACATGGGGGAACACCATGAGGGTGAATGTAAAATCTGGTTCCATGGCATTGACCTCATCCCCCCAACCCACGGGGTGGGAATTGAGAATTAGCATTGGGACGTAGGGAGGCTGCTTGGATATGACGTTTGAGATGCACTGAAATGGGACATAACACCGATGAGGAATTGCATTATTTTTTATTATTGTCACCATTTTTGATGTATTCTCTGTCATCCTGTATTGTTGTGCTGTATTTTTTCCAACATGTTTATTATACATTTTTGTGTCTGGGTAGCAATTGTGACTAACAGATTTTTTATATTGATAGACACTCTTTTAGTGGGGATATTTTCACCTTAACCCAAATTATACTGTGCTGTAAGGATTTCACCCATATTAGAGGGCCATACAGTTAGTCATTGATCTACTGTTTGTTGGTATATGTTGTTGTGGAAAGGATGTTAACTAGGATCCAATGGATGCAGTGAATCCATACTTATTATTTTTTTTATTATTGGCAATTCCAAATGGCTATACATAGCTTCCAAACGGTTGTTCATCATCTAGCTGGAGTTGTGGCATCTTTTTGGAGTATTCCAATTGAGCTTCAGTACCTTGAACTTTTTGTTTTTTTAAATACTATCTTAATTTGGTGGCCTAGTTCTTCATGTGGATATGGAAAATAATGGTGCTCTATACGAGCGGGATAGCCCCTACTGTGTCTCCAGTTATATAAGTTACAACAGCAATGACAGATACGGTAAGTCTGTTGTGGAATATTGAGGTAATTTTTGTCTGTTTGACTATTTGCTCATATGCAGGGGTCTTAACAAACCGTGGTTTCAATCTAAGATGGACCAAGGCTGCGTCGCACCCGTATCCCTGGATTCTGCGATCTGTGGCACAGGTGTGGACTTTTTTTGACTCTGGTCCACACTATAGCATTGACCATATTCTTTATACATACCAACTAGTTTCGATATAACTTTGGTATTTGGCTCGGGCTTTGCAATGTGTACCATTTTAAGATGGTGCTCTGTGAGTTAGACGGAAACAGATGTACAGGGTGTAAGAACGAAGCGGAAGCAGCAGAATGGGTTCAGAAGTTTTAATCATACAACGGCCCCTACACAACTGTGCGGTAAAGACTCCCGGTTCCCTCTGACAGTTGGAACTGTTAGGGTGACAGGGGACCAAGGGAATGGAATGTGGAACGTGGGGGGAACCAATGAGGGAGCAGGGAAGACAATAGGACTCTTGCGCAGGAGAGCAGTCAAACACAAGATGTCACACGCCAGTTTTGGCTTGTGACATTAACCATAAATACAACACATCTTCCTCTCTAGAATGTTTAACACAAAGTAGTTACTCACAAACAAAATCATCTAAACGTCTGGGTTTGTTGATGGTTCTACCAAACCTTCGCCTGAGACCTTGATTTTTAGACACAACTTCAGAATCAGAATGTGGATCGCTGATGGTTCGACCAAACCTACCCCTGACACCCCGATTGTCAGACACAACTTCAGTATCAGAATGTGAATCTCCTTCACCGCTCTGATTGTGCGTGAGAGCGTGAGGACTGACTACATCATTCTGGTCCGGTGTGCTGCAATCAGTGGCCTCAGCGGTGGGTGAATGACCACTGTCTTGAACATCTTCATTTCTTGAACACATTCTGTTGTCAAACAACATGGAACTGTGTCCCCTTTCAGGTTCGTCATAATCAACCCACAAATCTTTGCTAGCACTATTGGGCTGACATTGACTAGACAACTCTTTTATGGCTCTATTGGGTTGACTCATCTCTTTTCCCACTGAATGGCATTTGGCCAACCTGTTCATATGCCACACTTTGCCATCACTAAGTCTGGCAGCATTGTTATACAGTTTGCTGATGTGAAGGGGAGAGGTGAATCTACTTTCTCCCTTCCTGACTTTCCTTTCTAACCGAACTTTGACCAGATCTCCGATCTTGAATGAGTGATCTTTGACACCGTGTCTTGAGGCGTACCATTCTTTGAAACACATCTTTGCTTTCTCAATATTGTTCCTTATGGTTTCAGGTGACCACTCTACCTGTTTGGATGTGGACATCCATCCTAAATCTCTGCTTAAGGGTTGTCTACTTCGCATGAGAATGAAGGGTGATTTGGAGGTACTGGTACATGGAGTGATTCTGTAGGCGCAAATGAGTTTGAAGATTTCTTCTTCCCAATTGAGATTGTTGTTCCTGGATAATTGTATGTTTCCTTTTAGAACACGGTTGAAACGCTCAACAAGGCCGTTACCCTCTGGGTGATAAAGCGAGGTGTGTGATGAGTGATGAAATTTCTTCGCAGGAACAACTTAAAGGCATCAGAGGTGAATTGGGGACTATTATCGGTCAGTACATGATTGGGTAGTCCTTCACGCAAGAAGAGTTTGTCAAGAAACAAAATGACAACAGAGCTTTCTACACTGTGGACAACCTCAATTACCGGCCATTTGGACAAGTGATCGATGACAACCAGGATGTTCTTGATCACACCATCGTGAATTTCAATGGGACCGGTTATGTCCAGGCCTATCCTCTCCCAAGGCATGCTCGGAGGGGGTAACGGAGATAGAGGAACTCTAGAGGTTTTGAGGCTCTTATCTGAATCATTGCAACTAATGCAGCCTCTAATCATGACCTCAATCTGTTTATCAATCCCGGGCCACCAATAGCTGTTTCTGACTCTCTGCTTTGTTTTGGAGATACCAAGATGACCAATATGGCATGGACTTAAAATGTTACCTCTGAGTGTTTTGGGAGGAACAGCCTTGCCTGTTCTGTATAGCACATCGTGTTCAACACTCAATTCATTCCTTATCTCCCAATACGTTCTGATTTCTTCATCCAGAAGTCTCTTCTCGGGCTAGTCGTCATTGATATATCTGCTAACCTTTTGTGGAATCGTGTCTTTAAGCATATGTTCTTTCCTTTCTGTACTTGTGATACCATCCATGTCATTGTTGAACAGTAACGCTACTTTCTCAATGTCTAATTGCTCCTCGGTGACCTCTTTGTTGCGTAAGGGAAACCTGCTTAAGAAGTCAGCAACTTTATTTCTAACCCCAGGCCAGTATTCAACTGCGTAATTGTAGTGTCGTAACTTGACTGACATTTTTCTGAGTCTGAGGGAGGCATTTTGTAGACCCGAAGCTGAGAGAATTTTTATTAATGGTTTATGGTCTGTGCGTAAGTGGATGTTGTATCCCCATATGTACACTCTGAAATAGTTTAAAGCCCAAGAACATGCAAGCATTTCACACTCGATCACTGAATATCTTTCCTCAGTTGGGGTCAGTGATCGAGAAGCAAAGGCAGATTTATGAGCCCCTTGTGCCTCATTTACGCCGCCGTTGCGTCACTTTTGTGACTCAGCGGCGGCGCAAATCCTGCGCCATGCTGCGGGGTATTTACAACGTGACGCATCTGGGAGATGCGTCACGTTGTAAAGCCCTGCGCCAGCAGTAGGCGTACCTGTGCAGGGTGGGGCGTTCCGTCGCAGGAAAATCTACAAGATTTCACTCGGTCACTTTTGAGCCAATGCTGCGTCAAAACCCTGTGCCTGCTTGAAGCAGGCGTAAGGATTGACGCAGCATTGTAATGATAGGGCACCCCCGAGCCTTGCTGGAGCTGCGTCACGGTTGCGACGCAACTCCAGCAATGCGCCGCCTTTCCGACAGGAGATGCGTCACGCATCTGCCCATCCTTGTGCCACGGTGCGCCGCATTGTAAATGCGGCGCATCAATAGTGGCGCACGGGTGGGCAGATGCGTCGCAACTCTTCTGGCGCATCTCTGCTGATTAGCAGACATGCGCCAGACGTCATAAATCTGCCCCTAAGTCCTTTGTTGCTGGCATCCGTGGTGACATAAGTCTGAGCTTTGGGGTCAAGACCTTTCAGAAAGGGCGCATTAGCAATATCCTTTTTGATGCGCTCAAAAGCATCTTGGCACATCGGGGACCACTCAAATTTGACTTTGCTTTTGAGCAATTGCCTTATGCTGTAAGTTTTTTCTGAAAAGTTGCAAATGAATTTTGAGTAGAATTCTGTTAGCCCAAGAAAATCTCTCACATCATCCTTGTTGGAGGGGGGGGAAACTTTAAGAATAGCATCAACCAAACCCTGCTTGGATTTAATGCCCTCCTGACTGATGGTGTGACCCAGATAAACAACTTTGTTCTGTGAAAATGTACATTTATCTAATTCAACAATCAAACCATGCATTTTCAAAATTTCAAACACCTGCTTTAAGCGTGCTTCATGTTCCATTTGATTTCCACCCATAACAAGGATATCGTCCTGGAAGAACCTTACCCCCACAGTACCCTCAAAGAGAGATGTCATTACTCTTTGAAATAGTGCTGCGGCGGAGGGGAGACCAATTGTACCGGTGTGAAACGATAGCAGCCAAACGGTGTTATGAACGTTGTATATTTTCTGCTCTCCACATGCAAAGGCACCTGATGGTATGCAGATTTCAAATCCAAGATAGAAAATACATTCATATCTTTTGTAGCATTGAATATTTCGCTTATGCGTGGCAAGGGGTATTGACCAACAATGATATTTTTATTTAGATCTCTGAGATCTATGTAGAGTCTAAATTTTGCATTGGGGCGTTTAACTGTTGTTGTTGTAGTAACTTTATTCGATATGTAAAAATATCATAAAAGTATAAAACATTATAAAAACAGTCTTTAAAAAAAAACAAGAACCCACTACAACATTAGGTTCCCCATAAATAGAACATAGAATTTTAACAATATCCAATACGGCATAGTTCATTACCATCAAAAGACAAACATATTTTATGAAGGCGTGCCATAGGAGGGGGGAGGAATGGGACTGTAGATGTTTATTACTTACGAACTAGAGAATAGGGCAGAGGTAAAAGAGATGATGTTCTTCTCAATAATTAATTAATGCTTCTTGAGAAGCCTCTGCCTTATCCACCAGGCTCCCCCTCAAAATTTTGCAGTCCCGATTATAACGCTGGGGACTGTCGTCTCAAAAGTTAGGATGCGCAGGGTCACCCTATGCGACCTGCAGCCCAGGTTGGCGCATACGGGTTTCAACCATCTGGGTTGTTTGTAGGCCCCACATGCAAACAGGAAGTGGGCGATAGATTCCGTGGGAGAAGCACAACCTGGGCAACCTTTATCATCATCCTTCCCACCTTTCCACCCTGTTTGAAAGTCATACAGTGGTAATGTACCGTATCTTAATTTAAGGTAGAGTGACCTGTCACTGGGCGATTCAATGATGTCCAGAAACGCCTCCAGGCTGGGGGCAGGTTTAGCATCCAAGAATTTTTCGGTAAGGATGCCTCTCTGAGACCGCAAAATAGCAGCAATGACCCAGTCCCAATAAATTTGTTTTTACAATGGGCTTAGAAGGTGGTTGCTGATTCTCCCAGAACTCACCCAAACCTAGCTCTAGCACCAATTTTTGTAGATTGGATACCCACGGAATCTTATGACAAGCTCCAAGGTGTAATATATCATCCAAGGCGTGGCATATTGGCTTAGGTCCGGGGACCTTCTCAGCCTTACCCAGTACAAAAGGGGGCGCAACCTAGCCACATCAATTATGGAGTGTCTACCAAGGTCACTATGGAGAGGAACAAGTGGAGTGGACAGAGGAAGCAAGACTATGTCTCTAAAGAACTTGTTTTCGGATTTAGTCAGCTCTGCTAGGTTTTCAAATCCCCATAATTCCGCCCTGTAGAGAGATGCTGATAAAGCCTTACCCTGATAAACCTTGGTTGCTGCGGCTATGGGCCGGCTATATGACAACCTCTGATGTCTAGCAATAGCTCCTGCGGCTCGCTTGTGATTTAGGAGCATTTTGGATATGTGAGGTGCCCATTTCAGCTTATTGTTAACCCTCACCCCAAGATAATCAAAGGCTGTCACAAGCTCCAGGTTACAATTGTCGACCCTGATGTTGTTCTTGAACCTTTTAGAAGGGGACATGGCCATTAACTTGGTCTTAGAAGTATTGATCTTCAGGCCCCTAATGTTACAAAACTTGGTAAAGCGGGACAACAATTTTTGGAGACCCATAGGGCTCTTTGAGATCAGCAGCGTGTCATTTGCAAAAAGCAGGGAGGGAGATTTTTCGCCGTTCAGGGCTGGGGCGTCGACCCCGTCGTCTCTCAAATAGTCTGCCACCCCATTTATAAAGAGAGGGAACAGGGTCGGCTCCAAAACACAGCCCTGGCGGACCCCTCTTCCTACCGCTATTCTCTCTGTCAACTGGCCCTTGTGCCCCCATCTTACTCTCGCAAAGATGCCTTCGTAAAGCCGTTTAAGAAGGTCCAGAATTAAGGGGGGAATGCCCAGGTCGGCCAGGACTTGCCACAGCTTAGACCGGGGTACCAAGTCAAAAGCTGTTTTGAGGTCAATGAATGCCAGATATAGGCTACCCTTTTCGATAATAACAGATTTCCAGAAAATTGTACAAAATCTGAAAACCTGATCAATCGTTCCGAACCCTTGCCTGAATCCAGCCTGGAAATGTGAGAGAATGCCATCCTCATCAATCCAGGCCTTAATCCTGGTCAGAAGGACCCTACCTACCACTTTTTGAATCACGTCGATTAGACTAATTGGTCTGTAGTTGGCGTGGTCCTCTCTATCACCTTTTTTGAAGATGGCCACCACCTCTGCCCCCTTCCTGGAATCTGGTACAGGGTACCCTGTCGCTATACTGTTCAGAGATTGTAAAATAAACTCAGCCCAGAGTTCCCTATCATGAAGAAGGAGGTCTCCAGGGAGACCGTCGGGTCTGGCTGCCTTGCCTGGCGCTATCATTTTAATTGCTGATTGGATCTCACTAAGACTAAACTGGCCCCCCCTAGGGGATCTAAAGGCTCGGGGGCTGGGCCCAATTCCTCCGGAGAAAATTAATCTCCGGGAGAGTATAAACCAGAGAAATGATCGAACCACTGGTGCCCCGTTATATGGTTTGGGATTGGGTCTGTACCGCCCCTTGCGCTGATGTTTATAAGATCCCAGAATGGGGTTGAGTCTTTGAGTCATGCTGCACGCTTCAGGTCCTGCCAGTGATCCTCTTCCCAAAGGCGCTTCGCTTTCTTTATGGCACTATAATAGGCTTTCCGAGCAAGAATGATAGAGGGCTGATCCCTTGCCTTTAAGGCCCTAGCAAGAGCCTGTCTCCTTTCCCTACAATCACTCGAAAACCACAGGTTTGTCATATTCGATCTGGGTGGCTTGCGATCCCCTTTGTCACTTGATACAAAGAACTTCCCCACCTTTTCGACAGTCTCGAGATATATCTGATTAAAACCCTCAGCTAGCATGGTGTCAGGAGCACCAGCAAGGACAGCGTCCATTAAGCTTGTCCTTTCTTCCACAATACTTTAAATCCTGCCCAGATCCAGCTCTCGCTTTGTGACTCTAGACCATTTGAGCCGTCTATTGCAATTAGATGGAACAACCTCTCTAGACCAGAGTATCTGGGCACCATCGAGCTCGATAGATGTACTAAACGACTCACGCTTGAGTTGCATGGTTAGCGGGTCGTGGTCGCTCTCATGCCTAGAAATAACTTGCATGTCAATGACATCTGGCCACAATTCGACATCCAGCAAGATGTAATCAATGCGCGATGGAGCCCTGGTTCTGGTAAATGTAGGTGCTCCCGTGGTGTCTGAGCGGGTTCTGCCATTTGTCGCCCTTAGATTGAACTCTAAAGTCAGGGCATTGATTTGCACAGCCCTTTTTGTCCACTTTTTTAATGGTTGGATGCTAAGTGGGGGAATGCCTAGCTTAGAGTCAACCTCGTCGATGCCCAAGATGTCATTGTCGCTAAGAGGCTCAAAGGTGCAATTAAAATCGCCGGCGACAACGACACCCGACTCGACGGGGATGGCTGAAAGTTCGGACTCAAGAGGTGTTATCGTAGGGCTTGCTTGTGCAACTGACGACCCTCTAGCGTAGATGTTGAAAATTTCTAGGCAAGGATAACGTTCTGACCCACCAATGGTTAAGTGGAGAATGTCTTGAGACGCACATGCATTGTGCTTGACTATCCAGTTCAAATCGATGTTTACCCAAATTAAGAGGTCCCCCAATGGGCGTCCTCTGGTAGAACTAATCGCCGGAACAAAATAGGTAGAATACCCAGATCTATGGAAGGGAACCAAGCTCCAAGTTTCCTGGAAGAGAATGATATCAAATTTATCAATAAAGTCATTCCATACAGGGTCGGCAAGGCTCCTTTTTAATCCGGCGATGTTCCATGAAATGAACTGAATAGCTCTCGGGTGGTTCAGAATGGAGGAGGAAGCTACTACTATTTCCCTGCTCTCTGGACCCGCCCCATCTAAATCCCCCTCGAGAGCTACACCAGATATCGCAGGAAGAACTAATCCAGCCCCTATAGGATCTAGAAGGGGGGCAGGGTTCTGGCCTAATCCCTCTGGACAGGGGCAATCCAAAGTTGGTGGAAAGGTGTTTACATGGGGATTAATTAGTCAGTCCACCTGTCTAAGCCCAGAATCCTCCTGCTCACTATAATAAGACCAAACCGGGGAGCTGCGGATTTGAATGGAGGAGTGGGCGGGAGCTGATGTCCTGTATTCTAGCAATATTAAATTATCCGCTAGGGCCAGATCTCTAAGCTCGACCTCCACACAATCAAATAGCGAGTCCTCTCTAGACAGCCGTCGCACTCTCAAAATATCATCTCTGATGATTGATCTACATCCTCTAATATGCCTCAGCCAATGAATGACTTTATTATTCAGTGAGTCGCTTCTTTCATACCCCCCCTGATTAATCAATTTCGGAACGTGGGTCATGAAAACAAGGGACTTTAGAGGAAGATGGCATGGTGCCAAACCACGAGCCACAGGATGAGGAGAGAAGCCATACTCACCCCTACTAAGGGGGTGGGTAGCATTAGTACTGGGCCTAGTTTGAGGGCGTATATTTGACTGCCTATTGGGAGCCAAGGTACGCGTAACATCGGCAAAGGACCTAGAGGTGGAAACTGATTTGTAATTGGCCTCTCCTAAAGCCCTACCTTGGGGCGTTTAACTACCACCAAGGGAGAAATCCATTCTGCGGATTCAACCTTTTCAATTATTCCACGGAGACAGGTAGATGTCTAACCTTATGTACACACGGGGAGGCATTGTCTTTTAACTCAATTTTATGCTGGAAGCTGTTGAGTAAGCCCACACTTCCTGAAAACACTTCAGGGTAGTCTTTGATAATGGTGTTATTGTACGCATTGACATCCTCAATAGACATAACGGGGTCATCACTGTTGGGATTGAGAATGATATCCAGATCAGCCTGATCATTCCATCCCAAGACCGAAGGTCCTTTTTTAGCCACAAAAAGCTTACAGAATGCTTTCCTGTTTTTAAATTCATACTCCAGATCACGAGTCCCTATGAATTCTATGTTATCCCCTGTGTAGCTTTTAGCAATGACACTGGACTTTTCAAGGGAAGTACCTATTTTACTTACAAAATGATGCTTCCAAACACTTTCACTTACAATTGTGAACGGGGAGCCAGAATCTGCAATTATGTTCATAGGTACCCCACCCATTTTGATTTCACAGATGGGTTTCTTGACCTTGGTGGGAGTAAGTTCCAGAATGTCATATTCAATTGTAAACACGTAGTTAACCTCATCCGACTCCAAATCATCAGACCCTTCTGACCTAGAGTCATGCTGGCTTTGGATGTGTCTAACCGGCTTGCTACGTCTGACAAGTTTCCTGTTGCATGCTTTTGCAAGGTGCCCCATCAGACCACAAGACATGCACTCTTGATACCTAGCCGTGCACTTTTTGAAGTTGGCTAGATGGGAAGAGGAACCACAGCGATAACATCTACGTTCAGGGCCCGATTCACAGAACAAACTTAAGACTAAATCCTAAACTTAGTACCATTCTGGTATTCACAGAATGCACTTAGTACTTCTGGTATTCACAGAATGAACTTACTACTTTTGCTATTCACAGAATGAACTTAGTACTTTTGCTATTCACAGAATGGATTTACGACTCCTAAACTTACGTCCGCACTCGGGCCGGAAATTCCGGCCCGGAGGCGGAGCTTCCGGCCCGGAGGCGGAGCTTCCGGCCCGGAGGCGGGGCTTCCGGGCCGGAGGCTAAGCTTCCGGCCCGGAGGTGGGGATTCCGGCCGATTTAGCTATGGCTGAAATCTCCACCTCCGGGCCGGAAGCTCCGCCTCTGGCCCGGAAGCCCCGCCTCCGGCCCGGAAGCTCCGCCTCCGGGCCGGAAGCTCCGCCTCCGGGCCGGAAGCTCCGCCTCCGGGCCGGAATTTCCGGCCCGAGTGCGGACGTAAGTTTAGGAGTCGTAAATCCATTCTGTGAATAGCAAAAGTACTAAGTTCATTCTGTGAATAGCAAAAGTAGTAAGTTCATTCTGTGAATACCAGAAGTACTAGGTGCATTCTGTGAATACCAGAATGGTACTAAGTTTAGGATTTAGTCTTAAGTTTGTTCTGTGAATCGGGCCCTCAGTGTTTTCATTGTATTTTTTAGTGAACCCCATTTTGTCATTAAGTTTTTTCTTGTTAAACTCTTTTTTCTTGTCACCTTCACTTGGATTTAGGTGAGTACTTTCATTGGATCAGAATTTGCTTGAGTTGGATGTGTTGACTGCTTTTACAGCATTGGGCTTGTCTAAAACAGCTTTGGCTCACCTGCCTGTAAGTTCCGCTTTTTTAACCAAGGCAACTACCTCTTTCAATGGTGACTCACCATTTACCCCTAGCTTATCCTGGATTTTAGGGTTACTGGCGTGCATTATAATTTGGTCACGTATGAACTCCTCTTGTAATTGTCCAAATCTGCATGTTAGGGCTAAAGTACTTAAAGCGGAAACATACTCAGCAATGCTCTCATTTTTACCCTGTTTTCTTCGTGAAAATGTATAGCCGTCAACTGCAACGCATACAATTGGTGAGAAATGAGCATCTTAGTCATCCAAGGCATGCTGAAAAACATTATCACCCTCCCTCACTTTCTTCTCAATCTGGATGTAAGTTTTTAGACCACCTGGACCGAGGCAATACAATAACACTTTCTTCTTCTATTCGGAAGTGAAATCCTCATCTTCCACAGTTTCATTTTAATTGCAGAAATATTACTTCCACTCTTTCCATGGCATGCATGGATCACCCTTTAGTGGAAGGAAAGGTTGTGAGAGAGATTCAACGAGCTTAGGGCACACATGTCGCACTGGAGTGCTCTGAGTACACAGTGGAAGGTGTGGATAGAACTGAAGAAAGTGTTCTTATCACTTGAGGGAAAACGCACTGAAGGCTGGTGAAAAGTGCATATCACTGGTGAATAGGGCACACAAAGTGTGGATATTTGCAGAACACAATGAAAAAGATTTTAACATTACCACTGTAACTCCTTGGTTGGTCTTGGCTGGATAAGTGTGCAAATCACTGTACAAAATTTCTTTTAATTTGTACTTACATGTAACAGAAACACATCCAGGAATGCCACAAAAATGAAATAATCTGCACTAGAAAGTGTGCAAATCACTGAAGTAATGGCATTAATCTGTGCCAGATTGATGTGCTCAAAAGCATGCAAGAAATTAACTCTCCAAATTATGTCGACACTTGAAGCGTGAAGAGCGTGAGCACACTCTAGTGGTGAGAGAATATAGAAAGTTTACACTGAAATGACCAATAATTACAGTGTGCGCATCACTGAGACTGGGAACGCACAGAAGAGCTGAGCACAATGATGATCGTGACGAGGGTGCCACAAGATGGCCGTTACGTGTGCTGCGCTGCCGCCAGACGTGTGCGTTTCAATGACGACATGCGCATGCTTCAAGGCGTGAGGAAGGCGGGAAATCAGCTGACAGGAAAGATCAGCTGAACGTTTGGTGAGGCAAACAATGGAACTTCAGGAGGCAGACAGAGGCAGTGACGGGTGGCGTGAGGTGAGCAGCGCCAGAGGATATTCACATGAAAGTGGAGGCCGAGAGGGGTGCAGCCAATGACGCAGCTGAGAATGCCCCTGGGTTGTCACAACCCTTCAACACACAAGCAGACCGCGCCGGTCTCACCGTGTGTTAGTAGAAACGCCTCATCAACTGAAGGCAGGAATGGTGCAGCAGGTCCACCGGAGAAAGCAGGAGAAGGCACCTCGCACGGCTGATCAGGCCGTCCAGTGACTTGGCGGGTTAGTGAAATACTCTGACTTACGACGGGTCCCGCAGCAACGTCATGCATACCGCTGTGGGGGCTGTTGCTAAAACCACGCGTCGCCACTTGTAAGAACGAAGCGGAGGCGGTAGAATAGGTTCAGAAGTTTTAATCATACAACAGCCCCTACACAACTGTGCGGTAAAGACTACCGGTTCCCTCTGACAGTTGTAACTGTTAGGGTAGCAGGAGACCAAGGTAATGGAATGTGGAACGTGGGGGGAACCAATGAGGGAGCAGGGAAGACAATAGGACTCTCGCGCAGGAGAGCAGTCAAACACAAGATGTCACACACCAGTATTGGCTCATGACATTAACCATAAATACAGCACAGGGCTTTGAATACGTATTGCTCACGTGACAGGTCAGGTAATCGCATGCCCTCGTCTTATAGACGTAAAACAAATGTGCGCGAACTGCGCTTCTTGTTTGAGGCATTTTTGGATCTTTCCCGCTGCATTGCCACATTGTTCATGTGACATTTTCACGTGATTGCTTGCCCTCGTCCGTAGACGTGAGCAGACTTGCTGGGCTACTGAACTACATCTGCCCATGTGAAAGTCGTCACGTGATCGCCCGCACCTTGTATTTACACGTAAATAGACATGTGCGGGCTGTATTTTTCGATTGCAGTATTCAGATGAACGTTTCCTGCTAGGACGTTCTTACATTTACAGTGAGTCCATGTATGACAGGCGTTTGCCTGGACTTACATATAACGCTATGCTCGGGTCTCTTTGTGCTATGCTAGGTATATTATACTAGCATGTTAGTAGTTAATATCTCTTCAACTAACTAATAATGTAAATATCCCCTTGTTTGTTTATATCACGTATTCGGTGTGCGCTGCTTCCCCCTTCTCCTTGTTGTTTTACAGTTTACTTTTGGTTGTCATGATTAACTGCTAATATTGTTAAGATTAGAGAGTTATATAACAATGGGGTGACCCGATAGACCACTGGACTCGGGTATATATATTGGTACAAAGAAACAGTCACAGTGGAATGATTTTCAACACTTTAAAAGCACATTTGTTTGAGAAAATTATATGAAATTCTGACGCAACCTAATAGATACATAAATGACAATTTTTAATCATTTGGAAACAGAATTAGGTCAACATATCAACCTTTCAGAGGACAATAAACATGTCACTATCATCATCATTTAGATTAAACAGGTGCAAACGAGGTGATAAGTGCAAGTAAACTGGGGATGAGTGCAGACGGTGTGAGGGAGGAAGGTCGTGCGTTAAAGAACATCCACACTCAATTGGAAGACCTTGCCTGCCACTTCAATGGCAAGAAACATAAATGTGACAACATCAATGAGGAAGCAGTTATACAATCACTGTCCATCCCATATGTTGAAGGAAAAACATGGAACAGTCGACGTTTCGACCCCTAAATGAACCAGCGAATTGAAATTCTTGGGGGCGGGGTCTTCATCAGGACCGAAGACGGGGAGACATGATAGCACCAGCATCAGCAGGAACGATTCAAGCTGGAAAATTAGAAGATGGGCCCACCGGGCTCCATAGAATGTGGTGAATTGGGACTTGAATTGAAGTTTCCTAATGGCTTCTGAGTGTCCAGAATGGGCAGTGGTTCAATAGTCACCAAAGCTCCAGGGTGGCGTCGATACATCTGACAGCTAACAGATTAACCAGTATTTTTAAGCTCTGTGTTGGGTCACGTTACCCAATGGTATGTGCGTGGGTTCCTTCTTTCCCTTGTTGTTTTTGTAATCCACTTTTGGCTCTTACGATCTAGAGAGTTTATTATTGGTTGAGCCATACTTGGCCCCCCACTGTCACAAGGATAATGATAGTAAGTAGGTAAGTAAAATCTTTATTGCGTGATTAATTAAAATCTTTGAAAAATAGCACATTTAAATTAGGTCACATATACCAATACATTTGTTAAAAGAACCTCAATATACATTACAGTAAGAATAATTAGTTATAAATCACAAATTTTATCAAAACAAATGACTGGGTTAAAAGCAGATAAAAAGTCCTGTCAATTCCCGAAGTGCAGTGCCCTGCATTGTACTCTCTTGATATCTGATCATGATATCTGGTTATAACAGTATATAGCAGTTTGAGAGTTGCAGCTTCTGCCTTTTAAAAACTAATCTCTATGTTTGATCTGTTATGTTGCAGGTAAATTTGACATAGCTTTTGCAATATTAACAAATGTCACCAATCTGCATGCTAATTGGATGTCTCTTCTGTCAAAGTAGGCTTTTAATGCTTGCCTGCGGGTTCGGATCCCTCTCACGTTCCAGGCTGGTTTTTATAACAGTTTGCGTTCTTTGTCTAAGCCTCTGCAGCTGCACAACAAATGGAGGATATCGTCTTTGGATTCGCCGCAGATTTTACAGTTTGTAATTGAGTCTAACCTTTGCCAAGGGGGAAGATGCTGGTTGACCGGTAAAACGCCCATCCTTAGTTTCAGATATGATTCCTTCGCATTCTTTGAGAATCCTGTTCCCATGTAGGTTTACGTTGTGGCCCTTGTGTAACTTAGAATAACAAACCACCCGTGTGCTGTTTTGGATACGGTAGATTTGTCTTCTTCCAAAGACAGTAACTTTACTGTTTTGTTTACTATTTGTTTAAAGGTTTTCTGTGGGCCAATGATCTCCCAAAGCTCTTGTAGGGATAGATAGTTTATTGCCGTTTGTAGATAGACCGCAGCTGGATTGTCTTTCCATAAGTATGAGTTCATAGAACAGTTTTCTGCTCCCTTTATTTTGTACCAGCACTTTACGTAGGCCCCCTTCCGTGCTACTTGCTGTTTTTGGAGGCCAAATTCAAGCCTTAGCTAGGCTGGAGAAATGTATTGAGGGAGGTTAAAAATTAATCGAATTGATTTCGACACTGCTTTATCCAGAACTGTCTCGTCTCTTCCTCTCATGCATTCACTTCCGTAGGTGATGGTAGGAAGCAGTTTCGCTCAAAAGACTTCTAGAAGAGGCGATAGATCAGGGCCTGTTATTTTTTGCTTAATTCTTTTTAGTGCTACTGCCAGTGCAGTCCCTCTTGATCTTATAGTTGCTTTGTGTTGTCCAAGAGAGCCCTTTCTGTAAAAAATGATACCCAGTTATTTGTACTCATCGACCACCTCCAACGGTTTACCCTGAAGTTCCCAAAGAGGTTGCCCTGGTTTCCTTCAATTCAAGATCATCACTTTTGACTTCTCCAAGTTTACCGTTTCTGTCTGAGAAATTACTTGTAGTATTTATAAGGTGTTGAAGGCCAACTGGAGTTCGACTGATCAGTATTAAATCGTCCGCATACAGTAAGTTTGATATTGTTAGTCCTCCTAAATTTGGGGCATGGTGGATGCAGTTGTCGAGGTCTGCTGAAAGTTCAGACATCCCTGCTTTAGCCCCTTGGTAGTCGTTATTTTCCTCGACAGGATGTCGCCGGTTCCTAGTTTTATTTGGATCCATGTGTCAGAATGAAGTGCAATTAGTTGGTTCAAAAGTTGCTGGTCGATTTTCCAATCTGATAGCTTGGCCCAGAGTTTGCCCCAGTCAATGCTATCGAAAGCAGATGTATAGTAAAAAAAAAAAGACGAATAGTGGCTTCTTGTTTTTTGCTGAGGCATCTATTAATAAAGAGAGATCAAGAATGTTTGTCGTTGTCCCTGTACTTCTTTGAAAGCCTATTTGGTTAATAGGAATTAATCCTCTCGTTGATGCCCATTCGGTGAGTTCTTCTAGTAATAGACCTGCAAAGTATTTTGCATCTATGTCGATAAGGGCTATTAACCTGTAATTCTTTGCTTGATTTTTACTGCCTTTTTTGAAAATAGGGGAAATAATAGATCCTTTCCAGGAGTTTGGAATTCTCCCCACATCCAGGATGTTTTTAAAGAGGGGACATAGGTGTTCAGCCCAGTAGTCTGGGTCTTGTTTGTATAGACTTGGGGGAATTCCATTGGGCCCTGGAGCACCCTCTTTCTTGCCCTTAGAAATTCGATTTTTGATCTGTTTGATTGTGAATAACATGAGATTCTCTTCCCCTAAGTTCTTTCGTGATTGCAGATTGCAATTGGAGGCCGTGGTGTCTTGAGAACTTTCATCTGTATTTTTGTTAAAATGGTGCTGCAGTTACTTTTATCCAATCTTCTTCTGTTATCTGTGAGTTTATTTCATAAGCCCTTGGGTTGTCTAGGTTGTTCACTGTGCGCCAGAATCTCGCGCTGTTATTATTTTTGATGTCGTATAGCAGTTTGGCCCATGTCTTCTCTGTAGATTCATGCCTTATTTGCCAAGCAATTTTGTTCTTTCTGCACTTTAGCTTTCTTAGTTCTACCTGTCAGCTAATGTCTTGGCCTCTCTGATGCAATTTGCAAATAACTCTGTTAATTTTCCTTTTAATTTGCCTCAGTTCATGGGCTTGATTTAATAAAGGGTTCTTTCTTTGTTCGCACCTGACTCCAATGGGTAGTCTTTGATGATTCTTAATTCCACTTATGGCTACTCCTGTGTTTGATTCAGCATTAGCTGAGTTGAGGTTTTCTAGAAGTTCTCCCAGGCCTTGATGTCAACTCCTTCGTTCATTCTGTTTTCTTCACAGCAAGTTTTTGCCATCTCCAGAAATGTTTCCTCGCCCTTTATTTTGTATTTTATTCTTTTTTGATTTGTAGTTACTGTTAAGTCTTGAATTTCAGTTGGGAAAGTTTGCGCTGTACCCTGAACATCCAGTTTAAGCTCTTGTGGCAAGTGGTCACTACAGTCCATTATTCCAATCTTAAACCCGTTTACTAGATTGTGAAGTGGAAGAGACATGAAGGTGTAATCTATTGCTGAACTTGTCACCATGTTATGGTAGGTTGCTGCTTGAGGGCAATCACCCAGGAGTCTGCCATTTAATTTTATCAGCCCCAGACTTCTTAGATCCATCAGTAGGACTTTAGATACCTTAGTTTGTTTACCCCACTCACTTTCTTCCAGAGGTGAGAACCCCCATTCTAGTAGTTGTTCCTCTGCTGAGTTATTGTTGCTGTTTTTCCCGGAGAGGGACATATTGAAGTCTCCTGAGATGATGTAATGGGGTGTCGTTGCTGCTGTCATGATCCTCATCAATTCTGACACTAAAGATTTTGCACCTATTTTTTTCTCTCTGGGGTGAATATAGGTATTAACAAATACCGCTTGTTGTTAAATTTTCTTGGGTCCTACTATCTCCATCTGAATTGCATTGATCCTATTATTAGATGTATATTTCATTGTCAGTTCTTTAGCTGAGCTTACTGTTTTTATTGAGGCGTACGTGGTTAAACTACATTTCAGACGTCCATACTTCGAGCTTCGACTATCTGGTAGGTGATATGACTTGAAGCCTTGAAGGTGGAGAGGTTCTGCCACCCAAGTTTCTTGAAGTAGGATTAGGTCAAACTGCTGAAAGTACATTAGTAATTCTGTAAGAATAATTTTTGACTCTAGACCATTTATATTCCAGGAGCAGATTTTTTGTTGCGAAGCATCTTCTCCTTGTTTAATGGCCTGTCATGGGTCAGTGCACCTGTTGTTGATGGTTTTTGCTAGCCAGGACCAGTCTTCTGATGTTATGTTCCCATTATTTCCCCGATTACGTGGGCTAGCACTGTACCTAGCTTCTACTGTGGTGCTCCGAACCCCTTTCAGCACTGATTGCGTAGATCTGCCGGTCCTAATTCTTTTGAAGGGCTCCCAGTTATGATCTTTGTCGTTTTGGAGTAATGGTTCTGGGTAGCCAACATTGTACTGTGGTTTTATACGGATCCCCCATGCTTCTAGTTGGCAATTTTCATTTAGAATCTTCTCCACTGTCTCCCCTGTAGTCCAAGTGGTTTTTAATATTTCTTGCTCTGATAGATGATTGAGTTGCACGAATTCTACAGAGTCCAGATCTTGAGTGACGATGCCAGCTATGTTGTTAATAGAGGTTAGCAGTCGGAGAATGTTGCCTCTGTTTAGGATGTCTCCCCGACCTTTAGATTTAAACTCTGGGATAAATAAGATTATTTTTGATTCTTTCCGCCTTGTGGTTTCTTGGGATGTTTCCATTCTTGGCTGTGTTTCCCACTCTTGTGGGTATCTAGGGGGCTGGAGGACAGCACCGGCCTCATTTCCGTATTCCCATATGAAGACGGGGTAAGTCGCGTCTGCCTGCGCTTTTGCAGCTATTTCAGCTATAGGATCCTGCGTTATCGTTTTTGTATTTTTTGGCCCACATGCATCAAAGCAAAAACCGGTCGCAAACGGGCAGATTCTCAGAATCTGCCCCTTTGCGACCGGTATTTTTGCATTTGGGATGCATCATCCCAAATGCAAAAATCACAACTTAAGTAATCTCTAAATTGCGATTCCTTAAATTGCCATTGCATTTAAGGAATCACAAATTGAGATTCCTTAAATGGAATGCATTAAATAAAAAAAAGCTAGCGAATTCGCTCATGGGGGGGAGCAAATTACCATGAAGTTGAACTTCATGGTAATTTGCAAAAACTTTGAAAAAATGCACTAAAGCGCATTTTTCAAAGTTCCATTTTACACACACACACATGCCCTTGGGACATGTGTGTGTGCAGGATGTAGTCATATGCAGATTTCAGAGGTGCAACAGGGTGTCCTTTTGACACCCTGGCACCCTTGAAATTGCATTCTCAATTTGGGATTCTCTAATTGAGAATCGCAATTTGAGAATGTCTTCCAATTCATTCTTATGGGCCTCTAGGCCCATAGGAATGAATGGGGAGGTATTCTTTAATTGTGACTCACAATTTGCGAGTCGCAATTAAGAAATGTTTAGAAATTGCTATTTTTTAAGCGATTTCTACATGCATAGTCTTTTGCTATTCCTTATTAGCGAATCCTTATTTTTCGCTAATAAGGAATCGCAAATGGCATTGTTAATGCATGTGTCAGTTTGTCTTTTCCAAGTCTGATCTAGCTTGGACAGTTGGGGTTTTTATTTTTTTAATTTGATTATCTATCCAGACTTTTTTCCCCACTTCCTTTTTGTAGTTGCTACTCGTTGTTTTTTCAACCTTTACTTTACATTGAGAAGTTGCCGGAAGTTGTTCGGTTTGTTTGAACTCACTTTCTTTTGGGGTCTCTTGACTTTCACATAAGGGTGGTCTTTCTTTATTTTCAGGACCCCCTTGTGAAGGTTCATTAGATGCCGTCATTCTCTCTTGTTGAGATGGAGGTTCGTCAGTGCTGCTATGTTATGGAGATCCCTTAGGGTTCTTGCCCATCGGTTGGAAGAAAGTCTGAATCGAGGTTGTTATGTTCCTCCCTTTTCTTCTCATTTTACGTCATCGTTTCGATGATTGCATTTTGAATAGCTGTGTGTCGTCGTCTTCGGGCTTGCTTGATGGCTCAGTGGGTCTGCGCAAGTGCTGCTCTTCTTTTTGGTGATTTCCCTTGAGCTCTTTTTGGTTCGGTCCCTGACGTTTCCTCACCTCAGAACCTCCTTGTTGCCTTGATGTTGTTTGCGGTGTATCTACACTTGTTTTTCCTTCTCCGGGGTTCTCGTCTTTTCCTTCTTGGGGCAATGCATTTGTGTACTTTCTTCCCTTAATCAATTTGGGGCAGTTCAATAACTCTTTGGACAGATTTTTGTTGAGTTTCTTCCCTGGAGTACTGCCTTCTCCTCTTCCTTCTCTTTTAGGATCATCTTCTTGAGTTCCATTATTGTTTTTGATGTTGTTTACTTCCTTTATTTCAGTTAGGAGATCTCGCATTACTGTTGGTAAGGTGACAATTTTGTCAACTATTGAGAAGCATGCGCAGCTTGGGGGGTTTATTGTTGTTTCGGATTGGACTCTCTTGATCAAATTGTTCAGTTCCATGAGTTTGTTGTTAATGCTTGCAACATTTGTTGCTAAGCAATTGAGAAGAGCTAGCTGAATGTCCATCTTGACCGAGTGATATACCATAGCTTTTGTAGATAGATTCATAGTATTTAATAGGGATTCCCAAAACTTGTTCTGTTAGTTTGGTGTTTCCTCGATGTTCCATTTTGTGGTGGACTCCTCAGTAAGATGGGGTTTGTCTCTTTTTTCCAAGATGTATGTGTTGACCAGTTTTTCCCATTCTTCCGTTGTGAGAGAGGATTTTTTCCTGCATTGATGGCTATAGATCTCCTCGTGGTTATCTGAAGTTTCCTCCCGCTCACTATTGGAACGCTTTGGCGTTGAGATTATTTGATGTCCTTCCGAGATTTGGCCTGATGGGGTAATGCTCAATGAGTCTATTTCCGGGTCCTGGAGGTCTTGGGGGTGCTGTGGTCTGGTGTCCAGTCTGGTATGGGCAGGAGACAGTTCTTCAATACTCTTTTGGTCGACCTTGTCTTCCTCGAATTCTGTTAGTAGTTCTGCTAAAGTATTGTTAACCATTTTATGCTCCGTAGATATGTTAGAGCTAGGCGACGATTTAGTAAATTCAGGATGTTGTGTCGCTATTTCTTTCTTTGCTTGTTGAACCGTCCGGATTGAGATTGATGGTTCTAGAGGAACTCTCAGCGTCTCTAGGGACCTGCTAGAAAGTGGGGTGCCCGAAAATTGCCTAGATTCCCTTGTTTCCTTATTCGCTATTTCAAATTTGTTGGTAAAATGGACTTCGTTAAGGGCAAGGCTGTCATTGCTGTCATTGCTGTAGCCTCCGCCATTGTCTTCATATTCACCTCTGACACCTCTGACACCTTCGACACCCTCAACGTTAGTTGCTACTGTGTGCAGACTCTGCTGTCTCTGTTGTCTCTCATAGTTGTTTTCCTGGGCGGGCTTTGGTGGTGGACTTCTTGAGGTTGTTCTGGAGACTATTCTTTTCCTTATCCCTTTGGTTGCTTCCATTGTAGATTTTTCTGGGATTAGAGGGGAGGGTAGTCCCCGCTGTATTTCATTAGCGTGATTTAATAGTGCGCCAGCATCTTTTACAAAGAAGAACTTAGAATACATTTTAGATTGATAACCAGATTTTTGTGCTTTCTCAAGTGGTGGAAGACCACTGCTTTGCTTTATCAACGTTGGCATGTGACCTGAGACTCCGTCGGCCGTTGTGCCTACCGCTGCTGTGTTCTACACGTTGCTGGATGGTACGTTGCCTGATTGATTAATAGGTACTTTATAAGAACCTTGTTCTTCTTTTTCCGATTGTTAATTACGCTAGTGACGCTCCGCCATTCTTTACCCGATCGCATTCTGTTGGGCTGATCAGGCACGTTTTTTTTTCTATCCAATACTCTCCGACACTATCCGGCGCTGCTAGTAAATGACTGGATTTCCTGGGAGTGTACCAGCCTTTCCGATGGATTCAGGGTCTTTGGCTGCTTAACTTAGCTCAATTTGACCGAGTTGCCTTCTATTATATCAAGAGTCTGACTACGAATTAAAATTAAAATTGAAATTGCTTAGTTGATTGAGGTTCAGATGTTCAGTACTGAGCAGTGGATGTGCTAGCCCAGGGACTTGAGAACTCAGAGGATCAGATGTTCAGTACTGAGCAATGTGGAGATCTTCTGCAGTGGATGTATTAGTCTGGGGACTTGAGCTCTAAGTCCTGAAAAGTTATGTCAGTTATGGTAGTCGAACGAAAAAAGAAGTAGGAGTAGAAGTGGGAGAGAGGAGGGAGGAGAAGGAAGAAGTTTCTAATTGTCTGGCTCACCTCTCAATTCCAACACCTCCCCTCTTCTGTAGCTGTGTAGCTGTAGCTTTGTAGTTTGTAGTTTTGTAGCTTCATGGCCCCTTGTATTCCCTTGCAGCTCCTTGTGCACCTGGTGCGGAACAGCAGGGAAATGAGAAGAAATAAAATGCAGGTAGGAGAGATGGTCTGATCCTACTCCTTACTTGCCTTGCAGCCCTGCAGCGCCCTGCTCCTTCATTACGGGGGACTCGCAGTTCCCACTGCAGCTGCTGCCTCTCTGGAACTGCTGCCCACTGTCTCTGCTTCCTGCTGTATGACGCCACAGAACTACCAGCTACCACAGCAGGAGCAACAGGGGCAGGGCGTTGGGCAGCACTGCCACTGTGTAAAATTGTAGGTAGCTGTAGGAGGCTGTATGAGGCTGGAGTGGGGCCCAAGGATCGTGAAGTTGGTTCCACCGAATCTGCCGGTTCTGCGTTTTCCCGACCCTGCTGACTCCTCCGCTCTGCTGGCTGGCTCTGTTCTGTGGCAAGATTGCAATCCCGGACTGGATCAGATCCAATGAGATAATGATAGAGTTTTTTGGTTATAAGAAGCCAAGATTGTTCACTTCTAGTTCCTATTATCAGATGTGTTATCATATGAAATTTGAGAACGGGATTTTGTCTCTCCCGTCTTCTTTTTTCTACTCCTTGAGAATTGAACTGAGATCATCTCATTAGGCATTGCCCCCCCCCCTTTTTCTTTTTACTATAGGTGTACATGAATTAGTGGATAATCTCCACCATGGAGTGACAGTTATACTCGTATTTGCTCGTCTCAAGTTGCCAATTGGTTTTAACACTACGGGTCCTAAGAATAATTACTACTCGCCTATTGGATGTCTTTTGACTTGATTAGATCAATTTCCACGTTTGGATTATAAATTCCAGTGCAAACAGGTAGGCAACACATTCGTGTGGTTGCTTGTAGTGACCAAATCGCAATTACACTTCTTCTAATGGACTTTCATTTCATGGAAATTGTCTTATTCCCTTTCAGATGCCAAGATTTGGCACATGTTTTGAAAAGTGCCCTTGGCTAAGGTGCACTTTGGTAATTGTAACTGACGGCTTACAATCATACTGGTATCTTTCTTCACATACTTCCCTGTTAATATATGTCACAGTCACTCGTTATTTCCTTATCTTTTTGGTTGCTGTGTTTCCACGCTTGCTTTAGTCACATAGGATGATTGTTTGTCTCTAGCTACAACTATAGGTAGGTTAGGATGATGGGTATTTGACATGCATGTGCATTCCCCTTATTACTCTTTAATGACACATTTTTGGTTTCTGACACTATTTGGGATACTATCTTTATTCTACTAACTTTATGGCAAAAGGCATTCTACATGTCACTAGAGGCATGCATATAAATTTGTCTCCTCACACTTTCTATTACATCAGATTCTTTAAGAAAGTTCTGTTGCAACAATATGTTATCCCAATGAGTTTTGTTTTTGGCTTATCAGATCTGTTACAGTTTGACAACCAGTGACTTGTGTTCATTACACTTATTGTTTTAGAATGACTATGGTTAGTCCAAATAGGTCGCTGCTCTTTTTCAAAATTTACAGGATTTGGGAAGTCTCGTCCTTTGCCTTTCTTATTGCTTTTTTTGTCTTTTCTGAGTATGGTTTTTAAAAATGACTCTTTCTTTGAAGGTCTGTGGTCTTAATTATATATAGATGTGTATATATATATATATATATATATATATATATATATATATATATATATATATATATATATATATATATATATATCTCCAAGAAAGAAGTGACTGAAACAGATTCACCAAAGAACAAAAATATATATTTCCACTACAACGTTTCAGCTTCCGCCTTCCTCAGGTAGTACAAGATGGTTTGCTCTGTGGCTGCACAGATGACAGCTGAATTTTCAAAAAGCATCTTGAGTGAAGACTCCATTTGGAATGTGGAATCAATGCAGTCCTGAGAGCTCTTGAGATATGCAGTAATCAGGTTGTGTTGTCAGTAATGTTCAGGCCATCTGACTCAGTGTATCCTTTGGAATGCAGATTTTTGCCTTGGCTGGCTGTTGTTTTCTCGTGATCCTTCATCTTCAAGTATATATATATATATATTCACTGAAAAAACCATAGGTTTCACACATGTTATAGTTAGCGGAAATTTTACTGATAAAAAACCAATTCCGTTATAGTTAGTGCAGGAAACTATAACTCACACGACCGCAATCCTCTGCTGATGCTAATACTGTATTTAGACACTTATTTGCCCATGTCTTCTTCCATAAATTTTTAGCTATACATATATTACAAATATTTTTTTTTCATAAAGACACATATGTCATCAGCAGAAGATTGCGGTTGCGTGAGTTATAGTTTCCTGCACTAACTATAACGGGGGAATTTCATTGGTTTTTTATCAGTAAAATTTCCGCTAACTATAACATGTGTGAAACCTATGGTTTTTTCAGTGAATTTGCAAGGTTTTTTAAATGCTAATTCCTAACTATAACGTGTGTGAAACCTATGGTTTTTTCAGTGAATTTGTACGGTTTTTTAAATGCTAAGTTACTTTACGCCATTCGTGGCGTGCGCGCCCACTTAACGCAGTTCGTTCCGTGCGCGAAGCGCACCGTGCGCGCACAGTGAGCACGCGGCCCACTTTACGCAGTTAGTGCCGTGCACGCACGGGGGGCACGCGGTGCGCTACGCGCACCGCGTGCCCACGTTACGCTAGATGGGCCATGTACGCACGATGCGCTTCGCGCACCGTGCGCACATGGAGGACATATTATGCGCTTCCTTGTGATAGGTAATCTGTTGAAATTTTTTGGGGAAATGCTGTGCTCTTATATGCCATGCACAAATGGTGGCCTTCGGCCACCATTTGCATACGGGGTGGAGAGAGTGGGGTTTGTTTTTTTTAATAATTTTTTACCGTACGCGTACGGTAAGCGTACGGTAAGCGTAATCGGCGAAATTTTCGAAAAATAAATAATTACCATTTTTTGCCTTGGGGGATCTTTGAAGACTCAACTAACATGGTTATGTGCATGGGCGCTGTCTAAACAGCCCCTTTATATGTTTTTGGCATTTGTTTATCAGCTCCCCCCTCAGAGTGCGAGAGAGAAAATGGCGGCCGCCGCTTCCTGGTTTCGACCGATTCGAATGTTTACTAAGATCTAAGGGCCAATCAGAATCGCGCTCGCGCACGCCACCGTACGCGTACGGTAAGCGCACCGTAAGCGCACCGTAAGCTGGCTCAGATATATATATTGATTTAAAGGCTATTTTCTCAGAATTTACTTAACAGATTTACACCAAACCTACAAAAGGCACTTCCTTGACCTGAGGACTACCTCTCTGCCAAATTTCAAGTAATTCTGTTCAGCCGTTCGGGCTGTAGCTGTGTCTAAAGGTCCTATGGAAAAATGCATGGGAAAAACGCGTTTTGGGACCCCCTTTTATCTCAGCCCCCGCTTGACGAATCCCCCCGAGACTTTCGGGGTAGGAGCGGAGCGTAGCGCCCCACCTATTTTGAAAAATTCGCAAGGATTCGTCGACCGGCGCAAAAGTTATTCAAAATAGAATGTTGCGGATTTCCTATGGAAACGTGGTCCTAACTATAACTACCTACTGGCGACCGCCAGTAGGTAATATATATATATATATATATATATATATTATATATATATATATATATATATATATATTCCTCCAGGTGCCCCAGAACATGAAGACGCCACTCCACGGAGGATGATTTACAAAACCTTTTATTGCAAACCACGGAAAGCAGCCCAGTCCTTGCTGTCCCTTACGCGTTTCAGTGTAACAAACACCTTAATCATAGGGGGAGGGGGAACTTGGCAAGATCCGGTGAGTACTTCACATCTTTTTATCCCATAGCGCAGTCACAAGAGCAGGAGATAATGTTGCAAAGGTTCCGGGAGAGGGGTTACCCTGAGGATGTCCTTTTGACTGCTCAGAACAAAGTAGCCAAACAAAAAAGAACCACGTTATTAATCAAGAGACCTGTCTTGGAAGAAAAATGTAACACCATCAGAATGATTACCACATTCAATGTGGCGGCAAAAGCAGTCAACCACATGCTCAGTAAACATTGGCATTTGGTGAGAAGTGACCCAGTGGTGGGTACAAGTGTCAATGTTTATCATGCTGGTAAGAAGCTACTTGGGAGCAAGTAAAAAGCTGACATGGATTCAACAACAAAAAGGCTTTTTCAAATGTGGGAAATGTAAGGCTTGCACTACTAGCAAAAATGTTAAGACTTATCCCTTACCTACAGGGAAGAGTGGTGCCATTAAGAAATTCATCAACTGTAATTCTGATTTCTGTGTCTATGTCATCAGGTGCCCATGCTCCAAATTCTATGTAGGAAGTACGATCTTTCCTGTAAAAAAACGTATTTTGGAGCACCTAAGGGCTATCAGAAATGTTGATCTGAACTACTCAACAGCTAGGCATTGGTTGAAACATCATAGCAAGGATGCTAACTGCTTTTCATTCTTTGGTATTGACAGGGTGCCGGCCAACCCCAGAGGGGGAGATCGTCAAAAACAACTGAGAATCCTGGAGTCACAGTACATTATTCTTCTTGAGTCGAAGAATCCCTTTGGTCTCAATGAAGATGAGGAACTTTATGTACATATTGGTTGAACAATTTATGGAAATGTATTCTGAATAGTCAGTTTGGTTGTGTGACTTATCTTATACTCCTAGGACAATGGTGTCCGTTCAGTGCCCCCGTTTCTCCCCTGCTACATTCATTTTCTCATAGTAAACAATTGTTTAGTGATTTTGTTTTTCACTCACAAAAAACTTTTATTTGATGGGACCATGTGTTCAATGGTCACATGACCAGTGTTTACCAGAGTGTTTATATAGAAATAATTGCCTGTGAAGAGTATATTTGTTATCTCTCCTAGTTTAGAGCCACTTGGCTTTTTTGTTATCATTTACACTCTTTTGTTTACGCACTTGCGTTTGTAAACTTTAAAGATTTCGTTCTTCCTCATTTTGAGGGCTTTGAAGTCTTCTGTCTATTACACTGCTCGAATAGCGAGCCACACTTGGTCCATTTTCTATGTTTATTCATGTTTTAAATGGAGGACGAGTGTTATACTTTTTGTGGCCAGTGAAGAAGAGCGTCTGCTCGAAACGCGTTGCCAATAAAACTTTATTGAAATACCGGACCTTGGAGTGCGAGTGTTCCTTTGATCAATTGCGGTGGAATTTTCATCAATATATATATATATATATATATATATTCCTCCAGGTGCCCCAGAACATGAAGACGCCACTCCACGGAGGATGATTTACAAAACCTTTTATTGCAAACCACGGAAAGCAGCCCAGTCCTTGCTGTCCCTTACGCGTTTCAGTGTAACAAACACCTTAATCATAGGGGGAGGGGGAACTTGGCAAGATCCGGTGAGTACTTCACATCTTTTTATCCCATAGCGCAGTCACTTTCCAGTAAGTTGCATGCTGGGTAATGAAGTCAAAATTAAACCTTCCAGTAGGGTCCGTTTTCTTGCCAAAATGTTTTTAACCCCATATTCTTTATCGTTTAGCACAGCCCTCCGGTGGGCTGCTGGGTTGCTTTCCTGATTCAAATTACGCATCCCTCGTGCTGGCAGGCAATGAAGATTCACGGCCTCGCAGTCCTGTCATTTTCAGGTGGTGCATCTTCCGCGGCTTGGAGCCTGCCGCGTACAACATTCCTCCAGGTGCCCCAGAAAATGAAGACGCCACTCCATGGAGGATGATTTACAAAACCTTTTATTGCAAACCACGGAAAGCAGCCCAGTCCTTGCTGTCCCTTACGCGTTTCAGTGTAACAAACACCTTAATCATAGGGGGAGGGGGAACTTGGCAAGATCCGGTGAGTACTTCACATCTTTTTATCCCATAGCGCAGTCACTTTCCAGTAAGTTGCATGCTGGGTAATGAAGTCAAAATTAAACCTTCCAGTAGGGTCCGTTTTCTTGCCAAAATGTTTTTAACCCCATATTCTTTATCGTTTAGCACAGCCCTCCGGTGGGCTGCTGGCTTGCTTTCCTGATTCAAATTACGCATCCCTCGTGCTGGCAGGCAATGAAGATTCACGGCCTCGCAGTCCTGTCATTTTCAGGTGGTGCATCTTCCGCGGCTTGGAGCCTGCCGCGTACAACATTCCTCCAGGTGCCCCAGAACATGAAGACGCCACTCCACGGAGGATGATTTACAAAACCTTTTATTGCAAACCACGGAAAGCAGCCCAGTCCTTGCTGTCCCTTACGCGTTTCAGTGTAACAAACACCTTAATCATAGGGGGAGGGGGAACTTGGCAAGATCCGGTGAGTACTTCACATCTTTTTATCCCATAGCGCAGTCACTTTCCAGTAAGTTGCATGCTTGGTAATGAAGTCAAAATTAAACCTTCCAGTAGGGTCCGTTTTCTTGCCAAAATGTTTTTAACCCCATATTCTTTATCGTTTAGCACAGCCCTCCGGTGGGCTGCTGGGTTGCTTTCCTGATTCAAATTACGCATCCCTCGTGCTGGCAGGCAATGAAGATTCACGGCCTCGCAGTCCTGTCATTTTCAGGTGGTGCATCTTCCGCGGCTTGGAGCCTGCCGCGTACAACATTCCTCCAGGTGCCCCAGAACATGAAGACGCCACTCCACGGAGGATGATTTACAAAACCTTTTATTGCAAACCACGGAAAGCAGCCCAGTCCTTGCTGTCCCTTACGCGTTTCAGTGTAACAAACACCTTAATCATAGGGGGAGATGGAACTTGGCAAGATCCGGTGAGTACTTCACATCTTTTTATCCCATAGCGCAGTCACTTTCCAGTAAGTTGCATGCTGGGTAATGAAGTCAAAATTAAACCTTCCAGTAGGGTCCGTTTTCTTGCCAAAATGTTTTTAACCCCATATTCTTTATCGTTTAGCACAGCCCTCCGGTGGGCTGCTGGGTTGCTTTCCTGATTCAAATTACGCATCCCTCGTGCTGGCAGGCAATGAAGATTCACGGCCTCGCAGTCCTGTCATTTTCAGGTGGTGCATCTTCCGCGGCTTGGGGCCTGCCGCGTACAACATTCCTCCAGGTGCCCCAGAACATGAAGACGCCACTCCACGGAGGATGATTTACAAAACCTTTTATTGCAAACCACGGAAAGCAGCCCAGTCCTTGCTGTCCCTTACGCGTTTCAGTGTAACAAACACCTTAATCATAGGGGGAGGGGGAACTTGGCAAGATCCGGTGAGTACTTCACATCTTTTTATCCCATAGCGCAGTCACTTTCCAGTAAGTTGCATGCTGGGTAATGAAGTCAAAATTAAACCTTCCAGTAGGGTCCGTTTTCTTGCCAAATTTTTTTAACCCCATATTCTTTATCGTTTAGCACAGCCCTCCGGTGGGCTGCTGGGTTGCTTTCCTGATTCAAATTACGCATCCCTCGTGCTGGCAGGCAATGAAGATTCACGGCCTCGCAGTCCTGTCATTTTCAGGTGGTGCATCTTCCGCGGCTTGGAGCCTGCCGCGTACAACATTCCTCCAGGTGCCCCAGAACATGAAGACGCCACTCCACGGAGGATGATTTACAAAACCTTTTATTGCAAACCACGGAAAGCAGCCCAGTCCTTGCTGTCCCTTACGCGTTTCAGTGTAACAAACACCTTAATCATAGGGGGAGGGGGAACTTGGCAAGATCCGGTGAGTACTTCACATCTTTTTATCCCATAGCGCAGTCACTTTCCAGTAAGTTGCATGCTGGGTAATGAAGTCAAAATTAAACCTTCCAGTAGGGTCCGTTTTCTTGCCAAATTGTTTTTAACCCCATATTCTTTATCGTTTAGCACAGCCCTCCGGTGGGCTGCTGGGTTGCTTTCCTGATTCAAATTACGCATCCCTCGTGCTGGCAGGCAATGAAGATTCACGGCCTCGCAGTCCTGTCATTTTCAGGTGGTGCATCTTCCGCGGCTTGGAGCCTGCCGCGTACAACATTCCTCCAGGTGCCCCAGAACATGAAGACGCCACTCCACGGAGGATGATTTACAAAACCTTTTATTGCAAACCACGGAAAGCATCCCAGTCCTTGCTGTCCCTTACGCGTTTCAGTGTAACAAACACCTTAATCATAGGGGGAGGGGGAACTTGGCAAGATCCGGTGAGTACTTCACATCTTTTTATCCCATAGCGCAGTCACTTTCCAGTAAGTTGCATGCTGGGTAATGAAGTCAAAATTAAACCTTCCAGTAGGGTCCGTTTTCTTGCCAAATTGTTTTTAACCCCATATTCTTTATCGTTTAGCACAGCCCTCCGGTGGGCTGCTGGGTTGCTTTCCTAAATTCAAATTACACATCCCTCGTGCTGGCAGGCAATGAAGATTCACGGCCTCGCAGTCCTGTCATTTTCAGGTGGTGCATCTTCCGCGGCTTGGAGCCTGCCGCGTACAACATTCCTCCAGGTGCCCCAGAACATGAAGACGCCACTCCACGGAGGATGATTTACAAAACCTTTTATTGCAAACCACGGAAAGCAGCCCAGTCCTTGCTGTCCCTTACGCGTTTCAGTGTAACAAACACCTTAATCATAGGGGGAGGGGGAACTTGGCAAGATCCGGTGAGTACTTCACATCTTTTTATCCCATAGCGCAGTCACTTTCCAGTAAGTTGCATGCTGGGTAATGAAGTCAAAATTAAACCTTCCAGTAGGGTCCGTTTTCTTGCCAAATTGTTTTTAACCCCATATTCTTTATCGTTTAGCACAGCCCTCCGGTGGGCTGCTGGGTTGCTTTCCTGATTCAAATTACGCATCCCTCGTGCTGGCAGGCAATGAAGATTCACGGCCTCGCAGTCCTGTCATTTTCAGGTGGTGCATATATATATATCACCAGATTCCGTAGAACTGCCTCGAAGCAGACACGGACACGGACCAGGTAATTTGTGCAAAGATTTATTTGGTGCGGTATGTCGCCATAACGTTTTGGCTCGTCCGAGCCTTGTTCACATGACATATATATATACATGTATTGTTAGTCTTGTACAGTCACAAAGTGTTTGTGGTATGTTTTACAATTTTCAGCCCTGAAGAAGTCTAATGTTAAGTGGATGAAACGCGTTGGCTGATGCTTTTTAAAGAATGGAATGAAACCTCAATACAGAAAAGATTAACATACTTTCCGCATTGCCAGAGTACGTTGATCGCGGTTCTAATTGGCTGCAATGACATTCGCATAGGTGGTGTCACACCGCAGGGATCAGGATGTCTCTACCGCAATCCAGCATCATTCAATTGTGGCCAATGCCTGTCACAGCAGTGGCAAGGCACGCTTAGCGGAAAGTTTAAACTGAAAGGCACTACTGCAATGGCGGTTCCCATTGGCTGCAATGACATTTGCATAGGCGATGTCACACCGCTGGGGTCAGGATGTGTCTACCGCAATCCGGCATCATTCAATTGTGGCCAATGCATGTCACCGCAGTGGCGGAGCACATTGTGTATTAGCATTCTCGTTTTGCGAATTGCATCACTGATCAAAACACATTTACCAAAACAAATTACAGCTTGTTGTAAAGTGAATTGAGAGTGCGACATTTAACTTCAGTATGCCCACACATGTCATGGCAGTACACATGATGAAATGCATTGGTATGTCCGTACTCACATGTCAAATTTCATCCATGTGGCCATGTATTCAGATTTCAGGTTGAATTGGCTATCATTGTTTGTGAACATGCCAATGTGTGTAATGCAAACTCCTCCCACAGTCATGATGGACTGACCACATAATGTGCATATATGTCTGGACACAGTGCTGTATTTATATTTATAGCTGTCCAGATTACACTCACTGGGCTCATTTTGTAATGATGTTGTGCTTAGTGTGGCTAATGCTTGAGGTTGTGCAGTAATAGCAGCTACATACAATTCAGCATTGATGCTATTATCCACATGTGCTGTGTCAACTACACAGAGGGCTGGGGTCACATGATGTAGCAGTGTACCATAGAACATACACCTAGTCAGATTTAGATTTGACAGTAGTCATGATGTACACCCTGGCTACATGAACGACTACAGGAGATCAAGGTCTCTATGCATGTCACTTGTGCGTTAAGCTCTTTTTACAGTCCTGTCAATGTTGTGGTTGTGTTAGTCATTATGTAAGCTGTTACACACATCTCATCTCTGACTCATTTTTACATCTTTCCCCTGCCAAAATACGTAGGAGACGACCACCTGTGTATCGGCCTTTCCCAGAGCTGGAGACAATAGATCATTAAGAAATTCCGTCTGAATTGCCTTACCCTTCAAGAGCTCTGTGCTTAGTTGGAGCCCCATTTGAGGCCTCATAGAAAATGTCTAATAAGCTTTGACACCAATAGTAAAGCTGATGGCTGCCCTGCATTTCTTTGCCACTGGGTCATTTCAGTACAGAGTGGCCATCGCAGGTGGAATGTCTCAACCTATGTTCAGCATGGTGTTGCGTGATGTCCTGTACACATTGTTGACCTACAAGGACAGTACATTCACTTTCCAAGGAGACAATAATTGGCAGATGTGAAGGAGGAATGTTAAGACCTTGGTCACATACCTAATGTTGTTGGAGCCATTGCTGCACACATGGCCTTGTTCCACCACAGGCACATGCGCACATCTACTGTAACAGTACACATTACCATTCAATAAATGTGCAAGTGGTATGCCAAGCGGATCTAATTATCACCCACGTATGTGCCAAATTTCCAGGTTCTGCACATGACTCCTACATACTGCATAACAGCATCATCCCACACTTGATAGAAAATCTGCATCAGGAACGTGTGTGGCTTGTTGGTGAGTGAGCTGTGTCAAGTAGTGTGCTGTATGTGTGACATGCTGGTCTCCTCAAATATTTCAATTACAAACTTGGTCTGTGTTTCTCACAACTAGATGACTCTGCGTATCCCAACCAGCTTTGGTTCCTGAGCCCACTGAGGAATCCAAGGACACCGGGGGAAGTCCACTTTAATGATGCCCATGGGAGGACACGTTGTGTAGTGGAGCGTACTTTTGGACTTCTGAAGGCTAGATTTTGGGGTCTGGACAAGAGTGGCGGTGCACTACTCTACTCTCCCCAAAAGGTGTGTCATAGATGCATGCTGCATGCTCCACAACCTGGCCATGCACAAAGAGATCCCCTGATTCTGGATGATGATCAGCAGATGCCCCCCGCTGCAAACCCACACATGCCCAGTGACGATGATAGTGGTGATGAGGAAGGTCTTGACATGCGTCAACAGCTCATCGCCAACTACTTTCCTTGAGTGTAAGTTACCATTGAGCAACTATGACTGTGTCTGTTTGCTTTGCTGTTAGTGCCGAAGCATAGATAATGTGTTGGGATGCTGATGGTTGTTGGCACACTGCTATGGGCTAATATGTGTGGCATGGTGTTTTTGTTTCCACTTACCTCATGTCTATGTTGATGGTGTTGATCAGTGTTATGAAGGATGAATATTGTACGGTGAACACTAGCGGTGTGTTGCTGCTGTAATGCCGTCATATGACAACTCAATGTCATCTTCTTGTGTCTTTCTAGGATCCTCCGCCGCGTCAATGTCTTGTCACAATCAAAGCTTGTGGTACATTAGAATCAGAGTTAACATTATACATACTGTGATAAACATGGAACTGACACAAATGCATACGTGTGTAAATTGCGTTTATTTACTATTAGATTATGTTAAATTTAAAGTGAATGAAAAGTTAGTTGTGCACACTGAGTATATGATTTGTCAGTGATGGTAATAGAGACAAACAGAGTAGTCACCACAATAATGGAGTTGCACAGTCCAACAAACTCATGCCATCAACATGGCAACGTGGGATTGGATAATCAACAAAGTCAATGTTCAGTGCAACATTGGTGACATCATGACTGGCTCAGCTTCTTGGCTTTGGTTGGTGCTTTGCCACGTGATCCTCCTGTGATGTTTCTCGAACGTCCTCTCTTGCATTTGGCAGGGGGCCCTACGCTGCAGGCTCAAAGGTGTCTGAAGAGTCATTGTCTTACAGCTCACTCCTCTTTGTGAATGCAGCTGAGGTGGTGGGAGAATAAGCAGGCCGGCCACTGGAGAGTGGGTGAGCTGTCATTTGAGCAGCATGTATGTCCCTCAGAACACCCAGAAACTGTCCCATGAGATCTACAAAGTTGTCCCATTCAGGTGTCCATGGACATCTGCAGCAGGCGGAGCTCACGCAGTTCCTCTACAACCTGGCCCATCTTTCCCTGGTTCTGTTGGTACACATCAAGGACTCTTGCGACGGTGGCCAGGGCTTCTGTCTCAGTGTCCTCATGTGATTGTCCCCCAGTTGCCTTCCAACCTGCCCTGCTGACATGGACCTGTGGCATTGGCTGTATACACACATGCATACTGTCCCTGGCATCCTCTGCTTGGGTGGTGGTGTTGGTAACCACTGAGCCAGGGACAGTGTTGCAGGCAGCAGTGGTGATGGTGGAGGTGGCTTCAGCACAGGTCGTCGTAGAAGGGGTCAGCATAGTTATTGTCACTACAGCGTTGATAGTTAAGGTGGCAGTGGTGGGGACAATGAGGCCCTGAGACGGAGTGCACCCTGGCAGTCCTGAGGAGCCAGGTTGTTGCTCCTCATCCAAGAAATGTAGAGAATCAGGAGTTCACAATCCGGGAGGGAGACTGGCTCTGCTGGTTGGTGGTGTTCTTGCCAGCTGTTGATTGTGAATCTCCTGTTGAAAAGAGGTTAAATTGTCAATTAATTACACTGCACAACCTTGGTGACCCAGGTTTTGATGTTTCAGTTGATACGCCAAACTTTTTACATTGCAAACACTTGTTATTGGTAAAAGATTAACAGCATCATGACATGATGTAGGGGTACATACATTACTTGTTATTAGTGTGACATGTAAATAACAACCCTTTGACATGTACAGATAGTGTGTTTACAAGGACATGTCATCATCCACCAACTTGGTGCATATCTAGTTTGATTTATGCTGGGATATTGTAGACTTTTCTGAGAATCTGTTTCAGCTATGCCAAAACTTCCTATTTTCAGTTGGTCATTTTTGTTTGAAATCATGGGGTTTAGTTTGTTTGACAGCTTGTCGATGCTTGTGTTGTGTTCATATGATATGCTTTGAGATAATGTGACTTACACATTGCATTGTGTGCTTTGCATGATTGGGCCCTGAATTTATTTGCATGGGACTTTGTGATTCAAAGTTTGGTTTATATGACATTTACATGGGCTTAGCTGTGGGTGCACATGATGTGACATATGGATCTGTACAGAGTTAGCTAACAAGTGAGGGATGTGGTGGTCATATGGCTCCATGCACTTTGAGAAGGATGACAGGGTGTATGTGCTGACTACCTACCTCTTAGGTGGCACTTTGGAGGGAGATGGCTGCCGCATGGTTCTGGTTAGGGGGAGTGTTCCATTCTGCTCAGCTGTGAGGCAAGGGGGCCTGGTGGGAGTTGTAGTGCTGGCTGCCTGTTCACCCCCCCTCCCTGTTGAGAAGGCTACCTCCCTGTGAAGTGGAGCAGAGGTAATAGGATACACATGGCCCTTGGGTGGGGGAGTGTTCCATCCTGCTCAGCTGTGAATCAAGGGGGCCTGGTGGGAGTTGTTGTGCTGGCTGCCTGTGCACCCTCCACCCCATGGACATGTTGCTAGTTACCTTTGAGGTGAATCAGAGGAAGGAAACGGTAGATATGTGAGACATGTTTTGGGAAGAGTGTGTTGTACATATTTGAATTTTGGTGTTGAAAGTGTAGCTTTATAGTTGTGCAAGACAATACATGGCAGTTTGATGGGAGGGATACATTTGTTGGTACTTACCAGTCTCCACTCCCCCAGCTATTCCTGTAAGACTATCTGGATGCAGGCTGGCAAGCACCTTCTCCTCCCATTCAGTGAATGTTAGTGGTGGAATGGGAGGGCCATCACCAGTCCTCTGAGCCGCCTCATGGTTCCTGTGGCACGGTATTTCACCCTGGTCTTTAGGTCATGCCACCTCTTCTTGATGTCATGCAGTGAGTGCAGGGTGGTCTCTACTACATTGACTTTGTTGACTATCCTTTCCCTCATTTGATTTTTTCTGACTAGTGGGGTCTTTTAGACCATGCTTCCAAACAAATGTGATTCTACTCTAATTATCTCATCTACCATCACTGACAACTAATTGTCTGTGAATTTAAGCATTTTTTCTGTAACATGATGTGTGATGTGCAAAACGTTACAAGTGCAGTTAGGAAGGTGGTGGTGGAGATGTGTGAGGTGTGTGTTGGAAGTATTAGTGTGAGTGGTTGTGATGGTGTGTTGTGTGATGATTTGCCTCTCCTTTCAGCTGTGGTGTGTGGCCCTTCACTGCTGAAGTTGTGCAAGGGATGATGGTCAGGGAAGGGGTTGGTTTTCTACTCAGCTATGCGAGTGTGTATAAATAAGGACTGCCTATCAGGTGTATTTTCCATGTTGACTAGGGATTTCTTTGGGTTTCAATACGTTGTGTCTGTGTCATTGGGGCATGTCAGTTGTGTTTAAGAGCAGCGGAGAGAACAGGCACACATGGAGGCCTTGTTGTTTAGTTGCATCCGAACACCATTTATCTATTCACATGACCGCGGTGGTCATAACGCAATGATCATTACGCCAGCTCCGCCATCTCATCATAATTTCACTTGCGGTCATTCCGGGTGGGGATTGGCCTTTTTGATGCATTCCACAGCTTTTCCGTCTACCGTGGTCGGAATTTATTTTTTCAAATGTGGCAGATGGTCTATTGTGAAATCCGACTGCCGCGGTCGGATTTTACATTCATCGCATCATAATGTCACCGCTGGTTTTTCCACTGAACATGCAGACGTTTTTTTACAGAAGCTCGGTGGTCGGAGCACTTTTCTGTCCCCCATTGTAATGAACCCCTATGTGAGTGAGGCATCTCTGCTCTGACAGAACGGTATCCACACACAGATACCAATCAGCAAAGAGTGACTTCTAGGTCTAAGATGATGCACTATAATACACTCCCACCCCTTTCCCTCAGCCTAGATGTCTTTCTGTCCCTGGTGAGCCTGTAAGCCACGCTTTGTTTTTTACTTCTTCGTGTCTTTTGTGTGTATTTACTCTTGTGGTGAGGTGCAGGGTTTTCATCTGCACTGGTTACTGCTGCGCTCCCGGTCCATCCCTCCGCTGGGCTGGGGTAGGGAGCATTCCTCATGCAGTGGTTTCCCGGCAGTTAGGGAGTTGCACAGTGGCATCCTGAGCCTCTGAGAAGTGCGCGAGCACATGCCTCTGTCAGGGGCAGGCTGCAGACTTACCTGGCATTCAGATACTTGCAAGAGCGTGATTTGGCATCCAGGAAGCTGTATAAAACAGCAAGTAACACTGCTGGCGCATGTTCCATCTGTTTCTTTCCTTCTAATGAATAATTGGAAAAGTTACATCAAAGATAGTACACACTTCCTTCAACTACTGAACACAGTCCGATCTCAGTTCAATACAAGTTGGCTTTTGTGCTCGATTGACGTCACAGCATTGTACACCTCAATACCTTTACAGGAAGGTCTTCTCCAATTGCATGAAATAGCGGCGAAAAAACTTTTCATCTAGGAACTTCTCACTTTAGGCCTCCAACACAGCTACCTTGAAAGGAAGGATGAATTTTTTTTACAAATAAGCGGAACATCAATGGGCTTTTCTGGGGCTCCTGCCTACGCCAATATCTTCATGGCCAAGTTCAAACATGATCACATTTTCTCGGGTGAAGAGTGGCATTCCAATCTCGTTTTTTATGCCAGATTCACTGATGACATCGTTTTAATTTGGAACAGTTCTGCCACTCAGTTGGAATCCAGAATCCAGGAACTCAATCACAAGAACCCTTGTATTCAGTTCACTCATTCCATCAGTCTTACTAGCCTATCATTTTTGGATGTGCTAATAACTAAGGGTTCCAACAAATTGCAACAAATTGCAAACTACTGATCTACAGATAGGAACAATTTGTTGCTGTTCTCCAGCTTCCATCCACCCTCACTGCTACAGAACTTACCCTTTTCACAGATGCTGAGAACCTAGACAATCCCTTCTCATGACAATGCTTTGTTATCAACTATAGAAAGTCAATGCCTTGAACAACGAGGTTATCCAGCAGCAACTTTAACTCAAGCCGTGACAAAAATACACACTTTGAGTAGAGATAACTTACTTCTATCCAAACCTAAGCCATCACAAAATCACATTGTCTTTGTCTCTAAATATTCTACTAGATTGGTGGCCATTAAAAAGATTATTAAAACAAGATGGGAGCTGTTGAAAACTGAACCAGATTTCAAAGGGTTATTTGATCAGGAACATTTGTTTGCACATACAAGGAGCAGAAACATTAAAGAAATGCTCACTTAGGTATCATCGCCCACTAGGGTCACAGATACTGGCATGCATAAATGGCATAACTGCGTCAACTGTAATAATGTGATACTAGGGAATACAATCATCCCCACTCTGGCAAACAGATCCACCTCAGATACACAAGAGACTGCAATTCTACATATGTCATCTACTGTATAAAATGTCCCTGTGGCTCACTATATGCGGGTAAAACTGAGCGTAAAATTAAAACTAGGATTACTGAACTCAAGAGTACAATTCGAACTAGAAGCTTGAAATCGCACTTAGTAACACATTGGTTAGAGAATCATCATACCTTTGCACAACTTAGATTTATGATTCTAGAAATGTTGATGTGTAAACCTGGCAGGGACAATGCTAAACTGCTGTCTCACCTTGAAATGTGGTGGATTAAGTCATTACAAACTATGACTCCTGCAGGGTTAAATGACAAGTTGGATATGTCTTTCTTTTTATGATCTTTGTGCTTGCTACTTGTTGCTCAGTTTGCCTATACTTTGTAACTTTTTTCATTCTTACTTACAGAGTTGTTGCAACTTCTTACTGCTTAGTCTCTACAATGGGCTTCCCCATGGCAAAACCTCACATTTTCTCTACACTGAGTGCTTTTCCATCACTGACATTGGTTATTTCATTCCAACATCTTTTTTGATTTGATTTGCTTGTTTTATTTTTCCTTATTTATTTTTTTCATCTTCGTTACTCTCTTGGTTTCTCTTGTATTAGACAGGACACTAGAACTTTTGCACAGCACACTTGCTATGATTGGTAACGTCGGGACATGGCAGTTAGTATCCATACATCACCTCATTATCACAGCATCAGGTTTAGACATTGCTTGTATTTCCAGTGTGCTCATAATTCATACTTTTACTTGGGCTCAGAATATTGCTTTTTTCATTCCATGTACCAGCTCATTGATACTCATTCACTACAATTGCCATTCGTAGCACGCACAACTTTGCACATCACTGTCAGGACAGCTGCAGTTGATCCGTGTTTCAGTCGAGTATCTCCATTTTGGAACCCTGAGGGAATAGATTGTGCCAGTTGTACATCTCCTCTGGTTTGTAATATTGGTTACCTAGTCCATTTCACACATGTATATCTGTATCTCCCATTAAGCTATTTTTCTGTATAGTGGAAAGAGATGTTTAAGATCTATGCATTAGTCATAGATATTTCATAACATTAGAGGCTGTTAGTGTACACATTGTTTTTTTCGGGTCGATATGGCTATTACCATCTCCGTGCATGAGTGGTTTAGTTTTATAGTTAATGGACTGTTTCCATCCCTCTCTTAAGATGTTGCCTATGTTTGCAGTAATTTGAGCGCGGTAACTACACTTAGTCCGTCATCCGCGCTGATGACGTTTTTGTACCTTCAAATTTGGTCGCTCGGCTCGCATTAGTTTGCAGCATTTTGAGGCAGAAGCCCCGTGACAGCTAGGCATTTTTCCAGATGTCTGGTGAGGCTATGGCTGTTTTTTGCTTAGGTTTTATGACAGAGTGTTTCTCGTTTAGATTCTCCACGTTTGACATGTCGGTGCTCGGCGAGGGACCTCAGCACCACGGGGCATATCTACAAGCTGGCGATGAAAAATTATCGCCGCTTTTGCGTCCGTTTTCGGCCGAAAAGTGGTGATAATTTTATCGCCTAATTTGCAAGGCCACGCTAACGCGTGAAACCTTGCTTTAGCATGGGGATTCCTAACGCCCAGCTTTGCATCTCTAATGAGATGCAAAGTGGGCGTTCCTGAGCTAGCATGACAGGAGAAATGTCGCTAAGCGACATTTCTCCTATCATCAAGACCCACGCTATGAAGCATAGCGGCAGGAAAAGTAGCGATAACCACTGTTATCGCTACTTTCCTTACGCCTGCTTCAGGACTGACTTAGCCATGATATCCTATGGAAGGTGGATATCATGGCTAAGTTTGTGAGTCTGTATCATCAAGCTAACGCCACACTACGTGAGATTATCGCTGGGTTTCCTGCGATAATCTCACGTTAGGTAGTTAACGTGAGGATTTTTATCGCTGAGGAGATAATCGTTGCTAATAGCAAGGTATCTCAGCGATAAAAATCCACGTTACCCGGCGATAATTATCCTCACGCTAAGAGCGCTGAGCGATAATTATCGCCGGGTGTTGCTGATATGCCCCCATGTTTGTTAGAGATTTTGAGAAAAGTAATAAGGAATCTGCGACAAATACTTCAGGTATATGATTCAGGACTTTACTGTAGTTTAATTGCACATTACTTTTTGTTTTACAGTTCAGATTGTGTCACTGCTCGCAACACTATTTTGCGGTCTATTCATTCTATGTAAGTCATTAGTCATTTCTGTTTTCACTTTACTAGGATGCTTATTAGATCTTCGGGACATTTTCAGCCCGGTTTTCACTTTACTAGATGACTTATCAGACCTTCGGGATATTCTGAGCACTTCGGCGTTTCAATTACTTCATCTCCTTTGTCTATTACCCTTCATGGTGGTATGATTTTTTGTTTCTTGTTTTTCTATATCTGGGCATTCATCGGGTTCCCTACTATCTATATCAGCGCACATCTTTTATTGCCATGCGTCAGCACATTAGGATATTCATCATCTTCACTGGTTCTTCTGTATGTTGTTTAGATAAGATGTGTTTGTCTATATTAGCTCTAAGAGTTTGTTTGTATTTCCACAGTTTCCCCTGAAGAAGGGATGTTTTAAATCCCGAAATGCATTGGGCACATCTTTCAAAGAAGATTTGAAATTTATATTTATTCGAACACAATCATCACGTATCCATGTTCAATCTTTGTTTTGTGTACATAGTGACTATGGTTGATCTTGCTAAAAAACTGTGTACATCAGCCAAATAAAGGCTAACATAATAATGCATAATTCATGGTTTACATGTGTTTAAACTTCATTGTGACAAATTAATGTTCAATTTTTGTTTATCATTTTGGATTAAGTGAATTAGTGTATTCAAATGCTGTGCATCCAGCATACAAGTGAACATTCACTTGCATATCGTGTTTCTTTCCTTCTAAACATAGAGGGAAGGGAAGCAGCGCTAAAGCAGAAGCACACTTTACCACAGCGTGATGAGGGAGAGATTGAGATCCTCCTAATTTCAAGGACTGAATTACAATCATTGATCAAAGAGGCAGCGGCTTCTGCCCTAGCAGATTTTCAGGCAAAAATCCAGAAGATAAACTTGGATGAGGATCCTGACTCAGACCTATCGGGCAAATATGTCCAGGGGCCATTATTGTGTGATGTCTTCATTCATATCAGGGAAGTGCTTGGTTTTAACATACAATCCTCAGAGCAAGAAGGTTGTTGACCCTCAGTATTGTGCTGCAGAAGCTGATGATCTTCCCCTCCCTGATGTTGTGTAGGACATTGTGTTCAAATAATGGAAAGATCTGGATAAGTCGCCAATCCCACACTTTCTTTACAAGAGATATTTACTACAAAATGTAATGCTGATTTTCCACAAGTTCCAGAAGTGAACACTAATCTGCCCTCTATGGCATCTACCTTGTCCTTGACATCTAAAGAAGCATCCTTATCAAATGCAGTTGATAAAAAGGAGTCAACGTTATACATTATAGAGGTCTAATGCTGCCGCCAATCTCCCTTTCCGAACAAATACTTATTTTGCATTTGTCACACAGGTTGCTTTGAAGGACTTTCAAGCTTTATCTGATTGTTTACAAGAAAATGAAGATCCATCACAGGTTTTGACCCATAAGGATGTTACATTCGACAGCTTGTGAACCCCAGCTTCTGCAGTATGTGCAGCAGTTTCTGGGTGGCGATTGCAATGGTTAGTCTTAGACATTGGATCCCGGACAAGGTTCCCTGATACAAACGCTTCTTTTTCTGGTTCTAAGCTGTTTGGGTCTGAGCTGGATGACATCCTTCATAATGCAGAAGAGGAATGGGTAAATACTCAAACCCTTTAAACTGTTTACCAGCAAAAAATCCTTTATCTAGAAAAAGGATACTCAGGGTTAGAAAAGACATCCCTTTCATGACTGGGTCCATCTTTGGGGGCAAACTTTCTATGGAAAAAAACAACCTACTGCTCAGACAAAACAAAATACTACTCAAAAAGGACTATGTAGCAAAAGGAGGCAGTTTACAAATCTTTGACAATGTCTGGAAAGACTGGATAACAGACAAGTGATTGTTGAATCTTGTTCAAGTAGGTCATCAACTCCCATTCAAACAAGACCTTCCTTTGACCCACTTTGTTCCTACTCTTTTATCTAAAGATCCTTCAAAGACACAAGCAATGTTGTCAGGGATTCAAACCCTGCTCCTCAAAAAGATGATAATACCATTCCCGAAGTCCGAAAGGGGAATGGGTTTCTATTCCATACTGTTCCTAGTACCCAAAGCGGATGGAAGAGTTCATCCATTGTTGGACTTAAAAGCATTGAACAAGTTTCTGTGCATCAAGACTTTTAAGATGATTTTGTTGCAATCCATCATTCCTTAAATATATCATGGAAACATTTTGGGAATGTTTGATTTTTAGGACACCTACTTTTATGTCCCAAATCATATGGACAATTAACAGTTTCTGTACTTCTCAACCATTACCAATTCTAATGTTTATAAAGGTGCTGGCCCCAGTATCTGCATATTTACAATTGCAAGGTATATGTGTTGTACTGAATCTTGATGACTAGTTATTATGTGCTTCCCCCTATCTAAACCGCAGAACAATGTGCAATTGGTCATCACAGTCCTGCAGAAATTCAGTTCACTGATAGAATATTGAATCCCAAAATATACACCTACACAAATATCAAGTTATAAATATCAATGTCAAAAATGTCGACACCCTTTATTTACAATGGTAAGTACAAAAATATTGAAAAAGTAACATGGATGTAAAAAATATAGGGGTATATTCACAAGAACGTGTGATAAGTACCACAAGAGTAGCCCAACGCGGGAAAATTACGCCGTGCCATCCAAGTATTCACAATGCGGCAGTAGCATGCGACAGTCACCAGATAACATGTCAAATGGCCACGCAAAATCCAACGCCACGCAAAAACGCGAACGCAAAAAAAATGCGACGAAGCCAATCGCAGTACAAAAAGTTGCAAAAAACAGCCACAGGCCTGCAAATACCACGTGTCTGGTGGGGAAAATGCATCACAAAAACCACAGAAACAACACACCAGAAACTAGCCAAAGCACGTAGCAACATGGATGCAACCTGACCCAGCGCAGAGGCCAACGCGAACCCCACAAACCCCACAGACCACCAGCAAGGAACAATGGGGTCGGAGAAGGCCAAGGAGAAGAGGGAGAGGAAGACTGGGTGCAGACCACAGGAAAACAAGACCGGCATCACGGAGGTGACAGAACACTACCAGCAACTGACCCACAAGCAGACCACCTGGAATGCAGTTGGAGTGCCAAAGAGGCCAATCGAGGAGGCCAAGAGGCGCCGGCATGACGTGACAACCTAAACCAGGCACAAACCCGCTACCAACAGGAAGGCAGCAACGGTGGCAGGAGTTGGCAGTCCAGTGCCACAGGAGGAGCTGAAGGAAACCGAGGCCACAGTCATCATTGTGGACATGGTGCAAGTAGTAGGAAATACGGACACAGCTCGAGAGGACCAGACAACATCAACAGGGAGAGTAACAAACAGGGACTGGGGGTACAGGGGGAGATGGGCACAATGGCACACATGCACAATGAGGTGTAGCACATTGCACACCCACAATTACCCAGGATCATGTCCCTGATCCCCTTGGCATACTGCAGCACACACACATAGCAAGAACAGCACACCCACATTGACGACAATATGGTACAATGCGCATAGCCGACACTGCAGAACATAGGAAACAACTGGCTCCGCACATGCACAGAAACATGCCTACCACATCTGACAGAGCTGGAAACTGTGAAGTGGAAATGTACGCGTACAACCTCACATCCGTCATGTAGTCCAAATGTACACTGTCCCACAGAAGAATCCAGCACCTCCCAAACAGTCACAATGTACATTGCCATACAGTCTGCATGTGAACCAGAACAATGCGCCAACATACATGTCAACACAATGTCAACATGCATCTCCCCTTCACATTGCAGAGGGGCACACAACACCTCCAGCAGACCACAGAAAACAACACATCTGTGATGCCGGAGAGGACCACCACACCATCGACACCGACGCCCTACAACAGCCCATGGATATCCCATGCAACCCACCACCAGGAGCAGGGCAGACAAACTACTCCAAGGAGAACACAGAACCTGCAACAGACCACACAGCAGGAAGCACCCGCAAGCACAGCTGGCTCACAACATTTTACCCACCCACACATGGCACCCTAATGCCATGTGTCAGCACACCAAAAGGAGGTGTCCCAACAGGTGTGGGTGGGTGCTGAACCCATGGAAGGCAATTTAGAACACATATGTTGGTGTCTATCACCCACAGGACCACCCACACCCCTCAAAGGAGACCCACACTGCCATAGAGACACATGCAGATGCACATTCACAGTACAGAACCATGTCAAAGGGTGCGCAAATAGCAGTCACACACCCAAGTTTGCTCGGCATATGACGGCCCTGGCCAGTCCCCTTACGAATTGAGTAGGTGACGACAAAGCTACATGTCCAAATTCCAACCCACTGCTTGCGGTGACATGTCTGCATCTGATGTACACAGCACAATGTAATGTCGTAGGGCCCAGGGTGCTCATGCATGCAACAAGACCACAGGGACACACGTAGACATAATGTTGTACTGGCTACGGGCACATGCGCTCGGCCCCTTTATTGTCAGGGCCACATATACAGTGATGCCTGTGCTGAATGTGTGTGGGGTGAGTGCAAGCCAGTCCGCACAGAGTGCTTGGTGCTGGTAACCACTTGAACAGTGGACACCAATGCAACGGAAACTGAAAACACCTGCATGACAGAGTCAACTGCTGAGCAATATGGAGGGAGCCGGAGAAAGTCCAGAGGTAACACAGCATGCAAACAGAAGTGTCCGTGAGTTGCAGTTCACTAAGGTAGGGGAACTACAGCTGATAGCGCACATGTGAAGAAAAAGTCTCGGATTGTGTCCCTTCGAAACATCCCTTATGCAGATGCAGTGGGGTGTGTTAGACGTGCATCATCTTCCTCTTCAGCGTACCAGGTCTTCCACACTGCTTGAGGTGACATTGCTGCGCAACCTCTCAACAACACAAAACTCAATCAGTAACAGACGATGGCTTGGAGTGCCGAGCAGGGTATCCGAGTGATGATGGCATCCACGACACGTGTGAGCAACTTCGTAAGTCCATCAGGACCACCGTTTCGACTCTGGCAGATGGCGGTTGGAGGTGGTCCTGGCAGTGGTGGCGTGTGCCTCCTGTGGTGATGCGACGTCCGGGCCGGTCAGGCCTCAATTTGATATGTGAGACCTTGAGGACCACAGTTGAGGCCGGAGGCAGCAGACAGCGCAGGGCCACAGACACATGGTGCTGATGACCCTAAGGCCATTGCGAATAAACAACAAAAGAGTGAAGCCAGAATGTTAAGGGCTAGAAATGGGAATCACTCATGTTTTTAAGAAGGGTCCTCACTCACCAACATAGTTGGTGACATGCTTCATTGGACCCCCACCAGAGAGGCCGAGTGCCTCTCCGGTGTGCTTCAATGCCTGATTACAGCAGAGCAGGATTTTTTGAGTGTTGAGTGCAAGTGATGGTGCAGTAAGTGATGTTAAAATAGTCTTTACTACTCCTACACAGAGGCTGAAACATGTCGACCTAATGTTCTAATTCTAGATATGGCTGATCAATTTAATCAGTCGCAACATCCACCACACATCCTTTTTTAATCTAGTCGTACTACCCTACCATTAACGTTTTATTTTAAGGAGTAGTAGTCATCAGTGATGTCATGAGTGATGTCACTGACCATATCATGAGTGATGTAATATGTGACGTCATCAGCAGTGTATTGCGGGTACGCGCAAGTTATAGTTAGCTGATCTAACTATAACTGGGGAATTTCAATGGTTTTGTACGAGTGAAAAGTCCAGCTAACTATAACGCCCCTGAAATCTATGGTTTTTTCAGTGAATTTCTAAGGTTTTTTAAATGTTAATTCCTAACTATAACGTGCCTGAAACCTATGGTTTTTTCAGTGAATTTCAAAGGTTTTTTAAATGCTAATTTCTAATTATGCCTACAGAGATAGGACATGTGAAGAAAGAAGAAAAAACGCACAGAAAGAAAAAAAAGAAATGCAGAAAGAAGCAACAGAAGTCCTCAAAGACGAAGAAAAGTGCAGGAAGAAGGATAACGTGCAGAAAGAACAAACAGAAGAGCAGAAAGAAGCCTTGTTGCAAAATCATCCTGTACCCTCAACTTTTTCAGACGGATACTGGTGTTAACTGAGTCTGACTAACCAGTCCTAGAGCCAGTGCTATGTTAAAAGACCACTGTTATCGCTACTTTCCTTACGCCTGCTTAAGGACTGACTTAGCCATGATATCCTATGGAAGGTGGATATCATGGCTAAGTTTGTGAGTCTGTATCATCAAGCTAACGCCACACTACGTGAGATTATCGCTGGGTTTCCTGCGATAATCTCACGTTAGGTAGTTAACGTGAGGATTTTTATCGCTGAGGAGATAAGCGTTGCTAATAGCAAGGTATTTCAGCGATAAAAATCCACGTTACCCGGCGATAATTATCCTCACGCTAAGAGCGCTGAGCAATAATTATCGCCGGGTGTTGCTGATATGCCCCCATGTTTGTTAGAGATTTTGAGAAAAGTAATAAGGAATCTGCGACAAATACTTCAGGTATATGATTCAGGACTTTACTGTGGTTTAATTGCACATTACTTTTTGTTTTACAGTTCAGATTGTGTCACTGCTCGCAACACTATTTTGCGGTCTATTCATTCTATGTAAGTCATTAGTCATTTCTGTTTTCACTTTACTAGGATGCTTATTAGATCTTCGGGACATTTTCAGCCCGGTTTTCACTTTACTAGATGACTTATCAGACCTTCGGGATATTCTGAGCACTTCGGCGTTTCAATTACTTCATCTCCTTTGTCTATTACCCTTCATGGTGGTATGATTTTTTGTTTCTTGTTTTTCTATATCTGGGCATTCATCGGGTTCCCTACTATCTATATCAGCGCACATCTTTTATTGCCATGCGTCAGCACATTAGGATATTCATCATCTTCACTGGTTCTTCTGTATGTTGTTTAGATAAGATGTGTTTGTCTATATTAGCTCTAAGAGTTTGTTTGTATTTCCACAGTTTCCCCTGAAGAAGGGATGTTTTAAATCCCGAAATGCATTGGGCACATCTTTCAAAGAAGATTTGAAATTTATATTTATTCGAACACAATCATCACGTATCCATGTTCAATCTTTGTTTTGTGTACATAGTGACTATGGTTGATCTTGCTAAAAAACTGTGTACATCAGCCAAATAAAGGCTAACATAATAATGCATAATTCATGGTTTACATGTGTTTAAACTTCATTGTGACAAATTAATGTTCAATTTTTGTTTATCATTTTGGATTAAGTGAATTAGTGTATTCAAATGCTGTGCATCCAGCATACAAGTGAACATTCACTTGCATATCGTGTTTCTTTCCTTCTAAACATAGAGGGAAGGGAAGCAGCGCTAAAGCAGAAGCACACTTTACCACAGCGTGATGAGGGAGAGATTGAGATCCTCCTAATTTCAAGGACTGAATTACAATCATTGATCAAAGAGGCAGCGGCTTCTGCCCTAGCAGATTTTCAGGCAAAAATCCAGAAGATAAACTTGGATGAGGATCCTGACTCAGACCTATCGGGCAAATATGTCCAGGGGCCATTATTGTGTGATGTCTTCATTCATATCAGGGAAGTGCTTGGTTTTAACATACAATCCTCAGAGCAAGAAGGTTGTTGACCCTCAGTATTGTGCTGCAGAAGCTGATGATCTTCCCCTCCCTGATGTTGTGTAGGACATTGTGTTCAAATAATGGAAAGATCTGGATAAGTCGCCAATCCCACACTTTCTTTACAAGAGATATTTACTACAAAATGTAATGCTGATTTTCCACAAGTTCCAGAAGTGAACACTAATCTGCCCTCTATGGCATCTACCTTGTCCTTGACATCTAAAGAAGCATCCTTATCAAATGCAGTTGATAAAAAGGAGTCAACGTTATACATTATAGAGGTCTAATGCTGCCGCCAATCTCCCTTTCCGAACAAATACTTATTTTGCATTTGTCACACAGGTTGCTTTGAAGGACTTTCAAGCTTTATCTGATTGTTTACAAGAAAATGAAGATCCATCACAGGTTTTGACCCATAAGGATGTTACATTCGACAGCTTGTGAACCCCAGCTTCTGCAGTATGTGCAGCAGTTTCTGGGTGGCGATTGCAATGGTTAGTCTTAGACATTGGATCCCGGACAACGTTCCCTGATACAAACGCTTCTTTTTCTGGTTCTAAGCTGTTTGGGTCTGAGCTGGATGACATCCTTCATAATGCAGAAGAGGAATGGGTAAATACTCAAACCCTTTAAACTGTTTACCAGCAAAAAATCCTTTATCTAGAAAAAGGATACTCAGGGTTAGAAAAGACATCCCTTTCATGACTGGGTCCATCTTTGGGGGCAAACTTTCTATGGAAAAAAACAACCTACTGCTCAGACAAAACAAAATACTACTCAAAAAGGACTATGTAGCAAAAGGAGGCAGTTTACAAATCTTTGACAATGTCTGGAAAGACTGGATAACAGACAAGTGATTGTTGAATCTTGTTCAAGTAGGTCATCAACTCCCATTCAAACAAGACCTTCCTTTGACCCACTTTGTTCCTACTCTTTTATCTAAAGATCCTTCAAAGACACAAGCAATGTTGTCAGGGATTCAAACCCTGCTCCTCAAAAAGATGATAATACCATTCCCGAAGTCCGAAAGGGGAATGGGTTTCTATTCCATACTGTTCCTAGTACCCAAAGCGGATGGAAGAGTTCATCCATTGTTGGACTTAAAAGCATTGAACAAGTTTCTGTGCATCAAGACTTTCAAGATGATTTTGTTGCAATCCATCATTCCTTAAATATATCATGGAAACATTTTGGCAATGTTTGATTTTTAGGACACCTACTTTTATGTCCCAAATCATATGGACAATTAACAGTTTCTGCACTTCTCAACCATTACCAATTCTAATGTTTATAAAGGTGCTGGCCCCAGTATCTGCATATTTACAATTGCAAGGTATATGTGTTGTACTGAATCTTGATGACTAGTTATTATGTGCTTCCCCCTATCTAAACCGCAGAACAATGTGCAATTGGTCATCACAGTCCTGCAGAAATTCAGTTCACTGATAGAATATTGAATCCCAAAATATACACCTACACAAATATCAAGTTATAAATATCAATGTCAAAAATGTCGACACCCTTTATTTACAATGGTAAGTACAAAAATATTGAAAAAGTAACATGGATGTAAAAAATATAGGGGTATATTCACAAGAACGTGTGATAAGTACCACAAGAGTAGCCCAACGCGGGAAAATTACGCCGTGCCATCCAAGTATTCACAATGCGGCAGTAGCATGCGACAGTCACCAGATAACATGTCAAATGGCCACGCAAAATCCAACGCCACGCAAAAACGCGAACGCAAAAAAAATGCGACGAAGCCAATCGCAGTACAAAAAGTTGCAAAAAACAGCCACAGGCCTGCAAATACCACGTGTCTGGTGGGGAAAATGCATCACAAAAACCACAGAAACAACACACCAGAAACTAGCCAAAGCACGTAGCAACATGGATGCAACCTGACCCAGCGCAGAGGCCAACGCGAACCCCACAAACCCCACAGACCACCAGCAAGGAACAATGGGGTCGGAGAAGGCCAAGGAGAAGAGGGAGAGGAAGACTGGGTGCAGACCACAGGAAAACAAGACCGGCATCACGGAGGTGACAGAACACTACCAGCAACTGACCCACAAGCAGACCACCTGGAATGCAGTTGGAGTGCCAAAGAGGCCAATCGAGGAGGCCAAGAGGCGCCGGCATGACGTGACAACCTAAACCAGGCACAAACCCGCTACCAACAGGAAGGCAGCAACGGTGGCAGGAGTTGGCAGTCCAGTGCCACAGGAGGAGCTGAAGGAAACCGAGGCCACAGTCATCATTGTGGACATGGTGCAAGTAGTAGGGAATACGGACACAGCTCGAGAGGACCAGACAACATCAACAGGAAGAGTAACAAACAGGGACTGGGGGTACAGGGGGAGATGGGCACAATGGCACACATGCACAATGAGGTGTAGCACATTGCACACCCACAATTACCCAGGATCATGTCCCTGATCCCCTTGGCATACTGCAGCACACACACATAGGAAGAACAGCACACCCACATTGACGACAATATGGTACAATGCGCATAGCCGACACTGCAGAACATAGGAAACAACTGGCTCCGCACATGCACCGAAACATGCCTACCACATCTGACAGAGCTGGAAACTGTGAAGTGGAAATGTACGCGTACAACCTCACATCCGTCATGTAGTCCAAATGTACACTGTCCCACAGAAGAATCCAGCACCTCCCAAACAGTCACAATGTACATTGCCATACAGTCTGCATGTGAACCAGAACAATGCGCCAACATACATGTCAACACAATGTCAACATGCATCTCCCCTTCACATTGCAGAGGGGCACACAACACCTCCAGCAGACCACAGAAAACAACACATCTGTGATGCCGGAGAGGACCCCCACACCATCGACACCGACGCCCTACAACAGCCCATGGATATCCCATGCAACCCACCACCAGGAGCAGGGCAGACAAACTACTCCAAGGAGAACACAGAACCTGCAACAGACCACACAGCAGGAAGCACCCGCAAGCACAGCTGGCTCACAACATTTTACCCACCCACACATGGCACCCTAATGCCATGTGTCAGCACACCAAAAGGAGGTGTCCCAACAGGTGTGGGTGGGTGCTGAACCCATGGAAGGCAATTTAGAACACATATGTTGGTGTCTATCACCCACAGGGACCACCCACACCCCTCAAAGGAGACCCACACTGCCATAGAGACACATGCAGATGCACATTCACAGTACAGAACCATGCCAAAGGGTGCGCAAATAGCAGTCACACACCCAAGTTTGCTCGGCATATGACGGCCCTGGCCAGTCCCCTTACGAATTGAGTAGGTGACGACAAAGCTACATGTCCAAATTCCAACCCACTGCTTGCGGTGACATGTCTGCATCTGATGTACACAGCACAATGTAATGTCGTAGGGCCCAGGGTGCTCATGCATGCAACAAGACCACAGGGACACACGTAGACATAATGTTGTACTGGCTACGGGCACATGCGCTCGGCCCCTTTATTGTCAGGGCCACATATACAGTGATGCCTGTGCTGAATGTGTGTGGGGTGAGTGCAAGCCAGTCCGCACAGAGTGCTTGGTGCTGGTAACCACTTGAACAGTGGACACCAATGCAACGGAAACTGAAAACACCTGCATGACAGAGTCAACTGCTGAGCAATATGGAGGGAGCCGGAGAAAGTCCAGAGGTAACACAGCATGCAAACAGAAGTGTCCGTGAGTTGCAGTTCACTAAGGTAGGGGCACTACAGCTGATAGCGCACATGTGAAGAAAAAGTCTCGGATTGTGTCCCTTCGAAACATCCCTTATGCAGATGCAGTGGGGTGTGTTAGACGTGCATCATCTTCCTCTTCAGCGTACCAGGTCTTCCACACTGCTTGAGGTGACATTGCTGCGCAACCTCTCAACAACACAAAACTCAATCAGTAACAGACGAAGGCTTGGAGTGCCGAGCAGGGTATCCGAGTGATGATGGCATCCACGACACGTGTGAGCAACTTCGTAAGTCCATCAGGACCACCGTTTCGACTCTGGCAGATGGCGGTTGGAGGTGGTCCTGGCAGTGGTGGCGTGTGCCTCCTGTGGTGATGCGACGTCCGGGCCGGTCAGGCCTCAATTTGATATGTGAGACCTTGAGGACCACAGTTGAGGCCGGAGGCAGCAGACAGCGCAGGGCCACAGACACATGGTGCTGATGACCCTAAGGCCATTGCGAATAAACAACAAAAGAGTGAAGCCAGAATGTTAAGGGCTAGAAATGGGAATCACTCATGTTTTTAAGAAGGGTCCTCACTCACCAACATAGTTGGTGACATGCTTCATTGGACCCCCACCAGAGAGGCCGAGTGCCTCTCCGGTGTGCTTCAATGCCTGATTACAGCAGAGCAGGATTTTTTGAGTGTTGAGTGCAAGTGATGGTGCAGTAAGTGATGTTAAAATAGTCTTTACTACTCCTACACAGAGGCTGAAACATGTCGACCTAATGTTCTAATTCTAGATATGGCTGATCAATTTAATCAGTCGCAACATCCACCACACATCCTTTTTTAATCTAGTCGTACTACCCTACCATTAACGTTTTATTTTAAGGAGTAGTAGTCATCAGTGATGTCATGAGTGATGTCACTGACCATATCATGAGTGATGTAATATGTGACGTCATCAGCAGTGTATTGCGGGTACGCGCAAGTTATAGTTAGCTGATCTAACTATAACTGGGGAATTTCAATGGTTTTGTACGAGTGAAAAGTCCAGCTAACTATAACGCCCCTGAAATCTATGGTTTTTTCAGTGAATTTCTAAGGTTTTTTAAATGTTAATTCCTAACTATAACGTGCCTGAAACCTATGGTTTTTTCAGTGAATTTCAAAGGTTTTTTAAATGCTAATTTCTAATTATGCCTACAGAGATAGGACATGTGAAGAAAGAAGAAAAAACGCACAGAAAGAAAAAAAAGAAATGCAGAAAGAAGCAACAGAAGTCCTCAAAGACGAAGAAAAGTGCAGGAAGAAGGATAACGTGCAGAAAGAACAAACAGAAGAGCAGAAAGAAGCCTTGTTGCAAAATCATCCTGTACCCTCAACTTTTTCAGACGGATACTGGTGTTAACTGAGTCTGACTAACCAGTCCTAGAGCCAGTGCTATGTTAAAAGACACTCAGAATACAGTGAAAACTACATGCACTAGGGAACACTATGTGTTGGGGTCCCCCTGTGATCAGCATGTGATCAGCATGACCTCCTCTGTAAGCCCCTAGTATATAATAGGGCAGGGGATTCAAACTACCTCTTAAAACGCGCCACAGGGCGTGTTTGCACACGACACCTCAGGCCCCGTCCCCTCACTTCCCCACTGTGTAAACACGCCCTGTGGCCGTTTTAAGTTGGGAGATTAAGTTCCCTTAAATCCTGAGGGTCCCTAGGGTCCAACTAGATCACTAGGTACCTCCAGTATGCGCCACAGAGCTGCGTTGCAGAGATATATAAAAAGGGGCACAGCCTAGACCACCTCTCTGCAACGCAGCGCAGTGGCGCTTACTGGAAGCACCTGGTGGGCTATTTGGCCCTCAGGGTCCCTCAGGATTGAAGGGGAAATATTTCTCCAACTTAAAACGCGCCACAGGGCTTGTTTGCACACGTTAACTCAGGCCCCATCCCCTCCCATCACCACTGTGTAAACACGCCCTGTGGCCGTTTTTAGTTGGGAGATTAAGTTCATTTGAATCCTGAGGGTCCCTACGGTCCAACTAGCCCACTAGGTACCTCCAGTAAGCGCCACAGAGCTGCATTGCAGAGAGGTGTAAAAAGTGGCACGGCCTGGACCACCTCTCTGCAACGCAGCTCAGTGGCGCTTACTGGAAGCACATGGTGGGCTAGTTAGCCCCCAGGGGACCTCAGGATTGAAGGGGAATTATTTCCCCAACTTAAAACACGCCATAGGGCGTGTTTGCACACGTCACCTCAGGCCCCGTCCCCTCCCTTCCCCACTGTGTAAACCCGCCCTGCGGCCGTTTTTTAGGTTGGGAGATTAAGTCCCCTTGAATCCTGAGGATCCCTAGGGGCCAAATAGCCCACTAGGTACGTCCAGTAAGCGCCATTGCAGAGAGGTGTAAAAAGGGGCACGGCCTGCACCACCTCTCTGCAACGCAGAGCAGTGGCGCATACTGGAAGCACCTGGTGGGCTAGTTAGCCCCCAGGGTCCCTCAGGATTGAAAGGGAATTATTTCCCCAACTTAAAACGCGCCACAGGGCGTGTTTGCATACGTCACCTCAGGCCCGTCCCCTCCCTTCACCACTGTGTAAACGCGCCCTGTGGCTGTTCTAAATTGAGAGATTAAGTCGCCTTGAATCCTAAGGGTCTCTAGGGTCAAACTAGCCCACTAGGTACCTCCAGTAAGCGCCACAGAGCTGCGTTGCATAGAGGTGTAAAAAGGGGCGTGGCCTCAGAACACCTGTCTGCAACACAGCTCCCTGGCACATACTGGAGATACCTGTTGGGCTAGTTGGCTCTCAGGGACCCTCAGTATTGAAGGGGAACTAATTCCCCAACTTACAACTGGCCAGGGGGCGCGTTTGCAGAGTGCTGCAAGGAGGGGGTGTGGCCTCCGGCATGATGCCGGTTTTTTATTTCTTTTATTTTTTTAAGAAGGAGGGCTGTGTGGCCCCCCCCTTCTTTTTCTAATTTACTGGCCCTGGGGACCCCATACCCCAGGGCCTGCACCCTAATTTTTTTTGTTGAAAATCATTAATTTGGCCCTCCCAAGCCCTTAATCGACCCCGGGGACCCCAACCCCTGGGTCATGGCCTTTTTTTTTTTATTCTTTAGGAGGGGGCTGCGTTGCCCCCCTCCTCAGGCCACTTATGGCCCCAAGGACCCCATCCCCCGTGGCCGGCCTTTGTTTTTTATTATTTTAAAAAACTATATATTTATAGAAACACCTAGGACATGCTGGACAAACCGTATGTACCTATCACCATGACGATTTGCGTGATATTCATTAAAAGGCGACTATGCATAGAATGAATCCACATGGAATGTATTTACACCGCTAGTGAAGCTCTGACGTGTCTGACGCCCTACTGTGCCTTATCCCGGCACCCCCGCCAGTGGGTACTCTCCAAGTAGACACCCTTGTTGTTTATTTATACAAACATGGGTAGCTATGGACAGGCACATTTAATATACATGCACACCAAGCCATTCAAAGGGGATTCGGCAAAAATTCGACCAAACTATGCAAGAAACCCCCCTCACGGTTAATAAAACACACATCCACCACCGGATGTGTAATACTTTTTATTTTGCTCTCTGGAAAGGAGACTAACCTCACTTGAGAGTCACAGCGTGCTCCTGGCTGAGCCCAATGCTGTGTTACACCCACCAGTGCCCGCCGAGTGCCACACACCTCTGTGTTGTATTCCACCAGCTAGTGCGTATGCTATGACACTCTCCAGCCCATGTGCACTGTAACACCACCCCGTGAATATGTCATGCCACACTTGCCTCCGCACGGGGTATATTGCCCCATCTAACGTGCCTTCCTCGATGCCTATGTTATAACACACAGCGATATGCTATTCATATTACAATCTGGGATCCATATCTTTGTCACAGTGCATATGCAACGTTACACTCCCCAGCACATATTTTATATTACAACTTTAGAGACTAGTTAGGTTACACAACACTGCCCTGTGCATATTACACTCCAAGGCGCATATCGCATAGCACGCGCTAGTGCCTGTGCTATCTCGCGCTCTCCAATGAATCTGTCATTGCGCACAATGTATTGCATATTATATTTCATGCCCCGGTTCATCTTATATCACACTTTTTGGTGCATAGTTTATACCATATACTACATCTAGTTTTCATTTTCAATCGAGCTCTCAGGACTATGTTCCATATAACACTGCGTCCACCTACCCTTTTCACGGGCATTACATTTTGCGATGGGGGGGTGGAGGGTCAGGGGGTGTTTCTGCCAAGTGAGCCCGGAGTCACAGTCACAAACGTCCTATTCTTCCTGAATAAATGTGAGATTATGCTGCATACTTGTTCATATTTTAAGTAGTTCGCACAGGCACACATTTTAAAAACAATAAAGTTCCTAATACCCACCTTCTCTGAACAGTTAGCTTGCTGCCCCATCCACCTCCTCCCTATCCTCTATTGTCTGAATCCATGGACTAGCCTCCTCCCTCCTGCCATGCATGGTCTGATGTGCTGCCACTGCCCTCCATTTAGCATGATGTACCAGTCCACTCCTCCTGCCCTCCATTGCCCAATTCTATGGCCCTTCATTGACCTCCTTCTTAGCCTCTGTGCTTAGCTTGCTGCCCCTATTCTCCTTCCCCCTGCCCTCTGATGTCTTTGTGCAAGCCCCTGCTCCATCCTTTTTTCCCACCATGTTCCATGGACCTGCCCCTCCTATCTACTCTGAGTGTTCTGTTGAGCTGCCACTCTCCTCCCACCTGCCTAACATTGTCAGATGACTGTAACCTGTCCCTGCCACCTCCACCCTGCCTGTCCACATGCCATGCCCCTATCCCCTTCCTCCTGTCCTCCATGGTCCATTTTACTGCCACACCCTTCTGCCCTCCCTGGTCTGTTGTGCTGCAACTGCTCCTCCTGCCTGCCCCACGTGGTCTGTTGTGAGGCCCCTTCCCCTGAACTCTATTGTCTGTGCCCATGTCCTGACCCTCCCTTCTATCCTCCATGGTCCTTTGTGCATGTCCCTGAACCCTCCTTCTTGCCCATCATAGCCATTGTGCTGCCACTAACCCTCCTGCTTGCCATGCATGGTCTTCTGGGCTGCCATGGCCCCTCCCACCTTCCCTGTGTGGTCATCTAGCTGCCCCTGACCCCCTCCCACCTTCCCTCCATGGTCTGTGTGTATGCCATCATAGTCTCATTGTTGCTCTCCATGGTGTGTCTTGTTTCTAGTGCCCATCCTGCCTGACCTCCATGGTCATCTTGCTGCTCCTGCCCTGCCCCCTTGCCCCCAGCCCTCTGTTTCCATGTGCAGACCCCTATTCCCTCCCTCCTGGCGTGTCTGTTCCATTGTAATGTCCCTGATATGTCCCTCCTGCCCTTTATGGTCTGTTATGCTGCAGCTTTCTCTCCTGTCTGTCCATTATGGACAGCTAGCTACCATTGCCTCTTTCCCCTCTGTTCTCTGTTGTCCATGTGCATGGTCCTGTCCCCTCCCTATTGCTTTCTATGGATTGTTGTGCTGCACTCCTGTCCCGCATGCACGGTGTGGTGTATTGTGCTGCTGCAAACCCTGATGCCTGCCCTGTAGGGTCAGTTTGGTGCACCTCTCCATGTCCCTCCTGTCCTCTGTTATCCGAGTCCATGTCCCTACCCCAATTCCTCCTGCCTACCATGATCCAATGTACCATACTTGCGAACATTTTGAACTTGGTAAGAGGGAGATTTTGAAAAAAAACTGGGGTATTGATTTTCCCCTTTGAGTTACATTGAAAAAGAGGAGATTGTAGACAGGAGACAGATCAAATAAAGCCCATTTGAGCTTAAAAACATTGGACGTTTTCTGGCTGAAACGGGTCTGTTGGCATGTATGGTTGTACTACCACTGCCTCTTCCTTCTGCCCACAATGGTCTATTATATTGCCACAGCCTCTCTCGCCAGTCCTGTATTGTTGGTTTGTTGCCCCTGCCCCCCTTTCCACAGCCCTCCATAGTCTGTTGTGCTGCCACTGCCCTTCCTGCCTGCCCAGTGTGGTCAAATTGTTGCCTCTGCACTCTCCTACCTGACTTCAATTTTCAGAGTCCGTGCCCCTGGCCTCTGCCTCTCAACAGTATCCCAATGAACATCTAGATTGCTAACATTCTATATTTATTACAAAAATGTGGAACACCTGACGTCATCTTGATGTAATCAAAACTGTAATACCTAGATTATTTCCTTTAGAAATTACATATATGAGAGGGTCTTATTTGCATCAAAATTATGGTTAGAGCTCTAAAAAACTAAAATGAGGACATATTTTCTGAGTTTTGAAATAGCGACAAAGAACTTTTAAATTATTTGTAATCTTTATGTTTTTTATCCAGTTGACCACTTGATTAAATGTTGCACCTAGGGGAGAGGATGTGGTGTTACTTCCAGAGCTGCAGACTTTGCAACTGGGGAACCAGGTTGGAGTTTCTGCTTCAGCTCAACATTCTGTGATTCTGGTCAAATCACTTAATCTCCCCATATCTACAACCAAAATGAATTTGATCTTGTGTGATGTAACCAATGCTCATGTAAAGCACTCCAATACCTGACAAGTCTGCACTATATAAAACTGCAAATACACAAAAAATAAGTGTTTTGCACACTTCTGTCATTGGGCTACATGTGGGCTACATCTGGGTGATATTTGTGCTGCATTTGGGCACTTTTGTCTCTGGTGGCCATCTTGGAAGAATTATTTATTATGAAGTTTCCTAATTTCCTCATTTACTGCAGCCTCCTCAGTAGGAAATGCTTTCAGTTTTTTACTTTGATTCCATCAAGAAGGTATTCAGATATGTCACACATTTGCCATAAATTCTGAATGTTAGCACTCTATTTGCTCATTAGATCACTTTAGATCACTGTAGTAAAGCTACTACTCACCACTGAAGTCTGCTGCTGGTATTAAAGTGTATGTTTCAGTCTGCATGTCAGAATATTTTTATGAAATAGAAGAGGATTTGAGAAGTCCCTCAAAATGTGCCCTCATTTTTCTTTCTGCAGCACTAATCATACTTCCTATGGCAAAATGAACCCCCTCATTTTGTTCCTTTTTAAATTAAATGTTTTAAGAGTTACCACTTTATTCCAACCAAGATGGCTTAAGGTGTGCCATATGTTTGTCATACGTAGGACTGTTAGTGCTCTAGTTGTTCTTTAGAACACTCTGGGAAGCTGCAGTAGAACACAAAGGAATCAACTGACAGTCTCTGCCCTTGTTGTATGTCCATGTTTTACTGAGAATGTCAGACTTCATTCTCACATGACTGAGAAAGATAATGTGAATTTACAGAAAATATGCTCTCAGTTTAGCTTATAGATCACCTTCCAAACCTCTGTGGAAAAAGCATGAGAAAATAGTTTTCTCTCAAACATGATTCATGATATCACAGCAGAAGGCTTTTTCACATGGTAAAATCACCTTAGAACAAACCACAATTCCTAAAATGAGTATGGTACCAACAACAAATGATTTATAATGTAACTAAAGTCTTAAAACCTTCTATTAACTGCAATGCTTTTTAATGAGGTGTTATCATGTATATTGGTCCCAAGATGGCTGCCAACACTTCTTGGATGAAGTGCTGACAGCCAATCAGATCTCACGATGAGATGTGTGGTTAGGCTCCGCCCAGATATATATGTGATTTTACTTTTAATTTTCTCAGGAACTACTGAACGGATTTACACCATTTAAGCAAAAGGCACGAGTCTGAACTGAGGACTACGTCTTTGCCAAATTTGGTGTAATTCCGTTCAGCACTTCGGGCTGTAGCTGCGTCAACAGGTCCTTTGGGAAAATGCATGGGGAAAATGCGTTTTGGGACCCCCCTTTTTTCTCAGCCCCCACTTGACGAATCACCGTGACATTTTCAGGATAGGAGCAGACTGGAGCTGGTCAAAAGTTTGGAAAATTTTGCGAAGATTCATCAATCGATGCTAACGTTATTCCAAATAGAATGTTGCGGATTTCCGATGGAAAGTAGGTCCTAACTATAACTACCTACTGGTGACTGCCAGTAGGTAATATATATATATATATATATATATATATATATATATATATATTACCTACTGACGGTCGCCAGTGGGTAGTTATAGTTAGGACCTATTTTCCATAGGAAATCCGCAACATTCTATTCCCAATAAGTCCGGCGCCGGTTGACGGATTGTTCCCTCCGTTATTCACAGAATGCAGCTGCCTTTAAATAAACGGCGGATGATTTGTACTCACCTGTTGGCTTTTTCCAGTGGGGCAACCTTTTGTATGTGGATATTGAGCGGCTACGCCTGGCCGCGGGAGAAGCCCACTGCAGTAACTAGCAGACCCTGATGACGCCACGAAGGTATCATCATGCACAGGAGGTGATTTCCGAAGACAGCTGAATAAGTCTGGGCAGGCTCTGCATAAATGATGAGTGCAGGTGGAAAACAAGCTACTAACCACAGAACGCCATTGAGGAAGGGAAAGGATTCCCGAAACCGGTCTGGCAGTTTGAACTTTTAAGATTGTTCCCTCCGTTATTCACAGAATGCAGCTGCCTTTAAATAAACAGCGGATGATTTGTACTCACCTGTTGGCTTCTTCCAGTGGGGCAACCTTTTGTATGTGGATATTGAGCGGCTATGCCTGGCCGCTGGATAAGCCCACTGCAGTAACTAGCAGACCCTGATGACGCCACGAAGGTATCATCACGCACGGGAGGTGATTTCCGAAGACAGCTGAATAAGTCATTCATGTCTAAACAAGAGCGAACATCTAACCCACAGGGGTTTTTAATGTGTTAATTTTCTGTGATTTGTAACGGACTCACTGTAGCAAGATCACGGAGCACTACAGGAACCAGAAAGCTGTGAATACAGCCACGCCCACCTGGGCAGGCTCTGCATAAATGATGAGTGCACGTGGAAAACAAGTTACTAACCACAGAACGCCATTGAGGAAGGGAAAGGATTCCCGAAACCGGTCTGGCAGTTTGAACTTTTAAGATTGTTCCCTCCATTATTCACAGAATGCAGCTGCCTTTAAATAAACGGCGGATGATTTGTACTCACCTGTTGGCTTCTTCCAGTGGGGCAACCTTTTGTATGTGGATATATATATATATATATATATATATCACTGCTCCGTGGTCTTTGCCTGCTGCTGCACTCGTGAGCGGGTGCCCGGTCCAGCGGTGGCAAACCGCTAATTATCCAGCTCCTAACTATCAAGTAAATTCAGACCAGCACTCACGTTGGGTATAAACTCGTTACGGTTTATTTACGAGACAAATAATATTATTATTTGTCTCGTAAATAAACCGTAACGAGTTTATACCCAACGTGAGTGCTGGTCTGAATTTACTTGATAGTAAGGAGCTGGATATATATATATTACCTACTGGCGGTCGCCAGTAGGTAGTTATAGTTAGGACCACGTTTCCATAGGAAATCCGCAACATTCTATTTTGAATAACTTTGGCGCCGGTCGACGAATCCTCGCGAATTTTTCAAAATAGGTGGGGCGCTACGCTCCGCTCCTACCCTGAAAGTCTCGGGGGGATTCGTCAAGCGGGGGCTGAGATAAAAGGGGGGTCCCAAAACGCGTTTTTCCCATGCATTTTTCCATAGGACCTTTAGACAGGGCTACAGCCCGAACGGCTGAACAGAATTACTAGAAATTTGGCAGAGAGGTAGTCCTCAGGTCAAGGAAGTGCCTTTTGTAGGTTTGGTGTAAATCTGTTGAGTAGATTCTGAGAAAATAGCCTTTAAATCAATATATATATCTGAGCCAGCTTACGGTGCGCTTACGGTACGCTTACCGTACGCGTACGGTGGCGTGCGCGAGCGCGATTCTGATTGGCTCTTAGATCTTAGTAAACATTCGAATCGGCCGAAACCAGGAAGCGGCGGCCGCCATTTTCTCTCTCGCACTGAGAGTGATTTTTAAAATATAAAGCCCAAAAACATGTAAAGGGGCTGTTTAGACAGCTCCCACACACATAGCCATGTTGAGGGAGTCCCCAAAGATCCCCCAAGGTCAAAAACGGAATTTTTATTTTTCGGTAATTTCGCCGATTACGCTTACCGTACGCGTATGGTAAAAAATTTAAAAAAAAAAAAATTATCCACACTCTCCTCACCCCGTGTGCAATTGGTGCCCGAAGGGCACCAATTGTGCATTGCTTATTATCATTGAGATAAACTAAAATATTTTAAAAAAAAATAATAAAAAAAAAAATTATCCACACTCTCTCCACCCCGGGTGCAAATGGTGCCCGAAGGTCACCATTTGTGCATGGCTTATAAAATATACGAAAAATTAAAATATTACCTTTCAAAACGAAGTGCATCATATGTCCTCCATGCGCTCACGGAACGAACTGCGTTAAGTGGGCGCGCACGCCACGAATGGCGTAAAGTAACTTAGCATTTAAAAAACCGTACAAATTCACTGAAAAAACCATAGGTTTCACACACGTTATAGTTAGGAATTAGCATTTAAAAAACCATGCAAATTCACTGAAAAAACCATAGGTTTCACACATGTTATAGTTAGGAATTAGCATTTAAAAAACCTTGCAAATTCAGTGAAAAAACCATAGGTTTCACACACGTTATAGTTAGCTGGACATTTCACTCGTAAAAAACCAATGAAATTTCCCCGTTATAGTTAGTTAAGCTAACTATAACTCGCGCGCCCGCAATGCACTGCTGATGACGTCACATATTACATCACTCATGACATGGTCAGTGACATCACTGATGACATCACTGATGACATCTCAAATGACATCACTGATGACATCACTGATGACTTCATCCATGTGATGGAGTGGCAGATCTCCTCTCACCCTAATATAACCTTTGATACACACATTCAAAAATAGAGACTGAAATTTTCAAAAAAAAGGACATACCAATACCAATTTTGCAATTTGCAAGGTTTTTTAAATGCTAATTTCTAATTATAACGTGTGTGAAACCCATGGTTTTTTCAGTGAATTTGTATGGTTTTTTAAATGCTAATTCTTACCTATAACATATGTGATTCCCATATTTTTTTTTATTGATTTTGTATGATTTTTTTATTATAAATTCTTATCTTAAATGTGTTTTTTTTTAAAAAAACAAGTTTTTTTTAAACTTTTTATTCTCTTAAAACACTATTTTTTTTTTAAAAAAAAATATGCAATATATCAAGTTTTCTCTTTTTTTTGTACCAAACAGGTAAGATATATTAGTATAACATAGAAAATATATATATTTTTTTTTTTTTATTGCGCGTACGGTAAGCGTACGGTAAGCGTACGGTTTACGCAATGTCCGTAATTTATCTACTCTGTTTGCGTATAGTTACGCAATTTGCGTAGCCGCACGTACTGTGCGTGGGGCGCGTAGGCGTGTACGCTACACGCGCACGTTACGCGGAAGTGTTGTAGAGTGACTCTTTTGCGCATGCGCGCGAGCGCGTGTCTTTTTTACGCGCATGCGCACTTTTACCGTAAGCGCACCGTAAGCGTAACGTAAGCGTAACGTACGCGCACGGTGGGTCATGTGATCATGTGATCAACTTTTGATTGGTTGAAACTACTTTCAGTTCTAGAACTCTCCTACACCACACCCATTCCCCTCATTTCTGCTTGTGATCCCTTAGGAGAAGGAGCTGACTTGTCTTTGTGATACGATGGCAGAACAGCACTCTTCTGCTGAGAGTGAGGCTAGCAGCACCACCATCAGGCAGAGAAAGAGGAAACAGAAGAGCTCTTTCATATGGGAGTATTTCAGTTTTCCAGAGGGTGAGAAAAAAGTCAATGCTGCCTTGGTGACTTGCAAGCTGTGCCAGCGTGTACCTTCACGAGGTAATCCCAACAAGAAGTATTCCTTTGGGAATCACACTATGTTGAGACACCTTGAGGATGTGCATCCTAGGACACATGCACGACATACTAGGGGCAACCCTTCAGTAAGTCGAGCAAGCACATCCACAGCAGCTCAGTCGAGTCCTTCTTCGGAAGCTCAGCAGAGCCCTTCATCTGTGGGGGCACATTCACCTTTTTCTGAACCTCTGGAAATGAACCCTCGGTTTGGTAGGGTTACTATGCGGTGTTCATTTTGCCATGATCTAATTGTTCATAGGGAGACCAGTGTTTCCCTCATTAACAACAGAATAGATCAGCACAAATGTCCAACCAGCTAATGTTCCCATACTTCCTTTCCTCTGTCCCTGCATGAACACAACGGCTCTTTTAAGAGCCAACCTTACCTCTCAACTTTTTTTATTTATTTTTTTCTTTAAAACTTTTTTTTTTTTTACCGTACGCGTACGGTAAGCGTATTTTTTTTTTTATTTTTTTAAAAACACTAAAAATCAATTACCACATCTCAAGATCCTTGAGGAATTAATAACTAAATACTAAAAATCTTTTTGAGATAAAGTGGAAGAAAGAGACCTTCTAATTTCTCAGTTACCTGTCCCACCCAACAATTAAATTTTTAATTAAAATGTAATTGAAATTACTTGAAAAAATGGTTGTTTTTTTTTGAAAATTTTCTTTCACAATCTGAAAAAAAAGAAAAAAGTATTAATATTTAATAAATCAATATATTACACAGTACACGTATTTACATATTTTTCCCAAACATTTTTTTGCCTTTTTTTTGCTGTTTTCAGAATATATTGCATTTCACTATAAATTGTGAAAGCAATTGCATTTATCATTTAACAGCGGGCACAAAAAAAATAACAATCTCAAAGATTGTATAAAAAAAGCCCAGAATCTCTTTTAACTTAAACATAACATTATAGAAATGCATAATATTCTAAAAAAATATCAACTAATATCAATACTTATTTCTTTAAAATACCGTCTGACATTTTTGTTTCAGAAGTATAATCACAAAAATATATCTCAAATAACTCCACAATACATCTGGTTCCATTTCCTTTAGGCCAAATAGTAATTTTAAAATTCTTTTTTGATTAAATTTCCAATGGTAATCCAATAAAATTCAAAAGTTTAAATTGTACAGATCTCACCGATTCTCTGTAACATTTTGGTTTCCGAAAGATTAAATAATAATTAAATAAGTTCACAATACAATTGTTTACTTTTCCTCATGGCCAAATAGTAATTTAAAAAATCTTTTTTGAATAAATTTCCAATGGCAATCCAATAACATTCCAAAATTTAAATTGTGCAGATGTTACCGATTTTGTCTAAATTTTTGGTTTTCCAAAGTTTCATTAAAAATTTAAAAAGTCCACATTACAATTGGTTACCTTTCCATTAGGCCAAATGATAATTTGAAAAATCATTTTTTTGAAAATTCCAATGGTAATCCAATAAAATGGTAAAATTGTTTTGTACACATCTTGCCAAGTCTCTCTAAAATTTAGGTTTCAGGAAGATTAGATAGGAATTTGCTAAATCAAAAGGCAAACGTTGCTTGAAAATCAATTGGGAATCATTTCACAGTGTCCAGCCTTTTTCACATTTAAGATAAACTGTGTAATGTCCAGAAGTAACAGTAGGTCCTTCATGGAAAATTATTGCAACTGTTACAAAAGTTTTTCCTGAAATTGATAATTGCTGTCCTGTAAACTTCTTTATTAAAGTATCTAATTTTGAACCATCAGCTTTACATCGTTGCATCATTAAAATTACATATTGTCCGTATTCCTTTAAAATTAACGTTGAAAACATTTCAGATTTACACTCACTGCATTCCATGCTATGATTAGCATCTTTAACTAATTTAGCAAAAGTGACTGTTTTACTTTCTGGCAATGTTAAATAAATAAACCTTTCAGAATCAACATTAGAGCCACATATATTGTAACAGTTTTCACAACTATGTTCCCATTTATAAGAGAGACCAAACAAATTTTCAATAGGAACCCCTTCTTCTTCCAGTACCTGAAGAAAAAACATCAAGAATTCCTGTGCGTCTTGCTGTACATTTTGAGAAAACTGTGTTCGTCCTGAACATACATCTAAAAGTTTTCTAATTTCAGTAGCACTTTCTATTTGAGTTTTATCATTACTCAGCTTTTGAAAAAGGAGACTCAACTCAGAACAGAATCTTTTTCCCTGATTTACTATTATCTGCTCTTGCACACTTTCCAGATAAAATGCAACATTCAGCTCTACATTAGCGTAGCAGTTGACACCAGAGCTATTTTCAAAATGACATCCTACACCCTGTTCTTCATTTTCCTTTTTCTTTTTGCTTGCAATTACATCACTCCTCTTTTTTTTCCTCCTCTCTACATCTTCATTACAGATATTCTCATTTCTCCTTTTACGAGAAACTACACGTTTCTCCAACACAGGATACTGACCTAAATGAGGAGCATAGGTTCTTCTTATTCTATTATACTCCTTTACACAATTTGTATCAGCACTAACTTTTGAGTCATCAAAGTCTATCATGAATAAACCAGATAATGTTTTCACTCGTGACAAAGCTACATAAGCCATACCTTCTTTGAACACAGTTGAACCAATGTTCACAAAAGCACAATCTACAGTCAATCCTTGAGACTTGTGAATAGTTACAGCATATGCTAGCGAAAACGGAAACTGCTTCCTACGTACATATAAGTCTTTCACAAGCATGAAACGAACTGAACAACGACAAATGTCTTTAACTTCTTCTATCTGATCAAATTTTATTTTTAAACATTCAATTCCATCTTTTTTCTGATAATTAATAAAACCCACAACTCTTCCCATAGCTCCATTAACTAAACCTTTTTCAACATCCAAATTTCTCCTTAAAAATACTCTACAGTTCATGCAAACATATAGATTTTTTTCTAATCCAGCTGTTTTGGAAATGTTCTTCTCTAGTGAATCCAATTTATTTTTCAGTGTGCCTGTTAATGTGATAGTAATTCTTCCATCCTCAATTTTGTCCACTGCTTCCAATTTCCTGATATCTTCCTTTTCCAATTTTAAAAGCTCCTCATTGAATATTGAGCATTCACGTAGAGTTGGCATTAAGCAGATGACACTTTTCTTTTCTGCAATGTTCTTGTATATCTTCTCTGCAACTATTTCTTCCTTTGGAAATAAATTATATAGCAGCCGACTCTGTAATGCTTTTTTGCCAACTTCTGTGAGTAGTCCAATTCTGATATCTTTCAGAATACTTCCATATTCTTCATCGTTTGCTTGCCTCATATTAGTAGTTAGTTCCTTGTACTCAAAGAAGGACCAAATGTTTGCATTACCGATGCTTCCCAATGACTTCTTTGTGTCTTCATGTGTCACAGTATTAAACACTGGTTGTCCTTTAACTGGAGTAAGTTGTAGAAGATCCCCAAAAACTATGACATGTTTTCCACCAAATAACACGTCATAATCTGTCCTTAGAATTTGCTGCATTCTTAAATGCACAAACGCAAGCATTAAGTTAGATACCATGCTCACCTCATCAATAATGAGAACTTGCATCTTCTTCAATACTCTTGAAACTTCCAAGCATGCTTCTCCAGTTAGCTTGTTGTATTGTATTTTGTTCTCATGCTCCACTGGTAACATTAGCAAGCGATGTAAGGTAATTCCTTTTATGTTATAGGCTGCTAACCCAGTTGGAGCAGTAACCACACAAGACAAAGTAGAATCCGTTTTTTGCTGTAGGTAGCTTCTGATGACTTTTATTAGGAAACTTTTTCCAGTTCCAGCTTGTCCGCTTACATACATCCTGATTGGATGAAATGATGTGCATGAGCACTCTTTTTTTTCATGTAGAAATCCGTGATCAATTTTGTTTCTGATCTCTTCATAAATTTGTTGCTGCTCTTCATTCAGTTGTCTTTCCAAATTTTGTAAGTCTATAAATTCTTCTTGAGCTTGATTCATAGCCGTTTCCACTTCATTCATGGCTATTGATGCTTCATTTTCAACGATTGGTTGTCCTAGGGGATCTTGACTGAGTGTTCCTGAACTTTGGCTGTCTTGAGAACTGTCTCTAGCTACTTCTGCTGCAATTGTAGTTTCCTGTTCAATTTCTTCATTTAACATTTGCAGATAAGTTGTGAATGTACTGCATTGTATGCTGTCTTTGCAAGCATTAAATGAATCTTCATAGCTTTGAAATTCTCCCAGTAGTTCATCCTCTGTACGCCATGGTTTAAACAGCTGTAAAAGAGCCAAGTAGTAAAATTCCTTTTTGTCAGTAGTGTCGCAACTCAGCTTCCTGTGATTTATCTAACTTCCTTTTGTTTGCTTCACCAAACATCCTTCCTCACCAATGACTTTATATTTTCCATTGTTGATGTCTTCTGCGGCTTTCCGTGAATAAATGTAGTTCTGCAGCACTTCATAGAGACACATGTTCTCCAGATGATGACTTCTTTTTGGATAATATGTGTCCAACATGTTTGATTTCAAAATATCTGTACTTTCTGGGTCATTCTCGGCCAAATATTCAATTTCTCCAACAGATTTCAGTACCCGATTTCTCATTGCTGCAAGGCCTAAACTTGCCCAAATTATTCTTCTTGATTTCGAGTAGAGACTTGCAGAAGATAACCTATCTGAACATTCGTAGGATCCAATTTCTCGATGCGATAACATCTTTAAACTGAAACTGTACAGCTTCTTACTGACAGTCTTCTCGTGAGAAATCTCTTCCCACATTTCTTTCAATTCAGTTTTTTCAGATTTAGTAATGTAAGACGTTACATATCGAGCAACAGCAATGGAATTGTCAGCTACATACTGTATATCCATGTTAGCATTCCACATGGATAAAATGACTGGGTTGTAGTCATTTATATTTTTTGATTCTTCTTTTCTTTTTAGGTTGTAGGTATTCTTAGGTGATTTTCTTGTAATAGTATGTCTCACAGATGACATAAAACTGTTTACTCTTCCATTTGAAAGAACAGGTCTAGGAAATCCAAATCGACATTTAGTGTAGTATTTTTCTTTGCTCTTGTATTTCCGTCGACAGTATTTTCCACACCGATGACTTTGGAAATGTAAAACTTGCTCCTTTAACTTTTTCTCTTCTGTGCTTTTTGGTATAGCACATGTTGCATATTCTTCAATGTAAGATAACACTGCTTCATCAGTATCTGTTCCAAACTTTGGGGCATCCTTGATCCACAACAGCATATGAATATGAGGAGCACCTCTTGCCTGGTACTCTTTTCTCCAAAAGAAATCCACTACTTCTCCAAGAGGTGTTTTTTTTTATTGCAGATGAAGGACATCATAGCCTCAAATCTATGATTGAAATATCTGCAAACATTAACCGGATCCAATGAGCACAGTTCTCCTGCTGTCTTGTATTCGATGTTTTTAATGTTTGAATTTGCCTCTCGTAGAAAATCCAGTAAATCATCCCAAGCGTACTCGGCACAGCTTAGGGTAAGGAACCATGTTGGTGTTCCTAAATTCCGTAACATGCATTTTAATTCACCATGGCGTCGGTACCAATATTCATTTGTCCCACGCTGACAAGCCATCAGATTGATCAGTTGTGTTTCCAAATGATCATCTCGGTGCTGCACTTTCTCCATAAAATCCTTAGCAGACACATTTTGTAAATGTACTCCACTTTTTAAAATGTGATTTACTGCATATGATAATGCAGACAAGTCGCTTTCAAATAAAAGATGGAACAAATAAGGAATACTTTGTCGAAATCTGGGATCTTCTGCATATAGTCTTGTAGTCCGATACTCAGAAGCTGGAATCTGTTCTGGACGTTCATCATATCGTCCTCCTTTTCCTTTAGGAAACAGCTGGGGAAAACATCGAGCTTCCAAGCTCTCCTCCCATACACTCACGGGAGTTCCTTTTGCTTTCTTCATCTGAAACAGATCAATATTGTCTCCCATAGCTTCTTTTGAATGTAGAGGATGTATGCTAAAATGTTCATAAATTTCTTCTTCCTTTGACTTGTCCACTTTTTCAATTTGTCCAGTTGGTGTTTCTGTGTCTTCTTGTAAATCTTCTTCTTCTTCTTCTATATAAATTGAGTCATACCATTTGTTATTCCTTTTCAAATACAAATTTGCTCTTTGTACTTTCCGTACATCTACCAGCTCCTGCCAAATCTTCTTATTCTTTGTAGGTACACCATTAACCAGAATAACTAATGGTTCAGTTTCCAAAGTATCTGCATCAATAGTTTCCATATTTTTTTTCACATCCAAGGGCAAATACACCACTCTACCTTTTAAACCTCTCAGTAAATCTGAAGGAGGTAATTTACCAGTTTTGGGCTCCATACGTACTATGGTCTGGAACGGATGAACACATTGAATAAGTATAGACTCATATGTATTTAATTCAGAAAGTTCGGCAGGAATAACATCCAATCCTAAATTATTATGTACAGCTCTGGTCGGCATTCTATTTTCCTCTAACTTGTTGTAACAGTATTTACAAATACGCTGATCTTCACCCAATTCAAAACAATTTTCTAGAAATATATATGTGGCAAAATCTTTCCACTTATAATTATCTTCATTTTCACTCTTTCTGTAGAGATCAACATTCCTAGTTTGTTTTCTATAATGAGTTCTGCGGCAACAAATACAAGTAATATTTGGTCTTTCATTAGAGATTTTTTCAAATTTTGTTATGTGATCATTAAATGTCTTACTTACAGAGGGTTCTACATTCTCTTCCACTTCTTCCTCATTTACTGTGTCCTTTTCTGCACTGTTTTGTTCAGGACCAAAGTAACAAAACTGCATTTCATCAACAACCTTCTCTACATCTGATACCGATCCACGGAACAGAGCCCTATTCAATTCATCTAACTTTATTGCTGGACTTTTAGCAAAATACAACCGTCTCACAAACTTTCTCATTTCAGTATGATGAACAGCCAGCATCCTAAAATGATGGAAAACACTATTACACACTTTTCTAGATAGACAAGCCAGAGAATGACCCTGCAAACCAGTATTCTCTCTCACTCTGCATGGATCTAGACTTTGAAGCACCTTAATCTTCTGTTTTACACTTTTTTTACTATATTCTCTTAGAAACTCACGAAATTTATCAATAGATTCCTGACGCACAGTGCAAATACTACTACAATTCCAAGTGTACACTGGGGCTTTAGGACGTCTCCCCATAGCCTCATCCGCCATCACTTGTACCTCATCTCTTGGAACCATTATCTCCTTCTCCATTATGCAACCATTTTTCACTTCATAAGCACGACCTCTGGTGTCAACTGCATGCAGCAAACTATTACTTTGAAAATAACTCTCTTCATTAAAAAATGGTTCACTACTTGAACTATGCATCCATTTTCCTAAAAACACTTTACAAAAGTTTGTTCTGTTCACTACCCTTTTCCTTTTGCTTTGTGATTTCAGTACATTAACCATTTTATCTAATGTACGCATCCTATTGAAAATTAAAATGAATATTTTCCTTTTTAATTCTAATGCCTTTGCTGCAATGGCTTCAATTTCTTTTTTTCTCTTGTAATATTTTGCCTTTTGCTTATATTTCTTCACATCCTTTATCAAATTGGACATAACTCTTCTCTGAAACATTTTTCTACGTATCTCTTTTTTTTTTTTTTTAAAACCTTTATTCGTGCATATTTAAAAGAACAAATACGGGCCTACAACCTTCAGGCCGGCCACGATACGGTTAAGCACTGATACAAACATTACGGCCCCTGTGCTTCAACGGTCAAGGTTAGCAACGATTTATGAAACATACACTGGAGAGATCCTTGACCCCAGGGAAAGGAGAAGTGAAGGTTAATTTTAAAGTTTCAAAATAAGTTTATCAGGGAAATAGTCAGTGAAGAATAAGAACCAAGGAGATTCGAGTCCGCACGATATCTTCACCACACGGGAGAGCAGCAGCATCATTAAAACAGCAATGGAAGTAAAATCGCAGGCAGTGAGGCAATGCAGGTATATAACAGGATAGTCACATGAGCAATTACGCACCCCTCCAGTGCCGCCCCCACTCAGTCAACCCCCCACCCGGACCCAGAATCGAAACAAGTATAGCGCAGAAACATAAAGAGAAAAAAGGCCCATAGAACTAATTAGAAACAGTAAGTTACCCCCCCACCCTACACCAATGCGGAGGCTACGGCCTTCCCCCCCCCAGCATAGTGCCTGTCGCCCAATAAACCCGAAATATAGACAAGAAAGAGAGTAAGAATAAAGTAAAGAAAGATAAGAAAACAATACACCTATGTTAAAGGGGGTGAGAAAAGAATAGGACTATTCTAATCTAAACTCCCAAAAAGAAGAAGGTGGGGAGGAGCCTACGTATCATCAGAGCGCCCTAAACCATCGGCCATCTTTGGCTTCCACACACTGAGAACCCACTACCCCAAAAAGCGGTCATGTGAAAATGAATTGTCACAACAATTTAGATGAAGGAAGACAAATCGCGACGAATGCGCACTAAGTACACATACAGTTCCAGTCCCAGTCCAGCCCCTCCGTAACCATGGCGATATTAATCAGTCTAGCCCTGGCCCGATCGCGGGCTTGAGATTAAGCCAGCCCCTACATGAAGGCCCCGCATCCCGTGCAGACAAAGACAATATGGCCGTTTGGGAGAAGATGGTGAAGTAGAATCCCAAAATGGCCGCCGACCATCTGTAGAGGTCCCTTTGTGCACCACATAAAGTCCAGACATGGCATGTAGAGTACAGGAGTTCCACAGAAAAGAAGCAGTAGGCCACCGTGAACGATTCTTCGAGGATGTTAGGTGTTGCTCAGCTGGATACTCTTGCAGACGCGGTGAGGCAGGCAACAATGAAGCAGGCAGCAATGAACGGGGAGACAAAGTATCCGCTGTTAAGCTGGAGAGCAATTGATCCTGGGTGCCGGGAAAGCCAGATGCAGGCACCAGTGTAGCACGATCACACACAGCCGTTGCGTCCCCGCAAGAGGACAAAAGCACTGGCAGACCCACGCCGTGTTGATGACAGACGGAGCGCTCACGGCCCGCAGCCGACAACAGGGAGTCAAACTGCTCACTTAGCGCCTGAAAGCGAGCAAACATTTGTAAACGAAAGTCCCGCAGGACGGCCAGTACGGAGCCGCATGTCAGCGGAAGCTGCACCCCCACATCGGCAGCAATCCGGGACGGCACTGTAGAGCTGGTGTCTGGTGGAGGGAGGGCGAAGCGGGCAGCGGGCAAGACCGGAGTATCACCCCCCAGCTGCGAGCAAGCAAACAACGCCATGTTTTACCGCCGGACGGTACAATGGCCAGGGGGGGGGGGTCGTAGCAAGGAGTCAGTTCCCCTCAGGTCTGCGCCGCAACCGAAAAAGCCAACAGTCGCCTCCCTTCCCTCGGGTTCTCTTTGCAGCCGACTAGGCAATAGAAGAAGGGGGTCGGCAGCCTCCCACAGCGCGGTCCACAGATCGGGGCAGGAGACCCGCCTCACCGGGGCTTACCTTCCAGCCCCAGCCCTTCAGGCGCAGGGTGCAGGAGGTGTCTGGCCGTCCCTCCCCAGGCTCATCTGGCGACAGTCCGTGATGTTAGGTGAGGTCGGGACCGCGGGGCTCGGATTTGCGCTAGCGGGTCTGCGGAGCTTCCTGGGGGCCGGCAAAGGCCACAATGGAGCAGGGGTCCAGGGCGGAGAACAAAAGCACCAATAACTCCGGCATCCGGGCGGGCTGAGACTTCGGGGAAGTGGCGGCGTGGACAGCGCGTCGTCGTACACGTTTCACCTCGAGAATCGGCAAGGATAGGAATCAGGATAATAGTCCGGGGCCAAGGGCCGACGGAGCCGGGCGCTCAAGCGTCTGCTCCGGTCGCCATCTTGGCTCCTCCCCCCACGTATCTCTTTAAACGCTGTTTTTCTGTTTAAGTTAATCTTTGTTGTTGCAGAAGGTATATTTGCATTAACTAAATTCTCAATTTTTTCCTGTTTTTTTCTATTGAAAACATTCTTTCCAGTACAGACATTTTGTACATTTTTCCTTTTTTTGAAGATGTTCTTTAAAAAATCTTTTGTCTGCTTACCAGAAGACTTGTTCTTTTTCCCAACATGAGCATCTCCAACTAAATTAGGTCCTCCAGTTGTCTTCAAATATAGGTTTTTTTTGTGGTCTTTCTTTAGTCTGGATTTTGTAGGCATCTTAAATTTTGTTCACTGCTCTTCAGCAATACCTGAAAAAAACTAAAAAAAAATTCCTTTATTTTATTTAAATATAATACTACATTTTTTATGATCTTTTCAAATCTTAAAATACTATGTACCCCTTTCCTACAAGTGAAAATCACAATAACACCATCACAAATTAAATATCTAAAAACAATTCCTGTGTGCACACAGAGTCATGGTTTGAAATTAGGCAGAAAACGAAATTTCTTTGCCAATTGCAAAGCATACTTTCTACTACTTTTTTGGCACGTGATAAGTACTTTTACAGTCTGACACATTTTGAATCCACTTTTCAGATTCTGAAAACATCACATGTCCAAACTGCTTTTTCAGACCAGCACCATGTGTAACCTGGGTGACTGACTACACTCCAGCAAGGGCAACCAGCCTTAGTGTTGCTGAATGTATTTGCATTACTGACTGCAACCTCAAACCCCACTCGGTTGTGAATACTGTGCATGATTCCACAGGATAAGCAGCTGGGTGTGTGCTAAGAGTCTGCTTCTGCATACAAAAAAATGGCTCCCCCTTTCCATCTAATGCAAATGTAAAATCACCAGAGCAATATGCAATAAATCTCTGCCTGTAATTCCTATTTGCACACAGAGTCATGTTTTCACATTAGTCACAAAACGAAATTTCTTTGCCAATTTGAAAGCACACTTACTACTCTTTTTTTTGGCAAGTGATAAACACTTTTACAGACTGACACATTATGAATCCACTTTTCAGATTCTGATAAAAGCACATGTCCAAACTGCTTTTTTCAGACCAGCACCATGTGTAACCTGGGGGACTGACTACACTCCAGCAGGGCAACCAGCCTTAGTGATGCTGAATGTATTTGCATTACTGACTGAAACCTCAAACCCCACTCGGTTGTGAATACTGTGCATGATTCCACAGGATAAGCAGCTGGGTGTGTGCTAAGAGTCTGCTTCTGCATACAAAAAAATGGCTCCCCCTTTCCATCTAATGCAAATGTAAAATCACCAGAGCAATACGCAATAAATCTCTGCCTGTAATTCCTATTTGCACACAGAGTCATGTTTTCACATTAGTCACAAAACGAAATTTCTTTGCCAATTTGAAAGCACACTTACTACTCTTTTTTTTGGCAAGTGATAAACACTTTTACAGACTGACACATTATGAATCCACTTTTCAGATTCTGATAAAAGCACATGTCCAAACTGCTTTTTTCAGACCAGCACCATGTGTAACCTGGGTGACTGACTACACTCCAGCAAGGGCAACCAGCCTTAGTGATGCTGAATGTATTTGCATTACTGACTGAAACCTCAAACCCCACTCGGTTGTGAATACTGTGCATGATTCCACAGGATAAGCAGCTGGCTGTGTGCTAAGAGTCTGCTTCTGCATACAAAAAAATGGCTCCCCCTTTACATCTAATACAAATGTAAAATCACCAGAGCAATACGCAATAAATCTCTGCCTGTAATTCCTATTTACACACAGAGTCATGTTTTCACATTAGTCACAAAACAAAATTTCTTTGCCCATTTGGAAAGCACACTTACTACTCTTTTTTTTGGCAAGTGATAAACACTTTTACAGACTGACACATTATGAATCCACTTTTCAGATTCTGATAAAAGCACATGTCCAAACTGCTTTTTCAGACCAGCACCATGTGTAACCTGGGTGACTGACTACACTCCAGCAAGGGCAACCAGCCTTAGTGATGCTGAATGTATTTGCATTACTGACTGAAACCTCAAACCCCACTCGGTTGTGAATACTATCCATGATTCCACAGGATAACCAGCTGGCTGTGTGCTAAGAGTCTGCTTCTGCACAAAAAAATGGCTCCCCCTTTCCATCTAATACAAATGTAAAATCACCAGAGCAATACGCAATAAATCTCTGCCTGTAATTCCTATTTACACACAGAGTCATGTTTTCACATTAGTCACAAAACGAAATTTCTTTGCCAATTTGAAAGCACACTTACTACTCTTTTTTTTGGCAAGTGATAAACACTTTTACAGACTGACACATTATGAATCCACTTTTCAGATTCTGATAAAAGCACATGTCCAAACTGCTTTTTTCAGACCAGCACCATGTGTAACCTGGGTGACTGACTACACTCCAGCAAGGGCAACCAGCCTTAGTGATGCTGAATGTATTTGCATTACTGACTGAAACCTCAAACCCCACTCGGTTGTAAATACTATGCATGATTCCACAGGATAAGCAGCTAGCTGTGTGCTAAGAGTCTGCTTCTGCATACAAAAAAATGGCTCCCCCTTTACATCTAATGCAAATGTAAAATCACCAGAGCAATACGCAATAAATCTCTGCCTGTAATTCCTATTTGCACACAGAGTCATGTTTTCACAATAGTCACAAAACGAAATTTCTTTGCCAATTTGAAAGCACACTTACTATTCTTTTTTTTGGCAAGTGATAAACACTTTTACAGACTGACACATTATGAATCCACTTTTCAGATTCTGATAAAAGCACATGTCCAAACTGCTTTTTCAGACCAGCACCATGTGTAACCTGGGTGACTGACTACACTCCAGCAAGGGCAACCAGCCTTAGTGATTCTGAATGTATTTGCATTACTGACTGAAACCTCAAACCCCACTCGGTTGTGAATACTATGCATGATTCCACAGGATAAGCAGCTGGCTGTGTGCTAAGAGTCTGCTTCTGCATAAAAAAAAACCTCCCCCTTTCCATCTAATGCAAATGTAAAATCACCAGAGCAATACCAAACAGCTTTCTGAGACCAGCAACATGTGTAACCTGGGTGACTCACTACACTCCAGCAAGGGCAACCAGCCTCACTGATGCTGAATATATTTGCATTACTGACTGCAACCTCAAACCCTTAAAGTATTCCTTATTTTTACCAGTACACCTTAAATTTTCGGGAAAAATTAGTCCATATTATTTTACATGTTCCTCACATTTAAATTTCTCCCAAAACAGAAAATAATAAACACAACTTCAACAAAAGGAATTCCAATTCTATTATTCATTTCTTAATTTACCATATACATCCCCTCTCAAACTCTAAACTCACCTTTAAAATTAGTTAGTTGTGAAAGAAATGTGGCACTCAAACAGCAGATTATCAGAGCCAGGATCTCTCTTCTGTACACCTCTCTCCTCTAAGCAGAACCAGATAATGGCAAACTTTCCCTCTCTTTTTCCACACATATACATGTTAATTTCAAATCTCAGCGCTTCCCCCTTTTTTTCAAATGTAATCACACATTTCTATTGGTTGAAAACCAACCCTTTTCCAAAAGTACCCTTCCCCCAACTTGACTTCTGCCTAGTACCCTTCCCCCAACTGGACTTCTGCCTGCTACCATAGCAACAGCTCTTGAAACACTGCTGTGTAGAGTCAGGTCAGAAGTTCACCAAACAATGTTTCATTTCCAAAGAGCAGGAGTGCTTGACTTTTCAAACCTAACAGCAAATCCATAGTACTGTTCTTTGGTAACACATTTTTCTGTACCAATACAAAACATGCTTCTATAAATTTACACATACAGCCTAGTTTTTATTCTAGAATGGTATGAAACAGCCAATCAGTTTAAAAAAAATATATATATGTATGCCTCCATTTCCAAACTGTCTTTCATTTCTTTTTACCATTCTACTGAATTACACCTCCTGAGTGCATCCAGTTCTCCTTTGAAGATGTTCACAGTGTGGATTGTAGGGCACAGCTATGTCTTCTGGAGTGAAAAGTATGCAGAGAAAACAGATATGGTGAGAGACCTTGCTTTACCAAATGTAGACATTAAATGGATTGGTCAGAGAGGGTTAAAGTGGCACCAATTGATGCCATTGGTGAAATCCTTCATGCAAATCCAACACCCTGACCTCATAATAGTGCACTGTGGTGGCAATGACCTAGGCACTTTGACTGGGGTAGGTCTGGAAATGCTTATGAAGGAGACCTTTGCACAACTGTTTTCACTTTTCCCTAAAACTGCCTTTGTGTTTTCTAACATATGCCAAAGGCAAAAATGGAACTGGTCCAATCATTTCTGTCCACAGATTGACAAAGCAAGAAAGCACGTCAACAAATCTGTTTCTGCTTTCCTCCGAGACTATGGTATGGGTTCCATTTACCACAACAACTTGCGTTACAACATGCAAGACATTTATAGAGGAGATGGTGTACACTTCACTGATGAAGGCAACAGAGTCTTCCTCTTGAACCTTAGACTCTGCATCGGTACTTACTTGTAGGTACCACTAAAAAATCACTTCATAAACACAACGGCTCTTTTTAGAGCCCCCTAATATCTAAACACTTAAATCTGAATTTTATTTCTTTTTTTCTTTTTTTTTTCTACCGTACGCGTACGGTAAGCTCACCGTAAGCTTATCGTACGCGTACCCCGCGATATTTTTTTAAATTAATAAATGTTTTTTTTGTACTTTTCTGTCCTTCTTTGACCCCCTTTCAAATGTTAGGGGGTCTGTAACTCTCCTCCTTGCCCCCTTTTCAAGTTATCACCCTTTTTTTTCTGTGTGAAACACACAAAATGGCGGCCGCCGCTTCCTGGTTTCGACCGATTCGAATGTTTACTAAGGTCTGACAGCCAATCAGAATCGCGCTCGCGCACGTCACCGTACGCGTACGGTAAGCGCACGGTAAGCGCACCGTGAGCGCACCGTAAGCTGCCACAGATATATATATTGATTTAAATGCTATTTTCTCAGGAACTACTGAACAGATTTACACCAGACCTACAAAAGGCACTTCCTTGACCTGAGGACAACCTCTCTGCCAAATTTCAAGTAACTCTGTTCAGCCGTTCGGGCTGTAGCTGTGTCTAAAGGTCCTATGGAAAAATGCATGGGAAAAACGTGTTTTGGGACCCCCCTTTTATCTCAGCCCCCGCTTGACGAATCCCCCCGAGACTTTCAGGGTAGGAGCGGAGCGTAGCGCCCCACCTATTTTGAAAAATTCGCGAGGATTCGTCAACCGGCGCCAAAGTTATTCAAAATAGAATGTTGCGGTTTTCCTATGGAAACAGGGTCCTAACTATAACTACCCACTGGCGACCGCCAGTAGGTAATATATATATATATATATATATATATATATATATATATATATATATATTCACTGAAAAAACCATAGGTTTCACACATGTTATATTTAGCTGGACATTTTACTGATAAAAAACCTATGAAATTCCCCCGTTATAGTTAGTGCAGGCAACTATAACTCACGCAACCGCAATCCTCTGCTGATGCTAATACTGTATTTAGACACTTATTTGCCCATGTCTTCTTCCATTAAATTTTAGCTATACATATATTACAAATATTTTTTTTTTCATAAAGACACATATGTCATCAGCAGAGGATTGCGGTTGCGTGAGTTATAGTTGCCTGCACTAACTATAACGGGGGAATTTCATAGGTTTTTTATCAGTAAAATGTCCAGCTAACTATAACATGTGTGAAACCTATGGTTTTTTCAGTGAATTTGCAAGGTTTTTTAAATGCTAATTCCTAACTATAACGTGTGTGAAACCTATGGTTTTTTCAGAGAATTTGTACGGTTTTTTAAATGCCAAGTTACTTTATGCCATTCGTGGCGTGCGCGCCCACTTAACGCAGTAACGCGTTCCGTGCGCCCACTTTACGCAGTTAGTGCCGTGCACGCACGGTGGGCACGCGGTGCGCTACGCGCACCGCGTGCGCACGTTACGCTGGATGGGCCATGTACGCACGATGCGCTTCGCGCACCGTGCGCACATGGAGGGCATATTATGCGCTTCGTTGTGCAAGGTAAACTTTTACATTTTCATTGCTTATATATGCCATGCACAAATGTTGCCCTTCGGGCGCTATTTGCACACGGGGTGGGGAGAGTATGGTTAATTTTTTTTTTTTTAAATTTACATTTTCATTGGACAATGGTGGTAAGCGTACCGTAAGCTGCCACAGATATATATATTGATTTAAATGCTATTTTCTCAGGAACTACTGAACAGATTAACACCACACCTACAAAAGGCACTTCCTTGACCTGAGGACTACCTCTCTGCCAAATTTCAAGTAACTCTGTTCAGCCGTTCGGGCTGTAGCTGTGTCTATAGGTCCTATGGAAAAATGCATGGGAAAAACGCGTTTTGGGACCCCCCTTCTTTCTCAGCCCCCGCTTGACGAATCCCCCCGAGACTTTCAGGGTAGGAGCGGAGCGTAGCGCCCCACCTATTTTGAAAATTTCGCGAGGATTCGTCGACAGGCGCCAAAGTTATTCCAAATAGAATGTTGCGGATTTCCTATGGAAACAGGGTCCTAACTATAACTACCTACTGGCAACCGCCAGTAGGTAATATATATATATATATATATATATATATATATATATATATTACCTACTGGCAGGACCTATTTTCCATAGGAAATCCGCAACATTCTATTCCCAATAAGTCCGGCGCCGGTTGACGAATCCTCACAAATTTTTCTAAACTTTTGGCCAGCTCCGCTCCACTCCTACCCTGAAAGTTTTGTGGTGATTCGTCAAGCGGGGGCCGAGAAAAAAGGGGGGTCCCAAAACGCGTTTTCCCTATGCAATTTCCCATAGGATCTGTTGTCGCAGCTACAGCCCGAACCGCTGAACGGAATGACACCAAATTTGGCAAAGAGGTAGTCCTCAGTTCAGACTCGTGCCTTTTGCATAAATGGTGTGAATCTGTTCAGTAGTTCCTGAGAAAATTAGAGTTAAAAGTACATAAATATCAATGGCCGCGGAGGATCCGCGGACCGTACACGCACCCAGCGCGCACCCTCCCCGAACCGAGCACGCACCCTCCCGATCGCGTGCTGAATGCTAATTGGCTGTCGAGTGTCTCTCTACATTCGAAACCAGGAACTGTTGGCGGCCATTTTCTGCCTCGGTAGAAGCGAGGCTGTAGAAGCAAGGGGAATAAGTGTGTAAAACATATAAAGGGAGCAGAGTGGAAATACTCTGACCCTCTAGAGGTGCTTAGGGGGTCCCAGAAGGACCCCCTGGGGCCCCCTTTTTAGAAAAAAAAAACGGCGAAATGCACGCACAGTGCACGCATCCTATCGCGTTTGGTACGCGGATCCACGGAATTTTTTTTAAAAAAGACAAGAAATCATTGGTTGTATGACTACTTTGTACACTGAAAGGTAGGGTGTATATTTCTGTTTTTTAAAGGTATGATTCTTATTGGTTAACAAAAACAAATTGTAAGGAACATTATATATGATTAGCTGATATGTTGAAAAGTGAAGCACACTTCCTCTCTTGTGTAGGAACATTGTGTGCTGAACTTCTGACTTGTGTGCTTAGTGCAGTGTTCCATGACCTGTTTCCATGGTAACAGACAGACGGCAGATTGGGGGAAGGGTTGAAATGTCTTTCAGTTGGAAAGGGTTGAAATGTTTAACCAATAGAAATGTGTGTTTTCTTTTGAGTTTATGTGTGAAGGATTGTGATTTGATGTTTACATGTATATGTGTGGAAAATGAAAGGGAAACTTTTCCATTCTTTGTTTTTGCTGAGAGGTGCACAGTGCAGAGATTCTGTAAAAGAAAATATGATGAGTGACTGATATACTTCTTAATCTACAAAAGAACTTGAAAGATGAGTTATTTAATTGTGAGGGGATGTATGTAGACTATTTTGATTTTAATCAGACTAAGGTATTTCTCCCGCTAAAGTGTAGGGAGTACTTTTTTCTCTACAATCTTATTGACAGTGTGTGTGCATGTAGAAACCATTCTGTGATAAGCATTTGTGTTTTTCATGTGTTTGCAGACAGATAACTGTGCTGTTTTTATATTTTGGTAGAATTAGAAACCAGTCATTGTTTATGAATTTGTGAAATGAGTTATGTTATGTCTCTATACTAAAATGTAGTACTACTTCTAGATGAACAAATGTGTTTTGGTATAGTGCAAGGGATAGTGTTGTTTGTCTAGAATCACACAGTGAGTTTGTGTGCATTTGGGAACCACTGTGAGAGAAGCATTTGGTAACATTGTGTATTTGCTGACAGATAACTGTTTTAAAACATGTCATGTTGTCAAGTTTTAGTAGCATTAGAAGACAGTTATGGCTTATGATTTGATTAAATGAGTAAGGCTTTGACAGAAAAGTGCAGTCCTGAAATATGTAGATTGTGTACAGTTCCCTTACCACTTGCACTGTAGTGAATGAGGTTTGGTAAACTCCTAGGGATAGTGGTGCTTGTCTAGAATCACAGTGTGAGTTAGTGTGTATTTGGGGTCAGTGTGAGAGAAGCATTTGGTGACATCATGTATTTGCTGACAGATAACTTTTCTAAAACCTGTCATGTTGTGAAGTTTTAGTAGCATTAGAATCCAGTCTTTGCTTATGCGTTGATTAATTGAGTCATGCTTTGACACTGATGTGCTGTACTTAAATATGTAGATTGTGTTCAGTACCATTAACTCTTCTAGACTAGTGAATGAGTTTTGGTAAACTCCTAGGATAGTGTTGATTGTCTAAAATCACACTGTGAGTCTGTGTGCATTTGGGTAAGGATTGTGAGAGAAGCATTTGGTAACATCGTGTTTTTGCTGACAGATAGCTGTTTTAAAACCGGTCATGTTGTCAAGGTTTAGTAGCACTAGAAGCCTGTCTTTGCTTATGCTTTCATTAAATGAGTCAGGCTTTGATACAAAAGTGCAGTCCTGAAATATGAAGATTGTGTGCAGTTCCCTTACCACTTCCACAGTAGTGAATGATTTTTGGTAAACTCCTAGGTATAGTGGTTGTTGTCTAGAATCACACTGTGAGTCTGTGTGCTTTTGGGAACCACTGTGAGAGAAGCATTTGGTAACATCGTGTATTTTTTAGCAGATAACTCTTTTAAAACCTGTCATGTTGTCAAGTTTTAGTAGCATTAGAAGCTAGTCTTTGCTTATGCATTGATAAAATGAGTCAGGGTTTGACACTAAGGTGCAGTACCCTGTACTATTCTGTTCACTGTGGCAGAACTGAAAATTTAAAAGTTTTAACTAGGTTCTGTCCTAGAAGTAGTCTGATTATTTAGTCAGTTTCTAAGTACCAAATAGATTGCTTCAAATGTCTATGCAGTATGCATGTAGGGTTCTAACATACTATACACTTGTCTTTTACACCTTCAATTCCGTAGTCAGTATCCATACACTTCTAGGAAACAGCCTGTCACTCCCTTTGCAGTCCTCTAGAGACCCATTCAACAGCATGTACTAATCCATTCACTGTGCCAAAACCCAAACACTTATAAATTCACCAAGACACTCTCTTTCCAGTACTCTAATGATCCAGTCACTGCCTAAGTATTCATGCACTGAGCCAGGTCTTAGCACATGGACTTCTTCAAACCGCCTATCCACTATGCATGCAGTCCTCTAACTACCTACACACATGTCTTTCACACCTTCAATTCCCCAGTCAGTATCCATTTACTTCCAGCAAACACCCTGTCACTCTCGTTGCACTCCTCTAGTGACCCATTCAGCGTCATGTACTAATCCATTCACTGCGCCAAACCCTAATAAATTCACCCAGGCACTCTCCTTGCAGTACTCTAATCATTCAGTCAGTACCCAAGTACTCATCCAGTGACCCAGGCCTTAGTATATGGACTGCTTCAAACCCCTATCCACTATGCATGCAGTCCTCTAACCACCTACACAATTGTCTTTCACACCTTCAATTCCCTAGTCAGTATCCATACACTTCCAGGAAACACCCTGTCACTCCCTTTGCAGTCTTCTAGTGACCCATTCAGCATCATGTACTAATCCATTCACTGTGTGAAAACTCAAACACTTATAAATTCACCAAAATATTATCTTTGCAGTACTCTAATCATTCAGTCAGTGCCTAAGTATTCATGCACTGAGCCAGGCCTTAGCACATGGACTGCTTGAAACCCCTATGAACTGTGCATGCAGTCTTCTAACCACCTAGACACTTGTCTTTCACACTTTCAATTTCCTAGTTAGTATCCATACAGTCCAGCAAACATCTTGTCCCTGCCTTTGCACTCTTCTAGTGACCCATTCAGTACCAAGTACTAATCCATTCCCTGTGCGAAAAGCCTAGCACTTATAAATTCACCTAGGCACTCTCCTTGCTGTACTCTAATCATTCAGACAGTACCCAAGTAGTCATGCAGTGAGCCAGGCCTTAGCACATGGACTGCTTTAAATGCCTATGCAGTATGGATGCAGTCCTCTAATCACCTACACAGTTGTGTTTCACACCTTCAATTCCCTAGTTAGTATTCATCCTCTTCTAGCAAACACCCTGTCACTCACCCAGTGTGTCTCCTTACAGTACTGTAATCATTTAGTCAGTTAGCATGTAGAGTTACAGGGCCATATGTAGGTACCTAAATACCGGTTGGTAACGGCCGAAAATCGGTAAATATCCCGTTACCGACCGGTATTGAGGCACTTGACATGTAGGTGGCTGATTTTCTGGATTCGGTAATTTACCGAGTCGGAATTTTAAGAAACTGGTAAAATACCGATTCGGTAAATTACCGAATCCTGAAATGCTATGTAGGGGGCACTCAAGTGAGTGCATTTTGGTGTCTGGATTCGTTATTTACCACCAACTACAAGTTGATGGTAAATGACGAATACCTTTAAAAAAGCATTTTTGTGCTATTTGAAAAGTGCCATGTGGCAGACATACATGCCCTTAGGGCATGTATGTGCGCCACATGTGCACACATGCACGATTCAGGGGTGCAACAGGGTGTCAATGTGACCCCCCGGCACCCATGAATATGCTCCCCCTATTACCGATTCGGTATTTACCGAATCGGTAATAGTGAATGGCTTCCCATTCATTCCTATGGGCCTCCAGGCCCATAGGAATGAATTGGAAGGGATGCATAATTACCGATTCGGTAAATACCGAATCAGTAATACCGAATATTACCGATTCGGTAATCACTACCGAATGTTTACCTACATTATATTTACCGATTCATAAATACCGAATCAGTAAAATTCGGTATTTAAGAATCGGTAAATATAATTTACCTACATATGGCCCTTAGTGAGGTAGGCTTTAGGGCATGAACTGCTTCAAAGTAGTATGCACTATGCATGTAGTGTTTTAACCATCGTCACACTTGTGGTTCAGGGACATAGTTTCTTAGTCAGTATTTATATAAAATGTGTTTGTACAGTAATGGAATAGTATAATTTTGAAAGTTATTAATATACATTTTTTTGTGATTCTTTTTTACAGATACAGAACAGGAGTGTTTCTCATCTATTTGCACTCTTCTCGTGCAAGATTGTTTGGATGAAGGGTCCTTAGGTGTTTCATCATACTTGCTGTGCCGCATGAGTATTTTTTGTTAGGATCCCCTCGTAACAGAACTCTTTTGAAAATCTTGTGCATGAGAAAGGTGGTATTAGTCTTTGTTTGCCCCTCGAGAAAAGTAGAAAATTTCCACATCACTGAAGGAAAACGTTGTGGGCGTGGTGCATCCTCCAAAAATTAAACTTTAGATTTGGTGAATATTTGATAGCGACATCATTTACAGTTTTTGTAAGTTAAAGTTAAAAAATGTTGTTAGCTGTGTACATTTTATATTTCTGTGATTTGTATTTTGAGAATGGCATGTTGGTTATTTTTTAACAATCCTTGAGATTGTGGTTTTTTTGCCCGCTGTTAAGTGATGAGTACGATTGAAATCACTATTTTTAGTGAAATTAATATATTCTGAGAACAGCAAAAAAGGCAAAAAAATTACTTTGTGGAAATTATGCTGTGTTGTATAAAATGTATTATTACATGTTATATATTTTTTTCTTTTTCTTTCACAGATCCAAATTTTAAAATAAGCAATTTATATGAATTTATATTTGAATGAAAAACAGAAAACAATGTATACCATTTTTTATTCCTATTACTGTGAAGGTAAGTTTAACTAAGTCTCAATATGCAGAATGAAGAGGCCTGCAAGAAGCTACAAAGTTGAAACACGTTTCTAAAAACACTCTGTTTATGTAGTTTTGAAATCTCATCATAATCAGATATCATGTGACCTGCAAAAAAAGAGATTTGAGGGGTTCATAATATTTCACCTTTTTAGCTGTTGAAGGACCGCAATCATTTCAATCATTCTTCTTTGAACATCTTTGCAGACAAAACTCTGTGCTTACCTTCTATCATTCGCAAGGAAATTTAAAAACGGAAATATGTCACTTTTTGTAACATAGTTATTGTGCAAGATACTCTTTTATATTTATAAAGAGAGGAAAAGGCACTCTGCACTTTTTATACTCCATGTAAATATAACCTCATCATGCACACCACTTTGTGTTGAAAGGGTGTTTTTTATAAGCGTTGTTGTACATGATTGCACTTAATACTCATAGAACAAGACACATGTATAGATTTTTCAGAAATCATAAATCTCGATATGTGTGTGAATGCTGCACCATTCTAAAATTGGTGTAGTAAAGCACAACAAGGAAAATCGTTTTAATTTCTCCACATTTTTATATCTTCAATGCATGCTGAAATGTTCAGCATACATTCAAGAAGAAAAATGCATTTTCTCATTGTTTTGTGCAGGAAGGTGTGTCTTCCTGCAGAAAAACAAACAGCACATGACACAAATATCCTTGCACTATGGTGCAATGGTGCCTGTGTCACCACATGGCTGCAGTTTAAGCAGCCGTGCAGAGAGAAGCATAGATTTGCAACATATTTATGTACATATGTTGCATCCCTGTGCTTCGGAAGTACTACAGCACACCGCAGTTAAAGAGGTTACTGTGTGATGCTGCAGCACTTCCTCATAGTTGTGCACTTAAACATTCACCATACGCTACTAATGCATTCATTCAGTCAGTTACATACTACACATACATTCATCTAAACTAACACTAACAAACAAATTTAGCTCTATTTTTAAACCAGGAAAGTTAGTTCTTACAAGAACTTTTTTTTTTCTTCTTTCTTCTTTTATAATTTTTTTTGGGTTTTCGGATCAATTTTTAATTTTTTTTGGTTTTTCTGCAAAAAAAAAAACCAAAAAACAAAACAGGAGAAACCAAACAATGAACTTCAGGGAACAATATATATATTTTTTAAAAACTAGCAAATGTGACTTTCTTGATGGCGGCAGATTAGATCGATCGACTGCTCAGTGATGTCATCAGTGATGTCACTAGGCCGGGGCAAAATTTTCGTTCCGTTCGCGGAATTTGCGATAATTTGGCATTTCCGCGTTCCGCGGAGAGCGCAGAAATGTCAAAATTTCCGCATTCCGCAGCTTTGCGATAATTTGGTTCTTGCTCGCGCTGTAAAATAATACATTCTCGCGCCAGCGCTATCGCCTTACCTGAGTCCCCGCGTTCGCCGACAAGTTTTCCCGATCCGATCGCGTTCTCCATGAGATGTTGTATTGTTTTAGCCATTTGCGCTGTCTCGCGACAGTTCGCGCCCGCAGTGACGTCATGCGTCACGCGATCACGTCTTTCTTCTCGCGATCATGCACCGCGAGAAGAGTGAAAACAAGATGGCCCCGCCCGCAAGCAACCGCATGGGTAAGTTGGCGAGCCGCGAACATGCAGAAAATACCGCGAACGGGCGGGAAAAAAACTTCCGCATCTTTGCGATATTTCCGCGTGTTTGCGGAGATTTTTAGGGGTGGGCGGAATTTGCGTAATCGCGTTACGCAAATCTCCGCGAAATGGTAAAAAATCTCCGCGAACATGCAGAAATTCCGCGAACACGCGGAATTACTTGTTCGCGATACTTTTTTCCTGTTCGCGATCGCTGTCTGTGTGCTCGGGATGAAATATCTCGCGAACACGCATCTTGAGAACGAGAACAAGCGAAAAATTTCGCGAAGTCGCGGAACGCAGATTTTTGGGCAATTTCACGTTCTCCGCGGAACGCGAAATTACCCAAATTCCGCAAATTCCGCGAGCGGAACGGAATTTGCCGCCCAGGCCTAGAGATTTTAAACATTTTCGCGATAATTTGCGAAAGTCGCTTTCGCAAATTACGCCCACCCCTAGATGTCACTGACCATGTCATGAGTGATGTAATATGTGACGTCATCACCAGTGCATTGCGGGGGCGCGAGTTATAGTTAGCTGAACTAACTATAACGGGGGAATTTCTAGGGTTTTGTACGAGGGAAATGTCCAGCTAACTATAACGCCCCTGAAACCTATGGTTTTTTTAGTGAATTTCTAAGGTTTTTTAAATGCCAATTCCTAACTATAACGCCCCTGAAACCTTTGGTTTTGTCAGTGAATTTATATATATATAGATATATATATATATATATAAAATCTACTGGCGGTCGCCAGGAGATGGTTATAGTTAGGACCACGTTTACATAAGCATTTTTTGAGGTGCTTATAACTTTGGTGTCGTTTGATTAATCTTTACAAGATTTTCCAAAAAGTTCCTCTTTTCAGGTCAGCTCCTATCCTAAAAGTTTGGGGGTGATTCGTCAAGGGGGGACTGCGAAAAAAGGGGGGTTCCAAAACGTGTTTTCTCTGTGCAATTTCCATAGGAAACTTTAGACAAGGCTACAGGTCAAACTGCTGAACGGAATTACGCCAAATTTGGCAGGGAGAAAGGTCTTGGTCCAGAAAGCACGCTTTTGCTTAAATGAGGTAAATCCACTCAGTCATTTTTGAGAAATATCAAATTTTACAGATATCGATATTTGAGAATTCTGATTGGCTGAAGTGTTACGAGCACGAGCTTGCGGCTCATTGGCTGCAAACTGTTGAAACTAGGAAGTGTTGGCAGCCATTTTGTGATTCAGTCCGTTAGCTTGCATCTCTCCCTCTAGAAGGCATCGGGTCCGTAGTTCTACCTCTGTGAGGCAACACTGAAAATATACCACAGCTCTGTCTGTGCGAGATACCCCTTTCATGGTCCCTCTCCTCACATCACTAGCTCACGGCTATGTCTTTAGAAGCCAGTCGTCAGCTTGCAGCTCTGCATCAGCGAGCTGTCAGCCATTTTGTGACGCAGTCTGTCAGCTCGCATCTCTCTCTCTACAAAACACTGAAAAAATTCCTGCAGGTCTATCTGTGCGAGATACCCCTTTTACGCTCCCTCTCCCCACATCACCAGCTCATGGATATGCCTTTAGAAGCCAGTCCATCGGCTCGCAGTTCTGTGTCTGTGAGCCGTCGGGCCTGCAGCTCTACCTCTATGAGTCACCTCGTTAGCTCGTAGCTGTGTCTGTGCTAGCAGGCCCGTCGGCCTGTTACTCTCCCCTCTGCGAGTCAGCTAATCGGGTCTCAGCTCGGGCCCACAGCTGTACCTCTGCAAGCCAGCCCGTTAGGTCATAGCTGTGTCTCTGCTAGCAGGCCTGTTGGCCCGTTGGTCTCCTTCTGCGAGTCAGACCACAGCTCTCCCTCTGCGAGCCAGTACACTGCTGTGCTTTTGCGAACCGACGGCCTGTAGCTCTCCCTCTGCAAGCTGAGTCCACGGGCCGCAGCTCTTCCTCTGTGTACCTGCCCGACGGCCCGCAGGTATCTCTCTGCTAGCCAGACAGTAGCTGTCACTCTGCGAGCTGTTATTGGGAATATAAGGCGGCTCTAAAAAGAGTCCTTGTGTTTATTAGTTGGAGCTACATGTAAGTGCGGATGCACAGCTTCAGGTTATTCAGAAAAACTCGGTTTCCCTCATCTGTGAAGTGTACTCCATCACTTCTGTAGATATGAGCAATATCAAAACGTATGTTGTTGTTGTAGATCGACCCCATTCTATGGTCTCTGAGGTATGCAGACACAGCTTTGTTAACATTCTTCCTAGATTTTTCAATCTTATGACAAAATTAGTTTGACCATTTCCACTTCTGTCTCTGACATATATTGGAATATACAAAGACAGTTTGAGGCAAATGTGACATCAATTGTCCAAAGGTGTCCTTCATAAGCACTTCCAAACCTACCCCCTTCAATGTGCCTAGTTCCTTACCACCACAGTGCACAATCATGAGGTCAGGGTGTTGGAGATGCAAACAGGTTTTAACTAAAGGCAGCAATTGGTGCCACTTCAATCCTCTCTGTGCAAATCATTTAATGTGCACATTTTGTAAACCTAGGTCTAAGTTAATACGTCTCTATTCTGCATACCTCTTGCAGCAGAAAACAAAGCTATGTCCTACAATCCACACTAGCATTTTGAAGGTATGGCTGGAAGATATGGATAGATGTATGTAGCTCATGCAGTCTGTTCGTAGAATGAGAGATGTTTAAACATGGGGAATTACTTTTTTTTTTTACATACAAAACGTTAACTGATTGGGAGATGAAATGCATTGTTTCCTAAAAAGTAGAGTGCATATTAGTTTTGAGGAAAAGCACCTTTGTCATTGATTAATAAAAAAGCAGTTTATACGTGGAGTACATATTATAGGATAACATTTGCTCAGCTCAACCACACCTGCTAATTGTATTTGGAAGATGCAGTTCGAACTTGTAAGAATGCTGAACCTTTGACCTGAACGTACCGTTAAATGTTGGAGAAAATGTTGCAAAAAAAATATCGTTAGGTTTAAAAAAATGATGAACTTTTGACCTGCACGTGTCATAGAATGTTCTAGAAAGTGTTGATACAATACGTTGAACTTTTCACCTGTATGTGTCCTTAAAAATACTGTTTATATGGAAAGTTAAAAAATAACGAATAGAGAGAAGTTTTGCAATCTAAAAAAATCACTGACCATGTCATGAGTGATGTAATATGTGACGTCATCAGCATTGCATTGCGTGCGCACGAGTTATAGTTAGCTGAATTAACTATAACGGGGGAATTTCAATGGTTTTGTACGATAGAAATGTCCAGCTAACTATAACGCACCTGAAACCTATGGTTTTTTCAGTTCATTTCTAAGGTTTTTTAATGATAATTCCTAACTATAACGTGCCTGAAACCTATGTTGTTTTTAGTGAATTTCAAAGGTTTTGTAAATGACAGTTTTTAAATGTATTAATTGTCATATTGATTTTTTTTATACTGATTTCCTACATTTTTTTAAACTATTTATTTTTAGATATTTTATTTTTTAAATTACATTACAAAATATACTTTCTCAGAATGAATTACTTTAGTTTCAATACTTTGCAAATAGGCAATAGACTTTTAAGTACAGTAGTTACAGTTGTTGCAATTGGCAACACAATTTCAAACACAATGCACCATTGAGCTCAATGTGAATTTCTAGTTAAATGCAATTAGTTACTTTATGTGTTACTTTTCTAACCACATGACTGGATCCTAGATTCAGTCCTTGGACATCTCCTATAAACAGTTGAGTAAAAGCGTTTTGGTTACAGTAGTGATTTTTAAGGAATATTATTGTATTTTGACACTTAAAAATTTTTTCTCATAGAATCACCAATGTTATCCTAAGCCAGGAAATTCACTTAGCAGGTAAGTAGTGTTATCGTCACTTTTTTTTACTCAGTGGTGGATCCTGGATCCAGCACTGGTGCATCTCCTGTAAACAGTTGAAAGAATGCATTTAAGTCATACAGGCGATTTTTAAGGAATATTTTTAGTTTGTGAAAATAGACAGAAACTTTTCTGCTGAAAACCAGACAATGGATTCCTATGGAAGGAAATACAAGTTACTGGTAAGTACGGTTAGAATTACTTTTCAGGGTCAGTGCTGGGCTAAAAGATGCAGCACTGAGGTCTCTCCTGATAACAGGTGAGTAAATCGAAATTCGTAGTTCTGTTTATTTTAAAGGAATATTTTAAAGTTCCAAAACTCCACACTTAGAAGAATTTTCAAGTGAAACCAGTTAATGTTACACTATGGAAGGAAATTCACTTAGCAGGTAAGTAGTGTGATCGTCACTTTTTCTTACTCAGTGGCGGATCCTGGATCCGGCCCCGGTGCATCTCCTGTGAACAGTTGAAAGAATGCGTTTAAGTCATACAGGCGATTTTCAAGGAATATTTTTAGTTTGTGAAAATAGACACTTAGAAACTTTTCTGCTGATTCATATGGAAGGAAATACAAGTTACTGGTAAGTATGGTTAGAATTACTTTTCAGGATCAGTACTGGGCTCAAAGATGCAGCACTGAGGTCTCTCCTGATAACAGGTGAGTAAATTGGAATTCGTAGTATATCCAGTAAGCGCCACAGAGCTGCGTAGCAAAGAGATGTCAAAAGGGGCACGGGCTGTACCACCTCTCTGCAACGCAGCGCAGTGGCGCTTCCTGGAAGCACCTGGTGGGCTACTTGGCCCCCATGGTCCCTCAGGTTTGAAGTGGAATTTTTTCCCCAACTTAAAGCGCGCCACAGGGCGTGTTTGCACACATCCTGTCAGGCCCCGTCCCCTCCCATCACCACTGTGTAAACGCGCCCTGTCACTGTTCTAAGTTGAGAAATTAAGTCCCCTTCAATCCTAAGGGTCCCTAGGGTCAAACTAGCCCACTAGGTACCTCCAGTAAGTGCCGCAGAGCTGCGTTGCAGAGAGGTGTAAAAAAGGGCGTGGCCTCTGAACACCTGTCTGCAACGCAGCTCCCTGGCGCATACTGGAGATACCTGTTGGGCTATTTGGCCCTCAGGGACCCTCAGTATTGAAAGAGAATTTATTCCCCAACTTAAAACGCACCAGAGGGCGCGTTTGCACAGTGGAGAAGGAAAGGGGCGAGGCCTGAGGTGATATATCTGCAAACATACACTGTGGCGCGTTTTAAGTTAGAGAATTAATTCCTCCTCAATCCTGTGGGTCCTTGGGGGCCAACTAGCCCACCAGGTACCTCCAGTATGCGCTAGGAGGCTGCGTTGCAGAGAGGTGCTTAGAGGCCATGCCCCTTTTTACAACACTCTGCAACGCAGGTCTGTGGCACTTACTGGAGGTACCTGGTGGGCTAGTTGACCCACAGGGACCCTTAGTATTGACAAGGAATTAATTCCCCAACTTAAACCGGGCCACAGGGCGTGTTTGCACACATGTGAACTCAGGCCCCGCCCCTTCCCTTCACCACTGTGCAAACGCTCCCCGTGGCACGTTTTAAGTTGGGGGATTAACTCCCCTTGAATACTGAGGGTCCTCGGGGTGCAACTAGCCCACCAGCTACCTCCAGTAAGCGCCACAGAGCTGCGTTGCAGAGAGGTGTAAAAAGGGGCATGGCCTCAGAACACCTCTCTGCAACGCAGCTCCCTGGCACATACTGGAGGTACCTGGTGAGCTAGTTGGCCCCAGGGACCCCAGTATTCAAGGGGAATTTGTTCCCCCTCTGCAAACGCGCCAGGGGGTGCGTTTGCAGAGTGGTGCAAGAAGGGGGCGTGGCCTCTGGCCCGATCCCGTTTTTCTTTTTTTTTTTTAGCCCTCATTCTTTATATAATTTATTGTCCCTGGGGACCCCATCCCGTAGGGCCTGATCCCAAATGTATTTTTTAAAACAAAAAATCGGGAAGGGGGCCACGTGGCCCCCTCCCAAGGCCATAATCTGCCCCGGGGACCCCATCCCCCAGGGCATGGGCCTTTTTTTAATTTTGGAGGGGGCTTCCAGGGTGGGAGCCACGAGGCTCCCGCCCTGTCATTGCAAATGGCAGTGTCCCAGGGGGGGCACCCCGGGACACAGCAGGAGCCGGCCCTGGGGGGTGGCGGTCCCCAGGGCCATCAAGGGCTCCAGGAGGGGGGCCGCACGGCCCCCCTCCCACCTGTTTCAAAGCCCCAGGGGGTGGTGGACCCCGGGGCTGGGGGGTCCGTCACGGACCACCCAATTTACATATTTAGAGCCCTGGGGAGATGGTGGACCCCGGTGCCTGTGGGGGGGCTTGAGCCCCCCACACAGCATATATTTTTTTTAAATAAAGCCCCGGCGGTGGCGTTCCCCGGGGCCACGGGGGGACTTGAGACCCCATAAATTTTTTTAAGCCCCGGGGGTGGCGGTCCCCGGGGCTGGGTGGGCCTGAGGGCCCCCAAACAAAGAAATTGAAGCCCTGGGGGGGTGGCGGTCCCCGGGGCTGGGAGGGCTTGAGAGCCCCCCCAATGAATATTAAGAAGCCCCGGGGGGTGGCAGTCCACGGGGCTGGGGGGGCCTGCAAACCCCCCACACAATTTAAATAGGCCCCGGGGATGGTGGTCCCCGGGGCTGGGGTCCCCCTTTACATAACTATTGCCCATGGGATTTGGCCCCCCGGGGACCAATTACCAAAGAAGCGCGGGAGCCCGCGCTTCTTTTTTTTTATTTTCGGCTGAAATTCGCACTGGGTGCGCAAATCTCGCCGTTTTTTTTCTTTATGCTTTTTTTGGCCCTGGTGGTCCTTGTGGGACCCCCTGAGCAGGCCTAGGGGGTCAGGGGGTTTTCTTCCCTGCCCCCTTTTTGCATTTTTTGCGTTTGTTTTTTAGGTTTCTTGTGCCTCAGTTCTACCGAGGCACAAGATGGCTGCCAACACTTCCTGATTTGGAGTGTTGACAGCCAATTAGAATACAGCTTGTGCACAGCAGGGTGCGCGCTGGGTGCGCATAGGGTGCGCGGATCCTCCGAGGCCATAGATATATATGTACTTTTAAATGTCATTTTCTCAGGAACTACTGAACGGGTTTACACCATTTAAGCAAAAGGCATGAGTCTGAACTGAGGACTACCTCTTTGCCAAATTTGGTGTAATTCCGTTCAGCAGTTCGGGCTGAAGCTGCGTCAAAAGTTCCTATGGGAAAATGCATGGGGAAAACGTGTTTTTGGACCCCCCTTTTTTCTCGGCCCCCGCTTGATGAACCACTGTGAAATTTTCAGGATAGGAGCGGACCGGAGCTGGCCAAAAGTTTGGAAAATTTCGCGAAGATTCGTCAATCGGCACCAACGTTATTCCAAATAGAACTTTGCGGATTTCCTATGGAAAATAGGTCCTAACTATGACTATCTACTGGCGACCGCCAGTAGATAATATATATATATATTACCTACTGGCGGTCGCCAGTAGGTAGTTATAGTTAGGACCTATTTTCCATAGGAAATCCGCAACATTCTATTCCTAATAAGTCTTGCGCCGGTTGACGAATCTTCGCAAAATTTTCCAAACTTTTGGCCAGCTCCGGACCGCTCCTATCCTGAAAGTTTCATGGTGATTTGTCAAGCGGGAGCTGAGAAAAAAGGGGGGTTCCAAAACATGTTTTCCCCATGCAATTTCCCATAGGACCTGTTGACGCAGCTACAGCCCGAACTGCTGAACGGAATTACACCAAATTTGGCAGAAAGGTAGACCTTGGTTCAGAGTCGTGCCTTTTGCTGAAATGGTATAAATCCGTTCAGTAGTTCCTGAGAAAATCAAAAGTAAAATCACATATATATCTGGGCGGAGCCTAACCACACATTTCATCGTGAGATCTGATTGGCTGTCAGCACTTCATCCAAGAAGTGTTGGCAGCCATCTTGGGACCAATATACATGATAGCACATCATTAAAAAGCATTGCAGTTAATAGAAGGTTTTAAGACTTTAGTTACATTATAAATCATTTGTTGATGGTACCATACTCATTTTAGGAATTGTGGTATGTTCTAAGGTGATTTTACCATGTGAAAAAGCCTTCTGCTAGGATATCATGAATCATGTTTGAGAGAAAACTATTTTCACATGCTTTTCCCACAGAGGTTTGGAAGGTGATCTATGAGCTAAACTGAGAGCATATTTTCTGTAAATTCACATTATCTTTCTTAGTCATGTGAGAATGAAGTCTGACATTCTCAGTAAAACATGTACATCAAACAAGGGCAGAGACTGTCAGTTGATTCCTTTGTGTTCCACTGCAGCTTCCCAGAGTGTTCCAAAGAACAACTAGAGCGCTAACACTCCTACTTATGATAAACGTATGGCACACCTGAAGCCATCTTGACTGGAATAAAGTGGTAACTCTTAAAACATTTAATTTGAAAAAGGAACAAAATGAGGAGGTTCATTTTGCCATAGAATGTATGATTAGTTCTGCAGAAAGAAAAATTAGGGCACATTTTGAGTAACTTCTAAAATCCTCTTCTATTTCATTAAAGAATTCTGACATGCAGACTGAAACATGCACTTTCAATACCAGCAGCAGACTTCCCTGGTGAGCAGTAGCTTTACTACAGTGATCTAATGAGCAACTAGAGTGCTAACATTCAGAATTTATGGCAAATGTGTGACACATCTGAATGCCTTCTTCATTGAATCAAAGTAAAAAACTGACAGTATGCCTACTGAGGAGACTGTAGTAAATGAGGAAATTAGGAAACCTCATAACAAGTCTCCCAAGATGGCAACCAGAGACAAAAGAGCCCAAATGTAGCACAAATATCACCGAGATGTAGCCCAAGTATAGCCCAATGACAGAAATCCCAGAGTGTTTTAAAGAACAACTAGAGCGCTAACAGTCTTACTTATGACAAAAGTATGGCACACCTGAAGCCATCTCGATTGGAATAAAGTGGTAACACTTAAAACATTTAATTTGCAAAGGAACACAATGAGGGGGTTCATTTTGCCATAGAAATTAGGATTAGTGCTGCAGAAAGAAAAATTAGGGCACATTTTGATTTCTCAAATCCTCTTCTATTTCATTAAAAAGTTCTGACATGCAAACTGAAACATGCACTTTGAATACCAGCAGCAGACTTCCCTGGTGAGCAGTAGCTTTACTACAGTGATCTTATGAGGAACTAGAGTGCTACCATTCAGAATTTATGGCAAATGTGTCACATCTGAATGCCTTCTTGATGGAACCAAAGTAAACAAGCATTGAAAATGCAATAGGTCTCGCCCTCGTTTAAGTTAAAGCAATTCTGTTTGTAATTAGGTGGCTTTTAAGCTTTGCTTTTATTAGTGTTTTTCAAAATTTCATGTACTTAACATGCATATATGTATATGTATGCATGCATTTATATTTGTATTTATATAGATATTCAGATTATATATATGTTTATATATGTACCGAAGAATCCACTGCGTCTCCCTTTCCCCAATCACAGGATGAAAGAACGAACACTGGAGCCGTGGCCTCAATCCAACAGTGTGTTTATTTAAACACTAGGTTTATATATGTATGTATATATATATACACATACATATATATAAATGCATAAATATTCAGCAGTCCTGTATCACTTTGCACAGCTTCACAACTTCAACAGGTACAGACCACAAAGTGCGCCTTAAAAAGTTTTCGTGCTTATTTATTCTTCCATAGTCATCATGACGTGTTTCGGCTGTGAACACACAGCCTTGATCACATGACCCTCTGGTGAAACACATGATTTATATAAGGTGACATATTGGATGTTCAAGTTACGTTACGTGACGGTTGAAAAAAGGATCTTAACAAAATACTTATATTCACACAAGTATATGTTAAATTCATAAATATATAAATAACTTAATAAATAAATTATTATCATAGTTAAATATATAAAATGTAGAAATACGGAATGTATAAAACAATTTTAGTAATACATAAATAAGCTGTTCTTTAAAAGCCTAAATCCTGAGTATAATAGTAGCCTAGTGACTAAATCATTACTCCATTTTATGAATTTCGTCCATATTAAAATTCCCATTCATGTTGTAACTTAAAACCTAATAAAGTGCTAGTGCTAAAATCATATGGTGTTGCAAAATTAGTGCAAAAAATAATATTCACCCTTAAAATGATATTAAATTCATATCACATCCAATATACCAATTGTCATAAAAAAAGGATAATGGTACATAAAAACATTTACAGATTAATATATGTAAACAATATAATGATCGATGCTTCACATTTTCAGTTCCTAGATTAAAGTATGTATTGTAATATTAAGATTAAGATGTTAAAACATAATACTCTTAAAAATATCATAATCACATAATCATTCATCAAAAATTACAGAATTAAGCCCCCATACATTCATAATACTCTAATAGGTTGGAATTGTAGTATAGAGATGCATAAATGCACATTTAGAACAAAGTTCATAACACATAAATAAAAAAGCGAAGAATTATAACATTATAGGAATTTATGGAGACCCTCTCCTGTATTGAGTCCCTTCGGAATTCTGGTATCTAACAGAAGGATGTACTTAGACTCCAATTGTCTTAACTGCTTTTCTCTGTTACCGCCTCTAATGTTCTTTTTCACAGAGTCAATGACATAGTAGCACAAGTCATTTAGGTTTTTGTTATGAACCAATTTAAAATGACGTGCTACTGGGTAACTATCGTCTGAATTGACTATTGCTCTAAGATGTTGTAGGATGCGATTGAAAACCTGTAATTTAGTACTTCCCACATACTTCAATTTGCAGGTACATTCCAATACGTATACTGCATGGTCTGTGCGGCATGTAAACAGATTTTGAATTTTAACATGGCTATTCTCAAATACACTCCAACATTCTGTAGTATTTATGCCAAATTTGCAGGCCCTGCATGAAATGCATTTGTGGAAACCTGTTTTAGTAGACAGCCAGTTGCTAGAGTTTATCACCTCAGGATTAGATCTGACCACAGCATCTCTCATTGAGGGAGCTCTTCTAAAAGTGATAAGTGGTTTCTCAGGCAGAAGAGGGGCTAAAGTTATATCGGTTTTTAATAAAGGCCAATGCTTAACTATAATCCCCCTAATTTTCTTTTCTTCTACACTAAATGTAGTTATAAGCCTGGTTCCTCCTTGATTTTCTTTTAGATCATCACCTAAGTTTTTAGTTTTAGATTGAGCAGTGGTATTTAAGCACTCCTCTCTCGTATGACTATTCGCCTTAATTCTGGCCTGTTCCAGCTCATTCAAACAGTATCCACGAGCAAGAAATCTTTTTAGTGCCTCTTCTTGACACTTTTCTAAATCTATATTGGAACTACAGATTCTGCGCATACGTAAAAATTCTCCATAAGGTATGCTTTTGATGAGATGACCAGAGTGGGCACTACTCGCGTGTAGGATAGCATTACCAGCCATTTTCTTTCTATGTAATCTGGTTTGAATTTCATTATTGTCAATATAGATTTCAACGTCCAAAAATTGGACAGAAGATTTTCTAATGTCGGCAGTAAATTGTAAATTTAGACTGTTGTTGTTAATAGTGTTAAGAAAAACGTTAGCAGATTCTGGGGTACCTTTCCAAATCATGCATATGTCATCTATGAATCTCCAGAATCTTATTATATTGGAGTCAAAAATCATTTTGTGGGTGCCCCTGAGGACATGCTCCTCCCACCACCCAACATGCAAACAGGCATAGGTTGGGGAAAAACATGCCCCCATGGCAACTCCTCTCTACTGCTGATAAATCTCTTTATTAAAAAGAAAATAGTTATTTTCTAGACAGAGCTGTATCATTCGTAATATCATGCCATTATGTTGACTGAAATTCATATTACGCTTGTCTAAAAAATATTTTACAGCTGTTAGTCCATTTGCATGATGAATACTAGTATATAAGGTACATATATCCATAACCACTAGTACATAGTCTTCTTCCCACTTCACTTCTTTCAATTTGGATAGAAAATGTCCTGTATCCTTGATGAAGGAAGGAGGATTTTCCACTGATTCATGTAGAAAATGGTCCACATATTTGGATATCGGTTCCAGGAGACTTCTTTGGGCTGAAATGATTGGCCGTCCTGGTACTGGTATAGTCTGTTTGTGTATTTTCGGAATGAAATACAGGGTTGGTGTGACCGGAAAGTCATTTTTAAGAAAGTTGAATTCTTGCTTGCTTATTAAACCTTCCATCTTCCATTGATTTAATTCTTTAAAAACAGTCTCTTTAAGGCATTTAATGTCATTGAATGATCCTTTTCTATAACACAGATTGTCCTCCAAATGTCGATTCGCCTCTTCCATATATAATGTACATGGCCAAATGACAATGTTACCTCCTTTATCAGCTTTATTAATGATAAGGTTAGAGTTACTCCTTAATTTCTTCATTAACTTTGCATATTGCATTTCCATGTATTTGTATCTTTTTTGTTTTCGAGATGATACAACCTGCAGTGTTTTCAATTCTTCAATTACTATATCATTAAAGGTATCGATAGCATCCTTTGCCATAAGAGGTATGAACGTAGAAGGTGGTTTGAAGTGACTGTTACATGGAAGGTTACTAATTATACCCATTGACGCCAAAGCATCCTGTGTTGAACCAATAATACTTTCTCCATTTGTTGATAAGGCATGTATGGTTTTGAGAATGCTAGTGTCTGCTACTTGAAATTTGCTAGTGGGGCGTTCCATCATAGATATAGTTGATGCCTGATCTTGTACTTTATTCAGCTTGAAAAAAATTTTCAGTTTGACCTTCCGTATATATTTGAAGACATCTATTCGAGTTTGAACATAGTTGAAACTGTTACGTGGGCAAAACGACAAACCCAGAGATAGAAGTTGAGATTCTGCTTTGGTAAGCACTATATCTGATAGATTAACCACAGTGTTGTGAGGAATTGTGGTTATTGAATTTTTGTTCACCATATATAAATGCATATGCATATATGTGCATATGTGTGCGTGTAGAGAGAGGTAGCGAGAGGTAGAGAGGTAGAGGTGTAGAGGTAGAGACGTAGAGGTAGAGAGGTAGAGAGGTAGAGAGTAGTAGAGAGAGAGGTAGAGAGTAGAAGATGAGTAATAGAGAGTAGAGAGCAGAGAGACAGTAGTAGAGAGTAGTAGAGAGAGTAGCAGAGAGTGAGTAGGAGAGAGTAGTAGAGTGAGTAGTAGAGAGTGAGTAGTGGAGAGTGAGAAGTAGAGAGAAGTAGAGAGTAGTGTAGAGTGAGTAGTAGAGAGTAGTAGAGAGTGAGTAGTAGAGAGTAGTAGAGAGTGAGTATTAGAGAGTGAGTAGCAGAGAGAGAGTAGTAGAGAATGAGTAGTAGAGAATGAATAGTAGAGTGAGTAGTAGAGAGTAGTAGAAAGAGAGTAGTAGAGAGTGAGAAGTAGAGAGTAGTAGAGAGTGAGTAGTAGAGAGTGGTAGAGAGTAGTAGAGAGAGAGCAGTAGAGAGTGAGTAGTAGAGAGTAGTAGAGAGTGAGTAGTAGAGAGTGGGTAGTAGAGAGTTGTACAGAGTGAGTAGTAGAGAGTGATTAGTAGAGAGTAGTGGAGTAGTAGAGAGTAGTAGAGAGTGAGTAGTAGAGAGCAAGTAGTAGGGAGTGTGTAGTAGAGAGAGAGTAGTAGAGAGTAGTAGAGAGTGAGTAGCAGAGAGAGTAGTAGAGAGTAGTAGAGTAGTAGAGAGTGAGTAGTAGAGTGAGTAGTAGAGAGTAGTAGAGAGTGAGTAGTAGAGAGTGAGTAGTGGAGAGTGAGTAGTAGAGAGTAGTAGAGTGAGTATTAGAGAGTAAGTAGTAGCGAGTGAGTAGTAGAGAGTAGTAGAGAGTGAGTAGTAGAGTAGTAGAGAGTGAGTGGTAGAGAGTAGTAGAAAGTAGTAGAGTGAGTAGTAGAGAGTGAGTAGTAGAGAGTGAATAGTAGAGAGTAGTAGAGAGTGAGTAGTAGAGAGAGTAGTAGTAGACAGTGAGTAGTCGAGAGTAGTAGTGAGTGAGTAGTAGAGTAGTAGAGAGTAGTCAGTCAGTGTCAGTCAGTGTCAGTCAGTGTCAGTCAATCAGTGTCAGTCAGTGTCAGTGTCAGTCAATCTGTGTCAGTCAGTGTCAATCAGTCAGTGTCAGTCAGTCAGTGTCAGTCAGTCAGTGTCAGTCAGTCAGTGTCAGCTAGAACAGCTCTGCTGACCTGGCTCTCTGGCTCTGAAGCCGCTCTGCTGACCTGGTTCTCTCTCTCTAAAGCAGCTCTGCTGACCTGGTTTCTCTGGCTCTACAGCAGGTCTGCTGACCTGGTTCTCTGGCTCTAGAGCAGCTCTGCTGACCTAGTTCTTATGCTACAGAGCAGCTCTGCTGATCTAGTTCTCTGGCTCTACAACAGCTCTGCTGACCTGGTTCTCTGGCTCTAAAGCAGCTCCGCTGACCCAGTTCTATGGCTCTGAAGCAGTTCTGCTGACATGGTTCTCTGGCTCTGCAGCAGCTCTGCAGACCTGGTTCTCTGGCTCTAGAGCAGCTCTGTTGACCTGGTTCTTAGGCTCTAGAGCAGCTCTACTGACCTGGTTCTCTGGCTCTAAAGCAGCTCTGCTGACCTGGTTCTATGGCTCTAAAGCAGCTCTGCTGATTTGGTTCTCTGGCTCTAGAGTAGCTCTGCTGACCTGGTTCTCTGGCTCTAAAGCAGCTCTGCTAACCTGGTTCTCTGGCTCTAAAGCAGCTCTGCTGGCCTGGTTCTCTGGCTCTAAAGCAGCTCTGCTGACCTGGATCTCTCCCTCTAAAGCAGCTCTGCTGACCTGGTTTCTCTGGCTCTACAGCAGCTCTGCTGACCTGGTTTTCTGCGCTCACGATGCACGCACCCGACTTCGCGAAAATATATTTAAAAATAATATAAGTGTATTATAAGTACAAATATATTATTTTGATTAATATCTTACATAATCTCTTGCCTTAATATGTATATTAAAGACACATACATATCATTTTGGATCATACAATTTTTTTGCGGGAGTCGCGCACCCAGCGCGCCCCAGCACGTATATGATGTCACGCGGGACCCGCAACCGCGCAAACATCTCGTACCGTAATGCGCATGTGTCACGAATGCGCGGGAGCAGGAGTCGCAGACTGGTCGCATACCAATCGCGCATATCACGTGATATTAAATGTATATGATGTAACTGAAAAACATGCAGCCATCGCACACCATACGTGGATCCTTCATGACTTTTCTAAAATGGCGGCTAGAATGCGCGCACCCACCGTGATGTGTACACTTTGAGTGAGCAACTCCGAAAAAAATAGGATTTTTTTTTTAAAGAAAATAATATAAATATATTAAAATAAAAAATGAAAAAAGAAAATTAATCAATATTTTAGTTTTAATTTAAAAAAAATGTTGTTGCTATTTTAAGAGAAATATATAATGTTATTTAATGAATAAACAGTTAAAAAACTGTAGAAAATCAGTGCAAAAAAATAGATATAACTACTATCACACTTAAAAGTGAGCATTTAAAAAACCTTTGAAATTCACTGAAAAAAACAAAGGTTTCAGAGACATTATAGATAGAAATTAGCATTTAAAAAACCTTAGAAATTCACAGAAAAAAACATAGGTTTCAGGGGTGTTATAGTTAGCTGCCCATTTCACTCATATAAAAGCATAGAAATTCCTCCGTTATAGTTAGTTCTGCTAACTATAACTCGCGCGCCCGCAATGCACTGCTGATGATGTCACATATTGCATCATTCATGACATGGTCAGTGACATCACTAATGACATCACTGATGACATCTCAAATGACATCACTGATGACATCATCCACTTGACAATCTGATACACCTCATCATACACTAGTATAACCTTTCATCACTCACTGTAAAATACAGAGTACCATATTTGAAACCATTGACACACCAATACCAGTTACTACATACCCACTCACTGATTCCTAAGTCTACACACACAACTACCCATTCAACAACAGAATCATCTATACATGCAGTCATTAATTAATAGAACACTATCAAATGCACTTATACACATATATAGACATTGACAAATCAGCAGTCATCTTAGTCGGTTATGCAGTCATCCTACTCACTCATGAAAAAAATGTATCGCACTTAAATTTACACACTTACACAATTATCCAACAACACCTCATTTATTCAAACACATAGTAACTCATTGTTAATATGTTAATAAAGCACCATTACAATTACCATTACACTCATTCATACAGTTACTCTCACAATCACTGACTCTTACACATACTTATTTATATACACCAACTCTCACATACAATGCCTTTTATTTTTTTACTTTGTTGAAGATGTACAACTAAAACATATATTCGCTCACCAACACATAAATAATTACACTCAGTCACCCAAACAACTCTTTCCACATGCACTCATAAACCCATACACCTAGTCAATCAACCATTCATACATCTATGCATAGAGTTACACACACCCCATCCAACCACACACAAACTCAGTGTCCCATACAAATACTCACCCAACTAATCAATAACTAATATACACACTCATGTAGTTAGTGACCAACTTATGCAGCATGTTATACAACAACAGAGACAGTGCTGCACACATTCACATAGTTTAGTTACTAATCCATGTCTTAAGTGAGACACTTTTAATTACTCACTTAAAAAGACAGTGAGACATCTACCAAATCCTCCATCCAGACAGTTATATATCCACTCAATCTTCAATACAGATTGGTATATATATAATACATATTTAAATTTCAAACTAAACCACATTCAGTGGATGATGTCATCATTGATGTCATCAGTGATGTCATTTGAGATGTAATCAGTGATGTCATCAGTGATGTCACTGACCATATCATGAATGATGCAATATGTGACATCATCAGCAGTGCATTGCGGGCGCGCGAGTTATAGTTAGCAGAACTAACTATAACGGAGGAATTTCTATGGTTTTGTATAAGTGAAATGGGCAGCTAACTATAACACCCCTGAAACTTATGTTTTTTCTGTGATATATATATATATATTATCTACTGGTGGTCGCCAGTAGATAGTTATAGTTAGGACCGAGTTCCCATAGGAAATCTGAAAATTCTATTTTGAATAACTTTGGCGCCGGTTGACTTATCTTCGTGAAATGTTCAAAACTAATGGGGCGCTCTGCTCAGCTCTACCCTGAAAGTCTCGGGGTGATTAGTCAAGCGGGGGCTGAGAAAAAAGGGGGGTCCCAAAACCCCTTTTTCCCCATGCATTTTCCCATAGGACCTTTAGTCGAAGGTACAGCCCGAACGGCTGAACAGAATTACTTGAAATTTGGCAAAGAGGTAGTCCTCAGGTCAGGCATGTGCCTTTTGCTTAAATGGTGTAAATCTGTTCAGAAAGCTCCTGTGAAAATCAAAAGTAAAATCACATATATATCTGGGCGGAGCCTAACCACACATCTCATCGTGAGATCTGATTGGCTGTCAGCACTTCATCCAAGAAGTGTTGGCAGTCATCTTGGGACCAATATACATGATAGCACCTCATTAAAAAGCATTGCAGATAATAGAAGGTTTTAAGACTTTAGTTACATTATAAATCATTTGTTGATGGTACCATACTCATTTTAGGAATTGTGGTGTGTTCTAAGGTGATTTTACCATGTGAAAAAGCCTTCTGCTGTGATATCATGAATCATGTTTGAGAGAAAACTATTTTCTCATGCTTTTCCCACAGAGGTTTGGAAGGTGATCTATAAGCTAACTGAGAGCATATTTTCTGTAAATTCACATTATCTTTCTCAGTCATGTGAGAAGGAAGGCTGACATTCTTAGTAAAACATGTACATCCAACAAGGGCAGAGACTGTCAGTTGATTCCTTTGTGTTCTACTGCAGCTTCCCAGAGTTTTCTAAAGAACAACTAGAGCGCTAACAGTCTTACTTATGACAAAAGTACGGCACACCTGAAGCCATCTTGAATGGAATAAAGTGGTAACACTTAAAACATTTAATTTACAAAGGAACACAATGAGGGGATTCATTTTGCCATAGAAATTATGATTAGTGCTGCAGAAAGAAAAATTAGGGCACATTTTGACTTCTCAAATCCTCTTCTATGTCCTAAAAAAATTCTGACATGCAGACTGAAACATGCACTTTGAATACCAGCAGCAGACTTCCCTGGTGAGCAGTAGCTTTACTACTGTGATCTAATGAGCAACTAGAGTGCTAACATTCAGAATTGATGGCAAATGTGTGACACATCGGAATGCCTTCTTGATGGAACCAAGTAAAAAACTGAAAGTATTTCCTACTGAGGAGACTGCAGTAAATGAGGAAATTAGGAAACTTCATAACAAATAAATCTCCCAAGATGGCCACCAGAGACAAAAGAGCTCAAATGTAGCCCAAATATCACCCAGATGTAGCCCAAGTATAGCCCAATGACAAAATGTCCCAGAGTGTTTTAACGAACAACTAGAGCGCTAACAGTCTTACTTATGACAAAAGTATGGCACACCTGAAGCCATCTTGATTGGAATAAAGTGGTAACACTTAAAACATTTAATTTACCAAGGAACAAATTGAGGGGGTTCATTTTGCCATAGAAATTATGATTAGTTCTGCAGAAAGAAAAATTAGGGCACATTTTGACTTCTCAAATCCTCTTCTATTTCATAAACAAATTCTGACATGCAGACTGAAACATGCACTTTGAATACCAGCAGCAGACTTCCCTGGTGAGCAGTAGTTTTACTACAGTGATCTAATGAGCAACTAGAGTGCTAACATTCAGAATGTATGGCAAATGTGTGACACATTTGATGGAACCAAAATAAAAAACTGAATGTATTCCCACTGAGGAGACAGCAGTAAATGAGGAAATTAGGAAACGTCATAACAAATAAATCTCCCAAGATGGCCACCAGAGACAAAAGAGCCCAAATGTAGCCCAAATATCACCCAGATGTAGCCCAAGTATAGCCTAATGACAGAATGTCCCAGAGTGTTCTTAAGAACAACTAGAGCGCTTACTGTCTTACTTATGCCAAAAGTTTGGCACACCTGAAGCCATCTTCATTGGAATAAACTGGTAACACTTAAAACTTTTAATTTAAAAAGGAACACAATGAGGGGGTTCATTTTGCCATAGAAATTATGATTAATGCTGAAGAAAGAAAAATTAGGGCACATTTTGAGTGACTTCCAAATCCTCTTCTATTTCATTAGAAAATTCTGATATGCAGACTGAAACATGCACTTTTAATGCCAGCAGCAGACTTCCGTGGTGAGCAGTAGCTTTACTACAGTGATCTAATGAGCAACTAGAATGCTAACATTCAGAATTTATGGCAAATGTGTGACATATCTGAATACCTTCTTGATGGAATCAAAGTAAAAAACTGAAAGCATTTACTACTGAGTAGACTGCAATAAATGAGGAAATTAGGAAACTTCATAACAAATAAAGATGGCCACCAGACACAAAAGAGCCTAAATGCAGCACAAATATCACCCAGATGTAGCCCACATGTAGCCCAATGACAAAAGTGTGCAAAACACGTATTTTTTGTGTATTTGCAGTTTTATATAGTGCAGACTTGTCAGGTATTGGAATGCTTTACATGAGCATTGGTTACATCATACAAGATCCAAGATCAAATTCATTTTGGTTGTAAACATGGGGAGATTAAGTGATTTGACCACAATCACAGAATGCTGAGCTGAAGTAGAAACTCCAACCAGGTTCCCCAGTTGCAAAGTCTGCAGCTCTGGAAGTAACACCACATCCTCTCGCCAAGGTGCAACATTTAATCAAGTGGTCAACTAGATAAAAAAACATAAAGATTACAAATAATTTAAAAGTTCTGTGTCGCTATTTGAAAACTCAGAAAATATGTCCTCATTTTAGTTTTTTAGAGCACTAACCATCATTTTGATGCAAATAAGACCCTCTCATATATGTAATTTCTAAAGGAAATACTCTAGGTATTACAGTTTTGAGTACATCAAGATGACGTCAGGCGTTCCACACTTTTGTAATAAATATAGAATGTTAGCAATCTAGTTGTTCATTGGGATCAGTGACGGCCCGTGTAGGGCGTTTTACCGGGGCGGTGACGTGGCGCAGAGGAATTAGTTTTATTAATTTTTTTCGTAACTTACCTGAAATTGGCCATTTGCCGCTTTTTGCAACCCCCCACCCTGCCCCTCCTCTGCGCCACGTCACCGCCCCGGTAAAATGCCCTACACGGGCCGTCACTGATTGGGATACTGTTGAGAGGCAGAGGCCAGGGGCACGGACTCTGAAAATTGAAGGCAGGTAGGAGAGGGCAGAGGCAACAATTTGACCACACTGGGCAGGCAGGAAGGGCAGTGGCAGCAGAACAGACTATGGAGGGCAGTGGAAAGGGGGGCAGGGGCAACAAACCAACAATACAGGACTGGCAAGAGAGGCTGTGGCAATATAATAGACCATTGTGGGCAGAAGGAAGAGGCAGTGGTAGTACAACCATACATGCCAAAAGACCGGTTTCAGCCAGGAAACGTCCAATGTTTTTAAGCTCAAATGGACTTTATTTGATCTGTCTCCTGTCTGCAATCTCCTCTTTTTCAATGTAACTCAAAGAGGAAAATCAATACCCCAGTTTTTTCTCAAAATCTCCCTCTTACCAAGTTCAAAATGTTCGCAAGTATGGTACATTGGATCCTGGTAGGCAGGAGGAATTGGGGTAGGGACATGGACTCGGATAACAGAGGACAGGAGGGACATGGAGAGGTGCACCAAACTGACCCTACAAGGCAGGCATTAGGGTTTGCAGCAGCACAATACACCACACAGCGCATGCGGGACGGGAGTGCAACACAACAATCCATAGAAAGCAATGGGGAGGGGACAGGACCATGCACATGGACAACAGTGAACAGATGGGAAAGAGGCAATGGTAGCTAGCTGACCATAATGGACAGACAGGAGAGAAAGCTGCAGCATAACAGACCATAAAGGGAAGGAGGGACGGATCAGGGGCATTACAATGGAACAGACAAGCCAGGAGGGAGGGAATAGGGGGTCTGCACATGGAAACAGAGGGCTGGGGGCAAGGTGGCAGGGCAGGAGCAGCAAGATGACCATGGAGGTCAGGCAGGATGGGCACTAGAAACAAGACACACCATGGAGAGCAACAATGAGACTATGGTGGCATACACACAGACCATGGAGGGAAGGTGGGAGGGGGTCAGGGGCAGCAAGCTGACCACACAGGGAAGGTGGGAGGGACCATGGCAGCACAGAAGACAATGCATGGCAAGCAGGAGGGTTAGTGGCAGCACAATGGCTATGATGGGCAAGAAGGAGGGTGCAGGGGCATGCATAAAGGACCATGGAGGATAGAAGGGAGGGTCAGGACCTGGGCACAGACAAGAGAGTTCAGGGGAAGGGGCCTCACAACAGACCGCGCGGGGCAGGCAGGAGGAGCAGTTGCAGCACAACAGATCAGGGAGGGCAGAAGGGTGTGGCAGTAAAATGGACCATGGTGGACAGGAGGAAGGGGATAGGGGCATGGCATGTGGACAGGCAGGGTGGTGGTGGCAGGGACAGGTTACAGTCATCTGACAATGCTAGGCAGGTGGGAGGGGAGTGGCAGCTCAACAGAACACTCAGAGTAGATAGGAGTGGCAGGTCCATGGAACATAGTGGGCAAAAAGGATGGAGCAGGGGCATGGACAAAGACATCGGAGGGCAGGGGGAAGGAGAATAGGGGCAGCAAGCTAAACACAGAGGCTAAGCAGAAGGTCAATGATGGGCCATAGAATTGGGCAATGGAGGGCAGGAGGAGTGGACTGGTACATCATGCTAAATGGAGGGCAGTGGCAGCACATCAGACCATGCATGGCAGGAGGGAGGAGGCTAGTCCATGGATTCAGACAACAGAGGATAGGGAGGAGGTGGATGGGGCAGCAAGCTAACTGTTCAGAGAAGGTGGGTATTAGGAACTTTATTATTTTTAAAATGTGTGTCTGTGCGAACTACTTAAAATATGAACAAGTATGCAGCATAATCTCACTTTTATTCAGGAAGAGGAGGACGTTTGTGACTGTGACTCCGGGCTCACTTGGCAGAAACACCCCCTGAACCTCCACCCCATCACAAAATGTAATGCCCGTGAAAAGGATAGGTGGACGCAGTGTTATATAGAACATAGTCCTGATAGCACGATTGAAAATGAAAACTAGATGTAGTATATGGTATAAACTATGCACCAAAAAGTGTGATATAAGATGAACCGGGCGTAAATATAATATGCAATACATTGTGCGCAATGACAGATTCATTGGAGAGCGCGAGATAGCACAGGCACTAGCGCGTGCTATGCGATATGCGCCTTGGAGTGTAATATGCACAGGGCAGTGTTGTGTAACCTAACTAGTCTCTAAAGATGTAATATAAAATATGTGCTGGGGAGTGTAACGTTGCATATGCACTGTGACAAAGATATGGATCCCAGATTGTAATATGTATGGCATAGCGCTGTGTGTTATAACATACACATCGAGGAAGGCACGTTAGATGGGGCAATATAACCCGTGCGAAGGCAAGTGTGGCATGACATATTCACGGGGTGGTGTTACAGTGCACATGGGCTAGAGAGTGTCATAGCATACGCACTAGCTGGTGGAATACAACACAGAGGTGTGAGGCAATCGGCGGGCACTGGTGGGTGTAACACAGCATTGGGCTCAGCCAGGAGCACGCTGTGACTCTAAAGTGAGGTTCGTCTCCTTTCCAGAGAGAAAAATAAAAAGTATTACACATCCGGCGGTGGATGTGTTTTTTATTAACCGTGAGGGGGGTTTCTTGCATAGTTTGGTCGAATTTTTGTCGAATCCCCTTTGAATGGCTTGGTGTGCGTGTATATTAAATGTGCCCATCAATAGCTACCCATGTTTGTATAAATAAACAACAAGAGTGTCTACTTGGAGAGTACCCACCGGCGGGGGCGCCGGGATTAGGCACGGTAGGGCGTCAAACACGTCAGAGCTTCACTAGCGGTGTAAATACATTGCATGTGGATTCATTCTATGCATAGTCGCCTTTTAATGAATATCACGCAAATCGTCATGGTGATAGGGACATACAGTTTGTCCAGCATGTCCTAGGTGTTTCTATATATATATATATTTTTAAAATAATAAAAAAATAAAGGCCGGCCCCGGGGTATGGGGTCCCCGGAGCCATATGAGGGCTGAGCAGGGGGGCAACACAGCCCCCTCCTTTTTTTTTTTTTTAAATCTCTTTATTATTTTCCCATTTAGCACATATAATACATTTTATCATCATACATTTCGTCAACTTCATAAAGTTCTTAAGTAGTAACTATATAATACAATACATAATCCTTACAGTTATAACAAACGAGATTTAATGTTTACAAATTGTCAATAAATCAAATACCCACAATGCTATTTTTGAGCGTGTGATATGAACAATTTTAGCTACTAACGTTGAGTATAGCCTGCCTTCCACCTAGCAACAGGTTCCCATATTTTAATCCCAAGCTGTCTCTTTCTCTTTCCCTTCCTTTCATATATAGGCTTTTCTAAATTGTATACTGCCAAAATATTAGCCAGCCATGTATGCCATCCTGGGGGATTCTTATCCAACCAGGCCCTAGCTATCGTAAGTCTATAGACTGCCATGGCAATAAACATAAATTCCCTCTGCGGTATGTCAGAATCCGGGCTGATCCCCAAAAGAATCCACAGTGGCGTAAGTGTAGTTTGTATGCCTAAGGATCTAGTTATAAACGCCTCAATGTCTCTTATTAAGGTGTACAGTTGGGGACAGGAGGCGAAAACATGTACAATGTCCGCTCCTACCAAGTTGCAGCGAGAACACTGAATCCCTGTACTGCCCCCCCATTTGAGAATTCTGGCAGGCGTAAAATATAAAGAATATAAAGTCTTATAGTGTTGTGATTGCAGGGGGGCCGAGCAGAGAACTGTATAACCCAGATCCAATGAGTCCTGAAACCAGTGCTCTTCACTACTGAGAGTAACAGCCCACTTCTTACTAAATTTCTCAATGTCGTCTGGTTTCCTCTTAATAAGACTTTTATAGAAACTGCTAATTGCGCAGTCCCCCAGCAGCCTAATTTTGTCTAAAATTTCATCCGCTGTAAACCCTGCTGGTCCCCCTTTTTTATTCTTCAAAAAGCTTCTTACTTAAAGATATTTAAAAAAGCCTTGCCTATCAATACCAAATTTATTTATTAGATCTGTGAACTGCAGCACGCCGTTGGAGTCGATAATATCTCCAATCTGAGTTATTCCCTTGTTAACCCAGCCTGCCATTGTCCTATCAGCAAATATTGCAGGAGGGAAGGACCTGTTCATATATAGCTTAGTATATCTGTTAAATCTTCCCAACCCAGCATTCTTTAGGAAGGCTTTCCATACTTTAATTGGCGCGTTAAGAGTCTTGAACCTCGTTCTTTTATAATACACATAGTCAATACAGTTCAAAAAACAGTTTTCCGCCTCATCCCCTACTACAATAGCATAGATTTTGGTGGAATCTAGAATAGATCTTGTGTCAGTTCCACCCCCTCCTATCAACCCCTGGATATATTGTAATGTTGTAGCCCAATAATATAATCTAAAATCCGGTGCACCCCACCCACCCCTTTCTCTAGGAAGAGAAATAAACAGCCCCCTCCTAAAGAATTTAAATAAAAAAAAGGCCATGACCAGGGGGTTGGGGTCCCCGGGGCCGATTAAGGCCTTGGGAGGGCCAAATTAATTTTTTTCAACAAAAAAAATTAGGGTGCAGGCCCTCGGGGATGGGGTCCCCAGGGCCAGTAAATTAGAAAAAGAAGGGGGGCACACAGCCCTCCTTCTTAAAAAAATAAAATAAATAAAAGACCGGTATCGCGCTGGAGGCCACGCCCCCTCTTCGCAGCACTCTGCAAACGCGCCCCCTGGCCAGTTGTAAGTTGGGAAATTAATTCCCCTTCAATACTGAGTGTCCCTAAGGGCCAACTAGCCCAACAGGTATCTCCAGTGTGCGCCAGGGAGCTGCGTTGCAGACAGGTGTCCTGAGGCCACGCCCCTTTTTACACCTCTATGCAATGCAGCTCTGTGGCGCTTACTGGAAGTACCTAGTGGGCTAGTTTTACCCTAGGGACCCTTAGGATTCAAGGGGACTTAATCTCTCAACTTAGAACGGCCACAGGGCGTGTTTACACAGTGGTGAAGGGAGGGGACGGGGCCTGAGGTGACGTGTGCAAACACGCCCTGTGGCGCGTTTTAAGTTGGGGAAATAATTCCCTTTCAATCCTGAGGGACCCTGGGAGCCAACTAGCCCACCAGGTGCTTCCAGTAAGTGCCACTGCTCTGCGTTGCAGAGAGGTGGTGCAGGCCGTGCCCCTTTTTACACCTCTCTGCAATGGCGCTTACTGGACGTACCTAGTGGGCTATTTTGCCCCTAGGGATCCTCAGGATTCAAGGGGACTTAATCTCCCAACTTAAAAAAACGGCCACAGGGCATGTTTACATAGTGGGGAAGGAAGGGGACGGGGCCTGAAGTGACGTGTGCAAACATGCCCTATGGCGCGTTTTAAGTTGGGGAAATAATTCCCCTTCAATCCTGGGGCCCCTGGGGGCTAACTAGCCCACCAGGTGCTTCCAGTAAGCGCCACTGAGCTGCGTTGCAGAGAGGTGGTCCAGGCCGTGCCACTTTTTACACCTCTCTGCAATGCAGCTCTGTGGCGCATACTGGAGGTACCTAGTGGGCTAGTTGGACCCTAGGGACCCTCAGGATACAAATGAACTTAATCTCCCAACTAAAAACGGCCACAGGGCGTGTTTACACAGTGGTGAAGGGAGGGGACGGGGCCTAAGTTAACGTGTGCAAACAAGCCCTGTGGTGCGTTTTAAGTTGGGGAAATAATTCCCCTTCAATCCTGAGGGACCCTCGGGGCCAACTAGCCCACCAGGTGCTTCCAGTAAGCACCACTCCGCTGCGTTGCAGAGAGGTGGTCTAGGCCGTGCCCCTTTTTACATCTCTCTGCAACGCAGCTCTGTGGCACTTACTGGAGGTACCTAGTGGTCTAGTTTGACCCTAGGGACCCTCAGGATTCCAGGGGACTTAATCTCCCAACATAAAACGGCCACAGGGCGTGTTTACACAGTGAGGAAGTGAGGGGACGGGGCCTGAAGTGACGTGTGCAAACACGCCCTGTGGCGGGTTTTAAGAGGTAGTTTTAATCCCCTGCCCTATTATATACTAGGGGCTTACAGAGGAGGTCATGCTGATCACAGGGGGACCCCAACGCATAGTGTTGCCAAGTGTATGTAGGTGTTTTCACTATATTCTGAGTGTCTTTTAACATAGCACTGGCTCTAGGACTGGTTAGTCAGACTCAGTTACCACCAGTATCCGTCTGAAAAGGTTGAGGGTACAGGATGTTTTTGCAACAAGGCTTCTTTCTGCTCTTCTGTTTGTTCTTTCTGCACGTTATCCTTCTTCCTGCACTTTTCTTCGTCTTTGAGGACTTCTGTTGCTTCTTACTGCATTTCTTTTTTTTCTTTCTGTGCGTTTTTTCTTCTTTCTTCACATGTCCTATCTCTGTAGGCATAGTTAGAAATTAGCATTTAAAAAACCTTTGAAATTCACTGAAAAAAACATAGGTTTCAGGCACGTTATAGTTAGGAATTAGCATTTAAAAAACCTTAGAAATTCACTGAAAAAACCATAGGTTTCAGGGGCGTTATAGTTAGCTGGACTTTTCACTCGTACAAAACCATTGAAATTCCCCCGTTATAGTTAGTTCAGCTAACTATAACTCGTGCACCCGCAATGCACTGCTGATGACGTCACATATTACATCACTCATGACATGGTCAGTGACATCACTCATGACATCACTGATGACATCTCAAATGACATCACTAATGACATCACTGATGACATCATCCTTGTGATAGAGTGGCAGACCTCCTCTTCCCCTAATATAACCTTTGATACACACATTCAAAAATAAAAACTACAATGTTCAAAACAATGGACATACCAATACCAGTTACAACAACCTATTCAGTAATTCTAAGATCCACATACACATCCACTCATTCACCAACAGTCCTATACAGTCACTCATAAATGTACTCACTCATCATATGTACTCACACACCTATACATCCTGTTACACAACACCACTCATCCATAGAGTTACTCACACACATAGTCACTCATGCTAATAAAGAATCAAACATCCATTTACTTGCATATACAGTTATACACACACCACCACACTTACTTCTACAGAAACTTACACATACTTAGTCTTTTAAACAATCACTTATAGAAACACATACTTATTCATACAGGAACTCTTTCAATCTCTCACTCTCACATATACTCACTTATATACACCAATAGTCACATATACTAGTTTAAAACATATGTAGTTAATCATAAAGACACTATTGAGACAGTCTATCACTCACTAACACACCCATGCACACACACATCCACCCATACAGTCCTGCACACATGCTGTCTTCAACACATGCAAACAGTGAGTCACTCATTCATGCACCTATGCACTACGTAATACCCCCCACCAAACCATACAGACACTCAGACACTCATACTGATACTCAAAAAAACAACTAATAACCTATATAGACACTCATGTAGCTACTCACCAACCCATGCAGCCACTTATACACAAAGTGAGAGACTGATACAGATATTTACAGATTTGAACATTACTCACTAAGCCATGTATTCACTAAGATACACGTAATCAGTCAGTTATACAATCAATTTTTCAGAAACAAATCATCCATTTAGACACTTATATACCCATTTATTCTTCCATCGACCTTGAGATATACATATATAAAACATATGTAATTTTCTGAAAAACACACATTCACTGGATGATGTCATCAGTGATGTCATTTGAGATGTCATCAGTGATGTCATGAGTGAAGTCACTGACCATGTCATGAGTGATGTAATATGTGACGTCATCAGCAGTGCATTGCGGGCGCGCGAGTTATAGTTTGCTGAACTAACTATAACGGGGGAATTTCAATGGTTTTGTATGAGTGAAAAGTCCAGCTAACTATAACGCCCCTGAAACCTATGGTTTTTTCAGTGAATTTCTAAGGTTTTTTAAATGCTAATTCCTAACTATAACGTGCCTGAAACCTATGGTTTTTTCAGTGAATATATATATATATATTCTAACCAAACACTTTAACCTTCTAAAGCAGGCAATGCACTCCGAGCCGATAGATTTGAAAAGCTTTATTCCACCATACTGACAAACCGGTTTCGGTCTTCGCGACCTTTTTCAATGTCAGAGTCTCGTTCAAATTTGTTACTTTAAATACACGGATGTTCACAACAGAGAGAAAAGACTTCTGTGCTTGAATAAACATAGAGAAAGGACCACTGTAATCGTTGTTACAAGTGCAGTGGCCATCTTATAGTTTCTCACCACCATTAACCGGCATATAATCCACAATGTCATTCTAAAGACTATCATTACCAGGGGAGAAAATAATCATTATCATTCATTTCCATAATGTTTTTATCAGAAATAATTATACTTTGTAATTCATACATTTATTTCATTCATATTCCTACTCTTGGATTGCTGATTATTATGCCCTGAATGGGCTACCCTGTTTTTGCTCTCTGATCAGATTATATTAAATAATATTGTTACATGGAACATCCATCATGTATTATAATACAAAAAATACTAATAAGAAACAATGGCGGAGAGAATTAGCCCTACATTGTTATAATTAAATTTAAAATCAGATTTGTGTTCCATCTTCTATTTCATTTTGCATTCAGTTCCTTATTCCTAGTTCCCCTAGGAGAAATTCTACGTCCCATGAATATTTTATTTGAAAATCACTATTTACAATTGACAGTAGTCTGTAAAGGGAAAGAATTGTATATTTTCTAAATCAGCCTATATGAACCCACAGTTCCTCTTCGCTGTTAAGGCCTAAAGGTGCCATAGTCCTTAGTTCTAGAATATACCTGGATTCTAGCTGTCGTAATCTTTTTACCCTGTCTCCTCCTCTTTGTCTCACAGGTATCTGATCAAGGCAAAAATAGCTCAGCTGATGACTGTCACTGTGGTGATGTAAAGCGAAATGGCGTGCAACTGGATAATTCTTGACATTATGCTCCAACACCCTCTTTTTTGCGGGATGCACCGTGCTCCCAATATAGAGCAGTTTGCAAGGACAGGTCAGACAATACACAACAAAGTCTGAGTTGCAATTTAAAAATTTAAGGATTAATTTCTCAGTTGGTCTCCCTAGGACCTTGTATTCTTTAATCTTCTTACTGTTCTTGCAAGCTTTGCATTTAAGACAGGGGAAAAAACCTTTAATTTCGTTTCTGCCTTTCGCACTTTTTTCAAAATGGCTGTGTACTAGAAGGTCCTGTAAGGACGTGTTTTTCCTATATATAATACTAGGATGTTGGGGTAGTCCTTTCCCTATGACCATATCTGCCCTCAAAATTCTCCAATGTTTGTTAATTATTTGACGTATTTGAGGAGAGTTTTTTGAAAATGTCAAAATTAACCTAGTTGTATCATCTTGTTTCTCCTTCTGTTTACTGGCTAGAAGAAGACTTCTATCTTTTTGATCTGCTCTTTTTTCTACTGTCCAAAAATGTGTTTTCTGGGTAACCTCTTACATTAAAGCACTTAATCGCTTCTCTTTTAGATCCTTGATAACTGGTGTCTAGTGTACTGTTCCGTTTTATCCGAAATAACTCCCCAATAGGCATACTGTTCACCAGGCACCTGGGATGCTGACTGGTAAAATGCAAGGTGGCATTACCTGCGGTGGCTTTGCGGTATAACTTAGTCATTAGTTGTCCATTACTTACATATACCAGTAGGTCTAAGAAGGCTACTTCTGAATCACTAATGTTGCTGGTGAAATGCAAATTATAGATGTTATGATTTAGGAGATCAAGATATGTCAGGAATTCTTCTTGCAACCCTTTCCTGACGATAAAAATATCGTCGATGTATCTAATCCAGACGGCTATTTTACTCATCCAGGGCTCATTCGCCCCATACCAGGCCACGTGCTTCTCCCACCAGCCCACGAATAAATTTGCGTAGCTGGGGGCGAAGCACGTGCCCATCGCGGTACCTTGTTTCTGGATGTATAGTTGATTGCCGAATAGAAAGATGTTATTATATAGGCAAAAGGCCATGAGTTCTATGATCATTTGATTATGCTCCATGTGTTGTATTGGTCTTGTTTTTAGAAAGCTCTTAGTCGCTTCTAAACCCTGTTCATGGTTGATACTGGTATATAGACTAGTTATGTCCATAGTGACCAATATCTGGTTCTCCTCCCATGGTATGTTGGCAATTTGCTTGATAAAATCTGATGTATCTTTGACATAAGATACCAAGTTGCCAACAAAAGGACTCAGTATTGTGTCTATCAGTATTGAGGTGTATTCTAGGAGACTTCCTTTGGAGGACACAATGGGCCTTCCAGGGGGATTCTTGTTGTTTTTGTGCAGTTTGGGGATGTGGTAAAAGGTGGGAATGGTGGGGTAATCAATTTTCAGAAACTCAAACTCATCTTGATGTAAAATTCCCTTAAAAAAAAAAAAAAATATATATATATATATATATATATATATATATATATATATATATATATATATATATATATATATCCTGCTCTCACTCCGTCTTATATATATATATATATCAAACCACAACCACACTCCCTCAAAAAGAAGTCGAGCACACACGGATTCAACTCTCCAACAGCCCCTTTATTTGGCTCACAGCATGACGCGTTTCGCTTGAATAGCTTCATCAGATGCCCGCCAAACATCAGGTAAGTACCACACCCACATAGAAATAGTCACATGCCTGCTTCGATTGGTTGAGGCATTGATGACAGGCAGTGAGGGGGATGTCTCAAGCCCGGAGTACCGAGCCTATGTGGAGCGGACCTTTAACGTTAGTACTGCCCCAGTGGGCGGTGTCCGCTCTCCCCTCACGCCCACCTTGATGTTTGTTGAGGGTGGAGGGCTGCTGATAGGAATCCTCATCTCACCGCATTGCTTCTGTGATGTGCCCAGGCCAGCGCTTCAGTAAGTGAGAGCCTCCCGCAAAGTTGCAGTCCCAAACAGTGCTGGATAAGCAAATTTCAAAAGCGCGGTGGTTCGGCGTTTTCCAAAATGTCTATATATATTCACTGAAAAAAACCATAGGTTTCAGGGGTGTTATAGTTAGCTGGACTTTTCACTTGTACAAAATCATTGAAATTCCCCCGTTATAGTTAGTTCAGCTAACTATAACTCGCGCGCCCGCAATGCACTGCTGATGACGTCACATATTACATCACTCATGACATGGTCAGTGACATCACTGATGACATCACTGATGACATCTCAAATGACATCACTGATGACATCACTGATGACATCATCCAGTGAATGTCTGTTTTTCTGAAAATTAAATATGTTTTATATATGTATATCTCAAGGTCGATGGAAGAATAAATGGGGATATAAGTGTCTAAATTGATGATTTGTTTTTCAAAAATTGATTGTGTAACTGACTGATTAAGTGTATCATAGTGAATACATTGCTTAGTGAGTAATGTTTAAATATGTAAATATCTGTATCAGTCTCTCACTTTGTGTATAAGTGGCTGCATGGGTTGGTGAGTAGCTACATGGGTGTCTATATAGGGTATTAGTTGTTTTTTTGAGTATCAGTCTGAGTGTCTGCATGGTTCGGTGGGGGGTATTACGTAGTGCATAGGTGCATGAATGAGTGACTCACTGTTTGCATGTGTTGAAGACAGCATGTGTGCAGGACTGTATGGGTGGATGAGTGTGTGTATGGGTGTGATAGTGAGTGAATGACTGTCTCAATAGTGTCTTTATGAGTAACTACATATGTTTTAAACTAGTATATGTGACTATTGGTGTATATAAGTGAGTATATGTGAGAGTGAGAGATTGAAAGAGTTCCTGTATGAATAAGTATGTGTTTCTATAAGTGATTGTTTAAAAGACTAAGTATGTGTAAGTTTCCGTAGAAGTAAGTGTGGTGGTGTGTGTATAACTGTATATGCAAGTATATGTATGTTTGATTCTTTATTAGCATGAGTGACTATGTGTGTGAGTAACTCTATGGATGAGTGGCATTGTGTAACAGGATGTATAGGTGTATGAGTACATATGATGAGTGAGTACATGTATGAGTGACTGTATAGGACTGTTGGTGAATGAGTGGATGTGTATCTTAGAATTACTGAATAGGTTGTTGTAACTGGTATTGGTATGTCCATTGTTTTTGAAAATTTTAGTCTCTATTTTTGAATGTGTGTATCAAAGTTTATATTAGGGTGAGAGGAGGTCTGCCACTCTATCACAAGGATGATGTCATCAGTGATCTCATTTGAGATGTCATCAGTAATGTCATCAGTGATGTCACTGGCCATGTCATGAGTGATGTAATATGTGACGTCATCAGCAGTGCATTGCGGGCGCGCGAGTTATAGTTAGCTGAACTAACTATAACAGGGGAATTTCAATGGTTTTGTACAAGTGAAAAGTCCAGCTAACTATAACACCCCTAAAACCTATGGTTTTTTTCAGTGAATTTCTGAGGTTTTTTAAATGCTAATTCCTAACTATAATGTGCCTGAAACCTATGGTTGTTTCTGTGAATTTCAAAGGTTTTTTAAATGCTAATTTCTAACTATGCCTACAGAGATAGGACATGTGAAGAAAGAAGAAAAAATGCACAGTAAGAAAAAAAAGAAGTGCAGAAAGAAGCAACAGAAGTCCTCAAAGACGAAGAAAAGTGCAGGAAGAAGGATAAAGTGCAGAAAGAACAAAAAGAAGAGCAGAAAGAATCCTTGTTGCAAAATCATCCTGTACCCTCAACTTTTTCAGACGGAAACTGGTGGTAACTGAATCTGACTAACCAGTCCTAGAGCCAGTGCTATGTTAAAAGACACTCAGAATACAGTGAAAACTACATGCACTAGGGAACACTATGCGTTGGGGTCCCCCTGTGATCAGCATGTGATCAGCATGACCTCCTCTGTAAGGCCCTTGTATATAATAGGGCAGGGGGATTAAAACTACCTCTTAAAACAGGCCACAGGGCGTTTTTGCACATGTTAACTCAGGCCCCGTCCCCTCCCTTCACCACTGTGTAAACACGCCCTGTGTCCGTTTTTAGTTGGGAGATTAAGTTCATTTGAATCCTGAGGGTCCCTAGGGTCCAACTAGCCCACTAGGTACCTCCAGTAAGTGCCACAGAGCTGCATTGCAGAGAGGTGTAAAAAGTGGCACAGCCTGGACCACCTCTCTGCAATGCAGCTCAGTGGCGCTTACTGGAAGCACTTGGTGGGCTAGTTAGCCCCCAGGGGCCCTCAGTATTGAAGGGAAATTATATCCCCAATTTAAAACGTGCCATAGTGCGTGTTTGCACACGTCACCTCAGGCCCCGTCCCCTCCCTTCACCACTGTGTAAACGCGCCCTGTGGCTGTTCTAAGTTGAGAGATTAAGTCCCCTTGAATCCTAAGGGTCCCTAGGGTCAAACTAGACCACTAGGTACCTCCAGTAAGCGCCACAGAGCTGCGTTGCAGAGAGGTGTAAAAAGGGGCTTGGCCTCAGAACACCTGTCTGCAGCGCAGCTCCCTGGTGCATACTGGAGCTGCCTGTTGGGCTAGTTGGCCCTCAGGGACCCTCAGTATTGAAGAGGAATTAATTCCCCAACTTACAACTCTCCAGGGGACGCGTTTGCAGAGTGCTGCAAGGAGGGGGCGTGGCCTCCGGCACGATGCCAGTCTTTTATTTATTTTAACTTTTTAAGAAGGGGGGCTGTGTGGTTCCCCTTCTTATTCTAATTTATTGGCCCTGATGACCCCATCCCCCAGGGCCTGTCTCCTAATTATATTTTTTTGACCCCAATCCCCAGGGCCGGCCACTGTTTTTTATTATTTTTAAAAAATATATATTTATAGACACACCTAGGACATGCTGGACAAACCGTACGTACCTATCACCATTTGAGTGATATTCATTAAAAGGCAACTATGCATACAATGAATCCACGTGGAATGTATTTACACCACTAGTAAAGCTCTGACATGTCTGATGCCCTACCGTGCCTAATCCCGGTAGACACCCTTGTCATTTATTTATACAAACATGGGTAGCTATTGACGGGCACATTTAATACACATGCACACCAAGCCATTCAAAGGGGATTCGACAAAAATTCGACCAATACTATGTAAGAAACCCCCCTCACGGTTAATAAAACACACATCCACTGCCGGATGTGTAATACTTTTTATTTTACTCTCTGGAAAGGGGACAAACATCACTTGAGAGTCACAGCGCGCTCCTGACAGAGCCCAATGCTGTGTTACACCCACCATTGCCTGCCGAGTGCCACACACCTCTGTGTTGTATTCCACCAGCTAGTGCATATGCTATGACACTCTCTAGCCCATGTGCACTGTAACACCACCCCGTGAATATGTCATGCCACACTTGTCTTCGCACGGGTTATATTGCCCCATCTAACGTGCCTTCCTCGATGCCTATGTTATAACGCACAGTGCTATGCCATACATATTACAATCTGGGATCCATATCTTTGTCACAGTGCATATGCAACGTTACACTCCCCAGCACATATTTTATATTACAACTTTAGAGACTAGTTAGGTTACACAACACTGCCCTGTGCATATTACACTCCAAGGCGCACATCGCATAGCACGCGCTAGTGCCTGTGCTATCTCGCGCTCTCCAATGAATCTGTCATTGCGCACAATGTATTGCATATTATATTTCACGCCCGGTTCATCTTATATCACACTTTTTGGTGCATAGTTTATAGCATAGACTATATCTAGTTTTCATTTTCAATCGTGCTCTCAGGACTATGTTCTATATAACACTGTGTTCACCTACCCTTTTCACGGGCATTACATTTTGCGATAGGGGGTGGAGGGTCAGGGGGTGTTTCTGCCAAGTGAGACCGGAGTCACAGTCACAAACGTCCTCTTCTTCCTGAATAAAAGTGAGATTATGCTGCATACTTGTTCATATTTTAAGTAGTTCGCACAGACACATGTTTTAAAAACAATAAAGTTCCTAATACCCGCCTTCTCTGAACAGTTAGCTTGCTGCCCCATCCCCCTCCTCCCTATCCTCTGTTGTGTGAATCCATGGACTAGCCTCCTCCCTCCTGCCATGCATGGTCTGATGTGCTGCCACTGCCCTCAATTTAGTATGATGTACCAGTCCCCTCCTCCTGCCCTCCATTGCCCAATTATATGCCCCATCATTGACCTCCTGCTTAAGCTCTGTGCTTAGCTTGCTGCCCCTATTCTCCTTCCCCCTGCCCTCCGATGTCTTTGTGCATGCCCCTACTCCATCCTTTTTGCCCACCATGTTCCATGGACCTGCCACTCCTATCTACTCTGAGTGTTCTGTTGAGCTGCCACTCCCCTCCCACCTGCCTAGCATTGTCAGATGACTGTAACCTGTCCTTGCCACCTCCACCCTGCCTGTCCACATGCCATGCCCCTATCCTCTTCCTCCTGTCCTACATAGTCCATTGTACTGCCACACCCTTCTGCCCTCCCTGGTCTGTTGTGCTGCAACTGCTCCTCCTGCCTGCCCCGTGCGGTCTGTTGTGAGGCCCCTTCCCCTGAACTTTCTTGTCCGTGCACAGGTCCTGACCCTCCCTTCTATCCTCCATCGTCCTTTGTGCATGCCCCTGCACCCTCCTTCTTGCCCATCATAGCCATTGTGCTGCCACTAACCCTCCCACTTGCCATGCATGGTCTTCTGTGCTGCCATGGCCCCTCCCACTTTCCCTGTGTGGTCAGTTAGCTGCCCCTGACCCCCTCCCACCTTCCCTCCATGGTCTGTGTGTATGCCATCACAGTCTCACTGTTGCTCTTCATGGTGTGTCTTCCTTCTAGTGCCCATCCTGCCTGACCTCCATGGCTATCTTGCTGCTCCTGCCCTGCCCCCTTGCCCCCAGCCCTCTGTTTACATGTGCAGACCCCAACTCCCTCCCTCCTGGCTTGTCTGTTCCATTGTAATGCCCCTGATCCGTCCCTCCTGCCCTTTATGGTCTGTTATGCTGCAGCTTTCTCTCCTGTCTGTCCATTATGGTCAGCTAGCTACCATTGCCTCTTGCCCCTCTGTTCTCTGTTGTCCATGTGCATGGTCCTGTCCCCTCCCTCTTGCTTTTCCATGGATTGTTGTGCTGCACTCCCGTCCCGCATGCCCTGTGTGGTGTATTGTGCTGCTGCAAACCCTGATGCCTGCCCTGCAGGGTCAGTTTGGTGCAACTCTCCATGTCCCTCCTGTCCTCTGTTATCCAAGTCCATGTCCCTACCCCATTTCCTTCCATGATCCAATGTACCATACTTGCGAACATTTTGAACTTGGTAAGAGGCAGATTTTGAAAAAAAACTGGGGTATTGATTTTCCCCTTTGAGTTACATTGAAAAAGAGGAGATTTTAGACAGGAGACAGATCAAATAAAGCCCATTTGAGCTTAAAAACATTGGACGTTTCGTGGCTGAATCGGGTCTGTTGGCATGTATGGTTGTACTACCATTGCCTCTTCCTTCTGCCCACAATGCTCTATTACATTGCCACAGCCTCTCTTGCAAGTCCTGTATTGTTGGTTTGTTGCCCATGCCCCCCTTTCCACTGCCCTCCATAGTCTGTTGTGCTGCCATGGCCCTTCCTGCCTGCTCAGTGTGGTTAAATTGTTGCCTTTGCACCCTCCTACCTGCCTTCAATTTTCAGAGTCCGTGCCCCTGGCCTCTGCCTCTCAACAGTATCCTAATGAACAACTAGATTGCTAACATTCTATATTTATTACAAAAGTGTGGAACGCCTGACGTCATCTTGATGTAATCAAAACTGTAATACCTAGAGCATTTCCTTTAGAAATGGCATATATGAGAGGGTCTTATTGGCATCAAAATTATGGTTAGTGCTCTAAAAGACTAAAATAAGGACATATTTTCTGAGTTTTCAAATAGCGACAAAGCACTTTTAAATTATTTGTTATCTTTATGTTTTTTTATCCAGTTGACCACTTGATTAAATGTTGCACTTAGGGGAGAGGATGTGGTGTTACTTCCAGAACTGCAGACATTGCAACTGGGGAACCGGTTGGAGTTTCTGCTTCAGCTCGACATTCTGTGATTCTGGTCAAATCACTTAGGCTCTCCATGTCTACAACCAAAATGAATTTGTTCTTGTGTGATGTAACCAATGCTCATGTAAAGCACTCCAATACCTGACAAGTCTGCACTATATAACACTACAAAAACACAAAATAATAAGTGTTTTGCACACTTCTGTCATTGGGCTATATTTGGGCTACATCTGGGTGATTTTGGGCTACATTTGGGCTCTTTTGTCTCCGGTGGCCATCTTGGGAGATTTATTTGTTATGAAGTTTCCTAATTTCCTCATGTACTGCAGTCTCCTCAGTAGGAAATGCTTTCAGTTTTGTACTTTGATTCCATCATGAAGTTATTCAGATATGTCACATATTTGCCATAAATTCTGAAAGTTAGCACTCTAGTTGCTCATTAGATCACTGTAGTAAAACTACTGTTCACCATGGAAGTCTGCTCCTGGTATTATTTAAAAGTGCATGTTTCAGTATGCATGTCAGAATTTTTTAATGAAATAGAAGAGGATTTGAGAAGTCACTCAAAATGTGCCCTCATTTTCTTTCTGCAGCATTAATCATAATTTCTATGGCAAAATGAACCCCCTCATTGTGTTCCTTTTTAAATTAAATGTTTTAAGTGTTACCAGTTTATTCCAATCAAGATGGCTTCAGGTGTGCCATAATTTTTTCATAATGAAGACAGTAAGCGTTCTAGTTGTTTTTAAGAACACTCTGGGACTTTCTGTCATTGGGCTATACTTGGGCTACATCTGGGTGATATTTGGGCTCTTTTGTCTCTGGTGGCCATCTTGGGAGACTTATTTGTTATGAAGTTTCCTAATTTCCTCATTTACTGCAGTCTCCTCAGTAGGAAATACTTTCAGTTTTTTACTTTGATTCCATCAAGAAGGAATTCAGATGTGTCACACATTTGCCATAAATTCAGAATGTTAGCACACTTTTTGCTCATTAGATCACTGTAGTAAAGCTACTGCTCACCAGGGAAAACTGCTGCTGGTATTGAAAGTACATGTTTCAGTCTGCATGTCAGAATTTTTTAATGAAATAAAAGAGGATTTCAAAAGTCAAAATGTGCCCCAGTATTTCTTTCTGCAGCACTAATCATACTTGTTATGGAAAAATGAACCCCCTCATTTTGTTCCTTTTTAAATTAAATGTTTTAAGAGTTACCACTTTAATCCAAGCAAGATGGCTTCAGGTGTGCCATACGTTTATCATAAGTAGGACTGTTAGCGCTCTAGTTGTTCTTTGGAACACTCTGGGAAGCTGCAGTAGAACACAAAGGAATCAACTGACAGTCTCTGCCCTTGTTGGATGTACATGTTTTACTGAGAATGTCAGACTTCATTCTCACATGACTGAGAAAGATAATGTGAATTTACAGAAAATAAGCTCTCAGTTTAGCTTTTAGATCACCTTCCAAACCTCTGTGGGAAAAGCATGGGAAAATATTTTTCTCTCAATCATGATATCCCAGCAGAAGGCTTTTTCACATGGTGTAATCACCTTATAACATACCACAATTCCTAAAATGAGTATGGTACCATCAACAAATGATTTATAATGTAACTAAAGTCTTAAAACCTTCTATTAACTGCAATGCTTTTTAATGAGGTGCTATCATGTATATTGGTCCCAAGATGGCTGCCAACACTTCTTGGATGAAGTGCTGACAGCCAATCAGATCTCAGGATGAGATGTGTGGTTAGGCTCCGCCCATATATATATATGATTTTACTTTTGATTTTCTCAGGAACTACTGAACAGATTGACACCAGACCTGCAAAAGCCACTTCCCTGAGCTGAGGACTACCTCTCTGCCAAATTTCAAGTAATTCTGTTCAGCCGTTCGGTCTGTACCTTGGACTAAAGGTCCCTATGGAAAATTGCATGGGGAAAACGCGTTTTGGGACCCCCCTTTTTTCTCAGCCCCCGCTTGATGAATCCCCCCGAGACTTTCAGGGTAGGAGGGGAGCGGAGCGCCCCACCTATTTTGAAAATTTCGCGAGGATTCGTCAACCGGCGCCAAAGTTATTCCAAATAGAATGTTGCGGATTTCCTATGGAAACACGGTCCTAACTATAACTATCTACTGGCGACCGCCAGTAGAAAATATACACATGTATATATATATATATACATGTGCATACGGTTGAATCCGGGCGAAACGCATCATGTTGTTGTGAAGGAGGAATAAACCTGCACTTTGAAACTACTTACCTGCGTGGTGGTCCGTTCCTGGTTGTGTTTTTACACAACTTCCTATCCAAGGATTGTGGTTGCATATATATATATATATATATATATATATATATATATCCTCCAAAGATGCCCTGCAACAGAGACGCACTCCTCCAGCTGATCGGTTACATAACCATTTATTAACAAGGAACAGGATTACAGCTCCGACTTGCTTTGTCCATTGCCTTACGCGTTTCAGAGCATTCATGCTCTTTCATCAGAGGCCATTTAAAATCACAGCTGTTCTTTGGAAACCCACAGTTCCCTGCGTGCTTGACTGCTTTTAAGGCTTCCGGTGCGCCTTTCTCGACAGAATTAATTGCAGTGCATGCCGGAACTTGTAGTGTTAAATTTCATATGCTTTTTTACCTCCAGTGGTCGTGTGTCTTTTAAATCATTTCATGGACCAATTTCTGCCCTCCAGTGGGCCACAGAGCTGGACGCCTGTTCCGAAATGCATACATCAGCTGCGCCGTCCTCCCAGCCAGGATGATTCATGGCAGACGAGCCCTTTTGAATAATGGGTGGTGCGAACTCCCACGGCTGGACCTGCCGTGTGTAAATCCTCCAAAGATGCCCTGCAACAGAGACGCACTCCTCCAGCTGATCGGTTACATAACCATTTATTAACAAGGAACAGGATTACAGCTCCGACTTGCTTTGTCCATTGCCTTACGCGTTTCAGAGCATTCATGCTCTTTCATCAGAGGCCATTTAAAATCACAGCTGTTCTTTGGAAACCCACAGTTCCCTGCGTGCTTGACTGCTTTTAAGGCTTCCGGTGCGCCTTTCTCGACAGAATTAATTGCAGTGCATGCCGGAACTTGTAGTGTTAAATTTCATATGCTTTTTTACCTCCAGTGGTCGTGTGTCTTTTAAATCATTTCATGGACCAATTTCTGCCCTCCAGTGGGCCACAGAGCTGGACGCCTGTTCCGAAATGCATACATCAGCTGCGCCGTCCTCCCAGCCAGGATGATTCATGGCAGACGAGCCCTTTTGAATAATGGGTGGTGCGAACTCCCACGGCTGGACCTGCCGTGTGTAAATCCTCCAAAGATGCCCTGCAACAGAGACGCACTCCTCCAGCTGATCGGTTACATAACCATTTATTAACAAGGAACAGGATTACAGCTCCGACTTGCTTTGTCCATTGCCTTACGCGTTTCAGAGCATTCATGCTCTTTCATCAGAGGCCATTTAAAATCACAGCTGTTCTTTGGAAACCCACAGTTCCCTGCGTGCTTGACTGCTTTTAAGGCTTCCGGTGCGCCTTTCTCGACAGAATTAATTGCAGTGCATGCCGGAACTTGTAGTGTTAAATTTCATATGCTTTTTTACCTCCAGTGGTCGTGTGTCTTTTAAATCATTTCATGGACCAATTTCTGCCCTCCAGTGGGCCACAGAGCTGGACGCCTGTTCCGAAATGCATACATCAGCTGCGCCGTCCTCCCAGCCAGGATGATTCATGGCAGACGAGCCCTTTTGAATAATGGGTGGTGCGAACTCCCACGGCTGGACCTGCCGTGTGTAAATCCTCCAAAGATGCCCTGCAACAGAGACGCACTCCTCCAGCTGATCGGTTACATAACCATTTATTAACAAGGAACAGGATTACAGCTCCGACTTGCTTTGTCCATTGCCTTACGCGTTTCAGAGCATTCATGCTCTTTCATCAGAGGCCATTTAAAATCACAGCTGTTCTTTGGAAACCCACAGTTCCCTGCGTGCTTGACTGCTTTTAAGGCTTCCGGTGCGCCTTTCTCGACAGAATTAATTGCAGTGCATGCCGGAACTTGTAGTGTTAAATTTCATATGCTTTTTTACCTCCAGTGGTCGTGTGTCTTTTAAATCATTTCATGGACCAATTTCTGCCCTCCAGTGGGCCACAGAGCTGGACGCCTGTTCCGAAATGCATACATCAGCTGCGCCGTCCTCCCAGCCAGGATGATTCATGGCAGACGAGCCCTTTTGAATAATGGGTGGTGCGAACTCCCACGGCTGGACCTGCCGTGTGTAAATCCTCCAAAGATGCCCTGCAACAGAGACGCACTCCTCCAGCTGATCGGTTACATAACCATTTATTAACAAGGAACAGGATTACAGCTCCGACTTGCTTTGTCCATTGCCTTACGCGTTTCAGAGCATTCATGCTCTTTCATCAGAGGCCATTTAAAATCACAGCTGTTCTTTGGAAACCCACAGTTCCCTGCGTGCTTGACTGCTTTTAAGGCTTCCGGTGCGCCTTTCTCGACAGAATTAATTGCAGTGCATGCCGGAACTTGTAGTGTTAAATTTCATATGCTTTTTTACCTCCAGTGGTCGTGTGTCTTTTAAATCATTTCATGGACCAATTTCTGCCCTCCAGTGGGCCACAGAGCTGGACGCCTGTTCCGAAATGCATACATCAGCTGCGCCGTCCTCCCAGCCAGGATGATTCATGGCAGACGAGCCCTTTTGAATAATGGGTGGTGCGAACTCCCACGGCTGGACCTGCCGTGTGTAAATCCTCCAAAGATGCCCTGCAACAGAGACGCACTCCTCCAGCTGGTCGGTTACATAACCATTTATTAACAAGGAACAGGATTACAGCTCCGACTTGCTTTGTCCATTGCCTTACGCGTTTCAGAGCATTCATGCTCTTTCATCAGAGGCCATTTAAAATCACAGCTGTTCTTTGGAAACCCACAGTTCCCTGCGTGCTTGACTGCTTTTAAGGCTTCCGGTGCGCCTTTCTCGACAGAATTAATTGCAGTGCATGCCGGAACTTGTAGTGTTAAATTTCATATGCTTTTTTACCTCCAGTGGTCGTGTGTCTTTTAAATCATTTCATGGACCAATTTCTGCCCTCCAGTGGGCCACAGAGCTGGACGCCTGTTCCGAAATGCATACATCAGCTGCGCCGTCCTCCCAGCCAGGATGATTCATGGCAGACGAGCCCTTTTGAATAATGGGTGGTGCGAACTCCCACGGCTGGACCTGCCGTGTGTAAATCCTCCAAAGATGCCCTGCAACAGAGACGCACTCCTCCAGCTGATCGGTTACATAACCATTTATTAACAAGGAACAGGATTACAGCTCCGACTTGCTTTGTCCATTGCCTTACGCGTTTCAGAGCATTCATGCTCTTTCATCAGAGGCCATTTAAAATCACAGCTGTTCTTTGGAAACCCACAGTTCCCTGCGTGCTTGACTGCTTTTAAGGCTTCCGGTGCGCCTTTCTCGACAGAATTAATTGCAGTGCATGCCGGAACTTGTAGTGTTAAATTTCATATGCTTTTTTACCTCCAGTGGTCGTGTGTCTTTTAAATCATTTCATGGACCAATTTCTGCCCTCCAGTGGGCCACAGAGCTGGACGCCTGTTCCGAAATGCATACATCAGCTGCGCCGTCCTCCCAGCCAGGATGATTCATGGCAGACGAGCCCTTTTGAATAATGGGTGGTGCGAACTCCCACGGCTGGACCTGCCGTGTGTAAATCCTCCAAAGATGCCCTGCAACAGAGACGCACTCCTCCAGCTGATCGGTTACATAACCATTTATTAACAAGGAACAGGATTACAGCTCCGACTTGCTTTGTCCATTGCCTTACGCGTTTCAGAGCATTCATGCTCTTTCATCAGAGGCCATTTAAAATCACAGCTGTTCTTTGGAAACCCACAGTTCCCTGCGTGCTTGACTGCTTTTAAGGCTTCCGGTGCGCCTTTCTCGACAGAATTAATTGCAGTGCATGCCGGAACTTGTAGTGTTAAATTTCATATGCTTTTTTACCTCCAGTGGTCGTGTGTCTTTTAAATCATTTCATGGACCAATTTCTGCCCTCCAGTGGGCCACAGAGCTGGACGCCTGTTCCGAAATGCATACATCAGCTGCGCCGTCCTCCCAGCCAGGATGATTCATGGCAGACGAGCCCTTTTGAATAATGGGTGGTGCGAACTCCCACGGCTGGACCTGCCGTGTGTAAATCCTCCAAAGATGCCCTGCAACAGAGACGCACTCCTCCAGCTGATCGGTTACATAACCATTTATTAACAAGGAACAGGATTACAGCTCCGACTTGCTTTGTCCATTGCCTTACGCGTTTCAGAGCATTCATGCTCTTTCATCAGAGGCCATTTAAAATCACAGCTGTTCTTTGGAAACCCACAGTTCCCTGCGTGCTTGACTGCTTTTAAGGCTTCCGGTGCGCCTTTCTCGACAGAATTAATTGCAGTGCATGCCGGAACTTGTAGTGTTAAATTTCATATGCTTTTTTACCTCCTTGTATTGCTAAAATGGAAGTTGAATTTACCTGTCAAGGAAACGGGCCCCACTGGAGGGGTTTAATGGCACTACAACTCCCGACATGCTGCTCACTGGGGAGCGCATGTAAAAGCGAAAATTGCCAGTTGAGTGATTTCCTGTCCTTGCCAGCTTCCCCCCATGAAGAAGGAGCAGCCGCTCCGAAACGCGTCGGGAAAGCATTGACTTTTGGAATGTAAACGCTGGTTTCAATAAATGATTATGCTAATCAGTCTTCTGCGGAGTAGCGTCCTTAAAGCTTGGGGCATCTTTGGGAAATGTACAACACGGCAGCCCGGCCGTGGAGGACTGCACCGCCTGTGGAAATATCGTACAGGTCTGCAGGTTTGGAAAATTCCCGAGCCTGGTGGCAGCACAGAAGACTTTTAAATTTAACCAGCTCTTACCTTCCGGGGGCCCACCGGAGGGCTTGTATTGCTAAAATGGAAGTTGAATTTACCTGTCAAGGAAACGGGCCCCACTGGAGGGGTTTAATGGCACTACAACTCCCGACATGCTGCTCACTGGGGAGCGCATGTAAAAGCGAAAATTGCCAGTTGAGTGATTTCCTGTCCTTGCCAGCTTCCCCCCATGAAGAAGGAGCAGCCGCTCCGAAACGCGTCGGGAAAGCATTGACTTTTGGAATGTAAACGCTGGTTTCAATAAATGATTATGCTAATCAGTCTTCTGCGGAGTAGCGTCCTTAAAGCTTGGGGCATCTTTGGGAAATGTACAACACGGCAGCCCGGCCGTGGAGGACTGCACCGCCTGTGGAAATATCGTACAGGTCTGCAGGTTTGGAAAATTCCCGAGCCTGGTGGCAGCACAGAAGACTTTTAAATTTAACCAGCTCTTACCTTCCGGGGGCCCACCGGAGGGCTTGTATTGCTAAAATGGAAGTTGAATTTACCTGTCAAGGAAACGGGCCCCACTGGAGGGGTTTAATGGCACTACAACTCCCGACATGCTGCTCACTGGGGAGCGCATGTAAAAGCGAAAATTGCCAGTTGAGTGATTTCCTGTCCTTGCCAGCTTCCCCCCATGAAGAAGGAGCAGCCGCTCCGAAACGCGTCGGGAAAGCATTGACTTTTGGAATGTAAACGCTGGTTTCAATAAATGATTATGCTAATCAGTCTTCTGCGGAGTAGCGTCCTTAAAGCTTGGGGCATCTTTGGGAAATGTACAACACGGCAGCCCGGCCGTGGAGGACTGCACCGCCTGTGGAAATATCGTACAGGTCTGCAGGTTTGGAAAATTCCCGAGCCTGGTGGCAGCACAGAAGACTTTTAAATTTAACCAGCTCTTACCTTCCGGGGGCCCACCGGAGGGCTTGTATTGCTAAAATGGAAGTTGAATTTACCTGTCAAGGAAACGGGCCCCACTGGAGGGGTTTAATGGCACTACAACTCCCGACATGCTGCTCACTGGGGAGCGCATGTAAAAGCGAAAATTGCCAGTTGAGTGATTTCCTGTCCTTGCCAGCTTCCCCCCATGAAGAAGGAGCAGCCGCTCCGAAACGCGTCGGGAAAGCATTGACTTTTGGAATGTAAACGCTGGTTTCAATAAATGATTATGCTAATCAGTCTTCTGCGGAGTAGCGTCCTTAAAGCTTGGGGCATCTTTGGGAAATGTACAACACGGCAGCCCGGCCGTGGAGGACTGCACCGCCTGTGGAAATATCGTACAGGTCTGCAGGTTTGGAAAATTCCCGAGCCTGGTGGCAGCACAGAAGACTTTTAAATTTAACCAGCTCTTACCTTCCGGGGGCCCACCGGAGGGCTTGTATTGCTAAAATGGAAGTTGAATTTACCTGTCAAGGAAACGGGCCCCACTGGAGGGGTTTAATGGCACTACAACTCCCGACATGCTGCTCACTGGGGAGCGCATGTAAAAGCGAAAATTGCCAGTTGAGTGATTTCCTGTCCTTGCCAGCTTCCCCCCATGAAGAAGGAGCAGCCGCTCCGAAACGCGTCGGGAAAGCATTGACTTTTGGAATGTAAACGCTGGTTTCAATAAATGATTATGCTAATCAGTCTTCTGCGGAGTAGCGTCCTTAAAGCTTGGGGCATCTTTGGGAAATGTACAACACGGCAGCCCGGCCGTGGAGGACTGCACCGCCTGTGGAAATATCGTACAGGTCTGCAGGTTTGGAAAATTCCCGAGCCTGGTGGCAGCACAGAAGACTTTTAAATTTAACCAGCTCTTACCTTCCGGGGGCCCACCGGAGGGCTTGTATTGCTAAAATGGAAGTTGAATTTACCTGTCAAGGAAACGGGCCCCACTGGAGGGGTTTAATGGCACTACAACTCCCGACATGCTGCTCACTGGGGAGCGCATGTAAAAGCGAAAATTGCCAGTTGAGTGATTTCCTGTCCTTGCCAGCTTCCCCCCATGAAGAAGGAGCAGCCGCTCCGAAACGCGTCGGGAAAGCATTGACTTTTGGAATGTAAACGCTGGTTTCAATAAATGATTATGCTAATCAGTCTTCTGCGGAGTAGCGTCCTTAAAGCTTGGGGCATCTTTGGGAAATGTACAACACGGCAGCCCGGCCGTGGAGGACTGCACCGCCTGTGGAAATATCGTACAGGTCTGCAGGTTTGGAAAATTCCCGAGCCTGGTGGCAGCACAGAAGACTTTTAAATTTAACCAGCTCTTACCTTCCGGGGGCCCACCGGAGGGCTTGTATTGCTAAAATGGAAGTTGAATTTACCTGTCAAGGAAACGGGCCCCACTGGAGGGGTTTAATGGCACTACAACTCCCGACATGCTGCTCACTGGGGAGCGCATGTAAAAGCGAAAATTGCCAGTTGAGTGATTTCCTGTCCTTGCCAGCTTCCCCCCATGAAGAAGGAGCAGCCGCTCCGAAACGCGTCGGGAAAGCATTGACTTTTGGAATGTAAACGCTGGTTTCAATAAATGATTATGCTAATCAGTCTTCTGCGGAGTAGCGTCCTTAAAGCTTGGGGCATCTTTGGGAAATATATATATATATATATATATATATATATATATATATATATATATATATATATATATATATATATATATATATATATATATATATATATATACATGTGTATATTATCTACTGGCGGTCGCCAGTAGATAGTTATAGTTAGGACCGAGTTCCCATAGGAAATCTGAAAATTCTATTTTGAATAACTTTGGCGCCGGTTGACTTATCTTCGTGAAATTTTCAAAACTAATGGGTCGCTCCGCTCACCTCCTACCCTGAAAGTCTCGGGTGATTCGTCAAGCGGGGGCTGAGAGAAAATGCGTTTTCCCCATGCATTTTCCCATAGGACCTTTAGTCGAAGGTACAGCCCGAACGGCTGAACAGAATTACTTGAAATTTGGCAAAGAGGTAGTCCTCAGGTCAGGCATGTGCCTTTTGCATATATGGTGTCAATCTGTTCAGTAGTTCCTGAGAAAATTGCAGTTAAAAGTACATAAATATCTATATGCGCGCACCGTGTGCGCACGGTGCTCGCACAGGGCGCGCACCAAATGTCCGCGAGCGTAATTCTGATTGGTGGTTAGATGTCAGTCAACATTCCAATCGGTTGAAATCAGGAAGTGTCGGATGCCATTTTGTGTGTGACAGTGAAAAAGAAAGGTGGAGAACGTGAAAAGGGGGGCAGGGTAGAGAGTTCCTGACCCCCTAGCCTTTGTCAGGGGGTCCCTGAAGGACCCCGAAGGGTGAAAAAAACATTTTTTTTTTTTTCAAAAAATCGCGGGTTGCGCGCACGGTGCGTGCACCTCCCAGCCGCCATTTTGAGTTTTAGAGGCAGAAGAGAGCTAAAAACACAAGTGGAGAACGTGAAAAGGGGGCAGGGTAGAGAGTCCCTGACCCCCTAAGCCTTCTCAGGGGGACCATGAAAGACCCCTAAGGACCCCAAAAAAATAAAAAGATTATAAATATTGCGCGGTGCGCGCACGGTGCGCGCACGGCGGCAAAAAATTCATTAAAAAAATAGAATTAAACATCAAGTTTAAGTGTTTAGATGTTGTTTGGCTCTAAAAAGAGCCGTTGTGTTCATTGAGTGTTTTTTTGTACCTACAAGTAAGTACCGATGCAGAGTCTAAAGTTCAAGAGGAAGACTCTGTTCCCTTCATCTGTGAAATGTACACCGTCTCCTCTATAAATGCCTTGCATGTTGTAACACAAGTTGTTGTGGTATATAGAACCCATGCCATAGTCTCTGAGGAAAGCAGAAACAGACTTATTGACGTGATTTTTTGCTTTCTCAATCTGCGGACAATATTGTTTGGACCAGTTCCACTTTTGTCTTTGGCATATATTAGAATATACAAAGGTAGTTTGTGAAAAAGTGACATCAATTGCACAAAGGTGTCCTTAACAAGCATTTCCAGACCCCAGTTAAAGTGCCTAGGTCATTTCCACCACAGTGCACAATTATAAGGTCAGGCTGTGGGAGATGTAGAAAGGATTTCACCAAAAGCATTAATTGGTGCCACTTTAACCCTCTCTGACCAATCCATTTAATGTCTACATTTGGCAAAGCAAGGTCTTTCAAAATACCTCTTTTTTCCGCATACTTTTCACTCCAGTAGACATAGCTATGACCTACAATCCACACTGTGAACATCTTTCAAGGAGATCTGGATGCACTCAGAAGGTGTCTTTCAGTAGAATGGCAATATGAAAAGAAAGATAGTTGTAAAATGGAGGCTTACATACTTTTTTTTTAGAAAAAGAACTCATTGGCTGTTTCAGACCATTAAACACTAAAAACTAGGCTGTATGTTTAAATTTTTAAAAGCATGTTTTGTATTGGTTCAGAAAATTGTGTTCCCACAGAAGATTACTTTGGATATGCTGTTAGGTTTGAAAAGTCAAGCACTCTTGCTCTTTGGATTAGACACATTGTGTGCTGAACTTCTGACCTCTCTGCTCACACCAGTGTTCCATGATCTGTTGCTATGGTAGCAGGCAGAAGTCATGTTGGGGGTAGGAATCATTTGGAAAGGTTTGAAATTTTCAACCAATAGAAATGTGTGTTTCCATTTAAAAAAATGTGGGAAGCAATGTGATTTGAAGTTAACATGTAGATGTGTGGAAAAAGAGAGGGACATTTTGCCATTTAGTGGTTCTGGTGAGAGGAGTACAGCTCAGAGATTCTGGCTCTGATAATATGCTGTGTGAGTGGCACATTTATTTCTCAACTAACTACTTTTAAAGGTGAGTTATGAATTTGAGAGGGGATGTATGTGGTGTATCTTGATATAAATAATAGAAATTTGTTTCTTCTTTTAAAGTTGTGTTTTACATTTTATGTTTTGGAAGATATTTAACTGCCTTGAACTTGTAAGATATTATGGGGTATGTCTTCACCATAAGTTAAGGTGTACTGGTATCACCCAGGAATACTGTTTTGTGCCTAGAATCACATCATGAGTCTGTGTGCACACAGGAATTGTTGTCAGAGATTTAATTTGTGTTGCTCTTGTTCTGTAAGACTTGCACTCATAGGAAAGGGGCAGCTTGTTTTCTTGAACTGTGATGGTTAGCATTCAGCAGAAATCACTATCTCACAGATGAGAGGCAAATGCTAACACATTTGAAAACAACAGGGTAGATTTTCCTTCCACTCCTGTAATGGGTGAGGTAGTTCCTTCATGTTCAAAACTCCAATTAACCCTTACCACAGGTGATCTTACATACATCTCTGCAGTCTTCATGCAGTTGTGCAAGCGTCCATGCAGATCTCTCTTGCACCTGACAATACACAGTCTCCAGAAACACACTCTCAGCACACAGCCAGCTGCTTCTCCTGCACTCCCATGCTTACTATTCAGCACTGTGTGGTATTTCAGATATCAGTGTGTAACGCTAACACATTCAACATCACCAAGGCTCATTTCCTTTGCTCTAGTCTAATCACTCACCCAGGTTCCACATGCTCATGGTCTCAAGTAGCTGTTAGGACATGTGCTCTTTTCTGCCTCTCTAATCTATAAGAAAAATGTGTCAGGCTGTTACAGTAATTATTACTTGCTCTACCACAGTAGTAAATGTGCTTTGAAATTGCCACTCAAATATTGTTTTCTGCCTAGAATCACACCATGAGTCTGTGTGCACACAGGAATTGTTGTCAGAGATTTAATTTGTGTTGCTCTTGTTCTGTAAGACTTGCACTCGTAGGAAAGGAGAAGCTTGTTTTCTTGAACTGTGATGGTTAGCATTCAGCACAAATCACTATCTCACAGATGAGAGGCAAATGCTAACACATTTGAAAACAACAGGGTAGATTTTCCTTCCACTCCTGCAATGGGTGAGGTAGTTCCTACATGTTCAAAACTCCAATTAACCCTTACCACAGGTGATCTTACATACATCTCTGCAGTCTTCATGCAGTTGTGCAAGCGTCCATGCAGATATCTCTTGCACCTGACAATACACAGTCTCCAGAAACACACTCTTAGCACACAGGCAGCTGCTTCTCCTGCACTCCCATGCTTACTATTCAGCACTGTGTGGTATTTCAGATAGCAGTGTGTAACGCTAACACATTCACATCACCAAGGCTCATTTCCTTTGCTCTAGTCTAATCACTCACCCAGGTTCCACATGCTCATGGTCTCAGGTAGCTGTTAGAATATGTGCTCTTTTCTGCCTCTCTAAACTAAAAGGAAAATGTGTCAGGATGTTACAGTAATTATCACTTGCTCTACCACAGTAGTAAATGTGCTTTGAAATTGCCAATCAAATACCGTTTTCTGCCTAGAATCACACCATGAGTCTGTGTGCACACAGGAATTGTTGTCAGAGATTTAATTTGTGTTGCTCTTGTTCTGTAAGACTTGCACTCGTAGGAAAGGGGCAGCTTGTTTTCTTGAACTGTGATGGTTAGCATACAGCACACATCACCATCTCACAGATGAGAGGCAAATGCTAACACATTTGAAAACAACAGGGTAGATTTTTCTTGCAGTACTGTAATGAGTGAGGTAGTTCCTACATGTTCATAATCCCAATTAACCCTTACCACATGTGCTCTTACATACATCTCTGCAGTCTTCATGCAGTTGTGCAAGCGTCCATGCAGATCTCTCTTGCACCTGACAATACACAGTCGCTAGAAACACACTCTTAGCACACAGGCAGCTGCTTCTCCTGCACTCCCATGCTTACTATTCAACACTGTGTGGTATTTCAGATAGCAGTGTGTAACGCTAACACATTCAACATCACCAAGGCTCATTTCCTTTGCTCTAGTCTAATCACTCACCCAGGTTCCACATGCTCATGGTCTCAAGTAGCTGTTAGGACATGTGCTCTTTTCTGCCTCTCTAAACTATAAGAAAAATGTGTCAGGCTGTTACAGTAATTATCACTTGCTCTACCACAGTAGTAAATGTGCTTTGAAATTGCCAATCAAATATCGTTTTCTGCCTAGACTCACACCATGAGTCTGTGTGCACACAGGAATTGTTGTCAGAGATTTAATTTGTATTGCTCTTGTTCTGTAAGACTTGCACTCGTAGGAAAGGGGCAGCTTGTTTTCTTGAACTGTGATGGTTAGCATACAGCACACATCACCATCTCACAGATGAGAGGCAAATGCTAACACATTTGAAAACAACAGGGTAGATTTTCCTTGCAGTCCTGTAATGAGTGAGGTAGTTCCTACATGTTCATAAGCCCAAATAACCCTTACCACATGTGCTCTTACATACATCTCTGCAGTCTTCATGCAGTTGTGCAAGCGTCCATGCAGATCTCTCTTGCACCTGACAATACACAGTCTCCAGAAACACACTCTTAGCACACAGGCAGCTGCTCCTCCTGCACTCCCAAGCTTACTATTCAGCACTGAGTGGTATTTCAGATAGCAGTGTGTAACGCTAACACATTCAACATCACCAAGGCTCATTTCCTTTGCTCTAGTCTAATCACTCACCCAGGTTCCACATGCTCATGGTCTCAAGTAGCTGTTAGGACATGTGCTCTTTTCTGCCTCTCTAAACTATAAGGAAAATGTGTCAGGCTGTTACAGTAATTATCACTTGTTCTACCACAGTAGTAAATGTGCTTTGAAATTGCCAATAAAAATATCGTTTTCTGCCTAGAATCACACCATGAGTCTGTGTGCACACAGGAATTTTTGTCAGAGATTTAATTTGTGTTGGTCTTATTCTGTAAGACTTGCACTCGTAGGAAAGGGGCAGCTTGTTTTCTTGAACTGTGATGGTTAGCATGCAGCACACATCACCATCTCACAGATGGGAGGCAAATGCTAACACATTTGAAAACAACAGGGTAGATTTTCCTTGCAGTACTATAATGAGTGAGGTAGTTCCTACATGTTCATAAGCCAAATTAACCCTTACCACATGTGCTCTTTCATACATCTCTGCAATCTTCATGCAGTTGTGCAAGCGTCCATGCAGATCTCTCTTGCACCTGACAATACACAGTCTCCAGAAACACACTCTTAGCACACAGGCAGCTGCTTCTCCTGCATTCCCATGCTTACTATTTAGCCCTGTGTGGTATTTCAGATAGCAGTGTGTAACGCTAACACATTCAACATCACCAAGGCTCATTTCCTTTGCTCTAGTCTAATCACTCACCCAGGTTCCACATGCTCGTGGTCTCAAGTAGCTGTTAGGACATGTGCTCTTTTCTGCCTCTCTAAACTATAAGGAAAATGTGTCAGGCTGTTACAGTAATTATCACTTGCTCTACCACAGTAGTAAATGTCCTTTGAAATTGCCAATCAAATATCGTTTTCTGCCTAGAATCACACCATGAGTCTGTCTGCACACAGGAATTGTTGTCAGAGATTTAATTCGTGTTGCTCTTGTTCTGTAAGACTTGCACTCGTAGGAAAGGGGCAGCTCATATGATAGGATTTGAAAAGCTCAAAACAAATATAGTACACTAAAATAAATTAAACATGCCTATAAAATCAAGAAAGAGAAAAGAACAGCAAAAACATGCATATTTGAAGACAACTGGACAACAAAAATTAGTTGAAGAACCTCATGTTGGAAAAAAGAAAAAGTCTTCTGGTAAGCAGACTAAGGATTTTTTTAAAAATATCCTCAAACATAGAAAAAATGTACAAAGGATATCCACTGCAAATAGTGTTTCAAGAAGAAAACAACAAGACAATAGAAAGAAAATACTAAATGCTAATGTACAATCAGAAGCAAGAAAGAATGACTGAAAAAGAAAAACAGAATTTTAAAACATTCGTAAAAAAATGTTTCAGAGAAGAGTGGTGTTCAATTTGCTAAAGGATGTGAAAAAATATAGGAAGAAAGCAATATTTTATAAGAAAAAGAAACATATTGAATCAATTGTTGCAAAGGCTTTGGAATTAAAAAGAAAACTATTCATTTTAATTTTGAACAGGATCCGTACATTAGATAAACTAGTCAATGTAATGAAGTCAAAAAGCAAAAGGAAAAGAGTAGTGAAAAAAAATAACTTTTGTTGTAATGTGTTCTTAGGAGAATGGAAGCATAGTTCAAGTACTGAACCATTTTTTAATGAAGAGAGTTATCTTCAAAGTAATAGTTTGCTGCATGCAGTTGACACCAGTGGTCGAACTTATGAAGTTAAAGATGGTTGTGTAATGGAAAAGGAGAAAATGGTTCCAAGAAATGAGGAAGAAGTGTTAGCTGATGAGGTTATGGGGAAACGTCCTAAAGCCCCAGTGTACACTTGGAATTGTAGTCGTTTTTTTACTGTACGACAAGAATCTATTGATAAATTACGTGACTTTCTAAGAGAATATAGTAAAACAAGTGTTAAACAGAAGATTAAGGTGCTTCAAAGACTAGATCCATGCAGAGTGAGAAATAATACTGGTTTGCAAGGACATTCTCTGGCTTGTCTTTCTAGGAAAGTTTGTCAAAATGTTTTTCACCATTTTAGGATGCTGGCAGTACATCATACTGAAATGAGAAAGTTTGTGAGAAGATTGTATTTTGCTAAAAGTCCAGCACTAAAGTTAAATGAGTTGAATAGTACTCTGTTGCGTGGATCTGTATCAGATGTAGAGAAGGTTACTGATGATATTCAGTTTTGTTACTTTGGTCCAGAACAAGAAAGTGCAGGAAATGACACAGTTATTGAAGAAAACACGGAAGAGAATGTAGAACCCACTGTTAGTAAAAATTTTGAAGATCAAATGACAAAATTTACTATCATCTCTAATGAAAGACCAAATATTACTTGTATTTGTTGCCGGAGAAGCCATTATAAAACTCAAACAAGGAATGTTGATCTCTATATCAAAAGTGAAAAAGAAAATAATTATGAGTGGAAGGATTTTGCTACATATTTGTTTCTGGAAAAATGTTTTGATTTGGGTGAAGATCAGCGTATTTGTAAATACTGTTATAACAAGTTAGGAGAGAATAAAATGCCAGCTAGAGCTGTACATAATAATTTAGAATTGGTTGATATTCCTGCAGAACTTAGTGATTTAAATACGTATGAGTCTATACTCATTCAATGTGTCCATCCGTTTCAGACTATAGTTCGTATGGAGCTCAAAACAGGTAAATTACCTCCTTCAGATTTACAAAGAGGTTTAAAAGAAAGAGTTGTCTATTTGCCATTAGATTTGAAAAAAAATATTGAAACAATTGATTCAGATAGTTTGGAAACTGAACCATTAGTTATTCAGGTTAATGGTGTACCTACAAATAATAAGAAAATTTGGCAGGAGCTAGTAGATGAACGAAAAGTACAAAGAGCAAATTTATATTTGAAAAGAAATAATACGTACTATGAATCAATTTATATGGATGAAGATGAAGAAGTTTTACTAGCAGACACAGGAATACCAACTGGGCAAATTGAAAAAGTGGATAAGTCAAAAGAAGAAGAAATTTATGAACATTACAGCATACATCCTCTTCATTCTAAGGAAGTTATGGGAAACACTATTGATCTGTTTCAGATGAAAAAAGCAAATGGAACTCCCGTGAGTGTATGGGAGGAGAGCTTGGAAGCTCGTTGTTTTCCCCAGCTGTTTCCTACAGGAAAAGGTGGACGATATGATGAACGTCCAGTACAGATTCCTGCTTCTGAGTATCGGACTACAAGATTATATGCAGAAGATCCAAGATTTCGTCAAAGTATTCCTTATTTGTTCCATCTTTTATTTGAAAGTGACTTGTCTGCACTATCTTATGCAGTAAATCACATTTTAAAAACTGGAGTACATCTACATAATGTGTCTGCAAAGGATTTCATGAACAAAGTGCAACAGCGAGATGATCATTTGGAATCTCAATTGATTAATCTGATGGCTTGTCAGCGTGGAACTAATGAATATTGGTACCGACGCCATGGAGAATTGAAATGTATGTTATGGAATTTAGGAACTCCTACATGGCTCCTTACCCTAAGCTGTGCTGAGTACGCTTGGGATGATTTACTGGATTTTCTTCGAGAGGCAAATTCAAATATTGAAAACATCCAATACAAGACAGCAGGAGAATTGTGCTCATTGGATCCGGTTAATGTTTGCAGATATTTCAATCATAGATTTGAGGCTATGATGTCCTTCATCTGCAATAAAAAAATCCACCTCTTGGAGAAGTTGTGGATTTCTTTTGGAGAAAAGAGTACCAAGCAAGAGGTGCTCCTCATATTCATATGCTGTTGTGGATCAAGGATGCCCCAAAATTTGGAACAGATTCTGATGATGCAGTTTTATCTTTCATTGAAGAATATGCAACATGTGCTGTACCTAAAAGCACAGAAGAAAAAAACTTAAAAGACCAAGTTTTACGTTTCCAAAGTCATCGGTGTGGAAAATACTGTCGACGAAAGTACAAGAGTAAAGATAAATTCTACACAAAGGTGCCGATTCCGATCCGTTATAAATAATTTTGTGCGACCCGTATCCGTATTTTTTTACGTAAGAGTTGTACAAGTACCGTACATACGGCCAAGTACGATTCGTACGTGAAAAATAACTACGAATAGCGTCGGGAAAAGTGTACGAGAGGGCGTCGGAAAGTTTTTACGTCCGAATATCGTCGAGAAAAGTGTACGAGAGTGATCCGGACATTTTTACGTGCAAATCGTAAAACACAATTCTGAGCGCGCAAGTACGATCCCGACCGTCCGTCCGAATACACAATCGCATGTAAAATGGCCCGTACAGAGCCAACGCAGTAGCACACATGTACACGGGTAAACTTATGCCCGTGTACGAGCCGTATAGCCCCCTCACCCCCCAATATGTCAGCACCGTACACCACCCTGTCTGCACTGTACCCCAGCCCTGCAACTGTATGCACCGTACCCCCCCCATGTACGCGCCGTACCCCCCCATGTACGCGCCGTACACCCCCAGGTATGCGCCTTTCCCCCATGTACACGCCGTACCCCCCCATGTACGCGCCTTCCCCCATGTACGCGCCGTACCCCTGCATATACACACCGTACCTCCGCATGTACGCGCCTTACCGCAGGCCCACACCTGTATGCGCCGTACCCCCCATGTACGCGCCTTACCCCCGCATGAACGCGCCATATTTCCGCATGTACGCGCCGTACCCCATGCCCGCACCTGCATGCGTTGTACCCCCCCTATGTACGCGCCTTACCCCCGCATGTACACGCCGTACCTCGGCATGTACGTGCCGTACCCCAGGCCCGCACATGTACGCCCCGTACCCCCACCGCATGTACGCGCCGCACTCCAACACCGTACCCCAGCACCCTCACCCAGCATCGCGTATGTACGGACCGTACCTACGCGAAAAAGACTCTTACAGAACCAGGACACTGTAAAACAGCACAAGGAGGGTCAATTCGACTCGCACAACACCACAGAACATGTCTACATGACAAAATACATCTCAATGACTGACCTGGCACATCCAAACAGGCAAACAGAGGCCCTAAATCACAACCACCTCTTATAACACACCCACCAAAATTCAAACACAGCCACCCCCAAAAATGGACCAATAAAAAGGGCCCACACACACAACCCATGAGCCTTTGCAACAGACCTACTGCTGCCAGACCCCACAGAGAAACAACTCTACATTACTGATACCTTCACTACACCTTCACTCACACACCTTCACACAACCTCCTTCACAAACATCCCCCTCTTCACATTCACACACACACCGTCACATTCACACCCACTCACCCACAACCATCCACACCCACACCCCACACCATGCCCACAGACAAGAGTCCAAAGTTCACAACGGCAGAGCTGGACATCCTTGTCAACGAAGTCATCAGAGTCGAGCCACAGCTGTTTGGAACATTGGTCAGACAGACCAGCATAGCTGAAAAATCTGCCATGTGGCAGAGGATTGTCGATAAGGTGAATGCTGTTGCGCCCATCCGAAGGACCAGGCATGAATGCCAAGCCAGGTGGTACGATCTGCGCAGGGCGGTCAAGAGGAAAATGAATGAAGAATATGCCCAGAGTAACATCACTGGAGGTGGGCCGCCCCGCAGACCGGTACACTACCATCCCTGGGAGGAGAAGGTGATGGCCCTGCTACCGCCGGTGGGAGTACACGGAGTCGAAGGAGTCGCAGAGCCTGGTGAGTACACAAACAACTTACGTAAAATGGGGGCAATGGGGTCCACACCACATATACACCAAATGCACGCAACTTCCCCCAAGCACTCACCGCACACAACCACACTCAAAAACCACGCTCATTCCACTGACATCTCCATGCACCCTTCACAAATCAAGGCAAGGCCATGTCCAAGGCTACAACAACCACAAACACAAGACTGGATGTCCGGGAGGCTGGGAGGGTGGGCCCCACACAACACATTGTGAAAATGAGACACAGACACCAATGCCCTCAGCCCATATGGCATAGGTACATACCCATGCACAATGCACAGGGACTGGCAAAGTACTGACAAGGTAGCTGACACTTGGCCCTGCTGTATGCAGCACAAGGCCCTCCTGGGACCACTGTACACTCAAACACCAACTCCACAAGCACAGGTATCTAGCACAGGAACTCACACTCACTGTCATGCCAGCATGCACCATGAGGGGACAGACACATCACATGGGAGACCCAATGACAACTCACACTACACACAACAGCAGGCCCGGTCACCCCCCTAACACAAGCACACACCCCCGGGGCAGGCAACGGATTTACACACTCCCACAATGAACATGTGACACAACAAGACCAATCCATAGCCAAATAAGCATCATAGCCAACAAACTACAGGTCAAACACTCAGGAGAACATTCCAATATGTCCCCCGCAATATACCCATCCCCAAGTGGACATTGAGAGGAATGCTAGGCACATCCAACTACCTGGAGGAACTGTGTCAACTTGAATATGTATGAAACATAGATGTCGCATGAAACACCATTAACATTGTCTCTCTCTCACACACAGGGCAACGTCGTCGATCTCCCCCCAACACTGGGGGGGAAGAATCACAGTCCCAGGCTCTGCTTGAAGATGATCCCACCGGCAGCGACGACTCTCACCACTCCGTGGATGACCCCGACCAACCTGGACCCTCTGGTGCCCAAGCCCCTGCAGCACCTGCGTCAGGTACATCTGTGCCAACCACCCCCCATTCCTGCCACATCCCAGGACTCACCCAGGAGCCCTGTTCGAACTGAACAACAGAGCCAGTCTGACCAGGATGGACAAGGTTCTCCGGGCACCCAGGAGGAGGCAGGCAACCCTGCAAATGCCATCCCTCAGGGGTCCCATAGACCCGATGCGCCCACAAGGGCAGGCCAGGCTCAAGTGGGCAGGGGTGGGGCAGGGGTGGTGGGAGTGGAGGCTGGCGGAGTCACGAACCTGACCAGCCAGCTCAGGACACCGGTATGTCACACATACGCAACATCCTGGACACATACCGGCGTGACTCCAGAGGCATCAACCAGGTCGTGTCGAGACTCTCAGAGATGCCCGGGACCCTCGATGAGATAAAGAACCTGCAGGTCGAGCATGATGCCAGTCATCAACAACACCAAGGACGGATGGAGGCAAGACTGGCTGAGCTCCTCCGTCAGATCGCCCAAAGCATCGGAGGGAGGAGGAGGAGGAGGATTCGTCTGACGGAGCGTCCCAAACATCGTCAAGGCCTGCATCTGAGGGTCCCCGGAGGAAGGTGGGTCATCCACGTAAAAGACCGTGAGAGTCAGCGGACCATTCACATCTCCCAAGACACCTGGCCTGGCACCTGGCCCTCTGGCGCAACAGCAGCACCTCATCCAATGACATTCTCTGCCACAGAGACTTGCTGTTCACAGTCTGACCAATGATGACCAACACTGTGCCCTGGACTCTGATGACTTCCAATGCCAAGGATAACATCTCCCCCTGTGAACTTTGGATTCTATTCCCCCGGTAGAGCACCTAATTTCATCTACCAAAAAAAGTACCCCACCGCAAATAAATATATTACTTTGGTCATGAGACGTTCCTGTCATTTTGCATTATTCAACAACATATGTGTGTGGAAATGTCAAACTATGCCTGAGTGTTGAACTAACTCCAGCCATCCATACCCTGGGATCAGAGTCTGGTACAGGACACACATGGGTCACAAGGTATCATTCAATGTAGGCATGGAGCACAACACTCACCTGTGATGTCCTCTGGTTGCTGAGGGGGGGCTTGCTAAACTGTGCGGACAGACCTATTTGGGAGATTATCATCAAGGCGTAGAGGTCATGGCTCATGTGGAGGTTCCGAGGGAGGGAGTCCCAGATATGTGTAGCCAGGTGGGAGAACAATGTCCTGTATGCTGGAGTACGGTGGATGTGAAGAACGGTGGCCAGGGCAAGGTTGGATGCACGGAGATGGCCCAACGGGATCTAGGATGACAGACGTACAAGGTTGGTTTGGGGTCGGGGTTGTGGACTGCCTCCTGAGTGTGGGTGGGGAGTGTGGAGGTCATCCTGCAGCAGACAGTGATCCATTGCAGTTATCTATGGTGGACGGTGAGGTGGCTGGGGCGCAGGGTGTTGAAGCTGAGGTGTGCAGATGCACCCTGGATGTGGACAAGTTTCCTGGGAGTTTGGATATACTTGATCCATAGAGGGCAGGGCAGTATTTGACATGGATGTTGTCATGGACCTGGGGGATGGTCTGTCTTTTCTTGGAGTGGATCTATCTGTGGATCATGTGCATAATGCAGAGGGTGTTGCAGCATGAGGTACAGATGCTGTGGACTAGCATGGCAAATGTGAGCGAGCCAAACATGATGCACACCATCTTGTGTGTGTGGCCACTGGGTGCTTGTGCAGGGCTCTTGTGGGTGGGACACAAGCACTTGACCCAGCTGGAAGGCGACAATCCTCAGATGATCACCTCAGTCCTGTACAAGTCCAGCCTCAGGTGGCTTGTGTTCAGCCATTCATCAATGGATCTCATGCATACTTGAATGATGGAACTGCCAATGTCTGTGTCTTTGTTGAGGGTGAGGAGCACCTGGCTGTCAATGGCATACGAGCTGATGATGAGGTGCTGTGCGCATGTGATGGTGGAGAAGGGGGTCCTGGACACTCTGTTGATTGACATGCTGAGAGATGATACCTGTGCCATGTCCCAGACGATGACACCATACTACATGCTGAAGCCTTGAGTCCCACTCCCATGCCCTTGCTGGGCTACAGAGCCGGTGGGGAGTATTAGGGACGTGACCTGGTTGGTGTGACAGGGCCTGGAAGGCGGGGCAGCGCTGTGTAGGCAGTTGGAGTTGCACACTCAGCATGCAAAGGTGTCGTGTGTGTGCCCAGGGTATGTCTGACAGCAGGCGTTAGATGTGCGGATGGACATAGCTCGGAGTGTGGCTGCTACATCAGACTGTAGTGTGATGTGGGTTATGCAAGGACAGGATGGTGGTGCAATGTGCACCTTGCATGTGCTGATGGTCCAGCCTTTGGTACCGCGTGGCGGCAACAGTGGCATAGACAAGCTGAGGACAGCCAAATGAATGGGTGGAGGGAGGAAGTGAGGAGCATCTTGGAGGCGTGTGTGTTGCCAAATCTGAATACTCTGTGGGCCCTTGCTGCAGGGGCCGCAGCAGAAGGCGGCATCATCCTTGCAAAAAGCCAGAATTTGCACACAAAGACTAGGATGTCAGAAGGACAACTGCAACAGGCGCGTGTGTAAAGTAAGGAGAGTCCAGTGTCACATGGCACACCCACAGACAATGCATGCAAAATCACCAAAGAAGCATGACACCGGATCAGGAAACTGAAGGCCGACCTGCGCACAGGAGACACACCCTCAGCAGGTGTGGATGGCCCATTGTGTGGACCAACATGCCAAAAAACATACACGACCATGTACTTCATGCCCAATAGGGAGCCTAATCCATGAGCAACTGCATGCATGTTGCTAAACTACACATGGACTCCTATGCATAATCTTCCACAACTATGCCAGATATGCCGCATGCAAAGTGGCAAGAGACCTGCATTGACAGAGATGAGGCACCTTGGAGTGTGATGAACACCTTTATTACTCAGCCTCACACTAAGGGAAATGCATCAATTGGAACAGGTCATTTTGCTGACCATGTGTGACCTACACTGGACACCCCCTTCAACACACAGATGTGGTAAATCCTACTGAGCTGGCACACAAGTGAAGGGGTTGAGCCTAACACCCCTTGCTGCACACGGAGAGTCTGTAATTCCCCATTGAGCCTCATATGGGGATGTCTCACACTATGTCCACCATTAGCATCCCGTATGTTCCTGAGGGACGTTATACACACATTGATGCCTTCATCAGAATCCACAAACCATTACAGATGACTGTCAGGAAGGGTTACTATCAATTCATGGGAGCCATGCAACACGTCATGTGCCCCATGGTGAGTCGACATGTATGCATGGTAACACAACATACACAGGAGCAGTCCCCACATATCACAAACATGTACCACCCACAAAATGCCTTGCTGCACTCCTTACACAAAATGACTTTTTACCATGTCTGTACATGTAACTCTGATCCAGCACACGTTGCAATACTCATGAGGAATAGCAGGAGGGCAATGATGACATGAGCAGACGACAGCCGCAAGAACCTGGGGAGGACAGACACACAACAAGTCAGCAAAGAGTTAGTAATCCGCAGACATGTACATGTACTCTACAGGAATGATGTTGTCACCATGCTCTTAAAAAATGTAGTGTCCCAGCTAAAATGTGTGGAATGACATCATCACTTGAATGACACATCAGAACACACCTCCAAGTCACTTAGCACACAGTCAGCTGGACACACACATTGCAACACATGCCACACAAGGCTCAAAGCGTGCACACTCAGACACAGGGACTCACCATTATGAGAAGAAGTTGCGGATAAGCTGACTCCAGATGTCCTCATCCTCATCCTCATCCTCACTTGCCCCGTGCCCAAGCCCTTCATCCTCCATGGGTGGATGATCCTGCTCATCCGGATCAAGGATGAGTGGCACGGCCTTTTCCACTGTCATGTTGTGCAGCATGCAGCACACAATGAAGATTTTTCAGACCTTCACCGGGACATATGGGAGGGCGCCGGTATTGTGGAGGCACCGGAATCTGCTCTTCAGGAGTCCAAACATCCTCTCAATCACGCGCCTCTTCTGCCCATGGGTGTCATTGTAACGGTGTTCTGCGGCTGTTCTGGGGTTGCAGAGAGGCGTCATCAGCCATGGCATGTTGGGATAGCCAGAGTCCCCTACATGGAAACATCATGTGAAGAAGTGGGTCAGGAAATGCCGTAAGATACAAAGATAGCGCTAAACACAGGACTAACAGAGTATACCCACCAACAAGACATGCTCATTCCGCGTGCAGCTGCAGCATCATTTCTGGCACCCTGCTATGCCTCATGATGTAGGCATCGTGTGCAGACCCTGGAAAACAGGAACAGACATGGGAAATCAGCATGTTAGCAAGACACACCACAGGGGTATTGATAGAGTGATAATGTTTGCGGTTCCGAAAGGCTACCTCCTGTGCCTGTGGTGGTACCAAAGCCACATGTGTCCCATCAATGGCCCCAATTACGTGAGACATCCCTCCCAGGGCATAGAACTCACCCTTGACACGTGTCAACTGCTCACGAGTGGGAAAAGGGATGAATTCATCCAGGTGCACCAACATGGCTTCTAAAACATCATGCAGGACACGGCTGAACATTGTCTGGGACATGCCACCAACATCAGCTATGGTCAATTGAAACATGCCGGTGGCAAAAGAATGTAGGGCTGCCATCACCTTCATCTTGGGGGTCAGAGCTGTAGGATACTTGGGTTGTGGTTGGAGGTGTGGTGCAAGCCGGCGGGTCAAGTCCTCTATCAACTCCTGCGAGAAGCGGTATCTGCGTATGCAGTCATGTTCACGCATGGCATCCAGGTCTGGCATTCGTCTGGGGAGAGGCGGTGCCCTGCAGAGATTTGGAAGGAATAACGAAGAGTGAGTACATTACCACACCAATGTCACTGAGGTGAGCACATGTTCAACAGCTAATACACATCTGCTTAATACAGAGTCTGGTCTGTGCAATACATCCAGGGCACGTAGGCCAGCCAGGTGATACTCCTACGAAGAGCCAGCCACAATAGTTGAATGGCAATGTTGACGTGACATGCCATTAAAATAGCTGTGGGCCAGTGTAAGTGACAAGCCAGACACATTACATGAGTGACAGACATCCAAATATATGCATTTGAAGGATGTTATCTCATACAGACAGCTGGCGGGAGTCTAGACGCACAGGTCACATGTCATCTGAAAAAGGACAGATAAAACACATTTCCATGAAGGGGTACATGTCAAAAACTGATGACACAGACATTGGGACAATGCAGATATTGCCTCATGTCAGGAAGTCATCTTCAAACCATCATGACACATGTAACGTGTGAGTCCACATGTGGCATGGTGTGTGCATATGTGTGTCATGCACATATGCACACAGACACATGTTGGATGCTGCAACAGCAGATGGAGTTGACGGAACACCAATGGTAAGCTCATGGGAACACATGACACACACATGATATAGTCACATCGTGGCACGCTGGTAGTCACATGTAAGGTGTAATTATCCGTGTACCTGGCATCAGGGGACAGTTGCGGGTGTTGGTGACTGTGCCATACCAGTGATGCAGTGCTTGACACGTGTGTCCTACATGCACACATGTGCAAAGTGGGAAGGGGAAGTGCGCCACGTAGTGCCCCATCACACATGACATGTGTAAACAGCTCATCACACATCTATTGTGCCACAACATGCCTGACACACCTAGGCCCTGCACATGAAGGACTGCACTGACAATGACTTGATGTCCAGCCTTGTGCGAGTCTGACACCTCCATTCCTTTCGTGTGCGCCTCCTATCACCAGTGTAAGCTGTGAAACGCAGTACACATGCTCTGAGGGCGTGTGTATGGGCCGTACTCACGCGTGAGTACGTGCCGTACACGCGTGAGTACGTGTCTATCACTATAGTTGTGTTACTGTTGGTCCGAGTGATACGGCACGTACTCACGCGTGTACGGTCCGTACACGCGTGAGTACGTGCCTATTACTATAGTTGTCTTGCTGTAGGTCCAAGTGATACGGCACATACTCACGTGTTTACGGCCCGTACACGCGTGAGTACGTGCCTATCACTATAGTTGTGTTACTGTAGGTCCGAGTGATACGGCACGTACTCACGCATGTATGGCCCGTACACGCGTCAGTACGTGCCTATCACTATAGTTGTGTTACCGTAGGCCCTAGTGACACGGCACATACTCACGCGTTTACGGCCCGTACACGCGTGAGTACGTGCCTATCACTATAGTTGGGGGTACCGTAGGGCCCAGTGATATGGCACGTACTCATGCGTGTATGGCACGTACTCATGTGTGTATGGGCAGTACACGCGTGAGTACGTGCCTTTCACTATAGTTGGGGGTACCGTAGGACCTAGTGATACGGCACGTACTCATGCGTGTACGGCACGTACTCACACGTGTATGGGCCATACACGCGTGAGTGCGTGCCTATCACTATAGTTGGGGGTACCATAGGGCCTAGTGATACGGCACGTACTCACGCGTGTATGGCACATACTCATGCGTGTACGGGCCGTACACGCATGAGTACATGCCTATGACTATAGATGGGGGTACCGTAGGTCCTAGTGATACGGCACGTACTCACGCGTGTATGGGCCTTACACGCGTGAGTACGTGCCTATCACTATAGTTGGGGTACCGTAGGTCCGAGTGATACGGCACGTACTCACGCGTGTACGGGCCGTACCCACGCTCTGGGGGTGTGGGTACGGGACGTACCACCATTGTGGCGGTGACGTAGGAGTACACGTGGTACAGCCCGTACCCATGCTCTGGGGGCGTGGGTACGGGCCGTACCACCATTGTAGTGGTGATGGGTACAATTCGACGTCCACTTCCGTAGTGGAGGTAGGTAGGGATTGGTGGACACGCCCCCCCAGTGACCAGAGCCTGGAGGTCATTTCTGTGCAGGACATATGTATATTTGTAATTGGGTGGGGGTAATGTTTCCTGCCCCAGCCCCCCCACCCCCCTTTGCCCCAGGGGGTTGTTCTGACCATCTGCGGCGTCTGCGTCGGTTTCTGAACACAAGGTCGTAGGCTATGAGGGCTGGGATGACGCGTAGGTTGGGGTCCATCGCTGTCCGTCGCATACCGGTGCTCTTTCTTCGCGTCGTCCTCAATTTCCAGAGAGATTTTTTGGCTGTCGTAAAAAAATAGCGGTGCGGAGTGACGACGGCACGGATCATACTTCCTGGTCCGTAAATTGCTGCCTGACTCCGTCCGGACGCCCTTGCTGTGGTACACTGCTGTCCTGGGCATACACCACCCCCAATTTACAGCTGATGTGCTGCACCAAGCCGTACACCTACATCCGTGGCGTGTGTACGCCTTGTATCCATCATGTAATGGGGCTGTAGGGGTACAGGTGGTACGGCCCATACCCATACACTGGGGGCGTGGGTACAGGCTGTACCACCATTGTGGCGGTGACGTAGGGGTACGCGTGGCACGGCCCGTACCCACGCTCTGGGGGGCGTGGGTACGGGCCGTACCACCATTGTGGCGGTGACGTAGGGGTACGCATGGTACGGCCCGTACCCACACTCTGGGGGGCGTGGGTACGGGCCATACCACCATTGTGGCGGTGACGTAGGGGTACGCGTGGTACGGCCTGTCCCACGCCCCCAGAGCGTGGGTACGGGCTGTACCACCATTGTGGTGGTGACGTAGGGGTACGCGTGGTACGGGCCGTACCCACGCTCTGGGGGTGTGGGTACGGGACGTACCACCATTGTGGCGGTGACGTAGGAGTACACGTGGTACGGCCCGTACCCATGCTCTGGGGGCGTGGGTACGGGCCGTACCACCATTGTAGTGGTGATGGGTACAATTCGACGTCCACTTCCGTAGTGGAGGTAGGTAGGGATTGGTGGACACGCCCCCCCAGTGACCAGAGCCTGGAGGTCATTTCTGTGCAGGACATATGTATATTTGTAATTGGGTGGGGGTAATGTTTCCTGCCCCAGCCCCCCCACCCCCCTTTGCCCCTGGGTGTTGTTCTGACCATCTACGGTGTCTGCGTCGGTTTCTGAACACAAGGTCGTAGGCTATGAGGGCTGGGCTGACGCGTAGGTTGGGGTCCATCGCTGTCCGTCGCATACCGGTGCTCTTTCTTCGCGTCGTCCTCAATTTCCAGAGAGATTTTTTGGCTGTCGTAAAAAAATAGCGGTGCGGAGTGACGTAGGCACGGATCATACTTGCTGGTCCGTAAATTGCTGCCTGACTCCGTCCGGACGTCGCATATGCGCCGTCCAGATTCAGATTTGTATGTATTTTTTTGCCGGTCGTTCTTTTGTACGACTCGTACGGAAATGGTGTTTCTGTGCGAATTGTACTTGCGAGTTTTACAGGATCGGAATCGGCAGCAAAATGTCGATTTGGATTTCCACAACCTGTTCTTTCAAAAGGAAGAGTAAACAGTGTTATGTCAGCTGTGCGACATACCATTACAAGAAATTCTCCGAAAAATACCTACAACCTAAGAAGAAAAATATATAAATGACTACAACCCAGTCATTTTATCCATGTGGAATGCTAACATGGATATTCAGTATGTAGCTGACAATTCTATTGCTGTTGCTCGGTATGTCACATCTTACATCACTAAATCTGAGAAAACGGAATTGAAAGAAATGTGGGAAGAGATTTCTCACGAGAAGACTGTCAGTAAAAAGCTATACAGTTTCAGTTTAAAGATGTTATCGCATCGAGAAATTGGGTCATACGAATGCTCAGATAGGTTATCATCTGCAAGTCTGTACTCCAAATCCAGAAGAATAATTTGGGTAAGTTTAGGCCTTGCAGGAATGCGAAATCGGGTACTGAAATCTATTCGAGAAATTGAATATTTAGCAGAGAACGAACCAGAAAGTACAGACATTTTGAAAACAAATATGTTGGACACATATTACCCAAACAGAAGTCATCATCTTGAGAACATGTGTCTCTATGAAGTGCTGCAGAACTACATTTTTACACAGAATGCCACAGAAGACATCAACAATGGAAAATATAAAGTCATTGGTGAGGAAGGATGTTTGGTGAAACAAACAAAAGGAAGTTTGATTAATCACAGGAAGCTGAGTTGCGACAGTACTGACAAAAAGGAATTTTACTACTTAGCACTTTTACAACTGTTTAAACCATGGCATTCAGAGGATGAATTGCTTAGAGATTTTCAGAGCTATGAAGATTCCTTTAATGCATGTAAAGATAGCATAGAATGCAGTACTTTCACAAATTATGTACAAATGTTAAATGAAGAAATTGAACAAGAAGCTACAATTGTAGCTGAAGTAGCTAGAGACAGTTCTCAAGACAGTCAAAGTTCTGGTACGCTCAGTCAAGATCCCCTAGGACAACCAATCGTAGAAAATGAAGCTGCAATAGCCATGACTGAGTGGAAACAGCTATGAATCAAGCTCAGGAAGATTTAATAGACTTACCAAATTTGGAACAACAACTGAATGATGAACAACAACAAATTTATGAAGAAGTCACAAAACAAATTGATCATGGATTACTACATGAAAATAAAGAGTGCTCATGCACATCATTTGAACCAATCAGAATGTATGTGAGTGGACAAGCTGGAACTGGAAAAAGTTTCTTAATTAAAGTAATTAGAAGCTACCTACAGAAAAAAACTGATTCAACTTTGTCTTGTGTTGTTACTGCTCCAACTGGGTTAGCAGCATATAACATAAAAGGAATTACCTTACATCGTTTGCTAATGTTACCAGTAGAGCATGAGAACAAAATAGAATACCACAATCTAACAGGAGAAGCATGTTTTGAAGTTTCAAGAGTGTTGAAGTTAATGAAAGTTCTCATTATTGATGAGGTAAGCATGGTATCAAACTTAATGCTTGCCTTTGTGCATTTAAGAATGCAGCAAATTCTAAAGACAGACTATGACGTGTTATTTGGAGGAAAACATGTTATAGTTTCTGGCGATCTACTGCAGCTCACTCCAGTTAAAGGACAACCAGTATTTAATACTCTTGCACATGAAGACACGAAAAAGTCATTAGGAAGTATAGGTAATGTGAATATTTGGTCATACTTTGAGTACAAAGAACTCATTACCAATATGCGGCAAGCAAATGATGATGATTATGCAAGTATTCTCAAAGATATCAGAATTGGACTACTCACAGAACATGGCAGAAAAGCTTTACAGAGTCGATTGCTATGTAATTTGTTTCCAACAGAACAAATAGTTCCAGAGAAAATATACAAGAAAATTGCATAAAAAAATACTGTAATCTGCTTAATGCCAACACTACATGAATGCTCTATATTCAATGAAGAACTTTTAAAATTGGAAAATGAAGAGATTATGAAAATGGAAGCCGTGGATAAAATACAGCATGGAGGAATAACTATTATATTGACAGGCAAATTGAAAACTAAATTGGATTCTCTAGAGAAAAACATATCGAAAACAGCTGGTTTAGAAAAGAATCTTTATGTATGTATGAACTGTCGAGTAATTTTAAGACGTAATTTGAATGTAGAAAAAGGTTTAGTGAATGGAGCTATGGGTAAAGCTGTGGGTTTTGTTAATTACCAGAAAAAAGATGGAATTGAATTTTTAAAAATAAAATTTGATCAGATTGAAGAGGTTAAAGACAATAGTCGTTGTTCAGTTCGTTTTTTGCTTGTGAAAGACTTATATGTACGTAGGAAGCAGTTTCCGTTTTCTTTAGCATATGCTGTAACTATTCACAAATCTCAAGGATTAACTGTAGATAGTGCTTTTGTAAACATTGGATCTAGTGTATTTAAAGAAGTTATGGCATATGTTGCTTTGTCACGAGTGAAAAAATTATCTGGTTTATTCATGATAGACTTTGATGACTCAAAAGTTAGTACTGATGCAAATTGTGTAAAGGAGTATAATAGATTAAAAAGAAGCTATGCTCCTCATTTAAGTCAGTACCCTGTGTTTGAAAAACGTGTTGTTTGTCGGAAAAGGAGAATTGAGAATATCTGTAATGAGGATGTACAGAAGAGAAAACGAAAAGAGAGTGATGTGATTGCAAGCAAAAAGAAAAAGGACAATATTGAAGAGGTTGTTGGTTGTCATTTTGAAAATAGCTCTGGTGTCAACTGCTACGCTAATGTAGTGCTGAATGTTGTATTTTATCTTGAAAGTTTGCAAGAGCAGATAATACTAAATCATGAAAAAAGATTTTGTTCTCTGCTGAGTTTCCTTTATGAGAAGTTGAGTAATTATAACACTAAAATAGAAAGTGCTTCTGATGTTAGAAATCTTTTAGATGTATGTTCTGGATGTACACAGTTTACAAAAAATATCCAGCAAGATGCACAGGAATTCTTAATGTATATGCTTATGGTACTGGAAGATGAAGGGGTAGAAATAGAAAATATGTTTGGTCTCTCTTATGAATGGGAACATTGTTGTGAAAACTGTATGAACACATGCAGCACTAATGTTGATTCTGAAAGGTTCATACATTTAACATTACCAGAGAGTAAATCAGTGACTTTTAGTACATTAGTTAAAGATGCAAATCACAACATGGAATGTTCTCAATGTAAATCAGAAATGTTATCAACGTTATTTTTAAAGAAATATGGACAGTGTATCATTTTAATGATGCAACGTTGTAGAGCTGATGGAACAAAATTGGACACTTTAATAAGGAAATCAATTATCAATATCAGGAAAGACTTTTGTTGCAGTTGCAATAATTTTCCATGATGGACTTCTATAACTTCTGGTCATTACACAGTTTATCTAAAATGTGAAAAAGGCTGGACACTGTGTAATGATTCTCAATTGATTTTCAAGCAACGTTTGCCTGCAGAATTACCAAATTCCTACTTAATTTTTCTAAAACCAAAATTTTAGATACAAATTGCAGCATCTGAAGAAACCGTTATTTTGATTTTATAGGATTACCATTGGATATTTTACCTAAAAAGGATTTAAAAATTACCATTTGGCCTCATGGAAAGGTAAATGTTTCTATTGTGGACCTCTTTGACAGACATTATTTTGGTGTATGTGCTTAAACAACAAGATTTACAGACGTTATTTATTGCAAATAGTTATTGTTCTTAGAAGATATTTTTAATATATATGTTACATTTCTATCAAGGTATGCTTTACTGAGGATAGAATCAGGGCTTTTTTAAACAATCTTTCAGATTGTTTATTTTTTTGCCCGCTGTTAAGTGATGAATACAATTGATATCACTATTTTCAGTGAAATTCAATATATTCTGGAAACAGCAAAAAAGGGCAAAAAATTACTTTGTTAAATATGAAAATATGTGTACTGTATTCTAAAATGTATTGTTAAATATTACTACTTTTTTTCAGATCTAGAAAGAAATCTTGTAATTAGAAAAAAAACATTTATTTCTAATTAAGGTATTTTGTTGGTCAGGTAAGTTTAAAATATTTGTATTTCTCACCCCTTCACTTTCATGCTCCCTTTTCTTCACTTCTCCTCTCTCTGCTTTTCTCATTCCCCTTCCCTCTCTCTTCTTCCTTTACTGCTCTTTCGTAACTCCCTCACTCCTTCTCTACTACTCCCCTAGGTTTACTGCCTCCATCACTATTTTTTCAACCATGTTTCTCTCCCTGTCTCCATATGTCTCAGTCATTCTAACTGCCTTACTCCTTCTCAGTTCCTTGCTCTCTGTCTCTGTTTCTGTCTCTCTCCCTTTGTCTGTCTTACCCTTAATTTCCTTAACATCTCTGTTTCTACCACTCCTCCTCTCTCCATCACTCATTTTCCATCTATGTTAATTTTTTAACCTTCTCCGTCATTCTCCTTCCCTCACCTTCCCTAACTGTCACTATCCTTTACTCATAGTCACTCCTATTCTCCTACTTCACTTCCTCCTGTCTGTATCTCACACCCCTTCACCTTTTTGCATTCTTTCCTTCACTCTCCCTCACTCTCCTTTGCTCATTGAAATCCTGACTCCCTTTCTCTCACTCCAGTTTCCTAAATCCCTCCATCCCCTCACTCCCCATCTCTCACTTTCCCTTATCCCCTTTTCTAATCCTCATACCCCTTATCTCACCATCACTCCACTTCTCTTACTTTCAATCCCTTCACCCTGCTGTACTTCATCCGCTTCATCTGTTACTCCCTTTTCCTATCTCCGTCCCTTACTCCCCTTTTCTCACTCCCCTTCCATCACTCTCCATTACTCACTGCCATTCCCTTACTCATTCACTCTTCTTACCTGTATCCTCTATCCTCAGTCATTTTGTTGCAGTCAGTCTTTCACTTCCCTTTCATGACTGATCATACTTTCCTTTTCTCACTCATTCTCTGTCCTTTCCTCCTCTTCACTCAGTCATTTCAATCATTCATGTATACACTACACATTCATTCAATAAAACTACAACACAGTATATTAGGAATATAGCTCTTCTTGGAGAAGTGAAGTGAGTTCTGAAAAGAACTGTTTTTTTTGTCTTTTTTGTTTTGTATTTTTTGTTTAGTTTTTGAACAAAAAAAAACTGGTAGTGAAAAACTGTTCAACAGGAACAAAAACAATAAATGAAAACAATTATGGGCTGGAGCATGTGTGCTGCTGTATTTTGTTTTCGATCAAGTTAATACTGCTCTCAGTGTAGCAAAGAGCAGCATTGCACACATTACAATGTATGTGCACCTTCTGGAAAAGTGGGCGGATGTCCAGTGACCTGGTACACGGAGAATCTGCGGCCGCAGATGATGTGCTCGGCTGAGCAGGTGGAGGGTTGTCTCTTAGGGCTCTAGTTGACTCTCGAGCATAAGGTACAGGATGAACTGTCTAAGGGTGGGCGTAGTTCGGGAAGTAGCACTTCGCGAAGCTACGCAAAGTGCAGTTCGCACTACGCGAGCTTCGCGTAGCACTTCGCGAACTGCGTAGTAACATGTTGCACAGTGCGGACAAGCAACCGGCACTGTGCAATCATTGAAAATGGCATATTGCACAGTGCGAGCTGTAGTTTTCTGCTGCTCGAGGAGATTTTTACTCGAGCGCCAGCTTTCTCAACGCGAACTGGTAGTTTCTCATCGCGAGCGGTCGCGAGCATACCCGACCCCTCGCAATGAGAAACCTGACCTCCTCGTGTTGGGAATCTCGCCGGGAGGTTTATTTTCCTTGTTCGCGATCGCCAACTTAATGTTGCTGACCGCGAACAAGGAAAAGGTCTCGCCGGAATGTCATTTTGCTTGCTCGTGGTCACTAACTTGACGTTGAGGACCGCGAGCAAGCAAAAAATGACCGCAGCAGTACGCAAGACTACGCTACGCGTGTTCGCACTGTGCTACGTGCAATTTGCGTAGTGCGAAGTAGCGCGAACTTCGCAAACTTCGCGAGCGTAGCGTAGTGCTTTGCCAAGGCCTAGAACTGTCTTGAAGAGTCTCAACATTGAATAAATACTAAACGAGTATTTCTTGGTGGGAACTCCTCTGGATAACACTTCCACAAATAGTGCATGTCACCTTCGGGGCATTGACCTTCTTTTGGCCCTCTGGAAAGGTGAAGAATTTCCAGATAAAAGAGTCTTTTTGTTTGGTCTTCCTTGGTGGTACCACAAAGGTCTCCTCCTCACTCCCTGAAGTAGACTGCTGTTCTGCCATTTTCAAGTAAAATTTTACTAGAATAGCTGTTCAGCTCCTTGTCCCAGGAAATAAGAAGAGATAGTTAGGGGAGTGGGTGTGGTGTTCGAAGATTCTGGAACAGAAACTACTATGAACCAATGAAAAGTCTTGTTTCGTAATCACATGACTTGCCGTGCGCGCACGGTGCTCGCACGTATGCGCACAAGGCGCACGGTGCTCGCACGTGTGCGCGCACGGTGCACGCACGCATCAGAAATGAATTACTTTTAACTCGATTTCTAAAACATGAAAAGGAGGCAGGGAAGACACTCCCTGACCCCCTAGACCTTTTCAGGGGGTCCCTAAAGGACCTCGTAAATAAAAAAAAAAATTGTTTAATAAAAAAAATTGCCGGTGCACGCACCGTGGAAAAACCCTTAAAAAAAAAAACATTTTAAACTGTCTATAACTTTATAGAAGATATTAACTATGCTGTTCAACTTTATCCAAATAAAAAAAAAAAGCTGAGCCATTCCATATTACAGGATACAGTCAATCTATAACTATGTACATAGGTAGTTTATTGTAAAATAAATATATAAAAAATATAATAATACATACATAAATTAGCATTTAAAAACCTTACAAATTCACTAAAAAAAACATAGGTTTCACAAACGTTATAGTTAGAAATTAGCATTTAAAGAACCTTACAAATTCACTTAAAAAACCATAGGTTTCACACACGTTATAGTTAGGAATTAGCATTTAAAAAACCTTGCAAATTCACTGAAAAAACCATAGGTTTCACACACGTTATAGTTAGGAATTAGCATTTAAAAAACCTTGCAAATTCACTGAAAAAACCATAGGTTTCACACACGTTATAGTTAGGAATTAGCATTTAAAAAACTTTGCAAATTCACTGAAAAAACCATAGGTTTCACACATGTTGTAGTTAGCTGGACATTTCACTCGTACAAAACCATTGAAATTCCCCCGTTATAGTTAGTTGAGCTAACTATAACTCGCGCGACCGCAATCCATTGTGGATGACGTCACATATTACATCACTCATGACATGGTCAGTGACATCACTCATGACATCTTATTAGCATTAATTTACAAACATTTATTAATAAATTAAAAATAAATTACTTCCCACCCTTTACCCCTATAAACCCACACAACCTGCTCTGAAAAGAATAACCCAATTAACATAATTAATTATTAATTAAATCCACATAATTAACAACCAGTTAATAATTACTCAATAATAAATTACTTCCTACAATTAGCACAAATAAATATTAATACATTTAAAAAAATCATTAATTTATGATAAATTACTTCCCATCCTTTAATCATATAAACCCCACAACCCGCTCCTAAAAGATTAACACAATTGACATATTAATTACCAATTAATTCATTGATATTAATTAACAACCAACTAATAATTAAATAATAATAAATCACTTCCCTCAAATAACACTATAAAATCTAAATTAAAAAAATATTACTAAACAAAAAATAATCATTAATTAAATTATTTCCCACCCTATTCCCCTATAAACCCACAACCCGCTACAGAACTAAAAAACGCAAAATTTAACTAAAATATAATTGATAACTACAAAAAATTTAACATATACATTGAAAAACAAAAACAATACTTATGCAAATAATAGATCACATACATTTTAAATGCATACTAAAATACATAACACTAGTTAATAAATCGATATTTTAAACAACTATATTTTTGCAAATGCTATAAATGACTTAGACATTTTCTTAAATGATATTTCTTATCTTAAAGTCGAAATTATTGACCACAATATTTTTGCTGTCGATATTTCTGTCTCACAATATTTCCAACTCGATATTTGTGTAAGTCATCATTTCCAAATCGATATTCTGTCTGCATACCCAGAAATTCGACTTCTTCATCAGTCTCCAAAAGTCACACCTGGTCCTGGCTCATTTCAAACTGTTCATTGGGGTTCTTTTTGACACACAGATGAGGCGTGTCTCTTCCCAATTCTAAAAAAACAAGCGATCCAGTTGAGCATTCAGAATCTTCTGACAAGTGACAAAGCCTCGGCAAGGACTTGTTTGTGAGTACAAGGGTTAAAGGCTCCTCAACAGCAGGGGTTACATTGGCACAGTTTCACCTAAAGCTCCCTGTTAATCACATCCTGCAGTTTTGGTTCCCAGGTCCATACAACTAAGCAGTTTCTAATCCAGTCATTCATCAAATAGCAACACTTCTACAATGGTGGTTACAACACACTGATCTCTCAGTGTGGATCCCTCTGGCTTATCCTTCCTCCTTCATCTGACTATAGATGCCACCTTGTGGGACTGGGAGTGACATTTTTGTGAAAGAAAATGCAGGGTCCCTGGTTTGAATGGTAAAGGTATCAGTCCTCCATCTGGAGGGAGCTGTCAGCAGTTTGGAAGGCTCTTCAAGCATTCAAGCGTACAGTTAAAGAAGGGGAATGTCATAGCGAGAACAGACAATCAGGTGACTCAATGTTATCTTAATCGACAAGGCGGCACAAGAACCCAATATTTGAATCTTCTAGCCTCTCAAACCTTTGCATGGGCAGAGGCCCCTTGTCCATCTGTATACGGAGCCAATTGAACTTTCAAGCACATTTGTTCAGTCAGAACCTCCCATCCAGAGTGATGTACCATCTATCCGTTCCCCAATTCAATCAGATTTGTGCCCAATTCGGAACGCCTTGGATAGAAATTTTTGCATCCAAGAACAATGCCTTGCATCTTGTCTTTTGCTCAGAGGTGTGGTGTCTGAAGGCTTAGGCTGTGAATGCTCTATTGGTCACATGGCCAAAGAGTGTGTCTATAAGCTTTTCCACCAATACCCTCCTCTCATAGGTGCTTCAGAAGATTCAGGAGGAGAGATGCCATCTTATCCTGATATCACCATTTTAGCCACATTGTCCATGATTTTCTCTCCTCTGCACCCTCTCAAAAAGAGAATTCTCCCATCTTCCATTTCATCCTTCACCCCTCCGGTCATCCCCCTCACCCCTTTGACCAGATCAGATCTGTCATGTTCAGCTGATGGCTTGGAACTTCAAAGGCTCAATCTTAATAGTTTGGGTTGTTTCAAGCAAGTTGTTGTAGAAATTCAAATATCAACTCAACTTTAGCTTCTTATAATAAGCATTGGAGAACTTTTCGAAACTGGACCTGGATCCAGTTTCAGTTTAGCCTTTCTTTGTTTTGGATTTCTTAAGCAACAGTCTTCTTCAAGGTATTGTCCTACAACCCTTTACATTCAATGGGTGGCTATTAAAGCCTTCAGAATGGGAGAGGAGTGGGGCAAAGTCTCTCCCTTAATATTTGGACTTTTGAGGGGTTTTACATTAAGACACTGTTGTTTCCGTTACTTTGCCTCCATGGGATCTTTCGCTAGTTTTTACCAGTCTGATACCCTAGAACAAGCAGAGTTGGTTAGGTTGTCTAAAACTATCTTTTTGGTAGCAGCCACTCCTGCAGAAGACTTAGCTCAGTTGTTTGCACTGGGTGTTGCTCAGGTTAGAACCTATATGTGTTTTCCGAAGATTCTGTCTTCTTTTCACCTGTCTCAGAAAAATCATTCTGCCACGTTTTCCCTCTTATGCATATTCAAAAATTCCATCTTCATTTAATGTCAACATATTGCTAAAAATATATTTAGATTTTACGAAGGATTTTAGAGCACTGCCCAATTTGTTTATTTCCTATGGTTCAGAACATAGGGGTGAAAAAAGTACACACACAAACCATAAGTAGGTGGGTCAAACAAGCTGTATCCCAAGCCTAAAGGTTTAGAAATGTGGACCTTCCGTCTAAAATTCAGGGTCAGTCTATCAGAGCAGTGTCCGCTTCCTGGGCTGGAAATGGTTTTAATGTCCCCTGAGATTTGCATGGCAGCGACCTGGTAGTCCCCAATACTTTTGTGAATCACTAGAAATTAGATCTCTCCAGTTCTACTATGGACAATTTTGGTGCTATAGTTTTGCGAACATCAATAAAGCAATTGTTGGTTACATGAACAAATCATTCTTGAGCAGCACTAATTTGTTAGTGCAGATGTTATTTACTTGGTATTTCCTCACTAAATTAGTTCTGGGATGAGGAGAATTTGATGAGGGGGTAATGCAACAACTACTTACTAGTAATCTTTATTACCCTGAAATGAGGCCCTCCACATCCAAGTATACGTCCCTCCCCTCCTCCCATTTGGCACCTCTAAAAAAGTTCTTGCTTTACACATACAGAAGGAGGAAAGAGGGGAAGAGTATATTAAAGCAAGTCATCTGAGACATAGAAGACACACTGTGCATATTTGTATCTGAGCATAGATATCATTCTGTCAGAGGTGAAGAAGACACCTCACTAAGGGGCTCATTATGATGGCGGGCAGACATCTGTCCGACCCGCCACCATAACGGTGATGTGACCGACTGTCAGGCGTGCGGCGGTCCCACCAACCCAATTAGGATGCACCCACCATACTGGCGGGCGCATCCTGGCCTTTTACCATTGCGGACTGTGCTGCTGGATGCAGCACCATCCACAATGGTAAAAGGGCATGCACAGCATTTCAAACACCAAGTGGCAAGCACCACGTAGTGCCTGCCACTTGGTGCAGGGAACTGCAGGGGGTACCACGTGTACCCTCAAGTGCACCCCCCCACTCCCCTGGGGGCCTGCAACGGGCCCTCAAAGTCAATCCCTGCCATCCTTTCGCCATGGAAAGGCCTTTAACCACCCACATCATAAAATGGCTGGCGGTGCCACCATATTACTGGCCCAGCTCTGCCTGGCCAGCAATCGTAACGATTGCCAACCGGCAGGCAAGCGGTGGACGGACTTTGCGTCTGTCATGATACCCACTGCCATCATAATATGGCGGGGAATTTCACATTAGGATGGCGTAACGATCGCGGTGGCGATCGTTACTCCATCCTAATGAGCCCCTAAGATAGTACTGGGATGAGGAAGACCACGATTCGAGGTAAGGAAGATTACAGTAAGTTGGATTCGCCTTGAAAAGTAGGATTTGTGTGTCTCACTCTTGTTGTAAAAATATAACAAATCTCTAAAAGCAATATTCATATTCTGCTTATACTTTAAAGAATGAATGTCAACAAATAAAAGGCCTGCGTCATTAAAACTTGTTATTCTGGCCACTACCGACACAGTGATTTTATTTGCAAACGACAAAAGTGTGCTACCATAAAGGACCAAGAGATTCTACCTAAGGCTAACTAAACAGAATGCATGCTATTTGACAACATTGTTTTGTTAACTTATTGAGCCAGTTATTATCGCCCCATATGTTTTACTTTTTTATTGGGCATGAGCTCTGACTATAAATTTATAATGTTATGTTGATGCCTTGCATTGCAGCAGTTAAGGGATGTGTATGTTTTCATAAAAATCTATGAAGTCATACCTGAATTGATGATAAAGTGAGGCGCATGGCATTTAAAATTGTAAGGCCCAGATTTACAAAAATTTGCTTACCCATGAGTAAAAATGTATTTTGTTATTTCCAAAGTCCCGCAAAGCCATATTCCTGTGGCTCTGCATGGCTATGTAAATTAAAAAGTAACACAAGGCAGGGCATAGTGCTGTCTTGCGTTACTTTGTGTAAGGGAGGATTAACAAGGATGGAACATGGGCATTTCAATGCATCCACCAATGTACTTTGACACAAATACAGGTTTAATAAAGCCTGTAAAATTGTGTTTGTGCCAAAATGGTGCACCAAGCAGAGGCTAACGTAATGTTCTCCTCATTACACACATACAAGGAGGAATGTGCCTCTAACTATAGTTTTTGTGCAGGAAGGTACCCCTTAATGTACAAAAATGATTCTGCTCACAGCATTGGCATCATTGCACCATGGCACAAGGCTGTCTGGATTGGTGCTGGGCAGCCATAAAAATGCCCCAATGCAGAGCGAAGGCTGAACAGCACTATATCTTTGTAAATATGATGCAGTTCAGGTTTTTCCCTTTCACGCAACACTGGGAAGCAACTTACCTTGTGTGAGCTGTTGGTAAATCTGGGTCCAGCTCTTTAGGAATTGATTCAACGTATAGGAATATGGCTATTTATATAGTAAACCCTTATTGGTTTACAGAGGCAAAAATTCTAACACTAAGAGACCGATTCCGATCTCACTCGGAAAGCCCTACGGCCAACTCGTGCCCGTAGAGCTTTCCTAGCGACTCAGGCTCATGGGTTCCGAGTGACAGAGTATGATGCGGTGCTGTTCCGATGGACTCGGGTCGCTCGGAGCCCCATTGAAGTCTACGGGAGCCTGGTGTACGTTGCGTACATAGGCTCCCAAAGACTATAAATTGACAATAAAGTGATTGAGTTGTAGGGGCCCGGGTGAAGGAGGGCCCGCTACGGACCCTGAAGTCCGTTTTCCGGAACTTTTTCGAGTCAGAGGCTCCGACTCGTACCGGCTGCTCAGAGTGGGCATTGTACTTGGTCGTCTGGGAAGCCGCCTCATTGCGCTGTGCATGTCGGCCATGGCGGAGTCGTCTGAAGGGGATTGCTGATGCTTGCGAGTTTCTCGGTGTGAGAGGTGGCTATCGCATCGTACTTGCTCACTTGTACAGCTGTACGAGTCGCCCGTAAATCGACCCCTAAATGCTTTCTTTTGTAGTAGTGTGGGAAAATAGTTTATGCTTATCGGGGTGGTGCTGAACATTATTTGTACTCAAAGAGGCAATAAATGACACACACTCAAGAATAAATCAGAGACCAATTTAGAAAAATAACTTACATTTTTGTATAAATATTGATACCATGAACTTTGTTATCAAGTAAGTACTTTTAAAAAAATGAATATTACTTTTAAGTAAATGGTTCACTTAAATGCATCTTTACGCAGCAATGGTTCACTATGGGAGAAAAGGCATATGTGACATACAGTTATTTAGGATCAATTTCTGGGGTCTCCTTCTGGACTTAAGGTTGTGGAGGCCATGGTCCAAAGTACAATCAGCAGCTACTTGTTACCTGCCATAAGGTGCCTGGGTGCAGATGTGCTCGCCGGGTTGGTAGCTGTGTGCGCTATGCTGGTGGAAACAAGGGGGGGCACCTATAGAAGGCTGCAGTGGGGGACTTGGGTATAAGTATGGGAGCGCTCAATGGGGGCAAGGGTCTTTGGGACTAGGTGGCACAGCCAGTTTGTCAGTACCCAGGCTGTGTTGCTTGGGTGAAGAGAGGAAAGGTTGGCTGGGCTCTGTGTATCCTAAGACCTTGTAGTTGTCAGTCTTCGCTGGTTGAGGGTGTAAAATCAGGATATTTGGGCCACTCTGGAAGTGGGTCTCTGTGGTGAGGTCGTCTCTTGATGGCTGCTCTGTCTTGGTGTAGAGGGAGTCCAGAGAAGACTCTCACTGGCTCTGATTGCTGCAAGGGATCCAGTATCACGGGATTTGGTCCTGTGGGGCTCCAGTTGGCCCTGGTGACCTCTCAATTGGTGGGGGTGAAGATCTGACCTTCAGGAGCACAAGGTCCTCTTCTTGGGAGGCTACTGCATAGGGCTGGCTGGAGAGCAACAGCTCGGTAAACCGTTCTTTGTGTTTTCTGATCGCCGCTCTGCCTGTGCCCCTGGTTTGCTTTCTGTATCCTAATCACCGCCTGCTCTGTGCCCCCCACCCCCCCGCTTGCCGCTCTGCTTTGTGCCACTGTGCTTTTGATTTCTGTATTTCTGTATCCTGATCGCCGCTCTGCTTGTGCCCCTGTTTTGCTTTCTGCACACTGATCGCCGCCCGCTCTGTGCCCCTCTGCTTTGTTCACCTCTCGTTCCTCTGTGCCCCGCGCCGGTCTCCCGTCCCCCGTACCAGCCGCTGCCTCCCCTGCGGCCCCGCCCCCTCCGCACCCATTCGCCACACCCGTCCCTCGCCTCCCGCCTCCCAGCTGCTCCTCCCTCCCCTCCTCCCCATATATGGCGGCCGTGCCTAAGGCAAGCCCGTCTGCGCCCATCCGCGCCTGGACCGCACCCAGCGCCAGAACCCCTGGCCCCCACACCTGCCAGGAAAACCACCTCCGCTACGACGCCAAGACCCTCATTGCTCTCAACCCAGGAAGGACCCACACCTGCTGCAAGGCCGCCCCGAGGCGCACCCACGGCCCCTTCACCTGCAGGAACTGCAGCTTCTCCTGCCACGAAAGTGCAAAGACACCCACCATAACGGAAGCCAACCAACTTAGATGCATCCTGATTAACATCCGCTCCATAAACAAACACGCCGTCTAACTCTGGGACCTACTCGACACCACAGCACCGGACATCGCCTTCCTAACTGAGACCTGGATGAACGAAGCCTCCCCGCCAGACATCACCATAGCCATCCCAGACGGATACAAGATCACCCGCAGAGACCGCACCAACAGGGCTGGAGGAGGAATCGCCATCGTCCACAAAATCACCATCATGATCTCAACAAACACCAACGACACCCTCAACACCGCCGAACACATGCATTTCCAGATCCACACGAACCCAAATACCACCTTAAGAGGCATCCTCGTCTACAGACCCACAGGACCCTGACCTCAATTCTGCGACTCCATCGCCGACCTCATCAGCACGCACGCGCTGACCTCCACCGACGACATTCTCCTCGGAGACCTAAATTTTCACCTAGAGAACAACAACGACAGCAACTCCTCCACCCTGACCAACAACCTCGCCAACCTCGGACTGAAACAACTCGTCTCGTCGCCGACCCACAAAGCCAGCCACACGCTTGATGTCATCTTCTCCTCAAGCCCCCACGTCACCTTCAGCCACGCCTCCGAACTCTCCTGGACAGACCACCACTGCATCCACTTCTCCTTCCGTAAATCGCCCACACACCACCGCATCCTACAGACCCCCCGCCGCCGCTGGGGCAAAATCACCGAAGAACAATTACAAACAAACCTCGCACTCAACCCCCCGACGACCCCAACCAACCCAGATGAAGGGGCACTCGCCCTCGAACACTGGATGAACAACTGCGCCAACACCATTGTTCCACTGAAAAACCCCACCAACACAGACACCAGCAGAAGAGTCAGCTGGTTCACCCCGGAACTCCTCAACTCCAAACGCACATGCCGGAAACTAGAAAACATATGGCACAATGAAAAGACGCCAGACAGCCGCACTGCTCACAGAGACGCCATTCACAACCACCACCACCTCCTCAGGACCACCAAAAGAATCTCCTTCACAGACCGCCTTGACAACAACGCACACACCAGCAAGGAGCTCTTCACCATCATGAAGGAACTCTCAAACCCCAGCTCCAACGTCAATGACATCCCACCATCGCAAGCCCTGTGCGACTCCCTCGCCGCCTTCTTTCACCGGAAAATCACCAACATTCATGACAGCTTCAGACCCCGGACGACCCCTGCCGACCACACCGCACCAAACCCACCACACCCCACCGCCCACGACACCCTGACATCCTGGTCCAACGTAACCATCGAAGAGACAATCAAGACCATGGGTACAATCGACTCCGGATCCCCATCCGACCCTCTCCCGCACCACATCTTCAACAAAGCCAGCAAGTCCACCGCTCCCCACCTACACAGAATCATCAACCTGTCCTTCGAGACCGCCACCTTCCCTGAGATCTGGAAGCACGCAGAGATCAACGCCCTACTGAAGAAACCCAAGGCGGACCCTAGCGACCTCTAGAACTTCAGGCCCATCTCCTTGCTTCCATTCCCTGCTAAGGTCATCGAGAAGATAGTAAACACCCAGCTCACCCGGCACCTCGAAGACAACAACATCCTAGACCCGTCCCAATCTGGATTCCGCAGCAACCACAGCACCGATACAGCCCTCATCACCGCCACAGACGACATCAGGATCCTGCTGGACAAAGGCGAGACGGCTGCTCTCATCCTCCCGGACCTCTCCACCGCCTTCGACACCGTCTGCCACCACACTCTACGCACGTGCCTCCATGACGCAGGGATCCGTAACAAGGCCCTGGACTGGACCACCTCATTCCTCTCCGGCAGAACGCAGAGAGTCCGCCTCCCCCCGTTCCGATCAGAGGCCTCCAAGATCATCTGTGGCGTCCCTCAAGGATCCTCCCTCAGTCCAACTCTATTCAATATCTACATGGCACCTCTAGCACACGTCGCCCGACAGCACAACCTCAACATAATCTCATACGCCGACGACACTCAGCTGATCCTCTCACTCACAAAGGACCCCCTCACCACCAAATCCAACCTTCACCAGGGAATGAAGGCCGTCGCTGACTGGATGGAGGACAGCCGCCTCAAACTGAACACAGACAAGAAGGAAATCCTCATCCTCGGACCCAACCACTCCGCATGGGACAACTCCTGGTGGCCCACTTCACGGGGGTCCCCCCCGGCCCACACCGACCACGCACGCAACCTGGGAGTAATCCTTGACTTGAAACTCTCCATGACCAAACAAGTTAAACGCAGTCTCCTCCACCTGTTTCAACACCCTCCGCATGCTCCGCAAGATGTACAGATGGATTCTGACCAACACGAGGAAAACCGTCACCCAGGCCCTAGTCAGCAGCAGACTCGACTACGGAAATGCCCTCTATGCCAGAGCCCCGCCCAAGCTCATCAGCAGACTACAGAGAATCCAGAATGCCTCTGCACGCCTGATCCTCGACGTCCCGTGCCGTGACCACATCACCCCCCACCTGAGGAACCTGCACTGGCTCCCCGTCGACAAAAGAATCTCCTTCAAGCTCCTGATCCACGCACACAAAGCACTCCACAAAACCGGCCCAGCCTATCTCAACAGTCGACTCTCCTTCTACGTACCCAACAGGAACCTCCGCTCCGCCGACCACGCCCTGGCCACGGTCCCACGCATCCGTAGAACCACTTCCGGAGACAGGTCCTTTTCCCATCGTGCCGCCAAGACCTGGAACACCCTCCCCCTCGACCTGCGACAAACCGAAGACCTGCTGACTTTCAGGGGACAACTCAAGACCTGGCTCTTTGACCAGTAACAGCGCCTCTGCCCCCCCAGCGCCTTGAAACCCTCACGGGTATGTAGTGCGCTTTACAAATTATGTGATTGATTGATTGATTGATTGATTGATTTTAAGTGCCTGCAGACTGCAGGAGCGCAGCTGTTCTACTGCTGGCAATTTACAAAGAGCTGGTAGTCGCCTGGGTTTCTTGGAAGGCTTTCAGTTGCAGGACGAGCTGCTGGTCACAATTGTCAGGACTGGTGCAGGCAGGCAGGGTTTGGCACCAAAAGTCCACAGCAGTCTTCAGTGCTCGCTTTCTCACGGCACTTCTTTGGACTCTCTTCTTGATCCATAAAATCTAAGTTCCTATTGTCGGGGTGCCACCTAAATGCTCAATTTAGGGGCCTTACTGGGACTGACAGGAGCTGATTCCGATTCCGGCTGCAAAACGAACCGACCGACCTGGACCGGATACCAACCGATACGGACCAGCGCCGTACGACCTGTGCAGTACGATGCAACACGTGTGAATTACAACCGACACGTACGGAATACAACCCGTATGACTGAGCCGTAGCGGAAATAGTGAACCGGCCGGAAAACCGATGCGATTTTCACCGACCGACACGAACCCGGAATGAACCCGACCGACCAGTACCCGCGATGTTCGATCCGCGCAGTACGATGCAATGCATGTAAAACCATACCGACTCGCACGGAGACCAAGCCGCACGACCAACACGCACAGACAACCGGGCCCACAAGCAATAGAGACCTTCGCGACCGACACGTTTGAAACACAGAAGATAGGCAGCATGACCGAGGCGGAGAAGCCCGCACGAGACAACATCAGCGTCCATATCCGTCAGATGAATGTCTCCTTCATGCCTACAAAACCCAAAGGAAAAAAGAGAAAAAAAGGGGCAAACAAGCAATGACAAAGCAAATAAATATCAAATAAAAAAAACCTGGGACAAAGACACACCCACAACTCCAAATATATAAAGGACTACAATCACTACCATCATCCCTTGCAAACAGGAGACATAGCCAGCAGCAAACACCATTACCCAGCAACCACAGACACACTCACAACTCACCCATCACACAACCCACACACCATAAGCACCTCATCCAAAAGCACACACACATACAGCCAGCAAAACCAACACCAACCCACCCTCACTTGCACCCTCACAAACACATCCCTCACCACCACCACCCATCACCATGCCCCCAAAGAAGAATCCAAAGTTCACAGATAGTGAGTTAGAAGTGCTTGTAGATGAGATCATCAGAGTAGAGCCACATTTGTTTGGTACATTGGTCCAAAGGACCCCCATGTCCCAGAAAACAAAGATGTGGGCGAGGATTGTGGACAAGGTGAACGCTCAAGCACCAGCAAGGCGCACAAAGGACGATATCCAGAACAGGTGGCATGATGCGCGCAGGAGGGTCAAGAAACTCATCAAAAAAGATCACACTCTGAGTCAGTGCATCAGCGGTGGCCCTCCTGCCAAACCAGTCTACTTCAGGACCTGGGAGGAGAAGGTGTGGGACATCCTACCACCAGAGAGCGTCCATGGGCTAACAGACATACCAGAGCCTGGTGAGTACACAAAACATACCCATGATTGTGTGGCAAGGGGACAGCGAAACCATGCACCGCAAGCAAAACTACACTAACCAATAGATAATCATCCCAAGATGTGTATGCCAGTCAGACAAACACAATACCTGCCTTCTCATAGTGACTTGAAACTGTGTCATGACATGCACCAACCTACAAACAAATAGAGCAAGGCAGTGGCACAAAGCTAAATCGACACTGCCAGACAGTTTGCCACCACAAACACACCACCTCACAGTGCAGCTGACTGACAGGAAGGAATAGTGGGGATGCAGGTGAAGTGAGTGTATCCAAAAGCATGATGGGGCCTGTAGTCACAGATAATTTTCCCCCTCCTGATTGGCCCATCAAGACCTCTCTGAAACATGCCCACATCACAGGGAGTGGAACATGACTGACAAGACGGCTGACACTGGCTCCTGCTGTGGGGAGCACAAGGCCCTGGTGGGGCATGTGCGCAAATCAGAAGCAGAACACCACTGACTGACATCCTGAAAGACAACTTGCATGCCCCACAATGGAAGCACGTTTCATGGTGGGATGTCTGGCCGGGTGGGAAGGAGGACTGACAGCTCTGACCATACTTACCAGCATGTGGAGACACACACACCCCTCAACACAAACTCCACACACCTCACCAGGTAGAACGCATTGACCCACACCTCTGTGAAATATCAGCAAAAGATACTGGGTGCTGCTGTGTGAAGCACAGGGGCTCTCTTTGGACTTGTAGCCAAACAAACACCAGGATTTCACAGTCAGCCATCTTGCCATTGCTGTCACCCCCCATCACAGGGTAGCAGAGTCAAGAGGAAGGAAGTATGGGCATGCTGGGAGGGTGGGTGTAGCCAAGAGTATGATGGGAGTCGCAGTCACAGACAATCTACACCCATCCAAATGGCCCAGTAAGCATACACTGAACCATGCTCGCCTCACAGGGAGTGGGAAGGGACTGACAAGATGTCTGACACTGGGCTCTGTTGTGGGGAGCACAAGGCCCTGTTGGGAAATGGGCTACAACAAACACCAGGACTTCACAGTCAGCCATCTTTCCATTGCTGTCACACCCCCTCACAGGGAAGCAGAGTCAAGAGGAAGGAAGTATGGGCATGCTGGGAAGGGGTGTATAGCCAGGAGCATGATGGAAGTTGCAGTCACAGACATTCCCCACCCACCCACATGGCCAGGCAAGCTCACACTTAACCATGCTCACCTCACAGGGAGTGGGAATGGACTGACAGGATGTCTGACACTGGGCTCTGTTGTGGAGAGCACAAGGCCATGCTGGGAACTGGGCAACAACAATATCAAACTCTGTCCGTGACAAGCTGGGAAAAAGCAGTGTACAGGCAGGCATCTGTTCGTAGAGTAGAAAATGTCATATTTGTGAACCATCGATGCATGTAGAAACATAGCTCACATCGTGTGTCTCTTCCAAACACAGGTGGTGCTGGGCACCCAGCACCAAATGAAGAGGATTCCCAGTCCCAGACTCTGGCGGACACAGAGCTCTCTGGTTTGACACTGTCTCTGTCCTCTTCGGATGATGAAGACCAACCTGGCCCCTCCGGTGTGAGTCATCATGCAGCAGCATCAACATCTGCACCCCCTTTGCCCACGCCTCTAGCATCTGGAAACTGACAGGGCACCCCCGCCAACATGGGCAGAGCAAGGCCACTGAACACCCACAGCACAGGGACACAGGACCCCCCGGAAGCTACAGCAAACACCACCAGCAACACCACCCAAGGGGTCCCAGTGTCACCTGTGCGTCCCGCCGCTGGTCCTGTCCATATGGATAGGGGTGCTGGGAGGGGTGGGAGGCAGAGGGCGCACCTTGCAGAGGGGTCTGGACTACATGATGACACCCAACTGGCACGCATCATAGATGCGTACCAGGATAACACCGGAGGATTTGGCCAGATCCTCAAGGACATTCAACAGGAGCAGGCTGACCACCATGCCCGCATGGAGGCCAAGTGGGATGCCCTTACTGCAGTGCATCAGGACATACTCCAATGCCTCCGCCAGATCAACACAAACCTGTCCACACCTCCCTGTGTGGCCACAACATCTGTTGCAACACCATCTGCCAGCGCCATAGGGACTCTGGTGGAGAGTCCCCTGCACCGCAGAGGCCTGTACCTGAGGATCCCCCCCCCAGGAAGAAGAGGGGTCATCTGAAGAAGGACATGTGAGAGGCAGATGTCCCAGCACATCCCCCAAGGCCTCTAAACCTGTTCTGGACAATGTTTTTTGTGCGCAACCCGTTCACCTTGTTCAATCGCACACAACTCGCCCACATGACATGGAGGGTTCATGTTGGGCCAATGTAGCAGATGACTGTGGACTTTACTCTGGACATTTCTTTTTTTTTTTTTTTTTTGTATAAGCTTTATTCGAGACAATTCTCATAAAAGCACATAAAATCAACACAGTTATACAATAATACATTATTACGGATTAAAAATTCATTAAACATAGAGTACAGCTCATACAACATTTGCATATAAAAACCATATTTACAAATAGTATTACATTAATCATTGTTGAGAGGAATACCTTGTTACCTGCTTCCCCCCAGGGACCGTCTTCTAATTGCCCATGCCCAACCCAGGTATTTAGCTACCCCTATGACTATCGAATCCTGAGTTGTTGTACGTAGGATTCTTAGAGCCACTGTGCTGTCTCGTGTCCCCAAGTTTTTGCATACCGGCGAGAGCCATTTTCTCCTCGGATTCACATAAGCGTGACATACGAAAAGAAAATGGCCTATGCTCTCCTCGGCATTTTCGCATGCTGGACATAAGTTATTGGTGGGTCTGTGCCAGCCAGATGTCAGTTTCTTGAGGGGGATAGATCCTGATCTTAGCTGAAATACAAGTTTCCTGTCCATTGGTACCGTGATGTTGTCCCAGTAATTTTCCAGGGCAGGAAAAATTTTTATCTCCAGGAAGCGACCAGTCATAGAGTCGGCCCTGGTGTCATTCAGCATCTTACCGCCAACCCAATCCCAGTATTGTTCTTTAAGGGCTTCTTTGCTAGGGAAGATCTCTCCCTCAGGGTTAGTCCAAAGATTTGAAAACCCTAAGTTTACTAACATGGACTTCAGATGTTTTAGCCATTTTATCTTATGGAAGGTATCTTCCTTGATAATCCATTGAAAACCCTCCGCATATTGTCTTATTTCTGGAGTCGTCCAGAGACGTCTCCAGTAAAGGACTGGGCGCAATCGGGCTCTATCTACAATGGTGCGTCTACCTAACTCCAAAAACAGTGGGGTTAAGGGGGTACTCTGTGGGAGTCTTGTAATCCCTCGCATAAACTTGTTCTCTGAAGTCTGAAGAGCCGCTAAACCATCCCAGGCCCATAGCTCCGCGCCATATAATGTGGCACCCAAAAACTTCGCGTCATACACTATTAATGCGGGTTTTATGTGTTTTGTTTTGGATTTGCGGTGTTCCCCCCTTAAAGCACCAGAAAGCTGCTGGTCCTTTAAGACCACTTTATCTACATAATGCGTCCAGCCAATGCCCTCTGCGATCTGTACACCCAGGTACGTAAATTGTTTGACAATGTCTAACCTACTGCTATTTAAGGTTACCTTGGGGTATTTCCTGCATCCGGGGGAAAAAGCCATTAGTTTTGTTTTTCCCACATTTACCTCTAGCCCATGCTCAGTGCAAAAAGCATCAAAAATGTTTAATGCACGTTGCAGCCCCATGGGGGTCTTAGACAAGATAAGAGTGTCGTCAGCGAACATCAGGATCGGAACCCTGGTGTCCGCTAACGATGGGGCATCAACACTAGCCTTCAGCATCCTCTCAACGATTCCGTTAATAAATAACGAGAAAAGTAAAGGGGCCATGGAACAGCCCTGTCGAACACCCCTTTCCACTGGGAAATCCTCTGTTGTCTCTCCACTTCCACCCCACTGGACTCTAGCGAAGTTGGATTCGTGCAGTCGCATGATTAATGTTAGCAGATCTGCAGGGATCCCCAACTTTTGCAAAACCAACCATAACTTAAACCGGGGGACTAGGTCGAACGCCGTCCGCAGGTCGACGAACGCGACGTACAGGCAGCCCCTTCCCAGTACAACGGTCTTCCACCTTAATATGGTAAAGCGGAAGACCTGATCGATGGTACTGGTTGCTCGCCTGAATCCCGCTTGGTATGGAGAAAGGGCGTTGTTGTCTTCAACCCAGTCCATAAGCTGGTTTGTTACCATTCTCCCAACTACTTTCTGTATGGTGGCTATTAAGCTTATGGGCCTATAGTTTGCAGGCTGTGAACGATCTCCCTTCTTGTGGATGGGGATAATGGTTGCGCCTTTCCAGAGGTCTGGGACCACTTCCCCCTTGGCTAGGGCATTCGCTACAAGGAGGGTATATCTCTCCCATCTGGTCATATCGTGTTTAAAAATATCAGGTGGAATGCCATCTGGACCTGGCGCCCTCCCACATTTCGCGGAACCAATGGCAATTTCCACTTCTCTAAGGGAGAACAAATCGTCGGTTGCATAAACCGGTGTTATACTATCAGCTGCCACAGGATGGTTAACTTCCGCGTACTGAGGTCTGAAGTAATCAACCCAAGCTTCCTCTGCTACATTGTTGTCTGGCTTCGCAGGACCGGCTCCACTACCCCACTTGATGATTTTCCAGAATGCCCTGGAGTCTTTACTATCAGAGGCCTCTTTTAGTTCGGCCCAGTGGCCTTCATCCCAATTCTTTTTTGCACGATAGATGGCCATCTTGTACAGTTCCCTATTCTTTGTCACAGCGGCGCGGTCCCTATTCCTTATGGCTTGTCCCAGGGCTAATCGTGCTGATCTACAATGGCTATCAAACCACCTTCCCACTTCTTTAGATTTCTTCCCTTTCCTTTTTTTAATGAAGAAGCATGGTCTCAGGAGGGAGAATAACTTATTGTGGATTTCGGTGATTCCACTATCCCCTGGAACCACTGGAACCGCTGTTTCCATCGCGGAAATTGCACAATCAACAGCATTATTGATGTAAGACATAGTGGCCTCGTTTGCCAGTACCTGGGCCATTTTAACCTGCGTTCATCATTACTCATAACAGGGGTTTCATCGTATATCACTAGAGGGTTACCCGCACCAGTATTCCACCACCTATGAGTCACAGAGAGGGGGTTGTGGTCACTTTCAACCCGGGGCCTAACTGTCATGTCAACAACCCCTTTCCACATTTGGAGACTGCACAAAATGTAATCGATTCGGCTCCTGTTGATGCCATTGTCAAAAGTGTAGCTGCCCTCCTTGTCCCCAGGTGTCCTCCCGTTCAGTGCTCTTAAGCCATGTTCCATACAAATTCCATTCAGTGATAAGATCTCTTTTGCCCATCTCCTTACAGGTTTTAGGCATAGAGGTGGTACTCCCCAGAGATTGTCCTCTTCGCTCTCCAAGAGGTCATTTGTACAGTCCAGAGGTTCAAAAGTCCTGTTGAGGTCCCCTACAATTATCGTTACACTTTCCTGGGACTTGGTCTCAATGGCAGTAGACAACAGCTCAATGGTGGGTAAATTGGTTACGTTGCTACCTCTCACGTAAACATTGTACAAATCTATTAGTTGACCCTTTGCTACGGAAATTCTTAATAATTGCAAATCACAATTTCCCAGGTCCAACATTTTGATGTTGACCTGCAGGTCCTGTCTAACCCAAACAGTTAAGCCTCCCTTGGGCCGCCCTCTTCCCCCTTTTGACGCTGGTATACAATAGTTCAAATAACCAAGACAGAAAAGGGGATCACAAGCCCAGGTTTCCTGGAAGCAACAGATGTCATACTCACTTATAAAATCCACCCAGGATTGGGAATCCAATTTACTTGCCAGCCCAGCGACATTCCAAGATAAAAGCGTACCAATACTAGCATCTAGCCCATCTCGGGTGTTAGTCAATGGAAATACTTGGGCTAACATAGGGCTTTCAGTAGAATTAGTCTGCCTTTCTTGGTCATCTGTCGGATCCACTGTCGTATTGGCTGGGTATGTTATCTTGGCATTTGTATTTAGGGTTCCCAGTCTAAAACCACCTTCTTCGACCAAACCCCCCGTCTCGATGTAATTGACCAGTAAGTTTGTAACAGTTGTATTACCATGAACATCACATTGCCCTTCTGGCTCGTTAGTGTTCCCTCCTAAACTGTCAGTACTGGTTTGTCAATATCCCCATCTCGGCTCCTGCCATCCTACATGAGGGTTGTAATATGTGTAAGTGGTATGATTATGACCTACAGGAGGAGGTGGTAAGGGATTGACTGGCCATGATACAGTAGGGGGAATAAGGGGTTCATTGAGTAAACTAATCGTTACACTAGTCGGTCGGGGGTAAAAAAAGGTAAGGTCTACAATTCCGATACCTCCCTTATTTGTTCCCCATCCCTGCCTTGTTATCCATCCCGCCACCCTTGGGTCTTGGAAATTGACCACAATACAATCCCCACCCAAGGTTTTCGATGTATATCCCATCCAATCTATTCTCCTTACCCCTATGATTAGCCCGTCGATGTCACCAGGCAGAGGACGGTTTTCCTTTAGCCAGTGCATGATCTTGTTTTTGAGCATCTGGAAAGTTTCTCTCTGTCCTGGGGGTAATGGTGGGACGTTTATAAGAACTGCTACATAGGGAAAGGAGTCTGGGGTGAGATTAATTGGTGGTTTTCTGTAGAGTTGTTTTGCCACGGGCGGTGGGATAGATTTGGGAACTTGGGGGACATATTGGGGGACAGGCTTCAGCGCCTGTTGTTTGTTATTTATTTGGGACGGTACTGAAGTTTTACCTACCAACAAACCTGTGTTAGCCCTATTCCCTCACACCGGAATATTCTGAGCTTTCTGCGTGCTATTAGTTACGTTCGCGTTTGTTGGTACTATTCCCGCTTGGTGACGCACTGTAGCCTCAGCACTCGTTGCGATTGGTGGATTTTGTGTCGGGGGGATTGTGGGCTGTGTAGGGTGTATTATGGTCGACTGAGGTAAATCAGGGCCAACGTTTGCTCTCTCTGTTCTGTCTGAGGATTTTGTAATGGCTTTAACTGTAGGTTTGCTCAGTTTGGGAGGTAAAGGAGAGCTATTTCGGGGATTTCTTCCCTTGTCCTGAATAACAGGGTTGTTTAGGACCTGAGAGTTTGTGCTTACTTCCACCCTATTCGCTTTAATCAGTGATTTTGTGGAATAAAAATTGTCTAAGGTAGTCTGTTCAAAATGGTTTAGCCTATCTACAAGCTTTGCAATTCTATCCTCAATGGGGGTGAGTAGTGATCTAAACAATTTTTCCAGTTCAGGGAGAACAATTACAAGTGATCGCTCCTTATCTTTACATGGTACAGTGGAGTCGGTACAAGGATTGTCATCTCCGTCCTGGCTGTTCAAGGAGACAAGATTAGTAGGTGTAACACTTTCTGTGCTTTGAGTTTCGTTAGTAGCTACCTCTCCTGTGTTCACGAGTTTATGTAACTTCCTGAGTTTTTGAGGGGGTTTGACCACCCTTTTACATTTTCTTACAGATGCTGGTAGTTTCCGTTTGGACCCGATTTTGGGTTGGGCCAATGTAACCTGGGCGCCAGAATCAGTAAGCGGTGCTGGTAGGATTTTGCCGCCACAAGGATTATTTAGTTCTATCACAACATCCTTGTTTGGTTTTTGGGCCTGGACCTCAAAATGGTCGTTTACAACTGGCAGGTTCACTGATGACAGAGGAGTTACCAGGGTGGGGTAAGCTAGATTTGAAAACTTATCCGTTGAATTCTTAAGTATTTCGATTGACAGCCTACGCTCTGCGCGCTTCTCTGCCAAGGTCAACTCTTTGTCTATTACCAGTGAACGATTAAAGAAAAATTTATCTAAGGGGCCAATTGCCAGTGGACCAGACTCTACAGGAGGAGTTATTTGATGGCTATTTACAGAGTTTGTTGATGTAGACGTTGCCATGTTAAACACTAAACAAATCCAACTTTTCTAAGCCACTTACTGGAGGCGATACTATATGTCACTGGTAAGGGGGGTGGCCCAGCCCGGCCTCCTTCGGCCCCGGATGGCCACAGACGGTCCCGCCCTTGTCCCGGGCTTCTCCCGCGCGCTCTCCCGCGCTGCGGGAGTACTTGTGGCTTGATAAGGAGTATGAACACAATAGGTGGAAGGGGTAGGAGGGGTCGGGGAGAGCGGCCCAGGTGTAGCTGATCAGGGCTGGCGGGTGCTCCTGGGAAATGCAGTCCCAAGGAGCTCATGCACTCGCTCGCAGCCCCGTGCAAGTACTTCCCTCGGTGTCCCCTTCAAGGCGCTGCGGTCAACACTCCTCACGCAGCGGGACCCGCGGAGCGGGTTCCGCAAGAAGTAGGCTGGCAGCAGGCGATTCCAAACGGGCAGAAACAAAAGCAGCAAGGCGTCCCACTCGCCGTCTCAGCGAGAGCAGATGATAAGGGCTCGGTGGAAGGGTAGGAGGGGTCGGGGAGAGCGGCCCAGGTGTAGCTGATCAGGGCTGGCGGGTGCTCCTGGGAAATGCAGTCCCAAGGAGCTCACGCACTCGCTCGCAGCCCCGTGCAAGTACTTCCCTCGGTGTCCCCTTCAAGGCGCTGCGGTCAACACTCCTCACGCAGCGGGACCCGCGGAGCGGGTTCCGCAAGAAGTAGGCTGGCAGCAGGCGATTCCAAACGGGCAGAAACAAAAGCAGCAAGGCGTCCCTGTGGACTTTACTCTGGACATTTCATCTACCAGCCCATCCAACTCTAATGTGAACTTTGGATTTCAAAACCAATGTACAGCAACCACCATCCTGTGCACGTTCTTCACACATGTTTGAAAATAAACTCACCAGTACATCATACTTGCCTCTGTTGTGATTCCAACTTTTCATGTGTCATGGAGATGTCGATATGCTACACAACACAGTGCATGCCAAATACTGCAACAATGTGACCATCGTTAGGTGAGTCATGGTGATGTGACACATGGAACGGAAACACACCACTATGGCACCACAACACATACTCACCATGGGCATGTTACTCATCCCACACAATGACGTTGACCTGAAACACATTGACATGCACAGACACAACACCAACCCCAGTCAGTGGTGACAAGTCCACAGGTGAGGTAAGCAGATGTCAGTCAGATGTGGGAAGACAGACAACGCACATAACAAAGCGTAGCACAGGTTCATTACACATCAGCAACAAGTTTATTCCACAATAGTTGCAAGGTAATTCTACGTAACAGTGGACAAACGCTCACAAAGTTTTGGAGAATTGAAGTCCAGGGATGTGTGGTACATCAGTTGATGGGAATTGACAACTTCCACACTGGTGTTGGATTCTGGGTGTTGGGGGTCAGTGTTGACCAAACAACAGGCAAAGTACCCTGGGAAGGACAGACACAAGACACAGTCAAAAGCACAGCAGAACAGGAGAGAAATGCAATACACATGCACAAAACAAGTCGCAAGAAACCTACACAAAAACAAGTTAGCAGTACTACCCTATTGTGGAATACACACCACCTGAATGGACACATCACTGCACGCATCCAGTCAAGTGGCCCACAGACACACTCAGACAGCAACATAGCAGCCACAACACATTCCAGGCTAACTCCATACATTGACATAACTACCCTGGAAACTCACATCCAGGTGAAGAAGTTGTTGATGAGCTGTGACCAGATGTCACCCTCATCCTGATCATCACTGGCATCTTGGCCCAGACTGGGATCCTCCACAGGTGCCGGAGGTTGGTCATCGTCATCGTCATCCTGGATGAGAGGCACCTTCTTCCGCACTGCCATGTTGTGTAGCATGCAGCATACAAGGATTATTTTGCACACCTTTGCAGGCTCATATGGGAGGGCCCCTCCGGTCTTGTCCAGGCATCGAAAGCGGCTTTTCAGGAGGCCGAATGTCCGCTCAATCACCCTCCTGCTCCGACCATGTGTCTCGTTGTAGCCCATCTCGGCTGGTGTCACAGGGTTCCGGAGGGGTGTCAGCAACCACGGCTTGTTGGGGTATCCGGAGTCACCTACACACACAAAAATGAACAAGTAGCTGAGTTTTGTAGGAGTGCGGAATACAACATTGACAAACACACACAATGAGAAACAGTCAGTACACACCGACAAGCCAGGCATGCTGAGCTGGCATCTGTGACATCAGCGTTGCAATGCCTCATTATGAAGGCATCGTGCGCAGAACCAGGGAACCGTGCACACACATGTGTGATAGACATGTCAGCAAGACATACCACCAGAGCATTGATGGAGTGGTAGTGCTTCCTGTTCCGGTATGCCTGCTCATGTGCCTGTGGTGGTATCAGGGCCACATGTGCCCCATCAATAGATCCAATGACGTTCGGCAACCTCCCCAGTGTATAAAAGGCATTCTTTATTTCAAGGAGTTCAGCTGGGATCGGGAACTTGATGTACAGGTCTAGGAAATGCAACATCCCCTCCAAGACATCGCGTAGCACCCGACTAAACATCATTTGCGACATACCACCAGAAGTAGCCACAGTGTACTGGAAGGTACAAGTAGCAAAGAAGTGCAGGGCTGCCATCACCTTCACCTCTGGGGTCAGTGCTGTAGGGTATGTCCGGCCAGGTAGCAGATGTGGCATCAACTGCTCCGCCAACTCTTCAATCAGTGGCCTGGTGAAGCGGTGTTATCTGATGCAGTCACGTTCCTGCATGGTCGCAAGGTCTGGGAATGGTCTATGGACAGCTGGTGCCCTGCAGTACAGAGATGCACAAAGGAAGATTGTCAGTTCATCCACCCATGTGACCATGACCAGGCTCAATATCACATGATAGATCATGACATTACACAATGTACTGAGGTGTGTGCTGTTGGGCATGGACACATATGTCACCTACATGACCATCACCTCACATCTCTATTCCACATGTCCACATGAGTCCCATGTAGTGCAATGGCCAATCATCTGGCTGAGTCCCCCAACCTATGTACTGCTGTGACGTTCCAAACACACACCGCAGTGACAAGTGAGGCCTGATGTCTCCCAGGCATCACAGATCTTTGCCATGCAGAAACCCAGAGTCCCTGTATTGCCACATCGACACTGGCATGGACATAGCGTATCACGTACACACTACAAGGCAAGAGTAAGTCCTAAAGGTAGTGGCCACTGTTGTTCCTGCAGGCCCTACGTGTACATCTCCTAGACACACACACACCATCAGGGTTGCTGCATATACCACATGGATGTGGAGACTGTCACCCATTGGGCACATTTGATCAGACACATCTGAGACACAACATGCACACAGACTGTGGGTGCACATCAGTATTGTGGCTACAGGTCTCACTGTGACGTACATGGCAAGACACCCTGGACTCAGGGTGTATGTGACATGCCCCAAACATATCCAACATGAAACTGTGTCTGTGACTCATGCCCATTACTGTACAATTGCACATCACAGTGGTAATGTGCACGACACACAAAGGATTCTGCCCCATGTACACGTGCGCAGCCTGGGAGTGGCTGCACAAAAGTGTCACCCAACAAACCAAATGTGCCCCCCCCAGACACCCAGGGAATGCAGCCTTACATGCCATGGGACACTGTGTGGCCAATGCTGTAGTGTGTTAGGTGTGCACAGGTGTCCCTGGCAAGTAATTGTGTGTTGAATCCGTCGAATAGTCACACCAATGAGGTCCAACGCGGGTGACAATGCATACGCATTGCACGGTTCATGACCGAGCCGTGCGTACGCTTTGTCATTGACTGCAATGAGGTCCGACGCGGGTGACAATGCGTACGCATTGCATGGTTCATGACCGAGCCGTGCGTACGCTTTGTCATTGACTGCAATGACGTCCGACGCGGGTGACAATGCGTACGCATTGCACGGTTCATGACCGAGCCGTGCGTACGCTTTGTCATTGACTGCAATGAGGTCCGACGCGGGTGACAATGCGTACGCATTGCACGGTTCATGACCGAGCCGTGCGTACGCTTTGTCATTGACTGCAATAAGGTCCGACGCAGGTGACAATGCGTACGCATTGCACAGTTCATGACCGAGCCGTGCATACGCTTTGTCATTGACTGCAATGAGGTCCGACGCAGGTGACTATCATGCATATGTGTCGGGCAGGCATGGTCCGAGACAGACGTACGCCTTGGCCATTGAATCGTTTGGAGACGGGTGTGTGTGTGCATTTTCAAAATACATGTTGTACAGTCAGTTGACCGAGCCAAGTGCACCCATTGGCTCTGGACTTTCATGGAGACGGATGCAGATTCAAAACTTGTATGAGTTGTGCACTGGAAATTCAGTTGGATGCCTACAACAATGTTGCAATTTCAAGTGTTTCATGAAGGTGAAGATTTGAATGATGCGGAAGGCGTGTACAATTCGTACATTTCCATGGATTGGCCAGACTCATAGAATGCAACCGTGTTGGACCTATCACTGGGGACACATGGCACAGAGTCTGCCTCTGCAGCACAGATATAAGGCTGGCTGGCCCCCAGGGAGCTCACTTGCCTGCACTACATGCTCCTGGACCACATCCCTGCTACCACTGCTGCTGTCTCTGTATCCTCTGGCTCCCGCTATGGCACGTACTCTGGAGAGGGCCCCAGCCTTCACTAAGTAGGAGAACCAGGCCCTGCTGGACGGGCTCCTTCCACAGTACAGCAAGCTCTATGGGAAACCAGGGGAGCAGGTGAGTGTGCAGTCCACTGCCTTCCTAATTATGCATGTTGTCTGACTAGCAGTACTAGCAGTGTGTACACCAGTGGCAAGCATTCTCACTGACTACTTTCATCCCCCAAAGTGTGTAGGTACATGTAATGAACAGGTGTCCTGCTGCCAAAGTGCATTAGTGCAAGCTTAAACTATCCAGGCATTGTTAACATGTCAGACATGCAGGTGATGTTTCCTTCCCCATGGTTGCACTACCTGTGTAACTCATTTCCCTTTGTGATGATGACATGTATATCCAAATGTGTGCAGCACAAATCTGGGGAATGTGTGTTAATGGACTTTTAAATTTGTCATCCTCACAGGTTGATGCCCACCAGAAGCAGGAGATATGGCTGACCATCTCCCGGGCAGTTCATTCGGTGGGGGTCTACAAGCGCCAGATCCGCAATGGCCAGAAGAGGTGGCAGGACCTTCGGGGCTGGACCCAGAGGATAGCTAGAGTCCAGATGAAGCTTTCACCTCCATGCAGGAGGGGCGGACACTGGACCCTGACTCCCCACATGCTCCGGATACTGGCGGTGGTCTTCCAGGACCTGGATAGGCAGCTGAAGTCCAGACAGCAGCAGGAAAGGGGTAAGTCCATGCCTAATCTGTGTACTATGTCTGACATGCTAATTGCAGTCTTTTGGCCTGGTCACACTTCCACATTACGTTGGTCTTGTAGTCCAATACTCAGGTCCCTCAATTGTGTGATGCACCCTCCTCATCTGTTCCACAGGTGTGGCCCCTACAGTCTGTTGCTTGTGTCACTAGGGCACTGTGTCCCTGCAGTCAGCTATGCTTCATCTACCGGACAGTATCTGTTCCCGTGACTCTGTTCTGTGATTCATGGGTGGGTCAATTGTTTGCCCAATGCCTGAGATCTGACATGTGATCTGTGTGTGCCCTTGAGATGTGTTCCAATTGCTGGTCTGACTCGCTACATGTGGCTGGGGTATTCCAAACAAACCCATGCAGCAGGGGACTCCAATTTTGGGGCCTCAGGAGTATGTATATCAAGTATGTCACACTTGCTTAGCCACCTGACTACTGTCCAGGGCCAAACACTGTTTCATGTAGACATGGGCAGTCATGCCTCCTCAAGTGCATTTAGAAACACTCTGTAATCCCACTTCTGTGTATTAAATTACAGGTTGTGCTTAGTGACATGAACCCTCAGGTTTCTGCCTCTGTGTCATTATGGTGTGGCTTGTTGTTACGTACAACTGGGGTGTCCATGATTCAGAGGGTCAGCAGGACATCTGAGATGTGAATGTGAGAGACAAGACCTATGTGACATATAGGTGTGTGATCATCTGACTGCGCACAATGGTGTATGGCAGACTGTGTTGTGTTAATGTACAGGGAGTTGTGTTTGCAGAGACTCATATGTCTGATTTGCATGATGTGGGGTATTCTGGGTCCTGGATATGTTGTTAGCAGGGGATGGGCAAGTGCACCGGTCATCTGCAGAGTTAGCTTTACCCCTGAGCTAGGATTGTGAGTCAGTGCATATTGTTTTTGTCTGGATTCCCTGCCCCTGTGACAGGAGACAGTGTTGACTGACTTTCCAGGCATCCCAGTGCCATGGCATTTAACTTGCTATGAGTGATCCTACATTGTGTTCAAGTGTGCACCATGCAGCCCATTGTAGCATTGCCCATCAGGACATGAGAACATCATAGTGCGTGTTGCTGGCAAGCATCACAAACATGTGAAATGAGTCTCTGCCCATCCCTTCATCCGGACACCTGTACTGAGTCAGTAGCAAGAGATGTGCTGCGGGTATAGTGACATACTCCTACATGTTCACTTGCATGTCCAACTAATGTGTGGGTGGTGCATGTCGGCACATTGGGGTATTAGCATCCAACATGCAACAGACATATGTGTGCAAGTCAAGGAGGGATATGTGTGCCATGGTTGATGTTGAGAATGACAATTGGCTTATTCTAAACAGTGTTGGCACTTTGAGCTGTGTTCAGCTGATGATGCCAGGGCTTGCCCTGTGATGTGATGTACTCACTGTGGTGTGTGCAGTCGGTGCAGGTGACTGATGTTGTTCTCTTACTTCCTATTCCTATCTAGATACATCCAAGGCCACAGGAGGGGACAGCTCCATGGACTAGGAGGAGCCACAGAGCCTGACAGGGACAGAAGGAGAGGAGTTGGGGGGACCCAGTGGCACGGAGGGCGAGTGGAGCCACACAGAGGAGTCGTCAGCACCATCCCCCCAGCTGAGGGCCACAGCAGCTCTGAGGATGACTCCCTTGTAGGGGCGGGTGTCAGCAGCCACCAAATCCCAGCTAGTGAGGCTGTCCCCGCCACCACCACCACCACCACCGTCACCACCCTCCCATCGGCTCCCATCCCAGAGGTCCCTGTAGGCTCCTGTGTTCGTGAGCATGTCTCCTTTGTGCCAGGCACCGCACCCCCTGCCCCTGTGTCCCCTTTTTTCCTGAGTGAGGAGTCTGTGGACTTACTTAGACAGATCCATGTAGGGCAGACGTCGATGCTGAAGGTCCTCCATGCACACACAAGTCTGTTGACGCAACTGGTGTCGTTCATGGAGGGCATTTCATCGGGCATGTCTGCCCTACAGAGGACCAATCAGTCCATGGCCTCCTCCCTGATGACAGCCGTGTCCCTCCTCCAACAGTCCCGCACCCCTCCTACCCCTGCACCACCCACGATTCCTAGCAGCCTACCTGTCCCAAGCACACAAACACCTGCACATTCTCACAGAGCCACAGACACGGGCAGCATACAAACACCTAAACCAAGGTCTAGATGTGCACACAAGCAAGCGCAGGGGACTGATACCACACTCACAGGGGATGGTTTGCAGACACACACACAGTTATTAACAACCACTCCACAGTCCCCCAAAACCTCTCCCTCCCAGCCCCCTTCCCTTGCCTCACCTGCAACCCCATCTCCCCAGAAGCTCTTCCTCTGTGACCTTGGCCTTTTCCCCACCGACCCAGCAGATCCAGATTACAAGGGGAAGAGGAAGTCCCCACACACAGAGGGGAGTGCCCCTCACACCCAGACATCCTCCCCCAGGCACAGTCAAACTGAGACCCCCACCCACAAGTTCCCCAGGAGCCGGAAGAGCAAGACCCCCCCGCCACCACGCAGCTCCAAGGCAAAGCCTCCATTCTCCAACCCCAGGCCACCACTCCAGAGGTACCCCCGCCACTCCCTGCCCCGGGTTACCCCACCCACAGATACACCATCCCCAAAATGCTAAGGCACTCCCGTCCTACCACTTGCTCCTCCACACCTGGTCAGATTGTTAGTGCCACTGATGTGGGGACCGTGCCCCCCCCGTCCTGCCGAACTCAGCTACACCCCATTCCACTCCCATGGATGTAGGCACTGCAGTGGAGTCCATGACTACCCCGTCTGACTTGGGCACTGCAGTGGGGACTCAATCCACTCCATCTGACCTGCCAACTGGAGTTGTGCTGGCACCCACCCCATCTGACTTGTGCCCCACAGTTGTGACTGCACCTACCACTTCAGTCAGCTCCACTGCAGTTGCAAGTGTCTCGCCTGCATCCACCACACCTTCACCTCCTCCTTCTGCTGCGCCCTGATTCTGTCCCTGCGGTGCCTGGCCTACCCCCATGTATGCCCCTCCGTGGGGATGACCCTGGTCTTTAGCAGTGCAGGCAAGCAATGTGTGACAGTTGTCACTTTAGTTCACTCCTTGGCATTTGGACATGGACTGGAAATTGGCCTTTTGTTTGAACGGACGTTTAACTGTTAATATGCTGAATAAAGCTTTTTTCTTTATCCCTGTGAACTTGATTTAGCTGTACATTATGTTGATGATGTTTAACATGCCCTTGCACCTGTAATGCTTGGTTTCCAATGTCGATTACTGATGTTTTGATGTGAGGTACTCCATGTGGTCCATGAGATATGTATCCTATTCTGGTGGGTATCCATGTCATCCTTTCCAGCTACCTGGGGGTGTCATGATCAACTATTTGTGGACATCTCTGTGAACATTTCATTTGCATGGTCACATCTATGGCTTGCACCCATGCACATATGATGTGCTTCCCATTGTCCAATTTGTCAATTTCACAGACTTTGTGCGCATCACCACTGGACCTACAGGTGTGGGCATCATTGGTATGGGAGCAACTGGGTCTTCTGTGCAACTTGCTAGACATATGTTTTGAGCATGTGCAGATGACTTAGGGGAAACTCACATACCCAGGCTGTTGTGACCAGAGCCTTCATTGTGTGGTTACTAATGGCTGACTGACCAAGTGTTCATGAGTGAGACGTGCTGTGAATATGTTTGGCACAGCTGGGCTTCCACAGGAGTTGGGTCCCCTCAAGTAAGTGTGTTGTCCCGTGACATATCCCGGGCCCATGGTGTGTGTTGTATGAGCATGTGTGTGTGTCCACATCCCTTTTCATACAGAGGCAGTGTTCCCTTGATATGTTCCTGTTGTTGATTCTTGCTGAGTGGTACTGTGTTCATCCCACTACTTTGCCATGGGCTACCAGATGTGTGGGTGCATGACACACTACTGTTAATTGGTGTATCATCAGTGGGATTTGTCAGTTCTGAGTGGTGATGATGTTGTCAGACACAGGTGGGACACAGTCAGGGTTCCCCAAGGCACTTGTTTATTTGCAATATCATGTAGTTGTCCCTAGATGGTACCTTTCAGTGATTGAGACATGTGTATGTGTGTGTGACTGCTCCCACTTGTCGGGTTCAGGGCTGCAATGTTGGCAGGTGTCAGCATGTGTGCCTTGTGGTTCTCCTTGGCTTCTGCATTGTCCTGGGACTGTGGCAGGTATTCAGAATGTTACATGAGCATTGACGTCATGGCCATGTACCGCATACTGTGCAGCATGTCTGTCATTCCCCAGGGTTGTAAATTGTCCTTGTGTGATGAGTCTGTGCACCTTAGTTCCTCCCAACATTCCTGTGTTTGTCATGGTTGCATGTGCAATGTCACCTGTCCATGTGGGCTTCACAGATGCACATTGTTGCAGTTCAGGGTGTGTGGTGTTGAGGGTGGACTGATGTAAATGTTTGCATGGATGGTCCCCTAGCTCCCATTTGTCCATGGATGAGGGGCCATGCTGAGTGATTTGTGTTTGTGTATGTGTGATGTACGTTTGTGGAACAGGACACATGTCTGGGTTTCCCAGTTTGTACTACATCTGCCTTTGTCATCACAGTGGAGGTGTCATGCATGCTTGTGTCACCCCAATGTCTGGTCACTGGGGGTAGTGCTGTTGTGTATCAGTCTCTTGCTGTGTTAGTTGTTGTTCATTCAAGCTTGTGTCACATCTGTCTGATGTGCTCGCTCTCATCTCACAATGCCTGATTGCCCACTGAGGGTGTCCCAAAGATGGTTTACTTTTGTATGGCACTGTGTCCACATCTGTGTCACTGTGGTTCAGCCCCCCTCATGTGTTGTGTAGTTGCCTGGGGATACTGAGACACACACACACACATGTTGTATCAGATGTGCAGTGTGAGGTTGCCTGTTTGTGTTTGTGCATCTGTATCAGTGCATTGGTATTGCTGTTGTGGACCTTTGTCTGGATGCTGTTTCTGTGATTTTCCCTGCTGTCCCTGTGAGTCATATCATATCATTGTGCACATTCATCCTGGTTGTTAGGTGCCATTGCAGGCATGGAATGGGAGTTTGTGAGCTGACACCTACAGACTACACAGGTTGTTTTGATTAGTGTGTCTATTTTCGAGATGTGTGTATGCTTTGTGATGGTCATTTCTGCTCTTGTGTCATTGTACACTGTATGCATTGTCAGACCCCATGTGTGGTACCTGTCTGCACATGGCCGAGAGTGTGTTATGTTTTCACAGCACTGTTAGTCTCACCACATCTCTGTGGGAATGGGACACAACCACTACTTCGCCCCAGAATAGGTTAATGTGTTGGGAGCAGGGATCATACATGCTGTTTGTTATTTGCAGCTTTGACCATGATGGCACTTACCTTTTGGTCACTGTGATGAGGGGGGTTTAGATCCCATCACCACAATGCTCAACATCTGCTGCAGTTTGGAAGCCCACACTATACTATAGTGATGCTTGCCTTGTGTAGGGCACACTCATGTGTTGGTCACACATGTGCTGTTAGTTACATTGTGTGTTCAAAGTCATAATCACTGCTGTGGGCATTTGTCACAGGCTACACACTGTTGTCATGATGTTAGGGGGATATATTTTGCTGACATACCTAATATTGGAGTATGATGGATGTGTGGCGCATCACCCATCCTATGAGTGGGGGTGGCAGGGGTGATGGGCAACAGGTCTCCTATGAGTGGGGGTGGCAGGGGTGATGGGCAACCGGTCCCCTATGATTGAGAGTGGCAGGGGTGATGGGCAACAGGTCCCTTATGGATGGGGTGGCAGGAGTGCTGGGCAACATAAGCCCTATGAGTGGGGGTGGCAGGGGTGATGGGCAACAGGTCCCCTATGATTGGGGGTGGCAGTAGTGATGGGCAACAGGTCCCCTATGGATGGGGGTGGCAGGAGTGCTGGGCAACATAAGCCCTATGAGTGGGGGTGGCAGTAGTAATGGGCAACAGGTCCCCTATGGCTGGGGATGGCAGTAGTGATGGGCAACATAAGCCCTAGGAGTGGGGGCGGCAGTAGTGATGGGCAACAGGTCCCCTATGGCTGGGGGTGGCAGTAGTGATGGACAACAGGTCCCCTATGGGTGGGGGTGGCAGTAGTGATGGGCAACAGGTCCCCTATGGATGGGGGTGGCAGGAGCACTGGGCAACAAAAGCCCTATGAGTGGGGGTGGCAGGGGTGATGGGCAACAGGTCCCCTATGAGTGGGGGTGGCAGGGGTGATGGGCAACAGGTCCCCTATGGCTGGGGGTGGCAGTAGTGATGGGCAACAGTTCCCCTATGGCTCGGGGTGGCAGTAGTGCTGGGCAACAGGTCCCCTATGGGTGGGGGTGGCAGGAGTGCTGGGCAACAGGTCCCCTATGGGTGGGGTGTCAGTAGTGATGGGCAACAGGTCCCCTATGGATGGGGGTGGCAGGAGTGCTGGGCAACAGGTCCCCTATGGATGGGGGTGGCAGGAGTTCTGGGCCACATAAGTCCTATGGCTGGGGGTTGCAGTAGTGATGGGCAACATGAGCCCTATGGCTGGGGGTGGCAGTAGTGCTGGGCAACAGGTCCCCTATGGGTGGGGGTGGCACTGCTGCAGCTCCATAATAACTGCATGATTAATAGAACAACAAGAAACAGACAGATGTCTATTTTAGATACCACATATATTAGGATGTTGGTGTGATCTTTGGAAGTGGTGGGGTGTAGCGAAGGAGCAAAGCAAATGAGTCAGAACCCTTGTAGAGAGTTGGCTCTCTTCCTCAGAGCATTTTAAAAAATCAGGTCATTGTGCACTATAAAACACAATTTTCACATACATTTGTGACAAAAGCCATAGGCCCCGTAATACTACTTATTACATATTCATGTATTTTCATTGTGCTACTAGTGAATGAAACTGATGCTCAAAACTGATGCTTTGTTGATATTTCCCAAATTTGCTATGGGTGCTCCCTTGTGTCAAAAATTACCTACATTATGCCGCGGCTAGAATTTTGTCATGAGAACCCTTCAAATGTCATGAGTGTCCCTTATGCCAAAACGTAGATACAGTATGTCTATCATAAGTGTTGTCTTGGATAATTATTGTGATCATGCCTATATACTTCAGTTAAAATGGACACTGCACCGCAGAGATAACATTATCACTGCTACAGTTAGGCATCAAACGTTGCTCCAATGGTTTTTCAAGGCTCATACCAAAAATCTTTTTGAGCTCGAATTGGGTGAATATACTGCAATTGCCACCAGGGTAATGACCCAGTGGGTTTGGAAGGTGCCACAGTGTTTATTGGTTTTCAATTGTGTTCTTTTAAGGCCAAGTGTCTACTGCAACATTCTGGGTGCTCCCACCTTTTTAAAAAGAGAAAAGGAGAGTTAAAGTTCTTGATTCAGTGTTGTGAGAATACGCCAAATAACGGTGCTTGGGGGACTTCTCCGTAATTTATCACTGCTCTTTGAAGGATGGCCACTAATTTCATACACACCTCATTGGAATATGGCATACCACCACTTGTGTTTAAACATTCAACAACTGTCCATTACAAAAAAGGGCAATTTAGATCCATGGTTACTTGCCAATTACTGACCCCAACAAGGCTACAAATTATCAGAAAACTCGTAGGATAAAATGTGGCTTTGCAGTTCCATGTCCACCTTGATTAATATAAGCTTCTAGATGTCTTTTAGACTGGTTTTTGTGCTGATCGTCAGACAGAAATAGCATTAGACAGTGTTACTAATACTTTTCTGTTTTATTATGGGTATTGCAGTGAGAAATTGTCAAACAGAGCATCACTGTATGCCCTTTTACTGACATTATGGTAACTTTTTGGGTAGGTAATTTGAATGTTTGACTTTTACATAATCCATCCATAAGTGTGCCCAAAATAGTTTGCATAAGCGTAAAAAATTCCACGTGGGCCACAGCATAGTTTCCATTACCCATGTGTGTAATAAAAGCCTAGGAAATGCGCTGAGAAGCACCTATGCCCCTTATAACGCCAGGCCTGAATGTTAAATCTTTATATGAATCTGTGGTGTACATTTAAGTATTATAATGACATTACATGTAAAGGGTGTCCTTATTGTTCTTAAAAGTGAGGTTCAGCTTTAAATAGGCATGGACGGGACTTTCACTCTGTAGAATTCCTCAGAGTTACAGAAAAACTCTGCAAGATTCTGCAGAACATGCACGTCGCACTGTGTTAAAGCAACAATACATTTTTCAGCAGGAACAACAGCATGCAGTTCCCAAGCATACAGCCATTTTGTTTTGCTCACTCCTACCTAGCTTTCTCCCTACTGCTTTGCTTTTGTTTTCCAACAATCCAATCCAACCTAGTCCACCCCCTCTGATCACCCACTTCCCAATCCCACCTTAACTTTAACTTATTTTTATTACTGTTTGACTTTACCTGTGTGTATTTACTTTTCTGCGTTTATTTTTGTGACATTTTTGTACTTTGTTTTCCTTTCCTAATCTCTCCTCTCTGTCCTCCTGTTTCCTTTCCATCCTAGTCCTAGTAGCTCATGTGCTAATCATCAACATGGCAGAAACAGACAGCCTCACCTGCAGCCCCAGTGGGCGGCAATAGTAGGAAGGGTTGCAGCCCCACCCCATCTTTCCAACATGCGTTGGATGCAGAAAATAAGTGTGGCCACCTCTGCCCCTCTCATTTTCTGGATCCAACGCATGTTGGCAACAGGTGGCAGTCCCAATAAGGGTAACGCCCTGCAGGAGTGTCGGGTGCTCTGGGGTGAGTGTGGCGATGAGTGTGCTGCAGCACCAGTATCCAGCGCACCCAACAGCAGCTGACGCACTGGTGGGTGGACATCCTTGACAGGAAACAGGACCACCTTAACCCCTTCAGTGCCCATGACGAGCTGGACTCGTCATGGGCTGCGGTGGCGCTGTGCCCATGACGAGTCCAGCTCGTCATGAACTCCGCCCGCTAATAAAAAGCACGGCACTGGGCGGGGAAAGGGGCGGGCATGCAAGGGGTTAACTTGCTAGGCGCTGAGGTTGCAGGCTCGGTGAGCAATATTTTTGTTTTCTAAAAATTCTATTGCTGGTAAGTTTTATATTTTATATATATATTTATATATATATATATATATATTATCTACTGGCGGTCGCCAGTAGATAGTTATACTTACAACCTAGTTTCCATAGGAAATCTCAAAATTCTATTTTGAATAACTTTGGCGCCGGTTGACAAATCCTCACGAAATTTTCAAAACTAATGGGGCGCTCCGTTCAGCTCCTACCCTTAAAGTCTCGGGGTGATTCATCAAGCGGGCGCCGAGAAAAAGGGGGGGTCCCAAAACGCGTTTTCCCCATGCATTTTTCCATAGGACCTTTAGTCGCAGCTACAGCCCGAACGGCTGAACAGAATTACGTGGAATTCGGCAGAGAGGTAGCCATAAGGTCAAGGAAGTGCCTTTTGCAGGTCTGGTGTAAATCTGTTCAGTATTTCCTGAGAAAATAGCATTTAAAAGCATATCAACATCTATACGCACTGTGCGCGCACCCTGCCGAGGGCGAGCGCAATTCTGATAGGTTGTTAGATGTCGGTAAACATTCGAATCGGTCGAAACCAGGAAGTGTCAGCCGCCATTTTGTCTCTCGCAGTCTGAGGGGGTGAAATACAAAGGTGGAGAACGTGAAAAGGGGGCAGAGTGGACAGTTCCTGACCCCCTAGCCTTGGTCAGGGGGTCACAGAAGGACCCCCACGGGAGAAAAAAACAATTTTATTTTTTTAAATCGCGAGGTGCGCGCACCCTGCGCGCACTGCGAACCGTGGGCGCTCGGTGCGCGAAGCGCACCGAGTGCCCACATAGCGCGCACGGTGCTCGAAGCGCACCGTGCGCGCTCGATGCGTGCACGGTGTAAAACCTGAAAATAAATAAATAAATAAAAACATAACTTAGCATTTAAAAAACTGGACAAATTCACTGAAAAAACCATAGGTTTCACACACGTTATAGTTACGAATTAGCATTTAAAAAACCTTGCAAATTCACTTAAAAAACCATAGGTTTCACACATGTTATAGTTAGCTGGACATTTCACTTGTAAAAAAACAATGAAATTCCCCCGTTATAGTTACTACAGGCAACTATAACTCACGCGACCGCAATCCTCTGCTGATGACGTCAGATATTACATCACTGATGACATATGTGTCTTTCTGAAAAATAAATATTTGTAATATATGTATAGCTAAAGATTAATGGAAGAAGACATGGGTAAATAGGTGTCTAAATACAGTGATGTAATATCTGGATGCAGCAGGATGACCAGGGAGCTGGTGCAAGCACTTCAGGAGCCTCAAGCTCATCATCTCGAGGTCCGGACATTCATCCTGAATTTGCTAATCTTCAGCAACACTGCATTAAATGCAAGGCTGTGGTTTGTTGTGAGGAGCAATTTGTAGATGCTGTGGTTTCTGCAGCAAGAAATCATCACTGTTATTTTTTTATGGTTGCAATAACTGTTTAATTGGTTTAAAAATCACAAAAAAATACAAATGCAAAAAAAGAAGAAATAAAGAGTTCTTTTCAAAACTAACTTATCTGTTAAAAAAAGAGAAATAAGTGTATGGTAATGGTCTGGATGATTGCATAAGTACATGCGTAGAGCTTGATTGATTGAAAGAGTGCATAGGTAGTGCCTGGGTGATTGGAACAGTACATGTGTAGTGCCTGGTTAATTGGAGGAGTGCATGAGTAGTCCATGAGTGATTGGAGTAGTGCATAAGTAGTTCATGGGTGATTCCATGAATGCATAGATGGTGCCTGGGTCATTGCATGAGTACATGGGTACTGACAGAATGATTACAGTAGTGCCAGGATACTGCATGGCGATTTTGTAACTGCTTGAGTATTGGCGGAGTGATTGAATTAGTACATGGTACTACCTGGGTAATTGGAGGAGTGAATTAGTAGTGTGTAGGTGGTTAGAGGTTTGCATTGGTAGTGCTCAGGGGATTGAGTTAGTGCCTGGGTCATTGCATGAGTACATGGGTAGTGACTGGATGATTAGAGTGCTGCAAAGAGAGTGCATGGTGAATTTATAAGTGCTTAGGTTTTGGCGGAGTGATTGGATAAGTACATGGTGCAGGCTGGGTGATTAGAGGACTGCACGGGCAGTGCACAGGTGATTGTACCACTGCATGTGTTGGTGCCTGGGTAATTGCATGAGTACATGGGCAGTGACTGGATGATTAGAGTGCTGCAAGGAGAGTGCATGGTAAATTTATAAGTGCTTGGGTTTTGGCAGAGTGATTGGATAAGTACATGGTACTAGCTGGGTGATTGGAGAAGTGCATAGCCAGTGACAGGGAGATGGCTGGACAGCATAGGTAGTGCTCAGGCGATTGAAGCAGTGCAAGTGTTAGTGGCTGGGTCATTGCATGAGTACATGAGTACTGATTGGATGATTAGAGTACTGCAAGAAGAGTGCATGGTGAATTTATAAGTGCTTGGGTTTTGGCGGAGTAATTGGATAAGTACATGGTGCTTGCTGGTTGATTAGAGGACTGCATGGGCAGTGCACAGGTGATTGTACCACTGCATGTGTTAGTGCCTGGGTCATTGCATGAGTACATGGGTAGTGACTGGATGATTAGAGTGCTGCAAGGAGAGTGCATAATGATTTTATTAGTGCTTGGGTTTTGGTGGAATGATTGGATAAGTACATGGTACTAGCTGGGTGATTGGAGAAGTGCATAGGCAGTGACAGGGAGATGACTGAACGGCATGTGAGTGCTCAGGCGATTGTAGCAGTGCAAGTGTTAGTGGCTGGGTCATTGCATGAGTACATGAGTACTGACTTGATGATTAGAGTACTGCAAGGAGAGTTCATGGTGAATTTATAAGTGCTTGGGTTTTGGAGGAGTGCATGGGTAGTGACAGGGCGATGGCTGGACCGCATGGGTAGTGCTCAGGTGGATTGTAGCAGTGCATGAGTTAGTGCCTGGGTCATTGCATGTGTGCAGGATGATTAGAGTGCTGCAAGGAGAGTGCATAGTGAATTTATAAGTGCTTGGGTTTTTGGGGAAGTGATTGGATAAGTATATGGTGCTGACTGGGTGATTAGAGGAGTGCATAGGCAGTGACAGGGAGATGGCTGGACTACATGGGTAGTGCTCAGGGGATTGTAGCAGTGCATGAGTCAGTGCCTGGGTCATTATATGAGTACATGGTTAGTGAGTGGATGAATAGAGTACTGCAAGAAGAGTGCATGGTAAATTTATAAGTGCTTGGGTTTTGGTGGAGTGATTGGATAAGTGCATGGTGCTGGCTGTGTTATTGAAGGAGTGCATGGGTAGTGGCAGGGTGATGGCTGTACTGTATGGATAGTGCTCAGGGGATTGTAGCAGTGCATGAGGTAGTGCCTGTGTCATTGCATGAGTGTATGGGTAGTACTTGGATACTAACTGGGTGACTGTAGAATATGGAATCAGTCAATCATTACTCATGTAGTTTAAAAATCACCCACTCACTACCTTTGCCCGGCATCCTCTCTATAGTTCACTAAGCATATAGATAACTCTATAAATACAATCTGAAGACATAGATGAGTCAATGCGTATTATCTAGTTAAGTAGATAAGTACAGCATGCCTGCAAGGGTAATATGCGGTGGTTTACTTTTGAGCTGCATCTTCCTCATTCTATCTACAAATATGCAACATCATTAAACTATACCTCTCCCCAGACTTAAAAAAGAAGTCTAATTAACTACACCATTTATGAGCATTTTTAAAACCATACATTTATTCTACATCTTCACCTTTGTATCTAAAATGATGTGGCATCATTCAACTATACCTATGTTCATACTAGAAAAAAGAAGCCTAATTAACAGCACCTTATTTTACCACTCTATCTAAAAATATGTGGCTTCATTTAACTTTACCTCTATACAAACTAAAAAAAAGAAACCTAATTAATAACACCTATATGAACATCTTTCAAACTGCACAGTTGTGCTGCATCTTTACCAAACTATCTAAAACTATGCTGCATCATTCAACTATATATTTGTAGAGACAAAAAAGAAGCCTAATTATTTCCCCCTTATTTAAACATCTTTCAAATTACATATTTCTGCTGCGTCTTCAACTAAATATCTAAAAGTATACGGCATCATTCAACTATACCTCTCTACAGACTTGAAAAATCAGCCTAATTAATAACATCTTATATGAACATCAGTAATCATCTTAAAAAATATGCATATTGCTGTACAGACCCTTATTTAAAGAACATGTTAAGTACAATGAAGCCAAGTACAATATACACCTCTACATTAAATAATATATTTTAAACAACAGTTTTTGAATAATGTTAAAAGATTTATAATAAACCTCACACATTATCAACTCACCTTGCAAATGTGTTCAATTTAAAATCTCTCAAACTCTGACAATCAATATAATGCACCAGACTCAGCAAGGTAAAACCAGTAATGGCAAAGTTTCCCTATTTTTCTCCACAAAATACACATAAGTAACACATCACATTGCTTCCCAGATTTTTCAAAATTGTAAAACACATTTCTATTGGTTACACATAATAACCCTTAGCAACTGACTTCTAAAGTTGCCCAAACTGTCCCAACTATTTTTTAGAAGTCACGACCCCATCCTGCACCACCACGATGGAGTCGCGAATTCCTACGGGAGTTCTAAAAGATATAACAAATAAATGCAACACTATTTTTTAATTAAACACCAGTTCTAAAGAGAGTACTGACTTGGGAAAAATCATTGGAAAAAAAATATTACTTATATATAAATTACAATTTCACATTTTAAAAGCACAGTTAACTTTTAACCTTTCCCCCATTCAGCTTCATAACAATTTCCATAGTAACAGTTCATGGAATAGGTCACAAGTTTATCATATTTTCAAGTTAACCACACAATGTTGCAAATACAAACAGCAGGTGTGGTTGACTTGGCAAAATATGATCCTCCGATTGAGAAAGCTAGAAAAAATGTCAATAAAGCTGTTTCTGCTTACCTGCTTACCTCGGAGACCATAGGTTGGGCTCCATCTATAACAACAATCTACGTTTCCATATGGATGGCATCTACAGAAGTGATGGAGTACACTTCACTGATCAAGGGAACAGAGTGTTTCTCAACAACCTGAAGCTCTGCATCCACACTTACATGTAGCTACAACAATCGCACAATCAAAACAGAGGCTCTTTTTAGAGCTACCCAGTAACCCAATATATAACCTAGGTTAATAAAAAAAAATCTTAGTTATTTTTGCTTGGAGCCACGCACCCTGCGCGACTACAGCAACCGCACACCCATTGCATTCACACCAGGGGCGACGCTGAGAGCCACGCACCCATCACGTTTACACTAGGGGGCCGTGCTGAACACCACATTATGGTCGCGACTCCAAGCTACCATTCATTTATTTTTGCCCCGGGGACCCCATCACTCGGGGCATGCCCAAATATATATTTTTATTTTTGCCCTTTGCCCCCCCCACACATTTCTTTTTTTTTTAAACAAGAGCCCCTGGGAGGCGGTGGTCCCCAGGGCTGCGGGGGGCTGCATGCCCCAGGTATCCAATTAACAGTGCCCTTGGGAGGTGGCGGTCCCCGGGGCAATGTGGGGGGATGGGACCCCCATGCATTATTTCTTTAATAAGCCCCAGGAAGATGGCCGTCCCCGGGGCTGCAGGGGGCTGCATGCCCCCCGCACAAAATCAGCATAGCCCTGGGCCCACGCTATTATTTTTAGACAATGGCCCCGGGACCTGGCCCACCCGGGGGCCTCATTAAAATGAAGCGCGGGAGACCGCGCTTCATTTTTTTTTACTTCGGCCGGATTCGCGACCCCAATGCAAATTCCGATTTTTTTGGCCTTGTGGGTCCTTGTGGGACCCCTGATCAGGCCTAGGGGGTCAGGGTGTTTCTACCCTGCCCCGTTTTCTAGTTTTTTAACGTTTATTTTACTGTTTTCTTGTGACTCAGTTCTACCGAGTCACAAGATGGCTGCCAACACTTCCTGGTTTGGAGTGTTGCCAGCCAATCAGAGTGAAGCTCATGCCCAGGAGGTTTTGCGAACCCACCGCTGCCCGAGATATCGAAACTTTTTCTTTTCTAATTTCTAATTTTGTCTAAAGTTTCCTATGTAAAATAACATGGGGAAAACGCATTTTGGGACCCCCCCTTTTTTCCCAGCCCCCACTTGACGATTCACCCCAAAAAGACAGGAGCTGACCGGAGTGCCCCACTAGTTTTGAAAACTTCGCGAAGATTTGTCAACCGGCGTCAAAGTTATTGGGAAAAGAAAAAACACTTTTTGAATAGAAAGGTCCTAACTTTAACTACATATATATATCACCACAATGCTTCTCTTACAATCCATAGGAGGGAGCCACACCTACAAGGTATCTAGACTTAAATGCCTTAATTAGAGTTTGCCATTTGATCCACTACACTACTAGGCATTTTCCAAATCAATGCACCTCTTTCCAGTCCAGTCCAGTCCAGTCCTCTTTGAGTCATGTTGTTTGTTTCCCATTGAAGTAGATTGGCACTGTTCATAAGTTCTCTCTTGTTGCTGTTGGGGTATTCCCATCCCACCGCCAAGTCCAGACCCAAATGAGATAGACTTTTAGTGTTGATAAACAAGAACAGCAAAATAATTTGAGCATCATGTATAGGTTTGTTAACTAAGCTGACTGGTCTTTGAGGAACCTGAAAACAAGAAGCATTAGAAAGGTAGTAGGCCATGTAAGTTATTATAGTGAAATGTGAAAGTAGAGAATTATTCAGGCAGAATCATTCATAGGGCCCGAAACATTACAAATCAAGTTTACAAATTAGATTCAACACCCTCCTAGCCTGCACAAGAATCATCACTCACTCATTATAGATAACTCGTTAGTGCAACTGTTACCTGTTACAAGCATAGTGCACATTTGTCAATGGAATCTTCTCTTTTTCCTGTGGAAGAAACAAACAATGACACTCTTGTATAATGAATGATTTTTACTAGCAGGTATGGAATGAAAAAAAGAGTGATAGGTAAGGGAGGCACTGTCTTCATGTCCTTTAAGTGAATGGGGAGGCTTCATCTGTGCACACTGGTCCACTCCATACATGTGAAAAAAGGTGCTGGTTAAGTAAGACACCACATGTGTAAATGTTTTTCTATATCCCCTTTTTATTCTTTTTTCCTTCAAAGAAGGTAAAAGATAATATATGACAGTGCTGGTGTAACCTAATTAGTCAACAAAGTAGAGTTGGTCCTCAAACTCATGGGGTTTCCCCCAGAAGGTGATCAGCTCACACACTTGAGTCGGACGAATTGCCCTCATCCTTCTCCTGTTTTTTTTCAGGAAGAATGTAATATTGGGGTACAAAGGGTTTGCTCATTTTAATAATGGTCAATCTCTTCACGTTTTGATGCCAGAAACTGGTCCTTCTGACTGTAGCAACAATGCCAGCTGCACTGAACACACACTCAGAAGACACTTTGGCTACGGGACAAACAAGATACTTTATTGCTAGCCTGCTGACCTCTGGCCATTCTTGTATATTTCCATACCAATAGAATAATGGGTTTTGATCCTGGTGGCCACTTTTAGGTCATCCAGATAGTGTTGGATCATCCTCTGCATTGCCATTGGTACTGCCGCTTGCTCAATCTATTTGCCTTCACCTCTACACTTAACCTAAGCCCTGCTACTTGAAACCAAGCCATTTCAGAGGTTGTGTCGGATTGTTCTGCTGATGGTGTTGCTGGTGGTGATGGCTGTGAGACAACAACACTGCCCTCTCTGGAGGTTGAAGGCTGCACACTAGATCTTCTCTCCAGACCTTTAAATTCTCGCCATTTTTCTTCCAATTCTCTCATTTAGTCAACCATCCAAGTCTTGTATAAAGAAACATTCCCTTCTTAAACAAGAATGAAGTAGCCAGTATTTTTTGTGCTGTGGATCAGGTATTATGGTACATTTGTACTCTTTGGAGGACACTATCTCTGTTTGCAGCCTTAGATTAACTGCCAATTGAAGGATTAAGCTCTAAAGCAACACATATGCTTCTTCGTTCACAGAAGTGAACCTTTGCATTACCTTTTTCAAATGGTCCTGTAGCAGATGCAACAACAGGATTGCTTGGTTAAACGAATTGTCCACCTTGCTGACTTCCCGTATGAAAACCTCAAAAGGAAGTAGCATTTGTATCAGGCATTTGACTGACCCCCATTTGTCCATCTCCATTTTCATGCTTTTCCCAGTTGAATCCCCTCCTCTCTCAGGTACAGTCAGTGATCAGTTTGAACTGCTTAAACAAACGTTGCAACATGTAGGTTGAATTCCAATTTGTTTTTACCTCCTGTATGAGGTCTTTAACCTCTATTAGCACATTGAATGATTCAGGTATTTAAAGGAATGACTGAAATGAGTTCAGATTCTTTGGAAGGTGGCCAATTAGTTGCTATGTCATCTTTTTTGAGAAAGGTCTGCACAAAGAGCTTGATACAATTCAGAAATCACAGCACCCTGAAATATCCACTATCTGTCATGGTCTTGACTATATTACTGCCATTGTCCATTGGCAACAAATCCCGTTCTGAGATCTCTAGGACAAAGCCATTTAAACATCTTGCTGTTAAACTCTTCCAAGAGATTTACAGCTGTATGGGATTTTTCCATGGCAAACATCACTACATTTGCATGCCACCAAACACCCTTAAAACTTTCTTCAGCACTAAGACCTACATATAGCTGTTGCCTAACCCCCACAAAAGAGATTCAATGTGCAGTGATATACATGTAATCAGTTGCTTGACAACATCTGTCATCAGGTTGATAGTGTGAATAGCACTCTGCTGCATAGCTTGGCCAACCTATGGCAGCACATCATTCTGGAGCACTGGAACAGCAACTCTGGCAAAATAGTGAGGAACTTCGATTTTCGATCACGATCGAATCGACCCGCCATTTTGTGACCCGCCGCCATTTTGTGTTGCCATCACTCAGGCAGCACGGCGAACAAAGTCTATTCTGCTTTTCCCGTAGCTTGGTGTCAAAATACGTCCTCGGCCTTTATTTGCGAAGCTGGTGTTTGGACTAGCCGAGTACACTAATCCTTGTCTGGCTTTCCTAATCCCTGTTTCAACTATCTGTAGGCTCACACTATTCTTTCCCGATCATATCTTATCGACTGGCCTTCACTGTCTCCTGCTAGCATTCTCTTGTGTCATGACTGTCCTCCAACATACACAAACGTATCTCACCACCTGCAAGTTAGTTGTAATCTGTTAATGAATTAGTTCGGGGTGGGATGACAAACACAGTTGGAGGAGAGGTCTCTTCGAGTCATCTGATATTTCTATTTTCGAACCTTTCTTACTGGTTCCGCTTTGTTTTTCCACTTACCCTATTGGCTCTTTTCTTCTATGCTTGGGGCGTGTGTCTTGTTAATAATTATGTATTGTATGATATTTAATCTGATGCGCCACAGAGTGAAGTGGCAGTCTCCTGAGAACCTACTTTGTGTACTTCTAGGATAACTGTACTAGCTGCAGCTAAATAAATCCAATCTTCTAACGCCGACAGAGTGTCCTGTGTCTCTGTGAAGCAAAGCAGGTGAACTCCGGAGACAGAGGGCGTACCCTGCGCTGCCAGGTCCAAAAGGTTCTGGTTCTTCAATTGGCGCCCAATGCGGGGCGGCTTCAGTGGTACCGGTTCTGCTCGAACGTCGTGATGAACCTCGCAAGAAAATTCCGGAGGGTTCGCGAGCCACACTAAGCGACCCCTGTATGTCGAAAGTGGTCCGAAGGTCTTTTGCAGCGCGGTTACTCCTTCCTGACGGCTACTGGCGACCGCTGCCCTGACTGCCGCCCTGCTTTTGCCCATTCCTTTGGTGATGTATGGTAAAGCGAGACGATAGACGGGCCTCTGTTGGTGGAAGAAGACGTCCTTAGTTAAGTTAAGTATTTTCGTGGGTCGCGCCCACAATTTTGGTTCTTTGTTTGATGTCCTTAGGTTTCTTAGATTTAGTCATTGCAAAGACTAAAGCCGAGGGTAAGTGCATTTGTGCTGCGTAAACTGAGTTTTACTCCCTTGAAGTTTGTCAACAGTCCAGAGACATTGCGAAATGCCTGGTCTGACTAAGTTTGGAAGAATTTGTTGTCTTGGTTGTAATAGGGACTGCCGACTTGAGGACTCTTGTCCGATTCCTTCGGTTGGAACTCCCACATTTGAGCTCTATTCGAAACATGGTATCGGCCCCATTGCCTTTAACGAGACATGGACTCGATACACGAAGAAAGATGGTGTTCTCAAATGGCCAGAAAATGGTAGTTTTGACCCTGATGGGCTAGATAATTTGGAAGCAGTTCTGTTCAAAAGAAAAGCCCGGCCGGCAATGTTTGACTCTTTTCGCCTTTGGTGTAAGGAAGCCAAACAGAAAAAAATTAAACAAGCAAAACGAGATAGGAAAGCACAGGGTATGACAATTATACAGGCTGCCCAACAGTTCAAGAATGATGAAATTGACAATACGACTGAAATTTCAGAAAGACAACATCGTATGGCGATAGATAAATGCTATCCGGTGTTGCCTGTTTCTCCTTCTGATAATAAGAAAGATATAGAAGAAGATCCCCTAATGTCCCATTTATTGAGGTTGCCTCCGCCCTATGCGCAAAATGCCAATGTACCTCAGCCGTTACAGCCTGCTCAGCTGCTAGTGGTACCTCCGCCGGTTCCGGCTCTTCAGCATTTGCCTCCTCCAATATTACCGCCCTTGCCGGTTTCACCATTAGTCTCAACTTCTTTGCCTTCATCTCCTGATCTTAGGTCTCCTTTGCCTTCTGCTCCTCCTGTATATTCTAGTTCTTCTCCTGTTAGTTCTCCTAATACTCTGTCTCCAGTTCTAATGTCCAATTCACCATCTGTGCGTAAGCGTCTCACAGATTCTGTCACTAGTATTCTATCTCCTTTCTTTGGAGCTTTTAATGTGTCTCCGGCTTTTGCTCGAAGACAATCTCGCAGCCAGTTGCCAGATTTTGTGGAACGAGAGAAGCTAGATTCTCTTGCACGAAGATGGATCAAGAAGGGTCCACAATATAGTGTGTCTGATAGTATGCCTACCTTTTTGCAATGGAATTCGCCTACGCAAAGGTATGTTTTTAATGTAATGTGCGATATCCTCATTAACGAATGCGAAGATGTGAGTTCGAGTCCGATCTCACAAGATTTATTAGATGTTCAAGCCGATCTTGAAAAAGGACTTATTGTAGGTTCCAAAGTCGAGGAAGCTGTAAGGACACTCATCTCTTATAGATCCTTATTGTTCTCTCAGATTTTTCTTGATTCTGATCCGTCGGTTAAACTGACGTCGAAAAATTATCCTATGAGGGAGGTTCCTCCAGTATGGAAGGAGGCAGTTGCGGGAGTAGGTGGTAATGCACCTATTCCTGCTCATTTTCAACGTATATGGGTACATGTGCCATGGAAGAGGTCTGAAGTTTTGGCCCTTAAGCAGACTCTACCAGATCCTCGTAAGAACCCTGCAGGTTATTACAAAGAATTATCGCAGACAATCGATGCTTGTATTATGAATCTAGCAGATATTGATATGCTAATGGGTAATGTAGTCCCACAGACAATATGGGCTAAGATTCGTAGAGAGGATCACGCACAGGAATTAGGTGCTAAATGGAATGTTATAGCTGATACAGATAGAGACCAGTGGGTGGCGCAAAACCTGACGCTTTGATCTCAGAGCTTCCTGGTAGAATCATTACGTTAATGAAAACTATGATGCCTGCATTGAGAGTGAATTGGGATAAGCTAGCAGCATGCAAACAAAAGAAAGATGAAAGTGTCTCTGATTTCTTTACTCGTTTCGAAGAGACATTTATCGACCACAGTGGTCAGGACATGGCTACTGAGGGTGGACAGCGATTATTAGTGGACAAATTTGTATTCAATTTGCTTCCCGAGCTGTCATACAAATTAAAGGATTCAGAAAGTTCTTGGGCTGTTTCTTCTTCTGCCCAGATATTGGCTACTGCACAATATTACGAGAATAGGGATAAAGAAGAAAAAGAAAAGCAAGAGAAAAAGATGAAAGATTTAAAAACGAAGGTTCTCTTGCAGCAAGCCTATCCTCCACGATATGTTCAGCCTCAGACACAGCAGCCACCGCAGTTTCAGAGATTGTATCAGAAACCTGAGCCATACATTCCGCGACCTTTGTTAGGTCCTAATCAATGTGCCTATTGTAGGGAGGAAGGTCATTTTAAGAGCAGTTGTCTGGTTTTATTGCAGCGCAATGGAGCGTTATCTGCTCCACGAGGTCGTGCTGGCCTCCAGTCAGCAAACAGAGGTAGAGGTCGAGGTATGTTAACTCAAGAACAGCGTGCCCTTCCTTCTCCCAATTCCATGAACTACTTTGATCAGCAGAATGTGAGATCTACTCAGTATTATAATGAAGACCATTATGTTGAAGGCGAGAATGAGAGTCTTCATGCTAACTAGGACAGCCATGGACAAAGTAAGGGAGTTGTGCCAATCCCAGTAGATCAAAATGGTCCTTATGTCAACGTCACTACAATGGGTGTGTCAGAGCCATTTCTTCTAGATACTGGAGCAATGAGAAGTTCTATTATTCATTCTAAACTCCCTGGGGCACCTTTGTCTGGCTTAACAAATGTTTCTGTAGGATTCTCTGGCGCCCCTGTTCGCAATCCGATTTCTTGTCCTTTGCCTATTTCAGTTGGTCCTTATGATTTGGAAGCTCCACTTCTGTTGACAAATGGTTGTGGTGAGAATCTGTTGGGTCTAGACCTATTGAAAAGAATGCATGCTACAATATATTGTTCTCCTTCAGGCGTACATCTTACTCTAGGTCAGAAGTTGATCTCCCCAATGTATCTGTCTAAAGATCAGTTTCCTCCTGAGTTGCTTTCTCTTCCAGCAGCACTTTGGGCCACGGGTCCGAACGATGTGGGTTGTCTTGAGATACCGCCTTATGTTGTCACTCTCAAGCCCAATGTTGAATTACCACGTATCCCACAATATAGAATCTCTGCTGAAGGTGAAAAAGCGCTTTTGGAAATCATTCATGACTTAATTCAGAAGGGTGTGGTTGAAGAAACGAGAGGTAACACATGCAATGGTCCCATCCTTCCTGTTCTTAAACGTACTGATCCTTCTCAGCCTCCTGTGTACCGGTTTGTGATTGATCTGCGAGAAGTAAACAAAATTGTGATTCCACAATTTCCTGTTGTTCCAGATATCACTGCCCTGTTGACTATGATACCTTCCACAGCGATTTGGTTTTCTGTTATCGATCTAAAGAATGCCTTCTTCAGTATTCCCATTGCAGAAGAAAGTAGGGACATTTTTGGTTTCTCTCTTGGAGGCCGAAGCTTCCGATTTAAGCGCGCACCCCAAGGATATTGTGAAAGTCCCTCCATTTACAGCCAAGCTTTGAAATGTCATCTGGATACTTTTCACTTGCTGTCTGATGCTGCTCTTATCCAATATATGGACGACTTGTTAGTCGCCACTGATTCAGAAGATATCTGCAAAGATGTCACTGTTGCACTGTTACGTCACTTGTTTAAGCTGAATCACAAGGTTTCACCTTCCAAACTGCAATATGTTTGTCGAGAGGTTACCTACTTGGGTCATCTCCTATCAAAGGAGGGACGACGATTGACACCAGAACGAATCCAGGCGATTGCACGAATGTCTGTACCATCCACACAAAGGGAAGTACGTGCCTTTTTAGGTATCACTTCTTATTGTAGAGGGTGGATCCCTAACTTCTCTTTGATTGCCAAACCTTTGTTGGCACTCACTTTAAAAGATACGCCTCAGCCCCTTCCTTGGACTGATGAGTGCCAAAGGAGTTTCACTGATTTACGCACTGCTCTGTGTTCTGCTCCTGTACTGGGTACCCCAGATTACACTAAGCCTTTTACGCTGTATGTTCACGAGAGAGAAGGTTGTGCATTATCAGTCTTGACACAGCAATTTGGAGATAGACAGCGGCCATGTGCCTATTTTTCAGCTACATTAGATCCCGTAGCTAAAGCATTGCCCAGTTGTCTCAAAGCCACAGCAGCCGCAGCAATTTCTATCCGACAGTCTGCTGGAATGGTGTTAGAAAACACTCTCATTGTCATGGTGCCACATGCAGTGGATACTTTGCTAAACAGAACGAAGACACAGCATCTTACGAGTGCACGTTTAACTGGTAACGAGCTGACGCTTTTAGCTAGTCACGTACACATCAAACAATGTAATACCTTGAATCCAGCTACTTTGTTGCCCCTTCCAAATGAGGAGAGTGTTAAGGATCAGCATGATTGTTTCTTCCGTAATGAGGAAGAGACAAAAGGAAGAATTGACCTGAGAGACACACCGTTAGAGAATCCGGATGGGACTCTATGGGTAGATGGTTCTTGTTTCAAGATGCCTAATGGAGATACGGTTTCAGCTTATGCTGTAACTACCTTACATACGATTGTGGAAACTGCACGCATTAGACACAATTCAGCGCAAGCAGCAGAGTTGATAGCACTGACGAGAGCTTGTGTATTATCAAAAGGGAAAAGAGTGAACGTGTACACTGACAGTCAGTATGCCTTTGGTGTCGCGTTCAATTTTGGGCGTCTCTAGAGGGAGAGGGGTTTCCTAACTTCACATGGCACTAAGATACAGGATGGCCAGTTAGTGACTGATCTCCTTGAGTCACTTGCTTTACCCATCCAAATAGCGATAGTGAAGTGCAGTGCACACAAGAAGATTACGGATGATGTTGGACGGGGAAATGCATTTGCTGATGAAATAGCAAAGAAAACAGCGAGAGATTCAACGAATCGAATGTATATGGCAGGTCCTGCAAATAGGGTCAGAGAGAGAGGAATGTGTGAGAATACAGTGGAAAGCGTGAAAGCGATACAGAAAGAGGCTTCAGAAAGAGAGTTGAGCAAGTGGAGAGAAAGTACGGGAATGTTAGATGAGATGGGTTGTTGGGTAGAATTATCCGAACATCAACGTTGGTTGTTACCGGATGCTTATGTACTCCCAGTGGTTACTATGGCTCATGGTCCAGCTCACTTAAGTACAAAAGGCATTTGTAAACTTTTGGCCCCAGTGTGGCAAAACGAGAACATCCCAAAATGTGCAGACAATGTAGTAAAGCATTGTATTGTTTGTCTAATGTACAATCCAGGAAAGGGAACCCCCACTCCAGCAGGTCACTTTGCTCCTCCGACATACCCATTTGAAGTGTTGCAAATCGAGAACATTCACATGGATCGATGCAACAACCTCAAATATGTTCTGGTGGTAGTATGTGCCTTTTCGAGGTGGATAGAAGCATACCCTTTGAAAGATAACACAGCTTTATCCACAGCTAAAATCCTTAAAAAAAGAGTACTTTCTCAGGTTTGGATTGCCGCGCATTGTTTGGAGTGACAATGGGAGCGAATTTATTGGCCAAGTCATGCAGAAAGTTTGTGCAGGTCATGGAATCAAGCAAAAGTTCCACACGGCAAATCATCCACAGTCAGCGGGTTTAGTAGAATGTTACAATGGAACCTTGAAGTTGAAATTAGCGAAGATTCAAGCAAGTATAGGACTTAATTGGCCTGATGCTTTACCATTAGCTCTGCTATCCACCAGAACTGCAGTACACTCTCATCTGGGACTTAGCCCTTACGAAGTGGTGTTTGGCCGTACGGCCAACGTATGGGGAATACCTCGTCCTAAAAAGTTTTCAGACTTGCCCTATCCAATGTTGATTGACTATCTGCATGACCTTACAACTAAATTGCATGTCCTTCATCGATAGGTTCAGAGTGCCTTGCCGGAGGCTTCCACAGACCAGGTCATTCCATCCGACCAGGTGACTGGGTCTGCACCCGAAACTTTCAGAAGAAAAAGAATTTGGAACCCAGATGGCGGGAGCCCCGGATGGTCCTACTAACGACAAGGACACCAGTTAAAGTAGAAAGGAAAGAAAAATTGGATTCACGGTGTGCATTGCAAGAAAGTACCTTTGCCTTTGCCTTCTGATCAGTGGGTTCGTAGAGGGGTTGGTGACTGTGAAGGCGAAACAGTTCCATGATTTGTACCCTTTAGCGATGCACACCTGAATGGGAAATTGTCTGAGAAAGAGGACGATGACATTTTACAAGAAGCAATCCCATCGCATCGCCGCTTGAATACGACTGAACCAAGAACATTGTTTCGAGATCAGAGTGTTCTGGGGAAGGAGCGTTATCACCTCAGGCCCAGACAAAAGAACAATTAAGACTTTCTTCTCCCTTGTGTAGTGTTCTATTTAGGTTGCAGGGTCACGGTAGGAGTCTAGGTCATGACCTGAGTAGTGACAATAGGTCTGCAAGATCCTCAGTGTCATAGGACGGTAGAGCATCGTGACTTCAGTGATTGAGGAAGATTGCCGTGAGCATCCACTAGTGAAAATGGAAACTACACCAAGTGATAAAGCGAGAAGAAATGAAATGAAGGAAGCATCTTGTAAAATAATGTACAGTCGTTATAGTATAACTCTATGTGTTTTTATATCATTATGTATTGCTTTGGTGATTATTGGTTGGATAATTTATGCGTTGCAGCCAAAAAATACCTCTCCTTCTTCCTCTTTGCCTTCTTCTACTATCTCTCCACACCTCTTTCATACTTTTCCTTCACATGAACTTGTCAGAAGAACCGAGTATTACAATTCCTTTGTCCAACTATTGCACCAGCATCAATTGGTGGTTAACACAACTGATTGTTGGGTATGTGGTCTTATGCCACATACTACTGAGAAAGGAATACCATATCTAGTTCTTCCTTTTTCTTATGAGGGTTCTGCTTGGGCATTCTTTGTCATTTTCTCCAATGCCTATCAAAGCAAATTCAGACGGTCCGTTGCTTCACAAATTAATTATCCGGATTTTAGTCATAGTTCCTTGATTAAGGGTATGGTAGTTATGGCTTAAATCATGGAGAACAGAAAGATTTCCATCGACAAAAGGAAAGCATACACCAATTGGAACGTCACCCAATATATGTCGAGTCTTAATAATAAAATGGAAAAGGAGATTTATTCCTCTCAAAACTCGCCTCCTCTAGTACCGTCTCAAGGCACCTATTTAATTTGCTATGATAGAGCTTATACTTGGTTACCAACAGGTTTCTATGGTACCTGCTACATAGCTTTTCTTTGAAGTACTGGGTATTCTAGACCCAGCGGTGCAGGGGCACACACCCTATGACTTCTGGGTTCACCCTGTTCCAGACCTACAGAAACACAGAGTCTTCTGGGTGAAGTCAAAGAATCGTTTATTGGCTGCAGACCAATTACAGGTATCCTAGAAGTACAACAGCGTGTATGTTCTCAGGAGACTGCTGAAAATCATAGGGACGGGCTTCTCCTTAAGTACAAAATATCATGCTCCAGGCACACATTCCTTGGTTTACGATATGGCCATATAAAGGTATACATTACAAACGAAAAAGCAGAGTCATGATGACCATCCCACATTCCAGTTCGGCCAGCCCACAATGATTTACACAGTAAGGTTCAGATCCCACATCGGATGTCAATAGACCCCCCCAATAAACATGAGCATCTCCTGTTTTGGGAAACAAGTCATAAAGCAGGAACAAGCAGGTGTGGAAGAGATTAGACGGGGGATTGTATAGAATGAAAGGGTTTTATGACGGGTCAAGCCCTGATGCTAATCACAGGTGGACGGAGGAAGGGGAGCTCGTGAGACCGGTTTGACCTGGGGCAGCAGAGCCAGCTGCCCAGGTCACAGAGAAGTCAGAGGGAAAGCCCATGTACTGTGAGGCCCGTATTTACTCCATTATAGCCTATGTGAGGGCAATGACAAGATGGCCACTGCTTCCAAAATGGAACCCGCGTAGTTGAACACAGTGCATTCATAGCTAGAACGATATATAAAGCACTCGTACATGCCGCATTTACCATTTGCGGTTTGCTAATACCAAGATAGACAGGGGTAGGGCCCTGTCCCCTACGCGGTCCCGAATATTAAAGTACGACAGACCCTCCTTTTGCCCTTACATAGGCAATCACTATACTCATCTTAATCCGAGTCTAGGTCAATGTTCGCAAAGTCATGGAGATGTTGCTGTAGCATCATCCTATTACTTAGTTCGTCCCTCGATACAGGTTTCCTTACACATAAGGTAGCACAGAGGCCACATATCGCAGGAGCACACTGTATGCACAGACAGAACAGGAAAAGAATGGTCATTCCAATGACCATCAGAACTTTCCAACCCCAGGCAGATATCAATTCCCAGAACCACCCCACCAGTGACCAATCTCCCTTATCCACGTGTATGGATTCAGATATTTTATGGAGTTTGGAGATGGCTTGATACACTGTTGGAGCATTATCTGGTATGAAAATGCAGCAACTGGATTGGATGACCTTGCATACCCCACCGCGGTCTGCAAGAATAACGTCTAGAACCATGCGGTTCTGCAGAGTCATAAGGCGATCCGCTTGGAGCTCAGCTGTCAGATTACTAAGGGCACCAGCCGTTACATTGACAGTGGATTCAACCACACGAGTCAGCTGTCTCAGGTTCCTACTATTGACCATAGGTCCCCAAAACGGCAGGAAACCCAAGAAGAAGTCTCCTGCTTCCTGACCGGCAGTATCCTCCTTACTAATCACACCTCTCACAACTCTGGTCTTGTGATAGTCAGAGGCAGCAGTAAATGTCGGTGGTAGCAAGTTCGCAATATAACATGTGCCCGAGAAATCAGGGGGCAGCCATGTATATGCTCGGTCATTACAGATGAAATATGTGCCCTTGGCAGCCAAAAACGCAGGGGAAAACTGTGACGGGAAGGTGTATGTTTCAGTACAGTCACTTCTTCCCAGTTGAGCTCTAGGATTCTGACCATTACCCTGTAAGCAGAACCGACCCATGTGGGGTACGACCCAGATTGGAGATGAGATTTTTTGCTGTCTTTCACCCAGACTAATACTATACCCCGTCGCGTTCCATCCTACATAAGGTCTCAACTCTTCTTTGGGAATGGATGAGTATGCATCGATATCCCTACTCATATTGGCAACTCCTTTCATCAAAGCCTTATTATTGGTGATAGGTCTGATGGAACGCGGTTGGCGAGGGGAGTATGTATCTAGAGCATAGAGAAACATGGTTTGGAATGCCCATGACGATCCATTGTAACTATACGGCAGCACCAGGTAGGGAATACCCTTGTTAATGGTATGTGGCATTAACCCACACACCCAGCAATTGGTCGTATTCATTACCAGTTGGTGCTGGTGCAAGAGCTGGATAAACGAGTTATTTACGAACTCCGATCGTCTGGTCTGTTCGTGCTCAGGCAAAGGGTGAAAAGAGTGAGAGGAGGCGGTAGAAAGAGGTATAGGCTGTTGAGTGGGTTCAATGGGCTTTTGAGCGGAGAAAAACACAAATCCTACAATAAACATCATGATACTACACAGTGTAAAAAGGCACAAAAAGACAAAACATTTACTTTTTACAATTCTACACATCCTTGCGTTAAAGTTCATTTCCTCAATCGGTCTCTCCATCTTAAAAAACTCCATCCTCTACTCGGGCCGCTCGCGGCGGATGAGTTTCTTCTGCTAAGGAGTACGCCTGTCAGTCCAGGGAAACGCCCTAGACCAACCAGAACCGTTGACCTAGTGTCTTCGGCCTGTACCCCAAAGTCTTGGCACCGCGACCCTGCGGCAGAACCCGGATGGTGGTTCGAAAAACAAAAATCAAGAAAGTCCTTCAGATGGGAGAGCAAAAAATGTCAAAAAGGAAATCGTAAGGAAATCTTTATTTGTCCATGGGCCTTGGTCTCAAATTATAGCGGAGACGGCCAGGTGCTGTTTGGTCTTGAAACAAAAGTTCAGGCTCAGTGGTGTCCAGTCGATTTGATGGTGGCACAGCTTCCTGCAGGATATTGTCACTCTCTTGGTCTGAAACTGTGCCTCTTATGCGTGCGTCACTGAATGGTACAAAACGAGGTACAGTGTCTGTCTCTGAGTCGGCGATACCCTCCTTGACCCACTGGTCATATGGCAGAGGCAAGGGGACTACTTTACAGTGGGTACCATGGATCCAGTGCTTCTTCCCTTTCACTCGCACAGCTGATCTTGTCGAAAGAAGAACAAGATGAGGGCCGATCCAGCGAGGCTCGTCGTTGCTCTTGCGCTGGAAATTTCGGACTAGCACCCACGTACCAGGGTTGATAGGGTGTCCAGGAGGTTCAGAAGCTTGGGGAAGAGTATCATGTACCTGTTGGTGCAAAACACGCAGTTTAACAGTCAAATCATACAGGTAATCGAGCAGTACTGGATGCTCTATCTCACTGAACTTCGTAGGCCTCGGTACACCCCATACATTGGCCGGACGGCCAAAGACAACCTCGTAAGGGCTAAGTCCCACTCGTGAGTGTATGGTCATTCTGGTGGACAGGAGTGCTAGAGGCAGAGCGTCAGGCCATTTAAGACCGGTGCTCGCCTGGATTTTGGCCAGCTTGAGCTTTAAGGCTCCATTGTAGCGTTCTACTAATCCAGCTGATTGGGGGTGATTTGCAGCGTGGAACTTCTGCTTTATCCCTAGCCCTTCACATACGTTCTTCATCACTTTACCCACAAACTCACTTCCGTTATCACACCACACCATTCTTGGCATCCCAAACCTAGGGAAAAACTCTTTCACAAGGGCTTTGGCTGTGGATAGGGCAGTGTTATCTTTCAGAGGATAAGCCTCTATCCATTTTGAGAAAGCACAGACAACCACCAGTACATATTTTAGGTTGTTGCATCTTTCCATGTGAATAAAGTCCAGCTGCAAAACTTCAAATGGACATGATGGGGGTGCAAAGTGACCAGCTGGAGTTGGGGTTCCCCTACCAGGGTTGTACTTCAAGCATACTATGCAATTCTTGACCACATTCTCTGCACACTTGGGAATCCCAGCGTTCTGCCATACTGGAGCCAACAACTTGCATATACCTTTCGTACTGATATGTGCCATTCCATGTGCCATAGTAACCACTGGAAGCACATATGCATCAGGCAACAACCATCGCCTATGTTCTGTCAGATCAATCCAACAACCATTCTCATCCAACTTACCCATACTTTCTCTCCACTTGCTTAACTCTTCCTCTGTGGCTTCAGCTTGAAGCGACTTCACACTCTCTATTGTGTTCTCACACATTCCCACATCATTAACCCATCTTGCGGGGCCTGCAACATACATTCTAGTCTTCACATTCTGTGCTGTTTCTTTCGCGGTCTCATCAGCAAACGCATTCCCACATCCAACATCATCTGTGACTTTCCTGTGCGCACTGCATTTCATGATCGCAACTTGCAACGGTAGGGTCAGGAGATCATTCACCAACTTGCCATTCTGAATTTTAGCTCCATGCGACGTCAGGAACCCACGCTCCTTCCACAGTCGCCCAAAATTATGAGCCACGCCAAAGGCGTACTGGCTATCTGTGTATATATTCACTCTCATTCCTTCAGACAACACGCATGCTCTCGTGAGGGCGATTAATTCCGCTGCTTGGGCCGAATTATGTGGCACTCGTGCAGTTTCCACGACCGTGTGCAAAGTCGTGATAGCATATGCAGCAGTCGTGTCACCATTAGGGAGCTTGAAACATGAACCATCTACCCATAAAGTGCCATCACACTCAGTCAGGGGAGTATCTTTTAGATCTACTCTCCCTTTCGTCTCTTCTTCTGTTCTGAACAGACAGTCATGTTGCTCAATCTCATCTGAGTCTGCTGGAATTGGCAACAATGTAGCTGGATTCAGCGTATTGCATCTCTTTATGTGTATGTGATTTGCTAACAGTGTAAGTTCATAACCTGATAATCGCGCACTAGTCAAGTGTTGTGTCTTGGTCCTATTTAATAATGTGTCTACAACGTGTGGAACCATAACAATCAATGTGTTGTCCATTACCAAACCAGCAGATTGTCGGATAGACATCGCTGCAGCAGCTGTCGCTCTCAGACAGCTTGGCAATGCCCTCGCTACAGGGTCCAAGGTTGATGAGAAATATGCGCATGGGCGCGGTCTGTCGCCAAAAGGCTGTGTTAACACTGATAATGCACATCCATCTTTCTCGTGAACATACAATGTAAAAGGCTTACTATAGTCGGGGGTACCCAACACAGGTGCTGAACATAATGCATTACGCAATTCCACAAAACTTTTCTGGCACTCTTCAGACCATGGGATAGGATTCGGTGTGTCTTTGCATGTTAAGGCTAACAAAGGTTTTGCCAACAAAGAAAAACTAGGGATCCAATGCCTACAGTATGAAGTGATGCCCAAGAAAGCACGCACTTCTCTCTGTGTTTTTGGCACACTCAACTGTGCAATGGCTTGAATTCTTTCTGGGGTCAGTTTCCTTCCCTCCTTCGATAAGAGATGACCTAAGTAGGTCACTTCTTGTCGACAATATTGCAGCTTAGAGAGAGACACTTTGTGATGGAAAACAGATAAATGGCGCAACAGTGACAATGTGGCTTCTTTGCAGATCTTTTCAGTATCCGCAGCGATCAGTAAATCGTCCACGTACTGAATCAGGATAGCGCCACTAGGTAAAACAAGTGCATCAAGCTGCGCTTTCAAAGCCTGACTGTATATGGATGGACTCTCACAGTAGCCCTGGGGAGCGCGTTTGAAGCGGAAACTTCGGCCTCCCAGACTAAAACCAAAAATATCTCTGCTCTCTTCTGCAATTGGGATGCTAAAGAAAGCATTCTTTAAATCAATCACTGAAAACCATGCAGCAGAGGCTGGAATCATTGTTAACAAGGCGGTTATATCGGGGACAACCGGAAACTGTGGCACAACAATCTTATTAACCTCTCTAAGATCGATCACAAATCTGTAAACAGGTGGCTGTGAAGGATCCGTTCGTTTTAAGACAGGTAAAATCGGACTATTGCAAACGTTGCCTCTTGTCTCTTCAATCACACCCTTATTAATCAAGTCGCTGACAATGTCTAACAATGCTTTCTGCCCTTCATTAGAGATCTTGTACTGGGGAATACGTGGCAGTCTGACATTAGCCTTTAAAGTCACCACATATGGCGGTATCTCCAAGAGGCCCACATCATTGGGACCAGTAGCCCAAAGGGCATCCGGAAGGGATGACAATTCAGGTGGCATTGTATTCTTAGACAAGTACATTGGGGAAATCACTTTCTTGCCTAATGTAAGTTGTACTCCTGAAGGAGAACAATATAGTGTAGCGTGCAATCTTTTCAACAAATCTAATCCCAGCAAATTCTCACCACAACCTGTTGTTAGGATCAGGGGTGCTTTCAGCTCGCAAGGTCCAACAGAAAGTGACATGGGACTGGAAATCGGGTTCCTAACTGGGGCGCCAGAAAAACCTACTGAAACATTTATATCGCCAGACAAAGGTGCGCCAGGGAGTTTTGAATGCATGATTGAACTCTTTGCAGCACCAGTGTCTAGCAGAAAAGGCTCCGTTACATTTGCTGTAGTCACCTCAACATACGGTCCACTCTGATCCACTGGCACTGAAACAACTCCCTCTCTCTGTCTACGGCTGTCCTAGTAATCATTATTTTCTGCATCACCGTCCTCTGCATAATAATCATTATTGTAATACTGGGCCGTATTACTAATCGCGTTAGCTTGCTGATCAAAGCTATTGATGGTATTTTGAGGCGGCAGAGGACGCGCGTTCTGGGGAACACTTCCACGCCCTCTGCCTCTAGGAGCTTGCTGACCACCCCTACCTCTTGCGCCATACGCATTACCGTTCCGCTGCATTAGTTTAGGGCAACTATATTTAAAATGACCTTCCTCTTTACAGTATGAACATTGGTTGGGACCTACAGGGACACGTGGTTGGTAATACCCGTTCATTTGCTGGTTGTTTTGAAACTGTTGGGGTTGGTGATAGACACCTTGGGGTTGCCTATAATTAATCTGACCTCCACGTGGCGGATAGGCCTGCTGTAAAAGGACCTTTGTCTTTAGTTCCTTCGTTTTCTTTTCTGTTCTATCTTTCTCGTCTTTATCTCTATTTTCATAATACTGTGCAGTAGCCAGTATTTGCGCTGAAGAAGAAACAGCCCAAGAACTTTCTGAATCTTTTAACTTTTTACACAGGTCAGGAAGTAAATTCTGCACAAACTTATCCACAAATAACCGTTGGCCACCCTCAGTACTCATATCCTGCCCACTGTGGTCAATAAACGTTTCTTCAAACCTAGTAAAGAAGTCTGACACTGTCTCATCTTTCTTCTGCTTGCATGCAGATAACTTGTCCCAATTTACGCGCATCGCAGGCATTATTGTCTTCATATACGTGATGATTCTACCAGGCAGTTCAGCTACTAAAGGTTCTGGTTTCGCACCACCCGTTTGTCTAGCATCAGCAGCAACAATGTTAGCCCATGTATCCCCTAGTTCGGCATTGTGATCTACATTACGAATTGACCCCCATAGAGGCTGTGGAACAACATTACCAAACAACATGTCTATGTCGGCCAGATTCATAACGCATGACCCTGCCGTCTGCGACAACTCTTTATAATAACCTGCTGGGTTTTTACAGGGATCAGGCAAGGACTGCTTAAGCGCTAACACCTCAGAGCGCTTCCATGGAACATGCACCCAAACACGCTGGAAATGCGCTGCCACAGCGGGGTTACCACCGGCAGCTGCAACCGCTTCCTTCCATACCGGGGGAACTTCTCTCATAGGGTATTGTCGCGCTTTTACCTTTTTCCCCACAAGGACATCTTGTTCAAACAATGACTGTTGGCAATCATCATTCCTAAAGGACAATACAACCGCAACTGCTTTATCTACTCCGCGGTCCACAATTATACCAGTTCCAAAATCAAACCTCACTCTACACAATTCCTGCGGGTTCGGATTTTTACCACTATCCTCCAATTCTTCACAGAGAATTTCGCACATTTTCTCAAAGACATATCTCTGTTTTGGGGCATCCCACTGATGGAAAACGTTGACCACTGATTCCACATCATACAGTGAAGGGAAAACAATCCATCTACGCGCCATGTTATCTATTACCTTTTTCTCATCAGGGTTAGGCAATTGGCTGCGCAACTGCTTACGCTGTAAACCAGGAGTCGCACCAGATGACTCAAAGAGAGGAGACATTAATGTAGTGACCACATTAGCTAAGCGCTGTCGCGCTGAAGGAGAAGCTGAGGCGAGAACAGGGGGAAAAACAGAGGGAAGAAAAGAGGATGTAGAGACAGGTACTGGAGTGGTGGAAGGAAGAGTGTTAGGGGAGGCAGTTGCTGAATTAGGCAAAGTCGCAGGAAGTGCGGGGGCAGTTGGAAGCACAACCGGCGGTCCTTGAGAGGGCTGCGCTACATGGATAGGAACCGGCTGCAAAGCAGCTGGCGGTAGCGGCAAGGCTTGCAGTATATTCACTGGAGGTGGCATATTTACAAGCTGGGGAGGCGCCGTGGCATTTTGAGCATACAGGGGTGGCGAACTCAACAAATGTGACATCAGGGGATCTTTCTCCTTTTCTTCTAACTCATTCTGCTTAGAATATGGTAAAGCTGGGTAACATTTGTCAATCCCTAACTTGCGCTGCCTATGCAATTGCTCACTTATCTGCTCCTCTTCATTGTCTTTAAATTGTACAGCTGCTTGCATTACTGTCATACCTTTCTCTCTCTTATTCTTTTTCGCTAACTTAATTTCCTTTTGTTTGGCTTCCTTTCGCCATAAGCGGAAAGAGTCAAACATCGCCGGCCGGGCTTTCTTCTTAAACAATTTAATTTCCAAATTATCTAAAATATCGGTATCAAAACTACCATTTTGGGGCCATTTTAAAACACCATCTTTCCTAGTGTAGTGGATCCACACTTCGTTATATGCAATGGGGCCTACACCATGTTTTACATAGAGCTCATAAGTTGGAGTTCCAACCGGAGGAACCGGACATGATTCCTCTAGCTGGAAATCTTTTCCACAACCCAAACAGAATAATCTACCAAATAGTCCAGAACCAGGCATCTTTGCTCACTAGTCTAGATCCAAACGTCAAAGGATTATCGAATACGATATCCTCGTGAATACACGAGTCCTCTGGTTTTGGCGTTTGCAAACTCCAAAGTACCAAATTACCAAATCAAACGATCCAGAAGAATACCAAAAACAAATGGGAGACGCTCCACTTATACTTAACTGAATATTGCTGATCGATGGCGTCACCAGAAGACTCTCGATTGTTTCGCTCTCTCAAAACTCGTCAAGGGTCCAAAACAGGTCGATTAATCAGGGCAGCAGTCCTTCGTAGCCGTCGGGACGCGGAGAACCTCGCAGAAAAGACTTTCGGACCACGTCGACATGCAGGGGTCGATGAAGTGGCGGCCTTCCTCCGGAATTTCCACACGAAGCTCCTCAAGAACCTCTGGCTTGGACTGGTACCGCTGAAATCGCCCCACGTTGGGTGCCAAACTGAAGTACTGGGTATTCTAGACCCAGCGGTGCAGGGGCACACACCCTATGACTTCTGGGTTCACCCTGTTCCAGACCTACAGAAACACAGAGTCTTCTGGGTGAAGTCAAAGAATCGTTTATTGGCTGCAAACCAATTACAGGTATCCTAGAAGTACAACAGCGTGTATGTTCTCAGGAGACTGCTGAAAATCATAGGGACGGGCTTCTCCTTAAGTACACAATATCATGCTCCAGGCACACATTCCTTGGTTTACGATATGGCCATATAAAGGTAATCATTACAAACGAAAAAGCAGAGTCATGATGACCATCCCACATTCCAGTTCGGCCAGCCCACAATGATTTACACAGTAAGGTTCAGATCCCACATCGGATGTCAATAGACCCCCCAATAAACATGAGCATCTCCTGTTTTGGGAAACAAGTCATAAAGCAGGAACAAGCAGGTGTGGAAGAGATTAGCCGGGGGATTGTATAGAATGAAAGGGTTTTATGACGGGTCAAGCCCTGATGCTAATCACAGGTGGACGGAGGAAGGGGAGCTTGTGAGACCGGTTTGACCTGGGGCAGCAGAGCCAGCTGCCCAGGTCACAGAGAAGTCAGAGGGAAAGCCCATGTACTGTGAGGCCCGTATTTACTCCATTATAGCCTATGTGAGGGCAATGACAAGATGGCCACTGCTTCCAAAATGGAACCCGCGTAGTTGAAGCAGAATAACGTGTACACAGTGCATTCATAGCTAGAACGATATATAAAGCACTCGTACATGCCGCATTTACCATTTGCGGTTTGCTAATACCAAGATAGACAGGGGTAGGGCCCTGTCCCCTACGCGGTCCCGAATATTAAAGTACGACACCTTCTTCCTCCTACTTACACTGCTTCTGCCAATTATCCCCGAACCCATCTCAGCCGAGGGATCATTGACTCACAAGACACCGCGGGACAAGAAGGAGGAGATTTCCTTAAAGGTTTTCTTCCCTTCTGGGGTCCAATGGCCAACAGCAGAAATATAAGGCAATTGGTCCGTGTTGTAGAGACTACAATAGACATCACTGTAGGAGCCTTAAGTAATATCACGGCGGAACTACAGGTGGATCGTCTTATGACCTTGCAAAATCGAGTTGCCTTAGACTTTATTCTTGCCGATCGTGGTGGAGTATGTAAATTGATCGGGTCAAGCTGCTGTATTTTCATTCCTAATGACGCTCCGACAGTATACCAAGCTCTCTTCAAGTTGCACATAATCTCCGAGTCTATTCATCAGGACGAAGGAGATTGGTCTTTAACGGAATGGTTTTGGGGACTACTGTCCAAATGGGGTTGGAAAGCATTGACATTCCTTGGAATAATCTTGACTATTGTATTTTCTTGTTGCCTTTGTATGCACTGTGGTCCCGCTATCTGTGATTTTTGTGCTACTATGTGCATCCCAAAACCCAAACCTCAAGTAACAGAAAACATAAGGATGATGTTACAGCAACAGCTCGATGATCTCATGGCTATTGATGTGGATTCAGATTAATGTGAGTCTATCTTGCCTGAGTTCTGGCAAAAGGAGGGTCTGAGGAACTTCGATTTTCGATCACGATCGAATCGACCTGCCATTTTGTGACCCGCCGCCATTTTGTGTTGCCATCACTCAGGCAGCACGGCGAACGAAGTCTATTCTGATTTTCCCGTAGCTTGGTGTCGAAATACGTCCTCGGCCTTTATTTGCGAAGCTGGTGTTTGGACTAGCCGAGTACACTAATCCTTGTCTGGCTTTCCTAATCCCTGTTTCAACTATCTGTAGGCTCACACTATTCTTTCCCGATCATATCTTATTGACTGGCCTTCACTGCCTCCTGCCAGCATTCTCTTGTGTCATGACTGTCCTCCAACACACACAAACGTATCTCACCACCTGCAAGTTAGTCTGTTAATGAATTAGTTCGGGGGTGGGATGACAAACACGGTTGGAGGAGAGGTCTCTTCGAGTCATCTGATATTTCTGTTTTCGAACCTTTCTTATTGGTTCCGCGTTGTATTTCACTTACTCTATTGGCTCTTTTCTTCTATGCTTGGGGCGTGTGTCTTGTTTATAATTATGTATTGTATAGTATTTAATCTGATGCGCCACAGAGTGAAGTGGCAGTCTCCTGAGAACCTACTTTGTGTACCTCTAGGATAACTGTACTAGCTGCAACTAAATAAATCCAATGTCCTAACGCCGACAGAGTGTCCTGTGTCTCTGTGAAGCGAAGCAGGTGAACTCCGGAGACAGAGGGCGTACCCTGCGCCGCCAGGTCCAAAAGGTTCTGGTTCTTCAATAGGTCTGGCCGGGAATCTTCTATTTTGGGCGGACAGCAGAAACAAATTCTTTTTTTCTTTTGTTGTTTCACTGACACACTCGACTTCCATAGAAAGCCAGGAGTTGGCTGGCCTAATGTGCATCTTGGGGGAATCATTGTATGATGAGGAGGTGTCTGCATATGAGCCTAGGGCCATTTGGAGGTTGCTGTTCCAGGTGATACTGGCACACTACAGTGGACAGGGCTGATTTGTGTAATGCCATCACCCTCTTCTTCCTCATGACAACCTTATTTTTCTATCACTGTGCACTGAGCTGCTTCCCTTCTCTTATCACCACCACCACCAGCTATCTTTTTCAGGTGCTCTTTCTACTGGATTGCATGATGTTTCTCAGATAGGATGCTTGGCCTTCGGTACCATAGTGTGAACCTGCCTTACCTTGATGAAAACTTGTGTGGAAAATGGAGCATATTACTAGGTCATCCTCCAACTTACTAATCATAAAGAAGTCCCAAAATTGACCTTTTGTAGTGTGCCACGGCCAATGCCTGAAGAACTGGTGGTAGGTGGCTGTGCAATTTGCCTCTATGTAGGGTGTAACTCGGCTATGGCAGTGATGATGCAGATCTGGACAGGGGTCGTACAAATATGGAAGCCAGTAGTGGTGGTGGAAGCACATCCCTCTGAGCAGGTTGAATATTACTGGTTATCTCTGTGTCCTTTGAGCCGCCCTTTATACAGATAATCACTAGCTCATCATCATGACTATAATTTTCCATAATTCTAAGGCTTTCCATTACTTTCCTTTTCCATTTTCTCTTGGGGAGGGTCTTAGACTCACCCAAGGTCCAATCCATGTCCAGATCATCGGAAGTGGGATTTGAAGAGTACGTTGAAGTACCCTTTCTTTTTCCTGCTGGAGATCATGAAGCCTTTCGGCAAAGAGCAAGGTAGCTCCTGTGTAACACTTGGCAACACCGCCGCCCACGCCACGAGAGAACTCGGCCATCAGCTCTGCTGCCTGGCCTTGAGACGCTACTTCACAAGCCTTGGACCTCACTGAGGAAAGGTTGCCGCAGCGCATGGAGCAGAAACGGAGTAAGCACCACCACCAACATGCCGCGGGACGAAGCAATTCCAGGAATAGTATTGGACCATTTTTTTCTTTGGGCTGCAGCAATCCTTTCTAACTTTGCGGTACCAGCGAAGGCTCTACGAGCTTTAAGGAAAGCCCGATGGTGCTTTCCAAGAATGATGGCATCCCGTGGGGCCAGAGGCACAAAGACAAAGGCAGCCATTGGCAACGCTGGATCCTCTAGCGAGGGGGTGCCGACCCCAGAAGTGGACACCGTACCTAAAGGTAAAAGAGAGGCCGGGAGCAGTAAAAGAGTGACTGGCAAATCTAGGGTGGGGCTTAAAGAGAGCGGAGGTGCCCAGCCCTCAATTGGTAAACTGTTCCCCGGGGCGAGCTCTATGGCCTCTAAGCGGGGGGAATTGCAAAAAGCCATGAGGGAGGTGAGGAACATCCTGATTCTGAAAATGATAGACAAGGACTGCTTGATATTCAACTGCTAACTACGCCACAGAACTCTGGGTCAGCACGGACAGAGGTCCACAACAAGGGAGTTCAACTGAATCTATGAATAGACCCCCAAAACTCCCTAACCCCGCAGCTCCTTCTTTGGCCATCACAAATAAAGACCCAAAAGTAAAGGATCCCAATGCCCTGGACGAGTCTATCCACCAAGGGCCAGAACAGAAAATGAGTAACCATCCATCAAAGCAGCAACTGTGCCTTGATGTCTCAAGGCATTCTGTTTTCTGACCCGTCCAGTAAACACTTCTACTCCATGTCAGACGGCACAGATTCCGCAGCTGAAGAGAATTCTTCCACTTCAAGTGATAGAGATCTATCCAATAATAATTGTAGCAATTCGGGCAAGGAAACCGGTACGGTGCAGGGGGCGGAAGATGCAAGGGCAGGGGGGACCAGTATGGGAGGGGGTTTTTTGGGGGGTTAGATTCTGGCTTTTTTTTCACCAAAAGTTTGAAATCACTTATTGAAGTAACAGAAAGTGCAAATATTTCAAGTTTTTATTTTTGCAGGATATTTGACTCTTTAGAGCTAGACAGGGTCTTTCTGGGAAGTGTATATTGCACATATTTTTATGTAATTATTGTGCAGTTATCAAATATTGCAATGCATTAATATGACCAACGCTACATGTTTTAGAATTGTTTATTTAAATATTTGTGGCCTAAATGATGCACGAAAAAGACAGGTTTCTCAAGGCTTACGACTCATGGTGGCTGATGTTGTCTGCCTTCAGGAAACGCATATTGAGGGGTCGCAGGTAGATCTTTGAAACTCATTGAGATATAGCATAATAGAGGGGAATTCTCAGGGGGCGCAGGTGAAAGTGGTTGGTATTTCGGCTCAACGTAATTGCTTACTTCAGCCCTCTCGTACCAAATCCGATCCTTATGGGAAATGGGTTTTGGCAGAATGCCGGTTAACCACAGAATTTTCTTTTACTCTTTGCTCAATATATGGGAGCACTGCTGATGATCCCAGTGTACTAAATTGGGTCTATGAAGAACTAGCCCACTGGCCCCTCCCAGTTATCCTATGTGGGGATTTTAACATTAATTTACCTAGTAACTGGGGGACAAACAGTCAATGGAGGTAACAGGCCAGAAACCAAAGGTCCTATAGGCCTTAAGGAATTTAATTGACACACATGGGCTGGTGGATGCCTGGTCTAAGCTTAATCCGAATCAGTCAGGGTATACTTTTTATTCGGCTCCTCTTCATTCTTTTGCTAGATTGGATTATTTTTTGGTATCACCTTCCCTGCTCCATGAAAGCAAAATTGACATCTTACCACAAATTTTGTCAGACCATAATCCACTGATTTTAAATCTAAAGGGAACAGCGATCCACAAGGAAGTCTCAACATGGAGCTTCGAGAGAGCCTTACTGCTGGATATGAAGTACCAAAATCATATGAGAGGCTGGATAAGAACTTTTTTGAAGAAAATATCGGGTCAGCCCCAATTATGGTAGTCTGGGATGCTTTGAAAGCATGTATCCGAGGGGAGACACTACAGTTCTTTCTGAGGAAGAATAAACAAGAGAAGGCGCAGATTAAGGAGCTCCCAAAAAAGTTGCCTAAAGCGGAGGAAAAATTAATCGGGGCGGTCCAGGCGGGGGCAGATATTGAACCTGCACAGTTAGAAACAGCTACCATCAGAGCAGAAATTGGCTCAATTCTGGCAGAGAAAGCTGCTGCAAAATGGGCCACAGCACGCAAAAATATATACGAATGTAGCAAACAAGCCGGCCACCAGTTGGCCATAAGAACAAGGCAGAGTCTCACTATAAATGGATTCACTGCATTCAGGTCTCAACAGGAGATATCACTAACGACCCAAACGAGATCTGTGCGGCATTTCGCGATTTTTATTCTGGTCTGTATACAGAAGAGTGTTATGGTTTGCAGGCAACTAGACAAGAGGAGATAGACAAGTTCCGAGACTCAGTATCACTGTCACACCTCGGTACAGAGGATCGTAGACATCTAGAAGACCCTCCCTCTTGGGAAGAAATAGCTAGGGCATTGGCAAATCTGTCAGACGGCAAGGTGGCAGGCACCGACAGTATACTAGTCGAATTTTAAAACGTTTTTTCATCTCAGATCAGAGGTATTTTTTTATGGTGGTTCGGATTTTCAATGGTGAAACCCCTCCCACCTCTTGGGTGACAGCTAAGATAATCATCTTTCCTAAGAATGATAAATCTCCTTTAGAAATGGGCTTTTACCGCCCAATCACACTCATTATTGGAGATTCCAAAATCTAGTCTAAAATCTTTGCATCTCGATTATCTACTAAAATTGAACATCTAGTTTCCATATGGCAACACGGGTTTATTCCTGAAAAGAGCACAACTGACCATATTCGGAGAACCATCACTCTGTTTGATGCAGCACAGACCACAGGGGACCCAATGGCTTTAATACTTCTCGATGCTCAAAAAGCATTCGATCGGGTTTCCTTGCTATTTCTGAGGTGCGTCATGCAGAAAATGAACTTTGGACCTAAGGCCATTCAAGTAATTAAAGCACTATGCCTCAGTCCTACAGCAAGGGTAATAATAAATGGGCAACTAACCGAGCAGTTTGAAATCACACAGGGAACTGGTCAGGGTTGCCCCTGCTCCCCTACTGCTCTTCGCAATATATATAAACCCCTTTATTTGAAAGTTTATTAACAACCAGGAAATCCCGGCCATAAGTAGACATGGTCTAGAAACAAAAATCATGGCTTATGCAAACGACCTAGCCTTTGTTACTCCGGACCCCAAGAAGGCTATACCAGGTATAGAACACAAGGCTCAAGGCTTCGGGAAGATCTCGGGGTATGCATTGAACAAGGGAAAGACCCAGATTATGAACAAGCAAATCAATTGGTCTGATCGTAGAGTTGTGGCTAAGACAAAGTCTTTAGGAATAAATATCTCAGCAGATACAGATTTAAAAGTTAGTGAAAACGTTGACACCAAAACTGCACTGAATCATCTCAATAATTTACATCTGACTATGTTGGACAGCTGCAATGTCATCAAAATTATGTTTTTCCCCCAAATGTTATATTTTTTCAGAGCTACCCCCTTGAGTTTACAAACCTTGTATTGGCGAAATTTAATTGTCTTTTTTCCCAATTTATATGGGCATACTCTCAACCTAGGAGGTCATTCAAATATCTATCTCTTTCCCTTGAGAGAGGGGGCTCTCCCAAATTTAGGATTATACTATTGGGCCACGGTCCTGCAGGCATGCCGCATATTGATTCAAGAGTAGCCCCTGATTTCAACAACGGGACTACCATCGCCTTTCAAACTATTATTAGGTCCCGCAGCTAAAGGGTGCCTGTGGTGCCAACTTGAATTTGGGTACTATAAGAGGGTAAGATTCAAGACTCTTATGGGAACCTATAAGGTATTTACGGCTATGAGCAAACTTTTAAGGCTGGGCAGACTGAACCATTATACCCCTACCAAGAACAACCAACTTGCCCGAGATATTTGGGGGGCCATATTTTCAAAACTGGTCAGCTCAGGCATAAAAAACTAAGGACGTTGTACTCTTCAAGTAGGGTCCTGGCATTTGAGGAACTCAGGACCCAATTCGGGTCATAATGAGGCTTATAAATATCTTGCCATCAGGGATTTTTTATCGCGTAATGTAGGTGGGCCCTCCGGGCTCACAAAAAATGAGCTTATAGAGAGACTATGCGTGCCCACCACCCCTCACATTGGGTTCATATATGCGTTACTGAACAGATGTATGTCTGACAATATGGCCAAAATATCTAATAAATGGCAACAGAAATTCAAAATCACTGACAACACCTTTCATCTAGCTTTACAATATGCTCAAAGTGATTTACTATCAGCCAATTTAAAAGCACAATTCTATGAAACTTGTTTCTTTCTATATTTTACACCCAGTAGAATTGCTAAGGTGGGTTACGGGCATAGGCGCGCACTGTCCCCGCTGCTCGGAATACAGTGCAGACTCTGTTCATATGTTTGCCATGTGTGCAGAACTTGGGACACTGATATCCAAAATACAAGATTTTCTTGGGCTAGTACTATTGCAAGATATCCTGTTAACCCCTACGACCATTATGTTGGGAATACAAGACACTATTAGCAGAAGTAGCGGTGGGGCTTTAATTTTTGTAGCTATGGCTATTTACAGGCTATGTATAACTTCTGCCTCGATAGACCCATGTCCACCACTATTTTCACAATGGCTGGCCCGGTTATTATCAATATGGAATTTGGAGAAGGCTATTTACGCTAAGAAGGGTGTTTGGACCAGAAAGAAAGGACTTGTCATCTGGGAGCCCCTGCCCAGATGACTCTCTCAGGCTAATCCCTAAAGAATTTAAGGAAGAAAGCAAACCTTTTGCGATATGTGTTGGGCTGAGGACGTATTAAAATACTAGTTTGCTTAATAATTAACCATAAGTTAAGGGGTCTACATTTTTATGATACTAGTATGGACTTAATATGCATTTTTATAGTACTGTCTTGATTAATTTGACCGCTTATAATCTTGTTGTATTAGTTATATTAACCCTGTTGAATGCATAACAGGAAATAGATGAATTGCACTGTATAGCCGTAATATCTGCAGACAATATTGTGACGGATTATAAGTGGTGTGTGCGTGCGGATCTTGATACCAATTTGTTTTTAGGGATTAACCTTCAAGAATGTTCCGGCCTTGCACATTATTCTGCTGCTTTATTTGTATTGCTCTATTTGGATGCGTATTTCACACTTATTGGTCACTTTATTTGAAGAAGATCAATCTTTGTTGAATTATGTTAAAAGAGGAAAAGAGGAACTACAATTTTGTACTCTATATAATGAATTGTATTTAGGCCAGAAGGTGTTTTAAGGATTATTATCTCTAAATGGTATTGTGGGCCTGTTTCATTGTACAAGGTTAATAATCAATTGGACTTTCCTGCCGCTTGCTTGTTGATAGGTAGAACTGAAATGAGTGGGGGTGGGGGGAGGTAATGTCTTGAATTGTTTTGGTTATCTTTTGTAATGGCATATTTAAAAATAAATAAAATGTTTTATAAAAAATAAACATTAAACTCATAAAAAAAGAAAAAGGCCTTGCCCTCACCTATCAATGTCCCTAGAAACTGGCTTTGAAAAGTGAAAGAAAAGGAACACACTGGCTACACAAAATGGATGCCCTGGCACAATGCCACCAAGAACAAAGGCATTGACAACAAAGAACACAGGGCCGATGGCAAAAGCAAAGCATTTTGTCTACACAAAATGGACGACCTGGCACAGGGCCTCCAAGGGCGAAGGCCTTAATAAGATAGAACACATGCAGGCTTCTGGCAAAAAAAAAAAGCTAACTGACTGCATATAATGGCTGCCCTGGCACATGGACAGTGGCCACCAAAGGCAATGGCATGGACAACAGAGAACACATGCAGGCATGTGGTACAAGCAAAGCCCACTATCTACTCCAAATGGATGCCCTGCCACATGGCCAGTGGCCACCAAGGGCAAAGACTCTCACTACACAAAATATCCCCTGGTCCCATGTTCAAACAAGAAGCAATAAAGCATGGACAAGAGAGATAACATAAGCAGGCCTGTTGAAAAAGCACACTGACTACACAAAATGGCCACCGTGCCACATAGCATTGAGAACAAATACAAAAATAGTGGCCTATGGTAAACACACACACACTAGCCACTCAAAAAATGGCCACTCGCCCAGCAAAGAAAGGCGGCAAGGTAAACAAACACTACAATTAATTCAGCAATGCAAAATACAAAAGTGGTGTCAACTTTAAAAATTCACCACCCACAAACATCCCAAAGGATTAAAAAAAATATCCCACCAAAATACTGAAACAAGTGCAGAAAAATGTAAAATATAAAAAACAAAATTGAATATAATCTAAGGCCCTCTCGAAATCAATAGATGTTTTAAAAAACATATGCCACAGAAACAGTTTTTAATGTATACCCAATGCCTAGTAATCCCTGGCTGGCCATGGCCTATGGGTAGACTAGGCCTATAGTAAAATGAAAAAAATAGTGCAAAATTCACAAACAACATCCAAGAAAATGGAGAAAAAGTTATTTAAAAGTTATAAAAACAGGTTCACATCCCTCCCAAAACTGTGCAAACTTTTTCCCTCAGAAAAACTAAAAAGCTAGTGCAAAATGTGCCCCTACTGCAGCTCCAGGTGTCCCACAGTCACATTTAAAAATTGAAGAAAAACCAAAAAAGGTAAAAGAAATACTGGTGCACACCCTCCACCAAACAACAAACGTATCTAAACGTTCTTTAACCCCTTCGATGCGCATGACGGAGCGATTCCGTCATGCGCATAGGTTGCGCTGTGCGTATGACGGAACCGCTCCGTCGTGGCCCCGCCCGCACAATAGAACCTTCAGCACAGCGCGGTAATCCGCGCCGCGCTGAAGGGGTTAACTTACTTGATTTCTCATAAAAACATCCTTAAAATCCAATGGTATGTCTAGCAGGGATTGAAGACAAAGAAGAGAATGATCCTTTCCCCTCAAAAGCCAAATGGAACGTGATCAAAGGATGGACTAAGCACTGGGAGTTATATTCTTGATAGGAGGAGGAAGTAAGAGTCTCTTTGGCACCTCTTTTCTGTTGGAAAAAGAAGCACACCATTCCAGGTTGGACACAGTCATGAAAATCAGTTTTGACTCTGCCATATATATTTTTTGGGGGGGGAGTTTTATATAGCACAAACTCGACCCAATGGTATCCGATCACTTTACATGAGCACCAGTTGCATTACAGACGGACAAATGTTTTTTGTTAGGCATAGGGAGATTAAGTGATTTGCCCAGAATCACAGGATGCTAAGCTTCCCTGCCGGGACGTAAACCCAGTTCCCCAGCTTTGAGGTAGACCACTCTAGGCATTATATATAAGTTGTTTTCAAGATGTCTAAGGAAATTCAATTATTTTAACATTATTTCCTATGGGGGTTCTCTTTTAAGTCCCTACCTCCATTATTTTCTATAAGAGGCTGTTGAATTATCAGTGGTTGGCCATGAGTAGTGCTGGACATTATCCGTGTCAGAAGTGGAGTGCATCTACTACTGTTGTGGATCATTTTTGTGTGTAGTACCTTTAGACGTGCAATTAGTGAATAACAATGGTTTTCCTCTTTTGTGGGTGGGTGCATGTCCCTTTCGAAGCCTCTTTATAACGCTTCCCTAATGCCTCCTTACTAATCCCAAAAATCCCTCCCCTGTAAAAGCAAGTATTCCCTATGTTCCAGCCCTTCTCTATGTCCCTCGTGTGTAGAGATCTCTGGAGTCAGGGCAGAAGAAATTGCCACACATGAGAGAGAGAAGGCGGAGGCAGAGGCTTCTGCATGTAGGTATGTAACTAGGATTGTGTAATATGTGAGTAGTACTAATGTAGTACTACTAAACGTACTACAGAAATGCAGTTTGTGAATAGGCCCCAGAGGGTTCAGTAACTAAAGATACAAATCCACAATCATCAAACGGCAACATCCAATGGAATAACCAGTTTTGTCTTTTCCTACAGTAATATGGTCAATTGTTGATACACTGTATGTAAAAATACCAAGAGGCAATACAGTAAGTAGCCTAAAAGTGACTGCTTAGTGTTCAGTGAGTAGTGATAGTGAAGGAATTAGTAAAAGAATTGTGGTTCAAGCAAGCTCAGACAGTTCCAGAAAACAGTCAGAAATATCTTGGCTGTGGGGAATACTAGTCACACAACATAGATGATCACACAATTTGTGTCTGATGTACCACAGCTTTAAGAAGGAATACCTTATTATAAGATGTATCTAGATTGTCCTATTTTCAGAGTTTATGTTTTGTAGGTTTAAGTGGTATTGCAACTCATTGATGAGCTGGGCCTAGAGCCAACGATAGGCACATTCAGAAGCTAAGCAATATGGATACATTTCTGGGTACCCTGCACACTGCACCTCCTGGCCTCTGGTACCTGCCAGGGTGTTACAGTTGCTGCTGGTGACCTGCCCAAAGTCATTTATGCAGGGATATGCTTGATGTCCAGAATTAACTGCAACATATTATTACCCAACACTGAAAGGAACCTGTAGAACATCAAATTAGCACATCTGTCGATTTGAACTATCCACTCACATTCAAGGGTGTGTTAATTGGCACATACCAATATGCCCCCCATCTTAGAGTGAGTACCTATATCCTAACCAAAAGAATCGAAAATCCTTCTAAATGCAGGTGGTGTATGATGCTAGGTATTGGATGTCAGACATTGTTGCACATTTCCAAGGCAGTAACCACAGCTGCCACAAACTGATACACAGTGAGCTCTACAACAGCATAGCAAGAGGAGCTTTGATGATGGGATTCTACTGGGTGGATTATTCATTGAACCAGAACTCATGTGCAATAACATCTACGACATCTGTGTTTTTCATGTACATCTTCCTTTACTGTAGGTTACAGAGCTGATACCCTGCATCCAAAGCTATTCACCCTATAATTGGACCCAACACTGTTATACCTGTAAGCCTTAGGGAGGTGTTCCACAAACTTTTTTCCTCTTATCCTCCATTTTGCTAAACCTATTTTTGTTGTCCTTAGGACCCTGTGCACTTTACCACTGCTAACCAGTGCTTAAGGGCTTGTGCTCCCTCCCCTAATACATGGTTTTTATTGGCATATTTAATTTACTTGTAAGTCCATTGTAGAGTGGTATACCATATACCCAGGGCCAGTAAATTAAATGTTACTTAGAGGACCTGCAGCACCTATTTTGCTACCCACTTAAGTAGCACTTTAAAACATGTCCCAGGCCTGCCATTCCAGCCTGAATGCAGTGTTAAACTAACATATGGACTTGACATTAAAATCCCATTACCAAGCTTTAAACTCCCCTTGTATTACATATTATTCACCCCTAGTGTAGGCTGTAGGTAGTGCATGGGACAGGGTATTGTGTAATTAAAAGGTTGGACATGTACATTTAAATGCTACATGTCCTGGTAGTGAGAAATACCTTCATTCATATTTTACTACTGTAGGGCTTACCCTTCCCATGGGATAACATTGAGGATTACTTATTCCATTTAATAGGCTGCAATTTCCAATTGGGAGCCGGTAGCTATGTCATGTTTAGTGTCTTTGGGTTTTTTGGTGAAGAACCCTATTTAATAGTAAAGTCGGATTTATGATCAAAATTATAGAAATGTAACGTTTAGAAAGTTGGCATTTTTCTGTTCTTTGCCTTTTTATGCCTATAGCCTAGCCAGTGTCATGTGACTAGGTGTAACTGATAGACTTTGTGAATTCCTCCCAGACAGTCACACAATAGAGGGATTTGGTATGCCTGAATGGGCAATTTGCTGGCAGGATGTGGGGCGTAACTGAGCACAGCCCCTCTTATCACTGAATAGCCTGTTCTCTGCCTTCACTTAAACAGCCTAATGACCCACCATTTTCACTTCAGCCAACTTGGAGCCAGGGGAGGCACAAAACCTCATGCACTTCAAATCCACTGTCTAGAAGCTCCTCCCACCTTCCACAACAAGTGCACCAGGGTATAAATACTGGACCATAGACACCACCACATCAGTACATACCAGGACCTGTAGATTCTCTGCCAGGAAGAAGGACTGATGAGTTTCTACAAGACCACTCTGCCAGACTGCTGCTCTAAAGGAACTGCTGCCCTGTTGTGCTGACGTGCTGCCCTTTTGCCTGGGGAAGAAGAACTGGACCTGCAACTTCATCTTGAACCCATTACCTCAAAGTGGCTCAACAGGCTAGTCTGCTGTCCTCTGGATCTGAGCCTGAGGGACACAAAAAACAGCTGTTGCACCAAACTGCAGTGAGTTTCAAACCCCAAGTGGTGCCTCTCAGTTCCTGGACCCTCGGTGTGGCTCACGGGCTCTTAAATCAAGCTGTTGGTCACCTTTGTGCTGAGACCATGACACACATCAAAAATCAGCACAAGCAACTGCCAGCCCATATCTTCGCAATGCAAGCATCGCAAAGCTCACTTTCCCATCCATGATACCCAGACTGCTCTTTGCGCCATGCCAACCACCGCCCTTGACTTGCTCCTTGATCCTCACGACCCTCTCCAATGCAAAGAGGACTCTTGCCACAAAACTTGAGCAGGCAAAACTTCAGCAGGACTAACCTGGGACTATATCCAAAGAAGAATACAGTAGGAGCAGCCAAAAAGACAGGCTGACTGGCGATGCACCTTGGACAGATTAATGAGTAGGTAGGTCCAGGTTGCATCATGGTTTTTAGAACACTATTTTGCCAATAATTTTCCAAGACCAAAGTTTTAGAGTTGTTACTATCTGGACACCTTTAGCACCACCTCCAAGGGTGCAGGATTTGAAAGACACTGCTTAGAGGGTCAGAGCTCAGACATGCAGCAGGGTCATGGTGCAGGCTCAACTGGTAGGAGCTTTTTTGTACATGAACTTCTAATTAAGAGGCCAGCCAACTAGCCATTGTAGTAATTTCTAGAAGTCCTGGCTTTAAATTGAAGACCAGGGCTCAAGCAGCAGTTCAAACCTCTGGGGGTCAGGACAGGCTTCAGGCAGCAGAGAAGTCCTTCTTGGTGCAGCAAAGCAGTCCCTGCCACCATGCCAAAGCAGCAGGTAGTCCTTCCACAGGTCCAAGAGTAAAACTGAAGAGTGGCCCTGAGAATCCCTTTTTTTTTTTAACAGAGTTTTATATAGTGTGAACTTGACCCGTATTGGGTATCAGAGCGCTTTACATAGCACCAGTTGCATTACATGAGGACACATTCATTGTTGTTAGGCACGGGGAGATTAAGTGATTTGCGCAGAATCACAGGATGTTCAGCGTCAAGACTCACACCCAGTTCCCCAGATTCGAGGTCGACCGACCTAGCCGTTAGGCCAACTCTTCTTTCTTGAAGTGGGAGAAGCTTCTAGAAGCCCCCCTTTCAAGTTGCTTGTAATTTGCTGCCTCTCTGCCTTGACTCCAGCCTGAATACAATGGACTAGGCTGAAGTTCTATTGTGTGGCTGTCTGGGATGATTATACAAAGGGCACTGCCCCTCACATCTACTCATGTAACCCAGTAATAGCCTGCAGGCATGAGGCACCAAATGTTTGGGACAGGTAAATGCCAAGTTTCTAGAAGTGGTGTTTTCGGAATTGTGACTTTAAATCCGACTGTACCACTAAATAGGTTTTTAAATCACAATTCCTCCGATATTAAACATAACTTTCCTACCTGTTACCAATCAGAGTTAGAAATTATTAAACGTTATAAGGAAATCCTATGTCATCCTATGGGAGAGGGAGGCATCATAGTAGTGAAAAACACATGTTTGAGTTTTTCACTACCAGGATATGTAAAACTTAAAAGTACATGTCCAACGTTTTAATTACAATGCACCCTGCCACATCTAAGAATTACCTTAGCGGTGAGTCATATGTAATAAAAAGGGAGTTTTAGGTTTGGCAAGGTGGTTATATGGCCAAATTGAATTGGCAGTATAAAACTGCATACAGACTTACGATGTTTTAGGGAGTGAGCACAAAGCACTTTAATGCTAGTTGGCAGTGGTAAAGTGTACACACTCCTAAGGCCAGTGAAAAAAGATTCAGAAAAGTAGTAGGGTGAGGGTAAAAGGTTTGGGGGAAAATAACCCTAAGGACGCCTGATCTAACATGTGCCCCCAGCTGAAAGTGGTGTGAACTACCCAACCTCCTGGGAGTTCTAATCACTAAGGCAGAATAACTGGACAGACCATCAGTATTGGAGTGGTCTGGCCCAGGATGGAATTCCACCATAAGGTCCATTCCCTTTATGGAAATGGACCACCTCATCATTTTGGAATTCTCATCTGTCATTTGCATGAGCCATCTGGGGGGCCTGTGGTCTTTCTGAACTTAGAAGTGAGTTCCAAAACAAGTGCAGTCTCAGTTTCTACAGTGCCCAGACCACAACAAAGGATTTATTTTTAATACCACGCCATCTCTCTTCCCTGGGAATTTTTCTCGGACTGATGAAGGCTACACTTTGGTCTAGACCCGCCTCATTTGACTGTGATTACACTCCCCCTATACCATGATCTGAGGTATCAATTTGTACAATGAATTCCTGAGACGATTCATGGGCCTTGAATACAGGGGCTGTGCACATAGCCTGTTTGAGGGTGTTAATAGCTTTCTGTCCAGATTACCTTCTTATGTTGCTTCTGGCAAGTTAGTTCAGTTAAGAGGGCAACAATGGTGCCATATTCCTTAACAAACCCCCTATCATACCCATTGAGGCCCGGGAAGGCCCTCACTACTGATTAGGTTTTGATGGGCTCCCAGGCCAGGATAGCCTCTCTTTTGAGCAGGAGGGGCTGTACCTCACCTCTGCCCACGCGGTGTCCCAGGTATACCACAAAGGCCTACAATATTTGGCACTTGCTGGCCGTGATTCCTGGAATTGAAACAGGTGTTCCTCCCAGCTGCTACTGTATTCAGCTATATCATCCAAGTAAGCAGCATTGAAGACCTCCATCCCAGCTAGGGCTTGGTTCACCAACCTCTAAAAGGTGTCAGGTTTATCTGGAGTCCAGAGGGCATAACCCGTAACTGGATGTGGCCCTCTGGAGTAGAGAACGCTGACATCTCTTTTGCCCTCTCAGTTTGTGAAATCTGCCAATATCCTGAAGTGAGGTAAAAAGTGCATAGGAACTTGGCAGCCCCCAAAGTGTCAATAAGCTTATTATCTCAGAAGATGGGGTGTACATCACTCTTGGGTGACTAAGCTGAGCCCCCTGTAGTCACAAAGAACCTGAGTTCTGGAGTAGCACCCGGTCAGGAGGCTTTGGGAACCCGTACCACTGGGCAGAACCAGGGAATAATTTAGTGCTCAATCACTCCCAACTCCAGCATTTTGGAGACTTTGTCCTTAATGCTAGCCCTCACTTTATCAGACAGCCTGTATATTTAGTTTTTTCGACAAGCAGAATGTCTCTAGCATCTATAATTATGGGTACATAAGTGTGTAAGCCTACGAGTGAGGGAGAAGAAGGAGGGAAATTGCCCCAACAACTGATGACAGTCCCTCTGTTGTTCTGGGGTCAAGGTAAGGAGTGGTTGACACCTTATACTGACCCATCCTTCTCTTTGGAGGATAAGAGGTCAAGTAGAGGTTCACTCTGCTGCTCCAGTCCATCATCTATCACCAGCATCATGATGACTTCAGACCTCTTTTACTGGGTTTGAGGAGGTTGATATAGAGTACCCTTAAGGGGTTCCTGGGGGTCTTGAGCCCACCAAGTAGTTAGCTTCCCTCTTTTTCTCTTTCACCTCATAGGGACCAGTCCAATGGAATTGGAGGGCCCTGGTCGCCACTGGCTCTGTTACCCACACTTTCTGGTCAGCCTGAAACTCTACCAGCATGGCCTTCGGGTCATACCAGATCTTCATGACATATTGGCTGTCTTACAAGTTCTCAGAAGTCTTTTTTCAGAAATGTTTACATCTGGATCCTGAGGGCTAGCATGTACCTGACAACATTTTAGAGGGGCTGCTTGGCCGCTTGCTCCCACCCCTCCTTAACGGGAGTGAGAGGTCCCCTAACAGGTGGACCATAGAGGAGCTCAAATGGCCTAAACTCATCTCCCGTTTGTGGGACTTCCCTGTAGACAAAGAGTAAGCATGTTAAGTGGACAACCCACTTCTACCTAATGGGCTCAGGTAGGCCAATAATCACGCCATTTAGGGTGTTGTTAAACCTTTAAACTAGCCCACTGGTTTGAGGATGACAGTGCATGGAGATGTTGAATATTACCCCACACTCCTCTCACACAGACTTCATGTAGGCAGACATAAAGTTGGTGCCCCTGTCAGACGCTACTTACTTGGGGAACCCTAGTCATTTGGAAATCCCCATGAGGGCCGTAGTGACTGTAGATTTAGTCACAGTCCTCAGATGTATTGCCTCTGAATACCTAGTGGCATGTTCCATCAAAACCAGGATAAGCCTGTTTCCCAAAACAATTGTGGGGTCTAAGGGTCCAACAATGGTGATGCTCATCCTTCAAAAGGGATGACAATGACACACAAGGGATTCAGGGGAGTCTTTAGCTTAATCCCAGTTTTCCCACTGGCCTGGTGGGACATGTCCTGCAGAATGGGTATCTGAGAATGTCTTCATTTGGGGTCAATAAAAGTAGAAGGCAAGCCTTGCAAAGTTCTTCTCCTGCCTCAGGTGTCTTGCCAGGGGCATCCTCATGAGCCACACCCAGTAGGCAGGCTCTGTAGCCCTGGAGGACCACCAATACATGTGCTGTCCCATGCATCTAGGTACTTTAGGCTCACTGTATAAGAAATCATTATCCCAATAAATCAAGTGATCTCCAGAGGTGTCACCTGCTGACTGGGTTCAGCTTGCCGTTCATGCCCGCAAGGTTTGGGCACTCCCTCTGTGTCTTTCAGATCATACTTGGTGGGCCCACCTTCAACTTGCCATCCAGCAAGCTAAGGCACATCTCCTAGGGAGGCAATGTCTTCCCTGATAGGCTTCTGGGTGGCATCCTCTGATGCCCCATGCACCTACATCATGGGAGTTTCAGATGATAGTTTCTCACACCCCCTGTCCTTCCCTTTCTTGTCAGCTGCCTGGGCCATTCTTACAAGATCCAGGCTTTTGGTACTGGAGAGGTAGCCCTTGGAGGGTCAGGACTCACTCAGGCAGGGTTCAGGCAGTATTCAAGATGGTTGGAGTTTTTTCTGCCTTAAGGCCAGGATCAGAACGTCAGCCAACTAGCCCTTTGAGTCACTTCTGGAAGTCCTGGGTTCAGGGTGAAGAGCAGTCCTCAAGCAGCAGGGCATATCTCTGAAGATCAAAGCAGACATCAGGCAGCAGAGCAGTCCTTTTTGGTGCAGTAAAGTAGTCCCTCTGATGTATGCAGCAGGCCACAGCAGTAGACAGCCCTTTAATAGTTCTTCCACAGGTCAAAGAGTGAACTGAATAGTGGCTTTGAGAGTCTCCTTTTTATCCATGGTGCCTTCTTTAAAGTGGTATAAGTTTCTAGAAGTTTCTTTGTTCAAGTTACACAATGGACTAGTGTGAAGTTCTTTGTTTGAGAGCAGACCTCAGCCTATTGAAGTGTAAGTGGTGCTGTATCTAGCTCTGCCCCCACATCCTGCATGAGATGGCTCCTACCTGCACACCTAACCCCTCTATTGTGTGGTTCTTTGGGAGGATTATATGAAAGCTAACTGCTACTCACACCGAGTCATGTGACCCAGGAAGAGATTGTAGGGACCAAATGTATGGGACAAGAAAATGCAAACTTTCTAAAAGTGGCATTTTCAGAATTGTGACAAAAAATCTGACTATACCATAAAAGAGGTTTTTAAATTACAATTTCTCAGATAATAAGCAGGACTCTCCCACCAGTTCCCAATGAAAAGTTAGCACATATTAAGTGTGATAAGGTTACCCAATGTTATCCCATGGGAGAGGTAGACTTCACAGTAATGAAAAATGAATTTGTAAGTTGTTCACTACTAGGACATGTAAAACTTAAAATTACATGTACAATATTTTAATTTCAATACACCCTGCCCAATAGGCTGCCTATGGCCTACCTTTGGGGTGACATTCATGCAATAAAAAGGGAGTTTTGGACATGGTAAGGGCGTTATATTGCCAAGTTAAGTTAGCAGTTTATACCTCCATCCAGGCTGCAATGGCAGAAGTGGGGCTTGTTTTACGGGGCTACTTATGAGGGTGGAACAAAATGTGCTGCAGGCCCACTTGTAGTATTTAATCTACAGGCCCTCTGTAAATCGGATAACACTCTACTAGGGACTTATAGGTAAATTAAAAATGGCAAGTTAGGTACAAGCCAATTTTGCAATTTTTTAGGGAGTGGGCACAAGTACTTTTGCACTGGCAGCTCAATCAAAGAATCTGACATCCAGCTTCATTGGCATCCTAAGAGCCCTCAGGAAGATCCTTAGCTGGTACCAGTTACTGTCCAGAGAATGGTGGTTCAAGGTATAATATTATCCTGCTTTGACTGCAAGAACTTTTGTCTATCTTGGGAGTCCACACTCTGTTACAAAAAACGTTAAGGCCATGCAGAATGCTGTGGCACAAATCCTTTCGGGTATTCCCAAAGTCCAAACTGCCCATAATCAAGTGGATTCAATTTAAAGTGATCTGCATGGTTCACCGTGCGAGGCACAAGGAAGGGCCTCATATCCTTCATCACCTGGTCAGCCTTTATTGTACCAAAAGAGAGCTAAGATCTAATAACCTGAACATTTTCTCCACTCCCAGGATGGAAAAGAGCAGATGCAGTGGGCGTCCTTGGCCCACCTTGCCCCCAAACTATGGAATGTCTTACCTTTAACCCTTAGTCATAACAACAATTTACTTATCTTTAGTAAACAACTCAAAACCTATCTGTTTGCATAAGATCATTGTACTTGAGCCTAGTAGACCTCAGGCATGGGCAGCCGTGCACTCAGTAAGTCTTTTTGAATTGAATTGGTTAACAGTGGTAAAATGTACAGAGTCTTAACACCAACAAAAACTAATTTTGAAACATAGGAGGGCAAAGGCAAACAGTTTAGGGAAAGCCCACCCTGATGCTGACAGGTCTGACACAGACACATTTCCTTGGAAGGATTTCAAGTTCTTCACTGAACTTTAGGTTTCTTTTTCTGTCTGCTTCAAATTTTGCTTGGTTGTGCCTTAACATATCTTATCTGGCGAAAAGAGTTGGTTTGTGGTAAACCTATATTTTATCTGTTTTATTGTCGGCCAGTTGGAGACTGTAACATGGGCCGTGAGGTGAGGTGAAGAGAAGAGGTCAGCTGGAGAATTCATTGGTTCAATTTGGATTTGCTGGATTTTCCTGAGAGAAAGGATTGGATCTATGCCAAGGCAGATTAAACTTTCAAGTCTGCAAGCAGTATGTTATGATCACATGGTATCATATGCTGCTGAGTGTCAGAGGAGGTAGATGGCTGTAGACATTATTTTATCTAGTGATAAAAGCAGCTCTTCCATGGGGTGTCTGGTGCCTCTTGCTGGATTAAAACCAAATGTGTGATGGTGATGAATGTCACTTAAATTGATTAACTGTTTTAACTGTCTTGTAAGTTTTCCTTCTCAATATAGAATATGTTAAGATGGACACAATAGCTGATCAAGTCTTTGGGATTGGTGAATGGTCTTTTTTAATGGTCTCTGTACAACTCAATGCATAGAGGATATGTATGTGATCTCCTGAGGGAAAGAGGCAGGGAGAGAGAGAGAGAGAGAGAGAGAGAATAGAATTACTTCATATACACTGCTAATCATTGTTCCTTCAAAATATTGAATAGCTTAGATACAACCTTGGCCCAAAGACCAAAAGTGAATGAAATGCAGATTCTGTAAAATGTTACCACTTTGTTCTAGCTAAATCACTTTGTTAAGTTTTCATCCCCTAATAAACAGGGTATTTGACTTCAGAAATATGTAAAGCTAGGTGAAAACAGCAGATAATTGGAAAACTGAATGAAACATTGTGCTTCCTTGTTTTATGTGGGAGCATTAAATACTGTCAGAAAATTCTATGTGCATTCTGGAAAAGAATGAATTTGGGAGTGGCCTTGATGCCATGAAAAATTGAATCTTACCTGAAAGGAAATAAAATTATATGAGCTCAATTTATTGGTTCAACAGAGTTATCATTGAGATAATTTTTCAAATGTCAACATAGTGCTATGACCCATAAAAAAGGGAATATTGCTGTTGGGCACCCACTAATAGTAGGGTATGTCATAGGAGATACCCTGATAGAGCCCTCTGGTGGCATGGCCAGTTTGAGCAATGAATGAATTTGGAACATGAGAGCCTGCTGTTGGATTGAATTGTGATGATATATTTTCAGAAATAGTTGAGTTGGATTGTACTTCTTCTTTGGTAGCTGGAGGTAATCTCACATTATATAAACCCATCTGTGGGATTCTTCTTCTTTAGGTTGTTTAATTTGTGTAGGTAGGATAAGGCTCAAAGAAGAGGATTTAAAGTTAGCTGCAAGGTTTTTTGCTTTGCTCTTCCCTTTCTTTGCTTTCAACAAAAGTACTCGACCTTCCTGAATTTGGTCAGCCAAATGATTGAGATTACGATTGTCATTACTTTCACCAAGACAAACAATTTTTTTAACCTGGGCTGGATTTGATGGTGACCCATATAATACAGTCAAACAGTCAACTGAATTTTTGTAGAATAGTTTTTCAGTTTTGAAGGTGAATCAAAGTTTTCAGTCTGAGTGAATTTAGTCCTATTAGGTGTTTTGCATAATCAATACATTTAAGATAGATGCAAGCATTTCTGAGGAATGAGCTTGTGTTGCGAGTTGCTTTGTAAGAACGTGCACTATCAAGACCAAAACATTTTGGGCTGAGATTATCCTGATTGATTTTGGAAGGTCAACCATTTTGGGTTGATGCACCTTAATATTAGACGATGCAGGTAAGCCTAAGTTCATATGATGAAGAGCATAATTCATTCAATGGTCATTATTAGAATGGTTGAGATCGGTGGACAAAACAGGTTGAGGTGAATTGGATTCAGATAGCGTTAGTTGTTGATGTGGTTTATGAGAGGAAAATCCAAATTGGTTTTGTCATAGAAACAAGATGTGAAGTGAAACAATGATACCACACTTTAGAGCATTCGAATGTACTCATGCGAGACAGTTGGTTGATGTTAATATTGTTGTCAAAAGGAGGATCTATGTTGTTAGTAGTAAAGTCTTGCCTGCTTGAGGTAGTCAACAATAATTCACTTTTTTACTTTTTGAGCACTCCTGATCAGATAAATTTGCAATATGCAGTACAACATTCAAATTAGATTTTGGCATGAAAATGGGAGACAGTAAAACCACCCTATGGCTCAGAAGTCTGAATTCTGTCATTAGATGGTATATATCCATGTTTACAATAATCCAAAATTAAATTTTAGGTTTTTTAAATAAAAAAACACCAAAAAAGACAGGTTCTTTAGAACAATGGACCACAGATAAAACAAACTATATGCAACTAATAGTATACATTTAGTGGATCAACGTAGTTTACAGGTTGTTGCTGCCAGTCTATGGCCAGCTTATAAACCCACATTTCCATGCAGTTTATGATTCCAACTGCCGAATAACAGAAACTCAGTGACTGTGAGAAATTGGGGTACTGGTTGAGGGGGAAGAAACACTTCTCAAGCTGCAAGCACAATTTCTTTTCAGGGTAAGTTACAAGCAAACTCCAAATGAATGTGTAGCTTGGAACAGAGCAGTCAGGCTTAACATAAAGGCAATGTATAAAGTATTTATGCAGCACTTCAAACAGTAATAAAGTGAAAACACAACACAAGAAAAAAATCCCACACCAAGTTAAAAAACTAAAGTAAATTTTAATAAATAAAACAAGACAAAAACAACTAAAATCCAATGAGTTGAATCGGGGATATGCAATTTGGAAGATTTCAGAAATATTGCACCAAAAAGTACCAACTGTTGAATCCAGTCTAGGCCTAGGCAGTAAACTTTGCTCCGTTCGCGGAGTTTGCAGAGTTTTCTGCACTCCACAATCCGCGGAGCTCACAGAGAGTAGAAAACTCCTCTTCGCGATGTGCAGCGGAGTTTATTCTCCACTCGCTATCGTGATTGGTAATTTCGTGAGCGCGAGCTGCCACTCGGGTAGAATTTCTACCCGAGGGGCAATAATACCAGCACAAACTGGCATTTGCACTGCACTCCGCCGCTCGCGGAACTTCGCTGAGTTTTTTTGTAACTTCGCGGCGTTCAACATAGCAAAACTCTGTGAACTACGCCCAGGTCTAATCCAGTCACTCTGGCCAGGGACAGTGTCACAAGTTCAGGCTGAGCATGTTAGAGTGAAGGCTAGCTACAGGGAGCCAGTTAGGTCTGCTGAATTAGAGTACCCTAAATCCTGATTTTGGAGTGTTGCGTGGTCCCACATTGAGTATGTGCCACTCAGCCTAGGCGATGCATTTGTTACAAGGGGCTTGCAAAGTTTTGATGGTTGGTCCTTTGGCATCAATGAGGATCCCATTAATGAGGGCTTGTGATGAGAAGTCTGGCATTTAGGATGCATTGCGCAGTCGAGGTGATGCATCAGATCCAAATATCTACAAGGCTGCGATGCGAGAATTTGTGTCGTGATCAAGGCTGCTGTTGACTAGCGGTTTGGGATGCGAGGTCTTGCTTTAGATAAGCTTTGCACAGAGGCGGCTCCCATGCAGACTGTGAGGTCAATGCAGAGCCTTCTCCTGGGAGAATCCTTGCAAAAAAGAAAATGCAATGGTTCTGTCCGAGGTTGCGCTGTGCAGCAGAGGTGAGGCATTAGGCCTACTGGGTCCCCAAATGGGATGGCAAACCACCTTTAGGACCACTTCCCAGAGTCCAGAACTGGGATGGCATCACTTGGCAAGGTGGTAATCACAGATGGCAGAGTCCACATGCTGGGGTCAAGGTTGCTTGATTGAGCCTTCTGTCCCTGAAGCTCTAGTGGGGAGGTCCGCCAAATAGCCCTTGGAGCCACTTTGGGGTAATGGGTTCAAGGGATGCAGGTCCCATACTTCTCAACCAGGCAGGAAGGCAACAAGTCAGTACAGCAGGGCAGGAGTCCTTCAAAGCAGCACATACATCCTTCTTACAGGCAGACTATCCAGAGGTCCAGAAGTGTACTGAAGAGTTGGTGTCTGGGGTCCAATTCTTATACCTGGGCCTTCCTTTGAAGTGGGAGAAGCTTCTAGAGGTTTCCCTTTGAAGTCCACAGGCATTCTGCCTTCCGGGTACTGGCTTCAGACTAACTACAGGGAGTATGTAGCCCTTTTTGTGGAGGCAGGACACAGTCTATTCAAGGGTAAGTAGGGCTGTGCCCTGCTGTACCCTCCGATCCTGCCGCTGATAGCCCATCATGGCACACCCAAGCTTTATTTTTTTGTGCGCTGTCTAGAGGTAATGCACAAAGCCTGTCAGCTACACCTAGACATATGGCCTAGAGACAGACTGCAGGCACTGAATAGCTTTGCCAACTTTCTGTAAGTAATAATAATATTCCATCCATTACGGTTTCATATACATATTTTGTCACCCTAATTGAAATGGGTATGCCCAGATATGGGTTCTGTGCACACTGTTTCACGGGAACCAAGCTGTACTCAGCTGATAAACCCATAACTATTGCAAACCTAGTCCTGGGTTGACTGTGTTCCAGTACAGAGAGGGCATGGCTTGGCAGTTCGGGCTGGTCTGCTTCTATTGGATAAGGGTCAAGACTGATTTGCATATATCTGGGGCCAAACTGACATGGCGTGGTGTGCAAAATAGTGATGGATTGGAATGCGGCCACTAGTGATTACCAGTGGCTGAAATTAATTCAAGCATTCCATCCATCACTATTATGTATACTTATGTTGTTGTTCTTGCTGGGATGGGTATGTCCACACGTGGGTTCCATTAGCATTGTGCCACTGGGACCAAGCCCATATCTAGAGCAAACCTGGTGCTGGGTTGCTTGGGTTCTGGTTAAAGGACGACATGACTTGGCAGTTTGGGCTGGACTGTTCCTATTGGAGCAGGGTCAAGACTGATTTGCATATAGCTGGGACCAAACTGTGGTGGCACGGTGTCCAAAATAACAATGCATTGGGATGCGGCCAGAGTGATTACCAGTGGCTGAGATTAATTCAAACATTCAATCCATCACTGTTTTGCATACTTAACTTTCTAAAAGTGGAATTTTCAAAATTAGAAATTTCAAATCCATCTTCACCATGAGAAAGTACTTTTCAATACAATTCCAAGGACTCCAAACATGAACTGGTAACCTGCTTCCACTTGAAAATTATCACTATTAAATGTAATAAGGTAATGCCAATGTGATCCTATCAGACACGTAGGCCATGCAGTATAAAGAAATGTAAAACTTAAAAGTACATGTCCAACTTTTTAAATACATTGCACCCTGCCCTCTGGGCTCTCCAGGGCCCACCCTAGGGGTGACTTATACGTATTATGAAGGACGGTTTGGGCCTGGCAAAATGTTTGTTTTGCAAGGCCAAAATAGCAGTTTAAACCTGCACTCACAGGCAGCAATGGCGGACCTGAGATATGTTTAAAGTGCTGCCTAAGTGAGTGGCACAATCAGTGCTGCAGACCCACTAATAGCATTTAATTTACAGGTCCTGTCGACAGGTTGCACCATCTTGCTTGGGACTTACACGTAAATTAAATATGTCAATTGGGTATAAGCCAATACTACCAAGTTTTAAGGAGAGAGCACAAGTATTTTAGCAGTGGTTAATAGTGGTAAAGTTTGTAGAGTCTTAAAGCCAACATAAACGTAGTCAGCCAACCAGGAGGGTTGAAGGCACAAACATTTGGGGGAAAATCACCCCAAAGATGCCAGGTGTAACAGTGACTTTCCAAATTGTGGCGTTTGTTCAATCCTCAAGCCTGCACACTCGGATCATCAAATTGTTCTTTTATCAAACAAAAAATCCAAAATGTGGCGAGATGGAAAGCAACAAAGGAGAACCGAGCAGTATCACGCAGCCGCACTGAGCGCTACTGGCACATCAAATACAGTAACATAGCAGAGATACCATTTTCCTGTGATCTTTGAGAAAAACTGTGGGAATACCGGCACAGATCAGCGGTGAGCAAAGCTGGAGCAGAGTGAACAATATAATGTGGGAATGAGTACTCTCAATGACTTCTTCAGTAAGAATAAGCAGTGAGAATACAATTCAATGGACACAATCATCTTGGCATTGAGAGGGCCTCTAGCCCAATGGGAAAAGCTGCACTTGTTATACAAGCAGAGATGCAGGAAGGGGATACTACACAATTAAGAGACTTTGCCTGAGCCTGGCAGTACTTGCCACCTCAAACACTGAAGGAATTGCCAGACACAGGCTGAGCAGGAAAGCATCTTGCTACAATCTCATAGATAAGAGCCATGGACAATGATGTGACAGAAAAAAAGGCCATCAAGAAACTGGCACGTGCCTTCCCTGATGCAAACATGATCCTCAAGACTACATCCATACAGCAAATACATATAGTCATGGATATTAAATTTACTAATTAATACTGAACAGTAATATGATTGAATGTTCATTGTAATCATGCCACATGTATCCCCCAGTCTATATTTTCATTGATGATATATTTAGGTTCTCCAAAAAATTCACTGTTAAATGTTTTCTGAAAACTGAACTTGATAGGCAATTATATAGGTATGTTTAAAGAGAAAAGAAGCAAATTAAGTGTATACCCAAGTTGAACCAATTGCTCCATTTGAAGACTTCTAATGCACATTTTCTTAGTGTTTTAGATATATTCTCGATGTGGTTGCATACTTTTTTGATTAACCTAATGTATTTTTGACAATTTTTTGAACAGGTGAATTATAAGTAGGCACGAAGTGGCCAAATTCGATTTTTCACATGACTGGCTTTGAGCCAAAGGAGAATTTAAGTTTTCCAGACTTTTAATTTATATCCAGCTATTTTATTTTACTTAGAAAATATGGATATTTTAATTTAATTATATGTGTGAAAAGCTATTACTTCCTGCTGAAATGCTTTCCCATTGCTAGAAAGGGTTTTGGCTAGACTGTTAAGACAATCCTTGTATAACTGTGTTCATTTTCCATACAGGTTATGGTGCTTTTCTGTACTTGAGCACTTGAATGGTTGGGAAAATGTTTTGTTACGGAATATGAACTTTACATAAATGTCCAGGTCATTAGCTACAGGGTGAGTATAATTATCATATGCAATTTCTTTGGATTTCCTAAGTCTAATCAATACAAAGAGGTATGTAGTTTCAGAAAATCATTTAATTTTACAACCAAGAATACATTTCTGTTTCTGAATTATATTTTTGCTAAAAGTTAGGAGTAATACAAAGAATAAATAACAACATTCAGAAAGGAATAATTAAACAATTGTATTACTTAGCGAATAATTACAGTTAGTGAGCCAACAAATTCAGGCAACATAGCAAAGAAAAAAAGAAAGAAGAACATAGTGTTAGACTCAGTCACATTTTTTTTAATACATCATCATGTTTATTACACAGGTATGTAGTTGCTGCTTGTCTCAAAATATATTTATTTTAACAATATTTAAATTAAATTACATCCAGCTGAATATATGCAAGTTTATACGAAGAGGCAGTTTGCTGGTCTGTGACACTCTCAATGTCATTGCACTAGAAAATATAATGCACAGTTGAAAAGAGAAGTAAACATGGGGACATGCTTAGTATTACTTTGAACAACGCAGCACATCAACAAAGGTTTCTGCATTGTGTTTCGTGGAAGGGAGAGAGATGGACCACACTACATCAAATAAGATATGGTGCTGCTGCTCTCTTTCAAGTGCTGGAGCACTTTCTTGTTGCCTTGCAAGAAACTTTGCAACCATAGCACAGATGTGCGTGGGTGAGTGTAGCATAGTATTTGTACTATAACGGTACCATCCAGTACAAAATAGTATGCTTAGACCTCTGGTAAATGTTTCATACATTGTATGTCTTCTGTACAGTACCGGGCATATACAAAGTTTGAAATATTTGGAGTAAAGAAAACCTTCCTTTAGGAGACATACTTTTTTGGCACAAAATCCTCTCTACAATTTTTGGTAGATAGGGATTTGCATCCAAAACCATTGGTGGTTACATGGCAACACCCATATATCACACCTTGTACTCCCCTTGAAGCACAGTAATGCAAAGCAGCGTTAAGCACAGCTTTGTTTTAATGTTAGGCAACTTTCCACCACAAATCAGGATTAGAGATAGAAAGTAAATACCAAATCATCACTTTGCACTAGTTTGCATCACTTTTTCTTACTTCGTACCAGTGCAAAGTGTTGATGAATCTAGCTCATGATTTCTAAACCTGGCCATGCTGAATACTTTGAGTGAATAAATATAAAGAAATGATTGTGGTGTTTCTAACGATCTTAGTTATAGATGGTCTAGAGAAGAATTCTTTTATATCATTAAAAAAGAAAACAAATAACTATAGCAAGAAAATGAATTAAAATGACAAACAGCAGCATCCATAGTTTGCTATGCACAAACTGTAAGAAGTCACATTTATTTCAAATGAAGTCAGTTTTAATTGATTAAAAGTTATCAATCAAAATATACTACTTGTACAATTAGTAAATTTGTTTATTATCTATTTCCATTTAAGTTTCTTCGGTGTACCTATTGAAAATGATTTGGAACTAGATCTGTTGTGACAATACATTATATTTGAACTTTTTTTTGTTTTGTTTTTGGAAAGTGTTACAGTAACAGCAGATAAGAATCATAAAATAAAACTTTATTAAACATTTTTAAAAATCCATTTTCAATTTAGCACATGCACGGGCACATTTTCATGCTTGTAAATGTATGAAGATTAAATAGTGCATCCAGTTGAAGGTCAGCGTGAGAAAGCTGCTTATGCTTCAATCTTCAAATCCACGAACTGATAACAGCGAAATTCAAATAGACATTATCTACAAAGAAAATGCAAGAAATGCATGGTTAATTTACTATCTTTAGAATATAAGATCTTACTATCTTGTTCCACAATGTCATGACCACTATTTCAAATAGTTGTATAGTTACCAATGTAGTATGAACTACAAGACAAACCTTTTGGTGTACCTCGTTATATATAAAGTAATCATTATGGATTTTACGGTTTAGAGGTACGAAACAAGCAACATTTTTTACATTCATTAAAAGTGTCTGTTTCATTGAACATTTTTATTGAACATCAAACTATATTTCCAATTAATTGCTTGGGTTTCACAGTAGTCTTTACTCCTATTGTCATTACTAAAATAATCAATCCATATTTGAGGTGACTATATTCTCTTAAGTAGGTATTGAAGATATTTAGAAAGCATGCATCCACAAGCATGGGCAAGAGATCTACAATAACATTTTGCAAGCAAAAAAAATACATCACTGGGAAAAATGTACATTGTTTTTTAAGAGACCTCTCCAATATAACAGACATACTCAACAATTACAACCCGTACAGGCTTATCTGGAACTCATCAACAAACTCTAGAATCTTCAACAAATGGCTATGGATGTTAGTTATTCGGTTGCACCACTTGAAGGCCTCTGCACTCTCAAGAAAAAGGCGCTCCAAATGGTTTATGCCTTAGTTATAATTTTCAAGTCAGCATACCAAATTCTCAAGTGAAAATGGAGCTAAACCTACTCCAGTCAGGACAGATTGCTTTCCACTGACAGATTAGACACTACAGAGTGCCATTCCTAAAGCTAAAACATCTCAAACATGTCCATGGCTGCCGCCATATTCTTCCATATAATAAACAGTTCAAAGTGATTGATTTTCATAAACAGCAATCTATTGAGCATGTTTAAACAGGAGTGCTTCCTGGAAATTTGCACTCCGTTGGTCATTGCTGGAACCAGAAGTCTCCTGAGATTCATTTGAGAAGAATTTTAATTTGGCAACCCAGAGGGACAAAGCTGGGATCAAGCGTTGGCAGGGATATGTTCCAATCCATGTTCAGCATGATCTCCTGACCAGACAATGTGTAAATGTGAAAAATAAATTATTGTGGTATTGGGTAATTTTTGTGATCACAGGATAGGTACCCTACTCTGGTTTTTCACTTGCACTCTACCCATGTTATTGCCTGTGAGCACCCTGAACCCATAAAAAAACCCATATAATGCTGATACCATCATATTCAGGAGACCCAGATGAACACATTTGGTTGTTATGCCTTGGCTGGAATATGTTTCTGCCCAAGGGAAACTGAACAAATGTCATGTTTAGTTCTGGTGAGCGAGTCTGGATGAGCGAGGTCAGGCACCCTGCAACAGAAACCATAGGATGTGTAGATATAAAAATGTAAGGTGTGTTTTCATACTTTTCAGGAATAATATATGTGACTAACAGACAGGTACTTTCTGAATTTCCAAAATTAACTGCACCAATAATATTACATGTGGGCACTATGAACCCATAGTAAACCAATATATGTCTTTTACCAACATGGTCAGAAGACCAAAAGGAATTTACATGAGGATCATGTTGTTGAGTGATATGACCCCTGTGAGGTAGACTGGAAGAATTGAGCTTGACTTGGATGAAATGCTAAAAACATGATGAATGCTCTGAGTGTATATGGGGCCAGTAAATCAGAGCTAGCGAGACATAGCTTACACCAATAGATTGCATATGACATAGAGAATTAGAAAATATATAGGTTTTATACTTTCTAGATAGTCCTGAGTTTGATATCCATCATGTCATAAACATTGCATCATAAACAGTGGTTCTGCCACAATTTTGTTCCCTGCGCCAAAATTATATAAGTGTTTGTGCAAAATACCTTCCCTAGGAAATCCACACATATATTATTGTATTGTAAGATTCCAGCCGTACAGGGCACCATTTACTCAGCATTACAGTATTTACTTATGCGCTTTTGTGGAATACAATATAATTTTGAACACATTAAAAAAAAATCTACATATATTTTAACATTTTGCATTATATCTGTGTGTTGGACTTGGCCCTGCTTGCAGGGTCATCCTGGAACTTTTTGCCTTTCCCCCTAGTATTTTTCCTAACTTGGAATTGGTGGTTTGAAAGGAAACACAATAAATATGTATGGTTGGTGTATGCGGGTTTATTTTGACCATTGAAGAAAATGACACTTTTAAAATGTCACCATGTCTGTGTGCTTGTGCCTGCCTGAAGGGGGTTGCAGGTCTAGTGTTCGAAGTGACCAAGGCTGACTCTGCCCCTGGGGTGTGTCTGTCTCACACACCCTCCAGCTTTTGGAGGGAAGCCTGGCAGACAGGGTGCCCTACACCTTTCCCCAGAGAACCTTCTATAAGCGTCTGGCCCTCTCTGGTGGATAGAGTGGGGAGTGCATTTATAGAGGAGCTGAGACTCCATGTGTCAGAATGTGCGTGGACTTTGATTGAGAGGGGACACTCTGCCAGGAGGTACCGCCGCAAGGGCCTGTGTGCTGGCCCCTGTGCCCATCTATCCCCCTCTGTTGTCCACCGGGCCAGTGAGAGCCCTTTAATGGAGTGAAGACTGCTGGGCCTGGAGGAGTGCCACGTTACGGGGGTTGACTGTTCCTAGGAACTGCTGTCCTGTCTTGATGAGGGCCCCCTGCCTGCTAATCTTGCCCAGTACTGCCTGCCTGTTCTCCTGCCCTAGTGGCTCATGAGCGCTATGAATTGCTGGCCTGCACTTCAAGGAGGTGAGGAGTGTGGGCGCTACTTTCTTGTGGGGGACTGCATGCTCCTGGGCCCTAGCGCCTCGTGAGCGCTACACTTGGAGTGCCAAGAGAAGAGAAGCGCTATATTTCTACCCCTTTGGCGGAAGAAGCGTGCATGTTTTGCAGCGTGCTGTGGAGCAGTCTGGGGGAGGGAATCCCAGCATGGGGATTCCCCCATGTTGCCTGCAAGCGCAAGCCCACCCTGTGTGTGTGCCGCATTTTTGCCACAGTTATGCTTATTTTTATCACGGGTGCCCACCCCTGTTTTTGCGGTGCTTTTCATGCTGATTTAAACAGTGGGAGCCAACCACGCACTTCAAAACCGCCAAAATCACCACTGCGACCCGAGACGCCGAGCACACCGAGAGCGGAAGCCTACCCCGCATTTCCGCCAAGGAATGGAGAATCAACGCCGCGACCCGGAGGGGAGCACCGGCCCGATCAGGAAGCCAGACGCCTCGGCCTGACTGTGGGCGGGGCCCAGGAGGCCACCAGAAGCGAGAGAAAGTGCTGCCGGTCGTCGGCTGGGCTCCCATGGTGGAGGGAGAGCCCTGTGAGTTGCCGCTGCGTCCCTGCAGGAGACTCCGCTCCATGCAGTAGGGCCCAGGTGAAGCAAGGAGTCTGGGTCGAGGCAGAAGCTGACCCCGCCTCGTGTGGCACGCTGTTGAGAAGAGCAGGGAAGGCGGGGCTCCCACGACCAGAGAGAGCCCTGCATGCGGCCGGAGGAGCAAGAAGTGGAGTCCCCAAACAGCCCGGTGAGTGAGGGGCTCTGTGGAGCATCGTGGGTGACGGGAGGGGCACCAGGAGGGCCCGTGTTGATGCTCTGCACAAGCTGTCCCGCCTGACGGTGGGCAGCTAAACCGAGGGGGCATTGCTGTATTTTCCGAGCCCTGGAGGAGGGGGGCTCCAGCTGGGCCAGTGTTTTGGGGGCTGCACAGCAGCGCTGCAGTTGCGGGCCGCTGCAACGTTTGGCAAGTTTTGTCTGGAAGTCCCGAGGTGGGACGTAGAAGGCACAGTGCGAGCCCGTGCCAGTTTTGGCCTTCTCAGCTGTACCGCTAGTTAGCGGCAGCTGCACCGTTCTGGGGACATTATTAAACTGAGAGTCGCAGGAGAGGGGCTCCCATGTCCTCAGTACTGCCCAGTACCGACATTATTTCACACAACTGCCCCGCTGGACAGTGGGCAGTTGCAACGTTTGGGGCATTGCTGATCTGAAGGTCCCAGGAGAGGGGCTCCCTAGGCGCCGTGATGCCAGAGACTAATCTGCCATGTAGTGGACAAGGATGTTTGGTGTTACCAGGGATGCACCATTATGCTAATGTTCGGCCCTAATGTTCCCATTGATGAGATGCCCAAGGTACCTGTGTTGGTAGGATGCATAATGTGCTTATATGCCTAAGATGTTGCTCATGCTTTCAGGCTGGTGAAGATGCTCTATGTTCACCTGTTTATGCCCCTGTTAATACGATTGGGCCTAAGGTTAGGCCGAATATCTTTGATACTTTACGCCGTGGGTTTATGCCTAATACTTACACTGATGGCTCTGTGCCGAATGTGCTTTCCTGCCTAAGGTTACACACATGGTTATGTTTATGCCCAATGTGAACGATGCCCCATGACTGATGCCTAAGAGCTATGTCTAGGTGTTTGCCTGAGCCAAGTTGGGTACTCCTAAGGTAATGATGATGCCTCTGTGCTCACATGCATATGCCCTATGCTAATGTTTATATGCCTAATGTTTTACCCCTAAGGCTACATTGCTGGTTTACTGCATAATGTGCTTAAATCTGATAAGGGGGGCCTGAAGATGTTTTCTGAATAATGCACCCATGTTAATGAGGATGCTCCGATGTGCACAGGTTTATGCCTACCTTGTTTTATGCTAAAGGGACATCGCTATGTTCAGGATCTTGCCAGTAAGTGCTGGCTGTTACACATTTACTGACACTCGTACCTTTATCCTAATTATGCTTGTGATGGTTCTGGCAGCGGTCCGATTGGCCCTGCCCTGTAAATAGTCCCCCTGTATATTCCTACCTGGTGCCAGTTGGCACAGTGCTTTTGCAACTGTGATTGCCTACTGATGTGTTTTGCATAATACCCACGTTATTTTCAGGCAACCTGGTGTGAGGTCTCTTTTGTAGTGTGCCTAGTGTGTTGCCTGTGAGTGTGTGCTGCGCAGATGCTTAACACAATGCTCCGGAGTTTGGCCTACCCGCTGCGCACCACGCTACCCCATTTCTAACACTGTGAGAAAGTTTATTATTAGCTGGTGTGGATGGCAATCAAACACAGGTAATAACTTCACTATTCTTGTTAGGTCTAATGAAGGTTACAGGAATTTGAGCATGATCTCAACCCCTGGTACCTATGTCACAGAGCAGACAGGCTTAAAGTAAATAAGTGTAATGCATTTAGAAATAACAAAACATTAAAAAAATGATAACACTACACACAAGGAGTCCTACTCCATTTGTAATACTAGAGAACATTTTAATGAACAGAATGACACTAAAACAACAAAATTCCAAAAAGGAACCGAAGATCTGAATTTTTTATGTTTATGTTTTTATGTTTTAAATTAAAATAGAGGCAAAAAGAATTGCATGACAATCACTGTCATCAGGTGACCAGTGCCTAGGTGCAAGTTAAGGCTGACTGCGAAGGAACACCGATCAGATGACGGGCCAGGTTTGTATCAGTGGAAAAGTTACTGTTATTCCCAGTGTCAACAGTCTTCAGTGAAGCAGGCATTGGGGCTTGCATTGAGAGAACAGGCTAGGTGTTGGCAAATTCTGGCACCAGGAGGGAGCCTTGGCGAAAATTGAGGGTAAAGCTCTGGGGGTGAAATTGAAGCTTTAGTGCTTTAGAGGTCTCTGACATCGATCACTTCTCCTTCATCAAGGCTGCTGATGAAGCTGCAGTTTGGCATGGAACAGGGTTATGTTGATGGGTTATGGTATCAAGAGAAGAATACAGCGGAAACAGAGGCAATGTACCTTCATCAGATTGGCTAGGCAGGTTGGTCTCTCATGGAAAGTTTGTGGAATGATCTCTGGTTTTAGAATTTAGGCAGCAGAAGTTCACTCTGACACCAGCCAAGGGTTTAAAGACCTCAAGGACAGCACTTCGGGGTCAGGGCCCACTCCAGCAGAAGAACCCCGGCAGGGCCAAGGGCGAGCCCAGTTGGAACTCACCAGCTGGTCTCTTCCAGGAAAATTGGATTGTAGCTTTTGTGTCCCTGTAGGTTAACAGGACGCCAGCCAACCTCCCCTTGGAGTTCACTTCTTTGTCCTGGGTACAAGAGGGAGAAGGTACAGCCTGCTCACTGTTCTCAACAGCAGGTGTAGACCTTCTTCTGCCTTCCACAGTCCATGAGTGTTCTAAAGAGGGTGTCTAGGGGCACCACATTTCTGCCCACCACTAGCCTGGTGATGGGGGTGACTCCTGGCCCTTCCTAATCAATTGGGAACAAATTCACAGGGTTAACTGTACCCTTTTGTGCAGCAGTTCATATGTGGTCTACTGCAAACAATCCCATAGTGCCTGTCTCTACTTAATTCCAACATGGCAGAGCCCTTACTCCTCTGTGAACAGCACCTGTGACCTCCCTAGAGGTGTGGCAAGGTAAAAGAGCAACCCCTCCTCTGCGGTCACTCAAACCCAATTCTGGGGGCAGTTCCTCTCCCACTGGGATTGGTGCATGGCTGAATAGGCAGGACAGGGATGGGGCATGTAGGTTTTAGCTACATCTGCCAGTGAGAGGAAAGGCCTCTTTAAAGAAAATTAGGTTCCTGGCCATTGCCCATATGATCACCAGGTCAGAGGAGCAGAATACCTCCCCACATCCCAGGCCTTTGTCTCAGCTCTGGGAGCAAGTTCACACCTCATTAATGAGCTATTCAGCTCTTGTGTGGCAGTTGGAAGCTCATAAGAATGGGCTTCGAGAGGCTTTAATCAAGTAAAAGTTACCTTCAGTAAAATAGTGCAAATGTTACCAATGAATTGTGTTTGTAACAAATATTTTATGTTTTACTTTTAAGGACCATGCACCATGACGACTTAGGGATGACCTATTAATATTTAAAAGGAGGGTTTAGGTGTGTCAAAGGGAGTTATTTTGACAGGTTGAACTTTCAGTTTTAAAACTGCACAGACACGCTGAAGTAGTAGGCCTGTTGTCATGTTTTGCACTGTCACTGGCATATTGTGTGATTATAAGTTAAATATGCCAGTTAGTATTATGGCCAATTCAACATGTTTCAGGAGTTAGAGCACCTGCTCTGGGCACTGAACAGCAGTGCGCCAGTATGCAGAGTCCAAAAACCAGCAATAAATCTAGAAAAAGATAGGTGTGACCATGCAAAAAAGGACATTGTCCTACATCTTCAGGCTTTATGAGGTATTGATACATGGTTTGCACCAAAATATGGCCCTGAATGTACAAAAATACTGTAGCGCTTGTATTAGTGCACCCAAAGACGAAAGAGAAAATATGTGCTTGAAAACCTAAAGCATTTTTTTTGAGAAAACACTCTGGCAGTAAATGTGGTAAGGCCAAAGAGGCGAGCATTATTCTACTGGATCATATATACACCTATTTCATCCCTAGCAATCGTTAAAATTGGGGAGTAAATAACACAGTGTGATGTATTTCAAGAGAGAGTTGACTGGTTTTCTGATATTCAGGACAATAATTTTTTGCTGTGTTGGAGCCTAAATCGATGAAATGGTTATCTCAGTCTGGAATTCGAACGCGAAAACCATCAAAACATGTTTATATAATGTATTTAAAGCAATACAAATACAACACATTAAAAGAGTCACTTTAAAACATTACCAAAATAATTTATTAAATACAGTTCTAATCTATAAGCACTTCTAGAACATGAAATTACATTAATTTACAAAGACCAACTTTACATGTTTCAAAAAATAAAATATTCGAATTTTGGAATTCATAAAACATGTTCTATACATGCATGTTGCCGTGCATGCGAACCATTCTGTTTTTTTTCGTAACGTTCAGCATACCATTATCAAAGAACATAAAGCCTCTTTCAATGCAAAACCAAAACGCATTTAATTTTCAAGCCAAAGAACCTGCTCTCAGCAATGTAATGCTTCCATTAGAGCTGAATGCTATTATTGCTTACAGCTGGGCATTACGTTGGCCGGACTACGGGCCTCATTTATGAAAAGTGACGCATCACTGCGTGAAAACAGTGATGCGCCACTTTTCACTGCGCCCTCCCTGCGACTCCAGTGATGCGTCATATTTACAGTATGACGCATCATGTCGCAAGGAGTCACAGATACGTCAGTATTTCTGACGTATCTGTAGGCGCAAAAGTGACGCATCGCTGGAGTGTGTCACAAAAGTGACGCAACTCCAGCAATGTGTCCTTTCACATGGGGCAAGCCCCATGTGAAAGGGCCTGCGTCAGTCTTACGCCTGCCGTGAGGCAGGCGCAAGAAATTGACGCATTTGCACCCTAGAAGTGGCGCAGTGAAATCTCGTAGATTTCACTGCGTCACTTCTACGACCCTTTGTTGCGTCAAAACGCCCCCCTTGCATACATTATACCTGGCGCAGGTATAATGTGGCGCAGGGGTTTACAAAGTGACGCATCTACCTAGATGCGTCACTTTGTAAATATGGCGCAACATGGCACATGTTTTACGCCACTGGTGCGTCACAAAAAGTGACGCACCGGCGGCGCAAAAGTGACGCAGGGGCTCATAAATGAGCCCCTACGTTTTTTTAAAAAAATTGTTAAAAAAAAAAAAACATTATTTATGCTTTAAACCAAGAACCAAGTAAAACCAAGAACATTTCATCAATTAATTTTTGCTCAGCTTTAAACTTAATTGCACAGAAAAATGTGTTCATACAGCCAGGCAGGGCAAATATATAAAATTATTCACAGATAACCCCATTTGAATTTACACTTTTCCAAATAACATTTCAGTAGTGAGATGTCTGTTGGCAAAACAATGTAATTTGTAAGCTTGTTTCAAAATCTGCTAATACGTTATTTTTAGCAGCCTGTCCATAACGCGCTTTAGAGGGATTCACTTAGCTGATGATGCAGCCTGATGTTGTACGTGCTCCCTACCAGAAGCCAATCAATAAATTAATCAGTGAACCGTACGATTTGGGTTACAAAGCTACTCGCTTTTCCTATTTGAGGCTGGAGTGCTAGAATGAAGTATCTTATTCTGTTGATGGATGCAATGATTAGAACCACCTTCTTGCCAGGATGTACACTAGTGTGGCTAATGAGGCATATATTATCTGGAATTATATTCCCCCCAAATGGATGACAACTACCTGTCAGAAGGCAAAGTGGGAAGTTTATTTTAGTTAGATGAAAGTGGAACCGATCAAGATGGAAAAAAGCGGACATTATATCAGTCACTTGTTTTATTCCTTAAGTTAAAATGTATACGGCACTTTGTTTTGCACTTTGAGACTGTCACAACAGTCATGTTACTTCTTATAACTTTATTATTCCTGAAAGCATTTTTATTGTCCTCCCTAGTTATTTTTCAGTCTTTCTGTGCAATCGTGACCCATGCAACTGAAATCAGATCTCCCCACAAAGCACATTACACACGTTCTTTTGTAGTTTTTATTCCAAACCCCAATCTTGCACTGTCAAAACCCTTTTGATTAAACACTCCATAAGATAATGCACACATGCACTTTACTTTCTTCAACGTCTTGCCACTACACTCATGCCAATGAGGTCACCTGGACAGACCATGTCATTGTCCACTTCGCCATCAGAGGATCACCTGGCACTGACACTAAACTGCCCAGCACCTCACACCACCGCTGGAACAAAGTGACAGAAAGCCAGTGGACTAACGCCCTTTATACCTCCCAACATGACACCACAACCAACCTGGAACAGACTATAAAGAAATCCTCCTCCTGAATCACCAACTGCACTGACAGAGTTGCCTCCTTCAAGCACACCCAACTCAAGAGATCTACCAAGCAGGCCAACTGGTACACCACAAAACTGAGAACCACGAAACGCAACTGCGAGGAACTAGAAAGGAAATGGCGAACCAGGAAGGAGACCACAGACGGAGCAACCTTCAAAACATCCCTCAATCAATAACACCAACTCCTATAAGAGACGAAAAGCAATGCCCTGGCTGAACGCATAGAAGCCAGTTCTTACCACAGCAAAGAACTCTGCAACACCGTCAGAGAGTTCCCCAACTCCTCAGCCATCAAAAGCATCATCGCCCCTTCTCAGGAACTTTGCAACTCCCTGGCAGACTTCTTCCATGACAAGATCTCCACCATCTACAAAAACTTCAAACCCCAACACACCCCCTCTGACCTCTACAGCCTCCTTGCTCTTAAAGATGCAAATCCTTACCATCTATTCACCACTTGGGACCAGCTCACCACAAGGAACATCATAGCTATCATGAACTCCGTCCCCTCAGGAGCACCCATGGATGCTTGTCCCCATCACATTTTCTACTATGGGAGCAAGAAGATCAGCAATGAGCTCCCCGCCATTTTAAATGCATACATTACCGCAGCCACCTTCCTGGAAGATTGGAAGCATACAGAAGTCAAACCCCTGCTCAAAAAAACGCCCACTGACCCCAGCAAACTCAAGAACTACCATCCCATCTCTCTGCTCCTCTTTCCAGCCTAACTCCATGAAAAGTAATCAACTGCCAACCGACAGAACACCTGGAGAACAACAATTTTCTGGTCACCTCCCTATGGGGATTGCTCACCAACAACAGCACTAAAACCGCCCTGATCACTGCACCAACCACATCATAACCCTCCTTGGTCGGGGAAAAACTGAAGCCCTGATCCTCCCTGACCTCTCAGCAGCATTCAACACTATATATCACCACACCCTTATCAAGAGACATCATTAGATGGGAATCCAAGGAGATATCCTTATATGGATCATCTCCTACACCTACAAAGTCCTTCACAATCAGGGACCAGCTTACATCAACCACCGCATAAACTTCTACCAACCCTTCTGACACCTGTGCTCTGCCTCCCTCTCCCTCGTTCACACCCTCCTCATTCACCGAAGCAACAGTGGAAGAGCTCCTTCTCCTACCTCTCTGGTAAGTCCTGGAACAACCTCCCCCTTCAACTTCTTAACTCAGCGTCTCCTGGAATTCAAGAAATGACCTAATGCCTGGCTGTTTAACTTAACCCGCCTGAAGCAACAAGGCCCTCAGAAACTAGATACCCTCTCTGGGTATTAGCCATGCTTTATAAATACTGATTGATTGATTGCATCCAACAAAACAATAACAATGGTTTATAGGTATCTCAGTCTTGCGATCAAGAGCATGAAGACCCGTGAGCATAACCACAAGTGACTTGCCTGCATCTATCCAGGTTCAGTAATAGCATTGTGGACCTATTTATTTGAGGTTTTCGTTCTCCTCTCTCTGCACCTGTTGTTTATTGAATGTGTGTCTGTGAAGGAGGGCCTTGAATCTGTATTCGCATATGTCACTAAAACATTTTGAATCACGACTTTTGCCGAAATCAGTAGCTGATAAAGTAACAGGTCGTTTTTAATCTTATTATTTTTACTTTTTGTTTCATTTAACTTTTTTGATATTATTGTATTGATTCTGATTCATTCTTCATGAATTGAAGATTAGGATGTAGAATACCTTCACACCCTACCCATATGTTTCAGACTTCAGAGTCTACTGTACTTTATATTTATATTAATATATGACACCTCTTCCACACTGTGATTTTTAGAAGGTGGCTGCCGAGGCTTGGAACATGGAACCATAATTAATACTATATAAAATGGTAAGTCTTGTGCCATTATGAGAAAATACTGGAAATCAGAACAGAAATTTTACAACGGAACGTAAAATACATACCTACAAAGACTTAAACTAGGATAAATCTTCTTACCAATGGGTTTCTTTTACATGCCTGACCAAGGCTGTAGATTTCAGCATACTAGGACCTTTCTGGCTAAACTTCAAAACTTGCCCATTTAAGGAATCCACATAATTTTCACTGAATAACTGTTCTTGAATGGAACATCACATGGTTATAATAGATAAATTAAAATCAATCCTGGAAAAATATAAGCAATGCCATTTTTCAAACATCAAAATCTCATGAGCTGCATCCAGTTACAATATAGGGAATAAATGAAATCACTCAATCAAAATATTTACTTGTCAATTATAGTGGAGTGATCAATAAGTAGAATGTGCACAGAGTGGTGCCAAAGCATGCACAGATATGTGGTCTGGGTACCTATGCTGTCTCTGCTCCCACACGCAGTAAGCCTTTATTTTTAACCTGGTGTCATGCCAAATGTCAGGGTGCAGCTTTGTGTAATGTCACGTCACGTTGGTTTTAGGTAGCACATTACAGCCCTCCCCAACACAAACTTGAACTACATGCTAGTAAACAAAGTCCCAGATTTGTCATACTATTAGCCAATTCAAAAGGCATCATCCATTAGCATCAGAGATGGCCATGAGCTCAGCCATATTCTCTAGTGACCTCCACTTTGGCATGGCAGGGGCTTGGGAAGGGTTCTGGCTCCCTCCAGTGTAGTTTGCTTCTGAAATAGAACAAGCTAGTTGCAGGTGTCAGCAGGTCAAAATGTTACCATTCTGCTTCCTCTGAATAATCTTCCACTTACAATATTTCTTAAAATAAGATATGTGTATTACCTGCCTATCTTCCACTGTGCTTTGATCAAAGTGCTTTTCTAAGTCCTAGGCTCAGTCTAGAATGGCATCTTAAACTTTCCACCTATACATATATTTCCATTTACAAAGACCACCAGTAGCTCGCTGCACTCAGGATGGATGCCTCCGTAACGTGGGGGTGGACCCACGATATATGCATTTAAGATATCACAAAGGACAAAAATGGAGCACCCACAGGAAACAGTCTCATAGGATTTAATGCAAGGAAACATGTTTCGGCTTTCGCTTTTGTCACTACTCGTCCATTAGCAAGTCATGGTTTTGCAGCAGTGCTTTTAAACTTAATGATCTCATTCCCATTGGATACTTGGTAATCCAATTTGAAAGTGGACTGTTGCCATTCCATGTGAAATACACATTCCATGGTGGCCATGTCAGTCCGTATTACTCATGATTTACCCATGTGACAGTACTCGTGATGCGAAAGATATTCACCATACATTTACAACAATGCCTCATGAAAAAATGCAATCAAACGACACAGGGTTCGGCCCATAATCAGTCCGTCTAGGCCCTAATAATACATTTTGTGCATCACAATATTTCTGAATCCAAAAGAAAGGCAATAACCGTGCTGAAAGAAGACCAGTCAATTGACATCAAGCCAGCTGATAAGGGAGGAGCGATAGTATTTTGGGCTACTGAGGCTTACAAAAAAGAAGTGGAAAGACACATTTATAATACAGAATTTTACAAAAATCTTCCATCAGATCCAACACGAGAAATTCAGATAGAATTTTCAAATATACTAAAACAAGGATATGATCAAGGACCAAAGGAATATGATTTTCTTCTGAAAAGAACACCCTCAAATACCAGTAATATATATGCTGCCAAAAGTGCATAAAAGTGAGATATCACCACCTGGACGCCCCATTGTATCTGGTTGTTGCTCAGTTTTTTTCCTAAAACCATTATTGGAAGAAGTTCCTTCGTATACAAGAGATACCACGGATTTTATAAACAAAATTGAAGACTTTGAATGCTGTCAGACAAATCAGAGACTTGTCACTTTTAGCGCAGTCTCATTATACACACAAATACCACAAGAAGAAGGCATAGAGGCCAGAGAATTTTTTTCTAGACACTAGACCCAGGCCACATCAAGTTCCAACCAATCTTATCATCAAACTGGCTAGTTTTGCTCTTAAAATAAGCGATTTCAGATTTAATGATGAATTCTTTCATGGGTTGTCCCTTTGCACTGCAGCTAGCAGTCCTGTACATGACTAAGTTTGAAGAGAAATTTTTCTTAATAAAGAACCCTTTCCAAGATCAGGTGTCAAAATAGGTGCGATACGTTGATGATGTATTCTTTGTATGGACAGGTCATATCGATTCACTTTACCAATTTTATAGTTGGTTGAATGACAGGGCACCAGATATACAATTCAGCTTACAACATGATCCATCAAAAATGGCATTTCTTGACGTTGAAGTAGTTGCATCAGCTGATTTTTTAAAACAACATTATATATCTAGTCTGCTGTCAGCAATAAAGCTTTCCACTACACAAGTCATCATCCATCTTTCGGACAGTTTTTACAGATCCAAAGAAACTGCTGTGATAAAAATGATTACCATTTTCATTGAACAAAATTAATTGAGAAATTTATAGAAAGAGGTTACCCCAAAAAACTGTTAAAACATTTTATGAAACAAGCATGTTGAACACCAAGTGAAGAACTGCTCCAGAAGAGGACTCGATCCATATTGGAATGTCCAGTGTTTGTATCAACTTTGTGTACAAAGACAAAGGAGTAGTAAAAATCATAAACCAAAATTGGCATCTTATTGCACATTTTGACCCATCATTCAAGAAAACCCTGTTTGCTATGAAAAAAGAGAAGAGTTTAAGGGACCAGTTAGTCAGAGTATCTATCTCAAGAATACCCACAAAAAACACGATGCTATAGTTCTTAAAACTTCCACCAATACAGGGACATCACAAATGTGGCACATGCATCAACTGTCACCCAACTATTGAAGGGACAATTTTTGCTTATAAAAAAATTGGAAACACAACACTTTTTCAAAATTGCAAACCCAAAAATGTGGTATATGGAATCATTTGTCCATGTAATAAACTGTATATTGGAAAAAACAAACCAAGAAGTGCGTCAAAGTATAACTCCGCACAAAACCAGGATCAGAAAGAAGGTCCTTACTGCCCCTTTGGTCAACCACTGGCTGGACACCAAACATTTGGACGGACGGTATTGTCAGTAATCTAGACAGAGCATTGAGAAGACCCAGAAATATGATCAATGTTAGAAAAGGGGTTTCTGGTTAGCAGAGGTAATCACCCTGTCCAAGCAGGAACCACAATCCTAGTCAAGATAAGTCAGATAAACTCTAAAAGATAACCTGTGCTCACCCTCTGATAGCTTGGCACAGAGCAGGCAGGCTTAACTAAAGAGACAATGTGTAAAGTATTTGTGCAACACAACACACAGTAACACATTGGAAACAGCACATAAAGAATCCACACCCGTTTAGAAAAATAGACGATATTTATATAAGTAAATCAAGACCAAAACAATACAAATCCAATCAGTAGAATTTGAGTTGCAATTTTTTTAATAATAATTAAAAGAGCACTAGCACTTGGAAGAAATAAGCGCCAATGGGTGTTATCTCACTGCGTTGGACCGTGGAAAAGTCGAAAGTCCAGGCCGACTGCGATGGAGCACGAGGCAGGAGCCAAGCAGGCCCAGTGAACAAAGTACCTTGATCCTGGCACAACAGTGAGATGCGGGGTGCAGACGGGCGATATGTCGATGTTGAACCTCCATGCAGTGGTGGCAATGCGTCGCTTCCGTAGATGAAATGCTGAGCCGAGATGCACTGATTCGGAAGTGCGATGTGCGGTGTTTCTCCACACAGCTGAGAGAATGCATTGATCTATCCACACTGCTGAGGCAGCGATGCACAGTTCCAATGCGTTATGCTCTGGAGGCGATGCATTTTTTGCAAGAGCAACAGGGTCAATGCACCGGTTCTGCTACACACACAGACTTGATATGCATCAATTTCTCTGGTGCAATTATCTGGGCCCACTTCCAATTGACAAGGAACAGGAGCAGAGTTAAAGACTCTGACAGCCATGAGTCTCAAGAAAAAGGAGGCAAATCAACAAGCCCTTGGAGATCAGTTTGGTTGCAACGCAGAATCTACTTCTCCATCACCAAGGTCAGAGAGCAGCAGGGCAGCTCAGCAGAAAAGCAGGTCTTCCAGATCAGAAGTCCAGCAGAGTGTCAAAGCAGTTCTTCTGACAGTTTAGTTATCGATCCTAAACTGTCAGAGACCAAATACTTATATCCAGTTGTGCCTTTGAAGTTGGGGTGACTTCAAAAAAGGGTCTTTTAAAGTGCACAGAAGCCCTTTCCTCCCAGCCATGCCACCAGACCAGCTGTAAGGGGTAATAAGCCCTTTGTGTGGAGACAGAACATTGCTTATTTAGGTGCAGGGGTCAGTTCCTCCCTTCTTGCTGCCCGAGAAGAGCCCCAGGGAAGCAGATGACGACTCAGATGCTCCAAACCTTCCTGGGTTTGTGGCTGTCTAGAGGGAATGCACAAAGTGTAGCTGTCGCCCACCACAGATGTGCATTGGAGACAGGCTGCAGGCACACAGAGCTGTAAGAGCAGAGAGAAGTCCACTTTCTAAAAGGGCATTTCTGAAATAGAATGTAAAATCCAACTTTACCAGTAAATAGGATGTGTCATTATCATTCTACAGATACAAAACATGACAAAGCCACTCCCTTCTAATTTAGAATTCCAGATTAAAAGTATATAAAGAAATTGCCAATGTTAACCGATGAGAGGAGTAGGCCTCATAGTAGTGAAAAACTAAATTAAGTGTTTTATACTACCAGGGCATGCAAAACTTAAAGTGCATGTTCTACCTCTTACTTACATAGCACCCTATCTTATGGGGTGACTAATATACTAATGTGTACCAAAAGGATAGGTTCAGGCTTGGCAAATGGTTTTAAATGCCAAGTTGAAGCTGTTGTAAAACTTAATGCACAGGCTTTGCAGTGGCAGCCCTGAGATATGTTTAATAGGCTGCTTGTGCGGGTGGCACAATCACTGCTGCAGGTGTACTAGTTATGAGCTACAAACAGTTCTGTCAGGTGAGAAAAATCTCCGGGTCGGCGGTGGCAATCCCTCCGCCATTGTAATCTGCCCTATGTTCTACAAAGTCTCATGCAAGAATCCCCTGTAATTTAAACCATCAATTGTCTTGAACAAGACCTCCTTCAGTTCTTGTTTAAGCAAGATTGCTAACAATCAAAAAACTCTGGTTTATTCTCAGAGTTAGCAGCCTGGTTAATGAGAACCTTTTGTCTACCTCTTAAAGAGGAAAAAAACCTTTGTGAACATTTAGTCAAAGCAATGTATTGGGAACCTAAGAATGGCTTCCTCTCCAACACACCTACAAAAAGTTGGATTTACCGCAATTAATAGGACACTTCAATAGACAGAATTGCATGTTATGTTCACAAGTTGCACATACTATGGAATTCCAACATAGTAACATTGCCCATAGCTTGGGATAATATACAAGTTTTAACTCATATCATGGTATTTTGTGCAATCTGGTGCCCTTGTAACCTTATCTTCATTGGACAAACAACATAAAAGATAAAACATTGTCCAATTCAAAAGCAGTATTCACTGCTAAACTGAAAACACCTCACTGAGGAGAAAACCTGGACACTGGTGTGGAACAATGAACATTAATTGTTTGATTGATTGACAGATTGGATTTTAGAATGACTGAATTTAAGGGATGTAAGCTGTTATCAAGTTGGAACAACACACCTTGGAGGATAGTTGCCAACACAGGGTTTGGTTCTTTATGATGACTGTTAAATGCTTCTTGAAGTAGCACTGAACTTGAATGATGCAGCTAGGCGTTGAAAGTACCTTCATAGACTATTACAAATCATACTTGACTGTGAGGCATCATCCTCCCTGGAGTTCATATCATCTCTACAGTACTTTATTCTGTTGCTCCAAGTACCCTAAACATTTTTGATCCTCATCATGTCCCCGGGAACGATGTAAGCAGGACAAAAACATGACCATACTAAGGGGTATATCTACAAGGCCCCGCGGTAAATATCGCTAATTGCGCTTAGCGTGATTGAAGTTATCGCCGTCTATCGCTGGATATTAATGCTGAGATAGCGCGTTATCATCAACAGCTATCTCCAAAGCGATAAAATATCCAGCGATACAAAAATGCTGCAACATCGCTGGTAATCCAGTGATAACATGTCAGCGATAGGGTAGTCCTTTTTGATAAGCTGTGGGGGGTTTCAGCATGACAATCAACACCCCATAGTGCAATATGGGTAAGTCAGAAATTAACCTGGCGTTAGAAACCAGCGTTTGTTGGGTCTTTGCGTGACTTTCATAGTCGCAATGCGGGAATGGGGCATCCTTGTTGATAGGGCGAAGCCGCCATATCGATGTTCTGACATGTAGTAAATGTCAGGAACGCCTACCTTGCATCTCATTAGCGATGAGATGCAAGGCGTTAGTGAAATGTGCGATGACACACGCTAAAGCTGGTTAGCGTGCTCTTGCTAATACCGCGTTTGGATTATCGCCGCTTTACGGCCTAAAACGGCCGCTAAAGCGGCGATAATCGCCTTGATGATATGCCCCTAAAAGACTTGTACGGCAGTATAGAGCTGTAACTAAGGAATAGCAAATAATCATCTCTTTGAACTATAAGGGGAGCATTGCCCCCTTTTGAATCCAAAGGCCCTTTGGTGTTTCCTTCTTTTCTTCTACTTTTACTAATGGTTAGTGTGTTTATATTTTTTTCTAATGCCAGTGTGATGAGGTTTTTGTGATGCACCCAGTGAGGGAACGCATTGGATACCTTTACAATATTTTTGTGTAACCTTCTCATATTATATATTTTTCCCCTACAAATATTAAAATAGAATTTAGTATATTTGGTTGTTGCTGTCCTTTGATTGAAATCATTTTTTAACAAAATGAAAGTGAATTGTTTAACACCTTTATGAATTGATGTAATGTCCAAGGGGCATTGCTTTACTGTGTTAGTTGGTTTTTGCAAGAAATCACTCACAGTCATACAGGATGGCAACTCTGTTGGCAGGTTATTGAACAGATGAAATTTCAGAGAATGGTGATAATCTCCAAGCTTTTTTAAACAGATGTGGATTTCACTGAGTTACTAGGAATTTGTTTTTATAGATCTTAATACCATAGATGAATGAAGTATCTTATGATTTGAATATCTTGTACATAGATAGTGACCCAAAGTTAGGATAGCTCTATCCTTTATGTTTTCACTATTGCAACTTCATACAAAATTACCCAATCCACTTTTCATTTACTGTCCCACTGCCTGCTCTTTTTCTTGAGGAATCTAATTTTCAATTGAATTTATTTAACCAGGTTCAAACCTGTTTCTTGTGATGTGTCACATCTAGTTTCTTCTGTGATGATCATTGCCTTATTTAATTTAAGTTTATTAATTTTTATTCCTGTTTCCATGATTTGTTCCATATGACCTATGGTTTTATTGAACCATATGTGCACTATACTCTGGTGTATGATTGCTTTAACACTTTTTTGTGCACATACGTTGAACGTACATTTCACATGGTAGGTTAATATGTCTCTTTCTCTTGTTCGGATAGCAACTCATTCAACCTTTAATCTTGGGACATTTCGCTAGACAGCTATGCATCCAACCCATGAAATATTAGCTTGGAGCAGAAACTTTAATGGTCATCTAATCCCTACAAAATCTGCTAGGAGCCAGGTTATCCTGTGGCCCATTTCCTGTTTTCATACAAAACCTAGAGGACAGGAAATGAAAAAAACAAGGAACTTTATTTTCAGAGAAAAGCTCCCACATGAAAATAAATTTATGGCAAGGTACAATTTGCCCTCAATAAAGGTTAGGAGGGGTAAATGAACAATAAAGGGCAGTCAAAATGCAAAGCTCAGGAACCTCAAAAAATTGCAAAGAGTGTTGTAGTGTTAAGCAAAACCAAATCATGAGCTCTGCGGAACCAGTTTGCGAAAGGGAAATCCCATTTTACATTAGGCATGCTTGGCAATTACACAAGCAACAAATAATAAACTTCTAAAGTGTATGCTATTACTGGATGAAATACCACATTCTGAGATCTTGATTAAGAGTTAGAGGAAAAGGAAAATACTCTAATTTACAAGTGAAACATTAAATTCTCAGGTGGACAACACTCCTCAGTAGATAATTCTCTGTAGAATTTCCTCTGTTGTACTAGCCTTGTGAAATTGGCAGTCACACCAGAGCATTCTTCACCAGTGAAGAATGTAGATTTTCCACAGCCTGGTGGGCAGACAATCTGGTTTTTATTAAAGACACAGAGGCTAATATTACGCGTTAACTGTTTATTGCCACTACTTCCGCAGCACCTTTAAAGAATATAGAACTTAGAATTCAGAGTAAATAAAACATCAGATCTCCCAACAATCAGACTTCTCTTTAGCAATTGGAAATGAAAGAAAATTCTGAGAAAGTCTTATGTACAACCCCAAAAGATGAACTTTCTTCAGATGCCAGAGACTGCAGAACATCAGTATGTCAGTCCTAGAGCTACAACAAAAGAAGACACAACTATCCAGGGTTGGGATAAAGGGAGGAATAATATTAACGTCCATGTTTTTAATAAAATCCAGAGTTTCTGCCCACCAGGCTGTGGAAAATCTACATTTTATGGCAAGACCCAGAGGCTAACATTATGCAAGTTTAAAGCATTTTTGATAAATAACTTGCCATATTTCCCACTGGTTTGAAATAAAAAAAACATTTAGAAGTCACATCATTCGACCAATCTGCTCCCCACAAAATATCCTGTAAAGATCCCCCCATCATGAATGCCTTCAGAAGCAAACACCCCTCTCACTGAGTGTGCTCCAAAAATACTCACGCCCACACCTGCTCTACAAATCACTTGTCACACCCATCTAGCAAGCGTGGGAGACGATACTGCCTTAAAAGGTTTCCTAAATGAAATTAACAACTGATTCACTCCAGACAGTCTTACCTGAGCTGTTCTCTTCTCATACTGTGTTACACACCTTGCAAAATAAAACCTTTATTTTTCATCAAAATATGGATAAAACAGTGTTGCTGAACTAGTCTTTTTCCTTCTTGCTAAATGGAAACTCACACCCTCAGAAGAAATCCTGCTTGAAACATCCAGAGCTTTAACATCTGACACCCTCCTAAATGACACCAAACATGACACAATTGTCAATTTTAACATCAAATCGCACAATGCAATACATCATTTTCCTCCCATTTTAGCAAACAATTCAACACTTTTAAAGCATCCCAAACTGAGTTATATCTAGACACAGGGGGTGTCAAATGCTACACATCAATCTACACGTCATCACATCCTGAACCACATATAACCCATTCAGCAGGTCGTGACCAGCTGCAAAAGCCGACCTACACACATTCACTGTTCTATAGGCGAAACCTTCCTCAAATCTTTCTAAAAGATTATTTACCACTTCCTTGTTTCCAGAGTCCTGGATTCTTTAATGAGATCTGAAGCCGCTTGTGAAGGGCCTGAAACTCTCCTGAAGTTCTCCAAGACACTAGTCTCAATTGCCCCGAAATCACTAAATTGTGCAACTCCTCATCTGGTCCCCTTAACAGGTTTGGAAACCAATGCAACAGAATTGGAAAATCCATACACATTGCCAACAAAACTGGAAACCAGGCTTGGGCCTTACAAAGATTAAAAATCACTACCGTTGTGTCTGTCCACCTGCGCACCATCATGGTCACCAGTGCAATCACAGATAATGGAGGCAAAGCATATGGCCTCAGACCTGTCCAAACGTGCCAAAAAGCATCTATTCCTGCCGCTACCGGATCCGGTGGCCAACTGAAAAGCCTGCTCACCTGCACATTCAACCTGTCTGTAAGCAGGTACACTCCAAACCTTCCCCAAATTTCTTCCTTTTGCATAAACACACTTCTCTTCAACATCCAATTGCTTGAGTCCCTGAAGTTGCACGAGAACCAATCTGCAACCACATTCCTCATCCCAGGAATATGTTCCGCCTGTACACAAAGACTCCTCTTCAGACAGCAACCACAAAAGACCTTTGCCAGATTGGCCAAACCCCATTATTTTTGACCCCCACCTTGTTAAAGTCCTAAACTGCTGATACATTTTCCAAGTGTAACAACACTGAACACCTCACCTCGTTCTGAGTAAAACATTTTATCGCAAACGAACCAGCCAGCATCTCCAAGAAATTTATATGCATTTTCTTCTATTCGTTCGTCCAATGCCCACCTGTTGTAACGTGCACCCCAACCATCTAAACTTGTATCCGATTCTATACCTATTTCTGTATTTTCTCCAAAGATCACTCAACCATTCCAAGCTTCCATATTCAGCCGTAAAAAACACCTTCTGTGAATATTTCAAACCATTTTTTAAATGTACTCCTTTTAACCTCTGTAACAGCAGATAATTCAAAGGTCCAGGAAAAAAAGCCTGTATTGTTAAAGACAAAAGACCAATCACACAAGTTAACATTCTCAAAGAAATCTGACCCTGCAATAATGTACTCTTTAATTCATTCCTTATCCTTTTCAACTTCTCTCTTGGAAGTTTTAAAACTCCTTCCACAGTATTTACAAGAAAATCCACAAAAATCAGTTGTAAACATCATTTTTGCCTGTTTATCACAAACCCTAAGGATTGTAGTAAATTCATAGTCATCTCTGTATACTCTAATACACATATCTTTCTCTGAACCATGATCATGATGTCGTCTAGATCGATAATTAATCTCACTCCTCTTTCTCTGAGATAAGACACCACTGACCACAAAATCGTCGTAAAAACTTTGGAGCTGACTAAAAACCAAGAGGAAGGCACACAAATTTCCAAGTCCTTCCATCTCATCTGAACATAAGATGTTTCTGATGTTGTTCCCAAATTGGAACCGTAAGATATGCATCCTAGGCGAGTCAACCAATCTCCTGTTTGCAAGATGTCTCTCAACATATGCATCCCTTTCATCTTGAAATGGTGATATATTAACTAATCATTGATACTTATCAGGTTAATTACTGGTCTCATCCCTTTGTCCTTTTTATCTACCAACAAAATATTGCTGACAAACCCCTCTTGTCCTGGATATGTTTCCACAAGTGTTCCTTTCTTCAATAGATCTAATACTTCTTTGCCTACAAGTTTCACTTTATCCATCCTGAACTATTTTACACCAGGCAGCCGATTCGGATCTGGCTTCCCTGTGAACTCAATATGATAACCTTGCACCTTTGCCTACACCCAAGGATCTCTTGCTATCTGTAAACAATTCTGATAAAATTGGGCAAGTCTGCCGACCAACCTTACTGGGGTAGAAGTAGGGCCTAACCTTACCTGTCCTTGGGATATGATGACCTAGTAATTCCCTGTCCATGACCCATCCAAAAACACGGTCACTGAAGACCCTCGTTATGTCTCTCTGAGACTTCTGTATTGAAGAATATGCCCACACAAATTTTGACATTAACTTAATAAAGTCCTCTCCAAAAAGTAGCTTTTTTGCAGAAGGCCCAGCCTCATTGTTTGCCAAATCCACGAGCTTTGGATCAATCTTAAGCAGAATGCTGTTTCTGTGCTCCTCTGACAGGGCTGTATTTTTGTTGCCCAAAAGGCAAGTCGCCCCCTGGACACACAACGTAATTCATCAGTATTTACATTCTCATTATTCACATGAGCATCCTCCACATAACCTGCCACATGCTCCAAAAGTGTCCATTCTGGGGACAGTGGGTGTCCCCTGCAGGCTCTAATATCTCCTCTGCACCAGTGTCTTTAAACTTCTCCTTTTTCACCTTCCCCTGACGCACCTCTTCACCACCAGATTCATCAGAACCAAATCTGACAAACAACTCATCTCCACTTCAGCACTGCCCGAAGCCTCATCACATTTCAAAACAGTGTGTTTCTTATTCTTATGCAAATTCGTTATCTTTCTTCCTCTTTTGGGGCCTTTATACTGCTCCACTTGTGTGTCCTCAACACAAGAATGCCTCAGGCTCACACAGGCCCTATGTTCTGCCAAGGCAGACTTCTGCTTTTGTGCCTGTTTTGAATCATCACAAAGATGCTTTCTCTTTTTAGCCGCCTTTCCACTTTTTTAGACTGAGTAGCCTCCCCTGCTGACCAACACCTTTCTTCCTCAGACACTGCTCCATTACTTGCTATCATAGCTTTTAATTTCTTTTTCATTCTATTTCCTAAATCTTCTGACATTTTTTCCATTGCTTTTTTCAATTCTTATTCCAACAGCTCCACCTCCAATTGATTTCTTTCTTCACTCATCTTCAACTTCAAATTCTTATTTATATTCATTTAAGAATAACTCAATTCTAACTAAAGCACCTAATTAAAATATTCACTTAAAAACTGTATCCCCTATAAACTCTACTGACCTTCCTAAAACACAACTCCTGAGATCCAGTTTCCTCGGAAAGCTACGATTCAACTGTCACTTTTTAGTCAAAACAGCTGACAAGAAAAAACTGCAGTTCTGATCATTCTATTTAATGTAAACTAGTGTGTTTAGCCCAAAGTAATAGAATTGCCACCCTGTTTTAATTTCAATTGTCACAGCGTGTCAACATTTATATTGATGACTGAAGAGCTATCCTAATGCGACTTATATTAATCGCTTACTAATTCAATGAAAACACTCCGGGAGAAGGCAGCTCCATAAAAGCATGCACCCCTCCCCCGAGACCAAGACCGCAGATGACAAGTCCACTCAAGGTATTAGGCAGCTTTGGAAAGCATGCGCCTCTCCCTCATGCCCAGATACCCTAGAGACAAAACTGGCTCGAGAGAAAGCAGCTTGAGCAAGCACACAACTCTCCTTCACATCTGTAGACTGTGAATGACCATGCTGGCTCGAGGGGGAAGTCAGCTCTGGAAAGCATGCGCCTCTCCCTCACGTCTGGTCCTGAAAGCAGAGCGCAAGCTGTGGATCGCAAACTCCAACTCCCACAAACAACCCCAGGCCTCACAGTAAGAACTTATTTTAATTCTAATGCAAAGACAAAAAAAGTTACCTAGTCAAGATCATTTGATCACACAACCAAACAGCTAAACTTCATCAAAGCCTAAATACCAAAAGTTATAAATCCTTACTTCTTAATTAAAGCAAAACTTGTTCAAATTGGAATTTCAAACTCACATAATGGACACATACAGAAATATTAAACTCAACACTTATTTCAATAAGTAGTATACATTCATTCAACACTTTAAAAATTCCTCACTCCCCACATAGTTACTTATCCGCAGGAGCCGCAGCCAAAAAGAAGGCTGATTGTTGGGAGTTCTGATATTTTAATTGCTTTGAATTCTATGTTCTATATTCTTTGAAGAGGCTCCTGGAGTAGTGTCAATAAAGAGTTATTGCATAATTTTAGCTTCCAGGTCTTGCCATAAAATTCTTAAGTGGAGAGCGCACAACTTCCTCCACCAATAAGATTATTTTCCTTTACTAACTGGACTCTGAATCATGCCTTACAGCCTTAAAAGTCCTTGGAAAACTGTATATTTTTGATGGATCTTTGAGAGTAAACATAGCACAGCTTCCACAAACATTCTTTAAAAAGTAATATTAAATCATTGGTGGGGGGAATGTAATTTTCCCAACAAATGTTAATTGGCTCTATTTTCTTCAAGGTTTGCACTGCGAATATGTTGTCATAAAATCAGAACAGAAAGCTTATAATAGCAATCTAACTGATTTTTAAAATCTAAATCTGCACCACACATTCTGACTGAAACTGTTGTTGTATATGATTGTTACCATAAAACAAAATGCTGGGTACTGATTGGCTTCCAGTTAATCAATATCTACCAAGGAAAATCTTAACCAGAACTGATAAAGGTTTTTATTAAACACTAATCACTAAGAGGAACTTTCGTCACACCTGTTCACAGCGATCACTGATTTCTAGTTAAGAAGGGCTAGACTCACAAATGCATTGAGCATTTGTTAAGAGTGCACCTCTGAATTTGAGAAGGCAAAGTGCTATTGAAAATTCAAAAATACTGCAGTGCAGTCCACCATTATTACACTAAATTGCAATGCACACACGTTGTAAACACTGATACGTCAGATAAGAAAGGTAAGGCAACAGAGATGCCCCATTTCCATGAACTTATTGACAAAAAATACAAAACAACTGTGAAACAGACAAAAAAAGCCATGAGAAACAAGACCTGGGAACACCGCCAACATTTATTATAAAACAATCACACAAGTAGGTCATTATGTATGATACCTGAGATTCACAAATATCAATGACCAGGCTGCCACCTTATCGGTATAAGTTTCATACTTACCTCAAATATACCTTGACAAATCAAATCCATCTTGAAACGTCTGGTAATTAATACAATCACCTCAATTCAGGTTTGGGAGACAGTAAGCGAGAAACTCCTTTTGTCCCAAATGAGCATCATATTTCTACATTTCAATATCCCACATGATATTGGCCTATTTAACTGTCATAGTTCACCAGAAAGAGAAAATAACAAGATAAGCATTCCAGTCGATATGGTCAATGAATTACTGCAATTTATTTTCACACACAACAATTTATATTTCAAGGGAAAGCATCGTATGCAAAAATTGTTTAGTACTGTGGGCAGATGAATATCATTGCAGTACACATAACGTTTTATGGAGGATCTGGAACAGGATTTCCTACAACAAACTTTAAGTTCAATAATGGATGTATATTTCATGGATGACTTTTAATTATAGATAAGTCTTAAATAGTTAATTGGAGGTATTCAACAGCTTCCACCATCTCAAACAATTTACAATGGCATACTCTAGATAAGCATACAATCCATACATGCTGTCATAAAGCTAGGAAGAAATAAGTACTTAGCTACAGCTATAAAAGTAAAAATTCCTCTCACAGAATCAGATATGTATAGACAACAAGACACAATCTGAGACATACAAAAATGGTATGTTATATTCAGCCAGACAATCAGGTACTAACAAATATGTTCTGATGAAATGACAAGGGGCAAAGAACTTTTCAACATCTTTTTAGATGTTTGGGATTACTCTTGAACCTATAGCAGACAAGTGCAGAGTATCTGCAATGCCTGAACCAGCTAATTCTTCACTGGCTCGCAAAAAGGTCTCTACGAAAGCACCGTCAAACCCACCCGGAAAGGATGGGAAGAAGCTCAAGAGTAGCACAAAGGAGGGCTATGCCATCTTCATTTACAAAGAGATGAAGCAAGTACACCCAGACACCAGAATCTCCTTCAAGGCCAACGACATTAAGATCTCCTTCATAAATGAATGGACAACAGGACCTGAAATGAAATCACATATCTAGAACAGCAAGAGACAAGAGCTACAGTATGAGTGTCTTTGGCAACTGAGGTTTACCTGGTACTTAGCTGATTGCTAATGACCTTTAATTCATATTCAGCAGCAATGAGGGACAGAAACGCATTTCCACTTAACAATGAATCCTCTTCATCATCAATATCATGTTGTGTACCCCATCGATTATCGATTTCTTTCCTACTTTTCCACATTTATGTGTGCCCACTGGCGCAGCTCCTCAAACCATACCAGGTGACATTTCAAATAGATGCTGATGGCAAGGAAATCCACGTCCAGCTAAAGAGTTGACTAAAGAATCAAGCCTGCATCATTTCAAGGCAGAAAAACATATTCTAGTAGGTGATACAAAAAATCACAAATGGAGCTAAGACAGAGATACTGGCTGTGAAAGGGACTACGTCTGATTCATTGCCCATCTTCTGTCACTTAATCCTTAGCAGACATCCATCACTCTCACTAAAAGTAAATAGTTTGTAGTTCCACTTCAAGAGTAAAGAGTCATCCATGTTCAATGTTAATGGATTGTATTTAAATGAGTCAACATGCAGCTCTCTGTCTTCTAAAATGAGCTCATGTTACTCAAAACTGATCAACATGTGGAATTCATACTAGTGATGGTCATGGCACAACTTGATTTTCATAGTATCTTCTTTCATGCCTACCAAGGAAAATTAGTGGCAAATTTCAAAGGCTGCCAAAACAGGTGTCCAGAATGTGCCTGAAATGTATTGTACTAATCGTATTGGAGTATTCCCTAAATATTTCCATTTTACTCCCATTTCAGATGTTTTAGCCCAAAGTCACAAAGGTTTACAGCAGTATGTAAAAATGTCAGACCATAGTACTTCTTTACTGACTCCCAAATACTTTTGTGAATAGACCCCAGTGTGACTACATACATCATCAAGTCAACATACCTACAAATAGTTGGCCTATGGAATTACATTCTGGGTGGTGTGTGATGCTAGGCTTTGGAATGCCCTGAACCCAAATCTCAGCGCTAAATCAAAGTACAGCCAGATCAGAAATCCTCTAAAAATTGTTTTTTCAAATGTGTTTACAACTGAAATCTAAGCAAAAAGAGTAAAAACGCAGGGCACTTGACAACGTTTCCCCTCACCCACCAGACTCTAAGGCCCACCTGCCCACTTCAAGCAATCGATCATTGACAAACGTTGCAGCTCTGTGAAGTGATTGATGAGGGACTTAATAAGACACCTAAATAAATAAATACCACCTCCTTCTAATTCTGGTAAGACTCACCATGAACACAGGAACACATTTGCAGGGGACAACTATTAAATGGAAAACCAAGGGAACATAGTGGAAAGCCGGTGAAGATACCTGCACACTTAGGTCCATAAAAAACATAGGAAACCAAGGACATACAGTGCCAATTAAATCACTGATCTTTACCTCATTTGGTGTAAAGTATGTCCAAAAGGATGATGTCACTTGACAGAAGCTACTTGAAAGAATATAGCAACAAATGTTTGTATGCACGAATGCGCCTGTAGAGGGATTTCTTTAACACTAGTTGGGAAGCAATGGAGGACTGACCAGTGGGAAAGAGCCTGCGGTATGATTCAGGATTATTTATAAAAAAAGAATATATTATGTGTGATAGCACCTGTGTTTCTTATGGGAAGGCATTGTTTTTGAAGAGATACGTCTTCAGTTTATTTCCAACTTGTAGTAGCTTAGGACCAGATCTGATACTAATGAGGGTGGTGTCTCGGATCCTGGGCAGATGGATAGAGTAGGCCTGCCTTTGTCTCTACTTTCCTTCATCTCCAGTCGTCTCTAGTCTGCCCATGTAAGCGCTCTACAGGTCAGCTACTTTAGTTGTTGGAAAGATCTTTTTTTTTAGTTCAAAGTATTTTATTAAGTTTTTCAACCAGGGATATGCAATGGTAAAAATACTTAAATGTACAGTAAGAAAGGAGGGTTACATTGATGAGGAGAGGGAAAGGCTGTGCAAAAGATGAGTCACTATTCCGTATACAGAAAGATCTTTTTTAACGTTATGTCAAGAAGAGGTCAGTTGGACCAGAAGTTCGAAGTACTGTGCCACTGTTGCATTTTGTTTTCAGTTAATCCAATAAATGTTATGAAAAGCAGAAGTGTTAGTAGGTCCCAGGGGGACAGTACTCGGCAGTCGATGGGCAGACAGTAGATGCTCGCAGAGGTGAAGCTATCTGCGGAGGATAGGTTTCACTGTGTGTCTGAAAGTAGCAAATATTCTGTTGACCAGACATGTCCCTGGCTCTGAAACCTCTACCATACTGCTCCATGAATTATAAACCTTGTGCCATGTCTGCTATCGCTTTACGGTGAAAGGTGAAGGGAGTGCTGAGAAGGAGGTCTGCCATAACTCACGGACCTTCATCCTTGCGTTCAGGGCTTCGTGCAATATGGCACCCAGCCAGCTCCTGTCTCACTACCCTTAATGAGGCGACACAGCATGCACCTCACTGTGCAGACCTATTTTGTAAGTGAAGATTCAGTGCAGACTTTTCTCAATCTGGACTTCGAGTGGTAACCAAACCCATCGGATGTGCATGAACTATAGTCCAAACTATAGTCCAAACTAAAATCCAAACTATCTATGCCTCTTTCTCCAAGACAATTCCATCTAGGCCATCAATTAAGACCTTGCCTACGAATCAGCATGTGGAATGCTGGTCTGATTTTCGCCCTTTTAGTCTAGATATCTCTATGCTGAAGCTGTGCAAAGTTAAATCCGGCTCCCCAGCCGACCATTGTCCACCTAAGTTCTATAAAATGTTAGCCTCTTAGCTGAACCCCTTACTCAACCTCATTTGGAACTCCTCTTTGAAAACAGGCACATACCCAACTAAGTGGAAAAAGCTTTTGTCCAACCAGTCCCGAAAAAAGAAGATGTAGACCCGGGCAGACTTAAAGAATTTTAGGCCGATTTCGCTTCTCTCGGTGCCAGCTAAGGTACTTGAGAAGGAAGTCCAAATACAACTGGCCGAATTCTTAGAGTCTCACAAACTTCTTCATGATTCTCAGTCGGGTTTCAGGTCGGGCTATAGCACCGAGACGGCTCTGCTGGAAGTGGCGGAAACTATAATGGAAACTGTGGCTCAAGGTAACTGTGCGATGCTAGTGCTGCTGGATTTATCTGCATTTGATACGGTGTCGCACCAGATCCTCCTAGAAAGACTAGCATCTCTGGGAGTGACGGGAACTACCTTAAGCTGGTTCCGCTCCTTTTTGGAGGGACGGTCCCAGAAAGTGTACCTATGCCCGTATGTGTCCTCTTCCAGCCCCTTGGTATGTGGAGTTCCGCAGGGCTCAGCCTTGAGCCCTTCTCTTTTTAATGTTTATCTGGGCCCTTTAGCACCAGTAATTGAACAACTGGGGGTAAAGGTCATCTCCTACGTTGATGATACTCAGCTTGCGTTCTCCTTCAGGGAGCACTCAGAGGCGGCATTCACCAACTTCAACCGGTGCATGCTGAAAGTGGCAACTTGGATGACTGATAACTGCATGAAGTTAAACCCAGAAAAAATGAGGTGCTTTTTTTTAATCAATCATCTCCCCCCAGGTCAGAACTCTGGTGGCCCTCAGAACTGAATCCCCCTCCCCTGCCTGCAACCTCAGCTAGTAATCTGGGATTTAAGTTTGATTCTAACCTATCAGGCAAATCTCAGATTTGCCAAGTTTCTTCCACATGTTTCTGGAAGTTGAAAGCCTTGAGAAGATTTTTGAATCTAAGGCCAATGGACTGTAGAAAGTCAGTGGTCCATGCATTAGTCATTTCACAGCTGGACTATGCAAACAGTCTATATCTGGGTATGCCAGCCTATCTAATTAGAAAACTGCAGACTATACAAAATGCGGCAGCAAGGCTCATTAGGAACGTGCCACATCGCCACCACATCTCCCCCACCTCTGGAGCCTACACTGGCTGCCGGTTAAGCGACGCATAGAGTTCAAGGCATTGACCCTGGCCTACAGAGCAACTAGAGGTTCTGGTCCACTATACCTCAAGCAAAGACTCCGGAAATACCATCAAACTAGGGAGCTGTGGTCACATCCTCAGGAGCTACTGGTAACTCCGCACTTTAGGAAAGCTAGGATTGGTGGCCGGGCCTTTTTGGTAAGAACAACCGTGTTATGGAATTCTATGCCCGAACATCTACGGAAGGCCAAATCGGAACGCACTTTCAGGACAGCCCTGAAAACGTTGTTGTTTAACCTGACTCAAGCATTATTAGTTTCCTGGCTACATCATTGCTCGTGCTGCTAGCGCCGGTACACCTCCGTACAAATAGTACTAATAAATAATAATAATTATAACTATGAGATACAAAGATTTCAGATCAACTTTAAAATGCTTCACTTTACTTTGTGAGTACGTAGATGAAAACACGTTTTATTCAAACTACTGAAGAACTTAAGTCCTTAAGTTCTCAAGAAATAGAGCAGATACATAAAGACATTTATGATGACGTGAAAGTAATATTACAGGAGTACTACTTGACATACTAATAAATGCCTTTATGAATCGGTCCAAGATGCCAAATATCCCTTCAGTAAAACTGCAAAGAAAGTACCGTCTTTTTGATTTGTATTAATTATTTATCTAAATTACCTAAATATTCTCATTTAGTTCCTATTTAAGAAGTTGAGGGAGAAATTCACAAAGACATTAACGAGGAAATGAAGTAGTACTACAGAAGGACTACTTCACCTACGTGTACTACTACAGGATTAGTACATGCCATTGTAAGTATTTTGAACAGCATTGCAATGTTTTCAGTAAAATATATAAATAGAATAGAAAAGGGTGGGTTACTCTCATCTTGAGGCCTTCGAAATAATAATAACAATTATGTCTATTGGAGCTTAATTTGAAAACACCAATGTTGGTCTTAAATTTGACTCTTTTGAAATAGTTTGGATCGTTGGCACGGAGCAAAAACATGTTTGAATCTTGTTTTAGCATAAGAGTATGAAAGGGGAGTGTTCCTTCTTTAATGAGCAGTGATCGAATACGTAAAACAAAAGCAGACCAAAAATACAACTTAAAATCAGGGAAATTCAGCCCTCCCAAATTCGTATTATTTGTAAGAAATTTTATCGACTTTCTCGCCTTTTTATAGCTCCAAATAAATCTGCTGAATATACCATCCAGCTCTTTAAAGAATTTATTATTTAAATTAAGTGGTATAGATCGAAAAAGATATAAAAATTTAGGCAATATCGTCATCTTAATAACGTTAATTCTTCCAATTAAATTCAAGGGTAGTCTGTGCCATTTTTTTAAGAGTAAGGTAGTGGATTTGATTAATGCTTTGTAGTTTATATTATTAATTTCCTGGATTTTAGCCGTTAGTTTTACACCTAAATATGTAGCGCTTTTACAAATTTCAGGAACGGTCGAATTTGGGGTATAATTAGCAATAACCTGAGTCTTTTGTACATTAAGTTTATACCCTGAGATATTCCCAAATTTCCCAGCCTCAGATACAATACTTTGGAGTGCCATCACAATATCTTGTGTATAAATGGCGATATCGTCGGCATATGCTGTTATTTTTAATGTTTTTGAGCCAGAACTAAAAGGTACAATTTGGGCTTGGGACTGTAGAGCGGATAAAAAAGGTTCGAGTGAGAGAGCAAACAAAAGGGGTGAGAGAGGGCAGCCCTGACGGGTGCCACGGCGTATTGAGAAGTCAGGGGAAATCAAGCCCGCGTAACAAACATAGGCAGTAGGGTTATCGTAAAGGGCCTGTATACCCCGCAAGAATTGTCCCCCAAACCCCATTTTAGATAAGACGCACCAGAGGTAGTCCCATCCCACTCGGTCAAATGCCTTCTCGGCGTCTAATAGTATCATGCCGAGTGGGGTGGTCTCTATCTCCGCTACGTCGAATGCCGTTATAGCCATGTTTACGTGCATAGTGGTGTCTCTACCGGATATAAACCCATGTTGCTGTGGATTGATAATCTTAAGTAGTATAGGGGATAATCTTATAGCCAATATTTTTGCAAATATTTTTGCGTCAACGTTTATAAGAGAGATGGGTCGATATGACCCTCTCTCCTCCTTAGGTTTATCTTTCTTCAAGAAGAAGATTATTTTCGCCCTATTCCATGATTTAGGGGTTTTGCCATTAAGGCCAGCAGATTGCAGTACCTTCAAGAATAGGGTTTCAAGCTCAGCTAAACATACTTTATATAGCTCTAATGGTATTGAGTCTTCCCCTGCCGCTTTCCCAACAGGTAGAAGAGCTATGGCTTGATGTAATTCTGCTAATGTAATATTATTGGACAATAAATCTGTTCCAGATATGGTCTGTGAGTTTGTTATATATTTGTCCACATAGCACCGAATTGCGTCTGGATTAGGAATGCTTTCTGGGGTGTATAAATTCTTATAGTAATCAGCAAATTGTCCTACTATATCTTGAGACTGGTTATAGCTTTTATTGTCGCTCCCCCGTATACTTGTAATTATAGTACTAGCTCTATCTTCAGCGACTTTATAGGCCAAGATTTTGCCAATTTTATCGCCACCCTCATATTGTGTTATTTTAAATTTATGGATCTTAGTGCTGCACTTCTGTATGAATTTTGTTTTAATTTCATTTTTTAGGAGTCCAAGTTTCAGGCCTATTTCAGTTGTTGTTGATAGTTTTAGTCGGAGTGCAGAGGCTAGTAATTCCTCTTGGTTGGTTATGTTGGTTATAAGCAAAGAGTTAGCCTTTCTACGTTCCATGTTTTGTCTGATCGTGTAGGCTTGGGTGAATCCCCTGATACTTGGTTTGCAAGCATCCCAGACGATGCCACAAGCTGTAGAGTCAATGTTGATATCCATAAAATCTATAAGATGAGATTTAAGTTGCATCACATACTGTGGGTCTGTGGTCAAGTATCTAGGGAAAGAGAACGGTCTGGGCGGGGTCCTGGTGTGTGAAGTAGTTATTGTAAGAATTATTGGATTATGATCCGAAGAGATTCGAGGGCATAAAACCAGGTTAGAGCTCTTTAATAGATTATCCCCTATTAGTACCATGTCTAATCTTGAACATAGTTTGTGGGGTGCTGAATAATAAGTATAGCCCGGTTGATTTGGGTATAAATATCGCCAGGCGTCTTTAATGTTATGGATGCGGCAAAGATCTAAAATGGATAATCTGGTCTTGCGCATCCGTTGAAAGCTACCGGGTCTGGTTGTGTCAATTTTATAATCCATGATACAATTAAAATCCCCCATAATAATAAGCTCTCCCTCCCAGCCCAAGAGTTTGGTATTCAGCTGGTCGAAAATCTTCGGTTCATCTGTGTTTGAGCCATAGATTACACAAAAGACGTATTTATGGCTCTCAAAATTAATCTGAGCAATCGCCCATCTACCCTCTTTATCACATAGGGTCTGTAGTGTTTCAATCTTGAAACGTTTATCCTTAAGAATAGCCACGCCTCTTGTAGGTTGTGTAAAATTCGATCCTATCAAAGTGTTATAGCCCAGTTGATTCAGTAATTTGCTATCTTTGCCCAGTATGTGTGTTTCGGTGAGGAGAGCGATATGAGGGTTATGTAGTTTTAATTCTTCCGTAATCAAAAGTCTTTTATTCTTAGAGTCAAATTTAAGACCGCCAAAGACATAATAATGATATGGGGTAACATCTCAAACTACTGTAAAATAACGTATTTCCATCAAATGATGCTGTTATGGGGTAACCCGGGTTTACCGGGTATCTTTAACGACAACTCTGCTTATAGTTGGTCTAGGAAGGGTATCAATGCATTAGGGGATCTATATGGTACTCATGGGTTTATAGAATTTAATACTCTTAAACTATTATTTGATCTCCCTGAAACTATGAGATACAAACACTTGCAACTGCACGACTATCTGATTAATAAAAAACAAATCTTAGCGGTTACAGACAACGAAATTTGGTCCTGTCTATACTCTGGGAAAACTAAATCAACTATAAGAGATACTTATCACGTTCTATCTTGTTATAAATCAAACGACTGTTTTAAGTTAGCAGATAAATGGGGCAGGTTATTAGGTTTAAAAATTACAGCTAGAGAAATAGGGAGCTCCATGTCAAACATTAATAAACTTGTTCGCTCTTCAAGCTTAAGGCTTCAACAGTTTAGAACGAGCTGTATGTTATACTATACCCCCGAAATAATATCTAAATGGTCTTCTAACGATTCTTTCAGTGATCGAACTAAATGCCCAAAATGTTCAACTGAGGCCGCCGACTTGATACACATGTTGTTTTCGTGTCCTACCCTAAAGGATTATTGGGGGGACATTCAGAAGGTTCTAAAAATCAAACATATCCAAACACCCATATTCACCGCTGCCTCAGTTTTACTTGATATATATCCTAATCCAATTCCACAAGCCACGTTGACCTCAATACTTATGTCATGTGCTAAACTAACTGTGGCAAGAGCCTGGATATGCACCGATCCACCCACGGTTTGGGACTGGTGGGCGTTGGTTACCGAGATCTACACCATGGAGTCAGCTTTAGCTCGGCTAAGAGGGAGCCGTTCCTTAAGCAAACACGAAAAAAACTGGGGAACCTTTATAGGATGAGATGGTCTTTATTATCTTTCTAATTCTTCCCTTTTTTTTTTTTTTTTCTTCTTTCCCTCTTATTCTTTTTGTCCCTTCCCGTGTTTATAGTTTAGTTTTGCTATTTAGCGCTGAAAATATATTATAATTTTCTATATTATAATTTTCTCGCTTATAGACGTTAACTGATGTAAGTATTCATATGTGGGTTTTTTCCTGTTAGCCTGTTCAATAAAAAATTTAAAAAAAAAAAAAAGAAAACACCAATGTTATGCCTCGTGTGCTGTATTGACTTTATGCATGTGTGTCGCTTTCGTTGAAATGCTGTTTTAATGATTAATATTTTGTATCATCATGCAGCAGATGTCGATGACAATATTTAAAATATGTAAAACTTACTTTCATTGCATATTACACACACTGGGCCTGATTCACAGAACTAACTTAAGACAAAATACTAAACTTACTACTTTTGGTATTCACAGAAGTTAGGATTTTGTCTCAAGTTTGTCTTAAGACAGTCTTAAGACAGACCTAAGACAGTCTTAAGACAGACTTAAGACAGTCTTAAGACAGACTTAAGACAAACTTAAGATAGACTTAAGACAGACTTAAGACAAACTTAAGATAGACTTAAGACAGACTTAAGACAGAATTAAGACAGACTTAAGTTAGGATTTTGTCTTAAGTCTGTCTTAAGTCTGTCTTAAGTCTGTCTTAAGTCTGTCTTAAGACTGTCTTAAGTCTCTCTTAAGACTGTCTTAAGTCTGTCTTAAGTTTGTCTTAAGACAAACTTAAGACAATATCCTAACTTCTGTGAATACCAAAAGTAGTAAGTTTAGGATTTTGTCTTAAGTTAGTTCTGTGAATTGGCCCCATAATATTGTATTGTTTTTTGTATTTTATGTATGCTTTTAAAGTGCTAATGAGACTCCAGTGACCTAAGAATACTTTGGGGTGTGCGCACATTTGAAGAATGGTGGGTAATACAATAGTACACAACAAAACCTGAATATACAGTTCAGTTCAGTTCAAATTCTTTATTTCGATGGTTAAAAAATCATCATAAAAAGTACATGTTAAAAACACAGCAACACATATAATCATACAATTCATTAAAAAAAATAACCATCAACTGAACTGTTACACTTTATCACAATACGAAAAGTAAGCTAATCTCTAGTGTTCCTTAGTCTGACAGCAGCTTTCAAGAAGCTTATTACTGAGCATAGAGTATACATATCATTTGCTCTTTGAAGGAACAACAAAGCTACCTTCGCATGTCGAAATTTCCCACATTTTAAAATAATAATTAAAAACATGCGTCTAGGGAGACAATAAAATGGGCACAACAATACAAAATGAAGGGTGTCCTGCGGAGACAAATTGTCGCAGCCGCAGGCCCCCTTCTGCTCAATAGTCGCAGAAAAACCCGATGGATAAGATAAAATATTATGCAACAAATTGAGCCTAAAACGACACATTAAAAATCTCTCTTGTTGATTATGCAGCAGAAATAGATAGGGTTCCATACCCACTGTCTCTTTAACTAAACAGTGGGCTGCCACTGAGCGTTTTGATGTGAGAGCTTTAGTTTCCCTATGGGATTCCATTTTGTCCAGCAACAATCTTTTAATTTGCATTTTACTATTTCTTGTAATTAAAGTAGGGGTACTAAAGAGTGCGTGTTGGCCTACAGATTCTAAGGTTACTTCAACATATTTCAGCCATGGGATTGACATTCCTTTGTCCCTTTGTAAACAATCATTAATAATTTCCTTGCTTAGTTCAGCATCCGGGTTAGCCCATATGCTGAGCCACGCCAAAACTGGCTTAGTTTTAACCAAATCGGCAATATATGGGATACCGAGTTCAGAGTGTGCAATTTCTGCTGGTATCGCATGTGGGATCTTCAGAATTCTACGGATGAATTTATTTTCTTCCAGTTGCAGCTGTTTAACATCCCTGAAGCCCCAGACCTCTGCTCCATATGCCGCTTTGGCTATACTAATTGAATTGTATAAGGTCATTACTTGCTCAGGGGACCAATAGCCCAATCTTTGTGCAAAATTCATGATTGCACCACATGACGAAGCTAATTTAGTGCAGCGTTCCTCCAACAACTTATCAAACTTAATTTTGCAGTCAAACAGTAGACCTAAATACGGGAAGGTGGTTACTATTTCCATAGCATGGGTCCCAATATTAAATGTCGGTTTTTTGATCGGTTTTTTGCCTGCGATCAGCGCAAAGGATTTAGTCAGATTAACTGACAGATCTAAATTTTTCATAAAATCTACAAATCCATTGATCAGTATTTGGAGACTACGCGGTGTCCGGGCAAGGAGAACCGCGTCGTCCGCATAAAGGAGGACTGGTATATGGCGCTTTCCTACCCTAGGACAATCGGCTGCCTTAGCTATGAGGGTTGACTCCAGGTCATTTATATATAATGAGAATAGGAAGGGGGCAAGAATGCACCCCTGCCTTACGCCACTGGAACATTGGAAGGAGTCAGTTTGCCCCCCCTCCATACTATATCGGACCCTCGCTGTAGTGTTCCAGTGTAACTCTCTCAAGATGTTTATCAGTCCCTGGTCAATCCCCAGGGAGGTCATCATTTCCCAAAGCTTACTTCTATTCACGTTATCAAAAGCAGCTGCTAGGTCCATGAATCCCATGTAAATGGTCCCATTACTTGCAATAGTGTATTTAGCGACCAGGAGATATAAGTTTAGGCATTGATCACTGGTCGACTTTCCTGCTCTAAAGCCATACTGGGTGTCAACGATTGTGTGCTGCTCTTCAGTCCAGGCCATTAAGCGATTTAGGACCACCCGCCCCAGTATTTTAGCCGAAACATCAATTAATGATATAGGTCTATAGCACTGGGGATTGTCCTTATTTCCTTTTTTAAAAATAGGAACTATTAAGGCAGTGGACCATGACCTCGGGAGGCCTGTTTTGACAGCTGCATTTAGCACTCTCATTAAAATTGGTGCCCACAAGTCAACATTGCTTCTGTACAAATCTGGGGGAGTGCCATCAGGTCCAGGAGCTTTATTTGGTGTCAAACCGTTAATTGCTTGCACAATCTCGGTTAGTGTAAAGTCCTGAGCCTTATTCCTATTACCAACCCATTCCCCTTCTTGTTTGCAAGCCTCGGTATGATTATAAAGCTTCTCAAAGTGAGCTACCCATTGCTGTGGAAGGATATTTGTACTAAGAACCGGTGTATTGCAATCATAGAGAGAGGGCCTATTTATAATCCTCCAGAATTCGGTGAAGTCCCTGTTTTCACCAGCCTCTCTTAGGTCAGCCCATAATTCCACTTTTAAGGTGGTTTTTCTTTCTTTAATCTTAGTTCTGTAGATTTTCCTATTTTTTGCCACCTCCACTGAGTTTCTCGGGATTGTCTTAAGACTTGACTTAAGATTTCTCAGTGCTCGCGCACATTCTACATCAAACCATCTTGGGTGGGTCACTAGTTTTCTAGGGCCTTTTGCCACTAATAGTTGCCCAGCACATTTAGTTAGCTCCTTAAAGGCGGCAATTAAATCGACTCCCTCTATTTGCAGATCTAAACACTCCTCAAGCCACTTTCTCCCCTTTTGTACTAATGCAATATAAAAATCAGGGGCATTGATTTTTGTCCATTTTAGACGCCTTCCCTGATCGGTGGGTTTTAAAATGGTATCCAGCTGCTTTTTTGTTTCGGGAAGATCCTTATATGGTATTTCTATAACCAAGGGGTTATGATCGCTAAAGGCACTCCATTTAGCGTTTACCTTCCTGATCCGATGTTTAGCAAAGGTGGATATAAAGATGTAGTCTATAATAGACGAACATCCCCTTCCTTTAAAAGTTGGTATCAGAGTGCCCCCTGGTTCAGGAGTTACCAGATCAATAGTGTGCGCTAGTGAGTGACTCCCTAATATTTTTGTTATTAATATACCCTCAGCTGTGTGCTCCAGATGTGGGCCCTTTTTAATTGGGCAGAGATCCCAGTGGGTGGTTACCGGTGTCAAGCGTGGGCAAAGATGACAGTTTAGGTCCCCCATCAAAAGTACAAATGAATTTTCACCGCCTTTTCTTAAATCAAATTCTTGTTTTAGTCTAAGGTCTAGTTCCTCAAGTGCGGCATTAATGCCGCTTCCTGGGGCAGGGTTATAAAAATTGAATAATTGTACCCTCAGCCCCTTTCCCTGGAAGGTTACTGCTTGCAAGTTATCTGAGGTCCAAGATGGCACAATCCATCTCCCCTTCAGATTTACATCAGCATATATTATTAAGCCTCCCTTTGCTCTGCCAGCCCTGCTCTCCTGAGCTGGAACAAAGAAGGACTTAAACCCCTCTAGATGATAGTTATCGGGATCAACTGCCCATGTCTCCTGTAGGGCTATTATATGGGAGTCCCTTAATTGGTTCTTCCACTCTATGTTACTTATTTTCCCCGCTAAGCCTGCAATATTCCAGGATGTTATTACCACCCGTGGTCCCTGTGTCCCAGACAGCCTTCGACCATAGGTATCCAATTCATGTGCCTCTTTCCCCTCTAATGGTGGGTTTTGCCTTTCCCCAATCTGGCTTCGCGGGCAGATTTCTCTGGGGTTCAATATGTGCCTTCCCACTGATGTTGGTTCAATTATTTTCGTGGGTGTCCTTGTTTCCGTCCCTGCCAAACATGCCTCTGGATTAGTCAGTCAATCATTTTCATCCAACGATTGGAGGGGACTGAATCTATTCTCCCACTGTGGGCCATTAGAATGTAAGAGTGGTAGATTAATATATTCACGATTTCTTCTCCAACCTCCATCTAATCCTCCTCCCTTCCCACCCAAATTGTGAGCCAAAGGATATGTAAGGATGTGTCTGGAATAGAAATAGGCCAGAGGCATAGTTTGAATAGTACTGGTTACATTTTTATTATAATTTCCCAGTATATACTCCACTAACTTTGGGTTCCTGAAATTTGCAATAATGCAATCGCCTTCAATGTCCTTTCCTCTGTTGCCCAACCATGGTACTCTTCTCACATGGATAATTTCTCCCCTTTCCTTCCCTTGAAGAGGTCTGTGTATATTTAGCCAGTATATAATCTTATTTTTTAGTTCAAGGTGTGTCTCCCTTTGACCCCCCCTGAGTTCGGGGACCCCGGCGAAAATCACAACATAGGGGCTTGCTTCAGGTGGTAAATTTACTCCAGGGGGGGGAGGGGGAGATTTTCCCTTGCTAACAGGAACTTTCTGCCATACATCCCTCTGCTCATGAGACACATCCTGACCTGACTTTAACTGCGGTCTCCTAAGCTGGTCCTTATTTATAGGGAGACAATCTTTCATATTATCAAGGCGGCATCTATCCTGTAACTGGTCTACACTTATGGGTGGAGCATGAACCTGTGCAGTAGTGCATAGCTCATTTCTGGTACCAATATTCTCCATAGGAAGTAGTTCTGGGGAGGGGGTTACAGTTGAAGTTAAATTTCCAGCAGAGTTAGAGTTACTTTCCTTCAGCTTCGTCTGTTTGTGGAGCTCATTAGTGATTTTGTCTAGTTTGCTGCAAAGAGGTTTTATTTGAGCAATGATGAAGGTTTCTATATGTTTTTGCAGATCGTCTATAACTAATTGTAGCCATCCTGGAGGGCTTAATGGTGTTGACGTATCTACTTCTATGAGCTCATCCTCCCTTAGTTGTTTCTTCCCCCCTTTATTGGTTGGTTTTAGCTTCCTGGCTTGTGTATTCTTGGGACCTCTTTTAGGCAGCCTAGACTTAATTGGGTCGAGTCTTTTTGTTACCTTGCCATTTAATGGGTCGGCCTCTATTAACTGTTGGCCACAAGGTAAATTTTCAATTGAGATATCCGGGCTTTTATCCAAAGGACTGTCACAAAGGTTTATTTGTGGGGCCGGCAGAGGACTGCTGTGTGTTTGTATATGGGAGTTTTGCGTAGGGGTCAATGATAAACGTCTCTGAGTGCGTTCAATTTCTCCGTTTACTGCACCAATGACCTTCCGTAGCATTAAATCTATGGCCGTTGGAGGTGCAGAATAGCCGACAAGAGTATCTGTGTTAGATTGGCTATTTGTCGTAATCAGCGGAGTACATGCTTTACGCTTGGTCGATCTAGTCTTCGGTTTAGAAGCCATGACACCCTTTCTGTTGATATCCCACTTTTCCCCTAATACAAGCAGGACTAAGTGGTCAGATATTGGTCAACATGTATTTAAACAACAATTGCCTACTTGTGGAATCAATGGTCCTCGTATATGTCAATTACAATATTGTCCAACGTGCTTTACAATCACCATAGTAGTCAACCTATAGGTGCTGCGCAAACCGAACACTGCTACCAGTTCAACAAGTTAGCTACAAGGCTCTGATAATCTAGGCAACTCCGATGCCCAACTTTTGCAACAATAATTGGTGGGACAAGAAATGGAAATGGCCCAGCCCGGCCTCCTTGTGCCTCTGAGGGCCACAGAGGGCCCGCCCTTTGCCCGGGCTTAGCTTGCGACGCGGGGGGCGGTTCACTTTTGTAGCGCCTGCGGGCGCGAAATCCGTCGCTTCCGTGCAAGGGGTCTTGGGAAGTGTAGTCCTTACTGCCCTCCACACAGCGGCCGCGCTGTCCTGCGGCAGCGGGAGGGAGAAAGAACAAGCAACAGGGACCTCAGCAGGGACCAAATGAACACAGGTAGGTTCGTGGGTGTTGTCAGCGTTGCTCCGTTAGTGGCAAGAACCCCCCGCGAGCATTTAAAAGCTTTCCCATAATGCGTGCGTCAATAATTACGCAAAAAAGAGAAAAAAAAAAAAAAAAAAGAGTCCGGGGGTTTTACACTGCACACTAATCACCACGTTTTTTCCTTTTTTTTCCCCTTTTCCCCCTTCAAAGTCTTGAATAAAAAAGAAGAAAAAATTACAATGTCTTAGGGAAAATTTTAAGGTAAATTGGGTGCGCAGTCCAAACGAAATTTTTGGAAAAAGTCAAAAGCTAAACTCCATCCAATCCACAAGAACAGAATAGTTTCATAGCTGAAGCAGCCAGCCACCTCCTCCCCTACTCACTTCACTGACTTTAGTGCTTGCCGCATCCATATTCCATTCTCAGCGGCAGAAGGAACTATCCACGACCAGCGATAGCCGAGCAAAACAACAGCCAACAGGAAGCAGAGAGTGAACAGCTGGGCCTCGTCTCCCAATGTCTGCCTCAGCATACCAAATGCCTTCAACAACTCCGAGGGGCAACACACAGGCGGGGAGAACCAGACCGGCGCAGCCCCAGCATCGCAGAAGTAAGAATGTCCAGAGATCTGCAAAGAGCTCGTGGCGCCGACTCAAGGCCTACAAGTTCTGTAGCATCTCAGGCAAAGATCTGGTTGCGGATGATATTCACCAATGAATATGTGCCAAAAGATGGCTAACAATTAAAGAGCGGAGTACTGAGATCAAAGGCATGCCGAAATAGGTGTCTGACAGGCCAGTACCTCAAGAGTTAACTGAGCAGGAATATATTGGAAAACTTTGAGCTATCTAAATTCCAGAAGGCTAGATGAGCCTTTAAGTATTTACTGATCTTAACAAAGCCACTCACAAATCTCAGCCTGGGCAGCTAGGCAGTTGCACAGTAAGCAGCCTTGAAAATGAACGATTCAACAGCCAAGTCTCATCATGCATGTTGTCAAAAATAAATCTACCGGAAGGCAAAGTTTTTGGTTGTAGGATAGGGTGAGCAATTTTCTAAGTTAGTTTGATAATCAATCATGGAAAATCTTTGACTAAGGGCCTGATTTATTTATTGGCGCCTGTCCATCCTCTGCCACGGAAACAGAGTAAATTAATCCGCTGCCTTGACGGAGGTTCTGATGGCCAAATTTAGAAATTTCCCCAGCCCAGCCGACATTTCTAGCATTGGCAGGAACCACCGTCATGGCGGCTTCTCTCAATGCATTGTAATTTTGCCATACAGCTTTGTCATCATGACTGAGCCGTGCGTCAAATGTACAAAGTGTTTTTTTATTTTCAAAAAGTAAATCCAAAAGTGGGATTTCATTTTAAGTTTCCTCCCACAGCGAGGGGGGAGTTGAGCATATTTCAGTGCAATTTACCACAAGGTTTTTCCTGGTGGTGACAGGCATTGAAAAGCAACTATATGTGCGACCATCTAAATTAAGTGGGCAAACAATTAGCCAAACCCCTTATGGACCTTACTCCTTTGGGCCATCCGAGTCATTTGACCACGGTGGTAACAGAGTAGTCTCCACCGTCATCAAACTATGGTTTGTCCACATTTAAATCAGGTAGGCAGACAATGGTCTTTGCAGAGAGGGAACTCTTGTGCCATTGTGACGGAATTCTCTCTCTGCCCAGATTCAAATTTGGCCCTAAATCAGGCAGTTTTGAAAGCCACTCTCTCTTTTATCAGAGGGCCCTCGAGGCTGGTGTAATGTGATCATTACAGTTCTAACCAAACAACAGATAAGTTAGATGGTTTTTTACCTTTTTGTAGTTTTTTGACAGTGATGCATTGGCTAGTCCAGTGTGTATGTTGTTGCAGTAAAGAAATTGGAACATGGTCATGGTAAGAATTGGGTTTGATTCCAAAGGGTAAGTTACACTTTTGAGTAAGTTTATACTTTTGAGTAACTTTATTACTTTTCGGTATTCACAAACTGTACTTTTGTAGTAATTTACACTTTTGTAGTAACTAGCATTTTTGCAGAAAGTCCAACACCACTGCTACTGCAACACCCACCCAAAGAAAAAAATTGAGGATAGGACTTAGGGCAAATGTGTAAATTAGTACAATAGTGTACATTACTACAAAAGTGCAGTTTATGAATACTAAAAAAATAGTAAACTTACTCAAAAGTGCAAGTTCCTACAGTTTGTGAACAGCACATTGTAGAAAGTTGTGTAGTAATACTTTTGCACAACAAAACATACCGCAAACTGCAGTTTGTGAATCAGGCCCAGAGAGTTTTACTGAACAATGAGAGAAATCCGTTTATCAGGTCTATATTTTATGGCAATTGTGGTTTGGGAACTGCATGTTGGGGGGTTTCATATTAGATTAAAAAGTACCCCTAAGATATCAGGTTTAGCTACAGGTGTTGAAACAGAGCTTGATTGTTCCAGCCAAGATAAAAGGAAGAGTTGACAGACAAGGACTTGATTTTTATCATCATTGAGGCATGAGCTAGATCTCCAGCATCCAGATATGATTTTAATGAGGCTAGGGATATGTGGGAAATTTAAGAAAGTTCTATTATGCAGTTTTGCTTTATTCTGTGCCCTGGGAAGCTAGTTTGAGCATAAACTGTCTCTTGGAGAGACATTATCTGTGCAAGTCATTATTGTTGCCAGTATTCTGCATGACATGTATGCAAGCTATATCCTCTTATCAAATTCCACATGAAATATCAGCAAATTACATTTGAATCCATTTGCATAACATTTTTTGCAAATTCACAATTTATTAAGTGATTTTACACACAGTTAGTATTTGAATGGATCGTTCCTAATGTCTTGAGGAGTAGTTTTCTTGCCCTGCAGTGGACTGAACTCTGTTGAAAGTCACCCAGAATACCACTTGCCTCTAAATAAGAGGACACATGACATTTGATGCTGGTTTCAAGTGACTTTGCCACATAAGGAAGGCAAGGGATGAGCATGTAGTTCAAAATATCTCAGGGCCTGCAGAGGGTTTCTTTAAGATAGGGGTAACAATTAAAAGCTTGAGAGTCTCGGGGTGACACCACTTGAAATCTGGGAGATAGCATCTCCTTATAAATGCAGAACAATTCACTAATTGAGTTTAAGGATCTATCTGTGAGAAATTGGAAGTAAGCCTTATTTACTATGGCGCAAGCTAATTTGTAACATCTGGAGTGTTCCCAACAGGCTGTTCACTTTAAAGGTATATCTAGTTTTATGTATGTGTGTTTTGAGTGCTCTGTCTTGATATTTTAATAGTAGAGATAGTTCACCATTATTTATCTTTAAGGGGCATTGTTTGTGGATTGACATAGGAATCAACATGTATAGAGCCACGGTTAGCTTGAATTCAAAATGTTGAAGATGTCAGAAGGAGTTTCTTGATGATTTCCAGGAGTACATTGTGAAGGTTGCAGACAGTCTCTTGATCGGGTGTGGATGGATTTAGATTAGCTTTGAAGCCATTTATCATTTTAAAATATCATTGAATAATGAGCTGTTTAAAATCTTGCAAAACCATATATGATAGAAGGTAATGACTGTTGTCTACTTCATGAATGGGTTCACTGACAAGTGCAAACGTCCGAGGAAATTCATGTTGTCAATAATATTTTCACTATTAGTATCAGATGGATCATCCAGAAAGACTGATGTGGTCAGAAATAGACTGTGTTGGGATAATCATAATCTCTAATACCTTACAATAGGAGTCTAAAAACGACGTCTTCATGTTCTAAAATATTATGATTTACAGAATTAAAAAATAGGTGGTGGAAAGCAGCATTTTCTCTGGGTAAAAAGGTTTTAAAATTGAATGTTGGACATGGGTGAAGAAAGCTTCCTTTAATTAAATGTTGTAATTTAAAACTTTGTGATGCCATAAATGAATAAATGAAGATTTCATCCTCATGTTTCAAGAATGACATATTGTATCTCCTTTAACAGAAGCACAGTTCAATTAAACCACACAGGTTGCTCATTTTGAGTAGCCTCGTAGATGAAATGTCTTAAGTCCTACTAGAACATGATGCCAACGGGTGCCTTGCTTTTGGTCTATCGTCGTATTGTCACTCTAGTTCTTTATTAAAATTCTGTGATGAAGATGCAATAAAACGTGAAACAACCATCACAAGGCAGTCATTACAACGCACTACATTTACAACACAGTCATTACAATGCAACATCCTTTACATAGCATGCCATTACAACACAGCCCTTGCAACACATGTCACTACAACGCATGCCATTACAAGCCATGGGAATAGTAATTTTTACCCCTACACTATCCAACACTTACACTACTGTTGACCTAAAAGTATTATGTGTTGTAATGATATGCGTTGTAATGGTATGCATTGTAATAGAAAGCATTGTAAGTGTAGTTTCCTAAATTGCGTTGTAATAGCATGCGATGTAAAATCATGCGTTGTAATGGATGTTGCAATGTAAAATCCGCGTTGTAAAGGCATGCGTTGTAAAAGTGTGTGTTGTAACATCTCCTATTCCAATAAAACACCATGAAAATAACTGTCACACCGCATCTGCAACAAGTATTTTTCAAACTTCACAGGTAAGATTGCTTTTTTTGCTATGTATACGGAAACCATTTGTGTCTTTACAGTCACTTTAACTTCATTTCAGCTTTTAAGAAATGAGGGTAAAGTGTTATTTTAGTGATGAATTCATGAGCAAAATCAGTTTAATCTCCAAGTTTTCCAGTGAATATCAGCAGGGAATCAACTTTTTAAATTAATAAATTCTAAATGTAAGTATTGCATAGTTTCTACATGTGTAGTTTCGCTAAACGTGGTTGTGGTCACCTATAGAGCCTAGAAATGACTATAGTGATTTATATAGCCACAGTCTTTGCTGAGGTCATCAAAAATATTCATTTGTTTCAATGTATTTTAATCCAAATTCTATGTGGTACCAAAATTACCTTCTCTCTATCATGTCTGAAACCGACAGAATAAAGGTGGGTGCCTAATCCGAAAAACCAAGGCAGCACCCTGTTCCTTCAAGTATCCTTGCACCTCAGTAGTGGAGATGTAACAGTGTTGCTTTTATACTGTAAAAACCCACAGCTTTCTGACTTTTGTACCTCTGTTTTTTTGCCTCTGCTTTTTCTCGGGAACCCTTTAATGGAGTCTTACTCAGTGTAATGTTATCTGTAAAATGGATTTGAGCTGTGACCTGCAATGCTCACCTTTTAAAATAAGGTCAGCCTCTGTGTACAGCTCGGGTAAGGGGCTCTGAGAATGGTGCGTGTGAAAGGTGCACAATCAAGCAGTAAAGACTGCTGTATGTTTATCTCCACATAGGTAACACGTTGCAAACACATGGGGCCCTGCTTAAATTGCTATAATTTAGTTAGAGGCTGAGAGGACCTGTGCCTTTTGGTTCCTCCATGATATATATTTAAGGTAAATTATGTCTTTATTTTTCTAAATTGGTTTGAAATGTGTCTTGTGTTGTGTTTTCACTTTTTTCCTGGTTGTGTCCTGCATACATATTTTACACATAACCTCTAAGTTAAGCCTGACTGCTTTTGTGCCACGCTTCCAGAGGGTTAAGCACAGGTGCATTTAGTGACATTTTGGTTCACCCTGACAAGGTTTGGATTATTTTTTTAGGTAGGTTCTACTCCCACTCAACCAATAATCCAATTTCTTACAGCCCTATTGATTCAATTGCATCGAAGTCAGCCCTCTGACCACCCAAACCAGAATTCTCATAGCCAGTAACAAAACATTTTACATTATGAGTGGCTCGGGAAATAACCTAATACATCCCAATCCGTAAAGTTACTGATACGATGGGTACCAGTAACTCAAGCGGTGAGAACGTTCAGCTGATAAGAAGTTGCTCTCTGAAGGTTGACTAAAATAAGGAATTACCAGGCTAATTAGTAATTCCAAGCCTGAGAACACTGGTAATTCCTAAACTTGGCCCGAATTTTCACCTAGATTTTTAGGCTGTTGGCTAAATGTAAACATGCCAGATTGTTTATGGGCCCTCTGAAGGCCTTATGAAGGCCTTTTATAATGTGAAATACCCTACTATTTTCTATGCTGTGTTTTACATTACAAACTTTATCAACGTAGGAACTCCCAGATATTTATTGACAAGGTGGTGGAGTAGCACCCTTAAATTCACTCCAGGATCTCCCAACCCCTGCTACAAAAACTACCAATTAAAGCCCTCGCTCTCGCATTACATTGCTTATTAAAAGTCACTGTTTTACACATTGAAATAAGAATGCATTTCCTGGCTGCAGCCATGAATAAGGCCATTTTGTTAGCAAATGAGGTTAAATGTGGACACACAGAATCCAGCCGTGCCTTTAGGTGCCTTTAGTTTGCCTGCACCCTACTCTATTACTTGTTGTGCGCAACCACTGTGACTTGTGAACTGAAAACAATGTTCCTGCCGTATTTGGCTTTAGGGGATTTTAATAATCACATCTGTAATTCAGCTGGATCGTGCTCCTGACAGTTAAAGAGAGATTAAACATACTCCCCACAGAGACCTTCTGTTTCTACTAGATAGCCGAGTTTTATCTGCAACTTTTCAGAATATGAAACTGCAGCTGAGCAGGAAACCTTCCGTTTATTATTGGAATTTGAAAAAAGTGGTTTGCCCTGGTTGCATTTCAGAGCAATCTCATAAAAGGAAGCGGTATCCAGAACACATAATGTGTAAGAACATTATAACCAGATTACATATTTAAAATGCAGACTCATGGCTAAATAATGGGACATTCAGAAGCTCATTGAAGTGTCTAATTACACCGATATCCATTCCCTGAAATTGAAATTGAAATAAAGCATCCTTATCATAGTAATTCCCACTAGACTGAAAATAAACGTTAATTGCAATTTGGAGTCTTAAAAGAAGTTCAACCACAGAATCATGTGTTAATCCAAGAACCATTTTATATCTTTTATTGATGCTCTCGGGAGAGTTAGGAATGAATATGATGCTATCAATGGAAAATTAATTAATGGATCCGTGTTTTTTTCAGTAGATAAACAAAGCTACCAAACGCAATACCCCGATATTCCGCTTTACAGGGCAAAATGCAATTTAATTACAGTTATGTGGTAACAATGACTATCGTAAAATTGAATACCAATCACACTTAACTCCGAAGTGAGTGGACCAGAAATGATTGACTGCCAGGAGGTATCGATTGACTGCAGTAAAAACTGTTCGTGCGATGAATGTATGCCGATACAAACGCACTGCTAGTTTCCCACCCGTGGAACAGATGTATTGAAATTGTCATATGCCCGATCTCAAGGGTCGAATGGACGTAGCTGACTATCAAAGACTGTTAATGACCATTTTTACTTGGGAATGATCGGCTCTCTAAGACAGCAGATAAAAGTGAACTGTAAAACGTGTTTGACCAATTGCAAGCGCAGTAAGCTATGTTTTAAATGCCTTTAGTGTCTTCTAAAAAGGTAATATCAGGTCTGCCATACAATGTTAATTCTCTGCATCAATTATCTGAGGCTAATGCCCTGAAGCAGCCAACAATCTTATGTCTCGTGTCAGCCATCAAACCTATCTTTTTATGATCATGTGGTTGTCAAAATTAACTTATAACGTGTGCCATTTGTCTGTTTGTTAAAGTTAGGCACTATAGGCGGACCGGGTGTATGTGTGCGAGTGCACGAGGATCCCAGTGTTACCTGGTGCTCTGCTATGTTGTTTAAGCTGCCGAAGTGTCTGGTCATTCTTCCTTCTTGTTGACTAATGTGGCAACTTTGTTTGTTTTCTTTCTGGTGGGTGATCTTCAGCCTCTGTCTTTCACAATAGACTCTGGTGATATCCAAGAGTAGACCCTAAAACCAAACAAAGTGCTTTAAGGGACTCCTGTGAACTTCATACTGATCGTGTTTTCAGTGGAGACTAGAAAGGTTATGGTGTCATGCTTGAGTTGTGTCTCATATGTAGAACGTCTTCTGGGGTGAAGAGGCAGTAAATGAGGAGTGTGTAAAAGTGCCATCCAGGTAATACATGTACACAGCTCAAGCTGCACACCGATAGGAAGGGCAAAAGCTAAGCAATCCGCTATGCATGCAAAATGCCTCACTTTTGGCTGCTACCATTTCCTGAAAGGATCAAATACCATGGACTAGATTTACTTACCTCTCAGACAATGCAGCGCATCACCCAAAGTTGGTGTGCTGCATTGCGTGCCTGGGAGAGAGCAGGATAGTGCCATATCTACAGTGATAACAGACTCTCCTGCCCTCTCTCTTGAGCCAGCTTACAATCATGCAGCCATGCACCAAGCACACAACATTGCACCATAGCAAAAAGATGTCTGTGTGAGTCTGGATGAGGATTTGTACTGGAAGGTAATCCTTCCAGTACAAAATACTTTTTCCTGGACAAATTGTAAATATAGCAAAGTCACAAAAGAAATCATTTTAAGGCTGCTTTCCAGCGGTGTTATTTTTTGGCGTTAAATCCTTATCTACTATCGTAAGTATGTTGTTCTGTGAATTTATAGTGGATGGCTAATCACCTGTGAGGGTATCTAGGAGGACGAGATAATGTCTGCTTCATCTGGAAGAGCTGGGTCTTGCGGTCATTTCTGAATGAAGTTAATGAGGGAAGGGGAGGCTCAGCGTGTTTCGGGAGGTCGTTCGAGGTCTTGGCTGCAAGGTATGAGAAGCAGCATCCTCTGCTTCTGGTCTTCTTGATGTGAGGAAGGAGTAGGCTTACCCAAGACACAGAACAAAGATGTCTGGTGGGTTGGGAGCCTGTGAAGATTGTTAATCTGGTGTACAGTAGAATCCACTTGAATATCTTGCATAGCATTCGCAGAATCTGGAAGCATGATGAGGAGACAGTGTTGATCCGTCTGCTCATGGAGTAGTTGAAGTCCAGGATGATCCAGAGGTTCTTGGCCTGGTCCGCAGGGGTGGGTGGTGGGCCATGTTCAGAGGAACACCGAGTGGCATCCAAAGGTGAGTGACTATTGCTGAAGATTAGGACTTCTGTTGTGTCTGTGTTGAGCTGGAGGCAGGTGTTTTTCCTTAAAGCAGTGACGTTTCTCATCCAGTTGGTGAAATTTACATTGTTGATGCTGGTTCAGTCAGTAAGGAAGAGGATGAGCAGTGTGTCATTGGTGTAGGATAATATGTTGATTTTGTTGTCTATGGGGGCGTGGCCAACAGCCGGCTAAGATGGCCGCAAGTTAGGAGAGCTGCGCTAGCCACGCAGCATTTGCCCCTTAAATCTGACATAATCCGAGGTCCGGTGCACCCTTGACTGAGGGAATAAGAACAGGAGCTCGCGGTGACCTCTTGTGCGAGGTTTCAGCGGTTGCGCAGCCGGCAGATCAAAGAACTGAGAGATGGCTGCGGGAGCTGGTGCAGGGAAAATGGCACCACCCCATCGAGCCTAAACACTGAAGAGCCGTCACAGCTGAGGTTGGTGAATCCGGCCTACGAAGGTTGGCGGCGGTGGACTGCACCACGTGTGAGGCGAAGCTTGGGTGCTCCCCTGCCAGCAACGACATAGCAAAGTGCAGGCAGAAAAGCGACATCGCAACACCAAGCCTTGGGTGAGGTGAACCTGGTGGGCTCGCCGGGGCCCCACTGGAGGACCGGTGATGTTCAAAGTGCTGTACAAATAGCGGAGCCTGCCGCGATCCAGGAGTTGGGGGCACCCACCTCCTATTGTGTCTCTCCCTCTGCCTCCCACCAGCTTAAGACAATAATAACGACCATGAGTGCAAATGCAGCTGAGAAGCGCATGTAGAGAGTGATTGGGCCCGCCCTGGGGGCCTGGAGCTGTGAGAGGTGAGAGGGCACCTGTAGCCCAGGGAGTACAGGAGCTTGAATCAGCGAGGGACCCACCTGATAGTGGGTTGCTGTGGTCAAGGGGGGCGTATACGTTGGGCCCCAGTGGTGTGTCAGGCAGCCTGCTAGCCCTTCAGAGAAGGAGAAAGGCACAGATAGTGCGTGGGCTGGGCGGTGAATGTGGATCCGGGGTGGTGCCCCGTGATAGATTTAGACCCAGGTCTCTGTACTAAAGTGAATGTATGACATTGTTCTGCATTCTGTCCATCAATTGTTCTTTTTGCACAGGGAAGCCTGAGAGCACAGCAGATAGAGGGCTAGCAACATCACCACTACACATGGAATGGTCAGCACCTGTTTGGAGCAGAGGGAAGACCTCGGAGGTGCGAGATCAGGCCCACCTATGGGGAAGTCAAAATTGGGCAGACTTAAGTAGCCCCAACACAGGGAGAGTTGCCTCCAGGCTCCTTGAGGAGTGCCATAGCGAAGCATGCAGCTGGCAGGAAAGACAGTGAAGCAAGTGACAACCGGATTACGCTAAAGCGAAATCGTCAGTGACTCACGGCGGCAGTAAGTGTCTCCAGGTAGGGACACCACAGGGGAGCTGCTGGATGGGGCGTACTAAAGGAACAGACTCAAGCCAGTTGAATCACATTGATAAATACACAGTCGCTATGGGCCGTGAGGAGAGCGCTACTGGTGAAGCTCCAGGGCACGAAAGGCAGGACCCAGCACAAGATCCCTCATTGAAAGATATTCTTTGTGCGATAACGGAGCTTCGAGGAACCATAGAGCCGAAGCTAGACTCGGTCACTGAAGAGGTCAACCTGCTCAGAGTAGATTTTCGTAAGATGGCAAACAAGATGACGTCGGTGGAATCAAACATCGATGGACTACAATCAAAGACTAAACGCCTGGAGGAGCAAGTCCTGAAGTTGACTAAGAACCAGATGGACATCCTGACCTGGCTGGACGACCAGGAGGGTAGAGCCCGGCTCAACAACATCCACGTAGTCAGGGTGCCGGAAGGCATGGAAGGGCCATCAGTGGATCTCTTTTTGGAGCAACTGATCTTTAATAAACTAAAGCCGTACCGCCTCTCCAAATTTTTCTCTGTTGAGAGATTCCACCGGGCCCTGGGACTGAGGCCCAGACAGGGAGTTCCCCCCATACGATAATAGTGTGCCTACTCAACTACAGAGAAAGGGACGTAATTCTACAAATGGCACGCCAGCACAGAGACCTACAGAATGAAAATATCACGATCCGCTTCTTTCCGGACTTCACGCTCCAGGTACAGCAACAACGGCGAACTTTCGATGTGGTGAAACGGGCCCAAAGGGATCACAACATTAAATACATCATGCTAGTTCCAGCCAAGTTAAAAATATTTGCAGAGGACAAGATCTTTTTCTTCAATGCGCCAGAAGAGGCGAGCAACTGGCTGGAGGGCTGGAGAATGGTTGGGCAAAAGGGGGGCAGGGCCCAACAACACACCCCCTAGGAGCGGGTTGGTGAGCAGAGAGGCGAGGACCAGGCATCTGACAACCCGACTCAGCGGCAGTGATCAGATAAGTGACTACCTCTGGGGTACTGGGTCCTTCATTTAAAGAGCGTGTTTGTAAGTGATGGGGTGGGAGCTCCACCAAGCTTGTCATGGACTTGGGGCGCAGGAGAGCAGCGACCGAGACAATGTTGCTGAATCAGCCAACAGACATTGGACTAGAGACATAGGTGCTAAGGCGCACCCTCAATGAGAACTGGGGCATGGTTCATCCAAGTGTGATATGAGGTATCATGTGGCTGGCACGTAACCCACAGTACTAGTACTAATTACCATTGTACAGTTTGGGCGACAGGCACTCCTCTGCATGTTGGGGAGGTGGGAGGTTCTTTACTCACCGAGCAGGGTCGCAGGGGGGGTTGGGAAATTGTTTTACTTGTTTTTTTGTGTGCTTTGATGTTTTTAGCTCAAGACCAAACGATAAGCAACGTGCATGCACGGAGGGGAGGGATGGGGTGGGGGGGGTGAGATGCATACTACACCTATGTCACCATGGCTAAAGTAAGGGAGAGCCCTGCGCTGCTTAAGGCCTGGACCTGGTATGTAAATGGTCTGGGGAATAAAATCAAGCGCACTCTGGTCCTACAACATATTAAAAGGCACGCCCCAGATGTTGTAATGATACAGGAGACACACATTACAGGGAACAAATATAAGGTGCTGGATCGCTTTGGGTATAAGCTGGTGGCACACTCAGGGTACACAACTGATGCCAGGGGAGTGGGGATCCTGATGCGGGCTGCCTGCCCATTAATAGTGGAGAGAGTCTGTACTGATGACGCTGATTGCTGTGTGGCTGTGGCAGAGAGGTGGGAGTATTAACTTCTGCTCATTCTATGCTCCCCCGCAACTGCAGAAGACTGTATTCCCAACGATCAGTAAAATCCTTCCAGGACTCCTGACGGGCGCGCTCCTAGCTAGGGGCGATGCCAATGTAGTTTTTAACCTGGGGGGAGAGGTTACTCCTCGGAATCCTTTCTGCTTTGGGGTTAGTGGATATATGGCAGGCGCAGCACCCTCAACAGTACACATACCACTCAGCGAGTCACGGCTCGTTCTCTATACTCGATTGTTTAATCACACAGGACGACAGGATAGGACAATTCTCGGCATCTCAACACATAGCTCAGGGCATTTCAGATCCCTCCCCAGTAAGTGTAATGATTCAGGGGCCACACGCAAATAAGGGGGCGTTCCTGAAGATAGATCCGTGGAGATTGAGAGACCATGAGCTGAGGAATAAGCTGTGGGAGGGTACGGACTGGTATTTCCAGGAGAATGGTGGCACGGCGGATTCACACCGTACGCTATGGGAGGCATATAAACAGTGATTAGGGGTCAAGCACAGGCACTTATAGGGGGCCAAAAGAAAAAAGAAGCATGACACAAAACATTCCTAGAACAAGAAGTGAGTCGGCAGAACAGAGAGCAACAGAAAGGGGAGACACAGACTCACGTCATGCGTTAGCTATGTACCAATACGAACTGAGAGCAGAAGCTGAAGGGGCAGCACGGGCGCAAGCAATGGCAGTGCAACACCATCTCTATGACGTCGGCGATAAGGCTTCCAGGTTGCTTGCATAGCTCGAGAAACGCGATAGAGAAAGGTCAGGGGTGGCATCCATCCAAAATGGAAAAGGTATTGGCCGCACAGACAGTACAGAACTTGCGGAGGTGTTTGCTTCATACTATGAAGGGGTCTATTCGACAGTTAGCAAGAGATCTGAAAGGGACTGCTTTGCCGGTGGTCTAGGGAGATGACAGGGTGGCTTTATAGGCCGAGATTAAGGAAGACGAATTGTCGATGGCACTGGGTTCCTTAAAGGTGGGAAAGGTAGTTGGCCCCAATGGACTTCCCATCGAGTTATTCAAGGGCTCGGCCTCCAAAATAGTGGCACCATTGCGCAATATGTTACTGGAGGCGCAGGAAGAGGAGCACCTGCCAGTTGATCAGCGAGTGGCCACTATTGTACTAATACACAAGCCCAGCAGGCCCCCGGATCGCTGTAGTTCATATAGGCTGATTTCCTTTCTTAATGTTGAGGTTAAGGTTCTGGACAAGACCCTAACCAATAGACTAATACCTATCATCACAGGATTGGTTCACAAAGATCAATCAGGATTCATGCCCCATAGAAGCACCCAACCTAACCTGCGCAGGCTATCTGGAGTGCTGCACACAATGCGGGATCCAGATGGCCCGCAAACTGTGCTGATTGCCTAGACACATCCATGGCTTTAGACAGCATTAAATGGCCATATCTGTTCACCGTGCCCTAATTTTTGCAAGTAGGCAAGACTCCTCTATCAAGACCCTATGGCCCAAGTGCGAGCCAATGGTGTTTTGTCATGACAATATAACTTGCAGAGAGGTACGAGTCAGGGGTGCCCTCCATCTCTCTTACTATTTGCAGTGGCATTGGAGCCCTTGGCTCACTGGATCAGGAGCGACCCTATGATATGGGGTATTGAGGCACCAGGAGGCTGGGAAGATCATATATCGTTACATGCTGATGATATTTTGTTGTATCTTGCGAGGCCCTATTACTCCATTGCCAGGGTGCTTCATCTCTTTGACGTGTTTGGGAGCTACTCGGGATATACTATGAACTGGGAAAAATCAGTGGTGTTTCCGCTGGCAGGCCCCCCCCCCCCCCCCGAGATTACCGGTGCGGTGCACAGCGCCGGTGGTTAAAAAGGGGGTTTTAAATATTTGGGGATTCAGGTGGTGCGGAATCAGCAGCTGTTTCTGGAGAAGAATCTTAACCCCCAGTTGGAAAGACTCCATAGGGATGTACTATATTGGCGAACACTACTGGTATCTCTAACAGGCAGAGCAGCCCTCTTCAAGATGATGGCCCTGCCACGTTTGTTGTATATCTTACAAAATAACCCTATCATGTCCCGCCAACGGTTTTTAAAAAGATCGCCCAAGCTACTCCCGAATTGCTGTGGCAGGCAGTTACGCCTAGGATAGCACTACACAAGTTGCAGAGAGGGGTGTATGATGGAGGTCTCGCGGTACCAGATATACAACTTTACTACTGGGCATCGCAATTCCTAGTTGTGAACGATTGGGTATACTCAGATAGAGATGAGCCAGCATACAGAGTAGACTGAGACCCTATGCCTGCGGGGAATTGTGAGTCACTGCTGTATTCGCTGAAGAATGTTCCTAGCTGGCCCCCACATACGGCGGTTGTAGTGACATGCTGGAGGTAGGCAAATTAGGCCCTGGGGTGGCACAATAAATCTGACTAACAGAATGCCGCTGTGGGCTAGGGCAGAGTTGACAGAAGTGGCCTCGCGCCAAGGGTTTGCAGGATGGAAAACAATCGGAATAGATAGGCTTGGGGATGAATGGAGGGAGGGAGCCCTACTTTTGTTTGAAGACCTACAGCGGGAATTTGAGCTGGCTGAGGCTCAGAGGTTCAATTATTTGAGACTTAGACACACACTGCTGACTCAATTGAAGGGCGACACCTTTCTGTCTGACTACTCTCCTCTAGAGGATAGATTATTAATAGACCCTATCCCTGACAAAGCAACCTCAACAGTATATTGGAAATTGATGAATAATTTTCCAGAACAGCTGACAGCCTTAAGAGCCGCCTGGATGGATGACCTCAGCAGCATAGAGGATGAGGAGTGGCAAGAGGCACTCCAGGGCCAGAGGGAGGTAACAATACGAGTGCGCTTCAGATTGATCCAGCTCCGGATTTTGCATCGCTCTTACTACCCTTCGACACTCCTGCATAAGATTGGTAAGGCTCCATCAGCGCAGTGCCTCCGAGGCTGCCAGAGTCACGGCACTTTTCTTCACATTATATGGCAATGTCATAAATCGCGCAGTTTTGGCGCAGGTTCACGGCAACTATGGTCAGAGTGGTGGGTACAGACGTGCCACTAGACGCAAAATGGCTCCTACTTATCATCAAGGGTGAGACAGTGTGGCCCAAACACACCACAATCTGGCTCACCTTGGCAGCGTGGGTCGCAAAATGCAATATTGCTAGGGGGTGGGGGGTGACACTCCCTCCTTCAGGCACGAAAAGTAGAGGATGCATAAAAAAATGAGAGAAGGTTTGGGTGCCATTGCGGGCATATAGGGGGACATTGGAGGGTCCTAAAGAAGCTGGAGAAGCCTCGGTCAACTAAATATTGCTGCTTGTTGTACGTGGACTCCTCCTTGTTTGTATTATGATTTCTGCCTCACCTTGTCATTTATTCTTATAACCAATGTAAAAGGACACCCAATGTGCATGCACTGGCAAATGTGATTATACTGTCTATTGAGCTTTTCAATAAAAAGATTTAAAAAAAAAGATTTTGTTGTCTCTGATGATGTCTGTGAGGGGTGTCATTTAGTGAAAAACCTTGAGGGACTTTGCAGATAACATTCTTGGGTATCGAATAAAAAACCATGTGTAGTTGCATGGGAATGCCCAAATACCACCTATAGGATACCTCTTGACGCAGAGTAATGCAAACCAGCGTGAAGCACTGACCTGCGTTACTTCTTCCTAAAAGTCAATGCTAACACTAATTAGCATTGGTTTGTAAATTCCAAAAAGGATTTAGCATTGGGTATGTGTAAAAAAGATTTTGCAAACTGTTAAACTAGGCATCATTGGCATGGGTTTCCCCTGAATTTTGTGCCTTGACCTCCTGTGTTGTTGGTGTTTGTTGGACTCTGTTTTGCTGGTCTAGATGATTTGGGCACTTTGCCACTACTGTTCAGTGCCAAAGTGCAAGTGCTCCCTTTCTAAATTATTGTTATGGATTGGTGTTTCGATGATTGGCATATTTGATTTACTAGTCAGTCCATAGTACAGTGCACTATGTGTACCTAATGCCTGTTAATCAAATGATGCCAGTGGGCCTGCAGCACTAGTTGTGCCACCCACATAAGCAGCCTGTAAATGTGAGTCAGATCTGCCACTGAAGTATCTGTGGGCAGTCTAGTACTGCAATGTAGACTTGCCAAGTGCACCCACATGCCAGGCCCTAACCTTTCCTTTTCTTACATGTTAGTCACCCCTAAGGTAGGCCCTCGGTACCCCTGTGGGCAGGGTGCAATGTATGTGAAATGTAGGAAATGCCCTGGTGTGTTTGGCATGTCCTGACAGTGAAACACTGCCAATTTCGTTTTTCACTATTGCAAGGCTCCCTGTTCCTATAATATTGAATGGGTAGTTTGCTTATAAAATCTTATACCCCTTACTACCCCTTGGAACAAGGTAGGAAATTAAAGTTTAGTATGCCTGAACTCAGAATGTTCAAATGTATCTTTTAGTGAGGGTGATTTTTACATTCTGTGTTTCAAAATACCACTTGTGGAAAGTAGGTATTTTCTTGCCTAGCCATCCAGTGTGCCTCTGCTGGGATGTAGATTGACTGTCTGAGTTTGGAGTGTGAGGGGCTCGGGAACTGCATTGGCTCCAGAGAATCTGATGAGTCAGGGCTGCGCTGAATAGAGGTGGAATACATTCAGAGTAGGGGTAGAGGATATCCTTTCACCTGAATGGGCCTGGTCAGCCTTCCACAATGCTGTCTCCACCTCCTGCCAAGAAGCTACGCCAGAGAGGACAGAACAGGTTTTGACTGAGCACAGGGCGTCTCTGCCACCAGAGAACAAAGGATTTTGTAGTATAAATATTGGGGCCCAGACTCCAGAACTTCTGGGAATAAAGAGGAACCTTTGCCAAGGAGAAGAGCCTGAGAAGCTGAGGAGGAATACTGCCTCTGTGCTGTTTTGCTGTCTGGGGTTGGCCTGCATTGGCTACTTGCTGCCAAGGAAAGGCGAAGGACTTTGCTGTTTGCTGTGTCCCCTGTTTGAGGACGATCCTCATGGGCTTGAAATAGAGCTTGCCTCCTGTTCTGAAGTCTCAGGGACACAACAACTTCATTTATTCTGTCTTTCAGCATCTGGAACTGCTGTTTCAGCTGCCACAGAAGGAAATTGCAATACCGACGCCAGCAAGCAATGCCATAACCTGCACCGAAGCTGCGGGCACTGCTCGTGAAGAGCACAACGCACAGCTTGACTTGCACCGTTGGCCCGATGCCTGCTGACGCTGTGCCGCATCGACTCCGAAGCCGTCACCGAGGCAGCTGCCTGCACCGAAACCAGGGATACCGCTCGTGATGTCCACGACACACCGTACCGACTCGCACCGCAGCCCTGACTTCACCAACGCCAGTGCTTCATCAATGCAGGTGACTCCTGAATCCATCGACACCGCACCATCATAAGGAATTGCCGCCTCGCCGCCGCCATGATGTCTCGTCCCAGACACAATAAAGAAGCAACGTCTCTCCTCCCCTACATCTCAGTAAGGAACCATGGCTTCACCTCCCCTGGGGGTATAAGGAACCGAAGACACCCGGAACCAACGAAGCATCAACTCCCCGGCCCCGTGCACCGCCTTTGCTTTCATCATTGCCAAGGTACAGTTCTTTGGGGGTCTGCTTGACCCTGCGCCTGACGCTGCCCAATTCCAGTAGCTAGACATTATGATACCCATCACAATGGGGAAAGTAATCACATTTGCTATTTCTGCCTAGATCAGGTACCCATTAGGGAACGAGGTGGAAATCAAGTTCATCTGTTAAAGAGACTAGAGTTCTAATATATAATCAACCTGCAAAAAAGGCACTGAGTGATTAGGAACTCGCCACCCATATATGTGAATTATTATGCACAATCCAAACACATGCCCAATGTGCAGTCAAAACATGTCATGAGCGACACAAAACTCTAAGGGGGAAAGTGGATAGCCCATTAAGGGAGCTATTGCAAGTACATGTTTGTATGTATTGAGAACTTAATTGCGAGTTTGGTATTTTTTGACTGTGGCATATTAGTTTGTATTTTGAAAAACAATTGGTGAATGAATGCTGTTGTGCGATATTCTCAATTAAATTGGTAACCATGTAAACCAGACACATGATCTGATTCTGCTAACGTAATTCAAATTGTACGAGTAATAGCCTATTCAAGACTACATTTATTTCAGTATGGTTATTGTTTCACTGCACACCCGCAATGACTCTGGATCTTGTCACTGATCCCCGTGGCACACTACAGCACACATAAAAAAACAGCAAGTAGGCCACCATCCACTATGGGCACAAAGGGGTCCCTCCCCACACAGCACCAATCTTACAACCAAACCATGCACATGTGTCAAAACCAGCAAAACTGCGTGTCTGTGAGCAACATGGACAATGCAAGTGACACTGCATGACGAATAGCATGGCTGCAGTCCAATTATCATGACATGGTGCATGCCACAACACTGAGGTGGCTGAGTGTGGACCGCATCCGGAAAGGAGCAGGTCACACTCTGACACATCCACGTACACAAACAACCCCTGACGTCAACAACACATCTGCGGATAAACCATGCCCAAGAGTCGAAAATACGAACAAGAGCCAAAATTAGCCAAGTCTGCAACATCTCAGCACTGTAGAAGCACAGAAGTTAAAGGCACACTACCTCAAAGGGATATGGGGCAGCATAATCACAGCTGCAGGGGTGAGTCACCCACAATGTGGCACACACACATAGCAACAACAGCACATCAACATTGACAACAATGTGGAACAAAGTGCAACACTTATACTGCAGAACAGAGGACACAACTGGTTCCGCTTGTGCGTAGAAACTGGGCAATCACGCAGGAAACTGTGAGATGAGAATGTATGTGTACAACCTCACATCTGTGATGTAGTTCAAATGTCCACTGTCCCACATCAAATAGTCAGCTCCTCCAAAACAGTCACAATGTACATTGTCATGCAGTCTGTATGTAAACTTGAACAATGCGTCCACATACACGTCAACACAATATTAAAAGGCACCTCACCTTCACATTGCAGATTGACAATCAACACCTCCTGCAGAGCAGACCAGACAACTCATCAGTGATCAGAGGACCTCCACACCTTCAACACCGACGCCCTACAACAGCTCATGGACAGGTGACCCCCCTTGCAAAACCAGGTTGTTTTGAGATAGGCATTTTTCATGTCACCTCAATACGTTTTGGGCCCTTGCCTGGCGTGGGTACTTGGGCCTCCCACACGAGTGAGGCACAGTTTTTATTGGGAGACCCGGGGGAATGCTGAGTGGTAGGAAATTTGTGTCAGCCCGGTGATGCCACAACTTTCCCATACAAAAATGTGTGAAAAAGGTGATTTTATCAGCTAAATTTGTGGTTTGCAGGGCATTCTGGGTAAGGGGACGTTGGGGGATCCACGCAAGCCATACCTCCCTGGAATCCCCCGGGTGTCTAGTTTTCAGAAATGTGTGGGTTTGGTAGGTTCCCCTAGGTGGCCACCGAGCACCGGGCCAAAAACCCAGGTGACCCCCCTTGTAAAACCGGGTCGTTTTGAGGTAGGCAATTTTCATGTCGCCTCAATACGTTTTGGGCCCTTGCCTGTCGCGGGTACTTGGGCCTCCCACACGAGTGAGGCACCGTTTTTATTGGGAGACCCGGTGGAACACTGGGTGATAGGAAATTTGTATCAGCCCGGTGATGCCACAACTTTCACACACAAAAATGTGTGGAAAATGTGATTTTTTTCAGCTAAATTTGAGGTTTGCAGGGCATTCTGCGTAAGGAAATGTTGGGGGATCCATGCAAACCATACCTCCCTGGAATCCCCCAGGTGTCTAGTTTTCAGAAATGTATGGGTTTGGTAGGTTCCCCTAGGTGGCCGCCGAGCACCGGGCCAAAAACCCAGGTGACTCCCCTTGCGAAACCTGGTCGTTTTGAGGTAGGCAATTTTCATGTTGCCTCACTACGTTGTGGGCCCTTGCCTGTCGCGGGTACTTGGGCCTCCCACACAAGTGAGGCACCATTCTTATCGGGAGACCCGGGGGAACGCTGGGTGGTAGGAAATTTGTGTCAGCCCGGTGATGCCACAACTTTCCCACACAAAAATGTGTGAAAAATGTGTTGTTTTCAGCTAAATTTGAGGTTTGCAGGGCATTCTAGGTAAGGAAACATTGGGGGATCCACGCAAGCCATACCTCCCTGGAATCCCCCTGGTGTCTAGTTTTCAGAAATGTGTGGGTTTGGTAGGTTTCCCTAGGTGCTGGCAGAGCTAGGGTTCAAAAACTACAGCTAGGCACTTTGCCAAAAAAGGTTCATTTTTCACTGCGAAATTGAGGTGTGTCCACGATGCGTTTTGCGCCGTTTCCTGTCGCGGGCACTAAGTCGATGAACACAAGTGAGGTGCCATTTTTATCGGAAGACTTTGAGGAACACGGGGTGGGTGGAAATTTGTGGATCCACGCAGATTCCAGAACTTTCCACCACAGAAATGTGGAGAAAATGTCTTTTTTTTGGCAATTTTTTAGGTTTACAAGGGATTCTGGGTAACAGAACCTGGTCGGAGGCAGTCAAGTCACCCCATCCTGGATTCCCCTGTGTGTCTAGTTTTCAAAAATGTATAGGTTTGCTAGGTTTCCCTAGGTGACGGCAGAGCTATGGTTCAAAAACTTCAGCTAGGCACTTTGCCAAAAAAGGGTCATTTTTCGCTGTGAAATTGAGGTGTGTCCACGTTACGTTTTGCGCCGTTTCCTGTCGCGGGCACTAGGCCGACCCACACAAGTGAGGTACCATTTTTCTCGGAAGACTTTGGGGAACCCGGGGTGGGTGAAAATTTGTGGATCCACGCAGATTCCAGAACTTTCCACCAGAGAAATGTGGGGAAAATGCATTTTTTTGGCAATTGTTTAGGTTTGCAAGGGATTCTGGGTAACAGAACCTGGTGGGAGGCAGTCAAGTCACCCCATCCTGGATTCCCCTGGGTGTCTAGTTTTCAAAAATGTATACGTTTGCTAGGTTTCCCTAGGTGCCGGCAGAGCTAGGGTTAAAAAACTACAGCTAGGCACTTTGCAAAAAAAGGGTAATTTTGCATTGTGAAAATGTGGTGTGTTCACGTTGGGTTTTGAGCCATTTCCTGTTGTGGGCACTATGCCTACCCCTACAAGTGAGGTACCATTTTTATCGGGAGACTTAGGGTAAATCAGATTTGTAAAGGAACTGTTATTACCTATTGACTTTCGATGCATTTCTGCCTTCCAAATGAAAGACATTGTGTAAAAAAGAAGTCATTCTAAAAAATGACTGATAATTCTCATGCTAGTATGAGTATCCCAATTTCGAAAATGTGCAAATATCTACTGTTTCTAAACTCTATATTTTGTTCTCATTTCAGAAATACATAGGTGTCTTTCATACCAATTTTTCCATGTACACATTTTTACAGAATAATTACTATGTACCCGGTACATAATAAAAAACCATTGCAAGTTGCTGCTCAGTTTTTGTCTCTGGGTTCGTCGGGTTCTTGGTGAACCTACAAGTCCTATATATCCCCACAACCAGTAATGTCCAGCAGATGTAACGGTATATTGCTTTCAAAGAGCTGTTAAAATTAGAAGAAGTTACAGGTGAAAACGTTGACACAAAAGGCGTTTTTTTTCAACAAATTTTCAATTTATCCTATATTTAACTGTTAGTTTCTATAAAGAAACCTTGATGGATCTACACAAATGACCCCTTGCTGAATTCAGAATCTTGTCTACTTCTCTAAAATGTATAGCTTTCCAGGATCCATTATTGCTTTTGTACCCATTTCTACCATTAACTGGAAGGAGGTTGAAAGCACAAAAAATAGCAAAAATAGTCCCAGACAAATGCCAAAAGTGTGTAAAACATTTGGGTTTCTGACAAAAGTCTGGAATCCCCTAAAAGCTGGGAAAATGGTGATTTCAGCCCCACAAACCCTTTTTTTGATACCATTTGCAGCGAAAAACCCAGATGCTTTCATTTGCAGCCCGTTTTTCCCATTTCCCCCCAAAAAAACTACATTTTGCTGTATTTTGGCTCATTTCTGTGACCCCTCCAGTGGAATCCACAAACCCTGAGTACCTTCAGAATCCCCATGATGTTGGAAGAAAAGGACGCAAATTTGGCGGGGATACCTTATGTGGTCAAAAAGTTACAGGGGCCTCAGCGCGCACTACCCCAAATAGCCAAAAAAGGGCGTGGCACAGGAGGGGGAAAAGGCCTGGCAGCGAAGGGGTTAAAAACACAACCACTACAGCAAAGAAACTATTGACAAGTTTGTAAAAACATGTGCATGGATAGGGGAAAACGTGAGAAGTAAGGGTAGCAAAACCGAAAATCCTGGGTTTCCAATGAAAACAACCTGTTGAAGTAAGACTTTTAATAAATGTATTCCATCATCCGGTAATGCTTCTACATGGGTCTAAAGGACAGGACTCTCTGGGATGATTATTATTGACAGCACATTTAATGGTGATTCTATGGCACAATGTTTGTAAATTAAATTTGAACTCCCAGATGGAGAACAATTGCGTGACAAGGTGCATTGCAATCGGGGCAGATTAAACTGAATATTTCATTTAACTGGGTCATTTATTTATTTTTGTGAGGGCGATACAATCACCTGATTTTTAAGCAGCTCTCAAAGGAAAGGAATTACATGGAGGCAGCGACAGTTTGTGTATGAAAGCTGACAGTCTGTTCTCATCGCAGATTGAAAATAGAGCATTGATGTTTTCGGACCTTTTATTAAAAATTTCAAAGCAAGGTGCAAGAGTTCTATTTTCGTTTTCTGTGTTTTGAAGCACAACTTGCGTCTTCGTGACGTGCTTGCCTTTGAATTCAAAATAAGCGGAAAATACCCTTTAGGTGACCTCTACGCTTTCTTGCAAAAGCCTGTGTAATTCATTAATTTTTGAATCTTCAGCGGCATGGTGATTATTTCTGCGGAATATCACACTGAAGCAACATTAATAACTTTGAAGTGACTGGATTCAGTTGTCATGGTGCCTGGCCCCTTGAGGCTCCCTGCCCAGCCCATGCTCCGGCTGCTTCGCCTCCTGGAGCCTGTCTCCCACAGGAGTAGGATTTTGATACCAGTTTTTCATACCGCTTTATATAAACGCGGCTGTTGTGAAGTAGGTTAAATGGAGTGTTAGGGTGTGCTACTGTTCATCGAAACACCGTAAACTGGGACTGGGCGGAACGCCGTGGAATCTCGCACAGTTTCTATGTAACTTCGCAGAATTCATCAGAGTAAAACTCTGCGACGGCCGCCCACCCCAACTCCACTCTGTTCCACTCTACAATACTCCACTTTATGACACTAAACTCTACAACACTGTCCTTCACGGTACTGTACTACACTTTTGTTTACAATACCCCAATCAATGACACTCCACACTGCAATTTGAAAAAAGCTATTTTCATGGATAATTTATAGTTAGAAATACCTTACGTATTCTTTCTATACAATCCTAACTTAAAATACAGAAACACTCAAAATTGTAAACTTATAATTAAGTGTTATAAGTCATGCAGCTCTGAACATAGTATTGTCACCTCACTCGCCACACTACATTAGCTATAGCTCATGCCTTTTCCATGAACTCTTTATACCCTTGCATACTACATCACGTATAGCATGTGAAATCATAACCATCATAGGAACACATAACTTTGCAAATGACAATATTTGTCACAACACAGTGCATGGCAGAGTGGCAAGCTACAGTTATTGTTGTCTTGTTAGCAAGCTGAAAAGAGTGTGTACCAAGTTCCTCTACTTCTCATAACTATAACTCTAGAATTGTTAAAGTTTGTGTAGTTTAAACTTGGTTTGCATAGGGAAAATACGTTTTCTGAACTATAACAAAGCTTTAACCTTTGTTTTTTTTCATTGAATATATACATATAAATATATAGTTACATCAAGCAATGTTGGAAAGAGACAGCACTGCACAGCACTTCCATGAATACAATTAATTATTTAAAAGTGCAACAGGAAAATCCAAAGCAGGGGGTAAGCATGGGCAGCCTTCTACTGGACAGAAATTTAATATGTCATGAGTGACATCATTAATGATGTACTTTACATGTCATGAGTGATGTAATATGTGGGATCATAAGCAGTGAATAGTGGGCGTAAGTTGTAATTAGTTCACTGAACTATAACTGGCAACTGTAAGTGTTTTACATCAAACTATAACATCGCTTTAACCTTTGTTGTTTTCCAGTGAATTTCTACAGTTTTTTAAGGTAAGATCAAATTCTCATACCTAAGTATAACACGTCCTTAACATTTGTTCTTTTTCAGCAAATTGCTGGGAGTTTTTGATGATAGTCATCCAACACCTCAACTGCAAATCGCCTTCGTCCATGCACAGAGGTAGTAGGCCCAGGCCCGCCGCCCCCTTCAGGTGGCGAGACAACAGTAAACCTCGCTCCGTAGTCAGCTTGCTGCTCCTGACCTTCTCCTGTCTCCCTTCTGTTCTGTATCTGCATGTCCCTGTCCCCTCTCTCCTGCCCTCCATGGTCCATTTTGCTGCCACTGCCCATGCCAGTCTGTCCTCCAAGGTCAGCTTGCTGCCCCTGACTCAGCTGTTCATATGTGGGCCCCTGGAACCTCACTCCCACCCTCCATGGTCTGTTGTACCACCACTTCCCCTGCCACCTACTGTTCCTCATTTTAACTTTCTGGAGCACTAACCATAATTTCTGTGATGTAAAGGCCTCATATGTTGATCAGTTCTAAAAAAAATGCTTTATATTTAACAATTTTCGGGTGTGCTGCACTTTTGTCTTAAATGCAAATGTTAGGCTAGAGGAAGTTTGTGCGTATGAATGAAAATGTCCATTGATATTAGTTGCTCTATACTTGAATTCAGATGTGTATACTGACATAGAACTATTGCAACTGATTCTTAATTATTGTGATGGCTGAGGCTAACTTGGTCTCAATTATGCCATGACGCCATTTGGTTCAAAATGGATGCTGCATCATGATGTTCACTCTGTATTTTTATTTAGTATTTGACATTGCATGTAGCAAGACCTGAATTGTTTATTTCTGTATGATATATAGATCTTGAAGAACTTTGTAAAGAAGCTTATACTACATCTCAAGGATCTTTCTGCTAACATGCTGTATTGCATTCACTTGCAGTGGTTCTCTGTTCATTATGCAACTAGTTTGTTCTAATATCTACTGATGGCACTAGGTCACAAACAGGCAAGAAAGTATTCAAGCAGTAGGCTAGTACTAAGGTGATAGGTAATGTAACATTTTAAAATGAGAAAATGTGATTCATTAGAGCAATGATCACATTATGCTCACCCTGAAGTTTTGAAATGTCTAGAGAAAAAAATGTATATAAACCCTCGAATTGGGGGATGAGCGAGAGACCTTTCCCGATTTCTAACTCATTTTGCTGCACAACTGAGACATAGGGGCCTATTAGGATGGCAGGCGGAGTTTCGCCCGCCACCCTGGTGGTGCTGGGACCGGCCGACAGTGGTTCGGCGGTACCGCACTGGCAATTAGGATGCCACCGCCACTGTGGCGGTGGCATCCTCTATTCCCAGCATGGGAATGCACGTCGTGCATTGGCATGCACAAGGTGACAGGCACCACACGGTGCCTGCCACTTTGTCCGTGTCAATGCAGGGTGGTACCATAGATACCCCCTATGTGCCCCCCCTTCACCCCAACATCCTGGGGGCCCACAATGGGCCTCCTTTTGCCAAATCCGCATACCTTTGCCACCACGGAAAGGCATTTCCCTGCATGCATTGTAATATGGATGGCGGTGTCTAACAGACACCGCCACCATATTCAAACCTTTTCCGCCCGGTCACCTGTGTGACCGGCGGAAAACCGGTGGATGGTCTTTCCATCCGCCGGGGTCCCCCCCACCTTACTAATATGGCGGGGGGAAATGGCATGCAGGTGGAAGAAAATGTGGGGCGGATCGCCACCATCATGCGGGCAGTGGTGATCCGCCTGACATTCTAATAGACCCCTTATTCTACTTCTGAGTTTGCCTATTATTTTGTACTATTCCTATCACTTAGATACTTAATATCGAATGATTTCTATGTACGTTAATGAGATTGCTAGTGCTTTACAAGTTTCAAATTTCCGTATAGCACTTTAACCTTAATAAACCTACATGTCTTTTCCATAATTTAATCTCAAACTCCCTTTTTGAGTCAGTCCTTTCTTGTTGATTGTATTTTGAAATGCTGTTCAGAATCTTGTCTCTGGGGACACATTACCTCCTAGACAGTGAGGTTAGCACCAGTCCCAATCCATTCAATATTTGTTTTCTAGGGTAGTTCTCCCACACGCTCTAGTTGTTATGAGGTCACTGTAGGAAGATGCCGTAGTTTACTGGGGAGTAAACAAAGATTTTACTGCTGGTGTTGAAAGTAAAATTTGCAGTCTCCCTGTTAGAAAATTTTACTGACATGGATGAGAAATACATTTGAGAACTGATAGAAATATGTCTCATTTTACCTTTTAAAAGCACTAACCAAAATGGCTATGGCAAAATGAACCAGCTCATTATATTAATTTGTGTATGAAATGCTTTATGTTTTACAGCTTTGAATCCATCAAGATGGCTTCAGATGTGCTGAACTGTTTTCAGAAATACAGAATTATTGGTAGTTTAATTGTTCATTAGAACAGTATAGAAGGCTGCAGAAGAACAGTGGGGAATTAACTGACAGGCTGATGCTGCTGTTTGAAGTACACATTTTACTCAGAATGTCAGACTTTATTCTCACAGGATTCAAGAAAATAATGTGAATTTACAGCTCCATTACCCCTGTTTGAAAATCAAGGGAGAAAACAGTTTCCCCTGAAATATGGTTTATCAAATGCCAGCAGAGGATCCACATTTTTCACTGGGTGAAATCACCTTAGAACATACCATAATTACTAAAATGAGCATGACTAACCCTATATATGCATACTGTTTGTTACACTTTAAAATATGCCATTAAAAATAATGAATTTCAATGGGGACCATGACCCTAAGTCCCGTAATGGCTGCCACAAAATGTTATCCATGTTGTAGCTAGCATGTAAACTCCCACACATGGCCCAAAGGGATAGGGTGTTCTTCCCCTCATATATTTGTTATTCATTTTCAGAACTCAGGGACCATGTCCCTGAGTCCTTGGAATGCCTGCCACAACATACTGTTCAGGATGTGGCCAGCTAATCAGAGCATATCTGGGCACCTACAACCCAGACCAACCTATTTGTGATGTCACTGACCATGGCATGAGTGATGCTATATGCAAAATCATTAGCAGTGCATTGCGGGGGCACACATTATAGTTTGCTCAGGTAACTATAACTGCTGAATTTCACTGAATTTGTACAAGTGAAATCTGAGCCTAACTATAATACGCCTGTAATCTTTTGTATTTTCAGTGAATTACTAAGGTTTTTACATTCTATTTCCTAACTAAGCTCTGGGTTTATAAGTGAATTTCAAATCCTATTCCCTAACTATAACATCCCTGCAACCTTTGGTTTTTCAAGTGAATTTCTATTTGGTTTTAACTAATAGTCACATTTACAGAGTGATAGAGAAAGGGGATGGGGCTCCAACTAGCTTTTTGGAATTCTGCAGTAAGGGACTTACTGGAGGTAACAGGTGGGCTTCTTGGCGATCACTGTCCCTCAGCATCCAAGAGGACTTCATCTCCCAACCAGTAGTGTGCAAGGAGGTGTGTTTGCAGAGTGGTGGAGAAAGGGGCGATGCCTCTGAAGACCCCTCAGCAGTCTCACTGTGTGGGACAGACTGGAGGTAACAGGAGGGGTAGTTGGCTCCTAAGGACCCTCAATAGCCAAGGGGAATTCATCCCACCACTAGTAGTGTACCAGGAGGCATATTTGCAGAGTGATGGAGAAAGGAGCATGGCCTCCAACAAACTCTCAGCAATTCCGCTGTGTGGGACTTACTAGAGATATTAGAATGAGTAGTTGACCCCCAAGGTCCCACAGCATCCATGAGGACTTCATCCCCCAACCAGTTCTGCGCCAAGAGGTGCATTTGCAGAGTGGTGGAGAAAGGGGGCATGGTGTCAAAATAACTCTCAGCAATCTTGTTGTGTGGAACTTACTGGAGGTAATGAGGGCTAGTTGGCCCCAAGGACCCTCAGCAGCCAAGGGCATTTCATCCCCCAATCAGTTGTATTCCATGAGGTGTGTTTGCAGAGTGTTGGAGACAGGGGGAGGACTTCTGACAACCTCTCAGCAATCCCACTGTGTGGGACTTACTAACGGTAACATGAGAGGTAGTTGGCTTCCAAGGACCTTGAAGAGCAAAGGGCACTTCATCCCCCTACTGATATTGCACCAGGAGGCGTGATTGCAGAGTGGTGGAGAAAGGGGGCATGACCTCCAACAACCTCTCATCAATCCCAATGTGTGGGACATACTGGAGGGGTAGTTGGCCCCCAAGGACCCTCTGGAGTTAAGGTGACGTAATTCCCCACTAGTAGTGCACCAGAAGATACGTTTGCAGAGTGCGAGTGAAAGGGGGTGGGACCTCCGGTGACATCCATTTTTATTGTTTCACCTCAGGGACCCCATCTCCCAGAACCCAGACTTTTAAAAATTATTATATTTTGATATGAGAGGGATGCCACGTGGCCCTCCTCCCTAAGCCAATTTCAGCCCGGAGATCGCATTCCCCAGGACCCAGTCTACCAGGGACCCCACCCCCGTGGCCCTGGCGTTTTTCATTTATTTTTATTGTTTTAAGGGAGGGGGCAAGGGGTTTTGCTTTCCTCAAAATCTGAGCCTAACTATATGTTTCTGTAACTTTTGGATTCTAAAGAGAATTTCTAAGGTTTTTTTATATTTAATTTCCTTAAAATCTTATTTCCTAGCTATACCATTCTTTTTATGAAACACACCTAATGTTAATAATAATTTAAACATTAAATTCTATATTAAACGACCTAATGTTTTAAGAACAAAATATTATAGGGTTTTTTTTTATAGTTTTTTTGGATTTGCAAATCTCTTGCGGACCATCCGTCACATCCACTCAGCTGGCATGATTTTTATCAACACTTATAAACATGTATACAGGTTATAAAATTGATGTGTAAGGTAAGTGCTTTTCTAAAATCACATATAAACATATTAAATATTTCCTGATTCGCTGTGACGTCACTGTTGAACTCCATGTGACATAGCGACAAAGGAATTTTATTGGTTAAAACACCTTTAATGCTTCTGTAGAGGAAGTCCCTTCATAGTTTATTTTCTCTTTTGTGTGTAGCTGTTTCCTTTCACACCTTTCCATTGGAGCTCCAGATTTGTTCCTGCTCCTGATTTAAAATGGTATCTGCAAATCCTGATCCGCCAGAGCAGCAGGAACAACAGAGCACTTCAGAAGCAGAAAAAGTGCCTAAGAAGAAATAGTCTATTGCTTATCAGTTTTTACAATTCCTTCCAGAAAAAAGAAGTCATTGCCAAGCAAGTGAAGTGTACACTTTGTAATAAAATCATATCAAGGGAAACTTCCAAGAAATACAGTCACGGTAAGAATAGTATTTTGAAACATCTCAAGACTATCCACCTACACCATCTTTCTAGAGCTGAAAAAGTAGGGATGTGCCCGATACATCATGATTTGGCGCGGCGCACTTAGCACCTGTAGATGCATTCCACCAGAAATTACTCAATATCTACCAGCTAGCGCACCTGACTTAGCTAAATTCAAGCCCACAATGAACAATGTTGATGGAGAGCAATCCATCCTGCTGTAATTGAGGCAGCTAAAACCTGCAAATGTTATTTTTTTTGTTTAAACTTGTTGCACAACTTCAGTGTGTTTTGTTTTTACAGTTTATTTTTTAAAGTTACAAATTTAAAAAAACAAAGAAAACTAAGGGGCATATTTACAAGGGCTTTATCTCTGCTTTTTTGTCTTAAAAAGCAAAAAATAAGGAGTGAAAACGAGCGCCCTATTTACAAGAGGGTGCTAACATGCATAATCGCATGTTTAGTTTTGTTTAGTTTTTACATTTATAATGCACAACAGCTACCCAAAAAGGGTTTCCCGTCGTCAAGGACAAGTCAGGGCTTAGAGGAGAATAGAAAAAGCAGTTATCTGTTGAATAGCCAAGTTTTTAAAGACTTTCGAAACTGAGTATAGTTCGTCTCATTCCGGAGTGCTGTGGGTAAAGTGTTCCAGGACGAGGGACCAAGGTAAGAGAAAGACCTACCACCCACCCGGGCTAGTTTGAATTTAGGGACGACGAACCATCCTTGGGTGGCAGAGCGGAGATTTCGGGAGGGGAAGTAAGGACTAACTAAGGACTGAAGATAACGGGGAGCGCAACAGCATTTAATTTTGTGCATATAACTCAGCACCTTGAACTTTATCCGATTTTCGATTTTAAGCCAATGCTTGCGTCGATAGGTCGAAATGGAGGTGGTCTTTGGGACTCCACACAAGAGTCTGACAGCAGCGTTCTGTACCGTCTGTAGTCTACTAACTACAGATTTGTTTGAGCCCAAATAAAGTATGTTTCCATAGTCAAGCCTAGATGTAATTAGGGCATTGACTACGGTTTTCCTGGTAGATTCTGGTAGCATCCAACAGATTTTCTTTAACCATTTGAGAATGGTGAAGCAAGTCGCTGCGACTTTGCCTGATTGGGGGTGCATACTGAGTGAATCATCGATCGTGATACCCAGATTTCGAACTTGGGGAGAAGGGGACTTAAGATCACCCATTCCACAAGGCCAGTGGTGGGGGTTCCAGAGATCTTTGTTTTTTCCTAACACCAATATCTCAGTTTTCTCTCCGTTTAGCTTAAGAACATGTTGCGGCATCCAAGAAGCTATTTTGTTCAGGCCAATTTTGAGAATAGAAGGAGCATTTGTATTGTGTGAGGAAAGGGAGAAAATGATTGGAGAATCATCGGCATAAGAAAAAAGGGATAACCCTGATTTCTCTGCTACCTCGGCCCATGGTTTTACATAAAGATTGAATAACAAGGGGCTGAGGATGGATCCCTGTGGCACCCTGTGGGAAAAAGAGTGGACTTCAGAGCAGGCTGTTTGTGAGAAAACTTGGAAAGTGCGATTTGAAAGGAAAGCAGTAAGCCAGTTTAAGGCGGGTCCGCCGATACCCTGTGATTTAAGTGTATTTATTAATACAGCATGAGACACCGTATCAAAAGCGGTGCTTAGATCCAGTAAAATGAGCGCAACTGTGTCCCCATTGTCCAGATGATGACGTATGCTTTCAGTGACCCCAAGTAAGGTGGTTACGGTGGAAAAACCTGCTCTGAAGCCTGACTGAGAAGCATTAAGAAGTCCAAGTGTTATCACAAACAGAGTTAAGTGTGAGTGGATATGTCTTTCCAGAATCTTTGAAAAGATAGGAAGTAGAGATATAGGTCAGTAATTACTAGACACATCAGGGTCAGCATTTGCCTTATTAAGAAGGGGATGGATCATTGCATGTTTCCATGTTGATGGAATGATGGCTTCCTGCAGTGAGGCATTAAGGAGATCCGTTATCACACGTAGTGAAGAAGAGCTCAACTGCTTTAAAACTGAAACAGGTAATGGGTCATTTGGAGATCCAGATTTAATGTTGTTTAAGAGTTTAGTTAAGCTTTTTGTAGTGAGTAGAGGCCAAGTCGCAAGAGAATGGTCAGGGAGATCCGGTTTCTCTACTTGATTTAGGAGTGGGTCCATAATATCGAGAGGAAGAAGAGGTGAGGGAGCAGCGGAGGGATTTTTTGCCTGTTTCAGCACAATGTCTTGGTATATTTTATCATCTTTTTAAACAAAAAAAGAGGCCAAGGCATCACATTTGGTTTTAGTTAGTGCAGGAGGCTGCGCTTGAGTTTTGGAGCCCGCAAGTTCCTTGACAATATTACAAAGAGTCTTGTAGCAGTTAACTGCGTTTACAATGGTAGACAAAGCTAATTTGCAGAGTTTATGATAATTTTTTAAGGCATTTTTGTAGACAGATTTAGATAAGGAAGTGTAATTCTTTCTCCACTTTCTCTCCAAAACTTTACAGTTAGCTTTTTCAATTTTCAGTGACTCATTGAACCATGGAGCTGGTGGTCGATGGTTAGCAATTTTTTTGTTGGTAAGAGGTAAACGTGTTTATGGCGTCTAAAAGCCAGCTTTGCACTGAAAATGATAGCTGGTTAACTTGTTGCGAGGAAATAGGTTTGTGGGAGTCCAAATAAGTATTAAGGGCAGTGATATCTAACTTTTTCCAGTTTCTAATTTGTGAAATTGGCGTACTGGAAAAAGATGAGAGGTGTGCTGGGAGTGTTAAGTTAAAATTAATAAGATAATGATCGGACCAACTTATTGGGAGGGCCGAAGAGCAAGAGATCTCTGTTAGGTTGGAGAAAATGGGGTCGAGGAAATGCCCTGCTACAAGTGCAGGATCAGAATTGAATAAATGAATATTCAAGGAAGCCAAATCTGAAATAAGATTTAAGCTGTGTTTACATTATTTATTTTCTAAATGGAGATTAAAGTCTCCTAGAAGGGAGAAAATGGCTGTTTTCATAGCTAAAGGAGCTATGAGTTCAGCGAAGGTTGAGGTCCAAGATGAGGAGGAGGTAGGGGGGCAATAAACGAGTATACCTGAAAAGGTAAATTTAGGGGAAAGAGTCAGCTTAAAAAAAACAGCCTCACAATTTGGGAAAGGGAGATGTTCAAAATCGCAATTAAAATCTTTCTTAAAGATAACCGCTATCCCACCCCCATCTTCAAATTGTGATCTTTCCTTACTATGGCGTAATTCACAGGTAATGCCGCAGCAATTTCTGGACCTGAACTCTCATGGAGCCAGGTTTCTGTGAGAAAGACCGCACCAGGTTGGTCGTTTAATGTTAGCACCCTTTTTCCCAACGCCTCCCTTTGCATCTCCGATGAGATGCAAAGTGGGCATTACTGGGCGGACCCCAGAGTGACTACCTTGCAAATATCGCAATATTTTGGCGAAATCTGCCGCTTTCGTCACAATCTAACGTCTGCTAAAATCCTGACTTAGCCATCCCTAACATAGGGGGTGGATTATGCTGATACGACCCTGTGGGTCATATCAGCAAGGTTATCGCCCTCTTGCAGGGAACATCGCTGGGAAACCAGCGATGTTCTCTGCAAAAGGGAGTTAACCTCGCTATCTCTGGATTTTTTATTACCCTGGAGTAATTGTTAATTGCGTGCTACCAGGGCGATAAATACCAGAGATAGCCTGCGATAATATAATTATCGCTAAGCACGGCCAGCGATGAATATCGCTGGCCGCTGTTAATATGCCCCCAAATATTTAGAAACACAATATGTTAGAAAACATTTCTTATTAGAACTGCCTTTTCTGGTTTGAAGGAAGAGCAGCTATATGTTATATGTTTGCATGTGAATGTCTGAACACCTTTTGCTACATGTCAACAGACATGTTAGTTTAACTGAGTATTTTAGTGCTTGTATGGGTATGTGAGTAGTGTATGACTGGCTGTATCAGTGTGTCTGGGTGTGTGAGTGTCTGAATCGGTGTGAGAGTGGCTATATCAGTGTGTGGGTGGGTGTGAGAGTGGCTGTATTGGTATGTGATTGAGTGTGTCAGTGGCCGTATCATTATTTGAGTGAGTGTGTGACTGGCTGTATCATTGTGTGACTGGGTATGGGAGTGGCTATATCAGTGTATGAGTGGGTGTGAAAGTGGTTGTATTAGTGAGTGGCTGGGTGTGTGAAGGGCTTTATCAGTGTGTGAGTGGGTGTGAGAGTGGCTGTATCAGTGTGTCGGTGGGTGAATGTGAGAGTGGGTTTACTGGTGTGTGAGTGGCTCTATTGGTATGTGAGTGAGTGTGTGAGTGGCTGTATTGGTGAATGGCTAGGGTTGTGAGTGGCTGTATCAGTATGTGAATGGGTGTGAGAGTGCCTGTATCAATTTTTGGCTGGGTGTGTGAGTGGCTTTATAAGTTTGTGGCTGGGTATGTGAGCATTTGTCAGTGTGTAAGTGGGTGTGTGAGTGTCTGTATCGGCATCTGGATGGGTGTGTGAGTGCCTGTATTGATGTGAGAGTGGGTGTGCAAATATCTGTATTGGTGTCTGAATGGGTGAGTGGCTGGCTTTATTGGTGTATGGCTGGGTGTGTGAATTTTTAGCAGTGTGTGGCTGGGTGTGTGATTGCCTGTATTGGTGTATGAGTGCCTGTATCAGATTTGAGTTTGGTATGTGAGTGCCTGTATCGGTGTATAAGTGGGTGTGTGAATGGCTGTATCGGTGGTTAGCTGATTTTGTCAGAGAGTGTATCGGTGTGTGCCTGGGTTTTTGAGTGTCTGTATTGTTGTGTGGCTGGGTGAGTGAGTGGCTGTATTGGTGTGTGACTGGATTGTGTGAGTGCCTTTACCAATGTATGAGGGTGTGTGTAAGTGTTGGCATCAGTGTGAGAGTATATATACCTGCATTGGGGTGTGAGTGGGTATATTAGTTGCTGTATCAGCACGTAAGGGACCACATCAGTGTGTGAGTGAGTGTGTGAGCGGTTATATTGGTGTTTGCCTGGGTATGTGAGTGGCTGTATCAGAGTATCGCTGGGTATGCCAGTGTCTGTATTGGTGTGTGGCTGGGTTTGTGAGTTGCTCTATCATTGTGTGAGGGGGTCTAAAAGTGGCTGTGTGGAAGTATAAGTAGATGTCTGGCTGTGTAAGTGGGTGTATGTGTTTTTTATGTCTATTCTGGAACACCCTCATAATATTGAGTACAACAACAGCATTAAACCAACTAATTTGTAAACAACATCGCTTCAAGAAATGGTGATATTCACCAGTGCTAAAAAGAAAGAAACAAATCTGAATTAGTATTACAGTTTGAAAAATTATAAATTAAACTTACAAAATTTCAAACATGTACAACTTCATAAAAGCAACAATTATACACATTAAAAAAAGTACTGTATAAAGAATCATCCTTGAACAGTGGTGAAAAAATTATCATATAGATAGTAAAAAACAAAGAAAGTGCTCAGTATGTCCGTGCATATAAGCAACAGTGTCATTGCACTAACTGTAATTATTTAAAGGATAATTTGACCTAGACCTGCCCTACTTATCCAACAAATCACATGCTGAAAATTAGGTATTATTTTATTAGACATACTAGAACATATCTAAGGCTCTCCAGCATAGGCAATACCATATAAAAATATCACCCTTTGTGGCTACATGATGTCATAAATACTGATAATGCATCTACCATAAGGAGAATAGTCCACTTTTACAACTGCAATCCTCCTTAGAAATAATAGTAGTAGTACCATATGTTTTTCCAGGAATAGACATTTGTCCGGTAGCATTAACATAACATACTTGCCACTTCTTGCTACACATAACGTTGACACAAGATCTTTTTGACAGTGTGGGCATACATTGTTTTGCGTAGCTTCTCTTGGCAATCTGTCACTCTTTTGCAGTCTGGTAATGTTAAATAAATAAACATTTGTAGTTAATCTGTATGCCCAATCTTTCCATTCATGGTTCCATTAATACATACATCTAAATAAGTCATTAACAGTTATTTTGTCTTCTTCTTAAACAGCAAACATCAACATTAAAAGTTCCTGTGTATTTTCTTGATTGTTTGGCGTAAACTTTACAGATCCACCACATATATCTACAAGATCTCGACGTGACGCACAATGTGTTTTACTTCTGTCGCTAAGCAGACATTGCAATAAACTACACAGCGCAGAACACAATGTCTTCTGTTGTTTCTTTTCAATTTAATCTACAACAGGAGGTAGTGCACACAATACATGTAACACAACATTAGCATAGCAGTTCACACCAGAGTGGTTTGACCACTGGTAACAAACAATATCACCTTCATTTTAAAGTTTTTTCTTCATAATAACGTCCTTCTTCTCGTTCATTTCCTTCTTTGCAACAACATCACCACACTGCTTTGAGAATTTCTACTTTGGACAAATGACCATTTCTCATAAACTGAGGAGCATAAAGATTTCTTAATTGTTGGTGTTTTTTTACGCAACTTGTATCTGCATTTACTCTGCTGTCATCAAATGCAACCAGATAGAAACAGACAATATCCTAACTCAAGACAAAGATACATATGACATGCCTTCCTTAAACACTGCAATACCAATAGTAATAAATGCTGAATCTGCACTTTAACCTTGTGACTTATGACCAGTAAGTGCATATGCGGTTCCTGTTGAATATATACATCTTTCACAAGCAAAAAAACATGCATTAAGATCATCCAATTTGCTTTGCGCTGTCATTCTGATCAAATTTAATCACAAGGTATTCTACCTCATTCCTATTAGGAAAATTAACAGTCAACTACTGTACCCACTACTGTACCAATAGCACCAGTAACGAAACTATTTTCAATATTTAAATTTCGATGTAGAACCACTCTATAGTTTTTGCATACACTTAACAGATTTCTCTAATACATCCACCTTTGCTTGTAACTTGTCACTCAGCAATATAGTGACAATCAAGAAACATCCATAACAACGCAGGCCTTACATGTCATGCCTTTACAACATGGTTGTTACAACCATTACATCGCAAGTCGTTTCAATGACTTGCTGTAGGGGGCGCACTGGTGTTGGATTTAGAATCCAACACCTTCCCTTCTGTTGCACAAACTGGAGTAGGAATAGTAAATTATACTATTCCTAAGTCCAGCGCGCCCCCTACAGCAAGTCATTGAAATGACTTGCGATGTAATAGTTCGCATTGCAAAAACGTGGTCATTGTAACAACTGCATTATAAAGGCATGCGATGTAACACATGTGAAGTAAAAGTATATATTCGTGACAATCTGGTGTTCCATTTGATCTATTCCCTTGAGTTGCAAAATGTATTGTTTTTGCATTACTAGCAATTCATTGTTAAAAGATGCACAATCCTCTAGATTAGGCATTAGATACACAATATGTTTGCCTTCCTGAATAAAACGGAACATCAGTTCTACTCTAGTCTTCATTATTGGGTGAAGTTTTTTAAGAAGATGAATTTCTAGAACACGCCTACCCTCTTTTGAAGGACCACTAATAGCCTCCAGAAAATTTCCACAGTCCATGTCAGATGCTAGTCGCATATTCATGAATAATTCTTTATATTCTAAATGTAACCAAATATTCATAATTCCAGTGCTTCCCAAAGACTTCCTAGTTTCATCATGGAGCACTTTTTTTAATACAGGCTCACACCTGACACATTTAAATTGTAGTAGATCTCTGAAAACAATCAAATGTTTTCCTCCAAAGAAGATATTGTAATCCGTTCTTAAAATGTCTTGCATTCTCAAAGTATAAGGGAGAGGGTCCCAGGATATACAAACTTTTTAGAAAACAAACACAAGCTCAATCACAGAAAAATGCAAAAAGAATGCAAAGAAAACTTACCAAAGTGTTATTTAATCACACTTTGGGAAGGTACACATTTACTAATAAATACAGTAGACTTTGATCAAATAGTGCGGGGTGCCAAGGAAGGGAAAGAGGTGGATGGTGATTTGAGTGAGGTATGGGGGGTAAGTGACATATAAATTATAAACACGTCACAATTTAATTGCAAGGCAGAACAATTTCAAGCCAAAACATCCAGATCAAATTCATTGGAATGAATAACAAAATTATTTACAACAACCATGTACAAGCAAAAGCACAGTGTGCATTACACTGTTGGCAGTACTGGCAATGAAGTATTGTCGACGTTTCGACCCCTGGACATAGGTAGGTAAGTCAGCTCCTTACTAACGGGGTCTTCTTCAGGACAAAGACAATGTGACAAGGGGAGTGGCACCTAAAAAAATATATATATATTATTAAGAAAATTAATTCGAAATCCCAACTGGATTGAATCAAGGGGACTCAAAATGGGGCAAGTAACCATATTTACCCAAGACAAGGGTGAACAAGTAATCGGTAACTTCTTGGCGTCAGAAGGCGCAGGGGCTGGAAAGCTCCAGAAGGGGGTAGAGTGAGTGACACCTAAAAGGAAATTATAAGGTGTCTGAGTAGAGATCCAAAAAGCACATATAGGATTCAAAAATTAATTCAGTGAAGAGAACTTACTTAATCGCCAGTCTCGAAAAAATCGGGGAATATGATATCTCCCGAATCAGACGCCATGGCGCATTCTCAAAGGCGACAGTGGAATTAATCACAGGAGAATCCAGTCTCTAAAGGTAAAAATAGAGGAGTAATAAAACTAAAGTCTTAAAAAACCCAGCCTAAAGGAAGTACAGCTAAAAGAGCAAAGAAGCCACGCCATGTCACCAAAAGACATTGCTTTACAAAGTGTGCTAATAATCAGCCCCTAACAAAAGGGTATCAGCAGAGATGATAAAAGTTTATATAAGGTATTTGGCCAGCAAGTTACATGAGTAAAGTCAGGTAGGCTAAATCCACTGTTAGATGCTAAGCAGGTCAGCGGAGGCCGGAAGAGGTTAACTCAATAAACCGCGTAAAACGGGAATTAAATTGATTTAAAATAGCCCGTACGAGCAGGCAGCCGGACAAATGAAAAGTATCTCGGCAACTCGGCATACAGTAGCAGGGGAGGGGTATGACCCTTACCGTAGGACGCGGCAACACCGACTCGCCTCGTAATTCTTCGGAGGTCACAGAGAATGCACCGTTTGTGCATGGAAATAGGCAGACGCTCCGCGTGACGCTAGACGCGGCGCAGACGCTAGATGCCTGCGGTCTTCAATGTATTAGAAGAAAGACAACGGGAGTTGCTTTCTCAGGACGATTTCAGCTAAAGTCAATATTACGGTGAACCAGGGGGGAAGGACACATTATTGATGATTTGATGTTCATGTACTCATCAATATTTATATTGTACACAATTAACACCTGAAATGAACAGTGTCAAACGAATCATTGGGACATATACATGACTAACCAAGATGGGTCTGATTAAAAAAACATCGTGCCAAAACATGCATTGGTAAACTTGAATTCACAATCAATTGTCATGTCAGTGAATAAACAGCAGTAATTGAACCTTGCCGGAAAGGGTACAAGGGTAAACATGAAATCGAAAACAGTTAACATAGTCAGCAATGTAAACACCGTTAGACTGAGTATATATAGAGACACATATTTGTATTTATGGCCCTCGAACAATGCCAGAGATAGTAAAAGGAGGAAACCATGGTTAACCACAATAGACATTTGTAGGTAATTGAATTAGTTGTTGAAAACCAAAATATATACACGAATCGATCATAGGTGAAATACACAGGGTTGTACAATGAGCGAGTACACAGACCTAAAGGGAAACCTTTAAGAGGTCTAACTCAGCATCAGGCTAATGTTGCAGAAACCAAAGAGGCCCAGGAACCCAAGGTACCTAAGTGTTTAAAATAGCTAGCTGAGCATTGCTAAGGTCCTGCTCATTCAGACCCGAGTTAATTGTATCAAAACGAATCATCCATTTGCATTCCCTGACCGTAAGTATAGAGGATATATCTCCTCCCCTTGGCCCCAGTCTTGTTTTTTCTAATACAGTCCACTGCATTTGGTCTGGGCGGTGTCCCACCTGTTTGTAATGTTCGACTAGAGGTGCCCCAATGACCTGGCATCTTATTCTGCTTTGGTGCTGTAATATTCTCACTTTTATCTTCTGTTGTGTCTGGCCAATATACAGTTGGCCACACGGACAGAGGATCCCATAAATAACGTCAGTAGAGTTACAGTTAGTGTGGGAATCAAGTGTGACAACATGATGTTTGTATGCAAAAGTTTTAGCTTGAATCGTTGTTGGACAGGCCTTGCAAGATCCACATTTGAAATGGCCTATGATAGGTGGCAGGTTCCACAGTGACTGTATCGTTGGTTCCACTGGGTCTTCAAGAAATGAATGGACAACATGATCTTTAATACTCATTCCTTTTTTGAAAGAATGCATAGGTAACGATGGTTGATCAATTTCAGTGGACACAAGGCTCCAGTGTTTGTTTATTATCCTCTTCACTGCGTTGCTTCTAGTTGAGAAAGTTGTAACGCAAATCATTTTTTGATGGGCTGAGGCGGCAGGTTCTTTCGCCGTTAGTAAGGTTTCCCGTGGATTGAACCACGCCCTCTTCTGGGCCTTTTTCACCAGGCGCTTTGGGTATCCCCTTGAGATAAGTCTGATGCTAAGATCTTCAGATTCCATTAAGTAATCAGACCTCTTGGTGCAATTTCTACGGATCCGTAGGAATTGACCCACCGGCAAGTTGTCTCTTAAACCTTGGGGGTGGTGACTACTGTATCTTAGAAGTGAATTCCGTTCAGTGGGTTTTCGGTACAGGGTCGTACAGAGCTTGTCATCTTCACTGAAAATTTTAAGATCCAAGAATGGTATCACCAGGGGGTCCGACTGAATAGTAAACTGAATGTCCCGATCACGCTGGTTCAGCCATTCATGGAATGCATTAAGTTGAGTTATATCGCCATTCCAGATTAGTAATATATCGTCGATATATCTCTTCCATAGATCTATTTTTCGAGAGAAGGGATTGTTGTTGTTAAAGATATGACGCTGTTCAAAATTGTCCATATACAATATCGCCAGATCTGGGGCAAATGCAGCTCCCATCGCTACTCCTTTCTTTTGGATGTAGTAGTTTCCCTGGAAGTAGAAGAAATTCTTTTTCATTGCAATAGCAAGAAGTGCAATGATGAAATCCGTGGGTACCCTCATTGGTGCTGGTCTGGAATTCAAAACTTCTCTCATCACATTCAAAGCTGGTTCCTGAGGGATGCTGGTATAAAGTGATACGATGTCACAGGTGACAAGTAATTGTTCCAAGGGGTTGAAAAATTTTTGGTCAATGATGGTAATTACTTGCATGGTATCACGTAGGTAAGTCGTTGTTTGTTCAGCCAGTGGTTTTAGAAAGAAATCAATATATTTACAGAGAGGTTCTAGTAGTGAACCACAGCCGGACACAATGGGACGGCCGGGTGGATGAAGAAGGTCCTTATGTATCTTAGGGAGGGTGTATATAGTGGGTAGGCGTGGGTTCCTCTGATTGAGATAGTCAAATTCCAATTTGCTTAGAAAACCAGAGTCTAATGCCTCACGAGTGATGCGATGAATTTCCTCCGCCAAATCCTTGGTGGGATTAGACTTAAGTAAAGAATAGCTAACACCATCGTGAAGTTGTCTCATGATTTCAGACTTGTATGTCATAGTGTCCTGAACAACTATCGCCCCACCCTTGTCGGCAGACTTGATGACAATGTCCTTGTTGTTCTTGAGACTCAGAAGGGCCGCTTTCTCAACTTTGCTCGTATTGGGTATCGTATGCTTGTAGGTTGACAGCAAGTTGTTAACATCACTTAGAACCATGCTCTCATAAGCCAGAATTCTGTTACTCATTGTATGAGTGGGCGGTACGAACTTAGATGGAGAACGTAGTCCAGTGATAGATTTAGAGGGAGTGTCATCGGAGTTCTTAAAGAAATATCTCAGACGGATCTTTCGAAAGAAACCATGGAGTTCGGTTTTGAGGTTAAAAGCATTGGGGTGGGCTGTAGGAACAAATGACAACCCTTTGGAAAGAACGGATTGCTCCTCTGTATTCAAAGAGTATGTGGAAATGTTGACTACTGGATTGATATTGGAATTCACCACCGATACACTTTACGTCTCGTGGAGATCTCCCCGTGGTTCTCTGGTTGGAACCGGACCTGTTTGGGGATCGCCCCCCTGCCTCTGTCCCAGTTCGTGCTCCCTGGATTCTGTTGGCCTCTCGGTGGTCCTCTTGGCCAATTGCCTCGGCCCCGTGGTGGTCTCCATTGGCCTTCCCCTAAAAAAGAAGATATCCTTGAGGGGGATACCAGTTATCCTTGTAGGTATAGTCGTAGCCTTGGCCCGAAGCTTCCTGTTCGCTATCCGAGCTCACCGATGAGTTAGAGAAAGTGGTGTAGTTCCTTCTTCCCCTGAAGGCTCCTCTACCTCTCCCTGTGAAACGACCTGAATTATCTTGTTTATAATAATCCTCGTTGAGGTAAGGATAAGTGATCTTTTTGTCGTAAAATCTGATGTCCTTGGAGAGTTTGTCCAATTTTTTGTTCTGAGTTGTAGTCTCAAAGTCTTTTAAGGATTTGTCAAGATTTTCCAGGGCACTTTTTGCATTGATCAAAGTGGCATCACCCGCTATTTCCTGTTTTAGGGCAGCGATCTCTCTGGACAACACTTGAACCTGTTCTGCCGCTGTTTCCACCCCTAGTACCATCCAATGTCGTGAGGCATTATTGGCAATAAAGCTAAAACCTTCTTTAAATTTGGGGATATCAACAAAGATTGCTGGTTCAATTTTAATCTGCAACCCAACAGGTATTATATTAGCCTGTAGATATTTTGTAAGTAAATGACCGTGAAGTTTAGTACGAATTAACTTCTTTTCTAAACGTTCAAGTCTCGCAATTTTATCATTAAGTGTAAAGTCAATGTTAGGTGTGTCTGATGAAAGGAATAGGTTCCTCGGGAAATTCTCAAAGGCAAGCATTAAGTTTGAGACCATGCTCACCTCATCGATGATTAAATGTTTCAACTTTTGTAACACTTTTGACACTTCATGACAAGCTTCACTGGATAACTTTGATATTCAAGATCGTTGTCATGTTCCACAGGCAGCATCAGAAGTTGATGTAAAGTAATACCTTTGTTTTGTGTGCTGTTAATCCAGTAGGTGCTGTAACCACACATGTTGAATTACCATCTGTATCATCTGTAGTTTTCTGTGAAAAAAGGTAAAAACCTTTCTTATGAAACTTTTACCAGTACCAGCTTGGCCACAGATGTTCAACATTAGAAGCTTAAATGTTGAACATGAACACTCTTTCTTGTTGTGAAGTAATCCATTCTCAACTGTAGCTTTCACTTCCAAATATATCTAATTTTGCTCATCATTTAGTTGTCCAACTAAATCTTCCAATCAATTGTTTCCTGACTTGCTTGCTCCATCACAGTCTCCACCTCATTCAGTGCAATAGCAGCTTCATTTTGAATGATTGGTTGTCCAAGTGGGTCTTGACTTTGAGAACCCAAACTTTCACAGCTTCGTTAACTCTCCTTAGCTACCTCAGCAGCAATTGTATCTTCCTGTTGAATTTCATCAAGCAACAATTGCAAGTAGTCTGGAAATACTGAGCACTCAATGCCATCCTTTGCAGCATTTAAAAAGTTGTCATAGCAGTTAAACTGTCCTAGCAATTCTGTTTCAGAATGCCAAGGTTTAAACAGCTGCAAAGTGCCAAATAACAAATTGAAAAATTCTCTTTTTTCAGCAGACAAGCAACTCAACTCAGTTTTCTAAGGTTAATTAGACTGGCCTTTGCTATGTCGCACCAAATGCCATTTTGCAACCAACTACTGCAAATTTAACTTCATCTACATTTTCTATTACATGTATATGTGTAGTACTGGAGTACTTCATATAGACAGACATTTTCTAGATATACACTCCTTTTTGTATAGTAAGTATCCGCCATGTTTGTTTTCACAATGCCTGTACGGTTTTGGTCAAACTCTGCAAGATATTCAGTTTCTGGAAAAGATTTAAAAACTCGGTTCCAACTTGATGCTAGGTCTAGACTCACCCAAACAAATATTTTTGAATATAAGCTAGCATAACTCAACCTGTCACTGCATTCATATATTCTAATTTCCCTGTGGGAAAGCATCTTCAAACTGAAGCTGTACAATTTGTTTGTTAGATATTTTTCAGCAGAAATCTCTTCTCATATATCTTTTATCTCTGTCTTGTGAGATTTTGTTATGTATGAAATAACAGAACGAGCAACAGCTATAGCGTTTTCTGCCACAAATTTAATATCCATATTGGCATTCCACATTTTTGAAATCACAGGTTTGTAGTCATTAATATAGTTTGAAGCCTCTGTTGTCTTAAGGTTGTACATATTTTTGGGTGATTTATGAGAAAGTGTAAGTCTCACTGCAAATTGCAAACAGTTCACCCTTCCTTTTCAAATACAGGTCTTAGAAATCCGAAATTGCATTTTGTATAAACATGTCCTTTTGCTCTGTACTTTCATTGACAGTACTTTGCACATCAATGTGATTGAAAACTTAGTACTCGCTGATTTAGGCCTCTTTTCCATTGCTTTTGGAATGCTACAAGTAAGATACACCTCTATGAATAAAAGTACAGACTCATCTGTGTCTGTTCCAAATGTAGGTTTATCGTTTACCCACAGCATGTGAAAATGAGGAACACATCTTGCTTGGTATTCTTTGTGTATAAAGAAATCAGTAACTTCTCCAAGTGGTGGATTTTTTTGTTGCAGATGAGGGACAGCATAGCTTGAAATCTGTGGCTAAAATACGTACAAAAATTTACAGGATCTAGACAGCAAAGTTCTCCTGGTATCTTCTGTTCAAAGTCTTTAATGTTAGAGTTTGCTTGTCTCAAAAAGGCCTGTAAGTCATCCCATGCATTTTCTGTACAACTCAGGGTTACAAGCCAAGTTCGGACACCAACATTTTGCAACATACACTTCAGCTCACCATGACGATGATACCAACACTCACTGGTTCCACATTGTCATGCCATCAAATTGATCACATTTTATTCCAGCTTCTCATCTTTTCCTTGCATTTTGTGAACAAAGGGTCTGACCTTGGTGGACAGGTTACTCCATCACAATGGGGACGAATATCCAGTCTACAGAAATATAACCCATAGGATACAATGGAATTCATATTTTGGTGGACTGGATATCCTTCAATGTTGTGATGGTATAACCCTTCGGCCAAGATATAAATCAGGCCCAAAGTCTTTAGCAGAAATATATTTTGTAGATTAAGTCCTGTTTTAAGAATATGATTAATAGCATATGAAAATCCAGACATATCACTTTCAAATAAGTGATGAAATACATTGGAAATACTTTGTAGAAATATAGGGTCATCTGAAAATAATCATGTTGGCCTATAGCCCGCTGCAGGTATTTGCATAGGACGGTCATCATATTGTCCTCATACTCCAGTTGAAAATAGTTGAGGAAAACATCAAGCCTCTAAACGTTTCTCTCACACACTCATTGAGGATCATTTAGCTTGTTTCATCTGTTATAGTTCATTAGTATCTCCCACAACCTCTTTGGAATGCAGTTGATGGATACTGTAGTGCTGATATATTTCTTAAGATCTACTCCAATCCACTCTTTCAAACTCTCCACTTGAAGGCAACCTTGCTTCCTCCATGCAACTTCCATGTTTGACACCATCTACATCCTTATAGTGCACATTATTGTCTTTAACATAGAATGTAGCTTTCTTCACCTTATTTACATCTGCTAGTTCCTGCAATATATATTTTTTTTTGTGGGCACACCATTCATTAGAATAAAAAGTGGTTGTTCCAAATCTCCGTCTACAACCACAGTTTTAATATTGCATGTAAAATCTAAAGGTAAGTACACAACTCTACCTCTAAGGCCTTTTTTTGTAGCTCCCATTCTTTGGTTCCATATGAACTGTTGCTAGAAAAGTGTGCATAGATTGTATCAGTATTATTTCCTAAACATTTGTATGTCAAAGTTCCTCTGGAATTTGAACCAACTCTAACTTAATATTTATTGCTGTAGCAGGACTTTTGTTGTCCTCTAATTCATTATAGCATTACTTGCAGATGATCTGCTGACAAATCAAAGAGCTCTTCCTTAAATAAATACACTGTAAATTCTAGTCACTTTTCTCTGTTTGCTTGTTCAATTTTCAACAACACATTAACATTTCAAATTGTGCCTTGGTAATGAGTGCACCGACAACAAATACAAACATAGTTTGCCTTCTCTGTAGGAACTACATTCATCTTTGCTATTTCTCCCACAAAGTTAACAATACTAATATCTACATACTGCTCCGCTACACCTGAACATACCAAATCCTAATGTTCCCCAAAATCCACTTCAGGACCAAAGACACATTTACTGAATATCTTAACAAACATTTTCAACGTATGATATCATCCAAAAGTCCTTTGTTCATTTCTCCTAACCACAGTGCATGACATTTTTCAAAGTGAAGTCTTCTAACTATATTTTGCATTTTTTAATGATGAACAGCCAACATTAAAAAATGATTAAAGGTGTTTCTTCACACTTTTCCTGATAAACTTGCCAATGAGTGTCCTTGTAAATCACTGTTTTTTTCTCCAATTGCATGGAACTAATACTTGCAACACTGCAATTTTCTGCTTCACACTTTTACATGGAAATGCAAGCAGAAAGGTTCTTAATATATCAATTGATTCCTGGCAAACACTTCAAATATCACTGGGAACCATCTCCTTGTTTGCAATGGGAGTACCATCTTTTACCTCATCAGCCAGTAGTTTCAACAGTACTCACTAATACATTTTCTTGTAAGTAGCTTTCTTCATTAAAGAAAGCCTCCATACTAGACATATACTTCCAACCTCCTCTGAAAACTATGCATACATTACTTTTATTAATAAGCCTTTCTTTCAGCTTTTTGTCTTCCTAGACAACATTGTTTTGTCCAATTTTCTCATTCTGTTCAGTATTAAGATAAATAGCTTGTACTTCAGGGCAAACGCTTTATCAATCACACACACAATATGTTATTTTTGCTTCAATGCTGCTTCTTCTTTTACTCTCCTTCATGTTGCATACCACATTCTGTATTACCCTTCTGCTAAACATTCTCATTCTTATTTCTTTCGATTGTTTCTGTCTCCTTGTCAAACTAGGTGTTTTTCGTAACTTTTTCTACTTTCATTACAACATACTCCTTCCCCATATTCAGCAGATCTGTTCTTTCCTGGTACGTTCTCTACTTGATATGCTTTTTCACTCTCAGTTTGAAGCAGATAGTACTGTTTTCTCAGTTTTTTCTCCTTTGTATCTTTTTGGCATTATAAATCCACCTCTTTAAACACATGAAAATATCTGAATAGCAAATATAGAATACATGCATTTATATTATATACTACTTCATTACATATTGTAAATAAATACATAGCTATATAAATGTTTATCTGAGTTTATAACAGGCTCTTTAAGTGTCTAATTATAAGTGGCTATACGGGTGGGGGTCTGGGTGTCAAACTCGTTCAGTGGGTATCTAAGCAAATGTATCAGTGCCTCAGTGTATCTGTCACTGGATGTGTAAATATCTGATTGGGTATCTCAGTAACTATTTTACTAATTGCATGGGTGTGTAAATGGGTATATAAGTGCCTATATGAATTAGTAACTGGCTCTGTCAGTCAGTGTTTGGTCGGGTGTGTACTACTAACTCTGTTAGTGGTGCATACATGACTGCTATGTGGGAGTGTAAGTGCATTTGCAATTACCCCAGCCTATGTGTGACTGGGTGTGTAAGTAACTGTTTGTTTTTCTAAATAGGAGTGCTTACATGTGTAGGTGATTGGGTGTATAATTGGGTTTTGTGTGTGTGCAAGTGTCTGTTTACCTAACTATCTGAATGCATGTATATAAATCGGATGTGTGACTGGGTGTGACATTGCCTCTATGGAGCTGTGAATAACTATATAACTAGATGTATACTTTAGTAAATTCATATATAAATACTTTTGTTGGTGTGTTTATAAGTATCTTAGTCACTGTCTAGCTATATGAGTAGTGGGTCACTTGATATGTATAAGTAGCTATGTGAGTGTGTGACTGGTGTGTTTGTGACTGTATAAGTGTCTTGATGGGTATATAAGTGGCTATATGGATTGCTAACTGCCTGTGTTATTGGGTGTTTGGATGAGTAACTGATTGCACAAATGGCTTTATTGGTGGTAGATACATAAGTGCTCTGTGCATGTGTGAATATATCTGTAAGTGCCTTTGTCACTGTCTGACTAGCTGTGTGAGTGGTTGTATGGTTTTGTAAATAAGTATGTGAATAGGTCTATAGGTGGAAGACTGGGTGTATAACTGGGTGTATTGGTGTGCAACTGACTGCCTGAGTGCTGGGTACATAAATGGCTGTATAGGTGTGTGAGTGGGTGTGACAGTGCCTGTTCAGATGTGTTAATGACTATTTCCATGTATATAGAGGTAAGTAAATGGGTGTGTAAATAATTGTAGTGGTGTGTAACTCAGTGTCTTAGTCACTCTCTTGTTGTATAAGTAGGGGGCCCATAGGTGCTTTTGTGCAAGTGTTACTGAGTGTGGGTGTGTCACTGGGTGAGTGTCTAATTGGCTATGTAAGTGGCAGAATGGATTGGTAACTGGCTGCATTAGTGACTGTTTTGGTGAGTAACTGTGTGTGCAAGTGGCTCTATTAGTGATAGATACATAAGTGCTGTGTGCGTGTGTGGATGCATGATTAAGTGCCTCTTTTGCTGTCTGACTGACTGTGTTAGTGGCTGAATGATTTTGTAAATAGATATGTGAGTAGCTGAATGGATGGGTAACTGGGTATATGACTGGGTGTATAGGTATGTATGTGCTTGTGTAACTGACTGAAACTTAAAGTATGTCTTACCTTTTAAGCACACAGCACCCTGTCCTATCCTGCATTAGGGGTAACTTATATATAATAAAAGGGAAGTTTAATTCTGGACAAGAGGTTTTGAAGGCCAAATCAACACATCAGTGTAAATTACACACACAGACTCTGCAGTTATAGGCCCAAGACATGTTTAACATGATACTGTCTGGGTAGTACAATCGTGGATGCAGGTCTACTAGTACCATTTAATTTATAGGCCCTGGGCACAGGTAGTACAATTTACTTTGGACTTGCAGGTAAATTAAAAAGACCAGTTGTGGATAAGCACCCATTTCAAATTTCAAACACATTAATTCACACACGCTTTATAAAAGAACTATATTTTCAGTTTTCCAATTACTCTTTCTTCTTTCCTGGTCACTATATTTTTACTTAATGTTCTTAATCTAACCTCCCATCTATTGTCTCTTTTACTGTGAAGTACACATTTTCAGTTTTTTACAGTGCACCCTAAATCACCCTAAATCACTTACCAGTAAAATCTCTTTGCTGTTCTCCAACTGCTGTTCTCTGACTGTTCTGTTAATATCTCTTTTAGGTCAAATCTTAAATCAGAAATATAGCGATTGTGTTCCACTCTCAGTACAAAAGTACCAATAATGGCAAACCCTTCCTACTATCCTTTCACTGATACTGCTGTACTTAGCAAATCACAGGATTGATCATCCATTAATTGTGTTATACTGCTTCTAAATTGTCACTGCCTTTTAAACCTTTCTGTGTTTTTTGTGAAGAAGCTCAATGTGGTAGTGGTTTTAGGTAGATTTGTAGATCCATCATGGAGCCCAGCGTGGCCTCCGTGTACATTTTCAGCGGATCCGTGGATCCACAAGGTACCCATTGCCATAATTTAACAGTGTGCTGATCATGCTTTGCATTTCTGTTTTCTTTTAATAAAAATACTAAATTAGAACCCAAACACTCCTTAACAAGCAATGTTTGTAGATCACAGTGCAGTCTCTTCTGTTCTTTTCCTCCACACCGTTTTGCCTCCATTTACATAGTAACCATGTTTGGAACACTCAATGCTAGCACTAGGTTACTAGGTCACAATTTTAAAAGGCATTCTCTGAGCAGCTCTGAGAAGCATAATAGCTTCACATTAATTGTAGCAGGTGTGGTTGGCTGTTTGAAATTATAATCCTATCCCAAATTGCCTACCATTTTATTTTTCTAAAGCCAATCGCAGCGGTATAAAAAAATCTGAAAGTCACTACCTAACTTTAGTTCCCTGCACAACTCCAACATCCAATCAAATTTGTCCTTTTATATTTTAGGTCCTGTCCTCCATTTTAATTGCCTTTCATCTTCAAATCTGCCTAATTGTGCTGCAGCCTTTTCCTGCGTGCTACTCTTGCTTGTCTCCACAATGTTGAGAGTCTGGATTGTGGGTCATAACTTTGTGTTTTGGGCCAGAGCTAGTACTAGAAAGAGTGGCTTTGACAAGGGCCTAGATATTAATTGGGTTGGCTGGAGAGGGCTAAATTGGCCTCAATTCCTACCTATGATTTAAAGCATTGTAGATTGCCAACATCCAGACCTGATGATTGTGCACTGTGGTGACAATGACCTAGGTAAATTTAGAAAGGTAGGACAGGAAATCCTAACGAGGATACTTTTGGTAAATGAATGCCACTTTTCCTTCATAGTGCTCCGGTGTTCTCTAACATTTGTTTAAGACAGAAGTTCTATGATCAGCAAACTTCTGCCCACAGATAGAGAAATCCGGGAAGCATGTCACAAGCACTGTTTTTGCATTCTTCAGAGACCACTACATGTGCTCTATATACCACAACAACCTATGTTTTGATAGGGACGGAATATATCGAAAAGATGGCGTTTCTCAAGAAGTTGAAAGACTACATCCTGTTCTAAGTGTAGTTGTCATCTACACATCACAAACACAAAGGCTCTTTTCAGAGCCACCCCTTTTCCCAAACACTGTTTCATTTTATTTTCAAATCCCTTTTTAGATTCCTCACTTGGATCCACGGATCCGTTGTGGGTCCAGAAACCAAATGCACACATTGAATACAAAGCAGTATTTTTAGGATTTGTGATGGATCCATGAACCCATACCCAACCCAAAGGATTCCTTTAAAACAACAACACATTTAATAACGTGGCCATGTGTGTGGCTCGATGGGTCTGTGAGTGGCTATTTGGGTCTCTTGCTAGCTGTTTCAGTATGTGGAAGGGTGTGTGAGTGGAATGTCACTGACTATGTGGGTATGTGAATGGGTGTGTGAGTGGTTGTGTGGGGGGGTGACACAGTGGTGAGTGGTTCTGTGACTGAGTTTGTCAGTGATTATATGGGTGTTTGAGTGGTTGGATTTGTGGTTGTATGGCTGTGTGACTGGATGTGTGAGTGACTGTATGGGATGTGAGTGGGTGCAAGAGTGGTTATATGGGTATGTGAGTGGGTGTGTGACTGTAAGGGTATGTGAGTGGATTTGTGAGTTGCTGTGTGAGTATCAATGTGGGCTTGTGAGTGGGTGTGAAGTGGCTTTGTGGGTATATAAGTGGGTGTGTGAGTGGATGTATTGGTGTGTGAGTTGGTGTGTTCTTATATGGGTGTGTGAGTGGGTATATGAGTAGTTCTATGGGTTTGTGAATAGCTATGTAGGTATGTAAGTGGATGTGTGAGTGGTTCTATTGGTGTCTGAGTAACTGTGTGGGTGTGTGAGTGGGTTTATGAGTGGTTGTATGGGTGTGCGAGTGGGTGTGAGAGTAGTGTGTGAGTGGTAGTATGGGTATGTGAGTAGGTTTGTGAGTTGCCGTGTAGGTGTGTTAGTAGGTACATGAGTAGTTTGGTGGGTGTGTGAGCAGCTGTGTGGGTTTGTGAGTGGGTGTGTCAATGGTTGTATGAGTGGGGGGTGAATAGCTGTGTGGGTTTGTGATTAGGTGTGGTGTGCGAGTGAGTGTATGAATACCTATGCGAGTTGGTGTGTGAGTCGTTATGTGAGTAGGTGTATGAGTGGTTATATGGGTATCTGAGTGGTTTTATGGGTGTGTGAGTAGCTGTGTGGATGTGTGAGTGGGTGTATGAGTGATTGTATGAGTATGTCAGTGGGTCTGTGAGTGCTCATATGGATGTCTGAATGGGTGGGTGTGTCAGTGTTTGTATAGGTATGTGAAAGGAAAATGAGCATGTGATTGGGTATGAGAGTAGCTGTGTGAGTGTGCAAGTGATTGTATGAGTATATTTATGGATGTGTGAGTGGGTGTGTGAGTGGGTGTATGATTATGTGTGGGCATGTGAGCAGCTATGTGAGTCTGTGAGGAGGTATGTGAGTAGCTGTTTTGGTATATGAGTAGGTGTAGGAGTAGTTGTATGGTTATGTAAGTAGGTATGTGAGCGGCTCTGTGAGCAGGTGTGTGAATGGTGGTATGGTTGTATGAGTAGGTATATGAGTTGCATGTGGGTTTGTGAGTATATATGGTGTGTAAGTGAGTATGTGAATAGCTGTGTGAGTGGTTGTATGGGTATATACGTGAGTGTTTCAGTTGTATTGGTATGTGAGTGGCTGTATGGGTTAGTGAATGGATGTATGAGTGGGTGTGTGGGTCTGTGAATTAGTATGTGAGTGGCTGTGTAGGTATGTGAGTGAGTATATTTTTCAAAAAGTGGGTTTGGGATCCACGGTCAAGCTACTGTTTTACACGGGGGACACACTGAGTACTGTGGTGGATCCTCAGATCCACTCAGATGTAAAAAAAACAAGAGTGTGAGTAATTTCTTGCCCATCAGGGGTTTGGATACTTATATCCTGACCCAACAATCAGTTTACACTTTAAATATTCGGGACAGTGCTCCTAAAGACAAAATGGCAAGCACAACTTTCCTGTTACTTTTGCAGCCAGCCACTCATGGCATTCCTTTTGGCATGTCAAACTGTGGATCCTCCTTGGTGGATCCGTGATGGATCGGCATTCCTAGATATCTATAAATCTTTTCTCTTTAATGTTTCCAAAACTCTTAAATGGATTCACACCAAATCACAAAAAAGGTTTCTTTCTGAACCAAGAGCTAACTTTCTGCCAAATTTGGGGTAATTCTGTTCAGCGGTTCCAGCTGTAGTCATGTTCAAAATCCCTAGGAGAAATTGCATGGAGAAAACGCGTTATGGGACTCCCCGTTTTACATAGTCCCAGCTCAAGGATCACCCCAAAACTTTCCATATGGCACCTGAAGTGATCATGACACTTCTTTTAAAAATTTTGGGAAGATTCAATAAACGGTGCCAAAGTCATTAGCTATTCAAAAAACACCTCATCAATGGAAATTAGGTCCTAACTATAGCTAGCTAGGTAATACATGTGTGTGTGTATATATATATATATATACATATATATTTATATATATATGTATATATTATCTACTGGCGGTCGCCAGTAGATAGTTATAGTTAGGACCGTGTTTCCATAGGAAATCCGCAACATTCTATTTGGAATAACTTTGGCGCCGGTTGACGAATCCTCGCGAATTTTTCAAAACTAATGGGGCGCTACGCTCCGCTCCTACCCTGAAAGTCTCGGGGGGATTCGTCAAGCGGGGGCTGAGAAAAAAGGGGGGTCCCAAAACGCATTTTCCCCATGCATTTTCCCATAGGACCTTTAGTCCGAGCTACAGCCCGAATGGCTGAACAGAATTACTTGAAATTGGGCAGAGAGGTAGTCCTCAGGTCAGGGATGTGCCTTTTGCAGGTCTGGTGTAAATCTGTTCAGTAGGTCCTGAGAAAATAGCATTTAAATCACTATATATATCTGTAAGCGCGCTCCGTGCGCTTACGGTAAGCTTACCGTACGCGCACGGTGCCGTGCGCGAGCTCAATTCTGATTGGTGGTTACATGACTGTAAACATTCGAATCGGTCGAAATCAGAAAGTATCGGCCGCCATTTTCTGTCTCTCGCACTGAAAAACAAAGGTTGATAACATGAAAAGGGGGCAACGAAGAGAGTTGCAGACCCCCTAGCGTTCGTCAGGAGGTTCACGAAGGACCAAAAAGTATGAAAAATAAATTTAATAATTTAAAAAAAAAAACGCGGAGTGCGCGTACGGTAACCTTACCGTACGCGTACGGTAAAAAAAAATAAAAATAAAAATAAAAATTAACAATCACATTTAATATATAAATCTAAGGACCCCCAAGGGAGAAAAAAACAATTGATATTTTGTAAAAAATGGCGAGGCGTGCACGGTACGAAATGCGCAACGTGGGCGCTTGGTGCGCGAAACGCACCGAGTGCCCACAGCGCGCGCACGGTGCAAAATTAAAAATAAATACATAACTTAGCATTTAAAAAACCGTACAAATTCACTGAAAAAACCATAGGTTTCACACACGTTATAGTTAGGAATTAGCATTTAAAAAACCTTGCAAATTCACTTAAAAAACCATAGGTTTCACACAAGTTATAGTTAGCTGTACATTTCACTCGTAAAAAACCAATGAAATTCCACGTTATAGTTAGATCAGGTAACTATAACTTGCGCGACCGCAATGCACAATGTGTCATTTCAGATGTCATCATTGATGTCATGAGTGATATCACTGACCATGTCATAAGTGATGTAATATGTGACGTCATCAGCAGTTAATTCGGGGCGCGCAAGTTATAGTTACCTGATCTAACTATAACGTGGAATTTCATTGGTTTTTTACGAGTGAAATGTACAGCTAACTATAACTTGTGTGAAACCTATGGTTTTTTAAGTGAATGTGAACCACAAGTTCCGGCATGCATTGCAATTTTTTCACCAAGAAGAGCACACCGGAGGCTCATTAAACTAAATGAAATGCAGGGAACTGTGGGAGAGGAAAATGTGCTCATTCGAACTGCCTCTGAGGAAAGAGCTTGTAAGCTTTGAAACGCGTCAGGCAGCAGGAAGAAATAATCGGAGAGAAAATGCCTGTTCCTTTTGAATAAATGATTTTGTTTAAATCACCAGCTGGAGGAGTGCGTGTCCAAATGCATGGGCATTTTTGTTGGGAATACAAATCACGGCAGGTCCAAGCCGTGGGAAGGTCGCACCACCCCTCAGAAATGTCACGAGGGGCCCGTCTTACCTGAATCTTTGGGGAAGAAATACGGCGCAGCTGGTTCCTTATACTGCAGGAACAGGATTTTAACTCTGAGGCCCACTGGAGGGTGTTTTTGTGATCCTGGAAAAGGTTTGAATTTGCACTAATCCACTGGAGGATGTAATCAACTCTGAATGTGAACCACAAGTTCCGGCATGCATTGCAATTTTTTCACCAACAAGAGCACACCGGAGGCTCATTAAACTAAATGAAATGCAGGGAACTGTGGTAGAGGAAAATGTGCTCATTCAAACTGCCTCTGAGGAAAGAGCTTGTAAGCTTTGAAACGCGTCAGGCAGCAGGAAGAAATAATCGGAGAGAAAATGCCTGTTCCTTTTGAATAAATGATTTTGTTTAAATCACCAGCTGGAGGAGTGCGTGTCCAAATGCATGGGCATTTTTGTTGGGAATACAAATCACGGCAGGTCCAAGCCGTGGGAAGGTCGCACCACCCCTCAGAAATGTCACGAGGGGCCCGTCTTACCTGAATCTTTGGGGAAGAAATACGGCGCAGCTGGTTCCTTATACTGCAGGAACAGGATTTTAACTCTGAGGCCCACTGGAGGGTGTTTTTGTGATCCTGGTAAAGGTTTGAATTTGCACTAATCCACTGGAGGATGTAATCAACTCTGAATGTGAACCACAAGTTCCGGCATGCATTGCAATTTTTTCACCAAGAAGAGCACACCGGAGGCTCATTAAACTAAATGAAATGCAGGGAACTGTGGGAGAGGAAAATGTGCTCATTCGAACTGCCTCTGAGGAAAGAGCTTGTAAGCTTTGAAACGCGTCAGGCAGCAGGAAGAAATAATCGGAGAGAAAATGCCTGTTCCTTTTGAATAAATGATTTTGTTTAAATCACCAGCTGGAGGAGTGCGTGTCCAAATGCATGGGCATTTTTGTTGGGAATACAAATCACGGCAGGTCCAAGCCGTGGGAAGGTCGCACCACCCCTCAGAAATGTCACGAGGGGCCCGTCTTACCTGAATCTTTGGGGAAGAAATACGGCGCAGCTGGTTCCTTATACTTCAGGAACAGGATTTTAACTCTGAGGCCCACTGGAGGGTGTTTTTGTGATCCTGGTAAAGGTTTGAATTTGCACTAATCCACTGGAGGATGTAATTAACTCTGAATGTGAACCACGAGTTCCGGCATGCATTGCAATTTTTTCACCAAGAAGAGCACACCGGAGGCTCATTAAACTAAATGAAATGCAGGGAACTGAGGGAGAGGAAAATGTGCTCATTCGAACTGCCTCTGAGGAAAGAGCTTGTAAGCTTTGAAACGCGTCAGGCAGCAGGAAGAAATAATCGGAGAGAAAATGCCTGTTCCTTTTGAATAAATGATTTTGTTTAAATCACCAGCTGGAGGAGTGCGTGTCCAAATGCATGGGCATTTTTGTTGGGAATACAAATCACGGCAGGTCCAAGCCGTGGGAAGGTCGCACCACCCCTCAGAAATGTCACGAGGGGCCCGTCTTACCTGAATCTTTGGGGAAGAAATACGGCGCAGCTGGTTCCTTATACTGCAGGAACAGGATTTTAACTCTGAGGCCCACTGGAGGGTGTTTTTGTGATCCTGGTAAAGGTTTGAATTTGCACTAATCCACTGGAGGATGTAATTAACTCTGAATGTGAACCACAAGTTCCGGCATGCATTGCAATTTTTTCACCAAGAAGAGCACACCGGAGGCTCATTAAACTAAATGAAATGCAGGGAACTGTGGGAGAGGAAAATGTGCTCATTCGAACTGCCTCTGAGGAAAGAGCTTGTAAGCTTTGAAACGCGTCAGGCAGCAGGAAGAAATAATCGGAGAGAAAATGCCTGTTCCTTTTGAATAAATGATTTTGTTTAAATCACCAGCTGGAGGAGTGCGTGTCCAAATGCATGGGCATTTTTGTTGGGAATACAAATCACGGCAGGTCCAAGCCGTGGGAAGGTCGCACCACCCCTCAGAAATGTCACGAGGGGCCCGTCTTACCTGAATCTTTGGGGAAGAAATACGGCGCAGCTGGTTCCTTATACTGCAGGAACAGGATTTTAACTCTGAGGCCCACTGGAGGGTGTTTTTGTGATCCTGGTAAAGGTTTGAATTTGCACTAATCCACTGGAGGATGTAATTAACTCTGAATGTGAACCACAAGTTCCGGCATGCATTGCAATTTTTTCACCAAGAAGAGCACACCGGAGGCTCATTAAACTAAATGAAATGCAGGGAACTGTGGGAGAGGAAAATGTGCTCATTCGAACTGCCTCTGAGGAAAGAGCTTGTAAGCTTTGAAACGCGTCAGGCAGCAGGAAGAAATAATCGGAGAGAAAATGCCTGTTCCTTTTGAATAAATGATTTTGTTTAAATCACCAGCTGGAGGAGTGCGTGTCCAAATGCATGGGCATTTTTGTTGGGAATACAAATCACGGCAGGTCCAAGCCGTGGGAAGGTCGCACCACCCCTCAGAAATGTCACGAGGGGCCCGTCTTACCTGAATCTTTGGGGAAGAAATACGGCGCAGCTGGTTCCTTATACTGCAGGAACAGGATTTTAACTCTGAGGCCCACTGGAGGGTGTTTTTGTGATCCTGGTAAAGGTTTGAATTTGCACTAATCCACTGGAGGATGTAATTAACTCTGAATGTGAACCACAAGTTCCGGCATGCATTGCAATTTTTTCACCAAGAAGAGCACACCGGAGGCTCATTAAACTAAATGAAATGCAGGGAACTGTGGGAGAGGAAAATGTGCTCATTCGAACTGCCTCTGAGGAAAGAGCTTGTAAGCTTTGAAACGCGTCAGGCAGCAGGAAGAAATAATCGGAGAGAAAATGCCTGTTCCTTTTGAATAAATGATTTTGTTTAAATCACCAGCTGGAGGAGTGCGTGTCCAAATGCATGGGCATTTTTGTTGGGAATATATATATATACATATATATATATATATATATATATATATTATCTACTGGCAACATTCTATTCCCAATAAGTCTGGCGCCGGTTGATGAATCCTCACGAAATTTTCCAAGCTTTTGGCCAGCTCCGCTCCGCTCCTACCCTGAAAGTTTTGTGGTGATTCGTCAAGTGGGGGCCAAGAAAAAAAGGGGGTCCCAAAATGCGTTTTCCCCATGCAATTTCCAATAGGATCTGTTGTCGCAGCTACAGCCCAAACCGCTGAACGGAATGAAACCAAATTTGGGAAGGAGGTAGTCCTCAGATCAGACTCGTGCCTTTTGCATATATGGTGTGAATCCATTCAGTAGTTCCTGAGAAAATTAGAGTTGAAAGTATATAAATATCTATGGCCATGGAGGATCCGCGGACCGTAAACGCACCGTAAGCGCACCCTCCCAGAACCAAGCGCGCACCCTCCCGATCGTGCGCTGAATGCTAATTGGCTGTCGAGTGTCTCTCTACATTCGAAACCAGGAACTGTTGGCGGCCATTTTCTGCCTCGGTAGAAGCGAGGCTGAAGAAGCAAGGGGAAAAAGTGTGTAAAACATATAAAGGGGGCAGAGTGGAAATACTCTGACCCTCTAGAGGTGCCTAGGGGGTCCCAGAAGGACCCCCTGGGGCCCCCCTTTTAAAAAAAAAAAAAACGCCGAAATGCACGCACGGTGTGCGCATCCTATCGCGTTGGATGCATGGATTCTCTCGTGGTGGGTTCGCAGATCCAAGGGAAACAAAATGAAATTGTTGGGAGATAAAGATTAAGCTTAACTGTTTTGTTCTTGAGTGGCTCTAAAAAGAGCTGTTGTGTTCATTCTGAGTTTTTGGTACTTATAAGTAAGTACCTATACAGAGTCTAAAGTTGTTGAGGAAGACTCTGTTTCCTTCATCAGCAAAGTGTACTCCATCTCTCCTATACATCTTTTGCATATGAAAGCGCAGATTGTTATTGTAAATGGACCCCATTCTGTAGTCTCGGAGAAAAGCAGAAACAGATTTATTCACATGTTTCCTAGCTTTCTCAATCTGTGGACAAAAATGATCGGACCAGTTCCATTTCTGCCTATGGCATATGTTAGAATACACAAAGGCAGTTTTAGGGAAAAGTGAAATCAGTTCTGCAAAGGTGTCCTTCATAAGCATTTCCAGACCTACCCCAGTCAAAGTGCCTAGGTCATTGCCACCACAGTGCACTTTTATGAGGTCAGGGTGTTGGATTTGCATGAGGGATTTCACCAATGGCATCAATTGGTGCCACTTTAACCCTCTCTGTCCAATCCATTTAATGTCTACATTTGGCAAACCTAGGTCTTTGTGAATGCCTTTGTTTTCTGCATACCATTGGCTCCAGAAAATATAGCTGTGTCCCACAATCCACACTCTAAGCATCTTGAAGGGAGGTCTGGATGCACTCAGATGGTCTCTGTAAATGAAATAGCAGTTTGGAAAGTAAGATGTTTCTAAAATGGTGGCTAAGATGCAATTTTGAAAAAAGACAAGAAATCATTGGTTGTTTGACAACCTTCTACACTGAAAGGTAGGGTGCATATTTCTGTTTTTTAAACGCATGATTCTTATTGGTTAACAAAAACTTATTGTAAGGAACATTATATATGATAAGCTGATATGTTGAGAAGTCAAGCAATCTTGCTGTTTTGATTAGCAACATTGTGTGTGCTGAACTTGTGACCTGTGTGCTCAGTACAGTGTTCCATGACCTGTTTCTATAGTAACGGGCAGAAGGCAGATTGGGGGAAGGGTTGAAATGTATTTCAGTTGAAATGTTTAACCAATAGAAATGTGTGTTTGCTTTTGAGTTTATGTGTGAAGGATTGTGATTTGATGTTTACATGTATATGTGTGGAAAATGAAAGGGAAACTTTTCCATTCTTTGTTTTTGCTGAGAGGTGCACAGTGCAGAGATTCCTGTAAAAGAAAATATGGTGAGTGACTGATATACTTCTTAATCTACAAAAGAACTTGAAAGATGAGTTATTTAATTGTGAGGGGATGTATGTAGACTATTTTGATTTTAATCAGACTAATGTATTTCTCCTGCTAAAGTGTAGGGAGTACTTTTTTCTCTACAATCTTTTCATATTTTGGTAGAATTAGAAACCAGTCATTGTTTATGAATTTGTGAAATTAGTTACATTTCTACACTAAAATGTAGTACTCTTTCTAGATGAAGAAATGTGTTTTGGTATAGTGCAAGGGATAGTGTTGTTTGTCTAGAATCACACAGTGAGTCTGTGTGCATTTGGGAACCACTGTGAGAGAAGCATTTGGTAACATCGTGATTTGCTGACAGATAACTGTTTTAACCTGTCATGTTGTGAAGTTTTAGTAGCATTAGAAGACAGTTATGGCTTATGATTTGATTAAATGAGTTAGGCTTTGACAGAAAAGTGCAGTCCTGAAACATGTAGATTGTGTGCAGTTCCCTTACCACTTGCACTGTAGTGAATGAGTTTTGGTAAACTCCTAGGGATAGTGGTGCTTGTCTAGAATCACACTGTGAGTCTGTGTGCATTTTGGAACCACTGTGAGAGAAGTGTTTGGTAACATTGTGTATTTGCTGACAGATACCTGTTTTAACCTGTCATGTTGTCAAGTTTTAGTAGCATTAGAATTCAGTGTTTGCTTATGCGTTGATTAAATGAGTCATGCTTTGACACTGATGTGCTGTACTTAAATATGTAGATTGTGTTTAGTTCCATTAACTCTTCTAGACTAGTGAATGAGTTTTGGGAAACTCCTAGGATAGTGTTGATTGTCTAAAATCACACTGTGAGTCTGTGTGCATTTGGGTAAGGATTGTGAGAGAGGCATTTGGTAACATCGTGTATTTGCTGACAGATAACTGTTTTAAAACCGGTCATGTTGTCAAGTTTTAGTAGCATTAGAAGCCAGTCTTTGCTTATGCTTTGTTTAAATGAGTCAGGCTTTGACACAAAAGTGCAGTCCTGAAATAAGAAGATTGTGTGCAGTTCCCTTACCACTTCCACAGTAGTGAATGATTTTTGGTTATCTCCTAGGTATAGTGGTTGTTGTCTAGAATCACGCTGTGAGTCTGTGTGCATTTGGGAACCACTGTGAGAGAAACATTTGGTAACATTGTGTATTTTTTAGCAGATAACTCTTTTAAAAACTGTCATGTTTAGACTTAGGACTACTAAATTGAGAAAAATCCTAATTTTAAGACTTTCGGTATTCACAGAAGGCATTTAGGAGTCCTAAAGTTAGGAGTCCTAACTATACTACTACTAAACTGAGAAAAATCCTAATTTTAAGACTTTCGGTATTCACAGAAGGCATTTAGGAGTCCTAAAGTTAGGACTCCTAACTTCTGTGAATACCGAAATGAGTAAGTGCCTTCTGTGAATACCAAAATGAGTAAGTGCCTTCTGTGAATACCATCATGGTAGTAAGTTTAGGATTTTGTCTTAAGTTAGTTCTGTGAATCGGGCCCTCTGTTTCTAAGTACCAAATAGATTGCTTCAAATGTCTATGCAGTATGCATGTAGTGTTCTAACATACTATACACTTCTCTTATACACCTTCAATTCCCTAGTCAGTATCCATACACTTCCAGGAAACACCCTGTCACTCCCTTTGCAGTCCTCTAGTGACCCATTCAACACCATGTAGTAATCCATTCACTGTGCCAAAACCCAAACAGTTATAAATTCATCAAGACACTCTCTTTCCAGTACTCTAATGATTCAGTCAGTACCCAAGTACTCATCCAGTGACCCAGGCCTTAGTATATGGACTGCTTCAAACCCCTATCCACTATGCATGCAGTCCTCTAACCACCTACACAATTGTCTTTCACACCTTCAATTCCCTAGTCAGTATCCATACACTTCCAGGAAACACCCTGTCACTCCCTTGGCAGTCTTCTAGTGACCCATTCAACACTATGTACTAATCCATTCACTGTGCCAAAACCCAAATACTTATAAATTCTCCAAGATACTATCTTTGCAGTACTCTAATCATTCAGTCAGTGGCTAAGTATTCATGCACTGAGCCAGTTCTTAGCACATGGACTGCTTCAAACCCCTATCCACTATGCATGCAGTCTTCTAACCACCTAGACACTTGTCTTTCACACTTTCAATTTCCTAGTCAGTATTCATACATTCCAGCAAACATCTTCTCACTGCCTTTGCACTCCTCTAGTGACCCATTCAGTACCAAGTACTAATCCATTCCCTGTGCGAAAAGTCTAGCACTTATAAATTCACCTAGGCACTCTCCTTGCAGTACTCTAATCATTCAGTCAGTACCCAAGTAGTGATGCAGTGAGCCAGGCCTTAGCACATGTACTGCTTTAAATGCCTATGCAGTATGGATGCAGTCCTCTAATCACCTACACAGTTGTGTTTCACACCTTCAATTCACTAGTTAGTATTCATACTCTTCTAGCAAACACCCTGTCACTCACCCAGTGTGTCTCCTTATAGTACTGTAATCATTTAGTCAGTTAGCATGTAGAGTTTTAGTGAGGTAGGCTTTAGGGCATGAACTGCTTCAAAATAGTATGCACTATGCATGTAGTGTTTTAACCATCCTCACACTTGTGGTTCAGGGACATAGTTTCTTAGTCAGTATTTATATAAAATGTGTTTGTACAGTAATGCAATAGTATAATTTTGAAAGTTATTAATATACATTTATTTTAAATTCTTTTTTACAGATACAGAACAGGAGTGTTTCTCATCTGTTTGCACTCTTCTCGTGCAAGATTGTTTGGATGAAGGGTCCTTAGGTGTTTCATCATGCTTGCTGTGCCACATGAGTATTTTTTGTTAGGATCTCCTCGTAACAGAACTCTTTTGAAAATCTTGTGCATGAGAAAGGTGGTATTGGTCTTTGTTTGCCCCTCGAGAAAAGTAGAAAATGTCCACATCACTGAAGGAAAACGTTGTGGGCGTGGTGCATGCTCCAAAAATTCAACTTTAGATTTGGTGGATATTTTATAGCCACTAAGAACCCTGGGGTCTATAATTAACTGAAGAAAGAAGAAGAAGGTGGTGTGTGAAAAAGAACAAAAGCCCAATTCACCTAGTGAGAGGGCACTCCCTTTAGGAACGTAATCCCTCACTCACCCTGGGTGACATGCTTCATCATATGGGATTCTCCTCCCAGAGAAAAATCCTAGTTTCTCTGGGGGCTACAACCCCCTCTATGAGAGGGAGGAGCTCAGGGATGTTTTAATTTTGCACTAAAGGGTGGACTAAATCCACATATGAAGAGCTGGGTGTGAGTGGGGGGTGCAGTGCTAATGTAATAATAGTGCAATGAAGAGTGTATTAAAACTAGTCACGGGACGGCAAGGAAGAATCACTTGAAACCACCGTGCCGATGCTAGATTAAAAAAGTGAGAACCACTAGTTCAATATAACTAATGGTACAATGCATAAGACAATGGTCGACATGTTTCAGCCAAGGCGCCTAAATAGGCTCGGCTTTCATCAGGACCTAGTTAGCTACTGCAAAAAGGAAAGATTTACGTATCAAAGGATACCGTGAACACCCCAAAGTTGCTTGTAGGGTGTACGTCTCCTTTATAATTCAAACATCACCTAAACAAAAGAGATTCAGTGTAAGAACGTTGGTCACAAATGCTAAGTAATAAAAAATATATATATGAGTGTGTTAACTTAAAGCATAGACCACTCACCCGTGAAAACTGGGTGGAAAATTGACCTCCACCTGGCAACCGCTCAGGAAGGAACACCGCTCTGAAAGAAGATGTAAGACTAATGAAGAATGGGGTGCTTACATAACATGAGCGAGTGTGGAAAACATGTGAGCAGATCATCTAATAGCGAGGGAGACTGACAAAATTAATGAATGCACAATGTGCTTATAGATACAAAAAATTCCGTGTACCAAACAAATAGAGCCATGATGAAAACATCACTTATCCTGTTCAAATAGGTCTAAACAATGAGCAGAGAAGCTCAAAATGACTGTACTCGTGTACAGAAATGCCATAACGAATGCCCAAACATATCAATAAAAGGTAGGGAAGTAGCCGCCTTCGTGAAAACATAATATGAACTAAAGAAGAAGGACGGTGTGTGCACAGCGTCAGAGATTGTCAAGAGAGCCTACCTCTCCGTCGGGGAACCGGGCCGGAATGAGCCTGCAGCCGGAGGTCCCGCGGGGTTGGACGGAGTTAGATTAAGAAGAAATGTGTCATCAAATATAGGCCAATCAGGGGGCTAGTTTCTCATGCAACGAATGAGGAGAACCAATCGAAAGTACTCTTCTGCCCGTGTGTCAGTTACCACGGAGACCGGTATGCAGCTGACGGATTGGAATCACGCTGTCAGAAAAACGAAGGAATGCGCGCCACGGTTAATTAAGGAAATGGGTGACAGCGCTCATTAACGGTGTGTGCGAGTTAAACAGGGGAGTGGTGGAACTGGAGGCGTAACTTTGCCTCGAAAACGCATGGTGATTCGTAATGGGCAGAATCAAAGTGTGCTCATGCTGAAGATTCAATGAAGAATCCAAAACGGAGATGAGCTAGTTAAAACGGCACTAGCTCCAAAAACGAGAGTTGCTCCGTGAGTGTCAGCTCACATGGGAAATTTGTGTGAACTGATGCTATGGCAACAATTTCTACAACACGGCCAAAACTAGTTAAAAATGCACTAGTAGCGCCGGAAAACACTTAGCAAAATCATAACTAAACAAAGAAGTGCTCTGACGCCAAAAGCTATCGATATATTGAGAAGGCAAGACAGCAAAAGACTGTCAGGGAAGAATAAATACAGTCAGTGTTGGCTAGCAGCCTGGAAATGTATATGCATGTACATGGTAGCCCAACAGAGCAGCCGCGAAAAATGTGTATAGCAGCAATGAGTTATAAAGTATACCTTATGAGAAAAGCCCTTATGCACGGTATGAAACATGGGCCCGAAGGTAAACTTAAGCCGCAAAAATTACAAGGACAGCCATGGAATATCGTTGTTCAGTCCTTGAATGTGTGTCTTCAGTTTGTACACCCACCTTTGCTCGCGTTTAAATAGAAAAGAAGAGCTATCCGTCAGATGTGGTGGTATGTAGGGTTTATCAAGGACTGTCCAGTGTAGGTCATTGGGAGCATGATTGACCTCTAGAAAATGGTTGGTAAGTTTAGTAGAGGAACGACCACACCGTATCGTACTTTTGTGTTCCAAAATACGAGTTTTTATACGATGGGTGGTCATTCCAACATATCTTAACCCGCACGGGCAGGTTATAAGGTAGATCAAGTTTGAGCTGTTACAGTTGCTGTGGCTTCTAAGAGTCCACGGTCTGCCAGTGCCAATGTCTATCTCTTTGGTTACAGAAGTGTGGCTGCATGCCGCACAAGAACCACATGGGTAGTGGCCCACAACCGGTGGTAGACCCCACAAAGTGCCTGACACCTGCAGGAACAACTGTTCCTCAAATTGAAAAAAGTTCTCTTTCATGGCGAGCTTCGCACATGACATTATAAATGAAACAGGAGTGATGGAGTCTGGTGGATTGGCCAACAGGAGAGATTCGATGACATCTAAAGTTTCATCCTGCGGAATGCATGTATACAATGACTCTACATCAAATGAGACTAAAAACTCTGTTTCACAATCAAAAGACAAGTCTTTGAGTAGGATCAGGATATCCTTGGTGTCCTTGAGGTACGTGGGCATTTTGGCCACAAAAGGGCGTAAGAAGTGGTCTGCAAATGCCGACAATGGTTCCAATAGGGACCCTAGTCCTGAAATGATGGGGCGACCAGGAGGAGGACTCACATTCTTATGTACCTTAGGCATAATATAGAAATAAGGTACAATGGGCGTGGTGTTAACCAAATATTGAGCTTCATTGGAAGTGATCCAACCATTGGTGCTGGCTTCATTCACTAGGACCTGGATGGTCTTTAGTAAGCGTTTAGTGGGATCTTGAGCGAGAGGTTGATAGAAGTTGGTGTTGCCCAACTGTCTCAAGCATTCGGAGCGATAAGCGGTGGTGTCCATGATAACTGTGGCACCACCCTTATCTGCCGGCTTGATCATGATGGTGTAATCAGAGGTGAGGGAGTGCAAGGCTAGTCGCTCTGACTTGGTAAGGTTTTGATATTGGCGGTTTTCTGAAGCACAGGAGGAAGATACCTGTGAGGTCACCGCTTTCTCAAACGTGAGTACCTGTGGAGGGACTTGACTGGGCAAGGGATTAAAGGTAGATTTATTACGCAAGCCCGTGTTCAAGTCATGGTCATCGAAAGAGGTACTGAGTTCAGCACGAAAAAAGAAATTCAAGCTAATCTTTCTGAAGAACTGAGCGAGTTCTTGATTTATGGAGAACAAATCTCCTTTGAAGGAAGGAACAAATCCTAATCCTTTATTCAGGAGGGACAATTCATCCTGTGTCAGAACTCTATTGGATAAATTGATGACTAAGTTGTGCTCGTGCTCGGGACCACTGGAGTGTCCCTCGAGCGCGATGGTGGGGTTACTTGTTGTTGATCTGCCCAGTGGACTTGGTTCCGTCTCCTTCCTCTTGACCTTCCTCGGCCAAACCCTAAAAAAGGCTGGCTGGAATACATTTGTGGAGGTGGGGGATAAGGACAAGGTTGTCCAAAGGGAGGAGGTTGTCCAAAGGGAGGAAAGGGGGGATAGTTATATGGGGCAGGAGGCCACCATTGAGAAGGATACATAGGATTAGGTGCGCCTTTCTGGTTTCTCCTGTTGCCCCTACCTCTCTTTTTGTTACCTCTCAGCGAGGATTCTTCACCTGAGGCAGTGTCTGACCCACTTGACCAATCGTCACTACCTGATGTAGAGTAGTCGGCCCTGGCGATTGAGTTGAGGGGCCACATAGTCAGCACTGGTGTATGGGTACACTTTCTCTAGGGAAAAACGTGCCAAATCTTTTTTAAATTTGGTGATCTTAGTCATTAGTACCGAGTCCTTGAATTCTTTATTGTGTTTATTAGGTTCCTCTTGTTGTTTCTTGAAAAGAGAGCCTGTAAGTGTCACTTTGATTTGTGATTCCAGTGCCTGAATCTCAACTAAGACAGCATCGGCAACTCGTTTGGCAGTGCTTATGATGAGGATTAACCAATCTCTGGTGCACTTCCAAGCTATTAGGGACCAATCATTGAGAAAAGTTTTGTCGTCCAGAAACAATCTGGGAGCATTAGTCACAATGAGTCCTGTGGGGGCACAATTGGCTCTCAAATACTCGGTCATAATTGCTCCATGGATATACACTCGTGAGTGTGATTTTTTTAAAGTTAAACCTTGGTCCAATCAACCTCAGCGCTGATAGAGGGGCCTTGGAAAGTATCCATGATACTTGGTGTGTCTAAAATGGCCTGAGCTATGGTATCGTCGAAAGTTAAACCAAGACGTTCTGCCATAATGAAGAGAATGGCTGTTTAATGCAAACAAAGTAAAGTCAGTCTCAACCAGTGAATCAGAACGAAGAGCCCAAAGAAAATATGTATGTGTGTGTGCGAACGACGCACACAGGGAGAAAAAATCAACCTGCAGAAAAAGATTAATTTCGCAAAACAGTTCTAGCACTAACTATGTGCCGTACATAGGACCCACAGCCACAAGCTGTACATAAAATCTATTGCAAAACGGTTCAATGCCGGAGGGTCAAAGGGAACAATTTTAGAGACCGCACAGGATTATATCCCCAAATACAGTATTAAAGACACTAAGAACCCTGGTGGCCTCCTGCCCCATATAACTATCCCCCCTTTCCTCCCTTTGGACAACCTCCTCCCTTTGGACAACCTTGTCCTTATCCCCCACCTCCACAAATGTATTCCAGCCAGCCTTTTTTAGGGTTTGGCCGAGGAAGGTCAAGAGGAAGGAGACGGAACCAAGTCCACTGGGCAGATCAACAACAAGTAACCCCACCATCGCGCTCGAGGGACACTCCAGTGGTCCCGAGCACGAGCACAACTTAGTCATCAATTTATCCAATAGAGTTCTGACACAGGATGAATTGTCCCTCCTGAATAAAGGATTAGGATTTGTTCCTTCCTTCAAAGGAGATTTGTTCTCCATAAATCAAGAACTCGCTCAGTTCTTCAGAAAGATTCGCTTGAATTTCTTTTTTCGTGCTGAACTCAGTACCTCTTTCGATGACCATGACTTGAACACGGGCTTGCGTAATAAATCTACCTTTAATCCCTTGCCCAGTCAAGTCCCTCCACAGGTACTCACGTTTGAGAAAGCGGTGACCTCACAGGTATCTTCCTCCTGTGCTTCAGAAAACCGCCAATATCAAAACCTTACCAAGTCAGAGCGACTAGCCTTGCGCTCCCTCACCTCTGATTACACCATCATGATCAAGCCGGCAGATAAGGGTGGTGCCACAGTTATCATGGACACCACCGCTTATCGCTCCGAATGCTTGAGACAGTTGGGCAACACCAACTTCTATCAACCTCTCGCTCAAGATCCCACTAAACGCTTACTAAAGACCATCCAGGTCCTAGTGAATGAAGCCAGCACCAATGGTTGGATCACTTCCAATGAAGCTCAATATTTGGTTAACACCACGCCCATTGTACCTTATTTCTATATTCTGCCTAAGGTACATAAGAATGTGAGTCCTCCTCCTGGTCGCCCCATCATTTCAGGACTAGGGTCCCTATTGGAACCATTGTCGGCATTTGCAGACCACTTCTTACGCCCTTTTGTGGCCAAAATGCCCACGTACCTCAAGGACACCAAGGATATCCTGATCCTACTCAAAGACTTGTCTTTTGATTGTGAAACAGAGTTTTTAGTCTCATTTGATGTAGAGTCATTGTATACATGCATTCCGCAGGATGAAACTTTAGATGTCATCGAATCTCTCCTGTTGGCCAATCCACCAGACTCCATCACTCCTGTTTCATTTATAATGTCATGTGCGAAGCTCGCCATGAAAGAGAACTTTTTTCAATTTGAGGAACAGTTGTTCCTGCAGGTGTCAGGCACTTCAATGGGGAGCATTTTTGCTCCCAGCCTGGCGAACCTGTATGTTCACGTCTTTGAGGAACAACATGTGTTTAGTACCAACAATCCATACAGTAATCAAATCAGGACATGGAAGAGGTACATAGACGACGTGTTCGTACTATGGCATGGACCACTTTCCTCACTATTGGCTTTTAAGAACTGGCTTAACAATTGTGATCCCTTTTTGAACTTTACCTGTGAGTACTCCAAGACTCAGCTACCCTTCCTTGACATTTTGATAACCCCGTTTGATGGTGGCCTGAGTACTGAGCTATACAGGAAACCCATGGCGGTGAACGCTCTTTTGAAGTATGATAGCTTTCACCCGCGGGCTTTGCGGGACAATCTGCCTTTTGGCCAGTTTCTGCGCCTCAAAAGGAATTGCTCCTCAACTGATAAATGCAAGGAACATGCGAGTAATCTATCTAAACAACTACTGGCCAGACACTATCCTAAACACTTGATCCGCAGAGCGTCCAAACGTTTCGCGAATAACAATCGGGAGACTCTTCTGGCACCTAAGGTCCCCAAGACATCTGAGAGCAGACTTACCTGCGTACATACCTATTGTCAATTTTCCAATCAAATCAAAAAAATTATCTTGTCTAATTGGAAAATTTTGAACATAGGTAATGTAGGGTTGCCTAGACCTCTTTTTGCGTTTAAACACAGCAGTAACATCAGAGACCAGTTGGTCCATACTCGCCCACGCACTAATCAAACAGGCACCCAACATACTTTGTGGGGTCTACCACCGGTTGTGGGCCACTACCCATGTGGTTCTTGTGCGGCATGCAGCCACACTTCTGTAACCAAAGAGATAGACATTGGCACTGGCAGACCGTGGACTCTTAGAAGCCACAGCAACTGTAACAGCTCAAACTTGATCTACCTTATAACCTGCCCGTGCGGGTTAAGATATGTTGGAATGACCACCCGTCGTATAAAAACTCGTATTTTGGAACACAAAAGTACGATACGGTGTGGTCATTCCTCTACTAAACTTACCAACCATTTTCTAGAGGTCAATCATGCTCCCAATGACCTACACTGGACAGTCCTTGATAAACCCTACATACCACCACATCTGACAGATAGCTCTTCTTTTCTATTTAAACGCGAGCAAAGGTGGGTGTACAAACTGAAGACACACATTCAAGGACTGAACGACGATATTCCATGGCTGTCCTTGTAATTTTTGCGGCTTAAGTTTACCTTCGGGCCCATGTTTCATACCGTGCATAAGGGCTTTTCTCATAAGGTATACTTTATAACTCATTGCTGCTATACACATTTTTCGCGGCTGCTCTGTTGGGCTACCATGTACATGCATATACATTTCCAGGCTGCTAGCCAACACTGACTGTATTTATTCTTCCCTGACAGTCTTTTGCTGTCTTGCCTTCTCAATATATCGATAGCTTTTGGCGTCAGAGCACTTCTTTGTTTAGTTATGATTTTGCTAAGTGTTTTCCGGCGCTACTAGTGCATTTTTAACTAGTTTTGGCCGTGTTGTAGAAATTGTTGCCATAGCATCAGTTCACACAAATTTCCCATGTGAGCTGACACTCACGGAGCAACTCTCGTTTTTGGAGCTAGTGCCGTTTTAACTAGCTCATCTCCGTTTTGGATTCTTCATTGAATCTTCAGCATGAGCACACTTTGATTCTGCCCATTACGAATCACCATGCGTTTTCGAGGCAATGTTACGCCTCCAGTTCCACCACTCCCCTGTTTAACTTGCACACACCGTTAATGAGCGCTGTCACCCATTTCCTTAATTAACCGTGGCGCGCATTCCTTCGTTTTTCTGACAGCGTGATTCCAATCCGTCAGCTGCATACCGGTCTCCGTGGTAACTGACACACGGGCGGAAGAGCACTTTCGATTGGTTCTCCTCATTCGTTGCATGAGAAACTAGCCCCCTGATTGGCCTATATTTGATGACACATTTCTTCTTAATCTAACTCCGTCCAACCCCGCGGGACCTCCGGCTGCAGGCTCATTCCGGCCCGGTTCCCCGACGGAGAGGTAGGCTCTCTTGACAATCTCTGACGCTGTGCACACACCGTCCTTCTTCTTTAGTTCATATTATGTTTTCACGAAGGCGGCTACTTCCCTACCTTTTATTGATATGTTTGGGCATTCGTTATGGCATTTCTGTACACGAGTACAGTCATTTTGAGCTTCTCTGCTCAATGTTTAGACCTATTTGAACAGGATAAGTGATGTTTTCATCATGGCTCTATTTGTTTGGTACACAGAATTTTTTGTATCTATAAGCACATTGTGCATTCATTAATTTTGTCAGTCTCCCTCGCTATTAGATGATCTGCTCACATGTTTTCCACACTCGCTCATGTTATGTAAGCACCCCATTCTTCATTAGTCTTACATCTTCTTTCAGAGCGGTGTTCCTTCCTGAGCGGTTGCCAGGTGGAGGTCAATTTTCCACCCAGTTTTCACGGGTGAGTGGTCTATGCTTTAAGTTAACACACTCATATATATATTTTTTATTACTTAGCATTTGTGACCAACGTTCTTACACTGAATCTCTTTTGTTTAGGTGATGTTTGAATTATAAAGGAGACGTACACCCTACAAGCAACTTTGGGGTGTTCACGGTATCCTTTGATACGTAAATCTTTCCTTTTTGCAGTAGCTAACTAGGTCCTGATGAAAGCCGAGCCTATTTAGGCGCCTTGGCTGAAACATGTCGACCATTGTCTTATGCATTGTACCATTAGTTATATTGAACTAGTGGTTCTCACTTTTTTAATCTAGCATCGGCACGGTGGTTTCAAGTGATTCTTCCTTGCCGTCCCGTGACTAGTTTTAATACACTCTTCATTGCACTATTATTACATTAGCACTGCACCCCCCACTCACACCCAGCTCTTCATATGTGGATTTAGTCCACCCTTTAGTGCAAAATTAAAACATCCCTGAGCTCCTCCCTCTCATAGAGGGGGTTGTAGCCCCCAGAGAAACTAGGATTTTTCTCTGGGAGGAGAATCCCATATGATGAAGCATGTCACCCAGGGTGAGTGAGGGATTACGTTCCTAAAGGGAGTGCCCTCTCACTAGGTGAATTGGGCTTTTGTTCTTTTTCACACACCACCTTCTTCTTCTTTCTTCAGTTAATTCTAGACCCCAGGGTTCTTAGTGTCTTTAATACTGTATTTGGGGATATAATCCTGTGCGGTCTCTAAAATTGTTCCCTTTGACCCTCCGGCATTGAACCGTTTTGCAATGGATATTTTATAGCGACATCATTTACAGTTTTTGTAAGTTAAAGTTAAAAAAATGTGTTAGCTGTGTGCATTTTATATTTCTGTGATTTGTATTTTGAGAATGGCATGTTGGTTTTTTTTAACAATCTTTGAGATTGTGTTTTTTTTGCCCGCTGTTAAGTGATGAGTACTATTGAAATCATTATTTTTAGTGAAATGTAATATATTCTGAGAACAGCAAAAAAGGCAAAAAAATTACTTTGTGGAAATTATGCTGTGTTGTATAAAATGTATTATTATATGTTATAATTTTTTTTTCCTTTTCTTTCACAGATCCAAATTTTAAAATAAGCAATTTATATGAATTTATATTTGAATGAAAAACAGAAAAAAATGTATACCATTTTTTATTCCTATGACTGTGAAGGTAAGTTTAACTAAGTCTCAATATGCAGAATGAAGAGGCCTACAAGAAGCTACAAAGTTGAAACACGTTTCTAAAAACACTCTGTTTATGTAGTTTTGAAATCTGACCATAATCAGATATCATGTGACCTGCAAAAAAAGAGATTTGAGGGGTTCATAATATTTCACCTTTTTAGCTGTTGAAGGACCGCAATTATTTCAATCATTCTTCTTAGAACATCTTTGCAGACAAAACTCTGTGCTTACCTTCTATCATTTGCAAGGAAATTTAAAAACGGAAATATGTCACTTTTTGTAACATAGTTATTGTGCAAGATACTCTTTTATATTTACAAAGAGAGGAAAAGGCCCTCTGTGCACTTTTTATACTCCATGTAAATATAACCTCATCATGCACACCACTTTGTGTTGAAAGGGTGTTCTATCAGTGTTGTTGTGCATGATTGCACTTAATACTCATAGAACAAGACACATGTCTAGATTTATCAGAAATCATAAATCTCGATATGTGTGTGAATGCTGCACCATTCTAAAATTGGTATAGGAAAGCACAACAAGGAGAATTATTTTCATTTCTCCACATTTTTACATCTTCAATGCATGCTAAAATGTTCAACATACATTGAAGGAGAAAAATGCATTTTCTCATTGTTTTTGTGCAGGAAGGTGTGTCTTCCTGGAGAAAAACAAACAGCACATGACACAGATATCCTTGCAGTATGGTGCAAGGGTGCCTGTATCACCACATGGCTGCAGTTTAAGCAGCTGTGCAGAGAGAAGCATAGATTTGCAACATATTTATGTACATATGTTGCATCCCTGTGCTTCGGAAGTACTACAGCACACTGCAGTTAAAGAGGTTACTGTGTGATGCTGCAGCACTTCCTCATAGTTCTGCACTTAAACATTCACCATACGCTACTGATGCATTCATTCAGTCAATTACATACTACACATACATTCATCTAAACCAACACTAACAAAGAAATTTAGCTCCTTTTTAAACCAGGAAAGTTAGCTCTTACAAGAACTTTTTTTTTTCTTCTTTCTTCTTTTATAATTTTTGGGGGGTTTTCTGAACAATTTTTAATTTTTTTTGGTTTTTCTGCAAAAACAAAAAAACAAAAAACAAAACAGGAGAAACCAAACAATGAACTTCAGGGAACAATAAAAAAAAAAAACCTAGCAAATGTGACTTTCTTGGCGGCGACAGACCAGATCGATCGACTGCTCACCATAGCACAAAGTCGCATTGCACTTAGTGCAGAGCACTTTTAAAAATTGAAATTGAGGACGGATGTCCAAGGTTTGGGCTGATGGATGCACTCTTGATGTGCTCGGCTGCGATGAGGTGGATGGCGCAGGAGCAGGAGTGTTTCTCATCCATCGGCACTCTTCTCGTGCAAGATTGTTTGGATGAAGGGTCCTCATGTGCTTCATCATACTTGCCGTGCCGCAAGAGTATTTCTTGTTAGGATCCCCTCTCGATAGGACTCTTTTGCAAATCTTGCACGTGACCAAGGTGGCATTGGTCTTATTCTGCCCCTCGGGAAAAGTAAAAAATTTCCACACCACTGAAGAAAAATGTTTTTGGAGTAGTGCCTCCGGCAAAAATTCATCCTCAGAATTATGAGGTGATGCAGGTGATGCCTGCTGCCCTGAAGCCATTTTTGGTTGAAAAAAGTTAGAGCTAAGTGTAAACTTAGTCTAAAAAATCTTCTTCTCTCCAAAGAGATGGTGCTCTAAAGAAGGTCAAAGAAGAATGATTGAAATGGGTGGGGTCTTTCAATAGTTAGAATAGGAAGTGTAATGAACCAATCAAATCTCTTTTTTTGCAGGTCACATGGGATCCGCGCACCCTGCGCGTACGCCGCATGCACCCAGCGCACATCCGCAAAATTGAATTAAAAAGAAATATAGGATTAGATGTAAAAATATATTAGTTTTAAGACTAGTTTAGAGTTTGTCTTCAATTAATATTCACATGAAATACATATATATATGTTTTTTTAAATGTTAAATATTTTGCGGGATCCGTGCACCGTGACGCGCCGCGGAAGCGCGTAAACGTCGCGTTACGTACATCGAACGTGTCGCGTATAGGCTGGGAGTCGCGTACCGGTCGCATTGCGATTGTGCACTAAACACGTACCCAACTCGTACCATGCGCGGATGCTATTACGTAGGAATCAAGAACGGTGCGCATAGGGTGCGTGGATCCAAAAACATTGAAAAAAACTATATATAAAATAAAGTTTTGCACATATAGTTAAAAAAATATTTTGAAAAATATAAAAAAAATGTTTGAAAATCCCATTAAGTTCAAATAATATTTTTTAATTTTTAAAAGAATTAATTGAAAAAATAAGTTTAAAAAATGGTGATAAAAAAGTATTTAAAAAAAATGTAATTAATGAAATTGACACACTGAATTTGAAAAATATAGAAATCCAATCAAAATCATTAAACATGATATCTTCAGAGATAAGTTATAGATACGAATTAGCATTTAAAAAACCTTTAAAATTCACTGAAAAAACCATAGGTTTCATGCACGTTATACTTAGGAATTGGCATTTAAAAAACCTTTGAAATTCACTGAAAAAACCAAAGGTTTAAGGGGCGTCATAGTTAGGAATTGGCATTTAAAAACCTTAGAAATTCACTGAATAAAACATAGGTTTCAGGGTTGTTATAGTTAGCTGGACATTTCCCTTGTACAAAACCCAAGAAATTCCCCTGTTATAGTTAGTTCAGCTAACTATAACTTGCGGTCCCGCAATGCACTGCTGATGACGTCACATATTACATCACTCATGACATGGTCAGTGACATCACTCATGACATCACTGATGACATCTCAAATGACATCACTGATGACATCACTGATGACGTCATCCAGTGACTGTGTGTTTCTGTAAAGTTTAAATATGTTTTATAACTTTATAGTGAAAGGCCTGTGGAAAAATGAGTGGGTGTACAAGTGTGTCAATGGATGATTTTCTAGGTGCGTAACTGACTCTATAAGTGAGTCATTAAATGTATCTTACTGCAGACTAGTGACTAAACTGTATGAATGTCTGTGTGTGTCTGTGTGTAGGTGTATAAGTGGCTGCATGGTTTTGTAAATAGCTATATGAGTGTCTATATGGGTTATTGATTGGTTGTCTGAGTATCTGTATGGGTGCCTGAGTGTTTTTGTGGGTAGGGTGTGTGTGACTCTATGCATAGATATGTGAGTGGGTGATTCTATGGGTGCATGGTTTTAAGGGTGCATCTGTGATGAACTGTATAGTTGAGTGACTGTATGTATGGGTGTGTTAGGGATTGAATGTATATCTCAGTGGTACATGTGTGACTAACTACGTATGTGAACGGCAGTATATATGCGTGTAAGAGTATATAAGAGGGTATATGTGAGAGTGTGTGATTGTGAGAGTGGCTGTATGGATGAGTGTGTGCTTGTATCAATGATTGTATAAGAGTGTAAGAATGTGGTACTATTTTTATGAGTAAGTGAAATTGAGTGTGTATAACTGCGTAGGTGAGTAAATGGGAGTGTGATTAATTATTTGCATGACTGACTAGGTGTGAGAGTACCTCTATGGATGATTGGTGGTGTGTGAGTGTCTATGTAAGTGTATAAATGCATAGGATAGTCTTGTACGGAGTGACTGTAAGAATGAGTGACTGTACAGGTGAGTGAGTGGAGGTGTATGTAGACCTAAGAGTTAATGAGTGGGTATGTAGTTATTGGTATTGGAGTATCAATGGTTTTCAAAATGGCCGTCTGAAATTTTGAGTCGGTGTATCAAAGGTTATATTAGGGTGTGAGCAGATGCACTAATTTATCACATGGATGACGTCATCAGTGATGTCACCAATGATGTCATTTGAGATGTCATCAGTGATGTCATCAGTGATGTCACTGACCATGTCATGAGTGATGTAATATGTGACGTCATCAGCAGTGCATTGCGGGGCGCGAGTTATAGTTAGCTGAACTAACTATAACAGGGGAATTTCTAGGGTTTTGTACGAGGGAAATGTCCAGCTAACTATAACACCCCTGAAACCTATGGTTTTTTCAGTGAATATATATATCTATATATATATTCACTGAAAAAACCATAGGTTTCACACATGTTATAGTTAGCTGTACATTTTACTGATAAAAAACCAATGAAATTCCCCCGTCATAGTTACTGTAGGCAACTATAACTCACGCGACCGTAATCCTCTGCTGATGCTAATACTGTATTTAGACACTTATTTGCCCATGTCTTCTTCCATTAAATTTTAGCTATACATATATTACAAATATTTTTTTTTCATAAAGACACATATGTCATCAGCAGAGGATTACGCGCATGCTTCGAAACGCGTAAGGCCAATGGGACGTATTACCGTGAAGGGAAGCTGCAATGGTTTGAATAAAGGTTTTGAGAACCTCCTGCAGGGGAGTTGCGGCCTCATCTCTGAGCAAATTGGTGACAATATATATATATATATATATATATATATATATATATATAAATATATATAAATATATATATATATATACACCCACATATATATATACATATTACCTACTGGCGGTCGCAAGTAGGTAGTTATAGTTACGACCTATTATCCATAGGAAATCCGCAACATTCTATTTGGAATAACTTTGGCGCCGGTTGACGAATCTTCGCGAAAGTTTAAAAACTGGTGGGGCGCTCCGGTCCGCTCCTATCCTGAAAGTCTCGGGGTGATTCGTCCAGCGGGGGCCGAGAAAAAAGGGGGGTCCCAAAACATATTTTCCCCATGCAATTTTCCATAGGAACCTTTAATCGCAGCTGCAGCCCGAACTGCTCAACGGAATTACACCAAATTTGGCAAAAAGGTAGCCCTTGGTTCAGAGTCGGGCCTTTTGGTTAAATGGTGTAAATCCGTTTAGTAGTTCCTGAGAAAATCAAAAGTAAAATCATAGATATATCTATGGGCGCGGTGGATCCGCGCACCATGCCGAGCACGAGCTGTATGCTTATTTGCAGGCTGTCAACACTCCAAACCAGGAATTGTTGGCAGCCATCTTGTGCCTCGATAAAACCGAGGCACAAGAAAACAGAATAAAAAACACGCAGAACGCAAAAAGGGGGAAGGGTAGAAACACCCTGACCCCCTTGGCCTGCTCAGGGGGTCCCACAAGTATTTAAAAATCAGCAATATTCGCACTGGGTGCGCGGATCCTGCCGATGGAAAAAAAATGAAGCACAGGCTCCCGCGCTTCGTTGCTAATTAGCTCCCGGGGGGCCAAGTCCCGGTGGCATGCACAAAAAAAGTGTGGGGGGCCCAAATCCCCCTCCACACTGCCCCGGGGACCACCACCCATGGGGCAAACCATGAATATTTGCGGGGGGCACATGGCCCCCCCACAGCCCCAGGGACCGCCAACACCCGGGGCTTTACAGTATAATGTTGGGGGGCCTCTAAGGCCGCCGAGCCCCAGGGACCGCCACCCCCGAGGCTCGACTCCATTGTGATTGTGGGGGGGCACACTATCCCCCTGCAGCCCCGGGGACCGCCACCTTCCCGGGTCTCTAAATATTTAAATTGGGGGGTCTGTGATGGATCCCCCAGCCCTGGGGACCACCACCCCCCAGGACTTTGGAAAATGGTGGGAGGAGGGCCACACTGCACCCCCCTGGAGCCAGTGATGGCCCTGGGGACTGCCACCCCCCAAGGCTGGCTCCTGCAGTGTCCCGGGGTGCTCACCCCCGGAACACAGTAGTTTGCTATGGTAGGGTGGGAGCCTCGTGGCTCCCGCCCTGCCATAGCAAACTTTATTTGAATTTTGAAAGAGAGAGCAGGAAACCTGCTCTGTCTTTCAAAATTCAAACCAAATTGCTTTTCCACACAGGGAGCTGCATGTTAGCAGCTCCCCATGTGGAAAAGCAATGCCGGCTCCCGAAGGACGTGGGGAGCCGGCGGGCCCGTGGGGGGATTGGGGACCCCCGCATGGTCCCCAAAGGAGAGGGCCAGCCACGGGGGATGGGGTCCCCGGGGCTACAAGTGGCCCAGGAGGGGGGTCAAACGGCCCCCCGACCAGAAAATAAATAAATAAAAAAATTAGTAAGGCAGGCCCCGGGGGATGGGGTCCCCGGGGCCTTAAGTGGACAGAGGAGGGGGGCAACGCAGCCCCCCTCCCAAAAAAAAAGGCCATGCCCCGGGGGATGGGTCCCCAGGGCTGATTAAGGCCTTTTGGGGGGCCACGCGGCCACCATAACAATTTTTTATTTTTTAAAAATGAATTAGGGGATAGGCCCTGGGGGATGGGATCCCCAGGGCCAAAAAATGAGAAAAAGAAGGGGGCTACACAGCCCCCCTTCTTATAAAAAAAAAAAGAAATACCGGCATCGCGCCGGAGGCCACGCCCCCTCCTTTTAGCACTCTGCAAACGCGCACGCTGGCACATTTGCAGATGGGGAACGAATTCCCCTTGAATACTGGGGGTCCCTGGGGGCCAACTAGCCCACCAGGAACCTCCAGTATGCGCCAGGGGGCTGCGTTGCAGAGAGGTGTTCTGAGGCCATGCCCCTTTTCACACCTCTCTGCACCGCAGCTCTGTGGTGCTTAATGTAGGTAGCAGGTGGGCTAGTTGCACCCCAGGGACCCTCAGGATTCAAGGGGGGTAATTCCCCTACTTAAAATGTGCCATGGGGAGCGTTTGCACAGTGGTGAAGGGAGGGGGTGGGGCCTGAGTTGATATAAGTGCAAACACGCCCTGTGGCGCATTTTAAGTTCAGGAATTAATTCCTCTTTAATCCTGAGGGTCCCTGGGGGCCAACTAGCCCGCCAGGTGACTCCAGTAAGCGCCATGGAGCTGCATTGCAGAGTGTTGTAAAAAGGGGCATGGCCTCTGAACACCTCTCTGCAATGCAGCTCTCTGGCACATACTGGAGGTACCTGGTGGGCTAGTTGGCCCCTAGGGACCCTCGGGATTGAGGAGGAATCAATTGTCCAACTTAAAACGCGCCACAGGGCGTGTTTGCAGACATGTCACCTCATGCCCCGCCCCCTTCCTTCACCATTGTGCAAACGCACCCTGTGGTGCGTTTTAAGTTGAGGAATTAATTCCTCTTCAATCTTGAGGGTCCCTGGGGGCCAACTAGCCCACCAGGTACCTCCAGTATGCACCAGGGAGCTGCGTTGCAGAGAGGTGTTCTGAGGCCATGTCCCTTTTTACACCTCTCTGCAATGCAGCTCTGTGGTGCTTACTGTAGGTACCTAGTGTGCTAGTTTGACCCTAGGGACCCTCAGGATTCAAGGGGACTTAATCTCCCAACTTAAAACGGACACAGGGCGCGTTTACACAGGGGCGAAGGGAGGGGACGGGGCCTGAGGTAACGTGTGCAAACACGCCCTGTGGCGTGTTTTAAGTTGGGGAAATAATTCTCCTACAATCCTGAGAGCCCCTGGGGGCGCACTAGCCCACCGGGTGCTTCCAATAAGCACCATTGTGCTGCGTTGCAGAGAGGGGGTCCAGGCCGTACCCCTTTTTACACCTCTCTGCAACGGCGCTTACTGGAGGTACCGAGTCGGCTACTTTGACCCTAGGGACCTTCAGGATTCAAGGGGACTTAATCTCCCAACTTAAAACGGACACAGGGCATGTTAACACAGTGGGGAAGGGAAGGTACGGGGCCTGAGGTGACCTGTGAAAACACGCCCTGTGGAGTGTTTTAAGTTGGGGAAATAATTTCCCTTCACTCCTGAGAGCCCCAGGGGGCTAACTAGCCCACCAGATGCTTCCAGTAAGCGCCACTGCGCTGTTTTTCTGAGAGGTGGCCCAGGCCGTGCCCCTTTTTACACCTCTGTGCAACGCAGCTCTGTGGTGCTTACTGGAGGTACCTAGTGGGCTACTCCTAAATTAAAACAGACACAGGGCGCGTTTACACAGTGGTGAAGGGAGGGGATGGTGTAGGAAAGTGGCTCTATATATACTGGCCGAAAGTCAAATCAGCCAAACTACGAATTCTGATTTACTCACCTGTTATCAGGAGAGACCTCAGTGCTGCATCTTTGAGCCCAGTACTGATCCTGAAAAGTAATTCTAACACTTATAAATTCACCCAGGCACTCTCCTTGCAGTACTCTAATCATTCAGTCAGTATCCAAGTATTCATGTAGCGAGCCAGGCACTAGCACATGGACTGCCTTAAATGCCTATCCACTATGCATGCAGTCCTCTAACCACCTACACACTTGTCTTTTATACCTTCAATTCCCCAGTCAGTATCCATACACTTCCAGCAAACACCCTGTCACTCCCCTTGCACTCCTCTAGTGACCCATTCAGCACCATGTACTAATCCATTCACTGCGCCAAAACCCAACCGCTTATAAATTCACCCAAGCACTCTCCTTGCAGTACTCTAATCATTCAATCAGTACCCAAGTACTCATGCACTGAGCCAGGACTTAGCACATGGACTGCTTCAAACCCCTATCTACTATGCATGTCCCCTAATTAGCCAACACACTTATAGATCTGCACTTATACATTCAACAAAAAAAACTATATTTCAGTTTCAATATTTTAAAAAACATTTTTATTTCCATTTATATTAAAAATATATAATGTCATTTAAAAAATAAAATATGAAAAAACTGTAGAAAATCAGTATCGAAAAATACATATAACTATTATTGCATATAAAAATAATCATTGAAAAAACCTTTGAAATTCACTGACAAAAACCATAGGTTTCAGACATTGTATAGTTAGGAATTACCATTAAAAAACCTTAGAAATTCACTGAAAAAACCATAGGTTTCAGGGCTGTTATAGTTAGCTGGACATTTCACTTGTGCAAAACCATTGAAATTCCTCTGTTATAGTTAGTTCTGCTAACTATAACTCACGCGCCCGCAATCCACTGCTGATGATGTCACATATTACATCATTCATGACATGGTCAGTGACATCACTGATGACATCACTGATGACATCTCAAATGACATCACTTATGGCATTACTGATGACATCATCCACGTGACAATCAGATACACCTCAACATACAGTGGTATAACCTTTCATCACTCACTGTAAAATACAGAGTACCATATTTGAATCAATTGACACACCAATACAAGTTTCTAAAAACCCACTCAGTGATTCCTAGTTCTACACACACATCTAATCACTTCCCTATAGATTCACTCATACATGCTGTCAATGATCAATAGAACACTATCAAATATACTTATACACCTATATCGACATTACGTACCCGCACACATCCTATTCACTTATGCAGTCATCCTACTCACTTATGCAAACAATGGATCATACTTACATTTACTCAGCTACACACTTATACAAACACCACTTCATTTATTCATATAGATAGCTCATACTTAATGTGTTATAAAATCACTATTACAAGTATACAGTTATCCATACAGTCACTCATACAATCACTGAGTCTTATGTATACTTATTTATATACAACAGCTGTCACATACACTGCCTTTTATTTTTCTAGTTTGTTGGACATGTACCATTGAGAGATATATTTGCTCATCACCACACCCATGAAGATATACTCTCACCCAAACAACTGTTATAACATGTAGTCTTAACCTCATATACCTACCGAATCAACTATTCACACATCTTTGTGCAGTCACACACCCCCCACTGAACCAACCACACATTCATTCTCCCATACAAACACTCAGTTAACTAATCAATAACTAATATAGACTTTCACATAGCTTTTAACCAACTGGTGCAGCAGTTTACACAACAACTGACAAAGTGATGCAGATATTCACACAGTTTAGTCACTATTCAATATATTTAGTGAGACACTATAAATTAGTTAAGTAAACAGTCAATCACACTGCTACTAAATCTTCCATCCAGATATTTATATTTATATATCGACTCATTCTTCAATGCAGATTGCTATATATATAATACATATTTAAAAATCGAACCAAACCACATTCACTGGATGATGTCATCAGTGATGTCATCAGTGATGTCATCAGTGATGTCACTGACCATGTCATGAATTATGTAATATGTGACATCATCAGCAGTGGATTGCGGGTGCGTGAGTTATTGTTAGCAGAACTAACTATAACAGAGAAAATTCAATGGTTTTGACTGAGTGAAATGTCCAGCTAACTATAACATCCCTGAAACCTATGGCTTTTTCAGTGAATATATATATATATATATATATATATATATATATATATATATATATATATATATATATATATAATATATATATATATATTCCTCCATTGGTGTTCTTTTGCCTGAACATCCGATCCGGCGGCAGTCAAACAAATACCAGTCCACTGTTCAGGTCAGTTTTCAAGTTCCTATTTTATTCTCGGCATAAACAATTTGCATTCCACAGTCCTTATCATTAAGAATCAAGACCAACGTGTTTCGCCTTTCTACTGGCTGCCAAAGTCATTAGCAAAACATAACACAGCTCATCAATGGAAACTGGGTCCTAACTATATCTACCTAGGTAATAAATATATATATTCACTGAAAAAAACATAGGTTTTACAGACGTTATAGTTAGGAATTAGCATTTAAAAAACCTTAGAAATTCACTGAAAAAAGCATAGGTTTCAGGGACGTTGTAGTTAGTTGGACATTTGACTTATATAAAACCAGAGAAATTCGCCTGGTATAGTTAGTTGAGCTAACTATAACTTGTGCACCCGCAATGTACTGGTGATGATGTCACATATTACATCACTCATGACATGGTCAGTGACATCACTCATGACATCACTGATGACATCTCAAATGACATCACTGATGACATCATCAAGTGAATGTGTGTTTCTGTAAAGTTTAAATATTTGTCATATATATCTATGCCAAAGTGTATTGAAGAAAGAGTGGATTTACAAGTCCCTGAATGGATTATTTAGTAGGTGTGTGACTGACTGTATAAGTGAGTGATTGAACATGTGTTACTGAATGTATGGGTTAGTGACTAAACTGTGTGAAAGTCTGTATTAGTGTCTCAGTTGGTGTATAAGCAGCTCCATGGGTTGGTGAGTAGCTACATGAGTGTCTATATGGGTTATTGATTTGTTGTCTGAGTATCTGTATGGGTGCCTGAGTGTCTGTATGGGTGGGTGCGGGGGGGTGTGACTCTGTGCATACATGTCTTAGTGGGTGATTCACTGGTTGTATGGATTAAAAAGTGCATCTGGGAAGGGCTGTATGGGTGAGTTAGTGTGTGTATGGGTGTGTTGGTGAGTGAATGAATGTCTCACTGGTATATGTGTGAGTAACTACATATGTTTTAAGGCAGTATATGTGAGTCTTGGAGTATATAAATGACTATACGTGAGAGTAAGTTATTTGAAGAGTGGGTGTATAAAAGAGTGTCTGCTTGAATCAGTGATTGTATAAGACAGTAAGTATGTGTTAGTATCTGCATAAATAAGTGATGTGGTGTGTATATAAATAACACAGTTGGTGTGTATAACTGTATGCATGAGTAAATGCCTATGTGATTGATTCTTTGCATGACTGACTAGGTGTGTGAGTAACTCTATGGATGAGTGGCGGACTGTGGCTGTATGTATAGGTGTATGAGTGCATATGATAGTACTGTATTGATGAGTAACTGCATGTATAAGTGAGTGGATGTGAGTGTAGACCTAGGAAATAGTGGGTGGTATGTAGTATCTGGCATTGTTGTGTGTATGGTTTCAAAATTAGTAGTCTGTGTTATAGAGTGCGTGTATCAAAGTTTATATTAGGCCATCAGTATGTGCATCAGATTATCATGTGGATGATGTCATCAGTGATGTCATCAGTGATGTCATTTGAGATGTCATCAGTGATGTCATCAGTGATGTCACTGACCATGTCATGAGTGATGTAATATGTGATGTCATTACCAGTGGATTAAAAAATGAGGAGAAATGAAAACAATTCTCCTTGTTGTGCTTTCCTACACCAATTGGAGAATGGTGCAGCATTCACACACATATTGAGATTTATGATTTCTGATAAATCTGGAGATGTGTTCAGTGCAATCACGCACAACAACACTTATAGAACACCCTTTCAATGCAAAGTGGTGTGTATGATGAGGTTATATTTACATGGAGTAGACAAAGTACACAGAGTGCTTTTTCCTCTCTTTGTAAATATGAAAGAGTGTCTTGCGTAATAACAATGTTACAAAAAGTGCCATATTTCAGTTTTTAAAATTGCTTGCGAATGGGGTATAAACAGAGTGTTTTTAAAAACGTGTTGAAACTTTGTAGCTTCTTGCAGATCTGGCTATTCTGCATATTAATACTTAGTTAAACTTACCTTCACAGTAATAGAAATTAAAAATGGTACACATTTTTTTCAGATTTTTTTTGTAATGTAAATTGAGATAAATTGCTTATTTTAGAATTAGGATCTGTGAAAGAAAAGAAAAAATAGTTATAACATGTAATAATACATTTTTTTCAACACATCATAATTTCAACAAAGTAATTTGTTTGCCTTTTGTGCTGTTCTCAGAATATATTGAATTTTACTAGAAATAGTGATTTCAATCGTACTCATCACTTAACAGCGGGCAAAAAAAAAACAATCAAAAAGATTGTTTAAAAAAACCCAACATGCTATTCTCAGTCAAATACCAGAAAATACAAATCACACATATATGAAATGCTTATGGCTCCCAAAATTTTATAAATTTAACTTATACAAACTATAAATGATGTCGCTTTAAAATATTCACCGCGTGAGCACGAAAAAGTCCATAATTCAAACATATACCTTTCCTTGAGGCCAAATGGTATTTTTGCACTCCTTTTTATGTAAATTGTCCAATGGTAGTCCTATTAAATTATAATATTAAATTCCTCAGAGAGTGAATTATCTTCCTAAAACTTTGACTTTAAAAATATTAGGTAAGAATTTGGTAATTTCCTAGGCAAACGTTCTTTGAAAACCAACTGAGAATCATTACAAAGTGTCCAGCCTTTGTCAAATTTTAGATAGGCAGTGTAATGTCCAGATGTTGTGGAAGGACCATCATGGAAAATTATTGCAATTGCTACAAAAGTCCTTCCTGATATTGATAGTTGTGTTGCTACAAATTGCTTTAATAAAGTATCCAATTTTCTTCCATCAGCTGTACAACGTTGCATCATTAAAATGATGCATTGTCCATATTTTGTTAAAAATAATGTGGATAACATTTCTAATTTACATTGACTACTCTCCATGTTTTGATTTACACCTTTAACTAATTTATTGAAAGACACTGATTTACAGTCTGGTAATGTTAAATACAGAAATCTTTCAGTGTCTACATTAGTGGTACATGTATACATGCAATTTTCACAATGATGTTCCCATTTGTAAGAAAGGCCAAAAATATTTTCTATTTCTACACCTTCATTTTCAAATATGGTAAGCATATACATTAAGAATTCCTGAGCATCTTGTTGGATATTTTGTGTAAATTGTGTAGAACCAGAAAATACATCCAAAAGATTACGAGCACCTGAAACAGATTGAATTTTACTTGTATCTGTTGTCAACTTTTCATAAACAAAATGCAACAGAGAACAAAATCTTTTTTGGCGATTCTGCATAATTTGTTCTTGCAAACCTTCAAGATAAAAAACAACATTGACCACTACATTAACATAGCAGTTGACACCTGAACTATTTTCAAACTGATAACCAACAATCCCTTCAATAGTGTCCTTTTTCTTTTTACTTGCAATCACAACATTATATTGTTCTTTTCCCTTCTCTACACCTTCAGAACAGATATTCTCAAACCTTCTTTTTCGACCAACCAAACGCTTTTCAAATACAGGATATTGACCTAAATTTGGAGCATACACCCTTCTTAACCTATTTTATTCTTTTACACAGTTTGCATCTGCAATAACCTTTGTCTCATCAAAATCAATCAAAAACAAACCAGATAATATTCTGACTTGTGACAAAGCAACATATGCCATACCCTCTTTAAATACGGTAGATCCAATGTTCACCAATGCACTGTCTACACTTAATCCTTGAGATTTATGAATAGTCACTGCATATGCCAGAGAAAATGGAAATTGTTTCCTACGGACATATAAATCTTTAACAAGCAAAAAATGAACTGAACAATGACCAATTTTTTTAACTTCTTCAATCTGATCAAATTTAATTTTTTTCTGATAATTAACAAAATCCACCACTTTACCCATTGCTCCATTAACTAAACCTTTTTCTACATCCAAATTACGCCTTAAAATTTCCCGACAGTTTACACATGCATATAGTGTCTTTTCTAAACCAGCTGTTTTAGATATTTTTTTTTCTAAAGAATCCAGTTTTGTTTTCAACTTTCCTGTCAAAATAATATTGATTCCTTCATGCTCTATTTTATCGATGGCTTCCATTTTTATAATTTCTTCATTTTCCAGATTCAATAGTTCTTCGTTGAATATGGAACACTTGCGCAGTGTTGGCATTAAACAGATCACTGATTTATTTTCTGCAATTTTCATGTACACTTTTTCAGGAACTACATTTTCATTTGGAAACAAATTGCAAAGTAATTGACATCTCCAAAGCTTGTTTGCCATGTTCTGTCAGAATTCCAATTCTTATATCTTGAAGAATACTTCCATATTCAGCATCATTTGCCTGTCGCATATTTGTTGTCAGTTCTTTGTATTCAAAATAAGTCCAAATGTTCACGTTACCAACACTACCAAGAGACCTTCTGGTATCTTCATGTGCAAGTGTTTTAAATACCGGTTGTCCTTTTACCGAAGTCAGTTGCAGTAGATCTCCAAAAAGTATGACGTGTTTTCCTCCAAATAACACGTCATACTCTGTTTTAAGAATTTGCTGCATTCTTAAATGCACAAAGGCAAGCATCAAGTTTGAGACCATGCTCACCTCATCAATAATGAGAAGTTTCATTTTCTTCAGGACTCTTGAAACTTCACAACAAGCTTCTCCAGATAGCTTGTGGTATTCCAATTTGTTCTCATGCTCTACTGGTAGAATTAGTAAACTATGTAAAGCAATTCCTTTAATATTATGTGCTGCCAACCCAGTTGGAGCAGTGACAACACAAGCCAAATGCAACTCAGTTGTTTTCTGCAGATAACTTGTAATTACTTTCATTAAGAAACTTTTTCCTGTTCCAGCTTGACCACCCACATACATTCGGATGGGTTGAAATGATGTACATGAGCACCCATTCTTTTAATTAAGTAATCCATGGTCAATCTGCTCTTTCACTTGTTGAAATATTTGTATCTGTTCAACATTTAGTTGTTCTTCCAAGTTTCCTAACTGTATTACATCTTCTTGAGCTTGATACATTGCTGTTTCCACCTCCTTCATGGCAGTCGCTGCTTCATTTTCAACAATTGGTTGTCCTAGTGGATCTTGACTCAGTGCAGCAGAACTTTGACTGCCTTGTGAACTGTCTCTAGCAATCTCATCTGCAATTGTAGCTTCTTGATCAATTTCATCATTCAACATTTTCACATAATTTGCAAAAGCACTGCATTGTATGGTATCTTTACAAGCATTAAATGAATCTTCATAGCTCTGAAAATCTCCAAGTAATTCCAGTTCTGAATGCCACGGTTTGAACATTTGCAAAAAGGCTAAATAGTGAAATTCCCTTTTGTCAGCAGTGTCGCAACTCAGTTTCCTGCGATTAATTAAATTTCCTTTCCTTTGTTTCACCAGACATCCTTCGGAACCAATCACTGCATATTTTCCATCATTGATGTTCTCTGTAGTATTCCGTTTAAAACTGTAGTTTTGCAGCACTTCATAGAGACACATGTTCTCAAGATGATGACTTCTGTTTGGGTAATATGTGTCCAAGATATTCGTTTTCAAAATATCTGTACTTTCTGGTTCTTTTTCTGCTAAATATTCAATTTCTTGAACAGATTTCAGTTCCCAATTTCGCATTCCTGCAAGACCTAGACTCACCCAAATGATTCTTCTACTTTTGGAATATAGACTTGCAGATGATAACCGATATGAACATTCATATGCTCCAATTTCATGATGAGATAACATCTTCAAACTGAAACTGTATAATTTCTTACTTATAGTCTTCTCGTGAGAAATCTCTTCCCACATTTCTTTCAATTCCGTCTTTTCTGAATTAGTAATGTAGGAGGTTACATATCGAGCAACAGCAATGGAATTGTCCGCAACATACTGAATATCCATGTTAACGTTCCACATGGATAAAATAACTGGATTGTAGTCATTTATGTATTTGGATTCTTCGCTTCTTCTTAAGTTGTAGGTATTTTTCGGAGACTTTCTTGTGATGGTGTGTCGCATAGCTGACAAAAAACTGTTCACTCTTCCTTTGGATAATACAGGACGTGGAAATCCAAAATGACATTTGGTATAGAACTTATCCTTTGACTTGTACTTTCGTCAACAGTATTTCCCACACCTATGGCTTTGGAATCGTAAGACTTGTTGTTTTAAGTTTTTATCTTCTTTGCTATTGGGTACAGCACATGTGGCATAATCTTCAATGAAAGACAAAACAGTTTCATCTGAATCTGTTCCAAATGTGTGGGTGTCCTTGATCCATAATAACATATGTATATGAGGAGCACCTCTTGCTTGATACTCCTTTCTCCAAAGCAAAACCACAACTTCTCCAGGAGGAGGTTATTTTATTGCAGATGAAAGACATCATAGCTTCAAATCTATGATTGAAATATCTGCATACATTAACAGGATCCAAAGAGCACAATTCTCCAGGTGTCTTGTATTCAATATTTTTTATATTGGAATTTGCCTCTCAAAGAAATTCAAGTAAATCATCCCAAGCATACTCAGCACAGCTTAGTGTAACAAACCATGTAGGAGTTCCCAAGTTCTGTAGCATACATTTCAGTTCTCCATGACGACGGTACCAATATTCATTAGTCCCACGCTGACATGGCATCAGATTAATCAACTGAGATTCTAAATGATCTTCTCTCTGATGCACTTTATCCATAAAATCCTTTGCAGTTACATTTTGCAGATGCATTCCAGTTTTTAAAATGTGATTTACTGCATATGAAAGTCCAGACAAGTCACTTTCAAACAGAAGATGAAACATATAAGGGATACATTTTCGAAATCTTGGATCTTCTGCATATAATCTTGTTGTCCGATATTCAGATGCAGGAATCTGCACAGGACGTTCATCATATCGTCCACCTTTTCCTGTTGGAAACAACTGCGGGAAACAACGAGCTTCCAAGATCTCTTCCCATACACTCATGGGACTTCCTCTTGCTTTTTTCATTTGGAACAACTCAATCGTATTCCCCATCACCTCTTTGGAATGAAGTGGATGTACACTGTAATGTTCATAGATTTCTTCACATCTGGACATGTCCACTTTTTCAATTTGTCCACTTAATGTTTCAGTATCTTCTGCTAAATCTATTTCTTCTTCTCCGACCGACACATTTCTACAGTACTCATTATTTTTTATCAGATACAATGATGCCTTTTGCACTTTTCTAACATCCACTAACTCTTGCCAGATTTTCTTATTCTTCGTAGGAACACCATTAACTAGAATGACTAGTGGTTCATTTTCTGCATGGTCTACACCAATAGTTCAATAGTTTCAATATTTTTCTTTAAATCTAACGGTAAATACACAACTCTTTCTTTCAATCCTCTTTGTAACTCTGATGGAGGTAATTTACCTGTTTTAGGCTCCATACGAACAATAGCCTGAAACGGGTGCACACATTGAATGAGAATAGACTCATACGTATTTAAACCTATCAGCTCTGGAGGAATAGCAACCAACTCTAGATTATTAGCTCTAGCAGGCATTTTATTCTCATCTAATTTGTTATAACAATATTTGCAAATACGCTGCTCAGATCCCAAATCAAAACAATCCTCTACCAACAAATAAGTTGCAAATTCCTTCCACTTATCATTATCTTCTATTTCACTTTTTAAATACAGATTGACACCCCTAGTCTGATTTTTATAGTGACTTCGCCGACAACAAATACAAGAAACATTTGGTCTTTCACCTGAAATTACCTTAAACTTTGTGAATTCATCCTCAAAATTTTTTGTAATCACGGGTTCTACATTGTCTTCAACATTTTGTTCTACTAATGTATCAGTTTCTGCACTCTCTTGCTGAGGACCAAAGTAACAAAACTCAATATCATCACAAACCTTCTTCACATCTGGTACTGACCCAACGCATTTAACTTTAGTGCTGGACTTTTTGCATAATACAATCTTCTCACTAACTTCCGCATTTGAGTATGATGTACTGCCAACATCCTGAAATGGTGAAAAACACTTTGACAAACTTTCCTAGAAAGACAAGCCAGAGATTGATCTTGCAAACCAGTATTTTTTCTCACTCTGCAAGGGTCTAGTCCTTGCAACACCTTAATCTTTTGTTTAACACTTTTTTCACTATATGCTCGTAAAAAACTACATAATTTAACAATAGATTCTTGTCATACACTACAAATACTACTGCAATCCCAAGTGTACACAGGGTGTTTAGGGCGTCTCCCTAGAACTTCATCAGCTATCACTTCTTCTGCATTTCTTTCAACCATTTTCTCTTTGTCAATTGGACAACCATCTCTAACCTCATAACCTCGACCACTGGTGTCAATTGCATACAATAATTTCTTGCTCTGTAAATAACTCTCTTCATTAAATAAAGGCTCTGAACTGGAACTGTGTTTCCATTCTCCCAAAAAATCATCACACATTTTTTTTCTATTAATTACTCTTTTCCTCCTACTTTTGGTCTTCATTAAATGGATTGGTTTATCTAGTGATCGATTTCTGTTTAATACTAAAATGAATAGTTTCCTTTTTACTACAAAAGCCTTTTCAACAATGGTTTCAATATGCTTCTTCTTTTTATAAAATAGAGCTCTCTTTTTATGTTTCTTCACATCTTTCAGCAAATTATGTACTGGTCTCTTGGAAAATATTTTTTTGCGTAATTCCTTATACTGATTTTGCCTTCTTTTACCATACTTTGTCCCGTTTTGACCGTCCATTTGCTTTTTTGCTTTTCCTCTTATTTTGAATTTTTTTTCTAGTTGAAGCATTCTCAGAGGTTTCAGCATTCTGTACATTCTGTTTGGTCCTACAAACATTTTTAATAAATTGCTTTGTGATCTTACCAGAAGATTTTTTCCTTTTAGCCACATTATCTTGTTCATTAAATACTTGTGGTTGATGTTTCTTCAAGTAATTCTCCTGTCTCTGTTCTTTTCTTTTTCTTTTTTTTTCTGGCATGATTTCTCTATTTTAAAAGTGAAAAACAGTATCTGTAAAAAAGAATTACAAATAAATGTATATTAAGAACTTTCAAATTTATACTATTCTATTACTGTACACAAACATTTTATATAAATACTGACTAAGAAACTATAGCCCTGAAGTACAAGTGTGACAATGGTTAAAACACTACATGCATAGTGCATACTACTTTGAAGCAGTTCATGCCCTAAAGCCTGCCTCACTAAAAGACTACATGCTAACTGACTGAATGATTACAGTACTATAAGGGGAGACACTGGGTGAGTGACAGGGTGTTTGCTAGAAGTGTATGGATACTGACTTGGATATTGATGGTGTGAAAGACAAGTGTGTGGGTGATTGGAGACCTACATGCATAGTGGATACGTGTTTGAATCCATCCATATGTTAAGGCCTGTCTCAGTCCAATAGTACTTGGATACTGACTGAATGTTTTGAGTATTGCAAGGAGAGTGCCAGGATGAATTTATAAGTATTTGTATTTTGGTGCAGTAAATACATTAGTACATGGTGCTGAATAAGTCACTGGAGAAGTATAAGGGGAGTGACAGGGTGTTTGCGGAAACTGAATGAATACTGTCTGGGATATTGAAGGTGTGAAAGACAAGTGTGTAGCTGGCTACAGACCTAAATGCATAGTGGATAGACGTTTGAAACAGTCCATAGAGTAACACTTGGATCACTGCAAAACTACCTGAGTACTGACTGAATCATTAGAGTACTACAAACAGAGTGACTGGGTGAATCTTTTTAAGTTTTTGGGTTCTAGTGCAGTAAATAGATTAGTACTTAGTGCCAAATGAGTCAGTGGAGGTGTGCAATTGAAGTCACAGAGTGTTTATTGGAGTTTATAGATACTGACTGGGAAATTGAAGGTCTGAAAGACAATTGTGTTGGTACTTAGAGACCTCCATGCATAGTGGAACCACGTTTGAACCAATCCATGTGCTAAGGCGTGCCTCACTCCATTAGTACTTAGGTACTGACTAAATGATTAGACTATTGCAAGAAGAGTACCTGGGTGAATGTATAAGTGTTTCAGTTGTGGCACAGTGAATGCATTACTACATGGTACTGAATAAGTCACTGGAACAGTGCAAGGGGAGTGACAGGGTGTTTGTTGGAAGTACATGGATACTGACTGGGGAATTCAAGCTGTTAAAGACAAGTGTATAGTATGTTAGAAGACTGCATGCATACTGCATAGACATTTGAAGCAGTCCATGTGGTAATGCATGGTTCACTACATGAGTACCTGAGATCTGACTGAATCATTAGACTACTGCTAGGAGAGTGCCTGGGTAAAACTTTTAAGTTTTTTCAGTTTTGGCGCAGTGAATAGATTAGTACATGGTACTGGATCAGTCACTGGATGAGTGCAAGATGAGTGACAGGGTGTTTATTGAAGTATAAATATACTGTCTAGTTATTTAAAGAAGTGAAAATCAAGTGTGTAGGTGACTAGAGGCCTGCATGCATACTGGATAGACGTTTAAACAGTCCATGAGCTAAGACCTCAGACACTGCATGATTAGTTCGGTACTGACTGAATCATTACACTACTGCAAGGAGAGTGCCTGGGTTAATCTTTTTACGTTTTTGTGTTTTGGTGCAGTGAATAGATTACTACATAGTGCCAGATGAGTCAGTAGAGGTGTGCAAGTGGACTGAAAGAGTGTTTACTGGACTTTATAGATACTGACTAGTTAATTCAACAAGTGAAAGACAAGTGTGTAGCTGACTAGAGGCCTGCATGCATACTGGACAGACGTTTGAATCAATCCATATGCTAAGGCCTGCCTCACTCCATTAGCACTTTGGTACTGACTGAATGATTAGACTATTGCAAGAAGAGTGCCTGGGAGAATTTATAAGTGTTTCAGTTTTGGCGCAGTGAATGCATTACTACATGATGCTGAATAACTCACTGGAAGAGTGCTAGAAGAGTGACAGGGTGTTTGCTGGAAGTACATGCATACTGACTGCAGAATTCAACCTGTTAACCCCTTGCGTGCGGGTTTATTTCTCCCGCTGTGCGGGAGAAATAAACGGCATTCGGGAACACGACGTCTCCCGGCTGTCGTGCGCACACGCCCACCGTAATGCACGACGGCCTGGAGACGTCGTGCGCACCAAAGGGGTTAAAGACAAGTGTATAGTAGGTTAGAAGCCTGCATGCATACTGGATAGACCTTTGAAGCAGTCCATGTGGTAATGCACAGTTCACTGCATGAGTACCTGCGTACTGACTAAATCATTAAACTACTGCTAGGAGACTGCCAGGATGAAACTTTTTAAGTTTTTCGGTTTTGACGCAGTGAGTAGATTAGTACATGGTACTGGATCAGTCACTGGAGGAGTGCAAAATGAGTGACAGGGTGTTTATTGAGGTATATAGATACTGACTAGTTAATTAAAGAAGTCAAAGACAAGTGTGTAGGTGACTAGAGGCCTGCATGCAAAGTGGATAGACGTTTAAACAGTCCATGAGCTAAGACCTCAGAACCTCAGACACTGCATGATTACCTGGGTACTGACTGAATCATTACACTACTGCAAGGAGAGTGCCTGGGTTAATCTTTTTAAGTTTTTGTGTTTTGGTGCAGTGAATAGATTACTGCATAGTGCCAGATGAGTCAGTAGAGGTGTGGAAGTGGACTGAAAGAGTGTTTACTGGAGTTTACAGATACTGACTAGTTAATTGAAAAAGTGAAAGACAAATGTGTAGGTGACTAGAGGCCTTCATGCATACTGGACAGACATTTGAAGCACTCCATGGGCTATGGCGTAGGTCACTGCATGAGTACCTGGGTACTGACTGAATCATTAGAGTACTGCAAGGAGAGTGCCTGGATAAATCTTTTAAGCTTTTGGGTTTTGGCGCAGTGAATAGATTAGTACATGCTGCTGAATGAGTCACTGGAGGTGTGCAAGGGGAGTGACAGGGTGTTTATTGGAGTATATAGATACTGACTGGGCAAATGAAGGTGTGAAAGACAATTGTGTAGGTGGTTAGAGGCCTGCATGCATAGTGGATAGTCATTTGAAATAGTCCATTTACTAAAACCGGGTTCACTACATAAGTACCTGGGTACTAACTGAATCATTAGAGTACTACAAGGAGAGTGCCTCGGTGAATTTATAAATGGTTGGGTTTTGGTGCAGTCAATGGATTAGTACATGGTGCTGAATGAGTCACTAGAGAAGTGCAAGGAGAGTGACAGGATATTTGCTGGAAGTGTATGGATAATGACTGGTGAATCGCAGGTATGAAAGACAAGTGTGTAAATGGTTAGAGGACTGCATGCATAGTGGATAGGGGTTTGAATCAGTCCATGTGCTAAGACCTGGTCACTGAATGAGCACTTGGGTACTGACTGAATGATTAGAGTATTGCAAAGACACTGCCTAGGTGAATTTATAAGTGTTTGGGTTTTGGTGCACTGAAAGGATTAGTACATGGTGCTGAATGGATCAGTCGAGTAGTACAAAGGCAGTGTCAGGGTGTTTCCTGGAAGTGTATGGATATTGATTGGGGGATTGAAGGTGTGAAAGACAAGTGTGTAGGGGGTTAGAGGACTACATGAATAGTGGATAGGTGTTTGAAGCAGTCCATGTGCTAAGGCCTGGATCACTGTATGAGTACTTGGGTACTGACTGAATGATTTGAGTACTGCAAGGAAAGTGCTTGGATGAATTTATAAGTGTTTGGCTTTTGGTGCAGTGAATGGATTAGTACATGGTGCTGAATGGGTCACTAGAGGAGTACAAGGGGAGTGACAGGGTGTTTGCTAGAAGTGTATGGATACTGACTGTGGAATTAAAGGTGTGAAAGAGAACTGTGTAGATGGTTAGAGGACTGCATGCATAGTGGATAAGCATTTGAATCAATGCATGTGCTAGGGCCTGCCTCACTCCATTACTACTTGGATATTAACTGAATGTTTACAGTATTGCAAGGACAGTTCCTGGGTGAATACATAAGCATTGACTGCCTTCTAATTCTACCAAAACTTGAGAACAGGAAAGGTTTTTAAGCAGTTATGTGTATGCAAAGATATGAAGTACCTAAATGCTTCTCTCACAGTGGTTCCCAAATGCACACAGACTCACAGTGTGATTCTAGACAAGCAACACTATCCCTAGGAGTTTATCAAAACTCATTCACTACTGTGGAAGGGTTAAGGGGACTGCACACAATCTACATATTTCAGTGCTGCACTTTAGTGTCAAAGCCTGACTCACTGTATCAATACTTAAGTAAAGACTGGCTTGTAATGCTACTAACACTTGACAACATGACAGGTTTTAAAACAGTTATCTGTCAGCAAATACATGATGTTACCAAATGCTTGTGTCACTATGGTTACCCAAATGCACACAGACTCACAGTGTGATTCTAGACAAGCAACACTATCCCTAGGAGTTTCCCAAAACGCATTCACTACTGTGGAAGGGGTAACCGGACTGCACACAATCCATATATTTCAGTACTGCACTTTAGTGTCAAAGCCTGACTCATTTTATCAATGCATAAGCAAAGACTGGCTTCTAATGCTACTAAAACTTGACAACATGACCAGTTTTAAAACAGTTATCTGTCAGCAAATACACGATGTTACCAAATGCTTCTCTCACAATCCTTACCCAAATGCACACAGACTCACAGTGTGATTTTAGACAAGCAATACTAACCTAGGAGTTTACCAAAACAAATTCACTACTCTGGAAGGGGTAAGGACACTGCACACAATCTACTTATTTCACTACTGCACTTTAGTGTCAAAGCCTGACTCATTTTATCAATGCATAAGCAAAGACTGGCTTCTAATGCTACTAAAACTTGACAACATGACCGGTTTTAAAACAGTTATCTGTCAGCAAATATACAATGTTACCAAATACTTCTCTCACAATCCTTACCCAAATGCACACAGACTCACAGTGTAATTTTAGACAAGCAACACTATCTTAGGAGTTTACCAAAACTCATTCACTACTCTGGAAGGGGTAAGGGTACTGCACACAATCTACATATTTCAGTACTGCACTTTAGTGTCAAAGCCTGACTTATTTTATCAATACATAAGCAATGACTGGCTTCTAATGCTACTAAAACTTGACAACATGACAGGTTTTAAAACAGTTATCTGTCAGCAAATACATGATGTTACCAAATGATTCTCTCACAGTGGTTCCCAAATGCACACAGACTCACAGTGTGATTCTAGACAAGCAACACTATTACTAGGAGTTTACCAAAACTCATTCACTACTGTGGAAGGGGTAAGGGGACTGCACACAATCTACATATTTAAGTACTGCACTTTAGTGTCAAAGCCTGACTCATTATATCAATGCATAAGCAAAGAATAGCTTTTAATGCTACTAAAACTTGACAACATGACAGGTTCTAAAACAGTTATCTGTCAGCAAATACATGATGTTAACAAATGCTTCTCTCACAGTGGTTCTCAAATTCACACAGACTCACAGTGTGATTCTAGACAAGCAGCACTATCACTAGGAGTTTACTAAATCTCATTCACTACTGTGCAAGGGGTAAGGGTACTGCACACAATCTACATATTTTCAGTACTGCACTTTAGTGCCAAAGCCTGACTCATTTTATCAATGCATAAGCAAAGACTGGCTTCTAATGCTACTAAAACTTGACAACATGACAGGTTTTTTTTTTTTTTTGTTTGTTAAATTTTTTTTTTATTGACAACACAAACAATACAAAAACCACATATTAGCTGATAATGATAACATATACATTTGAAAACAAGTAGGCCATATGCGTAGACAGATAAAGGCGTAGAGAGGAAAAAAAGAGTTAAAGAAAAGTTCCCCAAATTTTATCAAATTTTTTCATAGATTTCAATCCCCTCGTTTTAGCAATAGCACACTCCAGAGTGTAAATTTCATTTATCAAAAACCACCATTCCAAAATATGTGGGGGTTTCTGGGAAATCCATGCCCTAGCAATGGTCAATCGGGCACAAGAAAATAGTACTGTTAATAAATCTCTATGTGGGCAATTTATAGATTGTACGTCTAGTAGTACAGATGACGGCGAGAGAGAGCCATATATGATTTGTTTTTGCGATAAGATATTTTCAAATCCGGTCCAGAACTCATGCAAGGCTGGACATGAGAAAAATATATAAGTAATATCAGCCGCCACTAGATCACATTTGGGGCACTTAGAACGTGGACTGGATGAAGGGTTTTGAGACCAATTAGAAATTCTATACGGGGTATAATATAAAAAACAAATAGTTTTATATAACTGAATCCTCAGACTCGATGATTGTACCACTTTGTTGACATTGCAAAGTGACGCCGAGATTTTAGTAGCAGTGATATTAATCCCTAGTCTAGATGACCATTTCAGAGCGATTTTTGGACAGTTGTCCTCTTTGAAGTTATTTAAGCAATTGTACCCCATGCTAATTAAAGATTTCTGATTCTCTGAGTAAAAACACGTCCATAAATCTGAGTCCGAAATTTGAATGATTTTCATCTTACAAATCAAGTAGTCTCTAATTTGCATATATTTAAATCGCATAGATTCAGTTACATTGAAAAGAAATTTAAGTGTTGTAAAATTTAAAAATCCTTGATTTCCATAAAGATCCCCCAGAGAATTAATTCCCAAATTGGCCCAGACGGTCCCAAATCCATCATTAAATATTCCTGGTAGCCCAGGATTGCCCCACAAAGAAAGCTTTGAGTGAAAAAAAGAAGTCTTACATGTAACTAATAAAGATTTCCAAATGGCAACTGCCTCTCACGCAGTCTTAAACTTAACCCTCTTGAAATAATTAGGATCATTTACTCTCGCAAGAAATAGGTTAGAGTCATTGCCTAACATAAATTGGTGGTAATAGTATTGACTATTGAGATAAAATAAGCTACGAAGACGGCCAAGAAAGGTTGCCAGAAAATATAATTTGAAATCAGGGAAGTTCAAGCCGCCTCTGTTGGTTGGTAATTTAAGCAGAGCGAGCGATCTTCTAGCTTTCTTGTACCCCCAGATATAATTGCTTAGAATCCCGTCTAATTTTTTAAAGAAAGAATTATTAACACGTAGAGGTATAGACCTAAATAAATACAAACATTTTGGCAAAATCTTCATTTTTATTAAGTTAATCCGGCCTATGAGACTTAAAGGTATTTTATGCCATTTTTTAAGCAGACCAGCTACTTCTTTCAGTAAGGCATCATAGTTGAGGGTATTTATGTCGCTTATTTTTGCTGATATTTTAAAACCTAGATATGTCGCCACTCGACAAGTACCTTGGACAAAAGTCAATGGTTTATAATTTAATATGACCTGTGTTTTGCTTAAATTTAGTTTGTATCCTGAAATTAAACCAAAAGCATTAGATTTCTTGATTATCATTATAAGAGCTTTTTCTACATCAGTAGAATATATGGCAATGTCGTCGGCGTAGGCAGTGATTTTCAAAGAATTAGAGCCGGATTTCAGTGGGATAATATGAGGTTGAGTTAGTAATGCATTTATGAACGGTTCCATAGAAAGTGCGAAAAGCAGGGGTGAGAGCGGGCACCCCTGCCGCGTACCCCTAAGTATTTTAAAGCCTGGGGAGATCATGCCTGCATAACTCATTTTAGCCGTTGGGGAGTCATATAGGGCCTGTATCCATCTTAGATATTGACCATTGAAGCCATACGCCTTCATTACGGCCCAGAGGTAATCCCACCCGACTCGGTCGAATGCCTTTTCAGCATCTAAGAGTATCATACCGAGTCGGGTGGAATTGACCGCTGCAACGTCAAAAGCGGTAATTGCCATATTGACATGGGCTGTAGTGTCCCGGCCAGTGATAAACCCATGTTGTTGTGGATTGACCAGCTCCGGCATATAGGGAGCCAATCGAAGTGCAAGAATTTTGGAAAATATTTTAGCGTCTACGTTAATTAATGAAATAGGCCTGTAGGAGCCACATTCCTCGGCAGGTTTTTTTTTTTTAAGGAAGAAGACTATTTTAGCAGAATTCCAAGAGCTTGGAACCTTTCCTGTTTGACCAATCAAGTTAATTACTGAACAGAAAAGGGGAAGTATTTCATCCATACACATTTTATAAATTTCTATGTCTTCTCCTGCAGCTTTGCCGGACGGGAGAGAAATAATAGCCTTTCTGATTTCAGTAGTGGTGACCATCTCCCCTAATTGCCTGTTATGTTCAGTTCCTATATTATTGGTAACATTGTTACCAAGATATGTTTGAATATTGCATAAAGTGGGGTTATTTTCCGGAGTATATAAATGACTATAATATTTAACAAATTGTTCAATTATATCTGTAGTTTGATCATAAATCATATTATTGGGTCCCTTGATAGATTTAATTATTGTATTGGCTTTATCATCCGCGATTTTATAGGCCAGGATCTTGCTGATTTTATCGCCACTCTCATATTGAGAGATTTTAAATTTATGTAATTTTACACTACTTCGTTCTTTAAGAATATTTTTAGTAACAGAACGGAGACTGATAAGCTCTAGTCTTATTTTGTCCGCATCTAAGGAGTCTTGCATAAGAGCGTCTGCTAACTGATTTTCTAGCAGCTGGATTTTAGTGATAATAGTCTTATCCTCTTTACGAAGTTTGGAGTTTTGTGTGAAAATAAATTGTTGAGTAAACCCTCTTATACTGGCCTTACACGCATCCCAAACATAAATTGGAGAAGTAGAGTGGAGATTTATTTCGATAAATTCAGAAATATGTTTTTTAAGTTTTAATATAAATTCTGAATCTGAAAAAAGATATCTGGGGAATGAGAATAATCTAATATCTTGCCTTCTTGTAGCTGTATTAAAAGTAAAGAGAATGGGATTGTGGTCAGAGGTAAGTCTAGGGCAGACATCGATAGTACTGGATTCTAAAATCCTATCAGAGGCCCAGATCATGTCTATACGGGAGCATAACTTATGAGGTGAAGAGTAATACGTGTAGCCTGGGATTTTAGGATGAAGAATTCGCCAAGCGTCTTTTAGATTATGTAAACGCCCTATTTCTAAAATGGCCGCGCGTGTCTTCCGCATACGTTGAAACCCCCTGTGTTTAGTAGTATCTATATCATAGTTAATTATACAATTGAAATCACCCCCGATTAAAAGTTCTCCTTCCCATTGCAATAGTTCAATGTTCAACCAATCAAAAATATAAGGGTCGTCAATATTAGGTCCATATACAGAACATATAACATATTTACAATTTTCCAGATCAACTTGGATGATTATCCATCGACCCCTTTTGTCTACAGCAGTTTTAATAACATTTAGTTTCAGCTGTCTTTGTTTTAAAATAGCGACCCCTCTAATAGTAGCATTCAAAGTTGTACAAGCAATAACCTCATAGCCTGGCAGCTTTAACAAGTTCCTATCTTTGTAGCTAATATGTGTCTCAGTAAGTAATACTAAATGGGGATTATATAGCTTAAGCTCCGCTTGGACTAACCGTCTTTTATTCTTGCAATTAAGGCCAGCGACATTCCATACTAAGCAACTGAGTCTAAGCATTACAGAAGTGTTGGAATATCAACAACTCTAATAAAGACTATCATATATATCAGCTTTTCTTTTTTATTATTTTCAGTAAATATAGCTATTGTGTTGTCGTTTTTATCATTATTGACTACCACCCGTGAACCGTTGCTCCAAACCCACCCCAACCTGGACCTTCCCCCAGAACCCCTGGGGGAGAACACCCCCTTGTTCATGCTGCCGTTTTTAGGGCAGCCGGACTGAGAAGCAGCAGTGGATAGCTCCCTCTGACCCTCTAGCCCCCCCACTCTATCCTAAGAAGAGGAAAAAAGAAACAAAAAGAATCGCCACCCAAGAGAAAAAATATATATATATATTGTCGTATCGCATAATTGACTCCCTGACTAGTGACCCAGTGACCCAGTGACCCAGCGTTTATGACCAATTTTGCCTAGACAAAATACTAAGTATGATAAACAATCTACTAAAGCCCTAAAGCCCTAAAGTAGATAATTATAAGTATCAGAAATTTATCGGAAGTTCTTAGCCAAATTTTGATAATGCGGTCTCAGCTTCCTTAACATCAGTAAAAACGTATGTGTGGCCGCCTTTCATTACTTTTAACCGGGCAGGTTCCTGCAGGAATACCTGTCCGCCCAAAGATTTAAAAGGGTCGATTAATTGCCGCAACTTCCAACGTTTATCCATAGTGGCTTTGCTCAAATCGGATCTAACAAAAAACGTGACATTGTCAACTTTCATAGGGGAGTGAGGCTTGGCTTTAGAGGAAACCGCTTGCCGTAGTAGATAATTGCCAAAGTAAATCAGAAAAGGCCGTGGAAATTTGCTCTCTTTATTTCTCTGAGCCAGAGGTAGCCTGTGGACCCTTTGTAGCTGGGAATCCCAGTCCCAGTCTGATAAGTCTGGAAAAGCTCTCCGAAGAAGGTTCACCATATAGGCCCGCGGATCAGATCCTTCTGAACCTTCTGCTATCCCAAAAAGTCGAAGATTCTGCCTTCTTTGGCGATTCTCCATGTCTTCGAGTTTGTTCTGGAGACTTGATATCTGCGTATCATGTTGACTAGTTAAAGTCTCAACCCGTGCGGATGTTTCCTCGATGCCAGCAACCCTTTGTTGTAACTCCGTCACTTCTTGAGTAATTATGCCAAATTTGTTGGTAACTTCTACTAAAGACCTCTGTATTTGACAATTATCCTCTCTAAGCTGCAGGAAGTGTTGTTGCGCCTCATTTCTATGATCTGTCAAAATTTTTAAGATCTGATCGAAGGAGGAAGGGTTACTTTCTGCACTCCCAGTGTAATCTTGGGCAAGCAAAGCCACTGAAGTGCCTTCAAGAGTTGAGGGTATTCGTTGAAAATCTAGATCAGTAGTTGTTACTGCAGTAGAAGCAATAGAAACCTGAGAGTCAGATGAGAGAGTGCCTGTATCAGCAAATGAACCAGTCAAGGCAGGTTGAATTATGTTATCTCCAGTTGTGGCAGGGCATTCCTTTAAGTGCTCTTCTTCTCCAGCAAGATTAGTGCCTGAGAGTCGCAAGGCCATATTCTTAACCCCTCCTTTGGCTTGTATCCACCTTCGCAGAGGACTTTCGTCAGAAATAGCTTTACCCCGTGGCTTCAAAACTGAGCCTGAAGCAGACAAAATGGAGGCATTGAGAATCTTCCCTTTCTTTATTTTATGTTTCGCTTTTGATTTTCCCTTTTTGGGGCCAGAATGTCGTATGGGAGGGCTAGACGTATCTTCCTCTTCTTCCTGAACTGAATCTTCATAATCATCGATAGGGCAGTCTTGGGTTTACTTACGATTCGTTTCATCTTCAGTTGATAAAGGTTGCACGCCCGTAGTAGGAGATGTCAATGTATCTAAGCTCGTCTCCGTATATCCACAAGTGGGATGAGCGCTGCGTGGGCATTCAGGAGGTTTCAGAGTGTCAACCAGGCATGTCCCCTCCCCAGCTAACATGAGAGTCTCTGAGGATGCCTCTAAATGTCTAGATGCCTTGCTGGATAGGATATGATTTGTTTCACCATTGTCGCTGTGATTCTCTGATTGTTGGTTTGTAATTAGTCCATAACCAGTACCATTACCAGTCACAGTCACAGCGTCGTTGAGCACAAAAGGCGAGAAGGGCCTGGGGGGGCTGACAGAGACCGCATTGCTCTCAGAAGTCTCAGAAATCAATACGGAGCCTGACCTACTCTGGATATCTGTAGAAAATAAGGTAGATCGAATGATCTGCTTACCGGAGATTGCAGCTGTTTTCTGGGCTCTCCCTGCGTGTTCTGTCGTAACCTCTGAGGCCGCCGAGGGAGCCGCCAAAGAAACCCGAGGAGCCGATATTGCAACACTGTTTCCAGTCAAGACAGAACTTTCAGTGATGAGAGCCCTCCCGGCCCGGGCCGATCTGTGTGCGGTTTTTGGGGCCATAGCGCGAATATCCAAAGAGAGCCGCATTTCCTTGCCTGAGCGGGAGCAAAGGCCGTGAACAAAGCACACAAGCGGGGGCCACTGCAGACCAAGACCAAGACCAAAGCAGCCGAATACGGAATCCTGCCAAACTCCGGTTACTCCCAGGGTGTTCGTCGGTCGAATGAAGAGAAAACGCCGCCCACAGCGTCCCAGCAGGAAACGCAGCATCCGTAGTATAGATTTCGTCAATAGAAATCAACAGGTACGTGCAAGGAAAACAGGTAGCTTGCTCTTCTACTTTCTCCGTTTTCTTAGGTGGTTCTCATACGGCAATGCTTCTCGGACAGAGCGGGGGAGAGGGAGCATCTCACAGTGCTGCCGCTCAGTGGCGAGTTCAGCCCGCCATCTTGTCACCCAATGCCCGTAAAAGCAAATGACAGGTTTTAAAACAATTATTTGCAAGCAAATACATGATATTACCAAATGCTTCTCTCACAATGCTTACCAAAATACACACAGACTCACAGTGTGATTGTAGACAGCCAACTATCCCTTGTACAAAATACATTTACTAGTCTACAAGATCTAAGGTGACTGCACACATTACAGAAAATGTCCTACTTCGCATTAGTACCAAAATGTTTCTCTCAAAATGATTACTAAATCCACACAGACTCACTGTGTGATTCTAGGCAAACAACGCTATACCTTGCACTATACCAAAACATATTTCTTAATCTACGAGTACTACATTTTAGTGTAGAAACATGACTCATTTTGCAAATTCATAAACAATGACTGGTTTCTAATTGTACCAAAATATAAAAACAGCACAGTTATCTGTCTGCAAATACATGAAAAACACAAATGCTTATCACATAATGGTTTCTACATGCACACACACTGTCAATAAGATTGTAGACAAAAAAAAAGTACTCCCTGCACTTTAGCAGGAGAAACACATTAGTTTGATTACAATCAAAATGACCACATACATCCCCTCACAATTAAATAACTCACCTTTCAAGTTGTTTTGTAGATTAAGAAGTATTTCAGTCACACACCAGATTTTCTTATACAGAATCTCTGCACTGTGCAGCTGTCAGCAAAACCAAAGAATGGCAAAGTTTCCCTCTCATTTTCCACACATATACATGTAAACATCAAATCACATTCCTTCCCACATAAATTCAAAAGCTAACACACATTTCTATTGGTTAAACATTTCAACCCTTCCCAAATGATATAAATTTGAACCCTACCCCCAATCTGCCTTCTGCCTGTTACCATAAAAACAGGTCATGGAACACTGAACTGAGCACACAGGTCACAAGTTCAGCACACAATGTTGCTAATCAAAACAGCAAGTGTGCTTGACTTTTCAACATATCAGCTTATCATATATAATGTTCCTTTCAATCAGTTTTTGTTAACTAATAAGAATCATGCGTTTAAAAAACAGAAACATGCACCCTACCTTTCAGTGTAGAAGGTTGTCAAACAACCAATGATTTCTTGTCATTTTTCAAAACTGCATCTTAGCCACCATTTTAGAAAAATCTTACTTTTCAAACTGCCATTTCATTTACAGAGACCATCTGAGTGCATCCAGACCTGCCTTCAAGATGCTTAGAGTGTGGATTGTGGGACACAGCTATATTTTCTGGAGCCAAAGGTATGCAGAAAACAAAGGCATTCACAAAGACCTAGGTTTGCCAAATGTAGACATTAAATGGATTGGACAGAGAGGGTTAAAGTGGCACCAATTGATGCCATTGGTAAAATCCTTTATGCATATCCAACACCCTGACTTCATAATAGTGCAGTGTGGTGGCAATGACCTAGGCACTTTGACTGGGGTAGGTCTGGAAATGCTAATGAAGGAGACAACCATCTATCGAGTGAGGAGACGCTGTGGAGAGCTCGTGCTGGCTGCCGTTCTCTTGCCGTTATTTTGACTTCTACAGCCTGCCTGCAATATCACTGATCCTCGCGGTACCCGCTGCGCGGGTCCCGCATCGCCTACCTTGTTGGGACTGAGGCTACATCAGACTAGACCAGCAGGGCTGTGAGCGCCAGGGCTGGGACTCCATTTCCCAGGAGTCCCTGCGTTTGGTATCACCTGCACCTGGACGCTCTCCCTGTTTGCCCCGCCTCCAACCACCTATTTCCTTTATCTGGAACTGCTGCTGACGCTGCGTGGGAGTGCGCCGGGAGAAGCCCGGGATAAGGGCGGGACAGTCTGCGACAGTCCGCGACTGGCAGAGACTGGACTGGGCTATTTACACTGCCCATTTATTTTGGTAAAACGTTATTATCGTTGGTTGCCGCTCACAGGCTATACGTATTGTGATTGGCTACGTGACTGTATATATTGTTTTGGCGTTGCTATTGTTAAGGCTTGTTTTTTTGTTGTTGTTTTTTTTTCTTTCTTAGCAGATCACTTTGTATTTCTAAGGGTAATTGTGTCCATAGCGTATTGTGGTGCACTATGTCTAATCCAAAGCTTCCTACGGCCATAAATACTATGGATAACTATCTTGTGCAGGTAGTAGCTAAAATCAACACCGAGAGGAGAGCCTCTCTGGGGTTGGATGCATCCCCGGAACTTGCATTGATGGATTTCCCCTCAGCTGATTTACCTGATTTAGCTAGTAGCAGTAATAATGCGATATTATCTGAATCTGCTGAAAACATCAACTTGACCCAGCCTAGCTGTGCTGCTGTGGCAAGTAATAGTGAGGAGGAGACTAAATTGTATACAATAGGGGAAAAAGCCCCAGTGGTTGTTCCACGTATGACAAGAAGAGTAGGAAAGGGTCAGTCTACTCGTGGAGGCCTACGCTCAAGTCGGAAAAAGCTGCCTTCCCCACCTAATAAAGCAGCTGGGGTTGAGGAAGAGGGGTCGACTGATGATATTTGTATGGCCCTATCCAACGCTCAGTTTAAGAAGCTGTTGGGTATGATTGACTTGAAAATTGGTGGCATCGTTAAACCCCTGGTTGGCAGGATAGAACAGTTAACTGCAGAAGTGAACAGGCTGGGGGATCTCTTAGACAAAACTTTAGTTAAAGTAGAGAGTCTACCTGACGAAGTCGTAACTAGAGTGGAGACTAAAAAGGGTACAGGTAGTCCGGATGATGGAGGAGCAGTGACTGCTTTGCCTAGCCAGCCGGTGGTTCCACAGCTAGCCACAGGGGTGGCTGTTTCAGGGGATGCTGTCCCTCAAGGTGAATTTATGGCTGTGAACACAGCAAAGGGTTCGGCTGAGCTCATTGTTGTGGCTTCCCCTCTGGTTCTTGTGTTAGCCAACGTCCCCATATTGCCTCCAGGTCAGGAAGAGTCTACTCCTTCTCTGTTGTCTAAGGCTCTATACTGGCTGTCTAACAACATGGTGATAACTCCCTGGGGCAAGCAACAGCTGGCAGCAGAATTAGTTATGACAAGGAGGGTGGAGTGGATTGGAAGCAGCCCTAAAAGATTTCAGGGTGATTGTGTTGTTTTAAATTTTTCAAACCCTGAAGTATTAACCGATATTCTTCCGAATCTGTTACCGCCACAGCGAAGAACTGCTGATATTATCCCTCTGACCCTAGACTTTTTCTATCACCGGAGAGGGAGGGGCCCCAACCCGTCTATGCTGCGGCCGAAATGGAGCATGGTGTCAAAACTGGGGAGAAGGGGGTCACAATCTGCCGAATGCGGCTTTAACACAGGAAGAAGGGTTGTACATTCTGAAGAGTGGGGAATACATTTAGAAAATAGGTTCTCGGCTCTTTCAAACTTAGACAAATGCAACTGACTTCTTGGGGCCGAAAGTATTGTTCTATCTGACTCAAATGATCAAGGTAGAAGCAGTCCATCTACATTTCAGGGTGTCGATTGTGGAAATAAGTTATCTCCTTGTAAGGCTATCTGTAATAGTGGCCAGCCTGGTGCTGTGGATTTAGTTATGGGTAACCTTGGCACTCCTGATCTTACCCTTAATACGCGAGTGGGTACTATGACGGGGGCACCAAACTTAATCTCTTGGAACTTGGCAGGTTTTCACTCTAAAATTGAGTGTGGGGATTGGCTTGGTTTTGTTACCTCATTTGATGTATGTTTATTTCAAGAAACCTGGGCATGTGAACCTGTTTTTGTCTTGGGGTACTTAAATTTTTCTGTACCAGCTATAAAAAGACCAAGAGGGAGACCAATGGGGGGTCTTACCATCTGGGTTCGACAGTCCCTCAAACTTTCTATTAAATGTATGGTGACTAATTCTAACGATATCCAGTTAATTAGGATAACTAATGATACTTCAGGTTCTCTTGATGTTTACAACGTGTATGCTAGAACGACCAAGGGTGGACAATCAGGAGTGTTAAATGCCCTGGGCGACCTCCTTGACATTAATTCACAAGGCAAGAATATTATTATAGCAGGTGATCTAAATCGGACCTTTGAGCCCTTAGTGACTGGCGAGGCTTTTCTTGGAGCTGAAGAGGATTCACTTTGGGGTATCCCTGCTTTAGAATTGAAGCCAGTCACACGTTGGACTGAGGACATAATAGGCCTGAATGCTATGTGTCTCGAAAAGGGACCTAGAGCCTTAAATGGTAGAACAAGATCAGCTATAAAAGGTTCAATGACTTTTGATAATGGGAGACACAAAAGTAGAATAGATTACCTAAATTGTAGCATGAATCTATGGTCGTCTGTATGTGACATGGAGGTTGTTGAGAGACCTGAGAGTGATCATCACCCTCTGTGTGTGGTGCATAAATGGTGGACAGCTTTGAACGATTTAAATTGCTCTAACGTCCTTGCTCCTCCTCTTGTCATTCCTGGCAATGATTTGCGCAGGTTAAGATGGGCTACTGTGGAGTCCAACCAACAGGTGATTGACAATATTAACCTAGAAACTGATAAATCTATTATGGCCATGGAATTGATTAGTGCTCCTCTTGGCTTCGCTGAGGTGGTTAAGATTCACGATTCTCTCTTTGGTCAAATAAAAAAACATTTCCTGAAACCGGTTGCACGTAAAGGGGCAAGAGTATGCAAAAATGCAAAATGGTATAACGCAAATTGCAGAGCCGCCCGTCTCGCTTTGGGCCGTGTAATCAAAAAGAGGGATCAAGTGGCTATCTCCCGAGACAGGAGGGACTATAAAGTCTGTATAGTAAATGCCAAAAAAGCTTGGGACGAGCAGCATTGGTTAAAATTAAAAAGAGCTAGCGACAATAGGGATTCAAGATTGTTCTGGAATATTATTATGTGGGGTTGCGGGAAAGCAGCGGACCCCCCAAGTAACAATGTCCCTCAAGAAGACTGGGTGAAATTTTTCAGCTCTCAATATGCCAGTAATAATCAGATAGCTTGTGAGGATAGTATTGCCTGGTCTTTTTCTCAAGAGAATATCTTCACCTATAAGGAGACAATGTCTGCCCTCAACACAGTAAAAAGAGGGCGTGCCCCTGGTTTAGATGGTGTCCCTGCTGACATCTTTGTAAACGATAAGGTGCGATGGTGTAAATATATTCATTTATTGATTAATTCCATCGCAAAAGGTGCTGAGGTTCCGGCATCCTGGCGGGGTGCTGTGATCATCCCAGTGTTTAAAAAGGGCGATAGAGCTTAGCCAGGTAATTACAGGCCAATAAGCCTCATTGACACCGTGCAAAAAATAGTTGGCCGCGTCGTTGTAAACAGGCTCCTTGACTTGGCAGAGGAGAATAATATATTGTCTCCCTTCCAAGCAGGGTTCCGAAGAGCGACGAGTACTGTAGACCAGGTCTTTCACTTTCAATTACTGCAATGGAGGACTGTGGTGCTGGGAGAAGGCAGCCTATATGTGGCTTTTGTCGATTTACGGGCTGCCTTCGACCTGGTGCCACGGGCCAAACTGTGGCAAGTTTTACATAACATAGGGGTTCCACCGGAGCTATTATTGCTGATAATGCGGCTCCACGAGCAAACTTTTGCGAAAATCCAGTGGGGTGGATACGGGATGGTCACAGCGGACTTTTCCGTTGAGCGTGGAGTGCGTCAAGGATGTTCAATGGCTCCGAGCTTGTTCACTCTATTTATTAATGGTGTAGTCTCCCGCATGTTATCAGCGTCAGTGGATGCTCCTTCACTTGCAGATTTAAAAATTCCCATTTTAATGTTTGCGGACGACACGCTTATTTTATCAAAAACACCTAGTGGTTTACAGCGTGCTCTGACTATTTTTGATACATTTTGTGGCGAACATGGCCTAGAGGTGAATGTCACTAAAACCAAATTAATGTTTTTTAAGCCGCTTCGTAATTTTAAACCAAAAATTGTCATGAATGGCCGGTCCCTAGAGGTGGTGAAATCATTTATGTATCTGGGCATACAAGTTGCAGATAATAATAGGTGGTGCGAGCACATAGACATCGCTACATTGCGACACAAGCAATTATCTGGTGCCATTAGTTTGGAACATAGGAAGTCTTTGACTAAACCTATTAAGCCAGTACTGAAGGTTTACGAAGCGAAGGCAATTGGTTCCACTCTTTATGGTGCGGAGATGTGGGGGTTCGAAAAATTGAGTTCCCTACAAATCTCCGAGAACAAGTTTCTACGTTCCATTACAGGTACCCCGAAAAGCAGCCCATTGCTGCCTTTAAGGTATGACCTTGGTAGGAAACAAATCACGGACCTTGCTAGACTCCGCCCAATATTGTATTGGCGAAGGCTCTGGACAACTCCAGAGCTTTCTCATTATGCGGAAGGGTTTATTGATGTTATTAAGGCTGACCGTTTCCGTAAGATCGGATGGCTTAAATCATTAAAAACATCATTGATTGAGCTTGGGCTAACCTCATTATGGGCAGACCCAGCTGGTGTAACCTTTCCTGCTAAATCTGTCATAAAAAATATATTTTGGGAACATGTTGTGCACAGGAGTCTGAGTAAAGCTAGTACTGGGTCCCTGACTGCTGGCTTTCTGGAAGTCAAATTATATCCCTCTTTGGAACCCTATTGGGACATTATTACAAAGCCGGGAGACAGAAAGCTCCTTTTTCAGTTGAGAGTGGGAGCTCTTCCCATAAGGTCCTTCACATCAAAATGGGTAGAAGGGGGGTGTGACTCTTGTCCGGTATGCGGGCAGGGGAAAGAAACTCTTGGCCATTTTCTGTTCGTCTGTCAGGCTTATTGTGAGCCAAGACGTGTTTGGTTATCACCTATGTGCAGGAATCTTGGGACTACCTGCAGCTCTGTTGCTCTGCGTATTATATGCACAAGCCCAGTTACTTGGATATTAATTGCCACCGCTAAATATATGGGATGGGCATGGACGATCAGGCAGAGACTGCTAGTTATTTAACTATTCTCTGTTTGAAAATGCTTCCCATGGATATTATCATTAATTAATTTTAGATAATTAGTTTTATATGTTGGCTAAATTTTTAAGATGTATCTGTATTTTATCATATTTTTTGTTAAACAGGTATTATGGGAAATTGTCTGCAAATGAATGTACCTTAGTTGATTTAATATTGTATTATTTGATTTTTATCGATTGTATTTCAACTGCATTTTAACTATGAGTGTTTGTCCTGCTTTTATGAGTAATTACTCGAATAAAGCATTATTTGACTTGACTTGGCTAATGAAGGACACCTTTGCAGAATTGATTTCACTTTTTCAAAAAACTGCCTTTGTGTATTCTAACATATGCCAAAGGCAGAAATGGAACTGGTCCAATCATTTTTGTCCACAGATTGAGAAAGCTAGGAAACATGTGAATAAATCTGTTTCTGCTTTTCTCCGAGACTATAGAATGGGGTCCATTTACAAAAACAATCTGCGCTGTCACATGCAAGAGATGTATAGGAGAGATGGAGTACACTTTACTGATGAAGGAAACAGAGTCTTCCTCAACAACTTTAGACTCTGTATAGGTACTTACTTATAAGTACCAAAAACTCTCAATGAACACAATGGCTCTTTTTAGAGCCACTCAAGAACGAAACACTTAAGCTTGATGTTAATCTCCCAAAAATTTCAGGTTTTTTTCCTTGGATCCGTGTGCCCAACGCTTTAGGAACCGCGACACCCAACGCGAGAGAAACCGTGCACCCAACGCGTTAGGATGCGCGACTCCTAATTTTTCCATATAAAAAAACAATAGCCCCTATCACTAATTTGTATTATCCCCGGGGACCCCACCCCCCGGGGTTTATAAAAAAATGTCGGGGACCGTGGGGGGAGCCCCAACGCCCCCACGGTCCCAGCCGGCTCCCCGCGTCCTTCGGGAGCCAGCATTGCTTTTCTACATGGGGAGCTGCTAACGTGCAGCTCCAAGCAATATCGCTTGGATTTTGAAAGAGAGAGCAGGTTTCCCTGCTCTCTCTTTCAAAATCCAAACGAAGTTTGCTATGGGAGGGCGGGAGACTCACGCCCTCTCATAGCATACAACAGTGTCCTGGGGGTGGGCACCCCAGGACACTGTAGGAGCCGGCCCTGGGGGGTGGCGGTCCCCAGGGCCCTCAAGGGCTCCAGGAGGGGGGCCACGCAGCCCCCCTCCCCCATTCATTTTTAAAGATTTTGCCCCCAGGATTTGGCCCCCCCGGGGGCTAATTATTAACGAAGCTTCGGGTTTTTTTTTTCCTGCCGGATGCGCGCACCCTGTGCACATTTCGCCTTTTTTTTTTTTTTTTAGTATTTCTACCCTGCCCCCTTTACATCTTTCACACACTTATTTCCATTACTTAATCAGCCTCGCTTCTACCGAGGCACAAAATGGCTGCCAACAGTTCCTGGTTTCGAATGTAGACAGACACTTGACAGCCAATTAGCATTCAGCATGTGATCGGGAGGGTGCGCGCTCGGTTCACAGAGGGTGCACTTAGGGTGCGCATAGGGTGCGCGGATCCTCCGAGGCCATAGATATATCTATCTATTTTACTCTAATTTTCTCAGGAACTACTGAACGGATTTACACCATTTATGCAAAAGGCACGAGTCTGAACTGAGGAGTACCTCTTTGCCAAATTTTGTGCAATTCCGTTCAGCAGTTCGGCCTTTAGCTGCGTCAACAGGTCCTATGGGAAATTGCATGGGGAAAATGCGTTTTGGGACCCCCCTTTTCATCAGCCCCTTCTTGACGAATCACCACGAAACTTTCAGGGTAGGAGCGGACCGGAGCTGGCCAAAAGTTTGGAAAATTTCGCAAAGATTCGTCAACCGGCGCCAGACTTATTGGGAATAGAATGTTGCAGATTTCCTATGGAAAATAGGTCCTACTTATAATTACCTACTGGCGACCGCATTCACATTCCCATAAATCCAACTAATGCAGAAACACAGGTACAGACCACAGCGCGCTGTAGATATATTTCAGTGCACATTTATTTCATATGAATCGGCATTACGCGTTTCGGCCGTGTTGCCACAACCTTGATCATATATATATATGTGTGTGTGTGTGTGTGTATGTGTGTGAGTGTGTGTGAGAGTGAGTTGGCATTCATAATATAGGCCTCTAATTAAAATCTTCAGGACTGCAATGTGTCCATACTTAAGCGTAGAGATACCGGTCAGGGTAAATGTGTATAACAAATGCGGATCCACTGTCACTTTTGTGATAACTGTACTCCTTATGGCACTTAGAGAATCATCATATTTCCCTGGCTCAACCATTATCAGATGCTAGGACTTTGTCCCCCTCTTTTTGGGCAAGTTAAATACTCAGATGGTGATAAAGAGGGTCAAAGGCCTCCTGACAAAACATGGTCATTAACAGTCTTTGGCCCAGTTCTAGGAAAGGTAAGGGGTGAACAGGAGCTATGCACGTGTTACTTAACCCACTCACACTACACCTTGACTGGGTAAGCCCAAGCTCACAGAAACAACTGAGAAAGCTAAAGGTATGGAGTTAAACACAGGAGGGGCTCCCATTTGAAGTTTTGTTGGGAAAGGATTAGCCAGGCAGAAGCTTTCAAGCAAAGGACTTTTCAGACCACTTGAAGTCGCCATCTTTTAATGTCCAAGAATGCTCTGCAGGAGGTTTGGGTTGGGCTTGAGTGAACATGTGTCGACCCCAGTTCTCTCATTCTATTTCAACAGAATTTACAGTGAGTGAGTCTCAGGTTGTTAAACTCTCTCAAAATAAAAGTCCAAAAAGTGGGTGGTCAAAATCGAAACATTCTGTGGGACTCAATGGGTAGAGCTCATTTTCTACACTGGCGGCAAAAAGTAGTGTTGGAAATTGCAACCACTTTTTGTGACCAGTATCTAATTGCATTTGGCCCTTAGTTTCTGCAGCCTGATTACAGCAAAAACATATGCCTGATTCCAGAGATCTCCAGAAATTGGATGAAGTATTGTAGCCTACTATAAAAAAAATGTGTGTGACAGGACCTTCAGTCACAGCCTATGGTATTAGAAAAGTGAGACGTAGCTGCTGTGGCACGCTTGTTAATGATGTATTTCATTGCTATTACTTTTCTGTGTTTTTGTTAATCGTTTTCTAGAAAAACAAATAGCTTTGCAAGAACACCATACACCTTCACATCAAGTTCCTCCTAAGCATAGTTCACTGATGATGTAAGGAACAGACATAGTAAATATTATCAAATTACCATTACTGATCTTTATTGGTATGCTGATTTATACAAATTAAACATCGTTGAGTTACAGTCTATGTTCTTTAGCTACGTCTTAGCTACATAATACCTGAAGCTGAGGGTGTGCAGTCGCTTCATACATTAATGTTCTACTAGCAAATAGTTTTTCAAGGCAGACCAGTTGCTAACATTGCTCAGTAAGCCCTTAACATTTGGTTACATTCATTTTTTTTTTACACATGGAGAAACAAGCTATGGTTCCAGTCCACTTTACAGTTGTGTTGCATAACAATCCCTATAATGGTGAGGGATCTGGGTTTTCTATATCTCAGTCTTCAGGTGTCATCACTAAATAACCCGTGCCACTGGTTGCATGGACCCTTGTTCATCAACAAAGATAAATAATGAGCGATAATCAACATAAATCCTTACCAGCAATTATTAGACCTTTAGTACAGTCAATAAAGAGATATAGTGTGAGTTTAAAGTTTTATTTTACGTTTATCAATGCCCTATTAATATATTAAAAGCAATCTATCAGCCCTTCCCTGATACTATTCCTGAGTTTCTTAATCTTTCCTTGTCCCATGGCACTGTACCATCAGTCTTCAAGGAAGCGGTGGTTATTCTGCTACAAAAAAAGCAGGGTATGGATCCCAAACAGTTGGAGAATTACAGGCCGATATCACTCTTCCCACTTCCAGCCAAATTGCTGGAAGCGCATGTAGCCACCTGTCTGAGTTCTTTCTCAGAAGCCACCAAGTTTCTGGATACCCATCAGGCAGGGTTTCGCCCAGCGCACTCTACTGAATCTGTGATTCTTTCTGTCATGGACGATCTCAAAGGACAGGCGGACATTGATTGCACTCAGGCCCTAATCCTCCTATACCTGTCTGTGGCATTTGACACCGTGAACCACAACATTTTGTTGGACCACATTGCCGCAGCGGGTCTCGGGGATCCGCCCTGGATTGGTTTGGATTCTTTTTAGAGGGCCGCAAACAATCAGTGTGGCTCTCTCCTTATAAATCTAACACTGTAGAAATGAGCTGTGGTGTCCCGCAGGGCTCCTCTCTCTCGCCAATACTTTTTAATGTATACATACGCCCTTTGATCTCCAGCCTCCGGCACATGGGGATAAAGATCTTTAACTATGCGGATGACATGCAGCTAATTTTTACCCTGGAGAACTCAACTGAATCCAAAGACTTTGTTAGGAAGTCCATGATTAATGTTAAAAATTGGATGAACAACAACCAATTAAAATTAAACTCTGAAAAGACTGAGATAATCATACCCATCAATAAACTCACCCACTGGACACCCTCTTATTGGTCCCCTGAGCTAGGTGCGGCCCTATTTCCTAAACCAGTGATTCACATTGACTCGGGTCTCTCAATGAGTGCCCAAATTGGGTCAGCTACATCTGCTTGTTTCGTCCAACTTTTCAAGCTGCTTAAGATTAGACGCTTTTTCAGCAAAGAGGCCAGTATCCAAATTGTGATTACTCTAATTCTATTAAAAATTGATTATGGAAAAGCGCTCTATCTTACCCTCCCACAAAAGCAGAGACATAGCCTACAGATGATCCAAAACCAAGCAGCAAGAATCATCTACCTTCAGGACGGACGTTGTCACATCAGCCCGCTGCTTAAGGATCTCCACTGGCTCCCAGTGGAACAGAGAGCTATGTTTAAAACAGGCTGCATTCTTTTCAGAGCTATTCAGGGAATCGGCCCTAATTTCATTTCTTCGTTAATTAGTAAATAACCCAGCATACCCTGAGAACTATGCATCTGAATCTTTTGGCAGTGCCTAGATTCAGACGCAAACGCATTGGAGGGACTCGGTTATCCTTTCTGGGTCCGAAGCTCTGGAATTCACTCCCCACTTCACTTAGGCTTGAGGTAGACTACATGCGGTTCAGGAAACAGCTTAAGAGATGGCTGTTCACTTTGGCTTATAACTAGATGTTTTCTGCTTGAACTCTCTCTGCTCAGATCCTTAGCGCCAAGAGACCGGTTGGTGAACGTGCGCTCTCATAAATCCCTGTATAACATAACATAACATAACACAACATCAAATATCTCAATTATATTAAATAATAATTTTATCTTTTAGGCATTAGCATTAGAAATGAACGTTGTCCAATAGTTGATATTTTAATATGAGGTAAAATAATACATTAACCAGAATAATAGAAGTTATTATAATACAGCAAGTGTGTTCCATAAAGGAAATTCCGCAATCTAAATTAAGTTGGAACAACGTGAGAAAAAGGTGTCAGCTCAGATATTCATAAAGAGTGCTGGTGAGAGAATTAATGCGCAAGCCTTTGCATACCAGACTGGAAATGTTTGCAGGCATAAATAGGCAGTCATTAAAGAAGTAGGGTAAATACCCTCTCATGTAGAGAAGCATAAGAAACTCAGTGATGAGTCCTTAGCCAGAGTGTCAGGAATGGAATCTTAAATCTAGCTAGTTGCTACTTTAGTAACACACACTAATTTAAAAACACAATATTCTATGTTGCAAAATTATGTTCTTTCTTCTTTTGAGTCCTCTAATAGAATATCAGCAAGCTTCTGGGAATAGGCAATTTCTCTATTTTCACATGGTGAAGCAATAGATTTTCAGACATCATTGGTATTTTGTGGTCCAGACTGTGCTTCTCATGACTCATTCTTCCTGTTGCCTCCTCTCCTCTTGGAGACAACTCACATCAGTCATCTAATACAAAAGTAACACCTATTTACAAGCTAACAGAAGCCTTCTGGAAAAATACAACATCTGTAACAGAGAAAGAAAATAGGGCCCAATTCAGAATTAACAAACGTAAAGTTAGACCAAAAGTCTAACTTTACTACTCTTCAGTGTTCTGAAAGGTAAGTTACAACTAGTAAAGTTAGACTTTTGGTCTAAGTTTACCTTTGTGAATATCAGAAAGTAGTAAATTTAGACTTTTGGTCAAAATGTACCTTTGCAAATTCCCAAAATTGGTAAAGTTAGACTTTTGGTCTAATTTTACCTTTGAGAATACTGAAAAGTAGTAAAGTTAGACATTTGGTCTAAGTTCACCTTTGTGAATAGTAAAAAGTAGGAAACTTACACTGAAGTGTAAACTTACCTTTATGAATCAGGCCCATTGTGCGCAAATAACTATTCAATGTGTACAACAGGCTCTGCAATGTTAATGCATTATTTTTCAGTTAACATGGCATCAACAGATAGGCTTTTTTAACTTTATTGTGCAGGTCTATAACATTTAGGTATACTTACCTACTGTAAACTTTTCATTTATTACATGTTTTATTAAACTTAAACGTTACACATTACTAAGTGTAGATACATTACAAGTCAAAGGAATCAAATTTACAAAGCAGTGCACTCTGCTCATATATTCGTGATTAATAAATAAACTGGAGACAAACCATGTGTCCATTTAAAACTAGCTTACTAGGAGCATAGAATTATTGGGAAAGCTTATCTTCGACTCTCCAATTTGGCAATATGCCTATACGAGCAATTTGTTGAATTTTGATGATGGAAAAAGATGGATTAATATATTCATGAAAACATGGACATAATTTTTTTTGTTAGATTTTCTGGACATAAGACTGTAATATGTTACTCCTTCCGGGGGAGCAGTCGATTTGCACTAAAATGTTGCAAGAAGACTTCTGGGAGTTTTTACTTTCAGTGTCGTTCTCTGCTTGCTGGGCCTCGTTTGCTTCCTTATGGGATTTGAAGTCAGGATCTATTGGCTGCATTTACATTAATTTATTTATTGTGCTAATTTTCATGGTGTTCGTAAAAAATACCGGAGCCAGATCTACAGGTACTAGAATTTGGACAATACTTCTACACAGTGGGGCAGATTTACAATAACTGGCGCATCCCTGCATATTAGCAGGGATGCGCCAGCTATTTTGCGTGACTCGAAAAAACCATTGCACCACCATGGATGCGCAGCATTTACAATGCGGCGCACCGTGGCGCAAGGATAGACAGATGCGTGACACATCTGTCAGCATATGGGTGACGCAGTGCTGGAGTTGTGTCGCAAGGGCAACGCAACTCCAGCACTGCTCAGGGATGCCCTATACCTAATATGCTGTGTCACTCCTTACGCCTGCTTCAAGCAGGCATATGGATTTGATGCAGCGGGGACGTAAGAGTGACTCAGTGAAATCTTGTAGATTTCACTGCGTCACTTTTACGGGGCTTCCTTGCGACGGAAGGCCCACCCTGCATACATTATACCTGACGCAGGTCTAATGTAGCGCAGGGCTTTACTACGTGACGCATCTCACTAGATGCATCACGTTGTAAATATGTCACATAGTGGCTCATTGTTTGCGCCACTGCTGCGTCACAAAAGTGACGCAATGGTGGCCTTTTCCACGCCTTCGGCGCACCCGTGGTGTGGCCATCATTAAGGAGTGTGAGTGGGAGGGCTGGACAGCTGGAGGCGAGAAGCGGGAAAGCCGCACAGGAGGAGGGCTTGTCCATGGGGGACAAGCAGGGACATGGTAAGAAAAGAGGCACAAAAAGAGAATAAAATGAAAAAAGTGTAAGAAAGTGACAAAAATCTGAAAAGATGAAAGGAAGGTGTAAAAGAGATCCGAGTAGGAAAAGGCAGAAATCAGAGAGACAGAGGGTAGAGCAGCAGCAGAGCATAAATGCTCCCCAACTGGACCACCAGGGATGAGGCACAGGTGGGTGCCTGCGGTCGGACGAGGGCCACAAACACACAGATCTGCAAAGATCATGGGCAGCAGCTACCAGGTGGAGCTGTGCGGGATGGGAATCAGTTAACTGACAAGGTCAGTGAGGTTGCTCCTTTCACCGCTCAGCAGCAGCCATTAAGTAGTGTGAGGGGGAGGGCTACACAGGTGGGAGGCAGGAAAGTGGGAAGCAGCACTGAAGGGATACAGGGCTGCAGGGGACAGGCAGTGGCAGGGACATCAAGAGAAAAAAGGTGCAAAAAGAGAAAAAAGTGAAAGAAAGTGACAAAAGGCAGAAAAGATGAAAGGAAGGTGAAAATGAGATCAGAGGAGGAAAAAGCAGAAAATAGAGAGACAGAGCACCAGCAGAGCAGAGATGCTCCCCAATGGACCACCAGGGATGAGGCGCAGGTGGGTGCCTGCAGGTAGATGAGGACCTTGAAGGGGAATCAGTTTACTGACAAGGTCAGTGAGATTGCTCCTTTCACCATGCAGCAGCCCCCATTAAGTAGTATGAGGGGGAGGGCTTGACAGCTGGGAAGCGATGCTGGAGGGGGTGACTGTGGGGGACGAGCAGCAGCAGGGACAAGGAGAGCAAAAAGGCACAAAAAGAGAAAAAGTGAAAGAAAATGAAAGACAATGACAAACAAACAGAAAAGTTGATAGAAAGGTGAAAAAGAGATCAGAGGAGGAAAAGGCAGAAATCAGAGAGACAGAGGGCAGAGCATCAACAGATCAGAGATGCTCCCCGCTGGACCACCAGGGACAAGGTGCTGGCAGGTGCCTGCTGGTGGAGGAAGGCCTCGAACACACAGACGTGCAAGGGTCAGCAGGCACCAGCTACCAATCAGAGCTATGCAGGAAGGGGGGCAGATCACAGACAAGGTCAGTGAGACTTAGGAGGGAGGATCTGGGCACAGTCTCACACTTACACCCAAATAGGCTGTGTCCTATCCAAACACAAACAGCTTCATCCCCCCTCTATAGTGAGTCTGTAGCCTGAGCAAGAAGGGGGGACCTCCGTGCACCTCAATGCCCTTCTTTGAAGCCTTCCCCCATTTCAAAGGCACCAGTGGGTGTACATACTGGACCTCTGACACCATGACTACAGTACACATCTAGACCTGTGGATACTCTGCCAAGAAGAAGGACTACTGTACTGCTGAAGGACTGTCATTCTGCTGGTCTGCTTCTCTGGAAGAACTGCTGCCTTGCTGTGCTCACCTGCTGCCCTCTTGCCTGGAGAGGAAGAACTAGACCTGTAACCCATATTGAACCCAGAACCGCAGAGTGACTCAAAGGGCTAGTCTGATGGTGTCCTGATCTGAGTCTCATAGGCATAAAAGGCTCCCCACATCTCCTGGATCTGTTTCAATGAGCCCCTGATCCTCAAGAGGTGCCTCTCAGGTCCTAGGCCCTTGGAAGTGGTTTTTCAGCTTCTAAAATCAAGCTTTTGGGATCTTCGTTACCACAAGCGTGCTCGTTCACTCCAGAACTGTGCCACTCACACACAGGATCAGCATAAGTTGCCAAAGATTTATCTCTTCACACAGCAAGCATTGCGGCTAGCACCTATGAGGCTCCGGCCTGTCCATTTGCAATGCCTGGCAGCTCTTAGAGCCCCATGACCTGCTTCCCCACGAACAGGACTCCTGACACAATTCTTGAGAAGGTAAAACTTCAACAGGACTTACCTGGAACTGTATCTGACCTGCGCTCCATTGTGATTGGCTTGAACATTTAGATTTGTCCTGGTCCAGTGCGTCCAGATGTTCCAAATAGGCACTTATTGCTTCCTAGAGCTATTTAACAGTTTATTCTTCAAAAATTAATTTCTCGACTTCTGCTTATTGGTTTATTGCAATTTTGGTCTTGTTTTGTTTATAAATGTAAGCTCCATTGTACTAACTTGGTTTGGAGTCTCTTTATGGTGTTTTTATTGTGTTTCTGTTTGATTTGTTGCACAAATACTTTACACATTGCCGCTTAAGTTAAGCCTGACTGCTCTGTTCCAAGCTACCAGAGGGAGAGCACAGGTTAATTTAGGGTGTGTTTGTGGCATACTCTGACTAGGATTATGACTCCTGCTTGGACAGGGTGCATACCTCGGCAACCAGAACCCTCCATTAACACTTTACAAATAGCATTTTAAAAGTACACCTACAATTACACCAACTAAACCACCTGTACCTCATTTTGGAAATATAGATGGAACATGTTAATGTACAATCAGTATAGATTCACCCTGGATAGACCATACCTCATGTATAGCTCTTTAGCAAGCATATCTGGGAAACAAAACACAAACTGAAATCATGTATTGTTTATTAAGCAGCTCCTGCCTCCTCTACTTAGTGCACCCTGCTGCAGGGGCGGACTGCAGTGTGAAGGGAGAGAGGACTCTGTGTTGATCCAGGTAGGCAAGCACATTAGGGTATTATTGTAATTGGGTTCCGCTGATTTATTACACACAGATAATTTCGGTTTTTTGGCCACTCAAAATTTGACTTTTTACTGTTGGAGGATCTCACTACTTTTGTCAATTCACTACTTGTGTCTCATCCACAATAATCACATGGTAAAGGGATTGCACATGTTTACCACCAGTGCCTGTATTTTAGGTTAAGGCTGCTGTGTTGCAGCTAAGGTAAGGGGCACTTGGATGATTACACAGGATAACATGTGCACACATTTGTGCAGGCTCTGTGTGTGAGACTACCATTGTGAGTAGCCCTGTAACTGCCTAAAGGTAGCCTGGAGAAGAGGGGACTGTGCAGGGTTAGATGTTGACCTGGGATAGGCCTTAGTATATTAATGGGCACTCATTGACAATGTCAGTAGGGTTTACTGTTTTTTCTGCAGGGTCACTGTGTTATAAACAAAGGGCAAAAGGTTTCTTATAGTGCAATTTTGCTTCCCTTAAGGTAAGAAACGGAGGGGAAACATATGCACCCAGTTTCATTTCACAAGTCCCAAGATCCAACATGTACATCTTATGGATCAGCCAAAAAGTTCGTATTTCTCTGGCTGAGCTCAGGATCAAATAGAAGACCTTCTGTCACCACGCTAGACCAAGTTAATTCCTCTACTATGAAGCAGAGGTAAAAAAGCCCTCCCCACACCAAAAGGAGTAATTAACAGCGCTTTGCTAAGCTCCTGAGGAGGAAGAGGTGGGTAAGAATATCTGCATCTGTTAATTACTTCTCATGCTGAACCAGAGTTGGGACAGTCAAGGACCACTGAACAATGGAGGAAGCTCGGACCTCTGAAGCTAACACAAGCAGCGGAACCCCTTTTATGTTTTGGTGGGAAAGTCCCTGGAAGTGATGTCAGCTAGAAGTGGGGAAGAGGCCCCATGAAGAGGTGTGAGCAGGGAACACTTGATGGTGCCATCTTGAATTGTACCACCATGCTATGTAGGTGGGTTGGGACAGGCGCACTGGGAATATGGCACTCTAGGATTGGCAAGGGGTGCCTAACTTCTAGAAATTTCCACCCCCATTTAAAAGCTCTTACATAAGGTAAAGAATTAGAGCTGGATTCTGAATCTGTACTGCAACAGCAGTAATACCATGGACAGCTGGAAGGGCATGTCCACTGATCTCCTAATGGACTAAGTACTCATGACTCTGGGTAGTATTGACTCCAGAACCAGTGGGTCTCTCAGGACCAGGGAAGCTGGTTTCCTTACATCCCCTAAGGCCCATTTGGGTGCAGATCCAGACTTATGTGCCCAAGTAAAAGCAGAAGAACAACATAGACCAAAAAAAAGGAGAACGGCTGGCACGAGGATCCAGTGAAACCAGCTCCCTGTAAAGTGTGCCACCTTAAAGGTCAGGATGTCGTGGAAAAGGCTCCAGGTGGATGGGGCTTGCCATCAGGAGAAAAATGAGCCCATGAATATGCAAATCAGACCAACAGGACCAGAGATATCCAGGTCTCCATATCAACCCCAGCTGAGAAAACAGGAGCATGTGGATATCCCCTGTAACTCCAGAAGATAACCCTAGTGTGGGTCAGTGCCTGGGGGGTCAGCATAAGACTCATTAAAAATAAAACTGCTTGGGATTGGGTGTGACTGTGGCCCCCTATCCACAGCTCTATGAGGGCAGGTGACCAAATCCACAGGACTGAATTATTTAAAAAGGGGACTGGGACTCCATCCTCACCTAGAAGAGAAGAGGGGGAGTGCCATCAACCCCCCCAAAGAAGAATAAAAGGGCCCTGGCCACCATCCCATCATGTAGTTTTCATCCTACAGTAGGAACTGCGCATTTGTGGACAGCATAACTTTTGGGTTGGCACAAGACTGATTTCAAGCACACCCACAGGATATGTCGTCCTGTAGGCCAGCTAGCTCACAGAGTCATCATAAGCCCCCCAACCCTAAGTGGGCAGCAAATGGTTCTGGCAGCCATTGAACATGACAAACTGGATCTCCCAGGTAGGTGGCCTGTTCCCAGCATCCACAGATGATGAACCCAGAAGCACACCTCGGAGCAAGTTTATAGAGCAAATATGTTCCCTTCCAACCCTCACAGCAGCCTTAGATGGAGTGAAAACAGCTAGTTGGGTTTCTGCTAAACAAGAGCCTAGATCCAATCTATCCATAGCAGAAGCATCCCCGGGAGGCTCATAGAATTTGGCAGAAGCAATGGAATACTCAGTGCATAACTATACATGTGGACGTTTAAAGGGTCCACCATTATGTTTATGTCCAAAAGCTCAACCAGTTGTGATCCCAGGCATAAATCCAAGGTGCACTTAAAAGTGCATAGCAGACAGCAGAACATGGGCTGCACACAGTAAAGCCACTCATGCCAAAATGATAAGAACCAATGCTCATTCAGTTCTCAAAGTAAGTGTGCACCAAAGCAATGCACCATGCACTCATGGCACAATAGCACATGAGATAGTGCCAGTTCCATTTGATTTCAAAATGAGACATCCATTGCGGAGCAAACGTATTAAAGCAACTGTCCCAGTAATCAGGAACAGGATCAGCGGAACACCTACAAAGAGGCTCACAAGGAACAAGTTAATACACTTGAAAAAGTGTGCTATTACTTTTGTACTAGACATGTTAAACAAATGCTCCAGCTCCCGAAAATGTCATGGGAAATATACCTTTTGTACTAGACATGTTAAAAAAACAATGCACCAACTCCTGAAAATGTCATGGGAGATTAGTAGAGCCTATATTTCTGAAGAGGACCTTGGCACCTAAAGATCAAACGTCTCCTTAGCTGAAGTTAAGGCCACGTCTTTTACAACAGGAAGGCTTTCAGTTTGCTCAGGGCATCAAAATGCACTGTGGAAAAATGAATTGAAGGCCAAAGCCTTGCCTCCCTGCCTGTACAGGCAGATGGAGGCAGTACTCGGGTAGAGCAAGTCACTATGGGCCCGATTCACAGAACGAACTTAAGACAAAATCCTAAACTTACTACTTTTGGTATTCTCATAAGTTAGGATTTTGTCTTAAGTTTGTCTTAAGACAAACTTAAGACAGACTTAAGACAGACTTAAGACAAACTTAAGACAAACTTAAGACAGACTTAAGAAAGACTTAAGGCAAACTTAAGACAGACTTAAGACAGACTTAAGACAAACTTAAGACAGACTTAAGTTAGGATTTTGTCTTAAGTTTGTCTTAAGTCTGTCTTAAGTCTCTCTTAAGTCTGTCTTAAGTTTGTCTTAAGTTTGTCTTAAGTCTGGCTTAAGTCTGTCTTAAGTCTGTCTTAAGTTTGTCTTAAGTTTGTCTTAAGACAAACTTAAGACAAAATCCTAACTTCTGTGAATACCAATAGTAGTAAGTTTAGGATTTTGTCTTAAGTTCGTTCTGTGAATCGGCCCCTATGGAATTAACCATCACCAGATAAGCAACCCCCAGTTGCATTCCAGCAACCTTGACAGTTCAACTTCAGATAACTCCTCAAAAGTATCAGGCCCAAGTCTAAACCTATCAAGTAGCAGGACAGGTTCACCACAGAAGCATTACAAGCCCAGTGTAACGAAATGTCCATGCAAACAAAGGATCCACTTAAAGTGCTCTTGCAGCCTGAACCACTTAGTAATACTTCAGTTACCTTAATACGACACTGATACTTAAAAGGAAGTACCCAAGACTCGTGCACAAACCCTTTCTCTAACGCTTCATATCTGTCTACTTGTTGATTTTGAAGACAGTACTGAAAATGAAATGTTGAGATTGGCAGTGTGATATACCCATAAATGATCCAATCCGCGGATACAAATTCAGCAATGGGGAAAGGTATTTCTCTATCTTCTGTATGTGTAACATGATGTATTAAGCATCTTTGCATGCCATAAGTAGATGCTGTTCTGTAAGATGGTATGGAGAAGACAGACTTGTGACGTTGATATATCACCATGACACGTGGTCAGAACGTAGTGATTGTAATGTCCAGCTCAATAGTATAATAGAGCTAAGTCTAGACCCAAGGAAGACTGCCCATGCTGTATGTGGATATGTCTTGTTGAACAATGTCTATCCCTGAGGATATTATGTTTTCCAAAGCATATATTCTAGATGATAATGTGGCCATACCATTATAAACCACTGCAAGAGCCTGTTTTAAATTAGTCCTATCAATTTTGAGCAATCTTTCAGCAGCCTCCTGCTGAGAGACCTTCAAAATATATTATTGTTTATGGTATACAAGATGCACTTTTGATGTGGTTTCTTGGGACCTAATAAAAAGTCTCTGAGTTCCAGGTCATCAGATAAAAGGGACAAGTGTTTTGTCACCTGAGACAGTGTCTAGGTCTTTAGCCAATCAAGACACAACTTTCTAACACTGTAAGTTGTCACCACCCCTGAGTGATCAGACTGTACGTACCGCATATCAGGCCTTCTTTTTTAAAACCCCCAGTATTGTCGAAGAAGCATGCCTGACATCTGTACGTGTCTAGTGGCCAAACTAACCATCCCTTCCAATTGGGGCCAGCTGAATTGTATGTGCCATTACCCGGCATGGCGTGTAATGTTTGCTCATTGTAGTGTGTGTATCATTGCCAGTTTTCATAATATACAAATGTGGGAATTCATTGTGTCTTCAAATCTTTCATCTTGGTTAGTCCAAGTCATGTTGTTTGTTCCACAGTTTTGTTTAGGAAAATCATTTGATGTGGTATCAGGCATGCTTTAAAACCCCAGTTTCCTGAACCTGTGAGTCTTTTGTCCCTCAAATAAACTTTATCTCTATAGTGTAGTTACAAAAGTCAAAACCCTGTACAGACAGCTGGAAAAGAAAAGAAGCAGTTTGGTGTCAGTTAGCATATTTCTCTTTGCTGGTGATGGTGCATGCCTACCTATAGAAATATGAGGCAGGGTCAGATTTATTATAACCAGAAAAATAAGCAAACTTCTGTGCAAATGTTTTTGAACTTTCCCGTGGTGATATAGGGTAATGTTCCCATTGGGTGTAATTGTAAACAGCATGTGGAATATTTGCTTTAAACAAAATATATCATCATAATTAAATGTACCATCATACAATTCATCAGATGAAAACACAGTTGAATGATCTGGATCTTCTAGCAGTTTATGCATTGTATCAATGTACCAATTTTTAGAGACAGTACCAGGGGTAATGACATAATTCAAAGACATTTTGAACAAATATGGAATTTTAAAAGTTCAGTGAGACCATGCACATCATACGATGCCCTATCCCAAACAATCCCATTGGGAACTGGAAAAGCTGCAATGTTCACCAGGGAAAGGTCTCTGTTCTCGGTGGGATGATGAATGTGGTTTAAGAACTATGTTCACCAGTTGTGCAGCAGAGCATTCTGCGAGGAAATGTCCATTCAGAAGCAGGAGAAAGACTGTCACAAAACCAATACAAAGGACTAGGAAAAGTAACGCAATTGTAATTCAAATATGTAACAATGTAGAAAAAATATGTCCTTTTCAGCTGAAGATAGAAAACACGCACTTTCAGCCTGAAAGGGAGAGGTGGTGGTGGATTGGTTGAATCCAATGAAAAGTCATCAAAGTTGATGAAGTAGCCAGGGGCCATCCAATCTATGTTTGGCAGCTCAGCAGGTTTTATAACCAATAGATGACTTTATCAGTGGTACATTGACATAGACCATGTTCTTCTCAGGTTTCTGAATTGAAATCTGTATTTCTGTACCAGTTGACTATAAAGTTGAAATAGATTTAACATATGGAAGACATACTTTGTTATTGTTGATTGTTGTTTCTTGTTGGAGAGAGGATGCTTCTTCAGTAATCAAAAACTTCCATCTGGACTTGATGTACAGTAGCGAGAGGAGGTAGGTAACTACCCAGGAGCCCACACATGGCTTACTGTTGAGAATCACCCTCATAGTGTGATTTGACCAGATCAATGAAGAAACATCTTTTGTCTTTGCACCGGTAAGCGGCAGAGGAAGTATGGTTCTGGTACCTTCAACAGCCAGGACAGGTACAGACACTCCATTGGATGGCCCAAACTCTTTCTTGTCCACTATTTTTCCATGACCAGTTCCTCAACCTTCAGTATCCTTCCAGCTCTTGCCAGGACTGTTTTCACTTTTCCAGTGGCAGTGCATTTTACTTGGACGTTGCTTTATTCATCCTGGAATTCAGTTACTGTAAAACAGCCAGATGCTCATTGATGTCAAATGGTGTTTCTGCCACCACTGTGCTGGGATTATCGAGGTCTGGGACCCACATCTTTACCCCAAACAGGATTTCAAAGGGAGTCTAATCACCCTGGGATTTTCTTGGCATGTTATCTGAACCCCATATAGATGATGGACCAAACTGGGACATGAGTCTATTACTCTTGCTGTTGAAGACTGCTTTAGGTTACGGTTTTTCCTCTCCAGAACTGCATTTCATCGGGATAGTATTGAGATGAGAAACGCAAGGTCACACCCAAATATCCCATGGCCTCTTTGTAAGCTCTAGAGCTAAACACCAGACCCTGGTCAGAATGTAATCTGCCAATTGCGTAAGTCCTGATTAAGACTAGCAGACCCTTTTTAACAGTTCGGGTGGCAGCCGACTGCTGTTGCCATACCCACAGTAATCTACAGCAGGAATCCTCTGTTACCAAGATGTAGTTGTAAGCCCCATTTGATGTCAGAGGGCCACAATGGTCCAAAGAGCCACAAATCAGAGGGTTGTTTTAAATTAGTAGAGCTGTCTAGGGTAGATGCGTTACGGTGGAAACCTTTCCCTGCTGGCAGATGCATCATTTAGGGAGAGAGTCCTTGGTCTGTTTATAAAGACCTGGCCACCAATAACACTGCTGCAATAATGAAATTGCAGGAGCCACCCCCACCTGTGCAGAAGCTAGACTCTTGTGTGCAGCTAGTATTAACCCCAATCTGCGATTAGTGTTTAGTTTTACTCTATTTCCCACTCCAAGAATGTTAACATATGGTATGTTCTGTGCATCTAACTTTTAGGAGTACTTTAGTGGAAAGCCTTTCGGCAGATGGGTGTCGTTGCAAGCAGCATTGACTGCCACCATGATGTCTTTGTCTAACCTCATGCTAGAATGAGTAAGTGCAGCAACTGCTGCACTGCAAACTGTTGCTTTTGTGGCTTAATTAGCCAAGGAATTTCCTGCATTGTGAACACCAACACATTCATGACTCAATGTGTAGGTTACATGAGTCCATGGCAAGCAGCCTTTCAGCTTTGCCACCTGTTCCCAAAGCATCTTGTGCTTTATTTTGCAACTCTTTGAATCTTTGAATCCATAGTGGCTATAATAGTGTAGGTATTCATTATAGGACTGGACAAAGTAATAAGATACAGACACTATAAGTGTGGGTAATCCGGAATCCAAATTAATTAGAGTCTTTAGTTCTACCAGCTGTTCTGTGCAGTCACCAAGTAACTGCAAGTAGGTTTTCTCAGGATGGATTTCTCCATCATGCATACGCCCTTTCACAATTGCACATGCGGCTGAGTATTGGTGCTTAGTCTCTATGGCAGGCAGAACCATCACCATGTATGATATAATCATAGTGATCTAGAGGCATTCTTTCATTAGGCAGAGGATATTCGTGTTTGTACTGCAAAAAAGCTTGTGTTTGTAGTGTATAATAAAATCTGTAGTCTACATCTGTTGCAGTGAGAGAGTTAGCCCATTGTATCCATCGTGAAAGCAAAGCTTTAGTATTCGGTATGCTTGCTTTGGTGATGCCTATAAGGTTGGTACCGGGGTCACAACTATTATGCGTTGACCATGAGCCAGGGCCTACTCTCTCACCAAAGCAGTCTGAACTGCTGCCAGGATTATTTTAGTAGGTGTAAAATGCATTTCAGCATTAGTGTATAAATGCAATTATTTATACTGGTGCTGTGTCACCTTCATTGAATGTAAGCGTACTTGGATGTTCCCGCAATTATACATATCACCAGGTTCATTGTGTTCACACCTGTGTGTAAATGTTTGCAAGTCATCTGGTATAGAACTGTAAATATTTGTCTGTTCCTGTGTCCAATGTGTGCTTGAAAAGTCTGGGCATATCAAATCATAGAATGGTTTAACCCATTCTGTATAATCTAGAATGTTTGTTCTGCCAAAATCTAGGAATCCCAATATGGATTGTAGTCTTTTTCAATGTCATTGGTGATTGAAGCAGTGCACATTTCTCTAAGAAGTGTGTTACAAGGCTTTTGACTTCACTTGACAGTTCATATCCTTGAAAAAGGACATTGAGGTGGGGAATTTTTGATTTTCTAACATTAAATTTGTAGCCCATGTGAGCAAATCATAATATTATGCGATCTACTCTTGTCAAGTGTTCCATGAGGTTATCATGTGTCAGATATATATCATTGATATAGGACAATGCCTGGTCATCAACATTCTGCAGTAGCTCTATTACTCACGCTGAAAACAACCCAGGGCTTTCTTAAATCCCTAGGTCAATCAACAGAATTGCCTCTCAGAACCTAGTACACTGAAGGCAAAGAAATATCAGCTTCCAGGTGCTATATTTTGGCAGAAAAATCCATTTGAAATGCCAAGTGTTCTTTTGTATTTCTTCTGCACAATGTTGTTCATTAGTGTGGCTCTGTGTGCATTCACTCTGTACTGCAAATGTGCGAGTAGCTCGGTTTAAATATCTGTAGTCTAATAGTATACAATATGAATGGTCTGGTTTCATTACTGAAAACAAAGGATTATTCATAGATGAGGTGCAACTTTTTATTACACCTTGGTATTCAAGTTGCTCTAGGATTTCCCTAACTTATTTTTTAGCTTCATGTTTAATTGGGTATTGCCTTTGAGGTTGTGGGTCTTCCTCAATGGAATCTCATGATACCGGGAAGAATCATCCCACCTCACAAGGTTGGGGCATAACACAGGAGCTAATGCTACTGCCCACTCCTTGGTGTATGGATGTTTTACTGATTATGAAATGAGGTCGGAGAAAGCAATTACTGTTTCCTCGTTTGGGCACTCCATTACTAATTCAGGTGGCCAATCGTTTCCAGTCTCTTTGTAACTATAAGTTAAGTCCTCCCAGAAGAGAATGTTACTGTTTCTGGGTATGTCCCCCTTCATTTGGAGTTGTATTTCATATAAAAGATGTGGGACACTTACACTGGTATTAGGTGTTCCCACAGTGACCTACTCACTCAGGATTACTCCCACCAAAGAATCCATCAGGTCCCGACCAACTATCGTGACTTCTGCTGTGCTGTCTAGCATTGTCCCTGCCCAGTCCATAATATCCGGGGCATCCTTCTTCTTTTTACATTGAGGTTTGGAAGTTTTCTGTTTATCTTCCTATATAATTATGTAGTTAGATGAGCGTTGTGAGTCTTTCTACAGTTTCACGTGCTCCTCTGATCTGCTCTCTGCCCATCCACCTCATTCTGAATGTTTTTCGGATAAACCATGAAAGGAACAAGATCAACGTTTATCAGCATCCTGATACTTGTCAGGTGGTCTAATATTATCACGGTTTCAAAGATTATATAGTGGCTTCCTTTTGAGGAGATCCACCCTGTGATTTTGTCTTGTCTTTATTTTTTTGTTTATTATCCCACTTCTTCTTTGTTGAAGAGTCAGGTGCTTGTATTGAGTTATCCTTTTCGGAATTACTCTGCAATTGTGGTTTGCCTGGTTTGGCTTCCTAATTATCTCTACCTAGCACAGCATTGGTTTCTTTGATAATTTTAGATAATTTGCGCTCCTGCTGTGCAGGAGTAAAATCCCATGTGCCCTGACACATAGCCAATGCAGATGCTTCCCCCTTTATGTTACTTGACATAATGGCGGATACTGTGGCACAATTGCCCAGCAGTTACATCCCCACAGCCAGGGCAGGTGCTGTCTTGTACTCATTCTGATGCTGTTTCAGCACTTCAGGCAAACAGCCAGGGAAGGGGTACCATGTGTTCTGGTATATACTGCAGCAAATAATGTACCCCAAATTGTACAGTCTTCCACAGGGGAAGCCATCCCCATTGGCAAGCAAATAATTAATATTCTATGTTTTTCCTCAAGGCCCTTATGGGGAAACGCCACTTTGAGCTGACTTGTTTTTTCGTGCAATCTAGAAAGCAATCTCCTCCCAACTGTCAGGAACTTTTCCTATGACTGTATTTAGAATTTGTGGGCTGATACCCAAGGTAGCTAATTGTGGTTGCGCAGCTTGACGAGTCCTTGTAGTGTAAGTGTTAAAGTGTGTAAAATATCTATATAGTGTTACTAAATCTTTGTACAGTCTTCTCACCTCTGCTGCTGGTAAATTATCAACATTAGGATGTGATGTGTAGCCGGCTTAGACTGGCCATGTCACTCCTTTATTGCTGAGAAGACCGAGTCTAACGTTTGCTGTTGTGTGTGGGAGGGAGCCTTTAAACCAATGTATGTGTTCTTTGTAAGGGAGAGGTATAGCTATCTCTTCACATGGAGTATAGTTATCTGGAATTTCATCCTCGGTGTAGGTGTGAAATAGTTGTGTAACTTTGTCTGCAACCGGTAGTGTAACCCAAGAATAGAACATCTCTGTCTTAAATGCTCTTGTGCCTCAACCACGAAGGTAACATCTCCATCCCTGAATGTGAGAACATGATGGAATAGTTTCAGAGTGATGGCATGTCTGCAGTTCTCTGCAATGTTTAATGCTTGAGGATCTTCATCTCCAGACATAATTAAAAATGAATTACAGAGTGGGTAAGCACAGTGGGAATTAGATCCTTTAAGAGTTCAAGCTTAAACAATCTACAGCCAATACCTACTCAGCTGAGGAGGATTTTCCCAACCACACCAAAAGTCTACAGTTAGGAGGTAAGTAGGTGTCTCTGAGAATGCATTATTGATATACTCAGGTGAACCATTAAAATAAGAAACCCAACCAATGTTGGTGGTGCCATGTCATGTAGTATCTACCCTACAGCAGGAACGGTGTGTTTGTGGACAGCATAATTTTTAGGATGGTGCCAGACTGATTCTATGCACCGCCTTAGGATATATCGTCCAATAGGCAAGCTAGCTCACAGTGCCATCCTAAGCCCCCCTAACCCTAGGCGGGTAGCGAATGGTACTGGCAACCACTGAACATGACAACCCTGCTCCCCCAGAAATCGTGGTAACAGATCTAGAGCCTTTTGCTCACTCACTAGTGCTCTAATTCTTTCTTAGAAATATACAAGGAATGCACAATGAGACGTTTTCAATATTTATTGAGCCAAATTGATTCTTGTAGAAAATAGATGTGATGCAATTATCAATAGACAGAAGCAAATGACAGTTATTAGAAGTACTAGGACAGTTGACGAAATGAAAAGTTCCACCATTGTGCTGAAACAATGTATATATGCAAACATATAAAATAATCTAGTAATCTGGCGTACTTCTACTATGTGTCCCTTAATTTAAGGGCCTAGGGTGTGTGTGTGTGTTCTGCAAAGAATCTCTATACTGAATGTTCCAACCCCATTACCATAAGTGAAAGATTGTAGGTCCCTGTCGTGGTCAGGAGCTGGACACCCCTCATATAGATATCAGCAAGTTGTTGGGCCAAAGCGTCAGCATGTAGAGAACTCACCAATGACAGCAAGCACTCCTCTGACAACACCTGGAAACGGATGTTTGTTTATAACAAAAGGCTCCTTGCCTTGGGTGGAGATCTTGATCAGACTGCCATTGTTTGTGTGTTTTAGATAGCTATGTCGCAATATGAATGAAAACAACAAGCACATTTGCACAACGTATGCATAAACCTTGTACATGGTGTCAAGGTAGCAGGATAGTGTTCTTGCTATGTTGATTATGTGAGCAAGTAGACTATCATGGATGCAAATATGTGTTAGAAGTTATTGTGTCAAAGTAAAGGCAACTTTAGGAAAAGACCCATGTATAAGTAAAATGGCAGTGTTTCTCTCCAGGTAAAAACTGGAACACATGATACTGGTTCTCGACGGAAGATGAAGGGGCGCACTATCGTGTCTCCCACACAATGAAAAATGTGCCTGGGATCCCCAAAAAGGGAACATATAGGATGAGTGTTATCATCCTTCTCAAAACAGTGGTGGGCTCATCCCCACTTCCTGTGTCTTGTGGGAGCAGGGCAGCCACTGTACCAGCTGCACCCTGTCTGCATGGAATGGGCAAGGAAAAGGAAGATGCTGGTGTCTGGGTGGGACCCAGAACCCCTAAAAAAATAGGCAAAAAGAAAAGAAGTCACAGGACGTGATGCCCCATGCAACAAAAGGAAAGCTACTGCTTAATTGATATTCACATTCCTGGGAGGGTTCACCCTATAATGCCCTGCAGAGCATTCAACTGCCAAAGGTTTTGGCTTCTTGAAGTGGCCCCAGGACAGCAGGGGCACATGCAAGGTTGAACAAGTAGAGTTGTGGGGCTGCAGAAGTGCAGCATCCTATCCACCCAAGAGAGTGTCAAAAGTGAGCTTTAGTTTCCAGTGTCACAGAAATTATGACTGCTCCAGGTTTTCAACCTAGGTTCCATGCAATCCCAAGGCTCAAACATTTGTTCTACAGCGTGGGAGGGTAGCGATGTCTAGTGGTTGGTCATATGATTATATGTTTTGTGGCCTAAAGTGGTTAGACAGATACAGACCCAAGTATTGTTGTTTCATAACGTTTTATTTAATAGATGCACTGCTGACAGTCATTTTTCATAATGGTTCCTGTTAGAGCTGGCATCCTTGGTGTTGCTTTCCCTGCCACATTTTGCCTTCAACCCTCTTGTTTTGCTGACTTCATTTTTGCTGGCTTTAAGACTCTGTACACTTTACCACTGCTAACAAGTGCTAAAGCTCTTGGGATTTCTCCTTAACCATGGTGAATTGGCTTACACCCAATTGGCAAATTAAATGTACTTATTAGTCCCTGGTAAAGTGGCCTTACCTGCACCCAGGGTCTGTAAGTTAAATGCTACTAGCCTGTGCATGCAGTTTTGAACTGCCATTTAGATGCCAGATCCAAACCTTAGTTTTTAATAATGTAATTCATTTTTAGGGTAGACCTTGGACAGCACAGATGGCAGGATGCGATGTATTTAAAAGTAGGACATACACTTTTGTTTTCTCTACTGCAAGGCCTACTTCCCCATAGGATAACTTTGGAGCTACCGTACCACATTTAGTAAGTGATAATTTCCAAATGGGTGCAGGTTACCAGTTCATATTTAGTGTCTTTGGAATTGTAATGAAAATTCTTCTCTCATGGTAAAGTTGGATTTCAAATTCATTTCTTTCTTGTGTTTTGTGTGTTAGGTTCAAGCAGCGACTGCACAGATGCTTCAGCCACCTTGCTATTTTGCAGCCTAATTGTTTTATTTCATGCTCGCAAATAAAAAAAAAACATAGTTTAACATTTTGAAAGCAGACATTGGGGTGGGGTGGTTTCTCTCTCAACTGTCTTTTTCTGGATGCCCTGAGATACAGCTGTTGTGTAAAGTGATAATCCTCACAGCAGGGTGTTAAGATGTACTTCTCAAAGCAATGAGTACTATTACTCTTCTTTATTCTACCAACAACACAGCACAAAACAGCACAGCTCTTATCCCTCCAACAGTCAACTCCTTCTCTCCACTCTGTATTCTATTGTTGCCATGGTACAGTCATGGCAACTAATAGAACCCTGTATCAACAAAAAGGGAGAGGGGGGGACCAGGAGCTGATTAATGGTCCAGTGCCTGTGCTCCGAAATGTCAATGAGATAATCACTAGAAGGCACTGTTCCGGGGTGGGTATGGTCGTGAATCAACCAAGTCCAACCACAAAAATAAAGGAGAAGAAAAGATATATCTATAGGTACTGGGTCTAGGGTAAGGTACTAGAGATGGGGGGAGACAGCAAAAGTGTCTCTTGTTGCCCTCACACACCCCGAAGGATGTCATGCTTCATCATCGGGCTGTGCTCCTCGTCGGGCCGGCGGTGCAATGCCCTACGGGTCCCCCGAAGGGTCTCTTTAGCGGAGATCTTTTAGAGAGCTGCCGATGGGTGCATGCGGGTGTGCGGAGGGAGAGTACCGGGGTCAGTGGTGAGGGTAGTGTGTGCAAAGATAAAAATACCTAAGGGTTGCCTAAGGGAGTATTTTAATAAAGAGGTACCCTTGGTATAATAAAAACGTGAGTAAATTGTTACCTTTCAAGACGTAATGTGTCTATGGTAGCAGGAAAAAATGGTCGACATGTTTCGCGCCTTAAGTGGTCAAAGTGATCCCTGGCGTTTCATCAGGACCAGTAGTGGTGAGTAGTGTGGAAGGGGTGCACAGACTAAGTGTAGTGGGAGGGGTAGTAATCACCCTCTCACTAGGCAAAAAGGGGGGGTGTTATAGTGTCTCCTAACCAGGTAATGTGTGTTTAAGGAGTCTGTTGTGCCCCCTTTGCACTAGACCTAAAAAGAGAGTTGGGATTACTCCTTGAGTTTAAAGCGGCGTAGGAGGCCCACACCATTTAGGGGGGTTGCTCAGGTGACGGCACTGGAAACCTGCCCGGTCCAGACGCCAGCTCGAAGGTAATAGAACCCCTCTGAGCCAATCATTCTTCAGTGCAGCAGATTATAACACATCTCTCTTTTTAAAAAACAAAAAATGAGGGTATAAAAAACCCATAAAAGATTAAGCATAAAACAGAAGAGAATGAACATCAGAGATTGCCTTGTTAGCATAGTGAAAGTGAATACAAAATAAAAAAGAGATTCCTGAATAGAAACTTTGGGGTCTATTAGTATGGCGGGTGGATCGCCACCTCTCAAATGGTGGTGGCGATCCGCCCGCCATACTACACCGCCCGCATGCCAATTACCCTTCAGCATATCAGCATGGAAGGGGGTACCACGGTGGACGGGAAGACCGTCCGTCGCTTTTCCGCCCAGTCGACGATTCGACCAGGCGGAAAAGGGTTTAATATGGTGGCGGTGTATACTAGACCACCATCCATATTAGTATGCAGGCGGAGAGCAGCTGCCGCCATGGAAAGGCATACGGAGTTCACAATTGGGGACCCGTTGCTGGCCCCCAGGAAGTTGGGGGGTGAGGGGTGCACATGGGGGGTACCTATGGTACCCCCTGCATTTGAATGCACAATGCAGCAGGCACCGCACGGTGCCTGCCACTTTGTACATGCAAATGTACAACATGCATTTGTACCATTGCGGCGGGTGCTGCTGAAAGCACCGCCTGCCGCAATGTTAAAAATGTTTATGATGTGCCCGCCACACTGGCGAGCGCATCCTAATCTCCCCCATGGGACTGCCGCACATATGGTGGGCGGTCCCGTTTTCCGTCAGGATGGCGGGCTGAATGATGCCCATAATATTTACAAAAAGAAAGGAGAAAAGTACACATATTTGAAATTTCAACATTAATGTAGTGAAGAATTGCAACATTAGCATAGTGAATGTAAGAGTCCCTTCCAAGAGGAAACTAATGATGTTACAATTAAAAATTTTCACCGAATGAGGACAAATACCGTGGATCAAGATGTTTCTGAGCCGGAGGCGACTACAAACACAATCCAGCTCATCCTCATCCACTGTACACTCTCCACCATTTACATTTTTCCTCTCCAAGGATGGAATGAAATTCGAGGTTACATGTGTGCTCGTTTCTAAATCATTTCCTCCACATCTAGTTAGGTGTGACATGCTCCACACCTCACCATCACTCAACACTACTACATTTTTCTTTACTGGATTATAAGTTTCGGGCCCATGAACCTGGACTTCCGTAATGTGATCAGACAGGTTTTCTTACAGAAACCATAAGACCCACCTTTCACACATTCTCACACACTTTGTGCTTGCCATCACACTGCCTTTTATATCTTTGTTGGTAAAGTTTGATCACCTGCAAATCAATTTTTTGTGTACATCTCTTAGAGTCCAACCAGGAAGGACTTAGCTTGGTGGCAGTCAACCTTCCCTTCAAACACTGAAAGGGAGAGATCTTGGTAACTGAATTGGAAGTGTTACAATGTGCCCGCAGTTTCTCATGAAGCACCGCTCTTAAAGATGCTCTCTACTGCAGTTTGAGCACATGCCCTTACCAGTCTATTCATACTTTCTACTAAATATTCACTTGGGGGTAATAAAAAGCAGTGTGATGGTGTACAATTTCAAGGTGGTCTAAAATTCTTTCATCTCCACCAAGACAAATTGTACCCCATTATCCGTTATGACTAGGGGTGGGCGGAACTTGCGAAATTTACTTTCGCAAATTATCGCGAAAATGTTAAAAATCTCCACAAACACGTGGAAATATTGCGAAGATGCGGAAGTTTTTTTCCCGCCCGTTCGCGGTATTTTCTGCTTGGTCGCGGCTTGCCAACTTACCCATGCGGTTGCTCGCGGGCGCGGCCATCTTGTTTTCACTTGTCTCGCGGTGCATGATCGCGAGAAGAAAGACGTGATCGCGCGACGCATGACGTTACAGTGGGCGCGAACTGTCGCGAGACAGCGCAAATGGCTACCAACAATCCAACATCTCGTGGAGAACGCGACCGGATCGGGAAAACTTGTCGGCGAACGCGGGGATTCAGGTAAGGCGATCGCGCACACGCAGGAATGTATTATTTTACAGCGCAAGCAAGAAACAAATTATCGCTAAGCTGCGGAATGCGGAAATTTTGACATCTTCGCGCTTTCCGCGGAACGCGAAAATGCCAAATTATCGCAATTTCCACGAACGGAACGGAATTTTGGCCCAGGTCTAGTTATGACACCCTTTCACATACAAATACAAATTCTACCACATACCTGTTGGTCACACAACTTATGCAGCTTGCCATGACCCACTTTGACGTATAATCTACCAGAACCAAAACAAATCTCACCGTTGATGGCGATAAATGTAATGAACCTACCATATCCAGTTCTAATTTGCTCTAGGGCCCTGCCAGAACCCCCACAAGGGAGAGTGACGCTGTCCTGATTGATCATGACTTATCATTACCAACACAGTGAAGACAATCCTTTACCACACTTTCCACTTGCCTATTCACACCAGGCCACCAGTGGCATTCTCATACTGAGGCCTTGGTCAAATTCCTTTCCAAATGACTCTCATGTGCTAGGTTCACAATCATGTTACACAACCCCACTGACCGCACGTACACTCTGGTATAGCTCTCCGTCAAGAATGCTCACTTGCCTCCTCTTTGATAGTTCAAAAAGGCATCCCTTCATTATGCTCACCATGAAGATCAGACCAACCAGCAACCACAAAGTTCATAACTTTCTTCCGTGCCTCATCTCTCCCTGCCTCAGTTTCCCAGTCAGTTTTGTTGATGGCCATCTCTTTAACCCAAATATTCGGCTGAACAACTTCCGGTGTAGCTGCTTTCACAACAGGTAACCTGGACAAACAATCAACAGGCACATTTTTTGCCCCAGCAGATACTCAACTTGATAATTATACTCAATTAAACTCTCCATCCATCCCTTGATACGAAATGTGTTGTTGTCAATATTTCTTTACCCTAACAACAGAATCAACAGTGTGTGGTTCATCCGGATAACAAAGGGTAAACCCAACAGGAAAAACTAAAAATGGTACACCACTCACGTCAGTGGTGAGTATGTATTTTTATTACATCCAAATGCGCCAAAGTAGACATTTTGGCTATGCCTTCTTTGACAACCTTGGACACTTTCTAACAATCTTCAGACTAGTCAAAACTTGAAATGATGCTTTCTTGAAAAGAAGCCCAATAGGTAGGATCACACTGGCAAAATTGTGCATAAATTTGGCGTAATACTCTGACAGACCCATGAGGGACTTAATATGTACCTCATTGGTGGTAAAGGTTGCCTCCAAAATAGATTTGAACAAGTCTAATTTGGAACCTCTACCAGTTCCCGATAAGATATGCCCCAAGTAGCAGACTGAACTCACTCAAAACATACATTTCAACTTCTTGAGTTTTAAGACCTTTGTCCCTGAGTCTTGTCAACAAGATCTTGACTCTGTTTGTCCCTTCCATCCACTAAGATGTCATCCTGGAAGAGTCAATCCCCTTCAACACAATTATATTGAGGCATTGGAAACATGCTACAGCTAAGACCAGACGAAAAGGCAACCTCACAAACCTGTATGCCACTAGCAGCATGACCAAGGATGTGAATGCACTACACTTCTCATGTAGCTGCACCTGGTGTTATGCAGCAGATAGATCCTTTGCTCTAAACACAGGCATATCTTTGAGCAATGCCAAGGCTTATACAATATTGGGCAGTGGCTGACAATTAACCTACATGCATTAGATGAGGTCCCAAAGGTCAACACACATCCTAAGTTTGCTCCCATTGTCCTTGGGAGCTAAAACAATGGGAACCAACAACTCTGACTACTCTATTTCTTCAATCACTCCTAATTCTCCTTAGGAGTGATTGAAGAAATAGAGTAGTCAGAGTTTGCCAATCTCCCCATGAAATGGTTACAACATCAGGTTCGATACTCTTCTCATTGTGTGTACAACGGGCTTGGCATTTTTCTGTAAAATCATTTTGTGCTGACGGTCATTTAGGAGACCCACCTCGTCCCTAAATACATCCTGGAATTCTTGTAAAATATTTGAACTTTCACCCACACTGGAAATCAAGAGGACCTGTTCCAGAGAGTTTGGATTGATAATAATGCCCAAGTCTCTCTGATGTCACCAACAAAGGAGAATGTCAACACGTCTGGCTATATAAAACTTTCCCTTTGTCTCTCTGCCTTCAAATTGATGTTCATGACCTTATAATCAATCAGATCGATACTAGCCTCCCTGTAGCCTTCATGGCTAATGTCAGGTGGCAATAGTTCTATGTTCTCCTTCCAATATGTCCTCTCCCAATTCCCATTGTCATTCAATGTGAAAGAGGAACCAGAATCATCTAGAACCACAAGCTCTTTTCCACCAATGGTCATTTGACATTCAGGCATCCTGATCTGGCCCACATCAACCTCCCCATCAACTTTATTACCACTTTCTGAGGAGGGTACAACTTGCAAACTTCTTTCATATCACCCACTTTAGGTACTTTGTTAATCTTACGCATGAGGCCATAATGCTGCCTTTTCACACAGGTCCAACAGACCGAATTAGGGGCAAAACAATTTGGACTATTGGATAAATGATTGGAACTTCCACACTTGAAACATTTGGATCGTGAGGTTTTTTCATGGACAAGACCTTTGGTCCACATGGGTTTTTGGTCCTCTTTTTGTTGTCCTCATTTACCTCATTCCCCATAGTGGTGTTAGTCACTCTTTCCACCATGCTCAGGAGTGTGCTTAGGCATCTATTTAACCCAACCAGTAGTGTTCCATGCCTTCAATAATATCTACAGCTTCTTTTAAAGTAGGGGTTTTTGCTAAAGGTTTATCTTGTACCCTAATATCATTGAAGCAATGCACGAATTGGCCCTTTATGAGTGAGTCAGATATGTCACAACACTCACATTTCCTCACTAAACTATCAATGAGGTTGCACTCTTGAGAAAAACTTGTGCCTCTCCATGGCAACATTAATGCATGGACCAAAGTGCTTTTCTAACATCATAACTGACATATCATACACATTTCTGGGCTGATATCTCAATGCCTAGGTTACGTAAGAGAATCCTGTGTTTCCTTGCTGCAGAAAAGACAGTAAGGCAGCACTGTTCATTAAGTGTGCGTTGAAGTATTTTGTCTATGCATTCCCATCTAAAACATCCAAGATTAGGGTAGCAGTCCAACTTTTCAAAGCAGACTGAGTTTCGATTGGCTGTAGCCTGGCCACCACTCCCTTTGGCTTACACAATGTACCTCTTGTAAGTGGTGCATCGTTTCGCATCTGCTGTGACTAGAAGTGCATTCCAGACAACTCCCACTTCGGCTACAAGCACTCAAATTATTTGCTGATGCTGCTCCTTATTTCTATTATGTCCCAAGATGTGGTTCCTTCGACGCATCCCTTCAACATGGTTACGAGCTGACAGATGAGGGTAGTGCATGATTCAGACAGCACACCCACGTGACAGCAGCAGTGATGCAGGTGGCTTGAGCTGGAGACACGTGGAATGCACTGATGTATGTGCGATGGTGATTGGTTATTGGCAAGGGTAATGGCAGTGATAAAAGCAGCCTGTAAAATGCAATAATCAACTTACGCACCTTGAGATAATAATTATTATCAAGGTACTCACAATACCGCTCATGTATGTCCATCATTTACTCAAAAGATGATGAACAAGTCAGAATTCAAACATCAGGTGAAGAGTTCAGTTGGACTTCTTTGAGGGGTGTTGGTGGTTGTCCTGCCCCTCGCAGGTAGTTCTTTGCCAGTTTTAAGAAGTACTTCTCAAAGCAATGAGTGCTTTTAATCTTCTCTATTCCACCAACAATACAGCAGAAAACATCACAGCGTTTGACCCTGCAACAGTCAATTCATTCTCTCACCTCCATATTCTACTTTTGCCATGGTACAGTCATGGCAACTAATATAACCTCTCTGAGCCAATGACACTTAAGTGCATCAGATTATAACAAAGGCCACACTGTGTCTGGCTAAAAGGAGAAGCACCCACAACATGGGCACAATGAAGTATAAAGTTTCAGCACATGGCTGTGTCATCCTTGTTGATCAGCAATCAGGGACAGACAAAGGGCATATCTGACATAAACACTTTCTCTCCTTGAAAATTAGAAACCTCAGTCCCAACCGTCACCCCTGCCATCTACCAAATGGCTGTGTTCAGGGAGACTGATCTACATCTCCTTGCTAAATAAACGGCCTGATGGAGTTTATAAATGTAGCCCAGTCAACCTCACCCCACTTCTGTGTCTGAGACTCCCCAAGCATATGACTATAGGCACTAACCTTCCACTGTCTGTGAAGATATTCTCATCCACAGTCTAAACAATGTAAATCCAGAGGCATTTAAATAGATCACATTTTCTTTGAGAAGTAATACTGTGAGACAACCTTTAATGGCAAACATCAGAAGATATCACCTCCATCATTTACAGAATCTCCTTTCTGATGTTTGCCTTAGATGTTTGCTCTATTTTGCTTTGAATATGAGGTTACCGCTTCAATCAAGAGCAGTCTAAAGCTCTTGATATTTCACTATATATACTACCATCCCCTAGCTGATCAGCTGTCCTTGTTTAAGCAGTGGTCTAGCAATAAATAGCCTAGCAGTAGACAGGCTATTCACCTGATTCTAGGGACTATCAAAAAGTACTTAACATAGCAATATCTCACATGCACATAATGATGATTCTTTCTATAATTTTGCATCTTTAGAGGGCATGCTATCAGAAAAATCTACCTTATGTTCCTAAAACCGTGAATGAAAACTTTCACATTGAATTAAAAATTCCCATTTTTCTCTCAATTTCCCTTTTGTTACCATCCATCTTCTGCACGCCTCCTCTCTCCGATTGCAGCCTATTCTAAGTCATGTGCAGGATTGACTTAATCTATACTTTTGTATTTCTGGAAGTCGGTCACACTTCATCTCACAAATTATAAACTGTCCTTCCTTGAAAATCATACCCTGCAATCTAGCAATACCTAATTTGCTCTGGCTCATCTACTAGTCCCACCTACCATCTTAATGTACTCACATACCCTCCTCTAATGATCACATTACGACTAATTTAAGTTACCACAAAAGAACTGGAGTAAATGCATGGAATGGTCTCCTGTGAACACCAAACCAAGGGGCATATCAACAAGGGCTTTATCTCTGCTTTTTTGGCTTTAAAAGCCAAAAAAGGAGAGATAAAACTAGCGCCCTATCAACAACAGGGTGCTAACATGCAAATTTGCATGTTAGCACCCTTTTACTCTACTCTTCCCCTTGCATCCCTAATGAGATGCAAAGGGGGCGTTCCAGAGTAAAATAATAGGAGAAATGTCGCTAAGCGACATTTCTCCTATTATCAAGAATGTCGCTAACCCTGTTAGAGACAAAAAAAGCAGCGCTAACGGCGGTTAACGCTGCTTTTTTACGTCTGGTATTTTTCTGACTTAGCCATGATATCCTTTGGAAGGAGGATATCATGGCTAAATTTGCCTGTCCCTATCAACAAGGTAACGTGAGATTATCGCTGGGTTTCCAGCGATAATCTCACGTTAGCCACTTAGCGTGAGGATTTTTATCGCTATTGAGATAAGCGTTGCTAATAGCACGCTATCTCAGCGATAAAAATCCACGCTAGCCGGCGATAATTATCCCAGCGCTAAGTGCGCTTAGCGATAATTATCGCCGGTTGTTGTTGATATGCCCCCAAATACAGTAAACACTGAGTTAACCACTAACCTTGGGTTTCAGAGCGGCGTGCAGCCCGGCGTTAGTGCATCAACATCTCACCAGGGGTAATAAGCACTATGTCAATGCACTAACAATTACAATTACAAATACAAATGCCCCAAATTTATATCCACAAAATTGTCTCATGTTCAGAGCCACTAGAATTAAGCGACAAAAAAGTACCAGATTATGTGGCATGGTTGACTAAATTATGCAACAAGAAAAGACAAATTATATGGCAAAGCGCAGCAAATTTTGTGATAGTATCACTTATTATTTTGTCATTTTCACACATGTCAACACTGTCTGGGCAAAGGATTAACTCCATTAGTAGCAGTTTAACGCCTAAATACAGCAATAAGTCCCTAAACCAGTGAACCTTTGTGTAAGGCGTGCCCCTGTGTGACAACAAGTGTTGTCACATTTTAGGTAGCTTTTAATCTGCTTGAGCTAGAAAGAATTTCTTTTTTTAAACTGCAAATTATGCAACAGATGATGGATTAAATGGCAAATGCAGCAAATCCATAATTATGCACAAAACACCACAGCTACAGAATCTTATAATTTCAATGGCCCTGCCTATGGTTTTCTATAGCTTTACAATATGTCACCAGTTTAGCTGCCAACATTTCTTTTTTAACTGAATTTGAGACAAAGGAAAAATTATAGCTATGTAAAATTGGTCAGCTTTCTATAACTCCTTTTTAGCTTTAAATCATTTTCTCCCATCTTCTAAAAACAATAGTGTTCCAAAACTTATTTAGTAAATTTTATATTATTAATTTCAAAGAGGCAATTCTTTTGTAAATTATATTAGGGAGAATGAATTTTTCTCAGACAACATTTAGGCCACAATATTTGGGGACCACAGCCTCCTCAGCAGTTATTATAATTTAATAAGTGCTGAGGCCACTGCCAAGAAGGATATCTAAAGGAAATTATGACTTTTAATGGAAATATTACAAGGAGAAGATTCAGACAAGGGGCTTACCAAACTGTGCCGCCGAGTTCTTTGCCAGGGCCGGTTTTCGGCCGATTTTGTTACAGGGCCGAGTTTGCAGCCATGCTGCAAAAACGGCACTGTAACAAAAACGGCCCCCAGGGGCCCAAAACCGGCCCCCACCCGTCCGGCGCACCGGGGGATTACCCGGTGCCCGCTACGGCCAGTCCGGCCCTGCAGCTGAGATAGATAATAACGTAATCTAATCAGGAGCAAGGGGCTGCTCCAAAGCCCACTCTAAGAATATGTTCTGTATCAGTACCAATTGGTCTGCATACAGACTCAAATACTAAAGTAATGATTAAATAGGCAGCACCGGATTTTAAAATTGATTGTCATTATCACCAAAGCCACTTATTTCAGAAAGCGATACCATGGGAAAAGCAATTACAACTCTGGCAGCTTCAGGTTCTTCCACTCTTTCCACTCTTGCACCCCTGCCACCCTTCTACAGCCAAGTTCCCATTACTAGGGTGGAAATGCAATGAAACAAGCTCTGATGATTATGGACTGTTTTCTTAGGGGGGAGTGTTTCATCAGTGAATGTTGAAACAATACTCTCAAAAGAAGTAACCCAACACTGATCTACCAGTAATTAGAGACCCTCTTACATCTGCCATTGGCATCCCTGATGCAAGTAAAATTTGTTACAGCAACTTTAATAATTCCATACCAGAAAATGTGCATTCATTTGTCTGTGACTTAGATTTGGATTGAGACTCTGATTCCATCTCTGGAGCTGATCCAGAGTTGAAAATCTCTGGAGCGTTGGAGAGCCCGGACTATAAGATACAATCTCAGCCTCAGAGTCATAGCCAATCAGAAACACTGAAGTATTCAGTAGGAAATAATTTGTTTTCAAACGTATTGAACGGAACAAGCCTGCTACATGAGCTGGCAATTCTGGAGGCATTTAACTCTTCAAATTGTACTATTATCCTCTAAAGAAAACAACTATTCAAACAAATGATTCAGTTTTGAATGAGGATGTACATGAGCCATCTACTCCCCTGGTATACCAAGACTTACCAGCAATGGGGTCAACTGCAGCAACTTTGACAAAAATATCTGACACAACAGACAGTCAATCAGTCAGATGTATTAAACAAATATCTTTGTTGAAGGATATAAAAAACAAGCTCCACACTGTGTATAACATTCACGAGAACCTCCTAAAAAATCTAAAATGCTTGGAAAAGCTGGATCTTTACCTTTCTAATTTTACAAGACTCTGATTCGCTTTATGATCTGAATTAGTCAATCATAGATGTTGGGCAATATGGCGGTGAGGCGATGAATAAAGGGGGTCAGTTTCAATCTAATCTATCAAGCAATTTTAACTCTAACAATCAAACGGTTACAAATCATAATCAAATGGGGTAGGATGATACATCTGATCCAGGGCTAATAACTACTAATTCAGATGTTAAAGAAGTTTCAGCCATGCACCCAGTGTGTGTGATTAAGGACAATGTCAGATCATAAATTAGTAAACGCTGTTTTTAAGGAGACTAAATAAAAAATCAAACTCTGCAAATCCTATCAACACTCAATCAGATAATACTGATAGTAAAACTAAAATAACCTTTTTCCACAATATTTAATCCAAAAAAAGAGACTTCACTATGGATGTTGAGCTTGAAAACAAGCTCAACATCTCAAAATTTAGCATCTCAAGAGACCTCTACTTTGGATGGTTCTAATAATAAACATCACTGTGATGGTTTCTCATCTTATGCAGATATCCTGACTGGTGTTTTAAATATAGGCACAAATACTAATTACTCAGTATCAAACTTTCAACTGCCACAAACAATGGATGAAAGCAAAGAAACAAAAAAGCAACGTTAAAGTAGGACAAGACAAATCACTAGACAACTCAGCAAGTAATCCTTCATTACCATTGCGTATTTCCAATATTTCACTCTCCTATAGCGCAGCCTTGGTTAATGATATAATGAACATGGATTTTACCCCACAATGTGTTTCACAATGGCTGTATAATATTGTGAATCATCAAAACATTTTGAAGTTACTGAAACATTTTCCTGACTTAACAGATATCTCCTCTGCAGACTTGTTAAGTGAAAGGTTTATTCAAAATGTTAATACTCGAAATGAGTTCACAAGAACAATCTCAACAAATAAGCAATAAGATACTGGCAAAGAGAGATCGAGCTAGCTTTGTTGGGTAATATATTACCAAAATCAGCAGAATCAAAATATCCATTTATAGTACAAGAGAGACTCATACATTACAGTCCTGTGAATAAAATAAACGATGTGGAAGGATCATTTTGTGGCACCTTAATGTTCTGCTGAAGATTTAAATTTGGGGATCAATATTGTTACATTTTCAAAGCCTGAACGTATAGTTACTATTGCCAACCCGTTAAAAAATTATTATTCTCAAAACATGATCCCACCAACTAACTCCTATTCATGGCAGATCTAGAATTACATTTTCCTGAGAAGATGCTCGTTTGATCCTGGAATATCACAGGGATTGAAAGGCATTTATACCTTGGTGGTGTAGATTTTCATTTTGTTTAAACCAAAATCAAATAATCTATCTTCAGGAAACGTGGCTTACTAAACCCTTACTAAACCGTTTAACTTTCAAAATTTCAACATACATAAAAGTCAAGCCACCGCAAATCCTATTGGCCACCTGTTGAGTGGGCTGGCAACATTAGTTCATAACAGTATTAATTTGATTTTATTAAAACAAAAACAGATTTTTTGCTAATAAAGGTTTTAGAGGATTCTAGATAAAATCACATTTTAATAGTAAATGTACATTTTTCACCATTGTTTGAAGAAGAAAAAGGGCATCCATGTAGTCTTTGACAAATTGAATTGATTCTTGACCAGCGTCTCAATGATGTTAGTCATAAAAGGTATTTTAATAATGATTTATTTGTCAAACGTCTGCCTTTTTTCCCTGGATGACTATTGACCAGATTTGGTCGGGGAATATCCCAGACCCAATTATGGGTGGTAACTGGTGGGAAAATTCAAGACTAAAAAGGTATTCAAAATGTGATTTAATCTAGGATTTTGTGTTTTAAATGGATGATTTTCATCAGATCAACTTATAAACCCTACCTTTCTGTCTCCTACAAGAATGATTTTTTTTTCACTTTTAGATTGCAGCTCTTTTTTCGATATGGAAAAAAGTAATCACAGACAACAAGAGATCAGTTTGGCTTTTCAATTATCATACATGGAGGGTACACAATTGGAATCTAGATGGTAATTGTAATTCTTCCAACCTAAGATCAATGACGTTTAATGTTTGTTTTAATCACAGACCAACATTATTAGGCTAACAAAGTTGTATACATCTTTATTTTTACCAGCCATTTAACCTCTGGAGTAATGATTTGGAGAACTTGCTATATGATGAATTTAATTTTATCTCCATTAGTACAATCAGGAGATCAAGGACTCATCCCAAAATTAAAGATTATTTGATAATTTTAGTCACCCAAAACTGCTAAGAGGAGTTCTAAAGAAACAGAGAACTAGATTGAGAGACTTTGCAATAAAAAGGTAAAATAATCAGTATTGACTTTAGTTCAGGAAATCCATAGAAGGTCTCAAGATTCAGCTTGGATGAAACGGCCTCTCTTTACTAAAAGCAAATACATGAGAATATTTTGTCCTTGGTTGGGCAGAGTAATGGGTCTATAAAACTGGCAGGTGATTTCCACATACCTTACAAGGAACTGAAAATGTAGTAGATAATCTATATGAGTGTTGTCACTCACCTCCTGTGATCCACCAAATTATTATAACAGCAACCTTTGGATTTCGTAAAAAGAAATAGAGGTGTAAATAAAAAAGTTGTGCCAAAAGTTGTGGCCCGAAACGCGATACCTATTGATGTGATTAAAGTTGATTATCTGCATTGGGGTGAGTTATTTTATGATCTAATTACAAAGGCATGGGAATTGGAAAATGTACCTCCCTCATGGCAAGGGGCCATTATACACACCCTGACCAAAAAGGGCTCAAAGCAGAACCCAATAAATTATCATCTTATTGCTATGTTGAATGCTGAAGGATAACTCTTCCCAAAATACTTATGTGACAGCTTATTATGGTGGGCGTCTGATCTTAATTTAATTTCTACAGAACAATCTGGATTTACGCAAGAATGCTCAACTGTTGATAATATTGTTGCGCTAAAATTATTGGTTGACAAGACCTTGAAAAGAATCCTTAATTTAAAGCATGCAACATGGACTATTCATTGGCATTTGACAATGTCAGTTAAAAAACTCTGGGAGAAATTGTCCAACAATGGGATTAGTTCCACCATTCTACATTTTTTAATATCTCTGCATGACAAAACTTGGATGCAATTTAAGTTAACAGAAAACATCTTGTCACCAAAAATATCAACAGCCAACTGACTAAAACAGGATTGTTTTTTAGCATTGCTTCTTTTTCCAATGTAAATTACGGACCTTTCAAAATGTAAACATTTTCCAGGGGCATTTGCTGGCCCCCAATTCAGGAGGTAAACCAATAAGTTATTTGGCATATGCAGACAATATTATTTTATTTTCACTGAGTCCATAAGGACTTCAATCACAGATATGGAATCTACAAAATACAATATCAAAAGTGATTTAAATGTCAGTCTCAGTAGAACAAAAGTTATGATCTTTAGTAAAGCAAGCTCGGAATTAAGGCTCACAGTATCACTTTCAGTTGAACAATTTTTTTTTTTATTAATCTTTTTATTAACTTTGCTCAAGCTCTCAAACAATTCACAGCAGTGCTCAATTGGCATGTAAGAGAACAACATTACATTGTACATTTGAAGGCACACTTGGCAGTATAATGGACCAGTTACAGTTTTTCCCCCTGCCCAACCCCACCCCGCATGGCTCGATACTTCCACCAATGCCCCCACACCTTCTGCCATTTCTTGGCACATCCCCAGGACTTGAAAATTGTTTCCTCCGCCCTCTGACACCAGTCCAAGCCTCGTAGCCATTGGTCCCATTGTGGGGGCGCCTGCCCCCCCAGCAACTGGCTATAATACGTTTTGCCACCCCGGCTGCCATAGCCAACCAGACCTTGTTATACCTGGACCAGTCCGTGTCTCCTTTAATAAAGTACTAGCCACCTGGGTTCCACCGGCGATCCCACTACTGTCACCATCGTGTGTGCTACTTTGGTCCAGAAGGGTACTATGTGCGGGCATTCCCAAAGAATATGGAAAAATGTACCCTCCCCCTGACATCCCCTCGCACACAGGGGGGACCGGCTCCTGCCCCATGAGAACAGGTGAGTTCGCAGGTAATACACCGGATGCAAGATTTTGAATTGCACGAGACGGAACCTAACCCGGATCGCAATTTCACGGGGGCTTTGCAGGGCATCCTGCCAATCTTCATCCTCCAGATTTCCGATATCCCCCTCTCAACCCTCCTGCAGGGACACCAGAGGGTCAGGCATATTGTTTATAAGTTTGTGGTAGATAGTTGATGTGGGTTTCCCAAGAATGGGGTCGAGTAGGACCCTGTCCTCCATAGGAAAATATTCCGGGATCGAAGTGTCTGAGAGTATGTGAGAGCACAAATAGTCAATCCCGATTAATTTCCGTCCCCTGAAACCTGTTAGTCTTGTCACCTCCGTAAGCTGGTCTCCGAACCAGAGTGGTGTCCTACCCGTCAGGGTGCCTGCCCACCCCAGAAATGTATTGGCCTCCCTCCAGCACTGAAGCACCACCCGTGTGCGAAGGTAGATCCCTGCACTGCTTTCGCGAGTACAGAAGAGGCTTGCAGTTGCCCCCCGGAATGACATATCTATCCACCCTGTAGGCAGATTCCGACCCTACCGCATACACCCAGTCATTAACCATCTGCAGCTGGGAAGCCCAATAATACAATTGGACGTCCGGGAGGGCCAGCCCCCCGTCGTACACCCCTCTTGTGAACTTTCGCTGCGCTATTCTCGGGTTCCCACCATCCCAGAGCAGCATTCGCAAAGCCTGGGATATGCACTTGAACACCCCACCGAGGACCGGGTATGGTGTATTTTTTAATGTATATAGGAGTCGCGGCAATGCCAGCATCTTAACCCCTTCGACGCTCATGACGGAGCGGTTCCGTCATGAGCGTCGGTTGCGCTGTGCGCATGATGGAACCGCTCCGTCATGGCCCCGCCCGCGCTCAGAACCTTCAGCACCGCGCGGAAATCCGCGCAGCGCTGAAGGGGTTAAAGAACGCGGAGCGCCCCATCAGGGATTGAGGCAAGGATCTCCAGCGGGTGACGTCCGATTCTAGTCATGCCAGGTGGGGCTCAAAATTTTTGGTGAAGAACTCCGCTTTGTCCCTGGTGACGTACACCCCAAGATACTTGAATCCCTCAGTCACTATCGAGGCAGGACACCTCGTCGGAATCTGTGGGGGGGGCCCCGAGAGGGGGTAGATCAACGATTTGGCCCAGTTTATCGTGTAGCTGGAGTAGCTACCAAACAATTCAATTGGTAGAGTCTGGTCATGTAGAGGACAATATCATCAGCATATTGGTATATACGCTCCTCCCACTCATCGGTGAGTGCCAGGCCCCAGAAAAACCTGTCCCTTCGAATCCAGTGAGCCAGCGGTTCCAGGGCCCGGTCGAAGAGGAAAGGGGACAGGGACATCCCTGCCTGGTGCCCCTGCTGGGGGAATGCTCGGGACATCGCTCCGTTAACTCTCACCCTCGCCACCAGTTGTTCATACAACAGGCGCACCCAACTACAGAAAACCATCCCAAAGCCCAGATGCTGAAGAACCATAAATAAGTACGGCCATTCGATGCTGTCAAAGGCCATTGAGGCGTCCAGCTCCATCAATGCTGTTTGGGTGTCGCCCATGTCTTCCGTCATGTAGAGAACCCCGAAAAGTCGTCGTAGATTGTGTTGAGTGCTCCTGTGAGGCATAAACCCCGACTGATCAACATGTATCAGGTCTGGTAGAACCGAGAGCAGTCTCGTCGCCATGGCTTTAGCCAATACCTTGGCCTCCACGTTGAGGAGCGAGATGGGCCGATAAGACGAGCATTGGTCAGCTGGTTTCCCAGCCTTGTGGATGACCACAATCGTGGCTTCTCGCTGATCAGGCAGAAGCCTCCCCACTTTTTGTGCTTCAAGGAACATCTGTCTTAGGGGGTTGATTACTATGTTAGCCTGCCTCTTATATATTTCCACTGGGAGCCCATTGGGCCCCTGCACTTTCCCAGCCTGGAGGGAGTTAAGGGCTTCGCCCAGCTCCAACCCTGTAAGTTTAGCCTCTAGGCGGTTGGTTTGCTCCTGAGACAGCGTGGGTAGGGCAAAGTCCAGTAGGAACTACTCGCAATCCAACTCCATCCTGGTGCATACCGGGGTGTAAACCCTCTCATAGTCATAATATGACGCAAAGTCCTCTGCTCTGTCCATACCGGTGGATGTCAAGGACCCCGACTCATCCAGAATCTCTCCCGATCCCTGCGTTCGAGCCACGTCAGTAGTTTCATGCCTTTGTCCCCCGTGTCATATATCCGATGGTGCGTGGCAAGGGAGTAGGCGCGCGCCTCGCCCTCCGTCAGCGAGCGAAGTTCCTTTTGCTGAGGGCGAGCTCATCGCAGTGCTCCAGTGAGGGAGTCTCACTGGTGCCCTGCTCCAAAGATTCAATTTCCCTTTCCAACTGGCTGATCAGTAGCGCTTCCTCCTTTTTCTGGGCGCCAATCAGCGCTAGGGCCTGGCCTCTCAAGACCGTTTTATAAGCTTCCCACAGGGTTAGCTGGGAATCGACTGAGCCCTGGTTCTCGCCGAAGTATAGTTGGGAGCCCTCCCGTAGCTTGTCATTTATGGATTCATCTTTGCGGCGCCATGGGTCTATCGTAGGGAAGGCCGCCCTAGCAGTTATCGCCCCTTTGAGAGTGACGCCCACTGGTGAATGGTCAGAGATTCCCCGGGCCATGATGCAGGGGTCCGCGAAGTCACCCAATTGGTGCCCCCGCGCGAAGAGATGATCTATCCTGGAGAAGGACCCATGTCTAGCAGAGTAGAAAGTGTAGTGCCTTTGGGTGGGGTGATGTGGGCGCCATATGTCGCTAAGACCAATTGCTTTGGTGAAGCCCCACAGGCCCATTTCCCCCCTGTTGCCCCGTCTCTCTTCTGAGCAGTCCAAGTCCGCATTCATAACCGCATTGGGGTCAACCCCCAGTACCAGAGTGCCCCGGGGAAGCTCTGCCAAGTGGGTCCCCAGTTTTGCATACATAGGGGCATGCAGGACGGGTGGGATGTAGCATGAACTCAAAACTATTGTATGCCCCTCCCATCTGGCCGCCACGGCCGCCATACATCCAGAGTCCTCCATCCATGTGCCTGTTGCTACAATCGTCAGGGCATTGCGGACTAAAATCCCCACCCTCCTGGAGCCAGACGTGAACCCCGAATGGGCCACCATCTTATAACCGAAGCGGTCTAGAGCCCTGCATTTGTTACCATGTGAATGAGTCTCCTGTAGGAGCACTGCGTCTGGGGAGTGACGCTTTACGTGCTGCAACACAAGTGTCCGCTTTATTTTATTGCCCAGTCCATTTACGTTCCACGTCCATATCTTTAAATGTGCCTGGTCACCCATTTAAGTACAAGGGCCTAAGTTGTCTCGGATCCTTTGCATTCCACTGCATACTGTCACAATTAAACAACTGAACATTTGAATTTGAGACGCCACGAGCCAAACATAAACATTCCCTCAAACCCCTCCCCCCAGCCTGTCCCAACTCCCCCCTCCCTGCCGCTCTGCCTGCTTTGCCCCCAACCACCCACCAATAAAACTTGCAGAGTGCCTGTCGCCCCGTTACCACAACAAAAACCATTTCAGAGGAAACGTGAAACCGCTGACCCAAGAAAGATGCATACATCGAGTAGCGGATCTCTTACCCCCGTTGAACACCTCAAGCGACCCGCATAGTGCATTATACTCCCATCATCCGGCCGAACTTCCAGCATAGGGCTGGAACTATGTATGACTCGACCATACTCTCCGGCCCGAGACAGAAAAAAGTCACTGCTTTGTCCTTCCCCTTGCAGGGGGCCAAACAGCCGACTACCCGTCCCTCCATCCCAATGTCAAAAGGATCCCTGGCCAGGCTTGATAATACCTTCAGGGTTCCAAAGTCACTCCGCCGTAGTTCTCTCACCATCGCTGGAGACCGCACCATGATCACCTCGGTTTGGCGGCCCCTCTTGCCATCTCCCTTGACAGCCAACAGTGCACCAGCCCTCAAGCCAGTCCGCTGCATCCGCCGGCGTGTCGAAGAAATAGGCCTTGTCTCCATCGAGGACCTTAAGCCACGCCGGGAACAGCATCATGTGCTTCACCCCTCTGTCCCGAAGAGCCTTCTTCACTCCATCGAAGGAGCGCCGCTTACGCTGCACCTGGAGCGTAAAATTCGGGAAGAAGCGGATGGTGGCGTTGTCCCTATGGAGGTCCCCATGTGTGCGCGCCGCCTGCAGAATGGCATCCCGGTCTTGGAAGTTAAGGATGCAGGCTATAATCGTGCATTGGGGGGACTGGCTTGGGCCTGCCGCCCAGGGCTCTGTGCGCCCGCTCCATGGAAAAGAAATTAGAGAGTTGTTTTGGCTTCAGGTGGTTTAAGATAAGGTCCTCCACAAAGAAGTCCATCGAGGGCCCCTCCAGTCCCTCCAGTACCCCCACTATGTGGATGTTATTCCGCTGAGCCCGCCCTTCCTGGTCCTACAAACGGGCATGAATGTTGGCTTGGTTCTTTGGAAGCGTGGCTACCTGTTCCTCCAGTCGCTTAGTCTTCGCCTGGAGCCCACTGATGCCCGTCTCAGCCACTGCAACTTTGTCAGACATTTTTCGAAAATCCGCTCACAGGAGGTTCACCTCTTCAGTCACGGAGTCCAGCTTGGGCTCCAGAGTACCTCGAAAGTCCCTGATGACCCTCATTATGTCTTTCAGGGAAGAGTTGGGGTCCCCGTCGTGGGGGTCCTCATCTCGTGCGCCGCCGGTCGCACCCGCCTTCCAGTTGATTGCCACCGTATACTTATCTGATTAGTTTGGCCCAGAGTCCTATTTCGACCCATAGCGCTCCCAAGGCCAGGGCCGACCCGAGCACCAGTAATCCAGAGAGCCCCACTCGAGTCCATGCTCGCTGCAGCCGCCTCCACTTCTCCCTCGCTTCAAACTCACCACCTGCCTCTGGGGCCTAAGTATGTCCAGCGTGCCCCTCGGGCCTCCAAGTGTCCAGGGCAGTGCTTCCCTACTGCCAGCTCTCACTTCCAAAATCACTGCTGACCCACGTGCACACGCCTTCCAGGAGGCTTCAAGCTCCAGGCCGAGGCGAGGCCCAATCACAGCCTGCTCACCTTAGAATCCACTCGTCGGCGACAGTCACTCCCTGCCAGGACAGAAATGAAGGACTCCCCAGTGATCAGGCACCGCACCGCTGAAGGACTCTGAGCCGCACCACTCATCGCCGGACCACAGGGCGCTACGTGCCGGTAGACCCCCGGCAGCCGCTCACCACCTCGGTGCTGACGGCGGGTGCTCCCGCGCGGCAACACCTGCGTGCAGTGCTTCTCACTCACTGCCCGGGACACCAACACTTTAAAGGCGGGTCCGGCCACACATTAGGGCCCACTCCTCCTCTCCGATCCAGCCAGGGAAGCTCTGCCGATACAGGGAGTCACCGCTCACCGCACACGGGCGGGTGCCATTTTCAGCAGATCGGGTCGGGAGCCGCCGTCTCCCAGGCTTTCCCAGCAGGTGCTCGAGGTCTCTGTTAGGCACCACCGTGTGCCACCACCACTCTCCCACAATGGTGGGTTTCCGTCATGGCCTCGCAGGTGCACAGATGAGTCCGGATGTGCGGGGTTTTACTTAGGCCGTTAGCGCAGCTCTTGCACTACGCCGCCATCTTCTTCGGTCGCAGGCCACGCCCCCCAGTTGAACAATTTTTGAGAGTTCATGGAGGATAAGTGGTCTGCTAATCCCTTAAGGTGTTAGAAACAAAACTAGTATCTAACTTACTGTACGGAGCAATAGTGCTATCTGAAAAATGTATTAATGATCTTGACAAAATTTATATAAAAGAGCTCAGATCTCTATTGAATAATTATTTGACAGTTCCCCATTGTAAATGACGACCGGAACTATCTTTGATTTCTTTAACTCAGAAATGTTAAACTGCTACTGTGATCGTGTGAAGGCAAACACAGACTCATTAAGATTTTTTATTTACAATGAAGTAACAAATCATCAAGACATGTCTGTTGTGCTGGATTTGACATCTGATAATTAATTAATGATGGGTAACAATTTACCATTATCTGCAGCTCTTATAAAATTACTGAATCTGGAAGCAAAGAGGCTAATCACAAAGAAACTCTAGAGTAATGCAAAGGACTTAACTTCACAGAAATATAGATATGTCCATTATAGAAAAGAGTCATAATCTAAAGTAAAACAAGAATATGCTGCCTCTGCCTTGAATCCAGGATGTAAACAAAAATTCCTTTTTTTTTAAAAAAAAAGAATTTTATTTTCATCATCGAGAAGGTCACATTTATACAATAAGACATAAACTGGGGTTTTAGGATTTATACATCAGGCAGAAACCATAAAAAATAAAAATTGCAATAGAGAAAAAAAAATCATAGTGGACACAAATGATTTCATATAATACTAGCAAATACTAAATTATTCCATCAAAAGCCATCGGTCTCCATAGCGCTTCTAGTTTAACTAAGGAGCGAATTCCCCTTGCCTTTGCCAAGGCTGCCTCTAAACCATAAGTTTCTCTAATAATAACCCAACATTCCTCAACCGAGGGAGGAGTGGAGGAGACCCATACCCTGGCAATAGCCAATCTGGCAGAAGCCATCAAGATTGAAAAGAGGCGTGCGAAGGCGGGGTTATCCTCCTTATACCCCAACATAATTTCAAGATCAGTGAGTGTATGATCCAGCCCAAGTTTAGACTGGAATAGCTGTTCAATTTTTTGCCAATAACCCGTCAGTGCTGGGCATGCAATAAACATATGTAATAGATTAGCAGCATAGAGTCCGCATTTGGGGCAGTTTGTTTTTTGTCCCCCGTCGTATTACCTTGAGCCCATTTGGCTATTTTAGCCCGGGTATAGTACAACATGCAGGTAGTACGTAATTGCTGAAGTTGCAAGCTAGCAGAGTGAACCGAATCCTTAACGTTACCTAAGGTTTGTTTAATCATTCTAGATGAGACCGCTATACCCAGGGTTTGGCTCCAGCGTTCAGCTAATTTCTCACTACCGTCTGATCTAAAACTATGTAGATGTACGTACATCAGCCCTATCAAAGATTTGGTCTTCCCTCCATATATACAATCCCAAATGTTTGACTGCATAATCTCAGTTACGGCCAGATTACGAGCCAAATAATCTCTAACCTGTAGGTATTTGAAGAAGAAATGAGCCAGGAGTTTATACGCTAGGCGCAAATTTTCGAATGATTTGATTCCTCTCTCATTGTACATTTCGCCCAAACATGTAACTCCGTACTTCACCCAAGATTTGCCTGCTTGGTCCTGAAACACCTCAGGGAGCAGAGGATTCCCCCATAGTGGAAATTTTCTATGCAATATTGGTAGTTTACACCTGGCAGACATATTTCTCCAAATATATACAGTATCTCTCACAGTCTTGAACTTCACTCGCTTGAAGTAGTTTGGGTCACTTATGACATATAAGAACATGTCCCTCTGGTTTCCTAAATTAAACTCAAACACTGAGTCTGTCTGATCCAGACCCAACAAACAGCGGAAACGACCTGTAAATGAAGCCCAGAAATAGATTTTAGAATCCGGAAAGCCAAGTCCGCCTTGTTCAAATGAAGATTTAAGTAGCTCAATTGCTCTCCTAGATTTTTTATAGCCCCAGATGAAGTTGCTACAGATCCCCTCAAGTTTAAAAAAAAATATGTTAGGAACTTTTAAGGGAATCGAACGAAAAAGGTATAAAAATTTAGGGAGTATTTTCATTTTGATTAGGTTGCATCTGCCAAGCAGTCCTAGAGGAAGCCTATGCCAAATTTTGAACAGCTTGATAGTTGCATTTAGGAGTGGTATGTAATTTAAGTCAATGATCTGATTAACTTTGGTTATTATCTTTACCCCCGAGTAAGTCACAATTGTACAAGCCCCGGAGATAGATTTTTGGATCCCGGTCGTAGTAAGCACTTGAGTTTTGTTAGCATTCAGTTTATAACCTGAGACATTGACATATTTCTCAGCTTCTTCCTTAATCCTTGTCACGGCCTCGCTTGGGTTAGTTGCATAGACCGCTATGTCATCAGCGTATGCCGTGAGCTTAAGTTTAAAATTCCCAGATTCCAATGGCTTAATATGCATGCAGGATTGTAAAGTGCGTAGAAATGGCTCTATATATAGGGCAAAAAGTAACGAAAACAGGGGGCATCCCTGCCTAGTCCCGCACAAGATCCGAAATGGTATTGATCGGGACCCCATATAAGACAGCTTGGCCTGAGGATTATAGTATAAAGCCTGTACACAGGACTGGAACTGTACGCCTAAACCAATCTTAGCCAATACAGCCCATAGAAATTCCCACCTGACGCGGTCAAACGCCTTTTCGGCGTCTAGAAGGATCATTCCAAAGTCAATTTTCTTTTTCTCTGCAAAGTCGAATGCTCCAATAGCCATATTGACGTGGGCAGTAGTGTCCCTTCCCAGAATGAACCCATGTTGTCTTTCGGAGACTAATCCCGGCATAAGCGGAGCTAGACGAGTCGCCAAGATCTTTGAGAATATCTTGCCGTCCGTATTAATAAGAGAGATTGGCCGGTATGATCCACATTCTGTTGGTGGTTTACCCTTTTTTAAGAAGAACACAATCTGTGTCATATTCCACGATTCCGGTACCTCCCCGCTAGTGACCACGAATTGTATTACCCTGGTAAGGGGCAAAAGCAAAGTCTTTTTAAAAGATTTATAAAATTCTAATGGCAATGAGTTGTCTCCAGCCGCTTTCCCCATAGGCAATGTTGATAATGCCAACTCCACTTCTTCTATCGGGACCATCTCATCTAAAGTAGCAGTTCTCTCAACCTCTGCTACTGGGAGACCGCCGTTGTCAATATAACATAGTATCTCATCTCGATTTAGGACCCAAGTGAGAGAATAAAGCTGTTGATAGAACAACAGAAATTGTTCTAAAATGTCTGAAGATTCGGTATACAGAAGCACATCTACTACCTTAATAGAATTTATCCTAATTTTCGCCTTTGTCTCTGCAGTCTGATAAGCCAATATGTGTCCTATGTGCTCCCCATATTCCTATTTTTCTAAGCGATGTTTACTATAGCTGGCTGTCATTTTATCCCTTAAAAAAATTTTCACTAGGGTTCTTGTGTCGATTAATGAAAGAAACATAGTATCTTGAGCCATTGAATCTTTCTTTACTAACTCCGCATGTTGTTTCTCAATGTTACGTAAAGTATGCTCCAGTATCTCCATTTCATTTTTACGCTTTTTGTTCTGTAAAAAAATATATTTTTGTGAGATACCACGGACATACGCTTTCATTGTGTCCCATACAATTAATGGGGATGCTGACCCTGTATTTACACTGAAGAACTCCTCCAGTTGCTGAGCAATGTTCACCAAATATTCTCTGTCCATAAACAGATATCTAGGGAAGGAAAATGTCCTAAGTTCCTTTTTCTCAGCTTCAGCCCGAAAAGAAAAAATAATAGGATTGTGGTTGGAGGTCACCCGGGGGCATATTTCCATCTTTGATGATGTAATTAAGCCGTCAGAAACCAGGGCCATATCTATCCTAGAATTCGATTTGTGAGGGGCCGAATAAAATGTATAGCCCGGTATTGTTGGATAAATATGTCTCCAAGCATCCTCAACAGACTGGAGCCTTATCATTTGTAATATCGCAGCACGGGTCTTACGCATTCTAGAATTAAGGCTTTTTCCAGTAGAGTCTATACCATAATCTATGACGCAATTAACATCCCCCATAACCAATTTTTCACCCTCCCAATTTAACAATTCTAAATTAAGATATTCAAAAATAGCGGGATCGTCCACATTAGAACCATATATTGCGCAGACCACATATTTTTTACCCCTCAGCTCAAGCTGAGCCAATGCCCAGCGTCCCCATTGATCGGACTGACTTTTGATCACTCTGCAGTTAAACCTCTTATCTTTTAAAATAGCCACTCCTTTTATAGATACTGATTGAGTAGTACAAACAATAGTATCGTATCCTAAGTGTGTCAGCATGTTTCGATCTTTGTAAGCAAGATGTGTTTCTGTTAAAAAAAAACAATTGAGGCTGATACATTCGCAGCTCTTCACGGACTAGCTGTCGCTTAGTTGCGCTATTGAGACCAGCCACGTTACAGGCCATATAATTAATCCAATTCATGATATAGTTTCTGGCTTTTGAGTAAGCCCCCTTCTGCAGTCTCCAATGTCCCCTAAAGAATACTGTTTGCTATTATGTCGCCTGCTGATCCAGCAAAAGAAGACTAAAAACCTTCCCCTTACCCTAAACCCAAAGAGCCCTAGTGATGATGATTTTTTTGCCCCGTTTTCCCACCCTTACCCTTTCCACCCCATCAAACTCTGATGACCACCCACCACCCTGTCCCTTAGAAGAACACTCCCCCCTATTAACAGCTGCCGCTGATAAGGCAGCCCTACAGAGCCACAGCCCAGATGTACATCCCCACACCCTTTCGTTCATATCAATAGATTCTTTTTTTTTTCTTTTTTTTAGATAGCTCTTAATTTAGCCTTTTGCTAAAGAAAATTCGTTTAAAAAAAACAGAGCTTGAAACCAACTTCAAGAGAAGAAAGGAGACAATGGAAGATTAATTTAAGGAAAAAAACAGAAATCCCCACAGGCTAATTAAGCTCTTAATTCATATCTATAGATACCATAACACCCTAGGACCCTAATCTATCTCTTCTCCGCAGCTTCTGCTTGCCACTTGGCCACTGCCTGATTTGTTTCTTTTTCTTCCAAAAAGAAATAAGTGTGGCTGTCTTTAAGAACTTTTAGACGTGCGGGTTATTGTAGGAAAGCCTGAGCTCCAAGGGCTTTTATGGGATCTATAAATTGACGTAGTCTCCAGCGTCTGTCCATTGTAGCCTTACTTAGGTCGGATCTTACAAAAAAAGTAACTGATTCAGCTGAGACTGGAGAATTAGGTCGTGCTTTCATTGCCACTGCCTGTCTCAGTAAAAAAATTCCTAAATAGATCAGAAATGGACGAGGGTATTGGCCCCCCTTATTCCTCTGGACTAGTGGTAGTCTGTGAACCCTTTGCAGTTGAGAGTCCCAGTCCCAGTCAGAGAGGTCAGGAAAGGCCCTTTGGAATAGTTGAACAATATAAGACCTTGGGTCCGCCCCCTCTGCCCCTTCTGGGATACCAAAAAGCCTAAGATTTTGCCGGCGCCAACGATTTTCCATGTCCTCCAGCTTAATCTGTATGCCTGAGATCTGATCCTCGTGCTTCTTTGCAAGAACATCTGTAAGTGCTGACAGTTCTTCAGTGACCATAACTCTCTGCTGCAGCTCTGAGATATCTTGGGTTAACCCTCCAAATTTGTCCGCCATTTCCTGCAGAGACTGTTGCATTCTACTATTATCTTCTCGGACCTGCATATAATGTTGTTGCGCCTCCTGCCTTTGCTCATTTAAGGACTGTAGTATCAGGCAGAGTGGTGGTGTCAGCACTTCTTGGCTACCTGTTGCTCCTTGCCCTAGTTGAGCCTTCCCCTGGGTGGCATGAGTTCCTTCTGTAGCATGTACATTTCTATAGACTGGGAGTATAGATTGCATCCCATCCGGGACCCCCAGCTTGGATCTAGCCTCCACTACTATGGGCGAGGGGTGGGCCTTCGTTACGTTGCCCTCGGTTGGGCTAGTACCCGAAAGTCGTAAGGCCATGTTCTTCACGCCTCCCTTCGCTTGCACCCATTTCCGAAGAGGGCTATTATCGGAGATGACTTTCCCACGTGGGGGTGCCACGTTCTGCACGGCAGATACTTTTTTTGTCCTATTTTTGGCTTTCCCTTTCCCTTTCTTACCCATAGGTAATTTACCCATAGCCTGTGCGGAGAGTTCCGCTAGCTCTTCTACATCATCAAATGAGCCTGACTCGTTGCCTTCACCTTCCTCTGAGATGCCATCTATAGCAACGCAAACCTTCGCACCTAATTCCGCTACTGCATTAGCCAATATATCAGTACGATACTCTCCTTGAGTTGACTGGCTTAAATTACTAGATGTATCAAGCGAGTTGATAAAGTTGGTTGCATTGTCGAACCTCTCAGGCGTACACATAAACTGAGTTAGCGTTGAGGTCTCTGTTATACAGCCTCCAGACCCATCTCCGCCATCCATATTGAACATATTATCACTGCTTTTGGCTCTGAACGCCGCTGAGACTGTGTCATTAGTAATAATATCAGCAGTGTCAGTAGTGGCACTGTTGCAGTCAGGGATTGCCGCCAGCAGAGCCTCTGCAACTTTGGTACCAGAGAAATGCTTTCCTGAGTTACCCGCAAGAAGCTCTGGTATTTTCCCCGTTTGCAACAGACGTGAGAACGGCTTACCGATTGCAGTGCCCGACTTCTCCATCACGCTCGCACAATGAGATATGCCTGCCTCCCCTCCAACGGCATTCCTACCAGTGCGGGTGCTCCTCTGAGCGGTTTTAGGTGGCACCATCCCTCTCCTGGCCTCCGGCACTGAAGCTGTTGATGGAGCTACTGCAGAGGGCAGGCCTGACCAGTCGAGCACCGACCGGCCAGCCGATCTCCAGAGGAGCTGCCGAGACGCCCACAGCAGCCGCCCGATCCTCGCCGTAGAAAGCTGCCAAATTCATTTGAGTTCCCGGTAAGAAGCACCAGGGCTGTTGATTCAGCTGTAAATACAAGAGCCACTCTGGATGTTTTTTTCAGATGCTAAGGCGTTTAAGCATTAAGCGCTTATCTCCGTCTCTCCGTCTCACCGGTTGCGATCAGGGGTGCGGGGAGAACCTCATTCGGCTGCTCTCCGTGGCGGCTTCAATCCGCCATCTTGGTTCTTCAGATCCTATTCCTTTCCGTAAACAAAAATTCCTAAGAGTTTATTTGTTGCTAATACTAATAGCTTAAATTGAGATGGTTGGAATACTAACTATTTACCCTTTAAGGCCTGTCACATTATTATACATGAGGAAGAAATATTTGAAGAAAGCATTTAATTTAAATAACTGCAGATTTGTCAAATAGGCTCTTGCCTATTGTTAATCCACAACAGATTGTCAATTGCCATCTAAAGGAAGTGTGAAGGAAATGCACATTTTATGGAATATTTATACATATACTTATGATATGATTTAAATAAATTATTTTGATGAAAATGTTATAATGTTGTATATAATAAAGACATTTATTTATTCATTAATTCATACTCATACAACAGCTTCACAACAGCTTCACCATATATTTACTAAAGGCAAAATACTTATTCAATAGTACTATTGTATGGTATTTGCCATTGTTAGCAGTTGGATGTTGTCTTTCCCACTCTGATCTGTCCAGTACACTGGATTAACTGAAGGGTGTTTAATAGCATTCTGAATGGATATTTCTGTAGGAATACACATGTACATGGGGCTGTTCCTTAATCTTCTTGAAATAATGGCAACCATTTCAAAACGCACGCTTTTCTCAGTAGTAACATGATTTACAGAAAAATACACAAAGGAATGCAGCACCAAATAGACCAGAATTCTGAAATTTAAAAAGCAATGCAGCATATTATAATATTGTGGAAGCAAGTATGTTTTGGCAAAGATCTATTATTTCAGCATGTAACAACCGGATTGATAGTGGACAGCTGAAGTGTAACCTCCATCTTGTAAATGTTGAGGTGGTATTGTTGGATGGAAGTTAGCTGAACTGTAATTTGCAGGATTGATCCTAGAGGCACTGTAACCTTGAAGTGCATTGAGAAAAGCCATAGATTTAGACTTGGGTATGAATGACTGGGGTTGGTAAAGAAAGATCCTAGAGCAAAGTACCTAATGCAGTAAACACCTGACAGAAAGTTGTATGCTGCAAAGCAGACATCTTACCAATTTGAGAAAATAGATATCCTCTTGATAATATGAATGATGGACAATGGTTTAATGGACAAAGAACTATTTTTAAAAGTCCACTGCCGTAATTTTGAAATGAAAATTCAAAGACTTGACTGATAAGAAGTAATGAAAGGAAAACACTGTGACAGCTCTGCTTTTTAGCTCCAGTCTACAGTGCTACTGTGAAGACAGTCCACATGGGGTAAATGTTCTGCCAGTCGCCACACATAATCTGTGCAACCGTGGGTGCTCTGAGTAGATGCATGCTAGTAAAGGGATAGTGAAGACAGGCCTTAATACCACGAACACAACTACTTTGGACATTGTATATAATTTTTAAAAATCAAGAGTGTAAAAATGACCCCTGTCCAAGGCTAAACCTGAAAAAAAGGAAGAGTAATCAATTCCTGTATAGGGCACCCACCCCCAACCATTTCACATGCTGAGCAATTTTTCTGCTCAGCTAAAAATGAACAATGTTGAAAGAAAGAGCTACAACTGCTAAAAGAAATCTTCCAGACAAATAACATTTCAAAATAAAGTGAGTGTAACCCATTGTTCTCGTGCAATAGATAAAGTTTAATGCAGAAATATAGTTCTCAGATGAGATGTTTTAATATGCTGATGCATTTGCAGTCCTGAAGAAGAAAACATAGAACAATATAGATATTTCATCAGCAGAAGAATGCTTGACCATTTTCAAGTTGGGATATATATCCCTATGGCCTACGACCATGCTGTCACATAATCCACTCTTATATACAGATGACGCCCAACATATATTAGATTCCTAGGATTTACCAGTGTTGTGCACTTGAATAGCCTATTGCCCTTCTGAAGATGAATATGCATAGGAAGGTACACTGCTAATGTATGCCTCTAATACAAATCCTTCACTGGACAAAGGTCATTCACCTCGGTGATGTGGGCTAAAGCTGTGCATCAAACAAGACAGCATGCTTGTGTGTCATCACAAAGGATGACATCAGAAACAGTCCAGTCTTAATAGGTACAGTCGTGCACTGTGCCTGCGCTGGCGATTGGCAGCAAAAAGTGAGCCAGTTCTAGGAAAGGACCGGAACACGACCTATGATGTTAAATGCGGTGCATTCCTGCCCTTTCCCTTTCAAGCAGTGCAGCACAGCAGGGTCACTTGCTGCTTTGCTCTGTGTGAAAAAATGGTAAATATGGGACTTACTTTTCTTGTGCACAGGAACAGCAAATACCATTTTATAGGCCAGAAATTCTCGCTGGTAATATCACTTAACGCTTCATCTGCATTAACAGCCAGACCTCTGTTTCCACATCTACTGTCCTCTTTCTACAGCAAGCGTCCAGCATGCAAGTCTGCACCTTGCCAGTGCACATTTACACTTTCTTCCTGTACACCCCAATCACACTCTCTCAAAACATACTCCACAAAGAAGCCCCTGTTACCATTACCCACCTGCTCAAAGAAGGTGGTGAATGGGCGTGTTAAACCCTTCGGAATAGGGAATACTGTGTTGAATTCCACAGCATAATTGAATGCCCACGGAGTTATTTTCCTTATAATTACACAGTACTTATGTAGTGTTACTAAATGTTACCAGTAATTATGGGCTCAGAGTTTACACTTCACCTATTGTGTGTAACCCCTAATTAAGCCTGTGAGACAATATACTCTACTGAATGAAGCAATTCATTCAATTATAAAACGTTAGGCCCATATGGTTGTTAATATTTGGAAGTAAAAAAAGAAAATAGATTGGTTACTCACTACATTATTGTGTCTTTTCCAGCCTTTATCAAGATGGGTTGTGCCCCATCTCTTTAGAAAAGACCTACTATTTTCCCAATCTATAAAACAGACAATGTAAAGCATGCCTCAGACTATCCCAAACTATATATATGCTTTGTCTTCTGCTAAGCTACTTAAAAGACCGTAAGAATCTGTTACAATTAATGACAGTTGGAATGTTATCCCTAACGAGTAGATGACCTTTCATGGGGGGATGTTAATGATGCACAACTGAGCTTCACCAGTGTAGTGCATAGGGCCTAGTATGGGGGTAGACATTATGACACGAAAGGGTTAACTAGCTTATGCAGTGTTGAGGAGCGAAAATGCATGCAGAAAACCCCTGTACCATGCTAGATAGCGGAGAATCTTGTGATGCGTGTCTTTGCAGTTTTCAGTAGACGCAACTATATGCGCCAAGGAGTAGCTGAAGGCCTTGGGAGGATGGCTGATTGGTACCAGGGAAGGGAAGGTGCCAGATGCAGCTGGTATGGTTCAGGAGGAGCCATGGTGAGCGGGAACCTTGATAAAAGCACAAGAGCAACAGGGACAGAAAAGGAACATGTTGTTGTGCAAACCTTTACTGTATAAAAGGAGGAGTGCAGATCCCTTGGTGACGGCGTCATGCCCAAAAGTGCTGACCTCGGTTAAGCCATTCCCAGGGAGGCTGTTTGAGATTGGAGCAGGCTTATCCAGGGTTTGTGGAAAGTTAAGACCCAGGGGGGTGAAGGGCCTGATTCTATTTCTCTATCTTGATTTACTAGAATATTAGTATTGCACCTTTAATTAATTGCAATGCAATTGATTCGATACTGCGTGTTTCACCATCACTGTGCAAGCGTTGCACCCTACACATTTATATGCATATATATTTTAGTGTAACTATTTTGCCACTGTTATTTGAAAAGCTATATCCTCCTGTGATACAGAATGACTTTTGTGCCTTTGATGTACTGCATTGTGAATGATTTCAAATGTTTTATTGCTTGTGCCATTATTGTGCTAGCATTACATCATGGATATACATGCTAATGTGTATTCACCATTGCTGAGATGTATCTTAGTGATAATATTTTTATTAAAGGTAAATTATATTCGCTGCCGGTGAAATTCTCCTTACTGAGTATCCTTATTGATTTGTACTTGATTGACATTTCTTGGGTTGGTTGCCAGCAGCCAGTCCATTACAACCGTCTCACTGCTGAGAGTGTGCTGCCAGGGGCTGTTACTGTATTATGCATTATTGACCTTTCTAAAGCAATTAACCAACTTGATCAGTCCAGAATGTGGAGGACACAGTTGAACTGGGGTGCAACAGGCAAGCTTATCTATAATGCAGGTGTTGTATCAATCAGTATTTTTTTTATTTTGGTTTGAAAAACCATAAAAGTAAAAAACAGTTACATATTGATAAAATGTACAATAAAAACATATATCTCCATTTACAGTACAAAGTCCAAGAATAATCAAAATTAAAAACCATCATTCATGTTTATATTGTTCCAAAATGCAAGCAGTAATGGTCTTAAAGTGCACATGCAACGATGTGAGAATAAAAGTGCATATGTTAAGCAATTGATCTTTTTAAGCCTTGGATGGATGGGCCACAAAAGGGAATGCCTATTAACTAGTAGCCCAATTGTTTTTTTCTCACACTAACTGTGAAATTTGGCAAATGGAGTGTAAAATGCACTACCCGAAGCTAAATCCAATTCTAGAAGTGTCATATTTGTGGTGTGAAAAAACAAACAAATCTATCTTCTAAAATATGCAATAAAACCCACATCTCTAGTTTGGATTATCAGGCCTCTTCTCGAGCTTTCCAGATCTATTTCGCCCAGCCCAATGTAAGTACCTGCAAGTGGCAAAGACAACTTGCTTCATTGTGTCTCATCTCAAGAACCTGGATGTCTCCCAAAAGTGTGAAATACCTTGTTGTTTGCATAGTGGGGCAATCCTCGTTTTTCTTGGAGTCAGATAACCGGGACAAACGACAAAAAAATGTTTTTCAGACTCTGGCATCAAAGGGCAGAATGGATAGTGCCTACGCGTGAATGCTAACAAAACTGAGATTCTTCTTGTTGGCAAACATAGCCCGGTTTGGGATGACCACTGGTGGCCTGCCTCCTTGGGCCCTCCTTCCAACTCAAGTCCTCCATAAAAAATCTTGGAATATGGATGGAGACCACGCTGGCCTTCAAGGTCCAAGCTAAATCTGTTGCAGGTACCTGCTTTGGTCTCCTGCGAAGTCTTAAACCAATTCTGTTTGTTTTACACTCATATCAGTTAAATGATAATTCACTGGGCCATTCTGTCTCAGATCAACTCGCATTTGCTGCCACCTGGTTGTTGTTGGTTGGACGCTCTGCTGCTGCCCTAGGAGGGGCTCTGATTGCCGCCTGCTGCTGCGTGTGGCGTTGCTCTCGTGGGGAGAAGGCACCGCGAATGGACTCCGGATACCAGGAGCCCGTGCGCTATAGCACCTGTGCTCAGCCCCGCCCCCCCGCCACAGACCCTTCAAAAAACCTCGCGGAACCCGCTGGCGCGGGTCCCGCTTCGCATTTGCTGCCACCTGGTTGTTGTTGGTTGGACGCTCTGCTGCTGCCCTAGGAGGGGCTCTGATTGCCGCCTGCTGCTGCGTGTGGCGTTGCTCTCGTGGGGAGAAGGCACCGCGAAGGGACTCCGGATACCAGGAGCCCGTGCGCTATAGCACCTGTGCTCAGCCCCGCCCCCCCGCCACAGACTCATGACGCCCCTTTAAATACGTGACGGCAACCGCTACGCGGGACGCGCCGGACGAAGCCCGGACAAAGGGCGGGCCCTCTGTGGCCCTCAGAGGCCAGAGGAGACAGGGCTGGGCCACGGATCGTGGATTCATCTACAGCCTATATTGTTCAAACATTACGCTGTGGTTTTTATTGTGCTCACCCCCACGTGTTAGTAGAAGTTAGAAATACAATAGGGACACCTGGACAAAAACGCATTTGTTGCCTTTGCTACCCAGATTGCACGTGGATTCCTTGTATTGTGTCTAACGCTCGGCCGAACTCGTTGCATAGGTCCCGCCTCACAGAGGGGTGCTCTTCGTTGTGGGCTGCTAGCTGCAGCTGGGGGAAGATAGGGGCAGAGGGCTGCGAGCAAGAGGGCTGGGACTACATTTCTTAGGAGTCCCAGTAACCCCGCCTGTTCCACCTGGCCTGCTCTCCCTCCCCGCCCCCGACCCCAACAACCGGGTAGCCTCTGCTAGAGTCATAAATTAACGCGTGAATACGCTGTGCGGGAGCGCGACGGAGTTTGCCGGGGGCTACAGGGCCCTGACAAGTATTTTACAGTTTCCTTTCTAGTAAGTGAATTTCTTTGTATCCTGCATTTGCGTGAAGTAGGGCAATGTCTGCCATAACAAGTACCGCCAGCGCCCGTTCAACTACCTTACCGACTGAGATTGGTCTATTGGCTATCGGCCCTTTAGATAAATTCTTTTTTAACCGTTCATCTTTAATTGATAAAGAGTTAATCTTGGCCGAGAGGCGCGCAGAGCGCAGACAATCAATCGAATTGCTTAAAAGTTCTACGGACAAGTATTTAGCTCAAACATATCCCACTCTGGTGACTCCATTATCTTCAGTAAACTTTCCAGTTGACAACGAACAATCTGAAGGACAGACACAAATAATAAATGAGGAAACTGTTACAGATTTGAATAGTTCCAGTGGGAGTCACAACCGTCTCATATTGCTTCCTGAACCAGATGCTCAGGTTATCCCGACTCGACCTAAGCTTGGGTCTAAGAGAAAAAGAACAGCCCCACAAAGAAAATGTAAAAATGTGGTCAAACCCCCTCTAAAGCAAAGGAAGCTACACAAAACTGTGGGTACAAGAGAGGCTGTTATTGAAGAAAATCATAGTATAGGAAGTGTTCAGAACTCAAACCATGTTCCCTTGGGTATTCTAGACTCACAAGAGAAAACTTGTCTCGAGTCTACCGTATCAAGTAACGATAAATTGTTATCACCTGCAAACCTGCTCCCTGAGCTAGAAAGATTACTCAGACTAATACTTATCCCGATAGAGAATAGAATTGCCAAGCTCTCTGATAGGTTAAACCACTTTGAGCAGGCAACACTAGATAATTTTTATTCTACAAAATCACTGATTAAATCTAATGCAAGGGTGGATTCAAGTATAAAACCCCAAGATAATGCTAACCTTGTCACTCAAGATAAGGGTAGAAGGTCTCAAAACAACTCTCCTTCACTTCCGAAGACAAGTAACACCATTGTCAAAACAACTACCAAATCTACTGACTTGGTATATTTAGGCCCTGTCCAACTTCAGCCTAATACCACTAATACCACAAATCCACCCCAGTCGATGGTATTTCAGTCACAAAATCCATCACCCGTGGCTGGTTTAGGGATTACTGTACGTTCTCCAGTGGGTAAAGCTTCAGTTCCCACAAAAATAACCAACAAGCAGTTAGTTCGCAACAATCCTGCGGTTGGGACAGGGGACAATGTATGTCTTCCAGCAGGTAAAGTTTTAGTTCCAACTCAACCAACTAATATTCAGTTGGTGATGAAACCTGCACCCTGTCCTGGTCCTATAGTTTCCAAATCAATCCCACCTCCCGTGATAAAGCCACACCACAGAAAACCCCCAGTAAACCTTACTCCGGATTCCTTCCCCTATGTAGCAGTCCTTACAAACGTCCCATCACTCCCCATAGGGCAGAGAGAAACCTTCCAGATGCTTAAAAATAAGACCATGCACTGGTTAAGGGAGAATAGACCTCTCCCAGGAGATCTTGATGGGTTAATCATAGGGGTAAGGAGAATAGATTGGATAGGGTATACACCAAAAAGCTTGGGTGGGGACTGTGTTGTGGTCAACTTTCAAGATCCAAGGGTGGCGGGATGGATAACTAGGCAGGGATGGGGTGAAAACAAGGGAGATATTAGAATTGTAGATCTTACCTTCTTCTACCCCCGCCCAACCAGTGTACTGACTAGCCTGCATAACGAACCCCTGAACCCTTCTGCTGTATCCTGGCCAATTACTTCCATACCAGCTTCATTATTTGGCCAGAACTATACCACATGTACTAATCATAATCTCCAAGCTGGACGGCTGGACTCAGGGTGGGGATATTGACAAATTACTAGAGAGTGGAGTAGTAGTACTGGAGGGATTAATAATGAGTCCAAGGGGGCCCGTGAAGATCATGTTAGTTCTATTGACACAATCTTAACTGCTGGTTACACAGCGAAGGGGAATTTTGTTGTAGAGGGAGGTACCGGGATGGAAAATATAAATGTTAGTACTGTGAAACTTCCTGACCCCATTGACGATCTGGGGAAGGTAGTTACTAACATCAAAAGCTCAATGATTTCCGGAGTGTCTTCTTATACTAATAATCATGATGGGTCTGAGTTTAGCTTTGGTACGCTTTTATCCTGGAATGTGGCAGGGTTGAGTAGCAAGTTAGACTCCCAACTCTGGGTAGAATATATCTGTGGGTTCGATGTATGTTGCTTCCAAGAAACCTGGGCTTGCGACCCCCTGTTTTGTTGTGGCTATTTAAACTTTTCGATACCAGCATCGAAAGGTGGTAGGGGTCGGCCCATGGGAGGTCTTACTGTATGGGTAAAACAAGATTTGGACATTACCATCAAAATATTGGACCTGGGAAGTAGCGACTTACAACTGTTAAGAATCTCAGCAGATAAGGGTCCGTCATTGGACTTGTATAATGTTTATATTAGAGGCAGTAACACAACCAATTCCTCGACCTTAGAACTGTTGTCTGCCTGCTTAGAGACAAAGTCCCAAGATAGCAGGGTAATTATAGCCGGGGATCTTAATAGGACTTTTGAACCTTTAGACTCTACAAATGATCCCCTAGGGAAGGATGAGGACATCCTATGGGGAGTACCATCTTTGTGTTTAAACCCCGTCCCAAGGTGGACAAAAGACATCCTATTACTAAATGCTATTTGTATGGAACATGGTCTAAGAGCACTGAATGGGAGAACTACAGGGGACAAGGAGGGTAGTTGTACCTTCGATAATGGTAATAGCAGGAGCAGAATCGATTATATAATATGTAGTCTTCCGTTGTGGCAGGGGGTTATTGATATGGCCATCAGGCCTAGAGTAGAAAGTGATCACAACCCCCTTTGTGTGACCCATAGGTGGTGGAATCCAGGAGTGGGAAATTTGTATTTAAAGAACGATCAGATTCCGGTCATGAGCAACGACGAACGTAGGTTGAAATGGCCAAGGGTATTGGCTAACGAGGAAACCATGACCTACATCAACAATGAGGTTGATAGCGCAATCATTGCAATGGAGGCGGTTGATCCAACAGTTCCCGGGGTTAGGGATATCACCGACATCCACAATAAGTTATTTTCCCTCCTCAAACCATGTTTTTTGACCAAGAGTAAGAAAGGGAGGAAAACCCAGGAAGTTGGAAGGTGGTTCAATCGCCAATGTAGATCAGCACGTCTAGTTCTGGGACAAGCTATTAGGAACAGGGACCGCGTCGCAATAAAAGAGGCAAGGAAACTGTACAAACTGGCCATTTTCCAAGCAAAAAAGAAATGGGACGAAGACCACTGGGCCGAGTTGAAAGAGGCCTCTAACAAGAAGGACTCTCGGTCCTTTTGGAAAATTATTAAGTGGGGTAGAGGAGGTGGCCCAGCAAAGCCAGATAATAATGTAGCTGAAGAAGCCTGGGTTGACTACTTCAGACCACAATATGCTGAAGTCATGCACCCCGGGGTAGGTGAAGGCATAGCGCCAGTCTATGCTATTGACAACATGTTCTCCCCCAAAGAAGTAGAAATCGCGATTAGATCTGTGAAAAGTGGGAGAGCCCCAGGGTTAGATGGGATACCCCCGGATATTTTTAAGTATGATATGACGAGATGGGTGAGGTATATTTTTTTAGTAGCAAATGCCCTAGCCAAGGGGGGGGTGGTCCCCGACCTTTGGAAAGGTGCAATTATTATTCCCATCCATAAGAAGGGAGATCGCTCATCGCCGGCCAACTATAGGCCCATAAGCTTAATAGCAACCATACAAAAAGTAGTGGGAAGAATGGTTGCAAACCAGCTTATGGACTGGGTTGATGCCAACAATGCCCTTTCCATATACCAAGCAGGATTTAGACGAGCTACCAGTACCATTGATCAGGTCTTCCGCTTTACCATACTGCAGTGGAAGACGGTTTTACTGGGAAGAGGATGCCTATATGTCGCGTTTGTCGACCTGCGGGCGGCATTTGATTTAGTCCCCAGGTTTAAGCTATGGTTGGTCTTGCAAAAAATGGGAATTCCTATTGATTTGCTTACATTAATTATGCGTCTCCACGAATCCAATTTCGCAAGAATACAGTGGGGTGGGAATGGCGAGTTTACTTCGGACTTTCCCGTGGAAAGGGGTGTCCGACAAGGCTGCTCCATGGCTCCCTTACTCTTCTCATTATTTATTAATGGGATTGTTAGGCGAATGTTGGAAGCAAGCGTAGACGCACCCTCGTTAGCGGACGCCAGGGTTCCGATCCTGATGTTCGCTGACGATACTCTTATCTTGTCAAAAACCCCTGCAGGGCTGCAACGTGCATTAAATATTTTTGATACCTTTTGCACAGAGCACGGGCTTGAGGTAAACGTGGGGAAAACAAAATTAATGGCCTTTACCCCAAACCGTAGAATCTATCCCAAGGTAACCCTAAATAATTGTAAGTTAGACACCGTTAAGGAGTTTACATATTTGGGGGTACAGATAGCAGAGAGCGCTGGCTGGTCGCATCATTTGGAAAAAGTGGTCATAAAACATCAACAAGTTTCAGGTGCTTTGAGGGGTGAACACCGCAAATCAAAAACAAAGCCGATTAAACCCGCACTTATAGTGTACGATGCCAAGGTCTTAGGTGCCACTTTATATGGTGCGGAGTTATGGGCCTGGGACAATCTTGCGGCCTTACAGATATCTGAGAACAAGTTCCTCAGAGGGATAACAGGACTTCCTCAGAGCACCCCCCTAATACCATTGTTCCTGGAGTTGGGTAAACGCCCAATTACTGATAGAGCGCGATTGCGCCCTGTTCTCTACTGGAGGCGTCTTTGGACAACTCCAGAGATTCGACAATATGCAGAGGGTTTTCTCTGGATAATTAAGGAAGACATTTTTCACAAGATAACTTGGCTTAAAAATCTAAGGGCAATGCTAATTGATCTGGGGTTTTCCAATCTTTGGAATAACCCAGCGGGTGAAGAGTTCCCAAGCAGAGAAGACCTCAAATTACGTTATTGGGATTGGGTGGGTGGCAATTTGCTGAACGACGTTAGGTCCGACTCTATGGCTGGTCGTTTTTTGGAGACAAAAATTTGTCCTATCCTAGAAAACTATTGGGATACTATCACGGTACCAATGGATAGGAAGTTAGTCTTCCAGCTAAGATCCGGATCTATTCCCTTAAAAAAACTAACGTCACGTTGGCATAAGTCGACCAACAGGTTATGTCCAGCCTGTGGTAATGCAGAGGAGAGTGTAGGTCACTTTCTATTCGTATGCAAAGCCTACTCATTACCCAGGAGACTATGGCTCACCCCTGTATGTAAAAACCTGGGGACACGTGATAGCACAGTGGCTTTAAGAATTGTGTGTACAACAACCCATGAATCGATAGTCATTGGGGTAGCCAAATACTTGGGTTGGGCCTGGGCCATCAGGCAACGTTTAATGGGGGGGACCAGTTAATCAGGTTTTTCTTTTAGTTTTTTGGCTAAAAATGTAAAATTACTTGTCAAATGTAAACATTTCTATGCTAATACTGTATGAGCTGCACAGAACGCCTATATGAATTTATATTTGTAAATATCTTGTTTTTTAACCTCTAATGTTTTTATGCTGTGCTATATGAATTTATATTTGTAAATATCTTGTTTTTTAATCTCTAAATGTTTTTATGCTGTGCTTTTATGAGGAATATCTCGAATAAAGCTTGTACAACAACGAAATGTTTTATATTTAGGCACCAATTGTTCTGTTTTTAAAAGACTCCAGCTAGCCCATAATACAGCGGCTTGGCAGCTTTTTCTCTTCCAAGGTTTTGCTTGGACTCAGGCCTGTTGCGCAGGTTACATTGGCTCCCTGTGGAGAAACGCATTAATTTAGAGACCCTTTGTCTCACCCATAGGATTCAGCATTTCCAGGGGCCCCCTATTCTGAGTAATTTTATTTAATTTTACCAGCCCACACTCTCCCTGCATTCCTCCAACCAGAACTTGGGTATAGTCTCCTGAATTAGGAGAGTCAGAGTTGGGGGTTACTCTTTTCGTGCTCTGGCCCCCGCCCACTGGAATTGCTCTTCTGTTTTCTATCAGTAACACTCATAAGCATCTTCTGTTCAGGAAATCCATCTAGACTAGGCTCTTCTCAGTCTAGTCTCTTCCCCTCTTTTCTTGAGGGGCTGTCATCGGTAGGTGTGTGAAATTAGGCCTAGTGCTGGGCAGCCATACACTGTATAAGTCCTGTAACGTGACATAATATAGCTTAATATAGTGAACAGATGAGGTGATATCCTTGGCCATCTAGCTGTAAATGTTTTAAGGGGTAGATTACCAATTATGAATATAATATATACGTTTATTTTTGTATGGCTGGACCTAATCCTATTCAAATATGGCTTGACGCTGGGAATATATTTGTGAGGAGGAATTTTGCTGTGAGCCCCTCATCTTTTTGGTATTTCCAGATCCTGGATAGCATGCAGTCCCCACCCTGTTGGCTGTGTATTTTCCCATTATCATTGGCGTCTGCCATAAATACACAGAGGTGTTTATTCATGCAGAGTCAGGGAGTGAGCACACTTTTGCCTAACTCAATAAGTTCAATCAAAGTCTCGTAATAGGAGACCAATTCCACTGTTGTCCAAAATCGTATCCGGTATTTTAGAGTTTTTAAGAGCACCACTGAATCAATCCTGTTCTGCCGTGCTAAATCAAAATGGATGGGTATCAGGGGAGTGCTCATAGGCAAATTGAACTTTGGCCTGATACATTTATTTTCTGCTAGGACCAAGGAAGAGGTATCAGCACTGCCCCAAAGCTTTGCTTCATAGGTAGCCCTGTAGACTTCTAGGACTTGCGAGACTGTTCTACTAGTAGTAACTTTAAATTTACTTACAACATGTTGCAGTATGTCCCTGCTTTTTTCTATCTGCGGGACCCAGGACAAGTTGTCATCGAGTGTGACGTCCAAGTAGTCAAAGCTTTTTTACTTTTCTATGGGAACGCACTCCACCAGAATCTTACCCCTGAAAGAACGGTTGGGATTATTTACCAGAAATCTAGATTATGAAGCGTTTATCTCTAGACCCCTAGATGCACAAAAGGAGGCAAACTGGTCCAGGAGAACCTCGAGACCCACAGGAGGTCTAGAGTGCAACAATGTGTTATCAGCAAACAGTACCGGGTGCTAATGCCTTCAGATTTTGAGGCATCATGATTACAGTTGTCCAGCCACTCCACCTCACCATCGATGTATAAACTAAACAGAGTGGGGGCTAAGACATATCCCTGCCTTACACCAAGCTTAGTCAGGATTCTGGTGATAAGATCTGCATCAATGAGCCATCTTACTTGTGCATAGTCTTCTGAATGTAAGATTAGAATCCTTAGTAAGTCATCCAGGATGCCATAGTTCCCTAGCACCTCCCAAAGGTTTTTTTCTGGGGACAAGCTCAAAGTGGCCCTCATATACACGAAGGATACATATATGGGGTCCCACTTCAAGTCAACATATTTCCAAAATATAGTCATGAAGCAGAACACCTGACCAGAGTATTGACCTTGCCTCAGAACCCACCTGAAAATCTGAGAGGATGTGATAATCTGCAACCTATGCCAGGAGTCTTGCAAGAACCTGTCTGCTAAATCTTTTTTGATTGTTGTTGATGAGGCTAAGCAGCCTGCAGTTGGCAGGCGCATCCTTCCTCTCCTTCTTATAGATGAGGACAATGGTTGCTCCTTGCCAAGAAGGGGGGAATGCATTTATCTCTGATAATAGCATTAGTAAGAGTGTTCAAATAAGGGATCCAGATTTCAGGTTGAGACAAATACAGGTCACCTGGAATGCCATCTGGGCCTGGTGCTATCTCCCTCTTCATTTGGCATAGAGCCTGTTCTGTCTCATCCAGCTCGAATTCCAGAGGCTTCCCTATATTTTTCTCAGGTTGAAAATCTATCTTATTGCCTCTGAACACATCGTCAAAGAGCAATGCATCACCTGCCCACTCCCCATACAACTTGGATAAATGTGACAACCACAGTTCAGGTTGAACAACCAAATGTGGTTGAAAGTCTATAGACCTGCTCCCATTGGCTACTATTTTCCAAAATGCCTTTATGTTCTTGTTTTGAAGTAATTATATGAGATAATCCCACTAGGAACCCTTCCATGATTTTCTGCAGGTACACAAAGTTTTCACATTCAATTTTTTCACCTCTATTATCTTCCTTTGGTCTCCCTTCCAGATCTATATAACTGCTCTCAATAATGGTGTTTTAGCTGTTCTACACTCACCAGTGAACCAGCCAAATCATCTGCCAAGGGATAAACTTGTTTTGTCGGTCTGATAAATCAATGTGAGGACTGAAAAAGTTAATCAAGTTTTATCGATTTGTTCGTATGGGTCAAATATTTCCACAAAGGTTTAATAGATTTAACTCAAAATATGTCGTTTTTCGAAGCCGTGACACATTTGACATTCCGGAAGTTATTTATAGCGATGATAGCGTTTGTGGAAATATTATGCATTGTATATGTGTTTGTGAAGGGCTCATACTGGATTCTTGCGCTGATGGCTTCATTATCGCTATCCTTTCTTGGCACCACCTCCATATCCACCACAAATGGCCATAATTTAATATCAAGAAAAAGTCATCTATTATGGTTGCATAGGGGCCTCTTTTAAAAGTGGGTTTGAAGGAGATGTCAGAGGTAGCACAGCCATTGATAGCCCATGTGTGTTTAAGAATCAGTAATTTGTTTGGCCACCTTGGTCAAACTGAAGTCAAAATTGATGGCTAGTGAAGGCAATCCCCACACTCTGTCCTCATCACTAATCAGCATGGACAGTGGTTCAGTAAACACAACTGTTGAATTACAGTCACCTGCAGTTATTTTGGCCATGTGGGATGTACTTGATCGAGCATGCCATTCAACAAGTCAATAGAACCAGACTGCAGGTTGTACCAGAGAGAGTGTATGTGATTAATTTGCCTAATCTTAGTGGGGATGCTATGAGAAATTACAATGCCCAATACGTCTTTGCAGTCAGTTGGAATTGTCTTGACACTGCTACATTAATCAATTTTTAGTCATATTATCGAGCCATCAGAGGCTCTTCCTGCCTTTGATGATACAACATTGGTTGAGAAAGAAAGATACCCTGTCCAAAAGACTGTTTCTGTCACCTAAGTGTTCTGGAGTAGATATTATAGTAATAATCTATATGGGTGGTTTGCCCCAACAGAGATTCAACAGGGTCTCTACAGTAAATAACCTCTTCTTCTATTGTTGATGGATCAACTAAGGGGGAATAATCCTTACCCCTGTTGTCCAAATCTGTCCGCTCAAGGTATGCCGGATAGACTCTATATAGTGAGGTTGTTAATTTCTTGGGGTGTGATTTTATTTTTTGTGTTTGCAAAATAGTCAGTATACTTCTGAAGAGTTGGTTGAACGGGCAGCAATTACCAGGACTATGCTTGCTCAGGGACAGGGCATGTTTGGATTAGCATTGTTGGTTGCTAGCGTAAACTGTGGAGGACTTACCTTTAATCATATGCTCAACCCATTGTTTGGCCTAAATCTGTGTTCCAGGTCAATAAGCCCATCACCAAATTTATGGCTTCTGAGCCGTATGTCTATGTAGTCAAAGATTGACTATTCGTCAGTATGAAACTATACATGTTACATATCCTCCCTTATGATTGATCTGCAGTTTTGAATTTTGAAGAACCAGTGGATGACTTTGTTGGTCAGAGATTATTTACCATTGTCAGTGAGTTTGGGCACATTAATCATGTGTATGTCACACTGCCTGATGCTGTTCCTAAAGAACCTAGGGTTCAGGCCTTTGTTTTTGATGGCAGACATGTGAACGCAAGCAGGAACAGTAGAGTATGATCCCCTTAACAATGGGTTTCAGCCCGTTGGATTGGAAGAGTATGTTCGTTCGGTCACTTGGTTGGAACAGACCCATTTCCATGTAGGTGGGGGTTGCTGGGGGAGCACTGCCTGGCTCACTGCTTGTATGAGGGGTCGGTAATTGTTTGCTGCTTGACAGCCCATTAGCCCACGCAGTGCAGCAATTCTCAGTGTATTAGTTAAAGGAGGACGTAGAACTTTTTTATTCCTCTAAAGCTGGTGAGGATTGTGGATTAAATTTAAAAGTAGGATGGTCTGATTGTCCATTTTATCATTTAGCAAGCCTGCTAATTCAATCTTTGAAGCCCATTATCTCATCTTTTAATACATTTATGTGTGATTTAGTGTCGTCCCTCAGAAGTTGTGTGATGGGGATATAATTGGGGATTGAGGATATCTAGCCGTGTGCATATGTGTCTTCATCAATGCTCCCCAGAATTTCTAATCTATTCTTGCATCACATTCCACACTAAAAATAGTGGAAACAGTTGCATCAGTGCTCCTTTCATGCCCAGATAAGGGTCTGTGTTGGCTGACTCCAGTGGTCAGTGTGGTCTACAACATTCCTGCAAACTGTTTTTTCAATCATGGAGGGTTTGCTGATTAGAAAAGATGTGGGGGCAGATTTATGATAACTGGCGCATCCCTGCATATCAGCAGGGATGCGCCAGTTATAATGCGCCACAGCTACGCCACCATGGATGCGCCGCATTTATAATGCGGCGCACCATGGGGCAAAAACGGCACAGATGCGTGACGCATCTGTGCCGTAAAAGTGGCGCATTGCTGGAGTTGCATCGCAAGCGCGACGCAGCTCCAGCAATGTTCTGGGGGGCCCTATCTGTACAATGCTGCGTCAATCCTTACGCCTGCTTCAAGCAGGCGCAGGGTTTTGACGCAGCATGGGCCTAAAAGTGACTGAGTGAAATCTTGTAGATTTCACTCAGCCACTTTTAGGAGGCGTTCCTGCGCCGGAACGCCCCCACCTGCCCTGGAACGCCTACATGTGGCGCAGGGCTTTACAACGTGACGCATCTCCCAGATGCGTCACGTTGTAAATACCCCGCACCATGGCGCAGGATTTGCGCCGCTGCTGCGTCACAAAAGTGACGCAACGGCGGCGCAAAAGTGGCGCAAGTGCAACATAAATCTGCCCCTAAATGTTTTCCTTGCCACCCTTTCCTGATGGTTTTCCCTTTTTATTCGTGGACAAATGGTCCTCAACCTCCTCAACCAGAACATCTTTTTAATCAAGTGTACAATTTTCAGCTGTGTGACTCAGTTGTTTTTCCACATTCCCTAGTTCAGGTAATTTTTCAGCAGCCTTCCGTTTCCCCATATTGGCAGTGTTCATTTCTGATAATACAAATGTTTGCTTCAGCTATGTTACACCGCCACTACAAGAAGGTATATCTGAAACAGGATTATATACCCGTTTTAAAAAACTCATCTACCAACTGTGAAATAACAAAACAGCAAGTTATACCATCAAAGTGCAAGTATTACCAAAACCAGGAATCAGGAAGTTATTAAGAAAGGGCCCTTTTATTAGCGTGACAATTCTGCAATGTTTAAGCGATAGTGCATCCGTCAGACCTAAAACGTTGACTAAATTCTTGATCCAAGGACCTTTCTCCTGCCTGAACTGCAGCTTCACCAGCATCCAGCCCGCCAACCCACCTACCAAAGAACCCAACTACCTCAGATGCATCCTCCTCAACACCCGCTCCGCACGCAAACACGCTGTGGAATTCTGGGACCTACTGGACTCCAACACCCCAGACGTCACCTTCCTGACGGTGACCTGGCTGAACCCCTCCTCAGCACCTGACATCGCCATAGCCATCCCAGAAGGCTATAAGATCACCCGCAGGGACCGCACCAATGGAGTAGGAGGAAGAATCGCCATCGTCCACAGGAACACTCTCAAAGTCTCAACCAACCCTGACGACACCCTCAGCACCGCCGAACACCTGCACTTCCAGATTCACACCGATCCCAACACCACCCTCAGAAGAAGCCTCGTCTACAGACCCCCCGGACCCCGAGCACAGTTCAGCGACTCCATCATCGACCTCGTCAGCACACACGCCTTCACCTCCACGGACTACATCCTCCTCGGGGACCTGAACTTCCACCTTGAGAACAACAACGACACCAACTCCACCACCCTGATCGACAACCTGGCCAATCTCGGACTCAGACAACTTGTCACTACACCCACCCACTCCGCCAGCCACACCTTGACCCCATCTTCTCCGCAAGCTCCCATGTCTCCTTCAACCACACCACCGAGCTCCACTGGACCAATCACCGCTGCATCCACTTCACCTTCCGGAAACCGAACGCGCACCACCGCACCCAACAGATGCCGCGCCACGGCTGGAGCAAAGTCACCGAAGACCAGCTTTCCACCACCCTCGCCCAGAGCCCACCCACAGACCTGACCGACCCCGACACCACTGCTGGCAACCTCAGACAGTGGATCAACGACTGCGCCAACACCCTCGCCCCGCTCAAGAAGCCCTCCAATACCCACACCAGCAAGAAAGCCAGCTGGTTCACCGAAGACCTCCAGACCTCGAAGCGAACCTGCCGAAAACTCGAAAAAAACTGGATCAATGAACGAACTCCGGAAAGCTACACAGCCCACAAGAACGCCACCTGCAGACACCACCACCTCATCAGATCCGCCAAAAGGACCTCCTTCAAAGACTGCCTAGACAACAATGCACACAACAGCAAATAGCTCTTCAACATTGTGAAGGAACTCTCCAACCCCAGCGCCAACACCAACGACATCCCACCTTCACAAGACCTGTTAGACTTGCTCGCCACTTTCTTCCATCGCAAGATCGCAGACATACATGACAGCTTCAAAGCCGTCACCACCCCAGCAACCACGGAGACCCCCGCTCCCACGACCACCACTCGCACCAACCGCCTGCTCGCCTGGACCAACATCAACGATGACGACACCATTAAGATCATGAACACTGTCCACTCCGGAACCCCGGAAGACCCCTGCCCACACCACATCTTCAACAAAGCCAGCAGCACCATCGCACCCCATCTCTGGAAAACCATCAACATCTACTGAGACAGTGACCTTTCTGAAGAGCTGGTAACACGCAGAGATCAACGCCTTACTCAAGAAACCCAAAGCGGACCCCAAGGACCTCAAGAACTTCTGACCCATCTCCCTGCTCCCGTTCCTGGTGTAGGTCATCGAAAAGGCCGTCAACAAACAACTGACCAGCTTCCTCGAGGAGAACAGCATCCTGGACCCGTCCCAGTCCAGGTTTCGCAGCAAACACAGCACCGAAACTGGCATCATCACCGCCACCGATGACATCAGGAGAAATCGCGGCCCTCATCCTCCTCCTGGACCTGTCTGCCGCCTTCGACATGGTCTGCCACTGCACACGCCGGAATCCAAGAGAAGGCCCTGGACTGGACCTCCTCCTTCCTCTCTGGCAGAACACAGAGCGTCCGCCTCCCCACCTTCCGCTCCGAAGCCACTGGGATCATCTGCGGCATACCCCAAGGCTCATCCCTCAGCCCAAGGTTGTTCAATACATGGCACTGCTCGCCCACGTCGCAAGACGGCACAACCTCAACATCATCTCCTATGCCGACGACACCCGGCTGATCCTCTCCATACCCCAACACTGCCAAAACCAACCTCCACGAAGGAATGAAGGCCGTCACCGACTGGATGAGGAACAGCCGACTGAAGCTGAACTCGGACAAGATGGAGGTCCTCATCCTCGGATCCACCCCTTCGGCCTGGGACGACTCCTGGTGGCCGACTGCACTAGGAACACCCCCAACACCCACCGACCACGCACGCAACCTAGGGGTCATACTCGACTCTACCCTCTCCATGACAAAGCAGGTCAACGCTGTCTCCTCCTCCTGCTTCAACACCCTCCGCATGCTTCGCAGGATCTTCAAGTGGATCCCCACCGAAACAAGAAGGACAGTCACCTAGGCCCTCGTCAGCAGCAGACTGGACTACAGAAACGCACTCTACGCAGGAGCCCCAGCCAAACTCCTGAAATGGCTCCAAGGCATCGAGAATGCCTCTGCACGCCTGATCCTCGACATCCCTCGCCGCAGCCACATCACACCCCACCTGAGAGACCTGCACAGGCTCCCTGTCAACAAGAGGATAACCTTCAAACTCCTCACCCATGCACACAAGGCACTCCACAACACTGGACCAGCATACCTCAACAGCCGACTCAGCCTCTACACCCCCACCCGCCAGCTGCGCTCCGCAGACCATGCCCTCGCCACCGCCCCCCGCATCCGAAGAGTGACTGCCGGGGGCAGATCATTCTCCCACCTCGCCGCCAAGACATGGAACACCCTCCCCATTCTCCTACAGCAGACCGAAGACTTTCTGACCTTCAGAAGACTTCTCAAGACCTGGCTCTTCGAACAGTAGCAGGTTCCCCCCCCTAGCGCCTTGAGACCCTCACAGGTATGTAGTGCGCTTTACAAATGCTATGATTGATTGATTTATTGATCTTATAGTTAATTGAGATAATAAATGAGCCCAAAATAAAAGGAAAGAAAACAAGTCCACAATGAGACGGTACCTTTCCAAGATGAGGAGCCAAGGAGGGAGGCCCAGCCTCTTTTGGACTATGATGAGCCTGCTATGCCCAGGCGCAACCCGGTCTGCTGGTGTGATGCTAGCACTTTATGGTGATGTGTGTGGCAGGGTCCTCCTCCTCTCAGGCCCCTCCTCCAAGCAGGGCAAAGTCTCATGGGACTCATGGTCCCCCAAGTACACAGCAGATGACCCGCGCTGTGGGTGTGATGCAAGCGCATTATGGTGGTGTGCGTGACAGGGCCATTCTCCTCCAAGGCTCCTCCTAAAAACAGGGCAAAGTCTCTTAGGACTCGCGATAGCCCAAGTATTCAGCAGGTGATGCATATTTTGAGGCACAAGCCTGTATAAAAAAAACCTGTGACCAAATAATTCTTCCAAGGCTATACATGGCAGATACAATTATACAGTCATTCTCTGTCTTATCAATATTTATAATAATAATTATGTTGTGCCAATAGAAGCCAGAGGAAGATTTTGTCCAAAGCTGGGGAATGATCATCTTCCATTGGTATATTTTGAAAATGATATGGTGTTGTTAGATGCTGCAGAGTGGGGTTGAACAGCTATGTTATTATTATGAGCATTTCTGTCAGTTAACGTAGACAAGATCAAGATAATGTGTTAAGTGGTCTTAAGATATAGATGCCATAGATTATTAGTTGATGATAAACTATTTTGGAAGCCCATGTCAGAGGAAAAAAGCTATAATATTTAACTGGTGGCCTAGCACAATTTAAGAAGGACAATGCAGTTCTTTGGTGGTGGCCTCAATGAATGCTTATGTCTCAGTTGAATATATTGGATGGCCACCTTGCTCATGAGGTGCAACTGTAGGTTTGATAAATAGGAGAGCCAAATATGGAAGAGCATCTGATTCTGATGGAAAACGATTCCTTATCAAGAGATTTGTCTACAATAAATAAACATTTTGAACGTTTTCCTATCTGGCAATATCAGACTATGAAAGCAAGGACTGGTCACTTATAGGATTTGTTAAAAGTAAAACAACAGAGGACACTTATGTGTATATGTGAAGGCTACATTAGGAAACAATTGCATTTTAGAACAGCTACAACTCACTCATTTATTTGACAATCAGCAAAGCTATTTTAAATGTTATTCAGTTTGTTAGTAGATAATGGTATAAAATAACAGTTGAAAGATATCTAAGGTGGCATTGTGGATGGATCTCTATACAACATTTGGTACTATGCCAGACTGTTTTCCAGAAGGAGACAATCTATTTTATGTTTCCATTATTGCGTAAACTACATGTTTAATATAACTGCTTCTGGGAAGATTTTGTTGGGTGTTTTATCAAACCTAGCAATTCAGGGCTATTATTTTACTGTATCTGAAATTATCTTTATGCTTGGGGGCAGTGTTAGTGATATATATTTTTGAATTAGGTGTGCATTTTATATGTCACTATCTGTTAAATGTATACACTGTTTTGATGTCCTGTGTATATATTTTTGAAACTTCATATACATCTAAATTAAAACAATGCAGTCTATGTAGTTGTTAATTAGTATAAAAAACAAAGTGTAACATTACCCTCATCACTTACCCATGCTAATCCTAATTATTACTCGAATAATACCATACCTAACCTTCCTTACCCTATTCCTTACCCTATTCTTAAGAATACACCTGTTAAATACCTACATCCAAACTTTCCCCAAATCTTAACATTACCTTAACCCTAAATCACGAATTTACACATAATCCTAAGCATTACCATTACCCTAAACCAAACTTTAACCCTTAACATTTCCCTGACACAAACCTATCATACTAAAGTGCTTTTTTTTTTTCAGGAAGTGATTTTTTTCTCAAACATTTTACAAATATTTTAATATACAAAGATTTTACTTCCCACCATGCCAAATATCTCTAAAAGAAAACAAAATCTGAAAGGAATTGTCATTCAGTAGAAGTTTAGGCTTAAAAATGTAATGACATTTTAGGGTAGAAGCTTGATCTTTAGATTTGAAAAACGGACTATATGGTAAGAACGATGTGCACATTGTAGTTACCGGGACTTTAGGTAGAAGCACAGCTATCACAATCATAGTTATCAATTAGCAAATGAATGACTGAAGCCTTTGTAATTGTGTTTAACAATATTACTGCAGTTCCTGGCCCCAATTTACAAAGGTAAACTTACACTTTTGTGTAGGTTTATGATTGTTTCATGTTCACAAAGCTATGGTACGAGTCGTAGCTTTATCACTGTTTATCTTAATATGTGCAAAGTCTCCACCGCTGGTAAAAATGTATTAGTTTATTTGACACCAAAATGACAGAAATCCAGTCAGGAGTATCAGAGTTATGATTTTCTTTATTTTAAAATTAAAACTAGAGCATAAAAGATCAAAGCACCAACTGTGACATCTAGTCATGCAAGACTGGGTCAAAGTAGAAAAATATGGTCGCCTGCGAAATAGCACATATTGGATTAAAAAAATGGATTGGGCCTGGTTGGAACTTACCTTTAGACTTAGAAGAAATTTCAGTAAAAATGTGTATGAGAAGGTAAGATTTCAGTGTTGCAAGGCTGCAGGTGGTGTCTGAGGAGGTGGCATAGTGAGGGACCTGCTGGACAAAGCTAGAATGAAGATTTCTATCTTCAGACTTGGTTTCTTTTTTGGAAGTTTTGGAAGTCGAAAGTCTCCAGCTGGATGAGACTGGAGACTGTAGCTGATGAGAGCTCCACAAAGCCGGATACCCATTTGGCGAAAGACACTTGAAGAGTATTTTCTGCTACAGACAAGAACATAGTGGGAGCTGCCGCAAAGTCAGGCTGACTGGTGACGCTCCTTGCGCTGATAGGTTGGTCACGGTCTCTTCTCACTTCTCAGAGCAGTTTTTAGCCAAAATCTTCCACTTCCCAAGCTTTGGACTTTGGCTACCCGGGTACCTTAAACACCACCACCAAAGGTCCATGACAGGATGTGAACTACTTTTGGGGGTTTATACTCAATAAGGCAGGGTCCTGGTGTGGGTTCAAGATAGTTGGAGCATTTCTGACCCTAAAGCTCTGATCGAAAGGCCAGCCAATGAGCCCTTCGAGTGACTGGTGTAGTTCTGGGTTCAGCAGTGGAACAGGGTTCAAGCAGCAGGGCAGTTCTCTGAGGGTGCAAGGCAGGCTTCAGGCAGCACAGTAGTCCTTCCAAGTGCAACAAATCAATCTTCAGAAGTGCACAGGACACAACAGCAGGCAGTCTTCTTAGAGTCCTTCTGCAGGTCCAGATAGGGAAACAGGTATTGGGTCTGAAGGTCCCATTTTTATACAAGGTGGCTTTTTTGAAGTAGGAGAAGTTTCTAAAGCATTCCCTTTGAAGTTTTTAAAGTTTCCTGCCTCCCCTGCCTTGACCCCAAGCTGGCTGCATGAACAATGCAGTGGTGACAAGTACTTTGTGTGAAAGAATGGCACAGCCTTTTGAGTTGCAAGTGGGGCTGTGCCTAGCTCTTCCCCATTCTGCCAATGATCGCCCATCCAGACAAATCTGATCCCTCTATTGTGTGGCTGTCTGGGAGTAATAAACAAAGTCTAACTGCCAACTACACCCAGCCATGTGATCAGGAACAGGCTACAGACACGTAATAGCTGGTACAGGAAAATGCCACCTTTCTTAAAGTGGTGTTTTCAAAATTGTAACTGAAAATCCAACTTTACCAGCAAAGAGGGTTTTAAATTACAATTTCTCAGACACCAAACATGAAATGCTTACCTGTTCCCAATCATAATTTAGCACAAATTAAATGTAATAAGGCAACCCAATGTTATCCTATGGGAGAGAAAGGCCTCACAGTTGCGAACAACGAATCTAGGAGTTTTTTACTATGAGGACATGTAAAACTTAAACATACATGTCCAACCTTTTAATTGCAATGCACCCTACCCTTTGGGTTGCCTAGGGTCTACCTTAAGGGTGACGTAATCAAATTAATAGTGTAAAGGATTAATTTGAACTGTGGGGTATCCTTACAAAACTCATATTACAGCGATTTCCAGTACCTTTGACAATCCCGGATCAAAGATGGACATCCATATTGGTGTCACCTCTGTGTACTCGATTTTTCAGAATTCCCGAAGTCTAACTGGTACTTACATTAAACCTAAAGATACAGCAATGGAAGAATGCTAATGTCACTGGCTAGCTTCAGCTTTAAAAATCCCAACTACACAATGACCAATTAATCAAATAACAAGCACCCTCAAAGAAGATACACTTAGTATCCTTTCCTGGAACATTGTGGGTGCAAGACCCTAACTTATAGATGGTGCATTGTTAGACACTTTGGTTAAATATGAAATCATAGCCCTGCCAGAGACCTGGTTGTCAGGCCCACTCCAATTGGCTGGTTACTCTCTTCACCAGGTGGATGCAAAAGAAATACATAGATTTGGAAGGCCTAAAGGGGGTCTATCTGTATATATATCAAATGCCCGAAATGCTAAACCAGAACATCTGTCAACAACAACCTCAAACATATAGATAATTAAGCTCAATCTTTGCCAAGACCACTGGACAAGGTCAGAAATCTTGTTTAATATTTATGTCCATCCAAACGCTCAACAAAAATCTGTAACATTTGAAAAATGTATACATGAGATAGCCGAAGTAAGATATAATACGCTGACATGGGAAATAATGAAAACAGGTGATTTGAACACACATTTAATATTTACCCCAGACGAAGATGAGCAGCTAGTATCCGAAAACGAAATCTGGTCAGTAAATTCACAAGCAAATCATCCCTGAAAATGACCCAATTGAGCCAGTAAAGAATTGGTCACCGTCCTAGAACACTTCAGCCTGAGAGTAGTTAATGGTTAATGCTGGACGATATTATCAACATTTTACATACTATGGACCAACATCAGGGTCAATAATTGACTATACTATTCTCTCCTTACCATTAATACAACAACTAAGAAAGTTCCAAATTAAATGCTCAAAGGATAGTGATCACTCATTCCAACAACTGGTTATCAATTTAAACCCTGACAGGTATCCATTAGCACCTGCAGTTAGTAAGGGAAGTGAAGCAACACATTTGAAATGATTGAACTGGTCACATCACTCACTCCCAAAACTGGCAGACATCACGCAAATAATTATGGAGGCCATTACAGAATCATCCTCAACTCCAATAGAGGCCTGGATAGATTTTACAACATGCTTGATGAATTCCACCCCACGTATAACAACTAATGGGTGAAAATCATCTAAACGTTGGGTGACACTGAAAAACAGAGATCTAAGAAAATAACTGAGAAGGAAGATTAGGAAGGCAAGGAAACACGGAACATAAATGATTATATGGGAAAAATTAAAGAAACTGAAAAAAGAATACAAGAAACATCTTTGGCAAGAGAGAAAAAGAACAACTGAAGATTCCTGGACAAAGCTTCTGTACAACTGCAAACCATCAAATACCAAAGCCTTTTGGACAACAATAAATGGCATTGGTAGGGAAGAGAAGGTGATGAATGCTTCAAATGTCACAGAAAAAGACTAGGCAGCCTACTTGATGAAGATCTTTGATAATGAAGAGCAGCCTTCAGTATACACATATTAATAAAGCAATCGAGTCAGAAAGTATAAATAATTTCGCAATATTGCCCCTGCGTGACAGTTCAATGCATTTAGAGCACGCACAATAAATGCCGCTAAGAGTGGAAAAAGTCATGAAGGCTGGCAGAAGTGATGGTGCACCAGGCCCGAATAGTATTCTGCAAGCCATATACATGCTAGATCCAAACTATTGGACTAAACTGATAACGGGTTTGTTCAAAGAGGTGGAACACATGGGTATAGTGCCAAACAACTGGATGGGGTCGATAATAAACCCAATCTTCAAGGGGAGTGATTGAACAAACCCAGCAAATTACAGGTTTATAGCGTTCATCGATTCAGAAGCCAAGTATTATGCCTCACCAGTACTGGAAGATTTAATTGATTGGTCCAGCACCAGCAACCTGATTCCACCACAACCGACGGGATTCCGGAAAGGGTACGGTACCACCATCAACATGCTAACAGTAACAACAATTGGGGAGAAGGGCAAACGTCTGAAGAAAAAACTGCAACTCTGCTTTATCGACCTAAAATCAGCTTTTGATCGAGTCAACCGAACCCTCCTGTGCCTAAAATTAAGACAATGGGGCCTTCAAGATTTTTTTTAAGAGCTATTGAATCATTATATACTGACCCATATCAAGGTAGCAGATGGCACAAGATTGTCCAGGTGAATACCCCCAGCCAAGGTCTTAAGCAAGGGTCTGTTCTTGCTCCACATTTGTTTAAACTTTTTATGGCTGAACTATCCCCCTAGCTCGATCAGGTAAATTCTCAATTGCTGAAATTAGGCCCATTGACCATTTCACATCTTTCATACGCAGATGATATTGTATTGCTGAGCCACGGGTGGGACTTCAAAGATTAATTGAAGAAGTTGCTCTATTTCCAAAGACCAAAAAAGTGGAAATCAACATAGCAAAGGCAAAAACAATGTCAGTAGGGAATAGAAACAGTGCTCCTCTGAAAATCAAACTAATAAATGCTAGTATAGAAGAGGTTAACAATTACAACTATTTAGGCATATACAAGCAGTACATGGTCAGAAAAAAATGCCTTAATACATGCCTTCTGTGCACTTGCGAAAGAACTAGAAGGACCCTCTTTTCAGCCATTAATAGCAATCATCAACACAAAATCGCTTCCCTCACTAACTTTCGCAAGCATGGTGATGCACGGTAAAGATGCTCAAATCTTGGGTAAATTACAAACAGATACTTATAAATGTGTTTTTGGGCTTCCCTGCAATTTGGACTGACACAACACGGTTTAGCAAGAAGATACCATAATATTAAATCATGGCACAAAATTTGAAACCATCTTCCTATCCCTCTAATCAGTACTCTATGGCAGTCCCACAAATTCTAGCTACTAGAAGAAAAGATTACTTCAAAGAAACTGACATACTCATCATTAAATTAAGGGAAAGGGGATACCCCAAAGGACTCCTCAACAGGGCCAGAAAAAGAGCCTGGTATAGACCACGAGAAACTCTACTCGAAATACAACCTAAGGACCAAACAATGGATAAACTGATATGCGTAACAACTTTCAATACCAGAAGCAATGAAATAAAAAATGTCATTAAGAAGTATTGGAATCTAGTTGGATCAGAAATTGGTTTTACTGAGGCACCTATGTTTGCTTTCAAACGTGCAAAAAACATTAAGGATTTTGTAGTGTCCTCCTACATAGAACCACCGCCCATACCAGATATAAGATCACAACTGAGTCTACCACCCATTACAGGACACCATAAATGTAGTCATTGTAAGGCATGGCAATATACCACACCTGGAACCATCTTTAGACATCGCGGAAAGACATATGCCCTTAATCATTTTACTAACTGTAACAGTCAAAATGTTATCTACGCCATCAGATGCCAATGTCAATTGATCTATGTGGGTCAGACGACCCAGAACGTCAAGAATAGGATCCTGCAACACCAGAGTAGACTAAAATGTAAGACCCTGGGAGCTCCCTTAGTCGAACATTATACAAATGCAGGACACACCCATGAACACCTGGAATGGTGGGTACTTGAAAAAATCATACTACACCAGAGGGGTGGGAATATTGCCATTTCACCTAACTATAAAGAGTGTAGTTGGATCCATACCCTTGAGGCTATTAGCTTTGGCCTCAATGAGCATGAAGACACGTATTTACAAATGAGTAAATTGTAACATGACTTAATAGTGCACATCTTTATTCCCTGAACCATGTATCTTTATTCAAGAGTGCATTGATAGCAGACATAATCTCTCCTCATTTCAATGTGTTGAATTGGAGCCACTATGACCTATTCCATTAGATATTCACTCAGTTTAAACTGACTGACAAATTATGCTCATGCATTATTATGCAACCTTGACAATGAGGAATTACACCATTTTAATGTGTTCAGTTAGCGATATATATGCCTTGTGTAAATTGATAAGCTAATCCATTGAGAATAGGCACTATATTATTGTTGTCATTTATATAATGTAGTGCGCTAATATTCGATTAATTGTTTGATCTGTATATAAGTGAATCCAACTGTGTAAGAGATATTTGATACAAACTGTAATCAAATATTTATTTCTCTATATTGTTTAAAAATTTGGAACAATCAATGCGTTTCAAATTCTGTACAAACAGAATTGTTTGATCTGTATATAAGAGAATCCAACTGTGTAAGAGATATTTGATACAAACTCTAATCAATTATTTATTTCTCTATATTGTTTAAAAATTTGGAACAATCAATGCATTTTAAATTCTGTACAAACATTGTAGACACACTTTCATAAGCTCACGAACCAGTGTCCGAAAATTGCTGTATTTGTTTTGTATATGAGAGAAACCAATTGGGGGTCAGTTACCTAATGCATACTCTATCTATACATTTGTTCTCAACTTTGTCATATATCAATTTGGAAATGAATTAGTGCTCTAAATGGTTGCACCCGATTCATCAAAGCTATACCTGACATACACTTTGTTTATATACTTATGTTTTGAAAACCTGTACCTATACTATGTACGTGGTTACCATTGAAGCTATCGCGGGGTTCTGTTTCTATATTTTGACACATCTTCATTAAAATTATAAACTAGTGCCTTACATACATATGAGGGAGAAATGGGATGATACACCAGGCGTACACTCTATTTATACATGAGGGCTTCTAAAACCTGTACCAATACGATGTCCCAGGGTATTATTGGAGTAACAGCCCGTAGGATTCCATACCGCGTTTTAGAGATTACCAATTGAGTCGGCTTCCCGCACGTACTACGTCATATAGTCAGCTTCACCCCACCCTCGCTGTCGATAGCGGCTGAGTCTTAGACGGACATAGACGTCTCGACCGAGAACACTATGTAAGTCTTTACTACAGCGGTTTCTATGCTCGCCGAGCCACCATATATAATCTATGCGATCCTTTTGGTGTGCACAGTTTTCTGACTTCACTGTTAAAAGATCGTAGCGATTTGCAGAATATCCATATGATTAACAGATCGCTTGTCATGTTTTCAACCGCTTGACTACGGGTCTTAATTTTCGTTGGCTCTCACTCTATACACAATTATCTCTTTGTCACTCGGGATGTATACATTGAATACATAGTCTCTTTCATGGGTGAAATACTTGATAAGTGGATCTTTATCCCCCGCATGCACTGATACGCACATATCCTTCCATCACGAGTGGTAGCACATGAATCTCTCGGCTCGAGTTAGCAGTGTAATCATCTTTCATTCACTCAGGCTCCCCTCGCGACTCTAATTATGCCTTTTTCGTTTTCAGTATGTGGCGATCGTTATGACGGCACCACTTTCTTTTAAATTGAATAAATTATTGTCAAGGTACGTGACTTTTGTTTATACCTGTTACATTTCGATCAGTCCAATAGGGAGTCCTTGTTACTATCTCAATACTTTTATTCATTACAGAATCTTTGATCAATCCAGATGTTGGCTGACATCTCCTTTAACGCGATACCAGGAAATCAAATCCTATAAAAAATTGTGATCCCAGGTGAGCAGTTTTGCTGCTAAGTGAAACCTCTATTGTTTCCTTGGTTACTTGACACACACATGGCCCTTACGTAAAATCTTTTACACTTACAGGCCGCCAGCCCAACTTTTTGTCCTGATGAAGACCCGCTCTAGATACACACAATCCAGCACTACTACATAGGGTCGAAACGTCGACGTTACTTGTCCAATTTGTCTACGCAATTCCACAATCAGAACTAGGAAAATGATATCCTGCTTTGGTCTATGCTCTTGATTTTGGACCTTTTTGTGTATCACTGTGTATTGTTATTGTATATATATGTTATATGTGAATTTGTGGTCAATTCCATGTCAATAAGCAGGTTCAGTCACTGATTGTTTTACGTCTTATGTGTTCTATGGTTGGTCAGTCCTGTAAATATTTTGTTGAATATTTTGATACATATCACAGAGTAAAACGAATTCAATTTCTGAATCTCTTGGTACATGTGTGTGCTTCGTTGTTGTTTACTGAATGATTACTGACACATTGATTATTTGTATTAAGTACATACTTAACTAAGTCTACGTGTTTCCCAACAGAACCATTATTTTTTGTTTTCACAAATTCTAGCTACAACAAGTATTTATTGTGGTCACTGGAAAAAACCAACCCAGTTGACTTATGGGATCTAAATTTGTCATACCCAACTTTTTGTTGTGTGATTAACAAAGCAGTAAAAATTCATTCTGTGACAGATGACAATAACATATTTCCACGGCAGTCACATAACCGGATGACGATACAAACATCCGTCACCTTACAACCAGCAGCATATCTTTCTTTAACTAATCCCATGTACCTAAAGGAAAAGTTACTGCCCATTCGTCTAGGAGTACTACCAACCTTAGCGGACAAACCATCCCAGAGATACAAAGGGCCTATAACATGCAGGTTATGTGGTGCCTTCAAGGAGGATTTCGTGGATTTGATCTGCATATGTCCTGCATAAAAGAAAGCGTGCCTCTCACTGCTTAAATGCATCTTCAATGAGAGGGGGATTAGTTCTTGTCGAAAGGCAATAATGAGACCCTAAGGACTCGCAGTTAAATTGTATATACTTGAAATTCTTGCAATTACATGACAAATTACTCAAACAGATTATCAAGGGCACAGTGCCAGTACCAGATAGCAAGTTAGCACAGCGATAAAAGAACCAGAGGACTGTGCAGCATAGCAACAGGATTCTTTTAATAAACCTGGGATTCCAGTACTTTGCATAAACATAAACAAAATTCCAACTTGATACATTCATGCACATTGACACTTTAACAACATCTTAGGGGCCGATTATGATATCATTTGGAAAGGCTCCAAATGGGATTTGGCTTTACAGAATCCGATTCGGAATCCTTGTTTCTGAGTGTATCGTACACATTTCCCAACAACCGATTACAATGCCTGGAAACTGTTTGAGCAGTCCGAATCGGTTACGATAGGCATTTGGACAGCCCGAGACTTTCAGTGCCGATTCGTACAGCTCTACGGACACGGTTTCACAACGAGCGATTACGATGACCAATTCGGACAGCCTTTCCGATTCCGTATCCCTGACCCGAAACAGCAGTTGGAATCTGCCCGTTATGGGCCCCCATTCACCCTCAGATGTATGAATGGGGCCTGTGGGGGAACCCAAGGAACCCCGCTTCCCAACCATACACCATGGGGTTCCCGCCACAGGGTTAAAGGTTGCCCCCAACCACCTCTTTTTTCAATGGGAGCCTGTGTTCTAGTTCGGAACACAGGCTCCCGTTGAAGTCCAACTGAACGATGTTGGGAAGCATCACAAGCCGTCGTCCGGACTCGCAGGATCCAATTTGTTTGTAAATGAGTCAGAGACCGATTCATTCAGAAAGACATCATAATCAAGACCTTAGTTGAGGGTCAATAACTATTTTTAATTTTGAATAATAATAAAATATTAATACCAGAGTTGTTAAATGGTTTTATTTCTGTTAGTGATCTTAATTATATAGCACGTTAGTACTAATCTCATAATGACATATGTATATAAATTGGCACCTTAAAATTGGTACAGCAGATTCGGTGCAACACAAAGCTAACTAAATATTACTGCTGCATAATTCATATTTTTATTAGAGGATAGGTATTTACATTTGATATATTTGAAAGAACAAAGTGAACTCTTAAGAAACTGACAAAATAGAAAAGTAACTATGAAGTATATTTTACAATGGTTTTATTGTCTTGCCTTATCTGGTAATATTGTGACAGTTTTTATTACCTTATGACAATAATATTTATTTGAATTGAATTGGGTGACGTATATGTAATAAAAGTTTAAGGATTGGCAAGGGGGTTATTTTGGCAAGCCGAATTGGTAGATTGAAACTGTACTCAGACTGTAGTGGCAGACCTGGGACATGTTTGATGGGGCTACTTAAGAGTGTGGTTCAATAAGTCCTGTAGATCCACTCAAAGCATTTAATTTAGAGGCCCTGGGTATATGGTAAATCACTATACTTGGGACTGATGAGCTAATTAGGTATGCCAAATATGTGCAAGCCAATCAAACCGTGCTTTAGGGAGTGAGCACAAGCACTTTAGCACTGGTTACTAGTGCTAAAGGGGACAGAGTCCTAATGTTAGCACCATTAAATTCAGAAAAATAGGAGAGTAAAGGCAAATAGTTTGGGGGAAGACCACCTTAAGGCTGACAGGTCTAACAAGGAGTGACCACCTTAACTGCCTTGCAGATAAAGTTTCTGCTGAACAAAGTAACATCAAATGAGTATGGTCAGTGGACAATATGACTGTATGGTTTGGGCTCATGAGATAATGTCTCCATTCTTTGAAGGCATTTGGAGGAGCCAATAGTTTTTGCTCACTAATGTAGTTATGCTTAGTTGAATTCAGTTTTTTAGAAAAAGAAAGCCACAGGATGAAGTTGCTCAGCATTAGGAAAATGCAATTGTGGAATCAGAAGCCTCACTTTCAAAATAGAAGGCCTGTGTGGATATCTGGATGACTTAATAACGGGGCTGCTGTTCAACACTCTCTCCTTTTCTTGAAGGCTTCTTATGCTCCACCTTTCCATTGACATTATGTATCTTTCTTTAATAATTGAGTGATAGGTGTTATTGTGCTTGAGAAACCTTAAATTAAATGTCATACAAAATGTGAAAAGTCCAGAAATCTTTCTATTTCACAAACTGCCTTCGAGGTGGGCCAAACTAGCACTCTCTTAATTTGAGCCAATTAACTTCTATAACGAAACCCAAAATTTTAGCTACATATCCTAAGTGATCTCAATTGTTCTTGTTTGAAATCTAATAACTCTGTACCAATTGAATGAATTTTTGTAATTTTATCAAAAATATTTCTTAATTAATTATTCAATGAATACATATTATACAGCAGATGAATGTATTAAATGACTTAAGGAGCTGACCAGGGCGAAGGCCGCCTGTGAAGCAAAGTGCCTAACATCTGAGTATCACCAACATAACCCTCTGGAATAGCTAAAGGAATCCACAGTGCCACAACTACTGATAATGACATGGAGAGGTAGCTTTTCCTTCTTGGGAATTTAATGGCACTGAAAATGCAAGTGCTTGAAACTAATCAGTGGCCGGTGTAGTAGACATAGCACAAGGAAGTGCTATTTGTGATGCGTGTAGACAAAACAGTCTGTCTTTAATGTCAGTAGATTGCTGCCTTAAACAGTCGTAATCTGCTCTACACTCAGTCATGTTTTTCAGAAGGGCTTTAATTACTCACCTTAAATCAGCTTCAGGGATGATAATAGACAGATGAAGGGTCCACTTGGGCTTCCCAGACTGTCCCAGTTTCCACCTGGGTCATGGAGAGCAACATTTGTGAAGGTTTTGTTAACAGAGGTAGCTTTGCATTGTGAAGACTGTTGCTGGTTATGGCGTTAGATGTGACACCAAAATTATGATGCAGCTTTCTTAGGGAAAAAACACACAATAGTCCTGACTTACGGAGTGATGTCTAACAGCACAGCATGGTGATTTTTAATGTAGTTACTAAACCATAATTTTGGGATACATTTTAGTGTCCATTTTAGAGTCGACCATCCATTATAGAGATTTTTCGATCTTTAAAGTGGCTTTTTTCACTTTCTAACATGAATTGCTTCAGTGAAAAAACTCTGAAAGTTACATTGAGCACTCCACAGCAATATCAAATTGGCAGGCCATAAACAAAAGCCTAACTCAGTACCTTGGTTTATTTAAGACAAAGGATGGAAAAGTTATTTGTCTACTATGTATCTCGTCCAACTGACTATGGTCTATGGTCAGTCAGTGGCCATATCCAGGGAATTTCATTTTTTCTGTTAAATCGTCTATTTCCCAGGAGATTGATGTGGTTGTGCAATCATTATCATGAATTGCTGATTTCAAAAGCTCTGGATGGTAGTGTTTCTGCAACCTTAAATACCTACTTTGCACATCGTTCAACTGTTTGAGTTGTTGGTGTGATGTCTGCAGCTAAATACACTTTGTATATGTTGAAAGGATTACAGTGCAATTAAAGTGGGTATGTTTTCAGACTGGGTTCCCTGGAGTGGGTATTTGCAGGGGTCATTGGCCTCTCTACTTGAGATACAACCAAAGGTCCTTAGCAATCAGCCTTCAAGTTACTTAGTCTGCAACAAAAATAGTTAGGGCCACTGAAGTGTCCTTGGATCTCTGAGTAGAAATCAGCAAGGAGTGGAAGTCTAAACTCAGTAGAGGGTTTTTTGTGGGATGTCTACACACAGTGCAACATAGTTTTCGCAGTAGCAGTAAATGGAGCGGTCCTGCCAAAGGGCATAATAGCATGTATCCTGGATATTTTAACTGTATAAACATGACCAATCCAATGGGAAACACAAAACACAATACTAAACATAAAAATAGCTATCAAATTACATGGTACAATGAGCTCATGGTCACACTACGAAAATGGAATTGATTAAGTGAGGTCAATGGACATAATCAAAGCAGAAGTAAACTACAGTACAATACTGACACCATAACCCTGGCTTAACACCATATTACGTTTGTGAACAGTTCTACTGATCATAACTCTATATTCTTTGCGAAGCACAGAAGATACATAGACCTTAACAGATACAAAAACAATTGAACTTAATATACCAATGCAAAGATTGCAAACATGTAATGATCACAACACTGTGCAGATACACAAGCTGTCAATTAAAGAGGATAATTATATTTATCCAAAAAAGGATACTCGTATCTCTTTAGCATTTATTTTCTGTTTGCAAACTTTAATATTCACAAACATGTAAACGCATACAAATAAATGTAACTGTATATGGAAAAGTACAAAAAAAGTCATGGTGCCTGTGTTCCGAAGTTTGTGCAAATATGCAAGGGTCTAGTGGTTGTACACTGGGAGCAGATGGTGTTAGGCAAGCAAGGTCAACAGCCTAGTAGCAAAAATAGCTAGAGGTGGACCACAAATAATCTTTAGATCAGACTAACTTACTAGCCATCTGGGTGCTGGGCTACCACACCTGGCAGACTGAAGGGGGCAACAAGAAACATGATAGAAATACAAACATTTGGTGCAAAGAGTGATATGCTCATCTGTCTGAGTCACCGTAATCTCAACTGGACTTGTAGATTTTGATCTCATGGCCAGTCTGAAAGGTTCAACAAAAGTCAGTTGTTGACAGCATTGAATTTTAGTAGCCCACAAGTGTCTCATGGTGGTGGGTACAATTTGTTATGTTCTCTCCATCACTGGCACATGGTGCAGGTGGCTCAACAGATGGTCATAACCATCAGTGAGTGATAAGGCCGGGTCTTCATCAATACTCCTCCATCTCAGGATTTGGGAGATACCAATTTCAAGCTTTCTTCAATCTCTCAGGACTTCTTGGGTTGCACTGGGCTTCTACTCTAGACAAGATAGTCAGCAGAGATTGTAAGCAGAGTTTTGACAAGGCTTTAGGCTTCGTCATAGCTCTGAAGGAGTGGGCAGCATGCCAGCTCCAAACACTGATTGCACTTCAGCTGCAAAGATCCACACTGGTATAATTGCAAAAAAAACAATCATCAGTGAGCCGCCTACTCGCTTCTACATACACAAGGTTGGGCAGTTTGCTGAAGTCACACTGGTAATTAAGTTCCGGTGTATCTCAAAATTTCAAAGTGCCGGACAATTTGGCTGGAGTATGGTGATTCTGGATTCACAGGAGTCTCTACCTTTGTGCAAAAGCTCAGGAAAACCCTCCAAGAGCTATATGTATTTATTCTGCAGTACAAAATTCTTCTGCAGGAAAATCAAGAGAACACATTGGGCAATAAGTCTCCATGAACAGCATACATCCTAAATTTCTGCAGCATCATTCTTACAATATCATGTATGTTCATAAACCCTTACAGATAACCTCTGCTGAGGCACAGAAATAATATTTGCAAGCCCTTATCACATTGCATAGACACTAAAGGCTGTGAAGTGTTACTCCCGTCATGACTGGACATAAAAGTAATGAACATTATTCTTCGATTAACAAAATAGCTACAAATGGGCCCCTGTTTACCCTGGTTTTAGTCTTTATTTCACATTGAGAGTGCCATCATCTGGACCCAGGTCTAGAGTGCACATGCGTCATCAAATAGGACAATGGCTGGAAACACCAGTAGTGATTTCCATATCGCAGTTTACCCAAAAGGTGTCTCTGATGGTACCAATCTGCGGTTCTGGTGTCCCTAAAAATTATGGCCCCCAAATTGTCACCAAAATGAGCAAGCATTGGCAAAGCCAATAGGTTTGGTATTGGCAAATCTGTGATTTTTTTGTTTACTTTCTTTTCAATCGACATTAAGAGCCTGATTCACAAAAATTATTTTGGCGTACTTGAAGTACTCCAGAAGTGCTATTTACTTACTTCAAAATGGAATTCACAAACCTCCCCTCAGAAAACTCTGTTTCTGCCTCTACTATCCATTCTTTATGGACAGCTCTGCCACCTCTGTGGGAATCTCGGCACAATGGTGTATACAATTGTGTAGTACATGTGGAATGGAGAAGAGGAAGTGGTGGGAAATTGGGCAATAATTACTTCTAAATGGAAGGGACTTAGGGAAATCGAATCAAGGTTTTAGAGAGAGACATGATAATAAAAAAACACAAGCACAAATGACTAAGATGATTGCTATTCACAAAATACACTTCTACTTCAAGTACTGCTCTAATAGAGAAGAAAAGGCTCAAATGTACTCCAGTCAAACCTTGAAGTAAGTCACGCGCTACATGGCCAATAACTGGTGCAGCAACACACATACATAGACAACAATTTTGTCAATTAGATTGTGAGTGCATGAAAATAACATTTTGCCCCACCTCTTGGTTCAATAGATATATGTGCAATTCAGTATCATGTGGGGGCACACTGGGTTGATTTCAGGAGCCCAAGACTCCTATAATGAATTGTAATACACTGCTCCATGTGTAGGCCCAGTTACATGTGACCAGGCTCCATTGTACTGGTAATCACTAGATTTTTTGAAGTGACAGCTCTCCATCAACAGTAAAAAACGGATTTCTCCTTTTTCTATGCAATTCATGACCACTAGTAGGTTACTTCAATTCAAATTCAAATTTAGCTTTATTCGATTTTAGTCATTTAAAATCACAAACGCATACATATTCATAAAAACAAGATAGATAAAAAAAATTGATAAAATACATTAATTAAAATACAATTATCTATCATAAAGTGCAAAAAGTGCTTTAAAGTAAAGTGTATTAGCCTGCAGAGCAATGCATTCCAAGATTTATGCATTTACACTTTTTCTAACTCTCAGTGCGTTTTTCAGAAAACCAGCCATGACACATACAGATAATACACTATCTACAAATTGTAAATATAAAAATGCTGGTTTACATTGTCTCCAACCTGCCTGTTTTAATAAGGGGAGAATCCATCTTGTTCTTTCACATGCATAAAATTTACAGAACAGTGTCACATGGATAGTAGATTGTGGTGACACGTTATCACAGGGGCAAGGAGAAAGCTCTCTAGTCCAATCGTTTATTCCTGGGTAACTAACCAGATGATGGAAAGTGTTGAACCTAAAGCGAGTTAAAAGATATCTATCATATCCCTCGGTACATCATATGAGATACGGTTGAATGTCATACGTAGTCAAAGTCAAATAGTGTTGTACTACAGTCTCATTGTTCATCTCCTGGGTGGCTCTGAGTGACTCTAAATGGGACAAACAAGTTAATTTGAGCTCCTTCCTCAGGATAGAACACATTTTCTCTGGGGTAAAGTAATAATCAGAATGCCCTAAGTCACTCAAATTTGTTTTTTACATAATTCAACCAGGTGATCTTATTAACATGGTCCAGATTCATAGAATCCCATATTATCTGCCTATTTAAACCTGTGCTGCTAGTGGTCCATATGCGATGCCACAACAGGACAGGTTGCATTTTTATAATATCCGAGACATAAGTGATACCCAATTCGCTGTGGCAGTTAAAAACAGAGGAGCTTGCTGGTACAGCTAGAATAAACTGTAAAAAGGAATTTTCTACACGTTGGATCATAGAGACATCATAAAAGCCCCAAACTCCCGCCCCATAAATCGCAATGCTTATGCATTTAGCTTGAAAAATTTTAAGAAGAATTACAGGGGGCCTTTTCCCATTTTCTTGCTAAAATTAACAAGAGCAGCAGTTGACTTCATAAATAATAGACTCCTTCTTTTCACCGCTGGGCCCAAGGAGCCCGTGTTTGCAAATAAAACACCCAGATAAGAAAAAGTATTAGTGAAGTCTACCCTTTTAGCCCCCATTTGGAGGCTATTACATTTGCTTTTCCCTCTCCCACAAGTCATTATAAATGTTTTTTTAGCGTTTAATTTCAGCCCTAGCTTATCCATAAAACATGAATATGAAATAAGTGCTTTCCGCAAACCTAGTTGCGTGCGGGCCATAAGGACCACATCATCAGCGTAGAGGAGGGAAACTATTGGTCTTTTGTTGACATACGAGGGGTCCTGCTCTGTTCCTTCAAGCTCCTGCTCTAATGCGTTAGTATATAGAGTAAAAAGGAACGGCGCAAGCACGCAACCTTGTTGCACCCCCCTATCCACGGTGAATGGTGCGGTACATTCTCCGTTAGAGCCATAGCGCACCTTTGCAGTAGCCCCAGAGTATAATTCTTTTAAAAACTGTATCAAAACCGGATCAACCTTAAGATTAGATAAAATACTCCACAGTTTATTATGTTTCACACAGTCAAATGCAGCAGTTAAGTCTACAAATGCAACATAAAGTTTCCCGCCCTTTGCCTGTGTGTACTTCCCAATTAAAATGTTTAAAAACTTGCTCAATTGTCCCCAGCTCCTGTCTAAAGCCTTATTGCACATCGCTTATTATGTTGTTTTCATCAGCCCAGGATTGTAATTTATTCAAAACAACTCTTCCCATAACCTTCATTAAAGAGTCGAGAAGGGATATTGGGCGATAACATGCCGGGTTTTCACGGTCTCCTTTTTTAAAAATCGGGACAATTACTGACTCTGACCTTGTTTTCATGAAGCCCCTTGTGCAACTGGCTAGTTATCAAAGGTGACCAGAGTAATGGGGTGGATTTGAATAAATCGATGGGAAGCCCATCAGGTCCTTACCACCTCTACTTGCGTTTAATGCCTCAGTCACTTCGTCAAGGGAGATTTGTAATTCAATGGGAATAAAAGTATTGGAAGTTTCCACCAAGGGAGCTGATAGATCAGGATTGATTTCCTCCTGTCCCTCAATGCTGTAGACCTTTGAGAAGAAATCTATCCATGTATTTTTGTCTATTGCGACCGCAATTGTCGCAACATCCTTAGTTTTAAAAAATGGCACATTTACTGCCCGCCAGAACAGGAAACAATCTTTACTCAATCAAGCGTCATGGAGTGCCGTCCAAGCTTGATTTTTTAATTCCTTCTTACAGATTTTTTGCGCTGTGTTATAGAACTTTCTACACTCCCTGATCTCGCCTAAGTCTCTCACAGTCCTGTGTAGAGCCTCTTTTAAACGTGAGTATGACTTTGTACAATTTGTATCAAACCACCCATTTTTACGGTCTCGGTTACTTCTATTTTCAACTTTGAGCGTATTTTGAACAATTGAGGTAATCTGTAAAAAAGCATTCAAGGTGGTATCATACGAAGAATCTTCCTGCAGGCAGTCTAAAACTAAATCATAGACCTTGAGGATGATTTGCTTATTTAACTCAACAGGATTACAGCTCTCCCAACGCAAAGTATATCCATTTTGGGTAGAGAGATGAACACCCTGGGTCCCAGCCAGTTTATTATTTAATCGCTGAGTTGGTGCGTCTGGCAATGCTTGATCAATACTTAGAGGCAGATGGTCACTCATAACATTTAAGTGTGTTTTAAAGTTTGCTATCCAATTTGCATAGCAATTTGGGACAATAATAAAATCTATTATGAACCGACAGCCTCTACCTATGAAGGTGTAATCAAAATCCGCACTTGGGGTACACAGGTGGGTTGCAAAACCTAAATTGTGGTAAAACAAGAGTTCATTAAACTTATCTCCCGCTCCGTGTGTTCAAGTGTATTATTGGATTGTCCTCTTCAGTCATTAAACCACAGGCACCTAGTCCTGATTTAGATCATAGGTTGACATTAAAATCGCCCCCCCCAAATGATAGTCATATCTGTGTCATTTGAAGTTCTCAATTTACCAATATCATCACTAAGCTGTCTCAAAATATCCCCCAGATGACCCTTCTCTATGTTGTTATAAAAATGTATCACAGTTAGAAGACAGTTCGAGCCAACATGAATCAGACCTATATGGTAGTAATTCGTAAATGTTATCATGGAAATCTTTTGCACCTTCAGTAAATTAGAAATGTAGATACAGAGCCCCCCTTATGTCTCCCATGAATTGCCGGCGTGTGGAATGTCTTATACCCTTCAATGTGAAATTGCTCTGCCAACCAAGTCTCTTGAAAACAAAGGATATCAAAACTATCAACAAAATCAAACCAAGCTAGGTTATTTTCTTTACTCCGGAGGCCAGCCACATTCCAGAATAACACGCTAATAGCCTTCTGAATATTCAGTTCGTTGATGCTTATTGATTCTATGACAGTTTCAATCTGACAAGCCAGTTCGAGCCCCATACACTCATCACAATTAGGGACATTGGGGTGGCTAGGCTTTAGTGGGCTACTAGGTCTAATCCCTGACCCAGCGTACACTTCCTTTATGTCCAAATACTCCATCCTGCAAGAGTTCAAACTTATATTTATGTTCGGCCTGCCAGGCTTGTGATCCTTTGGATTATCGTTCTCACTATGAACGGTCCTCTGACCTTTCTTAGCCAACAGTCAATCGTTCTCTCCTAACGTTTGCAGGGTTTCGAATCTATTTGACACCTCCAATTATAATTCCTTTGATTAAGTTGGCTGTAGTCTGCGGAAGGATTCATGTGGCTCTTAGTCCAGCTGGGTCGATAAAAGAAACCTAATGGGAAGATATTTATGCCTGCTTCAGTGATGTCTACTTCCTCTACTCTATTCAGCACTTCCCTAACCAGGGATGGTAATCCAAGGGAGAGGACGACACAATCACCTCTAAAGGCGTTAAAGCTTTTTCCTACCCAAGGTACCCGCCTAACCATCTTGAATGCCCCAAACATTTCAGCAGTTAGTCCCACTCTCTTCCCCAAGCAGTGAATAGTCTTATTTCTCAATGTATCCCATGTTTCAGATTCACCTGGGTTAAGAACTGGAACATTTGCCAGGATTACTATATATGGGGCTGCTGCCGGCGGAAGATCGAGGTTGTGTACCTGGCATGGACTTTCATGGGGCATAAAGGTGGCCAGGCTTGGTCCAGGTTGTAGGTCATTTACTATTGTACCCCCCTGTCGTCTCTCTAATGTTCTCTTCCCTAATGTTCATACATCTCCTTCATCTCTTACAATCATAATATCGGTGACTACCACAATTTTCTTTTGTACGCCATCCCTATCTAAGGGTTTACTAACCTTTTCTGAGGGTTTGTTAGTTGAATTTAGGCTTTGACAACCAGATATAATGGCTGAATTGCTGGAGGTACTCTGCCTGTGCGGATTCTTGTTCGATATAATTGAGTTCTGATTTTTCGTAATCTTCTCTAGGCCCTTTTCAATTCGGTCTAATCTATCTTCCAGGGTACCTATGTATGATTTAACATAACTTGTTAGCTCTATAAGTACATTTTCCATTTTGTTGCTATCACTTAATGGTTGTGAGCTATTTCTATTTTTTGAGCCTAAGGTACTGTCGTTTCCCTTTTGTTTCTGCAAATTACATTTTTCACCTGTTTTTTATTCAAGATGCTTTTAGGGAGACTGTTATCAGTGGGAACCTGATGGAGGTCTACCTGGATATTGGCTGTAGTCTTTGGCAGCTTTGAGTTACACTGATTTTTTTTTGGGGGGGGGGGTAACGTGTCAGTATCCTTAGCACTAACTGAAACTTCCTCTATGGCATTATTTATCACTTGGGTGCAACCATTTCTATTCAGCCCTATGCTCAAGGTTTCTAATGAGCGTCTCTCTACAGCCCCCTTGCATGATGTACCTTTTTCCTGATTTTTTTCCTGGCTATTCCCTGTTAGTCCCTGCACTTCCACACTTAATGACTCCTCAACTGATGAGATCTGTTTTTCTATAACACCCACTGCACCCGTAAGATAATTTAACAAAGTCATTTTCGCATCTTTAGGATTGCTAGACTGTTTATCAGACTTGGCGCAGGGTAGTTTTCTTTTCCCCATTTCCAGGTTACTTTATTTAACTACATTGATTCATATCGAGCTGTTTTGGTTGCAAAGGTAACAACATTGGTTGGCATTTCTAAACTCATCTACAAACATTTCGTGTTTTGTGTTTAAGTGGAACTTCACACATGGGAGAGGTGGAAGAATACTACTCTTCTTTGATTAATAAGCTTTGTTTCAAATTCATGGCCCATTTTCACTCACTCTTCAATAGCTCTTTTCTCCAACTTAACAACATCTTGTTATCTCCGAATTCTAATAACCCATCCCAAAATCTCACTGCAGACTTTTCTGTGAGACAAGTCCAAGACATCAATCCCATCTCTAGCCGTAGCACCTGGACAATAGCTGAATTTGGCACATTCAGCACCCTTTTTAAGTTAGAACCTTTGCTTCTGTCTCAAGTATGCATCCCACTCAGAAACAGAATTTCTGTGCCATATAACCATTTTGACTAGACCATTGCTTTAAATGCAGTTAGGGTTGGTTCTAAGTTCAATAGCAATCTAAGTTGAGTCCCCCATATTCCTTCCTGAATTTGCCTAATCCCATTAAAGTTTGCATGGTGTTCGCTTTAACTGTTTCACAATCCATTTTCCACCATAATTTAGGTATAAAGTGCATGCCCAAATATTAGTACATTGACACCTTTTCAATCATTGTCATACCCAAAGTGCATTTAAACTCTATCATTCTCTCCCCGAATTTTTTTTTAATAATGTTGACCATAGTTTTTTGATTAGCCATATACCTTTTAACACAAGAAGCTAACTCTGGAGCCCGATTTGGGTCATATTCATAATCACTAGATTGTCTGTGCATAATAGACATGCTATGTGATGCTCTCCCATCTAGGGCAAAAAGGAAGCTGTCTCCGTTAAGTATTTGGGTAAGACCTTTACGAAAGGTGCAAACAGGATTGGAGCCAGAAAACAGCCCTGCCACAAACCATTTCTTATCTCAAGTCTATCTATTCATGTACAATCCTCATCTAGCTCAACTTTGGCCCAATTTCCCTGGTGAAGCTCCTTCAAAATACTTAGTAGCCCCCCTGGAATCTTAACTTCACTAAATTGTCCCATAGTATCTCCCGATCCACCAGAAGAAAGGCTGCTTGGTCCTTTAAGATCTATTGCCTTCCTTGCCATTGCCCAAGAGCTAAAATAGTAATCCAGAGTCAAGTGGCCTTCCTTAAAGCTTACCTGATCAACCGGGAACAGGGCATTGTCATCTGCCCATTCTTTAAATGTCATTAGGATAAACCTGCTATACATTTTGGCTCCTACATCCATTCGGCTAATTAGACTATAATCCTTTAGTTCCAAGACTGGGCTCTCTTTATATATAGGTTTGATTCTTGAAACTTTCTTTTCTGTTGCAAAGTCATCCTGTGCCCTGAGCCCACCCAGATATGATGACTTGTATTGGTGGTAACTAACTCTGACTGTCCCTTGGATCTGTCTAACCAGGCCCAGGGCCAGTACTATGGTGAAAACACAGTGAAAACAACCACACAAACACACACATTAGGGTTCACTATGTGGTAGGGTACCCCTATAATTGGCATGACCTACCCTGTAAGTACCAGGTACATAATAAGGCATGGGGAATACAACTACCTTTAAGTCTGTAGTATATAATAGGGCATGGCAGTATAGAGGTCAGCAGCCCTGTCCGCACTTGCATGTGTACACTGCTGAAAGCCTGAGGTCATTATAAATGTAAATTGTGCCCAAACTCGATTTTGATGGTAGGGGCACTTAAACAATGATAAACTACAATATTCTGGCATATTACGCACCCCTAGGGTCACCTCTAGGTGTTCTAAGGGTGGTGGGTCAGCAAATTATATGGAGGACCCTTATAAAAGAGGTTTGATGTGCCCTGCGGATAGAGAACTTGACCATTTTACTTCCCTCATTGTAGTAGAGTGCTTCCCAAAATTGACATTTGTGCTAAGAGCACTGTGGAGTGAAGATCTACATTATTTGTGCAGATTCAGGACCCCTAAAGCCTCCCCTAGGTGTCCCAGGAGTGGGGGGGTTCATGTAGCTTTAAGCAGGGTTGTTATAAAAGATGTTTTATAGGCCCTGGTGTTGAAGAAATTGGACATTTCATGTTCCCTATTTTAGATCCCAAACCACATAGGTTAACATTGCAATAGTTTATGAACTCATAATTATCGCTAGAAATTACCTAAAAATATAATTCAGGGATTTAGGAGAATGATATTGTTAAATCCAACAATATGCTATTGTTGAATTCATCCTAAAATATACAGAAAAGAAGTTTTACGATTTATTTTCCTGTAAGTCAAAATTCAGCCTTCCTTCCCTATTCCCTGATTGGTCAGAGTTAACAATATTAGCCAAGCTGCTTCAATGAAGTGATAAGTGGCACCCAGGGAGAGAGGCTATCTGGTAGGAGAGGGCTCTGCTACACAGGAGTGCCAGAACAGGGGGGAGGGGTCATAAAGCATTGGCTTCCGAGGCAGAAGGAGACAGGCAAAGACAGCCAGGTACATTTACCTCCATCCTCTCTGAATCCAGCCAGATGGCAAGTTTAAGGAAGGAATTTACAGATTCTGGAGGGGGAGTGCTATGGAAATTAGCCATACTGGGGGTTGGTTCAACTAGTTCTTGCTCCTATGCTGAGAATTAAGCAATATTACATTTTAGAGGTGTTGTAAATTGAAACAATGATGTGATTAAGCATTTACTAAAGACATTAATTCCCTTACTTAGATCATGTTTTCTCCGTTATGTTGACCGAAGTTCGGACTCCATTTTGTATTGTCATGCTTCCACGTGTTCCCCACGAGAAGAGTCCAACCTCTGTGTTAGTTGCTCTTGTAATCTGCCTAGTAACAGTCTATAAATAGCTCCTTTGTCCATCTGGCACATGCCCAGACTTGACCACATCTGTTATCAGTTAGCCTTGCTTGACCATGTTTTCGCGGGCTCAAGGAGTGTGTTAGCTCCGCCCACATATTGATTCAGTATCGAAAATGACCATAAATGGTAATGTTCTTCGGCCTCATGTTGTATCCACCCACTTATGAGCCCCTCTATTGTGTATAAAAGGGGACCATGTACGTAAGTTCTTTGTGCTACTCTATGCAATACTGAAGAGTGTTGTGTGGATTGTAGGACCACCCTTAAGGGTTAATAAATGCTGTCTTTGTACTTTGCAGTTTCCGTGCCAACTTCCTTGTAGATTCCATTACAGGAGAGCGAACCCTTGTGTCCTGCGGGCCTAGCTGGGGCCTGTATTCATCAATTGGCGCCCGTCACGTGGGGCTCATCGGCGACTCGGATGCTCGAAGGACTGGTCGCGACGAAGGTGAGGAACTTGGCCGGGGACGTGATCACTGCCAGCGGCGTCTTAGCCCTGGCATCCCGAGGTTTTTCTTCCTTCCCTTCCGAGCTGACCGTCTGGGTGGCGCCGGTCCTCGACTGAGACCTCTTCTGTCGGTCCTGCCGTGAAAGCCGTTTGGGCGATTGTGGAGCTTGGCAGTTGGAATCTGGACTCTTGATTGGTAAGAACCGGTGTACGGTACTTGCTCCGAGTTTTTGAAGCCTGGTCCGGCTATTTGAGTTTGATTTGTGATGACTAGTCATATTTTGTATTTGTCTTTGTGAAAATATATGCGTTGCAACACATATAGGCAGGTAATGTGGAGAGATTTCTCCGGAGCTGTGTAACTTTGAACGGCGCAACGATTAAGTGCCATTTTCTCTATAATATTGCATATTTTGCATTATTCCTGAGCATGCCTGCTTTTAGCGCACTCCGTAAGTGGTGTTGCTGTTTTGGAAACCGGTTGAACCTCGAGGAATCTGCTCCAGCTCCCCCAGAGGGGACTCCTAATAGGGATATGTATGTGAAGCATGGTCTTTCTTCCATAATGTACAGCACAGTATGGAGGAAATATACTAAAAAAGATCCTGAGTTACGATGGCCTTTGTATGGATCGTTTGATATACGTAAGATTGAGTATGTGGAACAGTGTATGTGTAAGCGGCGTGCTCGTCAGGATATGTTTGAGTGTGTACGGTTGTGGGTGAAGGAAGTGCGTGAGCGAGAGAAGCGTGAGAAAGCGCTGTTTGATAAAGACCAACGGAAGAATGATCATGTGCGTGCCCAGGAAGCGAAGCGTCGGGAAGACAGAGAACAGACAGAGAGACAAGAGAAAGAGCGTAGGCTGCAAGTCTCGGGTCAATATGCCGTTCGGCAGCCACTTTATCCTGTCCTTAATAATCTTGATGATGATTTTTATTTACTAGATCGCTCTCCACCCCCTTATGTTGGCGCATCTGCTCCGAGGCCACAAGATTCTGTCCCGGGTCCGGGTAAGGTAGATACACGGTCCATGTTATCGGCTGAGCATATGGCTGAGCTTCGGCAAATTTCCTTCCGTGCACTTAAGGGTAAGGTGTCCGTGGATGAATTGTTCGATACGTGGGGGTCGTGGCAGGATAGGGAGAGATTGTATTTTTTGAGTCATTTCGCTGAGGAAGTGATTGCTGCTTTTCGGAAATATTCTAGTGTCTTTGAGCCTGAAGAAGTGACATCGGATGCTAAAGCATTGCATGATGGTGTTTTTTCTCCCTCTAAGGCTCCTGATACGGCTCGGCGGCTATTCGCCTTACGGGACGCGGTGCTGGCCCATAAAGAAAAAGCGCGCCAACGAGCAGGGGAGGAGATGCAGTCGGATTCGTGTACCGCAGAAGGCCACTCATCCACCTATCAATCAGATAAGAGCGATCTAGTGCATGCTAAGCCAATGCGCGAGGCGGCGCCTTTGTATGTTCCTCCTAAAGGAGCGGGGACTAGCTCGGACATTACCTCCGCCGATGCTAAGGGATATTTTGTGTATAATTGGGTTTATACTCCGTGGCATAGAGCTGATGTCATGGCATTAAAGAATGCGCTGCCTGACCCCCGCAAGAATCCAGCGGCCTTTTACGAAGAAGTCGAGGGGGCTTTGAATTCTTGCGTTATGACTTTAGCAGATATAGACCTGTTCTTTGGCCTTATTCTACCACCGGATATGTGGCGATCTGTCCGAAAGGTAGATGATATAGCTGCCTTTAAGGCCCGGTGGTCTGACCTTGAGGATGAGGATAGGGAGCGGAAGCCCGCGCAGAAACCGCCCCAGAGTATTTTAGATCTCCCTGCCGCTATTGTGGCTAAGTTGAAGACAATTATCCCCCCTAAAAAGATTGACTGGAATATGTTAGCTGCATGTAAACAGAAAGTTGATGAGTCAGTTGCGGACTTCTTTACGCGCTTTGAGGAGACGTTTCATGATTTTAGTGGCCAGTCGCTTACTGACGATACGGGCCGCCACCTTTTTGCGGATAAATATGTGGCTAATCTGCTGCCGGCAGTTGCGGCCCGTTTAAAAGCGAGTGAAAGCTCTTGGTCTTCCGCTACACCGACAGCCCTCCTGACTATCGCCCAGTATTATGAGCGTCAGGAGCAAGAAGCAAAGGGCCAGGAGGAGAAGAAATCGAAAGATCTCAAGACGAAGGTGATGTTGGCACAAGTTTATGGCCCGCCCCGACGGGGTAGTAATAGAGGTAGGGGAGGATCTTATGGTCCTCCCTCGGGCCGATCTGATTTGAATAGGAACCAATGTGCGTATTGTAAGCAATCGGGTCATTGGGCTAGGGACTGCCCGGTGTTGCATGCATCGCGTCAGGGGCATACCCACGGTGGCCCGCGAGGTAGAGGGGGTTTCTCGAACTTTCGAGGGAATTCTAACGAACAGGCTCGTTTTGACTCTGCTGGGCAGCACCGAGACAGATCAAATGTTTTCGATCATCAGCATCAGTATCAAGTGTCGGGGATTGACCGGGCGGGGTACTATGACTCTCAGCATGCATAGGGATGCGTTGGATGGGGGTTAGAATCAGTTGAGGTGCCGGTCGATCAGAAGGGTCCTTATGTATCGGCTGAGGTTTTGGGCTCTACTGATCAGTTCCTAGTGGATACAGGAGCGACACGTAGTGCACTGTCTAAGCAATTGGTTCCGGGGGCTCCCCCATCCGGCTTAATGGTCACATCGGTAGGGTTTGACGGTACACTCTCCCGAAGCCCTCTTTCGCAGCCCCTCATGTTTAAAGTTGACTCTTTTTCTGCACCCTGTCCGTTTCTGCTTGCCCCGTACACGCCGGACAACATTATGGGTCTTGATATGTTAAAGCATTTTAGGGCTACGATCCGCTGCTCCCCTGCTGGTGTACGGGTAATATTGAATGACAATTGCCCCCGATCTGAACGGATGTGTGCGATGTCAGAGGATGCGCTGTTAGCTACCCTCCCTCGTGCTTTATGGGCAACTTCGGATACTGATGTGGGACAAATGGTGATTCCACCGGTCCACATTAGCGTCCAGGAGGGGGCGGTGTTACCACGCCTCCCTCAGTACCGTATTTCCCAGGAGGGTGAGGAGGCTCTCATACAGATAGTGCAGGATTTGATAGCGGTAGGGGTAGTGGAGGAAGTCCCCTACAACATTTGTAACAGTCCGATTCTTCCTATACTGAAAAAGGATACGGATGCCAGAGTTTATCGGTTTATAATTGATTTGAGAGAAGTGAACAAGATCGTGATACCTCAGTACCCAGTGGTTTCCGATATCACGACGTTGCTTACTTTGGTACCACCTACGGCGACCATGTTCTCCGTGATCGATTTGAAGAATGCCTTCTTTTCCATTCCCATTCACCCTGATAGTCGATATCTTTTTGGGTTTACATTGAATAATAGATCTTATCGTTTTTGTAGGATCCCCCAGGGCTACACAGAAAGCCCTAGCATTTACAGTCAGGCTTTGAAACGACAATTGGATTCCTTTGTTCTGCTCGAGGGGGTCGCCCTCATTCAATATGTCGATGACATCTTGCTGGCGGCTGACACCCTGGAGTTGTGTGAAAAAAGTACGTTATCCTTACTTTCCTTTTTAGCATCCCACAATCATAAAGTATCTAGGAAGAAATTGCAATTCTGTAGACCAAAGGTGACTTATTTGGGTCACCTTTTGTCTAAGGAGGGGCGTGCACTCACACCGGATCGTATCCAAGTAATTTTGGACACACCGAGACCGTCCACACAGAAGGATGTGCGTGCGTTTCTGGGCCTTGTTTCTTTTTGTAGACAGTGGATATTGGGGTTTTCACACATAGCTAAGCCATTGTTAGCCCTCTTGACAAAGGACACGCCTATCCCAATCCCTTGGTCAGATGAGTGTGATACTGCTTTTCAGCAACTACGACAGGCCCTTTGTTCAGCACCAGTGTTAGGGACCCCTGATTATGCAAAACCCTTTTCGTTGTATGTGCATGAGAAAGATGGATGTGCATTGTCAGTTTTAGTGCAGATGCACGGCGATAAGCAGCGCCCTTGTGCATATTTTTCGGCTGTACTTGATCCTGTCGCCCGAGCATTACCAGGTTGTTTTCGCTCGGTTGCGGCGACAGCTGTGTCAATACGCCAAAGTGAGGGAATTGTGTTATCTCATAAGTTGTTGGTATTAGTCCCCCATGCTGTCGATGCCCTGCTCAATCAAACGAAGACGCAGCATTTGACCAGCGCCCGTTTAACGGGATATGAGTTGACGCTTTTGGCTCCTCATATTACGTTAAAAAGGTGCGTAACGATAAACCCGGCAACATTATTGCCATACCCCGAAACCCAGCCTGAGGCGCGGAAAGCGCATGATTGTATTCTCGTGACTGAGGAACAAACAAAGGGTCGTATTGATCTACAGGATACGCCCTTTCCAGATGTAGATGGAGAACTGTGGGTGGATGGATCCTGCCTGAAGCTACCAGATGGTACGACTTCAGCAGCGTATGCGATTACCACATTGCAAACGAAAGTGGAGACAGCACGCATACCACAGAAATCAGCTCAAGCAGCGGAACTGATAGCATTAACACGAGCATGTGAGCTCAGTACAGGATTATGTGTGAATGTTTATACAGATAGCCGCTATGCCTTCGGAGTAGCGCATGACTTCGGCCTACTCTGGAAGGAGAGAGGGTTTTTAACGTCACATGGAGCACAGATAATGCATGGAGAGTTAGTTCACAATCTTTTAACCGCATTGACATACCCAAAGAAAATTGCCATCGTTAAGTGTAGCGCCCATAGGAAAGTAGTTGATAAAGTTGGAGAAGGGAATGCGTTAGCGGATCGAGTAGCACGGGAGACTGCGATGCAGCCCGGTACTACTGCCGTGTATGTAGTAAAGTCACAGGTGGAAAGATGGCATGATGCGAAGGAGGAAGTGCGAGAAATGCAACGGACCGCTTCTGACAAAGAGCGGGAACAATGGGCTAGTGAGGGAGAACTGGATGACGAGGGCTGCTGGAGAAATAAGCAGATGGATAGATGGAAATTACCCACGGCCTTTGTACAACCTATGGTTCAGATGGCACATGGGCTAGCACATGTTGGAGCTTCCGCAATTGTGAAATTGCTTACCCAAGTCTGGGAGCATCCAGAGATTTCTAGCACGGCAAAGAGGGTGGTGCAGACCTGTATGATCTGCTTGAGGTATAACCCAGGAAAGGGTACTCGAACTCCAGCAGGAGGATTCGTGACACCCACTGCACCCTTCGAGGTTTTGCAGATGGATTACATCCAGCTTGAGCGCTGTAACAATCTGAAGTATGTTCTAGTAGTGGTCTGCGCTTTCAGCAAATGGGTTGAAGCGTACCCTACGAAAGACAATACTGCAATGACCACTGCGAAGTTGCTGCTGAAAGAGTTCTTCCCTCGATATGGCGTCTGCAGACTTCTGTGGAGTGATAATGGGCCTCACTTTGTAGCGGATGTTATAAAGTATGTCTTGAAGGGCCTGGGCATCACCCAGAAGTTTCACGCGGTATTCCACCCTCAGTCTGCAGGACTAGTCGAGAAGTATAATGGCACACTGAAGCTCAAGATCGCTAAAATTCAAGCTTCAACGTCTTTGACTTGGCCAGATGCTCTACCGCTGGCGTTATTGTCAATTAGATCGGTACCACACTCTCGAACTGGCCTTACACCGTACGAAATTGTTTTCGGACGCCCAATGAATATTTGGGGTCCACCAAAACCTAAGGCTGTGTATGATGTACCTTGTGTAATGATGAACGATTATCTGGCACAGTTAACGGATAACTTGGTTTCTATTCATCAACAGGTCCGAGAGGCGCTCCCTGATCGGTCTACCGGTGAAGGACATGGTCTCCGGCCTGGTGACCACGTGATGGTGAAAATATTTGACAGAACAAACAGCTTGGAACCGAGATGGGTGGGTCCTGAGCAGGTCCTCCTCGCAACGAGGACGGCTGTGCGAGTCTCCAACCGGAAGAATTGGATCCACTCCCTGCATTGTAGGAAGGTGCCGCCCGGGTTGGTGGAACCTGCCGTGCTGACCGATCAACGAGAAATCTTGGCTGCAGAGACAGGCCGTGCTGCGGAGCCAAACGCCACTGAGGAGCTCTTTCCGGACCACGCGACTCCTGGAGGAAGGCGATATCATCTTCGACCAAGGAAGTGAGTTTTCCAGTACCGGGACATACTGTCAGAACGGCCCTTGGGTTAGTGAAACGGAGAGCCGATGAGGCAAGGGGGGGGGATCAGCCCTGCATTAGTGTAGCGACACCCGTCTTGGCCCGCTGGTGAAGAAATCAACCGCTGCCCAAGGGGAAGAGCTCTGACAGACTTTTAGTTTCAGGAAGATATTGGGTTTTTATTTTTTTTACTTTGACATGGAGAAAAAGAAAATCCTTTGTGCATTAGGGTTCATGTTGACAGTAGCCATTGTTGGGATAACCACATGGTTCGTGGAGGATGTAACTCCCGCTCGGAAGATTCTTGTGTTGACAACTCCGGTGCCTGAGGAGCACTACTTTTATACATTACCGTATCAAGAGTTGAAGCATCGACAGTCTTACTTGAACAACACTTTCATCCAGATGCTGCATCATACCCACGTTGCTACGAACGCTACGAACTGTTGGATATGTGGGATGATGCCGGCTCATCAGAAGAAAGGAGGAACGCCATTCATACCACTTCCTTTCTCTCATAATGGCTCTTGTAGAGCATGGTACACTTTGCTTTTTGCTACTCGGAAACCGACAGTGGGACGATTGCTCTTCAGACTCAATAAAGAATGCCATCAAGATAAAAATGGGTATCCACAAGCGAATGGGACAATTTGGGAATGGGAAGAGTACCGACCAGACAATGAATCCATTCCCTACATCTTCACGAACACAAGAGACACTGTGGGAAAGGATAAATTTGTGATTCAAGTAGCACAAGCTCAAGCGGACCTGTGTGTCCAGAGTGTGGGTTTTATCCCTGTTGGTGTTAGTGATTGTATTACTGTTCTGAATATCGATGGGTTGAATAATAGTACCTTTTTAGCCTCCCATAATACGTACTTTGTATGTGGAAATAAAGGTTATTACCGTCTGCCGGCTGGGTGGTCTGGGGTATGCTATGTATCATTTCTATTACCTCCTGTATTTCTAGCTCCCGCATCTTATCATAAGGATCTGAAATTATTGAATAATGTGACTATAAATAGGTATAAACGTACTTTATCAATTGACGATGTAGATCAGACTGATACCAGTCTGCAACAGTATATTGATTTTAACTTAGGACTGTTTTTCTTTGTTGGAGCTGCCCTGAATAGTAGGAAGATTCGAAGATTAACAAGAGTGGTAGAGGCTGTGACAAATCAGACTGCTGCTGCTCTTGGGAATCTTACGGAGGAATTGCAAATTACTAGAATTGTTGCATTGCAGAATCGTATGGTATTAGACGTTATGCTAGCTGATAGAGGAGGAGCATGTACAATTATCGGAAGTAGCTGTTGTGTGTTTATCCCTGATCATACGCCATCAGTTTATAATGCCATCAATAAACTGCATAAAATTGCAGCTGAGATCCATACAGAAAACGGCACTTGGTCCTTTTCTGGATGGTTCTGGGCATTAATTACTGCCTGGGGATGGAAGGTTCTAACTGGTCTCTGCATTATTGTAGCGGTTCTGTTTTCGTGCTGTATCTGCGTTCAATGTGGTCCCTTACTCTGCTCATTATGTGTATCATTTTGTATCCCTGATAAGAAAACTATTGCCAATGTTGCTCACCAGGAACGTCTAGCTAAAGACGTTGAAGAAATGATGACAATTGATATATATGATGATTATTCTAACAGACCGGATGTCTTCAGTAAATGCTGAAAGGGTCGTCTGTTGTAAATTGAAACAATGATGTGATTAAGCATTTACTAAAGACATTAATTCCCTTACTTAGATCATGTTTTCTCCGTTATGTTGACCGAAGTTCGGACTCCATTTTGTATTGTCATGCTTCCACGTGTTCCCCACGAGAAGAGTCCAACCTCTGTGTTAGTTGCTCTTGTAATCTGCCTAGTAACAGTCTATAAATAGCTCCTTTGTCCATCTGGCACATGCCCAGACTTGACCACATCTGTTATCAGTTAGCCTTGCTTGACCATGTTTTCGCGGGCTCAAGGAGTGTGTTAGCTCCGCCCACATATTGATTCAGTATCGAAAATGACCATAAATGGTAATGTTCTTCGGCCTCATGTTGTATCCACCCACTTATGAGCCCCTCTATTGTGTATAAAAGGGGACCATGTACGTAAGTTCTTTGTGCTACTCTATGCAATACTGAAGAGTGTTGTGTGGATTGTAGGACAACCTTAAGGGTTAATAAATGCTGTCTTTGTACTTTGCAGTTTCCGTGCCAACTTCCTTGTAGATTCCATTACAGGAGAGCGAACCCTTGTGTCCTGCGGGCCTAGCTGGGGCCTGTATTCATCAGAGGAACAGTGCTTTCTGGGAGCCCATTATACCACACCTTGGAGGAAGTGATCATGCACTGGATAGGACTGCCCGCTTGCTTGACCCCAGAGAGCACCAAATAACTATCTGGGAGGGGTAGAGCCTCTCAGAGCTGCTGCTTGAAACTGAGAGAAGAAGAAGGGTCCTTGCTGGAAGTTTGATTTGCACCAACCAAGCCTGCACTCTGGCTGACGGTGTGTCCCGCGCAATCTGGAACTACAGCCCTGTACACTTATCTTGCTTCAAGAGGGATAAAGAGTGTACCTCTGCAAGGCACAGGTTAACAGAGCTCACCTGGACCATTAACACCAAGAATCCCCAACCTGGAGTGCATCCAGTGGCTTTGTAAGGGTTTTGTCCAAGTGGATTGTAGGAAGTGAAGTCCCAAGATTTCAAGGACCATCTTGGTGATTTCAGACCCTTGGTCTGTGTTTCGGGCACTTTGGAACCCTCAGAGGAACTTCAAGAAGAAGTTCCAGAAGTTCGGAGCAACTTTGGAAAAAAAGCTCCATAAGTGGACCAACTCAACCTGGAGAGCCACGCCCTGCTTGTTCGTCCCACTGAAAAGCTCCGGAGGTTCAACTTCCAGAGTTTGACAGGGACCTCCCTGGAAAGCAAGCTGGGGAACCCTCACAAACCTGGCTTGATGAAAAGCATCGAAGGACCCCTGGCAGAAAAAACTCCAGAAAAGTTTCTAAGTCAGAAGGTAAAAACTTGACTGGCTCCACCACAAAGTCAAGCTGCCCACCTTCAACAGCAAGCCGGCCTGGATCCCTGGTTTGTCCCACTGACAAGCTCTGGAGGTCTGACTTCCAGAGGTTGACCGGGAGCTCATCGAAAAAGTCAAGCTGGCGACCCCTTACTGAAACCGAATGGTGAAGAGCCTTGAGGGACCCCGGCAGAAAAAGCTCCAGAAAGGTTTCTAAGTCAGAAGGAAAAAAATGTGACTGAGGCCTACTGCGAGGGTCAGCCTCAAAGGGCTCCAATGCGGTTGGCCTGAAACTTTGACTCTGTCCCGGTCTAGTGTGACCAGAAGTCCCAATAGGCGTTGTAGGTTTTTATTTGCTATATAGTACAAAATCAATATCTCCGGTTCCCTACATTGATTTTTTTCGTTGTGGTGTCATTTCAAAGATAAAATGTTCCCTATTTAGGAAATTGGTATTGGATTTTTATTGGGTGTTGTGTCATAATTATATACTGAATTTGTGTTTTTAAATGCTAAACATACCTGACTCTGAAGTAAAGCCTGCCAGCTCACAGCCAGGCTAGCAACGGTTGAGCACAGGGCCGGACTGGCCGTAGTGGGCACTGGGCATTTCACCGGTGAGCCGCCAAAGTGCGGGCCAGTTTTGGGTCCCTGGGGGCCGTTTTTGTCACTGGGGGCCAGCAATATCAGTCCCATGTAATAAAATTGGCAAGAAATCGGCCCTAGCAAACAGCTCGGTGGCAGCCCCCCCCCCCCAACCCCTCAGGGACCAGCCGAGCAGTTTGCCATGGCTGGTTTTAGTTTCCAGTCCGGCCCTGATCATGGGAATAATTATATGAGACCTATTCAGAGCTCTAGTCTGTGTTAGGGGCCTTATTGCCTGTGGTTGATCTATATTTATCACTACTAATAATCCACTTTCCAACAATCCCCATAAATGTTATTGCTCTAAATAGTAATAAGAAAATCTCATAACACCATCCATGTTGATTTTTACTAACATAACCAAGAGGTTATCAGGGTCCGCTGCTTTAGACAAAGAAAGAGCCTTTACAACCTCACTAATATATTTCATGGTAAGACTTTGTCAAAGCTCATTCTCTACCTCAAGGACACCTGAGTGCAGTACTGCATAACCTTTTACATACATATCTTCTAAATATATTTCCCAGGCCACTTTTGATACCATACAGTCTAGCGTTGGTAGATTATAGTTCAAACTCAGACTCATTTCCAAACTTTTCTTCAATCTTTAGAGGCAACTACTTTAAGCATTTCCCTTCATTGAGAATTATAAAAAGCCATTTTTTTATTTTTTATTTTTCTTTTATATGTTTGACATAGTTCACGCTTTTATCCTTCACTAATCTTATTCACCCTTTTTCCCAGCTCCTAGTTACCTACCTTAACTGGAGTTTTATTATCAGGCACTCCATATCAAACCTCCATTTCTGATTGAGGCCTACTTTCCATCCTGTTGTATTCCCCGTTGTAGTTTTCCTATATTCCACTTTTATACAATTGATAATATTTTTCAGATTACCATGATAATATCTCAGAAATCTTTGGAGTTTGGTCCACCCCTAAGGGTTCTAATTGTATTTCAGCCAGCATATCTAACTGTCTCTTCAATAATCTAGATTTTAATTTTCTTGGAAGTATGTCAGTAATCACCACCTTCTGCCTAATCCTACAGAACAACATTAGACATTAGGCTTGAATTAGAAAGTGTTCACTTCCATCTATTCTGAACACCCTAAAATCTGTAATAAAATAGAAATGCCATACTAAGCAAACACATAATCTATAGGACATTTTGACATCTACTACAAGAGGTTTAGGCTGCTGGAATATCATTTCGAAAAGGACCACTTAAACAAACGAAACCTATGTTATGCATCACTTCAGCCCACTTTTTATCCATCCTTATACAGCTGCTGGGGTGAAAACGTCTGATGGAATATTGTGGGCCATGACAAGCTAATTACAGTGATTCCAGTTATTATTCAGGCATTTAAATCTCCTATTATGTATACCAGACACTTTGATTAAACATACATATAAATTATAGGAGTTCATTATACATACTGTAGGAAGGTGGATATCTGACTATGGTTACCCCCAATTTTTTGCCTAGTGTCTAGCTGGTTTTCGTACTTAGTTGGCCTGAGATCCTGCCATTCAGGATCTCAGTCCATCTGTTCTCTCTTTAAAATGGACTCCATGTACCCTAGGTACATACCCAATTGGTTGGATCACCCTGTGAGCCCCTGTACCAGTGTACACTAGGTACCCAGGGCATTGGTGTATCTAAGGCCTGCCAGGGGCTGAAGCATGTATTATGCCACCCCAGGCTTGGCCTAACAAATTTGACACAACTGGCTGATCACTCAGCTGGGGTAAGTTGGTGTAACCACCTCTTACTTAGGTGTAGTATACCTATACCTAACCTTAAATGGGACACATGTTAACCTATAAGTCACTCCTATGGCAGGCCTTGACAATCCTGAAGGCAGAGTGCTTGGTTCCATGTGAGATGGTGCTCTGGCATGAGCTGAGCCTGTCTGCAGTGGTCAGAACAACTTCCTTCTACTGTTTCCAGATATCGTCATACCATATACTCTTAAGTGCATTATGAACCTCGCGGTTAAATGCTAACTTTGGTTTGGCTTTATCAAAACATGTCGAGTAAGGTGTCATACGAATTGGAATACTAACCCCTCGCCAATTCTGGCGACGGGGTTAGCATTCCACCCTTCTAGAGGGACACGACATGTACAGTACCTGAAACCCGGGTAAAATCAGACATAGCCTCAGCTCCACAAAATGGATGCTGCCACCACAGACACAAGTCTGCCCTCCTGCTGCTGGGAGTCCTTCCAGCTTGGGAGGTGTGGACAAAGGGTTTCCTGCCAGGGGAGGTGCATGCACCACCCCAGACAGGATTTTGTGTATTGGTCAGGTAGGGCTTGAATAGAATGAGACATGCCTGAGGCTCACAGGGAGCCTCGGTGCATATGCCAGTTCAAACCGGTCCTGGGGCACACCAGCCCTGGACCTGGGGCGAGCTGGACAAAGGATTGGGGGTGTAACCACCCCCCTTCCTGGTCCCACCCATAGGGAGGGACCTAGCAGGTAGTCCGGACCCTAGAATCCGAATAAAGGTAGGAGCTGTGTCCTAAGAATTTAGACATCCTGGAATCAACTTGAAACCAAGAAGAAGACGGGAACTTCGACGCTCTGCCGCACAGAGGACTGAAGCCAATCTCCCCTGTGGTCAGGGAGTGACCACCTTGCTAACGCAAGCACCATCCAGCGAATCAACGTCTGCTTTGCCGCCGCCTCCCGCCGGAGCCCGAGCCCAGAGACTGACAAGACCTGGACCTCCAGACCTCTCACCGCCCGATCCACAGTCCCTGAAAAGAGGAGACCCGTGGAGGCAACGAGACACGTGGGGCCAGCCATCTTGAAACGACCACGACAAGCTGCAAGTGCAACAACCGAGGCTCCCTCCAAGTTGTGCTTTGGGATCTGAGAAGCCCAACCCTCGAGCAGCATCTGCACCAAAGGTGAGCCCTCCAGCATCTCCACGATCTGCGAGGGGCCCTTCTGCATTTTGCCACTCGACGCGCCTAACCGGTTGCTGGCCCGCTGGCTAGTGGCCCTCTTGGCGACGAACTTCAAGAAACACACTGCTGGTCTGGTTGCTCCAGACTGGTCCTTGCTCCCCTCCAAAGGAGCAGTCCCTCTGACCTTGCTGGTCAGAACCATCAGCTTATTTCACTTTCCACTACAATTGCTTTTGCCAAGGCTTGTTTGCTTCGATCAAGTCGCCGACACCGCCGACAGCGAGAGCCTGCGTGGGACAGCTCGTGAACCGACTCCTGGACGTTGTCGACCTTCAGGGACCACGTGGCTGCAGAGACAAGCTACACCTTTCTTCCTGTTTGCACCCGACATCGCCTGGTATCCACCTGGTGCCACGCTGGTCACTGGCTAGTGACTGTGAACACTGTCCCCTCTGCTTACAGGTCTTCTACAACTCCGATCCATCCTTGGATCCACCGCATCTCTCCCGGACCGACCGCCTGCAGCATCTTTGTCTTCAGGCTCCACGGAACAGATAGAAGAAACCCGACGCACTTCGAGGCCTATGCACCCGCTTCCTGTGGGTGAGGTAAAGCTGGCACTCCTGTGCCCAAGTGTAGTATTACATCTCTAGTGCCTGTGTTCCAAATCTTGAGTTCCTAGTCCATCCGGAAGATCCTCTTTGCAGTAACTTTGTACTTTTTACGCACCCATTGAAACCTATGGGAGCTCGCGTGTGACTATTTGCTCTGCACACGCAACCCGTGGACCTCCTGGTCACTAAATAAAGTTAGCTCCTTGTAGGCCCAGCGATTCTAGAGGCCCTAGGCCTTTCCCCTTTTCTGTTCGTGGTACTTATACCACTATTTTAGTATATGGTTTGAGCGGCCACCAGGGCCTATCCATATAAAGTGCAACTTCTGTGTATTCTACTGTATTCTTGTTTAACGATTTGTGCTCCTGTGCTCATAAAGAGTCTAGGGGATACTTTGAGAAATAAATACATATATATTTTCAATATATATCTGTGTGGTGTCCTTTCATTGGTATAAAAGGGGGTTACATTTGGTAAAACAGCCTGCTTAACACGTTTCACGAGTTTAGCCTCAAAGACTGCTTAGCCTACGCTACCACTAGGGCAGCTGGTCCGAAAAGGTTGACTTACAACCACACCATAAGGGTTGCTTGGCATGGTACAAGGTGGTCACTTTAACTAGTGAACATCATATACCAGGCCAACTTCTCACATTGGTGAGCAGCGGTTGGATTTGAGCTTGCTGTGTTTTACCTCTGTAATCTCTTTGTTCCCAATTGAAAGATCATACAGGTACCTTTAGGTACATATAAAACAAGAATAGATATACTTAAGTTCTACTGAACTTAGTTGTTGTAGAGCAAAGGGAGTAGCACACCCTGACTACAACTACTAGATAGGTTTAGTAGGTAAACCCAAGTGTAGGTAGATTGCAACACATCCATTAAGAGCAATGGCTGGGGCAGAGGGGTCCAATGTACCCATCTCTGTTGAGAGTGACCCCCAGAGGGCACCATCCATCTTTGCTACCCTTAACCAGAATGAGCTCAGGCATTTGGCAACTCTTAGAGGCCTTAAACAGCCCAAGAACCCTACCTCTGCTGAGCTCAGAGAACTCTTGCAAAATGATGAAAATCAGAGAGAGCTCAAGAAAGCTTCCCAGTTAGGCCCCTCAGGGACTGGAACAGGAGGCCCCCCTTCTGAAGATGCTACAGAGGTACCCAGTTCCAATAGTCACCCCTTAGATGGCAATAATACCACAGAGGATGAGAGTGATAAAGGTGCTGATACAGAAAGTAGTGATGATGAAGGGAGAACTAGCCCAGTGCCAAGTGTTATACTTGGCCCAGCTAAACTAAGGCTATTGGGGACTGACAGTGGGATCATCCCATTGGATCTCCCCAGTGGACTTAACCAGGGGCTTGGGAGGCAAAGGAATCGCTCAGGTGACTCTAATGCTTCTCATGCCTCTAGAGGCTCTCAAGGTCACTCCAGGAGAAGGATGACCACCCCTCAGAGGAGGGAACATGAGGCCAGAATGCAGGAAGCCCAGCTGAGGATCAGGAAGCAGGAGCTAGAGGTAGCCCTGATGGAAGAGAAACTGAACAAGGCTAGGCAACCTAGAGAGAGTGGGTCTATACCCACTGGTGGCAGCATTGTCCCTAAGGACAAAGATAGGGTCTTTGATAATAGGAACCTGTCTAAGGTTGTGCCCCCCTACAAAAGTGGGGATGACATCCACAAATGGATGACTGCTCTTGAGAGAGCCTGCAAAGTGCAGCAGGTTCCTGAAGACCAGTGGGCAGCAATCCTCTGGCTCTCCTTTGAAGGAAGAGGCAGAGATAGACTCCTCACTGTTAGAGAAGAGGATGTCAGAAATTACAGAGTCCTGAAGAGTGTCCTAGTTGATGGGTTAGGCTTAACCACTGAACAGTACAGGTTAATTTTCAGAGACACCCAGAAGACACAGACTCAGGACTGGTCTGAATACATTGAATGTGCCACTAAGGCTTTGGAGGGTTGGTTGCTGGGAAGTAAGGTATCTGATTATACAGGATTGTACAATTTGATGATGAGAGAACAGATTTTAAGTAACTGTCAAAACCAGTTCCTCCATCAACACCTGGTAGACTCAGATTTGACCTCTCCCCAAGAATTGGGAAAGAGGGCAGATAAATGGGTCAGGACCAGGATCAGGCCTAAGAATCAGGGTGGTGACCAAAAGAAAGATACCACCAAACCTCAAGAGAAGGGTGGGGATAAAGCAAAAGAGAAATCTTCCTCAGGGCCCCAAAACTCCACACAGGGTGGTGGGTCCCAAGCTCCCTCCTCTACCACAGGTACAAAGCCTTACTGCCATGAGTGTAAAACTCCTGGGCATTGGAAAACTGACAGCAGTTGCCCAAGGGCTAAAAACAAAACTGTTCCTCCAATTACTCCTGTCACACCACCTATTACTGTCAGCAGTAATCCCCCAGGTGGTGGGAGTGCCCCCAGAAATCTGGGTGGGTTCACTTGGGGAACACAGGGGGACCCTGGCTTAGCCAATTCCCCTACAGCAACTACTCTTGTCTGTGATGGTGGCATGGGGTTTGCCAACTTCACTGCCTGTCCCAACACTTTGGGTAGGTACAGACAGGAGCCCTACATCAATGGTACCAAAGCTGAGGCCTACAGAGACACTGGAGCTAGCATCACAATGGTGGCCCATTGGCTAGTTCCCTCTGAGCAGCTTTTGCCTGGTTTCTCCTACCAGGTGACTAACATTGATGGCAAACAGAACAGTCATCCCATGGCAGAGGTATGTCTCAGCTGGGGAGGTGTCACTGGCCCTAAAAGGGTGGCAGTGTCCCCAACCTTGCCTGTAGACTGCTTACTGGGGAATGACTTAGAACTCTCAGCTTGGGCTGGAGTTGAACAAGACACCCATTCTAAAATGGTAGGCCTTTCACAAAAGGGTAGTGGGGTTGTGCCATTCACAACCCCTGTCCAAATAGATTTCCTCCCTGGAAAGGTTGGAAGGGCAGTGGTAGCCACAGCCCAGGCACAGACAGACTTCCCTGTAGAGACTGGCAGAGCTGTGACAGTCACAGCTCAAACACAAACTGAGTGCCCCCCTGAAAAGGTTGGCAAGGCTGTAATGGTCTCAGCCTATACTCAGACTGACATAGGTGTAGTGAAGCCTGAAACTATGGATCACTCCACACAAACAGAGAGTAGTGGGGAGGAAGAAAAGTCTCCCTCTCCCCAGACATTAGGAAAAGGTCAGCCTCCTCAGGGATCTAACCTCACCCCTTGTGAAGGAACTGCCCCAGAGGTAGCCAGGCCTGGCCTGGCAGAGCCTCTGATGTCAGTGGCCCCTTCCAAGGTGGGACCCAGTCTGGTGCAGGTAGCCTGCCTCTCTCTACCCTGCCTCAGTCAGCCCAGGGCTGCAGAGGTCAGGGAGGCCAGTGGACCCCCAGAGGGCCCCTGTCCACCAGAACCCCCCCATCAAAAGAATGAGGATTGCCTGGCTAGTAGCCCTAGTCAGGTGATGGGTAAAAACATTCCTGAGGGATCTCCTTTACAGGTAGTTAGGGACCTCCCCCAGAGGGATTCTGTTGGGCACAGGCAAACATGGGACCTTAGGGCCCCAAACCTGACCTGTCCCTCCAGTAAGCCCACAAAAGGGACCCAGCCTCCAGCTTTAGGTAGCCAGAGGCTGACCCTGAGAGCACAGTGCAACTCAGTTAAGGAAAGAAAGGCATCCATGGTGGAGGATGATTGGAGGAAGCTGAGGCCTCACTTTGAGGACACTCACTTCAGTACTCCATCTCAACACTAGCCTTTTACTTTGCCAAGACACACCAAAGGTAGAGATTCCCTATGGTGGAGACCCTCTGATACCCTTAGGGTGAGGGGTTGCTTAGTGGACCATGAGACAGGGGGTAACCATGCCAGTGCTGGTTCCTCCTTATATGGCCACTTGGGCAATATAGGCTTACCTGGTCAAGGACAGCCTTATCTCCCTTCGTTTGGGGGGGGGGTTGTGTAGGAAGGTGGATATCTGACTATGGTTACCCCCAATTTTTTGCCTAGTGTCTAGCTGGTTTTTCGACTTAGTTGGCCTGAGATCCTGCTATTCAGGATCTCAGTCCATCTGTTCTCTCTTTAAAATGGACTCCATGTACCCTAGGTACATACCCAATTGGTTGGATCACCCTGTGAGCCCCTGTACCAGTGTACACTAGGTACCCAGGGCATTGGTGTATCTAAGGCCTGCCAGGGGCTGAAGCATGTATTATGCCACCCCAGGCTTGGCCTAACAAATTTGACACAACTGGCTGATCACTCAGCTGGGGTAAGTTGGTGTAACCACCTCTTACTTAGGTGTAGTATACCTATACCTAACCTTAAATGGGACACATGTTAACCTATAAGTCACTCCTATGGCAGGCCTTGACAATCCTGAAGGCAGAGTGCTTGGTTCCATGTGAGATGGTGCTCTGGCATGAGCTGAGCCTGTCTGCAGTGGTCGGAACAACTTCCTTCTACTGTTTCCAGATATCGTCATACCATATACTCTTAAGTGCATTATGAACCTCGCGGTTAAATGCTAACTTTGGTTTGGCTTTATCAAAACATGTCGAGTAAGGTGTCATACGAATTGGAATACTAACCCCTCGCCAATTCTGGCGACGGGGTTAGCATTCCACCCTTCTAGAGGGACACGACATGTACAGTACCTGAAACCCGGGTAAAATCAGACATAGCCTCAGCTCCACAAAATGGATGCTGCCACCACAGACACAAGTCTGCCCTCCTGCTGCTGGGAGTCCTTCCAGCTTGGGAGGTGTGGACAAAGGGTTTCCTGCCAGGGGAGGTGCATGCACCACCCCAGACAGGATTTTGTGTATTGGTCAGGTAGGGCTTGAATAGAATGAGACATGCCTGAGGCTCACAGGGAGCCTCGGTGCATATGCCAGTTCAAACCGGTCCTGGGGCACACCAGCCCTGGACCTGGGGCGAGCTGGACAAAGGATTGGGGGTGTAACCACCCCCCTTCCTGGTCCCACCCATAGGGAGGGACCTAGCAGGTAGTCCGGACCCTAGAATCCGAATAAAGGTAGGTCCTGTGTCCTAAGACTTTAGACATCCTGGAATCAACTTGAAACCAAGAAGAAGACGGGAACTTCGACGCTCTGCCGCACAGAGGACTGAAGCCAATCTCCCCTGTGGTCAGGGAGTGACCACCTTGCTAACGCAAGCACCATCCAGCGAATCAACGTCTGCTTTGCCGCCGCCTCCCGCCGGAGCCCGAGCCCAGAGACTGACAAGACCTGGACCTCCAGACCTCTCACCGCCCGATCCACAGTCCCTGAGAAGAGGAGACCCGTGGAGGCAACGAGACACGTGGGGCCAGCCATCTTGAAACGACCACGACAAGCTGCAAGTGCAACAACCGAGGCTCCCTCCAAGTTGTGCTTTGGGATCTGAGAAGCCCAACCCTCGAGCAGCATCTGCACCAAAGGTGAGCCCTCCAGCATCTCCACGATCTGCGTGGGGCCCTTCTGCATTTTGCCACTCGACGCGCCTAACCGGTTGCTGGCCCGCTGGCTAGTGGCCATCTTGGCGACGAACTTCAAGAAACACACTGCTGGTCTGGTTGCTCCAGACTGGTCCTTGCTCCCCTCCAAAGGAGCAGTCCCTCTGACCTTGCTGGTCAGAACCATCAGCTTATTTCACTTTCCACTACAATTGCTTTTGCCAAGGCTTGTTTGCTTCGATCAAGTCGCTGACACCGCCGACAGCGAGAGCCTGCGTGGGACAGCTTGTGAACCGACTCCTGGATGTCGTCGACCTTCAGGGACCACGTGGCTGCAGAGACAAGCTACACCTTTCTTCCTGTTTGCACCCAACATCGCCTGGTATCCACCTGGTGCCACGCTGGTCACTGGCTAGTGACTGTGAACACTGTCCCCTCTGCTTACAGGTCTTCTACAACTCCGATCCATCCTTGGATTCACCGCATCTCTCCCGGACCGACCGCCTGCAGCATCTTTGTCTTCAGGCTCCACGGAACAGATAGAAGAAACCCGACGCACTTCGAGGCCTATGCACCCGCTTCCTGTGGGTGAGGTAAAGCTGGCACTCCTGTGCCCAAGTGTAGTATTACATCTCTAGTGCCTGTGTTCCAAATCTTGAGTTCCTAGTCCATCCGGAAGATCCTCTTTGCAGTAACTTTGTACTTTTTACGCACCCATTGAAACCTATGGGAGCTCGCGTGTGACTATTTGCTCTGCACACGCAACCCGTGGACCTCCTGGTCACTAACTAAAGTTAGCTCCTTGTAGGCCCAGCGATTCTAGAGGCCCTAGGCCTTTCCCCTTTTCTGTTCGTGGTACTTATACCACTATTTTAGTATATGGTTTGAGCGGCCACCAGGGCCTATCCATATAAAGTGCAACTTCTGTGTATTCTACTGTATTCTTGTTTAACGATTTGTGCTCCTGTGCTCATAAAGAGTCTAGGGGATACTTTGAGAAATAAATACATATATATTTTCAATATATATCTGTGTGGTGTCCTTTCATTGGTATAAAAGGGGGTTACATTTGGTAAAACAGCCTGCTTAACACGTTTCACGAGTTTAGCCTCAAAGACTGCTTAGCCTACGCTACCACCAGGGCAGCTGGTCCGAAAAGGTTGACTTACAACCACACCATAAGGGTTGCTTGGCATGGTACAAGGTGGTCACTTTAACTAGTGAACATCATATACCAGGCCAACTTCTCACACATACTTTCTTCCAAATTAACATATACATTCACCACAATCAGGAAGTCCACATTAGCGGAGGTTTGGTTAAGGTCCATTTAACATATATGTTGCCATTCTCATTTTGAGGGCAAAAGTGTTACATTTTGCATTATCTTATAGAGGTTAGTGTTGACTGCCCAAGAGTATTCCTTATTTGTAGAAAACCCCCAACTTTTATTACCTCTCCACACAGCCATATTTCATGAATATAGATCATTTCATTTGTTTTCAGTATCTGTTTGAAACTTCCTGTGTTCAATAACCGTTTTAACCCATGAGCATTGCAACTCACTACTCTGAAGTGATGTGTGGAGGAGACATTTAGTTAATCCATATCGATCAGACCTCCTTCTCCACACACATCTTTCTCATACTTCACCTCATTAAAGTAATTTTGAAAAGATTTGTGTTCCTTAATGCTGTTATAGATTCCTATTTGTGACCTTTCGATCCCCTCTTCACCTTACAGGCCCCTTTTAAATCTTTTTTCTCCCTGCCATACTTCCTCAATTTGTTCTGAAAACAAGGCTGCATGACACTGGAGGAATGAAGCCAGCTAAGGCTTTGAACGTCTTTATAGGGAACTACCTGAACCCTTTCCTAATTCAATTCCATTCCTTTCTTAACTAACACATCTCTTATTTATCAGCATACAATATTTGTTATTTTCTTCCCTTCATTTGTTAAAACAAATCCCACACTACTAATATCCTCCGATGTAACGGATGCAAGGGATTCACAATTACTAAATACAGTCAGGGCATTTCATGGTCTTAGTTTTTACAATTTCTTCCCCCTTTTTAGTACATCCAGATACAGACACAAGTTTAATTTCTTTTGTACTTAAGAGGGTGTAAAACTATAACACTTCAGTACTCTTCTTGTTAGCCCTTTGTTACGCCTCTCCATTCTTAGATGCCTCCTGGGTGAGGCTTTCCTCATCATTACTCCTTTCTTTGGCATTCCAACTTTGCCCCTGCTCCTTGTGGTCTATGGATTTTTTTGCTTTCCGCATCCCTCGCCCTGTTCTTCATATTTGATTTGTTTTAATACCATATAAAAGGTTTACGTGTGGGTCTTGATATGTTCCATTGAGGTGTTCCTCCTTTTTTTAGGGTATCTAGGTTCTTTAGATCTTTTCCCACTGAACGCAGATTTATGCTTGTGCAGGGAACGGTGCATTCGGGGCATGGTAGGGGGGTGGAGGAGTGCTATGTGCACTTTTAAGTGCACATGTGGGTTTGGCCAGCCATGGCAGGCTGGCAAAACACACATGCCCACTTAGGTTACAACCCTACAGTCTCCCTGTCTGGAGCGGAGCGTCTTTTCAGCCTGCTCAGGCCAAATCCCGGTGCTGCCATCATACGAGAGCAGCACTGGGATTGGATGGGAGACATGGCTCTTTCCCAGCGACTCCTGGGACAGGAACTTCAGTAGAGGAGCGCGAGGCAGACGGTGCACCAGGTAAGAGTAATTTTTATTATTAACAACCGCCCCAAGCCGCGAGCTCCCGTGTGCTTCCTGCTGGCCACCCTCCCCTATCCTGTGCACCCTCCGCACACCCGCCAGTATTTTTTTTGTGTTGGATTCCACTGGCTTATCACATATTGTTGACAGACAGAAAACATTATATACCCCTGTGATCAGAAGGGTCAATTGCTAATTTCCCTGCTTCTTTTTTAATCCAACAATTAGTTTCTTTGAGAGACCTGTGAGTGAACTACACAAATGAACCCTTGCTGAATTCTGAATTTAACTTTCCTGGTTCTTCCATGGGTTATACGCCTAGTTCTACAAAGCACTAACAAGTATGCTGAAACCCCAAACAAATAGGAACAACAGACTGCCAGTAACAAAAATGCAAAACAGTGAAAAAAAAGTGCATTGTACAAGTAGGATCATTCCTGAAAGCTGGCAAGATGGTCATATTTTACCATATAAAAAAGTGCTTTCTTGCACAGTTAATTTCCCATATTTTGAAAACTACCCTTACTGCTATAATTTTGCTGTTTAATGTGTTTCCTCCAGGAAAATCTACAAACCCTGGGTACTGCTAAAATTCCTGAGACGTAGGACAAAATTGCAAACATTTGACCTGGATAACTTTTGTGTAAAAACAGTTATGAGGGCTTAATCGAAACGTACACCAATAATCAAAACAATGACTCGGTATTGGGATGGGCAAAGCCTTGCAAATTAAGAGGTTAATATGTGAGATGTAGTTTGGACCAAAGCTCAAGCACATTATCAAGAAAAACAAGTCATTCTATGAGAGGCTGTTCAAGGCTGTTTTACAGTCTATGAGCATTAGGACCAGTAGTCCCCTGCATTCTACTCACCAATATGATGGTATTGTATAACCACCTAGATATTATTTTAGGAAGTTGGCTAGGTAGGACTTTGCCAAATATTTTGGTTTCACTATTGTTTAATGAGATGGAAATATAGAAGGTGTAGAGATCAGCATCTTATTAGGCTTTTGGATTGCATTTATATGTTCAAATCTTTTGACAGGTGTCCAATATCTACAGCATTAGAAAATGCCATGCAATGGCTGGACCGATATGTCTGAGGGTCCTTTAAAAAATTTATTTGAGAGCCCATTGGGGCCAGGTGTTTTATGAGCTGCAAGCCGGGAAATAACATCAGCCATTTCATCACCTCATCATCCATCTTCCCCTTCCATTCCTTACCAGTGAGCGGCTTGTCCACTCTACAAAAAACCTTTACCAGAGCAAATGGAAATACTTCCCCCAATATGGCGCCACCTACCCTGTATGGCATGCATAAAGGGGGAAGTACATCAAAACAACAACTTGTTTTTTTGTGGTCTTCAACGCAGTGCCATTTTCTTCACTGCATCTGGTAAGTGTCTTTCCTTTCTTCATTTTTTGTTACTGTGCGGCTTGCTTTCGCAACCTTTTTTTCTTTGTTAATCCCTCATGGCTGCATTAGCATACGCGTTGCCTTTGGTTGTTTTTTATATTCGGGAGGGGTCACGGCTTGCTTTAGTGGCTGTGCTTAAGAAATGTTTACTGTCTGCTAAACATTCTGCTGGTCACATCCTCAATCCTATATTTACCAGATTTCCTCTTGCTTCTCTTCCCACTCAAATGGGCAAACTGATCATTGTGCACTCCCATTCTCTTTATCTTCCTTCACGAACATGCCGGCCTTTTACATGGGTTACCACCAACTTCTATTTCCAAAGACCATAACCCTCCTCAGCTGTCCTTGTCTAAAATCTTTCCGACTAATTTTAGCCAGATCTTGAGCACTCTCAGCTCCCTCGACTTCAAACTTTTTAAAGTAATAATGAAGGTGCTCTTCCTTTAATTTGTGGAGCACTACACGCTAAAACAAGTCTATGCTAAATATGCCGCATTTTCTGTGGCATTATCCTCTGGTGAGCCTTCTCAGTGCAATGCCAGGTGTAAACACCTGGAGAGAACTTTAAGGCACAATTAATGCTCCATTTCTAAAGCTTCGTATTTAGTGGCCTTTAGCCCTTAACCTGTATCACATACTTTTCATCCCAAATGTTCCCCAGTTGTGTTTCCTTCCCTCCCCCTCCTCCTCCCTCCATGATTCTTTGATTTAATTGATGTAACTATGTAGCCTGTAACTTGCTGATCCTCTTGTAAAGTGCTCTGATACCTCTGGTTCTAGCCAGCGCTATATAAAACTTAATTATTTTTTTTTTTTTTAAATGTCCTCTGCTGTTATATAACACACACTAACTAGTATACCCTAAAGCTGAACCATGGAATGCATATTACAATCACATACCAAGGTTCGGTGGCATTTGTTTTCGCAAGTATTGTGAATTTATCCAAATTGCATACATTAATTCAACCATTTAAAAAATAACATATAAATGTACACAGGAGCCTCTGTAGTTTAATAAAGAGGTTTCTATATTTTACATATCCAATGTTTGAAAATAAATTAACAATAGCGTAAGTGGTTCACTGCTTACACCATTTTATCTTAACTTCACATCAACTTTAATTTGACAACCTTTAGCTGGTTCACTGATTCGTGTATCGGGACTTTGTATTCACATATTCAATGCACTGTCTGCACTATTGTGGATTCCTTTTCCACCACTGAATGCACCATGTATAGAAGTTCGAACCTCAACAAGTGGAAATCCTCATGAATCAGAAGCCTGTGGCATAATTACTCAAAATCACCCTCTCCCACAAATCTTTTGTCTTCTCCTATCGATCAAGAATTTGGAGCACCTTACTTTTCTGTTGCTGAACAATGAGTGAAACCAACCTTTTTTTGCAATTTTAGCGGGAACCAAATGCTATGTATGTCTGAGATTCAGCTCTCTAGAGGTCAATTGAGCAGCAAGTGTTTAAGGATTGACCTGGCCTTACATTACTTTCATTTAGTCTTGCAGTGTTATAAATTATTAAGATTAGCTGAGGATTGAGGGCGTGGTCTGGCCGTGGACAAAGATGGCCGGTTGATCTGTGAGCTTCGCTGTGATGGGGGCTTCCGATTGAGTAGGCGGCTTTCCATACGCGGCTGGGGGCATTAAATCAATGCCTTTTACGACGTGAGCTCCAGAAGCCGATGGGCTAAATTTGCAAAGTAACTGAGGCATGGTTTGGGAGTAGCGAGGATTTCAAGTTGTGAAGAGGTGCCGGGCCTGGGGATATGCGTGCAGCCTCGTCCCTAGAATAGTAGCAAGATGTTCACACCGTTCGCGCTCTCTGGCTATTAATCAAGATCCCTGCTTCACTGGCACAAACGGGTCTGCACCTTCAATGAGATAGACGAGGCTGAAATAATATGGGCAGCAACAGCACTCTTCTTGATAGTGCTGGTGGCTTCAGGTGAAATGGGGGAGCACCAGGTGTTGAGACCGAGTGAGCATTGCAGTTACTGCGTAGTTCAACGCTCTGGCCCTTCGGACCAATTAATTCCATGGAGGTGCCCAGGAGAATACTGGGCCTACGCATAGCTATAACAACCCCAGCCTAGACTTACTTGATTGCCAACGCTTTTCATGACAGTTATCCTTCAACAATTGCTCCAACTCAAGGGGCATCAGCATCGTCTTGAGCCTCAACACAACTCGCTAGATTACTGCTGTGAATTCTGAGGAGCCTGGGGCATGGTGAGAGTCTAGGACCTCAAACAACCATAGTCTTGAGCCTTATATATCGCGTTGATCGAAGTTGGGAATTCCGAGGTGCCCTAAGCGCGAGGAGTGCCTTTACCCTCAAGTAATCACACAGCCTGGCGTTCTACCCGTTTCACCACCTCCTGTTAAAAATTATACTCCTCGACCCTACAAAACTGGCAAAGGGTCTCCAAAGCTTCAATCACAGTCAATTGCACAGAATTGATAAGAAATATATTGAAAAGAATAGGAGAAACTATGAGAGACAAAATAGCCCAATAATCTCTTCAGCACAAAGACATATATCTACGGAAGGTGAGAGTCTTGATCACGACCCTCTTCCTTTTCCGTTTGACCATCCTCTCAAAGCAAAAAAGAGCATCCGTAGAGTGCTTGAAGAAATTGGACCCAGAGACACGTTCTAAGCCTCGGTCCCCTCGCCGCTACTAACTGGTCGGGATACTCACCGAGGGGAGTGCCGCAAAAGAAAGGAAAGGGCAACCACCAAAAACACCAGTTGCTACCTTCAGGATATCTTCAGGATCACAATGTGACAAAGGTTACAAGATATATTGAAGCATTAAGATATTAGGACATTAAGATCACAGTTCAAACACGGTGAGGGTAGACCAAGCTCCCCTCCCACAAACAACAGGAAGTTCCTAATAACTTCAACAGAAGGCACGAGAGGAAATACTGAAGTTGGCCTGCATACTGCACCCTACAAAGATAGTCTGGTGGAAGAAAGGTTTACACAAGAGTGCATTATTCGAACCTGAAACACCTACGGAGAGCAAGTACCGCCGGTTTCTAATATGGCCACTGAAGCTCTTACCTCATAGATTTCATTGCTCTCCTGGGATTAAAGAGATGAATGTCCACCACCAAGCATGGAAGCAAATCCTCCAAGCAACCCCTTTTCACAGACGTGCCCTGTCATGCAATATGTCCATGAAAGGTGTAATCTACCCAGCAGAAGGCTCACCCCAGGTCATCCCATCCACACAAGGGGAGACTATGGATCGCATCTTGCAAGAAATTTTAGCTGTCAGCCGGCGGCTAGAAGGAATAGACTCAAATATAACCTCTTTAGCGGCAGGAGCTAAATCAATAAGAGCCGACATTGCGGGGTTCCACACAAGAACAGAAGGGATTGATCATAGACTGACAGCAGTGGAGGAATGCCTAGAATTAACCTCTTCAGTGCCCATGACGAGATAGTCTCGTCATGGAGCACGGTTGCGCTGTGCCCATGATCTCGTCATGAACCCCGCCCGTTAATGTAACGCCCGGCACAGGGCGGGGAAAGGGCGGGGCACTGAAGGGGTTAATACAAAGCAGAGATCAAGAGCTACTGTTCCTCGGCAGCAAATTCATTGATTTGGAAAACCGCAGCAGGAGGGATAATAATCGTTTTTTTTGGTTCCCGGAAAAAACTGAAGGTCAGAACGCCAGAGCATTCCTTCTAAATTTTCTGCCGAACTTGGTTGGCATTACCTTTGATCCACCACTGGAAATACAGCGTGCACATCGCATTGGCTCCCCTCACGAAGAATCTGCAAAGCATCCACGACCCCTCATTGCCTGCTTACTAATGCATGAGCAGACAAGGCATCTACATACTCATGGTCCATTCACATATGACGGGCAAGAAATTGTATGGCAGCTGCATTCTCTAGAGAGACTAATGATCGCCGTAAGGCATTCCTTTCAATGAGGCCTTAACTACACCAAATAGACATCAAGTACCGTCTTTTTTAACCTGCTTGCTTCCGTATCACCAATGATGGAGTCCCAAAGATTTTTACGACCCTGAGGACCACCGCCTCTTTATGGACCGCTTGAAGCCACAAAACATGGACACACAACACTCTACTCCAGAGCCAGTTCAACCTAGTTTCTCCATGCAGGCATCGGGCAATAGACAACGGAACACCAGCAATTCACGACACCGTAGCAGAGATCTTGAGAGGTCCACTCGAATCCATAAGGACAAGGCTTCGGCCCTTCGAACTGTGACTGCCTTTACCCAGGAGCAACATAGATACAATCTTGTTCCCCCCTTAAATCTGCTTCAGACGCAGAATGAATCTAAAATAGGCTTACTCATAGTTTTGGTCATGGCCACAGTTATAACTGCACTAATGCCTTCTAAACCAGTGTCAGAGCTTGATGTGATCAGGATGCCGAGAAGGAAGAAGATGCCCAGACACGGGACAACTGAGTATCCCTCACGTTGATCTTATTGTGTTAATTGTATCAACTTTGCTAAATGAGTTAACTATTATACCTGTTTTAGCAGTGATACATGCTATATATTGATTGTATTGTATATATGTAATCCTTTTAACCCAGATGATGAACAATAAGCTATCATGTTACACCGCGATGCTCCCTCTTCTTGCCAATACTTTAAACACTCCAGCCTGCATAGTGTAATTGATGTTTATTTTGTTTAGTTTTAGCCAGTGCCGTGTGGAAGTTGGAAAACCCTATTCCCAAACTACTCCTCCTGCTCTCCTTTCCACTCCCAACCCTTACCCTCACCCCCTCCCACTTCCCCGTAAACAAATTGTATTGTATTGCATTCCCTTTTCTGTGACACGCTTTCAGGCCCACACATCTGTCACTGTTTACTCCGGCTGCTTCACTGCACTCTTGTTGCAGACCTGGGATTCCCCCTCCATCATGCACACCCCCTTCCTCACCCTTCTCTTCTTCAGGGTTACATTTCCACTAATCAAGGATCCGTTAACTTGGGCAGAATCCTTTGGGCTGCAGCAAAAGCTACCATACGGGGCCAGCTTATGAGAGATGCAGCGCAAACAGCTGTTCGACTGAAAGAATAGGAACAAGATATAGTGTCTTATACCCACTTATACACAGATAAACCTACCCTTCAGCACTGCAAATATTTGGAACAAGCTTTTACTTCTAAGGCAGAATATGCCCTGCGAAGGAAAAGGCAGGGAGAGTACTGGCGGCACAGTTGCGACAAAGAGAAGCAGCCATGGCCATACCAGCTATAAAATCAGCCGGAGGAGTCAAATTAACTAGATCCCAGGACATTTTTAACAAATTTGCCTTGTTCTACAAGTCTCTCTACACTCCTGGGACACAGACTGACAGGGACAAGCTGGATACCTTCCTGACAGGGGAAAACTAACCCTGCCTTTCGGATAAAAGCAGGGAACTTCTAAAAGGGGAGATCAGCAAAAAGGAGATCTCACATGCAATAGCCAATATACCCTATCACAAGGCCCAGGGAATATCTTTTTAAAGTATTGGAAAGGTATGGACTGGGGGACCAGTTCATAGCCAAAGTGAGACTGATATACAATAAACCCACTGCCAGGTAAATCTTGGGGGCTTTGTGTCAGAGCCATTTCTGATCCGCAGGGGAACGCGTCAGGGGCGCCCCCTTTCCCCACTCCTCTTCCTCCTAGCTATGGAGCCTTTAGCAGCCACAATGCGTCAAGCTACCAATGTTACGGGCATACGCCTCCTGTTGGGAGAATCTAAAATCTACTTGTACGCGGTTGACATTCTGCTTACCCTCAGAGATTTACCCAGTTTCCTACCATTCAAACTTCAAATTATAGATGATTTCTCCCCTCTTTCCGGCTACACAATTAATTAGGACAAAAGTGAAGCCCTGCCCATTTCAGACTACACGATAAAAGCGGCCACACTTGGGTTGCTCTTTCACTGGCAATCCGTATGCCTCAAATACCTAGGTGTCCTGGTAAACAAAGGGTTGGAAGGAATGATTGTAGATAACTTAAGTCCCCTGCTCACCCAGATGCAACGTGACTTTGAAAAATGGAAGGTTTGGGGGCTCTCAATGTGGGGTAGAGTACAAGCCATAAAAATGTTCACCCTCCAACATTTCATATACATATACATGTTTGCCATGCTCCCCCTTCAGATTCCTCTAACCACACTGCACTCAATAGATTCTAAGATAAAATCCTCTCTGTGGATCTCAGTGAGGGCCCATCTACAGCTCTGAAACTGAAAGCACATAGCTCCTGCAGAGGAATGATCCTTCCCTCAGTGGAACATTATGCCCAGCACCAAATGGCTTACATGCTATCAACTGCCCCTGACGTGCTGCAATGGGTGCATATAGAAGGCATCTACTACCAACAGAGGCAGGTCTTTCAGCTTTATATGGGACAGGGACAATCCATAATGATCCCACCAATCCGATTCAATCAGCCATACGCAGGCCCTGGCAACGAGCGCATCGACTGCTGAGTTCGAACCCTCAAATCCATGGAAAAGCCCCTCTATGGGGAAATGCAAGCATACGTATTAACAGACAAACAATATCCTGATCCCTGTGGAAGGCAGCAGGCATTCATATCCTGGACCTGCTCTTCCATGATAGTGATCTCAAGACATTTGCGCAACTGAGAGAGGAATTTGGCCTATCTCCGCAACAATCTGGGAAATAAATGCAACTTCGGCAATGCCTGAAGAAAAGCTTAGGACTCCAACCTTGGTCGTTACAGACCTCACCAGTAGTACCTGCATACCTGGGGAAAGCATAAGGGGTCACGTCCAGCCTATATGAAGTACTCACATCCCACCTCTTTTCACAACCCCTATTGCAAGATCTGAGCGCCAGATGGCAAACCAGATTATCATTCTCATATGAGGATAATGAATGGACGGAGATCCTAGACGATTTGAAAAAGGGCACCCGAGAGGCAAGTTTGAAATGTTTTTCAAAATCCTCCATGACTGGCACTGGTCACCAACAAAACTACACAGAGCAGGGCAACTTCCACATGCCAACTGCTGGGGATGCGCTTATGCTGGCTGCAACATAGCCCACATTGAATGTATGACGTTACATCGCATACATTCACAACGCGGTATTTTACAGCACGTTTGTAGCACTGGAGGGCTCTGTATTTAGGAGTAGTATGATTTACTATTCCAACTCCAGCCTACATAACAGTAGGGAAGCTGTTGGAATAGTAAATCATACTATTCCTTCGCTTATAGCGCCATTCCAGCGCATATCGTTGACTTGCATTGTAATGATCGCGTTGTAAAGCTATTGCGGTGTAACGACCGCGTTGTAAAGGTCGTTCTCCGCCCACATTATTTGTGAATGCCCATTGATACAACCTTTCTGGGTCTATGTGGGCAAGACCTTATGTACTATAATGCATTTACACCTCCCACTTACATCTGCCACTATCCTCTTACATGATTTGCATCAATCACAAGAGCTCTCAAAGCCACACGCCAACTCCTACACACAGCTTTAGCCACAGCCAAAATATGTATATTGCAAAAGTGGAGATCAATGAACCCACAGTCGCAGGAGGCATGGTTAGTAGCCATGATACATACAGCCTCTTATCAATGAGTCATATACAACCTCCATGATCAGATAGATCTGTTCCTTCAGGTGTGGTCACCCTTCCTATGTGCAGAGAGCGATAATAACAAGAATCTCACAGTAAATAACCCAAATCAAGCAGCAACAATGATCTCATCAGTTGACGTTCTCTAAACTAAAATAAGGGTAGTGGTCCCTCGTTTTAGAGTTTGTCTCTTACATTAGCACTTGTATAGGCTTATATATATCGTAACCTTCACCCCCTCTCTCTCTCCCACATGGTCATGTTAGGAATGCTCTGAACCACCCATCCTACATTATTCATATGCAAGGCTATTTGCGTCTTCAGACATGTATCTTGGTAATCTTTTTATTTCCTACTGTCTAGCCAACATTACCCCCTCCCCATCAATCTCACCTCATACCCTTCCCTCCCTGGATCCGCAACATTATAGCAATATGAACGCAATACTCTGCACTACTCCACAACTTTCACAGAGGCTGAGTAGCAAACCTGCAGAAAGAGACTTATCGCATTTCCCTTTTCTCACGAGACGTAACCCTTCCCCCTCCCTTTTAGGCTTGTAGCTACACTTAGGAGAATGGCGAGCATTCACCCAGAGCCACTATTTGCTACAACCGATCTATAAGCAGTACTAGAAGTGTACACAGATTTCAATTCATTGTAAATTACTGCTACGCATAAGACATCCTATGTCCTCACATTTACATTTACATTTGGCTAATGGAGTTTTCCACACTCCAATGTTCTAATATGGCTTAGAAGGAATATTTTACCATTAGATATATTATGTGACCAAAGCTATCACTCTTAGGTCTTCACGCCTTAGGCCAGCACTTAATTTGCTATTATTGTTATATTTATCAGTTCTCGGATCCTCATACTCCTCCCCTTTCTCCTCCCTTATCCCTTCCTCCCTGAGCTTGATATCTATTTATATATTTATATGTTCTTTTTAACCATTAAGAGGCTTAAATCGCACTTGTTTCTTAATTTGTTCACTTATCTATTGTAAAAGTGCGGCTGAAATCATTGTTTTCACGATTAAATCTTATACAAAATTTAAATAAAGAATTACAACACAAAAAAGGATTAACTGAGGATTTAGAGTATTGTTCAAGCTAATTTAGAACATTGCAATGGTTTATAGTTTCAAACATACTCACATACAAAAATATATAAAAGTACTGTCTCCAGGACAAAACAATTGTCACAGACAGCCCTCAAGCAAACAGTTGTCAATCCTTCCCACATATACAAATGGTCAGCAGTGATTGTATGTCAGTGAAGGTTCTTATTTTAGAATTGTGCAATTATGACAGAAAACAGATGAGTTGCTTTTAGTGCTTTCTTGGAGATTGGAGCCGTTAAAGTATTCTTAAAAGTATGAGCTCCCCAATGGGCTGGATTTTCCTCCCTCCAAATGTTAACCCTACCCTGTGTATTGGTAATTCCCTGCTCGAGAAAATCCTGCTCATTCACCAATCAACTCAAAGAAGGGCCTTTGTAATCAGTACATAACTGGTATCCTAAGTAGTCTGTTATATTTCTTAACAGAATCTTTTAATTATGTGAAGAAAGATGCAACATTTTTGTATTGAGCAAGGAACTATGGCTTCTGATTTAGCCTCAACATGGAGCAGTGCTTTGAGGTTGAGTGCTGTGTGAAGAGTAACAGCTAGCCACAATGGGACATTTAGCATTGCTGAAATGAGTTGCTTCAAAATTTTGAATTCATGCAAAATATTGTATGAACTGGAGGAATGCATTGTGTGAGCTGGGGAATGCACCAAAAAAGAATCATTAGGCCCACTTCCGGAAAAGAAACCATAGACGTAGGGGTGGAGATTTACAGCCTTCCTGATCATACATTTCACATTTGTTTTCTATTTATTAACATTCCCATATGTATGCCTTAAGAGCTATGCCTGGTGTAGGTTTCCAGGCATGCGTTTGAGAATGTCATGTGAATGTTTGTAAAGGTTCCTATTCCCTGTAACAATTAACTTTGCACGGAGGGAATTGAGCTGTGTGCAAATCCCAGTGGAGAAAGCATTTTCCCTGTATCTCCACCAAATATGGGGCTGGGCTGTAAATTTTCAGATCCTAGAAGGTGGGTTACTCCAGCTCTTGGCTAGAGCAAATCTCTGACCACTTCCAGGGCTGGGAGAGGTCAGAGAGAAGATTGGGAATGCATTTTTTTGGCAATTGACAAACGTCTAAGGTCAACCACACCTTGAAATACATACTTACTTGGTGAAATCATGGCAGCCAACTAAAGGGTATACTAGGTCACAAGCTTACCTTTACAATAGAATTTACCTGTATGAATTGTGCTCATTGTTTGGGCTCTCTAAATCAACCAACGGAGAAGAGCTCAAGAGCAGAAGGATCTTTGCAATAATTGGAACACTGAACTATTTTATCCGGGTGTTCATAGGAATCTGCATGTTCTTTCCAGTACAGAGCTGATGGCTAAGGCACATCCTGTAGTAAAAGCAGGTTTGGTGGGATTCTGAGATTAGTTTTATATCTATAGTTTATTTTATATTTATGCGTCATATATATTGCTGACCTAACTTAGGCAAGATTGGAGTGCTGTAAAGCTGTAACAGAGAACTGGAACAGTCAGAATAGGTCGATCCAAATGTCTATGCAGACTACTCTTGGAGATATTTACTAATGGCTTGGAGATATTTACAGATGTATCACTGTCTAAAGGTTTAGACCAGATTCTGACTCGATGAGCTGATGTTCCTTCTTTTAGTCACCATATAGTGTTTCTACGTATCTAAGCTATTTACTTCACTTAAGGAGTTGGGTGGTTGACAGGATGATGGACATGTGTAAAATATAGCATAATTAAAACAAGATGCACTAGCCCTCAGACGACCTTGAATGACGCACCAGCCTCAATTTGAGCATTATTGTTATCCTCTTGCTGATGTATTTTCTATCCATGACTTTTGCTATTGGTGTGAGAAATGCAACTGTTTAAGAAATGTGCAATTTAGGAAATATTACTGTTATAATTGAGTTGTTGTGGTCACTGACAGCAAATGATGCTCACTTGAGTTTTATTTAATGTATTTTCTCTTAAATTCATTTTGACTTTAAATACCGATATCCTCAGGGAATATATTGGATGCATTTGTTGAAATTTAAATATATCACTTGCTAATATAGAAAAAGTCGATGTCAATATGAATAAAGATACATTTGTGTATAAAAAACGAATTTCCATCTTTATTGACAAATCTGTCCGTTGTGAACTCCATGTTGACCACAACTCACAAATACATAGTTAGGCAGGCTCTGACACCCAGGCCTGTGTTCACTGATTGACAAATCAAAGGTGGGGTGGCACATAGCAAGCAGACAAATGCTCGAACAGGAAATCCCAGATCAATTCCACAGCTAGGAGCACAGACATCACAATGGTCTAGGGAGATTGGCCCCATTAAAGCCTACATGGCTGGAGGCCTTTGAGATCCCAGAAAAACATAAAGTCAGATACCACTTGAAGTTAAGAGCACTTAGCCAATCAAGATACAGCACACACAGTACACGCAGTGATCACATGCTCCCTATGGCTGACATCTGGACACGTTACCCTCTGACTGCATTGTGTCTATGGAAGGTCGAGGCCCACCTGGATACCTCATCCAATACCTTAATTTACGTCTGCAAAGACAGAGGTACACATTTCTTACCAAAAAAGGATGCCAGAAACTTTAAATGCATTCAATGAAACTGTATAAAAGTCTGTATTAGACTGTTTGTAAATGAAGACCACTCTCAGGCCCTATGCCTGAGCTCCCAGGCGCATTTTTAAACTAACTGTTCTTTTTTTGCCAAACACCTCTAGTCTCTTAATTTTTCAAGGTATTTCATGTTCAAGCAACACACTCATTGAATTGCTGTATTTGATTCGACCTAATTATAAATGCTCTACAATTGGTGCCCTTTTTGCAGCATAAATCATGATTGCAGTGTACAAGGAGCCTTTTTTTCCCATTGTGCTCTAGCTTCAGATCTACTCTTTCCTGCTCTTCCTCGCCTTTTGATTATCTGACTGAGGCTTCTACTGACCATCTCCGCCTGGCATACGGAAGTCGTACTGTGCATCTTAAAGCTGCCCTCTTGGCTTTAAAATTGATTTCTGCACAGGTAAGGCGGCAAAAGTAGAACACATCTGCCTGCAAGACATATATCGCACACTAAAGTACATTTTGTGTGCTGAATTGGAAATGAATTTCCTGTTTGCATTTCATTTTAATCTTGTACTATGAATTGGAGTTTGTTTTGCAGGTTGCCTGATTTTTCCCATACTTTCATTTTGTGCTGTACATATGTTTCACCTTTCCACAAAAAGCTTTTAGTAATTATGTAGCACAGCCTTAGTCTGCAATTAATTCAGATTTGTTTCTGCTTTAATTTTTTCAAACCCCTCTCCCTAACCCGAACTACACAGAGTATTTCAACCAGAGCAGTTTTCAGTGCTTAATTTGAGCAGGTGGTTGGAAGTGGGGCCCACTGGCACATTTTTAGGTACACTGGAATTTATTTTCCCTCATCAGACTTTGACCCAAATAAGAGAGAGAAAAACAAACAAGCATTTGCAATGCAATAGGTCTCGCATTTATGTGAGTTTGAGCTATTGGCATTGTAAATGACAATGTGTTTCATTTATGCTTCAAAAATCAAAACATAAATAAAAGGCATTGTCATTTACAATGCCGATAGCTCAAACTCGCGTAAATGTGAGACCTGTTGCATTGCAAATGCTTGTTTTTAATGATGTGACTTGCACCTCTGAGGATGCAATCGTAAAGAAGCTTCTTTTAAACAGCATCCTTTGCTTCATACCTTACTGTAGCATGTTAGCCTGTTTTTTTTCTTATTAAATGTGTATTTGATATCAGAATATCCACATGTTTTCTGGCGTTCAAATTGCTGCAAACTGTTTAGAGATAATTAAAAACATATTTTGCTGACATGGGCTAGCCGTGGAGCACTGCTGCTCACAGAGGGGCATATCAGCAACAACCGGCGATAATTATCGCTCAGCGCTCTTAGCAACGCTTATCTCCTCAGCGATAAAAATCCTCACGCTAACTGCCTAAACGTGAGATTATCGCTGGAAACCCAGCGATAATCTCATGCAATGTGGCATTAGCTTGTTGATAGGGACGCACAAACTTAGCCATGATATCCACCTTCCATAGGATATCATGGCTAAGTCAGTCCTGAAGCAGGCGTAAGGAAAGTAGCGATAACAGGGGTTATCGCTACTTTTCCTGATGCTATACTTCATAGCGTGGGGCTTGATGATAGTAGAAATGTCGCTTAGCGACATTTCTCCTGTCATGTTAGGTCAGGAACGCCCACTTTGCATCTCATTAGAGATGCAAAGCTGGGCGTTAGGAATCCCGACGCTAAAGCACGGTTTAACACATTAGCGTGGCCTTGCTAATTAGGCGATAAAATTATCGCCGCTTTTTGGCCGAAAACGGCCGCAAGAGCGGCGATAATTTTTATCGCCAACTTGTAAATATGCCCCAGGGTGATTTAACACAGCTTGCAGGGCAGTTGTACTTGCTTTTTGTCTGAAAGGCCACAAATAAACCAGGTTTTCAGGATAACCATAAATATGCTAATGAGCCATTTTTATGTAAATTGTAATAATTGTGTGCAAATTGGTTACATATATATGCAGTATGGATATTCTGACAATCTGACATGTCTGTGGCCTCAGATGACAAGCGATGAGCTTTACGCTATTGGACATCTTTGGTGCAATCTATTTTGCAAGATGAACAATAAACATGGCGTGTCAGGATTTCGAACTGTTGGTAAAACGCCTATGGTTAGTATTTATCTCCAGCCATGGACCGTCACGTAGCACTGCTGCAAGGAATGAAAGAACCCTACACTCGTTATAAAACCACAGCAGACGTCTTGTTGCGTGTTTGAGCAACTATCTATATTTATATAAATGCCCCAGTAAAAAAACAGCACTTTCATTTACTACAACATGCTATCGAGAATCACACAGATGTGACGTACTACTAGGTGTGGACTCGAGGCTGAGCGTCTTGCGTCCCTGCACACTGTGAACTCGAAGCTGTGAAACGGATCTGTGAGGGTCTGGTGTTTGTTTACAAGGCAAATGGAAGGAAGGAGCTGCGGCACAAAAGGTGTCCTGCAAAATTCAGCTTTGGAAAACGCGACCCGTTTAGAGATGCTAATAAGGAGAAAAGAGAACACCCAGAGTGAAGCAGCTCTAAACCAGCAGGGAGCAGCCCTAAACCAGCACGCCACCATCACCAAAGCCTTGAATACATCTCAGCCCACCACATTGGCCAGTCAAAAACTCTAGTTCCGCTGTTGAATGAGTGAACAATAGCAAATGTTTTTACAACAATCAGTATAGTATAGCAGGTCTTAACAAGCATTTGCAATGCAATAGGTCTCGCAGCTACGCAAGTTTAACCTATTGGCATTGTAAATGACTATGCCTTTTATTTATGTTTTTAAAACAAAAAAAATAAAAGGCTTGTTATTTGCAATGTCAATAGCTCAAACTCGTGTAAATGCGAGACCTATTGTATTGCAAACGTTTGTTTTTATTGTGACACTCGGGTCATGTTTGGCACATTTTAATTCCGTCAGTGAAACTCATTGCATTACTCATGACGGTTTGCCATATGTTCGTAAGCTTTTGTGATATTTTTGTAGAAGGACCAACACGTATTTAAAATCAAAGCAGAAAAGAGATCACCTCGACCCATTAAAGAAAAAAAGCTCTTAGGTTATAGTTTGGCCAAAAGTCTTATCAGACACACTTCAAATTAGATCGCACACGTGTTCCTACACTAGTCCCTTTCGTCAGAAAACATTGAGGGACTACCAACATTCAGTCAGGATTATTCATCCCACACAATTTGAGATCCTGCTAAACCTGTGAAGTAAAAAATAATAAACGCATCTGTGCTTTCAACGATTAGCTGAATAAAAAAGCTTCAGAGAAATGATGATGCCATAGCATCTCGAGACACGCGTGGAAAGGACATAAGGACCTACGGCAATGTGCATTTATCAACATTAAGTGCTTTCATGAGGCTATTTGGGTTAGAACTCGCCATGCACTTACGCGATCCCAGGTTTTTAATATCAGACTTTGCACTCTAATGCAGGGGAGGACACGGGAGTGAACTGCCAAACGGAAAGATATAATAAATGGAAACGTTTTTGAAAAATAAATGTGTGTTGATCTCCGACGTGAAGGCAATAATATTTAAAGGGTGATGGTCACAGTAAGCTGCAACGTCCACGTAACCTCCATTACTCAAATTCAGATGCTGATCAGAAGCCCTACAGCCGAACCCCATCTGTTGCACACGCATGACTCGAAGAACATAAAAGAAATAAACAACGTGTAGAAAGATACAGACACGGAGGTCGAACCTTGCCAGACCCCAGACAACAAGCGTACCTTCGGCCAGTGTGCGTGTGTGGCCACCGATGTAGGAATCAGCGCCGCTGCTAAGCAGTGTACGGTTCTAATAAAAAAAAAAACGAGACCTATTGGCTATGCAAAGCGGCCGCGAAAGTGATCGCGATCACGATCAAACATCAAAGCGAAAATTAAAATAATCGAGGTAAAGCGCGGCGCCCGCGCACATGCAGTGTAGGTCTAGGCTGGCCTGGTAGCACTTTTTAGAGCCCTCTCAATAAGTTTTGCATGTGCTGGGTCAGGCGAGACCTAAAAATAGTAATGACTTTTTTAAATTTTATTTTTTTTTTTTGCCCGTAGTTTCTCATAATGTCGTTTGGTTATTTTCTACTCAGTTCTTACTTCCCATGGTTCATCTTTTGCAAGCAATGATGTTTCTCCGTCACAATATTTTCTATTCTATTTTTAAACTGTGTAATACGGCTGCACAAAAGTGTGTTCTCATCAGAAATGTTAAACAAGTACATTTTCCAAAATGATTTTAAGTATATGTTAATGATCGCCAACATTTTTGTGTCTTCTCTTATATGCTAGATGAAAGCACTTCACTCACCGTTAAAATGCATTTGATTGACCCAGCATGACAACTTTTCTGTAAGAACAAGCATTGGCTAAACCACTGAATATTGCCTTGCTGATGTGCAGCATGGGGATACTGTGCAGCATAGGCAAAATAAAAGAGATTAAAAAGGGGCAATGATGCAGCCACATTATTCTGTAGTGCATTCATCACCAGCCATGAGCGTGCCCATGGAATGACGCGGGTGCAATTTCCTTTCTCTTATTTTTTTAAATATTTATTTACTGAAATAAAATGGCAGACATCATGTAGATTGGTAAATAAAAAGTGCATTTTATTTGGGCAAAATTACTTCCTGGGCCGCAGAGTGGGCTGGCAGCATAAAGCATTTGCTGGACACTCCAAAATAATTTCAATAATTTATTTTATTTACATGACTGTAAATGAAGTTAGGAAGCAACAGAGGATTGGGTGGAATGGGGAGGAGACAGTGGGGAGTGGGTCTGGCGGGCGAGGAAGCAACTTAAGTGCTCAAGTACTTTTTGGAATTTGGCCTGGCAGCAAATGGCAGCTGTGAGGCTCTCCAAATGAAGTAAACATAAAACTTTTATTTCAAGGACCGCCAGGGGGACAGGACTAATAGCCAGGGGGACGGGACTAATGCAGAAACAGGTGTGGAAGGTGGTGGGGAAGGGCATTTTAAAGACAATCAGAAGGGGGATGGATATTTGAGGGGGGTTAAGTAGGCACCCAAAAGGAGTCATGAAAGCACATTCCATTTCATGGAGTGCTTAATGAAAGTAAAATAAAGTAGTTCAGTCAGTGTGAGCCAATGGAGGGAAGAATGTCAGCCAATCAGAACGGTGGCAAAGAGGCTAAGCTCCAGTGGGAGCATCAAATCCCTAGAAGAAGAAATCGTGGTATTGAATTAAAAGCAAGGAAATGAGTGGTAAGGAAGCCAAAAGATGGCAAGAAATGGGTGTATCTGTAAGCTTACTGAAAGTTTTTGGTATGGTCCACAAGAGGTCTTTCGCATACACTCAAAAATGAAAAAGATCACCTTCTGTGACAGTAAGATCGCCCTGCCCAGGACCTCTCCTCTGCGACTTTGCAAAGACGACGAGAATATGAGGAGGTCATTAAAATATTAACCAAACAACGGGTTCGCTACAGATGGATCATCCCGGAAAGCAAAGGTACTGAACTTGCTAGAACCAGCCAGTAGTGGTCTGATGAATTCATTGTGCAGGGTTCAGTTGGCTGCAGCTTCCAGATTCCAAAGGGCAAATGACACTTCCTCATCCTGATTCTCACAGATAATTAGAAAGCAATTCCTGAAAGGACTCTTTAGGGCTTTCCCTCCAATAAAGTCTCTTCCAGTTCTCCTGTGCTGCCTTTGTTCAATTCCATCCATACGGTGCACCTGAAATTGCTTCCATGGAAAACCACATTTATGCTTGCCTTCACCTCAGCAAGGAGAGTTGGAGAATTGTAGGCATTCACTGCAAAGGAGCCAAAGACAAGATGATTATAAGGGCCAACACAAGATTCATGACAAAAGAACCTCCAGATTTTGACTTGAATTAACCTGTCCTACGATCTGTCTTTCCTATTGATTCTCTTCTGTGGAGAGATCATTGCACTCTAAACACTCAAAGTCCTACTAGGTATCATTAAAGATGGAACAAGAGTTTAATAAATATGAATACAATCTAATAAAAAAATTGCTCAAATACAATTTTCTTAAGGAGGCAATATTTGTTGCAAATATTTTGATAGAAACAATGAAAATTAGCAATCATAAAGTATACACATAAGGTCTACCTGAAACAATCGTGCTCTGTGGATAAGGTGATCATACACTGTAAGTGACAAAGACAACAAACCAAGAAAGCCAGTTAACGTGATCAGAAACAAGACAATAGACAAAAAGCATTTACAATGCAATAGGTCTCGCATTTGCGCGAGTTGGAGCTATTGGCATTGTAAATGACAATGCGTTTTATTTATGTTTCAAAAACCAAAACATAAATAAAATGCATTGTCATTTACAATGTAAATAGCTCAAACTCGCGTAAATGTGAGACCTGTTGCATTGCAAATGCTTGTTAATTCTTTTTCTGCATTAAATGGGTTGGACATTTCAATTCTTGGAGCCCTATACCCTCACCCACACGCCCAGCTGCATTCATCACAATGTAGAAGACGTTTTATACTGGACCTGTGCAATCAAATGGGGGGACTTTCAATGAGAATGCATCACTAGCCCATGTCTTTCTCCAGGGCTCTGGTGTAATGTGATCGGTATTTAAATCCAGGGCTAGTTTCAGTGGGTCGTCCAGTCAGCAGCATATTATATTCAAGATCTACTCAGGGCATCCTTTTTCTGACTGCTGATTTTTAGTTCGCAATTGTGCTTCCTGTATGCATTCACACCGATTGAGGCTGCAGGGTGTTGTGCCTAGTGCAATAATTGCTCCTAAATTGCCTCTCTGGAACACTTGCTATAATATTGTAGTGAGTGCACAGTTTTAGGAACGGCTCACCTTGGCCACCCTGGTTTCAGTCAGCAGAATTAACAGTTCCATTTACCCACTTGTGCATGGCTCACAATCACAAGCAACAGGCATTCTAGTTCCTTTGATGACGTCTTCATGTGTTTTGAGACATATTATGACATCCTTCAGCAAACGGTCCCGTTAAGAGGCCGGTAGATACACACGATTAACTTGACAAGTAGCTGCGGCCATCTAAGGTCCCCGTCTCTTACGCGTACTCCCACTGTGCCATCACCCCAAAAACATTATTATAAGAAAAAGCCGAGTTTAAATTGTATGCAGACCCCGTATTTTATGTGTCTCCTTACTGAGAGAAGAGATCGCATTTTGGAAAAAGGTGGCTTGCATAGGACAATGACACGTTCTCGAATAAAGAAAAAAAAGAAAGAACACAGCCCCCATGGCACGGTGGAGAGTCAAGTACAAGAGATGCTGTATTTATAAAGTGACGATATTTGCCACACAAAAGTAGCTGCTGTTGCCCGATTCACAAAAACAACAACCATCTCTCTCTGGCACTCTCACACACAACAAACACACAGAAAAGGAGCATTAAAGGCTCCTTCCTGAATTTCAGAGAATACCTCGGAGTCCCCTATAAGGAACCCGACCAGACCTTGTTAGAACTCACTCAAACCATCATGACTGCAGCGCATACATTGACACCACCGTGCCGCTGCCATAGCTCATTTGCGTGCGAAGTGCAACAGCGGCCTGGTGAGAGGCCACAGCACCAGGAAGGAAGGAACCAATGCAGACCGTGCTCACACCCTCCCTGCCAGCGGACTTTACTGTCTTTATACTCCCCCATGCTGGGAGAGCCGCTGGCTGAGGCTGCAACGCGACGACTCTCACGCGCTTGTGCAGCATCTGGTCTGCTGAAGCTTGGAAGGGACCCGAGTGTCGGAGTCACGCGCTCCCAGGCCTGGATGCTAATCACGCACAGCTATACAAGTGGCCACTGGCTAAGACTGACCACATGCACTATGAAAAGATAAAACAAGCATTCGGCCGCGCGGCCGAAAACGAAAGTAATAGCGATCGCGATCAAAGCAAGTGATCGCGATCGCTTGGACGGGAGCGCTGTGTGGCAAGCACGCGAGTGGTGCGCGCGCAGCAGTGATTGGCGGCTGCGCGCGTGCACGTTCACGTGCACTGTAGCTTTAGGCCACGGCAGCACTTTGAAAATGCCCAGTTATAAAATGTCTCTTCGAGCCTTTGGCTCACGAGACCTAAAAATGAAAGTGCCATTTTCATCAGATTTGAGATATGGTGGTCACTTGTATTCCAAGAGCACTCAAAGGCAGATAAATGTTGAGTCTGCATGTAAGTTATGGAATACAACATGCTTTTTTTAATATATGTTTGTAAACCAGGAATAATAGCCACTTCCTGGGAAGGCTAAAACAGAGAATATGGTAGTTGAAACCGCCAAAGGTGGAGTTAGCCGGTGTGGAGGAGTCTCAAGGACAAGCTCAGTAAAAGTTAAAGATGTAGGCATAATTATTATTTCAAATCTCGCCTTTCTGTCCTAAATAAATATATTTGTGAAGAGACCTAACTATAAACAGGCCACCAGCTGGAATTCAGAGCCTTGAGACAGGAATCCTAAAATACATCTGACCTCAGACAATACATGTTGACCATCCTCTAAAACATTAGAATTCAAATGCCTAAAAGGATTGATTTAGAGACAGTTCTACGGGCCACAATAAACAACAAGCATTGGTCGCGGGGAATGCAAAACTGGGGGCTGCAGCGGGAGAGAGAGGCGGAGGCGCGCGTGCGCCGGCAAACATGCGAGTGGTGCACGCGCACTGTGCCCAAAGTGAAAGTAATTGCACGTTCACGCGAGCGTGAACGCAAGCATTAGGCCAGCAAATGTTGGTGGGAAGCACTTTTAAATCCCACTTACAAAAGTCGAGCAACAGCGCATGCGCTGCTGTAGGCTCGACCTAAAAAGGGGAAAGATGGAGAAAGAAGAAGAAAGAAAAAACGGTAAAAGTGAGACAAAAGAACGTGCAGGAGTGAAGTAGGGGGGCAGGGAGTGTCTGGTAAAGACCATTCAGCCTTGGTATCCAGCACCACCACCTCCTGCAAAGCCGGTGGCATCCTCTGAGCCAAAGTTTAAGCACTGCCCGTTCCTGCTGCTTTAGTTTGGGTAATCACAGTTTTAGCCACCGATAATGTTGAAACTGGATAATGCTGAGTATTCCAATTTATAAATGTTGCCTCTTGCAGGGGGTCTCACTGCTCGCACTGATCTCTGGCTTCCAACGCATTTCAGTCTATATATTATCTGTTGCTGGAAAAAGTTGCAGGCCTTTATATTTGTCCTCTTTGTATGTTGTGTGTACATATTGAAGCCACCATCGACGTGACATTGATGAATGGGTATCTTTGGAAACAGAGAAAGCACACCATTTGCAATTCCACCAATGTGGTTTACAGACTGAAGTGTACTTGCCAAAAATCTCAAATTAAAATGGCTAGCCATAATTTAAAAGTATGGATACAAAAACATATAGTCAGTTGATGTCAACTAAAATTAATCACAAAGCTGGTAATTAGTATAAAGATTTCCATTCACAAAGTCAAGAGTTTAAATTGATGGTCCAAGAACAACTGAGATGAGCGAGATTGAGTGGTGTCTACTTAGAAAAGAACAAGGATGGATTTTTTTTTTCAAACTGACCTTGAAGGGCACACTGAAAAATGATTTCATGCCCTCAATCTGATGACTTTGGACATTAAAACTTGATGTAATATGCTACTGTTGTAACAACCTTTGAAGTACGAAGGTTTTAGTATTAGAGCCACAGAAACAGAAATATTGCTGTTTCACACAAAACTTTATTCGGCATTATGCCATCAAAGCTCAAACTCATCACAAATAGATAAAAAAATCCCATGCAAAAGCAATAATCAAATTTAAAATCAAGATAAAAATTGATATATGCAATGAAATATTATACATCATTAAAATCAGCATGATAAAAATGTAATGACGCTATAAAAACTGTGTCATAAAATATACTAATTTGATTGTTTTCACATTACACAATGATGAGAAGTGTATTTTTCATGTTATTTTGCCTAACCCTCCACACAGTCAACAGATACCGTGAGACCGCAAACACTACACACGGCCTAGTGTCGCTTTTTAAAATTCTCAAGGACTCTCTATCCGTCCGAATTTCAAAATTTCGACACAGTCGATGTATGCAGGGGCGTAACACAGGCCCCCGCATCCCCCGCAGAACGCCGGGGCCCCAAGCTCCCGGGGACCCCTCAGCACTGCTCTTCGGCCGGAGGGCTCTTGATAGAGTCCGGAGGGGGCCCCTCCATGTACCTTGCAGGGGAGCCCCCTCAATTATCATTACGCCACTGGATGTATGTACAGTCTCCTGACACCTAAATACGCTAGGCAAAAAAACAAAACATGCTCAATTGTTTAATTGGCTTCAGAACAAGATACACATTGCTCAGCACAGGGCCTCGATGCACCCCCATTCCCCCACCTGGCTGTAAAAGAGGAAAGAGGGATGGACCAATATCTTAACTGCGAATAAAGTTTCCTGCAGTTACCAGCTTGATTTAATCCAAAAACTTCTGCAGTTCATAGCTGTCTGTCTGCTGGAGGAATGCCAGGGTCAAAGATCCTACATTAGACTGACTTTACAACAAACTCAACTTTTGCTGCCAATATGCATTCCCAGTGTCTCATGTACAATATTTAGACCCACGGCAGCACAGTAAGCCTTCCTGCTGCACTACCGTGCGTCAAAATAAAAGGGCAGAAATGCACTGCATTCCTGTCCTTCTCCCATGCGCTGGTGTACAAACAGCAGACGTGCGCCAGCGCAGACAACCTTGCAACAATTTTCAAGGGTGCCTGCACTGCGGGGAGGAATGGACACATTTCTTACTCAAAAACAATCATTTTTTTTTTTTTTAAAACCTTTATTGTTCCAACAGGGTGTACACTGCTATTCAGCCAACAACCCGGAGTTACTCAAAAACAATCATTAAAGGCATTTTCCGCTTTCCATGTGTGCTGCAGAATGGATTTTGCCTGGGAACACCAACAGCAACACCCATGGAACACCTCTTTTAAGCAGAGTTATGCGTGAAAGGGAAACATGCTTACAAGGACATGAAAAGTCACGCATGGGGACTTTACATGGCCTTGTTAATATGGGGAAGCCCATTACGCACCCCGCAGAGTGTAAATAAAAGTGACGCACCGGCAGCGAAATGGGCTTGTAAATAAGCCCCTTAATTTGAGCCTTGGAAACTAAACTAGCCACTAGAGGGGCATCCCATAACTGGCATTAACCAATATTTCAAAGAGTCTCTTTCACATTCTTCAATCACAGAATAGCATCAGCACCTGCACTGCGTTATATCTCCAACGTGCCTGACTGATAAACAACCAGTTCGGAGGTACACCAAAATCTATTCCAATATAAAATAGTTCTTAGGTGAAACACATCTGTTTCGTTTTGTTTGCCCCATATCCAGCCTTAGGGATGGCAGCGGGGTGCTAATGGGAAGACCTGTTAACCCTTGCATAAAGCGATTTTCCACTAGCCCAAGAGTAGACACATCCCAATGCCCCCAAAGTGCTGCACAATATAAGGCTGACCCAAGTGCCCGATAGTTGTAAACTTGTGATGCAGGAGAAATGGGATGAAAGTGTCAACACTTGGGCAGTTTTATGATACCCCCAGATGTTTGCTCTATCCCAAGCCTACACCTTGTTATATGTGGGTGCCAATTAAAACTTTTAGTAAAGGTAACTACCAAATTCTTATGAGGGAAAAGAACAGGATTTGGTACATAGTGTTACAAAGATTCAAAACCATATATTTAGTTTATGTAATGTTGATGTTCAAACCTCCAAGACTGCAGAAGGTGTCAAATCTATCCAGGATGTTTAGGAATTCTTATAGGTGATTTTGAAATAAGCAACAAATAGTCAGCAAACCTCAGGACCTGTATCCTGATTTTTGTGAGAGGATTAGAAATGTGGATGTCGGTCGGATCGCAACTGATGGCCTGTTAGTTGCAATTTGACCGACATCTGCTGCCGCAGTCTGACCCCCGCATTATGATGCACGGTAGTCGGTCTCAGCTGTGGAGGGACCTGCCTATTCAAATGACTCAAAGAGCTCATCGGACAATTGGTGGGAAAGTAATTCCATACAATAATGGGGGTGCCTGCTCCGGCAACACTGTAGGGATTACGATGTCCCTTTCTGACAGCCTTTCAATGACAGGCCAACTGCCATTGAAAGGGTGCCAGAAACAGCCTTTGGAGGCCCCTAGCAGGGCCCCTGTCCCTCCACAGCCTCCGGTATGAGGCCTGGAGGGCACCAGTGGTTCCCCTTCAAACATCCAAGCACCTTGTGCCAGGCACCACTGGTGCCTGGAACAAGGTGGATGGTTGTTTGTTTAAATGTCCTTTATCATTGTGGCTTGTGCTGCGGCCCATTTCCGACCACCAGCACATGCCACAATAATAAAGGGCATGTTTCTGACCGTGGTGCTGGTGGTCACAGCCTAATGTGGTTTATGGGAGCTCTGACTCCTTGTCAGGCAGTCCTATTACCGTAATGGTATCGTAATTAGGGCAATAGTTTAAAGTTACATCATACCAACCCATGATATTCCAACATGGCGGTGTTTTTTTTTAAATGTTCGAAAGAGAGTCATATTTTGATATATCATCATTTGCAATTGTCATAGCTACATCAGATCAAGCTGTGGTATTTAACATGTGATGTCATTAAGCAGTCTGACTGGCATAAATCTATGGCCATACCATCAGCCACAATTTCAGTAGTAAATGGGGTTCTACTCTATGGTATGGTAACTGGCAGCGTTACAAGTTTCTGTACCACATAAAACCTCGCTGTCACTGTGGGTTCCCTGTAGCTTTGCAGTGTCTTTCTCATGAATTTGGAATTGATTGGATTGAGCTGTATAGATGAGTTGCTTTTTCATTTAAAAAATGGGCTCATTTATACTTTGAAGCTAAAGCATTTGGGATAATCTAAGTTTATGAATTTTTTCCACATCTGTGTTGTGGCTATGTAGCATTGGAGTCCCTGAAAGGTCGTCACTACCTCTTTAGATACCTTAAAGTTGGTCAAATGAGTGAACTTGGCATTATGTTATAGGTGATATAAAATGCATAATGGTCCTGTTTTGTAAGTATTTCATGCAATTACGATATTTTGAGTTAAATACTCTTGCTAACCTGTAAAACATTCTGCATTCCTTTATGTACATGATAACTCTTTTGGAAATAACTCTTTCAAGATGCAATATACTGTAGTGGTATGGAGTATTTGTGTGAGAAAGTGGCACATTTATGTAGTCACCCCCATTTTTTCTGACTGGTATTGCTGGTTTTATTACTCTGTCCAGTGGAGCTGTGCTGTACAGGCCTTAGTGTATGTGCTCTGACACCTAAAACATGGTACAATAGGCTAACACCAATTAACATAACTTTACATTAAGGCCATAGTATATGGTGCAGGAAAATACATCAGTGGCATAGAAATCTAAATGTCATCTGTGGACTGCAGCACTTACTGTGCCATACGTTAGAGTGATCAAGAAAATATGTCCTCAGGCTTCTCTGTGTATCTTGACCCTACAGCTTTGAAACCCATCAAAATTGCCCTATTTAGAAAGAAAGAACTCTGCTTCTAAATATTAAATAAGTCAACATAAGTGGTACATGAAATCATTTAATATTGGCATTTACCTACAGTGACTAGCCTCCAAAAACTATTTTTACTGTGAATGGCTGTAGCTTTGCCATTAGAGAAATTAAAGTGCAGAATAAAATCATACGTCTGTTAACTTTGGATTGGGATACGCTATAGATAAGATTAAACCACTATTTTTTATATTTAGTAAATATTTTTTTTAACAATCCAATTCAAATTGGATTATTAGAAAATATTTAGGAAAAGTGATTTGTAAATGTTACACTTTACCTGCCTGAACCTCCGCTAGGCTAAGCTAATGATTATTACCCTGCTCACAGAAGGCACTACCAGTGTCACCCCTTACTGGGATGCGAAACAGCTCCCATAGCAGAAACAAAGGATTAGGCCTTTACACAGTAAGACCTGGCTGTGAGGTATGTGATAGATATCAGTTCAGGAAGGGATGCTGGGGAGTGTTCAGGAACTTAATTTGCATAAGAAGGACAAGGATGAGGCCCACCATTATTAGTTAAGTGTAAAGGAAAAACGGGGAAAGAGAAGCCTTTTGTGCCATAGGCCATCCATAGCCAGTTTGGCATCAGTCCAGTGGGAGGGTTAGCTTGTTCCAGAACCAGTTTGGTCTAAGAAGAAGGGTCCTGCTGGTTTCCCTTATAACACCCCTGTTTAGCGCATAGGCACCCTTCAGGGTAGACTCTACCATGTTAGAATTGTATTAGAATAGTGCACTGTGAGATAATATACAATAAATCAAATAGGGTGTACAAAGGATGCAGGAAGGGTTGCCCATGGTAACTTCTTTCTTAGATGTTAGGGAGTATTCAGGAGAATAAAACCTGCAAAGATGTCATCTCACTCACAGCTAATCAGAATACTCTCTGAACCTGTGTTATCATCAGAAGAGGACTAAACCTGATATTTGAAACCTGTGCAGAGGTGTAAAAGGTTTCACCTACTCTAACATGTAGCCAGGATGAAGAAATGGACTCTAAAGGTCAGTTGGCAGACCTCCAGTGTTATTACAAGGTCACAACACTGCAACAACAAGATAATGGATGGAATTCCTGAATTAATCTTAGCCCCTAGCAAATGCTCAGGGCCGCATTCTAGTCCATAATTTTTCTCTCATGATTCCACGCTAGACAAAGACTTCCCTAATGCAAATCAGTACTGACTATTTTCCTCATGGAAACAGACCGTCTCAAACTGCCAGGCAAGGCCCCTTTCAGACGGGACTGGTTTTGACATGCCTAGGTCTCATCAGAAAGGTATAGCTTGAGTCCTATAGAACAATGAGGATAGGACCCACATCCCAGGATACCTGTGGAACCTAGGGTATAAACTCCACCAACAACAAGGTGATGGATGGAATGCTTGAGTTAATCCAGAAGGGACCACGTGACACCCCAGAAACGTTTCTACCTACTTAGGTCTCATCAGTGAGGTATAGCTTGAGCCCCATTCCACAGTGAGCTCAGGACCTACGTCCTGGCATACTGGTTACACCATGAGTGCTATCTGCAACAACAAAAAGGTGATGTATTAAATGTTTGAATTGATCTCAGACACTGGCAATTGGATTGGATTGGATTTCAGCCTATCATTTTTCACCTAGCAAGCCACATTGACAAAGGTCCACCTAATACAAATCAGAACCAACTCCTGAGGCGGAAAGTAAGGGTGGGCGTAGTTCGCGAAGTAGCACTTCGCGAAGCTACGCAAAGTGAAGTTCGCACTACGCGAGCTACGCGTAGCACTTCGCGAACTGCGAAGTAACATGTTCGCACTGTGCAAGATGTTGTTTTCAATGATTGCACAGTGCGGACAAGCAACCGGCACTGTGCAATCATTGAAAATGGCATCTTGCACAGTGCGAGCTGTAGTTTTCTGCTGCTCGAGTAGATTTTTACTCGAGCTGCAGCTTTCTCAACGCGAACTGGTAGTTTCTCATCGCGAGCGGTCGCGAGCATACGCGACCCCTCGCAATGAGAAACCTGACCTTCTCGCGTTGGGAATCTCGCCGGGAGGTTTATTTTCCATGCTCGCGATCGCGAACAAGGAAAAAGTCTCGCCAGGATGTCATTTTGCTTGCTCGCGGTCGCCAACTTGACGTTGAGGACCGCGAGCAAGCAAAAAATGACCGCAGCACTACGCAACACTACGCTACGCATGTTCGCACTGTGCTACGTGCAGTTCGCGTAGCGCGAAGTAGCGCGAACTTCGCAAACTACGCGAGCGTAGCGTAGTGCTTCGCCCAGGCCTAGCGGAAAGCCGGGAGTAACGCTCGTTTTTTAATTTTTTTTTATTTGGGACCGCTTTTTAATCTCTGTGGTGTTTTACTTGCCCCTGGACACTCCCCCTCCTAACCTGTTCGGTTCTCCCCGCGCACCCGATTAAAGCGCTGCTGCGGGTCGGAGTATCGATTGCCGCCATTCCTGGGGAAGCCCACAGGCCACGCCCACTGCCGTGAGGCCACACCCCTCTTATCTATATAAGTCGCACCTCCTCTTCAACACGCGCATTAGTTGGAACCAACTCCTGAGGCGGAAAGCCGGGAGTAACGCTCGTTTTTAAAAAAAAATTTATTTGTGACCGCTTTTTAATCTTCCTGGAGAAGCCCACAGGCCACGCCCCCACTGCTGTGAGGCCATGCCTCCCCCTCCCTTAAAACAATGTGCCTCTCCCGGCCGAGCAGCGGACGCGTGCAGCGGGCGCGCCGCCAGCGCGCAGAAGGCGCGCCAAAGGCAAGCCCGTTTCTTGAATGAGGAAATATGAATTTTGTGATCAGTTATGTTCCCTATCGTAGACCCCAACGGCTCCATGTGCATGCTATAAGTACATGTATATTCCCTCCTGCTCCAGTTCTGAAGACGCAAATATATGTGCGTCCACCGTCAACATGTCCTCTCTCAGATCCGCCATGAATGGGTCAGATATTCCATTCCTAAGTATGAAAGGCCACCGACTTTATGTGGTTCACTTTCCACATTTCACAGATTCAGGCGAGTAGGCCCGAATTCTGTCATCAAGCCTTTTCCTGCCTTCTGCCTCTGAAAGCTCCAGTCTGAGCCTGCATCTGTGACCATGAACTTTGTCTTACTCCTTGCGCGGCTAACGGTGCCTGATCCAGCCTGTCGCCTGCCAAAAACTGTATTTCACCTTCGAGATTATCTCCTTCGCTCCTCATCCGATGCATTCCTGTCTAGTAGTTTAGGTAAACATTCCTCCAGCTACCATGCAAAGGTGCCAGGCCTCGCTGTCCTCATGCAAGTAATTCATAGCCCCGTTACCATGGAATATTCCTACCCCCTCGCATCTAGTGTAGACACTTAGACGCTTGTACACGCACTAACAGTCAGTATAGTCAGTATAGAATAAGATTCTATCCTAAGAGACCTTTCCTTTTGGATAACACAGTTCTTTAAACATAGGATATTAGATATGATTTGGAATTAGGTTGACATAACCCCACACTTCTGTCTCCACATGTAGAGCTAAATGTCAAGTCCCCTTCACCCTCTAGTTGCACGTCAATCACACGTCATGCGGCTGCGTGCGCATCTTTGCCAAACATTTCTGCTGACATTGCAGGATTCTTTTATGGATCCACCCACTTGTGACATCATGTTTAATGACGTTTCTTGAATTACGCCCTCTATTAGCTACGTATGCACCTTTTATCAGCTGTTACGCCTCTTGCATCTGTTTCACTGTAATGTATTTTCTATAAAACTGCCTATCTGTCAATAATATATGCTCCCTTCCTTCCTGAACTTTCGTGGTGATGGAATAGAAGGCCCACAATTCGAATTGTCTTCCTTTTTATAGGAATAAAGCATTTTAAACCCTCTAATACCACGGATTCTGCCTCTTATATTTACTGAGTTATTCTTGATAGACTTTACCGCATAAAAAATAGTACCGGTAACGAAATATTTACCACATAAATTGGCGCCCGAACAGGGACACTTTCTCATCTCACGCGCCGGCGGTGCGTTGCAGGCCCGGTCTCCTGCCACAGCTGAACGGACAAAAACGCGTACCTGCAGGATTTCCTGTATCTCCCTCCGGCCAAGCGGGGACGACTGAGGCTGCGATCAACACCCAGACGAGGCGGTGAGAAGTGCGAAGTATCCCGACCAGAGCCTAGCTGAGAGAGCAAGATCCGAGGTATACAGAGTCCCGCCAGGTTCCGAAGTTCCGAGTCCAGTCGAGTCGAGTCCAGTCCGGTCCAGTTTCAGTTCCGTTCCGAGGCCTTCCGTTCCGAGCTACCCGGTGAGTACCATTACCGGGGAGGCATTTTACGTGCACATAGTCTTTGCCGGTCAAGACGGGTTTGGGTACACAAATCCGGTCTGCACTGTTTCAGCAGTGTATCTGTACTGTTTAGCAGTATATATAGTAATATAGTATGTCTTGCATATAAATAAGTATCATCTAGTGTCAGTATTATGTCAGTAACTAGTTTTCTATTAGTTATCATTGTTCGTTAAAACTGTTAAGCGTTAAATGTTTTAATACGTTCTATATATTGTGGTGTGAATGACTGTTCATTATTGTGTTTTCTTGTATAAAGTGTGTTCTAGAATCAAGATCTAAAAATGCCGCTCTTTTTGAAACTAAGACAGATCAAAACTAGAAAAGGTGTACTCGAAGAAGCTGTTCCCATTCCACCTAGGGATACTCCAGGATACTTTATGTATCATAAGCATGGTCTAGATGCCGTATTATTTCTTGATTTATGGGTGGACTACACCAAAGAATTACCAGAGAGTCAGAGATGGCCCGCAGCGGGGACCTGGGATGCAGATTGCATCATGAGAGTAGAAGAAGAATTATGGAAAAAGAAAGCCAGACAGTCACAGAAAGATGCCATTGAATTATGGCGTAAAGAATCATACAGACGTACAGAAAAAGCACACAGACAGGAAGAGAAAGGTAGAGAGAATTCAAACAAAACACGAGAAAATCTATTACTTGAGGAAGGTACCCGAGTAAAATCAGAACAAGTAGATAGACAAAGAAACGCCCTTATGAATGGTATGTATCCACTTCTGGCCGAAGGGTTACCTAAGGCTACTCCGGAAATACCAAAAGACTTGCCACCTCCATTGTTTCCGATAAAAGCACATCCCAAATCACATCCCAAAACAGCAAAGGACGTTTTTCTTTCCTCCTATTTAGATGACGCAGCTCCCGAGTATGCTAATGCCATACCACCCACACCGCTTGCCGATGGTGTTCAACACCAAGAGCATTCGTCTGTATCCCCGCAATTACAAACTCCTACACAAGTTCCAACAGACCCGTCCGTTTCTACAGTTTTTCCCGCATCTACAATCTCTATCCTACGCCCAACGAATCCTTTCGTGCCTAGCACCTCAGACGGTGCTACAGGAGGTACGACAGACATGTTTGCCACTCCGCCGCGAAATAAACAGACTCTTAGAGATTTAGCCCTCCAACGTACGCCCAAACTAGCAACTCCCGACGTGCTTAAGGAACTTCTAGTAGATTGTAGATATGATCCTGTGCCCGGTAAACGGGACGAAATGCTGCTGTCATCATTACGTATTCGACGAGCTGCAATATATTTAACGAAGCTACCAGGAATGACTACACATTTAGAAAATATGTATCACTTTGTCCAGTCAGGGCGAAGTCCTGAAAGTATTAGCAGAGCCATGGAGTACCAGAAAGCGGAGGTACAGGGACAACTGTTACGTTTCCTCATAAACTGTGTAATCAGAAATCAAGACCGGCCTGGGGTAAATCCGGAAGAAATGCAAAAACTTGTCACTTGGGGTCAGCATATATCAGAAGGGAGACATGATAAACAGTTATGTATAGTCGCTATGTACCGAAAGATCCGCAAAGAAGTAGAACGAATACACGAAGAAAGATTAGAGGTAGACGCCGCTAACCTAAACAGAGAAGAGGAGGAGCAAGAGTCAGAGCAAGTAGAAACGATAGCTTATGTAGGTAGAGGAAGACCCCATAATAATACCAGAGGTTTTAATGATCCGGTACGTCCAATACGTCCAGAATATAATAGACATTTTCCAAACCCTATGTTAAATACAAAATCCCCCGAACACTTATTCCAAGCCGCTGATAAATTACTCCGAGATCGAAGGGGGTACCACATGCTCGATTCCATGGACGAACAAGAATTAGCCAGGTCAGCAGTACAATGGGCTGACAGTCCCAGCGAATACAATGACGATGTACTTGCACACACGTTTCTGAATCTAGATCCATATGAACAGCGTTTAGCTAGTATATACATGATTCAACACCTCCTTATATTGTATAAAAGCCAACACTCCGATCCAGGACCCTTACCTGACATATTGACAGAACTACTCACGAACATATGGAAAGGGTCAGGCACTGATTTGATTAAAGAAATACTAGAATCCCGAAACCAATATTTAAATTTCGTATGCCCATGACACGTTCCAGTTCCCATAATGGGAAGAAAAATGTATCACATAGATAGACAGAACCCGTTACGCGAAGTGCACCCAATCAGAGGTGCCGGTGATAATTTTACACGCGTATTTGTGTACACACCTATAACTAAATTAGAATTATTAGAAATGAAGAAAGTAGTACCCAGCCATGACAAAGACCCAGCAGGTTTCCACCGTGAGATAAAAGACATGTTACTCATGGGAGAGTATACCTACCCCGATATTATGAAAATATTAAAAGTCCTATTACCCGCCGGTGTTTATGAAAAACTCAAAGAAAAAGAATGGGAGGTGGGAGACCAAAAGATAGATTGGACAGCATTAGAAAACGAAGAAAAGGCCCGAGCTGCAGGAGCAGGGCTTGGGGAAAAGACTACAGCACTAGCAGGATTACTAATACAGGTATTGCCACGTTTATTAACTACGAAAAAGGAAGACTGGGGTGCAATCTCAGCCTGTAAACAAAAGCCAGACGAAGATACTAGTGATTTCTATTCCCGATTTGAAAAATGTTTTGGTATAAATAGTGGCATAAAAGCCAGTAGTGAGTCATACCCACATCTGTTTGTGACAAAATTAGTTGAAAATTCTCTGATACAAGTTAAGAATAGAGTATTGAAATTCGAAAGTACCTGGCAAGGTAATACCCCATCACAGATGCTACAGATGTTACAATATCATCACAATAGAATTAGAGAAGAACAAGAACACGAACAAAGACGTATGAAAGATACAAAAATGAAAATGCTTGTTGCACAGTCAGTTCCAGCCGATAGTCATCAAAAAGGTGATTCCGCAGGCCCTGCGAAAGGGACATGCAACTATTGTAAACAACCAGGTCATTATATACACGATTGTCCAGTCCTGAAACATAATATTGCCACAGGTAGAACGCATGAGAGACCACGTCCACCTAGACAGGATCAGAATCAACAACAAATACCTCAGCATGCACAACCTAGGTTAGCTCCGCAACAATTAGCTCTGCAACAGGGAGCTCCACAACAGACTATAGCACCACCACAAGCGCAGCCTATTGCTGCAACACAAGCAACGACACAACAGATGTATCAGTATGCACAAGCAGATTATCCCGATTATCAGCGATACTCATGAGATAGCCTAGAGAGGGAAGTTGGCTTACCCCTTATTGAGGTTCCTGTAGACCAAGAGGGACCTTATGTACATAGTGAACTATTAGGGGAAGACAGAAAGTTTTTACTTGATACAGGGGCAAGCAGAACAACTATAAGACGTAGTGAAGTTCCAGGGGCACCCCTCTCAGGCTCACAGAATATTTCCCTTGGATTCTCAGGAAAACCTATAATTAATGATGTAACACAACCTCTTCCACTTACGATTGGTCCATTGACACGTACTACAGATTTATTGCTTACTAAATCATGTCCAGAAAACTTGTTAGGCATAAAAAAACATTGAAAGCTCTAGGAGCTATAATATGTTGTTCTCCGGAAGGAGTACGACTATTTTTACGTGACTTTAAAGGTCACTACGTATCCAGAGACATGGATCACCGACTGCAGAATTTACCTACACATTTATGGGCACAAGGCCCCACTGATGTTGGTTGCATGAATATTACACCATATCGAGTTACACTGAAATCAGGAATAGTACTACCACGAATACGACAATACAAGTTACCACCCGATGCTGTTGTGGCTTTGCTGCAAATAATTGACGAGCTCATTGCACAAGGAGTGGTTGTCGAAACTGACTCCAATGTATGTAATTCTCCGATAATTCCGATTCTTAAAAGAACGGATCCAAAAGCTCCACCAGTATATCGATTAGTTATTGATCTGCGCGAATTAAATAAATGTATTGTACCACAATACCCTGTGGTCCCAGATATCTCTTCATTACTCACAGCTATTGACTCAGAAGCAACGTTCTTCACTGTAATTGATCTCAAGAATGCTTTCTTTAGTGTCCCAATCGATCCGGAAAGTCAATATTTATTCGGATTCAGTTTAAATGGACGAAGTTTTAAATTTACACGCGCACCTCAAGGATTTACAGAAAGCCCCAGCATCTATAGCCAAGCACTAAAACGAGAACTGGACAGTATCCACATGCCAGTTAACACTGCCTTGCTTCAATATGTCGATGATCTGCTGATCACCGCCCGAAGCGAACGTGAATGTGAAAAAGCGTCACTGACGGTTTTAAAATTTTTGGCTGACAAGGGGCACAAGGTGTCCCCTTCTAAGCTGCAATTCTGTGTCCAGCGAGTTGTTTACCTTGGGCACTCGCTGTCCAAGGAGGGAAGGCAGCTTACACCCGACCGCATCCAGTTAATCGCTAACATGCCACCACCCAAGACACGAAAGGAGGTGCGGGCTTTTATAGGCCTCACTTCATACTGTAGGCAGTGGATCCCTCAATATGCATTTCTAGCAAAACCACTCATCCAGCTGACAACACAGGAGGCAGCCACATCGACTGTCCTCCCTTGGACTCAAGAACATACACACGCCTTTGAAAGCTTAAAGAAAGCTTTATGCCAAGCACCTGTCCTAGCGACACCATGTTACAGTAAACAGTTTACACTCTTCGTTACAGAACGCGAAGGTACTGCTTTGTCAGTACTCACTCAGGAACAAGCAGGATCACATAAACCATGTGCTTATTTCTCTAGTACATTAGATCCAGTAGCTCAGGCTCTTCCTGCATGCCTGAAATCAGTGGCAGCAACAGCTTTAGCAATCAGACAAAGCGATGCCATAGTGTTAGGACATCAATTGACAGTACAAGTACCCCACGCAGTAGAGGTTCTCTTGAACCGCACACAAACACAACACTTGACTATAGCGAGACTCACCGGTTACGAATTAACATTGTTTCAGCCACATATAGAAATCAGACGTTGTAATACGTTAAATCCTGCCACACTGTTACCAGTGAGCGGAACAGATCCATTGGCACATGATTGTGTTGAAGTTATTACTATCACGACGAAACCCAGACAAGACTTGACAGACATCCCTTTGTCAGATCCAGACTTGACATTGTATGTAGATGGGTCATGTATGAGAACAAGTACAGGAGAGCTAGTGGCCGCTTACGCAGTCACAACAGACACTGAAGTCATTGAAACAAATTGTATTAACACTTTGTCAGCTCAAGCAGCAGAGCTCACCGCTCTGACACAAGCCTGTATTCAAGCCACAAACAAAAAGGTCAACATATACACAGATTCACGTTATGCCTTCGGAGTCGTCCATGACTTCGGCGTGCTGTGGCGAGAGAGAGGTTATTTAACTTCTCACGGTGCCCACATCCAACACGGACCCCTCATTCAAGCCCTATTAGATGCGATTCATCTACCTACTGAAATATCGATTATGAAATGCAAAGCCCATACAAAAGTTACCGATATTATTTCTCAGGGTAATGACCTAGCTGACAGAACAGCTAAACAGACTGCTCAGAATCAGACTCTCACAATTGACGCGACAAAAACAATAGTCCCGACACTAACACATTGCATGACAGTTAAGGATCCCGCCCTTGATGTAATTGACATACAGACACATGCTACACCAGAAGAAATAAAGAAATGGACTGAATTAGGAGGGATCCAAACAGATCAGGGATGGATGACGAAGGAAAAATCTATATGGTTTCTTCCCGACTCTATGGTCCAAGTCATCATTAACGCAATACATAGTCCAGCACACCTAGGAGAGAAAGCTATGCTAGACAGCATTCAACACATTTGGTTTAACAAACACTTGCGAGCCGCAGCTAAACAAAAGGTTCGTACCTGTATGATATGTTGTCAGTTTAATCCAGGTAAAAGCATCCCCGTAGAGCAGGGTGGATTTCAACCTCCTAATCATGCTTTTGAAGTCCTCCAGATGGATTATATCCAGATGGAACGATGTCGAGGATTCAAATATGTTCTAGTAGTTGTCTGTGCTCTTTCCCGTTGGACAGAAGCATACCCGGTTTCAGATTACACTGCCCCGACTACTGCCAAACAGTTAGTTCGAGAATTCTTCCCACGGTACGGTTTACCACGTGTTGTCTACTCAGATAACGGCCAGCCGTTCTCATCCGAACTAATGAAACACGTTTCCCTTCTATTAGGATATCAATGGAAATTTCACTGTGTCCGACATCCCGAGGCAGCAGGTCTCGTAGAACGCCATAATCAAACTTTGAAAATTAGATTGTCCAAAATATGTAGAGAAAAAGGAGTCGATTGGATAGTAGCCTTACCAGTTGCGCTCTTTTACATGAGAATGGTAGCACATTCTCGAACAGGGCTATCCCCGTATGAGGTGATCTTCGGTAGACCACCAAATATGTGGGGGACGCCTATACCTCGTAAAATCACTGACGTTGACTGTAATATGCTGACAGATTACCTGGCTTCCTTGATGTCTGCACTACAATCTTGTCGTTCACAGGTATCCGCAGCTTTTCCCGACAATACTGAGGTGAAGCCCCATGACGTGGTTCCTGGTGACCTGGTGCTGGTCAGGAACTTTGACCGGAAGACCCAACTAGATCCTAGGTGGAAGTCACCGAAGTTGGTTTTACTCACCACAAGGACAGCCGTGAAAATCGAGGGAAGAAAAGGGTGGTTGCACTCGAGTCATATCAAGAAATTTTATGGACTACCACCCGGTGTAGATACTCAACCCTGTATTCCCTCACAAACAGACTCAAAGCTCCCCTTGGTTGAGCAATCGAACTCAGAAATTTATAAACTAAAATTGAGGTCTAGTAAGTCAGATAATTTGATTGTTTAAGTCCTCTCCAAGGTGAATCGGTTGAATTTGTCTCTGACATGTATCCTCTAGACCGGAATAGAGAAAGAAATCAGCGAAAGCAGCTGAAAAAGTATGCGTATTGTAAATCACTTCGTAGTCACTGTACAGTAACGTTATTAATTTTGTTTTTTCTAAGTCTTTTGATCATTATTTTCAGCATACTATTGCATATGTATTACCCTATTCTTAAACGTGCTTATAATATAACTGCAGAACATTCTTTTAGCGAATTTCCTCCGCATGAGTTGTCCTATAGATTTGCGCTGCGCAACAACACATTCATTAGTATGTTACATCATTCCCATCAAACCAGCAATGCCACAAATTGTTGGATATGTGGCCGACTCCCTCCCTATCAGAACTATAAGGGAGTTTTGCCCCTCTTTCCATATCCATTCACACACAATGGCTCCTGTGGAGCATGGTTTAGTTTGATTAATATCCTAGATTCAAATTCCGCAGTTTATCAAGACAACTGGGTATGGGGAAACCTGAACCTAGTTTTGCTTAAAGTCTGCTACCCTAACAAGGAGGGACTTCCCAAAAGAACAGGAACTGATCTAGAAAATGAAGTATATGGATTAGGTAACTTTACACTTAACCTTATGATCCTGAACGTTGAATCTGAAGCTACACCAATCTTGCCCGCCATGTCAGTATTCCCAGTAAAAGGGGAATTATGTATAAGAAAGAATGGTTCCATACACATGGGCCATAGTAAATGCACCACTGTAATAAAATTCAGTGATCAAGGCAAGTCTACATTTAGAGCTTCCCATCATTCCTACTTCATATGTGGCCAGACCGCATATATATGTCTACCTTTAGATTGGGATGGTACCTGTTACATAGCATTCCTTCTGCCACCTGTTTTCCTAGCTCCTCCTGATTATCATAGAAATACCCATTTAGTACACAATAGACAGGAGAGAGATCTCCCAATTGTCGATTACACTGAAACGGCATGGGAAAAATACACAGATTTCAATAAAGGTTTCTTTCCCTATATAGGTACAGTCACTAATAGTAAGCTGATACGTAGATTAACCAGAACCCTTGAAGCAGTAGTGAACGAAACTATTTCCGCCTTAGGCAATTTAACAGAAGAGCAGTCTGCTATGCGGATTGTTGTGCTTCAAAATCGTCTTGTCCTTGACGTCATCCTGGCCGATAGGGGCGGAGCTTGTAGGGTCATCGGATCAAGTTGTTGCATTTTCATACCAGAAAATTCACCGTCTGTATATAAAGCCATAACCCGCCTTCATAAGATTGTAAGCCAGATACACCAGAGTCCAGGCACCTGGACTTGGTCCGGTTGGTTCTGGGGCGTGTTGTCAGCCTGGGGATGGAGAATCCTATCCTTCCTAGGTATTGGCTTTCTCATACTATTCAGTTGCTGCTTATGTCTACAATGTGGGCCAGCGATTTGTGGTCTGTTTGCCACCTCGTGTATCCCACCTCCAAGTTTTCATTCGAGATCCCGGAAGAAGAAAGAAGAACAAATGATGCTATATGAACAGATCGATGGATTGATGAAGATCGATATCTCCTAAGGGTCCGAAGGGGACAAGGAGGGAATGAGGAAATATGAATTTTGTGATCAGTTATGTCCCCTATCGTAGACCCCAACGGCTCCATGTGCATGCTATAAGTACATGTATATTCCCTCCTGCTCCAGTTCTGAAGACGCAAATATATGTGCGTCCACCGTCAACATGTCCTCTCTCAGATCCGCCATGAATGGGTCAGATATTCCATTCCTAAGTATGAAAGGCCACCGACTTTATGTGGTTCACTTTCCACATTTCACAGATTCAGGCGAGTAGGCCCGAATTCTGTCATCAAGCCTTTTCCTGCCTTCTGCCTCTGAAAGCTCCAGTCTGAGCCTGCATCTGTGACCATGAACTTTGTCTTACTCCTTGCGCGGCTAACGGTGCCTGATCCAGCCTGTCGCCTGCCAAAAACTGTATTTCACCTTCGAGATTATCTCCTTCGCTCCTCATCCGATGCATTCCTGTCTAGTAGTTTAGGTAAACATTCCTCCAGCTACCATGCAAAGGGGCCAGGCCTCGCTGTCCTCATGCAAGTAATTCATAGCCCCGTTACCATGGAATATTCCTACCCCCTCGCATCTAGTGTAGACACTTAGACGCTTGTACACGCACTAACAGTCAGTATAGTCAGCATAGAATAAGATTCTATCCTAAGAGACCTTTCCTTTTGGATAACACAGTTCTTTAAACATAGGATATTAGATATGATTTGGAATTTGGTTGACATAACCCCAGACTTCTGTCTCCACATGTAGAGCTAAATGTCAAGTCCCCTTCACCCTCTAGTTGCACGTCAATCACACGTCATGCGGCTGCGTGCGCATCTTTGCCAAACATTTCTGCTGACATTGCAGGATTCTTTTATGGATCCACCCACTTGTGACATCATGTTTAATGACGTTTCTTGAATTACGCCCTCTATTAGCTACGTATGCACCTTTTATCAGCTGTTACGCCTCTTGCATCTGTTTCACTGTAATGTATTTTCTATAAAACTGCCTATCTGTCAATAATATATGCTCCCTTCCTTCCTGAACTTTCGTGGTGATGGAATAGAAGGCCCACAATTCGAATTGTCTTCCTTTTTATAGGAATAAAGCATTTTAAACCCTCTAATACCACGGATTCTGCCTCTTATATTTACTGAGTTATTCTTGATAGACTTTACCGCATAAAAAATAGTACCGGTAACGAAATATTTACCACACCATGCCTCCCCCTCCCTTAAAACAATGTGCCTCTCCCGGCCGAGCAGCGGACGCGTGCAGCGGGCGCGCCGCCAGCGCGCTGAAGGCGCGCCAAAGGCAAGCCCGTCTGCGCCCGTCCGCGGCAGGCCGGGGCTAGGGGCCACCCCCCCAACCCTTTCCCCCCCTTCACTGGGAATAAAGAGGCACTATAGCTTTGATTCTCTTTACCAATTGAGGAACATTGCAACAACTAAATATTGCCAAGAGTTTCACCCCCTGGAGATCCCTCACCTTTGCCCTCATTGTACGACAGAGCTCATTAGCCCTCCTCACAAAGATGAATTGCGGGACTACCACATGTTTCTCTTAAACTGCAGATCCCTACCCAAACACAGTTTGGAAATATCAATGCTGCTGGGTGAGCACATGCCGGACATAATCTTTTTGACCGAAACATGGCTCACTCAGGACTCAGAGCCTGACCTGGTACAAGCCCTTATACCAGGCTACCAGATCGCCCGCTTGGACCGCGTCCAGGGGAAAGGTGGGGGGCTTGCTATCATTTATAAAGACATCTATTCCTGTCGCTGCCCTATGGAGTCCATTGCAGACTGTGAGAGCATGCACTTTGTAATTGAATTCTCCCCTAACAAAAGCTTTACTGGCATTCTCATCTACCGCCCTCCTGGAGCACTCAAACAGTTCCAGACAGTGCTACCTTCTGCTGTGGCCGAACTAATTACTTCACCGGCAAATTTCACACTACTGGGCGACCTCAACATACACTTTGATAATACACAGGACAGCGTCGCCACAGAGATGACGGCCAGCTTAGCGGCAGTCGAACTAGAGCAGCTTGTCTCCTCCCCTACGAACACAAAAGGCCACCTACTAGACCCTGTATTCAGGAACTGCACACAGTAAACAATTGGCACTATCAGCCATTTTCCATGGACTGATCACTTCCTGATCCCACTCACCTGGACTACGCACAAATGCGTCCCACCCTCCCACATCCCCCGCAGAATGAGGAATTGGTCCAAACTATGTCTGGACGACTGGACCAACATTCTTACCAAAACTAGGCCTGTGCTCAATGGCGATCCCTCTATCCCTCTAAAGGTAACAGTGAATACGACAATTGGATCACGAATTCACTAGACTCCATATTACCCCCCACACTACTAGCTCAAAAAGACATCAGAAAACAGCACCCTGGTACTCAGAAGAACTTAGAGACAAAAAGCGCATCTGTAAGGGGCTGGAAAGGAAGTGGCGCCTGAGCTACGCTGCTACGGACAAAGCCACTTACAGGGAGGCCATTGGAGCCTACAAATCGGCAATAAAACTGACACAATCGATTTATTACAATGACAAAATAATGTCGGCCAAATGTAAACCCAAAGAAATGTACCAAACGGTAAAAAGCCTAACTACACTTCCACCCCCACCAATCGCCAACCCCAATGTTCCCTCCCGATGTAACGATCTGGCTGATTTCTTCTTCCTTAAGGTAAACAAAATCTACACATCTTTTCCGGACATTGACTCGGACCCATTCCCCCAAGGACATTATCCAGCAGCTGAAGTAGAGGAATAGCCTCATAACACCCTAGCCCACTTCCCACAGTTAGACTCAGTAACACTCGAGTCTCTGATGCACCAAATAAAATCTGGCTCCCCATGCGACCCTGCACCACCGAATACGCTGGTCTCGGCTAGCCAGGTGATTCTTCCCACACTATTGGAGTTATTGAACTCCTCAATAGTGACTAGCACAGTTCCACCAACCTGGAAACGTGCCAGGTTCCGAGCACTCTTGAAGAAACCCAACCTCGATCCTGGCAACCTCAACAGCTATCACCCTATCTCATTGCTCCCCTGGGCAAGCAAAGTCCTCGAAAAACACATTAACACCTCTCTAACCAGGTTTTTCGAGAGCAACCATCTGCCTGACACCACCCAGACGGGCTTCCGTCCCAAACATGGTACGGAGACGGCTTTGGTGGCAGTCACAGAGGAAGCGAGGCGGATCCTAGATCAGGGGGGATCAGTGGCAGTGATCCTCCTTGACCTGAGTGCCGCCTTTGATACGGTGAACCATAAAATCCTCCTTCGCCGCCTCCTGAGCTTAGGAATATCAGGAGAAGCCCTAGCTTGGCTCAAGTCCTTTCTAAAAGACCGCACCTTCCGAGTCTTTGAAGGAGCCTCAGTCTCCTCAAGCAAGCCTCTGGAATGTGGGGTACCACAGGGCTCCTCATTAAGCCCCACGTTATTCAACGCATACATGAGACCACTGGCAGGGATTGTCCGTCCGCATGGCATTAAGATCGTCACTTATGCGGACGACACCCAGCTAGTGGTCTCCCTTGCGCATAAGAACAGTCAGCAAGCACAGACCAGCTTGATTCCCTGCCAGGTAAAGAGCTGGATGACGAAGTCATGCTTAAAGCTCAATGGGGATAAAACCGAGCTCATGCTCCTCGGTCCATCTGCCCCCTCCACCTTAGAGCTATTGTGGCCCCCCAGCCTAGGTGCCCCCCTACACCCAGAGATAACATAAAAAGTCTCGGAATATGGCTAGACAAATCCCTAACATTCAATACACAAGTCACCAAACTATCAGCAACATGCTTTGGTCTCATCAGGATGATGAAAAAAATCCTTCCACTTCTTCCTTTCGAGGCCAAACAGGTAGTCATCCAGGGCTTGATTCAGTCCCGTATTGACTTTAGCAATGCCCTGTATTTAGGGGCTCCTGAATACTGCCTGAACAAACTACAGCGGATCCAAAACTGTGCAGCCCGTACACTTCTTGGAATCCCCCGCAGAACCCCGATAGGGCCGGGATTAAAAACTCTGCACTGGTTCCCTGTCAGGGAAAGAATTAAGTTCAAGGCCATGTGCATCACCCACCAAGCCTTTTGGAAATCCGGCCCTGTAATCAACCACTCCCTGGTCACTCCCTACCACCCCAAGAAAGAGCTTCGCTCCTCTCAAGCCTTCCTAGCCGTTGTCCCGCAAATACGAAGATCCGGAGCAGGAGGTCGATCTTTCTCCTACAATGCATCCAAACTGTGGAACTCTCTCCCCCTACATCTAATGTCCAACTCCAACCTACTAACCTTTCGCAAACAATTAAAAACCTTCCTCTTTAACTAAAAACAAACTTACTCCCTGTGATCAACTTCAGTAGAAGGTTCATTCTATTCCCTAGCGCCTGGACGCCTCAGGGCAGCTGTTCGCGCTTAACAAGTTTCTTTCATTTCATTTCATTTCAGAACCAACCCTGCTCCTCATGGAAACAGTACGTCCCGAACTGCCTGGCAAGGGCCCCTCCAGACGAGACTACAAACAAACCCAGACTGGTTTTGACATGGCTAGGTCTCATCAAGAAGGTATAGCTTGAGTCCTATGGAACAATGAGAATAGGACCCACATCCCGGGATACCTGTGGAACCTAGGGTGTAAAATCCACCAACAATAAGGTGATGGATGGGATGCTTGAAATAATCTCAGCAAATGTCAGTCACTCAGGGCTGCACTCCAGTGCATCATTAATTGCCCACCATGTCACTCTAGAGATAAGCCTGCCTCATGCTAGTCAGCCCTGCTCCTGCTCCTCATGGAAGCAGTCCATTCTGAACTGCCACGCAAGGACCCCTCCAGAAGGAACACAAAGCAACCCCAGAGAGGTTTAGGCCCATGGAATTGCCAGTGGTTAAAGTAATTGCAAGCATCTTTTGTGCGTTTGATACAGGGACAGAACAGGCTGCAAGAGGCTTTTTTCTTGAAGTGACCAGTTTACTAATAACAACTAGACCTGTACTGGACTTGCTGGTGGCCCCTTCTGGAGTGTGTCCTGGCCCTGAGCACTGTTCTTAAGGTTATGAGAGCCAAAGAAGTGACCAAGAGAAGCTGTTCCAGAAAGTCTGAAATGTTGAACCTTAGAAAAGTTTTGGGCTTCCAAGACCTCTGGAGCATCAGCGGGATCTCGCAGTAAAGGTCTGATTTTGAGTGGACTTCATTGCATACAGCTTGAGGCTTGCCTGCTATACCATTTTGAGCCCCACAAAAAAGCCTACATCTGAAGGTAGAAATCTTCAGTGGCGAAGTTGCAAAATCTTCCACCTCAAGCAAGAACTTTGGCAGCCATGACACTTTCATTTCTCCTTTTTTGAGCTTTTCCTACTGAAACCAAAGGTTTCAATTGGAGCTCATTCGGAGGCTATCTACCTTTGAGAGGACTTCATCAGATAAATCCTTTAACCTTGCCCCACAGGAGGATTTTGACTTCCATTTCAAAGACAAAAGATAAACTCTCTGACCAGAACGAATCTGCTTGATGTATCAGACCTACACTTCATCAGAGACAGACTGAAATTGTGTCTAGGTCCAGGTCAACCACGAACAGTGACTATCGATTTAACTTTTTTTTCTATGGTTTTGCCCGAAATCTTTAAAACATGGTTTCTATGGTTCCTGTTATTGTATTTTTGGCATGTGCTGTAATGTTACTTGTTACATTTTCTCTATTGTTAATAATTGGATACAGGATAATTATTTTGTTATGTTTTGATGTCTTATCTGTGTTGTTACTTATAAATACTTTTCACATTGTCTTAAGTTAAGCCTCTCTGCTCTGTATGATTGCTACCAGACGGTTGAGCATAGGTTTTATTTATTTAAACTATGTTTTACCCTGGCAAGTTTTTGGTGTTATTCCTTATGGTAACTTCACAAAAGATCTACCACAGAAAATTAATCCACTTGTTTACAGTGTGGGACAACACACTTGGATACAAAAGATACAGTGGGTGTAAGAAATTCCATTTAATATTTCATTGACGTGGTCTGAGGCCTTTTTAACTATATTATAAAACAACATTTTGCAGATTGTGGGAGACTAGTTAGACCCAGAATGGTTGTGGTATATGATCAATTTAAATTAAGTCCGTCAATTTGTATTTGTCTTGCTGGATCTGTGAATTATGTACAGAGAAATATCACTTGAAACAGATGATATCCTATGTTTTAAAAATAGCTTTACAGTTGATATATTTTCTATGTACTAAACGTAAGAAAGAGATGGCAAAATGTAACCACAATGGAAAATTGATTTGTTCACATGTGACGGTCTGTTATAGCAATGCATTCTTTTAGGCCTGGCATATTCTTTTTTTTAAACAAAAAAAAATCTCAAAAAGTATATTACAGATTGTCCATCTCTGCTGTGTAGTTAGGGACCAGCCACAATTTCCATTGAACGTGTATAAATCAAGATGTACTAACAATGCCCTAGGCATGGCTTAATTGCATTCCCTCTACACAAACGTGAGAAATCAAAATGGGAAATTGGTGTTAATGTTCTCTGGAATGCACTTGTGTGAATGTGTTTTGAGAAGCAGCTGAATGTGGGCATTTCCACAAATATATACATCTCTGATTCGTTTAAGCAGAAGTCTCTCTTTTGCACGTGTTTAATTAATTAAACCCAATGTCACTTTTGTATGCCAATTGAAATTTACAAAATGCAAATCTTCTTGATTGGAACATTCAAATGCTGATACACTTGAAATAGAGGACCTATCGCTGTAATTTTTTGGCGTCAATATTTAAGTGAACATGTACCATCCCGCTTTCCTTTGGCCAGTAACCTGTTGCAGCTGCTCCTGCGAATAAGTAGTGGGGCGGGGAGGTGGGGGAGAAAATAAAAATAAAATATATCACTTACTTGTTGGCTCGCCGGCTGGCCTGCCGCCGCCTCTCTTCCATCCTCTTCCTGGCTTCTGTTGGAATAGGAAGCAGGAAGTAGGAATGGCTCCCCTAAGCCAAACGCTGCAATGCAGCGTTGTGGTTAGTAAGCACCCAGGAGCGGCAGTCAGATGGGGAACGGAAGCCTGGGCATGTTCTCCACCCAGGCTGTAATGGATCCTGGGTGGAGAACATACAAAGTGTGCACTTAAGCATCCTTAGAAGGGCACCACCACTCCTCCCCTGTGTGCAGCCTAGCCCCACCCCACAAAACTGCCACAGCACACAAAAATAAAATGATAATATCTTGTTATAATCATTTTGGGGCATATTAGCAAGGGCTGGCGATATAATTATCACCGCTTTAGCGTCCGTTTTCGGGCGATAAGCGGTGATAATAATATCACAATATCATCAAGGACAGGCTAGCGCGTGTTTTTTTGAGGTAGAGCCCGTTTTTTCACAGCCTCACCTCGCATCGCTAATTAGATGCAAAGAAGGCGTGGCTGTGAAAAGAAAACACATGAAAATATCGCGAAGGCAGCTTCTCGATATGAACAAGTAGGTGCAGCGATAAAATAAATCCTCGGCCTTAACGCTGGAATTTAACGTCTGTTAATTTCCAGCTTAAGGCATACTAATAATGGTAGGTGGATTATGCTGATACGACCACAGGGTCATATCAGCAATGTTATCGCTGTTTTCCATGGACATCGCTGGAATACCAGCGATGTTCCATGGTAAACACTGCTATCGCTGAAATATTATCGTCATAGCGCTATGTATTGTTAATATAGTGTTATCATGGCGATAATTTTCAGCGATAGCCGGCGATAATATATCTACCGCTATGTGGGGCCAGCGATAATTATCGCTGGCCCTTGTTAATATGCCCCTTTATTTTTCCTTTTTTTCCATGCTGAAAGGCAGTGGGGCGACGCTCCTCTGCCTTAGCCGAGGAGCGTCCCTGCTGTGTTCGCACCCTTTCTCCAGGGAAACCCGGGAACTCGGGAAGTTATACTTTACTTGTTGTATACTGCTGAGGATACCGAAGGGCAGAAGAGCAGGGCAATGTCGCATTCCTCAGACTCCTTCCAGAACTGTTGGTAGTTGTGAAGTAATTATTAGGAAAACTGAACGGGGCGTCACTTAAATATATCACATATATAACGATTATCCATATACTGATGTGCAGGAAAAGTTGGGATTCTCACTTTCATAGATGAAGTGCTTGGGATAAGATATTCCTCTCTCACTCCACGTCTCACTTCCCTCACTTCCTTCCCCACCTTCTCTCTTTCTCACTGTCTGTCTGCCTTATTCATCTTTTATGTAAGTCTTTCTTTTCCTCTCTGTTGTGTCCTTTCGATTCCTCTCTTTCTCCGTGTTATGTTACTGGAAAATCAAACTGATACCTGTAACTCCCACTGTGAGCTATAATGTGCAATTCCGAAAGGTGAAGGGAGATGGGTCATCTACCTAATAAGCTAAGAACCTACATTTGAAGCTTTCGTTTGGTGGACAAGCAGGAATGTGTCTCTTCATGGCACATGTCAGTCACAGGCAATTTGTTATTATTGGTATATGGGAGGCAAATGCTTATTTTTGGGAAACAAATGCCAAGAATCTGTCTTTTCTGGGCAAAACCTCCCACCAATATCTATTTGCCTATGGGTGTTGGGTTGCAACAATATTGAATGGGTTAATGGCTAATGGGTTAAGGAACACAGGCCAATTATGTCTTAGTCTGTTGAAGGCAGCCCAGGTCCCCACCCTATGTACACATCTTTGACAAGTCACATTCTTCCATCCATCAGTGCATTTCAATCACAATGTTCTTCACTGACACTCCTATTCTCCTGTCTAGGTACTCAGCTCATCCATTTTTACACTCAGTCACTGATTTGTTCATCCACCCTTTGACTCGTTCTTGCACACGAACTTGCCAATCATTGAAGACGTTTCCCTTTCTAAAAGCCAGGCCTATTTCCTTTGCTGGTGCTTATTTATATTGGAATACCTAGCGAGTGGGCCACTATCAAAATATTCTGCTATCCCTGAACTGCTTATTGCTTATTCTTCGTAAAGTTACTTCTATCTCATGCAAATCCTTGAAAGCTCATTTCAGGAGAGCCAGGAACTGATGTACAATATTTCGCATCAGCTCCATGATGAAGGGCCCCTTTAATCTGAACGGACATTTCCATTGCAGTGATTTGTTCTGCCTACTGGGAGTCATTATTCATAAAGGCAAAGTTCTCTGACACAACAGGCATTCTCGCTGCTGAAATGCATTGGAACGAGAGCAAAGCTATTATAGCAGAAGTTGTGACTCGCACAGGATGCGCCGCAGCAGGGTTCCCCTCCGAGAGGAGGGGGATATTAAGAGCACAGTCAAGCAATATGTGTGGGAAGCACCTACCGGCTCCGGCTCTGCCTCGCCTCCTCCTATTGGTAAGGATGTATGCAATAGGATTCTTCTCTTTTCAGTAGTATCGTTGGCTTTACCAGTAAAGGACGAATCACTCCGGGCTTTGTCTACGTTTGCAGAAGGAAAGCAAAGGACAGCATGAATAACCAAGAAGCCGAAGCTGAGCTCAGCAGATTCAAGAGGAGTGCACATTTCTGCATTGGCTTTCACGATGCAGGCATTAGGACTTGCGGGGACTTCCCAGTAGCAGCACTGTGTTCCACAACACCATGGGCCATATTATCAAGGAACGGCGATAACATTATCGCCGCCGCTAAAGCGGCGATAATGGGCTTGATAATATGCCGCAGAGAATTCCAATAGAAGCCCATGTTGACACTAGAACCTGGGCTTCTATGGGAATTCTCGAGGGCATATTATCAAGCCCATTATCGCCACTTTAGCGGCAGTTTCCTGCAAACTCTCCAAAATAACAGAAACCAGCGGTCTTTCTATGTAGAAATTAACTTCAATGCAGATAGGCAAATTAAATGACATAGCATGTGCCCCACTAATGAAGTAAACCAGCATGACTTCGAACAAATGTACCTATTTATCATGAAATACATTAAGAAAAGGTTCATATCAAGACAGCTATTCTTAGGAGCCGACCATCAGCCATTACAGCATAATAAAAATATTTTTGTGCATTTCTGATTCGAGTCTATGATGAACTGTGAGAATCATTTAATTCTTAAGATGATTTTAATATTTTGAAGGCTATTCCTTGGTCGATTTAGTCAAGAGTTCCTGACTCAAATGGTCGATGCATGACAGTTTTGCAAATTTAACTTTGTTAGCTCGTTTTGGGCTAAGGTACAGACGCCTTTTCCCGGGGTTTTAAATAATGAAATGATCACAGGATGCTTTTAAGTAGCATTTTATATCAGCTGCACGCGAATGAGGACACACACTCCAGTGAACTGTACATTGATTGCGCTTTGGTTTAGTGATGCACGTTTCTGTGCAGAAGTGTTTCCTCAAAGCACAGAAGCTCTAGAGCGAGTACACTCGCCGTCAATAGTTTGCTGCTTTCAAGAGCGAGATTGACACAACTATTTGCATACTTTCCCACCCATGTTACTTGGCAACTAAAGCTGTTTACTAGAGTGAGTTGCACTTTCGCATTGACAGAATCAGGATACATTCAATGGAATTAATCTCCTTTGCACTTACGAATGTAGAACATCTGCATTAATGTGTAATTGCAGGAACATGGTCAGGGATGTGGATTTAATTGGGTGATAGGCACCCAAATTCCATTTTCCAGGAGCCTGCGAGTGTACTAAAAATCAGATAGGATCTCTTCAACAACTAAATATTTTGCAATGATCTTGAAAAGGAATGGGAATGAGTTTAGGAGAATCTCATTCTTTCTTAAAGCATGCGATGGGGCTTGTCGTTTGAAAAACATGCCTCCCAAATCCCGGTTTAATGCAAGAAAGCTGGCATTAATATTGGTATTATAGCACAGTCTAGGATGGAACCAGAATCAGAGGTATGTATCTCAAAACATTGAGAATAAAAATATGGACCTGCCAAAATATTGCCACAAATTATCAACTACTAGAATATCATGACCATAAGTATACATGATATAGGTTTATTATTCTGTACTTAACATCTACGTACCTTCAGGATGTATATATCACTGACGGACATAAATGTGGATTTAAGTATAGGAAACATCAGAGTTCTGGATTCCAATACAAAAGTGTATATCAGTGCAGCATTTCTAAATCTGCCTACATCTTCCAGTGAGGCAAAATAGAAGCAAGCAACAGTAAGATTCGAGTTGGCTCAATCGCTTGTCTCTTTTCTGCATAAGAAATATGTTATTGCCTGATAACGATGGAGAACAACCCAACTCATATAACCTAGCATCAAGATAGAAAGGGGCGCTATTAAAGGCTTATATTCCAAATGAGTCAACCAAGTTCATAAGGGAAAAAGACATAAATATATTTGAGCCATTATTATTAGCCCTTTCCACAACTTTTTTTTATGAGGTGGAATCCATGCATGGATTCAGTGACCCTAGAGATGTCAATGGCCAAGGATCAGAAGACAAAGAAAGTGGGGTTCAGAGGATCAAGACGAACAGGAGGATGAGAATGTGTACAAGGGGTATACTGGCCCAGAGGAGCCCAGGACATGGAAAGGACATGCAATTCACCCAGGGCCCTATTTATGGTCAAGTCTCACAGTGCAGCAGGTCACCTTGCTGCACTGCACTACGTGACAGGAAAAGGGCAGGAATGTGCAGGAATGTACCACATGTAAGTCAAGGGAAAACTTTGCCCCTGGTACCACTGCCTGCCCTTAAAAAATGTTTTCAGAGACACTCACAAAGGGGAAGTTTGCGAGTGCTTTACCACCCTTCTGTGAAGGGAGATAAACTGCGACCATTTTGCGACCGCAATTGTGGTCGCAAAACAGTCACACTTGGCTTCAAGAGTCGCTATTAGGAAGGGACGCCCTTGGAACGCCCCTTCTTAATAGTGAGTCGCTAATCCTATTTTGCGAGTCGCATATTGATTTAAGACTCGTAAAATATGATTTGTACATGGGCCACACGTTTTTTGCAGTCGCAAAAGGGTCTAAAACCCATTTGCGCCCGCAAAAAATGTGAGTACAACTGGCCCTTGGTTGGTTACAAGACAGGTAGACACATTGGCATCAGACATTAAAACAAATTCATAAAATTTTGGATTTGGCTTAATTTTTACCCTGGTAAAGTCAGTTGTACTACGATAATCAAGTGATGCTGGTGTTATGGGCTACAGCAACCGCCCTTGCCCCTTCATGGTTGCTTTATAGCTTAGGTGTGGGGAGGCAGGAGAGATGGTGATTTGCACCAGGGGATTGAAAATAGCCTGGCAGTCCAGTCCATCTCCCAAAGGTTCCCAGAGAGGTCCCTCTTTAGGGTTGGCTTTGGCATGGTGTTCTTTCTAAGGCCCAGTATACTAGTTATCTTGGGTTCCCTTGAAGCAGGGGCCCTAAGGAGCAGTTTTATGGGGTCCCAAGTCAATACAACTCATGTTGGAAGGGACAGCTAGTTGATCAACCACAAGCCTGTATATGAATAGGGCCTGTTAATTAGATTGTCATATCTAAGTCTGATGGGTCTCGGGCTGATTCTTTTTTTGTGGTAACTGAGGAAGGGTCATTATGTGGATTTGGTCTTGGGGCTCCCCCACACTACCATTGAGAGATCCCTCATCCATGGTCAGAACCAAATTGTTTTTCAAGATCATACTAAATTTCTTCTGATTGTCAATGCTGTGGATGTGACAGTGAAAGAGCAGTAATTTGATAGGAATTGTTCACCATACTTCAGCCTCTTGAAAACTAGACTGGGAGTGCAGGCCCCAATTAGATGTCTCTGAAGTATTGCTGAGTGAAAATGTTTGCTATGTGGATGAAACAATGTGAATGGCTTGGGTGTGCACGATTATCTTTAGAGCAACATTTTTCTTTATGTCGTAACTGTAAATTTGACATAAAGAATCCTATACGGTATTTTATTATAATGTCCTTTTTATAGAATTCATAGTCCTTCCATGGATGCTTCATATTGTCAGAACTTCAGCAATTGCATTGATATATTCGCAGTCAAGATGTCTGCAGCCTTTTAGGGCAATCTTTTTATTGGAGAACTCTATCCTTGTCTAGTTCCAGGAGTCAGAGCAAGCTGCTTCCCTAGAAACATAATGGCACAATTCAGTATGAATGTTTGGTCTAGCTAGCAATAAGCCATGCTTTCTGGGCTACAGAACAGATGACAGCACACTTTTATGCCCACAGCTTCGTAGTTCAGCATATGGGATTCTTAACCCATACATGCCAACAGAAACAATTCAGGTGGAGACTCAAGGTTCTGAAAGACAACAATTTCTTTATTTTAGCAGCCTATTGCATGAAATCACCACAGTTTCATTAATAGTCAATGGGAAAAAAACTTTCCAACTTTTTTCGCTATCTCACCCTTTCTTGTTTTGAAATATTGGCATGTATGATAATCTTCATGAGGAATGGAAATGTGTCAACAGGGTACAAGTTTGTGGTATTATCAACATTCTTTGCATAGAGGCCAAATAGGCCTTTTCAGTCAACACATTGCAGAAACATAATATTTTTTCCTTTTCATTTTCACAGTGACAGAAATTTCACTATAATTATGCCATGTTAATCAGTTCTAAAACATATCAAACATATTTTTCAATATGTCAAATATAGAATGTTGAACAGGCAAAAATGTAATCCATTTAGGGAACCCCACATATGGGAGCAATCTGCCAAACAGTGGTGTCCGAGGTAATTGCCCTCGAGAACTTCCACAGCTTTATAGCTCCTCGTGTCAGGTGAACATCCAGGAAAGCAAAGGATAGATGAAGAGCCATCAGGAAATCCTGCATGCAGAGAGTGCATGGACAGGATTCCAATTCCACCCAGAGGCATTAAGGCCATATAGAAGCTATATAAGCTATGGAACCTGGGTAAGTAAGACTTTGACAGCCTCCTCATACCCTCACCCCTGCACCACCAAGGTCTGAGGGCCATGAGCAAATCAGCCATCCAAGCTGGAAAACCAGAAGGCAACGTTCCAAATGGAAGGATGGGCCAATATTATGCCAGAAGTAGATAGAATGTTGTAATTGTAATTGCATTTATATAGCACTTGCAACCACTGACGAGGTATCAAAATACTTTTTCGGTGAGTAGTACGCTACTCCAGTACCCACAAGCGATTAGTGGGGAATTAGTATATAGATATTTAATTTGAGTGGTGGACATGTTAGTCTGTTAGTCGGATTGGAAAGGTTGTGGAGGGATAGAAGAGGGAAGGGTACAGAAAGTGTTTTTTTGGAAGTCAAACATAGTGGTTTTTTAGAACTGACAGCAGTAAGAGGAGGCTTGGTATGAGTAAAGGGGAGGTGGAGGGGGGAAGCTTCAGAGGAAAGGGTTTAGAAAGGTTTGTTTGGAAATCTGAATAGTAAAAGAGGTATGAGATGATGCAAGGAGGGGTAGAGGAGGGAAGAGTCTAGAAAGAGTTCTTTTGGGGATCATAGTAGTAGTAGAATGAGGTTTGAATGAGTCAGAGAGTGGGGGAAGAGGATATATTGAGAGAGGTATAGGGTGAGATATAGGGTAGTGCATTGGAGATGTTGTATTAGTAGTAAAGTAATAAATATAAAGATACTTAAGTTCATGGAAGGGGTATGTGTATAAGGAATGTAATTTATTTAGAATTAGGTTATTTTTAATAAACTCAGACTTTCAAGTGTTCCTGTACTTTATTTTTTGGGGTAATTCATTATTGAAACAATTGTATATAAATAGTTATGCTAAAAATGTTATTTCTGCAGCAACCTATATACATGTTAATCATAGAATAATATAACCATCTGTAATGTGTACATTTGTTAAGAAGAACTAATGAATATCTATATATTTGTAAATATAATTATTATACATGTTCATACACAGCAATGCACATATCTAGGTACACATCTATAGCCAAAATAAATTCTTATATACAGAGAGATTTGCAGTATATTTATGTTTGAGTATGCTGGCTATGTGGGGAACAGCCAACTTTTGAGTAGTCTTCTGAAGATGAGGTAGTTATCTGTGGATCTTATGTTTGGGGTAAAGAGTTCCATACTTTAAACTCACAACATATCACTGATGGTTACCATGATGAAGAACCTTGCACAAACCCACAAACCTCCCTTGGGCAAACACATTACAGCAGATACCACACACCTTCCTAGACTCCCATCAGTCACTCCAGCATACTTGGACTCCTTTTGCTCACTCTGAAGTATATTTGGCATCACACTCATTCCCTTGCACTCTTACTCTTCTCTCTAGCACACACAGTTGCTCTCATCCCATTCCAATACCACCTCTCCCAAAACCCATTGATTCCAGTTTGCCACATAATATAGAGCCACCATTAGCACCCAGTTGCCATATACAAAAGAACATGATTTGAGTGTTGTATTATAAATTAATGAATCTGGGGTCCAGAGTGTTGCACCCTTCTCGACGTCAAGTGGGATTATGAATTGGGGCCCCTTAAATCAGTCTCATACCAGGACATGGGATAGAGGAAAGGGGCATCGGTATGCCAGCAAGAGAGGCCAAAGGAGTGGTGTGTGTCCCAGAAAAGAAGTGAGAAATTGGGAAATCACAACCCCAAACTTCCTGTGCATTCTTGCATTCAAAACAAAGGAAAACAACTGAGGAAAGTGAGACAGGAGTGCCTTCTGGGCAACCAAGAATATTACAAAATCTTTGTGTACAGAAACCTTCCTGTCTGGTGCTGCTTCCCCAAGGACAAGCTGCTGTCCAACAGCATGAAGAAGGTGACCATGGGCAAGTCTGGTGGTTTCCCCATAAGACAAACTTCAGCTTTGCTAGCTATCTATGGGGTGCACCTATGAAACAAGTTCTTCCGGGATGCTTGCCTGCTCTAAGATTTTGCCCAGTAGGCATGACAAACAAGGGGGCGTGGCCTGGTGCCCGGCGGTCATGGCGGCGGATCCGTGAGGCTCCCGCACCGGAGGAATGAGGACGCGCTATTGCCGAAGCTGGAGCGAAGCTGCTTGACGGAGCTGCCGTGTGAAGCCCCACTGACGATGATGTTCACTTTTCTACAAATCTTCAACATCGCGGATAATATGTGTTTAAGGTAGACGCTCGGAGAGGGACTTGCGCGATTGCGGCCGCCATTTTGTTTTTGCCTTCGCGCGTTTCTCTTCATGAAATTTTGCCGAGAGCGTTTACTCTCTTCTGAAGGCGGCGCTCACAGTGACTTACAGCGTTCCATTTTGGCTACATGTTTTTGGTGATATGTTAGCATATAATTGCTCCATTGTCCATCTATGGTCTCATTATTTCATTTTCACCTTTTAATGCTGAGGCAGCCATTTTGAGAATCGCTTTGCTTTCCTCACACTCACCCTCTGAGGCAGCATGAGACGTCTGTTGGATCCAACTGCGCTTACCTTTTTCTTCTGTCCACCCTCAGATTGCGGCTCCTCATGTATATTTTTGAACCTTCCATGTTGCTTTGCCTTACATTAGGATTCTGGCTTGACTGGTGATAAAGCAATCTTCCAGCTGATCCAAGGCTTTTTCCCACCACAAGACTCACAACGTTTCCTGGTGCGTTGCACTGCCGAATGTTGTCGGGATACTGTAATATCCGCAACAATTTCCAACCGCGCTGTTTTTCCGGATGATTATTTTCACACGCAGGCTTGGCTTCTTCATTTTAACAGCTCACATTTTTGAACTTTTTCCAATAAACTACAATTTTTTCCATTTCATACTTTGATGGGCAGATTGAAAGGATCTTCTTCTACTACCTCAAAACCAAAAAGGGTTTTTATTAAAAACTCTAAACTATTTTCAGAGCTCGCACAACTGAAGCACGCTGATTTCCTAATGGCAGAAGGTGGCAACAAACCACCGGATCAGGTGCGGGTTGCACCAGGAAAATCCAATGTGAAGCGTCTGAAGCAAGACCCCCCTTCGCCACCTAAGTCGCACTCTCCAGTCTCAATGGAGATGCTGCTCCAAGAAATTAGATCACTTAGGCCCTTCATGGAAGAAACTAACCTTAAACTACAATCCATGTCTGACAATTGGTTACAACTCGACACCAGACTCACGGCGGTAGAACAAAATGTCTCTGCCTTTGAAAGCACTACTAAGAATGTTTCCCTGTTGCATACGCAAATCTCAACTCTCCAAAAACAAGTCGAAGAATTAGAAAATCGCAACAGGAGGAATAACTTACGCATTTATGGACTGAAGGAAGGGTTCGAAGGTAATGACGCTATTACTTTTTTCAAATCATTCCTTCCTAAGGTTCTTCTTCTACCAGAAGACTCCAATTTAAATATACAGCGTGCCCACCGATTAGGGCGTATTTCTACCAACTCTTCGCCCTCACAGAGACCTAGAGGAGTCATTCTTTACTTTTTAGAGTATACTGACCTACTGAAAGTTTTAGCAGCTGCCAAAGCCCTACAACGAATCTCCTGGTCTGGCTCTCCATTATTTTTTGCGCAAGATTACTCTAAGGCAACGGCTGCCAGACACAAAGCCTTCCTTGATATGAGACCTGATCTTCGCACCATGGGTGCCAGATACGGTCTTTTTCATCCGTGTGTCTTTAAGGTTACTTATAACAACAGAACAATGTCATATGATGACCCGACCCGCCTGCAAAGCTTCATCAATTTGAATAGACATCATCTAATGGATTCATCAGGTCCCTCTTCATCACACATCACTTGACTTTTTCCAATGTACTTATGACATCTGGTTTTTTTCCTGCTCCCTTTTATGCATAGTTTTTTAGTTAATGTTTCTTACCCTTAGATTTACAGTTACTTGTTGTCTTTTAAACCTTGGTTAATATCAACTAGTTTCGATAATTTGAATATTTCATTCTCTGTTTTCTACACTTATAGTGCTTGTCTTATCAGCTCTCTTTCCTTCTTCGCTCTCACAGATTTCATTATGCCTTGACGTGTTCATTCCCTGGTTTGAGTTGACCCTCGTTGGATGTTCCGTCTGATCCATGTGGCTCCACCCACCCACGCATTCATGTCCTTTTTTTGTAGGTATGTTATTTGTTTTGTCTTTTGTTGTTCCCTGTTTGTCCCAGATTTCTCTCCCATTTTATATTCAGGTGTCCTGTATTTTCCTATTCCATTGTCTTTCTCTCAGATTTGTATCTTTTTCTGACCTTCACTTAAATCCTCCATTCTTTGTTTCGCAGTCTCTCTTCCTGGTTATGTCCACTTTTCTCTTTGTTAACCTATTCTGTTTTCAATCCTGGTTTCAATGGTTTACTTTTACTTTTCCCGACTGTTTTGGGTTGAAAATTCTTTTTTCACTTTCCTTTTCTTTTCCTGAACATTATTTGCTTTTTTCTCTTGAAATGGACCTATGTTTTACATCTTTTCCTCAATTTTGTTATTTTTTTTATGAATCTTTTGAATACGGTATTCATTACATCACTGTCTTGTCTTCTCTTTTTTTATACATTTTCTTATCTGCTGTCATATCCTATATTTTGTCTTATTCTTTTTCCTTTTCTCATTTTCGTTCTCGACTCTTTTATTTTTCTGCTTCTGCCTACAGTTTTTATCCAGGTTTTTGGTCCTTTATCCTTCACACTTTTCTCTGTCTGCACCTCGCATCACTCCTTATTCTCCTCCTTCTCTTTCTAAGTACTTCATACTTTTATTGTAGAATGTTAGATTGTAGTTTCCTCAACCTGATTGGCTTTTTTATTTTCTCATTCATTTGTTTTCTCATTCTCCATATTTCCCACTGCTCTAATTTAGTTTCTTTTTCTTCTCATTTTGCTTTACATTTCATTGTTATTCCAATTTTTTACATGATATTGGATCTTTGCACTGTTATCTTATGTCATTTTGTTGATAATTCACTTTAAACTATTGTATTGGATTTTTTGCTGTTTTTGACATTTCACCTTAATTCTTTATGTCACTTAAGTTAGTTTCGTGGAACATTAGGGGTTTAAATTCCCCTATCAAGAGACAAAGAGTTTTGTCGTATCTGGCTAAATTGAATGCTGACATTGTCTTCTTACAGGAAACCCACCTCACTGATGTTGAGTCTCTTAAATCAAAAAGAGGTTGGGTGGGAGAGGCTTATTTCTCTCCAGGAGATGGCAAACGAAATGGGGTGGTAATACTTTGTCGTAAAACCTTGTCAGTTGCATTGGTTTCACAGGTATCAGATAATGAAGGGAGGTGGCTCATGGTCAAACTTTCATTTCCTTTTGGCATAATTTGGCTCAGCATCTTTCTCACCATATGGAGGATAATTTTATTTTAGCTGGAGACTGTAACCAGGTGTTCGATCCCTTCTTGGACAGGAATTCTAGGGTATCCTTTGTGCCTAACAAATCACATAAGTCTTTTACTAATACCATACATCAACATAAATTGCTTGATGCTTGGCGCCTCTGTAACCCCACCACTAGAGAATATTCCTTTTATTCCTCCTCCCAACATACCCAGTCAAGACTCGATTATGTTTTTATTTCTCATAATATTTCACAATCTATTACACACGCAGACATTGGCCCTATTCTTCTATCAGATCATGCACCGGTTTCCATTGGCTTTGACATACTCCCTAAGAACAATACTTCTAGAAGATGGCGCTTCAATAATGCGCTCCTTTTAGACCCCAACTTTACTACAGCCTTTGTTTCATTCTCCGCAGAATATTTTGCTAGGAATACTATGGATTCTTTGTCTCCAGCAATTATTTGGGATGCCTTCAAAGCATCTGCAAGAGGTTTTATTTTGGATTACGTAGCAAAGAAACGAAGGGTAGCACGTAAATTGACTACAGACCTTCTTCATGATATTAAAGAACTAGAGCATTCGTATTATTCTTCAAAATCAGATGCAACTCTAAGAACCCTCATTAAGGCGAAATTAGAATTTAATAAAAAATCAACGGAGGACGCTTCACTCTATCTTTTAAAATCCAGCGCAAAATTCTATGGGGGCAAAAATAAAGCTGGCAAAATTCTGGCCAATTACTTAAAAATTCGCCAAAATAAACTAAACATTGAATCTATCTTTGATGAGCATTCGTTCTTAAAATTTAAAGATACTGAAATATTACATGAATTCTCCCTCTTCTACAAATCTTTATACTCATCAGAAGCCCATCCCACAGATCATTCACTTTCCCAATTTTTCTCTGGCATCCAAAAGTCTCAGTTTACCCCTGTGGATCTCTCCCCCTTAGAATCGAACCTTTCCCAGCTTGAACTTTTAAAATCCCTCCAAACTCTCAAAAAGGACAAAGCTCCAGGCCCAGATGGTTTTACCGTTGAATTTTATTCTCATTTTTCTACTCTTTTATTGCCTAAAATGTACTCACTTATCAATTTCTTTTCTACTTCGCAAAATTCTTCTGGATCATTCTCCGAAGCACATATTTGCCTTATTCCCAAGGAAGGCAAAGACTCTAAATATTGCAAAAATTACAGACCTATTTCGTTGGTCAATGCTGATTATAAAAATTTTTCTAAGGCCTTAGCTCTGCGTCTTGATTCATACCTTCCAAAATTACTAGGCAAGGAACAATCTGGTTTTGTTAAAGGACGAGTCATTACGGACAATACACGCCTCTTTTTTGACGTTCTATCAAAGTCTTCGTATCTTGATCACCCTCTGGCTGCAATCTTATTGGATGCCGAAAAGGCTTTTGATAGAGTTGAGTGGAAATACTTATTTCACACCCTTAATTGGTTTGGTTGTGGCCCTAATTTTGTTAATTTATTGTCTCTTCTTTACTCCAATCCTCGAGCAGCAATTTGTGCTAATGGCTTGATTTCCTCCTTTTTTGACTTAGGTAGGGGTGTACGTCAAGGGTGCCCTCTTTCTCCCTTCCTCTTTAATTTGGCTTTAGAACCATTTCTGTCCAAAATACGTCAAAACCCAGCTATTTTTGGATTCCAAGCAACAAATGTGCATATCAAACTTGCGGCTTATGCTGATGATATCCTCCTCTTTGTTTCTAAACCGGAAACTTCCATTCCAGCCTTCTTAGGGGAGGTGGAATCTTTCTCATGCATCTCCGGTTATAAGTTAAATAATGATAAATGCGAAATATTACCGCTAACAAAATATACTTTTAGTTCTCATTTTCAGGCTTCTCAATTTAAATGGAGTCCGAACCATATTAAATACTTAGGTCTACATTTTACACCCTCAATTTCAGGAACGGTATCTTTATGCATGAATAAATGTATTAAAAAAATTACGGAATTGACGTCCAAATGGCATCCCCTTTATTTGTCTTGGTGGGGTAGTTTAGATATTATAAAGATGATGCTCTCATCTATAGTTTTATACACTATTTCAAATATCCCAATTCCCATTACTTGCAAATTAATTAAAAAGATTAATTCCATCTTATCCTCTTTCCTTTGGAACAATAAAAAATCTCGATTGTCTTTACTGAAGCTTATCCGTCCTAAGACCGAAGGAGGAGTCAACTTTCTGGATTTTCAGACCTATCACAAAGCATTCTTGTTGCGTCAGGCTTTTTTATGGTTGCTTGACTCTATTGAGGACTCTCCTCTGTGGACATCACTTGAGCGCTTGTTTATGGCCCCCTACTCATTTCATGAATTTCTAGCTTTCTCCCGTAAACCGCACTCCATTTCCACTCCCATACTGAAGTATACTTCTGTACTACTCGGCTCACCCAGTCGTCTAGCTCTTAATTCTAAGGAGTCCTTGTTGAACTCTACAATTTGGCATAATAACGTTTTATTGATCCGTAATAGATCCCTCTATTGGAAGACTTGGAGAGATGGAGGTCTTATTTGGATACACCAACTATTCTCTAATTCAGAATTTTTGCCTTTTGATGTACTCATGAAGACATTCAAATTACCAAGTTCCTTCATCCATAAGTACAACATTCCTAAGCAAGTTGTATTGGAAGCATATTCCAGTTTACCTGACACATCATCTTCTCCTAATGACTCTGCACCCTCATCTCAACTTCGTGCCGTGCTGATAACTAGCCCCAGAGCCTCTACTATTTACAAGCACTTACAAGGTACCATTACAGATAGACAGAAAACAAAAATTGAAGTCGCTTGGGAAACCGGCTTGAAGGTATGCTGGCCACTTTTACTTTGGAAAGGCATTTGGTCCAAATTACGTAAGGCCTCTAGAGCAGCAAGTACCACTCAAACATTATTTTTTATTTACAATAGACTTTTATTTACACCGGCTACTTTATGTAAACGTTATTTAGCTATTTCAGACATGTGTTGGACCTGTTCCTCCCCAAATGCTGACCTATTTCATATGTTATTCATGTGTCCACAGGTTCAAGCTTTTTGGAAGTGTGTGTGGTTTCAGATTAACCTGATATATGGCATTTCATTCCATTTTTCTGTTACTCATATTTTTTTGGGTAGTCTCTCATCTATTTGGGAGGGGATTTCTCTTAATGTCAAAATTATTGACTTACTGTTAGGATTGGCTTTTCAACAAATTACTGTTAATTGGAAAGATTTTTCAAAGATTTCATACAGAGCTTGGTGGTACACTGTTTGCCATAATCACATACTGGATACCTCCTTTGTTTACCCACCTCATTTGGCTTTGAAGCGTGTTGCTCTATGGTCGCCTGTTACAACATTCATTGACAACAGCGCTAGATATTGTTCTATGCCAAAGCCTTCTCAACAAGAGGTTCTCAAACCACCTTGATTCCCTTAATAGTTCCACAACTTCTTATCATTCTATTTTATTATTGTTATCATTATTCTCTATTGATTTTCTTCCCTTTATGTTTTTTCTAGTAGATGCAGTGCATATGTGCTTTATTTATTATACAATCTTTTCTCTTGTTATTTCATTTTTTTATTATCAGTCCAATTCCTCCACTTTTAACCAGTAAGATTGAAATGTGGTGTTGCAAGCGTTATATTATATATTTTGTATGGAAACCTGAATTTTCTTTCAATAAAATTATCTGAACTTAAAAGGCATGACAAACAAGTTGTGTAGCAGAATCTGTGGGTCTTTTTCTGATTTTAAATGGCACTTATTGAGTCCGAGTCCCACAATATAAACTGTGTGTGTTGTCTGGAGCCCGACATCCTGTTATAGCTTATACTCTCTGGAAATGTGTATTGAGGAAACACGATTCAATCAATGTGCATTCTCTCCATCCTAAATTGTACACTCTCTGTAATCTCACTAGAGCCAGTGTGTAAATTACTCAAAACTGTTGAATCTATTTATTTTCCCACTAACCACCATATACCCATTTCCTGACTTCCGTCGGTTGTACAGCAGACTTCTGTTTTAGAAATTGCTTAATTTTTCCCACTCTGTATAATATTTTTGAAAAAACCCTGCTTGGCTTCTGGGTTCAAATTACCTAATATAGCACTGTGGCAAAAAGATTTGTTTATTTCTACAGGTTTGCATCTTCAAGTTACATGCTGTCCCAACAAGCTTCCTCTGTATTGATAAAACCCAACATCAAAAACTCTCCTCTTCCTTTCTTCCATGTGACCCTTCCCTCATGTTCACCTCAATCTTTCGTTCAATATTTCTGCTAATTATCGTCATTTTATTAAGAAATTTAAAAAATCACAAGCTCTCCTTCCTTGAAAGTCATGCTTGCAACTTCACAATGTCCAATCTATCTATAATAAGCCCACCAACTATCTGTATGAACTCAAACCCAAATAAAAAGCATATAACTATACATGTATATAAATTCACTGGAAAAAAACAAAGGTTAGAGGGATGTCATAGTTAGGCTGACATTTCACTCATACAAACCACAGAAATTCATCAGTTATAGTTAGCTGAGCTAACTATAACTGCGTACCCGCAATGCACTGCTATGACCTCAAATATTACATTACTCATGACATGGTCAGTCACATCATTCATGACATCTGATGATATCATCCAGTGATTATGAGTGTTTTCTGAAAGTTACTGAGCGTTAAACATATTTACTAAGGCAACTCGCTAAGGAAGTGCCTGTATGGTTATGTGAGTGAGTGAGTGAGTAAGTGGTGTATAGAAGAATGACTTGGTTTAGAAGACACTGTATACATGAGATAGTGTGTGTGGGAGTTTTAGCACAGGTGAGCAAGTGGGTGTGTCAGTGTGTGTGTATGAGTAAGTGAGTGGCTGTGTGAGTGTCTGTATAGTTGACTGAGTTGGTGTATCAGTGGTTATAAATGGTGAATCAGAGGGTACATGAGTAGCTGAATGGGTGTTTGAGCAGATACATAAGTGTCAGTATGGGCGAGTGACATGGTACATGAGTGGCTGTCTCGGTGCATTAATGGGTGTGTGAGTGGGTGTATGGGTCAGTGAGTGGGTGTATGAGTGGCTGTATGTGTGAACAAATGGGTTGTGTGGGTAAGTGACTGTGAGAGAGGTTGTATGGTAATGTATGTGGTTCTCTTAGTCACTGTATACATGAGTATATTTATTAATATATGTATAAGTTACAGAGTGGCTGTGTGAGTAGTTGTATGGGTAAGTTACTGGCTGTGTGACTGACTGTATGGGTGAGTAAGTAGGTGTGTGAATAGGTGTATGGTAAACTCATTTACTGTGTCAATAGCTGCATGGGTGTATGAGTGGGTGTGTAAATGTGTCTTTGTCTCTATGACTGGACCTGTGACTGGCTCTATTCGTAAGTCAGTAGGTGCATGAGTGGCTGTATATGTGAGTTAGTGGCTCTGTTACTAGCTTTATGGGTGAGTTGATGTGTTACTGCCTGTATGGATGTGTGACAAAATGTGTGAGTATTATATGGGTTCTGTGAATGAGTTTGTTAGTGATTGCGTGGGACTGAGTGTATGACCTGTTTTATGGTGTGTATGTGGGTGTGTCAGTGTTTCTCTGAATGATGTCATCAGTGATGTCATTTGAGATGCCATCAGTGATATCCTCAGTGATGTCATTTGAGATGTCATGAGTGATGTCATTGACCATGTCATGAGTGATGCAATTTGTGAGGTCTTATGCGTGGCATTGCGGGAGCATGATTTATAGTTAGCTCAGCTAACTATAACTGCTGAATTTCTGTGGTTTTATACAAGTAAAATGTCAGCCTAAATATAACATCCCTGTAACCTTTGGTTTTATCAGTGAATTTCTAAGGGTTTTAAAAAACTAATTTCTAACTATTACGTTCCTGTAAACTTTGTTTTTTTTCAGTGAATATTAAATGTTTTTTAAATTCAATTTCTTAACTATAATGTCCCTGTATTTTTTTCTATAATTGGAAATTGAACATTACTTTTGCATGGTACACCACTTATTGTTGAATTTGTCATCTATTTATTTAAAATGTACATTAATCTTATTTCAATATTTTTTGGGTTTTTACGATGACATTGCGATCGCCAATGACAAACAGCGAATAACGGGTGTTTCTGACAAAGTATAAAACACATATATAGACATACTTTACATAAAGTTTCATTCTAGTAGTTTAGTAAGATATTAATGTAACTTTCCCCATTGTATTCATTTGTCCAAAAAATTACATCACAAATGCATTTTCCTTGTTTATAACAACACCGGAGGTCGCAATGACATCAGTAGTCGGGAATACAAATGACAAAGTGTAAAACAAATATATAGACAGATTTTAGATACATTCAGAGTCTAGCTGTCTAATACGTATTGGTTTAACTTTATTTTAAAAACGCATTTGTAAAAAACAACAGTTTGAAAAGTAACTTTCTGAAATGGTACTCGCAAATAGCACATAAATACCAAATAAACACATTTCATTGGTCTACACAATTTCCTTTATGAAAGAAACTACACACCAATTTCTCCCTTCTTGAACTTTCCAGTTAGTGGTTAGTTTGTTATAGCAGCTCGCCAATACTGAGTTTGAAAATTGTGGTGGTTTTTAACTTTTTTGGCTAATGTGACAAAAATTAAATGGCATCAGGAGAACCGGAGGAAGACCTACAACTGGTTGAAGTTGTTGAACACTAGGAGGGCTCAGCTGCACATGAAGAGTCTTCTGATGAATAACCAGCAATGAAGAAACAAAGCATATTTTGGGATTTTCTGACTATTCCATCTGGTAAATCAAAGACCACAACTAAATTGGTTAGGTGCAGCATATGTGAGAAGACATTATCGCAGGGCACCACAAAAACATATTCATGTGGTACAACAAGCATGTTGTACCACTTCAAAACATACCACAAGAAGCAACTTAAAATTAAGGAGAGGTATCATCAGTCTCCAAACCTCCATCCCCTGCTCCTGATGACAACATGCCAGTGTTTTGCTACCTTCTGCTAGAACTATAACACCATCATAACAGCAGTCTGTGGATGTAATGTTGCTAAATGTGGGAAACCATACTTTTTGTAATTGCAGCAGTTCAAGCACTGTGAAAAAAATAAATAAGGACAAATGTATTAGGATTTTATATTGAACATTAGGCAACCAAAACAAGATGCATGGTGGTGAAGTGCAGAAGAGACTTCTTAAATGCAAGTTGAAGCTGCTGGTAATATAGTACCTCCATTTAGTTTCCATCTGTAGTAACATAATATAGTCCTGTGTGTTTTATAATTTCCTTTCCCCCAGTTCAAAACAAATCTTTCATTTCTAACAACTTTCTGTATACAATAACTCTAAAAGGCTGAATAATGTCTCAGAAACTCATAATTCAAATACATCTCAAAACAATACCACATTCTGTTACCCTACATTTTCCTTAGAACTTCAGTTCTAGAAATAGCAAATATAACTTTGGTAAGTTTTTATATAGTCTTGATTTGAATGACATTCCTATGTCATTGCACTCTGTCTATCCTCTTTGATATCTTAAATATATTGTGTAGTGTGAAGAGGTTATATTAACTCCTTCATGAAATATGATTGCTGTAGCTGTGAAACATCTTTTTGAAATGGAAATTTGTCCAGGTACAACGTTTGTAATTTTAGTTTCTAATTTAGCACCATCCACTCTACATCGTTGTAGCATGACTATGACATATTTTCCATACCTAGGTGGTAAGAACGTAGACCTAAGTTCTGATCTGCTGTTTGGACAAGCCATATCTTGATGGGCGTTTTTGTTTACATTTTCAAAGGCCACAGCTTTCCAATATTGTAGTGTCAAGTAGAGGAATTGTTCTAAAGTAATTTCAGTGCTAGAGATGAATTCACAATGTTCACATTTAGGGTTCCATTTATAGGTTAAACTAAATAATTCATTGATATGCATATCTGCTTCCTCTAATAGTCCTACCATTACCATTACAAATTCTTGAGCATCTGGTGAACATTTTGAGAAAACACTATTAATCCACTATACTACTCTACCCTTTAGATCTTTCTGCAGCTCTGTTGGTGGTAACTTGTCTGTCTTTGGCTCCATGTGGACTATTGTCTGAAATAGAAGTATACTTTGGATAAGAATTTACTCATAAACATTTAAATCGTGAAGTGGTTCTGGAATGGGAACCAGTACTATGCACAGCTCTAGCAGGCATTTTATTATCCTTTAATTTACTATAATAGAACTTATATATAACTTGCTGTGTGGACAAGACAAAGCGTTCATCTACAAACAAGTACACAGCAAACTTTTGCCAGTTATAATTATTTTCTTTTTTCAGTTTTAAAATACAAGTCAACAGTCTGTGTTAAATTTTTTTATCACTTCTTCAAAGCTATCAACTATAATACCTGTGCCCTTGTTGGACCTGGTCCTTTTGGCAGGTTCACCCCTAAACTTTTTGCATTTATCCTGGCCTTTTTCCCTATGTAGTGTTAGTAGTTTTTGGCCGCACTTTAGCACTGTGTCCCAGTGTACAGTGCGTGCGCTCTGTGTTACAGTTAGTGAGACTGGCCTGCCCTCCCATAGGAATGCATGGGGGATATGTGTGTCCATGGTAGTTCCTGATGTGAGAGGAGTGCAGGGGCGAGTTTAGTATGTGCAAACTTGTGAGAATAAATGCTGTGCAATGGTGTGCGCAGATTTATTGTGACTGGTGGAGAAGTGCCACTTCTAGAAGTTGGCATTGCTGTGTGCTGTGTGATGTGAATTGCCTGTCTAACTTGTGATTGACAGGAGCTGAGAGGGATGGAGAATTCCAGGAGCCAGGATGAGTCTGCCCGGTGGTGAATGGAGAGATCTGCATGTAGATGGGAGGGAGGAGTTGCACCTGGGACCTGAATGGGGCTGGGTCTTCACTTCACAATGCTGGCTCCACCTCCTGTGGTGCGTCTGATGTCCCTGGCCTGTCCTGTGAATAGAGAGGGGAGCTGAGCAAAACAAAGTGCTCCTGAACCAGTTGTATCTGGTTCTCCCCTTGCCCTACAATTGCAGAACAAAGGAAAATGCTGTATGAAAGAAGGGCCTGTGACCCCAAGAAAATGTTCTTGTTCTGGACTTGAATCTACCAGGGGCGTGCTGCTGCTGGGGCTCAGGGGAAGGCTTGCCTCCCTGGGCCCAGCCCTGCCCCTGGATGCCTGAATTTCTCCTGGACTGTTACTGGGAGCTGTTTTGCTCCATCTTTGAAGCCCAGGACTGCTGGGACCTGTTGCTCTTTATTTTTAGCTTTTGCCAACGCTTGCTATAGTCTCCCAGCTCCTGGGAGCGCTTTATCGTGAACTTTTCCCTAGGAAAAGGAGAGCCTGGGGGCTGAGCAGCGCTGCGCTGCAGCCCTGGCTGAGGGAATCCCCCCTCGTAGGGATTCCCCCCCTCCTTGTGAGCTTTGTGGGTGCCCACCCCGCTTATATCGTTATTTAGGTGGCGGGTGCCAACCCCGCATTCTTTTGATGCTCGCGGGTGCCCACCTCGCTGCATACTTTATTGTCATAGCGGGTGCCCACCCCGCTTTCTATTTTTTGATGTAGAGGGAGCCTACCCCTCATGGTGCCTGAAGATGAAGGTGCCAGGAAGTCAGGCACGCCCGCCCGTGATGGGGGCGGGACCTGCAGCCGAGCCGGAAGAGGCCGGCGCGAGTCCGTGATGCGGGGCTCCCAGGTTCGAGGGAGAGCCCCGCGGTAGCGGCAAAAGCAGAAGAGAGCCCCCAGGAAGAGGAGGGGCTCTCCTGGCGACCCCGTGTGTTGCTGCCCGGTCTAGTGCAGAAGCAGCGGTGCAGGGGTCTTGTGATTGATGAGAGAGAGCCCTGCGTCGCACTGACCGTGCCATAATGCAGTCGGGACTCCCATGAGTGTGGGGAGCCCCGGAGACAGAGTCCCGCCTCATGTGTTTATGAGCAGAGTACCGGCAAGAAGAGGAGCCTGCAGGAAACACCCCCTGGTGAGTGGAGTTGCCAAATGGCCCCTTGCGAGTGGCCCCCCTATTTTGAGCGGCCCCGTCTTTCAGGGGTCAGCTCCAACGACCAGGGGGCATGTTTTTGTTCATAGAGCCTAGAGGGGCCCATAATTTGGGCATAATTATTTTTGAGAGCCTATGCCGCTCCTACGTGGCCATAATTGTTTAAAGGGCCAGAGGGGCCCGTGTTCTTTCACCGTGTTGTGCCCGACAGAGCCAGTAATTGAGGGCTCTTTGGAATAGAGGACCCAGAGGGGCCCATGCTTTTCCCCCCTGAGGGCCACCGTGCTTGGGGGCCTTAGTTACCTTCAGAGCCCCATGTGGCTCCAACGCTCGCATATTTAATTCCAGAGCCCCGTGTGGCTCCAACGTTTGGCCTATTTGTTTTGAGGGCCATTGGGAGCCCGTGCCTCATTTTTGATGTTCCCAGCTGCCCAGCAAGTAGTGGGCAGCTGCACCGTTTAGGCGCACAGTTCTTTGGGGGCATGCCCTGTGAAGTTAGGAGTGAGATGCACTCCTTTGCCCCACACTTTCCCAGCTGCCCAGCAAGTAGTGAGCAGCTGCTACGTTTAGGTTTGCGCCGTGGCGCACCCTTGACTCTTGCTGCACAGGCAGCGCGCCCTGACTTTTGGAAACAGGGCATTTGAGCCCCTTTTTGAGATGGCCAGTTGGCTAAGCGAACTGTTAGGTATGTAGGGGGCCAGGCCCTAATGTGATATGTGCTAATGTGAGTGTGGTGATAGGAAATGTAATTCATGTAGTATGTTTTACGCACCCTGTGTTATACCTCTAAATATGTTTTATGATTATGAGGTTGGTTCGCATATTATGGTTTATGCTAGTGAGAGTTATTCCCTAATTTAGTTATACTTAGGAGGTCAGGGTCTAATGCGTTTAGACTAGTGAGATGATGGCCTCATGTGTTAATAATAGTGAGGTTGGCGCAGAATGTAATGTGCGCCTGATGTGATACTGAGCCTAATGTAGTTGATGTTACAGGCTGATGCTAAGTACAGTGATTACCAGTAGTACTGGTTGTGTTCTATGTTTATGATAAATTCTACATTTACTAAGTTCACATTGTGATGGTACTGACAGTGGTCCAGTTGGCCCTGTCAGGTGTAAATAATCCCTTGTAAATATTGCCCAGTGCCAGTTGGCACAGTGTATAATATGTGCTTACTACTCTAATGTGTTTTGATAATACAAAGGCTATTTTTCATCCTGTAAAGGGATTTGCCCTCAGCGTTTGCTGTGAGGTTTTGCTTATGATTTTGTGCTGATAGACTCATTATGATTCAGGAGTATTATATCATATGACTTTGATGCTTTTGTATAGACCCAAAGATTTCACACTGTTTTTTGATATTTTTATATATATCCTTGTGTGGAGTTATTTTGTGGTGGGCCTGGGATGTTGTTGCTGTGTGCGTGCGCAAATGCTTTACACATTGCCTCCGGGATAGGCCCGACTGCTCGTGCCAAGCTACCAAAGGGGTGAGCAGGGGTTGTCTTTGGCGTGTAACTTCCTTGCCCTGACTAGAGTGGTGGTTTCTGCCTGGCTTTGGCGCACACCTTAGCCAGCCAGAAATCCCATTTCTAACAGGCCTGTTCTGCAACTCTTCCTGTTATCAACTCTTCATTTTCCGTAGAGTCCTTTCTGGACACAAGAAATTAAAGTGCATATCATCGCAAACCTTTTCTACCTCTGCCACAGTACCATGCACAAGTTCTCCACTCATTTCCCCTAAACATAAAGCAGGAATTTTGACATAGTACAGCCTCTTAACTATAGTTTGCATTATTGAGAGGTGTACAGCTTACATCCTGAAATGATGAAAGGTGCTCTAGTACACTTTCTTTGATAAACAAGCTAGTGAGTGTCCCTTTAAATCGGAATGCTTTCTAACCTTGCAGGGATCTAATCCTTGTAGAGCACTTATTTTGTGTTTTAAATGTTTCCTTAGAAAGTATGTAGAACTGTTCTTAGTATATCAATGAAGTGCTGACAAATACTATAACCACTGCAACAATTCCATCCATATACAGGACCTGACTATGCCTTCCCTGTCCTTTTTCTGCAATAACCTGTTCTACATTTCGAGATACCATCACCTCTTTTGCTATAGGAGTGCCATTCTTTATTTCATAACATCGCCCTCTTTCATCAATAGCATGAACAAATGTGTTATCCTGGAAACAACTTTCGTCATTAAAGAATGGCTCTGCATTAGAAGTATATATCCATTGTCCATCAAAACCTGTACAAAATGTATTTCTATTCACTAATCTTTTCTTCTGATTTTGTCTCCTCATGTACAACATGATTTTGTGAGGGTCTTTGTTCTATTTATAATGAAAACCAAAGCATCCTCTTCAAAGCAAAGGCCTTATCAACTACTCCTTCAACTTGTTCTTTCTGTTTCAGTACTTATATACTTATTCATATTTCTCAGTAGATTTTCAACCACGCTACAATGAAACATCCTGGCTCTGATTTCCTTAACCTGTTTCTGTCTCCTGGTTAAGGTTCATCCATCTTTGTTGTATTCTTTCCTGCTCTTCTAATATAGATATTGTTCACTCTTATTCTTTCTCAAAGTTTGCTTTTTATTTTAATTATTTTGTAATCTTTGCAGGTGTCCACATATATTTTAAGAAATGACTTTGTCCTCTTACCAGAAGCTCTTTCTTTCACCACTTATTCTGCATTTTGCCCCTTTTGTGTCTCAGTTCTGCAGAAATACTGTAGTTGCTTTTGTAGGCATTCTAACCGTCTGTAGTTATGCATATATTGTTCTTTAAAAATAAAATCAGTATATTTTAATTGTTACTCTATCCTATGTACCAACTACTTTACTACTGACTTACACAGAATACAAAAACAGGTTTTATGTTATGTTGCAATTTTAAATCTACAGCTGAAGCTAGCTATATAACTAAATGTACCTTCTTCAATATACCAAAGAAAAAAGCAAAACATTATTTATCAGTTACCTTTTAACATTATAGCACCCTCTCCTACAAAACAGCTGCACCATATCTCAGTTCTCACTTATACATGGTGAAAGACCAGTTTATCCCTTCTGTAGTAAATTTTAAAATGAACATCAACCAAAATGTAGAAGTACATACAGTGTTTCAACATGTAAATCTGAAAACACAACTTAAGAACTATTTGTGTGCCTCTCTACCACTGTGTCACTGCTGTATTTAGTATCTCAGTACTTTCTACTTAGATGTATCAGATTACAATTTTGGGAAACTTCATATAAAAATCTGCACATTAATCTCAATCAGAACATGTAGCTTACTAATTGTTCCAAGTACATGCAAAGCAGGTGTGGCATGTTGCATATATAATTCAACAGATGGTTCTAAAACACTACATATTCCTCACTAACCTTGTAAATACATGTGTTTGTGGTTAAATACATCAATACTCCCTGGATGATTGAATGAGTGCATAGGTAGTACCTAGGTGATTCCCTTAGGAGACAAGTAGTGCCTGGATGATTCTCTGAGTACGTGAGAAATCCATGGGTCATTCCATATTTGCATAGTCACTGCCTGTGTGTTTGCATGAGTATATCACTTCTATCTGTGTGTTTGGATTATTGCATGAATAGCACCTGAATGATTAGATAAGTGTATGACTGATGCCTCAATAATTCAATACATGCATAGATAATGGTTGGATGATTAAATGAGTGCAACTCTAGGACCTGGATGATTGCAGGAGTACATGCATAGTGTATAGGTGATATATAGAGTGCATGGAGAGGGCATATATGATTGTTTAAGAGCATGAATAGCACCTGGCCGTTTGAATGAGTGCATGAGTAGTGCTTCAGTGATTGGGTGAGTACATGGCTACTGCCCATGTGCTTTTGGTTGAGTGAATAGGTAGTGCCTGCATGATTAAATAAGTACATGGTTAGTGCCTGGATAATTGAATGAGTGCATCAGTAGTGCCTGGCTGATTAGATGAGTGCTTGACTAGTGTGTGAGCGATTTCATGAGTCATTGAGTAATTGGATGAAAGCAAGCGTACTACTGGGGTGATTGTATTAGTGCATAGTGCAACAGTATGGCCTCAGTAATTGATTTAGTTCATAGGTACTGGGTGTGTGATAGATTCATTACAATGGTACTGCCTTGGTAATTATGTTTCATAGGGTACGCCAATATAGGCCTGAGTACTCTCCTGGCCCTTCACCTACATGTACTCGATCATTACACTACATAACGGGTTTTGGTATTGACCTTTTACCTAGCTAAGCACTGCATAAGATGTGTGGTTTTCCCCAAAAGCTAGCCTCAATAATTATGCATGAAGATTTTCAGAATCACAGCAGGATCACCATCCTCTGCATAATAACTATGTATAAGGGTCATCCCTACCATCATCCACGACCAACATGACACAGGAAGGTAGAATCCCCTGAGGGTACCTTTAGGGTATATGTACACCATATCTTTGTCAGGCAGGCAGAGGAGAAAGACTTCCAGGTTGACACACTTTCGCAAGATGCTGAGGTTCCTGCACACAGATACTCCAGCTTGCTGTGGTCTGACATCCCTCGCGGGTGTCCATCTCGAGACCAAGGCGGGTTCCCACAGTCGCTCACTTCAGGTAAGGGGGTTGGCTTCAGCCTAGGAAGCTTTTTGGCTTTACACCTGCAGACATGATAGGTACACCTAGGTACATCTAGTTAGGGTTGCATCATAGGAGTACGCATTTATTACTGTCATGCAGTTATATACCTGCCTGTATTTATTGTTTCAGCCCTTTGTAGAAATCTACCATCCATTTACTCTGTTGATGCTTATAATCATTTATATCTGTTACTATCTTATGTTTGTTTCAGCACACCTATTTTACACTATAATGACGCTTGCTCAATAAATACTTATTGAAAACATCCCCACTGTGTATTCTGTGTATCTCTCTGAGACAAAGTGAGCACAAGTGACTGAACGAAAAGTACTGTACTGTTTAAACGTACCCTGATGGGACAGAGTTGTCATGTTCGATAGTTGTCAAGAACTATTTTCTCCTTGGTAAGAGAAGTTTATAGTGGCACTGTGAGCTAGGTAGGTATACAGGTGTACATACCCTGTGGGGGTGTCTGGAATAAGTCTGGACACCAATCCCACAGTCTATGTTGCCTAATCCCGCAGATCCTATATAGGTTGATAGGAACTACACAGCAACTGCATGGGTTGTGCCTCAGTATTTTGATGAGTGCATGGCTTATAAGTGGGTGCTTAGATGAATGCATGTGTCTGGGTGTTTGAATGAGTGCATTGGTACAGCCTTGGTAATTGTATAAGTAAATGGTTAGTGCCTGGGTGATTGGATAAATGTATGGGTAATTCCTGCATAGTTCAATTGCTACATAATTAGTGCCTGTGTGATTGGACGATTGCATGCGTAGTTCCTGAGTGATTGAATACATGTGTGGTGAGTGTGTAAGTGATTCGATGACTGACCTGAGTAGTGACTGGGTGACTATTTGAGTGCCTTAGTAGCACCTGGCTGACTGTGAAAGTACCTCCGTTGCTGTTACACAGTTATGACTATATCTGTAAGTCATTGTTTAAGTCCTTCTGTCAGTATCAAACTACCTATTTTAGTGTAGCTATCCTTTTCTACTGAGATATGTGTATGTGAGGTTTAGATATTACACTTGATATTTAATTGGATACATGGCAGCGTAAGTATGCATTGCTCTGTTATTCAGCATGCACATGCATCAGTAACTTTCTTGAACTGATAACAACAATTCCCACTATTTCAAAGCACAAAACCTTTTCTTAATGGCATACCTACATCATTTCTCAAATATTTGATGTGTCTTTAAAACATATAGTCAGCATTTCTCAAAGAAAAGCTACACATCAAGTGAAACTAGCAGAAGAACTCCCAACAGACATTCTGCACTATTAACTCTCCTCAATTTTAAACACAGTGGGGCAGATTTATAAGCCCTGTGCTTCACTTTTGCGCCGCCGTTGCGTCACTTTTTTGATGCAGCGGCGGCGCAAAGCCAGCGCCATGCTGCGGCAGATTTACAACGTGACGCATCTAGGGAGATGCGTCACGTTGTAAAGCTTGCGCCACATGTGGGCGTACCTTCACAGGGGGGGGGGCGTTCCGGCGCAGGAACGCCTCCAAAAAGTGGCTGAGTGAAATCTACAAGATTTCACTCAGTCACTTTTCCGGCCATGCTGCGTCAAATCCCTGCGCCTGCTTGAAGCAGGCGTAAGGATTGACGCAGCATTGTACTGATAGGGCACCCCGAGCCTTGCTGGAGCTGCGTCGCGCTTGCGACGCAACTCCAGCAATGCGCCGCCTTTCCGCCATGAGATGCGTCACGCATCTGTTTATCCTTGCGCCACGATGCGCTGCATTGTAAATGCGGCGCATCTATTGTGGCGCAAGGGTAAACTTGCGTGACGCATCTTCCCTGGCGCATCCATGCTGATTTGCAGGGATGCGCCAGGGAACATACATCTGCCCCAGTATGTTTAAAGAAATACACCACCCTCAGCATATGCATGACATTTTCAGCAGCCTTAAAGAACATAGATCACCATGTAAACATATATGTGATTTTAGGATGGATATACACCTTCAGGCTGCCTTTCCAAAAATGTATAGTCCTGTACATCTTTAAATAAACCCAGGAGCCTCATATGACTTTCTGCAACCAGAAAAACGATATCTCACCATCTAAACATATGCAAACTGGTCATATAAGTTAGAAACCACATCAAGAAACACTTCCTAATACATACCAACAAGCATTACTACAATATGATTCATATACAGGCTCAGCACAGTTTATTATCTTTTATTCATGACTTCACTACTCCTGTTTAATAATGCGTACCAGAAGTACTACAATTCCCAGAATGCAAATAACATAGATCTGTCTGTTCTACACATAATACTTAGACATTTAAAACATTGTCATTTTTAAAGGCATTCCTCGTTGTAACTTTCAACAGCACTAACATCTTAAACACATACCCTCTGCTAGATACAGTTCATCTGATATCATTTTTCCACATCACCGTGATACTCTTTTTTTACCAAAATCCTAAATACATCTTAATTGCTAATGTAATTTTTTAAAATAATTAAAAAGTTATATACATACCAGTGAATTGAGTTCATAGATTATATTGTTATTAGGGCTCTCTCTAGATAGGTTTGACGTTGTTAGGATTTGTAAAAACTAAGCACAAGATTGGTACACCACTCTCATACAAAGCAACTATAAAATGGCAACCTCTTCAACTTTCCACCCTATGATCATGAGAAAGGCAGCAAATGGAATTGTTTCTTTTATTTTAGACTACTGTATCTCCACTTGTGAAGGGTTAGCCTCTGTTAATCCTTTCCTTCTCTTTCAAAAACAGATTCCTGTCTTTCCATGTTTGCGATGTTTTACAAACCTATATTTAGCTTCATTTAAAATAAAGAATTAAAAAATCCTCCACAACAATTTATCACATAGTCCTAATTTGGAAATTAAACGTTATCATATCTTATATTGAGTCATAACTCCTCAAATTTAAAAATAATGTTCTATCTCATCAACACCCTTCCCCCAATACACTCTTAACTCAGTGTATCTAGCAACCGAGTAGAACCAGTAGATTCCAAGTTCACGGCACATTCTTGAAGGAATATGCTACTTCCAAATGAGATACAGCAGGTGTGGTTTACTCCACAGATTCAAAAGCATATCTATATTACATTTCTTTTTTAAACAGCAGGCACTATTTGTACTTTTTGCTAATGCATCCAACACACTACCTACAATTATTCACTTGCATGCTAACAGCATCAAATGAAATATATATTTAAAATAAAAGAAAACACCTCCATTTTAACTGCTTTTCATTTGGAAAACTACCTCATTCAGCTCCAGTCTACTCCTGACATCTATTGTTCCTTCACTTCAAAATGCTGGAGTGTAGATTATTGGCCACAGCTATGTCTACTGGGCTAAAGAGGCTGCAAAAAAGAGAGGTATTGAAAAGGACTTGGATTTGCCAAATGTGAAGATTGCTTTGTTTAGCCAGAGAGGGTTAAAGTTTCATCATTTGCTGGCTATGGTCAAAACCATTGTGGATTGCCGAGCTCCTCACCTCATAATTGTGCACTGTGGTGGAAATGACCTAGGCACATTAACTCGGGTATTGCTAGAAATCCTAATGAAGGGTACCTTAGCATAACTGATGTCACTTTTTCCTTATTCTGTCTTGTGTTATTCTAATATATGCCAAAGACAGAAATGGAATTGGTAAAAATCACTTCTGTCCACAGATTTACAAAGCCACAAAAAGTTTAAAAACTGTTTCTGCATTCCTCAGAGACCATCGCATGGGCTGTATCTATAACACCAATCTGCATTTTGACATGCATGGAATTTTAGAAATTAAGGAGTGCACTTTAGAGATGAAGGCAACAGAGTGTTTATAAGTAACCTGAAACTCCCCATCTGTCCTTTTGTATAGCTGTCATATACGTACAATCAACACAATGGCTCTTGTCAGAGGCACCCTACTACCCGAAATATTGTTAATTTTTTTCTAAAGATTCTTTTTTTTAGTTTTTGGGAATCTTTTCAACAACTTAGCGATGGTCGTGAATACATTGCAAAATCCTAAATCAAAAGCCGACATTTAACGGCCACCATCACATGCAAAAATAATTTTTAAAAAAACATTCTAAACATTGCCACACATTTTACTAGGTACATGCTTCATTATAAAACATGTCAAACTCATGTTTTTGTGCTAAGTTTCTTTAAACACCCTCTTTAGAACCAATTTTCTGTATTCACCGTTATTCAGGGCATTGCAATGTCATTAACTGTGACAACTGTGCCTTTTTTATAAAGTGCAAAAAATATATATGCACATTATTACAGTATTGGGTTTATTACTTTATTGCCTACAGTCACATTTTATTAGTGAGTTTCTATAAAAAAGCATCTTTAAAACCTATTTTCCGTGTTCGCGGTTTCGCCGGAGGTCGCAATGACGTTGGTACCCGCAACAATAGTGCCTTTTTTACAGATTGAAAAACACATATATGCATGCATATTATAGCATTTTTGGCACTAGGGGTTTATTACTGTACCGTCCAAACTCATGTTTTTCAAGTGAGTTTGTATAAAAACCATCTCTAAAATCTATTTTCTGTTTTCACTGTGACCCCGGGAATTGTGTTGTCGTTGGTGCCTGCAATCACAGTGAATATGTTGCAAAAACACAAATTAAAAGCAGGAATTCAATAGCCCCCACCACATATAAAAATTACAACTATATAATTTAGTCTAACAATCAAACTAGATAAATCACTATCTAAATAAACCTAAAAAAAACATTTATCAGTCTCTCATTATCTCTATAACAGTGTTTCTTAATGATCCACTGGGTTATGTGAGTGGGCGCATAAGTCTCCAAGTCGGTCTCTTACTGGCTGCATGATTCCTTCAGAATGTCTATTAGTGCGTTGCAGAGAGGTGTAAAAAGTGGCACGGCCTGGACCACCTCTCTGCAACGCAGCGCAGTGGCGCTTACTGGAAGCACCTGGTGGACTAGTTGGCCCCCATGGGCCCTTAGGATTGAAGGGGAATTATTATCCCAACTTCAAATGCGCCATGTGGTGTGTTTGCACACATCACCTCAGGCCCCGTCCCCTCCCTTCTCCACTGTGTAAACACGCCCTGTGGCTGTTTTAAATTGGGAGATTAAATCCCCTTGAATAATGAGGGGCCCTAGGGGCAAATTAGCCCACTAGGTATCTCCAGTAAGCACCATAGCAGAGGGGTGTAAAAAGGGGCACGGCCTGCACCACTCTCTGCAAAGCCGCGCAGTGGCACTTACTGGAAGCACCTGGTGGGCTAGTTGGCCCCCAGGGTCCCTCAGGATTGAAAGGGAATTATTTCCCCAACTTAAAACACGCCACAGGGCGTGTTTACACATGTCACCTCAGGCCCCGTCCCCTCTCTTCAACACTGTGTAAACGCACCCTGTAGCCATTCTAAGTTGAGAGATTAAGTCCCCTTGAATCCTAAGGGTCCCTAGGGTCCAACTAGCCCACTAGGTACCTCCAGTAAGCGTCACAGAGGTGTGTTGCAGAGAGGTGTAAAAAGGGGCGTGGCCTCTGAACACTTGTCTGCAATGCAGCTCCCTGGTGCATACTGAAGATACCTGTTGGGCTAGTTGGCCCTCAGTGACCCTCAGTATTGAAAGCAAATTTATCCCCCAACTTAAAACGCGCCACGGGCGCATTAGCACAACGGTGAAGGAAGTGGGCATGGCCTGAGGTGACATGTCTGCAAACACGCCCTGTGGCGCAATTTAAGTTGGAGAATTAATTCCTCCTCAATCCTGAGGGTTCCTGGGGGCAACTAGCCAGGTACCTTCAGTATGCGCCAGAGAACTGCGTTGCAGAGAAGTGTTCAGAGGCCACACCCCTTTTTACAACACTCTGCAACGCAGCTCCGTGGCGCTTACTGGAGGTACCTGGTGGGATAGTTGTCCCCCAAGGACCCTATTGAAGAGATATTAATTCCTCAACTTAAAACGCGCAACAGGGCGTGTTTGCACACATTTCACCCCAGGCCCCACCCCCTCCCTTCACCACTGTGCAAACGCACCCCGTGGTGTGTTTTAAGTTGGGGGATTAACTCCCCTTGAATCCTGAGTGTCCCTGGGGTGCAACTAGCCCACCAACTACCTCCATTAAGCGCCACAGAGCTGCGTTGCAGAGAGGTTTAAAAAGGGCCGTGGCCTCAGAACACTTCTCTGCAACGCAGCCCATTGGCGCATACTGGAGCTTCCTGGTGGGCTAGTTGGCCCCCATGGACCCCAAGTATTCAAGGGGAATTCGTTCCCCATCTGCAAACACGCCAGGGGGTGCATTTGCAGAGTGCTGCAAGGAGGGGGCATGGCCTCCGGCGCGATGCCGGTCTTTTTTTAAGAAGGGGGGCTGAGAGGCCCCCTTCTTTTTCTAAATTATTGGCCCTGGGGACCCCATTCCCAGGGCCTGTCCCCCTCCTCAAGCCACTTATGGCCCCGGGTACCCCATCCCCCAGGGCCGGCCTTTTTTTTGTTATTTAATTTTTTTTTCCATCAAAAATTTTGAGGAGGGGGCCGCGTGGCCCCCATCCCAGGCCACTTGTAGCCCCGGGGACCCCATCCCCCGGGGCTGGCCCTCTCCGTTGGGGACTGTGGGGGGTCCCCAATCCCCGCATGGTCCCGCTGGCTCCCCGCGTCCCTCTGGAGCAGGCATTGCTTTTCCACATGGGGAGCTGCTAAGATGCAGCTCCCCGTGTGGAAAAGCAATTTAGTTTGCATTTTGAAAGAGAGAGCAGGTTTCCAAGTTCGCTATGGCAGGGCGGGAGCCGTGAGGCTCCCGCTGTGCCATAGCAAACTACAGTGTCCCAGGGGTGGGCACCCCGGGATACTGCAGGAGACCCCCCAATTATAATATTTAGGGGTGGGCGGAATTCGCGTAATCGCGTTACGCAAATCTCCGCGAAACGGTAAAAAATCTCCGCGAACACGCAGAAATTCCGCGAACACGCGGAATTGCTTGTTCGCGATACTTTTTTCCTGTTCGCGATCGCTGTTTGCGTGCTTGGGGTGAAATATCTCGCGAACACGCATATTGAGAACGCGAACAAGCAAAAAATTTCGCGAAATCGCGGAACGCAGATTTTTGGGCAATTTCGCGTTCTCCGCGGAACGCGAAATTACCCAAATTCCGCAAATTCCGCGAACGGAACGGAATTTACCGCCCAGGCCTAATAATATTAAGAGCCCCTGGGAGGTGGCAGCCCCGGGGTGTGTGGGGGGCTCGAGCCCCCCACACAGGTTACTTTTTTTAATTTTAAAAAAATACACATGCCTCAGGGGTGGCGGTCCCCGTAGCTGCGGGGGGGCATTGAGCCCCCCACATATATTGTCTTAAATCCCCGGGGGTTGGCGGTCGCCAGGGCTTGGGGGGCCTTTGAGCCCCCACCCATTTTTTTACAAAGCCCCGGGGTGGCGGTCCCCGGGGTTGGGGGGCTGTGAGCCCCCCCATAAAGCCCCAGGGGCGGTCCCTGGAGCTGGGGGGCCCATCTGGGCCACCCATTACAATTAAAATATTGCCCCCCGGGACTTGGCCCACCCGGGGGGCTAAATAGTAACAAAGCGCGGGAGTCCGCGCTTCGTTTTTTATTTTTCTCGGCAGGATCCGCGCACCCTGCTTGGATTTTGCCGATTTGAAAAAAAATAAAAAAACATTTGGGGCCTTGTGGGACCCCCTAAGCAGGCCTAGGGGGTCAGGGTGTTTCTACCCTGCCCCCTTTATGCGTTATGCGCACTTGTTTTGCTGATTTTGTAGAACCGAGGCACAAGATGGCTGCCAACAATTCATGGTTTGGAGTGTTGACAGCCAATTAGCATACAGCTCATGATCGGGAGGGTGAGCGGATCCTGCGTGACCATAGATACATCTATGTTTTTACTTTTGATTTTCTCAGCAACTACTGAATGGATTCACACCATTTAACAAAAAGGGTTCTTTCTGAACCAAGAACTACCTCTTTGGCAAATTTGGTGTAATTCCGTTCAACAGTTTGGGCTTGGAGAAAACGGGTTTGGGTCCTCCATTTTTTCTTGGCCCCCGCTTGACTAATCACCCCGAAACTTTCAAGATAGGAGCGGACCGGAGTGCCCCACGAGTTTTGAAAATTTTATGAAGATTCGTCAATCAGGGCCAAAGTTATTGGGAATAGAATGTTGCGAATTTCCTATGGAAAATAGGTTCTAACTATAACTATCTACTGGCGCCCGCCAGTAGATAATATATATATATATATATGTAAATATATGTATATATATATGTAAACACACATATATATATATATATTTATAAACCAAGAAAGGTGCCTGCTGTAGAAAGACCCCACGACAGGTAAATATCAGCCAACGCTTATTTATTGGAGGGAACAGCATAGGTGAAGACCTGCAGCATAAAAAGGTACTGTCCAAACTGCCTGACGCATTTCGTGGAGGAACCACTTCTTCAGAGGCAACGGACTTCGAATTGCAGAGGCACGGCATTTTCAGACACCACCGATTAAATCAATTATCCTGCCTCTGTAGGCATTACCCACTGTGGATTTTTTGGAACATCGTGATTGCAGAGGCACGCCAGCTCACAGTTGAAATACAAAGACACTACAAGTGCCATCGGGCCGCAGGAGTGGCCACGCCCACAGAGGCAGGATAATTGATTTAATCGGTGGTGTCTGAAAATGCCGTGCCTCTGCAATTCGAAGTCTGTTGCCTCTGAAGAAGTGGTTCCTCCACGAAACGCGTCAGGCAGTTTGGACAGTACCTTTTTATGCTGCAGGTCTTCACCTATGCTGTTCCCTCCAATAAATAAGCGTTGTCTGATATTTACCTGTCGTGGGGTCTTTCTACAGCAGGCACCTTTCTTGGTTTATGTGTTAGCGGCCCTGCCTGAGCTGCGGAAAGAGCCCCGGTGTTTTACAGCACTCCTGCACCGACGCCAAACGACGCTGCTGCCAAAGGGACAGGTGCCGGTTGATTGGAGATAAAAGTGTCAGCAGTGTGTTGGAGCCTTTCAGCATTACCCACTGTGGATTATTTGGAACATCGTGATTACAGAGGCACGCCAGCTCACAGTGGAAATACAAAGACACTACAAGTACCTTCGGGCCGCAGGAGTGGCCACGCCCACAGAGGCAGGATAATTGATTTAATCGGTGGTGTCTGAAAATGCCGTGCCTCTGCAATTCGAAGTCCGTTGCCTCTGAAGAAGTGGTTCCTCCACGAAACGCATCAGGCAGTTTGGACAGTACCTTTTTATGCTGCAGGTCTTCACCTATGCTGTTCCCTCAAATAAATAAGCGTTGGCTGATATTTACCTGTCGTGGGGTCTTTCTACAGCAGGCACCTTTCTTGGTTTATGTGTTAGCGGCCCCGCCTGAGCCGCGGAAAGAGCCCCGGTGTTTTACAGCACTCCTGCAACGACGCCAAACGACGCTGCTGCCAAAGGGACAGGTGCCGGTTGATTGGAGATAAAAGTGTCAGCAGTGGGTTGGAGCCTTTCAGCATTACCCACTGTGGATTATTTGGAACATCGTGATTAGAGAGGCACGCCAGCTCACAGTAGAAATACAAAGACACTACAAGTACCATTGGGCCGCAGGAGTGGCCACGCCCACAGAGGCAAGATAATTGATTTAATCGGTGGTGTCTGAAAATGCCGTGCCTCTGCAATTCGAAGTCCGTTGCCTCTGAAGAAGTGGTTCCTCCACGAAACGTGTCAGGCAGTTTGGACAGTACCTTTTTATGCTGCAGGTCTTCACCTATGCTGTTCCCTCCAATAAATAAGCGTTGGCTGATATTTACCTGTCGTGGGGTCTTTCTACAGCAGGCACCTTTCTTGGTTTATATATATATATATATACACACATATATACACATATATACATATATATATATACACACACACACATATATTACCAACTGGCGGTCGCCATTAGGTAGTTATAGTTAGGACCTATTTTCCATAGGAAAAGCAATTTTTGTTTTCCTAATAACTTTGGCGTCGTTTGACGAATCCTTGCAAAATTTTCAAAACTAGTGGTTGAAGGCCATCGAAGAAGGCGGTTGCCGAAATGCGTCTGTGTTTCCCGAGTTCATTTGTTGAATAAAACTATGGAACTCGTCCCCGTGAGTGCTGTCATCTATTGAGGGTATGATTACCCCGTGGAGTTGGGAGCTGCATATATATATATTAACTACCTGTGGTCGCCAGTAGGTAGTTATAGTTACAACCTAGTTTCCATAGGATAAGCATTTTTTGATTTGCTAATAACTTTGGCGTAGTTTGAGGAATCTTTGTGAAATTCTCCAAAACAAAAGTCTATCCAGGTCAGCTCCTATCCTGAAAGTTTGGGGGTGATTCGTTAAGCTGGGGCTTAGAAAAAAGGGGGGTCCCAAAACACGTTTTCCCCATGTTAATTTCAATAGGAAATTTTGCGCCGAGCTACAGCCCGAACTGCTGAATGGAATTACCCCGAATTTGGCAAAAAGGTAGTGCTTGGATCAGAAAACAACCTATTTTTTTTAAATGGTGTAAATCCGTTCAGCAGTTGCTGAGAAATCAGAAAAATAAAAGTTTCAATATCTGGGCGGAGTCTAAGTCCCAAGCACGAGCTTCACTGTGATTGGCTGTCAACACTCCAAACCAGGAAGTGTTGGCAGCCATCTTGTGACTCGGTAGAAGCGAGTCACCAGAAAACAGAGAAACAAAGGCATAAAATAAGAGAAGGGGCCTGCTTAGGGGGTCCCAGAAGGACTCTCAGGGCCAAAGAAAGCATTTAAAAAATATATATATATATATATCGGTGCAATTGGCGCTGGGGTCACGGGTTCCTGTGTTTTATTTTAATGAGACCCCAGGGTGGGCTAGGTCCCGGGGGCATTTCTTAAAAAATAATAGTGGGAGCTCACTGGGGCTGCGGGGGCCCGCTGGGGTCCCTGCAGACCTGGGGCGTCACTCATGTTGGGAGGGGGGTTGCGCAGGCCCCCTCCTGGAGTTCTCCATGTGCTTATAACTTTGGCCTCGTTTGACAAATCTTTACCAAAATTTTCCAAAAAGTTTCTCTTTTTTGATCAGCTCCTATCTTGAAAGTTTAGGGGTGTATTGAGGACGTACAAGGTTGGTTGTTTATTGAAGGCAAGTTTATTGCGAGATGTTTGCACCCACGACTGGAGCCATCCAGCTGCGAAGACATATTACATGGTGATTGGTCAAGGGGGGGCTGAGAAAAAAGGGTGGTCCGAAAAAGTGTTTTCTCAATGCATTTTCCATAGGAAACTTTGGACAAGGCTACAGGTCAAATTGCTGAATGGAATTACGCCAAATTTGGCAGGGAGAAAGGTCTTGGTCCACAAAGTGCACTTTTGTTAAAATTGTATAAATCCGTTCAGTAGTTTTTGAGATATTAAAGGAAAAAAAGATATATATATCTGGACGGTGCCTAACTCCCGAGTACGAGCTTGCCTCTGATTGGCTGTTAACACTTCAAACCAGGAAGTGTTCTCTGATTGGCTGCTAACACTTCAAACCAGGGAGTGTTAGCAGCCATCTTGTGCTTCGTATAGAGTGAAAATATAAAAGAAAAGGCCCGGGCCAATTTAATATGCCAGAGCTCTGTCTGTGTGGGATCCCCCTTTCATGCTGCGTCTCCCTACATCAGCAGGTAACGCACCCTTTTCCCCGATCAACAGCATACCTCCAACAACATTCTTGGGCCCGCAAATCTCCCTCTGCAAACCACTTGTTGGCTCATAGCTCTTCAGGTGCGAGTTCTCGGGCCCCCAGTTGAATCTGTGAAGCCAAGACTGGAAATATATTGCAGGTCTCTCTCCGCGAGAAACGCTGTTCACGGTCCCTCTCCCCACATCACTGTTCCGCAGCTATCCCTTTGGAAGCCGATGGCCCGCACCTTCCCTATACCAGTTGGCCTGCAGGTGTTCCTCTGCGAACTGGCCCGCAGCTCTCCCTCTGTAAACTGATGGGTTGTGGTTTTCCCTCTATGAGCCTGCCAGTCGGCTCGCAGCTCTTCATCTACCAGCCAGCCCGAAGGATCGTAAGTCTCTGAGAACAGATGCAATGGAGGCAACGATCATGCAGGTCGGTCACCCAACACTGCTCTGACATCCCCCAGCAGGAGCTCCTTGTCTGCCATCCCCCCTCACCCCCACCCCCCACAAATATATGTGACAGTCACGTTAGGGAATCCAGAACGAAAAATAAATGGGTAATGTTGTACAATTATTAATAAGAAGATGCTTGTGAGGTTGGACAAATAAGAATCTTAGTCATGTATGGATTTACATATAAAACCTTTTATTAAAACAAAACAACAACAAATAAAACTATGTACAGCCATGTTGTGTCATCGCTGGAACATTTGTGAATCACAGCCTGCAAGACAAAAAGAAAGATAAGATGGTGCATCATGCGTCCAGCAATGGAGAAAAAGAAAGAGAGAAAGAGGGAGAGAGAGAGAAACAAAAAAGAGAGAGAGGAAGACAAAGAAAGAGAGAAAGAGTGAGAGAGAGAAAGAGAGAAAGAGTGAGATAAAAGGGAGAGAGAAAGAGAAAAATAGTGTGAGAGAGACAAAGAGAGAGAGAGAAAGAGTGAGAGAGAGGAGGAGAGAAAGCGTGAGAGAGAGCAAGACAGAGAAAGAGAGAAAGAGTAGGATACAAGGAAAAGAGAGAGAGAGAAACAGTGTGAGAAAGAGGAAGAGAGAGATAGAAAGAGTGAGAGAGAGGAAGAGAGAGAAAGAAAGAATGAGAGAGAGGAAGAGACAGAGAAAGAGAGAATGTGTGAGAGAGGGAAAGGAAGAGATGGAGAGGGAGAGGGAGTGTTGACACTGGAGAAAATCTTCACAGCTCACCTTTGTGCCACCGGTGTGTCTCCAACCACGTACCTGGACATAGTGCACCATGAAGTTTAGCCATCTAAAAGATAGTAAAGAATTAGTCATTGCAGGGTACATACAACTGCAAACGCCTAAATCGCTGTCCCGCCCCTGCGCACCCAGGCTGCTGCACCCCATCCATTCCTGCAGCCCAGAAGTGTCTGCCCACCCCTGCACACCCAGGCTGCTGTACCCCATCCACTCCCACTGCCCAGAGGTTTCTGCCCGCTCCTGCGCACCCAGGCTGCTGCATACTATCCACTCCCACCGCTTAAAGGTGACTGCCCGCCACTGCGCAAACAAGCCTTTCTGCTCACCTTTTGCCAATGGCGTATGTCCAAGGGGGCCCACCACATGCCAAAGCAACCTCCTCAGTCGTGGTGTACACGCAGTCCAGACTAAATTTTAATTGTGAGCCGTGCTGACCACAGTGAAGGCCAGAGGCAGTGGGCAGCAAGGGCCCACAGCCATGTGGTGTTGAGTTGAGCTGCACAGTTAGTGGCATCAGAAGGATTCAGCGTGTGCGGAGCCTGCGATGATGTGTGGTCTGGGCAGGTCGCACTGGTAGCAATGTCTTTTGTCTAATGAATTCTGCATCAATAAGGCTATGTGGCAATTACTTGTGGTGCAGTGAGTTAGTGGCACCTGAAGCAATCAGCGTGTGCGCACCCTGCGATGATGCGTGGTCCAGGCAGGCCGCACTGGTAGCAATGTCTTTTGTCTAATGAATTCTGCCTTAATAAGGTTACGTGGCAATGCCTTGTGGTGCAGTGAGTTAGTGGCACCTGAAGCACTCAGCGTGTGCACACCCTGCGATGATGCGTGGTCCAGGCGGGCCGCACTGGTAGCAATGTCTTTTGTCTAATGAATTCTGCCTTAATACGGCCAAGTGGCATTGACTTGTGGTGCACTGAGTTAGTGGTACCTCTGGCGCTCAGCGTGTGTGCAGTCTGCGATGATGTGTGGTCCAGGCAGGCCGCACTGGGAGCAATGTGTCTTGCCTACTGGACTGCGTCATCTGCAATCGCGACTCCATCTGAATTGTGAGCCATGCTGTCCGCAGTGTAGATCGAAGGCAGTAGTGTGTACAGACGTAACTCTGCGATGCTGTGCCGCTGTGTTCACAGATGGCCTGTGCCGAGGAGCCCCATGGTCATGGCGGCAGCTACGTGGCAGTGTGAGGGCCGCCGCCCTGGCAGACGTGTTGGCCTTCACGCAAGTGAACCACACCCAGAGCCCTGGCCTATTTATTCACAGTTCTACGCTGGAGAGGAGTACATTGGACCAGCCCACTGCGCTTCCGCTTACAGGGGACGACGACACAGGTACATGACCGAGATCTTCCCCACTGCCTGAGGTAACACGGTTGCGTCCACTATCCACAATACTACAAGCACAAGCAGTATATGTATACATGGAGAGGTTTGTGCTCTGCATAGTGAGGTCTGTCCAGTACATGACTGCTACACTTGGTATTATGTGCATTATTATTGGTGGGTGACTTGCGTCCTTCACACATGTTTGGTTGCCACATCTCGCAACATTCAGCTATTGTGTGGCTGAGGGCCCGTGCCGTTTTTGGAAGGTTCGCTGTCCTGTTGTGCGTTGCCTCGGTGGTAGTGAGGGTGGTCCGGGGGGAGGTCCTGAGGGTTGTGGCAGTGAGTTTTGTGGTCTTCTTGGGTGTGGGAGGTGCATGATCAGTAGCTCTTTGACATGAGTTGGTCTTCAGATGGGATTCTGGGCTGGGCTCCCTTTTACACTGTAGGTAGTCGTCCTACTTAACACCAGTAAAAGGCAGATGTTACATTCCTACTGCTAATGCAGCTTATCGCCTGTTTTATTATTTATTATTAGCGTTAGTTGTTGCTCTCATTTTTGGCGATTTTGTTTTGCGGAAGATATTGCTGGAAAACTGGCATTATCGGCAGTTTTCACCAGGTTGAGAATGGAATGATAATTTAAAATCACTGAAAAACACATAGGTTTGATAAACATTATAATTAGAAATTAGCATTTTAAAAACATTTGAAATTCACTAAAAAAACATAGGTTTCAGGGACGTTATAGCTACAAATTAGAATTTAAAAAAAACTTTGAAATTCACTGAAAAAACCATAGGTTTCAAGGACGTTATAGTTAGTTGCCCATTTCACTCGTACAAAACCATAGAAATTCGTCCGTTATAGTTAGTTGAGCTAACTATAACTCACGCCTCCGCAATGCACTGCTGATGACGTCATATATTACATCATTCATGACATGGTCAGTGACATCACTGATGACATCACTGATGACATCTCAAATGACATCACTGATGACATCATAAACGTGATCATTTGATGCACCTCCTCATACACTAATAAAACCTTTGATAAGCCCACTCTAAAATACAGACTACCATTTTCGAAACAATAGAGACACCAATACCAGTTACTACGTACGCACGCACTGATTCCTAGGTCTACACACACATCCACTCATTCACCCATACAGTCACTCATACATGCAGTGACTCATCAATACAACACTATTATAGGCACTCATACACCTATACAAACACTCACACACTGCCACTCATCCAGAGTTACTCACACATCTAGTCAGTCATGCAAAGAATCAATCACACTTCTATTTACTCAGCTATACAGTTATACACACACAACCTCACTTATTCATAGTGATACTAACATATACTTACTCTCTTATACAATCACTGATACAAGTACACACTCTCACAATCACTGACTCTCACGTATAGTCATTTATATACTCCAACTCTCTCATGCACTGCATTTTACATATGTAGTTACTTGGACACTGAGATATCCATTGACTCACCAACACACCCATACACACACTTACCCACCCATACAGATGTTTCGACATGCAGTCTTGAACCCATACACCCAGTGAATAAAGAACTCACACATCTATGCACAGTCACATACCTCCCACCCACACACACACTCAGGCACCCATACAATTACTCAGGCAACCAATCAATAACCCATATAGACACTCATGTAGCTACTCATCAACCAATGCAGCAGCTTACACAGCAATAGACATTCACACAGTTTAGTCACTAACCCATGAATTCAGTAATACACATTTAGTCACTCACTTATGCAGTAAGTCACACGCCTACTAAATCCTCCATCCACACACTTATACATCCACTCATTCTTCAATATACCTTGGCCAATATATTTATAAAACATATGTAAACTTTACAGAAACACACAGTCACTGGATGATGTCATCAGTGACTGCGCTTCATTTAATTGAGGCCCCCAGTTGGGCCAGGTCCCGGGGGCATTGCAAAAATATATTAGCGGGGGCCCACGGGGGCCTCCGCAGCCCTGGGGACTGCCACTCTGGGGGCTTATTTAATTTGTGTGTGCAGCCAGTGCTGCACATGCGCGCTTCTCATCTCTTCTAAGTGGAAGCTGCCTGCTTAGTTACTGATAGAAGCAGCTGGAGCCTCTGAAGTGAGAGCAGTAGTGCCACGAGAGCCTGGGGGAGCTGCAGAGAGGAGCACCATCCTGGGAGCCGAAGCCCCTCCTTGTGCATGCAGGGGAGATGTGCACTCCGAGCACAGGCACAACCCCTCACACGTAGCAGAGACCCTGGTCAGCACCACCCCTGTGGAGAGTGTGGATCGGTGGCACGAGCTCTCAGACGTCTGCACAGGTGAGTTACACCATTTCTGAAGACTGTTGAACTTCGTGGTTTATCAAGCGCGTGGACGCTCGAGGCACAGCGCACAATCAGACTCCAACTCCCACCGCACAGCATTGGCGCTGCATTTTAAAGAGAGATGTGTTTGTCCAGACAGGGGGCCGTGTTGCTTGGGGTCTGCTGATGAGGGGCTGGTGAACATGATTTACTTTTTAAATGCAAAATGTCAAGCATTTCTTTCATGAGGGCAACATTGTGTATGCGTCACGCCAGGCTACAGGGCGTTAGGATGTAGGGTGGGCTGGGGCAGTGCACCCTGGGTTGGTACTTAGGATCCAAGCAAGATGTTTTTAAGGTTCACCAAAGAAGCCCTGGCAACATGCGTTTCGTGCAATACAGTACCCCCAGCGTGCCTGCACTACAGCTGAGTGCTACCTCGGGGTGGCTACCTCCACAGCACCAAGCCGTCTCGGGCCATGCCCTCTGCACAGCCACAGACCTCTTCACAGCACCCCAGCCATGCCTGCTTTGCAACAGCAGAGAAAATTTCTGGGCTATTCTGCGTCACAGCGTGAGAGTTACCCCCAAGTCATGAAGCTTAATAATACAGAGGCTCTCCATTGGGTTTGCCTGCAGGACAGCACCCTGGGGGTCACTAAGCATGCATGCTTCAGGGCAAAAGATGTGCTCTTACGCATGCCCTCTTTACACCTGTCCCATCAGGATGCCCGCTTTGTAGCCATGGAGTTGCTTCCGATATTGGCTACACCTGGTTCACAGTTTCAAAGTCTTTGCTTCAGTCCTCAAAGCTGGTCCAATGAAAAGCATGCCTGCTTCACATTTAAGGAACTCCTCATTGGTGGCGGTGCCTGCTTCATAGCTCTATTGCAATGCCTGCTCCACGCCTTCACAGCACTATGACAGCTCCCCAGGTAAGCCTGTTTCAAAGCGTCAGTGCTTCTCGTGAGGCATGCCTGCTGCACACCAGTCCTATCCTCCAGAATGCCTGCTCTGTAGCACCAGAGCTTCTCACATACATTACTGCATTTCAGAGCCAGGCTTGTCCGCCCCGCCCCAGTGCATGCCTGCTTCACCAGCATCCAGGGCTGCCTTGCGAGCTCCGTCCCCACACCGGGTCTGCTCGCGGGGCCTGCCTGGGCCATGAGCACCTGCCAAGACTTGGCAGTTTTTCCACATAAGGGCTGCTGCACAGGCACCCCTTGCAGCGCAACACCAGATAAACTCCTCTGGCATGCCTGCTACATAGTGCCAGAGAAGCCCCACGGGCATGCCTGCTTCATGGCACAAGAGAAGAACCATGGGCATGCCTGCTTCATAGCATCATAGACGCACCACCGGCATGCCTGCTTCATAGCACCATAGAATCACCACTGGCTGCCTGCCTCATAGCATCATAGAAGCACCACGGGCATGCCTGCTACATAGTACCAGAGAAGCACCTCGGGCATGCCTGCTTCATAGCACCATAGTAGCACTACAGGCATGCCAGCTTCATAGCACCAGAGAAGCACCACGGGCATGCCTGCTTCGCAGAACCAGAACTGTTGCTCAGGTATCTCATGCATCACAACCACAGAGTTACTCCACCACCACGACTACTCCACAATGACAGAGCTGCCAGGCAGCATGCCTGTCAGATTGGCAGCAGAGCTTCTTTCGAAGCCTGTCTTCTTCGTCATAACAACTGCATCACAAGCAGGCCCGCATCTCATCACTACAGCTCCTAGAGGAGGCACTCCTCTTCCAAGCACCAGGTCCTTCTTCCTGTGCATGCATACCCCTGATGCTCCAATGCACTGAAGCTGCACACCAACATGCCTGCTTCACAGCACTAGAACAGAACACGGTGATACTTGCTTACACTCATTCCTACTTCTCAGCATACGTCGATGCTTGCTTGCATTGCAATAGATTTGCTTCAACGCATGCCTGCTTCAGCAGCACCAGAGCGGCACATGTTGATGCTTGCCTGCATAACCCCGGACTTGCTTAAACACATGTCTGCTTCCCAGCAGCCGATTTGCTAACGCCCTATTGTGGTCCATCACAGTCCTACTGCTAGTGACTCCAGGCTAGAACAAGTCTACTGCTCAGCTCTCCTGTGTTACAGTATTGAATGTGCACCAGGCACGCCTGCTGCAGATCCGGGGGGGGGGGGCACTCCGTGGCTCGAGCGCTCCGCAGCACCCGGGCTTCACAGGCCTGTGCCTGTTAACAGCAGAGCTGTGCACCCTCCATGCCTGACGTGCGCCTGGGCCGCTTGCTTGCTTTTCATTAACTACTCGTATTACACAACTTGCCTTTGCCCTGGTTGCAGTTTTGGCATTATACAGCTCGAGTAACACTTGCCGTAAGATTTCAAACAAGCTCCGAAGAGAAGTGGGCGGACCACGCGCTGGGCGCCACCTGCACGCCATCTTGTTATGGAAGTCATTTGTATAGCGCCTCTGCCCCCACTTTGATGCTCTAAAAGTTAGTTTAAAAGTGTGTAGACGTGAAGATCTTTTATTTGTAGATGCTGTTAGATCTGTCAAGCAGCACCAGCACAAGAGTTCCTTTTAGGGCGGGTTGGGGATCAAAGATGCCTGTGCGGGTTGGGGGTGGGGGTGGTGGTGGTACGATGGCCACTCAGTTCTGCAATCACATGATCACCAGAATGAACCCTCTTTGACGTCTGACAATACTGTACGAAACAGAGTATGGGTTTGATGTAGCACTCACAAGGGTTTTCTAGGTGCTAAGGCTCCGGCCTCTGTGAATGGGCCATGGGTCGTGAGTAAGTTTTTACATCTTCTGCAACCCTAGCTACTAAGTAATGTGCGTGGTACGATACTAGGAGGGTGGGGGAAGACAGTGAGGGAAAGAAAGATTTGTTTTTAGAGGAGGGGGCTCTTATCGATTGCCCCCGAGTTGGGTAAGCACCGGAAGTAGCTGCATCTGGACAATTCTGAACTTTCTATGATCGCCCCACACAAAAGCTCCCAGACTCAGTTGAGACACTGCAAACCTACTAATATAGAATACAGAAGTCTCACCCCCGCCCCAAAATACAAAAGAAAAATGCCCACTTTTCAAAAGTAGTCCCGGGTATTGAGTAGTATGTAATGAAACTCCAAAAAGTAAATATAACAAACGATGAATCGCAGGCTAAGCCTGGACGCCTTCACTCTCCTGTCTCTGGCCCAAAGATATTTGAAGACACCTGTTTGATGTTTGCAATGGGCCGTTATTTTCTTGTGCTGTGTAAATATTTTTGGGTGACAATAAATAACCTATCGAGATTTTTGAGGCTGCAATTGTTATTGGTAATACTGGATATTGGCCTATGGTACTAATCAGTGCAATCATTGACGTCAGCAGTGCTTTGTCGCGTGCACATCCGGGTTTAGCTATCCTACTGTAGTCTGACATCCCCTTTTAATCCCATCATCTGTTACCGCTCTATTGGTGTTCCATACATTTCTAAGTGTGACCAAATGTCTCCATGAGAGGACAATAACACCTTCCTAGTACTGAGCATCCTTTTTACAAACCACTGTTTGCATGTGTTCTGGTGCAATTGTCTTATTTGAAGCGTACGAAGAAGACTGCAACCCCTGGAATGCACTAGTTTTTTAAATAAAGAGCTAAGCTAGGGAAATATTGTATGCTGTCCTCATCACGCAAGCGCAGACATCCTCCTGCCCTACGTGAGTTGTGCCGTAGTTGGGCCCACGGAGTTGAATGTTATGTGTTCGTCTTAACCTCTGAGAATTCACGTTCTTCTTTGACCATATCCGGCAAATGTGGAACACTGGAGCACCAGCAGGGGTTTGTTCACATGCTCCTGCTCAAGAAAGGAGGGTGTCATACAAAGTATGCCACTAGCAAAAAACGGCCATTGGATCGAAAACCGAAGTTGATCCATATTCACATACTGGGATTCGAGACTCTTCCAGGGAAATGCGCTAAACATTAATCAGTGCGAAACCAGCATGGTGCACTAAAAGTCAGCGTACGCTGGCCTCAGGGTCATCAGCTATTCCAAGCCTGTGCCCAGCACAGCACCCCCTGCTGGTCCAGTGGCTGCAGGCGGCAAATGGGGCGGGGAGGAATCTGATGAGTGAGATCAGAAAGTCACAGTTTATCTCATGCTTTATGAATGACCTGCAGGAGGCGAGAGAGCCGCGAGTGATATCCATGCATAAGTCATGAAAAAGAACGGGGGCACGTGACACCTTAAAGGGAAAGCACCAGTCAGAGCCCTCTCTGCAGGAGACAACACAGCCACGTGCACCAGCGAGAACTGAGCGCTGTAATAAAGCAAGAAAACACACGTGCCAGCTGGGCTTGCTTTAACTTCATATACAAACCTCTTGTGCATTTTTAAGCATAACACACATAGTTCAAGACTAAAAAGCAGGCTACCCGTGGCTTAAAGGGATGTGGTTATCCAGTAGCATGAAAAGATGCATTGAGAGCAATATATATATACCACAGAGCTGCATTGCAGAGAGGTGTAAAAAGGGGCGTGGCCTTGGAGCACCTCTCTGCAACCCAGCTCTGTTGCGCTTACTGGAGGTACCTGGTGGGCGAGGTAAGCCCCAGGGACCCTCAGGATTCAAGGGGAATTAATCCCCCAACTTAAAACCTGCCAGGGGGCGCATTTGCACAGTGGTGAAGGGAGGGGGCGGGACTGATGTGACATGTGTGTACTTATAAAATCACTCCGCCAAAACCCAAGCACTTATAAATTCACCATGCACTCTCCTTGCAGTACTCTAATCATCCAGTCAGTACCTATGCACTCATGTAATGACCCATGCACTAACTCATGCACTGCTACAATACCCTGAGCACTACCCATGCAGTCCAGCCATCGCCCTGTCAGTACTCATGCACTCCTTCAATCACCCAGGCAGCACCATATACTTATCCAATCACTCCACCAAAATCCAAGCACGTATAAATTCACCATGCACTCTCCTTGCAGGACTCTAATCTTCCAGTCAGTACCCATGCACTCATGGAATGGCCCAGGCACTAACACATGCACTGCTACAATACTCTAAGCACTTTCCATTCAGACCTCTAACCACCTACATACTTCTGATTCACTCTTCCAATTACCCGGGTAGTACCCATACACTCCAGAAATCCCTCTGTCACTACCCATGCACTCCTCCAATCACCAAGCCAGCACTATGTACTTATCCAATCACTCCACCAAAAACCAAGCAGTTACACAATCACCATGCACTGTCCTTGCAGCAAGCTAATCATCCAGTCACTACCCATGTACTCATGCAATGACCCAGTCACTAACACATGCACTGCTGCAATCCATTGAGAACTACCTATGCAGTCCAGTAATCTCCCTGGTACTACCTATGCAGTCCTCCAATCACCCAGCCAGTCCTATGTCCTTATCCAATCACTGCGCCAAAACCCAAGCACTTATAAATTCACCATGCACTCTCCTTGCAGTATTCTAATCATCCAGTCACTACCCATGTAGTCATGCAATGATCCAGGCACTAACACATGCACTGCTACAATCCCTGTGTACTACCCATGCAGTCCTCTAACCACCTACACACTTCACATTTGCTCCTTCGATTCCCCTGGTAGTACCCTTGCAGCCCAGCAACCACCCTGTCACTCCCTGTGCAGTCCTCCAGTCACCCAGCCTCTACCATGTACTCATGCAATGACCAGGCATTAACTAATGGCAAATACAGAGGTGGTCATGCTAATCACAGGGGTACCCCAACGCATGGTGTTCCCTAGTGTATGTAGGTGTTTTCACTGTAATCTAAGCGTCTTTTAGCATAGCACTGGCTCTAGGCCTGGTTAGCCAGAGTCAGTTACCACCAGTACCCATAGGCAAAAAGTTGGGTGCACAGGAGTACTTTCTGCTCCTCTGTCTTTCTGGACTTGTTGCCTCTTTCTGCATTTGTCTTGCTTCTTTCAGCACTTTTCTTCCTCTTTCTTCACATGTCCTACCTTTGTAGGCATAGTTAGAAATAAGTATTTAAAAAACCTTAGAAATTCACTGAAAAAAAACATAGGTTTCAGGGACGTTATAGTTAGAAATTAACATTTAAAAAACCTTAGAAATTCACTGAAAAAACCATAGGTTTCAGGGACATTATAGTAAGTTGGAGATTTGAGATGTCATCAGTGATGTCATCAGAGATGTCCGTGAGCTTGTCATGAGTGATGTAATATGTGATGTCATCAGCACTGCATTGCAGGGGCACGAGTTATAGTTAGATCTGCTAACTATAACGGCCGGATTTCTATGGTTTTGTATGAGTGAAATCTCCAACTAACTATAACATCCCTGAAACCTATGGCTTTTTCAGTAAATATACATATATATATATATATATATATATATATATATATATATATATATATATATATTAATATTCACTGAAAAAACCATAGGTTTCAGGGGTGTTATAGTTAGCTGGACTTTTCACTTGTACAAAACCATTGAAATTCCCCCGTTATAGTTAGTTCAGCTAACTATAACTCGCGCGCCCGCAATGCACTGCTGATGACGTCACATATTACATCACTCATGACATGGTGAGTGACATCACTCATGACATCACTGATGACATCTCAAATGACATCACTGATGACATCATCCAGTGAATGTGTGTTTTTCTGAAAATTAAATATGTTTTATATATGTATATCTCAAGGTCGATGGAAGAATAAATGGGTATATAAGTGTCTAAATGGATGATTTGTTTTTGAAAAATTGATTGTGTAACTGACTGATTAAGTGTATCATAGTGAATACATGGCTTAGTGAGTAATGTTTAAATATGTAAATATCTGTATCAGTCTCTCACTTTGTGTATAAGTGGCTGCATGGGTTGGTGAGTAGCTACATGGGTGTCTATATAGGTTATTAGTTGGTTTTTTGAGTATCAGTCTGAGTGTCTGCATGGTTCTTTATGAGTAACTACATATGTTTTAAACTAGTATATGTGACTATTGGTGTATATATGTGAGTATATGTGAGAGTGAGAGATTGAAAGAGTTCCTGTATGAATAAGTATGTGTTTCTATAAGTGATTGTTTAAAAGACTAATTATGTGTAAGTTTCCGTAGAAGTAAGTATGGTGGTGTGTGTATAACTGTATATGCAAGTAAATGTATGTTTGATTCTTTACTAGCATGAGTGACTATGTGTGTGAGTAACTCTATGGATGAGTGGCATTGTGTAACAGGATGTATAGGTGTATGAGTACATATGATGAGTGAGTACATGTATGAGTGACTGTATAGGACTGTTGGTGAATGAGTGGATGTGTATGTGGATCTTAGAATTACTGAAGAGGTTGTTGTAACTGGTATTGGTATGTCCATTCTTTTGAAAATTTTAGTCTCTATTTTTGAATGTGTGTATCAAAGGTTATATTAGGGTGAGAGGAGGTCTGCCACTCTATCACAAGGATGATGTCATCAGTGATGTCATTTGAGATGTCATCAGTGATGTCATGAGTGATGTCACTGACCATGTCATGAGTGATGTAATATGTGACGTCATCAGCAGTGCATTGCGGGCGCGCGAGTTATAGTTAGCTGAACTAACTATAACGGGGGAATTTCAATGGTTTTGTACAAGTGAAAAGTCCAGCTAACTATAACACCCCTGAAACCTATGGTTTTTTCAGTGAATTTCTGAGGTTTTTTAAATGCTAATTCCTAACTATAACGTGCCTGAAACCTATGGTTTTTTTCTGTGAATTTCAAAGGTTTTTTAAATGCTAATTTCTAACTATGCCTACAGAGATAGGACATGTGAAGAAAGAAGAAAAAATGCACAGAAAGAAACAAAAGAAGTGCAGAAAGAAGCAACAGAAGTCCTCAAATACGAAGATAAGTGCAGGAAGAAGGATAACGTGCAGAAAGAACAAAAAGAAGAGCAGAAAGAAGCCTTGTTGCAAAATCATCCTGTACCCTCAACTTTTTCAGACGGATACTGGTGGTAACTGAGTCTGACTAACCAGTCCTAGAGCCAGTGCTATGTTAAAAGACACTTAGAATACAGTGAAAACACCTACATACACTAGGGAACATTATGCGTTGGGGTCCCCCTGTGATTAGCATGACCTCCTCTGTAAGCCCCTAGTGTATAATAGGGCATGGGGATTAAAACTACCTCTTAAAACAGGCCACAGGGCGTTTTTGCACACGTTAACTCAGGCCCCGTCCCCTCCCTTCACCACTGTGTAAACACGCCCTGTGTCCATTTTTAGTTGGGAGATTAAGTTCATTTGAATCCTGAGGGTCCCTAGGGTCCAACTAGCCCACTAGGTACCTCCAGTAAGTGCCACAGAGCTGCGTTGCAGAGAGGTGTAAAAAGTGGCACGGCCTGGACCACCTCTCTGCAATGCAGCTCAGTGGCGCTTACTGGAAGCACTTGGTGGGCTAGTTAGCCCCCAGGGGCCCTCAGTATTGAAGGGAAATTATATCCCCAATTTAAAACGTGCCATAGTGCGTGTTTGCACACGTCACCTCAGGCCCCGTCCCCTCCCTTTACCACTGTGTAAACGCGCCCTGTGGCTGTTCTAAGTTGAGAGATTAAGTCCCCCTGAATCCTAAGGGTCCCTAGGGTCAAACTAGACCACTAGGTACCTCCAGTAAGCGCCACAGAGCTGCGTTGCAGAGAGGTGTAAAAAGGGGCTTGGCCTCAGAACACCTGGCTGCAGCGCAGCTCCCTGGCGCATACTGGAGATGCCTGTTGGGGGCGCGTTTGCAGAGTGCTGCACGGAGGGTGCATGGCCTCCGGCACGATGCCAGTCTTTTATTTATTTTAGTTTTTTAAGAAGGGGGGCTGTTTGGTTCCCCTTCTTATTCTAATTTATTGGCCCTGATGACCCCATCCCCCAGGGCCAGTCTCCTAATTATATTTTTTTGACCCCAATCCCCAGGGCCGGCCACTGTTTTTTATTATTTTTAAAAAATATATATTTATAGACACACCTAGGACATGCTGGACAAACCGTACGTACCTATCACCATGACGATTTGCGTGATATTCATTAAAAGGCGACTATGCATGCAATGAATCCACGTGGAATGTATTTACACCACTAGTGAAGCTCTGACATGTCTGATGCCCTACCGTGCCTAATCCTGGTAGACACCCTTGTCGTTTATTTATACAAACATGGGTAGCTATTGACGGGCACATTTAATACACATGCACACCAAGCCATTCAAAGGGGATTCGACAAAAATTCGACCAAAACTATGCAAGAAACCCCCCTCACGGTTAATAAAACACACATCCACTGCCGGATGTGTTATACTTTTTATTTTACTCTCTGGAAAGGGGACGAACATCACTTGAGAGTCACAGCGTGCTCCTGACAGAGCCCAATGCTGTGTTACACCCACCATTGCCTGCCGAGTGCCACACACCTCTGTGTTGTATTCCACTAGCTAGTGCATATGCTATGACACTCTCTAGCCCATGTGCACTGTAACACCACCCCGTGAATATGTCATGCCACACTTGTCTTCGCACGGGTTATATTGCCCCATCTAACGTGCCTTTCTCGATGCCTATGTTATAACGCACAGTGCTATGCCATACATATTACAATCTGGGATCCATATCTTTGTCACAGTGCATATGCAACGTTACACTCCCCAGCACATATTTTATATTACAACTTTAGAGACTAGTTAGGTTACACAACACTGCCCTGTGCATATTACACTCCAAGGCGCATATCGCATAGCACGCGCTAGTGCCTGTGCTATCTCGCGCTCTCCAATGAATCTGTCATTACGCACAATGTATTGCATATTATATTTCACGCCCGGTTCATCTTATATCACACTTTTTGGTGCATAGTTTATACCATACACTATATCTAGTTTTCATTTTCAATCGTGCTCTCAGGACTATGTTCTATATAACACTGTGTTCACCTACCCTTTTCACGGGCATTACATTTTGCGATAGGGGGTGGAGGGTCAGGGGGTGTTTCTGCCAAGTGAGCCCGGAGTCACAGTCACAAACGTCCTCTTCTTCCTGAATAAAAGTGAGATTATGCTGCATACTTGTTCATATTTTAAGTAGTTCGCACAGACACAATGTTTTAAAAACAATAAAGTTCCTAATACCCGCCTTCTCTGAACAGTTAGCTGGCTGCCCCATCCCCTTCCTCCCTATCCTCTGTTGTGTGAATCCATGGACTAGCCTCCTCCCTCCTGCCATGCATGGTCTGATGTGCTGCCACTGCCCTCAATTTAGTATGATGTACCAGTCCACTCCTCCTGCCCTCCATTGCCCAATTCTATGCCCCATCATTGACCTCCTGCTTAAACTCTGTGCTTAGCTTGCTGCCCCTATTCTCCTTCCCCCTGCCCTCCGATGTCTTTGTGCATGCCCCTGCTCCATCCTTTTTGCCCACCATGTCCCATGGACCTGCCACTCCTATCTACTCTGAGTGTTCTGTTGAGCTGCCACTCCCCTCCCACCTGCCTAGCATTGTCAGATGACTGTAACCTGTCCCTGCCACCTCCACCCTGCCTGTCCACATGCCATGCCCCTATCCTCTTCCTCCTGTCCTACATGGTCCATTGTACTGCCACACCCTTCTGCCCTCCCTGGTCTGTTGTGCTGCAACTGCTCCTCCTGCCTGCCCCGTGTGGTCTGTTGTGAGGTCCCTTCCCCTGAACTTTCTTGTCTGTGCACAGGTCCTGACCCTCCCTTCTATCCTCCATCGTCCTTTGTGCATGCCCCTCCACCCTCCTTCTTGCCCATCATAGCCATTGTGCTGCCACTAACCCTCCCACTTGCCATGCATGGTCTTCTGTGCTGCCATGGCCCCTCCCACTTTCCCTGTGTGGTCAGTTAGCTGCCCCTGACCCCCTCCCACCTTCCCTCCATGGTCTGTGTGTATGCCATCACAGTCTCACTGTTGCTCTTCATGGTGTGTCTTGCTTCTAGTGCCCATCCTGCCTGACCTCCATGGCTATCTTGCTGCTCCTGCCCTGCCCCCTTGCCCCCAGCCCTACTCCCTCCCTCCTGGCTTGTCTGTTCCATTGTAATGCCCCTGATCCGTCCCTCCTGCCCTTTATGGTCTGTTATGCTGCAGCTTTCTCTCCTGTCTGTCCATTATGGTCAGCTAGCTACCATTGCCTCTTGCCCCTCTGTTCTCTGTTGTCCATGTGCATGGTCCTGTCCCCTCCCTCTTGCTTTCTATGGATTGTTGTGCTGCACTCCCATCCTGCATGCCCTGTGTGGTGTATTGTGCTGCTGCAAACCCTGATGCCTGCCCTGCAGGGTCAGTTTGGTGCACCTCTCCATGTCCCTCCTGTCCTCTGTTATCCAAGTCCATGTCCCTATCCCATTTCCTTCCATGATCCAATGTACCATACTTGCGAACATTTTGAACTTGGTAAGAGGGAGATTTTGAAAAAAAACTGGGGTATTGATTTTCCCCTTTGAGTTACATTGAACAAGAGGATATTGTAGACAGGAGACAGATCAAATAAAGCCCATTTGAGCTTAAAAACATTGGACGTTTCCTGGCTGAATCGGGTCTGTTGGCATGTATGGTTGTACTACCATTGCCTCTTCCTTCTGCCCACAATGGTCTATTACATTGCCACAGCCTTGAAGGAGGGTAGATTTTGTATCACAGGGGGCCCCTGGCCCGTTCTGTCCACACCTGAAGTATGAGACCCTTGTCCTTGCCCTGCCAGCTGCATTTGTAGGCCGTATTAAATTGACCAGCGGGTCCTGTGTTGCTATATAATTATCCTGAGACATCCTTACCACTCAGCCAGCATAAAACCCCTGTGTAGGCCCTTCTGTTCAATATGTAGGCCTCTTTGTTAAATTGACCATAGCTCTGCAATTTTAGTGTATAGCAGTCTGAAGGCAGGTCTGCGAGGCCTTCTGATCCAAACTAGTAGCCCCCACCCTACCCGAGTGCTCCGTGCTCGGTATCAAAGTTCAACATCCCCCTGAAGCTGTCGACATACAGTAGGCTGCATCCTGGACTGGTACTTGCTTCCTGGGCAGGTTTCCCGCTTTTAAGGAAGTGGCAACCGCAGAGCGTCAAGTTAGGAGAACTGAGGAGATTTTATACATGAATATATTGAATTCCCGTACAATACCCATTATTTTCTGCTTGCTCTATAGAACTTACGATAAGCGATTGGCCTGAGAGACTGACCTTTTCACCCAGTCCATTGTCAGCATTAAGTGGGTAAATGACGAAATGTCTGGTAAAATCTGCAGACGAAGCTTTTGGGTAGCATACGTAGGTAGATGTAGCGTGCAAAGGAGCCCACAAAATGATATAAAAAGGGAGCACCCACAGATATCGACGGACTACCTCGCCGTCTGTATGTAGGTTAACAGGCAGTGCAGGTTTTCCCCAAGAGCTGGGAGCTCTTGTCTTCCTTTGCTTAAAATGTCTTGCTCTGCTTTGCTTGAAGTATCTTATTCTATTTTACCTATATGAAATGTCATGTTATGTTTAACCATTGTTCTCTTTACTTTTGCATTTAAAAGATTTTGTATTGTAATTGCAGGAATGCTTGCTCTAAGAGTAAACGTGAGTGTTCCTAGGTAACATTTTCCTTGGTGTAACTTGTTTCTCATGATGCATTTATAGATGTGTTTTCTCTCTCTCTCTGTCAGTACATTAATTGAGATACAGAGAATATTATGACAGCTGTATGATTATCTGGATTCTGTATTTTGTACTTTATGTCTCTATTCTGCGGTTTCTTTGAAGTTGCATCTTCTCATTAAACTGCCATTGTATTCTGCCTCCAATTCCATGTCTCATATGTCTGTTTTCTTCATTTTTGGAGCAAGCGTTCCTAGGCACCCCGGCTCAAATTAAGGTGCCCCTTTTGTCCCTGACTCACTCTCCTGCTCAGTTCTGTGGTGGCTCCCGGGGATCTGGGGACCGCCCCTAGCTTCCTTGACCCGTAATAGATCTTCCCTCCAACAGCCTCTCTTGCAAGTCCTGTATTGTTGGTTTGTTGCCCCTGCCCCCCTTTCCACTGCCCTCCATAGTCTGTTGTGCTTCCACGGCCCTTCCTGCCTGCTCAGTGTGGTTAAATTGTTGCCTTTGCACCCTCCTACCTGCCTTCAATTTTCAGAGTCCGTGCCCCTGGCCTCTGCCTCTCAACAGTATCCTAATGAACAACTAGATTGCTAACATTCTATATTTATTACAAAAGTGTGGAACGCCTGACATCATCTTGATGTAATCAAAACTGTAATACCTAGAGCATTTCCTTTAGAAATTACATATATTAGAGGGTCTTATTGGCATCAAAATTATGGTTAGTGCTCTAAAAGACTAAAATAAGGACATATTTTCTGAGTTTTCAAATAGCGACAAAGCACTTTTAAATTATTTGTTATCTTTATGTTTTTTTATCCAGTTGACCACTTGATTAAATGTTGCACTTAGGGGAGAGGATGTGGTGTTACTTCCAGAACTGCAGACTTTGCAACTGGGGAACCAGGTTGAAGTTTCTGCTTCAGCTCGACATTCTGTGATTCTGGTCAAATCACTTAGTCTCCCCATGTCTACAACCAAAATGAATTTGTTCTTGTGTGATGTAACCAATGCTCATGTAAAGCACTCCAATACCTGACAAGTCTGCACTATATAACACTGCAAAAACACAAAATAATAAGTGTTTTCACACTTCTGTCATTGGGCTATATTTGGGCTACATCTGGGTGATTTTGGGCTACATTTGGGCTCTTTTGTCTCCGGTGGCCATCTTGGGAGATTTATTTGTTATGAAGTTTCCTAATTTCCTCATGTACTGCAGTCTCCTCAGTAGGAAATGCTTTCAGTTGTTTACTTTGATTCCATCATGAAGGTATTCAGATATGTCACACATTTGCCATAAATTCTGAATGTTAGCACTCTAGTTGCTCATTAGATCACTGTAGTAAAACTACTGCACCATGGAAGTCTGCTCCTGGTATTAAAAGTGCATGTTTCAGTCTGCATGTCAGAATTTTTTAATGAAATAGAAGAGGATTTGAGAAGTCACTCAAAATGTGCCCTCATTTTCTTTCTTCAGCATTAATCATAATTTCTATGGCAAAATGAACCTCCTCATTGTGTTCCTTTTTAAATTAAATGTTTTAAGTGTTACCAGTTTATTCCAATCAAGATGGCTTCAGGTGTGCCATACATTTGTCATAATGAAGACAGTAAGCGCTCTAGTTGTTTTTAAGAACATTCTGGGACATTCTGTCATTGGGCTATACATGGGCTACATATGGGTGATATTTGGGCTACATTTGGGCTCTTTTGTCTCTGGTGGCCATCTTGGGAGACTTATTTGTTATGAAGTTTCCTAATTTCCTCATTTACTGCAGTCTCCTCAGTAGGAAATACTTTCAGTTTTTTACTTTGATTCCATCAAGAAGGCATTCAGATGTGTCACACATTTGCCATAAATTCAGAATGTTAGCACTCTTTTTGCTCATTAGATCACTGTAGTAAAGCTACTGCTCACCAGGGAAAACTGCTGCTGGTATTGAAAGTGCATGTTTCAGTCTGCATGTCAGAATTTTTTAATGAAATAGAAGAGGATTTGAGAAGTCACTCAAAATGTGCCCTAATTTTTCTTTCTGCAGCACTAATCATACATTTTATGGAAAAATGAACCCCCTCATTTTGTTCCTTTTTAAATTAAATGTTTTAAGAGTTACCACTTTAATCCAAGCAAGATGGCTTCAGGTGTGCCATACGTTTATCATAAGTAGGACTGTTAGCGCTCTAGTAGTTCTTTGGAACACTCTGGGAAGCTGCAGTAGAACACAAAGGAATCAACTGACAGTCTCTGCCCTTGTTGGATGTACATGTTTTACTGAGAATGTCAGACTTCATTCTCACATGACTGAGAAAGATAATGTGAATTTACAGAAAATAAGCTCTCAGTTTAGCCTATAGATCACCTTCCAAACCTCTGTGGTAAAAGCATGAGAAAATATTTTTCTCTCAATCATGATATCCCAGCAGAAGGCTTTTTCACATGGTGAAATCACCTTAGAACATACCACAATTCCTAAAATGAGTATGGTACCATCAACAAATGATTTATAATGTAACTAAAGTCTTAAAACCTTCTATTAACTGCAATGCTTTTTAATGAGGTGCTATCATGTATATTGGTCCCAAGATGGCTGCCAACACTTCTTGGATGAAGTGCTGACAGCCAATCAGATCTCAGGATGAGATGTGTGGTTAGGCTCCGCCCACATATATATATGCTTTTAAATGCTATTTTCTCAGGAAATACTGAACAGATTTACACCAGACCTGCAAAAGGCACTTCCTTGACCTTATGGCTACCTCTCTGCCAAATTTCAAGTAATTCTGTTCAGCCGTTCGGGCTGTAGCTGTGTCTAAAGGTCCTATGGAAAAATGCATGGGGAAAACGCGTTTTGGGACCCCCCTTTTTTCTCGGCCCCTGCTTGACGAATCCCCCCGAGACTTTCAGGGTAGGAGCGGAGCGTAGCGCCCCACCTATTTTGAAAATTTCGCGAGGATTCGTCGACCGGCGCCAAAGTTATTCCAAATAGAATGTTGCGGATTTCCTATGGAAACAGGGTCCTAACTATAACTACCTACTGGCGACCGCCAGTAGGTAATATATATATATATATATATATATATATATATATATATATATATATATATATATATATATATATATATATCCAAAACAATAGTTGCCCCCAAGATGAAGCCACATGACAGCGTGTTAATCCATTTATTCCAAGGATTCTATCAGCCTGGTTACAGCACACAAATATTGCCAAACGCGTTTCGGGCGTGACACCGCCCTTGATCACTGGCATAGGAGACCCAACAACTCGAGCAGTCCACCTGAGCACAATTTAATGTCCCGCCCATGTGGGCATGTGCTGTAGAGGATTCTGGTAAGTGTAGTCCGCTTTTTATTTTAACCCCCAGTGGGTGATGTGGGCCCCCGGAAAAATGAACAGTCTTACCCATGTGGGTATGCGCTGCAGCGCGGCTTGAAATTGATTTCATCCTCCTCGGAATGGACACGCTGTTCCTGTAGTGCCTCTTAGTATCCTGCACTACGGACACAGCGCGCTCCTGACAAAGCCCAATGCTGTGTTACACCCACCATTGCCTGCCGAGTGCCACACACCTCTGTGTTGTAATCCACTAGCTAGTGCATATGCTATGACACTCTCTAGCCCATGTGCACTGTAACACCACCCCGTGAATATGTCATGCCACACTTGTCTTCGCACGGGTTATATTGCCCCATCTAACGTTCTTCCTCGATGCCTATGTTATAACGCACAGTGCTATGCCATACATATTACAATATGGGATCCATATCTTTGTCACAGTACATATGCAACGTTACACTCCCCAGCACATATTTTATATTACAACTTTAGAGACTAGTTAGGTTACACAACACTGCCCTGTGCATATTACACTCCAAGGCGCATATCGCATAGCACGCGCTAGTGCCTGTGCTATCTCGCGCTCTCCAATGAATCTGTCATTGCGCACAATGTATTGCATATTATATTTCACGCCCGGTTCATCTTATATCACACTTTTTGGTGCATAGTTTATACCATACACTATATCTAGTTTTCATTTTCAATCATGCTCTCAGGACTATGTTCTAGATAACACTGTGTTCACCTACCCTTTTCACGGGCATTACATTTTGCGATAGGGGGTGGAGGGTCAGGGGGTGTTTCTGCCAAGTGAGCCCGGAGTCACAGTCACAAACGTCCTCTTCTTCCTGAATAAAAGTGAGATTATGCTGCATACTTGTTCATATTTTAAGTATTTCGCACATACACAATGTTTTAAAAACAATAAAGTTCCTAATACCCGCCTTCTCTGAACAGTTAGCTTGCTGCCCCATCCCCCTCCTCCCTATCCTCTGTTGTGTGAATCCATGGACTAGCCTCCTCCCTCCTGCCATGCATGGTCTGATGTGCTGCCACTGCCCTCAATTTAGTATGATGTACCAGTCCACTCCTCCTGCCCTCCATTGCCCAATTCTATGCCCCATCATTGACCTCCTGCTTAAATTCTGTGCTTAGCTTGCTGCCCCTATTCTCCTTCCCCCTGCCCTCCGATGTCTTTGTGCATGCCCCTGCTCCATCCTTTTTGCCCACCATGTCCCATGGACCTGCCACTCCTATCTACTCTGAGTGTTCTGTTGAGCTGCCACTCCCCTCCCACCTGCCTAGCATTGTCAGATGACTGTAACCTGTCCCTGCCACCTCCACCCTGCCTGTCCACATGCCATGCCCCTATCCTCTTCCTCCTGTCCTACATGGTCCATTGTACTGCCACACCCTTCTGCCCTCCCTGGTCTGTTGTGCTGCAACTGCTCCTCCTGCCTGCCCCGTGTGGTCTGTTGTGAGGCCCCTTCCCCTGAACTTTCTTGTCTGTGCACAGGTCCTGACCCTCCCTTCTATCCTCCATCGTCCTTTGTGCATGCCCCTGCACCCTCCTTCTTGCCCATCATAGCCATTGTGCTGCCACTAACCCTCCCACTTGGCGTGCATGGTCTTCTGTGCTGCCATGGCCCCTCCCACCTTCCCTGTGTGGTCAGTTAGCTGCCCCTGACCCCCTCCCACCTTCCCTCCATGGTCTGTGTGTATGCCATCACAGTCTCAGTGTTGCTCTTCATGGTGTGTCTTGCTTCTAGTGCCCATCCTGCCTGACCTCCATGGCTATCTTGCTGCTCCTGCCCTGCCCCCTTGCCCTCAGCCCTCTGTTTACATGTGCAGACCCCTACTCCCTCCCTCCTGGCTTGTCTGTTCCATTGTAATGCCCCTGATCCGTCCCTCCTGCCCTTTATGGTCTGTTATGCTGCAGCTTTCTCTCCTGTCTGTCCATTATGGTCAGCTAGCTACCATTGCCTCTTGCCCCTCTGTTCTCTGTTGTCCATGTGCATGGTCCTGTCCCCTCCCTCTTGCTTTCTATGGATTGTTGTGCTGCACTCCCGTCCTGCATGCGCTGTGTGGTGTATTGTGCTGCTGCAAACCCTGATGCCTGCCCTGCAGGGTCAGTTTTGTGCACCTCTCCATGTCCCTCCTGTCCTCTGTTATCCAAGTCCATGTCCCTATCCCATTTCCTTCCATGATCCAATGTACCATACTTGCGAACATTTTGAACTTGGTAAGAGGGAGATTTTGAAAAAAAACTGTGGTATTGATTTTCCCCTTTGAGTTACATTGAAAAAGAGGATATTGTAGACAGGAGACAGATCAAATAAAGCCCAATTGAGCTTAAAAACATTGGACGTTTCCTGGCTGAATCGGGTCTGTTCGCAAGTATGGTTGTACTACCATTGCCTGTTCCTTCTGCCCACAATGGTCTATTACATTGCCACAGCCTCTCTTGCAAGTCCTGTATTGTTGGTTTGTTGCCCCTGCCCCCCTTTCCACTGCCCTCCATAGTCTGTTGTGCTTCCACAGCCCTTCCTGCCTGCTCAGTGTGGTTAAATTGTTGCCTTTGCACCCTCCTACCTGCCTTAAATTTTCAGAGTCCGTGCCCCTGGCCTCTGCCTCTCAACAATATCCTAATGAACAACTAGATTGCTAACATTCTATATTTATTACAAAAGTGTGGAACGCCTGACATCTTCTTGATGTAATCAAAACTGTAATACCTAGAGCATTTCCTTTAGAAATTACATATATGAGAGGGTCTTATTGGCATCAAAATTATGGTTAGTGCTCTAAAAGACTAAAATAGGGACATATTTTCTGAGTTTTCAAATAGCGACAAAGCACTTTTAAATTATTTGTTATCTTTATGTTTTTGTATCCAGTTGACCACTTGATTAAATGTTGCACTTAGGGGAGAGGATGTGGTGTTGCTTCCAGAACTGCGTGCAGACTTTGCAACTGGGGAACCAGGTTGAAGTTTTCTGCTTCAGCTCGACATTCTGTGATTCTGGTCAAATCACTTAGTCTCCCCATATCTACAACCAAAATTAATTTGTTCTTGTGTGATGTAACCAATGCTCATGTAAAGCACTCCAATACCTGACAAGTCTGCACTATATAACACTGCAAAACCACAAAATAATAAGTGTTTTGCACACTTCTGTCATTGGGCTATATTTGGGCTACATCTGGGTGATTTTGGGCTACATTTGGGCTCTTTTGTCTCCGGTGGCCATCTTGGGAGATTTATTTGTTATGAAGTTTCCTAATTTTCTCATGTACTGCAGTCTCCTCAGTAGGAAATGCTTTCAGTTTTTTACTTTGATTCCATCATGAAGGTATTCAGATATGTCACACATTTGCCATAAATTCTGAATGTTAGCACTCTAGTTGCTCATTAGATCACTGTAGTAAAACTACTGTTCACCATGGAAGTCTGCTCCTTGTATTAAAAGTGCATGTTTCAGTCTGCATGTCAGAATGTTTTAATGAAATAGAAGAGGATTTGAGAAGTCACTCAAAATGTGCCCTCATTTTCTTTCTTCAGCATTAATCATAATTTCTATGGCAAAATGAACCCCCTCATTGTGTTCCTTTTTACATTAAATGTTTTAAGTGTTACCAGTTTATTCCAATCAAGATGGCTTCAGGTGTGCCATACTTTTGTCATAATGAAGACAGTAAGCGCTCTAGTTGCTTTTAAGAACATTCTGGGACATTCTGTCATTGGGCTATACTTGGGCTACATCTAGGGATATTTGGGCTACATTTGGGCTCTTTTGTCTCTGGTGGCCATCTTGGGAGACTTATTTGTTATGAAGTTTCCTAATTTCCTCATTTACTGCAGTCTCCTCAGTAGGAAATACTTTCAGTTTTTTACTTTGATTCCATCAAGAAGGCATTCAGATGTGTCACACATTTGCCATAAATTCAGAATGTTAGCACTTTTTTTGCTCATTAGATCACTGTAGTAAAGCTACTGCTCACCAGGGAAAACTGCTACTGGTATTGAAAGTGCATGTTTCAGTCTGCATGTCAGAATTTGTTAATGAAATAGAAGAGGATTTGAGAAGTCACTCAAAATGTGCCCTAATTTTTCTTTCTGCAGCACTAATCATACTTTTTATGGAAAAACTGAACCCCCTCATTTTGTTCCTTTTTAAATTAAATGTTTTAAGAGTTACCACTTTAATCCAAGCAAGATGGCTTCAGGTGTGCCATACGTTTATCATAAGTAGGACTGTTAGCGCTCTAGTAGTTCTTTGGAACACTCTGGGAAGCTGCAGTAGAACACAAAGGAATCAACTGACAGTCTCTGTCCTTGTTGGATGTACATGTTTTACTGAGAATGTCAGACTTCATTCTCACATGACTGAGAAAGATAATGTGAATTTACAGAAAATAAGCTCTCAGTTTAGCTTATAGATCACCTTCCAAACCTCTGTGGTAAAAGCATGAGAAAATATTTTTCTCTCAATCATGATATCCCAGCAGAAGGCTTTTTCACATGGTGAAATCACCTTAGAACATACCACAATTCCTAAAATGAGTATGGTACCATCAACAAATGATTTATAATGTAACTAAAGTCTTAAAACCTTCTATTGACTGCAATGCTTTTTAATGAGGTGCTATCATGTATATTGGTCCCAAGATGGCTGACAACACTTCTTGGATGAAGTGCTGACAGCCAATCAGATCTCAGGATGAGATGTGTGGTTAGGCTCCGCCCACATATATATATGCTTGTAAATGCTATTTTCTCAGGAAATACTTAACAGATTTACACCAGACCTGCAAACGGCACTTCCTTGACCTTATGGCTACCTCTCGGCCAAATTTCAAGTAATTCTGTTCAGCCGTTCGGGCTGTAGCTGTGTCTAAAGGTCCTATGGAAAAATGCATGGGGAAAACGCGTTTTGGGACCCCCCTTTTTTCTCGGCCCCTGCTTGACGAATCACCCCGAGACTTTCAGGGTAGGAGCTGAACGGAGCGCCCCATTAGTTTTGAAAATTTCGCGAGGATTCGTCAACCGGCGCCAAAGTTATTCAAAATAGAATTTTGAGATTTCCTATGGAAACTAGGTTGTAACTATAACTATCTACTGGCGACCGCCAGATAATATATATATATATAGATATATAGATATATATAGATATATATAGATATATATAGATATATATATATATATTCACTGAAAAAAACATAGGTTTCAGGGGTGTTATAGTTAGCTGGACATTTCACTTGTACAAAACCATAGAAATTCCCCCGTTATAGTTAGTTCAGCTAACTATAACTCGCGCGCCCGCAATGCACTGCTGATGACGTCACATATTACATCACTCATAACATGGTCAGTGACATCACTGATGACATCTCAAATGACATCACTGATGCCATCACTGATGACATCATCCTTTGTGATAGAGTGACAGACCTCCTCTCACCCTAATATAACCTTTGATACACACACTCAAAAATACAAACTAACATTTTCAAAACAATGGACATACCAATACCAGTTACAACACACCTATTCAGTAATTCCAAGATCTACACACACATCCACTCATTCACCAACAGTCCCTATACAGTCACTTATACATATACTCATTCATCATATGTACTCATACACCTATACATCATGTTACACACCGCCACTCATCCATAGAGTTACTCACACACATAGTCACACATGCAAACAAAGTATCAAACATCCATTTACTTTCATATACAGTTATACACACACTACCACACTTACTTCTACAGAAACTTACACATACTTACTCTCTTAAACAATCACTTACAGAAACACCTACTTATTTGTACAGGAACTCTTCCAATCTCTCACTCTCACATATACTCACTTATATGCACCAATACTCACATATACTATTTTAAAACATATGTAGTTACTCATAAAGACACTATCAGACAGTTATTCACTCACTAACACACCCATACACACACTCATCCACCTATACAGTCCTGCACACATGCTGTATTCAACAGATACAAACAGTGAGTTACTCATTCATGCATCTATGCACAAAGTAATACCACCGAACCATACAGACACTCATACTGATACTCAAAAAACCAACTAATAACCCATATAGACACTCATTTAGCTACTCACCAACCCATGCAGCCACTTATACACAAAGTGAGAAACTGATACAGATATTTACATATTTAAACATTACTCACTAACCCATGTATTCACTAAGATACACTTAATCAGTCAGTTAAACAATCAATTTTACAAAATAAATCATCCATTTAGACGCTTATATACCCATATATTCTTCCATCGACCTTGAAATATACATATATAAAACAAATTTAATTTTCAGAAAAACCACATTCACTGGATGATGTCATCAGTGATGTCATGAGTGACGTCACTGACCATGTCATGAGTGATATAATATGTGACGTCATCAGCAGTGCAATGCGGGTGCACGAGTTATAATTAGCTGAACTAACTATAAGGGGGGAATTTCTATGGTTTTGTACGAGTGAAATGTCCAACTAACTATAACGCCCCTGAAACCTATCGTTTTTTCAGTGAATTTCTAAGGTTTTTAAATGCTAATTTCTAACTATAACGCGCCTGAAACCTATGTTTTTTTCAGTGTATATATATATATATTTGTTATACTATGTATTCATGTGAAAATGTCTCGGTCCGTCTGTTTGCCTCGGTGGCACAGAAAAATTGGATCCTCTTATGGCTCCAATGACGTCATATGGTGTCACGAGCGGAGCCGTGCTATTATGACGTCCTTGTCGACGTGGGAGAGCTAGGAAAAAATTTCCATGGAATGCTGGTGCAGGGGATATTCACCTAAGTGTTCAGGCTAGTCCTTTGGGAGCAATTGTATATGTTTCCACTCCAGAACCTGAAACCAGTGATCCGAGGGCAGAGGCCCTGCAGATGGCACACGAGGTGGGGTGCCCAGTCATGTGCACCGGCGGGTCAGCGAAGTGACAAGCACCACAACCCACAAAAAAGGTAACGCGGGCACTGAATAACACAGGATCTTCTCTTTGTATCTGACAGAAACAACAAAGTTAAAATGCCCTAGTACCAAAATGTAGAATTAGTGCTACAATGGTCTTCAAGAGGACCTGCGATGCCGCTTCTGCCTCCCGTACCCTGGAGGCGGCACATGGGTCACACACGGTACGGTCATACTGCAGTGGGACGCACACTCGTTGACCTCTCTTGGCACTGCTCCACACTTCAGGGAGGATGCTTTCCATTAGCTATGTTTTCTGATGACGTGTCGTGCTGGCCCGTCCAACAACAGAACTCCTTTAGATCCAAACAGACTCTTCCACTTTCTTACCGGAAGTGAAACCAGGCCACGCGGACACTTTCAAAATACAACAGCTGGGAATACACTTTTCGGTAAAAAAACACATTCCTTCCTCCTAATTAATCAAATAAACATCTCACTGAAGAATAGGGGCCAGCTTTGATCGGTAAACAGACGTTACAACGAGTTTTTTACTTCGCGATACCATTACAACACATGCATTACCACGCATGCGTTGTACATCGCAAAGTCATTACTACACATTTTTTTAGAACGCATGGTCATTTACCACTTATGCCTTCACAACAAATTGTGTTGTAAAGGTATGTATGGTAAATGACCATGTGTCCTAAAAACATGTAGACGATCCACGTTGTTGTAAGGAAACAGAGGCTGTTCCGTTTCCTCAGAATGACGTGCACCGCCCCTCAGAGACGACGTGAAGCAGGAACCACGAGGAGTGAGAGGTTTAGGGTAGTGCAGTGGTGTTTGGGTAGTGAAGGGTGTCATGCTGGGGATAGTGTTTTAGGGTTTAGGGTTTAGGGTTGTGCAGTGGTGTTTGAGTAGTGTAGGGGGTCATGCTGGGGAAGTGTTTTAGGGTTTACGGTAGTGCAGTAGTGTAGGGGGTCGTGCTGGGGGTAGTGTTTTAGGGTTTAGGGTAGTGCAGTGGTATATGGGTAGTGTAGGGGGTCATGTTGGGGTAGTGTTTTAGGGTTTAGGGTAGTGCAGTGGTGTTTGAGTAGTGTAGGGGGTCATGCTAGTGGAGTGTTTTAGGGTTTAGGGTAGTGCAGTGTTGTTTGTGTAGTGTAGGGGGTCGTGCTGGGGGTAGTGTTTTATGGTTTAGGGTAGTGCAGTGGTGTTTGGGTAGTGTAGGGGCGTGTGCTGGGGGTAGTGTTTTAGGGATTAGGGTAGTGCAGTGGTGTTTGTGTAGTGTAGGGGGTTGTGCTGGGGGTAGTGTTTTAGGGTTTATGGTAGTGCAGTGGTGTTTGGGTAATGTAGGGGGTAGTGCTGGTGTAGTGTTTTAGGGTTTACGGTAGTGCTGTGGTGTTTGTGTAGTGTGAGGGTAGTGCTGGGGTAGTGTTTTAGGGTTTAGGGTAGTGCAGTGGTGTTTGTGCATTGTAGGGGGTAGTGTTTTAGGGTTTATGGTAGTGCAGTGGTGTTTGGGTAGTGTAGGGGGTAGTGCTGGTGCAGTGTTTTAGGGTTTACGGTAGTGCTGTGGTGTTTGTGTAGTGTGAGGGTAGTGCTGGGGTAGTGTTTTAGGGTTTAGGGCAGTGCTGTGGTATTTGTGCAGTGTAGGGGGTCGTGTTTTATGGTTTAGGGTAGTGCAGTTGTGTTTAGGTAGTGAAGGGGGACGTGCAGGGGGTAGTGTTTTAGGGTTTAGGGTAGTGCAGTGGTGTTTGTGTAGTGTAGGGGGTCATGCTGGGGGTAGATTTAGTGTTTAGGGTAGTGCAGTGGTGTTTGTGTAGTGTAAGGGGTCATGCTGGGTAGTGTTTTAGGGTTTAAGGCAGTGCAGTGGTGTTTGTGTAGTGAAGGGGTCATGCTGGGGGTAGTGTTTTAGGGTTTAGGGTAGTGCAGTGGTGTTCATGTATTGTAGGGGGTTGTGCTGGTGGTAGATTTAGGGTTTAGGGTAGTGCAGTGGTGTTTGGGTAGTGTAGGGAGTCATGCTGGTGGTAGTGTTTTAGGGTTTAGGGTAGTGCAGTTATCTGTGGGTAGTGTAGGGGGTCATGCTGGGGAAGTGTTTTAGGGTTTACGGTAGTGCAGTAGTGTAGGGGGTCGTGCTGGGGGTAGTGTGTTTGGGTTTAGGGCAGTGCAGTTATGTTTGGGTAGTGTAGGGTGTCTTGCTGGGGTTAGTTTTTTAGGGTTTAGGGTGGTGCAGTGGTGTTTGGGTAGTGGAGGGGGTAGTGTTCTAGGGTTTAGGGTAGTGTGCCTAACCAGCCACAATATCCGTCGACAAAGGAGATCCTGACTCTTTTGAACGCTCCTCCAATTGAATAATTTGGGTCAAGGGCCCTACCACGTCCAAGACCTATTAATTCCTTTCTTGGGATCCCTCATATACTTGGAGAAAAAGGTACATTGTTTCTAATCAATTTCAGGCGTGTGTGCCACCTTCCCCTTCAGTGAGGGCCTGGGGCATTCTCCCCTCATCCTATTCCTGACCTCCCTTTCAAGGGGTTGATGGATTTTCCCCACTACATACTCTACCACTTTGGTGTCAGGGGTCCACTCCGCCGACCTAGGATGGTAAATTTAAGTAGGCTCGAACATGTCCGAGTGGACCCCGTCCCTAACCCGGGACTGAGAGGAGTGGGACTCTGGATGCCAGGGACGCCCCAAGTCCTTATCCTCATCGTAGGAGAAATCGTCCTCCAATACACCCTCTCCCTCGAAGGGAAACCCACAGTCGGGGTCTACAATAGTGGTGACAGTGTTGCAATTTTCTCCGGACACCTCCTCCTCCCGGCAGGGTGCATGTTTAGCGTTTGCTCATTCTTGAGGAAGGTCTCCGTAAGTTTATCAAATCCTTCCAAGTGCCCGCGTTATGCTTAACGGCCCTTTTATTCCCCATCTGGGAGCTACTGAGACCCTCCACCACCAGATCTGATTCACTGAACACCCCAGGGATGCTTTTCGCCAGCTTATCAACCTGATCTCTAAGAGGAGCCAGCACCCTAGAAATAACCAGAGAGAGGGCTTGGTTCACTGCTGGAGGGAGAAGTTGGGGGCCATTCCTCCTCCACTTCCTGGTAGGAGGAGTAAAAACGGTCTTCTGGAGAAGACATGATAGCCGAGGGTGTGAGCACAGAACAAATGCCCTTAAAATCCTTAAGGCAGCCCCCTTGCCATTTCTCCAACAGCTGGGCTTTCCCGAAGCTGTTATAAGAATAGACTGAGGTGCAATACCAATTACCACCACCTGGTGGCGCTTGTCACTAACATGGCTGTGTGGGGAAATCACCGCATAGCGGTGTCAAAATTAGGTGTGGGTTGGTCGGGAATCAAGCGGACACTAAAGGAGTGACCAGATTCCCAAACACGTGTTATGACCAGCGTGAGCGCTCGACGGAGCTGCCTCGCTCGGACTGGACGCGCCTGACAGGATCTTACTGCACGCAGAGCGCACAGTGGGAGAAACTGAGAGAGGGAGAATGCTCTCGGGCAAGAGCCTGCTGTGCAGGGAATATGAAACAATACCAAGGCAATAATGCTAATAACGTGCACAAGAAACCGCTATACAAACAGCAACAACGTCAGATTGAGCCAAGAATGTAAGGAATGCACTTAACTGACGAGCAGTGAAGAAAGAGGAAGCGGAAGGGACGTCACGATATTATATACGACGGACTGTAATATGATTGGATTATAGTTGCCTTGGAGACCAGCCCCCAATGGTTCATTGGTTGTGTAGTCTTTTGTTTAATGATTGTTGTGTTACGTTTTCATTGAACTGCTATCCAAATAAAGTGAGGAAAGATATGCATAATCCTCGCCTCCATCCTGCCATAGAATTAATTAAACTTTATTCGATCTGATTTAGAAACATAGATCATAAAAGTGTACATAAAAACAGTAAATCCTCTTTACTAATACAATACAGTGAGAATTAATTAAAACCAGTAGGTAAAAACGGGTGTTACAAAGCCCGGTTCAGAGCAACTTCAGGTTAACAGAATCGTAAAGTTCAATGTTTCCCAAGATCAATCTCATGTACTTCGTGCAAAATACGCAATAAGGGGTCCAAGTAAGATATAACACTCCAATACCTGACCAGTCTGCAATATATAAAACTGCAGAAAAACTAAAAATAAAAAGTGTTTTGCACACTTCTGTCATTGGGCTATATGTGGGCTACATCTGGGTGATAGTTGTGGTACATTTGAGCTCTTTTTTCTCTGGTGGCCATCTTGGGAGACTTATTTGTTATGAAGTTTCCTAATTTCCTCATTTACTGCAGTCTCCTCAGTAGGAAATGCTTTCCGTTTTTTACTTTGATTCCATCAAGAAGGCATTCAGATGTGTCACACATTTGCCATAAATTCAGAATGTTAGCACTCTAGTTGTTCATTAGATCACTGTAGTAAAGCTACTGCTCACCAGGTAGTTAACTGGAAGTCTACTGCTGGTATTGAAAGTGATGGTTTCAGTCTGCATGTCAGAATTTTCTAATGAAATAGAAGAGGATTTGAGATCTCACCCTAAAACATGCCCTATATTTTCTTTCTGCAGCACTAACCATAATTTCAATGGAAAAATGAACCCCCTCATGTTGTTCCTTTTTAAATTAAATGTTTTAAGTGTTACCAGTCTATTCCAATCAAGATGTCTTCATGTGTGCCATAATTTTGTCATAAGTAAGACTGTTAGCCCTCTAGATGTTCTTTAGAACACTCTGGAAAGCTGCAGTTGAACACAAAGGCATCAACTGACAGGCTGCTCCTGTTGAAATATAACAGGAAGATATTTGAGATCACACTTGAAACATGTCCTAATTTTTCTTTCTACAGCACTTACCATAATTTCTATGACAAAATGAACCCCCTCATTTTGTTCCTTTTTAAATTAAATGTTTTAAGTGTTGCCAGTTTATTCCAATCAAGATGGCTTCAGGTGTGCCATACTTTTGTCATAAGTAAGGCTGTTAGCGCTCAATTGTTCTTTAGAACACTCTGGGAAGCTGCAGTAGAACACAAACACATCAACTAACAGGCTGCTCCTGTTTAAATATAGCAGGAAGATATTTGAGATCTTACTTAAAACATGTCCTAATTTATCTTTCTACATCACTAACCATAATTTCTATGACAAAATAAACCCCCTCATTTTGTTCCTTTTTAAATTAAATGCTTTAAGAGTTACTAGTTTATTCAAATCAAGATGGCTTCAGGTATGCCATAATTTTGTCATAAGTAAGACTGTTAGTGCTCTAGTTGTTCTTTAGAACACTCTGGGAAGCTGCAGTAGAACACAAAGGCATCAACTGACAGGCTGCTCCTGTTTAAATATAACTGGAAGATATTTGAGATCACACTTGAAACATGGCCTATTTTTTCTTTCTACAGCACTAACCATAATGTCTATGACAAAATGAACCCCATCATTTTGTTCCTTTTTAAATTAAATGTTTTAAGTGTTACCAGTTTATTCCAATCAAGATGGCTTCTTGTGTTCCATACTTTTGTCATGAGTAAGGCTGTTAGCGCTCGCTCTAGTTGTTCTTGAGAACACTCTGGGAAGCTGCAGTAGAACACAAAGGAATCAACTGACAGCCTCTGCCCTTGTTGGATGTACATGATTTACTGAGAATGACAGACTTCATTCTAACATGACTGAGAAAGATAATGTGAATTTACAGAAAATGCTCTCATTTTAGCTTCAGCTCAAAAGATAACACATGTTGTTTCAAGTTTGAGTTACGTGCGGACTTGCAAACCCATATCTGTTGTTAAAGATTGACTCTCCTATCCATACTGCAACTCACATGGTTATGTGTAAAAGGATAGGGCCACTAAAACACCTAGTCACACAGTGACAGTTGCCCTTAAACGTTTACTGACACACACATACAGCTCTTATGTATTCAGCTGTAATGCAGGCAGTTGCGCTCACAGTTAAATACCCCTATACAAGTTTAGACAGATAGTAGCCAATCCATTCATCCCCTTCCATACACATTTAGAGATACATAGAGTAAGTAAGAGAGCCAGAAAGAAACCAAGATACTTACTTACATCTGCAATATCACAACTACGTAGGCACTGTGACACCCATTTAGCAATTTACTTAAGAACTGACACTAACAAGTCATCAATCCAGACAAGTAGGGTATTAAACATATCGCAGGCCTGCTGCAGTAGAGTGTGTATATCCAGGTTCCCTGCTAGTTAGAGCTGATATTAAAAACATGTTGCTAAGCTTTAAACACCTCTTTTACGAATGTCACTCCTAAGATAGGCTGTAGGTACACTATAGGGCAGGGAGCTATCTGCTTAAAAGATAAGGCAAGTTGTTTCAAGTCTGATTGAGTTATGTGCACACTTCCAGAACAATATTTTCAATTTTAAGCTCACTCTCCTACTCTCACTACAACTCACATGCCTATGTATAAAAGGATGGAGCCACTAAACACCTAGGGCCACGTGTATCAATATTAAAATCGACCTACTTCATCTCATGAATATTAATGCAGTAGGATGCTATTTTGCGACCCATTATGAATCACTAAAATCACGGGAATGGTGGCGTGCTGGGGTCAGCCGACCACAATGTCCTTTATTGCTTTTACATTAAGCAAACATTGATTTTAAAATGCAGACTATTTTCTTTAAAGGAAAACAGGTTGCGTTAAAAAAAATGTGTTTGTATTTGTTGTCGAAGCACTCACTGCAAAAGTTAAACTGGCAAAGCAGTTGTTTTCTCAAAAACTAAGCAGGAGAAAAGGAGGTCCCATGAGTGTTTTGGAGGGAAGTTTAGAAGCTTGCTGTTTTCCACAACTGTTTCAACCAGATTACTCTCAGAAGTTCAAAGATCTTGACTGTGTATTCCCTACATATTACATCTTCTGTTTGAGAGTTACTTGTCTGGCCGTTATGTGCTGTTAACCAATTACTGAAGACAGGAGTTAATCTTCAAAATCTGTGTGCAAAGGAATTAATTGACAATGTCCATGGGAAGGGTGAAAACTTGGAGAACAACTTGATTAATTTGCTGGCCTGCCAAAATAGCACAACCAAGTGTTGGTATTGCCGTCATGGAGATCTGAAACAGATGTTGAGAAATCTAGGTCCATCTACTTGGTTACTGACACTCAGTTGTGCTGAGTATGCCTGGAATCACCTGCAAGCTCAAACATAAAGGATTTTTTTTCATTAGTAGGAGGGCAACAGGATATCTTTGTGCACATTTGAACATTCAAATATAATTGCTTGTAGCTGTAATCACTCTTTCTGATATCAGTTCTTGTATGCAAAGTCCTACTTTTCTTTCTCAATCAATCGCCAGCCCATTGGTGTTCATATAACGTTATTTTTACTAAGGAACACTACTGCTGCCCTTCAAACATAAAGGACATTATTGTGAAGACAGCTGGAGAACTTGGCTCCTTGGATCCTGCAAATGTTTGCAGATATTTTAACCACAAGTTTCAAGTAAGGGTGGGCGTAGTTCGCGAAGTAGCACTTCGCGAAGCTACGCAAAGTGAAGTTCGCACTACGCGAGCTACGCGTAGCACTTCGCGAACTGTGTAGTAACATGTTCGCACTGTGCAAGATGTTGTTTTCAATGATTGCACAGTGCGGACAAGCAACCGGCACTGTGCAATCATTGAAAATGGCATCTTGCACAGTGCGAGCTGTAGTTTTCTGCTGCTCGAGTAGATTTTTACTCGAGCTGCAGCTTTCTCAACGCGAACTGGTAGTTTCTCATCGCGAGCGGTCGCGAGTATACGCGACCCCTTGCAATGAGAAACCTGACCTCCTCGCGTTGGGAATCTCGCCGGGAGGTTTATTTTCCATGCTCGCGATCGCGAACAAGGAAAAAGTCTCGCCAGGATGTCATTTTGCTTGCTCGCGGTCGCCAACTTGACGTTGAGGACCGCGAGCAAGCAAAAAATGACCGCAGCACTACGCAACACTACGCTACGCGTGTTCGCACTGTGCTACGTGCAGTTCGCGTAGTGCGAAGTAGCGCGAACTTCGCAAACTACGCGAGCGTAGCGTAGTGCTTCGCCCAGGCCTAGTTTCAAGCCATGATGTCTTTCATCTGCAACAAAAGTAATCCTCCTCTTGGTGAAGTTACTTAGTTCTTTAGTTGGAAAGAGTACCAAGCAACAGGTGCTCACATGCCGTTATGGATAAAAGGTGCACCAAAGTTTGGAAGAGACAGTGATGAGCCTGTCTTGTTTTTTACACAACAGCATGTGATATGCACCATCCCAAAAGACAGTAGTGAAAAAGTTATTCGGTTTCAAACTCATAGATGTCATCAAAAATTCAGGTTTTACACAAGATGCAGATTTGGATTCCCATGACCTGTGGTTTCACAAGGAAGACTGAATAGTTTCACCTAAAAAACACATACAAGCTGAGAAAAACAGAGGCCTCCAAATATATAAATGACTACAAGTTTGTGATTCCGAAATTGCAGACAGCAGAGAGTTTTTCTTGTTGGCACTTCTGTTACTGTTCAAGACTTGCATGCTGAATCAGAGCTACTTGGAGACTACTACTATTATGAATACTCTTTCAGTGCTGTCAACAGGGAATTCAGAGTCCAGTCCATTCAAACTACTTGCAAATGTTGAAGGATGAAATTGAACAGGAATAAACCATTGCTGCTGAAGTAGCTAAGGAGAGTTCACAAAGCAGCCAAAGTTCTGCACCACTGAGTCAAGATCCACTTGGACAACCAATTATTCTAAATGAAGCAGGTGTAGCCATGAGTGAGGTGAAAACTCCAATGCAACAAGCAAGAGTTGAAAGTGTGTTTTTTAACACTTTGGGGCCGATTCCGATGGCCGGTCGGACAGCTGTCCGTAGCCTTACCCTGCGACCGACACGTACCCAGAGCCGGTCCGTCCTGTCGAGTAAGTACGATGCGCATAACTGCCAAAAACACGACCGACACGTAGGCTGTGAATTAAGCTCCATTCTCCGTCTGAGCCATAACTCTTAAAGAGGAACCGAGTCGCCTGGAAGCAGTATCCATAGCAGTTTCCGGCATGACAAGTACGATGCGTACTTCCTACGCGCCAGATGGGTCATCACGTACGGCACGTCACAGCATCCGGAAAACAAGCATATCAGCTATGATTCGCGCCACAAATCAATACATGGCTACGAGATGGACCAGCTTGCAGCGGGTACGAGACGGAGCAACAAGCAGCGTGTACGACACGTACACATCATGAATCCCATTGCGCAGGTCATACAGGACTCTACATCTATGACCGGATCAGGGACCGACACCGACGGCGCAGACGGTAAGTCAGACTTCTACAACACAAACAAACGACACGTACACACAAAATGGCACACACACACAGGGGATCCACATCCTGGCCACTAACAACAGCCCACCATAGGGGTTGCATGGCCAGCCCCAATAACACCCCCACCCATAGGGGGCCTGTTGCCCATCACTACTGCCACCCCCACCCATAGGGGACCTGTTGCCCATCACCCCTGCCACCCCCACTCACAGGGGACCTGTTGCCCATCACCCCTGCAACCCCCACTCACAGGGCTTATGTTGCCCATCACCCCTGCCACCCCCACTCACAGGGCTTATGTTGCCCATCACCTCTGCCACCCCCACACACAGGGGACCTGTTGCCCATCACCCCTGCCACCCCCACTCACAGGGGACCTGTTGTTCATCACCCCTGCCTCCCCCACTCACAGGGCTTATGTTGCCCATCACCCCTGCCACCCCCACTCACAGGGGACCTGTTGCCCATCACCCCTTCCACCCCCACCCATAGTGCTTATGTTGCCCATCACCCCTGCTACCCCCACTCACAGGGGACATGTTGCCCATCGCCCCTGCCACCCCCACCCATAGTGCTTATGTTGCCCATCACCCCTGCCACCCCCACTCACAGGGGACCTGCTGACCATCACCCCTGCCACCCCCACTCACAGGGGACCTGTTGCACATCACCCCTGCCACCCACACCCATAGTGTTTATGTTGCCCATCACCCTGCCACCCACACCCCTGGTGTGTATGTTGCCCATCACCCCTGCCATCCCCACTCACAGGGCTTATGTTGCCCATCACCCCTGCCACCCCCACTCACAGGGCTTATGTTGCCCATCACCCCTGCCACCCCCACTCACAGGGGACCTGTTGCTCATCACTACTGCCACCCCCACCCATAGGGACTATGCTGCCCATCACCCCTGCCACCCCCACTCACAGGGGACCTGTTGCCCATCACCCCTGCCACCCCCAGCCATAGGATGGGTGATGCGCAACACATCCAGCACACGCAAACATCAGGTATGTCTGCAAAATACATCCCCCATGACATCATGACAACAGTGTGTAGTCTGTGAAAAAATGCTCACAGCAGTGATTATGGCTATGAGCATACAATGTAAGTAACAGCACATGTGTGACCAACACATGAGTGTGACATACACAAGGCAAGCATCACTGCAGCACTGTGGCAATGTAAAAAGAACACCCCCTCACTGTGTAGAGCAGAAGTTAAGTGGGGGCCCACAAAATGCAGCAGATGTCGAGCATTGTGGTGATGGGGACCAAATCCCCCTTAACACAGTGACCAAAAGGTAAGTGTCATCATGGTCAAAGCTGCAAATAACAAACAGCATGTATGATCCCTGCTCCCAACACATCAAACACTTCTGGGACAAGCTAGTGGTTGTGTCCCATACACACAGAGATGTGGTGAGGCTAACAGTGCTGTGAAAACATAACACTCTCAGCCATGTGCAGACAAGCACCACACATGGGGACTAACAATGCACACAGCGTACAATGACACAACAGCAGAAGTGACCATCACCAAGCATGCACACATCTTGAAAATAGACACACCAATCAAAACAACATGTGTAGACTGTAGGTGTCAGCTCACAAACTCACATTCCATGCCAGCAATGGCACCCAACAACCAGGATGAATGTGTACAATGATGTGAAATGACTCACAGGGACAGCATGCAAAATCACACACACAGCATCCAGACCAAGGCCCACAACAGCAATACCAATGCACTGGTGCAGATGCACAAACAGGCAAACTCACACTGCACATCGGACACAACATGTGTGTGTGTGTGTCACAGTATCCCCAGGCAACTACACAACAAATGAGGGGGGCTGAACCACAGTGACACAGATGTGGACACAGTGCCATACAAAAGTAAACCATCATTGGGACACCCTCAGTGGGCAATCAGGCGTTGGGAGATGAGTGGAAGCACAACAGACACATGTGACACACGCTGGAATGAACACCAACTAGCACAGCAAGAGACTGACACACAACACCACTACCCCCAGGGAACAGACAGTGGGGTGACACAAGCATGCATGACACCTCCACTGTGATGACAAAGGCAGATGTCGTACAAACTGGGAAACCCAGACATGTGTCCTGTGCCACAAACGTACATTACACATACACAAACACAAATCACTCAGCATGGCCCCTCATGCATGGACAAACGGGAGCTAGGGGACCATCCATGCAAACATTCACATCAGTCCACCATCAACACCACACACCTGAACTGCAACAATGTGTATCTGTGAAGTCCACATGGACAGGTGACATTGCACATGCACCCATGACAAACACAGGAATGTTGCCAGGAACTAAGGTGCACACACACATCACACAAGGACTGTTTACAACCCTGGGGAATGACAGACACACTGCACAGTATGCGGTACATGGCCATGACCTCAAAGGTCATGTAACCTTCAGAATCCCTGCCACAGTCCCAGGACAATGCAGATGCCAAGGAGGAACACAAGGCACCCATGCCGACACCTGCCAGCATCGCTGCCGTGAACCCGACAAGTGGGAGCAGTCACACACACATATAAATGTCTCAATCACTGAAAACTACCACCTAGGGACAACTACATGATATTGCGAACAAACAAGTGCCTTGAGGAACCCTGACTGTGTCCCATCTGTGTCTGACAACATCATCACCACTCAGAACTGACAAATCACAATGATGATACACCAATTAACAGTAGTGTGTCATGCACCCACACATCTGGTAGCACATTGGAAAAGTAGTGGGATGAACCCAGTACCACTCAGCAAGCATCAACAACAGGAACATATCAAGGGAACCCTGTCTGTGTATGAAAAGGGGTGTGGACACACACACATGCACATACAACACACACCATGGGCCCAGGCCATGTCACTGGACAACACACTCACTTGAGGGGACACAACTCCTGTGGGAGCCCAGCTGTGCCAAACATATTCACCGCAAGTCCCACTCATGTCTGCAGAACACTTGGTCAGTCAGCCATCAGTTACCACACAATGAAGGCTCTGGTCACAACAGCCTGGGTATGGGAGTCTCCCCTAACTCAGCTGCACATACCCACACCGGTAGGGCCTGTAGTGATGAGCACGAAGTATGTGGAAGTGACAATTAGGACAATGGTAAGCACATCATATGTGTAGGGGTGCAAGCCACTGATGTGACCATGCCAATGAAATGCTCACAGAGAGATGTACACAAATAGTTGATCCAGACACACCCAGGTAGCTGCAAAGGATGACATGGATTCCCACCAGAATAGGGTACATATCTCATGGACCACAGGGAGTACCTCACATCAACACATCAGTATGCAACATTGTAAACCAAGCATTACAGGTGCAAGGGCATGTAAAACAACATCAACATGATGTGCAGCTAAATCAAGTTCACAGGGACAACGAAAAAATCTTTATTCAGCATATTAAAAGTGAAACATCTGTTCCAACAAAAGGCCAATGGCCAGTCCATGTCCAAATGGCAAGGAGTGAACTAGAGTGAAAAAATCAGTATATGAAAATATAAAAGTCTGTGCAACCAAAAGGCCAATGGCCAATCCATGTCAAAATGCCAAGGAGTGAACTAGAGTGACAACTGTCACACCTTGCTTGCCTGCACTGCTAAGGACCGGGGTCACCCCCTCGGAGGGGCATACATGGGGGCAGGCCAGGCACCGCAGGGACAGGATCAGGGCGCAGCAGAAGGAGGCAGTGAAGAGGTGGGGGATGCAGGCGAGACACTTGCAACTGCAGTGGAGCTGACTGAAGTGGTGGGTGCTGTCACAACTGTGGGGCACAAGTCAGATGGGGTGGGTGCTGGCACAACTCCAGTGGGCAGGTCAGATGGAGTGGATTGGCTCACCACTGCAGTGCCCAAGTCAGACGAGGTGGTCGTGGACTCCAAAGCAGTACCTACATCCATGGGAGCGGAATGGGGGACAGGTGAGGTTGGCAGGGCGGGGGGTGACATGGTCCCCACATCAGTGGCCCCAACTGTCTGACCAGGTGTGGAGTAGCTAGTGCTAGGGGGGGATGGCCTTAGAATTTTGGGGATGGTGTATCTGTGTGTGGGGGAACCCGGGGCAGGGAGTGGTGGGGGAACCTCTGGAGTGGTGGCCTGGGGGATGGAAGACGGAGACTTTGCCTTGGAGTTGTGTGGTGGCGGGGGGTCTTGCTCTTCTGGTGCCGGGGGGACTTGCGGGTGGGCGTCTCGGTCTGACTGTGCCTGGGGGAGGGTGTCCGGGTGTGGGGGCACTCCCTTCTGTGTGTGGAGACTTCCTCTTCCCCTTGTAATCAGGATCAGCTGAGTCGGTGGGGAAGAGGACAAGGTCACAGAGGAAGAGCTTCTGGGGGGATGGGGTTGCAGGTGAGGCAAGGGAAGGGGGCTTGGAGGGAGAGGTCTCGGAGGACTGTGGAGTGGTTGTGGATGACTGTGTGTGTGTCAGCAAACCAGCCCCTGTGAGTGTGGAATCAGTCCCCTGCGCTTGCTTGTGTGCATGTCTAGCCCTTGGTTTGGGGGTTTCTGTGCTTGGGACAGGTAGGGTGCTAGGAATAGTGGGTGGTGCAGGGGTAGGAGGGGTGTGGGACTGTTGGAGGAGGGACACTGCTGCCGTCAGGAAGGAGGCCACGGACTGGTTGGTCCTCTGTAGGGCAGACATGCCCGAGGAAATGCCCTCCATGAATGACACCAGTTGTGTCAACAGACCTGTGTGTGCATGGTGGACCTTCAGCATCGATGTCTGCCCTACATGGATCTGTCGAAGTAAGTCCACAGACTCCTCACTCAGGGCAGCAGGGGACACAGGGGCAGGGGGTGCAGTGCCTGGCACAAAGGAGACATGCTCATGAACACGGGAGCCCACAGGGACCTCTGGGATGGGAGCCGATGGGAGGGGGGTGGTGGTGGTGGCGGTGGCAGAGACAACCTCACTAGCTGGTGTTTGGTGGCTGCTGACACCCGCCTCCACAGGGGAGTCATCCTCAGAGCTGCTGTGGCCTTCAGCTGGGGGGATGGTGCTGACGACTCCTCTGTGTGGCTCAACTCGCCCTCCATGCCACTGGGTCCACCTGACTCCTTTCCTTCTGTCCCTGGAAGGCTCTGTGGCTCCTCCTGGTCCGTGGAGCTGTCCCCTCCTGTGGCCGTGGATGTATCTGGATAGGAATAGGAAGTAACAAAACAACATCAGTCACCTGCACCAACTACACACACCACAGTTAGTACATCACATCACAGGGCAAGCTCTGGTATCATCAGCTGAACACAGCTCAAAGTGCAAACACTGTTTCGGATGAGACAAATGTCATTCTCAACATCAACCATGGCACTCATATCCCTCCTTGACTTTCACACATATGTCCGTTGCATGTTGGATGCTAACACACCAATGTGTCAACATGCACCACCCACACATTAGTTGTACATGCAAGTGAACATGTAGGAGTATGTCACTAGACACACAGCACATCTCTTGCGACTGACTCAGTACAGGTGTCCGGATGAAGGGATGGGCAGAGACTCATTTCACATGCTCAGGATGCATGCCAGCAACACACACTATGATGTACTCATGTCCTGATGGGCAAGGCCGCAATGGGGTGCATGGTGCACACTTGAACACAACGCAGGCTCACTCATAGCAAGTTCAATGCCATGGCACTGGGATGCCCTGAAATTCAGTCAACACTGTCTCCTGTCACAGGGGCAGGGCATCCAGACAACAACAATATGCACTGACTCACAATCCTAGCTCAGGTGTAAATCTGACTCTGCAGATGACCAGCGCACTTGCCCATCCCATGCAAACAACATATCCAGGACCCAGAAGACCCCACATCATGAAAATCATTCTTATGAGTCTCAGAAAACACAAATCCATGTACATTAACACATCACAGTCTGCCATGCATATAAACCAGCTGCATGAGGGACACAGTTGCATACACCATTGTGTGCTGTCAGATGATCACACACCTATATGTCACACAGGTCTTGTCTCCCACAGTCACATTGCAGATGTCATGCTGACCCTCTGAATCATAGACACCCCAGTTGTACGAAGCAACAAGCCACACCCTAATGACACAGAGGCACACACATGAGGGCACATGTCACTAAGCATAACCTGCAATTTCATACACAGGAGTGGGATTACAGAGTGTTTCTGAATGTCCTTGAGGGGGCATGACTGGCCAGGACTAAGTGAAACAGTGTTTTACCCCGGACAGTAGTCAGGTGGCTAAGCAATTGTGACATACTTGATATACATACTCCTGATGCCCATAAATTGGAGTCCCCTGCTGCATGGTTTTGTTTTGAATACCCCAGAAACATGTTGAGAGTCAGACCAGCAATTGGTACACATCTCAAGGGCGCACACAGTTCACATGTCAGATCTCAGGCATTGGGTAAAGAATTGAACCACACATGAAACACACAACAGAGTCACGGGAACTGATGCTGACTGGTACCTGAAACATAGCTGACTGCAGGGACACAGTGCCCTAGTGACACAAACAACAGACTGTAGGGGCCACACCTGTGGAACAGATGAGGAGGGTGCATCACACAGATGAGGGATCTGATATTGGGACTACAAGAACTACGTAATGTGGAAGTGTGACCCGGACAAAAGACTACTATTTGCATGTCAGACATAGTACACAGGTCAGGCATGGACTTACCCCCTTCCTGCTGCTGTCTGTCCTTCAGCTGCCTATCCGGGTCCAGGAAGATCACCGCCAGTATCCGGAGCATGTGGGGAGTCAGAGTCTGGTGTCCGCCCCTCATGCGTGGAGGTGACAGCTTCAGCTGGACTCTAGCAATCCTCCGGGTCCAGCCCCGAAGGTCCTGCCACCTCTTTTGGCAGTTGCAGATGCGGCGCTTGTAGACCCCCACAGAACGAACAGTCTGGGCGATGGTCAGCCAGATCTCCTGCTTCTGGTGGACATCAACCTGTGAGGATGACAAAGTGAAAAGTACATTAAAGCACATGCCCCAGATTTGTGCAGCACACAATTGGATATACATGTCATCATCACAAAGGGAAATAAATTACACAGGTAGTGCAACCATGGGGAATGAAAACTCACATGCATGTCTGACATGTTTACAATGCCTGGATAGTTTAAGCTTGCAATAATGCACTTTAGCAGCAGGAAAACTATTCTTTGCATGTACCTACACACTTTGGTGGATGAAAGTAGTCAGTGAGAATGCTTGCCACTGGTGTACACACTGCTAGTACTGCTAGTCAGACAATATGCATAATTAGGATGGCAGTGGACAGCACACTCACCTGCTCCCCTGGTGTCCCATAGAGTTTTCTGTACTCTGGAAGGAGCCCGTCCAGCAGGGCCTGGTTCTCCTCCTCAGTGAAGGCTGGGGCCCTCTCCAGTGTACGTGCCATAGCAGGAGCCAGAGGATGCAGAGACAGCAGCAGTGGTAGCAGGGATGTGGTCCAGTAGCATGTAGTGCAGGCAAGTGAGCTCCCTGGGGGCCAGCCAGACTTATATCTGTGCTGCAGAGGCAGACTCTGTGCCATGTGTCCCAATTGATCAGTCCAACATGGTTGCATCCTATGAATCTGGCCAATCCATTCAAAAGTACGACTCGTACACGCTTTCCGCATCGTTCAAATCTTCACCTTCATGGAACACTTGAAATTGCAACATTGTTGTAGGCATCCAACTGAATTTCCAGTGCACAACTCCTACAAGTTTTGAATCTGCATCCGTCTCCATGACAGTCCTGAGCCAATGGGTGTGCCCAGCTCGTTCAACTGACTGTACAATGTCTTTTTTTCAATATACACATGCACCCTTCTCCATACGATTCAATGGCCAAGACATACGCCTGTCTCGGACCATGCCTGTTCGATGCGTATGCATGATAGTCACCTGCGTCGGACCTCATTGCATTCAATGACAAGGCGTACGCACGGCTCGGTCATGACCCGTGCAATGTGTACGCATTGTCACCCACGTCGGATCTCATTGCATTCAATGACAAGGCGTACGCACGGCTCGGTCATGACCCGTGCAATGCGTACACATTGTCACCCACATCTGACCTCATTGCATTCAATGACAAGGCGTACGCACGGCTCGGTCATGACCCATGCAATGAGTAAGCATTGTCACCCGCGTCGGACCTCATTAGTGTGACTATTAGACGGATGCAACACACATATACTGGCCATGGACACCTGCAAACACCTGCCACACTATAGCATTGGCCACACAGTGTCCCATGGCATGTGAGGCTCCATTCCATGGGTGTTTGAGGGGGCCACAGCCGTTTTTTTGTCTGGCACTTTGTGCAGCCACTCCCAGGCTGTTATCTTGTACATGGGGGAGAGTCCTTTGTGTGTTGTGCACATTAGCACTGTGATGTGCAATTGGACAGTAATGGGCATGAGTGAAGGCCACAGTGTCAGCTTGGATATGTTTAAGACATGTCACATACACCCTAAGTGATGGCATGTACGTCACAGTGAGACCTGTAGCCCCAATACTGATGTGCACCCACAGTCTGTGTACATGTTGTGTCTCAGATGTGTCTGATCACATGTTACCAATGGGTGACAGTCTCCACATCCATGTGGTATATGCATCAACCTTGATGGGGTGTGTGTCTAAGAGACGTACATGTAGGGCCGGCATGAACAACAGTGGCCACTACCTGTGGGACTTACGCTTGCCTTGTGGTGTGTACGTGCTACGCCATGTCCATTGCTGTGTTGATGTGGCAATACAGGGAGCCTGGGTTTCTGCATGGCAAAGATCTGTGATGCCTGGAAGACATGAGTCCTCATTTGTCACTGGGTTGTGTTTTTTGAACATTGCAGCAGCACATAGGTTGGGTGACAAAGCCAGATGATTAGCCCATTGCACTACATGGGACTCATGTGGACATGTGGAATTGAGATGTGAGGTGGTGGTCTTGTAGGTGACATATGTGCCCATGCCCAACAGCACACACCTCAGTACATTGTGAAATTTCATGAACTAGCATGTGATAGTGATCGTGGTCATGGCCACATGGGTGGATGTACTGATATTTTTCCTTTGTGCATCTCTATACTGCAGGACACTAGTTGCCCATCGTCCGTTCCCAGACCTTGCAACCATGCAGGAACGTGACAGCATCAGACGGTACCGCTTCACCAGGCCACTGATTGAGGAGTTGGCGGAGCAGTTGGCGCCACATCTGCTACCTGGCCGGACATACCCTACAGCACTGACCCCAGAGGTGAAGGTGATGGCAGCCCTGCACTTCTTTGGGAAGCACCCCTCTCCACATGGGCAGGACCAGCAGCGGTACGCACAGGTGACACTGGGACTCCTTGGGTGGTGTTGCTGGTGGTGTTGGCTGTAGCTTCCGGGGGGGCCTGTGTCCCTGTGCTGTGGGTGTTGATTGTCCTTGGTCTGTCCGTGTTGGTGGGGGTGCCCTGTCGGTGTCCAGATGCTGGAGGTGTGGGTACCAGGGTGGCAGATGTTGCTGCTGCTGGTGCTGCATGATGGGTCACACCGGAGGGGCCAGGTTGGTCGTCGTCATCCGAAGAGGACAGTGAGAGAGTCAGACCAGAGAGCTCAGGGTCCACCAGAGTCTAGGCCTGGGTATCCTCATCATTTGGCGCTGGGTGCCCAGCACAACCTGTGTTTGGAAGAGACACACAATGTGATTTATGTTTCTACATGCATCGTTGGTTCACAGACATTAGATTTTCTACTTTTCATACAGATGCCTGCCTGTATACTGCTTTTTCCCAGCTTGTCACAGACAGAGTTTGATCTTGTAGTTGGCCATTTGCCAGCATGGCCTTTTGCTCCCCACAACAGAGCCCAGTGTCAGACATCTTGTCAGTCCCTTCCCACTCCCTGTGAGGCGAGTATGGTTCAGGTTGATCTTTCTGTGCCATGTGGGTGGGTGTAGGTTGTCTGTGACTGCGAGTCCCATCATACTCTTGGCTACACCCCCTTCCCAGCATACTCATGCTTCCTCCCTCTTGACTCTGCTTCCCTGTGAGGGTGTGTGACATCAATGGCAAGATGGCTGACTGTGAAATCCTGGTGTTTGTTGGCTACAAGTCCCAAGTAAGCCTCTGTGCTTCACACAGCAGCACCCAGTACGGGGTATCTTTTACTGATATTTCAATGAGGTGTGTGTCAATGCGTTGTACCCTGTGAGTTGTGTGGAGTTTGTGTTGGGGGGGTGTCTCCCCATGCTGATTAGTATGGTCAGGGCTGTCAGTCCTCCTTCCCATCATGAAACGTGCTTCCATTGTAGGGCGTGCAAGTTGTCTTTCAGGATGTCAGTCAGTTGTGTCCTGCTTCTGATTTGGACACAAGCCCAAGCAGGGCCTTGTGCTCCCCACAGTGTCAGCCATCTTGTCAGTCATTTTCCACTCCCTGTGATGTGGGCATGTTTCAGAGGGGTCTTGATGGGCCAATCAGGAGGGGGACCACCTTCTCCTCCCAGGTCCTGAAGTAGACTGGTTTGGCAGGAGGGCCACCGCCGGTGCGCTGGCTCGAGGCGTGATCTTTCTCGATGGATTTCTTGACCCTCCTGCACACGTCATACCACTGGTTCTGGATATCGTCCTTTGTGCACAACGTTGGTGCTTGTGCGTTCACCTTGTCCACAATCCTCGCCACATCTTGGTTTTCTGTGAGATGGGGGTGCTTTGGACCAATGTACCAAACAAATGTGGCTCTACTCTGATGATCTCGTCTACCAGCACTTCTAACTCACTATCTGTGAACTTTGGATTCTTCTTTGGAGGAATGGTGATGAGTGGTGGTGGTGGGGGATGTGTGTGTGAGGGTGCAAGTGATGTTGGGTTGGTGTTGGTTTTGCTGTGTGTATGTGTGTGTGCTTTTGAATGAGGTGCTGATGGTGTGTGAGCTGTGTGATGGGTGAGTTGTGAGTGTGTCTGTGGTTGCTGTGTACTGGTATTTGCTGCTGGCTGTGTCTCCTGTTTGCAAGGGATGATGGTAGTGAGTGTAGTCCTTTATATAGTTGGAGTTGTGGGTGTGTCTTTGTCCAATTAATTTTTTTAGGGTATTTCTTGGCTTAGTCATTGCTTGTTTGGTCATTTTTTTGTGTTTTTTCCTTTGTGTTTTGTAGGCATGTAAGAGACGTTCATGTGATGGAAACGGACGCTGCTGTTGTCTCGTGCGGGCTTCTCCGCCTCGTTCACGCTGCCTGTCTTCTGTGTTTGGTAGGCATCGTTCGCGGTGGTCTCTATTGCTTGTGTGCCAGGTTGTCTGTGCGTGTCGGTCGTGCGGCTTGGTCTCCGTGCCAGTCGGTCTAGTTTTACACGCATTGCATCATACTGCGCTAATCGTAAATCGCGGGTACGGGTCGGTCGGATTCATTCCGGGTTCGTGTTGCATCGTACTGCACGGGTCGTACGGCGCTGGTCCGTGTCGGTCGGTATTCGGTCCGGGTCCATGTCAGTCGGATCGTTTTGCAGCCGGAATCGGAATCGGCCCCCTAGTAGCATAACTGAACAACAAACAGAAATAAATGTATATCAAACTAAAAGATATATTAGAGCATGGACTTCTGCATGAAAAGAATGGAAATGTTCTTCATTTCGGCCAATTGTACTATACGTCACTGCTCAAGCTGGCACTGGGAAAAGCTTTCTAATGAAAGATCTCACCTCTTATCTACAGATGACTACAGAATCAAATTTATCATGTGTAGTAATAACTCCAACTGAATTAGCTGCACACAACATTAAAGGAATTACTTAACACCACCTACATGTGTTACCTGTTGAACATGACAATAACCTGGAAGGCCAGAAGTTATCTAGTGAAGCTTGTCATGAGGTGTCAAGAGTATTGAGGAAACTGGAATCATCGATGAGGTGAGCATGGTTTCAAACATATTGCTTGCCTTCAAACACTTAAGAATGCAGCAGATTTTAAAAACAGAGTATGAAGTGCTGTTTGGAGTTAAGCATTTAATTGTCTTCGGTGACATACTGCAACTCACCCGATGAAAGGGCAGCCTGTTTTCAAGTCACTTCTTTGTAATAAACAAGAACTTCTTTGGAAAGTATTGTCAATGTCAATATTTGGTTAAACTGTAAATACAAGGAACTAGTGAAGAATATGTGTCAAGCATCTAATGTGAAATAGGGACATATTCTGAAAGAATTTAGAGTAGGAGTTCTGACAAAGAAGGGAAAACATGCTTTGGAAAGTCGACTTACCAAGAAACTGTTTGCATCTGACAACATACCAGCACTGCTAATGTACACTTTTAATGAAAAACAAATCCTTAGTCTGTTTAAAGCCTACATTTCAAGAGTACTCCAACTTCAACAAACTATTTCTGATGCTGGAGAAAGAAGATATTTTGGAAATTACAGCTATCAATAACATGAGACAACAGGTAGTAAAAATACTACTAACTGAGAAACTTCAATGCAAAATTGGATTCTTTGGAAAGTCTGTGTCGAGGACTGCAAAATTAGAAAAGTGTTTAAGTGTGTGCAAAAAATGTCAAATAATTGTGCATCATAATTTAAATGTAGAGGAAGCGTTACTAAATTATGCTATGGGCAAAGTAATTGATTTCATTAGGTTTGCAAATAGGGATAAGGTTGAGTACTTAGCCATAAATTGTGATCAGACTGATGATGTGAAGCTGATTGGCCGATGTATTGTACGTATCTAGCTTGTGAAACCCCGACTTGCTGTTTTGGATCCCCTGCAGTTCCAGAAGGAAGTCTGGCCGTGCACGGCCCTCATAACAATAAACATCTCTCTGACCTGAGGGAGTTCATGATGTCCGATTAAGGATTATCCGGCCATCATTTCTGGGCTCGTTGGTTGAACACTAAGTTCCTGTACATGCACATTCCAACTTATGCCTACACAGCAGACGTGACTTTTCAATTTTTAAGGATGGGTTTACATTTTGATATTCGCCTATTCAGAAGACGTTATACTTTACTCAGAAGTAAACCGAGTAAATTCTGTATTGCCCTGATGAAGCCCTGTTTAGTGTGAAAGTGTTGGTTGCGCATGTGTTAAATCACTAATATTAAAGAAGGACACAGATGCAATACTGAAGACTCAAGAACCTCTTTTCTATTTATTATTTATGTCTAGTTGTTATTGTATGGTCTATAAGCAGTGGACTATTGAGGTGGGCAACATTACTCTTTATTTATTTGTGTGACTACTTAGGTTGTGCAGCTTCAAATCCCTTGGCTACTTGTTGCAATTTAAGTCATGTAAATGACTTATATGTGAGATGGCATCAGTTTACAGTGTCTCTAGCACATGCTGTAACTATCCAGAATTCTCAAGGTTTAAGTGTAGATACATCTTTTATTAACACTGGAAGTACATTATTTACAGAAGGTATGTCATGTGTAGCATTATCCTGAGTTAGAACGTTGTCCGGTTTGTTTTTTGTTGAATTTGATAAGAAAATTAGTTGTGATGCAAGTTGTGTAAAAGATTACAATCAGTTAAGAAGACTATACGCTCCTCAGTTAGGTCAGTGCTCTATTTATGAGAAACATGTAATCTATATAAAATGGAAGCTTACAAAATAGATGACTGATGTTCAAGAAAGAAAGCAAACCAGAAAAAGCTACAAGACAATAAGAGGCAAAAACTGGAAAATGAGGGAGATATTGTAGGATACCAGTTGGAAATCAGTTCAGGTGTCAACTGCTATTTAAATGTTGTTCTAATTGTGCTGTTTCATTTACCACATCTTGTAAATGAAAATGAAGAAAAAACAGATAAGAAACGTGTGTTCTGCACTGTGTCATTTGCTCCGATGTATGCTCAGTGACAGATCTATAATACATTCTGTTTCAGGCATTCAACACATTTTAGATATATGTACCTGATCACTGATATTTAAAACTCAACAGTCGACAAGACACATTAGAGTTTATAATGGTCATGCTTGGAGTTTTAGAAGAAGAAGGAGTAGATATTGATGACTTATTTGGACTAAGTTACAAACAAAACCATGACTGTGAAGATTGCTCATTTAAATCCACCACTCAAATACATTGTGAGAAGTTTCTTAACACTACCAGATTGCAAAACTCTGCCTTTTGACAGATTGAGTAAAAACCCAAAGGAAAATATGTCTTGCCCAAATTGTAGATCAGATGTTATGTCTATGTTGTATCTACAATAAATTGGGAAGTGCCTTATATTAATGTTACAACGATGAAGAGCAGATGGATATAAACTGGAAACCAAAATTACAAACTTCAAAGCTGGACAAATGTAAATTTCTGGGAGAACTTATAATACTATAGCTGTTATCTTTCACAAAGGAGTTAAAATGTCTTCTGAACATTACACTGTCCATTCAAGGACTAAAAGTGAATGGACAGAATGCAATGACAGCAACCTCAATTCCAAACCAAAACTGCCTTACAAACTATGAACTTCTTACCTCTTGAATCTTAAACCAAATTTCTAAGGAGTATTGTTGGAAAAAAGTAATATACGGTGTTTGTTATATGTGGATCGTCAATGTTTTAGACATTATTTGGCCTAACAGGGGTGAAGTCTTGAAAAAGTTCTCCAAAATTCAGCAGTCGTTCTGTCTCCAAAAAGGAGTTAATATAGTATGTCGATTCTACACTAATTAAAGACTGCAACAGGATGGGCATGATGGAATCATAGTAACCTTCAATTGACACCAAAACTACCTTTCAAACCACGAAATTGTCATGTTTTATTTCATCAACCAAACTTCTATGTACTATTGCTGGCAAAAAAAAGTATTGTATTTTGTATACATGGCTCATCAGTGTTTTAGACATCATTTGGCCTTCTAGGGGTGATATTTTCAAAAGGATCTCCAAAAATGCAAGTGTGGTTTACATTTATTAGTAGTTGTGTACCAGCTATAATAATAAAGGGAAATGTTATAAAGTACATTTTGTGCATCAGTATAGTAAATGTAGGTAAAACAATAGTTTAACGAATTGTAGTGAGTGCAATGCACACTGTCACTTATTTACAATGGTATACTGTGCAATTATAGTATTTTTGCCTTCAATCCATATAATTGTTTGTTCCCCACGAGTCAAGGATGAAGCTTCAAATAGTACATCATGTATAGGGTAAAAAAATGAAAGATGGGAACAGTAAAAAGGGAAAATGAAATGTTTTAATATATTGTGATATACTGTTACAGCATGACCAGTATATAATGTTGAATTTCGTAAATTAAACACTAGCATATTTCTATTTAACAGGTTGTGGTATAATACATCTTTGGATACATCTAGTTAGTCTGCAAGATTTCTTTCACTCACTCATACAGCCACTCAGACTCGCACTCACTTTCTATGCCACTTACACAACCACTCACTTACCCATACAGCCATTCACACCCACTCACTCACCAAAACACACACTCAAGTATCCACTTACCTGTAGAGCCACTACCACAACTTCACACTCATCCATACAGTGATACATGCATCCTTTCACTCACTCATTCAGTTATTCACATACTCATTCACCGACTCATGTACCATTCACTCAACCATACACCCACTCATGCACCCTTTCACTCAGTCAGACCACTCCTATACACACTCACTCACCCATAGAGCCGCTCAACATCCTCTCATGTACCAATACAGGCACCCACATACCCTTTGACTTACCCATATAGCCACTCATGCAGCCACTGACTCACTGAGTTGCTCCCACTCTCACTCGACCATGCAGACAGTCATGTACCTTCTCACTCGCCTATATAGCCACTCATGTACCCACTCACTAACTCATTCAACCACTCCTACATCCTGTCACCCACTTATACAACCACTCAGTCCCATACAACCACTCAACAGCTACTCACTCATGCCTACAGGTACTCATGCACCCTCTCACTCACTCATATAACCAGTCATACATTCATTAACCCACTCATACAGCCAATCATATACCCTCTCAGACATGTGTACAGCCAGTAACACAGCCAATCAGTCACTCACAGATACTCAGACAGTCACTGACTAACTAATACAGATACTAAAGCATGCACTCATTCAGCTATACAGTCACTGACAGAACAATTCATTCATCTACTGATCTATCCATATTCCCAGTCACACATGCAGTCATTCATATACCCTTTACTCACTCAAACACCCACTCAGAAATGCACTTACTCCCCTATACAGCCACATACACAGCCACTCACTCACCCATGCAGCCACTCACACAACCACTCATTCACCCACATAATTACTCACTCAGCCAATCTTTAACCCATACAGCCACTAGCATACCTACTACCTCAACCAAACAGCCACCCCCTCACCCACTCACTCACCCATACAGCCAATCACTCATTCATACAGCCACTCATGCACCCAGTCACTCACCCATACAGTAACTACCACCCCCACTCACTTACCCATACAGCCACTAAACACTCACTCACCCATACAGCCACTAACACCTACTCATTCATGCATACAGTGATTCACAAAGGTGCTCCCTCACCCATATAGCACCTCACACAACCTCTCACTTACCCTTACAGTCACTCACACATCCACTCACTCGCTCATACAGCTATTGACATACCCATTTACATCCCCATGCAGCTACTCAAACACAAACTCACCCACTTATATAGCCACTCATCCAGCCACTCACTCATTCATATAACCACAAATACAACCTTTCACTCAATCACACAGCTCTTAGACATCCACTCACTCACCCATACATCTACTTACCTCACATACCCACTCACGCACCCATACAACCACTAAGACGTGTATTCATTCAGCCATGCAGTCACTGAAACATGCACTTACCCATGCAACAACTCACACACCCACTCACACACTCATACAGCCACTCACACATCCAATACGCCATCCACAGAGGCACTCATTCAGCCACTCACTCACACATGAAGCCAGTTGAACACATGCTCACTCACTAATACAACCACTCACATAGATACTCAGCCATCTATATAACCACTTACACACCCTGTTACTCACCCATACAGTCAATTACACATTCACTCATTTGCCCATACAGCCACTCACACATGCACTCCCTCACCCATATAGGCACTCACACAACCACTCACAAACCCATAAAGTGAATGACACACACACACTCACTCATCTATACAGCAACTCACATATCATGCCACTAACACATTCATACACTCACACAGGCAGTGATCATCCACATAGCCACTGACACATGCACTCACTGACTGATAACTCAGCCATACTGGCACTAACACATCCACTCATATTCAGTCACGTACCAGTAAACATAACAAGACACATTAACACTGTCACAAACATGCATTTAGCACATACATTTTCTTTCTTTACCTGGAATGTGTGGTTCTAACAAGAACCATTTTTTTGTTAATTTCTTTTTACTTTTTTGGATTGTTAAACAATTTTGTATGTTTTAGGCAGATTTTTTGTTTCTTCACAATAAAACGGAACGTCCTTAGGATGAAGCACATAAGAACAGTGGGTGCTCTAGTACTCAGAATAGAAATAACAATTGTGTGCATTAATGATCTGCACTAGAGTAGATATAGCTTGTTCACCTACGCTAAGTACTCCCTTGCATTTTGGTCAAAAAATGCCAATCATTGGGAATTCTGGTATAGTATTTGGGATGTCCGCAATTTGTCCACCAGCAGATGATGTGCCTGCTTGTGCTTCTCTAGTAGCAGATCTTACTTGCTGGCTCTTCTCTCTCTCTGTTTATGCTTTTTCCAGATGAGTTCCATGTATTGCTCTCAGATGTTTGTACATGTTTGAAGTACCGCATGAGTACTTCTTCTCACTACCATGAAAGAGAATCCTCTAGCACAGATTGCATGTCTCATTACTAGCATTTGCTTTTTCTTCTCTGGCCGGGATCAAAAAGAATTGCCAAAGATGCTTTCTTATTTGGGCTGGCCTTCTTCTTCCATTGAAGAATTCTCATGTTGCTCTCCATGATCTTCAAGAGCAGGTGCCATCTTGAATCACCGGGAAAAAAACCAAAGTAAAACACCAAATAAAAACACAAAATGGTCAGTTGCAATAGGAAAGTGTGAAAAATCACAACCACTCCTAAAAGATGGAGGAAAAGGGGTGGGACCTTCCACTATTCATGATAGAAAGATGTTTTGCCTATCAAATCCATTTGTTTCTGTGTCACATGGGATGATTGACAATGTTGCTGCTCGTCACAGTGCTGTTGCGGCTCCGTCTTGGCACCATCACAAATTCACAAAATACATAAAACACCATTTAAAATGTATTTACACTTTAAGTATACTACTTTTCTAAATTAAATTAGTAAACCTCTTTACTTAAAATAAACCTTAACATTTTCCATATCTGTTTTTACTGCTGCCAAAAATACTCTGGAGTCCCTAACAAGTATTCAAATGACCTTAAAAATATTTTCCTCTATTATTATATGACTTTTCTTACACAGTTACTAAACCTCTTAGCTTAAACTAAACTTTTAAAGTGTCTAAATATGTGTTTTACTAATACCAAAAGTATGCCGGAGTCATGTATACCCCCACAAGGCGTAACAACGGGTGCGTGACTCCAAATAAAAAAAAATTAAAAATGATTACCAGAAATTGAAACAACACATTACTGTTGAGACTTCACAGCCATCTGTGTTTTGTCAAGAAAATGGCCAGCGCACGAAAAGGTCCCTGAGCACTTATCCTACAAAATGTGTTTACTCATTCTTCATAACGAGGAATACAACCACAACTCCACCACACAAACAAGCACTTACTATATATAGTTCAAAAGAATTAACATTGTTTGGTGGAATTTTACATCTTTGTATTCTCATTGTCTTTTGTAAAGGAAGATTGATGTATTGAGAAATGTCTGAATTAAGACATATGAGCAACAATCACATTGCTAAAACTCACAAACTTTTGTATATTTTTTTACTGTATGTATGGACAGTATAAACTTGTATCTTTTATGGTTTCTTAAACCGAACAAAGACTATTGAATTTAATTTAATTGAAAAGCCACACAATGTCACTGGTGAGATTTCCTTATACTCCATTACAGAGCTGTAGTACAAAATACATACTAGGCATTTACACAAGGAGATAGCACCTTTTAATTAACCAGTAGAAAATCTGTCACTTTGATACCTATTTTGAGGAAAACTGATTATTGTCTTTTGTTAAAAGAGCAGGTACGGTTCAGTCCCTGATACAGTTAGGAACACACCCACGCACACACTTACACATTAAAAAACCTTAGACATTCACTGAAAAAATCAAAGGTTACAAGGATGTTATAGTTAGGAAATAGAACTTAAAAACCCTTATAAATTGACTAAAAAAACAAAGGTTACAGGGACATTATAGTTAGGCTCACATTTCTCTCATACAAAACCATAGAAATTCAGAAGTTATAGTTTCCTGTATATCTGCCGCCAAGCTGGACCTTTCACTGTATGTGGTAATTACCCTCACTGTGTTTTTTGTTATCATTATTCTTACACTCCATATATGGAATTTCTCTGATATCCATATTGCTATAGAGAAGTTTCTCGCTATAGGAAGTGTCAATTCTATTGATCACTTTTTGGAGTATCTTGTAAGGGTAACCTCTACTCTTGAATCTCCTAATATCTCATTTTTGTTTCCCTGTATTTGCCCTGAGTGCTACAGTTTCTCTTCAGTCTCATTAGCTCACCATATGGGATATTTTACTTAACCTCTTCAGTGCCCCGCCCTTTCCACGCCCTGTGCCGGGCGTTTCATTAGCGGGCGGGGTTCATGACGAGATAGTCTCGTCATGGGCACAGCGCAACCGCGCTCCATGACGAGACTATCTCGTCATGGGCACTGAAGGGGTTAATGTGACCTGAATGACTGCTTAAGGCATGCACAGTTGTATTCCCAGCCATTTCCTTTTTGAATAAAGAAGTTACTAATTTAGATTTAGATACTTCGACATGTATATTGAGAAAAGCTAAGGCCACCTGATTTTCTGTCATGGGGAATTTCAATGTCATATAATTCTTATTAAGCTATTTACAGAAAATAATATTTTTTTTCCATCACACCATCCCAGATTTGGAAAGCATTGTTAATACAACAAAGCCATGTCACCACCTTTCTAAGGTGTTCTTCCATCTGGGAGTCCATGGACACCTGTTCCTCCCACCAGCCCATAGCCAAATCGGCCTTGCTGGGGCAAAACAGGTCCCTACGCCTATCTCCTGATTGTATTTGTACATGATGTTGTTAAACCAGTAAACATTCTCATTTAGACAAATTTAATTATGTCAATGATCATTCTGTTGTACTCAAATATCGTTAGGGATCTAGCCCTAAGGAAATGTAACCAATGCATCCTTCTGTTTGATACTAGTATAAAACAATTGTACATCTAGTGTTACAAGGATATATGTTGTTTCACTCGGGATATGATTGATTTTCTTCAAGAAATCAGTGCTGTCTTTGATATATGATGGTAAGGCCTCAACAAAGGGAAAAAGAAGAATGTGATCAATGTATACTGATGTTCTTTCAAGGATACTCCCTCTGGCCAATACAATCGGTCTGCCCAGTCGCTTGTATTGGTTTTTGTTGACACTAGGTAATACATAAAATGTAGGAATTTCCGGCACTCAGAGATGTATATATAAGGCCACATCGTCTTAGAATTAGAGATCAAGGCAGTAATATGTACATGCATGATGCTTTCTCCTTACATTTAGAGTAACAACATGGTCTCTAAAGAATAGGAACATGGCTGAGATGTTGGGTCACATGATTAGTGTACTAAATTTGATCTGTTGTCCAATATGAGAGAGGTTTGACCCCTAGGGCTTTAATCATCAACTCGATAATGCAGAATGAATCTGCATATCTGAGTGTGTAACATAATAATCTCGATAGATTAGCCACTCTGTGGACACAAAGACCGCACACATTGATGTGCATATGAGGTCACTATCTATGAGTAATTCTTCCTGGAAGAGTAAGGGATGACCCCAATATTGTGATATCAAGCGTCTTTCCTTGAATGCTGTATTTCTTGACATATGCATTTTTCTGGCTTCAATTGGTAATAAGTGTACAAAAATAAGAATTGTATTTTATAATTTGAAATAAGGAAAATTAATGAAAACAATGTGATTCTTATAGTATTTCCACAATGTCTTTTAACTATGTAAGCACATGTGCACTTTTCCTCTTCTAAAACCACAATTCTGATAGACCACGGCCATCCTTGAGCAAGGCTCCCGGTCAGAGTCAAAACACCTTGGCTCCTTAATAGGTCCTTAATAGCCTAAATAAAACAAATTTTGTATTACCTGCAAATCTGTTGTGACCTATAGCATTTTCCTTTCCATCTGAAGAGGGAGTGTTGGCGATATATATCGGGTTACTGTTCCCCGCACGCAGGACCAGCTTTTGCGCTAGTGGCACCCGATGCAACAATCTTTTTTGCGTCCCCCTCATGACCTCCTCCTCAGATTTCATCACTACCACCGACAAAAGTAACTCTAATCTCTTCATAGCTCTTTTCTCACATACATTTCATTTGTTTTAAAGCACTGGTAAAGGCTGGTTTTAGTAATCCACTCAGCTATCCACATAAAATACAGATCTGTTCTTAGCAGCAGGCATAGAGAAACCTCAGATCTCACTCTAGCAGGGACATTAATCACAAGAGTTATCCTGATATTTGTATTTCTGCCTGAAAGCTGGATGCCCAACAAACTCTGCAGCAGGTGCTTTTCAATCTTAAGTTACGCTAAACACAGTGCCCCACCTCCTCAGGTCAGTGGCTTCCTCAAGGTCAGCACCCAGTGCGGCCGCACCAGTCGCACTGCCCTAAAGCTGGCCCTGCCCGTACACTAAGGCCACCACGTTGGGCAAGGCAATCGCTATCAACAGAGGATCTGTAAATTAGAGCACGCAGTTGCCTTTACCACACATGCCATTATTATCTCGCAAATGCCTTTACCACAAAAATTGAAATATTTTTCAGGTAAGTATAAACCAATTTCATGGTAAAGGCATGCGTGGTAAAGGCATATGTGTGTTAAAATTTATAATGACATGATTATTAAAGAGGCATGTGTTGTAATGGACGCATTGTAAAGGCTTGCGTGCTAAAGGCATGCGTGGTTCTGTCATATAACCGGCTGATAAGTTACTAGTAGTAACTTTAAACTCAATAACTCTGTTTTAACAGGCTCCACCCCATTTTGAGGGGGTGAAGATATACTAGTCTATACCTAGTAGTAATTCTACACTCGAAAATGGGGAATAGCAAAAAGGTATAAAGTTTCTACGAGGTGCAGAAGTAAGTTTACATGTGAGTAAATCTACATGTGTAAATATATCTTTGTGAATCAGCCACTTTGTTTGCAAACATCCACATTCATTAAAAAATATGATCTTGTACAGAATGATTCATACCTGTTGAACGTAGGTAGGTATTGTAATTGGTGGAGAAGGTGCAGCCTGTAAATATAAATAGACACGAAAAGTAAATGTGCACCCCCATCACAAAAAGTTGCATTTGATTTAAATAGTAACTGTTTTCAGTCAATACTTTGCTCTGGGTGTTTTTATTTAATTACATCTAAGAAGTCAAACATTTTCAATAAGCACAAATAGGGATCTCTGTTTCTGGTAAAAGTAAACTTTCGGACCAGCTCCCCCTACATCTTCATATGTATTGTGTTTTTTATTGTCAATGGTATTTGTTGTTAATGATTTCTGTAATCATTCTCCTGACGCTGCAAATAGCATTATAGCAAAACGAAACGCCTTGTAAACAGAAGATGGTTTTTTCAGGTACAGAGGGCAAAACTCTCTGACAACCTGAGTTCATTGGGAAGTTAGAGGTTGATTCCTAGCATTGAGTCCACATCTCTGTACAACGTGGGTGCCTATTGCAGATCTACATTAGAAGATAGAATTTGTTGCTGTGGAAAGTAGGCATTTAGATATAGCCGAGGAACAAATATCATTTTGCTCTGTAAGCAATGCAAAGTGATTCAATCACCGGTGATCAGGGAGATACGGAAGATGGGCGAAGGGAGTTGTTCGCTGTAGTTTACGAGGAAATATGCATGCTGCCGCACTCTATAATTCTACAGCTCTACAAGTGATGTAGGCATACTAGGAGGTAATACAGGAAGACAAATAGGGGCATAATATACGAAGCCATTTAGTGGTTGCAACCCTGCAATTGACTAAATCACAGAGATTGTGACTACTCAATGGTTTTTTCACTATTTAGTAAACTCATTTTATGATTTGAAACTGGTTCCCAGCCCGCAAAATGGGTTTAAAAATGCATTACGTATGGAATATTGGGAGTTTCAGATTGCCACTCACAATGCCATGTATGAATGATTTGAAACTGCAATTTATGTCGCAAACAATTGAAAAGTTACCAACTCCTCAAAGAAAATGGTAACCCATTCGCAAACGGGAATGGGTCCCTTTGGGACTCCTTGTCCTTCGTGAATGTGTAAAAAGTTGTTGGGAGTAACCATTAAAAAAAATATTTACTTTATTTAACAAACGATATTGCCCGTGGTGGTCTGTTGCCTAATTCAGGCAGGCAACCATCCCTGGTATGGCATCCAATCGGGGTAAGTCACAATTTGAAACTTACCTCTATAATATTCAGTAAGTAGGTAGGATTGCGATCTACCTGCCCTGAATGATGATTTTTCAAACCGACCTAATCTCACATAGGTTGGGTCACAGCATCAAATTTGACTTTTAAAAAGCTGATGCTCAAATTCCAACCACTATTTGCCATTGGGAGTATGCCAGGCCTCTGCTGCAGCAGTGTCGGCCTGATGTCCAGGGTCAGATTTAGAGTTTGTTATAGTGGAACAACTTTTCAGTTCTATAGAAAAAAAGTCCTTTGGGTATAAAAATAGAGTGCTGTAACGAACTCCTGTACATGAGTGCTATGGCGGGGAATTTCACCCGCAGATTCTCGTCAGGTATTACTCTCACAGGAATATCCATTGACAATCTATATTAGCGACCACGTAAGCACGATTACTTGTGCTAGATATCACTGAGATCTATATCCATATGGCTGGCCACAGAAAGGTAAACTCTAAGTTACAAGACTGTGGTTTTAGGACTCTCGTGTGCCAGGCTTTGCATTGATCACGAACGGTCACATGAATTCATATTTTTTACCCAGGAAAGCTAAGGTACACTGTTCTGTGTTTTGATAACTTGTGTGTTTGTTTAGAAGATTCCGGTTAATGTGTGTCCAACAGGTGGAACGCCATAACCGAAAGTGTCTTCTTGACGCTATACAAAACAACGATTATTGAGCACAGACTTACATATTTAGTTTCACGCCCCGCTGTTCTTGGCAGAGACGAAGACATCTGCATTTAGAAAAGATAAATTAGAGCATTTAATTTAACTCGCCAGCACCATAGAAACCAAATGTCCAATTCGAAGGTTATCAAGCTTTTTTTAAACTGACTGCTATTTGGGCTGGGACCAACAACATTTCATTGGACCCTCTATTTAATCTTTGGATTTCTGGAGATTAATTAAAAAACAAGAAATCTCCCTTGCTAACTGTGCCCCTTATTAAATATTATCCAGTCAAATGTTGCCACCAACTTCGATTATACTTAGAACTGATGCGGGCCTTCACAAAAGGCCAACAAATAAATAAAATAGATTCATAAAAAAACAATTTACCATGGAAATACATTTTAAAAATACATCAAAAGCTATACAAAATCATAAAACACTGGAACTGTTCAAACCTTACTATATATCAGACGGCATTATGGGTCAAATTACTAAACAAATTGTTACTTTGGTGTTTCTAATATTTCTGCTAGATATTTCCTTAAAAGTTCATCAAAGAGTATAAACAAATAGAGCATTATCAAGACCCGGTATCTATATGGGCAAACATTTTATGACTTTTTTTAGACTACATAATGCTAGTTCAGCATTCTTAGGGGGATATTCACAAGGAAGAGGCGGAGAGAGGCGTCAGCCTTCTTGGCTGAACGCCTCTCTCTGCCACTTCGGAAATGCAAGGCTGCACAATATTCACAAGGATATGGTGCAGCCTTGCGTTTTTTGCTGCGATGGCGCTAGGTATAACAACCATATTCACAAGGATCTATCGCCGAGTTAACGGCACTTTATCGCAGCCAAAGTTGAGATAAACTTATCACCCCAATCACAAGCTGGGGTGAACAGCCCACAGCGCCAGTATACTCGCGATAGCAGCCGCAAAAAACATCCCCATAGATGACCCCCACAACTATCGATAATGAGATGCAGAGTAGGCGTTCCCGTGCGAAAAGCTGTGACAACACTACACCTAAACATTCTCAATGACCAGCTAGATTGGCGATAAGATAAAAAAAACATGCGAAAAGGCTCGTTAGCAGCAGGGATTAAACACCTGCTCAGACCTGGTGCAAAGTCGGACGGCAGCCTGCACCACAAAAGGGAGCCCAGCCCACAGCCACATCGGAAGGGCAACAGATGCCATGGAGCCACTGGTCATGCGGCCCGGACACCCAAGAGGGCCACAACACCCACCGCCACCACCACAGGACCCCAACCCCCATCTGGAACCCCCCCGGACCACCACAGAGGCAGCACAGACAAAGACAGCGGACCCCCAGGAAGGAAACGCACCAGCCTCACAGACCCAACACCTGACAATGTCATTGCACACTAAAGGCTCAAAAGCACAACCATCCTACGCATCCTGACCAACAACTCCCAACAAGCCGATGGCACCAACACAGCAGACAACCAACATCCCACCCCACACAAAGCTGCTGGCTGTGCTGCACCTGTTGGCCCCTGGTACCCCCAACCAACACCGGCCAGAGTCAGAGGAGTCTCACAGCCAGCCACATCCAAGTTCCTCACACCTGTCCTGGACATCGCCATCAGCCTGGTACCCCAGTCCCTATACGTCCAACACAATGCGCAGGATCCGCTGGAGACCAAGCAAGGACCATACGTCATAACTGGATGCACGCACATGTTGGGGCAATCCACAGCACACGTCCTACCTATGCCCTCTGGTGACACAGCACACAATCACCGCAACAGAAAGCACACGTCTCACATCAATGTGCAGGCAACGATCGAACACCGTGGAACCTCCACTAATGTCGCCTGCAAATACCCAGCCAGTGTGCGTGATACCCCCATCCTCCGACAGTCCATCAGCAACTAGCGTTTCCAGGATGGCACCAAGGGAAATGCATAGACCCTTGGCAAGTTCCAAATGAACACCCCACTCACCTCAACTACACAACCATGCAACTCACACATCACAAAATCACAACCAACATGCAAAACAACATGCCCACACACCAGACACGACAAAACAACTCACAATGATAACCTGGGCAAGCCATGAAAATGAGCCATCAACGGCATGGCACCCCAGCCACACAATTGCTGAATGTGGGGAGACGTGGCAACCAGGCATGTGTGAAGGATGCAGGAGAACCATGATTGGGAAAGTACACAATGCCAAGAGTGGCAGAGTTGTGCTGGACAGACTGCAGTATGCAGAACACACCCATATCCATGGCGACATACACCTCTGGTGTATGGAGTGCAGTGGACAGTGGACGCAACCATGTCACACCAGCCAGTGGGGGAGTTCATGCAAATGTTGCCTGTTACGTCCCTCCCGTAAGCATGAGTGGAGTGGGATGGCCTGGCGTACGCCAGGCCAGCGTAGGGGTTTGAATAAAAAGCACGTAGCCCTGGGCGTGTTCCTCTTCCGGAAAGCCCAACATCTCTGCCAGGGCGGCGTCTCTCACCACGCCACAAGGCCGGCGCCGTCCTCGTGAGCGGAGTTGTCTGCGATCCTGTGCGCCTGTTGTACCTCGGCCCGCTAGACCCCGAACCCGTCAGGCCTGCCCCAGCGCAGCCAGGCCACACTGATCACCTTCCAACACCAGCGTGTGTCAAGGAGGGCCCACCACGTGCCTGCGCAAGCTCCAAGCCCAAAGACCGCAACCTTGGCAGCCTCCTCAGACCATCACAGCCTCCACGACACAGGCCCGCTTTAGTCCTTTCTCATTGACGTACTCTACTGCCACCTCCGGCCTACACCACGGTCAAGAAGGTCACACATTTGGAACTGAGTCTTGATTACACGATGGCAGAGGACATATGTTCATTGCAGATTTTATATCAGTGTACTCCCTTTGCTGTGGTGCCACCAACTCTGTGCATGGCATTTTTATGACACATGTCTGTTGTCCCCTGCTGACTACTGCCTTCGGCCGACACTACGGACAAGTAGGTCACACATTTGGAACTTAGTCTTGATCAAAACCACAAAAGCAGCATTCCCTCTAGACCTAAATTTCTGGCTTTCAAATGCTCAGAAGTAGGGCATAAGGAACATGATTCTCCACACAAAACGATAATTCATTATTACAAATTTTATTTTATTTCATTTTTTCTTTTTTTCTTTTTTGGTATTTCACATTATAAAGAAGTGCATATATCTTTTCAATTATTGTCACAGTTTTTTTACAAAAATATCACTATCTTCATTATTCCAATGATGTGCTTCATAATACAATTTATTTCAACACTTGTAAGGTCACAGCTAGCTAAATGAAAAAGAATATAATTAAACATACCCCCACACATGCTCACACCTCTCTCTACTCTGCAACCATATCCCTTGCACACAATACACTTGCACTCTACACCCCAGAACAACACTGCATGCACAGATGAACAAATCCGGGTGACAAAATCAACCCTCAATTGCTTTGCTGATAGCTAGGTTGTCACACTCTTTCTGGTCGACGTACGTTTCAAAGATATGATTGATTATGGACCAGCTTATTCAGGACCTGTTATTTTATAATTTCTAATGGGTGGAAGGAGGGGGAAACAGATCTGTGACCGCTGTTGATGGGCGTTTCTAAGAAACACACTGGTACACTAAGCAAAAAGTCGATAGTGTCTGTGTCTTCGCAAAACCTGACTTCCCGTGATGGAATCCTTCAATTATTTTTTTCTTGGGCTCCTGATATATATATCTGGGATCCTGGTAAGAACTGACACCACCGTTTGGTTAATAGTTCTTTATTATCTCCTCAAAATGCATAGGTGTTCTCTCACAAACAGCCTTTCTAAATCTAAGGGTCTTTGTCGGATGCAAATGGCCTTGTTATCCTAATAAAAATTATCTCTGCCGTATATGTTGTAGTCCTATGTGTTCACAGAATGGTATTGCGGGTGTTCTCCCACAGGCCGCCTCTCTAAACTTTGTTATTCCTTTTCAGGAGTCATTTGCTTTGTTATCTAAGCAGGGTCCATATTATTTTTGGATATCCTAGGGTGTTGTCTCTCTTTGTGTGTATCGTTTATAATATGGGACACAAAGTGTGCTCTAAGTTTAGTTATTCCTTTTCAGGAGTCATTTGCTTCGTTATCTAGGTATATTATTTTCTTTTTTTTATAAATCTTTTCATTAACAATCCTTGACATTTACATACAGTATAAAGGATTAGGCAATTATGCTAACAGTGGTGACATACAGCATTCATTGGAGTAACAGTATTACTTATCTGAATCTATGGGGAAGGGACAGCATCAAGGTCAGTTCCACGGGGTGGGCTACACAAATTTCCCCTGTAGGTGTTCCATGGGTCCCAGATTTTAGACCATTTACGGTGGCTGCCTCGAGCGATATAGACTGTCTTCTCCCTAAACATGCACCAGTCGAGGTCTTTCTTCCAGTCTGAGAGCGCGGGTGCGTGAGCCGCCCCCCAAAGCTGTGCTATGTTCCTTTTCGCTATTGTAAGCCCTAGAATGACCCAGAGGGTTTGATGGCTGTTTAAATCCGTGAGTTCCCAAATGTTGAGAAGGCATCTACGCGCTTCTGAGCGGAGAGGAACTGCGATTACCTCGCTAATTACCTCATGTAGTTTTTCCCAGTAGATTTGTATGTGAGTGCAGTCACAGATAATATGAATGAATGTACCTAGTTGAGTGCAATCCCTCCTACAGTCCCCTTCCCCGGCCACCCCCATGTGTAGTAGTTGTGGCCCCATCACGTAGGCTCTGTGGAGAATTTTGAGCTGTATCAGCCGCGGCAGAGATTGCGACTATTCTAGGGGAGGACACTGCCTCCTGCCACTCCCCATCGTCAATTATCATACCGTCGTTCACCCATTTTTATCACAATGCGTGGAGGGGGTCCTCCATATTATTTATACATTTTTGGTAAATTAGTGAGATGGTCTTCTCTGGCAAATGTCCGTTGAGTATTCTGTCCTCTAAGGGAGATGCGTCGGGGGGGGGGAGACCCTGCAGGAAGGAGCGGTCTAAGCACGTGGCACACCTGTATGTAGCGAAAGCATTCCATGTCCGCTAGTTCATATTGGTGCTGTTATGTGGCAAACGATTTTATGTTGTTCTTATCCCAGAGGTCTTGGATACGCAAAATCCCCATGAGCTCCCACTTGTCAAACCCCTTCGATTTCCACAGATCCCCTAACCGCTGGGAGGCCTACAACGGGGTAGCAAACGTGAGCTTCTCCCCTCAGCCCAGTGACCTATTAGCAGCGTGCCATACCGCAGTGGAATGTTTAGTGGGGCCTGTGAGGTATACCTGCCCGGCTTGGAATAGAGCACCCGGCTGAAGGATCCCCCGGGGAGGAGCCAACTGTCCATAGCGTATCCCGGGCTGTCGTGACGACCAGAGGTACCATGATTTATGGCTGCAAGGTGCGCCGCCCAATAGTATTTTTTTATGTCTGGTAGACTAATTTCACCATCATACCAGTTGAGGGTTAATTTCTGCAAAGCGATGCGCTGTTTGCCAGCCCACAGGAGGTCTCTTTGGAGCCCCTCAATTTCCCTGAAGTATGTGCTGGGGACAGGGTCAAGTGAGGTTTGCAAAGCGTATAAAAACTGGGGTAGGGACATCATTTTCAAAAGAGCTGCTTTGCCCAACAGTGAGAGAGGGAGCGCCTTCCAGCTCGTAATGTCTTGTTTAAGTCTCTGCAGTGGTGGAATGAGATTACAGGTGTAGCGGAGCATCCGGTCCAGGGAAATTAAGATCTCCAGGTACCTGAACCCATCCGCTGCGATTTGGAGGAGACAGCCTCGTGGCGTCTGGGGTGTGTCGCCCCTGAGGACATAGAGAAGGAATGTTTGCCAGTTTACGCTGAAACCTGAGTATCTACCAAATATGTTCAGGATGTCAAAAACGGCTATCAGAGATTTCTTGGGGGTGGTAAGATATAAAAGTATGTCATCGGTATAGAGGGAAATCCGGTCTTCCCAGTCGATGGGCTACCGCACTCTGCGGATAACTGGATCTTTCCGGATCCAGGCTGCGAGAGGCTCGATGGCCAGAGCGAACAATAGGGGAGAGAGGGGGCATCCCTGATGCATCCCCCGGCTGAGTTTAAAAGTCTCTGATTTCTTATTGTTAACTACTACTTGTGCTAAGGGTTCACTATAAAGGAGGCGTATCCACCGTATAAAGGTTGGCCCGAACGCCAGCTTGATGAGCGTGGCGAAGAGATATGACCATTCTAGAGTATCAAACGCCATAGTGGCATCTAGGGAGACTATTATTGCTGGTTCTTGTATGGTGGACGCTCTACCCAAGACACCATGGACCCAGCGTAGATTCAGTGCCGTATTCCTTTGCGGCATAAAGCCGGATTGGTCCAGGTGAACTAGGCCTCCAATCACTTTGACCAGACGATTAGCCAGGAATTTGGCTGGAGTTTTCGGTTCAGCATTGAGAAGGGAGATAGGATGGTACGATACACATTCCGCCTTGGGTTTACCTTCCTTGTGGATTGTGACGATGGAAGCTATTCTTTGGTCCAACTGTAGTAGTCCCTGCTCTAAGCTGTCCACGAACATAGCTTTTAAGTAAGGGGCCAGTTTGTCCGGCCGTAATTTGTACAGTTCAATCGGGATGCCCTTGGGACCCCGTGCCTTGCCTGGGTGCAACGTGCGTATTGCAAGTGCTATCTCTTCTACGGTTAAGGCGCTATCAAGGAATTCACGGTCCTCCACTGGGAGAGTAGGGAGAGAGATGTCTCGGAGGAGCTTGGCTGCATCATCTTCAGAACAGGGTGCTAACGAGGTGTAAACGGAATGGAAGTGGTCAGCAAATTGGTTAATTATTTCTTGTGGTTCAGTGATAGGGGGCATATCAGTTCTATGGAGCTCGGGGACCAGTCTGCTGGCCCATTATTTTTTGTCGAGCCATGCAATTAGTTTTCTTGCCTTGCCACCTAAGTCATAACGTCTGCCCATCTGGTCTCTACCAAGTGCATTAGCTTTTTCGGTCACTAAGTCTCTATAGCTGTCTTGTTTGAGGCAAAGCGTATATAGTGCCTCGGGTGTGATATCGTCTGCCAGGTCTTGCTCTAACAGGCAAGGCTTTGCTTCCACATCTGAGATCTCTTTGCCCTTGTCCTTTTTATCCCCAGAGATCAGAGACAGGGCCTGCCCGCAGATCACTGCCTTAAAGGCCTCCCACAGTGTCCGAGGCGAATCCACCATTCCCTCAATCTCCCCAAAATATTCGCCCATGGCCTTAAGCAGTTCTTTACGTATTTTGGGGTTACGGAAATACCATGGGTTGATGGGGCAAAGTGGAGAGTGATCGGAAATACCCCTAGCTAAGTGTCTGATTTCATGGATATAAGTTATGTGTGACCCAGGAACTATGATGTAGTCAAGTCTTGAGAGGCTGGCGTGAGCATTGGAATGGAACGTGTATTGCATTTTGTCCAGGTTGTAAGCCCTCCAACCGTCCACCAGTCCCATTGCTTTGAGGAAGTCAGGCAACCAGCGGTATGACTGCCCAAGCATGTGGGGGGATGAAGATCCAACGTTCCTGACAATACCGAATTGAAGTCGCCTCCTAGTACCAGCAGCCCCTCTGGTAAAGCCAGTAGGATAGCACTTAGGTCCCTGAAGGTATTGGCTTGTAGGCCCGGTGGGACACAGACTGACATGAGTGTAATGGTTTGACCCTCCCAAGTACCTGTAACCCCAATGTAGCGGCCCAATCATCAATCCAGGTGGATGTTACTGTGATAGGGAATGATTTCTTAAACATAATTCCCACTCCGCGTGAACTAGATGTGAAGCCAGCGTTGGCAACCATGGTGTAGCCATATCAGTGCATGGCCCTGCACGAATTTTCAACTAGGTGAGTCTCTTGGAGCATAACCACATCAGTCATGTGTCTTTTGATGTGTTGAAGCACCACATTACGTTTTACCTTGTCCCCCAGCCCATTAACATTCCAACTTAAAATCTTAACATTCCTGTCCCACTGTGCGCACATCCAAGTGTAAATAGTTTTCTACGTATTTTACATTCCAATCGGCCTGTACTGTCAATGAAAAGAAAAAAATTAAACCACTCAATCAAATGAAATCCTACCGCCCCGAACAAACCCCCAACCCAACAACCCCCCACCCTGCTTCCCTGCACTCTGGGTGCCCAACTGCCCAAGTAAACCTGCAGAGCACCTGTCGCCCCAACTGGTAAACTAAAAGAAGAAAAAAGGAGGGGTTTAGCACCCGTCCGGCTGCCCCCCTTACATTACATTTATGAAACCCCCCCCCCAAGCAAGTCACTGCCTACAGGTACCGTGGTCGACCAGCCGGGATGGTCTCCAGTCCAAGAAAGGTCTTCCTCTGCCTCATATTAATACAAGGCGTCGACGAGGATCCGGCCACTTCGCAGGTATGATCGCTAGCCTGTAAAGTCAGTGTCAATCATCTTGCTGGTCTGCGTAGCGGTCACCACGACTGGACTGTCCAGAATCACGGTCCACCTGGTTGTCTAGCCATTCCGAGACCGTTTCCGGTTGATCGCAGAACCACGCTCGTCCCTCTGCCTCCACTCCGAGTTTCGCAGGAAACAGCATGGCATATTTGAATCCTCGATCTCAAAGTCGTTTCCTTACTGCTAGGAAGGATCTTCTCTGTCTTTGAACCATCTGGGTAAAGTTTGGAAAGAAAGTTATGTAAGCATTCTCGTAGCGGAGGGGGGGCGGTCTTTCTTGCGTTTTGTAGGATGACATCTCTGTCACTAAAGTTCAACACCCTCATTAGCAGGGGACGTGGAGTGGCCCCGGGTCTCGGACAGCCACCCGGCACTCTGTGCGCCCTTTCTACAACAAAGAAGTTGCTGAGTCCTTTAGGCTGTAGGTGCTTTAGGATAAGTTCTTCGACAAAGAGGTCCGGTGTCTGTCCCTCCACCTTCTCAGGGACACCTAGTATGCGCAGGTTGTTACATCTAAGGTGCCCTTCATAGTCATCCAGCTTGTGTTCTGTAAGTTTGTAGAATGCGCGCAGGTCTTGGACATTTTCTTGAAGGTGCACTACATCTTCTACCAGACTCGCCGTCGTAAGTTCGACCTGTTTTATGTTCTCAGTGGCTTTGGTCAGATCCGCCCGGATGAGATTCACTTCAATGAAGAGAGAGTCCATTTTGTGCTCCAGTGAGTTTCTGATTCCAGCTATTGCCTCCATGATGTATTTGAGTGTCAGTTCCTCACTTTCTCCTCCCGCTTCAGTCATCAGGAGAGTCCCGGGACGCGGGTCTGGAGGCGAATCTCAGGGGACCGTGTAGCGGTCCAGTTTATTTGATTGAACTGTCATTTGGCCCCACAGGCCAGTAATTTTCGGCTTTTCAGATGTCGCCATTTTGCTGTTAGGGGCCGTGGCAGGCAGGCCTATCCTCTCTTCTTGCACCTGATCGCTGCATGAATTGAAGGGCACTGCGTGGAATGGCCAAGGATTTGATCTTCTCCCTCCCGGTAAGTCAGCCAAGAGAACAGTACCACTGATGGGGAAGCCACAGTCCCAGCCGAGGTCGTTCAATGGAGATGAGGTACACTGGGCACTAGTTCAGACCCTCCCAGAGTCCAGCTGTGTGAGGACTGTCTGCCTTCAGGTCTGTTGTATCAATGGATATGTGGGGGGAGGTGAAGCCACAAGCACACAATCGCACCGGCTCCCAGAGGGGGGAGATCAGGCCAAGCACTGGCACCAGGAATTACCCCCCGATCTCCATTTTGGACCCCAGTGACCTCCTCATCCCTCGCACCAGAGAGCAGGATCCGCCACGTTGGCCTCCAGGCACACGAAACACCACTTGGCTTCAGGAGGGTGTTGCTCCGGCAGTGCGCACCCCTCCAGAGAGGCGGGAGGGCTCTGTCAGTCGGAACCAGGCGGCAGCGATTTTTTAGTGTAAGGTCCGCATGAGTCCCGAAGTTGCGTCATCAGCTGGCCGCGGCTCCTCGTCTACATACTGGCTGCAGTGAGCACTTCAGGTCCCGGCTCACAAGGACGTGCAGGCCCCACATCTGCGAGAGTCATAGCTTTTGCCCCCGATCTCCGATCTATACTGGAGTGCCCAGGGGGGAGTCTGTACCCCCTCCGGTTCACAAATCTGGGGTCAGGTTTCAGATCTATGTGTCGGATAGATGTTAGGGCAACAACAACAATGGAGCACTAGGTTTACGCGGCCATCTCTCTGCGTCGCTTGGCCATGCCCCGTCCATAATATTTTTGAGTATCCTAAGATATTGTCTCTCTCTGTGTTGTGTTTAATCTAGGACACAAAACGTGCTCCCATTCGGTGCTAACTTGCGGCATGTCAGTCTTCTTCTTCAGGCAGCCAGTAGCTGATGGCTGCCTGAAGAAAAAGGTTTCCACCTTCTTCTTCAGGCTTTAGGTTTCCACGTCTTGGCAGCGCCTCTTGACCTCCTCCATTGCCCTCCTCAACACTCCGTCTGCATTCAGGATAGTCTGCTTGTGGGTCAGTTGCTGGAAGTGTCCTGTCACCTCCGTGACGCAGGTCTTGTTTTCCAGAGGACTGCACCCCGTCTTCCTCTCCCTCTTCTCCTAGGCCTTCCCTTGGCCTTCCCTGACCCTGTTGTTCCTTGCTGGTGGTCTTTCGGGGTTGTGGGGATCACGTTGGCCTCTGTGCTGGGTCAGGGTGCAACCATGTTGCTACCTGCTTTGGCTTGATTCTGGTGTGTTGTTTCTGTGGTTTTTATGGTGCATTTTCCCACCAGACGCATGGGATTTGCAGGCCTGTGGCTGCTTTTCGCTACTTTTTGTACCGCGATTGGCCTCATCGCATGAATTTCAGTGTTCGCGTTTCTCATTTTTGTTGCATGGCGTTGATTTTTGTGCCCCGATTTGATGCGATATCTGGTAACTGTCACATGCTACCACCGCGTTGTGAATACTTGGTTGGCACGGCATAATTTTCCCGCGATAGGCTGCGATGTTGAGAGTTGCATTAAGCTACTCTTGCGGTTGTTATCACACGTTCTTGTGGATATACCCCTTAGCACCAACGCAGGCACCCTTGACCATAGTGCAAGGGTGTCTGTAGCAGGGGAGGATTGTGTATGTGTGGGAAGGTGTCCCTTCCTGCACATAAACAATCCTAAATGCAATTCTCTCACTTTCATGTGTGCCGCTTTATGCAGAACACATGAAAGTGACAGAATGGCATTTTTACAAAAAGTTTGTTTATGTGCAGGAAGGGACACCATCTTTTACATACACAAACCATGGCAATTTGTTTTTTCCATCTGTGCTGCACAAGGCAGCACACATGGAAAAAGCAAAAACGAGGAGAAATAAAGAATTTCCCCTCATTTCGCCTGTTTAAGGCCAGGATTTTCCTGGTCTAAATTTTGATGCTGCCTCCTATTTAGGCTGCCCTTGTGAATAGGGGGTAACATCAAAATCAATGGATGTTGCAGTGGAACACCCACCGCAACACCCACTGCCTGCCCCTTTCACGCTAAATACAGCGTGAAAGGGTGCCTTATTCACAAGGCAGCATTCAGCCACGTTGAGTGGCTTAATACTGCCTTGTGAATAAGGCGAGGCCGGTATCGCCAACATAACATCACTGAAAGTGGCGTTGTGGTGACGATAGGGGCTTCTGAATATGCCCCTTAGTGCACTTCTAAAAGATGACCACTCCCAGTGTGCAATTTTAGAAAATAATGTCTACATGTCATGATTAATCAATTCGATGTTTCCCATATCCAAAGATGAACATGCAAGGTATACTCCATATATTTTTTAATAATTAGACCTGAAATAGCCATACTCAATCTCCACATTTTCACCGCTGTTTTCAAAATGGATTATAACTCGATCACGATTTGCATAATAATGGTGGAAAAGTAAATCTGCATCATTTTAATTTGGCATCATCATCTAATCCCTTAGCAATTATCACAGCAGGGACATCATCCTTGTATTCTTTATGCGAGACCACGTTTTCACGAGCTTCCAACACTTCTGCATCAACAAACGCTGATTAAAGCTAACTCAAGTCTAATGCACTGAATAGAAGGGCGGCTACAAAGTGCCAACAATTGTTTCCTTATTTTACTTTATCGTCTGGGATGCTTTCAGGTGCATATAACAGTTTAATTACATCACTTTTTCCTAAACTATTTTAAGGAGAATAAGAATCAACGGTTTACCAACATATGAAAACTAAACAAACGGGTTTGTGAGAAATTACACTCAAATTCCTAAATAAATACATTCAGTAATGACTTTCAACTTGATATTTCTCACATCCCAAGTATAATTACACATTTTTGCACATTGGAATGCAAACTTTATTTTGGTTTTAAGACGTTTATTTGTAGGCGCTGAGTGACAGAAAAATCTATAAATTGATTTAGACTCCTCTGCAAATCTGCAAAAATGTGATTTCAAACGTACAGACTTGTGACCCGTCTATATTGACACATTATACTAACAAGTTGGAAAAGGTTCACACTTTTCCTCTGCAATTAGACAGATCACATAGAGTAAAATGACAATTTAAAAAAATGTGCAGAGAAACATCGGTGGTGCAATCCGTTAGCTGTATTTCTCAGAGAAAATAGACCGTGATCCACGCGCCTTAATGTGCGCACCTAAGTGACAGTGTACAGCAGAGATCGTTAAACTGGACAGACCTATAATTGATCTCTGAGCAGGGAAGGCTCTGGCCCAAACTAGCATTTATCATGCCCATGGGGAAACAGAGACATGCACCAGGCGGTAAACAGTTCTGTGTTTCTAGTGAAAGAATACGCCTGCCACTGAACCACTCTGTAATAGGCCATCATCAATTACTTTTGTCATCATGTTCTGTCTAGCAATAGCTGTCATATTTGGTATGGGGCATGTCACCCTCAAATCTACCCCCTCTTATTTCTGATTAAGGATCACTCTGCATATACTTTTACATCGGTTGCAAAAGAATGTTGGAAGTCACTGTATTTGGTTGCATTTTTAAAGACATATTCAAACATAACTGCAATGTTTGGTAAAATACATTGCTAATTTTATGGAACAATGGGGTAAAAATATATTTGTCATTCAAGGAGGGGCAGGTTATTTTGAGGGACTGGCATTAAAATGTTTTAAGACCATTGGTGTAAAGTGAAACTAAAAGGATCTGATTCACAAAGGTAAATTTACACTTTTGTGTAAGTCTACGATTTTTGGGGAATTCACAAACTGCAAGTTAAAAGTTAATGTGTAACAGTGGAGACTCTGCAGCTGGAGCTGGGAACTCTGCACATAAAAAGACAGGACAGGTCTATGGACGTTGGACTATTTCTATTGGAGCAGGAACAAGTCTGCTTTGCATATAGCTGGGTCAAATGTGGGGCGCATGGTGAGCAAAATGATAATGGACTGGAATGCGGCTCTGAGTGATTATCAGTGGCTGATATTATTTCAAAACATTCTATTCGTCACAGTTTTTTTTTTAACTGTGATTCCCTAAGTGAGACTGCTATGCCCAGGAGTGGGTAACATGCTTACTATGCAACTGAACCCAACCTGCACCCAACTGATGAGACCCAAGCAGGGTGAAACTGGTCCTAGGTTGCTTGTGTTCCAATTCGATGTGGACTTGACATGAGAGTTTGGGCTGAATTGTTCTTATTAGAGCATGCCTAAGACTGATTTGCAGAGAGCTGGGTCTAATCTGAGGTGGCATGGTAAGTAAAACAACGATCAACTGTGGTGCAGCCTGGGTAATTATCAGAGGCTGAGATTAGGCTGAGATTAATTCAAGCATTCGACCCAGAGCAGAAAGGAAGAACAATTTTGCAACAGATGAAGTCATGAAATGCAAAAAAGCAGAGAAGAAGAACAGGGTTTTGTAGCAGCAAACATGTTTAGCTTTCCCTGTTGGGCTACAAGGAGGCTCCTAGTGACAGGTGCTGCAGTCAACTCTATAGCAACAGCTGCTATTTATTCATTTTTATTTGTTATTGACTGAAGTAACATAGGCTATTAACAGAGGAACCTGTGAAATCCACAATTATTTTTTAATTCACATAACATTTCGGCATTGGTTGATGACTATGATCTCATACATGATGTGTATGTTTAGCAGTGAAACTTAAATAGGTGCATTGCAGTTACACAATTCGCATAACACAAAGGTAAGTTTGAACTATTAGTACACTTCAACCGTGGACTCTTATAGCCCCAATGTGAAGAACTTTGCTACTGAACTTCTTCCACCCACGCTGTTTAGCTATACAAGCGAGGCGGCCATCTTGTAACATCTACTTCAACAATCTACCAAAAACTATGTTCTATGCATGCAAAAAATTATATATGAACATTTTGGAAGTCCCCCTTTTTGCAGGGTTAGGCCAAACATTTTGCCGTCCTCCTCCTATTTTTCTGAGCAACATTTTGTTGGCCTTAGGACTCTGGGCACTTTACTACTGCTGACCAGTGCTAAAGTGCATGTGCTCTCTTCTCTAAACATGGTATAATTGGTTTACACCTATTTAGCATATATGATTTACTTGTAAGTCCTTTGTAAAGTGGTATACCATGTACACAGGACCTGTATATTAAAGGCTTCTAGTGGGCCTGCAGCACTAAATGGGCCACCTACAGAAGTAGCCTTTTAAACCTGTATTAGACCTGTCATTAACAACACCTGTGTGTGCAGATACTGTAACTTCTACTTGGCATTTAAAGTCTCTTATCAAGCCTTAAACTCCTCTTTTATTACAAATTGGTCACCTCTATGGCAGGCCCTAGGTAGCCCTAAGGGCAGGGTGCCGTGTAAGTAAAAGGTAGGACATGTACGTTTAAGTTTTACATGTCCTGGTACTGACAAACAGTTACATTCATTTTTCACTAGTGTGAGGCCTTCTCATCCCATAGGGTAGCATTGGGAATTCCTTAAAACACCTTTAAGCTGTAATTCCTGATTAGAAAGGAGTAGCTAAATCATGTTTGATATCATTAGAATGGCAATGATAAATCCTCTTTAGTGGTAAGGTTGGATTTGACATTACTATTAGTCCGCCATCTGTGAGTACTACCCTTCCCTGAGGTGCCCCCCTCCAGTCCTGGGCCTCAGAAGTGGGTTCTGCAGCTTATTTTCCACACAACCGACTTTGTCACTACTGCACTGGTCGGAACCAAAGCATCACCCTTTAACGCAGAGGCTATTCGACAATAGCGGTTCAACAGCCTGAGCAGCCCAATGATGATGCTCTGTGCAGCTTGATGACAATGCAATCCCTGCACTTCAATGGAGCTAGAAGCAGTGACCCGACTAGGTGGAAAAGATTGATGAATCGTGCCCTTAGCATCGACACTTTGCTCCATTCAATGTACTTTTTCAGCAGGACCTGCGTGAGTAGGGTCAGCCTGAACTTTGGATTTGCCCCGGTCCCCCGCAATCTCTAGCAATCTTTTAGCGCTATTGACTTCAAAGCACTGTTTTTGCATTTATTCTTTAAAAATTCCTATCTCAACTTCTCTGATTGGATTTTTGCTCTTTTGGTCTTGTATTTTCTCAGATAAATATTCTCTATTTTTTTGTTTTCATTGTGTTGCTGTGTGTGTGTGTGTTGCACAAATATTTTACACATTGCCTCTTAATTTAAGCCTGCCTGTTCTGTGAGAGAAACTAGAGGATGAGCACAGGTTGATTTAAAGTGCGTATCTAGCTTAACCAGACTAGGATTGTGTTCCTTACTTGGACAGCATAAAAACCTCTGCCTACTAGAGGCCCAATTTCTAACAGAGCAAAATAAATTATAAATATATATATATTTCTTTTGAACGAATAGAACATAGTTATTGCTTGATTGCAGCATTAGTTATTATAAGATATTATTATGGCTTCTGTCCTTGTTACAACAAAACAGTCTGTCTTTACATGTTACTTATTGAGGACAAAAAGGCACCTGAGTAGAACACCATAGCAATACACTTTGTCTGATGTCGGGAGCACTCCACTGCTCAGTAAGCTATGGAATTACTTCATTTTGTTTTAATATTTGAGGCAAGTGATTTTGTGTTGTATGTGGTAGGTTGATTACACTATTTATTAAGGATTAATTGGCGCCTAAGTACAACGCTAGTGGAGATACCTGCTGCATGATGTCGGAAAGATTTCCAGTTTAGCATGTTTTGTTGCCACCTTTACATGTTCAATAGCTTAAGGCTAATGATAATGTGGGGTATGAGTTAGCAGGTTGTTTGAGGGGGTGAAAATAATGTTTGTTACTGATACATGTTTATGATTTTGTGTGATTTTCAGATGTTAATGGACAGATAAAATATATAATTTTTGCCTGTATGGGAATACATTTTATATAGAGTGAGTGTGTACTCATAATAAATACGTTCGGCCTTGTACTATTAAATCTCAACTGATGAGTTATTTGCATGTAATACTGTCTTATATGATCTTTTAGCATGAAACTGGCAATTCTTTGTAATTAAGGTATGCTTTTTGTGCTTACTTTCACAAAGAATTAAGGCAGGTGTTGGGGCAGTTTCTGTCTTTTGTCTTTCTTGTACATGGTGACAGAGAGGCAATTTTAATGTGTCACACTTGGATGTCATTGTAATCAATTAATGTGTATTTATTGGAGGATTAATTAATAAAGTTACAATCACCCATGCTTTTTATACTTGTTGTTAACGAAATTATGGGTTTCCATACTCAATGTTTTTACAACATCACTATATATTTTCCAAAAAGATGTTGAGTTGCAAGAAATGGTAACATTAGCTTTTTTTGCGTGGGAAAGATAATTATAAAAAATTCATGCTTTATTTACTCTTTGCCCTGATGAAGTCCCTGCTGACATGCATGGTTGATGGAACACGTTGGCTAGGGGCTAGCAACTTGAAGATCAAATTAAAGGACAGGAAACTGGAATCATTTATTGTGGACTCTTAATTTTGTGTGCTCAAAGGCAATTCTTAACATCATACACAATAAGTCAACTATAACAACAGTAGTAACAAATAAATCCAGGGAAGAGAGAAGCAACATGATAATCAGCAGTGCTGGACCAATAATGGTTGATGCCATTGAAAGCATGTTGTCAGCCACCAATGGCACAGAAGTGATGGAAACACCTCATTAAACAGGTTTAAGCAAAGTGAATGGAATCTAGTTTGCATTGAACACCTTAAAGGGGTACTGGGACAGGAAGCCAATCCCAAAGATAAATCAAAATCAATCCTCCAACTGTTGGGGAATATTCTCAAGTGGAATAAAGGGCTAAAAATATCACAAGCGATAGTGACAGACATACCAAAATGTAAAATGTAACTTGAACCTTCTCAGGCAGAATGACAGAATTAGATCAGCAACAAACATATATGAGTGTGCACGTTTTGATATTCAGTCCACAGTTAGTCAATTAAATAAAGAGATCCACATGCTGAAGGAAAGTCGTGAGAGAAGATGCTCTCTTTGAATAGTCAGAGTTCTGCAATATCCAGAAGATAATTCCACTTGTCAAAAAAATGACCCAACTTAGAGAAAACTTCCTACCAGATTTCAAACCGAATTTCGCAATATGCCTCATGAATTTCTTTTTAATTCATTGAAACCCATGCACTATCATAGTAAACTTTACAAATGTTTAAAATAGAACATTATGGCTGAAGCAATTTACTCTCACCAATGAATTACATTTCCAAATGTATTTGGCTATGATTATTCAGACCACCGAGAAACAATGGAATTTAGATAGCTAATCCCAACATTTTGATCTGTACATATTTGGGCACTGAAAATCCAATTATCTGGAGTGGGAAGGATGTAGAAATTGAGTAAAGTGTTGGTTAAAAATGATAGGTATTAAGGACAGGTTTCCAGCAATATACCAAACTAAGCTGAGTCATTTAAATGAAAAATGGAGGTAGTGAATGTAATATCTTTTAAGGACAAAGGGCAAGCTAAGAATATTCTCATTTAACAGCAATGGCTTAAAAAATAGGCATACACACAGTGCTTAGTTCAACTGATTGTGCCATTTGAAACACTCTGTAATATTTTTTTTTTTAAAGAACCATTATCAAGTATGGAAGACATTCATTTTGATGTTTAGGTGTCAGCCATTCAATTAAACAAATAGATGTACATATTGAAGAATCCTGAAGAGTATATGAAAAATCGGGTCAATAGGCAAAATCATTGAATAGTTGAGTCCCATAACATTAAGACAATAATTCCAGTTCTCTAAAATTTACTAGGACTCTGCTAAGAGAATGCTCTTTACCACATTTCAAAGTGGAGTTCACAATTTTTCAGGCTTAGAAAGTTCTTTTTAACCCATCAAACACTTCAAGCCGCGATCACATCATCTTTGAAATCTTTGATATTGTATAAAAGGGAACATTTTGTATACAGCAATTCAAGTGAATTATTTTTTCAGTAAATTAATTTTATTTCCATTTTCTTGTGTATCACAATTGACACCTCAAAGACACAATTGGAGTTCAGACAGATGATCCATAAATTTCATCTGCAGGTGCTTGTTTCCAAATTATATAACTGGATATTGTAAGGAAAAATATTTCTCTGAAATCACACTTGCCCAAGTTTTTTCTTAAGGAGCTCAGTAAGCTTAGTTTCAAGTTCTGTGGAGTCCACAGATAATCTACAAATTCTTTAGAGTAGCTACCTAATTATGTAATGTTGAAGTGTAAGTGAGAATTGAGGGGAAATTAATATTTCCCTCCTCCTTATAAGTAGCTAAATGTGTTGATGTACTAAATAGTTTTTTTAACAACAGATGACAATCATCCATAACAGACAGTCCTAATTAAAGTAAATTCAATTTGGATACATTTTAAAGGGAGAAGGAGGAAGGTATACATACACTAGCACCTATGAGAAATGCAGTGCAACTATACTAATCCATGGCACCATATAGGAATGGTAAGAGTTTACGGTGTTTCAGTGGTGGGTGAGGCTTCTGTGATGAAGGGAGGACATAGGCAAGGTGGAACCTTGGAATGTAGTAGGAAAAATGAAGATTGAATGAGAGAATGGACATTCAAACGTTTTAAAGACTGCATTAAAGTAAGCAGAGCTTTTAGAATGGAATGCTAGGGTGAAACTCAATATCATATAATTTATAGGCAAATTAGGCAAGCTAAGAATAATCTCATGTAATGCATATGATTGAAACAAAAAGTATAAACTCAATGCTTAGTTTAATTGATCAAGTTATCTTGAACCCTCTATAAAATGTTGTCCCAAAAATCACGTTTAAAATGCTAAACACCAAAGTACACTTGGCTGGGATGTTCCATCTTCTATTTTATAGAAGCAGCACATAGAAGTGTTATTACATTTTCTAAAATGTATTTTAAATGCTTACGTTGATTCTGGTGGTAAATGAAATTGACTTCTTTAAAATCAGGGAATTAATCCCTTACTGATAAAAGTTATTATGACTCAACATAAGATGACCCATTCCCCCTATAAATTTGAGTTTCTCACTTTTAGCTATTCAGGGAGCAAACGATGGGGGGCATATCATTTAATTCAGTCTTTAAATGTTCATATCTCAAATAATTTTAGAAGACATACTTAGCCGAATACCTTTTTTTATTAGGGGCTAATAGATCCCTGTCACGCATGGAACCCTAATGTCAATAAATAGAAATCGGTTTCAATTAGTTACTATTCATCACTAAGACAATATAATGTTTTGGTTCCACATCATTTCCCTCAAATCACAAGCAATGCTTTTATATATCTTAGAGTACTGCTTTTTGCTTCAGATTATCAAAACCCAAGTAGGAAATACCTTTCGTTTCCAAGGAAAAAATCTGGATGGAGGAGACAAAAATATTTATACTTGGGCCATTCTGATGTGTGTGATATCCTTAAGGTTACTCTTAGGGGATGTATTATCTTGTATAATCTAATGATAAAAAAACTGAAAAAATGAAAGTCTTAGAAGTAGAAGTCAAAGAGGTAGAAAGGCTCTAAGAACATACATATAAAAGAGAAGATGCATAAATAAGCTAAGGCTAGAAGCAGACTGAAAACAACTGGATTATTAATTGGAGTGAATAACTGCTCACCTCAAGGAATAATTACAGCCCTTGTCAGGGTAAACCCTTAAAGTCATTACATTAACTTAAGCTCAGCCCCCTAGTAGCCGTGGCACAAAACAGAGAGGCTTAACGGATTTCAATGTGCAAATTATTCATGCAGTTCCAGCACAGACAGAGAGACAAAATGCAAAACAATAAAAACCCCAAATCAAAATAGAAAACCAGAGTCAAATTTAAAAAATCAAAATGACACCAACATGACAAATTCCAATAAGAGAACCACAAATAAGAATGTTTAAAGTTTTATGGAAGAATAGTGCTAACAAGCACAAAGTGCCAAGGATAGCTGATGGTTATGAAGAAACCAGGTCCTGGGTGAAATTTGATGCTGAATACGATGGAGCGTGAAGCAGATACACTACCCAGGTTTGCCTTGGTCAAAGATGTTACCTTCTGAATTAGCCCTTTAAGTTCCAATTCACCACAGTAGTACACTTATAAAGCACCCCAGAACCTCAGAGAAGGCATATAGGCATTCACAGTGTGCCAGGCAGAGACCAACAGCAGGGTTCTGTACAGGCCTAGATGCCACTGGTCAGCTTGGTAGTGGCAAGAAAGGCTTTTGTAGCTTGTTGTTTCTCTGTAGCTTGAACAAGAGGTCAGCCTTATGACCTTTGGAGTCCACCTTTTGTCCTTGATGCAAGAGGGAGCAGGTTCAATCCTTCGGGGATCCTCTCAGGTCCCGGACAGCATGTCCTGCCCTCTTCTGTACTTCTTCAGCTGCAAGAGTGTTCTGAAGTGGGTGTCTGGATATGCCATATGTATGCCTGGCATCAGCTAGTGGGTAGGAATGACTCCTGGGCATGCCCTAACCAATGAGGTAACCAATGAGGTAAAAGTTCCCAGGGCCAACCCTACCAACTTTGAGCATTTTGAAGATTGTGAAAGTCTTCAGCCGCACTAAGCTTGTGGTCTGAGGGCTGGGCATGTGCTTGTGGGGAAGGTATTCCTAGGGTCCTCTCACATCTAACACTAAGATCTAGTTTAAGGCAGCCACTGTACCCACACCAAATTTAGATACAGAAGTCTGATTCTTCATCAACCAGCCTGTGGATACGCTAGAATTGTCTTGGCATCCTGCTCTCTCCCTTTCAAGTGTTACATGTGGTTCAGCAACCAAGTCAGGCAGAGTTTGGCAATGTGCTGTCAAAAGGAGACGCATAGATCCCACCCTGCATATCATGTGAGGTTCAGAGGACTCATCTGTGCCCATTTAGGTCAGCCTGCAGTTGTTTGCTTCTGGGAGTCATTTAATACATTTTCCCCCAAAATTCAATACTAAGCGCTGGCTGAGAGACACCGCAGAGCATATGCAAAGTTGCCTCCAGGAAATTCAGTTAGGGAAGCTTCTTACTTTCTAAAAGTCGTTTTTCCTATATATTTATTTAAAATCCCACTTCACCAACGTAGTAACTAATACAAATAGTTGTTTCATTAATTTTCTAGCATGTACTTTTCCCGAGGTACAATATTAGTGTTTTAATCTGCACTCTAGGGTGCTAGTCACTATAACAGCATGTAAACTTTAAATTTCTATGTGCCTCACTTTTAAATACCATGCACTTTGCCTTGTGGGCTACAAGGCCTACATATGGGTGACTTATTAGTAGCTAAAATGAAGGTTTTGGCCTGTCATAAGTGATTATTTTGACGGGTTGAATTTCAGTTTTTACATTGCTACAGTAAGGTTACAAGGGTAGGGATGAAGCCATATCTGCACTGCCACTGTAGTGGATGGAAATAGGTGCTGCAGTCTAATAGTCCCCCTGGGTACACCTTCTACCATATGCTATATACTTATACATATGTTAAATGTACCAATTAGGAGTATGCCAATCCAACAACATTTAAAGGAGGAGAACAGATGCCTTACTACTGGTTACCAGGGGTAAAGTGCACAGAGTTTTAATGGCACCAAAAATGTAAGGTCCATTCAATGCCGAAAAATCTGGGGTGAAAGGGCGAATATCCTACACAGACTAAAGGATTTATTTTACCTAAAGTCAGATATATATACAGCAGTGGTACAGGGAAAGGAAATACACAAAAAACTGCTGACTTGGTCCACAAAGAATCAAATTAATCAAATTTGGATAGAAAAACTTAGAAGAGACTTTGTTGAGGCTAATTATAGATAAGGAACAAAAAGGTTTCGAAGTTATTGACCTCAACACAAGTATCTGTTTCAAGTGAAGCTTTAATCAGAGATTATCCTAAATCTTTAGATATAAAACATAGGAAGAGGAGATTGTGACAGGCAAATGCTGATGTAATACGGTTTAATAACAGGACGGCTAGCAAGGTATATGGATTCTCACCCTTATGTTATAAATTCTTTAAAGCTAAGGCCCTTTTAAAAAACTGTTTATCCACTTCCTCACCAGCAGATTCTTATTTATAAAGGAATTGTGGTTAGATTTTCAAAACCAGCTAAACCACCAGAACACCCAAGTTACAGTGATAATGCAAGGCAAATACTCTCCTCAATAGCGATTACACTTTTTTGACAAAATCTTTCTCCTTCCTACTCCCCGATTGAGTAAGAGGATTAATGCATCCAGATCAAAATGGCGTCATTACCTCATGCCCTTTATAGTGAATACACTGTACCCGATTAAATCAATTTATATGTTATAAATGTTATGAATTTGCAGACGTGACTGAAGAAAACAGACAGGCCTCCTGACGGATGACCAAAGATGTTCTTTTTCGTCGCAGCTACATGATGTTCATAAAAGCTGACAAGTGGAGTTGTTGACATTGCCCAGGTTTCCTAAAAGCACAATATGTTCTCCTTACTGACGTCACTGCAATTTCCGTCCTCAACCGTGAAAATGGAAAAAAAGTTTTAGAGATCGTTATTCTAGAAATACACTAGAAAAACATGAGTTTGAAGTGTACAGTAATACACATCTACTGTGTTAAATACTGTAATATGTGTGCATATATGAGTTTTTCACTTTATGGAAAAGGCGCGATCGCCACGGTTAAAGACGTGATTGCAACATTTCGAATAACAGCTAAAATAGAAAATAGGTCTGAAAGTTGGTTTTCAAAGAAACGTACTACAAAAATATGAGTTTAAACATGCTTTGAAAGAAAGATTATATAGTAATAATATGTGTAGGGAAATGTTCAGAATGGATTTTTTTTATATATTATTTTTGGATGTGTTCATGGTCAGTGAATGTAGGCCTGGGTGGTAAATTTCGTTCTGCTTGCGGAATTTGCGGAATTAGGGTAATTACGTGTTCCGCGGAGAACGCGGATTTGCCCAAAATTCCGCGATCTGCAGCTTCGCGGAATTCTTTGCTTGTTCGTTCTTCCAAAATGTGTGTTCACAAGATATTTCCCCCTGAGCACGCAAACAGCATTCGCGAACAGGAAAAAAGCATTGCGAACGGGCGGAACAAGCAATTTCGCGTGAATTGATTGGACCACTTCCATTTCTGTCTTTGACATATATCAGAGTACACCAAGATAGTGTCAGGGAAAAGCGACATCAGTTCTGCAAAAGGTTCTTTCATTAGGATTTCTAGTCCTACTACAGCTATTGTACCAAGTTCATTGCAACCACAGGGCACAATCATGAGGTGAGGAGTTTGGGAATCTACAACTGATGCATTTTTAACCATCTCTGACCAAACCAAGTAATCTACACATTTGGCATTCCACGTCCCTGTCAATACTTTTCTTTTTTGTAGCCTCTTTAGTCCAATAGAAATAGCTGTGGCCCACAATCTATACTCTGAGCATTTTGAAGTGAAGGAGCATTAGCTGTCAGGAGAAGGCTAGAGCTGAATGAGGTAATTTTCTAAAGGAAAAGCAGTTAAAATGGAGGTGTTTTAAAACATTTATATATCTTATTGGATGCTGTAAGCATGAAAGTGAATACATTTAGGTAGTGTGTTGGATGGCTCGGGAAGCAGTCTTAGGTCAGCCAATGAGGGAAGGCAGCAGTCCCAAACCTCCTGTGTGTGTGTTTTTATTACTGTTTGGTGTGTGCGTGTATGTATGAATGTTTGGTAGTGAGTGTTGTGAATGGATGTGTTTGTGTGTGTACGTGTCTGTGATTGTATGGCTGTGAGTGTGTATGTGTGTGTGTGTGTGTCCCGTCCACCCCCTTCCCTCGTAACCTTATTGGTCAAAACTGCTGAAAAACCAGAGGATGTTTGTGTATGCACTCACTACAAGAATCAAATGTGGACTGTTGACTTATATTTAAAAAGTGAAAAAAGAGAATAATGATAACTGGCAAAAGTTTGCACTGTACTTATTTGTAGAAGAAAGATTTGACTTGTCCACACGACAAGTTATTTGTAAGTGCTGCTACAATAAATAGAGGATAATAAAATGCCAGCTAGAGCTGTGCATAACAAGTTAGAACTGGTTCCCACTCCAGAAGCACTTCAAGATTTAAATAATTACGAGTCCATTCTTATCCAAACTATACTTCCATTTCAGGCTATAGTACGTATGGAGCCAAAAAAACGTCAAGTTACCCCCTTCAGAGCTGCAAAAAGGTCTAAAAGGTAGAGTAGTGTATTTGCCATTAGATGTCAATAAAAACATTGAAATGGTAGGGGTAGGAAGAGATTTGGAGGAAGGACTAGTAATTCTTGTAAATTGTGTGACTACCAAGAACAAGACAATATGGCAGGAGTTAGTAGATGCTACCAAAGTTAAAAAGCTACTTTTTATCTGGTACAAAACAAGGTTTACTAGAGAAATGTGTAAAGCCTGCAAGATATCACACATATGGAGCATCAGACATTTCCTTAATAAGGTCAGATTAAGAAGGTGGATCAGTCCAGGACAGAAGAAATTTATGAACAATATAGCATTGAACATTTGCATTCTAAAGAGGTTTTTGGTGATGCCATTGAGCTGTTTCAAATAAAGGAGGCAAAAGGAGCTCCATTAGGTGTGTGGGAAAAAGTTTAGTAGCTCGGATCTTCTAACATCTTTTTCCTACTGGAGTGGGTGGCAGGTATGATGAGTAGCCTGTGCAAATACCTGCAACTGAGTATATATGTACTACACTTTTTTCAGATGATCCTAGATTTCATCACTGTATTCCATCTATATTCCACCTATTATTTGAGAGTGACGTGTCTAGCCTCTCATGTGCCATGAATCATATTCTAAAAACAGGAGTTAATTTGCATAAAATATAAACAAGAGAAACTTTGGAAAAAGTTCAAAGAAAAGATGAGCACTCGGAATACAATTTTAGCGTGGGACTATTGAATATTGGTATTGGTGTCATCGTGAACTCAAGTGCATGTTGAGGAAACGTGGAACACCTACTTTGTTTCTGACACTGAGCTGTGCTGAATATGCATGGGATTTTTTGAAAAAGGGGTGTTGGGCCTATATTTACGTCCAAGCTAGGCCACCAATAACTAGTATCAAAAAAGAGAATTGGACGTATTATTAACTCAAATTTCTTTAGGAAAAACCCTTCTTTTAGACAAATAAGGAGGGTTTGGTGTTTCTATTTCACCTTTTTACTTTCACTGTTAGTTTTTGACATACAAAAAGGCATTGAATTCATGCCGTAAGAAAAGAGCAGACATGTACATTCAACATTTTCACTACTGTAAGGCTACCTGTTCTCCATAGGCCAGAATGGGCAGTTTGACTATTACATTCTATAGTCCTAACTGACCCAAAGAACATGGTAGAAAAACGAATTTAGTATGCCTGAGCTCAGAATATTAAAATACATCGTTTAGTGAAGTTTATTTTTATATTCTGTGTTTGAAAATACCACTTTTAGAAAGTAGGTATTTTCTTGCCTAAGCCTTTCAGTGTGCTCTGCTGTTATGTGTATTGTCTGTCTAGTTTTGGAGGGAGAGGGCAGGCTGAGTCAGACCTGGGTTGAATAGAGAGATCTGCATTGGAGTATGGGGAGGGGTAGCTCTTTGGCCTGAATAGGGCTGTGTCTGGCAAGGTGAATGCTGGCTCCACCTCCCACTGTGCGTCTGATGGCAGACCCCCTCTTTCTGAAAGGAAGGATGCAGCCTGGTAAACAAAGTGCTCCAGGACTGGGCAGAACTGGTTCTGGGTGGGTTCAGTGACTTGTAGCTTCTGAGAACAAAGACTTTTCAGGTATAAATATCTGTGCTGAAACCCCTACAATTGGTATTGCTCCTGGATGTCAAGAAGAACCTCTGTCTGTGTAACTGAAGGAATCTGCAAGAGGTGACTGTCCTTGTGCTTGTGTGCTGCCTCTGAGATTGGCCTGCAGTAGTTGTCACTGGACTTGGAAGGAGAGGAAAAGGACTTTGAAGAGAACTGTTATTTCAACTTGCTAAAGCAATCACTCAAGGACTAGAAGAGAGCTAGCATCCTGTTGAAGTCTCAGGGACATCAGACTTCACCACCAGCCTCCTGTTTCATTCCAGCGAGGATTTCTATCTGGAGGTGAGGCTCCTGTGAGTTCCAGGGCCTCTAGTTCTCCTACAGAGAGCCACAGCTGAAAGCACACGGAAAATCATTGTGCTGCTGCCGCTGAGGTCTCGTTACCGGAGATCATCGCATCGCATGTTTGCGGCCTGCCAAAGGCTCGCTAACCCGAAGATCATCGCATCGCACGTTTGCGGGCTGCCAACTGCTCGCTAACTCAAAGATTATCGCATCGCACATTTGCAGGCCTCCAAGTGCTCGCTAACCAAAGATCATCGCATCGAGTTCATCGCTTCACGACATTGCAGCGCGGACGCAGGGCGTCCGCCATTTTCATCGAATCGCACCCAGATCGTTGCTCCCTCGCGGAGCGCTATTTCTTTTCATCGCATCAAGGTCGTACACGCAACAGGCTCAGGGCATCATCATCCCTTGCGGCAAGGATTCAACACATCGCCGGCTTAGCATGAAGAAGTTTGTCGCTTTGTCCCACACGCATCTGTAGATCAGCGCATCATCCTCCCTTGCGGCAAGCATTCAAAGCATCGCCGGTCTCGCGTGAGGAAAATCATCGCTACAGCTCCTTTGCAATATTTTGGTTGTTTTGCTACAGAATCCAGGTACTTTGTAAGTAAAGGGGTCGAAGAGACCTCTGCTTTGAACTGAACTCCTCTTTGCACACTTTGAACTATTTTTGCAGCATTTGAAGAGTAACCCTATTTTCTAGAATTGTGGCTTTTTACTGTTATTGGTCTTGTGTTAAGTATATATATAAAGATACTTATTTTGTATAACTACTTGTGTGGTGTACCTTAGTAGTGTTCCTCACTGTGTTACTGTATATGGTCATAAATGCTTCACACACTGCCTCTGAGATAAGCCTAGCTGCTCGTGCTACGTTACCACAGGGTTGAGCAGGGGTTATCAAAGGGTGGAGCCCTCTTACTCTGACTTAGGAAGAAGGGTCCGTACTTGGACAGTGGCCAGCCATTGCCAACTAGAGCCTCCCATTTCTAACACAGGACTATTAGATAAAGAAGATGTGAATATCAATGAATTATTTGGTTTAACTTATAAATGCACCCATAACTGTCAAGATTGTGAATTTAGGTCTAGCACTGAAATCAATTCAGAACAATTGCTCTACTTGACATTAACAGATTGTGTACCTGCACCATCTAAAGATTTAACTAGAAACTCCCATCAAGATATGACATGTCCAAACTGCAGATCTGAGCTTAGGTCAACAGAGGAAAATATATCATAGTCATACTATAACAATGCACAGTGTATGATAATAAATTACGAACTGAAATTACAAACTTTAAAGATGCACAAATTTCCATCTCAAAAACAACTTTCACAACTATAGCAATCATATTTCATGAAGGAGTTAGTATAATCTCTGGAAATGACATAATATACTAAAGATGTCAAATAAGATGGGTAAAAATTACTATTCCCACTCCAGTGAGTGCAACAGTAGGGAAAGTGTTGGATAGCGGAGGGATAACATTTACTATTCTCACTCCAGTGAGTGCATCAATAGGGAAAGTGTTGAATTGGGGAGGAGTACAATTTACAATTTTCACTCCAGTCAGTTCAAAATTAAAAACAAACAAAGTATATCAACAAAATAAAAATATTTTTTAAAGTAAATAAAAAAATATAAATATGTTAAGAATTAAAATAATAATTTATTTAATATTAAATAAAGCAAAAACTTGGGGGCGTGGCAAAGAGGCAGCAGATGGCGGACGTGTAAGCCCAGAGCTCCATGCCAGCCCGCTCTTTATCGGCGTGAATTGTTGAAGGCCGGGACCTGGGGGCAACTCGAAGCAGGTCTGGTGACTCCACGGAGAGGAGATGCGGAATCTGCCGGCCCTGTACCTTATAGGGCAGCAGCAATTAGCTTTGCCGTGTGAGATGGCTGAGGCCGCCTGCAACCAAATTGGTGACCTGAAGACGAGTGCCAGATAAGGGAGGAGACGCGAGGCCTGGGGTCTGCTCTGGTCCGAACCGGGATTGAGGGCTTCTCGGCGGGTGGTTGCGCTGGAGAGAGAGAGACCGGCTGGCTGTTTTGGCAGAGGGGCTGCCACAGAAACATCTGGCATGTTGCAGGCATCTTTCCGACAGTAAGAAGCAAGGGGATTGCTCGGGCCCGGATCGGGGCTCAGAGGGCTGCGTGTTGGACTTGCTGCTGGGGGAAGTGACAGCGGGGCCCCACTGCCCAAAAGCTTGAGCAACCGGCACAAGTGCATGCTCATAGTGCCTATGTACACTTGAAAAATGCAAAAACAACAGTTGATGGACAGAATGCAGAACAATGTCATACATTCACCCCAGTACAAAGATCTGGGCCTAAATCCATCGTTGTTTTACTCACCATGCCATTCCAGTTTGAACCCAGCCATATGCAAATCAGTCTTGACCCTGTGCCTCATGGGAACAGTACAGCCCGAACTGCCAAGCCAGGTCCTCCCTGGACTAGAACCAAGCATCCTAGCACCGGTTTTGGGGTTTCACCCCTCTTCAGCCAGGATAGCTTGATTCCAGTGGCATCGAGAGCATGGGACTCACGTCTGAGCATACCCGTCCCACTCGGGGTGACAGATGCGAAAACAACAGTTGATGGACAGAATGCAGTACAATGTCATACATTCACCCCAGTACAAAGATCTGGGCCTAAATCCATCGTTTTTTTGCTCACCATGCCATTCCAGTTTGAACCCAGCCATAAGCAAATCAGTCTTGACCCTGTGCCTCATGGGAACAGTCCGGCCCGAACTGCCAAGCCAGGTCCTCCCTGGACTGGAACCAAGCATCCTAGAACCGGTTTCGGGGTTTCACCCCTCTTCAGCCAGGATAGCTTGATTCCAGTGGCATGGAGAGCACGGGACTCACGTCTGAGCATACCCGTCCCACTCGGGGTGACAAATGCAAAAACAACAGTTGATGGACAGAATGCAGAACAATGTCATACATTCACCCCAGTACAAAGATCTGGTCCTAAATCCATCGTTGTTTTGCTCACCATGCCATTCCAGTTTGAACCCAGCCATATGCAAATCAGTCTTGACCCTGTGCCTCATGGGAACAGTCCAACCCGAACTGCCAAGCCAGGTCCTCCCTGGACTGGAACCAAGCATCCTAGGACCGGTTTCGGGGTTTCACCCCTCTTCAGCCAGGATAGCTTGATTCCAGTGGCATGGAGAGCATGGGACTCACGTCTGAGCATACCCATCCCACTCGGGGTGACAAATGCAAAAACAACAGTTGATGGACAGAATGCAGAACAATGTCATACATTCACCCCAGTACAAAGATCTGGGCCTAAATCCATCATTTGTTTGCTCACCCTGCCATTCCAGTTTGAACCCAGCCATATGCAAATCAGTCTTGACCCTGTGCCTCATGGGAACAGTCCAGCCCGGACTGCCAAGCCAGGTCCTCCCTGGACTGGAACCAAGCATCCTAGGACCGGTTTCGGGGTTTCACCCCTCTTCGGCCAGGATAGCTTGATTCCAGTGGCATGGAGAGCACTGGACTCACGTCTGAGCATACCCGTCCCACTCGGGGTGACAAATGCAAAAACAACAGTTGATGGACAGAATGCAGAACAATGTCATACATTCACCCCAGTACAAAGATCTGGGCCTAAATCCATCATTTGTTTGCTCACCATGCCATTCCAGTTTGAACCCAGCCATATGCAAATCAGTCTTGACCCTGTGCCTCATGGGAACAGTCCAGCCCGAACTGCCAAGCCAGGTCCTACCTGGAAAGACCTGGCTTGGCAGTTCGGGCTGGACTGTTTCCATGAGGCACAGGGTCAGACTGATTTGCATATGGCCATGTCTGAACTGGGGTGGTGGAGTGAGCTAAAGAATGATGATGGATTCAACCCAGATCAGTTGACTGGGGGTGAGTGTTTGATTTGCTCAAACGCTCCGTCCATCATCCCCTTTGGTATCGCTTTGTTCGCCCTTAGTTGGCAGGGTATGCCCAGACGTGGGTCCCTTGCTCACTTTGCCACTGGATTCAAGATAGCCTGGCTGATGAGGGTTATGATCCTGAAACCGGTCCCAGGAGGCTTGTTTCCGGTCCAGGGAAGTGAGTTTCCCCCCCAGTAGTCTCGAGGGCGCCACCCGGCCAGTGACAGAATGGGCAAATCTAGAGAATGACTAATGGGGGCCGCCCTGGACCAGGAGGATACTGTGCAAAACCAGTCTCAGACAATATCAGAGGACTCGGTGCAGCAGCAATTAAGTAAGATCTTGGAGGCCATTGCTGATACAAAAGCCACCCTTCATCAAGATATCAGTATGGTGGCGACGGGTCTAGGACTATTGAGGGAGGAACACAAGAAACTGTCTCAGAGGGTGAAGGAGACAGAGTCTAACACTGCAGGCCTGATACCAGCACAGAAGTCCTTGGAGGTGCAGGTGGGTCCTGGCCGATAGAGTGAGTGTGCTGGAGCCGAGAGCCAAGGACGCGGAAGGACGCAATAGACAGAACAGTATTAGAGTCCTGGGCCTCCCAGAAGGGGTAGAGGGTGGCAACATGGTGTCCTTCCGAGAACAATGGCTTAGAACCACCATGGCTTCTGAGGGCCTGTTATCATTCTACACTCTGGAAAGGGCTCACCGGGTGCCGGCTAGACTGTTGGCTCCAGGTAGACCGCCGCTTCTGGTAGAGGACTCGGTGCAGCAGCAATTAAGTCAGATCTTGGAGGCCATTGCTGATACAAAAGCCACCCTTCATCAAGATATCAGTATGGTGGAGGCGGGCCTAGGACTATTGTGGGAGGAACACAAGAAACTATCCCAGAGGGTGAAGGAGACAGAGTCTAACGTTGCAGGCCTAATACTAGCACAGAGGTCCTTGGAGGTGCAGGTGGGTACTGGCAGATAGAGTGAGGGTGCTTGAGCCGAGAGCCAAGGACGCAGAAGGACGCAATTGACGGATCACTATTAGAGTCCTGGGCCTCCCAGAAGGGGCAGAGGGTGGCGACATGGTATCCTTCCTAGAACAATGGCTTAGAACCACCATGGCTCCTGAGGGCCTGTTAACGTTCTACACTCTGGAAAGGGCTCACCAGGTGCTGGCTAGACCGTTGGCTCCAGGTAGACCGCCGCTTCTGGTCGTGGCCAGACTTCTGCATTTCTGAGACAGAGACTTACTCCTGCAAAGGGCACATGCAGATGGTCAATATATCAGTAAAATATCCATCTTCTCGACTACACGCTAGAGGTACGGAGAAAACGGGCCTCGTTCCTGGAGGTTAAGAGGACCCTGAGAGAGGAGGGCCTGCAGTACTCATTAATGTTTCAAGCCCAATTGCATATCATCCTAGATAGGAACACACACTACTGTGACAATCTGAAGGATGCATGGGAATGGATTGAAACTTACAGAGGTGGGCCCCCCCAGTTACGGAGCTCCAATGCAATGGCAAAGAAAACAGCAGAACTTGGAAAGCATTCTAAAAGGCGATCCCGGAGGGGGCTTGCTAAGACACAGACTACATCACAGACAGAGAAGGAGAGGGCAGAGGTGCTGCAGGCCGTGGCGGCACTCATGACGAGCAGGAGCCCTTCTACGGAGCCTGAAGTTCGCTCGTCAAAGAAAACTGAGGAACTCGATTTGGATTCCTCCCATAGTGACAGCAATAAACTGCCGGTGGTGACTCCACAATCAGCAGACGAGATCATCTGAAGTAGAGGGAGTATGGGATTGATATTGGGCCCCTGAAGTTTTGGGGAATTGTTAACTGCTGACCTAGCTCCTGAACCGAGTTTTGTATAGTAGGGCCGTCGCGTTCTAGAAGGTTTACGCACCATGAACTATATCTTTACCTTTGCCAATCTACTGAGAGCCCCACTAGGTTGGAGTCTCATTTAAGTGCATAATGTGCCACACTCTGTTTGGGTGACCTACTGCCCTGGAGATGGGGGGGTTGACCATCTTGGGGGTCCTTTTGTTAGAGTAGTAAGTAGTTTATTCTACAGAAGGAAACAGTGGTGCAGGAATGTGCCAGCGGGGAAAGGGTGGGGTCCCCTTGGGAGGTCACTCGAGGTCGCCCTATCACAATGGCATACCCACATAACACGATACGCTTCCTAACGTGGAACATACAGGGATGGGGTCCATTACTAGGTGCCACAACATCTACTCATATCTTAGGTGCAGAGATGTATCTCCAAGAAACACATTTGAATGGGGAGGAGGCAGGGAAACTGAAACAGCCATGGAGGGGGCAAATATTCACAACCACCACCTCGGCCTTCGCAAGGGGGGTGCTGATCTGGATTAAACCTGAGGTCCCTTTTGCGCTTGAAAGTGTGCCCCTTGATACAGAGGGAAGGTATGTACTAATCACATCGAGGTTGGCCGGTCAGGCAGTAACCTTAAGGAATATCTATGCTCCCAATCAAGACCAAGTTGGATTCCTTGAGACATTCTCTACTATATTGGCTAGTTTCATAAATGGTTTCACTGTCCTGGGAGGGGATTTTAACTGTGTCCCAGATATTCTGGCAGACCGTTTGCATCCTCCAGGGGAACAACCTTTACAACGCAACTTTTACAACGCACTACCTTTACAATGCATTTTTTACAACGCATAATCCATTACAACGCATGACATTACAACGCATGACATTACAACGCATTTTTAAAAACTACCTTTACAACACATTCCATTACAACGCATACTACCATTACAACGCATACCATTACAACGCATAATATTACACTACACTATCCAACACTTACCCTACTGTTGCACCCCCTGGAGTTAGAATAGTAATTTTTACCCCTATACTATCCAACACTTACCCTACTGATGCACCCCCTGGAGTTAGAATAGTAATTTTTACCCCTATACTATCCAACACTTACCCTACTGTTGCACCCCCTGGAGTTAGAATAGTAATTTTGACCCCTATACTATCCAACACTTACCCTACTGTTGCACCCCCTGGAGTTAGAATAGTAATTTTTACCCCTATACTATCCAACACTTACCCTACTGTTGCACCCCCTGGAGTTAGAATAGTAATTTTTACCCCTATACTATCCAACACTTACCCTACTGTTGCACCCCCTGGAGTTAGAATAGTAATTTTTACCCCTATACTATCCAACACTTACCCTACTGTTGCACCCCCTGGAGTTAGAATAGTAATTTTTACCCCTATACTATCCAACACTTACCCCACTGTTGCACCCCCTGGAGTTAGAATAGTAATTTTGACCCCTATACTATCCAACACTTACCCTACTGTTGCACCCCCAGGAGTTAGAAAAGTAACTTTTACCCCTATACTATCTAATACTTACCTTAAATGTAATTTAATATTATGCGTTGTAATGGTATGCATTGTAAAGGTAGTATGCGTTGTAATGGAAATGCGTTGTAAAGGTAGTATGCGTTGTAATGGAAATGCGTTGTAAAGGTATTTTTTAAAAATGCGTTGTAGTGTCATGCGTTGTAATGTCATGCGTTGTAATTGGTTATGCGTTGTAAGAAATGCGTTGTAAGTGCATGCGTTGTAAAATTGTGCGTTGTAACGTCATACATCCCATCCTCCATTGCAGGGAGCACAACCACATCATACAGCAGCGGGATTCTGTAATTGGATATCCCACTATGGCCTGGAGGACATCTGATGGACGCAACATACAGTGAATAGGGAATATTCTTTCTTCTCACCAGTTCACCAGGTACATACCATTTACAATACATTCCTATGCACTCCGGGCTTTAATAGTACTGTACGCCATACCGGATACCATGGTCATGCATTGTCAGATTATAGCCCTCTGATAATGACACATCAAATGTCGGGGTCAACCCCTGATTTCCCCATGGAAACTTAACCCCTCGGCACTGAAGGATGCGCCTTTCCGTGACTTGCTGCAAGCGCTCATTGAGTCATATTTTCCCATTACTGCCAACACAGCCTCCTCGACTTTGATGAAGTGGGAGTCGTTTAAGGTGGTTGAACGGGACCACTGCACGGGGCAAATGATCAGGGCACGTAGGGAACTACAGGGGGAAATCACTGGCTTAGAAGAAGAACTACATGAGCTGGACAATGCTCAGGGAACAGGGGAAGCTGACTGCTTATCCTTATTGGAAACGCGCGGGAGGTACGACAAAGCACTTAATCGCCTAAGGTGCTATAGCCACAAAGAGTATTTGGATAGAGTACAGGGGGAGGAGGGCAAGGCCGGCCACCTGTTAGCAAGACTAATTAAGGGCAAAGAGAGAGGCCCCCTACTAATTGGGATGTGGTTCCTTAAAGTAGGGAAAATAACAATAAATGTACAAATTTAAGGCAAGACTAATCAAACCAGAGCTGGGAGGGGCGCCAATTACGCAGTTGAAGTCAGATACAGGGGATGTCATACATGATCAGGCTATAATTAACGATTCTTTCTGCTCCTAGTATGAACACCTATATGCTGCTTCAGCAGCTTCACTCCTGCCCAACATTGGAGGCTTTTTAGGCCCGCTGCCGCTCCGCACTGTGGATGATTTGGCACAGGAGTAGCTGGGGGACCCACTAACCCACAAGAAATCAAAGCGGCCATAATGGTGCTGGTGACCGGTAAAACGCCAGGGTCTGACGGCCTACTGGCAAAATTCTACCAAAGATATGCTGATACACTAGTACCACACCTTGTTAAGCTGTACACAGAGGCGTATAAGTGTGGGGGTTTTCCCAATTCTACCCAAACCTTGTTAGTGATTCCACTCCCAAAGACCAAGTTGCCTATGGCCAGAGTAACGGACAACAGACTTCTCTCCATGCTTAATTTGGACTTTAAAACCTTGAGTAAGGTATTGGCGGATAGGCTCCTTCCGCCTTTTAGATCCCTAAATCCTGACCAAAATTTGCTTCATCCCATCACGCAGTACTTCCGACAATCTCTGCAGACTTTACTCTAGTCTATATAATTCGGAAGTTTCTACCAAATAACAGGCTGTAGTTTTATCAGTTGACCTAGAAAATGTTCGAGGTGATGCTACATATGGGACTGGGTGAGTAATGGGTGCGTTGGGTGCAGCTCTTATATGCCTTGCCCACAGCCCGGGTCAAAATGGGCAGAACAATCTCTATGCAATATCGAATCTCGCGGGGGACACGCCAGGGGTGTCCTCTTTCTCCTCTATTGTTTACCCTGGCTATAGAGCCTCTAGCAGAGAGGGTCCAACAGGACGTGGAGGGGATAGGACTAACAATAGGAGGACGCCACCATAACATATCTTTATATGCTGGTGATTTGTTAATTTATCTGGAGGAGGTTAGTAAAGGCACCCCCACGACTCTGCAGATCTTGGCTAGATTTGCGCTGCTGTCTGGCCTCTGGGTCAATAAAGCCAAAACATATCTATTCCCTGTGGCTGACCCACTAAGTAGACCTGAGACCTTGACTGCGAATATATATTGGGCCCAAGATACGTTTAAAGACCTGGGCATACACATTTTTCATGCACTAGAGGACTTGAAGGAAGGGAATTTGAATAGAGCACTGCATTCACTCCGCTCATGTGTACTTTTTTGGCACACCCGTCAATTACACATCATGGCCAGCAATTCGCCTGTCCAAGATGGTAATGTTGCCCCCCCTGTTGTATTTCTTTTTTACCCTACCTTTCCTGATGCCAAGTAGCTGGTTCCGCCCCCAGGACACCCTCTTGTGGGGCTTGGTGGAGGGTGACAGACGTCCAAGTGTGTCCCTGAAGACACTGCAGCGTCCTATGGCGGAAGGGGGACTGGGATTCCCAAATTTTGAATACAATATGCTGGTTGCCCAACTGCAGTGGTTGTCACAATGGGTGGAGTGGATGAATGAGGAAGGTACATGGTTCTCTAACCCGGAATCCTGCCCCAATTGACTGATGGCTAAACTGCTCATTCCGACAACAAATACAACATACTGCTCACTACTACAAGGCATGGCCTTACCAGCCTGGAAAAGGTGTAAAATAAGGTCCATTGCTCTACTAAATATACGCCGGTTTTGCCAATGGTGGGACTGCCGCATGGCGATAAACAATCTGTATTCACAAGAGAACAATTGGTACACTGGGCGGAAGCAGGGCTGGACAATGTAGGGGACTGTTACTCAGAAAAGGAACTGATTCCATTTGAGGATTTGGTGGATGAAAGCGGGCTACCCCAGGTCAAGTTTTTGCGATATGAGTCCTTATCCCGTACTTTTGTGCAGCTCTGGGATAATGGCAGGGAGAAATAAGCGGCACACCCGGTGCTACATGCCTTATTTACCCTAGGCACAGCAAGGCATCTTGTAAAGTAGTTATACGCTGCGCTAATTGCAAAATCCCTCTGCCCCTTGAGTGGGCTTTGGGACAAATGGGAGAGAAACTCACGGACGCCGAGTGGTGTAAGACTTTGCTGGCCCCCAAAAAGATTTCCAGGAATACACGCTTAAAATATACCCAGTTTAATTACATACACATGTCTTACTTAACACCCCTCTGTCTCAATGTGACATATGGGGGGGGAGATACAGCACTGCCCCAGATGTAATCACCCTGACGCGGACTTCAGACACATGGTCTGGAGCTGCCAATATATACGGCTATTCTGGGAAGCTGTTTTAGACAAGATCAGAAGTGTACTGGGTAGGATACTGCCGCTCAGGAACCAGGTGTGTGTGTTGGGCCTTTTCCCGCGGCCACTCAGGCATAAGATTGTGAACAGACTGATAGACTTTGCTCTGGGCCTAGCTAAGCATAGAATAGCGATGGAATGGAAGTCAGTGAGGGGGCCTCAATCAGAAACCAGAAATAAAGATGTCATTATGTTGGCTTGTACAAAAGGGGGTGGTGATGGACGGAGCATCAGAACCAATCAAACACTCACACCCAGTCAACAGATCTGGGTTTGATCCATCACCGTTCTTTAGCCCACTTCGCCACCCCAGTTCAGACATGGCCATATGCAAATCAGTCTGACCCTGTGCCTCATGGGAACAGTCCAGCCCGAACTGCCAAGCCATGCCTTCCCTGGACCGGAAACAAGCTACCTAGGACCGGTTTCTGGCATTTCAGCCGTCTTCAGCCAGGCTTGCTTGAATCCAGTGGCAAAGTGAGCAAGGGACTCAACGTCTGAGCATACCCTGCCAACTTATGGCGAACAAAGCGGTACAAAAGGGGGTGGTGATGGACGGAGCATCAGAACCAATCAAACACTCACACCCAGTCAACAGATCTGGGTTTGATCCATCACCGTTCTTTAGCCCACTTCGCCACCCCAGTTTAGACATGGCCATATGCAAATCAGTCTGACCCTGTGCCTCATGGGAACAGTCCAGCCCGAACTGCCAAGCCATGCCTTCCCTGGACCGGAAACAAGCTACCTAGGACCGGTTTCTGGCATTTCAGCCGTCTTCAGCCAGGCTTGCTTGAATCCAGTGGCAAAGTGAGCAAGGGACTCAACGTCTGAGCATACCCTGCCAACTTATGGCGAACAAAGCGGTACAAAAGGGGGTGGTGATGGACGGAGCATCAGAACCAATCAAACACTCACACCCAGTCAACAGATCTGGGTTTGATCCATCACCGTTCTTTAGCCCACTTCGCCACCCCAGTTCAGACATGGCCATATGCAAATCAGTCTGACCCTGTGCCTCATGGGAACAGTCCAGCCCGAACTGCCAAGCCATGCCTTCCCTGGACCGGAAACAAGCTACCTAGGACCGGTTTCTGGCATTTCAGCCTTCTTCAGCCAGGCTTGCTTGAATCCAGTGGCAAAGTGAGCAAGGGACTCAACGTCTGAGCATACCCTGCCAACTTATGGCGAACAAAGCGGTACAAAAGTTCGGGCTGGACTGTTCCCATGAGGCACAGGGTCAGACTGATTTGCATATGGCCATGTCTGAACTGGGGTGGCAGAGTGGGCTAAAGAATGGTGATGGATCAAACCCAGATCTGTTGACTGGGTGTGAGTGTTTGATTGGTTCTGATGCTCCGTCCATCACCACCCCCTTTTGTACCGCTTTGTTCGCCATAAGTTGGCAGGGTATGCTCAGACGTTGAGTCCCTTGCTCACTTTGCCACTGGATTCAAGCAAGCCTGGCTGAAGACGGCTGAAATGCCAGAAACCGGTCCTAGGTAGCTTGTTTCCGGTCCAGGGAAGGCATGGCTTGGCAGTTCGGGCTGGACTGTTCCCATGAGGCACAGGGTCAGACTGATTTGCATATGACACTGCTTTTTAATCTGTAGATCCTGATTAGCTTTTCTTTTTCCTTTCTTTACTTTTATACTGTTGTTTGGTTAGCACCAAGATGCCTTCGGGCAGTCTCTCACTGTATACATTTTATTTTCATTTCATTTCATACAGTAACTTGGTGTACACTACTCATCCATATCCAAGACCATTTTGGATTTTTCCAGTTTCTCCCTGTTTTGCATTTTTTATTTTTCCTTTACATCATGTCTCTGCCTATGGGTTCCATAACTGGAGCCCTAGAATTTGATCTGGCCAATCTGAGAAAATATACACTAGCCCAGCTTAAAGACTTTTGCAAGGAGATGGGAGTTCTTGTCAAAAGTTCCACCAAGAAGGTGGAAATTCAAAAGGTGCTGAGGGCCTGGGCAGCAGCCTACTCCAAGTAGAGAGATGGAATGGGGGAACCTGAGAATGACTCTTACGAAGCGCCACTTGTAGCAGTTAAGAGGGACACCCCTGGATTTGAGCTCCCCGTGAGAGCAGGAAGCAGTGTCTCCTACCATGGCCTGAAGGAAAGGAAGGAGGATAGATAATTCAAGCTACAGATGGCCAAGTTAAAGATGAAGGCAGAAGCAAAAAAGGCTAAAAGGGAAGCCAAACAGGTCGAGGCGAAGAGAGCCTTAGCAGAAAAAAACAACTTCTAGTTTATGAACTGAGTCTAAAGGAGCTGACATCAAGGCCAGGCAGTCTGATTCCAGCAGTGATGGTGGCAGCATACATGCAGTGCCTGATGGATTCAAGAGTGTTCGGATACCCAATGATTTGGTGCCCAGATATGTGGTGGGAGAATACATTCATAAGTGGTTTTCTGCTTATGCTGTTGCACTGAAGGTTCACAGGGTTCCTGCGGTGCACTGAGTGGGTGGTCTGTGGAAACACATGCCAACACTTGGGAGCGACACTCTTCTAACATTAGAGGTTGGGAACCAAACAAAGTATGCCCCCATGAAGACAATTTTGATTGCCAAATTTGAATTGACTCCCAAAAGTATTGCCATAGATTCAGGAACAGGCAGAAGCTCCGTAAACAATTTTGGGTAGATTTTGTTGAGTACTCCAGTAAGGCACTGAATGGCTAGGTGATGGCCAGAAAAGTTAGTGATTTAAATAGGTTGTACAATTTGATCATGAGGGAGCACCTGCTCAGTACCAGCTGTGCAGAGTTGCACCAGCACCAGGTTGACAGCAAGGTGACTGACCCTAGAAATCTTGCTGAGGCAAGGACTTCTGGGCTAGCACTACAGTGCTCAAAAAGGTATCCTGGGGGACACCCACAAGGGTGGTCAGGGTTCACAACAGAAGAAAGAGGGGGGAGTAAAATGTAACAGCAAAGAGTTCTCAAAAGGCCCCCACAATAATTCCCAATAGAGTAGACGTAGCCAGTCTGATCCTAAAAAGAACGAGTTCTTTGACCATAAGACGGGGAGGTATTTACCCCAACGTACAGAGTGCTACAAAATGAGCCCAACAAGAGTGTTCCAAAATGTCCCAAGAGGGCACAGCCCCCCATGCTGCGAAGAGACCAGGGTTGGGTAGTATAGTGTGTGGGAGGTGGTAGTCCCAGTTCGTTTTGGGGGACAAACAGAGGTGATCCTAGTTTCCCCGGGGGATGGAGAAATGGCACCAAAAGGCCATATGCCTTCAAATACTTCAAAATATAGGCAGTAGGTCTCCATTAATGGGGCACATTTGGAGACTCTGCTAGACACCAGAGCCAGCATGACAACTGTCAAATGTCAGCTGGTATCTGCAGAGCAGGTCCTATCGAACACATTCAACCAAGCTGTGGTTGCTGATGATAACATCTACCGGTGGCTCTGGTTCCCTTTGAGTGGGGGAGTGTCTGAAAGTTGCTGTGAGCCCTGCTATGCATGTTGATGTTTTGCTAGGCAATGACTTGGAACACACAACCTGGTGGGGGGTAGAACTCAGGTCTCACTTGGAGATGATGGGATTGCTGTGTGGGTCTGTATGACCACACATGCCGTAGCTGCTCAAATGTCTGGAGTATGGTACAATGATCCAGGCATCTGCCAAGGAGAGAGGAATGAAGCGTGGGAAACCATTCTCTGAAGTTCCAGCGGTGCAAGTTGATGGGGGTCACTGAGGAGGAAGCCCCCTAGTCAAATGAATAAGTAATTGCCAACCTAGATGACCTGCCTGAGCTTGCCAGCTGGCAGGTTAAAGGTGGGCCCACCAGGGAGGAATACTGCCAAGCGTAGAAAGAGTGTCCCTTTCTTGAAGGCTTGGGGTGCCAGGTCTCAGCCAATGCAGCAGGTGAAGCCTGTGGTAATCATCTAATCTACTGGAAGAATAATCTCCTTTATACTGAGCCTAAGGTTCCTGGTGCTGGGGCAACCCTTATACTCGTGGTCCCACAGTACTACCAGACCTTCCTGCTGGGTTTGGCTCCTGATACACCAGTGGGGCAACATAATTTGCCAGGTTTGTCTTACACTTTTATTGGCCATGAAAGAAGACAGCCTCAGATGCATTCTGCAGGCCCTGTGCCACCTACCAGGCAAGTGGGAAATCATGGAAAAAGAATAAAGCTCCCCAGATTCCATTACCAGTTATTGACTCCACCATGTTAGGTAATTCCTGTTCAAGAGAGGTGTCTGGAAGAATATCTGCTGACATTTATCTTTTAAGGAATACAGACCTGTGCTGTTGTTTTTTCTCTTTGCCCCCCTTCATTATAAATCTAAAGGGAGCTCCTGCCCCACCTGGCCACTAATGGTGCTTCTCTACACATTCTTCACCATGCTATGCTTCACCCTCTCTGCTCCATTCAGCAGGTCCTGCTTTTTCCTCCCTTTTCTGACCTAGCAAATGTTATTTGCTTCATCCCTCAGCAGACACAGCTGCAGCCTCTCTACTTCCATCATCAGTTCCAATATTGTTCTGAACATGTAAATACAATGGGCCTGTGAAACACCTTATAAAATTAAGAGACAGTAAGACAAGACATTTAGCTTTCCTAAACAAATAAAAATGGTAAATGGACAGTGAACACACTTCTTTCTTTCAGTGATCGTAAAAAATGCTTTCACAATGACAGTGTTGTTCTCAAAGCATTAATCAGCACAAATCAAAAGCTCACCTATGAAAGGCAATTCTTCATGCAAGCTTGATGCAAGCAATGAATCATCATTAGTGTATGGAAATAAACATTGTAAAGAAAGAACCCTGTCAACAAACAGGTAAGTGCCTAGTCCCACATTTAAATTTATTTTCACATTTTCTGTCTTGTAAGAACTTCTCTATAGTGTCAATGTACTACAAAATCACACATTTTAGAATATGTCTATAATTTCCTTACAATGCTGCTTTATGTTTATACACTTTTGAATAGAAACACATTTTAAATATTAGCACTTTTTTAAATATTAAAAATGTTTTATATTTTCCAAGAAGAGCACACATTTGTGAAAACATTGACAGACAGATCTGTAGTCCGATGCAAACAATGAAAACTAAATATGAAACTGAGCAGGATGCTTAACTGCTCTTAATATAAGCGGAATAAAATAATTAATATAAAATTTAATAAAGAAAATAATGAAAAACGTGCAGTATGGTCCTCTTTTGCCATCTTGGCCATTCACAGCTGTTCAGACAGATAACTTTTGACTAATCTGCACTTGTAATTTACTGACACCTTGTGTAACTTTATTACTTTTGGCTGTTCACAAAATGTGAGTGAGAAATTACTCAAAAGTGTAGACTTACATGTATATATTGACTGACAAAAAGAAACAGTAGTAAGACTTGCACCACAAATGACCAACAAATTATATTTGAATAAAAAGCAATGTTACAAAAACTTACAAATTCAAAAATGGTTTGTAAAATATTATATAATTAACTAATTTATATTTTGTTTATATATGTTTTAACATTAAGGTGCCGATTCCGATCCGTCAAAAAAAGTTTCCGTCCCACTCGTATCCGTATTTTTTTACATACAAATCGTACAAGTACCGTACAAACGGCCAAGTACGATTCGGACGTGAAAAATACCTACGAATAGCGTCGGGAAATATCTACGAGAGGGAGTCAGAATTTTTTACGTCCGAATGGCCTCGTGAAAAGTGTACGACAGGGAGCCGGACATTTTTACGTGCAAATCGTAAAACAAAAGTCTGAACGCGCAAGTACGATTCATACCGCCGTGTACAAGCCGTATAGCCCTCCCACCTCCCAATATGTCAGCACCGTACACCCCCCTGTCCGCACTGTACCCCAGGCATGCACGCGTACGCGCCGTACCCCCCCAGTACGCGCCGTACCCCCGCATGTATGCGCCGTACCCCCCTCCATGTACGCGGGTACCCCTGGCCTGCACCTGTACGCGCCGTACCCTCGCATGTATGCGCCGTACCCCCCCATGTACGCGGGTACCCCTAGCCCGCACCTGTAAGCACCGTAACCCCCCATGTACACGGGTACTCCAGGCCCGCACCTGTACGTGCCGTACCCCCGCATGTACGCGCCATACCCCCCTCCATGTACGCGGGTACCCCTGGCCTGCACCTGTACGCGCCGTACCCTCGCATGTATGCGCCGTACCCCCCCATGTACGCGGGTACCCCTAGCCCGCACCTGTAAGCACCGTAACCCCGCATGTACGCGCCGTACCCCCGCATGTATGCGCCGTACCCCCCATGTACGCGGGTACTCCAGGCCCACACCTGTACGCACCGTACCCCCGCATGTACGCGGCGTACCCCCATGTACGCGGGTACCCCAGGCCCGCACCTGTACGCGCCGTACCCCGTACCCCCACTGCCCCAGGCCCACACCTGTACGCGCCGTACCCCCAACGCATGTACGCGCAGCACCCCAACCCCGTACCACAGCACCCTCACCCAGCATCGCGTATGTACGGACCGTACCTACGCAAAGAATACTCGTACAGAACCAGGACACTGTAAAACAGCACAAGGAGGGTCAATTCGACTCGCACAACACCACAAAACATGTCTACATGACAAAATACATCTCAAAGACTGACCTGGCACATCCAAACAGGCAAGCAGAGGCCCAAACTCACAACCACCTCTTATAACACACCCACCAAAACTCAAACACAGCCACACCCAAAAATGGACCAATAAAAAGGGCCCACACACACAACCCATGATCCTTTGCAACAGACCCACTGCTGGCAGACCCCACACACAAACAACTGCAACTTACTGACCCCTTAACTACACCTTAACTCACACACCTTCACACAACCTCCTTCACAAACACCCCCACTCACATTCACACACACACCGTCACATTCACACCCACACACCCACAACCATCCACACCCACACCCCACACCATGCCCACAGACAAGATTCCAAAGTTCACAAGGGTGGAGCTGGAGCTTCTTGTCATCGAAGTCATCAGAGTCGAGCCACAGCTGTTTGGAACATTGGTCAGACAGACCAGCATAGCCCAAAAAACCAGCCTGTGGCAGAGGATCGTCGATAAGGTGAATGCTGTTGCGCCCATCCGAAGGACCAGGCATGAATGCCAAGCCAGGTGGTACGATCTGCGCAGGGCAGTCAAGAGGAAGATGAATGAGGAATACGCCCAGAGTAACATCACTGGAGGTGGGCTGCCCCGCAGACCCGTACACTACCATCCCTGGGAGGAGAAGGTGATGGCCCTGCTTCCACCGGTGGGAGTCGCAGAGCCTGGTGAGTACAAAAACAACTTACGTAACATGTGGGCAATGGGGTCCACACCACAAATACACCAAATGCACGCAACTTCCTCCAAGCACTCACCGCACACAACCACACTCAAAAACCACGCTCATGCCACCAACGTCTCCATGCACCACTCACAAATCAAGCCAATGCCATGTCCCAGGCTACACCAACCACAAACCCAAGACTGGATGTCCGGGAGGCTGGGAGGGTGGGCCTCACACAACACATTGTGAAAATGAGAAGCAGACACCAATGCCCTCAGCCCATATGGCATAGGTACATACCCATGCACAATGCACAGGGACTGGCAAAGTACTGACAAGGTCGCTGACACTTGGCCCTGCTGTATGCAGCACAAGGCCTTCCTGGGACCACTGTACACTCAAACACCAACTCCACAAGCACAGATAACTAGCACAGGAACTCACACTCACTGTCATGTCAGCATTCACCATGAGGGGCACACACATCACCTGGGAGACCCAATGCCAACTCACACTACACCCAACAGCAGTCCCGATCACACACACCCCCCTTACACAAGCACACACCCCCGGGGCAGGCAACGGATTTACACACTCTCACAATGGACATGTGACACAAGACCAATCCATAGCCAAATAAGCATCCTAGCCAAAATTCTACAGGTCAAACTCTCAGGAGAACATATCAATCTGTCCCCCGCAACATGCCCATCCCCAAGTGGACATTGAGAGGAATTCTAGGCACATCCATCTACCTGGAGGAACTGTGAAAACTTGAATATGTATGAAACATGGATGTCGCATGAAACAGCATTAGCATTGTCTCTCTCTCACACACAGGGCAACGTCGTGGATCTCCCCCCAACACTGGGGGGTAACAATCACAGTCCACGGCTCGGCGTGAAGATGACCCCACCGGCAGCGACGACTCTCACCACTCCGTGGATAACCCCGACCAACCTGGCCCCTCTGGTGCCCAAGCCCCTGCAGCACCTGCGTCAGGTACATCTGTGCCAACCACCACCCCCATTGCTGCCACATCCCAGGAGATACCCAGGAGCCCTGCTCGCACTGAACAACATAGCCAGTCTGACCAGGAGGGACAAGGTTCTCCGGGCACCCAGGAGGAGGCAGGCATCCCTGCAAATGCCATCCCTCAGGGGTCCTGTAGACCCGATGTGCCCACAACGGCAGGCCAGGCTCAAGTGGGCAGGGGTGGTGGGAATGGAGGCAGGCGGAGGCTCGAACCTGACCAGCCAGCTGAGGGAACCGGTATGTCCCACATACGCCACATCCTGGACACATACCGGTGTGACACCAGGGGCATCAGCCAGGTAGTGTCAAGACTCACAGAGATGCAGGGGACCCTCAAGGGGATCAAGAACATGCAGGCCGAGCAACATGCCAGTCAACAACAACACCAAGGACGGAGGGAGGCAAGACAGGCTGAGCTCCTGGCGGTGCAAAGGGACATGAGCCATTCACTCCGTCGGATTGCCGACAACATGGGCAACCCTCCCTGTGACAGCAGGCGCAGTCCAGCACCAGCCACAGGGAGGGAGGAGGAGGAGGATTCATCCGACGGTGCCTCCCAAACATCGTCAAGGCCTGCATCTGAGGGTCCCCGGAGGAAGGTGGGTCATCCACGGAAAAGACCGTGAGAGTCAGCGGACCATCAACATCTCCCAGGTGAGCTGGCTTGGCACCTGGCCCTCTGGCGCAACAGCAGCACCTCATCCAATGACATTCTCTGCCACATGGACTTGCTGGTCACAGTCTGACCAATGATGACCAACACTGTGCTCTGGACTCTGATGACTTCCAATGCCAAGGATACCATCTCCCCCTGTGAACTTTGGATTCTATTAGAGCACCTAATTTCACCTACCAAAACACGTACCCCACCGCAAATAAAAATATTATTTGGTTCATGAGACTTTGCTGTCATGTTGCTCAATTCCACAACATATGTGTGTGTAAATGTCAAACTATGCCTGAGTATTAAACTAACTCCAGCCATGCATACCCCGGGATCTGAGTCTGGTACAGGACACACATGGGTCACAAGGTATCATTCAAAGCAGGCATGGAGCAGAACACTCACCTGTGATGGCCACAAGCTGCTGAGGGGGGGCTTGCAATACTGAGCGGACAGACCTATTTGGAAGATTATCATTAAGACGTAGAGGTCATGGCTCATGTGGAGGTTCCCGGGGAGGGAGTCCCAGGTATGTGTTGGCAGGTGGGAGAACTATGTCCTGCATGCTGGAGTACGGTGGATGTGAAGAATGGTGGCCAGGGCAAGGTCGGATGCACGGAGATGGCCCAACGGGGTCTCGTATGACAAGACGTACAAGGTTGGTTTTGTGTCGGGGTTGTGGACTGCCTCCTGAGTGTGGGTCGGGAGTGTTGAGGTCATCCTGCAGCAGACAGTGATCCATTGCAGCTATCTATGGTGGACGGTGATGTGGCTGGGGCGAAGGATGTTGAAGCTGAGGTGTGCAGATGCACCCTGGATGTGGACATGTTTCCCGGGAGTTTGGATGTACGTGCTCCGTAGAGGGCAGGCCAGTATTTGACACGGATGTTGTCGTGGACATGGGGTATGGTCTGTCTTTCCTTGGAGTGGATCTATCTGTGGATCATGTGCATAATGCGGAGGGCATTGAGGCATGAGGTACAGATGCTGTGGACTGACATGGCAAATGTGTGCGAGCAATACATGATGCACACCATCTTGTGTGTGTGGCCACTGGGTGCCGGGGCAGGGCTCTTGCGGGTGGGACACAAGCACCTGACCCAGCTGTAAGGGGACAATCCTCAGATAATCACCTCAGTCCTGTACAAGTCCAGCCTCAGGTGGCTCATGTACAGCCATTCATCAATGGATCGCATGCATTCAGGAATAATGGAACTGGCAATGTCTGCGTTTTTGGTGAGGATGAGGAGCACCTGGCTGTCAATGGCATACCAGCTGATGAGGTGCTGTGCGCATGTGATGGTGGAGAGGGGGGTCCTGGACACATTGTAGATTGACATGCTGAGAGATGATACCTGTGCCATGTGCCAGACGACGACACCATACTACATGCAGAAGCCTTGAGTCCCACTCCCATGGCCTTGCTGGGGTACAGAGCCGGTGGGGAGTAGGAGGGACATGACCTGGTTGGTGTGACAGGGCCTGGAAGGCATGGCAGCGCTGTGTAGGCAGTTGGAGTAGCACACTCAGCATGCAAAGCTGTCGTGTGTGCGCTTAGGGTATGTCTGACAGCATGCGGTAGATTTGCGGATGGACATTGCTTGGAGTGTGGCTGCTACATCAGACTGTAGTGTGATGTGTGTCATGCAAGGACATGAGGGTCGTGCAATGTGCATGTTGCATGTGCTGATGGTCCAGCCTTTGCCACCGCGTGGTGCCAACTGTGGCATAGACAAGCTGAGGACAGCCAAATGAATGGGTGAAGGGAGGAAGGGAGGAGCATCTTTGAGGCATGTGTGTGGCCAAATCAGGATACTCTGTGGGCCCTTGCTGCAGGGTCCGCAGCAGCAGGCGGCATGTCCTTGAAAATATGCCACAATTTGCACACAAAGACTAGGATGTCTGAAGGACAACTGCAACAGGCGTGTGTAAAGGAAGGAGTGTCCGGTTGTACATGGCACACCTAGAGACAATGCATGCACAAACACCAAAGATGAATGACACCGGATCAGGGAACTGAAGGCCGAGCTGCGCACAGGAGACACACCCTCAGCAGGTGTTGATGGCCCATTGTGTGGACCAACATGCCAAAATACATACACAACCATGGACTTCATGCACAATAGGGATCATAATCCATGAGGAACTGCATGCATGTTGCTAAACTACACATGGACTCCTCTGCACAATCTTTCACAACTATGCCAGAGATGCCGCATGCAAAGTGGCAAGAGACCAGCATTGACAGAGATGAGGCACCTTGGAGTGTGAGGAACACCTTTATTACTCAGGCTCACACTAAGGGAAATGCATCCTTTTGAACAGACTCACAGGTCATTCCTCTGACCATGTGGGACCTACACTGGACACCCCCTGCAACACACAGATGTGTAAAATCCTACTGAGCTGGCACACAAGTGAAGTGTGTGAGCCAAACACCCCTTGCTCCACACGGAGAGTCTGCAATTCGCCATTGAGCCTCTTATGGGGATGTCCCACACTATGTCCACCATCAGCATCCCGTATGTTCCTGAGGGACGTTTGACACACATTGATGCCTCACATTCCACAAAACATTACAGATGACTGTCAGGAAGGGTGATTATCAAGTCATGGGAGCCATGCCACATGTCATGTGCCCCATGGTGAGTCGACAGGTATGCATGGTAACACAACATGCACAGGAGCAGTCCCAACATAAACCAAACACATACCACACACAAAATGCCTTGCTGCACTCCTTACCCAAAATGACTTTTCACCATGTCCGTGCATGGAACGCTGATTCAGCACACGTTGCAATACTCATGAGGAATAGCTGGAGGCCAACGAAGACACGAGCAGACGACATGCGCAAGAAACTGTGGATGACAGACACACCACAAGTCAGCAAAGAGCTAGTTATCAGCAGACATGGACATGTACTCGACAGGAATGATGTTGTCACCATGCTAATTTAACAAATTAGTGTCCATGCTAAAATGTGTGGAATGACATCATCACTTGTATGACACATCAGAACACACCTCCAAGTCACTTAGCACACAGTCAGCTGGACACACACATTGAAACACATGCCACACAAGGCTCAAAGCGTGCACACTCAGACACAGGGACTCACCATTATGAGAAGAAGTTGCGGATGAGCTGACTCCAGATGTCCTCCTCCTCCTCCTCCTCCTCACTTTCCTCGTTCCCAAGCCCTTCATCCTCCACGAGTGCATGTTCCTGCACATCAGGATCCAGGATGAGTGGCACTGCCTTCTCCACTGCCATGTTGTGCAGCATACAGCACACAAGTAAGATTTTGCAGACCTTCACCGGGGCATATGGGAGGGACCCGCCGGTCTTGTGGAGTCACCAGAATCGGCTCTTCAGGAGGCCAAACGACCTCTCAATCACACGCCTGGTCTGCCCATGGGCGTCGTTGTAATGGTGTTCTGCGGCTGTTCTGGGATTGCGGAGAGGCGTCATCAGCCATGGCATGTTGGGATAGCCAGAGTCCCCTACATGGAAACATCATGTGAAGAAGTGGGTCAGGAGATGCCGTAAGATACAAAGATACCGCTAAACAGAGAACAAACAGAGTATACCCACCAACAAGACATGCTCGTTCGTCGTGCAGCCGCAGCATCATTTCTGGCACCCTGCTACGCCTCATGATGTAGGCATCGTGTGCTGACCCTGGAAAACGGGCACAGAGATGGGAAATCCACATGTTAGGTAGACACACCACAAGGGCATTAATAGAGTGATAATGTTTGTGGTTCCGAAAGGCTACCTTATGTGCCTGTGGTGATACCAAAGCCACATGTGTCCCATCAATGGCCCCAATTACATGAGGCATCCCTCCCAGGGCATAGAACTCACCCTTGACACCTGTCAACTGCTCACGAGTGGGAAAATGGATGAATTCATCCAGGTGCTCCAACATGGCTTCTAAAACATCATGCAGGACACGGCTGAACATTGTCTGGGACCTGCCACCGACATCAGCTATGGTGAATTGAAAGGTACCGGTGGCAAAAAAATGTAGGGCTGCCATCACCTTCATCTTGGGGGTCAGAGCAGTAGGATACCTGTGTCGCGGTTGGAGGTGTGGTTCCAGCCGGGTGGTCAAGCGCTCAATCAACTCTTGCGAGAAGCGGTATCTTCGGATGCAGTCATGTTCACGCATGGCACCCAGGTCTGGCATTGGTCGGGGGAGAGGCGGTGCCCTGCAGAGATTTGGAAGGAATAACGATGAGCGAGTACATCACAACAACAATGTCAATGAAATGAGCACATGTTCAACAGCTAATACACATCTGCTAAATACGGAGTCTGGTCTGTGCAATACATCCAGCACACGTATGCCAGCTACAATAGTTTATTTGCAAGGTCGACGTGACATGCCATGAAACGAGCTGTGTGCCAGTGTAAGTGAACAGCCAGACACATTACAGGAGTGACAGACATCCACATATCTGCATTTGAAGGATGTAATCTCATACAGCCAGCAGGTGGGAAGCTAGACGCACAGGTCAGATGTCATTTAACCCCTTCGGCGCTCATGACGGAACGGTTCCGTCATGAGCGTCGGTTGAGCTGTGCTCATGACGGAACCGTTCCGTCATGACCACGCCCGCGCAAGCAGCGCTCAGCACAGCGGGGGAATCCGCCCCGCATGGAAGGGGTTAAAAAGGGTAGATCACACACCTTTCCATGAAGGGGTACATGTCAAATGCTGATAACCCAGACATTGAGACAACGCAGATATGTCCTCAGGTCGCAATACCATGTTCGATGCATGCAGACACATGTCACGTGGTATTGCACATGTGGCATGGTGTGCGTAATTGTGTGCCATGCACATATGCACACAGACACATGTTGGATGCTGCAACAGCAGATGGAGTTGACGGAACACCAACTGCAAGCTCATGGGAACACATGACACACACATGACATAGTCACATCGTGGCACGCTGATAGTCACATGTCAGGTGAAATTATCTGTGTACCTGCCATCAGGGAACAGTTGCGGGTGTTGGTGACTGTGGCATACCAGTGATGCAGTGCTTGACACGTTTGTACTACATGCACACATGTGCAAAGTGTGAAGGGAAAGGGTGCCACATAGTGCCCCATCACACATGACATGTGTAAACAGCTCATCACACATCTATTGTGCCACAACATGAGGAGACATGTGCCACATCACTGCCTGACACACCTAGGCCCTGCACATGAAGGACTGCACTGACAATGACTTGATGTACAGGCTTGTGCGAGTCTGACACCTCCATTCCTTTCGTGTGCGCCTCCTATCACCAGTGTTAACTGTGAAACGCAGTACACATGCTCTGAGGCCGTGTGTACGGGCCGTACACGTGTGAGTACGGCCCGTACTCACGCGTGTACGGGCCGTACATGCGTGAGTATGGCCCCTATCACTATAGTTGTGTTATCGTAGGCCATTGTGATAGGGGCAGTACTCATGCGTGTACGGGCCGTACACGCGCGAGTACGGGCCGTATTCGCGCATGTACGGCCCGTACACGCGTGAGTACGGCCCCTATCACTATAGTGGTGTTACCGTAGGCCATAGTGATAAGGGCCGTACTCACGCGTGTACGGGCCGTACACACGTTATTACAGCCCCTATCACTATAGTTGTGTTACCGTAGGCCATTGCGATAGGGGCCGTACTCACGCGTGTACGGGCCGTACACTGTAGTGATGGTGCCCTAGGGGTACGTGTGAAACGCGCCATACCTGTGTGGGGATTTAAAAATTACAATGGGGACACATGAGGGACAAATATTAGGGCATAAATGCATGCTTGTTGTCATGGATACCGAGTTTCAAGTTCAAAACTTTACATCATGTGGTCTGGAAAAAGCAGTTGGCCACATTATACATTGTTGCAAAGTGGTTGTTGACTTGACATGATGCTGCAAATTCGAAAGATGCTAAGGCTGTCACTGGTGTGTGTTTAAAGGGATTGGAGGAAACGTAGGATGCAAATGAGTCTGACCAATCACTCTGTACTCGTGTAAATGAAATAGGCCAGCAATGCAGATATAAGGCAGGCAGAACCCATGAGAGGGCACTTGCCTGCACAACATGTCAGTCGATACCACTGCTGCTGTATTGTCTCCCTCTGGCACCATGTCAAGGACTGTGGAGAAGGCCCAGCCTTTCACCCAGGAGGAGAATGAGGCCCTGCTGGATGTGATCCTCCCACGGTGCCCCATGCTGTATGGTCGACCAGGGGAGCAGGTGAGTGCTGACTCCACTACCTTTGCCTGTGCACCTTTTTTGTGTCTGTCACTTCTGGCATTGTGTCCAGGTGTGACAGACATGCAATGTTGTTTAGAGTGTGTCCCGGGGGGGTGGATGGCTTATGTCTCTCATGCAGGGCTTGATGTAGTTCATGTGTGCACTCCTCACTTGCATTGTGCTTACTGTGACATTCACTGCATAGTGCATGGCACATTCAACCTGGCTAATCCTCTTGGGCATTCTTGTTCTATTGTCCAGTGGTCACCCCGGTGTGACAGGTGACTGCACCCACAGATATGTGTGAGTTGAGTGGAGCTGTGGTGATAGTGGTGAGAGTGTCCAAATGATGTCCCTGGACATTGATGTGTATGAATGTTCCTTGTCATGTGGGTGAGTGTCTATGTGGAGTGTTGCACCACAGGTGCATGGAGGAGGCAACTGCTCGACCCATCTGATGTGAGAAGGAAGCTGTGCTGTGTGTCTTACTTGCTGAGCTAGCCCCACACCTGTGACACCCCCCTGGCAAGTGGCACATGTGCAGAGTGAGCTTTGTATCCTCTGTTGACAATGGCAGGAGATTGATCTGTGCATGTGTGTGTCTGTGTACTCCGCTGCGGTTTCGTCAGTGGCCTGGGGCATGTGACTGCTTTGCGGTGCTGGCCATCAGCCTTGTGTTGCTTGGGATGCACAGTGTGTGCCATGATCAGGGATTGGTTCGCACCCCTCATGCCACCTGTGTTCTTACTATGCCATGTAGTGCATTGGTGCGTCCACAGTGGCAAATGTCCCTATGACTAAGGTGCTATTACTTGCCAGCATACTATTCCCTGTTCAACAAATCAAAGATGTTAAAATGTGTGTCTCTGTGACATGGTGCAGGTGTAGTGATGTTGTCCCACTTTGCCATCCTCACAGGTAACCGCCTACCATAAGGGGAAGATCTGGATGGAGGCCGTCAAGGCCGTTCAATCGGTGGAGGGTCACAGTCGACGCCTGCCAAAAGTGAGGAAGAGATGGCAGGACATCCGGTGCTGGACCTGGAGGATCGACCGGGTCATGCTGAAGGAGGAGGCTCCCCGCAAGCATGGCGGGCGCCGGCGCCTGACCCACCAAATGAAGCGTGTCCTGGCGGTGGTCTTCCCTGACCTGGATAGGCGGATACAGGAGTTACAGCAGCAGGAAGGGGGTAGGTACATGTGTGTTTGTTGTGTGTCGCCAGCTTTTGTTGCTGTTCAGTCGCCTGGAGACACTGCCAGGGTATATATGTGCAGTGCATATCCTGTTCCCCCAAGTCAACCTGTGCTGTTCTTCCTCCCTTCCCCTCCTTGACATGTGTTACCTGGTCTGTGTGTTATCACAATTGCACATGGTCATCTAGGCTGCCAGTTAATCAAGGTGCACACTGCTTTCAGCATCATGTGTGGGGGTGGTCTGCCTGTGCCCTGTCCTGTTCAGTCATTTGGGGGTGCATAATTGTTGGCACTGATGCTGAGTCTCAACATAGGAGTAGGCCTGGGCGAAGCACTACGCTACGCTCGCGTAGTTTGCGAAGTTCGCGCTACTTCGCGCTACGCGAACTGCACGTAGCACAGTGCGAACACGCGTAGCGTAGTGTTGCATAGTGCTGCGGTCATTTTTTGCTTGCTCGCGGTACTCAACGTCAAGTTGGCGACCGCGAGCAAGCAAAATGACATCCTGGCGAGACTTTTTCCTTGTTCGCGATCGCGAGCATGGAAAATAAACCTCCCGGCGAGATTCCCAACGCGAGAAGGTCAGGTTTCTCATTGCGAGGGGTCGCGTATGCTCGCGACCGCTCGCGATGAGAAACTACCAGTTCGCGTTGAGAAAGCTGCAGCTCGAGTAAAAATCTACTCGAGCAGCAGAAAACTACAGCTCGCACTGTGCAAGATGCCATTTTCAATGATTGCACAGTGCCGGTTGCTTGTCCGCACTGTGCAATCGTTGAAAACAACATCTTGCACAGTGCGAACATGTTACTTCGCAGTTCGCGAAGTGCTACGCGTAGCTCGCGTAGTGCGAACTTCACTTTGCGTAGCTTCGCGAAGTGCTACTTCGCGAACTACGCCCACCCTTACATAGGAGTGTGAGGTTTCAAAAGAACAGACTTGCAGCATGCATTACCAATGTTTTGGCCTCAGACATGATGTGCATGAGTGGGAGATATGCACAGTGCCGGGACGGTTGCTCCTGTTACAGTCAGCTCATTCCAGGACCATGGAGCAGTGTGCCCACTACAGTCCCCTGACACAGCCTTCCCTCCTAATCATGTGTGTCATCCAACACTGTGCACATTCACTGTGGGTTCAGCATGGCCCTGCCTCTGTGGCATTCTTCCCTGGCCTAGGGTGTATTTTTCACATGTGTGCTACATGTGTCCACTGGACAGGGATACACCAGTTTGCTTGTGCATACTCACACTGGGCAGTGCCTGTGTGGCTATTCACAACAATCTGTTGATGGTTGTTTGTGACAAATATGTTTTGCCAGCCCTACAAGGTGATGTTGTGTTAATGAAGCGAGTTTTCAAGCACAGTTATTGTAACCATGAATAAGAGGTGTCACTTCTTGATCGGTATCAGTCACATTGACTCAGGTATGGGTGGGTGTGTACGGGAGGGGCGTACATGTTCAACCCTGATTTTTCATTGCCAGTTCTGACTTCTGTGTGATAATTCGCAGTACAGAAAGTCACCGTGCAGTGCCCCCGTGATGTTGGCCAGTGCTTAATTTGTGTGGTTCGTAGCCTGTGTCAGTTTTTGACAATCATGTATCCTGCTTGTAAATTTTTTGCACACTGTGTGTGGTTCAGATGCTACACAGTTGTGACTTTGTGTGCTGACATCTGTGGGTACATTCTGGCTTGCCATGAGGGTGTCCCCACAGTACAGCTAGACTTTTTTACAAAACAATTGCAGGCCCATTAGCTTATTCATTGTCCTGGGTGTGGACATATGTGCCACTCCAGATGACAGTCAGTAGGTCATATGTGTAGCCAACTGTGTAATCAGGTGACGGATAGCCATGTGACAAATGACATTATTCAAGTTGTTACTCAGAGAAATTGTCCCTTGGCAATCACTACACCTGTCAACATGTCTCAATGTTTCATATGCTTGACCTTGTTGTTTTGTTGTGAAGGAGAATAATGTGCCTGCATGACAGATGTCTCCCAAGGAAGTGCACAAGACACCACCTTTACACTTTCCTGGGACCCGCTGGCACATTTTAAAGTAAGGCACAGTTTGAACAAAACTTCTTTAGAGTTCATACATATACCTGTTCCCACAGTGTGGTTGCATTTGGGTTAGTCCTTGGTTGTTGCCGATACCAACTTACGAGTGTCAAGTCATCCAGACCACCATGGTGCCATGTATATGTACTTACTGATACCCCATTTCTGCCTAATAGTGGCTTATTTGAATGAGTCTGGCTGCTCAGACAATGACTGTGTACATGTAGTTTGATGTGCACCTCCTTGTGTGACTTCTGTTATACAGACATATGTGTGTTCAGTTCACAAAGTGGCACATTCACACATTCTAGACATGTCCATTGTGTAAAGGGTTGTGATTCTCCAGGAATGACAATGTATTTCTTTGGGGTTGCCTAAGTACTCACAGGTCTCTGAGTGTGGGGACACCTTCTGCATTGGCATGTGGTATTTGGCCTTGGGTGCAAAATTACTGTTGGGTTCACAGTGAAGAAGAGGTGGCATGCCTTCATAGTCTTGCTGTGCTCAACTGATCCCAGACACTAGCTTCTCAGGATCTTGGGATTTCAAGTTATTTGCTGTTGTGTCCTAATTTTAATTTTTTCCAAGTGGCATGGTGGGTTAACCAACTGGGGAGTGCAGGGCTTACATATGTGGGGAGTATTCTAGATGTTACTCATGATACCTTTCCTGTTATGCACTGTTGCCTATTTTGTTTGGACTCATGTGTCAGATGTATACAGGTGACTGATTTTTTCCTGTCTCTTCACCTTGCCCACAGCATCATCGGAGGACAATGAGGGAGACACCGGCACGGACGTGGAGGAGGGATCGAGCACTGGTACCACCACTGCTGAGGAGTCGGCGGAATCTAGTGGCACGGATGGCGAGGGGAGTGAGGCGGAGGACCTGCCCAGTACCAACACTGACTACGAGGCTGACGGGTTCGAGGCTGAGCTCCCAGAGGGGGTGGAGGCTGCTCCCACAGCTGAAAGCAGCAGTACATCTCTCACCACCCCCTCCATTCCCATCACCGCCCTCCCACTTGCTCGGGTCCCTTCTGTCCGTGCTAGGTGACCACATGTCTCCTTCGTGCCAGGCACCGCACCCCCTGCCCCTGTCCCCCCTGCTGCCCTCACTGCCGAGTCTGTAGACATTCAGCAGCAGTTGCAGGTTGGGCAGACATCGATCCTGACTGTCCTCCATGGCCACACCAGACTGCTGACCCAGATGGTGTCGTACATGGAGGGCATGTCATCAGCGATGTCTGACCAACGCATGTTGCTGAGGTCCCTGGACTCGTCACTGACGGCAGTAGTGAGTCACCTGCAGCGCTGCATCCCCCCCTACCCCTGCACCATCCACAAGTCCCACACCCATGCCTGTCCCAAGCACACCAAGACATCCACACACAAACACCCCACCAGACACAAGCAGCACGCCACCACGTAAGGGCAAGCGCACACCTCCTGACACGCACACTCAGGGGGAAGCAGGCACACCCACTGGGTCTGGGGCACACAGGCAGGCACGCAGCCACAGTCCTCATCCACATGACTCACTCCCCAGTCCCTCCGATGTCACTTCCCTTGGCTCCCCTGCCCCAGAAACGGAGAAGGAGGCCTACTTCGCTGGGCTGGGACTCAGCCCCACTAGTTCACCTGGCCGCAAACGGTCAAGGCACTCCACGGGTAGGGGAGTTAAGTCCCCCAGCCTGTCCACCACCTCCCCCAGTAGCACTGCAGGCCATCCCTCTGACCCCCCCCCTCCTTGAGGCCTGTTGTTTCTCCGGGTGCAGGGGAGACGCTTGAAGATCTGGCAGAAGTGTGCAGCGCCGAGCTCGCCTCCACCTTTGGCGCTGCCCCACCCCCTGTGGTGGAGTCGTCCGTCCCTGCACCCACAACACCTACCCCTCCCCCTCCTGTCCCTGCGGTGCCTGGTCCTTCCCTACATGATGCCCCCCCCCCAGTCGCTGAACCAGAGGTTTAGTAGGGGCAGGCAAGTTAGGGGAGACGCGTCGCCATGTATCCCCCCCAAGGACTTCATATCTGGACTGGCCATTGGCCTTTGTACATAGTGTTCTTTACTACATCTTTTTTTTTATGCTGAATAAAGCATTTTCTTTTCCGTTTTGAAAAGTCTTGCATTTCATGTATTGATGTTGATGCTGAGGCTCCAGGAGTTGGGGTTGTGGGAATGTGTTATGTTTCATGGAAATGTTGTAGTCTGCATCTCATGGGGTGGAACCTGGTATCTGCGTGCCCTCACAAGGTCTCTGCAAAGAATCTTTGGTCGTGTCTGCTCTTTGTGTTTGGAGACATTGTCCCTAGGAGTGTTCCTTCCTCTGTGGCACCTGACATCTTCCCTGCAGAGGGTTGCACAATTGTTGTGTTGCCCTGTGTCTACATTTCCTTTGTTGGTGATGCATCCCTTCAACTCTGGCCATGCTTGCTCAGCAATGTCTCCAGCTGCATCGTCTGTGCCATCCTTGGTACTCACTGTACTTGTGTATAGAGTATTTTGCCATGCCTTCATGGAGAAATTGTCCCTTTTCCGCACAATGCATGTGTGTAATCCCAGCCTAGCACACATATGGTACTTGTTCTGCTGGGTATTTGAACACCTGACTCACAATTGTGGTCATTGTATCTGTGGGAACTCCACCCTATTTCCTTTCATGACAGACAACATCTTGGTGGCTGTCCCAGCACCTGTACATTCCTATCAGTCCTGGGAGGTGCGTGACAGTGTGTGTTCCCTTTGTCTCTCTTAGTTTAGTAGGCATTGACATGACCATCCAGTCTTGTGGCATGATCTCTGTGTGTGTGTGTTGTGCTGCATCCGCCAGGGGTGGGTATGCATGTGTGATTTGTCCTCACACCCACATGTGGTGTGTCATGCAGTGGGGGAAAGATATCCATCCTCATGGGAGTGGGACACTGCTGTCAGTGATGTGTTGTTATGGCACTATCAACATAGTCCAAATATCGGGATGCGTACATACACCCATGGAATTGGGATCATCTGATAAAGATGTACACACCCCCATGTCTGTGTCCACTGCTGGTATTCCTCTGTACCCACCCCTCACATGTCTCTGTCCACTGCTGGGAGTGATAGGCGCCCACCCCCATGTCTCTGTCCACTGCTGGGAGTGATAGGCACCCACCCCCATGTCTCTGTCCCCTGCTGGGAGTGATAGGCACCCACCCCTCACATGTCTCTGTCCACTGCTGGGAGTGATAGGCACCCACCCCTCACATGTCTCTGTCCAATGCTGGTATTCCTCTGCACCCACCCCTCACATGTCTCTGTCCACTGCTGGGAGTGATAGGCACCCACCCCCATGTCTGTGTCCACTGCTGGGAGTGATAGGCACCCACCCCTCACATGTCTCTGTCCACTGCTGGGAGTGATAGGCACCCACCCCCATGTCTCTGTCCACTGCTGGGAGTGATAGGCACCCACCCCCATGTCTGTGTCCACTGCTGGGAGTGATAGGCACCCACCCCCATGTCTGTGTCCGCTGCTGGGAGTGATAGGCACCCACCCCCATGTCTCTGTCCACTGCTGGGAGTGATAGGCACCCACCCCTCACATGTCTCTGTCCACTGCTGGGAGTGATAGGCACCCACCCCCATGTCTGTGTCCACTGCTGGGAGTGATAGGCACCCACCTCCATGTCTCTGTCCACTGCTGGGAGTGATAGGCACCCACCCCATGTCTCTGTCCACTGCTGGGAGTGATAGGCACCCACCCCTCACATGTCTCTGTCCACTGCTGGGAGTGATAGGCACCCACCCCTCACATGTCTCTGTCTACTGCTGGTATTCCTCTGCACCCACCCCTCACATGTCTCTGTCCACTGCTGGGAGAGATAGGCACCCACCCCTCACATGTCTCTGTCCACTGCTGGTATTCCTCTGCACCCACCCCTCACATGTCTCTGTCCACTGCTGGGAGTGATAGGCACCCACCCCCATGTCTGTGTCCACTGCTGGGAGTGATAGGCACCCACCTCCATGTCTCTGTCCACTGCTGGGAGTGATAGGCACCCACCCCCATGTCTCTGTCCACTGCTGGGAGTGCTAGGCACCCACCCCTCACATGTCTCTGTCCACTGCTGGTATTCCTCTGCACCCACCCCTCACATGTCTCTGTCCACTGCTGGGAGTGATAGGCACCCACCCCCATGTCTGTGTCCACTGCTGGTATTCCTCTGCACCCACCCCTCACATGTCTGTGTCCACTGCTGGTATTCCTCTGCACCCACCCACCCACCCACTTGCCCCCTTGCTGTGGTACACTACTGTCCTGGGCATACACTAGGGGTGGGCAGAATTTGCGAAAGTGACACAAACACGCGGAGATATCGCGAAGATGCGGAAATTTTTTTACCGCCCGTTCGCGGTATTTTCTGCGTGGTCGCGGCTCGCCAACTTACCAATGCGGTTGCTCGCGGGCGCGGCCATCTTGTTTTCACTCTTCTCGCGGTGCATGATCGCGAGAGGAAAGACGTGATCGCGCGACCAATAACATTACTGCGGGTGCGAACTGTCGCGAGACAGCGCAAATGGCTACCAACAATCCAACATCTCGTGGAGAACGCGACCGGATCGGGAAAACTTGTCGGCGAACGCGGGGATTCAGGTAAGGCGACCACGCGAGAATATATTATTTTACAGCGCGAGCAAGAAACAAATTATCGCTAAGCTGCGGAATGCGGAAATTTTGACATTTTCGCTCTCCGCGGAATGCGAAAATGTCAAATTATCGCAATTTCCGTGAGCGGAACGGAAATTTAGCCCAGGCCTAGCAGACACCACCCCCAATTTACAGCTGATGTGCTGCACCAAGCGGTAGACCAACATTTGTGGCGTGTGTTTGCCTTGTATCCATCATGTAATGGGGCCGTAGGGGTACGGGTGGTACAGCCCGTACCCCTGCATTCATAGGGTGTGTACGGGCCGTGCCACGCGTACCCCTACGTCACCTCTACAATGGTGGTACGGCCCGTACCCATGCTCTGAGGTGCATGGGTACGTCCCGGACCACCATTGTAGTGGTGATGTAGGGGTACGCGTGTACGGACCGTACCCACGCTCTGGGGGGCGTGTGTACGGTCCGTACACGCGTACCCCTACATCACCACTGCAATGGTGGTACGGACCATACCCATGCTCTGGGGGGCATGTGTACGGTCCGTACACGCGTACCCCTACATCACCACTGCAATGGTGGTACGGACCGTACCCACGCTCTGGGGGGCGTGGGTACGGTCCGTACCACCATTGTAGTGGTGATGTAGGGGTACGCGTGTACGGACCATACCCACGCTCTGGGGGGCGTGGGTATGGTCCGTACACGTGTACCTCTACATCACCACTGCAATGGTGGTACGGACCGTACCCACGCTCTGGGGGGCGTGGGTACGGTCCATACCACCATTGTAGTGGCGATGTAGGGGTACGCGTGTATGGACTGTACCCACGCTCTGGGGGGCGTGGGTACGGTCCGTACCACCATTGTAGTGGTGATGTAGGGGTACGCGTGTACGGACTGTACCCACGCTCTGGGGGCGTGGGTACGATCTGTACCACCATTGCAGTGGTGATGTAGGGGTACGTGTGTACGGACCATACCCACGCTCTGGGGGGCGTGGGTACGGTCCGTACCACCATTGTAGTGGTGATTTAGGGGTATGCGTGTACGGACCGTACCCACGCTCTGGGGGGTGTGGGTACGGTCCGTACCACCATTGTAGTGGTGATGTAGGGGTACGCCTGTACGGACCGTACCCACGCTCTGGGGGGCGTGGGTACGGTCCGTACACGCGTACCCCTACATCACCACTGCAATGGTGGTACGGACCGTACCCACGCTCTGAGGGGCGTGGGTATGTCCCATACCACCATTGTGGTGGTGACAGGTACGCGTCCACGTCCACTTCCGTTGTGGCGGGACGTGGGATTGGTGGACACGCCCCCCGAAGTGACCAGACCATGGAGGTAATTAATGTGCAGGATATATTTGTTTTTTGTGGGGTGTGGGTCATGTTTCCTGCCCCTGCCCCCCCCTTTGCCCCTGGGGGTTGTTCTGACCTTCTGCAGCGTCTGCGTCGGTTTCTGTACACAAGGTCGTACGCTATGAGGGCCGAGATGACACGTAGGATGGGGTCAATGGCTGTCCGTCACGTACCGGTGCTCCTTGTTCGCGTCGTCCTCAATTTCCTGGGAGTTTTTGGCTGCCGTAAAATTTTATCCGTGCGGAGTGACGTAGGCACGGATCGTACTTGCTGGTTCGTAAAACGCTGCCTGACTCCGTCCGGACGTCACGTACGCGGTGTCCCGGATAGGAATTGTGGGTATTTTTTTTGTCGGTCGGTCTTTGGTACGACTCGTACGGAAATTGTATTTCTTTACGAATCGTACTTGCAGGTTTGTAAGGTGTTTTACCCAGGGACGAGTCGGACGGAGAATACGCTCCGTACAACTATTCGTACCCGGCTTTTACAGAATCGGAATTGGCACCTAAGTATATTTACTTATAGTGTTTAATATTTTAAATAATCTAATTTAATTCATCAATATTTCCTAAGGGGTTTATTTTAAGCCCCTGACGGAATTATTGTTTTCCTTTTTTTGTATTTCTTTTTAATTTTCATTTTGTGCATGGGACGGAAAACAATCACATATACATCAGCTTTTACTAGTTCCAATACAAATATCAATCATATCGCAGAAGAGGTAAACAAAGGTACATGTCGTTCATGCAGGCATAAAAATTCAAATGGGGTATCACAAAATATATGATCAGTCCTGCCTCATTTTATGCCAGACTGCATTACATCTCCCCGTTGAGCTTAACCCCTTCGCTGCTGCGGACATTCCGCTGCAGCGCTGGGGGGGCAGGGGGGCAGCGCGGTGGGCCTGTGCTCATGACGGAGCCGCTCCGTCATGAGCCACAGTTGAGCTGTGCTCATGACGGAACGGTTCCGTCATGACTCCGCCCATTTGCGTTGTCTCCTCGCACAGGCGGGGAAACAGTGCCGCGCAGGCGGAGCGGCCGCCAACAGGATTGTCATGACGGAACCGTTCCGTCATGAGCACACGGCAACCGTGGCTCATGACGGAACGGTTCCGTCATGAGCGGGGAAGGGGTTAAACCTCTAACTTTAGCCAAAGGCTTTTCCCTCTCAAAAACCTCCACAACAATAGCTCACCACTCCGCAGATTTACAGGGCCTAGCAGAAATCCAGGCCCTAGAAATAGCTAATCTAGCAGCGACCAATATTATAGAGAGTAATGCATGGCATGCATGGCTAGCATCTCCCTTATAGCCCAACATGATCTCCTGTGTAGTAAAAGCCAGATCTAATCCAAGGCGGTTTTTGCAGACCTGTATGACTCCCTGCTGAAATGCCTTTGGCTGTGGACATGTGGCAAAAACATGTACAATATTCACACCTTATACTTCACACTTAGGGCAATTCTGCTCATTGCTTGAATATTGGGTTCTTGGTCGCCCCCACCTAACAACAATCTTATCAGGAGTGTAATACAGCATACCCACTGTCTTGAATTGCTGTAATCGCAGATTAGTAGACCACACAGCATCTTTTAGTGTGTAAATATTTCATCTATCATTATAGGAGTAATTTCGGTCGCCAGGATAGTACTCCATTTTAAAGCTAACTGTAGGCAAGGGTCAAGTCTATCCTGGAGAAAATGCTTGTATGCCACACATATTGCATGTTTCTGAGGAGATTTGTGTAAGAGTGTCAATAAGTCCTGTGTCACTAACAATCTAAGACCCTGTGCTATTAAAAAAGTCTCTAAATTGTTTTATGCATTTTTCATTGCAGCAGCCTCTTTTGAGATTATTTGAAAATGCCCAGGTTCTACTTGAATCTTAATGTCTTCTCTGATGTTTATATTCTTCTTTCTAACATGTTTTTGTCTTCATCAAGTTCTTGCTATGTCACCATGGGAACGTTTTACCAGTCTACATATGAAGGGCTGTGACTGATGTATGCTAGGAGTGAATGAGCATAAACAAGAGACAGACTCTTACAACCGTGATCATGTGGTGATTACTGTCTCAGGCTGCATAACAAATGTTTTCTCTGGGCATAGGCTGGTGATTAGCATTGCGGATGTATAAAAGGTTACTTCTGATACACATTCTCTGATTATGAAGTCAGCTCCTATTTTAGCATAGTCAGAGGGGCCTCAGTTGCATATATCAATCATAAACTGATGTTTAGTAACTATATTTTCTGTTTCAGCAGTTTCTCATTTGATACTGGTATATTATGTCTGTCTTCAGCAGGACCAAGTAGAGGTAAATAGTCCTAGAAAGAAGTCATTAGGGGGTCATAGGAAGAGGTGTGGTGAAGCAGCCAGAGCGGCTGACTCCGGAACACGGGGACTCACAGTGTGTGGAATTTTAAAGAATTTGTCTAGCAATGGGATTTTGTACTGGAAGTGTATGCTCATAGTACAATTCCTAAGCTAGACAGCATGTGCAGGCCTCTGCACCTTGGTGCAAATCTTATGCTTGGCAACAATTGCAGGGGGAATGAGCAGCAGGAGTGCATTTGTAATAAATGTGGTTCTGGACTGTTTTCTCCCCCTGGCACAATGGCAACTTTGGTTGCTGTGCTACATTGTGCTTAAAAGTAACAAACCTGCCAATTGGCTTTTTATGCCTAGCCTGCCCAACCTTAATCCTCACAGACTCAAGCAGTTGGTGGCAATTAAACTGAAAAATAATCTTTTTCATCATAGGTCAACTCACCTCTTCCTACGTAATACTCTCTTTTAATCTCTCTATCTCTACTTCTCTATGTACCATCTATATTTATTGCCCTCAAACCCTTTTCTGTACCTCAACTTTCTCAACCTCATCCATGTCTCCGTACTGAATTGCTTTTTTTCCATCTGACCTCCCAGTTTCTCTCATCCATCTGCTTCACTTTCCATCCAACTTTATCTCTTTCTTTACCAAGGGTCACTTGAATTATGTAAGTCTGTGACGTTTTCCCCATAATTATGAATTTACAGCTCTTACCACTTAATCCATCTTCTGCATAAATTGCAGCTTTTCACAAATAAAAAATTGTTTCTAGCTCAAATGGATTAAAAGTTACTAGTAATGCTGCCACAAGTGTTGGGGCACTGTAAAAGACCCTTTGGTGTGTAGTGACAGACCACATTTCAGTTTCTGTATTTAGATCTTAAAGTGACACTAATGAAGTGAAACTTTTACCCATTCAGTGTTAATAGTTGTAAACAATTCAAAAGAATGAAGTAGTACTGTCACAACTTGTGCTGCATTACTCACCATAATTTACTTTTTCTTTCTGCATTAATTAGTCATTCCTTAGACATAATATCATCCTTCCATGCAGCATAATGCTGATGGCCCTGCCTCTACCTCTCCTCTCAATATATCTATGCTACCTTACTTCTCGACCTCTCTCTCAGCCCTTTCTCTCCCTCATCACTCCCCACCCCGCATCTCCCTCACTACCTCATTGTGGTTTACCCAGAGCTCTCTTACTACTTAACATCTTTCTTTACCTAGCCAGTAGTTCACTGTCTCACATGTCCACTGCCCCATTCTATTGTTCTGCCCCTGTTTCCTTTCTTTCACCTCTTCATATATTTATATGCTTTCTGGCTATCTTTATTTCTCTGCCTCTTCCCCTTTTTCTCTGTCATAAACTCCTCTCCCTGTCTCTATTTCTCTCCCTCACATACAACCACACATTGATCTCTGGACCTCCTTCCCCATTTCAATTATCCCCCCACCTCAACTATCCTTCTAAAACTCTTTTGTTTCAGATTTCTCTACCTAACAATTATTTTCACTGACAACATATCTGTATAAGTCTGTCTCTCTCTATTTCTTTCCATCATGGACAGCCCCATATCGATCTCTGGGTCTCCTTCTCTATTTCATTTCACCCCGCCACCTCAATTAACCATCTATATATACTCTCTTTTTAGAAATGTGTCTGCCACACAATCTCTTCCACTGACACCTGCCCATATATGTATGAATCTCACCTGTCTCTCTCTATTTCAGGTATGTCTCTCAAATTGTTATTTTTGCTCTACATTGCATTTCACTTTCTACCCTTTACTCCTCTCTACCTTTATCTCCTCCTCTATACTCTATTTTCTTGACCTGTTTTTCTATACAACTTCTCATTTTGCTCTGTTCAATTTACATCTCTGTGTTTTTTACACATATGTATGGGAACCTCTCAGTGCATTTATCTATGTCTAATTCACCTCACTTTCTACCCCACTGATTTGAGTAATTTAGTCCTCTGTGTCTCCCTATTTCTATCTGACTCTACCTCTCAACCACACATTAAAACCTTGCCTATTGCTTTATCACTCTTTTACTACTTACATCTTCCTCTATCTATCTCTCTTTATCTTTCTTTATGGCTGCCCCACCTTTCTCTGTTTACTTTACTTATACCTCGCCTCACACATTTGTCTATATCATCACTGTCTCTACTGCCTTCTCCCTCTACTTCACACCTCTCGCTATACTGTTTTCTTTATGTCTCTGTCCATCTCCTGCATCCTGCACTGTCCTACTTCGTTTACTCTGCAGATAAATATCTAGTGAGAGAAGGGAAAAAATAACAATAGCAAAATAAGGCAGTGGAAGAGAAAGGAGGAGAAACTTATTCAATGTTAACCAATGGAATTGTAAAAATCCTCAAAGCAGCACTTTGTATTCACTGTTGTGGCAAGAACACCAATAGGTACGGAAGATATATTTGTGATTATAAATATTTGGCAACTAAAGCCACAATTTTAAACCCTATGTACACATTTTTTATTTTATTAATACCCATTAGTCCACTAGACATTTAAAAAGTAAACCTCTAGTATTTTGTTCCAAGAATGAGAGCCACAAGCTGGTTAGACTATGAATTCAACCAAAAAGTTTGTTGTTGCCAATTCTAGATCCAAATTAAAAAGAAATGGTGTTATCAATCAAGATCTCTTTTGGTACCATTTAGCTGCCAGACACTAAGCAGCTTGAGTTTTCAGTTGAAGGTTTAACATATAAATCAATTTTGTTTGGTATCATGAGGGCTTGAAATAGTCAAAAAGGAATAATACATTCTAAGTTGTTCCAAACAGGGAGCACCATTTAAAATATTGCTGCGCACATCCATACACTCATTTTTTCATTCAGTCATCTGTCCATGTCAGGTATCTACACACCCATTCAGCCATAGATAAACTCAACCATTAAAATATGCTCTCAATCGTGTAAGTATGTATGTATTAATGTATGTATATATATGAAGGTATATTAAATTTCTATCCTAGCCAAAAGGCAGAGAAGAGTTGTACATGGTCAAGAACAAGCATAAAGTCAATGAGTAATAAGAGAGAATTCTGGGTTGTGGGCGGTTAATGCATTGTTATATAGTGTTCTTTAAAGAGATGAGTCTTTAATCCTTTCTTAATTTGGAACAGCGTTAGGGTTGTCCTGAAGGATACAGAGATGGTGTTCCAGATCCTAGATGCATGGATTGAAAATACCTGCTGTCTTGTTCTTTTTTAAATTCCTTAGCCTGCAGTCTGATGGAGTCCTGTTTGCCAGTGTGCCCAAAAACCATCAGAGATGGTGAGATTGTCTCCTAAATAAGTTGGTTGAGCTCGTCGTGCTGTCTTTTTTATATGAGTTAGCTGGTTTAAAAAATAGCGCAAGATGATGAGGGGATCCAAAGGAGTTCCATCAGGATGGGTGTGCTGTGACCGTATTTCTTAACTCCCTGGAAGACACATGCTGTTGGGTGTAGGAGGCTCCATGGAGGTGCCAGTGTGGAGTGTGAAAGACCATGGAATAGGACATTACCGGCATCCAGATGCAAGAGTACAAGGGATTGAACAGCAGTTCTGATACCACTTTCTGGAAAAAGTGATTGACTTTCTAAGGAAGAGGGAGCTCGTATCAAGCCGTTGTTTTTGTGTTTTTGGCAATGTGTTCCCTAAGGAAGAGGTTGGTGTCAGGTTGAATCCAAGTGACTTAGAATTCAGTGAAAGTTGGCGTTTGAACCTTTCAAATTTCCGGTCATTGAGGCAGGTTTGTAATGTGTATTGCTTGTGGCTCCTTTTAGAATCATCCTTTCCTTTTATCCATCGATGAATTTGTCATGCATCTTTCTATTCATCTACCCCTTGACTAATTTGCATTGAACCATTTAACAATCCAAACCAACAAAGCCACCAATCAATAAAGAAGCAGCTTCATTAAAATAAAAGCAAGACATATTGGCTTTGCCGATGTCTGTTTAAATAGTAATAACCTTCTATTCATTATGTTAAATGTTTTTACTCTGCCAAGCCCACACATGTGGATTTTGTACAGCACCTGGTAGACAAAGCTTCACAATTCACCATGGTAAAGAAATTGTTGCATATCCTCACAATAGTTCCGTAAGGCTTATTAGACAAAAGTAAAATTCAATTGGAAATACTATTATCTAGAAGAATAAATTATGTTTAAAATTAGTCAAAAGTTTTAAAATACTTATTTAATTGGGCAAATTATTTACAGAGATAACAGTTCTCAGTGGTGCTGACACACCAATGTAAATAGTGTTTGTATACAGAAATGAAAGCGACCAGTGGACGATAATAGTCAAGTAACCCGCACTGTATCATAAAAATTATTATTTTCCATTTTTAAAATTGAGTAACCGTTCATTGTAAAACATAGCAGATTTTTTTCTCTATCAAATTATAAGCTTTGTCTAATGAGTACAAAGGAACCATATTTATATTATATAACTAATTCACCCAGGTTCCTTTTAGGTGAATTAGCTTGTCCAATTTTACATGATAAAGCAGTAGAGCAAGCATTTATCGCTATTACACTGAGCTGACTTATGAAGTAAATGTTAATTTGTAATATTGAAAAGGTGTTCTTTTAAGAAAGTTATATATTGCCTTGACATTTCATTGCACTCCACTATTTTCAGTTTCATGCATTTAAACCATGGTCAGGATTTATATACAAATGGTAATGCTATGCGTCTAGTCTTGCTAATTGTCTATTTAGCTCCACAATTCATTTTTGGCAGTGGCGTACTGTCTTACTATATATCTTTTGCTATCCTGTGATGCTGTTGTGAGGCAGGAAAAAAAATTTTATTTTGTAAATTGTAGACAAAAAGAAAATCTCGATTTCTGTTGTTATAAAATAGCATTGCCCACGGCATAAAAGTAGTGCAAACAAGCACGAGATATATATATATATATATATATATTCACTGAAAACACCATAGGTTTCAGGCACGTTATAGTTAGGAATTAGCATTTAAAAAACCTTAGAAATTCACTGAAAAAACCATAGGTTTCAGGGGCGTTATAGTTAGCTGGACTTTTCACTCGTACAAAACCATTGAAATTCCCCCGTTATAGTCAGTTCAGCTAACTATAACTCGCGCGCCTGCAATGCACTGCTGATGACGTCACATATTACATCACTCATGACATGGTCAGTGACATCACTCATGACATCACTGATGGCATCTCAAATGACATCACTGATGACATCACTGATGACATCATCCAGTAAATGTGTGTTTTTCTGAAAATCACATGTTTTATATATGTATATCTCAAGGTCGATGGAAGAATAAATGGGTATATAAGTGTCTAAATGGATGATTTGTTTTTGAAAAATTGATTGTATAACTGACTGATTAAGTGTATCTTAGTGAATACATGGCTTAGTGAGTAATGTGTAAATATGTAAATATCTGTATCAGTCTCTCACTTTGTGTATAAGTGGCTGCATGGGTTTGTGAGTAGCTACATGAGTGTCTATATGGGTTATTATTTGTTTTATTGAGTATCAGTATGAGTGTCTGAGTGTCTGTATGGTTCGGTGGGGGGTATTACGTAGTGCATAGGTGCATGAATGAGTGACTCACTGTTTGTATGTGTTGAAGACAACATGTGTGCAGGACTGTATGGGTGGATGAGTGTGTGCATGGGTCTGTTAGTGAGAGAATGACTGTCTCAATAGTGTCTTCATGAGTAACTACATATGTTTTAAACTAGTATATGTGACTATTGGTGTATATAAGTGAGTATATGTGAGAGTGAGAGATTGGAAGAGTTCCTGTATGTATAAGTATGTGTTTCTATAAGTGATTGTTTAAAAGACTAAGTATGTGTAGTTTTCTGTAGAAGTAAGTGTGGTGGTGTGTGTATATCTGTATATGCAAGTAAATGGATGTTTGATTCTTTATTAGCATGAGTGACTATGTGTGTGAGTAACTCTATGGATGAGTGGTGTTGTGTAACAGGATGTATAGGTTTATGAGTACATATGATGAGTGAGTACATGTATGAGTGACTGTATAGGACTGTTAGTGAATGAGTGGATGTGTATGTGGATCTTAGAATTACTGAATAGGTTGTTGTAACTGGTATTGGTATGTCCATTGTTTGGAAAATTGTAGTTTCTATTTTTGAATGTGTGTATCAAAGGTTATATTAGGGGGAGAGGAGGTCTGCCACTCTATCACAAGGATGATATCATCAGTGATGTCATCAGTGATGTAATTTGAGATGGCATCAGTGATGTCATGAGTGATGTCACTGACCATGTCATGAGTGATGTAATTTGTGACGTCATCAGCAGTGCATTGCGGGCGCGCGAGTTTTAGTTAGCTAAACTAACTATAACGGGGGAATTTCAATGGTTTTGTACGAGTGAAAAGTCCAGCTAACTATAACGCCCCTGAAACCTATGGTTTTTTCAGTGAATTTCTAAGGTTTTTTAAATATTAATTCCCAACTATAACGTGCCTGAAACCTATGTTTTTTTTCAGTGAATTTCAAAGGTTTTTTAAATGCTAATTTCTAACTATGCCTACAGAGATAGGACATGTGAAGAAAGAAGAAAAAACGCACAGAAAGAAAGAAAAGAAATGCAGAAAGAAGCAACAGAAGTCCTCAAAGACGAAGAAAAGTGCAGGAAGAAGGATAACGTGCAGAAAGTACAAACAGAAGAGCAGAAAGAAGCCTTGTTGCAAAATCATTCTGTACCCTCAACTTTTTCAGACGGATAATGGTGGTAACTGAGTCTGACTAACCAGTCCTAGAGCCAGTGCTATGTTAAAAGACACTCAGAATACAGTGAAAACACGTACATACACTAGGGAACACTATGCGTTGGGGTCCCCCTGTGATTAGCATGACCTCCTCTGTAAGCCCCTAGTATATAATAGGGCAGGGGATTAAAACTACCTCTTAAAACGCGCCACAGGGCGTGTTTGCACACGTCACCTCAGGCCCCGTCCCCTCCCTTCCCCACTGTGTAAACACTCCCTGTGGCCGTTTTAAGTTGGGAGATTAAGTCCCCTTGAATCCTGAGGGTCCCTAGGGTCCAACTAGACTACTAGGTACCTCCAGTAAGCGCCACAGAGCTGCGTTGCAGAGAGATGTAAAAAGGTGCACGGCCTAGACCACTTCTCTGCAATGCAGCGCAGTGGTGCTTACTGGAAGCACCTGGTGGGCTAGTTAGCCCCCAGGGGCCCTCAGTATTGAAGGGGAGTTATTTCCCCAACTTAAAACGCACCATAGGGCGTGTTTGCACATGTCACCTCAGGCCCCGTCCCCTCCCTTCTCCACTGTGTAAACACGCCCTGTGGCCGTTTTAAGTTGGGAGATTAAGTCCCCTTGAATCCTGAGGGTCCCTAGGGTCAAACTAGCCCACTAGGTACCTCCAGTAAGCGCCACAGAGCTGCGTTGCATAGAGGTGTAAAAAGGGGTGTGGCCTCAGAACACCTGTCTGCAACGCAGCTCCCTGGCGCATACTGGAGATACCTGTTGGGCTAGTTGGCCCTCAGGGAACCTCACTATTGAAGGGGAATTAATTCCCCAACTTACAACTGGCCAGGGGGCGCGTTTGCAGAGTGCTGCAAGGAGGGGGCGTGGCCTCCGGCGCGATGTCTGTCTCTTATTTATTTTAGTTTTTTTAAGAAGGAGGGCTGTGTGGCCCCCCTTCTTTTTCTAATTTATTGGCCCTGGGGACCCCATCCCCAGGGCCTGCACCCTAATTTTTTTTGTTAAAAAAAATTAATTTGGAAGGGGGCCGCGTGGCCCCCCTCCCAAGGCCTTAATCGGCCCCGGGGACTAAAACCCCCGGGTCATGGCCTTTTTAAAACAATTCTTTAGGAGGGGGGCTGCGTTGACCCCCTCTTCAGGCCACTTATGGCCCCGGGGACCCCATCCCCCGGTGCCAGCCTTTGTTTTTTATTATTTTTTTTTAAAGTATATTTATAGAAACACCTAGGACATGCTGGACAAACCGTATGTACCTATCACCATGAAGATTTGCGTGATATTTATTAAAAGGCGACTATGCATACAAAGAATCCACGTGGAATGTATTTACACCGCTAGTGAAGCTCTGACGTGTCTGACGCCCTACCGTGCCTAATCCCGGCGCCCCCGCCGGTGGGTACTCTCCAAGTAGACACACTTGTCGTTTATTTATACAAACATGGGTAGCTATTGACGGGCAAATTTAATACACACGCAGACCAAGCCATTCAAAGGGGATTCGACAAAAATGTGACCAAACTATGCAAGAAACCCCCCTCACGGTTAATAAAACACACATCCACCGCCAGAAGTGTAATACATTTTATTTTACTCTCTAGAAAGGAGACAAACCTCACTTGAGAGTCACAGCGTGCTCCTGGCTGAGCCCAATGCTGTGTTACACCCACCAGTGCCCGCCGAGTGCCACACACCACTGTGTTGTATTCCACCAGCCAGTGAGTATGCTATGACACTCTCTAGCCCATGTGCACTGTAACACCACTCCGTGAATATGGCATGCCACACTTACCTTCGCACGGGTTATATTGCCCCATCTAACTCGCCTTCCTCGATGCCTATGTTATAACGCACAGCGCTGTGCCATACATGTTACAATCTGGGATCCATATCTTTGTCACAGTGCATATGCAACGTTACACTCCCCAGCACATATTTTATATCACAATTTTAGAGACTAGTTAGGTTACACAACACTGCCCTGTGCATATTACACTCCAAGGCGCATATCGCATAGCACGCGCTAGTGCCTGTGCTATCTCGCGCTCTCCAATGAATCTGTCATTGCGCACAATGTATTGCATATTATATTTCACGCCCCGGTTCATCTTATATCACACTTTTTGGTGCATAGTTTATACCATATACTATATCTAGTTTTCATTTTCAATCATGCTCTCAGGACTATGTTCTATATAACACTGCGTCCACCTACCCTTTTCATGGGCATTACATTTTGCGATGGGGTGGAGGGTCAGGGGGTGTTTCTGCCAAGTGAGCCCAAAGTCACAGTCACAAAAGTCCTCTTCTTCCTGAATAAAAGTGAGATTATGCTGCATACTTGTTCATATTTTAAGTGGTTCGCACAGACACACATTTTAAAAACAATAAAGTTCCTAATACCCGCCTTCTCTGAACAGTTAGCTTGCTGCCCCATCCACCTCCTCCCTATCCTCTGTTGTCTAAATCCATGGACTAGCCTCCTCCCTCCTGCCATGCATGGTCTGATGTGCTGCCACTGCCCTCCATTTAGCATGATGTACCAGTCCCCTCCCTTCTCCACTGTGTAAACACGCCCTGTGGCCGTTTTAAGTTGGGAGATTAAGTCCCCCTGAATCCTGAGGGTCCCTAGGGTCAAACTAGCCCACTAGGTACCTCCAGTAAGCGCCACAGAGCTGCGTTGCATAGAGGTGTAAAAAGGGGCGTGGCCTCAGAACACCTGTCTGCAACGCAGCTCCCTGGCGCATACTGGAGATACCTGTTGGGCTAGTTGGCCCTCAGGGAACCTCACTATTGAAGGGGAATTAATTCCCCAACTTACAACTGGCCAGGGGGCGCGTTTGCAGAGTGCTGCAAGGAGGGGGCGTGGCCTCCGGCGCGATGTCTGTCTCTTATTTATTTTAGTTTTTTTAAGAAGGAGGGCTGTGTGGCCCCCCTTCTTTTTCTAATTTATTGGCCCTGGGGACCCCATCCCCAGGGCCTGCACCCTAATTTTTTTTGTTAAAAAAAATTAATTTGGAAGGGGGCTGTGTGGCCCCCCTCCCAAGGGCTTAATCGGCCCCGGGGACTAAAACCCCCGGGTCATGGCCTTTTAAAAAAAATTCTTTAGGAGGAGGGCTGCGTTGACCCCCTCTTCAGGCCACTTATGGCCCCGGGGACCCCATCCCCCGGTGCCAGCCTTTGTTTTTTATTATTTTTTTTTAAAGTATATTTATAGAAACACCTAGGACATGCTGGACAAACCGTATGTACCTATCATCATGACGATTTGCGTGATATTTATTAAAAGGCGACTATGCATACAATGAATCCACGTGGAATGTATTTACACCGCTAGTGAAGCTCTGACGTGTCTGACGCCCTACCGTGCCTAATCCCGGCGCCCCCGCCGGTGGGTACTCTCCAAGTAGACACACTTGTCGTTTATTTATACAAACATGGGTAGCTATTGACGGGCACATTTAATACACACGCAGACCAAGCCATTCAAAGGGGATTAGACAAAAATTTGACCAAACTATGCAAGAAACCCCCCTCACGGTTAATAAAACACACATCCACCGCCGGAAGTGTAATACATTTTATTTTACTCTCTAGAAAGGAGACGAACCTCACTTGAGAGTCACAGCGTGCTCCTGGCTGAGCCCAATGCTGTGTTACACCCACCAGTGCCCGCCGAGTGCCACACACCTCTGTGTTGTATTCCACCAGCCAGTGAGTATGCTATGACACTCTCTAGCCCATGTGCACTGTAACACCACTCCGTGAATATGGCATGCCACACTTACCTTCGCACGGGTTATATTGCCCCATCTAACTCGCCTTCCTCGATGCCTAAGTTATAACGCACAGCGCTGTGCCATACATGTTACAATCTGGGATCCATATCTTTGTCACAGTGCATATGCAACGTTACACTCCCCAGCACATATTTTATATCACAATTTTAGAGACTAGTTAGGTTACACAACACTGCCCTGTGCATATTACACTCCAAGGCGCATATCGCATAGCACGCGCTAGTGCCTGTGCTATCTCGCGCTCTCCAATGAATCTGTCATTGCGCACAATGTATTGCATATTATATTTCACGCCCCGGTTCATCTTATATCACACTTTTTGGTGCATAGTTTATACCATATACTATATCTAGTTTTCATTTTCAATCATGCTCTCAGGACTATGTTCTATATAACACTGCGTCCACCTACCCTTTTCATGGGCATTACATTTTGCGATGGGGGTGGAGGGTCAGGGGGTGTTTCTGCCAAGTGAGCCCAAAGTCACAGTCACAAAAGTCCTCTTCTTCCTGAATAAAAGTGAGATTATGCTGCATACTTGTTCATATTTTAAGTGGTTCGCACAGACACACATTTTAAAAACAATAAAGTTCCTAATACCCGCCTTCTCTGAACAGTTAGCTTGCTGCCCCATCCACCTCCTCCCTATCCTCTGTTGTCTGAATCCATGGACTAGCCTCCTCCCTCCTGCCATGCATGGTCTGATGTGCTGCCACTGCCCTCCATTTAGCATGATGTACCAGTCCACTCCTCCTGCTCTCCATTGCCCAATTGTATTGCCCATCATTGACCTCCTGCTTAGCCTCTGTGCTTAGCTTGCTGCCCCTATTCTCCTTCCCCCTGCCCTCCGATGTCTTTGTGCATGCCCCTGCTCCATCCTTTTTGCCCACCATGTTCCATGGACCTGCCACTCCTATCTACTCTGAGTGTTCTGTTGAGCTGCCACTCCCCTCCCACCTGCCTAGCATTGTCAGATGACTGTAACCTATCTCTGCCACCTCCACCCTGCCTGTCCACATGCCATGCCCCTATCCCCTTCCTCCTGTCCTCCATGGTCTATTTTACTGCGACACCCTTCTGCCCTCCCTGGTCTGTTGTGCTGCATCTGCTCCTCCTGCCTGCCCCACGCGGTCTGTTGTGAGGCCCCTTCCCCTGAACTCTCTTGTCTGTGCCCAGGTCCTGACCTTACCTTCTATCTTCCATGGTCCTTTGTGCATGCTCCTGCACCCTCCTTCTTGCCCATCATAGCCATTGTGCTGCCACTAACCCTCCTGCTTGCCATGCATGGTCTTCTGTGCTGCCATGGCCCCTCCCACCTTCCCTGTGTGGTCAGCTAGCTGCCCCTGACCCCCTCCCACCTTCCCTCCATGGTCTGTGTGTATGCCATCTTAGTCTCACTGTTGCTCTCCATGGTGTGTCTTGTTTTTAGTGCCCATCCTGCCTGACCTCCATGGTCATCTTGCTGCTCCTGCCCTGCCCCTTTGCCCCCAGCCCTCTGTTTCCATGTGCAGACCCCTATTCCCTCCCTCCTGGCTTGTCTGTTCCATTGTAATGCCCCTGATCTGTCCCTCCTGCCCTTTATGGTCTGTTATGCTGCAGCTTTCTCTCCTGTCTGTCCATTATGGTCAGCTACCTACCATTGCCTCTTTCCCCTTTGTTCTCTGTTGTCCATGTGCATGGTCCTGTCCCCTCCCTATTGCTTTCTATGGATTGTTGTGCTGCACTCCCGTCCTGCATGCCCTGTGTGGTGTATTGTGCTGCTGCAAACCCTGATGCCTGCCCTGTAGGGTCAGTTTGGTGCACCGCTCCATGTCCCTCCTGTCCTCTGTTATCCGAGTCCATGTCCCTACCCCAATTCCTCCTGCCTACCATGATCCAATGTACCATACTTGCAAACATTTTGAACTTGGTAAGAGGGAGATTTTGAAAAAAAACTGGGGTATTGATTTTCCCCTTTGAGTTACATTGAAAAAGAGGAGATTGTAGACAGCAGACAGATCAAATAAAGCCCATTTGAGCTTAAAAACATCGGACGTTTCCTGGCTGAAACGTGTCTGTTGGCATGTATGGTTGTACTACCACAGCCTCTTCCTTCTGCCCACAATGGTCTATTATATTGCCACAGCCTCTCTTGCCAGTCCTGTATTGTTGGTTTGTTGCCCCTGCCCCCCTTTCCACTGCCCTCCATAGTCTGTTGTGCTGCCACTGTCCTTCCTGCCTGCCCAGTGTGGTCAAATTGTTTCCTCTGCACTCTCCTACCTGCCTTCAATTTTCAGAGTCTGTGCCCCTGGCCTCTGCCTCTCAACAGTATCCCAATGAACAACTAGATTGCTAACATTCTATATTTATTACAAAAGCGTGGAACGCCTGATGTCATCTTGATGTAATCAAATCTGTAATACCTAGAGAATTTCCTTTAGAAATTACATATATGAGAGGGTCTTATGTGCATCAAAATTATGGTTAGTGCTCTAAAAAACTAAAATGAGGACATGTTTTCTGAGTTTTCAAATAGCGACAAAGAACTTTTAAATGATTTGTAATCTTTATGTTTTTGTATCCAGTTGACCACTTGATTAAATGTTGCACTTAGGGGAGAGGATGTGGTGTTACTTCCAGAGCTGCAGACTTTGCAACTGGGGAACCAGGTTGGAGTTTCTGCTTCAGCTCAACATTCTGTGATTCTGGTCAATTCACTTAATCTCCCCATGTCTACAACCAAAATGAATTTGATCTTGTGTGATGTAACCAATGCTCATGTAAAGCACTCCAATACCTGACAAGTCTGAACTATATAAAACTGCACATACACAAAAAAATAAGTGTTTTGCACTCTTCTGTCATTGGGCTACATGTGGGCTACATCTGGGTGATATTTGTGCTGCATTTGGGCTCTTTTGTCTCTGGTGGCCATCTTGGAAGATTTATTTGTTATGAAGTTTCCTAATTTCCTCATTTACTGCAGTCTCCTCAGTAGGAAATGCTTTCAGTTTTTTACTTTGATTCCATCAAGAAGGTATTCAGATATGTCACACATTTGCCATAAATTCTGAATGTTAGCACTCTAGTTGCTCATTAGATCACTGTAGTAAAGCTACTGCTCACCACGGAAGTCTGCTGCTGGTATTAAATGTGCATGTTTCAGTCTGCATATCAGAATCTTTTAATGAAATAGAAGAGGATTTGAGAAGTCACTCAAAATGTGCCCTAATTTTTCTCTCTTCAGCACTAATCATAATTTCTATGGCAAAATGAACCTCCTCATTGTGTTCCTTTTTAAATTAAATATTTTAAGTGTTACCACTTTATTCCAATGAAGATGGCTTCAGGTGTGCCATACTTTTGTCATAAGTAAGACTGTTAGCGCTCTAGTTGTTCGTTAGAACACTCTGGGACATTCTGTCATTGGGCTACGCTTGGGCTACAGCTGGGGGATATTTGGGCTACATCTGGGCTCTTTTGTCTCTGGTGGCCATCTTGGGAGATTTATTTGTTATGAAGTTTCCTAATTTCCTCATGTACTGCAGTCTCCTCAGTAGGAAATACTTTCAGCTTTTTACTTTGGTTCCATCAAGAAGGCATTAAGATGTGTCACACATTTGCCATAAATTCTGTATGTTAGCACTCTAGTTGCTCATTAGATCACTGTAGTAAGGCTACTGCTCACCAGGGACGTCTGCTGCTGGTATTGAAAGTGCATGTTTCAGTCTGCATGTCAGAATGTTTTTATGAAACAGAAGAGGATTTAAGAAGTCAAAATGTGCCCTAATTTTTCTTTCTGCAGCACTAATCATAATTTATATGGCAAAATGAGCCCCCTCATTTTGTTCCTTTGTAAATTAAATGTTTTAAGTGTTACCACTTTATTCCAATCAAGATGGCTTCAGGTGTGCCATACTTTTGTCATAAGTAAGACTGTTAGCGCTCTAGTTGTTCGTTAGAACACTCTGGGACATTCTGTTATTGGGCTATACTTGGGCTACATCTGGGTGATATTTGGGCTACATTTGGGCTCTTTTGTCTCTGGTGGCCATTTTGGGAGATTTATTTGTTATGAAGTTTCCTAATTTCCTCATTTACTACTGTCTCCTCAGTAGGAAAAACTTTCAGTTGTTTACTTTGATTCCATCAATAAGGCAATCAGATGTGTCACACATTTGCCATAAATTCAGAATGTTAGCACTCTAGTTGCTTATTAGATCACTGTAGTAAAGCTACTGCTCACCAGGGAAGTCTGCTGCTGGTATTGAAAGTGCATGTTTCAGTCTGCATGTCAGAATATTTTAATGAAATAGAACAGGATTTGAGAAGTCACTCAAAATGTGCCCTAATTTTTCTTTCTGCAGCACCAATCATACTTTCTATGGCAAAATGAACTCCCTCATTTTGTTCCTTTTTAAATTAAATGTTTTAAGAGTTACCACTTTATTCCAATCAAGATGGCTTCAGGTCTGCAATACGTTTGTCATAAGTAGGAATGTTAGCGCTCTAGTTGTTCTTTAGAACACTCTGTGAAGCTGCAGTAGAACACAAAGGAATTAACTGACAGTCTCTTCCCTTGTTGGATGTACATGTTTTACTCAGAATGTCAGAATTCATTCTCACATGACTGAGAAAGATAATGTGAATTTACAGAAAATATGCTCTCAGTTTAGCTTATAGATCACCTTCCAAACCTCTGTGGGAAAAGCATGAGAAAATAGTTTTCTCTCAAACATGATTCATGATATCACAGCAGAAGGCTTTTTCACATGGTAAAATCACCTTAGAACACATCACAATTCCTAAAATGAGTATGGTACCATCAACAAATGATTTATAATGTAACTAAAGTCTTAAAACATTCTATCAACTGCAATGCTTTTTAATAAGGTGCTATCATGTATATTGGTCCCAAGATGGCTGCCAACACTTCTTGGATGAAGTACTGACAGCCAATCAGATCTCACGATGAGATGTGTGGTTAGGCTCCTCCCAGATATATCTATCTTTTTAACTCTAATTTTCTCAGGAACTACTGAACGGATTTACACCATTTAAGCAAAAGGCACGAGTCTGAACAGAGGACTTCCCCTTTGCCAAATTTGGTTTAATTCCGTTCAGCAGTTCGGGCTGTAGCTGCGTCAACAGGTCCTATGGGAAAATGCATAGGGAAAACGCATTTTGGGACCCCCCTTTTTTCTTGGCCCCCGCTTGACGAATCACCGTGAAATTTTCAGGATAGGAGCGGACCGGAGCTGACCAAAAGTTTGGAAAATTTCGCGAAGATTCGTCAATCGGCGCCAATGTTATTCCAAATAGAATGTTGCGGATTTCCTATGGAAAATAGGTCCTAACTATAACTACCTACTAGCGACTGCCAGTAGGTAATATATGTGTGTGTGTGTGTTCTCATATCATGATGTTACATAGCGGTTTACCAAAAAACAAATAACGCCACACGGGTTTAAGTCCTCCATAAAGATAATACATAATATGTTTATCTATATATTAAGTTGTCAGTTGCTTTGAGTTACATACTTGTTTCTCATCAGAATGAATCAACAACTTTGGGGAAGGTGGAGCAGGATCATGATGCTAAAGAAGGGCAGACAGAAAGATAACGAATATTAATAGGTAAAGGGAGACCAGTGAACAGCAAAACGTCAGATGTGCCTCATATATTGCCTTACCACGGAGAGATGATCTTGTAAGACTTCATCAATAGCAGCACATACTTCTTCGGTTTGCTGTCTGAGCTGTGCTGGAGAACACATCTGAGAAAGTAAAAGCTAAAGGTCATTATCTGATTTGAAATTGTAATGACTAGCAGGGCAAATAAAATGAAAACAAATATTACTTCAGAGTATGTATCAAAGATGTCTTCTGCATCATGTGGTGACTGTGCTGGTTCATCTATTGCCTATTGAGAGAAAAAAAATACTTTGTTATTGGAAGCATTCACTAAATAGTTCATCAACATTCAATATGTTTTATGTTGTAAACAGTTATAGTTAGTGTCTAGATAATGTGCATGTCTCCTAGCAGTAAGAGTATATCTTGTGAAATGGGGCCCGATGCTACTGCTTCGAAATAGAAGCTGCAACTTTCAGAGAACATCATTTTGCTGAGCTCTGCCTATAATTCACTCGTTGACAGATTGCAGGGCTTTAAGTGGGATGAAAAAAGTGGAGGGTTTCTACAAATGGTGGTGACCTATGTAAATAAGGTAGTGGCTGAAAGATGTAAACATGTTATTTTATGTTAAGTTATGGGCTTTTATAAAGTGTAGACATATCACCCTATCAGGGTCTTATGGCACTGTTGACGAACATGTTAGAATAAAGTTTGTCAAGGCATTAGAGGAACTTTAGAACATCCAGGTTATTAGCCCTTTTTAAAATGTTCTTTGTCGGTAATGGCCTAGAGGTATGTAGGGAGCTGGTTTCACAGTTGAGGGGTTAAATCGGAAAAAGATCTGACACCATTTCTTGCAGTTCTGGCCCTAAAATGGGTCAATAAATATTTTCCTCCTGGACAGAGATTCCTTGTTGGCACATATTGATTACGTTTTCTCAATAAGTACCTTAGTGCATTCTCGTGTAGGTATTTTTGTGTGAGACAGATAAGCTTAAAAAGGTGTCCAGTATTCCTGTTCCTTCCCAAATAATATAACCTCCGTCTTGCTTAAATTAAGTTGTAAGCAGTATGTCTGCATCCAGTTGGTAATATGATTCATACAATTTGTGAATCTGATTTTAGTGCCAGCTGGATTGGGTCCCATGGTTATTACCTGTTGTGTGTCATCTGCAGACGAAACTACATCAAATCCATATAATTTGATTACCCTTGCCACGGAGTTGACATATATAATAAACAGCATTGGACTTAGTGCAGATCCCTGAGGGACTCCTTTGTCAATTACTTTATTGCCAGATATAGAGGGCCCCGATTCACAGAACTAACTTAAGACAAAATCCTAAACTTACTACCATTTTGGTATTCACAGAATGCACTTACTACTTCTGGTATTCACAGAATGCACTTACTACTTTTGGCATTCACAGAATGAACTTACTACTTTTACTATTCACAGAATGGACTTACGACTACTAACTTTTACGTCCGCACTCGGGCCGGAATTTCCGCCCCGAAGCGGAAATTCCGCACCCGGAGCGGGAATTCCGCTCTTGGGCCGGAACCTCCGCTCCCGGGCCCGAATCTCTGCTCCCGGGCCCGAATCTCCGCTCCCGGGCCGGAATACACAAACTGTGGCCATTGATCATTTTAGCCAAGGGTAAACACCTGTCCAAGTGCCTACCATCCCACACCATGCATCAGCTGACACACTACAGCCAATCCAAGCCAACAGCTCCAGTTTGGCATGATGTTGCAAGTGCCTACCATCCCCCACCACGCTCCAGCTGAAGCCAATTAACACTAATTGATCAGCACCAAAAAACATATAAAAGCTGCACACATTGAAAGAACAGGCTTGGCCACAGAGAGTTTGTGTTGACAACGCTGACACCGCCAGAGAAAAATGGAACTATTGAGGAGGAAGAAGAACTTCACTGCAGAGGAGACCACCATGCTTGTGGAGTATATATTGAGGCACCACAAACACCTATATGGACTCCCACCTTACTGCACCAGTGGCACACAGAAGGCAGCCCTAAGGCAGCAATTAGCCACTGCTGTCACAGCATTGGGGAGGAGAGGCGCACAGTCCAGGACATCAAGAAGAAGAGGCAGGATGAAAGGCAGAGGGTGAAGGAGAAGTACTCCAGGATCGAATTAAACAGGATCCTCCCTGCTGCATATTCTGGACCCCGCATCCGTCTCACCGCACTGGAGGAGGATATCCTTACCACAATATACCCCCACTTAGTCCATGGGCTACCTGTTAGTGACGTCCGTTACGTGGTACCAGGTAAATGGGATGAAAAGAAAAAGTGCATGAAAAGATTGTTTGTGTTGCACTGTCATTGTGAGTAAGGAAGTTGTCCAAAGTGTACTCATGTGTCACCCTCTGTATGTAGCACGACAAGTCCCAGAATCCTTTGCATTAGAAATGGCAAATCCCTCCCCCACTTTTGAAAACATTGGCACTGTACTGTTGCCGCAATACACAACCCTGCTAAGTAGCAATTGACAAATATTAGCAGGGATGCGCCAGTAACAATGCGACACACAATTTAACTCTTGCGCAACCATGGATGCGTCACATTTACAATGCGGTGCACTGTGGCGCATGGATAGACAGATGTGTGTTGCATCTGATGGCATTAGGGGTGTGCTTTGCTGGAGTAGTGCCGCAAGTGTGACGCAACTCCAACAATGTCCATGGACAGCCCATACCTAATGTTCTGTGCCACTCACTACGTGTGCTTCAAGCAGGCATAAGGTTGCGTAGCAGCAGCCTATGAAAAGTGACTCCATGAAATCTCCTCGATTACACTGCATCACTTTTACGAGGCATATCCCAAAGAAATGCCCACCCTGCCTACATCAAAGCTGACACAGGTTTAATGTTGCGCAGGGCTTCACAACATGACACATCCCCATAGATGCAGCACGTTGTGAATAAGTCGAAATGTGTCACCTGTATTACACCACCGCTGTGTCACAGAAGTGACGCAACGGCGGTGTAAATGTTTTTCAAGGGGCTTGTAAACCTGCCACAAATATCCAAGAAGTAAATCACCCTGTGCCAGCCTAAATCACAAAGCAGAAGGTGAGAGAATCATCAAATCAAAATAGTCGTACACCTATTCTGTTGTTCATTTCCCACACTATCACCCCATTACATCCCCAACGCACCACTGCTCCTACCTGCCCAGTCTGCTGCAGTACTTCACAACACTGTTAGCATGCAGAAGAAATGGGGAAATCCCTGAAAAGTTCCACAAGCACATTTCCCGTTTGGTTACTTTTCTCTCTTCTCACCCATTGACACATTCAGCCAGAGCACAGACAACTGCAGTAGCAGAGGTCCCTGCATCTACGGGAAGGAATCAACATCGTACAGAGAAAGGCATACCACCCTCACCAACTGGTAAGTCAAACTGGCCAGGAGATGGTCAAAATACATACATTGTCAGGAGACGACAGTGGGACATATAGTGCCCACATATGAAAGTCAACCAGATATGAGAAAATAGCTGCATTACTATTGGAGTTGTCAATGAACATCCACCTTTAGAAAATGATATTTGTGAACAGTGAAAGACAAAATATAACATGTCTTGCCTCATCATACCTTTGTAATTGTGGACCATAACATGTATTTCACCAACAGTCCCAGACCTAGGAATCCAGTCCTGTAATCGAGTGCCACAACTAGTCAAAAGGGTGTCCCCACTATGTTGTAATAGTGTCTGTAGACCTAATCAAGAAATCCAATTTGCACAAATATGGTAATGAAGAACAAGAAGTGAGATACCAGGGTCAGTAGTATTGACAATGCATCCACTGTCCAACTTTGAATGTTTCCAATATACATTAAATTGCCCAGTCCACACTGCTGGTAATGTACTTCTTACATTGGCTGGCTTTTTTGTTGGCTATCAACAAAACACGATAGTGGACCTTACCTCAGGATTCGTAGCCATGTCATTGTGATATAGCTTGCATCTAGGTAGTGGGCCTATTCTAAGTTATATGTGGGATCACAGATGATATTAAGAATAACACACTTCTGCAACGGTGGTGCCCACAACTGCTTGTGCTCATCCTTTGTGCCAGAAATTTAGTGCATCACATGTGGCTGCAGAAATGTAAAGTTGCAAAACACACTTATCATTGTAGGTACAATGAGGCCCTCCCAGAATCAAAGACACACACTGACTTCTGCTACAAGGTTGGCTGTGACATCTGTTCGGGGACCACACACTGTTCCGGTGCTGGGCCAAGGTAAGTAAACCCAAGAATAAATCAGGCTGAATGCTCATTAAAAGTGCCTTTCACCTGCACCGTATGTTGTATGTGTTGTACAACACTGCGGTCCTGCATCACAATATGCTCACAGATGGCATTTGAACCCATGCAAGATCAGACACTGGTGGCTAATGAAAGGATGACACAAAATGTATGCCAAGTGAGTGCAGAATGGACATACAATAGTACAATGTGTCATATGAAGTGACCAAAACACAACAGGCTTGCAATTCAATGATAGTAAAAAATCCCTAGCAAAATGTATATGGTTAAATCATAATGAAATTGGCATGGCTGAGGCCAACACAGATGCCAGTTGCGTATCTTTGAGTTGGGTGTAGGGGCTGCTAAGGTGAATCTTCATGCAGTCACACCTGCAAAATAACTTGGCTGAAGAGCAGCACGCTGATCCAGTGCAGGCGGAAGGCATCGAAGCTTCTCAGCCTATCTGCAATGTGTGAGCATAACCAAATGTTGCATTCTGCTTGCCTCCTCTCCTACCGTATTCACATGTATAGGTGAGTGTTTGACATTTGAGGTTTGGATGTCTGCTGTACAAGACACCAATCGTTGTCAGCTAAGTAGTACCATGATGTTGGAAATAGAGTATGCAAAGAGAGGACACTCAAAGGATGGACATAAGAGATCTGTGTTCTCTCATTCAAAAATGAGCTGTGTGACTACATTCGTAGGGATGCACAAATGAGCAACATCATGTCCTTGACTACTGCACATCTCACACATGAACCCCTTTCTGACTTCTCAACAGACATTACACTCATGAAAAATGTAAGTCTTAATGGCAAAGGTGAAATCAGTGTAATGCGGAGGAGTCTGGGTCATTTATCCCCTTCCTTGAAATATCAGTAACCTTCTCACACAAGTTTGTCTGTTCACGTGTCATCTCATTAATGTCAGTGCTGCGTGGAGGTAACAGCTGGCAAAGGCTGCATGTGAGCAGATGCCCACATGTAACGTCCATGAGGTAAACATGCTTCACATTGTCCTGGATTACCCACAAATGGTTATTGAGAATGACATGTTGGCTCAGAGCTACCATCTGTTGTACTAAAATATGGACATGTATGTCTCATCACAGCTGCTGACAGGATGACACCACTGCAGCGGACCCCATCCCGGGGACTGCATGACATCCTGGCTGCAGCAGTGAAACCCTCGCGCACCTGTCCTTCAGGTAATTCTGGCATGAGGTGTGTCTGTTGATGTATCATCTTATTGATGTCAGTGGAGGTAAAGGCTGGCAAATGCTGCATGTGAGCAGGTGCCCACATGTAAAGTCCATGAGGTAAACATGCTGCACATTGTCCTGGATTACCCGCAAATGGTTATTGAGAATGACATGTTGGCTCAGAGCTACCATCTGTTGTACTAAAATATGGACATGTATTTCTCATTACAGCTGCTGACAGGATGACACTACTGCATCAGACAGAATCCCGGGAGCTGCATGACATCCTGGCTGCAGCAGTGAAACCCTCGTGCACCTGTCCTTCAGGTAATTCTGGCATGAGGTGTGTCTGTTGATGCGTCATCTTATTGATGTCAGTGCTGCGTGGAGGTAACGGCTGGCAAATGCTGCATGTGAGCAGGTGTCCACATGTAAAGTCCATGAGATAAACATGCTGCACATTGTCCTGGATTACCCGCAAATGGTTATTGAGAATGACATGTTGGTTCCGAGCTACCATCTGTTGTACTAAAATATGGACATGTATGTCTCATCACAGCTGCTGACAGGATGACACCACTGCAACGGACACCATCCCGGGGACTGCATGACATCCTGGCTGCAGCAGGGAAACCCTCGCGCACCTGTCCTTCAGGTAATTCTGGCATGGGGTGTGTCACTAGCTTAGATTACTAAGCCATGACAGAGATCAAGATCCCCCTCTGCATGGAATCAGCAGTTGTTGTTTACAAAGTGAAACACAAATCAGGAGTGTCATGTGCCTGTCTGTCAATTAGTGTTGCAGATCATTGAGAATGTTGTCACTTTCCTCTACAGCTGCTGCATCAGGGACAGCTAAGTCCACAACAGCTATGAGGAGACAGGTTCAGCAGGTGACACTAGGGGGGAACGCGATGGGACAGAAAGTTGTGGCTGGAGCTGGTGAGTTTGCTTGTATCATGTACATCTCCGTGTAACACCTCAGTGCTATGGTCTGAACTGTCATTTGTGGTGGTACCCTAAACAGGTCACATGATCCTCATCTGTTGATGCAAAGTGCAGTTAATACAACCCTTGTGTTGTACCACATGTAATACCAGGTCAATCACTAATACGGCTGCCTCTGTGTTCCAGGGGATGCTGAGGATGAGGATGACAGACCTATGACCAGTGCGGGCAGACGGGGAATCCCCTAATCCTCCAAGCAGTTATGTCAGCAGCAAGTACTGCTCAAGAGGAGGAGGAGGAATTTCCTGAGGACGTCCACTTGGTGGATGATGATGACTACATATCCATCAATTCCGGGGATGACGATTCTGATGCCAATGAGAGATATCGTGCCAGATTGTCTAAATCTGTCAGGGCATCACATCCTCCGCCAAGCAACGTTCGTCAGCCTCCTCCCAAGCAAACATTTGCCTGTCCCCAGCATCGAGCAAACCAACCCCAGCTCCCACGCATCCCAACACAGACATCACTCCCTCACAGCCCTCACGTCCAGGACCGACATGGTGGTTCCCCTACCCGCTCTTCCCTATACAGTGTATCCCTGCCATCCTCTCCACCATCTGGGGGAAGTACCAGCCCTGTTGTGGTGAAGGTATCCCCTGGGCACCATTCTCCTGCCCACAGGCTCCCACCTGCCACCCCCTCCCCTGCTGTTGGGCCTGCTCGTCCTATCCATGGCAGACACCTGCAGAGAGGGCCTGCACCTGGCTATGATGACCAGTGGGAGCAGGACTTCTTCCAACAGCAGACAGATGTGAGGCAGGACATTTGTGCCATAGGGGCTACCCTGTCAGACATGTCTGAGTCCCTGCAGGACATGGTCCAATTCCCCCAGGTGGTGGACAGGCTGAGCCAAGTTTTGGATAGGATGGCTAGAACTTGGCAGGACATGTCCAGGAATATGAGAGACATGATATCCATCCAAAGGGAAGAGAGTGCCAGACACCATGCCTTGGCCATGAAGATGATGGAGGGCATGCTGAGAGTGATCCAAAGTCTCCCTTCACGGTCAACGCAGGGAGGGGAGGCATCATATCTGCCTGCAGGACAGCACATTCACACACCTGTACCACCAACTGCACAGCACCACATCAAAGGTACAAATCCACACTGGCGGCCTGAACAGGCACTCCCACCACCTGCACAACCACCACCAACACCTGCACAGGCACTGCCACCACCTGCACAACCACCACAAACCCCTGTACAGGCACTGCCACCACCTGCACAACCACCACCAATCCCTGTGCAGGCACTGCCACCACCTGCACAACCACCAACAACCCCTGTACAGGCACTGCCACCACTTGCATAGCCACCACCAACCCCTGTACAGGCACTGACACCACCTGCACAACCACCACCAACCCCTGTACAGGCACTCCCACCACGTGCACAACCAGCCCTTGTCCATGCACAAACACCAAATGTGCATACTCCATCTGCCCCAGCACATGTAGATCACCCTGTACAGGCCAATGGACAATACCCACCTACACGTAGGCGACGAGCCGACCTGACCCCTCACAGCGATCATCACCCCCAAAATTGTGATGTCGCAAGCATGATCGCCAGTGACAAGAACTCCAAGACAAATTAACCACGTGAATATGTGTATAGAAAAAATAAAGATCTACCAAACTAAGATTTTGTTGTGTATCATGTCCTGTGTAACGATGTAGGTGGCCTAGAGATGTGAGGAGGTATGTGTGACACAGTTACAAGTGTAACCCATCATTGCAACAAGCCATTATGTGCATAGGAGATGACTCACCAAATATGTGTCCATATTCTGAACCAGACATTCAAAATGAAGTCAAACAAGTTAAAGTAATTAGAATTCCTCAAAGATATTTATGAATGAACAGAAGAACAACCGTCCATTTGGAAGGTAGACAGGAAAACAAATGATGATCTTAATGCAGATGGAGAAGGGAAGTTGGATTGGGGTGGGGCAACAAAAATATAACACGTCAGGGAGCGTCAGGGAAAACAGTCTATTTACAAGGGGAAAATGAAATAATTGTTCAGGACGACGTCTCAGTCAAAAGTCAAGTGTCCTTCTGGTCATCCTCTACTACCACAATGTCCAGATCCTCAGAGTCTGATGCAGGCACACGGCTGGCGGGTGCAGGAACAGGTACAACATGGGTTTGTGACACACGAGGAGTACAGGGGAAACAGTGTGGGGCAATGGACAGGGGAAGACATTGACGGTGGTATGGGAAGGGATTTGGGAGACAAGAGACGACATGGCTGTGGCCTTTGAATTGATGCTGGAGGTGAGGGTGGCCAGAGATCGGACAATGTCCTCTCGCATCATGCGTATCTCCAGACACACTTGTAGCTTGTAGCATGAAGTGAGCGGACATGTCTGACTGACCCTCACACATCCACCTCAAGTCCCCTGGCATAGCTACAGGAGGAACAACACTGGGAGGGGCCTGGGGGGACAGGAGGGATGTGGTGTCTCAGGTCCGGAGCAAATGTTGTGGTCGAGCTGGCAGCTACGATGAGGGGGACTGGTTGCAGGGGATGCAGCTGGAGCCCCTGATGGAATGGGGGACTCTAGAGGTAGGGAGGGACTGATGGCAGGCCCAGATTGGGTATTGGCCTGCCTTGGGGATACCTCTTCAGGACCCACAGGTGAAGAGTCTGGGGGAGAGTAGCTCTCCACCACATCATGGGCAGAGGTGTTGGGTTCTTCCCCACTCCAATGTCCGCAGCCTCCACCCGGGAGGTAGCACCAGCATCAGGGTGTTCCTTGTCAGTCTGGGTGGGCGCAATCCCCTTGCCTCCTGATGTTTAGGGTCCATCCTCATCCGCTTCTTCCTCGCTGGTGGAAAGAGGGTGTAGCCGCCGGCACACTGATGGCCTCGCGCTCCGGACCTGGTCCTGCTGTCCTTCCATTTCGCCAGCTGTGCCTGCTGAAACGTAAGCAAAATCCTAATATGGTTGTTTCATGCAGGACGAGACACATACATAGAGGAGCCAAGGTCAGACTTTGTTTTCCTCTGATCACACTCTACAGTTGTCAGTGTTTATGAACTTACATTCCGTGTATGTTCACTGTCATTTACTGATTTGAGTCTGACATGGACATCTCACGTGAATGTTTGTGGCTTACACAACTGTATTGGCCAACCCTCAACCTTGGCATTCTTGTGATCTGTGTGTCCTGTCACTGCTACATGTGCAGGTTCTAAAAGCAGTCCACCAAAGGAGAACATGAAGAGTCCAGATTTATTTGAATTTAGCCATTGATATGGAGTTGCAGCTAGTTAACGTCTGGACAAGTGTCATCTGCTTTGTAGCATTGTATGGGACAAGACAAGTGCCGAATGTGGGTCACACATCCACATAGGGTCTGGGCTATTTCTTTAGCTACATTGTGAGTCTAGCCTTTTGCTGTCCCCACACATAATCTGACAATCGAGTGCCACATATTGGCTTTGGTGACTGATAAGGTAGTGCAGTTCACTGGTGAACAGTGGGGGATCATTATGACAGTTACCTGTACATGTGAAATGTCATACAGGACACTGAGGGTGAGACGTCTGTCAGTGGACACACCTTGCAAATTTAGATGCACTTGAGAGTGATGCAAGGATGTCAAAGTCTGTCTTGACTCCATGGCACATGATGATCTGTCTCAATTGGAACCCAAACTCTACAAATGCAATGCAAGTCACAGCATCCAATACCCTTTGGCCTGCCATGCGCACACTGGACAGTGTCTGTACCATTGCTCATCCAATGCACACATCAGTTACGATTTCCTTGTTCCAATTGTAGTGGTGCTGGCAGAGCAGATTTCAATATGAAAACACAAGTGTGGCTCATTTAACCAGTTGTCATGAAGAAACTACAACTCCCAAAATGCACTCTGCCCTGTACAGTCCATATGCCACAGTGTGCTTTTTTAATCTTGGTGACTGCTGCATGGACACGGAATCGGTGAATGGAGGCATGGGACACACAATGGTACAGCACTGTTTCACTCACATCATACTCCCAGACACATATTGCATATGATGCACTTACCAGGTCTCTGCTGCTCATGCTCCTCCAGCTGAGCATGGAGGGTCAGCCAAGCAGCTTGCAGGACCCTCCTGTACAGTGGGGAGAGGCGAGGACAATGCACATGGTGCTGGGAAGACAGGTCCATCAGCTCCTCAGCCTTGTGCCAGGACCAGCGTTTTAGGTCCTCCCAGCGCTTGCGGCATGCCCTAGCACTCCTGGTGTGGTCTCCCACTGTACTGCAGCACTCTCCGATATTGGCTCATAGCGTGGCCAGGGCAGCATTGCTCAGCTGGTGTTCTGGGTCCCCATATAGCTGAGGATATTTGGACAGCACCTCCTCAGCTAAGATGTCTAATTCCCTTCCAGTGAAAGGGGGTGCTTTCTCTTCATAACCCTCATCCATTTTGGGGCAAATAAGAAAGATGAGAGCAGCAGGATATCAGAGGATCTGATCTGTGATAGAGGATCACTCAGAATGAACACCAAATGGCTGCCAACTATTTCCTGTGATGTATTTTCTGCCTCCCACTTCCAGTAAAACATTTCCTGTATGAAATAATGTGTTCTGGGTCATTTTCGGAGTTTACGGCCCGTAAACGCAGTTTCCGGTTCCGGAGCGGCAGGTCCGCACACGCTCATTATGCTCCGAAATCAGAACTTCCGATTTTGGGCCGTAAACTCCGAAAATGCTTTTGGGAAAAGTGTTATATATTTTATCGATTCTTTCCTCAAAAAAGAGGAATAGTTTCTCTACCTTGTCTTGTGTGGCTAGAATGGTAGTCTGACAGAATGTAGGGTTTGTAAATTCTTTGAGCATTTTATATAATTCTTTATGAGAATTGGCTGCATTTTCAATTCTATTTATAATATGTGCTTCCCTGGCTTGTTTGATGTTATTTAAATATTGCCTGTATTGGTTTGTCTGATCTCAATGTTTTTTGTTACTCTCCATTTGTGTTTGGTTGTACTACTTGCTGCTTTTTCTTTTTTCAGGGAGTAAGTGAACCAAGGTGAGGTTTTCACTTGCGATTGACTTTACCACTGCTTTTGTTGCTGGAGCTATTTTGTCGAAGGCTAATATGATTGATTTCTCGAAAGTGTCTAATGCTTTGTCGATGTTCTGATGGCTAGTTAGTATAGGTGAACTATAGTGTGAGGAGAAGGAGACTTGGTTTACTGATTGGTTTTTGACTTGATAAGATGCCCCCGTGGGTTGGAGCTGCTTGTAAGTGCAACTTTAGTAGACTGATCTGACCAGATCAAGGGGACGCACGGGTTCACCCTGATATTAGAATTATTGGTGAACAGGAGATCTAAGGTGTGCCCTGCTGTGTGCGTGGGTCCGATCACCCTCTGGACCAGCCCTAGGTTGTTAAGATTGGAAATGAATTGCCTATTATCACTGTCTAAAGACAGCTCTGCATGATAGCTAATATCTCCTTTGAGTAGAAAGTTTTCCGTGGTCAAAATGTGTGAGGCAATAAGTTCTGTTCATTTATTGTAAAAGTTAGCCTTGGGCCCTGGGGGTCTATAGAAGAGCGCACTTCTCAAGGATCCCCTGTCTAATTTATCCATTCTGAAAATACACAGCTCGATCCAGTCAGCTGTGAATAATTCCACTGTGCTGATCTTTAGTCTTTCGCTATATGCTATGGTGAGGCCGCCCCCCCCGACAACCACTGCATCCACTTCTCCTTCACAAAACCCACCGTACGACACATCGCTCATTGTGATCCTCACAGAAGCTGGAACAAGGTCACCAAAGACCAGCTCACCACCTCCCTCCGCAAGACCCCACCACCGACATCCACGGAAGCCAACACCTCAGAGCGCAACCTCGACCGCTGGATCTCTGACTGCTCCAACACACTGTCTACTCTAAGGAAACCCTCAGACAAGCAGCCCTCCAAGGAAGCTAGCTGGTTTGCCCCACCCTCCAAAAGCCCAGGCACACCTTCATACAGCTCGAGAAAAGATGGAGGAGCAGCAAGATCATAACAGACCACTCTTCCTTCACAACCACCATCACTGCTCACTACCACCTCTTCAGAACAACAAAGAAAGCAGAGATCCAGGAACATATCAACACCAACACACCCAATAGCAAATAACTCTTTGCCGAGGTCAAAGAATTCGCCAAACCCTGCACAGAGACAGCAGACATTTTCCTCTCTCAAGACCCCTGCAACAACCTCGCCACCTTCTTCCACCCCAAGATTGAGGAGATCTACAACAGCTTCTTATCCCAAGACCCATCTACCGCAGCTGCAACAACTGTACCCATGGGCTCCAGACCCCAGCAGACCTTGCCTAACTGGACCACTCTCACCCCTGAAGACACTCCCAGGATCATGAAGAGCATCCACTCCAGAGCCTCCTTGGATCCCTGCCCTCACCACATCTTCAACACAGCCGGCATCTCCATTGCACCTGAACTCTGCTGTGCCATCAACTGCTCAATTGAGTGTGTCATCTTTCTGGAAGACTGGAAGCATGCAGAGATCAACTCCCTTCTGATGAAACCATCTGCCGACCCAATGGACCTATCTCTCTTCTCCCCTTCACAACCAAAGTTATAGAGAACGTCATCAATGTCCAACTCTACGTGTTCATCAAAACGAATCACATCCTGGACCTCTCCCAATGGACCGCTCTCCTTGCCACTACAGATGACATCCGCACCCTCCTCGACGAGGCAATGCTGCTGCTCTAATCCTCCTGGACCTCTCAGCCTCCTTCAACACTGTCTGCCACCACACCCTCTGTGCAAGACTTCACAATGCTGGCATCTGTGACAAAGCCCTAGGATCAGCTCCCTCCTCACCAGCTGAACACAGAGAGTCAGACTTCCAGCATTCAACTCAGAACCCACAGAGATCACCTGCAGAGTACCTCAGGGATCCTCCCTGAAACCCACCCTCTTCAACATCTACATGGACCTGCTTGCAGCCATCATTAGAAACCAAAGACTCAACATTGTCTCCTAAGTCAATGACACCCAGATAATTCTGTCCCTCACAGACATACCTGCAGCCACCAAGAGCACCTTCCACAATGGAATGAAGGCGGTTGCCACCTGAATGAAGGACAGGTGCCTCAAGCTTAACTCAGACAAGACCAAAGTCCTCATCCTGGGCTCCACCCCCTCCACCTGGGTTGAATCTTGGTGGCCTGCAGTGCTCAAGATCCCCCACATCCATGGACCATGCACAAAACCTGGGCATCATACTGAACTCCTTGTTCTCAATAAACCACAAAATCAACGGTGTTTAGTCTTCCTGCTTCCATACGCGCGACCTGCTTCGTAATATCCTCAAGTGGATCCCCACGAGTCCAGGAAAATGGTCACCCATGCCCTTGTCAGCAGCAGGCTCGACTACGGCAATGCACTCTGCACCAGCACCTCCCAGAAACTCCCAAAAAACTGCATAGCATCCAGAATGTTTCTGCCAGACTCATGCGGAATGTCCCACACTGCTGCCACATCACTGCCCACCTGAGAGAACTTCACTGGCTACTCATCAATAAAATAATAACCTTCAAAGTCCTCATACACACCTACAAAGCCCTCCACAATGCCAGACCTGCATATCTCAACTGCCGCTTCTCCTTCTACACTCCCACCAGACATCTCTGCTTTGCCCAACTGGCTCTTGCCACCATCCACAGATCCGCAAGACTGCACCTGGAGGAAGATCCTACTCCTACCTCACTGTGAAGACGTGGAACTCCCTGCTTCTGCACCTCAGGCAATCACCATCGCTGCCACAATTCAAGAAGGACCCCAAGACCTGGCTTTTTAACTGAACTGCAATCCACCCCCCATACTCAGCACCTTCATGGGTGAGTAGTCATGCCTTATAAGAAACCAAATAGATCGATTTATTGATTGATTGAGCAAAGCTTCAAATGGGCTAGTGTAGAGGTCTGTACCTCTCAAATTCTCAGGAAAAGTGTAAAATCTCAACGTATGAGAACACTAGTTAGTTACTACCACAAGAATCTTTGGGTAACACACATTGACCACACCATCAAGGGCTCCATTGTCCTTTCTATTCTCACGCTGAAGCTGATGCATTAACAAACTCTCCCATGACCATCCTGAGAATGGCATCATCATTGGGTACCTGCAGCTCCTTGCAAGATTGCGGAATAAAACTTGTCAGTTAATGCTCTGGTTCTCCATGTTCCTCATCATGCTCTTCTTCTCAGGCTCTCTATCGCTAATACAGGGTGACATCTATGATCAAACTGACAAACCATGTGAACCTACCAGCAAGGGAAAAGTCATGCAAGTAGAAAGGAAAAGAGTACTTTATGCAGAACGAAATGCAGGCCAATTCAACTCAATGGTGCATATTTAATATTTGTGTGCACATACAACTACAAATGAAATAAGAAATATCAGTACATTAGATTCAGAATTAGATTCATGTTGCATTTCAATAAATGTGAAATCATTTTGAATACACATATTCATTATGATACCAATGTGAAAGCATTAGTGCATACATTTACATAACTCATTCCCATTTCTAGTGTATTTCATTTTAAAAATGTGGGTATGATTCTTATCAAGTGTCTATGGAGTATATGTCATTTTAATAGTGTGGAAGGACACAATGGTGCCAATTCCGATCCGGTAAAAACCGGGTACGAACCGTCGGACGGAGCCTTTTCTCCGTCCGACTCGTAATCCATCCGAAAATGCAAGTACGATTCATACGAAAACACCATTTCCGTACGAATCGAACAAAACACCGACCGAACAGAAACTAAACACAATTCCGATCCTGAAAGGCGCCGACGTGACGTCGGTACGCATCCAGCCTACGTTTCACGAACCAGGAAGTACGATTCGAACCGACGTCATCCCGCACGGAAAATATTTACCGGCTGCCAAAAACTGCCGGGAAATCAGGACGACACACGCAAGGAGCAGCTGGACGCGACGAACAGACATGGACCCGAACCTACGTGCCATCCCTGCCCTCCTAGCAGTCCACCTGGCGTACAGGAACCGACGCAGACGCCGCAGAAGGTCAGCACAACAACCAGGGGCAAAGGGGGGGGCAGGGGCAGGACACACAACACCAACACATGGTACCAAATCACACATGGCCTGGACATACCTGACCATCAGGGCCTGGTCACTTCCAGGGGGTGGGGGCGAGGCCAGCAACGCAAGCGTCCGCCACAACGGAAGTGGATGGTCACGCGAACCGGTACGTACCCTACCCAGGCCGCAAGAGCGTGGGTACGGAACGTACCACGCGTCCCCCTACGTCACTCCAACAATGGCGGTACGGCCCGTACCCACGTCAGAAATGCCTTGGTACGGCTCGTACCAGCATTGCTGGGGTCATGTAGGGGTACGCGTGGTACGACCCGTAGCCACGCCCCCAAGGCCTGTGTACGGTGCAGACCCCACGGCACCGCAACAATGGGGGGACGCACCGTACCCACCCACCAAAGGCATGGGTATGGCCCGTACCCAGGCACGCAGAGCGTGGGTAGGGGCATGTACGGACCGTACCCCCACCCGTGGAAGTACGGCCCGTACCCCCACCCGTGCATGTACGCCCCGAACCCCCACCCGTATATGTACGCACCCAAGCACCACCCGTGTATGTACGCCCCGAACTCCCACCCGTGTATGTACGCCCCGAACCCCCACCCGTGTATGTACGCCCCGAACCCCCACCCGTGTATGTACGCACCGAACCCCCACCCGTGTATGTACGCCCCGAACCCCCACCCGTGTATGTACACACCGAACCCCCACCCGTGTATGTACGCCCCGAACCCCCACCCGTGTATGTACGCACCGAAACCCCACCCCACCCGTGTATGTACGCCCCGAACCCCCACCCGTGTATGTACGCACCGAACCCCCACCCGTGTATGTACGCCCCGAACCCCTACCCGTGTATGTACGCACCGAAACCCCACCCGTGTATGTACGCACCGAAACCCCACCCCAGCACTGTATGTACGCACCGAACCCCCACCCGTGTATGTACGCACCGAACCCCCACCCCACCCTGGTATGTACGCCCCGAACCCCCAGCCGTGTATGTACGCACCGAACCCCCACCCGTGTATGTACGCACCGAACCCCCACCCGTGTATGTACGCACCAAACCCCCACCCGTGAATGAACGGACCGAACCCCCACCCCCCCAGCCGTGTATGTACGCACTGAACCCCCCCCAGCCGTGAATGTACGCACCGAACCACCACCCGTGTATGTACGCACAGAACCCCCACCCGTGTATGTACGCCCCGAACCCCCAGCCGTGTATGTACGCCCCGAACCCCCACCCGTGTATGTACGCCCCGAACCCCCACCCGTGTATGTACGCACCGAACCTGCAATAAGAATGGTGTGTGCCAAACACCCCCAGCAGTGCCCAGACATAGGAGGGGTGGGTGCAGAGTCCTCCCAGCAGTGCCCAGACACAGGAGGGGTGGGTGCAGAGTCCTCCCAGCAGTGCCCAGACACAGGAGGGGTGGGTGCAGAGTCCTCCCAGCAGTGCCCAGACACAGGAGGGGTGGGTGCAGAGTCCTCCCAGCAGTGCCCAGACACAGGAGGGGTGGGTGGAGAGTCCTCCCAGCAGTGCCCAGACACAGGAGGGGTGGGTGCAGAGTCCTCCCAGCAGTGCCCAGACACAGGAGGGGTGGGTGCAGAGTCCTCCCAGCAGTGCCCAGACATAGGACAATATACCCCATCAACAAGTTCAGTGACCAACAAGGGTGATACCCCAGATGCAGGCGGAGCCATCGCTGAGCCAGCATGGCTATATTGAACGGCAACCCTCACACATCCAGGAAATGTAGACACAGCACAGCACAGCATTTGGGAGACACCCTGCAGGGAAAATGGCCTGCTCCACAGAGGATGGAACACACCTTGGGACAATGTCACCATACAGTGAGAGCAAACATGACCAAATACCATTGGCAGAGACCTTTGTGATGGCACGCAGATGGCAGGGTACACCCCATGAGCAGCACACTCCAACATTTCACAGACCCCTAACACATTATCACCACCCCAACGCAGGGAGCACCAGCACCAACAGCAAGTCCAGGAAAGCATCAGTGTGCAAAACAAAAAGAAAATGCTTTATTCAGCAGGAAAATATCTCTGAGAAAATGTCCACTATGTACAAGGGCCATGGGCCAGCCCAGCAGCAAAGTCCGGGGGGGGGTACACATCGGGACGTGTGTCCCCTAGCTTGCCTGCACAGTTCACAAGTCCATTTCATCCACAGAAGAGGGGGCATCAGGGGGGAGGGTGGAAACAGGCACCGCAGGGACAGGAGGGGAAAGGGTAGGTGTTGTGGGTGCAGGGAGGGATGATTCTGCCACAGGGGGGGTGCCAGCGCCAAAGGTGGAGGACAGAATGGCGCTGCACACGTCGGCAAGTTCCCCCAGCGACTCCCCCGCACCCAATCCAACCACAGGCCCCAAGGAGGGGGGGGGCAAAGGGATGGGTCGCAGCGCCACTGGGGGAGGGTGTGGACAGGGTGGGGGACTCAACTCCCCTGGCCGGGTCCCGCCTCCACCGCTTGCGGGGTGGTGTCATCCTGGGGCTGGGGGGCACACTCGCAGTGGATGATGCTGTCACCGACTGTTGGCCAGGAGAGCTAAGGGGAGTGGATTTGGAGGGAGTGGGTTGTGTGGAATGCGGACTCCCACTGTGGCTGCGTGTTCTACGTTTCCCCCCCGACCCAGTGGGTGTGTCTTCCTCACCCTGTGTGTGCGTGACAGGAGGTGTGCGCTTCGACTTCCCTGGTGGTGTGGTGCCTGTGTCTGTTGGGGTGCGTGCACGCTGACGTCTGGATGTGCGTGTGACAGGCACGGGAGTGGGAATTGTGGATGGGGCAGGGGTAGGGGGGGGTACGCAGCGCTGCAGGAGATCCAGTGCTGCAGTCAGTGTGGAGTCTATGGACCTCAGCAACTGCCGTTGGTCAGACTGCGCAGCCGACATGCCCTCCATGTATGCCTCCATCTGGGTCAGCACCTGGGTGTGGGCATGGAGGACATTTAGCATCGCAGTCTGACCAACCTGCAACTGCCTCAGGATGTCCACAGACTCCGCACTCACCGCAGCAGTGGTGACAGGGGCAGGGGGTGCGGTGCCTGGCAGGAAGGAGACATGTGGGGACCGAGCACGGAGGGAAGGGCCACGAGCATGTGGGAGGCCGGTGATGGAACCTGAGGTGGCGGGGGGATGTGGAGGGCTGCCATCAGCTGGGGGGGCAGACTCCGCCACCTCTTGGAGCTCAGCCTCGGACCCGTCTGCGTCATAGTCTGTGTTGGCAGTCGACAGGTCCTCTGCCTCACTCCCTTCGGCCTCCGTGCCACTCCATGTGCCAGACAGGACAGCACTGCTGGCACTGGTGCTCAATCCCTCCTCCCGGTCCGTGCTAGTGTCTCCTTCCGTGTCCCCCGGCGATGCTGTGGGCAAGGTGAAGAGACAGGAGATAATCAGACACCTGTACACATATGTCACATGAGTCAAATATACATAGGTCACATTGCATAGCCTGAAAAGCAACAGGAGTAACACCTACAAAACAATGTACACATGTAGGCCATGGAACACACAGTTTTTCGACCCACCATGCCACTGAGACACAATGGAGAGCATGACACAACAGCAAATCACTGCACCTGAAATTTTACAGAGGAGCCAGCCTCTGGGGACAAATGTGCACAGCACCTGCACCACACTGCGTCGTCAAAAAGGGATGAGCATGAATGATATACATTTACTCTTGCCGCATGCTGCAAAGGCAATACATTAAACCAGGCAAAACATGACTGGGTCACTGCACCTTGAGCGTATGTCCAGTCAAACATCACACACAGGCTAAACCCAGCAAGGAGGATGAAGCTCCTGACATGTAGGCCTTGTACGCACAAACCACCCACACCTGAGACAATCTCATTGAGACGGAGAAAGTATGTACACCTCTCACTCTGGGATGAAAACACATGGCCTCCACCAATTAATGACTGTACACACACAGCCCCTGGTGGCCATGTCCACACATCATTGACAGGCAAACATCATCAGATTGTCTCAACAACACACACAGGTAATGCCCACTGTGAGTATGCACAAGCAAAATGGGTCCCCCTGTACAGTGGACACATGTAGCAACCTGTAGGTCCAACAGTTGAGCCCAGGGTACAATGCCACCCTACCCAACCCATGGCGAAGACACAGTGAATGGCCATATTGTTGGATGACGCACATGAGACCTAGGAAGAGGTGCCCCAGGGCACAGTACTGCCCACACTCCTCCATGGTCCAGGATGGACATGACTGCAAATTAAGCAACCGTCCCTGCACTTAGCAGGCCTCCCACTCAGGCACATCATGTCAGAGGGCACACAATTGGACATGCATGCTGGAAGGCTGTACAGTTTGGAGACACACCCCTATGTCGTGATTCACAATCAGTGCCAAGTGACATGGACACCACAATGACTGAAATTGGCCATGGCACACGCAAGGTCCCCATACCTGTGGCACATCACCCCCACACATGATGCTGATGGCATAGGGCACCTGCATGAACTGCCTGCCTAAATAACCTTGTGCAAGAGTGGCTACACACAGACCAGGGAACACATGGCAAGGAGGGGAAGGGAGGGAGTGAGAACAGCACCGGGCTACTTTGGGGACAAGTTGACGCACTGCACAATCAAACCCTGGCAGTGTATCCATGCAACTGCGCACTTACATTGGCTGGGGACACACAACTGACACACATGTACCTACCCCCTTCCTGCTGCTGCTTCTCCTGTAGGCGCCTGTCCATATCGGGGAAGACCACCGCCAGCACACGCTTCTGGATGTGGGTCAGACGACGGCGCCCACGGTTCTTACGGCTCTCAGGTGAGTCCCCCAGCAGGAGCCGTGCAATCCTCCTCGTCCAGCACCGGATGTCCTGCCAGCGTTTCCTCACCTGAGACAGGCTCCGCCTCCGACCCTCTGTACCCCTCACGGCTCTGACGGCTTCCCTCCAGATCTCCCCCTTGGCAATGGCGCCTACCTGTGAGGATGCAAAAGTGAGAATACATTAATCCACATGAGCAAAGACACAGAGACACACATATAGAACAATCCTCTTTATGAACAGGCCATGGTATGCATGCAACTAATTGCACCTTTGTCATAGGGACATTATCCACTGTGGAAGGCCAAATGCACTACGTGCCATTGAAAGTACACGGGTGGCATGAGGGGTACCACACACTCACTGACCAGGGATCACACTGTGCCTCACAGGCTACACCAGGATTATGTACAGCACCTCACAGCAGTCACCTGCCCCAGCACACTGATGCTACCTCAGCAGAGTACACAGACACACACAGGTACAGGACAATCACATGGCATTGCCAACTGCGGGTACACACCTCACTCTGCCCATGTGCCAGTAGACGGGGGGTGTCACAGGTGTGGGGCTGGCTCAGCACGGCATGCACACAGCACTGCTCCCTGCTCACATCGGATGGCCAGGCTATATCCATCCCTCATGCTGCTTGTGTGCAACACTCCCCATATGCACTCACCCACATGACAGGGAACTTACATACACACCAATGTGCAGGGGACGAACACGGCCTTTGGACACTCACAGCACAGGTACACTGAACAAACACACATCCATGGGTACTGACACCTGTCACACTGGGGGGAACACAGGATCACATCAGGACTGTGGTAACAACATCCCCAGGAGGAGTATGCAGGCAGAATGTGGCATGCACTTTGCATTCATTGTCACAGTAGGCACTATGCAAGTGAGGAGTGCACACAGGAAACACAGCATGCTCTGCATGGGTGACATGAGGCCTTCCACACCCTGGGACCCACTCCAAACAACAGTGCATGTCTGTCACACATGGACACAATGCCAGAAGTCACTGTCACACAAAAGGGGCACAGTCTAAGCTAGTGGAGTCTGCACTCACCTGAACCCCTGGTCGACCATACAGGCTCTGGAACTGTGGGAGGATCACATCTATCAGGGCAAGGTTCTCCTCCTGGGTGAATGGCTGTGACCTCTCCACAGTCCTGGACATGGTGCCAGAGGAATCACTATCAGCAGCAGTGGTCATGGATGAATGGATGTGCAGGCAAGTGCTCTCTCATGGGACCTGGCTGCCTTATATATGCCTGGCTGGCCTGTTCATGTATAGGAGTACAGATTGATTGGTCAGTCACATTTGCATCCTACGTTTCATCCAATCCCTTCAAACCTACCCCAGTGTGTGGCTTTGCATGGTTTCAGTTTTGATGATGATGTCAAGTCAACATCCACATTGCAACAATGTAGATTCTTTCAAACTGACTTCTGCTGGGCACCTGGTGCTCAAATTCAAAAATCTAACTCAGTCTCCATGGCAACCATCATGCATTTAGGCCCTTATACTTGTCCCTCATGTGTCCCCTATGTGTTTTCATACATTTACACACAGGTACGGTGCGTTCCACGCCCTAGGGCACCCCACAAGCAGTGATACGGACCGTACACGCGCTTGTACGGTCCGGATCACAATATGGGCGCTGGCGTATGCGTACGCCACAGTAGTACGGACTGTACACGCGCTTGTACGGTCCGGATCACAATATGGGCGCTGGCGTATGCGTACGCCACAGTAGTACGGACTGTACACGCGCTTGTACGGTCCGGATCACAATATGGGCGCTGGCGTATGCGTACACCACAGTAGTACGGACTGTACACGCGCTTGTACGGTCCGGATCACATTATGGGCGCTGGCGTATGCGTACGCCACAGTAGTACGGACTGTACACGCGCTTGTACGGTCCGTACTACTGTGGCGTACGCATACGCCAGCGCCCATATTGTGATCCGGACCGTACAAGCGCGTGTACAGTCCGTACTACTGTGGCGTACGCATACGCCAGCGCCCATATTGTGATCCGGACCGTACAAGCGCGTGTACAGTCCGTACTACTGTGGCGTACGCATACGCCAGCGGCAATATTGGCCCAGGGACCCTATACACGCACTCCGAGCGTATGTACGGTGCGTTTCACAACTGTCAGTGGTGACAGGCGGCACACAGACAGGAATGGAGCGGTCAGGTATTGCCAAGGGTGGACACCAATGCATTGTCTGTGCAATACCACATGTGTGTGACACAGGTGTGTCAGGATGTGATGTGGCACTTTACCCCTGAGGTGTGGGCAAAGCACATGTACGATGAGCTGTGTACACATGTCGTGTGTGATGGTGCGCATTGTACCACACATCCCCTGCACTCCTTTGACATGTGTGCATGTCGTACACACTAGTGGAGCCATGGGTCACTTGCATGTCCCAGTCACGGACACCCGCACCTGTCCCCTGATGCCAGGTACACGGAATATTACACATGACATGTGTATGGCTGCGTTGCACGCTGCAACCATGTCATGTGTGTGGCATGTCTTTCCATGATTTTGCTGTAGGTGTGTGGTCCAATGCATCAGCAGTTGCTGCTGCCAACATGTGTCTGTGTGTAGATGGCCATGGCACACTGTTCCGCACACCAGCCCACATATGTGATTTGCCATGAGGTGTGTATGTATGCAACTACACGGAGTATCAACACAAGTACATATCCACATGCTCTCTATGTATGTTCTGTCTCGACATGTACTCCTCCGAGGCAATGTGTGTGGCCTGTCCTATTCCTATGACATGTGACCAGTGCATATCGCATCCAACAACCTGTCTGTACCATACGCATACTACTTCTGCACATGTGTGGATGTCTGTGAATCCTGTGATGCGTGTGCATGTTCACTTACACTGGCCCACAGCTAGTCTCATGCCATGTCATCGTGATCTTGCCCCCCTCCGTTAGTGGCTGTCCCTTGGTAGGATTGTCACCTGACTGGCGTACGTGTCCAGGAAATGTGGCACAGACCTGACTCAGAATGTGGCATATGTGTATTGGCTGTGTAACATGTGCTCAGTGCATTGACAATGTCGTTGTACAGTGCTCACTCTTCGGTGTTCCTTCCATTTCACTGCAGGGCTCCGCCTCTCCCTCGACGTATGCCAGACATGGCTGCCCTGCATGAACGGGACTGTATACGCCGCTACAGATTCAGCCAACGGTTGATTGATGAGTTGACTGGCCGGCTGGAAGCACAACTCCTCCCGCGCCACAGGTATCCCAGTGCACTGACACCCAAGTTGAAGGTGATGGCAGCCCTACATTTCCTTGCCACGGGTACGTTCCAACATACCATTGCTGATGTCGGGGGCATGTCCCAGACGATGTTCAGCCGTGTTCTGCATGATTTCTTAGAGGCCATGTTGGTTCACCTGGATGAGTACATTAAATTCCCAATTCGTGAGCAGTTGACAGATGTCAAGCGTGAGTTCTATGCCCTGGGAGGGATGCCCCATGTCATTGGGTCCATAGATGGGACACATGTTGCGTTGGTACCACCACAGGCACAGGAGGTGGTGTATAGGAATCGCAAACATTATCACTCCATTAATGCCCTTGTAGTGTGTCTGTCCAACATGGTGATTTCACATGTCTGTGTTCGCTTTCCAGGATCAGCACACGATGCCTTCATCATGAGGCGTAGCAGGCTGCCTGAAATGATGCTGCAGCTGCGGAACGAGCGAGCATGTATTGTTGGTGGGTAGACTCTGGCAGTTCAGTGTTTGGCGTCATCTTCCAATCTCACTGCCTGTGCTGACACACTTCTGTCCATGATGTTTCCTTGTAGGGGACGCTGGCTATCCCAACATGCCATGGCTGATGACGCCTGTCCGCAACCCCAGCACGGCTGCCGAGCACCGCTACAACAACGCACATGGGTGGACCAGGAGAGTCATTGAGAGGACGTTTGGACTTCTGAAGAGCCGATTCCGGTGCCTCCACAAGACCGGCGGAGCACTCCCATATGCCCCGGTGAAGGTGTGCAAGATCATCATCGTCTGCTGCATGCTGCACAACATGGCAGTGGAGGAAGCTGTTCCACTCATACTGGATCAAGATGACCAGGACCATCCACCCGTGGAGGATGAAGGCCTTGGTGACGGGGCAAGTGATGTGGAGGAGGAGGAGGCTGTGGAGGACATGCGGAGTCGGCTCATACGCAACTTCTTTGCTTAGTGGTGAGTTCCAGTGTCTGAGTGTGCACGCATTGGGCCGTGTGTGGCATGTGTTGCAATGTGTGTGTCCATCTGCATGTCTGCCAAGTGAGTCAGTGGTGTGTATTGAAGTGTCACTCGAGTGATGGCGCAATGGAAGGATGTTGTCTGAGGGTCATCATTGTCACCTGTCATGTTGACAACATGATACGTGTTGAGTACATGCTTGCGGATGTGCTCCTTTGGGCTGACTCCTTGTGTGTCTCTCTTCCACAGGTCCATGGGCATGCTGTCTGCTGGTGGCATTGTTGTGCTCCTGCTACTCCTCATGAACACAGCAACATGTGCTGATTCTGCGTCACATGCACGGGCAAGTTTTGAAATCTCCTTAGGGTAAGGGATGCCTCACGGCGTTTTGGGTGTGTGAATTGTTTGTAGTCTGTGTGCACTTCTCCGGTTCATGTGTGTTCCATTTGCATACATGTGGATCCTACATGGGGAACATGACATGGGGCAGGCTTCACCTGGAGCCATGGTCAGACTTGGTGACTGTCATGTGGCAGGGGATTGGGGATTGTGATGAGGCCATCATTGTGTGTAACACTGACCTCGGAAACATACAGGTTGCACCGGGTTGACATGGTGTGTGATTGCCCCATCAGGGCCTCAATGGTGTATAGCGGCCTCTCCGTGGCAGCAGGGGGTGTTTAGCTGTTATCCGTCACTTGTGTGCCAGTTCAATGGAATACCAGCATCTGTGTTGCAATGGGGAGTGCCAGTGTTGCTCCCACATGTTCATCCACATGACCTGTGTATGTGTTGACAGAGTATCATTGTCATTCCAACACACATGACTAATAAATTTGTCCCTCTGTCTCCAAGGTGCCTCTTCCCTGTCAATGGTGGCCTGTTGCCACTGTGCGTGCGGCATGTCTGGCATAGTTTTCAGAGGTGGTGCATATGTGTCTATGTGTAGAGTGACAAGATGCTAGGGGTTTGTCAGGGAGTGGGAACTGTATTATGCACAAGATGCACAGTTCCATCCACCTCAAGGCAAGAGAGACCATCCCCCAGGGCAACTACAACATCCGTGTCGAATCCTACCCTGCAGTCTACGGACATGTGCCTTACGACTCCCATGATACTTGTCCATATCCGGAGTGCATCTGCACAGCTCTGCTACTGCGTCGGGCAACCAGGCCACATCAACGTCCAAACGGGATGGGGGGAATGTTTCACAGCCAGCTGCAGGATGACCTTCTCGATCCACGCCCACACTCATGATGCAGCCCACAACCCCAACACAACCATGTGGCACTGTGATCCAAAACTGCATTCTGGCATCTCCATGCATCCAACCTTGGGCTAGCCACCATTCTCAACATCCGCCTGACGCAAGCATGCAGGACATTGTAGGGACACATGTCTAGACATACCTGGGAGCGGCAAGCCAGGTCACTCCACATGATCCCTGACCTCTGCGCATGACTGTTGCTCCCCTGAATGTGTCTGTAGCCACAGTTGTGCGGGAACCACTCAGCTGGTTGGGCCCAGCACAGGTGAGTATGGTACTCCATGTCTGTATCAGATGATACATTGGGACCCATGTGTGTCCTGGGCAAGACTGAGACCCCACGGTTTGGATGGTTGGAGTTAATTCTGAGATCAGGCATGCTTTGACTTTACGACACACACATGTATTGTAATAATGCAGAATCACGGCATCATCTTTTAAGTGTGATTAATTTATTTGTGGTGGGGTACGGGTTTGTGGGGATGACAAGAGGTGCACAGCGGGAGTGTAGAATCCAAAGTTCACTGGGGGAGTTGGTATCCTTGCCGTTGCAAAATGTCAGAGTCCATGCCACAGTCTTCGTCAACATAGGTCAGACAGTGACCATCAAGTCCATGTGGCAGAGAATGTCATGTGCTGCTATTGGGCCAGAGGGCCAGGTGCCAGGCCAGGTGACCTGGGAGATGGTGATGTTCTGCTGACTCTCACAGTCTTTTTCGTGGACGACCCACCTTCCTGCGGGGACCCTCGGAAGCAGGCTGTGACGATGTCTGTGACGCTCCGTCGGATGAATCCTCCTCCTCCTGATCCCTCCCTGTGTCTGGTAATGGCCTTCGCCTGGTGCCACAGGGAGGGTTGCCCATGTTGTCGGCAATCCGACGGAGTACACCGGTCATTTGGGTTTGCACCGCCATGAGCTCAGCCTGTCTATCCTCCATCCTTCCTTGGTGTTGCAGTTGACAGGCATGTTGCTGGGCCTGCAGGGTCTTCATCTCCTGGAGGGTCCCCTTGATGTCATTGAAGGTGGACGCAATCTGGTCCATGCCCCTGGTGTCACGCCGGTATGTATCCAGGATGTTGCTGACCTGGGACACTACCGGGTCCTGAGCTGCCTGGTCAGGTTCGCGCCTCCGCCGTCCTCCACTCCCGCCACCCCTGCCCACGTGCACCTGGCCTGCCGTTGTGGGTGCATCGGGTCTCCGGGACCCCTGAGGGATGGCATCTGCGTTGCCGCCTGCCTCCTCCTGGGTGCCCGGAGGACCGTGTCCCTCCTGGGCAGACTGGCTGGGTGGTCGTGTGCGGGCAGGGCTCCTGGACGTCTCCTGGGATGTGGCAGGAATGGGGGTGGTGGTTGGCACAGTTGTACCTGACGCAGGTGCTGCAGGTGGTTGGACACCAGAGGGGCCAGGTTGGTCTGGGTCATCCACGGAGTGGTGAGAGTCATCGCTGGCGGTGGGGTCCTCATCCCGCGGAGCCTGGTCCTGTGAGACTTCCCCCCCAGTGTTGGGGGGTGTTCGTCGACGTTGACCTGTGTGTGAGAGAGACAATGTTAACAGTGTCACATGTGGCATCCATGTTTCATGCATTTCTGATTTGGCACTCTTCCTCTGGGTAGTTGGATCTGTCTTGCATTCCTCTCACAGTGCACTTGTGCATGGGTATGTCCCTTGGCCACAGCTGTCAGGGCTTTACGCATGTGTGAGACACAATCTTAGTTGATGCATCTATTTGGGTACACAGTCAGCAGTGTGGTGTGCGGGCGTAGCGAGCCATGCAGAGGCGCCTTACGTGTTGCATTGTACGTGGCCAAATGGTGTTTTGCCAAGGCAATTTGATGTTGCAGGTAGGGGACTGAAGCATTTGTGACAGGGTTCTTACCGACACAGTGGGTGGGTATACTGGGTGTGTGGTTTGGTCTGTGCCTGCAGCACGGATGGACTCGTGCACAGATTGACACATGGACCGGTCTTCATCTACGGAAGGGGGGGTTTGAGGCACTGCCAGACCTGGTCTGCATGCACACAGTCCACCGGCTGACGAGTGGACATGGCCACACCACCCAAGGGTGATTTAGTCTCCCTGTGTCTCCCTTCCTCCCTCCCTCTGTCACCCTCCTCCCTCCCTCTGTCGGTCTCCCTCTGTCACCCTACTCCCTCCCTCTGTCTGTCTCCCTGTGTCCCCCTCTGTCTCCTTCCCTCTCATTCCCCCTCTCCCTCCCTCTCTTTGTCACTCTCTGTCACCTCAGGCCAGCTTCCTGGGCACACACAGTTAGCCGGTCTTTGAATGGCCATTGGCTTGTTCATGTGAGTTAGTCCCTGTTCTCCGGGCACCCATTGGGCAGTGTGTCTGAGTGTAGGCTGCTGCTGTGGCGGTGTGTGCTGAGACTCTATCAGAGCGATGCATCTTCATTGTCTGCTGTAATATGCAAATTGTGCCTTCAGACCCATGTCATCCTGCATGGCAGCCACCATTTGCAGGCAAGACAGTACTGTGTGGGTACACACAGTTTGTATGGCTGTGCCCTGGGCCATATGGGCTGAGGGCATTGTTGTGTGCTTGTGAGTTGCTCAATGTTAGTTTTGATGCCCCCACTCCCAGCATCAACCACATCCTGTGTTGTGTTGGTGTTTTGTGTGGCCTGTGACTTGGCATGGCCCTGATTGATGCATGGGGCATGGAGGCGCTAGTGGCATGTGTGTGTTTGTGGAGTGTTGTTGTGTGCGGTGGTGGCTTGGGGGGGTGGCATGCATGATTGATTGTGTATGGCATCCCCCCCATGTGAGGTGAGTTGTTTGTGTACTCACCAGGGTCTGGGAGTCCAGGCAGTCCGTGTAGTCCCTCCACCGCCAGCGTGGACATCACCTTCTCCTCCCAGGGATGGTATTGTACCGGTCTGGGGGGCGGCCCTCCTCCAGTGATGTTCCCCTGGTTGTGATTGTCAGTCATCTTCCTCTTGACCGTCCTCCGCAGATCGTACCACCTGGATTGGCACTCGTGCCTGGTCCTTCTGGTGGTCCCAACAGCATTCACAGAATCGACAATCCTCTGCCACATGGCCGTTATTTTGGATATGCTGGTCTGTCTGACCAATGTCCCAAAGAGCTGTGGCTCGACTCTGAGGATTTCGTCGACAAGGATCTCCAGCTCCTCCTTTGTGAACTTTGGATTCTTGGTGGTGGACATGGCGTGGGGTGTGGGTGTGGATGGTTGTGGGTGTGTGGGTGTGGTAGTGGAGGTGTGTGTGTGAATGTGATGAGGGGGTGTTTGTGTAGGTGGTTGTGTGAAGGTATGCAAGTGTGAGGTTCAAGTATGGTGGTGTGGGTCGTCTGTGGGCTCTGGCAGCAGTGGGTCTGTTGCAAAGGCTCATGGTTTGTGTGTGTGGTCCATTTTTATTGGTCCATTTGTGGGTGTGGCTGTGTTTGAAATTTGTGTGGGTGTGTTATGAGGAGTGATTGAGTTTTGGGCCTCTGTTTGGCAGTTTGGCAGTTGCAGGTGAGTGTATGTGATGTTTGTGGGGTTGTTGGGCATGTTTGGTGGTGTGGGGAAACTCTAATTGACTCTCCTTGTGTAAATATGGTTTGTCCTGGTTCAGTACGTGTGTTTTTGGCGTCAGTACGGTCCGTACATGCACTGGTGGGGGTACGGTCCGTACATTCCCTGGTGGGGTGTGGGTACGGCCGTACATACACGGGTGGGGGTTCGGTGCGTACATACACGGCTGGGGTGGGGGTTTGGTGCGTACATACATGGGTGGTGTTCGGTGCGTACATACACGGCTGGGGGGGGTTCGGTGCGTACATACACGGCTGGGGGGGTTCGGTCCGTTCATACACGGGTGGGGGTTCGGTGCGTACATACACGGGTGGGGGTTCGGTGCGTACATACACGGCTGGGGGGGTTCGGTCCGTTCATACACGGGTGGGGGTTTGGTGCGTACATACACGGGTGGTGGTTCGGTGCGTACATACACGGCTGGGGGGGGTTCGGTGCGTACATACACGGCTGGGGGGGTTCAGTCCGTTCATACACGGGTGGGGGTTGGGTGCGTACATACACGGGTGGGGGTTCGGGGGCGTACATACACGGGTGGGGGTTCGGGGGCGTACATACACGGGTGGGGGTTTGGTGCGTACATACACGGGTGGGGGTTTGGTGCGTACATACATGGGTGGGGGTTCGGGGGCGTACATACACGGGTGGGGGTTTGGTGCGTACATACACGGGTGGGGGTTTGGTGCGTACATACACGGGTGGGGGTTCGGGGGCGTACATACACGGGTGGGGGTTCGGGGGCGTACATACACGGGTGGGGGTTTGGTGCGTACATACATGGGTGGGGGTTTGGTGCGTACATACACGGGTGGGGGTTCGGGGGCGTACATACACGGGTGGGGGTTTGGTGCGTACATACACGGGTGGGGGTTTGGTGCGTACATACACGGGTGGGGGGGGGTTCGGTCCGTTCATACACGGCTGGGGGGGTTCGGTCCGTTCATACACGGGTGGGGGTTCGGTGCGTACATACACGGTTGGGGGTTGGGTGCGTACATACACGGCTGGGGGGGGTTCGGTGCGTACATACACGGCTGGGGTGGGGGTTTGGTGCGTACATACACGGCTGGGGGGGGTTCGGTCCGTTCATACACGGGTGGGGGTTTGGTGCGTACATACACGGGTGGGGGTTCGGGGGCGTACATACACGGGTGGGGGTTTGGTGCGTACATACACGGCTGGGGGGGGTTTGGTGCGTACATACACGGATGGTGGTTCGGTGCGTACATACACGGCTGGGGGGGGTTCGGTGCGTACATACACGGCTGGGGGGGGGTTCGGTCCGTTCATACATGGGTGGGGGTTCGGTGCGTACATACACGGGTGGGGGTTGGGTGCGTACATACACGGCTGGGGGGGGTTTGGTGCGTACATACACGGGTGGGGGTTCAGTGCGTACATACACAGCTGGGGGGGTTCGGTCCGTTCATACACGGGTGGGGGTTTGGTGCGTACATACACGGGTGGGGGTTCGGGGGCGTACATACACGGGTGGGGGTTTGGTGCGTACATACACGGGTGGGAGTTCGGTGCGTACATACGCGGGCGGGGGGGTGGTGGGGTGTTCGGCGCGTATGCGGGCACATGTCTCCATGGTTGCTATGGGAGTTCGGTTCGGACGGTGTTTTTTGCGTACGGTTGTGAAATGGGGAGGACGGGAGGGATCGTACTTGCGCTGTCGGACTTTATTTTTCCGCACGGTGGGTTTTTCGACCGGGGACGTGTCGGTGACTTTTCCCGACCCGAGGACGTGTGGGGAAATCTTCCCAATGCGATTCGTATGGACTTTTTTCCGTTCGAATCGTACTTGGCAGTTTGTACGCTACTTTGACGATTCAGACGGAAAAAAATCCGGATACGAGTCGGACGGGGAATTTTTTTACAGGATCGGAATTGGCACCAATGTGTATGATTCTCAGTTCTATAGTGAATGCACTTCAGTACTGAGCTTAAGTGCAACTCTTTGCATTAATAACATTAGAACACATGAATACGTAGTGCTAAGTGCGTTGTAGGGATTTTGTTTTAGAAACAGAACTATGCCTGGGATCACAGTACATCAGTATGTAGGTAGTGGACCATACCACATCAGTACCTATGGAGCACAATCTTGACTTGCTCATAGTGCCTTACCTGCGCTGCTAACCTTCCCAGAGTAACAGGTAAGTTGCCACCCCATAAAAAAACACTCTAGTCCTCTCAAGGAACCTCAGTAACAGGTCATCACCTTTTGTTCTTTCAGTCACACATGTCCATAATAAACAACCAAGAGACATGAGGAAAGTCTACAATATTTATTGAAACTATCGTGCTCTATCATGTACTAACTGTGCTGCAATTAGAAAACATATGCAGCTTAGCAGAGTGATTAGCATTATTAGTAGACTGTACTCATTGAGAAAACCTGCCATGGCAAATGTTAAATTTGCCTAAGCCTAACCTCACTAAGTGAGCACAATTATATATCACAGATTTCTAGGATTAAAGTTGGGCACAATACCTGGCATTTGCCAATAACTGTTCTGCAACTCAGATTGCACAAGGCTGCCACACTCGTCCCGGGGTCTTTCCTCTGTAAGAAATTCTCCTATCTATTTTCAAAATGCAAGTCTCAGCATACATGAATAGAAAGGCCATGCTAGAAATCAGTAGCTGGGTCTCTTTGTTATGTCTATATGTGAGCTGTTCTAGTGACCAACCACAGTGAAAAACAGGGCACAGTATTATTCGACCTTGCATGAGATGTTCAAACTCAATCCCAGCAAAACAGCTAAATAACAAAAAACATGTGTAGCCTATTTCTAAAATAATAGCGTGGCACAAAAACTAACATGTTACTTCGTAATGTATGTAAAGCAAACACGGCCTACAATCAACAGTTAGGCTAACAAAGGGGAGAACTACAGTGGGCCCTATAGGGAACTCATGACAAGTGCACATATAGGTTGCGGAGTTGTGACGTGTAAGGGTGGAGCCAAAATTATGCTGCTCCAATCCCCCCTCTGATGTCGATTTGAGCCATCACATGAAGATAACTATCTCTTTTCAGCTGGACCACTCAAAACCTCTGGATTCCTACAGCTGTTTCATGTCATCATAGTATCTGCTCTGTCTGTCCTCTAGTTCTATATCTTCTCTTTTTCTCCTGGTTCTCTTCGTCACTTGTGCCCATTTATATCCCTTATAAATTGCAAACAGGAATTGTTATATGCCTAAGAGCAAGTAGGGAAGCAGCTTATTTCTTGCATTGTCCTCACAAATAATGGGGCCGATTCACAGAACTAATCTGAGACAAAATCCTAAACTTAGTACTTTTGATGTTCACAGAAGGCATTTAGTAGTAGTAAAGTTAGGATTATGTCGTATGTTAGGATTTTGTTTTAGGTTAGGATTTTGTCTGAAGACCAAAACTTAAGACAAACTTAAGTTTAACTTAAGTTTAACTTAAGACAAAATCCTAATTTAAGACAAAATCCTAACTTTACTACTACTAAATGCCTTCTGCGAATACCAAAAGTAGAAAGTTTAGGATTTTGTCTCTGATTAGTTCTGTGAATCAGCCACAACATTTTCAGCTGTGACTTTTTGCACATATTTGCGTGCACAACAATGTTGGATTAGTTTGTGTGAAACTAAACTTGTTTTTAGATTTAGCTTCCCACAACATTATCACAACGCCCTGAATATAATGTACAAGGTCTCATTTCGCACTACCTACAAATGTCATCCCTATCTTAATCTGCGGGGCAACAGGGCTCCCTATATATCCATAACATCTCCAATCTATGCGCACATCACAAGGCTGCTTTCTATTATAAAAGATGAGAATCCCAATAGATTAAATCGCCCCTTGCCAGCTGCTGAGACAAAGGATTTGTCTCAATTGATCAGATTAAACCACACTATGTCGCGGATTCTCAACAGTAGAGGGGCCAACCTGGCCCCTCTGGACACCAGAGGGGCCAGGTTGGTCTGGGTCATCCACGGAGTGGTGAGAGTCATCGCTGGCGGTGGGGTCCTCATCCCGCGGAGCCTGGTCCTGTGAGACTTCCCCCCCAGTGTTGGGGGGTGTTCGTCGACGTTGACCTGTGTGTGAGAGAGACAATGTTAACAGTGTCACATGTGGCATCCATGTTTCATGCATTTCTGATTTGGCACTCTTCCTCTGGGTAGTTGGATCTGTCTTGCATTCCTCTCACAGTGCACTTGTGCATGGGTATGTCCCTTGGCCACAGCTGTCAGGGCTTTACGCATGTGTGAGACACAATCTTAGTTGATGCATCTATTTGGGTACACAGTCAGCAGTGTGGTGTGCGGGCGTAGCGAGCCATGCAGAGGCGCCTTACGTGTTGCACTGTACGTGGCCAAATGGTGTTTTGCCAAGGCAATTTGATGTTGCAGGTAGGGGACTGAAGCATTTGTGACAGGGTTCTTACCGACACAGTGGGTGGGTATACTGGGTGTGTGGTTTGGTCTGTGCCTGCAGCACGGATGGACTCGTGCACAGATTGACACATGGACCGGTCTTCATCTACGGAAGGGGGGGTTTGAGGCACTGCCAGACCTGGTCTGCATGCACACAGTCCACCGGCTGACGAGTGGACATGGCCACACCACCCAAGGGTGATTTAGTCTCCCTGTGTCTCCCTTCCTCCCTCCCTCTGTCACCCTCCTCCCTCCCTCTGTCGGTCTCCCTCTGTCACCCTACTCCCTCCCTCTGTCTGTCTCCCTGTGTCCCCCTCTGTCTCCTTCCCTCTCATTCCCCCTCTCCCTCCCTCTCTTTGTCACTCTCTGTCACCTCAGGCCAGCTTCCTGGGCACACACAGTTAGCCGGTCTTTGAATGGCCATTGGCTTGTTCATGTGAGTTAGTCCCTGTTCTCCGGGCACCCATTGGGCAGTGTGTCTGAGTGTAGGCTGCTGCTGTGGCGGTGTGTGCTGAGACTCTATCAGAGCGATGCATCTTCATTGTCTGCTGTAATATGCAAATTGTGCCTTCAGACCCATGTCATCCTGCATGGCAGCCACCATTTGCAGGCAAGACAGTACTGTGTGGGTACACACAGTTTGTATGGCTGTGCCCTGGGCCATATGGGCTGAGGGCATTGTTGTGTGCTTGTGAGTTGCTCAATGTTAGTTTTGATGCCCCCACTCCCAGCATCAACCACATCCTGTGTTGTGTTGGTGTTTTGTGTGGCCTGTGACTTGGCATGGCCCTGATTGATGCATGGGGCATGGAGGCGCTAGTGGCATGTGTGTGTTTGTGGAGTGTTGTTGTGTGCGGTGGTGGCTTGGGGGGGTGGCATGCATGATTGATTGTGTATGGCATCCCCCCCATGTGAGGTGAGTTGTTTGTGTACTCACCAGGGTCTGGGAGTCCAGGCAGTCCGTGTAGTCCCTCCACCGCCAGCGTGGACATCACCTTCTCCTCCCAGGGATGGTATTGTACCGGTCTGGGGGGCGGCCCTCCTCCAGTGATGTTCCCCTGGTTGTGATTGTCAGTCATCTTCCTCTTGACCGTCCTCCGCAGATCGTACCACCTGGATTGGCACTCGTGCCTGGTCCTTCTGGTGGTCCCAACAGCATTCACAGAATCGACAATCCTCTGCCACATGGCCGTTATTTTGGATATGCTGGTCTGTCTGACCAATGTCCCAAAGAGCTGTGGCTCGACTCTGAGGATTTCGTCGACAAGGATCTCCAGCTCCTCCTTTGTGAACTTTGGATTCTTGGTGGTGGACATGGCGTGGGGTGTGGGTGTGGATGGTTGTGGGTGTGTGGGTGTGGTAGTGGAGGTGTGTGTGTGAATGTGATGAGGGGGTGTTTGTGTAGGTGGTTGTGTGAAGGTATGCAAGTGTGAGGTTCAAGTATGGTGGTGTGGGTCGTCTGTGGGCTCTGGCAGCAGTGGGTCTGTTGCAAAGGCTCATGGTTTGTGTGTGTGGTCCATTTTTATTGGTCCATTTGTGGGTGTGGCTGTGTTTGAAATTTGTGTGGGTGTGTTATGAGGAGTGATTGAGTTTTGGGCCTCTGTTTGGCAGTTTGGCAGTTGCAGGTGAGTGTATGTGATGTTTGTGGGGTTGTTGGGCATGTTTGGTGGTGTGGGGAAACTCTAATTGACTCTCCTTGTGTAAATATGGTTTGTCCTGGTTCAGTACGTGTGTTTTTGGCGTCAGTACGGTCCGTACATGCACTGGTGGGGGTACGGTCCGTACATTCCCTGGTGGGGTGTGGGTACGGCCGTACATACACGGGTGGGGGTTCGGTGCGTACATACACGGCTGGGGTGGGGGTTTGGTGCGTACATACATGGGTGGTGTTCGGTGCGTACATACACGGCTGGGGGGGGTTCGGTGCGTACATACACGGCTGGGGGGGTTCGGTCCGTTCATACACGGGTGGGGGTTCGGTGCGTACATACACGGGTGGGGGTTCGGTGCGTACATACACGGCTGGGGGGGTTCGGTCCGTTCATACACGGGTGGGGGTTTGGTGCGTACATACACGGGTGGTGGTTCGGTGCGTACATACACGGCTGGGGGGGGTTCGGTGCGTACATACACGGCTGGGGGGGTTCAGTCCGTTCATACACGGGTGGGGGTTGGGTGCGTACATACACGGGTGGGGGTTCGGGGGCGTACATACACGGGTGGGGGTTCGGGGGCGTACATACACGGGTGGGGGTTTGGTGCGTACATACACGGGTGGGGGTTTGGTGCGTACATACATGGGTGGGGGTTCGGGGGCGTACATACACGGGTGGGGGTTTGGTGCGTACATACACGGGTGGGGGTTTGGTGCGTACATACACGGGTGGGGGTTCGGGGGCGTACATACACGGGTGGGGGTTCGGGGGCGTACATACACGGGTGGGGGTTTGGTGCGTACATACATGGGTGGGGGTTTGGTGCGTACATACACGGGTGGGGGTTCGGGGGCGTACATACACGGGTGGGGGTTTGGTGCGTACATACACGGGTGGGGGTTTGGTGCGTACATACACGGGTGGGGGGGGGTTCGGTCCGTTCATACACGGCTGGGGGGGTTCGGTCCGTTCATACACGGGTGGGGGTTCGGTGCGTACATACACGGTTGGGGGTTGGGTGCGTACATACACGGCTGGGGGGGGTTCGGTGCGTACATACACGGCTGGGGTGGGGGTTTGGTGCGTACATACACGGCTGGGGGGGGTTCGGTCCGTTCATACACGGGTGGGGGTTTGGTGCGTACATACACGGGTGGGGGTTCGGGGGCGTACATACACGGGTGGGGGTTTGGTGCGTACATACACGGCTGGGGGGGGTTTGGTGCGTACATACACGGATGGTGGTTCGGTGCGTACATACACGGCTGGGGGGGGTTCGGTGCGTACATACACGGCTGGGGGGGGGTTCGGTCCGTTCATACATGGGTGGGGGTTCGGTGCGTACATACACGGGTGGGGGTTGGGTGCGTACATACACGGCTGGGGGGGGTTTGGTGCGTACATACACGGGTGGGGGTTCAGTGCGTACATACACAGCTGGGGGGGTTCGGTCCGTTCATACACGGGTGGGGGTTTGGTGCGTACATACACGGGTGGGGGTTCGGGGGCGTACATACACGGGTGGGGGTTTGGTGCGTACATACACGGGTGGGAGTTCGGTGCGTACATACGCGGGCGGGGGGGTGGTGGGGTGTTCGGCGCGTATGCGGGCACATGTCTCCATGGTTGCTATGGGAGTTCGGTTCGGACGGTGTTTTTTGCGTACGGTTGTGAAATGGGGAGGACGGGAGGGATCGTACTTGCGCTGTCGGACTTTATTTTTCCGCACGGTGGGTTTTTCGACCGGGGACGTGTCGGTGACTTTTCCCGACCCGAGGACGTGTGGGGAAATCTTCCCAATGCGATTCGTATGGACTTTTTTCCGTTCGAATCGTACTTGGCAGTTTGTACGCTACTTTGACGATTCAGACGGAAAAAAATCCGGATACGAGTCGGACGGGGAATTTTTTTACAGGATCGGAATTGGCACCAATGTGTATGATTCTCAGTTCTATAGTGAATGCACTTCAGTACTGAGCTTAAGTGCAACTCTTTGCATTAATAACATTAGAACACATGAATACGTAGTGCTAAGTGCGTTGTAGGGATTTTGTTTTAGAAACAGAACTATGCCTGGGATCACAGTACATCAGTATGTAGGTAGTGGACCATACCACATCAGTACCTATGGAGCACAATCTTGACTTGCTCATAGTGCCTTACCTGCGCTGCTAACCTTCCCAGAGTAACAGGTAAGTTGCCACCCCATAAAAAAACACTCTAGTCCTCTCAAGGAACCTCAGTAACAGGTCATCACCTTTTGTTCTTTCAGTCACACATGTCCATAATAAACAACCAAGAGACATGAGGAAAGTCTACAATATTTATTGAAACTATCGTGCTCTATCATGTACTAACTGTGCTGCAATTAGAAAACATATGCAGCTTAGCAGAGTGATTAGCATTATTAGTAGACTGTACTCATTGAGAAAACCTGCCATGGCAAATGTTAAATTTGCCTAAGCCTAACCTCACTAAGTGAGCACAATTATATATCACAGATTTCTAGGATTAAAGTTGGGCACAATACCTGGCATTTGCCAATAACTGTTCTGCAACTCAGATTGCACAAGGCTGCCACACTCGTCCCGGGGTCTTTCCTCTGTAAGAAATTCTCCTATCTATTTTCAAAATGCAAGTCTCAGCATACATGAATAGAAAGGCCATGCTAGAAATCAGTAGCTGGGTCTCTTTGTTATGTCTATATGTGAGCTGTTCTAGTGACCAACCACAGTGAAAAACAGGGCACAGTATTATTCGACCTTGCATGAGATGTTCAAACTCAATCCCAGCAAAACAGCTAAATAACAAAAAACATGTGTAGCCTATTTCTAAAATAATAGCGTGGCACAAAAACTAACATGTTACTTCGTAATGTATGTAAAGCAAACACGGCCTACAATCAACAGTTAGGCTAACAAAGGGGAGAACTACAGTGGGCCCTATAGGGAACTCATGACAAGTGCACATATAGGTTGCGGAGTTGTGACGTGTAAGGGTGGAGCCAAAATTATGCTGCTCCAATCCCCCCTCTGATGTCGATTTGAGCCATCACATGAAGATAACTATCTCTTTTCAGCTGGACCACTCAAAACCTCTGGATTCCTACAGCTGTTTCATGTCATCATAGTATCTGCTCTGTCTGTCCTCTAGTTCTATATCTTCTCTTTTTCTCCTGGTTCTCTTCGTCACTTGTGCCCATTTATATCCCTTATAAATTGCAAACAGGAATTGTTATATGCCTAAGAGCAAGTAGGGAAGCAGCTTATTTCTTGCATTGTCCTCACAAATAATGGGGCCGATTCACAGAACTAATCTGAGACAAAATCCTAAACTTAGTACTTTTGATGTTCACAGAAGGCATTTAGTAGTAGTAAAGTTAGGATTATGTCGTATGTTAGGATTTTGTTTTAGGTTAGGATTTTGTCTGAAGACCAAAACTTAAGACAAACTTAAGTTTAACTTAAGTTTAACTTAAGACAAAATCCTAATTTAAGACAAAATCCTAACTTTACTACTACTAAATGCCTTCTGCGAATACCAAAAGTAGAAAGTTTAGGATTTTGTCTCTGATTAGTTCTGTGAATCAGCCACAACATTTTCAGCTGTGACTTTTTGCACATATTTGCGTGCACAACAATGTTGGATTAGTTTGTGTGAAACTAAACTTGTTTTTAGATTTAGCTTCCCACAACATTATCACAACGCCCTGAATATAATGTACAAGGTCTCATTTCGCACTACCTACAAATGTCATCCCTATCTTAATCTGCGGGGCAACAGGGCTCCCTATATATCCATAACATCTCCAATCTATGCGCACATCACAAGGCTGCTTTCTATTATAAAAGATGAGAATCCCAATAGATTAAATCGCCCCTTGCCAGCTGCTGAGACAAAGGATTTGTCTCAATTGATCAGATTAAACCACACTATGTCGCGGATTCTCAACAGTAGGCCACATGGGCTCCTGGGTAGCCACTGCACTCCTCTTGCTAGCTCAGATGGAAGCTTTAATAATGACTGAAGACTCCACTTTCCAAAGAGAAGCTGTTAACGACAATGAAATGATGACCCTCCCTGTTGAAACAGAAATATTTATGACATTTATGTAAACATGCCACAGTTTTAGTCTAAAAAACCTGCTGAGCTGCCAAGAATAGACCGGATGGCGTCTGGCTACATCCTGCATTATGACAATTTCTCATCAGATCTAAGTGAACCTGAGCTGCTGACGCCGCCTCTCCCTTTCAAGTTATGAGTTTATGCTTTCTATCTTTACTGGAAAAGACTTACTTTGATGTTCTGTGGATACATTTCTGGATTACAATTGGATGACTTTTCTTGGTACTTTGGATTGGTATAGTAACTGTCTTTCTCCTACTTCTGAATGGACACTTTTTCCCATAACGCTCCACAGTTCAACTTGTGAACTTGGTTCTTAAACCACATACATCATCATACTGTGATCTAAGAAACATGTCACTGGTGAACATTACAGCGGTTCCAGTTCCTGAAGGAATTGTATGGGACAGGGTATTGTTTGATGTATATGATCCTATGGCACTTTTGAAAATTCCTTATTTGTTTAAAATTTCTTTCAATCATATCATCACCTCTAGTACTTTCTCTGATGATTGTGACATTGAACTGTGTATAATTTGCTTTCAGATTTAGAGTAAACAGCAGCATTTTCTAATGATGAATTGTATGATGTACGAGTAATTTTGGAGACATGTTCTGTTACCAGCATTATGGTCACCATTTTTTACATAAAGCTAGTATCCTACGCGCTGTGTATATAATTGCACACAATAGGAACACTGCCAAAAATCCATGGAAGGTAGTTCAAAGACTTTTGCACAGACGTTTGATTATTTTTCAGGTTTTGAAACATCATACCCTGCCTCATATTACTATAGGTCTGCATCTACACCTGCAAACAAAAATATGCTAACACACACCAAGCGGATATTCTCTGCTTCCTTTATTTCTCAACTGTCTATACAGGGTTTATACTTTTCGAAACACACAATAGACACAACGTCTATCTGGGGGACAAAATATTGACAGGTTCAGAGGACAGAGGCCTTATTTAGAGCATGCCTTATACCACATCAAATGATTTTCCTGAACAAGACAGTGCAACAAACTTCATGTCTTGATATAACAAAAAACCAAGAATTTGAACGCTCCACGTATTCCTGCATTCTCATGTTTCGAGAATTGGCAGCACTTTACACACTTCAGAGAAAATACACTAGATACCATGATATGTAATGGTTCTTTCAATTCATCAGACCCCAATTGGAAGGGTTGGTTGGTTTGCCCTGTGGATACAAACGGGTATTAATCTAGATTCCTAGGTCACACAGAAGGGTTTAAGCTCAGTAGGCCCAATCAGCAATACGTACATACTGAACACTCGGGTGGTGACGTCATATAGTGTTGGGAAGTTATTCCTAGATAGGCTACAAACCTCAACACTCTCCCAGGTGAAACAACACTTGACCCTTCTTTCTGATGACATGGATCTCAGGGATGTTTTACTAAGTCCCTGGAACCCACGTCAAAAGTGCTTTTTGTACAGAATATACAGTGAGCTGTTGAACATTTTCAACAGGAAGCTACTGAGAGATTGCATGAGATTGATAGGGTTACTTTAGAAAAGGCTTAGGCTGTGGTTGACAGTTGTATGACCACTTTATCATCCATAATAAATTCACTGGAAAACATAGTGTCTTCCGCAATAGACTTAATACAGCAAGACGTGTCTATATTACAACATGGACAGTCACAATTACGGTCAATAGTAATACTGAGCTGGATATTTTAAACGTTCTGGCCACGTGCCATGACATTACATCAACAGTACAAACCTGGTTTGAGCATACGATCCAACAGAAAGACAGATAACACTGGCATGTAGAGCTGCAAAATATAAATTAAATCAGTTACCTTTCACTGTAGCTGAGACACCATCCACTAACTGGATAACCCATGATTACATCACCCTACCCATCACGACCTTTCAATTCGAATATTGTCTTCAATACCAACAGGTAGGCAAATATGCAGCACCTGGGGAAGGATATGTGCACGAGTATTGGGAATTACCATTCAGGTGTAGATGCAGGTATAGGGACACAGATGTTTTTCTTAGTGGTTGCAACTGCGAAGATGCCTTAAGCAGCTCATTCGTATGCAAGGACATTTCTCTCCACGGGGAATGCAATGCTTCAATGGCAAACTTGTCTTGTAATCTGAAGAGTTCCCAACCTGCAGTAATTCATCCTATATTCAGGCTGCTCTCGAATGGGAGCTAGTTGATGCTGAATGATCAAAGTTGCTGTGGAATGGAACCGGTCATCGCTTGTCTTGTGATGGTTAATTCCATAGTCACTTGTTGTACACAAGTACTGTTTCCACCTGCCCGCAGTTAGGGAGGCAGCGCTATGGCCTTCAATAAATGTATCCAACATAAAATTTGATTCCCTAAGCAATATGATCCTTAACTTCAGCCAAAGAGTTATTTGATCTCCAAGTTGCAAGTCCTCGTCTGAGATACAGAAACTTCTCCACACTAACTTCCCGCTGGATTTTGGGGAGCTGGTCCATCGTATCTTTAACATGTCTGATACAAAAGGAATAGTGCAGTTTTTTTAAATGTATCAGCTCTGTGTTTTTTTAGCACCTTTCAAAAGATTTTTGGAGTTATACCATCTTTCATACACTCCGTGTTGGGCAGCGTTTTTGGAGGGCTCCCGCATGTCCTGCTACTTTTGGCGGGAATACTGATTTTATTCTATCTGCTCCACAATGGTAGTCCCAGTTCAACTCAGAATGGAGACAGCACTGCTGGTGTTGCATTGCCGTGGGTGCATGATACACTGCTTTGGCACACCTCAGCTTCAAGAACAAAATAGGCACTGGTTCTTGTCATTCGGTCTGGCTTGACTGCATACAATCTGTATTCAGCTGCCTGCTTTGCAGCCAAAATGCATCCTGGATATATGTCTCGGATCAGAATTGGTTGCACCACCGGACATTGAAGTACTGATGAACCCCTTAAAGGCAAAAGCACATTGCTGCCCCCAGAGTACTCTATTGATGATAAATGCATTCTTAGAGCCACCCTGGGATGCTTCAGCTCCTAGAGATGTAAACAAAGGCTCTATGGGAACAGCCTTTGCTCCATAAACATGCTACGAGGCGTGCCTCTGGGGATGTCTGTGAAAGTGTGCAACACCAATATTGTGTCAACCACTCAGAACACATAAACAATTGGCCTTTTCCTTGTAGGAACAATTTAGCCTCTTTTTAAAACAAAATGTAGCAAAACAACTTTTTCTTTTTCTAGACACCATGGCTTTACTGAGTGCTTGGAATCTCAAATGATACACTGACTTTAAGAATTTTAATACATATTTTAGTGTGAGTAGTTTTTTTAAACATTTTTAAGATTATCTGCTGGCTTTTTAGAAAGCAGTTTAGTTATTGACCCTTAGTATGAGGAGTAATTGTTACATTCCCGAGTTAGGCTCACAAAGCAGGTTATTTCTTGCATTGTGCTCACAAATAACATTTTCAGCTGTGACCTTTTCTCATGTAACAAAGCAGGTTATTTCTTGCATTGTGCTCACAAATAACATTTTCAGCTGTGACCTTTTGCACATCTTTGCGTGCGCAACAATGTTGGATTCGATTCTCTGAAACTAAACTTTTTTTCACACCTAGAATCGTACAACGTTATCACAATGTCCTGAACTTCATGTACAAGATCTTGTTTCGCACTACATACAAATGTCATCACTATCTTCATCTATGGAGGCGACAGGGCTATCTCTATATTCATAACATCACTAACCTATGCGCACAACACAAGGCTGCTTTCTATTACAAAAGATGGCCATCCTGATGGATTAGCAGAGGAGGCCCTTCTGCTGACACAGAGTGTCCTTGCATACTGAGAAATCACCACACAGCGGTCTGACATCTCTTGAGGGGTGTCCAGTTTGCGACCAAGATGGGGTCCTTCACTCTTTTCCATCAGGTAATGGGGTTGGATCGTCCCTTGGGGGGATTCTTGACTCTACACCTACACACACTCTAGGTACAATCAGAGTAGGGTTCGCACAGAAGGAGTATGCTAGATTAGTGCCTTGTTTACATGCCTGTGTATGTACATTGTTTAGCACAATCTTAGAACAATATCTCCTGTTTACACTTCTAAATGACAACTTTCCGCTCCTGCAGCAGACCCGGGCCTAGGTGCTCTTCTTAATTGTTATAGCAAAGTCTATTTAAATGTCTCTAATAAATGCACAGTTCAAATTCACTAATGATCACATCCAGGATAAAGTTTCTCAGTCTGTTTAATGGCAAAGAAGTCTCAAAACTCATTTCAGCCATAAAATTCTGTTCAAGGAGGCTCAGTTGGATGTAAATTGTTATAACAAAATGCCAAAAATTCTCTCTCCCTGTCATTGGCAGCAAGGTATATCCATTCAGGTGAGGAATCTTTCTGACAGGGTACTATTTTTCTTTTTGATCTCCTTGGTACTGATCCTTCATCATCACTGCCAGATTCCTCAGTATCTTCTGAGATAGTGTGTGGCACACACATTGCAGGCAAAATTTGTCTTCTTCCCTCCTGTCCATAATAAAGGCGCACAATATATGCATAAAATTCGCATGTCTGTGTGTTACTTAGATAATGTCCTTGACGGTGCGAGTGGCGTTTCCCGGCAGTTATTAACTTTGCCTAGAATTATAGTATAGAGCCCCTAAGAAGGTTTTTTTTCCACCAATGAGCCTTGTCAGAGACTTGGTTCTGTGTAATAGAGTTTGATAGTTGTCTTTTCTCTCTTTCTTAAACCAGTGCGAGTGATACCTTGGTTTTGTCCTGAGTCTTTAGGCCAGTATGCAGTTTGTTTTAGGAGCACATAACCACCCGGGTAAGAGTGCATCTCAGCTTTGGTGTGTCGGTCCCCAGGAGGCCTTTGCTCTTTAGTTATATGTATGACCCTTTTGCGCTTGCATCTTTGTTTTGAGTGGTGTTTTTAACTGTTGACATTTTGACCTGTGATGGTTTCTAGCAATTCCTATATTTTTTCCGTATTCTGCAGGTTTCTAAGCAACCAAGCCTGGATACTAAGGTGCACTCGTGGCACCATCAACTTCAGATCTATTCAAATATTGTTCTCTCAAGTGAGTTTGTATGCAAATAGAATTCTATGGTTTAGTGTTGGCAGTTATTATTATTAATAATATTTTTGACCTCACGTCTCCTTATTCTGATCTTCTATTAGGAGCTTACGGGCCCTCATCTTCATAAGGACAGCCAGATGCTACTTGCTGTCATTTAATGGTAATTACCCCTGACTCCCTTGTAATTTACTTTTGTTTCACTATTGGCATCACCCATTTTTAAGCCTATTTGCTTTTAGGTGCTCTCTCCCCAAACTATTTCCCTGAGTCCTGATGAAGACCCCCCAACAATGATGAAGCTACCTTTTTGACAACAGGGGTCGAAACGGTGAGACACTATTATTGTTATCAAGCATAGGCAACAGAGACATGTTTATCTGTGCCTAGAATGTTATGTTTATGATTTAAAAAATGTGTGCCTAGCAAGAAGGCGGATTGGTTCTAAAGACTTTGATGTATTTGAACCACATGACCTTTCCGTTCCTGTGAGAAGTTGGCCTGGCATATGCGGGTCACTAGTTATAGTGGCCACCTTGAACCAGTCCAATTCGACTCTTATGGTAGATAGGTTTAAGACAACCTTTTAAAGAAAGCTATCCTATTGGTAGCTGTGGAGAGCAGCCTTCAGGCTAAGTCTCAACGGAATGTAAAGCAGCTTGTTTTACCTTATAATCTCTTGAATTACCAAATGAAAGGACACCACACAGGTATATATATCAAATATATATGTATTTATTACGTGACACACTCTACTAATCTCTTTATGAGATTAGAAGCCAGAAACACATTCAAATATCAATGTTTCACAATAAGTTAAGCACAAATATGGCTGGGGCCCTAGGGGCGTACCAGACCATATACTAAAAAAGAGGTTTAGGAAAGTTGACTTGCAGAATGACAAGGCCTAGGGCCTGTTTAATCGCTGGGGCTTCACTACTGCAGTGAAATCAGGTAAGTAACAGACCCACAGGAGACGCATGCAGTGTGTGAACACAGCCGCGGGTTCCCTATTGATTACAATGGAGCAAGTCGCGGTTTGATTTTTAAAGTTTTAGGGTACTTTGAGGAAGTCTACAAGCAATCTACTTACAAGGTAAGTAATTCGAGGGCCAACACACACTAGGGCACCAGAGTGCACAAGTTACCTCACCCAGGGAAGCCGGGTGCATAGGTGTCTTTTGGTGTCGGGTCGCGTCGCTGTTTTCTATGGAGACCAAAGAAGACTTGCTGCTTGCGAAGACTGAAGAAGTGGCCGGTGGAATCCAAGGGTGGATTCGAGATGCAGATGACCTGAAAATTAAAAGGAACAGTGTTCAAAGTCACTTGTCAGGAAGATGGATGCCCACGGATGTCGGGTGATTTCAGGTGATCAAGGGTGTATTGACTCTTCGCTCACGAGGTCCAGGAGAGATCGAGGATGACCAGCAGATGGATTCAGAGTGTCCCACAACATCTGCAGCTGACTGTGGTGACGGCAACCGAATTGGAGCCAAGAAGCCTTGGCAACAGCATGTCTTGTGGACAGTGAATTTAGTCAATGGTGCAGACCAGCAAGGTCTGAGGGACTCACCCAGCAAGGGTGAGTGAGGGCAGGCCTGGAGCAACCAGAAGAATTCTTTGAGTTGATAAGAAAGTCTTCGTGGGACCCACAAGCCAACGGGCAAGGGATCGCAAAGATGCCTCTTGAGGAAATGCTTCACAGGAGCCCACGGTAACTTGGGACAGGGTAGGCCTCTGATTTTCACTGCAAAACCTGCTAGAGGATTGGGCCTCAAATGGTCCAAAGCACAAGTTCATAGAACATCGTGAAGGGGTTGCACTTGACAATAGTGCACGGTACCCAGGTATTGCTGTTCCTCGTCACTCGTGGGGTCCACTCACCTCAGCTCTGCTGGGGACTCACAATGGCCATCGAGAAGTCAGGAAATCCACTTTTGGGGCTGCAGGGACTTCAGCCTCCGGCGGGAGTGGGAAAGTTTGTGACCGTTGATTCAAGTTTTTGGTGCCTGCCAAGCAGGGGAGTCCCTCCTTGACTCCAAGGGAGATTCTTCTGTCTTCCAAAGGTAGTGGAATGTCGAAGGGCCAGGATTCTTCTTGTAAAGCATCGTCCAGGGTTATCTACTTTGCAATGGCAAGGTTTCCTATCTTATACTGAAGATAGGGGAGGGACTAGCTCTATGACCACTCCTCTGGGAGGGTCAGGGTAGGGGGTGGTTACACCCACTTCCCTTTGTCCAGTTTCGCACCAGAGCAGGGACAGGTAGCCCCTGAACCGGTTTGAGCTGGCATATGCACAGAGGAGCCTACTGCTCCCCCAGTGCAGGACTTCAAAGCACTCCAGGAGTGCACCCACCCAGCCTCAATACACTAAATCCTGTCTGGAAGGTGGTGACACCTCCTTGTGACAGGATGCCTATTGTTGGGCCTCCTCCACTGTGAGTTTCAGTCAGCAGCAGGAGGGCAGCCCAGTGTCTGTGCTGGTGGCATCCATTTTGTGAAATAAGATACGGTTATTTGGATCGTGCACAGACCAAGGTTAAAGAAATTGCAGTTTTGTCAGGTGCCACAGAGGTATCACTCTCATGAACCCAAAGAGTGTAAAAGTCAAAAGAAGTTTCATGCGTTGGCTGACAACAGTCAACGTCCCTCTGGGCGCGCCGTGAAATACTTCGCTGAACGCGAATGAGGTGTTTGTTAAAGATTGATGAGGCGTAGAAGTGAATCTTCAATTTCAAGTTTTAATTCATGAAACATAAAGTTGATTCATATCATCATGTATCGGAAATCATCACGAAGAGTAACATCACAGTATCAAGATGCTAGCTTAAGTGTAAAATTCGGTCCCAATGCATTTCGGGCCCCCCTGGCCCTTCATCAGGGGAATCTAAATAACAAAAAGATATGCGCATATCAGTAGGTTGTAAGAAATGAGGAAACAGCCACTTCAACAAAAGAGGATAGGACATCGCCTTAACAAAGATTAGTATACGTTAAAAGAACGTGCTGTATCCATATTTATATGTGTCATCAATGGTTTAAATGGTAGATCGTGTCCGAGAGTAACGTAAAAAAAGTGTTCACAACCGTGTCTAAAATACGAGGGAAATATATCCCTGAGCGTGTGCCGTGGTTGGTTAAAGAAAGGAAACGGCAAGTGTGTTAATCGTGCCCAAACGAAATCCTCGAAACATCAGTGTGGCGTGTGACAAAAGAACGCTCGATTCCAGTATTCAACCAAGAGTGCAAATAGGAATTCAAGTTCTAGTTAAAGAAACGAAGTGCGCGGGTTAGAAAAGGTGCGCGAAAAGTAAACAAGGCTCGCGGTTGAAGCGAAGCTCCATACCTGATATGTTCAAATTTGCAGTTCAGTCTCACATCGGGTTTACTGATGCATTGTGGGGCGTGCTCTTAAGGTACGGAACCCCGGAAGTGATATATACAGTGATAAGGTCATGCGAGTGTGTTAGGGATTGCCTGGTCGAAAATGGGCGCCATCTTGTAGGGGAAAAATCACAACTGCTGAAGCAGGCTGCTCGTGGTGAAACGGTGTGTGCTAGTGAACAAAACCTAAATTACATATGTTAAGCAAAACATTAATGACAAACATAGTGAAAACATGGTGTTGTTATATATCAAAGATAACACGCAAATTCCAAGAGGTCATTGAGACCCTTCGGCTTCATGGACTCCAGCTTGTAAATCCAGTGATTCTCGCGCTGTAACAAAAAGGAATTGTTGTCTCTGCCTTCTTTTTTCGTCACAGTCTCTAAGACCAAAAATTTGAGTTGGGCAATGTTGTGCTGTTTTTCTGAAAAATGCACCGCTATGGTGGATTTGGGGTTGCTGGTACGAATATTACTCTTATGTTCATGGATGCGGGTTTTGATCTTTCTTTCGGTTTTGCCCACATATACCAGGCCACACGGGCATTTTAGTAAGTATATTACATTGGTGGTGTCGCAGGTAGCATTCACACAGAGTTTGATCGGGGTGCCCCTCATTGGGTGTGTGATCTTATGGCCCTTGATGATGTTATTGCAGTTAAGGCAAGGGACTGTCCCGCGGAATGTTGTGATGGGAACCTCAGTTTTGGGTCGAATCAGTTCCTGTATGTTTTTGCTCCTGGTGTGTGCAAACATTGGTGGATCGCTGAAAATGCCATTGAAATCAGTTTCAAGGGCCAGGACTGGCCAGTGTCTTTTGATAGATTGCTTATTCTTACAACCTACTTATATGCGCATATCTTTTTGTTATTTAGATTCCTCTGATGAAGGTCCAGGGGGGCCCGAAATGCATTGGGACCGAAATTACACTTAAGCTAGCATCTTGATACTGTGATGTTACTCTTCGTGATGATTTCCGATACATGATGATATGAATCAACTTTATGTTTCATGAATTAAAACTTGAAATTGAAGATTCACTTCTACGCCTCATCAATCTTTAACAAACACCTCATTCGCGTTCAGCGAAGTATTTCACGGCGCGCCCAGAGGGACGTTGACTGTTGTCAGCCAACACATGAAACTTCCATTTTGTGAAGCCAGGGCTCTTTCAGATTTCTACTGTGTGACCACAGTAGGCACATGTCGTCCCCTCTAGAAGGGTGGGATCACACTCCCACATCATGGACTGATGTGGGGGTAGGATTCCAAGTTGTTTGACACCAAACACGACATGTTTTGATGCAGTCATTCCAAAGTTAGCATTATAATGCACTTAAGAGCATATGGTTTAAACGCATCCACAAACAGCCACAAGGAATAGACCCTGCCAGCTGCGGAGGGGTCCTGCTCATGCAGAGGCACCCCCTCACATTGTAAACCAAGCACCCTGCCCTCAGGATTGATAGGGCCTGCCATAGGGGTGGCTGATAGGTTTATATGTGTGTGTGTTTGGTGAGATATAGGAACCTATACCTCAGTGAGGAGTGCTAACACTACCTCACCCAGGCTGAAGTAGCAGGCCTGTGGTGTCAGATTTAGTCTGCTTCCCAGGGGTGGCATAATACATGCTTCAGCCCCTGGTAGGCCTGTGAAGTACCTATGCCCTTGGTACCTAGGGTACCATATACTAGGGGCTCATAAGGTACCACAGTATCCAATCACTAGTGCATCTAGTATGCACTCAAAGTTGTTTAGAGAGACCAGAGAGACTGGGGCCCTGATTAGCAGGGACCCAGCCAGACTATAGCCAGAAACCAGTGTATACATCAGAAAAAAAGTGGGGGCAACATAAGTGCAGATCCTACTCTCCTACAGTTCCCGCTCACAATCACCCAACTCTCCCTGAGCACTCACTCCCTCCCTCTTTTTCAGAGCACTAATATGTACCTATGAGGATTAATATCCTATATTCTATGGTTTGTTTCATTCTATGTCTGCAATGTGGAATTAAATTATATGCAATCTTCTTTTTTGTAGGGACGTCTGAACTATTTAATGCATTTGAATTGAGTTCTATGTACAGAAATCTGACAAACACTTGTCCACTGTGACATTCTCTTTTGTACCGTTGTTTACCTGGGTCCAGTGTCTTACGGGTCACCCCATTTGTTATACTCTTTAATGTGCATGTATCACCTGCGAGGGTTTTTCCTTTTTAAATTTCTATTTTTTTAGGCATGTCAGATCAGGAGACTTTATCCTATAGAGAAGATTACATCAGTAGGCTAATTCAGGGTCAATCTAATCCCCTGTTTCTATCATCCAACCCTCCCAATGTTGACTTTACACTGAATGAGAAAATTAACAAACTAGAGAGATTAGAAAATAAACTAATTAGGACAAGACTGCATGGCCATCTCCTTACGAAATACCTTCAGGCTAACATCATACCAGAGGGGCTCCAAGTCAGGAATGAACCTGCAATTTTCGTGGGCATACCAAAGTTTAAAGAGGGTTTCAGTTCTGTGGCGAACAACTGCTCACGCCACTGGATGGTTCTAGGCATAGAAATTGCCTTGGAGCAGGTGGAGAAATTAATAAAGGAAATAGCTGATCTTAAACGTGAGATCTCTGAGGATTCTGCCTTGACAAATGCTAAAAAAGCACTTGAGCGTCTGGAGAAAACAGTGAAAGACTTCGATACCACAACACAAGTCAAAAGATTTGAGAAACTATCTAAGGGTATACGTTTCTATGACAAGAAAGTCACTTACCCATACTTGCAGGAAGATTACTTCAAACAAGATCAACAAGGCAGATTCACCAACAGAGGACGAGGCACATACAGGGGAAACAGACGTTTTACTACTTTCTTGGAATCTTCTGGGTCGAATAGCACTTGAAGTGAAAGTGACCAGCCAGGCCCCAGCACAGGATATCCTTACCAGGAAGGATGGTATCAACATCAGATGACTCTGTCTTTTTTAGAAGATGGACAGTGGTGTCCACCGAGGGGGTGAAACCAGAATTGGAAAAGAGGCCCACCACAGGGCCCCCCTCAACAGGGTCAGAACTGGAACGGTGGCAGAGAATGAGGCCAGAACCAGAAGCAGGTGAGGTTCCCCCCAGAGAACCATGGAGAAATCCAGACACGATGCTGAGTGTACAGGTGGTGAAAGACCCTATTATCAACTTGTCAACACATGTTTTATCTGAGAATGAGATAACAGTACACAGTAAAGGCTTATCCTTTTTACCCACTTCCGGTCCCAATATGTCAATACCAAAGCAGAACTGCACAAGTTCTTCCGAAAAATCAGACTGAGATACCATTTCAAGTATTCACCTCCACCTTTATTGGCATCCCACACTGGATTAAAGGTACCTTCAACATTTACACCACTAAGCCACTTGATGCCCCATCGAATTTTGACATACGAAAGCATGGTGTTCAAGGATGCTTTGAAGGCCTGACCTACGAGACAATATGTTAAGGACAATGTCACTGCTGGTGAGCGTGAGGCACTCTTTTCCCTTAAAAATAACAAAACAATCGTCATCAAGTCAGTTGAGAAACACCGAGGACTACAAAAGGGAAATCTATTCCCAACTTGGGGATGGAGTTAGTCACACACGCCTAGGCACCAATCCCACTAATGAGATCACAGAATTGGTGTCTAGGATTACTAAATCCACAAATGAGTGCGGTTTTCTTTCTGATTTGGAATATGACTACCTTAATCACGGCAACCACGTCTCCCAGCTATCTACACCCTACCTAAGGTGCATAAGAACATGGAGAAACTACCTGGGTGACCCATTGTTTCGCTCTGTGGCTCAGTGCTGGAAACCCTCTGTAAATACATTGACTTTTTCCTAAAGCCCCTAGCGGAAGACACAAGAGCATACCTCCGCGACGCTATGGAGGTTATCAATTTGGTGGATGGAATGGATTTTGACCCTACCACTCAGATTCTTGTCACCATGGATATCATGTCGTTATACACGAGCATTCCACAAGGCCCGCATTGGGGGTGATGGGCAAAGCATTGGACAAAAGGACGCAACACTCATTGATTCCTACGGAGTTCATTCTCCAGTTATTGGAAATTGCCATGGGGAAGAACTTTTTCGTGTTTAAAAGAGAGTATCATCTCCAAACAAAGAGAGTTTTCATGGGAGCCACCTTCGCCCCGGATCTGGCCATACTATTCATGGACCATTTCGAACAAGAGTTCATTTACAACGATTTGAATTCATTCAGGGCAGTGTGACCCTTTGGAGAAGGTACATTGACAATGTGCTTTTAATATGGACAGGCATTGCGGCCGATCTTCATGTTTTTCATAATTGGATTAATGTTAGATCGGAAGATATCCAATTCACCATTCATTCGGACACCAAATCCATTGACTTCCTCGACATCTCTATCAAGGTTAAGGATCAGCAACTATATACCACCCTATTCTGTAAACCTGCAGAGAGGAACACCCTTTTGAGATACGGAAGCTACCATCCCAGAGGATTACGGGACAACTTGCCTTTTGGGCAGTTCCTCAGGATCAGGAGGAACTGTTCCCTTAAAGAAGATTTTTTTCTGGAATCGGATGACCTGGTATCACGATTGATCGAATGTGGATACCCAAGAAGGTTGGTGAAGAGGGAAAGGAAAAGGGCTTGGTTCAACCAATGTGACATATTACTCACGCCGAAAGACCGAACCACTGATATTAAAGAAAGAATGATATGCGTGACGACCTTCAACACCTGCAACAGCGCCATCAAGCAAGCTGTCAACAAACATTGGGGAATCATTGCGGATGATCTGGGGGTACAGGATCCCCCCATGCATTCATTCAAGAAAGGGAAGAACATCAAGAACTATGTGGTTAGATCTTTACTTGAGACACCGCCTGAACCAACCATTCAGACACTATGGCACCTTCCGGCAGTCACGGGCCATTTTAAATGCAGTCACTGTAAAGCCTGAAAAATGACTGTACAAACTAAACAGTATTGCTATCGCCAACACAAAATAGACTTTATGGCACACTCTAACTGCAATACCCGGGAGGTGATATATGCAATCCTATGTCCCTGTGGTTTAATCTACGTCGGCCAAACCAGACAGAAAATAAAGGTACGCATACTCCAGCATTAAAGCGGGATTTGATGCAACACTGCTGGGGCCCCATTGGTGGAACATTTTAAGGCAAACAATCACCAACCTGAACCCATGAAATGGGTGGTTCTGGAGAAGATTACACTGGGACCCCGGGGAGGTGATTTAGACTCAATATTAAACATTCACAAATGCAAGTGGATGGACCTTTTTCATTCAGTCAGGGATGGTCTAAACGAGCTGGATGCCACACATGCTCAACTGTCATCCCTGTTTAAGGACTAGTATGTATACACCTACAGATATGTACAAATTGGCACATCTTTTAGGATCCCTTCTATGTTCTCTTTAGATCCACCTTTCTGCACAAAATCTGCAGTTTAGCGATCCCTCCTAGAACCTATGCACCATTCACACTGTACCCTTAATATTTTTCCACAAATGTATCTATCTAAGTTTTTGTGGCATATGTGTTTAAACGTGCAAATGTGAGAATTTTTATGCATATATTGTGCGCCTTTATTATGGACAGTGATTACTTTTTAACACATATTGTTTACAGCTCAAAAGGCAATGGTGGCTAAATTTTTCTTTAATGTATACTTAGGTCTACTTGCACGCTGTTCATGTTCCCAAAAGGCAACATTAACTCGTTATACATTCCGAGAATGCTTTGTGTATATATATTTATATATTTTTTGTACAGTGTGATACTGGTTTATTATTCACATACAGTATCTTTCTGGGCTTTACCAAACAAGGTGTTTTAATCTGTCCTAATCGGCTCCACATGACAGACCGTCCTTCTACTATGTTCTCCACTCTTAAGGGTTACAGTCAGCATCGAGCGCCTTTTGCACTACGTAATCCGACGTGTACGTGCAAAAAAATCCCTTCAAATAGACACCGCTATGGCGGTCAGGCTGCCATTACAAGTGTGTCTGGAGCCGCTGCTGGTGAATGTTGCAACTCTGTGTTCTTTCTCTACATACTGGGTTTTGAATTCGGGGCACATTAACTCCTTTGTTGGAATATGGGTCTCTAGGTTACGATACATCTGTTTTCGTATGACTTCGTGGATACAGCGTTTCATTTAGCTTTTGCTAAGGTCATGATACTCACAAACCAAGAAGGGTTCTGGCTCGATTGGCAGCAAGGCCAAACCAAATATCATCAAAAGAACAAAACAAAAAGCCAATGCTGCACACGACTCACCTACACCTTGAAGGGTGAACTGAATAAAACAGTAACACTAGCAACCACTTTTTCCGTTGGATTTAATCCATAGAGTATTTTACATTTTTATATTAACTGCATTTTCAGTTGTTAAAACGTGTTCATTACAAAAACAGACAAACTTAGCATAGTTGTAAATCACTACACTGTATTATTTAGCAAAGACTTGCTTGCTTTAGTATAAGCTATATGTTGGTCCTGATGAGAATCCCCGCACATTAAGGGATTCGAAACGCGTAGACCTTTTTCCGCTTTTGGCCAGTCTTTGCTAAATAATACAGTGTAGTGATTTACAACTATGCTAAGTTTTTTTCTATTGATGGCCTTTCTGTACATTATTTGTTTATAATTATCCTAATGTGTATATTGTCTAGTGATGATGGATGATTTGTATGACTGAGATGTTTATATGGTTGAGTGTAGTTTTTTTGTATTGGTGTCAAATTGTATAAAATCAAGCCAAATTGTTGATATTGTTGTGGTAATGATGTGTATTTTGTCTGTTTTTGTAATGAACACGTTTTAACAACTGAAAATGCAGTTAATATAAAAATGTAAAATACTCTATGGATTAAATCCAACGGAAAAAGTGGTTGCTAGTGTTACTGTTTTATTCAGTTCACCCTTCAAAGTGTAGGTGAGTCGTGTGCAGCATTGGCTTTTTGTTTTGTTCTTTTAAGGTCATGATACAGCATGTGGTTTTCCTTTGTGGTAAAACGTTACTCTGGGTAACGGGCATGTTTTAACAATTTTAAATCATCTCACAGAGTAATTACCTTAGCATTAGACCATCATGATGAGGCTCATGTTAATCGTTTCTTCTTTCTGTTAATGTTTTTGAAGGGTGATGTGCGGCCTTGACGATGTAGGCGGCAGTGTTACGTGTTTCTCTGCAGTTATTAACACCGTAACCTTGATTAGAATTCATGATCCTTTTCATGCGTGTGAAGGCCCTTAAGGGTTATCCCCATTAATCAACCTTGGCGCAGGTCTCTTCATGGGTAACAGAGTTCGGCAGCTCTTCCCCAACCAGCGCATCCGTTACTTTGTTCATGTCCTTGACGGTGCGGGCGGCGGTTCCCGGCAGTTATTAACTTTGCCTAGAATTCTAGTATAGAGCCCCTAAGAAGGTTTTTTCCACCAATGAACTTTGTCACAGACTTGGTTTTGTGTAATAGAGTTTGATAGTTGTCTTTTCTCTCTTTCTTAAACCAGCGCGAGTGATACCTTGGTTTTGTCCTGAGTCTTTAGGCCAGTATGCAGTTTGTTTTAGGAGCACATAACCACCCAGGTTAGAGTGCATCTCTATTCAAATATTGTTCTCTCAAGTGAGTTTGCATGCAAATAGAATTCTATTGTTTAGTGTTGGCAGTTATTATTATGAATATTATTTTTGACCTCACGTCTCCTTATTCTGATCTTCTATTAGGAGCTTACGGGCCCTCATCTTCATAAGGACAGCTAGATGCTACTTGTTTTCATTTAATGGTAATTACCCCTGACTGCCTTTTAATTTAGTTTTGTTTCACTATTGGCGTCACCTAATTTTAAGCTTATTTGCTTTTAGGTGCTCTCTCCCCTACTTCACTATTTCCCCGAGTCCCAATGAAGACCCCCAATAAGGATGAAGCTACCTTTATGACAACAGGGGTCGAAAGGTTGACACACTATTATTGTTATCAAGCATAGGCAACAGAGACATATTTATCTGTGCCTAGAATATTATGTTTATGATTTAAAAATGTTGTGCCAAGCAAGAAGACGGATTGGTTCTAAAGACTTTGATGTATTTGAGCCACATGACCTTTCCGTTCCCACACACAATCACCCAACTCTCCCTGAGCACTCACTCCCTCCCTCTTTTTCAGAGCACTAATATGTACCTATGAGGATTAATATCCTATATTCTTTGGTTTGTTTCATTCTATGTCTGTAATGAAGAATTAAATTACATGCACTTATCTGTTTTGTAGTAATGTCTGAACTATTTAATGTATTTGAATTGAGTTCTATGTACAGAAATCTGAAAAACACTTGTCCACTGTGACCTTCTCTTTTGTACCGTTGCTTACCCGGGTCCAGTGGTCTAACAGGTCACCCCATTCGCTATACTCTCTAGTATGGAGACTGTTGTCAGTGTTTGTAAACTATACTAGTTCTGTGGAGTGAGCATGCCCAAGAGTATGTAGCTACTGTGGGCATAAGCAGTGGAAGAGCATCCTCAGTGTCCAGGAAGCGATAGTGAAATACCCACAGAACCCATCAATAAGCAGTTGCGGTTAGAGTTCTGTACCCAGTAGGGGCACCTGCATCCCCATCCAGCACAGTCAAGGCAGCCAAAGCCACAGGGGCCATGAACTGCAGCTTCAGTAGGTTGCAGAACCTGCACTTTGTGGAGAGTGGCAGCACCATGGAGGTGAAGAGTAAGGTGAGTGGGTTCCACTCTCAATTGTACTGGAGTACGATAACACCCCCCCCCCTTCTGTACTGCTCCTGAAGTGTGGAGACCAGAGGCTGCGGTGCAATTTCATCCTGGATAACCCTGAAATGTCAGGTGCCGTTGCATCTGGAATCGGCTCTTTCTTTCCCACCACTACGGTCTTTACCCCCTCCATATGCGCCTTTGTGAGAGAGACAAAGCAGTGCTAGAGACCATGATCTGTACATTATGTATATTTCTTCCTAGTTATTTGCAAAGTTACAGTTTGCTTTAGAAAGTTCAATGGATAGCGGGCCTGTTCATATGTGTTACTGGTATTCCTGGAGTACACGATTTCCAATGTAATCTTACACAACATAGGCTGTTGCACAACCATGGGACAAAAGTTGGGCTGGACATACCTGCTTTTTGTCCCCCGGCCCCTTTTTAATGGTAACTCCGGCCGCTTTGCTAAGTCACTATTTTAAGGTAAACTGAGTCTGCAGTATTCAGTCTTAGCTTTTGTTGCTGAAAACAGGGAAAGTGGGTGGGAGGCGGTGGTGTTATCAGTTCCAGTTTGCAAGTTACTGGTGCCTGTGTACCCCTGCACTGTCAAACATTTGCATCGCTCTCTACTGCATGCACTGGAATCTGATCTTCAGTTTAAGAGGCTGTTGTAGATATTATGCCCCTCACACAAAATGCAAAAGACACACAATTGATGGACGGAATGCAGAACAAATCAAAACATTCACCCCAGTCAAGAGATCTGGGTTAAATCCATCATTCTTTTGCTCTCCATGCCATCCCAGTTTAGACCTGGCCATATGCTAATCAGTCTTGACCATGTGCCTCATGGGAACAGTCCAGCCCGAACTACCAAGCCAGGTCCTCCCTGGACTGGAAACAAGCATCCTAGGACCGGTTTTGGGGTTTCACTCCTCTTCAGCCAGGATAGCTCGATTCCAGTGGCACAGTGAGCCCAGGACCCACATCTGGGCATACCTGGCGTACTTAGGGCGAGAAAACAAAAGACACTCAATTGATGGACGTAATGCAGAACAAATCAAAACATTCCCCCCCCTGTCAAAAGATCTGGGTTAAATCCATAATTATTTTGCTCATCATTCCACCCCAGTTTAGACCTGGCCATATGCAAATCAGTCTTGACCCTGTGCCTCATGGGAACAGTCCAATCTGAACTGCCAAGCCAGGTCCTCCCTGGACCGGAAACAAGTATCCTAGGACCGGTTTTGGGGTTTCACACAAAATGATCACAAACACAATCCATGTAAGAAGGAATCACCCCTGTATTAATTGATTTTTTTCTCATCAGGTAGTCACCTATTCCTGTCCACACCAAGGTGTTACTTTGCACACACTGTAGTCTTATGGCTCTGGTTTTGTGCAACATGCAGTGCTTCAAGCATGCAAAAGTTGGTGCACTCTGTTTCAAAATGCTAGCATTATCTGTACTTTTCAATGAAAGACACACCTCACCTGCTTCAAAAAATTCCCACCATCTCGTTGAAAGCATAGTGGCCCTCGTGAACCAGTTTCTACTGTCAATTGCCAGCCTGTTCCATTAGTAAGAGCAGGAATTTTCCTCTGAAATCTACAAAAGCTCTGAATACTTTTGATGGCACCATCCCTTTTAAAGTGTAATAGCTCTGCCTGCCCTTTTACATTAAAAGCCAAGCAACCTTCCCAACAAGTGAGTATTATATCATATGTGTGAAATATGTGGCAGTTCTGTGAGCCAGTCACCCACTCTCCATGTCCAGTATTGACCCCTGCATCAATTGGTCGCTACACTCCTACGTCTTGCCCCGTTGCAGTTTAGCCCCTCCTACAATGAATCAGAACGTGACTCCCAGACTCTAGCCTGTGCTGACCTATTATCTAATGATTATACTACCATTATCAGTTTCATTTAAGTACTCCCGAGGCAGGGCTTACATCCCCTCACCTGGCCAAAAAAGTAACATCATGGAGAGACGCGGTCAACGGCCAATAGGTCAGGGGAACAGCGGGTCTCAAAAGTTTGGGAACCACTGAGCTAGTCCTTTGCAGTAATCAAGAATCATGTCATCTGTAATGTTCACAAGCGTATTTGCAGGCACATCTGGCAATCTCATGACTCTGTCCATGATTATCTCATGGGAAGATAATCCTGACCTCCTATCGGGAGTACTGGGTAGACTCATCAACGCGAGGAGCAATGCATCAGACCACTTCAGAGATGTTGAAGCACACACTTTAGCAAGTCTGGATTTCAGCGTCCTATTGACTTGCTCCTGATACCTGAAGCCTCAGATTGGTAACTGCAATGTAGCTTCTGCTCCACTTGTAATGCTGCACACAACATCTTCAGGATCTCATTACTAAAATTAGTTCCTCTATTTGATTCCAGAGAAGATGAGGACCCCAATCTCAGAATTGACTCCCTCAACAACAACTTAGCTACTGTGAGACTGACATTACTTTATTCCTAATCGGGTAACCTTCAACTCAACACGAGAAAATGCACATAATTACCAAAACATATCTCAGCCCATTGCATGCAGCTATCTTGATAAAGTGCAGTTCCATCCTTTTGAAGGGACCTCCCGATCATTCAATGTGACTCGGTGTTACCGCAGTCCTTCTTCCTACATTATTCTGTTGACACACAACACACCTGTGACACAATCCTTCAACCGTCAGTAGGAATCTAGTGTTAAACCATGCTTATCTGACAAACTCACCATGGCATCCCTACCTGCATTAGCTGGTCCATGGTAATGTCTCGCCTGAAACTCAAATTTCATCTTTCTCAAGCTTGACACAACCTTCTCTAACCTAGCCTTGCTGTTTTGTTTCTAACACTTCCTCCTGAAATCTCTTAACTTCCTCCCATGTATCAATTGGTCCCACCTGTTCCTTCATTTTGGTAATCGTTGTAACGACTTGCGTTGTAAAGGTACTGCGGTGTACTGCAGTGTAACAACACGGTCGTTGTAATGACTGCGTTGTAATCGCATGCGTTGTAAACGCAAGCGATGTAGTGGTGTATATTCCATCCGAATACCTATTGCCCATTGTCACAAAATCATCATCTTTGCAGTATGCGGAAAATTTCACAATCACAATCTGGGCAGTTAGGCTGTAATGCCTTCAACAAGTTGTGCCCACTTTCTCTATTGTAAATCCTGAAAAGGTCACAAAAAACCGTTGAGACCATAACTGTCCGAAATCATGGATGACACCAAAGCTAAACTGTCTATCAGTGAAAATGGTCACTTTCTGGTGGTCTGAAACACAGCACGCCCAGTAAGAGCAATGATTTCAGCCACTTGTGCAGAAACCACTCCTTGGAGCCAGGAGGCTTCAACCACACTAGAGACAGTACAGACTGCTTAGACAGGAACCATCAACAAACATTATATGACCTGATTCCTATAGTGACACATCTTCAGTTCAGTAACATCGAAACAGTTCTGCTCACCCTCAATAACATAATTTGCAGGAACAGGCAACAGGCTGGCAGGGATCAGTGCAGTACATCTCTTAAGAGTTATGTTGTCTGCCACAAGAATGGTCTGCTCATACTTGGTGAGATGGCTATTGGTCAGATGTTAAGTCTTGATATGCGTTAACAATATTTCCACAAAATGGGGACCAAAACTGTTAGAGGGTGACCTATAACAATGCTCTCACACTGCTCAATGCTGATACCTGTAGAAGCCACACCTTTGAGACAGCAGGGCAAAGCAGCAGCGTCTGGGTCAAGAGCAGCTGAAATATATGCGACGGGTCCGAGAGCATTCCTGTGCAACTAAGTTAGCACTTTGCAAAACATAGTAAAACATTTATTATAATCAGGCATTCCCAGGGCTGGGGCATGACAGAGACTTTCTCACAAATGGAACTCTAATCCCATGGTACCAGATCAAACACATCCTTGTGCATCAGTCTCTGGAAAAGCTCGCCCAATAGGAGAAAGTTGGGGATCAACTTTCAATAGTAGCCCACCATTCCCGGGATCATCCTGACTTCTTTCTTAGTTGTTGGCGGATTCATTTTCAGAATCGCCAAGATTCTCTCTTATGACACCTTCTTCGTACCTTTTTCAATGTGATTACCTTAGTATAGGACTTCCTTCTTAGAGTACTGCAACTTAGTTGTGGATATTTGATGTCCATTCCCAGCTAATTAGTTCAGCAGTGCAATAGTAGTTTTCTACAAGCTTACTGTGTATGTGCTGACAAAAACAGATTGTCAATGTACTGGATCAAGACTGAGTGATAGGGCATTATCAGGGACTCCAGATTCTAATTAAAGATCTGGTTGAAGATGGATGGACACTATGTATACTCTTATGGGACTCGGCACCATGTGACAACATGGCTGCTGAACCAAAATATGAAGAGGAACTGACTGTTCACTTGAAACAGTATGAAAAGAAAGCTTTGCACAAATCAATGACAGTGAACCACTCCGCCTTACATGGAATTTGAAATAAAATCAAGGTTGGATTCAGTACCACAGGACAACGAGGGACTACAATGGTGTTGATATTTCTCAAATGCTTCATAATGCGGTATTTTCTGCTGTGTTTCAGCAAACTTATAATGGGTGAGTTACATGGACTCCCCATGATCTCCTTCAGAATGCCTTGTTGAATAATTGAGTCAATTACAGGAGAAATCCCAGCAATTGCTACGGGATTCAGATTATACTGGGGGATTCTCGGATACTCAGCATTAGGTTTTACTTTTTCTGAAAAGTCCCAGACTTCAGGTAGCACTGTGTCTCTCAGTTCTGGTGGCAGATCATTGCATATCAAAATAGGGTACAGTCTGATATCTGAGCTCTGATTTAAAAGTTTGAAGATATCATATTCATCATGAGTTTGAAATTCAGTGCCCTTCAGTGTACAGTAAATTGAACAATTTAGCTTGCAGAAATAATCTTGTCCAAGCAGATTAACAAGACTTGAATCATATACCACAAATCAGTGACTCTCCTCAAAGGACCCTATTTTAACAGCTACTACTTCACGTAACAGGGATAGTCATTTGTTTTTTGGAAACACCTACAACATGGATTCTTCATCCTGAGTGGGGTAGGCTGAGAACCTCAGCTGTTTCCTTGGTAGAGTGGGTAGCACCAGTATCAATGAAGAATTATACAGGGTGGCCATTCACCTCATCATCCACACATGGACAACTCTGGTCTACCTCTAAGGTTGTGCCAAGCACACAATCCTCCTTCCCCCTCAGGCACCATAATGGCAACAGGTCTGAATTGTAGTCCTCATCTGCTTGTATCATATGGTGCTGTTGTGCCTGATTCATAAAAGTGTTAGTGTGTGTATTGGGTACCTGATTTGGATTGAATCCTGGAGCATTTGCATTCAGCTGTGGCCTTGGCTAACCTGCTTTTACTGCGCTTGGAGAACCTGAAAATATTTCATCCTTTGCCTCTGTACTTCTTGTATCTGAACTGTATCATTACTTTGGGGTTGCAAAAACCCGGTATTCTGAACCTAATTCCCAGTATTCAAGCGACATTCATGCTTCTGATGCCCCAACTTGTCGGTAACGTGGCAAGGATTTGACTTCTTTAAAGTCACCAAATACATCCCTATATTCAGATCAATTAGTACACCATAACCTTCGCCTTGTTGTTGAAACCCATGACCATGTTGCATCAACGGAACTCCCTGTTGATACACTCTCTGCATGGGACAAACATTCCAAACAAAGTACTGATTCTTACCTCGCTGTGCAGCTTTCTTCTGTACCACCATCAGATTCTCCGTCAATTTCTTGTGCTTCACTTTCAATTTGATCGGTGCAAGACTGACAGAATGGCCCGAGAGTCCAGAGAAAGAATATATTCAACAGCATCTGATTTGTTGGCAGAATAGGTCAATTGATGAGATCTTGAGGTATAAAACATATTGCAATGGTGACTATTTCTCCTATAAATGTACCAGGATTTATATTGGTAGGTGAATTCAGAAGAGTCATATCAGAACTTAGCAAACTCATGGGCCTTTTACTCTTGAGGATACTGTAATGTACACTTGGAGGCACAATCATGTTGGGCTTGAAAAAAGGTGGAGATCTTTGGGGAAACCTTACATGCATGAAAAACCCTATCTGATTTAAAGTTGGATCTGCACTCGGAGCACAAGGAGTATTCACTTGTGTCTTAACCAAGGGCCTTATCGGGCCAACAAGAGTGTTACCTGTAGCACTCATCTCAGTAGGAAATGCTAGTATGTGTAGTATTTCCTGTTGATCCAGCAGACAATAGGAGCTACAGTGACCGGAACTGTAAGTGTATCCGGGTCATTTAAAGTAATCAGGTAAATGTGGGTATTGATCTCTGTTTTCCCTTCCATTACATCAGAACCGGTATTCACTGGTGAGGTAGCAATTCCTGTAATTCCATTGACACCTGCAGCACCGATTCCTTCTTGTTGAGCGTCATTATATGGGGTTGGAAGCGTCGACAATAATGCATTCAAAAGATCATCAGTAGACTCAATATAATGGGCTTCATCCTTCCTCTCTGGATTTTCTGTCTTTTTCCCCTTCTTCTTTTTCTTCTTCTCTTCCTGTCCTGTTTCTTTCTCTTCGCTTGTTAATGAGGGGACAATATAGCTCCCTCTATAAATATTGATTCTCCACCTCTTTTGCTCTGCATCCCAACTAGCAGCTGCGTAAGTACGTACTGCTTTTCTAGCTCTTCACTGAAATTTTTATTTCTGCCTTTTCTGACCTATTTGCTCCCATTGCCATTGGTCCAAAATACATGTATGAAGTCCTACAGTTCTATTCATATAATTACCTGGTGTATCCTCAGGTAGTGCCTCTTCTCTCTCACAAACAAGTATCTGTACATCTACCCTTAACAGGTGTTGTACATCCTTAAACAACTTAATTTTTCCACAGTAAATCAACAATTACAATAATCTTTCGTCTCAAACCAGGAAATAATTTCTTTACCTACAGTTCTCTTATGGCATCAACAACCAATACAAGGGCAGCACTCTATGTTGTAAACAACCAATTTCAGCACGGCTTTATGCCAACCGACCAATACGAGCACTGCACACTGCGAATTCAGTCTGACTCCCTACTGAAGTTCACCCTCCTTTGCAATTTTTCATAAACACATTCTCATTCATTTATGAAAAATAAACTGAAGCAGTTTCAATTAATAACTTTGTCTGTGTCTCTACAGAAATTAAAGTATTCATATACACAGGAAAAGGTCTGAAGTACCACTTTCCGACCTACACTGATGCACACTAGAATGAAACCACGACCAGCAGTCACACTCAGATTGATACAGTTCCTCCCTGTGCACTATATAGTTCTTGGTTGCCAAAATACATAACTGAAATATCTTCCAAATGCAACACACCCTCATATCTACCCAATTGAATGTTCACTCAAATCAGTTATTCCCAATTACTTACTACTCTCACTTCATTTGTTCCTGCTATTTTCAGAAAAGTGTCACACTAGAAACTCACTAGTATATTTGTCTGACAGAATGTTTTGATGAAAAATATTGTTACATCTGGAATTATTGAAAGCAGTCTGCTTTTATTTATTCCCTTCTTCTGTACTTCCTTGTCTGCAGAATTGATTTGCACTCTCTGCAGATTTGGGAGCGTAAAGGGCCATCTGCCTATCCCCAGCTTGGTTGGCGTCTGTGGCGGTGTAATCCCTTATGTTTAGGCTTGGGGGGGCTCCTGTGAACTGCGATTGTGTCATCTTATTCCAGCAGAATGCATTTCTGCTCAGTCCAAGTCCATTGCTGGATCCGTAAAGTTTGTTGATCTCCCATGACAAGGAGTTTCGAAGTGAACAACAATGCGTATTTTAGCTCCAGGTCGAGCAACTTGTTAAACTGGATGAATGATGAGTATCATCACAGCAATTGTGTAATCAGGAAAAAACAACACCAGGGAAATTCAGAGATTAATACAATCATGCTTCCTGGGCACCACCAAGATTGCATCAGGGTCACAATACTTCATGATCTTTGCAACCACAGGTATTTGAGTGATCCAGGTGGAGGTCACCTGATGGTCACTCTTTGCTCTCTCCCAACCCCAAAGTGGGTGAATGGAGCATCAGGAGCCATGTTCTAAATGGAGTGTATCATCATTGCCTTCTGTTACCGCTGGTACTTTAACTGTAAGAAAACTTTTGCGGCAAAACTAATCCTACATGTCTTCCAGTTTGTCCTCCATATGGCACATTCTTTCCATTAGTTTGTGTAGCTGGGTGTTCAATTGTGGACTTATCTTGGTGTTATATTGTTTATTATTTGTTACCTTGTCTGCAAATTTATTGTGTTTTTTGAGAAGTAATGTAACGTCAATGGGCCTTAATTTAACTGCAAGGTCTGTGTGAGTTGCAGCTATTGCTGCCAGTATCAAATCCAACTTATTGGGTAAGTTGTTGGTTATCTTAGCGATGACCGAAAGGGCGGAGGCACCCATAGAGTGCCATGTATTGATTGCGGCTCTTGATGGTTCTACCTATTCAGTAGCTCTTTGTAGAGGTTAGACAATCAGGCCATTTGGGCTCAGTCTCCAAGTTATTCCATTGTAATGTTATAAGACTCACCTTTAATTTTAGGGTGTCGACTGATTAATTAATACCAGAGCAGGTATTGGTATGGAAAACATTTCTGTTAAGTTTCATTGTGCTTTTAGTAAAGGCATGTAATTTTGCAAAGGCCATTTTCAGTAATGATCCACTGAAGTAGATGAGGCCTGCCTCACTCAGTTCCCAACATAGCTGTTTTGGAGGCAGCAGCAACTGGGGGCATGTGCATCACTGTTCATAAGTCTCAAATAAATACCCTTAACCAGCAGCACCCATAGCGACAGATTCTGTTTTAGTCTTGTTAATTAAATCAGCATATGGTTGCTTACAAGAACGAGCATTAGCAGCAATTTATATTATAATGCATAGCTTAATATAATGTATTGGTGCTATTTTGAGAGCTGCTTACCAGTGACAGCACCCAGCCAGATTGACAAAAAATGTGGAATGGCCTCACACAGAAGATGGAGGTCCACTCACTGCTCTGCATAGTCACAGTACATCGTCTCGTCCCCAACCATACTGATCAGAGCTCTCCCGAGAAGTCACAGGGACAAGTCCTGGTGCTGGCTGCCAGGCACCCCCTGCTGGATGTGCCACACCTGAGGCAGTCAAAGCCACTCACCTTGCATTCAGGGTAAGAGCCATGCTTTCAGTGTTAGTTCTGACTTGCAGCTCCCCTTGTGCAAAAGCAGTCTGCTTTGCTTTGTTGGAGCGAGAGCAGGTTTCCTGCTCTTGCTTCAATGAATGTAAAGCAGGAGTTTGCTATGGCAGGGCGGGAGCGGTGGTACAACCCTGCCATAGCAAACAGCAATGTTCCAGGGGTAGGCACCCTGGGACATTGCTGGAGCCGGCTCTGGGGGATGGTGGTCCCCAGGGCCAAGGAGGGCTCCAGGAGGGGTGACGCACGGCCCCCCTCCCAACGTTTGTAAAGCCCCGGGGAGGTGGTGGTTCCCGGGGCCCAGGGGTCCGTAACAGACCCCAATGTAAATAATTAGTGCCCTGGGGAGGTGGTGGTCCCTAGGGCAGTGTGGGGGAGGCTTGAGCCCCCCACACTATTTATTTAGCAAAGCCCGAGGAGGTGGCGGTCCCCGGGGCTTGGGGGGCCCATGAGGCCACCACCCTATTACAATAAAGTCCCGGGGAGGTGGCGGTCCACGGGGCTTGGGGAGCCATAGAGGCCCCCCGCCCATATTTACAGATTGCCCTGGGGAGGTGGTGGTCCCTGGAGCTGCGGGGGCCCCCGCGGGCCCCCACTAATTACCTGCGCATTGCCCCCAGGACCTGGCCTACCAGGGGGCTTAAATAAAACTAAGTGCATATCTAAAAAAAAATGTATATATTTATATATATATATATATATATATATATATATATATATATATATATATATATATATATATATATATAGATATATATTACCTACTGGCGGTCGCCAGTAGGTAGTTATAGTTAGGACCGTGTTTCCATAGGAAATCTCAAAATTCTATTTTGAATAACTTTGGCACCGGTTGACGGATCCTCGCGAAATTTTCAAAACTAATGGGGCGCTACGCTCCGCTCCTACCCTGAAAGTTTCGGGGTGATTCGTCAAGCGGGGGCTGAGAAAAAAGGGGGGTCCCAAAACACGTTTTCCCCATGCATTTTTTTATAGGACCTTTAGACACAGCTACAGCCCGAACGGCTGAACAGAATTACTTGTAATTTGGCAGAGAGGTAGTCCGCAGGTCAAGGATGTGCCTTTTGTAGGTCTGGTGTAAATCTGTTCAGTAGTTCCTGAGAAAATAGCATTTAAATCAATATATATATCTGTAAGCGCGCTCCGTGCGCTTACCGTAAGCTTACCGTACGCGTACGGTGCCGTGCGCGAGCTCAAATCTGATTGGTTGTCACATGACTGTAAACATTCGAATCGGACGAAATCAGGAAGTGTTGGCCGCCATTTCGTGTGTTTCACACAGAAAAAAAAGGGAGATAACGTGAAAAGGGGGCAAGGAAGAGAGTTACAGACCCCCTAACATTTGAAAGGGGGTCAAAGAAGGACACAAAAGTACGAAAAAAACATTTATTAATTTTAAAAAAAAATCGCGGGGTACGCGTACGGTAAGCTTACCGTACGCGTACGGTAGAAAAAAAAATTAAAAAAGAAATAAAATTCAGATTTAAGTGTTTAGATATTAGGGGGCTCTAAAAAGAGCCGTTGTGTTTATGAAGTGATTTTTTAGTGGTACCTACAAGTAAGTACCGATGCAGAGTCTAAGGTTCAAGAGGAAGACTGTGTTCCCTTCATCAGTGAAGTGTACACCATCTCCTCTATAAATGTCTTGCATGTTGTAACGCAAGTTGTTGTGGTAAATGGAAACCATACCATAGTCTCGGAGGAAAGCAGAAACAGATTTGTTGACGTGCTTTCTTGCTTTGTCAATCTGTGGACAAAAATGATTGGACCAGTTCCATTTTTGCCTTTGGCATATGTTAGAATACACAAATGCAGTTTTAGGGAAAAGTGAAAACAGTTGTGCAAAGGTCTCCTTCATAAGCATTTCCAGACCTACCCCAGTCAAAGTGCCTAGGTCATTGCCACCACAGTGCACTATTATGAGGTCAGGGTGTTGGATTTGCATGAAGGATTTCACCAATGGCATCAATTGGTGCCACTTTAACCCTCTCTGACCAATCCATTTAATGTCTACATTTGGCAAAGCAAGGGCTCTCACCATACCTGTTTTCTCTGCATACATTTCACTCCAGAAGACATAGCTGTGCCCTACAATCCACACTGTGAACATCTTCAAAGGAGATCTGGATGCACTCAGGAGGTGCATTTCAGTAGAATGGGAAAAGGAAATGAAAGACAGTTTGGAAATGGAGGCATACATATTTTTTTAAAATAAAAAGAACTCATTGGCTGTTTCACACCATTCTACACTAAAAACTAGGCTGTATGTGTAAATTTATAGAAGCATGTTTTGTATTGGTACAGAAAAATGTGTTACCAAAGAACATTACTATGGATTTGCTGTTAGGTTTGAAAAGTCAAGCACTCTTGCACTTTGAAAATGAAACATTGTCTGCTGAACTATGGTAGCAGGCAGAAGTCAAGTTGGGGGAAGGGTACTAGGCAGAAGTCAAGTTGGGGGAAGGGTACTTTTGGAAAAGGGTTGGTTTTCAACCAATAGAAATGTGTGATTACATTTGAAAAAAAGGGGGAAGCACTGAGATTTGAAATTAACATGTATATGTGTGGAAAAAGAGAGGGAAAGTTTGCCATTATCTGGTTCTGCTTAGAGGAGAGAGGTGTACAGAAGAGAGATCCTGGCTCTGATAATCTGCTGTTTGAGTGCCACATTTATTTCACAACTAACTAATTTTAAAGGTGAGTTTAGAGTTTGAGAGGGGATGTATATGGTAAATTAAGAAATGAATAATAGAATTGGAATTCCTTTTGTTGAAGTTGTGTTTATTATTTTCTGTTTTTGGAGAAATTTAAATGTGAGGAACATGTAAAATAATATGGACTAAGTTTTCACGAAAATTTAAGGTGTACTGGTAAAAATAAGGAATACTTTAAGGGTTTGAGGTTGCACTCAGTAATGCAAATACATTCAGCATCAGTGAGGCTGGTTGCCCTTGCTGGAGTGTAGTGAGTCACCCAGGTTACACATGTTGCTGGTCTCAGAAAGCTGTTTGGTATTGCTCTGGTGATTTTACATTTGCATTAGATGGAAAGGGGGAGGTTTTTTTTTATGCAGAAGCAGACTCTTAGCACACAGCCAGCTGCTTATCCTGTGGAATCATGCATAGTATTCACAACCGAGTGGGGTTTGAGGTTTCAGTCAGTAATGCAAATACATTCAGCATCACTAAGGCTGGTTGCCCTTGCTGGAGTGTAGTCAGTCACCCAGGTTACACATGGTGCTGGTCTGAAAAAGCAGTTTGGACATGTGCTTTTATCAGAATCTGAAAAGTGGATTCATAATGTGTCAGTCTGTAAAAGTGTTTATCACTTGCCCAAAAAAAAGAGTAGTAAGTGTGCTTTCAAATTGGCAAAGAAATTTCGTTTTGTGACTATTGTGAAAACATGACTCTGTGTGCAAATAGGAATTACAGGCAGAGATTTATTGCGTATTGCTCTGGTGATTTTACATTTGCATTAGATGTAAAGGGGGAGCCATTTTTTTGTATGCAGAAGCAGACTCTTAGCACACAGCCAGCTGCTTATCCTGTGGAATCATGCACAGTATTTACAACCGAGTGGGGTTTGAGGTTTCAGTCAGTAATGCAAATACATTCAGCATCACTAAGGCTGGTTGCCCTTGCTGGAGTGTAGTCAGTCACCCAGGTTACACATGGTGCTGGTCTGAAAAAAGCAGTTTGGACATGTGCTTTTATCAGAATCTGAAAAGTGGATTCATAATGTGTCAGTCTGTAAAAGTGTTTATCACTTGCCAAAAAAAAGAGTAGTAAGTGTGCTTTCAAATTGGCAAAGAAATTTCGTTTTGTGACTATTGTGAAAACATGACTCTGTGTGCAAATAGGAATTACAGGCAGAGATTTATTGCGTATTGCTCTGGTGATTTTACATTTGCATTAGATGTAAAGGGGGAGTTTTTTTTGTATGCAGAAGCAGACTCTTAGGACACAGCCAGCTGCTTATCCTGTGGAATCATGCACAGTATTTACAACCGAGTGGGGTTTGAGGTTTCAGTCAGTAATGCAAATACATTCAGCATCACTAAGGCTGGTTGCCCTTGCTGGAGTGTAGTCAGTCACCCAGGTTACACATGGTGCTGGTCTGAAAAAAGCAGTTTGGACATGTGCTTTTATCAGAATCTGAAAAGTGGATTCATAATGTGTCAGTCTGTAAAAGTGTTTATCACTTGCCAAAAAAAAGAGTAGTAAGTGTGCTTTCAAATTGGCAAAGAAATTTTGTTTTGTGACTAATGTGAAAACATGACTCTGTGTGCAAATAGGAATTACAGGCAGATATTTATTGCGTATTGCTCTGGTGATTTTACATTTGCATTAGATGGAAAGGGGGAGCCATTTTTTTGTATGCAGAAGCAGACTCTTAGCACACAGCCAGCTGCTTATCTTGTGGAATCATGCACAGTATTCACAACCGAGTGGGGTTTGAGGTTTCAGTCAGTAATGCAAATACATTCAGCATCAGTAAGGCTGGTTGCCCTTGCTGGAGTGTAGTCAGTCACCCAGGTTACACATGGTGCTGGTCTGAAAAAAGCAGTTTGGACATGTGCTTTTATCAGAATCTGAAAAGTGGATTCATAATGTGTCAGTCTGTAAAAGTGTTTATCACTTGCCAAAAAAAAGAGTAGTAAGTGTGCTTTCAAATTGGCAAAGAAATTTCGTTTTGTGACTAATGTGAAAACATGACTCTGTGTGCAAATAGGAATTACACGCAGAGATTTATTGCGTATTGCTCTGGTGATTTTACATTTGCATTAGATGGAAAGGGGGAGCCATTTTTTTGTATGCAGAAGCAGACTCTTAGCACACAGCCAACTGCTTATCCTGTGGAATCATGCATAGTATTTACAACCGAGTGGGGTTTGAGGTTTCAGTCAGTAATGCAAATACATTCAGCATCACTAAGGCTGGTTGCCCTTGCTGGAGTGTAGTCAGTCACCCAGGTTACACATGGTGCTGGTCTGAAAAAAGCAGTTTGGACATGTGCTTTTATCAGAATCTGAAAAGTGGATTCATAATGTGTCAGTCTGTCAAAGTGTTTATCACTTGCCCAAAAAAAGAGTAGTAAGTGTGCTTTCAAATTGGCAAAGAAATTTCGTTTTGTGACTAATGTGAAAACATGACTCTGTGTGCAAATAGGAATTACAGGCAGAGATTTATTGCGTATTGCTCTGGTGATTTTACATTTGCATTAGATGGAAAGGGGGAGCCATTTTTTTGTATGCAGAAGCAGACTCTTAGCACACACCCAGCTGCTTATCCTGTGGAATCATGCACAGTATTCACAACCGAGTGGGGTTTGAGGTTTCAGTCAGTAATGCAAATACATTCAGCAACACTAAGGCTGGTTGCCCTTGCTGGAGTGTAGTCAGTCACCCAGGTTACACATGGTGCTGGTCTGAAAAAAGAAGTTTGGACAGGTGCTTTTATCAGAATCTGAAAAGTGGATTCATAATGTGTCAGTCTGTAAAAGTGTTTATCACTAGCCAAAAAAAAGAGTAGTAAGTGTGCTTTCAAATTGGCAAAGAAATTTTGTTTTGTGACTAATGTGAAAACATGACTCTGTGTGCAAATAGGAATTACAGGCAGAGATGTATTGCGTATTGCTCTGGTGATATTACATTTTCATTAGATGGAAAGGGGGAGCCATTTTTTTGTATGCAGAAGCAGACTCTTAGCACACACCCAGCTGCTTATCCTGTGGAATCATGCACAGTATTCACAACCGAGTGGGGTTTGAGGTTTCAGTCAGTAATGCAAATACATTCAGCATCACTAAGGCTGGTTGCCCTTACTGGAGTGTAGTCAGTCACCCAGGTTACACATGGTGCTGGTCTGAAAAAAGCAGTTTGGACATGTGCTTTTATCAGAATCTGAAAAGTGGATTCATAACGTGTCAGTCTGTAAAAGTGTTTATCACTTGCCAAAAAAAAGAGTAGTAAGTGTGCTTTCAAATTGGCAAAGAAATTTCGTTTTGTGAATAATGTGAAAACATGACTCTGTGTGCAAATAGGAATTACAGGCAGAGATTTATTGCGTATTGCTCTGGTGATTTTACATTTGCATTAGATGGAAAGGGGGAGCCATTTTTTTGTATGCAGAAGCAGACTCTTAGCACACAGCCAGCTGCTTATCCTGTGGAATCATGCACAGTATTCACAACCGAGTGGGGTTTGAGGTTTCAGTCAGTAATGCAAATACATTCAGCATCACTAAGGCTGGTTGCCCTTGCTGGAGTGTAGTCAGTCACCCAGGTTACACATGGTGCTGGTCTGAAAAAAGCAGTTTGGACATGTGCTTTTATCAGAATCTGAAAAGTGGATTCATAATGTGTCAGTCTGTAAAAGTGTTTATCACTTGCCAAAAAAAAGAGTAGTAAGTGTGCTTTCAAATTGGCAAAGAAATTTCGTTTTGTGACTAATGTGAAAACATGACTCTGTGTGCAAATAGGAATTACAGGCAGAGATTTATTGCGTATTGCTCTGGTGATTTTACATTTGCATTAGATGGAAAGGGGGAGCCATTTTTTAGTATGCAGAAGCAGATTCTTAGCACACACCCAGCTGCTTATCCTGTGGAATCATGCACAGTATTCACAACCGAGTGGGGTTTGAGGTTTCAGTCAGTAATGCAAATACATTCAGCAACACTAAGGCTGGTTGCCCTTGCTGGAGTTTAGTCAGTCACCCAGGTTACACATGGTGCTGGTCTGAAAAAGCAGTTTGGACATGTGATGTTTTCAGAATCTGAAAAGTGGATTTAAAATGTGTCAGACTGTAAAAGTACTTATCACTTGCCAAAAAAGTAGTAGAAAGTATGCTATGCAATTGGCAAAGAAATTTCGTTTTCTGCCTAATTTCAAACCATGACTCTGTGTGCACACAGGAATTGTTTTTAGGTATTTAATTTGTGATGGTGTTATTGTGATTTTCACTTGTAGGAAAGGGGTACATAGTATTTTAAGATTTGAAAAGATCATAAAAAATGTAGTAATATATTTAAATAAAATAAAGGATTTTTTTTTAGTTTTTTTCAGGTATTGCTGAAGAGCAGTGAACAAAATTTAAGATGCCTACAAAATCCAGACTAAAGAAAGACCACAAAAAAAACCTATATTTGAAGACAACTGGAGGACCTAAGTTAGTTGGAGATGCTCATGTTGGGAAAAAGAACAAGTCTTCTGGTAAGCAGACAAAAGATTTTTTAAAGAACATCTTCAAAAAAAGGAAAAATGTACAAAATGTCTGTACTGGAAAGAATGTTTTCAATAGAAAAAAACAGGAAAAAATTGAGAATTTAGTTAATGCAAATATACCTTCTGCAACAACAAAGATTAACTTAAACAGAAAAACAGCGTTTAAAGAGATACCTAGAAAAATGTTTCAGAGAAGAGTTATGTCCAATTTGATAAAGGATGTGAAGAAATATAAGCAAAAGGCAAAATATTACAAGAGAAAAAAAGAAATTGAAGCCATTGCAGCAAAGGCATTAGAATTAAAAAGGAAACTATTCATTTTAATTTTGAATAGGATGCGTACATTAGATAAAATGGTTAATGTACTGAAATCACAAAGCAAAAGGAAAAGAGTAGTGAACAGAACAAACTTTTGTAAAGTGTTTTTAGGAAAATGGATGCATAGTTCAAGTAGTGAACCTTTTTTTAATGAAGAGAGTTATTTTCAAAGTAATAGTTTGCTGCATGCAGTTGACACCAGAGGTCGTGCTTATGAAGTGAAAAATGGTTGCATAATGGAGAAGGAGATAATGGTTCCAAGAGATGAGGTACAAGTGATGGCGGATGAGGCTATGGGGAGACGTCCTAAAGCCCCAGTGTACACTTGGAATTGTAGTAGTATTTGCACTGTGCGTCAGGAATCTATTGATAAATTTCGTGAGTTTCTAAGAGAATATGGTAAAAAAAAGTGTAAAACAGAAGATTAAGGTGCTTCAAAGTCTAGATCCATGCAGAGTGAGAGAGAATACTGGTTTGCAGGGTCATTCTCTGGCTTGTCTATCTAGAAAAGTGTGTAATAGTGTTTTCCATCATTTTAGGATGCTGGCTGTTCATCATACTGAAATGAGAAAGTTTGTGAGACGGTTGTATTTTGCTAAAAGTCCAGCAATAAAGTTAGATGAATTGAATAGGGCTCTGTTCCGTGGATCGGTATCAGATGTAGAGAAGGTTGTTGATGAAATTCAGTTTTGTTACTTTGGTCCTGAACAAAACAGTGCAGAAAAGGACACAGTAAATGAGGAAGAAGTGGAAGAGAATGTAGAACCCTCTGTAAGTAAGACATTTAATGATCACATAACAAAATTTGAAAAAATCTCTAATGAAAGACCAAATATTACTTGTATTTGTTGCCGCAGAACTCATTATAGAAAACAAACTAGGAATGTTGATCTCTACAGAAAGAGTGAAAATGAAGATAATTATAAGTGGAAAGATTTTGTCACATATATATTTCTAGAAAATTGTTTTGAATTGGGTGAAGATCAGCGTATTTGTAAATACTGTTACAACAAGTTAGAGGAAAATAGAATGCCGACCAGAGCTGTACATAATAATTTAGAATTGGATGTTATTCCTGCCGAACTTTCTGAATTAAATACATATGAGTCTATACTTATTCAATGTGTTCATCCGTTCCAGACCATAGTACGTATGGAGCCCAAAACTGGTAAATTACCTCCTTCAGATTTACTGAGAGGTTTAAAAGGTAGAGTGGTGTATTTGCCCTTGGATTTGAAAAAAAATATGGAAACTATTAATGCAGATACTTTGGAAACTGTACCATTAGTTATTCTGGTTAATGGTGTACCTACAAAGAATAAGAAGATTTGGCAGGAGCTGGTAGATGTACGGAAAGTACAAAGAGCAAATTTGTATTTGAAAAGGAATAACAAATGGTATGAATCAATTTATATAGAAGAAGAAGAAGAAGATTTACAAGAAGACACAGAAACACCAACTGGACAAATTGAAAAAGTGGACAAGTCAAAGGAAGAAGAAATTTATGAACATTTTAGCATACATCCTCTACATTCAAAAGAAGCTATGGGAGACAATATTGATCTGTTTCAGATGAAGAAAGCAAAAGGAACTCCCGTGAGTGTATGGGAGGAGAGCTTGGAAGCTCGATGTTTTCCCCAGCTGTTTCCTAAAGGAAAAGGAGGACGATACGATGAACGTCCAGAACAGATTCCAGCTTCTGAGTATCGGACTACAAGACTATATGCAGAAGATCCCAGATTTCGACAAAGTATTCCTTATTTGTTCCATCTTTTATTTGAAAGCGACTTGTCTGCATTATCATATGCAGTAAATCACATTTTAAAAAGTGGAGTACATTTACAAAATGTGTCTGCTAAGGATTTTATGGAGAAAGTGCAGCACCGAGATGATCATTTGGAAACACAACTGATCAATCTGATGGCTTGTCAGCGTGGGACACATGAATATTGGTACCGACGCCATGGTGAATTAAAATGCATGTTACGGAATTTAGGAACACCAACATGGTACCTTACCCTAAGCTGTGCCGAGTACGCTTGGGATGATTTACTGGATTTTCTACGAGAGGCAAATTCAAACATTAAAAACATCGAATACAAGACAGCAGGAGAACTGTGCTCATTGGATCCGGTTAATGTTTGCAGATATTTCAATCATAGATTTGAGGCTATGATGTCCTTCATCTGCAATAAAAAAAATCCACCTCTTGGAGAAGTAGTGGATTTCTTTTGGAGAAAAGAGTACCAGGCAAGAGGTGCTCCTCATATTCATATGCTGTTGTGGATCAAGGATGCCCCAAAGTTTGGAACAGATACTGATGAAGCAGTGTTATCTTACATTGAAGAATATGCAACATGTGCTAAACCAAAAAGCACAGAAGAGAAAAAGTTAAAGGAGCAAGTTTTACGTTTCCAAAGTCATCGGTGTGGAAAATACTGTCGACGGAAATACAAGAGCAAAGAAAAATACTACACTAAATGTCGATTTGGATTTCCTAGACCTGTTCTTTCAAATGGAAGAGTAAACAGTTTTATGTCATCTGTGAGACATACTATTACAAGAAAATCACCTAAGAATACCTACAACCTAAAAAGAAAAGAAGAATCAAAAAATATAAATGACTACAACCCAGTCATTTTATCCATGTGGAATGCTAACATAGATATACAGTATGTAGCTGACAATTCCATTGCTGTTGCTCGATATGTAAAGTCTTACATTACTAAATCTGAGAAAACGGAATTGAAGGAAATGTGGGAAGAGATTTCTCACGAGAAGACTGTCAGTAAGAAGCTGTACAGTTTCAGTTTAAAGATGTTATCGCATCGAGAAATTGGATCCTACGAATGTTCAGATAGGTTATCTTCTGCAAGTCTCTACTCGAAATCAAGAAGAATAATTTGGGCAAGTTTAGGCCTTGCAGCAATGAGAAATCGGATACTGAAATCTGTTGGAGAAATTGAATATTTGGCCGAGAATGACCCAGAAAGTACAGATATTTTGAAATCAAACATGTTGGACACATATTATCCCAAGAGAAGTCAACATCTGGAGAACATGTGTCTCTATGAAGTGCTGCAGAACTACATTTATTCACGGAAAGCCGCAGAAGACATCAAAAATTGAAAATATAAAGTCATTGGTGAGGAAGGATGTTTGGTGAAGCAAACAAAAGGAAGTTTGATAAATCACCGGAAGCTGAGTTGCGACACTACTGACAAAAAGGAATTTTACTACTTGCCTCTTTTACAGCTGTTTAAACCATGGCGTACAGAGGATGAACTACTGGGAGAATTTCAAAGCTACGAAGATTCATTTAATGCTTGCAAAGACAGCATACAATGCAATACATTCACAACTTATCTGCAAATGTTAAATGAAGAAATTGAACAGGAAACTACAATTGCAGCAGAAGTAGCTAGAGACAGTTCTCAGGACAGCCAAAGTTCAGGAACACTCAGTCAAGATCCCCTAGGACAACCAATCGTTGAAAATGAAGCATCAATAGCCATGAATGAAGTGGAAACGGCTATGAATCAAGCTCAAGAAGAATTTATAGACTTACAAAATTTGGAAAGACAACTGAACGAAGAGCAGCAACAAATTTATGAAGAGATCAGAAACAAAATTGATCACGGATTTCTACATGAAAAAAAAGAGTGCTCATGCACATCATTTCATCCAATCAGGATGTATGTAAGCGGACAAGCTGGAACTGGAAAAAGTTTCCTAATAAAAGTCATCAGAAGCTACCTACAGCACAAAACGGATTCTACTTTGTCTTGTGTGGTTACTGCTCCAACTGGGTTAGCAGCATATAACATAAAAGGAATCACCTTACATCGTTTGCTAATGTTACCAGTGGAGCATGAGAACAAAATACAATACAACAAGCTAACTGGAGAAGCATGCTTGGAAGTTTCAAGAGTATTGAAGAAGATGCAAGTTCTCATTATTGATGAGGTGAGCATGGTATCAAACTTAATGCTTGCCTTTGTGCATTTAAGAATGCAGCAAATTCTAAGGACAGACTATGACGTGTTATTTGGTGGAAAACATGTCATTGTATTTGGGGATCTTCTACAGCTTACTCCGGTTAAAGGACAACCAGTGTTTAATACTGTGACACATGAAGACACAAAGAAGTCATTGGGAAGCATTGGTAATGCAAATATTTGGTCCTTCTTTGAGTACAAGGAACTTACTACTAATATGAGGCAAGCAAACGATGAAGAATATGGAAGTATTCTGAAAGATATCAGGATTGGACTACTCACAGAAGTTGGCAAAAAAGCATTACAGAGTCGGCTGCTACATAATTTATTTAAATAGTTGCAGAGAAGATATACAAGAACATTGCAGAAAAGAAAAGTGTCATCTGCTTAATGCCAACTCTACGTGAATGCTCAATATTCAATGAGGAGCTTTTAAAATTGGAAAAGGAAGATATCAGGAAATTGGAAGCAGTGGACAAAATTGAAGATGGAAGAATTACTATCACATTAACAGGCACACTGAAAAATAAATTGGATTCACTAGAGAAGAACATTTCCAAAACAGCTGGATTAGAAAAAAATCTATATGTTTGCATGAACTGTAGAGTATTTTTAAGGAGAAATTTGGATGTTGAAAAGGGTTTAGTTAATGGAGCTATGGGAAGAGTTGTGGGTTTTATTAATTATCAGAAAAAAGATGGAATTGAATGTTTAAAAATAAAATTTGATCAGATAGAAGAAGTTAAAGATATTTGTCGTTGTTCAGTTCGTTTCATGCTTGTGAAAGACTTATATGTACGTAGGAAGCAGTTTCCGTTTTCTCTAGCATATGCTGTAACTATTCACAAGTCTCAAGGATTGACTGTAGATTGTGCTTTTGTGAACATTGGTTCAACTGTGTTCAAAGAAGGTATGGCTTATGTAGCTTTGTCACGAGTGAAAACATTATCTGGTTTATTCATGATAGACTTTGATGACTCTAAAGTTAGTGCTGATACAAATTGTGTAAAGGAGTATAATAGATTAAGAAGAAGCTATGCTCCTCATTTAGGTCAGTATCCTGTGTTGGAGAAATGTGTAGTTTCTCGTAAAAGGAGAAATGAGAATATCTGTAATGAAGATGTAGAGAGGAGGAAAAAAAAGAGGAGTGATGTAATTGCAAGCAAAAAGAAAAAGGAAAATGAAGAACAGGTTGTAGGATGTCATTTTGAAAATAGCTCTGGTGTCAACTGCTACGCTAATGTAGTGCTGAATGTTGCTTTTTATCTGGAAAGTGTGCAAGAGCAGATAATAGTAAATCAGGGAAAAAGATTCTGTTCTGAGTTGAGTCTCCTTTTTCAAAAGTTGAGTAATGATAAAACTCAAATAGAAAGTGCTACTGAAATTAGAAAACTTTTAGATGTATGTTCAGGACGAACACAGTTTTCTCAAAATGTACAGCAAGACGCACAGGAATTCTTGATGTTTTTTCTTCAGGTACTGGAAGAAGAAGGGGTTCCCATTGATAATTTTTTTGGTCTCTCTTATAAATGGGAACATAGTTGTGAAAACTGTTACAATATATGTGGCTCTAATGTTGATTCTGAAAGGTTTATTTATTTAACATTGCCAGAAAGTAAAACAGTCACTTTTGCTAAATTAGTTAAAGATGCTAATCATAGCATGGAATGCAGTGAGTGTAAATCTGAAATGTTTTCAACGTTAATTTTAAAGGAATACGGACAATATGTAATTTTAATGATGCAATGATGTAAAGCTGATGGTTCAAAATTAGATACTTTAATAAAGAAGTTTACAGGACAGCAATTATCAATTTCAGGAAAAACTTTTGTAACAGTTGCAATAATTTTCCATGAAGGACCTACTGTTACTTCTGGACATTACACAGTTTATCTTAAATGTGAAAAAGGCTGGACACTGTGTAATGATTCCCAATTGATTTTCAAGCAACGTTTGCCTTTTGATTTAGCAAATTCCTATCTAATCTTCCTGAAACCAAAATTTTAGAGAGAATTGGCAAGATGTGTACAAAACTATTTTACCATTTTATTGGATTACCATTGGAATTTCCTTAAAAAATGATTTTACAAATGATCATTTGGCCTAATGGAAAGGTAACCAATTGTAATGTGGACTTTTTAAATTTTTTATGAAACTTTGGAAAACCAAACATTTAGACAAAATCGGTAACATCTGTACAATTTAAAATTTTGGAATGTTATTGGATTGCCATTGGAAATTTATTCAAAAAAGATTTTTAAAATTACTATTTGGCCATGAGGAAAGGTAAACAATTGTATTGTGGACTTATTTAATTATTAATTTATCTTTCGGAAACCAAAATGTTACAAACAATCGGTGAGATCTGTACAATTTAAACTTTAGATTTTTATTGGATTACCATTGTAAATGTAATCAAAAAAGAATTTTAAAATTACTATTTGGCCTAAAGGAAATGGAACCAGATGTATTGTGGAGTTATTTGAGATATATTTTTGTGATAATACTTCTGAAACAAAAATGTCAGACGGTATTTTAAAGAAATAAGTATTGATATTAGATGATATTTTTTAAGAATATTATGGATTTCTATAATGTTATGTTTAAGTGAGAAGAGATTCTGGGCTTTTTTAAAACAATCTTTGAGATTGTTATTTTTTTTTTGCCCGCTGTTAAATGATGAATGCAATTGCTTTCACAATTTATAGTGAAATGCAATATATTCTGAAAACAGCAAAAAAAAGGCAAAACATTTTTGGGGGGAAATATGTAAATATGTGTACTGTATTATAAATGTTTTATTAAATATTAATACTTTTTTCTTTTTTTTCAGATTGAGATAGAACATTTTCGAAAACTTGAACCATTTTTAAAGCAATAAAAATTAAATTTTAATTAATAAATAATTTTTTGAGTGGGTATGGTAAGTCAACAATTTCATGTTCCCTTTTTTCCACTTCTCCACAATCACATTTTCAGTTTATCATTGTAGTCTCTCAAGGACCTTGTAATGTGATAATTGATTTTTAGTGTTTTTAAAAAAAAAAAAAAAAAATTACGCGTACCGTACGCGTACGATAAAAAAAAATAAAAAAAAGTTTTAAAAAATATATTTAAAAAAGTTAAAAGGTAAGGTTGGCTCTTAAAAGAGCCGTTGTGTTCATGCAGGGACAGAGGAAAGAAAGAGTGGGAATATTAGTCTCTACGACAAATGTGCTGATCTATTAAATTGTTCACTAGGGCAACACTGGTCTCCCTATGAGCAATTAGATCATGACAAGTGGTGCACAGAACTAAAACCCTCGAAAACCGATGGTTGATTTCCAGAGGACGAGAAAAAGGAGATGCTCCCCCCACAGATGAAGGGCTCAGCTGACCTGCCGAAGATGGACTCGGCACTGCAGATGATGGACCAGGCTGAGCTGCTGTGGATGTGCTTGGTTGACTTACTGAAGGGTTACCTTCAGTATGTCGAGCAAATGTCCTACCGTGTACATCTTGAAGGTGTCTCAACATGGTGTGATTCCCGAAGGAATACTTCTTGTTGGGATTCCCTCTTGAAAGTACACGGCCACAAAGCTTACAAGTCACTAAGGGTGCATTTACCTTTTTCTTGTCCTCTGGAAAAGAAAAATACTCCCATATGAAAGAGCTCTTTTGTTTCCTCCTTCTCTGCCTCAAGGTAGTGCTGCTAGCCTCACTCTCAGAAGAGTTCTGCTGTTCTGCCATCGTATCACAAAGACAACTCAGCTCCTTCTCCTAAGGGATCACAAGCAGAAATGAGGGGAATGGGTGTGGTGTAGGAGTGTTCTAGAACTGAAAGTAGTTTCAACCAATCAAAAGTTGTGTTTCATGATCACATGACCCACCGTGCGCGTACGTTACGCTTACGGTGCGCTTACGGTAAAAGTACGCATGCGCGTAAAAAAGACACGCGCTCGCGCGCATGCGCAAAACAGGCACGCCCCTTCACTTCCGCGTAACAAGCGCGTGCAGCGTACGCGTTACGCGCTGCGCGCGCGCGACGTACCTCTACGCAAATTGCGTAAATGAACGCAAACAGCGTAGAAATCTAACGTAATGAAAGCAAGACGTGCGCTTACCGTACGCGCACGTTAAAAAAAAAAAGAAAAAAAAAGAAAAAAAAAACCAATATGTTATACTAATAAATCTTACCTGTTTATTTTATAAAAATGGTAAAAAAAAAACATATTGTAGAATTTATAAAATTTAACCATAGTCTTTAAAAAAGGATAGAAAATTAAAATAAAAATATGTAAAAAAAAATGAAAAAAAAAAAATAGCATTTAAAAAACCTTGCAAATTCACTGAAAAAACCATGAGTTTCACACATGTTATAGTTAGCTGGACATTTCACTCGTAAAAAACCAATGAAATTTCCCCGTTATAGTTAGTTCAGCTAACTATAACTCGCGCGCCCGCAATGCACTGCTGATGACGTCACATATTACATCACTCATGACATGGTCACTGACATCACTCATGACATCACTGATGACATCTCAAATGACATCACTGATGACATCACTGATGACATCATCCTTGTGATAGAGTGGCAGACCTCCTCTCACCCTAATATAACCTTTGATACACACATACAAAAATAGAAACTAACATTTTCAAAAAAATGGACATACCAATATCAGTTACAACAACCTATTCAGTAATTCTTAGAACCACATACACATCCACTCATTCACCAACAGTCCTATACAGTCATTCATACATGCACTCACTCTTCATATGTACTCATACACCTATACATCCTGTGACACAATGCCACTCATCCATAGAGTTACTCACACATAGTCACTCATGCTAATAAAGAAACAAACATAAATGTATTAGCTTATACAGTTATACACACACCACCACACATACTTCTACAGAAACTTACACATAGTTAGTCTAAAAAACAAACACTTATAGAAACACATACTTATATAGATACCCATGAAGCTACTCACCAACCCATGCAGCCACTTATACACAAAGTGAGAGACTGATACAGATATTTTCATATTTAAACATTACTCAGTAAGTCAAGTATTCACTATAATACCCTTAATCAGTCAGTTACACAATTTTTTTTTTTTTAAAAAGCATCCATTTAAACAATTATATACCCATTTATTCTTCCATTAACCTTGAGATATACATAAATATAAAACATATTTAATTTTCAGAAAAACACACATTCATTGGATGATGGCATCAGTGATGTCATCAGTGATGTCATCAGTGATGTCATTTGAGATGTCATCAGTGATGTCATGAGTGATGTCAGTGACCATGTCATGAGTGATGTAATATGTGAGGTCATCAGCAGTGCATTGCGGGCGCGCGAGTTATAGTTAGCTGAACTAACTATAACGGGGAAATTTCATTGGTTTTTTACGAGTGAAATGTCCAGCTAACTATAACATGTGTGAAACCTTTGGTTTTTTCATTGAATTTCTAAGGTTTTTTAAATGCTAATTCCTAACTATAACGTGTGTGAAACCCATGGTTTTTTCAGTGAATATATATATATATATATATATATATATATATATTATCTACTGGCGGTCGCCAGTAGATAGTTATAGTTAGGACCACATTTCCATAGGAAATCCGCAACATTCTATGTGGAATAACTTTGGCGCCGGTCGACGAATCCTCGCGAAATTTTCTAAACTAATGGGGCGCTACGCTCCGCTCCTACCCTGAAAGTCTCGGGGGGATTCGTCAAGGGGGGGCTGAGAAAAAAGGGGGGTCCCAAAACGCGTTTTCCCCATGCATTTTTCCATAGGACCTTTAGACACAGCTACAGCCCGAACGGCTGAACAGAATTACTTGAAATTTGGCAGAGAGGTAGTCCTCAGGTCAAGGATGTGCCTTTTGTAGGTCTGGTGTAAATCTGTTCAGTAGGTCCTGAGAAAATAGCATTTAAATCAATATATATATCTGTAAGCGCGCTCCGTGCGCTTACCGTAAGCTTACCGTACGCGTACGGTGCCGTGCGCGAGCTCAATTCTGATTGGTGGTTACATGACTGTAAACATTCGAATCGGTCGAAATCAGGAAGTGTCGGCTGCCATTTTCTGTCTCTCACACTGAGAAACAAAGGTGGGGAACGTGAAACGGGGGCAACAAAGAGAGTTGCAGACCCCCTAGTGTTTGTCAGGGGGTCCAAGAAGGACCCAAAAGTACGAAAAATAAATTTAATAATTAAAAAAAAAAATCGCGGGGTACGCGCACGACATGGACTGCGCAACGTGGGCGTTCGGTGCGCGAAGTGCACCGAGCGCCCACAGCGCACCGTGCACGCAGGGTGTGCGCTTAGTGAAAAACCAGAAAAAAAAATAAAAAATAAATACATAACTTAGCATTTAAAAAACCTTGCAAATTCACTGAAAAAACCATAGGTTTCACACACGTTATAGTTAGGAATTATCATTTACAAAACCTTGCAAATTCACTTAAAAAACCATAGGTTTCACACATGTTATAGTTGGCTGTACATTTCACTCGTAAAAAACCAATGAAATTCCACGTTATAGTTAGATCAGGTAACTATAATTTGCGCGACCGCAATCCACAATGTGTAATTTCAGATGTCATCATTGATGTCATGAGTGATGTCACTGACCATGTCATGAGTGATGTACTATGTGACGTCATCAGCAGTTTATTGTGGGCGCGCAAGTTATAGTTACCTGATCTAACTATAACGTGGAATTTCATTGGTTTTTTACGAGTGAAATGTACAGCTAACTATAACATGTGTGAAACCTATGGTTTTTTAAGTGAATATATATATATATTACCTACTGGCGGTCGCCAGTAGGTAGTTATAGTTAGGACCACGTTTCCATAGGAAAACCTCAACATTCTATTTTGAATAACTTTGGCGCCGGTCGACGAATCCTCGCGAATTTCTCAAAATAGGTGGGGCGCTACGCTCCGCTCCTACCCTGAAAGTCTCGGGGGGATCCGTCAAGCGGGGGCTGAGATAAAAGGGGGGTCCCAAAACGCGTTTTTCCCATGCATTTTTCCATAGGACCTTTAGAACGAGCTACAGCCCGAACGGCTGAACAGAATTACTCAAAATTTGGCAGAGAGGTAGTCCCTAGGTCAAGGAAGTGCCTTTTGTAGGTTTGGTGTAAATCTGTTCTGTAGATTCTGAGAAAATAGCCTTTAAATCAATATATATATCTGAGCCCGCTTACGGTACGCTTACCGTACGCTTACGGTAAGCGTACGGTGGCGTGCGCGAGCGCGATTCTGATTGGCTCTTAGATCTTAGTAAACATTCGAATCGGTCGAAACCAGGAAGCGGCGGCCGCCATTTTGTGTATTTCACTCTGAAAAAAAAGAGTGAAAACAAGGAAAGGGGGCAATGAGGAGAGTTACAGACCCCCTAACATTTGTAAGGGGGTCAAAGAAGGACAGAAAAGTACAAAAAAAACATTTATTGATTTTAAAAAAAATCACGGGGTACGCGTACGGTAAGCTTACGGTAAGCGTACGGTAAAAAAAATAAAAATAAATAAATGAAAAGCAGATTTAAGAGTTTAGATATTAGGGAGCTCTAAAAAGAGCTGTTGTGTTTATGAAGTCATTTTTTTAGTGGTACCTACAAGGTTTCACACACGTTATAGTTAGGAATTAGCATTTAAAAAACCTTGCAAATTCACTGAAAAAACCATAGGTTTCACACATGTTATAGTTAGCTGGACATTTTACTGATAAAAAACCAATGAAATTCCCCCGTTATAGTTACTGTAGGCAACTATAACTCACGCGACCGTAATCCTCTGCTGATGACATATGTGTCTTTATGAAAAAAAAATATTTGTAATATATGTATAGCTAAAATTTATGGAAGAAGACATGGGCAAATAAGTGTCTAAATACAGTATTAGCATCAGCAGAGGATTGCGGTCGCGTGAGTTATAGTTGCCTACAGTAACTATAACGGGGGAATTTCATTGGTTTTTTATCAGTAAAATGTCCAGCTAACTATAACATGTGTGAAACCTATGGTTTTTTCAGTGAATATATATATATATATATTTTTTTTTTTAAATCCACATCCTTGAAAATACCAGGACACTTTCACCTCGGTGCAATCCCAGGGTCCAAGGTTCCCTGTTGTTTCAATGCCGTCCCACACTGCGCCAAAGCACACCATGCACTCCTTCCGGTCGAAAGCACGATTACGAGATCAGGGCTTAAAAGTGGTTTTATTCAGCATAAACCAGCCATACATGCCCAACGCGTTTCGGCGTCACCGCCTTGCTCACGGGTCATTTGCAACAGCATGTCTGTGTGTTGCAGAAAAGAAATGGAACGTGACATCAGAAAATGTTTGCAAGCCCGTGAGCAAGGCGGTGACGCCGAAACGCGTTGGGCATGTATGGCTGGTTTATGCTATATATATATATATTTATTGTTTCCCTTCCACTTTTTTGCTGATGTGCCTCATGTGTTTTGTTGCTGTTAGCTGCTCAGGGCACTGTGCCACTGCCAATCAGTGCCACAGTGCAAGTGCTCCCTATGAAAAGTGTATACATTGATTGGTGTCCATGTTTGGCTTATTTGGTTTACTATCAGCCCCTAGTAAAGTGCACCAGGAGTGCCAGGGCTTGTAAATGCAAATGCTGCTGGTGGGCTTGCAGCACTGGTTGTGCCATCCACAGAAACGGCCTAGTAAAATGTGTCTAGGGTCTGCCATTGCAGAACCTGCGTGCAGTCTGGTACTGTCATGCGGATTGCGCAAGTGCACCTACTTGCCAGTCCCTAAACCTTCCCTTAACTACATATTGGTCACCCCTATGGTAGGCCCAAGGGCAGGGTGTATTGTAGGCATGAGGTAGGACATGCCCTGATGTGTGTGGCATGTCCTAATAGTGAATTACAGCCATTTTCGTTTTTCACTATTGAAGGCTACCTGCTCTCCATAGGCCAGAATGGGCTGCTGGAATTATTACACTCTATAATCCCAGCGGACTCAGAGAGCATGGTAGAAAGTCAAGTTTAGTATGCCTGAACTCAGAATAATAAAATACTTCTTTTAGTAAAGTTTATTTTAATATCCTGTGTTTGTAAATACTACTTTTAGAAAGTTAGTATTTACTTGCTTAGCCATTTCAGTCCGCCTCTGCTTTGTGTGTGTGTGCTGCCTAGTTTCAGTGAGGGGCAGGGCTGGGGAATTCCAGGAGACAGGCTGGCTGCCAGGTGGTGGGTAGAGAGATTACACCAGGATGGGTGGGAGGAGTACACCTTGACTCTGAATAGACCTGTGCTCTGCCACCACAATGCTGGCTCTGCCCCCTGTGGAGTGGCTGATGTCTCTGCCCTGTGCACTGAAAGGAAAGAGCAGAGTCACCACAACAAAGTGCTCCAAATCCGGACTGAGCCAGGCACAGCCCCCCAGGCGACTAAGAACAAAAGAAACTGTAAATAAAAGAAGGAGCCCTGCTCCTAAGAAATCAGATCCTGTTTACGCCAAGAAGAACCTCAGCCCTAAGAGAAGGACCTGGGAAAGCTGCATGGAGGAGTACTGTCTCTAAGCCTGAGAGACTGGCCTGTGGTGGGTGCCTTGCTGCAAGAAGGAGAGGAAAAGACTGAGAAAGACTTTTGAATCAACTTGTGCTTTGTGAACAATCTCCACGGGCTTGCTGGTGAACTTGCCCCCTGAACTGCGCCCCAGGAACAGTGGGCGCTACCCCTCCCTGGAAGAAAGGAAGCTGCTGCTGGTGATTGCGAACGCTGACCACAGAGAACCTGTGTGCCCCCATCTCGCCGAGCAACGTGACCTCTGCCCGACTGTGCTGCTGTGAGCACCGTGACGGCCTGCCCCGCCTGGCCTGAACAAAGTGAACTGCTGCCCCCTCGAGCCGGAGCTCGCAACGCAAAGAGAGACTGTTAAATTCCAAGCCCCGAGCCTCTGTGGCCCGAGCCGTAGATATCACGTGAGGATCGACGCCACGCAAGTTCGCCACGTCTGGACGATGCCGACAGCGCTGCGGCCCTGAAATCACCCCCGAGCCGCCCCTCCTTCCACCTCAAAGTGTGCTGTGACATCCTGAGGCGCCCCACGAAGCATCACCTTCCTCTGACCAAGTGGGACTGCAACGCGACGCGGGACGCCCTTCTGAGGACTGCCGAGGCCGCCGCAAACTCTCCCTCAAGGAATAAGGGACTGTGCTCTCCAAGCGCCCCTGTACGACGCGTACTCTCCTTGGTACGGTCCGAACTGCGCTACCGTCCCGGTACGCTGCTCACGCGGGAAGTGTGAGGCTTAGCGAGACTCGTCCCAATCCTGTACGACGTGTACTCTCCTTGGTACGGTCCGTACTGCGCTACCGTCCTGGTACGCTGCTCACGCGGGAAGCGTGAGGCTTAGCAAGACTCGTCCCAAGCCCGGACGGTGCGTACTTGCGACTGTACAGCCTGTACGGGTTAAATATCTATACGCTTGCCCATACGGGAAGCGTGAGGCGAAGAAGGAATCGTACGTGTGGTGTACAACACGTACCGACGCCGGTACGAAGCGTACAAACAGCGCTACGGTGCGCACGGACCCCAAAGAAGAGAAATTACATCTCAAATTGCCTTTTAAGAACTATGGCCTCATGGAACATTGAGTACAAGTATCTGGAACCCTCTTGAAAAGTGAAACACTGTATTTTGAAGCCTGCTTGAAGAGTCTATCTATAGAGAGCTTTATTTTTTATCAAATACAGTCTTGAGTCTCTGTGTGGTGGGTTGGTGGTTATTGTGGGGCACCCTAAATGATTAACCTCATGCCCTCTGGAATCTAGCCTGACTGCTCGCGCCACGTTACCTAGAGGGTGAGCAGGGGTTATTTTTCACGAGTAATCCTTTGCCCTGACTTAGAGGAAAGGGTCCTTGCTTGTCGCAAGTGCATACCTGCGCCAACCAGAGACCCCGGATTCTAACATTGGTGGCAGCGGTGAGGATCTACGGATTTGCATTTTTGGTGTCTGCGCAGTGATTACTAGCCATTGCACAGTGAGGACAGTCCAGTGGCTTAAGCCACAGAACTTTTTATTTTTGCTTGCCAAGAAAGAAGATCCCTTGTGTTTGGAGTCATGCCTGGCCCAAACAGCATTGAGAAATCGACCTCTGAAATCTCTGAAATAGTAGGAATTGGATGGGATGAGTCAAAACTGGATAGCTACAAGAAAACTGAACTCAAGCACTTCTTCAGGAAGCTAAAGGTTCCACATGCAGGATGCAAGAACAAATCAGATCTCTACAAGGCGCTGAAAGCCTGGATTGAATCAAGGAATGCAACTGAGGAGATTGTGCCAGTGGAACCCGCGGAGAGCGTCCATAGTTTTGGCAGAGGCCTGTCACCAGAGGAGCTGTCACCAGAGATCATGAGATAAAATTGGCAGGCAGGCAGAGCTGAAATTAAGTGGCCAATTGGAGCTAGAAAGCAAGAAAGTGGCTCTGGAAGAAAGAAAAATTCAGATGGAGCATGACATGAAAATGAGGGAGTTGGAGATAAAAGCCAAAAGTTTGGAAAACCCTCCCTCTGGTGGCAGCGCAACGCCGGTGCAGGTAGAGTCAAGGGTGTACAAAAGATGTAGTTAAAGAGTACTTTAAGAATGATGACATAGGGAAATGGTTCAAGGCCTATGAGGTAGCCATGTCTTCCCACCGGGTCCCTGAGAGAGATTGGGGAGTGGGGTTGTGGGGGCGGTTCCTCAGTGAGGGGCGGGACACACTCTTAGATTTGCCCTCTGACATGTATAACTCTTACCCCCACATGAAGGAAGCTTTAATGACCAGATATGGGCTAACTCCTGAATTATATAGACAGAGGTTCAGGGGGTGCACCAAGGTTGTTGGGAGTACGTATATGGAGTATGTAACCTTTTTCTGCAGAGCACTGGATGGCTGGGTGAAGGGTAGCAAAGTGAATGATTACCAAGTTCTCTTTGATTTAATTGCATGGGAAGCTTGCTGAAGAGGCGGACCGCTGGGTCAGCACCAGGGTCCACAAGGGTCAAGTGGGAGACTCCGCCAAGGGTGGGCAGGGTCCCCAGCAGAAGAGTGGGGGGGACAGGGGAAAACAGAAAGGGTTCCCAAAAGGCCCCCAAAGTAATACCCAAGGGAACCAGCAGAAAGGTTCTCAGCCTCCCCCACCCCCGAAGCAGACAGGGGCCCGACAGTTAAACCTGTTCCCAAGGGGCCCCCACAGTGTTATAAATGTGTTGAGCTGGGTCACTTTGCCAGTGATCCCAAGTGTCGCCAGTATGTAAAACCAGCACCCACTGGTGCTTTCCCCAGGCAAGTGGCTACAGTAGCCTTTGGGGAGGAGGTAGAAGTCCAAGGTGGGTGGGACCCCGTCCAGCTGACCCTAGTCTCATTGGGAGACAGTGAAATGGTCCCTGAAACCTACTTGCCCTCCAACACTAAGAAATATGGGCAAGTGGTGACCGTCAATGGGAAGAAAGTAGAGGCTCTTCGAGACACAGGCGCCAGTGTGACTGCAGTGCGGCAGCACCTGGTATCTCAAGAGCAGGTTGTACCCCATGCCTATTGTCGGGTTGTCAATGCTGACAACACAGAGAGCCATTGTCCTATGGCCCAAGTTCCCTTTGAGTGGGGGGGTCTCTGGTACTCTGTAAGTCGCTGTGAGAACTGCCATGCCTGTAGACTGTCTCCTAGGAAATGATTTGGAGAGCTCCCCTTGGGAAAAGGTGGAGAAGACAGCTCACCTGCGGATGGTGGGTTTACCTGACTGGGCGTGCGTGACCACCCGGTCAATGGCAGCCAGTAGGGGTGTTCAAGAGATCCTGGAGCCTGAGGGAGAGGCCCAGGAACCGGCCTTAGGGAGAGGGTGCAGGAGGCGCGGGAAACCGGCTCCTACTGTTCCCACGGCCCAGGAGGAAGCAGACCTTGCGGGGGATGCACTGGAGCCTACCAGGGAACAGATAGCCGAACTGGGGGACCTGCCTGAGCTGACTCATTGGCAGCAAGAAGGAGGCCCCTCCAGGGAGGAATTCTGCAAGGAACAGAAAGAATGCCCCTCTCTCGTGGGTATGCGGCAGCAGGCTGCAGCCCAGGCCAATGATGATCAGTCCGGTACACATTTCATCTACTGGGAGAATGACCTCCTCTACTCAGAGCCTAAGGTTGCTGAACCTGGGTCGGCCCATGCACTGGTGGTACCCCAAAAGTTCAGAGCCTTCCTACTGGGGCTGGCTCACGATGTGCCATTAGCAGGGCATTTGGGGCAGGACAAGACCTATGAAAGGCTTGTCACCTACTTTTATTGACCTCAAATGCACAAGAGCTCAGATGCTCATTGTAGGACCTGCCAGACTTGCCAGGCAAGTGGTAAGAGTGGAAGGAAGCAAAAGGCTGCACTCCAACCTTTCCCTGTGGTCAGTACCCCATTCCAGCGAGTGGGGATTGACATTGTGGGGCCACTGGACCCCAAGACAGCCATGGGCAACAGGTTTATCCTGGTCTTGGTGGACCATGCCACCCGGTACCCTGAAGCCATCCCTCTGAGGACAGTGACGGCCCCCGTGGTGGGACGGGCACTGATGGGAATCTTCTCACGAGTAGGATTCCCTCTAGAGGTGGTGTCTGACAGGGGCACCAATTTCATATCGAAATATATGAAATCCCTTTGGCAAGAGTGTGGTGTAACCTACAAGTTTGCCACCCCTTACCATCCCCAAGGAAACGGGTTGGTTGAGAGATTCAACCGAACCCTAAAGGGCATGATTATGGGTCTTGAGGAACCCATGAGGCGTAAGTGGGACGTCCTCTTACCATGCCTTCTCTTTGCGTACTGTGAGGTGCCGCAGAAGTCTCTAGGGTTCAGTCCCTTTGAGTTTTTGTATGGCCACCCAGTACGAGGACCTCTTAGTCTGGTCAAGGAAGGCTGGGAGCAATCTCCCATGAAACCTCCCCAGAATGTATACAGTTACATGCTGGCCTTCAGGAACCAGACTAGGCATTTCAGGCAACTTGCTGAGGCAAATCTGGAAGCAAGCCAGGAGGAAATGAAGCGGTGGTACGACCAGAACGCCACTCTGGTTGAGCTTCAACCTGGGCAAAAGGTATGGGTCCTGGCCCCTGTGGAGCCTTGTGCACTCCAAGACAAGTGGACCGGACCCTTTGAGATTGTGGAGCGCAGGAGTTCTGTCACCTATTTGGTGAACTTGCAGTCTCCCAGGAACCTCTTGAGGGTCCTACATGTCAACCGACTAAAGCCCCACTTGGAGAGGTCCGAAGTGGGCATGCTCTTGGCCACAGATGATGGGGCGGAAGAGGAGTCCGAGCCTCTTCCTGACCTCCTGGTAGCCTCAGAGTGAGACGGGTCAGGATGGAGTTAACCTCTCACCCACCCTGACCCCTGAGCAACAGGATGACCGCCGCTAGCTGCTGGGGCAGTTTCCTGACCTGTTCTCCCTGGTTCCTGGTGTCACAGATTGGTGCGTCCATGATGTGGACACAGGAGACAGCTTGCCTGTGAAGCATAAGGCTTACAGAGTGACTGACAGGGTCAGAGCCTGCATCAAAGAGTAGGTCTCAAAGATGCTTGCTCTAGGGGTGGTTGAGTCCTCCAGCAGTCCTTGGGCCAGCCCAGTGGTCTTGGTCCCAAAGGCTGCAGCGCCGGGTGCCACACCCAAACTCCGGTTCTGTGTGGACTACAGAGGACTCAATTCAGTCACGAAGACTGATGCGCACCCCATCCCCAGAGCTGTTGAGCTCATCGATTGGTTAGGGGCTGCCCGGTACCTCAGCACGTTTGATTTGACGTCTGGGTACTGGCAGATCGCCTTAACTGATGGGGCCAAAGAGAGGTCAGTATTTTCCACCCCAGATGGGCATTTCCAGTTCCGGGTTATGCCATTTGGGATGAAGAATGCCCCTGCCACCTTCCAGAGGTTGGTCAACCAGGTGTTGGCTGGGCTGACCGAGTTCAGCGCCGCCTACCTGGATGACATCGCAGTGTTTAGTGGCACATGGAAAGAACACCTGCACCACCTCTGGGAAGTGTTGATGGCACTGCGCAAGGCAGGCCTCACGATCAAGGCAAGCAAGTTTTAGATCGGGCAGGGTTCCGTGGTGTACTTGGGACACCAAGTGGGGAGCGGCCAGGTGGCACCCCTCCAACCCAAGATTGAAACCATCCTGGCTTGGGAGCCCCCAAAGACCCAGACAGAGGTGAGGGCCTTTTTAGGACTCACAGGGTACTAAAGGAGGTTTGTCAAGGGGTATGGCAGCATTGTTGCTCCCTTGACAGAGTTGACTTCGAAGAAGCAGCTCAGGAAAGTGATCTGGACTGACACCTGTCAGAAGGCTTTTGACACCCTGAAGACTGCCATGTGCACGGCGCCCATGCTCTTGGCTCCTGACTTCTCCAAAGAATTCCTAGTGCAGACAGACGCATCAGAGCATGGTGTAGGGGCTGTTCTCTCACAGATGACTCAGGAGGGCTGGGACCAACCTGTAGCCTTCATTAGTAGGAGGTTACTTCCACGGGAACAAAGGTGGAGTGCAATCGAGCAAGAAGAATTTGCTGTGGTCTGGGCGCTGAAGAAGCTAAGACCCTACTTGTTTGGGTCTCACTTCCAGGTTCAGACCGACCACAGGCCCCTCAGATGGTTGATGCAAATGAGGTGTGAGAACCCAAAACTGTTGAGGCGGTCCATCTCCCTACAGGGTATGGACTTTACGGTGGAGCATCGCCCTGGCACAGATCACGCCAATGCTGACGGTCTGTCCAGGTTTTTCCACCTTAGTGAAGAGGAACTCCCTGGGGTAGGGTAGTTCCCCCCACATTTCAGCTGGAGGGGACACGTGTTAGACCTGGCACCTTGGCGTGAGTTTCCCTTCCACTTTTTTGCTGATATGCCTCATGTGTTTTGTTGCTGTTAGCTGCTCAGGGCACTGTGCCACTGCTAATCAGTGCCACAGTGCAAGTGCTCCCTCTGAAAAGTGTATACATTGAGTGGTGTCCATGTTTGGCTTATTTGGTTTACTATCAGCCCCTAGTAAAGTGCACCAGGAGTGCCAGGGCTTGTAAATGCAAATGCTGCTGGTGGGCTTGCAGCACTGGTTGTGCCACCCACAGAAGCGGCCTAGTAAAATGTGTCTAGGGTCTGCTATTGCAGAACCTGCGTGCAGTCTGGTACTGTCATGCGGATTGCGCAAGAGCACCTACTTGCCAGTCCCTAAACCTTCCCTTAACTACATATTAGTCACCCCTATGGTAGGCCCAAGGGCCGGGTGCATTGTAAGCATGAGGTAGGTCATGCCCTGATGTGTGTGGCATGTCCTAATAGTGAATTACAGCCATTTTCGTTTTTCACTATTGAAGGCTACCTGCTCTCCATAGGCCAGAATGGGCTGCTGAAATTATTACACTCTATAATCCCAGCGGACTCAGAGAGCATGGTAGCAAGTCAAGTTTAGTATGCCTGAACTCAGAATAATAAATTTCTTCATTTAGTAAAGTTTATTTTAATATCCTTTGTTTGTAAATACTACTTTTAGAAAGTTAGTATTTACTTGCTTAGCCATTTCAGTCCGCCTCTGCTTTGTGTGTGTGTGCTGCCTAGTTTCAGTGAGGGGCAGGGCTGGGGAATTCCAGGAGACAGGCTGGCTGCCAGGTGGTGGGTAGAGAGATAACACCAGGATGGGTGAGAGGAGTACACCTTGACTCTGAATAGACCTGTGCTCTGCCACCACAATGCTGGCTCCACCCCCTGTGGAGCGGCTGATGTCTCTGCCCTGTGCACTGAAAGGAAAGAGCAGAGTCACCACAACAAAGTGCTCCAAAACCGGACTGAGCCAGGCACAGGCCCCCTGGCAAATAAGAACAAAAGAAACTGTGTATAAAAGAAGAAGCCCAGCTCCTAAGAAATCAGATCCTGTTTACGCCAAGAAGAACCTCTGCCCAAAGAGAAGGACCTGGGAAAGTTGCATGGAGGAGTACTGTCTCTAAGCCTGAGAGACTGGCCTGTCGTGGGTGCCTTGCTGCAAGAAGGAGAGGAAAAGACTGAGAAAGACTTTTGAATCAACTTGTGCTTTGTGAACAATCTCCAAGGGCTTGCTGGTGAACTTGCCCCCTGAACTGCGCCCCAGGAACAGTGGAAGCTACCCCTCCCTGGAAGAAAGGAAGCTGCTGCTGGTGATTGCGAATGCTCACCCCAGAGAACCTGTGTGCCCCCATCTCACTGAGCAACGTGACCTCTGCCCGACTGTGCTGCTGTGAGCACCGTGACGGCCTGCCCCGCCTGGCCTGAACAAAGTGAAATGCTGCCCCCTCGAGCCGGAGCTCGCAACGCATAGAGAGACTGTTGAATTCCAAGCCCCGAGCCTCTGTGGCCCGAGCCGTAGAGATCATCGTGAGGATCGACGCCACGCAAGTTCACCACGTCTGGACGATGCCGACAGCGCTGCGCCACTGAAATCACCCCCGAGCCGCCCCTCCTTCCACCTCAAAGTGTGCCGTGATGTCCTGAGGTGCCCCACGAAGCATCGCCGTCCTCTGACCAAGTGGGACTGCAACGCGATGCGGGACGCCCTTTTGAGGACTGCCGAGGCCGCTGCAAACTCTCCCCCAAGGAATAAGGTACTGTGCTCTCCAAGCGCCCCTGTATGACGCGTACTCTCCTTGGTACGGTACGTACTGCGCTACCGTCCCGGTATGCTGCTCACGCGGGAAGCGTGAGGCTTAGCGAGACTCGTCCCAAGCCTGTACGACGCGTACTCTCCTTGGTACGGTCCGTACTGCACTACCGTCCCCGTACGCTGCTAACGCGGGAAGCGTGAGGCTTAGCGAGACATGTCCCAAGCCCGGACGGCGCGTACTTCTACTGTACGGCCCGTATGGGTTAAATATCCATACGCTTGCCCACGCGGGAAGCGTGAGGCGAAGAAGGAATCGTACGTGTGGTGTACGACGCATACCGACGCCGGTACGAAGCGTACAAACAGCGCTACGGTGCGCACGGACCCCAAAGAAGAGAAATTACATCTCAAATTGCCTTTTAAGAACTGTGGCCTCATGGAACATTGAGTACAAGTAACTGGAACCCTCTAGAAAAGTGAAACACTGTATTTTGAAGCCTGCTTGAAGAGTCTATCTATAAAGAGCTTTATTTTTATAAAATACAGTCTTGAGTCTCTGTGTGGTGGGTTGGTGATTATTGTGGGGCACCCTAAATGCTTAACCTCATTCCCTCAGGAATCTAGCCTGACTGCTCGCGCCACGTTACCTAGAGGTTGAACAGGGGTTATTTTTCACGAGTAATCCTTTGCCCTGACTTAGAGGAAAGGGTCCCTGCTTGTCGCAAGTGCATACCTGCGCCAACCAGAGACCCCGGATTCTAACATATATATGTGTATATATATATATTTATATATATGTATATATATATATATATCCAAACAACAAGTTGCCCACTATGGAGATGCCACACAACGGGAGCTTTGAAAAGCCTTTAACCCCTTCGGTGCTCATGACGGAACGGTTCCGTCATGAGCGTCGGTTGAGCTGTGCTCATGACGGAACCGTTCCGTCATGAGCCCGCCCGCGCAAGAAACGGTCAGCACCGCGGCGGAATTTGCGCCGCATGGAAGGGGTTAATCGAGGAACAGCAGTGTAGCAGAGAAAAGAGTCCCCCTCAATCGTGAAAGCCCAACGCGTTTCGAGCACTCCCTGTGCTCTTGTTCACGGGCTGCGAGTAAATGAGCAGAGCGGCAAATTTAGAAGGCCATATGCATGATACAAAGTCCCGCCCATGTGGGCGTATGCACACCGGCATTATGGGTCTTGTGGTCCCTCTAACAGTGAAATCCCAAGTGGGTGCCGTTCAGCGTTTAAGTGACTCAAAGTGTTCCCCCAGTGGGTTGAGTGTGGGCCAAGACTCACGCCGTTCTGCTTAGTGTCAGTCCCAAAACACGGCACTTCCGTTCCGCTGTATTTGGAGGTTTTCCAAACACCGGTTCCGTGTAGATAACGGCGGGGCATCTCCGCGACCTGGGCCAGGCCGCCTAACATCCAAACAACAAGTTGCCCAATATGGAGATGCCACACAACGGGAGCTTTGAAAAGCCTTTAATCGAGGAACAGCAGTGTAGCAGAGAAAAGAGTCCCCCTCAATCGTGAAAGCCCAACGCGTTTCGAGCACTCCCTGTGCTCTTGTTCACGGGCTGCGAGTAAATGAGCAGAGCGGCAAATTTAGAAGGCCATATGCATGATACAAAGTCCCGCCCATGTGGGCGTATGCACACCGGCATTATGGGTCTTGTGGTCCCTCTAACAGTGAAATCCCAAGTGGGTGCCGTTCAGCGTTTAAGTGACTCAAAGTGTTCCCCCAGTGGGTTGAGTGTGGGCCAAGTCTCACGCCGTTCTGCTTAGTGTCAGTCCCAAAACACGGCACTTCCGTTTCGCTGTATTTGGAGGTTTTCCAAACACCGGTTCCGTGTAGATAACGGCGGGGCATCTCCGCGACCGGGGCCAGGCCACCTAACATCCAAACAACAAGTTGCCCAATATGGAGATGCCACACAACGGGAGCTTTGAAAAGCCTTTAATCGAGGAACAGCAGTGTAGCAGAGAAAAGAGTCCCCCTCAATCGTGAAAGCCCAACGCGTTTCGAGCACTCCCTGTGCTCCTGTTCACGGGCTGCGAGTAAATGAGCAGAGCGGCAAATTTAGAAGGCCATATGCATGATACAAACACCCGCCCATGTGGGCGTATGCACACCGGCATTATGGGTCTTGTGGTCCCTCTAACAGTGAAATCCCAAGTGGGTGCCGTTCAGCGTTTAAGTGACTCAAAGTGTTCCCCCAGTGGGTTGAGTGTGGGCCAAGTCTCACGCCGTTCTGCTTAGTGTCAGTCCCAAAACACGGCACTTCCGTTCCGCTGTATTTGGAGGTTTTCCAAATACCGGTTCCGTGTAGATAACGGCGGGGCATCTCCGCGACCTGGGCCAGGCCGCCTAACATCCAAACAACAAGTTGCCCAATATGGAGATGCCACACAACGGGAGCTTTGAAAAGCCTTTAATCGAGGAACAGCAGTGTAGCAGAGAAAAGAGTCCCCCTCAATCGTGAAAGCCCAACGCGTTTCGAGCACTCCCTGTGCTCTTGTTCACGGGCTGCGAGTAAATGAGCAGAGCGGCAAATTTAGAAGGCCATATGCATGATACAAAGTCCCGCCCATGTGGGCGTATGCACACCGGCATTATGGGTCTTGTGGTCCCTCTAACAGTGAAATCCCAAGTGGGTGCCGTTCAGCGTTTAAGTGACTCAAAGTGTTCCCCCAGTGGGTTGAGTGTGGGCCAAGTCTCACGCCGTTCTGCTTAGTGTCAGTCCCAAAACACGGCACTTCCGTTCCGCTGTATTTGGAGGTTTTCCAAACACCGGTTCCGTGTAGATAACGGCGGGGCATCTCCGCGACCTGGGCCAGGCCGCCTAACATCCAAACAACAAGTTGCCCAATATGGAGATGCCACACAACGGGAGCTTTGAAAAGCCTTTAATCGAGGAACAGCAGTGTAGCAGAGAAAAGAGTCCCCCTCAATCGTGAAAGCCCAACGCGTTTCGAGCACTCCCTGTGCTCTTGTTCACGGGCTGCGAGTAAATGAGCAGAGCGGCAAATTTAGAAGGCCATATGCATGATACAAAGTCCCGCCCATGTGGGCGTATGCACACCGGCATTATGGGTCTTGTGGTCCCTCTAACAGTGAAATCCCAAGTGGGTGCCGTTCAGCGTTTAAGTGACTCAAAGTGTGCATTATGGACTTCAAGTCCCATAAAGCTTCAGATGGACTGTGTACTAAGCAAACGCCCACTGAGGGGCTTGAATTAAATAAAAGGAACCGGATCTAAAAATAATGCGTGCATCCATTTTCTTTTGTGCAGCCCAAGATGAAGGGGCATGGAAGCCCTGAAACGCATCAGCACTTTTAAAGACTTGTGGAGTGTGAAGGCAGGCTACAAATCAGAGCTGGATGGCGGAACGTCTGTCGAGTGCTCTTGGAATGCTTCAGGGCAATTGTTGGTTTATATCTGCACACGGCGGCCCGGCCGTGCCGAGAGACACCATCGCCTGCAGGGAGAAAAACGTGACTTCCAGCGGGGCGAGGCTTGAGTCCTCAACTATGTCGGATTCTTTGGCACAGCGTTCCTTTTCAAATAACCTGCTTGAGCGCAAAGCAACCTACTCGAGGTAATTAATTAATCAAGCATAATACAACAAAAGATCAATGGAGCTTACTTAAAGTCAGCAGTGTATGCGCATTATGGACTTCAAATCCCATAAAGCTTCAGATGGACTGTGCACTAAGCAAACACCCACTGAGGGGCTTGAATTAAATAAAAGGAACCGGGTATGAAAATAATGCGTGCATCCATTTTCTTTTGTGCAGCCCAAGATGAAGGGGCATGGAAGCCCTGAAATGCGTCGGGACTTTTAAAGACTAGTGGAGTGTGAAGTCAGGCTACAAATCAGAGCCAGATGGCGGAATGTCTGTCGAGTGCTCTTGGAATGCTCCAGGTCAAATTTTGGTTTATATATAAATATATATATATATATATAATATTGTATATACATATATTATCTACTGGCGGTCAGTTATAGTTAGGACCGTGTTTCCATAGGAAATCTGAAAATTCTATTTTGAATAACTTTGGCGCCGGTTGACGAATCCTGGCGAAATTTACAAAACTAATGGGGCGCCACGCTCAGCTCCTACCCTGAAAGTCTCAGGGTGATTCGTCAAGCGGGGGCTGAGAAAAAAGGGGGGTCCCGAACGGCTGAACAGAATTACTTGAAATTTGGCAAAGGGGTAGTCCTCAGGTCAGGGAAGTGCCTTTTGCATATCTGGAGTCAATCTGTTCAGTATTTCCTGAGAAAATTGCATTTAAAAGCATATACATATCTATATGCGCGCACCGTGCGCGCACCCTAACGTGCGCGAGCGTAATTCTGATTGGTTGTTTGATGTCAGGCAACATTCGAATCGGTCGAAATCAGGAAGTGTCGGCCGCCATTTTGTCTATCGCAGTGATAAGGAAAGGTGGAAAAATGTGGAAAACGTGAAAAGGGGGCAGGGAAGAGAGTTTCTGACCCCCTAGACTTAGTCAGGGGGTCACAGAAGGACCCCCAAGGTTGAAAAAAACATTGTATTTTTTTTTGTTTTTAAATCGAGGGGTGCGCGCACGGTGCGCGCACGGCGGACGGTGCGCGCAGCGTACCATGCGCCCAACGCGTGCGCACAGTGCGCGTAGCTCACCGTGCGCGAACGGTGCGCGCACGGTGAAAAACATTAAAAAAATATATATATTAATAAATACATAACTTAGCATTTAAAAAACCTTGCAAATTCACTTAAAAAACCATAGGTTTCACACATGTTATAGTTAGGTGGATATTTCACTCGTAAAAAACCAATGAAATTCCCCCGTTATAGTTAGTTGAGATAACTATAACTCACGCGCCCGCAATCCTCTGCTCATGACGTCACATATTACATCATTCATGACATGGTCAGTGGCATCACTCATGACATCACTGATGACATCATCCTTGTGATAGAGTGGCGGTTGCGCGAGTTATAGTTATCTGAACTAACTATAACGGGGAAATTTCATTGGTTTTTTACGAGTGAAATATCCACCTAGCTATAACATGTGTGAAACCTATGGTTTTTTTAAGTGAAAATATATATATATATATATATATACATATATATTTGGGTGTGTTTATTTATAAATGTATAGATTCATATTTAGTATTAAATATTAGTGGAACAAAATTGAAAGAAAAAAAAGAAAAAGAAATGATTATCAGTTATCAGTTTTAAAGTTTAATCTTGTTGAGCATCCAGTATTGCCTGCTTCTGAGTTCAGATAAAATGCACAGTGTCTTGTAATCTAAGAAACTTTGAAATCTCCACAGCCAGTTCATTCTTAAATTAACACCTCTCATCAAAGCAGAATCAAAAGAGCCTAAATTCAGGGGTGTGGGCCATTAACTCTCTCTGCTTCTGAGCAGATTTCCGGGTCCTTAAATATGGTGACTGAGTAGCCTTGTCCTGTGCCAGTAAAGTTTCTTTTATGTTAAGGCCCTGAAAAAGGACAATAACTGTCCAAGGCTTAGTTCCCACTTTGGGTTGGACAGGAGGAGCGCAATGAGCCCTGTCAATCGGCAAATCATCTATTGCGCCATATTGTTTCAGATTAGAGCCAATAGTATTTTGAAAAAGCTGGTGGATCCACATAATCATAGCTGACTGCCCCATCTTGGCTCCCCTGGAATCCCAATTAGCCAGAGATGAAATGAAATGTTTTTCATTGCTGCATAGAATAACATTGTGTTACCTTATTATATTTAATAAGTGATAACTATCAATTGGGAGCAGGTAGGCAACATGAGTTTGGTGTCCAAAGAATTGTAATTTAAATCCTCAAAATGCCACTTTTAGAAACGTTTGGGTTTTTTTCCAACCATTTGGTGTCTGCAGCCTATTCCTGGGTCACATGACTAGCTGTAGGTAGCAGTTGATCTTTGTGTATTGCACCCAGGCAGGGAGATAGATAAAGGGATGATAAGTGTTGGCAGGACAGGCCACTCTGATCTAACGAGGGAGGAGCTCGCATCTACCACACTTGCACATCATAAAAACTCTGGCTGATCACTCTCACAGAGGGTTCATCAGTAGTCTTTTGGGTCCACAGACACGCTGGGGCCATGGCAGGGAGGAAGGGGAATGCCTGACACCTCAGTGTTGTGGACACTTCTACCACTTCAAAGTGGGCACCAGGTATAAATATTGGACCTCAGACCCCAACTTTTCAGTACACATCTGGACCTGAGGACTCAGCAGAAAGAGTGCTGTGCATCTTTGCTGCAAGAAGGACTGCTACTCTTTTGGCCTGCAGTGTTGCCGTGTTGCCCCCCAGCCTGGCTGAGAGAGACTGGACCTGCATCCTGAAATCAGGACCATCATGGGCTAGTTGGCTGGCCCCCTGATCAGAGGCCTACGGAACAGAACATACTTCCTCCATCTTGCACCCAACACCTGCCCTTTCAAGTGTTGCCACCCCAAGTGGAAGTGGGCCTCAGTTTGCCCTGCCACCCCAGCTGTGGTCTCAGCAGAACAAACTCTGCATAATGTATCACCTCCAAAAACTCTGCATCAGAGCCCCTGCGCAACGTGCCACCTCACCACGTTTGGTCTTTAGTGAATTATTCATTAAATAAGAAAAGCTTTAAGTTTTTGGGGCATCTCTGGTCTGTTTGTATTTGTTACATATTTTTGTATCTTACAACTGCGGTTTACGTGCATATCATAAAGGCAATACCATCAGCCAAAGGAAGTTTAGGAGATGCCTTGTACCATCTCTAACAACCCATGGGGCATATTTACAAGCAGGCGATAAAAAATTATCGCCGGTTTTGCAGCCGTTTTCGGACGAAAAGCGGCGATAATTTTATCGCCTAATTAGCAAGGCCACGCTAACGCGTGAAACCTTGCTTTAGCGTCAGGATTCCTAACGTCCAGCTTTGCATCTCTAATGAGATCCAAAGTGGGCGTTCCTGACGTAACATAACAGGAGAAATGTCGCTAAGCAACATTTCTCCTATCATCAAGCCCCACGCTATGAAGCATAGCATCAGGGAAAGTAGCGATAACCCCTGTTATCGCTACTTTCCTTACGCCTGCTTCAGGACTGACTTAGCCATGATATCCTATGGAAGGTGGATATTATGGCTAAGTTTGTGAGTCCCTATCAGCAAGCTAACGCCAAATTGCGTGAGATTATCGCTGGGTTTCCAGCGATAATCTCACATTAGGCAGTTAGTGTGAGGATTTTTATCGCTGAGGAGATAAGCGTTGCTAATAGCACGCTATCTCAGCGATAAAAATCCACGTTACCCGGCGATAATTATCCTCACGCTAAGAGCGCTGAGTGATAATTATCGCCGGGTGTTGCTGATATGCCCCCATGTCTTTCTTGCCTAACACCTTAAATCTGTCTCACTCCTTTCAACTAATGACCAGCTGATAAAAGACCTAGGCAGGAATGCGTGAAGGCCCAGAGTGATAGTGATACCTAGACCCTTTATACCATAGTGGTGAATTGTGCTGTTCAAATTGTATACATAGGTTTATTTCTTTTAAATGGAATCGCTGAAAATAAACATTATAAGGCAAAAGTTTAGAACCATCAACTATGTATCCAATATTCAGAATTATAATAAATGTTTTAAAATGGTTGTTTGTGAAATCTGCCTGGTACAAAATGAGCCAAAAACATTATCGGAAATTAGTATTTACACCAACCTTCTGCTCCCTGAGCAATGTGTTTGTAGGGATGGCTGCAAACGTCTTATATCTTGAGGTGATCTTGTAATGCTAGAAGAGACAACAAGTGTGAAAGAAATGTTAACTTATATGAGAAAACATAGTACTAGCTAATCATCCTGTAGGTGAACAAAAAGGCTGACTACTCCAGCTATTTCAATTTCAAGTTATGTTAAACTATAATGGCTTCCTTTTTTGCAGGGTTACCTGTAATTCTTCATCACTGAACTTTAAATGAGAGATATCTTTCATTTAATTCAATAAGCACATTTTGTGGGCAAGGGTGAATTTGTAATAACCGTTAATGGAGGGCCATCGTCCTGACGTAAAAGATCTTTACGAAAACAATGTAAACTCTGGGTCAAACGTGCAGTTGTCAAAACACTGCCATTTGTGAAATTTGTGCAGCAAAAGACCTGGATTTTTATGTCGTTGAATTGGTTATACTCTGGAGAACAACTGAATCATTATAGATATACTTCTTCAGCACTAATATATTAGGAGACTATTACGGTAATTTATAGGTTGGTAGAGCGTTAACAGCATCGCAAATCAGTGGTGAACCCACCCCAACAAGCACACAACAGCCCCACCTCACTTAGAGATGGGGAAATTGCCTGATTTCGATGCAGCGAGCTCAGTGTGCTCCGCTTGTGAAACCCTTGCCTTCGCGGCAGGTCTACTATTGGGATGCGTGGTTTTAGTGACATATTTTGGGGCTACCTGTTCAAAACAACTTTCAATCTATTACCAATTATCAGCTAATTCAAGTCCACTTGATGCCAAACAATATTGAAATGGGGCTCTAAAAATACAGAGAAAAACAGAGCTGGCCAATAACATGTGTATTTGTAAAGCACAGCTTCACCCAGACCCATATCTTGGCACTGTATAATACATGTTTACTGTTACCCAAAGGGACTCATACAGTGGATGCATTAATCCACTAAGCCACCAGATGCAGCAAACAGCACCAAAACTAGCTTGAATAAGCACTGATAGGGGCGTGGTTTCAGCGCCAAACGAAGATAGCGTGACGGCGCAGAGCTCCGGCGGTCCAGGGAGCTTTCATTTATTTATTGTCCATTTCCAGCACTTTCCGAGGGGTGAGAATTGAGACATCTCTCCCTCATGGTGAGTCAATGGAGCTACTTTTATTTACACGCTGCAGCATTTTCAGCGTTTTAGTAGCATTGAGGGATTTCTCTACTTCCTGAGGCGGCCGCCATTTTGAATGCCGACGTCTTTTCCTCACAGGAAAACTAACCTCCTGAATTTTTGCACTTCTATAATTAAAGACTTCTTTATTTAGGAGGTTTTATAGCCTTTTTGCCTGTATGCAGTTTGCTTATTGATTTCAGGAAGAACAAACATTTTTACTTTGTTTTTCATTTTACAAGTGCCCTTATTTCTCAGAATTCATAATTTTTTAGGAGAAATTACTTCATATAATCTGGAAAGCGTAATTACCTTCATTATGTGAACTTTATTCTTCATTATCTACATATACTGTGTCTAAACTGGTTGAGGAGTCAGTCCCTGCGATTTCTTGACGTACTCCGGCGCACTCTTGTCTTTCAGAGTTGAAACCTTCTCTCTTTCACGCCATTGCAAGGGCACGGTGAGAGATATGACATGGTATAGAAATTAGCAGGACACCCCACCATCAATGGCAGCAGATTAACCCTAAATCGGGTTAGGATAAATCGGTGCTATGCATTTTGTACTAAGGTCAAATACGTTTGTAGGCCTTCCTGAGAGGGCATCTTACTATTGTCCAATACAGATGACTTTAATATTTCCCCCTCCCTTCGTTTCCTCATGGATTTATTTTGCACACAAAGGTTCATTTTACACTAGGCAAGCATTCTACAAGAGCATGGTTTGTTAAAGAGGTCAATTTAGGCAATCTCCTCTTAGTAGGACTGCACATATCTCAGCCACTGGATCTTCAGTGCTTGATCTAGATTCAGGCTGTCCATGAAGTGACTGTATGGAATGCAACTACATATTAGGGGCCATCTTAATCCTATCGCTTATATGTGAGGCTACCATTCCACGTGAGAGATGAAATTCACACAACTTTGGTGGAGGGCTAAAAGATGTTTTATAAAAGAAATTTTCCACACTTGGGATACTCTGCGTGTTAGCCATTTCCCAGACCCCAGCACCATATGAACCAACTGCCACACTTTTGCTCTGATGAGGAGTTCCCAGAACGCCTTAATGCCAAGGTTTTTAATAAAGAAAACACCCCTTTGATGGATTTTTCCATGAGGGCAAACCTATTCGCCATCCAAGAATGGGATCCAAGAATGATTGCTATCAAACAGGATCCCCAGATACGAAAAGGTGGGGGTTTCACTACATTTAATATCTTCAGCATAGAAAATTGGTTTGGTCTTGTGTTTAGCCTCACAAGTTATGGTGTAAATCTTAGTACCATTTAATCTAAAATCCAAGTCATCCATACAAATGATATAATCTTCAATTAAACTTTGCAACCCCCTTCCAGTTTAGGCAATCAATACTGCATCATCATTGAAAGAGTAAAAGAGGGAGGGGGCGCGAAATAATGTTCACCGTGTTCCTTACCCATAAATTTAAGGCTAATTCCCCCCGATTCTTATATATTAAAAACAGGAAGGGGGCTAAAATGCACCCCTGCCTGACCCCTCTTCTAATGTTTACCCTACCCGAACATTCACCATCCCTGCCAAAACGCACTTGAGTATTAGCATCAGAATACAACTGCCTAATAAAAGTGATGTTTCTCATGAGTGATGTAATATGTAAGGTCATAAGCAGTACATGGAGGGGGTGCAACTTATAGTTAGCCCTGCTAACTATAAGCGGTGAAATTCTGTGTTTTTATTAGATCAAAGCGTTGACACTGACATTTTCACCTATCAATAACATCACTTTAACCTTGTTTTTTTCAGTGAAATTCTAAGTAAAAAAAAATCTAAATCAGATCTCATCATTATACCTAACATTAACGTCACTATAACATTTGTTTCTTTCCAATGAATTTCTATGTTTTTTTAACGTAAATTAGGATATAAATACAATTTCTAACTATAACTTAACTTTAACCATTGTTTTTTCAGTGAATTTCTAGTTTTTTTTAATGAAAAGGAATATTATATTACCATGCTTAAAGCCAAACTCAAGCCACATGCTGCCTTTGCTAGTGCAAATGCACACAGGGTCTGGCCTGCAGTCAAGCCCTGAAAACAAGCCTCTGTGGGCGGCCAACTCCAGCCATGCATGCCCTTCTTCTGTGCACTGCAAGCGATTGGTCACAGGGCCTCACCCGAGGGGAGGCCTTGCAAACAACCCTTCCAGGGCATCCAAGTCAGCCATGCACAGCCTTCAGCCATGTAGCGTGGGATTAATCATAGTGTCTGTGAGCCAACCCCTTCGGAGGGAAGAGGTTGGACAGTCCTCCTGTTCCAAAGCCACTATTGGCCCTGAGGCCCCCATCACTGGGGGACAAACACACTTATATTAGAGAAGAGGGACATAGGGCCCCTCTCCCAGAGCCCAAATGGGGCCCAAGGACCCCACCCTCGGCCAAATAATATTAATAGGTGAGTGGCCACATGTTCCCATCCCAAGCTTTAAGAGGCCATAGGGTTTCCATCTCCTTGGATCAAATTTTTTTTTATTTGGGTAGGGGGCACATGGCCCCCTTTCCCAAGTCTTAAGAGGCTCCTGGAGATCCCATCACCAGGGGGCCAACCACAATTAATAGGGAGATGGGCATGAGGGTCCCCTCTCTGAGGCTTAAGGTCCCTTGGCCCCCCGGGCCAACCACTAATAATAGGGGAAGGGGTGTGCAACCTCACGCCCGATCCTTATTGGACCCCATGAACCCCATTCCTTGGGTCAAGTCAGATTATTAATGGAAGGGAGGACCATGAGCCTTATTAGGCTCCAGGGATCCTATAACCCAGAGACCAATTGTGGTATTAAGAGGAGGGGAGCTCGCAGCCTCCCTCCTTGAACATTCGAGCATTATTAGGCCATTGGACCCTATCCACCATGAGCAAATGCAATTAAAAAGGGGAGCAGGCCTGCAGGGACCCACTCCCTTGCCCTAATAAGTCCTGGGGACCACATCCCTAGGGCCTAATTGCATTATTAGGGCAAGGTGAGCATGCAGCCACACTAACTGAGCCTTCCTGGGCCCTAGATCAACATCCTCCAGAGCCAAAAGTGGGTGCCCAGCATCTAATTGTGGCACCAACAAACAACAAGCGGGGGAGGCCCAGGGCCCCTCCAGCCTCAGCCAGCTCCCCGCAAAAAAAGGGGAAAAGCTGGCTTTGCCACCGGCTGGACGGAGCAGCTGCTAATGCTTGCTCCATCCAGGAAGGAGCAATATCTGTTTCCCTGCCAGCAGGACTGTGGACAGGGAAGCAGAAGTCTGCTCCACTCTGCGGGAGCATGTTTAAATCTCCCGCCAGCTGGAAGCAGACTTGCCTTGCCTGCCCATGCTGCTGCATGCAGGAAAGGTATGTTTGTTCCCGTCTGGTGGGAGATTTAAAAATGATCTCGTCAGATGGGAGCAAACATATATTTTCCTAGAGAGGGAAGGGAAACTACTCTGTCCAAAGGTGACAGAATAATTGAGCCGGCCTCAGAGGATGGGGTCTCTGGGGCCTTTTAACGTGCAGGGACATGGGGCGGTGTGACCCCTCTCCCTTTAAACTTCATTTTGGCACCAAAGAGTGAGATCATGGCAAAAACAGACAATTTTCTTGGCCCAGGGGGGTTCCTCCCTTATGACCTACGGGGCCAGGTTATCCCTAGTGTGCTCCCTTGTCCATTTTTTCACTTTATAGCTTCCAGACAGGGGACTTAGGGCCAAATGTATGACTCGTCAATTTGTGACTCGCAAATTGCGCCGTATTTGTGACTCGCAAATTGGTATGTATAACAGTGTCTCAGAAACTGTTAGCAATTCCTAATGAGGTTGCAAATTGCATGCCTCATGAATATTAATGAGCCTGTCACAATTTGTGACCCCATTAGGAATGGCTAACACTCCCAGGGATGGTGGCCTGCTGGGGTCAGCAGACCACCATGTCTGGAAATGCTTTTAAATAAAGCAGTCTTTTTTTTAAATGGAGCCCATTTTCGTTAAAGGAAAACGGAATGCATTTGAAAAAGAAAAATGAAACTTTTCAGTTTCATTTTTTTAAGGACAGGCATTGGTCCCTGGGCCCACTGTGTGCTCTTAAAAATAGTTTCCCACATTCTCACAAAGAAGAAGGGATCCTCTGGGGACCATTTTCCGTTTGCGTGTGGTTTACCACCTACTTGAAGTAGGTGGTAAACTAGGAATGTTTTGCGGCTGCAAATGCAGTCACAAAAGATTTTGTGCATGGCATGGTGACTCACTATTAGGAAGAGATGCCCCTTCCTAAAAGTGGGAGCCACAAATGCTATTTTGCACGTCAATGACTCGCAAAATAGCATTTGTACATGCCGTTACCCTTTTTTGCGGTCACAAACGGGAGGATCTCCCGTTTGCGGACGCAAAAAAGGATCGTACATCCGGCCCTAAATCCCTGAGTCCTGAAATAGCTGCCAGCAACATTTTTATTCATGTTGCTGGCAGCCAATCAGAGCATTGCTCCTGTGAAAGCAAGGTGGCCTAAGGGGAAAATAAAAACAATGGGCCAAGCACAAAGCTTTTTTTTTTTAGTTGGGTTTGAGGGAATCTAATGAGAGTCCCTTGAACCTAAGCATCAAGATACAACATTTTTGGAGCTTAATAGCTCCAAAACTACTAAAACGATTTACACCAAATCACAAATAGCTCGCTTGCTAGACCAAGATCCAGTTTCATGCCAATTTTGGTGTAAATCCATTCAGCAGTTTTTGCAGTAGTGCTGCCTAAAAAAGTCTATGAAAAATGCATGGGAATTTAGTGTTTCGGACCCTCTTTGTTCTTTACCCCCCACTTGATGGATTACCTGAAAACCTTCCATGCACAAACTAGACACATACGACAAACATTTTGGGAAGATTTGAGGAGAATTGGAAGATTGTACCAAAGTTGTTATCAAAGCAAATATATGTATATATATTCACTGAAAAAAACATAGGTTTCAGGGACGTTATAGTTAGAAATGATCATTTAAAAAACCTTTGAAATTCATTGAAAAAAAACATAGGTTTCAGGGACATTACAGTTAGAAATTAAGATTTAAAAAACCTTAGAAATTCACCTGAAAAAAACACAAGTTACAGGAACATTGTAGTTAGTTGGACATTTCACTTATACAAAACCAGAGAAATTCAGCTGTTATAGTTTGTTGTGCTAACTATAACTCGCGCCTCTGCAATGCACTGCTGATGACGTCACATATTACATCATTCATGACATGGTCAGTGACATCACTGATGACATCTCAAATGACATCACTGATGACATCATCTAGTGACTGTGTGTGTCTGTCAAGTTTAAATATGTTATATATATATATATATGTATATATATATATATTACCTACTGGCAGTCGCCAGTAGGTAGTTATAGTTAGGACCTATTTTCCAAGGGAAATCCACAACATTCTATTTGGAATAACATTGGCGTCGATTCATGAATCTTTGCAAAATGTTCCAAACTTTTGGCCAGCTCTGGTCCGCTCCTATCCCGAAAATTTCACGGTGATTCATCAAGCGGGGACCGACAAAAAAGGGGGGTCCTAAAACGCGTTTTCCCCATGCATTTTCCCATAGGATCTGTTGACGCAGCTACAGCCCGAAGTGCTGAACGGAATTACACCAAATTTGGCAAAAAGGTAGTCCTCAGTTCAGACTCGTGCCTTTTGTGTAAATGGTGTAAATCCGTTCAGTAGTTCCTGAGAAAATCAAAAGTAAAATCACATATATATCTGGGTGGAGCATCCTCCAGAGCCAAAAGTGGGTGCCCAGCATCTAATTGTGGCACCAACAAACAACAAGCGGGGGAGGCCCAGGGCCCCTCCAGCCTCAGCCAGCTCCCCGCAAAAAAAGGGGAAAAGCTGGCTTTGCCACCGGCTGGACGGAGCAGCTGCTAATGCTTGCTCCATCCAGGAAGGAGCAATATCTGTTTCCCTGCCAGCAGGACTGTGGACAGGGAAGCAGAAGTCTGCTCCACTCTGCGGGAGCATGTTTAAATCTCCCGCCAGCTGGAAGCAGACTTGCCTTGCCTGCCCATGCTGCTGCATGCAGGAAAGGTATGTTTGTTCCCGTCTGGTGGGAGATTTAAAAATGATCTCGTCAGATGGGAGCAAACATATATTTTCCTAGAGAGGGAAGGGAAACTACTCTGTCCAAAGGTGACAGAATAATTGAGCCGGCCTCAGAGGATGGGGTCTCTGGGGCCTTTTAACGTGCAGGGACATGGGGCGGTGTGACCCCTCTCCCTTTAAACTTCATTTTGGCACCAAAGAGTGAGATCATGGCAAAAACAGACAATTTTCTTGGCCCAGGGGGGTTCCTCCCTTATGACCTACGGGGCCAGGTTATCCCTAGTGTGCTCCCTTGTCCATTTTTTTACTTTATAGCTTCCAGACAGGGGACTTAGGGCCAAATGTATGACTCGTCAATTTGTGACTCGCAAATTGCGCCGTATTTGTGACTCGCAAATTGGTATGTATAACAGTGTCTCAGAAACTGTTAGCAATTCCTAATGAGGTTGCAAATTGCATGCCTCATGAATATTAATGAGCCTGTCACAATTTGTGACCCCATTAGGAATGGCTAACACTCCCAGGGATGGTGGCCTGCTGGGGTCAGCAGACCACCATGTCTGGAAATGCTTTTAAATAAAGCAGTCTTTTTTTTAAATGGAGCCCATTTTCGTTAAAGGAAAACGGAATGCATTTGAAAAAGAAAAATGAAACTTTTCAGTTTCATTTTTTTAAGGACAGGCATTGGTCCCTGGGCCCACTGTGTGCTCTTAAAAATAGTTTCCCACATTCTCACAAAGAAGAAGGGATCCTCTGGGGACCATTTTCCGTTTGCGTGTGGTTTACCACCTACTTGAAGTAGGTGGTAAACTAGGAATGTTTTGCGGCTGCAAATGCAGTCACAAAAGATTTTGTGCATGGCATGGTGACTCACTATTAGGAAGAGATGCCCCTTCCTAAAAGTGGGAGCCACAAATGCTATTTTGCACGTCAATGACTCGCAAAATAGCATTTGTACATGCCGTTACCCTTTTTTGCGGTCACAAACGGGAGGATCTCCCGTTTGCGGACGCAAAAAAGGATCGTACATCCGGCCCTAAATCCCTGAGTCCTGAAATAGCTGCCAGCAACATTTTTATTCATGTTGCTGGCAGCCAATCAGAGCATTGCTCCTGTGAAAGCAAGGTGGCCTAAGGGGAAAATAAAAACAATGGGCCAAGCACAAAGCTTTTTTTTTTTAGTTGGGTTTGAGGGAATCTAATGAGAGTCCCTTGAACCTAAGCATCAAGATACAACATTTTTGGAGCTTAATAGCTCCAAAACTACTAAAACGATTTACACCAAATCACAAATAGCTCGCTTGCTAGACCAAGATCCAGTTTCATGCCAATTTTGGTGTAAATCCATTCAGCAGTTTTTGCAGTAGTGCTGCCTAAAAAAGTCTATGAAAAATGCATGGGAATTTAGTGTTTCGGACCCTCTTTGTTCTTTACCCCCCACTTGATGGATTACCTGAAAACCTTCCATGCACAAACTAGACACATACGACAAACATTTTGGGAAGATTTGAGGAGAATTGGAAGATTGTACCAAAGTTGTTATCAAAGCAAATATATGTATATATATTCACTGAAAAAAACATAGGTTTCAGGGACGTTATAGTTAGAAATGATCATTTAAAAAACCTTTGAAATTCATTGAAAAAAAAACATAGGTTTCAGGGACATTACAGTTAGAAATTAAGATTTAAAAAACCTTAGAAATTCACCTGAAAAAAACACAAGTTACAGGAACATTGTAGTTAGTTGGACATTTCACTTATACAAAACCAGAGAAATTCAGCTGTTATAGTTTGTTGTGCTAACTATAACTCGCGCCTCTGCAATGCACTGCTGATGACGTCACATATTACATCATTCATGACATGGTCAGTGACATCACAGATGACATCTCAAATGACATCACTGATGACATCATCTAGTGACTGTGTGTGTCTGTCAAGTTTAAATATGTTATATATATATATATATGTATATATATATATATTACCTACTGGCAGTCGCCAGTAGGTAGTTATAGTTAGGACCTATTTTCCAAGGGAAATCCGCAACATTCTATTTGGAATAACATTGGCGTCGATTCATGAATCTTTGCAAAATGTTCCAAACTTTTGGCCAGCTCTGGTCCGCTCCTATCCCGAAAATTTCACGGTGATTCATCAAGCGGGGACCGACAAAAAAGGGGGGTCCTAAAACGCGTTTTCCCCATGCATTTTCCCATAGGATCTGTTGACGCAGCTACAGCCCGAAGTGCTGAACGGAATTACACCAAATTTGGCAAAAAGGTAGTCCTCAGTTCAGACTCGTGCCTTTTGTGTAAATGGTGTAAATCCGTTCAGTAGTTCCTGAGAAAATCAAAAGTAAAATCACATATATATCTGGGTGGAGCCTAACCACACATCTCATCGTGAGATCTAATTGGCTGTCAGCACTTCATCCAAGAAGTGTTGGCAGCCATATTGGGACAAATATACATGATAGCACCTCATTAAAAAGCATTGCAGTTAATAGAAGGTTTTAAGACTTTAGTTACATTATAAATCATTTGTTGATGGTACCATAATCATTTTAGGAATTGTGGTGTGTTCTAAGGTGATTTTACCATGTGAAAAAGCCTTCTGCTGTGATATCATGAATCATGTTTGAGAGAAAACTATTTTCTCATGCTTTTCCCACAGAGGTTTGGAAGGTGATCTATAAGCTAACTGAGAGCATATTTTCTGTAAATTCACATTATCTTTCTCAGTCATGTGAGAATGAAGTCTAACATTTTCAGTAAAACATGTACATCCAACAAGGGCAGAGACTGTCAGTTGATTCCTTTGTGTTCTACTGCAGCTTCCCAGAGTGTTCTAAAGAACAACTAGAGAGCTAACAGTCCTACTTATGACAAACGTATGGCACACCTGAAGCCATCTTGGTTGGAATAAAGTGGTAACTCTTAAAACATTTAATTTAAAAAGGAACAAAATGAGGGGGTTCATTTTCCCAAAGAAAGTTTGATTAGTGCTGCAGAAAGAAAAAGTATTGCACATTTTGAGTGACTTCTCAAATCCTCTTCTATTTCATTAAAAAATTCTGGCATGCAGACTGAAACATGCACTTTCAATACCAGCAGCAGACTTCCTTGGTGAGCAGTAGATTTATTACAGTGATCTAATAAGCAACTAGAATGCTAACATTCTGAATTTATGGCAAATGTGTGACACATCTGAATGCCTTCTTGATGGAATCAAAGTAAAAAACTGAAAGTATTTCCTACTGAGGAGACTGTAGTAAATGAGGAAATTAGGAAACATCATAACAAATAAGTCTCCCAAAATGGCCACCAAAGACAAAAGAGCCCAAATGTAGCCCAAATATCACCCAGATGTAGCCCAAGTATAGCCCAATGACAGAATGTCCCAGAGTGTTCTAACGAACAACAAGAGCGCTAACAGTCTTACTTATGACAAAAGTATGGCACACCTGAAGCCATCTTGATTGGAATAAAGTGGTAACACTTAAAACATTTAATTTACAAAGGAACCAAATGAGGGGGTTCATTTTGCCATAGAAATTATGATTAGTGCTGCAGAAAGAAAAATTAGGGTACATTTTGACTTCTCAAATCCTCTTCTATTTCATAAAAATATTCTGGCATGCAGACTGAAACATGTACTTTGAATACCAGCAGCAGACTTCCGTGGTGAGCAGTAGCTTTACTACAGTGATCTAATGAGCAACTAGAGTGCTAACATTCAGAATTTATGGCAAATGTGTGACACATCTGAATGCCTTCTTGATGGAACCAAAGTAAAAAACTGAAAGTATTTCCTACTGAGGCGACTGCAGTAAATGAGGAAATTAGGAAACATCATAACAAATAAGTCTCCCAAGATGGCCACCAGAGACAAAAGAGCCCAAATGTAGCCCAAATATCACCCAGATGTAGCCCAAGTATAGCCCAATGACAGAATGTCCCAGAGTGTTCTTAAGAACAACTAGAGCGCTTACTGTCTTACTTATGACAAAAGTATGGCGCACCTGAAGCCATCTTGATTGGAATAAACCGGTAACACTTAAAACATTTAATTTAAAAAGGAACACAATGAGGGGGTTCATTTTGCCATAGAAATTATGATTAGTGCAGAAGAAAGAAAAATTAGGGCACATTTTGAGTGACTTCTCAAATCCTCTTCTATTTCATTAAAAAATTCTGATATGCAGACTGAAACATGCACTTTTAATACCAGCAGCAGACTTCCGTGGTGAGCAGTAGCTTTACTACAGTGTTCTAATGAGCAACTAGAGTGCTAACATTCAGAATTTATGGCAAATGTGTGACATATCTGAATACCTTCTCGATGGAATCAAAGTAAAAAACTGAAAGCATTTCCTACTGGGGAGACTGCAGTAAATGAGGAAATTAGGAAACTTCAAAACAAATAAATCTCCCAAGATGGTCACAAGAGACAAAAGAGCCCAAATGTAGCCCAAATATCACCCAGATGTAGCCCAAGTATAGCCCAATGACAGAAGTGTGCAAAACGCTTATTTTTGTGTTTTTGCAGTTTAATATAGTGCAGACATGTCAGGTATTGGAGTGCTTTACATGAGCATTGGTTACATCACACAAGAACAAATTCATTTTGGTTGTAGACATGGGGAGATTAAGTGATTTGACCAGAATCACAGAATGTCGAGCTGAAGCAGAAACTCCAACCTGGTTCCCCAGTTGCAAAGTCTGCAGCTCTGGAAGTAACACCACATCCTCTCCCCTAAGTGCAACATTTAATCAAGTGGTCAACTGGATTAAAAAACATAAAGATAACAAATAATTTAAAAGTGCTTTGTCGCTATTTGAAAACTCAGAAAATATGTCCTCATTTTAGTTTTTTAGAGCACTAACCATAATTTTGATGTAAATAAGACCCTCTCATATATGTAATTTCTAACGGAAATGCTCTAGGTATTACAGTTTTGATTACATCAAGATGACATCAGGCGTTCCACACTTTTGTAATCAATATAGAATGTTAGCAATCTCGTTGTTCATTAGGATACTTTTGAGAGGCAGAGACCAGGGGCACGGACTCTGAAAATTGAAGGCAGGTAGGAGGGTGCAGAGGCAACAATTTGACCACACTGGGCAGGCAGGAAGGGCCGTGGCAGCACAACAGACTATGGAGGGCAGTGGAAAGGGGCGCAGGGGCAACAAACCAACAATACAGGACTGGCAAGAGAGGCTGTGGCAATATAATAGACCATTGTGGGTAGAAGGAAGAGGCAGTGGTAGTACAACCTTACATGCCAACAGACCCGATTCAGCCAGGAAACGTCCAATATTTTTAAGCTCAAATGGGCTTTATTTGATCTGTCTCCTGTCTACAATCTCCTCTTTTTCAATGTAACTCAAAGGGGAAAATTAATACCCCAGTTTTTTTCAAAATCTCCCTCTTACCAAGTCCAAAATGTTCGCAAGTATGGTACATTGGATCATGGAAGGCAGGAGGAATTGGGGTAAGGGACATGGACTTGGATAACCGAGGACAGGAGGGACATGGAGAGGGGCACCAAACTGACCCTGCAGGGCAGGCATCAGGGTTTGCAGCAGCACAATACACCACACAGGGCATGCGGGACGGGAGTGCAGCACAACACTTCATAGAAAGCAATAGGGAGGGGACAGGACCATGCACATGGACAACAGAGAACAGAGGGGAAAGAGGCAATGGTAGCTAGCTGACCATAATGGACAGACAGGAGAGAAAACTGCAGCATAACAGACCATAAAGGGCAGGAGGAACGGATCAGGGGCATTACAATGGAACAGACAAGCCAGGAGGGAGGTAATAGGGGTCTGCAAATGGAAACAGGGGGCTGGGGCAAGGGGGAAGGCAGGAGCAGCAAGATGACCATGGAGGTCAGGCAGGATGGGAACTAGAAGCAAGACACACCATGGAGAGCAACAGTGAGACTATGATGGCATACACACAGACCATGGAGGGAAGGTGGGAGGGGTCAGGGGCAGCTAGCTGACCACACAGGCAAGCGGGAGGGTTAGTGGCAGCACAATGGCTATGATGGGCAAGAAGGAGGGTGCAGGGGCATGCACAAAGGACCATGGAGGATAGAAGGGAGGGTCAGGACCTGGGCACAGACAAGAGAGTTCAGGGGAAGGGGCCTCACAACAGACCGCGCAGGGCAGGTAGGAGGAGCAGTTGCAGCACAACAGACCAGGGAGGGCAGAAGGGTGTGATGGTAAAATGGACCATGGAGGACAGGAGGAAGGGGATAGTGGCATGGCATGTGGACAGGCAGGGTGGAGGTGGCAGGGACAGGTTACAGTCATCTGACAATGCTAGGCAGGTGGGAGGGGAGTGGCAGCTTAACAGAACACTCAGAGTAGATAGGAGTGGCAAATCCATGGAACATGGTGGGCAAAAAGGATGGAGCAGGGGCATGCACAAAGACATCGGAGGGCAGGGGGAAGGAGAATAGGGGCAGCAAGCTAAGCACAGATGCTAAGCAGGAGGTCAATGATGGTCCATAGTATTGGGAAATGAAGGGCAGGAGGAGTGGACTGGTACATCATGCTAAATGGAGGGCAGTGGCAGCACATCAGACCATGCATGGCAGGAGGGAGGAGGCTAGTCCATGGATTCTTACAACCGAGGATAGGGAGGAGGAGGATGGGGCAGCAAGCTAACTGTTCAGAGAAGGTGGGTATTAGGAACCCCTGACCTTCCACCCCCATCGCAACATGTAATGGCCGTGAAAAGGGTAGGTGGACGCAGTGTTATATAGAATATAGTCCTGAGGGAACGATTGAAAATGAAAACTAGATATAGTATATGGTATAAACTATGCACCAAAAAGTGTGATATAAGATGAACCGGGGCGTGAAATATAATATGCAATACATTGTGTGCAATGACAGAATAATTGGAGAGCACGAGATAGCACAGGCACTAGCGCGTGCTATGCGAAATGCGCCTTGGAGTGTAATATGCACAGGGCAGTGTTGTGTAACCTAACTAGTCTCTAAAGTTGTAATATAAAATATGTGCTGGGGAGTGTAACATTGCATGTGCACTGTGACAAAGATATGGATCCTAGATTGTAATATGTATGGCATAGCGCTGTGCGTTATAACAGAGGCTTGGAGGAAGGCATGTTAGATGGGGCAATATAACCCGTGCGAAAGCAAGTGTGGCATGACATATTCACGGGGTGGTGTTACAGTGCACATGGGCTAGAGAGTGTCATAGCATACGCACTAGCTGGTGGAAAACAACACAGAGGTGTGTGGCACTCGGCGGGCACTGTTGGGTGTAACACAGCATTGGGCTCAGCCAGGAGCACGCTGTGACTCTCACGTGAGGTTTGTCTCCTTTCCAGAGAGTAAAATAAAAAGTATTATACGTCCGGCGGTGGATGTGTGTTTTATTAACGTGAGGGGGGTTTCTTGCATAGTTTGGTCGAATTTTTGTCAAATCCCCTTTGAATGGCTTGGTGTGCGTGTGTATTAAATGTGCCCGTCAATAGCTACCCATGTTTGTATAAATAAATGACAAGGGTGTCTACTTAGAGAGTACCCACCGGCGGGGGTGCCGGGATTAGGCACGGTAGGGCGTCAGACACGTCAGAGCTTCACTAGCGGTGTAAATACATTCCACGTGGATTCATTGTCGCCTTTTAATGAATATCACGTAAATCGTCATGGTGATAGGTACATACGGTTTGTCCAGCATGTCCTAGGTGTTTCTATAAATATATATTTTTTTAAAATATTAAAAAACATAGGCCGGCCCCGTGGGTTGGGGTCCCCGGGTTCATAAGTGGCCTGAGGGGGGGGGCAACGCAGCCCCCCTCCTAAAGAATTACAAAAAAAAAAGGACATGACCCAGGGGTTGGGGTCCCCGGGGCCGATTAAGGCCTTGGGAGGGGGGCCACGCGGCCCCCTTCCAAATTATTTTATTTCAACAACAAAAATTAGGATGCAGGCCCTGGGGGATGGGGTCCCCAGGGCCAAACATTTGAAAAAGAAGGGGGGCCACACAGCCCTCCTTAAAAAAATAAAAAAAATAAAAGACCGGCATCGCGCCGGAGGCCGCGCCCCCTCCTTGCAGCACTCTGCAAATGCGCCCCCTGGCCAGTTGTAAGTTGGGGAATTAATTCCCCTTCAATACTGAGGGTCCCTGAAGGCCAACTAGCCCAACAGGTATCTCCAGTATGCGCCAGGGAGCTGCGTTGCAGACAGGTGTTCTGAGGCCACGCCCCTTTTTACACCTCTATGCAACGCAGCTCTGTGGTGCTTACTGGAGGTACCTAATGGGCTATTTTGCCCCTAGGGACCCTCAGGATTCAAGGGAACTTAATCTCCCAACTTAAAACGGCCACAGGGCGTCTTTACACAGTGGGGAAGGGAGGGGCCGGGGCCTGAGGTGACGTGTGCAAACACGCCCTATGGCGCGTTTTAAGTTGGGGAAATAATTCCGCTAAAATCCTGAGGGCCCCTGGGGGCTAACTAGCCCACCAGGTGCTTCCAGTAAGCACCACTGAGCTGCGTTGCAGAGAGGTGGTCTAGGCAGTGCCACTTTTTACACCTCTCTGCAACGCAGCTCTGTGGTGCTTACTGGAGGTACCTAGTGGGCTAGTTGGACCCTAGGGACCCTCAGGATTTAAATGAAATTAATCTCAAAACTAAAAACGGCCACAGGGTGTGTTTACACAGTGGTGAAGGGAGGGCACGGGGCCTGAGTTAATGTTTGCAAACACGCCCTGTGACGCGTTTTAATTTGGGGAATTAATTCCCCTTCAATCCTGAGGGACCCTGGGGGCCAACTAGACCACCAGGTGCTTCCAGTAAGCGCCACTGCGCTGCATTGCAGAGAGGTGGTCTAGGCCGAGCCCCTTTTTACATCTCTCTGCAACGCAGCTCTGTGGCGCTTACTGGAGGTACCTAGTGGTCTAGTTGGACCCTAGGGACCCTCAGGATTCAAGGGGACTTAATCTCCCAACTTAAAATGGCCACAGGGCGTGTTTACACAGTGGGGAAGGGAGGGGACGGGGCCTGAGGTGACGTGTGCAAACACACCCTGTGGCGCGTTTTAAGAGGTAGTTTTAATCCCCTGCCCTATTATATACTAGGGGCTTACAGAGGAGGTCATGCTAATCACAGGGGGACCCCAACGCATAGTGTTCCCTAGTGTATGTAGGTGTTTTCACTGTATTCTGAGTGTCTTTTAACATAGCACTGGCTCTAGGACTGGTTAGTCAGACTCAGTTACCACCTGTATCCGTCTGAAAAAGTTGAGGGTACAGGATGATTTTACAACAAGGCTTCTTTCTGCTCTTCTGTTTGTTCTTTCTGCACGTTATCCTTCTTCCTGCACTTTTCTTCGTCTTTGAGGACTTCTGTTGCTTCTTTCTGCATTTCTTTTTTTTCTTTCTGTGCGTTTTTTCTTCTTTCTTCACATGCCCTATCTCTGTAGGCATAGTTAGAAATTAGCATTTAAAAAACCTTTGAAATTCACTGAAAAAACCATAGGGTTCAGGCATGTTATAGTTCGGAATTAGCATTTAAAAAACCTTAGAAATTCACTGAAGAAACCATAGGTTTCAGGGACGTTATAGTTAGCTGGACTTTTCACTCGTACAAAACCATTGAAATTCCCCCGTTATAGTTAGTTCAGCTAACTATAACTTGTGCGCCCGCAATGCACTGCTGATGATGTCACATATTACATCACTCATGACATGGTCAGTGACATCACTCATGACATCTCAAATGACATCACTGATGACATCACTGATGACATCATCCTTGTGATAGAGTGGCAGACCTCCTCTCCCCCTAATATACCCTTTTATACACACATTCAAAAATAGAAACTAAAATATTCAAAACAATGGACATACCAATACCAGTTACAACAACCTATTCAGTAATTCTAAGATCCACATACACATCCACTCATTCACCAACAGTCCTATACAGTCACTCATACATGTACTCACTCATCATATGTACTCATATACCTATACATCCTGTTACACAATGCCACTCATCCAGAGTTACTCACACACATAGTCACTCATGCTAATAAAGAATCAAACATCCATTTACTTGCATATACAGTTATACACACACCACCACACTTACTTCTACAGAAACGTACACATACTTAGTCTTTTAAACAATCACTTATAGAAACACATACTTATTCATACAGGAACTCTTCCAATCTCTCACTCTCACATATACTCACTTATATACACTAATAGTCACATATACTAGTTTAAAACATATGTAGTTACTCATAAAGACACTATTGAGACAGTCATCCACTCACTAACACACCCATGCACACACTCATCCACCCATACAGTCCTGCAAACATGCTGTCTTCAACACATACAAACAGTGAGTCACTCATTCATGCACCTATGCACTACGTAATACCCCCCACTGAACCATACAGACACTCAGACACCCATACTGATACTCAAAAAACCAACTAATAACCTATATAGACACTCATGTAGCTACTCACCAACCCATACAGCCACTTATACACAAAGTGAGAGACTGATACAGATATTTACATATTTAAACATTACTCACTAAGCCATGTATTCACTAAGATACACTTAATCAGTCAGTTATACAATCAATTTTTCAAAAACAAATCATCCATTTAGACACTTATATACCCATTTATTCTTCCATCGACCTTGAGATATACATATATAAAACATATGTCATTTTCAGAAAGACACACATTCACTGGATGATGTCATCAGTGATGTCATCAGTGATGTCATTTGAGATGTCATCAGTGATGTAATCAGTGATGTCACTGACCATGTCATGAGTGATGTAATATGTGACGTCATCAGCAGTGCATTGCGGGCGCGCGAGTTATAGTTAGCTGAACTAACTATAACGGGGGAATTTCAATGGTTTTGCATGAGTGAAATGTCCAGCTAACTATAACGTCCGTGAAACCTATGGTTTCTTCAGTGAATATATATAAATATATATATATATATATATATATATATATATGCCAAGGTGTATTGAAGAATGAGTGGGTGTATAAGTATCTGAATGGATGATTTAGTAGGTACGTGACTGACTGTATGAGTGAGTGATTAAACGTATCTTACTGAATACATGGGTTAGTGACTAAACTGTGTGAATGTCTGTATCAGTCTGTCAGTTGGTGTGTAAGCGGCTGCATGGGTTGGTGAGTAGCTACATGAGTGTCTATATGGGTTATTGATTGGCTGTCTGAGTATCTATATGGGTGCCTGAGTGTCCTTGTGGGTGGGTGGGGGGTGACTCTGTGCATAGATGTGTGAGTTGGTGATTCACTAGGTGTATGGTCTCAAGAGTGTATCTGTGAAGGGTTGTATGGGTGGGTGAGTGTGTGTATGGGTGTGTTGGTGAGTGAATGGATATCTCAGTGGGACATGTGTGATTAACTACATATGTGAAAGGCAGTATATGTGAGTGTTGGAGTATATAAATATCTATATATGAGAGTGAGTGATTGTGAGAGTGGCTGTATGGATGAGTGTGTGCTTGTATCAGTGATTGTATAAGAGAGTAAGTACGTTTTAGTATCTGTATGAATAAGTGAGGTGATGAGTGTATAACTGTATAGGTGAGTAAATGGGAGAGTGATTGACTCTTTGCATGACTGACTAGGTGTGTGAGTAACTCTGGATGAGTGGCTGTGTGTGAGTGTCTGTATAGGTGTATGAGTGCATATGATAGTGTTGTATTGATGAATGACTGCATGTATGAGTGATTGTATGGGTGAATGAGTGAATGTGTGTGTAGACCTAGGAATCAGTGAGTGGGTATGTAGTAACTGGTATTGGTGTGTCTATAGTTTCAAAAATGGTGGTCTGTATTTTAGAGAGGGTGTATCAAAGGTTATATTGGGTGTGAGGAGGTGCATCAGAATATCAAGTGGATGGTGTCATCAATTATGTCATCAGTGATATCATTTGTGATGTCATCAGTGATGTCATTAGTGATGTCACTGACCATGTCATGAATGATGTAATATGTGACATCATCAGCAGTGCATTGCGGGGGCGCAAGTTATAGTTAGCTCCACTAACTATAACGGCCTATGTTTTTTTCAGTGAATTTCGAAGGTTTTTTAACTGCTAATTTCTAACTATAATGTCCCTGAAACCTGTGGGGTTTTCAGTGATTTCTAAGGTTTTTTAAATGAAAATTTCTAACTGTAACGTCCCTGAAATTTATGTTTTTTTCAGTGAATATCTAAGGTTTTTTAAATGCTAATTTCTATCTATGCCTACAGAGGTAGAACAAGTGCAGAAAGAGGAAGAAAGGCGCAGAAAGAAGCAAGAGAAATGCAGAAAGAGGCAACAGAAGTCCAGAAAGAGGAAGAAAGGTGCTGAAAGAACCAAGAGATATGCAGAAAGAACCAACAGAGGTGCAGAAAGAGGCCTTGTTGCAAAGTCATCCTGTGGCCCCAGCTTTTTGCTGACTGGTACTGGTGGTAACTGACTCTGACTAACAAGGCCCAGAGCCAGTGCTATGCTGTAAGACACTTAAATACAGTGAAGACACCAACATACACTAGGGTTGTAGGAGAGTAGGATCTGCACTTATGTTGCCCCCACTTGTTTCTGATGTATACACTGGTTTCTGGCTATAGTCTGGCTGGGTCCCTGCTAATCAGGGCCCCACTCTCTCTGTTCTCTCTAAACGACTTGGTGTGCATATTAGATGCACTAGTGATTGGATAATGTGGTACCTTATGAGCCCCTTGTATATGGTACCTTAGGTACCTAGGGCATAGGTACTTCACAGGCCTACCAGGGGCTGAAGCTTGTATTATGCCACCCCTGGGAAGCAGACTCAATCTGACACCACAGGCCTGCTACGGCAGCCTGGGTGAGGTAGTGTTAGCACTCCTCACTGAGGTATAGGTTTCTATATCTCACCATACACACACATATGAACCACCCCTATGGCAGTCCCTATCAATCCTGAGGGCCGGGTGCTTGGTTTATAATGTGAGGGGGTACCTCTGCATGAGCAGGGCCCCTCTGCAGCTGGCAGAGTCTATTATCCATGGCTGTATGTGGATGCGGTTAAACCATATACTCTTAAGTGCATTATAATGCTGACTTTGGAATGACTGCATCAAAACATGCTGTGTTTGGTGTCAAACAACTTGGAAGCATACCCCCACATCAGTCCATGATGTGGGAGCATGATCCCACCCTTCTAGAGGGGACGACATGTACCTACTGTGGTAACACGGTAGAAATCTGAAAGAGCACTGGCATCACAAAATGGATGCCACCACCAGCACAGACACTGGGCTGCCCTCCTGCTGCTGACTTAAACTCGCAGTGGAGGAGTCCCAACAATAGGCATCCTGTCACAGGGAGGTGTCACCACCTTCCAGACAGGATTTAGTGTATTGGGGCTGGGTGGGTGCACTTCTAGAGTGCTTTGAAGTCCTGCACTGGGGGAGCAGTAGGTTCCTCTGTGCATATGCCAGCTCAAACCGGTTCAGGGGCTACCTGTCCCTGCGCTGACGCAAAACTGGACAAAGGTAAGTGGGTGTAACCACCCCCTACCCAGACCCTCCCAGAGGAGTGGTCCTAGAGCTAGTCCCTCCCCTATCTTCAGTATAAGATAGCAAACCTTGCCATTGCAAAGCAGATAGCCCTGGACGATGCTCTACAAAGAAGAATCCTGGCCCTTCGACGTTCCACTACCTTTGGAAGACAGAAGAATCTCCCTTGGAGTCAAGGAGTGACTCCCCTGCTTGGCAGGCACCAGAAACTCTAATCAACAGTCGCAAACTTTCCCGCTCCCGCCGGAGTTCGAAGTCCCTGCAGCCCTGGAAGTGAATTTCCTGACTTCTCGACGGCCATTGTGAGTCCCCAGCAAAGCTGAGGTGAGCGAACCCCACAAGTGACGAGGAACTGCAATACCTGGGAACCATGCACTATTGTCAAGTGCAACCCCTTCAAGACGTTCTATGAACTTGTGCTTTAAACCACTTGTGGCCCAAGTCTCCAGCAGGTTGTGCAGCAAAAATCAGAGGCCTACTCCATCCCGAGTGACTGTGGGCTCCTGTGAAGCATTTCCTCAAGAGGTGTCTTCGCAATCCCTTGCCATTGGCTTGTGGGTCCCCCGAAGACTTTCTTATCAACTCAATGGGCTCCCCTGGTTGCTCCAGGCCTGCCCTCACTTATCCTTGCTGGGTGGGTCCGTTAGATCTTGCTGGTTTGCACCATTGACTAAATTCACTTTCCACAAGACTTGCGGTTGCCAAGGCTTGTTAGCTCCAATCCAGTTGTCAACACTGCAGTCAGCTGCAGGTTTTATGGTACCCTCCAAATCCAGCTGCTGATCATCGTCGATCCTTCCTGGACCTCGTGAGCAAAGAGTCAAAACACCCTTGATCACCTGAAATCACCCAACTTCCGTGGGCAACCAGCTTCCTGGCCCCCGGTCACTGGCAAGTGACTGTGAACACTGTTCCTTCAATTTTCAGGTCATCTGCATCTCGAATCCACCCTTGGATTCCACCGGACACTTCTTCAGTCGACGCAAGCAGCAAGTCTTCTTTAGTCTCCAGAGAAAACAGCGACGCAACCCGACACCAAAAGACACCTATGCACCCGGCTTCCCTGGGTGAGGTAACTCGTGCACTCCGGTGCCCTAGTGTGTGTTGGCCCTCGAATTACTTACCTTGTAAGTGGCTTGCTTGTAGACTTCCTCGAAGTACCCTAAAACTTTAAAAATCAAACCGCAACTTGCTCCATTATAATCAATAGGGAACCCGTGGCTGTGTTCACACACTGCATGCGTCTCCCGTGGGTCTGTTACTTACCTGCTTTCACTGCAGTAGTGAAGCCCCAGCGATTCTACAGGCCCTAGACCTTGTCATTTTGCAAATCGACTTTCCTAACCCTCTTTTTTAGTATATAATCTGGTACGCCCCTAGGGCCCCAGCCATATTTGTGCTTAACTTATTGTGAAACTTTGATATTTGAATGTGTTCCTGGCTTCTAATCTTATAAAGAGATTAGTAGAGTGTGTCTAGAAATAAATTCATATATATTTGATATATATACTTGTGTGGTGTCCTTTCATTTGGATTTGGTAATTCAAGAGATTATAAAGTTATATAAGGATTAGGATTATAAAATGGTTTACATTCCTCTGAGACTTATCCTGAAGGCTGCTCTCCACAGCTACCACTAGGATAGCTTTCTTTAAAAGGTTGTCTTAAACCTATCTACCATAAGAGTCGAATTGGACTGGTGCAAGGTGGCCACTATAACTATTGACCAGCATATGCCAGGCCAAATTCTCACATTGGTGGGCAGCATGTGGGATTCCAGCTTGCCATTGTTTTACCAGAAAATCTCTATTTGAATTACTAACTGAAAACCACTAAAGGTACTCAAGGTACATATAAAAGTCAAGCTTAGTATCAATATGTTCTACTGAACTTAGAGTTGTTTGTGAAGGGATAGCACACCCTTGCTACAGCTCAAGCTAGGATCAGTAGGCCACAAGTTAGTGTAGGTAGTGCAACACTGCATAACACTAGAATGTCCTCAAGGGATGGAGCCAGTGGGTCCACCCAACCCCAGTACAAGGACATGACCTTCTTTGACTTGAAGGCCATGTGTGTTGCAAAACACCTGGGATTAGGACAGAGTCCCTCCACACAACACCTGATGAATCTACATATAGCAGATGATCTTAGACTGGCTCTAGGAGCTGGTGGATCTGGATCAGGGGGTGGGTCAGCCATAGTCTCTGGGTCTGATGATGAAAATCAAGAGGACCTGGAGTCTGTGATTGAAGGGCCAGACCCAGAAAGGTCTTAACAGGACAGATTAATTCTCCCTAAAAGAGTTGACAGAGTGGAAGTGTGGATTAGGTCCCTTTCAAGGGAATCTAACCACTCATATCACTCTGACAAGGATTCTGTCCATCAGAGGAACTCATACTTACATAGAGAGACCTCCTCTGAAAGAAGGTACAAGATGCTCCAGTATGAGGAAGCTAGGCTTGCCCTCAGAATAACCCTGGGCGTAGTTCGCGAAGTAGCACTTCGCGAAGCTACGCAAAGTGCAGTTTGCACTACGCGAGCTACGCGTAGCACTTCGCGAACTGCGTATTACCTTGTTCGCACTGTGCCAGATGTCGTTTTCAATGATTGCACAGTGCGGACAAGCAACCAGCACTGTGCAATCATTGAAAATGGCATCTTGCACAGTGCGAGCTGTAGTTTTCTGCTGCTCGAGTAGATTTTTACTCGAGCGGCAGCTTTCTCAACGCGAACTGGTAGTTTCTCATCGCGAGCGGTCGCGAGCATACGCGACCACTCGCAATGAGAAACCTGACCTCCTCGCGTTGGGAATCTCGCCCGGAGGTTTATTTTCCATGCTCGCGATCGCCAATTTGATGTTGCTGATCGCGAACAAGGAAAAAGTCTCGCTGGGATGTCATTTTGCTTGCTCGCGGCCGCCAACTTGACGTTGAGGACTGCGAACAAGCAAAAAATTACCGCAGCACTACGCAACACTATGCTACGCGTGTTCGCACTGTGCTACGTGCAGTTCACGTAGTGCGAAGTAGCGCGAACTTCGCAAACTACGCGAGCGTAGCATAGTGCTTTGCCCAGGCTTACCTCAGAACCAAGCAATTGGCCTTAGATAGAGAAGCCTTTGAGCTACTGAGAGCTTCTAGAAAAGAGGGGTTAGATACCCCTGGTGGCAGCAACAGTGTCCCTAGAGGCAGAGATTACATTCCAGACCATAGGAACCTGTCCAAGGATGTTCCTCCCTACCAGAGTGGGGATGATATCCACAAATGGATAACTGCTATGGAGAGGGCCTGTAAAGTTCAGCAGGTCCCCCAGGAACAGTGGGCAGCAGTCTTGTGGCTCTCCTTTTCTGATAAAGGTAGAGACAAGCTCCTCACTGTTAGAGAAGAGGATGCTAATGACTATGAAGCCCTGAAGAGTCCATTAATAGATGGGGTTGGCTTAACCACTGAACAGTACAGGTTGAAGTTCAGAGATACCCAGAAAGCCCAGATGCACTAGTGATTGGATACTGTGGTACCTTATGAGCCCCTAGTATATGGTACCTTAGGTACCTAGGGCATCGGTACTTCACAGGCCTGCCAGGGGCTGAAGCATGTATTATGCCACCCCTGGGAAGCAGACTCAATCTGACATCACAGGCCTGCTATTGCAGCCTGGGTGAGGTAGTGTTAGCACTCCTCACTGAGGTATAGGTTTCTATATCTCACCATACACACACATATAAACCTATCAGCCACCCCTATGGCAGGCCCTATCAATCCTGAGGGCCGGGTGCTTGGTTTACAATGTGAGGGGGTGCCACTGCATGATCAGAGCCCCTCTGCAGCTGGCAGAGTCTATTCTCTATGGCTGTTTGTGGATGCGGTTAAACCATATACTCTTAAGTGCATTATAATGCTAACTTTGGAATGACTGCATCACAACATGTCGTGTTTGATGTCAAACAACTTCGAATCATACCCCCACATCAGTCCATGATGTGGGAACATGATCCCACCCTTCTAGAGGGGACGACATGTACCTACTGTGGTAACACGGTAGAAATCTGAAAGAGCCCTGGCATCACAAAATGGATGCCACCAGCACAGACACTGGGCTGCCCTCCTGCTGCTGACTGAAACTCGCAGTGGAGGAGGCCCAACAATAGGCATCCTGTCACAGGGAGGTGTCACCACCTTCCAGACAGGATTTAGTGTATTGGGGCTGGGTGGGTGCACTTCTAGAGTGCTTTGAAGTCCTGCACTGGGGGAGCAGTAGGCTCCTCTGTGCATATGCCAGCTCAAACTGGTTCAGGGGCTACCTGTCCCTGCTCTGGCACGAAACTGGACAAAGGGAAGTGGGTGTAACCACCCCCTATACTGACCCTCCCAGAGGAGTGGTCCTAGAGCTAGTCCCTCCCCTATCTTCAGTCATAAGATAGCAAACCTTGCGATTGCAAAGCAGAGAGCCCTGGACGACGCTCTACAAAGAAGAATCCTGGCCCTTCGACGTTCCACTACCTTTGGAAGACAGAAGAATCTCCCTTGGAGTCAAGGAGTGACTCCCCTGCTTGGCAGGCACCAGAAACTCTAATCAACAGTCGCAAACTTTCCCGCTCCCGCCGGAGTTCGAAGTCCCTGCAGCCCTGTAAGCAAATTTCCTGACTTCTCGATGGCCATTGTGAGTCCCCAGCAAAGCTGAGGTGAGTGGACCCCACGAGTGACGAGGAACTGCAATACCTGGGAACCGTGCACTATTGTCAAGTGCAACCCCCTTCACGACATACTACAAATTTGTGCTTTAGACAATTTGTGGCCCAAGCCTCCAGCAGGTTGTGCAGCGAAAATCAGAGGCCTACCCCATCCCGAGTGACCGTGGGCTCTTGTGAAGCATTTCCTCAAGAGGCATCTTTGTGATCCCTTGCCTGTTGGCTTGTGGTCCCCCAAAGACTTTATTATCAACTCAAAGGGCTCCCCTGGTTGCTACAGGCCTGCCCTCACTTACCCTTGCTGGGTAAGTACCTCAGATCTTGCTGCTTTGCACCATTGGCTAAATTCACTTTCCACAAGACTTGCTGTTGCCAAGACTTGTTGGCTCCAATCCTGTTGCCGACACCGCAGTCAGCTGCAGACATTGTGGTACACCCAGAATCTAGCTGCTGGTCAACGTCGATCCTTCCTGGACCTCGTGAGCGAAGAGTCAAAACACCCTTGATCACCTGAAATCACCTGACTTCCATGGGCAACCAGCTTCCTGGCCCCCGGTCACTGGCAAGTGACTGTGAATACTGTCCCTTCAATTTTCAGGTCATCTGCCTCTCGAATCCACCCTTGGATTCCACCGGACACTTCTTCAGTCGAGGCAAGCAGCAAATCTTCTTTGGTCTTCTTTGGTCTCCATAGAAAACAGCGACGCAACCCGACACCAAAAGACACCTATGCACCCGGTTTCCCTGGGTGAGGTAACTCGTGCACTCCGGTGCCCTAGTGTGTGTTGGCCCTCGAATGTAGACGTCCTCGAAGTACTCTAAAACTTTAAAAATCAAACCGTGACTTGCTCCATTATAATCAAGAGGGAATCCGCGGCTCTGTTCACACACTGCATGCGTCTCCCGTGGGTCTGTTACTTACCTGCTTTCACTGCAGTAGTGAAGCCCCAGCGATTCTACAGACCCTAGGCCTTGTCATTTTGCAAGTCGACTTTCCTAACCCTCTTTTTAGGTCTCGCTGAGCCCAGCGCATGCGCTGGCTCGGAGAGACATTTTGGAGGTGAGTTTTCAAAGTGCTGCTGGCTGGCCTAGCGCTTGCGTTCACGTGACCGTGTACGCGCGAACCGCTAGCCTTCAGCAGCACTTTGAAAACTCGTGTGTCATCGCGATCACTTTCGCTTTCAGAGCGATCGCGATGACTCACTGTCTGTCCTCTCATTCACTGCTATGATTCGTGTGTATAATCCTTCACTGGAGCCTCAGTCCAGATCCTAGATCTTGTTTCCACAAGCATCTGCTGTGGTCACTGTCCTTCCATAGTCCCTCATTTGTTTCGCTCTCCAAACGCCGACGCCCTCATTTTCACAAATCCCGACACCCCTCACCTACTGTCACTGGGTCCTCGCTTGCGCCTCTTTCCAGAGAGGAGTTCTCTATTTCCTACACCATCTGCCGCTGTCAATCACTGCCTACAGTCCCGAACCTGTCCCTCTATACATGGTAAATTCTCTCTATTCACAAGCAGCGGCTTCTGTCATTCGGGGTTTGTGTCATCTCACTGGTGTTTCATTCCTCATCTGTGCCTCCTCTTTCCAACAATACTTTCCCTTGTCCACATCGAGCAGCCCTCTCCTGCCTCGTCCCCCATTACTGATTTGAACTCCCTCTTCCAATAAAGACCAGCTGTAATTCACTGCCTGTGCTCTCCTGTCTGCCCCTCGTTACGGATTGCGACTCTCTCCAGCATGCACAGAGCTGCTGTCATCTGAAGTCTGTCTCACCCGCATGTCCCTAGTTACAGATCTGACAGAACATTGCATTTTTTGCTGCACTTTGCATTTTCTGCAGTGCACTCAGTAAAGACAGAGATCAGTCTGCAGAAATATGTTTTATTTTTTTTAATTCAGGAAGACTTAACAAGTTATCTAAAGGTCTAAATGAATGAGCAGTAAAAGCTTGGCTTTTTGTCTTCCCCTTAAATGCTCAGCATCGACCAGGGAATGTATCCTGCACAGTTAGTTCTAAGAGTGAGCATCAGAAATTCAGAGGTAGTCGAATTCCTATTCCAGAAAGTGCGATCACATATTAATCCAAAGTCAAAGTTCGCCTCACCATCTTTATTTGCTAGCCACGACCTCTGTGGCCCACCCCGCCACGACCTCTGTGGCCCACCCCGCCACGACCTCTCTGGCCCACCCCACTACAACGGACCACTGCAATGCTGTAGTATAGGCGGTAATAACAAAGTAACAGCTACTCTTGACAATGTGGGCTGCTGTGGTGAGACCCTGAACACCTGAGCATCTCTCTGGTCTTACAGAGCTCACCAAGCACCAAACACACACAATTAAAGAGCAGTAATCGCCCAACTCAACTGTGCAACTATTTTGACCCATCTAAAGGATGAAAGGCCGTATAAGCTCCTCTAGGGCTAGAACACGTGAACTGCAAGTTGCACTAAACCTGTAGAGGCGACTGGAGAAGCATGAAAAAAGCATCCACCTCGAAGGCTTTCAGCAAGGCCTTACTCACAAAATGTTCTGGAGTTCAAAATAGATGAATTTTGACTGCTTTAAAAACAAGCATTGGCATAGCCAAAAGGTCTTGCCTTTGGGACCTTATAAGTGTTTAGCCATGCAACAGGTGATGTTGTTGCACCAAGGATATTGTGCTGGTTAACTAAACACTTATAAGGTCCCAAAGGCCAGACCTATTGGCTATGCCAATGCTTGTTTAGTATATGGTCTGGTACGCCCCTAGGGCCCCAGCCATATTTGTGCTTAACTTATTGTAAAACGTTGATATATATACCTGTGTGGTGTCCTTTCATTTGGTAATTCAAGAGATTATATGGTAAAACAAGCTGCTTTACATTCCTCTGAGACTTAGCCTGAAGGCTGTTCTCCACAGCTACCACTAGGATAGCTTTCTTTAAAAGGTTGGCTTAAACCTATCTACCATAAGAGTCGAATTGGACTGGTGCAAGGTGTAAAATTGTAAATTGATACTTGTATAGCGCACTGGGTCTCAAGGCGCTTGTACGAATACCGCTGTGGAACCCATCCTGGCTTTCCCTGTGAGGCGTCCACTCCTGGGCACCCCCAAGGTGGAGGCCAGGCATCCTTAGCATTGTGGGGGCCGTTGTGGAGATTAAGCAAGCTATTGCCTAGAGTTGCAGAGTGGGACTCCATGATTGGAATGGCACCGAGGCGAGAATTATCAGGTCCGTGGAATTTTTGAGCCCAAGACCCACCGAGGCAGGGAATTGAACCCTGGTCCCGGGCTAGACCTCTGCATCAGGGTCTGCCGCTCTAATCATTGAGCCACACTTCTCCTCAAGGTGGCCACTATAACTAGTGACCAGCATATGCCAGGCCAACTTCTCACAAGGGTACACTATGGGTTGGGGTACCCCTGTGATTGGCATGACCTCCTCTGTAAGGCCCTAGTACATAATAGGGCAGGGGGATTAAAACTACCCCTAAGTCCCTAGCATATAATAGGGCATGGCAGTTTAGAGGCCAGCAACCCTTTTCTGGACTTGCATGTGTGCACGGCTGAGCCTGAGGTCAGTTTAAAAGTAGCCCAGTGTGTACAGAAAGAGACAAGAGAGGTGCAGAAAGAGGCAAGAGAAGGACAGAAAGAAACAACAGAGGTGCAGCAAGAGGACAGAGGGTAGCAGCAAAAGGCAAGAGAAGTGAAGAAAGAAGCAAAGAGGTGCAGAAAGAGCCAAGAGAAGTTCTGATAGAGACAGCAGAGGTGCAGAAACAGGCAGAAGAGGTGCAGAAAGAAGGAACTGGGGTTCAGAAAGAGAGAAGAGGGGTGCAAAAAGAAGAAAGAGGGGTGCAGAAATTTGCAAGAGAGGTGCAGAAAGAAGCAAGAGCAGTGCAGTAAAAACAACAGAGGTGCAGAAGGAGGCAAGAGGGGTACAGAAAGAGGCAAAACAAGAGGAGAAACAAGCATAAGAGATGCGGAAAGAGGCTAGAGGGGGCAGAAAGAGGCAAGGGAGGTGCAGAAAGAGGCAACAGAGGTGCACAAAGAGGGAAGAAGGGTGCAGAAAGAGGCAAGTGGGGTGCAAAAACAAGCAAGAGAGGTGCAGATAAAAGCAAGAGAAGTACAGAAAGAAACAACAGAGGTGCAGAAAGAACCATCAGAGGTGCAGAACGAGGCAATAGGGGTGCAGAAAGAGGCAAGAGGGGTGCAGAAAGAGGCAAGAAAAGGTCAGAAAGAAGCAAAAGAGGTGCAGCATGAGGCAAGAAAAGTTCAGAAAGAGGCAGCAGTGGTGCAGAAACAGGCAGAAGAGGCGCAGAAAGTGGGAACGGGTGCAGAAAGACAAAAGAGAGGTGACGAGAAGAGGGATACAGAAATTTGCAAGAGGTGTGCAGAAAGAAGCAAGAGTAGTGCGAAAAGAACCAAGAGACGTGTAGGAAAAGGGAAGAAGGGTACAGAAACAGGCATGAGGGGTGCAGAAAAAGGAAGAGAAGTACAGAAAGAAGCATAGGAAGTGTAGAAAGAAGCAACAGAGGTGCAGAAGAACGCAAGAGAACTGCAAAAAGAGGCAACAGAGTTGAAGAAACAGACAAAAGAGGTACAAAAAGAAGGAACAGGTGTGCCGACAGAGGCAAGAGAGGTGCACAAACAGGTAAGAAGGGTGTAGAAAGATGAAAGAGGGGTGCAGAAATTTGCAAGAGAGGTGCAGAAAGAACCAAGAGCAGTGCAAAAGAACCAACTGAGGTACAAAAAGACGATTGCAGAAAGAGACAACAGGGGTGCAGAAAGAAGCGAGACAGATGTAGAAAGAAGCATTGAAAGTACAGAATGAAGCAATATGGCTGCAGAAAAAGGCAAGAGAAGTGTAGAAAGAAGCAACAGAGGTGCAGAAAGAGGTAAGAGAACTGCAGAAAAAGGCAAGAAATGTGCAGAAAGAGGCAAAAGAGGTACAGAAAGAGGGAACAGATGTGCAGACAGAGGTAAGAGAGGTGCAGAAACAGGTAAAATGGGTGCAGAAAGAGGCACGAGAGGTGCATAAAGAGGCAAGAGAGGTGCAGAAAGAAGCAAGAGCAGTGAAACAGAACCAACAGAGGTGCAAAAAGAGCCAAGTGAGGTGCAGAAGGAGGCAAGAGAACTGCAGAAAGAGGCAAGAGAGTTGCAGAAACAGGCAAAAAGGGTACAGCGAGAGGGAACAGGTAGGCAGACTGAGGCAAGAGAGGTACAGAAAGAGGGAAGACAGGTTTAAAGAAATGCAAGAAGGATGCAGAAACTTGGAACGGAGGTGCAGGAAGAAGCCAGAGCAGGGCAGAAAGAACCAACAGAGGTGCAACAAGAGGCAAGTGAGATTCAGAAGGAGGCAAAAGAACTGCAGAAAGAGGCCAGAGAGTTGCAGAAACAGGCAATGGAAGTTCAGAAACAGGCAAAAGAATTGCTGAAAGAATCAACAGAGGTGTAGAAAGAAGCAAGAAAAGTGCAGAAAGAGGCAAGTGAGATGCATGCAGGCAAGAAAAATACAGAAAGAGGGAAGAGAAGTGCAGAAAGAGACAACAGGGTTGCAGAAAGAAGCAAGACAGGTGAAGAAAGATGCAAGCAAAGTGCAGAAAGAAGCATCAGAGGTGCAGAAGGAGGCAATAGAACTGCAGAAAGAGGCAAGAGAGTTGCAGAAACAGGCAAAGAGGTACAGAAAGAGGGAACAGAGGTGCAGACAGAGGCAAGGGAGGTGCAGAAACAGGTAAAAGGGTCACTCAAAGAGGCAAGAGGGATGCAGAAATTTGCAAGAGAGGTACAGAAAGAAGCAAGAGCAGTGCAAAAGAACCAACAGAGGTACAAAAAGAGGCAAATGAGGAGCAGAAGGAGGCAAGAGAACTGCAGAAAGAGGCAAGAGATTTGCAGAAACAGGCAAAAGAGTTACAGAAAGAGGGACATGGGTGCAGACAGAAGCAAGAGAGGTGCAGAAACAGGTAAGAGGGGTGCAAAAGAGGCAAGAGGGATGCAAACATTTACAAGAGAGGTACAAAAAGAAGCAAGGGCAGTGCAAAAGAACCAACAGAGGTGCAAAAAGAGGCAAGTGAAGTGCAGAAGGAGACAAGAGAACTACAGAAAGAGCAAGAGAATTGCAGAAACAGGCAAAAGTGGTACTGAAAGAGGGAACAGGTAGGCAGATTGAGGCAAGAGAGGTGCCGAAGGAGGGAAGAGAAGTGCAGAAAAAGGCAAGAGGGATGCAGAAATTTGGGACAGAGGTGCTGGAAGAAGCCACAGCAGTGCATAAATAACCAACAGAGGTGCAGAAAGAGGCAAGAGAGGTTCAGAAAGAGGCAGGTGAAGTGCAGAACAAAGCCAAAGAGGTGCGGAAAGAACTAACAGAGGTAGAAAAGGAGGTAAGAGGGATGCAGAAAGGGTTAGGATAGGTGCACAAAGAGGCAAGAGGGGTGCAGAAAGAGGGAAGAGGGGTGCAGAAGGAGTCAAGAGGGGATCAGAAAGAGGCAAGAGAATTGCAGAAAGAAGCAAAAGAGATTCAGGAAGAGGCAAGAGAAGCTCGGAAAGAGGTGCAGAAAGAGGCAGAAGAGGTGCAGACTGAGGGAAGAGAACTGCAGAAAAAGGCAAGAAATGTGCAGAAAGAGGCAAAAGAGGTACAGAAAGAGGGAACAGATGTGCAGACAGAGGTAATAGAGGTGCAGAAACAGGTAAAAGGGGTGCAGAAAGAGGCACGAGAGGTGCATAAAGAGGCAAGAGAGGTGCAGAAAGAAGCAAGAGCAGTGAAACAGAACCAACAGAGGTGCAAAAAGAGCCAAGTGAGGTGCAGAAGGAGGCAAGAGAACTGCAGAAAGAGGCAAGAGAGTTGCAGAAACAGGCAAAAAGGGTACAGCGAGAGGGAACAGGTAGGCAGACTGAGGCAAGAGAGGTACAGAAAGAGGGAAGACAGGTTTAAAGAAATGCAAGAAGGATGCAGAAACTTGGAACGGAGGTGCAGGAAGAAGCCAGAGCAGGGCAGAAAGAACCAACAGAGGTGCAACAAGAGGCAAGTGAGATCCAGAAGGAGGCAAAAGAACTGCAGAAAGAGGCCAGAGAGTTGCAGAAACAGGCAATGGAAGTTCAGAAACAGGCAAGAGAATTGCTGAAAGAATCAACAAAGGTGTAGAAAGAAGCAAGAAAAGTGCAGAAAGAGGCAAGTGAGATGCATACAGGCAGGAAAAATACAGAAAGAGGGAAGAGAAGTGCAGAAAGAGACAACAGGGTTGCAGAAAGAAGCAAGACAGGTGAAGAAAGATGCAAGCAAAGTGCAGAAAGAAGCATCAGAGGTGCAGAAGGAGGCAATAGAACTGCAGAAAGAGGCAATTGAGTTGCAGAAACAGGCAAAGAGGTACAGAAAGAGGGAACAGAGGTGCAGACAGAGGCAAGGGAGGTGCAGAAACAGGTAAAAGGGTCACTCAAAGAGGCAAGAGGGGTGCAGAAATTTGCAAGATAGGTACAGAAAGAAGCAAGAGCAGTGCAAAAGAACCAACAGAGGTACAAAAAGAGGCAAATGAGGAGCAGAAGGAGGCAAGAGAACTGCAGAAAGAGGCAAGAGATTTGCAGAAACAGGCAAAAGAGTTACAGAAAGAGGGACATGGGTGCAGACAGAAGCAAGAGAGGTGCAGAAACAGGTAAGAGGGGTGCAAAAGAGGCAAGAGGGATGCAAACATTTACAAGAGAGGTACAAAAAGAAGCAAGGGCAGTGCAAAAGAACCAACAGAGGTGCAAAAAGAGGCAAGTGAAGTGCAGAAGGAGACAAGAGAACTACAGAAAGAGCAAGAGAATTGCAGAAACAGGCAAAAGTGGTACTGAAAGAGGGAACAGGTAGGCAGATTGAGGCAAGAGAGGTGCCGAAGGAGGGAAGAGAAGTGCAGAAAAAGGCAAGAGGGATGCAGAAATTTGGGACAGAGGTGCTGGAAGAAGCCACAGCAGTGCATAAATAACCAACAGAGGTGCAGAAAGAGGCAAGAGAGGTACAGAAAGAGGCAGGTGAAGTGCAGAACAAAGCCAAAGAGGTGCGGAAAGAACTAACAGAGGTAGAAAAGGAGGTAAGAGGGATGCAGAAAGGGTTAGGATAGGTGCACAAAGAGGCAAGAGGGGTGCAGAAAGAGGGAAGAGGGGTGCAGAAGGAGTCAAGAGGGGATCAGAAAGAGGCAAGAGAATTGCAGAAAGAAGCAAAAGAGATTCAGGAAGAGGAAAGAGAAGCTCGGAAAGAGGTGCAGAAAGAGGCAGAAGAGGTGCAGAAAGAGGGAAGAGAGGTATAGAAAAAGAGGCAAGAGAGTTGCACAAAGAGGGAAGAGGGGTGCAGAAAGAGGCAAGAGAGGTGCAGAAAGAGGCAAGAGAGGTACAGGACCAGGCAAGAGAAGTGCTAAAAGAGGCACGAGAATTGCTCAAAGAAGAAACAGAGGTGTAGAAAGAAGCAAGAGAAGTGCAGAAAGAGGCAAGTGAGATGCAGAAAGAAGCAACAGAGGTGCAGAAGGAGGCAATAGAACTGCAGAAAGAGGCAAGAGAGTTGCAGTAACAGGCAAAAGAGGTACAGAAACGGAACACGGATGCAGACAGAGGTATGAGAGGTGCAGAAACAGGTACAAAGGGTGCAGAAAGATGCAAGAGGGGTGCAGAATTTTGCTAGAGAGTTGCAGAAAGAACAAAGAGCAGGGCAAAAGAACCAACTGAGGTGCAATAAGAAGCAAGAGCGGTGCAGAAAAGGTTAGGACAGGTGCACAAAGAGGCAAGAGGGGTATAGCAAGAAGCAAAAGAGGTACAGAAAGAGGCAAGAGAAGTTCAGAAAGAGGTGCAGAAACAGGCAGAAGAGGTGCAGAAAGAAGGAACTGGGGTGCAGTAAGAGAGAAGAGGGGTGCCGAAAAAGGCAAGAGGGGTGCAGAAATTTACAAAAGAGGTGCAGAAAGAAGCAAGAGCAGTGCAGTAAGAAACAACAGATGTACAGAACGAGGCAAGAGGAGTGCAGAAAGAGACAAGAGCATTGCAAAAAAACAAGAGGTGTTTCAGGAAAAGGTAAGAAGGGTGCAGAAAGAGGCAGGAGGGGTGCAGAAAGAAGGAAGAGAAGTGCAGCAAGAAGCAACAGAGGTGCTGAAAGAGGCACGAAGGGTGCGGAAAGAGGCAAGAGTGGTGCAGAAATATGGAAGAGAGGTGTAGAAAGAGGCATGATAGCTGCATGAAGAGGGAAGAGAGGTTCAGAAAGAGGCAACAGGGGAACATAAAGAAGCAAGTGATGTGCTGAAAGAGGCAAGAGAATTGCTTAAAGAACCAACAGAATGTAGAAAGATGCAAGAAAAGTGCAGAAAGAGGCAAGTGAGATGCTGAAACAGGCAAGAAAGTTACAGAAAGAGGGGAGACAAGTGCATAAATAGACAATAGGGGTACAGAAAGAAGCAAGACAGATGCAGAAAGAAGCATGGAAAGTGCAGAATGAAGCAACAGGGGGTTCAGAAAGAGGCAAGAGACGTGCAGAAAGAAGCAACAGAGGTGAAGATAGAGCCAAAAGAGGTGCAGAAAGTGTCAAGAGAGGTGCAGAAACAGGCAAGACAAGTGCAGAAAAAGGCAGGAGAATTGCTGAAAGAAGCAACCTAGGTGTAGAAGGAAGCAATAAAAGTGCAGAAAGAGGCAAGTGGGATGCAGAAACAGGCAAGAAAGGTTCAAATAGAGGGAAGAGGAGCGCAGAAAGAGACAACAGGGGTGCAGAAAGAAGCAATACAGGTGCAGAATAGAGCATGGAAAATAGGTGCAGAAGGAGGCAAGAGAACTGCAGAAAGAGGCAAGAGAGTTGCAGAAACAGGCAAAAGAGGTACAGAAATAGGGAACAGAGATGCAGACAGAGGCACGAGAGGTGCAGAAAAAGGCAAAAGTGGTGTGGAAAGAGGCAAGAGGGGTGCAGAAATTTGCAGGAGAGGTGCAGAAAGAAGCAAGAGCAGTGCAAAAGAGCCAACAGAGGTGCAAAAAGAGAACTGCAGTAAACAGCAATAGAGTTGCAGAAACAGGCAAAAGGGGTGCAGAAAGAGGGAACAGGTGGGCAGACTGAGGCAAAAGAGGTGCAGAAAGAGGGAAGAGGGATGCAGCAAAAAGGCAAGAAGGATGCCATTTCCAATTTCCAAGCTTTATTTAGATCATTACAGACCATAAAGGCAGAAGATAAAAAAGCATGTAATACATAATTGTTTTCAGCATCACAAAGTATAGCCAAAAGAAGTTCATTAATCATTATACAACCTTGATAACAAGTTAAAAAGTTATTGGAATTTAAAAAGCATTTTAAACAGTGAATTCATATTTAGTAAGTTCAAAGCTGTGGAAGACGGAAAAGGTATGTTTAGGTTGCACTAGTGGAATTTAAAAACTTGCGACGCCTAAGCCACATGGAGTTAAGGAAATGGGACACAGCAAAAACAATTGGGGGGTGCGTTCCAATTCGCATAACTCTAAGAGCCTCCTGTGTCTGTCTGAAGCCCAAGTTCCTGCATATTGGTAGGAGCCAGTACCTTTTAGTTGCAATATATTCTGGGCAAAAGAAGAAAACATATGTAAGGGACTCTTCCTGGCTCTCACAGGCCGGACAGCCAGATGGGGAGGCTTTGGTCCATTTGTTTGTGAATGCATGAACTGGCAGGCAACCCCATCTAAAATGGACATAGAGTTTCCTTGCCATAAGTGGATAGACATCATCGAGGAAAATCTCAAATAAATATTGGTCTTTAAAGTTAAAAAAATCAGAAGTTAAACAGCCATGTTTAGCATTCCTATCGAGTTCCCCCAATCTAAAAAGCGTATAAGCTTTAACTAACTCGAGGCATGAAATAGACCGGGACGCTTCCTCCGGGTGGGTCCATAAATTTGAAAAGCCAGTCCAAAGCACATGTCTTTGATATGTGCCAGCCAAGATATTTTTCCTACCCCTGGAAGCCCCAGGATCACCTTGAGTTCCGACTGGTAAACTAGTAGTTCGGGTGTCGCCCATAGTCGGTGCCAAAAGGTCAAGGGTTGCAACTCAATTTCCTCATTTATGGGTCTAAGGCCAAGTTCCATGCGTAAGGGGGTAAGAGGAGTACTTGGCGGTAGGCCCGAGAGTTGTCTCATAAACTTATTCTCAGTTCTGACCAGTACACCTACAGGGCGATGTCCCCAGAGTTCAGCCCCATACATGATTGCGCTCCTGATTTGAACTTTGTAAATCTCTGTTAACGGGCCCAGTTGTCTTGATGTTATATTCCTATATAATTTTGCTAGGCCCCCGGTCATCTGAGCTAGCCTCAGGCCTGCCTTTTCTTGATGTGGGCCCCACCCAAAGGTTTCCGTCAATGTGACACCCGGGTAGTCAAAGACTGCCACCCTCTCCAACTGGGTGCCATTTAGGGTGGGGTTGGGACGAGAAGTTCTGCTAGGATTAAGTACCATATACTTAGTTTTTGCTGTGTTAATCTCTAGCCCCCTGTCTTTGCAAAATATAAAAAAGTTGTCAAGAATCCTTTGGAGGCCCATGGGTGATTTAGAAAGTAACAAGGTATCATCAGCAAACATCATTGCTGGTACCAAGCTTTGGGGCATCGATATTGGCGATTTGGTTCAGTTATTCCACCAAAGCATTTATATAAAGACAAAACAGTGTGGGAGCCAAAACACACTCCTGCCTTACACCCCTATTCACTGGGAAGTGTGAAGTCAATTCCCCGTGCTTCCCATTTCTAACCTGTGCAAAGTTTCCAGTATGTAATCGCTTGATCAGGGTGAGCAAATAAGGTGGAATGCCCAGTTCCTCCAAAACTACCCAAAGTTTATGGCGAGGTACCAAATCGAACGCTGATCTAAGGTCAACAAAGATCAGATAGAGGCTCCCACACTCTATCGTCACCGTCTTCCAATATAGTAATTGCAGCCTTAAGATTTGGTCAATGGTGGAAATATTTTTTCGGAAGCCTGCCTGGTATGCACTCAGCGTTTCACGCTCTTCTATCCAGATCTGGAGACGATCTAGAATGATCCTGGTGAACAAATTTTGCGTTACATCAATCAGGCTTATTGGCCTATAATTTATGGGCAAAAGAGGGGATCCCTTTTCATATACTGGAAAATCTTTGGCCCCTAGCCAGGTGTCTGGGATTTCCATACCGCTTAATATGGCATTAAATATTACACATAAATATGTGCCCCAGGCATTGGGTTCTTCCCGATATAAGTCCCCGGGGATCTTATCCAGTCCAGGGGCGTTTCCAAGGGGCAGGTTCCCAATTGCACTCAACACTTCAGTCAGAGAGAACCTAGTCCCATCTTCAGGGGAGATCTCTACGCCAATTAACTGGGAGCCCTCTGTGGGGTCCATAACATCCTGGATGGAGTACAATGATTGGAAATGAAGTTTCCATGCTTCCGCAGATATGTTCGGCTCAATGGGCGAACTCCCAGAGGAACTTGCAGTTCTAACCAGGGACCAAAACTCCCTCATATCTCTATTGGTAAGTGCCTGTTTAATCGCGTCCCATCTTTCGGACTCCCACTCATCTTTGGCAGACTTTATACTATTCCTATAGAGAACCCTCCTAGTTTTTATCAAGAATCTATCTTTGGTTTTTATGGCATCAATAAGGGCACTCTTTGCCATACGGCAAGCATTGTCATACCAAGTGGATTTCGGAGACCCTTTGCCCTTAGTATGCATCAGAGGATAAAGATATTAGTTAGACTGGTGGTGAGGTCCAAGTGTACGCCATGATTCAGGTGATGGTGTCAGGAGCGCTAAGAGTTTGCGCTGCCGTTTTCATCACCAACAAAGGGGGGATGATTAGGGAGTGCAGTTACCTTGTCTGGTGACTTCCTCAGATTATCCCATCTGATTCTCCTTCTATTATTGTCTAGGGACAGGCTGGAATCAGAAAAGGGGCCTGCAATGGGGAGACCATGAAGTTCCGGGAGGTGGAGTTCAAGCACCAAGGCATTGTGGTCACTGTCGTATCTTGACAGGACAGCGAAGTCAATCACCCAATGCCAGATGCTTGCCTCCTCTAGAATGTAATCAAGTAGAGATGATTGTCCCGATCTATTAAAGGTATGATTTCCTGGTTGGTCTGACTTAGTGCGCCCATTACAAGCCCTCAATGCATGAGTTAATGTTACTGCATTTATGTGTAGGACCAAGAAGGATGCAGAAATTTGGAACAGAGGTGCAGGAAGAAGCCAGAGCAGGGCAGAAAGTACCAACAGAGGTGCAACATGACAGGTGCAGAATAGAGCATGGAAAGTGCAGAATGAAGCAACAGGGGTGCAGAAAGAGGCAAGAGAAGTGCATAAAGAAGCAACAGAGGTGCAGAAGGAGGCAAGATAACTGCAGAAAGAGGGAAGAGAGTTGCAGAAACAGACAAGAGAATTGCTGAAAGAAGCCACAGAGGTGTAGAAAGAAGCAAGACAAGTGCAGAAACAGAAAAGTGAGATGCAGAAACAGGCAAGAAAGGTACAGTAAGGGGGAAGACAAGTGCAGAAAGAGACAACAGGGGTACAGAAAGAAGAAAGACAGGTGCAAAAAGATGCATGGAAAGTGCAGAATGAAGCAACAGGGGTGCAGAAAGAGGCGAGAGAACTGCAAAAAAGAAGCAACAGAGGTGAAGAAGGAGGCAAGCGAACTGCAGAAAGAGGCAAGAGAGTTGCAGAAACAGGCAAAAGAGGTACAGAAAGAGGGAACAGGGGTGCAGACAGAGGCAAGAGAGGTGCAGAAACAGGTAAAAGGGGCACAGAAAGAGGCAAGAGGGGCACTGAAATTAGCAAGAGAGGTGCAGAAGGAAGCAAGAGCAGTGCAAAAGAACCAACAAGGGTGCAAAAAGAGGCAAGTGAGGTGCAGAAGGAGGCAAGAGGACTGCAGAAAGAGGCATGAGAGTTGTAGAAACAAGCATAAGAGGTACAGAAAGAGGGAACAGGTGGGCAGACTGGGGCAAGAGAGGTACAGAACGAAGGGAAAGGGGTGCAGAAAAAGGCAAGAGGGATGCAGAAATTTGGAACAGAGGTGCAGGAAGAAGCCAGAGCTGTGCAAAAATAACCAACAGAGGTGTAGAAAGAGGCAAGAGGGATACAGAAAAAGGCAGGAGGGGTGCAGAAATAGAAAGATAACTGCAGAAAGAAGCAACAGTGGTTCTGAAAGAGGCATGAAGGGTACAGAAAGAGACAAGACAGGTGAAGAAAGAAGGAACAGAGGTACAGAAAGAGGCAAGAGTGGTACAGAAAGAGGGAAGAGAGGTATAGAAAGAGGCAAGAGAGTTACACAAAGAGGGGAGAGGGGTGCAGAAACAGGCAAAAGAGGTGCAGAAAGAAGCAAGCGAGGTACAGAACGAGGCAAGAGAGGTGCAGAAACAGGTAAGAGTGTTACAGAAAGAGGCAAGTGTAGTACAGAAGAGGTAATAGAGGTACAGAAAGAGGCAAGTGAGGTACAGAAAGAAGCAAGATAAGTGCAGAAAGAGGCAACAGAAGTGCAGAAAGAGGGAAGAGGGGTGGAGAGAGAGGCAAGAGGGGTGCAGAAAGAAACAAAAGAAGTGCAGAAAGAAACAAAAGAAGTGCAAAAAGAAGGAACAGCGGTGCAGAAAGAGGCAAAAAGGGTGCAGCAAGACATAAGAGGGGTACAGAAAGAAGGAAGTATGGTGCAGAAAGAGGCAACAGACATTCAGAAAGAGGGAAAAGAGGTACAGAAAATACAAGAGATTTGCAGAAAGATGCAAGAGATAAGCAGATAAGGAACAAGAGTAGCTTGCACACCATTAGTACCAATGTAACATCCACATTTAGCAATAAGTAACAGGTGACAATTCTAGGTTTGCAAAGGGCCTTCCACCACGCTATAACACTTGTTGCTGCATTTTTGGTAACGTTTGAACCATTTGAGCAAGAAACACGTTTTATTTTTCAAATCTGCAGATTAGGGAGCTGATGATGAATTATGTGGCTAATGCAGAAAATGTATAATTGTGCAAAAGTTGGTGCAGCCAAACAGTCACATAATTCTAGTGGCCCTGCTCATACATCTGACTAGGTCCACAAGTGCTCCTCAGTGATTCCTTCTTTTTTTGTCTCACTGAATTCTTAGTTGAGCTTCTATGGAAACGAGGAAGACTAAACCTGAGGTTACCAATCGAACAACACAGACTACAATACCACATAACAACTCTCCATAACACACAATCCCACTCTACATAATTCCTATACACTAAATACCACATACTTTCTAGCCACATAATTTCACTACACAACATACCACATAATTCCACTACACGCAACGTACATCCACTTCACTCCAAAAAACATTAGTTAAGAACTTTTGCATTTACAATGCCAATAGTTCTAATTCTCTCAAATGCGAAACCTATTACATTGCAAACACTTCTTTAACTAGTAGTCGCGTATTCAGAGTGGTGGAAAAAGGGTGCTGGGCCTCCGACCAGCGCTCAGGAATTCTGCTGCTTAGGACTTACAGGAGGTACCAGGAGGGATTTTTGGACCCCAAAGTCCCTCAGGAGTAAATTGGACTTCATCCTCCATCCTGTAGTCTGCCAGGAGGCGCGTTTGCAGAGTGGTAGAGAAAGTGGGGCATGGCCTCCGAAGACATCTTAGCAATCCCACTGTGTGGGACTTACAGGAGGTAACAAGAGGTGTAGTTGGCCCCCAAGGACATCCATGGGGCCCAACTACCCCTCCTATTACCTCCAGTAAGTCCCACACAGCAAGATTGATAAGTTCTCATGTCAGGCCATGCCCCCTTTGTCCACCACTCTGCAAACGCGCTCCCTGGCACAATCTTGGATGGGGATTGAAGCACTCTTCACTGCTGGGGGTCCTTTAGGAGCCAACTAGCCTACCTCTTACCTCCAGTAAGCCCCACACAGTGGGATTGCTGAGAGGTGGACACAGGCCACTTTCTCCACCACTCTGCAAATGCACCTCCTGGAGCGCTCTTGGTTGGGGGATGAAGTCCCCCGACCTCATGAGGGTCCCTGGAGGCCAACTAGCCCACCAGGTACCTCCAGTAAGTCCAAACAGCTGGATTGCTGAGAGTGGTCCAAGGCCACGCCTCCTTTTAACACCACTTTACAAACGCGGCTCCTGGCGCACTGCTGCTCGAGGGCTGAAGTTCACTTGTGTCCTAGGTCCTCAGGACACAAGAGGAACTCATCGCCCCACCAGCAGTGCGCCAAGAGGCATGTTTGCAGAGTGGTGTAAAGAGGGGCGTATCTTCAGACCACCTCTCTGCAATCTAGCTGTGTGGCGCTTACTGGAAGTACATGGTGGGCTAGTTGGCCCCAGGGACCCTCAGTATTCAAGAGGACTTAATTCCCCAACTTAGAATGTGCCAGGGGGCACGTCTGCAGAGTGGTGCAGGGATGGGGCGGGGCCTCCGGAGAGATGTTGGATTTTTCCCCTTTTTTTGGTTAGAAGGGGGGCTGTGTGGCCCCCCTTGTTTCAACTTTTTTTTGTGCCCTGGGGACCTCATCCGCCAGGGCCTGCCACATTTAAAAAAAAACGGCAAGGGGTAGCCTCGCCCCCCTCCTGAGGCCAATTATGGCCCGGGGACCCCATCCCCCAGGGCCTGCCCAGCCTTGTTTATTTTTTAGAGGGGGCCGCATGGCCTCCCTCCAGAGGCCAATTACGGTCCGGGGATCCCAACCCCGGGGGCCGGCATTCCATGTTTAAAAACAAAAAATATGTAAGTTAAAGGGGAGGGGGCTGAGTGGCCCCCCTTCCCTGGTCACATTATGGCCATTTTTTTTTAAATGCTTTATTTGGGCCTGGGCGTCCTTGTGGGACCCCCTGAGTGCGCCCAGGGGGTCAGGGTGTTTCTGCCCTTCCCCCTTTTCTTGTTTTTCATCTATTCTTTCACCATTTTTCTTGTGACTCGGTTACCGAATCACAAGTTGGCTGCCCTCACTTCCTGGTTTGGAGTGTTGACAGCCAATCAGAGTGAAGCTCGTGCCCGGGAGGGTTCGCGACTCCTCCTCGGTGCTCAGATACCGATATTTTTATTTTTTAAAATTTCTCAGGAACTGCTGAACGGATTTACACCATTTAAAAAAAGGCACTCTTTCCAGACCTTGGCCTACATCTTTGCTAAATTTGGTGTAATTCCATTCAGCAGTTCGAGCTGTAACCTGTTTCAAATTCCTATGGAAATTAACATGGAGAAAATGCGTTTTGGGACCCCCCCCCCCCTCTAGAAACCAATTATGGCCCCGGGGACCCCAACCCCGGGGCCGGCCTTCCATATTTAAAAGAAAAAAAAGTCAATCAAAGGGGAGGGGTCTGAGTGGCCCCCCTTCCCTGGGCCACTTTTGGCTCAGGGGACCCCATCCCCCGGGGCATGCCCAATGCCTTTAAAACAAAAAAGAATTAAGGGAGGGCGGCCGAGTGGCCCTCCTCCCAGGACATTTTTGGCCCTGAAGACCCATCCCCCGGGGCATGCCCAATGCCTTTTTAAAAAAAAAAATTATGAGAGGACGGCCGAGTGGCCCCCCTCCCAGGACATTTTTGGCCCTGGGGACCCCATCCCCCAGGGCCTGGCCTCTCGTTGGGGACCGCGGGGAGAGCTGCAATGCCACCGTGGTCCCAGACGGCTCCCCGCCCCCTACGGGAGCCGGCATTGCTTTTGGGCAAAGGGAGCTGCTTACATGCAGCTCCCCTTGCCCAAAAGCAATCGGCTTTGCTTTTTGGAAGCAAGAGCAGGTTTCCTGCTCTTGCTTCGAAAAAGCAAACGAGGGTTTGCTATGAGGCTCCTGTCCTGCCATAGCAAATGGCAATGTCTCGGGATTGGGCACCCCGGGACATTGCAGGAGCTCCCCTGGCGGTGGCGGTTCCCAGGGCCATCAGGGGCTCAAGGAGGGGAGCCGCGCTTCCCCCCTCCCTACATTTTCAATGCCCCGGGGAGGTGGTGGTCCCCGGGGAAGTGTGGGGAGGGGCAGGAGCCCCCCACACCTAATTTCTTAATTTAAGCCCCAGGAAGGTGGAGGTCCCCAGGGCTTTGGGGGGCCCGCGAGGTCTCCCACATATAATTAACAATACCCCAGGGGGGTGGCAGTTCCTGGGGCAGCTTCGGAGGCAGGTGCCCCACCAAAGCATTTTTATTCAAGCCCCGGGAGGTGGCTGTCCCCGGGGCTGCATGCCCCAACATAATATTTCAAAAGCCCCGGGGAGGTGGCGGTCCCACCTCCCCATCTATCTATAGATATAGTGTTTTTAAGGTTTGCAACTTGGTATGGGTATAGGGTGGTGAAGGTATGAAAAAAGGCGGGCTTTGGTGGGAACCCCTCCAAAATTAAATATTTAAAGTTTTCCCCATAAACATTTCCATAGGAAATTTAGACATAGCTACAGCCCAAACTGTTGAACTATTTACACCAAATTTGGCAGAAAGCTAGATCTTGGTACTGAAAGAGTGCTTGTTGTGTTTGATGTAAATCGGTTCAATTTTTTGGGGACAATTATTTTTCAAACATATTGTATTTTTCATGTCTAAGAGAATCTGTGAAGCTGAAAGATCTCCTGCCAAGATCTGATTAGCTGCCACCATGTCAACCAGGAAGTGGAGGCAGCCATATTAGGACTCAGGACTCGAGTCCCGAGTCCTAAAAAATAAACAGAAAAAATAGACATAGATGGCAGGTTGGGGATACCAGAGGAACCTTGTCTGAGGATTTGTGCCTTAAGGTAAGTATAACTCACACTATCCACTGCTAACTACCCCACATATTACATCAATCATGACATCATCTGTGACATCTTCTATAACATCATTGATTATTTATAATGTCACAGCAAGATTTGCGCTGCTGTGTCTTATTGTGAATGGAAAGTTTGGGGGGGGCTATCAAGTTCAGACCGAGAAAAACTAGGGGGTGTTTCCCGTATTATTTCCTATAGGAATTTTAGACATGACAACAGCCCGAATCGCTGAACAGAATTACACCAAATTTGGTAGAAAGGTAGATATTGGTTCAGAAAGTTACTTTTTTGTGATTTGGTGTATATTCGTTCAGTAGTTTTTGAGATATTAAAGAAAATTTAAATTTGTATATCTAGAGGCATGAACACTCCACGAAGCCTCATGATCTTCTGCAGAGATCTGATTGGATGCCAACACTTCAACCAGGAACTTGGACTTAGCCGAGTCCCTAAAAAAACAAAGTTTAACAAAAAAGAGAAGTATTCAGGGTAGGAATAGTCTAAACCTCTAGGCCTGGAAGTGGGGTCTCCCAGGGACCCTGCCCGGGCTAAAAAGCTTCTTTTTAAAAAAGATTTTCATGACCAAAATTGCAGCAGATTCATGAATTTGCAGTGAAAATTAAAAAAAACAGAAGCGCGGTTTCTTGTGCTTGTGTAAATATTGGCCTCTGGTGGGGCAAGGTCCTGGGTTCCTATTTAATTTTTAAATAAGGGAAGGGCACACACAAGGCCCCCCTCCACATGGTCAATCGTGACCCAGGTGCGCACACCTCCCTGGGGAGGCTGATTAAAAAACAAATAGAGGAGGGCTGCATGGCCCTCCTCCCAAGGCTCTTAAAAGCCACAGAGACCACCAACTCCCTGGGGCTTTATTAACAAATCTGAAGGGGCCAGGCTGCCAAAGACATGAGGTCAACATTGAGTTCTTGTCTCACACAAGGGATATTTATTTACAACCCAACTTCCCCCAGTGTTCAAGCAACTGCAGAGGGTCTTGCACGTTAATATTGATTTTGCCAACATAATTTTCATAAAAATAACTGGTCAAAGTGATCAGCAGCTCATCATATCCTATTGCCCAAGAATGAGAAGTTGACTCATAATTAAGTAACAGTTAGGGACTGGCCACTAGCACCCACCTCTCAGGGATAGCTTTGAAATGTTTGAGCTTCTCTGTGGGGTAGCTACACAAAAATAATCTATAGCTATCCAGCCGTTTCTTAGTTAAAACGTTGCATTCTTCAAATTGGGGGCATATTTACCACCACAACGTCACTTTTAGTGACATTGTGGTGGCAATAGATGTTTCACCTTATTTACAAGGCAGTGTTAAGCCACTTGACGTGGCATAACGTTGCCTTTGAAATAAGACCCCCTTTCACGTTGTATTAAGCATGAAAGGGGAGGGCAATGGGTGTTGCTGTGGGCGTTCCAGCGCAACACCCATTGATTTTTACATTGCCCCATATTTATAAGGATAGCGTAAATATGGTTTAGCGCCAAAATTAAGACCAAGAAAAACCGTTTTTGCGGTTTTCATATGTGTTGCGTTGTGTAGCTCACATGGAAACAGCAAAACGCCAATGATTGCTTGTGTAGAGGAAGGTCCCCCTTCCTGTTCATAAACAATCATTTAAAATAAATGCTGTTTTGCAACTTCTATGTGTGCTGCAATAAGCAGCACACATAGAAGTTACAAAGCAGCATTTAAAGATTGTTTATGTGCAGGAAAGGACACCTTCCTACATATAAACAATCCTCTCCTGCACGCAGACACCCATGCACTAAGGTGCACGGGTGCCTGCTTTGATGCTAGGCTGCTAAACTTAGCACCAGTGCAGTGAGAAACACAGGGCTGCACTATATTCTTGTAAATATGGTGCAGCCCTGCATTACAGAAGTGGTGGAGCGAGTCGTTAAGCCAAGGAGGCTAAAGACACACGCTCCGCCACTTCTTTTTAAATATCCCCCTTTGCTTTTTAAAATGCCGTATTTTTTATCAATGAACTACCTGTTTAAAAATAGCCTTTACGTTTTGCACTCTGCACAGTGCACGTTATTCCAGATAACAAATTACATCTATTATCATCCACTTCGCAATAAATTGTCCTACATCCTGATTCCAGACCATAAACATTATTTGTTAGACCAGGTGGAGCATACAGGTACAAGTACATAACTTTCATACATACTTCAGCAGCTGCCGTATTTCAAAAATCAATTCGCCACTTTTTGGAATTTTAAATGTAACATAACTTCAAAAGACCTCGATAAAATTCCAAATACTGCTTTGAAAACGTAAAGACCGTCAGATGAGAAAAATGCAAATTCGGATGGAATGAACTATCTTAACCACAGGTTACACAGGGATGGAATATCTTCCAAAATAAATTTAGTGAAAACAATTGAAGCTGTCCCAGCTGAATTCTACTCACAATTATTTGCCATGTTCATAGCTAAATGCAAAAACAACAATTGATGGACAGAATGCAGAACAATGCCATACATTCACCCCATTACAGAGATCTGGGCCTAAATTCATCGTTTTTTTTGCTCATCATGCCATTCCAGTTTGAACCCAGCCATATGTAAATCAGTCTTCACCCTATGCCTAATGGGAACAGTTCAGTCTGAACTACAAGGCCAGGTCCTCCCTGGACTGGAAACAAGCATCATAGGACTGGTTTTGTGGTATCACCCCTCATTAGCCAGGATAGCTTGACTCCAGTGGCATTGGTTCATAGCTAAGGCCAAGATAATGAGAAAGTTGGTTAAAAAACACAATACTTTTTTAAGGATACTGAATGTGAAAAAAAGAATATCATCACCTACGTATTTTATATTTTGATACAAATATGAAAAGAAGGGCATGTATTGTACATGCCTTTAGTGCGGATGGCAACATTATAAAGACCGAACATTGCCAATTAGTGGGTTTGTTTATTGCAGAGGTAACAGTAAGAGCAATTTCTTTATTTTTTAGCTAGATGTTAAGTATGCAAGAGCTTTGTTTTAAAGTGACATACATGTCACAGAAGAAACTTAATATAGCAAACTGTTTGTCTATATTGCCTCTGAAAAGTAAAGTTGTTGTTCTAGATAGCAGTGAGGTAGACAGAAGACGTATTTCTAGTCAGGGGAAGCTGGATGCTGTGTCCCGGATAAGGTTTTGAGTGAAGAGAGTAAATACTTGGTAGACGGGTGGATCCTCAAGAGAGGTGCATAAGGAAATGAACAGTCCCCTCATCCTCAACTGCACGAAACTTGTTCTTGGACCAGATGTCCACCCAGTGGAATGGAGCCAGATTGGCCTTGGGATAAACGTGCCTCTCTGTAGGAGAGTTGGATCTGCTTCACATGGGTACCCCCACGTTTTGCTGGTCTTTCACTGTTTTTCAACCTTAGTCTGGCTGTGGCCCTGCTAATCAGGACCCCAGCCTAGCTGCTTCCTCTCTAAAATGGTTTCCAGGTACATTAGGTACATCTCTAATTGGATTCTGGAGTGCCTTATAAGTCCTTATAAGTATGGTATACTATGTACCCAGGGCATAGGTACCTCAGAGGCCTACCAGGGGCTGCAGCATGTATTTTGCCACCCCTGGGAAGCACTCCAAAATGACACCACAGGTCTGCTACTGCAGCCTGGGTAAGGTGGTGCATGCACCCCTTACTGTGGCATAGGCTACCTATATCACTACCATTGCACACACATATAAAACGTATAAGTCACTCCTATGGCAGGCCTTAACAATCCTGAAGGCAGAGTGCCTGGTTTTTATGTGAGAGGGTGCCCTTGCATGAGCAGAGCCCCGCTACAGCGTTCAGAGTACCTCCTCTGATGCTGTTTGTGGTGCAGCCTGACCATATACTCTTAAGTGCATTATAACCTCGTGGTAAATGCTAACTTTGGACTGCTGCACGGAAACATGTTGTGTTTGGTGTCAAACACTTTGGAATACTACCCCACCACCAGTTCTGGCAGCGGGGGTAGCATTCCACCCTTCTAGAGGGGGAGACATGTACCCACTGGTCTAACCGGTAAAGACTTTCTAGAGCCCTGGCATCACAAAATGGATGCCACTTCCACAGACACGGGTCTGGCCTCCTGCTGCTGACCGAAACTCCGACAGGGGAGTCCTGGACAATAGGTTTCCTGTCACAGGGAAGTGTAACCACCTCCCCAGACAGGTAGATGTGTATTGGGGCTGGGTGGGAGCACTCTCTGGTGCTTTGAAGTCCTGCACTGGGGGCACACTTGGTGTCCCTGTGCATAGTCCAGTTCAAACCGGTTGCAGGGGCTACCTGCCCCTGCTCTGGCGTGAAACTGGACAAAGGAAATGGGTGTAACCACCCCTCTTTCCAAACCCTCCCATAGGTGGGTCCCCAGAGTATGTCCAACCCTCTATCTTAGTATAAGTATAGGAACCCAGTCCTTGAGACTTTAGATTACCCTGAACGAAACTCTGCAACATATATCCTGGACCTTCGACTTTCTATTTCGACTAGAAGACTGAAGAAATGTCCCTTGGGGTTAAGGAGTGACTCCCCTGCTTGGCAGGCACCAAAGAAGCAACTGTCTGGTCTACAACTCTGAAGCTCCCGCCGGATGCCGAAGTCTTTGCATCACCAGAGGTAGATTTCTAGACTTCCCCAAGGCTACCCTGAGTTCACAGCAAAGCTGAGGCCCATGGCTATTGTGGGTGACGTGGAATCGTGACCCCTGGATACAGTGAACTTTTGCCAGTACATAATCTTCCTGGTCTTCCTCAAAATTGTGCTTTGGGCTCCGAGTAGACCCAGCCTCGAGCACCAACTGCACCGAAGATCGCTGGCCTCCACTCCACGAGTGACCCGTGGGCCAGTTTCCAGTGCAACTGCTTGAGGCTCCTTTGCGATCGCTAGCCCGTTGGCTAGTGGTTCCCCACAAAGGCAACTCCTTTTCTGCTTGGGCTTTCTTGGTTGCTCCAGATATGCCCTGACTTACCCTTGCTGGGTGAGTCCCCAAGACCTTGCTGGTCTGCACCAACGTCTTTCTTCTATTTCCACTTAACTTGCCGTTGTCAAGGCTTGTTGGGTCCATTCTGGTCGCTGACATGGCAGCACTCGACCGACTTTGTGGGACAGCTCGAATTCAGCTCCTGGTTGCCGTCAACGCCTCCTGGACCTCATGGCTGAAGAGTCAAGACACCCGTCAACTCACCTGAAGCACCCGACATCTGTGGGCATTGGACTATCGTGCTGCTGGTCAATGGTCAGTGACCCAGACTCTGTCCCCTCTGCTTTCAGGTTCCTTCCATCCTCGATCCAGGCTTGGATATCTTCATACACTTCTCCTCTTCATGGCAGCAGCACTTCTTTGCCAGCTTCCATTGAAAACGACGCCGCGACCCGACACCAAAAGACACCTATGCACCCGGCTTCCCTAGGTGAGGTAACACGAGTACTCCAGTGCTCCTGTGGGTGTTGGTCCTAGACACCTCTAAGTCCAAAAGGGTTTGCTTGTAGTTGTCCTCTAAGTGTCCTTAACTTGTAATTTTCCAGCCGCGACTTTCCTCATGGAAGTTAACGGCGATTCGCGCCTGTGTTCTAACACTTCACATGTCCCCCGTGGGTCCCCTACGTCACTACCTTGGGTGGTTCCTTGGGGCCCAAGCACTTCTAAAGGCTCTAGGCCTGGTGTCTAGTTCAGTCGTGGTTCTTATACCACTTTATTGGTATAAGGTTTGGTACGCCCTAGGGCCCAAACGTGTATTTGTGCTTTTACTGTTGAATACTGACTTGTAACTTAAGTACTTCGAACTCCAGCCTCATAAAGAGACTAGAGGGTGTGTTTTATCTTAAATACATATATTTTTACTACATACCTGGTGTGGTTGTCCTTTCATGTGGTCATTCAAGAGATTATAGACTGGTAAAGCAAGCTGCTTTACATTCCTTCAAGACTTAGCCTGAAGGATGCTCTCCATGGCTACCACTAGGATAGCTTCCAATAAAGGTTGTCTTTAACCTATCACCATAAGGGGCTGTTTGGACTGGTACAGGGTGCCCAATTTAATTAGTGGACAGCATATACCAGGCCAACTTCTCACACTCTCTTCTCCAGATCATAATTTACAGTTAGGTATGAATTGGCTGGTCTCACCGTGGTCTCTTTCAAGTTAATTAAGTACCTGACCCTTCCTAACCCCCTTTCCTGAGAGTGGATGAGTCACATATCTCACACCCAAGTGTTCCTGAATAAAGGCCAATGCCATTATTTCTGCTTTGGGAGCTGTTTTCGCGCCTCTTCCAGTGGGGAAGCACTGACAAAGAGGCAGCTGTTGGCAGGCTATTGCTAATTAGTGTGCTGGAGCTTCAATCAGATAAAGTTTAACTTTTTACAAGTTTTCCTGTGCAATTATTCAAATTTCAACTTCCCCATTAACTTTGATTTTAATAATGATTAAAAATAGTGGTTGAATGGACTCTTATTGACTTATTATAAACCAAAGTTATTCAAATACTCTTTCAATTATACTTTATTTGTTCCCATAGAAACAGCCACATGCCTATGAAGTGAAAATAGCTTTTAGGGGCTAGTCATTGTAGGACCATTCGGATCCTAATTTCCTAAATGTTCCACTTATACATTCTAGGCATCCTATCATCTGGGCCTCAAAGGCTACATGGGGTATCTAACCTAATAATTACAAGTAGGGCTCCTTTCTATCAAAATAGATATTTTGAGAGGTTCCACTCCCAAATTTAAAAGCTGCAGCAGTGAGACCTTATGAATAGGCCTCAAGCCATGTTTCTGTTGCATTTTAGTGAATAGCGCAATTTGTGCTGCAGTTCACAGGTGACATTTAATCTTCTATGCCATTGTGCATGTCCTACATCACATACTATAGCATTAATGGAATGCTAAATAGGCCAATTGGAGATTCACATTTTTACTAATGCTTTCACTAATTGAATTGTTTTAGGGGAAAGAACACATGAGAATGGGGACTGGACAGAAGTGTCCAAGTGTGCAAAATCCCAAAACACCAATATCAGTCTGCAAGCAAATGAGAGTTACCATGAATACACAGGTTCTTTTCTCAGCAGATTCATACAATTAGATGTGGTATTTAAGATGTGTTGCTATACTATATCCCCCTATTTTGAGTAGTTCTGTACCTCAGAGTGGGTGAACATTAAGTAATACATGTCAAATTTTGACATAGGACACCACGTAAGAGGGTCAGGAATTGTAAAATATGGAGGAGATGCAGAAAGGGGAAGTGGAAACTACAACCATGGAGGACAATAACTTGCAGGGTCGGGTTCAATGCATGCTGCCCCAGCCACCTTATGACCAGAACTTGATTTCCAGGTGACTGAGGACAGAGCACTATAACTAGTTAGTGGGTGCCAAAGACTGTGTCGGTTGTTTCACCTCTTTCGCTTGACGATTATAATTCGCACCTGTATCTCCGTTTGCTCGCCTTTTTTGATTTTTCCCTTTTATTGTCCCCTCAGTTTCCAACCTATCTTCTTACATACTCTCTGTTCTTTTTCTTTTTTTTTGCCTTGGAATGATCACTGATTTTTGACTTGGCCCAGTAATTCGGCTTGCCTATCTGGGACCTGTTTTTCTACAGTGCTATGGAACACCCTTTTTTGGCTTTTTTGAGTATGACTTTACCTTACATTTCATCTCCGGGTCTAAGGAATGTTTCGAGGTTTGCTTGGGGAGCTAGTTAAAGCAATGCTGGCCCATTCACCAGGTAAGGTGCTCATGCTTCTGACAATATCCTTACCTATGGTAGAGTTTGATACAATTACTCAAGTGCTCATTGACAATTGTTTTTAATTCTTGTCAGTGAATTATAGTATGCCTCTGTAACGCTGTGCCATCCTCTACCTCAGAGTGTTCAGTTCAGACTGGAAACTAGGGTCTCATCGTCTTTTTCTCTGTCTGTCTTATCCCTTAACCTCTCTACCCCTAAGGTCAAATAGGTGTTCCATACTCTCCTGGATACTGATACAGGGAGTGGCTGACCTTTAAGGGAAGAAGATGAAATTAGCCTCACTATCCCTCGAGTCACAAATAAAGGCACATGACAATGCTCTTCAGTTTGCCTTATTCAGTGTTACTGTGGATCTCATAATGTAGACCTAAATGTCCTTACACACATAATTCAAATCTGTTACTTGCCTTTCACATCTCTATTATTTATTTATTCATTTTACACATCAATGGGTTATAAACGTACAATGGCACATGCACCCCATCCGCAGTTTACATTGAAAGTAACTGCAATGCTTCTAGACACACACAAACACAAACATGCATGAATTATATGACAACTAATAATATATGCAGTCCTTTTAATTTTTTTAAATAAATGGTAAAACCACTTCACTCTATATTGTTTGCAAACACATCATCATCTTCCTTTGCCACATATACTTCTGTTGTTCGGGTCAGTATTAACAGCATATACCTAGCAAGAGTGAATGCAGTACGGCAACCCTGCTCTGTGGCCCTGATTTATTAATGCTTTGTGCCAGGTTTGAATTATATGTGGTATGCAAACCTGAAACAAAATTTTATGCTGAAATTTACTATCCAAAGCAAATCTAGATTTCCATTGGCTAGTTTCCCAAAGTAACCCAAAATTCTGCAATGCACTGCTTTGGGTTACTTTGCATCAAGGAAGCATTCCTTGGTAGTTCGGGCTGGACTGTTCCCATGAGGCCCAGGGTCAAGACTGATTTGCATATAGCTGGGTCTAAACTTAGGAGGTAAAGTGAGCTAAAGGACGATGAAGGATTGAACCCAGATCTGTGACTTGGGATGAGTGTCTGAAAAGTTTCAGCGCTCCGTACATCATCTCCTCGTGTTTGCTAAGTTGTTAGGGTATGACCAGACGTGGGTCCCTTGCTTACTTTGCCACTGCATTCAAGCTAGCCTGGATGATGAGGGGTGTTACCCCAAAACCGGTCCCAGGATGCTTGTTTCTGGTTCGGGGAAGACCAGGCTTGGCAGTTTGGGCTGGACTCTTCCTATGAGGCCCAGGGTCAAGACTGATTTGCATATAGCTGCGTCTGAACTGAGGTGGCGAAGTGAGCTAAAGAACGATGATGGATCCAACCCAGATCTGTCACTTGGGGTGAGTGTCTGAAAAGGTTCACCACTCCGTCCATCATCTTGTGTTTGCTTTGTTCACCCTAAGTTGGTAGGGTATGCCCAGACGTTGGTCCCTTGCTCACTGTGCCACTGGATTCAAGCTACGCTGAATGATGAGGAGAGTTACCCTTAAACCGGTCCCAGGGCGCTTGTTTCCGGTTCAGGGAATACCTGGCTTGGCAGTTCAGGCTGGACTGTTCTCATGAGACACAGGGTCAAGACTGATTTGCATATAGGTGGGTCTGAACTGAGGTGGAGAAGTGAGCTAAAGAACGATGATGGATTCAACCCATATCTGTGACAGGGGGTGAGAGTCTATAAAGTTCGAGCTCTCCGTACATCATCTAGTTGCGTTTTCTTTGTTCACACTAAGTTGGCAGGGTAAGCCCAGACGTGGGTCCCTTGCTCACCTTGCCACTGGATTCAGGCTAGCCTGGCTGATGAGGGGTGTTACCCCGAAACCGGCCCCAGGATGCTTGTTTCTGGTTCAGGGAAGACCTGGCTTGGCAGTTAAGTTTCAGCGCTCCGTCCATCATCTCCTTGTGTTTGCTACATGGGCGTTTCCATGCAATCACCCAAGGGTTTCGAAGCAAATGCCTATTTACAAACACTTGTACCTAGGGATTTGTTGTAAAACCGAATGTTTCCTAATGACAGGCATAACGAGCATAAATGCTTTTATATCTCTTCGCTTTTCCTACTTTGCATGTATGCTGCATTGTACAGGACACAAACCAATTAGGAGAAGTGCTAAAGGATAACTTTTGTACTGGAAGGATTCTCCTCCAGTACAAAAACTGTTCCTTATATAATGCACATCCCCTTGCACTATGGCAGAAGGGTGTGTGTATTGGCACATGACAGTGTAAGATGCATGGGCCCAAGGAGAGAGAAAAACAGCACCCTGTCTTTGTAGAGATGGTGCTGTTCTGCTCTTTTCCTTTTAACGTGGTACAGTGCAGCCACTTCAACTGCTACACTGCGTTGCATAAACTTTTCATAAATCTGGGTCTAAATGATATACATATTTAATATGTTGTAAAAGATAAAAACTCATCTGTTCTTCCTACATATATACTATTCTATTCCCCCTCCCAACCGTGAACAGTAAGCTACGACCAGGCCCTGAAATTGAAAAAGCTCTCTACTGTCTAGGATAAAGACATTTAAATAGATTACTTTTTATCTTTTTGGTGTCTCCCTTGCAATATGGCTCTGTCTTCAGGTAGATTGTCGTTTGCCACTGCCAATACAGAAAGCAACTGAAGTTCTGTGGCACCCTGTGCTCACTTGGCATTTTCCTTGCAGTTGAGTCATGCAAACAGAAGGAATTAGTCACCAGTTGCAACTTATTAGACAATGCCATATGCCCTTTTGTATTTTTTTCTTATGTTCTTAGGTCCATTTCTTCTAATCAGATAGGCTCATGCTTGTGAAGTTATTCAAGGTTTCTTAATAAAACGTGAGTTCCTCAACATTCATTTGCTGCCTTCGCTCTTCTTCTCTATATTACTGGAGAGCAGCATGTTAGTTCAATGTTAATTTCTCTGGCCAGTTGTACACTAATTCATTTAGCACGATTAGATGACAGTAGTGGGACCATGCACATTATTAGAAAGAAGAAACAAAAATGGTACCTTAGGTGTCTTATTTTCATTGTCAGGTGACTGGGATAAGGATAAGGATTGTGCAGACGACAATTCGCAGGATCTTGATAATGTTGGGTATGGTGATGAGATCAATGGGACAGGTGTCATGCTTGATGTGCTTACACCAGAGGCCATTCGCTCACAATTTGGGCTTCTAGAATAATTTCTTAGAGTAGGGGAGGGAGATAAGGATTTAGGTTGTGGTGGGTAAAAGTGAGAACTCTGGGTCATTAGAAGGGAAGGTGTAGATTGAGAGCGTGAAGATGGAAATTCTGATGAAGTATATGCATGTGTAGAAGAAGCAACACTCAACTTCAGAGTAGGCAAGGGAGTTGAAACCACTTTTGATGAGGCATATCTAGGGCTGAAATTATTTTCATTTAAATGTTTTTCTGAATCAGGGGAAATATTGATTCGTTGGTTGCTTGGTGAAGTTATGGTGTGTGATGTGTGAGCTGATACTGTGGGTGAAGGTGTTCGGTCTCTTCTCAACTTCCCGGGTTCTGTACATTTTTTTAAAGGTTGCTTTAGCTCTTTTTTTATAGGAGGTTTCAAATTTACAGGGGAGGGTGACTGCGCGTTTGAGGTTGAAGAAGACATTGTTGGGCTGAGAAATCTTTGTGGCACAACTGAGGACACAACTTTTTCTCTGGTAAATGGTTTAGGACTTATTATATAAGGATTGAGTGTCTTATGCTGTTGTGGTGGCAAATGAGATGAAGCCTGAAGAGGCTGATTCCAGACACTGAATTCTAAAGATGAGGGTAGTTTCTTGGTTTGCTTATAAGAGTGATCTGAAGATGTAGGTTTAATGTCTCCTTGTTTTAAGGTCGCCCAGTTTGTGGAAAGTGTTTTGGTTCGGGTAGACTTCTGGCAATTAGTGTATGCTGGAGAACCAAGGGGCTTGGAAGACATACTAGAAAGATAAGGTGTAGGTGTTCCTGATCTTTGTTTGGTGGTTTGTCCTGACTTCAAAATGGCAGTTAAAAAAGAAAGTCGTGATGGGAGGGAGGTGCTTTTTCCTGATTTTGATAGTGGTCGATGAGTAGACATTGGACTGCAAAGCTCCTCTGTACTGCATAGTGTGGAGGAGGATCCAAACATAGGAGAGTGTAGTGGTTTAGGATGAGGACATAAATGATGAGTTTCAATGTGGGTAGGCAATGGAGATAATGCACCAGTTCTAAATGGACGTTCAGGAGATAAGGACTGGGATAATGTGTTACTAATTTGTTTTTTACTTGGTTTTGCTATTTGGGATTCAGATGAACTGCTCAGCAAGGAGGAGTGATGTGCAGATATGTTTTGCAATACAAAAGATGATGATGAATATTCAGGAGACATTGACCATGTTTTGGAATTTATCATAGGTGATCCTGTTGCAGAACTAAACAGTCTAGAGTCATCATCAGCAGAGAAGGCTGGATTTGGGGTCTGTATGACATTGCCCACCCTTTGATTGGAAGGAGATACAACATTAATAGCAGGCAGTGGTGTAGAAGAAATCAGGTGAGTCGTAGACGACAAAGAGGTTAGCTGCAGGAAAAAGAAAAAAATATTTTTAAATTAGTTAACATTACAGCACTCATATTAAACAATTTGTTTTTGGAAAGTCACATAGAATATTTTGATTCTAAACAGTACAAAGGTGGCATAGCCATCACAAGTAAAGTAGCATCACGTTAGCAAACTTAAAGTGTGTGATATAATTTGTAATGCATGTGGCACAACAAAAGAATATGGGCTAATAAAACTACATTTAATCACGTATGTGGAAATCACTTTTTAAATATTAGATCATATCATGTTACATTATTTAATTCCTAAAAATAGCATACTATTTATTTCATTGAGTGCACTTATTAGATGTTAGACATGAAATATATTTTGTGAATAATTTTAATACAAACACCATTGCTTCATAGACAAAAAGGGCCATAATTCGAAAATCCAAGGGAGCCGTACAACGTGAACTATTGTTCACATTTCCTAATGCTGAGAAGAAATTCTGCAGGAAAATTACTGATGACCTCTTATTCATATTTTCAACTAATCCACAAACTGGCAGATTCTAGTTTGTGAACATCAACTGGAAACTATGGAGAGAATTTCAGTTTATTCTGGATAGAAATATCTTGAACTTTTTTTTATACAGTGAATTATATCATTTGGTAGATTTTTATTTTTAAAATTAGGATATGTTTTTATTTTATTTTCATTTGACTCATGTAGGTAGATTAAGATATCCCAAAAATTCATAAGATGCATGATCTTTTAGAAATCCTTTATAACTATCTGGTCTTTTTTCCACAAAAGACCTAAGGGGCTCATTAGGATGGCGGACGGACTGGAGTCCATCCGCCATTCTGTGGTAACCCAGGACCCTCCGCAATACATGCGGCATTCCCACATTTCAAATTAGGATGAGACCGCCACCATGGCGGTCGTATTTTGCAATTTAACATTGCGGCAATGTCAAAAATGCATGTTTTGTATTTCACTGCACTACGTGCCTGCCACTTGGAACATTGAAATATAGGGGGGTACTCCTCTAGTGCACAGCTACCTCCCCCCAACACAAGGGGGGTCCGCTAAAGGCCCCCAAATCTGTTTCCATCTGTCTTTTCGTGGTGGGATGACCGCAACGAAAAGATAGGCGGAAAGGGATATTTTAATCCCTATTACAAATGCTGCCCTCTGTTTTGGTTCTGCAAGGCGGATGGAAAAGGACTGCCTTGCGGAACCGTGGTGGACGGTCTCTGCGTCCGCCATGCTTCCCTGAGGATTCCCCCGGTATCATAATCTGGCGGGGGAAAATTGCTGTCAGATGGCAGAGGTCCTGCCACCGCAGAGAGGGTGGTGGCGGTCCCTCCACCATCGTAATGAGCCCCTAAGTTGCAGCCTCACAATGAACCACAAAAGAAATGAAAGTTTAGAAAGAGTGAAATGGTGGCAGAGGAGGGTTGGTCTGATGTAGTGTGTTTTGAGTTAAGAGAAAACAACATCATCAATGAGCCAGTGGTGTAACACAAAATGATGTGGCCCTCTGCAGAATGTGATGAGTTGCCCCTAAGTCACACATGTCTCACAGAATTACATAAGTGTTGGTCTGAATGGGGGACCGATCAAGGGTTGGTGTCGCCCTGTTCTGCAAGGGCTGCAGGGGCCCGCATTACAACCCTGCAAGTAGCAGTGGTTGGGAGGTATCATAGAGGGCTGTACCATGCACAGTTGAACCTATTTACTGCAGAGTGGAGTGCCTAGTTTTTGGGCATTTCTACAGCATAAATATATAACTCAGAATCTGTCCAAGTTAATGCATGAATTTCAGACATGGCAAGTCTGGAACAGTGAGCAGTGGCCACGCTGTGCTCTCTGTAGTTCTAGCATTAACTCTAAGAAAATCTGAGGGATATGTATGTACTTTAGATGGTGATACTGCAAAACACTGGTGCTCAGCTTTGTGCTAGTACAAATGATCATGAAAAAAAACTTTCTGTAAGCACAACGAAACAGCATACTCTGTTCTGTGGTTTTACCCTCCATTCTGTACAGAGTCCTTCAGCTGTAGTTACAGAAATATTGTGCTGAATAGCAGGGCAATCTTAACAGCATTATAGCCCCCTGGGCCCTGCCTACACAACCACTCACAGGAATAAAAATGTTTAACTGAAAACTAGTGTTAAATTCTGGTCTGCATGGGGCCCCTATGCTTGTGGGGCCACCGGACAACTGCCCAGCATGCTAATGCATGAAGACAGCACTGCTGAACATGAAACTGTGACAAAATGATGCTGTTAGTCTTTGCTCCACTAACTTAATAAGATTACTACAAGGTTCACAGAGAAAACTTCCCCCCTGGCAGAGGTTGTTCTACCTAATTAAAAGCACACTGCCTGCTAGACAACTCACAGAGAAATGCCTGTTGAACCCCTGGAAGCAAAGGCACAAGAATCAGGTTTTTTTACTGCAAAGAAATGTGTGATATTTGCAAGCAGAATCAAACAACAGTAGTTTCTGGAAACAACATAATACACTTTCAGAACTAGTTTCAAATGATCAGGAAGTAAACAATAAGCAAAATCACAAAACATGGTATAACTTAGATTTTAGGAACTGGACATTTGATTTCTTTTAACAGAATTTGTATTCAATTTTGGTACAACCATCAAACCTATGAACACATAGTACCAACCCCTCCCTCCCCACTCGGTGGCACATCAACAGAGAGACAAGCACACCCTTGAAGCCACTTACCAATGTCTGGCCACAATGTGTTATAAAAAAGTCCATACTACCAATCTCAGCCCTTGTGGTCCCACTTTAATCCATAAAGCTCCTTTCTCTCATTTTCCAACAAAACATCTTCCAACCCCTTCCTTGAGCCCCACTCTTTAGTAAATTTGTTTGTGCATCCCGTGCAATGTATATCTGTTCTTCTTCCCTCATAGACCAGGTCATGACAGCCTCTCATTGCCACCTTGTTGGACCCCGCTTGCTTCTTCATTTTTTATCACACCCCTCCATGCCACCATCAGGGTCACAATTACTGCAAATGGAGGGAAGAGAACTAGCAGAACTGGTGTATTACTGCCAGGCTTCCAGAAACCACAAAGTATGACTTTTAAATGTTACCAATCTGGTGTAGTTAACCACATTAGCCACTCGCATTTTTAAAATTTTTTATTTTAGTTTTGGCACTATTTGGATATATTGATAAAATCTCTTTATTCAAATTCAATACAACATAAAAGAACATACAACATAAAACACCACATTAGCAACACTGTAATACAGTCAAATAGTATTTGACTCAGTTTGCATAGCCCTGCATTATTCATTCCAGACCCACCCACCCAAGATGCCTGGGTCGGAGAGGAAACAGAGTCAGGAAGGGGGTTAGGGCCCACTAGTAAACATGGGGGGGGTACATAGGTCCCCAAATAGTCGATCCATTTGCCCCAGACTTTTACCCATTTTTGGGACATCCCATATTAGTGTAGACAGTTATTTCAGCTACCATATTCATGTCCATATCTTTTTTCCAATCACTATATTGCGTTTTGCTACAGCCAGGCTGAGGGTCATCCAGGTGCGTCCCATTAGATTGATGTTCGATGCCTCCCATATGTTAAGGTGGACCCACTTAGACGTTGGAGGGATTGTCATGTCCTATACGGCATTCACACATTTGACTATTGACTCCCAATAAGACTGTGTGGCGGGACATTCCCATATAATGTAGATGAAATTGCCCTGCGGGGTGCAGTTTCTACAATATGTGTCACTCAGTGCCCTACCCTTTTTCACCATTGTGGTACAGGCAAAGTAGGCTCTGTGCAGTACCTTAAGCTGCACCAATTGGAATCCTACCTTAATTTCTATTTCACTAGGCGAGGCCAGTGCCTCCGGCCATTCATCATCCTCTAGACCCCCCCAAGTCCAGGGTATACCTCTCACAGAGGCAGAGAAGTGTGTCAGGTGTGTTGTTAATGATTTTCCAGTATGTGAGTAAAGTTGCTTTACTGGTATGTGCTCACCTAGCAAATGGTCTTCCAGGAGAGAGGAGTCAGGAAGCTCTTCCCCACCTGAAGAGCATGTCTAACTTGCAGGTAACGAAATATCTCAGTGTCTGCCAGTTTATATTCCCTTCCAAGGACAGCAAAAGGGAGTGTTGAACCCCTCATCCATAGATCTTCTATTTTGGACAGGCCTATTAGGTCCCATTTGTGAAACTCCAGGTACAAACTCAGTGTGCCTAAAGCCTAAAATGGGCAAATCCCACAAAGGTGTGAACTGAGTCAGTCTACCTTTCCACCCCAGTTCTTCATGGGCTGCATGCCAGAGACCGATGGTCACAGTCGTTGTGCCCTGTTGTCGTGGGCATGACAGTGTGGAGTACAAGGCCCGTAGGTATGCATCACCAGACAATCTGTCCAGATCGACTGTTCATCATCCGGTAGGGGCATCCATTGTCAACTGTGCTGCTCAATAGTACTTCTGTACATCCGGCAGGGCAATGCCACCATAGCACCACCTCTGTGTTAGCTTATGAAATGCGACTCTTGACAATCTGCTATTCCATAGGAGTGTTTGAAGTGTGGAATTTATTGTTTTAAAATATTAAAAGGAGAGGGGAGAGCGGGCATCGCTGGCGGGTGCCGCGCCATGAGGGGAAAGTGTGCGACAGCTCCCTGTTAACCACTACTTGGGCGAGCGGCTCAGAGTAGAGAAGTCGGACCCAACTCAGGAATTTTGTCCCAAAGCCTAATTTCACTAGAACCTCAAAAAGGTAGGGCCAGTCAATGGTATCGAAAGCCATGCGGGCATCCAGTGGCAGGATGACCGTGTCCTCTTGTATGTGCATTGCTCTACTCAGTACTCCATGCAGCCTTCTCAGGTTGAGTGCAGTACTTACCCCCGGGATGAATCCGGTTTGGTCTGGATGCCCTAATTTGGTAATTATCTGCAGCAACCAAAGGCTAATAACTTTGCTAGTATTTTAATTTCAGCATTCAGGAGAGAGTTAGGCCTATAGAAGGCACAGTTATCTGGTGGTTTCCCATATTTGTGTATGGTGACGATTGCTGTTAGCCTTTGGTCCATGGGAAGTATCCCTCGCTCCTGGCACTCCTCAAACATCTTTAATAAATGTGGTGCACTTTTCGACGCATCGAGTTTGTATATGGGTAGTCCGTTGGGACCCGGTCGTTTCCTACTTTTAAATGCCGAATTGACTCTGTTATCTCCTCTTGCGTTAAGTCCCTTTCGAGGAGGGTCCTATCGTCAGCAGTAAGAGTGAGGAGCGATATGTCTGTTATGAATGCATGACAGTCCTCTGGAGTTGCCTAGCCATAGGAGGAGTAGAATTGTGTATAGTAGGAACCAAACATTTATGCAATGTCAAGTTTTTCCTTTATCCACTCCCTCTTCTCAGAGTAGAGTCTCTACACCCATCAATTATCCCTCTCGTTTTTAACTAGCAAGGCCAGGAGTTTACCAGCCTAATCCCTAACCTCATAGATATGGTTCAAGGTAGCCCTGTGTCTAGTTTGGGGTTTTTCAGTCACCTGCCCATGATACTCCTGCTGTTTGAGTGCCAGCGTATTGGGGATGTAGGTTCAATCCTGGTGGATCAGTTGCACTATGTCCACTTATATACCTTCCAAATTTGCCCTTTTTAACCCTCCTATGGCCCACTACCAGGGAGAGACCCTATACCCTAATGACTGTCTTTTATGCCTCTCACAATATTGAGGCCGAGTCGACTGAGACCTCATTCTCTGTGAAATACCAGAGGTTTAGCTTTATGGATCGGTGGCCTCCGGTGAACCATCGGCCATATAATTCACATATAGGCGAGTGTTCAAATATACCTCAGGGCAGATAGAAAACCACCGAGAACTGGGCCAAAGTCAGTAAATAATCGATTCTAGGGAAGAAGCCATGTGCCTCATAATGGAAAGTGAATTGGTACATCTCTGGGTTGTGGGACCTCCACACATCTGTCAGGCCCATGGTGTTTAAAAAATCTAGCAGTGGGCTGTACCCCACTGGGTACGGCCCACGGGTGTCTGTCTAGGGAGCCAGCGGTCGGAGGAGTCACCGGGGACAAAGTTGAAGTCCCCACCCATTAGCAGCTTTCTGTCTGGGAGGTTGAACTTGAGAAGTAGGGTACTCAGGTCGGCCAGTGTGGAGTCATGGAGTCTTGGCGGGCTATAAACACTAACTATATTGATGGGCCCCTTCCCAGGTGCCTGCAACTGCTAAATATCAACCGTCATTGTCCACCTAGAAGTTATGTGTCTGTAATGCTAATATCTTTTCGATCAATAAACCTACCCCTCTCGACCCAGACGTGTAGCTCGCATGTGGCAGCATTTTATACCCCCATCTATTCAGCGCCTTACTCTTGGTGCCAGTCAAATGTGTCTCTCGGAAGAGGATGACACTGGACATGTGTCTTTTAATATATTGCAGCACAACTCCTCTTTTGATCTTATTGCCCAGGTCAATGATGTTCCATAACATTAGGCGCAGCTGGGCCTTATCTGTAGGCCGTATCATGGTATATTCTTAAGCATAGGTCTACCGGTATATTTTTTCTCCCACCCGGGCAGTCTGAGTGGCTACCCCTCTCTATCTTTGTCACAAGTGAAAGGCACTAAGCAATCCCATTCTGTGGTGCATCTAGTGGTGAAAATTGAACCAAAACTAGTTCCCAACTTTGTGCCCCCTCCCTACCTCCATGCAAAGCAGGCTCTAAACTGCTCACTTCCCCAACTATGCAGAGCGTTTCTTATCCCAATTACCATTTCAGACAAACTCTATTGAGGGAATTAGCCACCGCCCCTCCGCGTCCATCCCCTTAATAAATGTTTTGCTGTCTCTAGCTTCACATGATTAACAAACAGAAACATTTCCCCCACCAAGTACTCAGGTCTCATCGTGGTGGGGTGAGTTCCTCCAGCTGCCCCGACCATCGGTGTGGCTCCGTCGATCTCGGGAAATACCTTTGTGTCTCTGCTGTTCCTGGTGATTTTGGGATTTGGAATCCGGGGGCCATCCTACAGCCATCCAGCCAGTCCCAGGCCTCCTCTGCCAAGAAGAACCACGTTCTGTCCTCTGTCAAGACTCTCAGGCGGGCAGGAAATATCACAGAGCATTTAATGTTCTTGTCTGGCAGGGCTTTTTTATCGTTTTAACGTCCAGGAAGTTACGGTGCATCCTTTGCACCTCGAGAAGGAAGTCGGAAAAGAATGTGATGGTAGCATTGTCGCACTTAAAAGATGCAGCACTCCGAGCCGTCTGCAGGACCACATCATGATCCTGGTAATTGAACAACCATGCTATGATGGGACGTGGGGGTGCTCCAGGACGTGGGCAGGTTGCCAGCACCTTGTGTGCCCTATCGACCGAAAAGAACTTGGACAGACCACGGGGTTGCAGATGTTTTAGTATTAGGTCCTCCACAAAAAGATCAGTGATTGAGCCCTCTACCCTCTCAGGAATCCACATTATTCGATTGTTGTTTCACCTCGTGTGGCCCTCTGAGTCTTCAAGCCAGGCCTCTAGGTCACCATGATTTTTCTCAAGACAGTTACTTGGGTCTTAAGAGAGTTTGTTTTAGCTTCCACGTCTTTAACCCTGGCCCCCACATTCAGTAAGTCCACTCTGACCAGTGTGAGCTCTAAGTTTGATGTATCCATTTTGCCTTCGAGTGATGCACGCACCCCCTGGATGGCAACCATTACGTCTCGAAGTGTGAGTGCCTCGTCGTCAGTGGGGCCAGTTGCAACAAGTTGACAGCTCTGTAGTGCCACCTGGAGCTGGTGATTCCCTTGGAACTGTATACTTGGCAAGCTTAGTCTGGAGGCCACCCTTAGGCCCCTTCCTTCCCATCATTGTGATAGCTGATTGCGGCTTCTGGATCTCAGAACACATGTCTGGCTGGGTGCAGTATCATACAGGGAGGTCCGAGGCAAAAGTGTGAGACGGGGCTGTACCATACTCACAACCACCTGCCGGGATGTTGCCATAGCACCCTGTTGGTATTCTGGCAGTCCCTCCCGTGTCCCGCTGATAAAAAAAGCTTCTCAGTCCAGCAATGCTCCACAGACCCAGATATTGGCCCCACCTCCTTACAGATCAGCTGCCGAGTTTGCTTTAGTTTTTAGCCCTAGGGTTGTTCCTCCCTCAGTGCAGGCCTTCGAGGGAAGAAGAGTAGAATCACCATTCACTTTCAAGTTCACAGTGTTGTCAGGAATGGGTGGTCAGTGAACTTCCTGAGTTGATCCCGTTACCAGTATTGCTGTCTTTGTGGGATGGCACCACGCAACAACTAACTATTGCCTCAAGAGGGATGCACCGCCCCGCCATGTTGGGCCAGACAACTTGCTATCTATTGCCCGGTGTGATGTGCTGGGGGAGGGGGGTTGTTCTGTATCCACTCTGGTCGTTGTGCATCTTCCAGTCCCGAGGGGGGCCAGTCTACAGTGCACGGCTCATTGGGCAGGCCCAGCGAGTCCCAGATGGGCTTCTCCACCTCTTCTCTTCTGGAGCACTTGAGTCCTCCAGAGCCAGAGTGAGGGGGCCTTACACTTACCTCACTGCACCCTCTCCCCTCAAGCGGATCCCTACCTCTGCACCATCAGCAATTGCGGCTTTCCAGCTGGAGATGGGAACGTTGTGCAGATCAATCCTCCAGTCACTCAACTCGGTCCCCCGTGCTGAATCGCTGCAGGCATGCAGTCACCTCTTGGCTCCGGTCCACAACCCGGATGCGAGTGAAAGCCACCGCCCAGGCGCCACAGCTCCTTCTCGTCCTCTCCACCTGTAAGTGTTCTGCCCACTTCCTTAACCTGCAAGTCACATGGGCAAGTGCAAGCCGTGCGTTGAACTCCTGATGGAGCACTTCAGCCACTGTTCGGTAGGGCGCTCAGGCCTCAGGCCGCATTTGGTGGAATTAGCAGAGTTCCGTATCGCAGGACGAGCAGCACCGGAGCACTTGAGTGGAGAAGTGTGGCTCACTGGTTAGAGTAGGCAGACTTGGAAGCAGAGGTCAGCCAGGGACCAGGGTTCAATTCCCGGCTCGGCTGGGTCTTGAGTCCATAAATTGTCCATGGACTCGATAATTCTCGCTCCAGTGCATACTTGATTCATGGGTTCACACTCTGCGACTCTGGGCAATAGCTTGCTTAATCTCCACAATGGCCCCTCGCGGCGGGATGCCTGGCTTTCACCTTGTGGATGCGATGCCCTGCCCTGCTGGGTTATCTCACAGGGGAATACCAGGACGGGTTCCCTAAGCAAGCGCTTAGAGACTGGTTGGTGATTTGCGCTATATACATATCTGCACATTTACATTTACTTGAGCTCCACACTGATTGCAGGTTGCGTAATCTGGCAACTGGGGACGGAATTTGTGACGGATGGTGGGGGATAAGGCTGACGTCCATCACCACCTCCTTTTGTACCGCTTTGTTCGCCATAAGTTGGCAGGGTATGCTCAGACGTGAGTCCCTTGCTTACTTTGCCACTGGATTCAAGCAAGCCTGGCTGAAGACGGCTGAAATGCCAGAAACCGGTCCTATGAAGCTTGTTTCCGGTCCAGGGAAGGCATGGCTTGGCAGTTCGGGCTGGACTGTTCCCATGAGGCACATGGTCAGACTGATTTGCATATGGCCATGTCTGAACTGGGGTGGCAGAGTGGGCTAAAGAACGGTGATGGATCAAACCCAGATCTGTTGACTGGGTGTGAGTTTTTGATTGGTTCTGATGCTCCGTCCATCACCACCCCCTTTTGTACCGCTTTGTTCGCCATAAGTTGGCAGGGTATGCTCAGACGTGAGTCCCTTGCTCACTGTGCCACTGGATTCAAGCAAGCCTGGCTGAAGACGGCTGAAATGCCAGAAACCGGTCCTAGGAAGCTTGTTTCCGGTCCAGGGAAGGCATGGCTTGGCAGTTCGGGCTGGACTGTTCCCATGAGGCACAGGGTCAGACTGATTTGCATATGGCCATGTCTGACCTGGGGTGGCAGAGTGGGCTAAAGAACGGTGATGGATCAAACCCGGATCTGTTGACTGGGTGTGAGTTTTTGATTGGTTCTGATGCTCCGTCCATCACCACCCCCTTTTGTACCGCTTTGTTCCTCATAAATTGGCAGGGTATGCTCAGGCGTGAGTCCCTTGCTCACTTTGCCACTGGATTCAAGCAAGCCTGGCTGAAGATGGCTGAAATGCCAGAAACCGGTCCTAGGAAGCTTGTTTCCGGTCCAGGGAAGGCATGGCTTGGCAGTTCGGGCTGGACTGTTCCCATGAGGCACAGGGTCAGACTGATTTGCATATGGCCATGTCTGAACTGGGGTGGCAGAGTGGGATAAAGAACGGTGATGGATCAAACCCGGATCTGTTGACTGGGTGTGAGTTTTTGATTGGTTCTGATGCTCCTTCCATCACCACCCCCTTTTGTACCGCTTTGTTCGCCATAAGTTGGCAGGGTATGCTCAGACGTGAGTCCCTTGCTCACTTTGCCACTGGATTCAAGTAAGCCTGGCTGAAGACGGCTGAAATGCCAGAAACCGGTCCTAGGAAGCTTGTTTCCGGTCCAGGGAAGGCATGGCTTGGCAGTTCGGGCTGAACTGTTCCCATGAGGCACAGGGTCAGACTGATTTGCATATGGCCATGTCTGAACTGGGGTGGCAGAGTGGGCTAAAGAACGGTGATGGATCAAACCCGGATCTGTTGACTGGGTGTGAGTTTTTGATTGGTTCTGATGCTCCGTCCATCACCACCCCCTTTTGTACCGATGGGGCTCAGAGCAGTTCTATTAAGCGGCCATCTTGCTCGGCAGTCAGTCATTCCCCGCACCCCAGGAACTTGATTTTTGATATACATATAAAACCGATCTTTTTGCATTTTACTAGACGAAATTGTAAAACCGGATATTTATTCACAAGTAGGCATCTCCATAGACAAATAATACTTTACATGCAAAGTGGACGCAGCATTTCATAGATGTTCACTGTAGGGACATATTTTTCTTAAATATGTAGCATAGTTCATTCCCTTTTTTATACATTGAGCGCCCAATGGGAGCACTTAGAGTGACATATTTAATGCATAAAAGGAGGAATTTATACAAAACAGTGTACCCGGACCTATAGTGTTCTAGACCGATTGTGATATTTACCTTTCATACCAGGGTTGCACTACTTGCAGCATATTAACATAGCTATGCTGAAAATGTAAATATGCCAGCTGGATGTAGCCAATTTTGCCTTTTTTTGCAGGGACAGTGCACGAGTACTATGGCACTAAATACTAGTATGACGTGACTGAGACAAAAACGGTATAAAAAAAACTATCAATATAAAGGTGAGAAAGCAAATGTAATCATGCAGAAAAAGCGATATTGTTACATAAACCCTGATTTGTTTGAGGCTGGGTAAGGCTGTGAATCAAATAAGAAGAAAACAATATTTGTATTCAAATCTGCTTCTTCAAGAAATCATTTTTTTGAAACACCGCCTCATCTTGCTTTCGTTGATGACCTTCTCTCATCGGAGCTTCCTCAGTTGGGAAGACTGAAACAAGCCATCTCAGACCGCTAAAATCAAATACTTATATTGCTTCACTTCATTCAAGAAAGATACTAATTGCAAACGTGCCAGCCGTGCTCGGTTCAATTGCTAAAGTGTTCCCAGCACGTATTCAACCCTGCTAGAGAATGGTTGAATAAATAAATATTTATATTCGGATTTGCATTTGAGAAGAGATCTGCCTGTAAAACAGGAGCTTTTGATACTAGCAGTGACCTTATTGCTATCAGTACAATCTACCGCTCTGCATCTGAAACATCTGAAACGGGTAAAATACAAGTGACGTCGACGCTACATGACAGTATCTAAGATAATCACTGAACATTGGCTAATGGTCACCCTGAAGATGATCAGGTCACTCTTTTTACACAGCTGTCTTCAGTTGTTAGAAATAACTCATTAGATTATACTGTGGATGACAGTCCTAAATATAGACTTCTATTGAACCCTTTCATCTTAGAAAACCTTTGAAGTGACCATATTCCTCATTACAGTAAATATGGGGTATATATGAGCTCTATCTTCAGCAGGTCTGGGGTGGTTGATTTGAATACAACTAATCTGGAAAGAAAATCTAACATAGACAATCTCCAAGTTGGAAGCTTTGGATGACCTATATTGTGGAGTAGATTTAAATATTGCGTCTAAAAATTATTTTGACATATGGGAGTGCATGTCATATTTCTAGATAGTACTGTACTAGAACAGTGGGCGACGCACTCTGTCTACTAATTATGATATAGATAACAGATAAGTAAAAGATACGATGCTGTTCTGTTGATTAATATATTTTACAAAAGCTTGTGATAGTGGCATTTTTTTTTGTTGATCTTGGGAACTCTACACATACAAACATGTACACGTATCTAACGAGTAAAATGTGTAATCTTTCTGGTAAGAGCTCTATATTAACCCTGGGCGGACAACTACGCTACGCTTGCGAAGTTTGCGTAGTTTATGCTACTTTGCGCTACGCGAATTGCACGTAGCACAGTGCAAAATCGTGTAGCGTAGTGTAGTTGGTATTTTTTGCTTACTCGCGGTCCTCAACGTCAAGTTGGCGACCACGAGCAAGCAAAATGACATCCTGGCGAGACTTTTTCCTCGTTCGCGATCAGCAACATCAAGTTGCTGATCGCGAGCGTGGAAAATAAACCTCCCAGCGAGATTCTCAACGTGGGGAGGTCAGGTTTCTCATTGCGAGTGGTCGTGTATGCTTGCAACCGCTCGTGATGAGAAACTACCAGTCCGCGTTGAGAAAGCTGCCGCTAGAGTAAAAATTTACTCGAGCGGAAGAAAACGACAGGTCGCACTGTGCAAGATGCCGTTTTTAATGCTTGCACAGTGCGGACAAGCATCCAGCACTGTGCAATCATCGCAAACAGTGCACTGCGCAGTTCGCGTAGTGCTATGCGTATTTCGCATAGTGCAAAGTGCACTTCGCGTAGCTGCGCGTAGCGCAACTACACCCAGGGTTACTCTATATACAATGACTTTAAGCAAGGATGCATCTTAGTGCCAATTTTTCATACCAAGAATCTGCCAACTTCTCTCTCAGAGTTTCTATTGTGACAGGAATATCATCTGCATGGAAAATGAGCATGCACATCTTCCTTAAGGAGTAACCAATTGCACGGTAAAGAGGTATCTGGGTTTTTATTTTGGCCCTGTTGTCATGCTAATTATTGTGTGAGCAGAGGCCTAATGGTACCAGGCACAGTGAGAGCCAGAGCCTGTTCTGTGACCCAAAGGGCATACAAAGAATGCCCTTATAGTGAGCATTGAACTATAGTCCATGCCCTGGATGCACTACATAAAGTGGTCTTGGCAGCATAAAGTGTTTTGTGATCTGTTGTGCAACCATACCATTTAATTGTGAGGTTCTGATATCCTGGGCTTCTGAGTCATGTAAAGTTCCACCGTTACATGAAACCCAGAGTATTGTACTGATATCATATGTGCCTGTTGAACATGTGTATATGCAATGGGTATGGTAGCATGACTCTGTATGGTACTGCGACTTTGTAAGTGTCATATCTCTGAGTGAGCACTGGATTCTTTTTCATTCATTTTAAAAGACCCCTTTTTAACATAGAACAAGATGGGATATGAGGGAAACCTTATTGTCTGTATTCCTGTGTCGGGAGGGGGAGCTTCGGACACTGAAATGAAGAAGGGTGCAGCCAGGGCTTCCCTTAGAAATTCAATGAGAAGCTTAATTAAAATGGCTTCTTATTAGTTTTTAATAAGCACTGCATTTGGAAGATGGTGTAGAGATGTGTGTATGACTGCAGTTTATGTTGTTCAAAGTGAGGAGTTTTACAGACAGGGCTGCCTTTTGGTCTGTCTCTGATTACTGCTTCAGGAAATCCGATGACAGCAATGCGCAGAGATCCCACACTTCATTGTGGCCCTATTTTGTATATTCCTGGTTGTATCCAACTCCATTTCTACTTGCTGAGAGAACCATCAATTTGCACTAAGGCTGTGTCTAAACAGCAGCAGCCTTAAATTATATTTGGAAAAGAAGCAACCCAAACCAGTCTTAGACAGTGGTTTCACATTCCCTGTCTGGAAAATATGTTCCAGGAACCCACTTTATTTCAGTCTGATGTTCTTGTTTGCAAAGGAAGGAAGTGTTCCACACAGTATTCAAAGAGCTGGTGTTCAGTCGGTGCTGGTCTCTGCCTGACAGCGAGTCTGACAGAGCTGAGGAACCATCATCTGAAGTCTGCACTTTCTGTGTGAAGTGCCTAGAAGTCTAATTGCCTGTTGAGAGAGGGCAAAGTATGCAGGACGAGACACTTTTCAGGTAGAGATGCAAAGCATGTTCCCGGCATGAGGTGCACCCAGAAAGAACTGACGATTCCAGAAAGTGAATCTATGTGGGGTTTCCCCAGTCTCTCCAAGAAGTTCCCGTGTGAGCTGCAGTAAGCATTTACTAAAACAGGTACCCAATGTCACTTGGCAGCCTGCCACAGGCATAAAAGACTGGTACTACTGCTGCGGATGAGGATCTTGGTAGTGGCTTCGTTGCAGAAGCAGGAAGCCTTGAATGGCCTGGGGGGCCATAACTGCCAAGGGGGCACCCCTACAAGGCATTTGGCCTGGAGGCACCAACTGCTGTATCTGAGTACCTGTCTGCAGATGGATGGGTGCACTCCACTGCCAAAGATGGGTATTGCCATGCATATCTGCCTCACTGATTTCACCTCCACAAATTTCGTCTTGAGCAAGGCTGAAGGTGAAACTCTGCAGTAAAGGAGTCACCACCACAAGTGCGGGAATCTGAACTGCATCTGCTGCACAGCCTAAACTGCAAATAATAACTAGCAGGTAAGTGCCAGGTCACCCTATGCCTTGGGACAAGCCACTAACACTCCATACAAATTTGCTAGGGATTGTAGATATGGGATCTCAATCCTAACAGGAGAGAGACAGGGACCAAAAAGAAGGAAGTGTAGCGCCTCACTATTAAAAGTTAGCCTAAACAGAAATTCTATATGACGTCTCCATTGGATTGTGAAGAATTTACTTCTGCTGTGAAATTAAAGTTCTTTATGTTTATCTAGAAGGTAAGTACTGGGCTAGACACTACAGGATTGTGCCTTTTGGTTGACTGTTGAGTTGGGAGTTCTTGCCCCCCACATTATCTCTCTGAGAAGCATGTGACTAATTGTTCTTGCTATTCTGATGGTCAAGTGAAGACCCCAAGGTACAATTGTTAAAATCCGCAGAGACCACAGATGTGCGCTGGTATCAGTTATGTACCCTGTGGTCCCCCAGAACATGAGTTGACAGTATCTAAAATCAAACAATTGTTGTTCTCCCAAATTCAGAGGCACTAAGAATACTTAATATCTTACGGTCAACTATCTGCATATAATTAAAAATACTTAAACATTTCGTAAAAGTAGTAGAAGGGTATTAATGGTAGGTGTATGGATGTAAGTTGGAGATCACCAATAAATATTGAATTAAAATAAAACCTTTGGTCTGAAATTGCCAGATCAATGTATTGGCAAACAAAGGCCCATGAGGTGAGACTAGAATAGTACTCAATAGAATTGATCGCTCTCAAGCTACCAGAGTATTTTCCTGCAAAATAAAGTAAATGTCAAGCACCTGTTCTGTGGTCTGCTGTGGCAAATGCAGCTCAAAGTTGATTTAAAATGAGATGCTTTGCACCCTAAGCAGCCATTGAGCTGGAAATCGGTGGAATCTTACTAGGTAACAAGCACTAGCATAGCCAATAGGTCTCATCTTTAAAGTTTGAATTTCGTGCTTGTTGTTTTGGCATTTACAAATTGAAAAATAAGAAAATTAAAATAGGTGCTGGTGCATCACAATACATATTAACACATGGATGGCTATCTCTGAATAATTTCTTTTACTCTATGCGAAACATCTTTCCATGATGACCACACATGTATTGCTATGCATGCACACAAATCAGCGGCCATTTTAAAGAAAAAGCATTCCAACGTGGGTGCCTGTGTGGCTGGCCCTGTACTAATGCTAAGCTTAAAAACTCTGTTTGAAAACAGACATTTGAGGTTACCAGGTTTGGAGTGTTGGTGGTGTTGTAATAAATGTTCAATATTAAGGGACGTTACAGTTAGCTTCATATTTTACACACACAAAACCATAGAAATTCAGCAGACATAGGTAAAGATACCTCATGTAACTATAACTGGTGGCCTAAGTTAACTATAGAACATGCCCCCACCATGCACAGTTTTTTCTTCAATAATTTTACAGCAAATGTTGCAGTGATATTATTAATGATGTAACAGAAGATGTCAGGAGTCATGTAATATGTGGGGTAATTAGTAGTGCATGGTGAAGATGCTGTTGGTCCAAAAAGTGACTTTTTTATAAATTGGTGTAAAACCGTTCAGTAGTTGAGGAGTAATTTAAAGAAATTTCCAGTTGTATATATAGGAAAACGCGGAGGATCCGTGAACCCTTATGATCTCTTTCTGAGAGCTGATTGGCTGGCAACACTTCATACCAGGAAATGTTGGCAACTATTTTGGGACTCGGCTTGAACAGTGTCCCAGAAAACACATTTAAAAAAAGAAAAGGTGGCTGGGTAGAAATACCCTGACCCCCAAGGCCTCATGGGGGGTCAAAAGAGACCAGCTTGGCCAAAAAAAGCATATTTTTTTCAGCAGAATGGCACAGATTTCTTTTTTTAAACGAAGTGCTTACTACCGTGCTTTCTTAATTATTGCCCACCTGGTGGGCCAGGTCCCAGAGGCATTTTACAAAAAAGGAAGTGGGTCTCATGCCCCCCCCCCCCCCCCCCCCCAGGGCTTATTGTGCACTGGGGACAACCACTTCCCTGGGACTTGTTTAATGATAAATAAGGGGGCCTTTTCGATCCCCCCCAGGCCCTGGGGACCACAACCTTTCAGGGGCCATACACCAACATCAAATCAGGAGGGCCTCAAGGACCCCAGCGCCCTGAGGAACCACTACCTCCCTCAGGCTTACCCTCTCTTAAACTATTGTGACAGGACTTCGAATAGCAAGAAGGACATGAATGTCACTATAGTGAGACGGTCTTTAGCTAATGCTACTGATGTCTTCCTGAACCAGCAACTAGAAAAACAGCTAACTCTGGTAAAAACATTTAATAAAACCATCACCGTTGCAAAAAAAGGAATGATGGAAAGAGCCTTTTAAAATCATTTACAGACTGCAATAAAGCGATATCAGCACCAGGTGAGCTTTCATCCGAGCACTCAAAGTAATGTATGGTGTACAGTCAAGTAAATTGTTGCCAGCAGAGTATCTCAGTTAAAGGAACAGCGCCCGAGATTTCAGTGATTCCCTTTTACGCTGAGCCAGACTCGTAAGTTCGAACCAGCATAAAGTTCCATTGCAGTTTGCAGTGTTGCCCAGGCATTGTGACTGCTTTGTGACCTGATCCTTCATACATGCAACCCTAAATTTGCTGCATTTTCTGCCTGCCATTATGCTTTGTAAAAATACGGCCTAGCTGCATAGTAGGCCAATACAAAAGGCTTAAGCTGCGCCCTCATGGTTATTTAACAAGGGGGCATATTATCAAGAATGTGTGATAATCATCGCAAAAGTAACTTAACACTACCTACAACATTGCAGTCTATCGCAGGAAATTTATGCCGTGTTAACCAGGCATTCACAACACGGCGGTACCATGCGATAGTCACCAGATAACGTGTCAAATGGCTGCGATAATATCAACGCCACACCGCAAAAATGCGAAACGCAAACGCAAAAAAAGCTGTGATGAGGCTAATCGCGATACAAAAATCAGCAAAAACCAGCTACAGCCCTGCAATCCACACGTGTCAGGCGGGAACAATCCAAATTAAGGGGTACCCTTCCCTAACTGTAGGGGCATGTTTTGAATCACAAGTCTTTCTGTTCAGAACAGAAGGACGGACTTAGCGGAGTCTAGGTCCGACAACGAAAGTAGCTGATCATAGGTTGATCACGCATAACAATCCCTTTACCCAACTTGCAATATGGACACTGAACTCTCGTTCGGGGAGGATATCTTAGCAGAGATCCTTAATACACCATCTCTACTAGCTGAAACCGTAGTTACACAAACGGTCAAAAATTCAGATGAATGGGAAGCATTATCTACTAAGAAAAAAGAACAGATACGCACAGCCCTCCATGGGGCATTTATGACAGAGTATCTCTGAAAAAACACGGCCCCAAGAGAGCTCATTGTCACTAATGAACCAAGATTGTTCCTCAACAACAGGGAATTCAGGATCAATTGGTCCAGCATTGCCTGGAAGTGCACTAAATATTGGCTCATCTTAATCATTAACACCGCCAGGCAATTAGCAGATGCCCTTCTTATTGAGATTCAACAAAGCGAATGTAAACTAAAGACAACGATACAACTTTCGGTTTTCAAGAAAAAACTGGAAGAAATCAACAATGACCATTCCGAGTATAAGGAATAGCTTACACAATCTCAGAAAGTTCAGCAAAGAAACTGTATACCCATATGTCACTGATGAACACTATGACAAACCAGCTCCACAACAGGCAGGGAGAAAACTACGGTTTAGACCCACTCCCCTAAACTGGACATTCAGCTCTGGAGAGGAGAGGAGCGATAGTAGCAGCGATGAGAGTTCAGGACCACAATATGGGAAACGATCGGGTTACCACCAACCCATGATACAAGCTCCACCTCCCCCATTTGGTTATTGGCAACAACCTTACTTCCCACCAGGCTTCGGATTCCCACAAGGCCGGCTGCCTTTTTTATTCCGGGGCAGAGGCAGAGGGAGAGAAGGAACACAAGGGTGCAGTGGGAGGACCAACAACCTCCCCATGGAGTGGTGACCAGGAGCACAGACATGCCCTCGACAAGCAGGGAATAACGAACATTGTCAACATCAGTAAACACACACTTACATGTGATGAGGAGACCGTCCTCTCCAAAAGATTGGGGTTTGTCTCCACACCTAACAATGACCCCTTTGTACTCAATACGGAACTGACCCAGTTCTTCCGAAAAATTAAACTACACGATTACTTTGGAGATGCTAACAATGATACAGAAGAGAAAAAAATCAACTGGATTAAGGAAGAAGTCAACCTTCCAACCACCCAATCAAAACATCTCTTGTCAGATACTTGCATTCGAACAAGCAGTGCTCAAAGACATCGAGGAAATCAATTTCCAAAATACGAAAGCGTTCAATAACCTCACCAGAAAAGAACGCACGACTCTACAAGGCCTTCAAAACAACAATGATCTCATCATCAAACCTGCAGACAAAGGGGGGGCTATCGTCGTTATGGATAATGACATGTACCGAGAAGAATGTATACGATTGCTCTCTGACTCAGCTAGCTACGCAATACATCGCACCGACCCCACAGGCCCACTCATGGCCAGAATTAAAAATACGGTGGAAGAAGCACTCAACAACGACTGGATCACTAGACAAGCGGCAGGCTTCCTCGTGAGCGAGGACCCCAGGATGCCAAGATTCTACATACTCCCGAAGATTCATAAGAACCAGACGTCCCCACCAGGTAGACCAATCGTGTCGGGAATAGGGTCAGCCCTGGAGCCTTTGTCACAATTTTGCAACTGGTTCCTGCGACCAACCGTGAAGGAATCACAATCTTACCTCAGGGATACCAAGGACGTTCTATGTCTCCTCAGAGACCTGGAGGTGGATATAACCAACGACTGGTTTATAACAATGGATATAGAAGCTCTTTACACAAGCATACCACAAAGACGGACCCTGGAAGTCGTGGAAAACATCATTCTAAACATGGAGTGGGATTTCATCACCCCACAACACTTCGTGATGGAATGTGCCGAACTGGCCCTCACAGAGAATTTCTTTGAATTTGAGAATGTCATCTACCATCAAATTACGGGAACTTCGATGGGTAGCACCTTTGTCCCCAGTATGGCCTGCCTCTATGTCCAACAATTCGAGGATGACTTTATCCACAGCTCCAACAAGGATACCTTTGAGGAACAGGCAGTACAACTAGAAGAAAAAATGGTGAGAAAGGCTTGAAAATGAGCAAGAATTGATCCAAGGGAAGCATTATTGGAGAACGTGACAAAAGAAAACAATGGGAGGATAGTGTGCATCACCACATTCACCCCTGCCTCCAATACAGTACAAAAAAATATTGGGAAGAAATGGCATATCCTGAACAGCGCTGGAAAACAGTGGGAACCACCATTGTTCAATGCCTGCGAGATGAACTGGTACATGCCATAATACCGACCACGGATGTTGAAGAACAACAGAGACTTTGGGACCAACCACGAGTAGTGGGCCACTTTGCCTGTGGCGGATGTACATCCTGCACTCTCACCAACAACACGAAAGAAGTGAACATAGGCACCGGAAAACCATGGCAACTATGAACGAACATTCAGCAACTATAACACTGAAAACGTTGCGTACCTAATAACATTTCCATGCGACCTTAAATATGTAGGCATGACAACCAGAAAAATAAAAGTCCGGTGTAAGAAAACAAACACTAAATTCACACGTCATTTTGTGGAAAGAAATCACAATGACACGGACCTCAGATGACCCATTCTTGAGGTAATGAAAAAAAGCAAATTTGACCTCACAAAAGCCTTACATGTGAGGGAACAAAGATGGGTCTATCAACTGCGGTCCCATGAGAAGGGCCTTAATGATGACATTCCGTGGCTACAGTTGGGACAATGATATTAGACTACGATCTAAACACTATACAACAATCCCTCCCTGCCTCTTCAAGATCATGAATATTGAATAGTTATAGCAGGACTACAAAAACCGACCTATCACTAATACTCCCATCTCTCTCCTATAACACATGGCTTCACCACAAGGCCGTTCTATGGACATCCACTCCAAGAATTAGGTGCACACATTTCTATCACTGCCCCCCCTGTGTTACATAACGTCAAGTTACACTAGGGTCTCACCATTCTAACATCACTTATGATGTGCACGTGCTGGCAACACCCATCATATTTACGGTTACGGTAATTCGCCATTACCTATCCATGGCCTTTTTTCAGTTCAATGTCAGTGCCTTTTTCGGTCAAGTTTGGACTGCGCATTAACAGCGCACACTTAGTCAAAGATACTGACTACAGACTTCGCACTCCCCCGACGCCACAGCGTCACTATGGCAACTACACACGCCATCACACGTCACATTTGGACGCATGACAACGCTACCTGAGTACCCATCACTGGTTTAACATCACTCATAATGTGCATGTGCTGACAATACCCATCATATCTACGGGTATGGTACTTCCCCTTGAACTATCCATGACCTTTCTTAGTTTAAGATCAGTGCTTTTTTCGACCCATTTTGGATCGCGCATTCCGCGCACATTGAGTCAAGAAATCCGACTTCAGACACCGCACTCCACCGATGCTACTGCATCAATATGGCAACCACACACGCCGTCACGCATCACGTTTGGACGCATGACAACGCCTCCTTATCGCCAGAACTCATGGCATACTTACACCCATGCGCGCACTCCCCCAGCAAGTCACGCAACTCCTTTCCTTCACCTTAGCCTCGTCCCGCCCCGGACGCCCCTTTTAAGGGCACGTCCCGCTCCATCTGCACAACCATTGGACGTGCGCCTCCGCCATCTTAAGACCAGGCCTTCACCGGCTTAAATCGATCCCACGATCGCATAGGACACCGGAAACCACACACCGGGAGGCACTTTTTCGGCTAATTTCACATCGTCACCACCAATTAACCAAACAGTTGCACTATAAAGTCGACGGCACCACTCCCTCACTTCAACATTCGGGAGGACCGGGAGGAGCCACCTAGGACGCATGAGAAAAACATTCTTGAGACAGTAAGAGGGTGACTGGGCTAAGAGATACACCAGGATCCTTTGATCCTGTTTTGTGCGAGTGTGGGTGTGTTTTGCATCTGTGTTTGGAGGTTTCGATCCATTTTTCAAATAACATTCATTCACACAGTTTGTGGTTTGCATATTTTTCCCTTTCAGAGCGGATAACAGGAGTTTTCCCTCCCCCACCCCCCATGGGGCAAGTAGTTTTTGCAATTTGGGTAAGAACAGTGAAAGTCATCTCACTCTTACAATTTTCTGTTACTGTGTACACACATAGGGTGTCACATGTCACATGAAGAATCACTCACCTTTAATGAACCAATGCATGCGTTGTTTCTTAATGTGTTTCTACATGTTCTCTTGACCCAAGTCTATTGTTACAAAAATGTATAATTTCTATCGTACTTTTTCTAGGCTTGACATTTGGAAGCCATTTAGGAAGTGGAGAGTGACCTTTGCCACACCCGCACAGTGGTATCTTCTTGCCACCAGTTGGTAAGAACGGAGCCCCCCTTTTTACACTATGGTCCTGATGAATGCCTTGGACCCACCTGGGCCGACACGGCAGAAACATGTTGACCACTCACAGGACGGCTAGGGGACAATAAACCCCCCACTCAACGTCCATTGATTTTAGTATCATATAGTTATTAGCCACATTAAAATAGATTTTTTAATAACTATAATGATTTTTAACCTCACTCACATTTTCACGGGCCCCCACTTAGTAGTTTAGAAGTGCATCCCTGTCGTCAGGTGTATGCCCGCCCTCTATCAAATGCAGGTTTTAGAGGGCGAGGACTGGCCGATGATGAAGCATGACACCAGGTGGTGTGTGAGACCAGTCTGTCACTTTTTGTGAGATGCCTTCACTCACAATGTTTTTGTAACTGTATTAGGGTCATCACACTAGGAGCAGCTCTTTTTGTGGTAAACATTTAGTAGTGGAGGCTGCTAGCTCCTAAAACCCCACGCCTCTTGTTCCCTTCTCCACGCACCGTGGAGTGTCTTTGTGATCATATAGGCGGGAACAATCACCATAAAAGTAAGAAAAACTGACAAACAAATGCCAAACAACAGCTAAGCAAAATGGATGTTGCCGGAGCAAGTACGGAGGAGAACCAGAAACCCTAAAAGCCCCCTCAGAGGACCTGCCAGGGACAAGGTGAATGTAGTCGGAGTGCTAAAGAGGACAGTGGACGAGGTCAAGTGGCACTGGATGATGTCAAGCGCAAAACCAAGCTGAAACTCGCCAACAACTGGAAGGCAGCAATGCAGACTTGAGGTGGGAGCCCAGCGCCACAGGAGGAGCTGGACGACATGGAGGAAATGGTGTCAGTTATCAGTGGGGAGACGGTGGCAGGAGTTGGAGGACCGGACACTGCTCAACAGGACCGGACACAACAGCAACAGGTTGGGTAACAACCAGGGACTGGGGGGATGGGAGAGATGTGCACAATGGCACACATACACAAGTAGAGCACAGCTGCGGACAAACCATGCCCCAGACCCCCACTCCCAACAAGAGAACTATGTACCCAAGTATGCACCCTTTCAGCACTGTATGAGCAAAGAAGTCAGAGGTACACCGCAAGTAAGGGATAAGGGGCAGGCAAATCAGAGCTGCAGGGGCGACTCCCCCAAAAATGCGGAACACACACATCACATGCACAGCACATCAACATTGACAATGAAGTGGCACAAACCGCAACACGTTCACCACAGAACAGAGGACACAGCTGTTGCCGACTGGGTGTAGACACTGGTCAATCACAAGTGGCATTGCAGGGAAATGTGAGTTGATAATGTTGAAGTAAAACACAAAGCTGTGATGTTGTCAAAATGTCCACTATCCAGCAGCAAATGGGCAACCCCTCCGAAACAGTTACGACGTACAGAGTCATGCAGTCTGCATGTAAACATGTACAATGCCACAATACACATGTGAACACATTGTTAAACTGCATCTTCCCTTCACATTGCAGAGGCACAATCACCACCTCCTGCAGAGCAGTGCCAAACCTCTCATCTCTGATGACAAAGAGGACCACAATACCTTTGAATCTGACGACCTCTGAGAGTTCATTGACAGTCAATTCAATTTCAAATCTTTATTTCGATTTTTCATCGTTAAAGACAGAAAACAATACCCAAAAATAAAAAAAAACAAAAAAAAAACAATAAACAGTAATGGACCAGGTTCATGTCAAAGACTGCAGAAAAAGCATATATTATAGCAGTATTAGAAATAAATATTGTATTAAAATATCAATTAATCGATAAAATAGCGATATAATAAATAATTCATATATAAAAAAAAAAAACCTCAATAAAAAGACAACCTTATTGTCAAATGAGAGATAATTTGCGTGCACGTATGATCCAAAACTAGTGAAGAAACTGTGCTACAGCAATAATCACAGATTGGGTTGTATTGGTTTTGAGACACCGCAAAGCCTCAACACCCGTCTTTAGACCTAATAATAAACATATTGGTTTCAACCAAACCCGTCTAGGGTTTCTATACTCTGGGCATATAAATAAGACATGCGCAATACTTTCCCTTTGGGCTGAACAAAAGGGGCAATCTGGTTTGAGTCCTAATCGCCATTTGGCTACAAAACAATTAATAGGGAGAGTTCCCACCCTAAATTGGTGATACCTCTTCCTATCTTCTGGGACTGTAATACAGTAAAGAGAGGACTATCCTTTTGTTCCAAAAAGTCCATAGTTAACGACGAACTAGCGCTGGATCCAAATCTTTTTCCCATGACTACTCGCCAATAGTAATCTTTTAGGATCTTTTTTGGGGGAAAAGTGTGTAATGTGGGTTCATCCCATAGATTGGCCAGCCCCATAGCTCGATAGAATAATCTGACCTCACTCATCCATGCAATTTTATGTGCCTTATCAACCCCCCTAACATCCAGTAATGCCTGGCCATACTCGGAGAGTTCGGGAGTTACCCAAAGCCGCCTCCAGTAGGCTACTGGACGATAGTGTGCAATATCCTCTAAAAACAAAACTCCCAGATCGTAGTAGAGGGGAGTGAGGGGGGTGGATGCTGGAAGGCCAGTGATATTACGCAGGAACTTACTTTGAGCCCGTGTTAAGTGAGTAAGATTACTGTGTCCCCATAATTCTGCCCCATAAAGAATTGCCGAGCTAATCTTAGCATCATATATTTTAAGAGCAGGTAAAATGGGTTTAGTCTGAGATAGGTGGAGCTCTTTAGTAAGTGCGCCCGCTAATTGGGCGTGTTTTGTTAATACTTGATCTATGTGCGGTTTCCAATTTAGCTTTGACGCAAGGGTGATGCCCAGGTACGAAAAGACCTCAGTCTGATCCAGTTTAGCCCCATTCATGAACACGGTCCCTCTGACGTGTTTGGATTTGTGTAGGACCATGAATTTGATTTTAGATACATTTACAACGAGCCCATGATCCTTGCAAAAAACCTCAAACACGTCAATAGCTTTCTGTAGGCCTTGTTGAGTTTTAGATATTAATAGGGTATAATCTGCAAACATCAACAGGGGGATCAACTTGCCATCCAACTTGGGGGCATCTGTAGGGGTACTCTTAAAATAGTTGATCACCCTGTTGATGTAGAGGGAAAATAAAGTTGGGGCCAAGACGCACCCTTGGCGAACACCCCTGTCAATTGGAAATTTATCTGGGGTATTACCCGCCTGGTTCCATCTTACTTGAGCAAAATTATCCTCATGTAGTTTCATTAAAAAGTTTAAAATATTTAGAGGCATGCCTTGATCAGTGAAAACTGACCACATTTTTGCTCGAGGAACTAAATCAAAAGCTGATTTAAGATCAACAAAGGCTGCAAAAAGTAAACCCTCACCCAATAAGACCACCCGCCATTAGATTAACAAAAACCTAAGTACCTGGTCTATGGTACTTATGTGACTGCAAAAGCCGGCCTGAAGAGGTGAAAGAACTTCCTCCTCTTCAATCCATCCTTGTATCCTTTTTAAGACAAGCCTGGCTATCACCTTTTGTATACAGTCAATCAGACTTATGGGTCTATAATTACCTGGGTCAGAGCGATCACCCTTCTTAAAAATCGGGATGATCTGAGCTCCCTTCCAGGTTTGGGGTATGGATGTGCCTTTAGCTATGCAATTCGCTAGGCACAGGATGTATGGTGCCCACAGTTCCCTGTCGTGGATAAACAAGTTAGCCGGGACCGAGTCTAGACCTGGCGCTCTGCCTCTGGGGAGAGATTTCAGTACATGATTTACCTCATTTAGAGTAAAAACAAGGGAAACTACTCCCTTGTTTGGTTGGGCAATAGATGGACAACAGTCCACCAGAGCTTCATTAGATGCAAACTGGGATGCATAATGTGTAACCCACAAATTAGGTGGCACAAAGTTTGAGGGTTCTTCTCTCTTTGACCCCTTCCCCCATTTAATCAGGTCCCAGAATGAGCACATTGAACGTTCTTTACTGGCAGAGTGGAGATCCCTCCAGTATTCCTGGTCCCATGCTCGTTTAGCTTCGTATTGTGCTTTTTTATAAAATGCACAAGCATTCCTAATGGAGACAATGTCTTTAGTTTTAACAGCTTCAGACAGGGATCGATATGCAGTCCTACAGGATTTCCCATACCACTGATTCTCCTTTCTGATAGGTCTATTGGGTTTAACATGGGTCTGCTTTGTGAAAAAGACACTAAGTTGATTAAAAAATTGAGTGTGAATAATGATAATATTATCCAAATCTTCCTCCTGAGCAATAGAATTTTGTAGGGCATTATTAGCCTCAATAGTTAGTTTCCTAATAGTAAAAATCTGCTTGTCATTCCCCAGACAATTAGCCCATTTGACACGCCTTAAATCATTGGTTGGAACAACTTCAACCTTCCTTGGAGGAGGCTCTTGACATTTGGTTTTGAATAATTGGAAGGAGAGTAGTAGGGGGTCATGATCACTCTCTACTCTTGCCATGATGTTATGTGCTTATGCCCTGTAGAAAGGCCCTGTTGGATTAGTATTTGTGTCTCCAGATCTAACAATCTGGAATCAATAGTCTCCAGTTTTGTCAGGACCGGAGTAATCAAAACCTTAATGCGTTCCTCTAGAATCTTTGCAAATCTAGACATAAAATCACCCTCACTAAATTTATCTGAGAAAGGGATAGTCTGAGAGCTATCTGGAATAGTGATAATAGGATTATCCTGAATCAATTGACTACCAATGTGTAAGTCTTGGGGAGTAATTATAGGGCACTTCCTAGCTTGCTTAGCCTTAGGTTTAGTGATATTGCCACCACTACCAGCCTTCCGCTTCTTTTGGGGCTGTTTAGGTCTGGTGGCTTGCTCCCCGTATGCCCGCCTATTTCGTGTGTTCGGCGGGGAAGGAGATTGGCTAGTTGTAGGAGGCCCTGAAGTTTGAGTAGTGGTAGTGGCCCCCCTAGACAAATCCTCATTTAACAAAAAAGCTGAACCATGGGACAGATCAGTCACAACATTAGAACTACTCAAAGGGGAAGTTAAAGGGACAATGTTCGGTACTATTAGGATGTTACACAATGGATCAAGGGACAATCTCCTCTCAACTAATTCAATTTCTTTAGCGACTACGGTTTCTGCACGTTTGAGAAATGCATCTAGAGTGCCAGACCCCCCTATCACATTCCTAGTAGCTTTAGCCATAATACAAATGCAGTGCCACAAGTCAATAAGTCACAGAGTCCAGACACAAAAGGCACACAGTGGAAACAGTTAATTAACACTACACGGCAAAATCTTAACCGTGTTTGGATTACATAAATATGGACTTATCTGGTCCCTGCAAAAATGGTGGGAATATCCAATGGTAGTGCACAGACACACTTGTCAGAGGGGGGGCCCAGCCCGGCCTACCTCGGCCTCGGACGGCCCGCCCTTTGCCCGGGCTTAGCCCGCGCACGAGCCCGCGACGCGGGGAAAGTGTCCGGATTTAAAGCGCCTCCGGGCACGGGAGATTGTATTACACTGCTTCCGGGGTGGTAACAGCCGGGGAGCCTGGGCAGTGTAGTCTCTCCCTCCCTCCTCACAGCAGCTACGAGATTGCAAACGCGGTGGCGGGAGGGAGGAGGCGGCAGAACCAGCAGCGATGGCACCACACAAGGGGAGCTGGCAATGAATGCGAAACCCAACTGGAGCAAACAGGAAACCGGGCTAAAATGACACCCGCTCCACCGGGAGAGTGTCCGGATTTAAAGCACCTCCGGGCGCGGGAGATTGTATTACACTGCTTCCGGGGTGGTAACAGCCGGGGAGCCTGGGCAGTGTAGTCTCTCCCTCCCTCCTCACTGCGGCCACGAGATTGCAAACGCGGCGGCGGGAGGGAGGAGGCGGCAGAACCAGCAGCGATGGCACCACACAAGGGGAGCTGGCAATGAATGCGAAACCCAACTGGAGCAAACAGGAAACCGGGCTAAAATGACACCGTCATTGACAGTCTCCATAGCACACCTCCAGGTGCAGGGCAGCCCAGCTGCAACGAGGAGAACCCACCCCCTGCACTGACCACACTGCAGGCAACACCCACCATCACGGCTGCCTCCCAGGACCCCCACGAAGAACACATGGCCATCCAATGCCATGTGTTGGGATGCCAGGAGCAGCTGGCTGAACAGGTGCGGGTAGGCTTTGACCGCATTGCAGACTAACTAGATGCCATACGTGGGTGTCTAAGTCCCATCAGGGACCACTCACAGTCACTAACGGACACCCACAGTCTGCTCCATGCTCTCCTATGAACAATGGCTGACATCGCTAAAGTCCTGACTGTGAGACAAGAACGGCTGTCTAGCCAGAGTGGCTCCAGCGAGCTCGCCCGGGAGTTGGGACTCATGCAGAGGCTCATGGAGAACATGGAGCCGGCCAATGCGGAAAGAGCAGCTGCCACGGCTGCACATCAATGAGAGGTAGCTGGGTTCCACAATGACCTCAAAACCATCCTCAGGGCATTGCTGCCACAAGGCCTGGTGCCGATGCATACTGCTGCTACCACTACATCCACATCTCTGCCCCTGAAGTGTCACTGCCACACAGTGCTGGAGAGAGGCCAGCACCACCCACACGTGAGGCACTTGAGACAGCAGAGAATGAAGATGTGGATGAATCTGCCCTTGTTCTCAGAAGGAAGCGGTAGCATTCATCTCCGGCTCATGGCCGGTTTCAGCTTGGTTTGTCCTCTGCATCATCACCTTCCACTGTTCCCCGATACACTCTGCAACACTCACCTTGGACCTCGACATTGACTGCCATAACCTGTTTGATCGCCAATGGCACTGCTATCAGACTGCAGACTGAACTCTTCCACTTCCTTTGGACTGGTCATGACCTGAATGACTCTGGCTGGCAGAAAGTGGGGTTTGCATGGCCCTGTACTGCTCCCGATACAACGTTCCACTGAATGTGCATTAAACATTACGTATCACACAGATGTGTCGTCTCTATGGTCTTTCAAGTGTGGTAGCACGTATGGATGTGGGGTCAGTGAATTCCTCTTACGTCCAGGTGGCTCATGTTGTTGGACTTAGGTCACAGGATGACACATTGACGATTGTCGTCCGGGTGGCACTGACGCAACAACAGCGATACACACATTTGTTACTTCCTTGTCCAGCCCCGTATGGAACCACGCACAGACCCCCAGGGTCATTGTACAAACCCTTACGCTGGAGTGGCATATGCCAGACCAGCCCACTACGGTTACGCTCCAGGGGGGGACAACAATGCCACATGTGCCAGGACTCTCCTGTTGTGATCTGCTGCTCACAGATCTTGTTGTCGGTATGCCATGACCACTCCCTCACGACTGGTTTACACCCACATCACACCAATCCAGCACATGCGTCACATCACATGTGACCCTGCCAATAAAAAGGGCCGGGCGCACATGCACGATGCCATTTCCAACCTCTCTCGGGGTGTATCCATGTGGTGTGCATGTAAGCATGGGGGCCCAGGGGCCTCCGACATCACATTCCGCAGGCCTGGAGGGGACATGATCGCATACGCACCACGATGCCCAATCATAGAGGGTCCATGACTGTGGGGGCACAGACTTGGTGGCATCGGATACACTGCGGCCGGCACAGGCACACTGCCATGGGACGGTGACTTTCGGTGCACTGAGGTAGGGGCACCTTAAGTGCTGAGCGGATGTTCATCCTGCGATGAGGCCCTGTCCCGGCAGTCCGGACGGCAGCGTGGGCCTACCGCCACGTGGCATCACCTCCTGGATCACAGAGTTAGTGGCACCTATAAGGCTGAGCGGGTGTGCAGCCTGCGATGAGGCCAGGTGCACTGGTATGTCCTCTGCAATTGAGTAAACAAGACCCAGCACCAAATGTGAGACCTGGTGGCCTACAGAGCGGGCTGCATGATGTGGAGGGTGCCATGTCTGTGGGCCCCGGGCTTGTGGCTTGCAGCGGCACATGGTGGGCCCTCTTTTCTACACGCTGGTGGCGGAAGGTGAGCAGTAAGGCCTGGGTGCGCAGGGGCGGGCATGCACCGCTGGGTGTCGGGAGGTTCTGGGGTGCAGCTGCCTCGGTGCGCAGGGCTGGTCAGGTGATGACGTCTTCTGCAATTGTATGTACTTTGCCATTCAGGTATCTGGACTCTGTTTCAGATGGCGGGTATGTCTCAGATTTGAGACCTGGTAAACTGCACTACATACCGGCACGTGGTTGGAGACACACCGGTGGCAGCAGGTGGGCAATGTGGCCTGGGTGCGCAGTGTCAGCACTCTCTCTCCCTGTCCCTCTCTTTTTTCTCTAGCTCTCTTCCCCCATCTGCTCATATATCCCTCCCTGTCCGACTATCTCTCTCTCTCCCTCTCTGTCCGTCTATCTGTCTCTCCCCCTCTCTGTCTATCTTTTTCTCGCCCCCCTCTCTGTCTGTCTTTCTCTGGCTCCCTCTCCTTCGCTCTCTCTCTCCTTCACTCTCTATCTCCTTCGCTCTCTCTTTGTCCTTTGATGTGCGCAGGACACACCTTCTCCTCATGATTTTTGTCTTGCAGGCTGTGACCTACGGATTGTCCCGAGGGGAGACGACATGTGTCTTCATTTCTGTTCTGTGTTTATTTTAATACATTTTCATTTGTTGCTTCGAAGGTGAATGTGTGATGCTCATTTTTGTGACGACACATGCATGTCACCAGATGTGATTGTGCGACATCATGCGGGTTATTTGGTATATGTTTCCGTGTGGTTGATGTGACATATCCTTGTTTGGGGGTGGGTGGGAGGTGCCCGGAGTGGTACCCCGGGGGGGAGGTGGGGTCCTGGGGGAAATGGCGGTTGGTGTTGATCCCCTCTTGGTGCTCCGGGATGCATGTTCTGTGGCTCCATGGCATCTGTTGTTCTTCAGGTGTGGCCCTGGGCTGGGCTCTCTTTTGTGGTGCAGGTTGTAGTCCGACTTTGAACTAGTCGGAGCAGGTGTTATTTTCCTGGTGCTAACGCGCCTTATGGTATGTTTTGTGATCTCATCACAGATCAGGCTGGTCGTTGAGAATGTTATGGTGTGGTGTGGTGTTGTCGCGGCTTTTTGCTCAGGAACGCCTACTCTGCATCTCATTAGCGATAGTTGCCAGGGTCATCCTTAGCGATATGTTTTGAGGCTGCTATCACCAGAAAACTTGAATGATGGGCTATTTGCACCAGTTTGTGAATGGGGTGGTAAGTTTATCGCAAATTTGGCTGCGTTAAGGTGCCCATAACTCGGCAATAGCTCCTTGAGAATATGTCCCAAGGTATTTATGCCGATGCGTTCAGTTAGAAATAAGGGTGGACCAGTTTATACATTGTTAAATATGTGCTGTTGAAAAGCCTATTTAATACTATCTTTGAATTTTTCTGAGAAATATAGACATACTATTCTCAAGACAGCTATCTAATTATGAAAAAAAAATATTATTCAGCATTTACATGACCTTTCATAAATTGTCATATTCCTGACTTAAATAAATAAATTTGGATAGTAGTTTAATTTACTCATTTATTATTCATTCATTTTTTATATAGCATGCACCACAAAATAAATTGCTTTAGGCACTTGCTTAGATTCTATAAAAAAGAAACAACCCTAAAAGGAGACCGAAGACTAATGAGCTAGGCTTCCATCAGGAACCTTCGGTCGCCTTTCCAGCACATGAGACTTCTACTGATAGCCACAATCTGAGATCAGATGATTTTAATGATTTTCCAGGACAGTAATTATTGATTTTTTTCTTGAGATATAAGGGGCTTTGGTTGTTAATGGTATTGTTTAGAAGGATGGGATTTGAAATCAGATCTGTTGCATTCTGAACATGCAGAAAACAGGATATTTGCCAGCAGGGTAGTCCTTCTATTAAAATATTGCCAACTTTGAATTTATGAGTACTCCTTTTTCATTTTAATTGTATTTTTTGCAGATAATGCATGGATTGTTTCAACTGTTTAAAATAGAAAAAGCTCAGTTTGGACCCAACCATATGCAAATCAGCCTTGACCCTTCTTCACTAGGAACTTCCAGGCCAGTGGTTTAGAATAATTCAAACATTCCATCCATCCTTTTTCTGTATACTTTGGAGTGGCAAAAGATTTGGGCACATCATACGTGTTTTGGGCTGAGAGAACATCCTGTATTTCTCTGTTGAAAGTGCAGCTCCTACAAAGGAGATCCTGCCTACAGCTTCTGCAATTAGGAATCAAAAAAGAACCACAGCAGTGAATCTCATTAAGGCCATTGGGTTTCAAAGAGTACCAGGAGCAAGACAGAGATAACTCTGATGTGTTAAGCAGGAGTTTGTGTTACTCTGATCCTCGAGGGTCCTGATGAGCTAGACAGAGAAACTTAGACAAAGCTTTTTATTTCACAATGAAGGCATTACAAGATTTATTTTACAGAAATTATTAGGAACTGAATAATTCCACTGAAATATAAGGGAAAGAAGGTGTGGCGATTCTGTTATGATTCTTTTGGTGAATTTAGTCATTCACTACTGGATCAACCTTATAAAATACTGTTTTCATTCTCAAATCTTACAAGAAGAAGGCTGCTTGCTAGCGAAGTCCTGGTGCATGAAGGCAATTTGAACAGCATTCCCCCTGCACTCCTTGAATCTCTGATCCTAAATTTATGCTATCAGTATCATGGAAGCTGATGACCGACAAGCAGAAGATGGTCTAAGATAGACTAAGGATATAGGTTGCTGCTGCTCCTGTTCTTGTAAGAAAGGTGTAGAAGATCCAAGAAACGGAGACAAAAACAACTTGCTTACACAAAAATACAAGATCAATGGTAACTGAACTTTTGACTGGAAGTTGAGAATTAGGCTTTTTCTCACGTGAACGGATGGTCTGTGTCCAAGAAGAAGTTAATGAAGATTTTGACAGATTAAGTCACCGGGGAAGAAGTTATAACACTTTTGAAGTTCTGAAGCTCTAGACCTTTTGCTACTATTTAATGAAGGGATATCTGCTGCATGGTTTGTTTTGAAGGACACTATGTTATCAAGAAATAGGTTTTTGTTTCAAATTTAATACACTACTGCCTTCTAGCAAATGCTTTTGAAAATCCCATCTACCTCAGTGATATGATAAATATCTCCTAATCCCTGAGTAGGATTTAGTTTGGGTTTGTTTCAAATTGTTTGATAAAGTGGTAATGTTTTAGCTACATTGGTTTGGCAATTTTAACATAGTTATTTCTCAACTCTAATGTTGTTTTGATTTTGATTTTGTTGCAAATGTACCACATGCACTTTTCATTGGGAAATGCCTTTGTACAAAATACCGAGGACAAGGCCACTAAACAGACATTGTCCATCACCTGCCTCTAGGCCAGGCAAAGGCAGGTCCTCTCGCATGCTATGCTGTGAAAGTCAACTCCTTGAATCACATTGCTCAATCTAAGAGCCCAGTCTAGGTCAAGATTTCTGTAGGAGAGCAACTAATTCCACAGATGTAGTGTATTGAATTGTAGTTAACATTAAATACTCTATGGTACATCGATTTGTAGTTCTATGCAAATTGTTTTTTCACATGTTGCAAAGCCTTGGAGAAGTCAGTTGGCCATTACATAATAGTGCAATTATACAGCAAGTGCCCAGAATGTTCAGCTTCTAAGAGAGATAAGTTTATATAGATACAATGAGTCATGGGGCTAGCATGATACAGAGAGCCCACAAGCTGAAGAAGGTAATATTAAATTGACCAGAATGAATTATATATTCAGAGAATGGCACTCTACTGTAAAGTGAAACAAGAAGGATTGGAATTGGGATGTTACAGGGGGGTTTGTGATCGAGATGTTTTGTTGTATGAGTGAATAGAGCAGTAGTATCAAAGGTCATTAGTGGGACACTGTATTTTGTCTTCTGGTACATCTTGTGTTGCTGTTCATGCTGCTGTGTCTGGAATAGGAAGTGCCCAATGTAAACTGTGACTTCTTCATACTGGCTGCATTTCTGCCCTGCTGCTTCCTGGCCTGGAGAAAAAGAACTGGACCTGAAACTTCATCATGAACTCAGGGCTACCAGAGGGATTCCGAAGACTTGTCTGCTGGCCTCTTGATCTGAGCCTCAGGAACATAAACGACTCTCCAACATCCTGCACAAGCACTTGGGCCCAACTGAATTGAGTTTCTGACCCCCAAGTGGTGCCCTTCAAGTTCTGAAACCTTGGTGTGGCTCATAGAGCTGAAATCAAGCTTTCAGGTTCTTCATGACTACAAACGAGCCTGTTCAAACCGATACCTCACTGCTCACACTGCGATTCAACGCAATGCTCCTTTAGCACGACCCTTCGCACTAAAGCATCAACCACTCAAAGGGACCACTGACATGAAGCTCCAGTAATGCCTGTCTGCGACACCTGGTCTGCTTTTTGTGCTGGGCTGGCAGCCTCCCCTGATGCTCTCCCTCCTTCTTGCGGTCCTCTCCATCGCAAAATGGATTCTTGGCACGAAGTTGAGAAAGTAAAACTTCAGCGGGCCTGACCTAGTGTCTGTAGCCGACCTGTGACCATCGGGGTGAGCTTGAACTTGTGATTTTGAGCTGGTCTAGTACAAACAGATATGATTTGGCACGTTGTGTTTTTGGGGGCTATTTTGACTAAAATATTTAAAGATTCATAACTCCAGGTCTCCTGTTTGTCGCTTTCATGTCAAATGATTAATGAAAGTGTAATCTGTTTTGCTAGATTGCTTTGAGATTTCTCCTGAGGTGCATTATTACCATATTACTGTTTGCGTGCTGCACAAATATTTTACACATTGCCTCTAAGCTAAGCCTGGTTGCTTTCTGTGCCAAGCTACCCAGGATTAAGTACAGAATAATGTAGTCACTTTTTGTTGTTTCCCCTGTGTTGAATGTGGGCATTTTTGCAGGGTTATTCCCAAACGTTTTGCTTCTTCCTATTTTCCAGACCTGTTGTTGTTACATATAGGCCTCTGGGCACTTTACCATTGCTGATCAATGCTAAATTGCATATGTGCTGTGTGTAAATTGTATTTATGGACTGGTTATCCATGATTAGCATATTTGATTTATTGATAAGCCCCTAGTAAAGTACACTGAGTGTGTCAGGGCCTGTAAATCAAATGCTACTAGTGGGCCTGCAGCACTGATTGTGTCACCCACATGAGTGACCCTGAAAAGGTATCTCAGACCTGTCACTGCAGTGTCTGTGCACAGTTTTAAACTGCCATGTCGACCGGGGAAGTGCACCCGCTGGGCAGGCCGTAACCTTCCCTTTTCTTACATATAAGGCACCCCTATGGTAGGACCAAGGTACCCCTTGGGCAGGGTGCAGTGTATGTAAAAAGAAGGACATGTGCTGGTGTGTGTGACATGTCCTGATAGTGAAATGCTGCCAAGTTCATTTTTTTGCTATGGAAAGGCTATCTGTACCATAGGATAGAATGGGCAGTACTTTGTAACATCTTACAAGTATAACTTTCCATCGGGACAAGATGACGAAATAAAGTTTAGACTCTCTGAACTCAGAATTTAAAAACACATCTTTTTAGTAAAGATGGTTTGTAAATTGTGTGTTTGAAAATGCCACTTTTAGAAAGTATTCCAAAAGAGCACGCCTCTTGTACTCTACACTGTCGCAATGCGCAAAGTAGGAATCATTTCCCGCCAATATGTTCCAATAATCCAGGTACTCCAATATAAACTCTTATTACCATAACCTTTTTGTTGTCCAGTATTACATCCATTCACTATTTCTCTTCATCACAACGGAGACAGCATGATTGAATCTGCAATCTTTATTAAACTCTTTCAATACCAACTACTCGCCACTCCAGACTCCAGACTTTTTACAGTGGTACGTACAGATCAATCATGGTTTGAAGTTGACCTAGTGTGTAAATATCCAATGCAGAAAGTAGGCATTTTCTTGTTAACCGATTCTGTACACCTCTGCCTGTTTGTGTATTGACAGCCTGGTTTTGGAGTGACAGGGGCTGGAGATATGTATTCACTGTAGACAGCCATTGGGGGGTTGAGGTGGATGACTCAGAGCTGAGCTGAATGGGGATTGGCTGCATTTAGAGTAGTGGGAGGAGATTTTCTTGTACCTGAATAGGGCCTGTCTCCCTTGCACATTATTGCTTCCACTCCCTGTGGTCATACTGCACCAGTGAGGACAGAACTGGTTTGGACTGGGTTCAAAGACACTTGCACGAAGAGAACAAAGACATTTTGGGTTATAAGTATTACACCTGAAACCCCAGAACTTTAGATTACCACTGGACTCAAGAGTTATCTTTGCCAAGGAGAAGAGCTGAAGAGCTGTGAGGAGGAGTACTGCCCTTTTGCTGTGTGGGGTTGGCCTGCAATTGCTGTTTCTGCCAATGAAAGGACAAAGACTAAAACTTTGCTGTTAACCAGCTTAAAGAAGTTCTCCATTGGCCTGTGTGTGCTGGCCTCCTGTTCTGAAGTCTCAGGGAACCAAAGGCCTCACCAACAGCCCCCCCTGTACTCTGCTGCTGAGAGTTCTGACCTACCAGGAGGTGCCTGTTCCAGTTCTAGGCCTTTGGAGGTTGTTCCTGCTGTTGGGAGCTGGAAGAAAAGAAGAACTGAAGAAATCAACACATCGCTTTTCATGTGGCTGTTTTTCCCGATGAAGCACAGCTGTGCAAGACGAATCTCCACGCATCACTGCGCCACTGCCGAACCAACTTAGAACTGACACATTTGAGGGATCGCTTCTGAAGAAACTGACCCAGCGTCGCCCGCCGCCGCCGCATCGAAAACTTCCGCATCCTGCATTTCCACGCATCGTATCTGTGAGGCAAGTTTTCCTGACGCATCACCTGCAGGCCAGAACCGTCTTGGAGTCAACACATAACTTCCCCCTACAGACCGGATTTGACGCATCACTTCTCCTGCATGCAGCAGAACTGTTGCATTGCCTCCCCAAGGTCTTAGGAACTGATGCATCCTATCTCTGCGGCTGTTTTGCCTTGTGAATTTTTTATGAATCTATAGGTACTTTGTGAGAAATCACGCATCAATACTTTTCGATGGACCAACTTGTTTAAAACCTTTTTTTTTTTTTTTTTTTTTTTTTTTTTAAAAACCTTTATTGACATTTCAACCAAATACAAATATGGGCCTACAACCCCCGGGGCCGGCCGCTAAGCAATCAGAGTAACAAAAGGCAATTGTTAATCACAGGCAGCTCCTCGGGGATCAGAATTTCCATGTTAATATACTCGTGGCCACTGAACAGCCCAAGTAGGAGACCAGGATACAAAAGGTTTTCATTTTGTAATAAGGAATAGAAGGATCAGGTGCCAAACAATTTCCCAGCAGCGAAAGATGGCAGGCAGAATAGTAAACGTCAACAATAAGCAGCAATCTATCAAGTCAATGGCGCTGGAACAGGCGATTCAGGATGGGGAAGAATATCACGGCCATTTACGCCTGCAGTCCCCTGCCCTAAGACCCAGAAAACACCACGGAAATTGAGGCACACATGAAGAAGCAGTAATTTACGGCGAAGGAGACCTACCATGCTGATCCCAGAAAAGAAGACAAGAAAGAATAAGAGAAGAAAAAGGAGGCCATGGAAAAAATAAAAGACTAAAGAATCCCCTCCCCCGACCCCCCACCCTGCACCTCTGCAGATGAGTACGGCCCCCCCCCCCCAGCAGTGTGCCTGTCGCCCCGGAACCAGACCCGAAATATAGAAGAAAGAGAGAAAAAGGAGTAAGAAAAGAAACCCCACCAGACGGGGGGGGGTAGAGAGAATATTAATAAACTGGAGGAGGGCCTTCAAAACATGCCCCCGGCTTCTCCCTCCCGCACAATATGTTTTCCCCCAAAGCAACAGTAAACCACACAATATCGACCATATCAAAGAATATTGGGGAGCATTATACACCTACCACACTATCGGTTATGCCATGAGAGCGCGCAACCCCTGTGCCCGCCCGCCCATTAGATGACAACCGCTGAAGGATCGGCCTTATCCTTGGCCACTCTTTGCGAATCTACCCATGCATACCCATCGACCCAGTGCCATGTCCAATGTTACAAGGAAGTAGAGCGTCCAAAAAAGACCAGGGAGCGAACCACACATGCAGGGCGGACGACTCTGAATACCAACACAGTCAGCATTTTGAAGGATCATCTTTCCCAGGACTGCCCCAGGGTCCGCACTGCACACAAGGTCCAGGAAGGCGAAATCAGCCAGAGCCGGCGACCACTGCTGGAATATTGCCTGGGTCGCCGGAGGCTGCGCGCGGGGCAAGGCCACCACCCCCCGCTCGGATCCAAAATCTCCAGAACAGACCAGGCCCACAGCCAGCTGATCACACGTTGGCACATTGTCCGGAGTTTCCAGCTTTTCCTTATTCACAGGGGCGGCCACGACACTGTCCTCCTGTGCGAAGTGTAGCAAGTCCCTATGTACCTGGGGACAGGGAGAGCTCAACTGTTCCAACGCTGAAGCCACACCATCGAGCTTTCTCCCCAATACCCAGGCGCCGTGAACCATGGTGGAATGAAGGGCACCGAGAGCTTCGAGAAGGTCACCGTACCCCAGCACAGCTCCCGGCGCTCGCCCCGGCACGCTCATCTTAGTCACACACGCCCAATCTTGCTGAGACCCAGAGTACAGGATGATAGGCTCCATCCTATCAAGATGGCCGCCGGGTAGGTCCACTCCAGATTGGGACCGGGACCCAGGCACAAGCACCTCAAGTTCCAAGTCACTGGAAACAGGGTTCCGGGGGCAAGCAAAAATATGTATCTGGTGTGTGGTAACGGGTAACAGTCATCCCCACCACGGAGCAGCGTCCGTGAAACTCCAGGATCAGCCCGCGAAAATCGGGACGAGTTACGGGCAGCGTCCGGGCCGCTCACCAGCGAAGGCTCAGGCAATTTACCGGGGAATCCCGGAACTTCCACCTCGGGCACGCACTCGGCCCGCTACGCTTAGTGGTAGGAGTGACCACGGCGAAATTCAGGTCAATATTCGCACCGCTCCGGTACTCCGACTCCACCCAGTCACCAAAGGCCGCTGTTGTTGAACTGCCGCCCGGCCATGTTGTCCACCCGAGGTCCCGGCTCCAGGGTTGCACAGGCCGCAAACTTCGAATAAAAATTTCTCCGGCGGTATCGCCGCCAGAAACTTCAAAATCACACGATCAGTTGCCGCTCTCGGTCCCCAGCACGGGCATAAAGCGCAGGCTAAGGATCACATGCAGGATATCTGTGCGGGATGTGGAGGTTCACGGAGCCGGGAGCCTACGCTGCCGTCCCGATCGCCATCTTGGCTCCTCCGTTTGAAACCTTTTTAAAGTCATATTCTTAGTACATGTATGTTGCAGTTTTGTTGTTGAGTTTAGATGAAGATAATTTATTTTTCTAAATTGGTGTGTTGTGCATTTGTGGTGTTATCACTGTATTACTGTGTGTTTTGAGTACACATACCTTACAAATTGCCTTAGGGATAAGTCTGTCAGCTCATGCCAAGCTACCCAGGGGGTGAGCAGGGGTTATCTAAAGTGTGTATCCCCTTTACCCCGAATAGAAGCAAGGGTCCCTATTTGTACAAAGGTACCTACCTCTGCCAACTAAAGACCCCTATTTCTAATATCCTGGAACAGATTGTGACTGTTGCTTGACCAAGGTTCACACCCAAGTCTACAGGCAACCCAATTTCTAATACTATTTCTCAGCAGAAGATAATATAATTAAATGTGTTATTTCCCAATCCTTACCAATGGAAACAGCCAACCCGGCTGCAGTGAATTTAGCGTTTGGAGCATTTTCACTGTAAGGACCTGTTTAACATTAAACATTTAGGTCATACTTTCAAATTCTATGCTCACTGCCTTCCAAGCAATATGGCCTACCTAGGGTTGATTTTGTAGTATTTAAAATGATGGTGTAGGCCTGTCAAAAGGGGTTATTTTGACAGGTTGCGTTTTCAGTTTAGCACTGCACAGTCAGGCTAATGAGGTTAGGCCTGCATTAATGTTTACCCTGTCATTTTAGTGGATGGTGCAGTTGTGACATTTGACTTACAAGCTTATAGGTAAGGTAAATAAGCTTATCATGGGTATGCCAATTTCATCATGATGAAAGGAGGAGCACAGCTAATGGTTAGCAGGGGTAAACTGTATAGAGTTCTAAAGCCAGCATAAACAGTTAAGGCAAACATCCATGGGTACACCATGCAAAAGATGGTCATTTCCAACAAACACATAGTCTACTTGGAACTGGTGAAGATTATCATAAGGGAAGATTGAAATTTTGTCATGACTGTGGTTATAGATAGAACTGCATTTACCTATGATTGTGTGGAGGCCGTGTCCCAGGAGATGAGAGAGAGGAGATAGACATATGCAGATTTACTCATAAAGATGAGATAGATAATATGGTTTACCCAAATCCTGTTCATGGTGCAATAATTTCTTGGTCAGTTAGTCAGTATACCATGCAAAATAGAACTAAAGAACAACACCATTTCAGACCACTGCACGTTAGATCTGAAGTTTGATACATGCACTCTTCATTGTGCCTGTAGAACCTGGAGACTCAACGACAGACTTCTTAGGGATTCAGACATCTCATTGGACATCTCATAGAGAATACCACGTTCCAAGGTGGAAATTAACAGAGATGGAATTGCTAAAAACAATCTAGGGGATGTGTTGAAGGTAGAGATTAGAGATCAGTTATAACAGGACAGTTAGACTGAACATGAGGAAGGCAGTCAGTTGCAAATTAGAGACTAAACTATATGATCTGGGGAAGACGCATAAGGTTACCGTGTCACAAAAAGCGTGATGTAAGATCTTGGTGTTACCTGCTCAGAACAAACTTCTCTGCTAAGATTCAAGCCAAAAACTCTCCAAGGAGGGTAAAAAGGCAGGCATGTTGCTGGCAAGAATATTGACAGCCACTGTAGCCCAACCCAAATTTCCCAGAGCTGAATGATCTTGGTGACTGTAAGGTAAACGATTACAAGTGCAACATACAGAGTCCCTACTGTTCCTCTATGCAGATAAAAGGGTAGAATATGACACCACTGAAGCATGCCTGCACAAGCTGAACCTCACTCATTTTAACAAGAACTACTGGCCTTGTTACAGAAGCGAGCCCAGTACAGAAGAAGTGGGCTGAAAGTATTTTCAAGTTGAAACTGGCAAATGCGTCAGAGAAGATCATTTCAGATCTGAGTTCTACAAGAAACGTATGGCCTGTTTTAGATTTCAGTGGATGGGATACTCATCCACAAAGATGATGGATATCCCATCTGCCGTATTGCAAGTTCAATTGGAAATCATGCACACAATCTAAATCAGGCCCTTAGTATCCTCTAGGCTCCAATTATTGGATTTGTATAACTTCTTTCTACTTTAAGGGAGGGGGCTAAGACCATGAGTGATATTGGCACTTTGCAAAGCTAGTTAAAGTCTACAGAACAAAGCTCCTACAGACCTATTTCCCTCTTGAATCTGGATGCTAAGATCTTTGCGAGCATGCCTGCATCCCATGTAGAACAACGTGAGCCATTTGATCCATTCTGAATGGCTGTAGAAGTTGTCTCATAGAGACACAAGATCTAGGTACTCTCCACATGGCTTGGATCACCTTCCATAGCTCTAAACTATGTTCCCTGGAGCCTGCATGCACGCTCACATGCTCAACCTACCTACCACCGTCGCCCAGTGTCTCTTCAGAAGCGTGCATGCTACCGTACACTGAGAGAGAGAGAGAGATTTACTCAGCCACTCATTTAGAAAGAGGAAAGGATTTTCAATATGTTGTTATATAGTTCTTTGGATGCAGCCTGATAATAGAACAATGTTTAAGTTCTGGCGCAGTTTATTTCCATTGGGAGCTTAAGTGAAGACGAATATTTCCCATGATTCACATCCTAAAACACGAACTTCACCTACTGGGAGTTATCCAAGAAACTTCTCAGGCCTCTCTTGAACTAAATGAAATGAAGGAGGTAAACTGAAGTACGTGCAGAAGGAAAGAGGAGATGGTACTCTCGAGGAATGAGACGACATGTGAAATATGGAGATGGAGCATTTCAGAAAGTTATGGGGAGAAAAGGGGGTTACATCTCTAGAAATGATAGCCGACAACTTCCATATTATAGTTATGTGTTACTTGTGAATCTGAGAATGATCACAACCTTAGATTGTCTCAGGGAAAAAAAACCTTAAGACTCTCTGAAGCTATCTCTTAATGGCTGTTTTGTTTTCTTCCTCCCTCAGTCTTTCGCTCCCTGCAAAATACGCCTATGTCATTTTTAAGGCACCATGAACGCGCTTTGTGACTAAGCACATTCTGCTGCTGTTTGGTGCTCTGTGCACACGAGATAACCAGCCCTACTAAGATTTTATCAAAATAAATAAAAAAGAACAGTAGGCTGTAACATTTGCAACTGTCTTTAATTTCGTTTCACGTGTTCAATTAGTTTTGGAAGCTGCTCTTAAATTTGGAATTTATTACACACTTCTAGCGTGCCTCTTTGACAAACTGATATTTATTTTTCTATGTTAAATTAAATTAAATTGGTGCTGCAAATTTTTTTAGAGCAGTGTTCACTCAAACATGCCCGGCCTAATGCCTTCTTTTTCAAATTAAATTACGTTACTGTTAGGCTAAATTAAATTGATGTTAGCAAGATATCCTCTCCTTGGTGTGCTCGCCTGTCAACTTGCTCTCTCTTTTCAGGAGCCGTATGACAGGCTTCCTCAGCTAAGTCATTAATTAAATTAACTCTGTTTGTGTTACATTCAGTGCCTTTTCCATAACAAGTTGCCCGAAATAACCTCTGTTTCTTCACTTGCTGCTCTGCCAGTGTTGATCAAACTTCTAAGACATGACAGCAAGTCAGCAACAACTGCCGCTACAACTTATAAATGATGGGTTCCAATTCTCATACAAGTATGAGAAGTTTTGAGCTTCTTTGATTCAATCTTGACTGTTGTAATGTATCATATCCAATACAAAGGTTGTAGATATTTTTGCAGCTTTCAATTTTAGTCGAACCCCAGCTTAATATCTGGATAAGTCAGGGCAATGAAAGTTATAGATGTAACGCATTCTATTTAAACTCACAAAACACCAACACCAACCCTTTACACGTAGGGGCTGCTAAACCGTTTTGTGAGGCAATCCTGGCTTCTCGTTTTGATTGCATTGCCCATCCAAAGATGTAACCCTGCAGCAGAAGCATGGGTATGCAGGAACCTCGGCAACATCAGACAAACCAAAAGATTATTGATTTCAAACAAAAGCATAGATTGACTCTAGTTTTGTTATCCTGATCTCCTAATAGGAATGGCATATTTGTACCTTTAATAACGTTGGTGTTGCTTGGCAAAACTTCATTAAACTTCCCTAACATGGGCTGTATTCACTGTGACTCGATGTGAGAGAGTTCGGTAAAGATATGTTATAGGAGGTCGAAAGATCTAAGAGGATTTCTAAAATTGTAGCTGCTCATGCTAATTCCAATAGAGAAATTTCTGTTGTAGTTACCGTTAAAACAACTTGGCAGATGTTCCTGAAAGTTGGATGAGGTTAGGCGAAGTGGTCTAGTTCAACTCACAATACTCTCATGATTTGGTGAAAATCTGTTCTGCTTTTTTTGGAATAAGTAAATACATAGATATATGAATAATTAAGGACCAAGCAATGTCAAAATCATATTCAAATACAGCCATGCAAGCAAGCTGTTTGCAGGAGTCAGCATTTTGAAGCCAGACCTATTAGGCAGGGTTACACTTGCCAAAGAAAGAATAAACTAAACAAATGCAAACCATAAAATTAAGTAATACAAATAGTGTCTGTAGCAGGTGTCTTTTGTGTTGCCATTAACCAGACAGGTTACGTCAGAAAACGTTCCTTGGACATGATATAGGATCAGGGTTGGCAGGTGAGAACTGGCACCAGAGATAGGTGACAAGGGATCCTGACACACAGTTAGCAGCAGTTTCTGGGGGAAGCGTCCTTTACCCCACAGTCACAACAGTGACCTACCTTTACAACGCAGTCACTACCCTAACTGTGACGTTACCATGCGTTACTTTACCATGCAAGTCGTGACAACGACTTGGTTTGGGGGCGGGGCGTTGTTGGACTGATGTTGGAATTTTAAATCCAACACCTTCCCTACTGTTGTGTAGACTGCAGTTGGAATAGTATATCACACTATTCGAAGGTCCAGTGCCCCCTGAAAGCAAGTGCACCCGATATGCTTATAAAGGGACATGGGTTGTCGTTTCGCCTATTGTTATGTGTGTTCTAAATTTCCATAGTTTTACTGGGATGCACATGAATAGCTTCCCTGTTTTAGAATCAGATGCATGACAAAGTTAAATTCGAAAAGTTGCCTAGTATTGCTGTGCAACAAGACAGCATCGTGCTTTGGGAAATAAAGGTACTCATTATATATGAAGTCAAAAACTCAAGCCACCATTGATTCACTTGAAGTACTTAGGAGTGTACAAAACAAAGTGTTTGGAAAGAAAACATGATAGTGTTTGGTTATCTCTCTAAGGGAGCTCCTGTCAGAGTTCAAACAATGTTTTGTACTTTGATACATAAAGATGGATGAAAAACTCTTCAAAGTATTGGAAACATGAAAGGGTGCTTGAGCTTACAGTACAGTGGAATCATACAAGGGAAATTATTAGGCTTATTATTAGGCCTGGGCAACATTTAAATTATGTCAGTGTAGTTTGTATTAATTCTGGAATTTCGCATCACGCTTGTGACTCACAATTAACAATTTGTCATCATTATGCCACATCAAAACATTACATGCTGTAAAATGTTACCACAAGAAACCAGAAATGGCGCCAGCAGCCATAACATGAGCGGCTTTTGCACACGCTACTTCTGTTTTTCATGCTGTTTTTTTAAACAAGAAATACATTATTGAGTTAAAAGCTGAATCAGACACATTTTGAGCTACAATATAGGACTAAATGATGGATTTGCATTTCACATATTTACACATAATTTTGCCCAATTTTTCTGAAATTCTGTGCAATTATGAACAAGCAAATTACTCCAATTTCCCACACCCCTATATATTATACAGGAAACTTCTTGTGAAATTCACACATTTCTCAATACAAAAATGTTACAAAAATTCATAAGAATTTTGCGTGTATTTTATACTCATGTCACACTGGTTCAAGTGGAAGATCTCTTGCAGAAAACATTGTCCTAGTACCTTGCCAAACTTTGGAGCATTAGGATTGCTTTTGTAGTAATTTCCACATGATATTCCGTCAAGTACATTTCACAAAATGCCATTAAAGTTTTCCAGAAATTTAATGAAATGAAAAATGTTTTGATTTCACCCACTCCTGTCTATCATTATTTTTCATAGTAAAGCAAGAAAGCACTGGCAGCTTGACTGCTCACATGGCTCAAAGGTTAGGGTCAGTGATGGAAGAGTTTCTGTAACGAAATCCTCGATCTCTGTTCATGCATGGAAATTTTGAGTGTGAGGGGGCGCATGACTCACAAAAGGCCAAGTCTTGACAAGATATATTGCCCCTCCCATCCCACAACAGTGAAAATTAAAGACTTGTTGAACTCAGTAGCTCTGAGTAAAGTGTTTATGACTTGCTTGTTTGTCATCAGTAGTAGATCTAAAAAAAAAACTCACCAAAAGAGAGTAACCCCTAGGACATCTTCCAGAGTGGTGAAAAGACCAAGTTATCTTAATGATTTTTGTTAATATTATTGTTTAATTTTTATGTGTTTAGAAAAAAAAATCTTTCCTTTCAAGGGAGGGAGATGTGTGGCATTTCACATTGGATGCTAGATGTTATGTGAAGGGATTATGTCATGTTAGAATCTCATCTATGTCATGGATTGTTGTATGTGGGGAAGTTCTGTAAATGAGCAGTTGCAGGAATGCCTCACTGGCTGTTGGATGGGATCTTCTCTTATGGAATAAATAACTTATTTTCATGTTCATTCTGATCCTGGATTTATTTATGAAGAATCTTACACCCCTCATACACAAAGGGTACAGAGTTTTTACAATCCATCAACCAGTATACTTCCCACCTCTGTAGAGAAAGATTTCTTGATGTATTGGTCTTCACTCAAGTACCTCTGTTTTAAATCTTATCTGCCCACGTGCTGCATGCCACATAAAACATAAAACATCACTGTCAACAATAACTACCTACTGGGGACTGCCAGTAGGTAATATATATATATATAAATTACCTACTGGTGGTTGCCAGTAGGTAGTTATAGTTAGGTCCTAGTTTCCATAGGAAACTCATTTATTGTTTTCGCAATAACTTTTGCGCCGGTTGACGAATCTTTGCGAAATGATCAAAACTCATGGCCCGCTTCTGTCAGCTCCTATCCTGAAAGTTTCGGGGTGATTCGCCATGTGTGGGCCGAGAAAAAAGGGGGATCCCAAAACGTGTTTTCTCTATGTTATTTCCCATAGGAAACTTTAGACACGACTACAGCCCTAACTGCTGAACGGAATTACACCAAATTTGGCAAAAACGTAGCCCTTGGTTCAGAAAGAGACCTTTTTTTGTTTAAATGGTGTAAATCTGTTCAGTAGTTCCTGAGAAGTTAAAAAAATAGAGGTCAAAAAATCAATTTCCCATAGGAAACTTTAGACACGGCAACAGCTTGAATTGCTGAACAAAATTACACCAAATTTGGCACAGAGATAGTGTTTCGTTCAGAAAGCACTCTTTTTATTAAATGGTGTTAATCCGTTCAGTAGTTGTTGAGAAAAGCAAAATTAAAAGTTTCGATATTTAGAGGCACGGAGGATCCGTGGACCCTTCCGATCATAAGCTTTATTCTAATCGGCTGTCAACACTCCAAACCAGGAAGTGTTGGCAGCTATCTTGTGCCTTGGTAAATGAGGCACAAGAAAACAGTAAAACAAACGCAAAAAACAAGAAAAGGGGGCAGGGTAGAAACACCCTGACCCCCTAGGCCTGCTCAGAGGGTCCCACAAGGACCCCCAGGGCCCAAAAAAGCATTTTTTTAAAAACCAAAATCGACTGAATTTGCACTGGGGTCGTGAATCTGGCCGAGAAAAAAAAAGCGTAGCATGGGGTGATTTTTACACTTATTTTTCAATTGGTTCAAATGTGAGAGCGTACTTAAATGTAAATAACGTCCCTGTTCATGCTTCATGTTTTATATAAGACTATTGTTCTCTATCTGTGTTGTTTGGGGCTATTAAATGTCAGCAGACAAATTAATTTAACATTTATTTAACATTTCTAAGTGCCTGCCTTTGATGCAGCGCCGGGTTGGAGCATTGAAAAGCAGCGCGCCGAAGAGAGCGTTGTGAGCAGTGCCTCGTGCGCGCACTTCACCTTGCCACCGGCTCTCTGAGAACCTGCCTCATTGTCAGCGAGAGGGCTGCCTCTCTGTTTCCTACCCATGATGCCATGTGCCGTGGACCGGGCTACATGTGGTTTAATCCACGTTGTAGAGTGCGGGTGTCCTCATTTGGACACGGAATGGATGAGGGCTGGGCATCGCGCGAGAGCTGGGATTTCTATGTACCTTCTGAAGTTCACCATCATGCGCCCACCGCCTCCCAAACTTTGAAAACTCTGCAGGCGTGACTGCCTGTGAAGAGTGCTGTTTCTGTCCTCACTCTGGGTGTGTTTTTTTTAACCTAATATGAGTGGTATGACGTGTCAATCCGTTTCTTGTACATCTTCCTGTTTAATCATCAGGGGTGGTTTCTACAAACGCTTTCTGCTGTGTACAGGTGCAGCGTATACGTTTTTTGACACCAAACATCTGAGGCATTTTCAAGCGATTTTCGTAGAATGAAGGATCGCTGTGTGGGCCCATTAGTTTTGTTTGTATTTTTATTTACCCACCATAATTCCCACTCTTTTTCTCTTTTGGGCGCATATAGTACCACAAAACCAACGTGGGTGCAATTTTAATTTCCGCCAGAGAACTCTGCTGAGTGGCTGGTCCTGGTTGATTTTCGTGCATAGTTGTAGTCTCTTACATTGCTGTTGTGGTTTGAGCTGGCAGCTTTCATTTGCGCTAAGGGTCGCAGCCAGATAGAGAGCGCCGGGTTTGTGGCATCATCATGGTTTTCAACCTGGTTGTTTGTGCTGTGACCTCCGGTCTTAAATGCCACACCTGGTGCACTGCACTGGTCCAGGGCTGCTCCCTGGAGATAAACAGGAGGCTCTGCCCAGACCTCAGGTCTCCTTCATGTCGTTCTCAGCGCGTCACCAGCCCTTGCACCGTCACAGCCTGCATGCGGGCTTTAAGGTGCTATAGGTCCTTCTACCATCACAACCTTCACGTGGTCTTTAATGTGCTGTGGGCCCTTGCACCGTCACAACCTGCTCCGACAACTTTTGCCCCTTTTGGCCCTTTATATTCACCGTTTCCTTCAACGACCAGCACTTCTACACTCAGATAAGTGCACTGTCGATGCGAAAGGTGGCTTTTCCTTTCCAAAAATCATTTTACATGCCTTTTTGCTGTTGTAAATATACATCGTCGAGATGCTGGAAACGTTTAGTGAGGAGCTGCACCGAAAATAAACAGCCCTGCGCTGCACCTGTTACTGTTTAGACTGCGCACATCTTGGCAGGGCCACAGAAACGCCATGTTCTGAAAGTTGGATGGGAAGGTGCTGCAGCGGACAGCCCAGGTTTGATGCATAGTCTTCTCTAGATATTTGTAACATTCAATCAACGCCCGAAGAACTATCAGGGCAGCTCCAGCAGCTCTTTGAAGCCCGACATTACATCGCACAAGGTCACAAGGACTGTATTCCCTTAGAACAGGATGCGCTGGAAGTGTTCACGTTTAATGCACACTTCTTGTGCCAGGAATGGATCCTCACGTTAGTGACTGCCTAGCAGGAAAGCTCCCACAAGGACTCCCAGAGACACAAGTCGCACAGGCACCGTGACCCCAAGAGCACCCCCACTCCCTGGCATGCTCTATCCCCTGGAGATACCCTGCTGCCCCGCCCACCACGGGTGAGGCATAGAGCACACAGGCCCTCAAGAACTGCCCTCTGTTGCCCCTCACATGCTCAGTCACCCCAGTGATAACGTTCCCTCAGAGAAAGACACACGAATGGTATTCGCATTTAATGCACACCTCTTGTGTCAGGCTGACCTCGGGCACTGTCTAGGAAGCCTGTTCGCACAGTGACACATATCACACAGGCACCACATGAGGATTCCTCCCTGTCCCTCACATGCTCAGCAGCCCCTACCCGACCCTCAGAGAAGGATGCACCGAAGGTCTTCGAGTTAAATGTTAATATAAGTTCCGACGCATGGCGGATCGTGATGTCAGCGAGGAAGAAGTAGCAGTCGTGTCATTGTCAATTAACCACAATCACAGTATTGTCTGGTTACACATAACGCCTTCACCTGCTGTCTATTTAACTCCTTATCCTGCTCCTTGTTGCTCACCCGTGTACCAGGCACCTCACTGTCAACGTGTTCTCGTACCTCTGTGTCTCTGTGCAACACCCAGCGCGCATGCGCACAGACCCCACGGTGTGCTTTTTGGTATGTCAGGCACCTCTCTGCCCACGTGCTCTGGTACCTTACATCCACCTGTGTCTCTGTGCAACACCCACGTGCGCATGCTCACACACCCCACAGTGTGTTCTCTGGTGTGTCATGTACCTCTCTGCCAGCCTGCTTACCTCACACCCACCTGTGTCTCTGTGAAGCACCCACGATCGCATGCACACACACCCCACTTATCTGCCCTCCCCAACCAGTTTGTATGGTCTTAAATTGACGAGGAGTTCTGATGATATAATAAACCACGAGGCTGAAAGCTAAGCGGGATTTAAGTGTAACCATAGTTCCGAAATGGCGATGTAAGACAATATAACCTCTTATTTATTTTTACATGACATATTTATTTTATGGCATTTAGCTTGGAAGGGGTGTTTGTTTTGCAAACAGGGAAATGTTTGTTAAAAACGGTAAGTGAAGTATTGTATGTAATTAAGAATATCCAGTTGTCAATCTATCTATCTATCTATCTATCTATCTATCTATCTATCTATCTATCTATCTATCTATCTATCTATCTATCTATCTATCTATCTATCTATCTATCTATCTATCTATCTATCTATCTATCTATCTATCTATCTATCTATCTATCTATCTATCTATCTATCTATCTATCTATCTATCTATCTATCTATCTATCTATCTATCTATCTATCCGTTTGTCTGTCTACCTACCTACCTGTTTACTATCACCTGTGTGGTTATCATGGGTTGAGTCGAGGATTAGGCTCCCTATGTGGAGTCGCCCTGAGCACCTCAAATACATATATTCAGAGCACAACCCCTGATCACAATCAAGTCTGTTGATGCAGATATTTGTTTCCAAATGAGCAGTTCAACATATAATTATTACACGTACACACATACACACATACACACATATATATATATATTCACTGAAAAAACCATAGGTTTCAGGGGCGTTATAGTTAGCTGGACTTTTCACTCGTACAAAACCATTGAAATTCCCCCGTTATAGTTAGTTCAGCTAACTATAACTCGCGCGCCCGCAATGCACTGCTGATGACGTCACATATTACATCACTCATGACATGGTCAGTGACATCACTCATGACATCACTGATGACATCTCAAATGACATCACTGATGACATCACTGATGACATAATCCAGTGAATGTGTGTTTTTCTGAAAATTACATATGTTTTATATACGTATATCTCAAGGTCGATGGAAGAATACATGGGTATATAAGTCTCTAAATGGATGATTTGTTTTTGAAAAAATGATTGTATAACTGACTGTTTAAGTGTATCTTAGTGAAGACATGGCTTAGTGAGTAATGTTTAAATATGTAAATATCTGTATCAGTCTCTCACTCTGTGTATAAGTGGCTGCATGGGTTGGTGAGTAGCTACATGAGTGTCTATATAGGTTATTAGTGTCTGAGTGTCTGTATGGTTTGGTGGGGGTATTACGTAGTACATAGGTGCATGAATGAGTGACTCACTGTTTGTATGTGTTGAAGACAGCATGTGTGCAGGACTGTATGGGTGGATGAGTGTGTGCATGGGTGTGTTAGTGAGTAAATGACTGTCTCAATAGTGTCTTTATGAGTAACTACATATGTTTTAAATTAGTATATGTGACTATTGGTGTATATAAGTGAGTATATGTGAGAGTGAGAGATTGAAAGAGTTCCTGTATGAATAAGTATGTGTTTCTATAAGTGATTTTTGAAAAGACTAAGTATGTGTAAGTTTCTGTAGAAGTAAGTGTGGTGGTGTGTGTATAACTGTATATGCAGGTAAACAGAGTTTTGATTCTTTATTAGCATGAGTGACTATGTGTGTGAGTAACTTTATGGATGAGTGGCGTTGTGTAACAGGATGTATTGGTGTATGAGTACATATGATGAGTGAGTACATGTATGAGTGACTGTATAGGACTGTTGGTGAATGAGTGGATGTGGATGTGGATCTTAGAATTACTGAATAGGTTGTTGTAACTGATATTGGTATGTCCATTGTTTAGAAAATTTTAGTTTCTATTTTTGAATATGTGTATCAAAGGTTATATTAGGGGGAGAGGAGGTCTGCCACTCTATCACAAGGATGATGTCATCAGTGATGTCATTTGAGATGTCATCAGTGAGGTCATGAGTGATGTCACTGACCATGTCATGAGTGATGTAATATGTGACGTCATCAGCAGTGCATTGCGGGCGCGCGAGTTATCGTTAGCTGAACTAACTATAACGGGGGAATTTCAATGGTTTTGTACGAGGGAAAAGTCCAGCTAACTATAACGCCCCTGAAACCTATGGTTTTTTCAGTGAATTTATAAGGTTTTTTAAATACAAATTCCTAACTATAACGTGCCTGAAACCTATGGTTTTTTCAGTGAATTTCAAAGGTTTTTTAAATGCTAATTTCTAACTATGCCTACAGAGATAGGACATGTGAAGAAAGAAGAAAAAACGCACAGAAAGAAAAAAAAGAAATGCAGAAAGAAGCAACAGAAGTCCTCAAAGACGAAGAAAAGTGCAGGAAGAAGGATAACGTGCAGAAAGAACAAACAGAAGAGCAGAAAGAAGCCTTGTTGCAAAATCATCCTGTACCCTCAACTTTTTCAGATGGATACTGGTGGTAACTGAGTCTGACTAACCAGTCCTAGAGCCAGAGCTATGTTAAAAGACACTCAGAATACAGTGAAAACACCTACATACACTAGGGAACACTATGCGTTGGGGTCCGGCTGTGATCAGCATGACCTCCTCTGTAAGACCCTAGTATATAATAGGGCAGGGGATTAAAACTACCTCTTAAAATGCGCCACAGGGCGTGTTTGCACACGTCACCTCAGGCCCGTCGCCTCACTTCCCCACTGTGTAAACACGCCTTGTGGCCGTTTTAAGTTGGAAGACTAAGTCCCCTTGAATCCTGAGGGTCCCTAGGGTCCAACTAGACCACTAGGTACCTCCAGTAAGCGCCACAGAGCTGTGTTGCAGAGAGATGTAAAAAGGGGCACGGCCTAGACCACCTCTCTGCAACGCAGCGCAGTGGCGCTTACTGGAAGCACCTGGTGGGCTAGTTGGCCCCCAGGGTCCCTCAGGATTGAAGGGGAATTATTTCCCCAACTTAAAACGCGCCACAGGGCTTGTTTGCACACGTTAACTCAGGCACGCCCCCTCCCTTCACCACTGTGTAAACACGCCCTGTGGCCATTTTTAGTTGGGAGATTAAGTTCATTCGAATCCTGAGGGTCCCTAGGGTCCAACTAGCCCACTAGGTACCTCCAGTAAGCGCCACAGAGCTGCGTTGAAGAGAGGTGGAAAAAGTGGCACGGCCTGGACCACCTCTCTGCAACGCAGCTCAGTGGCCCTTACTGGATGCACCTGGTGGGCTAGTTAGCCCCAGGGGCCCTCAGAATTGAAGGGGAATTATTTCCCCAACTTAAAACGAGCCATAGGACGTGTTTGCACACGTCACCTCAGGCCCCGTCCCCTCCCTTCCCACTGTGTAAACACACCCTGTGGCAGTTTTTTAAGTTGGGAGATTAAGTCCCCTTGAATCCTGAGGATCCCTAGGTGCAAAATAGCCCACTAGGTACGTACAGTATGCGCCATTGCAGAGAGGTGTAAAGAAGGGGCACGGCCTGCACCACCTCTCTGCAACGCAGAGCAGTGGCGCTTACTGGAAGCACCTGGTGGGCCAGTTGGCCCCCAGGGTCACTCAGTATTGAAAGGGAATAAATTCCCCAATTTAAAACGCGCCACAGGGCGTGTTTGCACACGTCACCTCAGGCCCCATCCCCTCCCTTCACCACTGTGTAAACGCGCCCTGTGGCCGTTCTAAGTTGAGAGATTAAGTCCCCTTGAATCCTAAGGGTCCCTAGGGTCAAACTAGCCCACTAGGTACCTCCAGTAAGCGCCACAGAGCTGCGTTGCATAGAGGTGTAAAAATGGGCGTGGCCTCAGAACACCTGTCTGCAACGCAGTTCCCTGGCGCATACTGGAGATACCTGGAGGGACCCCCAGTATTGAAGGGGAATTAATTCCCCAACTTACAACTGGCCAGGGGGCCCATCCCCCAGTGCCTGCACCCTGTTTTTTTTTGTTGAAAAAAAAAATTTGGCCCTCCCAAGGCCTTAATCGGCCCCGGGGACCCCAACCCCAGGGTCAGGGCCTTTTTTTTTTTTTATTCTTTAGGAGGGGGCTGCACTGCCCCCCTCCTCAGGCCACTTATGGCCCCGGGGACCCCATCCCCTGGGGCCGGCCTTTGTTTTTATTATTTTAAAAAAATATATATTTATAGAAAAACCTAGGACATGCTGGACAAACCGTATGTACCTATCACCATGACGATTTGGGTGATATTCATTAAAAGGCGACTATGCATAGAATGAATCCACATGGAATGTATTTACACCGCTAGTGAAGCTCTGACATGTCTGACGCCCTACCGTGCCTAATCCCGGCGCCCCCGCCGGTGGGTACTCTCCAAGTAGACACCCTTGTTGTTTATTTATACAAACATGGGTAGCTATTGACGGGCACATTTAATATACACGCACACCAAGCCATTCAAACGGGATTCGACAACAATTCGACCAAACTATGCAAGAAACCCCCCTCACGGTTAATAAAACACACATACACCGCCGGATGTGTAATACTTTTTATTTTACTCTCTGGAAAGGAGACAAACCTCACTTGAGAGTCACAGCGTGCTCCTGGCTGAGCCCAATGCTGTGTTACACCCACCAGTGCCCGCCGTGTGCCTCACACCTCTGTGTTGTATTCCACTAGCTAGTGCGTATGCTATGACACTCTCTAGCCCATGTGCACTGTAACACCATCCTGTAAATATGTCATGCCACACTTGCCTTCGCACGGTTTATATTGCCCCATCTAACGTGCCTTCCTCGATGCCTATGTTATAATGCACAGCGCTATGCCATACATATTACAATCTGGGATCCATATCTTTGTCACAGTGCATATGCAACGTTACACTCCCCAGCACATATTTTATATTACAACTTTAGAGACTAGTTAGGTTACACAACACTGCCCTGTGCATATTTCACTCCAAGGTGCATATCGCATAGCACGCGCTAGTGCCTGTGCTATCTCGCGCTCTCCAATGAATCTGTCATTGCGCACAATGTATTGCATATTATATTTCACGCCCCGGTTCATCTTATATCACACTTTTTGGGGCCTAGTTTATAACTTCTCCTATATCTAGTTTTCATTTTCAATCGTGCTCTCAGGACTATGTTCTATATCTGCGTCCACCTACCCTTATCACGGGCATTACATTTTGCGATGGGGGTTGGAGGGTCAGGGGGTGTTTCTGCCAAGTGAGCCCGGAGTCACAGTCACAAACGTTCTCTTCTTCCTGAATAAAAGTGAGATTATGCTGCATACTTGCTCATATTTTAAGTAGTTCGCACAGACACACATTTTAAAAACAATAAAGTTCCTAATACCCACCTTCTCTGAACAGTTAGCTTGCTGCCCCATCCACCTCCTCCCTATCCTCTGTTGTTTGAATCCATGGACAAGCCTCCTCCCTCCTGCCATGCATGGTCTGATGTGCTGCCACTGCCCTCCATTTAGCGTGATGTACCAGTCCACTACTCCAGCCCTCCATTGCCCAATTCTATGGGCTATCATTGACCTCCTGCTTAGCCTCCGTGCTTAGCTTTCTGCCCCTATTCTCCTTCCCCCTGCCCTCCGATGTCTTTGTGCATGCCCCTGCTCCATCCTTTTTGCCCACCATGTTCCATGGACCTGCCACTCCTATCTACTCTGAGTGTTCTGTTGAGCTGCCACTCCCCTCCCACCTGTCTAGCATTGTCAGATGACTGTAACCTGTCCCTGCCACCTCCACCCTGCCTGTCCACATGCCATGCCCCTATCCCCTTCCTCCTGTCCTCCATGGTCCATTTTACTGCCACACCCTTCTGCCCTCCCTGGTCTGTTGTGCTGCAATTGCCCCTCCTGCCTGCCCCGTGTGGTCTGTTGTCAGGCCCCTTCCCCTGAACTCTCTTGTCTGTGCCCAGGTCCTGACCCTCCCTTCTATCCTCCATGGTCCTTTGTGCATGCCCCTGCACCCTCCTTCTTGCCCATCATAGCCATTGTGCTGCCACTAACCCTCCCGCTTGCCATGCATGGTCTTCTGTGCTGCCATGGCCCCTCCCACCTTCCCTGTGTGGTCAGCTAGCTGCCCCTGACCCCCTCCCACCTTCCCTAATTGGTCTGTGTGTATGCCATCATAGTCTCATTGTTGCTCTCCATGGTGTGTCTTGTTTCTAGTGCCCATCCTGCCTGACCTCCATGGTCATCTAGCTGCTCCTGCCCTGCCCCTTGCACCCAGCCCTCTGTTTCCATGTGTAGACCCCTATTCCCTCCCACCTGGCTTGTCTGTTTCATTGTAATGCCCCTGATCCGTCCCTTCTGCCATTTATGGTCTGTTATGCTGCAGCTTTCTCTCCTGGCTGTCCACTATGGTCAGCTAGCAACCATTGCCTCATTCCCCTCTGTTCTCTGTTGTCCAAGTGCATGGTCCTGTCCCCTCCCTATTGCTTTCTATGGATTGTTGTGCTGCACTCCCATCCCGCATGCGCTGTGTAGTGTATTGTGCTGCTGCAAACCCTGATGCCTGCCCTGTAGGGTCAGTTTGGTGCACCTCTCCATGTCCCTCCTGTCCTCTGTTATCCGAGTCTATGTCTCTACCCCAATTCCTCCTGCCTACCATGATCCAATGTACCATACTTGCGAACATTTTGAACTTGGTAAGAGGGAGATTTGGGAAAAAAAACTGGGGTATTGATTTTCCCCTTTGAGTTACATTGAAAAAGAGGAGATTGTAGATAGGAGACAGATCAAATAAAGCCCATTTGAGCTTAAAAACATTGGACGTTTCCTGGCTGAAACGGGTCTGTTGGCATGTATGGTTGTACTACCACTGCCTCTTCCTTCAGCCCAAAATGGTCTATTATATTGCCACAACCTCTCTTGCCAGTCCTGTATTGTTGGTTTGTTGCCCCTGTCCCCCTTTCCACTGCCCTCCATAGTCTGTTGTGCTGCCACTGCCCTTCCTGCCTGCCCAGTTTGGTCAAATTGTTGCATCTGCACTCTCCTACCTGCCTTCAATTTTCAGAGTCCGTGCCCCTGGCCTCTGCCTCTCAACAGTATCCCAATGAACAACTAGATTGCTAACATTCTATATTTATTACAAAAGTGTGGAACGCATGACGTCATCTTGATGTAATCAAAACTGTAATACCTAGAGTATTTCCTTTAGAAATTACATATATGAGAGGGTCTTATTTGCATCAAAATTATGGTTAGTGCTCTAAAAAACTAAAATGAGGACATATTTTCTGAGTTTTCAAATAGCGACAAAGAACTTTTAAATTATTTGTAATCTTTATGTTTTTTTATCCAGTTGACCACTTGATTAAATGTTGCACCTAGGGCAGAGGATGTGGTGTTACTTCCAGAGCTGCAGACTTTGCAACTGGGGAACCAGGTTGGAGTTTCTGCTTCAGCTCAACATTCTGTGATTCTGGTCAAATCACTTAATCTCCCCATGTCTACAACCAAAATGAATTTGATCTTGTGTGATGTAACCAATGCTCATGTAAAGCACTCCAATACCTGAAAAGTCTGCACTATATAAAACTGCAAATGCACAAAAAATAAGTGTTTTGCACACTTCTGTCATTGGGCTACATGTGGGCTACATCTGGGTGATATTTGTGCTGCATTTGGGCTCTTTTGTCTCTGGTGGCCATCTTGGGAGATTTATTTGTTATGAAGTTTCCTAATTTCCTCATTTACTGCAGTCTCCTCAGTAGGAAATGCTTTCAGTTTTTTACTTTGATTCCATCAAGAAGGTATTCAGATATGTCACACATTTGCCATGAATTCTGAATGTTAGCACTCTAGTTGCTCATTAGATTACTGTAGTAAAGCTACTGCTCACCACGGAAGTCTGCTGCTGGTATTAAAAGTGCATGTTTCAGTCTGCATATCAGAATTCTTTAATGAAATAGAAGAGTATTTGAGAAGTCACTCAAAATGTGCCCTATTTTTTCTTTCTTCAGCACTAATCATAATTTCTATGTCAAAATGAACCCCCTCATTGTTTTCCTTTTAAAATTAAATGTTTTAAGTGTTACCAGTTTATTCCAATCAAGATGGCTTCAGGTGTGCCTTATGACTTTTGTCATAAGTAAGACAGTAAGCGCTCTAGTTGTTCTTAAGAACACTCTGGGACATTCTGTCATTGGGCTATTCTTGGGCTACATCTGGGTGATATTTGGGCTACATTTGGGCTCTTTTGTCTCTGGTGGCCATCTTGGGAGATTTATTTGTTATGAAATTTCCTAATTTACTCATTTACTGCAGTCTCCTCAGTAGGAAATACTTTCAGTTTTTTACTTTGGTTCCATCAAGAAGGCATTCAGATGTGTCACACATTTGCCATAAATTCTGAAGGTTAGCACTCTAGTTGCTCATTAGATCACTGTAGTAAAGCTACTGCTCACCAGGGAAGTCTGCTGCTGATATTCAAAGTGCATGTTTCAGTCTGCATGTTAGAATTTTTTTATGAAATAGAAGAGGATTTGAGAAGTCAAAATGTGCCCTAATTTTTCTTTCTGCAGCACTAATCATAATTTCTATGGCAAAATTAACCCCCTCATTTTGTTCCTTTGTAAATTAAATGTTTTAAGTGTTACCACTTTATTCCAATCAAGATGGCTTCAGGTGTGCCATACTTTTGTCATAAGTAAGACTGTTAGCGCTCTAGTTGTTCGTTAGAACACTCTGGGACAGTCTGTCATTGGGCTATACTTGGGCTACATCTGGGTGATATTTGGGCTACATTTGGGCTCTTTTGTCTCTGGTGGGCATTTTGGGAGACTTATTTGTTATGATGTTTCCTAATTTCCTCATTTACTACAGTCTCCTGAGTAGGAAATACTTTCAGTTTTTTACTTTGATTCCACCAAGAAGGCATTCAGATGTGTCACACATTTGCCATAAATTCAGAATGTTAGCACTCTAGTTGCTTATTAGATCACTGTAGTAAAGCTACTGCTCACCAGGGAAGTCTGCTGCTGGTATTGAAAGTGCATGTTTCAGTCTGCATGTCAGAATTTTTTAATGAAATAGAAGAGGATTTGAGAAGTCACTCAAAATGTGCCCTAATTTTTCTTTCTGTAGCACTAATCATACTTTCTATGGCAAAATGAGCCCCCTCATTTTGTTCCTTTTTAAATTAAATGTTTTAAGAGTACCACTTTATTCCAACCAAGATGGCTTCAGGTGTGCCATACGTTTGTCAGAAGTAGGACTGTTAGCGCTCTAGTTGTTCTTTAGAACACTCTGGGAAGCTGAAGTAGAACACAAAGGAATCAACTGACAGTCTCTGACCTTGTTGGATGTACATGTTTTACTGAGAATGTCAGACTTCATTCTCACATGACTGAGAAAGATAATGTGAATTTACAGAAAATATGCTCTCAGTTTAGCCTATAGATCACCTTCCAAACCTCTGTGGGGAAAAGCATGAGAAAATAGTTTTCTCTCAAACATGATTCATGATATCACAGCAGAATGCTTTTTCACATGGGAAAATCACCTTAGAACACACCACAATTCCTAAAATGAGTATGGTACCATCAACAAATGATTTATAATGTAACTAAAGTCTTAAAATCTTCTATTAACTGCAATGCTTTTTAATGAGGTGCTATCATGTATATTGGTCCCAAGATGGCTGCCAACACTTCTTGGATGAAGTGCTGACAGCCAATCAGATCTCACGATGAGATGTGTGGTTAGGCTCCGCCCAGATATATATGTGATTTTACTTTTGAGTTTCTCAGGAACTACTGAATGGATTTACACCATTTAAGCAAGTCACAAGTCTGAACTGAGGACTACCTCTTTGCCAAATTTGGTGTAATTCCGTTCAGCACTTCGGGCTGTAGCTGCGTCAACAGGTCCTATGGGAAAATGCATTGGGAAAACGCGTTTTGGGACCCCCCTTTTTTCTCGGCCCCCCGCTTGACAAATCACCGTGAAATTTTCAGGATAGGAGCGGACCGGAGCTGGCCAAAAGTTTGGAAAATTTTGCGAAGATTCATCAATCGACGCCAACGTTATTCCAAATAGAATGTTGCGGATTTCCTATGGAAAATAGGTCCTAACTATAACTACCTACTGGTGACTGCCAGTAGGTAATATATATATATATATATATATACATATATATCACTTCTGCGCCAGGACACCAGGAATCCCCTTATGGCACTCGAACAACGGACACAGACCGAAAGGTAGTGCAAATTTAATTTATTCCTCGCATGCCGCTATCATAACGTTTCGGCTCGTCCGAGCCTTGATCCTATATATATATATATATATATATATATATATATATATATATATATATATATATATATATATATATATTATAGATTCACTGAAAAAACCATACAGCCACTTATACACCCACTCATTCCTCAATACAGCTTCGCATATATATAAAACAAAATTAAACTTTACAGAAACACTGAGGGCCCGATTCACAGAACTAACTTAAGACAAAATCCTAAACTTACTACCATTTTGGTATTCACAGAAGGCACTTGCTCATTTTGGTATTCACAGAAGGCACTTACTTATTTTGGTATTCACAGAAGTTAGTAGTCCTAACTTTAGGACTCCTAAATGCCTTCTGTGAATACTGAAAGTCTTCAAGTTAGGATTTTTCTCAGTTTAGGAGTAGTAAAGTTAGGGCTCCTAACTTTAGGACTCTGAAATGCCTTCTGTGAATACCGAAAGTCTTAAAGTTAGGATTTTTCTCAGTTTAGGAGTAGTAAAGTTAGGAGTCCTAACTTTACTACTCCTAAACTGGGAAAAATCCTAACTTTAAGACTTTCGGTATTCACAGAAGGCCTTTAGGAGTCCTAAAGTTAGGACTACTAACTTCTGTGAATACAAAAATGATTAAGTGCCTTCTGTGAATACCAAAATGAGTAAGTGCCCTCTGTGAATACCAAAATGGTAGTAAGTTTAGGATTTTGTCTTAAGTTAGTTCTGTGAATCGGGCCCACAGTCACTGGATGATGTCATCAGAGATGTCATCAGTAATGTCATTTGAGATGTCATCAGTGATGTCATCAGTGATGTCACTGACCATGTCATGAATGATGCAATATGTGACATCATCAGCAGTGCATTGTGGGGGCGCGAGATATAGTTAGCTGAACTAACTATGACTCCGCAATTTCTATGGTTTTGTACGAGTGAAATGTCCAACTAACTATAACGTTCCTGAAACCTATGGTTTTTTCAGTTAATTTCTATGGTTTTTTAAATGCTAATTTCTAACTACAACGTGCCTGAAACCTTTGGTTTTTTCAGTGAATTTCAATGGTTTTTTAAATGCTAATTTCTAACTATAACGTGTCTGAAACCTATGGTTTTTCCAGTGAATGTCAAAGGTTTTTTTAAATGAAAAGTTAGTCTAATGTACCTCAATCCTATGTTTATTTTATTATAGATATATATATATATATATATATGTTTTTTTTGTAAAAATTGACTCATTTTTAGTTAGGAAAACTATATTCATTCTTTTTTTTAACATTATACAAAAGTCGTGCACCGTTAGCGCACTCTACACGATGGCTGCGTGCATTCCGGTAGCCATTTTGAAAAGTCGCACTGGGGTCGCGACTTCAGCGTAATTTGTAAAGTATGAAATATCTTTAAATTAATTATAAATAAAAGTTATTCTTTAAGTGTTTGTCTAAATTTATTAATAAAAGTATTTTTATAGAATTATTTTCAATATAATTTCGACTAAAAATTATCAGATTATTACTGGATTCGGAGGTTAGCAGGGATGGGCATTTTGCTCGATCTGTTTTGCAAGATTTTTTGTTCTAGTCTGGCAGACACCCTCCTCCGGGTGAGGTACGGCTTGAGGATTCTATTCAAAAGGTGAGGAATCAACAGGCAGAAGTATCCATCAGAAGAGCAAGTTACTTACCTTCGGTAACGCTTTTTCTGGTGGATACAGTATCTGCCTGTGGATTCCTCACTGTCCCACCCGCCTCCCCATTGTCCACCTGTTTCTACCAAAAAGATGCTTTTACTGTTTGACGTGAATGTTTTTAATATGCCTTAATCATGCTTATGTAGTGAGAAATGCTTGATCTGTTGCTATTTCTTTATGCCTTTATTGGTTATGCATTTGTATATATATATACACTGAAAAAACCATAGGTTTCACACATGTTATAGTTAGCGGAAATTTTACTGATAAAAAACCAGTGAAATTGCCCCGTTATAGTTAGTGCTGGCAACTATAACTCACGCGACCGCAATCCTCTGCTGATGCTAATACTGTATTTAGACACTTATTTGCCCATGTCTTCTTCCATACATTTTTAGCTATACATATATTACAAATATTTTTTTTTCATAAAGACACATATGTCATCAGCAGAAGATTGCGGTCGCGTGAGTTATAGTTGCCAGCACTAACTATAACGGGGCAATTTCACTGGTTTTTTATCAGTAAAATTTCCGCTAACTATAACATGTGTGAAACCTATGGTTTTTTCAGTGAATTTGCAAGGTTTTTTAAATGCTAATTCCTAACTATAACGTGTGTGAAACCTATGGTTTTTTCAGTGAATTTGTACGGTTTTTTAAATGCTAAGTTACTTTACGCCATTCGAGGCGTGCGCGCCCACTTAACGCAGTTCGTTCCGTGCATGGTTTTTATCAACTTTAATAAGCCCTGTACATTTGGTGGCCTCCGGCCACCAAAAGCACAGGGGGTGGGGTAAGTGTGGATAGTGTTTTTTTTTTTTTTTACCGTACGCTTACGGTAAGCGTACGGTAAGCGTACTCGGCGAAATTGCCGAAAAAAAAATAAAACCATTTTTGCTCTTGGGGGATGTTTGGGGACTCCCTCAACATGACTGTGTGGGAGGGAGTTGTCAAAAATGCCCCGTAACATGTTTTTGGGCATCAAGTTTGAGAAATAACTCTCAATGCGAGAGACAAAATGGCGGACGCCGCTTCCTGGTTTCGGCCGATTCGAATGTTTACTAAGATCTAAGAGCCAATCAGAATCGCGCTCGCGCACGCCACCGTACGCTTACGGTAAGCGTACGGTAAGCGTACCGTAAGCCGGCTCGGATATATATATTGATTTAAAGGCTATTTTCTCAGAATCTACTGAACAGATTTACACCAAACCTACAAAAGGCACTTCCTTGACCTAGGGACTACCTCTCTGCCAAATTTCTAGTAATTCTGTTCAGCCGTTCGGGCTGTAGCTCGTTCTAAAGGTCCTATGGAAAAATGCATGGGAAAAACGCGTTTTGGGACCCCCCTTTTATCTCAGCCCCTGCTTGACGAATCCCCCCGAGACTTTCAGGGTAGGAGCGGAGCGTAGCGCCCCACCTATTTTGAGAAATTCGCGAGGATTCATCGACCGGCGCCAAAGTTATTCAAAATAGAATGTTGAGGTTTTCCTATGGAAAAGGGGTCCTAACTATAACTACCTACTGGCGACCGCCAGTAGGTAATATATATACATATATATATATATATAGTTAGCTGGACTTTTCACTTGTAAAAAACCATTGAAATTCCCCCGTTATAGTTAGTTCAGCTAACTATCACTCGCGCGCCCGCAATGCACTGCTGATGACGTCACATATTACATCACTCATGACATGGTCAGTGACATCACTCATGACATCACTGATGACATCTAAAATGACATCACTGATGACATCATCCAGTGAATGTGTGTTTTTCTGAAAATTAAATATGTTTTATATATGTATATCTCAAGGTCGATGGAAGAATAAATGGGTATATAAGTGTCTAAATGGATGATTTGTTTTTGAAAAATTAATTGTGTAACTGACTGATTAAGTGTATCATAGTGAATACATGGCTTAGTGAGTAATGTTTAAATATGTAAATATCTGTATCAGTGTCTCACTTTGTGTATAAGTGGCTGCATGGGTTGGTGAGTAGCTACATGGGTGTCTATAGTTGGTTTTTTGAGTATCAGTCTGAGTGTCTGCATGGTTCGGTGGGGGGTATTACGTAGTGCATAGGTGCATGAATGAGTGATTCACTCTTTGTATGTGTTGAAGACAGCATGTGTGCAGGACTGTATGGGTGGATGAGTGTGTATATGGGTGTGTTAGTGAGTGAATGACTGTCTCAATAGTGTCTTTATGAGTAACTACATATGTTTTAAACTAGTATATGTGACTATTGGTGTATATAAGTGAGTATATGTGAGAGTGAGAGATTGAAAGAGTTCCTGTATGAATAAGTATGTGTTTCTATAAGTGATTGTTTAAAAGACTAAGTATGTGTAAGTTTCCGTAGAAGTAAGTGTGGTGGTGTGTGTATAACTGTATATGCAAATAAATGTATGTTTGATTCTTTATTAGCATGAGTGACTATGTGTGTGAGTAACTCTATGGATGAGTGGCATTGTGTAACAGGATGTATAGGTGTATGAGTACATATGATGAGTGAATACATGTATGAGTGACTGTATAGGACTGTTGGTGAATGAGTGGATGTGTATGTGGATCTTAGAATTACTGAAGAGGTTGTTGTAACTGGTATTGGTATGTCCATTGTTTTGAAAAGTTTAGTCTCTATTTTTGAATGTGTATATCAAAGGTTATATTAGGGTGAGAGTAGGTCTGCCACTCTATCACAAGGATGATGTCATCAGTGATGTCATCAGTGATGTCATTTGAGATGTCATCAGTGATGTCATGAGTGATGTCACTGACCATGTCATGAGTGATGTAATATGTGACGTCATCAGCAGTGCATTGCGGGCGCGCGAGTTATAGTTAGCTGAACTAACTATAACGGGGGAATTTCAATGGTTTTGTACAAGTGAAAAGTCCAGCTAACTATAACACCCCTGAAACCTATGGTTTTTTCAGTGAATTTCTGAGGTTGTTTAAATGCTAATTCCTAACTATAACGTGCCTGAAACCTATGGTTTTTTCTGTGAATTTCAATGGTTTTTTTAAATGCTAATTTCTAACTATGCCTACAGAGACAGGACATGTGAAGAAAGAAGAAAAAATGCACAGAAAGAAAAAAAAGAAGTGCAGAAAGAAGCAACAGAAGTCCTCGAAGACGAAGAAAAGTGCAGGAAGAAGGATAACGTGCAGAAAGAACAAAAAGAAGAGCAGAAAGAAGCCTTGTTGCAAAATCATCCTGTACCCTCAACTTTTTCAGACGGATACTGGTGGTAACGGAGTCTGACTAACCAGTCCTAAAGCCAGTGCTATGTTAAAAGACACTTAGAATACAGTGAAAACACCTAAATACACTAGGGAACATTATGCGTTGGGGTCCCCCTGTGATTAGCATGACCTCCTCTGTAAGCCCCTAGTATATAATAGGGCAGGGGGATTAAAACTACCTCTTAAAACAGGCCACAGGGCGTTTTTGCACACGTTAACTCAGGCCCCGTCCCCTCCCTTCACCACTGTGTAAACACGCCCTGTGTCCGTTTTTAGTTGGGAGATTAAGTTCATTTGAATCCTGAGGGTCCCTAGGGTCCAACTAGCCCACTAGGTACCTCCAGTAAGTGCCACAGAGCTGCGTTGCAGAGAGGTGTAAAAAGTGGCACGGCCTGGACCACCTCTCTGCAATGCAGCTCAGTGGCGCTTACTGGAAGCACTTGGTGGGCTAGTTAGCCCCCAGGGGCCCTCATTATTGAAGGAAAATTATATCCCCAATTTAAAACGTGCCATAGTGCGTGTTTGCACACGTCACCTCAGGCCCCGTCCCCTCCCTTCACCACTGTGTAAACGCGCCCTGTGGCTGTTCTAAGTTGAGAGATTAAGTCCCCTTGAATCCTAAGGGTCCCTAGGGTCAAACTAGACCACTAGGTACCTCCAGTAAGCGCCACAGAGCTGCGTTGCAGAGAGGTGTAAAAAGGGGCTTGGCCTCAGAACACCTGTCTGCAGCACAGCTCCCTGGTGCATACTGGAGATGCCTGTTGAGCTAGTTGGCCCTCAGGGACCCTCAGTATTGAAGAGGAATTAAATCCCCAACTTACAACTCGCCAGGGGGTGCGTTTGCAGAGTGCTGCAAGGATGGGGCGTGGCCTCCGGCACGATGCCAGTCTTTTTGAATTATTTTAATTTTTTAAGAAGGGGGGCTGTGTGGTTCCCCTTCTTATTCTAATTTATTGGCCCTGATGACCCCATCTCCCAGGGCCTGTCTCCTAATTATATTTTTTTGACCCCAAACCCCAGGGCCGGACACTGTTTTTTATTATTTTTAAAAAATATATATTTATAGACACACCTAGGACATGCTGGGCAAACCGTACGTACCAATCACCATGACGATTTGTGTGATATGCATTAAAAGGCGACTATGCATACAATGAATCCACGTGGAATGTATTTACACCACTAGTGAAGCTCTGACATGTCTGATGTCCTACCGTGCCTAATCCCGGTAGACACCCTTGTCGTTTATTTATACAAACATGGGTAGCTATTGTCGGGCACATTTAATACACATGCACACCAAGCCATTTAAAAGGGGATTCGACAAAAATTCGACCAAAACTATGCAAGAAACCCCCCTCACTGTTAATAAAACACACATCCACTGCCGGATGTGTAATACTTTTTATTTTACTCTCTGGAAAGGGGACGAACATCACTTGAGAGTCACAGCGCGCTCCTGGCAGAGCCCAATGCTGTGTTACACCCACCATTGCCTGCTGAGTGCCACACACCTCTGTGTTGTATTCCACTAGCTAGTGCATATGCTATGACACTCTCTAGCCCATGTGCACTGTAACAACATCCCGTGAATATGTCATGCCACACTTGTCTTCGCACGGGTTATATTGCCCCATCTAACGTGCCTTCCTCGATGCCTATGTTATAACGCACAGTGCTATGCCATACATATTACAATCTGGGATCCATATCTTTGTCGCAGTGCATATGCAACGTTACACTCCCCAGCACATATTTTATATTACAACTTTAGAGACTAGTTAGGTTACACAACACTGCCCTGTGCATATTACACTCCAAGGCGCATATCGCATAGCACGCACTAGTGCCTGTGCTATCTCACGCTCTCCAATGAATCTGTCATTGCGCACAATGTATTGCATATTATATTTCACGCCCGGTTCATCTTATATCACACTTTTTGGTGCATAGTTTATACCATACACTATATCTAGTTTTCATTTTCAATCGTGCTCTCAGGACTATGTTCTATATAACACTGTGTTCACCTACCCTTTTCACGGGCATTACATTTTGCGATAGGGGGTGGAGGGTCAGGGGGTGTTTCTGCCAAGTGAGCCCGGAGTCACAGTCACAAACGTCCTCTTCTTCCTGAATAAAAGTGAGATTATGCTGCATACTTGTTCATATTTTAAGTAGTTCGCACAGACATACGTTTTAAAAACAATAACGTTCCTAATACCCGCCTTCTCTGAACAGTTAGCTTGCTGCCCCATCCCCCTCCTCTCTATCCTCTGTTGTGTGAATCCATGGACTAGCCTCCTCCCTCCTGCCATGCATGGTCTGATGTGCTGACACTGCCCTCCATTTAGCGTGATGTACCAGTCCACTCCTCCTGCCCTCCATTGCCCAATTCTATGCCCCATCATTGACCTCCTGCTTAAACTCTGTGCTTAGCTTGCTGCCCCTATTCTCCTTCCCCCTGCCCTCCGATGTCTTTGTGTATGCCCCTGCTCCATCCTTTTTGCCCACCATGTTCTATGGACCTGCCACTCCTATCTACTCTGATTGTTCTGTTGAGCTGCCACTCCCCTCCCACCTGCCTAGCATTGTCAGATGACTGTAACCTGTCCCTGCCACCTCCACCCTGCCTGTCCACATGCCATGCCCCTATCCTCTTCCTCCTGTACTACATGGTCCATTGTACTGCCATACCCTTCTGCCCTCCCTGGTCTGTTGTGCTGCAACTGCTCCTCCTGCCTGCCCCGTGCGGTCTGTTGTGAGGCCCCTTTCCCTGAACTTTCTTGTCTGTGCACAGGTCCTGACCCTCCCTTCTATCCTCCATCGTCCTTTGTGCATGCCCATGCACCCTCCTTCTTGCCCATCATAGCCATTGTGCTACCACTAACCCTCCCACTTGCCATGCATGGTCTTCTGTGCTGCCATGGCCCCTCCCACCTTCCCTGTGTGGTCAGTTAGCTGCCCCTGAACCCCTCCCACCTTCCCTCCATGGTCTGTGTGTATGCCATCACAGTCTCACTGTTGCTCTTCATGGTGTGTCTTGCTTCTAGTGCCCATCCTGCCTGACCTCCATGGCTATCTTGCTGCTCCTGCCCCCTTGCCCCCAGCCCTCTGTTTACATGTTCAGACCCCTACTCCCTCCCTCCTGGCTTGTCTGTTCCATTGTAATGCCCCTGATCCATCCTCCTGCCCTTTATGGTCTGTTATGCTGCAGATTTCTCTCCTGTCTGTCCATTATGGTCCTGCCTCTTGCCCCTCTGTTCTCTGTTGTCCATGTGCATGGTCCTGTCCCCTCCCTCTTGCTTTCTATGGATTGTTGTGCTGCACTCCCGTCCCGCATGCCCTGTGTGGTGTATTCTGCTGCTGCAAACCCTGATGCCTGCCCTGCAGGGTCAGTTTGGTGCACCTCTCCATGTCCCTCCTGTCCTCTGTTATCCAAGTCCATGTCCCTACCGCATTTCCTTCCATGATCCAATGTACCATACTTGCGAACATTTTGAACTTGGTAAGAGGGAGTTTTTGAAAAGAAACTGGGGTATTGATTTTCCCCTTTGAGTTACAGTGAAAAAGAGGAGATTGTAGACAGGAGACAAATAAAATAAAGCCCATTTGAGATTAAAAACATTGGACGTTTCCTGGATGAATCGGGTCTGTTGGCATGTATAGTTGTACTACCATTGCCTCTTCCTTCTGCCCACAATGGTCTATTACATTGCCACAGCCTCTCTTGCAAGTCCTGTATTGTTGGTTTGTTGCCCCTGCCCCCCTTTCCACTGCCCTCCATAGTCTGTTGTGCTGCCACGGCCCTTCCTGCCTGCTCAGTGTGGTTAAATTGTTGCCTTTGCACCCTCCTACCTGCCTTCAATTTTCAGAGTCCGTGCCCCTGGCCTCTGCCTCTCAACAGTATCCTAATGAACAACTAGATTGCTAACATTCTATATTTATTACAAAAGTGTGGAACGCCTGACGTCATCTTGATGTAATCAAAACTGTAATACCTAGAGCATTTCCTTTAGAAATTACATATATGAGAGGGTCTTATTGGCATCAAAATTATGGTTAGTGCTCTAAAAGACTAAAATAAGGACATATTTTCTGAGTTTTCAAATAGCGAGAAAGCACTTTTAAATTATTTGTTACCTTTATGTTTTTTTATCCAGTTGACCACTTGATTAAATGTTGCACTTAGGGGAGAGGATGTGGTGTTACTTCCAGAACTGCAGACTTTGCCACTGGGGAACCAGGTTGGAGTTTCTGCTTCAGCTTGACATTCTGTGATTCTGGTCAAATCACTTAGTCTCCCCATGTCTACAACCAAAATGAATTTGTTCTTGTGTGTTGTAACCAATGCTCATGTAAAAAACTCCAATACCTGACAAGTCTGCACTATATAACACTGCAAAAACACAAAATAATAAGTATTTTGCACACTTCTGTCATTGGGCTATATTTGGGCTACATCTGGGTGATTTTGGGCTACATTTGGGCTCTTTTGTCTCCGGTGGCCATCTTGGGAGATTTATTTGTTATGAAGTTTCCTAATTTCCTCATTTACTGCAGTCTCCTCAGTAGGAAATGCTTTCAGTTTTTTACTTTGATTCCATCATGAAGGTCTGCAGATATGTCACACATTTGCCATAAATTCTGAATGTTAGCACTCTAGTTGCTCATTAGATCACTGTAGTAAAACTACTGTTCACCATGGAAGTCTGCTCCTGGTATTAAAAGTGCATGTTTCAGTCTGCATGTCAGAATTTTTTTAATGAAATAGAAGAGGATTTGAGAAGTCACTCAAAATGTGCCCTCACTTTCTTTCTTCAGCATTAATCATAATTTCAATGGCAAAATGAACCCCCTCATTGTGTTCCTTTTTAAATTAAATGTTTTAAGTGTTACCAGTTTATTCCAATCAAGATGGCTTCAGGTGTGCCATACTTTTGTCATAATGAAGACAGTAAGCGCTCTAGTTGTTTTTAAGAACACTCTGGGACATTCTGTCATTGGGCTATATTTGGGCTACATCTGGGTGAGTTTGGGCTACATTTGGGCTCTTTTGTCTCCGGTGGCCATCTTGGGAGATTTATTTGTTATGAAGTTTCCTAATTTCCTCATGTACTGCAGTCTCCTCAGTAGGAAATGTTTTCAGTTTTTTACTTTGATTCCATCATGAAGGTATTCAGATGTGTCACACATTTGCCATAAATTCTGAATGTTAGCACTCTAGTTGCTCATTAGATCACTGTAGTAAAACTACTGTTCACCATGGAAGTCTGCTCCTGCTATTAAAAGTGCATTTTTCAGTCTGCATGTCAGAATTTTTTAATGAAATAGAAGAGGATTTGAGAAGTCACTCAAAATGTGCCCTCATTTTCTTTCTTCAGCATTAATCATAATTTCTATGGCAAAATGAACCCCCTCATTGTGTTCCTTTTTAAATTAAATGTTTTAAGTGTTACCAGTTTATTCCAATCAAGATGGCTTCAGGTGTGCCATACTTTTGTCATAATGAAGACAGTAAGCGCTCTAGTTGTTTTTAAGAACACTCTGGGACATTCTGTCATTGGGCTATACTTGGGCTACATCTGGGTGATATTTGGGCTACATTTGGGCTCTTTTGTCTCTGGTGGCCATCTTGACAGACTTATTTGTTATGAAGTTTCCTAATTTCCTCATTTACTGCAGTCTCCTCAGTAGGAAATACTTTCAGTTTTTTACTTTGATTCCAAAGGCATTCAGATGTGTCACACTTTGCCATAAATTCAGAATGTTAGCACTCTTTTTGCTCATTAGATCACTGTAGTAAAGCTACTGCTCACCAGGGAAAACTGCTGCTGGTATTGAAAGTGCATGTTTCAGTCTGCATGTCAGAATTTTTTAATGAAATAGAAGAGGATTTGAGAAGTCACTCAAAATGTGCCCTAATTTTTCTTTCTGCAGCACTAATCATACTTTTTATGGAAAAATGAACCCCCTCATTTTGTTCCTTTTTGAATTAAATGTTTTAAGAGTTACCACTTTAATGCAAGCAAGATGGCTTCAGGTGTGCCATACGTTTATCATAAGTAGGACTGTTAGCGCTCTAGTTGTTCTTTGGAACACTCTGGGAAGCTGCAGTAGAACACAAAGGAATCAACTGACAGTCTCTGCCCTTGTTAGATGTACATGTTTTACTGAGAATGTCAGACTTCATTCTCACATGACTGAGAAAGATAATGTGAATTTACAGAAAATAAGCTCTCAGTTTAGCTTATAGATGCACCTTCCAATCCTCTGTGGGAAAAGCATGAGAAAATATTTTTCTCTCAATCATGATATCCCAGCAGAAGGCTTTTTCACATGGTGAAATCACCTTAGAACATACCACAATTCCTAAAATGAGTATGGTACCATCAACTAATGATTTATAATGTAACTAAAGTCTTAAAACCTTCTATTAACTGCAATGCTTTTTAATGAGTTGCTATCATGTATATTCATCCCAAGATGGCTGCCAACACTTCTTGGATGAAGTGCTGACAGCCAATCAGATCTCAGGATGAGATGTGTGGTTAGGCTCCGCCCACATATATATATGAATTTACTTTTGATTTTCTCAGGAACTACTGAACAGATTGACACCAGACCTGCAAAAGGCACATCCCTGACCTGAGGACTACCTCTCTGCCAAATTTCAGGTAATTCTGTTCAGCCGTTCGGGCTGTACCTTGGACTAAAGGTCCCTATGGAAAATTGCATGGGGAAAATGCATTTTGGGACCCCCCTTTTTTTCTCAGCCCCCGCTTGACGAATCCCCCCAAGACTTTCAGGGTAGGAGCGGAGCGGAGCACCCCACCTATTTAGAAAATTTCGCGAGGATTCGTCAACCAGCACCAAAGTTATTCCAAATAGAATGTTGCGGATTTCCCATGGAAACACGGTCCTAACTATAACTATCTACTGGCGACCGCCAGTAGATAATATATATATATATATATATATATATATATATATATATATATATATATATATATATATATATATATATATCCAACAAACAAAGTTCTCCATGTGTGGGAGCCTCATACCCAGCAGGGCAGCCTCGGTAGACCACGGGAACGGAGCGTCCCACTACATTGACATCCACACGAAAAACTTGCCGAAGCACACCGTGAATAGGAGAATTATTTATTCTGTTTCAAGCGCGGCAACTCTCGTAAAATCTGACGTGTTTCAGCTTCATTAGCATTAATCATAGACACTTGTTAACAGCTGTTGGCTCACGTAAATGGCAGTCCAATTCCTTTGATGCCCATAATGCACCAAAAGGTAAGTATCAATTTCAGCAGGTGCATTAATGTTCAACATGGTGCAAAAACACAGTTCGCAAAGTGTTGTAACACGCTGGTGTTGCCGCTATACCTCTTTTAAATATTGATCTCGCATTCAATCAACAAGAGACGGTCCAATGCCTCTCTCGTTTCCCTTGCTCGCACCTGCAATTTTCAGTTTAGTGACTCTAAGGCAATCCTTGGGTGCGGGCGGGTCATGCTTCCATCATTTAACATCCAACAAACAAAGTTCTCCGTGTATGGGAGCCTCTGACCCAGCAGGGCAGCCTCGGCAGACCACGGGAACGGAGCGTCCCACTACATGGAAATACACACGAAAAAAATGCCGAAGCACACCATGAATAGGAGACTTATTTATTGTGTTTCAAGGGCGGCACCACTGGTAAAATCTGACGTGTTTCAGCTTCATTAGCCTTAATCATAGACACTTGTTAACAGCTGTGGGCTCACATAAATGGCAATCCAATTCCTTTGATGCCCATAATGCACCAAAAGGTAAGTATCAATTTCAGCAAGTGCATTAATGTTCAACATGGTGCAAAAACACAGTTCGCAAAGCGTTGTAACATGGTGGTGTTGCAGGCATACCTCTTTTAAATATTGATCTCGTATTCAATCAACAATTCAATTCAATCTTCAGCATTAATCATAATTTCTATGGCAAAATGAACCCCCTCATTGTGTTCCTTTTTAAATTAAATGTTTTAAGTGTTACCAGTTTATTCCAATCAAGATGGCTTCAGGTGTGCCATATTTTTGTCATAATGAAGACAGTAAGCGCTCTAGTTGTTTTTAAGAACACTCTGGGACATTCTGTCATTGGGCTATACTTGGGCTACATCTGGGTGGTATTTGGGCTACATTTGGGCTCTTTTGTCTCTGGTGGCCATCTTGACAGACTTATTTGTTATGAAGTTTCCTAATTTCCTCATTTACTGCAGTCTCCTCAGTAGGAAATACTTTCAGTTTTTTACTTTGATTCCAAAGGCATTCAGATGTGTCACACTTTGCCATAAATTCAGAATGTTAGCACTCTTTTTGCTCATTAGATCACTGTAGTAAAGCTACTGCTCACCAGGGAAAACTGCTGCTGGTATTGAAAGTGCATGTTTCAGTCTGCATGTCAGAATTTTTTAATGAAATAGAAGAGGATTTGAGAAGTCACTCAAAATGTGCCCTAATTTTTCTTTCTGCAGCACTAATCATACTTTTTATGGAAAAATGAACCCCCTCATTTTGTTCCTTTTTAAATTAAATGTTTTAAGAGTTACCACTTTAATGCAAGCAAGATGGCTTCAGGTGTGCCATACGTTTATCACAAGTAGGACTGTTAGCGCTCTAGTTGTTCTTTGGAACACTCTGGGAAGCTGCAGTAGAACACAAAGGAATCAGCTGACAGTCTCTGCCCTTGTTAGATGTACATGTTTTACTGAGAATGTCAGACTTCATTCTCACATGACTGAGAAAGATAATGTGAATTTACAGAAAATAAGCTCTCAGTTTAGCTTATAGAGCACCTTCCAAACCTCTGTGGGAAAAGCATGAGAAAATATTTTTCTCTCAATCATGATATCCCAGCAGAAGGCTTTTTCACATGGTGAAATCACCTTAGAACATACCACAATTCCTAAAATGAGTATGGTACCATCAACAAATGATTTATAATGTAACTAAAGTCTTAAAACCTTCTATTAACTGCAATGCTTTTTAATGAGGTGCTATCATGTATATTGGTCCCAAGATGGCTGCCAACACTTCTTGGATGAAGTGCTGACAGCCAATCAGATCTCAGGATGAGATGTGTGGTTAGGCTCCGCCCACATATATATATGATTTTACTTTTGATTTTCTCAGGAACTACTGAACAGATTGACACCAGACCTGCAAAAGGCACATCCCTGGCCTGAGGACTACCTCTCTGCCAAATTTCAAGTAATTCTGTTCAGCCGTTCGGGCTGTACCTTGGACTAAAGGTCCCTATGGAAAATTGCATGGGGAAAACGCATTTTGGGACCCCCCTTTTTTCTCAGCCCCCGCTTGACGAATCCCCCCGAGACTTTCAGGGTAGGAGCGGAGCGGAGCGCCCCACCTATTTAGAAAATTTCGCGAGGATTCGTCAACCGGCACCAAAGTTATTCCAAATAGAATGTTGCGGATTTCCTATGGAAACACGGTCCTAACTATAACTATCTACTGGTGACCGCCAGTAGATAATATATATATATATATATATATATATATTACCTACTGGCGGTCGCCAGTAGGTAGTTATAGTTAGGACCACGTTTCCATAGGAAATCCGCAACATTCTATTTTGAATAACTTTGGCGCCGGTCGACGAATCCTCGCGAATTTTTCAAAATAGGTGGGGCGCTACGCTCCGCTCCTACCCTGAAAGTCTCGGGGGGATTCGTCAAGCGGGGGCTGAGATAAAAGGGGGGTCCCAAAAAGCGTTTTTCCCATGCATTTTTCCATAGGACCTTTAGACAGGGCTACAGCCCGAACGGCTGAACAGAGTTCCTTGAAATTTGGCAGAGAGGTAGTCTACAGGTCAAGGAAGTGCCTTTTGTAGGTTTGGTGTAAATCTGCTCAGTAGATTCTGAGAAAATAGCCTTTAAATCAATATATATATCTGAGCCAGCTTACGGTGCACTTACGGTACGCTTACCGTACGCGTACGGTGGCGTGCGCGAGCGCGATTCTGATTGGCTCTTAGATCTTAGTAAACATTCGAATCGGTCGAAACCAGGAAGCGGCGGCCGCCATTTTGTGTGTTTCACTCAGAAAAAAAAGAGTGATAACAAGAAAAGGGGGCAAGGAGGAGAGTTACAGACCCCCTAACATTTGCAAGGGGGTCAAAGAAGGACAGAAAAGTACAAAGAAAACATTTATTGATTTTAAAAAAAATCGCGGGGTACGCGTACGGTAAGCTCACCGTAAGCGTACGGTAAAAAAAAAAAAAAAAAAGAAATGAAATGCAGATTTAAGTGTTTAGATATTAGGGGGCTCTAAAAAGAGCCGTTGTGTTTATGAAGTGATTTTTTAGTGGTACCTACAAGTAAGTACCGATGCAGAGTCTAAGGTTCAAGAGGAAGACTCTGTTCCCTTCATCATTGAAGTGCACACCATCTCCTCTATAAATGTCTTGCATGTCGTAACGCAAGTTGTTGTGGTAAATGGAACCCATACCATAGTCACGGAGGAAAGCAGAAACAGATTTGTTGACGTGCTTTCTTGCTTTGTCAATCTGCGGACAGAAATGATTGGACCAGTTCCATTTTTGCCTTTGGCATATGTTAGAAAACACAAAGGCAGTTTTAGGGAAAAGTGAAAACAGTTGTGCAAAGGTGTCCTTCATAAGCATTTCCAGACCTACCCCAGTCAAAGTGCCTAGGACATTGCCACCACAGTGCACTATTATGAGGTCAGGGTGTTGGATGTGCATGAAGGATTTCACCAATGGCATCAATTGGTGCCACTTTAACCCTCTCTGACCAATCCATTTAATGTCTACATTTGGCAAAGCAAGGTCTCTCACCATATCTGTTTTCTCTGCATATTTTTCACTCCAGAAGACATAGCTGTGCCCTACAATCCACACTGTGAACATCTTCAAAGGAGAACTGGATGCACTCAGGAGGTGTCTTTCAGTAGAATGGCAATATGAAAAGAAAGACAGTTTGGAAATGGAGGCATACATATTTTTTTCATAAAAAAAAGAACTGATTGGCTGTTTCATACCATTCTAGAATAAAAACTAGGCTGTATGTGTAAATTAATAGAAGCATGTTTTGTATTGGTACAAAAAAATGTATTACCAAAGAACAGTACTATGGATTTGCTGTTAGGTTTGAAAAGTCAAGCACTCTTGCTCTGTGGAATTGAAACATTGTTTGGTGAACTTCTGACCTAACTCCACACAGCAGTGTTCCATGAGCTGTTGCTATGGTAGCAGGCAGAAGTCAAGTTGGGGGAAGGGTACTAGGCAGAAGTCAAGTTGGGGGAAGGGTACTTTTGGAAAAGGGTTGGTTTTCAACCAATAGAAATGTGTGATTACATTTGAAAAAAAGGGGGAAGCACTGAGATTTGAAACTAACATGTATATGTGTGGAAAAAGAGAGGGAAAGTTTGCCATTATCTGGTTCTGCTGAGAGGAGAGAGGTGTAAAGAACAGAGATCCTGGCTCTGATAATCTGCTGTTTGAGTGCCACATTTCTTTCACAACTAACTAATTTTAAAGGTGAGTTTAGAGTTTGAGAGGGGATGTATATGGTAAATTAAGAAATGAATAATAGAAATGGGATTCCTTTTGTTGAAGTTGTGTTTATTATTTTCTGTTTTGGGAGAAATTTAAATGTGAGGAACATGTAAAATAATATGGACTATGTTTTCACGATAAATTAAGGTGTACTGGTATAAAAAAAGAATAGTTTAAGGGTTTGAGGTTGGACTCAGTAATGCAAATACATACAGCATCACTAAGGCTGGTTGCCCTTGCTGGAGTGTAGGCAGTCACCCAGGTTACAAATGGTGCTGGTCTGAAAAAGCAGTTTGGACATGTGCTTTTTTAAGAATCTGAAAAGTGGATTCATAATGTGTCAGTCTGTAAAAGTGATTATCACTTGCCAAAAAAAAGAGTAGTAAGTGTGCTTTCGAATTGGCAAAGAAATTTCGTTTTGTGACTAATGTGAAAACATGACTCTGTGTGCAAATAGGAATTACAGGCAGAGATTTATTGCGTATTGCTCTGGTGATTTCACAGTTGCATTAGATGGAAAGGGGGAGCCATTTTTTGGTCCAGAAGCAGACTCTTAGCACACACCCAGCTGCTTACCATGTGGAATCATGCACAGTATTCACAAGCGAGTGGGGTTTGAGGTTTCAGTCAGTAATGCAAATACATACAGCATCACTAAGGCTGGTTGCCCTTGCTGGAGTGTAGGCAGTCACCCAGGTTACAAATGGTGCTGGTCTGAAAAAGCAGTTTGGACATGTGCTTTTTTAAGAATCTGAAAAGTGGATTCATAATGTGTCAGTCTGTAAAAGTGATTATCACTTGCCAAAAAAAAGAGTAGTAAGTGTGCTTTCAAATTGGCAAAGAAATTTCGTTTTGTGACTAATGTGAAAACATAACTCTGTGTGCAAATAGGAATTACAGGCAGAGATTTATTGCGTATTGCTCTGGTGATTTCACAGTTGCATTAGATGGAAAGGGGGAGCCATTTTTTGGTGCAGAAGCAGACTCTTAGCACACACCCAGCTGCTTACCATGTGGAATCATGCACAGTATTCACAAGCGAGTGGGGTTTGAGGTTTCAGTCAGTAATGCAAATACATACAGCATCACTAAGGCTGGTTGCCCTTGCTGGAGTGTAGGCAGTCACCCAGGTTACAAATGGTGCTGGTCTGAAAAAGCAGTTTGGACATGTGCTTTTTTAAGAATCTGAAAAGTGGATTCATAATGTGTCAGTCTGTAAAAGTGATTATCACTTGCCAAAAAAAAGAGTAGTAAGTGTGCTTTCAAATTGGCAAAGAAATTTCGTTTTGTGACTAATGTGAAAACATAACTCTGTGTGCAAATAGGAATTACAGGCAGAGATTTATTGCGTATTGCTCTGGTGATTTCACAGTTGCATTAGATGGAAAGGGGGAGCCATTTTTTGGTGCAGAAGCAGACTCTTAGCACACACCCAGCTGCTTACCATGTGGAATCATGTACAGTATTCACAAGCGAGTGGGGTTTGAGGTTTCAGTCAGTAATGCAAATACATACAGCATCACTAAGGCTGGTTGCCCTTGCTGGAGTGTAGGCAGTCACCCAGGTTACAGATGATGCTGGTCTGAAAAAGCAGTTTGGACATGTGCTTTTTAAAAAATCTGAAAAGTGGATTCATAATGTGTCAGTCTGTAAAAGTGATTATCACTTGCCAAAAAAAAGAGTAGTAAGTGTGCTTTCAAATTGGCAAAGAAATTTCGTTTTGTGACTAATGTGAAAACATGACTCTGTGTGCAAATAGGAATTACAGGCAGATTTATTGCGTATTGCTCTGGTGATTTCACAGTTGCATTAGATGGAAAGGGGGAGCCATTTTTTGGTGCAGAAGCAGACTCTTAGCACACACCCAGCTGCTTACCATGTGGAATCATGTACAGTATTCACAAGCGAGTGGGGTTTGAGGTTTCAGTCAGTAATGCAAATACATTCAGCATCACTAAGGCTGGTTGCCCTTGCTGGAGTGTAGGCAGTCACCCAGGTTACAAATGGTGCTGGTCTGAAAAAGCAGTTTGGACATGTGCTTTTTTAAGAATCTGAAAAGTGGATTCATAATGTGTCAGTCTGTAAAAGTGATTATCACTTGCCAAAAAAAAGAGTAGTAAGTGTGCCTTCAAATTGGCAAAGAAATTTCGTTTTGTGACTAATGTGAAAACATGACTCTGTGTGCAAATAGGAATTACAGGCAGAGATTTATTGTGTATTGCTCTGGTGATTTCACAGTTGCATTAGATGGAAAGGGGGAGCCATTTTTTGGTGCAGAAGCAGACTCTTAGCACACACCCAGCTGCTTACCATGTGGAATCATGCACAGTATTCACAAGCGAGTGGGGTTTGAGGTTTGAGTCAGTAATGCAAATACATTCAGCATCACTAAGGCTGGTTGCCCTTGCTGGAGTGTAGGCAGTCACCCAGGTTACAAATGGTGCTGGTCTGAAAAAGCAGTTTGGACATGTGCTTTTTTAAGAAATTGAAAAGTGGATTCATGATGTGTCAGTCTGTAAAAGTGTTTATCCCTTGCCAAAAAAAAGAGTAGTAAGTGTGCTTTCAAATTGGCAAAGAAATTTCGTTTTGTGACTAATGTGAAAACATGACTCTGTGTGCAAATAGGAATTACAGGCAGAGATTTATTGCGTATTGCTCTGGTGATTTCACAGTTGCATTAGATGGAAAGGGGGAGCCATTTTTTGGTGCAGAAGCAGACTCTTAGCACACACCCAGCTGCTTACCATGTGGAATCATGCACAGTATTCAGAAGCAAGTGGGGTTTGAGGTTTCAGTCAGTAATGCAAATACATTCAGCATCACTAAGGCTGGTTGCCCTTGCTGGAGTGTAGGCAGTCACCCAGGTTACAAATGGTGCTGGTCTGAAAAAGCAGTTTGGACATGTGCTTTTTTAAGAATCTGAAAAGTGGATTCATAATGTGTCAGTCTGTAAAAGTGTTTATCACTTGCCAAAAAAAAGAGTAGTAAGTGTGCTTTCAAAATGGCAAAGAAATTTCGTTTTGTGACTAATGTGAAAACATGACTCTGTGTGCATATAGGAATTACAGGCAGAGATTTATTGCGTATTGCTCTGGTGATTTCACAGTTGCATTAGATGGAAAGGGGGAGCCATTTTTTGGTGCAGAAGCAGACTCTTAGCACACACCCAGCTGCTTACCCTGTGGAATCATGCACAGTATTCAGAAGCAAGTGGGGTTTGAGGTTTCAGTCAGTAATGCAAATACATACAGCATCACTAAGGCTGGTTGCCCTTGCTGGAGTGTAGGCAGTCACCCAGGTTACAAATGGTGCTGGTCTGAAAAAGCAGTTTTCTGCCTAATTTCAAAGCATGACTTTTTGTGCACACAGGAATTATTTTTAGAAATTTAATTTGTGAAGGTGTTATTGTGATTTTCATTTATAGGAAAGGGGTTTATAGTATTTTAAGATTTCTAAAGAACATAAAAAATGTAGTAATATATTTATATAAAATAAAGGAATTTTTTTTTAGTTTTTTTCAGGTATTGCTGAAGAGCAGTGAACAAAATTTAAGATGCCTACAAAATCCAGAGTAAAGAAAGACCACAAAAAAAACCTATATTTGAAGACAACTGGAGGACCTAAGTTAGTTGGAGATGCTCATGTTGGGAAAAAGAAAAAATCTTCTGGTAAGCAAACAAAAGATTTTTTAAAGAACATATTCAAAAAAAGGAAAAATGTACAAAATGTCTGTACTGGAAAAAATGTTTTCAATAGAAAAGGAGAGGAAAAAATTGAGCATTTAGTTAATGCAAATATACCTTCTGCAACTAAAAAGATAAACTTAAACAGAAAAACAGCGTTTAATGAGATACGTAGAAAAATGTTTCAGAGAAGAGTTATGTCCAATTTGATAAAGGATGTGAAGAAATATAAGCAAAAGGCTAAGTTGTATACGAGAAAAAAAGAAATTGAAGCCATTGCAGCAAAGGCATTAGAATTAAAAAGGAAACTATTCATTTTAATTTTGAATAGGATGCGTACATTAGATAAAATGGTTAATGTACTGAAATCACAAAGCAAAAGGAAAAGAGTAGTGAACAGAACAAACTTTTGTAAAGTGTTTTTAGGAAAATGGATGCATAGTTCAAGTAGTGAACCTTTTTTTAATGAAGAGAACAATTTTCAAAGTAATAGTTTGCTGCATGCAGTTGACAACAGAGGTCGTGCTTACGAAGTGAAAAATGGTTGCATAATGGAGAAGGAGATAATGGTTCCAAGAGATGAGGTACAAGTGATGGCGGATGAGGCTATGGGGAGACGTCCTAAAGCCCCAGTGTACACTTGGAATTGTAGTAGTATTTGCACTGTGCGTCAGGAATCTATTGATAAATTTCGTGACTTTCTAAGAGAATATAGTAAAAAAAGTGTAAAACAGAAGATTAAGGTGCTTCAAAGTCTGGATCCATGCAGAGTGAGAGAGAATACTGGTTTGCAGGGTCATTCTCTGGCTTGTCTATCTAGAAAAGTGTGTAATAGTGTTTTCCATCATTTTAGGATGCTGGCTTTTCATCATACTGAAATGAGAAAGTTTGTGAGACGGTTGTATTTTGCTAAAAGTCCAGCAATAAAGTTAGATGAATTGAATAGGGCTCTGTTCCGTGGAACGGTATCAGATGTAGAGAAGGTTGTTGATGAAATTCAGTTTTGTTACTTTGGTCCTGAACAAAACAGTGCAGAAAAGGACACAGTAAATGAGGAAGAAGTGGAAGAGAATGTAGAACCCTCTGTAAGTAAGACATTTAATGATCACATAACAAAATTTGCAATAATCTCTAATGAAATACCAAATATTACTTGTATTTGTTGCCGCAGAACTCATTATAGAAAACAAACTAGGAATGTTGATCTCTACAGAAAAAGTGAAAATGAAGATAATTATAAGTGGAAGGATTTTGCCACATATATATTTCTTGAAAATTGTTTTGAATTGGGTGAAGATCAGCGTATTTGTAAATACTGTTACAACAAGTTAGAGGAAAATAGAATGCCGACCAGAGCTGTACATAATAATTTAGAATTGGATGCTATTCCTGCTGAACTTTCTGAATTAAATACATATGAGTCTATACTCATTCAATGTGTTCATCCGTTCCAGACCATAGTACGTATGGAGCCCAAAACTGGTAAATTACCTCCTTCAGATTTACTGAGAGGTTTTAAAGGTAGAGTGGTGTATTTGCCCTTGGATTCGAAAAAAAATATGGAAACTATTGATGCGGATACTTTGGAAACTGAACCATTAATTATTCTGGTTAATGGTGTACCTACAAAGAATAAGAAGATTTGGCAGGAGCTGGTAGATGTACGGAAAGTACAAAGAGCAAATTTGTATTTGAAAAGGAATAACAAATGGTATGAATCAATTTATATAGAAGAAGAAGATTTACAAGAAGACACAGAAACACCAACTGGACAAATTGAAAAAGTGGACAAGTCAAAGGAAGAAGAAATTTATGAACATTTTAGCATACATCCTCTTCATTCAAAAGAAGTTATGGGAGACAATATTGATCTATTTCAGATGAAGAAAGCAAAAGGAACTCCAGTGAGTGTATGGGAGGAGAGCTTGGAAGCTCGATGTTTTCCCCAGCTGTTTCCTAAAGGAAAAGGAGGACGATACGATGAACGTCCGGAACAGATTCCAGCTTCTGAGTATCGGACTACAAGACTATTTGCTGAAGATCCCAGATTTTGACAAAGTATTCCTTATTTGTTCCATCTTTTATTTGAAAGCGACTTGTCTGCATTGTCTTATGCAGTAAATCACATTTTAAAAAGTGGAGTACATTTACAAAATGTGTCTGCTAAGGATTTTATGGAGAAAGTGCAGCACCGAGATGATCATTTGGAAACACAACTGATCAATCTGATGGCTTGTCAGCGTGGGACAAATGAATATTGGTACCGACGCCATGGTGAATTAAAATGCATGTTACGGAATTTAGGAACACCAACATGGTTCGTTACCCTAAGCTGTGCGGAGTACGCTTGGGATGATTTACTGGATTTTCTACGAGAGGCAAATTCAAACATTAAAAACATCGAATACAAGACAGCAGGAGAACTGTGCTCATTGGATCCGGTTAATGTTTGCAGATATTTCAATCATAGATTTGAGGCTATGATGTCGTTCATCTGCAATAAAAAAAATCCACCTCTAGGAGAAGTAGTGGATTTCTTTTGGAGAAAAGAGTACCAGGCAAGAGGTGCTCCTCATATTCATATGCTGTTGTGGATCAAGGATGCCCCAAAGTTTGGAACAGATGCTGATGAAGCAGTGTTATCTTACATTGAAGAATATGCAACATGTGCTATACCAAAAAGCACAGAAGAGAAAAAGTTAAATGAGCAAGTTTTACGTTTCCAAAGTCATCGGTGTGGAAAATACTGTCGACGGAAATACAAGAGCAAAGATAAATACTACACTAAATGTCGATTTGGATTTCCTAGACCTGTTCTTTCAAATGGAAGAGTAAACAGTTTTATGTCATCTGTGAGACATACTATCACAAGAAAATCACCTAAGAATACCTACAACCTTAAAAGAAAAGAAGAATCAAAAAATATAAATGACTACAACCCAGTCATTTTATCCATGTGGAACGCTAACATGGATATACAGTATGTAGCTGACAATTCCATTGCTGTTGCTCGATATGTAACGTCTTACATTACGAAATCAGAAAAAACAGAATTGAAGGAAATGTGGGAAGAGATTTCTCACGAGAAAACTGTCAGTAAGAAGCTGTACAGTTTCAGTTTGAAGATGTTATCGCATCGAGAAATTGGATCCTACGAATGTTCAGATAGGTTATCTTCTGCAAGTCTCTATTCGAAATCAAGAAGAATAATTTGGGCAAGTTTAGGCCTTGCAGCAATGAGAAATCGGGTACTGAAATCTGTTGGAGAAATTGAATATTTGGCCGAGAATGACCCAGAAAGTACAGATATTTTGAAATCAAACATGTTGGACACATATTATCCCAAGAGAAGTCATCATCTGGAGAACATGTGTCTCTATGAAGTGCTGCAGAACTACATTTATACACGGAAAGCCACAGAAGACATCAACAATGGAAAATATAAAGTTATTGGTGAGGAAGGATGTTTGGTGAAGCAAACAAAAGGAAGTTTGATAAATCACAGGAAGCTGAGTTGCGACACTACTGACAAAAAGGAATTTTACTACTTGGCTCTTTTACAGCTGTTTAAACCATGGCGTACAGAGGATGAACTACTGGGAGAATTTCAAAGCTATGAAGATTCTTTTAATGCTTGCAAAGACAGCATACAATGCAGTACATTCTCAACTTATCTGCAAATGTTAAATGAAGAAATTGAACAGGAAACTACAATTGCAGCAGAAATAGCTAGAGACAGTTCTCAGGACAGCCAAAGTTCAGGAACACTCAGTCAAGATCCCCTAGGACAACCAATCGTTGAAAATGAAGCATCAATAGCCATGAATGAAGTGGAAACGGCTATGAATCAAGCTCAAGAAGAATTTATAGACTTACAAAATTTGGAAAGACAACTGAACGAAGAGCAGCAACAAATTCATGAAGAGATCAGAAACAAAATTGATCACGGGTTTCTACATGAAAAAAAAGAGTGCTCATGCACATCATTTCATCCAATCAGGATGTATGTAAGCGGACAAGCTGGAACTGGAAAAAGTTTCCTTATAAAAGTCATCAGAAGCTACCTACAGCAAAAAACGGATTCTACTTTGTCTTGTGTGGTTACTGCTCCAACTGGGTTAGCAGCATATAACATAAAAGGAATCACTTTACATCATTTGCTAATGTTACCAGTGGAGCATGAGAACAAAATACAATACAACAAGCTAACTGGAGAAGCATGCTTGGAAGTTTCAAGAGTATTGAAGAAGATGCAAGTTCTCATTATTGATGAGGTGAGCATGGTATCAAACTTAATGCTTGCCTTTGTGCATTTAAGAATGCAGCAAATTCTGAAGACAGACTATGACGTGTTATTTGGAGGAAAACACGTCATAGTTTTTGGAGATCTTTTGCAACTTACTCCAGTTAAAGGACAACCAGTGTTTAATACTGTGACACATGAAGACACGAAGAAGTCATTGGGAAGCATCGGTAATACAAATATTTGGTCCTTCTTTGAGTACAAGGAACTTACTACTAATATGAGGCAAGCAAACGATGAAGAATATGGAAGTATTCTGAAAGATATCAGAATTGGACTACTCACTGAAGCTGGCAAAAAAGCATTACAGAGTCGGCTGCTACATAATTTATTTCCAAAGGAAGAAATAGTTGCAGAGAAGATATACAAGAACATTGCAGAAAAGAAAAGTGTCATCTGCTTAATGCCAACTCTACGTGAATGCTCAATATTCAATGAGGAGCTTTTGAAATTGGAAAAGGAAGATATCAGGAAATTGGAAGCAGTGGACAAAATTGAGGATGGAAGAATTACTGTCACATTAACAGGCACACTGAAAAATAAATTGGATTCCCTAGAGAAGAACATTTCCAAAACAGCTGGATTAGAAAAAAATCTATATGTTTGCATGAACTGTAGAGTATTTTTAAGGAGAAATTTGGATGTTGAAAAAGGTTTAGTTAATGGAGTTATGGGAAGAGTTGTGGGTTTTATTAATTATCAGAAAAAAGATGGAATTGAATATTTAAAAATAAAATTTGATCAGATAGAAGAAGTTAAAGACATTTGTCGTTGTTCAGTTCGTTTCATGCTTGTGAAAGATTTATATGTACGTAGGAAGCAGTTTCCGTTTTCTCTAGCATATGCTGTAACTATTCACAAGTCTCAAGGATTGACTGTAGATTGTGCATTTGTGAACATTGGTTCAACTGTGTTCAAAGAAGGTATGGCATATGTTGCTTTGTCACGAGTGAAAACATTATCAGGTTTATTCATGATAGACTTTGATGACTCAAAAGTTAGTGCTGATGCAAATTGTGTAAAGGAGTATAATAGATTAAGAAGAAGCTATGCTCCTCATTTAGGTCAGTATCCTGTGTTGGAGAAACGTGTAGTTTCTCGTAAAAGGAGAAATGAGAATATCTGTAATGAAGATGTAGAGAGGAGGAAAAAAAAGAGGAGTGATGTAATTGCAAGCAAAAAGAAAAAGGAAAATGAAGAACAGGTTGTAGGATGTCATTTTGAAAATAGCTCTGGTGTCAACTGCTACGCAAATGTAGTGCTGAATGTTGCATTTTATCTGGAAAGTGTGCAAGAGCAGATAATAGTAAATCAGGGAAAAAGATTCTGTTCTGAGTTGAGTCTCCTTTTTCAAAAGCTGAGTAATGATAAAACTCAAATAGAAAGTGCTACTGAAATTAGAAAACTTTTAGATGTATGTTCAGGACGAACACAGTTTTCTCAAAATGAACAGCAAGACGCACAGGAATTCTTGATGTTTTTTCTTCAGGTACTGGAAGAAGAAGGGGTTCCCATTGAAAATGTATTTGGTCTCTCTTATAAATGGGAACATAGTTGTGAAAACTGTTATAATATATGTGGCTCTAATGTTGATTCTGAAAGGTTTATTTATTTAACATTGCCAGAAAGTAAAACAGTCACTTTTGCTAAATTAGTTAAAGATGCTAATCATAGCATGGAATGCAGTGAGTGTCAATGTGACATGTTTTCAACGTTAATTTTAAAGGAATACGGACAGTATGTAATTTTAATGATGCAACGCTGTAAAGCTGATGGTTCAAAATTAGATACTTTAATAAAAAAGTTTACAGGACAGCAATTATCAATTTCAGGGTAAACTTTTGTAACAGTTGCAATAATTTTCCATGATGGACCTACTGTAACTTCTGGACATTACACAGTTTATCTTAAATGTGAAAAAGGCTGGACACTGTGTAATGATTCCCAATTGATTTTTAAGCAACGTTTGCCTTTTGATTTAGCAAATTCCTATCTAATCTTCCTGAAACCTAAATTTTAGAGAGATTTGGCAAGATCTGTACAAAACAATTTTACCATTTTATTGGATTACCATTGGAATTTTCAAAAAAAATGATTTTATCATTTGGCCTAATGGAAAGGTAACCAATTGTAATGTGGACTTTTTCAAACTTTGGAAAACCAAAAATTTAGAAAAAATCGGTAACATCTGCACAATTTAAATTTTGGAATGTTATTGGATTGCCATTGGAAATTTATTCAAAAAAGATTTTTAAAATTACTATTTGGCCATGCGGAAAGGTAAACAATTCTATTGTGGACTTATTTAATTATTAATAAATCTTTCGGAAACCAAAATGTTACAGAGAATCGGTGAGATCTGTACAATTTAAACTTTAGATTTTTATTGGATTACCATTGGAAATTTAATCAAAAAAGAATTTTAAAATTACTATTTGGCCTAAAGGAAATGGAACCAGATGTATTGTGGAGTTATGTGAGATATATTATTGTGATTATACTTCTGAAACAAAAATATCAGACGGTATTTTAAAGAAATAAGTATTGATATTAGATGATATTTTTTAAGAATATTATGCATTTCTATAAAGTTATGTTTATGCAAAAAGAGATTGTGGGCTTTTTTAAAACAATCTTTGAGATTGTTAATTTTTTTTTTGCCCGCTGTTAAATGATGAATGCAATTGCTTTCACAATTTATAGTGAAATGCAATATATTCTGAAAACAGCAAAAAAAAGGCAAACATTTTTTGGGGAAAAATATGTAAATATGTGTACTGTATTATAAAATGTTTTATTAAATATTAATACTTTTTTCTTTTTTTTCAGATTGAGATAGAAAATTTTCGAAAACTAGAACCATTTTTAAAGCAATTTAAAAAAAATTTAAATGAATAAATATTTTTTTGGGTGGGTATGGTAAGTCAAAAATATCATGGTCCCTTTTTTCCACTTCTCTACAATCACATTTTCAGTTTTTCATTGTAGTCTCTCAAGGACCTTGTAATGTGATAATTGATTTTTAGTGTTTTTAAAAAAAAAAAAAAAAATTACGCGTACGGTAAAAAAAAAATTACAAAAAGTTTTTAAAAACATATATAAAAAATAGATGAAAGGTAAGGTTGGCTCTTAAAAGAGCCGTTGTGTTCATGCAGGGACAGAGGAAAGAAAGAATGGGAATATTAGACGGTACGACAAGTGTGCTGATCTATTAAATTGTTCACTAGGGAAATACTGGTCTCCCTATAACAAATTAGATCATGACAAGTGGCGCACCGTATTTCAACCCTCAGAAACCGAGGGTTAGTTTCCAGAGGACCAGAAAAAGGAGATGCTCCCCCCACAGATGAAGGGCTCACCTGACCTGCAGAAGAAGGACTCGGCACTGCAGATGATGGTCCAGGCTGAGCTGCTGTGGATGTGCTTGGTTGATTTACTGAAGGGTTACCTTCAGTAAGTCGAGCATGTGTCCTTCTGTGTACATCCTTAAGGTGTCTCATCATGGTGTGATTCCCAATGGAATACTTCCTGTCGGGATTCCCTCTTGAAAGTACACGGCCACACAGCTTACAAGTCACTAAGGGTGCATTTACCTTTTGCTGGCCCTCTGGAAAAGAAAAATACTCCCATATGTAAGAGGTCTTTTGTTTCCTCGCGCTCTGCCTCAAGGTAGTGCTGCTAGCCTCACTCTCATAAGGGCTCTGCTGTTCTGCCATCGTATCACAAAGACAACCCAGCTCCTTCTCCTAAGGGATCACAAGCAGAAATGAGGGGAATGGGTGTGGTGTAGGAGAGTTCTAGAACTGAAAGTAGTTTCAACCGATCAAAAGTTGTGTTTCATGATCACATGACCCACCGTACGCTTACGGTGCGCTTACGGTGCGCTTACGGCAAAAGTACGCATGCGCGTAAAAAAGACACACGCTCGCGCGCATGCGCATAACAGTCACTCCCCAACACTTCCGCGTAACGTGCGCGTGTAGCGTACACGCGTACGCGCCCCACGCGCAGTACGCGCGGCTACGCAAATTGCGTAACTATACGCAAACAGCGTAGATAAATTACGGACATTGCGTAAACCGTACGCTTACCGTACGTGCACTAAAAAAAAAAAAAAAAAGGAAAACAAAAAATATGTATTGCTAATAAATTTTACCTTTTTATTTTAAAAAAATTGTAAAATAAAAACATATTGTAGAATTTTTAAAATTTAACCATAGTCTTTAAAAAAGGATAGACAATTAAAATAAAAATATGTAAAAAAAAAAGAAGAAAAAAAAAAAAATTAGCATTTAAAAAACCTTGCAAATTCACTGAAAAAACCATGGGTTTCACTCACGTTATAGTTAGGAATTAGCATTTAAAAAACCTTGCAAATTCACTGAAAAAACCATGGGTTTCACACACGTTATAGTTAGGAATTAGCATTTAAAAAACCTTAGAAATTCAATGAAAAAACCAAAGGTTTCACACATGTTATAGTTAGCTGGACATTTCACTCGTAAAAAACCATTGAAATTCCCCCGTTATAGTTAGTTCAGCTAACGATAACTCGCGCGCCCGCAATCCACTACTGATGACGTCACATATTACATCACTCATGACATGGTCAGTGACATCACTCATGACATCACTGATGACATCTCAAATGACATCACTGATGACATTATCCTTGTGACAGAGTGGTAGACCTCCTCTCACCCTAATATAACCTTTGATACAAACATTCAAAAATAGAGACTGAAATTTTCAAAAAAATGGACATACCAATACCAGTTACAACAACCTATTCAGTAATTGTAAGATCCACATACACATCCACTCATCCACCAACAGTCCTATACAGTCACTCATACATGTACTCACACATCATATGTACTCATACACCTAAACATCCTGTAACACAATGCCACTCATCCATAGACTTACTCACACACATAGTCACTCATGCTAATAAAGAATCAAACATCCATTTACTTGCATATACAGTTATACACACACCACCACACTTACTTTTACAGAAACTTACACATACTTAGTCTTTTAAACAATCACTTATAGAAACACATACTTATTCATACAGGAACTCTACCAATCTCTCACTCTCTCATATACTCACTTATAAACACCAATAGTCACATATACTAGTTTAAAACATATGTAGTTACTTATGAAGACACTATTGAGACAGTCATTCACTCACTAACACACCCATGCACACACTCATCCACCCATACAGTCCAGCACACATGCTGTCTTCAACACATACAAACAGTGAGTCACTCATTCATGCATCTATGCACTACGTAATACCCCCCACCGCACCATGAAGACACTCAGACACTCATACTGATACTCAAAAAACCAACTAATAACCTATATAGACACTCATGTACCTACTCACCAACCCATGCAGCCACTTATACACAAAGTGAGAGACTGATACAGGTATTTACACATTTAAACATTACTCACTTAGCCATGTATTCAAAAAGATACACTTAATCAGTCAGTAATACAATCAATTTTTCAAAAACAAATCATCAATTTAGACACTTATATACTCATTTATTCTTCCATCGACCTTGAGATATACATATATTAAACATATTTAATTTTCAGAAAAACACACATTCACTGGATGATGTCATCAGTGATGTCATTTGAGATGTCATCAGTGATGTCATGAGTGATGTCACTGACCATGTCATGAGTGATGTAATATGTGACGTCATCAGTAGTGGATTGCGGGCGCGCGAGTTATAGTTAGCTAAACTAACTATAACGGGGGAATTTCAATGGTTTTTTACGAGTGAAATGTCCAGCTAACTATAACATGTGTGAAACCTTTGGTTTTTTCATTGAATTTCTAAGGTTTTTTTAAATGCTAATTCCTAACTATAACGTGTGTGAAACCCATGGTTTTTTCAGTGAATATATATATATATATATCCAACAAACAAAGTTATCCATGTGTTGGAGCCTCATACCCAGCAGGGCAGCCTCGGTAGACCACGGGAACGGAGCGTCCCACTACATTGACATCCACACGAAAAACATGCCGAAGCACACCGTGAATAGGAGAATTATTTATTCTGTTTCAAGCGCGGCAACTCTCGTAAAATCTGACGTGTTTCAGCTTCATTAGCATTAATCATAGACACTTGTTAACAGCTGTGGGCTCACATAAATGGCAGTCCAATTCCTTTGATGCCCATAATGCACCAAAAGGTAAGTATCAATTTCAGCAGGTGCATTAATGTTCAACATGGTGCAAAAACACAGTTCGCAAAGTGTTGTAACACGCTGGTGTTGCCGCTATACCTCTTTTAAATATTGATCTCGCATTCAATCAACAGGAGACGGTCCAATGCCCCTCTCGTTTCCCTTGCTCGCACCTGCAATTTTCAGTTTAGTGACTCTAAGGCAATCCTTGGGTGCGGGCGGGTCATGCTTCCATCATTTAACATCCAACAAACAAAGTTCTCCGTGTATGGGAGCCTCTGACCCAGCAGGGCAGCCTCGGCAGACCACGGGAACGGAGCGTCCCACTACATGGAAATACACACGAAAAAAATGCCGAAGCACACCATGAATAGGAGACTTATTTATTGTGTTTCAAGGGCGGCACCACTGGTAAAATCTGACGTGTTTCAGCTTCATTAGCCTTAATCATAGACACTTGTTAACAGCTGTGGGCTCACATAAATGGCAATCCAATTCCTTTGATGCCCATAATGCACCAAAAGGTAAGTATCAATTTCAGCAAGTGCATTAATGTTCAACATGGTGCAAAAACACAGTTCGCAAAGCTTTGTAACATGGTGGTGTTGCTGCTATACCTCTTTTAAATATTGATCTCGTATTCAATCAACAAGAGACGGTCCAATGCCCCTCTCGTTTCCCTTGCTCGCACATGCAATTTTCAGTTGAGTGACTCTAAGGCAATCCTTGGGTGCGGGCGGGTCATGCTCCTATCATTTAACATCCAACAAACAAGGTTCTCCGTGTATGGGAGCCTCCGACCCAGCAGGGCAGCCTCGGCAGACCACGGGAACGTAGCATCCCCCTACATTGACATCCACACAAAAAAAATGCAGAAGCACACCATGAATAGGAGACTTATTTATTGTGTTTCAAGGGTTGCAACACTTGTAAAATCTGACGTGTTTCAGCTTCATTAGCCTTAATCATAGACACTTGTTAACAGCTGTGGGCTCACATAAATGGCAGTCCAATTCCTTTCATGCCCATAAAGGACCAAATGGTAAGTATCAATTCCAGCAAGTGCATTAATGTTCAACATGGTGCAAAAACACAGTTCGCAAAGTGCTGTAAGATGCTGGTGTTGCCACTATACCTCTTTTAAATATTGATCTCGTATTCAATCAACAAGAGACGGTCCAATGCCCCTCTCGTTTCCCTTGCTCGCACCTGCAATTTTCAGCCGAGTGACTCTAAGGCAATCCTTGGGTGCTGGCGGGTCATGCTCCCATCATTTAACATCCAACAAACAAAGTTCTCCGTGTATGGGAGCCTCCGACCCAGCAGGGCAGTCTCGGCAGACCACGGGAACGGAGCGTCCTGCTACATTGACATCCACACGAAAAAAGTGCCGAAGCACGCCATGAATAGGAGATTTGTTCATTGGTTTTTAAGGGCGGCAGCATTCGAAAAATCTGACGTGTTTCAGCTTCATTAGCCTTAATCATTGACACTTGTTAACAGCTGTGGGCTCACATAAATGGCAGTCCAATTCCTTTCATGCCCATAATGCATCAAAAGGTAAGTATCAATTTCAGCAAGTGCATTAATGTTCAACATGGTACAAAAACACAGCTCGCAAAGTGCTGTAACATGCTGGTGTTGCCGCTATACCTCTTTTAAATATTGATCTCGTATTCAATCAACAAGAGACGGTCCAATGCCCCTCTCGTTTACTTTGGTCGCACATGCAATTTTCGGTCGAGTGACTCTAAGGCAATCATTGGGTGCGGGCGGGTCATGCTCCCATCATTTAACATCCAACAAATTGTTGGGTCGGAGGCTCCCATACACGGAGATCTTTGTTTGTTGGATGTTAAATGATGGGAGCATGACCTGCCCACACACTGGAGGCGGCACATGGGTCACGCGGTACGGTCATACTAAGGTGGGATGCACACTCGTTGACCTCTCATTGCACTGCTCCACACTTCGGGGACAACGCTTTCCATTAGCTGTGTTTTCTGATGACGTGTCGCGCCCACCCTGTCCAAAAGCAGAACCCCTTTAGATCCAAACAGACTCTTTCATTCTCTCACCGGAAGTGAAACCAGGCCACGTAGACACTTTCACAATGCAACAGCCGGGAATGCACTTTTCAGTAAAAAAAACAAATTCCTTCCTCCTAATTTATCAAATAAACGACTCACTGAAGAACAGGGGCCAGCTTCGATCGGTAAATAGCCGTTACAACGACGTTTTTACTTCGCTATACCATTACCACGCATGCATTACCATGCATGCGTTGTACATCGCGAAGTCATTACTACACATTTTTTAGAACACATGGTCATTTACCACGCATGCCTTTACAATGAATTTTGTTGTAAAGGAATGTATGGTAAATGACCATGATTTCTAAAAAAATGTAGATGATCCACGTCGTTGTAAGAAAAGAGAGGCTGTTCCGTTTCCTCACAACGATGTGCACCGCCTCTCAGAGACGACTTAAAGCAGGAACCATGAGGAGTGAGAGGGAAGGGGGATTGGTCATGGGGTGGCAATTATTTTTCTAAGGTTTAGGGTAGTGCAGTGGTGTTTGGGTAGTGTAGGGTGTCATGCTGGGGGTCGTGTTTCAGGGTTTAGGGCAGTGTAGTGACGTTCGGGCAGTGTAGGGTTCATGCAGGGGGGTGGTTTTTCAGGGTTTAGGGCAGTGCAGTGGTGTTCGGGCTGTGTAGGGGGTCATGCTGGGGCTAGTGATTCAGGGTTTAGGGCAGTGCAGTGGTGTTCGGGCAGTGTAGGGGTCGTGCTGGGGCTAGTGATTCAGAGTTTAGGGCAGTGCAGTGGTTTTTGGACAGTGTAGGGGTCGTGCTGGGGCTGGTGTTTCAGGGTTTAGGGCAGAGCAGTGGTGTTCGGGCAGTGTAGGGGGTTGTGCTGTGGCTGGTGTTCAGGGTTTAGGGTAGAGCAGTGGTGTTCGGGCAGAGTATGGGGTTGTGCTGGGGTGGTGTTTCAGGGTTTAGGGCAGAACAGTGGTGTTCGGGCAGTGTAAGGGGTAGTGCTTGGGGTGGTGTTTCAGGGTATAGGGCAGTGCAGTGGTGTTTGGGCAGTGTAGGGGGTCTTGCAGGGGGTGGTGTTTCAGGGTTTAGGGCAGTGGTGTTTGGGCAGTGTATGGGGTCTTGCTGGGTTCGCAAAGCTTTGTAACATGGTGGTGTTGCTGCTATACCTCTTTTAAATATTGATCTCGTATTCAATCAACAAGAGACGGTCCAATGCCCCTCTCGTTTCCCTTGCTTGCAACTGCAATTTTGGGTCGAGTGACTCTAAGGCAATCCTTGGCTGCGGGCGGGTCATACTCCCATCATTTAACATCCAACAAAGTTCTCTGTGTATGGGAGCCTACAACCCAGCCGGGCAGCCTCCGCAGACCACGGGAACGGAGCGTCCCGCTACATTGACATCCACACAAAAAAATGCTGAAGCACACCATGAATAGGAGACTTATTTAGTGTGTTTCAAGGGTGGCAGCACTTGTAAAATCTGACGCGTTTCAGCTTCATTAGCCTTAATCATAGACACTTGTTAACAGCTGTGGGCTCACATAAATGGCAGTCCAATTCCTTTCATGCCCAGAATGCACCAAAAGGTAAGTATCAATTTCGGCAAGTGCATTAATGTTTAACATAGTGCAAAAACACAGTTTGCAAAGTGCTGTAACATGCTGGTGTTGCCGCGATACCTCTTTTAAATATTGATCTCGTAATCAACAAGAGATGGTCCAATGCCCCTCTCGTTTCCCTTGCTCTCACCTGTAATTTTCGATCGAGTGACTCTAAGGCAATCCTTGGGTGCTGGCGGGTCATGCTCCCATCATTTCACATCCAACAAACAAAGTTCTCCGTGTATGGGAGCCTCCGACCCAGCAGGGCAGCCTCGGCAGACCACGGGAATGGAGCGTCCCACTACATTGACATACACACGAAAAAAATGCCGAAACTCACCATGAATAGGAGAATTATTTATGGTGTTTCAAGGGCAGCAGCACTCGTAAAATCTGACGCGTTTCAGCTTCATTAGCGTTAATCATAGACACTTGTTAACAGCTGTGGGCTCACATAAATGGCAGTCCAATTCCTTTCATGCCCATAATGCACCAAAAGGTAAGTATCAATTTCAGCAAGTGCATTAATGTTCAACATGGTGCAAAAACACAGTTCGCAATGTGCTGTAAGATGCTGGTGTTGCCGCTATACCTCTTTTAAATATTGATCTCGTATTCAATCAACAAGAGATGGTCCAATGCCCCTCTCGTTTCCCTTGCTCGCACCTGCAACTTTCGGTCGAGTGACTCTAAGGCAATACGTGGGTGCGGGTGGGTCATGCTCCCATAATTTAAAATCCAACAAACAAAGTTCTCTGTGTACGGGAGCCTCCGACCCAGCAGGGCAGCCTCGGCAGACCATGGGAAAGTAGCGTCTCGATACATTGACATCCACACGAAAAAAATTCCAAAGCACACCATGAATAGGAGACTTATTTATTGTGTTTCAAGGGCGGCAGCACTCTTAAAATATGACGTGTTTCAGCTTCATTAGCCTTAATCATAGACGCTTGTTAACAGCTGTGGGCTCACATAAATGGCAGTCCAATTCCTTTCATGCCCATAATGCACCAAAAGGTAAGTATCAATTTCAGCAAGTGCATTAATGTTCAACATGGTGCAAAAACACAGTTCGCAATGTGCTGTAAGATGCTGGTGTTACCGCTATACCTCTTTTAAATATTGATCTCGTATTCAATCAACAAGAGACGGTCCAATGCCCATCTCGTTTCCCTTGCTCGCACCTGCAATTTTCTGTCGAGTGACTCTAAGGCAATCCTTGGGTGCGGGTGCGTCATGCTCCCATAATTTAACATCCAACAAACAAAGTTCTCCGTGTATGGGAGCCTCCGACCCAGCAGGGCAGCCTCGGCAGACCACGGGAACGGAGCGTCCCACTACATGGACATACACACAAAAAAAATGCCGAAGCACACCATGAATAGGAGACTTATTAATTGTGTTTCAAGGGCGGCAGCACTGGTAAAATCTGACGTGTTTCAGCTTCATTAGCCTTAATCATAGACACTTGTTAACAGCTGTGGTCTCACATAAATGGCAGTCCAATTCCTTTGATGCCCATAATGAACCAAAAGGTAAGTATCAATTTCAGCAAGTGCATTTATGTTCTACATGGTGCAACAACACAGTTCTCAAAGTGTTGTAACATGGTGGTGTTGTCGCTATACCTCTTTTAAATATTGATCTCGTATTCAATCAACAATAGACGGTCCAATGCCCCTCTCGTTTCCCTTGCTTGCAACTACAATTTTCGGTCGAGTGACTCTAAAGCAATCCTTGGGTGCGGGCGGGTCATACTCCCATCATTTAACATCAAACAAAGTTCTCTGTATATGGGAGCCTCCGACCCAGCAGGGCAGCCTCCGCAGACCACGGGAACGGAGCGTCCCACTACATGGACATACACACAAAAAAAATGCCGAAGCACACCATGAATAGGAGACTTATTTAGTGTGTTTCAAGGGTGGCAGCACTTGTAAAATCTGACGCGTTTCAGCTTCATTTGCCTTAATCATAGACGCTTGTTAACAGCTGTGGGCTCACATAAATGACAGTCCAATTCCTTTCATGCCCATAATGCACCAAAAGGTAAGTATCAATTTCAGCAAGTGCATTAATGTTCAACATGGTGCAAAAACACAGTTTGCAAAGTGCTGTAACATGCTGGTGTTGCCGCAATACCTCTTTTAAATATTGATCTCGTAATCAACAAGAGACGGTCCAATGCCCCTCTCGTTTCCTTTGCTCTCACCTGCAATTTTCGATCGAGTGACTCTAAGGCAATCCTTGGGTGCGGGTGGGTCATGCTCCCATCATTTCACATCCAACAAACAAAGTTCTCCGTGTATGGGAGACTCCGACCCAGCAGGGCAGCCTCAGCAGACCAGGGGAACGGAGCGTCCCACTACATTGACATCCACATGAAAAACATGCCGAAACACACTGTGAATAGGAGAATTATTCATTGTGTTTCAAGGGCAGCAGCACTTGTAAAATCTGACGCGTTTCAGCTTCATTAGCCTTAATCATAGACACTTGTTAATAGCTGTGGGCTCACATAAATGGCAGTCCAATTCCTTTGATGCCCATACTGCACCAAAAGGTAAGTCTCAATTTCAGCAAGTGCATTAATGTTCAACATGGTGCAAAAACACAGTTCGCAAAGTGCTGTAACATGCTGGTGTTGACGCTATACCACTTTTAAATATTGATCTCTTATTCAATCAACAAGAGACGGTCCAATGCCCCTCTCAATTCCCTTGCTCGCACCTGTAATTTTCGGTCGAGTGACTCTAAGGCAATCCATGGGTGCGGGCGGGCCAAGCTCCCATCATTTAACATCCAACAAACAAAGTTCTCCGTGTATGAGAGCCTCCGACCCAGCAGGGCAGCCTCGGCAGACCACGGGAACGGAGCGTCCCACTACATTGACATCCACTCGAAAAAAATGCCGAAGCTCACCGTGAATAGGAGAATTATTTATGGTGTTTCAAGGGCGGCAGCACTCGTAAAATCTGACGCGTTTCAGCTTCATTAGCGTTAATCATAGACACTTGTTAACAGCTGTGGGCTCACATAAATGGCAGTCCAATTCCTTTCATGCCCTTAATGCACCAAAAGGTAAGTATCAATTTCAGCAAGTGCATTAATGTTCAACATGGTGCAAAAACACAGTTCGCAATGTGCTGTAAGATGCTGGTGTTGCCGCTATACCTCTTTTAAATATTGATCTCGTATTCAATCAACAAGAGATGGTCCAATGCCCCTCTCGTTTCCCTTGCTCGCACCTGCAACTTTCGGTCGAGTGACTCTAAGGCATGGGTACTCACAAACTTTCTCTCAGGGGCCAAATTTACAGTGTGGTTTGTGGCCGAGGGCCGCACTGGTGGGGGCGGGGTCAGTCAGAGAGGGGGCGGGGCTAGAGCAACACAAAAAAAAAACTGACCATGAGGTTGAACACAGGCCCCTGCAGCGGATGCCTTCGTCCACTGAGCCACCAGACTGGGCATACACACATCTCTCTCTCACTCTCTCTCTCTCCCTCCCTCTCTCTCTCCCTCCCTCTCTCCATCCCTCCATCTGTCTCTCTCTCCATCCCTCCCTCTGTCAGTCTGTTTCTCTCTCCATCCCTCCCTCTGTCTGTCTCCCTCTCCATCCCTCCCTCTGTCTGTCTCTCTCCATCCCTCCCTCTGTCTGTATCTCTCCATCCCTCCCTCTGTCTGTCTCCCTCCATCCCTCCCTCTGTCAGTCTCTCTCCCTCCCTCCCTCTGTCTGTCTCTCTCCCTCCCTCTGTCTCTCTCTCTCTCTCCCTCCCTCTGTCTCTCTCTCTCTCTCTCCCTCCGTCTCTCTCCCTCCCTCTGTCTCTCTCTCTCCCTCCGTCTCTCTCTCTCTCCCTCTGTCTCTCGCTCTGTCTCTCTCTCTCTCTCTCCCTCCCTCTGTCTTTCCCTCCCTCTGTCTCTTTCCCTCCCTCTGTCTCTTTCCCTCCCTCTGTCTCTCTCTCTCCCTCTGTCTCTCTCTCTCTCGCTCTCTCTCCCTCTGTCCCTCTCCCTCCCTCCCTCCGTCGCCCTCCCTCCGTCTCCCTCCCTCGCCCTCCCTCTCCCTTCCTCTCCCTCCGTCTCCCTCTCTCTGTCTAGGCGAGGTGTAATAATTGTATTAGAAATGCCTCGAAAAGCAAGAGCTCTTTGCTGCACACATTGAACCACCTTCCCCAGCCTTCCCAAAATCTGCAGCACGTTATTAATGACACCCTAATGTAGAGGGTGCACGAGAGCTGGCTGGACCGCCGCGGCAGAGATCAGGTGTAATCCGGAGGGCAGAAATTCCAAGTAAGGCTGGGCCGACTCAGACTTTCATTCCTTCAGTGTCGATAAAACAAATGCCACTCAGGGGAGCACGAGCTGCGCAGAGTGATCTCAGAGTTCACCTCAGTTCAATCAGTCACAGGGTTTGTCTTCGAGTCCTGGTCACTGTAATTGTGCAACAATTGCCGGATTGCAAGGGAGCAGAGAAAGAAGTGAAGTGGGAGGACTGCTCCCCCCAACCGCAGGGGTGGCCCCTGAGTCACAGAGCCAAAGGGGCTCCTGGTCAGATGCTTCCCAAGGCCCGGCTCCAGCCATGCACTGGGTGTAAAGTGAAGCTTTGGACCCTTATTAAGAGTAGGTTGTGAAGGACAGCCCTGCCGTCAGCCAGGGACAAGCATTCTTATGTATGTGACCACCATAAACCTGCGTGCCAGGCCAAAGCCCTGCAGGAAATATGTGTGCCACATACAGGAGCGCATCGCCCATTAAGTTCAAAGGGCTTCGCCCCCTCCCCTCTCGAGTGTGTCAGCGCGGCTCAGACATCTTCCTGTGCGCGCACATAGCCGCATCCGAGTACTTCACAGGTCTTTAAAAGACCATTTATATGCTAATGAGGCTTTGTTGTATTTCATCTCCTGTTCACGCCCCTGCATCTCTACTCTAAATATCGCTGCCCATAGAGCAGAGGCTCTTGGAGTCGCACTGCAACCAGCGGTGTTTGCTGACACCCTTTCAAACATTTTCTAAGAAACAGGTACGATGTCGGCAAGTTCCGGGGGCCGCCAAGGAAGGCTTGCCGGGCCGCTGGCGGCCAGCGGGCCGTACTATGAGTACCCGTGCTCTAAGGCAATACTTGGGTGCGGGTGGGTCATGCTCCCATAATTTAACATCCAACAAACAAGTTCTCCATGTATGGGAGCCTCCGACCCAGCAGAGCAGCCTCGGCAGACCACTGAAACGGAGCGTCCCGCTACATTGACATCCACACGAAAAAACTAAAAAATGCCGAAGCACACCATGAATAGAAGACTAATTTATTGTGTTTCAAGGGTGGCAGCACTCGTAAAATCTGACGCGTTTCAGCTTCATTATCCTTAATCATAGACACTTGTTAACAGCTCTGGGCTCACATAAATGGCAGTCCAATTCCTTTCATGCCCATAATGCACCAAAAGGTAAGTATCATTTTCAGCAAGTGCATTCATGTTCAACATGGTGCAAAAACACAGTTCACAAAGTGCTGTAACATGCTGGTGTTGCCGCTATACCTCTTTTAAATATTGATCTCGTATTTAATCAACAAGAGACGGTCCAATGCCCCTCTCGTTTCCCTTGCTCGCACATGCAATTTTCAGTTGAGTGACTCTAAGGCAATCCTTGGGTGCGGGCGGGTCATGCTCCTATCATTTAACATCCAACAAACAAGGTTCTCCGTGTATGGGAGCCTCCGACCCAGCAGGGCAGCCTCGGCAGACCACGGGAACGTAGCGTCCCCCTACATTGACATCCACACAAAAAAAATGCAGAAGCACACCATGAATAGGAGACTTATTTATTGTGTTTCAAGGGTTGCAACACTTGTAAAATCTGACGTGTTTCAGCTTCATTACCCTTAATCATAGACACTTGTTAACAGCTGTGGGCTCACATAAATGGCAGTCCAATTCCTTTCATGCCCATAAAGGACCAAATGGTAAGTATCAATTCCAGCAAGTGCATTAATGTTCAACATGGTGCAAAAATACAGTTCGCAAAGTGCTGTAAGATGCTGGTGTTGCCACTATACCTCTTTTAAATATTGATCTCGTATTCAATCAACAAGAGACGGTCCAATGCCCCTCTCGTTTCCCTTGCTCGCACCTGCAATTTTCAGCCGAGTGACTCTAAGGCAATCCTTGGGTGCGGGCGGGTCATGCTCCCATCATTTAACATCCAACAAACAAAGTTCTCCGTGTATGGGAGCCTCCGACCGAGCAGGGCAGCCTCGGCAGACCACGGGAACGGAGCGTCCTGCTACATTGACATCCACACGAAAAAAGTGCCGAAGCACACCATGAATAGACTTGTTCATTGGTTTTTAAGGGCGGCAGCATTCGAAAAATCTGACGTGTTTCAGCTTCATTAGCCTTAATCATTGACACTTGTTAACAGCTGTGGGATCACATAAATGGCAGTCCAATTCATTTCATGCCCATAATGCACCAAAAGGTAAGTATCAATTTCAGCAAGTGCATTAATGTTCAACATGGTACAAAAACACAGCTCGCAAAGTGCTGTAACATGCTGGTGTTGCCGCTATACCTCTTTTAAATATTGATCTCGTATTCAATCAACAAGAGACGGTCCAATGCCCCTCTCGTTTACTTTGCTCGCACCTGCAATTTTCGGTCGAGTGACTCTAAGGCAATCATTGGGTGCGGGCGGGTCATGCTCCCATCATTTAACATCCAACTAATTGTTGGGTCGGAGGCTCCCATACACGGAGAGCTTTGTTTGTTGGATGTTAAATGATGGGAGCATGACCTGCCCACACACTGGAGGCGGCACATGGGTCACGCGGTACGGTCATACTAAGGTGGGATGCACACTCGTTGACCTCTCATTGCACTGCTCCACACTTCGGGGACAACGCTTTCCATTAGCTGTGTTTTCTGATGACGTGTCGCGCCCACCCTGTCCAAAAGCAGAACCCCTTTAGATCCAAACAGACTCTTTCATTCTCTCACCGGAAGTGAAACCAGGCCACGTAGACACTTTCACAATGCAACAGCCGGGAATGCACTTTTCAGTAAAAAAAACAAATTCCTTCCTCCTAATTTATCAAATAAACGACTCACTGAAGAACAGGGGCCAGCTTCGATCGGTAAATAGCCGTTACAACGACTTTTTTACTTCGCTATACGATTACCACGCATGCATTACCATGCATGCGTTGTACATCGCGAAGTCATTACTACACATTTTTTTAGAACACATGGTCATTTACCACGCATGCCTTTACAATGAATTTTGTTGTAAAGGAATGTATGGTAAATGACCATGATTTCTAACAAAAAATGTAGATGATCCACGTCGTTGTAAGAAAAGAGAGGCTGTTCCGTTTCCTCACAACGATGTGCACCGCCTCTCAGAGACGACTTAAAGCAGGAACCATGAGGAGTGAGAGGGAAGGGGGATTGGTCATGGGGTGGCGGTTATTTTTCTAAGGTTTAGGGTAGTGCAGTGGTGTTTGGGTAGTGTAGGGTGTCATGCTGGGGGTCGTGTTTCAGGGTTTAGGGCAGTGTACTGACGTTCGGGCAGTGTAGGGTTCATACAGGGGGGTGGTTTTTCAGGGTTTAGGGCAGTGCAGTGGTGTTCGGGCAGTGTAGGGGGTCATGCTGGGGCTAGTGATTCAGGGTTTAGGGCAGTGCAGTGGTGTTCGGGCAGTGTAGGGGGTCGTGCTGGGGCTAGTGATTCAGAGTTTAGGGCAGTGCAGTGGTTTTTGGACAGTGTAGGGGTCGTGCTGGGGCTGGTGTTTCAGGGTTTAGGGCAGAGCAGTGGTGTTCGGGCAGTGTAGGGGGCTGTGCTGGGGCTGGTGTTTAGGGTTTAGGGCAGAGCAGTGGTGTTCGGGCAGAGTATGGGGTTGTGCTGGGGTGGTGTTTCAGGGTTTAGGGCAGAGCAGTGGTGTTCGGGCAGTGTAAGGGGTAGAGCTTGGGGTGGTGTTTCAGGGTATAGGGCAGTGCAGTGGTGTTTGGGCAGTGTAGGGGGTCGTGCAGGGGGTGATGTTTTAGGGTTTAGGGCAGGGCAGTGGTGTTCAGGCAGTGTATGGGGTTGTGCTGGGGTGGTGTTTCAGGGTTTAGGGCAGAGCAGTGGTGTTCGGGCAGTGTAAGGGGTAGTGCTTGGGGTGGTGTTTCAGGGTATAGGGCAGTGCAGTAGTGTTTGGGCAGTGTAGGAGGTCTTGCAGGGGGTGGTGTTTCAGGGTTTAGGGCAGTGGTGTTTGGGCAGTGTATGGGGTCTTGCTGGGGTTGGTGTTTCAGGGTTTAGGACAGTGCAATGGTGTTCGGGCAGTGTAGGGGGTCATGCTGGGGCTGGTGTGTCAGGGTTTAGGGCAGTGCAGTGGTGTTCGGGCAGTGTAGAGGGTCATGCTGGGCCTGGTGTTTCAGGGTTTAGGGCAGTGGTGTTCGGGAAGTGTAGGGGGTCTTGCTGGGGGTGGTGTTTCAGGGTTTAGGGCAGTGCAGTGGTGTTTAGGCAGTGTAGGGGGTCTTGCAGGGGGTGGTGTTTCAGGGTTTAGGGCAGGGGTGTGTGGGCAGTGTATGGGGTCTTGCTGGGGCTGGTGTTTCAGGGTTTAGGACAGTGCAGTGGTGTTCAGGCAGTGTAGGGGGTCATGCTGGGGCTGGTGTGTCAGGGTTTAGGGCAGTGCAGTAGTGTTTGGGCAGTGTAGGGGGTCATGCTGGGCCTGGTGTTTCAGGGTTTAGGGCAGTGGTGTTCAGGAAGTGTAGGGGGTCTTGCTGGGGGTGGTGTTTCAGGGTTTAGGACAGTGCAGTGGTGTTCGGGCAGTGTAGGGGTCGTGCTGTGGGTGGTGTTTCAGGGTTTAGGGCATTCCAATGGTGTTCGGGCAGTGTAGGGGGTTGTGCTGGGGCTGGTGTTTCAGGGTTTAGGGCAGTGCAGTGGTGTTCGGGCAATGTAGGGTGTCATGCTGGGGCTGGTGTTTCAGGGTTTAGGGCAGTGGTGTTCGGGCAGTGTAGGGGGTCGTGCTGGGGGTGATGTTTCAGGGTTTAGGGCAGTGGTGTTCGAGCAGTGTAGGGGTCTTGCTGGGGTAGTGTTTCAGGGTTTAGGTCAGTGCAGTGGTGTTCAGGCAGTGTAGGGGGTATTGCTGGGGGTGGTATTTGAGGGTTTAGGGCAGTGCAGTGGTGTTCAGGCAGTGTAGGGGGTCGTGCTGGGGGTGGTGTTTCAGGGTTTAGGGCAGTGCAATGGTGTTTGGGCAGTGTAGGGGTTTGTGCTGGGGTGGTGTTTCAGGGTTTAGGGCAGTGCAGTGGTGTTTGGGCAGTGTATGGGGTCGTGCTAGGGGTGGTGTTTCAGGGTTTATGGCAGTGCAGTGGTGTTCGGGCAGCGTAGGGGGTCATGCTGGGAGTTGTGTTTCAGGGTTTAGGGCAGTGCAGTGGTGTTCGGGCAGTGTACAGGGTCTTGCTGGGGGTGGAGTTTCAGGGTTTAGGGCAGTGCAGTGGTGTTCGGGCAGTGTAGGGGGTCGTGCTGGGGCTAGTAATTCAGAGTTTAGGGCAGTGCAGTGGTTTTTGGACAGTGTAGGGGTCATGCTGGGGCTGGTGTTTCAGGGTTTAGGGCAGAGCAGTGGTGTTCGGGCAGTGTAGGGGGTCGTGCTGGGGGTGGTGTTTAGGGTTTAGGGCAGAGCAGTGGTGTTCGGGCAGTGTAAGGTGTAGTGCTTGGGGTGGTGTTTCAGGGTTTAGGGCAGGGCAGTGGTGTTCGGGCAGTGTAGGGGGTCTTGCAGGGGGTGGTGTTTCAGGGTTTAGGGCAGTGGTGTTTGGGCAGTTTACGGGGTCTTGCTGGGGCTGGTGTTTCAGGGTTTAGGACAGTGCAGTGGTGTTCGGGCAGTGTAGGGGGTCATGGTGGGGCTGGTGTGTCAGGGTTTAGGGCAGTGCAGTGGTGTTCAGGCAGTGTAGGGGGTCATGCTGGGCCTGGTGTTTCAGGGTTTAGGGCAGTGGTGTTCGGGCAGTGTAGGGGGTCTTGCTGGGGGTGGTGGTTTAGGGCAGTGCAGTGGTGTTTGGGCAGTGTAGGGGTCGTGCTGTGGGTGGTGTTTCAGGGTTTAGAGCAGTGCAATGGTGTTCGGGCAGTGTAGGGGGTTGTGCTGGGGCTGGTGTTTCAGGGTTTAGGGCAGTGCAGTGGTGTTCGGGCAATGTAGGGGTCATGCTGTGGCTGGTGTTTCAGGGTTTAGGGCAGTGGTGTTCGGGCAGTGTAGGGGGTCTTGCTGGGGGTGATGTTTCAGGGTTTAGGGCAGTGGTGTTCGAGCAGTGTAGGGGGTCTTGCTGGGGGTAGTGTTTCAGGGTTTAGGTCAGTGCAGTGGTGTTCAGGCAGTGTAGGGGGTCTTGCTGGGGGTGGTATTTGAGGGTTTAGGGCAGTGCAGTGGTGTTCAGGCAGTGTAGGGGGTCGTGCTGCAGGTGGTGTTTCAGGGTATAGGGCAGTGCAGTGGTGTTTGGGCAGTGTAGGGGCTTGTGCTGGGGTGGTGTTTCAGGGGTTAGGGCAGTGCAGTGGTGTTTGGGCAGCGTAGGGGTCGTGCTGGGAGTTGTGTTTCAGGGTTTAGGGCAGAGCAGTGGTGTTTGGGCAGTGTACGGGGTCTTGCTGGGGGTGGATTTTCAGGGTTTAGGGCAGTGCAGTGGTGTTCGGGCAGTGTAGGGGGTCATGCTGGGGCTAGTATTTCAGGGTTTAGGGCAGTGCAGTGGTGTTCAGGTAGTGTAGGGGGTCGTGCTGGGGCTGGTGTTTCAGGGTTTAGGGCAGTGCAGTGGTGTTCGGGCAGTGTAGGGGTTGTGCTGGGGCTGGTGTTTCAGGGTTTAGTGCAGAGCAGTAGTGTTCGGGCAGTGTAGGGGGTCGTGCTGGGGGTGGTGTTTCAGGGTTGAAGGCAGAGCAGTGATGTTTGGGCAGAGTGGGGGGTCGTGCTGTGGGTGGTGTTCCAGGGTTTAGGGCAGTGCAGTGGTGTTCGTGCAGTGTAGGGGGTCGTGCTGGGTGTGGTGTTTCAGGGTATAGGGCAGTGCAGTGGTGTCCGGGCCATGTAGGGGGTCACGCAGGGGGTGGTGTTTCAGGGCTTAGGGCAGGGCAGTGGTGTTCAGGCAGTGTAGGGGGTACTTGCTGGGGGTGGTGTTTCAGGGTTTAGGGCAGTGGTGTTTGGGCAGTTTAGGGGTTCTTGCTGCAGGTGGTGTTTCATGGTTTAGGACAGTGCAGTGGTGTTCGGGCAGTTTAGGGGGTCATGCTGGGGCTGGTGTTTCAGGGTTTAGGGCAGTGCAGTGGTGTTTGGGCAGTGTAGGGGGTCATGCTGGGGGTGCTCAGGGTTTAGGGGATAAAGCCACTGAACTACTGACCCCTACCGGTCTGAAAGTGCGGGGTATGGAAATTAAGTGAGGTATTGCCTACAGTGTCATGCTGCTAAATTGAGCTGCTGCTGGACTCAGGGATGAAACCGTGAGCCCAAACTGTGTGTCCTATCCTGTGAAGTCATGTGCGCTGTGCCACACCTGTCCAAGTAGTGTCAGCAATATTTTATACGTAGTAGCAGATGTGTTAGCGCAAGATAGCTCAGACAAAGAACCTTTGATCCTGACAGTAGCTTCTACAGCTCCATTCATACAGGATTTGTACAAAGGCCGGTCGTGGGTGTTGTGGGATGTCGGTGACCCTGGTCATCATGGATGAGATGCCCAGCATGTGGCACATGGGCGGGTTCACTGTGTGTTACATTGCCAAACAGCTGCTCCTCCCTCCCACGAGCCCCTACACTTTTGTGTGCTATGCTGTTGTATCCCGTGCACTCCTACGGCACACCTTTGTAATGGCTATTCGCACATGTCCCGCGGGATTCCAATCACACCGTGACACTGCAGTTTGGAGGTGGTGCATGTCACTTTACAACATCGACTGCTGCGGCCCTTGTGGCGGCCACACCAGAACACTGAATTGAATTGAATTGAATTGAAAGAACATTTGTAAGGCGCGAAAGCTACCCTGAGGCGTCCTAGCGCTATAGACAGTTGAGTGTGGAGGGACGGAGAGGGGACCTAGTCAGATTTGTTGAACAGCAGGGTTTTTAGCCCCTTTTGGAAGGGTAGATGGTTGGACTCTGAACGTAAATGTAGGGGAAGAGAGTTCCAGAGTTTAGCCGAGTTATAGGAGAATGACCGGCCCCCGGATCTGGCTCTCTTGATTTTGGGCACTGTGGCCAGAAACAAGGAGGTCTATTGGGTAGGTAGGGAAAAATCAGGGAGTGGTTGATAATGGCACCCGTTTACCAGAAGGCTCGATGAGCAATACATAGGCTCCTAAATGATATTCTTTTCCTGATTGGGATCCAGTGAAGTTTCCTTAATTCAGATTTGACAGAGAGACGGCGAGGGATCTGAAGGAGAGTTTGTACTGCACAATTCTGGAAGACCTGGAGCTTATTTATAGTAGCCTGGGGGGCCCCTAGGTAAAGGGCATTCCCAAAGTCCAGACGAGATAAAATAAGACCCTGAATCATGATTTGTCTGGCTTTAAAGGGTAATAGAGGAAGAATTTTCCGGGTGAGCCTAAGTATACCGACACAGGTTGCTGAAAGTTTGGCTGCCTGGTGGTTAAAGTTAAAAGATTTGTCCAGCCAGATGCCCAGGCTCTTGATTGAGTCCTTGGGAGTGGGGGTTGATCTGAGACACACTGGCCAGAGGGAATTGATGATGATGTTAGAGGAGTTACCTAGGAGCATCAGCTCTGTCTTGTCTCCATTTAGTTTGAGACAAGAAGATGTCATCCATGAGGTCACTACTTCTAGGCAATCCCTCAAGTTGTTGTTTGCCCGGGTGTGAGATTGATTTAGGGCTACCACTAACTGGGTATCGTCCGCATAGGTGACAATTTTTATCCCAAAGGGGCGGACAATCACAGCAAGGGGGCTCATATAAATGTTAAAAAGCGTAGGGCTCATGGAAGAGCCCTGCGGCACACCACATCCGAACGGTTTGCTGGGAGAGGTGACGTCGCCCTCAAAGACCTGGAAGGAACGATCAGACAGGAAGGATTCAAACCATCTGAGAACTTTAGTTGAGATTCCTAGGTTGGTAAGTCTTTGCAGTAGGATGCTATGATTTACAGTGTCAAAGGCGGCACTTAGGTCCAGGAGGAAGATGGCTACAGTGCCTCCCTGATCCATGATCCTCCTAGCCTCCTCTGTCACGGCGACAAGGGCGGTCTCAATCCCATGCATGGGTTGAAATCCTGTCTGGGAAGGGTCAAGCAAGTGATTGGTCTTAAGAAACTCTGTCAATGTCTTATTGACGTGTTTCTCTACGATCTTGCTGAGCCTAGGTAGTAAGGAAATTGGACGATAGTTCCCAGGGTTGTTTTGATCCAGGTTGTTTTTTTTTAAGAGGGCTTTAACCATGGCCCGTTTCCAGGGGAGCGTGACAGTACCGGTAGCTAGGGAGGCATTGAGTAGATCCAGAATAGTGGGTAGAATATGTGAGGTGACTGACAACAAGGAGCGCGGGGGTGCTGGGTCGTTAGGAGAACCTGATTTAACCTGAAGCATGATGGACTGTAACATGGAGCAATCAAGAAAGGGGAGGTTATCAAGTGTTACTGAGGAATGAGGCTCTGTCTCAATAGGTTTAGCGGCCGATGTGGGGATCTGAGTATGAGGAAAGGAGGTGTAAATAGTTTGGATTTTATTATAGAAGAACTCTACCAGATCATTGCAGCGGGATTGGGCATTAAGGGGATTTGGTGTTTTTTTTCTGGAAGTTTAAGAAGGGTTTTTGCAATTTGATAAATTTCCCTAGGCTTAGAGGCCGCTGCATTGATCTTGTTTTCGTAAAAGGCTGCTTGCGTGATTATAATGTAGTTTTTTATAAGATTTTATCGCGGCTCTATATGCGATTTTTCTGGGAAGTGAGTAGTCCAGACGCCACTTCCTCTCCAATTTTTTGCAATGACGTTTGCTTTCTCGCAAGTCTTGGGAATACCAAGGGGCAGTCTTAGTGCCGCGCTTAGGTATAATGCATTTTATGGGGAGTACAGAATCTAAAGAATTTGAAATCCATCTATTATAGTTTTGGTTAGCTAGGGTAGGATCAGGGTTGAAAGATGGTCTTGACGCTTCGAGGGTCCCTTAGTATGAGTGGGTTTCATTACTAGATGTTGAAGTTGTAACGCAGCAAGACTCATAGTCAGATTTGAGGCACTGCGGTCCATGGTGTCATCAAAGTAGATATTAAAATCCCCTAGAAGTGTGTAATTTGCTGAGCTACACACAAAATTGGCTACCGAGGAAGACAATGTATTAAGAAATTGTCCCATGGACCCAGGTGGACGGTATACAAGTGTCCCCGAAAAAGTACTAGTAGGGGAAAAGTCAAGAGAAAAAGCGAGGCTTTCGCAGTTGGTTGATGGATTTGAAAGACTGCGGCAACTGTAAATAATTGCTAAGCCACCCCCTCTCCCGATAGGGCCGCCAGCATGTAAAATTTGGTATTCTTGTGGCAGAGCCTGGATAATATCAGGTTCTGATTCGAAATGGAGCCAGGTTTCTGTCAAAAAGAGGGCACCTGGGTTTAATTCATCTAAAAGCAGAGATATCTCTGTGACATGTTTAGGGAGCGATCTACAGTTCAGAAGGTACATGCTCCGTTGTGTGTTTTTGATTGTGGGGTCGAAGAAAGGTTGAAATCCGCAGTGTGGGCAGACTGACCCATGTTCTGCTGGGTTGCACGTGGGGCGGCATAGGGGTGAGGCCTTTCTTCTTTTGTGTAGAAAATTAGAACTGTACCTCCTCATATAGGTGGTGGTACGAGCAGGGGTCATGGCCCCTGTCCCCGATCGGCCGTGGACGGACGCAGACGGGCTTGCCTTTGGCGCACCCGCTGCACGAGCTCGCACCATTACCCCAATTATAGCGTGTGGGAGTCAGACGCTAGACTGCTCCCCACGCTACTCCCAAGATGGCGGGCGCACGAGGAATCAGGTAATCCACCACTCTTGAGAATGAAGTTGAATTGGCACAGTTCAAAAGCGTCCTGATTTAAAATACGCTAAGAAATTCTTTATTTTAAAAAACCCCAGCATAAAAAGAAACAAACACAGTAAGAAGTTAAAAAAGTAAACGCTACCGTTTTTAAAAGGGAGCCGAATAGGAAAGTCTCTGGCGCTCCACACACACACGATCAGCCTCAGTCTCCCGGCTCAAGCCTCAGGATATGTGACGATGCGCGCTCACGCCATTACCCCAATTATAGCGTGTGGGAGTCAGACGCTAGACTGCTCCCCACGCTACTCCCAAGATGGCGGGCGCACGAGGAATCAGGTGATTCACCACTCTTGAGAATTAAGTTGAATTGGCACAGAGACTTACTTACCACACTTCTTGCACATGGGCATGTGTGAGACACTCCGTTCTCTTTGCCGCTTGTGCATGCAGGAGGATGTGTGCGTAGCTACATCTCCAGGCTCACTGCCAATGGTAACGTCCGCTGAAGACAGCACACTGATGTTGCAGGGCTCATGCCTATCATGCTAACACAATTACCACACGGACATAATTGCTCAGATGTGGGTTCAGGGGGGCGTTGGCGGTCCTGTGGTTGTTGCAATGAGTGTTATGGCCCTCATGGGTATCCGTGTATTATGCTCATTGACTCTATAGCACCTGTGGGTGTTCAGGTGTGGCTCTTGGCTGTGTTCCCGTTCATGCTGCAGGTAATGGTTTGTCTTAACACCACCAGAAAGCAGATGTAAAACCTCTGGTGCTAACACGGCTTATCGCCGGAATTTGTTTCACATCGCGGTTTTTGCCTTTTGTTGTGCAGGGTTAGTGGCACCACATGTCGCCGGGCTTCCATATGCAAATACGCGTCACTAATCAAAGGGAGTCTGGTGTTGTGGTCGCTGCCACGAAGTTGGGGTCACTGCCATTCAGGACTCAGGACACAGTTCCACATGTGGGATCGGCTTGTGTTGAACAGGGTTAGTGGCACCACGTGTCGTCCGCCTTGCATATGGAAATATGCCTAACTGATCAAAGGGAGTATGCTGCTGTTGTCGCTGCCAAAGACTTGGGGTCACTGCCATTCAGGACTCAGGACACAGTTCCACATGACTTATGGTGCACTGAGTTAGTAGTACCTTTGGCGCTCAGTGTTTACGTACCCTGCGATGAAGCATGGTCCGGGGGACCGCACTCAGATCAATGTCATTTGTCTATTGGATTCTGGCTCAATAAGGCCACGTGGCGATGACTTATGGTGCACTGAGTTAGTAGTACCTTTGGCGCTCAGCGTGTACGTATCCTGGCATGATGCATGGTCCGAGAGGGCCGTACTGGGAGCAATGTATCTTGCGTACTGGACTGCGTCATCTGCAATCACTACTCCATCTGAATTGTGATGCCTGCTGTCCGCAGTGTAGATCGAAGGCAGTAGTCTGTACAGACTATATCTGTTGCCTACTGCTTCATCTGCAATCGCGACTGTATCTGAATTGTGAGCCCTGCTGACTGCTGTGTAGACCAGAGGAAGCGGTGAGCAAGGGCCCACAGCCACATGCATAGGTTGGTGGCCTCACCGGCCAGCGTAGTTTAGGTTCAGTGGCACCACGTGTCGCCGGGCTTCCATATGCAAATACGCGTCACTAATCAAAGGGAGTCTGGTGTTGTGGTCGCTGCCACGAAGTTGGGGTCACTGCCATTCAGGACTCAGGACACAGTTCCACATGTGGGATCGGCTTGTGTTGAACAGGGTTATTGGCACCACGTGTCTTCCGCCTTACATATGGAAACATGCCTAACTGATCAAAGGGAGTATGCTGCTGTTGTCGCTGCCAAGGACTTGGGGTCACTGCCATTCAGGACTCAGGACACAGTTCCACATGACTTATGGTGCACTGAGTTAGTAGTACCTTTGGCGCTCAGTGTTTACGTACCCTGCGATGAAGCATGGTCCGGGGGACCGCACTCAGATCAATGTCATTTGTCTATTGGATTCTGGCTCAATAAGGCCACGTGGCAATGACTTATGGTGCACTGAGTTAGTAGTACTTTTGGCGCTCAGCGTGTACGTATCCTGGCATGATGCATGGTCCGAGAGGGTCGTACTGGGAGCAATGTATCTTGCGTACTGGACTGCGTCATCTGCAATCACTACTCCATCTGAATTGTGATGCCTGCTGTCCGCAGTGTAGATCGAAGGCAGTAGGCTGTACAGACTATATCTGTTGCCTACTGCTTCATCTGCAATCGCGACTGTATCTGAATTGTGAGCCCTGCTGACTGCTGTGTAGACCAGAGGTAGCGGTGAGCAAGGGCCCACAGCCACATGCATAGGTTGGTGGCCTCACCGGCCAGCGTAGTTTTGGTTCAGTGGCACCACGTGTCGCCGGGCTTCCATATGCAAATACGCGTCACTAATCAAAGGGAGTCTGGTGTTGTGGTCGCTGCCACGAAGTTGGGGTCACTGCCATTCAGGACTCAGGACACAGTTCCACATGTGGGATCGGCTTGTATTGAACAGGGTTAGTGGCACCACGTGTCTTCCGCCTTGCATATGGAAACATGCCTAACTGATCAAAGGGAGTATGCTGCTGTTGTCGCTGCCAAGGACTTGGGGTCACTGCCATTCAGGACTCAGGACACAGTTCCACATGACTTATGGTGCACTGAGTTAGTAGTACCTTTGGCGCTCAGTGTTTACGTACCCTGCGATGAAGCATGGTCCGGGGGACCGCACTCAGATCAATGTCATTTGTCTATTGGATTCTGGCTCAATAAGGCCACGTGGCGATGACTTATGGTGCACTGAGTTAGTAGTACCTTTGGCGCTCAGCGTGTACGTATCCTGGCATGATGCATGGTCCGAGAGGGCCGTACTGGGAGCAATGTATCTTGCGTACTGGACTGCGTCATCTGCAATCACTACTCCATCTGAATTGTGATGCCTGCTGTCCGCAGTGTAGATCGAAGGCAGTAGTCTGTACAGACTATATCTGTTGCCTACTGCTTCATCTGCAATCGCGACTGTATCTGAATTGTGAGCCCTGCTGACTGCTGTGTAGACCAGAGGAAGCGGTGAGCAAGGGCCCACAGCCACATGCATAGGTTGGTGGCCTCACCGGCCAGCGTAGTTTAGGTTCAGTGGCACCACGTGTCGCCGGGCTTCCATATGCAAATACGCGTCACTAATCAAAGGGAGTCTGGTGTTGTGGTCGCTGCCACGAAGTTGGGGTCACTGCCATTCAGGACTCAGGACACAGTTCCACATGTGGGATCGGCTTGTGTTGAACAGGGTTATTGGCACCACGTGTCTTCCGCCTTGCATATGGAAACATGCCTAACTGATCAAAGGGAGTATGCTGCTGTTGTCGCTGCCAAGGACTTGGGGTCACTGCCATTCAGGACTCAGGACACAGTTCCACATGACTTATGGTGCACTGAGTTAGTAGTACCTTTGGCGCTCAGTGTTTACGTACCCTGCGATGAAGCATGGTCCGGGGGACCGCACTCAGATCAATGTCATTTGTCTATTGGATTCTGGCTCAATAAGGCCACGTGGCAATGACTTATGGTGCACTGAGTTAGTAGTACTTTTGGCGCTCAGTGTGTACGTATCCTGGCATGATGCATGGTCCGAGAGGGTCGTACTGGGAGCAATGTATCTTGCGTACTGGACTGCGTCATCTGCAATCACTACTCCATCTGAATTGTGATGCCTGCTGTCCGCAGTGTAGATCGAAGGCAGTAGTCTGTACAGACTATATCTGTTGCCTACTGCTTCATCTGCAATCGCGACTGTATCTGAATTGTGAGCCCTGCTGACTGCTGTGTAGACCAGAGGTAGCGGTGAGCAAGGGCCCACAGCCACATGCATAGGTTGGTGGCCTCACCGGCCAGCGTAGTTTTGGTTCAGTGGCACCACGTGTCGCCGGGCTTCCATATGCAAATACGCGTCACTAATCAAAGGGAGTCTGGTGTTGTGGTCGCTGCCACGAAGTTGGGGTCACTGCCATTCAGGACTCAGGACACAGTTCCACATGTGGGATCGGCTTGTATTGAACAGGGTTAGTGGCACCACGTGTCTTCCGCCTTGCATATGGAAACATGCCTAACTGATCAAAGGGAGTATGCTGCTGTTGTCGCTGCCAAGGACTTGGGGTCACTGCCATTCAGGACTCAGGACACAGTTCCACATGACTTATGGTGCACTGAGTTAGTAGTACCTTTGGCGCTCAGTGTTTACGTACCCTGCGATGAAGCATGGTCCGGGGGACCGCACTCAGATTAATGTCATTTGTCTATTGGATTCTGGCTCAATAAGGCCACGTGGCGATGACTTATGGTGCACTGAGTTAGTAGTACATATCCTGGCATGATGCGTGGTCCGAGAGGGCCGTACTGGGAGCAATGTATCTTGCGTACTGGACTGCGTCATCTGCAATCACTACTCCATCTGAATTGTGATGCCTGCTGTCTGCAGTGTAGATCGAAGGCAGTAGTCTGTACAGACATAATTCTGCGGTGCTGTGCCACTGGGTTCGCAGGGTGCCTATGTCGAGGAGACGAGTGGTCATGGTGGCAGCCTCATGGCAGGGTGAGGCCCGCCGCTCTGGCACAGTCGTTGGTCTTCACAGTTCACAAGTGAACCACGCCCAGAGCTCCGGCCTATTTATTCACACTCCTACGCTGAAGTGGCATACGTCGGACCAGCCCACTCCGGTTACGCTTATGCTTACAGGAGGGGACGATACAGCTACATGACTGAGATCATCCCTAGTGTTTGACACAAGATGGTTGGGTCCACTGTCCACAACACTACAAGCACCAGTAGAATTTGTGCACATGGAGAGGTGTGTGTTCTGCATACTGAGATATGTGCAGCACATCACCACTACACTTTGCATTGTGTGCATTATTATTCATGGGTGAATTGCTTCCTTCACATATAGTTTGTTCACACCTGTGCCAATATTCAGCTATTGTGTGGCTGAGGGGCCATGCCGTTTTCGGAAAGTTCGCTGACTTGTTCTGCGCTGCCTCAGTGGTAGAGGGGGGTTCTGGGGGTGGTAGTGGGTGTTGTGACGTTCTTGGGTGTCGGAGCTGCTTGATCAGTAGGTCTATGACATGTGTTGGTCTTCAGATGTGGCTCTGGGCTGGGCTCCCTTTCATACTGTATGTAGTTGTTTAGTATTTAAAAAACAAGAAGACATTAAATAATAAATAAAAAAATACAAAAAGTTTTTTAGGATATTAAAGTTACAAAATATCACATTTTAAAAAACAATTACTGAGAAAAACATAGGTTTTATGATCATTGCAATTAGAAATTAGTATTTAAATAACCTTCGAAATTCCCAAACAAACATAGGTCTCAGGAAGATTAAAGTTAGAAATTAGTATATAAAAAAAAAATCAAATTTACTGAAAAAATGATTGCCACATTTCCCAACATTGAGCCATTTTTGGAGGGTTCACTGTCCTGTTATGCACTGCCTTGGTATTAGTAGGGAGAGGGGTTGTACGGGGGGGGGAGGTCCTGAGGGTTGTGGCAGTGGGTTTTGTTGTTCTTGGGTATCAGAAAAAACTATAGGTTAAATGAACATTATAATTAGAAGTTAGCATTAAAAAAACATTGAAATTCACTGAAAAAAATAGGTTTCAGGCACGTTATAGTTAGAAATTAGCATTTAAAAAACCTTAGAAATTCACTGAAAAAACCATAGGTTTTAGGGACATTATAGTTAGAAATTAGCATTTGAAAAACCTTAGAAATTTACTGAAAAAAACCATAGGTTTCAGGGACGTTATAGTTACTTGGACATTTGACTCATATAAAACCAGAGAAATTTGCCCGTTATAGTTAGTTGAGCTAAATATAACTCGCGCGCCCGCAATGCACTGGTGATGACGTCACATAGTACATCACTCATGACATGGTCAGTGACATCACTCATGACATGTCAAATGAAATCACTGATGACATCACTGATGACATCATCCACGTGATAGTCTGACACACCTCCTCACACTCTAATATAACCTTTGATACTCGTACTTTAAAATACAGACTACCATTTTCGAAACCATGGACACACCAATACCAGATACTAGATACCAATTCACTGATTCCTATCTATATATTGTGAGCTAGACATACACTCATACAGTCACTTATACATTCTGTTACTCATCATTGCATCAGTATAATATCCACTCATACACCTATACATACATTCACACAGTACTACTGATCCATAGAGTTACTCACACATCTACTCACACCCATGTACTCACCTATGCAGATATATACACACCACCTGACTTATTTATACGCACACCACCTCACTTTTTTATATATATACTAACACATTCTTACTCTCTTATACAATTACTAATATAAGTACACATTCATGTATGTAGACACTCTTGCAATCACTGTCTCTCACGTATAGTCAATTATATACCCCAACACTCACATATACTGTCTAAAAACATATATAGTTACTCACATATATACAACTGAGACATCAATTCACTAATCAACACACCTGTACACACAGTCAGCTACCCATACAGCCCTTCCGAGATGCACTTTTGAATCTATACAACCAGTAAATCAGCCATTCAGACATGAATGCACAGTCAGACACCCTCCACCCACCCACATAGACACTCAGATACCCATCCAGATACTCATACAATCAATCAATAACCCATATCGACACTGATGTAGCTACTCACCAACCCATGCACCTGCTTACACACCATCTGAGAGACTAATATAGTCATTCACATAGTTTAGTCACTAACCCATGCATTCAGTAACATACGTTCAATCACTGACTTATAAAGTCAGTCATGCATCTACTAAATAATCCATTCAGGCACTTCTACATCCACTCATTCTTCAATAGACCTTGGCATAGATATATATGAAAAATATTTAAACTTTACAGAAACACACATTCACTGGATGATGTCATCAGATCAGTGATGTCATCAGTGATGTCATTTGAGATGTCATCAGTGATATCATGAGTAATGTCACTGACCATGTCATGAGTGATGTAATATGTGACATCATCACCAGTGCATTGCGGCGGGCAAGTTATAGTTTGCTCAACTAACTATAACAGGTGAATTTCTCTGGTTTTCTATGAGTTAAATGTCCAAGTAACTATAACTTCCATGAAACCTATGGTTTTTTCAGTGAATATTTTATATAAATATATATATATATATATATATATATATATATATATATATATATATATATATATATATATATATATATATATATATATATATATATATAAAAACACTCAATCACCCAATACCTACACCCACCCCAATCCAAAAAACACCCTTGCCATTGAATGCCCTACCCACACCTAAATCCTAAAAATACCCTTACCACCCAATACCCTTAAAAACACCCTTACCATCATATACGCTTATCCACCCTTAAAAACCCTCACCCCCTATACCTCAAACCCTAAAAACACTCCTACAACTCAATAGCCTTACCCATCCCTGAACCCTTAAAACACCATTACCACCCAATGCTCCTACCCACCCATAACCCCTAAATATATACACACACACACTTGCCTTAAATATACTTTCCTTGTGTTGTAAAGGCATGCATGATAAAGGCATATTCATGGTAAAGGCTTGTTTTATAAAGGAAATGTGTGGTAAAGGCATTGTGTGGGAATGGAGTTGTGTGGGTCGGACTACATGGTAAAGGGTGTTTCCAAAAGACTCAAGAAGCATGGCGAAGGTGTGTTATATCCTGAGGTTTTGTCTTATATGCTCAAAGGAATACAACAGCTAGAAACAGTCTTTTGCTTCAAAGAGACATTCTCCTGAATTGAGGTGATGTTGTAGATATCATCATTAGCACAAGTTTGCACAATTTATGAGTTATTTCAAACACACCCACCTGGGTAACAGAAATGTACAGTATGAGGAACTGTTCCCTTTTGTAATCTGCCTATCAGGGTCAGAATATGTTGGTGCTAAGCCTAATGCCACTTAAGAATGATTGAAATCAAAATAAGGAGATGAATTCAACAGGGAGAGCGGGATAGAGGAGATATGAGAGAAGTAGTGGCAATGGAGTGTTGCCTGGTCTAGGAGTCAATAAAATTCCCCCTCCCAGAAACAGGAGGCCCCCAGCAAACAGATATGGATGAGACTGCTTCCTTTGGGAGAGAGGAAGAGGGAGAGGGGTGAGTCTCTCACTTTGACCAATAGGATGCAGGTTTTAACAATATAAGACACCTTGCTAGGCTGCATGAATGGGAGAGGGCAGGAATGCACTATATTCAACATTATATGATGCATTCCTATCCTATGTTTGCGCTGACACACAATGTGCTGCCTCTTAACAATGCACCTGTGCGCTGTGGTGCAAAGGTGCCTGCGTTGTAGGCAGGATTGTTTTTGTGGAGGAAGGAGCACCTCCCTGCACAAAAACAATTCTCAAAGGCATTTTCCTCCTTTTAAGTGTGCTGCAGAATGTAACACAATTGGAAAGAGAAAACAACGAGGAGAAATAAAGACATTTCTCCTCATTGCACCTCTCCAGGGAAGGTGTAGCATTTTGAAGCATTCCCAGGGTTACCTGTCTTGGTAAATCTGGGAATGCACCAAAATCCATGGGTGGATGTATGGGAACACCCATGCTCCACCTATGGAACAATGGAACGCCTTCCCAGGTTATAATAATGACTTGGGCTGCCTTGTATTACTCGAGATTTACCAATGTCACGCAGGGCCATGCAAAGTCATCTTGCATGGCTTGGTGAATCTCATTCTAGGTTTGGCATCGCCCTGCGACACCTTGTGTGGTTGAAGGGCAATGCAAAAGCATGATAAATTTGGCACTAAATCAGTAATTCAACAGGAAGAGGGCAACATTACTTCTACCACAAGCACAATGGGAATTATGGAGTTGTGATTAATAAAAACACCACTAACTATTGATAAGCTATTTAGATCGTACCAATTTTGATCAGATCTGTTTCAGATTGTACAGGTAGCAGGCGGTATCACAAGCTGCTACGTAGCAAGTAGAATGCTTTAAGAAAGGGGTGCTTTTAGAAATATTTAAAAAATCTGTTTTATTTTACTGTGCATCGTGCTTTTTGCACAAGTTGTACTTACTGCACCTCACACTTTATACTGGCCATGTTCAGTGCCAGTCTAAGAGCGAGTGAAACTTAGACACAATGGGCCTCATTTACAAAGTTTTGGTGCAGGGCAGTGCCACAAGGAATCTTGCTGTGGTGCCTTGCGTCGAACAAAAAGGGAAGAAATGTGCTTAACCATGAGATATGGCGCCTTCCTGCCCTTTTCCCTTGCACTGGTGCATAATCGGCTGCCATGCACCATTGCAGGCACCCTTGCAACATGGTGCAAGGGTGTCTACATTGTAGGGGTGATTGTTTTTGTGCGGGAAGGGACACATTCCTGCACAAAAACAATCACAAGAGGTGTTTTTCTCTTTCTACTGCACACATAGAAAGAGGAAAAAATGAGAAGAAATAAGGCTATTTCTCCTCGTCCCACCTCCTTAGCACCACCCCTGGTATGGTGTTAGGATCTGACGCATTACGAGGTTTATGATTCCTCGTAAATCTGGGAATGCTTCAGATTCCATGGGTGTTGCGTGGGAACAACCACAGTAACACCCATGGAACGCCCCTTTCACACAGTGTTGTGCATGCAGGGGGCACTTTTTTACAAGGCCATGAAAAGCCACTGGAGCACCAAAAAAGCGATACTCTGGGAGTGCAAAAGTGCCGCTAGGGGCCTTGTAAATAAGGCTCCATATTGGTCAGCAGTCCAGTCTTTTGTTCAAGGCCCACTACTTAATGAGTCTCAGGATGCGGACGCGATGTCTGTTCAGATCTTACCATTTGCAAGAGCTATCAAAAGCTGCTACGTTACAAGGGGAACGCCTTAAGAAAGGGCGGCTTTAGAAGTTTTTAAAAACTGGTTTTACTTTTCTGCACATTGTGCTTTTTGCACAAGTTGTACTTCCTGCAACTCACACTTTCTACTGGCTGTGTTCAGCACTAGGCTAGGAGCAAGTGAAACGTAGAAGCCATATTGTTCAGTGGTGAGTCTTTTGTCCTTGGCTCACTACTTAATGAGTTTACCTAGCCCCCAGTAGTTAATTACTCTATAGGCTAGGCTACTCCAAGGTAGGTCCGCACTCAAAGTCTAGACCCCAACAGTATTTTATCTATGGGCAATTCTATATTTAACTTTTATAACACAAACCTAGGTAACCGAAGAAAATACCACAAAATAATAAGTGGGAGCAGAAAAAGGAAAGCTCTCAAAAATGTAGTTTTCATGTGTTTAATTGTAGGCCCTTTCCCAAACACAAAACAGAGCTTTTTACTTTCCACGAAGAGTCCCAGAAAGGTTTGCTATTCTTTATGGAAACCTGTCTAAAAGACAACTCCATGCCAGACATCATAGCCTCTCTCCCTCAAGACTACACAATTGCATACGCTGATCACTGAAAATCTTACATTCACAATTGAACTGTTCCACATGCTATTAGCGATTCTAATTTACTTCCCCTATCAGAAACGGGACTGACCGACTATCCATCTGCAATCCTGCCATAGGGATAACGATGTGACCACCTGCAAGGTGGTCGAACCATTTATTGTTTGTATTGTGGCAAATGCTGCGGCTGCAGCACCCGTCGCAATGCAAAAAATGCACCCATGGTACAGGGATATGTATTGCCCCCCAGTGCCCACATCGGAGGGTCAGGGAGAAGGGTGCCCGCTATAGCCCCCCCAAAGTCCCTTTCTGCCTGCTTGTTCATGGTGGGTTAACTGCCATGAACAGGCGGGCTGAAAGGATCATCATAATCCATACAGCTGTGCCTGGTACGTACCACCACCCTTGTAGGGAATACTGCCCCCTCTGCTGCACCGGTGGCTCAAGGAGCCCGTCGGATGCTTAACGGTCAGTCTTTCCATTGAAATATGGCAGGCGGATATGATGGGTCTGATGGTGGTGGTCCCACCATCATCCTAATTGGGCCCTAAGTATGCAGAAGGTGAACTAAGTTTTGGGAGATCTCAATCTAAACTTTGAAAATACCAAGAGCACCAATGCAACCAACCAAATTCAGGACGCGAGGCCATTCAGTTCACACAAAAGGTGTTCCTACTAACACACAAACAAGGGCACCTCTTGTACTCAATTTCTCAAACATACCTGAGTTAAGACCAGGTTGTTCCTCTACCTCTGTACTGGTCAAGGTTTTCAGTCAAAATATCGAGCTTTAAATATCGTGACACAAAAATATTGACAGCAAGAATATCGTGGTCAAGAATATCAACTTTAAGGAAAGAAATATCGATTTCAAAAGTCATTAATATCGTTCGGAAAAATAAAGTTGTTTTAAATATCGATTTTTTAATTAGTTTCAAGTATTTTGGTATATATTGTGAATGTATGTGATGTATTTTTATGAGTATTATTTATATTTATTAATATATGTGTTACATTTTTAGTAGTTATTAATTTTTATTTTTATTAAACTGTGTGTATTTTAGTTCTGTAGTGGGTTGTGGATTTATAGGGTAATAGGGTGGGAAGTAATTTAATTATAATAAAGCAATGAATATTTTGTACTTAATATTTATTTAATTGAGATTTTATAATGTTAATTGTGTTTTTAATTTTATTTGGTACATTTTATTTGTGGGTTGTGGGGTTTATAGGGATATAAGGAGGGAAGTGATTAATTTTGTATTAATTATCAATAAGTTGTTAATTCATATTAGTAAAATTCATTGATTATGATAAATGTGTAATTCATGTGGGTTGTGGGGTTTATAGGGGTAAAGGGTGGAAAGTAGATAACTTTCATTGAGGGTTGTGAGTTATTAAGGGGTAAAGGGTGGGAAGTAATTTATTTTTAATTAGTTAATAATTAATTGGTAATTAATATTAATCAAATATTTGATACTTAATTAGGGTCATTCTTTAATTATGTTTTTTGTGTGTGGTTTTGGGTTCATAGAGGTAAAGGGTGAAGAGTAACTTAAATTTTACTTATTTTAGAATCAGTTGTTACAAACTATTAGTTATTTGATAAAAAAATTAATTACACAATAACATTTTCAAACAGTTTAATTTTAGGTGTGGGTTGTGTGGATTATAGGTGTAAAGGGTGGGAAGTTAATTAATTTGAATGTGTTTTAATTTGTTTTTCAGCAAATAACATAATTCATTATCAGACAAATATTAATTATGCAAATATTTTTTTAATTTTAGATATGGGTTGTGAGTTGTGTGGTGTTATAGGGTAGAAGTAAATCAGACTAAATTTATGGAATAATTCATGTTTTTGTTGATAAATAATTTCTAAATAAAAATATATTATATTTTATTTCATATAATGTTTGTAGGTATTTGTACTATGTATTTAACATTATCATATGTTTTTATGTTTTAATTTTTAATATTCAATATTTTAATTACATTTTTTATTTACTTCTTTGAAAAAATATTTCTATTCTGTTGATTATATTTAGTTTATTTTAAAATTTTACCTGAATGGAGTGGGTATAGTCATTTTTACCCCTCTGCAATCCAATACTTTCGCTATTGATGCACTGACTGGAGTGGGAATAGTACATTTTATCCATCCTCTATCCAACACTTTTCCTACTTTTGCACTGACTGGAGTAGGAAAAGTAATTTGTATCCCTCCGCTATCCAACACTTTCCCTACTGTTGCACTTATTGGAGTAGGAATAGGAATAGTAATTTTTACCTCTCTGCTATCAAAGACTTTACTTACTAATGCACTCAGTGGAGTGGGAATAGTAAATACTATCCCTCCGCTATTCAACACGTACCCTACTGATGCACTCATTGGAGTGGGAATACTAATTTTTACATCTCTGCTATCCAACACTTTCCCTACTGTTGCACTCATTGGAGTGGGATTTGTAATTTTGACTCCTCCACTATCCAACACTTCCCCTGCAGTTGCACTGACTGGAGTGGGAAATTTAAGTTTAAGATTTTTAAATAGTTCAATGTTTTAATTTGTAATAGAATTTAAAAAAAAAAATCATGTTATTGGTAGATATATATATATATATATATGTACAGTTGATTTTATCCTGGGGTATGTTATTAATGGTTGAAGAATGTTTTAAATTATGAATATTCGTCCAACTTGTTTGAATTCCAATATTTATTGCACGTGCACTTTTTTGGAGATTGTCTCATATAGATTTTTCTTTCATTATATTGTTAATGGATGAGATTCTTTGTTACAATCAGGGATTCTTTAAACATACTAGGGTATATACATATATATTGATTTTTTTGCCCTTGAGGTTTGATTTTGGTCAATAACCACATTGGATCTATTATCACAACTGTACTGTGCATATCAACAATATCAGGTAATCAGATAGCATTAATGACATGACAATGCAACAAGAGGGTCTTGCTTAATTTTTATCTTTTAACTGAAACAAACTATTTTATTTTACTCGAAAGTTGATTATTAGAGTATTTTTCGCTATGACCCCTTAATGATTAGCTCTATTTGTAATTTTTTCATGTGGCTTTCTCCCTCTCATTTAGATATTTTTGCAATTTGACTGTTTTTATTTTTTAATGGCCATTTGTTTTCTTTGGAATTGTGTTCAGTGTATAAATAAGGGTTTATTGAGTTTTTTACCACTATGGTATTATTTGTTTAAATATTTAGTCTGTAATTCGGAATCACTTGAATCAAAGTATTTCTTCCATTTTCACACTGCTCATACTTGTAGTTTGCTATTTTGTCTGCCGCAATTCCATTGGTCCATACGGGAGGAAGTTAACCACCTTGCACTATATCTAACTTGGTTGGTTCCTAAACGTGTCATGTGATCAAGGCCGTGGCAACGCGGCCGAAACGCGTCATGCCGATCTACTTGGAATAAATTTGCACGAAATATACTTTTCAGCGCGTTGTGGTCTGTACCCGTTTCCGCCTACCTGCTGGATTTTGGGAACCTGCTCTCTTCATTTATTCTTGGCAAAGTGTGGCGATCTTTGCCTTACAGACCCTCCCTGCACTTCTGAGGCTGACTCCTTAATGGCCGACATCACAGATGTGATATTTCAACAACCCGGAAGGGATTAATTCGGAGCCAGCCCCCCGCACCCTAGTGACTTGTGCATTGCTGATCGCGGTGGTTTCTCTCAGACAACGGAGGCACATATGTGTCTGAGGACGCTAGTGGACCTATCGGTGTTCGTTGAGGGTAAGCCGTGCTCTGTATACACTTGTCTGGTATTGGGCATTTGCGGGCGCGAGGACAGCGCTGCTGTTATTTTTCAGGATACCTGCATTTGATTGGCGGGGTGAACCTGAGTGCAGGATTTGGATATTCCACACTATGTCGTCATTGGCAGACGCATTAAGGAACCGAGAGGTCATAGCGGATACTCTTTTTGACAATCTTCCTATCAACAATGCGACACCTGGGGATACCAATGTCACTAACTCTACGAATGTCACTGACATTAAAACTCTCCTTAAAAAAATAGAAAAACTCCTGCGCACAGAACTCAATAAATGGTGGGAAAAGCGTTCATTGGAGAAATACAAAGAGGTGGGACGAGTACCACGGGGGCTGAGAGTGCTTATTGCCCCCTCCTTTGAAAGCCCGAACCCCTTAATGCTCAAGGAATGGGCTACTAATAATCTTGAGGCTTCAATGAATATGGTAACCATACTAATAAAATATGCTGCCATTGACAGAGAGGAGATTTTGAAACAGATTGATGCTCTTAATGTATTACTGGCATCTCATGAACAACAAGACATTATCACTAAAAGCAGAGGAGAAATTGATTTACGCCTTTAGAAATATGAAGAATCTATCAAAGCGCGTAAAATATTCAAATTTGCCAGAGATAAGAATGATTACGAATCCGGAAGAATTTTCACTTTTTCACGTAAATTTAATAATGTCAAAAGGCAAGCTCTGTCGTCTAAAATAACCTCAACAGAAACACCCAGTCTACATAATCCTGAAGAAGCTGATTCAGATCTCAGCTCAGTTGCCAGCAGTGTCTGCTCAGAAGATAGTGGACCTGATTTAGGACTCACGTCATTCCCAAGTAACATTTCCCCATCTGAAGAATTAGGATTTTTAGTAGAAGATCGCCGTCAGACTCTGTGGCAAACTACTCAAGCCAAGAGAGGACCAAATGGAGGAATGAGTGCAGAAAACAAAGACGTAAAGCCAAAAGGAGGAAACAACAGGGGAAGATGGAGAAATATGAAGAAGAAAAATTAAGAAAGGATCAGACAATGGACAATACTGTCATTAATTTGACCAATATCATTCTCACGGAGGCTGAGGTAAAACTATTATTATTGGGACTGTCATTCTGCCCTAAAAGTCGTTTTAAGTATGTTCAAACTCGGATTGATGTTTTCAAGTTTATTAGAAAACTAAAATTATTGAAACACTTCAAACTGAATAAAGCATCAAATATTGCTGCAAAAAACGCAATTTCTGACAAACCGAGTATACGACTTGCTGCCAGTGATGTGACTATTCTTAAAACTTTACATGCCCTTGTCAACAACCCAGACAATGCTGAGTGTTCAACTCAAGAACAACTACACAACCTAGGCACTAGTGGTAATTCTCCAGCATTGAGCCCATTTCGACCTAATTCCACGTTTATTCCACTTATGCCTAAAGATGCATTGGATATATTTAGTGATTGTGTTATTCAAGATCTTAAAATGTTGACTAGGAAGATTTTGAAAACCCACAAACATCAGTCTTATCGTGATCAACAATACTCCACTTTAATCAACAAATTGAAGAATAACACTGATGTTATTATAACCAAGGCAGATAAGGGAGGCAATGTTGTTTTGTGGGCTAAAAGTCAATATCTACAGGAAGCTTATTGGCATTTGAATGATGAACTGTGTTACAGGAAGGCCACCATCAATGATATTAGGAAATTGAAAGACTTCATCCATGGTGAACTTGGGCAATGGAAAAGAGTTGGCCTTTTGAACAAAATTGAACACAGTTTCTTGAAAAATAATTTTCCAATCACTGCAGTTTTGTATTTTATTCCTAAAGTGCGCAAACAACAAGTGCCTACTCCAGGAAGCCCCATTATCTCGGCACAACGTAGTCTCTGTGAAAACATATCTAAATATGTGGATTTTTTCCTCCGTGAATTTGTTGAGGAATTGCCGTCATACATCAAAGACACTGGTCATTTTCTTTCCACATCTACATCTTGGCAAGAGGGATACCTTTTCATTGTTATGGATATTTGTTCCCTTTACACTAGTATACGTCACTTGGATGGTTTACAGGCAGTTAAATTTTATCTGGATAAGAGAAACATCATCTTCCATCAACATAATGCCATGTTGGTACGTATGATTGAGTTATGTTTACATAATAACTATTTTATGTTTAACAATGATCTATTTCAGCAGCTACAGGGCGTAGCTATGGGGGCGTGCTTCTCTCCCAGTTACACGTGTTTACACGTGGGCTGGTGGGAGGAGCATGTCCTCAGACGCACTCATGGTGAATTATACTTGGCCCATGTTGTACGCTGGTGGAGATTTATAGACGATATTTGCATTATCTGGAATGGTTCAATTGAATCAGCTAACGAGTTTGTGAAGTTGGTCAATGTTAATGATTTGAATCTTGAATTTACTGCTCAGATCAGTGCAGATCGTGTTGAATTCCTTGATGTAGAACTGTATATTAGGGATAACAGCATACAGACCAAATTACATCGTAAGAGCACAGCTGGTAACGCTGTACTCGATGCCCAGAGCTCCCATCCTTATCATTTGCTCAAAAGTATTCCATATGGTGAGTTTCTTCGCATCAAGCGAATATGTAGTTCAGAATCTGATTGTATTACTTGCCAGGATGAATCTTTTCTGAGATTCTTAGCTCGTGGGTATAAAAGAAAGGATCTAGAATCAGCATTAGCTAAAGCTAATACCACAAACCGTAGTGTGTACCTTGACACGGTTACTAGAACTACCTTTCACAAAACCATTTCTAGCACTAATAGTGAATCCAGTGAGCCTGACTCTATTCGATTTATCACTTCTTTTAGCAGTCAGGACAAGGACCTAAGGAAACTCATCATAAAAACTGGCCTATAGTAAAAACTGATCTTACTATGTCACAGCTAGTGCCAGATCTACCTCAGATCACATTCACACGAGCACCCTCTATGAGGGATGCCCTGGTGAGGACCAGTCCTGAGGTCACTAGTACTAACAGTTGGTTGTCTAATCGCAAGGGTTTTTTTAAGTGTAGTTCGTGCCGAGCGTGCAAATTTGGTATTAACACCTGTGAATTCATGAGTGCATTTGATCAGAATCCCATTATTTTTAAGGGTTTCTTTACGTGTAAAACTGATCATGCAGTATATATACTTGAGTGTTCCTGCAATTTAAAGTATATTGTCAGCACGAAACTGCAGGTATCAACACGGATTCTACAACATCTACGTGCTATAGTCAATTCTGACCCTAGCTACCCTGTTGCACGCCATTTTAAATTAGTTCATCATAACAATTTGAACGACTTAAAATACTTCGTGATTGATGCGGTACCAAAATTACCGAGAGGAGGCAAAAGGGAAAAACGCCTCAGACAATTAGAAACCCATTACATACCATTATTAGATACTAAGAGGCCAAATGGCCTTAATACAGGGGAGGACATGCATAACTTCCTATGATTATGTCATTTGATGATGGTTTTTCTTGTGTCAGTATGTGACGTATTTTTCTTGACCAGTATTTCTTTCACTGTAGATTAGTTTCTGTTGGTCTTCATTCTGTCGTTCTTAGATGTCGGTCTGTGCTTTGGTTTTAACCTAATTTTATCCCCTGGGGGTTGTCTTTGGGTTTTTACTGAGGTTTTATTGTCCGAGTTTTATGAACGATTTTATGAATATCCTAATATTTATTTATTTAATTAGGTGATCCCTAGCACTGTAAGGTTCTAACACAGTATGATATCATTCTCATCCAGACTACTCTTTCTCCCCCCTTCTTTTTGCTGTCTAACTTTATGCTATTTGCACATGTTTTGCTATGTTTGCACAGGTGCACTTGCACTTTACTGTATGTACAGTTGATTTTATCCTGGGGTATGTTATTAATGGTTGAAGAATGTTTTAAATTATGAATATTCGTCCAACTTGCATAGTGATACAAGAAGGGGGCTTTTTGTTTAAGAATGGGGGCTGTGTTCCCCCCCTTATTTTCCTAATATTTTGGCCATGGGGACCCCAACGCCTAGGGCCTACCCCCTAATTAATTTTTTTAAATAAAAAATTCGGGAAGGGGGCCACGCGGCCCCCCTTCCGAAGCCATAATCGGCCCTGGGGACCCCATCCCCCGGGGCATGGCTCTTTTTTAAAATTATTTTGCATTTCAGAGGGGGGCTGCCTTGACCCCCTCCTTAGGCCATTTATGGCCCCGGGACATCATCCCCGGGGCCAGCCTTTTTTTATTTTTTATTTACATTTTGGGGAGGAGGGCGCGTGGCCCCCCTCCCAGGCCGCTTGTAGCCCTGGGGACCCCATCCCCCAGTGCTGGCCCTCTCTGTTGGGGACCGTGGGGGTCTCCTATCCCCCCACGATCCCGCTGGTTCCCCGCCTCCTGCAGGAGCCGGCATTGCTTTTCCACACGGGGAGCTGCTAAGATGCAGCTCCCCCTGTGGAAAAGTCAATTGCTTTGCTATTTGGAAGAGAGAGCAGGTTTCCTGCTCTCTCTTCCAAATGGCAAAGCAGTTTGCTATGATAGGGCAGGAGCCGCAAGGCTCCCAGTCTGCCATAGCAAACGACAGTGTCCCAGGGGTGGGCACCCCGGGACACTGCAGGAGCCGGCCCTGGGGGGTGGCGGTCCACAGGGCCATAACAAGGCTCCAGGAGGGGGGCCGCGCAGCCCCCCTCCCATATTTTACAAAGCCCCGGGGGTGGCGGTCCCCGGGGCATGTGGGGGCTTGATCCCCCACACAGGGTATTTATTTCTTTTAAAAAAGCCCCGGGGGTGGCAGTCCCTGCAGCTGCGGGGGGGGGCTGTGTGCCCCCTGCAATGTTAATAAAGTCAAGCCCCGGGGGGTGGTGGTCCCCGGCGCTCAGGGGGGATTGGGCCTCCCACACTTTATTTTTAAAATGCCCCCGGGATTTGGCCCCCCCGGGGGCTAATTAGCATTAAAGCACGGGAGCCCGCGCTTCGTTTTTTTTTTTGATCGGCAGGATCCGTGCACCCAGTGCGGATTTTGCTGGTTTAAAAAAAAAATTGGGGGGGCCTTGGGGGCCTTTTGGGACCCCCTGACCAGGCCTAGGGTGTCAGATTGTTTCTACCCTGCCCCCTTTTCGCATTTTGTGCGTTTTTTAATTAGGTTTCTTGTGCCTCGGTTCTACCGAGGCACAAGATGGCTGCCAACATTTCCTGATTTGGAGTGTTATAGTTAGTTGGACATTTCACTTGTACAAAACCAGAGAAATTCGGCCCTTATAGTTAGTTCAGCTAATTATAACTCGCGCCCCCTCAATGCACTGCTGATGAAGCCACATATTACATCATTCATGACATGGTCAGTGACATCACTGATGACATCTCGAATAAGTGTGGGCGTATTGCTCTGCTCCGCCCGTGGAGTGTGCGTAGTGCTGCCTACTTCGTGGTCCACAAAGTAGGCGTAGCAGGCAGGCTACGTAGACGCCACGGCGGAGAAGACTTGCCCGCCACAAATGCGCATGCGCATTTCTTGCGAGAAATGCGCATGCACGGGCATCCGCATTTGTGAGGGAGAAGTTGGCGATGAAGCAGGAAGAGGGAGCCCCGGGACACCGCAGCTCAGGTAAGTCATTTTCCTTACTTTTAAACATTTAAAGTTATTTTAAAAGAGGGCGGGAGGGAGGCGGATGGCGCGTAGTGGGGCACACGGATTGTGCGAGTGTGCGTAGATTTGGCCCCACTATGTGATGCTACGACCACTATGCCCAGGGTTAATCTCAAATGACATCACTGATGGCATCATCCAGTGGTTGTGTGTTTCGGTAAAGTTTAAATATGTTTTTTATATATATAAATGCCAAGGTGTATTGAAGAATGAGTGGGTGTATAAGTGTCTGAATGGATGATTTAGTAGGTGCGTGACTGTCTGTTTAAGTGAGTGATTAAATGTGTTTTACTGAGTGCATGGTATAGTGACTAAACTGTGTAAATGTCTGTATCAGTCTCTCAGTTGGTGTGTAAGCAGGTGCATGGGTGGGTGAGTAGCTACATCAGTGTCTATATGGGTTATTTATTGATTGTGTGAGTATCTGGATGGGTGTCTGAGTGTCTATGTGGGTGGGTGGGGGTGTCTGACTGTGCATTCATGTCTGACTTTGTGCATAGATGTGTGAGTGGGTGTATTGGTTCAAGAGTATATCTGTAAAGGGTTCTTTGGGTGGGTGAGTATATAGATGGGTGTGTTGGTGAGTGTTTAGATGTCTCAGTGGTACATGTGTGAGTTTGTTTCCGGTGCAGGGACCTGGCTTGGCAGTTTGGGCTGGACTGTTCCTACAAGGAACAGGGTCAAGACTGATTTACATATGGCTGGGTCCAAACTGGGGTGGTGTGGTGAGCAAAAGAATGATGGATTAAACCCAGATCTTTGTGACTGGGGGTGAATGTTTGCGTTGTCCAGCATTCCGTCCATCAATTGTTTCTTTTGCGTATGTCACCCTAAGTGGGAAGGGTATGCTCAGACGTGGGTCCCGTGCTCACTACACCACTGGATTCAAGCTAGCCTGGCTGAAGAAGGGTGATGCCCTGAAACCGGTCCCAGGATGCTTGTTTCCGGTCCAGGGAGGACCTGGCTTGGCAGTTTGGGCTGGACTGTTCCCATAAGGGACAGGGTCAAGACTGATTTGCATATGGCTGGGTCCAAACTGGGGTGGTGTGCTGAGCAAAAGAATGATGGATTAAACTCAGATCTTTGTGACTGGGGGTGAATGTTTGCATTGTCCAGCATTCCATTCATCAATTGTTTCTTTTGCATATGTTGCCCTAAGTGGGAAGTATATGCCCAGACGTGGGTCCCGTGCTCACCACTGGAGTCACGCTAGCCTGGCTGAAGAAGGGTGATGCCCTGAAACCAGTCCCAGGATGCTTGTTCCTGGTCCAGGGAGGACCTGGCTTGGCGGTTTGGGCTGGACTGTTCCCACAAGGAACAGGGTGAAGACTGATTTGCATATGACTGGGTCCAAACTGGGGTGGTGTGGAGAGCAAAAGAATGATGGATTAAACCCAGATCTTTTTGACTGGGGGTGAATGTTTGCATCATCCGGCATTCCGTCCATCAATTGTTTCTTTTGCACATGTGTGAGTAACTACATATGTGAAAGGCAGTATATGTGAGTGTTGGAGTATATAAATGACTATATGTGAGAGTGAGGGAGTGCGCTCTCCACTGACACTGACACCCTTCTACTCCTGTTTCCACACGCTTACTACATGACTGTTCCTATTTGATCCTCGACTGGCCCACCCGAGCCAAATTGGCATATCCTGGCCTTTCCGCTACGGGGGCAAATTCCCACACTCTGATCTACCCCCCAACCTCTCCAAAACCGCTGCTAAACACTTCAAGCACACCACCCTGAAAAGACACCCTGAGTCACTGATCTCTGACCTTCGCTACAGTGCGGACAATGGCATAATCATTAACGACCTCATTTTCTACTCCAGAAGGACTTCTGCCTGGCGCAAACATTTTTGCCCTCCTTCTCAATGTATGCACAACAAAGAACATCCCATACAGCACTAAGCTAACAATAACACCGTCCCCTACTCTGCAAGCCAACCTTATCACCAGTCTTTACAAAAATGGCATTATCCTGATCCAAGCCTCAGCCAAAAATTTGGACAAATTTGCCGACATTTTCACCCCCCTTCGAAACCACATGTATGACTCAGGCAGGGGAATCATTTCCCTCCCCAAGGAGCCCTCATCTAGCCTACCCAGCATAGCCAGCCATTCACAAACCCCCCTAAGGTCTTCCAACACAGACCCCCCTACCCACTCCAACACGGCGCCCGACCTTGCCCCCAGAATCTCTACTAGACCTCTGGTCCCCCACCTACTATCCCCCCATGTAGACTATGCCACTGGTACGCCTCCTATGACCTTTGACACTAACTGTTCTTGTTCTCCTAGCCCGCAACCCTACCCGCAGAGAAGCCCCAGGTCTGACCCAATGACCTACAATACAGGCCGTACTAGTCCTCCCCTCGTATCTCCTACACATGTAGACAGAATGGTCCCTGAACCACTGCCCCTCCGCCCCGTATCGCCACCACCGGATAGGGACATGGCCTCTCTGTTCTCCAGAGCTACCAAACTCACGCAGAGCATTCACATCTCTATCTTGGAATTAACAAACCTTCTCCATCTTGCCAAACTCTCCCTCACTAACCTCACGTCCCTGCCTATTTCCACGCCCCCGCACCTGACAGAGCACCTGAAACAACCCCTCCCTCTATTCTTGAGACAGCTTCGTCCCCGTAAACCTCCATGCCACCTCTCAGAGGAAGAAAGCCTCGCTCTGGCCCTCTCCTCCACTGCTCCACCAACTCCAAGTCCACTTGACCTCACTGAATCTGAAATTCTGGCCATCCTCCGAGATTACAACCCCACCACTGCCACCCCTCTTCCCTTCGACGGGAACTCTGAACATCCCATCCGCTCGGTCCCCATCAACCCCAACAGGCCAGCCACCCTCCATAACAGAGTTGTGGTCATGAGCAATCTAGCACCTGTCCACCAGTTTGCCCAGACCCCCGTAACTCCACCCAAATCCTCCCTCTCTGGTCTTCTAATTAACTGCCGATCGGCAGCTAAGCACGCCGCAGATACTGCTGATCTCATCATTTGCAAAAACTTCGACTTAGTAATCCTAACAGAGTCATGGCTCAATGAATCCTCATCCCCATACCTGGACCTCCTAGTCCCCCCTAACTACAACATCGCAAGGCTGGACAGGCAATCCAACAAGAAAGCAGGAGGCATCGCCTGCATCTACTGCTCTAACCTCCTTGTCACTGAACTTCTGGCGGACTCCACGGAATCCTGCGAATACCTCGCTCTCGCTATTTGCAGCAACTCCACCCTTCTATGCAACCTTCACATCTTTTACCATCCCCCGGGCAGCAATGACTCCTTCACCGACCACCTCCTGGAAATCATCACAGCTAAGATTCCCACCAACCCCAAAGATATTTTCTTAGGCAATTTTAACTTACACTGGAACGATTCCAAGGATCTACATGTCAACGCCATCAAAGACCTCCTGGCAGATCAAGAACAGACCCAAGCCTGCTCACTACCAACTCACTCAAAAAGGGGCAACCCTTGACTGGATCATCTCCAAAGAATCAACTGTCAAGCTTATCTCTATTGACCCATGCGATTGGTCCGACCATCACGCCATCACCTTCCTTCTACCTGGCACCCACAAGACAAAAGCTCCACAACCAACGATTCCTAAACGCTGGATCAGAGACACCAATAACTTGGACCGATGTGAACTTGTGGCCCAATGTAAATCCAACCCCCCCCCTTTGCATATCACTACAGTCAGTGACCTCAATGAGCACTACTCTGGGACCATCTCAAACATCCTAGATGATCTAGCCCCACTAAAACTGAAAAGAACCCAGATCAAAGACAGAAATCCCTGGTTCACGGGAACCCTCAACGAGAGGAGAGCGCTCCGGCAAGTGGAAAGATCCTGGAGGCAGCACCCCTCTACCGCACATCTACAAGGCCAGAAATGCCTACGACAGGAACATACTCAACTCAAAAAAAGACTTTTTTAGAACAGAACTTGAGAAAGCCAAAAACAGACCGCACAAGCTCTTCGAATTGGTCAAACTTCAATCAAATAAACCCGCCAAATCTTCAAAAGAAACCCCCAGATCTCTTATATCCTCAGAATAATTCTCTTCTTTCTTAGCAGACAAAATCTTGGCCCTTGGAACCGAACTCAGCGCCATCACTGACCTTCATCCTCCTCCTGACCCGTCTCCACCCACTGCCACGCACCCACAAGCTCCACCCAAAAATCACACCCACTGATCTGTCTTCAAAGACTATGATGTAGACTCCATCTCTAAAATCCTCTCCACCCTAAAACCGAACAACCATTTCAATGACCCGCTCCCTGTCAACTGCCTAGAGGTTGTCGCCCAATCCATTATTCCCAGCTGGACTTCAATAATCAACACCTCACTGCAGCAGGGAACGATGCCAGACTCCTTAAAAGCCAGCCAAGTGCTACCCATCCTGAAAAAGCCGTCGCTAGATCCAGTTTCCCCCGACAACTTCAGACCCATCTCCAACATTCCCCTCTTAGCCAAAGTGCTAGAGAAATGTGTGCAACAGCAGCTAAGTCACCACATCAACAACTTCCACCTCCTCAATGACTTTCAATCCGGATTTAGACCAGGGCACATCACCGAAACCACCTTTCTCCACATTGTGGATGATGCCCTCCAAGCCCTCGACCAAGGCAAAACCTGTCTCCTAATCCTCCTGGACCTATCCTCGGCCTTTGACACAGTCAACCATGAAAAATTACTCAAACGCCTCAAACTCAGAATGGGATTAGATGGCACTGTTCTAGATTGGTTTAGGTCCTTCCTCCATAACCGGTCACAGAGATTCCTGATCAATGGCAACCTTTCATCACCATCCCCGGTCACAGTTGGAGTCCCTCAAGGAACAACCCTGTCCCCCACTCTTTTCAACCTCTACCTAGAACCGCTTACCAAAGTATTGAAGAGATTCTCTCCCTGAACGAAGCCCTGAAACTCACTGTCCAATGGCTCACATCCAATCAACTCAAACTCAATATAAAGAAAACAGAATTTCTCCTGATCTCCCCTCCCAATGCCAACTCAGAGATTCAATCATGGATTAAGGCTATTACAGCCTTAAATTGCCCACCGACCATTGTGAACTCGGCTAAATCCCTGGGAATTACCCTTGACACCAACCTTAACATGCGGGACCACATAAACACTATAGCTAAAACAGCCAGATTCCATCTGAACTACCTTAGGAAATTGAAGCCCTTCCTTGATGCTCCCGACCTAAAAATGGCAGTCCAAGCACTCGTCATCTCCAGACTTGAATACGGCTGCTCTACCCTCTCGGGCTTACCCAAGATTTCCATGGCACCTCTTAAAGCCTGCCTCAACGTGGCCGCTAGACTACTTACCGGCTCAAGGAAATACGATCATATTTCCCCACACCTGAAAGCTCTCAACTAGCTTCCCCTGGAGGCAAGAATACAGCTCAAACTAGCTTGCATCACACACAAAGCCTTACACTCTAGCTCCCCTGCATACCTGACACAGAAACTCGTGATCTCCGGAGGAACCAGAAACTCCAGATCCACCAGAGATCTCCTGCTCCAACCTGCACGATTTAAAAAAAAAAAATTACAATCGGGCCTTCTCAGGGGCTGCTCCTAGAATATAGAACTCTCTCCCACCTGACATCAGAAGAATTCCCTCACTGACTCGTTTAAAAAAGGATGCAAAAACCTTCCTTATGGGCAAATTTCTTGTCTAACATTGCCTTAACTACTTTTATGGCACAAACTATGGCGGCCTACCCCCCCCCAGAACTACCGGATCTCCCGTAACATCAGAAACTTGGGACCTGGTCAGAACAACTGAAAACGTACTCAGTTAATATGGTATCTCGCTTGTGTAATTTGATTACGTAAACTGTAAATACATGCCCTTCTTTACCCTTATACTTCCACCCCTGCTACTCGAGCTGTAATTGGTTGATTCTAAATCTGTCTGTATATCATTTTGCTCTCCTGTAAAGCGCTCTGATACCCTAACGGGTCAAGTTCGCGCTCTATAAACCACATAAATAAATAAATAAATAAATAAATAAATTGTGAGAGTGGCTGTATGAATGAGTGTGTGCTTGTATTAGCTATTGTATAAAAGTGTAAGTATGTGTTAGTATATGTTTGAATAAGTGAGGTGGTGTGTGTATAACTGTATAGGTGAGTAAACAGGAGTGTGATTGATGCTTTGCATGACTGACTAGGTGTGTGAGTAACTCTATGGATGAGTGGCGGTGCGTAAGTGTCTGTATAGGTATATGAGTGCACATGATAGTTCCGTATTGATGGTTGAACGCATGTTTGAGTGACTGTATGAGTGGATATGTGTGTGTAAATCTAGGAATCAGTGAGTGAGTATGTAGTAACTGGTATTGGTGTGTCTATGGTTTCGAGAAGGCTAGTATGTATTTTAGAGTGGGTGTATCAAAGGTTATATTAGGGTATGAGGAGGTGCATCAGACTATCACATGGATGATGTCATCAGTGATGTCATTTGAGATGTCATCAATGATGTCATTAGTGATGTCATCAGTGATGTCACTGACCATGTCATGATTGCTGTAATATGTGACTTTATCAGCAGTGCATTGCGGGGACGTGAGGTACAGTTACCTGAACTAACTATGACAGCCAAATTTCTCTGGTATTGTACGAGTGAAATGTCCAACTAACTATAACGTCCCTAAAACCTGTGTTTTTTCAGTGAATATAGATATATCTATATCTATATCCCTGAATGTTTAGCTGCTCCCTGTATGTGAGAGCAATGCCGGCTCCCATTGACGGCAGGGAGCCAGGTGGGACCGCAGAGTTATTAAGGCTCCCCCAAGTGATCCCAGGGGATAAGAGGAGAAAGAGGCAAAATAAAGGTCACGAACGAGCAGAAATGAGCATAAAGAGCCAGAATAAAAGTCAGCAACGAGCAAATTGTGGGAAATAGATTTTAAAAATAAATTTCAACTTGTAAACCATATTAGAGTTGCACCTTAGAATGCATTTAAGCTGATGCTGAGATATTTTCACAAAAAAAAATGACGTGTAGGAAAATGTGCTTGCTTTATAACGCAAAAGAATTGTTTTAAAATGCATTATTAATGTTGCCAAATAATTAATAAATTATTCACACATGGGGAAAAATGTGCTTGCTTATATATATGAAATAACATGAAGAATTTTTTTGTACAAGGCTATAATTTTTAAATGTGACCCTTTAGTGGTCCCAAAAGCCTTTTATTTTGACTCTTGCTTATAACTTAATAGACGTTTATTTAGAACATTTTGCCTAGCACCAGCATCTTACTTAAGAATGTGCTGACTTCAAGCTTATGTTTCTTTAGTTCATCGTGTCACATCAGCTCATTTAAATTGGATAAACAACCCGGCTGTGACTGTTAAACCTAATAATGATTTAAATATATTTTATGTGTGCCCCACCAGTACATTATTGCTAGTTTGGCTCAGCATATTTGACTCACTTTTGTATTCACGATGGACAAAAAACACATGTTTTAACTTAGGTAAGAAGGTTCTCATGAGAACTTTCCTCCATGTTACTAGTGTATGCAACAATGTTTTACTACATAACGGCGTGGATGTTTACTGTGAGAATCAAGAGAAGAAGCATCGGAAGTTGATGACATCATTGAATTAGCGGTTTCCATTGAAGGAGAACTATTAACAATTGCTAAGTTTCATTACATTAGTGTGTGGTTTTATATTAATAAGTGTTCCTCGATAGAGAAGGTAGATATAGGGAGTTTTATCTTACTCTTTTCCGAAAAAGAAACTCTTCATGAGTTATATTTAGGGTAGATTATCCACTTGGCTAGTTTAGTGGCAATTTTCCTTTACAGAACACTTTGTATTGATTTATGCTGACTCTAATCAATCTTTTATTCTGGCTTTTCTGTAAACTGAACAAATCTAAATAAAGATGACAAAAACCATACTAATCATTTAGGATGAAGTTCTGAAAACTCTATCAACCTTTCATCATTGACTGAACATTAACAATCCGACAGTTGATGATATATGCATGATTTGATTATCTTGTTCTAGCTCCATTTGAAAATGGTGGCAAAGATCCATTGACCTGTCAGTAAGCCATCAGGATTTCCATGGTATGAAATCTGTAAGTTAGGGTTGGGCTCGGTTTTAAGAGACCTTTTGGAAACCCTCCAAATAAATTTCCATGGTTTCTGGTGGCAGAGTTATGGTTAACACTCCGAATGGAGCATTAAAATGAGTACCCAAGATATAATAACATAATCCCTTAAGCAGAAATTAAAAGGCATTGCGGTATTTGCGGTTGCGGTATTGAAGGTGTGAGTATTGGGGCTGTGAGTAAGAGTCTTTTCTTTTCAGGTGCATGAGTGGGAGATAGAGGTATTAAGTTGTTGGAAAGGAGGCGTTGAGTTTAAGACTTGTTGAAGTCAAAACTAAAGATCCAGGGATAATAACAAATGTTTTAAACTTGTTTGGAGGTGAATTAGATGGGGAGTGTGAGGTACCTTCACTTCTAACAGTAACAATAGGGACACGCTGTTGTGTTTGATTAATCCTGGTTACTGTAGTGGAACCTCATTGTGCATGAAGGGTGAAGCTACATTGATTTATGTGAATTCTTGCCGGTCGAGAAGTCACTTGTGAGTCAGCAGTCTCACCTGCCCGATAACAATGCACCCACCATGCAGGCATATGGAAAACTGCTCTTTTCCATTGCGGCTTGCGTTACGGTCCTAAAAAAGGGCACAGCACAGGCCACAGTGGAGAAGGGCAGTTCTCAAACATCCATGCACTGTATGCCAGTAGTAAGTGGCAGACCGTGCACAAATGTTTGGGGGAAGGGGGACCTGCTAGGAACAGTTGGACCGCCATGTAAAGGTAGATGGGGAAGGTACATTGTGATCCCTACTGAAGTGCCTCTGCAGTCACTGTCCCCATTGTAGGGATTATGCACCGAACAACACTCTGACAGACTCCTTGAGCCAGTTGGGGCCGTTGGTCGGTCCCCCCGCCCGCTGTGCTCTGACCAACTGCATCATTATGCGGTGGTTGGACCACAGCCTGAGAGGTCAGGCGGACCGCCTCCAACGGCCTGTCGAGGCGTTCCACCCGACATCATAAACCAACTCTTAATTTCCATTAGATAAAGCAAACAAAAAGTTGTTTAAAGAAGATATTTGAAGGTTGATTGTGAATGCAAATAAATTGTAAAGGAGGGTGAAATGCTGCAAGAAGTCAGATATATGTCATAGTGTTTACACTGGGATTGGTTGGTTGGGGTGCTTTTAATGTGCCATTTGTAAGAGGATTTTCTGCGTTGCAATGTGATTGGGCATTGTCGAATTGGGTGCTGTCTTTGGATTTGCTAAAGAGTTACATGAAATTCAAAGCTGTCATTTAATTGGAGAACAACATTTGACATATACGGAACTAAATCTAAACTTTTTGTTTTACTTCAAAAATGTTAAAGCTCAATTGAAATTATGATATGTCTTAAGGATTTCAAGACATTTTTTAGGGGAGATGTCACTATTCCTTTATGTATAGGTTAGGAGGCACCTCTAGAGTGTACTGTGGCCTAGACTATGACTACCGAAAATGGATTAAATTCTCGTTTGTGGCCTTTACAGTGGAGTAGGATTATGGAAAATTAGGGTTTTTTAAGTTTTCCAACATATGGGACATTCAATGCTAGAATCTCAGATCATTTTAGCAGAAAATTGTATGAAATGAAGCTACCACCTCGACCTATGCATTAGAAAGCTTTTAATGCTTGGGAAAAGGTTGAGAGGAAAAAGGAGAAGGAGCACTGTCAAAGAAGGACAGAAAGAGCAAGGGGGAATTATGCAAATGCTCTGTGGCACGAGGAACAGCGCAAATGGAAAAAAGGTATCACTGAAGGAACCATATTATTTCCGGTTCTAACATCAGATGGTACAAAAAGAGTAAGGATGCTGTTAAGCAAGAAGGAGATGAGTCAGATACTGATTCGGGAGATGAGATATTAGAACAGATGTTGTCTTCCCGATAACCACAATCTGTAAAATATTCTGACCCAGAAGAGTCAAGTGCTAGTTCTAGTCAGACTATAGCTACAACTCCAGTGGATCCAGATCAACTTCCTATCAAACGACCCTTACAGGTTTTACAAATTGCTCTACCAGTTGTGAGATGACCACTAGCTGTGGTCCCCATTGATAATGTTGCAGTTGCACCTGTAGTGGCTGCTAGTGCACCACCCCAAATTGAGCGAAGGCCAGAAGTCTTAACAACACTGGTTGATGGAAATATACCAACAAGTTCTGTGGAGACCTCTGCAAAATTTGCAGGCTCCAACAGGTGGAGGAAAGACCTCAGTCTTTATGACTCTCAAAGCTTTTAATGACCTAAATGTCAGTGAAGAGGGATACTTACCGGCATAGATTTAAGAGATTACTGGAGGAAAAAGGATAGGAGTCACAGAGCCAGCAAAAGAATTAGAGGAAAGAAAAGACAGATCATGGAATATTCCTGAATTGATAATAGACTTTGAAGAGTTGATCACAGGTTGCCTGGAGTTTGATCACTGAGATCAATAGCATAGAAATAAGTTAACCTACCTCGGTAAGTAGCTTACTTAAAGAGCTGCTAAAATACATGAAAAATTGGCAGGGATAGAGAAAAGATATGATGGTGATCTTACTAATAACATAAATCTACATCGTAGTTACAGGGTTGAATTGGATGATCAGGCAATTGAAAACATGAGGATTATAGGAATACATTTGCACATTACTGAGCTGATTAAATGCATATGCTGAGGGAAGGATGTGGAGAAGTTGGAACTTAAATGGCCAAAGGAACATGAAAAGAAAAAGAGGGAAGCAGAGGGCAAACAGGATGAGTTGGATGAGACAGCAGCATATCCATGGAGGGAAGTAGTTGGATGTACCTAAGGACATGTTCCATGGAATAGAGGTGGTTTGACAGCATTTATGAACAATTTCCCCAATTTGAGAGACAAGCCAGCGCAGTGGTAAGCATAAGTAGAAAGTCTTACAATGATCTTGACAGTGTTGTGGAGAGATGTGGATACATTTCTTGACATTGTGGTACCTGCTGGTTTATAGGCAGAGTGTATGGTAGCCGTACAATAGCCGAATGGAAAACCACTTAGCGAGGAACTCGTGCACCTTCACCATTGGGATGGAAAAATATAAAGCAGTTATGACTTTTTTAAAAGGAAATATTCCTCCCTTGAAAACTGATTGGATATAGATTAAAAGAACCACACAAGAACCGAAGGAGACACTTCATGAGTACCATGAGTGATTACTGCAGGTGTTGTCTAGAAGAAAGGGTATGGGGATTTTTGTGTCACAATTTGTTCTAGGGTTGAAAATTTAAGTTAGTGTTCACATTACGCAAAGTGTGATCTGCTGGCAGACCAAGTTGTTAGATGAATTATTGCGCTGTGTTGTTCACAGAGTGTCAGTTTAACTTTAATAAGATCCTAAAAAGAAATCTTTAGACTTTGAAAATGCCTTGTACAGCTACCCTTGTTCAATATATAAATGACCTGTTAGTGCCATAAGATAAACGTGATGCTTGTAAGTACGACACCATTGTACTTTTAAATCACCTGACAGAAAAAGGACACAAAGTGTCTCAAGGTAAACTGCAGTCCTGGCAAAAGGAAATCCCAATATATGCAACACATCACCATTAAAGGAGTCAGAAGGTGTCACCAGAGAGTGTAGAAGCCATCTTGCAGATGAATCCACCTCGAACACAGAAACGAATCAGAGTGTTTTTGGGAATGTTTGGCTTCTGTAGACAGTGGAAGCCAAACTTTTCCTTATTGGCAAAGCCCCTACTGAGGTTGACATATCAAGATGTGTTTAATCTGCTTTCTTGGGACAACACATGTGCAAATGTGTTCCTAGACCTGAAAGCTAAATTGAGCTGCACCTCAGCTCTGGGAATGCCTGATTATACAAAAGAGTTTACTCAGTTTTGCCGTTAAAGAGATGGGTGTGCACTATCGGTTTTGACACAGACACATAGAGGGGCCAGAAGACATGTGGCCTATTTGTTTACTACATTTGATTGTATAGCAACAGGACTCTCCAGCTGCTTGAGAGCAGATGCTGTGGTGAGTGCTAGTTTGGAAAAGAGTGAAACTATAGGGACATCCTTTAATTGTGATGGTTCCACACTCTGTGGAATTACTGCTGACAAAAACTAAAACCCAATATTCTACCCATAATAGTTTGATCAGATACCAGCAGAATTTGCTTGCATTTGATAATGCTGTAATCAAACATTATAATGTTTTAAATGTTTCTACTCTTCTGTCTGTACCTGAACAAAATAAAAAATGTGACGAGTTTGATCATGATTGGCTAAGTGTCACTGAACTATGCACAAAACAGAGACCTGGCTTTAGGGATGAACCAATAAATGAGTCTGACCATGTCTTATTTGTACATGGTTCATGCCTGAGAGGAAATAAAGCACACTAAAGACAGCATATGCCATGTGCTCCATAAATGATGTGATAAAAGCTTCCTGGCTTCAGTCTGTTTTCTCTGCACAAGTTGCTGAGTTATTTGCCCTTACCCAAGTTTGCAGTTTAACTGCTCAAATGAGAGCGAATAGCCAGTATGGTTTTGGTGTAGTTCATGATTTTGGCAGTTAGGGTCGCAATGTGGATTTCTTACCTCCAAATGTATGCCTATTCCAGATGGATAGCATGTCAATAACTTGCTTGAAGCCCTGCAAATGCCTAGTGAAATAGCTTTTGTAAAATGTCCAGGACATTAAACAGGCAGCAGGTACACTGCCATGGGAAACAGATACTCTGCCTGGTATTGTGCACTGCTAGCATGCACATTTAATGGAAGTTTCCTATACAAATCTGAAGAAGAAAGTGCTTTTGCAATGATGATGGGAATTACTGATACTTGGGAAGAAATTAAAAGAGTGCAGGAAAATGTGTCTGATGCAGAGCAGAATGGGTGGATCAGGTCACGTTGTATGAAGAACCCAAATGACATTTGGCAGTCAGCTAATGGAAGGCCAGTGTTGCCTAATAGCTTGTTGTTTCCAATGACCCATTATTATCACAGATTCACACACTTAGGAAGTGATGCTATGGTGAGACTCTTGACAAAGTTGGTATAATGCCAGATTTCTAATAACTACTGATGAGAATGGCAAAAGGTGTGCCACATGTCAACAGCTAAACATAGGGAGAAAAACTCATGTTAGAAGCACACTTTTAGGGAAATCAAATTGCCATTTTAACAGACTACAGATGGACTTTATCAAGATGCCGTTGCACAACAGATTGAGATGTGCCCTAGTGAGCATCTGCGTTTTTGCAAGATGGGTGGAAGCATACCCAACGAGGAGAAATTACAGTCTTACTGTAGCTAAACTGTTACTATGCAAAATCCTTTAAAGATCAGGGATGCCGGTCCTTCTTGAGTTAGATAGAGGAACACACTTCAACAATGAAGTGATGAACAGTGTAGGAGAGTGCCCCTTTTTGCATGGTTATCACCCACACTTTTTGCCTGACACCTGATGCAACTTGATTTGCCCTGGGTCCCTGCCAACCAGGTTCCCAGGGCCTGTGTTCTTTCCAAATGCTGCACCTCTGTTTCCTCAATTTGCACATCCCTGGCCACAGGTAAGCCCCTTGTAAAAGACACTGTGACCAAGGAAGGCCTCTAAGGGCTATAAAACCTATTGTGCCACCCTAAGAGGCCCAGCACATTAGCACACACACACACTGACACTGAAGGTTGCATGTTTGGTGCCAAGAAATGTGAAGAGTCAACATGGCACACATCCCTGTGTGCCATGCCTGAGGCCTAGGTAAGACACCCCTCTAGCAGGGTGCACTAGCCATAAGGCGAGGGTACAGAGGCATTAGCCCTGTGCCCCTATAGTGTCTAAGTCAATTCTTAGACATTGTAAGTGTAGTAAAGCCATTAGGAGTATATGGTCTGGGAGTTGGTCATTATGAACTCCACAGCTCCATAATTGCTTTACTAAAAACTGCAAAGTTTGGTAGCAACCCTCTCAGCACATTAAACCACACAGTTCCATTGTGGGGTTTAATGTAACATGCCCTCGGAGGGCATTTTAGAGATGCCCCCTGAAAATCGACTAGCCCTACTGTGGTTCCATTTGGCTGCCTGCCATGTGCCACCACCAGGCAGGTTTCTGGACACCTGGGTAGAGAGCCTCCACTCTCTGGGTCCAGAAACAAAGCCCATCCCGGGCAGAGGTGTCATGCCTCCTCCCCCAGGATGGGCCGGGTCCACGAAAGGGGAAGCTTCAAAGGCCTGCCGCCTTAGAGAGCTGTCCCTGCCTTTTGGTGCCCCCAGCAACTGGCTCCCACCGGTCTGGCCCCCAATTTGGGTGGGGGTATCAATGGAAATCCACGTTAGGAAGAGAGGAGTTCCCACCTTTGCCAGCCCCACCCTTCAAGTGGGTGGAAGAAGTGAGGTGAAGCCTGCATCTCAGTCCCCTCCATCTTGAAGATGAGGGGGCTCAGCCAATTGGGAAGAGGCTCATGCCCCCTACCACTGGAGGGTAGCATAATAGGGGGTCGACCCACCTCATGGAAGGGACCCATTGGTCCCAAGCAGTACACCCCTTTAATGCCCATACATTTAGTATTTAGGGGTGATCCTGAACCTTGCCTCCTCATATTCAAGAAAGAAAGAAGAAGGATCGAAGAGCCATGCTGACCCAGGAAGGAGAAGAGGACACCAACTGCCTTGGCCCTAGCCCTACCGGCCTGTCCCATCTATGTCCCGCCTACAGCAAGAAACTCAGTGAGTCCAGCAGCCAGCAACCCCCAGAGCATTGAGGATCTGCCCTACGACCTTCCTGCAGACTCCGTCTCCCATGAGCACCAGATTTGCTCAATCAGACTCACCTCTAGAGTCTGCTTCCGGTGACTCCACAATTCTGCACCACTCGGCACCTGACACACACGGCCTGGGTTCGAGTGGCCCAACATCACAAGGAAGTCTCCCCAGCAATCCTGACCTGGGATCTGATGATCCCTGACCTCCCTCAAGCCGACACCTGCAGCCTCAACCTTCAGGGTCCCCCTGACCGTGACCGAAGCTGGTAAGAAAACCTGATGCCCGAAGACACTCATGAACCAGACACCCCATGACCTTGGGTGGCCCAACCGACAGTGTCCAGGCATCCTACAAGATCCCAATTTACCTCTCCAGTCAGTGGTCACCTTTAGGAAGTCACCCTGCCCAAGCCTGCAGGATCTGTGAGAAACCTAAGGTCTCTATTGGAAAGCACAGGGTCCCGACGTCCGTTTTGCAACCTGCACCCAGCTTCCCCAGTGCCGCTGGTGGTACAGCTCTTGTGCTGGTCATTGGCCCCTGTCGTAATGACCTCAACCCCAGGGGCTTTGCTACCACACCCGAGGGGCCTGCTTGTCAGCAGTCCCTAACCTAAGGCCCCCTAAGCGCCATTGGCTAACATTGGGCTCCTGCAATCTGCACACAGTCACCCCAGTACAGCTGGTCGTGTAAATCGAGTGCCCATCTAGATCTTGGGAAACCTTGATCCTAACCCCCAAAAGGCACCCTCATAAGTGGTGTGCTTACCTGTGAAACCGCTAACCCTTTTTCCCCATAGGAACCCCTGTAAAGAGATTTTGGGTCTAAAAAACTGTTGTATAATGAAAAAAGGTTAATATTGCAAAGTATAAAAAGTCATACTTACCTTGCATATAGAGTTCCTAAGGTGTGGTATCTAGGCATACCACTCCCAGTACTCAAAGTAATCCAAAAGTAATCCAAGAGTAATGAAAAATAATATCTGTGCAATTTAAGCTGTTTCCAAAGCATCTACAAACCTGTAATGATTGCAATTTCAAGCACAACTGCATTTCCATGAACAGTCTTGCATGCGAAAGTATATTTCACTTACCTGTGCTTAGTCCTGCTTGGTTCTAAAATAAAACATGAGTATACCTTTTTTATACGTACCTAATCTGTCTCTGAGAGAGTGTGTATCAGTCCTTGATTGAGTGAATACAATAAATGCTTAACACACCCTCTGGATAAGCCTAACTGCTCACCCACACTACCACAAGGAGAGCTGTTAGTACTTATCTAATTTAGCCGCTGCTATACTTCTGTGGACTCCCTGGACTCTGTGCACACTATACCTAATTTTGGTACAGTATACACACAGACAGCTTCCTACAAACATGCTATGTGCAGCATTGCCGATTGAAAAAAGCTACATTGCAGTTACAGACCAGAAGAGATTAGGTCTGTTTTAGACAGAGGAGGAGCAGCTGTCCTTGTGCGACTGGATTTATCAGCGGCATTCGACACGGTTGATCATGGGCTTCTGATCAACTGTGTCTCTGCGCTAAGCATTGGTAATAAGGTAAAATCTCTGTTGACTCCTTTCTTATCAAAACGCACTCAATTAGTCAGCTTGGGTGACTTTGACTCCCCCATTTTTTCACTCCTTTGTGGAGTTCCGCAGGGGTCTTCCATTAGCCGCATGTTGTTTAACATTTATGTTACCGATCACGCACAAGTGAACAAATCTTTGGTTTAGCGCTCACGTCATTTGCAGAGAGCACCCAAATAGTGCTCAACCTTCATAAGAACGGGGACACTGTTTCAATATTTATCATGAGAGCATGTTGGCCATCAGCGCTTGTATCTCAAGACACTGCCTCAAATTGAACTCATGCAAGACAGATGTTATGGTCTTTGGAAATGTATCCAGTGTCGGGTCTCCTGGCTGGTGGCCAGATAAATTGGGATCGCCCCAATCCCGGTTACTAAAGCCAAGGACTTGGGTGTCATCCTAGACTACAAGCTGTCTTTTAAATGTCATGTTAACGCAGTGGTCTCCCCATGCTTCTATGTTCTCAGAATGGTGAAGAAACTGTTCCCCTTCATTCCTGTTGATGCCAGGATAAAGATAATATCCGCTTTAGTTATGTCCAAAGTTGAATACTGTAACAGTTATTGATTAATGCACAGGAAATGGTTTTAAATAAGCTACATCTGGTACAGAATGCAGCCACCAGGATGCTTTCGGGCACTCCAAAGTTTATGTCGGTCTACAAGGTGGATAGACAACTTCATTGGTTGCCTATAAGGCGATTCACAATATAGGGACAGAGTTTCTGAAGAATTTACTGCAGCTATACACTCCAAACAGATCCCTGTATTCGTCAGGTGCTAACCTTCTTGCCGTCCCAGGAACCTATAGAACTAATTGGGGCTACAGTTGTAGTTGTCACTGCTAAGCTGTGGAACTCACTTCCCTCTCAGATCAGAGCCAGTCCTACGTTATTGTCATTTAGGAAACAATTAAACCGTGGCTATTCAATAAGTAGGCTTTTTTTCATCTAGGCCATGGGCCTGCCTTTTGGAGCACTTAGCGCTGAGATACCTATGGGTATTTGTGTGCTTTATAAGTTGTTTTAACATAACATAACAGAAGAGTCAGTTGACCAGACTGAAAGGGCCAGATGCATTACCAATGGTGTTCAAAATATTCCATACATGAAGACATGATTTTCTTTGCAAGAAATATTGATGAGGAGGGCTATGAGACTGTCTGCTGTACCTGCAAATGGCCTTGTGAACATCACATCACAGATGATATGATTTTAGACTACTGCAAGACACTCGCTGATGTTGTTTGTTCTGTCTCTCATCAGGTATCAGCTGTTACTAGAGACCCTTACCAAGAACAGTGCCACAACCTCAATCCTGGTAAGTGGGTCGTGCTTGGAAGACTGTCTTTAGCCCAGATGGAAAGGCACCTTTTAAGTCACACTGACTTCGAACTCTGCTGTTAAATGTGCTAGAATTCCGAACTGGATACATGCCTCACAAGCTAGTGTGTGAACAATCCGGAAGAAGCGTCTTTGGTCTATGGTCCAGAGAGAAGAACATTAGTGGTCACCACAACAGTCAAGAGACCACCTAGACCTACAGCACCAGCACCTGTTGAAATAGAGAGAGATGTGCAAAGAGAAGAAAGGGGTGAAGATCAAGAAGCTGAAAGAGAAGTACAAGTTCCTGAGGTGACACAAAGTTGTATCGAAGTCTCAGACAAGGACGAAGCAGAGCCCGAACTGCATGCTGAAGGCATCTGTGAAACTGATCAAGGAGAAGAACAAGATTCTGGTGAAGGTACAAGTTCTGGGACAAAAAGAGTTTGCTGCCAAGCAAAGTGGCCAAGAAATCTCAGAAAAGAGAGACTGAGGAGAAGCTCATCAAAAGCATGAAATCCAGAAACAGTGCATGAGGAGATTGAGACAGAAGATGAAGGGGATCGTGATTCAAACCTTCAAGTTCTAAGGGGGTCTATAAGAACTTGAATGCCTTGCTGAAGATATTCTGCACCTGAATGGCTTGAATGCCACACTGAATGTTATTCTGGAAGATTTGTGCAACGTGAACCCCCAACAGATAGAACTCCCTAGAGCTGTAGAGACATTACAATTAGGGAAAACTCGATTAAAAAGCAAAAATGAACTTTTTACAAAAAGAAGTGTGGCTCAATGGTTAGAGTGGCAGACCTCGATGCAGAGCACTGGTCCGGGACCAGGGTTCGATTCCCGACGCGGCAAGGTCTCGGGCTATAAATTCCTCGGACCTGATATTCTCGCATCAGTGCCTATTCTAATCATGGGTCCCACGCTGCAACTCTGGGCAATAGCTTGCTTAGTCTCCACAACAGCCCCAACAGCGCTGGGATGCCTGGCTTCACCATGGGGGTGCCCAGGAGTGGACACTTCACACGGATAGCCAGGAAGGGTTCCTACAGCAGTATGGGTACAGCGCGGAGATACCCCCAGGGGTGATTTGGCGCTATATAAGCACATACACATTTACATTTACAAAAAGAACAACTATGACTGTGCCTGCTAGATGTTTGTTGTTTTAGTTATTTGATTTACAGAAGATTAACCTGGGTCCTAGAAGAAAGTTATAGAAGAATAGGGATAACCATTTTAGAAGAACACAGAGTAGGGTTAAGGATTGTCTAATTAGGGTAGGGCATTAATAATAAGAAGTCTAAGAGAAAAAAAACATAACCACTTTTAAAAGTAGATTGGCTGCTAATCCTCTACAGAAATCTATTCTATTACTGACTCAGAACAATATGTTGCATTAGAAATAAATGTAAATGTATCACGGGAGTAATTTTCATAATAACCATTATACTCATCACAGTAGTGCTTGTAGGATTTTACCAAACCCCCGATTCAGAGCCCCCTAGTACCAATGTCTCTAATATACATAGACAGAATTTTAGGGACAGTATTTTACTAAAATGTTTGTAAGCTACAAGAAAGACAATTATTCTACTAATGTTTATTTTCAATAATTCACTAATGCAACAGATGTTAAGGATTACAGTGTCTGTGCACACTTACAGACTTCAGTTTCCAAAGAAGGCACATAGTAGTGCATATCTTTGTCTTATGCAGTCTCCTGTAGCATTCTGCTTTCACTAGTTTCATAGGTGACGACGTTTGAAATGTTTTTATTCAAGCTATAAATTAGTACTTTCTAGAGTGCCACTAATATAGAGCAAGAATTTGCACCTGCAAGCAAAAATGATGGATACCTCTTGGTATTATTTCTTTCCACACTCACCTGTAGGAAGCGTCAAGGCTCATAGAAACAATTTAACATGCTTAATGCAGCCCGCCAGAGAAGGACTACATTGTAGCTTTAGAGGAAAGATACAAGAATATGACAAAAGCTACAGAAAGAAAGGGAGACTTTTTACAGAACACATGGAAGAAGGAAGAAAGCTAATTAGGAATGTTGAGCTCAGGCTAGAGAACTGATGCAAGGGTAAGATTTGCTTTTATAAAGATTAGCACTAAAGAGGACTAGGCATGTAGGGATTAGTAGTTGTGAAAACACATTGGAAAATATTACAGGGAGATGAAAACGTAATACCAGGAGTTTATTACATTTTTGGACAAATGCATATTTCTTATTGTCTGCTGTATAGATAGATAGATAGATAGATAGATAGATAGATAGATAGATAGATAGATAGATAGATAGATAGATAGATAGATAGATAGATAGATAGATAGATAGATAGATAGATAGATAGATAGATAGAAGATAGAAATTCACTCAAGAAAACAAAGGTTACAGGGACATTATAGTTAGGGAGTAGAAGGGAAAAAACCTTAGAAATTCACTAAAAACCAAAGGTTAGAGCGATGTTAGGGTTAGGTACAGGTTTTACACCCACAAAATCTTAGAAATCTAACAGTTATAGTTATATATTTGTATTTTATTTTATTGCAGAGTTTTATATAGCGCAAACTTGACCCGAATCCAATCAGGTATCAGAGCGCTTTACATAGCACCAGTTACTTTACATTAGGACACCCATTCATTCTTTGTTAGACACGGGGGGATTAAGTGATTTGCCCAGAATCACAGGATGTTCAGCATCATTACCGAGACTCGAACCCAGTCCCCCAGGTCCGAGGTCGAGCACCCTAACCATTAGGCCAACTCCTCTCCCTTATTGCAAACACCTAACCCCACTCTGTGCACAGCCATGGCCAGGCCCTGTAGCCACCCCCCGCAGGGACCCACCCCTGCACTTAAGATGGCCTACACGCATATGTAGGCAACCTGGAAATGGGGGCATATATCCCTTCTCCTTGCACCAATTATGGCCTGGTGCCCACCCAATTGCTAAAAGGGAAGTGGCCCGGACAGCAGGCAGGGAAACAGATAGAAACTCTGCTCTCAGCGGTCAGGAGCAGTTTTCCTGCTCCCGTCCACTGGGAGTGGATTTATATTTGCTCTCCATTGGCAGGAGATGTCAAAGTTCCTGCCAAGCGAAAACAAACATCTATGTCCCAGGGCCACCTTGTGACATAGAGAGCCAGACCCAGGGGGTGGCAGTCTCCAGGGCCAATAATGGCTCCAGGAGGAGAGCTGCCCCAGGGCGATGGTGGTCCCCGGCACTGAAACCAGCCTGGGAGGAGGGCAACCAATTTCATCAAATTTTCCTAACATATAAGTAAAAACCAAAAATTATTTTCCTATGGAAAAAAGGTCCTAACTATAATTACCTACTGGTGAACTCCAGTAGGTAATATGTATGAATGTACGTATATATGTGTGTATATATGTAGTCTATTTCAGGATGCTTGGTCCCTTCAGAATGAACAGGAACATGAAATACGTATCATGGATCAAGAACTGTTGTTCAATAGAGGGTCCTGCACTACTCCTTTTAAACCTAAATCTGTTTTCCAGCCGACCATGCTACATGACAATTTAGATACATATCATGATCTAGTTACCAGAGATCTGAAAAAATTGTATTTAGCAACCAATAGAGTTCACCATAGTATAGACAAACAAAGGTGCCGATTCCGATCCTGGAGAAATTTTCCCCGTACGAATCGTATCCGGATTTTTTTCCGTACGAATAGTACAAGAACAGTACAAACTGGCAAGTACGATTCGTATGGGAAAAAATACATACGAATCGCATTGGGAAAATTCCCCGACACGTCCTCGGGTCGGAAAATGTGTCCGACACATCCTCTGACGATTTACCCTACGAATCGGAAAAATGAAGTCCGACCGCGCAAGTACGATCCGTCCCGTCCTTCCAATTTTACAACCGTATGGAAAATACACCGTACGGACCGAACTGCAATAGCAACCATGGAGACATGTGCCCGAATACATGCTGAACCCCCCCCAGACCCCGCGGATGTACGTGCCGTACCGCCACCCATGTATGTACGAGTCGAACCCCCACCCGTGTATGTACACCCGTGTATGTACGAGTCAAACCCCCACCCGTGTATGTACACCCGTGTATGTACGAGTCGAACCCCCACCCGTGTATGTACACCCGTGTATGTATGAGTCGTACCCCCACCCGTGTATGTACACCCGTGTATGTACGAGTCGAACCCCCACCCGTGTATGTACACCCGTGTATGTACGAGTCGTACCCCCACCCATGTATGTACACCCGTGTATGTACGAGTCGAACCCCCACCCGTGTATGTACACCCGTGTATCTACGCGCTGGGGGTACGCACCGTACATACACGGGTGGGGGTATGACTCGTACATACACGGGTGGGGGTTTGACACGTACATACACGGGTAGGGGTACGACTCGTACATACACGGGTGTACATACACGGGTGGGGGTACGACTCGTACATACACGGGTGTACATACACGGGTGGGGGTTCGACTTGTACATACACGGGTGGGGGTTCGACTCGTACATACACGGGTGGGGGTACGACTCGTACATACACGGGTGTACATACATGGGTGGGGGTACGGCACGTACATCCGCGGGGTCTGGGGGGGGGTTCGGCGCATACCGGGCCCCCAATTCCGCTCGCATCGCGCCGTACTTCGCTTTTCCGGCACTTTTTGGGTGCCGTAAAAATATTGCCGTCCGGACTGGTGTCGGTTCGAATCGTACTTCCTTGTTCGTGAAACGGAGCCTGACTGCGTCCCGACGTCACGTCGGCGCTTTCCCGGATCACATTTCTATGTATATTTTCGTCGGTCGGTGTTTTTTACGATTCGTACGGAAATGGTGTTTCCGTGCGAATCGTACTTCCATGTTTGTAATGTTGTTTTACCGGGTACGAGTCGGACGGAGAAAACCCTCCGACCGACGGTTCGTACCCGGTTTTTCCAGGATCGAAATCGGCACCAAAATGTTTGTTATAAACAACTAATGAAGAAACTACAATCCGACAATAACATCATTGTGAGGCAAGCAGACAAGGGCGGAAATGTAGTGTTATGGCCGAGACAACTCTATATGGAGGAAGCTACACAGCATTTGGCTGATCCGGCATGCTATAGGAAAAGCAACATTCATATTGTCAAAACGGCTTGGAATGAACATTACCACAAATTATTAGTTTGGAAAAGTGCAGGATTAATCACAAACGATGAATATCGCTTTTTGAAAAAGGAACATCCGGTCATCCCTACCCTTTATTTAATACCAAAAATCTACACATGTAGTGACAAACCACCCGGAAGACCCATCATTTCTGTCATTGATAGTATAATGGAGAATACTTCTAAATATGTAGACTTTTTTCTACAAGATTGGGTCAAAGGGTTGGCATCCTACGTTCAGGACACTTCGGATTTTCTACGCAAAATTAAACATGTGATGTGGAGTTCAGATATGTTCTTAATTACTTTAGATGTAACATCACTTTATACCTCTATTAGGCACCGTGACGGTCTTAAAGCTGTGGAGCACTATTTGAATTTACGTCCAATTAATCATTCTTTGCACAATAAGATGTTAATTGCCATGATACAGGGATGCTTGGAACAAAATTTCTTTCTATTCAATAACCAGACCTATCAGCTGATCAGGGGAGTCGCAATGGGGGCTTGCTTCTCCCCCAGCTATGCTTGCTTGCATATGGGGCTGTGGGAGGAGCAGGTCCTATGGGGAAAGAATAGAGAGATTATGGATGAACATGCAATTGTATATCTACGAAATATTGATGATTTGTTTTTAATTTGGAGGGGTAGAGAGCTAAGTGCCAAAGAATTTGTGGATTCACTGAATAGCAATTGCTTTAATCTCCAATTTACATCAACCATCAGTACCATGTCTGTTTGTTTCTTGGATGTAGAGGTCTATGTAGATCGAGAAGATTTGGCTACTAGACTGTTCAGAAAGCCGACAGCAGGCAATACCGTCCTGCATGCGACTAGCCACCATCCGCACCATCTAATACGCAGCATCCCATATGGTGAGATGCTGCGTATTAGGTGGATCTGCAGCACAGACCTTGAATGTGAGATTGCACAGGAAGCATGCAAGCAGAGATTTTTGGCTAGAGGCTATGCACACAAGATTATTGACAGCGCTATCAGGAAAGTTAAGAATCTGTCCAGAAGGCAGGCACTCACCCCCAAATTAAAACTTGCAGTGGACAATATGGTACATACCACAATACAACCCAGGGTTATCTTGACGTTTAATAACCAACATAAGGAACTTAGGAAAATCTTCTACCGAAACTGGAATTTGATGCAGGGGGATCCAGTTATTGGCATGTTAGTTCCAGCCAAACCAGCATTGACCTTTAGAAAAGCACCGTCAATGAGCAGTACCCTGGTGAGAAATAGCCCTGAATTGGTAGCTCCCAACACTTGGTTGGCACAGTGTAAGGGCTTTAGGAAGTGTTCCACTTGCAAGGCATGCCAATTTGGCTGCAACAAAACTCAATACTGCAGTCCATTCAAGCATGACCCTATCATGATTAACAAGAGGCTAACATGTAAAACCGAATTTGCTGTTTATGTGCTGGAGTGTCCCTGTGGGCTGAAATATATTGGCAGTACTAAACTTCCGGCCCATAAGAGAATACTCCAGCACATAAGAGCAATTAATAGCAAAGATCAGGCTTACCCAGTCGCTAGGCATTTTGAGCAGAAATATGATAGTAATCCCATTCATCTCCAATATTATGTAATTGACACAGTATTACCACTTAAACGTGGGGGTAACTGAGAGGCCAAATTGCACCTGCTGGAAACCCGATACATTTTGGAGCTTGACACCAAATATCCTTTGGGATTAAATGCCAGCGAAGATTTCCACACATGTCTCTGAGAATTTGAAATGTTGGATTTTATAACAAAATGTGGGCTCACATTTATACTGTATGTCTGTATCAGCTGCTTTTTGTATATATGATTCACAATGAAAATTATTATTACTTTAATTGAAATTGGAATGTATAGGCTTATCTCCTCCAACAATATTTCAATGTTTTTTTATATAGGGATTTGTTCCCCTTTTTTTCTTATTTTTTCTAGTTTTTGCTTTTTTTGCACTTATTTGCACATATTTACGATCGACTAGGTGATTTTAATGCAGGGATATTATATGACTGACATTAGTATAAGAAGGCCCACTTGGGCATAACTGTACAGCATATAAAGCAGCACAAAAGAATTTACGCATTTAACAGCATTTATAAAAAAATCACTGTGGTTGATAGCAACAATGAAGTGGATAGACACGTATACGAGATATCAGTAGGCAATTTTAGCTGTGTATAGAACCAATTGGTACATCAGACAAGATTTTAATTGCCATGTTGTCTTTTGGGTTCTCTATATCTGTTGTAAATATGGATTAAGTTTGTAAAACTCAGGATCAACCACAAAAGTTGCTTTCTTACACACTGTGTGTTTTATAGCAATTGTTTTAGCATTTGACAGTATATTTATACATTTATATATTTACATATTTTATGTATTTATTGACTGTATTTTAAATTCGTTAAGTTTGCACATGCAATTGAATATTATATGCTGCTTCTAGTAACTTTTCAGTTACCATGCACTTGCACTTTGACTTTTTGTCGTCACATCCTTGCACTTATCACTTTAAATGTCGCTTTTTGATTACGCAATGCGTCATGGGATCAAGACCCGAGTGAGGGTCGAAACGCGCATTGGCGGACTTGCTTGGCACGAAATAAAATTGGATTTGCACTTACAATTGGAGGTCCGCTTTTCGTCCTTTGTTCCGTGTAAGGCTATTGCTGGCGGCGAACTTTGTTCATATATATATATATATATTATCTACTGGCGGTCGCCAGTAGATAGTTATAGTTAGGACCGTGTTTCCATAGGAAATCCGCAACATTCTATTTGGAATAACTTTGGCGCCGATTGATGAATCCTTGCGAAATTTTCAAAATAGGTGGGGCGCTCCGCTCCGCTCCTACCCTGAAAGTCTCGGGGGGATTCATCAAGCGGGAGCTGAGAAAAAAGGGGGGTCCCAAAACGCATTTTTCCCATGCAATTTTCCATAGGGACCTTTAGTCCAAGGTACAGCCCAAACGGCTGAACAGAATTACTTTAAATTTGGCAAAGAGGTAGTCCTCAGGTCAGGGATGTGCCTTTTGCATATATGGTGTAAATCCGTTCAGTAGTTCCTGTGAAAATCAAAAGTAAAATCATATATATATCTGGGCGGAGCCTAACCACACATCTCATTGTGAGATCTGATTGGCTGTCAGCACTTCATCCAAGAAGTGTTGGCAGCCATCTTGGGACCAATATACATGATAACACCTCATTAAAAAGCATTGCAGTTAATTGAAGGTTTTAAGACTTTAGTTACATTATAAATCATTTGTTGATGGTACCATACACATTTTAGGAATTGTGGTATGTTCTAAGGTGATTTTACCATGTGAAAAAAAACCTTCTGCTGGGATATCATGAATCATGTTTGAGAGAAAACTATTTTCACATGCTTTTCCCACAGAGGTTTGGAAGGTGATCTATAAGCTAAACTGAGAGCATATTTTCTGTAAATTCACATTATCTTTCTCAGTCATGTGAGAATGAAGTCTTACATTCTCAGTAAAACATGTACATCCAACAAGGGCAGAGACTGTCAGTTGATTCCTTTGTGTTCTACTGCAGCTTCCCAGAGTGTTCCAAAGAACAACTAGAGCGCTAACAGTCTTACTTATGACAAAGGTATGGCCACACCTGAAGCCATCTTGATTGGAATAAAGTGGTAACATGTAAAACATTTAATTTAAAAAGGAACAAAATGAGAGGGTTCATTTTGCCATAGAATGTATGATTAGTGCTGCAGAAAGAAAAATTTGTATATATATATATATATTTTCACTGAAAAAACCATAGGTTTCAGGGGTGTTATAGTTAGTTTGACATTTCACTCGTACAAAACCTGTGAAATTCCCCCGTTATAGTTAGTTCAGCTAACTATGACTCGCGTCCCCGCAATGCACTGATGATGACGTCACATATTACATCACTCATGACATGGTCAGTGACATCACTGATGACATAACTGATGACATCTCAAATGACATCACTGATGACATCATCCAGTGACTGTGTGTTTCTGTAAAGTTTAAATATGTTTAATATATATAGGGAAAGGCGTATTGAAGAATGAGTGGGTGTATTATTGTCTGAATGGATGATTTAGTAGGTCCGTGAGTGACTCTATAAGTGAGTGATTAAACGTATCTTACTGAATGCATGGGTTAGTGACTAAACTGTGTATATGTCTGTATCCGTCTGTCTGTTGGTGTGTAAGCGGCTGCATTGGTTTGTGAATAACTTCATGAGTGTATATATGAGGTGGCACGTTTGAAGTTGGGGGATTAAGTCACCTTGAATCCTGAGGGTCCCTGGGGTCCAACTAGCCCACCAGGTACCTCCAGTAAGTGCCACAGAGCTGCGTTGCAGAGAGGTGCAAAAAGGGGCGTGGCCTCTGAACACTTCTCTGCAACGCAGCTCCCTCGCGCATACTGGAGGTTCCTGGTGGGCTAGTTGACCCCCAGGGACCCCCAGTATTTAAGGGGAATTACTTCCCCATCTTACAACGCGCCAGGGCAGGGGCGTGTTTGCAGAGTGCTACAGGGAGGGGGCGGGGCCTCCGGCGCGATGCCAGTCTTTTTTAATTAATTAATTTTGTAAAGAAGGGGGTCTGTGTGGCCCCTCTTCCTTTTCTATTTTATGGGCCCTGGGGACCCCATCCCCCTGGGCCTGACCCCCATTTTAAAAATATATAAATATTATGACCCCCATTTAAAAAAAATATATAAATATTATGAGAAGGGGACCTCGTGGGCCCCCCTCCCGTGGCCAAATTTTTCTTATGGAGGGGGTCTGCGTGGCCCCCTCCTAAGGCCTCTATTGGCCCAGAGGACCCATTCCCCGGGGCCGGCTTTATTTATTATTTTTTTTTCTTTGGGAGTGGGGCCGCTTGGCCCCCCTCCCAGGTCACTTCTGGCCCCGGGGACCCCGTCCCCCGGGGCCTGGCTATTGCTCTTTTTCTTTTTCTTTTGGGAGGGGAGTTGCGTGGCCCACCTCCTCAGGCCAAATATGGCCCCGGGACCCCATCCCCGGGACCAGGCCTCTCTTTTTTCTTTTAAATGCATAGGGTAGAGGGTGCCACGTGGCCCCCCTCCCGGGCCACTCCTAGCCCCGGGGACCCCATCCCCCGGGGCTGGTCTTCTCCTTTGGGGACTGTGGGTAGAGCCCCAATGCCCCCACGGTCCCTGCAGGCTCCCCGCGTCCTGCGGGAGCCAGCATTGCTTTTCAACATGGGGAGCTGCTAACATGCAGCTCCCCATATGGAAAAGCAATTTGCTTTACTTCATTGAAGCGAGAGCAGGTTTCCCTGCTCTCGCTTCAATGAAGCAAAGCAGCTTGCAATGACAGGACGGGAGCCGCGAGGCTCCCGCCCTGTCATTGCAAACAGCAGTGTACCAGGAGTGGGCACCCCGGGAGACTGCAGGAGCTGGCCCTGGGGAGTGGCGGTCCCCAGGGCCATCACTGGCTCCAGGAGGGTGGCCGCACGGCCTCCCTCCCACTTAATGCAAAGCCCCGGGTGTGGCGGTCCCCAGGGCTCAGGGGTCCATAACAGAACCCCTAATTTGAATAATTAGTGCCCCGGGAGGTGGCGGTCCCCAGGGCGTATGGGGGCTCGAGTTCCCCCACACAGGTTTTTTGTTTAAAAAGGCCCGGGGTGTGGCAGTTTCCGTGGCTGCTGGGGGTCGTGTGCCCCCCACAAACAATTAATGAAAGCCCCAGGAGGTGGCGGTCCCCAGGGCTAGGGGGGGCCTAAGAGGCCCCCAACACATTTAAACATTTTCCCTGGGGGGGTGGCTGTCACCGGGGCTGTGCCCCCACACCTCTTTGATCAAGCCCCGGGGAGGTGGCAGTCCCCGGGGCAGTATGGGGGGGATTGGGGCCCCCCACACATTTTTTAACTGCCCCGGGACCTGGCCCAACCGGGGGCTTAATTAAACGAAGAGCGAGAGTCCGCGCTTCGTTTTATTTTATTTTCAGCCGAAATTCACTCTGGGTGTGCGAATCTCACCGTTTTTTTTTTAAATGCTTTTTTTGGCCCTGGGGGTCCTTGTGGGACCCCCTGAGCAGGCCTGGGGGATCAGGGTGTTTCTACCCTGCACCTCTTCTCTTGTTTTTCGCGTTTCTTTTTTGTATTCATGTGCCTAGGTTCTACTGAGGCACAAGATGGCTGCCAACACTTCTTGGTTTGAAGTGTTGACAGCCAATTAGCATTAAGCTCATGGACGCTCAAGGACTCTTTCTGATCCAAACAGTACCGTTTTGCCAAATTTGGTGCAATTCTGTTCAACAATTTTTGCTATAACCGTGTCTAAAGTTTCCTATGGGAAATTGAATTTTGACCTCTATTTTTTTAATTTCTCATGAACTACTGAACGGATGTACACCATTTGAAAAAAAAGGACGCTTTCTGAACCAAGGGCTACCTTTTTGCCAAATTTGGTGTAATTCCGTTCAGCAGTTCGGGCTGTAGCCATGTCTAAAATTTCCTATGGGAAATAACATGGGGAAAACATGTTTTGGGACCCCCCTTTTTTCTCAGCCCCCAATTGACGAATCACCCCCAAACTTTCAGGATAGGAGCTGAATGGAGCGCCTCACCAGTTTTCAAAAGTTCGCAAAGATTCGTCTACCGGTGCCAAAGTTATTGGGAAAAGAATGTTACAATTTTCCTATGGTAACTAGGTCCTAACTATAACTACCTACTGGCGACCGCTGGCCAGTAGGTAGTTAGAGTTAGAACCTAGTTTCCATAGAAAAAGCATTTTTTGATTTGCTAATAACTTTTGACGAATGTTCACGAAATTCTCCCAAATGAAAAGGTCTATCCAGGTCAGCCCCTAACCAGAAAGTTTGGGGGTGATTCGTCAAGCGGGGGCTGAGAAAAAGGGGGTCCCAAAAAGTATTTTCTCCATGTTAATTTCCATAGGAAATTATGTTACAGGCTACAGCCTGAACTGCTGAACAGATTAATACCAAATTTGGCAAAAAGGTAGAGCTTTTTTTTTAAACGTCCGAATGCACGTGGGTGCGCGAATCCAGACAAACTTTTTTTTTTTAAATGAAGCGGGGGCTCCCCCACTTTATTTAAATGAGCGCCCAGGTGGGTAAGGTTCCGGGGGCAATCCTATAATCATATTACGGGGGCCTGCGAGGCCTCCGCAGCCCCGGTTACCGCCACCTTCCAGGGCCTGTTTTGTAATTATTGGGGGTGCTCCGAGGCCCCCCAAGCTCTGGAAATCACAACCCCCAGGGCTTTAATTAAATATTCAGGGGGGCCATGCGGCTGGAGCCCTTGATGGTCCTGGGGACCCCCAGGGCTGGCTCCTGCCATGTCCCGCGGAGCCCACCACCGGGACATTGTTGTTTGCTATGGCAGGGTGGAAGCACGTCTCCCGCCCCGTTAGAGAAAAACCTGGTATGCTTTGTTGAAGCGAGAGGAGGAAAGCATGCTCTTGCTTCAATGAAGAAAAGCAGGATTGCTTTTGGGTAAGGGGAGCTGTATGTTAGCAGCTCCTCTTGCCCAAAAGCAATGCTTGCTCCCGCAGGAGGAGGGGAGTCGGCTGGCACCGTGGGGGCATTGGAGCTCCCCCCACGTTCCCAATGAAGAGGCCAGGCCCTGGGGGATGAGGTTCCTAGGCCCAGAAGTGGACAAGGGAAGGGGGACCACGCTGACCCCCTTTCTAATGATTAATAAAAACATTCAAGAATTGGGCATGCCCCGGGGGACTGTTTTTTTTAAAGAAAAGTTTGGAGTGGCGATCCTAACGCGGCGCTCAGCACAGCCCCCTATTGTGAACGGGCTGGGTGCGCGGCTCTCAGCGCGGCCCCCTAGTGGGAATGCACTGGGTGTGCAGCTCTCAGCGTGGCCCCCTAGTGTGAATGAGCTGGGAGTGCAAGTCTCAGCGCGCCACCCGAGTAAGTCACAGGTCTTTAAAAGACCATTTACCTGTAAATGAGGCTTTGTTGTGATTTCACCTCTTCTTAGAGACCCTGCATCTCCACTCTGCCTATGACTGGAAGAATTAGGCCCCCCAAAATTTTTATCAGCCTCCCCCGAAATTTGGCTCTAATTGCTCCTCTGACTGGCATACGCCGGCTCTGCCCACTCCACTTACGCTTACAGAATTCCGTAGATTTTATCCGCCGTATGTCAATGATCCAGCTTAGGTGCTGGGAATATCTTGCAGACAGGATTCTGGGCCTTTCCCGAGGCTTGGTTTGCAATCCTGATGCTCCGCTGGGGTTGCCACTGGTTGACAGCTAATTAGAGCGGAGCTCGTGCTCAGAGGTGAGGCTCCGCCAACATATGTACTTATCCAATCACTCCACCAAACACTTATAAATTCACTATACACTCTCCTTGCATTACTCAAATCATCCAGTCTCTACCGATGTACTCATAGAATGACCCAGACAAAGTTAACCAAGGTCTTCCCCACTGCCAGAGGTAACATGGTTGTGTGCGCAGTCAACAGCACAATGTAATGTGGTAGGGACCAGGGCCATCATGCATACATAATGAACACACGGACACAGTTAGATAGATAGTGGAACTGGCTACGGGCACGTGCACTCGGACCCTTTTTATTACCAGGGTCACACTTCTAGTGATGTCTGTGATGGATGCGTGTGGGGCGAGTGTAAGCCAGTCCTCAGGGCATGGTTTGTGCTGGCAACAACTACAACAGTGATAATCGGATCACACACAGAGATTCAATCATAAAGGGTCCATGACTTGTGGTGCACTAAGGTAGGAGTACCATATCTTAAATCACACACAAAAGATAGTATCATAAAGGGTCCATGGCTTGGGGTGCACTGAGGTAGGGGCACCAGAGATGAGCTTGCTGATGTGAAGAAATTGTTAATGTCCCTTCGAGATATTCCTGCTGCATGAGGTGACATTGTTGTGTCCGGTGTCTACAGCACGAAAGTCAATCATAAAGGGACCATGAGTTGTGATGCACAGAGTTAGTGGCACCTGAAGAGCTCAGCGTGTGCACAGCCAGCGATGATGGCGTCTGTGCAAGACAGGATTGGATTGGATATGTGTGAGACCTGCTCACCACAGTGTAAGCTGGAGGCAGCGGTCAGCTAGGGCCTACAACCACGTGGTGTTGACTTGTGGTGCACTGAGTTAGTGACAACAGTGGCGCTCAGCGTGTGCGCAGCCAGCGATGATACGTAGTTCTAGCGGGCCGGACTGGGAGCAATGTCTTCTGCCTAATGAATTCTGCGTGAATAAGGCCACGTGGCAGTGGCTTGTGGTGCACTGAGTTAGTGGCATCAGAAGCATTCAGTGTGTGCGGAGCCAGAGATGATGCATGGTGCAGGCAGGCCGCACTGGGAGCAATGTCTGTCGCCTACTAGACAGCTTCATCTGCAATCACGACTCGATCTGAATTGTGAGCCCTACTGTCCGCAGTGTAAATGGAATGCAGTAGTCAGCACAGACATCGAGGAATGCTTTTTGTCACTTCCTCTTGACAAAATCAGAGGACCTAGAGTACAATTCTCTCTGCAATTTATAAATCAAGACTCAATTCAAATTGTGAGCCCTGCTAAACGCAGTGTAGGCGTATGGAACAAAAGATGAAATATGTATGGAATACATTGTCGAAATGTGTAGGTTTCAGGGACGTTATAGTTAGTTGTTTACTGGGCCCTGAAATTATTGAATCAAGACTGAATTTGAATTGTGAGCCCTGCTGACTGCAGTGTAGGCCAGAGGCAGCAGTCAGCAAGGGCCCACAGGCACGTGGCATAGAGTTGAGTTGCACAGTTAGTAACACCTGAAGCACTCAGCGATGATGCGTGGTCTGGGCGGGCCGCACTGGATGCAATTTCTGTTGCCTACTGGACTGCGTCATCTGCAATCACGACTCTATCTGAATTGCTAGCCCTGCTAACCGAAGTGTAGGCTGGAGGCAGCGGTCAGCAAGGGCCAACAGCCACGTGGCATTCACTTGAGCTGCACACAGTTAGTAGCACCTGAAGCACTCAGCGTGTGTGCAGCCAGCAATTATGCATGGTCCGGGAGGGCCCCACTGGTAGCAATGTCTTTTGCCTAATGAATTCTGTGTCCCTCACCAATGACCTGCACACCGCCAAAACGAACCTCCACGAGGGAATGAAGGCCGTCGCCGAATGGATGCAGAGCAGCCGTCTGAAACTGAACTCGGACAAGATGGAAGTCCTCATCCTCAGATCCACCCCCTCGGCCTGGGACGACTCGTGGTGGCCTACAATGCTGAGAACAGCACCCACACCTACCGACCACGCACGCAACCTCGGATTCGTCCTCGACTCCTCCCTCTCCATGTCGAAGCAGATCAACGCCGTCTTCTCCTCCTGCTACAACACCCTCTGCATGCTCCGCAGGATCTACAAGTGGATCCCGTCCAAAACAAGGAGAACTGCTACACAGGCCCTCGTCAACAGCAGGCTGGACTACAGCAACACACTCTACGCAGGAATCCCAGCCAAACACCTGCATCGACTACAATGCATCCAAAACGCCTCCGCACGTCTGATCCTTGATGTACCCCGACGCAGCCACATCACCCCCACCTGAAAGACCTGCACTGGCTCCCCGTCAACAAGAGGATCACCTTCAAACTCCTCACCCATGTACACAAAGCACTCCACAACACCGGACCAGCCTACCTGAACGACAGACTCAACTTCTACACCCCCACCCGCCAGCTCCGCTCAGCAAACCTCGCCCTCGTGGTCGTCCCCCGCATCCAACGAAAGAACACCGGCGGCAGATCATTCTCCTACCTCGCCGCCAAGACCTGGAACACCCTCCCCACCCACCTACGGCAGACCCAGAACCTGCTCACCTTCAGAAGGCATCTCAAGACCTGGCTCTTCAAGCAGTAGCGGTTCCCCCCTCCCTTCAGCGCCTTGAGACCCTCACGGGTAAGTAGTGCGCTTTACAAATTCCTTGATTGACTGATTGAATAAGGCTACGTGGCGATGACTTATGGTGCACTGAGTTAGTGGCACCTGAAGCATTCAGCATGTGCGCAGCGTGCAATGATGCATGGTCCGGGTGGACCACACTGGTAGCAATGTCTTTTGCCTAATGAATTCTGCCTTAATAAGGCTACGTGGCGATGACTTGTGGTGCACTGAGATAGTGGCACCTGAATCACTCAGTGTGTGCGCAGCCAGTGATGATGCGTGGTCCGGGTGGGCCGCACTGGTAGCAATGTCTTTTGTGTAATGAATTCTGCCTTAATAAGGCTATGTGGCGATGACTTATGGTGCACTGAGTTAGTGGCACCAGAAGCACTCAGCGTGTGCGCAGCATGCGATGATGTGCGGTGCGGGCTGGCTGCACTGGGAGTAATGTCTCTTGCCTACTGGACTGCATCATCTGCAATCGCGACTCGATCTGAATTGTGAGCCCTGCTGTCCGCAGTGTACACCGAAGGCAGTAGTCTGTACAGACATAACTCTGCGGTGCTGTGACGCTGGGTTCGCAGGGGGCCTGTGTCGAGGAGGCCGTTGGTCACGGTGGTGGCCTTGTGGCAGGGTGAGGGCCGCCGCTCTGGCAGACGTGTTCGTCTTCCCAGAAGTGAACCACACACAGAGCCCCAGCCTATTTATTCACACTTCTGCGCTGGAGTGGCATACGTAGGACCAGCTCATTCCGCTTCCGGTTCCGCTTACAGGGGGGACCACACAGCTACATGACCGATATCCTCCCCACTGCCTGAGGTAACATGGTTGTGTCCACTGTCCACAACAGTACAAGCACCAGCAGTATATGTACACATGGAGAGGTCTGTTCTCTGCATAGTGAGGTCTGTCGAGCACATTACCGCTACACCTGGCATTGTGTACATTGTTATTGATGCTTGACTTGCCTCCTTCACACATACTTGGTTCCCTCGTCTCCTAACATTCAGCTATTGTGTGGCTGAGGGGCCATGCCGTTTTGGGACGGTCCGCTGTTCTGTTCTGCGCTGCCTCGTGGTAGTAGGGGGTGGTCCGAGGGGGAGGTCCTGGGGGTGGTGGCACTGGGTGTTGTGGCCTTCTTGGGTGTCGGAGCTGCATGGTCAGTAGCTCTATGACATGTGTTGGTCTTCAGATGTGGTTCTGGGCTGGGCTCCCTTTCATACTGTAGGTAGTCGTCCTGCTTTACACCAGTAAAAGGCAGATGTTAAATTCCTACTGCTAACACAACTTAGCGCCTGTTTTTGGATCGCATCGCAGATTTCGCTGGTTGTTGAAAATATCGGGAAGTGGTGTTTTCATGGGGTTTTTTTGCACGGGAATGCCTATCTGCATATCATTAGCGTTAGTTGTAGCTCTCATTGGAGGCGATGTTTTTTTGAGGAAGCTATCGCTGGAAAACTGGCAATATCGGCAGTTTTCACCAGGTTGAGAATGGGATGATAATTCTTTTGCTGCGGTAAAGTGCCGATAACTAGGCCTGGACGGTAAATTCCGTTCCGCTCGCGGAATTTGCGTAATTTCGGTAATTTCGCGTTCCGCGGAGAACGCGAAATTGGCCAGAATGCCGCTTTCCACGACTTCGCGAAATTTTTTCTTGTTCGCGTTCTCAAAATGCGTGTTCGCGAGATATTTCTCCCCGAGCACGCAAACAGCAACTGTGAACAGGAAAAAAGCATCGCGAACAAGCAATTCCGCGCGTTCGCGGAATTTCTGCATGTTCGCGGAGATTTTTTACCGTTTCGCGGAGATTTGCGTAACGCGATTACGCAAATTCCGCCCACCCCTACCGATAACTCCGTGATACGTTCTTGAGAATACAACCCATCGTTTTTTTTATTTTTACGTTCAGATTCGTGCACCCAGCCACTTTAAAAAAAAATAGTAATAATTTTTGGGCCCTGGGGCTTTTTGTGGGATCCCCTGAGCAGGCCTAGGGGGTGAGGGTGTTTGTACCCTGCCCACTTTTCTTGTTTTTTTCATCTTTTTTCTTGTGATTCACATGTAGCCACAGCAAAGTCCTAATAAACACAAGGGCTCATTTTAGAGTCACCCTATAACTCAACAGTTGGGACTTATCGCTGTTATTGGCAGTTTAGAGCAGCAAAAGTGGCGAAAGAATTATTGCCCCATTCTCAAGTTGGTGCACACTGCCACATTACTCACAGGCTGACAGTACCAACACAGCGGACAATCAACATCGTTACACAGACAAAGCTGCTGGCTGTGCTGCACCTGTTGGCCTCTGGTATCTTCTAACTAACGACTGCGAGAGTTGGAGGACTCTCACAGCCAGCCCTATTAAACTTCCTCACACGTCTTGGATACATGTCTACAAAAGCAACTTAGGGACCCTGCACACGCACCACCCGCTCATCCCAATTCGTAGTATTCCTGTACAACCAACCCCAGCCATTGCTAGATGCCTCTGTGCTCCAGATCCAAGACTGTAGTCACTGAAATGGGGGTGCACCAGGTCATGAAGTCTTGTAGTCAACAGTAGTGGAAAAACTGTACTTTATTAGAAAAACATAAATTAACAACACAAAAACATCAAACAACGAGTGACATTTCAAACGGGGAACATCCCAAAAGTCCATATTCAGAAACCTGTTGGATAAATGAAGATAATGGTCAAGCGTCAGTATGCTCACAAACGTAATATGGTACAATGTATTGCACTTGGACAAACCGGAATGCTTACAGGTATGATCAATCATGCACAAAATGACTGTAACAGAAGCTTGTGTGGTCGTAACCTTCGTAGGAAAGAAAAGGAATGTTACGACCACATAAACTTCTGTTACGGTCTCATTATGCAGGATTTATCACACCTGTAAGCATCAGGGTTTGTTTCAGCTTGATACACCTGCATGTTCACTTCACCTACACTGCGCAGAAACAACTGGAGACCAAGCAAGGGAACCACGCCATAGCAGCCTTCCACCACGTTTTGGGGGCAACTGACCACACACATGTACCACATGTGCCCCTTGCCGACACTGCACACAATCACTGCAACAGAAACCACACACATTTCAACAATGTGCAGGCAAATTGGACCACCAGGGCCTGTACATTAATGTTGTCCCAAACTTCTCAGGCAGTGTGCATGATTTTTACATCTTTCGCAGGCATCCCATCCCTGGTCCCCAGACCAGTCAGCCGCCCAGCGATGACTGCCCAACATTACGCACCCAGACCTCAATGCTCACCTGCCGCCACCGGCGTGTCTCCAAGAGGGCCCACCACATGCCGGAGCAACCTCCTCAGCCATCGCTGGATTCCACAGCACAGGCCCCAGCACATCCTGCTGCCCAACGCGAGAAGCCATGTCTGTACAGCCAGCTGCCTTTGGGGTACACGCGGTCAAGCCGAGCTCTCAATTCAAATCGGGTCTTGATTGCCAGGATAGCGTATCGAGGCCACTCATCATCGCAGGCTGCACACCCGCTCAGCTCTGGTGGCACTAACTCAGTGCAGCTCAAATCATCGGCACGTGGCGGGAGGCCCGTGTCGGCCAAAATGCCTCGGCTGCCACCAACTCTGTGCACCTCAAGTCATCGTCACGTGGCAGGAGGCCAGTGTACGGCAAACTGCTTCAGCTGCCACCATCTCTGTGCACCTCAACTTGTCGCAATGTTGCGGGAGGCTCGTGACGGTTAAGGTGCCTCAGTTGCCACCAGCATAATAAGCACACGGATAAACCCAGATCGAGAGTGGAAATGGCATCGATCACATGCTCCCTGCCCTTTTTATTGGCAGGGTCACATGTCGTGTGACGCCTCTGCTGCATGGGTGTGGTATGGGTGTAAAGCAGCCTTGAGGGAGTGGCTGTGGCATGCTGACAACTAGACCTGTGATCAGCAGATCACTACAGGGAAGACCTGAGACATGTAGCGCTGTAGTTCCCTCCCTGTAAACGTAAGCTGAGTGTGCTGGCTGAAACGCGCATCCTTCACGACTTTACCAATATGGTGGTTTGAATCCGCACACCCAGCGAGATAGGTACACAATGAGTACACAACTCTAGTTTTTTTCTCTAAAATAGATATTATATTATTTTAATAACAAACCAAAAAAAGTACAAAAACTATTTTTGTGAAATTAAAGTTACAAAATATCACAATTTTTTTTCCCAAAATTACTGTAAAAACCATAGCTTTAATGAATATTACAATTCGAAATTAGCATTTAAAAAACCTTTGAAATTCACTGAAAAAACCATAGGTTTCAGGCATGTTATAGTTAGAAATTAGCATTTAAAAAACCTTAGAAATTCACTGAATAAAAGATAGGTTTCAGGGATGTTATAGTTAGTTGGACATTTCACTTGTACAAAACCAGGGAAATTCCCCTGTTATAGTTAGTTCAGCTAATTATAACTTGCGCCCCCGCAATGCACTGCTGATGATGTCACAAATTACATCATTCATGACATGGTCAGTGACATCACTGATGACATCACAGATGACATATCAAATGACATCACTGATGACATCATCCACGTGAAAATCTGATCCACCTCCTCGCACTCTAATATAACCTTTGAAACACCCACTGTAAAATACAGACTACCATTTTCGAAACCATCGACACAGCAATAACAGTTACTACATACGCACTCACTGATTCCTAGGTCTCCAAACATATCCACTCATTCAACCATACAATCGCTCATACATGCAGTCACTCATCAACAGAACACTATCATATGCACTCATAAACCTATACAGACACTCACACACCGCCACTCATCCAGAATTACTCTCACACCTAGTCAGTCATGCAAAGAATCAATCACACTTCCATTTACTGACCTATACAGTTATACATATACCACATCACTTATTCAAGCAAAAACAAATGCATACTTACTCTCTTCTACAATCACTGATCACTTTTTACCAGATCACTGATTTTTTTGCGATTAGGCTGAAAAACCAAGGATCAGCATTACAGCTGCTGTGTCATTCCCAATATCTTGCACATCAGTTGCGTTATATGTTAAGAGTGCCTTTCTCTCAATGGACATTGATATCACTAGTACGTTTTTTCAAAATATGTCTTCCAAATGAATTGATCATATACCAAGTGATTGTGCTAAATTGGCAATATGATACAGGCCAAGATGGCGGACACAGAAAACTGAAAATAGATACCGTGCTAAAGTCCTTTGTCTATTTTTGTAATGAAATTCTAGTGACGACTGAAATTTTTTGTTATTTAAATGTGAATAATGATTTTGGTAACTAACATACACGAAGGCCAGGCGGCCGAAACGCGTTTGTGTTAGCTTGTTTCGATGGAGTAAGCTGGAATAAACATTAATATTCTTTATGAGCCCGGGTGCGCAGCCTTGTGTGTCTCCTGACATCGGTTCCTGATATATAAAATATAATTTATGTATGCAGCTAAAAATTCAATTCAGTTGGATGCTCAAATTCTCAAAGCTACCAAAATGTGTCTGTCATGTTTATGAATGCACTCAAATCACAACATACACTATGGGTTACAGCCATACTGTTCTTGAGTTAACTGCATTTTGTATCTGTATCATGGAGTGGTTTTCTCAATGAATTTCATAGTTTTTTTGATGATTAACTTATTTTTCTTCCACCATTGTGTACAGCTGCCTGTACAAAGCCTTCAGCTGGATATTATGTTAACACCTATGACCCAAGCAAGAACTGAATGGCTAGGAGGGAATCAGTCAGATCTTCTGAAGACCCGTAGGGCTATGATACAGTCTGCTGCATTCTAGGTTGCCATGTGAATCATCCATACCAGGAGCATCTGTGGGTTCTATGTAGGTAAAGTAAGTACATTTTATTGTATAAGTTAATTAAAACCTTTACAAAAATCACTTGACGGTGAGAGATCATCAAATAAAACTGCAATTACATCATTTATGGAGTCTGACAGTAAAAAAGAGCTGTGGGGCAGTTTATGTTAGCTACCCAAAGTTTTCTGTTCAGCTGGCTTATGCCGTGCTCCTATTCATCTTATGTGCTTTGGGCAGTCGTTAATCTCCCCTTAAGATAATCTTATAAGGACCCTGTAACATATATACATGAGTAAAATGGTGCCTTTGGATTGCATATATTTTAAAATATCAAGAATATTAACATAGTATAGAGGCCTTGTAGTTAGATTTTATAATAGGGATGCTGCAGGTCCATAAAACATCAGGTGCCCACGTTTTTAACAAAAGATTATTTTTGATGCATTAAAAAAGAAGCTTTTTGCGTCAAGCGTTTCCTAATGAAGAGTGCCGATTTCGGGAAATGATGAGCCTGCGTTCGAAACTGTTTGTTGTGCACCGGATCTCTTAATATTTTCCTCTACCACCCCCATGAATTGTACGAACTGGCATGCCAGCTGTAGGTCTCCTCCTCCAAGGCAAGCCTTAACTACTTGTCTGCAGTTTCTTATCCTCCTGGTGGTGAAGATTGTTTTCAAAATTAATCATCGTTCAGGGTCCAGCACACAGCAGGTGCATAATAGATGCGTGATGATCTCTTCTGCTTTCCCAAAAAGACGGCACTTTGTTATTTCTGCGCATCACTTCCATGGTGGAAGGTGCGACAAAACAGGGAACATACCCATTTGGTACCGAAGATATTTCTCTTTAAATCTCCTGTTGAAGCCAGCACCCAAATAGTTTTGCGGGAAGGGGCTTGTGTAGCTCTGTAGCACGTACCATCCATGAGACCTTCCCCAGAGCAATTGTTTGTCCTCTACTACTGACAGCCTTGTCACTGTTTTATTTACCAGATACTTGAAGCTGTTTTACGCTCCCAAAGTTGCCCAGAGCTCCTTAAGGCTCAGGCAGTTTATAGATGCTGTCACGTAGTCTCTTGCTGTGCAGGCTTTGATTGAATGTATCTCTTTCCATAGGTAGAAATTCAAAGAGCTTTGTTCGGACCTTCTGATCCTATACCAGCATTTCACATAGGCGCCGTTTCGAGATATTTTTTGCAATTGTAAACCAAACTCCAGCCTGATTTGTACAGGAGAGACGTAATTTGGGAGGTTGAAGATTATGCTTGCTGATGTCGACACAGTGCTTTCCAGAGTATCCCCATCTCTTCCCCTGAGGCCCTTGCTCCCGTAGGTGATTGCTGGGATTAGCTTTGCTTGTAAAACCTGTAGTAGTGGGTTGCAGCTTGGCCCGGAGGTTTTAAGTTTAAGAGATTTTAGAGCTACAGCTATTGAGTTACCGCTCCGTTTTATGGCTTCTTTTTGTGTTTTAAAAGTACCTTTCTCGTCAAATATCACCCCTAGACACTTGTATTCGGCCACGACTTCCATAGTTGATAGTTAGACCATTAGAAGTTGCGTGACTGATAGTTGTGTTTAGCAGGTGCTGAAGCCCGATTGGAGTTCGGCTGATCAGCACGACGTAGTCTGCATACAGTAAGTTAGAGAATGACAGCCCCCCTAACCTGGGCGCATGTGAGATGCTGGTGTTTAGTTCCGAAGAAAGGTCTGCCATAAAAAAGTTAAAAAGCGTTGGGGCCAGGACGCACCCCTGTTTCTATCCCCTCGTTGTTGGTATTTTCCTTGACAGTTATTCGTCGGTTCCTAGCTTTACTTGAACCCATGTGCTGGTGTGTAGGAGGATTATCTGCTTTAATAGCACTACTAGAATTTCCATCTTCTCTAGTTTAGCCCACAATTTGTTCCTGTCTATACTGTCGAAAGCAGCAGAATAATCAATGAAACAAAGGAAAAGGGGAGATTTGCTGCTTTGACGCCATTCATCAGTAGCGTCAGGGTGAGTAGATTTGTGATGGTCCTTGTTCCTTTACAGAAGCCTGTCTGGTTAATGGGGATGAGAGCTTTTTCATTTGCCAATGATGTTAATTCATCCAGGAGGAGACCGGCATAGTATTTCGCCTCAACGTCAATTAAGGTTACAAGTCTGTAGTTGGTTGCTTTATTCCTATCTCCCTTCTTGTAATTTGGGGATATTATAGAGCCGTTCAATGAATCTGTAATAATGCCCCCACCTCCTATGTTTTTGAACACTGATAGTAGTGCGGCCGCCCAATAGTCCGGGTCACTTTATAATAAAATTGTGGGAAGACCGTTGAGGCCCGGTGGACCCTCCAGCTTCCCTTTAGCTACTTGGTTTTTAATGTGCAAAGTCGTGAAGCTGCTGGTGTTTCCATAAGGACTCAGGTTGTCGGGCTGGCCTAACCCCGGTTTTACTATAGCGGAGCTTTCCTCCTTTGAGTTGAAATGTTCCAGGAGGTGGCCTACCCAAGTTTCCTCCGTTAGGTGAGAGTTGATACCTTGCACATTGGCATTAAATAAGTTGTTTATTGTTCGCCAGAATCTTGTGCTTTGATCTGTCCTCGCATCATACAAGAACTTGGCCTACAAAGTATCTTCTGCTTCCCTTTTTGCTTGCCAGATCACTTTTTTCTTTGTTGCTTTTAGTTGTGCGAGGGCTTTTTGTAGTGTGATTCGTTTCCCCTGTGACAGAGCCTTCGTGGAGTTTTTTAAATCTTTTTGTTGAGGGCTCTCAGATTCCGTATCTTGGAGATGGGGAGGTGGTTAAGTTGATTTACGGATCGTGATCTTACAACCTTGGGTTTTAGGCGTTCCACTACTGGGCAAGGGGCCGCCTGATCTTATAGCGTATTGATCCCCTAATTGTTTGGTCAGAGTTTCTCAGCGGATTCTCGCGTTACTATGTGCCTCTGCTTGATTTTCCCAGATTGGCTTAGCTAGGGTTTGCAGTTTGTCTGGTTGGCTGGTTTTGCAGTTGAGCCTTTTTAAGTTCACGGTATAAATAGTTGCCTGTGCCTCCACCGGGAAGTCCAGGGGCCGCCCTTTTATGCACATCGAAATTTCCTGGGACTGATGGTCGCTATGCTCTTTTGTTCCGATCCTGAAACTAGAGATCCTGCTAAACAGTCGCAGGGTAACTGGAGTATAATCTATTGTAGAGCTTGCCATAGCTTTATGGTATGTTGCCGCAGACGGTTGATCTCCCGGAAAGTGACTATTTAGTGCCACGAGGCTCAGGTGCTCCATATTCTGTATGAAGTTCGTGGTCTGACAGATTTTTCTTTTTGCCCTGCTCCTGGGTGGGAATCTTCCAAGCCGTGAGTTGTTCCTCCTGCTCATTATCCCTTATTTGTGGTCCCAATAGATGCATATTAAAATCTCCGGCCAGTAAAAGGTTAGTTGTTTGCTCTTCCTAGAGTAATCTAGTTATTTTCGTGCTCACCATTTTAACTCCTCTGGCTTTGTCTCATGGGTGAATATAAACGTTTAGCAATATAGTTTGTTGTTTAGCATTCCCCTCCCCTAAGTCCAATGCAAGAATTTTGATCCCATTTATTGGGGTTAGAATGGAATCCACTTCTCTTGTCACCCTCATGGTGCTTACTGATGAGTAGATAGTTAGGCCACCCTTCAGGTGCCCACATTTGGCTCCTTTAGTTGCTGGAAGGTAATGGGTTTTGTAGCCGAGTAGGTGCTGAGGTTCTTCCAGCCAAGTCTCCTGCATTAGGATTAAGTCGAAGCCTTGGATATAGGATAGATATTCTGCGTCCGATGCATTGCTTCCTAGGCCATTTACATTCCACAAGCAGATTCGGAGCTGCAGGCCACCCTTCGGGGCTTGTGTAGAGCTAACTCAAGTACCCTCTCCTTGTGGGTTTATTGTTCTGGCTCACCAGGTCCACTCGTCCTGTGGAGTTACTCTGTCCTGCCTTTTCCCTCCCGGTGGTTGTATGTCTGTGTTACGTGGCCCTTTGAGTATTGATTGGACATTCCTGGCATGTAGATGGTCTGGTTGATCCAGCCTGTTGGGTATCAGAGGTTCGGGATATCCCAGTTGTTGGTGCAAGAGAATTTTGATTTCCTAGGCTTCTAGTTGGGCTTCTTCCGTGAGGATCCTCCTTGCTGTTTCCTCTGAGGCCCAAGTTGCCTTGGTCATCTCTCTACTTGAGAGTTCTTTATTGATTTTGAACTCGATTCCTTCAAGATCCACTGAATTAATGTCTGCCAGGCTCCTGATTGATTGGATCAGACGCAAGATATTCCCTCTATTGAGGATATCCCCTGGCCTCTCGATTTGAATTCAGGAATGAATAGAATGGAGCGGCTTTTTTGGTTTAAGGTATTAATGGGGAGATACTTGGACTGGTTAAACTGGCCTATTTGAGGGGGGAGATTGGAACAGCTGGCTGTACCCCCGGCGGCCTGCTTGTATCCGACCCACACGTTTTAGAAGAGGCATGTGAGTGTGCCTGTATGTTGTTAATTATGCGAACCGGGTTGCTGTTCCTGACGGTCGGCATGCTTTTGCCTCCCGTGAAGCATTTTTGCTTAGGCAGTTCTACTCTGGGGTTTTCCGCCTCTGGTTCCGACGTCTCCTGAGATGACTCGAGGGGCATCTCATGGCGGAGTTATCGTAGTTTAATGGCCCACTTTGTTTTCTGTCTTTGATGGCAAGGATTCAGAGGTAACGATATCGACCAGGCTTTTTATCCCGTGCTCCGGTCTATCTAGAGGAAAGTAGTCCATTATAATCTTCTTCCTGTTTCTCCCTTTCCTCCTTTTCTTGCGGTTTTGAGTCCGATTCTTCTTGCCTTGTCTGTTTTTGAAGCCTGGTGGGTTAGTGGCTGGTATTATCGATAGTTCCTCTTCTGACTGTTGTGTGCGATCGCTTTGTTCTAGATTGCCACTCGCTTCTTTTGCTTTATCATCATTCCTGCTTAACCTTTCCACCCAGGATAACTCTATTAGTTGATCCTCTGTGGCATGTGATGTATTAAGCCAGCTGGGTCTTGGGCAGATAATAGATCCTTCATCCCTGGTGGAAGCCTTTAAGGGGGTGTTGCCCCTACCCTTATCCTCGGGAGCTATTTTGCCACTAGTGATTACCTCCGTATTGTCTTTTTTTAAGGTTTCTTGGGGGTTTGTCCTGGCATTGTTCTTTAAATTGCTGATGTAACTCACCAGTCCCCCCATTGCTGCTGAGAGTGTGGACAGTTTGTCCGCTATGGTGTAGCAGGTACAGTGTGTTTGCATTAGTTGTGTTCCTTCCTGCACCCTGTAGATCAATTTGGCTATGTTCGTGAGTCTGTGGTCGAGGTTTGCAACGTGAGTAGCGACTGAATTAAGAATAGTTAATTGGATGTCCATTTTGTCCGAGTGCAATTGCATTGCCTTGATGGACAGCTGCATAGTCAGTAGGTACGACCAAAGTCTACCTATATCTGGCCCGTCCATTTCCTTGGGACAGGTTCGATTCCCGCTTGGCATCTCAGGCTGCCTGATGCAAGAAATATTTAAGGGATCGTGCCACTCTTGTTCAGACCGCATGTTAAGCCCACTCTTAACAGGCTTAGAGTATGGCACTTCTGATTCTCCCCAATCTTGTGCCGGAGTGATTGCTGTTGGTCTGTTGGGAAATCAGTTGGACTCAATGCCTGAGGGTTCGGTTATAGAGTATGTTTTAGCATCCGGCCCGAAGCGTAGAGTACCTCTTTTTGCTTTACCTTGTCCTTCCCCCTCTCCTCCAGGACTACTTGAAAGCCACAGGGCGACCAGGTCAGATTCCAAAGTGGAGTAAGTTTGTTCTGAGGTTCCCTGTGCCGCTGGCGAGAAAATAGGCTCTTCAGCTATTGATATTTGTTCATCTCTTGTTGTGGTGCACTGAACTGTAATCTCTCATAAAGTGTTGATGGCTTCCGTGGTTGAAGTTGAAGAAGAAATGGCTGTGACTGTAATCGTGTGCCCCTTCTTGAAATTTTGCAAGTCCTTAGAGTTTGTATCTTCTCATCCTGTCAATACTATGACCAAGGGTTCAAATGGTTGACCTATTCTTGATTTAGGCGGAGTGTCAAAGGCTCTTGGTGCAGCCTGGATTAAACCCACATGTGTGCCCCTCAGGATGGATATTAAGGGAGTCACAAGGTCTTTGTTAGGTGTACCGGCCTTCGTTGTGTTTAAAGTTGGCCCTTCTTGGGGGCTGTCCAGGCATGAGACAGTCAATTCTCCTTTCTCACCCTCGCCCTCTTCATGTTCTCTCTTTCCTGAATAATGATGATTTGAATGATGTGCTGTCACTGGGCAGAGGGAGGAAGGAAGGTCGCTCAGGCTTTCGTTTTTGAGATTTAGCACTGCCCCAGCGTCTTTTAAGAATGAGAACTTTTTATAGATCTTAGGCTGAATGCCGCCTCTGCCCATTCCATGGTTCTGAGTCTGGGCGTCATCCAGCGCCACCAGTCTCTGGTGCGGTGAACTGTCTTCCATTAGATGTTTCTCGTTGCTGGAGATCTCACTGAGGCCTTTGCTCTTCCTTTTCATCTTACTGAGTATAGATGTAACCGACAGGCTCTCTTTCCCTGATCTCATTGCTGTTGCATTCCGTAAGTCTCCTTGATTTTTAGCTTTTGGATTTAGAAAGCCTTGAGTGGTTTGGGATAATTTTTTGTGAGTGCCTGTGATGACTACCTAAGATGTAACTGTTTCCCTCATCTTGTATGATACAGCTCTTGATTCAGCTTTTGTTCTTATTGTATACTATGCGTTTTCTCTGCGTACCTTTCAGTTCCGTTAAGTTCCATTGATTGGCTAATACCCCAGCCTTCTCCAGAGTCAACTAGTTGCAAATTGACACTTGCCAGTTGCCACTTGCTAGTTGCCACTTGCTAAGGTCTTGCTCTCTTGCTCTCGGCGGTAGTGCTGAATCCTACTGGCGCCCGGTCGTCCTGGAAGCTCTTGACTGCAGGGGGGCCAGTTCTAATAGTGCTGCAAGGCCTTATGATGGAGACCGAGGGGTGGGGATACCAGAATGCGATTCTCCCCGGCGCCTTAGCAACCTCCCACTCCTCACTTTCGTCCTCGCTTTCGCCCTGCCGTGGAACTCCCTATAGTATCTTCTGACTCCCCCAACCTTCCACCAACCTCATTCACCGGGGCCTGGGGACCGGCTGAGATCCAGAAATCACTTGGGGGAGGGGGGGGTGCAGTCACTGGGAGAGGGAGGTAGAGAGGGAGGGAGGGAGGGAGGGAGGGAGGTGGAGGTAAGCAGGGCTCTCAGATGGCCCCCGCAAGCTGCGCCCAACCTAGTTGGGCGGCTTCCGTGGGTCCGCCGGACATGCACTCTGCCACCACCTACTAATGTTAGCATTGCTCACTGCCCTCCTTACCTCCTGCCTGTAGGGACTGCACTGTTCGGTGCTGTTCAGCTGTTCCACGCCTCCCTGGCACCGAAAACGAGGCAGCGTAACGGCCGCGGGCTGGAGCTCTATCCTACTGCTATTTTGCTGTTCCTTGCCACCCTGTAACTGGCACCGAAAACGGGGTGGCGGAGCAGTGGTGTAGCAGGCTGGCGGTTAGCCCGAGAAGAAGAACTCCCGAGATTGGGGCGAAGGTGTTTGTCGATGGGCGGAGGTGCAGGGCAGAGGACAGGAGCTCCGCGCGCCTCTCTGCTCGGCTTGGCTGTGTCTGAAGAATTCTTGAGAGTCGAATAAAAACGGTCTAGTATTTAAAAGTAACCATGAAAACTTGTATGACGGGAAAGGCATCAAGGAGTACAGTGGTGCCACTATGGCTCAGCCCGAGTCAGCCAAATACTAGCCAAATACTACGGCTGAGGTGCAGTTAATTATATGGAAGGTAAGTGCCTCTGTACATACAGGAGACTTGGAATGTAGTCAATCCCATACCTCAGTGATGTCATAGAAAGAGGGATACAGTAAAGTCATTGTTAGCACCATGTTAGGTTATTGATTTAAAGAGGTTGTGATGGCTAGGCATTTTCAATCATCTGTTCTGTGTTTGATTATTGAAGGTTGATGGGCTGATGCAGATTAGTTGCATGTGAGTTCAAAATGTGTGCAGATAGGGAGCTGGGCGTTATGCAAGGATATCTGCATGACAGGTCAATGCCTCTGGAATGCTGGTACTGTTGGGTGAAGTCATTGAATTTTAAGCTGCTGCCTCTGGAAGGGTGGATGAACTTTGGTGGAGCCACATATATGTCTGGTCAATATATCTGAGGCTGGACAGTGGGTCAAGGTCCAGAATATTACAATGCTTGCATCTCTGAGATTATAGAGAAAAGGGTGGATGTTTTACAGTCAGGAAAGTGACTTATGTGGCTGCACGGTTTTTCAACCACCCCTCGCTGTATTGAACAGTTGAATGCATTTATATTCACAAGTCTTCCCTTTCACTATCTATCTTAAAATTACCTAAGAGTACTGCAGTATTTAGATCTTCGATCTGGAGAATGGTTCATATACAGTGTGAAGCTTGACAAGTGAGGATTAAATTGCTTATGTTGGCCTTGGCTTGCGTCTCCAAAATAATAGTCACTACCTGAGCATTTGTAAACATGACTATGAATTCCTATTGTTGGAGGCACACAAGCTCCTGTTTATTTTGTTTTATTTCCTCATTTGTGAAATCTTAATCATATCATGTGGATGTGCTAGTAGGTTATAGAACTACCATGTGTGCATAACATTGTTCCATACTCCATTGAATGTTCAAGTAATTTAATTCTAACCATAAGTCAATGAGACTGAGCTGTTGTTGAAATAAAAGCAGGGGAATACATGGGAAAACATCTCACATTTTTGATCTTGATAAAGGAGTTCTAACTGAAGGGTGTATGTGATAACTAGTGTGATCCTATCTTGTGACATTTTTGTTTTGCATTTCAAAAGATTGCTCTTGAGGAGCTTGGATCCTGTGTGAATTTGAGGGATGTATGATGGTAGTTCTCAAAATCTTTAAGTTCTCATCAAATAATTATGCTTCTGAGCATGTCCAGTTGTATGTTGGATTCTGGCCAAATATTGCGCTTATATGAGGATAGATTTCAAATCCTAAATGTTTTCATCCGACTATGTTATGTCTGAACATATCAGGTTGTATTTGGCAGCCTGAATGAATATTGTGCATGACTAGTGTGCTTCGCGTAAGGGTTGCCATTCTTCAAATAGCTGGCTTGGTTTGTTAATTTGTGGTGTATTATAATGCTTAATCAGTTGTCTTTTAATGTGACGGTGGTGTCAAGGAAATGTATTATTTCTCAAAAGTAGAAACATATAACATTGATGGTTGGATAACTTTTCCTAAATCTTCTGTGGAATTGTATCTTGTGCTGTTATCAAATGTCCATATTAGGAGAAGATCATCATTGTAGGTATCTCAATGGCCTGTAATCTCAGGGTGCAAATAAGTTACTCTCCAGTTGTGCCTTGAAGAGGTTCGCAATATGAGTAGCCATCTGTGTCCCCATTTAGATACATGTCAGTTCAAGATATGTGTTGTTGCAGGGATTCTACACATATACAGAACTACACACAAGAAACCAGGACCTCGGTGTACAGTGATGTACCAACCGCCCACCTTAGTGCCCAGAACCCCAATACGACTAGCTATAGTGTCTCATTCGTTCTCCATACTACAGTGAAGCTACCAATGATTAGACATCCTAGAACATGTAGCTCAGTAATCAGGGGAGCAAGAACACTCTTTTGTTAACTCATTCATACTTGTCCACAACATAACTAATCAGGGACACAGTATAGTTTAAAATATTTATTTTAACTAACGTGCTCTATAATGCAGTACACGAGCCAATACTAGCAGCAAAATGCATAAACTCAATGTAGTGAGCATTGTTACAATTCCATAAAAGATGAACGGGGATATCATTTTATAAAGCTAGTGGAAAAAAGGTCTAATGAGCCTTGCCACCCTCCCTGTGCTAGAAACTAGTTTATTATAACTATAGAAGACCTCTGGGCTTTGTGAGGGGACCCCATACCTCCAGGTTTAGATGCAAGGGTTTACATCTCCGGACAAACACAGCTCTTCTCTTCTGAAGGTTTTTCTTCAAGTGTCTTAACATGCCTACACGCAATATTAAAAGCACCCGATTTTCAGTAGTGCACCTGTGGCAGTATTATGTCTAACATGCGTGGGACTGACCAACAGCAGATTAAGGGAGCACATCGTTTTTCGACCTTGAAAACGCTGTGCAGACAGAGCCTCAGAGTACATCAAGAAAAGTGAAAGGTAGACAGATCTCATGTGAACGAGCACAAGCAGAGGATTTGTGAAAACAAATTCATGTAGAAACGCGTGCAAAAAACGGCAACATGGCAGACAAGCATGTCCTAACTTATGCTAACTTAGCATTGTACACAGTGAATCCATAACCTCACTACAGTGTCCTTCCTAAATGTGAAATAGTTATGAGTGAAGATTAATTTTATATACTTGACTGCAGCATCCGCAGCAGGGCTCTGAACGATTACCCCATTCTTTTGAGGAAAACATTTCTTTTTGCTTTGTATATGGTTGGCCCTTTCCACAGTTTGGTGTTATATACTGCATCTGCCAGTTGGCTGTTTGGTTTCTAATATATTTACTAGGGTCCATTATGGCCACTACTCTACCATGTTCTGCTAGCTTCATTGTTCAGTTGCTGTTGTCACTCAGTCAAGAAGTGACTTGATGGTTGTTCTCTTCATTGCCTTCATATGTACATTTTAAGCGGTACAGGCATTCCAAATCAAATATTTCACATATACTCTTGCAGTTCAGATGCTCTTGAAGAAACTGATTCAGACGGATGAAAATAAGAGTACCCAAATAAGGAAAATAATGACATGGAAAGTTGCCATACCAAATAGAAGAATACAGAAACATGGAACACTTTTAATGAATAACCCTAAAATAGCTGGTCAACTGGAAGTGAGACAAATAGTGACATTGTAAAAGTAATTCATTAAAGATCTTTCTGTTACCTAGCCATTTTGCAAAGGTATTTGACAGAAAAACGTGTCTTATTGAAGTAAAAAATAGATTTACCACCTGCAGCCCCTATAAGCATAAATAAATGGTCAACAAATGAAGAAAGGTACTGTACCTGATGTAAGGAACAAGACAACATAGAGGATCTGATCTGTAACAGTAAATATTTGGGAAGTATAAATTGTGAGCTTCAGAAACGTTTGAAAATATAGGGGTCAACAAAAGCAGAGACTACATTTTTGTAATGACAAAACATTTTGCACAAGAACATAACTGTGATTTTGAAAAAAACACTGAGGTTCTATGCCATTGACTAAGTAAAGGCAAAAGAAAGAGGAGGTGATCAAGAGAGAGAACTGAGGAGATACATATCATGAAATTTTAAGAAGCTGTTCAGCAAGAACGGAATGCAGAGCAAGAACTGCGTGTCAAGAAAATGGAGAAGAAAGGAATAAATTATGATACATAAAAATAACAATGAATAAAGGAACAAAAGAGGCACTCTTAAGTAGCCCACCAAAGTGCAAAATATTGAACTGAAGCTGAAGTGTGAAAAAAAGAATCAACTGAAGGGACACGTTTATAAGAAAAAGAGTGGGAATAAATAATTGCAGCCACATTAGGGATGAAAAAATCAGTGCAAAAGGTTAAAAATGTATACATCAAAAAAATGATGAAGGTAAAAATTTAAATAAAAAGAGGAATAAGAGAATGTCACTTCTATATGGTAAACTGAAGGGTAATATTTGAAGCTAAAATAAAGCAGGCAAGACCTCCACTTGGGGTTTCAATCATTAAAATATAACATCACAATAGCAGGCAATAACCACAATGAACTTTCAAAATTAAAAAATAAAGAAAATGGCTACTGGGGTAAAAACTAATTTAAGAGCAACATAAAAAGAACCAATCAATTGGGAGCATGGGACCACCTTATACTTTTGCATAACAAATTAAATCAATTTGGAATTGAGTCATATCTGCTAGGAGATTGAGTGATTTAGCTGTGAATCTTACTCATTATTCAAACATTGATTCAAAAGAGTTCGGAGAATGTGGTCCCACCCAATACAGTTAGCAGATTATTGTCCTCTTGTGCCATTCACTTATACAATACAACCATATAATGTTACCTTTATTAATAAGGTACAGAGATTGTTTATTCTTCAAATGGAGTATAAAGCCCGTGACATATTCTTCAACATCAATTTAGAATTCTTATAAAGGCAGCAATAGCTAACAAGTAGTTTGCGACCCATTAGCCTTCTCAAGGCTATAAAAAGGATGCATGCAGATGTAACTCACACATATAAAAGAATATAAAGTTGCCATTCTTTCACCAAGTACACATTCAATCAAACAATCAATCAATCAAACAACATTTTTAGAGCGCACTACATACCCGTGAGGGTCTCAAGGTGCTGGGAGGAAGGGGCCGCTACTGATCGAACAGCCAGGTCTTGAGTAGCCTCCTGAAGGTCAGCAGGTCTTGGGTCTGTTGTAGGTTCAGTGGGAGGGTGTTCCAGGTCTTGGCGGCGAGGTGGGAGAAGGACCTCCCACCGGTGGTTGTTCTTCGGATGCGCGGGACGGTGGCGAGTGCGAGGTCGGCGGAGCGGAGCTGGCGTTTGGGAGTGTAGAAGGAAAGTAGTTTGTTGAGGTAGGCTGGGCCGGTCTTGTGGAGTACCTTGTGTGTGTGGGTGAGGAGCTTGAAGGTGATCCTCTTGTTGACGGGCAGCAAGTGCAGCTTTCGCAGGTGGGGGTTGATGTGGCCATGGCGTGGTACATCAAGGATCAGTCGTGCCGAGGCATTTTGGATGCGTTGCAGTCGTTTGATGAGCTTGGTCGGGGCTCCCGCATAGAGGGTGTTTCCATAGTCGAGTCTGCTGCTGACAAGGTCCTGGATGACTGTTCTTCTTGTATCTGTCGGGATCCACCTGTAGATCTTGCGGAGCATGCGGAGGGTGTTGAAGCAGGAGGAGGAGATGGCGTTGGTTTGCTTGGTCATGGAGAGCATTGAGTCGAGGGTGATTCCCAGGTTGCGTGCGTGGCCGGTGGGTGTCGGGGCTGTCCCCAGTGCCGTCGGCCACCAGGAGTCGTCCCAGGCTGAAGGGTTGGAGCCGAGGATGAGGACCTCCGTTATTTCCGTGTTCCGCTTCAGTTGGCTGGTCTTCATCCAGTCGGCGACGGCCTTCATACCTTCATGGAGGTTGGCTTTGGCGGTAATGGGGTCCTTGGTGAGGGAGAGGATCAGTTGAGTATCGTCGGCGTAGGAGATTATGTTGAGGTTGTGCTGTTGGGCGACATGTGCGAGCAAGGCCATGTAAATGTTCAACAGTGTCGTGCTGAGGGAGGAACCCTGGGGTACGCTGCAGATGATCTTGGAGACTTCGGATCGGAATGGGCGGAGGTGGACTCTCTGGGTTCTGCCGGAGAGGAAGGAGGTGGTCCATTCCAGGGCTTTGTCTCGGATCCCTACAGCATGGAGGCGTGCGCGTAGTGTGCGGTGGCAGACGGTGTCGAAGGTGGTGGAGTGGTTCAGGAGGATGAGGGCTGCGGTCTCACCGTTGTCAGCAGTATCCTGATGTCATCAGTGGCAGCAATGAGGGCGGTCTCGGTGCTGTGGTTGCTGCAGAACCTTGACTGGGTCGGGTCCAGGATTCTGTTTTCTTCGAGGTATCGGTTTAGATGTCTGTTGACGATCTTCTCGATGACCTTGGCCAGGAACGGGAGCAGAGAGATGGGCCGGAAGTTCTTGAGGTCTCTACGGCCTGCCTTGGGGTTTTTGAGTCTGCTATTCCTACCAGAGTTAGCATTTACTGAAATAATATAGCGTTACCTAGCTTGTGGTTAAACACTTAAAAGTTGTCTTTCATTTCCCAATACATGTTCCTGGCATGCCAACAAATGAATTGAAATATTACTCATTGTATGATTATACGGAGTTAGCAAGTTCCGAACATCCATAACCCAAAAATATACAAGCAGTCTAAGATGTATTTCATCCTATCATTTAAAAGCTATTTATAAAGTCTAGTTTATCTAAATCTAATCTCAGCCGTGAAGACCATAGGGATTTATCATTATATGGTTCCTTAACACAAACTGAGGACAAATATTGTTACAAAATTGAATGCCATGTTGACTCTGAGGGTTTCAATACAACAACTTTATGTAATTGATTACCGTATTTGATTCTAGATAGACATCCAGAAATGACTTGGTCAGTTAGACTGAAAAGAGTTTTGATAGCACATTATCATGCTTTTATCTGTAAGACACCTAAATCACATATAGACAGATGGTACCTGTGAGGTCCTTTATCGGATGCTATAGATGATGGAAAACAGTGGAGTGAAATAGTCCTACTATGAATTCTAGGGTGAATTTGTTGTGACTCATTGGAAGGTAAGGTACTAATTAGGGACAAATTGTAAATCATTTAAAACAGAATAATCAGCTGTTACTTAAATTTGGTTGAATAGTCTTCTGCCCTTGTTATCATGAGCTTATCATTATAGTATTTCACTCACATGCTTTTACTACAGCAAACGACTCACAATTAACAATGGCTACCTTTTTCTCAAAAATACCAGTTTCGATAATAGATATTTATCACAATCATTATTAATTAATGCCCATTAGTTGGTGGGTGCCTCTTTATCTGACGGCTTGCTGTAAGTGTAACACTTTAAAATAACACTCAACTGAGAATTCTTTGAATAAAATCTATAGTTTAATGTAACAACAGATTAGAGTAGTCCCATAATAACAGTGAATGTGAAATTAGTGTATTCGTGTTTGGATACCGAGTGACATTCACACCTAATTTACTCAATCTCCTAATATATATGAATCTGTTTTAAATTGACTTTACTGGTAAACCTATGTTGGTGTATGCACCCATAGCTCCAGCCCTAACTTCTCTTAAATTATTGTTATGAATCAGTATGATAAGATTTTCATGCCCCAAAAAGCGCCAGTGTAGATAAAGTTAAAACATAAATTAACCAGGAGCTATACAAGGCTAAATGGCCATGCTGCACTAGGAGAAGGATGAGAAACGATGGAGATAAAGCAACATACATTATTTGAAAATCAATCAAGCACTGCATTCAAACTATGTTCAACAACGTGGCCAATGTGCATTGTTTGTTCATCAGATGATGACTTAACTTGTACATAAATCAGTCTAATGCTGCTCCAAAGAGTCCTGGATGACCTTAACAAATCACAAGGAAGATCAATAATATCATCTAGTGGAAGTCTACCGGAAAATACATCTGTATATTTAGATCATTTGAAGGACTTTATATTCTATTGGAATTTAAATGATTTGAATTTGAAAATGATGATGAGTTACAGTAAAAAAATAATTGAATGCTGTTGGACTTGGCCCTTCTGGCAGGTTCACCCCTGAACTTTTTTGATTTTTACTGGTGACTTGGTGTGGTGATTGTTTGGTTTCTGCGCACTTTCCCTGTGTCCCAGGGTAAAGTGCGTGCGTGCTCTGAGTGCATGTGGTGAGATAGGCCTGCCCTCCCATAGGAATGCATGGGGAATGTATGTGTCCCTAGTAGTTCCTGATGCGTGGGGTGTGCAGGCCCGAGTTTTGTATGTGCGGACTCGTGGGAGTGAATGCTGCGCGATGATGTGTGCGGCGTGTATGTACCTAGTGTGGAAGTGCCACTTCTAGAAGTGGGCACTTCTGTGTGCAGTGTGTCTGTCGCGTGATTGGCTGGTCATGTCATGTGACGGGCTAGGGATTCCCCAGTGTCAGGATGAGTCACCCAGTGGTGAGTGGGGAGATCAGCAGCTAGATGGGTGGGAGGAGTCCACCTGGGTCCTGAATAGGACAGGGTTTTCCAAACACAATGCTGGCCCCGCCCCCTGTGGAGCGACTGACGACCCTAGCCCTTCCAGTGAATAGAGTGAGGGGCTGAGCACATCAAGGGTGCTCCCCAACCAGCTGCGACTGGTTTTCCCCCTCACCCTGAACCCAGAACAAAGGGTTTGCCTGTATAAAAATGGGGCTGTGTCCCCACAGAAACTGTTCTCTGCCAGGATCTTACCTGAGGGGGGCTGCTGCTGCTGCTGGACCAGAGGACCGCCACTTGGATTACCTCCCTGCCTGGAGGCCCAGTGAGCTGGCTCTGGGTCCAGCCTTGCCCCCCTGCTCTTGAAGGACCTTATTGCTGGACTTTGGGCTTATTCTCCCTAGAGCGTCTGGGAGCTTTTATTGGCCTCTAGCGCTGAGAGCGCTCTACTTTTTATCCTTAGCGCTAGGAGCGTTTTAATTCTACAAACCGGTGCCCACCCGGCATTTGCCCCGTGTTTTGGCGATCCTGAAGTCCCCTGGCAGGTGCCCACCCTGCCAGGGACATTGTGGTGGTCGTTGGCGGGTGCCCACCCCGCTTATTTAATTATTTAGTTATCGGGTGCCCACCCCGTTTATTCACCTCAAGTAAGAGGGAGCCTACCCCTCGTTGTCCCCGCTTCACCGCCGCCGGCCCGAGCCACGAACGCGGCGAACCAGGAAGTCAGGCAGCCTCGGAAGGGACAGGGGCGTGGCCTAACACAGGAAGCGGACGGGAGCCTACCCCGTGCTTCCCCGAGAGAAGCGGAACGACGTAGAGATGACCGGGGCTCCCGTGAGCTGAGGAGAGCCCCGCAAGTGCACCAGCCGGCTAGCAGAAGCGGAGGGGGCCCGAGGCACATTGCCGGTGCCTGCCCCCACCTCTGAAGAAGACGTCCTGCTGCCGGAGCCTCCCCACGCAGAGAAGAAGCTCCGCCGCCCCGCTGCGAGGGACCGAAGCAGAGAACCAGCAGGGAGTTACCTCGACGAAGCCCCGGTGAGTGAGGGGGGGGGTCGCTCCCACGCTGGTGCCTGCTATCTTGCTGAGTCCCCCGAGCGGGACTCCAACGGTTGGGGCCATTGTTGTTTCAGAGTCCCGAGCGGGATGCCAACCTTCCGAGGGCATTTCTATGGTGCGTGGAGCCCACGAGGCTCCCACGCGCCGCAGTGTCTCTGAGCCCCCGCGAGGCTCCAACGAAGGGGCCCGCATTATTTTCTCGAGCACTGGTGTGCTCCAACGACCCGCATTGGTTTGCCCTGAGCCCCGAGAAGGCTCCAACGTTACGGGGCCATTCTTGTTCTAGAGCCCAGAGAGGCTCTCACGACAGGGGCCTAATGGTTCACGGAGCCCCGTGAGGCTCTTATGTGGTGCTTATGTGGTTCCAGAGCCTGTGAGGCTCCAACGTTTGGGCATAGTACTTCCAGAGCCTAGGTGGCTCACGTGCTGCATATTTTTGTTTTGAAAGGCACAGAGGTGCCCAGGCCCCAGTCCCTACAGCTGCCCAGCACTTCGTGGGCAGCTGCAACGTTTAGGTTGTGCCTTGTGCGCCGGGCTTGCGCAGCCTGCGCAGTCGCGCCCTGACATTCTTGTATATTGGGTATTTCTGCATCCTGAGAGGCCAGTTGGCCTGCGGACAGTTATCTTGTGTTGTGCCCTCCCCTAGGGCACTTGGTGATTTTCATACATGTACTTTTTGCGCCTGCGCAATGCCTTCATGATATTTTCTGTCCTGAATTGTGTTTACACCTCTAAATGTATTTTATGCATCCTGTGTTTATGTGCTTAGACCCCTACAGGTAGAGTGATACTTAGGTGGTTGTTTTCTCCTTAGTACAGGTGGTACTAGTGAGGTCCTAGTTCCCTGCGTGGTATTCCTAAAGGTGGTTAGGGTTGCGTAGGTGGTACGTTCTGATACCAGTAGTTACTGGTTGTGTGCTACATGTTCTATTTTTAGTGCTACAGTGATTGTGTGCTATGTTCTCAAATATTATTCCTACAAAGTGCTAATTCCTGACAGTGGTCCATGTGGCCCTGTCCCCTGTATATATAATCCCTTGTAAATTCTGCCCGTGCCTGTTGGCACATTGTAAAGTGTGTGTTTTTATCTAATGTGTTGTGTATAATACTAAGGTTATTTTTATATAATACCTTGTGTGGAGTTTCCTTTGTGGTGGGCCTTGGGTGTTGTTGCTGGGTGCGCGCGCAAACGCTTTACACATCGCCTCAGGGATAAGCCTGTCTGCTCGTGCCAAGCTACCAAGGGGGTGAGCAGGGGTTATCTTTGGCGTGTAACTTCCTTGCCCTGACTAGAGTGGTGGTTTCTGGCTGACTTTGGCGCAAGCCTCAGCCAACCAGAAATCCCATTTCTAACATTGGTGATCAGCGGTGGGATTTGGACTTGCGTTTGCGCTGTACCGCAGCGGCAACTGGCCGCACTACAAAACTCTGCATTTAGATAAATCACATGGTATAGGGATTATTGTTCTAAGTTTGTTTTTAATTGTCATTTCTTTGGAAATGTGTTTTTGTGCACTGTGAGTTAGGTGTCCCTAGCTCGGGAGGGTAGATCATCCCCCTTAGTGCATTGTGTTTCTGGATTCACCAGAGGGTGGGATCCAGTGGTGGCAGCGTAATAGTGTCCTGTACATTTGTCCCCCGCCCTGCGCCCAGAGTTGGTACCTGGGTCACGTGGTGGTCAGGTTGAGGAATCAGGGGTGGTAGAAACTGCCTTACCAGTCCGAGGGGAGGGTTGTGTGTGGATGAGTGGTGAGTGGCACTAGGCAAGTGAGTGTGAGTTCTCTGGGTTAGAGAGCTTGCTGAATATTTTTGTGAATTGTGTACTCCTGTTAAACTCAGACCCCTAGGTTCCCTGTGTGATCTTTTCTCTAGAACGTCTGCCAGAATGGAGCCTGCTTTTGATCTCAGTGATCTAGTTTATTACAGTATGCAGGAGTTGGAAAGGTTCTGTAGAGAGAGAAACATAGGGGTGAGAGAGTCAGACACGGTGTACGAATTGAGGAACTACATGATTGGATGGCAAGCAGATGAATGGAAACGTGAGCGCAGTGAGGAAGAAAGGGCCCGGGCCTCACACCTGGAGGGTGGTGGGTCTGTGGGGAGCCCTGAAGACTCAGAAGAAGATGACAGTACCTGGACGCCAGTAGAGAGTGAGGACCCCGTAGGTAGGGAGTCCCTTGCTGGGTCCAGCGTAGAAGATAGCGCCTCACCCCTTTCCCTGTCCCCTGAGCGCAGTGGTAGTTTTCTGGATTCCCCAGTGAGGGTGGAGTCCAGGGGGGGCAGCAATATAAAGTGCAGTATAGAGAGTCCCAGTCCCAGTTCCCTGAGTGTGGTACCTTGTTCCCGAGAGGAGGAATGTAGGTTGAAGTTCAGGGGCAGTAAGAAGCTGTCTCACCAGTCTTGGGAGGAGGCTGTGGAAGAATGTCATGATGCCCTGGTGGACTGGTTGGTGTTTAACCCGGAGCAGGATTTGGATGGAGTACTAAATATTATTATCAAGGAGCAGATGCTCAGTAGTTGTTCTCCAGGGTTGCGCCAACACCTGTTGAGGTATAACTCTTTTTGTCCATTTGAACTTGCAGAGGAAGCAGACCGCTGGGAAAGGGCCAGAGGTTCTCTAGTGTCATTAGTGAGTGATTCCAACAATAGTGGGTCAGAGATCCTCCAGCCCAGCGTGGTGGAGGAGGCTCAGTGTAGCCCAGCTAGGTCCCAGGATAGCGAGGAGGGTGTAGGGGCTCGCTGCCTGGCTCAGTGGAGCAGGAGTGAGGGGGTGACCGAGGGTCCCCAGACGCCCGAAACCGTACCTCAGGACTTGGATGGTTTCATGAGGGAACACCAAGTTGGGGACCTAGGCTGTCCTGTTAGTCCACTTGAGGAAGATCTCTTAGTGAGTGGAGGACCTGGGGCACCTGTAACCAGGGCTCCTGTGGTTCTGGAGTCTGGCGGTACCGCTCCGGTAGGGAGGGTACAGGAGTCCAGCGTGAGTGATTGGGGGATGAGTTCCCCAGTGGAAGAGCCGGTGGGTCAGGGACTTCCCAGTTGGGCTAGGTTCCCGTGTAGTGACCAGGGTGACACCACTTCTGTTCTGGGGGATCTCCGCGCACTGTCAGGTGGACAGGGGACGGGAGATCAGCGCCAGACAGACAGTCGCTCGACATACGTGTCATTTGATAGCCTCAGGGGGAGGGAGTGGAGATCCCCAGAAGTCCTGGAGTGCCAGGCAATTATTCCACCAAAGGTTCTAGGCCGGAGGTTGGAAGGCCAGGTTCGGGATCAGCCTGACCTGAAGGGTGGGACGTCTGTAATCAGCGTCCCGACCAGTTCTTCTTCCAGAGGTACCGCCCCAGTTGGTAGGGAGCAGGGTTCTGGAAGGGGGTGCAGAGGGTGGGAGAGCCCACCTCTGCCCCCGGTACAACCTGAGGGGTTAAACCCTGGGTTGGAATGGCGTTCTAGGTGTACCCCTCGCCAGAGGAGGAGGAACCCTAGGAGAAGAGGTAGGGGGAGGAGAGCCTTCCCTGAGACTCCTGGTCCGCCTGAGGGTGTAGACCCTAGGCTGGAGAACCAGTGGCAGTCTAGTCCTGTCTTTCAGAGAGGAAGAGTGGAGAATGGCCGCTATGTGCCAGGGGTTACTACCCCCCACTCTGTGGTTAGGCAAAGACCAGTGGCACCTGGGTGGCCTAGGGCCTGGTCTTGGCCGCGGACAGCTTGGGAGTACCAGTGGGGTAGCCCAGTTGGTCCAGACAGTGGTGTTAGAAAGAATTCCATGGGTTCACCGTGGCGTAGAACCGGAGGGTGTCCCTGCAGTTGCGGGCCCGCGTCCGTGTTCTATCGCCCCAAGCAGGGAAGTCCATCACGGTGGTGATTGGGCTGCCCTGCGTTTTGGCTGGAAGGGGGTTGTGTTGGACTTGGCCCTTCTGGCAGGTTCACCCCTGAACTTTTTTGATTTTTACTGGTGACTTGGTGTGGTGATTGTTTGGTTTCTGCGCACTTTCCCTGTGTCCCAGGGTAAAGTGCGTGCGTGCTCTGAGTGCATGTGGTGAGATAGGCCTGCCCTCCCATAGGAATGCATGGGGAATGTATGTGTCCCTAGTAGTTCCTGATGCGTGGGGTGTGCAGGCCCGAGTTTGGTATGTGCGGACTCGTGGGAGTGAATGCTGCGCGATGATGTGTGCGGCGTGTATGTACCTAGTGTGGAAGTGCCACTTCTAGAAGTGGGCACTTCTGTGTGCAGTGTGTCTGTCGCGTGATTGGCTGGTCATGTCATGTGACGGGCTAGGGATTCCCCAGTGTCAGGATGAGTCACCCAGTGGTGAGTGGGGAGATCAGCAGCTAGATGGGTGGGAGGAGTCCACCTGGGTCCTGAATAGGACAGGGTTTTCCAAACACAATGCTGGCCCCGCCCCCTGTGGTGCGACTGACGACCCTAGCCCTTCCAGTGAATAGAGTGAGGGGCTGAGCACATCAAGGGTGCTCCCCAACCAGCTGCGACTGGTTTTCCCCCTCACCCTGAACCCAGAACAAAGGGTTTGCCTGTATAAAAATGGGGCTGTGTCCCCACAGAAACTGTTCTCTGCCAGGATCTTACCTGAGGGGGGCTGCTGCTGCTGCTGGACCAGAGGACCGCCACTTGGATTACCTCCCTGCCTGGAGGCCCAGTGAGCTGGCTCTGGGTCCAGCCTTGCCCCCCTGCTCTTGAAGGACCTTATTGCTGGACTTTGGGCTTATTCTCCCTAGAGCGTCTGGGAGCTTTTATTGGCCTCTAGCGCTGAGAGCGCTCTACTTTTTATCCTTAGCGCTAGGAGCGTTTTAATTCTACAAACCGGTGCCCACCCGGCATTTGCCCCGTGTTTTGGCGATCCTGAAGTCCCCTGGCAGGTGCCCACCCTGCCAGGGACATTGTGGTGGTCGTTGGCGGGTGCCCACCCCGCTTATTTAATTATTTAGTTATCGGGTGCCCACCCCGTTTATTCACCTCAAGTAAGAGGGAGCCTACCCCTCGTTGTCCCCGCTTCACCGCCGCCGGCCCGAGCCACGAACGCGGCGAACCAGGAAGTCAGGCAGCCTCGGAAGGGACAGGGGCGTGGCCTAACACAGGAAGCGGACGGGGGCCTACCCCGTGCTTCCCCGAGAGAAGCGGAACGACGTAGAGATGACCGGGGCTCCCGTGAGCTGAGGAGAGCCCCGCAAGTGCACCAGCCGGCTAGCAGAAGCGGAGGGGGCCCGAGGCACATTGCCGGTGCCTGCCCCCACCGCTGAAGAAGACGTACTGCTGCCGGAGCCTCCCCACGCAGAGAAGAAGCTCCGCCGCCCCGCTGCGAGGGACCGAAGCAGAGAACCAGCAGGGAGTTACCTCGACGAAGCCCCGGTGAGTGAGGGGGGGGGTCGCTCCCACGCTGGTGCCTGCTATCTTGCTGAGTCCCCCGAGCGGGACTCCAACGGTTGGGGCCATTGTTGTTTCAAAGTCCCGAGCGGGACTCCAACCTTCCGAGGGCATTTCTATGGTGCGTGGAGCCCACGAGGCTCCCACGCGCCGCAGTGTCTCTGAGCCCCCGCGAGGCTCCAACGAAGGGGCCCGCATTATTTTCTCGAGCACTGGTGTGCTCCAACGACCCGCATTGGTTTGCCCTGAGCCCCAAGAAGGCTCCAACGTTACGGGGCCATTCTTGTTCTAGAGCCCAGAGAGGCTCTCACGACAGGGGCCTAATGGTTCACGGAGCCCCGTGAGGCTCTTATGTGGTGCTTATGTGGTTCCAGAGCCTGTGAGGCTCCAACGTTTGGGCATAGTACTTCCAGAGCCTAGGTGGCTCACGTGCTGCATATTTTTGTTTTGAAAGGCACAGAGGTGCCCAGGCCCCAGTCCCTACAGCTGCCCAGCACTTCGTGGGCAGCTGCAACGTTTAGGTTGTGCCTTGTGCGCCGGGCTTGCGCAGCCTGCGCAGTCGCGCCCTGACATTCTTGTATATTGGGTATTTCTGCATCCTGAGAGGCCAGTTGGCCTGCGGACAGTTATCTTGTGTTGTGCCCTCCCCTAGGGCACTTGGTGATTTTCATACATGTACTTTTTGCGCCTGCGCAATGCCTTCATGATATTTTCTGTCCTGAATTGTGTTTACACCTCTAAATGTATTTTATGCATCCTGTGTTTATGTGCTTAGACCCCTACAGGTAGAGTGATACTTAGGTGGTTGTTTTCTCCTTAGTACAGGTGGTACTAGTGAGGTCCTAGTTCCCTGCGTGGTATTCCTAAAGGTGGTTAGGGTTGCGTAGGTGGTACGTTCTGATACCAGTAGTTACTGGTTGTGTGCTACATGTTCTATTTTTAGTGCTACAGTGATTGTGTGCTATGTTCTCAAATATTATTCCTACAAAGTGCTAATTCCTGACAGTGGTCCATGTGGCCCTGTCCCCTGTATATATAATCCCTTGTAAATTCTGCCTGTGCCTGTTGGCACATTGTAAAGTGTGTGTTTTTATCTAATGTGTTGTGTATAATACAAAGGTTATTTTTATATAATACCTTGTGTGGAGTTTCCTTTGTGGTGGGCCTTGGGTGTTGTTGCTGGGTGCGCGCGCAAACGCTTTACACATCGCCTCAGGGATAAGCCTGTCTGCTCGTGCCAAGCTACCAAGGGGGTGAGCAGGGGTTATCTTTGGCGTGTAACTTCCTTGCCCTGACTAGAGTGGTGGTTTCTGCCTGACTTTGGCGCAAGCCTCAGCCAACCAGAAATCCCATTTCTAACAAATGCATTAATGAAAAAAATGCCTTTTTGATTAACATGTATAAAACCTTCCAATCAAATTATGCAAGTCCCTTAGTTTTGGCCTTTTACGTTTTTGCCAATCCATCCAAGGGTATTTGCAAATGAACTTTGCTCTCCATTACATCAAAAAACAATGATCCGATTTACACCCAACTTTGTAAGAGTCAAGACTTAAAGAGAGATGTGCTGTTGCCTGCTTTGGTGTGAAACTGCTTAGTAACCCCTGAAACTGGTCAGTTATGGTTAAGTGCGGAAACCATAACTTACCCTTTAAATGCATACTTATGACCTCAGAATTACTATTCCAATAAATTCCAGAAATTAACAGTTTAACATGATTAAATAACAACATATATTCAAACAAAGAAATGCTAACCGTAGTGATTGTATCTATAATGTCTATGGCAAAGTGATATGTAGTATCCACTAAGATGCCATGGATGTCATTTGTGATGTCATTTGTCACATCATGTGCGATGCCATGAACAGTACATTTGGGTATTATTATGTAAACAAGTACCTTTACAGAGAGAGGCAATCGGTTACAGGTAGGCATTATCTCTAGGTTTAGAAACGTACATGTCATTGATCCACATGCTTGTTTTCCACTTGAAAAATAAATCATGCGGTTAAAAGAATCACGCTCCGCTTTCTAAAAATAGCATAACATAACATAGCAGCATTGCTTCATATAAGCATATTATTACATAATATAACAACATAGCATAACGTAACAAACAAAACAGCACGTAGCATAACATATATAACAGCATAATTTTACGGAAGAGTGTAGCATAACATATAACAAAATAGCAAAACACATCATAGCATAGCATAATATAACAGGACATGGCAACACATGACTTATTTTGAACAATAGATACCTCTTCCTGTGAAGATTTAGAGAATCGTGGTGCAGAAATGGTAACTGTGCCAACTGGTGTAGTTGTACTTCTTGATTCCAATGATGTTAATGATACAGCTGATGGCATAGGTTGATATTGCTTCGACATTGAATATGATTTCTCATTGATACTGCTAGGAATACTTGTGTCCTCTTCATCATCAGAATCCATAACAAAGACATATTCAGCCTGAAAGATGTCATTATGTTCCATGTCTACAAATGTGTCCAAGGCAGCCTCTTTTTCTTGAGTAAAAATGTCTTTCTTGCAGGGATAGTTCAAATCTCTTCCAATGTCTCTGCAGCTTCCACTTTCTAAGGTCCAATATTTAGAGGCTATGTTTGACTGAAAAATATGATATGATATGTCAGATTTATCAAATATTTAATATTACATGCTCTCAAGAGTTGCAAATGACCTAGCAATGTTAAATATTTAGTATTCTTACATCTAAAATGACTGCAGTGATGGGTAGAGTGTTGCATGGGCAATTTGTGACTATGCATGTTAATTCATTAAAATGTCAAGGGTAACGGAAGTGACATTACACATCATATGACCTCTAATGTCATCACAGAAAGTGATCACATGACCTGTGACCCTAGTGACATTACAGAAAGAAACTTCATTCAATTTAAAAACAACTTCTAAGCAATATAATAAAAGTATTTTAATTACCAACCATATATTAACATGATATTCCAGGAGTGTAATGATGGAATGCCATAAGGGCAGTCATCTTAAACAAAGGCGAAAGCTGTATAAATTCAAATACAAAGGCCCAGATTCAAATGCCCAGCACAATCATTTGGGGACCACAATCATTTGGCTGAAATGCCTACTTACAGCCTCAAACACCCAGGCAGAATCTCTACATGCCAAGGAAAAGCCAGTGTATCACTAGGCATTGCTACATATACACAGTGAGGTCTCAGAAGAGGGCAATCATTAATCTGAGGCTAGCCCTGAGGGCTGCACATGTGCAGGCTTATCTGAGCCTATCTGCATACATTTAGTTTGATAAACAGTTTTTGCAACCTATACCTAGCCTAAAAATGTTAATAATTATAACTGCTTGGTTTCATGTACACAAAGAGAATCCAATGTAGGTCTAGGAAAAACTGGACCCGCACCAGATTTTCAAGAATAATCACTGACTCTTTAAATGACTTACATTTAGATAAGTTCCATGTACTTTTATTGTTTTGTACATGTCAAATAAATGGGCTGTGGATCTTGCCGTCCTAGGCGTAGGTTGAACACATATACTGATACACTAATTATGATATTCGCGTAAATAGACATGCCAAAAACTGTATTGCAGCTTGGAACTCTAGTAATAGGTTTAACCCTACAGAACATTTTTTTTATCTAAGCCTGATTCTCCTACCTCTATTTTGCTTGTGTGAACTATCTGTACACCTAACCACGTCTCACTCGCAAGCATCTAGAAATCTCATAGCTGTGTGCACCTTGCATTGTTACAACTGTTTTCACAAAAAACATATTACCTGTGTACATGTACTGTCTCTGTCACCTATTGTGTCCATAAGGCACATTCTCACCTGTGTGTCTCAAGCCAAATCTTGCCTTTGTACATACATGCCTCCCTCACCTTTAGACAGCATTACTTTTTTAAGTGTGCAAGTCAACTACACTCAGATCATCTGTGACCATGTAGCCCAAGTGTCCTGGGTCTACCAAACAGTCCTCACCTGCCAGTGGCTCAGCCTCACCTGGGTGCCTAGCTCACTTTCATGTGTGTGCTCCCAGGGCCACATCTGAATACACAAAGCTCAAACTCTTGGGTGAGCATCAAATGCCTCTCTCTCCTATGTGTGTGTAGTTCCAATTCCCTCAGTTCCCATAACTTATTCTCATATATGGGGCTATAGCACATTTCACCTGGGTGTATATATACTCCTCTAACTTGAATACACCAATTTCTCTTTCACCCATTTGCACCTAGATCCCCTCACGTGTGTGTGCTTAATCTCTTGATTGTTTACATCACAGGTCTCACTTATGTGCGTTTAACTCTACCTCAATGTTTAATTCTAACAACTGGACACTCTCTCTCTCTCTCTCTCTCTCTCTCTCTCTCTCTCTCCCCCCCCCTGTCTCACTCTTTCACTCTCAAAGCCACACACATGGCTCGATGGCAGATATGGCAAATGCAGCTACTGGATAAAAGACAGAAATTGATCACATTGGACCACTTGGTAGTTGTGGAGGCTACATCACCAAAAATATATTGTAGGCAATAAATGCAAACGTTCTTGCTTGGAAGAGGGGTTGGACATTCTCCAACCAGTTTAAAAATATACTTCCATCCTCTCCTTTCTAGTCTAAATTAAGTACCATGTGACATCAGTTAATCGCTACTTAAGATTACCCTACTCTGCCAGGCCTTTAAATATTATCACCTGCTTGGGCCCAGAACCACCATGCGCAGACAGAAGAGTTTATAGAGAATTTGGAGATTTTGCAACCATCCTGTACTTTTGAAAATATTATAGCGTAGGAGCAACTTCAGTCAAGATTCTTTTCTGACTGAGGAACCATAGGAACCATTATATTTACAATGAAATGATGCAGCGTGACACTGAAAGCAAATATGCTGCGTTGAGCTCCGCCATTTCAAATATTCAGGGATGCACCATATTTACAAGAATATGGCACATCCCTGTGTTTTCTCTTGCGCTGGTGCAAAAAAAGTTGCATAGCGCCAACACAGACATCATTGAGCCAGAGTGCAAGGGTGCCTGCATTGCAAGGATGATTTCCGGTGTATCTTTTGATCTTTGGATGTTTTACAATTATTGGACTGTCTTGCACTGTAAACATGCATTGTGGTCTCTTTAAATATGACTTAAATTCTCAGGCCATTTTTCAAAAGAAGTAACAGGGACAATATACTTGCGATGGGCGTTCCAGCTGATAAAACACACTTAATTTAAATTGCCAATATCTGGTGTATAATTTAATTGGTTTTATACACTCACTCCTCCATTCTGTTTGATAAGCCCGCACAAAGAAGCATCTATAGTACATTGCCCATGAATCAATGGGTTTTGACGTCTTCAGACATGCACGCTAGATGTTGCGCGCAGGCCACGTGATGCAGAAGACGCCTGCGCCCATGAGGAAATAACATGGAAATACCGGTGTCCTCTCAGCACACCTCTACCTGAAGCCGGGAGGACAAGGGCAAGTTTATTATTATTATTATTAATACCACTTATAGAGCGCTCGGCAACCTCCATCGGAAATGTCCCGGCGCTAGCATCCTAACTGAGAGGAGGAGAGACCAGGGAGGATCACTGTATCTAGGGCAAACCAAAAAGCCAAGTCTTAAGAGCCTTCCTAAACGGGATTTCTGCCTCTACATTTCTGACATCATTGGGCATAGTATTCCATAATGTAGCAGTTTTGACAGAGAACGCACGGCCGCCAATCATTGCCTTCCTAAAGCGAGGAGTGACCAAAAGATTATAACTGTTAGATCTGAGTGCCCTCGCTTGATGGTATTTCTGGAGCCTCTGCTTCAGATAATGAGGACCTGCCCCTCTTATTGCTCTGTGTGCCAATATTAGAGCTTTAAACTGTACCCTTCTCCTCACTGGTAACCAAAGTAGGCTGCGTAGATGGGGGGTGATATGATGTTGCAGTGGCACATTCCTGATTAGCCTGGCTGCTGCATTTTGAATGAGCTGTAGTCTCCTCATCAAATACTCCGGGAGACCAATATAGAGGCTATTAGCATATTCGAGTTGAGATGTGATTAGGGCATAGACCACTGACTTCCTGCAATCCATCGGCAGGAAGTGAAGGAATCTACGCAGGGCCTTAAGTTTCCAAAAGTACTGAGGGGACACACGTGTAATTTGTGCCTTGCCTGTAAGTCGGGAATCGAACCTGACACCCAAATTCCTCGCCGAGGATACAGGTAGCAGGGGTGGGCTTAGCTCGGCTGGCCACCATAGCTCAGTGCATGGAAGAATTGGTTGATTGAAAAATAAGACCTCCGTCTTATCAGTGTTCAGCTTTAGGCAGCTGTCCGTCATCCATGATGAAATATTTAGGAGACATTGTCTAAAATTGGCGAAGGCTATCTCGCTTTGTTCTTTAAAAGAGAACACAAGTTGAGTGTCATCTGCATACGAGACAACCTTCACCCCCCATTTTTCTACAATTGCCGCAAGGGGAGTCAGATACACATAAAAAAGTGTGGGGCATAGAGCCGAACCCTGTGGAACCCCATAAGGCATAGGGCCAGAGCTAGAGACATAGGGGTGCAAAAATACTTGTTGCGACCGTCCTTCAAGAAATGAGCGAAAGCAGCTCAAGACAGTCCCTGTTACTCCTAAATGATGTAATCTGTTCAGGAGGATCCTATGGGAACCGTGTCAAAGGCTGCGGACAGATCCAGCAGCATCAACATTGCACAGTTTCCCTGATCTAAGGTTTCACAAATTGATTCTGCCACCTCCAGAAGGGCTGTCTCCGTACTGTATCCTGTCCTAAACTCCGACTGAGAGTCGTGAAGATGATTATTAGATTCTAGAAATTCTGAAAGTTTTCTCTGGGCTTCTTTTTCTAAGATTTAGGCAGGTGCCGGCAGGAGAGTAATAGGCCTAACATTTTTGGGCTCTGCTGGATCAGCATCCACTTTCTTGAGAAGAGGCCGAACAAAGGCCTTTTTCCAACTAGTTGGAAAGATCCCAGTCTCCAAGGAGGTATTCCAGATTGAATTCAGGATACCATTACAAGTTTAGGCGAATGGCCGGGGAAATCTCTTTATGAAGTAAGTGATAATGTATTCCAGTATGCTTGTCGTCCGAAGTAGGGAGTCTCCAGGAACTCAGGCATGGGGAACTCAATAATGCGATCTTTCGATTACTGATCCTTTCTCCCCCTTTTACCTCACTATTTTCTGTCCGTAGTGTGTAATTAAAGGGAGCCCTAACCTCGCTCTTGAGATATATGATACCCACCAGTTGTGGGTGAGTATCATTGCACACGAGAAACGATGTATATGTATATACGCTGGAGGCTATACGTTTTTAAATGTGTGTGGTGTCTGTCTGAGTTTCTGGGTCTAGGTATGTTTTTCATTTCGCAAAATACGCTTGTTAGAAATGAATTGAAATAGTGAACAATCACCATAACTTTAGCATATCACCCTGAGTGCCCCAGTTTGTAGCTGGGCCTCTGGTGTGTCTAATTATATTCAAAGTAAAACAAATCTATTTATGGAGGCTAATTTCAAACCGAATTAGCATACATAATCACGTCACTCTGCTGGAAAGATTACGCTCACTGGGATTGGTAGGACCTGCCCTACAATGGGTCGCCTCCTTTCTGACAGATCGCACCCAAAGAATCCAGATGGGCGATTGGGTCTCGGAGAAAGGCCCTATTACCTGTGGAGTCCCGCAAGGATCTGCACTCTCACATCTTCTGTTCAACATATATCTCAGTCCTTTAATCAAGGCCTTATCGGATATGGACTGCCAGATTTTTAACTATGCAGATGACACGCAGCTCATTCTCCACATTGAGAACTCCCCCCATGCACAAGCCAGGGCAAAAGAGATTTTAAGTTTTACGGTCAACTGGATGATGGCAAATTCACTTAAAATTAACCCTGACAAAACCGAAGTCCTGGCAATGTCAGATGACCACAATCCGTGGAACTCCCTGTACTGGCCCCAGGAGCTGGGTGAGGCCCCTGTCCCGATCCCGGTGGTCAAAAGCCTGGGCATCAAAATAGATGACAAGCTTACCCAGGCCAACCAAGTTTCCACGGTCTTTGGCACCTGTGTGGGACTTCTCCGACTGCTAAGGAGACTGTCCCCCATTCTCTCATTTTCTACTATGAGAACTATTGTTTCTGCCATTATCTTGGCCCAGCTCGATTATGCCAACTCCCTGTACATTGGTCTCCCTGACTTCTTGGTTAGAAGACTGCAGATAGCAATGAATGATGCCGCTAGGCTCATTTTCAAATTACCGAGACACACTCAAGCCTCGACTCTTCTCCAACGCCTTCACTGGCTCCCGGTGAAACAAAGGGCTAAATTCAAGGGCCTGTGCATCGCCCATAAAGCCATTTATGGCCAAGCTCCCTCATACATCAAACAGCGCCTCACAAAATACGTACCAGGACGTGTACTTAGGTCCTCCACAGGGAGTCTGCTTCACTGTCCCAGCTTCAACTATGTCTCCAAAGGAGGGAGGGCCTTCTCCTCCGTTATTCCCACTCTCTGGAACAAGCTTCCCAGCCAACTTCGAGCTGAAGACCGCCTTCTCCCTTTTAGGAAACAACTGAAAACCATCCTGTTTGTTGAAGCCTGGGCTTAACATAGCGATCAAGTGCACTGCTTGGATTCTACGCTACTCTTCTTCTATAGCGCTTAGAGACCTTTTCGGTATTAAGCGCTCAACAAATCCAATTTAACATAACATAATGAATATTCACTATCACTGATCTAAAACTTGAGAATATGGGAGGGACCTTTTTCAACTCAAGTCAATCATGTACATGTGGACGGGGACATGATACCAATGTTTCCTCCCAAAAGGCACAAATAGCTGCCAATTACAAAATAGACAGTGTGACATCAGACATGTGCATCCCGCAGGTTTTCCCTCCCACTGCATGTCATGTAGAGGGAGGGAATTTACCTACACCTGGTCCCTCCTGTAGACTAGGTGCCGAAAAACTAGGGGTGTGATATACTTATTGGAGTCCCCACCATTTATTCTCCCCCTATTGCTGTATTTTAGTGTTAAACTTGAACTAATGAGGTGCAACTTTTGCCAAGACAGTGTTAACATATGTAAATATAATAGCGTAATACTATCATTAAATGTGCCTCATTACACCACATAATTTGCATTATCTTGCCACATAATTCAGACAACCATGCTGAATAATTGGGTCCTCCTCAGCCACACAATTACAGGGCCCTCATCATAGTTACTGAACTGAAAGTTACTGGACAAAGTGGCAAGACTGTGGGGTGCAAAGCTATAAAATATAATCAGCACACAAAAAGAAAACCTCTTACTTTTCTTTTTTCCTTCACTCTATTGAATTATGGAGTCCATATATTGGTGAAGCATTCAGATAAATTGGGCATAATCCCTGGGCTGCCACAAAATCTATGGTCTGAACCTCTGATGCCTCGAGGTCTTTCTCGTGATCGTATTAGTACTAATAAATAAGTCACTGCAGTGCCTATCTGGCAGAGACCCTGGAATACCTCAGTGGTGGCATAGCTCTAGAGGTCACAGTAGACAAATATGTGGTGTAGACAGAAACAGTGTAAGTAGCTTGTTTGCTTGCTAACTCACACAGCTAGCACACATTCGGCTTGGATACTGTGCTTTTTTTACCCTGTCAAGGGCATTCGCTTGACATTCAGGGGATATAGCACTGTCACCATGTGACTACATAAGGCTGAACCTATACACTATTATATGGATGTGCTAGCCCTGTATGAAGTCACAGAAGCACGTGCTTGACACCTTCTGTTAACAGAATAGCAAATGCAGCTGCAGGGGAAGATATTGCACATTTAGAAAGCAAATGTGTCACGTCAGCAGCTTAGTGTTTCCTGGTGCTCGTCACTGGCACTTAATTCCTAACGCCGGCAGCTTTTTATGACGGACCACTAAATGGGGTGCTGTCTGTCTATTTTTAGCAGAGCACATCAGTTTGGCAATTGAATATATATTTACAAAATTAAAATATTAGCAGCGCTTCCAAGCCATTGGCGCTGGCATTTTGCAGCAGCGGTGGAGCAGTGGGTGGTGCAGTCGCACCCTAAGACACCTTGCGCCCTGGAACCTGGGTTTAGAAATAAACCATTGCAAGCAGATGTCATTGTATAAATGCGTGGCCCCTTTGCTTCGCAGCAGTGAAGCAAAGGAAACATAAAAAGATAATAACTCGCGTTATTCTCATTTTATGCGTCCTTCGGCTGCAGCTTTGCCTTTGGTGCGGGGCTGCTCCGACAACAGAGCAGCAGGGGAGGGGTGGTCTACCAGAAGGTGAATAATAGCTTCTCTAAATGCTTCAGCTGTGCGTGTGCGTGTGTGCGTGCGTGCGTGTGTGTGTGTGTGTGGGTGTGTGCGTGTGTGTGTGTGTGTGCGCTCACAAGCATGGATATCTGTGTGGGTTTGTGTTACTATCCTTGTGGGGACTTGGGTGTGATAACACACTCACGCTGTGGGGACTTGATTGCACTGTGGGGACCTGAACCCAGGTCCCCACAAGGCAATGTCTTCTAAATGATAAAAAATGGCTTCATGAACATCTGTGTCAATTTTTACAACTTTTTAAAAAATTGCCTTGTGGGGACTTGTGTTTCATCAAGTGTGTTTATATTTCTGCTCAGCTCTGCCCCTGTAGACAGGATGCGGTACTGCAGTCTTAAACACACTTTGCATTTAAACACACTTTGGTTACCAGAAGGACACTAGCAGCAGAAAGGACAGACATTTCAAAGGAAAGGCATAGACTCTTGCATCAAACGTAGCATAAATACAGTTTAATGGATTTCCATGAAATTTGGCAGGATTATACATTATAGTGTGCAGATGATTCTTCTTGTTACTACAGTTAAGTAGGGTAAGCATTACTTAAGTTATTAGGAATTTAAACTTAGTGATATCTGTAATGCTGTACTTTTGCAAAATTTAGTGGTATTTCACTAAACTACCTTCGTACATAGCAATGACAAGACATTATGTGATTGCCTAATGACTGTCTTTACAAAAATTAAAGGTAGTCATGTTGTTTCCAGTACTCTTTGGCTGTGTTCAGCATTCCGCACTTAGGTATAGTTAACGATTAGGTTTGATATTTTTCCCTACCTATTACCACTTATTTAAAGTAGTAATAGGCAGGGAAAAATATTTCTACATTTTATATATATTTTTTTTTAAATGGTTGCAGTACAACGGTACAGCCTCAGAAGTACTGTGGTAATTATAAAAAAAATGTAAAAAAAATTTACAAATCAAAAATATACTGTACTCCACTATATTTTAGAATTGTAGTTTATCACGGTGTATTTTAACATTTTTAACATGGTTTTACCTCCAAATGACGGCACAAATGAAAATGATGTTTCTAAAAGCATGGTTCAAAATGATGGCACTTTCCTGCTGAATACGGTATGGGTCCCTCGATGTTCCCTATCTCACTTATATTGATAGATATTGGCTGAATGGGGGCCCCTAAGAAATACCCCAGTGCTGCAGGTGTTGGAGATGCCTGTGTTAAACCCTTGTTCTGCATCAGAATCTGTATGTCCCAGTATTTCCCTGCCCTTTTTCTCCAATTGAATATTAGCAGGTTTGACCTGGGAGAAAAATCTACAGCATGTGACCTTTATTGCTACACTTGTACTTGTAGCCCCTTTGCAAATATGTGTTTGTGCAGGGGCAGCAATTTAAGGAGGCACTCATAATGGAATCTTAACTGCCATGCAGTTTTAGTGGCAGCTGGCCCAACATCGATTGTGTTTTCAATGCAAAATAAGATTGTCCAGGGCCTTATTGTAAGCAAAAAGTCTACCAACCCTTGTTTGGCAGTAAATAACAAAATACCTATAACTGTGGTGCATTAAGCTTCTCGTGCCCCTAAGCCCAGTGCAAGTGCATCTGCTGCAAAATGTATAGCAAGGACTTTTTGGGTTGTTGAAGTATTAAAAAAGACGCTTACAGCAAACATTTTGCCACAAATCTGTTTTTATTGCCTGCAAAGTTCATCTGTTTCTTAAAACACTGCTTTTTCATTATACAGTTTATAAAATCGATGTCAGATTTGGTGCCTAATTGTGGTACCTTTGGCAATCTGGTACACTTACTTCTAGAGCAGAGCAGAAACATTGATCTTCCCTAGAATGCACTCAACGTTTTCAAGGCCTCAGCAAAATCTAATTTATGCAGGCATAATTTGTGTGATTTTGGCTATTTTGAGTTATACTTATTACACTAAATTCTCAAAATTGTGCATTTATGCCACTTCAACCAATGGCACCCCTTTCATGTTAAAATGTGCTATGTGTCCTAAAGATTTACAGAGAAGACACACAAACAAGGGAATGCAAGCAACTGTTGTTGTTTCTTTGTAATATTTCTTTGCCCAAAATGAATCCTTGCATCAAGAAATGATTCAAGGATGCATTTCGGGCTTAAATATAGCTCTTAAAAAAGGATTTACATTTCACGTGATTAAGCAAAACCAAATAACGTTAATTTTGCATGTCCTTACATTTGTCCTGCACTGGGCTATACTGGGTGGGAGCTAATTAATGCTGTTGTGAGCATTTGTAAAAACAACAAAAAAAAGTTACGGTTAGAGAAAATGCTAAAATGTTTTTTCTCAATCATTAATATGCTGGCACCACCCTGCTTTACTTATGACAATTGTAGTGTCATCTTTTGATGAGCCCCATGACCTCCTTCTCCATGAATACACTCATTACCACCCTCCCACACTGCCCCTCACCTCTTCATAGCCCCTCTCTGACATACATTTCATCTCTTTTTGTAGTGCTACACGTTGTTCACTTACACTCATTTCTACTATGTACATGGTACACGTTCTTTGCAGTGGGCACATTAACCCTCTGTGCTACTTTATGATGAGCCAAAACTGCGACAAGACAAAACTCAATCTCTGGCCTGCAGAAACATTAAGCTCCAGAGTTATCTTGACATTTTTACTATGGACTGAAAACTGCTGGACACACAAGGAAAGCTGCAGCACTTGTATTAATACCCATAAGTTATTTTTAAATACACTTTTTAAATACAGCACCCTGCCCGCCCTCCAAGGTCAGTGCCAGGTGTTTCTGCACTGGTTGAACTGTTTTAAAGCTGGTTCTGAGGGCTTAAATGTGTTCATTCACACATCACAATGAAGGGAGCACTTTTCAATTTAAAATCATAAATCTTGGTGGTTTTTTGGGTACTCTTTAAAAGTATAGTTTTTAAGCTTTAATTTTGATGTCATTAAAAGGGTAACTTCCCCGAAGCTTCTGTGAATACCGGGCTGACAATTTTAAAACCTTGCTCCCAGGTCTCTGCTTTGTCCAATGCCCCTTCTACTTCCAATTGCAACTAAAATGTGCTATGGAAGCTGGAGTAAGGGGCGTTGTCCTATTCTCCCCCATAGTGTGCGGCTTGACGGTCTCCAGGCGGAGAACTTACAACACAAAGGATGCAATTTGCCTACATTCACACCTTAGACGTGCCGCCTAAAGTGTTTCCCTAGAAACCGAAACCCTTGCAATGTTAAGAGCGCTCTTGCTCACCGTGACCTGACCCAGATGTAAGTTTCCAAGCCTTTACTTTTCAAAATGCTGTTTGCTGAAGCCCTTTAATAATATTCAGTGTTTCGAATGAGCTTTACAAATTAGTCAGTTACTACTATCCAACTTAATGGCAAGATAGGAAAGCAGAGAAAATGCAAATTACTCCCAAAATATTGTCTTTTCGTTTTTGAGATCAGGACATCCACAGCTCTCATTTTTAGCAGAGAGCACAAGATAGTAGGGAAATTGTGGGCTTGCCTTCAGGTGTGATAGTACCCATTATGAAAGAGTAAGACAAAACCCCAGGTCAAACGAAGTCCAAAGAACCCTGCTTTGGGTCAGGGAGGACCGCCTTCGACTGCACTGAACTGCATTGAGTACAGATAGGTTCATTGGGTGTTGCAGAGCAGGGAACTTGGCAGAATACAAATAAATACATGATTTTAAGATTTGTTGTAACATCTTCCATACATATGTGTTGGTCCATTGCAAATACTTTTCACAGAAATATATGTCCTTCCGACTTCAATACTGCACCTGTGGAATAACACATTGGCAAAGCCAATTTCTTGGCTTTTAAAAATGTTTTAACGGTCTCCTTTAACATTTAGGGCCCGGTTACAATTTGCATGGTATGGATGCGGTGTAAACTGTGCACCTGTATAAACCAGTACCACTACTATGCAGTTGCAGGTTAATGCCCACAGAGTGAAGACTAACATGTGGCCCCTTTTTCGGTAAAATTCAGTATAGGATTCCAAATTGTGTGTGTATTAAAGCTCACATTTATCACCTGTTGTAAGCAAGTGGTAAATGAGACCAGGAGTCACTGCACAGAGGCAGGTGACAGAAGGGGGATGGGATGGGTGGTAAAGGACAGGGGAACAAGTGGGCTGGAATAAATGCATGCCCTGTGCTGTAGGAGAGGCTAGTTCGGAGGGGGCGTCTGGGGTCAAGGACGAATTCCTCTTGCAGCCCATGTCTCAACTGATTTTAATAGATGGATTTTACAACCTGTAAAATTGTATTCAGTGTTCACGCATTCAGGAAGTCCGGGTTTGGGAGCAGTGGGCCAATTATAATTAAGTGGAACAATATCTCACTCACACCATCCAACTTAAAATAAGGGCCAGTAAAGGTGCAGGACAGATCATAAACAGCCCAATATATTCTCAAATAATTAAAAAGGTACAATATATGCAACAATTTCATCTTCCAGATATTCAGAGAACAAGAATGTTTTACACAGTAGCGCTGCAAGTATATTTTCACATACAAAACAGAGACAGCACTATAGCAGTCTTCTCTGATGTGCAGAGAACAGATGCACCTATGCAACATGAGTGAAAGTCTCGCTCACAGTGGCATAACACAAAATGATGCCCACCTTCACAATGTGTTCAGGGATCCTAAGTCTCATATATCTTACACACATTCATTGACCTTTGGTTGAATAAGGGGTCCCCTAAAGGACTGGGGGACCCCTGAAGGTTCAGTACCCTCCACTGGGCTGCAGGGATTGCAAGAACCTGCATTACACCTCTGCTCACACATTGAATTGGTACAATGTAGGAGGCAGCAATGCAAGCTCACATCACATTGATCAAATGTAGAACAGACAGTAGCCCATCGACGTCCTTCTTTCATAGAACATGTACAGCACAGATAAAATAACTGTTGCTTCCCTCATGCACAGAACAACTATAAAGCATTGAGAGCACCAATGCAAGCTTACTTACGGACAGGACATCAACTGTACAAGCAGCCGAGATTCAAGAGTCTCTCTCTGTGACTGCACACAAAAGAGCAGTCCAAGTTTTTTATGCAGATGAGGACAAATTAACTTTCAATTCATGCAATGCAATGCAATCAGACAAGTTGCTGTGCTGTGTTGTGTGAAAGGGAGTGAGCTGAAAAGTTCAATATCTACTAAGATATGTTTCTCTTCAGGTCTCACCCTGTGCTGGCACTTGTGGCTGCCCAGCGCCAATGCAGACATCCTTGCAGGGGTGCCAGCATTACAGGCAGGATTGTTTTTGTGTATGAAGTCACACCTTCCTGCACAGAAACCATCCTTAAAGGCATGTTCCTCTCTCTATGCATGTTGTAGACTGTAAAGATATAATGGTATTTCTCCTCATTATGTTTGCTTCAGGGAAGAATAGCTTTTTTTACACATTCACAGGTTTACAGGTGTTTGGAGATCTGGGAATTCACCAAAATCCATGGGTAGATGCATGGGAACACCAATGTTCTACCCACAGCCCTGCCTAGTATCCGGTATCGGGGGTTATTAGTGTGTGTCCCCGCATTTCTGAACTAAAAGGCATTCTGATACATTTTTAGGTCCTCTGAGCAGTGCTCGAGGCACTTTAATTTCATAATGGGTAGTTTCAGCATGGCTAGTTTGTTTTAACCTTTCTGCAGTTCCCCAGGCAGCGACAGCTGGCCCAGAGAAGAGGCGACTAATGCTTCCATGGAAAACTGCTCTGGGCCCCGCTTATTACAATTTATTTTTCTGACTAGTCCAAAATCATCACAGCCTCTCGGGAGAGGTATGGCTGAGCATTAACTCTTTAGACCACATTTTGAAGGTGCGTGCTGGTGTGTGCTCAAAGCACTAGCGCTAAGCCCATGTACTCTGCACCAGGAAGCCCTCTGTAACCCGAGAATATCAAGGACTGCTTTTGGTAAGGTATGATGCAAGTCGGATGTGAGGCTCATTGACAGGACTATGCAGTGTTCTAGTAAACTATGCGTGATGTGGTCCAAGTGTGAGGTGCATTAAAAAGCTGATCAGAGAAGGTAGGGTTGCTGTGTACTAGGTATGATGTGCATTGACAGAGATGTGCAGTGTTCTAGTACAGTAAAGCTGTTGTATGTCAGATATGGGCTATATTAGTTTGTGGTGCTTGGTTTGCTTTGGGTCACATGGACTACCTTGGATGTGCATTGAAAGGTACGCACTGTTTTACAATAATGTGGGACAGGCTTGAGGTGAATTGATGAGGTGTGTGTGGAATACAGTAGCCGGGGTAGTTGTTAATTAGGTGTGAGGTGCATTGTCAGAGCTGCTTTTGGGGTCTTAACTACTGGAGCACCAGGTGGATTCTGAAGCTAATTGAAATATCAGACGATAAACTAATATTCAAATGGAACATATCCATAGAGAAGAGACTATTCAATACATGGTACTTACAGAGGAGGCAGTATCATGAAAGGAGAGAGTATCCACAGAGAACAAAGTTGTCCTTTACAGAGGAGAGAATGTTGGCTTCAGTTTATTTCCAGGCTATTTGCGATCCTTATATAATGCATAAACCTTGTACTGAGACTTCTCTACGTGTATGGGTAAATTCAGATTATAAGGGGTTGTGCATGACGGAGCACCTTGTGCAATGTACATGTCCATGAGTGGACATTGAGAGGCAGGAGTTTACTCCACGTGATGTACCACGAGAAATTGTGGATGTCATCCTAACAGAAAGGTGTCGTACTATAAAATCCAATTACACAGAATGCTGTGACACGTTTGTGGCTTTCAGCCTCCTTTTGTTTGCCGAATCAACCTTGTTCAAATCACCTGTTGTAATGCGTTTTCTCAAATGTTTGTTCCTTATGTTTCCTATAAAATCCCTTGTGATGCCAGAGTTGGACTTTATTTTGGTTCTTATGATGTTTTCGTGAGTACTCCTTTTGAGGCAATTTTTTCTAATTGTGATAACATCAGCACATCAAGTGAGTGAGCTTCCAGCTCTGTTAGTTCAGAACCCTTATACCACCTTCTTTCTGGACAAGCTGGTGCTGAGGACCAGAGCGGCTTTTCTCCTGGAGGTTGTAACCTCTTTTCACATCAGGTAATTCATCACTATTCCGATATTGTTCACCCTTCCTCACCCTTTTAAAATCATTTGGGCCCAAGTTTTTATATCAGTCATGCCAAGGAACATCAGGTGAATGATCAGCTATTTGTGGCGTTTTCTCAGGCAAAGAAAGGCAAGGCAGTGCAGAAGAGGACAATAACTAGGTGGATCGTTATCTGCATCAAGATCTGCTATACAGTGGCAAAGGAGAAACCTCCAGAAGGGTTGAGGTGACATTCCACCAATGGCCAAGGCTGCTACCACTGCATTGGCATATGGGGTTCTGGTCCTCGATATCTGTCAGAAGGAAAGGTGGGCATCAATGCACATGTTAATGAAGTACTACTGAATTTACAGACAGAACTGATGGAAAGGGCATTTTGTCTGGTTAGTCCTGCAGAACATTTTAGTCTGAGTCATTTCAAACACCCACTCCCTGGGGGGAAAACTGCTTAGGCATCAATTTTAATGGTGAGAAATCTTTGGTTAGAAGTATCCATCAGACAAATAAGTTGCATACCTTTGGTAACTCACTTTCTGCTGGATGCTCTATAACCCCAGAATCCTCACATTCCTCCTACCTTCCCATTTTGTGGAATGGACTCCTTTCCATCTAAAAAGGCCCCAAGTTAGAGATATGCACACTATGCACCCTGGCATAATTTACTACTTTTGAGATTTCTATCTGAGGGCATCCAGGATGAAAGTGTTGTCAGAGCATTTGGGTGGTGCCAATATACAGTTTTGGTTGACACTTCCAGGGAAGGGCAGAATCAACACATGGCTGCATGATGCCACCTTTCAGCATGTAGGGACTATGCTGAAAAATCTTCCAGATCCAGTCTGGCACCTGGGAGTAGTCCAAAAGTGAGAAATATACAGTTAGAGTATCCATGAGAAAGAGTATTGTTGAAGGTAAATTACTTGTTCTTTAGTGCCGCTACCCTCGCATATATCGGACTACCTCTACCCCTGCTAATAACATTGTTGGTCTACACCTGCCTATATCTTGTCTCTTTCCCATACGTTCTCCACTGCTTATATCCTACTAGCTCTAAAATTTAGGCTTTCTTCTGCCTAGGAGAGGGAGATAAAATCTTGGCTTTATAAAGATTGCATTATTTCTACTCTGGTTGCCAAACTTCATTCCACTTCCAGTCTTTTTTTCACTAACACGTATGGCCACAGGAATAATGGAATTCTGTGTTGTTTTCTGCATAATTATGGATTTTACTGTGCTTGCCACGTAATCTATAATCTTCTACATAATTTGCTGATTTTAACAAAAACATTTCTATCTCATATGGTTCAACAGTTACTAAAGCTACTACCACACATGTTGCTGTGCAATGGCGGTTCTTTGGTAAAGGTAAACTGACCACCTTTCAGTTGCTGATTGCTGTATTTCGGTATTAAACTGAAACTATGGAGATGATTTTTGGCCAGACAGTGTTGGCGTGAAAAGCTGACAAAATAATAAAATAATACTTCTGCAAAATGAGCCCACATTACGCCGTGTAATTTGACTTTTCTTGCTGCATAATTTAGTCAACCCTGCCACATAATTTGGTTTGAATTCCAATGGCCCTGCTCATGAGTTGTATTTGCTGAGCAGTAGGTGGTGGTATTCTAGTCCTTAAAAAAAGGTGCATGGCTAGTGCTTATATCACGATTCCCCAATCTTGTTCATTTGGCATCATTGTACTCATTTGGTAGCATATCTTCCTTGTGCATGTTACCATATGGGTCACCGGATCTTTTTAAGTACCACTCTTTTTGGGTGTACATGTGTAGAGCTCCCCACTGCCCTTGTTGGTGCAGTGAAACTGTCTACATGGTTTAGACCTATTTACAGTTAGAATTTGTGCACCTTTGTGTCACACCTCCTTTTCCATCACACTGCTAAACAATGTGCCCCAAAACAAGATGAGATCACCTCTCTGGTCACACCCACATGACACAAAAACGCTTCCCATGCAGGATCACAACAAATATAACATTCTGCCAACATGCACTCCCCCATGATATAAAGTACTACCTGTCATAAAATGCTCTTTGGTGGCCTGCATCAGGCTAAAAGCACTATATAATTGCAGCAATACAATACAATACCCCTACTCAGAATCTAAATCTACCTAAACTGTAGGGCATGGACCCCTGCCTTAAGTACTGCCATTCAGCTATACTCTAGTAAACCTACTCCTGATACTCTTGTAACACTACTGTACCTATACCATATTACATGCACTCCTAACTGTACCCAGGTACAGCTACCACTACCTATATACATTAGTACCTCTACTCTGGCCTATACTCCACCACCCATAACCAAATCAGTAGCCTAGTACCTTTACCAAAATAGTGGCATATCTACCAACACCCTAGTAGCTCTTGCCATGCCTATGCCTAATTATAGCCTCCTAGCTGTACCCCTTACCCGACTTAGGTACTGCACTGCTTTTTAATAGGGGACTTCTCCTTTTCCCCCAGTATTAATACCCTTTCCTTTACCCTACTTACTCTATCCTACCTATATCCAAATATAACTACCTTTCTCTATAATTTAGTAGGTCTACTCAAACTATAGTACTTCTTTCCCTGCCTAAACCCTACTACTTCTACTCCTGCATTTAATGTGAATCTGCCATTACCCCATTTCTTTTAACCCTACCACTTCCCTAGTATGCTGCCCCTACCTATACCCTAGCATCTCTCCCCCTGCGTACACCATAGTACTTCGACCCCAACTACGTCCAAGTAGTTCACATTACAGTGAAGTTTTCTTTTCTGTTGAATGGCTGCACATGATCCATCTATTTTAAGTTCAGTATTACATGCTGTGCCATTTGCTGCTTCTTCTGAATCCTCTCTCTCTCTCTCTCTCTCTCTCTCTCTCTCTTTCTTCTTCAAGCATCCCTCTCTGCCAAATACATCTGTGTATGTGTGCACGCAAATAAATACTTGTCACTCCACACATGCCACAAATATTGGCTTTGTCAATGCTTGTTTACTTTTAGAAATAGTGAATATACAGGTCATTTTATGTTGTGAGTGCGAAGCTTTCTAATTTTCCACTGGGACAAACTAGCACCTTGTTAGGTTGCTCGCTAGTTCTTTAGCTGTTCGGTGATGTGCAACAGGTTGAAAGTAATTTAGTTTGCGAGCATGTTAAGTGGTTAACAAAATAAATGTGAAAAGGCAGCGCATTACTTATAATATTAATGTTTAGTTGTATACAAAACTTAAATAGCATGAATAATATTGTCAGAGACAAAAATTATACAAGTTGCATAAACACACATGATTTTCTAATCTAGTGAAAGCCAGGAATTTAAAACATGCCATGGCAAACAGACATATTACATTCTAAAGTTGCATTCCATGCTACGATATATTTTCTTCTTCCCATTTAGAAGCCAGCAAAAGAAATGTATAAATAAACCATGTTGTGCGAGAAACCCCAAACGATTCATTAGAACCATTAACGGAAAGGAAACCAGAAGCAGGGCTTCTACCTCAGCACAGCCATTCACAGAATGTAAATGCACGATCGCGCACAGGAAAAGGTAAATTAGCATAACAAGAGACCTGTGGCTGACACACCTAAAGCGCACGAAAACTCCCAGAGTGGGGGATGGGCTGTCCTGCAAGGAATGCACCTTGAAACTCAGCCTACAGAAAGCAGCATTGAATTTGACGGACATTATACCCTGACAGAAACTAGTACGTCCGAGGCACACGGAAGAGAGACTCACAATGACACTGGCTCGAGCTCGGAGCAATTTTATAACACAGACCGAAAATTAAAATATAGCATTTGTAAGTGCTTTACAAAACTCCATGTGCGTAAGCACACACTTTTTTTGTTAATGATTGCATTGTTAAAGCCTGTCTTGGTTGCAGATGGGTCAGAATTTGCGAACTGTTAAAGGCATTACAGATGAGACACTTTTACAGACTCAGTAATATGAGTTTTTTTCTTCCTTTTTTTTCTTTCTTTATGTTTTAAAACATGGTTTCCTTGACTGATTCAGAATAGACCTGTGGATACGTGACTGCATTACAAAATATTCCTTTCATTTGGGAAAACAGTTTGGGGGCAGAGAAATCAATGACATACAAATGCAGTTATGGAGGAGAAGAGAAAACACAACGAAAACCGTAACAAAAGAAATACACGGAGAGGAAGAGGCAGGAGAAGAAGAGTGTGGGGAGACCAATAACCTTAGAGAAGTCCTATAAGTGAAGTAAACATGCACATAGAAACATGATCTGCCTAGGAGAGAGCACTGTGCAAAATTAAATATAGGGAACTGAAAGAAATAGAGACACTGCAACTATCAAGGGAGGATGGGCAGACACAGAAACGGATGGTGAACAGGAGCAGCTGGGGAAAAGGAACAGATAAGAAAGCAAATGGCAAGCAGCACACATGGCATTGATGTTGTCCCATGTCATACTTGGGTAGATATTCTAGACCTGATTTTTTCCTTGCATTGAAACACTTGTGTTGCTGTTTTAGTAATATGCAAAATAAGAAATACAAATATTATGATGTAAAAAATAATTGAATGAGCAAAGACATACTGGGTGCTGCTCAGCCTGAGAGCTATAGGAACTCCAACAGAAAGCTGAGATTACAGAGGAAAGGCAGGATACAGTACTATTGATTAACTATTTTAATTGATTTTTGTGTTGAAACACATCCCCTCAGCTACATCCAGACTAGTCGTTGAGAATTGCAGAATTCCCCAAAGCATATACATGGCAAAGCAAACCTACCAATATAACAGCCCGTAGGGAACTCACCCTCTGCCCTGACTTCCCAATCCCACCTCGGTTCAGTTTTGAGCCAATGCTTTTGATGACAAACATAGTGGCAGGCAGCATGGCAACTCTATAATAGGCAATCAGTTCAGCCCTGGAATCTTCTTCTTCTTTGCCATTTGAGGGCGAGGGCTCTCAAATAACTATGGTCTAGAACCTCTCCAAATTCTGTTCATAAATAGTACTAACAAGGTGAGCAGTTCAACTAAAAGGCTTTAGGTTTACTTTTATGTTTTATTGACAAAATGAGTTCCTAAATTGCTAGCAGGTTGCACTCTATCTGCTTTTTGATTGTCTTTTTTGCCAAAGTGCTGTCAAGGTTGTGAGGCTGCACTTACAGCTGGTGCTACTTGTTCCCCCTCCTAGAGTATAGGGGAAAGGTCCCAGTGATCAGAAGACCCAAAAGAGAAGCTTTGAGGTCCTTAGCTGAGTGACATCAAACATCAATAAAAATATCCATAGCTTCAGATAGTGGCATGGTAGATGTACTAACACACCCATATCCTGCATCCCTTTCAGTGTCTATCTGATTGTCTCAGATGTGTGATACCAATCGAGAGCTACCTAACATAAGCTTTCTCTACCTCTTGCACTCGTAGTGGACTTATAGTTGCATTTAGAGACCATGTCTCACTCAACTTCAATGAGCTCCCTTCCAAGATCTTTCTTCCATTTCTTTTGTCGAGATGATTTTCCTACTCTTACATTAAGCAGAAGTAACTTGTAGAGGTTAGAGACTATGTGTTTACTTTTGCCACCCACTAACTCTCAATGCCATACCTGGTAATAGTAGAATAATTTGGATTCTGATAGACCAAAACTCAACCCTAAGTTCCTCAGAAATTCTAACCATTTTAGTCTTGTTCAAATCTTCTGTTATGTAATATCTATTCTGCTTTCCGCCATGGATCCGTCCCTCCTCCAGAGCTCAGGTAAAATCTTGATAGTAGCCAATGGGAGTAATTGATGAATGAAAGGAGGTAAGTTCCTTTGTTATGCACAATTAATATCAGGTTATCAAGGTGATCCTTGAAATCAGTGAAGAGTACAGTTTCCAGCTACTATACCTCTTCTCAACTGACGGAACTATTGAGAGGGGATGCCTGCAATAATAAGATCAATAAAGCATCACTATTTATTGGAGTTGGTCTTACCACACTTCATAAGAAAACATAGATGCTTAGCCTAAAAATAATAAAGATTATTGAGAAAATCCATACCTTCCTTTGCTAGGGGCATGTATAGCAATTTGGTCACTTTCCTGGGTTTTTCTCATCTGACACCGAATTAGTATGACTTTTTGTTTTAGCAGTATAGGGGACACCTGTGATGGTATTGTCTGGAAAAGGTACAAGTACCTAGGTAATACTCTAATTTTAACGACCACATTCCCCCAGGCAACGTGAGTGCACTTATGTGTCAAGCTTGGTGATCCCTCGGTGTATCTCAGAGGATCGGATGGTAGTTAGTGGGATTGATTGGACATTAGTGGGTGCTATTGAAATACCTACATGTTTGATAAATTCATAGGTCCATTAAAGAAGGAGTAATTCACCAGGCCAACCTTCCTGTTTCAGGGGTGCCATGATGCTAAGTTCCTCAGATGTGGAATCCTGTAACCAAATGACAATTTGGCCAGTAGTTCAATCAAAGGATGGCCAGAATGTATTGGGTCAGGCAGAGACACCATAAACTGTTCTACATATATTTGATAAATTGAAATCATCTTGGTTAATCTTTATCCCTGTAAAAGTAGAATTAAGGAACGTATATTTGACCAGTAATTACAAGGTCAGTCCAAAAATAACAAGAGACACTGGGCAGCCCAGAAAACCATTCCAATGAATAGAAAAAATGACAGGATCTACTGTTGACTCAATTGCTCAGCTTTGACGTGGTATAACCGGCCATGACCCATATGCTGGACCTTTTAGGCCCAACCCTTCCATAAGAAGTTCTCATTTCAGAAAACGTTTTTTCCCAACTGAATACTTTCTCAGCACAGAAGAGCCAAATGGCATTCATATATGCATGGAGTAAGTTCTTAACTGAGTGAAAAGTCTGTTTGGTGTTCCATGAGGGATGTTCCTGGCTTCCTGTACTTTGAGGAGGCTCGAGAAGGCATTGTGCCAGAGAGACGTTTTCCTGGAATGGAAGATGAGATCGCTGATGACAGTGCCCTGGTTTACACAGAGACGATGGTCAGATATCAGGGTCTCGGGATGACTTTTCAGGATGGAATGTTCAAGGGATTTGGAGGCGGATTTGGAGAGGATAGGAGGATAGATAACGGTGTACTAATTGTCTCCTGTGGAGGTCAAGCAGGGCTCTGATGAGACTACTGCCCCAGCAGTTGGTGTGCGTGGTGAGATGTATTCGCAGGTCTGCCCTACTATCAAGGTTTGCTTACGGAAAGTTCTACCGAGCCAAGATGGCCCATCATAAATGAGCAGCGAAAAGCAAGTGCAAGGGCAGTTAGTCATATGCCTATTCCAGGGTGGGGTTTACAAGGTCTCTTTCAGTAGAGTAAGTTAAAAGGACTGTAGAACAAAAGCCCATGCCAAGATGGCCACTGTAGAAGTCCTCTTTCTGTTATTGTAGGTAGCTTCTGGCTCAGTCCTCTTTCTATTGTTGTGAAAGCATGGATCTGTCCTCTTTCACTTACTATGAATAGGGCAAGTGAGGACAGCTTCTATTATGTAATGCAAGCGTCTTCAATATGGATGAACCAGCACATAAATGGTCAAGATGGCCGCCTCAAACAGTTTCAATCTTAGGGTGTATACAAAGTAGGCGTCTTTCAAATGGTTAAGTCGGCACATATAAAGACCACCCCTATAAGATTATAGTAGATAGTGTGGCGCTCACCGCAGGCGAGACGGGATCCGAAGTCAGAGGGACTCAGTGAGACACACTGCAGAGCGCTCCCCGCTTCTAATTGGCAATTTGGGTCAGGGCGGTCCCCCAAGTGAAATAAATTGCAGGACTCGCGCGTCGAGACCCACGAAGAAACCAGCTGCGTACCAGCCGGCTCTTCGATGGGGCGACGTGAAGAAAAACGGCATCAAAGGCGGGCGGAAGGCGGGCTCAACACCGGCATAAAACTCCGGTGTCAAGCGGCATTACAGGCGGGCGGGAGGCGGGCTCAACACCGGCATCAGACACCGGACTCAACTCAACATCACAGGCGGGCGGAAGGCGGGCTCAACACCGGCATCAAAGGCAGGCGGGAAGCACAGGCCTCAACTTCAGCATCAAATGCGGGTGGAAGGGGGCTCAGTATCGGCATCCACTCTGGCTGAGGACGTCGCGGCAAGCAAGGCCAGCTCCTCACCAGGGCACCTTTTAAGTTTCGTTGGACGATCCCTCCGGTAGAGCAAGTCGAGGACCCGCTTCACAACAGGGCGCTGCGGTGTCTCCACGAGAGGCAATCAAGACGGTCGGCGTCGGAGGGAATGCAGCAACCTTCTCCCAGAGATCTACGATGTAGGTAAGCCCAATATCACGCAACTTGTTGCTCAGGGAACGCAGCTTGCGGTATTTTTGTGGAGTGCTGCAGCGCTAGGTGGATGGCAGGTTTTACCGGGGATAGATACCGATTTTGGTGATCCCCAACCGGGGAGCTCTGAAGCAGAGTTCCTACCTAGCGGCCATCTTGTCTGTACTGAAGAGAAGCTGCACCCTCCACGTCCACATAGGAATTAGAGTGGATGTGTGCTTTTGAGTGGTATGGTACTTTTTCGGGTTTAGGTTGTATATAGTGTTTTTGGTGGCCAGAGAATTTTTATGGGATTAGGGTGGGTATGGGTTTTTGAGAGGCGAGGGATTTTTTAAGGTTAGGGTAGGTATGGGTTTTTCCAGTGGTAAGGGATTTTTGGGGGTTAGGGTCGCAAGTAATTTTTAGGGTTTAGCGCGAGTATCATTTGTTTGGGTGGTAAGGGAATTTTTAGGGTTTAGGGTGGTTTGGGTTTTTGGGTGTTAAGGGATTTGTTAAGGTGTAGTGAGGCAAGGGAATTTTTATTTCTAGGGTGGGTATGGGTTTCTGATTGGTAAGGGATTTTTTAGGGTTTAGGGTGGGTATGGTTGTTTGGGTGGAAGGGAATTTTTAATGTTTAGGGTGGGTGTGAATTTTTGGGGGGCAAGGGAAATGTTATGGTTTCGGTGGGTATGGATTTTTGGGTGGCAAGGATTTTTTTAGGGTGGCAATAAATCGTTTATGTGTAGTGTCTGTATGAGTTTTTGGGTGGCAAGGGATTTATCAGGGTGGGTATGGGCTTTTGGGAGGCAAGTGAATTTTTAGGGTTTAGGGTGGGTGTAGGTTTTGGAGTGGTAAAAGATTTTCTAGGGTTTAGGATGAGGATGTTTTTTTTGGGTGGAAAGGGAAATTTTAAGGTTTAGGGTGGGTCTGGATTTTTGGGGACAATGGATATGTTAGGGTTTTGGGTGGGTATGGATTTTTGGGTGATAAGGTAATTTTTAGGGTTTAGGGTGGGTATGGATTTTTGGGTGGCGAGGGATTTTTAAGGGTTTAGGCTGGGTATGGGTCAATCGTTTAGGTGTAGTGTTTGTATGGGTTTTTGGGTGGCAAGGGATTTTTCAGGGTGGGTATGGGTTTTTGGGAGGCAGGTGAATTTTTAGGGTTTAGGGTGCATGTAGGTTTTTGAGTGGTAAGGGATTTTTAGCAATTAGGATGGGTGTGGGGTTTGAAGTGGCAAAGGATGTTTTTTAGGGTGGGTATGGGTTTTTGGGAGGCAAGTGAATTTTTAGGGTTTAGGTTGGGTGCAGGTTTTTGAGTGATAAGAGATTTTGTAGGGTTTAGGGTGGGTATGGGTTTTATTGGTGGCAAGCGAAATTTACGTGTTTTGGGTGGATGTGAGATTTTGCTGGCAAGGGATATTGTAAATTTTACAATGTGTATGGGTTTTCGGGTTGCAAGGGAATTGTTAACGTTTTGGGTGGGTGTGGATATTTGGGTGGAAAGTGATTTTTTAGGATTTAGGGTGGGCATTGGTTTTAGGTAGCAAGGGAACATTTAGGGATTTGGTCTGGTATGGGTTTTTTCGGTGGTAATGAATCATTTAAGGTTCAGTGTTTGTATGGGTATTTGGGTCACAAGTGATGTTTTATGGTGGGTGTGGGTTTTTGGGTGGCAACTGAATTTTTGGGGTTTAGGTGGGTGTAGGTTTTTGAGTGGCAAGGGATTTTTAGGGTTTAGGGGGAATGGGTTGTATGGGTTTCAATGGATCTTTAAGTGTTTAAGATGGGTGCCATATTCTTGGTGGCAAGGGATTTTATAGGGTTTATGGTGAGTATGGGTATGTGAGTCACAAGCAGATTGCTTAGGTTTTCGGGTTGGTGTGGGTTTTTGTGCAGCAAGAGAGTTTTTAGGGTTTAGGGTGAGTATAGGTTTTTAGCTGATAAGGACTTTTTAGGGTTTAGGGTGAGTATGGTTGGTTTTGGCTGGCAAGTGAATATTTATTTTTTATGGTGGGTGTGGGTATTTGGGTGGTAAGGGATTTTTTAGGTTTTAGGGTAAGTTTGGATTTTTGTGTAGCAAGGGAAATTTTAGGGTATAGGTTGGGTATGGGTTTTAGGTGCAAGGGAATTTTTAGGGTTTAGTGTGGGTATAGGTTTTTGGGTTGCAAGGGAAATTTCAGCATTTAGGATGGGTGTGGCAAAGGAATTTTTAATGTTTAGAGTGGGTGTGGATTTTTGGGGGCAAGGCAACTTCATGGTTTTGGGTGGGTATGGGTTTTTGGATGATACGGGAATTTTTAGGGATTAGAGTGGATGTGTGTTTTTGAGTGTTAAGGTACTTTTTGGATTTAGGTTGGGTATGTTTTTTGGGTGGCCAGTGAATTTTTATGGGGTTAGGGTGGGTTTGGGTTTTTGGGAGGTGAGGGATTTTTTAACGGTAGGGTTTTTGGGTTTTAAGGGAATTTTTGGGTTTAGGGTCGCAAAGAATTTTATAGGTGTAGCGTGGGTATCTTTTTTTGGGTGGTAAAGGAATGTTTAGGGCTTAGGATGGGTATGGGTCTTTAGGTGGCAAGGGATTTTTTAGGGTTTAGGGTGGGTATGGGTTTTTGATTGGCAAGGGATTTTTTAGGGTTTAGGGTGGGTATGTTTTTTTGAGTGGCAGAGAAAATTTTAAGGTTTAGGGTGATTGTGGATTTTTGGGGCAAGGGAAATGTTATGGTTTTGGGTGGGTATGGTTTTTTGGGTGATAAAGGAATTTTTAGGGTTGAGGGTGGGTATGGATTTTTGGGTGGTGAGGGATTTTTTAGGGTTTAGGCTGGGTATGGGTCAATCGTTTAGGTGTAGTGTTTGTATGGGTTTTTGGGTGGCAAGGGATTTTTCAGGGTGGGTATGGATTTTTGGGAGGCAAGTGAATTTTTTGGGTGCATGTAGGTTTTTGAGTGGTAACGGATGTTAAGCAATTAGGATGAGTGTGGGTTTTGAAGTGGCAAAGGATGTGTTTTAGGGTGGGTATGGGTTTTTAGGAGGCAAGTGAATTTTTAGGGTTTAGGTTGGGTGCAGGTTTTTGAGTGATAAGAGATTTTGTAGGGTTTAGGGTGGGTATGGGTTTTATGGGTGGCAAGCGAAATTTACGTGTTTAGGGTGGATGTGCGATTTTGCTGGCAAGGGATATTGTAAATTTTACAACGTGTATGGGTTTTTGGGTTGCAAGGGTATTGTTAACGTTTTGGGTGGATGTGGATATTTGGGTGGAAAGGGATTTTTTACGATTTAGGGTGGGCATGGGTTTTAGGTGGCAAGGGAACATTTAGGGATTTGGTCTGGTATGGGTTTTTTCGGTGGTAATGAATCATTTAAGGTTCAGTGTTTGTTTGGGTATTTGGGTCACAAGTGATGTTTTATGGTGGGTGTGGGTTTTTGGGTGGCAACTGAATTTTTGGGGTTTAGGTGGGTGTAGGTTTTTGAGTGGTAAGGGATTTTTAGGGTTTAGGGGGAATGGGTTGTATGGGTTTCAATGGAATTTTTAGTGTTTAAGATGGGTGCCATATTCTTGGTGGCAAGGGATTTTATAGGGTTTATGGTGCGTATGGGTATGTGAGTCACAAGCAGATTTTTTAGGTTTTCAGGTTGGTGTGGGTTTTTGTGCAGCAAGAGAGTTTTTAGGGTTTAGGGTGAGTATAGGTTTTTAGGTGATAAGGGCTTTTTAGGGTTTAGGGTGAGTATGGTTGGTTTTGGCTGGCAAGTGAATATTTAGTTTTTAGGGTGGGTGTGGGTATTTGGGTGGTAAGGGATTTTTTTGATTTTAGGGTAAGTTTGGATTTTTGTGTAGTAAGGGACATTTTAGGGTTTAGGTAGTGTATGGGTTTTTAGGTGCAAGGGAATTTTTAGGGTTTAGTTTGGGTATAGGTTTTTGGGTTGCAAGGGAAATTTCAGCATTTAGGATGGGTGTGGCAAAGGAATTTTTAATGTTTAGAGTGGGTGTGGATTTTTGGGGGCAAGGCAACTTCATGGTTTTGGGTGGGTATGGGTTTTTGGATGATAAGGGAATTTATAGGGATTAGAGTGGATATGTGTTTTTGAGTGTTAAGGTACTTTTGGGATTTAGGTTGAGTATGTGTTTTTGGGTGGCCAGTGAATTTTTATGGGGTTATGGTGGGTTTGGGTTTTTGGGAGGTGAGGGTTTTCTTAACGGTAGGGTTTTTGGGTGGTAAGGGAATTTTTGGGGTTAGGGTCGCAAAGAATTTTATAGGTGTAGCGTGGGTATCTTTTTATGGGTGCTAAAGGAATGTTTAGGGCTTAGAATGGGTATGGGTCTTTAGGTGGCAAGGGATTTTATAGGGTTTAGGGTGGGTATGGGTTTTTGATTGGCAAGGGATTTTTTTAGGGTTTAGGGTGGGAAGGTTTTTGGGTGGCAGGGGAAATTTTAAGGTTTAGGGTGGGTGTGGATTTTGGGGCAAGGGAAATGTTATGGTTTTGGGTGGGTATGGGTTTTTGGGTGATAAGGGAATTTTTAGGGTTTAGGTTGGGTATGGATTTTTGGGTGGTAAGGGATTTCTTAGGGTTTAGGCTGGGCATGGGTTTTTGGATGGTAATTAATCGTTTTGGTGTAGTGTTTGTATGGGTTTTTGGGTGGCAAGGGATTTTTCATGGTGGGTGTGGGTTTTTGGGAGGCAAGTGAATTTTTAGGGTTTAGGGTGTGTGTAGGTTTTTGAGTGGTAAGGGATTTCTCAGCATTTGGGATGGGTGTGGGTTTTTAAGTGGCAAAGGAATTTTTAAGGTTTAGAGTGGGTGTGGATTTTTGGGGGAAGGGAAATTTATGGTTTTGGGTGGGTTGGGTTGGGTTTTTGGATGACAAGGGAATATTTAGGGATTAGAGTGGATGTGTGTTTTTGGGTGGTAAGGTACTTTTTCAGTTTTTTGGGTATAGTTTTTTGGGTGGCCAGTATATTTCTTATGGGTTTAGGGTGGGTATGGGTTTTTGGGTGGTAAGGGACATTTGGGGGTAGGGTCGCAAGGAATTTGTAGGGTTTAGCGTGAGTTTTGGTTTTTTGGGTGGTAAGGTAATGTTTAGGGCTTAGGGTGGGTATGGTTTTTTGGGTGGCAAGGGATTTGTTAAGGTTTAGGGTGGCAAGGGAATTTTTATTTCTAGGGTGGTTATGGGTTTCTGAGTGACAAGGGATTTTTTAGGGTTTAAGGTTGTTATGACTTTTTGGGTGGCAAGGGAAATTTTAAGGTTTAGGGTGGGTGTGGGTTTTTGGGGGCAAGGGAAATGTTATGGTCTCAGGTGGGTTTTGATTTTTGGTTGGTAAGAAATATTTTAGGGTTTAGGTTTTTTCGGTGGTAATGAATCGTTTAGGTGTAGTGTTTGTATGGGTTTTTAGGTGGCAAGGGATTTTTCAGGGTGTTGGGAGGCAAGTGAATTTTTAGGGTTTAGGGTGGGTGTAGGTTTTTGAGCGGTAAGAGATTTTTTTTAGGGTGGGTAGGGGTTTTATGGATGGCAAGGGAATTTTTAGGGTTTATGGTGGGTGTGAGATTTTTGGTAGCAAGAGATATTACAGATTTCACAGTGTGTATGGATTTTTGGGTTGCAAGGGTTTTTAAGGTTTAGGGTGGGTGTGGGTATTTGGGTGGAAAGGGATTTTTTAGGATTTAGGGGGACATGGGTTTTTGGTGCTAAGGGAGCATTTAGGGGTTAGGGCTGGTATGGGGTTTTAGGTGATAATGAATCATTTAAGGTTTAGTGCTTGTATGGGTATTTGGGTCACAAGGTTTTTTTATGGTGGGTATGGGTTTTTGGGTGGCAAACTAATTTTTGGGGTTTAGGTGGGTGTAGGTATTTGAGGGGACCTAGGGATGTCTATGATCTCACACATTCTCTTTGGCATCCGTGGCAATATTATAGTCACACACCATCTCTGTAGGGACCTCAACATCTCTATAGTCACACACTATCTCTGTGGGGACCTGGGCATTTCTATAATCACACACTATCTCTGTGGGGACCTCAACATCTCTATAATCACACACTATCTCTGTGGGGACCTTGACATCTCTATAATCACACACTATCTCAGTGGGGACCTGGGCATGTCTATAATCACACTCATTCTCTTTGGTGACAATGGTAATACTATAGTCACACACCATCTCTGTGGGGACTTGAGCATTCCTGTAATTACGTGCAAGCTCTGTTTTGGCTTGAGCATCATCAGCTTCGCATTCTCTGTATGGGGCTTTGTGAATACGGAAAAGTAGTAAAGTTAGACTTTTGGTCTAAGCTTACATTTGTAAAACTGAAAAGTAGAAAAGTTAGATTTTTTGTCTAAGTTTACCTTTGTGAACGAGGCCCTATTTTAATGAGGACTTAAACACAATCATCTTCATGCACTATCTCTGTGGAGACTTAAACATCGCTATAATAACGCACTATCTTTGTGGGTGCTTGAAAAAAACTATAATAAAACACTATCTTTGTGGGGACTTGAACATTACTATAAAAACATACCATCTCTGTAGGGACTCTAGCATTCCTGTAACTAAACGCAAGCTCTGTTTCGACTTGAAGCACCAGGGGGTGCCATGAGGCACAGGGTCAAGACTGATTTGCATATAGCTGGGTCTGAACTGGGGTGGCGAAGTGAGCTAAAGAACGATGATGGATTCAATCCAGATCTGTGACTGGGGGTGAGTGATTGAAAAGTTTCAACACTCCGTCCATCATCTCCTTGTGTTCGCTTTGTTCACCCTAAGTTGGCAGGGTATGCCGAGACGTAGGTCCCTTGCTCACTTTGTCACTGGATTCAAGCAAGCCTGGCTGATGAGGGGGTGTTACCCCAAAACCGGTCCCAGGATGCTTGTTTCCAATCAAGGAAAGACCTGGCTTGGCAGTTCGGGCTGGACTGTTCCCATGAGGCACAGAGTCAAGACTGATTTACATATAGCTGGGTATGAACTGGGGTGGCGAAGTGAGCTAAAGAACAAAAGGGCATATTATCAAGACAGGCAATAAAATTATCGCCGCTTTAGCGGCAGAAAACTGCCGCTAAAACAGCGATAATGGGCTTGATTATATGCTCTATGGAAATCCAATTGAAGCCCATGTTAGATGTCCTTCACATCTAACATGGGCTTCAATTGGAATACCATAGAGCATATTATCAAGCCCATTATCGCCGTTTTAGCGGCAGTTTTCTGCCGCTAAAGCGGCGATAATTTTAACGCCTGGCTTGATAATATGCCCCAAAGATGGATTTAACCCAGATCTGTGACTGGGGGTGAGTGACTGAAAAGTTTCAGCACTCCGTCCATCTCCTTGTGTTTGCTTCGACGTGAACATAATCAGCTTCACATTCTTTGTATGGGGCTTTGTGAATATTGAAAAGTAGTAAAGTTAGACTTTTGGTCTAAATTTACCTTCGTGAATACTGAAAAGTAGTAAAGTTAGACTTTTTGTTTAAGTTTACCTTTGTGAATCGGGTTCTATTTTAATGAGGACTTAAACACAATCACCTTCATGTACTATCTCTGTGGGGACTTAAACATCGCTATAATAACACTCTATCTTTGTGGGGACTTAAACTACACTGTAATAACACACTATCTTTGTGGGGACTTGAACATTACTATAATAACACACCATCTCTGTGGGGACTTGAACATCACTATAATAACACACCATCTCTGTGGGGACTTGAATGTCTCTATGATAACACACTATCTCTGTGGGGACTTGAACATCATTAGCTTCACACTCTATAATGGGATTTAAGCTTTGAATGTACACACTATTTCTATAGAGACTTAAACACAATGCTCTTTACCCACTATCTCTGTGGGGACTTGAACATCTATTTTGGCAAAAATGTTAGCAGCTAATCAAGCTCTGGGTTCCACTTGACCATATTCCTTAGTTCCATATGTTAATTTCTTTATGTGTTAGTTCCCTTATCTCCGAAGATTTTAAGCACTGATAAATAGGTTAAATACAGCTTTAAGGGTCTTTGTTTAAGCGTGATATGATATTTTCTGGCACATTAACATCATCTGTCCATAATGTATACCCCTAGTATATATGCAGCAATTCATATATGAATAGATTATAATGTTGTTTGTGTATATTGTTGATAAAATAAACATTTAGCCATGTGCCTTCAACTGTATTCATTCACAAATAGTGTTACGGACTAGGTCCCCACAAGGATGGTAGCACGTGTTCAAGTCCCCACAAGTATGGTGCTGTGCGCACGATTAAATAACAATATATTTGTAAATTTGAAGCATGTTCCTGTATCATGAATTTTTTCTTAACATTTTTCTGTTACTAGAGTATTTTAAAAACATTGGGAAAGGTTAGTCCCCACAAGGCAGGTATTCACACATAGTCCCCACAAGGATGGTAACACGTGTATGCGTGTGCAGATATTTAAGCGTGTGTTCATATCTGTGCTTGTGAATAAACCGTCCGTGTGAGCATGCTTTGTGCACACTCCAGATGCGATTTTGACCTCGGCCTATTGTTGGTAATTCTTGTATGCATTCATAGCATGACGGTATAGCAATGGCCCACACATAATAGAGGTATTTCCCTGCAAATGTTTGCAACTTTAGCATTATGATCTCTGCCACGGTACATTGCTGGCGTTGATATAATGATGGGAATTTCGAGCATATCATGACCGTCCATTACAGATTAGGCAAACATGTTGTTGGAAAGTGGAATAATAGTAGGGGCAAATGTATATCTGCCGCTGGCAATAAGGCCACTAACACAGAAGAGGGCTCAGAATAGGTCTTAAAAATTATTGCCATGACCTAAACCCTTGGTAGCTTGGCTGCGAGCAGGCAGGCTTAACTTCAAAGACAGGTGTGAAAGCATTTAAAAACACCAATTCAGTAAATAATTAAGACACAATGCACAATAAAAATCCAACAGCAATTTATAGAAATAGGACATATTTGTTATCTTTAAAATGACACCAAAACGATAAATATCCAATGTAGGGAACCCGAGATATGAATTTTTAAACATTTAGCATTATAAAGCACATAGAAACCTATAGCGCCTTATCAGGATATCTGATTGCAATAGATCGAGTCAAAGTCAAAGTTTCAAGCCAACCGTGATGGAGTCCTGCGTGGCTACCCCTCACGGTAGGTCGCAGTCAAAGTTTTTACCTTCTGACTTTCTAAACTTTTCTGGAGCTTTTCTTCCCTGGGTCTCTTGAAGCTCTCAGCCAGTCCAGTTTCAGAGAGGGTTCGCCAGATTGCCTTGCCACCAGCTTCCAGTCAAACTTATGGAAGTCCAACCTCCGGAGCTTTCCAGCGGGACAAACCAAGGATCCATGCTGACTAGAAGTTGAAAGTAGGCGGCTTGACTCTTGCGGTTGCTCCCAGTCACCTTTTCTTTGTTCGGACTTAGAAACCATTACAGAGCTTTTTCTTGTGGGGTCCCTCGATGCTCTTCACCAGGCCTGATTCGGTGAGGGTTTGGCGACCTCAGATTTTGCCTACTCTCAGTCAAACTCTGGAAGTCAGACCTGCAAATCTTTCCAGTGGGACAAACCTGGACGGCAGGCCGAGTCGCGGTTGAAGGCAGGCGGCTTGGCTGGCCAGGTTCAGTCGATCCCCTCATGGAGCTTGTTCCCAAAGGTGCTCCAAACTTCTGGAACTTCTTGTTGAAGTTCTCCAAAGGGTCCCAATGTGTCTCAAACTTACTCCAAGGATGTGGAAGCTCCAAAATGGTCCTTGAAAGTTGAAGACTTCGGTTCCCATAATCCACTTGGACAAAACCCTTACAAATCCACTGGTAGTGCTCCAGGTGGAGGATTCTTGGTGGTGATGTTCTAGGTGAGCACTGTTAACCTGTAACTTGCACGGAGTCCACTCTTTAGTACTTTACATCAAGTTAGTCCATAGGGCTGTAGTTCCAGATGGCGCAGAAGGCACAATCTTCAGAGTGCAGGCCTTAGTGATTGCACATCAAGCTTTTCAGCATAGCCCTTCTTGCTTTCTTAGGATTCAAGAAGCAGATCGGAGAGACTCTGCACATCTCAGATACTTATTCCAAGTTCTCTGGGTCAAGCAGGAGGGCACTCCTGTCCAATGGGGTGCCGGGTAATGCCCCAAGATATGACCACATCCTTCAGAGTGTGGCACTATTTTGTCCCAGAGTGCACCAAATCTTCCAAAATCATCATGGCTGATTTTCCAGCTGGGAGAGAAAAGCTGGCTAAACACACCCCAGGATGGCTATGCTTCATAGTCTCCCTCCCTGGTATCTGCTCATTCCTTCCTTAAGCCTAGCATCTAGCTGGGTTCAAAAGAGTATAGTTGTAAATGACACTGGTGTATTCCCCTTCCATTGAAGTCCATTGTTTACGACTCCTCCCCCTGCTCTGGCATTCCTGTGTAACAGAACACTGCCCTCCCAGCTGAGCTAGCTAACACCAGGGGCTTTATCTCCTCTTCAAAAGAGCCTGGCTAATCCACTTAACTCTGACCAATCAGGACAGACCACTGGAAGGCTGAATCTGGGCGTGTAGACAAGAACGTCTTATAACTTTCTGTCTGTACATTTTAGGAGAAATTCAACAATTCTATATTGTTGGATTTATTAGTATCATCCTGGGAGGTCTTTGAATGCTCTTTTTATCATTCTCCTATCAGGATCTTTTAGTTAATAACTTCTTGCCATGTTAACCTATATTGCAAGGCATTTGCAATGGGAAAAATAACTTGGGCCATTTTCCCAGCACAAGAGTTTATAAAAACATATTTTATAAGCACTCTGCCTATATCTACAGGACCCCCACTCCTGGAACACATATGGAAGATTTTAGAGGTTCTGAATATGAAGACATATTGCAGATCCTTCCTCCACAGTGCTCTTAACACCAAAATCGATTTTGTGCAGCACTTTATAACAATGTGGGGAGTGAAATGTGCAATTTCACTTAACCCAAGGCATATAAAACTAATTTTAGAAGGGTCCTCCTTATAAATATCTGACTCCCACCCCTGGGACATAGGGTATCTAATGTGCTCAAACATTGTAGGTTAGTCATTTCTTAGTGCCCCAAACACCAAAGTTGAGTTTGGGCACAATTTACTTTTTAAAAGCAGTCCTTCAAAACAGAGAAAATTTTAAACTGACCTCAGGCTTCAGCAGTGCACACATGCAAGTGCAGAAAGGACTGCTGGCCTCTAAACTGCCATGCCCTATTGTATACTAGGGACTTAGAAGTAGTACCTATCCCTTGCCATATTATGTACTAGGGCCTTATAGTGCAGGTCATGCCATTCACAGGGGTACCCCAACCCATGGTGTACCCCAGTGTATGTAAGTGTTTTCCTATATTCTAAGTGTCTCTTCCAGCATAGCTCTGGCCCTGGGCCTGGTTAGGCAGAGCCCAGGGTCGGTCAGAGTCAGTTACCACCAGTACCAGTCAGCAAACAGTTGTGGGGTGCCCAGGGCACAGGATGACTTTCCAACATTGCCCCTCCCCCAAATGAAAGGTGATGGGTTACTAACCTACACCCTGGTAGTCCTCATCAGCAAAGTGGAAAAACCTTGAAAGTCCATCCGCATTAGCATGCGCCAATCAGGTCTGTGTTCCATTGTAAAGTCCATTCTCTGTAGGGAAATGGACCACCTTAAAAGGCTTGGGATTCTTTCCTCCCATCTGCATGAGCTATCTGAGAGCCCTGTGGTCAGTCTGACCCTAAAAAAAAAATAATGTCTCAACTTTTTCAGGGACCCAACCACAGCAAACGCCTCTCTCTATGGCACTCCACCTCTGCTCTCTAGGAAGAAGTTGTCTGCTAATAAAGGCAACTGGCTGATCAAGGCCCTCTTCATTTAGCTGTGATAACACTGCCCCAATTCCTTGCTCTGAAGCATCTGTCTGAACCACAAATTATTTTATGTAGTCAGGGACCAGCAACATTGGTCCTGAATACATAGCAGCTTTCAGAGTGTCAAAAGCCTTCTGACACTCTGGGGTCCAATCCAACTTCTTGGGCCTCTTCTTAGAAGTGAGTTCTGTTAGGGGCCCCACAATGGTCCCATAACTTTTAATAAACCTTCTATAATACCCTGTCAGTCGAAGGAATGCCCTGACCTGAGTCTGGGTAATAGGAACTGTCCAATCCAAAATGGTTTGGATTTTAGCTTGGAGAGGCTGTACATGGCCCCCACTTACCAGGTGGCCTAGGTACAGAACAGAACTCTGCCCTATATGGCACTTACTTGCTTTAATAGTCAGGCTTGCCTGTTGCATTGCCTGAAGCACTTCCTTTAGGTGGCTTAAGTGATCCCCCCCAGGTAGAACTGTATAAAGCTATTTCGTCCAGATAAGCTGTACTGAACTGTTCCAACCCAGACAAGACCCTGTTCACCAATCTTTGGAAGGTGACAGGTGCATTCTTTAAGCCAAAGGGCAGACAAGACCCTGTTCACTAACCTTTGGAAGGTGGTAGGTGCATTCTTTAAGCCAAAGGGCATTACCATGAACTTATAATGGCCCTCTGGTGTGGGGAATGCTGACCTCTCCTTTTCTCCAACAGTGAGGACACTCTGCCAGTAACCTGAAGTCAAATCAAAAGTACTCAGGTACTTAGCAGCCCCTAACCTGTCAATGAGCTTGTCAGCTCTAGGTATAGGGTGAGCGTCACTCTTTGTGACTGCATTCAATCTTCTGTAGTCCACACAGAACCGTAACTCCTTGGGTCCCCCTGGGAAATAAGGTTTAGGCACAAGCACCACTAAACTGGCCCATGGACTTTCAGGCGGTTCAATTAACCCCCATTCCAGCATTTTAGCTACCTCAGCTTTAATGCTGGCTCTCACATGATCAGACAACCTGAACAGTTTATTTTTGACAGATAGGCTGTCACCAGTGTCAATGTGGGGCCAAAGAGAACAGGCCAGCAAACTGCTCCAGCACTTGATACAGTCTGTTTGCTGATGGTCTGTCAACTTCGGAGAGAGTACAACTCCCTCCACTGACCCATCTTGCACATTAGTGAAGAGGAGGTCAGGCACTGGCTCTCTTTCCGCCTCCACTCCCTCATCGGTGACCAGTAACATGGTCATATCTGCACTGTCATGGTGGGGTTTCAATCTATTCACATGCAAGACCCTATGAGGGTTCCTAGGGGTGCCAAGGTTAACCAAATAGGTAACCTCACTCTTCTTTTCTAAGATTGGATAGGGCCCACTCCACTTGTCATGGAGGGCCCTGGGAGCCACGGGCCCCAACACCCACACCAATTGTCCTGAAGTATACTACGGCATAGTAGACTTTTGATCATACCAGTGCCTCATGAGCTCCTGGCTGGCCTCCAGTTTCCTGCGTGCCTTGTACTTGTACTCTGCCATTCTAAATCTCAAGCCTAGCACATAGTCAAGAACATTGTCCTTTGCTTCTTTAAGCGGCTTCTCTAAAGTCTCTCCCAGCAGGCACAATGGCTCCCTCACAGGGTGTCCAAACAACAACGCAAAAGGACTGAAACCCACCCCTTTCTGTAGCACCTCCCTGTAGGCAAACAGTAGGCATGGGAGAAGAACATCCCCTCTCCTCCTGAGTTTCTCTGACAACCCATTTATCATGCCCTACAGTATTTTGTTGAATCTCTCAACTAGACCATTTGTTTGTGGATGATTGTGGTGAACTTGTATTTGACACCATACTCATTCCACATCGCAGTCAGATAGCCGGACACAAGGTTTTTCCTGTATCTGACACCACCTCTTTCGGAAAACCCACTGTGGTGAACACACCAAGCAGTTATCTAGCCACCACAGGAGCATCAATGGTTCTAAGAGGGACTTCTTAAGGGCATCTAGTGACATGGTCCACTACCACTAATATATACCTATTCCCTGATGCAGTAGGTGGGTCCAGGGGACCAACAATGTCCATCCCCACCCTTTCAAAAGGAACCTAAATCACTGACAGTGGTGTTAGCGGAGCCTTTATCATGCCCCCTGCCTTGCTACTGGCCTGACAGGTGACACAGGAGCTGCAAAACTCCTTTACCTTTCAGACATATGGGGCCAGTAGAAATGGTCCACCTACTGGTTCCATGTCTTTGTCTGTCCCAAATGTCCTGTCAAGGGGATATCATCACATAAAGTCAGGATGAACTCTCTGTACTTCTGGGGTTCCACCAACCTCCTGGTGGCTCCCTCCTTGAGGTTTCTGGCCTCAGTATAAAGCAGTCCATCTTCCCAGTAGATTGTGTGAAACCCACTTTCATTCCCCTCCTCTTGCTTAAAGGCAATCGGCCTCAAACTCCTTAGGAGTTCAGTCCCTTACTGAACTCCTCTCTGAAGGGTCCACCTGCTCCCGTCAGTTCTGCCAAATCTGACAGCTCTCGCAGGAATGGAGTCCCTACCTCAGAGGCCAGAACCTCCCCATCAGAGTTAGATTCTTCCTGCACATCTGGAGTTCCCTGGGCTGGTTCACCAGGCACAGTACCCTTGTCATTGGATGCTTGGCCCTTTGTTCCAGAGTCCAAGTGTCCAGCCCATCACTTCTGGCTAGTCTGTGACCTAGTCACAGCACATACCCACTCAGGGAGCTACAATATTTTCATATGGAGTCCTCTCTCCACCTCTGACCACTCAGAGGCTTCAGGATCATTGCCAAGTAAACACTGGACTGGGAGCACTTCAGACACAGCTACCTTCATAAGGGCTGTCACTCCTCCCCATTTCAAATCCACCACAGCCACAGAATGGAGTTTTGTAGTGCTGTCTGCCTAAGTCACCTGATGAAACTCACCGGGTAGTAACATTCCTGGAGGAACCAGCTCATCCAGGACCATAGTTACACTGGCCACTGTGTCTCTGATAGCCTCAACCTCAGTCTCTTTCACTTTAGGCCTCTGCCTGTACTTGTCCATGTTTGAAGGTAAGGCAGCAAGGGTTGCAATAATCCCCCCACCGAGGGGCACTAAGGTTGCTTTCACCACCTGACTAGCCCTCTCTGGGGCACCACTCTCCACCCCTACGCTTACACTGGCAATCCCTGTGGATGGCCCCTTAGGAGGGAGCTTCTTGGTGCAGACAGCATCTCCCTGTTTGTGCCCTGGCTGGTTACAGTTAAAGCACTTACCCACCTTTGAAGGATCGAAGAACCTACAATTCTTTCTCTGATACCCCCACCCTTTGAATTTGGATTGGCTCAGCCCCCACTCCTTGTTCAGTTTTTTGTGGGTCTTTAGAGGACTCATTCTGTTTTTGACCTTCTGCCCCTGGGCTTTCCCCTTGGAGGGGTATGTCCTCAGTTTTTTCTGGTCACCCTCCTGGTGTAGAATGGAAAACCGGGTTCTCACCATCTCATCAGCTGCTCCACCCAGCTTTCCGGGGTCTGTCAGCTTAGGGTCCATTAGATACTGGCGTAACTTCTCTTCTGCACAATGAGTCAAAATATATTCTTTCAAAAACAAACTATACAATCCCTCATGTGTCAACAGGGTTACCAACAATCCAGTCTTCCAGTGCCTTCACTGAAACGTCCACAAAGTCTACCCAAGACTTTGTACTCACTTTCTGGGTGCCTCTAAACTCCACCCTGTACTGCTCTGGAGTCAGACCAAATTTCTTGACTAAGCATGCCTTCATCTGCTGGTATGGTTATGCATCCTCCCACCTCAGGTTCAGGAGCCTAACCCTCCCAGCAATTGGAATCAACTCCAACAGGAGAGCACCCCAATACTTAGAGTAGACCCTACTCATTCTAAGCGTCCTCTCAAAGACCGCTTGCCACGTATCAATGTCATCCTCCTCAGTGTACATGGGTACTATACCCGTGGGAAGTTTTGTGATCAAATCCACCATCCATGGAAATCTCAAAATCTTCATCATTTTCACTGCCACCATATCACCATAATTGAGCCTAAAGCTGTCTTTCTGCAAGGGGCAGTGATGGTTGCTAAGTAAGGGACCTTTCTCCCCTCCCACCATCTGGAATCATATGGATAACTCTAGAGAAGATAGAAGTGGTACCATCCTTACCTAACTCTTGGGTGAGGTTGGGAGAACACCTTCCATCCCCCCTTGAATCTCCTTGGCTACCCCAGCCCTGGCCTTAGGGACTTAAGCTGCCCTGCCTTCCTAATCTTGTTTGAAGCAGGCAGCCCCCTAAGCCTACACTGTACCCTAAGATCAGCCATCCTGAACTTGGGCGGTTTAGCCAGTTTCAGCTCCATGGTTCCCTAGTTTTGGGTCACAACAACTAGGCACAGCATACTTTAAACAATTTGGAAAAATCAAAACAATGGATTAAAAATAGTTTAGTCCACATTCCAAAAATCAAACTCAAAAGTTTTGTTCTAAAGCAATTTAGAGGATTTTTACAATCTTATTTCAATTTACTGACAGGTGTACTTTTTAAACACAAGTCCTCATCCACACCACTGAGCACTAAATGTTGGAAAGTGGATTATTAGTAGGGGCAAATGTATATCTGCAGCTGGCAATAAGGCCACTAACACAGTATAGGGCTCAGAATAGGTCTTAGAAAAGTATTCTCATTCTCAACCCTTGGTAGTTTAGCTGCGAGCAGGTAGGCTTAACTTTAAAGAAAGGTATGTAAAGCATTTAGAAACCAATTCAGTAAATAATTAAGACACAATGCAGAAAAAAAATAACAGTAATTTATAAAAATAGGGAATATTTGTATCTTTAAAATGACACCAAAATGACAAAAATCCAATGTAGGTCAAAGTGTCAGGCCGACAGTGATAGAGCTCTGCTTGGCTACCCCTCGCAGTAGGTCTCGGTCAAAGTTTTACCTCCTGACATAAACTTTTCTGGAGCTTTTTTTTTCGGAGTCTCTCAAAGCTCTCAGCCAGTCGGTTTCAGTGAGGGTTCGCAGGATTGCCATGGGACAAGATCCCAGTCAAACTTATGGAAGTTCGACCTCCAGAGCATTCCAGCGGGACGAACCAAGGATCCATGTCGACTCGCGGTTGAAGGCAGGCAGCTTGACTCTCGCGTTTGCTTCCGGTCACCTTTTCTTCGTTTGGACTTAGACACGTTTGCGGAGCTTTTTCTGCGGGGACCCTCGATGTTCTTCACCAGGCCGGATTCAGTGAGGGTTCGCTGGCCTCAGATTTTGCCTACTCCCGGTCGAACTCTGGTAGTCGGACTTGCAGAGCTTTTTAGCGGGACGAACCTGGACGGCAGGCAGACTCATGGTTGAAGACAGGTGGCTTGGCTGGCCAGGTTGAGTTGGTCCCCTTATGGATCTTTTCCTTAAAGTTGCTCCAAATATCTCTAAACTGTGTGGACACCCCAAAAATGCAGTAAAGCAGTGCATTTTCCAAGTGTGCAATTACATGTAAAACAAGAAGTAGCAAAATACAGCAGTACTAGAAAAATGAGAACAAATAATGTATTAAACACCGGAGCAATGGGTATATTCCCTGTTCTTTTGTCCTTGTATGTTGTGGTCATTTGGGAGGGCAGTATGTTTCTGAATAATTGTCTGGTAGGAATGCCAAATATCATCTTCAAAAAATTAGAAAAATCATAAGGACAATAGAGTCATGTGGCATATGAACCTCCCGAGGTTTTACCTACAACCATGAATATCAGACCATAGTTAAAAAATTATCTTGTCTGGAACAGGGATCGATTGTTGTGCCTATAAAAAATAATGTAACTCTTCATCTATATTATGCCCCAGCATCACGCTACGCAAGAGGCAGATCCAGCCTGCATCATTGGGTCGAAGGGCCAATCCCCTGTCCCCTCCCCTTGCCCTTTGAGGGACATGGTCTAATGCATGGAACCATATGTCTGGTTTGCCTGCATGTTGTGCCGTCATAGGTGCAGTCATGGGATACCTGGCATCTTGTAGTTTGAGATCTCGCACATGTTCTTAAATCCTGACTTTAAGAGCCCTTACCATGCTCCCTACGTAGATATTATTGCAACTACAGCCAATGACATACTTTACAAATGATGATTTGCATGTGATAGTATGGCGGATGGTGTAAACCTTTTCGGTGCTGTATTGGAACTACTTAAGCTTGTTTTTGCCATAATGGCAGATATTGCAAGTGAAGAAACCAAGTGTCTGTTGTGTCAACCAGTTCCCAACTGTTTGTTCCTGTATGACATAACTTGGGCATAGCATGTCCCTTAGATTAGTGACCCGTCGATATGTTATGCTGGGCTTGTGTGAAATCATGCCCTTAAGACCTGGCACTTTGTGTAGCAAGGGCCAATGTTTTGCATGTGTTTTGTAAATGCCCTGACCATTTCTTTATATCCTCTTTTCCTGAAGTGATCTTTAGTCGCCTCCAGGTTGGTCGTATAAGTGTCAGTCTCACTGCAATTTCTGCGTACTCTCACCATCTCGCCATAAGGGATGTTATGGACAGTGGCTCTTGGGTGCGTGCTGCTAGCGTGTTATGTACTGTTACTGGTTGTTGGCTTACGGTATAATGTACTGTGGACACAACCCTCCTTGATGAAAAAAGTGGTGTCTAGGAGGTTGATCCTGTCCTGTCCATTTGTCATCGTCAGGGCAACATTATATGGGTTGTGGTTCAAGAAAGCAAAATAGGCCCTGAGTTGTTCGACAGAACCATTCCAGATGACCAGCACATCGTTGATGTACCTCCCCTAGAAAATGATGTTTTCCAACCAAAGGAGGCATGATGGCCCCAGGCATGTTCTGTTTCCCACCAGCCCATGAAGAGTCCCTCGTATGATGGGGCACATTTTTAACCCATTGCGGTACCTTGGAGCTGGTGGTGCCAGTGCCCGTTGTGTAAAAAATAGTTCTTTGATAAAAGAAGATCTGTCATTTCTAGGAGCATACCGTTATGTTCGTACCAGTCTGCTGTCCTGTTTTTCAGAAAATGGGTGAGGGCATGAAGTCCAAACTGTTTCTTGATGCACTTATAGAGGCTGGTGACATCAAATGTAACAAACGAAAGCCCCTCAGACCATGATACATCCTCGCACTTGGTTAAGATGTCTTTGCTATCCTGAATAAAAGAGGGGAGGTTCTTTACCAATGGCTGCAGAAATGTGTCCACATACTCTGAGAGGTGTTCGGTCGGGGAGTCTATAACAGCAATTATGGGCCTGCCTGGGGGAAAAGCTACCCGCCTCGTGGACCTTAGGAAGGATGTATATGCAGGGGTAGCTTGGATTCTGGACCGCTAGATTTTTAAATTCATCATCGATGAGTAGACCATTCTTCCTTCAGTCGCCCAATTTAATTTTGATATGCAGGGGGATTTTTCGCATGGGATTGATGGAGACACGTTCATAACAATTGCTGTCTCCCAATTGTCTCTCTATTTCTCCCATGTAATCTTCTTTTCTCATGAGAACGATGTTTCCACCCTTATCGGCTTCCCGTATGACTAGCAGGTCGTTGTCCTTTAGGTTGCGTAGGGCAAACTTTTCATTTTGGGTGAGATTGTGGGGGCCCATTTGCCTGTATCTGGGTCCATTCAGTTATTTGTGTAGGTCTTCAGCTACCTTGGTTTTGAAAAGGTCAATGTTGGGATGTGCCGCTTGTGGTGTAAATTTAGATTTAGGTTTCAGGCCACTATTTATGTCTTTTCTAGTTCTAATCCCTAGTTCCTCCATTAATCGGTGTGATGTCATTGTCAGATAAAGATATCAGTAACTGGATGTTCTCAACATCACCTACCATCTGGCTTGGGGATTAGTGTTCCATCATGCTAGGTACAGTACACTTGGGGTTGGTGTGAAAGAGTGTTCTAATTTTAATGAGCGGACAAATTTATACAAATCAACAGTAGCATCCACAATGTTGCCCCCTTGTGTTGGACAGAAGCCAAGGCCCTTTTGTAACACAGAGCATTCATCTTTATGAAGTACATAGTCTGACAAGTTAACAATCACTAGATCATCCAGTGCCTTTGTGGGAGACTCCCCAATCCCACCTGGACACATCCCGGTAATGATATGAGGGTTTATTTTGTTTTGGATGACTGAAGTTTCACCGTTAGCCGTGGCACCACCCTTTTTCATTGACCACCTCCTGCCTCCCCTCCTTGTTTTGAATCTTTTCTGTTTGCTGTTTAGTCTCAGCCTTTCCATCTTTAATAAAAAAGAATTCTGGACCTGGAGTTGTGTATCACTGTTATTGTTATTGGTACCAACTGCAGGGATACTTTCTGTCGATGTGAATGAGCTGCCACTGATTGATCCTGAATCTGAAGTCTCATCCCTCACCCTTTTATCTGTCTCTGTGTTTTTGATGTTGTTATATTTCTTTGCGAAAGTATACACCCTACCCTCCTGATAGTCATTCTCATCTCTTTTCAGCTTTCTAGCCTTCTTGTCTCGTTGATAGACCTGATAATCTTGTATGAACTTCTCTAGGGTGTCATAGTTCCTCTTAATCACGTCCTTTAAGGGACTTTCCTCTATTTCCTTTTCTAGTTTGACTATCTCAATCATTAGAAGTGCCGCCTTCCTTTCAGCCTGTCTGCTCAAGATTTCCATCATGGTTACAGGTGAATTCAGGAGGTTCCCCTACCACTCTTTTAACAATTCTTCGTCCAGGTCCTCAAATGTAGGGAATATTAAAATCCTTAAACCCCTCGGTATCTCATTACTATAGACGATTAGACTGATTTGTGAAGGTATGTTGTCCTAGTAAACTCACAATTTCTTGGGCGACACCTTGTTATGGTTGGATACATTTTTCCTTCTATCAAATGATGTTCTCTATACACGTGCTTTGGTGTTTTCACTTACTCTATCTTTTTTATTTATCTAATTACAATCGGCTCACAAGCCTGTTCTATTTTGCTGTGTCCTCAACTCGCTCATTCTCTATCTTTCTTATTTATCTACTTACAATCAGCTCACAAGCCTGTTCTATTTTGCTGTGTCCACAACTCGCTCCTTCTCCCTTTAATGATATCATACTGTGAACACTGGTGCAGTTCATTTTATATATGTTTTGTCATCAATCTTCTGTCTCTTTCTTCAATGGTGAGTTGTTAATGTGACCCTGTCATGTTGGCTCTTTAAATGTAATGTTTTCCACTTAGGAAGCCTTTTATGGGAACATTTATGTTGCCCTTTTTAAGCATTAATATATGTATGTTGTCATGTGTCAATGTCCATCTGAAGGTATTTATGATGTAATATACACTATATGTTTTATATATTTCACAGCCCTGATGAAGTCCACACCAGTTCAACGAAACGCGTCTGCTGTTTGGCTGTTTTCTTTCATTGAACTTGAAGAATAAAGCAACTGTTTATACAATATTAACAGTGGATGGAAATAATCTTTCTTGTTGTCGGTGGTGCATTCCACATTTGTGTGAATTTGGACATTAGTCTTGGAGACTGCGCCTTGAGTACAGCAGGAGCGGTGGATATGCACACTGTTTGAGCGAAAAGGCTCACAATTTGGGACTCTTTTTTGGGGGCGATTGTTGTGTGGGGAGGTGCATCACAAGTACACAGTTGTATACTTGTCCGGGCTTGCTTTTTCAAGTTTGGAAGTGTAACGCCCCAAGATATGACCACATCCTTCAGAGTGTGGCAGTATTTTGTCCCAGAGTGCATCAAATCTTCCAAATTCATCATGGCTGATTTTCCAGCAGGGAGAGAGAAGCTGACTAAACACACCCCTAGGATGGCTAGTCTCCATAGTCTCTTCCCTGGTGCCTGCTCATTCCTTCCTAAGGCCAGCATCTGTCTGGGTTCAAAAGAGTAGACTTGTAAATGACACTGGTGTATTCCCTTTCCATTGAAGTCCATTGTTTATGACTCCTCCCCCTGCTCTGGCATCCCTGTGTAACAGACCACTTCCCTCCCAGCAGTCCTGGTTACCCACAGAGCTCTTTATCACCTCTTCAAAGGAGCCTGGCTAATCCACTTAACTCTGACCAAACAGGTCAGACCACTTGAAGGCTTATTCTGGGCTTATAGACAAGAAAGTCTTATAACTTGTTGTCTGTACATTTTAGGAGATATTCAGCAATATCACATTGCTGGATTTATTAATACCATTTTGGGAAGTCTTTGAATGCTATTCTTATCATTCTCTTATCAGGATGCATTAGTTAATAACTTCTTGCCATGCCAACCTATGTGGCAGGGGAATTGCAATGGGAGAAAATTCTTGGGCCTTTTTTCCAGCATCAGGGATTATAAAAACATATGTTATCTGCCTATGTCTACAGGACCCCCACCCCTGGAACACCTAGGAGAGACTTTAGCTGTTCTAAATATGTAGAAATATTGCAGATCCTCCCCCCACAGTGCTCCTGGAATCAAAGTAGATTTTGTGCAGAACATTATGACAATGTGGGATGTGGAACGTGCAATTTCACTGAACCCAGGGCATATAAAATTCCTTTTATAAGGGTCCTCCTTATAAATACCTGAACCCCACCCCTGAAACACCCAGGGGGGACCCTGGGGGTACCTAATATGTCCAAACATTGTATGGTATCCATTTATAAGTGCCCCAAGCACCAAAGTTGAGTTTGGGCACAATTTACTTTTTAAAAGCAGTCCTGCAACACAGAGCTACTTTTAAACTGACCTCAGGCTGCATCAGTGCACACATGTAAGTGCAGAAAGGGCTACTGGCCTCTAAACTGCCATGCACTATTGTATACTAGGGACTTAGAGGTAGTTACACCCCCCCTGCCCTAATATGTACTAGGGCCTTATAGGGTAGGTAATGCCAATCACAGGGGTACCCCAACTCATAGTGTACCCTAGTGTATGTAGGTGTTTTCAATGTATTCTAAGTGTCTCTTAGAGCATAGCACTGGCCCTGGGCCAGGTTAGGCAGAGCCCAGGTTCAGTCAGAGTCAGTTACCACCAGTACCTGTCAGCAAAAAGTGGGGGGGTGCCCGTGGCACAGGATAACTTTGCAACACCTGTAATGTGTACTGTACATGGCCCATTGAGGATTTTCCTATGTTGGCCAAATTTGCTTTGCACACATTACTATATAAACACTTTTTCTTTCTGTTGTTTCCTGGGATTTAGTCTGAATACTACAGACAATGTCAAACAACTATGTCATTTGTTATTTTGTTCTGGTCAGGCACTAGCACCTAGACACTACATAAGAATACAGCTTTTGTTTATGTACGCTTTATTCTATAGGTATACATAGTAATGTAACAGAGAGCGAGAAAGATGATCACAGCTGTATCTGAGATGCAGAACGTCCATCTGTGAATGCCAAGGTATGGGATCCGCTACTAATCCCAGAGATTTTGATGTTTAATCATTTTGCTTATGTAGAAGGGGAGGGAGGTTAGGCTAATCTGCCTTATAATATGACAGGTCTTTTCATAATATATAATTTATGGACCATGCTGATGGTATTTTTGCTCTGCAGTTGTTTTCTAATTTTGGCACTTATACTTAATTCTAGAGCACAATAGTTTGGATAAACATTTTAAACTTCCTTTGTGTCTCTGTTATATCTAATTGTGTACGAGAACTATTGTGAGAGTGAAATGGGGTACCACGATCCCTTATAGAGTCTGAATGTTGTGTTCTAGGGTGTCATTTCACTTGTCTCTCTGCATAGGCATAGGAGGGATTGTGAGACACTATAGCCAGTCGAACTCAGGATCATGGTACTGAGGTGATATGGTGACTCAGTCCCTATCTACTGACGTTCCATGGTCCCAAGCATAGTTCTTTTGCTGAGCAGAATCCCTGCAACATAGTACTACCAATGTTTTGTCAGGTACTTATTTGCGGGAATCCTGAGTAGCGCTTTTGCTTGTTCAAAATACCCTTGCATCATTCTGTGGAGCGGTTCATTGTGTTTGGGACTTATCCTCCACAGTTTTTAGGGATAACGTAGTTCTATTGGTTTTTCAAGCTTGAATATTGAAAGGTTTATACCCTCTTTTGTGCTACCTTTTTTTATCTTTTGCTTATAGATCATGGCCATTGACATTTTGGCTAATTGCCGCCAATCAGTTACTCAACACTTGCTCCAGCCTTGCGTCCCTAATGCAGGGGCTCTTGTGGTTTTCATGATTGAGGCAGATGTTGCATACTGCTTTGAGGTTGTTTTACTCTAGGGTAACAATTTGGCTTTCAATGCTAATGATAATATGTTTCATACTTATACTGCTGCTGCAGCACCAAACGTTTATCTCCCTTATGCTCTTCTTGAAATCCCTCTTATGGTCTGAGAACACCAGACTTGGTTTAATGACACCTTTTCTAATGTCCGCGGCATTGTTTGTATGGGCCCCTTAAGTATGGATGGGGCCACTTGGCTTACTCTTGCAGGCTTTATACCTTTTCCTAAACTTGGCGGTGCTAAATGTGGCTGAAACGTGTGATTATATAATCGAGTAGTTCTTTTATATAGACACTTGAATCAGTTTGTTTCCCATGTATTTCTAGCTGGCCCTGCTAGGGCTGGTGTACCTGCACGGGCACAACAGGAAGTAGGACTTGTAATTTGTCTGGTCATTGTACATTCGGTTATGGGCAAATGCCCACTTAATCGTGAGTGCATTCCTTTTTGGATTGCCCAGAAAATTGATCAACTTGATGTTGTGCTCCCCTTACAGGACCTCAATAAGAACATAGACTTTTAACTATGTGTTTGCCTAATGGTCTGATCCATCCTTTAGCTGAATGCAACACCTAGGGGACTGTGTTTGCCGCAGTCCATATTCTCTGTTATGACACTTGACAAATGCAGAATAAACATAGGGCAGTTCCTGCCCTATATTTGGGGATGAAACTTGTTGGAAATGTTCTGGTTATTTCCGAAATCATTCTTTCTAATGTTAAAGGTGAAGTAGGTTCTTTGGCTACACGCCAGTGACTTGCCATGGGTGGCTATTGCCGACTGTGAACAGGAGTTGCCTTTCATAATTTCTCAGGTGTATATGTCCTTGGGATGTAATAGTTTAGGAACCAGACCTTTTGTTTCCACTCTTGTAAAGCCAGCTCCTGAGAAAGCTGCTCACCATGCCCATGATTTTCCGAAGAAAACTTGGGATAATTCAAAACCACTACAACAGAAAGGTAGATCTTGTGGCTGTACTCTGCCCTCGGAATCTTCTGATTGGCATTATGATTTTCGCGACCGTTCTAAGATTAAAACACATGATAGATATCAGATCCCTGATCCCCATTCTCCTCTTCCTTTCAAGAATCGTCTGACCAGCAGAACGACAGAGAAGGGCAATCTGATCGCAGAAGAGGAGAGTAAGTGCAGCCTAAATAGGACACACTATGCTCTATTGATGTGAAGATAAAGAAGGAGGAACAACCGCCTCCGTATAATTTGCAGCCTTAACAGCTAACTATCCCATACAGTGAAAACATTCTACTGGACAGGAGCTGGGCAGTGGCTCTCCTCGACAGCATGGCAGAGGTCATCATAGTGCACAAGACTCTCTGCCGGCTGCTGGTGGCGAGAGCAACTGACACCTTTGTCATGGTAGAGACCGCGGACGACTGTGTTGCACCTACTTGCCTCCCGGCAGACTACCACTTGGATGTTCGAATTGAAGGTGGCATTAAATGTGCCATTAAAGCTCTCTTTTAGGCCAATTTGACTGCTTCCTATGATATTCTTTTGGCAGAGGTTGAGTGGCCTCCTCCTTTTATTCTTGCTTGTAAGCCAAGGTGAGGATGCTATCCTCCCTTCATTTTTGCATGTAATTCCAGACATAGTTAAACAGGAATATGCTTCTGAATGGGCCCTTGCACTGGCCCCTGCTTTATATCGCAACCAAGCTGATTGGGATAAGGATTCTCCCTTTCATGTTATTCCTATACGATCCACTCCGCAGCCTCATTCGCAGTATCCAAATAAACGTGATGCCAAAGCAGCCCTTAAAGACATTTTTACTCACTTAGAGTACCAGAGTGTAATGAACCCTGTGTATATCAGATGAATAATCCTCTTTTTCTGCTTTCTGAACTTGATCAGTCTTTTTGTATTGTATTGTATTATTGACATTTGAATAGTCATACCCGTACTTTTGTTGTCCAGAATGCAGATGGTAGAGCACTGATTAATTGCATTGTTTGTCAAAAATATAAAACAACCAATGTTTTTTTTAGTCACAATCTCCTCCACACCAGCCCACACGTTGCGGGATCTCCAGGAACTACTGGTTTATAATTATACACCTCTGGAAGTTAGTCAGGGTCCTGTGAGCAGAGGTTGGGGAGATCCAGTATCAAACCCAGAAAGTCCACTGCTTTATTTACTATTTTCAATTTATGGCTACCATTTTTCTTGCAGCTCAGAATTGCTAAAATCAATCGCGGCCTTTTTTCCAAACTTTCAAATATTGGGAGACTCCTTCTGGATGATGAAGATGATCTCCTAAATGGATTTCAGTACCCAGTTAAGTTGTGTATGATTTTTCTTTGAAAACAATAAGCCCTTATCAAGAGCCCAAAGATGCCGATATTTCTCCACACCAGATATAAATCAACGGAATGTGACAAAGCTGTGAATAAGAACCTACTGTGTCTCAACTTTTAGTTTTATAACAGGATAAGGGGTGCTTTTGAAGCCTGACATGGCAGGTAAGTCAAGGGGTAAGACACAACAATGATCTCGGTCAATTTCTTTGAGTGTTGAAGTTGCTACATCAACATATAGGTTTCTGGGGAATCTTGGAAGTTATCTACCAAAAGAATAGAAATTGATGGGATATGTAGGTTAGTCTCACCATCTCTGTGGTATCTAATTCAAATAGAGGTTAGGTTAGAAAGTTTGTGTTTAGGCTTCAAAACCTAAAAAAGTCTTATACGTCATTTGGAGTTTGGTGAAGCAGGACGACTGCTGCAAAAACAATGGTGCTCCTTCGCCATCAAATCTTTTGGTTCCCCTTTTTGAACTGAAGTTATGGACAGTACTGCATTTCAAACAGTGGAGCAACCACTGACTCTGCTATCAGAAACCTCTGACCTGATGGCCTGTGCGTCAGAGGCCTAATGATCATAGTGAGTGCTGTCCCAACCTACTTAGAACACAGTGATTATCACAGGATATCTGAGCACAGGCCGGTATGTGAGACACGACAGTCCAATACAGGGTAATTGCTCAATGAATAAAACTCACTGTGCGTTGGAATCATAGGTTTTTTTCACAAATACATTCTTGAAAAACATAAAATGTTGCCAAGTGGACAGATTAAACATGACGCCCACTAGGCAATGCTTTGTTGTCTCCCTAGTAGTTGCCACAGCAACCACTTTACTGAAAGTGGATAGATCTCCAGCTGCTTGATGGGGATTTCTAAATTCGATGGATGGTCTTTCGCTGGGAAGTAAGTGGCAATGGAATTTGCTAACCTGGTGGCCTGGCAGACCATCTACCATACTTTAAATGACCCTCTTAGTAATTTTTGGAAATATCTTGTTATTATCAACATGCTGGCATAACTAGTATTCTCAATAGCGTTGCCCATTTTATCATCCACTTTTTTCTTGGAGTTTCACATATTTCTGACTTGTTCCCAAGAGCATTATTGTAACCATGGCACCTCAGACATTACATTCTGGGAATGTGACAGAGTGGAGTGCCAGTTGATATTGTACAATAAAAATCAGAATGTGTTTGGTCTAAAGGTATGTAAGCAAGTAACTGGGATTGAAGTTACATTTTTAGATTATTCCATATATGTGTCCATTACACAATTGAATATATATACAACGCACCTGTGACATTAAATGTTGGGAATAGAACAACATGGCAGATTGGAGTGCCAGGTGATATCATACTATAGAAAACAGAACGTGGTTGGTAGATTGGCATTTAAGCAAGTCACTGTAATTGAAGTTTAATTTTTAGATAATACATTATATGTTTCCAGTGCACAATTGAATATTGCAAGGCACTTGGAGATTAAGTGAGTGACTTGTAATAATAGACCTGTTAGACATGTTTAAAGGTAGAGGCCGGAACCAAGGGCAGAATGTACAAAATTCAGGAACAGCGATTTCCAAATTGTGATTTTTACAAAATTGCAATTAGAAACTCTCGATCCCTAAACATTGAATTAGTGATTACTAGTGGATCGCAAATTGAACTACCTCATTAATATTAATGAGGAAGGTGACCTATACGCAGTCACTTGGTGACTGCACTGCACAGTTGGCTAAACTTAGAGCTCTAATACTGGCACTAGAGAATACAGATCCTGGATTCCCCACCTGGATTCCCCTGATACTGTGTGAGTCCCATTATTGTGTTCAGTCGTATAATGATTATTTACACTAATGGAGCCAGAATGGACTCAGAGAATCAAAAGGGTACACAATCAAGCACAAGATGCTTTGGGAACAGGTGGCTAAGCTTAAAGAGAGCTTGCCACAGACTCATGAAATACATACTTAAAATCACCAATGTGTTGGTGTACACATTTCTTTAGAATTCCATGGCTGATGAAATCACAAAAGCAACAGTGCAAACTGCTGCACTAGCGGCAATAACTCGTTCAAGTACAAGACTAGACGGAGACATAATGGTGGCTGTCAACGCTGCACGCAAGGACCCATCTGCTGAAATGCGTTCCACTCAAGTATTCCTACAATTTAGATGCACAAAATGTACTGTTTGCTCACATTCCTGGAGTGGGGGATACCGTTATGCCAAATTCAGTCTGCAGATTAGGTTTAATTCTAGCTGCACACGAGGGTCTAGCCTTTCGACATGCAGTGGTGGCTGCCACGATTTAACCCCTTCAGTGCACATGACGAGATGGTCTCGTCATGGAGCGCGGTTGCGCTCTGCCCATGACGAGACTATCTCGTCATGAACCCCGCCCGCAAATGCAACGCCCGGCACAGGGTGGGGAAAGGGCGGGGCACTGAAGAGGTTAACTACTTGAGCTATGTAGCTGGTGGCCAGATCTCTATAAACAGACCAAGGACTTTGTCCTTAAATTTGAAAGCTGCCAGCAGATGAAGGCTTCCACCGTAGCACACCCACCACAGACACCTCTACTCATTTCTAACAATCCACTCACTTGCGTTTATTTGGATCACTGCAGCCTCTTAATGTCAGATGGTGCTCACAAGTACATCTCGGTGGCAGTGGATTCTTGCTCTCGATTCCTATGGATCTGGCCACAGCAGTTGACTGATTCCCGAACTGGTATAAAAGATCTGCAAGTCTTTATCAGGACATACGCAGTTGACTGCGGTTGACACATTCCATTCCGACTACAGTCTGGCATTTGCCTCCAGGGCTTTCAAATATGCCATGGGAAATTTGGGTATGACCCTGTGGTATTCCTCCCTCTACCATCCTAAGGGAAATCCAGTCATGGAGAGAAAAATAAACGGGACCTAAAGCAGTCTTTAGCAGCAAAGGTATTAGGCTCAGGTTGCAGTTGTGTTCATCATCTGTATGGGGTCCAGAGGGTATTGAACAATCTGCCTAGAAAATCCCTATGTGATCGGACTCCCTAGTTGGGGTAAAAATGTGGTTGCCAGCCCTAGACATTTCCAGCACAGTGGCACCTGAAACACCATTTGATATACACCAACACTTGGCGAAATGAAGGTAGTGGCTGTAGTGCCAGCAGCTCCTGGTTGGATCAGAAAGGTTGGGGATCTGGTCAGGGAAAACATAGTAGACAAAAAAGAATTTGGGCCATATTGTCCTGGCCATTGAAGGTACCAGAACTGTACTTCTTCTGCCTCTTGCTGCCAGCAGAAAGTAGAGATTTGTCTGCAATGTTTTGATCAAGCCACACTCTGTGGCCGATTCTAAACAGTAAACCTTTTGAGCTCCTGGGTAGTTACTTGCTTCCTTTCACCATCATACAGGACATTCCAATGGAAGCTTTAATCACTGATGAAGCCTCCACTCCCCACCAGGGATAGAAGTAACTAACAATAAAGTATCATACTAACAAACACTGTACATGAGAGACCATAGAAAATAAGAAGCTGCCTATACTTGGCCCCTCACTTGCAGAAAAAAGGAAGAAAAGTATAGATAAAACAGTTTCTAACTACGGAATATTCTTGTATGATCCTATCCTGGCTTTTTGACTGAACCTCAGACCCACCCCCCCACTCAGCGCCTTGAGACACTCATGGGTGAGTAGTTGTGCTTTATAAGATTACTGATTGATTAACTGATTGATAGTAGAAATATAATTTTGAAATCAACTAACTAAATTCTCCCTATATGTCAGTGTGCTAATTTTCACTTCAGTAGAAACTGTAGTTAATTCAACTCTTGTGGGGACATATCCCACCAGAGATAGAAAGCACAACAAGAGGCCAACTAAAACTATTAATATTCATAATAAATTAAACGCATACTTTTACAACATTCGCTGTACTTCATTTTCTATTAAAACTAAAAAATAAAATTATTGTGACTCCCCAAAAATAAAAAAAATAACAAAAAATTTCTTTGGACCAATATAATGTTTCTTATTTTCTTCTCATGTTTTCAACACAATAAACAAAAGAAATTTCAAAAATTATATTTTTTCTTCAAAAGTTTATTTTATTTCATGCTCTTAGAAACTTTCTTTCTTTTGTTATTTCACTTTAAAATAATCTCTTGAAACTTTTTAAGGGGGTTCTTCTTCCTCTTCTGATCCACTTTCAAGTTCACTTTCAAAGGTGTATAGGCAATGATTTATTGGGCTGTCGATCTATAATTCTAATTTAATTCTTTCTCTGACACTGTAGCTACATTTTCCCATTCCGATGCTGCATACATTTTATTTAGAGTTTCCTTTCTTGCTGGTCTTTTAGCAATGGTTGATTCACTTTCACTATTTTCTGAATGTAATTCAATTACTTCTGAATTTTCACTGATTGGCTTCAGTATCTTGTTTTTCTTGTTGCCGATGCTTTATTTTGCAGGTTATTTTGAATGACTTTTTTTCTTCTGTTCTCTCTTCTACATCTGCTTCTTCACTCAGTGATGGACTTGAACCCTGATCAATCTTGATTGCATGATTCACTGTAAAACGCTTTCTTTCTATGTCGGTTTTTGTTACTCAAATTTTCAAGTAAAGGCTCTGATTCCCACTTTGAAACTGGACAGCAGCACCAATGGGTGAGGTACCAGGATCTTCACCAGAACTTTCACCTTCACCGATCTGGAATTTTATGACTTCACTTTCACAGTTTTGAAATTACCCCATCCCACTCCACGTCACAAATTTAAGCTTGATTTTGAAATTTACTGTTTGTTTTCATCACTTCTTCATCTACCACCTTCAATCTTTTGTATGAGTGGCATGGATCCACTGCAAGATTTTAGCACATTTCACCGCAGTGTTTGCCATCAAAATCACCTGGTAGGGTCCCCTCCAATGCCCCTCACAGCAGTTTTTCCTTCATGTTTGTCTGGAATTACTATCCAGTCTCTAGGGGATTATCCATGACTCTGTATTTCTGTCATTGCTTCTGTTGTAAAATTCACCTGGCGAGAGAGGATTTCTCCATATCAGTCAGGCCTTGGCAGTAATCTACCATGATGTTATCAGAGCACAGCTGAGGAAGTATACGTCAATCTCATTTCTCTGCCCATGATCACTTAATGGGGTGAACGATGAGTCTTTTATCCATCTGGAATACATCTGATGCTAATGATAACAATAGGAAGAGCATCTGGCCACTTTAAACCTGTAGAAGCTCAGACCTTGTCCAGTTTGTCCTTGAGAGTTCCATTCATCTATTAATCCTCTGAACCAGTCCATTAATTGAGGATGGTAACTACGATAATTGAACCTCTGTTACTTTTGAAAAGTAGTACAATTATTTGTAAAATTTATTTTTAAAAATGTGAGCCATTACATGTTTCAAAATAAGTTGGCAAGCCGAAACACGGAATTAACTCCCTTTAGAAATGTTTAGCAACAGTAAGGCTGTCTGATCTCCGAGTGGGATGAGTCTCAAACCATTTAGAAAACAAGGAGGCAATTACTATGATATATTTCAAGCTGCTATAAACTGACATCCCCACAAAGTCTGCTTGGACTCTTGTAAATGGGCCATCCGATTTGCTAATGTGGTACAATTACTGCCATTGTTCTTCTGACCTGATTTTTCTGTAAAAACAACACAGGAATGAATGGGATGCTTGTATTAATCTCAGCCATTGGCAAAGGCTTAGAACTGCATTCGGTCCTTAGTTTTTTGCCCACCATGCCACTGTAGACGAAGGCCTGCCTTATACTGGTCAGTACCGATCCGGCTCATCATAGAAACAGTCTGTCCTGAATTTCCAGGCAAGGCCCCCTCCAGAAGGGACCACAAACAACCAGAGACAGGTTTCGACCTGTGCAATTTCCAGTGGTTAGACAAATTCCAAGCACCTTTTGTTTGTTCGATACAGGGACACAACAAGCTGGCAAGAGGCTGTTTGCTTGACGTGAACAGTTGACCAATATCAACTGGATCTGTACTTGAACCTGCTGGAGGAGTCTGCTAGAGTGTTTCCTGGCCCTGGGTGCTGTCACTGGGGTCCTATGACCCACATAAGTGACCTTAAGACAACAGACAATCACTGAGGCTGCATCCCAATCCATATTTTTGTGCCCACTATGCCACCCCAGTTTAGACCTAGCCATATGTAAATCAGTCTTGACTGTGTTCCTCATGGGAACAGTCCAGCCCGAACTGCCAGGCAAGGTCCCACCTGAAACACACACAAGCATCCCAGGACAGTTTTCCCCCTTGTTATTTGCTCTTCAGCCTGGTATAGGTTGGTTCCAGTGGTCATCAGTCTAACCTGAACTGCCATGCCAGGATCGGTTTCTCCCTTGTTATGGGCACCTTAGCTAGGTATAACTTGTTTCCAATGATTATTTTTCTGGAACACCAAACATCTTGAAAATAAATTTTCACCAGCATTTTCTATGTTTGTGCTTTTTCAATATTTCCTAAATGATCATGGAGTCTCGCCCTGAATAGTATTTACTCTTCGTTCATCATTCTCAGTTCCCTGAACCACTGTTTCATCCTCAAGTAAATATTATCTAGCTACTTGATCAGCATGGTTATTTTCAAGAGTAACCAAATCTTTCCCAGACTTATGAGCAGCACTTCTGATTGCAATGATCTCTTTTAGTTGCTGTATTGCTTTTAAGATGGGAAGTATGTAGAGACTGTTCTTCACGGCAGCTCTATAAGATGTCATAAAGCTACTCTAAGATAACGGTTGAACAAAATCATGCACCACATCAACTCCTTACTGGCTATCTCTATAGATTATCATATTCATATTTTCCAACAAGCAACAATCTCTTGTCAATGCAACCAACTCTGCCACTTGTGCTGTGGTTGCATTGAGATGATAGGATGCTTCAAGAATTTCAGAAATAGAACATACTGCATAGGCAGTGTTCAATGCTTCAAATTGGTATCTTAAACAAGAACCCTCAACAAGTAGTCAGATCTGTCATCTCTAGAGGAGTTTCTTTATTATTAGGACTTGGTCTGGTTTATAATTCTGTAACTGTAATGCAGTCATGGTCATCCTTGTCTCCTTCATCCTCATATTCTTTAAGGTCCTTTTCTTCACAATACATATCAAGAAATGAAAGCAGCATTACTGGATTAATTTAATTACATATTTTAATCAAGATGACTATCTGCCGCAAGTCTGACTTGCTCACATCTGGTCAATCAGTTGTTTATCATGTGCTGATTTCTTGTATATGTTATTATAATCTCAACTGAGTTTGGGACATTTACAATTCAAGTATGGCCAATCACTATTCCTTCACCACCAACAACGAAAATAACGGCAACCAATTTCAACCAGGAAGACTGTGGTTACTGGATCCGACATAGCTGAAAGGTAGACTACTAGCCTTGTAGTCACACTATGTGTGTGGGTCAGGATTAATAATTCACACCCACCTCTCTCATGGCATTATAAAAAGAAGGTCAAATTATAGTCAGGCACTCCAGGGGTGGGTGCATCATATAAACCCCTCTGAATACCCGGAAAGCCTCTGAGTACGCTTTGCCAAACTGTACTGGGTCCTTATGTCACTGTGAGTCAACCTTGTTAAATGTTTCACAATCGAAGAAAAATATTTAATCCACTGGTGACAGTACCTGAGAATTCCCAGCAACATCCTCACCTCCCTATGGGTGGTAGTAGGATTCATTTTAAGAATTGCAGAAACATGTTCTTGCAAGACTTCCTTGCACCTTTCTCAGTGTTGTGACCAAGATAAAATACTTCCTTTTTACAGTACTGCACCATTGTTGTGGAAACCTTGGGACCATCATCAGCTAAATGATTCAGCAAAACAATTGTATCAAGTTTTCAGTCCTCCTTTGTCTTTGATGTGACCAGTAGATCATCATTGTATTGCACCAACACTGGATTACATGAACAACTCAGCTTGTCTGGATCTTTCTTCAAAATATTTATAAAAATTTAAATATTTTCTGTATATCATTTTAGGATGCTACACTAGATGAGAACTCTATTTTGACATTGAAATGCAAAAAAAAAACCTCTTCTCATGGAGAGGAATGTAGAAGAACGGTTGGTATAACTCAATGACTGTACACCATTCTGCATCTGATGGGATTTGGAACTAAATTACTGCTGGATTATGTATCACTGGACAACATGGAATGACACTTTAAAAAAATGTCCTTAGGTTGTGTGCACTATCTAATTTTCCTCTTGGTTTCTTTATACCTATCATAGGAGAGTTACAATGGCCACCAAGCACTTCCCGAAGAATTCCCTGCTCAATCATATATGTTTCAATCCATCTGTCTTTTTTTAAAGTTTATACTGTTTAATTCTGGGGATAACAGCATTAGGATTTACCCTAAACATTTTCAGCACTCTTTTAGGTCTCTTTTGTTAAGGCTGGAAACAAGTGAACCCTGGAATGTTGTGATTTAATTTTAAACACTGAATCTTCATCTTGAGATTCAGTTACAACATCATCCAGTGTGCAATAAATCACACTATTCATTTTGCAAAGAAAGTCTCTGCCCAACAAATTCACATGACTTGAATCACACTCATTGAACTTATGTTTATTCTGTCACGTCCTTCCCCCTGCTGTTGTGGCTGGCGTGCTGAATGTAATGCCCATGCACGCGCCTGAGCACCCAAGGACCTATCGAGGAGGGTCAGCGGTCCAGTTGTTCGACGTGACCCACCTCGAACCAATGAGCGAGTACTTCCGGGAGCGGGTCTATTTCACCCGCGAAGCCACAGAACTCTGGGCTTCATATTAACGTCCCGAGCCTACGCAGGAGCGTGGCTCGATCTGCAACCGGACTCTCGTCCGGACCGCGCAAGGGCGCCAACTACCGCTGGATCACTCGAAGCTACAATTCCGACATCCTGCTAAAGGCAAGGTAATCCTCCTTTGCTTTCTCCGTTGTGCAGGAGCGCCTTAGGAGATTTCCACGACCCGTGTAGCACACGGGTCGCTGTAACTCTCTGCACCGCTCGTGCTCTAGCGCGAGGCGGGCACATTTCTGGGTACCTCGGCGCAGGAGCTCTACCTCAGTTTCCTTGGGTTCCGTCCCTTGCTCGCCGCCTCCTCTGCCCTTCTTTGCACCGCACGCTCTCTCCTCGGATGCTGGCAGGACTAGTGTCATTCCGGGAAAAGAGCACGTTCCGGACCCATCTAAGGCCCATGCAAGGCACCAAGCCAACCAGTCCCTACAACACTAACCAAGCTGTCTAACAGTTCCTCTGCACCTCGCGCCCCGTGGGGTTTCCCGGCGGCGCGCCTCTTCCCCTCTCAGTCGCCAGTGGGACCTGGCTGGGAAGTGTACTGGGCCACTTCACAACAAAGGGTATTCTCAATCTATTCCTGGAAGGCGTGCTCTCTCAGCATAAGGAGTGCCTCCTTTCAGTGTTGCTTGGACCTTTATTTCCGTCACCTTCATTGCCAGAGACTTACTGAATCACTATACCCCAGGTGATTATACCATCTCCTTCTGTTAGTCATGTCTGTCTGGACTGTCTATGTTTGAGGCGTGTTTGATACCCATGTGCTTCCTCTTATAGGTCACGCCCACCAGCAGACCCAGTCGTCGTTCCAAGGCATCTTCCACAGCCGTCCTCATCTCCTCTGGCTCCTCTGGCGGCCTCCCCCGGTTCCCTGGTGGTCCTAGGTAGTATTCACCCTATCTGGGGGGGCTAAGGGTACTGGAGGGGGTTGTCCACGTCATCCCTGCGGAATCACCCCACGCAACTAACGGTAAGCAGTGTGGGGATCTGACAGAATACGAAGCCCACGTTGCACATTCCGCCTGGGCGACATGGATAACCCTACGGTTACGTTACAAGACATAGCCGCCATGCTGACTGCCATACAAGCAGAAAATCGCAGCTTGAGACAAGATATAACGACCCTACAGGGACAAGTGGGTACCGGGCCCTGGGGGACAACCCCGACGGTCAGGACCAGGCAGGAAGAGGTACTGAGGCCCCCTTTATTTAACTCTGGGAGCCCTGGGACTTCTTCCTCTGTGACAGCTTCCCCCATACAGGTCATAGCCCCGCAGCTTGCACAATTAGCCACACCAGAACGCTATTATGGCGACAGCTCAAAGTACAGTATCTTCCTTAACCAATGTCACCTTCACTTCATGGCCCGTGCATCCGCATTCCCAGACGATGCCTCCAAGGTAGCCTTTGTCCTTTCCTATCTGGGAGGCGATGCCGCTCAATGGTCGATACCTTTAGTTGAAAATGATGAGCCTCTGCTCTACAATTTCCCTGTGTTCAAGGAAACCATGTGACGTATGTTTGCTCGGCATACGTTTGTTCAAGCGGCAGATAATGAGCTGCTTAATTTGAAGCAAGGTAACGCCTTACATAACCACTTTCAATCGCTTAGTGGTGGAAGCCCGATGGCCCGAAACAAAACAGGTGTCAGTTTTTTACCAGGGCTTGCGGGATGAGCTGAAAGACCTTATCTCGCAAATAAGCGAACCACCGGAGGAAATAGGCCCCTTCATTGACATGGTAGTCAAACAAAATTACAGACTCCAAGAACGTCGGACTGACAGAACTAGGAGGGGGGAGAGCCGGTTCCCCATCTATAAGGAAACCCCAAAAAACCAAGACACCACGGAACCCATGCAGATAGGCGGCATCCGTGGCCCCTTATCTAAAGAAGAAAAAGAGAAAAGGAGAACCCAAAACCAATGCCTGTATTGTGGCAAGAGCGGGCATTTCGTCAAGGAATGTCCGCTGAAACCCCGCAAACCCAAAGAAAAGACGCCTTTTGTTCTTCCAATAGCCCGCGGAGAAGGGTTGGGAGACGGGGCAACCCAGTAGTTAACAGGGTCTGTCTACTGGGTTTGTCTGATGAGAAAAAACAGGCCCCTATCGTCCACAATGTCCCCCGACACATGGGTCTACCCGTACTCCTCCGTTCCTCCTCGGGGCTATCCTGGCACGTCACGGCGCTAATCGACTCAGGAGCAACAGGCAATTTCATTGACACCCAATTCTTGGCCGGCCTGGGTATGTCCCGTAGAGAGAAGAAAAAAACAGAAACCGTTAAGGCGGTGGATGGCACGGACCTCCTTTCGGGGCTAATCTGCTATCAGACCGAAGACCTAGAAATGAAACTGGAGAACACCCATACTGAGCTCATTGCCTTCGACGTGATTGATGCCCCACAGTTCAAATTAATTCTGGGTATCCCCTGGTTGACACAACATAATCCTCACATAAATTGGGTGACCAAGGAGCTCACATTAACATCCACTCATTGTAGGTCGTCCTGTTACCCCTCAACGGAACGCCAGATCCGCCGGACGGTGCAGGCCTGCACCCTACCACTCCACGAAATTGGTATCATAGCACCAGGGGGCATCCCTGTAGAATATCTGGATTTGGCCCAAGTGTTTGACAAGAAAGGCGCAAACACGTTACCCCCTCATCGCACCTTCGACTGTAGGATTGACATCATTCCAGGTTCCACACTTCCCTGCAGCCGGGTTTATTCCCTCACAGAAAAAGAGAACGACCACCTCCGCTACTACCTCAACGAATATCTACAGAACGGCTTTATCTGTCATTCGCGGTCTCCCGTATCTTCCCCTCTTTTCTTCGTGGCAAAGAAAGAAGGGGATCTGCGCACGTGCATTGACTTCAGAGCGATAAACACCATAACGATAAAAAATCGGTACCCGCTGCCTCTGATCCCAGACTTGTTGGACCAAGTGAAGGATGCAGCAGTTTGCACGAAATTGGATTTGCGCGGGGCTTACCACCTGGTCAGAGTCCGAGAGGGGGACGAGTGGAAGACCGCCTTCAGAACGCGGTACAGTCTCTTCGAATATCGCGTAATGCCCTTCGGACACTGCAATGCCCCTGCTGCTTTCCAATTTTTTATTGATGAGGTGTTACGGGAGTTTATCGACCGCTTTTGTATAGTCTACATAGACGACATACTGATCTATTTGGCAACTATGTCAGACCATGTACCACACGTACGAGCTGTTCTCCAGAAGCTACAACAACACGGCCTGTACGTCAAGCTGGAAAAAAGTGTATTTCACGCCACCACAGTAGAATTTTTAGGACACATCCTAACCCCGACCGGCGTCGAGATGGACTCCAGAAGGGTAAACACTATATTACAATGGCCGTCTCCAGATTCCGTAAAACAAGTCCAGAGGTTCCTAGGGTTTGCAAACTATTATCATCGCTTTATCGCTGGTTTCTCCAAGATAGTGAGCCCCATCACTTGCCTATTACGAAAAGGAACACGGTTTTGCTGGAGCCAAGAAGCCGAAAACGCATTTCAAGTCTTGAAATCATGCTTCACCTCAGCACCAGTACTAAAGCACCCGGATCCCAATCAGCCCTTCATCGTGGAGGCCGATGCCTCACAAAACGCATTAGGAGGAGTATTGTCACAAAGGGACCCCGAAACCGGCCTACTCCATCCAGTAGTCTACTATTCCAGAAAGCTACAGCCAGCGGAATGCAACTATACGATCTCAGACAAAGAACTGTTGGCCATTAAGGCAGCCTTCGGAGAATGGCGCCATTACCTGAAAGATGCCAAACACTCGGTGACCATATTCACTGACCATAGAAACCTACAGTTCCTCCGTTCAGCCAGGGCTCTAACCGCCAGACAGTTACGGTGGACCCTCTTCTTTAACGAATATGACTTCAGGATTACCTACCGGCCAGGAAGAGAGAACGCCAAGGCCGATGCCTTGTCTAGGTTAGATGAAATCGACAACAACCTACTCCCTTCAGAACCAGTACCCATCATTCCAGAAAATGGCTTCCAAGGAGCAATGACCACCTCCTCCTTTCTATCACAGCTACGAGGAGACCTGGAACAGAAAAAAACAGAATGCTGGTCACGTAACATCCAGGGGGTAACAGAACAAGACGGATTACTGTACAAAGGAAAAAACTACTACCTTCCATTAATAAGCCATCAACAACAGGCGTTGTTCCTGTGCCACGATCATCCTTTATCTGGACATCCTGGATACCACAAAACCAAAGATCTGATACAAAGACATTTCTGGTGGCCAACTCTAGCCTCTGACACACAGGCACACATCGCCCGCTGTACCGTGTGCGCACAAGGAAAAAGTTCCTCCCAACCTACAGTGGGATTGTTACATCCCATACCGGTTCCCCCCTACCCGTGGCACACAGTCTAGATGGATTTCATCATGGAACTTCCAGAAACCAAGTCAGGTGCCACCACCATTCTCACTATTGTGGATCACCTCACCAAAATGGCGCACTTCGTGCCTCTCAAAAAACTCCCATCCGCTGCTGAACTAGCAGTGCTTTTTGTCCACAACGTGATCCGGCTACACGGCATTCCTTCGGTTCTGATCACAGACCGAGGGCCTCAATTTATATCCCGATTCTGGAAGGAGATCTGCAGCCTTCTAGACCTGGAAGTATGCCTATCCTCCACCTACCATCCTCAAACAGATGGGCAGGCGGAGAGGACCAACCAATCCATGGAACAATACCTCCATTGCCTGCTACTCATCATTGACAAAGAATGGTCCGAGGTGCTGTGGTTGGTGGAATATGCATACAATAATAACAAACATACAGCAACTGGACTCTCACCGTTCTTTTGTCTTCAAGGCCACCACCCTAGAACAACACCATGGGAAGATAATCGCACCAGCGACGTACTCACTGTACAGGCGTATCATTCCTTGCTCCGTTCTATATGGCAACAAGCCCGCTTTGAACTAGCCAAAACGAAAGAGGCCTACAAACACAACACAGACAAACACCGACAACTCAAACCCGATTACAAGGTGGGAGATAGGGTATGGGTGTCCATTAAAAACCTCAACACCCATGGACCCAAAAAGCTGTTACCCCGTTATGTAGGTCCCTTCCTCATAGCACAGGTGATCAACCGAGTGGCCATGAAACTAACATTACCTACCCAAATGAGAATCCATCCCGTCTTTCATGTTTCCCTCCTGAGACCCACTCACCCCGATTGTCCAAATACCACACCACCACCCCCAGTTCTTAGAGACAACCACGAAGAGTACGAGGTCCAAGCTATACTTGATTCCCGTAGAACCAGAGGTAGGCTGTTCTACCCAGTAGATTGGAAAGGTTATGGCCCCGAAGAGTGATCCTGGGAACCCTTGTCCCATGTCCGTAACGCACCTCGCTTAGTCCGCGCTTTCCACCTCCAGCATCCCCAGAAGCCGCGTCCTGCGACCCCAGTCTAGCCAGGAGGGGGGTCTATTTTAGGGGTGGGTACTGTCACGTCCTTCCCCCTGCTGTTGTGTCTGGCGTGCTGAATGTAATGCCCATGCGTGCGCCTGTGCACCCAAGGACCTATCGAGGAGGGTCAGCGGTCCAGTTGTTCGACGTGACCCGCCTCGAACCAATGAGCGAGTACTTCCGGGAGCGGGTCTATTTCACCCGCGAAGCCACAGAACTCTGGGCTTCGTATTAACGTCCCGAGCCTACGCAGGAGCGTGGCTCGATCCTCAACTGGACTCTCGTCCGGACCGCGCAAGGGCGCCAACTACCGCTGGATCACTCTAAGCTACAATTCCGACATCCTGCTAAAGGCAAGGTAATCCTCCTTTGCTTTCTCCGTTGCGCAGGAGCGTCTTAGGAGATTCCCGCGACCCGTGTAGCACATGGGGTCGCTGTAACTCTCTGCACCGCTCGTGCTCTAGCGCGAGGCGGGCACATTTCTGGGTACCTCAGCGCAGGAGCGCTACCTCAGTTTCCTTGGGTTCCGTCCCTTGCTCGCCGCCTCCTCTGCCCTTCTTTGCACCGCACGCTCTCTCCTCGGATGCTGGCAGGACTAGTGTCATTCCGGGAAAAGAGCACGTTCCGGACCCATCTAAGGCCCATGCAAGGCACCAAGGCAACCAGTCCCTACAACACTAACCAAGCTGTCTAACAGTTCCTCTGCACCTCGCGCCCCGTGGGTTTTCCCGGCGGCGCGCCTCTTCCCCTCTCAGTCGCCAGTGGGACCTGGCTGGGAAGTGTTCTGGGCCACTTCACAACAAAGGGTATTCATCATCTATTCCTGGAAGGCGTGCTCTCTCAGCATAAGGAGTGCCTCCTTTCAGTGTTGCTTGGACCTTTATTTCCGTCACCTTCATTGCCAGAGACTTACTGAATCACTATACCCCAGGTGATTATTCCATCTCCTTCTGTTAGTCATGTCTGTCTGGACTGTCTATGTTTGAGGCGTGTTTGATACCCATGTGCTTCCTCTTATAGGTCACGCCCACCAGCAGACCCAGTCGTGGTTCCAAGGCATCTTCCCCAGCCGTCCTCATCTCCTCTGGCTCCTCTGGCGGCCTCCCCCGGTTCCCTGGTGGTCCTAGGTAGTATTCACCCTATCTGGGGGGGCTAAGGGTACTGGAGGGGTTTGTCCACGTCATCCCTGCGGAATCACCCCACGCAACTAACGGTAAGCAGTGTGGGGATCTGACATATTCTTTAGTTATCAGATTTTAACTGGGAGCGCTGCTGTAACCTGATTATCAATTTGTCTATTACTGATCACTACAACTTGGGCTTCTCTTCCAGAGAGGGATAGATTTGCGACTTCTACAGAACAAACTGAAGAATAGGTAGCTCGTGCATAGATTAAAAAAGAAATGGGGTTGCACTTGACTTCACCATCAATATATGGGCCACTTTGGCCTACCTCCCAGACTCTAGAATTCTAGGACTGCTCCATGTAAGTAAACCTCCTCTCGTCTTAGGCACCATCATCATGAATATTTCCCTGAAGAAAACTGAGAAGAATCATTACCCAGAATCAGTGGATTCTGTTGGTATCTGTTAGAAAACAGCATTTCTTTGCTGATGTTTTGCTCCAACATTGGGCCTGAAGACATCATTATTTGAAAATAAATGTATTAGGCCTGGGAGAAATATTATCTCCACTGGAGTAGTTGTAATAATTTCAGTAATTTCTTTTTACTCTTAGGATGCAAAATTACTGAAAATATGCAATTATTCCAGCTTCAGTAATTAAGAGGCATTTAGGGAAAAACCCCTGCCACAGGAGCACAGGAACGATAAACTAAGAGAGTGGGCAGCTGCTGGCCACTGCTGTTCATGTCCTGTAGCATTTATTGATATTTTCTTAGCCCATAATGCATCCTCTAGCCCATTTTGGACAACCAACTGTTGGAATATACCTCGTACACAATTACGTATAATTGCATGTAATTTTGAATTAAAATATGAGTAATTACTTTAAAGAGAATTATGCCAGCTATGCCCATCCCAATTTTGATCATGTATATAGACCAGACGTAGATTGAGTTGGGACTCTTGATGAAGTATTTTTCTGCATCTGGGGAACAAATGCATTCTGGATTCTCTCTGGATGTTATCCATATTGCTGTGCCCAGTGTTCAATTTAAACACAGAGGTCACAAGCAATATTCCTCTTAAACATTTCAACATTAACATTCACTCCAGAATTGTTTGCCAACCCTTTTCCACCATGTTTTACTTGCATTGATCCATTTCCCATTCTCATGCCTTGCATATGAGTCATCCCACTACTCATGCATATCCAGATTGAACATAACCCAAATCTAAACCTATAAACTGATTCTGAGTTTCAAATTGCTTAGTCTGGGCAACCATCAACTTCTCCTTGATTCTCCTCTGCTTCACATCACACCAATCACTACTGTGTTTGGCCAGATTCACAATCTCATCTATACACCTTGTCTGCAAGCACTTTTCACTTTGCTGCATGTGAATAACTGAGGATCTTAATGCAAGTCAGAATGAAAGCAGAAATTAACCCATTAGCACTATTTTTCTCTCGACCTTTTACTCTGCTATACTTTTTAAAAATCTTCACGAGCCTCTCAAAATAAGAATGCATTGACTCATTAAATTCCTGTGAAGTTCTCAACATTTTTGCCCAAGTAATATCCTTTCCCAGGCACCTTTCGAATGTTCACCCACCTCTCTAAATTTGTTAGCTACTCTCTCAGAAGGGGCAGTTTTAGGAGCAAAGCTAGCTGGTTCTTCAATTGGCCAAGCAAATGTAATCTTGGATTCATACCATAAGTTGTTTGTGGTTATAATCTCAAATAATGAGTTCAAATCCGTCCACTGAATTTGAGAAATTGTTGTCTACCTGTGGACCTACTTTTCAGGTTCCCCTCATAGTTTTGGAATGGACATAGTAAAAGAATAAAGATCAGCTATCGTCCATGGCACATGCAATACGTTTTCCCCATGTACTTCCCATAATAAAAACTCCAAAAATTGCTCCAGCTTCTATTTCTGAATCGCTAACTGATCTCCTTGCCTAGCTCTATCATTCTATATTTTAGTTTTTACTTGCAGTCTCCCTCATCCTTTTTTTCTCTGTATTTGTTCAAGCCACTCCATTTCCTTGATCTTTCAATTATATTTTAATGTGTTCTCTTAAAGTCATTAAATCTGTAATCTATTCTCAAATTCTATATTTTGCTGGTGTCAACCTCATATTCATCAGCTAACTCTTTAAATTTTTTGTGTTTTTCATTACCACATCTGGCTTCTTCTTTTATCCAGATGTGCGAGTTATAAGAAATTATTGAAAAGACTCAATTTGATCAACATTGTAAGTCAATAATGTGTTTAAAACATTTTTTCCCTCTCAAAATCTCTCCAAATTACTTTTTTGAAGTCCACCATTAATAGCTTTCCCTTTAGGGGTCTCTTTAACCCATAACTGTATTGTCAAATAAATCAGTCTGAATTTGAAAAGCACCTGCAGTATCTATTCTAGTGTTCAGCAATGATGTTGTTGCAGTCTCTCATGGGGCACTTGCTACTGTACTCACAAACAGTGCTGTAGATGGGTTCTGTATCTGTCCTGTTGTACTATCTCCTGTTGACCCTGTCTGGTACTCTACCTCAACCAGCTTCCTTTGCCCTATTGGTACAGGGAGGAGGTTTGGCATTCAAAAGATCATTAAGAAATGTTTCCTCTATGTCTGTATTATGATCCTGTTTTTCTCGCTCAGATTTCTCTTCATCATCTGTTTGCCTAATTGTTGCCAGAAAAACATTAACACCTTCCATCATATTCTCCGACCAACATTTCTATTATCAATCCCAGGTGTTTTCTAATCTCTGCTTAAATGAGCCCTTCACTTGGTTTGTCGTCTTATTTCTTTCCTTCTCTGTCTCCATTCAATCCCATTTTCTTACTGCTTCAAAATGTGTGGGTCTAGGTAACGGCTTTCTATTATTCATAGTTTGTCTCAGGAAATCTAACTTTCTGATATTAAAGGTACCTTATAAAGGAAATTACAGTTTTTTTTATCAGAAGTGATAGTCATGCCATTCAGAAATCTTTGTGCATGTATAGAACCCAACATCTGTCATCATTCCTTATGTGGGTGTTCCTTTGGCAGGTAGTTTCCGACCTTCAGTTTAAGGAACAACAGAAACTTTAGGCTTTTTGTCACAACACCCATTATGTTTGCTCAAAATGATCAAGAAATCACACAAAACAAACTAGCAAACAACAAGCGACCTTAGCACGGCTCTGTCAAAGCTCAACCTATCACAGCATGACTCTATTAACAAACAACTAATGACAGCTCAGCTTTGTAGTGACTACTCACCAATCCCAGTGCAGCTCCATGGTAGACTAACCAATTACAGAGCTACAAATCCAAAAATGAGAAAAAATATTGCAAAACCATTCTTGCTCAATTTACACCAAATAAACCTTTTCTACTTAACTAAAATAGGACAGGAATGATCAAATTAAGGTAAGGCAAATTCCCAATCAAAAGACACAAGAGCAACAAGAAAAGCATCCTTCACTGTACATTTAAAATCAGAATTCACACTAGGCGGTGTAGGAGAGTAGGATTTGCTTCACATGGTTACCCCCACTTTTTGCTGTTGTTTCACAGTTTTCGACTTTAGTCTGGCTGGGATCCTGCTATTCAGGGCCCCAGCCTAGCTGCTTCCTCTCTAAATTGATTGCATGCACTTTAGGTACACTCCAGATTGGATTCTGGGGTACCCTTGTGAGTCCCTAGTATATGGTATACTATGTACCAGGGCATAGGTACCCCAGAGGCCTACCAGGGCCTGAAGCATGTATTGTGCCACCCCTGGAAAGCCATTAAAAATGACCCCACAGGTCTGCTACTGCAGACCTATCAGTCACCCCTATGACAGGCCTTATCAATCCTGAAGACAGGGTGCTTGGTTATATGTGAAAGGGTGACCAAGTATGAGCTGAGCCCCTCTGTAGCCTTCGGATTCTCTTCTCCGGGGTTGTCAGTGGTGCAGCCTGACCATATACTGTTAAGTGCATTATATCTAAAACGGTAAATGCTAACTTTGGATTGGCTGCACGGAAATGTCGTGTTTGGTGTCAAACACCTTGGAATCATACCCCCACATGAATTCCTGATGTGAGAATATGATCCCAGTCTTCTAGCGGGAAAGACATGGCAGCACTGGTATACCCGGTAGAAGCTTCACAGTGCCCTGGCATCACAAAATGGATGCTGCAGCCACAGACACGGGTCTGGCCTCCTGCTGCTGACCAAAACTCCAGCAGGAGAGGCCTGGACAGTAGGTTTCCTGTCACAGGGAGGTGTAACCACCTCCAAGACAGGCTTATGTGTATTGGGGCTGGGTGAGAGCACTCTCAGAGTGCTTTGAAGTCCTGCACTGGGGGCACATTTGGTGTACCTGTGCATAGTCCAGCTCAAACCGGATCAGGGGCTTCCAGCCCCTGCTCTGGCACGAAACTGGACAAAGGAAATGGGTGTAGCCACCCCTCTTTCCAAACCCTCCCATAGGTGGGTCCCCAGAGTTAGTCCAACCCCTTACTTAGGTATAAGTAAGGAATCTCTGTAACCAGTACTTAGTAGATATCCCTGGACGAAACTCTGAAGCTGAATCCTGGAACTTTGACGCTCTACTAAAGACTAGAGATCTGAAGAAATCTCCCTTGGGGTCAAGGAGTGACTCCCCTGCTTGGCAGGCACCAACAAAGCAATTTGCCGGTCTGCATCTCCGAAGCTCCCGCCGGATTTCGAAGTAATTGCAGCCCAGGAAGAGGATTTCCAGACATCTCAGAGGCCAACCCTGAGACCCACAGTCCTCGTGAGTAGCGTGGAAACGGAACTCTTGGTCACCGTGCACTTTTGCAAGTGCATTGACTTCTCGATGTCTCTTGAAGTCGTGCTTGGGGTTACTTGTAGCCCCCACCTCAAGCAGAGAATCCACTGAAGATTGGCAGCCTAGTCACCCCGAGTGACCCGTGCGCCGCCATTTTGTGTTTCCTCTCGAGGCTCCTTAGCGATCCCTGGTCTGTCGACTGGTGGGTCCCTGTGAAGGCAACTTAATTTTCTTTGGGCTTTCCCGGTTGCTCCAGACGTGCCCTGACTCCCTACCAAGTGGTGAGTCCCTCAGACCTTGCTGGTCTGCACCGAAGCATCTTTCTCCTTTCTGCATGGGTTGCTGTTTCCAAGGCTTGTTGTATCCAATCCGGGCACCAACGCTGCAGCACTCAACATCCTTCATGGGACAGCTTGAACCCAGCTCCGGGTTGTCCTCGACGCCTCCTTGTCCTTGTGGCTGAAGAGTCAAGCTTCACCTTCTTCACCTGAAATCACCCAACATTGGTGGGCATCCGCCCATCGTCCTCCTGGTCACTGGCAATTGACCCAGACTCTGTCCCCAATGCTTTCAGGTTCTTCTCGACTCCGATCCACGCTTGGATCTCTTCAGACACTTCGCATCTTCCCAGCATCAGCACTTCTTTTCCAGCTCCCATTGGAATCGACGACGTGACCCGACACCATTTGACATCTATGCACCCGTCTCCCCTGGGTGAGGTAACTCGAGTATTTTGGTGCTCCCGTGGGTGTTGACCTTAGAACTTTCTAAGTCCCAAAGGGTTCGGTCCTGACTCATTTATGAGTGTCCCTAATCTTTAAAAATCTAACAGCGACTTTCCCCATAGAAGCTAACGGGAGCTTGCGGCTGTGTTCTCCCACTGCACACGGCCCCCGTGGGTCCCCTGTGTCACTACCTTGGGTGGTTCCTTGGGGTCCCAGCGATTCTACAGACTCTAGTCCTTGAGTCTAGTTAAGTTGTGGTTCTTATACCACTATTTTATTATATGGTTTGGTTCGCCCCTAGGGCCTAACGTGTATTTGTGCTTGTTACTGTTATATTTGAAGTGTAACTTATGTGTTTTGACATCTAGTCTCATAAAGAGACTAGGAGGGTGTGTTTAGAAATAAATACATATAATTTATATATATACCTGGTGTGGTTGTCTTTCATTTAGCCATTCAAGAGATTATAGACTGGTAAAACAAGCTGCTTTACATTCCTTCAAGTCTTAGCCAGAAGGCTGCTCTCCATAGCTACCACAAGGATAGCTTTCAATAAAGGTTGTCTTTAACCTATCATCAATAAGGGGTTGCTTGGACTGGTACAGGGTGCCCACTATAATTAATGGACAGCATATACCAGGCCAACTTCTCACAGGCGGACTCCCGTCTTAATGGTAATCTACCCTCGCTAATGCACCTATTCCCATTAACTTAGCAGCTGAGTTCATTATACTGTATTGAACATGCTACCATGGAAAGGAAGCTTGTTCATTCTGAAACCCTCATCTGTGTGCATACAGTGCTTGGCACTGCACAATACCTTATGCAGGCAAGTAAATTACAATATTTTGAGTTCTTGGATTTCGACAAATCAGATAACCAAACCAATTGATATTTTTTTTTTCTAAAACAAGGATCATAAATAGGAATGTTACAGCAAAACAACAGTGATCAAATGACTAATTAGCTCAAAATCAACATTGCATATGTTCTATGGAAAGGATTCATACTTCTGATCTTCCAGGTGGTGGCCATCGGAAATAGTCTCTGTTTCTACCCCAGACACTAGAGTCAAGAATCTTGGAGTGGTATTTAACACCCAATTGAAATTTGAGGGCCATGTCAACTTATTTACATCTGCATCTTTTTTTTCTATAAAACTTCTTCGGAAAATCTTTCCTTTTACCCATAGGGACCTACAGAAAACAGCGACCCTCTCCCTCATTTTCTCTAGAGTTGATTACTGTAATGCTCTTTTCGTAAACAATAAAAAGAAATGCCTTAACAAATTACAAATTCTGCAAAATGCAGCTGCTTCCACTTCCTTCACTCTTTTGCATTGGCTCCCCATAAAAAGACGTATTGAGTTCAAAGGCCCTTTGCATTGCCTTTAGAGCATTGCATGGTAAAGAGCCAACTAACTTTAGGGTAAGTTTCAAGTGGTACATTCGCTCCAAAACACTGATTTCAGCAACTGCTTTCAAACTCGTTGTTCCCAAATTCAAACGAGTTCAGTGGGGAGGACGGAGTTTTGTGAGCAACACCTCAAGACTTTAAAGTACCCTGCCTCTGGCCCTGAGAAAAGAAACCGACCTAGTAGCCTTCAAGAAGGCTCTTAAAACTTGGCAGGTTAAACAGTAAACTACGCTACATAAATCCAATCTTACTCAGTTAGTTACCTTGGCTTGAGCTTAGTGCCTAGACACCCTCAGTTACAAGCGCACTTTAAAAATTGCATTTTCATTTCATTTAATAAACAAACATTTCACATAAAACATAACAATTCATCTCGAAAACTCTGGGCCCGATTCACAAAAGTAATCTGAGACAAAATCCTAACTTTACGACTTTCGGTATTCACAAAGGCATTTAGGAGTAGCAAAGTTAGGATTCCTAACTTTACTACTCCTAAATGCCTTTTGTGAATACCGAAAGTCGTAAAGTCAGGATTTTGTCTTAGATTACTTTTGTGAATCGGGCACTCAAACTTTGACATACACCATGGACACCTGAGAGACACACACAACTTACAAAATCATTCCAACCTATTCATACTTACATTCCAAATCATTCAAAAACAGCACTGCAAGTCAGACTTCTCAGCAAAATCTGGGAACTGTAAAATACAATATATCCCTGGACTGGCCATAAAAGTAAAAGGAAACCTAAAGAGTGTATTTTAGCAAAAGAAGGTACTCTTAAATATGCAAGCATCCTCTGCTACCAAGCTGTATGCGAGCAAGACCATACCTCAAAATCTTGACACCACAAAATGTTACCTCATTCAGTTGTCCCACAGTTTACTGGATCGGAGACAGTGTAAAACCTCAATTTCATGATGCAATATTTCTCTGCATTAAGACACCTCATCAAATATAGGTGTTAATTCAATAATTGGGTTCTACTTCAATGGAAAGTTAAAGGGCTTCATTACAAAAACTGAAAATTAGTGGTACAGAGTTAATGCCATAAAGGTCTCAGGTGCAAAGTTACACAGATTATGTAAAAACAGTAAATATTTAAGTCCAAATGGCCAGCAAAATAAGAAAGAATTTGGGCAGCATCCCTAGTTTCTTGCCTCAAATCAAGGTGTTTTCATGCAGAATTCTGGCACAGCATATTTGCAGTACTGCAAACTCTTCATGGTGTGAAAAAAAGTATAATTTCTTTGGCAAATCAGAACAGAAGAATAATTAACGTCATTGCCTTAATGCATAAGCACATCCCAGCCCTATGAATAATTATTTAACACCCTCTGTGCTAACACGAAATGTTTAACAATAACACTTTCTCTTAGAAAATAGGTCCGGTAAAGGAACAGAAGACAATTTTACATTTATACGAGAGAAGGTTCCTTGTGAACAAAACAACACAGCAATGAAAATAAACTAATATGACCTCAGTTTTACCATGTATGCGGAGCATATAGGGAAAGGATGTGATCGCGGGGCAAGTGTGAGTGACAGATATAGCATCCATTTTGTAGCTGTATTAACTAAATCCTCCAGATAATGCAGGTCTGAATGAATAAAAACTTGATGAGTCTGAATCAGGACAAGAACAAAGGCAGAAATTGAGGATTTGTGCATAAATTTCCATATAAAAAATATTGAACACTCTTTTCATAATCACCTGAAAATCCTACGGGCTAGATGTACGAAGCATTTATGAGGTTGCAAATGGACCAATTCACAGAATCTGGCCATCAGGCTACCACAAAACAGCTTTTTTGCATGCTTTTTAGGGTAAACAGCCATTACAATGCGCTCATAACCACGCATGACTATTACCATGCATCTTTACAAGGAACATGCCTTTACCACGCATGTCCGTCACCAAAAATCCTTTACCACGAATATGCGTGGTAAAGGCATGTTCGTTCTAAGGATTCATGATAAAGGATAAAATGCATTGATGGTCATGTTATAGTGGCTGTTTTGGTTGTTGTCTTTGTTGCTTTAACTTTAGCATTACGGCTGGTGTGATGAGAGGAATCAGCAACTCTGAGGACTGGAGAGGGATTGCTTCCGGTTTGTGAGACTTGCATCCAGGTGAGGCATTACAGGGGGTTCGACGATAGAAATCAGCAGCTATGAGAGCTGCAGAGGGGTTACCCTCGGCCTGCTCAACTCCGCACTTCATTGTTCCTGATGTGGGCCTTTTCAAAAGTGTTTGCCTTATCATAAACATCAGAGCCCGGAAGGCCAGCCTTCCCGCCAGCCACCTCTCCGACCCCCGCTCTCGAGGCTCCGCCCTACACTTTCCGAGAACCAGTCGGGCCCTGGAGGTCCTCTGCTCAATCTCCGCTTCAATTTAGGGGCACAGGGCACCGACTAGTAAGTCTATTCAGCATATTCCACGGAAACATCAAGCAACAGTGCCGGTCTCAAGGTTCTGTCCTAACCCAACAAAGGTAAGTACCGCCAGCAGGGTTGTGGGGATTTAACTGTGAGTGATTGTGTATGCTTGTGTTAATTTTTAACATGCATATGTGTTTACCAAACATGCCATTACAATGACATATTGGTGGTAATGACATAAGTGGTAAAAACAATAGGTGTGGTAAATGCATTCGTCATAATGACGCATGCGTTGTACTGACAGCGAAGTAAAGGCATGCGTGGTAGTTGCATCCTTTGTTCCATCATACAACCGCTTTTTAGTGTGTACAAGCATCAAATTGTGATCCTACAGAAAAACACTTTTTAAGAGAAAGCAGCACTGCTCTCAAAAAAAGGAATCTTACACTTTTCTTTTTTTTTTAACACATCCCATCTTTATGTAAAGAAAACAGGTTGCATTTTAAAACAACATTGCTTTATTCAAAAGAAATGATCGACATGGTATTCCTATCCTTCCTAATAGGTCACAAACTACAATCTACCTTTTTAATAATTGTGAAATAGTGCCATTTGCGACCCACTAGTAATCTCTATTTTAAACTTAAAACTTTCATACATTAGGAATTGCAATTTCAAAAATGACGATTTAGTAAAAAGTGCAATTTGGAAATCGCAATTCCCAATGTTAGTACATCTGGCCCTTGGACACATACATCATTCTTCTCAAAGCCTCTCAGAGTTGCCATCGCCAGAGCTCTCATAAATGCCAATATTCACTCCAGCAATACTCCCTGAATTGGGCCGTCTATTAAAAGTTTCAACCAAGTGTAAGCAGTTCAAATTGCTGAAACACAGTGGTTTTTAAGTTGTCCCTGAGGGAGCATAAGGTGCCATCTCTTCAGAAACTTGTGTCAGGAGACAAGTGAAACCCTAGGATCTTTAGGGACCAAGGGTACTGAAGAAATTGTTGGAGCAATGGTCCCTTAACAAAGTTAGATTTCTTTTCAAAATAATCCTCATGGATATAGTAATACGTTCCATGAAAAGTTCTGATGAACAGAATCTAAAGTTTTAATTTGCAACATATAAATTCAACCAAAACAATGCAATAAGGAACCGCGCTGGAGTAATTTCAAAGAACAAAAACAGGTGTACAAAATTGACAAAACAAGACATATGAAAACGTACAGGCAAAAAGACAGTGACTAATATTTATATATAACACTCGGGTCACTTATTACAAAAAGCAAAAACACAGTTGCACCCAGAACGAAAATGATTCTAAACATAGTTTTAACGGGTCAGAGTGAGTGTCAACTGCGTTTCGATCCCCTGAGGTTCTGAGATCATCATAAGGACTGAGGGTCAGTTGCCTGGAAAAATACCGATTGGTGTGTTACATTAAACACCTGATTTTTACAGCACTCTGTGTAAACAACATACATTTTGTTCCTGTAAAGAATTTGGTGCAAATATGAACCACCTGAAATAAAAAAGTATGGAGAAAGAGAAAAAGAGGAGTAATTCCTACATTCTTTTGGTTGAATTTATAGGTTCAAAATAAAAACTTTAGATTCTGTTCATCAGAACTGTTCATGGAACTTATTACTGTAACCATGAGGATTATTTTGAAAAGAAATCTAACTTTGTTAAGGGACCCTTGTTCCAAGAATTATCTCTTAAGAAACAGCCTTCACTGTTTGAAACACTAAAAATACATTTTAGGTTCTCTTGTTGTTCAGAATGTTTATTTATGATGCATCCACTATGTATCTAGAATTTTATATCACAGGACACATTGACAGATCTTCTATTTACTAAGGCATGTTATTCAATGGATAAACTTCCCCTGAGCACCCCTAGAATAAAAGGATCTCGGGCAGGTTGTCGGCAGCTCCTTTATGCCCCTTGCATAAACAACTATTTTTGTCTCCTGATCCAGGCATTCAGACCCCTCATTGTGTATTGGAAACAGAAAATAACTCTCCTCTTTTATGGTCCATCATCGCCTTATTGATTTCTGCACTTGGATGTCTTGTGAGGCTTTGTATATGTGCTATCAGTGGTATAGCCACGATGATGATGTTGATAGTTGCATGTTGCAGCTTACACATGTATTGGAAAAGAAAGGAATGTGTTCTGAGGCCTCATTTGTTTATGTTCCTTGGTGTATACTGATGGTATCCCTAGTTGTGATAAGTTAGAAATGTCATACACAATCACATTAAAATGACAATTAAACTAGACCAACTAGTGTAATGTGCTAGTCATCAAACACCACTTTGTAGCGTTATTCAGTATTAATGAAAAGCATTAGTTACTTGTAAGAAATTGGGTTATTAGTTTAGAGGATTGGAAGCTCCACTGAAATAATAAACATAATATTTGTCAGGGTGGCCTACAAAAGTCACTAAATAAAACTGTGCTTAACCATCTGGTAGCTTGGCACAAAAGCATTTAACATTTCACATTTAACCTAGAGTCAATGTGTAAAGCATTTATGCAACACTCAAACAGCAATAAGGTGAAAACACAACCAAGAGAAAAATCCAAAACCAATTTAGAACATCAGAATAAATTTAAATAAATAAAATGATCATACATCTACAAAGCATCCAATCAGTAGAACCAGAAAAATGCATTTTTAAAGTTTTAAGTTAAATAATGCCTAACAGCACAAAACGTCCTTTGTGGTTATCTGGTCACACTGGACTTGGGTGAAGTCACAAGTTCAGGCTGACTGTAATGAAGTTTTGTTCGGATGAAGAGACAAGGTTCTTTCTGCTAAAGAGCTACTTTCTTAAGTTCACGTGGAGAGCTGCTGTTCACATTTGCGGGGGCTGCGAGGTCGTCATTGGAGGAGCGAGGAGCAGGTCCTGTATCTTGGACAGTCACTGCTATAGCAATCGCTGGAGCTTCGAGTTGCAGTCAATGCAGACTATCACTGTTTGCACAGAGTGCAGGTCTCGCTGTAGCTTTGTATAGGCAGATGTTGCAGACAGTCGCTGTCAGTGTGTAGAGCAGGTCCCATTGGAGATTTGCTTTGGCAGTCATTGTGGGCGGTCACAAGTAGCTCAAACCTTCTGTGTCTTCACCTTTTCTTCAGTAGGAGTACTCTCTGATGCCAGCCAAAGGTCCAGTACCTGGAGACACCTCTTGGGGATCAGGGCTCACTCCAGCAGAGACCAGCAGGTCCATTTGGTTCTAGTCAGCTGGTCAATTGCAGGGAGGCATCTGGAAGCTTGTTGTGTCCCTGTAGTTCAAACAGGAGGTCAGCCAGCTGACCCTTGGAATTACTTCTGGAGACCCTGGGTTTAAAGAAAGCAGATTCAAACTTCTATTTTCAAACTTCCATTCTTCTGAATCTACCAGAGTTCCAGCAATGTTCTGATGAGAGACTTTGAAGGTACCACTTTTATCCTCAGTGCCAGCCTGTAGGTGGGAGAGGGGGTTAGTCCCTGTGTCCAATCTTCCCACTTTCCTAGGTTTCACTGTTAATTTTCCAGGACAGCAAAGATGATGTAGGCCTAGATGTGAGATGCATTTGTCAGTGGCATTGGAGGCAGCCATTAAAAGTCAGAAAGGGGGGCAAACCTATTCCAGGGCACCCTTCCCTTCATAAGCAAAGGAAAACTCTCCCCAGGGCTATCACTGGCGTCCCCGGGATCATTTGCTCATGCAGACAATAAGGGGACTGATCTCCGCCACTTGTGGTTCAACTCCCTTTTGATCAGCCGAGGGCAACAGTGGCCATCACCCATCCCTTACTAATGGCACTCACCCATCTCTTAGGACTGACTGACCAATGTTCAACTGCTGTTCACATGGAACCCATCTCCACCTTCCACCTTCAAAGTTCTAGTTTGAATAGTTTCTACTACTTTCAAGATCTGCACCTGCAGCAGCTCTATTTGTGCCCTCACTGTGCAACCTCCATGATCCCTGGTCCAGCTTGGAGAGTTAAATGACCCATCAAATGGCCCATCATCGGAACGTCCAGGTCAGCCCTGCCATCCAGATCACTGTACAGTGCTGGCTAGAATACCCCAGAGCAGGCCCCACTGCATGGAGATGTAAATTTCGCATCCATATCTGCTCTCTAGAAAGAAAGGCTCAGAGAAAAGCCCCATCATACATAGTTGGAAGGCAGCTGCAACCTCAGGTGCCGGGGGCCCGCTCAGACCCTGGCAGCACCTGGGTAAGAATGACCGGAGAACAAGGGGGTCCCGGGTACCCAGTTCCTACTAATCTGTAGCAAGTCTAGCCCCCTTTCAGGTAATCTGTGCTCACAGAGTGACAGATGGGGCCATCAGTGAAAATGCCCCCAACCTCTTGGAGCCCTAGCTGGGCTTGTAGAGTCAAATGAGCCCTAATTGGGGCTCCAGGGCAGCCCACCCATAGTGACGGGCAACCAAATGACCAGGGTTTGGAGTGACCAGATGCTGGAACTCAAAGGATGATATTCGGTTGTGCCGTAACTTCTGAAAAAGGATTCCGTTTGCCCTAGGAGAGGGCAGGGACTCTAACAGTCGGGTTCTCAGAGCCTGGTCTGGTTATCAGGCAAGGGGCTATTGGGGGCTATGATGTGGTTAGGTTCACTGAACTCTGACCCTGGGCCCAGTCAGAGCTCCTGAGTCCAGACTAACTGCCTGGTCCAGCAGAACCTCATCCCATGCACTTTGCAACATGGCAAGCCAGGGAACAGAGTCCAGAGTCGGGGGCTTCCACCCCCAAGCCCAGTAAGAGCTTCATATCCCAGGCAAGTAGGGGACATAGAGGGCCATGGAACAGAGCCCACAACGAATTTCGTTGCGCGCGCTGCATCGCCAAATGCGATGCAGCGCGCGCAACGAAATTCGTTTTATTCATTTTTTTCGTAACTTACCTGAAATCGGCCGTTTGCCGCATTTTGCAACCCCCCAACCTGCCCCTCCTCTGCGCCACGTCACCGCCCCGGTAAAACGCCCTACACGGGCCGTCACTGCCGTACACGCAGACACCTTTACACTTCTAAGTGTAGCACCATCGCAGGGGGAAGCGCAAGGCTGCACCATATTGTTGTAAATATGGTGTAGCCTTGCGTTTCAGACGTGGCGGAGTGAGGCGATAAACTTGGGTAGTGTTGCGCATACCCTAACTTCTACGAAAAGAAAACCATTACTGGCTCTATTTTATCTTGTATGCGTGCAGGTCAGGATGAGGTTGCCCGCCTCTATGAAACCTGAACAAGTGACAGTTCACTTGATGCCTGGCTGCACAGGTATAAACGAAATTCAACTCCTAATCATAAAGCCTCACTCCGCCACTTTGTTGTACATATCGCCCTCGGTGTCACTGAACACCATTAATGCTGTCTGTGTATTTGTGTAGCTCGGCTTTGTACAGAATGTGAGATTTCAATAGCTTTGATGCATCCCCTTTTCCTTCAAAGTATCTTCACATAAATAACACATGACTGACTATTTGCTTGGGAGATGTAGTGGAAACATGAAGCGAAATAAGAAGGTATATTCGTTTTGAAAAATTATAGATCGAGTGGAATTGCATAATCAACCTTCCATAGTTTATGTACTGAAGAATTCACTGTTTTACCACAATTCTTGCAAATGATCATGAGGAGGGTAAACCCTCAACACACTATGGTGGGAAAGGTCTATCAGGCATACTGCTCTACGAATACTTTCTAGTCAATCTATGTGGACAAAGATCACCATTATGTTCAGTTGCTGAGTCCAATTAGTGGCAAGTATTTTTACAGCGGCACCTCAGCTGACTCCATCTGAAACCTTTAAGGACGTCCAGTCTGCCTCTAAGCCCCAGGTAATAGAGGCCGTCACAATGCCGTTTTAGGGTGAGGTGGCAGTGACTGAATTTACAAACCTAGGTCTGCCATCCAAGCCAATCGTCACACAGAACATTGAAGCAATACGTGAGTCATGTGTTTTTTTCAGCATTCACAAGTAGGATACTTTTTCCATGAACATATAAAACAATGTTAGAAGTGAAACACTAAATACCTCATAGACTTGCTGTCTTACCGGTTTTGGCTCCTTTGAAACTTTCAAAATGGATTTAGGGGTCTCTGCAACCTGGGAATGGGCTGGAAGCCTTCCCACTGATGGCACAAATGTGAACGTCAAAGGGTTTATTCGATATTCATCCGATGAGGCCTAAAACACAAGCATATACTGATATGATGCGCAATAAAGAAAATAAACGGGCAATGTACACGTACATTAATAATTGTCCGATATCCAAACTATAAACGAGTCATTGAGTTTTTGTGCAGTAGCGTACATATTGTAAAAGTTGTTTCTGAGCCATTGGGCAAGAATGGTGCTTCCTTCCTGCGAAAAGGGTATTTTTAAAGACATGTTTTTGTAATTTCCAATAAAGTTGCTGTCTTACCTCGTGTTAAGAAACAGTACCACTTGGCAAAATATTGAAAGCATTTTTAGTGTAGCAAAGAAGGGCAAAGTAGTTGAGCTTTTCTCAATTGCATCACATGTTCATTTTTGATTACAAGTTTCATACCTACCCACATACTTTCATCCTCGTTTCCTAATATCTTCCCACTCAGCTAAACACCTGGCAACGATTCTTAGCTGCAAGCTTCATCTAGAAACCACCAGCTCAATTACAGCAGCCACAACATTCTTACTCAATATTTAAGAGATGAGTCTTCTGGTTCCAATCTACAGTCTAGACCCTACTCAGTGCACTGCGTCTGTGTTAAATAGACTACAACAACAGCGAAGCATTCCTTTCCCTGGAAAGGGTTATGCAATGCATGACATGCACCTTTCTGCCCTCCACCTCCCGAGGCTCATACGCCTTCCTCTACTGAAAGCAGCGTATTTGCCTTTTGCTATCACCAAGGCGCAGTGAATAATTGAGCTCCATGGCATTCAAGTTGATTTATTAAAACTCCCCTTTGTACCTCACTAAGCTCCTTATTATAACATTGAAAGAAACGTGAGGTCACCCAACTGCAACCAGCTCACCTCCCCGAGTCCCCCTGCACCCCATGCATGTCTAGTCCTTCAGCTTTTGAGGACTCTTTCTCTGGATGTAACACCATGAACACATGGGAGCAAGCTCTGCTGGTCTACTCTTGAAGAATGCCCTGAAGGATCAACGCATCTCCTCAGACTGGAACACTGCAATGACGGATAACACTGTGTTCCACACTCACACCCCATGGCCCCCACACCCATTTTCATTAGTCTCCTATCCCCTGCATGAATAATATACGTGTAACGTCATTGTAGGCTTATGTCATTTTGTCCGAGTTGTTAGTATACACAGGGTTTGTGGCAGACGTTCTATTAACGCAACGAATTACAAAATAATCAAGATTGATTAGAAAATACTGAAAACTTAAGTGCTGTATTTATGTTTGTAAGAAATCACAAATATCTAAAACGGAGTCCTTTCAGGATAATTACTGGAGAAAATTAATATCTCTAAATGGTTCCCAGAAATGTGTATATTGTGTTCATGCCCGTGTAGACAGACTATTCTGTATTAATATTCATCTCCTTTGGAATATTGCATGGAAACAGAAAAATGTAACAGATGACACTATTATGCACACCTCGGATAAGTTGTATTGTAATTGCATTTTATAGCACTTACTACCCCTGACGAGGCGTCAAAGTGCTTTTCGGCAGGTAGCACACTACTCCGGAGCCTAAACAGGATTAGTGGCTAATTAGTATCGGGAAATATTAAATACATTTGAGCGGTGGACATGTTAGTCCATTGGTTGGATTGAAAAGAATTGTGGAGGGCTAGAAGAAGGAAGGGTCAAGAAGTGTTTTTTTAGGGCTTAGCTATGTTACTGTTTATTTTTTATGGCGGAAGGGATGGCCAGTGGGGGCATTACAAAAAGATAATATGCAAAACAAGCCACACGAGGGAGGTGTGGGGTGGAGGGGGAGGGGAGAGGGAGGCTGCACAAACAATGGTCAGAGGTCGGGCGGGAGAATTTAAAGCAACACCAGGGAGCAAGAGGTGAGCAGCACATGGGCTGCAGAGACATGTGTTCTTCAAGAGTTCATGTCCAAAAGTTTTTTTAAGTATCTTTAGGAGTCTGTGGCCAGTGGACAGACACTGGCTGCAGACAGGAAGCTGTAATAGGTCCATGCTCTATGGCAGACACTATTCGGAAGATCCAGGAGGAAGCAGGAAGGAGCAGGCGGTGAAGGCCAATCGGAAGCAAGGAAACAAGACTTATGTGTAAGCCAGCCAATGGTAAGTAATAGGCAAGCTCTAAACCCCTTTTCAGATTTTCATTTTCATTTGCAAGACATTTTGCAAGCGCTATGGAGGCAAAACCTAAAAAGGGAAGTCTAGGGATGGGTCTAGTTGTCCGGCAAGGGAATGACAATACTAAGGGCCCATGTCAACGGCAGATGCAGTGCATGGCTCTTTAATTTCTTTTCACAATACAAAAATTCAGATTTTGAAAGTAAATGGAGTAATCAAGAGTCAAACTCTGACTATGAAAAACGAGGTAACAAATCCTGCAGCGCCAGACTGTAAGTGTAAGGTCGTACATACATGTGTTTACTAGAGCTTGACAAATCCACTTGAGATGAACTTTGGAGGCAAAAAGCCTCTGTAATGCAGGCAGGAAAACAAGTCCGAATTAATTTAGAGCACACTCTCCCAAAAAGCCAGCAGCTTTAAGTCTGTTTTATATAATAAATGATCATACTGCTTGAAGATCTCTACCTGCGGAAGATGTATGAACTAATTGTCACACAATGAGGCTCTCTTGTCTGTCACTAAAGAGTTTCTGCTTAATTCCCTGTGGATCAGCTTTGGTACCTGACAGCTCAATCTTCTAGCAATGGAATCTGCAGTATTTAATGATCGGACGTCAGTGCTGCAGTTATTTACATTTTTGGGCACAAAAACACCACAGTTGTTCTGCATTGTCTTCAACATCAAACTTTATTTCGGTTAACATAACCATAAAAGTACACATAAAATCAACCAAAAACATTAAAATATCGACAGCTCATAAAAGTACAAAATACAGTAATACAATTGGCTGAATCAATACAACATCCTAGGCATACTGATATGATTACAATGAAAAATAAAAGAGAGAAAATACTAGATTGAGCAAAAACTTCAAAAGGGTCCACTATGCTCAATGGAAAAACATTGAAAAACACACAGTAAAGTATACATTTTGTTCGTTTGCTGGGTCTGTCCCAGATCAAGTAAGCTAACAGCCAATTGTTAGACCTGGCACGTGGGTCTCTCTTCCATTTTTTGCTGTTGCCTCATGTGTTTTTGCTGGTGTTAGATGCTTTGAGCACTGTGCCACTGCTATCCAGTGCCACATTGCAATTGCTCCCTAATGTAAATTCATGTATGGATTAGTGATTCCATGATTGGCTGATTTGGTTTACTTGTCAGATCCTAGTACAGTGCACCAGGAGTGCCCAAGGCTGGTAATCCAAATGCTTCTGGTGGGCTTGCAGCACTGGTTGTGCCACCCACAGAAGCAGCCTGTAAAAGTGTGTCTAAGGCTTGCCATAGCAGAGCCTGTGTGCAGTCTGGTACTGCCATGCTGACTGGGCAAGTGCACCCACTTGCCAGTCCCTAAACCTTCACTTTTCTTCATATCAGACACCCCTATGGTAGGCCCAAGGCCAGGGTGCATTGTAAGTATAAGGTAGGACATGCCCTGGTGTGTGTGGCATGTCCTAATAGTGAATAACAGCCATTTTCGTTTTTCGCTATTGGAAGGCTACCTGTTCCCCATAGGCCAGAATGGGCAGTTTGATTATTACATCTTATAATCCTAAATGACTCAGGGAACATGGTGGAAATTCGAGTTTAGTATGCCTGAACTCAGAATGATAAAATACATCTTTCAGTGAAGTTGGTTTTAACATTCTGTGGTTAAAAATACCACTTTTAGAAAGTAGGTATTTTCTTGTCTAACCATCCAAATCTGCCTCTGCTAGGCTGTGTATTCCTTGTCTGGAGTTTGAGTGACGGGCTGGGGGATTCCAGGAGACAGGGTGAGTCAGCACAGGGCTGAATAGAGAATCTGCATCTAGATGGGTCAGAGGAGTTGCACCTCGGACCTTAATAGGGCTGTGCCTTCCCTCCACAATGCTGGCTCCACCTCCTGTGATGCGTCTGATGTCTCTGCCCTGCACTCTGAAAGGGAAGAAGGAGTCTTGTCAACAAAGTGCTCCAGGACTGACCACTACTGGTTTGGACTAGGCAAAGGCCTCTCTACCTTCAGAGAACGAAGAGAAACTGGATATAAATATTGGGACCCAAACCCAAGAACTTTAGATCACTTTGGGAAACAAGAAAAAACCTTTGCTGAGGAGCGGAGCCAGAGAGACTGAGGAGAGACTGTCCCTAAGCTTGAGGGATTGGCCTGCATGGTTGCCTGACTGCCAAAGAGAGGAGAAGAGGAACTTTGTTTACTTTATTCAACTTGTGAAGGATCTCCAAGGGCTTGAGAAAAGAGCTTGCCTCCTGCTGAAATCTCATGGACAACAGACTTCACCCACCAGCTCCCCAAGAGTTCTTTGGAAGTGCCTGCTGTTTTGCAAGGCTTTCTGAGGGACTGCGTGTCGCAAGGAGATGGAAGCGCGACTCGCGAGCAAGAAGCGTGTTGCCGAACTGCCACTTCACAACACGAAGCGCCTCGCATTGCCGGAGAAGAGGATCGGTGTCACAGCAGACACCGCCACATCACGGGAAGCGTGTCGCAGAAGAATCGTTGAGTCATCGCAGGTCCACCGAAGCGCCTCGCATCGCCAGGAGAGAGGATCGACATTGCAGCAAACAATGCCGCATCACTGGGAAGCGTGTCGCAGTGCCTGTCACGGCTCATCGCCAGAGAAGAGGATCGACGTCGCATCAGACGCCGCCGCATCTCCGGGAAGCGTGTCACAGGGCCTGTCGCGGCTCACATCGTTGTGGAAGCAACTCGCATCGCCATGGGAGAGGATCGACGTCGCAGTAGATGTCATCGCATCACTGGGAAGCGTGTCGCAGGGCCTGTCGCGGCTCGCATCATGTGGAAACATCTCGCATCGCCAGAGAAGAGGATGGACATCGCAGCAGACGCTGCCGCATCACCGGGAAGCGTGTCGCATCAAGAAGAAAGCGCCATCTTTGTTTCTTTGCACCAGATCTTCAACGCATCACCGTCCTTGCAACACTTTTGTTGTCTTGCGTTACGCATCGTATGGTACATTGAACTCTGAGTGTTGCATTTACCATCTTAAGAGAACTAAGCTAATTATACCATTCTAAGCACAGTATTGTGGATTTTTGTCGTTTATGGTCTTGTGTTAAATCTATATAAAGAATACTTATTTTTGATATAAAACTTGTGTGGTGTCCATCTGTCATTGATTACTCTATGTGTTCACAAATGCTTTACACACTGCCTCTGAAATAAACCTGTCTGCTCGTGCCAAGCTACCAAGGGGGTGAGCAAGGGTTAATTTAGGAGTGTACCCCCTTCCCCTGATTAGACGCAAGGGTCCCTATTTGTCACAGGTACCTACCTATGCCAACTAGAGACCCCCAAATCTAACACCAATTCTCTCTTATAAAATTATATTATTTAAAAACGCAAGCAGGGATGCCTAATTATGTAAGAGAAACCCCCTACTGCGCCAGAATTGACTGCTGAGAAGACCTGGTAAAAAGTAATTTGGATAATAATATCTAAAGTGCTCTGTGCTTTTGAGGTACATCTAGAAATCATAATATGATTTCTTTCTTTGAACTTATATGCCATATTTATTGTAATTATTTTGAAGTAGAGAAAACAGTACGCCTTTATTGCCTGTCTTGCATACTCGCAGGGCAGTATGTCGACTTCTGATTCCCATAGTAAGACAGAGAGGGATAATCCACCAATCACGTTGCTTCTCATAAGCTCCACCAATCAAGGTTTGTACAGCGCGACTACTCACCGATGGGGGTCTCAAGGTTCTCTACAAAAAAATAACAAGTGTTCTTCATTCTCGTCTACTTGACAACCCGTGGGTATAACTTAGTTAAATTGCTATTCTAGTCCATTAACCAGTGAAAGTAGCAAGAGCGAGAATCCTGAATCTAAATGTGATGAACGAGGCCCAAGCAAACAGAAGGTTAATGTGATCCATGAGTTTCTAAAATGGAAATTCACACTTGACCACCAAAAAACGATCAGAAAGGCTTCCTGTCAGAACAACAGTGTACATAGAGTTTAGTACAGTGTTCCAGTAGCTTGATTTCATTGATTCACAAGCGCCTGCTGGAATTGAGGAGGGATGCAACCAATACCCCCTCAATCCTAGTCTACTCAACCATGTTTTTATATAACATAGCCATGGGATTGAGTGTGACAAAGAAAGACCTAATATATCCCATAAACATTCTCTACAAGGCACAAACTCCTTTGTTGTCCATATGCGAATCCAATATATAATTGGTTTTAGATTGGGTATATTAGTAATTGATTTTAAATTTAAATCAAGTCTTAATGGGAGTAGCAGTGCACTAGTTGGGAGTTTCATCAATGTTTTCATAAAGGTATTCTCACTTTTCTCAAATGAATCTTAACTTGAAACCACTCCACAGTTCGGCTCCATAGAGGGCTGCTCTACAGGCTTGTGCCTCATAGATCTCCAGGAAAAACAAAACAGGAGTAGACCCGTTATCCCAGTTGAGTCCGGGCAAGTATAGTAACAACAAAACAACAATGTCTCAACTGGTTAATCATGTGGAGGGACCGTTAGGATTTTGGAATTAATCATAGTGAACAGGAAAAACAAGGAGACCAAGAAAGGGGTAAAGGTTGTTATTTATAGATAGAAGTACATAGCACAACTAAATTATAGTAACCATAACAACCATGTGAGCACTGGGTTGTAGTGATGAGTGAAACGGTGCAGTGGCACAATGGTGAGGTAGCAACGTGAAGCGGCGCAAGATAAATAAACAATAAGGGTCAAAACAAAGTATTTACAGACAGTAGAGCATTACAATCATTATTCTCATGATTAGAACATGACCCTTTTCAATGCCGCAATTGGCGTTTTAGAGTCAACGGCGTTTCGACTTCGTTAACTTGAAGTCATCATCAGGACTAAGGTTAAGCATGAATCAATAGGTACTTCCGGTGTCGCGGTGCTAAAGAATGTGTAGACTCAATCAAAGGTATAATGGAGGCGTCTTGTGCATCAAGGCGGAATTACTCTGGAATGGCTCAATAGGGCAGCGGTAGTGAGGAAACGATTATTGCAGACAGCACTCTGCGGGATTAGATCCAAAGAGGGGACCGGAAGAAGCCAAAGGATCAGACTCCCAATCTTCCTCTCTGACCCCATAAAAATCACCTGTGGAGTCCCACAGGGTTCATCCCTGAGCTCCACCCTCTTCAACATCTACGTGGCCCCCCTCGCAGCCATCGTCTGACAACACGTCCTCAACATCGTATCCTACGCCGACGACACCCAGCTCATCCTCTCCCTCACCAAAGACCCCACCACTGTCAAACTCAACTTCCAGAAAGGAATGCAAGACATCGCAGTCTGGATGACCAACAGCTGCCTGAAGCTCAACACCGAGAAGACTGAAGTCCTCCCTCGTCCTTAGTACCACCCCTTCTGCATGGGACAGCACCTGATGGCCGACTGGCCTCGGAAGCCCACCTACCCCTTCAGGCCACACCAAGAGCCTTGGCATCGTACTCGACTCATCACTCACCATGAACCGACTGGTCAACGCCATCAACTCCAGCTGCTTCAACACCCTACGCATCCTCCGCAAGACCTTCAAGTGGATCCCCTCTGAGTCAAGGAAGACAGTCACCCACTCACTCATCACTAGCAGACTGGACTATGGAAATGCACACTACGCCGGCATCAACAAGTCCCTACTCCGCAAACTCCAGACAATACAGAACACCGCCGCCACACTCGTCCTAGTCATCCCCCGACATGATCACATCAGGCAACACCTACAAAGTCTCCACTGGCTCCCCGTGGAGAAAAGAGTCACTTTCAAAATCCTCGCTCATGCCTACAAATGCCTACACAACAACAGACCCAAATACCTCAACAACAGAATCAACTTCCACGTACCCAAAAGAAACCTCCGATCTTCTAACCTCGCACTGGCCGAAGCCCCGCGCATCCACAGAGCCAGGGCAGGCAGAAGATCCTTCTCTCACATTGCAGCCAAGACCTGGGATGATCTACCGGCAGACATCAGATGCGCCCCCTCCCTGAACAAATTCAGGAAGACCCTCAAGACCTGGCTCTTCGGCTAAACAGATCTGCGGACCTCCCCCTCCCAGAGCCTTGAGACCCTCACGGGTGAGTAGCGCACTTACAATTCCCTGATTGATTGATTGAATATGTATTTGATGAAAGCATTTTGTGGTTTAGGATCAGCAGTGCCACTAAATTCCACAGGCTCATGTAAAAGTTTAGGAGGAAGTTGTTATCTATTGCACCGAATGTTGAGGACAGACCAATTTCTACCCGTAGGCACGAGTTTGCCCAGGAGTTGAAGGGAGTCATTAGCTATCCTTCGTAGCAGGTTTCAGAACTACACCCTGATCAAAATCCTATTTACGCAACTGGAAGTTGATTATGTAAGGCAAAAGTATTCACCTGGGGATAATTACCCAACAGTGGCAATTCTCCATGTTTGCCTTGTTGTAGCCATTTTCCCGTTGTGCAGTTTGACCGGTAGTGTTTTTTTCTAATTCAGATATGGTACTTTCCATCTTATCCGATCAGCTCAATTCTAAAGTCCTTGGGACGTCTCCGATCAAACATCTTGTCTTCAGCATGGAATTGTTTTCAAATGGCTTATATCTAGAATAAATACATCTATCTCAATAGTACTCTGTTCCAGGATAACTAAAGTCCTGACTTCTAAAATGACTGATATTCTTTATGTATTCTACAATCATCAATATACCTTATGCAATTGACGAGAGGTGCGTGTGTTTATGTGTATGTATGCGTGTGTTTTTATTTACATAAGCTCCATTCACTGAATCACGTGGTTACCTTAATATAATTCCACTTCCAAAGTATGATCTATTGTTTTCTACGTCAGATATTTAACTGTGCCAATGAAGGCCATGTGGAGATGGTTGTGCCAATACAATTCTGCATCTCCATTGAACGCTTTGGAGCAAATAAATGATGATAAACTGTAGAAGGCCGAATTTGCATACATTTTCAGTGTCGCATCCTTCACTTTTTAAACAGTAAAAATGAAAGTCAGTTGAAGGTAAAATCAATTTGCATCACTAGTTATAAGAAAGCAGCAATAATAAGAAACTGTTTACCGCGTTTGTCTGCATTTGTTTAACAAAAGTTATTCATGGATAAGGCATACGCCTTTTTACAGGTGAAACAGATTTATCAACAAAAGAAGAGGCACATTGTGTGCAGTAGGTTTACAAGTAGCGGTCTTTGGGGCATATCAGCAAGGCGAGGCGATAGAATTATCGCCGCTTTTGCGGCCGTTTTCGGCCGAAAAGAGGCGATAATTTTATCGCCTAATTAGCAAGCTCACGCCAACATGTGAAAACTTGCGTTAGCGCAGGAATTCCTAACGCCCAGCTTTGCATCTCTAATGAGATGCAAAGTGGGCGTTCCTGACCTAACATGACAGGAGAAAGCGACATTTCTCCTATCATCAAGCCCCACACTATGAAGCATAGCGGCAAGAAAAGTAGCGATAACCCCTGTTATCGCTACTTTCCTTACGCCTGCTTCAGGACTGACTTAGCCATGATATCCTATGGAAGGTGGATATCATGGCTAAGTTTGTGGGGCCCTATCAACAAGCTAACGCCACATTGAGATTATCGCTGGGTTTCCAGCGATAATCTCACGTTAGGCAGTTATCGCGAGGATTTTTATCGCTATTGAGATAAGCGTTGCTAATAGCACGCTATCTCAGCGATAAAAATCCACGCTAGCCGGCGATATTTATCCTAGCGCTAAGTGCGCTTAGCGATAATTATCACCGGTTGTTGCTGATATGCCCCTTAGTTTGTACCCTGGCAGAAACGTGTTTCTGTAATATGGAGCTGAGAAAAGCTTGTTTCATCTGTTCATAACACTAGGACTTAAACGTTTGAAAAACAATACTTGGTGATTTTGTAAATTAAAGTTAGATTTGCTTAATTATGCCTTTATAGTTTAGATCTGCAATAAATTCAATTGATTGTTGATAATGCTCTACATGTTTTCAGCTAATAAAGGCGCACAAAATGATACATTATTGTAAGTCAACTTTATCCCACAAATGGCAGGCAAATGTAATGATGCTCCGTGCTTTCTTGCCTCAAAAGAATAATCTTTATTTCTTCCAGAAGTTTCTTGATCAAAGCACACTTAAACATCAGCAGGAGACCCCTGGCGCCAGAGAGATGGACCATGATCTCGCACACTGGCTCACCGTTTCAAAATAGGGCCAAAGACTAACACAATTTTGGTTAATCCGAATAATTATTTATGACATAAACGCAACTTCCCTCTCGAAAATAATCTCCTTTCCTCTGCTATATTTTTTTCTGACATACATTGCAAGTATGCATGCTGAGATTTTATAATTTAAACGCTGTTGTCGGTACATAGGCACACGCTTGGCCATCAGCTATCTAACGAACACCTGCTGGGTTTCATATTCATTCATAACATGCCAAATATTCTGGAAATACAGAAAGTATAAACAAAACATACACCTTAGTTTGCGCGGCAGAATCAGAAAATGAGATACCAGTGATATATAGAAAAGGTACCTGCCATCTCCAGTTCTCCTCCCCTCCCCGCCTTCCCAGCAACCATTAAGCAAAATGTAACATTTTAAGATGAAATCCGTTTGTTTGCACCAGTATTGCCCTACTGCTAAATGTTGAAGAAAGTGATGATTGTTATCAGAGGGCTGGCATGCTGCCCTTTAAATAGTATGCTGGAAAAGGACGAGGCATAATGGGCCATATGTAGAAAGCAAAATTGCGATCGCAAATGCCGAAATTCGCCGAATTTCGGCGTTTGCGATCGCAATTTTGCTAAGTGGGATGTAGAAAGCACCCAAGTTGTGCTATTTTGGCTTAAGGAATCGCAAATTACCACCAACTTCAGGTTGATGGTAATTTGCGATTTCTTTCAATAATGCAGTTTTTTCCATTATTCAAAGTGCCATGTGGCACACATACATGCCCTTAGGGCATGTATGTGCGCCACATGTGCACCCATGCTCATTACAGGGGTGCAAAAGGGTGTCATGTTGACACCCTTGCACCCTTGAAATTGCATTCTCAATTTGCGATTCTCTAATTGAGAATCGCAAATTGAGAATGTCTTCCTATTCATTCCTATGGGCCTTTTAGCCCATAGGAATGAATGGCAAGGTATTCCTTATTTGCGATTCTCAATTAGAGAATCGCAAATAAGGAATAGGTGGGATTCGCAAACAAAATTGCTAATCCTACCTACATAGCGTTTTGCTATTCTCTAATTGCGATTCCCTATAAATTGAAATTAGAGAATCGCAAAACACAGCCTACCTACATATGGCCCATTATTCCTACGTCTTTTTTGTACAGTAGTATATAATTCCCGCAATAGAACTTGATAGCCTGGTGCTGGGAACAAACATTTAGCAGATAAGAATATATTCTTGTTTTTATAGTCACCTCGCTGGGCAGTATTACTGTTAGTGAGAATTAAAATTCTCAAACCGGTCACAGTTCAACTGTAGCACTTCATTTCCATTTCATCTTATATAGCACGCTGATCTATAGGCGCCTCCAGCAAAGTGCCAGCCCATAATACAATAACGGTATACTTGCATGAGTAATCAGGGTTTTAAACTGCGCCTAAATCGGAAAAAGCATGTCTCCTCTCTCAAGAGAACAGGAATCAAATTCACGTCTTAGAAAGAACGGCCACTAAAGCTAACTACTTGGGTATTTAAAGGCGACATCCGTCCGAAGATCTTAACCTTCTCAAGAGGGTATAGAAAGGAATAGAGACCCTCATCTATGAGGCCCCTTGTGGCACCGCAAAGTCACTTTTTTTACACTAGTGACGCAATGTGCCCAGGCATATTTACAAGTCCACGTTCAGCCACTTTACATGGCTTTTCATTACCTTTTAAATATACTACAAGGCCACGTAAAGCTAATTTACGTGGCTTTTCATGGCCTTGCAAATATGTACCCCTTTCACGCAGAACACTGAGTGAAAGGGACGTTCCATGGGTGTTGCTGTGGGTGTTCCCAGCAACACCCATGGAATCTGAAGTATTCCCAGATTTACAAGAAATCGTAAACCTGGGAATGCCTCAGAATCTAACGCCACCCCAGGGGTGGCGTTAGGGAGGCCGAGTGAGGATACTTTTTTCATTTCTCCTTGATTTTTTTCTTTTTCTACGTGTGCTGCATTCTGCAGCAAACATAGAAACAGGAAATCGACTGAATTTATTGATTTTGTGCAGTATCCCTTCCTTTACAAAATCAATCAGCCCCGCAATGCAGGCACTGTGCAAGTGTGCCTTTGTTTGCAAATAGCAGCCCGTTATGTACCAGCACAGGGGAAAATGGCAGGAATGCACCGTATCTTTTAGATACGGTACATTCCTGCCCTTTTGTTTTGATGTAGGGAAGCCCAGCAAGATTCCTTGTGGCGATGCCCTACATCAAAACCTTATAAATGAGGCCCACGATTTTTCAAAATTAGCAGGTCCCCACACAATGATTTATGTATAAAATAAAGGTCCTTAAACTGTCCTCTCTGTGACAACAAATGTAGCTGTTTCTGAATGGAATGAGTGTGGCTGAATCTAGCAACCCAGGATCAGCTTTAGTACTGGTGGTGCCTGGTGCGACAATCCTTTTTGCCCCACCCCATGACATCCTTCTCTGTGGTTTCCCTCATTACCACCCCTCTAACCGTGCGCCTCATCCTTCCATTGCCCTTCTCCCAGATGCATTTGTTTTGTTTTACAGCTCTACGCATAACAGTGTAGGATATCAGAGCACTTTACATCTCGCACACATTATAAAGAGATACTGAATCATACTTGTGTAAATTTGTCTATTGCAAATATTATGTTAGACAATGAGGATTGCAAGTTATAGGAATCGCTAGTCGGCAGTAAATTAAGAGTGTTTGACCTAGAGAAGACACACTCTGGATTTAAAATATACCACAGTGGTTGGGATGGGCTTTATTAAGAAGAATGTATTTCTGGGTTTTAATGACCACCTGGATTATTTGCTGTGCCCCAGTGATGGTAATTCAGGACAATCAATTTTACGTTTTTTTGTGTGGATTTTACGCTAAGTACTCATACCATGTTTTAGTCCCTCTTTTAAAGAAACAAGGAGTTAAAACTTTGAAAGATATACCAAAATTGCTCTTCCACCTGTTAGATGAGGAAGAAACAATCCACCTAGGCGCCATTTTGAAAGCAGCTGTAGGAGCCCGTTGCACTATGACTACTGTATAGGTCTGCTGCACGATTTTGTATTTCATGTATTTTTGATTGGGGAGTGTACTTTAACTTTTGTATGTTTTATGCATGTTTGCTTTTAACACTTTTTACATTGAACACCCTCCCGCTGAGCCTACGACAGACCCAAGACCTGCTGACCTTCAGGACAACACTCAAGACCTGGCTGTTCGATCAGTAGCAGCCCCTCCCCCCCCCCCCCCACCAGCGCCTTGAGACCCTTGCAGGTATGTAGTGCGCTTTAGAAATGACTGATTGATTGATTGATTATGCAAATATGTATTTTATTGCACTTTTATGGATACAATATGTATTCGAATAAAGGAATTGAATTGAAAAATGTAATTGATTGAATGTATTTCTACTCAAATGAACACTTTGTAGCAATATTAGGATAATTAAAGACAGAGGAAAAACATAACATTCTAATTCATACCATGCGGTTTTTATGCAGCTATTTGATGGCAGTTTATAGTTCATTGTGCTAAATTGGGATTTTATCTTATAAACTGCAGGTAACAAAAATATTTCTATGACAAAAGCAGTAACCCACTGAGCTATCCACATAAAATAGAGTTCTGTAATCTGCAAGGTACATGTTCATTGCAGTAGGTATATTAACCCTCTGCGCTACTTTATGATGAGTCAAAACTGGCACTAGTCAAAACTTCGATCTCTTTCCAGCAGGAACATTATTCACCAGAGTTATCTTGACATTTCTATTGTTGCCTAAGAACTGCTGGACACACAAGGAACTCTACAGCAGGTGCTTTTAAACCCTTAGTGTAGGCGTCATCCTCCAACTCTGAATTTCAATTCCCCCTACCTGTAGTTCGTAGCTAGTCACAAAACTATGCTCAATCAAGCTGTTTAGACTTTCCAGAAACTTAGAAACCAAAAGTATCTCCAATTGGAGATCAACATGGCCTACCTTAATATGCAGCCAGTCTGTAAAGTAAGACAGACTTCTGGCAACATTGTCACTTTTATGATATTCTTAAAGATAAGACCCAACTCCCCACTCCTTTTGACCCCAAAACAATTAACTAAGGTAATGTTATACTCAGGGTACAGTGCATTAATACTATTAGTGTTAGAAATGGAATTTCTGGTTGGCTAGTGCTTGCGCCTAAGCCAGGCAGAAACCACCACTCTTGTCAGGGCACAGGGGTTACACGCTGAAGATAACCCCTGCTCACCCCCTTGGTAGCTTGGCACGAGCAGTCAGGCTTATCCCAGAGGCAATGTGTAAAGCGTTTGCGCAGCACAAACACACAGCAGCAACACACTAGGTAAACCACAAAAGAAACTTCACACAAGGTTATATCAAAAATAGCCTTTGTATTATCATAAACACTTATAAACATAATCACACTTTTACACTGTGCCAACTGGCACTAGGCAATATTCACTGGGAATTATATACAGGACCAGGCCAATCGGGCCACGGTCAGCACCATCAGAACAGGTAAGTAAATGCAAAACACAACCAGTAACTACTGGTACCATAATGACCCAAGCATTATCACATTAGCATTAGATACCATCCTAAAATATCATAACATGACATTAGGCGATGAATCACATTAGGTCCAAACCTCATTAGCATAAACACATCCTAAACATAAACCTCATTAGAGGCATAGATCACGTCACATAAATCACATTATGTCATAGGCATCACCATAGATACATTATGCAACATCACATTAGGCCTAAACACATTCTGCCGAAACACTGGACATACGTCACATCACATTCCAATAAAACAACTAGTCATGACTGGAAACATTGCATCATGCCTGAACCTGTTAGGCAAACATAGTAGGCCTGAAAATTGGGCATGAACACATTATGCGTTAGGTATCATATTAGGGCCTTGCGCCCTACCACTACCCTAAACTGACCCCAGGCCAACTGGCCTTCCTCTGGGCTCAAATGCCCTCTGTCCAGAAAGTCAGGGCTCCTACAGTACCTTCTACTGGCCCTCTGGCTGCCAATGCAGCAAACAAAAAGTGCGCAATGCACTGGGGCATGGGGTGCAACTCACCCCATCCTCACTTCCAAAGAACTGGCCCCCAATGTTGCAGTTGCCCGCTATGGCGGGGCAACTGAAGAACACAATGGGCACTGGCGCTCCTGGGCTTGAGTGCTCCTACTGGGACTCTTCAAACCAATATACACAACGTTGCAGCTTCCCACTGTGTGGTGGGGCAGCTGTGGCAGAAATGTAGGCGAGACTGGCACCACTGTGCCTCAGGAGCGACTCCAGGGGGAGGGCACCGACAATGTGCCCTGACACACACCCCCACCGGGCTCCCAACTCAGCCCCTTTGGAGTTCCACAATTATACAAATAAAACAAAATGTGCCCCAATGTTGGAGTGGCCCGCTCACCTGTGGGACCACTCAGGCATCGACAATGTGCGTCGGGGAGCCCGATCATCACGGGGCTCTTCTGGTGCCCCTTTGGCAGGGGGGAGGCACCCACAATAGGCAATGTAAATCCCCACTCACTGGGGCGGCTCGGGGACTCCTCTCCTCTGCTCCAGGACCCGGAGAGGCTCCTTCTCCTTCCTTGTAGATACCAGGGAGATGGCTGCACAGGACTCCTTCTCCTCGCATTACCGGTGACATGCAGGGGGGGTAGGCTCCTGCCTGGATTTCCTCTTCTGAGATGGTGCAGCAACAAGCTTCGAGAGGAAGCTGACCTCTGATCAGTCCGAGAGTGTCAAATAAGGTATCTGTGGGAGACCACCAGAAGGGTGAACTGGATCCCTACAAGAAGAATGAGGGGGAGTCAGGGAAAACCAAAAGGAGGTCTCCAGAGCCCCATGAAAGAGTATTCATGTGAAGGAACCCCACTGCAATCCCCAGCAGGAGAAGGATGGGTTTAATGAGAAGAGATCCCCGGGCTACTTGCAGTCAATATGCTATGAATGTTACCAGTATATGCCCAGGAGGGGGAATTCCATCTGTTTCTGAAGGAAGCAGCTCAACACTGGTTGCCCTATCCTGAAAATTACTAGTGTGCTGCTGCTTTGGTTGGGGGTTACTCTAATTAGTTTTGATGGGAGTTCATATATTACCTTAGAAACCCTTGGTGACAAAGTGATGGTTACTAAGGCTCATACACTTGGTGATAATAAATGTATGAGCAATTGTTCGCCATCAGTGAGTGGAGATGAAGGCTCTGAGATACACAGTGGTGAGTATGACTGCTTTTAGTTATTATGTGGCACTCTCAGAACAGGCAGTACCTGATTTAATGCACCTGGTTGTTACAGCAGACCAACAAGTGGGCCACTATCCTGTGGCTCTAGGTTCCCTTAAATGGAGTGAAGGGGATGGTTCCCAGGTTCCTTCCAGGTAGTTGTGAATCAACGCTATGGCTGTTGATTGTCTGTTAGGAAATGATCTTGAACACACCATATGGAAGGACTTGGACCTTCAATCTTACTTGGAGATGTTGGGGTTACCTGAATTGATGCTTATGACCATACTACCCATGGCAGCCCAGAAGGGGAGTCAAAAGGACCTGGGGCCTAAAATAGTGATATACATAACAATGAATCCTCGGGTCTAGATTAACAAACTAAGAAGAGACACAAGATATTGTTTCTCAGTGCTAATGGGGGAATCCCTCCTTTAGGCTGAAATCCCATCACCCACCAATGGTGGCATGCTTCATCATTTGGGTTTTTCCTCTTGACGGGAAAACCTAGCCAAGCCAAGGGCTACAACTCCTTCTCTGTGAGGGAGGAGCTCAGAGATGTTTTGTTCCTACTCTGTTTTGGATGTGCTAAATCCAGCAGATGAGAGAACTGGTTGGGTAAATAGTGCAGCGCAACAAAAAATATGAGAAGTGGGGATAGTGGTGTTAAAACTAGCTACCAAGAGCAAATGGGAAAACTTTATTACCTCGTTCCTGGTGCCAGGGTTAAAAACAGTGCACCTGCAGCATAATTCTGTTACTGCATGTGTGTGACGAAAACAGGTCTACATATTTCAGCCATAAAGACCCTTGGCGGTGTCACAGCTTTCGTCAGGACCTCAGAGTAGTGCTACTGCAAAAACTAAGTGCAAAGTGCTAGAAAATAATTGTGAATTTCAAAATAATGCTGAAAATACATCTTCATTTTCTGTTAAAATCTTTGGATTCACTTCATGCACTAATACATGGGAGCTTGCAATCCCTATGTAAGCATCCTTCTCTAATTTCCATATTACAGGTGACTTGTGACATATCTTGTCATCGGTAACAAAGAAATGACATAGCTGCTCAACTATAAAAAGTTATTGCAGCTGGATTCTGACACCACGATGCCTGCTGCCGGAGCCATCAGCCAAGATGAAAGACAGGGCGTGAAGCATAATTAAATTTGCAGTTTGACCAGAGAACACAAAACCTGGCCTTTTCTTCTTCTGATCTGTTTTTATAACTGAATAGTGAATAACAGAAAGGCGATATTGATCGCAATATGTTCATTTTGTATACCTTAGGTAGTCTCTGTACGTTTCCTCACTTTTTGAGCCAGAGTGATTTTTGCAACAACTATCTAACATGGTTTATGTGTTTAATTTTGCTCTACAGATTCTTCCTGTCTGCAAACATCCTATGTTTCTCATATTAAAGAGCCACACTCAAGCATTAAGTAGTCTGTAGTAAAGGTGATGGTTGACAATGTAGTATAAGGAATAAAGTACATATATGTATATTTCAAGTCACCTTGGATTACCATGACCTAATAAACGATTTCGGCCTTTAGCCTTGTTCCTTTATATGGTCTCTGAAGACCTTGGCGACTTTCAATACATTTATAATGTACAGCAAGCAGTACAGTATTCCATATATATTGTATCCTAACTGCATCATTTACCTTCAGAATTTGTTTTTACCTTAATTACATTTTCATTTACTATTAAAACATACAGATGATTGGATGATAAATGGGTGGTGCAGGTTTAGGTAAGTAGTTCAATAAGATTGCCAAATATTGGCCTGAAAATGGTGGTTTACCTTGTTCAGATAATATAATATACAGTTGTGGCATCAGCAGTTGTCTGTGGTAATTGCTTTTCGTTGCACAAATAAGATGAAACTTAGAAAAGGCAACGACTCTCTCACACAAACCCATATGTATGTGTACATGTTCGTTAGGCCCACAAGCTCCTATGGGTGGGCTCCTGGATGCAAAGCTTTCACAAAAGGTGCCCTTGCAGCTGAAAACCTTTATACTTCAAAGTACTATTAGCTCATGATGTTGTACTTGTATGCAAAAGTGGGAAATGTACATGTGAGAAATTTGTGGTTTGCCTTCAAAGTGTAAGTTTGTTCTGCTAACAAACTCCTTGATGAATCAACACCATGGACTTGTTTGTAGAAGGGTAGACGTAAAACACTTTCCATGGTGGAACGCTGAATTGAAAACCCCATAACGTCAAGAGGAACAGGGCTAAGGGGTTCTCCAAGTCAACGGGATATATGAGCTGAGATGCAGAAAAATTGAAGGAAGATTTATAGTGGAAATGCTGGGTAGAGCTAGCCTCTGCAGAGAAGCTAGGCATTTGCCTAAGTAAAGCTTGTAGACAGTGTAGGCTTACCTGCCTTTAATTCCAGCAGAAAGCCAGTGAAGTGTTTTAAAAGCTTGCATTTGACTTTGCATGTTAAGCTATACCTTGACAGAGTAGATGTCTGCTAACCAGATTATTTAGGAGGCTGATATACCAACATTTTGAGGGGCCACAATAGATATCTTCTTAAGGCGATCCAATGAGAGGTTTGCAGGAGAATAATTTGGCGAAACATAGACACTTGAATGTTGGCATCCATAACAACATTTGATGGGTTTATGAATCAAAGATGATCCAAAGTGACAGATAGTATAATACTAGGATTTGTTTTCTGTGTTTCCTCAGTTTAGACATAGGGACATTTTTCTCATCCTATTTTTATTGTTACATAGCAAGTGATACCTGATCTGCACTGAGTCATTTTCCAAACTAATTAAAATGTGATTGATGTCATGGTTGATCTGGATTGTCTAGCAGTTGATATCAGCGGCCCATTTACAAAACAAACAAGAGTGTGATTCTGCACTGGTTGTTCGTTAGAAGATTGTCAGACAAAAATATTGAGGTAGATTCACAAAAGCTTTGTGCTGGGGCTCGTGAGAAACAGCTTATGGCCAAATGAAGTCCTGCAAGTCCAGAGGAAAATAGCATTGCTCTAAGGGTTTGCCCATGAAAACCCTAGTAAATTTGACCCAGTGTGTCATAAAAATCGTTTACTAAACTTTTAGCCCATTTGCTGTAGATTTTCTATCATAAACTCCATTGAGGTGATATTTTTGCTAACTAAAGTTTGGATGCATTATTTATGTCAAACGATTTTCCAACAGTGATATTCTGGTACCATACCACCACACAGAACCTAGCTGTAGGTTGTGAAGCAACTGATTTGTTCAACCTATCATTGACGTTGGTCCATCATTCACCTTTCCAGAATTTTATTGAAAAACTATACATTAGTAATGTAATCTCCAGTATTTGGGAACAGGCTGTGGGTTTCAGTAGAAGTCGAGAGATAAATGCAAGTTTTAGATGAATGTAACTATGTAATTGTGGTCAGATCGCTGCTTCATGTTGGATGTAGAAAAAAGCTCCTTCAGACGGTTAAATGATTTGACTTCTAAGATTATTTTGGCTACCTCCTCCCAGAGAGCTGAAATGACTGTGGAGGGTCTGGTGGTGATAGGAATGGAGATGAATGAAGATAGTTTGAAATGGAGTCATGGTTCTTGCCTTTTCTGTGTAATCACACTGTATTCTTTTGTCTATTTCTGAACCCCATTTTCTCTATTAATGTGACTCTGAACACTTAAAACTGCTACTCTGGCCCTAAAATGTTTAAAAGGTGGTATCACCCAGTTGGTCAATTTAACTTTCATGTAAGGCCATGTTAGATTGTGTAGGAAATGCTCCAATGCCATGAACATTAAGGGGCATATTACGATGGTGGTCAGAACAACTGCATCCGAAGGGAGGGCGGTCAGGCTGAATGCCTCGGACAGGACCGCGGAGGCACTTCCGACCGACATCGTAATCGGCCCCTTAATGTCATATGTGGGCTGCAGTAAGAATTTACGTCCACCCACATATATGACAAAAATATATGGCTACCAGGACCACTGTGCTCTGGTTCTTCAGCACTTTATACATGGAAAGGAAAATGCCTTTGATATGTAAGAAAATCTGTTTTATTTGTATTTTAAGATGGGGTCCCTAAAATGTGACTTGAAAGCAGACAGTACTGAGTGCTTAGCAAAACAGTGATAGAATAAATATATGGAATAGTGTAGAAAAGCGGTTTTCACTTTATAGATTTAGCTAGAGTCTATGTACAGGCCTGGGTAAAATTAAATTACACAATTTGTAATCTTTGACTTAGTAAATTCTAGTAAATTGATGTAAAGTAAGTCAGCGGTGTTGTCAACAACTGCTCACCTAACAGGGTTTGCCAACTGGAGGAAGTATAGCAAAAATTGGCACACCAAAGGACTGCCTTTAAACTCCCTCTTTTAATTTTGATATGCTAAATTGGGTTGACAGGATCTCCTCTCTTTCATTCCCAGGCCCCTCCTACAATGCTGGCACCAGTCTCAGCAGTGGGAAAACCAGTTTCTTGCCCTGACAGAGGGAGATTTCCTCATATAAATAGGTGAGTGGTTTAGGGAGAACTGGAGCCCTCTTATGCAAGAAGGGGTTGCCAATTTTGGGCTTCTAAGAATTTTTACAGTGAAGTGAAGATGAAATGCTGTAAATGGAGGTCGACACAAAGCAAAAAAATAGACAGGAAACATTATCCAATCACTGGCTGCTGCAGATCATTATACCGGAACCACCTGCTCAGAACGTAATTGGATCTAGGAAAATTAGCAGAATACCTCCCTGGCAGTAAGCAGTATAAAGGAATCCTGACTCCTGCTGACAGCCAGGGACTGGCACTGCTCCCAAATGGTTAAGAGGCTGACTTCATGTTTGACTGGTCCAGCAACACAAAAGCAGAAGATCTTCTTACTACAAGAGGACCCAGCTGACCACTGTTGCCATGTTATGTCATGTTATGCCTATTTGTAAAGTGCACTAATCACCCATGAGTGTATTCAAGCGCTTAGCAGGATGTGAGGCAGAAGACACCTTAGAAGGTATTTGAAAAAACAGGTCTTCAGCTTTTTATGGAATTCAAGAAGTGATGAGGAGGCTTTGATATGCTTTGGTAGGTCATTCTATGCTTTAGGGTAGATACAAGAAACAGATGTAACCTCCTGCCCTGCTACTGTGTAAGCAGTGTACATTTCCAAGCGAGAGTACGGCCGAGTGGAGGTGTCTTGAGGGTTGGTGGAAATGTATACGAGTGTTGACGTATGCTGGGCCAATGTTCTGTAGTGTAAGGTGAGATCACTGGGGTTCAGTTGTGGGTTGAAGTTATTGTAGATAGTTGCAATTTTGTTACTGAAGAATTCCAATAGGTTGTCACACAGGTCTGGAAAGGGGTGATACTGTTGGTGGTGGATGCTAGTGTGGTAATCCTTGACAATTGCAAAGATCTCATTGCTGCCAGTTAAGCTGCGTTCTACGCACTCAGCTAAGACCTTCTTCTTGGTTTCTCTGATTTGTTGGAGATTGTTTGGTGGTAACCTTTTATGGCCACTCTTAAGGTGGTTTTTGTCAGTTAGATTCAGGCTGTTTTTCCATTTTGTCTCTATTTTTGTTCCAGTTTTTTTCTGTAGCACTTGGATCGGAATTCCTCTATGTACAAATTGGCCTTCTTCTGGTGGTTATGTTTTTGAGGGCCAGGAAGTCAGCACAGTCTGTGATGCACTTGTTGAATTGGTTGATGTTGCCAGTTAAGTTTCCAGTTAGGTTGGCTCAGTTCTGGCATAGGGTGTGGATCCAATACAATTCTGTGATGCAGTCCAGCTGTGGCTAGCCATAACTGTAGTGGTGATTTTCTTGTGGCGAGAGATTCGATCTGAAAGAGGAGGATGGCATGGCTGGACCAGGAGACAGGTGAGACTGCTCTTACCATGATTTCTGGTAAAGGAGGTGAAGACGAACTCGAGGGTATGCCCAGGGGTGTGGGTGGATCTAGTGATACCCAAGGCTTCCTAGGCTTTTGAGGAGTGCTGCTGAGTTGGAGTCGGTCCAGTTTTTCAGGTGGAAATTGAGGTCCCCCAGGAAGAAGCATGGTTTGGAGTCAATGGTGAGAGGAGAGATGAAATCTGAAATGTTGTTGGTGAAGTTTAATTTGTGGTCCGGGTGGTCAGCAGACTATGGTTCTGTTCATCATGAAAGTTGCAAAATTCTGAGCTTGAAGTGCCAGAATTCCATGAAGGGGGTCATGTACTGTGTAGCTGTAGTGCAGTTGATAGTTTCATTGAAAATTATAGATATTCCGACTCAGATTTGTATTGATGGTCTTGTTGTGCGATCTTGTATGCTGCTGGGGTGGCTATGGTGGGAGTGCTTTATTTGTACAAGATAGAGTGCTGGTGCACGAAGCTCTGCTCAGAAGCTCATGGCCAATTCAATTAACTGTTGTCATGCCCAATATCAAGGTTGGTAGTCTTAAATCCAGCACATGCCTATTTCACCCACTACTAGACATTTGCTGTCCCCTTATATCATACGTGTGTTTCCTGCTGTCCCCCTTTGTGACAGTTTTGCCATCTTCCTCTTGCTCTGTCTTTCTGGTCTGTATGTTTTTCCCTCTCTTGCTCTCGGGAAATATCTGATGGGGAAAATAAGTGCTGGTCCCCAAAAATAAGTCCCAGTGTGCCACACAAGCAACCACTGGCTCAAATTAAGCACTTCATGGCAACGTTTGATGCCTCTGCAGTTGTCAGCCATGTCTCTGTGTGGAAGAGGAGGTCCAGGCCATTGTTATCCTGTAGGCCCCAGATTTCTGTGTCATGTTTCCTGAGTGTGCCCTTGTTGAGAAGAGTGTATGATAGTATGTTTTGGGGTGTGTGTGTATTTTGGTGGGAGTGGATGGCAAGCTGAGTATAGATGGAGTGTGTGTTGTATTGCTTGTGTGGTGAGCGAGTTACTGCAAGAGAAACAACAGTGGATGTAGGAGTAAGCTCCTTCTGTGTTGTGTGGCCAGAGCAATACTGCTGCTTACTGCTGGGGAGCAGTTGGACCAAGGTTTGTGGCACTGGGCCCATTCATCCGTGAACGGGCACAGACAGGCTTTTTTTTTTTTTGTTTTTAGTTTTTTGTCCTCATATTTAGCCCATTTGGAGCCACCCAGGCATTGGAACGAGAAGAAAAGAGTAACACCGCCTCAGTGCACTGGGTTTGTAAACTTTATCAACAGACAAGCTTAACGGTGCATCTCCTTCTCAAACACTAGCAGAGGGCGATATCCAGAGGGACCCAATTGCTAGGCCAGAGAGGCAGTAGCAACTCATCCATCCCCTATATTTGGGAAAGAGGAGCTCTGTCTAGGCAGGAAGGGCATAGAAATCATTGGACAGGGGAAAAAAAAAAACACTTCATAAGTTTCCAGAATTCCAGCTTCTTCTTACTTCCTGGTCTTATAAGGTCCATCCTGGATATCCTTAAGAGAGAAGCCTGCCAGTCTAAAAATTCCGGAGGCTTGGGGTCTTTCCATTTAATACAAATCTCTCTTCTTGCTATTGAGATGGCATAAAATAGCAGATGCTTGGGTGGACCAGCCAGATTGGGTATTAATCCAAAGAAAATCAGAGGAAAGTCAAGGGTAATAGATATCCCTAAAGAGCTGGACAAAACTTTCCCCACTTGGTACCAAAAGCTCGATAAAAGAGGGCAAGTCAGAAACATGTGGACGTCTGATGCCGCTTCTTCACCGCATCTAGCACAGCACACAGGAAGATCTGCTGCAAATTTAGTTAGCCTCTGTGGTGAAAAATAGGCTCTATGGATCGTGAAGATGTGATTCCTTCTTAACCAAGCAGGTTTTACAATATCCCATAGTGTCTTACACGAATTAAGCCACAGCAGCTCCAGATCAACCTGTGGGATGCAGCTATTCCACAGTGAAGTTGGGAGTTTAAAGTCTCCGTCGATCTCTTCAAGAATAGTGCGATACCAAAAACCAACCTCTTTTCTAAATGGAGGTTTCTGCGTAGCCTGTGTCTCCAATTGTGTATCCCTACCTAAGATGTAATTGCTTCTAATAGCATGATTTGTGGTGGCCCAGCTAGAGAGCTGGAGAAATTTGAACCAAGAGATGGAAAAGCCAGTATTTTCCCGGAGGGCCTCCCAAGGGATCAATGAGCCCTCCACGAAAAGTTCACCCCACCTCGCTATACCGGCCACCCTCAGTGGTAAGGACAAACTATCCTTTAGGAACTCAGGTGTCCCAGGCGAGTCCCAGATTGGAGCTAGGTTCGAGAAGTACCCCATCTTCATTGCGGTTCGCATTTTAACCCAAGTTTTTAACAAACCCCATAAAACCTTTAATCTAACTTTTTTGAAAAACTTGGGATCTCCATATTTAAATAGAAAGCCATCTTCGGAAAAGCCACTCACTCTTAGCATGGACAGGAACATCAAACCCATACCACTACTTGTTGGAACCTTAAGTAGCATCCGTGAATGGGCGAATTGGAAGGCCCAAGCATATATTTGCAGGTCTGGGGCTGCCAGGCCGCCCTTCTCTCTACGTCTTCTTATTTTCTTCCAGGCGATCCTGGACCCTCTAGAAGCCCAAATAAAGGCGTTAAGTTCACTCTGTATTTTTGCTAGAGGAGCACTCTCAAAAAATAAGGGGATACAATCAAAAAGAAAAGTAAACCTTGGTAAAATTGACATTTTGATCAGATTAACCCGACCCAACATAGACAGAGGTAAATTGGCCCAATTTTTCAATAGTTTTCTGGTTTCTTTTATAATTAATAATAAATTGTGAGAGGGAATCTTATCGATTTCATGAAGAACATGGACACCCAGATATCTCATATCAGTTTTTAAGGAAGGAAGATGGGAGTCTACATACATATTCCAGGCCATAATTTCCGTCTTCAAGGTGTTAATCTTATAGCCTGAAACTAATCCAAATTTCTGGGCTAGTTCGATAACAGCTGGGAACGCCATATTTAAGTTTTCTGTCAAAATAAGGATGTCATCGGCATATAGTGCCACTTTCCTTTCCCACTCTCCGTATTTGAATGGAGACACCCTAATGTCATCTCGCAAAATCTGTGCAAAGGGTTCAATATATAAATTAAATAGTAAAGGGGAAAGAGGGCATCCCTGACGCGTACCCCTTGTTATCGCAAGAGATTTTGTGAGGGAACCGTTAACCAGTATATTAGCCGATGGATTGCAGTATATAAGAGAGATGACTCGTCTAAATTTATCGCCTAGCTTGAATTTGGCCAAGACCTCCGACATAAACAGCCAATTGACCCTGTCGAAGGCCTTCTCCGCGTCCAGTGTCATTCCCGTCAAAGGAAAAGACCATGCTGAAGCCATATCAATGGCTCCAATGAAATCATAGGTTAAATCAGACAGGTGACGGCCCTTAACAAAACCCTTTTGGTCTGGATGTAATAGAGCACCTACGACTCCTCCCAATCTACTGACCATGATGGAAACGAAGATCTTGTAATCGGTGTCCAAAATTGAGATTGGCCTGTAAGATTCACAACTTGAAGCCGATTTCCCAGGCTTCAATATTAGTGATATTGTCGCTTTATTCCACGAGGGAGGAAGAGGAGTACCAACTTATAAGATTTCATTAAACAAGGTAGTTAGAAAAGGGGCGATCTCTTTAGCCAAGCATATGTATATTTCCGAAGGTAAGCCATCCGGCCCAACTGCTTTCCCTTTTTTTGAGCTCATTATAGCCCTATATACCTCATCATATGTAATAGGTGCATCTATTTTCGTTTGTTGTTCTGAATTTAACCCAGGAAGGTTTATATTATTTAACAGGGACTGAGCGTTAGCGGGGTCATGGTTTCCCTCTTCCTTATATAAATCAAAAAAAAAGGAATAAAATTGTGTTTTGATATCTTCGTCGGAGGTGTACGTTATCCCAGATTTAGAAACTGAGCTAATATAATTCCTTGCCCGGTCTGATCTAATTTTTCAGGCAAGAAGTTTCCCGGCGCCCTCCCCATACTCAAAATGGGCGATCTTGCTAGCTTCCCATCTTTGTGATAGTCTGGAATTAAGGACAGACTCCAGGTCCCCCTTCAGGGACCGTAGAGTCTCTTGTGCACCCTCAATACTCTCTCGGTTGCCCAGATCAATAACTACTTGGGTTGCTTTGATTTTACTTTCGATATCCGCGATGTCCGCCTTGTACCTCTTTGACCTATGGGAGGAAATACTTATAATATGCCCCCTCAAATAGGCCTTAAGAGTCTCCCATATAGTAGTGGTTGACGCAGTTAGATCATTTCTAGCTAAGAATAATTCAGTTTCTACCTGAAGGTCTGCTAATATCTCTTCCTGCATAAGTAGAGTACGGTCCATTGACCATGTCCTCTCTACTGGGGGTGCCGGTTTATTGATGACTAGACTGACCGCAGAATGATCAGAGAGGTGAGACGGAAGATAGAAAATATCCTCTACCCAGCTTTTTATTGATTGACTCACTAAAATAAAGTCAATCCTAGACTTATGCCCATATTTATAGTTGCAGAAAGAGGAGGATGGCATGGCTGGTCCAGGAGACAGGTGAGACTGCTCTTACCATGATTTCTGGTAAAGGAGGTGAAGACGAACTCGAGGGTATGCCCAGGGGTGTGGGTGGATCTAGTGATACCCAAGGCTTCCTAGGCTTTTGAGGAGTGCTGCTGACTTGGAGTCGGTCCAGTTTTTCAGGTGGAAATTGAGGTCCCCCAGGAAGAAGCATGGTTTGGAGTCAATGGTGAGAAGAGAGATGAAATCTAAAATGTTGTTGGTGAAGTTTAATTTGTGGTCCGGGTGGTCAGCAGACTATGGTTCTGTTCATCATGAAAGTTGCCAAATTCTGAGCTTGAAGTGCCAGAATTCCATGAAGGGGGTCATGTACTGTGTAGCTGTAGTGCAGTTGATAGTTTCATTGAAAAATATTGATATTCCGACTCAGATTTGTATTGACGGTCTTGTTGTGCGATCCTGTATGCTGCTGGGGTGGCTATGGTGGGAGTGCTTTATTTGTACAAGATAGAGTGCTGGTGCACGAAGCTCTGCTCAGAAGCTCATGGCCAGTTCAATTAACTGTTGTCATGCCCAATATCAAGGTTGGTAGTCTTAAATCCAGCACATGCCTATTTCCCCCACTACTAGACATTTGCTGTCCCCTTATATCATACGTGTGTTTCCTGCTGTCCCCCTTTGTGACAGTTTTGCCATCTTCCTCTTGCTCTGTCTTTCTGGTCTGTATGTTTTTCCCTCTCTTGCTCTCGGGAAATATCTGATGGGGAAAATAAGTGCTGGTCCCCAAAAATAAGTCCCAGTGTGCCACACAAGCAACCACTGGCTCAAATTAAGCACTTCATGGCAACGTTTGGTGCCTCTGCAGTTGTCAGCCATGTCTCTGTGTGGAAGAGGAGGTCCAGGCCATTGTTATCCTGTAGGCCCCAGATTTCTGTGTCATGTTTCCTGAGTGTGCCCTTGTTGAGAAGAGTGTATGATAGTATGTTTTGGGGTGTGTGTGTATTTTGGTGGGAGTGGATGGCAAGCTGAGTATAGATGGAGTGTGTGTTGTATTGCTTGTGTGGTGAGCGAGTTACTGCAAGAGAAACAACAGTGGGTGTAGGAGTAAGCTCCTTCTGTGTTGTGTGGCATTGCATCAATGTGAAGATTGGTGTCTGGGGTTGAGAGGCCAGAGCAATACTGCTGCTTACTGCTGGGGAGCAGTTGGACCAAGGTTTGTGGCACTGGGCCCATTCATCCGTGAACGGGCACAGACAGGCTTGTCTATGGCATGACTTTAGCATGCCAGCGGCGCATCCACACTGCAGCCGTTCTAAATTAAGCCCTGGAAGAGTGGAGGAGTGCAGGGGTGATGGGTGGGGCTTAGAAAGAATGCAGGGGGGAGAGGGAAGCATGGGAAGGAGCAGGTAAGGAATGGAAGGATGTGGAGGGGGTACAGGAGGTGGTAAAGAGGTGTGTGAAGGACACACAGAGGATAATAGGAAAGAGGCACAAAGAGATGGCACAAAAACGAACCAAAATGACACAAAATTTAAAAAAAGGCAAAGCTGGAAAGAGGCACAAAGAGATGGCACAAGAGGAAACAAGAGGCAGTGAGAGGCACTTAAAGGTGTGAGGAATGTAAGAGAGATGGCACTAGAGGTGTGAGAAATAGGCAGTAAAGGTACAGAGGACGCAAATAAACCTGAAGAGATGGCACAAAAAAGAAAACAAGAGGCAGCAAGAGGTACCTAAGGTGCGGGGGTAACAGAGAGATGGCACTTGAGGTGCGAGACAGAAGCTGAGTGAGAAATACAGAGAGAAAGAGAGAACAAGAATGATAGGGAGAATGTGGGAGAAAGCGAGAGGTCAAGCAAGAGAACATGGCGGGTGCCTGAAGGTGCAGGTGCTAGGTCAGAAAGGTCCTTCACCACTGAGAGGACTGGTCACAGGTAAGTCCAGGACAGTGGCTGGGCCTAGGCACCAGTTAATCTAAGACACCTGCTTAATCTGAGGGAGACCAAAGGACCACTGAGGACTGGAGGCTGCAGTACTTCTATCTGGATTGAGACCTGGTGTCAAGGAGCCTATCCTAAGGACCCGAGCGCTGCAGGAGCAGCTCAGAGAAACATTCCCAGCATGTGACGAAAGGTAAAATGCAATAATTTTTCAATCTCCAAAGAACCAGGACAAGGTACTGAAACATGCATGGGTAAATCACACCATAAGCAGGAAAGAAAAATAGTTTGTGTTTGCTAGGATTTCTTTGCCACACTGAAAAAACATTTATTGATAATGTATGAGGCCTCATGGAGCCATGCCCAGGTACACCTTCCATCCTTGCCCTGTTGGAGGAATCTGAGAACCCAAAAAGTGACAAAATCCAAAGGTATATCTTTGGTCAAGGTTGAGGTGGCAAATCTATCCTAATGATAGAACATCATATGTGGCTAAAAAGTCCCAGCTTTATCTCACTCAGAACTTTTGTTTCCAAAACCAACTGCTTCAGTAGTAGCTTGATGATGATGTATCCAACTTAGAGTGATGTTCACCAACTTCTGTCTTGGTCCTTGCTTTACTGGACGATCCTGACTTCCACAAAGTACATTAAGTCAGATAGTATAAACTTTGAATGGAGGCTAGCTGCTTGATGCTTTCTATCAATGTTCCATCCAGTGGTGCTGTACTTATTTCAGCAATATTTTTCTTACAACATTAATAATGCATACCTCTGTTTCCCCTTTTCTGATTTTAATGTTTTGCCTATTAATATTTTCAGTTTTTCAATATTGGTTTGATGGTTTTAATGTGTTGTTTGTACTGCATGAAATTGTTTTTTAACTTCAGTTAAATTTGCAAACCAAATACACACAACCCCATAAGTAACTACAACTATGCATCTCAACATCATTTCAGTTTGCAGTGTACAATCGGGTGACCTATTTACAGGGGAATGGGTTAATTAACAGGTGTCCGACTGCATGTAGTGTGGGGGTAGTGCAAGTAACGTATCGTGAATCTAACAGCAAGTAGCGGCGGGCATCCAGCACCCAGGGTAAGGGGCCCTCATCAGCCTTGAAGAGTTAAGGTATTTATCTTTTGGATAGAGGTCGCCAATGGTAAAGTGATCGCACTGGTGGGCTAGCCTTCTAATGCCCTCCTCCTGTAGCTGTGGAAGCATGGAATTTCGCATGAGAAGCATAGAAGGAGCAAATGTACAGGACAGCTGGGCACATCGATGCAAGCCATTTCATGCCCAGAAAACGCATGCCACTGTGCCAATCTCCACGTGCAGGGGGTTGTAAGGCTGATATAGCACAGGAGCTAGAGGTCAAGGAGCCCCTCCTGGTTTAGTTATGTACCTTGTGGTCTTTGGTTAGTTGAGAGGTGTCTGGTCCTACTCAGTACCAGCATGCCTCCTTTAAAAAGTAGTATGTTTGATACAGGATTAGGTTCTGTCACTTGAGGAGTCAGTGCTTGAAGAGGATCCTAGATGAGGAGTCACTTGTGATTAGCCAAGGCCGGCTTATATATTATTGTCAACATTTTTGTCAAAAGCATAGATTCTACATGTACTATTGTCTAGCTTGTCTTTTCCAGAATTATTATTTTTAATCTTTATGATATCTTATTTAAATTCAATGATAATATTGTTGAAGAATTCAAAACTTCTTTGATCATTTCTGCCCAAGGGTCGCTCTTCTACTTTATCAATGAACATTTTCAGACGATTGTAAGAGGTGTCACTCACATTCTTTTCCCATGTACTCTTCTTGTACGGTTGGTGCTTTTCACTAGAGGAAAGCTACATATACCGAAAACATTGGGAATTCTCCCAATGTCCAGATGTTTCATCAAAATGTTTAGGTTCCAGTTTTTAGATGTCCTATCTTGGTGGCCTTTTCAATTTAAAGAAAGAATAGTTTTTGGGAGTATTCATAGTGAAGGTGTCTTCATTCATAGCAAAACGATGGAACTGTTTTGTTCTCATGCTTTTGTCTGTGACTACCATTCAATTATTTATAGCTTGTGGCATTCTAGAAAAAGATTCAGAGTTTCTGAAAAAGATTATTAAAATTGATGGAGAGCCTTTTTCTTGAGCTGCCCCAAATGTACTTTTGATAAAATAAAAATACGAATTCTAAGCAATTCCTTCTGGGGTGGTATACCACCCAGAAACATACATGTATTATGGAGTATTGATTCTATCAAAATTCCATTCACAATAGGAGAGCAATTGTGCAGAACAATAACTTGTATAGATGAATACATTATTCCATGTTTTTTCAAGGCTGTGCACAAAATCAGAAAATGGCATGTCATCATTGAAAATAGAATGCATGATTCCTTTTAGGAAGCGGGAGAAACAGCCAAATCACGTTTTTCACCCAAATGTGAAAATATTCAAACAGACATTTTCAAAACTATACCTAAATTTTATCAGTGCAGTAAGCAAGCTCTAAAAAGCCTGTCAAAATTGAAATAAAAAGTATATTGAAAGCAGGGAACTGGTTTTACCAAAACTGCAGATACCAATTCCAGACTAGTCGCCACTGAAATAGCCAGTGCTACTAGGCTTCGCTCTTATCAGTGGTACACTTTAAAACTATAGAAAAGATCCAAAAAGTAATTCCCAAGTGTAACATTCGTAGAGATTAGCACTCCATTGGCTTCTTCGTTATTAAATAAGAAGTCGGTAAGTCAGAAAACAAACTCTTTATAATGGTCCCTTAAAGGTAAAATAGTAGACAATTACTTTGCGGTACATCACAGACAATCCGTTAGACCTGGCCTCCTTAACATGGTTGCCTTCAATGCTCCTGCTTTGCTGACTTCTTTTTTTGCAGACCCTAGGATTCAATGCACTTTACCACTGCTAACCAGTGCTAAAGTGCTGTTTCTCTAAAACATTGTTGACTTGGTCTATACCCAATTGCCGCATTTCATTTGCTTGTAAGCCCCTAGTAAAGTGACATTACCTGTGCCCAGGGCCTGTAAATTAAATTCTACTAGTGGGCCTTCAGCACTCGTTGTGCCACTACTTAAGTAGTCCTTTAAATATGTCTCAGGTCTGCCATTGCAGCCTGTGTGTGTAGTTTTAAACTTCCATTTTGACCTTGCAAAAGAAACATTTTGCCAGGCCCAAACCTTCTTTTTGAAGTCATATAAGTCACCCCCAGGCTAGGCCCTGGACAGTGCAGATGGTAGGGTGCAGTGTATTTAAAAAGTTTGCTATGCACTTTTTAAAGTTTTTAGTGTCTTGTTAGTGAAAAACTCTTACATTCATTTTTAACTGCTGCATCACCTACAGTTGCCAAATGATAAGATTGGAGTTACCTTATTGCATTTAATAAGCTGTAGCTTCTAAATGGGAATAGGTAACCAGTTGATAGAAGGGGGATGGAAGCACACTGCCTCACATCACAGCACAGATCACCCCTTAGCATTGGTGTCTTTGGCATTGTAATACAAAAATACTCACTTACTTTCAATTCTTTTGAAAATGCCACTTTTAGAAAGTTGTCACTTTCCTGACTTAGCCATTTAGTGCCAGTAGCCTGTTTCTAGGTCACATAACTTGGGGTAACTGACAGTTGGGCTTTCTGTATTGCTCCTAGAATAGAGAGGTTAGGTGTGCCTGGATGGGCCTTCACTGTCAGTTTGGGAGGGCGGAACAGGGCACAGCCCTACTTACATGCGAACAGGCTGTGTCCTACCTCCACACAAAGGACTGAAGCCAGAGCAGGAGAGGTAGGAAACCTTTGCACCTCAAAGAGAAACCTCTAGAAGATTCCCCCACTTCAAAGGAGGCACCTGGCATAAATACTTTACCTCTGACACCAACTCTTCAGTATACTACTGGACCTGTGAAGATTCTGCCAGGAGGAAGGACTGCTGTGCTGCAGAAAGTACTGATGGACTGCTGCCTTGGTGGATTGCTTTGTTGCTGAACTACTGCCTTGCTGGATTGCTGCCCTGCAGCCATGCTGGTCTCCTGCCTGAGACAGAGAGAGTTGACCTGCACCTGAAACCAGGACTCCCAGGGTAACTCCAAGGGTTAATATGCTGGCATTCTGTTCAGAGACAAAGGGATGTAACAGGCTCCCAACCACTTGAACTAGAACCCAAATCCTTTTGGAGCAAGCCAGTGACCTGCCAATGGTGTCCCTGAGGTACTGTACCCTTGGTGTGGCCTGAGTGGAGCCAAACTGAGGTTTTTGGGCTCTTTACATCTACAAATGGGCCCATTGGTGACAGATCCTTGTCTCTCGCAGTGCCTGCCAGTGTAAGGTTCCATCAACCCAACACTTCATGCTACAGCATTGACTGCTCGCTGGGAGTGCCATCACTAAGTTCCGGCCCGAACATCCACAATGACAACAGGATCTTCACGCTACAGAGGTGTCCATCCAGGCCAGCCGGCCTGCTCCTTTCAATGCAACAACGACTGTCTGCAATGCTTCCCTGCTCCTCGCAGCCCCCTCCACTGTAAACAGGACTCTTTGCGTTGGGCTGAGAAGATACATTTCCAGCAGAATTAATCTGGTCACTGTATCCAATCTGTAATCCATTGCAGTATGTCTCAACTTGTGACTTTCTACCAGTCTCAAAGGACCAGATATCCACGGGTGGCACTTTTGGCTTTTTGGTGCTGTTCTCACTTACATTTTTAAAATTGCATATCCACGGTTCTACTTTTTTGATTTTTGTCATTTTGGTCTTGATTTATTTATTAAACTGTGAACTATTTTCCCAAATTGATGTGGGATTTTTCTTGGGTTGTGTTTTCACTATATTACTGTTTGAAGTGCTGCATAAATACTTTACACCTTACCTCTAAATTAAGCCTGCTTGCTCTGTGCCAAGCAACCAGATGGTTGAGCACAGGTTAATTTTGGGTTTGCTTGTGCCTCACCCTGACCAGGATTGTGGTTGCTCCTTAACCAGTAACCCAATGTCTCACATTGGTGGCAATGGTGGGATTAGGGTTTCTGTTTGTGCAGTGCCATAGAGTGATTTTGTGTTATACTGAAAATCTCAGATAAATAGTCTAAGACCAATTTAAGTCTTCCATTCTCCTTAATTTCTTTTTTTGCTTTTTCAGATTTCATCCATACTCTACTTGACTTTTTGTGCCTGCAGCTTCACCTACAAGAATGGAATTTGAACTCCTCAATCTGGAAAGCCGCAGTGCGACGCTGGGCTGCCCGCCAAGAGGAGCCACAGGAATGCAGAGCTCCAAAAGCCTCCAAGGGCCTGCATGGTGGGTCACCAGTTGCCAATCACCATAGATGACCAGGATGGAGAGGGGTATTTGGAGGGGCCAGAGCAGGGCCTGGATACCAACCCTGAGATTCAGCCTTCAGTGGAGGGGGATGACTAACCCGAGTTAGAGCTCCCCTCCAGAAAAGAGAACAGTGTGTCTTCTTGAGGCCTGTCCGCAGAGGAGCTGGAAGACAGAAAGGCAGAGAGGGAATTTAGGCTGTCGATGTCCCAGTTAAAAATTGTGGGAGAGCTGAAAAAAACTGGCCATGGATATAGAGCAGAGGAAGGGTGAGGCAGAAAGAGTTTTGGAAAGGGAAAAACTGGCCACAGAGAAAATAATTACTTTGGAGTGATTGGCCCATGAGAGGAACCTTATGGAGCTGGAAATCAAAGCCAGGCAGGCAGGATCCAGCAGTTATGGTGGCAGCGTGCCTGTAGTGACCTCTGGAGAAAAGAAGCCCCGTATTCCTAAAGGTCTGGCACATGTCTTTGTTGTGGGGGACAAAATTGACAAGTGGTTTGAAGCTTGTGATGTAACTTTACAGACGCATAGGAGCCCTGAGGAGAATTGGGGGGTAGCATCTGGAAGCATATCCTTAGCGAGGGGGGACGACCTATTGGATCTAGAGAGGGGGAGAAGATGAGGTATCCCCCATTAAGAAAACCCTTGTCACTAAATATTGACTCACCCTTGAAAAGTACAGGCAGAAGCTGCCACAGTAGTCCTGTGTGGATTTTGTGTGTTCCTTTGGCAATTCACTGGATCGTTGACTGAAGGTCAGTGAGGTGAACTATTGGAAGGGGCTCTATGAACTGTTTGCAATAGAGCATATGTCCAGTGATTGTGTTCTAGAGCTGTGCCAGCACTTGATTGATAGTAAGCTCAGTGACCCCAGGGAACTTTTCAAGGAGACGGGCCATTGGCTCCACAAGATGGTATTGGGAGGAATCACCACAAAGGTGGGTTGGGTCCCTACAAGAAGAAGGAGGGGGAGACACATAAAAACAAGGATTGCTCTAAAGTTCCCTGAACTAGTTCTAAGGGTCAGGACTTCCAATCCTTGCCTGAGCAGAAAACTAAACGGTCCCCTGATAATAAGTCCTAAGGGAAGGCACCCCCTAATTGCTATGAGTGCAAGCAGGTTGGTCACTATGAGCTGGCGCCAAGTGCCCCAAGTGGGCACAGTTGTCCACTGGTGGCCAGACACTGGGGGTGGTTAGTATAGCATTTGGGCAGGAGATTGCCCCAGATAGTATGTGTGTAGTTTAGAGGTTACCCTATTGTGTCTGTGTAACAGAGAGATGGTGCAAGAGCTTACACGCTCAGTAATTGTGAGAAATATAGGAAGTGGGTCACCCTCACTGGGCAGAGATTGGAGGCTATGAGAGACACTGGAGCCAACATGAAAACGGTTAGATGTTACCTGGTGACCACAGAGCTGATAGTCCCTAATGCATTCCACCAGGTTATTGTAGCTGACAACCGTTCAACTCAATATCCAGTGTTTCTGGTTCCCTTTGATTGGGGGGATTTCAGGTTCATTGAGGGTAGCTGTGAGCCCATCCATACCTGAGGATTGTCTGTTTGATAATTACCTAGAGCACACCATCTGGAAGAAGGCAGGGCTCAGGTCACACCTGGAGATGTTAGGGTTGCCTGAGTGGGTGTGTCTGACCACATTGTTCATGGCAGCCTGGGAGGGTAGTCAGGAGGACCTGGAGCCTGGAAAAATGGCCCAGGTGCATGCCAAAAAGAGAAAGGTCAAGGGATGTGGGAAACCCACCCCTGAAGCTGAAACTGAGGATCACATCCAAGAATCTACATGGGAGAACATTGCTGCCCTGGGGAACCTGCCTGAACTGACAAACTGGCAGAAGGAAGGTGGCCCCACCAGGGAAGAGATCTGCAAGGCACAGATAGAGTGCCCTACTCTGAAGGGCCTGGAGCGACAGGCCCAGGCAACTTGCAATGCCTATGGGGATCACCTGATCTATTGGAAGAATGTTCTCCTATATAGCGAACCAAAGGATCCTGAGCCTATTGCAACCCATTTGTTGGTGGTCCTCCAGTGCTACAGAGCCTTCCTGCAAAGCTTGCTTATAATATTCCCCTGGCAGGTGATCTAGGGCAGGACAAGACCTTTGAAAGTCTTGTCACCAACTTGTATTGCCCCCAGATGAGGATGGTCTCACGTGCATTCTGCAGGTCATGCCCTACCTGCCAGGCCAGTGGCAAGTGAGGGGGGAAGCACAAGGCTCCCCTGCAGCCATTCCCTGTCATTGGCACCGCTTCGAACCGGTGGGGATTGACATTGTTGGGCCTCTGTACCCAAAGACAGCCCTGGACAACAGGATTGTCCTGGTCTTGGTGGACCATGCCACTCTGTACACAGAGGCTATTCATCGGAGAACAGTGACTGCACCACTGTGACCAAAGCACTGATGGGGATTGTTAGCCATGTGGGGTTCCCCAAGGAGGTAGTGTCTGACTGTGGGCCAAGTTTATGTCAGCGTTCAGCGTACATGAAGTGAATGTAGAAGGAGTGTGGGGTAACCTATAAGTTCACCACACCCAACCATTCCCAAACTAATGGGCTTATTGATAGGTTCAACAAGACCCTAAAGGGCATGATCATAGGCCAATCGGAGCCCTTGAGGCAGAAGTAGGACATTTATGGTTATAATTTATGGGATGCAGTGCTCCTGATCTTCTCTAAAACAATATGACCAAACAGATATGGAATGGGAGTTAACTTGTGAGATGGTAAACCAAGATTCTTTTAACTGAGAACTGATTCTGGCTCCAGCAAACTTGGTAGCAGAGAGAAGGTTTATGTTATGAGAAGAGGAGCTATAAATATTTACCCCAAGTTAGAATAATGCCTGAGTCCCATTTCCCAAGCCCATAATTTGATGGCTGACGAGGTGCGGTTTCGAAGGCGGTTGCATCATTGGACGTGTGAGTATCAATAGGGTTATGGTTGTGAATTGTGTCCTGGATGTGTTTTATTTGTGAAGTATTGGTGTACACATGCTGAATGATTTGGTAAGGCATATGTGCTTATTTGCAAAGAAGTTGAAGAGGTTATTGCATTCCAAGATCCTGAAATATTGAGAGAAGTGTAGGAAACCCTATATGGGTTTTCTGGTCTCCTAAAGGTTTGTGTTGTTTGTCCTGAGGTACCGTCATCTACAGAATTGAGATAGGAAATATAACAAATTTGTGGGAATGTACTAACATTTATTGGAGTTGGCAGAACATAATTGAGTAAAAGGTGAAACTACATTGAGGGTGATTTCCCTCTCGTCAAGATTTCATTTTGGTGTATAAAAATGTTTCTGTGTGTGAAAAGTCAGCAGGTTTAAAACCATATTAATCCTAATGTTGATTTGTTTTTCTTTTTTTTAGTGGAGCAGGCAAAGATTGTTTATTTCCATTCACCTAAAGTTGTGGAATTGTAAAGGAGTGAGATCATACGTAATTTCACATTTTGGAACAGAATCAAAACATTTGAAAATTTAAATTACGTTTTTTGGAGATGGCCCTTTTTGCTTCTTCCCCCTATTTTTTTGTGACCTGCTGTTGTTGGTTTTAGGACTCTGGGCACTTTACCACTGCTAATCAGTGCTAAAGTGCATATGCTCTCTGCAAATTGTGTTATGGATTGATGTTTACATGATTGGCATATTTGATTTACTTGTCAGTCCCTAGTAAAGTGCACTGAGTGTGCCACGGCCTGTAAATCAAATGCTGCTAGTGGGCTGCAGCACTGGATTGTGCCACCCACACAAGCAGACTGTAAATGTAACTCTGGCCTGCCATTGTAGAGCCTGTGTGCAGTCTGGGACTGCCATGTGGAGTTGGCAAGTGTACCCACTTGCCAGGCCCTAACCTAAAGTAGGCCTAAGGTACCCTTGTGGGCAGGGTGCAGTGTATGTGAAAGGTAAGGCATGTCCTGGTGTGTGTGGCATGTCCTGATAGTGAATTACTGCCAATTTTGTTTTTCACTATTGCAAGGCTACCTGTTCCCATAAGACAGAATGAGGAGTTTATTTATAACATCTTATAAACAAAATAAATATAACTGGCCCTGGGAACAAGGTAGAAAAATAAAGTTTAATATGCCTGAACTCAGAATCTAAAGATGCATCTTTTAGTAAAGGTGTTTTTACATTCTGTGTTTGAAAATACCACTTTTTAGAAAGTAGGTATTTTCTTGTTTAGCCATCCTGTGTGCTTCTACTAGGATGTGTATTGACTGTCTGGCTTTGGAGTGACAGGGTCTGGGGAAGAGCAGTGGCTCCAGAGAGTCTAGATGGATCCAATATGGGCTGAATAGACCTGGGCTGCATTCAGAGTAGTGGGAGAAGCTGTCACTAGCACCTGAATAGGCCCGGTCTGCATTTAGAGTGGTGGGAGGAGATTTCCCTTGCACCTGAATAGGCCCTGTCGGCCTCGGACAATGCTGTCTCCGCCTCCTGCTGGGAAGCTGGGCCAGAGAGGACCAAACTGTTTTGGACTAAGCACAGACACTCTCTGCCTGAGAGGACAAAGGATTTGGGGCTATAAAAGGCGGAGCCCAAACTTTAGAACTTTTTTGGACCAAGACGACTGCCAAAATGAAGAGCTGGAGAAGCTGTGAGGAGTAACTACTACTTTGATGAGTGCTTTGCTGTGTGGGCCTGCAGTGGCTACTTCTGTTTTGGGCAGTGAAAGGACTGAACTGAACTTTCTACAGCTTCTTTCTTTGAGTATCTCCAAGGGCTTGAGGTAGAGCGTGCCCCCTGTACAAGAAGTCTCAGGAACAGCAAAGACTTCAAGTTCTTCTGCCCTCAGTTCTGGGGACTGTGTGTTTTGTGCTGCAATAGAAGAAAAAGCAACCCGACAAAGTCTACGATGCCGCTGCCGACTCCGTGTCCTGAAGGCACCGCAGAGGGCACTGCTGCAACACTCCACCCGACCCTGGTCTCACTGACGACGATGCCACCGAGCTGCTGCTCGCACCACAACCGAAGGGCACCACACTGCGCACCGCCTCGCTTCACGGCACCGCCTTGGTATCCCCGATGACACCACTTCACGCCGACATTGACACCACTGCTTGCACTGTGGTTCGAGGGCACCGCTCGTAAAGTTACACAATGCACGACCTCATCCCGCACCGCAGCCTTGGCCTACCGATGCCAGTGCCATCGACTCCAGTTCGTCAGCCGACGACAGCGCTTCAGCAACGATACCACCACTGCCTGCACCGTGACCTGCCAGTACCTTGCCGAGCACTGCATCACTTTGCACCGCGACCCTGGTCTCACCGACGACGCCATCTGACGACACCACAGAGCCGCTGCTCGCACTGCGACCTGAGGACATCGCACGCCGCACCCACGCCAGCGCTCCTGACTTCAACCATGAGGAGTTCAATCTGCTACGCGTGTGACTTCAAAGGCCCCACGACTCCTGAACTGACCTCCAGAACCAACACCTGTGGACGTCGTGCTTTCAGGGCTCAACGAGAGGCCGCCGACACCCTGCATTTCTAAGGGTCTGATTTGCTGGTCTTCCCAACACCGTAGTTGGCCCACGATGCTGCGGTCAGCCAGAACTGTTTGGATTTATTTCTTCACGACACTGTGATAGCCCCGGACGGAGCACTCGACTTCAAGGAACTGTATTTCAAGGTTATTTTGATAACTGAATATTTCTAAGTACTGTACTGTGGATTTTTATCGTTTTCTGTCATGTGTTAAGTATTTAAAAATATTAGAACTTTTTCTAAACTGGTGTGCTGTCCTTTTGTAGTGCTTACACTGTATTACTGTTGGTTATGTGCAAATGCTTTGCGCACTGCCTCTAAGATAAGCCTGACTGCTTGGGCCAAGCTACCAAGGGGGTGAGCAGGGGTCATTTTAGGAGTGTAACTCCCTTATTCTGACTAGAAGGAAGGGTCTCTACTTGGACAAGGTGCAAACCATTGCCAACTAGAGACCGCCATTTCTAACATTCATTGTCAGCAGTGAGGATAGGACTTGCCTTTGCACTTGACTTAAAATGATTGATTACACTACTACCATATCGCAGACCATTATGTCCAACATACAGTCTATTTTTGCCTTTTCATCGGTCTTGAACTTGAACTTTCTAGTACAACATGCCTAAATCAATTGCATCATCTGCTGCATCCTTGGAAGTGGCCTTTGAGGGGGAGAGGTTAGAAACCTACAATGTGAAGGAATTGAAGGCGATCTGTAAAAACCTAAAAATCCAAATCAGGTGCCTCACCGGAAAAGAGGAGCTACAAAAGGCACTGAGGGCCTGGGTAGCAGCCAGACATGCCAGTGAGCTGTCTGGGGATCTTGTTATAGAGGCAGAGGAGCCTATGCCAAGGTTGGATGTGCTTTTGGGAGGGGGGCACCCTCTAAACCAGGCAGCAGTGGCTTATCCGAAGAGGAGCTGGAGGACAGGCGGGAAGCAAGGAGAGTTGCTATGGAACTGGAGAAGCTTAAGTTAGCCATGGAGGAGAAGAGGATGATGTTAGACAATGAGTTTAAAATGAGAGAGCTGGACTGAGAAGCTAGTAGGGCTAGGCCCAGCCTAGATGGTGGCAGCAAAAGTATTTGGTCCAGTACTGAATATGAGGTACACACATATACAGACTTGGTGCCCTGCTTCAAGGAGGGGGTTGACATACACCCGGGTGTTCAGGATTGTGCGGTTACTCCAGTAGTGTGCAGTGTCCCTGAGGTAGATTGGGGAACTGGCACAGGGGATCATATTCCTGGCTGTGGAAGGGACACTCTACTGAGTCTAGATGAGAGGTGCAGGGAGAGGCGTTCCCCTATGATAGAAGCCCTGGTAAGTGAGTATGGAGACCAGTCAGAAGAGTATGGGTTGAGGGAGAACAACAGTCAGACACTGTCTCACCAGTCTTGTGAGAATGATGTGGGATACTTTTCTGAGGCACTGGATGGTTGGGTGAAGAGTAATTTGGTTAACACCTGTGTGGGTCTTTGTGATTCATTTGTTGGAGAGCATATTTAAAGTCCCTGTTTTCCAGAGCTATGCCAACACCCAGTGGAGTGTGAGTTCTCAGACCCCAGGGAGCTTGCACTGGAAGCAGACTTTTTGGTGGATTCCAGAGGGTCTGGAGAAGCATCGGGGAGATCCTGAAGGACATTGCTCGGGTATATCCAAACCGAGGGTGGTGGGAAAGGTTTGTGGTAGCCGAGATAGGTCCCGGTGTTGTGGAAGGGGTGTAGGGACTCACGTCCTGTCTCCGCAGAGAAGGAGTGGGAAGGGGTTGTGGCCCAGGGTGCCTGAAACCCGGTCCCAGAGCCTGGGTGGTTCCATGAGGGAACACCAGGTGGGAAGCATAGGCTGTACTAGAAGGCCATCGATTGAGGGGATCCCCTTGTGTCTGGGAACTGGGAGGGACTGCTGTAACGGGCATCCCACCGTTTCCGGTGTCTGGCAGCGCCGCTCCAGTTGGGAATGTGCATGAGTCCAGAGAAAAGGGTGAGGGGGACGCAATCCCCAGTGGAAGGACCAGTGGGTCAGGCACTGCCCACTCTGAGGTCAGAGCACCCAGGGACTGACCCTGGTGAGGCCACTTCTTGCCTGGGTGGTCTTCATGCTCTGTCAGGTAGACAGGAGGCTGAAGACTAGTGCCAGGCAGACTCTCGCACAGTTCATGAGGAGTGTGTTTCCCTTGGGTGGTTGGTGTACTCCCGTGGAGATCCTGTATAGCCAGGCACAGGTCCAGCCTAAGGGTGCAGACCCTGGGTTGGAGGACCAGGTTCAGGGTGTCCTCCATGAGCTGGAGGAAGGGGTGACTGCTAACAATGCAGCTACTGGTATGTCTTGCAGGGGGTGCCGCTCAAGGTGGTTTGGTACAGAGCCCCAGCACGGAGGACTGGGTGTGGGAGAGACCACTCCAGTCCTCTGTCCAGCCTCAGTGTACCGACCCTGGGCTGGAGGACCAGTTGCAGGATAGCATCCCTGAAATGATGGGATATCTAAGCAGAAAGCCTGCCACAGGTGGCCTGACAATTCTGGAAGGGGTTACTGCTCCAGGGGGGAGGATACAGAGTCCCAGGGAGGAGGAGAGGGTGTGGGAGAGCCCTCCCCAGTCTCCTGTCCAGCCGCAGGGTACAGACCCTGGGCTGGTGGGCCAGTTTCAGGATGCCTTACCTGATCTGGCAGGAGGGAGAGTGGACAAAGGGTACCAGGTACCTGGGGCTACCACCCCCCACTCTCTGATGCAACAAAGATTAGAGAGGCCTGAATGGCATAAGGCCTGACTTTCATCACTGAGAGTTGTTAGTGGCCACTGTGGCTTACTATCCTGGTGGACAGAGTTGCCTCTGGGAGGGGGATAGGAGTCACACCCTGGGGGTAGACTGTGCCACACCACTGCGTTGACCATGTGGGTACTGTCTGCCTGTTGGCACACATCTGTGAGCAAAGTAAGTTTAGGCGCTGCACAGATGGGGTCAACAGGTGAGGAGAAGGGTTCCCCATGGGTCAGCTTAGTGGGTCCTGAGAGTATGGATAGAGTGATCCAAATGGGTTCAGGGAGGCATAGAACGGTAATAAAACCCTGCTGTTGCGGGCCAGGTTCCATGTTCTATTGCCCCAACCAGGGAACCCCATCGAGGTATGGATTGGTCTACCCTGGCTTTAGGCTGGAAGGGGTTGTGTTGGAGATGTCCCTTTTTGCAGGGTTATCCCCAAACTGTTTTGCTTTTTTCTCCTATTTTCTCGGACCTGAAATTGTTGGTTTTAGGACTCTGGGCACTTTACCACTGCTAATCAGTGCTCAAGTGCATATGCTCTCTGCAAATTGTGTTATGGATTGGTGTTTCCATGATTGGCATTTTTTATTTACTTTTCAGTCCCTAGTAAAGTGCACTGAGTGTGCCAGGGCCGGTAAATCAAATGCTGCTAATAGGCTGCAGCACAGGATTGTGCTACCTACACAAGCAGCCTGTATATGTAACTCTCGCCTGCCATTGCAAAGCGTGTGTGCAATCTGGGACTGCCATGTGGACTTGGCAAGTGTACCCACTTGCCAGGCCCCAACCCTCCCTTTTCTTACATGTCAGTCACCACTAAGGTAGGTCCAAGGTACCCCTGTGGGCAGGGTGCAGTGTATGTGAAAGTTAGGACATGCCCCAGCCTGTGCAGCATGTCCTGATAGTAAATTACTGGGAATTTTATTTTTCACCATTGCAAGGTTACCTGCTCCCATTGGACAGAATGGGGAATTTGTTTATAACATCTTATAAACATAACTGGCCCTGGGAACAAGGTAGAAGAAAAGGTTTATTATGCCTGAACTCAGAATCTAAAGATGCATCTTTTAGTAAAGGTGATATGTACATTCTGGGTTTGAAAATACCACTCTTAGAAAGTAGGTATTTTCTTGCTTAGTCATTCTGTGTGCCTCTGCTGCGATGTGTATTGACTGTCTGTCTGTCTTTGGAGTGACAGGGGCTGGGGAGGAGCAGTGGCTCCAGAGAGTCTAGATAGGTCCAATATGGGCTGAATAGACCTGGGCTGCATTTAGAGTAGTGGGAGGGGTTGTCACTAGCACCTGAATAGTCCCGGTCTGCATTTAGAGTGGTGGAAGGAGATTTCCCTTGCATCTGAATAGGCCCGGTCTGCCTTGGACAATGCTGTCTCTACCTCCTGCTGGGAAGCTGGGCTAGAGAGGACCAAACTGGTTTGGACTAAGCACAAACACACTCTGCCTGAGAGGACAAAGGATTTTGGGCAATAAAAGTTGGAGCCCAAACCCCTAAACTTTAGAACTCTTTTGGACCGAGAAGACTGCCAAGAAGAAGAGCTGGAGAAGCTGTGAGGAGGAACTACCACTTTGCTGAGTGGTTTGCTGTGTGGGCCTGCAGTGGCTGCTTCTGTCTTGGGCAGTAAAAGGACTGGACTGAACTTTCCACAACTTCTTTCTTCGATTATCTTCAAGGGCTTGAGGTAGAGCTTGCCCCCATTCTAGTAATCTCAGGAACAGCAAAGACTCAAGTTGTTCTGCCCTCAGCACTGGGGACTGTATGTGTTGTGCTGCAACAGAATAAAAAGCAAACTGACGACGCCTACGATGCTGCTGCCGACTCTGTGTCCTGAAGGTACTGCAGCAATGCCGCACCGCGACCCTGGCCTCTCCAACGACGCCATCTGATGCTGCCACCAAGCTGCTGCTCACACCGCGACCTGTGGGCACCTCACCGCCTCGCTTCACTCCGCCGCATTGGTATCCCTGACTACGCCGCTTCACTCTGACATTGACGCCACTGCTGGCACCGTGGTTCGAGGGCACCGCTCGTAAAGTTGCATGACGCACCGCCCTCATCCCGCACCGTAGTTTTGGCCTAACGATGCTGGCGCCATTAACTCCAGTTTGTCAGCCGACAACAGCGCTTCAGCAACGATGACGCCGCTACCTGCACCGTGACCTGCCAGCTTCGCGACGAGCACTGCATCACTTTGCACCGCCACCCTGGTCACACAGATGACGCCATCTGAAGCCGCTACCAAGCCGCTGCTGAGGGGATCGCACACCACACCGCTGCACTACACACTGCAGCACATGATTCCTGCCGACACCAGTGCTCTTGACTTCAATTGTGAGGAGCTCGATCTGCAACACGTGTGACTTCAAGTGCCCGATGACTCCTGCACCGATATCCGGAACCAACGCCTGCGGACGCCGTGCTTTCAGGGCTCAACGAGAGGCCTCCAACACCCTGCATTTCTGTAGGTACTGTTTTGCGGGTCTTCCCGACACTGTAGTTGGCCCACGACACCACGGTCAGCCAGAACTGTTTGGATCTGTTTGTTCACGACGCTGTGATAGCCGCGGACCGAGCTATCGACTTCAAGGAACTGTATTTCAAGGTTATTTTCTTAACTGAAGATTTCTAAGTACTGTATTGTGGATTTGTATCATTTCTGGTCTTGTCTTAAGTATATAAAAATATTGGATATTTTTCTAAACTGGTGTGGTGTCCTTTTGTATTGCTTACACTGTATTATTGTTGGTTATGTGAAAATGCTTTACACACTGCCTCTAAGATAAGCCTGACTGCGTGTGCCAAGCTACCAAGGGGGTGAGCAGGGGTTATTTTAGGAGTGTAACTCCCTTATCCTGACTACAATGAAGGATCCCTACTTGGACAAGGTGCAAACCATTGGCAACTAGAGACCCTCATTTCTTCAACGTTGTTTGCCATTTCTTGAATTATCTGAAATCATGTTATGTTTTCATGATTTTAAGAATCTTGTGAGAGGTGATGTAACAATTTCAGTACAAGAAGGTGAAGAGGTGCCTCTCCTCCCAAGGGTATATCAGCATATTATACGACAACAAATATGGTGTCGCACACGTTTGTGGCTTTGTCAGTGGTTCAAGATCACTGAAAATGAAAGTCCTTTGAGTTTTTCAAGATATGAGACATTTGAAGTGAGAATTATTGAAAGCCTAAGTGAAACACTATATGAGTTAAAGCCACCACCTAAGCCCACATCACATGAAGCATTAAACATCTGGGAGAAAACAACACATGCTAAGGAGAGTGAGAAATGCCAGAATAAAACTAAAACAGCAGTGTGCAATTATGCAGAAGCTCACTGGGATGAGGACCAACAGGGCTGGAGAAAGCTATAATTGAGGGAAATGGACTATATCCAGCCATTATTATGGAAAAATCTGACAAGCTGAAAAATTGCAAGAGTCAGGAAAAAGATGGAGAGGAAACTGCAAAGAAATCAGATATTGAAAGTGCTTCAGGGGATGAAATTTTGGATACATTGTTAGCTGTGCGTCCAGCGCCTTATGTGGCTCCTGTAACTTTGACATCTAATGCAACAGTAGCTACAGCACCTGTTGACCCCTATGTGATTCAAATTGAAAGACCATTACAGATGACACAGCCTATTGTACAACCTGTTATATCTAATGTTGTGTCTGTGCAAATTGAAAATGTTCCTATAGTGATGCCTCCATGTGTAACGGCAACAATTGTAACTGTACCAGCTCCCAATACTAGGGTTATAACAGCACAGCCATTAGAGATTAGCATAAAGACTGCTCAGATTAATATTATTCCAAATACAGTAGCTGAAGGAGCTGTTGGAGGAGCACCTGTGAAAGGGTTTATCCTGACATCACAGAGTCCACAGATTGTTGCCTGAACACCACCGCAAACAGTTCAGTTATTGAGGGAAGAGAGAAGAATTGTATTTACAACACCAATAACGCAGGGTGAGACCAATTTATCTGAAGATGGGATTTCTGCCTCATGATTTGAAAAAATGACAGAGAATAAAAAGACAAAAACTCAGGTTCTTTTTACACAGCTGACAGAAAAGGAGAGACCGTTAAATGTCCCAAAATTAAAATCAGAATTGGAAAAAAGCGGATGTTTAGATCTTGAGCACTTGTATCAGTAACAAGAAAAATAGATGATATATCTGAGCAACTGAATAGCTAGCTGTGCAGCAACTTACTCATGATAAATTGACTGAATTGGCTACGAAATATGAAGTCAATCTTTCAAAAAGTGTCTCTTTCCAGAAAACATACAATTGGATGATGAGGCTATTGAAACAATACGTTCTTCAGGGATGCAATTACATATCATTGGATTAGTAAGACGAATTTGTAAATGGAGTGATTTTCAGAAATTAGAGAGCAAATGGGTAAAGAAGAATGAAAATAAAAAGAAAGAAAAAATGGCAGTTGAAGCAAATAATGATCCACCGGCAGATCCCCCAGATAAAGGAGAAGCTTCGGCCTATCCGTTGAGAGAAATACCAAGAGGAGCATATGTTCATGTACCTTGGAGCAGTGCCGATCATAAAGCATTTACTAATAATTTTCTAAAATTGAGAGCCAAGCCTGTTCAGTGGTGCACAGACATTGTCAGATTTGTTAACATTTCAAAAGTACTGTGAATTGATTTGAATTAATTCTTTGATATTGTTGTGGCAAGTGATTTGTGGGTTGAATGTGAAATTGCTGTACAATGGTTAGGTGCTGAACCAACAAGAGATACCCGCACTATTGAACCAGCTCCTGTGGTTATGGAGAAATACAATGCAGTGATTACATTTCTAAAAGGCAAAGTTCCTCCAAAATATATCGATTAGATAAAGATTAGGAGAACCACACAAGAAGCAAAAGAGTCAGTGCATGATTACTATGAGCGGTTGCTTCCGGTGTTTCAACAACACAGTGGACAGGAATATCCATAACAGAGTGATATGGGATTTTTTGTGTCCCAGTTTTTTCTTAGGTTGAAACCAGAGATCAGTATGCACAGACAACAGAGTGTGATTTGATGGCAGACAAAATTGTTGGATGAGATCCTTAGGTATGAAAACTATTGCAGTGACAAAGAAGAGACGAAGCAGAAAATGCTTAAGGAACAATTAATGTTAGTCCAGACAAAGGTTGCTCAGAAAGGTTTTCAGAATCAGTAATTTGCAGGAAATCAGTGTGGAATGCAAGGTGTTGTAATGCAGACTCAAGACATACAAGAAGGATTTGGCATTACACAGGGTAGAGGTACAGGTGTTCCAGGAGACCCAGATTCTAATGTAGATCTGGCAATGCTGAAGAAAATGACCGCTTGTCACCTTTGTAATAAGATCAGGCAATGAAAGAGGAAGCATAGACAATCCAGATAGAATGAACGGAAATGGTCAAATGCAAGGAGGAATAGATGCAGATGGAGAATATACCAGTTCCAACGATGCAGGTTCCACAAAACCAGTTGGTCCCACAGAATATGGAAAATCTTAGATTTAATATGAATCAGATGCCCAAGGCAAATACAAACACACTTCAGAGCCAGCAGCAGAATCCATTTCAACAGTTCCCAATGCTGGACAATGGCAGTTTTGGCTCCAACAATTCCTAATGAAGGTGCCTGATGGTGGAGGAAGATTGTATGCTTGGCGCAGTTGTGTAGGTAGATCAGAGTGAACCATTTGTAAAAGAAAAAACTAACAACCACCAAGTGTCATTTTTGATCGACACCGGTGCTACCTGATCCACTGTTAAAACAGAAAAAGTACCGGAACTAACCCTACCGGGAAAGAAGATCCAAGTTGTAGGAGTTTCAAATAAACAGATAAAGCCAGTTTCAGTAAAGGTCCCTGTAAAAATGTGTTCATTTGAAGAAAATCATCAGTTTGATGTTTGTGATTCCAGTCGTGTAAACCTGTTAGAGAGAGATTTGTTGTACAAGTTAAATTGCATTATTTACTGTATGCCGAAGGGTGCTGAATTTCAAACTCATGATGAAGATGTTGGATTTAAAATGGCCTGAGAATAAACAGCTGTAGGATTGTATCTAATGAGGACAGTTGACGACTTGTCTTCTAATTTAAAAGAAACTGTGAACCCAGAAGTATGGGACTTCACAGGAAAAGATATCAGACCGATTAAAGGTGTGGAACTTGTCAGTATCACAGCAAAAGCAAATGCTGTGTATCCAAGAACACCACCATACAATTTGACCCCGGAAATAGTTGCAGGAATAACACCTGTCATTGAAGACATGGTGAGAAAAGGGATTTTAAAATAAATAGTTGGAAGCCCTTGCAACTCTTTGATCATGGGTTTACGGAAACCCAATGGAAAATATTGGACTGTGCAAGATCTTCGACAGATTAACAACATTGTCATTCCATGTTGTTCCTTGGATCAGAATCCAGCTAACATACTTTTTCAGATTCTGAGCACTCCAGAGTGGTTTACCATTGTGGACTTGTACCAGTCCTTCTTTTCTGTTCCATTGCATGGGGGCAGTCAGCTCCTTTGGATTCCGACATAGAGTTTTGGTAAGTTACCTAGTTCATTTGGGGTATACAGAGAGCCCATCTAATTTTTGACAAATCTTAGAAAAGAATCTTGAATCATTGCAGATACCTTACAGTTCAATTCTCATGCAATAAATCAATGACCTACTTGCGGCATCAGATACACAAGGAACTTGTAAGACAGGGTATGATTTCACTTTTAAATCATCTGGCTGATAATGGACAGAAAGTGTCTCCAGGTAAAATGCAATACTGTCCAAAAGAAGTCGAACAATTGGCACATATAATTGAGAAATGAGCAAGAAAGGTGTCACCAGAGAGAGTTGAGACCATTCCAAACATTAATCCAACACAAAAAGAAGTCATGATATTTTTGGGAATTGGTGATTACTGTAGATAGTGGATACCAATTTCTTTCTTAGTAGCTACGACTTTATTGAGGCTGACGCACAAAGATGCTCCTGATCCCCTTACATGGCACAAAGCATGCATACAAGCTTTGCTAGAGCTGAGAGAAAGTCTCAGTTGTGCACTAGCATGCCTGATTACAGTAACATGTTCAGATTCTTTTGCAGTGAGAGGGAGGGCTACACTCTCACAGTGGTTACTCAAATACATGGAGATGCAAGAAGACCTGTGGCTTATTTTTCGACTACACTTGACCTTTGTAGCTACAAAACTGTCTGGCTGCCTTAAATCAGTGGCATCGGTTGAAATAAGCATTGAGAGATGTAAGAACATAGTGATGGGACATCCATTAACTGTTATGGTCCCTCACTCAATAGAAATATTGCACACAAAAACAAAACCGAGTACATGATGAATAAAAGACAAAGTACAATCAAAAGATTTTTGCTAATGAGAATATTATTTTAAAAGTTGTCAAATTTCAAATCTATCAACTTTGTGGCCTCTAAATGAGGATTTCAATGGAGATGAAGTTGAGCATGACTGTCTAAATGTCATTAACGTATGTACCAAGCTGAGGTTAGACATAAAAGATGAACCTTTGATTGAGTCTTATTACATAATTTTGTTGATGGCTCATGTTTCAGAAGCAATGAAGGTACCCTGAGAGCAGTTTATGCTGTCTAAAGAATTCAAAAAGTTGTAGAAGCTTCTTGGCTGTGTGGTAATACCTTAGCAAAGGTTGCAGAATTAATTGCCCTTACAAGAGCTTGTAGTCTAACAGAAAAATTGAGAGTGTCTATATTTACAGATAGTCCATACGGCTTTGGTATCTTCCATGATTTTGGATAGTTATGGTCACACAGAGGTTTCATGACCGCATATGGGACCTCAATTAGAAATGGGGAGTATGTAAGAAAACTGCTTGATGTATTGCAGAAACCTACAAAAGTTGCTGTGGTTAAATGTGCAGCTCACAAAAGTGGCAATGGATATGTTGCAGTTGGAAATAGATTTGCGGATGAATTAGCACGGTATTGTGCACTTGTGGACTGTAAATTTAATGGGGCTTACACAAATGAATCTGTAGAAGACACTGCTTTTCGATGTTGTTGTGAGTAACTGATATATGTGAAGTACTCAAAACAGTGCAAGAAAATGTTGCAGATGTAGAACAGCAGGGTTGGATCAGAGCAGGATGTGAGAAAAATGCAAATGATATTTGGATGTCAACAGATGGAAGGCCAGTGTTGCCAGACAGCTTGTTGTTTCCCATGACCTGCCATTTCCATGGCCCAACACATCTGGGTGGAGATGCAATTGTGTGACTGTTCAGACAGAATTGGTTTAATCCTCAATTTAGGATGCTTGCATAAGAATTGTTTCAACAACGTGTGACATATCAACAGATGAATGTGGGAAAGATAATAATAATTACACTATGTTGCAAAGGAGATCAAGTGGTTCCTTCAATTCAACAGAATGCAAATGCACTTTATAGAGATGCCGGTTTGTAATGGGTTGAGATGCGTCCTGGTTAAATTGCGCATTTTATCTCGATGAGTGGAAGCCTACTCAACACGGACAGATGACAGCCTCTCTGTAGCTATGTTACTATTGTGCGAGTTTATACTTAGATACAGATTACTGGTTTTTCTGGAGTCAGATCGTGTGAATAATTTCAATCAGAGATTCCACTTTAGCTATTAAACAGAAGCCTCTGGAATTGTTGAACAACTCAACAGAACTAAAAAGTCCCATGGGTAAACGTTTGTGCTTCCACATCAATTAAATTGCCAGATGCTTTATCTTTGGTGTTGATGAGTCTCTGAAGTATTTCTGACAGGTAGACAGGGTTATCTCACCATGAGATTTTGATTGAGCATGCAATGAGACTACCTGGTGATCCTGTGAATGCACTTTTGCACATCACAGATGACATGATGCTTGGTTACTGCAAAGGGTTGGCTGATGTGATGTGTTTTGTTTCTCACCTGGTTGATGCTGCTACCTTACATCTGCATCAAGAACAATACCACAACCTCAGTCTCGGCAACTGGGTGTTGGTCAAAAAAATAAGTTCAGAAAGATAGTCTGGAACCTAGATGGAAAGGCCAGTTCCAGGTCATTTTTATCATGAACACTGCTGTTAAGTGGGCCGGAGTGCCAAACTGGGTACATGCTTGGCACACTCAGAGAGTAAGGACTCCATATGGAGAAATAGTGTTCTTTGAGCCAGAACCAAGAGCACTGGTGACAGAACAGTCACAAGCTGGACAATTGTAAGGAGCAACACCACAAGAGTTGTAACAACAAGGAGAGGAGAGGTGTGAAGAATGACAAATGCACACACCAATCCAGGTTCTTGTAATTTAACAACGTGACATCAAAGTCTTTGAAAGAGAAGAAGAAGAGACAAGATCTCAACCTGAGAGAACAGTTGAGACAGCACCAGAGCCAACAGATGATCCATGTGAAGGAGCAAGTACTGGAATGAAACCAGTCACCCGTGATGCTGACTAGCCATAAAACTGTGGTCAAAGAAAATTAAGATCCAGGGTGTCAATTGATCACATACCACCAAGAATTGCTGAAGAGACAGATTTAAGTGGCATAAGTGACACAGAAGAAGATCAGTAGACACCAAAAACTTTGAAACAGCACAAGTGTCATGTCAAAGGCATTCTGCACCGGAATGGACATATTACACAAATCAAGTGTTGAATGTGCCAGTGGGAGATGTGCTTCCTTTGAGATAAGAACTGTTTAAGTCCCCATGACATCATACTGAAAACAAAGTTGAGACATAGCTCTTTGAAAAGATTTCTGAAAAGAAACAAACGTTTGAGAGACATTATTTAATAAATGATTAGGAAAAGACTAAAATATATATATTTTTTAAGAAGATTTCCCTAGGTCCAAGGCTGTAGTGGAAGAGTAGAGATAACACATTTAGAAGAAGGTGGAGTAGGCGTAGGGATGACTATACGAAGATTATTGAAAATAAAGCTGAAAGAACTAACTGCAAATAAATTAATTTAAGAAGATCTGAACTGAACTGTTGAACTATTGCTTTTATATTTTTGCTCAACGATTTGACTTTAGTCAAACGTGTTCCCTAACCAAGAACAGATGTAAGATTATTAGGGGTATTACATTTTTAACGGTAATGTTAGTAGTCATAACATTGTTAATAGGGTTTTATTTTACACCAGAGCTGGAAAAGCCCATGTCTACACCTGAAACTACAACATTTTCACTCACAATAGATTGTGACAAAATTAAAGACGTCATTTTTGAGCTACAGGAAAGAAGATTACTGTGCAGGAATAGCTAGAGATCAAGCAAGGCTTCTACGCCATAGCTGTCTTCCCACATGTGTTGGGGGCAGTTGACTGCACACATGTCCTACTTGTGCCCCCTGCCGACACTGCACACAATTATCGCAACAGAAAGCCCACACATTCCATGAATGTGTAGGCAATAGTGGACCACCGGGGACTCTTCACCAACGTCGTCGCCAACTACCCAGGCAGTGTGCATGATTCCTACATCTTCCAACAGTCCATCATCAACCAGCGCTTCCAGGATGGCACTTATGGAAATGCACTGCTCATTGGTAAGTACCAAATGAATACACCACACACCTCAACTCCATAATCATGCAACTCACAACTGTGGGAATGCACACGTTACAAAACCACATACAACATGCCGAACAACATGCCCAACGACCAGACACAATAACACAAGTAACTGTGGTAACCATGTCCAGCCATGTAGACAAACCATCCATGTCATGGCACCTCTACCACACAATTGCAGAATGTGGGGAGAGGTGGGAACCAAGTCTGTGCGAAGGAGGCAAGTGACCCATGAATAAGAATGTACACAATGCCAAGTGTGGCGGTGATGTGCTGGACAGACTTCAGTATGCAGAGCACAGACATGTCCATGTGGACATATACTGCTGGTGTTTGTAGTGTTGTGGACAGTGGACGCAACCATGTTATCTCAGGCAGTGGGGAAGACTTTGGACATGTAGCTATGTCGTCCCCCCTGCAAGCGTAAGTGGAGTGGGCTGGGACAGTGTACGCCAGTCCAGCATAGGACTGGAAATAAATAACCCCGGGGCTATGGGCGTGCTTCACTTCCGCGATGGCCACCAAAGTAAATACTGTGTGAGTCTCTGTGTCCGCCATATCCTGATGATAGGCCTACACACACATGGCCGACCACCTTCAACGGCCAATAACACGGTGTCATTGTCAGGCTTGTGGACATGTCTGACAGTCATGATAATGGTGTGTCTTAGGTGTGCAATTGATGCAACCGCGCAGCGCACACAAGTAAATAGGCTCGGGAGGAGTACGGAGCAGCTGTGAGGCAATGTATTACACATGGATGCTGCTCTTTTGCCACAAGCAAAACATGTCAAACATGAATCCCAAAGTCGCACACACCACAAACCACTAAACTAATAAGCCTGCCAGCACAGAATGCAGAACCAGCGATTGACACATATCTCTCTCCCCTGTCACAGGTGATCAAGGCTAAGCACTCTGCACATGGATGATGACACCCCTCCGAGACACAAACACCCAGGCCCAGTGGCAGTACAATGCGGCCCATAAATGCACCAGGGGCATTGTGGAGCGCTCATTTGGCATTTTATAGTCACGTTTCAGGTGCTTGGACATCACAGGTGGAAGACTCCTCTACAGCCCAGAAATAGTGTGCAAGATGATCATTGCATGGTGTGTGTTGTACAACCTATGTGTGCGCACCAAAGCCCCATGGATCCAAGTGCCAGATGCACCGGACGATGATGATGAAGATGAGGCTGGTGGACCACACCTCAGTGCAGCTGCAGCAGGAATAGTCCTAAGGAACACAATCATTAACAATTTCTTCACATGAGCATGTCACATTGTGACTGGCCTCAGCAATCATGGGACAGGACAAAATGACCACAGACACAGCATTTGCAAATAAATTAATTCCAACACACATTGTGTGCATGTCACTCCTCTGCATAAGCACATCACTCTGACAAGTGTAAGTGCAACATTTAGTGCTAACAATCTCACAAATGGCAATTAGATGGTGGCTGTGTCACCTCTGTACAGGCTGTTTAGGGTTCACGTATTCAAAATGCCATTTCAGGGTGTCAAAGTTAGTACGTAATCCCACTCAGCAGCGTATCACCTGTGTCCAAATTAATGACATAAAGGCTGTCATTTGTGACCAAGAAAAGACAACGGGGAGTCCTTTGGGGTCAAATATGTACCACCATGATGCAGAGAGTTGCACCCTATGACTCAAGTCCCACAACATTAGCAACATGAATGTGAGGGGAAATCACTGCCCCTACATTCATCCATATTTTCATACTTGATTGATCATAGACATGACACATATGTGTGAATTAGAATGTTTTATTCACATTCGGTGGAGTTGTTGAAACTGGAGCAGTACAGGGCCATGCAAACCCCACTTTACATTGTTGCCCTGTGGAGGGCCAGCCAGAGTCCTTTAGGAATTGACAAGTTCATCGGTAGAGGAAGAGTTCAGTCCTCAGTCTGATTGCTGTGTCATTGGTAACCAAATAGAATATGGCAGTCCAAGTCGAAGTCCAAGGTGAGTGTCGCAGAGTGTATAGGGCGACAGTGGAAGGTGATGATGCAGAGGGCAGAACCAAGCAGAAACAGGCCATATGGCGGAGATGAATGCTACCGCTTCCTTCTTACCACTAAGGCAGAATCATCTGCATCTTCGTCCTCTTTCTGCCTACATCCACTCCATGTTCTCCATGATCCACCGCATGTGTCCCAACTCCCGGCTGACATCGCTGGAACCAGTCTGACTTCACAGTTGTTCTTGTCTCAGAGTCAGGACTCCAGCGATGTCAGCCATGGATCGTTGGAGAGCATGGAGGGGACTGTGGGTGTCAGTTAGGGACTGTAAGTGGTCCCTGATGGGACTTAGACACCCATGTATGGCATCTAGTTTGGCTGCCATGAGGTCGAACCCCACCCGCACCTGATCAGCCATTTCTTCAGGGCACCCCAACACACAGTGTTGGAAGGCCATGTGTTGTTTGTGCGGGTCCTAGGAGACAGCGGTGGTGGTGGGTGCTTCCTGCTGTGTGGTCTGTGCAGGGGTTGAGCTCTCCTCAATGAAGCTGGACTGCCCTGCTCCTGGAGGTGAGGTGCCAAAGCTGTTGAAGGGCATCGGTGTCAAAGGTGTGGAGGTCTTCTTTGTCATCAGTGAAGAGATGTTCGGTCTGCTCTGCAGGAGGTGTTGATTTTCCCTCTGCAATGTGAAAGGGAGATGCAGTTTAACATTGTGTTCACATGTATGTTGACGCATTGTACAAGTTTACATACAGACTGCATAACAATGTACATTGTGACTGTATGGGGGAGCTGCCTATTTGATGTGGACAGTGGACATTTCGACAACATGACGGATGTGTGTTTGTACTTGTACATTATCATCTCACATTTCCCTGCTATGCCAAATGTGATTGGCCAGTTTCTACACACAAGCAGCACCAGTTGTGTCCTCTGTTCTGTTATGAACGTGTTGCAGTTTGTTCCACATTGCTCTGAATGTTATGTGTGTGTGCTGCATTTTGGAAGAGTCGCCCCTGCAGCTCCGATTTTACTGCCCTTTATCCCTTTCAGGCGGTGTGCCTTTGACTACTGTGCTTATACAGTGCTGAGATGTTGCATACTTGGGTAAATTTGGCTCTTGGTGGGAGTTGGGACTCTGGGGCATGGTTTGTCCACAGATGTGTTGTTGACGTCAGGGGTTGTTTGTGCACGTTTATGTGTCAGAGTGTGACCTGCTCCTTTACGGATGTGGTCCACTCTTAGCCACCTCTATGTCATGGCGTGCAACATGTCATGATATATTGACTGTAGCCATGCTATTCGTCATGCAGTGTCACTTGCATTGTCAGTGTGGCTCACAGACAGGACGCTTTGCTGTAATTGGCACATGTGCATGGGTTGGTTGTGAGATTGGTGATGTGTGGGAAGGGCCCCCTCTGGGCACATATTCGACGGGGGCCTACTTGCTGTTTCTAGGTGTGCCGCAGTGTGCCAAGGGGATCAGGGACATGATCCAGAGTCATTGTGGGTGTGCTATATTCAATTGTGCATGTGTGCCATTGTGCTCATCTCCCCCCCAGTCCATGGTCATTACTCACCCTGTTGCTGTTGTGTCAGGTCATGTTGAGCAGTGTTCGGTCCCCCAACTCCTGCCACTGTCTCCACACTGATGACTGTGGACACCATTTCCTCCATCTCATTCAGCTCCTCCTGTGGCGCTGGACTCCCACCTCCAGTCGGCATTGCTGCCTTCTGGTTGTTGCCGAGTTTCTGGTTGGTTTTGCGCTTCACATCATTCTAGCGCCTCTTGACCTCTTCCATTGTCCTCCACAGCACTCCAACTGCATTCACCTTGTCCACAATGGACGGCCATATTCCATTTTTTGTTGCCAGTGACACAGTGGAGGTGACGAACAGTTGTTGATGGCGTTTTTTCACCTCCGTTATCAGGATCCTGTTTTCCTGCAGACTGAACCGTGTCTTCCTCTACTTCTTCTCCTTGCCCTTCCCTGACCCTGAGGTCCCAGGCTTGTCCTCACTGGGGCTTGTGGGGTTCTGGTGGTCCTCTGTACTGGCTCCGGCTACCTCCATTGTGCTCCGCAATTGTTTTGGTTTTGTTTGTGTTTTTTTTCTGCTTTTACAGTGATTTTTCCTGCCTGACGTGTGTGAATTGCAGGCCTGGCGCAGCTAATCGCTGATTTTTTTTATAGCTGTAGGGCCCATCGCCACTTTTTTCATGTTCGGCTTTAGATTTTTATCGCCGTCCCGGTAATTTTATCGCGGACATTTGACGCGTTATCGGGAAACTATTACAGGTTACCGCCGTGTTGTGAATACAACATTAACGCAGCGTTATTTTAACGCGATAGACGCGATATAAAAAATTGCGTTGACGTATTTTGGCGATGATTGTCACACGTTCTTCAGAATATCCCCCTTGGTGTGAGGCGCTGCGTTAAACTCAGCACATGCCCTTATGCATTAAATGTCTTTATACGCATGAGGCATTCTCTCGAACTCTTCAGCGCATCAAGACGAAAGTTAAGGAGCTCACAAGACAGAATTATGATTGTTATTCAGTAATATGAGATCGTCTGAAACCACACGCTCTGTAATAATGGCTCAAATGTGTCAAATGATGGATATATGCAGCAAAAAAAAGATGTGTTTTCCTATGCCTGGCTGGTAAAACTTATTAAAGAAAGAAAAAAGAAAGAATGCTGCAAGAGAACGACGCACAAGTTATTTTCATTTACGAAATTCCCAAAGTGCAAATACAAATGTGCGTATTAAAGATCTCCAGGGCACTATAAAGTATGTGCAACCCCCGGTCGCGCAGCGGGCGAGCGCAGCGGGCGCGACGATTGCGCGCCGAAGGCGCGCCTAAGGCAAGCCCGTCTGCGCCCGTCCGCGACCGGACGGGACTAGGGGCTATACCCCCTACAGGTTCCAGCCCAGCCATGGCTGATACCATTCGCTATAACCGCAACGAACTGCTAGCTCTTAACAAAACAACCACAGCGGTCAAACCGCTCCCATGCATTCAAACTGGCCCTGGTCTATCCTATGGACCTATCTCATGCCGCTCATGCCGATGGGCTAGCATGGGCCAACTCCCAACGGATCATCACACACTCTCCACCAGTTACCAGCGGGAACTAAAATGCCTATATTTCAATGCCAGATCTCTACCCAAACATGCTTTAGACATCTGGGACATATTAACATCTAAGAGCCCGGATCTGGTTTTTGTCACTGAAACATGGCTAACCGACGCCAGTGCTCCAGACCTGGCCAACGCCCTCCCCCCTGAATATAAAATAATCACACAAAACAGACAAGGCAAAAAGAAAGGAGGTGGAGTCGCCGTGATTTTCAGGGACCACCTAACATGTCTCAAGGATACAATTACTGTCTATCCCGAACATGAGCTACTATCATTTAAAATTCTCGCAGAGAATTTTATCATATTAGCAGGTGCAGTCGTCTATAATCCACCAGGACAACAAACCAGCGTTAGCACCAAATTACTGAACCAGCTGCTCCCATCGTGCTTGAAACACAAAAATTACATGGTCATTGGGGACTTCAACGTCCATTACGAAAACACCGATGCCCCTGGATCAACACAGCTAAAGTACGACATGGAAATCCTGCAACTTAAACAGCTGGTCGAGGGCCCTACGCACATAGCAGGGCATACCTTGGATCTCCTTTTTACTAACATTGAGTCGACCTGCATTAAAGAAATCCTCCCCCTGTCCTGGTCCGATCACTCCATGCTTTCATTCTCTTTTAAACTCCCCGGTAAACCCGCAAAGACTAGACTTACCCCCATCACCACCAACAGAGCCTGGAGACTGATCAACGACTCCAACTTCCAAAATCACTTCCGTGAAATAGAAGTCTCCCTACCAGACGATTCACCTATTTGTAACAACGTCGTTTTGCTAGAAACCGGCATCCGCCAAACGCTGGACAAACTAGCACCCCCGCGGGAAATAAGGACAAAAACATCCACCAATGAAAAATGGTACACCCCCATCCTCAAAAGCCTTAAAAGGGAATGTCAAAAAATAGAACACCAATGGAGACAAACTAAAGACTCCGAAACCAGAGCTAACTACATCACTAAGCGGAGACAATACATCTCTGCCATTCGAGATGCAAAAAAAGCATTCTTCACACAACGAATTTACGATAATCACAACTCCGCTAAAGAGCTGTTCAAAATCGTAAAAGAGCTTAGCAATCCATCCAGTACCTCACAAACCCTCACCCCCTCAACTGAGGCATGCGAACGGATTAGCACCTTCTTTTCTGAAAAGATCAACACAATTTATTCTACCTTTACCTCCTCCCATATCATTACCCCATCCGACAGCCCTGACGAAAACTCGCCTACATCCGACAAAGATAACGTCTATCTAGACGCAGGCAACTCCCCATGCCTAACCAACTTCCAACCACTCTCCGAAGAGGAGGTGTTAGCGGTTCTCAAAACAATTAAATCCGGTTCTCCTGCAGACCCCTGCCCACATTTTGTATTTTCAGAAATCGTACCAACACTCTGCCCCCTCATCACCAAACTTTTTAATCAGTCCCTCACCTCTGCGTCCTTTCCAGAATCCTGGAAACACGCATCTGTAACCCCCCTCTTGAAGAAAGCCGGATCCGACATCCTTAACCCAGAGAACTACAGGCCAATTTCCCAGCTCCCCTACCTCTCCAAGGCTTTGGAGAAAATGGTCAACTCACAACTGTCCAAATACTTGGAGGACAACTCACTCCTGGACCCCACCCAAACTGGCTTTAGAGCAAACAACAGCACCGAAGCAACGTTGCTGGCACTGTCGGACAGTGTTAGATGCATCACAGACCAAGGAGGATCTGTGGCTCTGATACTGCTAGACCTGTCAGCGGCGTTTGACACGGTATCGCACGAATGCCTACTAAAAACCCTCCAGAGTAAAGGAATACAAGCCACAGCGTTAAAATGGATCAAATCATTTTTAAGTAACCGCACCCAAGCAGTGCATATGGGTCAATTCCATTCACAACCCCGTCCCATTGGCTGTGGGGTCCCACAAGGGTCCTCACTAAGCCCCACTCTCTTTAATGTCTATGTCTCATCTCTAGCCGACATTGGAAGAAAGTGGGGCATCGGCATATGTTCATATGCCGACGACACACAGCTGATAGTGACTATGGACGAAGGGTTGGCAACAACTAAGAAAAAACTACATAGTTGTCTCTCCGAAATGGCAGAATGGATGAGCAACCATTGCCTTAAACTCAATGCCGGAAAATCTGAAATATTACTGTTCGGAGGAGCCAAACTATCATGGAACGATACGTGGTGGCCATCGTCACTGGGAACAGCCCCCACCCCAAAACAGTACGCCAGAAACCTTGGCATCATGATGGACGACGCACTGTCCATGAAAGACCACGTACGCATACTCTGGGGCAAAGGCTTTGCAATCTTGAAACTCCTGGCCAAAATCTTCTCTTGGATCCCATTGGACTGCCGGCGCACAATCACCCAGGCCCTTCTGGTCAGCCGCCTGGATTATGGCAATGCCTTATTCGAAGGGATGAATGAGCAACTGTTCTCCCGCCTACAGGTCTTACAAAACCAGGCAGCCAAATTGGTATGCAACAAAGGCAAACGAGATTCGGCATCCGCATGCCTAAGAAAACTCCACTGGCTACCAATGCGTCAACGAGCCACCTTCAAAATACTTTGTCACGCGCATAAAGCCCTCCACAAAACAGGCCCTACAATCCTGCAAGGTAAAATCGAATTCTATATTCTAAACAGGAACCTAAGGTCCAATAACTCAGCCCTGGCAAAACCTAAGCGCATTTTCAGGGCAAGGACAGGTGAACGAGCCTTTTCACATCTGGCGGCCAAAAGATGGAACGAGCTACCCATGGATCTTAGACACACTACAAACCTTCTACAGTTCCGGCAAAAACTAAAAACCCACCTCTTTCCAAAAAAGTAACTCCCTCTGCATAAATCTCAATAGTCCCCCTTTTTCTTATAGCGCCGTGATATCCTATGGGATGAGTGTCGCGCTTTATAAATACCAGAAATAATAAAAGATCTCAAGAGCCTCAATAAGGTCAGCAATTGTCAAATGCTCAACTATAGAAAGATCAGGCAATATAACGAAAATCCATTTTGCTACTAAATGTGTGCACTCACCTTTCCTCAAAGTTAAGCAATTTCCTCCTCATCAGATACACTGCCAAATGCCAAACCACTGACAATGCATCACTCCTAATACAACCCTCAAACTACTTCCCTGGCAGCTACCTTGCCAGTCCATGTCGTTCTTCGGGCACCTTGCTTTCAACCCCCTTCCATGCACACATTTAACTCAGCAGCACTCCAAACAACTGACAATGTGTTGATGTCAAATCAAAACCTAAGACATAATTCGGACACTTCCGCTTCTATACTGGAACATCTGCATCTTTAATACGTATTGATATTGTTAATTGCACTTTTCCTTTCCTGTATAATTTATAATGAATTACTTTAAAGTTCTTCACTTCCGAGCTTCCTGGAGCTATGTGACAGAAAACTCTGAATCTGTGGTTATAAATACTCTTTACAAGACCTAAGAGACTATACCAGGGGCAAAAGTGTACTACTCAGGTACATAATACAATAGTAAGTGGCTCATATTGATGCCCCAGATGTGGTGTGTTATTGCCACAGCCCTGGAGTTAACAGTACCGTGTCTCTGATTGAATCTGGGGATGCAAGATTAACAGGGATTCTTGGTTAAAACCTTAGAATCCCCTCAGTAATGAGGAATTACTGGGGAATCTCGGATTCAATTACTTTTGTAATACCTTATTTTCATTTCCAGTTTCTCTTGGCGATTTCAGCTACTTTCACCGTCACTATCTCCAGAGGAGACACGAGAGCTGAACAGTTTTTCTGTGGGTCTGGTCATTCTTGATGCGGTCTTTAATCCTCTTACCACGCCCATCCGGAATCATGTGCAATTTGAATGAGTATCTATGTTGTCTCTTTATTGAATGATCACACTACCGTTCTCTAGTGTGGTAATCACATATCGAGAACATATTTTGCAGACACCATTGATGAAATGGAAACAGTGAGATCAGAGCACCAGTGATACTTAATATGAAAAGCACACACTCGATAATCACCTCAGTAAAATGTGTTCTCAATTTACTCATGGAAGATCAAAAAATCATAAAGGAGCAGAGGGTCATATATTTGGTGGGTTATATAGAAGTTAAAACTTGTTCTGAACCTTCAGATTTATGTGTTAAATACTTCCGTAATCTTGCGCCACATATTTCTATATCAAAGCAAACTGCTCATTGAGAAGGTGATGATAATTCATATCATTTAGAATAATATGAAGATAAGTAAATTAAATGCACACCGCAAGCAACTCCGCAAATAGTCATTACCTGAACTTCCGTTTCAGCACGTTTCATTACTCGTGCAATGAGCCGCAAACAACTAACCTGCAGAGAAAATTCATTAGCACCTTTGAATTCAAGGCGGAGGGACCGATAAGGAGAAGGAAGTGACTTTCTTTCTATCCCCAGAGTTAAAAGGCGGGTGTGGGGGGTTGAGCTGTGCAGTCGCGTGTCTTCTGCCACGGATTTGGGCCTTGACAACTGGGAAATGGAGGATGCACATGGAGAGGTAGTTGTAGCACGTAAATGAAAGTTAGCATGATGAAATGCATTTTTTTTATTAAAAGTGGTAAACTGTTGCATTGTAGTACTGAAGGGCTAGATTATGGGGCATATCAGCAACAACCGGCGATAATTATCGCTAAGCGCACTTAGCGCTAGGATAATTATCGCCGGCTAGCGTGGATTTTTATCGCTGCGATAGCGTACTATTAGCAACGCTTATCTCAAAAGCGATAAAAATCCTAGCGCTAACTGCCTAAACTGAGATTATCGCTGGAAACCCAGCGATAATCTCACGAAATGTGGCGTTAGCTTGTTGATAGGGCCCCACAAACTTAGCCATGATATCCACCTTCCATAGGATAGTCAGTCCTGAAGCAGGCGTAGGGAAAGTAACGATAACAGGGGTTATCGCTACTTTTCCTGCTGCTATGCTTCATAGTGTGGGACTTGATGATAGGAGAAATGTCGCTTAGCGACATTTCTACTGTCATGTCAGGTCAGGAATGCCCACTTTGCATCTCATTAGAGATGCAAAGCTGGCCGTTAAGAATTTGAGCGCTAATGCAAGGTTTCACGTGTTAGCATGACCTTGCTAATTAGGCGATAAAATTATCGCCGCTTTTCGGCCGAAAACGCCTGCAAAAGCGGCGATAATTTTCTATCGTCGTCTTGTAAATATGCCCCTATGTCTCTCAATGCTTGGAAGTTTCAGATGCTGCTTTCTAAATATGTCTAGTTGCACATCTTTCTTGAAAATACTCACTCTACCCAGGGAGCGATATTTGTGAAATGCGCATCTCTTCAAAAGAAGAACACTGAGGCCACTTTTTAAACTTGCAAAAGGATTTAAAAAATAATCATTATAACTGAGTGTTGTGTGACATACCCTGACTTTCCAAGTTTTAGGTCTCCAGCACTCTATAATGTGCCTAATCACTGCAATAGCTTGGCACTGGACAGAGATCTCAACCTATCTGTTTAACTGATGGTCCCCTTATAAACATTTATGACATTTATTTATACATCACATACATTGAAATGGATGATCACAATTTTGGTAGGCCCCAATTATCAAACCAAGGGCCATATGTACACAAATTTTGCGGCTCAGTAATAAGTCGCCAACGTGATTACCAGTTGCAAAATCATGAATTCAGTATGTATGAAATGCATTTGCAGCCCCAAATTTAACATTGTGAACAAGTAAGAATCAATATTTTATGGACTCCAAATGGTGAATCGCAAATAAGAAATCGTTATTGGTGAATCACTATTCTTATTGTAATTCAATTTGCAAACAGTGAATAGTCGCAAAACACAATTTTCCACGGGCAATTTACCACCAACTGAAATCAGTTGGTAATCAGGAGCAACATATATAAACAGCCACAGGATGTATCATATTTTTCGAAAATGGCTGCTCTGTCACTCATGGCAAGGAGAATGAGTATTCTGGCTGGTTTACAGAGAAGAAGGAGAAGACAGGAACGAATCCTCACACTAAGGTTTACACTTTTTGAACACACGGACTGAGATATTTACACCAAATACAGGTTAAGTAGTGCAGTTATCCTTGAGCTAATTGCTGCTTTAAAGCCTCAGTTTGAGAGATACACCTTATGCAGTAACCTCGTTCCCACCCATGTGCAGATGTTATGTTGTTTGCATCTATTAGGGTCTGGTAGCTATCAAGCTGTGATTGCAGCAGCTAATGGTGAGTCACAGTGTGCACTTTAGTGGTTTTCTCATGCACTTCTAGATGCTCTGTTCAAGTGCATTAACAGCTACATATATTTTCCTAGAAATGCACAGGAATTGCAAACCCCCAACTTTCCAAATTTTCATGGGATGTGTATATGCCCACCATCTGCCATTGAATATCTATTCAGGAATAGAAAAAATACCCATTCCTTGAAGATTCAACTTAATCACAGAAGCAATCATGCAATTTCCTGGGAGCACACACAACTTTTGTTTATTTAGAAATTGTGGTATTTTGCAAAGGCTGCAATGAGGAGATTATACACATAAATATATATAACATAGAGTTTTAGTCTCATTGTAATCCTATATCTAAATATGTGTATTTTTTTTGTAGGTGATAATGCGTACACCTTATTTCCATGGACCATGATAGCACATCTCCCCCCCACTACTCCTAATAAATGGCGTTAAAATGTAGCACACCATGGAACAAGAGGCATCACAAAACGTACTTTTGAACTACCAAGAAGTTGTTTCTGATGTCTTCATAAGAGTGGTGGTGCCCTACAGTGTTCTCATGAAATAAGTGTCAGGACCCCACACGTCTTACCTTCTGCTTGCGGAGTAATCTCGCAGGAAAGACATGAACAACCTCCATCGTCTCCCACTTTCCCTAGAAATGGTATGTATACTGAGCAGGGCGAAATGGAATCGGGGCAGGAAATCCTAGTGGTGTGGAGAGGTGTCCTTACTGAAGACCTGGTTGGCTACACCTCTTGATGACAATGGGACCCCTCTAGGAATCACCGTCGGTAGGTATAAACCATAAGGGTAAGTATCATCACCACTGGTCACATTCAGACAGACGCACATACACAGTCAGTATCTAGGAATGGCATAATCACCTGGGGTGAAGTCTTCACACACCAGGATGGTGTAGAAATGATAAAGCGCTCCTGCGCGTGATGTCAAATGAAAGGTATAATGTGCTCCTGCATGTGGTGTCAAAGGAAGTGTTAAAAAGCGCTCCTGCGCGTGGTGTGACTACAAGAAAGCAATCCAAGTGCTCCTGCGCTCCCTATGGGGCATGAATAGTGCTACGCGCTCCAAAGACAATAAGGTCAAGCGCTCCTGCACTACACAATAAAAGAAATGAGGCAAGCGCTCCTGCGAATGCCTCATCAATGGTAGCCCAAGCCCTCCTGTGCTAGACGAATGGCAGGGATAGGGTAATAAGCCTACGCGCTCCAGCACGAGCCAAAAGCAATGAGGCAAGCGCTCCTGCGCTAACCTCAACAAAGATAGGTCAAGCGCTCCTGCGCTAGGCAAAGGGCAATGTTCAGAGAAAGCACTACGCTCTACAGCACGAACCAGGAGCATTAAGTAAAGCACACCTGCGCTTGTCCAAACCCCACAAGTCAGCGTCAATGTGCTCCTGCGGGAGCCCCCTGCATAGGAAAAGAAGCTCTCAGTGCTACGGCGTGGGCGTACCTAAAGGTATGCAGAGAACGGGGTGCAAAGGGAGCAACGAAGGTGAAGCTGAAATCCGAAGCACTGCCGGGCCGAGCACTACAGGGTTATATGCGGTCTTACCCAGAAGTGCTATGCCAGATTGTAGAGAGGTCACTTCTAGGAGGAAGGCTAGACCGCTAACCAGTCTACTCACTTCCTGGTGCAGCCGGACGGCTGAATCGAGGAAAAACAGAGACGTGCACACAAGACCCCACAGACACGCCTACCGGACTAAAACCATGACAATAAGTTGCCAGATAGTAGCAACTTGTGCTGGTCTGCACAATATAGCAAGTAGAAAAGGATTATCTTTGCCTTTATCTGATTCAGAGTCAGATGACTAAGAACAACCTCTACCACCAGCTCCCGGACATGATGAAACAGAAGCTGTACAAGGGTGTTTGAAACATAACCAACATTTATTTTTTAAGTTAAGTGTATAAATGCATCAAAGAGATATAATTAATTAATCAGGTGTGGCTTACCATCATGGCCGCTTAGACGTGTTTTTGCTGAGCTCGTCGCAGTGGCCTGAATATTGGAAGAATCCTGTACCATCCTGCCCCTAAACAAAGCCCTAACCAAACTTCAGAACAGTACTGGTCAACCCCCAGCCAGAAAAAAAAAGAAGATCGTAGATCTTAGAGGTGCCCTGGAAATGATCGGACGATAATGAAGTCTCTGGGGAGCAGTGGTGCCATTTTGAGTAGGGGAGGACCGGGGACTGAAATCGCTGACGAAACCAGAGAGCCAGTGACTCCTACGGTTCACCCCCGAGACCAGACGTGGGGAGAAAGATGAACCAGAGGTAGCCCAACACTGGTGAGGAGGTTGGAGAGCTCTACGTGTGTGAAAGGTGGTGTCCGTGCCCCCGGAGAAGCAGCAGATTGCGGCGGTGGGGCCTCGAGCAGGGGAACAGGAGAATCCTGCGGTCCGCCCCTGAGACCGTTGGAGAGACGGATGACAAACCGGAGGTCGGCAGGCACAGGTGAGAAGGCTCAGGAGCCGTATACGTGCGGGGGTGGTGGCTGCGCTTCCCAGTGGAATGGTGAGTCGTGCTGCTGGCCCTGAGCTGCAACCACAGGTAAAATGAGGCACTGAGGCGTGGTGGAGGATAGAACTGGAAGAGGTTGTACACCTGCTCCGCTGAGGGCAGGGGGGATCTCCGAACTCAGGCCCGCAGCACCAGATGGGAACACATGAGAACCCATGGAGTGAAAGTAAGGAATCTGGACTTGCCACCAACTTTACAGCGGAAACACGTCTCACACCTGGACCTCCGGTTGGGCCGTATCGCTGCAAAGACACTGCTGAGCTGGGCAGACCCTCAACACCGGGGGTAAACTACATCCCACATGAGTAGGAAGCCCACTAAGGGGGCAGTTAAGACCGGGAGTGGCAACCGCATAGGAGTGGATAAATTGTCACAGCAGGCACTGCGACGTGGGACAGAGCAGCGTGTGTCGCAGTTCGATCTGAACACACAAAACAGGCAACGAAAGGACTATGGGCCCGATTCACAGAACTAACTTAAGACAAAATCGTAAACTTACCACCATTACTTACTTCTCCTAAACTGAGAAAAATCCTAACTTTAAGACTTTCGGTAAGAAGAACCGGAGGTCTGTCCTGCAGATCTACTGCAAAAAGGCACGAGAAGACACCGCTCAGTTAGGGCCTATGGAGTGGGCGAGTCATAAGATAAGTGGAGGTTGGACAGAGAACCAGCAGTAATCATGGTGAAAGACAAGGCACAGACACAGGCAAACAAAATATCAAACTATGCCCATCCCCTGGCAGAAGGGCTGGAATACAGAGAAGTCGCTAATGGAGGAAAGATGCCCAACGAGCAGAACATGGAGAGTCCTCCCACGCTGATGAACGTGATTCAAGCAATCCAAACAACTAGAGATGATATGGTCCACAGAATCGATGCTGTGGCCATAGACGTGAACCTGCTGCGTTGTGACCTGAGGAAGGTCTCGGACTGGGTGACCACCTCCGAAAAGGACGTGGATACACAGCAGAAGGAAATGAAAAGTCTTAGCGCCACAGTGGTCGAAATCAAAAAGCAGGTAATAAAACGAGATGAGAGGGCAGAGCTCTGAAGGGAGATCGAGAAGGAGCAATCTACGATTTTTGGGGTTTCCTGAAAAAGCGGAAGGTCCCTTAACGGAACTATCCTGGAAGATTGGATAACCAAATAAATAGCCCCTAAGAGACTTTCCAAGTTTTATAGCATAGAAAGAGCGCACAGGGCAGTGGTGCCACTGCCCAGGCCGGGAGCTGCTCCTATAGCCATTATTGCAAAACTCTTTAATTACAGAGACCTTCTCCTGCACATGTCCCGCACAAAGGGGCAGTTCTTTTTCGAAGGTCAGTGTATCCGAAATACACCCAAAGGGTGCAGGAACAGAGGAAAACCTTCATCACGGTTAAGCGGAGACTTCGTGATTTGAACCCAAAATACAGCCTCCTGTTTCCTGCCAAGCTGCGAGTTGAGAAGAGGCTCACACACTATTCTTTTTTTCTGCAGGAGACACGAGTGAATGGCTAGACACCAGGGGAGCAGGAGAGAAATCCCTGGTCACATCCACAGATTCCTCATGGAACCTGATGGCTAAGACTTCGTCACAGGAGTATAGACAGTCCAAAAGACAACAGCAAATGGGAAGAACAGGCGGCCCAGGCCCGATCAAAGTCCTCCAAGATGGCACACTGCAAGCATCAGAAATGGAGACAGTACTGGAATCAGTGAGATATAACAAGATCCAGAGACTGACAATGGATATCAGGGGAGCGGACATGAATGAAGGCAACCAGAATTTCAATGGAAACTTTGAACAGATTAGTGACTAACGAGCAAATACGTGCTGGTGTGGAGTCCTATAAATATAACGTTGGGAAAGAGTATAAGTGTAAATAATAATATAAACAATATTAAGAGTAGGGGAAGGAACGAGCAACCGCGAGGTAGCAACACCTCCCACCAGAGTTCAGGCCCACCTGAGAAGCTCAAGAGCACCTTGGCGGAACCAGTTCTCTAGCATAGCACTTGAAAACGTACAGTTAGACAGTGATCGATGAGAGGCCGGAGTAGCGCCCGGATTTTGGACATACATGATAAGGACTATAAGGCTGCATAAGGGTTGGTTGGATGGTGGAATGTGGCAGTACGTGCTGAATTGTGTACTGGTTGTATCACTAGCAGCGAAACTCACATGACTGCCCAAGGGGTGGGGGGGACAAGGGAAAATTCAGATACGTATGTTGTATCAGTTACAGGAAAGTTTGTAGGTCGTGGGGAAAATGTGCCTATATAACATGTAAAACTTGGTTGGAAGGAAGAGAGCCACAGAAAAAGATAGAGGGGAAAGAGAGTAGAGAGGGAGATCAACATGGACGTACAAGTTCTGAAAATACCTAATTGGAATATTCGAGGTATAGTGGGCCTGGAAAAACATCACAGAGTGCATGCATTTCTAAAACGATACAGAATAGCAGTAGCTGGATTACAGGAGACACATATATGGGGGGACACCATCACTAGCTTACGTAAAAGATGGAGAGGGCAGCTATATGCTACCTCATATTTGGGCTTCGAACGAGGGACCCTTGTGTGGGTGGTGCCTGGGGTCCCCTTTCAGCATCTGCACCATGTCCTGAACCCTGAGGGGAGATATGTAATATTAAATGGGAAATGGGAGGGCAGAGAGCTATGTATTATTAATATTTATGCCCCCAATATGGATTGTCCTGATTTCTTCCCATCGATCCTGAAGGTGGCAACATATATAGGCGCAGAGATTATCCTCTTGTGGGATTTTAACTGTGTCTTTGATGCGGTGTTAGATAGTGATCCCCCCAGGGACAACACTAAACCCCGCATGTTGCAGTGGGTGAAAATGATAACGCAGGGTCTGCAGCTTAGAGATGAATGAGGTCTAGGAACCCGTTAAAAAAGTGTTTTCATGCTGCACTCCAGCCACCAACACATTTAGTCGTATTGATCACTGCTATGTTACCTGGGTGCTTTGCTGCGACAGAGGGAGTCTCCTATCTTCCTTGCTATCTATCTGACCACGCACCGCTGCTGCTCACTTTGAAGAGGGGGAGGGTCGCCCAGCCATCCAGCTTTGGGGGCTAAGAGTTGAAACACTCACAGACCCACCCTACGCGGCGCCAGTGTCAGAGGCTATACAACATTATTTTGACGAAACCTGGGGATCAACAGCCACCAGATAACCAAAATGGGAAGTCATGAAGGTGGTAATAAGAGGGGTAGGCATCACTAGAAACCCAACTACAGAGACTAGAGGGTACCATACCCACAAAACCAGGACATGTGACCGAATGGACTCGGGTCTGTGGAGAACTCCTTGAAGCCTGGTTCAGATTAGAAAAATTCTCATACACTGCATATAGACGCAGGCTACATATGGAGGGAGATAGGTTGGGGGCACTCCTTGCGAGAATAATTAGAACAGAGAGGGAACACACACCTATTTTGCAACTTCAAAATAACAACTGGGTCATGCTGCAGATGCAAGAGGTGATCTTAAAACAATTCACAAGACCACATGCACAAATAACCTTCAGACTCAGTGGCACATATTGCAGGAATTCCTGGAAGGCACAGGACTCCCTACTCTAGAGCAGATGCAGAGGCCCTAGGGGCACCAATCTCAAAAGATGAAATTCTTGCATCTATTAAGAAGTTGAAGCCGGAAAAATGCCCAGGGGGTGATGGGCTCCCAGCGGAGTTCTATAAAACATTTGCTCCGATACTTGCCGATCACCTACTGGAAGTGTTTAATGAAGCCCTAGTCCAAAAAGTGTTAGTGAAAACTATGCTGGAGGCAGTGGTGACTATGGTCCCTAAGCCGGACAAAAAAAACCTCTTTCCGAACTTCTATTGGCTCATTTCGCTCTTAAATATAGATGCCAAAATACTAAACAGGATTCTGGCGTACCGATTGTTGCCTTACAGGCCCCAATTGATTCACCCAGACCAAGCTGGTTATATTCCTAAACGGAATACCACACATAACCTGCGTAGGTTGGCACATGTGTGGCATGCACCAAGTATAGAAAAGGAGAGCTGTGCGCTGCCTTTATTGGACATACAACAGGCTTTTGATTCAGTAGGATGGAACTATATCTGGGCAGTACTTGAAAAGATGAAATTGGGAAGACAATCTATAAAATGGATGGAAATATTATACACGAAGACCGCAGCGAGGGTGCGAATCAGAGGCCAAGTATCAGAAAGCTTCACATTACGGAAAGGTACCCATCAGGGTTGTCCCCTATCCCCGCTCCTATTTGCCATTGCGATGGAGCCACTGGCGATTACCCTGAGAAACAAAATGGAGAGATGGGGAATTGGGTTGGGAGACTAGTATACCTGCATCAGCCCAAAGAAGCAGTACAGGAGCATATTACAGAGCTGGAGAAGTTCGGGGAGTTGTCTGGCCCACCCCTTACTCTGGGGAAATCCAAACTGTTCCCCATGGGGAATCTGTTAGGGAAAAGTGACGATGAACTGCCAAAAGTAGGAATTTGAATTTTGAATTTTGAATTTTTTAAAAATGTATAAAGCGCACGTTCACAATGCAGTTTCATGGCGCTAGAGGGATTCCTGGGCAAGAAGAGTGCGGAGGACTATATGCTGAAGGCCTGCTTGAACAGGAAAGTCTTGAGGGCCTTGCGGAACTCCATGTAGGAGGGGGAAAGTCTGATATAAAAAGGGAGGGTGTTCCAGAAAGTGGGCGCAAGCACCGCAAATTTCTGGCCTCCTGATCTTTGCTTCTTGAAGCGAGGAATGACTAATTGGGATTTGGTGGATGAACGAAGAACTCTGGAAGGGCAATAATTGATAATAGCGGAATTTATAAAGGCAGGGGCCGTGCCCATCCGGGCTTGGAAGGTAAGACAGCCAAGTTTGAACAGGGCCCGTTGCTTAATGGGGAGCCAATGAAGGGTGATGAGAAGGGGTGACGAATGGTGAAATTTAGATAGGCCATGTACCAGGCGAGCTGCCTGGTTCTGCACCAACTGAAGACGTTGAAGTGCGTAACCGGGGGCATCATTATAAATAATGATCCCATAATCGATCTTGGATAAAAGCATGGCCATTACAATCAATTTGAGTGCAGAGGGAGAGAAAAACCGGGGTACTTTCCTAATGATACGCAGGGTAAAGAAATAGGAAGAAACAACCAAACTAATGTGGGAGTGGAGTGTCAAATGATGATTAAGTGTGATACCAAGGGTCTTGACTGAATAGGAGGGTGTGGGGGGTAAGCCAAGGGAGGGGGGCCAAAAGGAAGAAGACCAAGGGTTGCCACTGCCACCCGTCAGAATCAACTCTGTTTTGTCAGGGTTGAGTTTGAGATGGTTCGCATTCATCCAATCCCGGATAAACAGCATGACGGACTGGAAGGCAGTAACAGCTAGTGAGGGGGAGGAGAAATTAAAAATGAGTTGGAGGTCATCAGCATAATTGTAGACTGTGACCTCTATTTGTTGCAGCACGAAAATAAGGGGGAAGAGCTAAAATACGCTCCGAAAAGTATTCTGTCTTAGCTGCCAGAATAGCTTGTTTGTATTCGCTAAGAACGGTGGTGTAGTATTGTTTCCGGGTTGGGCAGTATTCTCTTCTCCAAGCTCGTTCGGCCTGCCGTAACTCCAATTTTTTGGCTTTGAGGCCAGGGCTGAACCACTTGTTGGCATTGTGGGTACGGTTGATGGTAATCCGCTTCAGGGGGGCCACTGCGTTGCAGGCTTTAATGAGCCAGCGATCTAGAATGATAGACTGGGAGTGAGGGATTAGGCCCGATAGGTCTGGGCAAGTAGTAATTAACGAGTTACACAGGGAAGGAATATCGACTCGATTCCAGTTCCTTGCCCGGGTGTTTTTTGGGCAGGAAGGAGTTGTTTTGTGGCTCAAATCCAAGGAAAAGGCGAGCATGGAGTGGTCAGACCATGGACAGGGGGAAATAGTAGGGACTGACGTCGGGATGTTTAGTGTCCATATCTGATCAAGAATGTGGCCCTGAATATGAGTAGGGCCTTGAACATGCTGGATGAAATTGAGGCTGAGAAGCAGTTGTGTAAAGTCCTTAGATTTAGTATCCTCAGCAGGGTCAGTAGGCCAGAAATTAAAATCTCCCAGGACGAGAACGGAGGCGCTATTGACTACTAAGGTGGCCAATAGGTCCTGGAAAGCAGAGAGAAAGCCTGGAGATGATTGGGGTGGCCGATATGTTAGTACGCAGGTAATTGGGATCTTGAAAGAGGTGGAGCGAGCTACGAGGCAATCGGCTGCTGGTATCGTGGGTGATGCAAGTATCTGGAAATGAAGGTCTTTTGCGGGCAATTAAGGCTACCCCGCCGCCTGCTTTGTTCTCCGAGCGGTCTGCGCGGAGCATGGAGTAGTGAGGCGGGAGGGCTGTCAGAATACTGGGTAGGGAGTCCGACCTGTACCATGTTTCAGTTAAAAACAGTAGGTCAGGGGAGTTTGAGTCTAATAGTTCAAATATTTCAGTCTGGTGTTTGACGGCTGACCTCGTGTTCAAAAGGAGGGCAGCAGTGGAAGAAGGGAAAGAAGGGGCGGGTGTGACGGGCTTAGACAAGGCAATGCCAAGAAGTTGAACATAAGACAGTATTGCGGAATTCAGTGGCCAATTTTTGTTAAGGGCGCACAGTTGTTCGGGAGTATATGTTATGAATTGCGCATAGTGGCGTGCCCCTTGTCCCGGTCGGTCGCGGACGGGCGCAGATGGGCTCGCCTTTGGCGCGCCTTCGGCGCGCAGGCGGCGCGCCCGCTGCGTCCGCCCGCTGCGTCCGCCTGCGGCGCGACCGGGGGAAGCAAGTGGGTACGTGAGGAAGTAAGATATTTAGGGATTAGACTGACACATACACAAACAGCATATCTTGACAATAATATAGGAAGGGGTGTGGAGGGCATAATACGATCAGTTGCCTTCTGGAAGGAACTCCTGCTGTCCCTGATGGGCAGAGTGGCGCTGACAAAAATGGTCATCCTACCACGATACCTATATGCCCTTCAAAACTTCTTGTATAGAGTCCCACATAGTTATTTCGCACAACTAGTATGCCTGATAGTAGAACTACTGTGTGGAACCAAAAGGAAATGGATGAAACTAAACACTCTGCCGAGAAAATGGGAGCTGGGGGGATTGGAAGTTCCTCAATTAGAATTATACTACATGGCTACACAACATGCGGTGCACTAGTTGGATGAACAGGATAAGTGGGAGAAACAGCTGCTGGCCGGTACACACAGGGGGACTCCTCTTCCAGAGCTTCTCATGCTGGGTTCCAGAGGGCCCGATTTCTTCCCATAAATTATAAGGCATTTAGCTGGGGTCTGGGAAACAGCGTTGGAAAAAGTAGTTAGGCGAGCACCCTATGCCCCAGATACACCACTATGGATCGTAAAGCCCTTCAAAGCAATAGGGCAAACAATGGCAATTAATAAATGGATAGAGGGAGGATGTCAAACAATGGGAGCTCTATATAGCAATGAGCGGTTTATAATGAGGGAGGAGACAGAAAACATATTAAACTTGGGCAGAGGACAGTACCTAGAATATGCGAAACCTTTGGCAGTGGCCTGGAAAATATGACCTGAATTCCCGCAGGGACCACCTATCACAATAGTCCTACAGATGATAACTACCCTGGCAGGAGATCATTGACTGGTCTCACACATTTACAGAGTGCTGGGGGAGGATATCCCCAGTGGTCACCTCCTGATTCACACAAAATTGACAATGCAATGGAAGAACCCCTAACGGAGAAGGAATGGAGGAGAGTCCACAAGGGGACAAACAGATCAGTTCTTATACTAGGTTTAAACTCATACAATACAATATAATACATCAGGCATATTTAACCCCCCGTGTGCTACATAAAATATATCCAGGGCACAGAAATCACTGTCCTAGATTCAGATGTCCGGATGCTCACTTCATTCATATGGTGTGGGACTGCACTGAACTAAAACAATACTGGGGGAAAGTACTAGAGATCCTACAAATCACCACCAATGGAAAATACCAATCCCTTTAAAAGGGGAAACAGCCTTTACAACAAGGTTTTTACCTTGTTGTGCCTTTGCAACGCATTTTTTAGCGGTCATGTTTTTACCGTGAATATGCATTTACAACTCATGCCAATGCCATGCATGTAAGGTAAGTTGGGGGGTGAGGGATCTCCCCCACAAATACAGTGTTTTAAATCTAAAAACAATGTGTGGTATTTACATGCGTTTTAAATGCATATTCGCGGTAAAAACAAGCACGCTGAAAAATGCGTGGCAAAGGCTTGCAACGTAATTGCATGCGTTGTACTGTAATACAACCTATAAAAGTGGTAGTCCTAGGACTCCTCCAAACTTTTGAGCTCAGATCCCCCCTCAGTCGAGAGTTCGGTTAGGGACATGGACGAATGGGCCACGCTGGAGCTAGCTGGAATGAAAAAAGTTAGGCACGATGATAAGCTAAAAGAAAATGCGAGGGCCTGGTATCTCATGACGATAGATATTAAAAAAAAGAAGACCCCCTCGGCCGGGGATATAGAATTCATCCAGTTAGGACCGGAAGAGATAGACACAGTGGCAACGCCCAGAGTATCTCCATAAACGAGAGTAGCATAGATGGATGAGGTATAGTAAAATAGGACAGACTTTTCCTTTGCGAGGGTATAACATAACACAACCTTAAGGGAAAGGTAGGGGGGATAAGTTAAACGTTATTGTTCTACATGGTTGAGAAAATAGTATATGCAAAATATGTGCTCTAAGCATCTCAGAGGAGGCTCTATGGACATGAACCAGTGTTACTTGAATTATGTATTCCCGCGATGTGGAGTCAAGAATTGTGTAAGATGAGGTGACATACATGTATGAAAATGTGCTGTTATTATGCAAAATGCCAATAAAAAAATAAAAAATAAGAAAATAAAAAAATGTGAGATAATTAATTACAAAGTCTCATTGTAGATTGCATAAATAAATGTACCTCTATTTGCGGTAACATACTTGATATCTGAAAAGATACCTCTCTTTCCAGATGGTTTTTGGTTACACAAAAATAATATGGACTCTTTTAGCTAAGGAGTGAAGAAAGAGCATTTTTAATCTTCTGTTTGTGTTTGTTGGGAACTGATGTTTTGGATCCAAAATGTTCAGCACCACCACTGTGAATCCTAGTTTGGTGCACGTTTAAACTGTCTGTGGTTAAGACGGTGCTTACTGTAGATTGGTGGTCACTTTCACCCACTCTAACCTGTGTACCACTTGCTATGTTGTTAGTTTGCATTGTCTCTACAGTATTGGTGACCTCAATGAGTCCTCTTGCCACATCTGTGCTATAATTTCCCATTTTCACCTGTAAACTTACAGTGTAGCGAGATAAGGTGCTTCTGGTAGGCGATTGATCTCCAGAGATAAACCATCTATGCGGACGGATGTATGGTGCTCCTTTCACCTTTGCTGTATGTTCTCTTTATGCAGTTCCCTACATAAATTGTGTAATACTTTACTTGTGTGCATCGTGACCCTGGAGTCTTTCTCAGGGTTTTCCAAGGATCTTAAAACCTGTTTTTTCTCTCTCCCACGGGTGTGGTTCTTCGGTGGTTTCCCAGTATGCACTAGCGCTTTGATACCTTCAGGTTTAGTGTGCTTTATAAATCTCATTTCATTCCACTCCAAGGTCTTCATGGCAACAGTGAGTTTGGCAAAATTGTCATTCATTGGTATCTGATTGGCAGCCAGCATACTTGCCACACTTTCAAACACACTTGTCAAGATTTTATCAAGGTTACTCTTTTTTAATTTGTCATTCTGATTTGCTTCTGTTGCAGGCACTGAACCTTCAGCATTGAGCGTAACAAACCTCCCAAAATGTGTTGGCTTTTCGCTACATCAGCATTTCCAACAGGGGGCTGAGATTGAGTTTGTTGAGCCCAATGACTGCCAAGTCTATATCTTTGCCGCTATTGAATGTCCTCGCTACAGGTTCCTTTTTAACAGTTGGTGTAATTTCCTCAATAATGTCTTCTGCTGTGCATCTATTTTCTGTAGCTGCAGGACTTACATTTGCAGCATGTGTTCGACCGGGCTAGCTGCCACTAACATAGGGATCAGCTACATTTGTAAGTGTTCTGGACATTCCCATTGTGAATGCTCCCTTTCTTCAGTTTGTTAAAGAATTGATGGATATCACTTTTGTACTCTACTTACTTCTATTATAAGATTTGCTTTCATCACTGTTTTTTTATCACTACAAATCCCATGATGCTCAGTAAAAGTACATGGTGTAGTAATGTTTTAGATGTACAAAGTTTACGTTAACATTTCAATTTTAGAACATTACCATTGTATGGTAAACGGTTTATTATTCAGACTGAGACCATTCACATTCACTATTTACTATTACAGTTCAATGTGTCACTTACCTGGTGAAGTTCTCGGAATGTCTGAGTTATCAATTGCACCAAACCCAGTAATGACTTATGGCTTCAGGGTGCTTTGCACAAGTTCCTCTATGGCAGTTGGTGTGTGGGGCGGTAGGATGGTGGGGGGCCTCTTCCTGTTAATTTAGCCTCACGCCGATGGCTTGCCACTTTCTCCTTGGTTCATCCCCTCATATCGTACCATCTCTTCCTTATGTCTGCTGTCGATCTTAGGGTCATGTCTACTACATTTATTTTGACCTGTAACCCCTTCCAGACTTTGTTTTTCCGGAGTTTATGCGCTGTCATGGATGACTTCCCAAACAGTTGGTCATGGTGACCAACACATTGAGGTTTTCAAGTTATTTTTCAGAAAATGGAATCCCAGCATCCTTCTCACTCTCCTTACATGACATTTTTGTCACGAAAATGGGTGAATTATGTGAATGATAAAGGGACAATTGGGTTGGCACTGGATTTTCCTAAGAAGCTGCTGCACCTATTCTCTCCATCTTTAAACTGAGGCCTACTTCTTGTTTGTGATGCATTAGTGTTTGTCAAATGGTAGATTCAATATTTGAGATTCTGTTTGCAAAATAGGAAATCAAAAAATGTGATTTCTAAAATAGGGCACTGACTGAATAAGGAATCACTATTTTTTTAGTGACTCCTTTGTTACATAGGCATTAGCGATTACCAAATAGCGATTTGTTAGGATTAGCTATTTTATAATCGCTATTCTCAAATTTTGTACATATGGCCCCAAATGAGGTTCACTTTACAGACAATATGTTGTGCCAAGAGAGCTTCACTATGCATTTTTAAATATGTAATGTACTGTATGTAGGTGCATTGAATTAAGGTATATTGGGCTGACATGAAGCCTTCTATGCCTCCCAGTTTAAAAACATGCACAAGGCAAGGTTTCAAGAGGTGTTGTGGCTCATTAAATATGCTTAAGGACTTCTATTTTGTATGTTTCTGTCTGGGTAACATGTAAAGTACTTGGGTTGTTGCATTGTGGACACTGTAGACGCGGGCACGAAGCCCGTGTAGACGCGGCCACGAAGCCCGGAATGCCTGACCCCATGATGGCTGCTCCTCGTGACCGGACACCTCTACAATGCGGCTCTCAATGACGGCGAGATGAGGCTCTCTGTTGATTTCAGCTTCTTAGGATCCCCGCGGTGTGCTTCTTTTTCACCCCGTTTCAATTGACGACCAACCCGGACATACCGGACTCAGCAATGAATTTGATGTAGTAAAGGATTTTCCGATGCCTCTCCCCAAGATGGCGGCCCCTTGCGACCTGATACCTCCATCGTGCAGACCACAATAACAGCGAGGTGAGGCTTCTAAAGACTCCGGACTCCTTTATTCCCACTAAATGCTCCCTATCACACTGGCTCCTCTGTCATCCACCCCGGTCATGCCGGACTCTGCAACAACGAGGCATGATAACGCAACCCTGGATGCCTGACCCTAAAGTGGCAGCTCCTCGAGACATGATAACCCGAATTCAACAGCGAGATACCACTTATTTCCCTGAAAACTGCCTGATGTTTTGAAAATCAGGCTTCAAATCGAATGGTGCGGGGAAACCTCGGCAGACCCCCCCCACCCCCGAACGAAATAGAACTGGCCTGACTCGAGGGAGGGCATCTACAGTTATTTTACTTCCAAAGAGACCCAAGTGCAGGATGGTGCAGATGCTGCTACCACTGGAGCGCGAGGGGACCCTGATTCAGGTCCGTTTCACCACGCTAGCCGTGACAACCATCTGCTTACCCCTGTTTGGGTTCCTCTTCTGCGTATTCTGCTCTCTCATTTTCCACTTTGAGGGGACACCGGCAACACACTGTGGGGTTCTGAATTATCTCCCCTCCATTAGCGCTTCGAGTGGGGGGGAAAGACCACAAAGGTATGTTTGGCGCTTCTGCATTGGCCTCCACTCTGCACCCCGCTTCCTGGTGGCTGTGGCCTACTGGAATCATTATCGTGCCAAGTCATGTTCCATCCGCACTTACCACATTTTGTGCCTCATTAACTTCATCCTGAACATCCTGGAGAACCTATGCCTGCTCCTTCTGACATACGTGTCCTCTATAGAGAAACCTGCGGTCCACTAGTTGGCCTTAATTGGGTTCATGATCTTCTCCCTCAGCCACATGATCCTGACCTGTCTCCTCTGGAAGATGACTGGAAAAAACACAGTTAGTTCCGAGCATCATCCTCTGCACCCAAGAACTTAATGTGAAAACATCTGGATTGCTGATGTGCAGCGTACAATAATATTCTGTTAGTTGAGAAAAATAATTGAATTACAATCTGTGTGCTTCATGTCCTGGGTGGCAAAGCTTCTGGAATGGCCCATGCTAGGCTTTTACCTTAGAGATGGGGAAACTCCTGGCCATAGAGAGAACACAGTCTGATCCCCAAACTGATGCTGATTGTTCCCATTCAGCGCTCTTTCATTCTTTGTCTACTTCCTATGCTCCTATCCCCTCTCCCCTGAATCTCTCCCCTTGCCTACTACACAGCCTATCCCCCTGTCTCTTGTGCCCTTTGACTAAGCACTCATTCTCCCCTTGTTGGGAAAAGATCCAATATTTATACTCTGGAGTCTCAGTGTACCCTCTGAGAGAGTCCACAGTACCAAGGGAGCCACTCACAATTAAGGTATAGTATGACCCCTTGCCAAAGCCCTGCCTCTCCCCTCTTTGGGGAAGGATCCAGTAGGTAGGCCTTGGAGTCTCAGAGACCCCTCTTAGAGAGTCCACCTTGTAAAGGGAGCCTCTCTCAAAGGAGATGGGGGAATGATACCACTTCCCCTGGGATCACAGCTTTCTGGACTTTGGACGCAGCTTTGACTCGTCTACCGGTTTGTGTCCCTGTCACCCTCCCCCTAATCTTTTCATGCTGTGTCTCTCACCCTCCCCTCCTCTTTTCCTCCATCATTCTCTGTCTACTTCCCCTGCTCCTACCCCCTCTCCCCAAATCTCTCCCCTTGCTGCTTTTTCCCTTACATATATGTGCATGAGAGGTACTTCACCTGTTTTAATTACATTTTGGCAGTCCACACGGCACCCCTTTACACTGACCTGCTCCCTGCTGACGAGAGGCAACTACCTCGAAACACGTGTCCAGGGATGGCTAATGCAACACATACTTTTCTTCACACATCGTGGCATAGGCGTACTCGCCGTCGCCACTACATCTACCACAGTTCCTTGGGGCAACTTGCTGGTGTGACGAGCAGAGTGCGACCAACTTTTGAATCATTTATTACGGCTCCCTTGAGCCAACGGGCTGACGAGCCTTGGATCTGCACCTGCGCGCCATGAGAGGTACTTCACCTGTTTTAACTACATTTTGGCAGTCCACGCGGCACCCCTTTACACTGACCTGCTCCCTGCTGACGAGAGGCAACTACCTCGAAACACGTGTCCAGGGATGGCTAATGCAACACATACTTTTCTTCACACATCGTGGCATAGGCGTACTCGCCGTCGCCACTACATCTACCACAGTTCCTTGGGGCAACTTGCTGGTGTGACGAGCAGAGTGCGACCAACTTTTGAATCATTTATTACGGCTCCCTTGAGCCAACGAGCTGACGAGCCTTGGATCTGCACCTGCGCGCCATGAGAGGTACTTCACCTGTTTTAATTACATTTTGGCAGTCCACGCGGCACCCCTTTACACTGACCTGCTCCCTGCTGACGAGAGGCAACTACCTCGAAACACGTGTCCAGGGATGGCTAATGCAACACATACTTTTCTTCACACATCGTGGCATAGGCGTACTCGCCGTCGCCACTACATCTACCACAGTTCCTTGGGGCAACTTGCTGGTGTGACGAGCAGAGTGCGACCAACTTTTGAATCATATATGTGCTTATTGTTTGTCTCGACCTATCATGTAACCTTGTTGCCATGCTCTAATAACTGTGTAACCTTTGTAATGATGTAACCTGCTGATACTCATGTAAAGCGCTTTGATACCTCCGGGTCTAGCCAGCGCTATATAAAACCTTTCAAATAAATAAATAAATAAATAAATTGTGGATTTTGAGGCGTATGCATGGCTATCCTTCCCGAGGGCACCTCTGACATTGAATTGTTAGTCCAATTTGAACTTATCATTGAAAAGCATGCATTACAGAATAGATACTGGCATCAACGTTCAGGGTTTTTGCAGAGCACATACTACTCCATCTTGGCTTTAGTCTTTAAGCATGCTTCTTAGAGAGGGGCTTTAGAACCTGCATACACTTGTCAGCGAGCATTATCATTGCATGTCAAAACAATGATTTCACCCACAAAAAAACTTGAGTCTTGCGAGATATTGACTTAATATTTTTGTGCAAAGATAACACAAAATGCCATTCACAAAGGCACATCCTCAACAATCTCTGCGTTATAAACCTCTGACCTGGTGGCCCATCTGCTAAAGGGCCACTGGTCAACACTGATAGTCACCGCACACTGTTTAGGGTGGAGCTACTATCGTTGTATTTCACTGTCCAGATCACCATGAGAGGTCTGGGGACCGGAGGCAGGGAAATCAACCAATGACCCTTTTGGTTTGAGAGAAAACTCCATATGAATCATTGCCCTTTCTCTGTCAGACAAGGCTCTTGGACACTGCCTGATTGCCCTATAGGCCAGTATAACCATGATGATCAGACTTGTGTTATACTATGAATACGCATCTGTGCTGCATTCTGAATTCTGAATTCATAGCTATTTACTCTGGCTGTTGCAATGAAGCAGGGGGATTCCCTGCAGGCAGGTGAGAATCTCAAATTGTGGCACTTCCAATGGCATAACATTTGCCCCAGCAGCCCCAACTGCACTGATAGGCTGTAGCTCCAGGGTCCCCTTCTCCAGCACTGTGCACGGGCAGCAGGCCCCTGGCCTGAGACCGCCTGACTAAATCCAGAGCTTAGGTCGGCCTCTCCATGTGATTTGCAGGGGGCCCCCTCAAGTTTCGTTATGCCACTGGGCACCTCCCTTGAGAGGGAAGGATAAGGTAGGTATGTAACTGGCATTGCATGTTCACAGGCCACCAGGTAGGTCCTAAAGGAATTGCTTTTTTCTGTAATTCAAGCTCTTCCAGCAGGGCATGACAGGATGCTGAAGCTGGAAAGATTCCCTACAAGCTGAACATACAGGTCTCGAGCTTCTCGATTTGACAGTCACTGAGGTTACTTCTCCTCTAGAATCAATCAGTTACCTCACACCAGTGCCAAAACCTCAAAATCAAATTTTGTCTTTTTTAAGATCTCAGATTTGACCAGCGGGGTAAGACACAAGACTATAGCCAGCAAAGTCTACATGGAGTCAGATATTTCTTTTTGGCAGTCCAATAGTAGTCTCATCTTTGCAAAAAAAGGTTGGAGGCAGCCAAACAGGAAATTCACACCCCACCAGGACGTTTTGTCCAGCTTTTGCCTGCTGTACAGGGTCCAACAAAATGAACAAAACCCCACTTTTTGAAGATATTAGAAAATCACTTTTGGTCTTCGTACAGGTCCCACTTCTAAGAAGGCTTCTAAGCACAGGTCTCTCTCTCTAAGGAACAGGTGTCCGCCAGTAGGACTTTTACAAAGTCTAGTGTGATCCTAAGCCAATTGTGTAGCCAGTTATTCCACAAACGCTGGAACCCTTCTTCAACTAGAGCATGCCACAAGGAGCATAAAAAAACAGAAACACCTTCAATATTGGCCAGTCAAGACTACATGTCAGTCCTCCTGTCCATTACTTTCCATTAACTTACGAACTGAGTAGATTTTTGCTAGCTCACTATAGGACTACAGTTAGCCACGGCACATTCCATTATGCAATGCTCATAAGTTTCTTTTATAAACGAGTCACAAAAACATTCCTTTTTAGGTCTCGCCTAGCGTTGCAGCACAGATGTGCTGCCATCGCTTTGCGAGGCATGCAGTATACACAATAGTGTGGAAGCTTCGTGGAAGCTCCGCCCACTCTCCAGCCCCTCTTCTTCATTGGCTTAGGTTACAAATGCTGCCTTCTGATTCGCTTTAAGCTTGTTAGTCCCGCTCCAGGACAGCCATGTCAGTCATTTGTATCCTTCCATGGCTACTGGCCCCTTCACTGCACAGACTACTTTCTAACCCTAACCCTCCTCCCACATCTTCTCGCCGCCCCCCTTATGCCTCTGTTGCTGCTGTCTCTGTGGTTAATTATGTGTCCCTTAGGACGTCGGTTCCGTCGTACAGCCTGGCTTACACGCCTATCCGTGCTCTCCAGGAGCACGGAGAGCGCTGCATGCATCACCGCCGCTGGTCCGTGACCAAAGTGAATTACTAAGGGCCGGTATTTTATCACCACCAGCACCAAATCTCCGAGACTGCTGCGTGTTCACTTTTTAATCACCGCCGCTACTCTAGCTGCCTGCCCGAGGTCGGGTCCGTGACTCGAGAGGAGCCGCGTTGGAGTGAGAACCGCGGGTTGGCAATGCTTGTTTAAAAAGTGTGCCTCATTTGGGCTCATGGAGAAGCGGGAGCCCACACCGCATTTGCGAGCAATGAGAGGCGGGAGCCCACCCCGCATATCGTGAAGATCTGCCGAGATCGGCCAGACCCGCTACCTCGAGAAATACAGGGGCGGAGCATACAGGCCAGCAGAGGAAGTTCCCGTGTGCCAGTTGTATGCTGTTTTTGTTGAACTTAGTGATTTTAATACAGCGCAAAAGGTTTAAGCCCCTGCCAATGCCCCCCCATAGGGTGGTTGTCACTGCGTGATCCTCCTCCGTCAGCAGCAGACAAGCAGCCAGCGCCCCTCCCTGAGGTCATGTGATGCGGCAGGCAGGGCTGCTCGGGCAGTTGCGTGCCTCTGTTTACATCCCGGCCTCGTTCGCTCTCTATTGTATTTTCTACTGTTGCTACTGCAGCGTTTGCTGTGTAACAACGGGACTAGACTTCTGCTCTGCTCGGTTCCACACACAGGGAAGACGCGCTGCGGAGCCTAAACCAGCTTTTATGGCGTAGACCCCTCCTTCTGTGCCAATCTGGGCCAGAGCTCTGACCTAATCCCTTCTCCCTTCACCCCTTTGACGCCCAGAGCGGCCTCCATTGCTGTCTCGGAGATAACTGGGTCTCGGAAACAAACAGGGTGGCCAGAGAGCAGAGCAGTCTCTTCCGAGCTCACTGCGAGACAAGGTGACAACATTTGTGTAGTATGTGTCCCCTGCACAGACTGCTTGACAGGAGACATAATCCTCTATGGAGTGTGGAGGCATAACGCCCGAATGACAGCCCCGCCTTCACCTCTGTCAAAACACTCCAGTCAGACACACAGACACACACACACAGGCTGACAGGCAGTCACACACATTATGTCTCAGAGGCAAGCACACCAACAACACACAGACTGGCACACCGCCAATGAGACACTCAGACTAGCGTGCATACACATATCAGCCTCAGCCAGTCAAACTCGCAAATAATGGCACACATTCAAGCACACAGGGATATAACCACAGACACACTAACACACCATAGACAGTTATGGAGATATGCGCATGCATACAGGAACGCAAACCAAGCATACTTACAGACACACATCAGCACTCACAGGCACACATATACGCACTATCAGTCAGACACTTCACAGACACACGTATAAACACGGTCAGACACTAAGAGGAAACCACAGGCACATGCGCGCAGAGGTAGTCAAACAGTAGCGCATACATGCGTGCACAGCAGCAAGCAAACATGCATGCATCCAGCAGGAGCTCCACAGTCACACTTACACCTCTCACCCTGCTCACACACCCACTTGCGCGCACACACTGTGGACCTCAAAGTGGTGGGATCAATAATCTTTGTTGGGCACAAAATATGAATTGCACCTCTTGCAATTTGGTGCCACGTTTTTAAACAAAAACCACAGTTGCCACTAGCATCTGCCAGGGTGCTATAAACGTCCCTGAGCTGCTTTCAGTTCTGCCACAAACACGTCACTGCGAACGCACGGTGCAGGCTGCAGCCAAACTCCATACACACCATCGCACAGTCAAAGGCAGAGAATTAGAGCGGAGTCAACGCCTCATCTCAGGTTGCAGGGCACAGGCATTGTTATAGAGGCGAGGTTATACTTAATAGCTTTAGAGATGGGTAGATACACGGGTAAATGGCTGAGAGAGTAAACAGACAAATGGACAAAGGAGAAGACAGACAAACCCCAAAGGATGGACAGATAGATGGTGTAAGTCAGACAAGAAGGCTGGGTAGACAGATTGACTAACGAATGGGACATACAGGTATAGAGACAGTCTAAACAGAGAAACTGTTCTGTGAATGGCAGCCATTAAAACATTTAGCCCACTGTCCTGTACCACTCCAGTAATATATTGCATTAAGTGAATGAATGAATGAATGGGTGGATACCTTGTTTGTGTATTGTCAACACTTGAAAGAGTCCGAATTCTCTGAGCAGCAATTTGCACAGCATAGCGTGGGACAACTTTGTTGCTAAGATTGGATGATATTTTATTATTTCTGATTTTTTCTAAAGCACAAACATTATCTTGCAGGACGTCACAGTGCTTTACGTAGTCTGAGAGACATTTGATTCAAGATGTACCTAATGTGTGGCATTACTTGAGATCAATAAAGTGATACGAATTTCTTCTCAGGGACATTATTGAGACGGTAGGAAGTCATTCAAAAGAAACTAAGTGAACATTGCAGTTTGGGGTGCTAGTGATTATGAATACGACTTAATATACTGAGGTCCAACTTTAGGGCTCTCTGAGTTTTCCGAACCCTTTCAGCCCCTAGTTCGCACTCTCAGCCGGTCAGACGTTGTGTGTGCTACCACTTAGAGAGCTTTCTATAATTTTTGAAAACCACTGAACTCCCCATAAGGGTTGCCTGCTTTTACACAGTTGCACCTTTCTATTGAAGGACACAGTCATTTCAGTTTGCTAATTCTGTCCTGCACTTCCAACACGTTTGATTGTTCCTTAGTTTCTTTACCATGTGCACAGACATTGGTCCATAGAAATTGTCTTCAAATCTTTTATTTTAAGTAATATGACCACAGAAGGCCCTGATTCTATATTAACAACACTACTTTGGACTATACCATTTCCCGCTGAAAGGCAATATTTCTCTCCATGTGTTCCCATACCTGGCGCGTCACGCAGTTTGGTGCTTACTTCCCTCCATGTCAAAGAACAGTAGATGTTTCATCACCCAGGCTAATGTGCTGCATCGCTAAATACATGCAAGGTCCCAAAGGCGAGACCGATTGCATTGCAAATGCTTGTTATTTGTTTGTATTAACATATTTAAATTGTTCCAAGTCAGTGAAAATTGCATAGATCATGGCAATTTTCACTGTGCCTTTAAACAGGAGCCTTCCTTTTCTGTCTGATTTACAGTGGTACTTATTTTAAAACAGGTTTTGAATAAATACATCTATTTATAAGTTATACAGAGGTGCATTTTTATAGACACTAATATATTTTGTGAATGTGTTTTTCTCCATTTCCTTATACCTAATTAATAGTCAAAATTAATTTGAGGCCCTCACACATTCATGCAGGTGAATGCGCCTGCTGAAAAGAGGAAGCGGGAAAAAAAAAAGGAAAAAAATAAATGTCCCAACAGCAACTCATTTAGAGGACCGCACTGCCCATAGGAGTACAAAGCTATTTATTTTAAATAACTACTTGCACGTCTAAAAACCTACTCAAAAACATTTAAATGGAAGATTAAAAAAAACCTGTGTTGTCTACCACAATGTTACTATTCTGAATCTGAGGAGCTATCAAGCTCCAGAAAGAATGCTTTGCCTGAATAAACAGATGTGGAAATGGAATGCTGCATTAGGTAGGTACCGCTCTCATTAACTACTGTTAGCACCTTTTAGTCAATAAATACATTATGTCATAAATTATGAAAACCCCACATTTCCTTTTACATTTGTTAAACTGACTGTTCATATGTGCATTAACACCTCAATGATAATTTATTTCAGCCTGCTACATAGAAAGGCTTAAAATTCAACAGTTTCTATTCCAGGAAAATGGCATTCAGGAGTGTCTCACTTTTGTCGTCAATATAGAATGTTAGCAATCAAAGAGCTTATTTACAAGCCCCTGTGCCATCTTCGGCCCGCATTGAGAGCTTTTACAATCAAAATACTGGACAAATTACATGCATGAAAATTAAAATGAAAGATATCCCCACATAACATTCCACTCACTCCTACACATATCCAGAATCACCACCTATCAAACTATATGATAGGTGGTGATTCTGGATGTGTGTAAAAACGAGTGCTTTGTTAAGGGGGGGTATCTTTTAATTTCATGCATGTAATGAGTCATTATTTTGATTGCAATATCTCTCAACCAAAAATAATTTATCGACAAACATGTCAAAAGTATGCGAAATCAATCATTGAATAGTTTCTGTAATTGTCTAATGGTAATACTAAGTAAGAAAGAAATGTGATACAAGAATAAATTATGTTTGATAAATGATCTCCCACATTTAGTATGATTTTGTGTGGGGGACAGAACCATATAGAACTTGATAGGCATATAGGAACCAATACAAATCAAGTGGGGCTTTGTATTTTTTATTGCTGTTTTTAACCAGTGTCCCAGACCTATAAGTACATTTATTAGTGGTACTTACATTCCTTGTTGATACCTCAGGATGGAACAATGCTGTTCGGGGGGAATTTTTGATAGTGGTGGCCTTAAACTTAGCATCACCATCAAGCCTATTTGAAATGGTCTCCTCAGGCCTTACCCTTTTTCTATCCTTCCTTGACTCATCATTCTTGCTACTCTGAAGTCTGCCTGTGCCCAGGCTGGCTTTAGCGCTGGTGGCACCCGATGCAACAATCTTTTTTAGCACCCCCCGATTACCTTTTCCTCACATTCCCTCACTACAACCCAGCAAAAGGGCCCCTCATCTCTCCAAAGACCTTGTCTCACATGCATTTAATTTGCTTAAAAGGGCTGGTTAGGGCTGGCTTTACTAATCAACTCAGCTATCCACTTTAAATACAGATCTGTTCTTTGCAACAGGCATATTAACCCTCTGCACAACTTTATGGTGAGTCATAACTACAACTAGACAAAACTCAATCTCTATCTCTAGCAGGAACATTAATTACAAGAGTTATCTTGACATCTTTATTGCTGCCTCAAATCAAAACACACAAGGAACTCTGTATCAGCTGCTTTTAAATCGTACGTGTTGGACTTGGCCCTTTTTGGCTAAAGTTCCCTAAACTTTTTGCTTTCCTCTAGACCTTTTTTTCTGACATGGAGTTGCCAATTTAGATGCTTTGGGCACTTTGCCACTGCTGATCAGTGTCAAAGTGTAAGGGCTCCCTGTGTAAAGTGTAATGGTAATTGGTTGTCCATGATTGGTTTGCTTGCCTTACTAGTAAAGTCCCTAGTAAAGTGCACTATGTGTGCCAGGGCTGGTAATGCAAATGCTACTAGTGGGCCTGCAGCACTAATTGTGCCATCCACACCAGTAGCCTTAAAGAGAGAACTCACGCCTGTCACTGCAGTGCCTGCGCACAGTTTGTTAATTGCCATGTTGTCCTGACAAGTGCTCCCACTTGCCAGGACTTACCCTTCCCTTTCTATACACATCAGACACCCCTATGGTAGGTCGAAGGTACCCCCTGGGCAGGTTGCAGAGTATGTGAAGGGTAGGACATTTATTGAGGTGTGTACCATGTCCTGACAGTAAAATACCCTCCATTTCGTTTTTCACTGTCGAAAGGTCATCTTGCCCATAGGACAGAATGGGGAGGCTGTGTAATATGTTTCCAGGCTATCTTCCCAAAGGCTTAAGATGGAGAGGTGAAGTTTAGTGGGCCTGAACTCACAATTCAATAACACATCTTTTTGTGAGGGTGGTTTTTGCATTGTGTGTTTAGAAACCACTCTTTTAGAAGTGGCTAGGTGTTTGTGCTCTAACATTTCTGTGTGTCTCTGCCTGGTTGTGGATTAACTGTCTGGATCTGAAAGTGATAGGATCTGGAGAATGTCTTGACCCAGGGGAGGAGATGAGACAGTAACAGGCTGACCTGCATCTGAAGTGTAGAGGGGAGGAGTAGCCCCTGGAGGTGAAGAGGCCTGGGTTGCTGCCATAAAACAATAGCTCCATCTCCTGCTGAGTGATTAAGGATCCAGATCCCCATTATCAAAGGAAGAAGGTGTCACTGGCAGGGAGACACCCAGAACTGGTTTGGACAGGGATCAGTGCCCCCCTGAACACAAAGACTTCAAAGACTTTGAGGGGTATAACTATGAGAGCTGAAACCCCTGAACGTTAGATTGATCAAGACTGAAACTACTTTGTGGTCAAGAGGAACCTCTGCCAAGGAAGAAACAGCTGAAGAGGCTGAAGGAAAGGACTGACCCTTGCTGTGTGTTCTGGGGCTGGCCTGCAGTTTACTGATTTAACCAAGGAGAGGCTAAGGGGATTTCCTGCGTGCTGTGTCCCCCTGCTTGAAAGGACTTTGCTGTGCGCTGTGTCCGGAAGTAACTTTTCCCCAAGGGCCTGAGGAGAGCAGACTCCCTATTGTGGAAACTCAGGAACACAAAAGTTTCCAGGTGTGTCCCAGCGATGCTTTGTGTGTGTGCTTTTTACAGCCTGAGACCCTCGTAAGAATTGTCCTGTGATCGTGGGCACCTGGAACTCTAGTGAGTCTCAGCGACGCTGTGTGTGTGTGCTTCTTGCAGACTGAGACCTTTGTGAGGATTGCCCTGTGAACGTACACGCCCGAAGCTCAAGGGAGTCTCAGCGATGCTGGGTGCGTGTGCCCTGTTGCAGCCTGAGATCTTCATTATCGCCACTTGTCCGGAATCCTTAAGTCGCGAGAACAGGAGAGGAGAGCGAGGTTGCACCCCCCAGGTAACGTGTGTCGCCACCTGGGGCCGGGTGCGGGCTTGGAGAGAGACCCTCTCGGCCTCTCCCATTCTGGCAGCGCGAGCCTCCGCTTCGGCTCGTATCGCGGCCCGTAATTGCCGAGGAGTGGCAGTACCGGGGCCGGAGTACGGAGCTGCACTTTGGTTTACACCACACCAGTGTTGGGGGCATATGTTGGCAGAAGCTGACCGCGAGTCAGTACGAGTGGCAGAGAGACCGTCTAAAGCACTGTGAACAGTGCTGGAGTGTATTACGCATTGCATTATTTCTGCATTACGAACTGCCTGATTGTTGCATTACGCATTGAATTATTTCTGCATAACGAACTGCCTGATTGTTGCGTTATGCATTGCATTATTTTGTCATTACGAACTGCTTGATTGTTGCATAACGAACTGCATTATTTTTACATTGCGAAGTGCCTGATTCTTGCATTACAAACTGCATAGCATTGCATTAGGACTGCATTGGATCATCTAGAAATGCTCATTAATATTGCCAGACCCTACAAGGGCTGGCTGGACTAATAACCGGCCAGGAGGAATATTACAAATACGCATATGTTTGATTTATATCATGTGGTCTCATCGTATATCTTTTTATATAAACATATACTTGTTTTATGAAACTCGTGTGGAGTCCATTTGTGGTGTCATCATTGGGTTATGGAGAGCGTGGTTGTAAATACTTTACACACTTGCCTTGAAGATAAGTCTGGCTGCTCGTGCCAAGCTACCGAGGGGGTGAGCTGGGGCTATCTGAGAAGGTGCCCTTCCTTTCCCTGATGTGGAAGCAAGGGTCGCTATTTGGCCTAATGTACCTACCTCAGCCAACTAGCGACACCCAGTTCGAACAGAATGTTATTGCTGAGCACAGAGCCCCCACCTGAGGTAGGCGCCCCCCCCTCCAAGTCAGTGCCCAGTGCAGCAGCACTGGTCGCACTGCCCTAAAGCCGGCCCTGCTGGTGCCCCTTCTTAGAAAATCCAACAGTTAAAAGAAAGCCATGCCATGGACAACGTCTGCAAGAGACCACCCTTTGTTGGAGAGCTCTCTTTAAAGCTCCTGAAATGATAAAGTGATATATTCGCCTTGTGCCTCACTTGTTACTTTTCACCCTCGCTTCTTGCTTGTGTTTGTGTCCAGCTCTAGCTTGCTTCCATAGAAATGTATACATGTTTCATTTTTCCATCTTTTTACTCATCTATGTTGAGACAGCTTTTAAATTCTACCCTAGCAGCCTACAACTGCATTGCGGACAGATGCTGCTGTCGCAGTTAATAGTTGTTGGCTACCCACGTGGAATCCAGAGTGTTCTCTAATAGCAATTGCTGCACTAAGAAAAATGAGGATGACAGAAGTAACCAGATTGCTAACTGCGGATAGATGGAAGGCATTGTGGGTTGGCAGCAGGTCTGACATATGTCAACAATGAGTGTTTGTGTGCAGTAAGATTTCCACCTTGGCAGTGCTTTAGGTGAAAGTCAGTACATTGTTAAAAATGGGCAAAAACTGCTGCTCTTGCTCCTTGAAGTATAGGCTAATACAATAAATACAAAAAGAGCTCACTTCAAAAGAAATGTATAGCTGTAAAAAGTATTTCATTCATGAATTGCTATTAAGGAAAGCACGGTAGGCATTCCTTTTTTCACATATCAAGGGTTTGTAGTGTCTGGCTGGACACGTTCTAGTGTTCTGCTTGTTGTTCACCCACACTAACACCCACCCATCACAGGCGTCACCAGTCAGGTGACCCTGCAAATGAAAGGGGCTGGGCGCACGTGCCCTGGGCCAGTTCTGCACCATACCTAACTGTGTCAGTGTGGTCGTTTATTCTAATATGTGGGCCTAGGGCCCACCATTTTTACATTGGCGATGAAGGGGCAGCCCAGTTGATCGGCATGAGGGAAAGTGATGCCCGTGTCTAGGACACCCCTCTACGAGCCGGCGCAGGATGCGCCTAGTGGCCCACGGGGTATGTGAAGGGCTCCGAGGGTTAAAGAGGTGATCTGGAGCCCACCCCGCACTGGATGTGACAGTGAATACTTGGCGGCACACCAAAGCAGTGAGACCTGCGTGGGGAAAGCGAGAGCCCTGTGCAGCAAGAATAGGAGCTGGTGGCATGCCCCTGCCAGCAGCCTGATCGCCCGCGAGGTGTGTGAGGAGCATACGCCGTGACCCCTGCCACAGACCTGCTGAGGCCCTGATGGAGAACAAGAAGCGGAGCGGGAGCCCACCCCGCATCAGATGAGTCCGCCAAGGTTTGGGCATGAGGTGAGCACTGACGTGGGACGCAACTTGAAGCCGTACAGGGAGAGTGGAGACTGCCCCGAAAGGCCGCAGGGATGCAGACAAGTGCAATCACCCCACAAGTCCGAGTAATGGGGATCGGCGGCGCCAGACAATGGAAGCCCCAATCAACATCCCCCAGAGCAGAGAGGTATGCGGTGGCCACGTCCGGAGGCAAGAGGTGTCTAGCAACCGACATGCGGCATACACACCCCAATGAAAGGCAGAAGGGGTAGGTGAAGAGTTGGCCTGCAGCGACAGCATGGCATGCCTCCCCCTCCCGAAGAGAAACTGGCACAGCAGGGGAGAATGCAGCCAGGGTACCACATGGTCATTTGCCTAAAATTCACGCTGAAAACCGTGTGCCGGCTTGGTGAGGCCTCCGAGATAGAAGGTGCACCACCCACAAGTGAGGAAAGCGTGTAGCCGACAGCAATGGGTAGGCTGGTGCATGGCCAGTAGCAATGATGCAACAGGCAGTGAAGGAACAAGACTGCAAGAGAGCGGCAGGAGCAGCCGCGAGACTGTAGTGGCTGTGGAGTGTGGCCCACAGCGTGAGTAAAGCTGCTGAGGCCCATCGGAGCACAGCTACGGAACCGAGCACCCAGGCCAAATCTCTCCAGTGTGGCAAACATATACAGCCAATGGACCCAGTCGAAAGCCTTTTCGGTATCAATCGACAGCAGCAATGCCTCTTCCTTGGAGCGCTGTACTTATCAACAAGATGACAGATCCTTTTCGGATTATCTCCACATTGTCGGCCCAGGATGAACCCTGTCTGGTCCGGATCAATCCGTCCAGGCATCAAGGGGTTCAATCAATGAGCCAAGATACTAGAGAAGAGTTTAGCATCAATATTTAGTAGGAAAATTGGGCGATATGAGCTATAGGACGAGTGGTCGTTTCTGGGCTTGGGTATGACCGTGATCGAGGCTTGCAGCATAGTGGCTGAAAGGGTGGCGGTTTCCGCAAATTATTGAAACAGCCGGGTGAGCAGGGGGGCTAATTCGGCACAGAAAGTTTTGTAAAAAAGTGCAATAAATCTGCCGAGCCCCGTGCCTTTAGGGGTTTCAAGCGGGCAATAGTGGAAGTCACCCCTTCTATTCTAATAGGTGCCTCCAAACCCTCCACATCGTTAGGCGGAAGTGGGGTAATCGCTGCATCATTCACATAATCATGAGGGTTAGACAGGGAAAGGGATTCTGCAGAGTAGTGATCTGAATAAAAATCCCGGAAAGCATCGGCTATACCTAAATCATCTGTGATCTCGGATCCCCCAGCGCCATGCACTGCCTTCACCGCCTGTGCGTGCTGTTTACTGCGCAAGCAGTGTGCCAGCAGGCATCCCCCCTGTTCGTGTCTACAAAGAACTTATGCTTCAGGTGAAGCACTGTATGTTCAGCCCTTTCTAAATCGAGGCATTTGAGCTGGAGCCATTCCTTTTCGAGTTGGCACCAGACCCAAGGAGCCCCCGTGCGTTTATGGATTGTTTCAAGTTCCTTTACTTTGTATTCCAGCTCCTCCCATTTGGCCTTCCGGGTCTTGTTGTTGTGTGCTGCTTTAGCAATTAATGGGGAGAGGAGTTGGCCTAACGGCTAGGGCAGTCGACCTCGAATCTGGGAGCTGGGTTCGAGTCTTGACAATGACGCTGAACATCTTGTGATTCTGGGCAAATCACTTAATCTCCCCGTGCCCAACAAAAATGAATGTGTGTCGTAATGTAACGGTGCTATGTAAAGCGCTCTGATACCCGTTTCGGGTCAAGTTCGAGCTATATAAAACTCTGCAAAAAAAAAAAATGCACCCAGAGAGACCAATTTGAGAGCCTCCCAGACTGAGGCCAAGGCTGTGGAACCATTATCATTTAGCGCTATATAATCCGATAGGGTGCGTCTGACATCCTTCACCACAGAGGGCGATGACAACAAAGAATCCCTCAAGCGCCACTGCGGGGGAGAAGTGGCTGTTAGCGGGAGTTGTAGTGTCAGGGTAATGTGTGCGTGGTCTGAAAGGGAGTGGGCTTCGATGAAAGAGCTCCGGATGCAGTCCCAAGCTGCATGGGTGACAAGAAAATGGTCCAAGCGGATGTAAGACCCATGAGCACCAGAATAGTTTGTATAGTCTCTATCGGTGGGGTGGAGACAACGCCAAGCATCCTTAATCCAACAGTCCTCCATCCACTCCCTCCCTGCTACAGAAAGAGCCCAGGCTCCTCCCATTCTGGCGCCTGAGCGGTCAAGCCCCGGATCCAGTACAAGCTTCAAATCCTCGCCAACCACCACCATGGAATCGGGTGTATGGAGAACCTCAGCCACCGCCTCGATCATTAACTTTTCTTGATGGTCATTTGGGGAGTAAATAGAGGCCACCATGAAATTAGTAGGAGCAGATTAGAATCTCACCGGCAGTAGGCGCCCCTTAGCCCCTTCTGTGGCCATGACGTGCTGGACTCGTCATGGAGCACAGTCGCGCTGTGCCCATGACGAGTCCAGCACGTCATGAGGCATTCCCTGGGGAATCCCTCTGGTGCGGGCACCAAAGGGATTCCCTTTTACTGAAAATAGCCTCGGGAGCTGGGGAAGAGCTTCCCCAGCTCCCGAGGTCCCCCCCCTACTTTCAGTGTAATGACGATCGGCGCGCACGTCGCGCCGACGTCATTACACTCAAACTGAAACTGAAATGAGCCAAGATGCTCATTTCAGTTTCACTTTGTACGTGCTCAGGGGGCTATCTCAGCCCCCTGAGCACGTAGAAAAATGGGAGAGGTATCGTTGGAAAGGGGAGAATCTCCCCTTTTCAATGGTACCCCTGCTATCCTGTGGATCCCTGCTTGGGGATCGCCACAGGAGTGTGATCCCCAAGCAGGGTTCCACCCACTAGACACCAGGGAGGGGGGAGGGCCCCTTGGGCAAGGGCCTCTGCTCCCCCCAAATAATTTTGCCATAATTTAGTCTTTTTGCCCCCCCTGGGGGGCAGATGGGGCATTGGCCCCCAATCTGCCCCCCGTGGGGGGCAAAAAGACCACTAGACACCAGGGAATTGTAAAAAAAAAAAACAATAGGGGTGGGGGCTGCCCAAAACGGGCAGGCCCATGCCCCCACCCCCCAATTATCACAGTCTTTCTGCCCCCCCGGGGGCAGATGGGGCATTGGTGCCTAATCTGCCCCTTCAGGGGGGCAGAAAGTCCACTGTACGCCAGGGATTTCTTTTCTTTTTTTTTTTTAGGGTTGGGGCTGCCCGAAACTGGCACGCCAATGCCCCCACCCACCCACCACCATTACAGCCTTTCTGCCCCCCATGGGGGGCAGAGGGGGCATTGGCCCCCAATTTGCCCCCCCGGGGGGGCAAAAAGACCACTAGACACCAGGGAATTAAAAAAAAAAAAATAGGGTTTTGGCCCCTAATCTGCCCCTTCGGGGGGGCAGAAAGCCCACTAAACACCAGGGATTTTTTTTGCGCAATTGTTTTTAGGGTGTGGGCTGCCCGAGATGGGCACGCCAATGCCCCCACCCTCCCTCCCACAAAAATGACAGTCTTTCTGCCCCCCAGGAGGCAGATGGGAGCTGTAGCCCTCAATCTGGCACCCTCTGGGGGCGCAAAATGCCCACTAGAAACCATGGATTTTTTTGTTTTATTAGTGTAGGGGTAGGGGCTCCCCAAAATGGACATGACAATACGCCACCCCACCCCCAGAGAAATTCCAGTCTTTCTGCCCCCCCAGGAGGGCAGATGGTGGCAGTGGCCCCTGATCTGCCCCCTGGGGGGCAGAAAGCCCACTAGGCGCCAGCGAGTATGCAGGCTTTTTTTAGGCGTGGGGGCTGCCCAAAATGGTCATACCAATTCCCCCACCCCCGCAGAAAATAGCCACAGTCTTTCTGCCCCTTTAGGGGCATATCAGGATGAAACCCCCTTCCCCGATTCCCCCCCCCAGGGCGGCAGAAAGCCCACTGGGCTCCGAATTTTGTTTAGCAATGCGCATACCTGTGGATTTTGGGCCCTAGCGCAGTTGGCACGAAGGCAAACCTAGCAAACCTGTACATTTTTTAAAACTAGACACCGAGGGGAATCCTGGATGGGGTGACTTCACTGGTTACCCAGCATCCATTGCAAACCTAAAAATGTGTCCAAAATAACATATTTTCCGTACATTTCTGTGGTGGAAAGTTCTGGAATCTGCGTGGGTCCACAAAATTCCACCCACCCTGCATTCCCCAAAGTCTTCAGAGAAAAATGGTACCTCACTTGCGTGGGTAGGCCTAGTGCCCGCGTCAGGCAAGGGCCCAAAACCTATTGAGGAGACATCAAAATTACCTATCACAAAACAACCTGGTTTTGCAAAGGGGGTCCCATGAGTTTTTGGCCCCGGGCTTGGTGGCCATCTAGGGAAACCCACACATTTCTGAAAACTAGACACCCAGGGGATTCCAGGTAGGTATGGCTTGCGTGGATCCCCCAACGTTTCCTTACCCAGAATGCCCTGCAAACCTCATATTTAGCTGAAAAAAATCACCTTTTTCACACATTTTTGTGGGGGAAAGTTGTGGCATCACCGGGCTGACACAAATTTCCTACCACCCAGCGTTCCCCCGGGTCTCCTGATAAAAACGGTGCCTCAATTGTGTGGGAGGCCCAAGTACCCGCGACAGGCAAGGGCCCACAACGTAGTGAGGCGACATGAAATTAGCCTTTCTCAAAACGACCTGGTTTTGCAAGGGGGGGTCACTTGGGATTTTGGCCCGGTGCTCGGCGGCCACCTAGGGGAACCTACCAAACCCACACATGTCTGAAAACTAGACACCCAGGGATTCCAGGGAGGTATGGCTTGCGTGGATCCCCCAACGTTTCCTTACCCAGAGTTTGCAAGAATTCTGGGTAACAGACCCTAGTGGGAGGCAGTCAAGTCACCCCATGCTGGATTCCCATGGGTGTCTAGTTTTTAAAAATGTATAGGTTTGCTAGGTTTCCCTAGGTGCCGGCAGAGCTATGGTTCAAAAACTACAGCTAGGCACTTTGCCAAATAAGGGTCATTTTTTTCTACGAAATTGAGGTGTGTCCACCTTACGTTTTGCGCTGTTTCCTGTCGCGGGCACTAGGCTGACCCACACAAGTGAGGTACCATTTTTCTCGGAATACTTTGGGGAACGCGGGTTCGGTGGAAATTTGTGGATCCACGCAGATTCCAGAACTTTCCACCAGAGAAATGCGGGGAAAAGGTGTTTTTTTTGGCAATTTTGTAGGTTTGCAAGGGATTCTGGGTAACAGAACCTGGTGGGAGGCAGTCAAGTCACTCCATCCTGGATTCCCCTGGGTGTCTAGTTTTCAAAAATGTATAGGTTTGCTAGGTTTCCCTAGGTGCCGGCAGAGCTAGGGTTAAAAAACTACAGCTAGGCACTTTGCTAAAAAAGGGTAATTTTGCATTGTGAAAATGTGGTGTGTTCACGTTGGGTTTTGAGCCATTTCCTGTCGTGGGCACTATGCCTACCCCTACAAGTGAGGTACCATTTTTATCGGGAGACTTAGGGTAATTCAGATTTGTAAAGGAACTGTTATTACCTATTGACTTTCGATGCATTTCTGCCTTCCAAATGAAAGACATTGTGTAAAAAAGAAGTCGTTCTAAAAAATGACTGATAATTCTCATGCTAGTATGAGTATCCCAATTTCGGAAATGTGCAAATATCTACTGTTTCTAAACTCTATATTTTGTTCCCATTTCAGAATACATAGGTGTCTTTCATACCGATTTTTCCATGTACACATTTTTACAGAATAATTCCTATATACCCGGTACATAATAAAAAAACATTTCAAGTTGCTGCTCAGTTTTTGGCTTGGGTTCGTCGGGTTCTTGGTGAGCCTACAAGTCCTATATATCCCCACAACCAGTAATGTCCAGCGGATGTAATGGTATATTGCTTTCAAAGAGCTGTCAAAATTAGAAGAAGTTACAGGTGAAAACGTTGACACAAAAGGCGCTTTTTTCAACAAATTTTCAATTTATCCTATATTTAACTGTTAGTTTCTATAAAGAAACCTTGATGGATCTACAAAAATGACCCCTTGCTGAATTCAGAATTTTGTCTACTTCTCAAACATGTATAGCTTTCCAGGATCCATTATTGCTTTTGTACCCATTTCTACCATTAACTGGAAGGAGGTTGAAAGCACAAAAAATAGCAAAAATAGGCTATGTCCCAGAAAAATGCCAAAACTGTGTAAAAATTTTTGGGTTTCTGACAAAAGACTGGTATCCCCTAAAAGCTGGGACCCTTTTTTGATAACATTTGCAGGGAAAAACCCAGATGCTTTCATTTGCAGCCCTTTTTTCCCATTTTCCCCCCAAAAACTAAATTTTGCTGTATTTTGGCTCATTTCTGTGACCCCTCCAGGGGAATCCACAAACCCTGAGTACCTGCAGAATCCCCATGATGTTGGAAGAAAAGGACGCAAATTTGGCGCGCACTACCCCAAATAGCCAAAAAAGGGCGTGGCACAGGAGGGGGAAAAGGCCTGGCAGCGAAGGGGTTAAGGTCTGCCACTGTACCTAATGGGGTGCCCTTAAAGCGCTTGGAAAGCAAAATAGCTACACCTCCCTTCTAAACCTTCCCCGAGGACCAGAACTGAAGGGGAAATTCCTTGGACTGCATCCCATGTGTGTCCTTAGGGAGTAAATGGGTTTCTTGAAGTAGACATATGTCCCCTTCTGAGCTCTCTAGTAAGGACAGAATTGCCTTTCGTTTAGTTGTATTGTTAAGGCCTCGGACATTTAAAACAACTCGTTTTATCTCCATGCTTTCTGTAGAAGCGAGGGATATGTGTAGTTAGAGCTGGGGGGCTACGGGGCCAGACAGGCCAAAGGAGAAGTGGACTAAAAAGGAGTTTCATAGCAACCCAGCATAGAAGGACCTCTATTGGAGAAATCACTGGAGAGTGGACCGACCCAACCCTAAAATAATTCAAACCAAATAAGAAACCATGATCAAATAATAAACAATAGTACATAACGTCCATCCCAAGAGGGGGGCCAGCAATCAAGGGGGCTGCCCAAAGAGCAAGGGACTAGACCAATCTACCGGGAATCAGCTGCCCCCCTCCTGACGGAGCCATTCGTAAGGGATCTAAACTCAACCATACGATACCTCAGTTGTTAGTGTCCAGGGAGCTCCCTTCCACACCAGCGAGGGTCCGGGGCACAGCAGAGCGTTCCTTGTTCATTGTGGCTGGGTCAGTGCGGAGGAGTTCCAAGCTCAGGCCCGCCCGGGGTCCGTGCCTAGGGACCATGGGCACCCCGACCCCAAAGCAGCAGGCAGAGAGGGCAAATTGTCAGCATTGAGGTTCAATAGCTTACATGCCTCGGCCAGTGTGCAGAGCTGACGAATCTTCCCTTTGTATCGAAATACTAGGCGAAACGGGTGGCCCCAAGAATAAGTTGTCTCTTCTGACCTAAGATAGTTAGTCACTGGGTGAAAGTCTCTCCATTTCTGGAGGGTGCTAGCTGCTAAATTCTGGTAGAGATGTGGCGAGTGATCTCTAAATTGTAGGGGTTGATAGGACCAAGCCGCTCGGAGAATCTCTTCTTTTACCTTAAAGTCATGTATGCATATAAGAACATCTGCTGGAGGGCGATTGGGCTGCCGGGGGGGGGGGGTCCCACATGGTGACACCTATCAATTTTGACAGTAGACTCCTCAGATGTGTGCTTGGACGTAGCCCACCAGGTCCTCCCCTTTCGCACCGGTAGGGACCGATCGGATACGGACATTATTCCATATAGACTTGTTCTCTAGGTCCTCGGAGTGAGCCTGGAGATCAAGGTGCTGGTCCTGTAGTCGTAGTACTTCTTGCTGGAGAGTTGCAATTTTCTCATCTCTGACCATCACCGAGTCTTTCAAGGCGGCAACTCTCTCACCTATGGCGTCTCCTGACTTCCCGGAGATCTGCCTGCAGGTCAGTCTTTATAGCAAAAAATGTCTTCCTGCTGGGAGGCAAATAGGGACTCCAAAAACTAACGTGTGACTGCCCCGTCCGGGCCCTCACCCCCCCGCAGCTGCGCCGGCACCCTGCGATTCCCCGGCAGCCTTCATTAGAAGATCCCACACCGAACAATCCTTTTTAGGTCTCGCCTATGCAGAACGCATGCCCTGCATAGGAAAGAGACCTCTTGAAAGCGATTCAGCTTTGAGGCAAAAATGTGCACGCGTTGCATTGCTTTCAATGCAGCGCGTGCACGCCCTTGCGGGAGCGAGGGGCGCCATATGTTAGCAATTATTGCGCTCTTTCCCGCAAGGGAAATGCTGCCTGCTCTCGGCCACACTCCCCACCCACCCCCTACTTGCGCGAGGCGCGCGCTTGTTTTAGTTGCTTTATTGTGGTTCCGGTTAACAGTCTGTTGGCGCTGGTCCATTTCATTTAGCCTGTCATTAGGAAGGTGTTTTTCTATTTATTTATTTTTGATAATGTCCACTTTTATTTTCCTTCTAAGGAATTGCTTTCCGGGGTAAAGCCTGGAGGCTAACATTGCCACTATAAGCGAAAGGCTATATCTGCGCACCAAGATCAAGGTGTTGCCAAACCAGCCTGCACTTGCCAATGGTTCACAAACTACAATCTTGTTCTTTCCTCGATTGTGAGAAATAATTGCCCCTTACGAGGTGTGCTGAATAAAAGGTGCAGTGACAGAAGGGTTTTGAGAATGATTTTAAATACTGAACATGGCAGCGTGTGGAAGCCTTTTTGAGGTTTCAGGAGGCTATAACTTTTCAAAGATATTGATGCTTTTCTCAGAGCTTCTAATTTACCGAGGCAAAGATTTCTGAGTGCACTTGTGCACAATGCACTCCTACTCCGAACTGCCCGAGACGTGCACGGGCCCTCTCACGTTGCACCGTCACCCTGAAGTGCCCCGTACAAACTTGTCTTAGCACTTTGCCCCTTGAACGGGGACTGATATAGCAAAATGGGGCAGTTGATGTAATTTGCAAATATTGTCCTGTGATCCGTCCTCTTTGGGGCTGCAAACTGGTCTAAGTGTAACCCTTTCTGTGCTGGATTCTCAAGGTCGCGAAGGCGAGCAGACATGTTTTTCAAGTTGGGGGCAGAAATTCAACCAACAGGCACTAAGTATTGTCCAGTACAGTGGTATTCTTTTGAGCAAATAAAGTATTTTAATTCCACAGTGTTACTCAATAGTATAAAATGCAATTCGGGAAATGCAAAATAGGGTTACAGTCCTATTCGAACCTAGGTCCAACACATGCTAACGAAGTTCCCCAGCATTTGTGATCTTTGGCATCCAATCTGGGACACATACTGACTATGCATATGTGTACCAGCAGTTCAGTTTGTTTTTTCTTCAGTGTTACATTAGCATAGTCAATGACTTCGCTTGGCAGCAGGCCTCCACGTGTGTTTGTCTCTCATTCATTAATGCTCTGCAGCCCAATGATTATTTGCTTTCCGCAGTTGGAGCCCTAGCGTGTACAGGACAGATGCATGTTGTGCTCCTGCGGCTTCCTGGAGACAAAGAGAGTTTGGCAGTCTCATTGCAGCAGCCTCCTCTGGCAGCCTCCAGTCTTTGGCAGTTGAGGCCTCCATCGGCCAGTAACTGGAGAATCACTGGCTCAATGGGTGTGCCCTGCCAGCTGGTTGTGACTTGTGTATACCTTGGTGGCACAGGAGCACTAGTCTGCTGTGGTTGACTGCCTGTTTTGCTTAGTCGTTGCTTTTTATCATAGGCTTGATGCAGTTTACTATGACAACTGTTTAATGAGACTGGTGGACCCCCTTTCACACATGAGGTCCCTCCTGGCTGGCTCCCTAGCATTTGCTCACTCTTACCACACTCGAAATCTGCCATAGGTACAGTCTCCTCATGCAAGGTCAGTCACACTCTTTTCCTCTCCCAGCATGGGGTCAGACTTGTGGCCCGACCCTCGGAAAGTGCAAACTTAAAGTGATACCATGCTCTCATTAGGCACTTCTGTCCTCACCTATCCCATTCAATTATCTCAATATTAAGACCTGCGCTGAGCCCTCAGAATGAACTTCTGTCCTGGCCTTGATATGCAAAGCAGTACAGGAGGATTCTATTTTTTTTTTTAGGTCTCGCCTGAGCCAGCGCACATGCGCTGCACTGCGAGGCTTTAAAGGCTTTAAAACTCTGAACACACGCTCGTACGTGTGCTTTTATCTTAATCACCCACTATTGGGCTTTGCATGCATGAAAGACAGCACGCAATTGGCCCAAGGCGGGTGCATGTCCCGCCTTCTCTGTCCCCTGGCCTAGGGTGCTCGGGAGCGAGCAGCAGCGCCATCTGTTTCCAATCCTTGCGCCCACGTCATTTGGAAACAGATGGGCAAACGCGACGCTTTCACTTTAGCCTCCGACCTGGCACGTGCGGCCACGCTTGTTATGCTCTGTGCTTTAAAGCTAGGTTTCTGATCTTGTTGCACATTATCAATAAACTAAATCAAAAATCATGCAATCCATGGCGTGGCTCCCGATATTTCTTATTCAGAAAGATACTGTGTTCATAATCATTCTTTGTGCTCGTCTAATCAGAGGCTACCTCCTGTTCCACGCTTGTAGAAAGTCACAGGGAGGGGTGTCTGCTTTCTCTGCCCATATTCCCAAACTCTAGAATGCACGGACTCAAAACTGGTTGGGTTTGTCACCACATCGATTGCTCTTCTAAGGACAATCAAAAACATTGCTCTGTAACCAACTCTCTTTGGTCTACCCGCTCTTTCATACCTACCCTAAAGTGTAAATAACCCTGACGGGTAGAGGCTGCGCTTCATATAAGCTCCTAAATAAATATATACGGATGCACCCGGTAGCATATTAAGTGTACAGCAGCGTGACCGAGATTATTTTGCAACGATTGCAACATTAACTCAACAAAACGTATGTCTGTGGTAGACTTTTGAAGAGGTGTGCTACTGGGCTGAGCCTGCTGTGTGCTGTTCAGCACACTGGGTGATGACGTGGATGGAGTGCAATGACGCATGGAATGCATGGTGTTTTGAAGGGAGAGTTGGAAGTGTAAACTGAGTCGCTACGAGTAGGAAACACTGCTTTGTCGTAAGTTTGGCATAGTACCAGTAAAGATGTTCCGACAATACAAGCGCATCCTGTTTCTTCATTGCACAAGTTCATCTTAAGGAAGGGCTGGTAAGCGGGATCGGGTCCAACTAAGCATCACTTTACAGTGCCCTCTTCAGTGTCACTACTTGGAGAAAAGGCTGCATCTGGATAGCTCTAGCAGACCGCAGTACCAAGATTGGCATTACTTCTGTCTAAGAGCACCATCTTCGCTACTAGGCTTTCAAAACTGAAAAACAATGTTCTTAATCTATGCAACACAGGTCAATTAATTCACTAGATTGCTGCACTTGCTGCAAAGATCTTTTCGCAGAGCTACAGCTTTACAACCTTTAAATACTGACTGAGCATTTCAGTCTCTTCAAAATCCATACGGAGCTCAATTCAGTTGGCTAATAATAGCCCCTGTTATTTACAGCTCTTGGATATTCAGTGAACAGACATGTACAAATAAACAGATGGGTCTGTCGAGAAGTGTGGCACATTCTTAAGGAAACGGTTTAAATAGTTGCCAAATGGGTCCCTGTCATTTGTAACACCAACCCTGGAAGCAACGATTTCTGGGAGCTATAGTTTCAAATGATAGGTAGGTCTACAAGCTGCAGCTATTGACTAAAAACCAGGCATGCTTGAAGGTTATTCCTTACCCCACCCCCCAACCCAATAATGTGATGCCAGCTGGCATCTACAGTCTCCTGGACTGGTGTAGAGACAGATGCATGCCAGACTCACCACATTTCACTGAACAGTCTCACACACCTACAAAGGAAGAGACATCACTGCAATTCCCATTATTCATCACATAATACCACATAATCGCACATCACAATTACACTCTACTCAATGCAACATAAATACACTCATCATATTACCACTCAGTACCACAGAATTATACGTCACATAATTATGTTGCTTTATGTTGCTTTGAGTGCAGTGTAATTATGTGGCATGTAATTATGTGGCACAGTGCCATGTGAAGTGTATTTATGTTGCATTGAATGGAGTATTCAATGCAACATACATACACTTCACATAATAACACTGTGCCACATAATTACACGCCACATAAATGCACTCTACTCAATGCAACATAACTACACTCCACATAAATGCACGCTATACCACATATCACCAATCAACATAAATGCACTCCACACCATGACACAATTTCACTAAGCATAATTTCACCGAACATCACAGTTCCAGGCCACGCAAATTTCACACCAAACAACATATTTCAACTCCACAATCCACAACATACCTCAATTCCACACCATATAGTGTCACCACCTGAGCACCAAACATCATTCACCACCACCATTTTGCATCAGCGCACCACCTAAGCATCACATCAGTCTGCCTTTGGAATCTGGTATCTTTTGATTCTCCCGTAGTGTCCGTCCGCTGCTCGTGTTCTAATTAAATTGCTGTTTTCCAACCTCCACTCCCCCGTTATTTATTTTCCACTCCCCATAACCCAATAAATTATAACAAACAAGCATGAGAACAGACAAGAAGAAGTTGCTAGCAGTGCAAGTACAAAAAAACTAGAAGACATTTTTCATGTTAAAATCTTTTTTTAATCAGGGTTTTCAGTTATATATAATGTTGTCTTCGTTTGTATAAAGGTAACAAAAATGCTTAACACTATTTATTATAACTTTTCAACAGCCACAATGCTCTACAACATAACCATAAGTTCTGGCTAAACACAGAAGGTCCCAAAGGCGAGACCTATTGTGTATGCCAATGCTTGTTATTTTTAGCCATCACCATGCAGGTGTCTCAGCGTAGCCCGTCGCATGCTGAGCAGTGGCTGCAGGCCGTGAGGGAAGTCCAGGCCCTAGCAGTCTCTCAAAGAGGGTGAACAACTCCTCGAAATCTCTCCAGGACCCCACTCAGCCAGGGCGATGGTCACAACCATTCACTAGGGGCCCCACGCGAGCCCACACCAGACCGACCCGCAAACAATCCCAGGGGTACAGCTCCTCCCCTGTGAGACGACGTCCAAGGGGCACAACTCCTTACCAGGGGGCAATTGAGGCGGCGGGGGATCCCAACCAAAATGCAACGAGCACTGGAGTGGCAAAATGGCACCACAGGTTGCTATCTGCGTCAACGTGCCAGCGAGCCGACCCAGCCACACTCACCACTCAGCAATACTTCAGGGCGGGAAAGGGTTTCTCTGTCATATCCCCCTTTGGGCAAACAATAGCACACCCGGGGGTCCAGCGATCTTGAAATGAGTCTGCTCCTACTCCACCAGCACCCCGCTGGGGAACGGTTCCTTGCTTGGCGGCATCCTCTTGTCCCGGGAACCCAGGGACCCATGTCTCCCGATCACATGGGGCGGTCAGCACCAGGATCTGCGGCGGTGCGGGCGCACTCTGCACCTACCGGTCCGCGGACTCCAGGGCACACTAGAAATGGCCATAAGCAACCCAGAGTGGATCCTCTGGGCTCGGGAATTAGGTATTGGTTAGAAAACTTCAGTCATGTAGACCAAAGGTATGACTATAGGCCAAAGCCATATTTGGGGGTGAAAGGGGATAGGGCGCATTTTTGGCATGGTGTACGACATGGGAATGCATTGCTGTATGAATAGGAGTGTGAAAGTATTTGCATGTGTTTGTGTGTTTTGAGTTATGTGTGTGTCACTCTGTGTGCAGATGTGCCTGCTTCCACCTCCTCATTATGATGACGTAATAGCAGGAGCACACTTAATCTCAAACATACATATGTTGTGGGAGATTGAAACATTTGCATACTGCCAATTTTTCCTCGACCCATAGTTTGATCTGGGGGAGGAGGTTTGAGGGAGGGGAGATGTAATGCAGTCTCCTCCAATGGTGATAGGTTATAAAACAGTCCATAGGAACCTGAGCTTCCACACAGTGAAACACTTTAAAATGCATTTCTTCCAGCCCTCCCCAAATGATGTATGAAAACCCCGTCAGTACTCTTTATGCCCATGGAGACAAAAGAGAAAAACACTATGTTCGCAAACCTGAAGGGGTAGTTAAACTGTGAAACTGCAAGGAACAGTTATCTTAGCAAAGCGGCTCGCTGTTTTATGCTCTGATACTCTCATTTTTTCATGTTTTCCATCCGATGTTTGAAAATAAAGAATTGACAGGAAATGGACATCACATTTTCTATAGCGGCTATTTCAAGTTCCTTTTCCTTTTTCTTCACCACATTCCTCGAACAAAAGGGACAAATAACTGCAGGTAACCCGGAGCATGATGGACATGTCTGAATGTTATGACGCAGGTAATCCAGGGGATGATGGACATGTCTGAAAGTTATGACGCAGGCAATCCAGGGGACGATGGACATGTCTGAAGTTAGGGCCAGAAACATGTAACAGCAAGGCACCACCGTGTGCATGTTTTGCATACTCTTAGAAAATGAAGAGAAATGGGTGGCTTAAGATGACATAGTGAGTTCTGCTTAGCAAATATGACATTGAAGAACAGATGGCTGTGTGGGGGCAGGTAGAGGGTATGCAGGGTATTTCAGATGCAATATCCTTTGCACAGCACATAGGAATCTCGGCCACAGACTTTGCTCAATGGATACTGGGACCAGATTACTGGGCACAGTACATTGCCCAAATGGCATAACCACAGACCATATGCAGCTGCCACAAAACCCAGTACTTAAGGTATATTTAACACCTGTTCAAGTAAATCAAAACAAAACCATTACAGCTCAATACATTGCACTTAGTAATTCGGATGGTAAGGTTTACTATTCTATTTCTACCAGCAGCTGGCCAGTATTTACAGAAACATTAATTCTTACACTGAAATTGAACCGATTTAAGTATTTGTTCTTCAAAATTCTATCTTATGCTGACTAAAATTATCCAGTAAAATGTTTTCGTTTTTCAAGAACTCCCCGCTCGTGACTTCATACAAGATTTTATAGATGCGTCTAGGCCCCCCTTACCCAGAGAGGTTGCTCTCCGTGGTCTTAGAATAGGCAAAGGGATCTTTGGGCACAGGGGGGCTTATTTACAAGCTCCTTAGGCCCCCCGTACGTCACTTTTCCAATGTTAAAAATGATGCAAACATGGCGCAAGAGGCTTGTAAGTAAGCCCCAGGGTTTGGTCTTACACCCCTGCCTAGTGTCAGTTCGGATGGTCATTTGCTGTGGCCAACAGGCTATAGGGGTTCCCCTGTCCCCAGTTCTAGTTACACATGACTCGCAGCTATGTTCACCACTTCCCAAGTGCATGGTGTGGCCCTTAGTAATTGGATGCACTAAGTAATGTGGCCTTACCTCCCAATAGGCATCGGGTATTGACGAGTGCATGGCGTTTGACTAGGTCATATGTTTCAGTGGCTCTATTTCTAATGTCAAGATTTGGGTTAGTAGCATTCGGTTTCTAAACCTAATAGTGGATATGAAAAATATAAAGGCATGCAGGTGAACCCACAGCAAAATTTCGCCAGTTTTTTAAGGGAGTGTTTGTGAGGGAGGGGGGCTTGGATCACATAAATCCGCCCTGAGAATGATGAATGTCTCGCATATGTTCAAGAATATTTTTTCTTAGCATAGGATCTGCTAAATTCTCAGATAACCCCAGAATTAATTAAACGGAAAACTAAGCAAAATGGGGCATATCATCAAGGACCGGCGATAATTATCGCTAAGCGCACTTAGCGCTAGGACAATTATGGCCGGCTAACATGGATTTTTATCGCTGAGATAGGGTGCTATTAGCAACGCTTATCTCAAAAGCGATAAAAATCCTAGCGCTAACTGCTAAACGTGAGATTATCGCTGGAAACCCAGTGATAATCTCACTAAATTTGGCGATAGCTTGCTGATAGGGCCTCACATACTTAGCCATGATATCCACCTTCCATAGGATATCATGGCTAAGTCAGTTTCAAAGCAGGCGTAAGGAAAGTAGCGATAACAGAGGTTATCGCTACTTTTCTTGTCGCTATGCTGCTTTGCTTGATAATAGGAGAAATGTTGCTTAGCGACATTTCTCCCGTTATCCTGGGGAGGAACGCCCACTTTGCATCTCATTAGAGATGCAAAGATGGGCATTAAGGGAAATGGCGATGAGGCAAGGTGTCACGCGATAGCATGACCTTGCTGATAAGGCAATAACATTATCGCCGCTTTTCGTCCGAAAACGGACGCAAAAGCGGCGATCATTTTTTATTGCCTGCTTGCTGATATGCCCCCTTATTCGGGTCAGAACAACCAATTAGAACCCATGTTTATTGCTGTTTTCCAAAAAGATATCACTAAGGGCCATATCTAGGAAGCCAAATACCGGTCGGTAACGGCCGATTTTCGGTAAATATCCCATTACCGACCGGTATTTTGGCTTTTGCTATGTAGGGGGCATATTTCAGGATTCGGTAATTTACCGAATTGGTAAAATTACCGAATCGGTAATTTTACCGATTCGGTAAATACCGAATCCTGAAATGAGATGTAGGTAACACTCAAATGAGTGATGCCTAGGAAAAAGAATTCGGTATTTAGCACCAAATATAGGTTGGTGCTAAATACCGAATACATTGCACAAAGCAATATTTTGCTGTAATAACAGTGCCATGTGGCAGACATACATGCCCTTAGGGCATGTATGTCCGCCACATGTGCACACATGCAGGAATCAGGGGTGCAACAGGGTGTCAATGTGACACCCTGCCACCCTTGAATGTGCTCCCCCCATTACCGATTCGGTATTTACCGATTCGGTAATGGTAACTGGCTTCCCATTGATTCCTATGGGCCTCCTGGCCCATAGGAATCAATGGGAAGGTATGCAGCATTACCGAATCGGTAAATACCGATTCTAAATTACCGACCCTTTCCGAATCGGTAAATATTACCGATTGATTACCTACATCACATTTACCGATTCATAAATACCGAATCGGTAAAATTCGGTATTTATGAGTCGGTAAATGTGAACCTACCTACATATGGCCCTAAATGTTTAGTTTGAAACTACAAAAAAAGGTTCCGCGGATTTCCACCAAAAAAAAAAAAAACATACACACATACAGGACAATGTGGTCTGTATGCTTGACAAATTCGGTATCATGCCAGCCAGCATTTTTCTCGGTCTCATCTTAAAACACCACATGGGTGTTAAGTTAATATGAAGAAATCGTGTGGTGATACCACCCAATGAACACCGTCCCATCTTGACTAATGCAGAAAACTATTTAAGGAATCAAACACTGTGAGCTGATTTTTTTTAATAGAGCTTTTTGCAGTTTGAGCAGGGGGGCAAAGCAGGCTTTTTGGATGTTATTGTGAGGCATTAGGACAAAACTTAGTGGTAGGCCCTCTGGGACCCCATGGACACTTCGTATGGATGCTTCTCGCTAAGTATTACAAAGAAATGTATTTCAGGGAAAACACAAATTAGTAGCATGTTCACATAAGCTGCCTCGATTAAATTAAGATGGCAAGTATGTTTTCAATGTAAAATGGACTATTTCCTGACCTACTCAAGCTTTATCTGTTTACTCTAGTTCCCTAGATCTATGACTATGACTCTTTGCCACTCAGAACCTCTGTTTGTTATGTTTTCAGGTACAGGTTTTAGCTATGGTACCTTGAACTCTTGCATAGTTGTGTTTAGGAAAAAAATTAACATCAAATAATATTCCCAATACCCCAACTAAACGCCATTTTTCTAACCCAACATCTATGATTTAGTCACATTAATAGTAAAACATAGTTATTTAAATATTTAGGGCCAGATGTATCAAAGCATTTTACTCATTCTGTGTCTATGGGAAAATGTGTTCATACATACGGCCCTAAGAGAGTAGTTCTTGTAACCCTTTTGGGGCAGAACCAATTGGAAGAGAGTCACCTGCTTTATGTAAGTAAGTCAGATATTAGGAATATCTCCAAGACTAAGAAGTTAGAATTTTACTTTTTTTAAGCATTGCTTAATTTGAGCTGGGGGTTTCTCAGCAGTGGAACTTCATTCTCAACTCAGGCACTTATGCCAATGAACCACATGGTGGCAGCTATTTGTCCAATTTCAGAGGCCCACGCTGCCAGAGCGAGAGAGAGGCCAAGAGCATCTCCCTCCGAGCCCGCACCCCACCCCAGGCGTCGACAACCGTTACCTGGGGGGGGTGCGACCTCACTCTCCTCTCCTCTTCTAGCGATTTGGACCTCCAATGCAATCTATGTAAATTGGCAACGGCGGGCTCGGGCCGGCTGCTCAGCTCCTCCGGGGCTGCCGGTCCGGGCCGCTACTGTTACGAAGATCTCAGGCTGCTACATGGCACACGCACACAACGCCGCTGAGACTCACTTGAGCTTCAGGTGCACGATCACTGGGCACTCCTCACGAAGGTCTCAGGCATCACGAAGAACACACACACAGCGTCGCTGAGACTCACTTTAACTCCGGGTGCATGATGACAAGGCAATCCTCACGAAGGTCTCAGGCTGCACCAAGCTCACGCACACAGCATTGCTGAGACTCACTTGGATTCCGGGTGCACGATAATAAGGCAATCCTCATGAAGGTCTCAGGCTGCACCAAGCACATGCACACAGCGTCACTGAGACTCACTTGGAATCTGGTGCACACAATAACAGGATGATCCTTACAAAGGGTCAGGCTGCAAAAAGCACACGCACACAGCCTCGCTTAGCCTCGCTTGGACTCCAGGTGCCCATGATCACAGGGCACTCCTTACGAGGGTCTCAGGCTTCAAAAAGCACATGCACACAGCGTCGCTGGGACTCTCCTGGAAACTTGTGTGTTCCTGAGTTTCCACAACATGGAGCCAGCTCACGTCGGGCCCTTGGGGATAAGTTACTTCAGGACCCAGCACAGCAAAGTCCTTTCAAGCAGGGGGACACAGTACACAGCAACGTCCCTTCAGTCTTTTCCTGGTTAAAACAGCAAACTGCAAGCCAACCCCAGAACACACAGCAAGGGTCAGTCCTTTCCTTCAGTCTCTTCAGTTGTTTCTTCCTTGGCAAAGGTTCCTCTTGACCAAAAAAGTAGCTCCAGTCTTGTTCAATCTTGATCAAGCCATTCTCAAAAGTTCAGGGGCTTCAGCTCTCATAGTTATACCCCTTAACCCCTTCGCTGCTAGGCCTTTTCCCCTCCTGTGCTAAGCCTTTTTTGGGCTATTTGTGGTAGTGCGCGCTTAGGCCCCTGTAACTTTTTGACCACATTAGGTATCCACGCCAAATTTGCGTCCTTTTCTTCCAAAATCATGCGGATTCTAAAGGTACCCAGGGTATGTGGATTCTCCTAGAGGGTTCCCAGAAATTAGTCAAAATACAGCAACATTTTGTTTTTTTTGTGAAAAATGGGGAAAAGTGGCTGCAAATGAAAGTGTCTGGGTTTTTCTCTGCAAATGATATCAAAAATGGGTTTGTGGGGCTGAAATCACCATTTCTCCAGCTTTTAGGGAATGACAGATTTTTGTCAGAAATCCACCTTTTTTTACACAGTTTTGACATTTTTCTGGGACATACCTATTTTTGCAATTTTTTGTGCTTTCAACCTCCTTCCAGATAATGGTAGAAATGGGTAGAAAAGCAATAATGGATCTTGGAAAGCTATACATTTTTGAAAAGTAGACAAAATTCTGAATTCAGCAAGGGGTCATTTGTGTAGATCCATCAAGGTTTCTTTATAGAAACTGACAGTTAAATATAGGAAAAATTAAAAATTAGTTGAAAAAAGCAGCCTTTTGTGTCAATGTTTTCACCTGTAACTTCTTCTAATTATGACATCTCTTAGAAAGCAATGTACCGTTACATCCGCTGGAACTTCCTGGTTATGGGGATATATAGGACTTGTAGGTTCACCAAGAGCCCAACGAACCCAGAGTAAAAAACTGAGCAGCATTTTGTAATGTTTTTTTTTTAGTTCCGGGTATATAGCAATTATAGTGTGAAAATGTATACATGGAAAAATTGGTATGAAAGACACCTATGTATTTCTGAAATGGGAACAAATTACAGAGTTTAGAAACAGTGCATATTTGCACATTTTCGAAATTGGGAATACTCATACTTGCATGACAATTATTGGTCATTTTTCAAAATGACTTTTTTTTTACACAATGTCTTTCATTTAGAAGGGAGAAATGCATCAAAAATCAATAGGTAAAAACAGTTGCTTTACAAATCTGAACTACCCTAAGTCTCCCAATAAAAATGGTACCTCACTTGTGTGGGTAGGCATAGTGCCCACGACAGGAAGTGGCTCAAAACCTAAGGTGAACACACCACATTTTCACACTGAAAATTTACACATTTTTTCGAAGAGTCTAGCTGTAGTTTTTGAACCCTAGCTCTGCCGGCACCTAGGGAAACCTAGCAAACCTATACATTTTTGAAAACTAGACACCCAGGGGAATCCAGGATGGGGTGATTTGAGGGCCTCCCACCATGGTCTGTTACCCAGAATCCCTTGCAAACATAAAAAATTGACAAAATAAACACATTTTCCCTACATTTCTGTGATGGAAAGTTCTGGAATCTGCGTGGATCCACAAATTTCCACCCACCCCGCGTTCCCCAAAGTCCTACAAGAAAAATGGTACCTCACTTGTGCAGGTCGGCCTAGTGCCCGCGACAGGAAACGGCGCAAAACGCAACGTGGTCACACCTCAATTTTGCAGTGAAAAATGATCCTTTTTTGGCAAAGTGACTAGGTGTAGTTTTTGAACCCTAGCCCTGCCGGCACCTAGGGAAACCTAGCAAACCTATACATTTTTGAAAACTAGACACCCAGGGGAATCCAGGATGGGGTGACTTGAGTGCCTCCCACCATGGTCTGTTACCCAGAATCCCTTGCAAACGTAATGAATTGACAAAAAAAACACATTTTCCCCACATTTCTGTGATGGAAAGTTCCAGAATCTGCGTGGATCCACAAATTTCCACCCACCCCACGTTCCCCAAAGTCCTACGAGAAAAATGGTACCTCACTTGTGCGGGTGGGCCTAGTGCCCGCGACAGGAAACGGCGCAAAACGCAACGTGGTCACACCTCAATTTTGCAGTGAAAAAAGACCCTTTTTTGGCAAAGTGACTAGCTGTAGTTTTTTAACCCTAGCCCTGCTGGCACCTAGGGAAACCTAGCAAACCTATACATTTTTGAAAACTAGACACCCAGGGGAATCCAGGATGGGGTGACTTGAGTGCTTCCCACCATGGTCTGTTACCCAGAATCCCTTGCAAACGTAAAAAATTGACAAAAAACACACATTTTCCCCACATTTCTGTGATGGAAAGTTCTGGAATCTGCGTGGATCCACAAATTTTCACCCACCCCGCATTCCCCAAAGTCCTATGAGAAAAATGGTACCTCACTTGTGCGGGTCGGCCTAGTACCCGCGACAGGAAACGGCACAAAACGCAACGTGGTCACACCTCAATTTTGCAGTGAAAAATGACCCTTTTTTGGCAAAGTGACTAGCTGTAGTTTTTGAACCCTAGCCCTGCCGGCACCTAGGGAAACCTAGCAAACCTATACATTTTTGAAAACTAGACACCCAGGGGAATCCAGAATGGGGTGACTTGAGGTCCTCCCACCATGGTCTGTTACCCAGAATCCCTTGCAAACGTAAAAAATTGACAAAAAACACATTTTCCCCACATTTTTGTGATGGAAAGTTCCGGAATCTGCGTGGATCCACAAATTTCCACTCACCCCGCGTTCCCCAAAGTCCTACAAAAAAAATGGTACCTCACTTGTGCGGGTGGGCCTAGTGCCCGCGACAGGAAACGGTGCAAAACGCAACGTGGTCACACCTCAATTTTGCAGTGAAAAATGACCCTTTTTTGGCAAAGTGACTAGGTGTAGTTTTTGAACCCTAGCCCTGCCGGCACCTAGGGAAACCTAGCAAACCTATACATTTTTGAAAACTAGACACCCAGGGGAATCCAGGATGGGGTGACTTGAGTGCCTCCCACCATGGTCTGTTACCCAGAATCCCTTGCAAACGTAATGAATTGACAAAAAAAACACATTTTCCCCACATTTCTGTGATGGAAAGTTCCAGAATCTGCGTGGATCCACAAATTTCCACCCACCCCACGTTCCCCAAAGTCCTACGAGAAAAATGGTACCTCACTTGTGCGGGTGGGCCTAGTGCCCGCGACAGGAAACGGCGCAAAACGCAACGTGGTCACACCTCAATTTTGCAGTGAAAAAAGACCCTTTTTTGGCAAAGTGACTAGCTGTAGTTTTTTAACCCTAGCCCTGCTGGCACCTAGGGAAACCTAGCAAACCTATACATTTTTGAAAACTAGACACCCAGGGGAATCCAGGATGGGGTGACTTGAGTGCTTCCCACCATGGTCTGTTACCCAGAATCCCTTGCAAACGTAAAAAATTGACAAAAAACACACATTTTCCCCACATTTCTGTGATGGAAAGTTCTGGAATCTGCGTGGATCCACAAATTTTCACCCACCCCGCATTCCCCAAAGTCCTATGAGAAAAATGGTACCTCACTTGTGCGGGTCGGCCTAGTACCCGCGACAGGAAACGGCACAAAACGCAACGTGGTCACACCTCAATTTTGCAGTGAAAAATGACCCTTTTTTGGCAAAGTGACTAGCTGTAGTTTTTGAACCCTAGCCCTGCCGGCACCTAGGGAAACCTAGCAAACCTATACATTTTTGAAAACTAGACACCCAGGGGAATCCAGAATGGGGTGACTTGAGGTCCTCCCACCATGGTCTGTTACCCAGAATCCCTTGCAAACGTAAAAAATTGACAAAAAACACATTTTCCCCACATTTTTGTGATGGAAAGTTCCGGAATCTGCGTGGATCCACAAATTTCCACTCACCCCGCGTTCCCCAAAGTCCTACAAAAAAAATGGTACCTCACTTGTGCGGGTGGGCCTAGTGCCCGCGACAGGAAACGGTGCAAAACGCAACGTGGTCACACCTCAATTTTGCAGTGAAAAATGACCCTTTTTTGGCAAAGTGACTAGCTGTAGTTTTTGAACCCTAGCCCTGCCGGCACCTAGGGAAACCTAGCAAACCAATACATTTTTGAAAACTAGACACCCAGGGGAATCCAGGAATGTGTGACTTGAGTGCCTCCCATCATGGTCTGTTACCCAGAATATCTTGCAAACGTAAAAAATTGACAAAAAAACCACATTTTCCCCACATTTCTGTGATGGAAAGATCCGGAATATGCATGGATCCGCAAATTTCCACCCACCCCACGTTCCCCAAAGTCCTACGTGAAAAATGGAACCTCACTTGTGCGGGTGGGCCTAGTGCCCGTGACAGGAAACGGCGCAAAACACAACGTGGTCACACCTCAATTTTGCAGTGAAAAATGACCCTTTTTTGGCAAAGTGACTAGCTGTAGTTTTTGAACCCTAGCCCTGCCGGCACCTAGGGAAACCTAGCAGACCTATACATTTTTGAAAACTAGACACCCAGGGGAATCCAGGATGGGGTGACTTGAGTGCCTCCCACCATGGTCTGTTACCCAGAATCCCTTGCAAACGTAAAAAATTGACCAAAAAAACACATTTTCTGTGATGGAAAGTTCTGGAATCTGCGTGGATCCACACATTTCCACCCACCCCGCGTTCCCCAAAGTCCTACGAGAAAAATGGTACCTCACTTGTGCGGGTCGGCCTAGTGCCCGCGACAGGAAACAGCGCAAAACGCAACGTGGTCACACCTCAATTTTGCAGTGAAAAATGACCCTTTTTTGGCAAAGTGACTAGCTGTAGTTTTTGAACCCTAGTTCTGCCGGCACATAGGGAAACCTACCAAACCCACACATTTCTGAAAACTAGACACCCTGCGGCTTCCAGGGAGGTATGGCTTGCATGGATCCCCCAACGTTTCCTTACCCAGAATCCCCTGCAAACCTCAATTTTAGCTGAAAAAATCACTTTTTTCACACATTTTGGTGTGGGAAAGTTGTGGCATCACTGGGCTCACACAAATTTACCACCACCCAGCGTTCCCCCAGCTCTCCCGGTACAAATGGTGCCTCACTTGCGTGGGAGGCCCAAGTACCCTCGGCAGGCAAGGGCCCAAAAGCAAAACGTAGTGAGGCGACATCAAAATGGCCTATCGCAAAACTACCTGGTTTTGCAAGGGGGGTCACTTGAGGTTTGGCCCGGTGCTCGGCGGCCATCTAGCGAAACCTACCAAACCCACGCATTTCTGAAAACTAGACACCCGTCGGCTTCCAGGGAGGTATGGCTTGCATGGATCCCCCAACGTTTCCTAACAGAATCCCCTGCAAACCTCAATTTTAGCTGAAAAAATCACTTTTTTCACACATTTTGGTGTAGGAAATTTGTGGCATCACCGGGCTCACACAAATTTACCACCACCCAGCATTCCCCCATGTCTCCCAGGAAAAATGGTGCTTCACTTGTGTGGGAGGCCCAAGTAACCGCGGCAGGCAAGGGCCCAAAATGTTGTGAGGCAACATCAAAATGGCCTATCGCAAAACCACCTGGTTTTGCAAGGGGTGTCACTTGGGTTTTTGGCCGGTGCTCGGCGGCCATCTAGGGAAACCTACCAAACCCATGCATTTCTGAAAACTAGACACCCAGCGGCTTCCAGGGAGGTATGGCTTGTGTGGATCCCCCAACGTTTCCTTACCCAGAATCCCCTGCAAACCTCAATTTTAGCTGAAAAAATCACTTTTTTCACACATTTTGGTGTGGGAAAGTTGTGGCATCACCGGGCTCACACAAATTTACCACCACCCAGTGTTCCCCTAGGTCTAGTGGTAAAAATGGTGCCTCACTTGTGTGGGAGGCCCAAGTACCCGTGGCAGGCAAGGGCCCAAAATGTAGTGAGGCGACATCAAAATGGCCTATCGCAAAACCACCTGGTTTTGCAAGGGGGGTCACTTGGGTTTTTGGCCCAGTGCTCGGCGGCCATCTAGGGAAACCTACCAAACCCACGCATTTCTGAAAACTAGACACCCGGCGGCTTCCAGGGAGGTATGGCTTGCGTGGATCCCCCAACGTTTCCTTACCCAGAATCCCCTGCAAACCTCAATTTTAGCTGAAAAAATCACTTTTTTCACACATTTTGGTGTGGGAAAGTTGTGGCATCACCGGGCTCACACAAATTTACCACCACCCAGCGTTCTCCCAGGTCTCCCGGTAAAAATGGTGCCTCACTTGTGTGGGAGGCCCAAGTACCCGCGGCAGGCAGGGGCCCAAAACGTTGTGAGCCGAAATCCACATTGCCTATCAAAAAATGTTTTGGGCCCTTGCCTGCCGCGGGTACTTGGGCCTCCCACACAAGTGAGGCACCATTTTTACCGGGAAACCTGGGGGAACGCTGGGTGGTGGTAAACTTGTGTGAGCCCAGTGATGCCACAACTTTCCCACACCAAAATGTGTGAAAAAAGTGATTTTTTCAGCTAAAATTGAGGTTTGCAGAGGATTCTGGGTAAGAAAACATTGGGGGATCCACGCAAGCCATACCTCCTTGGAAGCCGCCGGGTGTCTAGGTTTCAGAGATGCATGGGTTTGGTAGGTTTCCCTAGATGGCCGCCGAGCACCGGGCCAAAAACCCAAATGACCCCCCTTGCAAAACCAGGTGGTTTTGCGATAGGCCATTTTGATGTCGCCTCACTACGTTTTGGGCCCTTGCCTGCCGCGGGTACTTAGGCCTCCCACACAAGTGAGGCACCATTTTTACCGGGAGACCTGGGGGAACGCTGGGTGGTGGTAAATTTGTGTGAGCCCGGTGATGCCACAACTTCCCCACACCAAAATGTGTGAAAAAAGTGATTTTTCCAGCTAAAATTGAGGTTTGCAGGGGATTCTGGATAAGGAAACGTTGGGGGATCCACGCAAGCCATACCTCCCTGGAAGCCGCCGGGTGTCTAGTTTTCAGAAATACATGGGTTTGGTAGTTTTCCCTAGATGGCTGCCGAGCTCCGGGCCAAAAACCCAAGTGACCTCCCTTGCAAAACCAGGTGGTTTTGCGATGGGCCATTTTGATGTCGCCTCACTACGTTTTGGGCCCTTGCCTGCCGTGGGTACTTGGGCCTCCCACACAAGTGAGGCACCATTTTTACCGGGAGATCTGGGGGAACGCTGGGTGGTGGTAAATTTGTTTGAGCCCGGTGATGCCACAACTTCCCCACACCAAAATTGTGTGAAAAAAGTGATTTTTCCAGCTAAAATTGAGGTTTGCAGGGGATTCTGGGTAAGGAAACGTCGGGGGATCCACGCAAGCCATACCTCCCTGGAAGCCGCCGGGTGTCTATTTTTCAGAAATTCATGGGTTTGGTAGGTTTCCCTAGATGGCCGCCGAGCACCGGGCCAAAAACCAAAGTGACCCCCCTTGCAAAACCAGGTGGTTTTGCGATAGGCCATTTTGATGTCGCCTCACTACGTTTTGGGCCCTTGCCTGCCGCGGGTACTTGGGCCTCCCACATAAGTGAGGCACCATTTTTCCTGGGAGACCTGGGGGAATGCTGGTTGGTGGTAAATTTGTGTGAGCCCGGCGATGCCACAACTTTCCCACACCAAAATGTGTAAAAAAAAGTGATTTTTTCCGCTAAAATTGAGTTTTGCAGGGGATTCTGGGTAAGGAAGCGTTGAGGGATCCACGCAAGCCATACCTCCCTGGAAGCCCCCGGGTGTCTAGTTTTCAGAAATGTATGGGTTTGGTAGGTTTCCCTAGATGGCCGCCGAGCACCGGGCCAAAAACCCAGGTGACCCCTCTTGCAAAACCAGGTGGTTTTGAGATAGGCAATTTTGTTGTCGCCTCACTACGTTTTCGGCCCTTGCCTGTCGCTGGTACTTGGGCCTCCCACACAAGTGAGGCACCATTTTTACCACTAGACCTAGGGGAACACTGGGTGGTGGGAAATTTGTGTGAGCCCGGTGATGCCACATCTTTCCAACACAAACACATGTGAAAAAAGTGTTTTTTTCAGCTAAAATTGAGGTTTGCAGGGGATTCTGGGTAAGGAAACGTTGGGGGATCCACCCAAGCCATACCTCCCTGGAAGCCCCCGGGTGTCTACTTTTCAGAAATGTGTGGGTGTGGTAGGTTTCCCTATGTGATGGCTGCGCTAGGGCCCTAAATCCACAGGTAGGCATATTGCTAAAAACACTGTGGCTATTTTTTGGGGGGTGGGGGCATTGGTATGCCCATTCTGGGCAGCCCCCACCCCCACACATAAAAAAAGCCAACGTAATCGTTGGCGTCAGGTGGGCTTTTTGCCCCCCAAGGGGGGCAGATTGAGGGCTACTGCCACTATATGCCCCCTCGGGGGGGGCAGAAAGTCCACTAGACGCCAGGGAGATTTTGGGGCAAATTTTAATTAGGGTGGGGGCTGCCCAAAACGGGTATGCCAATGCCCCCATCCTAATTAAAATTTGCCCCAAAAAATCCCTGGTGTTTAGTGGGCATTTTGCCCCCCGGGGTGGCAGACTGGGGGCTACTGTCCCATCTACCCCCCAGGGGGGCAGGAAGGCTGTAAGTTTTGTGGGGGTGGGGGCATGGACATGCCCTTTTTGGGACCCCCCACCCTAATACAAATTTGCCCCCAAAAAATCCCTGGCGTCTAGTGGGCTTTTTGCCCCCTCCGGTGGGGCAGATTGGCGGCTAAAGCCCCCATCTGCCCCCAGGGGGAGCAGAAAGTCCATTAGATGCCAGGGAGGTTTTTGGGCAAATTTTTATTAGGTTGGGGGCTGCCCAAAACGGGCATGCCAATGTCCCCACCCTAATTAAAATTTGCCTAAAAAATCCCTGGAGTCTAGTGGGCTTTTTGCCCCCCTGGTGGGGTAGTTCGGGGGCTACTGCCCCATCTGCCCCACAGGGGAGCAGGAAGGCTGTTATTTTAGCGGGGGAGGGGGGTGGGGGCATGGGCATGCCCGTTTTGGGAGCCCCCACCCTAATTCAAATTTGCCCCCAAAAAACTCCCTGCCGTCTATTGTTTTTTTTTGCCCCGGCGGGGCAGATTGGGGGCTAATGCCCCCATCTGCCGGCCAGGGGGGGCAGAAGGTCCTCAAGACACCAGGGAGTTTTTTGGGCAAATTTTAATTAGGGTGGGGGCTGCCCAAATCGGGCATGCCAATGCCCCCACCCTAATTAAAATTTAGCTAAAAAATCCCTGGTGTCTACTGGGCTTTTTGCCCCCTGGGGGGGCAGAAAGGCTGTCATTTTTGCAGAGGGTGGGTGGGGGCATGGGCATGCCCATATTGGGCAGCCCCCACCACAAATTATAAGAAAAAATTAATCCCTGGCGTATAGTGGGCTTTCTGCCCCCGGGGGGGCAGATTAGGGGCTACTGCCCCCAACTGCCCCCCAGGGGGGGCAGAAAGGCTGTACATTATGTGGGGTGGGGGCATGGACATGCCCTTCATGGGCAGCCCCCACCCTAAAAAATGATGTGCGCAAAGTAAATATCCCTGGTGTCTAGTGGGCTTTTTGCCCCCCGGGGGGGCAGATTGGGGGCTACTGCCCCTATCTGCCCCCCAGGGGGGGGCAAAAAGACTAAATGACACTAAAAATATTTGGGGGGAGCAAAAGCCCTTGCCTAAGGGGCCTCTCCCCGCTCCCTGGTGTCTAGTGGGTGGATCCCTGCTTGGGGATCGCCATCCTGGGGCGATCCCCAATCAGGGATCCACTGGAGAGGGGTACCATTGGAAAGGGGAAATTCTCCCCTTTCCAATGATACCTCTCCCGTCTTTCTACGTGCCCGGGGGGCTGAGATAGCCCCCTGAGCACATACAAAGTGAAACTGAAATGAGCCTAAAGGCTCATTTCAGTTTCGTTTTCTGTGCAATGAAGACAGCACGACCTGCGTGCTGATCTTCATTGCACAGAAACCTTGGAGGGGGCCTCGGGAGCTGGGGAAGCTCTTCCCCAGCTCCCAAGGTCAAAGGCATGCTCATGCCGGAACCATTCCGTCATGAGCATCGAAAGGGTTAATGGCTTTGAAGTTTTTGTGTTCAGGGGGACACTGAGCCCTGTTCAAATCAGTTCTGGGTGCCTCCCTGCCAATAACACCTTCTTCCTTTGATTAGTGGGGGTCTGTATTCTCAATCATGCAGCAGGAGATGAGACAATTGTTTTATGGCAGCAACCCAGGCCTCTTCACCTCCAAGGGCTACACCCCCCCTACACTCCAGATGCAGGTCAGCCTGTTGCTGTCTCACCTTCTCCCCTGGGTCAAGACATTCCCCAGATTTTATCGCTTTCAAATCCAGCCTGTCAATCCACAACCTGGCAGAGACACACAGAAATGTTAGAGCACAGAAACCCAGCTACTTCTAAAAGAGTGGCTTATAAACACATAATGCCAAAACCACCTTCATAGAAAGATGTGTTATTACATTCTGAGTTCAGGAACACTTAACTTCACCTCTCCATCCTAAGCCTTTGGGAAGATGGGCTGGAAAACATATTACCCAGCCTCCCCATTCTGTGCTATGGGCAAGATGGCCTTTCAACGGTGAAAAACGAAATGGAGATTATTTCACTGTCAGTACATGGCACACACCTTACTACATGTCCTACCTTTCACATGTACTGCACCCTGCCCAGGGGGTACCCTGGACCTTCCTTAGGGGTGTCTGATGTGCATAGAAAGGGAAGGGTAAGGTCTGGCAAGTGGGTGCACTTGTCAGAACATCATGGCAGTTTAACAAACTGCGTGCAGGCACTGCAATGGCAGGCATGAGTTCCATCTTTAAGGCTACTGGTGAGGGTGGCAAAATGAGTTCTGCAGGCCCACTCATAGCATTTGCATTACCAGTCCTGGCACAGATAGTGCACTTTACTAGGGACTTTACTAGTAAGGCAAACATACCAATCATGGACAACCAATTACCATTATACTTTATACAGGGAGCACTTGCACTTTGACACTGATCAGCAGTGGCAAAGTGCCCAAAGCATGTACGTTGGCAACACCATGTCAGAAAAAAGGGCTAGGGAGAAAGCAATAATTTAGGTAACTTTAGCCAAAAAGGGCCAAGTCCTACACTGTGCATAAAAATGGAGATACAGTTTCGGCCAGCTTTAATGAGGGTATGTTGCTATTAGCACCTGGATGTGTCTATACACTGTCTCAAATTGAATTCAACTAAGACTGAAGTATTGGTCTTTAGAAATCTTTGACCAGGATGGTCGCCGGCTTGGTGGCCATACAATTTGGGATTACCCCCAATTCCTGTAAAAAAGGCCAGGAACTTGGGTGTCATTTTTGACGACAGATTATCTTTAATACATCACGCTAACATGGTGGTCTCCTCATCCTTTTATCTGTTAAGAACGATAAAGAAACTGTTACCTTTTGTACCGGCTAATGCGGGAAGAAAGCTATTTGGTGCGCTGGTCATGTCTAAGGTTGACTATTGCAACAGCCTGTTTATTAATGCCCAGGAAAGGGTGCTGGGTAGGCTGCACTTGGTACACAATGCAATAGCTAGGATGCCGTCAGGGACTCCCAAGTTCAAGTCAAATTCTAATGTGGGCAACAGCTCCATTGGCTGCCTACAAGACACATATTGAAATAAATTTAAAGCTCTTTGTATTGCCTTCAAGGCAATTCACAACACAGGTCCGGAGTACTTGAAGTAAGCCTTTTTGGCCTACACGCCGATGAGATCTCTTCGTTCAGCAGATGCCAAACTTCTGGCCTTCCCTAGAACCAAAAAAGCCAATAAGTGCGACAGAACTTTAATAGTTACCACATCCATATTATGGAATTCTCTTCCCATGCAGATCAAGGCTTGCCCCACGCTGCTATAATTTAGAAAACAAATAAAAACTTGCCTTTTAAGCAATAGGCTTTGCCCCCAGATGACCCTTCCAGCATATAGTGCTGAGACACCTCCCGGTAATTGTGTGCTCTATAAGTTGTTAAAATAATAAAAATGAATTCCTTTTGAATATTGTCTGTTGGCTGACTAGCTATACCCAGTTCACATGGACATATGGGTTGCTTTTGTTCTTTTTTTAAATAGTTAGGAATGAGCATTTAAGTAACCTTCACAATTCGCAGAAAAAATCAAAGGTTACAGAGATATTTTAGTTAGGCTGATATTTTACTCGTACAAATTCAGAGAAATTCAGCTGTTATAGTAAGCTGAACTAGCTATAACTTGCGTCCCCGCAATGCACTGCTGATGACATCACATCTTACATCACTCATGACATGGTGAGTGACATCACTGATAACATCACTGATGACATCTCAAATGACATCACTGTTGACATCACTAATGACCGTGGCGGTTTGTACAGGTAATGCTGTGGTGCGGTGGGGCGGGGCAGAGCTGGGTGGGGGGTAATGGAGTGTGACATACAACGGTAAAGTGGAGAGTAAGGAAATAAATTAATAAAAGCACTTACTTTGCTGAGTCCGCAATGCTGCGAGCGCAAAGTATGTGCTTTTATTAATTTATTTCCTTACTCTCCACTTTCTGGTAATGCATAAGAGACACGTCTACGCTCTACAAATTTGAAACACCCTGCACTTGTAACAAGGCAATATTATTTAGAGTGTGATCTATACAACCTCACAGCAGAGAGGACATATGTCAGCCTCAAAGATTAAGTACAGTGTAGGCTCCAAGCCTTGAGAGGGAGAAAATAAGGGAGTTGCAAAGAGAGATACTGAAAAGAGATGATTATTTGGGCCTGCAAAGAAATTTTACTGCCATGTGACCAAAATGAATGCAATCAACATAAGCGTGGATAGGCAACCAATAACTATGGCTCTATTTAAAATAGTAAAGAATGCCACTGAGCCACTACTGACGAGCACAATGCCCATTGTTGTATGTTGTTGAATGTGATGAGGTAGAGGTAAATGTAGACACCCCTGGGGCTTAAGGAGAAGCTTTGTGTATGGCTCTATTGAGTCGCTAAAGCATATTTATTAAGCCTGGGCAAAGCACTACGCTACGCTCGCGTAGTTTGCGAAGTTCGCGCTACTTCGCACTACGCGAACTGCACGTAGCACAGTGCGAACAGGCGTAGCGTAGTGTTGCGTAGTGCTGCGGTCATTTTTTGCTTGTTCGCGGTCCTCAACGTCAAGTTGGCGACCGCGAGCAAGCAAAATGACATCCCGGCGAGACTTTTTCCTTGTTCGCGATCAGCAACTGCAAGTTGGCGATCGCGAGCATGGAAAATAAACCTCCCGGCGAGATTCCCAACGCGAGGAGGTCAGGTTTCTCATTGCGAGTGGTCGCGTATGCTCGCGACCGCTCGCGATGAGAAACTACCAGTTCGCGTTGAGAAAGCTGAAGCTCGAGTAAAAATCTACTCGAGCAGCAGAAAACTACAGTTCGCACTGTGCAAGATGCCATTTTCAATGATTGCACAGTGCCGGTTGCTTGTCCGCACTGTGCAATCATTGAAAACGACATCTGGCACAGTGCGAACAAGGTACTACGCAGTTCGCGAAGTGCTACGCGTAGCTCGCGTAGTGCGAACTTCACTTTGCGTAGCTTCGCGAAGTGCTACTTCGCGAACTACGCCCAGGCCTAATATTTATACATTTAATTTCATGTCATATATTTTTGGGATATCTCTTATAGTGCTCTAGAGGCAATTCAAAGTTTGAGCCAAATGGAGAATAAATTGTGACATTGAGGATGGCTGAAGCTTAAATATTGTTGTGTTCAAATGTTATGTTATGGTATGTTGGATTTGTAGAACAGCTGCAAGGTGCATAGTGTATGGCTTTTACCAATTCAGTCGATTCCCACGTAGTCATCACTAATGTGAATGCACATTTATAATGTATCCCATATTGTCTTTAGATCATTCTAAGACACCTGCTATCGGCACTTTCATTCATTGTATTATGGTACTGCATTGTAAAACGTATATAGCGCTTCGTAGGAAAGTGTGAGAGTAGATACCACTGCACATGTTAATTAATACCTATCATTTTTCTTTTAATGAGTGTTGTCTGTTTCATAATGGTTAAGCACATGGAAAGAAGCAGGGTTGAAATCTCACGAGAACTTACCAGTGATTTCAAGTATGCAGGAGAAGACAGTACGCCCCTCGTGCAGTCAGGCAGAATGTTGCAGGATGTTGTGCTCAGCATGTAGTAAAGCATTCTCACTGCATAGACTGCACAGGTGTTTTCACACTTGTAGTCAACCAGAGCAGTGTTCTACAGGCTGCATGGACCATCAGGCGTGAAGGGTAGCGGCAGGACTGTAAAGTACAGAGCTGGACAAATGAGGTCAATCTTGGGCTCCTTCTTCATGTGCAGAGAGAGGTCATGAATTTCAGGAACGGGGCTGGGGCAAACTTTACAAATTGCTCTTTCCAAGATGATAGTCCATTCAGATGGTTCCATCTAAGGTTACCAATCCAAGATTGTATAGAGCCTTTTCCTGTGAAATTATTTGAATCATATATGTCAGGGGGAATTTGGAGCCTTGATAGCAATTTCCCTATTCATCTTCAATCTCTCACCTGGTACACCTTTCACATCTACTATTAAGTGCATTGTGGCTATTGGAAAAAGCCATCCTTTCCCTAGACAATTACGAAGTAGACTCACTAAAAACTTATCAGTATTAAGTTCTTAACAGAATGTGATACCCATAACCGCTTAAGTTTGTTTGCGCTATGGATCATTGATAGGACTAGCACATGAATTGCACATAAACTTCAACAATTACACCTTCAAAATTGGGAGGGGGTTGAGTGAAGTTAAGAGAATTTTTTTGCTTCTCTTACAATGCATGTTGCTTTTTGCCTTGCACAGCTTGATCGGTTGGGTGCCTTACTGAATCTGCACTAGCCTGACCAAATCTTTTAGTAACAAATTCAGATGCTTGTTTGAAGTTAGATGATACTTTCTTACTACCATTTAAGAAGATGTTTGAACATTCAAACTTGGAAAATTCTGCTGAGGATGCATTGTGAAATGTGCAGCAAGGTGAGAATGATGTATTGACTTACGCAACTCGTTTTTGCATTTGAAACTACCTGGGTTGTAATAACTCAGATGACTCTTTATCAACATGGTTTGAAAGCAAAAATTAAGAATGTCAGTCCATTTGCAATATTTTACTTCATTTTTTTAACTTAGTGATTTAGTGCTGCTGATTGAACAAAGTGTGTAAGAAAGACAAACAGCAAGATCAAAGTCTAGAAGAAGCTTATATAATTTAGCCAGAGTTTTTTTGTCTGGTTGATCAGAGGTTTCAGGAGAACAGTTGCTTAAGGTAGAGTCTATTCAAGTAGGGGAATTAATGGTCCTTGTACTGAAAATATAAAGGAAAACCAGCTGTATATCTATTGTGCCTTTGCTGGACATAGCATTCGAAGTGTGAAAAATGGCTTCGGAATAATGTAAGAAGAACCAAATCATTTTCTGGGAAAGAGAAGAAAACTTGAGTGTTTCAGCTTCCTTATTTTTGGACCTTCTGTGAATAATATTAGTCATCATTTGTTCTTTCTACTGATTGTTATGATAACAGAAGAAGAAAATGCTGCTATTACCTCTCCATTATTGTAATGTGGTGCCTGTGGAATGATCCTTGATCAGGACTCAACGACTAAGAATATTTTCTAAGAGAGTTAAGAAGACACCTAAAGTGATTTGAACTGTTGATGGCTCACCATTAACTTCAGTTGTGATACGAGAAGCCTATTTTCTGTTCCACATCTCATTTCAAGTTCATACTGAAGTATTATCTTTTGGCAATATCACCATTTTTTCATGATCATTACCAAGTGTCTGCTAGAGAGTGATTCCACTTTACAAAACATTGCCTTAAAACTGTGAAGCTGGGATTTTGTCTTGTCTGCTTTCCCAGTGGAATGAATTGAATGCACAAAGTGATGTTAAGAAATATAGTGTGATAACACTGAAGGCAAAAACATTTTTCCTCTGAGACTGGCCCACAATATTCTCCACACTACATACATTTATGTCTATCTTTGACATACTTGCAGCATAGATCTTGCACCACGTTATGCCGTATATACAAAGTGACGCACACAGGCATATGCGTGACTTTGTGAAGCCCTGTGCCACATTATACCTGTGTCTGATTTGATGTATGTAGGGTGGGTATTCCAAAGCAACAAGGCTTGTAGGATTGGCGCAGTGGAGTCTCTCAGATTTTACGGCGACAATTCTGAGACACCACTGCGTCAAAGCCGTACGCCTCCCTCATGGCACGCCTAAGGGTGATACAGTGTCCTAGGGATAGGTAGGCCCCATGCATTGCTGGAGTTGTGTCATGCTTGCAACACAACTGTAGCAATGCGTGACTTTAGCGCTGCCAGATACATTAGGATTTCAGACATATGTGTCAATGGTTGCAAAATGGAGCACTGTACATTGTATACGGCGCATCCATGGTGTCGCAAGGAGGGAGCAGTGAAAAGTGTTGCAACACTGTTTTATTACAGTGATGCAACACTTTTCATGAATGAGGCCCAGGAATGCACTCTATCTTATTAATAGTGCGCATTCCTGCCCATTTGTTTTGTCGCAGGGTAGCGCAGCAACATTCCCTGCAGCACTGTCCAGCACCAAAACCTCTGAAATGAGACCCCAAGTGTTTGCACCAATTTCAAACCAGCTATTTTCTGGTCTTAAGAAACTACCTCTAACTGGACTTAGGTGCAATTTTGGTGGCTTATCACCCTATTGGAATTCCATTGTTAATATCACAAAGTGGGGTTAGCGGCAGTTTTTGCACGGGAACGCCCACCTTGCATCTCATTTTCATTAAGTCCCGCTAACAGAATTGGCGATCTTAAAAATGAACATTTACGCCGGAAAAGTGCCGCTAACTGCAGTTAGCGGCAACTTGCAAATACAGCAATAAAAAAAGGCACCGTAACATCAAAAAATTGACTCTGCTGCTGCGTTAAGTTCTTGTACATATGCCCAAAGAGTCAAATATTGTTCTGTGGCAACCTTATGAACTTTCTATGTGATGATAACAGTGGAGAAATAAGGGAGTCATGTTTTGATAGTAAAAAACACCAAAACATTTAGCTGAAGTGTGGCCCTCATACTATAGTCTCTGGTACTATTGCACCCGCTGCACTATTACAAGTTACACAACTAGACCTTAACATGTTATTTTAAAAAGTAAGTAAGGATTGCCCGTAACATACACATATCCGAAATTTTGACACCAGCTCTTGACAGTCAATAGAATCACATCAGAAACACATCATAAACAAGCATGGGTATTTGCTGAACAATTGTACTGCGTTTTCCCTGCAGCAAGGAATTGGATTGTATACTGTTAAGAAACATGCCAGGAACGTGTTGCCAATTAAAAACACGTTGAAAACAGCCTGAAACTATAAAAAGAAATATGAAAACTTTTATTCAATTGAAGAATTGAAGTACAGCAACACATGAAGGCAATCGTTTTGGACATTATTAATTAAGGCATAACCAATAATAAATGCTAACTGTGTCAATATGAAATTATTTCCCCTTTGACCTTTATGTAATTTCATTTAAAAGGCGTACACCATAAAAATCATATCATGTACGGGTGCACTCCTCATTGCTGCAAATTTATTCCATTATTTTACTCGCTTGGGAGGGCGCTCCTTCTCTGTTTTGGCTCCTAAACTGTGGAACTCCCTTCCTGAGCCCCTGAGAAACTACACTTCCTTAGTTGCATTTCATAAAGACCTAAATACCTGGCTGTTTTAAGCTGTTAATCTGCCATCTTCTCTTTGTTGAGCACTGGGAGCACCTTTTTTGAGTAGCTGCACGCTTTACAAGTTTATAAAATAAATAAATAAATTGCATTAGTTCCATCTAGAAGTACAACAGTATATTTAGCCATTAGATCATTCTTTAATATACACACTCTCTATACCAAACAGCAGTTGCATGTCAAGCTCAAAATATCAATGCATTTCAGCAAACCTGTCCCTCCATTTGGGTCGTTTGATATGTTTTAAGGCATTTACTTACGTTTCTTTGCTTCTACAAAACACTTGTATATAAAACACTTGTATTTCTATAGCTGATGTAGTCGCAGCACAATCCTTCTTAAATTTCTAAATGGCATCATGCAATCATTGTGACACCTAGAGCTACTTCAACACACTACTCCTGTGAAAACTTTTCTGTGTCGCCGGTTGCCAATATGTACTTATAGTTAGGATGCAGTTTCCATAGGAAGATCTTTTTTTCATTTGTTAATAACTTTGACGTCATTTTGCTAATCCTCACGAAATTTTCAAAACTACTTTGATGCTCACTTCAGCTGCTGTCTTTAAGATTGTGGGGTGATCCATAGTGCGAAGGAAAAGAAAAAGGGGAGGTCCGGAAATGCATTTTCCCCATGTTACATACCATAGGAAATTTAGACAAGGCTACAGCCCGAACTGCTGAACAGAATTAAACCACATTTGACAGAAAGGTAGCTGTTGGTCTAGAAAGCAACCATTTTGTGAATTGATGTAATCTGTTCAGTAGGTTTGGAGTTATTTAAAGGTTTTTCTGATATACAATTGGAGACGCGAGCGGTTCACGACCTCTCCCGGATCTCAGACGGAGATCTGATTGTCTGCCAACACTTCAAAGTAGGAAGAGTTGCCAGTCATCTTGTGACTTAGTTGAACCGAATCACAGAAAAAAAGACGGGACAGGGTAGAAACCTCCTACGGCCAAAAAATTCATTTTTTATTTTACATTTCTGTCCGGATGCGCGGAGCCGGACGAAAAAAAAACCCAAAACAAAGTGCAGGCTCCCATGCCTCATTCATTATCGATCCTGGGTGGGTGGGGTCAATATGACAAAAAAGGAAGGGGGAGCACTGCCCTCTCCACCCGGGAACTTCAATACTAATGGCAGCAGGGGAGGCCCATTTGGTCTCCCCTGCTGCCCCGGGGACCACCACCTCCCCAGGGCTAATTTGATTTTACATTGGTGGTCCTCTCAGACCCCCTTCAGGCACAGGGCACATCACCTCCCCGGGGTTTAATGTGTTAACATTGAGGGGGCACGAGGGCCCTTCCATAGCCTCGGGGACCGCCACCTGCCTGGGGTTTTTCTTAAATTGAATGCAGGGGCCCTCACCTCCCCGGGACAAATTCAAGAAAAGAGAGGGTCCATGTGGCCTTCTGAGCCACCACCCCCTGGACATAGCTGCTTGCTATGGCTTGGCAGAAGCTTTACCGCTACTGCCAAGTCATGGCGAACTGTGCCCCGCTTTGAGCAAGCGAGAGCATTTTGCTCTCACTTACTCAAAGCGGAGCACAATTTCCTAACTATAATAACTCTATAACCTTTTTTTTTTAAAATTAATTTCTAAGGTTTATGAAATCCTATTTCCTAACTTTAGCGTCCCTGTAACCTTTGGTTTTTTAAGTGAATTTCTATGGTTTTTTAACTGGTAGTCAAGTTTGCAGCTCCCTGAAATCATGCTGTGCCGTCTTTACAAGAGGGTTTGTTGGCCCCCAAGAACACTCTAAAGTCAGGGGGGCTTCATCCCCCAACCAGCAGTACGCCAGAAATCACGGTTCTTGGAGTGATGGAGAAAGGGGGTCTGACATCCAAAGTCCTCTCAGCAATCATACACTTTGGGACTTACTTGTGGAAACTGGAGGGCTTGTTAGCCCTCAAGTTCCCACTACAGCCAAAGGAACTTCATCCCTCAAACCAGAAATGTGTCAGGGGCATGTTTGCAGGGTCATGGAGAAAAGGGGCAGGGCCTCAGGTGACTTGCTGTTCATTTTTGAAAAATATTTTTTTCTTTTTTAGTGCTCCCCATTTCCTGGGCCAAATTCTGCTCTGGCCGAATTCTGCTCTGGGGACCCTATTTCCCTGGGGTCAGGTCTTTAAATGGTGGAGGATGGCTGTGCAGTCCCTCTCCCTGGGCCAATTTCTGCCCCAGGGATCCCACCCCACGGCCCAGCCTTTTAATTTTCTTTTTTAAATTGTAAAGGGGAGGTAGGCTGATTTCTGCCCCAGGATTTCATCCCCCAAGGCCCAGCCTCTAGTGCTGGTGCCCTGGTCTCACCCAGGGTATCCACTTAGAAATGTTGAGGACTGTGGAAGGAGCCTCATGGCCCCCACTCTCCCTGCCAGCATCCACCTCCTGCAGGAGACAACATTGCTTTTACACATAGGGAGCTGCTAATATGCAGCTCCCTGTGTGTAAAAGCAATCAAGGAACCATTCTGATTTGTTCTTTACATGTATTTATGTGTGGAGAAACAGGAAACTGTGCCATTACTGGTTCCATCCTTGATGAAAGCGGTGCAGTACATGAACTGTGTGACAAAGAAAGAATTGCATCTGTTTGTGACATTTGAAATCTGTGTACCAACTACGAAGGTAAGTTAGAAACTAAGAAGGTGTGTTTTGTTTTCTGTAGTAGTGGTTAAGTATTTGAGGCGATGTTATTAAGTTTTAAAGAATTTTTTATTTATAAATAACATAGTGTTAGTAAAGTCTGGTGTTTTATTGGTTCTAAAATATGTAAAAGGTGTGACTAGCTGTTAAACAATTACTTTATATATGGTTAGGAGTTTTTCTCAAAGGAAAGGTGTAAGTTGTCATCTTTAAAAGAGTGTATGGTTTTGAAAATTTGCTGTGGCGCTAATTTGGATTTGTATATCTTTTCCGGCGAGATAAACAGAATGTCGTATGTTTGCAAATTATGCTTAGTCTGGAAATAGTGGGGAAGGGGTGAGAGTAGAAAATTATGTGTTATTAACTTAACAGAGATGGAAAAAAAAACAGAAATGTTATGTGCACAGTTTGTGGTCTCATTTTTTACTCTGAGAGGTAGATTTCAATATTAATCAAGGCTGGTGTGGTACTGTGAGGCTTTGGATTTGGGTGTTCTTAAGAAATCTAAGTTGTTGGGGAGCGTTTCTTTAGAAAACATTTTTTTTAAATATGTGAGAGATAAAAAGGAATGAAAATGTTCTTTGTATATTTCCCATAATACTTTGTTCACAGTGCCAAGGTAAATGTGATTATTAGTGATAGTAATTGTCAGGGTGTGTTCCTCTGTTGAATATACGCAGGCCTTTAAGTGGTGCTGGTCTTATCGGTACTGAGCTCCGCCACCACTTTAAGAGAATGCCATTTTTTTCATCCCACTTAATGCGGTTAATATACATACAGTAAAGGGAAGATACATAAAAAGTTCGGAATTACACCTTCATTTACTGTGTCCACCTTCCACCACCATTGTGTGCCCCCAGCAGTACTGTTTATAAAAATAATCTAATACAGCTTTTGGTATTATAAAAATAGAATTTATAGATTTATTGTCTTTTTGTACTATATAGAGAATGTTGCAATCAGTTTAATGGTATACAACTTCACTGAATTATGTTGGAAATATTACATATGCATAGGTTAGGATGTCATTTCTTTCACTGTGAGCTACTTTTGAGTATAAGTGAAGACAGGTGATATACTGCAAACCCATTCAGAATGTGCACAGATTATATGGACAGTAAATGGACAAAGTAAACGTGCATGTTGCTTTGTGTATAAATACATGGTTTGAATCATTTGATGATACTTTAAGATATAATCTAAACACTGTTTCTGCTTTACAATTGGGTACAGTGGACAGTGTTAGTAGTTAGTGACTAAATGCTAATAAAGGTGTTATTTATTGCTCGTTCTTATGAAATAAAGGTGGAGAGGGGCGTTTCTTTACAAGAGATATTTTATAAATGTTTGAGAGATAAAAAAGAAATAAAAATGTTCTTAGTAAATATTCTGTATGATTTTTTTACACTAGTAAACTAACTGTGATTATAAGTGCTGAAAATTGTTACGGCGTGTCTCTGTGCTTTAAAGGAACGATAGAATAAAAGTTTAGAAATTACACCTCCGTTTACTCTCCTCATGTGTCACCCCCATTTTGGTTTGAAAAATTTGATCATATGAAATTTGATAATATGGAATGCCCAGTGATGCAGGACAAGAGAGGGTGAATGAGGTATTTCAGAGAGAGACAGCTGTGGTATATTCTCACAATTAGTTTGCAGAGAGATAGCTGCGGGCTGTAGATGCGGGCCGATGGCGGGTGAAGGGGGTATCTCGTAGAGGGAGACGTGCGTTATATTCACAGTGTTGGCTAATACAGGTAGAGTTACGGACCCGACGGATTCTACAGATAAACTTGCGGGCCCGATGGCTCACAGACGAAGAACTGCGAGCCGACCGGTGGTTTGCAGAGGAAGAGCTGTGAGCCGACTGGCTGGCTCGTAGAGGGAGGGCTGCCTCTGCAAGCCAACACTGGAAAACTACCGCAGTTCTCCCTCTACGAGCCAGCCAGTCGGCTCACAGCTTTCTCTCTGTGAGTCGCCGGGCCCGCAGCTGTACCTCTCCAAGCCAACACTGAGAATATACCACAGGTTTCCCTCTGTCAGTTACTCCCTTCACTCTTCCTCGCCCCACATCAGCGGTCGCAGGTATCCTTTTGCAACCCGACGGTTCTCAGCTCTTCGTATGCGAGTCGGCCCGCAGCTGTCCCTATGCAAGCCGGCCCGCAGCTCTCTCTCTGCGAGCCAGCCAGTCGGCTTGGAGCTCTTCCTCTGTGAGTCCTCTGGCCCGCAGCTCTACCTCTGTAAGGCAACACTGAAAATATACCGTAGTTGTCCCCCTGCCAGCCAGCCCGTCGGCTCGTAGGTGTTCGTCTCTGAGCGGTCGGGCCAACAGCTCTCCCTCTGCGAGTCAGTCCGTCGGCTCGCAGCTCTGCCTCTGCGAGGTAGCCCGTCGGCTCGCAGCTCTTGCTCTGCGAGACGTCCGGTCTGCAGCTGTAACTCTGCACGCCAACACTAAAAATATACCGCAGCTGTACCTCTGCCAAATACCCCTTTTACCCTTGTTCGCCCCACATCACTGGCCTGAGCGGTCCACAGCTGTCCCTATGTGACCGGCCTGCAGCTCTCCCTCTGCGAGTCCTCGGGCCAGCAGCTCTATCTCTGTAAGCCAACACTGAAAATATACCGCAGCTGTCCCTCTGCGAGCCAGCCCGTTGGCTCGGAGTTCTTCCTCTGCGAGTCCTCGGGCCCGCAGCTCTACCACTATAAGGCAACACGGAAAGTATACCATAGCTGTCCCTCTGCCAGCCAGCCCATCGGCTCACAGGTGTTTGTCTGGGAGCAGTTGGGCCCGCAGCTCTCCCTCTGCGAGCCAGTGCATCGGCTCGCATCTCTGCCTCTACAAGGCAGCCCATCGGCTCGCAGCTCTTGCTCTGCGAGCCGTCGGGTCTGCAGCTGTAACTCTGCAAGCTAACACTGAAAATATAGCGCACCTGTACCTCTGGCAGATACCCCCTTCGCCCTCATTCACCCCACATCACCGGCTTGTGGCGGCCCGCAGCTGCTGCTGTGCGAGCCGGTCCGCAGCTCTCCCTCTGTGAATTGGCATGCAAATGTTCTTCTGCAAGTCAACGGCTCCCAGTTCTCCCTATAAAAGCCATCAGGCCCACAGGTCTATCTCTGCAAGCTAATACTGGAAATATACCGCAGCTTTCTCTCTGCCAGATACTCCCTTCACCCTCCCTCACCCCATATTAGCGGTCGCAGGTATTCTTTTGCAAGCCGACAGCCCGCACCTCTCCCTATGCGACTCGGTCTGTAGATGTCACTCTGCGAGGCGGCCCTCAGCTCTCCGTCTGCGAGTGGGAAGGCAGATGTCCCTCTAGGAGCCGGTGGCCCACAGCTCTGCCTCTACGAGCCAGGTCATGTGGGGGTAAGGGGACGTCTCACTCAACTGTGTGCTATTTTTATGCTAGATAAAGCTCTGTTTGTTTATTTTTCAAGACAGTAGTCTCAGGGGTACAAAGTGTTGATTGCAGTGGTAAAGCACACGTAAATGTAAATTAACGTACTTACAAGGTTTTCTGCTGGTGTTACAGCTCCGTACACGACAGAGCTGGCACATTACCAAAATGGGAATAACACCTTACTTAATGTTTCCCCCCTCTCCATCCCCATGTTGGTCGTTTTTATTGCTCTCTAACAGTTGATCTATATATGTACATCCACAATGAAATATAAGCCTGTATGATATCTTTGCTAATATGGTGCAGTGTTCTGCTTGCTAAGTTGCCGATAGAAGTCTTAAACTAATAAGGGTAACGTTTACATGTGCCATTTAGTTGAAAATATGACTATGTATACAGATCACAATTTTACAAAAATAGTATCTACAAAGTCATCTGTAGTGGGTTGCAGAGGAAGTGCTGTGGGTGCAGTGGGGTGCGTGGGATGGTCGGGTGGGGCGGGGGGCAAGGGTAAAGTAGGAGGTAGTGGAGTCACATATAAAATTGAAAGGTGAATCTAAATAATTCAATAAATATGTGCTGTATGTCCGGTGACACTACCTGCCACCCTACCTGCCACCCTACTGTTCCCTTATTCTGCTCTAGTACCATGCAGCATTTCCTCTGCAAGCCACCAGTGGAACTTATGTAATTGTATATGATTATTTTGACATATTGAAACTTTTTTTTCTTTCTCAGAAAATTATTTTGATTGGATTCAAATTCAAAATATGCCTAGAAGAACTGAGAAGAAAAGAATAAAATAAAGGCAATCTACTTAAAGAAAAGTGAAAAATGTGGATTACAAGCAAATGAGAGTACTACAAAAAGAGTTTCTTCTGGTAAAAACACTAGACAATTTTTTAAAAAAGTATTACGAACATTTAATGAAAAAAAATCACAGAAAGGAAAAAGAAGGATTTGTCAACTAAGGAGAAGCAAACTTCGACTTCAAATTGCAAGAAACAAAATCATGATAAAGAAAGAGTATTTGTTACCCGTAGACAAAAACAATTTCAAGAAATTCGTCAAAGACTTTTTCGAAATAGAGTCATTCAGAATTTAATAAAAGGATGCCGCAAATATAAAAAGATGCTGCAATTGAAACAGAAACAGCGTGTTGAAAGCATAGTGGATACTGCGTTTAAGTTAAAACAAAAAATATTAATTTTGATTTTGAAGAGGATAAAAGTGTTGGATAAAATAATGAAGATTCTGAAAGACAAAAGTAAAAAAAAAAGACGTGTAAACAGAAGCAACTTTTGTAAAATCTTCAGTGGACAATGGAAACATACATCTCATAGTGAACCTTTTTTTAATGAAGAGAGTTACTTCCAAGAAAATAGTTTACCATTTGCAGTTGATACTAGAGGTCGTTGCTATGAAGTTCAGAATGGTTGCCCTGTTCCAAAAGAGGATATGGTTACTATTAGTGCAGAACAGTTAATAGCTAAAGAAGTGCAAGGGAAACGCACACAAGCTCCTGTGTATTAGTGGGGTTGTAGCAGTATTTGTAGTATTCAATAGAAATCTATTGATATAATGCAAAATTTGTTACGAGAATATATGCACAGAAAAGTGTAAAACAGAAGATTAGGTTGTTACAAGGACTAGATCCATGTAATGTAAGAAAATATACTGAGAAACATGAGCATTCTCTGGCTTGTCTTTCAGGAAAAGTGTTTTTCATCACTTGTGGCTCTTAGCAGTACACCATTCAGAAATGCGGAAGTTTGTAAGGAAAGTGTACTATGTAAAAAGTCCTGCATTAGGTTTAAGTGAACTAAATACAGCTCTTTTATATGGTTCTTTATCAGATGTACAATAAAAGTGTGATGTTATTCAATTCCGATATTTTGGTTCAGAAGAGGAGTGCATAGAAAGTTAAAGATTGACAATTACAGATGTTGAAGAAGATGGGAAAGTGATTAGCATTGATCACTTTGAAGAAGAAATTGGAAAGTTTAACATAGTGTGCTCTAAAATTCCAAACTATGTTTGTGTTTGTTGTTGATGTACTAATTATAAAATTCAAACTAAGAATGTTGAATTGTATTTCAAATCTGAAAAGAAGAATATTGATAAATGGAAGGAATTTGCAACTTACTTGTTAGTGGAAGGTCAATTTGAATGAGACAGTGATCATCGTGTTTGTAAATATTGTTATAACAAATTAGAAGAGAACAAAATGCCCACTAGAGCAGTGCATAATAAGTTAGAATTAGTAGCTATTCCAGAGGAACTGGCAGATTTGAATACATATGAGTCAGTTCTAATTCAATCTGTTCATCCATTTCAAACTATAATTCGCATGGAGCCAAAAACAGGTAAACTACCACCAACAGACTTACAAAGAGGGCTGAAAGGAAGAGTGGTGTACTGACCTTTGGATTTTAAGAAAATATTGAAATTGCTGATGGAGACGAAGATGCAAATGAAGCAGTAGTCATTCTAGTAAATGGAGTACCAACAAAGAGTCGGAAAATATGGCAATAATTTGTTGGTGTTAAAAAACTTCAAAAGGCTACTTTATATTTTGTGGAGAATAATATATTTATAAAAATGTAAACGTGGAAGAACAGGTAATAAGTTTGGAAGATGAATCTGAAATTTCAAGTGGTCGAATAGAGAAAGTGGACAAGTCAAGGAGTGAAGAGATTTATGAACATTACACAATATGTCCTCTACATTCAAAAGAAGTAATAGGAAACAGCATTGAGTTATTTCAAATGAAAAAAGCAAAGGGAACTCCAATGAGTGTATGGGAGAAAAGCTTAGAAGTTTGTTGTTTTCCACAGCTGTTTTCTACTAAAGAAGATGGATGATATGATGACCGAACTGTATGGATTCCAGCTTCAGAATATCGCTCATCAAGATTATGCTCTGAAGATTCTAGATTCCGGCAGTGTATTCCATAGATATTTCACCTTTTGTTTGAAAGTGATCTGTCTTCTCTGTCCTATGCAGTGAACCACATCAATCACTTCTTTCAGCAAAATAATTTGTGGAGAAAGTTCAAGAAACCGATGAAAATTTAGAAGCACAGTTAATTAATTTGATGGCATGTCAAAGAGGAACAAATGAGTATTGGGATCGTCGTCATGGAGAACTGAAGTGTATGTTATGGAACTTAGGTACACCAACATGGTTTGTGACAATTAGCTGTGCAGAGTATGCATTGGAAGATTTGCTTGAATTTCTACAGGAAACAAATTCCAATGTAAAGAATGTTGAAAAGAAGACACCTGGAGAACTGTGTTCTTTGGATCCTGTAAATGTGTGCAGATATTTTAATCATAGGTTTCAAGCTATGATGTCTTTGATCTGCAATGTAAAGAATCCACCTCTTGGAGAAGTTACCGATTTCTTTTGGAGAAAGGAGTACCAAGCAAGAGGTGCTCCTCATATACATATGTTATTGTGGATCAAGGATGCACCTAAATTTGGAAGTGATTCAGATGAAATAGTATTGTCTTACATTGAACAGTATGTGACATGTGAGGTTCCAAGAAAAGGAGGAGATAGAATCTTGAGGGCAGCAAGTTTTAGGTTTCCAAAGTCACCGTTGTGAAATGTGCTGCCGATGAAAATAGAAGTCTAAAGGAAAATTTGATACCAAGTGTCGGTTTGGATTTCCACGTCCAGTAATTTCTAAAGGAAGAGTAAATTCTTTTTTTTCTTCTGCAAGGCACACAATAACTCGCAAATCTCAAAAGAATACCTACAACTTAAAAAGAACAGACCTGTCAAAGTATATTAATGACTACAATCCAGTTATTTTAAAAATGTGGAATGCAAACATGGACATCCAGTATGTTGCAGACAACTCAATTGTTGTTGCACGCTATGTAACATCATACATAACAAAATCAGAAAAAAACAAGATGAAACAAATGTGGGAGGAAATTGCACAAGAGAAATGCTTTTCCACAGAGAAATTGGATCCTATGAATGTTCAGACCGCTTGTCCGCTTCAAGTTTATATTCAAAATCACGAGGGATCATTTGGGTAAGTTTAAGTCTTGCCTGCTCACGGAATAGAGTGTTGAAATCATTAGAAGAAATTGAATACTTAGCAGCAAATGAACCAGACAGTATAGACGTTCTTAAAACTAATATTTTGGATACATACTATCCGAAAAGGAGTCGACATCTGGAACAGCTATGTCTGTATGAAGTACTTCAACATTGCAGCTTCAAAAGAAATGTTAAACAGAATTTAAAATAAGGAAAATATGCAGTAGTTGAATGTCATGGATGTTTAGTAAAACACACGAAAGGGAACCTTATCAACCACAAGATACTCAGCTGTGAAACTCCAGATAAGCGAGAATTTTACTTTTTAGCACTTCTCCAACTGTTCAAACCATGGCGTCGCAAAAGTGAATTACTTGGAGATTTTGACTGCTGCGAAGATTTTTTTAATGCATGTAAAGATAGCATTGCATGTTCAATTTTCCGTACATATTTAAAAATGTTGAATGATGAAGTTGAACAGGAAAAGACTATTTCAGCTGAAGTTGCTAATGAAAGTTCTCAAGATAGTCAAATTCTGGTCCATGTAGTCAAGATCTACTTGGGCAACCAATAGTGGAAAATGAAGCAGCGATTGCTATGCATGAAGTCGAAATTGCAATTCAACAAGCACAAGAGGAGAATATTACATTGGAAAAACTAGAAGAACAAGTAAATATTGAACAGAAAGAAATGTATGTACAAGTGAGAGAACAGATAGAACATGGTTTGTTACATGAAAAAAAAGAATGTGTATGTTCATCATTTAAACTGATTCTGATGTACATTAGTGGTTAGGCTGGAACGGGTTAAAGTTTTTTAATTAAAGTTTTGACCAGTTATCTTAAAAAAACTACTGGTTCACATTTATCTTGTGTGGTAACAGCTCCAACTGGATTAGCTGCGCACAATGTTAAAGGAATAACTTTGCATAGATTACTGATGTTAGAAGTTGAGCATGATAACAAATTAGAATATCAAAAGTTGTCTGGAGAAGCTTCGTATGAAGTGTCAAGAGTTCTGAAGAAGATGAAACTTTTAATTATTGATGAGGTGAGCATGGTCTCAAACTTAATGCTTGCTTTTGTGAATTTAAGAATGCAACAGGTAGTAAAAACAGATTACGATGTTCTCTTCGGGGGGAAAACATTTAATTGTATTTGGAGATCTGCTACAACTAACTCCTGTAAAAGAAGAATCAGTCTTTAAAATTCTTTTACATGAAGACAATAGGAAATCTTTGGGAAGTATTGGAAATGTGAAGATCTGGTTAAAATTTGAATATAAATAACTCACTCAGAATATGCAACAAGCAAATGATGAAGAGTATGGAAATATTCTGAAAGATTTAAGAATTGGTGTTCTAAGCAAACATGGTAAACAAGCTTTACAAAGCCATCTACTAAAGAACTTGTTTACAACTGAAAACACACCAGCAGCAGTACTGTACAAAAACATTGCAGAATTTTTTTTTATAGTTTGCTTAATGCCTACAGTGGAAAAGTGTTATACATTTAATCAAGAGCTTCTGAAATTGGAAAATCAAGAAATAGTTCACATTGAAGCTATTGATAAAATCGAGCATCAAGGAATAACAATTCTTCTTTCAAATAAACTACAGACTAAATTGGATTCTTTGGAAAAGTCTGTATCAAAAACTGCTGGCTTAGAATTTTGTTTCGATGTATATTTAAACTGTCGGGTCATTTTGAGGCGTAATTTGAATATAGAAGTAGGTTTAGTGAATGGAGCAATTGGGAATGTTGTTGAATTTGTAAAATATCAAAACAGAAATGCAATTGAACTATTGAAAATTAAATTTGATCAGATTACAGAGCTAAAACAGATTGGGCATTGTGCTGTACGTTTTCTGCTGGTAAAAGGCTTGTATGTTCGTAGGAAACAGTTTCCTTTCTGATTAGTTTATGCAATAACCATTCATAAATCTCAAGGTTTAAGTGTAGATAATGCTTTAGTAAATGTTGGAAGAACTGTGTTTAAAGAGGGAATGGCATATGTTGCATTATCTCGAGTTAGAACATTGTCTGGTTTGTATTTAATTGATTTCAATGAAAAGAAGGTTAGTGCTGATGTAAATTGTGTAAGAGAATGTAATAATTTAAGAAGACTTTATGCACCAACTTAAGGTGAATATCCTATTTATGAAAAACGTGTTGTGTGTTCAAAACAAAAACAAGTTGATGAATCAAGTGTGGTTGAAAAGCAGAAAAAAATTCAAGAGAAAAGAAAAGATGCAAAGAAATAGAAAATACAAACAAGTGATGATGTTGTGGGATTCCATTTAGAAAATGTTTCTGGTGTCAACTACTAATGTAATGTTATTCTAAACGTTATATTTTATCTAGAAGATCTTTCTGGCGAAATTATAAAAAGTCAGGAAAAAAGATTATGTTCTGCACTTTAAACTTTATTTGAACAATTGATAACTGACAGAAGTAAGATCTATACTGCTTCTGGTATTCGGCAACTCTTAGATACATGTGTTGGATCTTTAACGTTCAGCCCTAATATTCAACAAGATGCACAAGAGTTTCTGATGGTTATGCTTGGAGTATTAGAAGATGAAGGAATCCAGATTGAGAGTTTATTTGGTGTCAGTTACAAATGGGATCACAAATGTGAACAGTATTCATTACCTTCCAGCACTATAGTTGACAGAGAACAATTTCTATATTTAGCCATACCTGATTGCAAATCTGTACCTTTTCTGAAATTAGTAAAAGAAGCAAATCATGATATGAAATGTTCTCATTGTCAATCAGAACTGTTATCTATATTATGCCTACAAAGATATGGGAAATATCTAGTTTTAATGCTACAACGCTGTCGACCAAATGGAAGAAAAGTGGAAACGAAAAGTAAAAGTTTTGTTGCTAGTCAAGTATCTATTTCTGGAAGAACTTTCACAACACTGGCTATTGTTTTCCATGCTGGAGCTACTACCACATGTGGACATTATACTGTATATTTAAAATGCAATATTAGTTGGAGTCACTGTAACGATACACACTTGGGAATAAAACCGAGATTGCCTTATGAATTACCCAACTCTTATTTAATATTTCTCAAACAAAAATTTTAGATACATTATTCGACCTAAGGAATTTGTACTGAATAATTTAAAAAAAAAATGTTGACACATTATTTGGCCTTGAGGAAATGTGTTAACGGAAACTACAGAGTAAAGGTAAGATTTAAAAATTGGAAATAGTATTGGATGTGTTATTTGTGTTGATTTTGTATTGTGCTTGCAAGAATTAGTCATTTATTTTTTTTCGCAATCTAGTTGATTGTTATTTTTTTTCCAGCTGCTTATGATGATACTACACTGACATCACTAAGAATAGTGAAGTTAAGTAGAATCTGATAACAGCAGAAAAAGGGAGAAAAATATGTTTTCAAAATGTTACATTATGTTGTATTATTTGATAATTAACACTGTAATTTCTGAAATATATTACATTACACAACATTTTACAGTGTATTTATTTTTATATTGTGGAAAAGTAGAGTACTAAAGACAAATAGCAGAATAGTAGTTTCATATTTAAAAAAGCTTTGAAATTCACTGAAAAAAACATAGGTTTTACAAACGTTATAGTTAGAAATTAGCATTTAAAAAAACCTTTGAAATTCACTGAAAAAAACATAGGTTTCAGGGATGTTATAGTTAGAAATTAGCATTTAAAAAACCTTAGAAATTCACTGAAAAAACCATGTCATCAGTGATGTCATTTGAGATGTCAGCAGTGATGTCATCAGTGATGTCACTAACCATGTCACGAATGATGTAATATGTGACATCATCAGCAGTGCATTGCAGGGGCACGAGTTATAATTAGCTAAACTAACTATAACAGTGGATTTGCTCTGGTTTTGTATGAGTGAAATGTCCAGCTAACTATAACGTCCCTGAAACCTATGTTTTTTTCAGTGAATTATCTACTGGCGGTCGCCAGTAGATAGTTATAGTTAGGACATAGTTTCCGTAGGACAAACATTTTTTCTTTTCCCAATAACTTTGGCGCTGGTTGACGAATCTTCGCAAAATCTTCAAAACTAGTGGGGCGCTGCGGTCAGCTCCTGTCTGAAAAATTTCAGGGGGATTCACCAAGCGAGGGACAAAGAAAAAAGGGGGGTCCCAAAACGCGTTTTCTCCATTATATATATATATGTATCACCTAAAAAAACAAAGATTATCAGGGACATTATAGTTAGCAAATAGAATTTTAAAAACCTTGGACATTCACAAAACAAACTAAAGGTTGTGGGGACTTTATGGTTAGGCTGACATTTTACTTGTACAAAATCACAGAAGTTCAGCTGTAATAGTTAGCTGAGTTAACTATAACTTGCACCCCCACAATGCGCTGCTTATGACCTCGCATATTACATCACTCATGATATGGTCCAGTGACATCACCGATTACAGAATTGATGACATCTCAAATGACATCACAGATGACATCATCCGGTGACTGTTTTTAAAATGTTTATGAGTGTTAAATATATAAACCTAGATGTATTGGTGAATAAGTGGGTGTATGATTGTCTGTATGGGTGCATAACTGACTGTATAAGTGAGTGATTAGGTGTCTCAGTGAATAAATGGATGAGTGACTGGTTGTGTGAATGTATCTGTCTATCATTTGATATCTAAGTGGGTGTACGAATGTGTTATTGGGTACATGAATGGCTATGTTGGTGCTTGATTAGTTGACTATCTCTATGGTTTTCTGTGTGTCTATGTGTGTGGGTGAGGAGGTGTGTGACTGTCTTTATGGATGAGTGAGTGGGTGGGAGAGTCAGTGCCTGTGTGGGTTAGTGAGTGGGTGTTTGAGAAGATGTATGGGTGAGTGAGTGTCTGTATGGCTGTGTTGGTGATTGAGTGCTTGTGTCAGTATGGGTCAGTACCTATGTATGTGAAAGGCAGTATAGGTGAGTGAATTGGTATATGAGTGACTGTATGCATGAGTGAGTGAATGTGAGAGTTGTTATATGGATGAGTACATGCTTCTGTCAGTGACTGTATGGGTGAATGAGTATGTGTTACTCTTTGAATGAGCAAAAAAGTGGATGTGTATGTAACTGGGTTAGTACGTACCTGTATGATTGACAGTATGGGTGAGTGTGTAGGTATGTGAGTAGTTCTATGGGTGACTCACTCAGTGTGTGCATGACTGTATGGGTATATGAGTGGATATGTCAATGTCTGTATTGGTGACTGAGCAGGTATATGAGTGGCAGTATGGGTGAGCAAGTGGATATGTGTTTAGATCTATGAATTAGTGGGTGGCTGTGTAAGTACTGCTATGGCTCTGTCAATGGGTTTGTGAATGGTTGTATGGGAGTGGCAGTGGGTGTTTAAAAGATTCTACAGGGGTGTGAGTAGGTGCATCAGTGATGATGTGGATGATGTCATCAGTGATGTCATTTGAGATGTCATCAGTGATGTCACTGACCATGTCATGAGTGATGTAATAGGTGCGGTCATAAGCAGTGCATTGCGGGGGCACAAGTTATAGTCAACTCAGCTAACTATAACAGCAGAATTTCTGTGGTTTTGTACGAGTGAAATGTCAGCCTAACTATAACGTCCCTGAAAACTGTTTTTTGTGTGAATTTTGTAAGGTTTTTACGTTCTTTTTGCTAACTATACCGTCACTGTAACCTTTGTTTTTTTATTGAATTTCTAACTATCTTTTTAAATTCTATTTGCTAACTATAACATCCCTGTAACCTCTGTTTTTTTGTGAATTTCTAAGGTTTATTAACTAGCAGTCATGTTTGCTGAGTGGTGGAGAAAGGGTGCTGGGCCTCTGACCAGCTCTCAGCAACTCCGCTACGTATAACTTACAGGAGATACCAGGAGGGCTTCTTGGCCCTCAAGGTCCCTCAGGACTCAAGGCGACCTCATTAACGTGAGGCGTGCTTGCAGAGTGGTGGAAAAGGGGAGCGGCCTCCGACCACCTCTCAGCAATCCCTCTGTGTGGGGCTTACTGGGGGTAACAGGTGAGTTAGTTGCCCCTAATGATCCTCAGGAGCAAATGGGACTTCATCCCCCAACCAAGAGCATGCCAGGAGGTGTATTTTCAGAGTAGGGGAGAAAGGGGGCAGGGCCTCTGGTGAGTTGGCAGCTTTGATTTTATTTTATTTTAGCAAGGTGTGCTTTGTGGCACCCCTTCCATTGATGGTTTTGGGCCCCGGGGACCCATTCCCCTGGGGCCTCACCCACTTTTTAAATTAGTAAAATAAAAAGGAGGGTGGCTGGGCAGTGCCCCTCACAAGGCCGATTTCAGCCCCGGGGACCCCATCCCCAGGGCTCGGCTTTCTTTGTATTTGTATTTATAAAGGGGAGGAGGGCTGTGCTGTCCCCCTCCTCAGGCTGATTTTGGCCCCGGGAACCCCATCCCCCTGGGGCCCGGACATTTTTATCTACTTTTGTTTCAACGGAGGGGGTGTTCATTCCCGGCCATTTTTGGCCCCGGGGACCCATCATCTGGGGCCAGTTCATTTCTTTTTTATATTTTATCTTATTTTAAGGGAAGAGGGCCATTCGGCCCCCCTCCCGGGTATTTTTTGTCCCATCACCCGGGGCATGGCCATCTCCATTTGGACAGTGGAGGAGTCTGAAGGCCCCCGCTGTCCCAGCCAAGTCGTGCCTCCTGCTGGAGCCGGATTTGCTTTTTACCCCCAGGGAGCCGCAAAGATGCAGCTTCCTGGGGGTAAAAAGCAAAGTGTGCTCGCTTTCTCGCAAGAAATGCGCATGCGCGGGCTTCCGCGCTTGCGCATTTGTCAGAAGAAGTTTGAAATGGAAGAGGGAGCCCCGGAGACGCCGCGTTTCAGGTAAGTTTCTTTAATTTAGTATTTATTGTAAATCCGGGGGTTTGATTTAAAAGGAGGGCGGGCGGGAGGCGGCTGGCGCGTAGTGGGGCTACGCGAAGCACGTAGTGTGCGTAGATTTGGGCACACTACGTGCTGCTTCACGTAGCCCCACTACGCCCACTACGCCCACACTTATTCAGAGGCCACACCCCTTTTTACACCTCTCTGCAATGCAGCTCTCGGGTGCTTACTGGAGGTACCTCGTGGGCTAGTTGGAGCCCAGGGACCCTCAGAATTCAAGGGGAATTAATCTCCCAACTTAAAACGCGCCACGCGGCGTGTTTGCACAGTGGTGAAGGGAGGGGGCGGGGCCTGAGGTGACATCTGTGCAAATACGCCTTGTGGCATGTTTACAGTTGGGGAATGAATTCCCTTTCAATCCTGAGGGCCCCTGGGTGCCAACTAGCCCACCAGATGCATCCAGTAACTGCCACTGCGCTGCGTTGCAGAGAGGTGGTCCAGGCCATGCCCCTTTTTACACCTCTCTGCAACGTAGCTCTGTGGTGCTTACTGGAGGTACCTGGTAGGCTAGTTGGCCCCCAGGGGCCCTCAGGCTTGAAGGGGACTTTATTCCTCAGCTTAAAATGCACCACGGGGCACGTTTGCACAGTGGTGAAGGGAGGTGGCAGGGACTGAGGTGCCATGTGTGCAAACACGCCCTGTGGCACGTTTCAAGTTGGGGAATTAATTCCGTTTCAATCCTGAGGGACCTGGGGGCCAACTAGTCCACCAGGTGTTTCCAGTAAGCGCCAATGTGCTGTGTTGCAGAGAGGTAGTCCAGGTCATGACCTTTTTTACACCTCTCTGCAACGCAGCCCCCTGGCACATACTGGAGGTTCCTGGTGGGCTAGTTGGCACCCAGGGACAACCAGTGTTCTAGGGGAATTAGTTCCCCCTCTGCAAACGTGCCAGGGGGCGCGTTTGCAGAGTGGTGTAAGGAGGGGGCATGGCCTCGGCCCGATCCGTCTTTTCTTTTCCTCTGTTTTTTAGAAGGGGAGCTGTGTAGCCCCCCTTCTTTTTCTATTTTTTTGGCCCTGGGGACCCCATCCCCCAGGGCCTGCCCCCAATTTTGATTAATAAAAAAAAAATCGGAATTACACCAAATTTGGCAAAGAGGTAGTCCTAAGTTCAGACTCGTGCCTTTTGCTTAAATGGTGTAAATCCGTTCAGTAGTTCCTGAGAAAATTAGAGTTAAAAAGATAGATATATCTGGGCGGAGCCTAACCACACATCTCATCGTGAGATCTCATTGGCTGTCAGTACTTCATCCAAGAAGTGTTGGCAGCCATCTTGAGACCAATATATATGATAGCACCTCATTAAAAAGTATTGCAGTTAATAGAAGGTTTTAAGACTTTAGTTACATTATAAATCATTTATTGATGGTACCATACTCATTTTAGGAATTGTGGTGTGTTCTAAGGTGATTTTACCATGTGAAAAAGCCTTCTGCTGTGATATCATGAATCATGTTTGAGAGAAAGCTATTTTCTCATGCTTTTCCCACAGAGGCTTGGAAGGTGATCTATAAGCTAAACTGAGAGCATATTTTCTGTAAATTCACATTATCTTTCTCAGTCATGTGAGAATGAAGTCTGACATTCTCAGTAAAGCATGTACATCCAACAAGGGCAGAGACTGTCACTTGATTCCTTTGTGTTCTACTGCAGCTTCCCGGAGTGTTCTAAAGAACAACTAGAGCGCTAACAGTCCGACTTATGACAAACGTATTGCACACCTGAAGCCATCTTCATTGTAATAAAGTGGTAACACTTACAACATTTAATTTACAAAGGAACAAAATGAGGGGGTTCATTTTGCCATAAAAATTATGATTAGTGCTGCAGAAAGAAAAATTAGGGCACATTTTGACTTCTCAAATCCTCTTCTATTTCATAACACAATTCTGACATGCAGACTGAAACATGCACTTTAAATACCAGCAGCAGACTTCCCTGGTGAGCAGTAGCTTTACTACAGTGATCTAATAAGCAACTAGAGTGCTAACATTCTGAATTTATGGCAAATGTGTGACACATCTGAATGCCTTCTTGATGGAACCAAAGTAAAAAAGTGAAAGTATTTCCTACTGAGGAGACTGCAGTAAATGAGGAAATTAGGAAACTTCATAACAAATAAGTCTCCCAAAATGGCCACCAGAGACAAAAGAGCCCAAATGTAGCCCAAATATCACCCAGATGTAGCCCAAGTATAGCCCAATGACAGAACGTCCCAGGGTGTTCATAAGAACAACTAGAGCGCTTACTGTCTTACTTATGACAAAAGTATGGCACTCCTGAAGCCATCTTGATTGGCATAAACTGGTAACACTTAAAACATTTAATTTAAAAAGGAACACAATAAGGGGGTTAATTTTGCCATAGAAATTATGATTAGTGCTGAAGAAAGAAACATTTGAGTGACTTCTCAAATCCTCTTGTATTTCATTAAAAAATTCTGATATGCAGACTGAAACATGCACTTTTAATACCAGCAGCAGACTTCCGTGGTGAGCAGTAGCTTTACTACAGTGATCTAATGAGCAACTAAAGTGCTAACATTTAGAATTTATGGCAAATGTGTGACATCTGAATACCTTCTTGATGGAATCAAAGAAAAAAACTGAAAGCATTTCCTAATGAGGAGACTGCAGTAAATTAGGAAATTAGGAAACTTCATAACAAATAAATCTTCCAAGATGGCCACCAGAGACAAAAGAGCCCAAATGCAGCACAAATATCACCCAGATGTAGCCCACATGTAGCCCAATGACAGAAGTGTGCAAAACACTTATTTTGTGTATTTGCAGTTTTATATAGTGCAGACTTGTCAGGTATTGGAGTGCTTTACATGAGCATTGGTTACATCACACAAGATGAAATTCATTTTGGTTGTAGACATGGGGAGATTAAGGGATTTGACCAGAATCACAGAATGTTGAGCTGAAGCAGAAACTCCAACCTGGTTCCCCAGTCGCAAAGTCTGCAGCTCTTGAAGTAACACCACATCCTCTCCCCTAAGTGCAACATTTAATCAAGTGGTCAACTGGATAAAAAAACATAAAGATTACAAATAATTTAAAAGTTCTTTGTCGCTATTTGAAAACTCAGAAAATATGTCCTCATTTTAGTTTTTTAGAGCACTAACCATAATTGTGATGCAAATAAGACCCTCTCATATATGTAATTTCTAAAGGAAATGCTCTAGGTATTACAGTTTTGATTACATCAAGATGACGTCAGGCGTTCCACACTTTTGTAATAAATATAAAATGTTAGCTATCTAGTTGTCCATTGGGATACTGTTGAGAGGCAGAGGCCAGGGGCACGGACTCTGAAAATTGAAGGCAGGTAGGAGAGTGCAGAGGCAACAATTTGACCACACTGGGCAGGCAGGAAGGGCAGTGGCAGCACAACAGACTATGGAGGGCAGTGGAAAGGGGGGCAGGGGCAACAAACCAACAATACAGGACTGGCAAGAGAGGCTAAAGCAATATAATAGACCATTGTGGGCAGAAAGAGGAGGCAGTGGTAGTACAACCATACTTGCCAACAGACCCGTTTCAGCCTGGAAACTTCCAATGTTTTTAAGCTCAAATGGGCTTTATTTGATCTGTCTCCTGTCTACAATCTCCTCTTTTTCAATGTAACTCAAAGGGGGAAATCAATACCCCAGTTTGTTTTCAAAATCTCCCTCTTACCAAGTTCAAAATGTTCGCAAGTGTTGTACATTGGATCATGGTAGGCAGGAGGAATTGGGGTAGGGGCATGGACTCGGATAACAGAGGACAGGAGGGACATGGAGAGGTGCACCAAACTGACCCTACAGGGCAGGCATCAGGGTTTGCAGCAGCACAATACACCACACAGGGCATGCGGGACGGGAGTGCAGCACAACAATCCATAGAAAGTAATAGGGAGGGGACAGGACCATGGACAACAGAGAACAAAGGGGAAAGAGGCAATGGTAGCTAGCTGACCATAATGGACAGACAGGAGAGAAAGCTGCAGCATAACAGACCATAAAGGGCAGGAGGGACGGATCAGGGGCATTACAATGGAACAGACAAGCCAGGAGGAAGGGAATAGGGGTCTGCACATGGAAACAGAGGGAAGGTGGGAGGGGGTCAGGGGCAGCTAGCTGACCACACAGGGAAGGTGGGAGGGACCATGGCAGCACAGAAGACCATCCATGGCAAGCGGGAGGGTTAGTGGCAGCACAATGGCTATGATGGGCAAGAAGGAGGGTGCAGGGGCATGCACAAAGGACCATGGAGGATAGAAGGGAGGATCAGGACCTGGGCACAGACAAGAGAGTTCAGGAGAAGGGGCCTCACAACAGACCGCGCGGGGCAGGCAGGAGGAGCAGTTGCAGCACAACAGACCAGGGAGGGCAGAAGGGTGTGGCAGTAAAATGGACCATGGAGGACAGGAGGAAGGGGATAGGGGCATGGCATGTGGACAGGCAGGGTGGAGGTGGCAGGGACAGGTTACAGTCATCTGACAATGCTAGGCAGGTGGGAGGGGAGTGGCAGCTCAACAGAACACTCAGAGTAGATAGGAGTGGCAGGTCCATGGAACATGGTGGGCAAAAAGGATGGAGCAAGGGCATGCACAAAGACATCGGAGAGCAGGAGGAAAGGAGAATAGGGGCAGCAAGCTAAGCACAGAGGCTAAGCACAAGGTCAATGATGGGCCATATAATTGGGCAATGGAGGGCAGGAGGAGTGGACTGGTACATCATGCTAAATGGAGGGCAGTGGCAGCACATCAGACAATGCATGGCAGGAGGGAGGAGGCTAGTCCATGGATTCAGACAACAGAGGATAGGGAGGAGGTGGATGGGGCAGCAAGCTAACTGTTCAGAGAAGGTGGATATTAGGAACTTTATTGTTTTTAAAATGTGTGTCTGTGTGAACTACTTAAAATATGAACAAGTATGCAGCATAATCTCACTTTTATTCAGAAAGAAGAGGACGTTTGTGACTGTGACTCCGGGCTCACTTGGCAGACACACCCCCTGACCCTCCACCCCCATCGCAAAATGTAATGCCCGTGAAAAGAGTAGGTGGACACAGTGTTATATAGAACATAGTCCTGAGAACACGATTGAAAATGAAAACTAGATATAGTATATGGTATAAACTATGCACCAAAAAGTGTGATCTAAGATGAACCGGGGAGTTAAATATAATATGCAATACATTGTGCGCAATGACAGATTCATTGGAGAGCGCAAGATAGCACAGGCACTAGCGTGTGCTATGCGATATGTGCCTTGGAGTGTATTATGCACAGGGCAGTGTTGTGTAACCTAACTAGTCTCTAAAGTTGTAATATAAAATATGTGCTGGGGAGTGTAACGTTGCATATGCACTGTGACAAATATATGGATCCCAGATTGTAATATGTATGGCATAGCGCTGTGCGTTATAACATAGGCATCGAGGAAGGCACGTTCGATGTGGCAATATAACCCGTGCGAAGGCAAGTGTGGCATGACATATTCATGGGGTGGTGTTACAGTGCACATGGGCTAGAGAGTGTCATAGTATACGCACTAGCTGGTGGAATACAACACAGAGGTGTGTGGCACTTGGCGGGCACTGGTGGGTGTAACACAGCATTGGGCTCACGCTGTGACTCTCAAGTGAGGTTCGTCTCCTTCCCAGAGAGTAAAATAAAAAGTATTACACATCCGGCGGTGGATGTGTGTTTTATTAACCGTGAGGGGGGTTTCTTGCATAGTTTGGTCGAATTTTTGTCGAATCCCGTTTGAATGGCTTGGTGTGCGTGTGAATTAAATGTGCCCGTCAATAGCTACACATGTTTGTATAAATAAACGACAAGGGTGTCTACTTGGAGAATACCCACCGGCGGGGGTACCGGGATTAGGCACGATAGGGCGTAAGACACATCCGTGCTTCACTAGCGGTGTCATTACATTCTACGTGTATTCCATTGTATGCATAGTCGCCTTTTAATGAATATCACGCAAATCGTCATGGTGATAGGTACATACGGTTTGTCCAGCATGTCCCAGGTGTTTCTATAAATATATATATTTTTTAAATAATAAAAAACAAAGGCCGGCCCCGGGGGATGGTGTCCCCGGGGCCATAAGTGGCCTGAGGAGGGGGGCAACGCAGCCCCCCTCCTAAAGAATTAAAAAAAAATAAGGCCATAACCCAGGGGTTCGGGTCCCCAAGGCCGATTATGGCCTTGGGAAGGGGGCCACGTGGCCCCCTTCCAAATTAATTTTTTTCAACAAAAAAAATTAGGGTGCAGGCCCTGGGGGATGGGGTCCCCAGGGCCAATACATTAGAAAAAGAAGGGGGGCCACACAGCCCTCCTTCTTAATAAAATAAATAAAAGACTGGCATCGCGCCGGAGGCCACGCCCCCTCCTTGCAGCACTCTGCAAATGCACCCCCTGGCCAGTTGTAAGTTGGGGAATTAATTCCCCTTTAATACTGAGGGTCCCTGAGGGCCAAATAGCCCAACAGGTATCTCCAGAATGCTCCAGGGAGCTGAGTTGTAGACAGGTGCTCTGAGGCCACGCCCCTTTTTACACCTCTATGCAACGCAGCTCTGTGGTGCTTACTGGAGGTACCTAGTGGGCTAGTTTGACCCTAGGGACCCTTAGAATTCAAGGGGACTTAATCTCTCAACTTAGAACGGCCACAGGGTGCGTTTACACAGTGGTGAAGGGAGGGGACGGGGCCTGAGGTGACGTGTGCAAACACGCCCTGTGGCACGTTTTAAGTTGGGGAAATAATTCCCTTACAATCCTGAGGGGCCCTGGGGGCCAACTAGCCCACCAGGTGCTTCCAGTAAGCACCACTGCTCTGCTTTGCAGAGAGGTGGTGCAGGCCGTGCCCCTTTTTACACCTCTCTGCAATGGCCCTTACTGGACGTACCTAGTGGGCTATTTTCCCACTAGGGACCCTCAGGATTCAAGGGGACTTAATATCCCAATTTAAAACGGCCAAAGGGCGTGTTTACACAGTGGGGAAGGGAGGGGACGGGGCCTGAGGTGATGTGTGTGTTTTAAGAAGTAGTTTTAATCCCCTGCCCTATTTTATACTAGAGGCTTACAGAGGAGGTCATTGTAATCACAGGGGGACCCCAACGCATAGTGTTCCCTAGTGTATGTAGGTGTTTTCACTGTATTCTGAGTGTCTTTTAACATAGCACTGGCTCTCGGACTGGTTAGTCAGACTCAGTTACCACCAGTATCCGTCTGAAAAAGTTGAGGGTACAGGATGATTTTGCAACAAGGCTTCTTTCTGCTCTTCTGTTTGTTCTTTCTGCACGTTATCCTTCTTCCTGCACTTTTCTTCGTCTTTGAGGACTTCTGTTGCTTCTTTCTGCATTTTTTTTCTTTCTGTGCGCTTTTTCTTCTTTCTTCACATGTCCTATCTCTGTAGGCATAGTTAGAAATGAGCATTTAAAAAACCTTTGAAATTCACTGAAAAAAACCATAGGTTTCAGGGGCATTATAGTTAGCTGGACTTTTCACTCGTACAAAACCATTGAAATTCCCCCGTTATAGTTAGTTCAGCTAACTATAACTCGCGCGCCCGCAATGCACTGCTGATGACGTCACATATTACATCACTCATGACATGGTCAGTGACATCACTCATGACATCTCAAATGACATCACTGATGACATCCTTGTGATAGAGTGGCAGACCTCCTCCCCTCCTAACATAACCTTTGATACACACATTCAAAAATAGAAACTAAAATTTTCAACACAATGGACATACCAATACCAGATACAACAACCTATTCAGTAATTCTAAGATCCACATACACATCCACTCATTCATCAACAGTCCTATACAGTCACTCATACATGTACTCACTCATCATATGTACTCATACACCTATACATCCTGTTACACAACGCCACTCATCCATAGAGTTACTCACACACATAGTCACTCATGCTAATAAAGAATCAAACATCCATTTGCTTGCATATACAGTTATACACACACCACCACACTTACTTCTACAGAAACGTACACATACTTAGTCTTTTAAACAATCACTTATAGAAACACATACTTATTCATACAGGAACTCTTCCAATCTCTCACTCTCACATATACTCACTTATATACACCAATAGTCACATATACTAGTTTAAAACATATGTAGTTACTCATAAAGAGACTATTGAGACAGTCATTCACTCACTAACACACCCATGCACACACTCATCCACCCATACAGTCCTGCACACATGCTGTCTTCAACACATACAAACAGTGGGTCACTCATTCATGCGCCTATGCACTATGTAATACCCGCACCGAACCATACAGACACTCAGACACTCATACTGATACTCAAAAAAACAACTAATAACCTATATAGACACTTGTGTAGCTACTCACCAACCCATGCAGCCACTTACACACAAAGTGAGAGACTGATACAGATATTTACACATTTAAACATTACTCACTAAGTCATGTATTCACTAAGATACACTTAGTCAGTTATACAATCAATTTTTCAAAAACAAATCCTCCATTTAGACACTTATATACCCATTTATTCTTCCATCGACGTTGAGATATACATATATAAAACATATTTAATTTTCAGAAAAACACACATTCACTGGATGATGTCATCAGTGATGTCATGAGTGATGTCACTTACCATGTCATGAGTGATGTAATATGTGACGTCATCAGCAGTGCATTGCGGGTGCGCGAGTTATAGTTAGCTGAACTAACTATATCGAGGGAATTTCAATGGTTTTGTACGAGTGAAAAGTCCAGCTAACTATAACGCCCCTGAAACCTATGGTTTTTTTCAGTGAATATATATATATATATATATATATATATATATATATATATATATGCATTTGTAAAGTGCAACACTGTCACCCCTCTGGGCGCTGTGTCTCCATTGAAGAGCCAGGTCTTGAGTCTTTTTCTGAAGTCTGCCAGTGAGGGGCCATTACGAAGCAGGAGGGGGAGGTCTTTCCAGATCTTGGCAGAGATGTAGGAGAAGGAGAGGCCACCCCTACAGCGTTGATTGGAAAAGGGGGATGTGTGCGAGGGCAAGTGAAGAGGAGCACTGGTGTCCAGAGGGTTGTTGAGAGTCCTAGGTCGTGGAGGGCTTTGTAGGCATTTTTGAGGATCTTGAACTGGCATCTCTTCTGGATGGGGAGCCAGTGGAGGTTTCTCAGGTGAGGAGTAATGTGGGTTTATTTGGCGAGGTCCAAGATGAGTCTGGCTGCAGAGTTTGGTATGATCTGGAGTCTTCGGAGGAGCTGGGTGGAGATGGCAGTGTAAAGGGCATTGCTCTATTTGAGGCAGCTGGTAGTTAGGGTCTGTGTGATATTGGTTGGGATCCATCTTAAGATTGTATGGAGCTTTCAAAGTGCGTGGAAGCCGGAGGAGGCAACTGCATTGACGTGTCATTTCGAGGTCAGTTGCCTGTCGAGGACAATGCCGATATTGTGTGCATGGTTGGTCAGTGTGGGTGTAGGTTTGAGTTCTGCAGGCCACCAGCTCTGGTCCCATGCAGAGGTGTTCTTACCGAAGATCAGTACTTCAGTTTTGCTGGAGTTGAGTTGGTGGCAACTGTCTTTCATCTATTTGGCTATGTTGGTCATGGCATTGCAGAAGTTGGTTTTGACATTGGAGGGGGCCTTAGTGAGCAAGAGGATCAGATGAGTATCGTCAGCAGAGATTATGTTGAGTCATTGGGATCTGACGACATCTGCGAGGGGGTCATGTAGATGTTGACCAGGATGGCACTGAGGGATGATCCTTGTGGTACGCTGCATATGATGTCTTTGTTGGGAGTGGAGGTGAAGGGAGTCAGTCGGATGTGTGCATCCTGTAAGGAAGGAGGTGGTCCACTTGAGGGTGCCATGCTGTTGAGGTGCATGCCGATTGGGTTTGTTTCGAGGTTCTAAAGGTGGTAGGCACAGGGGTTGGCGGGCACCCTGAAGTGGATGGAAGACATGATGGCTGAGGTGGTCAGTGTGGCGATGGTTTGGCTGATATTCACTGGTTGGTAGATGTCATTGGGTTTGAGGGTGGTGGGGTGGAGGTTGAAATTGTTGTAGATGTTATTGATCTTGCTGAAGAAGTAGTCTGAGAGTGCGTCACAGAGTTATTGGGAGGGGTGGATGGTGTTCTTTGTGGCTGTTGGGTTTGAGAATTCTTTGACTATTTTGAAGAGTTCCTTTGTGTGGTTGGCTGCAGAGTTCATACAGGTGGTGATGGCTGCTTTATTGGCTTCCTTGATGTCCCAGTGATATTTACTGAAGGCTGTTTTGTGAGCTGCTCTGTTGGCAGGGTTAGTAGTGGCACGCCATCATTTCTCCAGTTGGTGAATGTTCGGCTTGGTGGTCCTGAGTTCTGGGGGGTACCACCTGACATGTTTGGAGGTTTTATTGGATTTTGTAGGCTTCAGTGGGGCGACTCTGTCAGCGCTGTCAGTTATTCAGGTGGAGAAGTTCTGGATAACCAGGTTGAGGTGTATTGAGGACTTGGTATGGGAGGTGGTGAGGGCCTGTGACCACTGACCTTCCTCCGGCGCCAGTGGGGGGAGTTGATGCCTGGTGATGGTGTGCCTCAGTGATGTTGAAGTGTATGATGGTGTGGTCAGTCCAGGTGAATTATGTGGTGTGGCTGAATTTGATACTGTTACTGGAGGTGAAAATGAGGTTGAGTGTGTGTACAGCTTTGGGCATGGGTTCAGTGACCAGTTGAGTGAAGCCAATGTTCTTCAGGTTCTCCAGGAGGAGAATGGAGTTGGCATTGTTGGGGTCATTGATGTGGAAGTTGAGGTCACTGAGTTGCACATGGTGGTAAGTGCCAATAGCTAGGGGGGGGCTATGAGGTTGGGGATGGTGTTGCAGAATGCTGTTTGGGGTCCTGGGGGTCTGTAGGCAAGACCACCTCTTTTTGGGGTCTTTGCGTCAGTTTGTAGTAGGAAGTCAAGGTGTTCCATGAGAGGAGTGGAGTCATTGTTGGAGATGGTGCATCTAATGGTTTCCTTGAAAATGATGGCGATTACTCTGCCTTGTTTTTTGGCGTGGTCTTGGTTTATCATCTTGTAGCCTTCGTCAGTGGTGCTGGTGATGTCGGGGTCCAAGGAGGGGTTTGGCCATATTTCGGTGATGAAGGAAACATCCGTGGCAAGGGTGGTTATGCGTTATGGTGTCCCAGATTTCCATGGCATGTTTTGCAGAGGGAGCAGGCATTGAGCAGAATACAGTGGAGCAGTTGCAGGGTGTTCTTGGTGTTGTTGGCAGGAATGGTGCAGGATCTTTCATACGTGGTGTTGCAGGGGAAGGATCCTTTGGTGGATAGTGGGGAGGAGGAGACGCAGCTGTTGCTTCGGTGTCTGGGGTCCAGATTGAAAAGTTCCTTGGCGGTGTACCGTCGGGTGGCAGGAGAACCAGGGGTCCTTGCACTCGGCATTGTACAACTAGCAGTGCATCGGTGGCACACCTGCTGTATTCATCTGCTGTGTGTGGCCATTAGTGGTTCTGATGAGTAGTCCTAGTAGTGTTGGGCACTAGGCAAGGACCCTGTACTGGCAGTGCATGGACAGCTGGAAGGGCTGGGGCATCGCAGGGGCAGTGCAGAGTGAGTGTCAGTGCAGGGGCATGGACTGCATCCGGACCATATTTCCCACAATGCACAGTCTCATTCGAGCTTCCCATTGGTGGGAGTGCAATATGAAAATGGCGAAGTAGGTTCAGCGCTTGCACACACCGTCTCCGTTAAAGCCTCTGAAGAGAAGCATATGGAGCTTCGAAACGCATCAGGCAATTCCACTACGGAGCGGCTTCTACAAGCGGATCCTCGTCCATGCCTATTATAAACAAAGCTGCTGATCGAGTGCTGCTCACCTGGTGGACAAACTTTGGAGCAGAATGTAACACGCGGCCATCCTGCCGCGGAGCTTGCACCACCCCGCAATGTTACGGGGGCCACCTGACATGGTAACTATCATGTCAGTAATGTGGGCCAGCAGCGGCAAACAGGATTGAGGACGAGGCCACTTGCAGGGTCCATACAGGACAAAATTTGTGTGCTATCCGGACCATATTTCCCACAATGCACAGTCTCATTCGGGCTTCCCATTGGTGGGAGTGCAATATGAAAATGGCGAAGTAGGTTCAGTGCTTGCACACACCGTCTCCGTTAAAGCCTCTGAAGAGAAGCATATGGAGCTTCGAAACGCGTCAGGCAATTCCACTACGGAGCGGCTTCTACAAGCGGATCCTCGTCCATGCCTATCATAAACAAATCTGCTGATCGAGTGCTGCTCACCTGGTGGACAAACTTTGGAGCAGAATGTAACACGCGGCCGTCCTGCCGCGGAGCTTGCACCACCCCGCAATGTAACGGGGGCCACCTGACATGGTAACTATCATGTCAGTAATGTGGGCCAGCAGCGGCAAACAGGATTGAGGACGAGGCCACTTGCAGGCTCCATACAGGACAACATTTGTGTGCTATCCGGACCATATTTCCCACAATGCACAGTCTCATTCGAGCTTCCCATTGGTGGGAGTGCAATATGAAAATGGCGAAGTAGGTTCAGCGCTTGCACACACCGTCTCCGTTAAAGCCTCTGAAGAGAAGCATATGGAGCTTCGAAACGCGTCAGGCAATTCCACTACGGAGCGGCTTCTACAAGCAGATCCTCGTCCATGCCTATCATAAACAAAGCTGCTGATCGAGTGCTGCTCACCTGGTGGACAAACTTTGGAGCAGACTGTAACAAGCGGCCGTCCTGCCGCGGAGCTTGCACCACCCCGCAATGTTACGGAGGCCACCTGACATGGTAACTATCATGTCAGTAATGTGGGCCAGCAGCAGCAAACATAATTGAGGATGAGGCCACTTGCAGGCTCCATACAGGACAAAATTTGTGTGCTATCCGGACCATATTTCCCACAATGCACAGTCTCATTCGAGCTTCCCATTGGTGGGAGTGCAATATGAAAATGGCGAAGTAGGTTCAGCGCTTGCACACACCGTCTCCGTTAAAGCCTCTGAAGAGAAGCATATGGAGCTTCGAAACGCGTCAGGCAATTCCACTACGGAGCGGCTTCTACAAGCGGATCCTCGTCCATGCCTATCATAAACAAAGCTGCTGATCGAGTGCTGCTCACCTGGTGGACAAACTTTGGAGCAGACTGTAACAAGCGGCCGTCCTGCCGCGGAGCTTGCACCACCCCGCAATGTTACGGAGGCCACCTGACATGGTAACTATCATGTCAGTAATGTGGGCCAGCAGCAGCAAACAGGATTGAAGATGAGGCCACTTGCAGGCTCCATACAGGACAAAATTTGTGTGCTATCCGGACCATATTTCCCACAATGCACAGTCTCATTCGAGCTTCCCATTGGTGGGAGTGCAATATGAAAATGGCGAAGTAGGTTCAGCGCTTGCACACACCGTCTCCGTTAAAGCCTCTGAAGAGAAGCATATGGAGCTTCGAAACGCGTCAGGCAATTCCACTACGGAGCGGCTTCTACAAGCGGATCCTCGTCCATGCCTATCATAAACAAACCTGCTGATCGAGTGCTGCTCACCTGGTGGACAAACTTTGGAGCAGAATGTAACACGCGGCCGTCCTGCCGCGGAGCTTGCACCACCCTGCAATGTTACGGGGGCCACCTGACATGGTAACTATCATGTCAGTAATGTGGGCCAGCAGCGGCAAACAGGATTGAGGATAAGGCCACTTGCAGGGTCCATACAGGACACAATTTGTGTGCTATCCGGACCATATTTCCCACAATGCACAGTCTCATTCGAGCTTCCCATTGGTGGGAGTGCAATATGAAAATGGCGAAGTAGGTTCAGCGCTTGCACACACCGTCTCTGTTAAAGCCTCTGAAGAGAAGCATATGGAGCTTCGAAACGCGTCAGGCAATTCCACTACGGAGCGGCTTCTACAAGCGGATCCTCGTCCATGCCTATCATAAACAAAGCTGCTGATCGAGTGCTGCTCACCTGGTGGACAAACTTTGGAGCAGAATGTAACACGTGGCCGTCCTGCCGCGGATCTTGCACCACCCCGCAATGTTACGGGGGCCACCTGACATGGTAACTATCATGTCAGTAAGGTGGGCCAGCAGCAGCAAACAGGATTGAGGACGAGGCCACTTGCAGGGTCCATACAGGACAACATTTGTGTGCTATCCGGACCATATTTCCCACAATGCACAGTCTCATTCGAGCTTCCCATTGGTGGGAGTGCAATATGAAAATGGCGAAGTAGGTTCAGCGCTTGCACACACCGTCTCCGTTAAAGCCTCTGAAGAGAAGCATATGGAGCTTCGAAACGCGTCAGGCAATTCCACTACGGAGCGGCTTCTACAAACGGATCCTCGTCCATGCCTATCATAAACAAAGCTGCTGATCGAGTGCTGCTCACCTGGTGGACAAACTTTGGAGCAGAATGTATATATATATATATATATATATATGATGTGATCAAGGCCGTGGCAACGCGGCCGAAACGCGTCATGCCATCCGATATGGAATAAACTTCTGCACTTTACTCTTACGGCGTGTTGTGGTCTGTACCCGTTTCCAGGATTTGCTGGATCTTTGGGAATCTAGTTCTTTACATATATATATATATATATATATATATTATCTGCTGGCGGTCGCCAGTGGATAGTTATTTTTAGGACCGTGTTTCCATAGGGAATCTCAACATTCTATTTTGAATAACTTTGGCGCCGGTTGACGAATCCTCGCAAACTTTTCAAAACTAATGGGGCGCTCCGCTCAGCTCCTACCCTGAAAGTCTCGGGGTGATTCGTCAAGCGGGGGCCCGAGAAAAAAGGGGGTCCCAAAACGCGTTTTCCCCATGCATTTTCCCATAGGACCTTTAGTCGAAGGTACAGCCCGAACGGCTGAACAGAATTACTTGAAATTTGGCAAAGAGGTAGTCCTCAGGTCAGGGATGTGCCTTTTGCATATATGATGTCAATCTGTTCAGTAGTTCCTGAGAAAATTGCAGTTAAAGTACATAAATATCTATAGCCGCGCACCGTGCGCGCACCGTGCGCGCACGGTACGCGCACGGTGCCGTGCGCGAGCGTGATTCTGATTGTTGGATTCATGACAGTCAACATTCGAATCGGTCGAAATCAGGAAGTGTCGACCGCCATTTTGTGTGTTGTGTGTGTGACAGGGAAAAAGAAAGGTGGAGAACGTGAAAAGGGGGCAGGGTAGAGAGTTCCTGACTCCCTAGCCTTTGTCAGGGGGTCCCTAAAGGACCCCGAAGGGTGAAAAAAACATTTATTTTTTTTCAAAAAATCACGGGGTGCGCGCGGGATGCGCGCACCCCTCAGCCGCCATTTTAAGTTTTAGAGGCAGAAGAGAGCTAAAAACACAAGCGGAGAACGAGAAAAGCGGGCAGGGTAGAGAGTCCCTGACCCCCTAGGCCTTCTCAGGGGGACCATGAAAGACCCCTTAGGTCACAAAAAAAAAATTAAAAAAAAATATCACGGGGTGCGCGCACGGTGCGCGTACGGTGCGCGCCCGGTGGCAAAAAAACCATTAAAAAATAGAATTAAAAATCAAGTTTAAGTGTTTAGATGTTGGTTGGCTCTAAAAAGAGCGGTTGTGTTCATGAGTGTTTTTTTCTACCTACAAGTAAGTACCGATGCAGAGTCTAAAGTTCAAGAGGAAGACTCTGTTGCCTTCATCTGTGAAATGAACACCGTCTCCTCTATAAATGCCTTGCATGTTGTAACGCAAGTTGTTGTAGTATATAGAACCCATACCATAGTCTCTGAGGAAAGCAGAAACAGACTTATTGACGTGCTTTCTTGCTTTGTCAATCCGCGGACAATATTGGTTGGACCAGTTCCACTTTTGCCTTTGGCATATATTAGAATATACAAAGGTAGTTTGTGGAAAAAGTGACATCAATTGCACAAAGGTGTCCTTAACAAGCATTTCCACACCTACCCCAGTTAAAGTGCCTAGCTCATTTCCACCACAGTGCACAATTATAAGGTCAGGCTGTGGGAGATGTAGAAAGGATTTCACCAAAGGCACTAATTGGTGCCACTTTAACCATCTCTGACCAATCCATTTAATGTCTACATTTGGCAAAGCAAGGTCTTTCAAAATACCTCTTTTTTCTGCATACTTTCACTCCAGAAGACATAGCTATGACCTACAATCCACACTGTGAACATCTTTCAAGGAGATCTGGATGCACTCAGAAGGTGTCTTTCAGTAGAATGGCAATATGAAAAGAAAGATAGTTGTAAAATGGAGGCTTACATACTTTTTTTTTAAAATAAAAAGAGCTCATTGGCTGTTTCAGACCATTCTACACTAAAAACTAGGCTGTATGTTTAAATTTTTAAAAGCATGTTTTGTATTGGTTCAGAAAAATGTGTTCCCACAGAACATTACTATGGATTTGCTGTTAGGTTTGAAAAGTCAAGCACTCTTGCTCTTTGGATTAGAAACATTGTGTGCTGAACTTCTGACCTCTCTGCTCACACCAGTGTTCCATGACCTGTTGCTATGGTAGCAGGCAGAAGTCATGTTGGGGGTAGGGATCATTTGGAAAGGGTTGAAATTTGCAACCAATAGAAATGTGTGTTTCCATTTGAAAAAATGTGGGAAGCACTGTGATTTGAAGTTAACATGTATATGTGTGAAAAAAGAGAGGGAAAGATTGCCATTTACTGGTTCTGCTGAGAGGTGTACAGTTCAGAGATTCTGGCTCTGATCATCTGCTGTGTGAGTGCCACATTTCTTTCTCAACTAACTACTTTTAAAGGTGACTTATGAATTTGAGAGGGGATGTATGTGGTGCATATTGATAAAAATATTGTAAATGAGATTCTTGTTTTAAAGTTGTGTTTTACATTTTATGTTTTGGAAGATATTTAACTGCCTTGAACTTGTCAGATATTATGGAGTATGTCTTCACCATAAGTAAAGGTGTACTGGTATCAGCCAGGAATACTGTTTTCTGCCTAGAATCACACCATGAGTCTGTGTGCACAAAGGAATTGTTGTCAGGGATTTAATTCGTGGTGGTCTGGTTCTGTAAGACTTGCGTTCGTAGGAAAGGGGCAGCTTGTTTTCTTGAAGTGTGATGGCTAGCATTCCTCATATATACCACCAGTATATACTCTAGATGGGAACCCCGTGTGCCTTTCACATTGTCAAGTTGATACCACCCTGGACTCAATGTGTAGCAGTCAGGGGTCACCCGGAGGTAGGCTGTTTCCTCACTCCCCTGTCCTATGATGGAATACCTCGTACCTGGGGAGGACAGGACCGACACAAACCTCTGGCATAATCATCGGACCATTATATCGACAACCAGGCCACCAATTCCGACCACACATTGTCTGTATTCTCTACTTGGCACGCCATGTCCATCTTACTGACTTCTATGATGTTTCGTAAACAATCAGTAAACCTGGGGGGGGCGGCTGACTTCCATTCTTTACAGATCTCTCTCCTTGCTATAACCATCACATAGAATATGAAATGTGAGGAATAGTTATTAACGTTGTAGCCAGGTGGTAAGCCAAAAAAAACTAACCTCGGAGAGCATGTAATAGTGGTTGTTAAAACCTTCCCCAGGAAGTCCACGATCTCCTTCCAGTATTCAAGAATCTTTGGACATTCTAAGAATATATGTATATCGTCGGCTGCCAGGAGTTTACAGCGTGGGCAACAATAACTCTCAAGTGTGACCCTGGACAGTTTAGCAGGGGTCCAGTACACCCGATAGACCGTGTACAGATGGTTTCTCCTTAGATTGGCTGGTTTTATTAGGCTCTGGGACAAAGAGAAAGATCTTACTAATTGCTTTGGGACTATCTGATATCAAATTACCCCAAAGACTCGCCAGCTCACAGTTTAACATTTCTGTTGCCCCCATTAAAGCCCTATACCAAAATGAAACCTCTTGTTTCCAACCTCCTCCCCTGCAGACAGACTCAAGGATCTCAAGGTCCCTCTCTCGCTGTAACATCTGTCTTGACCACCAGGCGGAGAGTTGGTAAAACTTAAATCTCGTTAAAGATCCATTTGTCAGTGACACTAAGGAATCCCAATCCATGAGGTCCGAATTGCCCCAGAGATCTCCCCATCTCCTCACGCCAGCTGTTTTTAGAGGCTGGGACAGCTGGTCCTGAAGGCACTCCGGAGTGCCCGGGGAGTCCCAAACTGGGGCATTAGTATGGTAATATTGGATTCCCAGAGCTCTCCGGACATATACCCAGTTCCTAAGGGCAGCCTGCAGGATCTTCAAGCGGACTTTTTTATAAAATTTCTGGTCGCCGAATTTGAATAAAAAAACTCCTGTCCCTGTGGTAAATCGTGGAGCAATGCCTGGAATAGGCGGCCCTGCGAAGTTGAGTCCAATTTATTGGTCAATAATCTAAAATTTTTAAAATGAAAGGCATGACAATACATGAGTAGGTCTGGTAAGGCTAGACCCCCGATTTTTAACCCCCTCCTTAGCTTTTTCCAGGCTATCCTGGGAGATTTACATGCCCAGATAAAGGAGCCGATCTTACCTTGAAGGCTCTTAATCTCTTTCGGTGGAAATGATAGGGGGATGGAGTTATACAGAAACGTTAATTTGGGGAGTATAGACATTTTAATGAGGTTAACTCGTCCGCAGATATTTAATGGCAGACTACCCCATCTTGTTAATGTGTTTGTAATTTCTTTTGCTACTGACTGCCAACTAATTTTCGATATATTTTTCAGTTCATGGGTTAAATTAATTCCCAAGTACCTCATTTTATATTTTACATTTTGTATAGGCGTAGTATTATTCCAACCCAATTTTTCGGTCTTCTCCCTATTTATTTGAAATCCCGAAAGCCTTCCAAATTCCTCAGCTAGATGAAACAGCCTAGGTATGGCGTCCGCGTGATTGGAGGTATATAAAAGAAGGTCGTCTGCAAATTGAGCGGCCTTAAGCTCTAGGTCTGCTATTTTAAAAGGTTGCATTACATGATCAGCCCTAATACAACAAACAAAAGGCTCAATATAAATGTCAAACAAAAGGGGGGATAGGGGGCAGCCCTGTCTCGTGCCGCGAGATATTTGGAACCAATCGGACAGGCCGTTATTAACCAAGACTTTGGCTCTAGGACCCTGATATAAAGATTTAATTCCCTCTATAAAAATTGGAGGAAACCCAAACCCAGCCATAGTGGCCCACAGATTTTCCAGTTTACCTGGTCAAAGGCCTTGGCCGCGTCTATTGTAATTAAAGCTAACGACAGCCCTCTGTCTTCAGCATAATCTATGGCTCCAATCGCCTGGAAGGTCAGCTCATTCAGCTGCCTCCCCGGGATGAACCCTCTTTGATCCGGGTGGATTATAGATTTTATAATTTTGGCAAGCCTAGTTGCCAGGATCCCCGAGTAAAGTTTCAGATCTGAATTCAAAAGAGAGATGGGCCTATAGGCCTCGATATTTTTTGGGTCCTTATTGGGTTTTGCGATAAGAGTAATCGTAGCTTCAGCCCAGGTAGGGGGATGCTGTGGCCGTGAATCAATAAATGGTTAAAAAGTAAAGTAAGCACAGGTACCAATTGCTCTGAATAATCAGTATATACTTCGCTTGGTAACCCGTCTGGGCCCGCCGCTTTCCCCCGCTTTATTCTCTTAAGTTGAGCTATTACTTCCCCTTCCATGATCTCACTCTCTAAATACTTCCTGTCTATTTCTGAGATTTGGGGTAAATTTCTCTGACTTAACCAAGACTGAGCTTCCTCTATCTCAACACTCTCGTCTTCCGTATATAGGCCTTGCATGAACCCTCTCACTTCCTCCCTAATGTCCCCATCCTCCATAATTGATATACCTGTCTCCCTCTGTGTTAAAACTTTAATATTGTTCCTAGATATTTCCTCTCTAGCTTTCCAAGCAAGAAGGCCCCCACATTTCTCCCCATACTCAAAATTCTTCAGCTTACTGGTTTCCCATTTTTTCCTAATGTTGGGTAGCATTCAGTACAAATCAATATCACACAAAATGAGAAATCACTCACCCAGGTTACACATGCTCATAGTCTCAAGTAGCTGGTAGGACATGTGTTCTTTTATGCTTCTCTAAACTATAAGGAAAATGTGTCAGGCTGTTACAGTAATTATCACTTGCTCTACCACAGTAGTAAATGTGCTTTGAAATTGCCAATCAAATATCGTTTTCTGCCTAGAATCACACCATGAGTCTGTGTGCACACAGGAATTGTTGTCAGAGATTTAATTCGTGTTGCTGTGCTTCTGTAAGACTAGCACTCATAGGAAAGGGGCAGCTTGTTTTCTTGAACTGTGATGCTTAGCATTCAGCACACATCACTATCTCACAGATGAAAGGCAAATGCAAACACATTTGAAAACAACAGGGTAGATTTTCCTTCCACTCCTGCCATGGGTGAGGTAGTTCCTACATGTTCCAAACTCCAATTAACCCTTACCATACATGTACTCTTACACACATCTCTGCAGTCTTCATGCAGTTGTGCAAGCTTCCATGCAGATCTCTCTTGCACCTCACAATACACAGTCTCCAGAAACACACTCTTAGCACACAGGCTGCTGATTCTCCTGCACTCCCATGCTTAATATTCAGCACTGTGTGGTATTTTAGATAGTAGTGTGTAACGCTACCACATTCAACATCACCAAGGCTCATTTCCTTTGCTCTAGTCTAATCACTCACCCAGGTTCCACATGCTCATGCTCTAAAGTAGCTGTTAGGACATGTGCTCTTTTCTGCCTCTCTAAACTATAAGGAAAATGTGTCAGGCTGTTACAGTAATTATCACTTGCAAAACCACAGTAGTAAATGTGCTTTGAAATTGCCAATCAAATATCGTGTTCTGCCTAGAATCACACCATGAGTCTGTGTGCACACAGGAATTGTTGTCAGAGATTTAATTTGTGTAGCTTTTATTGTGTAAGACTTGCAGCCGTAGGAAAGGGACAGCTTATATGATAGGTTTTGAAAAGCTCATAAAAATTATAGTAATATATTTAAATTACATAAAGGTATTTTTTTTTTTTAGTTTCTTTCAGGTATTGCTGAACAACACTGAAATAAATTAAAGATGCCTATAAAATCAAGAAAGAGAAAAGAACAGCAACAACATCTATATTTGAAGACAACTGGACAACAAAAATTAGTTGAAGAACCTCATGTTGGAAAAAAGAAAAAGCCTTCTGGTAAGCAGACTAAGGATTTTATAAAAAATATCCTCAAGCAAAGAAAAAATGTAAAAAATATATCCACTGGAAATAGTGTTTCAAGTAGAAAACAACAAGACAATCGACAGAATATACTAAATGCTAATGTACAATCAGAAGTAAGAAAGAATGACTTAAAAAGAAAAATAGATTTTAAAAACATTCGTAGAAAAATGTTTCAGAGAAGAGTGATGTTCAATTTGCTAAAGGATGTGAAAAAATATAGGAAGAAAGCCAAATTTTATAAGAAAAAGAAACATATTGAATCAATTGTTGCAAAGGCTTTGGAATTAAAAAGAAAACTATTCATTTTAATTTTGAACAGGATCCGTACATTAGATAAAATAGTCAATGTAATGAAGTCAAAAAGCAAAAGGAAAAGAGTAGTGAAAAAAAAACTTTTGTAAAGTGTTCTTAGGAGAATGGAAGCATAGTTCAAGTACTGAACCATTTTTTAATGAAGAGTTATCTTCAAAGTATTGGTTTGCTGCATGCAGTTGACACCAGTGGTCGAGCATATGAAGTGAAAGATGGTTGTCTAATGGAAAAGGAGAAAATGGTTCCAAGGAATGAGGAAGATGTGTTAGCTGATGAGGTTATGGGGAGACGTCCTAAAGCCCCAGTGTACACTTGGAATTGTGGTAGTATTTGTACTGTACGACAGGAATCTATTGATAACTTTCGTGACTTTCTAAGAGAATATAGTAAAAAAAAGTGTTAAACAGAAGATTAAGGTGCTTCAAAGACTAGATCTATACAGAGTGAGAGAGAATACTGGTTTGCAAGGACATTCTCTGGCTTGTCTTTCTAGGAAAGTTTGTCAAAGTGTTTTTCACCATTTTAGGATGCTGGCAGTTCATCATACTGAAATGAGAAAGTTTGTGAGAAGATTGTATTTTGCTAAAAGTCCAGCACTAAAGTTACATGAGTTGAATAGTGCTCTGTTCCGTGGATCTGTATCAGATGTGAAGAAGGTTTGTGAGGATATTGAGTTTTGTTACTTTGGTCCAGAGCAAGAAAGTGCAGGAAATGACACAGTTATTGAAGAAAATGTGGAAGAGAATGTAGAACCCACTGTTAGTAAAACATTTGAAGATCAAATGACAACATTTACTATCATCTCTAATGAAAGACCAAATATTACTTGTATTTGTTGCCGGAGAAGCCATTATAAAACTCAAACAAGGAATGTTGATCTCTATAAAAAAGTGAAAAAGAAAATAATTCTAAGTGGAAGGATTTTGCTACATATTTGTTTCTGGAAAATTGTTTTGATTTGGGTGAAGACCAGCGTATTTGTAAATACTGTTATAACAAGTTAGAAGAAAATAAAATGCCAGCTAGAGCTGTACATAATAATTTAGAATTGGTTGATATTCCTGCAGAACTTAGTGATTTAAATACGTATGAGTCTATACTCATTCAATGTGTCCATCCGTTTCAGACTATAGTTCGTATGGAGCCCAAAACAGGTAAATTACCTCCTTCAGATTTACAAAGAGGTTTAAAAGGAAGAGTTGTCTTTTTGCCATTAGATTTGAAAAAAAATATTGAAACAATTGATGCAGATAGTTTGGAGACTGAGCCATTAGTTATTCTGGTTAATGGTGTACCTACAAAGAATAAGAAAATTTGGCAGGAGCTGGTAGATGTACGAAAAGTACAAAGAGCAAATTTATATTTGAAAAGAAATAATAAATGGTATGAATCAATGTATATGGATGAAGATGAAGAGGTTTTAGTAGCAGACACAGGAATACCAACTGAGCAAATTGAAAAAGTGGATAAGTCAAAAGAAGAAGAAATTTATGAACATTTCAGCATACATCCTCTTCATTCTAAAGAAGTTATGGGAAACACTATTGATCTATTTCAGATGAAAAAAGCAAAAGGAACTCCCGTGAGTGTATGGGAGGAGAGCTTGGAAGCTCGTTGTTTTCCCCAGCTGTTTCCTACAGGAAAAGGTGGACGATATGATGAACGTCCAGTACAGATTCCTGGTTCTGAGTATCGGACTACAAGATTATATTCAGAAGATCCAAGATTTCGTCAAAGTATTCCTTATTTGTTCCATCTTTTATTTGAAAGTGACTTATCTGCACTATCTTATGCAGTAAATCACATTTTAAAAACTGGAGTACATCTACATAATGTGTCTGCAAAGGATTTTCTGAACAAAGTGCAACAGCGAGATGATCATTTGGAATCTCAATTGATTAATCTGATGGCTTGTCAGAGTGGGATTAATGAATATTGGTACCGACGCCATGATGAATTGAAATGTATGTTATGTAATTTAGGAACTCCTACATGGTTCCTTACCCTAAGCTGTGCTGAGTACGCTTGGGATGATTTACTGGATTTTCTTCGAAAGGCAAATTCAAATATTGAAAACATCCAATACAAGACAGCAGGAGAATTGTGCTCATTGGATCCGGTTAATGTTTGCAGATATTTCAATCATAGATTTGAGGCTATGATATCCTTCATCTGCAATAAAAAAAATCCACCTCTTGGAGAAGTTGTGGATTTCTTTTGGAGAAAAGAGTACCAAGCAAGAGGTGCTCCTCATATTCATATGCTGATGTGGATCAAAGATGCCCCAAAATTTGGAACAGATTCTGATGATGCAGTTTTATCTTTCATTGAAGGATATGCAACATGTTCTGTACCTAAAAGCACAGAAGAAAAAAATTTAAAAGAGCAAGTTTTACGTTTTCAAAGTCATCGGTGTGGAAAATACTGTCGACGAAAGTACAAGAGTAAAGATAAATTCTACAAAAAATGTCGATTTGGATTTCCACGACCTGTTCTTTCAAAAGGAAGAGTAAACAGTTTTATGTCAGCTGTGCGACATACTATTACAAGAAAATCGCCTAAAAATACCTACAACCTAAGAAGAAAAGAAGAGTCAAAATATATAAATGACTACAACCCAGTCATTTTATCCATGTGGAATGCTAACATGGATATTCAGTATGTAGCTGACAATTCTATTGCTGTTGCTCGGTATGTCACATCTTACATCACTAAATCTGAGAAAACGGAATTGAAAGAAATGTGGGAAGAGATTTCTCATGAGAAGACTGTCAGTAAAAAGCTATACAGTTTCAGTTTAAAGATGTTATCGCATCGAGAAATTGGGTCATACGAATGCTCAGATAGGTTATCATCTGCAAGTCTGTACTCCAAATCCAGAAGAATAATTTGGGTAAGTTTAGGCCTTGCAGGAATGCGAAATCGGGTATTGAAATCTATTCGAGAAATTGAATATTTAGCAGAGTACGAACCAGAAAGTACAGACATTTTAAGAACAAACATGTTGGACACATATTACCCAAAGAGAAGTCATCATCTTGAGAACATATGTCTCTATGAAGTGCTGCAGAACTACATTTTTAAACGGAATACCGCAGAAGACATCAACAATGGAAAATATAAAGTCATTGGTGAGGAAGGATGTTTGGTAAAACAAACAAAAGGAAGTTTGATTAATCACAGAAAGCTGAGTTGCGACACTACTGACAAGAAGGAATTTTACCACTTAACACTTTTACAGTTGCTTAAACCATGGTGTTCAGAGGATGAATTACTTGGACATTTTCAAAGCTATGAAGATTCCTTTAATGCATGCAAAGATACCATAGAATGCAGTACTTTCACAACTTATGTACAAATGTTAAATGAAGAAATTGAACAAGAAGAAACAATTGCAGCTGAAGTAGCTAGAGACAGTTCTCAAGACAGTCAAAGTTCTGGGACGCTCAGTCAAGATCCTCTAGGACAACCAATCGTAGCAAATGAAGCTGCAATAGCCATGACTGAAGTGGAAACAGCTATGAATCAAGCTCAGGAAGATTTAATAAACTTACCAAATTTGGAACAACAACTGAATGATGAACAACAACAAATTTATGAGGAAGTCACAAAACAAATTGATCATGGATTACTACATGAAAATAAAGAGTGCTCATGCACATCATTTGAACCAATCAGAATGTATGTGAGTGGACAAGCTGGAACTGGAAAAAGTTTCTTAATTAAAGTAATTAGAAGCTACCTACAGAAAAAAACTGATTCAACGTTGTCTTGTGTTGTTACTGCTCCAACTGGGTTAGCAGGATATAACATAAAAGGAATTACCCTCCATCGTTTGCTAATGTTACCAGTAGAGCATGAGAACAAAATACAATACCACAAGCTAACAGGAGAAGCATGTTTTGAAGTTTCAAGAGTATTGAAAAAAATGAAAGTTCTCATTATTGATGAGGTAAGCATGGTATCAAACTTAATGCTTGCCTTTGTGCATTTAAGAATGCAGCAAATTCTAAAGACAAACTATGACGTGCTATTTGGAGGAAAACATGTGATAGTTTTTGGGGATCTACTGCAGCTCACTCCAGTTAAAGGACAACCAGTATTTCATACTCTTACACATGAAGACACGAAAAAGTCGTTAGGAAGTATAGGTAATGTGAATGTTTGGACATACTTTGAGTACAAAGAACTCATTACCAATATGCGGCAAGCAAATGATGATGATTATGCAAGTATTCTCAAAGATATCAGAATTGGACAACTCACAGAACATGGCAGAAAAGCTTTACAGGGTCGATTGCTATGTAATTTGTTTCCAACAGAGCAAATAGTTCCAGAGAAAATATACAAGAAAATTGCTGGAAAAAATACTGTAATCTGCTTAATGCCAACACTACATGAATGCTCTATATTCAATCAAGAACTTTTGAAATTGGAAAATGAAGAGATTATAAAACTGGAAGCTGTGGATAAAATACAGCATGAAGGAATAACTATTAAATTGACAAGTAAATTGACAACTAAATTGGATTCTCTAGAGAAAAACATATAAAAAACAGCTGGTTTAGAAAAGAATCTTTATGTATGTATGAACTGTCGAGTAATTTTAAGACGTAATTTGGATGTAGAAAAAGGTTTAGTGAATGGAGCTATGGGTAAAGTTGTGGGTTTTGTTAATTACCAGAAAAAAGATGGATTTAATTTTTAAAAATAAAATTTGATCAGATTGAAGAGGTTAAAGACATTAGTCGTTGTTCAGTTCGTTTCTTGCTTGTGAAAGACTTATATGTACGTAGGAAGCAGTTTCCGTTTTCTCTAGCATATGCTGTAACTATTCACAAATCTCAAGGATTGACTGTAGATAGTGCTTTTGTAAACATTGGATCTAGTGTGTTTAAAAAAGGTATGGCATATGTTGCTTTATCACGCGTGAAAAGAATATCTGGTTTATTCATGATAGACTTTGATGAGTCAAAAGTTAGTGCTGATGCAAACTATGTAAAGGAATATAATAGATTAAGAAGAAGCTATGCTCCTCATTTAGGTCAGTATCCTGTGTTTGAAAAACGTGTTGTTTGTCGTAAAAGGAGAATTAAGAATATCTGTAATGAGGATGTACAGAAGAGTAAACAAATAGAGACTGATGTGATTGCAAGCAAAAAGAAAAAGGACAATGCTGAAGAGGTTGTTGGTTGTCATTTTGAAAATAGCTCTGGTGTCAACTGCTACGCTAATGTAGTGCTGAATGTTGTATTTTATCTTGAAAGTTTGAAAGAGCAGATAATACTAAATCATGAAAAAAGATTCTGTTCTCTGCTGAGTTTCCTTTATGAGAAGCTGAGTAATGATAAAACTAAAATAGAAAGTGCTTCTGATGTTAGAAATCGTTTAGATGTATGTTCTGGATGTATACAGTTTACAGAAAATGTCCAGCAAGATGCACAGGAATTCTTAATGTATATGCTTATGGTACTGGAAGATGAAGGGGTAGAAATAGAAAATATGTTTGGTCTCTCTTATAAATGGGAACATAGTTGTGAAAAATGTTTGAACACATGCAGCTCTAATGTTGATTCTGAAAGGTTCATATATTTAACATTACCAGAGAGTAAATCAGTGACTTTTAGTAAATTAGTTAAAGATGCAAATCACAACATGGAATGTTCTCAATGTAAATCAGAAATGTTATCAACGTTATTTTTAAAGAAATATGGACAGTATGTAATTTTAATGATGCAACGTTGTAGAGCTGATGGGACAAAATTGGATACTTTAATAAAGAAGTTTACAGGAAATCAATTATCAATATCAGGAAAAACTTTTGTTGCAGTTGCAATAATTTTCCATGATGGACCTTCTATAACTTCTGGTCATTACACAGTTTATCTAAAATGTGAAAAAGGCTGGACACTGTGTAATGATTCACAATTGATTTTCAAGCACTGTTTGCCTGCAGAATTACCAAATTCCTACTTAATTTTTCTAAAACCAAAATTTTAGATACAAATTGCAGCATCTGAAGAAACCATTATTTCGATTTTATAGGATTACCATTGGATATTTCACCAAAAAAGAATTTTAAAATTACCATTTGGCCTCATGGAAAGATAACTGTTTCTATTGTGGACTTCTTTGACAGATATTATTTTGGTGTATGAGTTTAAGCAACAAGATTTACAGACGTTATTTATTGCAAATAGTTATTGTTCTTAGATGATATTTTTAATATATATGTTACATTTCTATCAAGGTATGTTTTACTGAGGAGAGATTCAGGGCTTTTTTTAAACAATTTTTCAGATTGTTAATTTTTTTGCCCGCTGTTAAGTGATGAATGCAATTGATTTCACAATTTGCAGTGAAATTCAATATATTCTGAAAACAGCAAAAAAAGGGCAAAAAATTACTTTGTTAAATATGAAAATATGTGTACTGTATTGTTAAATATTACTACTTTTTTTCTTTTTTTTCAGATCAAGAAAGAAAATTTAGGAAATGTAATCCTTTTTTCTAGCAATTAAAAAAAAAACATTCATTTATAATTAAGTTATTTTGTTGGTCAGGTAAGTTTGAAATATCTGTATTTCTCACCCCTACACTTTCATGCTCCCTTTTCTTCACTTCTCCTCACTCTGCTTTTCTTATTCCCCTTCTCTCTCTCTTCTTCCTTTACTGCTCTTTTGTAACTCCCTCACTCCTTCCATACTACTCCCCTAGGTTTACTGCCTCCATCACTACTTTTTCAACCATGTATCTCTCCCTGTCTCCATGTGTCTCAGTCATTCTAACTGCCTTACTCTTTCTCAGTTCCTTGCTCTCTCTCTCTGTTTCTGTCTCTCTCCCTTTGTCTGTCTTACCCTTAATTTGCTTAACATCTCTGGGGAAGATTAACAAGGCCCCTGCGCCACCACTACGTCACTTTTCATACCGTACTGGTGGCGCAGGGAGCTCCTCCATATTTACAAGGAGAGGAAAAGCCACCCTGCGTCACTTTTCCTCTCCACATAAATACAGCCACTTCACACGCAGCACTGTGCGTTGAAGGGGCATTCCATGGGTGTTGTTGTGGGTGTTCCCACGCAACACACAAAGAACTAGACACATCTCCAGGTTTACGAGAAATCGTAACTCTGGAGATGCGTATGAATGCTACGCCACCCTAGAGGTGGTGTTGCGAGGCACAACGAGGAGAAATGTTTTTATTTCCTCTTTTAGTGCGTCCCCCATTCTACAGCACGCATTGAAAGAGGAAAAAGCCTCTTTTGATTGTTTTTGTGCAGGAAGGTGTCCCTTCCTGCACAAGAACAATCTCCCCACCACGCAGACATCCTTGAACCATGGTGCAAGGGAGCCTGTGCCGGCGCATGGCTGCAGTTTGTACGCCTGCGCAGGGGAAGCATAGAGATACGACAAAAAAATCGTATAAAAAATAGAATTAAAAATAAAGTTTACGTGTTTGGATGTTGGTTGGCTCTAAAAAGAGCCATTGTGTTAATTGAGTGTTTTTTGATACCTAAAAGTAAGTATCGAGTCTAAAGATCAAGAGGAAGACTCTGTTCCCTTCATCTGTGAAATGTACACCGTCTACTATAAATGCCTTGCCAATCCCCTCACTATTTCTTCTTATTTCGTGGGACAAGCAGCAGAACAGGTATCAATTTTAGTTGTAAACGGCAGAAGAGCACTCTACTTCAGGGAGTGAGGAGGACATCTGGATGCACTTAGAAGCATTGGTTCATAGTAGTTTCTCTTCCAGAATCTTCATACACCATAGCCACTCCCCTCACTATTTCTTCTTATTACCTGGGACAAGGAGCTGAGCAGCAATCAATTTTAATTGAAAATGGTAGAACAGCAGTGTATTTCAGGGAGTGAGGAGGAGACCTGGATGCACTCTGAAGGTGTCTTTCAGTAGAATGACAAAATAAAAAGAAAGGTAGTTGTAAAATGGAGGCTTATATACTTTTTTTTTTACAAAGAACTCATTGGCTGTTTCAGACCATTTTACAATAAAAACTAGGCTGTATGTTTAAATTTTTAAAAGCATGTTTTGTATTGATCCAGAAAAATGTGTTCCCACAGAACATTACTTTGGATTTGCTGTTAGGTTTGAAAAGTTAAGCAATCTTGCTCTTAGGATTAGAAACATTATGTGCTGAACTTCTGACGTCTCTGCTCACACCAGTGTTCCATGATCTGTTGCTATGCTAGCAGGCAGAAGTCATGTTGGGGGTAGAAATCATTTGGAAAGGGTTGAAATATGCAAAAAAAAGAAATGTGTGTTTCCATTTAAAAGAAAGGTGGAGAACGTGAAAAGGGGGCAGGGTACAGAGTTCCTGACCCCCTAGCTTTTGTCAGGGGGTCCCTGAAGGACCATGAAGGGTGAAAAAAACATTTTATTTTTTCAAAAAAAATCGCGGGGTGCGCGTACCGTGCACGCACGGTGCGCGCACGGCGGGAAAAAATAAATTAAAAATATAGAATTAAAAAACAAATTCAAGTGTTTAGATGTTAGGTGGCTCTAAAAAGAGCTGTTGTGTTAATTGAGGGACAGAGGAAAAAAAATACATGGCAAAAATTATAGGGTGCCGCACGTGTGCTGCTGTATCTTCCTCTCTATTAGCGGAATGCTGGTGTCCGCATAAGAGAGAAGAGCATTACACGAATTGCACCGTATATGCACCCTCTCAAACCGAGGGTGTATATCCAGAGGAACCGAAGAAGGTGAAGCTGCCACCGCAGATGAAGTGCTCTGCTGAGCTGCCGATGATGTGCTCGGCTGAGCTGCTGCGGATGTGCTCGGCTGAGCTGCTGGAGGGTTTTCTCTAGCAGCTCGAGCATAAGCCACAGGATGTACATCTCTAACGTGCCTGATCATAGTGAAGATACTAAAAGAGTATTTCTTTTTAGGATCTCCTCTTGATAAGACACGATCACAAAGAGTGCAGGTGACTTTGGGAGCATTCACTTTCTTCTGCCCCAGTGGAAATGTAAAAAATTGCCATATAAAAGAGTCTTTCTGTTTCCTCTGTCTCTGTCTCACAAGGGTCTCCTGCTCACTCCCAGAAGATGACTGCTGCTCTGCCATTCTGAAGTACTGAAGTACTAGAAAAGCTGCTCAGCTCCTTCTCCCAGGGAATCAGAAGTAATAATGAGGGGAGTGGGTGTGGTGTTGGAAGTTTCTGGAACTGAAACTACTATAAACCAATGAAAAGTGTTGTTTCTTGATCACATGACTTGCTGTGCGCGCACCGAGCACGTACGGTGTGCGCACGGAGCACGCATGGTACAAGCACGCAAGCGCGTACGGAGAACGAGCGCATGCGCGTACGGAGCACGCGCGCATACACGTACGGAGTACGCGCGTATGCATCACGCACAAAGTGCGCATGCGTACGTGCTCCACATACGCATGCAAGCACCGTGCGTGCACCGTACGCGTACCGTACGCGTACGGTGCGCGCACGGTCAAAAACCCTTAAAAAAAAAATATATATATGTTTAGAGGTTTATAGAAGATATTTACTATGCTGTTCAACTTTATCCAAAATTAAAAAAAAAAAGCTGAGCCATTCCATATTGCAGGATACAGTAAATCTATAATTATATACATAGGTAGCTTATTGTAAAATGAATAATTAAAAAATATATTAAAACATTCATAAATTAGCATTTAAAAAACCTTGCAAATTCCCTTAAAAAACCATAGGTTTCACACACGTTATAGTTAGGAGTTAGCATTTACAAAACCTTTGAAATGCACTGACAAAACCATAGGTTTCACACACGTTATAGTTAGCTGGACATTTCACTCGAAAAAGACCATTGAAATTCCCCCGTTATAGTTAGTTCAGCTAACTATAACTCGGGCGCCCGCAATCCACTGCTGATGACGTCACATATTACATCACTCATGACATGGTCAGTGACATCACTGATGACATCACTGATGACATCTCAAATGACATCACTGATGACATCACTGATGACATCAACAATCTGATAAATTACTGCATCTTCTCACACCCTAATTTAACCGATGATACACGAACTCAAAATTTCAGACGTCCATTCTCAAAACCATAGATACTCCAATACCAATAACTACATACCCACTTATTAACTCTTAGGTTTACATACACCTCCACTCATTCATATGTACAGTCACTCATACTTACAGTCACTCCGTACAAGACTATCATATGCATTTATGCACCTACATAGACACTCACACACCACCAATCATACACCTAGTCAGTCATGCAAATAATTAATCACACTCCCATTTACTCACCTATGCAGTTATACACACACAAGTTTAAAAATAGTACCACATTCTTACGCTCTTATACAATCATTGATACAAGCACACACTCATCCATACAGCCACTCTCACAATCACACACTCTCACATATAGCCACTTATATACTCTTACACGCATATATACTGCCTTTCACATATGTAATTAGTCACAAATGTACATTCAATCCCTAACACACCCATACATACACTCACTCAACCATACAGTCCATCACAGATGCACTGTTAAAACCATGCACCCATGGAATCACCCACTCACACACAGCCTACCCACACAAACACTCAAGCACCCATACAGATACTCAGACAACCAATCGATAATCCATATAGACACTCATATAGCTATTCACAAAACCATGCAGCCACTTATACACCAACAGACAGAAACATGAAGACATTCACACAGTTTAGTCACTAGTCTGCAGTAAGATACATTTAATAACTCACTTTTCCAGTCAATTACGCACGTAGAAAATCATCCATTCACACACTTGTACTGCCACTCATTCTTCCACAGGCCTTTCTCTATAAATATATAAAACATATTTAAATTTTACAGACACACACAGTCACAGGATGATGTCATCAGTGATGTCATCAGTGATGTCATTTGAGATGTCATCAGTGATGTCGTCATTGATGTCACTGACCATGTCATGAGTGATGTAATATGTGACGTCAACAGCAGTGGATTGCGGGCGCGCGAGTTATAGTTAGCTGAACTAACTATAACGGGGGAATTTCAATGGTTTTTTTCGAGTGAAATGTCCAGCTAACTATAACGTGTGTGAAACCTATGGTTTTTTCAGTGAATATATATATGTATACATATACATAAATATATATTCATATAGAGCTATATATATATATGTATAATGTTTTAGTCATTATGATTCTCTTTGTAAAATTAATCTTTTTCAACCGAACACCTGCCAATAAACTCTTTTGTCAGTCAAAGGCTTCACATTTCTTTTTCAGGGAAACATAGCCATGTCAAAATTTAATCAAGTGTTGGCTACTTCAAGAGAGAAAATAATTGAAAATATCTGAGGCACGCTGGTGCACGTACTACTGAGTGCTACTGAAGGACCATGGGTAATTTCCGGACTGATTCCATTCCAAATTGAATTGCGTAGCGGGAATTACGTGTTAACAATTAACACCTTGATTTATGACATGGCGCAGAAAGAAATCCATTCATAACTTGTTCAACAAAGTTCAATATACAGCTGACTTACTACCTATAGTGGTAGCAAATGTAATTTCAGCAATCCAAATTGGCATTTCAGAGTTTTTGGTTGGAGTGTGCATTTAAAAATAAGACAAGGGGTTACATACTGCTTGTCAGTTTTTTTTCATTGCAGCAAATAATAGGCTTTCACCGTCTTCAAATATATTTAGCTTCTTCGAAATCTTAACCATAAGTTAAAATAAAATAAAGCACATATGGTCATGACTATGAAAGACTGTAATAGCATGATTCTGTTGTATTTCTAGGGAAGATAGGTGTTCTAGATTAACTTGTAGAGCCACGATTAATGAGTGACTTAAAGAGTTTACTGTGAAGAACATTAGTGTATTCAGATGCTTATGTGTTGGACAGTTCCTATTTCCTACATGAAATGTACTTCATTTTATACTATTCAATATGTTTTGACGTAGTCGTGCGCAGTGCCACAAGGCGATAGAATTGATGTGGCTATTGAACTGCAGTCCTCGAGAAGTAATAGCTCCACGTATCATATCTCGCTGATGGCCCTCACGCGTAGAAAAAGTTCAAGTCAAGTGCTGCAAAAGTTCAAGGCAGGCTGCCTCTCTGTAAGGTGCAGGCACTCCCCCTAAGTCAGTTCTTGCTCTAGCCGAGGTTGGACTCGGAGGGAGCACACTGTTTTTGCTTTATCTCTGTCTTTTCAGGCAAGCCCAGCTGCTGCTGCTCTCACTGTATTTCTGTGTTAGGATGCCTGTTCTTCAAGAAGGGTTTATAAGTAAGCCTGGGCGTAGTTTGCAAAGTAGCGCTATGCGTAGCTACGCGAAGTGCATTCGCACTACACGAGCTACGCGTAGCTTCCCAAACTGCGTAGTGCACTGTGAAAGATGCTGTTTGCACTGATTGCACAGTGCCGGATGCTTGTCCGCACTGTGCAATCAGTGCAAACTGCATCTAGCACAGTGCAAGCGGCCGTTTTCTGCCGTTCGAGTAGATTTGTACTCGAGCCGCAGCTTTCTCAACGCCGACTTGTAGTTTCTCATCGCGAGCATACGCGACCACTCGCAATGAGAAACCTGACCTCCCCACATTGAGCAGCTCGCCGGAAGGTTTATTTTCCACGCTTGCGATCGGCAACTTGATGTTGCTGATCGCAAACGAGGAAGAAGTCTCGCTGGGATTTCATTTAGCTTGCTCGCGGTCGCCAACTTGACGTTGAGGACGGCGAGCAAGCAAAAAATGACCGCTGCACTACGCTACGCGTGTTTGCACTGTGCAACGTGCAATATGCGTAGTGCGAAGTAGCGCAAACTTCGCAAACTACGCAAGCGTAGCGTAGTCCTTTGCCCAGGCTTACTTATAAGAGCCCGATATGCCATTTGCATTGAAAAGGCTGTCTTTGCCCATCTCACCGGCTGGGCTGTTTAACCCTGGTCTGCCCACTGGCACTATAACTTCTCATAGCATCAGAAATTCCAGGATTTTCAACAGAATGTTGCATTGTGGGCTTGTGCTTTTAACAATTTCATAATGGGATCCAAACCTTACCATTCAAAGTACTGCCTGCTAAAATGTCAGAATGGCCTAAATGTGCTATACACAACATGGAGCCACTTATCAGGTATGATTTAACATTTCACAATGTGGTCTACTCCATTTAAAAAACTGCTTGATTGCTAGCATATTATGCTAGGGTTCACTAATTTGCGCACTTTATGCTCTAAAACAAGATTTGCCAATCAGAATAATTTTGCCTTTTGTATTGCAGAAAGTTTTATACCCAACTTAAAACATCAACAGCACAACCTTCCTAACAATTAGAATAAGTGACAGACAGCTGGATGTAGTAGAAGGAACTTCACATAAATCATTCACAAATACAGAACAGGCACAGAACAAAACATGGTGTGGAAAGATTTAGAGCAGTGTTTTAAGCTCTCTGTAAACAAACACATTTCAAGTCAAAATCTCATGGAAGAAACAGTCAAATCTTTTCTGAATTGTAATATATGCATGTACTCATATAAAAGGTAACTCTCACTTACATTATGTGGTATGCTTCATTAGAGGAGTTCCATATCTAGCACTAAAAAGTACCCAAGGGTACTACTATTCACTCTCTAGTCTCTTATTTGTGAGTTTCTTAGTTTACTTGAGAGTATGTCCCTCTGATTAACATTTATGTTCTCCCTTTATTAAACTGTGAGAGCTATAATAAAATTGTGTGTGGGCGAACTAAAATGTTTTTTACTGGCATTCCCCAAGTGCGCTATTAAAAACAGGAGGATTGAGCAACTGACCCTGCTTCTCCTTTCTATCAAAATGTTTTGGAGCTCATGTATTGCCCCTAAAAATGAAATCGCCTTCTTCAGGCCAATCCGTATCACAAGCCAAATATTGTAAAACAGCCACTGGTTCATAAAGCATGTTATGTAAGTGCATTCATAATATCCTTTGTTTTTTTCGAAAGAGTGGGCAACAACATTTAAACGCCCCTTTTTCATAGAACAGGGACACCTTCGACAGAAATGGTGCAAGTTTCTGTCCTTCAGAGAATAGATGTGCCTTGGGCGTCAGCAGGGCTAACGCTCTAAATATCAGAACATATACAAATCAGACAGCAGCAGTGCTTAGCTTCGTTATACAACTGGTATAACATGGCAGCACCAAAGCAAGTTTCCCTCACTCACAGAACATAGCAAGTGCAATTTCTACTCCTTGGAAAAAACATTCAACATGGCAGATTAGTAGTATAAGCTACCATCACTCACAGATCATGTACAGTTAGAGAATAAGTGACATGTACCTCACAAAGGTATTGCTGGAGCTGGTGCTCAACTCTCTGAAGTGAGCACGTAATTCGGTGAATTAGAGAAGTGGTTCCCAAACATTTTAGAACCCTGGCCCACTTTTAGAACAATAAACTAACATGACCCATCTACTCATAATGGGCACGAGGAGGGACAATATATTTATGTATCCAGTACATGGTGTGGTAATGCATTGTCATTTATAAACAGCACAAATTCCACTGAAATGGCCACTACCTTTGAAAAGACACAAAGATTTACTGGTAAAACTAAATAGCACTCAAATGATAATGTGTGCGAATCGGGTTTCTGTGAATTTTTATCATGCGTGCATCACCAATTGAAGTGTTTTGATTTGTTTTGATCCTATTTCAATTTCTGTAAGTAGCACATTTCAGAATTACAAAATAAATGTGCTTCATGTTTGCTTTCCTAACTGCTAACTGCATATAGTTAATTTACAGGCGCTTACATTTTATTTTTTAATATGTCACCCTAGAGCGTTTCCTTCCACACTGAATGTACTGCAGCAAGATTGTCACATAATTCACTTTAAAAACGCCTCTAACTTTGCAGTCAGAGAAAGAAAAGAAACAACAATTCCATGTTAAAATAATAAGCAGCAATTTGTTAGACGAAATAGTCTGTCATTTGACCTATGTCTTTGCTGCACTAGCAAATTTGTCAAGATAAACTCAGAATTGAAAAGAATCTTTATTGCTCAGGCTTTCCTGACCCACCAAAAATCAGCTTGTGACATACCTGTGGGTCACGACCCACAGTTTTGGAAATGCTGATTTAGAGTATATTCAAGATCTGGCACTGTTCTCACTTAGGTGTCATTCCAGAAGTGTTGTTTGTGGTGATTCTTTGGTTTTTTCCCATATTCAGAAGTAGCCATTCTATTATAGATCATCGTTAAATTTGGAGCCTTCTAGACACATTTTAAATAACTATACTCTGGGAAGGCAAACAGGCACCAACCGGCTTGCAAAGGTGTTTGAGTGCATCTGCACCGGATGCTGTGTAATCCCTGCCTCAGTGCTGCACCTATTCAAAACGTTGGGGGTCGCCACTGTCACATCTTGCTGCTCCTGTCCGGAAGTGCCCTTCTTAATCTTAACCCGATGCAGTCAGCAGGGTCGCTCTATACTGCTTAGATGGAAATTCTGCTTTCACTGGAAGTAATCACTTACTGTAATGATCCCACACCACGAAGGTTGAATTTCTACTTCATTTGAAAAAAAAATACATTTCAAAGTGATGGGACAGGTGGGAGATGCAAAGCCAGGCTGGCACATTATTCACCAGTTAATATGGATAGTTTTATATATTATGACTTCCAGGTTCTCCTAAGGGCACACTCTCATATAAAAATGTCCGGTTCCCATGTAAAGCACTCTACAGACCTACAGAAATAAATAAATACAATACCGTCACTGAGACAACAAAACACTAACATACCTACTTCCGTAGGTATGAACTGCAAATAATAGCCCTCCTAAACCCCACTTCACTTCCCTTGACTGCATTTAACCCGGGGTTTGTGAAATCTAATATATCATTTGAATGCCTCATCCTTGGTTGAATCAGTCCAAGGACATACATATTCCAAAGTTAATTAAATTATGTTCTTAACATCGTAGAACTGTTGCTGGCCTAATGGAGTTATGTATTTGCTTAAACAAAATAATGCTAAGTGTTACAAAGTACTGCAAACAATTCAAAACCATTGGAATCTATAAACAAGGCAATGTCAAAAATATTTAGTCAAAATTGTATATTTTCAAAATATTTTCTTTTGTAATTAATATATTTAAGCTTCTGGAATATAAAATACTAGTTAAACAACACCGTCACTAATGCAGAAATAATCAACTATCGAAAATAAAAACATCATAAATGTAATGTTATTTAAAATATATTATAAAAATATAAAAATATGTTCATGTAGTGTTATGTTCTATGGGAAACTTAACAACGCTTATACTTCATCATTTGAGCACAATGCATATTTCACTGTGCACCACATTCTTGAGGACTTTTTTTAGTCCATTAGTACTCGCGTTGCAAATACCACCAGTGGCATTAGAAATAAAATCTGTTCACAATTTCTGGTGTAATGTGATCAGATGAGTTTGCATCGTACCTTATGAAATAGTTTTATTTGGTGCTACTAGTGACATCAGCAGTTACCCTACGTCTGATGATCATGGCTTCTGGCGTTACATGATCTGCATTTCCTCATTTCCGACTGTATGTTGGGACACTTTAGTTTTAGCATTTCACAATGTTTTGATGCTGCTTTTAAAAATGTCCCCAAACTAAGATGCATAAATCAGACACTTTCTGTATGATGCAATATATAACACGAGTCTGCTGACTCAAAACAACACTTTATGTTATTTAAGGAAAACTAAGCCATAGAAGGTTTAGTAGGGCTTTCTACTAAACCTTCTATGGCTTAGTTTTCCTTAAATAACATAAAGTGTTGTTTTGAGTCAGCAGACTCGTGCTCCTATGACCCTAAGAGGTTGTGCCCACACCACACGTACTCTGTTGTTTTCTGAGATTTTCCCTTGAGGGGAGTAGTCTATATATATATATATATATATATATATATATATATATATATATATATATATATATATATTCACTGAAAAAACCATAGGTTTCACACATGTTATAGTTAGCGGAAATTTTACTGATAAAAAACCAGTGAAATTACCCCGTTATAGTTAGTGCAGGCAACTATAACTCACGCGACCGCAATCCTCTGCTGATGCTAATACTGTATTGAGACATTTATTTGCCCATGTCTTCTTCCATACATTTTTAGCTATACATATATTACAAATATTTTTTTTTCATAAAGACACATATGTCATCAGCAGAAGATTGCGGTCGCGTGAGTTATAGTTGCCTGCACTAACTATAACGGGGGAATTTCACTGGTTTTTTATCAGTAAAATTTCCGCTAACTATAACATGTGTGAAACCTATGGTTTTTTCAGTGAATTTGCAAGGTTTTTTAAATGCTAATTCCTAACTATAACGTGTGTGAAACCTATGGTTTTTTCAGTGAATTTGTACGGTTTTTTAAATGCTAAGTTACTTTACGCCATTCGTGGCGTGCGCGCCCACTTAACGCAGTTCGTTCCGTGCGCGCACGGTGCGCTTCGCGCACCGTGCGCGCACAGTAAGCACGCGGTGCTTACTGTGCGAGAGTGTGGATAATTTTTTCTTTTATTATTTTTGTTAAAAATATTGTGGTTTTTCACACCACTGATAAGCCCTGCACATTTGGTGGCCTGCGGACACCAAAAACACAGGGGGTGGGGAGAGTGTGGATAGTGGTTTTTTTTTTACATTTTTTACCGTACGCGTACGGTGAGCGTAATCGGCGAAATTAGCGAAAAAATAAAAATGGCATTTTTGGCCTTGGGGGGTCTTGGGGGACTCCCTCATCATGGCTATGTGTGTGTGAGCTGTCAAAACAGCTCCTTTACATGTGTATTGGTTTTATTTAACAACCTAACTCTCAGTGCGAGAGAGAAAATGGCGGCCGCCGCTTCCTGGTTTCGGCCGATTCGAATGTTTACTAAGATCTAAGAGCCAATCAGAATCGCGCTCGCGCACGCCACCGTACGCGTACGGTAAGCTTACGGTAAGCGTACCGTAAGCTGGCTCAGATATATATATTGATTTAAAGGCTATTTTCTCAGAATCTACTGAACAGATTTACACCAAACCTACAAAAGGCACTTCCTTGACCTGAGGACTACCTCTCTGCCAAATTTCAAGTAATTCTGTTCAGCCGTTCGGGCTGTAGCCCTGTCTAAAGGTCCTATGGAAAAATGCATGGGAAAAATGCGTTTTGGGACCCCCCTTTTATCTCAGCCCCCGCTTGACGAATCCTCCCGAGACTTTCAGGGTAGGAGCGGAGCGTAGCGCCCCACCTATTTTGAGAAATTCGCGAGGATTCGTCGACCGGCGCCAAAGTTATTCAAAATAGAATGTTGCGGATTTCCTATGGAAAAGGGGTCCTAACTATAACTACCTACTGGCGGTCGCCAGTAGGTAGTTATAGTTAGGACCACGTTTCAATAGGAAATCCGCAACATTCTATTTTGAATAACTTTGGCGCCGGTCGACGAATCCTCGCGAATTCTTCAAAATAGGTGGGGCGCTACGCTCCGCTCCTACCCTGAAAGTCTCGGGGGGATTCGTCAAGCGGGGGCTGAGATAAAAGGGGGGTCCCAAAACGCGTTTTTCCCATGCATTTTTCCATAGGACCTTTAGACAGGGCTACAGCCCGAACGGCTGAACAGAATTACTTGAAATTTGGCAGAGAGGTAGTCCTCAGGTCAAGGAAGTGCCTTTTGTAGGTTTGGTGTAAATCTGTTCAGTAGATTCTGAGAAAATAGCCTTTAAATCAATATATATATCTGAGCCAGCTTACGGTGCGCTTACGGTACGCTTACCGTACGCGTACGGTGGCGTGCGCGAGCGCGATTTTGATTGGCTCTTAGATCTTAGTAAACATTCGAATCGGCCGAAACCAGGAAGCGGCGGCCGCCATTTTCTCTCTCGCACTGAGAGTGATGATGAAAATATAAAGCACAAAAACATGTAAAGGGGCTGTTTAGACAGCTCCCACACACATAGCCATGTTGAGGGAGTCCCCAAAGATCCCCCAAGGCCAAAAACGGAAAAAAAATGTTTTCGCTAATTTCGCCGATTACGCTTACCGTACGCGTACGGTAAAAAATTATATAAAAAAAAAAATTATCCACACTCTCCCCACCCCGTGTGCAATTGGTGGCCGAAGTCCACCAATTGTGCATGGCTTATAAAAGATGAGAAAAACTATAATATTTAAAAAAAAAAAAATAAAAAAAAAAAAATTATCCACACTCTGTCCACCCCGTGTGCAAATGGTGCCCGAAGGGCACCATTTGTTCATGGCTTATAAAAATTACGAAAAATTAAAATATTACCTTTCAAAACGAAGTGCATCATATGTCCTCCATGTGCGCACGGTGCACCGCGTGCCCACCGTGCGTGCACGGCACTAACTGCGTAAAGTGGGTGCGTGGTGCACAAAGCGCACCGCGTGCTTACTGTGCGCGCACGGTGCGCGAAGCGCACCGTGCGCGCACGGAACGAACTGCGTTAAGTGGGCGCGCACGCCACGAATGGCGTAAAGTAACTTAGCATTTAAAAAAACTTACAAATTCACTGAAAAAACCATAGGTTTCACACACGTTATAGTTAGGAATTAGCATTTAAAAAACCTTGCAAATTCACTGAAAAAACCATAGGTTTCACACATGTTATAGTTAGCGGAAATTTTACTGATAAAAAACCAATGAAATTCCCCCGTTATAGTTAGTGCAGGCAACTATAACTCACGCGACCGCAATCTTCTGCTGATGACATATGTGTCTTTATGAAAAAAAAATATTTGTAATATATGTATAGCTAAAAATGTATCGAAGAAGACATGGGCAAATAAGTGTCTAAATACAGTATTAGCATCAGCAGAGGATTGCGGTCGCGTGAGTTACAGTTGCCTGCACTAACTATAACGGGGGAATTTCATTGGTTTTTTATCAGTAAAATTTCCGCTAACTATAACATGTGTGAAACCTATGGTTTTTTCAGTGAATATATATATACATACATACATACATACATACATACATACATGCATACATATATATATATATATATATATATAATTATGATCCCGTTCCCCCAAGCAAATTCCGGAGGAGAAAGGGACAGCACACCAGGAAACAGCACAAAAAGACTTTTATTTGTGCACTAACTTAATTCACTGAATTAAGTTAGTGCACAAATAAAAGTCTTTTTGTGCTGTTTCCTGGTGTGCTGTCCCTTTCTCCTCCGGAATTTGCTTGGGGGAACGGGATCATAATTATTTGAAGTGGTTACTGCTACCACTGACGGCACCAGCGTCGCAGGCCTGGGGGAAGCTTTGGCAGTAAGATGATGAAGAATATATATATATATATATATATATATTATAAGCATGACGGAATATTAGATAACAACTTCCATTTTCTTTCAAGTTTACCGTCAAGCATGCCCAAATAAACCAAGAAGTGCAAAATGGATCAGCCAATACGTTGTTGCCATGCTGCTTTTGCATGTTACACGGTGTAGCCGAGGCTTGTCAACATCTATAGAATATTAACATCGTTTTTTCTGGGAAGTCATAACGCATATGTTGGAGCAGAATTATCATATGATGATTTCCACTGGGGACTATTTATACATTTGTGGTCATTCTGAAGCCAGACTAACGTTTATTGTTTGGAGGGTGAGCACGTCCATTTCTAGTCACGCTAGTTTTGCTTCATAATGAGGCTCGCTGTGATTTCTTTCCTCCACCGGTCATAATGGTCTCAATACAAACATATCCCCACACAGGTGCGCCATAATTAAATGTGATAATGAAAACGTCTCACCTTCTTTGTGGTAATGATACTCAATGGGCTGCTTTCACGCAAGACTCTGACCTCGGTCTGCTTTCCAAAGTTCTTTGGAAATTAAAAGAGAAAACGCAGTTAGAAATGCGTGCGGGACAACACATGCCAGTTTAAATGAGCAATGAGACGTCGTTTGCATCCTAAATATGTGGTCTATCTGTATGCGTGCGCGTGGGCGCCGAGGAATGTTTGACACAAGAAAATATTGTTAAAATGTGCGTTGAGGCTGTCTGCTTGCAAAACTATTCAGTTTATTAAAGCTTTCGGCTTCTTCTTGGAGCGCCTGCTCAACCTGATATAATAAGAACCGAAAAGTTCTTCCTAAAATCTTACATAAGCCATTAACATTTCGAACGCAGTTTTGTTCGTGGAACACAAGGTACCCGTTGCACTGGTAATAACTCACAAGTACATTAATTTTAGTTAATTTCAGATTGTCCCGCCTGACTGAGCTTTTAACTACTGCTGATTCGATTTCCTTTTGACAAAGTGACTTTTCCTTGTGCTAATCTTGATTATGACCCCTGAAGGCTGAGCTATTAAATCAACATCCTTCATGCAGAGTTCAAAGAAGCGCTTGGATAAGAGGACGCTCGCGACTACTGTTTCATTACAAAAAAATATTAAGACCTCAACAGCAGGAAAAATGAAGCCTGGACATGGAAAGTGCAAACCGTTTCGTGCATTGATTTTACAAAGTACCATTATTTGATAGTAAAAGGACTCTTTAACACACAGCATTGGAATTGAGGGCAGGATCTGTCATTAAAACTTCAAGACGACGGATCTGTGAGTTAAACGCTTGCCACTGACCTCTGCATGTCCGAAACCTGAAACTCAGAATCGTTAACTCTGCCTTCCATTCTTTTGAGTTGTGAGATAAAAGTGCAGTTAATAACGGGGAACCGTTGCGCCTAATATTTACGGATACTGCAATTTTTGTTATTTTATGGTTTTTAATAGTTGTGTTTTAATCTTTGATGACTGGGAAAGAGGCTTCCAACTTACGAAATGTATTTGGAAATTCTGGGCCTCATTTGCAAAAAATTGGCGAAGGGCTCCGCATGCAATCATACAGGTTCTTGGGATGGTTTATTCTGTACAGCTGTACTATAAAAGTGTGCTCTCTAACTCACCTGCACCTTAATATTTAGAAAGAAATAATCGTTGGGAGCATGTTTATGGGGCAAGACTAGTCTGTTAGTTGAATTTTATCCATACCCATTGACAGTAGCAGCTGACCAGCTTAACTCTTAATTAACATTATTTGCACTTGTGTCCCAGCTTCCTCCTTTCAATAGCTGTTTGGCTAGTCTTATTCTGGAACACCCTCTGACCTTCACAGTGGTTTAGGAGAAAGCATGCAGGCTGTTTAATCTAGATCTGCATCTTTTCCAAAATCCAAGCCAGATTAACTTCAAATCTTTACCCACCTTCTTCTCGTGGATCAAATTCTTGAAAATTGAATTGTTATGTTATGGAAATTGTAAAGCACGCAAATACTCATGGGAGTCTTGGTGCTAGCTGAACATGAACATGTCGGAGAAGGAACGTCTTAGTTGTTAAAGGGCCAACTCTTGACCTCTTTCCTAAATGTCAGGAGGGAGGGAATGGCTCTGATGTGGACAGAAAGGCTGTTCCACAGTTTGGCTGTACTGGCGACAAAGCTCCTACCACCCCAGTTGGCTTTCCAGCTCTCTGGGAATCATCAGTGTTTTGGACACTGCAGAACATCGAGGTTTGTTGGGTGTGTATCACTGGAAGGAGTGCCTTAACTATTCTGGTCCTGAGTGGTGCAGACCTTTATGAACCACGCAGAGGGCCTTAAATTTAACCTGACTGCGAACCGGAAGCCATTGGAGCTTACGGATACCAGGGGGGATCAAGTGGGATTTTGGAATATCCAGGAATATTCTAGCTGCAGCGTTGTGAACTAATTGGAGTCTACTGTCATGTTTTTCTTGTAGGTTCATGTAGAGGCCATTGCAATAGTCCAGCTTTGAAAGGACTAGGGCAGTGATCACATTTCTCTTGGACTTCTCAGGAATGTAAGGCAGAAACTTTTTGATCTTGCTGAGGGTGTGATAGGAGGAAGATACAACTGCTGAGACTTGGGCTCCAAGGTTGCATTTGTCATCGATAATGATGCCCCAGTTTTTAGCTTTGGTCACTGGCCTAGGATTGGGAACAAGCTTGTCTAGTCACCAAGCTGGGGACCAGGGGGGAGAGAGATTCCCAAACAATACTTCCTCAATTTTTCACGAATTAGGTTTTAAGCAGTATTTGCTAATCCTGAGAGGGACTGCTATAATGCAGTCTTGGCATTGCATAGGTCCAGACAAGTCATTATTGATGGCTGCAACTACCAATTGGGTGTTGTCAGTGTAGGAGGTAAGACCAAGGTTAAAACGTTTGATGAGAAGGGCCAGTTTGCAAACGTATATGTTAAAAAGAAAGGGGCTCAGCGAGGATCCCTTTGGGACCCTGCATGGCAGTGTAAACAGAGAGGATTCATCTTACCTAAGGCCAGCATTAGAGACCTGTCTGATAGAAAGGAGGTGAGCAGGGACAGAGCCATATCCTTGATTCCTATCGTAGCTAACTGGTGGATCAATATCTGATGATCCACCATATCGAAAGCGGTGGATAAGTCAAGGAGAATGAGGATGGCAGAACCACCCTATCTACAAAAATCCTTATTTCTTCTGTGAGTTTCACCAGGGCAGTTTCTGTACTGTGCCCCAGTCTGAAACCAGACTGGGTCGGGTCCAGAAGGTGGTTATCCTGAATACATTTTGACAGTTCAGAGTTCATGATTTTGTGGTAATCTCTGTGGGGAGGGAGACGCGTGATATAGGGCAATAGTTATTGGGGTCAGTTGAGCTGAGATTAGGTTGTTTTGTTAGGGGAAGGATGGACACTTGCTTCCATCCAGAGGGAAATAACCCTGAAGAAAACATAGTGTTAAAAATGACTGAGAGGTTGGTGGCAATAAACTCCGGTACTAGCTTGAGTATCTTGGGGAGACAGGGGTCATAAGAGGACCCTGATTTAGCTCCCATCAGGAGGGAGGCCACCTGGGTGGGAGATGTGGGAGACAATTGGAAGAGAGGGTCATAATCCTGGTCTAACTGAGATTTAAGCTCCTTAAAGGGTGCAGGATTGGAGTTGTCACAATTGTTGAAGATTTGATTAGCCTTGTCTTTAAAGGTAAACGTTAGGGTGTCTCAACAGTGTTGGATGTGAGTTGTGTCATTATTCTTGGTGGGGGGACATGAGCTTAGTGAACACCTGAAAAAGTTATTTGGTGGAATTGGAGGCATTTTCGATCATCTGTGTGTAAAAATTACTCTTTTCATTGATAATAAGATTTTTGTATTTGAAAAATGCTAGTTTATGAGAATATTTTTCATGATTGTCGTAATGTTTCCACCAGTATCTTTGCAGCCTTCTACAACTTACATTTCCAGCCTAAGGGCTTCGATAAACCATGGTGCAGAGGGCTCCTTCATGTTGGAGTGGAAAGACTTGGCAGGGACTAAGTTGAGGGACGGTTTAGTTAAGCCAGTCTGAATAGATGTTGGATGCTAGCTCGGCATCCGGTGGAAGAGGAGGTTGATTATATGCCAGGCACTGTGATAACTTGTCAGTGTCTAGCATGCTCTGTGCATACTGGACTCAAGTGGCTTGGACTGAAAGGATGATTTGAGTGCGATGTTAAGCTCAAAGTAAATAGTGTAGTGGTCCAATCAGCTTAGCGGAAGAATTTGTTTAATTGTAATGTGTGGGGTACTAGTAAAGATTCCATCCAAGGTGTGTCCGGCTATGTGTGTGGCTTGCTTAATTAGTTGATTAAGTCCTAATTGCAATGAGTTTCAAGGAGAACTTCTGTATCTTTATCCTCATTAGCTTCCAAATAAAAATTTAAATTGCCAAAAATAGAAAAACTTTCAAAATGAAGGCTGTACTCAAATAGTGAATGAAAATTATTTATAAACCTATTTCTAGTGCCAGGCGATATAAAAGAATGCTTTAAAAAACTGCTGTTTCTGACAGCCTAAACTAAAGAGAAACACTTCGCATTCAGTGGAAGGGGCAGCGGAGCAGTTGGCATTCAGGCCACTGCGCTAAATCAGGGCAGGCCTCCGCCTCTTTTTAGAGGCCTATCGAGTCTAAACAGTGAGTAGCCTGTAGGGATGGCCACGGCACAATCAGCGTTGGATGCTTCGTCACCCAGGTTTTGGTAATGAACAATGCATCAAGATGTTCACTGTCAAGCAGATCCGCAATTTCGTATTTATGTTTAGACAGGGAACAAGCTTTGATTAGAGCAATCAATCAATCAATCAATCAATCAATCAGGGGTTGTGAAGTGCAGCTTCTCACCCCAAGGGGTCTCAAGGCACTGGGAGGGTTGCGTGGCTCCTAATCCTTTGCGGAGAATCGTCAGAAGGCTGCCATAGCCCATCAGGGAGTATGCGGTGCTGGATGCTCATGGTGATTCATCAAAGAGCCAGGTCTTGAGGTCCTTCAGGAACTTGGAGAGAGTTGGTGTCTGGTGGAGGTGGAGAGGGAAGGTGTTCCATGCTTTAGCCACAAGGAAGGAGAAGGAGTGACCTCCTGTTCTGGTCTTCTTGATGTGTGGTGGCGTGGGACTGCCCAGTGGGTGTTATGGTGGACCAATGATATTCCTATTGCAATTGGGACATGAAAGCCCAGGCGAGTCTGGCATAGAGGTTATACATAGGCAAATGCAGATGGGGGAGCACGGATGGCATAGGGAATGCATAGTCTTACCTGAATACTTAATTAGAGTGTCTTGGTCTGGTGTGAGAGAACCAGGGTTTCTGGTCCTGGGACTGGTCCAGGCGCAGATGGGCACCAGTAGCAACACCCCTGTAGGTGTTGCTACTGGTAAATAAATATTAAAAGTCAAATAAAATGTGTGAAAAAACCCATACAACAAATAAAATCTGTAATGCAGTATGCCAGAAAAGGCGCCAGCTGTGTCCGGACCCAGGCACTTCCAAAAAGGAAATACAAGGAGATCAGGCCGTCTGTGTTCTAGCATGCTCAGGAAGAGCTGTGAGGACAGGATGCAGCCATATTTAAATACCCTCTTAGAGGAGGGGGGTGTGTTCCGAACCCCCATCAGAACACGAAAAAGAAAAACAATTGGACAAAGTAAATGGAGCTTTTCAACTGCGGCCCAGAAACCCCTGTAATACCTCCAGGCTCCCCTGTAGGAGTTGCTACTGGTAAATAAAATATTAAAAGTTAAATAAAATGGGTGAACAAATCCATAAAACAATTAAAATCTATGATGCAGTACACCAGAGATGGCGCCCGCTGTGTCTGGAGTCAGGCACCTCCAAAAAGGAAATACAAGGAGATCAGGACTTCCACATTCAAGCATGCTCAGAAGGTCTTCTTTCTTCTTTTGTACTTCTCAACTTTATCATTTTGGTGTTTTTAAGGAAAGGCAATGCGGCAATTATTCTACTTGCACTACATTTTAATCTTTGATACCTTAAACCACTGAAAGACTCTCACCTATAACCTGAACCCATTTTTCAATAACGTCTGTTGCTGTGTTTGTAGTTTGATTAAACCAACCAAATGGAAGCTAAAAAACCCTTTGTGCCGCTGTTTTACCATTCTTTAGTCAGATGGAGAATGAGAATGGGATCTAAACGACACCTATGTGAGCCCCAGGCCTACATCATGGATAAATAAATGACATGGACACAGGTTGTACTCAGGGTAACTCCTGTGCTCCTGGGTCTTTTTAATAACAGGGTCACCTGACCAGTGACACCTGTGATAGATGGGTGTGAGGTGGGTGTAGTATAGTGCTCAAGCACGGGCTGCCTGGTGACATGTCCACCAGGACACTACATTCTTCCCAAGAACCGAAAGATGAACGAGTCCAACAGTGGAAACTAAATAAAACTGGACACCATTGAGTCTATCAGCTTCCAGAGTAAATCAGCAGGACAGCAGTGAACACATTGACAACTGAGGCTGGCTGCAACAGGACATCATTGCTCACACCTCATAATTTAACCTGGTGAGCAGGGGCACTGTTGGAAATGAACCTTTTAGGCAGGGTCACCCCCAAACTTTTTGCCACCCTCCTCTACTTTTTCTGATCTCATTTTTGTTGGCTTTCGGACTCTGTACACTTTACCACTGCTAATTAGTACTGAAGTGCTTGTGCTCACTCCTTAACCCCTTCAGTGCCCCGCCCTTTCCCCCTCCTGTGCCGGGCGTTGTATTAGCGGGCGGGGTCCATGACGAGATAGTCTCGTCATAGGCACAGCGCAACCGCGCTCCATGACGAGACTATCTCGTCATGGGCATAGAAGAGGTTAAAACATGGTAACATTGGCTCATACCCAGTTGTCATATTTAATTTACTTGTAAGGTGCACTGCATGTGCCTAGGGCCTGTAAATTAAATGCTATTAGTGGGGCTGCAACACTGATTGTCCACCCACTTAAGTAGCTCATAAACCATGTCTCAGGCCTGCCATTGCAGAGTGTGTGGGTGCAGTTTACACTGCCATGTCAACCTGCCAAAAGAAACCTATGGCCGGGCCCATACCTTCCCTTTTCCTACATATAAGTCACCCTTAAGGTATGCCCCGGACAAACCAGAGGGCAGTGTGCAATGTATGTAAAAGGCAGTACATGTATTTTTATGTTTTATATATCCTGGCAGTGAAAAACTCCCAAAGTATTTTTTCTCTACTACAAGGGCTATCTCTCCCACAGGATATCATTGAGATTACCGTATTACATTTTATAGGTGTAATATCCAATTGGGAAGAGATAAGACCCCTAAGTCTGGTGTTTTGGGAATCCTAATTTAAGATCCTAATTTACGGGTAAATCTGATTTTAAATTACAATTTAGAAAATGCCACTTTTAGAAAGTTTATTGTGTACAACAGTGTCTTAAAGGGTTTTGTTTAGTAGACAATTTACAAAGGAGCCCAACAAATTGCCTTCAACAGGGGAAGGGGAGCAGGGAGATAAGAGACCAGAAGACATGGTTGAGCAAAAAACTTTTCACATATATTTGGTTATACGGTTAAAATTAACAATCATAAATGCACTGTGTTACATTAAATGTTATGTAACCTGTACTATACTGTGCACAAGTGCTTCTGAGAAGGTGAACGCTGCTGGTGACACATGAAGGGGTATATACAGCAGGAAGAGAGGTGCAGAAAAAACAGGTGATATGTACAATGTACTCTTAATGATGCCCATACATTTGATACATTAAGAACAGATTAATCCTTCTGGGCAATCACAAGGGAGGTGTTGTAAATTACAGTGTAGAAGTCAATGGCATTTCGGCCTTTACACAGTATTAGGCCATCATCAGCGTACAATTTTTGGTAACAGTGCTGTTGGGTCTGAACAGTCGAGACACCATGTAGAAGTCACTGAAGGAGTGTAGGCACAGAATGCACCCGAGGAAGGCAGGAAAGTGGAAGACAGCGCCTCGTTGATTTGGCAGCTGCACATAGACGTTCGGTGCTTCCAGGTCAAGGTAAGGATCGGAAGGAATTAAGGCCAGGGATCAGGCGTCAATTACAAAATCACATCGGGAGCATGATTAAAACAGGTTAAGTGAATCCAGGAAAGCGGGATTAGGAAGCATCATTGGCGTGAGTCCGGTAGAGAGTACCAACCCAGAAGGCGTTGCTTGGGAACTTAGAAAGTTAATGCGTCCATTATTACAAGGAGATCGCATCGAGCCAGGGTTCACAAAGCTCCCCTTCCCCTTTATGAATACAGACCTGGGGTGGGATCCCCAGGGCAAAAAACACAAGAAATGCGACCAAGCTATCATTTTTGTTTTCGATCCCGCGGTTGTCCCAGATTTCTGTAATGACTGCCACCAACATTTTTTCTCATGTTGCTGGCAGCCAGAGTGCTCCCTCCCATGGGAAAAAAATTGCCCAAGGGTAAAAAAGCTCCCTGGGCCAATCAGAACACTCGATTTTAAAACTAGCGCTCCTGCCGAGTCTCTAGAGACTCTCACAGACCCAACCATTCAGCTATTCAATTATTTTTCAAGTTTAATTTCCAAAAACTTCAGAACTGATTTACAGCAAATCAAAAAACCCACAATCTGCAGACCAAGAACTAGTTTCCTGCCAAATTTGGTGTAATTCATTTCAGCAGTTTTTGTTGTAGCCTTGTCAAAAGAAGTCTATGGAAATGCATGAGGATTTTCCATTTTAGGACCGCCCTTTTCCTTTTTTCTCAGCCTCCGCTTGACAGATCACCTCGAAACATTCCATGCACAAAAAAGTAGCACCTTTTCGGAAAGATTAATAGAGATTCCTCAAGTGGTGCCACAGTTATTAGCAACACAAAAAAATGCTTTTCCTATGGAACAGCTGACCTAACTATAACTATCTAGTGGTGACTGCCACTATAAGTTATATAACTATATCTATCTATCTATCTATCTATCTATCTATCTATCTATCTATCTATCTATCTATCTATCTATCTATCTATCTATCTATCTATCTATCTATCTATCTATCTATCTATCTATCTATCTATCTATCTATCTATCTATCTATCTATCTATCTATCTATCTATCTATCTATCTATCTATCTATCTATCTATCTATCTATCTATCTATCTATCTATCTATCTCTATCTCTACCTCTATATCTCTATCTGACGCCCCATCGGCGGCTTTTCATTGACTAAGGATCTATCAACCATATGGCAGAAACGTTTAAATGACTGTGTCATTTTATTGACGACTTTTCCGCACTAAGGACAGCAAGAGCCAGAAACGCGTCTGCAGGTGTTTTATAGCTGACACACACCCGGTGAGTGCACAGGACCTTGGGAGTACCATGAACTCCTTGTTTTTGCTGTGTTATAAGCAGTTTCCATCACCGCTTCCCGGTTGCACCGTCCGCGAGTTCGGCTGGCCCCAGGTGGAATACTGTGTTTTGGATTCAATTTGGGATGCTGAACCTCCGCTTACAAACTCTGTTGACCTATTCAGGTTGTGGCTTATGCGAAGCTAGAGTGCTTCACCATATGTGGGACACTCACGTTGTTTTCGTTCTTACAGCGTAAGGTGAGGGGATGTACAGGCACAGTTATTACGGCTGCCAATTAATTTTTTGCGATGGGAGCGCCATAAACATTGCATTAAGCCATAAATTGTGGCAGAACCGTTTAAATGACTGTTGTGAGAAGTTGGCCTGATATATGCTGTCCACTAGTTATAGTGGGCACCCTGTATCAGTCCAAACAACCCCTTATTGGTTATAGGTTAAAGACAAGCTTTATTGAAAGCTATCCTAGTGGTAGCTATGGAGAGCAGCCTTCAGGCTAAGTCTTGAAGGAATGTAAAGCAGCTTGTTTTACCAGTCTATAATCTCTTGAGTCACTAAATAAAAGATATCCACACCAGGTATATATATAAAATATATGCATTTATTATTAAACACACCCGCCTAGTCTCTTTATGAGACTAGAGGTCAAAACACATAAGTTACACTTCAATAATCACAGTAAAATAGTACAAATACACGTCAGGCCCCAGGGGCCAGCCAAACCATATACTAAAATAGTGGTATAAGAACCACGACTTAACTAGACACAAGGCCTAGAGCCTGTAGAATCGCTGGGACCCCAAGGAACCACCCAAGGAAGTGACACAGGGGACCCACGGGGTCCGTGTGCAGTGTGTGAACACAGCCGCGAACTCCCGTTAGCTTCTATGGGGGAAGTCACGGTTAGATTTTTAAAGATTAGGGACACTTAGAAATGAGTCAGGACCAAACCATTTTGGACTTAGGAAGTTCTAGGGCTAGCACCCATGGGAGCTTTAGAGTACTCGTGTTACCTCACCCAGGGAAGCCAGGTGCATAGATGTCTTTTGGTGTCGGGTCGCGTTGTCGATTTCAATGGGAGCTGGCGAAGAAGTGCTGCTGCCGTGAAGATGCGAAGTGTCCGAGGAGATCCAAGCCTGGATTGAAGATGAGAAGAACCTGAAAGCAGAGGGGACAGAGTCTGGGTCACTTGTCAGTGACCAGGAAGGCGATGAGCAGATGCCCACCGATGTCGGGTGATTTCAGGTAAAAGAGGTGAACCTTGATTCTTCAGCCACGAGGACCAGGAGGCGTCAAGGACAACCAGGACCTGGATTCAAGCTGTCCCACAAAGGATGTCGAGTGCTGCAGCGTTGGTGCCCGAATTGGACACAACAACCCTTGGGAACAGCAACCAACGCAAAAACAAGAAAGATGCTTGGGTGCAAACCAACAAGGTCTGTGGGACTCCCCACTTGGATGAGAGTCAGGGTACATCTGGAGCAACCAGGAAAGCCCAAGGAAATGCAAAGTTACCCCCTCGGGGACCCACCAGGCAATGGACCAGGGATCGTGAAGGGACCTCAAGACGAAACACAAAATGGCGGCCCACGGGACACTCGGAATGACCAGGCCAACAATCTTCGGTGGATGCAGTGATCGAGGTGGGGGCTACAAGTCAGCCTAAGCATGTCTTCAAGAGAAGTTGAGAAGTCAATACACTTACAGAAATACACGGTGACCAGGTGTTCCGGTTCCACGCTACTCATGAGGGCTGTAGGTCTCAGCTTTGCCGGTGACTCGTGTCGGCCTCTGAGATGTCTGGAAATCCTCTTACCGGGCTGCAAATACTTCGGAGTCCGGCAGGAGCTTCGATGATGCAGACCGGCAAATTGCTTTGTTGGTGCCTGCCAAGCAAGGGAGTCACTCCTTGACCCCAAGGGAGATTTCGTCAGTCCTCTGATCTTGAACAGAGCGTCGAAGGTCCAGGATTCAGCTTCAGAGTTTCATCCAGGGTAATCTAAAGTCCCAATGACAGGCGTCCCATACTTATACTAAGGTAGGGGTTGGACAAACTCTGGGGACCCACCTATGGGAGGGTTTGGAAAGAGGGGTGGCTACACCCATTTCCTTTGTCCAGATTCACGCCAGAGCAGGGGCTGGATGCCCCTGAACCCGTTTGAGCTGGACTATGCACAGGGACACCAAATGTGCCCCCAGTGCAGGACTTCAAAGCACTCAGAGAGTGCTCCCACCCAGCCCCAATACACATAAACCTGTCTGGGAGGTGGTTACACCTCCCTGTGACAGGAAACCTACTGTCCAGGCCTCCCCTGCTTTAGTTTCGGTCAGCATCAGGAGGCCAGACCTGTGCCTGTTGCTGCAGCATCCATTTTGTGATGCCAGGGCTCTATTAAGTTTCTACCGGTTATACCAGTGCTGTCATGTCTCTCCCTCTAGAAGGGTGGGATCATAATCCCACACCAGTTACTGGTGTGGGGGTATGATTCCAAGGTGTTTGACACCAAACACAACATGTTTCCATGCAGCCAGTCCAAAGTTAGCATTTACCGTTTGGTTATAATGCACTTAAGAGTACATGGTCAGGCTGCACTACAAACAGCATCAGAGAAGGGTCTCATAACGCTGCAGAGGGGCTCTGCTCATGCAGGGGCACCCTCTCACATAAGAACCAAGCACTCTGCCTTCAGGATTGATAAGGCCTTATATGAGTGACTTATAGGTTTATATGTGTGTATAAATGTAGTGATGCAGGCAACAGTAAGGGTTGCATGCACCAGCTTACCCAGGCTGCAGTAGCAGACCTGTGGTGTCATTTTGGGTGGCTTTCCAGGGGTGGCATAATACATGCTTCAGCCCCTGGTAGGCCTCTGAGGTACCTATGCCCTGGGTACATAGTATGCCATATACTAGGGACTTATAAGGGCACCTCAGATCCAATCTGAACTGTACCTAAAGTACATGGAATCATTTTAGAGAGGAAGCAGCTAGGCTGGGGCCCTGATTAGCAGGGTACCAGCCAGACTAAAGTCGAAAAACAGTGAAACACCAGCAAAAAGTGGGGGTAAACATGTGAAGCAGATCCTACTCTCCTACAACTGTGTCGTTTTATTGATGACTTTTCCGCACTGATGACGGCAAGAGCCAGAAACGCATCTGAGGATGTTTTATAACCGCCACACACCCTGTGAGTGCCCCGGACCTTGGGAGTACCATAAACTCCTTGTTTTTGCTCTGTTATAAGCGGTTTCCACAACCGCTTCCCGGTTCCACCCGCCGCAAGTTCAGCTGGCCCCAGGTGGAATCCTGTGTCTTGGATTCAATTTGGGGCGCTGAACCTCTGCTTATGGACTCTGTTGACCTATTCATATTGTGGCTTATTCAAAGCTAGAGTGCTTCAAAATATGTGGGACACTCACAGTGTTTTCGTTCTAACAGCGGCAGGCGAGGGATGTGCAGGCACAGTTATTACGGCCGCCAATAAATCTTTTGCGTTGGGAGCGCCATAAACATTGCATTAAGCAATAAATAATGAAAACGATGATGCCCCATCGCCGGCCTTTCATTGGCCAAGGATCCACCAACCATATGGCAGAACAGTTTAAATGACTGTGTGGTGTTATTGATGACTTTTCCGCACTGATGATGGCAAGACCAGAAACGCATCTATGGATGTTTTATAGCCGACACACACCCCGTGAGTGCACCGGACCTTGGGAGTACCATGAACTCCTAGTTTTTGCTGTGTTATAAGCAGTTTCCACCACCGCTTCCCGGTTGCACCCGCCGCAAGTTCGGCTGGCGCCAGGTGGAATACTGTATTTTGGATTCAATTTGGGCTGCTGAACCTCCGCTTATGGACTCTGTTGACCTATTCAGGTTGTGGCTTATACAAAGCTAGAGTGCTTCACCATATGTGGGACACTCACCGTGTTTTCGTTCTAACAGCGGCAGCCGAGGGGATGTATAGGCACAGTTATAACGGCGGCCAATTATTTGTTTGCGATAGGAGTGTCATAAATATTGCATTAAGCAATAAATAATGAAAACGGTGATGCCCAATCGCCGGCCTTTCATTGACCAAGGATCCACCAACCATATGGCAGATCCATTTAAATGACTGTGTCATTTTATTGCTGACTTTTCTGCACTTATGATGGCAAGAGCCAGAAATGCGTCTGCGGATGTTTTATAGCCAACATACACCCCGTTAGTGCACCGGACCTTGGGAGTACCATGAACTCCCTGTTTTTGCTCTCTCTCTCTCTCTCTCTCTATATATATATATATATATATATATATATATATATATATATATATATATATATATATATATAATATATTACCTACTGGCGGTCGCCAGTAGGTAGTTATAGTTAGGTTCAATTATCCATAGGAAATCCGCAACATTCTATTTGAAATAATTTTGGCACCGGTTGACGAATCTTCGCAAAATTTTCAAAACTGGTGGGGCGCTCCAGTCGGCTCCTATGCTGAAAGTCTCGGGGTGATTCGTCAAGCGGGGGCCGAGAAAAAAGGGGGGTCCCAAAATGTGTTTTCCCCATGCATTTTTCCATAGGGACCTTTAATCGCAGCTACAGCCCGAACTGCTGAACGGAATTACACCAAATTTGGCAAAACGGTAGCCCTTGGTTCAGAGTCATGCCTTTTGGTTAAATTGTGTGAATCCGTTCAGTAGTTCCTGAGAAAATCAAAAGTAAAATCACATATATATCTGAGCGGAGCCTAACCACACATCTCATCGTGAGATCTGATTGGCTGTCAGCACTTCATCCAAGAAGTGTTGGCAGCCATCTTGGGACCAATATACATGATAGCACCTCATTAAAAAGCATTGCAGTTAATTGAAGGTTTTAAAACTTTAGTTACATTATAAATCATTTGTTGATGGTACCATACTCATTTTAGGAATTGTGGTGTGTTCTAAGGTGATTTTACCATGTGAAAAAGCCTTCTGCTGGGATATCAAGAATCATGTTTGAGAGAAAACTATTTTCTCATGCTTTTCCCACAGAGGTTTGGAAGGTGATCTATAAGCTAAACTGAGAGCATATTTTCTGTAAATTCACATAATCTTTCTCAGTCATGTGAGAATGAAGTCTGACATTCTCAGTAAAACATGTACATCCAACAAGGGCAAAGACTGTCGGTTGAATCCTTTGTGGTCTACTGCAGCTTCCCATAGTGTTCTAAAGAACAACTAGAGCGCAAACAGTCCTACTTATGACAAACGTATTGCACACCTGAAGCCATCTTGATTTGGAATAAAGTGGTAACTCTTAAAACATTTAATTTAAAAAGGAACACAATGAGGGGGTTCATTTTGCCATAGAAAGTATGATTAGTGCTGCAGAAAAAATATTAGGGCACATTTTGAGTGACTTCTCAAATCCTCTTCTATTTCATTAGAAAATTCTGAAATGCAGACTGAAACATGCACTTTCAATACCAGCAGCAGACTTCCCTGGTGAGAAGTAGCTTTACTACAGTGATCTAATGAGAAACTAGAGTGCTAACATTCAGAATTTATGGCAAATGTGTGACACATCTGAATGCCTTCTTGATGGAACCAAAGTAAAAAACTGAAAGTATTTCCTACTGAGGAGACTGCAGCAAATGAGGAAATTAGGAAACTTCATAACAAATAAATCTCCCAAGATGGCCACCAGAGACAAAAGAGCCCAAATGCAGCACAAATATCACCCAGATGTAGCCCACATGTAGTCCAATGACAGAAGTGTGCAAAACACTATTTATTTTTTGTGTTTTTGCAGTTTTATATAGTGCAGACTTGTAAGGTATTAGAGTGCTTTACATGAGCATTGGTTACATCACACAAGAACAAATTAATTTTGGTTGTAGACATGAGGAGATTAATTGATTTGACCAGAATCACAGAATGTCGAGCATAAGCAGATACTCCAACCTGGTTCCCCAGTTGCAAAGTCTGCAGCTCTGGAAATAACACCACATCCTCTCCCCTAAGAGCAACATTTAATCAAGTGGGCAACTGGATAAAAAAACATAAAGATAACGAATAATTTAAATGTGCTTTGTCGCTATTTGAAAACTCAGAAAAAATGTCCTCAATTTAGTTTTTTAGAGCACTAACCATAATTTTGATGCAAATAAGACCCTCTCATATTTGTAATTTCTAAAGGAAATGCTCTAGGTATTACAGTTTTGATTACGTCACGATGACGTCAGGCGTTCCACACTTTTGTAATAAATATAGAATGTTAGCAATCTAGTTGATCATTAGGATACTGTTGAGAGGCAGAGGCCAGGGGCACGGACTCTGAAAATTGAAAGCAGGTAGGAGGGTGCAGAGGCAACAATTTTACCACACTGGGCAGGCAGGAAGGGCAGTGGCAGCACAACAGACAATGGAGGGCAGCGGAAAGGGTGCAGGGGCAACAAACCAACAATACAGGACTGGCAAGAGAGGCTGTGGCAATATAATAGACCATTGTGGGCAGAAGGAAGAGGCAGTGGTAGTACAACCATACATGCCAACAGATCTGATTCAGCCAGGAAACGTCCAATGTTTTTAAGCTCAAATGGGCTTTATTTGATTTGTCTCCTGTCTACAATCTCCTCATTTTCAATGTAACTCAAAGGGGAAATTCAATACCCCAGTTTTTTTTCAAAATCTCCCTCTTACCAAGTTAAAAATGTTCGCAAGTATGGTACATTGGATCATGGAAGGCAGGAGGAATTGGGGTAGGGACATGGACTCGGATAACAGAGGACAGGAGGGACATGAGAGGTGCATTAAACAGACCCTACAGGGCAGGCATCAGGGTTTGCAGCGGCACAATACACCACACAGGGTATGTGGGACGGGAGTGCAGCACAACAATCCATAGAAAGCAATAGGGAGGGGACAGGACCATGCACATGGACAACAGAGAACAGAGGGGAAAGAGGCAATGGTAGCTAGCTGACCATAATGGACAGACAGGAGAGAAAGCTGCAGCATAACAGACCATAAAGAGCAGGAGGGATGGATCGGGGCATTACAATGGAACAGACAAGCCAGGAGGGAGGGAATAGGGGTCTGCACATGGAAACAGAGGGCTGGGGGAAAGGGGGCAGGACAGGAGCACCAAGATGACCATGGAGGTCAGGCAGGATGGGCTCCAGAAACAAGATACATAATGGAGAACAACAGTGAGACTATGATGGCATACACACAGACCATGGAGGGAAGGTGGGAGGGGGTCAGCGGCAACTAGCTGACCACACAGGGAAGGTGGGAGGGGCCGTGGCAGCACAGAAGACCATGCATGGCAAGCGGGAGGGTTAGTGGCAGCACAATGGCTATGATGGGCAAGAAGGAGGGTGCAGGGGCATGCACAAAGGACAATGGAGGATAGAAAGGAGGGTCAGGACCTGGGCACAGACAAGAGAGTTCAGGGGAAGAGGCCTTACAACAGACCATGTGGGGCAGGCAGGAGGAGCAGGTGCAGCACAACAGACCAGGGAGGGCAGAAGGGTGTGGCGGCAAAATGGACCATGGAGGACAGGAGGAAGTGGATAGGGGCATGGAATGTCGACAGGCAGTGTGGAAGTAGCAGGGACAGGTTACAGTCATCTGACAATGCAAGGCAGGTGGGAGGGGAGTGGCAGCTCTACAGAACACTCAGAGTAGATAGGAGTGGCAGGTCCATGGAACATGGTGGGCAAAAAGGATGGAGCAGGGGCATGCACAAAGACATCGGAGGGTAGGGGAAAGGAGAATAGGGGCAGCAAGCTAAGCACAGAGGCTAAGCAGGAGGTCATTGTTGGGGCATAGAATTGGGCAAAGTGGGGTAGGAGGAGTGGACTGGTACATTATGCTAAATGGAGGGCAGTGGCAGCACATCAGACCAGGCATGGCAGGAGGGAGGAGGATAGTCCATGGTTTCAGACAACAGAGGATAGGGAGGAGGTGGATGGGGCAGCAAGCTAACTGTTCAGAGAAGGTGGGTATTAGGAACTTTATTGTTTTAAAAATGTGTGTCCGTGCGATCTACTTAAAATATGAACAAGTATGCAGCATAATCTCACTTTTATTCAGGAAGAAGAGGACGTTTGTGACTGTGACTCTGGGCTCACTTGGCAGAAACACCCCCTGGCCCTCCACCCCCATCGCAAAATGTAATGGCAGTGAAAAGGGTTGGTGAATGCAGTGTTATGTAGAATATTGTCCTGAGAGAACGATTGAAAATGAAAACTAGATATAGTGTATGGTATAAACTATGCACCAAAAAGTGTGATATAAGATGAACCGAGGCGTGAAATATAATATGCAACACATTGTGCGCAATGACAGATTCATTGGAGAGCACGAGATAGCACAGGCACTAGCGCGTGCTATGCGATATGCACCTTGGAGTGTAATATGCACAGGGCGGTGTTGTGTAACCTAACTTGTCTCCAAAGTTGTAATATAAAACATGTGCTGGGGAGTGTAACGTTGCATATGCACTGTGACAAAGATATGGATCCCAGATTGTAATATGTATGGCATAGCGCTGTGCGTTAAAACATAGGCAGCGAGGAAGGCACGTTAGATGGGGCAATATAGCCCGTGCGAAGGCAAGTGTGGCATGACATGTTCACGGGGTGGTGTTACAGTGCACATGGGCTAGAGAGTGTCATAGCATACGCACTAGCTGGTGGAATACAACACAGAGGTGTGTGGCAGTCGGCGGTCACTGGTGCGTGTAACACAGCATTGGGCTCAGCCAGGAATGCGCTGTGACTCTCAAGTGAGGTTCATCTCTGTGAGAAGGTGGTCTGATATATGATGTCCACTGGTTCTAGTGGGCACCCTGTATCAGTCCAAACAACCCCTTATGGTAATAGGTTAAAGACAATGGGGCAGATTTACAAGCGGCTTGCGCGTGTTTTACACCGCCGTTGCGTCACTCAAAACCAGCGCCATGCTGCGGGGTATTTACAACGTTGTAAAGCCCTGCGCCAGAAGCAGGCATTCTGGCGCAGTGGGGGGCGTTCTGGCGCAGGGACAAGATTTCACTCAGTCACTTTTAAGGCCATGCTGCGTCAAAACCCTGCGCCTGCTTGAAGCAGGCGTAAGGATTGACGCAGCATGTTAGGGATAGGGCCCCCCGAGCCTTGCTGGAGCTGCGTCGCGCTTGCGACGCAACTCCAGCAATGTGCCGCCTTTCCGACAGGGGATGCGTCACGCATCTGCCCATCCGAGTGCCACGGTGCGCCGCATTATAAATGCGGCGCATCAGTGGTGGCGCACGGGTGGGCAGATGCGTCTCAACTCTTCTGGCGCATCTCTGCTGATTAGCCGAGATGCGCCAGAAGTCATAAATCTGCCCCAACCTTTTTTGAAAGCTATCCTAGTGGTAGCTATGGAGAGCAGCCTTCAGGCTAAGTCTTGAAGGAATGTAAAGCAGCTTATTTTACCAGTCTACAATCTCTTGAATGATCAAATGATGAAAAGACAACCACACCAGGTATATATTCAAAATATATGTATTTCAGATAAAACACACCCCTCTAGTTTCTTTATTAGACTGGAGTTCAAAGTACTTAGTTTACAAGATAGCAATCATCAGTAATAGCACAAATACACGTTTGGGGCCTAGGGGCGTACCAAACCATATACCAAAAAAGTGGTATAAGAATCACGACTAGAATAGACAATAGGTCTATAGCCTATAGAATCGCTGGGACCCCAAGGAACCACCCAAGGTAGTGACACAGGGGACCCACGGGGACTGTATGCAGTGTGTAAACACAACCGCGGGTTCCCGTTATCTTCTATGGAGATTCTTCTAATCGAGTCAGGACCAAACCCCTTGTGATTTAAGAAGTTCTAGGGCTAGCACCCATGAGAGCATCGGAGTACTCGAGTTACCTCACCCAGGGAAGCCGGGTGCATAGGTGCCTTTTGGTGTCGGGTCGGGTCGTCGATTTCAATGGAAGCCTGCAAAGAACTGCTGCTGCCGTGAAGAGGAGAAGTGTCTGAAGAGATACAAGCCTGGATCTAGGATGGAAGGAACCTGAAAGCAGAGGGGACAGAGTCTGGGTCACTAGCCAGTGACCGAGGGCAGGATGGACCAATGCCCACAGATGTCGGGTGCTTCAGGTGAGTTGATGGGTGTCTTGACTCTTCAGCCACGAGGTCCAGGAGGCGTTGACGAAGTCCACGAGCTGGATTCGAGCTGTCCCACAAAGTCTGTCGAGTGCTACGGTGTCAGTGACCAGAAAGGACCCAACAAGCCTTGGCAACGGCAAGTCACTGGAAATTAGAGAAAGGACTGCGGTGCAGACCAGCAAGGTCCGAGGGACTCACCCAGCAAGGGTAATTCAGGGCACATCTGGAGCAACCAGGTAAGCCCAATTAGAAAAGGAGTTGCCTTCGTGGGGAACTGCTAGCCAACGGGCTAGTGATCGCGAAGGAGCCTCGAGCAGTCGCACTTGAAGCTGGCCCACGGGGCAGTCGTGGAGTGGAAGCCAACAATCTTCGGTGCAGGAGGTGCTCAAGGATGGGGCTACTTGAAGCCCAAAGCACAACTTCAAGGAGTACCAGGAAGACAGTATTGCTGCAAAAGTTCACGGTGTCCAGGGGTCATGGTTCCTCGTCAACAAAGATAGCCACGGGCCTCAACTTTCTTGTGGACTCAGGGTAGCCTCGGGGAAGTCTGGAAATCCACCTCTGGTGATGCAAAGACTTCAGCATCTGGGATGTTCCTCCCTGCGACAGGAAACCTATTGTCCAGGCCTCCCCTGCCGGCGTTTCGGTCAGCGGCAGGAGGCCTGACCCATGTCTGTGGCAGAGGCATCCATTTTGTGATGCCAGGGCTCAGGAAAGTCCTACCGGGTTTAGCCAGTGTGAACATGTTTCTCCCTCTAGAAGGGTGGAATGCTACCCCCGCCACCAGAATTGGTGGGGGGGGTAGTATTGCAAAGCGTTTGACACCAAACATGACATGTTTTGATGCAGCCATTCCAAAGTTAGCATTTACCGCGAGGTTATAATGCAGTTAAGAGTATATGGTATGGCTGTATCACAGAACATGGGAAATGAATTTAGAGATTATATGGGCATTTCAGAGTATTGTGGGGGAGTAAGTACGGGGACATAAGGGCGGAAGGGTTGAGAGCTATGTACAAAGTTCATGAAGCGGGAACCTTCAGGGCTGTGTGTTTAGAGGGAAAGCACAGGGATGGGGTGATTTTAAAACCTGATATGGATTTGTTCTTGTAAATAGCGTATAGTGTGAATCAGAGTAGCTTAAAGCCATAGATTAATTGCTTTGTTCTTTTATTTGTAGCTAAACCCCTGAAGAAGGGCTATACAAAGCCCGAAATGCATTGGGTAATCTAGGAGTTGCATCTGAGAATGTTTTACGTTTATGCACGTGCCCAGGAAAAGGCTCGGATGGGCATACCTGAGGCATATGAAGCTGCTGAAACCGTAATTGTCTCATGTGTGTGAATCAAAACACCAAGAAAATAAATGAAGTTGGATTAACGTTCTGGAATGCACTTTTCAAGTTTATTTGAATTTGGGAAAATTGATGGCAAAAAAAGGTGTAAAATGTACACGTTAAGCTGTGCGCCTGGTGTAGGAGTGGAACTTTGATCCGTCTGTCGTTTGTATCACAGAACAGCCATAAGGAAGTATTTCCGAATGCTGCAGAGGGGCTCAGCTCATGCTTGGGTACCCTCTCGCATAAAACCAAGCACTCTGCTTCAGGATTGTTAAGGCCTGCCATAGAAGTGGCTTATAGGTGTATATGTGTTTGTATAGGGTAGTGATATAGGTAGCCTATACCACTGTAAGGGGTGCAAGCACACCCTTACCCAGGCTGCAGTAGCAGACTTGTGGTGCCATTTTGTAGTGCTTCCCAGGGGTGGCATAATACATGCTGCAGCCCCTGGTAGGCCTCTGAAGTACCTATGCCCTAGGTACATAGTACACCATATACTAGGGGCTTATAAGGCACTCCAGAATCCAATTAGATATGTACCTAATGTACATGGAAACCATTTTAGAGAGGAAGCAGCTAGGCTGTGGTCCTGATTAGCAGGGCCACAGCCAGACTAAGGTCGAAAAACAGTGAAACACCAGCAAAAAGTGGGGGTATCCATGTGAAGCAGATCCTACTCTCCTACAGTCTCCTTTCCAGAGAGTAAAATAAAAAGTATTACACATCCGGCGGTGGATTTGTGTTTTATTAACCGTGAGGGGGGTTTCTTGCATAGTTTTGGTCGAATTTTTGTCAAATCCCCTTCGAATGGCTTGGTGTGCATGTGTATTAAAAGTGCCCATCAATAGCTACCCATGTTTGTATAAATAAACAACAAGGGTGTCTACTTGGATAGTACCCATCGGCAGGGGCGCCGGGATTAGGCACAGTAGGGCATCAGACACGACAGAGCTTCACTAACGGTGTAAATACATTCCATGTGGATTCATTGTATGCATAGTCGCCTTTTAATGAATATCACACAAATCGTCATGGTGATAGGTACGTACGGTTTGTCCAGCATGTCCTACGTGTTTCTATAAATATATTAATAAAAAATAATTTTAAAAAAAGGCCGGCCCGGGGCCATAAGTGGCCTGAGGAAGGGGGCAACGCAGCCCCCCTCCTAAAGAATTAAAAAAAAAAAGGCCATGCCCCGGGGGTTGGGGTCCCCGGGGCCGATTAAGGCCTCGGGAGGGGGGCCATGCAGCCCCCTTCCAAAAATGTTTTTTCTAAAAAAAGAATTATGGGGCAGGCCCTGGGGGTTGGGGTCCCCAGGGCCAATAAATTAGAAAAAGAAGGAGGGCCACACAGACCCCCTTCTTAAAAAAATAAATAAATAAAAGACCGGCATCGCGCCAGAGGCCACGCCCCCTCCTTGCAGCACTCTGCAAACGCGCCCCCTGGCGAGTTGTAAGTTGGGAAATTAATTCCCCTTCAACACTGAGGGTCTCTGAGGGCCAACTAGCCCAACAGGTATCTCCAGTATGTGCCAGGGAGCTGCGTTGCAGACAGGTGTTCTGAGACCATGCCCCTTTTTACACCTCTCTGCAATGCAGCTCTGTGGTGCTTACTGGAGGTACCTAGTGGGTTAGATTGACCCTAGGGACCCTTAGGATTCAAGGGGACTTAATCTCCAACTAAGAACGGCCACAGGGCGCGTTTACACAGTGGTGAAGGGAGGGGACGGGGCCTGAGGTGACATGTGCAAACACGCCCTTTGGCTTGTTTTAAGTTGGGGAAATAATTCCCTTTCAACCCTGAGGGACCCTGGGGGCCAACTAGCCCACCAGGTGCTTCCAGTAAGCGCCACTGCTCTGCGTTGCAGAGAGGTGGTGCAGGCAGGGCCCCTTTTTACACCTCTCTGCAATGGCGCTTACTGGACGCACCTAGTGGCCTATTTTGCCCCTAGGGACCCTCAGGATTCAAGGGGACTTAATCTCCCAACTTAAAACGGCCAGTAAGCGCCATTGCGCTGCGTTGCAGAGAGGTGGTTCAGGCCTTGCCCCTTTTTACATCTCTCTGAAACGCAGCTCTGTGGCGCGTACTGGAGGTACCTAGTGAGCTAGTTGGACCCTAGGGACCCTCAGGATTTAAATGAACTTAATCTCCTAACTAAAAATGGCCACAGGGCTTGTTTACACAGAGGTGAAGTGAGGGGACGGGGCCTGAGGTGATGTGTGCAAACACGCCCTGTGGCGCGTTTTAAGTTGGGGAAACAATTCCCCTTCAATCCTGAGGGACCCTGGGGTCAACTAGGCCACCAGGTGCTTCCAGTAAGTGCCACTGCGCTGCGTTGCATAGAGGTTGTCCAGGCCTTGCCCCTTTTTACATCTCTCTGCAACGCAGCTCTATAGCGCTTACTGGAGGTACTTAGTGGGCTAGTTGGACCCTAGGGACCCTCAGGATTCAAGGGATCTTAATCTCCCAACTTAAAACGACCACAGGGTGTGTTTACACAGTGGGGAAGGGAGGAGACGGGCCTGAGGCGACATGTGCAAACACGCCCTGTGGTGCGTTTTAAGAGGTAGTTTTAATCCCCCTGCCCTATTATGTACTAGGGGCTTACAGAGGAGGTTATGCTAATCACAGGGGGACCCCAACGCATAGTGTTCCCTAGCGTATGTAGGTGTTTTCACTGTATTCTAAGTGTCTTTTAACATAGCACTGGCTCTAGGACTGGTTAGTCAAACTCAGTTACCACCAGTATCCGTCTGAAAAAGTTGAGGGCACAGGATGATTGTGCAACAAGCTTCTTTCTGCTCTTCTGTTTGTTCTTTCTGCACGTTATCCTTCTTCCTGCACTTTTCTTCGTCTTTGAGGACTTCTGTTGCTTCTTTCTGCATTTCTTTTTTTTCTTTCGGTGCGTTTTTTCTTCTTTCTTCACATGTCCTATCTCTGTAGGCATAGCTAGAAATTAGCATTTAAAAAACCTTTGAACTTCACTGAAAAAAACATAGGTTTCAGGCACGTTATAGTTAGGAATTAGCATTTAAAAAACCTTAGAAATTCACTGAAAAAAACATAGGTTTCAGGGGCGTTATACTTAGCTGGACTTTTTATTCATACAAAACCATTGAAATTCCCTCTTATAGTTAGTTCAGCTAACTATAACTCGCGTGCCCACAATGCACTGCTGATGACGTCACATATTACATCACTCATTACATGGTCAGTGACAGCACTCATGACATCACTGATGTCTCTTAAAACCTTCAACCTGACCTTTTTAAAAAATTTTGGATCAGCAAATTTATATATGAATCCATTCTCGTTATAGTCCTGCTTCTTGAGCATGGCTTCACACATTCTGCCAATTGCTGAGTTTGTCGGGGTATTCAGCAACATCCTCATAATTTTTAACAAAAATGCCCACGAATAGAGTTGAAAATCTGGGACCATCAAACCACCCTTCAACAACCATCTCCTTAGCTTCTTCCAGGAAAGGCGCGACCCTTTAGATGCCCAAAGAAAAGTGGCAATCTCACTCTGAAGTTTTAAGAACCACTCCTTCTTAAAAGACAAGGGCGCTGTTTCAAACAAAAATGTTAACTTTGACAGGATCATCATTTTGACGAAATCAACACGGCCAAACAAAGTCAGCGGTAAATGCGACCAACCCCTTAGATTGGCACTTATTTCCTTTTTAAGCCTAAAAAAATTGACCTTAGTAAGATCTAGTAGGTTATGAGTAATCCTTAATCCAAGGTACCTCATATCTTTTTTACATTCAAATCCCTCCGCATTCATATTCCAAGCCTTTACTTCAGTTTTTTCCTTATTAACATCATAGCCCGAGACTGCCCCAAATTTTTTTGTAATATCCAACAGATGAGTCATGGTTTGTTGTAATTTAGAGGTGTAAATTATTATGTCATCTGCATAGAGCCCGATCTTCTTCGACCAAGCTCCCACCTCAAAAGGCACAATCCTCCCAGAAAGTAACTGTACAGGAGGATTAAGGGAAAACATGGCGGCCGGCTAGTTGCGGGTCGCGAGAGGCTCCCGAGGTGGATGGCGTTTTGTGTATGCGTTTCTTGTTGTATGGAGTCTTACGGATGGGAGTAGCCCGTTTGAAGTTGCGATGACTTGATTTCTCCGGTAATTTTGTTAAATAAACGCCAGCGCGACTACATGCGAGCAGGAGTTGTTACCTGCCAGGATCGTCTTCCGAGGGGGAGGATGGGGCAGAGGCAGTCAGGCTGCTGCAAGGTTCGAGAGGGAGAGAAGATCAGCCGAGCGATTTGCTTCTGTAAAAGCACAGGTACATTCCTCTCACTTACGTGAAAAAACCCAGCAACTGCATTTTGAGGCATTTGAGGTCTCACCCACAGTGCAGGTTAGATCAGACAGTGACGGTTTAAAGGCAGTGCATATTTGTAATCAGTCACTCGCTCAAAATCTTGGGAGTGACACTGCTACAGTTAGCGGCGGGGGAGAGGAAGGAGGCATCTACAGGTATGCGCTAAAGAGTGCGGGGAAAGTGGCACAGGATCTAGTTTGTAATCAGGGAGGCTTATCCGCACCACACACTGAGGAGGTGAGAGGTGATTGAGCCGAAGCGTAGAGGAAGGCAACGTGCTAAAAACAGTACAGTGCATAATAAGCTGTCAAGGGGGGATTTGTTGGACAGTAGGATTAAGGTGACTCCCTCCCTCAGATCGTATTTTAAGGTGGTCCCTAAGACACTGGTCCTGAAAGCAACACCCCGGATAAAGCTAACTAGTTCAGTGTCTGCCCTGATGGGTGAACAGCTTCATCACAACTGTGGGTCTGGTACCGGGAGCTTGGGACAGGGTCCAGATACAGATCTGGTGGATTGGTCACCCCATTTGACCCCTAATCGTTTTCAGGTTTTGGCTCCAGTTATGGGCGACGCTCCTCAGGTTCAGGCTCAGGATGGGGTTTTTTCTAAGTCAAGGTGCTCTGTTTCTGTCTCTGGCCTTGTAGCTGCTGCAGCAGCAGCTACGGTTGTGAAGGGAGCGGGGAGTATGGTAGCGCAGGGGTGTGAACAGTCTGAGCATTTGAGTGAGCCAGGGTTAGAGCCAGACCCTGTGCCAGAGCAGGAGGGTAGTGATTCCCCTATAATTGTTATGCTTAGAAATCTCAGTTTGGAGATGCAGAAGAGATTTGAGAAGTCAGAGTCTAATCAGGAGAGTATTAGGGTGGCCTGTAGCTTATTAGAGAAGGAGATTGACGATTTGAGTTCCTGTACGATTGCACTAGAGATGGAGGTCAGAGATCTTAAGGTCGACGTCATGGCGAACCACAAGGACTTAGATCAAATTAAGAACAAGGAAAGGGAATATGGCGAAAGGGTAGAAAGATTGGAGAACGTGCAAAGGAGGAATAATTTGAAAATCCTAAAACTTCCTGAGAGGAGGGAAGGTGAGGATATTAGGAAGTATGTAGTACATTTATTGAAGACTGAGTTACAGTTGGAGGAGACTGAGGAGGAAATCTCCAAAGATATTCAGAGAGTGCATCGGGATCCTTTCAGGTTGAATCCTAATCGTGCTAAACCCAGGAGAATTTTGATAAATTTTATGTCATTTACTTTGAAAGAAAAGATTCTAGCAATCGCTCTTCAGAAGAAAACTTTGGAAGCAGGTGGCGTTAAAGTTGAAATTAGGTCAGATCTATCTATAGTTACGGCTAACAGACAGTGGGAGCTTGGTAAAAGAATCGAACCACTGAGGAAATTGGGGGCATCGGTTCAACTGAAATTTCCTGCACTGTTAGAAGTGATGTGGAAACTTAAGATGCCCTCTTTCCGTTTTGTAGAAGATGTAGACAAATTTTTGGAACAGTGTCAATCGGGCATCCTCTGAGTATGGAGTTTTGGGATTCTTGTGGGATACTCTGGATGTTCTTGGTGATAGGTTAAGACTCTATTCACTCTATTCACTGTGGGTGTATATATATATTTTTTTGTCAATGCGCCGTCCGTCAAGGGGCGCTCACACGGCTTTTAGCCATGGGTAGTAGGAAAGGGTTTTCCCGGGTAATGGGGTGGGTTGTAGGTTTTTGGTGGGTCTGGGAGGGAATGGTTAGGGGTAAAATCAGGAAAATACTCATTTGCACTTTTGCTGTTAATGGGAGGGAGGGCGTGAGTGCACTTTTTGTGAGGGATGAGGATTTTATCGTGTAATGTGAATGGGTTGTGTGTAAAGAGAAGAAGGGAACTGATAATGCAATATTTGAAGAACTCTCCAGCACAAATTGTTATATTACAGGAGACTCATTTGACTGCTGAGGAAAGTAAATTACTGTTTTTATCTCAACGTTGGCTGGCCCAAGCAGTATATACTCCACAGACAGCAGTAACTAAAGGAGTGGTAGTCTTAGTTAAACATGGTTTGAATATCTCAGTGGTGGGCAATGTGACAAATGTTGGAGGGAGATGGGTGATTGTTAAGTTAAAGGTTTGTCGACAAGTGTATGTTCTAGCAGGTTATTATGGTCCGAACCAGGATGATGTGGGTCCTTTAGATGATTTGACAAGGGAATTGTTGAATTTTCCTGGGCAGATTATAATGGCTTGTGATTTCAACACAGTGCTAGATCACAAACTAGATAGATCGCAAAATAGTAGAGCAGCAGTAAATCCTAAAATGGCAAACAGAATCAGATTGCTGATGTCACAGCTGGGGCTGTGGGATATTTGGAGAAGGAGGTCTGGTCATTCGTCAGGATTTACGCTCTATAATAAAAAATATAATCATAAATCCCAGATCGACTATTTTATGGTAGATCATAGGTTGGTCGATTCAGTGTCACGCATATTGGTGTTCATCTCTCTGATCACTCAGCCATTTTGCTTAGGTTGGCATTGGGTGATGGCTCCTCGGCCTCAACCTGGAGGTTGTATTGAACGATACTCTCTGAATTGGAGGTAATGGAGAATCTGAAACAGGTGTCAAAATAATTTTTTGAGAGTAATCAGGGGTCGGCTAAGACTGAGATTGTCTGGGACACGTACAAGGCGTTCCTGCGTGGGAGGTTGGGAGCTTTGGAAGCCAGGAAAAGAAGAGTATACTATAAGAGAGTCTCAGACATCGAAGAGAAGATTCGTAAGCAAGAGGCAGGTTTAGTTAATCTAGATAATTTGGAGGTCAGGGACAAGGTTTTACAAGATTTAACGGATTTAAAGGAATCCTTAGAGTTAGAGTTAAAGAGAAGTGGGATGTTAGCCAGCTTGCTCATTTTGAGTATGGCGAGGGTTGCAGCAAGCTTTTAGCTTGGAAGATAAAGAGTGAGCAAGTGCGTAATTTGATTAAAGAAGTGAAATGCGATGAGACGGGATTAATATCTAGTGATAATAAAGGTATAGCTGCAGCTTTCCATGACTATTTTGCGAAGGTTTATCAGGAAGACCTGGTGGTGGATGACCAGGGAATTTTAAGATGGGTGGAACTTTTAGTCCCTTTATTGGAGGAGTTTAAGGTTGTTCTCAACCAAGAGATTACGGAGGGAGAGGTCGAGGGGGTTATGAAACAGGGAAAGCGAGGCAAGGCTCCTGCTCCGGATGGTCTTCCGGTGGAAATTTATAAAGCCCTGTCTCCAGTTTTAACTCCTATTTTGACACAGTTGTTTAATGGGAGTTTTACTGGTGATACTTCTCTCCCGCCTTCATGGAATGAGGCAAATATAACGCTTATTCTTAAACCAGGTAAATCTCCTAGGAATGTTGAATCGTACAGACCTATCTCCCTCTTAAATACTGATTATAAGTTCTTTGCTAAAATCATGGCTTCAAGGCTGAATACGGTGATATCACATTTAGTCCATAAGGACCAAAAGGGTTTTATTAGAGACAGACAGTTGAAGGAGTTGACCTTTTCCCTTATTGGTTCCATAGAGTTAGCCTCTTCTTATGATCTTCCCTTGTCGGTCATCGCATTAGATGCTGCCAAGACCTTTGATCGTGTTAATTGGGCGTATTTGCACTCTTTACTTAAACATCTAAATTTGGGTACAAATTTTTGTAAAATTCTGTCACCTATTTATCGGGCCCCTACAGCAAGAGTGCTCGTGAATGGGTCATTGACACAGCCAGTAAGGATTAGGCGAGGCACTAGGCAGGGGTGTCCGTTGTCTCCGTTGTTGTTTGACTTATATATAGAGCCTCTTGCCTGTATGATAAGACTTTCTTAAAGAAACGTTGTTTAAACAATCCAAATGGGCATGATCAACAACACATACCTAGCATCAAAATACAATTAATATAAACAGTGCAAACCTTGAGTACAAACATTGCATTAATTCCTCCATAAAAACTGTGCAAAAGTGCAAAAGGTGCATGAACAATATATTTTCTACCCCTATATACACTAGTATATAAAAAATGTGTAGTGAGACTGTGCAAAAAGGCACAAAATACTGATGAAGCACAACCAATGGTTTTGATCAAAGTGCCAGTGCTAGATGGAATAAAGTGACAGTGCCAAAAAGTACAGTCCAAGTAATTCAGTTATTAAAAGTTAAACAAGAAATAAATGGATTTTTCGCTGTATTTTGGCGACACTCTGGTTTCTCGGTTGATTGGGATAAATTGATAATGTATATGCTTCAGGGAGCCCCCCCGATTATTTGATGATTGCCCCATATAGACCGCAGACGGTGGATTTTGTTATTTGGGTATCTTTGTTACCCCCTGACCCTAAACTCTAATATGCTAGAAACCTGCGCCCACCTCTACAAAGATTGCGGCAAGACGTTGCCACCTGGGGGATGCTGCCCCTCTCTTTCCTTGGACGGGCAGCTTTATTTAAAATGATGTCTTTACCTTCGTTTTCTGTACATGTTGCAAAATGCTCATAATATGGTACCAGCTAGCTATTTTAAGGAAATAGAGAGCTTGAAGTGTGAGCTGATCTGGAGTGGGAGACCTCGCATAGCGCAGAAAAAACTAGTCCTCTACTGGTATGATGGTGGCATAAGCCTTCCGGATATCAGCAAATATTATTGGGCTGCCCACCATAAATCAAGCCACTCATCGCGACCCACAAGATCCGGGATATGGCTCCTTCCAGGCGGAAACTTTAACGTGGCCCTGTACTTCCCCAAGACCAAATTATCCCTCACTGGCCCAACCAACCATGCGGTGAGGATTTGGTACGACGTCCAGAAATGTTTAGGTTGGAAGGGTAGGCTACCCCTTTGTGGGACGCGGAACAACTATTATTATTATTATTATTTGGCGATTTATAAAGCGCCTGGTGACCCGAAGGCATCCCCGCGCTATGAGGGTTTGTATATCCAAATGAGGGAAAGAGGGGGGTGGCATTACTTAGGGAATAGGAATGTTTTCAGTTTTTTTCTGAACCCTAAGTAGTTGGGTTCGGAGGAGGTCTTTTAAAGGCTTTGATAAGTGGGACCTCATTGGCATTTGCCGCATAGGTGATCTCTGGTCCAGGGGAGAGGTAGTGCCGTTTTCGGAGTTGCAACGCCAATATGACATGGCAGACTCGGAATTCTTCCGATATTTGCAGATCCGTCACGCTCTTTACGCGGCCATACCAAAGGGTACTTCGCTCCCTGACTCCTCCCCACTAGACGATAGGTTCCTAGATGGGTACTGGCCTGAGAAAGCAGTCTCCCTTACCTTTAAGAAACTGTTGCATAACCCCTCAGACCCCCTAGAGCGACTTGGGGAACAATGGGTAACAGACGGCCCGGAAATAGACGACGAAGAGTGGCGGGAGGCGGTGGCGTCCCCCCGGGAGGTAGGTATCTCTGCTCAGTTACGGTTGGTCCAACTCAAGATCCTTCATAGGATCTATATTACAGGACCACAATTGGTGCATATGGGGAATGCCAGTGGAAGTGAGTGTTGTAGAGGGTGCGGACTGACAGGCACATACTGCACATACTCTGGGAATGTGACCATGTTCAACAGTTTTGGCAAGCGATACACCGGACTTTTCGAACGGTCCTAAATAAGAACTTGCTCCCTTAGGCTAAACGTTGCCTCCTCAGCATATGGGAGCCCACCGATCTTACCACCTCCGAAAAAATCTGGGTGACACTGGGCCTTACAGTGGCAATTGCACAAAACCGGGGGTCTGCTACAACACCAACATTGCCAAAATGGAAACAAAATATCGACTGGTGCATGTTTAGGGAAAAGACTGTGTACACTGGCAGGGATGCCCCAAAAATTGACCTCAATTTGGGGTGCTTGGAATGCCTATAGAGGGAATATATGTGAGGCACCCATTGTGCACACAGGTGATTTGGACCTATCTTCTAGAGTCCACTGTTATGACGCTATCCTGCACTGTAATATTGAGGTTTGCGATATGTGTATTGTGGAAGATTACTGTATGGTATTTCTTTATTGTGATGCCGTGGTCTCTTGATTTTTTCAATAAAAAGAATTTTAAAAAAACAAAAAAAGAAATACATTGATATGATATAAAAGCTGGATACTAAAACCAGAGGAAGATGTAAGTATCATACGGGTGGCAGGAAGAGACAGCGAGTAAAGGGCACACAAGTAGGCAATATGGCATCAAAAACCTTAATGAGGCCATATATTTTAAAAATGCTATAAAAAATTATGTAAATCCTCGCTCGTGTTAAGCCCATTAGGCATCTTGGTATCGAGAGTCATGATAAAAAAAGACTCTAACTGTCGCAGCTTCCTTTCGCAATTGCTACCTGGAATGGATGTTGGGACCGCCCCAATCACAGAGTATTGTAACTCACTGACTTTGTTCTAGTAAATAGCTTTAAAATGCTGAGCAACTGGATAGTTAGGGTCGGACTTAATTATCGTTCGCAAGTGCTGTAAAATCCTGTTAAACACCGGGAGTTTGGTGCTGCCTATGTACTTAAAGTGACACGTGTGTTCAAGTATATAAACTGCGTATTCCGTGCGACATGTAGAATGTTCTGTCAGCGGCAATGAAAGCTGCCAGGTATTCAGACATATTGACCCTGAATTTGCAGACCCGGCAAGATGAACATTTGTAAAAACCAGATTTTGAAAGCCAGATAGACTTAGGTATAAGTTAAGGACTGGATTTAACCAGAGCATCCCTCATAGAGGGAGCTCTCCTGAAAGGAATGGCAGGAAATGATCGCAAAAGTGATTTTAATGTTAAATCCGTAAGTACGATAGGCCAGTGTGTATATATGATCTTACGGATTTGCTTTTCCTGCTTACTGAATGTAGTTATTAGTCTGATTGGTTGTGTCTCCATGTTTTCACCTTCAGATCCAGTCTGTGCTGCCATATCAAGATTGCGTTCCCTCTTGGTTTTTAAAAAGAACTCACGAGGTTAGGAATTAGCCTCGTCCAAGGCTAATAGTAAATCATGTTGTTTGTACCCACGTGCCAAGAAGCGATTAAGGGCCTTCAATTGGCACTGTTCCAAATCAGACTCAAGACTGGAGATACTGCGTAGGCGGAGAAACTCACCATACGGTATACTGCGTATTAAGTGTTGGGGGTGAGAGCTGGTGGCGTGAAGTGTAGAGTTCCCAGCGGTACTCTTCCTGTGCAATTTAGTTTGAATACTATTTTCACAGATATACACTTCCATGTCCAGAAATTCTACCCTCTGATCACTGACAGTAACGGTGAAATGCAAATTGAGTTGGTTATATTTGATAGTTGTTACAAATTGCAATGCCGATTGTTTAGTGCCATCCCACACAATAAATACATCATCAATGTATCTGCAGTAATATTTAATATTGGTGTCCCAGATGTCTTTGTGGAGTGTCCTGAGGGCATGCTCCTCCCACCAGTAAACCGGCGTAGCTGGGAGAGAAGCACGCCCCCATTGCCACCCCTCTCATTTTTTGGTGCAAAATTCTGTTAAATAGGAACAAAATATTATTAAGGCACAAATCAATTATGGTTAGCAGCATACAATTATGGTCATGCAAACAGATAGCTAGATCACTGAGGAAATGTTTGACCGCCTTAAGTCCGTCAGTGTGATAGATGCAAGTGTAAAGATAAGCTATGTCCATAGGAATCAACAAATAGTTAGGCTGTCACTTGACTTCAGTCAATTTTCTCAAGAAGTCTCCTGTGTCCTTGATGAAGGAGGTCAGATTGGTCATGTGTGCTTGAAAAAAAAAACTCCAGATACTTGGACACTGCTTCTAGAATACTGTTCCTGGCTGAGATATTAGGTCTGTCAAGGACTGGGGATGTCCCCTTATGCACTTTTGGAATGAAATATAGGATTGGAGTTGTAGCATGGTCATTTGTCAGGAAGTGATATTCGTTTTTGAATAATAGGCCTAGTCTCTTCCATTGCTGAAGATGTATAAAGACTGTCTCTTTTACTGAATTTAAATGTGAGCGGGAAACTGTGCGATAGCAGATTGTATCAGAGAGATGGCGTTGTGCTTCAGACAGATAGTCAGTCCTAGGCCATAAAACAATATTGCCTCCCTCATCTGCGCTACTCACAATAACGTCATGTTTGTCGCGAAGTTTCTTCATGAGAGCCCAGTAGTTTCTCAAGCGGTAACTGGGATGATGGTGTTTAGATTTCACAGAGGCATTTAGTTCTTTTAAATACTCAATGACCATATCACTGAAAACATCTACAGAGTCCTTATGCATGAGTGGATAGAAAGAAGACGAGGGACGAAATGGACTCGTAGCAGCCACCCCTGAATTGATATCTACGGTTGGCATGTTTTCTGCATATATATGTATAATTATGCAAATATATATCCAAACAAGTATTGTTTAAAGCTTCTTTGACAAACAATACACCACAGCAACAGTAGTTCTTTGAGCGTGAAATTTATTCCACCAACCAAGTCACTCCATATATATATATATATATTCACTGAAAAAACCATGGGTTTCACACACGTTATAGTTAGGAATTAGCATTTAAAAAACCTTAGAAATTCAATGAAAAAACCAAAGGTTTCACACATGTTATAGTTAGCTGGACATTTCACTCGTAAAAAACCAATGAAATTCCCCCGTTATAGTTAGTTCAGCTAACTATAACTCGCGCGCCCGCAATGCACTGCTGATGACGTCACATATTACATCACTCATGACATGGTCAGTGACATCACTCATGACATCACTGATGACATCTCAAATGACATCACTGATGACATCACTGATGACATCATCCAGTGAATGTGTGTTTTTCTGAAAATTAAATATGTTTTATATATGAATATCTAAAGGTCGATGGAAGAATAAATGGGTATATAAGTATCTAAATGGATGATTTGTTTTTGAAAAATTGATTGTGTAACTGACTGATTAAGTGTATCATAGTGAATACATGGCTTAGTAAGTAATGTTAAATATGTAAATATCTGTATCAGTCTCTCACTTTGTGTATAAGTGGCTGCATGGGTTGGTGAGTAGCTACATGGGTGTCCATAAAGGTTATTAGTTGGTTTTTTGAGTATCAGTCTGAGTGTCTGCATGGTTCGGTGGGGGGTATTACGTAGTGCATAGTTGCATGAATGAGTGACTCACTGTTTGTATGTGTTGAAGACAGCATGTGTGCAGGACTGTATGGGTGGATGAGTGTGTGTATGGGTGTGTTAGTGAGTGAATGACTGTCTCAATAGTGTCTTTATGAGTAACTACATATGTTTTAAACTAGTATATGTGACTATTGGTGTATATAAGTGAGTATATGTGAGAGTGAAAGATTGAAAGAGTTCCTATATGAATAAATATGTGTTTCTATAAGTGATTGTTTAAAAGACTAAGTATGTGTACCTTTCCGTAGAAGTAAGTGTGGTGGTGTGTGTATAACTGTATATGCAAGTAAATGTATGGTTGATTCTTTATTAGCATGAGTGACTATGTGTGTGAGTAACTCTATGGATGAGTGGCATTGTGTAACAGGATGTATAGGTGTATGAGTACATATGATGAGTGAGTACATGTATGAGTGACTGTATAGGACTGTTGGTGAATGAGTGGATGTGTATGTGGATCTTAGAATTACTGAAGAGGTTGTTGTAACTGGTATTGGTATGTCCATTGTTTTGAAAATTGTAGTCTCTATTTTTGAATGTGTGTATCAAAGGTTATATTAGGGTGAGAGGAGGTCTGCCACTCTATCACAAGGATGATGTCATCAGTGATGTCATTTGAGATGTCATCAGTGATGTCATGAGTGATGTCACTGACCATGTCATGAGTGATGTAATATGTGACGTCATCAGCAGTGCATTGCGGGCGCGCGAGCTATAGTTAGCTGAACTAACTATAACGGGGGAATTTCATTGGTTTTTTACGAGTGAAATGTCCAGCTAACTATAACATGTGAGAAACCTTTGGTTTTTTCATTGAATTTCTAAGGTTTTTTAAATGCTAATTCCTTACTATAACGTGTGTGAAACCCATGTTTTTTTCAGTGAATTTGCAAGGTTTTTTAAATGCTAATTCTTATATTTACCTTTTTTTTTTTTTTTTTTTGCAATGTTTTTTACATATTTTTATTTTAATTTTTTAAAGACTATGGTTAAATTTTAAAAATTCTACAATATATTTTTTATTTTTACCTTTTTTTTAAACTAAACAGGTGAGATTTAGTAGTATAACATAGTGAATCTTTTTTTTCCTTTTCTTTTTGTTTTTTGTTTTAGTATTTTTTTAACGTGCGCGTATAGTAAGCGCACGTCATGCTTTTTGTACGTTAGATTTCTACGCTGTTTGCGTTCAGTTACGCAATTTGCGTAGACGTGCGTCACGCGCATGCGGCGCGTAACGCTTACGCTGCACGCGCATGTTACGCGGAAGTGAAGGGGCGTGCCTGTTTTGCGCATGTGCGCGTGCGCGTGTCTTTTTTACGCGAATGCGTACTTTTACCGTAAGCGCTCCGTAAGCGCACCGTAAGCGTAACGTACGCGCACGTTGGGTCATGTGATCAAGAAACAACACTTTTGATTGGTTTTTACTACTTTCAGTTCTAGAACTCTCCTAAACCACACCCATTCCCCTCATTTCTGCTTGTGATCCCTTAGGAGAAGGAGCTGAGTTGTCTTTGTGATACGATGGCAGAACAGCAGACCTCTTCTGAGAGTGAGGCTAGCAGCACTACCATGAGGCAGAGAAGGAGGAAACAAAAGACCTCTTTCATATGGGAGTATTTTTCTTTTCCAGAGGGCCAGAAAAAGGTAAATGCACCTTTAGTGACTTGTAAGCTTTGTGACCGTGTACTTTCAAGAGGGAATCCTAACAAGAAGTATTCCTTCGGGAATCACACTATGTTGAGACACCTTCATGATGTACACGGTAGGACATATGCTCGACATACTGGAGGAAACCCTTCAGTAAGTCAACCAAGCACATCCACAGCAGCTCAGCCTGGTCCATCATCTGCAGGGCCGAGTCCATCTTCGGCAGGTCAGCTGAGCCCTTCATCTGTGGGGGGAGCATCTCCTTTTTCTGGTCCTCTTGAAACTAACCATCGGTTTGCGAGGGTTACAATGCGGTGCGCCACTTGTTATGGTCTAATTTGTCATAGGGAGACCAGTGTTGCCCTAGTTAACAATAAAATAGACCAGCACATTTGTCCTACCGACTAATATTCCCATTCTTTCTTTCCTCTGTCCCTGTACGAACACAACGGCTCTTTTAAGAGCCAACCTTACCTTTCAATTTTTTTTTAAATATTTTTTTTAACTTTTTTTTGATTTTTTTTTTACCGTACTCGTACGGTACGCGTAATTTTTTTTTTTTTTTTTTTAAAAACCACTAAAAATCAATTATCACATTACAAGGTCCTTGAGAGACTACAATGAAAAACTGAAAATGTGATTGTGGAGAAGTGGAAAAAAGGGACCATGAAATTTCTGACTTACCATACCCACTCAAAAAATTTTTTATTAATTAAAATATAATTTTAATTGCTATAAAAATGGTTCAAGTTTTCGAAAATGTTCTTTCTCAATCTGAAAAAAAAGAAAAAAGTATTAATATTTAATAAAACATTTTATAATACAGTACACATATTTACATATTTTCCAAAAACAATTTTTTGCCTTTTTTTTGCTGTTCTCAGAATATATTGCATTTCACTATAAATCGTGAAAGCAATTGCATTCATCACTTAACAGCGGGCAAAAAAAAAATAACAATCTCAAAGATTGTTTAAAAAAAGCCCAGAATCTCTTCTCAGTTAAACATAACATTATCGAAATGCAAAATATTATTCATTAAAAATATCATCTAATAACAAAAACTATTTCTAAAAAATACCGTCTGACAATTTTCTTACAGAAGCATAATCTCAAAAATAATATATCTCAAATAAATCCACTATACATCTAGTTTCCTTTCTTTTAGGCCAAATGTTAATTTTTGAAATTATTTTTTGATTAAATTTCCAAAGATATCCAATAAAATTCCAAAATTTAAATTGTACAGATGTTACCGATTCTCTCTAAAATTTTGGTTTCCGAAAGATTAATTAGGATTTAATTAAGTCCACAATACAATTGGATACCTTTCCTTTAGGCCAAATGGTAATTTTAAAAATCTTTTTTGATTAAATTTCCAACGGTAATCCAATAAAATACAAAAATTTAAATTGTACAGATGTTACCGATTCTCTCTAAAATGTTGTTTTCCGAAACATTAATTAAGAATTATATAAGTCCACAATACAATTGGTTACCTTTCCTTTAGGCCAAATGATAATTTTAAAAATCTTTAAATTTGAAAATTCCAATGGTAATCCAATAAAATGGTAAAATTGTTTTGTACAGATGTTGCCAATTCTCTCTAAAATTTAGGTTTCAGGAAGATTAGATAGGAATTTGCTAAATCAAACGGCAAACGTTGCTTAAAAACCAATTGACAATCATTACACATTGTCCAGCCTTTTTTACATTTTAGATAAACTGTGTAATGACCAGAAGTTACAGTAGGTCCATCATGGAAAATTATTGCAACTGTTACAAAAGTTTTTCCTGAAATTGATAATTGCTGTCCTGTAAACTTCTTTATTAAAGTATCCAATTTTGAACCATCAGCTCTACATCGTTGCATCATTAAAATTACATACTGTCCGTATTCCTTTAAAATTAACGTTGAAAACATGTCAGATTTACACTCACCGCATTCCATGCTATGATTAGCATCTTTAACTAATTTAGCAAAAGTGACTGTTTTACTCTCTGGCAATGTTAAATAAATAAACCTTTCAGAATCAACATTAGAGCCACATGTATTGAAACAGTTTTCACAACTATGTTCCCATTTATAAGAGAGACCAAACAAATTTTCAATGTGTACACCTTCTTCTTCCAGTACCTGAAGAAAATACAACAAGAATTCCTGTGCGTCTTGCTGTACATTTTGAGAAAACTGTGTACATCCTGAACATACATCTAAAAGTTTTCTAATTTCAGTAGCACTTTCTATTTGAGTTTTATCATTACTCAGCTTTTGAAAAAGGAGACTCAACTCAAAACAGAATCTTTTTCTCTGATTTACTATTATCTGCTCTTGCAAACTTTCCAGATAAAATGCAACATTCAGCACTACATTAGCGTAGCAGTTGACACCAGAGCTATTTTCAAAATGACATCCTACAACCTCTTCTTCATTTTCCTTTTTCTTTTTGCTTGCAATTACATCACTCCTCTTTTTTTTCCTCCTCTCTACATCCTCATTACAGATATTCTCATTTCTCCTTTTACGAGAAACTACACGTTTCTCTAACACAGGATACTGACCTAAATGAGGAGCATAGGTACTTCTTAATCTATTGTACTCCTTTACACAATTTGCATCAGCACTAACTTTTGAATCATCAAAGTCTATCATGAATAAACCAGATAATGTTTTCACTCGTGACAAAGCTACATAAGCCATACCTTCTTTGAACACAGTTGAACCAATGTTTACAAATGCACAATCTACAGTCAATCCTTGAGACTTGTGAATAGTTACAGCATATGCTAGAGAAAACGGAAACTGTTTCCTTTGTACATATAAGTCTTTTACAAGCATGAAACGAACTGAACAATGACAAATGTCTATAACTTCTTCTATCTGATCAAATTTTATTTTTAAACATTCAATTCCATCTTTTTTCTGATAATTAATAAAACCCACAACTCTTCCCATAGCTCCATTAACTAAACCTTTTTCAACATCCAAATTTCTCCTTAAAAATACTCTACAGTTCATGCAAACATATAGATTTTTTTCTAATCCAGCAGTTTTGGAAATGTTCTTCTCTAGTGAATCCAATTTATTTTTCAGTTTGCCTGTTAATTTGATAGTAATTCTTCCATCCTGAATTTTGTCCACTGCTTCCAATTTCCTGATATCTTCCTTTTCCAATTTCAAAAGCTCCTCATTGAATATTGAGCATTCACGTAGAGTTGGCATTAAGCAGATGACACTTTTCTTTTCTGCAATGTTCTTGTATATCTTCTCTGCAACTATTTCTTCCTTTGGAAATAAATTATGTAGCAACCGACTCTGTAATGCTTTTGTGCCAGCTTCAGTGAGTAGTCCAATTCTGATATCTTTCAGAATACTTCCATATTCTTCATCGTTTGCTTGTCTCATATTAGTAGTAAGTTCCTTGTACTCAAAGAAGGACCAAATATTTGCATTACCGATGCTTCCCAATGACTTCTTTGTGTCTTCATGTGTCACAGTATTAAACACTGGTTGTCCTTTAACTGGAGTAAGCTGTAGAAGATCCCCAAAAACTATGACATGTTTTCCACCAAATAACACGTCATAGTCTGTCCTTAGAGTTTGCTGCATTCTTAAATGCACAAAGGCAAGCATTAAGTTTGATACCATGCTCACCTCATCAATAATGAGAACTTGCATCTTCTTCAATACTCTTGAAACTTCCAAGCATGCTTCTCCAGTTAGCTTGTGGTATTGTATTTTGTTCTCATGCTCCACTGGTAACATTAGCAAACGATGTAAGGTGATTCCTTTTATGTTATATGCTGCTAACCCAGTTGGAGCAGTAACCACACAAGACAAAGTAGAATCCGTTTTTTGGTGTAGGTAGCTTCTGATGACTTTTATTAGGAAACTTTTTCCAGTTCCAGCTTGTCCGCTTACATACAACCTGATTGGATGAAATGATGTGCATGAGCACTCTTTTTTTTCATGTTGTAATCCGTGATCAATTTTGTTTCTGATTTCTTCATTAATTTGTTGCTGCTCTTCATTCAGTTGTCTTTCCAAATTTGGTAAGTCTATAAATTCTTCTTGAGCTTGATTCATAGCCGTTTCCACTTCATTCATGGCTATTGCAGCTTCATTTTCAACGATTGGTTGTCCTAGGGGATCTTGACTGAGTGTTCCTGAACTTTGGCTGTCTTGAGAACTGTCTCTAGCTACTTCAGCTGCAATTGTAGTTTCCTGTTCAATTTCATCATTTAACATTTCCACATAAGTTGTGAATGTACTGCATTGTATGCTGTCTTTGCAAGCATTAAATGAATCTTCATAGCTTTGAAATTCTCCCAGTAGTTCGTCCTCTGTACGCCATGGATTAAACAGCTGTAAAAGAGCCAAGTAGTAAAATTCCTTTTTGTCAATAGTGTCGCAACTCAGCTTCCTGTGATTAATCAAACTTCCTTTTGTTTGCTTCACCAAACACCCTTCCTCACCAATGACTTTATATTTTCCATTGTTGATGTCTTCTGCGGCTTTCCGTGAATAAATGTAGTTCTGCAGCACTTCATAGAGACACATGTTCTCCAGATGATGACTTCTCTTGGGATAATATGTGTCCAACATGTTTGATTTCAAAATATCTGTACTTTCTGGTTCATTCTCGGCCAAATATTCAATTTCTCCAACAGATTTCAGTACCCGATTTCTCATTGCTGCAAGGCCTAAACTTGCCCAAATTATTCTTCTTGATTTCGAGTAGAGACTTGCAGAAGATAACCTATCTGAACATTCGTAGGATCCAATTTCTCGATGCGATAACATCTTTAAACTGAAACTGTACAGCTTCTTACTGACAGTCTTCTCGTGAGAAATCTCTTCCCACATTTCCTTCAATTCACTTTTTTCTGATTTAGTAATGTAAGACGTTACATATGGAGCAACAGCAATGGAATTGTCAGCTACATACTGTATATCCATGTTAGCATTCCACATGGATAAAATGACTGGGTTGTAGTCATTTATATTTTTTGATTCTTCTTTTCTTTTAAGGTTGTAGGTATTCTTAGGTGATTTTCTTGTAAAAGTATGTCGCACAGCTGACATAAAACTGTTGACTCTTCCTTTTGAAAGAACAGGTCTAGGAATCCAAATCGACACTTTGTGTAGAATTTATCTTTGGTCTTGTACTTCCGTCGACAGTATTTTCCACGCCGATGACTTTGGAAACGTAAAACTTGTTCTTTTAACTTTTTCTCTTCTGTGCTTTTAGGTATAGCACATGTTGCATATTCTTCAATGAAAGATAACACTGCTTCATCAGTATCTGTTCCAAACTTTGGGGCATCCTTGATCCACAACAGCATATGAATATGAGGAGCACCTCTTGCCTGGTACTCTTTTCTCCAAAAGAAATCTTCTACTTCTCCAAGAGGTGGATTTTTTTTATTGCAGATGAAGGACATCATAGCCTCAAATCTATGATTGAAATATCTGCAAACATTAACCGGATCCAATGAGCACAGTTCTCCAGCTGTCTTGTATTCGATGTTTTTAATGTTTGAATTTGCCTCTCGTAGAAAATCCAGTAAATCATCCCAAGCGTACTCAGCACAGCTTAGAGTAAGGAACCATGTTGGTGTTCCTAAATTTCGTAACATGCATTTTAATTCACCATGGCGTCGGTACCAATATTCATTTGTCCCACGCTGACAAGCCATCAGATTGATCAGTTGTGTTTCCAAATGATCATCTCGGTGCTGCACTTTCTCCATAAAATCCTTAGCAGACACATTTTGTAAATGTACTCCACTTTTTAAAATGTGATTTACTGCATATGATAATGCAGACAAGTCGCTTTCAAATAAAAGATGGAATAAATAAGGAATACTTTGTCGAAATCTTGGATCTTCTGCATATAGTCTTGTAGTCCGATACTCAGAAGCTGGAATCTGTTCTGGACGTTCATCGTATCGTCCTCCTTTTCCTGTAGGAAACAGCTGGGGAAAGCATCGAGCTTCCAAGCTCTCCTCCCATACACTCACAGGAGTTCCTTTTGCTTTCTTCATCTGAAACAGATCAATATTGTCTCCCATAACTTCTTTTGAATGAAGAGGATGTATGCTAAAATGTTCATAAACTTCTTCTTCCTTTGACTTGTCCACTTTTTCAATTTGTCCAGTTGGTGTTTCTGTGTCTTCTTGTAAATCTTCTTCTTCTTCTTCTATATAAATTGATTCATACCATTTGTTATTCCTTTTCAAATACAAATTTGCTCTTTGTACTTTCCGTACGTCTACCAGCTCCTGCCAAATCTTCTTATTCTTTGTAGGTACACCATTAACCAGAATAACTAATGGTTCAGTTTCCAAAGTATCTGCATTAATAGTTTCCATATTTTTTTTCAAATCCAAGGGCAAATACTCCACTCTTCCTTTTAAACCTCTTACTAAATCTGAAGGAGGTAATTTACCAGTTTTTGGCTCCATACGCACTATGGTCTGGAACGGATGAACACATTGAATAAGTATAGACTCATATGTATTTAATTCAGAAAGTTCGGCAGGAATAGCATCCAATTCTAAATTATTATGTACATCTCTGGTCGGCATTCTATTTTCTTCTAATTTGTTGTAACAGTATTTACAAATACGCTGATCTTCACCCAATTCAAAACAATTTTCAAGAAATATATATGTGGCAAAATCCTTCCACTTATAATTATCTTCATTTTCACTTTTTCTGTAGAGATCAACATACCTGGTTTGTTTTCTATAATGAGTTCTGCGGCAACAAATACAAGTAATATTTGGTCTTTCATTAGAGATTATTGCAAATTTTGTTATGGGATCACTAAATGTCTTACTTACAGAGGGTTCTACATTCTCTTCCACTTCTTCCTCATTTACTGTGTCCTTTTCTGCACTGTCTTGTTCAGGACCAAAGTAACAAAACTGAATTTCATCAATAACCTTCTCTACATCTGATACCGATCCACGGAACAGAGCCCTATTCAATTCATCTAGCTTTATTGCTGGACTTTTAGCAAAATACAACCGTCTCACAAACTTTCGCATTTCAGTATGATGAACAGCCAGCATCCTAAAATGATGAAAAACACTTTTACACACTTTTCTAGATAGACAAGCCAGAGAATGACCCTGCAAACCAGTATTCTCTCTCACTCTGCATGGATCTAGACTTTGAAGCACCTTAATCTTCTGTTTTACACTTTTTTTACTATATTCTCTTAGAAACTCACGAAATTTATCAATAGATTCCTGACGCACAGTGCAAATACTACTACAATTCCAAGTGTACACTGGGGCTTTAGGACGTCTCCCCATAGCCTCATCCGCCATCACTTGTACCTCATCTCTTGGAACCATTTTCTCCTTCTCCATTATACAACCATTTTTCACTTCGTAAGCACGACCTCTGGTGTCAACTGCATGCAGCAAACTATTACTTTGAAAATAACTCTCTTCATTAAAAAAAGGTTCACTACTTGAACTATGCATCCATTCTCCTAAAAACACTTTACAAAAGTTTGTTCTTTTCACTTCTCTTTTCCTTTTGGTTTGTGATTTCAGTACATTAACCATTTTATCTAATGTACGCATCCTATTCAAAATTAAAATGAATAGTTTCCTTTTTAATTCTAATGCCTTAGCTACAATGGCTTCAATTTCTTTTTTTCTCTTATAAAATTTAGCCTTTTGCTTATATTTCTTCACATCCTTTATCAAATTGGACATAACTCTTCTCTGAAACATTTTTCTACGTATCTCTTTAAACGCTGTTTTTCTGTTTAAATTAATCTTTATTGTTTCTGAAGGTATATTTGCATTAACTAAATGCTCAATTTTTTCCTGTTCTTTTCTATTTAAAACATTCTTTCCAGTACAGACATTTTGTACATTTTTCCTTTTTTTGAAGATGTTCTTTAAAAAATCTTTTGTCTGCTTACCAGAAGACTTTCTCTTTTCCCCAACATGAGCATCTCCAGCTAACTTAGGTCCTCCAGTTGTCTTCAAATATAGATTTTTTTGTGGTTTTTCCTTTGTCTGGATTTTGTAGGCATCTTAAATTTTGTTCACTGCTCTTCAGCAATACCTGAAAAAAACTAAAAAAAAATGTCTTTATTTTATTTAAATATATTACTACATTTTTTATGATCTTTTCAAATCTTAAAATACTAAGTACCCCTTTCCTACAAGTGAAAATCACAATAACACCTTCACAAATTAAATATCTAAAAACAATTCCTGTGTGCACACAGAGTCATGGTTTGAAATTAGGCAAAAAACGAAATTTCTTTGCCAATTGGAAAGCACACTTCCTACTGCTTTTTTGGCAAGTGATAAGTACTTTTACAATCTGACACATTTCTAATCCACTTTTCAGATTCTCAAAAAAGCACATGTCCAAACAGCTTTTTGAGACCAGCAACATGTGTAACCTGGGTGACTGACTACACTCCAGCAAGGGCAACCAGCCTTAGTAATGCTGAATGTATTTGCATTACTGACTGCAACCTCAAACCCCACTCGGTTGTGAATACTGTGCATGATTCCACAGGATAAGCAGCTGGCTGTGTGCTAAGAGTCTGCTTCTGCACAAAAAAAATAGCTCCCCCTTTCCTACTAATGCAACTGTAAAATTACCAGAGCAATACGCAATAAATCTCTGCCTGTAATTCCTCTTTGCACACAGAGTCATGTTTTCATATTAGTCAGAAAACGAAATTTCTTTGCCAATTTGAAAGCACACTTACTACTCTTTTTTTTGGCAAGTGATAAGTACTTTTACAGTCTGACACATTTTGAATCCACTTTTCATATTCTTAAAAAAGCACATGTCCAAACAGCTTTTTCAGACCAGAAAAATCTGTAACCTGGGTGACTGACTACACTCCAGCAAGGGCAACCAGCCTTAGTGATGCTGAATGTATTTGCATTACTGACTGCAATCTCAAACCCCACTCGGTTGTGAATACTGTGCATGATTCCACAGGATAAGCAGCTGGCTGTGTGCTAAGAGTCTGCTTCTGCATAAAAAAAATAGCTCCCCCTTTCCATCTAATGCAACTGTAAAATTACCAGAGCAATACGCAATAAATCTCTGCCTGTAATTCCTCTTTGCACACAGAGTCATGTTTTCATATTAGTCAGAAAACGAAATTTCTTTGCCAATTTGAAAGCACACTTACTACTCTTTTTTTTTGGCAAGTGATAAGTAATTTTACAGTCTGACACTTTTTCAATCCACTTTTCATATTCTTAAAAAAGCACATGTCCAAACAGCTTTTTCAGACCAGAAACATGTGTAACCTGGGTGACTGACTACACTCTAGCAAGGGCAACCAGCCTTAGTGATGCTGAATGTATTTGCATTACTGCAACCTCAAACCCCACTCGGTTGTGAATACTGTGCATGATTCCACAGGATAAGCAGCTGGCTGTGTGCTAAGAGTCTGCTTCTGCATAAAAAAATAGCTCCCCCTTTCCATCTAATGCAAATGTAAAATCACCAGAGCAATACCAAACAGCTTTCTGAGACCAGTAACATGTGTAACCTGGGTGACTGACTACACTCCAGCAAGGGCAACCAGCCTTAGTGATGCTGAATGTATTTGCATTGCTGACTGCAATCTCAAACCCCACTCGGTTGTGAATACTGTGCATGATTCCACAGGATAAGCAGCTGGCTGTGTGCTAAGAGTCTGCTTCTGCACAAAAAAAATAGTTCCCCCTTTCCTACTAATGCAACTGTAAAATTACCAGAGCAATACGCAATAAATCTCTGCCTGTAATTCCTCTTTGCACACAGAGTCATGTTTTCATATTAGTCAGAAAACGAAATTTCTTTGCCAATTTGAAAGCACACTTACTACTCTTTTTTTTGGCAAGTGATAAGTACTTTTACAGTCTGACACATTTTGAATCCACTTTTCATATTCTCAAAAAAGCACATGTCCAAACAGCTTTTTGAGACCAGCAACATGTGTAACCTGGGTGACTCACTACACTTCAGCAAGGGTAACCAGCCTTAGTGATGCTGAATGTATTTGCATTACTGACTGCAACCTCAAACCCCTCTCGGTTGTGAATACTGTGCATGATTCCACAGGATAAGCAGCTGGCTGTGAGCTAAGAGTCTGCTTCTGCATAAAAAAAATAGCTCCCCCTTTCCATCTAATGCAACTGTAAAATTACCAGAGCAATACGCAATAAATCTCTGCCTGTAATTCCTCTTTGCACACAGAGTCATGTTTTCATATTAGTCAGAAAACGAAATTTCTTTGCCAATTTGAAAGCACACTTACTACTCTTTTTTTTTGGCAAGTGATAAGTACTTTTACAGTCTGACACTTTTTCAATCCACTTTTCATATTCTTAAAAAAGCACATGTCCAAACAGCTTTTTCAGACCAGAAACATGTGTAACCTGGGTGACTGACTACACTCTAGCAAGGGCAACCAGCCTTAGTGATGCTGAATGTATATGCATTACTGACTGCAACCTCAAACCCCACTCGGTTGTGAATACTGTGCATGATTCCACAGGATAAGCAGCTGGCTGTGTGCTAAGAGTCTGCTTCTGCATGAAAAATAGCTCCCCCTTTCCATCTAATGCAAATGTAAAATCACCAGAGCAATACCAAACAGCTTTCTGAGACCAGCAACATGTGTAACCTGGGTGACTGACTACACTCCAGCAAGGGCAACCAGCCTTAGTGATGCTGAATGTATTTGCATTACTGACTGCAACCTCAAACCCCACTCGGTTGTGAATACTGTGCATGATTCCACAGGATAAGCAGCTGGCTGTGTGCTAAGAGTCTGCTTCTGCACAAAAAAAATAGTTCCCCCTTTCCTACTAATGCAACTGTAAAATTACCAGAGCAATACGCAATAAATCTCTGCCTGTAATTCCTCTTTGCACACAGTCATGTTTTCATATTAGTCAGAAAACGAAATTTCTTTGCCAATTTGAAAGCACACTTACTACTCTTTTTTTTGGCAATTGATAAGTACTTTTACAGTCTGACACATTTTGAATCCACTTTTCATATTCTCAAAAAAGCACATGTCCAAACAGCTTTTTGAGACCAGCAACATGTGTAACCTGGGTGACTGACTACACTTCAGCAAGGGCAACCAGCCTTAGTGATGCTGAATGTATTTGCATTACTGACTGCAACCTCAAACCCCACTCGGTTGTGAATACTGTGCATGATTCCACAGGATAAGCAGCTGGCTGTGAGCTAAGAGTCTGCTTCTGCATAAAAAAAATAGCTCCCCCTTTCCATCTAATGCAACTGTAAAATTACCAGAGCAATACGCAATAAATCTCTGCCTGTAATTCCTCTTTGCACACAGAGTCATGTTTTCATATTAGTCAGAAAACGAAATTTCTTTGCCAATTTGAAAGCACACTTACTACTCTTTTTTTTTGGCAAGTGATAAGTACTTTTACAGTCTGACACTTTTTCAATCCACTTTTCATATTCTTAAAAAAGCACATGTCCAAACAGCTTTTTCAGACCAGAAACATGTGTAACCTGGGTGACTGACTACACTCTAGCAAGGGCAACCAGCCTTAGTGATGCTGAATGTATATGCATTACTGACTGCAACCTCAAACCCCACTCGGTTGTGAATACTGTGCATGATTCCACAGGATAAGCAGCTGGCTGTGTGCTAAGAGTCTGCTTCTGCATGAAAAATAGCTCCCCCTTTCCATCTAATGCAAATGTAAAATCACCAGAGCAATACCAAACAGCTTTCTGAGACCAGCAACATGTGTAACCTGGGTGACTGACTACACTCCAGCAAGGGCAACCAGCCTTAGTGATGCTGAATGTATTTGCATTACTGACTGCAACCTCAAACCCCACTCGGTTGTGAATACTGTGCATGATTCCACAGGATAAGCAGCTGGCTGTGTGCTAAGAGTCTGCTTCTGCACAAAAAAAATAGTTCCCCCTTTCCTACTAATGCAACTGTAAAATTACCAGAGCAATACGCAATAAATCTCTGCCTGTAATTCCTCTTTGCACACAGTCATGTTTTCATATTAGTCAGAAAACGAAATTTCTTTGCCAATTTGAAAGCACACTTACTACTCTTTTTTTTGGCAATTGATAAGTACTTTTACAGTCTGACACATTTTGAATCCACTTTTCATATTCTCAAAAAAGCACATGTCCAAACAGCTTTTTGAGACCAGCAACATGTGTAACCTGGGTGACTGACTACACTTCAGCAAGGGCAACCAGCCTTAGTGATGCTGAATGTATTTGCATTACTGACTGCAACCTCAAACCCCACTCGGTTGTGAATACTGTGCATGATTCCACAGGATAAGCAGCTGGCTGTGTGCTAAGAGTCTGCTTCTGCATAAAAAAAATAGCTCCCCCTTTCCATCTAATGCAACTGTAAAATTACCAGAGCAATACGCAATAAATCTCTGCCTGTAATTCCTCTTTGCACACAGAGTCATGTTTTCATATTAGTCAGAAAACGAAATTTCTTTGCCAATTTGAAAGCACACTTACTACTCTTTTTTTTTGGCAAGTGATAAGTACTTTTACAGTCTGACACTTTTTCAATCCACTTTTCATATTCTTAAAAAAGCACATGTCCAAACAGCTTTTTCAGACCAGAAACATGTGTAACCTGGGTGACTGACTACACTCTAGCAAGGGCAACCAGCCTTAGTGATGCTGAATGTATTTGCATTACTGACTGCAACCTCAAACCCCACTCGGTTGTGAATACTGTGCATGATTCCACAGGATAAGCAGCTGGCTGTGTGCTAAGAGTCTGCTTCTGCATAAAAGAATAGCTCCCCCTTTCCATCTAATGCAAATGTAAAATCACCAGAGCAATACCAAACAGCTTTCTGAGACCAGTAACATGTGTAACCTGGGTGTCTGACTACACTCCAGCAAGGGAAACCAGCCTTAGTGATGCTGAATGTATTTGCATTACTGACTGCAATCTCAAACCCCACTCAGTTGTGAATACTGTGCATGATTGCACAGGATAAGCAGCTGGCTGTGTGCTAAGAGTCTGCTTCTGCACAAAAAAAATAGTTCCCCCTTTCCTACTAATGCAACTGTAAAATTACCAGAGCAATACGCAATAAATCTCTGCCTGTAATTCCTCTTTGCACACAGAGTCATGTTTTCATATTAGTCAGAAAACGAAATTTCTTTGCCAATTTGAAAGCACACTTACTACTCTTTTTTTTGGCAAGTGATAAGTACTTTTACAGTCTGACACATTTTGAATCCACTTTTCATATTCTCAAAAAAGCACATGTCCAAACAGCTTTTTGAGACCAGCAACATGTGTAACCTGGGTGACTGACTACACTTCAGCAAGGGCAACCAGCCTTAGTGATGCTGAATGTATTTGCATTACTGACTGCAACCTCAAACCCCACTCGGTTGTGAATACTGTGCATGATTCCACAGGATAAGCAGCTGGCTGTGAGCTAAGAGTCTGCTTCTGCATAAAAAAAATAGCTCCCCCTTTCCATCTAATGCAACTGTAAAATTACCAGAGCAATACGCAATAAATCTCTGCCTGTAATTCCTCTTTGCACACAGAGTCATGTTTTCATATTAGTCAGAAAACGAAATTTCTTTGCCAATTTGAAAGCACACTTACTACTCTTTTTTTTTGGCAAGTGATAAGTACTTTTACAGTCTGACACTTTTTCAATCCACTTTTCATATTCTTAAAAAAGCACATGTCCAAACAGCTTTTTCAGACCAGAAACATGTGTAACCTGGGTGACTGACTACACTCTAGCAAGGGCAACCAGCCTTAGTGATGCTGAATGTATTTGCATTACTGACTGCAACCTCAAACCCCACTCGGTTGTGAATACTGTGCATGATTCCACAGGATAAGCAGCTGGCTGTGTGCTAAGAGTCTGCTTCTGCATAAAAAAATAGCTCCCCCTTTCCATCTAATGCAAATGTAAAATCACCAGAGCAATACCAAACAGCTTTCTGAGACCAGCAACATGTGTAACCTGGGTGACTGACTACACTCCAGCAAGGGCAATCAGCCTTAGTGATGCTGAATGTATTTGCATTACTGACTGGAACCTCAAACCCTAAAAGTATTCCTTATTTATACCAGTACACCTTAATTTATGGTGAAAACATAGTCCATATTATTTTACATGTTCCTCACATTTAAATTTCTCCCAAAACACAAAATGATAAACACAACTTCAACAAAAGGAATTCCAATGCTATTATTCATTTCTTAATTTACCATATACATCCCCTCTCAAACTCTTAACTCACCTTTAAAATTAGTTAGTTGTGAAAGAAATGTGGCACTCAAACAGCAGATTATCAGAGCCAGGATCTCTGTTCTGTACACCTCTCTCCTCTCAGCAGAACCAGATAATGGCAATGTTTCCCTCTCTTTTTCCACACATATACATGTTAGTTTCAAATCTCAGTGCTTCCCCCTTTTTTTCAAATGTAATCACACATTTCTATTGGTTGAAAACCAACCCTTTTCAAAAAGTACCCTTCCCCCAACTTGACTTCTGCCTAGTACCCTTCCCCCAACTTGACTTCTGCCTGCTACCATAGCAACAGCTCATGGAACACTGCTGTGTGGAGTCAGGTCAGAAGTTCAGCAGACAATGTTTCATTTTCAAAGTGCAAGAGTGCTTGACTTTTCAAACCTAACAGCAAATCCATAGTACTGTTCTTTGGTAACACATTTTTCTTTACCAATACAAATCATGCTTCTATAAATTGACACACACAGCCTAGTTTTTAGTGTAGAATGGTATGAAACAGCCAATGAGTTCATTTTATTTTATAAAAATATGTATGCCTCCATTTCCAAACTGTCTTTCATTTCTTTTTACCATTCTACTGAATTACACCTCCTGAGTGTATCCAGATCTCCTTGGAAGATGTTCACAGTGTGGATTGTAGGGCACAGCTATGTCTTCTGGAGTGAAAAGTATGCAGAGAAAACAGGTATGGTGAGAGACCTTGCTTTGCCAAATGTAGACATTAAATGGATTGGTCAGAGAGGGTTAAAGTGGCACCAATTGATGCCATTGGTGAAATCCTTCATGCAAATCCAACACCCTGACCTCATAATAGTGCACTGTGGTGGCAATGACCTAGGCACTTTGACTGGGGTAGGTCTGGAAATGCTTATGAAGGAGACCTTTGCACAACTGTTTTCACTTTTCCCTAAAACTGCCTTTGTGTTTTCTAACATATGCCAAAGGCAAAAATGGAACTGGTCCAATCATTTTTGTCCACAGATTGACAAAGCAAGAAAGCACGTCAACAAATCTGTTTCTGCTTTCCTCCGTGACTATGGTATGGGTTCCATTTACCACAACAACTTGCGTTACGACATGCAAGACATTTATAGAGGAGATGGTGTACACTTTAATGATGAAGGGAACAGAGTCTTCCTCTTGAACCTTAGACTCTGCATCGGTACTTACTTGTAGGTACCACTAAAAAATCACTTAATAAACACAACGGCTCTTTTTAGAGCCCCCTAATATCTGAACACTTAAATCTGCATTTCATTTAATTTTTTTTTATTTTTTTTACCGTACGCGTACGGTAAGCTTACCGTACGCGTACCCCGCGATTTTTTTTAAAATTAATAAATGTTTTTTTTGTACTTTTCTGTCCTTCTTTGACCCCCTTTCAAATGTTAGGGGGTCTGTAACTCTCTTCCTTGCCCCCTTTTCAAGTTATCACCCTTTATTTTCTCAGTGAAACACACAAAATGGCGGCCGCCGCTTCCTGGTTTCGACCGATTCGAATGTTTACTAAGATCTAACAGCCAATCAGAATCGCGCTCGCGCACGTCACCGTACGCGTACGGTAAGCGCACCGTAAGCGCACCATAAGCTGGCTCAGATATATATATTGATTTAAAGGCTATTTTCTCAGAATCTACTGAACAGATTTACACCAAACCTACAAAAGGCACTTCCTTGACCTGTAGACTACCTCTCTGCCAAATTTCAAGGAACTCTGTTCAGCCGTTCGGGCTGTAGCTGTGTCTAAAGGTCCTATGGAAAAATGCATGAGAAAAAAGCGTTTTGGGACCCCCCTTTTATCTCAGCCCCCGCTTGAGGAATCCCCCCGAGACTTTCAGGGTAGGAGCGGAGCGTAGCGCCCCATTAGTTTTGAAAATTTCGCGAGGATTCGTCGACCGGCGCCAAAGTTATTCCAAATAGAATGTTGCGGTTTTCCTATGGAAACAGGGTCCTAACTATAACTACCTACTGGCGACCGCCAGTAGGTAATATATACATATATATATATATATATATATATATATATATATATATATATATATATGTATATATATATATATATAGAGAGAGAGAGAGAGAGAGAGAGAGAGAGAGAGAGAGAGAGATAGATAGATATATATTGAGCGAGAGCTAGAGAGAGAGAGAGAAAGAGAGTTAGGCTTACATTTCACTCATACAAACCATAGAAATGCAGCAGTTATAGTTACCTCAGCTAATTATAACTTACGCCTGCAATGCACTGCTTAAGACCTCACATATTGCATCATTCATGACATGGTCAGTGACATCATGTTAGTCTTGTTAATCTGTCCATCATCCTGGCAAAAGGCAGGAATACCTTTGCATACTACTAAGAGCAGGGCCACACAGCAAAGTATCCAAGTAGCAATTTAAAGGGAGAACAATGGACTCTGCTCTCCCCAGGAAAGGAAAAGAAACGACCGACTCATCATGGTCAATACAGATTGCATCCAATAGCTCAACCATGCATTTAACTGCACAAAGCATTTCAGATCATCTTTCAAAATGGAATTATCAAGACAACACACTTGCTATGCCTTTGCCAACCCAGGAGTTAGAATCATTTGTCCTTTACAGAAGCGGCGCTGCAGCTGGGGCACCTGCTATTTTTATATGTGTAAGTGCTTCCTGTTGTGGTTTAATTTCTGTGAAATGATCATCAGGACCAGAAAGCCTCTGGGGACCCCATGCCACAGGACCCAGCCATGACTTAATGATGGAGGGGGCTGCGTGGCCCACCTCCCCAGGCCGATTTCAGTTCAGGGGACCCTATCCCATCGGGCCTGTCCTTTATTCAATGGGGGGCTGCTTAGCCACCCTCAATGGGTTAGTTTTGGCCCTGGGGCCCTATCCCCCAAGGCACGGCCACAATTCAATTTGGGCGGTAAGCCACGTGGCAAAGCTTAGGGAAGCTGTCAAACCTCCCACCAAGCAAAAGCAAACCGTTATTTCCCAAGGGTGTGCACAGTGGGAGATTGCCTGAGCTGGCCCTGGTGGTGCCCAGGGCCATTATTGGCTCTAGGAGGAGGGCTGAGCAGACCCCCTCCTTTCTTGTGCAAAGGCCGGCCCAAAGATGGTGATGGTCCTGGGGCCATCTATGGCCCGGGTGGGGGGCTGTGAGGCCCCCTTCTTCATTTTAGAAAGTATTTTCTTCAATATTTATTTTTTCCCCGGTAAAGGTGGTGGTCTCTGTGGCCTGAGAGGGTTTGCATGGCCCCTTCTGTCTATTTTTTAAACTACAGCCCCATGGAGGTGGACCGATGTGCCCCCTTCCATTTTTTACAAATCTATGTATGCCTCCGGGACTTGGCACACCTGTGGCTACATTTAAAACAAATGCAGGAGAACGCACTTTTTTGTAATTCTTGGCATTATTTGCAAATATTTGTGAATTTCTCTGTGAATTAAAAAAAATGTTTTTTTGCCCTACCGGAGTCCATCTGGAACCCCAGGACCACAGCTAGAGGGTTAGGGTATTCCTACCCGGTCCCCTTTTCTTTTTTTGTTCATTTTTGTTGGGACTCGGCTGAAGCTGAGTCCCAAGATGGCTGTCAACACTTAAACCAATCAGAGATCAGCAGATCTCTACACGAGCTCATCATTATTCCCAAAGGCTTCATGACCTTAGATATCCAAATTTGGATTTCTTTAAACATCTCGCAAACTACTGAACAGATTTATACCAATGAAGTGAGATCATAATCTGCAGACCAAAAGCTACCTTTCTGCCAAATTTCCAGAGGTTTGGGTGGCAGGCATGTCTAAAGACTCCATAGAATTACTGGTGCACTTCTTTAGGAAAATTTTGTGAAGTTTTGTCAAACAATGCCAAAATTATAGGCAAGTCAAAAACCGCTTTTCCTATAGAAACCTGATCCTGAATATAACTACCTACTGGTGGTCTCCAGTAGGAAGTAGTAGTTAGGATGCAGCTTCATTTGTAGGATTTGCCAATAAGTTTGACACCTTTTGACGAATCTTCACGAAATTGTCAAAACTTTTGGGGTAGCCACTTCAGCTGCTGTCTTGAAAATTTTGGGGTGATTTGTCCAGCGGGGGCAGAGAAAAAGGGGGGCAAGGACGTCCTTGGGGGCCAACTACCTCTTCTGTTACCTCCAGTACGTTCCACACAGTGGGATTGCTAAGGGGTCTTTGGAGGCCACACCCCCTTAGTCCACCACTCTGTTAACGCACCTCCTAGCGCACTACTGGTTGGGGGATGAAGTCCACTTTACTCCAGAGTGACCTTGGCAGCCAAGAAGCCCTCCTGGTACCTCCTGTAAGTCTTACACAACAGAATTCCTGAGAGCTGGTCGGATGCTCAGAACCGTTTCTCCACCACTCCTCAAACATGACTGCTAGTTAAAAAACCTTAGAAATTCACTAAAAAAACACAGGTTTCAGGGACATATTAGTTAGAAATTAGCAATTAAAAACCTTGGAAATTCACTGAAAAAATCACAGGTTTCAGGGAAGTTATAGTTAAAAATTAGCATTTTTAAAAAAACATAGAAATTCACTGAAAAAACTACAGGTTTTAGGGACTTTATAGTTAGAAATTAGCATTTAGCATTTAGAAAACCTTAGATATTTATGGAAAAAAAAAAAGGTTAGAGGGACGTTATTGTTGACATTTCACTCATACAAAACCAGAGAAATTCAGCCATTATAGTTGGCTGAGGTAACTATAACTCACGCCCTGCAACGCACTGCTTATGACCTCACATATTACATCACTTATGACATGGTCAGTGACATCACTGATGACATCTCAAATGACATCTCAAATGACATCACTGATCACAGCATCTCCAGAATCTCTGATGCCCCCACTCACACCCCAAAATAATCTTTCATACACCCGCTCCAGCTTCCACACTTCCATTCTGACACCCATAGCAGTACTTCCACTCACTGATTCATAGGACTACACACATCCACTCAGCCACCCATTTAGCCACTCATACACCAACTCACTCACTAATACAGCCACTGATATATCCACTCATACAGCCACTAACACAGTCAGTCACCCATAGAGCTACACACACACCTACTCAGTCACCCATAGTCAATCACACAGCTGTTTACTCACCCATCCAGTTATAAACACATCCACTCACTTATTCATGCAGACACTAACACATACTCACTCACCTATACTTTCAGTGACACAAGCACTCACTCACCCACACACCCACTCTCATAATAACTCACTCTCACATACAGTCACTCATATACACTCACCTATACTGCCACATACCACTGACACATCCATTCACTCACCGACACAGCCATACACACACTCAGTCACACATACAGCTGCTCACAGATGCACTCAGAAACCCACACAGCCACTGACCCACCCACTCACTCATCCATGCAGGCAGTCACACCCCCCACAGCAACCCACACAGACATTCATACACCCATACAGGTACTAGACAACCAATCAATCAGCCATACAGCCATTCACTAACTCATACAGGCAGGAGGAGGCATCACCATCATCCACAAATCCTCTACATGACAGCACCGATTCGGACAAAGCCTCAACCCCTATGGAACACATCCACTTCCAGATCCAGACCAACCCCAGAACTACGCTCCGCGGGACCCTCATCTACAGACCACCTGGCCCACGATCCATTCACCAACTTCATCGCCTACCTCATCGCACCCCACTCCCTCGCCTCCACAGACCACATACTACTCAGAGACCTAAACTTCCACCTGGACAAGTACGACAACCCCCACACAACCGCCCTTCTAGAAAACCTCACCCACATAGGACTGAAGCAACTTGTCTCTGCCCCCATTCACACAGCAGGACACACACTCAAGCCCGTCTTTGCAGGAGGAAACATCATCTTCTTCAGCAACCCCAGGGAACTGCTGTGAACTGACCACCACTGCATCCATTTCTCCTTTACAAAACCCGCCGTACACAAGCACGTGTGCAGCCTTCCACGCAGAATCTGGAACAAAGTCTCTGAAGAACAACTCACCTCTGCACTCAGCTGCACTCCATCCCCAACTACAACACCAAGCAAGCAACCTCCACTAATGGCTTACCAACTGCACCAATACACTTGCCCCCCTCCAAAAGACTACAAGATGACACTACAAGAAGGCAACCTGGTTGACCAGAGCACTCCAAGAATCCAAGCAGTCCTGCCGACGACTGGAAAAGACATGGACAAATAGCAAATCTCCAGAAACACACCCCGCCTATAACTCAGCTACCACAGAACACCACCAACTCATCAAATCCTCAAAGAAGAACTTCCTTCAAGACAGAATCGTCTCCAATGCTCACAACTCCAGGTAACTCTTCTCCATCATACAGGAATTCGCCCAACCCAACAGCGAAACAACAGACATCCCTCCCTCCCAAGACCTCTGCAACGGACCCAGCTCCTTCTTTCACCTCAAGATCAAAACGCTCTATGACAACTTCGATGACCAAGACCTCTGCACCGCCTCAACCCCCAGCGACTTCACCCAACAGAGCCTACTTACTTGGACCCCACTCAAAGCAGAAGGACCCCTAAAGACCATGAAGAGCATCCACTCCAGAGCACCTTCAAGCCCCTTCCCACCATACATCTTCCACAGGATGCCACAGCAATCACACCTGAGCTACGTTGAACCATCAACTGCTCTCTTGAGGGCGCCACATTCCCTGTCAAATGGAAGTGCGCTGAAGTCAACCCCCTCCTAAAGAAACCCTCCAAAGATCCAAAGGATCTCAAGAACTTCAGGCCCATCTTGCTGCTTCCTTTCACTGACAAGGTCATTTAAAAAGCTGTCAACACCCAGCTAGCACACTTTATCAAAGCCAATAACATCCTAGACACCTCCCAATCTGGATTCCGCAGCAACCACAGCACCAAGACCGCCCTCCTTGCCACCACAGACAACATCTGCACCCTCCTTGACCAAGGCCAAACGGCAGCCCTCATCCTACCGGACCTATCAGCAGCCTTTAACACCATCTCCCACCGCACACTAGCTACCAGACTCCATGACACTGGCATCCAAGGAAAGGCCCTAGACTTGATAGGCTCATTCCTCGTGGGCAGAACACAGAGAATAAGACTCCTGCCCTTCCTCTCAGAACCGACAGAGACCAGATGCAGTGTACTTCAAGTATCCTCGTGCAGGTCCACCCTCTTCATGACACCCTCACAACCATTGTCAGAAATCATGGGCTCAACATCATCACCTATACCAATGACACCCAGCTTATCCTCTCCCTCACCAAGGAACCTGGCATCAAGAGGCACAACTTCCAAGAAGGGATGAAAGCCCTTGCAACCTGGATGAAGAACAGATGCATGAAACTCAACTCAGAGAAAACAGAAGTCCTCATCCTCTGCTCCACCCCCTCCACAAGAGATGACACTTGGTGGCCCCCAACCCTCAGAAACCCACCCGCCACGACAGACCATGTACGTAACCTCGGCTTCATGCTGGACTCATCGCTCAGCATGAATCGCTAGATCAACGCTGTCTCCTCTGCATGCTTCAACACTGTTGTGATGTATGACAAGTAGCTGAGGAGCTTCTTTGTAGATTATTTGTTAGTCTTAGTTGCAAGATGGTATCCAAGTACAGCAGCCCCACCAGGAGCAGCCTGCCTGCTGCTCAGCCCATACTCCAACTGTCACACCTCACCACACAGGCACACAAACATTCCATTCATCTCCTTCACACCAACATTCCACTCAGACACTCACACTGGTTGAGCAGCTAGGAACCAAGGTAACAGGGGAGATGCATGAATACATTAGCAAGATATAACAAACACCCTCCGCATACTATGTAAAACATTCAAATGGATACCCTCTGACTCCAGGAACATTGTCACTCACGCCCTCATCACCAGCAGACTGGACTACGGCTATGCCTTCTATGCCAGAATAAACAAAAAACTCTCGTACAAACTCTAGACCATCCAGAACACAGCAGCCAGACTAATCCTTGATATCCCACAGCACAGCCACATCACCCAACACCTCCGGGACCTCCACTGGCTCCCCGTCAAATGAAGAATAACTTTCAAGGTGCTGATACACGCCTACAAGTCCCTCCATAACATCGGACCACAATACCTCAACAACCGCCTCTCCTTTGATGCCCCCAAGAAAAACTTCTGCTCAGCCGACCTCTCCCTAGCCACCGCCCCACGCTTCTAAAGGAACAGAGCGGGTGGACGGACCTTCTCCTACATCGCAGCCAAAACCTGGAACGATTTCCCCCTTCACCTCCAACGTAGCCCAACACTGCACCAATTTACAAAAGACCTCAAGACCTGGCTCTTCGAATGACGCCAACGGATCAGCATACGCCCCCCTCCTCAGCGCTTTACAAACCCCTGATTGATTGATTGATATATAGATGGACAGACAGACAGACAGACAGACAGACAGACAGACAGACAGACAGACAGACAGACAGATAGATAGATAGATAGATAGATAGATAGATAGATAGATAGATAGATAGATAGATAGATAGATAGATAGATAGATAGATAGATAGATAGATAGATAGATAGATAGATAGATAGATAGATAGATAGATAGATAGATAGATAGATAGATAGATAGATAGATAGATAGATAGATAGATAGATAGATAGATAGATAGATAGATAGATAGACAGACATAGATGTAGATATACAGGCACAAACAAACCATCAGTTTTTACCAGCAGTTTAGTGTGGTAAAGTACAACACAATAAAGCAATACATGGTAAATATATAATGCATTGTAAAAACAGTGAATGAATAGATGATCTTCAGGTGTTCACTCAACTGCAGCTTTCAAAGTTTGAGAGCAATGTTAACCATATTATAAGAGCAGACACACGGCTGGAGTGATAACCAAAAACAGCTCTGGCAAACTTTCTCATAATAACCCCCATGCTCAGAGTGAACAAGCAAGCACAACTACTACAATGGGGAATTTGGGAAGAAGGGTTTTGGAGTATTTAACATGGTGCATTTAACAACATCTTTTGATCATACATTGCCTGTTATCCCCCTTTCCTGTTCATCTTTATTCTTCTACTCTAGTTCGTCTCAATTACTTTTTTCTTCTCTACTTTTTCTCAATGCCTCTCCTCTTCCTTTCTCTAACCAACACATCTGTGATTTTCTCTCTCACTTCTCCTTTTTCTGCTTCCTGTTTCTTACTATGGCTGTCTCATTCTGCACCTCTTTTTTATACTTCCAACTTCTTCCTTTCCCCATTCACTCGCTTTCACATCTGCTTTTCATTGGTCCCTCAAAGAATAATCAATGCTATGGAGATTTTACAACTACATTACCATTATTCTTAACTTAAGCCTTGAGAGACACAGTCATTCTGGAATTGAAGCCCTCTCATCCCAACACCTACTGCATGCTTAGGGAAATAATATACATATTGCCTAGCCAAAAAAAAGAACCTAATGCCATTAATACCCTATCTTTGTCCCTATAATGGCACAAAGAACATTTTTGTGTAAAACCACACAACCACCAACAATATGGTGAAGTAGCTTAATGGGATGCAGCAGTGGCGTACCATGAGCCCTCGTAGACCCAGCGGTGTGGGGGGCGGGGGGGGGGGGGGGGGGTGGCACGAGCTCCAGGGGCCCCCTCACCAAAAATTGTAGGTGGTGGGCTGGGGAAAGGGCCCCCTCTCCATGTACTTTGCAGGGAGGGGGAGCTCAAGTTTCGTTAACCCACTGAGATGAAGAGGTCTGTTTTGTTACTCAAAGGTCTACAATTTAAGACATTATTGACTCCGAGCCTTTGATGTTTCTCAGATTAATTAAATGAGTGGCACAGAGTTACATTTCATCATCTGGCTAGTTTAGTTTATGCCATCCTTTTTCAATAAAAGCTGCTTAAGAAAAACTGTAGCAAGGATGTTTACTTTTCTAGAGAGCTAAATGGCAGCATAGACTTGCACTTTTGTGGGTGTAAAATATGGTATTTCATGGCTCTCAAGGACCCCGTTTGCAGGAACCAATTACAATTGTTAGAGTGCTTCAAATTACCCCTGCAGACTCATGCATTTCCATTGAAAACCCTACGTGGGTCAATATTTTGGGACAAAGGGCTCTCATTGCAACTCTAACAAAGTCAGTTATTGATGGCTCATCAATCACACCGCTCCTCGAAATGCAATAATGGGGATATATAATTTAAAATTGTTTATATCCCCCTCAATCCCTGGCATACTCAGCGCCACTGCCAGCAGCGGTCTGTGCTGCCGATGGAGGGAAACAATTACAACAGCGGATGGCTTACAGGAGCAATCTGCCCTATTGGCAGCAACATGTAAACTGGTCTGTCCATGGTTATTTGTTTTCAATATTACTTTCTAAAGATCTTTTATGACCAAAGAGCGCGCAGAAGTGCATGGAATGCTAATTCAATCCTAGCAGGAGATGATGAAAACCAGTGCTGTCTGAAAGGCATATATGCAGTCACAAACACACACACACTTTTTTCCAAATAGTTTTATTTACCTTATGTTGTGGCCTATGCACCAGGTCCAGTTATAATAGCAACTCCTAAGTGCATTTACTGCGATAGGTAGGAGATCATGCCACACATCTGTTATGACTGACAACCACACTGTAGATGTGACATAAGCAGGGCCGGCTTTAGTGCTGATGGTGCCCTGTGCGACAATGTTTGTTGGCGCCCCCCCAATGACCACCTCCACCATGGATTCTCTCACTAGCACCCTTTAACAGTGACTCGGGGGCTTATTATCAAGGACAGCGTTAAAATTATCGCCGGTTTAGCGGCAGAAAACTGCCGCTAAAGCGGTGATAATGGGCTTGATAATATGCCCTGGAGAATTCCAATAGAAGCCCATGTTCACACCAGAACATGGACTTCTATTGGAATTCTCAAGGGCCTATTATCAAGCCCATTATCGCCGCTTTAGCGGCAGTTTTCTGCCGCTTAACCAGCGATCATTTTTAATGCCGTCCTTGATAATATGCCCCCAAGTCTCCATAACCACACTCTCTCAGATGCATTGAATTAGTTATATAGCGCCACTCATACTTTGCATCACACACACATTACACAGAGACAATCAATCATACCTGTGTAAATCAGTGTATACGAAATGTTACATAAGCCAAAGGACTAAGGGACATATTAACTGGCCCCACATAGCGGAAGAAATATTATCGCCAGCTATCGCTGAAAATTGTCGCCATGATAACGCTATATTAACAATACAGATAGTATTTCAGCGATAGCGGTGTTTACCATGGAACATCGCTGGTTTTCCAGCGATGTTCCATGGAAAACAGCGATAACATTGCTGATACGACCCTGTGGTCGTATCAGCATAATCCACCTACCATTATTAGTATGCCTTAGTATGGAACTTAACAGACGTTAAATTCCAGCGTTAAGGCCGAGGTAGCCTTTTTTTTTATTGCTGCACCTCCTTGTTAATATCGCAATATTTTCATGTGTTGTTTTCATAGCCATGCCTTCTTTGCATCTCATTAGCGATGCGAGGCTGTGAAAAAACGGGCTCTACATCAAAGAAACACGCGCTAGCGTGTCCTTGATGATATTGCGATATAATTATTGCCGCTTATCGTCCGAAAACGGACGCTAAAGCGGCGATAATTATATCGCCAGCCCTTGCTAATATGCCCCTAAAAGTGTAGGAGTCACATGTCATCCATACTGGTAGGCAGTATAGTTTAAGAGTGCTTGGTGTGGAGAAGCACAAACTCAGAGTCCAAAAAGAAACAGTATATTTGGGAGTTTTCTTTAATAATAAGAATCGATTTCTAGCCAAATTAATTCTTTTTGCAACATTAATCAATGTTCTAATAATGTGTACTTTGCAGTGTGTTTGCAGTTTTAGGATGAAAGTTAATAGCTCACTATTCTTTATTAGGACTTTAAGTTATAAATTGCAAGTAACAAATAAGATGTCTCTTTTGAAAGCAGTAACCTGCTGATCTGTTTACATCATATGCACTCTGTAATCTACTTTGTACACGTTCTTTGCAGCAGGCATATTAACCCTCTGCACTAACTTCACCGAAGTGAAAACCTCAACTATACAAAATGCTGATCTCTCTCCAGGAAGATAATTAATCACACGAGTTATCTTTACATTTATGTGAGGCCTGGTAATTGCCGTGGAAAAGAAACGCTGCAGCAGGTGCTTCAAAAGCAAAATAAACTTTCAAACACGGCGCCCCCAGGAAGCCAGCACCCGGTGCGGTGCACCGGCCGCACCGCCCTAAAGCCGGCCCTGGACATAAGCCTCAGCCATTGGAGGAGAGCTACATTAGAGAGAAGCGTGGGTTGTTTTACAGCAGACAACCCTCCTCTCAAATTGAGCACAGCTGACAGTGCTATTAATATGCAACCTGAATATGTTTGCCCAGGCGACGTTTTCAGTGAGGGTTTTAGGCTGTGATTCAGAGAGACTGCAACTGTATTCTCTACAGCGCCGTCAGACCCCCCAGAATATTATCAAAAACAAGAAGGATGGTGCCAAAAGCCCGAGCATAGTTTGGGCAAGAGATAATGACAGAGGTGGTCCCAGGCCACGGAAAAACGGGTGCCCAGTATGGCCTGTACCGTAGGGGTAAGACAATTGTAGCCACTCCACATTACTCTTTAATGCGGAGTTTTGTCTAAGGGTGGGCGGAATTTGCGAAATTGACTTTTGCAAATTATCGTGAAATTGCACAAAATCTCTGCGAGCATGCGAAACTTTCGTGAAGAAGCAGAGATTGCTTTTCCCGCCCGTTCGCGATGTGTTTTTGCGTGCTCGCGGGGAAATATATCTCCAACTTGCCCATGCGGTCGCTAATGGGCGCGGCCATCTTGCTCGCCATGCTTATTTCCTGTTCGCGATTGCAATGACATGTTCGCGATCGCAAACTCTCGCGGGATAGCGCGACCGGCTACCAACAATTCAACATGTTGTGGCGCGCGCGAACGGATATGAAAACTCGTGGGCGAACGCAGGGACTCGGTAAGTCGCGATTGCGCACGCGAGAATGCATTTTTAAAGCGCAAACAAGAAAAATACTTCCGTTTGCGGTTGTTGCGAAAGTTTTGACATTTTTGCGCTCTCCGTGGAACGCGAAAATGTCAAAATATCGCAAATTCCGCGAATGGAACGAAATTTACCGCCTAGGCCTAGTTTTGTCCAAGTTCCGCCAATCGCTGCGTAACGGAATTTTTCTCCCATGAGTGTCGAAAATATGAGAGCTGGTGAGCACAATCGAAATTTGACGTCCCCTAGTGTAATTTTCAAACGCGTGCAGTTGCCAAAATTCATGAACGATCACAGTTAGAGGGCTGCCACGCGAGAAGATTTGCTGATGCTCAAGCAGATTTTATTTTGGAGTGGCAATAAAATCACCTCTAAAAGCTGTGCACTATTGCACAATGCATGGGGCCGTTCACTCTGATTTTCAGGATTGCTCGCTATTCTGGAGCTAAATTGCAGTGCGAGCTGCACATTTTCCACTTATTGGTGGAATTGCCTGGAATCTCATGGCATTTTTGTTGTAACTCTATGGAATTACGCAGAGTGAAACTCAGCGAGTTCCGGCCATCCCTACATACAACCATGAGCAGAATATTTGGTCAGTAGATCTTTTGTCTGCCCCTTTGTACAAACACAATTGGGACATAAACCTGGGAGAACTGTTTTAATTATGGTCACACATTTTTCATTTATGCCTACCAGATTACAAAAGCTGAGTGTCACTGCAAAAAGAATGGTTGCAGGTGGTAGTCCAGAGAAACACTAAGGGGCATATTCTCAAGGATCTATTGCCGAGTTATCGGCACTTTATCGCATCCAAAGTCGAGATAAATGTATCGCCCCATTCACAAGCTGGTGCTAACAGCCCATATCACCAGTTTACCTGTGATAGCAGTCGCAAATAACATCGCCACAGATGACCCCGGTAACTAACGCTAATGAGATGCAGAGTAGGCATTCCCATGCAAAAAGCCGCAACAACACCACTCCGCAACATTCTCAACTACTAGCCAGATCGGCGATAAGAAGACAAAACATGCGATAAGGCGCGTTACCTGCAGGGTTTTAGCACCTGCTCTTACCTGGTGGAAAGTCGACGACAACCGGCCCCAGAAAAGGGAGCACAGCCCAGAGCCACACATTAAGAACAACAGATGCCCTGCAGAAACTGAACTTGCAGCTCGGACACCCAAAAGGGCCACAACACACACCGCCACCTACCCCCAGGACTGCCACCCTCCTGGAACCCACCTGCCCCCTCCCCGAACCACCACAGAGGCAGCGCAGAACAAGACAGCGGACCTCCAGGAAACGCACAAGCCTCACAGACCCAACACCAGAGAATGTAATTGCCCACTACAGGCTCAAAAGGACAACCATCCTACGCAACCTGGCCATCATTGCAACACAGCGGAAAACCAACAGCCCACCTCAGACAAAGCTGCTGGCTGTGCTGCACCTGTTGGCCTCGGGTACCTCCCAACCAACAACCGGCAGAGTCGGAGGAGTCCCACAGCCAGCCCTATCCAAGTTCCTCACACCTGTCCTGGATGCCATCACATCATGGTACCCCAGTACCTAGATGTCCCACACAATGCTCAGGAACAGCTGGAGACAAAGCAAGGCCTATACGCCATAGCTGGATTGACTACGGGTAGGGGGCAATTGACTGCACACATGTCCTACTTGTGCCACCTGCCGACACTGCACACAATCACCACAACAGAAAGCACATGCATTCCTTCAATGTGCAGGCAATAGTGGGCCACCGGGGACACTTCGTCAATGTCGTCGCCAACAACCCAGGCAGTGCGCCTGATTCCTTCATCTTCCGACAGTCCATCATCAACCTGCGCTTCCAGGATGGCACATATGGAAATGCTCTGCTCGTTGGTGAGTAGCAACTGAACACACCACACCCCCCAACACCACAATCATGCAACTCACAACTCTGGCAATGCACACGTCACAGACTCACATACAACATGCCAAACAACATGCCCACCCAACAGACATGACAGCACAACTTACTGTGGCAACCTGGGACAGCCATGTACATGAGCCATGAACGGCATGGCTCCTCAGCCACACAATAGCGGAATGTGTGGAGAGTTGGGAACCAGGCATGTGCGAAGGAGGCAAGTGACCCATGAATGAGAATGTACACAATGCCAAGTGTGACGTGGATATGCTGGACAGACTGCAGTATGCAGAACACAGACATATCCATGTCTACATGCACTGCTGGTGTTTGGAGTGTAGTGGACAGTGGACGCAACCATGTCACCCCAGCCAGTGGGAAAGATCACGGAAATGTCGATTGTGATGTCCCCCCCGTAAGCTCCTGTGGATTGGGCTGGCCCGGCGTATGCCAGGCCAGCGTAGGGGTGTGAATAAAAAGCATGTAGCTCTGGGCGTGGTTCTCTTCCGGAATGCCCAACGTGTCTGCCAGGGCGGCGCCTCCCAGCCCGCCACGAGGACGACGCCGTCGCCATGAGTGGTGTTGCCTGTGATCCTGTGCGCCTGCTCCCACCCGGGCCACTGGTCCCCGAACCCGTCATGCCCACCCCTGCGTACCCAGGCCTCACTGCTCACCTGCCAACACCGGTGTGTGTCAAAGAGGGCCCACCACGTGCCGGCGCAAGCCAGAGGACCACGACCTTGACAGCCTCCTCAGACAATCACGGCCTCCACGACACAGGCCCGCTGTACTCCTTTCTCATTGATGTACTCTACCGCTGCCTCCGGCCTACACTACAGTCAAGTAGGTCACACATTTGGAACGGAATCTCGATTATACAATGTCCGAGTACACATATCAATGCAGAGTTCAAATCTCTATACTCCCTTCGATGTGGTGACACCAAGTCTGTGCATATCATCCCAACCACACGTGTCTGTGAGCCCTTGATAACTACGCCTTCAGCCTACACTGCGGTCCAGCAGGCCTCACACCAATCCAATCCAGTCCATACCAGGCAGGACAAGGCATTGTCGCTGGCTAAACACCCGCTCAGCTCTGTTGCCACTACTCCCGTCAACCACAAGTCATCCCCACATGCCATTTCAATGTTGTGTGTCAGAGTTCCAGGAAGAGCTTGCTGAACAGCGGTTGGCCTGCGCTGACCGCTGCTTCTGGCCTACACAGGGCTCAAGTAGGTCACACATGTGGAACTGAGTTTTGATTATGCAATGGCAGAGTACACACTTTATGGTAGATTTTATGTCACTGTACTCCCTTCGATGTGGTGCCACCAACTCTGTGCTTGGCATCCGAACAACACCTGTCTGTGGTCCCTTGCTGACTACTGCCTTCGGCCTACACTGCGGTCGAGTAGGTCACACAGTTGGAACTGAGTCTTGATTTGCGTATGACAGAGTTCATATCATTGAAAGCAAGGAAAGGAGTAAGAGGAAGACGTGGCGCAGTCCGGAGGAAAAAAGGATCCTCGTTACGGAGGTGATCGAACACTGCCAACAACTGCTCTGGTGTCACTAACTCTGTGAATCACGAGCCAACGACACGTGGCTGTGGGCCCCTGCTCACCGCTGCCTCGGGCCTACACTGCTGTCGAGTATGTCACACATTAGGAACTCAGTCTTGATTTGTTTATGGCAGCTTTTATATCATTGTACTGGGCTCATCGCATACTGCATACCCTTTCAGCTCCGATGCCACTAAGTCTGTTCCCCGACAGCCATGGACAATTTCTGGTTGAACTTTGGTGGCGACTGAGTCTATGGACTGGGGGTTGTCTTCATCATCATGTCAGTGATACTGACTTTGTGGTGAAAATGAGGCTGTACATTCCACTCCTCCATTTGCCACTTCCAGCCGGCTTCTGCCCTCTGCATCATGACCTGGAGGACACCTTCCACTGTCCCCCCAACCCTCACCTTCGACATCGACAAGGACCCTCTCAGCTCACGTGGCCCTATCTCACTGCACAAAAAGTCACCGTCACGTGGCGGTGTGTCAGTGCCGGCCGCAGTACATCCAGGGACACTAACTCTGTGCAGCTCACGTCAGGGACCCTGTCTGATGAGATATTGGATGGCCTCTGAGATGATGGCCTTGGGGTCATCAACGCCATGTGTCTGTGCCCCTTCGCTATCCGTTGCCTCCGGCCTCAACTGCGGTCCACCAGGGCTCACACATCAAATTGAGTTCTGACCGTCCCGGAGTCGAAACAGCCGTACTGGCAGACTAACTAAGTTGCTCACACCCGTTGTGGATGCCATTATCTGCCTGATACCCTGCTCAGCACTCCAGGTGCCACTAACTCAGTGCATCACAATTCATGGACCATTTCTGAATGAGTTGTGTGCTGTGGAGAGCTCAGGCAGCAATGTCACCTCAGGCAGTGTGGGAGACCTGGGACAATGATGAGGAAGATGATGCAGGTGTAACACACCCCACTGCAGCTGCATCAGGAATATCCCGAAGGCACACAATCCTAGACATTTTCTTCACATGAGCACACTCAGCTCTAGTGCCCCAATCTCAGTGCACTGCAACTCACGGACACTTCTGTTTGCATATTGGGTGACCTCTGTACTTGCTCCGGCTATCACCATGATGCTCCGCAGTTGTCTCTGTAATGTTGGTGTTTTCTGTTTCCGTTTTAATAATGTTCACTGTTCAAGTTGTTGCCAGCACCAACCACTCCGTGCAGGCTGGCTTACACCCACCCCACACACATCCAGCACAGGCGTCACTGTACATGTGACCTTGCCAATAAAGGAGCCGGGCGTACGTGCCCGTAGCCAGTTCCATGAACTATCTGTGTGTGTCCATGTGGTCATAATGTATGCATGAGGGCCACGGGCCCTACAACATTACATTGTGCTGTGAACAGCGGACGCAACCATGTCACCGCTGGCAGCGGGTAAGACCTTGGACATGTAGCTTTGTCGTCACCCACTCAATATGTAAGAGAAGTGGACTGGGCCATCGTACGATGGTCCAGCGTGGGTGTGTGAATGATAATTCCAGGGCTCTGGGCGTGGTTCATTACAGGAAATGTGCAAATGCATGTGTCTCTGTCGTGGTGTGGGTTTCCTTTGTGGGTTGTAGGTGGTTCCTGATGGGACTTGAACACCCACATATGTGATATAGTTCTGCTTCCATGAGCTCTGACCCCACCCGCACCTCTTCGGCCACCTTCTTTTGGCATTCTAACACCTGGCATTGGAATGCGATGTGTGCCTCGGTAAAGTGTTGGGAGCCAGACGTGGTGGTGGGTGCTTCCTGCTGTGTGGTCTGTGAAGGGGCTGTGGTCTCCTCAATGTAGCTTGGCTGCCCTACTCCTGGTGGTGGGTTGCCTAAGATGTCCATGAGCTGTTGTAGGGCGTCAGTGTCGAAGGTGTAGTGGTCCTCTCCAGCATCACTGAAGCGTTGTCTGGTATGCTCTGCTGAAGGTGTTGTTTGTCCCTCTGCAATGTGAAGGGGGGATGCATGTTGACATTGTGTTCACATGTATGTTGGCGCATTGTTTTAGTTTACATGCAGACTGTATGACAATGTACATTGTGACTGTTTGGGAGGTGCTGAATATTTGATGTGGGACAGTGGACATTTGGACTACATGACGGATGTGAGGTTGTTCACATACATTTCCATCTCACAGTTTCCTGCTATGTTAGATGTGATTGGCCTGTTTCTGTGCATTAGCTGACCCAGTTGTGTCCTCTGTTCTGCGGTGTCGGTGTTGCACTTTGTACCACATTGTCGTCGGATGTGCTGTTATTGCTATGTGTGTATGCTGCAGTGTGCCACGGGGATCAGGGACATGATCCTGGGTCATTGTGGATGTGCTGTGTGCTACACATCGTTGGGCATGTGTGCCATTGTGCAATCTCCCCCCGTCACCCCAGTCCCTGGTCGTTACTGACCCTGTTGATGTTGTGACAGGTCCTATCGAGCTGTGTCTGTACTCCCAACTCCTTGCACCGTCTCCACACTGATGACTGTGGCCTCCATTTCCTCCAGCTCACCCTGTGGTGCAGGACTCCCACCTCCTGTCGCCGTTGCTGCCTTCCTGTTGGCAGTGGGTTTGTGCTTGGTTTGGCTTTTCACACCATGCCAGCTCCTCTTGTCCTCCTCCATAGACCTCCTCGACACTCCGACTGCATTCATGTTGTCATATTGACGTTCAGTGGATGGTAGTGTTCTGTCACCTCCGTGACGCTGATCTGGTTTTCCTGCGGACTGCACCCCCTCTGCCTCTTCCTCTTCTCCTTGACCTTCCCCGACCAAGAGGTTTCTTGCTGGTGGTCTTTGGGGCTTGTGGGGTTTGCGTTGGCCTCTGCAGTCGGTCCAGGTGCATCAATGGTTCTACGCAGTTTTATTTTTCCTCCCTTTTTTTTGTTGCTTGTATAGTGCATTTTCCCGCTGATTTTTGTATCGCGATTGGCCTCATCGCAACTTTTTTTGCATTTGTGTTTCACATTTTTGCGGCGTCACATGGTACTGCCGGCTTGAGAATACCACGTGAACATGGTGTTATTTTCCCGCGATAGACTGCGATGTGAAGAGTTGCATTAAGCTACTTTTTCTGTAGTTATCACACGTTCAAGCTGGACATTCCCTTGATGGTCTATTCACGAATGACCCTGGTATATCTGTATTAGATATCATCCCAATTACTTGGTCTGACCACAGGGCCATTATCTTTCAAATAGACATACGACCTGTTGCCCCTTTAGTCTCCAGGCCGGGAACCAGAATGGGCACTCGTGCCTGGAAAACTGCAGATATGCCTCAGATGCTATATTCCCTGGCTTCCTCCCGTCCTCAGGGTGGAAATACTCCGGCACTATCGGCCTCGGCTTTTCAGGACTGGATCCGAAGCGCCGCTGACCTAGTGGCCCCAGAGAAAATTACGAAGCCCAACAGAGTATCCCCCTCGGCCCCCTGGTACAATGAAGATCTTCGACTACATCGCCAACACTGCAGAAATCTAGAAAGGCGCTGGAGGAAGGTCTACTGCCCCATAGCCAGACAAACTTATAAAGATGCCCTTCAGATTTACAAAAAGGCAATCTTGGCCCGAAAAACCGAATTTTTCTCGGCACAAATTAAGACCGCTGCTAACTCGGCCAGAGAACTCTTCTCTGTTGTCACCAGCTTGTCTACCCCCCCTGTCGGGCCTGAAGTGGAGCCCTCACAGGCTTTTTGTAACGAATTAGCAGCCTTCTTTATCACAAAGGTTGCAGATATATATGCTTCCTTTGAAGATAACTCTAGAACTGAATGTAGAGGTGGTAGCGGGAAAGAAGCATTGTCTTACTACAACCATGACCATTTTCCATGCTTTCTACCCGCCTCACATGAGGATGTGATTAAAATCGTCTCTACCATCAAATCGGGCTCCCCACTGGATCCTTGTCCCCCATCCGTGATGTCAAAACTCACAGAAGTGATTTCCCGCCCTCTCATGGAGATCTGCAATACTGCTTTTTCGACAGGCCAATTTCCAAGTATATGGAAGAACGCTGTCATAAAACCCCTCCTGAAAAAACCTTCCTTAGATCCCACAGCTGTTGTAAGCTACAGACCGATCGCGTGCCTGCCCTTTCCTGCCAAAGTATGCGAATACCTGATGAATAGACAGCTCTCAGAGTTCGTCGAGACTCACCAGCTTCTCGACGATACGCAGTTTGGGTTTAGGAAAGGGCATGGAACAGAGACTGCCTTGATAAAGGCCTCTGACGAGATCAGGGTGATCATGGACCAGGGAGGGGCGGCTGTTCTTATCCTTCTGGATCTGTCAGCAGCTTTCGACACGGTCGACCATGCCACCTTGGTCGACCGTGTCACTGCTTTGGGGATTAACGGTTGCGCCAGGGATCTTATCTCATCGTTCCTGGCAAACCGTACCCAGACAGTAAAGTTGGGAGATTTCTATTCCCCTATCTCTGCACTCCCTTGTGGAGTCCCACAAGGCTCCTCGCTAAGTCCCATGCTTTTTAATATCTATGTAGCGGACTTGGCGAGGATAATAAAGGCCTATGGGATACAGCTTACATCGTATGCAGACGATACCCAGCTGGTGCTGGGCATCCATAAGGATGGTCTCACGGTAGCAGCCAACTTTCAGAAAGCTATGCTTGAGGTCAGTAGCTGGATGGCTTTGAACTGCCTTCGCCTCAATTCGGATAAGACCGAGATCATGACCTTTGGAAGACTCTCCCCTGAATGGTCCTTTGGTTGGTGGCCAGAAAAGCTTGGCCCTCCACCTGTCCCAGTAGAAAAAACCAGAAACCTGGGAGTGATCTTTGATAATAAGTTGGTTTTCGACCTCCACACCAACAAGGTTGTGTCGTCGTCTTTTTTCATCTTGAAAAAAATCAAGAAGCTGCTGCCTTATCTCCCGCCGTCAGCTGGGAAGACCCTGGTCTCTACCCTAGTCTTCTCCAGGATAGATTATGGGAATGCACTTCTCCTTCACACCCAGAAGCGTGTCACAACGAAGCTGCAATCTATTCAGAATGCGGCTGCTAGGATTCTTCTCAACATCCCTCGTCGCAAATCTACCACTCCTGGTATTCGTCAGCTTCATTGGCTGAGAGTGGAGAGCCGCGTCAAGTTTAAGGCCCTCTGTATTGCTTATAAGGCTGTACATGGCATTGGACCTAGGTTCCTGGTTGAAGCTTTCCAGCTGTACACTCCTAGGAGGCAATTAAGATCGGCCAATAACAGTCTCCTCCCGGTGCCACGCACAAGATCGGTCACCTGGGGAGACAGGCGCTTTCTTGTGGCCACTCCAAAACTTTGGAACCTCTTGCCACTAGCCATCAAAACTGCCCCGAATCTGATGAGCTTCCGCAGGCTCTTGAAAACATGGCTGTTTAATCAGTAAGAGGATGACTTGATGATAGATTCCAGTTGCTCTACAGCGCCGAGACACCTTCGGGTATTTGTCGCGCTATAAAAGTTGCGTAAATAAATAAATAAATAAATAAAATATGCCCTTAATTCTGCAATGGTAAGTAAAGTTATCGAAAGGAAGAGAGCCGGGATTTTTAACACTTGGCAATAAAAGAAAGTAGACTTTAATGGAGCTGGCAACCATTGTAGATCAGTTTAAACTTACTTTATGGTCTGATTCAGAAAGGAATTACACAAGATCAAGTGTAAGTGTAAACCTGCGATACATGCTGGAAGCACAAGCTGTAAGTGATTGGCATGGAGGAAAACACCTGATTTGCAGGATTTATATGCAAAATTGGGCCAATGGATATCACTTTAAGAATCCCTTTAGACTATAGTAATACAGTTTACCTATTACACAGTCTATGTCAAGTGTGAAATCATTGGAAAGGTCTGTGACTACAGTGTCCTTTTTTGCGTTTTTCAATAAAACACAAAAAATACTAAATATCTAATCGATAATTCATCACTTTCAGCAGATGATCGTGCAGATTAGTAGATCATTTCCTCGGTAGAACACTGCATTGTTCTATGCACTAGCTTCAGCTCAGCACTTTCTTACAAGGACAATACAGAGAATAAAATAACACCGATGTATTTAATTTTGCAAAATAATACAATTCCAACCAAAAAAATGTTAATGGCTGTGCACGTCAATGCATTATCTGTCAAAAACAATTATTGGAATTTTGGGAATGTATAAACAAATACCTTCGGCCTTACATTGTGACTGTAGAAACTAATATTTAGTCCCCACAGAGGCATGACTGTGACCTACCCCGATATAAGGGAATGCATGCATCTCATGAAAGTACAATGATTTTCGAGCAGGCAATTTACCTGTGTCTCTGGGAGATATGCTTCACTTCTCTAAATGTCAGGACACTAAAAGCAAGCAATGGCTGGAGGGAAACACGTTCATTGTAATGCTGTCCCGGTTCAAAAGCAAAGGTGTAAACAAAAAATTAGGCGCAAAAAGGATACAATCTCAAACTGACCTCTAAAGCTGCAAATCAAGTCATTCAGCAATAGACGAATGAGTAGTAAAATTAATTAAGTCATCGTTTGTGACGTGTTTGTTTTCAAACTGAAAGATATAGTGATAGACAAGGCGACGGTTGAAAACATACCTGCTTTATCTAAATGTCTTTGTAAAATGTGAGTCTTGTAGCCTTTTGCAAAGTAGTGATCCATAGTAAGCCTGGGATAGGGCAGTACAAAGGGATTTTGGAAAGAGGTGATTCATTTCTCTTGTGTATATGCACCATTCAGAATGGCCACAAAATGATCATTGCCAAAGTGACGTGCACATGGGGCTGAGAGTAGGCTGCCATTCGTGACCTAATCACCAGGGACCCCTCTCGTCCTCCCACAGTCACATACAGTTCAAACTTGTAATCCCTGTAAACTCCATTTTGGAATGGTGTCGAGCTGCAAAGGACTGATTTCCAAAGTGTGCCTGCCTGATTCCGAGAAAGCAGGTATACCAGAAACGGGCTTTATTTTATAGCATAACCTACAGCTTCTCTGTTAAAAAATGATCAGTTTATTTCAACCCAAAAAGTTTAGACTTTATAGGATTGTGTGTTTAATGGGTTTCTGAGCATTTGGTTCACATTTCGAACAACTTCACCCCATTTTCTCCTTGCCCTATCCAAGCCAAGCAGAGCTTCCTAACAAAGGGGCTCCACTTGCTAAACAGAAGCATTGACTTCAAATTGAGCCTAGCTTTGTGCCACCAAGTCTGTGGTTCCAAGGGCTGCCACAGGAGCCAGGACACCTTGCAACAAAGGCTTTCCTACCCACTTAAACAGATCCTTTAATGCATCCAGTCTGGGCATTCATGTAAAGGGCACCATGTTAAGGGTGCTGCCTGTCTGGGCCTGAAAAACGCCTAGGATCAGAAACTCTACCTCTAGACGATCAGGTAAGCATCTACTCACCAGTGCGGGAGATAAGTGGCTTATAGTTCTAGGGGATTAGCACACCTTGGTACAAACCCTCATGTAGAACCACAGGGAGCAGATTGCTGTTACTGGGCTCTATGGACTATCGCCTCTTGGATCAATTCATCTACTGGGCTCTAATTGATTATCACTCCTGGCTATAGCCCTCCTAATGGCTCTAAGGGCCACATCTGCAAAGCCCTTGTGTTGCCCTTACAGCACGGAAGGTGATTTATGGCAACGCAAGGGCTTAAGTGAGATCTATAAGCCACGCAGAGCCCCTTTGTGTGGGTCTGTGCGGCTTAGTAAATCCAGAGTAAGACAAGGTATTGCAAATCGCTACCTTGCATTACTCTGTGTTGGGAAGGCATTCCATGGATGGAGCATGGGTGTTCTCATGCATCCATCCATAGATTTTGGCATATTCCCAAATTTACAAAGACTTGTAAACCTGAGAATACATCAAAATGGTATGCCTTCACAAAAGAGGCGTAACGAGGAGAAATATCTTTATTTTGCCTTGTTATTTCCTCTTTCTATGGGTGCTGCATTCTGCCTCAAAAGATTGTTGTTGTGCCGGATGATGTGCCTTCCTGCACAAAATCAATCCTGCCTATAACACAGGCACCCTTGCACCATGGTGCAAGGGTGCCTCCTTTAGCTCTAGGGAGCACTCAGTGCCCCAGCAGATGGAGAGAGCAGGAATGCATCATATCTTAGTAGATATGGTGTATAACTGCTCTCTCACTGTCATGCACTTCAGCAAGTTGTCTTGCTATCTTGCATTGCATGACATTTTGATATATCAGGCCCAGAGTCAATAACGCTCCTGGCTACAGCCAACCTACCCGGGTCATGCTGGGTCAAGCCATGAGGTACATAGCCACCACAGGTAGAACTTACCCCCATTTTAACCATGAGAAGATAGTCACCCACGGGACATCATCTCCATATTCAGATACCAGGATCAAAACCTTCTACCTATAAGCACAAGATGGAGGACAGTAACTCTAGCCTTTCTGATAGTCTTCCCAGTTTCAATCTGATGTAATCTGTGACAGCATATGATGAGATCTACCAATTCACTACCTGATTCCTCATCTTCAATGGAAGAAGCAGATAATGTATGAAATGTCATGAGGAACCTTCTAGCAACTAAAGGGAACAGATACAGCTTATACCAGTCCATCTAACCACACACTACTGTCCAGACTGGTCTGTGAAGTCTGGAGAGATCTGCCAAACTTTGCTAGTCACTGAAGGACTATAACATAGTCCACCCTGCAAATCTCAAATAGTCACATAATCTGTGCACCAACATCCTATTGTAATAAAATGATGTTTGTACTACAGTGCATCTTGGCAAATCTCCTTAACTGGTGTCTCATAATGGTTATCATATACATATAAAAGAGAACTAAAACGCAGTGTGGCTGTGCACATCTCTCATTCTTACTGACTCCTTCTCCACACCTACAACCTCACCCAATCCATAATATCACAGAAAGGGTGTCCTCCTGCCACAACCAGCACAGTAAATGGTATTGAAAACATAAATAAAATTCAACAACATAAAAAAGAGACCTTCAAAGCCAATCAGTGCTCCTGCATACCCAAAAAGTATCAATATTCATGTATATCATCTACATTTCCAAACCAATCACATCGCTAAGCACTATGGGCCACATGTACAAAGTATTTTTCCAGTCACAAACAGGCCAATTCTGAGAATCGTGCTGTTTACGAATAGAAAAATCAATTTTCTAATGTACAAAATATGATTTGGTAACATGTTACCGAATCTAAAATTGCAATTGCAATTCGTATTCGGAAGGGCATGCTTTGGGCGTCCCTTCCAAATAATGAATCGGTGTGGTATGTATTATTGTTTGCCAGTGAATTCCGATCTGAAAACAGTAATACTTTACCACCATTTCAAAAGTGGTGGTAACCCATTCACAAAGTGGAAGGAGTCCCAGTGGAACCTCTTTCCCTTTGAGAATGTTTACAAAATATTTTTTAAGTGGGGCGACTCTTAAAACATTAAAAATCAAAGTTAAATTTTTGTCTTTTTAAACATATCTCATTTTCATTTGAAGAAAACAGGCTGCATTAAAAAAAAAAAAATTGCTTTATTAAAAAGCAATCACAGACACGGTGGTCGGCTACATACGAAGCCTGCAATGCAATAGACTATCTTAAATGCAAAATAACGTTTCTTTCTACAGGTTCATAGCATCAGATTGCATGCTATTTCAAAAAGCCTGCTCCCACAATATTCCTCAAAACCTGCATAAAAAAATCATAACTATCCATTGCTTCACTCTCCTTTCTCACGAATGACCCTCACCTTACCTTTGATCATCTGATTGCCTCCTGTCTCAGAGCGTAGGCTACTTTTAATTGCATAACTTTCTACATTATGTTCTATTCTCGTATTTCTGCAAATTGCCCTCAACTCATTTCATAGCTCACTTATCCTTCTATTAAAGAATATCCCTCCAACCTGACCATGCTTAACCTCCTCAAGGCTATCCATTCACCCCACCAGTCATCTGCTTGAAATTACATTCTCCCACTGAAGATCTCACCAAACTCCTATGAATGTAATTTTCCACAAAAATCTGGAGTAAATGCATCCAATGACTTTCTTGAGAGCACAAGACTAATAGCAATATCTAAAAAATAACAAATAACCACTGGCTTAAATACTAACGCTGGGTTCTGGAGTAGCATGCTGACTGCCACAAAGTGCTTCAGTGCCTCATCATGGACAGCAGGTGCTATATGTTAGACCTAGCCCTTTTGACAGGCTTATTTCCAAATCTTTTTCCTTTTGCCTCCTATTTTTCTGACCCTGTTTTTGTTGGCTATAGGATTCTGGGCACTTACCACTGCTGATCAGTGCTAAAGCGCATATGCTCTCTGTGTAAATTATGATATGATTAGCTATCCATGATTGGCATATATGATTTACTGGTAAGCTCCTAGTAAAGTGCACAGTGTGTGTCAGGGTCTTCAAATCAAATGCTACTAGTGGGCTTGCAGCACTGGTTGTGCCACCCACAGGGGTAGCCCTGTAAATGTATCTCAGACCTACCACAGTAGTGTCTGCATGCGCAGTTGCATACGGCCATGTCGTCCTGGCAAAGAGCACCCACTTACCAGGCCCAAACCTTCCCTTTCATTACATGTAAGGTACCCCTAGGGTAGGCCCAAGGTAACCCTGTGGGTAGTGTGCAGTTTATGTGAAAGATAGAACATGCCCTGGTGTGTGTGTGGCATGTCCTGATAGTGAAATACTGCCAATTTTGTTTTTCACTAGTGAAAGGCTATCTGGCGCATAGGGAGTTAATTTATAACATATTATAAATATAACTCCCCATTGGGACCAGCTAGGAAAATAAAGTTTAGTATGCCTGAGCTCAGAATCTAAAGATGCATCTTTTAGTAAAGATGATTTTTACATTCTGTGTTTGAACATACCTCCCTGTGACAGGATGCCTATTGTTGGGCCTCCTCCACTGCGAGTTTCCGTCAGCAGCAGGAGGGCAGCCCAGTGTCTGTGCTGGTGGCATCCATTTTGTGATGCCAGGGCTCTTTTAGGAATCTACCGTGTTTCCACAGTGGGTACATGTCTACCCCTCTAGAAGGGTGGGATCACCCACAGTTACTGGTGTGGGGGTATGATTCTAAAGCGTTTGACTCTAAACACGACATGTTTTGATGCAGTCATCCCAGAGTTAGCATTTACCGCGAGGTTGTAATGCACTTAAGAGTATATGGTTTAACCGCATCCACAAACAGCCACAGAGAATAGACTCTGAGAGCTGCAGAGGGGCCCTGCTCAGGCAGAGGCACCCCCTCACATGGAAACTAAGCACCCTGCCCTCAGGATTGATAGGGCTTGCCTTAGGGGTGACTGATAGGTTTATATGTGTGTGTAAGTTGAGATGTAGGGAGCCTATATCTCAGTGAGGAGTGCTAACACTACCTCACCCAGGCTGCAGTAGCAGGCCTGTGGTGTCAGATTTAGTCTACTTCCCAGGGATGGCATAATACATGCTTCAGCCCCTGGTAGGCCTGGGAAGTACCTATGCCCTTGGTACCTAAGGTACCATATACTCGGGGCTCATAAGGTACCACAGTATCCAATCACTAGTGCATCTAATATGCACTCCAAGTTGTTTAGAGAGAACAGAGAGCCTGGGGCCCTGATTAGCAGGGACCCAGCCAGACTATAGCCAGAAACCAGTGTTAACATCAGAAAAAAAGTGGGGGCAACATAAGTGCAGATCCTACTCTCCTACACAACCCCCCCCACAAACACAGGGACACTAAACTAACCTTGACCAGTTGAGTCTTCATGTTCTAAGTGGAAATACCTTGAGAGTCCATCTGCATTGGCATGTTGGGTCCCAGGTCTATGTTCCACTGTATAGTCCATCCCCTGTAGGGAAATGGACCACCTTAAAAGTTTTGGGTTTTCACCTTTCATCTGTTTGAGCCATAGGAGGGGCTTGTGGTCAGTTTGAACTATGAAGTGACTGCCAAACAAGTATGGCCTCAGCTTCTTCAGGGCCCACACCACAGCAAAGGCCTCCCTCTCTATAGCTGACCAAGGTTTCTCTCTAGGGGTCAGCCTTCTGCTTATAAAAACTACTGGTTGGTCTTGACCTTCATCATTCAGTTGAGACAGCACAGCTGCCACACCCAGCTCAGAAGCATCTGTTTGGACAATTAACGTTTTGGTGTAGTCTGGACTCTGTAAGATGGGGGCAGTGCACATGGCCTGCTTTAGGTCTTCAAATGCCTTCTGACAGCTAGCTGTCCACTGAACCTTTTTTGGCATTTTCTTCGAGGTAAGATCATTTAAGGGGGTCACTATAGATCCATATCCCTTAACAAACCTCCTATAGTACCCAGTAAGGCCTAAAAAGGCTCTCATATATTCACATTAAGGGCTAATGAAAAAGCTTTTTCCAATGCCTGAAGGGTAAAGAGGATTCAGAGTTAGAGTAACTCCTCCTATTTATAATCAGTTAGCCACTTTAAATTACTCTAACAGACCAACAGTGGTCAATATGGATGCACTATAGTGGGAAGAGATGTGAAGAATTTATGTAAGGTAATCTCTCTTTCTTCACCAAAAGGTGAGCAAGGAAAATCTTCCTTTTTGTTTAGTTACCCTCACACACCCTAGTGGTGTCATGCTTCATCATCGGGTCACCCCGACGCCTATAAGTCGGGGTGGGCTCAACCACAGTATTGGGAGCTCTTATAAGAAGTATATGACCTGGGGGGCTGAAAGATTAAAACACCTCAGACAGATACCCGGTATCCCTTTATTTTTGGGTCTGTCTGGGTTAGTAAAAAAGAATATTGGGTCTTATTGTAAGTCTTATGGTCCTAAGACCCTAGTGCCAACATGTTATAGTCCATTAATGGCCGTAAAGGTCCAGGACTTTCTTCAGGGCAAAGTAGGCCTCCCTAGGAGACAGGACAAAGGGGGTTCCCTATCCTGTGCGTGGTGCAAGGGAAGAGTAGCTGCTCCTTGTGTAAGTGATTGATTATTTATCAATCATGTGTCATCCTCCATCTGCAAAGAGAAGAACAAACAACAAAGAAACAAACAACATACATTTGTACGGTATCATAATAGTATTTCTATAATGCTGTGTCCCAAAATGCGTGCTTTGGAAATAAACAAAAAACCACATGTGCCAAATTGTGTCTATGACATAGTGGTATTCAATTCTTTCCAAACGTGTGCCACTCATATCCATATCTTCACATAATATTTTTACGTGACAGATGATTAGTATGGTGGCAATTGTACTCAAAAGCTGGCAATTAGTTCTTGCTATTGAGTCTATACATTCTCAATAAAATCGCTCTACACCTCGCACTCACTCATCACTCACACCGTGCTTGTGAAATAAAATAACCATAGTCACTAGTCATGTACGATTATCATTATCTCTCCTTATAAAGGTTTGTGCAGAAAAACTCAATGAAAACTTCCTTACCAAAGTCTTGAAGGGTTTCTGTGTCTCAAGGGACCGAAATGCTTCTAGGGGTAGCTCTATAGTCAAACCCTAATGTCATGACCCCGATTAGGTAAGGGAAATGTGAGAAAACAACGTAAGGGATTTTTCTGGATCGCGTATGTATTCCCATGTGTTCCCCTTATGGGGAAACACGATTAAAAGCGATTTAAAGGAGATCTCCATACACATATCCGTAACTTACTTTGTCAAGTGTCCTTCCCCGCCTGCACACCTACTTGGCTTCGATTCCCGGCTTTCGCGTTGGTATTGCGAAAGTGCCGGGTTTTTGTACTTCCGTATTCTCTGTAACACTGATTGGAAGGCGCTAGTTGGCACGGTCATTATGACGTAATGGCGCACATTACGTGTAGAGAATCATGGGAATTATAGTTTATGACTATGTCGATAAAATTCAATGTTAAAGCTAGATACCCATACGCGGACATATTGTCACTGTCTCTATCTGTATATACAAGTACACTCAATCTCTCTAAAACGCAAACATTACGCGCATAATTCAGCGTTGCTGCAATGTTCCGTGATGGCAATATATGCCATATTCTGAATAATAAGGCATGAAAGCCAAGGTATGTTTATATGTCTCTATGTCAGCGTAAAAAGTTTTAATGAGAAGAACGCCTGATCGAACAAACTTATACATAAGTTTTAGTGTTTTAAGGATATCACCAATTGTATACATTGACATCAAATGGTTCTTTCTGATTGGTGAGCACTAGTTGACGTGCTTAGTGTAATATACTGCCGAACATTACGTTCAGAGAATCATGGGAATTGTAGTATCCGACTTAATGAGAACAACTTGTACAAAAGTTATTGTGTATGAGTTGTCACCGATTATATATCTTGTCGTCAGACGATTATTTCGAAATATTTCCTTCTCAATTAGTTCTAAAAGAGTCTTACTATTGTGAGGTATCCCTAGCCCTTTTTGGATGGCCATTGGGGGTATGTTACAAGAGCTATTTCGTTTGTAGGGTTCAATGAGGATTATCTCGTATTTTAACTACCATAGTGCGCTAAGATATAGGATGATCATGTACATATGTCTTTGATCACGGATCAGAGGTATGATACCGAAGGTGGTATAATTGGAGCTGTTTTTAGAAATGAATATATAATTGTATGACCATATTGTTATGGTTCCCAAGATGGATTTATAGTCTCAACATCACTGAAGTGGGATACATCATAACGGACAGATATAGGTCATGATTGTAAATAAATTCATTTCCTTCATCTGGTTAATTGGTTCCAAGGTATACAGTCATTTAAACCCCTTTCGTGAGTTTTTAATCGGTGAACCCATCGTTTCTCACGTTCCAGAAGTTTACGTTGTAGGTTATTTACATTTTGAACTTTCTCTATAATGGTCCACTTGATCTCTGTATCCTTATGTTTTTTATCATTATAGTGTGCAGTGAGTTTAGTTGCTGTTATTGCACGTCGTATTGTGCTTCTATGTTCGCTAATGCGAACTTTTACTTTGCGACTCGTCATCCCACTGTACATTAGGTCACATGGGCATTTAATCATATAGATCACTGATTCAGAATTACAATTGGTATGTGATCTTTGTTCCCATGGTGAATGTAATCCTAGTTCTATTGTTTTGGTGTGTTCTGTGAAGGGGCATACTACACACGAACCACATGGATAGTGTCCAGTGACCTGGGGCGTTCTCCAAAGGGTCAATTGATTAGTTGTTTTTGGTGTAAATGTATCAGTATGTACTAGTACATCTCTCAGACTTGTGTTCTTTTTAAATGAGAACATTGGTTTCTCAAAAGATATTGTGTTAGATGTCAATATGGACCACTTCTTGTTTATTATCTTCTTAAGATCATTAGAAGATGAATTGTATGTGGTAGCACATATCAATTGGTCAGACTGTTTCTTTTCATGTGTTTCCAAAAGAGCCTCTCTTGGTGTGTTACGGGCTCTCTTGTTTGCTCTATCTATAATCCTGGCAGGATACATCTTTTGTTTAAGTTTGTTGGTAAGAACAACTGCTTCTTTTTTGTATGTTTCAAGATCAGAGCAGTTTCTACGTACCCTCAAAAACTGGCCTACAGGTAGATTTTCCCTTAGGGATCGTGGATGTGCGCTATCAAATCTAAGTAGGCTGTTCTTGTCTGTAGCTTTTGTGAACAGAGAGTTCTTAAGAGTACCTTCACTGGCTGTAAAGATTACATCTAGAAATTATATTCTTTCTCTGTTCATGGTCATTGTGAAATGTAGGTGGGGATTCAGACTGTTGATCCAAGTCTCGAAATTATTGAGACTGGTCATATCTCCTTTCCAGATCAGAAGTACATCATCAATATATCTATACCATTTACATATATTGGTGGAAAACGGGTTCTGTGTCCATATGTATTGATCTTCAAAGAACCCCACATATAGACAGGCCAGGCTCGGGGCGAATGTACTGCCCATTGAAGTTCCGTGTATTTGGAGGTATATTTGATTTTCAAACTTGAAGAAGTTTTCTGTGAGTGCCAAATGAATAAGGGTGGTAATCCATTCAATTGGTGCAGCCCATGGCCATTCTTCTTGTTTGAGAATTTCTTCAATCACCCTAATACTCTCAGCCTGAGGTATGTTTGTGTATAATGCTTCAACGTCAAGGCTGACCAAGATGTTCTCGTTAGGGTTATATTGTATTTTTTCCAGTAGATTGAAGAGGTGCTTAGTATCCTGAACATAGGATTTGATCTTAGTCACCAGAGGGCTTAGAAACCAGTCTGTGTATTTGTATAAGGGTTCAAGAAGGGACCCTATCCCAGAGACAATCGGTCTGCCTGGCGGTGGGGTTTTCCCTTTGTGTATTTTCGGGATTGTGTAGAATAATAGTGTTCTTGGGTCCTCCTGATTTAGAAAGTCATGTTCCTTTTTGGTAATCCACTCTTTATCTAATGCATTCGCTGTCAGTGTAGAGATGGTAGTTTTAATCCGTTGTGTGGAATCTCTATTGATCTTTTTGTAGTACCTAGTGTCTGTTTGTAAATTCATACAAGCAGTTCTATAGGCACTAGTACTTTGGATGACCGTGGCTCCAACCTTATCCGCCGGTTTTATAATTATGTCCGTCCTAGATTGAAGAGTAGTCAAAGTCTGTCGTTCTTTTTTGCTTAAATTGTTGAATGTATTCTTCCTGATTTGGAGTAATTCCACTTCCTTCGTCACTGCATCTTCAAAGGCGAGTACCTCTGGGGGCATCATGTTGGTTGGAGGATAAAAAGTAGATTTACACCTTAGATTTGTGTGAGTCTGATCCTCTTGTGGATCCTCTTTGTCCCTAAAGAATGTTTTTAACCGGATCTTCCTGAAGAAATCCCCCAATTCACAGCGTAAACGGAATTTATCCAAGTGGGACGTTGGTACAAACCCCAAGCCCTTTTCTAGGACCATTTCTTCTTCAGTGGTAAGGGTGATGTCTGTCAAATTAACCACTAGTCTCTCATATTGCTCGTGCCTGGTTGTTGATCCCTTGTATTCATGGTGCTCCGATCTTCTTCCCATTGGACTCTTTTGTTCCCTCTTCTTCCAAGTCTGCCTCTCCTGCCGCCCTGTCCTAAAAAACGTTGGTTAAAATCGGGCTGATAGTATGGACCCATAGGGAATTGGGCGGGGCCATGGAATGGGATTGGACCATAAGGGGCGGGCCATGGGTACATCTGCTGATGTCCATATCTTTGATTGTAATTGCCTCTTCGTTGTCTTCTACCCCTGCCTCGCCAGCTTTTATTCGATCCATCACTAGACCAGTCGTCATATTCAGAGTCCGATGATACTGTCTGTTCACTACGTGCTGAACCTGAGTCTGAATTCTCCTGACCTTTATAATCGTCTCGGATGTATGGATAGACCTTCTCGTGACTAAACTTTTTTAGGTCTTTCTGTAGTTTGTTGATTTTGCTTTGCATGAGATAATCCTTATGTTCGCTTATCTCCTTGTTCACTTCTTCAAGCTTCTTCTTGTATAAGGTTAGTTTAATTTCAGTCATCAACGAATCCTCGCTTATTTTGATTTTAATCAGTAGAGCGTCTGCTAGGCGTTTGGCTGTATTAATAAGTAAAATAAGCCAATCACGTGAGCATCTCCATGCGATGAGAGACCATTCCTTCTTGAATTGTGGATCTTCAAGAAAGATCCTAGGTGCATTAGTAACAAGTAATCCCATTGGTGCTGTATTGCCTCTGAGGTACTCTGTCATATTAGCCCCATGTAACAAGATTTTCATTTGGTTCAGTTTTAATTCTTTTAGTTCATCCCAATTTTGGGCCTGGGAAAGGTTCTGACTGATGTTCGTGTCTGATAACAGTGATGGTCCCGCTAAAATGGCAGATGCTATATCATCTGAATAGCCAATTCCAAATTGTTCTGCCATATTTGTACAGATAGAGAATATATTCTATTCTTTTGATTTTTTTAAAAAGGTGTCTGGAGCGTAAAATGAGTGTTAAGGTATATGAGAAATATCAGAGAAATATAGTGAGTTATCTTACAGATGATTTCTGTTAGTAAACCCTACAGCTGTGCGCTGTGCTAATCATATATTCACATTAAGGGCTAATTAAAAAACTTTTTCCAATGCCTGAAGGGTAAAGAGGATTCAGAGTTAGAGTAACTCCTCCTATTTATAATCAGTTAGCCACTTTAAATTACTCTAACAGACCAACAGTGGTCAATATGGATGCACTATAGTGGGAAGAGATGTGAAGAATTTATGTAAGGTAATCTCTCTTTCTTCATCAAAAGGTGAGCAAGAAAAATCTTCCTTTTTGTTTAGTTACCCTCACACACCCTAGTGGTGTCATGCTTCATCATCGGGTCACCCCGACGCCTATAAGTCGGGGTGGGCTCAACCACAGTATTGGGAGCTCTTATAAGAAGTATATGACCTGGGGAGCTGAAAGATTAAAACACCTCAGACAGATCCCCGGTATCCCTTTATTTTTGGGTCTGTCTGGGTTAGTAAAAAAGAATATTGGGTCTTATTGGAAGTCTTATGGTCCTAAGACCCTAGTGCCAACATGTTTCAGTCCATTAATGGCCGTAAAGGTCCAGGACTTTCTTCAGGGCAAAGTAGGCCTCCCTAGGAGACAGGACAAAGGGGGGTTCACTATCCTGTGCGTGGTGCAAGGGCAGAGTAGCTGCTCCTTGTGTAAGTGATTGATTATTTATCAATCATGTGTCATCCTCCATCTGCAAAGAGAAGAACAAACAACAAAGAAACAAACAACATACATTTGTACGGTATCATAATAGTATTTCTATAATGCTGTGTCCCAAAATGCGTGCTTTGGAAATAAACAAAAAACCACACGTGCCAAATTGTGTCTATGACATAGTGGTATTCAATTCTTTCCAAACGTGTGCCACTCATATCCATATCTTCACATAATATTTTTACGTGACAGATGATTAGTATGGTGGCAATTGTACTCAAAAGCTGGCAATTAGTTCTTGCCAGTAAGTCTATACATTCTCAATAAAATCGCTCTACACCTCGCACTCCCTCATCACTCACACCGTGCTTGTGAAATAAAATAACCATAGTCACTAGTCATGTACGATTATCATTATCTCTCCTTATAAAGGTTTGTGCAGAAAAACTCAATGAAAACTTTCTTACCAAAGTCTTGAAGGGTTTCTGTGTCTCAAGGGACCGAAATGCATCTAGGTGTAGCTCTATAGTCAAACCCTAATGTCATGACCCCGATTAGGTAAGGGAAATGTGAGAAAACAACGTAAGGAATTTTTCTGGATCGCGTATGTATTCCCATGTGTTCCCCTTATGGGGAAACACGATTAAAAGCGATTAAAAGGAGATCTCCATACACATATCCGTAACTTACTTCATCAAGAGTCCTTCCCCGCCTGCACACCTACTTGGCTTCGATTCCCGGCTTTCGCGTTGGTATTGCGAAAATGCCGGGTTTTTGTACTTCCGTATTCTCTGTAACACTGATTGGAAGGCGCTAGTTGGCGCGGTCATTATGACGTAATGGCGCACATTACGTGTAGAGAATCATGGGAATTATAGTTTATGACTATGTCGATAAAATTCAATGTTAAAGCTAGATACCCATACGCGGACATATTGTCACTGTCTATCTGTATATAGAAGTACACTCAATCTCTCTAAAACGCAAACATTACGCGGATAATTCAGCATTGCTGCAATGTTCCGTGATGGCAATATACGCCATATTCTGAATAATAAGGCATGAAAGCCAAGGTATGTTTATATGTCTCTATGTCAGCGTAAAAAGTTTTAATGAGAAGAACGCCTGATCGAACAAACTTATACATAAGTGTTAGTGTTTTAAGGATATCACCAATTGTATACATTGACATCAAATGGTTCTTTCTGATTGGTGAGCACTAGTTGACGTGCTTAGTGTAATATACTGTCGAACATTACGTTCAGAGAATCATGGGAATTGTAGTATCCGATTTAATGAGAACAACTTGTACAAAAGTTATTGTGTATGAGTTGTCACCGATTGTATATCTTGTCGTCAGATGATTATTTCAAAATATTTCCTTCTCAATTAGTTCTAAAATAGTCTTACTATTGTGAGGTATCCCTAGCCCTTTTTGGATGGCCATTGGGGGTATGTTACAAGAGCTATTTCGTTTGTAGTGTTCAATGAGGATTATCTCGTATTTTAACTACCATAGTGCGCTAAGATATAGGATGATCATGTACATATGTCTTTGATCAAGGATCAGAGGTATGATACCGAAGATGAGAGATTGAGTGTACTTGTATATACAGATAGAGACAGTGACAATATGTCCGCGTATGGGTATCTAGCTTTAACATTGAATTTTATCAACATAGTCATAAACTATAATTCCCATGATTCTCTACACGTAATGTGCGCCATTACGTCATAATGACCGCGCCAACTAGCGCCTTCCAATCAGTGTTACAGAGAATACGGAAGTACAAAAACCCAGCACTTTCGCAATACCAACGCGAAAGCCAGGAATCGAAGCCAAGTAGGTGTGCAGGCGGGGAAGGACTCTTGACGAAGTAAGTTACGGATATGTGTATGGGGATCTCCTTTTAATCGATTTAATCGTGTTTCCCTATAAGGGGAACACATGGGAATACATACACGATCCAGAAAAATCCCTTACGTTGTTTTCTCACATTTCCCTTACCTAATCGGGGTCATGACATTAGGGTTTGACTATAGAGCTACCCCTAGATGCATTTCGGTCCCTTGAGACACAGAACCCCTTCAAGACTTTAGTAAGGAAGTTTTCATTGAGTTTTTCTGCACAAACCTTTATAAGGAGAGATAATGATAATCGTACATGACTAGTGACTATGGGTATTTTATTTCACAAGCACGGTGTGAGTGATGAGTGAGTGCGAGGTGTAGAGCGATTATATTGAGAATGTATAGACTTACTGGCAAGAACTAATTGCCAGCTTTTTAGTACAATTGCCACCATACTAATCATCTGTCACGTAAAAATATTATGTGAAGATATGGATATGAGTGGCACACGTTTGGAAAGAATTGAATACCACTATGTCATAGACACAATTTGGCACGTGTGTTTTTTTGTTTATTTCCAAAGCACGCATTTTGGGACACAGCATTATAGAAATACTATTATGATACCGTACAAATGTATGTTGTTTGTTTCTTTGTTGTTTGTTCTTCTCTTTGCAGATGGAGATGACACATGATTGATAAATAATCAATCACTTAAACAAGGAGCAGCTACTCTGCCCTTGCACCACGCACAGGATAGGGAACCCCCCTTTGTCCTGTCTCCTAGGGAGGCCTACTTTGCCCTGAAGAAAGTCCTTGACCTTTACGGCCATTAATGGACTGAAACATGTTGGCACTAGGGTCGTAGGACCATAAGACTTCCAATAAGACCCAATATTCTTTTTTACTAACCCAGACAGACCCAAAAATAAAGGGATACCGGGGATCTGTCTGAGGTGTTTTAATCTTTCAGCCCCCCAGGTCATATACTTCTTATAAGAGCTCCCAATACTGTGGTTGAGCCCACCCCGACTTATAGGCGTCGGGGTGACCCGATGATGAAGCATGACACCACTAGGGTGTGTGAGGGTAACTAAACAAAAAGGAAGATTTTCCTTGCTCACCTTTTGGTGAAGAAAGAGAGATTACCTTACATAAATTCTTTACATCTCTGCCCACTATAGTGCATCCATATTGACCACTGTTGGTCTGTTAGAGTAATTAAAAGTGGCTAACTAAAAAGGCTCTCACCTGTGTCTGGGGGGTTGGAGGTACCCATTCCATGATGGTTTGGATTTTGCTCTTTAAAGGCTGAACCTGGCCTCCACCTACAAGGTGGCCCAAGTACACAACCTGACTCTGCCCTATCTGGCACTTAGTGGCCTTGATAGTGAGGCCTGCTTTTTGCAGAGCCTCCAAAACATTTCTGAGGTGGACCAGGTGATCCTGCCAGGAGGAACTAAGGACAGCAATATCATCTAGATAAGCTGAGCAATAAGTTTCCATTCCTGTCAGAACTTTATTCACCAACCTCTGAAAGTGGCAGGTGCATTCTTCAAACCAAAGGGCATCACCACAAAGTGGTCGTGCCCACCAGGGGTCAAAAATGCTGTTTTGGCCTTGGCATCCTCAGATAACCTGATCTGCCAATAGCCAGCTGTTAGGTCAAATGTACTCAGATACTTGGCTGAGGCCAAAGTATCAATCAGTTCATCTGCCCTGGGAATTGGATAAGCATCAGTCCTGGTGACTGCGTTGAGGCCTCTGTAGTCTACACAAAACCTAATTTCTTTCTTACCACCCTGGGTATGAGGTTTGGCCACAAGGACTACTGGACTAGCCCAAGGGCTATCTGAAGGCTCAATCACACCTAGTTGCAACATCTTCTGGACTTCAGTCCTGATACAGTCCCTGACATGGTCAGGTTGCCTGTAGATTTTACTCTTGACAGGCAGACTGTCTCCAGTGTCCACCTCATGGGTGCACCAGGAAGTCTGACTAGGGGTCAGGCTAAACATATGTCTAAACTGCTGCACAACTTGTCTGCATTCAGTTTGCTGATGGTCAGTGAGGCTGCTTGCCAAAGCAACACCATCTACTGACCCATCATCAGGGTTATATGAGAGCAGGTCAGGGAGAGGGTCACTCTTCTCCTCCTGTTCCTCATCAGTTGCCATGAGCAAGCCCATGTCAGCCCTGTCAACATATGGTTTCAATCTGTTGACATGGAGCTCCCTAAGGGAGCTCCTGGGAGTTCCAAGATTCACCAGGTAGGTAACTTCTCCCTTTTGCTCAACAATTGTATGGGGGCCACTCCATTTGTCCAGGAGAGCTGCTGGGGCCACAGGCTCCAACACCCATACTTTCTGTCCTGGCTGGTACACAGTCAGCACAGCCTTTTGGTTATGCCAATTTTTTTGTAGTTCTTGGCTGGCCTCCAGGTTTTTGGTTGCCTTCTTCATGTATTCGGCCATCCTGGAGCGGAGACCAAGTACATAGTCCATCACATCCTGTTTGGGAGGTTTGAGAGGTAACTCCCAGCCGTCCTTCACCAAACATAATAGACCTCTTACAGGATGCCCAAACAGAAGTTCAAATGGGCTGTAACCAACCCACTTCTGTGGAACCTCTCTGTATGCAAACAGAAGGCAGGGAAGTAAAAGGTCCCATTTTCACCTAAGCTTTTCTGGGAGGCCTTTAATCATTCCCTTTAGGGTTTTGTTGAAACGTTCAACTAACCCATTGCATTGTGGGTGATAGGGAGTAGTGAATTTATAAGTTACACCACACTCCTTCCACATTGTTTTTAGATATCCTGACATGAAGTTGGTACCTCAGTCAGATATGACCTCCTTTGGGAAACACACTCTGGAGAAAACTCCAATGAGGGCTCTTGCCACCACAGGGGCTGTGGTGGTCCTCAGGGGAATTGCCTCTGGGTACCTGGTGGCATGATCCACTACCACCAGGATAAACCTGTGCCCAGATGCTGTTGGAGGGTCAAGGGGACCAACAATGTCAATCCCTACCCTTTCAAAGGGTACCCCACCACAGGTAGAGATACCAGGGGGGCCTTTGTTGTGCCTCCTGACTTGCCACTGGCTTGGCAAGTGACACAGGAGCGACAAAACTCCTTGGTGTCCTCTGACATATGTGGCCAATGAAAATGTGGAACAAGCCTGTCCCAGGTCTTGTTTTGGCCCAAGTGTTCTGCTAAAGGAATGTCATGCTAGAGTCAAGAGGAACCCCCTAAACTTCGGAGGTATTACCAACCTCCTGGTGGCTCCTGGGGTTGGATCTCTAGCCTCAGAATATGGGAGCCCCTCATCCCAATAAACTTTATGGGACCCACTAGCACTCCCAGCAGCCTTCTGCTGTCTGAGGGGTTCAAGAGAGGGGCAGCACTGTTGCTCCTTGCTCAGATCTTCCCTAGAAGGTCCCCCTGCCCCCAATAACTCAACCTGATCAGGCTCAAGTCCCTCTGGGGCAGTTCCTTCTTCAGGATCTGCTTCTCCTCCCTCAGGAGAGGAATCTGTGATCTGAGACAGAGGGGAAGGCACTGTCTTTACCCTACTGCTCCTCCTCTTGGGTAGCACCTGGTCCATACTTTCAGGATCCAGAGCGGGTTCAGTTTGATGCATTTTGGCCTGTGACCTGGTCACAGCAAATACCTCTGCAGGGATGCCCAACATCTCAGCATGAGTCCATAACTCTACTTCAGACCAGGCTGAAGTCTCTAGATCAATGCCCAATAGACATTCAACAGGGAGGTCTGCACTGACTACTACCTTCTTGAGGCCAGTTACCCCTCCCTAGGAGAAATTCACAACTGCCAGACTATGGTTGGTCCTGACATTGCTTGCATTGGTAACCTGGTACATTTCGCCCAGGATGATCTGTCCATCATCCTGGGCCACCATGGTGACACTAGCACCTGTGTCCCTAAATGCCAAAGCCTGTTTGCCATTTATTACAGGGTGCTGTTTGTATTTGCGAGGATTACTGGGGCTCACTAGGAAGGACATATCAATGTCTCCATCACAAATCAGCAATGCCTGAGTGGGTACTCTGACTAGGCCAGAGTCCACTTCAGAACCCAGGGTCAACCCTACTACACCCTTATTCTGATTACCACCTCCACCAGTAGCTGCACTAGGGGGAATAGTTGCCTTAGGGGCAGGAGTGGTGGTGGTTTGTTCTTTGAACTTGTTACAGTCACAAGTCCAGTGCCCTTTCTGTTTACAGAATTTGAACCAGGGCTTCTTTTGGCCTTTTCCCTTGTTAGACTGTGAATCCCCACCAGATGCAGATTTTTGGGGCCCCTGTGAAGACTTCTGGTCTTTTGACTTATCCCCACCTTTCTCTGAGACTTTAGGATCTTGCTTCTTGGTGTCAGCCCCTTGGTTCTGGGTGTTCTGCCTCACCCTGGTTCTGACCCATGTGTCTGCCTTCTTTCCCAATTCTTGGGGAGATGTCAGATCAGAGTCCACCAGGTACTGATGCAACAACTGGTTCTGGCAAATATTAAGGATCTGTTCTCTCATCATAAAATTATACAATCCCTTAAAATCAGTAACTCTACTAACAACCAGCCAACCCTCCAGAGCCTTGGTTGCACAATATACAAAGTCAGTCCAGTCCTGAGTCTGTGCTTTCTGGGTGTCTCTGAGCTTCAACCTGTACTGTTCAGTGGTTAAGCCAAACCCATCTATCAGTGCACTCTTCAGGACTTCATAATCATCAGCATCCTCTTCTCTAATAGTGAGGAGCTTGTATCTACCTTTATCTGAAAAGGGGAGCCACAAGATTGCTGCCCACTGCTTTTGGGGGACCTGCTGTACTCTACAGGCCCTTTCCATAGCAGTTATCCATTTATGGAAATCATCCCCACTCTGGTAGGGAACAACAACCTTGGACAGGTTCCTATGGTCTGGAATGTATTCTCTAACTCTAGGGACACTGTTGCTGCCACCAGAGGTTTCTAAACCCTCTCTTCTAGAAGCTCTCTGGAGCTCAAAGGCTTCCTTATCTAATGCCAACTGCTTGGTTTTGAGGGAAAATATTGCTTTCTCATACTGCAGCAGTTTGTACATTCTTTCAGAGGAGGTTTCCCTTCTAGGAAGGTATAAGTTCCTCTAATGGACAGATTCTCTGAAAGAGTGATAGGAGTGGTCAGATTCCCTTGAAGGGGATCTAGGCCTCTCCTCCACTTTGTCAGTTCTCTTAGGGAGCATTCCTCTATCCTTTACTGATCCCTGTGGATCTGGCCCTTCAACCACAGAGTCCAGGTCATCTTGATTTTCATCACCTAACCCAGAGACTATGATTGACCCACCCCCTGATTCAGACCTATCAGCTCCTACTGCTAATCTAAGATCATCAGTTGTTAACAGATCTATCAGGTGTAGTGTGGAGGGACTCTGTCCTATCCTCAGGTGCCTTGCAGCACACATGGCTTTCAAGTCAAAGAAAGTCATGTCCTTATACTGAGGTTGGGTGGACCCACTGGCTCCAGCGCTAAAGGACATTCTAGTGTTGTGCAGTGTTGTACTACCCACTCTAGTTTGTGGCCTACTGATCCTAGCTTGAGCTGTAGAAAGGGTGTGCTATCCCTTGACACACAGCTTTAAGTTCAGTAGAACTTATTGACACTAAGCTTGACTTTATATGTACCTTGAGTACCTGTAGTGGTTTTCAGTTAGTAATTCAAATAGAGATTTTCTGGTAAAACAATGGAAAGCTGTAATCCCACACGCTGCCCACCAATGTGAGAAGTTGGCCTGGCATATGCTGGTCACTAGTTAAAGTGGCCACCTTGCACCAGTCCAATTTGACTCTTATGGTAGATAGGTTTAAGACAACCTTTTAAAGAAAGCTATCCTAGTGGTAGCTGTGGAGAGCAGCCTTCAGGCTAAGTCTCTAGAGGAATGTAAAGCAGCTTGTTTTACCTTATAATCTCTTGAATTACCAAATGAAAGGACACCACACAGGTATATATATAAAATATATATGTATTTATTTCTAACACACTTTACTAATCTCTTAATGAGATTAGAAGTCAAGAACATATGCAAAAATCAACAGTTCACAACAAGTTAAGCACTTATATGGCTGGCGCCCCACGGGCGTACCAGACCATATACTAAAAAAGAGGTATAAGAATATTGACTTGCGAGGGGACAAGGCCTAGGGCCTGTAGAAGCGCTGGGGCCTCACTAATCCACCCAAGGCAGGTAAGTAAAGGACCCACGCGAGACGCATGCAGTGTGAGAACACAGCCGCGGATCCCAATAGACTTCAAAGGAGCAAGTCGCGTTTGGAATTTTAAAGTTTTAGGATACTTCGGGAGAGTCTACAAGCAAGTCACTTACAGGGTAAGTAGTTCTAGAGCCAACACACACAGGAGCACCGTAGTGCTGGAGTTACCTCACCCAGGGAAGCCGGGTGCATAGGTGTCTTTTGGTGTCGGGTCACGGCGTCGTTTTCAATGGGAGCCAAAGAAGACTTGCTGCTTGTGGAGACAGGAGAAGTGTCCGGTGGAATTCAAGGCTGGATTCCAAAGAAAGAAGACCTTAAAGCAGAAGGGACAGTGTTCAAGGTCACTTGGCAGTGACCCGGGGCAAGGAAGATGGATGCCCACAGTCGTCGGGTGATTTCAGGTGATCATGGGTGTCCTGACTTTTCAGCCACGAGGTCCAGGAGGCATCAACGACAACCAGAAGCTGGATTCGGTGTGTCCCACAAAGTCTGAAGCTTACTGCGGTGTCGGCAACCAGATTGGAGCCAACAAGCCTTGGCAACAGCAAGTCTCATGGAAAGTGTAAAAAGTCAGCGGTGCAGACCAGCAAGGTCTGAGGGACTCACCCAGCAAAGGTAGGTCAGGGCAGGCCTGGAGCAACCAGGGGAGCCCTTTGGAATTGTAGAAAGGTCTTCTGGGGACCCAAAAAGCCAGGCGGCAAGGGATCGCAAAGACGCCTTGGGAGGATTAACTCACCAGGGGCCCACGGTCACTCGGGACAAGGTAGGCCTCTGATCTTCAGCGGAAATCCTGCTGGAGGCTTGGACCACACGTGGTCTAATACACAAGTTCGTACAACATCGTGAAGGGGTTGCACTTGACAATAGTGCACGGTACCCGGGTATTGCTGTTCCTCATCACTCGTGGGGTCCACTTGCCTCAGCGTCGCTGGGGACTCACGATGGCCTTGGAGAAGTCAGGAAATCTTTTTCCGGTGCTGCAGGGACTTCGGACTCTGGCGGGAGCGGGAAAGTTTGAGACCGTTGATGCAAAGTTTTGGTGCCTGCCAAGCAGGGGAGTCACTCCTTGACTCCAAGAGAGATTCTTCAGTCTTCGAAAGGTAGTGGAACGTCAAAGGTTCAGGATTCTTCTTCAGAGCATCATCCAGGGATATCTAGTTTGCAATGGCAAGGGTTCCCTAACTTATACGAGAAGGAAGGGAGGGACTAGCTCTATGACCCCACCTATGGGAGGGTCAGGGGAGTGGGTGGCTACGCCCACTTCCCTTTGTCCAGTTTCGCACCAGAGCTGGGGCATGCAGCCCCTGAACCGGTTTCAGCTGGCATATGCACAGAGGAGCCTACTGCTCCCCCAGTGCAAGACTTCAAAGCACTCTAGGAGTGCACCCACCCAGCCCCAATACACTAAATCCTGTCTGGGAGGTGGTTACTCTTCCCTGTGACAGGATGCCTATTGTTGGGCCTCCTCCACTGCGAGTTTCGGTCAGCAGCAGGAGGGCAGCCCAGTGTCTGTGCTGGTGGCATCCATTTTGTGATGCCAGGGCTCTTTCATGAATCTACCGTGTTATCACAGTGGGTACATGTCTGCCGCTCTAGAAGGGTGGGATCATACTCCCACACCAGTTACTGGTGTGGGGGTATGATTCCAAAGCGTTTGACACCAAACACAACATGTTTTGATGCAGTCATCCCAGAGTTAGCATTTACCGCGAGGTTATAATGCACTTAAGAGTATATGGTTTAACCGCATCCACAAACAGCCACAGAGAATAGACTCTAAGAGCTGCAGAGGGGCCCTGCTCAGGCAGAGGCACCCCCTCACATGGAAACTAAGCACCCTGCCCTCAGGATTGATAGGGCCTGCCTTAGGGGTGACTGATAGGTTTATATGTGTGTGTAAGTTGAGATGTAGGGGGCCTATATCTCAGTGAGGAGTGCTAACACTACCTCACCCAGGCTGCAGTAGCAGCCCTGTGGTGTCAGATTTAGTCTGCTTCCCAGGGGTGGCATAATACATGCTTCAGCCCCTGGTAGGCCTGTGAAGTACGTCTGCCCTTGGTACCTAAGGTACCATATACTAGGGGGTCATAAGGTACCACAGTATCCAATCACTAGTGCATCTAATATGCACTCCAAGTTGTTTAGAGAGAGCACAGAGAGAGTGGGGCCCTGATTAGCAGGGATCCAGCCTGGCTATAGCCAGAAACCAGTGTTAACATCAGAAAAAAAGTGGGGGCAACATAAGTGCAGATCCTACTCTCCTACACCCCACTCATGTGTGCTATGTGTATATGGCCATACTGAGGGATGAGGTCTCCCATGATGTATTGGGGTTTCCATAATGGGTGCAACTTACAAGTGTTTACGATTTGTGCCCTGACAGGGATTCATTTGACCATGACCTAGGGCAAAATGATTTATGTATTTTATGTGCATTGTGATAACCAGTGCCTAGTGGCACAACAATTTTATGTGGCTCATATGCACCTTGCTGACAAGCACCTAGTGGCATGGTGATTTATCCTGTATGTTTCACATGCCCTATATGACAAGCACCTAGTGGCACACTGATTTATGTCCTGTGGTCTGAATGTGTTATAGATGCTACTCAGTGATTTATGGTCTACATGTGTTTTACATGCTACTCAGTGATTATGGTCTAGTGTGCTTTACATGCTACAAAGTGATTTATGGTCTTATGTGTTTATGTATTAATACAAAGGATATTTTTTTATATAACCTTTGTTTACAGTCTCTTTTGTGGTGTGCCCAGTGTGTCACTGGTGTGTGTCTGTTTATTGCGCAAACGCTTTACACATTGCCTCTGGGATAAGCCTGACTGCTCTGCCAAATTACCAAGGGGGTGAGCAGGGGTTATCTTCAGCGTGTAACTCCCTTGCCCTGACTAGAGTGGTGGTTTCTGCCTGGCTTAGGCACGTGCCCTAGCCAACCAGAAATCCCATTTCTAACACTATATAAATGTAATTACAATACAATACAAACAAACAAAAATAAGCGTACTTTTATTGCAAAGGAAACTATGCACACAAACTGGGTTGAAACTGATGCAGTCAAAGATGAAAGGTAAGGCCGTGCATTGCATTGCAGAGAATGTCTGTCATAGAACCCTTCAGCTTTGCAAACAAATCTTTCTCCAGCTGTGCTGGACAAAGTAGCTATTTATGCTTGCTTGATAGCAATAAAAAAACATAAAAAATGCCATTTCACAGTCCCTACCTCTGGCAGCATATTTGCCCTATTTAGTGTATTATAGGTGGAAGATATGCTGCTGGTGAAAACACCTCTGACTCTGATAAGGCTCAGAGATTATTCTTCCTGATAGAGCATTAGAGAAGCCACCAAATCTTAGGTGACTATTTTGCTACCATCTATCACACAGATAATTCTATGAAATATCACCATGGGAATGGTAACATGTATCCAGAAAAATGATAACGCTTGACTAACTGGCCCAACGTACACCATTTCTTAAGTATCATATATTTTACTATTCTTGGTGTACTCTGTTGCTTGAGTCATTCCTAGTCCCATGATGTCCTTAAAGAAGACAGGTGCTTACTGAGTGTGTCACCCGCTCAGTCTACTCCATTTAAGGGAGATGGAAATTTCTCGAGTTCTATTACTAGCCTTCCCAATCCTAGTGGTCCAGCAATATTCTCACCAGGCACTAAGGGCATCATCACAATGGCGGTAGGACTGCCACCAACAGGCCTTCGGTGGCAGTCCCACTGACAGTCAGCCCTTCAGGCTGACAGCTACAATACAATGCAGGTGGTCGGATACTTGAATCACGGGGGCCAGACAGCTGCCTCTGACAGGATCTACAGATACCATCAGGGAGGCTGTTGAAATCATGATCCTGAATGGAGGTGGTGCTTGCTCAGGTACTGCCATCAGGATAACTATGTCCCTTCCGAATGCTTTTCATGGTAGTCCCATCGCCATGAAAAGACAGAGGGAAACTGAATTTGGGGTCCCAAAGCAGGGCGCCAATCCCCCGTGGGCCACTGCTAAGTAACAAGGGGGGCACTTGTGGTGCCCCCCCACATACATGCACCGTGTTCCAGGCACCACATGATGCCTGGCACATGGTGCATGGATGTTTGTAAAGTGCCTTTCTGTACTGCAGCTTGTGCTGTGGCCCTTTTATGAGCCGCAGCAGAAGCCTCAGTAGAAAAAGTCATTTTATGGCCACCTGCACCGCGGCCGTGTTGTAATTGGGTGGGCACGAGTGCTCACACATTGTTGCCAGTCACTTGCCCGCGGCAATGGTGGTCAGACGCTCAACCAACTGCCAACGTAGTGTGCCCCTTAGTTTGTTGTTTCATGAGGACCACTGCTGCAGTAAGAAATTCTCAGTGGGGAACATTTAGACTTGTTCCGACTTGGGTACCAAAAGTTAGCTTCATAACAAACTCAACTGACCAGCAATGCATTAGGAATACATGCCACCTCATAGGAATAGAAAACACGACAGGCTCAGGCAGGAAATAAACAACGAAAGGAGGAAGCAGAGGACGGACTGACTCACATTCCACTCACGGAAAAAACAGAAATGATTGGATACAGTAGAACATTCTCCTTAAAAAAGAAAGAAAAAGTTATGTTCTACCCAACAGGGAAGTGGCTCGCAGAAACCAAAATTGCTTCACATGAGGTCAGATACCCCCCTTCGCCAGCCCCAGGATGTCCTGTCCCTCTTCCTAAAATAAATAAAAAATTCAGAATAAAGACACGCGCCTAAATTACTAAGAATTGGAGAGGTGAACTGGGTGCCCTGCTGATCTTTTTTTAAGGACAGAACTGACCCCATTGCAAAGTGTGCATCAGTGGCTGTACCACGTGAATAGTCCCTGAACCGACTTGTAGTCTTGTGTGTGACAGTCTGTCGCTAGAGCACCTTTTGATCAAGTTCTGCAAAACAGCTATAAAGCATTGTTGTGCACTGCTTCTCTCCTCTCAGCTGTATATAAGCCCCGCACTTAGCCCACTCTCCCCTCCCAGTGGTACTCTCCCCACGTTGTATCCCTTGTGCAAATAAGCCAACGTACACACTTCTTGTGGTGGTCATTTGTTGGCCGCAGTTTTATTAGGAATACATGTAGTTATACTGGCAGTTTGGTAAAAGCTTTATTGGCATGTTAGTCTTGTCTCTTGGTCCTTCTGTCGGTTCTTTCCGGTTGGGTTACCCCTTTCTTCTGCGTGGGAGGTGTAGCAGCTGTCCCGGAGTTAGGCCGCAACTCGCTACCTTGCCGGACTCGTGTTGTGCCCTGCCAACCGGCGGGGGCTGGGCTGCGAGCGCCGTCTCCGTTTGCTACCCCCTCTTGGTAGGCCGACTCACCCAGCCGTGAGGCATCCCAAAGTGAGTGGTCCTACGCGCACCCTTCGGTCCACTCGCCCAGCCGTGAGGCATCCCAAGGTGAGTGGTCCTGTCCCGGCACACCGCCCTCCGGTGTGCCTCCGTACCGACTGTTCTCCCCGTCCTTCTCCGCCCAGCGTCCTGCCTGTTCCTCAGCCCTGCGACATAGCTGTTCCTCAGGTGTGGGTGGGTGGGTCAAAGAAAAAGGGGGGTCCTTCGCCGGTGCTGCTCCCCCGCTCCCAAGTATAGTAGCCAGCTTGGGGGAGCCATGCTTATATCCCCCCCAGCGTCGCTCGCCCCTGCCGGTGTTCGCCCCTCATTGGGCCGTTTGTATGGCGCTAGGGCCCTCATTGGCAGGGGGGGTTGGCGCCATGCCAGCGGCCGCGGCTGGGGGGGGGGGGGGCAGGTAGCCTCCTGTACTGTGGGCGCTTCTTGGCGCCAAAAAACGTTTTTTTGCGGGGGTGGGGAGGGGGCCCGGCGTTGGTTATGGCGCCGGCCTCTTATGCCCCCGTTGGGGGCTGCCTCTGTGATAACCCCCGCACTTAGCCCACTCTCCCCTCCCAGTGGTACTCTCCCCACGTTGTATCCCTTGTGCAAATAAGCCAACGTACACACTTCTTGTGGTGGTCATTTGTTGGCCGCAGTTTTATTAGGAATACATGTAGTTATACTGGCAGTTTGGTAAAAGCTTTATTGGCATGTTAGTCTTGTCTCTTGGTCCTTCTGTCGGTTCTTTCCGGTTGGGTTTCCCCTTTCTTCTGCGTGGGAGGTGTAGCAGCTGTCCCGGAGTTAGGCCGCAACTCGCTACCTTGCCGGACTCGTGTTGTGCCCTGCCAACCGGCGGGGGCTGGGCTGCGAGCGCCGTCTCCGTTTGCTACCCCCTCTTGGTAGGCCGACTCACCCAGCCGTGAGGCATCCCAAAGTGAGTGGTCCTACGCGCACCCTTCGGTCCACTCGCCCAGCCGTGAGGCATCCCAAGGTGAGTGGTCCTGTTCCGGCACACCGCCCTCCGGTGTGCCTCCGTACCGACTGTTCTCCCCGTTGTTCTCCGCCACGCCGCCAGGGAGGCTCCCGTCTTCCTGCGGCTCCCCCCTCTCTCTTGGGACGGCTTCACCTGCAACCCGCCATAGCCATGGCGCCCCACAGGTTGCTCCAAAAAACCCCCATGCCTTCCTCGGACAGGTGCACCCCATCCTGTGCGTAGAGTTCTGGGCGGCCCGTGTGGATGAGCCCGTGTCTGACTGACTCCAAACCATTGATTCTGCAGAATTTGCTTACAGTGAGGTTCAGCTTCTTCCGGGAGTTCTCGACCGCTTTCTGGGATTCTGCCCCACGCCATACCTTCCTGCTGATCAGCTCCGACCAAATAATGGTGGTGCTCCTGAAGGCTTTGGCTGTCTCCGTGAGGTCCCTCTGTATGTTGTGGAGGAGTGCTCTCCTCCCCAGTTTGGCCAGATCGTTCCCCCCAAGTGGATAATCAGGACGTCCGGGTGCCATACCGCCTCCGCCTGTAGGTCTGCCAGGGTGGCCGGTAGCTGGTCCCACCTCATCCCTGGTTGGCCGTACCACCGCACGCAGGTGTCCCCTGGCCGTCCTTCCTGCTTGTGCCCCCCGCGTCGCCACCAGGTTTGCATCCGATTTATAAACGAGTGGCCCACCACCCACACCAAACGTGGTTTCCGTCCTGCTGGTGAAAGGGACAGCAACAAAATTGTCATGTGGGTGCCTGACTGCTGGGGGGTGCCTTCGCTTCTCCCCCAGTCGCCCTAAATCTCATAGCAGCTGGGGCCTTACGTAGGTGCGGTATGCCCGTGACCGCCATCGCCCAACTGCTTGGATCCCCGCCTCGCACATCCCATGCAGCGCGGCGGTAGTGGCAGCCCCTATCCGGAATGAATGGGACCCGAAGGCCGCTGGTGGCAGCCCTGCTTTGCTGAGTGCGAGTCGCAACATTGCTTTGAACTGAAATTTGCTCAGGTGCGTGCCATCACTGTGCCTGAATAAGGGGCCTTCACCGGCCGGGCGTACGGCCATAAAAGCCAGCAGACAGCATACTGCGCAGCAATCTTGTTCCCTGATGCATCGTAGCTTTATTAATGCTCCCTTGCCAGCCTGATCTGTTTTTGATCGTTTCAGCAGGATCTCCACTTCCCCTGCCCCGGGCGCCACGTCGCCCGCTTGCAAGCAGTGCTCAGCTGCCCCTGTCTTTGCTGGCGCCACCAGCTCGCTGAGGCGGAATGCCCCGAAGAAGGCGGTTGTAAAAACCGCCCTAAACAGCAGGAGCTCAAAGTCGTCCTTGGCCATGCCCTGCAATGCCCCCATTAGGCTGCCCAGCCTAGTGTAGTCTATTGGGCGCCTGCTATCCCTCCTCGTGCCCTCCGAGCGTCTCCAACCCTTCATTGCCGTTTTGATGTAGTGGGATGCAACTGGGTCGTGGCCGGTCATCAGTTTACTGTAATGCGATACTGCAGCCAGGTGGGCCTGTGCCCATGACCTGGACTTGTTGGCGTTAAACGCCCACTGTATGAATACTCCGGTTGCTCTGCCCGTTGCCCCCACATCGCCCAGGGTCTGGATGCCGCCCACTTGCATTACGGTAGCAACGTACTTCCTATACCTCCTGTTAGCCTCCGGGGCGAGTGCCTGGCCAATTAGTTCTGATAGGTCAACCCCGCCAGGCCCCACAGTGGTTCCGGAAAGGGGGTCATGTTCCGCTCCGCGCTGGGTGCTAGCTCCCTGAACCTTGCCCTTCGTGCTCTGGACAGGGCGTCCGCCACCTCGTTTTCTGCTCCCGGTACGTGGCGAGCTCTCAGGTCTATGTTGCCCTCCAACTGCAATTTAATCAGTCGGCGCATTAGTCTCAGAGTATTAGGGCACCTGGCTATCCCTCTGTTAATCGCTTGCACCACCCCCTTGTTGTCGGACCAAAGTGTCAGCTTCATGTTCTTTAGGGCCTGCTTCCATACTGTGAGTGCGACTATGATAGGGAATAGCTCTAAGAAGGTGATATTGCTGGTCATGCCCTCCTTGTGCCAACTGCTAGGCCACTGCCCTGCGCACCACTTGTCGCCCAGAATCGCCCCAAAGCCCGTGCTACCTGAACCGTCAGTGTACAGCGCGATCTGCTTGCTGGTCACCCAGCCTTCCCTCCATATCAGCACGCCGTTGAAGTCTGCCAGAAAAGTGTCCCACATTAGCAGATCCTGTTTGACTGCCGCACCCAACCTCACATGATGGTGCTTCTGGTGGAGCCCGCATGTCAACTGTGTCAAGCGCCTGGCAAACGCACTGCCCGCTGGGATCACACTGGCCGCGAAGTTTAGTTTGCCTATGAGCCTTTGGATTTCCCTTAAGGAGGCTTTTTCCCGCCCGCAAAGGCCCCTAATTTCTGAAATCCTCTACTTTGTCTGGGGGGAGCCTGGACGTCCCTGCAATCAAGTCTATCTCTATTCCTAGGAAGGTGATGCTTGTAGAGGGACCCATTGTTTTGTCCTGGGACAAGGGGATCCCTAGCTCGTCTGCCAAGTCCACGAATGCTGCCAATGTGTTCCCGCAAACCGCTGACCCAGCCGGGCCTGTGAAGAGGAAGTCATCCAGGTAATGGAGCTTCCCGCCCGCCGGGTGCCTGTCGTGCAGTGCCCACTCAACAAAGGTGCTGAATATCTCGAAGTAAGCACATGAGACCGAGCAACCCATTGGCATAGCTTTGTCGAAATACACCCTCCCCTCCCACTGGAAACCTAATAAGTGGAAACTTGCCGGGTGTACCGGGAGTAAGCAGAAAGCGGACTCAATGTCCGCTTTCGCCATGAGCACTCCCCGGCCTGTGGCCCTAACTAGGTCGATGGCGTCGTCTATCGAGGAGTAGCTCACTGAACATACCTCCGCGCAGATCCCATCATTCACCGAGGAGCCGTGAGGGAAAGATAGGTGGTGTATTAGCCTGTACTGTCCCTGCTCCTTCTTGGGCACCACCCCTAGAGGGGAGATCACCATTCCCATGCTCATGTCGGGAGGGAGGGGGCCCTCAACTCTGCCCAGGGACCTCTCTTTCTCCAACTTCTTAGTCACCACTCCTGGGTGTAGTAATGCCGATTTCAAGTTTTTGGTGCCGCCTGGCGGGAGGGGGCCTGAGAATGGGATGGGGAAGCCCTCCTCAAAGCCGTGAACCAAAGTTTCTGCGTCCTTCCTGTTGTGATATCTGTTTGCTAGCTTGCGTAACCGGTATGTGTTGATTGGTGACCATGCCAGCCCAAATGCCGCCCACCCCCTGGGTCCCCCTGTGGCTCCCGTGTGCCCTTCACTATTTCTTTGCGTCTTTCCTGTCCCCCTTGTGTTCCTTTCTTCTCTTGCATGCTGCCACTGGGTGCCCACCCCCGCAGGATGAGCAGCTGTGTTGGAATTTACATGATGCCCCGTATGTGCACTCGTTAGCCTCAAACTTCCAACATATTGCCGGGGACCCATTGGCGTGTGATGGCCTCCCTGAACTGGCCTGCCTGGTCTTTTGAAAAGGCCTCCCTCTACTTTTGTGGAAGGGGGGCCGAAAGGACTGCTCGCTCCTCCCCGCCCATGACCTGGCCTCCTTCGCTACCATCATCTTATGGATGAAGCCGGACACATCTTCCTCGTTCCACTCCATTTCGGGGTGCGTCTGCATTTTTAGCCTGAAGCCCTTGTCATATTCCAGCCATGCATCGCCTGGGAATTGCCTTTGCGCTTTATGTATGTTGGCTTCATAAAGCCATAAGTCAGCTGCGCAGCGAGGGAATTTCTCTACTATGATGCAGGCCATGATCCTGAATGCATCTAGCCAATTGTCGAAATTTCTCTCTTTGCGCTCCCTTCGCCTCTCCCTTCTTTCGTCGTCCTTCCTATCGCATGCCGTCAAGTCCAGCCCCTCTAACTGTATTTCCAACAGGGAGAAGATGTCGATAAACTCTTTTCGCCAAATTCGCTCTTTTACTGCTGGCGGTATGAGGCATGACAAGCCTGTCGCCCTGGTGGTCATAGATGCCGGGCCTGGTGACGCCCTTGCATATGGTTCGGCCGTCGGCGGTGCCACGTGTGAGCTGCCCTGCGCGCTTGTGCCCCCCCAGGCTGCTACTGGCGCCCCGTTGTCTCCCCCGGACCCGGCCGCGCCCTGCCCTAGTGCTTGCACTCGTGCCTGCCCTGGGTCTATGAGGTGCCACGGCAGACCAGCCCGCTCCTCCCCTGCTGCTGCCGGTGCCCCCGTCCCCCGATCCCCCTGTGCCTGTGCTCCTGCCACCCCTGTGCTTAAGCTCTGTAACAGCAACGGTGTCATAGATTTAATACATTCCTGCACTATTGCGCTGATATGCTCACCGGGTGTTGTCGTGTCACTGCCCCCTGGGCCTGGTCCCGCCGCCGCCGTGCTGGCTACAGGTGGCTGGGCCTTCCTCTGGGGAGTTTTCTTGGGAGCGGCTGCCTCCGCGAGCTTGGCTGGTGCCCTTCTTATCCTCTTGGCCGCCGGGGCTCTGGCGTGCACCTGCCGCTGGCCGCTTGTCCCCTCGCTGTTGTCGTCCTGCGAATAGCGGTCCATCCAGTCGTGCCCATGCTCTTGCGACGCAGCGCGGATCCTTTTCAACAGCTCTCCCAAATCCTCCTGCTGGCGCTTCCCGCCCCTCTTTGCCATCTCGTGTGCTCCTTAGGGATCTCCCCGCTGCGGGGTGCTGCTGCTTGCTATATTAACCAAGATACCGTGTTAATTTGGCCAAAGGCGGGGTGCTGCCGCTGGCTATATGCACCAATTCCCGCCGTTACGCTCGCGATGCCGGTTGGCACTGTAATGCTGTGCGTCGCCTCCCTCACGTTGCCCGGCAACCCGGCTTTGTTTATGCTGCCTCAGCGGGGGCGGTGGCCGCTTCGTGTTCTCCGTCTTCTAGGGCAATCCAACGCTGTCTCCGCCTGCCCCGTGAAGTCGTGCCTGCCCCTTTAAGGCGTCCTCCTTTGGGCGTGCGTCCGCTCGTACCTTGCTTCTCGCTTGGGCGGGGCTGGCTGTGGCAGTTCGCTTCCCGCTTCCCGGTACTTGCGCCGGACCTCTGGGCACGGGGGACGCCGTTCCTGCTCCCGTGGGTGCTTCCTCCTTCTGCTGCACTTCCCAGGCCGTGTGGCCGGCCCCACGCTGCTGTCTACCACCGGTGGGCTGTCCTCAGTGGCCTCCTTGGGACGCGATGCACTTGGTTGGGAAGGCGGCGAGCACGGGCGGCGAACTCTGGAAGGACCGCGCCGCTGTCCCTGGTCGAGGCACTGGTCGTCCCGGCAGCACGGCAGTCTTCAGCGTCCTAGGCAGCCCGGCAGTCTTCGGAGTCCGGGATTCTCCTCACGACGGGTAAGATCGATGATTCCTTCCGTTGTTCCGCTCAAAGAAAAAGGGGGGTCCTTCGCCGGTGCTGCTCCCCCGCTCCCAAGTATAGCAGCCAGCTTGGGGGAGCCATGCTTATATCCCCCCCCAGCGTCGCTCGCCCCTGCCGGTGTTCGCCCCTCATTGGGCCGTTTGTATGGCGCTAGGGCCCCCATTGGCCGGGGGGGTTGGCGCCATGCCGGCGGCCGCGGCTGGGGGGCGGGGGGCGGGTAGCCTCCTGTACTGTGGGTGCTTCTTGGCGCCAAAAACCGTTTTTTTGCGGGGGTGGGGAGGGGGCCCGGCGTTGGTTATGGCGCCGGCCTCTTATGCCCCCGTTGGGGGCTGCCTCTGCGATAACTGACCGAAAAGTGTGCCCTTCCTCTCGCTTTGATGGCAATTAACTCTGTATTTTGTATAGTTGGGCAGGTGTGGGTTATTACTAAGGTATATGACCCTCCAGCAGTCCCAACAATCTACATAGTAGACAGATATATGTCCATAAAAATGACATACCCAACAGAAGGGCAGCAAGACTCCTATCATTCTGTACCTCCACGTTGGGTAACAAACCCACATCTGCTGGTGTATTGTTGCCCAGTAGTAACGGGCATTCCATTCTTATGGTTGATTCATCCATTATGGTGGAAAAAATTTTGCCATTTTGACAGACAACCTAAATATGTCAGATTTTTAACCATCCCTTTTGAGGAGGCTCTAAACACGCTAACGTGGCAAATTAGAAATTTACCAACCTAACTAAATCAGACTCATCATTTGGAAATTAGGCTCTGCCCATAGGGGCATCACAGGACTGATGCGAAATGTGAAGCAATTGATCTTAATACCTAAACAATCATAAATGTGCTGGTATTCAGCTACATTTCAAAATGCATGTCCACATTTAGCTTCACATCTGATCAACACTAGAATGATCCAGCTCTAATCGCTGCACATCATGAGGGGAGGGCACATCTGTCCCATTTTCACAGAAAGAGTGTAGCAAAAATGAGGCAAATACAGATTTTTTGTCTTATGAATGAGAAAAAAGTATATTATAAAAAGAAGAATTTCAAATGTATTCACTTTTATACGTGTCAGTAATTGATTATTTACACATCTGTTATGTCTTGCATCAATTATGTAAGTGTAGGATGGACATTAATTACATGTTACAAATATGAAAAACACTCATAAAATACCTGCCCATTTTTAGACATTTTTCAGTACTGTTTTTAATATGTATTACTGAAACGTGGGAGTATGAAAAGTGTAGGGCTGGAACAGTGTTCAGAGTTACAGTGTTTAAATTTGTACTGGTCTTTGACAGTGCTCGCAACGGCCCTTTATCCTTACCACCTGCATTTATTATTATAGCCCACCACGTGGTGGTGCTTTCTATCTATTTTTAACAATGCACCTCAGTCTAACAATTAAATACACACTTAAAAAAGAATGATTGTAGCTCGTCCAGGTGCTCACTGATAGAATATTGATAGAATATCATTAGAATATCGATGTCAAAAATAATGTGCGGACAAAATCTTGTGTTCATAATATTGAGGACCAACATAGAAGGTAAGTACAATTAGGTAAGTATAGATTTACAGTCCTTAATTCCACATTTACGTACCTTGAAGATATCTATATCGGCAAGAGACATGTGTGTGAAGTTAAATACACAAAATCTTTGCTTGCACATAGAAACTTACCTTAACAATATTTTGGTCGTCAATATTTTGGAGACAATATTTTGGCCACACGATATTCTGTTCTCAATATTTTGTCCGAAACACCCATTCAGGTCATCCTTCCAGCCTTGAGTGGCCTAGAATTGTCTAAAGTGACAGATTTGCAGGAGTGTGGTGCTTATTAGGGAATGTTTATGTTTGCATTTGGCAGCATTGACAGGTCCACTTGGTAGAGCAAGCTGCAGTGGCCTTCTAAGCAATCAAATGAACCCTGACACTTATGTTTTTAAACAATTAAGCACTGAGAGTGGGGGTGTTGCATCATTGCCATTTCACTGAAGCCATGGGAATAGTAGAAAATCGAATCCATCACACAAAGAACAAATGTAGCAAATGAGCCATACTCCTTTGGCAGGAGAGTAGTAAGGGAGTTGTATATGTCCTGTGGTGCATTCTGGAGCGCACTGTCCAAAATATATGACTAAAGCATGGCGTCATAGGACAATACCATTAACAAAGAGCACATTTTCAATTTAAATGGCCTCCTGAAAATTACCACTAAATTTGCATTGTACATGACATTTTACCTCTATACTGATATGGCGCACAAGCAATAATGTGTAGAAATCAGCTTTTATTCTATAGTTATCATTTGAGTTTCAGACAAGCAAAGTGTCTTGGTTTGTTTTGGTCCTAAAAAAATCTTTGTTTCCATCACACTTCATCATCAAATTTTCTTTAGTCAGCCAAAATTGACCATAAAAGACAGAGAAGTATATTAAAATCATTGATAAATATGATTGCAAAATACCCCATTTCATTCTTGAAACATAAAGACCATAATAAAGTTAATCATGCAGTTTAAAATCCAATTAAATAGATTAAAACAAAATCCAAAATGAAAATATTCAACAGTGCATCCGATAAAACCATTTCAGTGTGGGCAAATTAAGTACAAAGATTGCAAAGAAAAGCTATCACAGTCTCTTTCTCTATTTGATTGCACACTGAATGTATTTAGCTACAGCCAGACAAATATGAATTTAGGATAATAAGGGAACACAAAGCATAGCTTTCCTACATTGTCTAAAATTTGCCTGCGTCAAAATTGGTAATTAGTAGATTTACCTAGGACAAGAATAAAATTTGTGAAAAAATACAAAATCAATTGTGGTCTGATGGGAACATAATTCACAAGGATCCACACTCAAATTAGCGGCATATTATTTTTACAGGAGACAGAAAAAGTCACTGAATTACTAAAGTGTTCTGGAATCTGCAAGCTGTGGCTTACATTCTTTACATAGGCAAGCCATGGAATCTTCATCGCATAGTGCATTTTAATGCAGTCTGCCAATACCAGGTGATTAAAATTAGTTTCCTGTTTTATACAGATGGACAGCCATAGATGGAGTTTGCGGAGTTTAATTCAGTAGATGTAGTCTAGCTCTATTTCTGCATGGCAAAAATATGTTGAGGTGCTTTGAGGGACTGTGGAAGTCTTCTGAAAACCCCATGTTCTATCCTCTGTATAGCTGGATAGCCCTCCATGCCCCATATCCCTGCACAATAGGTGCAATCGACAAATGTTTGGGTTTATGGACTTCCACCATTTCTTTAAAGGGTTTAATACCGAATTTCAGGGCATACTTAAAGATTGACTCCTGCTGCCTTAACATGTGCAGCGGGTTTCAGATACAGGTATCATCAAATGGGGAGAGGTTGAAATGAGGGTGATCTTAGAGTTATCTATGATACAAGACCTGACTTCGTTCTTGTTTGGGCCATAGACCATAACAAGGGTATTTGAGTGGTTCACCAAAAGCTCTAGATCCACCATACAAATAGAGAAATCTGTTTAGCCCAAGTGGGGTCCTAGCTATGAGCACCGTATCGGGCGTGTAGAGCAACATAGGTACTGGGCGTGTACCAACTCGAGGTAGAGCCATGTTCCAATTGGCTAGGTATCCCTAAAGCCCATTAATATAAAGTGTTAAAAAATGGCATGACCTGAAAGCCCTGCTGATCTCCCATTGTGATTTTGAAGGACTTTAAAGTCTTGTCATTTGGTACTTATCTGACTCTAGCCAAAAGCCCAGTGTGCAGTTGTCTAAGAAAGTTAACAATGTTAACACCCATCCCCAATACCTAGAATAATATTCCAAAGCTTTGAGTGATTCACATGATTGAATGCTGAACTGAGATCCATGAAGGCCAGATAAACACTTTCCTATTTGGCTGCAGAATATTTTTTAATAAAAGATAAAGATTTAGGCATTGCTCAACAGTACCAGAAAAAAAACTGTAAGTCTGATAGAATATTATTATCATGTGCCCACAATCCACACTGGTCTAAAGAAATTCTGCCCATAATGTTTGCTGTCAAATTAATAAGGGATATTGAGCTGTAGCACTTTGGGTCATCTTTATTGCCCTTTTTGAAGATAGGTACTATCATAGCATGAGACCAAGATTTGGGGGGTTGGGTCTGACAACAGCATTCAGCACATTGGTCGGGGGAGTGGTGTGTTATTCTCCTTAAACCGATCTGCTGGGATCCAGTAAGGCCCTGGGAACTTACACTTTAGACACCTATGTATTGCAGCCACCGAATTGTGGAGTTCCATGACAAGGCCTCTAAGTTGTCCCACTAAACCACCCGCCATGGCAACAGGCGGCTCATCGGTTAAAGATAAGCCACTATAAACGTTGAAAATGTGATCTACCCAAGTATGGGGCAGAATCACAGATTCAAGGCCAGACTACGATGAATCACTGCGGTTTGGGTGATTAACCACCTGCCAGAAATCTTGGGTGTCTCGTTGAATGCTAGCAGCTGGCAAGGACTCATATGTATCTTCTCTGATCGCTTTCTTTATTAGAGCCCTCTTGTAGGCTTTCCGACAGTGACAGATATATTCTATATCCCTAGGTATGGTTTAGAGGGCATTAAGAATGTTGCTAAGAGTTTTTCAACAGTTCAAATCAAACGATCCAACTGTTTGCAGCTTGCAGAATTACAAAGCAACAGACTGCAGCTCGCTAATAGATTCACATAATATGGCAAAACATTTAGTAATATCGTTAGCATCAAATTCTTCATCCCAACATTTTAAAATCTCAACATTATTAAATAATATAAGGTTATGAAGTAATTTGTTCTTATCGAACCACTCCCATTTCGGCAGGACACCATTATATTTTTAGGCATGGAATTGCGTTGTACCTCCATAGTAGTTTTGGGTTGATAGTAAGAAATTGAAAGTAAATTTTGGTCGCTAAATGCATTAACAAATACGTCATAATCAGTGAACAAGCCAGTCATTTCATGTGAAAACAGTGGGCCAGATGTACTACATTTTTTTGTGCTCGCAAATGGGAGATCGGCACGTTTACGACAGCAAAATAGGGTAATGGCACGTACAAATGCTATTTTGCGAGTCACTATCTCGCAAAATAGCGTTTGCGACTCTCACTATTAAGAAGGGGCATTTCTTCCTAATAGCAAGACTCACTCCCATGGACTATTGTTTTGCGGCCGCAAAACACTTGCAGTTTACTACCCACGTCAAGTAGGTGGTAAATCACTCGCAAATGGGAAGCGGTCCCCAAGGGACCCCTCCCCCTTTGTGAGTGTGTGAGAAAATATTTTTTAAGAGCAGGCAGTTGTCCTAGGGACCACTGCCTGGCCTTCAAAAATGAAACTGAAAAGTAACATTTTTCTTTTTTGAAATGCATCCCGTTTTCCTTTAAGTAAAACGGGCTGTATTACAAAAAAACAGCTTTATTTAAAAAGCAGTCCCAGACATGGTAGTCTGCTGACCCCAGCAGGCCACCATCCCTGGGAGAGTTAGCCATTCTCAATGGGGTCACAAATTGCGCTTGCATCATGAATATTGATGAGGCAGGCAATTTGCAACAGCATTGGGAATTGCTAACAGTGTCTGTGACACTGTTGTACATTGCATTTTGCGAGTTGCAAATTGAGAGTCGTAAACTGCGAGTCGCAAATTGCGAGTCTCAAAGCGACACAATTTGCGAGTCGCAAAATGTAAGAGTCGTACATCTTGCCCAGTGCTACTGTGGATGTATTTAAAAATATTATTGTATTTTGTATTATTCATTTACAAGCATTTGAATTTTGCTCTATGTTAGACTTGATTTCCTTGGGTGGAAGTCCCCTAAACTTTATGCCTTCACCCCTCTTGTTGGGCTGAATTAGTTTTTGTTGGTGTTAGGACTCTGTGCAGTTTATCACTGCTAACCAGTGCTAAAGCTGCTTTTGCTGTATCCCTAAAACAGGGTAAAATTGGCTAACACCTGATTGGCACATTTATTTACTTGTACGTCTCTAGTAAAGTGGTACTACAAATAACCAGGGCCTGTATATTAAATGCTGTTAGTGGGCCTGCAGCACTCATTGTGTCACCCACATAAGTAGCCTTTTAAAACATGTCTCAGGCCTGCCATTATAGCCTTTGGGCAGTTTTTAACTGCCATTTCGTCCAGGCAAAATAACCCTTTTGTCAGGCCTCAACGTTCCTTTTTAATACATATAAGTCACCCACATGTAGGCCATAAACTGCCTTTAGGCAGGGTACAGTGTATTTAAACAGTTGTACATATACTTTTAAGTTTTACATGTCCTGGTAGTGAACTCTTAAATTCATTTTTCAGTAAGGTCTACCTCTCCATAAGACAACGTTGGTTACCTTATTACATTTAATAAGTGTTAGACCTGGTACCATTGGCTTGGGTCTCCCTTCCATGTTTTGCCTTTGCCTCAAGTGTTTGTGCTGTATGTTGGAATCCGTTTTGCTGGTCTAGATGCTTTGGGCACTTTGCCACTGCTGTTCAGTGCCAAAGTGTAAGTGCTCCCTTTGTAAATTACTGTTATGGATTCCTGCTTCCATGATTGGCTGTTTGATTTACTTGTCAGACCCTAGTATAGTGCATTGTGTGTGCCCAGGGCCTGTAAATCAAATGCTACTAGTGAGCTGCAGCACTGATTGTGCCACCCACAGAAGCAGCCTGTAAAATGTAACTCTGTCCTGCCATTGCAGAGCCTGTGTGCAGTCTGGGACTGCCATGTCGACTTGGCAAGTGCACACACTTGCCAGTTCCTTAACCTTCTCTATTCTACATATTAGTCACCTCTAAGATAGGCCCAAGATACTCCTGTGGGCAGAGTGCATTGTATGTGGAAGGTAGGACATGCCCTGATGTGTGTGTCATGTCCTGATAGTGAAATATTGCCAAGTTTGTTTTTCACCATTGCAAGCCTACCTGTTCCCATAGGACAGAATGGGGAGCTTGTTTATAACCTCTTATAAACATAACTGGCCCTGGGAACAAGGTAAAAAAGTAAAGTTTGGCATGCCTGAACTCAGAATGTTAAAATACATCTTTTAGTGAGGGTGATTTTTACATTCTGTGTTTGAAAATACCACTTTTAGAAAGTAGGTATTTTCTTGCCTAACCATCCAGTGTGCCTCTGCTAGGTTTATGAATTGCATGTCTGGCTTTTGGATGACAGGGGTTGGAGAGAGGCAGTGGCTCCAGAAGTCTGTTAGTCAGGGCTGGGGTGAATAGGCCTGGTCTACATTTGGAGTGGTCGGACGAGTAGCACCTGCACCTGAATAGGACTGTGCCTGCATTCCACAATGACAGCTCCGGCCCCCTGTGGTGTGTCTGGAGCCAGGGCTCACACTGACAATGGAGGTTGTTGTGCACTTGCAAAGTGCCGCACAGAACTGGTTTCTGCTGGGTGCAGACACTCTCTGCCTTCAGAAGAAACCATCGCAGCGCTTGCCACGGCTCGAGTAATCGCAGCATGCAGCATCGAGTGCACCCATTTCCGAAGTGCGAGATCACCGCACCAAGTCCGATGCAAGGCCTGCTGTGCGGTTGAACAAGTTCACGCATTGTCACCGGATCGCCGCATCGCGGCGCCAAGTCTGTCGCATCACTAAGGGACGCAGTCAGAAACCGACGCATCACCTCCCCATGCAGTAAGAAACCGACACATCACCTCCTATTCGGTAAGGAACCGACCCATCACCTCCCCTTCGCTGCAGTAAGGAACCGACGCATCACCTCCCCCGAAGCAAGGAACCAACGCATCACCTTTTCTGAGTGTAAGGAACCGACGCATCTCTTTCCCTGTGGCCCGTTTTGTTTGCGTGATGCATCCCAGGTACTTTGTGAGAAAAGTGTTGCATCTGCAATTTTGCTTGAACTGAACTATTTCTACTATCTGAAAGTCATATTTTTTTTACTGTATTTTGGATTTTTGTCGTTTGGTCTTGTTTTGGTTTAGATAAAGATTATTTATTTTTCTAAACTTGTGTGGTGTCCATTTGTAGTGTTTTCACTGTATTACCTTATGTGTTCACAAATGCTTTACACACTGCCACAGAGATAAGCCTGTCTGCTCGTGCCAAGCTACCAAGGGGGTGAGCAGGGGTTATTTTAGGAGTGTATCCCCCTTACCCTGACCAGAAGTAAGAGTCCCTATTTGGGCAAAGGTACCTACCTCTGACAACTAGAGGCCCCCATTTCTAACAATAGGTGATTACGTTCGATTGGGAGCAGGAATGTCAACTTTTTTCCTAAATGTATTGTTATTTAAAACCATCTTTATTGGTAACCCACATTTATAAAGTTGTCATTTTCTTATCCTAACCATTTGCTGTCAGAGAGCCTTTATCTTGGGTCACATGACTAGATGCAGCTGGCAGTTGGCCTTTTTTGTATTCCTCCCAGACAGCATCATAAAAGGGGACTGGGTATTCACAGGATGGGACATCTAGATCAGATAGGAGGGGAGGAGCTGCCACATACCACACTTGTATTTCAAAGTGGCTGCCTCAGCACACTCTCAAAGGAATGCACACTAGTTTATTGTCACCCCAGAGCCCACGGAGCCAGGGCAGGGAAAGAAAGGAAATTGCAGAACCAGATGTGGGGGAAGTCTGGATGTTTCTCTCACTTCAAAGCTGGCATCAGCTATAAATACTGAACCCTCAGACCAACTCTTCAGATCACCTCTGGACCTGTGGAAGACACAGAAAAATGACTACTCTGCTGCTGTACTGCTGGAAGGACTGCCCTGCTGCAAGAAGGACTGGTCTGCTGCCTGAAGAAGGAAGACTTGACCTGCTCCTTAAACCCAGAACCACCAGAGTGAATCAGAGGGCCAGCTGACTGGCCTCCTGTTCTGGGCTACAGGAATATAACAAGCTCCAGAGACCTGTCATGCATCTGCCCAGCAGCCTAGACTCAACTGAGCCTGCCTGTGCCCTGTTGCTGGCCTCTGCTGGAGTTAAGCCTGATCCCAAAGATGATCCCCCTAGGTCCTGAACGCCTGGCAGGCATCAGAGTGCACTCCTCCTGTCCCACATGTGGGTTGCATGAGAACTGATGCAGATCCTGATTGGTGGCCTCATCAGAACTGACGCAGCATGATGTATCTCGATGGAGGACTTTGCCTCGCAGCCTCTCGCAGCTCCTGATTAGCAGCCTCATCAGAACCAATGCATCACGACACAGGACTTTTCATCTCAGTCAAAGCACAACCAGGCACATTGCCCAGCGGTCAAACTTGGTCCCGTACCAGGCCGGTGATCCATTGTGGTCGGCTTGAACTTGTCACTTTGTCTTAGTTTGGCACGACCAGATAACGCATTTGGTGCTTTGCGCTTTTTGGTGCTACTTTTACCTAATACTTTTAAATTGCATATCTCCAGTTCCACTGTTTGAATTTGTGTTGTTCTGGTATCATTTTATGCTGTTTTTTCTAGATTGGTGTGTGATTTTTCTTGAGTTGTGTTTTTACTTTGTTACTGATTGAGCGCTGCACAAATGCTTTACACATTGCATCTAAGTTAAACCTGAGGTCTTCTGTATCACGCTCTGAGAGGAATAAGCACAGGTTAATTTAGTGAGATTTTGTGGTTCACCCTGACAAGGAATGTAATTGTTGCCTGAGTAGGGTTTTACCCCCATCAACCAATAGCCCAATTTCTCACACTGTATATTAGAAATTGCTGCCTTTCCTTTCACTCACCCTGTACCTAGCACGATTGTTACCGGGTGCAAATTTACCTAACTTTGCATTTGAGGCAAAAGTAAATGCCGATCTCCCCATTTAAAAAATAAGTTGCAATTTGTCAGAATACATTGCCTGACATGTGACCTTGGTCTTTGAACCACAGCAAATGTAACCAGGTCAAACAAAATGTAAAGCCCTTTTTATTGCTCCTTCTTCTTATGAACACTGCCATTGTTATTTTGGGGTGCTGCAGCACCTCTCACAACCCAACTTCCTGCACCCTGGCTTGCCTTAGTAGAGTCAGATTGCCTTTAAAATCTCTAAATGAAAACAAACCTTTGAGAAAGTAATTTGACACTAACTTATAAGAAAAACATTTAAGGTATCAAATGTTCATTAACCCTCACTTTGAGAAGCTCACTCTTACTGATTCTGCTGTTAGTGTTCTCTCTTCCCTGCTTTATGAAACCCCTGGATTGGCACTTAAGCCCTTCAGCGCGGCGCGGATTACCGCGCTGTGCTGAAGGGTTCTTGCGCGGCCGGGGCCGCGACGGAGCGGTTTCGTCATGCGCACAGCGCGACCGACGCGCATGATGGAACCGCTCCGTCACAGGCATCGAAAGGGTTAAGTAGCAGCTTTTGATTAAGTGTGCAGCGGTGAAAGCACTTTTTCAATTAAACTGTCATCCAGCACCGGGCTATTAGGAGTGCTGAATTTTCACAGTCTTCTTGCTATATTTTACCACAGAAACATTGGTCCTCTGATGGACCTTTCTTTGTCATAGTAAGGGATAGAATATAGGATAACCCACTACTGGTATACCCCATGAAGACCATTAATTGGTAACCAACTCCCAAGAACAGTTTCAAAGAATAAACATTAAATCTCAGAAAAATGATTTACAACAGATATTTGAAATAAATTAATTATTTTATTACATATTCAAAATGAATGCAAGAAAGTAAATATTTTAGCAATTCTGTCAAGCATGCAGTAAAAATCTAAACATTTAGGCAATCAAATAAAAGAATGCAAGAGATGGTTTCCAAAGTAAAGGATGGTTTGTTTAAAATCTCTCTAAGGGACACAGGATTCAGGGTAAAGTCCATTAGGAGAAAGTCTATAAGTATAGGAAAAGGGGAATGGTGCATTTAATCAAAGGATCAGGTCTGGATGCTCACCGGACAGCTCCAAATAATCCAGTAGATAGGTTTGTTAGAATAAGGCAAATGGAAAAACAAGCTAATTCAGCAGGCAGGATATAGTCAAGGAAGTGATGGAACAATGGCAACGGCAACAGTTCTTAAGAGCATCGCCAAAGAGTTCTCAGGCAGCCAAAACTGATAATGTAGAGAGAACACGGAGAAGCAGGACAGCCCATTCCTCCTAAATCCAATAGTCTTTTTTGTGCATATTTGTCATCATAAAGTTATTGTCAGCCCACTGTGGAGTGATCTCATGTAATGACTCTTCTGTTTAGCAGGTACAAATTGATACTCCAGGATATTTTCTCATACGAATCATGATAAGAACAGTACATTGCAGCCTCACAGGTTTGTCGAAAAAAATCTTTAACATTGTTGCGTGTCCTTGAACATGATCAAAAGGTTAGGTTCTCATTAAATCCACACAAAAGAGAATTAAGAAAAAGTGCCTGGTTTGTCCTTTAAGGAATGTGGCATGATCAGAACAAATAAGCAACAATTTAAAATGTCAAAGTTCATTGCATTAGGCCATGGAAAAGACACAGCCTAAAGAGAAAGTTTATTTAAACATATTTTAAACTCATAATTCATTTAGTGTAAGACCCCTAGTTTATATTACAAAAACCATAATAAAATCACACAAATATATCATATACATGCATTCAGTAATGTTTGCCAGTAATTAATACACGAAAATATGCAACTGTGTTTATGGCCAATGTTAGAACTGGAGGTCTCTGGTTGGCAGAGGTAGGTACATTTGACCAAATAGGGACCCTTGCTTCTAAGTCAGGGAAAGGGGATTACACTACTGGATAACCCCTGCTCACCCCCTTGGGAGCTTGGCACGAGCAGACAGGCTTATCCCAGAGGCAGTGTGTTAAGTATTTGTGAACACATACAGTAATACAGTGAAAACACTACAGATGGACACCACACCGGTTTTATTATAAAAATAAGTATTCTTTATATAGACTTATCACAAGACCATAAACGACAAGAATCCACAATACTGTACTCAAGAAGAATTCTTCAAGATGGTAGAAATGGTTCAAAAATAGGTTATTCACTTAAAAGCAGTCTTTAGCAACAGATAACCCCAACTGGAGTTATCACGATGTCAAGGTCAAAGAAATCCCAAAGTACGGCATCGACCGCGAGGTGCGCGGCTTCGGGCCCGGAGTCAAAACAGACCCACAAAGAACAGTACCTTGGAAAAGTGAAAACAAAAACAGCTCACGGCATCGGGGAGATGTGGCGTCGTTGGTGCGGTGTGGCGTCGGTTCCTTGCTTCGGGGGAGGCGATGCTTCGGTGTCCTGGATGCTTGCGCAGGCAGGGAAGGCGTCTGGTCCTTACTGGAGAGAAGGTGACGTCACGATGGCGCAGAAACCACGGTTCCGTACGATGTCACGATGTTGATGGATTCTTGACTACCCATGTTGACGATCGGCTCCGCGATGATGTCGGCTTCGGAGTCGATGCGGCTCAGCAGCAGGAGTCGGGCCTATGTCGCAAGTCGGAGCAGCACTCACGGTTATGGCAGGCTTACGATGTCGTTCGCTGGTGTCAAAGTGGCACAGCGGCCAGCGTTGGGTCTACGCTGCAAGTCGGAGCAGTGCTCACGGCTTCGTTGCAGATTATTGCATCGCTCGCCGGAGTCAGTGTTGCAGATTCCTTCTGTAGCCCTAGAACAGCAAGTTCCAGATGCAGGTAAACAGAAAGAGTGAAGTCTGGTATCCCTGAGACTTCGGTCAGGAGGCAAGCTCAAATCAAGCTCTTGGAGTAATATTCTGCAAGATGATGAAAGTTCTTTAAAAGTTCCTTCTCCTCTCCTTGGCAATGAAGACACTACTGCAGGCCAACCCAACAACACAGCACACTGGTAGGGGGGGCAGTCCAACTCCTACAGCTTCCTTTGGTTCTTCTCCTTGGCAGAGGTTTGTTTTCTTGTTCCAGAAATGATCTAAAGTCTAGGGGTCTGGTCCCCATATTTATACTACTAAATCCTTTGTCCTCTGGAGGCAGAGGGGCCTGTACCTAGCCCAAACCAGTTCTGTGCAGTCTTGGAGCACTTTGTTGACAGGACTCCTTCTTTCCTTTGACAGTGTGGGCCAGGGACATCAGACGCACCACAGGATGTGGAGCCAGCATTGTGAAAGGCAGGCACAGCCCAATTCAGGCCCAGGTACTATCTACTCCCACCACTCTACATGCAAATATGTCTATTCAGCCCTGTGCTGACTCACCCCGTCTCCTGGAATCCCCCAGCCCCTGTCACTCACAAATCCAGACACACAATACACAAGCTATCTGAGGCAGGCTGGATGGTTAAGTAAGAAAATACCTACTTTCTAAAAGTGGTATTTTCAAACACAGAATGTTAAAACCAACTTTACTAAAAGATGTATTTTATCATTCTGAGTTCAGGCATACTAAACTCTAATTTCTACCATGTTCCCTGGGTCAGTTAGGATTATACGGTGTTATAATCAAACTGCCCATTCTGGCCTATGGGGACGGGTAGCCTTGCAATAGTGAAAAATGAAAATGGCTGTAATTCACTATTAGGACATGTCACACACACCAGGGCATGTCCTACCTTATCCTTAGAATGCACCCTGCCTTTGGGCCTTCCTTTGGGGGGTCTGATATGAAGAAAAGGGATGGTTTAGGCACTGGTAAGTGGGTGCACTTACCCAGTCAGCATGGCAGTAGTAGACTGAACAGAGGCTCTGCAATGGCAGGCCTGAGACACACTTTACAAGCTGCTTCTGTGGGTGGACCAACCAATGCTGCAAGCCCACCAGCGGCATTTGATTTAAAAGCCCTGGGCACACATTGTACACTATACTACGGTCGGACAAGTAAATCAAATAAGCCAATCACGGAGTCACTAATCAATACATCAATTTACAATAGAGAGCATATGCACTTTAGCACTGATCAGCAGTGGTAAAGTGCCCAGAGTCATAAAACAGCCAACATCAGGTCAGAAAAAAAATACAGGAGGAAGGCAAAAAGTTCAGGGATGACCCTGCAAAAAGGGCCAAGTCCAACAGCCTGCTTCTGCATTCTCAAAGTAGTAACACGTAAAAGCGTTTTTTTACAAGCATTTAACCAAAATTGTTTTCATAAATCTAGAATCCATATAATATCAGACATCTATACTAAAAATGTCAAAGCTCTAACATGTGACTTTAGAGTTTTGCACCGATATATGTTATCAAGTGACTTTGCAAGAAATGCTCAGTTTCAATGTTTCATTTTCACAACAACTTTGTTAGAAATATAAGTAATCAGTAATACAATTCCGCTGAAAATCACTATGGTTATTGACTCTACCATTCTCTAACTAACCAAGCACACTTTCAGTGCTAGATGGTTCAACTTAACTCGTTTTCGGTTTTGTTTTTATACACACATCCAAGGTGCACATTTAAATTTCGTTGTTGTTTTCAGTAGTTTTGTCTTAATCAGAAAAATTTGCTATAACAAGGGACTCTCACAAATACGAATGAAGGCCCGCTTTGTGCACCACATCAGATTCCACAAAACGCTCGGACACCTCTGATCAACCGATCTCGTAATCGCACACCACCCACACGTATGTACAACCATGACTGGCAGTAAGGCCTGATACCTCGTTCCTAAAGCCTGGAATGACCTGCCATGTCACATCAGAGCCACCTCTTCAGTTCTTGACGTCCGCAAGAAGCTGTAGACGTGGCTCTTGGACTAGTCCTACTAGGCTTAGTCACATGCTAGGGCATCACTGCTCCTGCTTCGAGGCCAGGATAGCCTCCCAGGCGTTAAATCGCTTTACATACACACATAGTCCTAACATGATATAAGACCCAGCGTTGGTTCACAGGTCATTCTCGTAGTGGTTATGACAAAAATGGAATTCACGTTCCAAATAACAAAGGAGGATATACTATAACGCTGAACTGACAAAGACCAAGAGACTTGGAGAGTGAGAGAGTTATAATCGGAATACAAATCGCATTCATCCATAAATTGCAGTGAATTAATATCTTAATATAGTATCATTGTTTCTCAGCTTTCTTTATCAAAAGATCACTTCATTAGTCTGTGAATGGGACTTTGAAAAACTCACATTCAATTTCACAATCCCAAAGGTCTTATTTCATCTTTACATGCACCTGTGATTTATAGAGTTAAATTACAGCCAGACAGGATCAATGTTACACTGTGACTTTCCTCTTACTGCTACCATTTCCACTAAAAGGTTTTTTTCTGTCTAGATTTGCCAAGAAACCCATTGTCTACTTTGCATATGTCTGCAGCATTATTTGAGTTTTGCAGTACAATTAATAGCCAAGGCTTCCATGGGCAGCTGTTCAAATACTGGTGCATTTGAGATACGGTGGAGTAAGAAATTAAAGCTGAGAGACTATTTGGTTTTACAATGAAAGTCAAGTAGGTGTGCGATACAGAGAGCTGTAAGAGCCCCTGGAAAATGCCAGAATTATCTATCAGGGGTATTGAAGATAAGGGTAGAGCACATCACATGTTATGTCAACAAAGTTTTGGCTAGCAAAGTATTGCATTTAGTTAGCCGTAACAGTGTTGTCAATTTCATCTCTGGAATTGCTGGAGGGCATATGACTTAGGTTCAGTCACATGCCATGTTTGTGTATCTGAAAGAGTGATACATAAGGCTGTCGGAATGTATCATGCGTAAAGCTGATTCCTTTAAAAGACCACCAAGGCAGGGGGTTCAATCAGTCGGCTGCCACTGCAGCACATCTGAAACAATAATAGATCCAGAGCCTATTTACCCAGCTTCTAGAGTTTTGCCTTTGTGAGGCCTGTTGTGATTGGATGTCATTAGCATCACTGTCGCACTTCTGTCTCTTGCTAAGAAGTTGAATGTAGAGATGTCATTGATAAATATAGACAGTGTCTTTTTGACTGTCAGATGGCCTGCAGCAGTCAATCACCTGTTTGACCAATGCGACGATCCTTCTTAGATCTAGGGCTCAGTCAATCTCATTCTGTGCTAGTTGTGCTGAAAATCCAGAAGGGCTGTGGTGGAGACAGCATGTCAACTTCTGGTGTCCCTAAAAGGAAGGGGAGGCTTGGAAGAGGTAACTATGTATGCTTAAGGAAATCAGATGGGGCAAGGGCAGTTGTGAATCAGATAGCTTAAACTGAGTGTCACACTGTTGATATTGTATCTATCTTTAGGGCCCATAAGTACTTGTTAAAGTTTATGAAACTGTATGGCAGTTATACCTTAGCATCCTTGCAGCTTAGCCAGACATACTTTTACAAATTGGGACGCAGTTAGCAATATTCAAGATATAAATCTACTGATCTGAAATATTGTAGCAACCAGTCCTACTTCATGTATCTCATTGCCTCAGCTAGGACAGTGTTAACGGCCACTGGTGGAGTGGCTCTATCACCGAATTTCTATTCATCTTTCACACTGTCTCAAGCTCAAACGTTTCTTTTAATCTAGCACCAGGAATCCACAGAACCACGCATGTCTTTCAATGTGACAAAATCTTGAAGTGGCAGGATCCATACTTTCGTCTGCACAGGCCAGGTCCCCACAACATTAAATATGCTGTGTCAAACTCTATTTTAAAAAGTAGCATTTGCTTTGCTGTCAATGACTCCAAAAACCTTTGTCCAATTTTCAATTTTCCCTCCAAGTTGCTGGTTGTGGCCCACGTCAGTCTGATTCAATGCTTTTGCAAAATGTTTAGACACAATTTTGGCCCACTATATGGTTCCTTTAATGAAGAAGAATGCCCCTCCCTACCAGCCCAGCGCACTTACCTGTGCCGGCCGTAACTTCTATAACATGTGCCCGAAGGTGGGGCCTGTTTCTAAGTTCACCAGTGGATAGAGTTATGACATCTCAAGCAGCTCTGTCACCAGATAACCTCTGTGAATTTCTGTTGAAAAAATGATGAAAGAGTTCCCTCCACTGGCTAGTTTTCAGTCTAACTGCAGGTTGGGGCAACTGTAGGTGCTTGACACAATGTCATAGGAAATTTGAAGGCTAAGAGTATGGTACTAAACAGTACGAGTTGATCGATCCAGCTGCGGTTGCAGGGCAGCCCATTCTTTACTCCACATGCAAAGGGTATAGTCCTTGTGAAAAACCTAGAGAACATAAGAAAGACACATATTTGTATTGCTTGATTATCATGTCAGGCTTCTTTTAACCCCCAGAGTGACTGAAATTCTTGCCTGTTTCTTAAAGCTCCACCTCTTACTCCAGGCTAAGCTCTCACAGATCAGATCCACCATGTGATGAACTGCCTCACGACATGAAGAATTGCCCCACCTCATTACATAACTCAGCTAGTCTTGTTCCAGCAATGCTGCTGTCTGGCCACATTCTCTTACCCTGCTCTTTGACAGCCTATGTTCCAAACCACCTGTCCAGCTGGCTAAGCTTCTGTGCACCTATGGTGGAGTCACCCTGCCACCACAGGTGAACTCCCTCAACCTAGAATCAGTATTTTTTACTTTTTGGTACATATGGGTTGGCATTTGATTCTTAACTCTCAAATCTCTACCGAGACCAATACGTCAATATTTCAGTGGAAAAATGTTACATCTGAACCCAAAAGCATATGGCCAACGCAGAATTTAAAGGGTTCCCTACTGTAGGGTGTTGTGGATGCTGACTGTAGTGACAGACTGGATGTTTTATGGCAGGGATTATAATTCTGTGACTAACTGCATTGCTGCACCTGTTGTCATTCATTGCTGCAGTAATAAGAAGGGGTAGATTTACAAGCCCCCTGTGCCACCAGTACGTCACTTTTTGTGACGTACTGGTGGCGCATGTCACTGCTCCACATTTACAAGGACAGAAATAGCCAACCTACGTTGCTTTTCCTGTCCTTATAAATATGGCCCCTTTAACACGCAGCACTTTGAATGAAAGGGGTGTTCCATGGGTGTTGCTGTGGGTGTTCCCACGCAACACTCATGGAACAAGACACATTTCCAGATTTTCAAGGAATCGTAAATCTGGAAATGCGTCTGAATGCTATGCCACCCTAGAGTGGTGTAGCGAGGCGCAACAAGGAGAAATGTTTTCATTTCTCCTTGTTTTTTCCTCTTTCAATGCGTGCTGCATTCTACAGCATGCATTGAATGAGGAAAAAGCCTGTAGTGATTGTTTTTGCACAAAAACAATCTCCCCATGACGCAGGCATCCTTACACCATGGTGCAAGGGTGCCTGTGCCGGCGCATGGCAACAGTTTGTGTGCCAGCGCAGGGCAGAGCACAGGAATATGACATATTATTGTAAATATGTTGCATTCCTGTACTTTGGAAGTGCCGCAGCGGGTTTCCAACATGCCAAACGTCCTTCCTGCCGTGACGTTTGGCGTGTTGGAAACCCGCTGATAGCCTGATACTGACTATCTGCTACAGCTCCTGCACATATATTTTGCAGTGGAACTGACAAGGCTTGGATTTGCAGCATACGTTTTTGTTTTTTTTTAGGCTGGTGATATGATACTGATGTGACTGAACCGGGCAATCGGTAGTAGGTTCGCAAGATCTTAACCGACATGTACGCCTTGCATTTGGGATCTTATCCATATTATTGACATCTCACCTGACCCTGTAGACTGACTGACTTTTAACTAATCTCAGTATTGATCGAATTGGGTATAATTTCCCTCATATATCTCTGGCACTACTCTTGCATAACCGATGGTGTACCTTCAATTATTATATTGGACACCCTTGCCTTTTATATCTTCTTAACATCTATAATCTTGAGGAACGTTGCATACACTTCTGATATGAACCCTGAAGAAGTCCTCTAGTACGATGAAACGCGTCTGCTGTGGCTGTATCACTGTGAAAATGTAATGCATATGACTATTGTTGGACTTGGCCCTTCTGGCAGGTTCACCCCTGAACTTTTTTGCTTTTTATTGGTGACTTGGTGTGGTGATTTTTGGTTTCTGCGCACTTTCCCTGTGTCCCAGGGTAAAGTGCGTGCGCGCTCTGAGTGCATGTGGTGAGATAGGCCTGCCCTCCCATAGGAATGCATGGGGAATGTATGTGTCCCTAGTAGTTCCTGATGCGTGGGGTGTACAGGCCCGAGTTTGGTATGTGCGGACTCGTGTGATTGAATGCTGCGCGATGATGTGTGCGGCGTGCATGTACCTAGTGTGGAAGTGCCACTTCTAGAAGTGGGCACTTCGGTGTGCAGTGTGAAATGTGTGCCTTGTCGCATGATTGGCTGGTTGAGGTCATGTGACGGGCTAGGGATTCCCCAGAGTCAGGATGAGTCACCCAGTGGTGAATGGGGAGATCAGCAGCTAGATGGGTGGGAGGAGTACACCTGGGTCCTGAATAGGGCAGGGTTTTCCCCACACAATGATGGCTCCGCCCCCTGTGGTGCGACTGACGACCCTAGCCCTGCCAGTGAATAGAGTGAGGGGCTGAGCACATCAAGGGTGCTCCCCAACCAGCTGCGACTGGTTTTCCCCCTCACCCTGCACCCAGAACAAAGGGTTTTAGTGTATAAAAATGGGGCTGTGTCCCCACAGAAACTGTTCTGCTTTTTGGATCCTGACAGGAGGGGGCTGCTGCTGCTGGAGGCTAGGAGGAACCGCCACTTGGGACTGCCTCCCTGCCCTGGAGGGCCCAGTGAGCTGGCCCCTGGCCCAGCCTTGCCCCCTTCCGAAAACTTTGCTGGACTTTATGCTTATTCTCCCCTAAGCGCTGGGAGCGCTTTATTTGGTTTCCTAAAGCGTCTGGGAGCTTTTATTGTCCTTTAGCGCTGAGAGCGCTTTCACTTTTTATCCTTAGCGCTAGGAGCGCTTTAATTCTGCAAGCCGGTGCCCACCCGGCATTTGCCCCGTTCTTTGACGATCCTGAAGCCCCCTGGCAGGTGCCCACCCTGCCAGGGACATTATTGTGGCGTTCGTTGGTGGGTGCCCACCCCGCTTATTTACGTATATTTGCGTGAAAACAAAAGCGGGTGCCCACCCCGCATTGTGGCGCTCGTTCACGGGTGCCCACCCCGCTTGCCACCAAGTAGAATTCACCGCCGCGGCCGGGGAGAACCGGAAGTCAGGTCGCGTGTTGCCTGACGTGGGGCGGGACTTCCACTTTCCAAAGGAAGCCCCGCGCCCACGGAGTCTCCTGGAAGCCGGCACAGAGAGGGGTGCGTCGATCCCCCAGCGGAGCTCTCGGGAAGGGAGAGAGCCCCGCTGCCCCAGAGAAAGCAGAGCGTTGTATGCTCTATCGTCGGCCCAGCAGAAGTGGACCTATAGGCGGGAGCCTACCCCGCCGTGAGGAGCCGTGAGAAGCCCGGAGACCCGACAAGCCGCCCGAGCTGGTGAGTGAGGGCTGGGGCGGGATACTCAGGCCGGCCGCTATCCCCCACATGCAAGCCTGCTCCACGTTGTGTGTAGTGGTCCTGAGGGCCCGTGGTGCCCAAGCTAACTGAGTGGTCCCGCACCCGACAGCAGACCACTCCACCGGTGCCCCAGATTGTTCTCGAGCCCGAGTAAGGCTCCAATGACGGGGGCAGTATTTCGTAGAGTCCAGAGGGACTCCAACGGGCCACATTTGTCTCGAGCCTGTGAGGCTCCAACGCGGGGCACCTTGTTTTAAGAGCCTAGAAGGCTCCCACGTTTTGGGGGAATTATTCTTGTGGAACTTGCACGCTCCCACGGGTGGCATTGTTATGCCCAGAGCCTAGGTGGCTCCATCCCTGCGCCGTGTTGTTCTCGAGCCCACGAGGCTCCAACGTGTGACATATATGTTTTGAAAGCGCCTTTCAAAAGTGGCGCCCCGGCTCATTCTCCCAGCTGCCCAGCACTTAGTGGGCAACTGCAACGTTTAGGTTGTGCCCAGTGCTACTTGCGCTTTGGCTTGCGCAGTCTTGCCCTAACTCGGCTGGACATAGGGCGTCCTTGCCCCGACAAGGCCAGTTGGCCTAGGGACTGCCACAGATAGTGGCTAATGTGTGTTTATGCGTCATGTGCTTTGCTTTACACCTCTGAATGTATTTTATGCATCCTGTGTTTATGTGCTTAGACCCCTACAGGTATTGTGATACTAAGGTGGTTGTTTTCTCCCTAGTACAGGTGGTACTAGTGAGGTCCTGATTCCCTGCGCAGTATTTTCCTAAGGTGGTTAGGGTTGCGTAGGTGGTACTTTCTGGTTACCAGGAGTTACTGATTGTGTGTTATATATGTTATTGTGTGCTATGTTCTAAAGTATTATTCCTAAATTCTAAGAGTGCTAATTTCGGACAGTGGTCCATGTGGCCCTGTCCCCTGTACATATAATCCCTTGTAAATTCTGCCCGTGCCTGTTGGCACATTGTAAAGTGTGTGTTTTTATCTGATGTGTTGTGTATAATACAAAGGCTATTTTTATAGAATACCTTGTGTGGAGTTTCCTTTGTGGTGGGCCTTGGGTGTTGTTGCTGGGTGCGCGCGCAAACGCTTTACACATTGCCTCAGGGATAAGCCTGTCTGCTCGTGCCAAGCTACCAAGGGGGTGAGCAGGGGTTATCTTTGGCGTGTAACTTCCTTGCCCTGACTAGAGTGGTGGTTTCTGCCTGACTTTGGCGCAAGCCTTAGCCAACCAGAAATCCCATTTCTAACAACTATGTTTTAAAAAGAAAATTGGAATAAAAAGAAATTTTGAAGAAGATTTGTATTGTATACAGGTTATATTTCTGTACTTTCACACCTTGCAATTAATGTGTGGTGCACCTGTGCTTTTGTTTTACATTATTATGATCCCATGAGGATTTGCATTGTGACCGTGGGTGTTTTTCAGTGTGCACACAAACCCCAAGAAGAATAGAGGGGTCAGAATATTAAAGGGATAGCAGCTCAGGTGCTGTAGTGTTTGAGGGTTCCACTGTCAGAGTTTTGGTTTAAATGCCTCTATTTAACTGTGTTAATAGAAAACGACTAACAGAGTTCAGTAAAATACCAGAATTGCTTTCTGCTTGTTCAACTGCCTCTATTTAACTATCTTGATAGGAAACGAGCAGTAGAGGTCAGTAAAATACCAGAATTGCTTTCTACTGAGGGACTTTCTTTTTTAAATTTTTCTGGCAATTGTCTCTAACTTTCTTGATAAAAAACGACCAGCAGAGGTCAGTAAAATACCAGAATCAATTTAGCATTCTCTAGATTCTAGTCCATTGAAATTATCTACCACGATTTTAGTGATATGACCACCGAAGGCCCCTGATTTTTTATTAAAAACAGAGCTTTGGACTATACAATATCCCCCTGAAAGGCAATATTTCTCTTCATGTGTCCCCATACCTGGCATGTCACGCAGTTTGCTGCTTCTTTTCCCTCCATGTTAAAGAACAGTAAATGTTTTGGCACCCAGGCTAATGTGCTGCACAGCTAAATACATATAAGCTCCCAAAGGCGCGACCGATTGCATTGCAAATGCGTGTTTCCTTTGTGGCTGAGCCCGAGTTCAATGCAGTGTATTGTTCTGAAAAATAAACACTTAATGGCCCTGATGCGAAATGCACAATCAGAGCCCGCGCACATGGGAAAAAATGCATCTGTTAATGCCCCTAGGCGGTAAGATGGCCAAAGCAAACTGGCATTACGAGGAATGGTATCGGAGGCAGCCTCATTTGTTTTTAAAGAGAAGTTGACAATCACTAGCCAAGTAACATACAACAGCGCACAGCATTGCCAGTCGTTGGTTTAGTGCTCCCAAAAATGGGTCCTTATCAAAGAGCAGTGACAACTGATATATGTGGTCGGGTATACAATAGAGATGCCGGACAGTCAGAGTAAGTCTGGTTCCACAATGTTTTCACAGAGTACACCTGTGTGGCCGCTTGTGTCAGCAGGACTGCTTAGGGTTAAAACGCAGTGTTGATGAACCTGTTTGGAAACCGTATGTGGCAAACTGCTGAGGCTAGCCCAGGGAAGTGTTTGGAGTGTGCAGTGTCAGGTTTATGCAGCACCTGGTATGCTAATGCGCCAAGCCCACGATGACGTCTGCGGAGGACGGAAAATGCAGTTGTGGCAAGAGACTTACATCTGGAGTCTACCAGCTGCTACGTCTTCGGGGTCCTGCCAAGACTGTGGGGTGAAAGTAGTTCATTTCGTTTATAGCGTGGAAGTTTAAGAAGTATCCGGCCTTTATGTTTTTTTAAATATGTATTTATACGAACCATACTTTGTCTAACAAAACAAAGAGCCAATTAGCCTCTGTTCCATAAATGTACCTAATAACGTGCCACAGAGTTACTAAGGGGCCGAAAGAAGAACAAGAGACGGCAGATGATTCTGGTCGTAGGAAATAGCAAAAAAAACGGCTTCTCTTCATTCACACGGACACTCTTCCCGTAATTAGGAACGGAATAGCTGTGGGTCTCTAGAGAAATCTCACTAGACATCAATAAAAGCAATAACTTTGTGCTTTCTATTCTCGTACTGGTGCTATTGTGTTGTCGTGTTGGTCTTTAGAAAAATAAACTCCCTACGGGCGTGATTAATGAGAAGTTCTCCCAAACAGGCAGCCGCCTGTGTGTTTAACCAGAACATTAAACTGTTAAAGTAAATGTCAATGCGGAAATGGAAAGATCGCTGCAGTTTGTGACATTTAACCACACACAATGGAGCGAAACAGGCAAAGCAGCTGGGGTGCTTTGCATTGGCCACGTGCGCTACTGCTGGATAGATTGAACGTGTCTGAAATCCCCCTGGGAGTGTCTTCCCTCCTGTCAGTCCATCAAACCCTGCCAGGGTCAAAGAAGAGCCTATTCATCTCTGCGCCAAGACTCGAGGTTAATTATTGGCCCGCAGCAGCGAATCTGGTCAAATAACATCAGGTGCACATTCCCTCGACATTGGGCAACATTTGTCAGGCCTTCTGTTTGGGAACGTGTGCTGGTTGTACTCGACAGAGGGGCTGACGAATGATGATGGGGTGGAGATGTAGATTCAGGTGTGTGGGTGTGTGTGTGTGGGTGTATTGTGCATATTCACTTACTTTGCCAGATAATGCATGTAACTTCCTTAGTCCTTTCAAATTATTACATTGTGCTCACTTGGCAGCACCCGCAGCTTCATCCCTGCCAATTTTGCTGAGTTTCTTACATTTGCATACAATATCTTGCTTCTTATTCGAATAATATCTCCTCCAATTACTTTGGATTGCAGAATGCCAGTTGGCACGACCGACAGCCCAGCTCGCATATACTTAATTTCACAATAACAAACTCTTAAAGTAGGGGGTCATTTTTTGATGAAAAAAACCCCTCTTAACTTGCTCGGGGTTTTCACCATATGCATGTGAACGAATATTGTTTTTTTTCCTGCCAATGCAGCGTAAAAACAATCCACAATTGCCTCCCCGACATAGGGAGGGTCTTGGTCCCGGGCGAAGGTGTTTCCACGAGCAGATCTGGCCACGATTCTGCTATCAGGAATGAAGCCTTTCCCATACCTTTAAAGGCAGTGTAGAGTTAGAAGAGTGGGCTAGACACTTGTTTTGGTGGACGCCCTGTTCTGGCCGCCTTGCACACAAGAGTCTATATATGGTGGGAAAGTGTCTGGGCATTTTGGCAAGTATGCAAGAAAACATTTTTCCTTTTCAGACAGAACATCCAGGTATGATAGTTGGAATATTTGTTTCTTGGGCTTCATTTTTTGCTTGTCAGAGACACCTCAGTTGTACGGTTGATAGTATTTGTTACCAGAGGATGGGAATGGAGAGGATCTCTGATGGTGGGCCTTTTGAGTACTACTTACAGAGACTCGGAATTTAATTTTTCAGAGTCTCCTTGAGAGTAAGTAGCTCGTTATAAGAAGGGTCAGTAGTGTGTCAGGACATCCAACCAATGAAGACGATGACGCCTCAGTAATCAGGACCTGTACCGTGAGCAACGTGTGTAACCTTACTAGAACATATCTTCTATCCATGACGGGTTTCTGATTTTCCATGTTGCATCTGGATATCATTATATATATATATGCCTTGTGTGGGTGGGACTATATAATGCAAAAGTGTAATGGCACCAATCAGATTGACAAAGGCTTCATAGAAGCCGAAACATGTCTCTTGTGTCTAGGGGTCGAGTGTGACCTGTTTTAATAAAAAGAAGCCGTATACCGACAGCCTGATGTCTGTGCCTTCTTCTGATGGAGTAGGTGGTTGGTTCATTTCATATATATATATATATATATTCACTGAAAAAACCATAGGTTTCAGGGGTGTTATAGTTAGCTGGACTTTTCACTTGTACAAAACCATTGAAATTCCCCCGTTATAGTTAGTTCAGCTAACTATAACTCGCGCGCCCGCAATGCACTGCTGATGACGTCACATATTACATCACTCATGACATGGCCAGGGACATCACTCATGACATCACTGATGACATCGCAAATGACATCACTGATGACATCACTGATGACATCATCCTTGTGATAGAGTGGCAGACCTCCTCTCACCCTAATATAACCTTTGATACACACATTCAAAAATAGAGACTAAAATTTTCAAAACAGTGGACATACCAATACCAGTTACAACAACCTCTTCAGTAATTCTAAGATCCACATACACATCCACTCATTCACCAACAGTCCTATACAGTCACTCATACATGTACTCACTCATCATATGTACTCATACACCTATACATCCTGTTACACAATGCCACTCATCCATAGAGTTACTCACACACATAGTCACTCATGCTAATAAAGAATCAAACATACATTTACTTGCATATACAGTTATACACACACCACCACACTTACTTCTACGGAAACTTACACATACTTAGTCTTTTAAACAATCACTTATTGAAACACATACTTATTCATACAGGAACTCTTTCAATCTCTCACTCTCACATATAATCACATATATACACCAATAGTCACATATACTAGTTTAAAACATATGTAGTTACTCATAAAGACACTATTGAGACAGTCATTCACTCACTAACACACCCATACACACACTCATCCACCCATACAGTCCTGCACACATGCTGTGTTCAACACATACAAACAGTGAGTCACTCATTCATGCACCTATGCACTACGTAATACCCCCCACCGAACCATGCAGACACTCAGACTGATACTCAAAAAACCAACTAATAACCTATATAGACACCCATGTAGCTACTCACCAACCCATGCAGCCACTTATACACAAAGTGAGAGACTGATACAGATATTTACATATTTAAACATTACTCACTAAGCCATGTATTCACTATGATACACTTAATCAGTCAGTTACACAATCAATTTTTCAAAAACAAATCATCCATTTAGACACTTATATACTCATTTATTCTTCCATCGACCTTGAGATATACATATATAAAACATATTTAATTTTCAGAAAAACACACATTCTCTGCTGATGCTAATACTGTATTTAGACACTTATTTGCCCATGTCTTCTTCCATACATTTTTAGCTATACATATATTACAAATATTTTTTTTTCATAAAGACACATATGTCATCAGCAGAAGATTGCGGTCGCGTGAGTTATAGTTGCCTGCACTAACTATAACGGGGGAATTTCATTGGTTTTTTATCAGTAAAATTTCCGCTAACTATAACATGTGTGAAACCTATGGTTTTTTCAGTGAATTTGCAAGGTTTTTTAAATGCTAATTCCTAACTATAACGTGTGTGAAACCTATGGTTTTTTCAGTGAATTTGTACGGTTTTTTAAATGCTAAGTTACTTTACGCCATTCGTGGCGTGCGCGCCCACTTAACGCAGTTCGTTCCGTGCGCGCACAGTGAGCACGCGGTGCGCTTCGCGCACCGCGCGCCCACTTTACGCAGTTAGTGCCGTGCACGCACGGTGGGCACGCGGTGCGATGACAAAGCAAGAAAGCACGTCAACAAATCTGTTTCTGCTTTCCTCCGTGACTATGGTATGGGTGCCATTTACCACAACAACTTGCGTTATGACATGCAAGACATTTATAGAGGAGATGGTGTGCACTTCAATGATGAAGGGAACAGAGTCTTCCTCTTGAACCTTAGACTCTGCATCGGTACTTGTAGGTACCACTAAAAAATCATTTCATAAACACAACGGCTCTTTTTAGAGCCCCCTAATATCTAAACACTTAAATCTGATTTTCATTTTTTTTTTTTTTTTTTTTTCTACCGTACGCTTACCGTAAGCTTACCGTACGCGTACCCCGTGATTTTTTTTAAAATCAATAAATGTTTTTTTTGTACTTTTCTGTCCTTCTTCGACCCCCTTACAAATGTTAGGGGGTCTGTAACTCTCCTCATTGCCCCCTTTCCTTGTTTTCACTCTTTTTTTTCAGAGTGAAATACACAAAATGGCGGCCGCCGCTTCCTGGTTTCGGCCGATTCGAATGTTTACTAAGATCTAAGAGCCAATCAGAATCACGCTTGCGCACGCCACCGTACGCTTACCGTAAGCGTACGGTAAGCGTACCGTAAGCGGGCTCAGATATATATATTGATTTAAAGGCTATTTTCTCAGAATCTACTGAACAGATTTACACCAAACCTACAAAAGGCACTTCCTTGACCTAGGGACTACCTCTCTGCCAAATTTTGAGTAATTCTGTTCAGCCGTTCGGGCTGTAGCTCGTTCTAAAGGTCCTATGGAAAAATGCATGGGAAAAACGCGTTTTGGGACCCCCCTTTTATCTCAGCCCCCGCTTGACGGATCCCCCCGACACTTTCAGGGTAGGAGCGGAGCGTAGCGCCCCACCTATTTTGAGAAATTCGCGAGGATTCGTCGACCGGCGCCAAAGTTATTCAAAATAGAATGTTGAGGTTTTCCTATGGAAACGTGGTCCTAACTATAACTACCTACTGGCGACCGCCAGTAGGTAATATATATTTTTGTAAACAGTTCGCTGGTTTCCCTGCCACTTTTGCGGTGGCGGGCTCAAGCGAGGTAGCGATCCTCATTCAATTCTCCACAAGCCTTTCCACGATGAAAAAAGCGTTCTTGAGCCCAGTTCCTTAGCGTGCTTATTTATTTAGAAATAGCAAACAAACGCCCGACGCGTTTCGGTGCCACTGCACCTTGGTCACGGGTAGTCAGCAGTTTGTGAAAAGTGCTACATATAGTGTGTAAACAAAACATAAACATAAAAGTAGGACTACCTGTCCCAACTCAACAAAAGGACTTTCAAATTTGGCATCCATTTTGTAATGGTCAACTCGTCACAAGTTACTATTCAAAACATTTTGTAATTTCACTGATTACAACGTCTTGTACATGCAACATAAACATACTTGTGCAAATTGGATGCGTGGTGATTTCTGAACAAAAGTAGTGATAAATCCAGCTCAAGTGAGCATACTACTACAAACCAATAATTTTATCAGTCATCACGCGGTTAACCAATCTCGCTGTGTTATGCTTGATTAACGCCCAAGTGGGCTGTCTCGTGAGTTTATGTTCTTTTCATCTCAAATACTGCCCCAGTGGGCCCAAAATCATCAGTCGCTTATACATTTCATTCTTTCACTATGTGCGAACCAAATCATAATTTCATAGAGCCTTTGAAAGTTGATCTTCATAATGGCATGCTGACAGTTTGGTCCCCTACAAAACATAAACAAATTTTGCAATCACTATACTAATACAGATAATTTAAAAAAACAAACTTATGGCTTCATATTTACATCTATAATATCTTTTGATTAGAGTGTCAAGTATACAGCACGTTGAAGTTAATTAGCCCAGATGAACCGACATCTCTTTATCTTTGTTTAAACCTGATGGTTGTACGGTGTCATATTTAATAATTATTTTGGACTCCAGTTTCCGTAGCTCTCTCACTCTGTCACCACCCCTTTCCGATTTTGGAATTCTATCTAGGGCACAGAATTGTAGGACATTGATATTCTTTCCATGTGTTTCTTTAAAATGTCTAGCAATGGGATATTGCCTGTCTTCATTTATAATGGCCCTCGTGTGTTCCAAGATTCTTTTTTTCACCTGGTGAATGGTACTCCCGATGTATACTAGAGGGCAGGGACAACACAAAGCATACACACAAAAATCTGATTTACATGTTAGATGTTTTTGAATTATGTAAGGTTTTTGGTTTTTTGATAAAGTTAGTTCTTTCCGATTCACACTATTTTTACATGCCTTGTATGAATTGCATGTGTAAAATCCCTTTATCTCTTTCCATTTTTGCTCTTTAATATTCACAGTGCTACTGCTAATGCACATTTGAGATGAAAAGAACATAAACTCACGAGACAGCCCACTTGGGCGTTAATCAAGCATAACACAGCGAGATTGGTTAACCGCGTGATGACTGATAAAATTATTGGTTTGTAGTAGTATGCTCACTTGAGCTGGATTTATCACTACTTTTGTTCAGAAATCACCACGCATCCAATTTGCACAAGTATGTTTATGTTGCATGTACAAGACGTTGTAATCAGTGAAATTACAAAATGTTTTGAATAGTAACTTGTGACGAGTTGACCATTACAAAATGGATGCCAAATTTGAAAGTCCTTTTGTTGAGTTGGGACAGGTAGTCCTACTTTTATGTTTATGTTTTGTTTACACACTATATGTAGCACTTTTCACAAACTGCTGACTACCCGTGACCAAGGTGCAGTGGCACCGAAACGCGTCGGGCGTTTGTTTGCTATTTCTAAATAAATAAGCACGCTAAGGAACTGGGCTCAAGAACGCTTTTTTCATCGTGGAAAGGCTTGTGGAGAATTGAATGAGGATCGCTACCTCGCTTGAGCCCGCCACCGCAAAAGTGGCAGGGAAACCAGCGAACTGTTTACAAAATTGTTTGCCTCTTTGAGACACAATTTCCCTGCCCGCCTTCGGAGCTACAGTGTTTGGATTGCAAGTGAAGAAGCTTTTCTGTTCCGGTAACATCTATTTATCTGCTAAACCCAAGGAGCCGATCACGGCACGGGGAGCATAATCTTGGAACGTATCGGAAAGCTTCGGCAAAAAGCAACGGTGTGGCCGAAGTGCAGGTGGAACCAGCGCGGCTACGTTGGTAGGCGGCTGCTGAGGAAGCGTGTGACTGCTTTCGAAGAAAGCAAGGAAATTCTCGGATGGTGAATTTCAGAATACATGAGAAATGAATTTAGCAAACAGAGAGGCTTCACGACGGGAAGCGGCAGAATCGCTGTTTATCCCTTTAAACATGGAAAGATCGGATTTGAGTGGATCGGGCAATGACACAGCACGAGACCCTAAAAGTAAGAAAGAATTTTGGGACAAACTCTGGAAATGCGCAAAGATGGAACAAGTCAAGTGGTGGGAAGCCACCACTCTGCAAAAATACGTTGACTGTGAACGCGTACCACGCGGTCTGCGCATCTTCCTGACCCCAACATTTAGCGACCCAGACCCCGAACTGATTGAGGAATGGGTACAGAACAACCATCAATGTTCAACGACAATGCTGAAACTGCTGATCAAATATGCATTAAAAGATACTGAAAGATTGGCAAGAGAAATTGATCAAATTACATCGCAACTGAAAAGTCAATATTCCGAAAATGAATTTGAGACAGAAATGAAAAAACTCACCTCAAGGTTGGAAAAGGCTGAGGAGGAAATCAAAATGAAAAAACAAAGCAAATTTTATCGCGATCAACTGGACTACGAAAGGGGCCAAATTTTTACGTTTGGTAAAAAATTTGACTATTTGAGAGAACTTAATCAAAAAGTATTGGGAACCTCAGATAGAGATCAAATCAATCCAATTGTGGAAATACCAGAAACAAGTGGAACCAGTAGATCGCAGGATACCACCGTCCATTCAGCAAAGGTGGATGAACCAACTGGAAAGCAACCAAACAGTGAGGGAGTAAAATCCAACATTTTAAAGGAATTCTCGCTTCTGGCACAAGGCCGACAAGGGATGGGAAGCCCAGGGCCACAAGAATCGCCAAGTCGAGGTCGCGGTCGAGGCGCCAGAGGAGGAAGCAGAAGAGGCGCAAAGAAACAAGGAGTATTGGATGCCTACGTGGGAATGACGACAAGAGGCAAGACGGACAGAAAATGAAAGACAACCGCACTGTGGTAAATTTATCGAACTTCCAGTTAACATGTGATCAGACTGAAGTATTGTCACTAGGTCTCACATTTTGCCCCACAAGTAACTTTAATTATACAGAGGGAAGAATAGATCTCTTTCATTTTGTAAGAAAGTTAAAATTACGTAAATGGTTTCAAAATAGGAAATTGTCTACCATAAGCAATCCGGTAGAACCTACCATCTTAACCATTGCTGATATAGATTTACTCCAGACAATGAGGGGGCTAGAAGTTGATGATGACAATCCGATAGATGCGCGAACTTGTTTAACTGAGGAGAATGTAATTTTTGATTGCAGTAGCGACAGTAACTTTAAACCAAAATCCAGATTCTTGCCTCAAATCCACAATGAAATTATTGATGTGTTTGATAAAGGTGTAACTCAAGAATTTAAAAAATTGAACAAATCCAGTAAATTAAAATATACCAATTTGAGTAACAAACAAACCACAGCAATCAGAGAATTACAGAACAACAAAGAGATTGTAATTAAAAAATCAGACAAGGGTGGTAATGTTGTGGTATGGCCTACCGAATTGTATCTGAATGAAGGTAGACGACAACTGGATGATGTTAATAGCTACACAATTAGTAACAGGAGTTGTTACGAGAATAGCAACATTGAATACCAACTACAACTAGCTGAGTGGAAACGTCAAAAATTGATATCAGATGAGGAGTACAGATTTCTCAAATGTGATCATCCCAAATTACCGGCACTCTATTTACTGCCAAAGTTACATAAAGACAGGGTCAATCCTCCAGGAAGACCCATTGTGTCCTCCATAGGAAGCACCTATGAAAACACCTCCAAATACATTGACCACTTTTTACGCCCTTTTGTTCAGAAACTCCCCTCTTACCTACAGGACACTCGAGATTTTTTAAGAGTTATTGAAAAGGTCCAGTGGGAAGATGACATGTGGCTAATGACACTTGATGTCAATAGCTTATATACGTGTATACCACACGATTTGGGAGTACAAGCCAATCAGCATTTTTTGAAGCAGAGAGACATCAAGTACCTTTCACACACTGAAATGCTAGTATGCATGATGCAAAGATGTCTTTCAAATAATTTCTTTCTGTTTGACCACGTCATCTATTGCCAGGCCCGAGGTACGGCGATGGGAACCTGCTTCGCCCCCAGCTACGCGGGTCTTTACCTGGGCTGGTGGGAGGAGCAGGTGGCCAGTAAGATCTTAGCCTTTACCCAGAACGTCTGCCTCTGGGCAAGATATATAGATGACGTTTTTTGTCTCTGGAAGGGAGAAAAAGATAGTGCTTTGGAATTCGTGGCCAGTTTAAATGCAAATGAGTGCAATTTGACATTCACGTGTACAATTGAAAAGGAAACCATCGAATTTCTTGATGTGATTGTCAATGTTAGAAATGGCAAAATGGAAAGCAAGCTGTTCCGAAAGCCAACAGCAGGCAACAGCCTGCTACATGCGGACAGCTGCCACCCAAAGAATCTGATTCGAAGTATCCCCTATGGGGAACTTCTAAGGGCCAAGAGAAATTGCAGCACACCATCAGACTTTGAATCAGAGATGATAAACATGAAAGAGAGATTTGAGGAAAGGGGATACTCAAACAAAATAATCAAACAAGCATGTGCCAAAGTTAGAACCGTTTTGAGGGATGACCTTTTAAACCCCAAAATCCCCAAAGATGACCAAGACGAACCAATAAGGTTCATTACTGCATACTCTAGCCAGTCGTGGCAGGTCAGAAAATGTCTGAAAAAATTCTGGCATATCCTAAACATGGATCCTGAGTTGAAAAAAGCAGTGGGAAGTCAGCCAAAGGTCACATTCAGGAAATGTCCAGCTCTTAAAGATCTTCTGTGCAGTAGCACTGTGAATATTAAAGAGCAAAAATGGAAAGAGATAAAGGGATTTTACACATGCAATTCATGCAAGGCATGTAAAAATAGTGTGAATCGGAAAGAACTAACTTTATCAAAAAACCAAAAACCTTACATAATTCAAAAACATCTAACATGTAAATCAGATTTTTGTGTGTATGCTTTGTGTTGTCCCTGCCCTCTAGTATACATCGGGAGTACCATTCACCAGGTGAAAAAAAGAATCTTGGAACACACGAGGGCCATTATAAATGAAGACAGGCAATATCCCATTGCTAGACATTTTAAAGAAACACATGGAAAGAATATCAATGTCCTACAATTCTGTGCCCTAGATAGAATTCCAAAATCGGAAAGGGGTGGTGACAGAGTGAGAGAGCTACGGAAACTGGAGTCCAAAATAATTATTAAATATGACACCGTACAACCATCAGGTTTAAACAAAGATGAAGAGATGTCGGTTCATCTGGGCTAATTAACTTCAACGTGCTGTATACTTGACACTCTAATCAAAAGATATTATAGATGTAAATATGAAGCCATAAGTTTGTTTTTTTAAATTATCTGTATTAGTATAGTGATTGCAAAATTTGTTTATGTTTTGTAGGAGACCAAACTGTCAGCATGCCATTATGAAGATCAACTTTCAAAGGCTCTATGAAATTATGATTTGGTTCGCACATAGTGAAAGAATGAAATGTATAAGCGACTGATGATTTTGGGCCCACTGGGGCAGTATTTGAGATGAAAAGAACATAAACTCACGAGACAGCCCACTTGGGCGTTAATCAAGCATAACACAGCGAGATTGGTTAACCGCGTGATGACTGATAAAATTATTGGTTTGTAGTAGTATGCTCACTTGAGCTGGATTTATCACTACTTTTGTTCAGAAATCACCACGCATCCAATTTGCACAAGTATGTTTATGTTGCATGTACAAGACGTTGTAATCAGTGAAATTACAAAATGTTTTGAATAGTAACTTGTGACGAGTTGACCATTACAAAATGGATGCCAAATTTGAAAGTCCTTTTGTTGAGTTGGGACAGGTAGTCCTACTTTTATGTTTATGTTTTGTTTACACACTATATGTAGCACTTTTCACAAACTGCTGACTACCCGTGACCAAGGTGCAGTGGCACCGAAACGCGTCGGGCGTTTGTTTGCTATTTCTAAATAAATAAGCACGCTAAGGAACTGGGCTCAAGAACGCTTTTTTCATCGTGGAAAGGCTTGTGGAGAATATATATATATATATATATATATATATATATATATATATATATGTTTTTTTTCTTCAAAACAAATTTTGCCCGGACATCCCAGGTCTCCATTTTCGCCATTGTGCCTTCGGTCCTGAGCCACATTCACGTTTCCCGAGGTTGCCATATCCCCAGCTGGGTTTTTGCACATAATAAGGCTATGCTTTAGCCGATGAGGGCCGTATGTTGAGGCCAGCTCTGATTCCCCATGCTTTTTCTGCCCCCTTACCTCCTTTTCGAAGCGCCCTGAAGAAGGTGAGACCTTTGTATCCGGGTCTCTCACCGAAACGCAGGTCGCAGCTTTTTTGCCAGCATGACTGGTGCAATTTCCCAACAAGACTGGTTGCCATCACATGATCTTGTTTTCATAAAAAAAATATTCAAAAATGTATAAAACAAATCATAAGACATAACAACAGTATTGTTGATATCAAAACAACATCGAATAAGGAAATAGTTTGCATAAATATCTCATTTTTTTGCCATATGTTTGATTATTCATGATTTCAATGAATATTGGGTACTTGTGGAGTTGATCAGTCCTGTCTTTGTTTTGTCTACGTGTTTGAATGAGTGAATGAATGAGCGCTGTGTTGAAAAAATGTATGATAATGTGGGGCACGTTTTGTAAAAAATGTATGATATACACATTTGGTTTGTAGGGGTTTCTATCATTTTATATGCGTATTTGTCTTTTGTATCAATTTTATTGACTATTTATGATCAATTTACGTAAATTGATGTAACAGTGTATTATAGATATATACAATAAACTAAGGATATATATCCTGACAAGATTAAAGGTATTATTCATTATGTCATACATAAAAGTTCTTTCAGCACACTGTTATAGCCCTGTTTGGATGAGGTGACTTATTCCACTCCGTTCTAAATTGAGACGTGACACTTTGTTTGAGAAATAATTTTCAGGCAGTTGGGTTTGGTTCATTTGCTTTTAGGGTCAGTAGTGGCTGCCTTAACATTTTTTCATGTTTTAGAACTTTCCATGTTCACTGCTATTATTGCCTACTTTATTATAGTACCACAGTGTGAAAAGTGGATTAATAGTGAGGCTAGATGGAAGTAATATTGATGACAAGTAATAATGCCACCATTTGTGTTCGGTTTTTGCTAGGTTCAGAAAAGGTTTCGGGTCAGATATATGACCCTTTTTTGTGGCTTCTAACGTGAGAAAATATTTTTTAAAGCAGGCAGTGATCCCAGGGACCACTGCCTGCCTTTAAGAAAATGAAACTGAAAAGTTTCATTTTTCTTTTTTAAATGCATCCCGTTTTCCTTTAAGGAAAACAGGCTGCATTTAAGAAGAAAAAACTGAGTTATTTAAAAGCAGTCCCAGACATGGTGGTCTGCTGACCCTAGTAGGCCACCATCCCTGGGAGTGCTAGCCATTCCTAATGGGGTCGCAAATTGTGACAGCCTCATTAATATTCATGAGGCATGCAATTTGCGACCCCCTTAGAAATTGCTAACTGTGTCTGAGACGGTTGAATGACGTTACAACGCATTCCGTTGCAACGCATGCCTTTACCACGCATGCGTTACAACGCAAATGCCATTATCTCGCATAACCTTTACCAAAAAAATGCCTTTACCACGCATATCTTTACAACGATTTTTATTGTAAAACCATGCATGTTAATGGCATATTTTTGGTAAAGGTTATCTCCGATCCCACACAACCCCCTCATCCTTTAAATTATTATTTTTTTAAACTAAAATCCCCCTCACCTCTCCACGTCCTCTCCTCTCCCAGCTCTTCCGCTCTGCGTTGCACGTCGTAAAGAGAAAGCGAAAGTGTCTTTCCGTTTCCTCTAACAACACCGATTGCCTCCACATTGCGACGGAAACAGGTGCATTTTTTGAGGGGGGGAACCCCGCCAAGCCCCCTTTTTTAAACACACACTTTTTTGGTGGGGTGGAGACCCCCACAAGCCCCCTTTTTTAATTTATCCTTTAACACACATGCCTTTACTATGTATCTCGTAGTAAAGGTATGTGTGGTAAAGGCTATGCGTGGTAACCACGCATGCATTGTAATGCATGTGTGATTATGGTTATGCGTGGAAACGGCCGTGTTGTAGTGGTTGTTTCCCATCTGAGACACTGTTATACATCACAATTTGCGAGTCGCAAATTGCGAGTTGCAAATGCGATGCAATTTGCGATTCGCAAATTGGTAGCTTGTACATCTGGCCCTCAGTAATTTAAACCTAAGCACAAACCCTGGTATCTAAGGCACAGAGCAGACAAGCTTAACTTAAGAAAATGTGCAAAGCATTTATAAGTGCCAAAATGGTTAAATAGTCGAAAGCACAACACAATAAAATCCTATTCCAATTATAAAAATAGAGAATAATACAATGAAAAAATAGCACCAAAATGGCAAAAATCCAACAGGGTGATCCGGAGATCTGAATTTTGAAAGTTTTAAGCAGAAATAGAGCCGAGAAGCGTTAAGCGCCAACCACAGTCATCTGGTTGCACTCAACCAGTTCCTAGACATGAATTCAGTCTAACTGTAATGGAATTCAGGTCGGATTTAGGAAGCAGGTTTGTTCTCTTCGGAAGTTTCACCTTCTGACTTAGTCTCAGAAAAATAAGTCAAAAATTCTCAGTGGGACAAGGCAGCAGTATGTGGCTGAGATGGGCTCCTCCAGGACAGATAGATGTTGGACTAGGTCCCAGAAAAGCCACTGAGGTTTGAAGGTAAAGCTCACAGTGGGAGAAATTAAAAATTTGCACACAAGGAAGGTCTCTTTCAGGATACATACTTTTGGCACCTTTTCTCGGTGAAATCTTTACCTTTTGACACATTCACTTTGTTTGAGCTCGGATGCCCCAGCAAGGCAAGGCTTAAAGCTGTAGCCAAACATGGCTCCACAAGGCTAAGTAGCTCAAAATCTTACTGAAACGTATTTGCTGCTGCGGAAAAGCTCAGAGCTAGAGCAGCCTGAATCTTTGGCCCAGCTGCAGTGCACCTTCCTCGGGTTGAGTTGGCAGGTTTGTTCCAGTCCATTGGTGGTCTTTGCAGTCATAAAATGTCTAAGTTTCAGGTTTTCCAGGATCTTAGGAGGAGTACACTTTGACAAGGGTCTTAGGAAAGCAATTGAGGTCAAGATTTACTCCAGAAGAAGCCACTAGCAGGGTCCAGGACAGGTCCAGTTGGAACTGTTCAGCTGGGCTCTTCAGAAAAAGGGCTTCTAGCAGCTTGTTTCCCTGTACCTTAGTAGGAGTTCAGCCAACTGACTCTTGGAGTCCACCTCTTTGTCCTGTACAATTGGTGGCAGGGCCAACATTTCAGGTGTTCTCTCAGGCCTCAACATCAAGTACAGTCCTTTTTCTTTCTTCCAACATGGCAGAACGTCTCTTCCCATGTGCAGAGCTCATGTGCCCATCCTACAGGTCTGTCCAGGGAGATGCTTAATCCCTTATCTGTTGTCACTCAGAGCTAGTTCTGGGGGCAGCTTCTATGCCACTGGGATTGGTGCCTGGCCGGCTAGGGTAATAAAGGCTGGGAAAGGCCAAGGAGTTAGCCATATCCGTCTATAAGAAGGTAGGACTCTTTGATGTTAATTAAGTTCCTGGACACTGCCCTCATGGTCATCCTGTCAGAGAAACAGAACACATCCCCACAACCAAGTCCTTTGTCCAAGCTCTGGGTAGAAGATTACACCTAATCAAAGAGTTATTCAGCTCCTGGGTGACAACTTGAAGCTCATGCAAGCAGGCTTCTAGAGGCTTTAGGCAGGTAAAAGATGACATTTTAAAAGCACCCTTTAAAAAAATATTTAGTACAAATCTGACTTTACTAATGAACTGGGATTGTAAACGATACTTTAAAAAGTCAAACAATGGATTTTGTAGCTATTTCTTAAGTGGAGATAACATTACTAATTGTAATATCATATCCCAATGCTTTTAAAAAAAACAGCTAACACTGCTGAATTGAAAAATTGTTTTTTGGGACCATGTCAATGTAAGGACGCTTACTTTAAACTTTACATTGCCAACTTTTAAATACCATACACCATGCCTTATTGAAATATAAAACCATGCCGGTCCCATGAACCCTGCCCCCAAAAAATATCCAACTGTGGCGGGCCCCATTGAATGGAGTCCTGGGCCATTATATGGCTTGGGCAGGGGGGGCCCTCATCCTCTGCCTAAAAAAATGCAAGGGGGCCTGAGCCAAAAAATGGCTTGGGAGGGGGGAACATACACATACCTCCCTTTCTTTTTAATTATTAGAGAATGAGCTGACCCTCAAGGCCCTGGCCCACCCTGGATTTTGTCCCACCAGGCCTAGGAGTTCAAGGTATCCTTACCTTGTCCCCTGTAAGTTTTTTTTAAGACACATTGACTGAGTGTAAGGCAGCCAATCAGATCCTATCTTCTGACCTGCTGGTCCTCTGATACTACCATGTCTCTGTATTTACATACATTTTAAACATACATTTTTCAAAAGCTACTGAACGAATTTACACCAAATCACAAAAAGTACGCTTTATTCCAAATTTCTGAAGTTCTGTTCAGCGATTTTTGCTCTATCGCTGTTCAATTTTCTTATAGAAAATTTCATGGGGAAAACATGTTTTGGTACCCCTCTTTTTCTTGCCTCCCGCTTGACAGATCACACCAACATTTTCCAGGAACGGTTGAGCTGGCCTAACCTGTTTCGTGGAAAGTTTTTTTGAGGATTCGTCAAACAGCGCCAAAGTTATTAACAAACGAAAAGTCACTTGCCTATGGAATCCCGGTCCTAACTATACACAGTGGTGCCCAGACTTGAAATGACCACTTCCTCATCAAACTTAATGAAAATAAAAACAACAAGAAAAGATCAATCACATTGTTGCTCGAATATGAATTTACCTTGACAAACCAAAAGGGGCATTTGTCAATACAGGTACAGTTGGTTTAATTGAATACTTAGGCCTGGAGCACAGTTATAGGAGCGTGTTGAGGACTGTCTCAAAGTACAATCTTTCTGGTAAACGAATGCAGTCCTTGTCTGTGAAGTCATAAATAAGGCCCCTGATAACAAATGCAGGTGGGCCTCGTCCTTGCGTGGACACAATGGGGGCCAGTGTGTAACGTGTCCAGACGTTCGGCATGAGGGGCGAGTGATCACTGCGTGTACTGTGTGTGCTGTGTGCTGATTGGCTATGTGTTCCTAACTTTGTGTGGCTTCAGACTTTATGATGTTTCGGGAATGCGTGCACCCCTCTGGCCTTGTGTGCTTTATCGGGGCCAATCTCCCTGGACCATTGTGCGGTCACTGCTCTTATCTGGGGGGATCGACCTGAGTTTGCGCATTTGTCTGCGGCTACGTGCCACCCCACCTGTGATCTATCAATCAGTACGCTCGGACCTAGGTCGCAGAGCCTGCCTGACCACATATCTCTGAGTCGGCGTTGATGGAGTGTTCATGACGGGCGAGTTTGACAATAGTGATGCGATTTTACTCGTATATGCGATTGTTTCATTATAAACATTGGTATTGATTTTATCAATATTAATATCCAGTACGGATACGGAGGGAGGGGCTCAGGACTGCAACAGGAAGACCTGGACTTGGAGTAATGAAGATTATATGTAAGTAACCAAATTGTTACCTCCTTGTCCATCTTACCACCGCAGTCCTTTTTAAGTGAACCAATTCCAAAGCACAAAGCGATAGATCATTTTATTTTTTCTTACAGTCAAAAAAGGATTTGATACCACACATTTCGGTGTTACAGATGTGACTTAAATAAAGCTTAAGAACAAACCAAAAATGATGAAGAGCACAGAACGCTGTTGATGCTTCCCCAGCCAAGTGAAGTAGGTAATGAAATTCAGAGGTATGTGCAGAAGCCCATGTGACCACATTGCAAATGCCTTTCAAGGGAACTCCCTTAAACATTGACCATTGTTGTTAATTAACTTTGAATGCAGAACAGAAAGTCCACCTTAGATGCCCCATCAATCAGGATTTATAGAGTGTGGCTGCTTTAACCGTGAGGGGCTTGAAGCGCTGTTTGATAGTTCTGCCTGTTCTCCTATTGGTTGAACATTCATTTCTTGAGGTCCTTCCTGAATTGCTGGAGTGATGGTGAGGCTCTCAGGTGCAGGGGGAGGTCATTCCAGGTCTTGGTGGCCAGATGGGAGAAGGAGTGGCCTCCACAGTTTGTCTGGTGGATGTAACGGGTGGCAGCAAGGGTACAGGATCTGGACCTGAGTTTCCTGGAAGGCTGATGAAAGGTCATGCGTTGGTTGAGGTACACAGACCCTTCATTGTGTAATGCCTTGTATGCGTGGGTGAGTAGCTTGTATTGGTTTCTCTTCATGACTGGTATCCAGTGGTGTTTCCTGGAGTGAGGGGTTACGTGCATCTGTCTGGGAAAGTCAAGAGTGAGCCTGGCTGCAGTGTTCTGGATTGTCTGGAGCTTCTTCAGGAGTTGGGCTGTTATTCCTATGTAGAGAGAGTTGCCATTGTCGTGTCTGCTGGTGACAAGAGCCTGCGCGACGGTTTGTCTGGTGTTGGTCAGGAGCCATCTTAAAACCTTACTGAGCATACAGAGCGTGAGGAAGCAGGGTGTGGAGAATGCACTGACTTGCTTCTTCATGGATAGCTGGCTGTCGAGGATGCTGTTGAGGATGATGCAGAGGTTGCGGGCATGTTCGGTGTGTATTGGGGTTGGGCTCGGCTCCGAGGGTCACCATTCGTTGTTCCGGTGCGAGTCCTTGCCTTTCCCGAAGATGAGTACGTCTGTCTTGTTGGTGTTGAGTTTGAGACAGTTGTTGTTTATCCAGCCTGCAACATCTTTCATGCAACTTTGGAACTTGTCTTTGATGGTTCTTGTCTTGTTAGCTATAGAGACAATGAGTTGGGTGTCATCAGCGTAGGAGAGGGTGTTGAATCCGTGGCTTTTGATGATGTTTGCTGGGGGGGTCATGCATGTGTTGAAGAGGGCTGGGCTGAGGGATGAGCCTTGAGGTACACTGCATCTCATATCATATTCATAATGATTGACAGTTTTATCCATCTCTAAAGCATGGACATTGTGGGTCAAATATATTTTGCTGACAGCCTGACAGACTATTTGTGATAACCAGGTCCTCAACTTTATGGAAGGGACTTGTTTTGTCTCCATAAATAGAAATTGCTCTACGAATTTCCAATGAATGGAATGTCTCCTCCTCAAAGAAGGAAGGATAAGGATAACAAGTGTAACACAATGTTCTCCTCGCAGGTAACCTTGAGGGCACCTTAGGAAGAAATAGAGGGAATTTAGGCCTAACAATGACTTTATCATTACAAAGCCTGAAATATGGAGGAGATAACTGCAAAGCCCCTGTTTCCTCGATCCAACACACCAAACAGATGGCAACCAATAAAAAGATAATTGGGTTCTGCTGATTGTAATGGTTCAAGGGAGATTTCATAAAAGCATGAAGAATTAATAGCAGCTTTCAGGAATGCATAGAAAATTGAGTAACAGGCCTTTGTAGAAATACATTTTTCAGAAACTGAGAAGCCAGTGGAGTTTCCAGGGCCTCACCTGCCCCTTTGAAAGCTTGAATCAATTTCCACTGTGCTCTGATAGCTAAACCCACCATAATTCTGTCTCTTTAAAAACGTAGGCTTATGAAAGAATCAGCCTCTGTCCTTGCACCATGATTCAAAATTCTGCCAGTGATGACTATAGACCTTCAGGTTGGATGGTTTCCCAGGGAGTTGGATACTTTCAGCCAATTTAAATGAACATCTCTGGGCCAAAATAATTAATACCCCTTCCTCAGTGATTTGAAGGAGTCTGGTTTCAGAAGAAGATCCCTCAATGGGGATGGATGAAGGAAACACCTTTCCATTTTCATCAGTAGAGGAAAGCACAGTATCCTGCACCACTACTATAGCAAAAGAAGGACCTCAGCCTGATCCTCATGGACCTTTCTTAGAACTCCTTGAATTAGGGGAAATGTGGAAATTTGTAAAGGAGGCTCTGATGCCAAGGAATGGCTAGGGAATCTGTTGTCCAAAGTATCCAGCCTGCAAAAGTGCACGAGCAAGGCTTTGTCCCGTATGGCAAATAGATCAAGCCACATCTTGGCTTGTGGACAATCTTGAAATAGAAGGGTGAGGCACAGAGAGAAACCACCGAGGGAAATCTCCGACTCAGGAAGTCTGCAGCACCCATTCTCCTTCTCCGGAAATATTGTGGGGTCTGCATTGAACACTTATAGAGCAAAACTTAAGGAAGGGTGACACCCAGAGAAGAACACTTTGCACCAGGGCCAATCCCTACCAATTGAAGATGGGCTCTCTTTAAGTGGTTACATTTATTTTTATTTTTTTAACTTTTCCATATCATCCCCATCCAACGCGGCTGCTGTAACAAAAGGAGGAACTAAGCAGTGTCCTTTGCTCAGATTCTCCTGGGTTAGCCAGAACTGTGGCTCCAGATGAATCTCTGATGCTACAGGTAGCATTGCCTTGTAATTTTGAGATACAGCCTGCTAATGATGAAGAAGATGATGCACTAAGGGATTAGGGTAGAGGTGACCCCAGGGAAAAATTAGCAACATCAAGGTCATCTTGCCTTTACTTCCCAGCCAGACTCTTCCTGAAGTCTGGGTCCTCGACAGCAGAAGGGAGAGAGGCAATGTCAGCTAGGCCTTCCTCCCGTCTATTGGAAAAACCTTCCTTAGGTCTTTCGGAAACACCACTCCTATAAGCAGAAGCATTTTTGATGGACAAAGACTGGAATTTTTGTAATTCAGCATGAACCTGTATCTGAGGAGGAGGCCGCAGGCATTCTGAAAGAGCCCCTCTGCCTTAGTGTAAAAAAAAAGAAGGCATTATCTCCAATGGGGCTAAGAATTTGGTAAAAACCCTTGGCAATGAGTAGAAGCTGTCTGAAACCAAAAGGAACTGATATTTCCCTTTCACTGCAAAGCAAATATATATCTGGTGAGCTTCGTGGATGCAGATATTAAAGTAGGCATCCAGGGTATCCAGGAATGTCAGAACGTCTCCTTGATTGACCAGATATAAAATGTTTTGCACTGTCACAATCTTGAATGGCTTGTGAGGTATATAATGGTTCACCACTTTTAAGTCCAAAATAGGCTGAAAGTCTCCAGATGTCTTCTGCACCAGAAAGAGGATAGAATAAAACTCCAGAAGCCTCTCACTGGCCAGGATGGGAGTTTGTGGATTTCTGTAGCAGAAATTGTATTCCTGTGAGACGGGCCTGGTTGTGCACAGATTTTCTCATAAGAGGGGTTTGGCTAAAAGTAATCTGGGAGACCAGACAATTCTATTTGATAGCCTCTGATACTATTTGTCATGCCCAATTATCCACCAATGAAAGATGCCATTTGTGATGGAAGAAAAGGAGATGACCTCAGACTGGAAGGCTGGAATAGTCATGCTTTTAGAGGAGTGGGTGTTGTAGAGGCCAGAAGCTGATCCCAGGACATGTCGTTAGCAGGGACCTCATGGCCTTGACCCCTACTTCTAAAGAGCTGATTTTTTTTTTTTATTTACATTTTTACAACAACCAAATTGCTTTATAAAACAACAGGTCAGCATTTTATCGAATTTGTACAGGAGTGTAAATGTTCATAGTCTATACAATACACAGTATCTTTGTAATAATACATGCTCTGATAACTCACCACCAACACAGGAGTACATATTCATCATAGATCTAACTAGGCATAAGGATCAACAAAGAACAACGATAAAATAAAATTGCATTGCATGAGATCGTATAAAGGGCCTAAGATGGCACCGTCTAAATCTATGAAACCCATATTATCCAGAAGGTAAGGAAGGGGGACAAAATCTTAACAGAAGTGGAAAGTAAAACCCCATAATATCATTGGCACAGTCTGAGTTTCACCCACAGTTGGCTCTCCGATAGATTCTTGCTGACTCTGAGCCCAGGTCAGAAATGGTTCCCATATGTTCTGAGGTCTAGAAGTAGGTGGCATGAGTTCCCAAAATGTGCTCAGGTGCTCAACTGTGTGTGACCATAGGTGACATCATTAATCCATCCTGTAATGGAGGGCCAATTTCTTCTGCACCAGTGGAGTGCAGCCTGCCGTTTGGCAAACACCAAAAGTAGTGCATGTATTTTGCGCAGCTTAGGCGATGTATCCTTAACATAGCCTAAAAAACCAAGGGTGGGGGATAGGACAATGGACATATTAAGGATTTGATTCACTGAGGTGAGGATCAGGGACCAGAATTCAGCAATCTTGGGGCAATTCCACGCCACATGTAAAAACGTGGCAGGGGTGTAGTTACAGCACCAGCAGCCATCATCTGCCCTAAGGCCCATGCGATAGAGACTCACAAGTGTTCTACAGAATCTATGTAGATATTTAAAGTGAATCAATCGCAACTTATAGTTAGGAGAGAGTTCAGTTAGCTGCCCACAACAGAAATCCCACTGATCCTCAGTCAACGGGACCAAGAGTTTACTGTTCCAGTGTTGCAGGGACTTGGGTGTTACCAATGGGGCGGTGTTTTGCATTTGTGTATACAGTCGTGTGATGAGTTTACGAGGAGATGGGGATTTCAACAACTTCTCCAATGCAGGCAGGGGCAGAGGGACCCACGGGAACCCCTCCCAAAAGGCGCAACACACCGCATGCATCTTGTGATATAAAAAGAGCTCAGCAAATGGCACCGTCTGTCCCACATCCGCTGTCGGGGGGGGACCTGAACATGTCTCCCGGGTATAAATCAGCAAAAGTCTGAAGCTTCATCTTTCGTGCAAGTGTCCTGCTGACCCCATCCTGAATACAAGGCAGCATTAGGTTCTGCGGTAGAGGAATGGATGGGGCATACAGCACCGGGATACCCGCTCTCTTACGCAACTCGTCCCATGCCCAACATAGTGTCCCAGATGAGTCCACATCTCCGCGTGGGAGGCGCGCCCTCTGGTAAAGAGCCACTTTGAGCGGTAGGGGAGCCATCACATTGGTTTCTACTGCTACATGGGGCTGGAGGGGCATTAGGTGCTCCCAATAATGCAAGAATTGAGCTTGGGCACATAATGCATATAGATGCATGTCTGGTGCACCTAAGCATCCCTGTTTCAGCGGGAGCGTCAGCAGATCCCAGGAAGCTCTAGCCTGTCTGCCTGCCCACGCCAAGGAGACCAGTTGCGACTTCAGGGTGTTAAAAAAAAACGGGTAAGAGGAATTGGTATATTAACAAATAAATACAAAAATTTCGGTAATATAACCATTTTAGCCAGAGCTATCCTGCCAGCAGGGGATAATGGGAGCCCAGACCATAACTTAACCTTCTCCTCTAACCACGTCATGACCCTTCCGTAATTTAAGTCCCATACCTCCTCTGTATCCCGACTATTCCAAACCCCCAAATATTTAAACTGCCTCAGCCTCCCATCTCAGGGGGAACTCAGACAACATCGGGGGTGTACCATCCGTCAGTGGAAATATCACCGACTTGGCCCAGTTGAAAAAAGATACCAGTCAGACCACCAAAACGGATAAACTCCCTCAGGATGGGATCTAGGTTCTCCTCTGGGTTTATAATATATAAAGTCGCATCATCTGCATACAAAGAAATAAGTAGGCTCGGGGAGCTGAACCCTATACCGTGGGCTGTGTGATGTTGTCGGATGCGGGCCGCCAAGGGCTCCATCGCAATCGCGAAGAGTAAAGGAGAGAGGGGGCATCCCTGCCTCGTACCTCACGAAATAAGAAAGGGGTCGGAGAGTAATCCATTCACCCGAACAGGAGCACTGGGTAGAGTATACAACAGCCTAATTCGGTTCTAAAGAGCTGATTAATAACTCTAGTAGAGCCACGTCTAAAAGCCCCACATTAGTCAAAGACTATTCCCCTCAAGAGTGAGTGAACAGGGGGCATCAATTTTCTGTTGTTTACCAATTTGTTTACTATCTCTTCGAGCTGGTGTCCAAAGATCTTGCATCCTTCAAATGGCTGTCTCATCAAATCTCATTTTTGTTCAGGGTTCAGGTTCCATAAGTACATCCATATATGGGGAGGTGCTCCAGTGGTTATTCTTGAAGCTGCTGCTGAGGCACATAAATTGTCAAATGAAACATCCACCAAAATGCGGACTTGTAACTCCACCATAATCAACACGGCAGAGTTATCCAACCTCTCTTGCATTTGATCCACCAATGCCTTGAAATTCTTTATAAGAGCTTGAATCATGTATGTTGTAAAGGCAGTGGCCCTCACAGGAACGTTTACTGCTGAACAAGCTCTTCAAACTGCCCCTCCACTTTTGTGCTTGCCTGATCAGTGGGTAAGCCATCCTCCGAGATTTCTGAACCCTGAAAAGATAATCTGGCTATTAGATTATACACTTTTACTGAGCGCAGAAATTGCTCTGAAAATCCCTCCAAATAGTACTGTTTAGACAGGAGCCTGGGAAAAATTACTTTGTTCAATGTCCTTCCATTCATATGCAGGTACCCTACGTTACGCACTATGCAATGGTAATGAATCTGGGTCAGGACACCAGTTCTGTGTGCTCATTTCCTTAAACAAATTACCCCTTTTATCTTCCTCACCAGGATCATCAAAAGGAACTTCCTCCGGCTGGAGCACTGGAATCCTTGCTGGTGGAGGTCCAGCCCCTTCTCCTGCTTTGAAGTCAGTGTGCACTGCAGCTTTAATCAACTACCTCAGTCTACTTTTGAAGGGACCTGAGGGAAGGACCAGGCCTCTCTTCCATTCTCTGCTGCCAACAACATGGCAAAATCTGACTGAACTTCAAAACCGGGACACCAACACTTCCTGTTTCTCCTTGTTACCACAGGAACGAAGTCATGCGGCTCCTGACTCCTTCAGGAGCTACCATTTTGAAGTCAGGATATGTTCCCACTCAAGTATTCAGTTGCAGTCAAATGGAGGGAAGATAAAATAATCGATAAGTGCTCAAAAAGCAATTTGTAAATGCAATGTGGGAAATGTTAAATGAATCATCAGCAACTCAGAACACTATCGCACTGTCCCCGGACTTTGCCTGTTCAGCAGCAGGGTGCATCTGCACCTACATATGGAGTCTTTTTAAGGAAAAATGGCAAATTAAAGTAAACAAATGTAAACAAAGAAAAAGTCACTTATTTTGAGCAGTTAATAGCTTCACTTCAAACAAAGGAAAAAACAGGTAGTGGTCATTCCAAGTTCTTTCTTCATAATGAGATATGAGAGAGACATCTTGGAGGTACGTTTTTGATTTGGCTAGCTATTACAATTCTGTGGAGCAGAGGAACTGCTCACTTCATAACGACTGCGACAGGAAGTTTGGTTAGGAGGTAATGCACTTTGAAAACCATCCCAGGAGGAATGCACTTCCATGTCCCTGATTAGGATTGACCCAGAAAAGGCCTGACTTTCCCCCACCCTAAGAGTTACCATTACCAAGTGTGTTGATAACTCTGGGAGTAGGGATAATCCAGGCCACTGCAAGTGGGACCCCTTTATAACTGAGAAATCATAGGGGATTGGCCATTTTGGGTCCAGTGCCCCTAGTATTTCTGCTTTTGCCTCTAATTTTTTACACAGAGAGGCATGTTTACAAGGTCCCTGTGCCACCGGGGCGTGACTTTTGTTGATGCTCCGGTGGCGTGCAATGCTGAGCTATATTTACAAGGCCACACAGAGCCAACCTGCTTGGCTTTTTATGGCCTTGTAAATATGGCCCCGTTTCACAAATTACTCTGCGTGAAAGGTGCGTTCCTTGGGTGTTGCTGTAGGTGTTCCCACATAACACCAATGGATTCTGATGCATTCCCACCATTACAAGGTTTTGTAAACCTGCGAATGGGTCAGATCCTAATGCCTCCCTGCGGAGGCGTTGAAGTGGCTCAAAGAGGAGAAATATTTGTATTTCTCCTCGTTTTTTGCTCTTTCTATGTTTACTGCATTCTGCAGCACACATACAAGCAGGGAAACACCATCAATGATTGTTTTTGTGCAGGAATGTATCCCTTTCTGCACAAAACAATCATTCCTGCAACACTGGCACTATTGCACCATTGTGCAAGGGTGCCTACGTTGGCTCTAGGTAGCCAATTGTGTGTCAGCACAGGGATGCGTCGTATTGCTGTACATATAAAGCATCCCTGCACTCCTAATAATGTAGCTCAATGCAGCAAGGTGGCTTGCAACGCCGCGCTGCGTCATATTGTAGTAATTATGCCCCAAAGTTTTGGCTGCCTTCAGCAGCCAAACTCTTCTTGTGAAAGCAAACAGATCCTCGGAAAAATCACAGATCTCGTAATTCCAATGGGGACGGTAACTGGCACTTAGGAATTTAAAAGCCACTCGAAATCAATGTCGAAGTGTCAGTACAATAGTGAGTAATATCCTTGGCAGTTTCCATGCCAGAAACAATGGTCAATGACAGATGCAATGATGCAAAAGGGATTCATGTTAAATATCAAAGTTAGTCGAGAATAATTTATTTGTCTTCTTGATCCTGCACGTTCGAAAATGGTGGGAGGGGGGAATTCAAGTCTTCATCGGGTTACAGTCAATGGGAAACAGCATTTTAGTACCTAGCCTTTAGCCCCTAAATAGCTTTATGTGCCATTTTCGATAGAAACAAATCACCAAACATATGAAGGGTTGTAATCTACAACAGTGGCAAGCTTCCTCGTTGCTTTTTCAAGCTGTGCTGTGCGGCTTCGTGCTGTTCTTGCCCCACAAAAGCAACGTCATTTAGTTCATCATCCACAGAAGGCTATCTTTTCAGTATAATGTTACAGTGCCTTCTGCACTCCAGGTTCCCCCTGCTCTGTGTGTCTATCCATCTATTAACTATGAAGCCACCTGCGCTGGCAGCTGGACTGCCCTTCCCGTGGAGCGCTTGTCAGGGAAGTGATGCGATGATAAATGCGTAAGAGCTGATCTTTTCACAATGATGCTCGAGAAGACAACAATGCTGCTCGAGCCCCTACAGGTGACCGGCTGAGATTCGTGCACTTTCATGTATCCGCAGCTGATAGGATCACTGCAGGCTTCAGTCCTCCCGCCGTGAATCTGTCGTACAATGTCTCCGTCAGAATCTGATGCACACCAGGCAATGGGACGCTCCCGGGTCCTAGCAGCAACACTGCTCACTGTGGAAAAAGTTACTGATTATCCAACTAATGTTTCACATTGTGACTGTACAGTATTGTAGCGTGCGATAGAGAAACGTGTTCGTGTCGACCACTACAGTGCTGGATGCCCAACCTATGACCTTCTAATATTAACCATTCCACCATGTCGGGGTGGGGAGGGTCATCTTCATTACCAAATTAGTTCGTAAAGTGATAAAATCATCATGATGCAATGCGTAGTGTACCCCCAAACATATGTTATATATGTTCAAGTGCACAGTAGAATTGTATGATCTCATACCCTATGTGAACAAAAGGATCACTGTTCCAAAACAGACACATTTTGTGCGATGTGTTAATTAGTCAACATTATGTACAGATAGGAAATGATACAATAAGCTTTTGGACAATAACGAGTTGCCTTCCGTTGGCCGCTATTATTGTTTTTGCTGTCTGTAGCTCTCTTTGAATCTGAACTGTGTTCTTTCTGTACTCTTTTGCCAGTGGCCTGTTGTTGCAAAATATTCCTGTGTGCCATGTTGATCCTCATTTTTGGCTGACTAGTACTGGTGGTAACTGACTCTGACTGTCCCTGGGCTCTGTCTAACAACACCCAGGGCCAGTGCTATGTTGAAAACACAGTGAAAGCACACAAATGCATTAGGGTGGCCTATGTGTAGGGAAGATCTATAACTGGTATGATCTACCCTATAAATCCCAAGTAGATAATAGGGCAGGAATATTAAAACTACCTTTAAGTCCCTAGTGTATAATAGGGCATGGCAGTTTAGAGGACAGCAGCCTTTGTTGCACTTGCATGTGTGCACTTCTGGGAGCCTAAGGTCATTTTAAAAGCAGCCCTGTGTTGCAGCATTGCTTTTAAATATAAATCATGCCCAAATTCGGTCTTTGGGGGTAGGGGCGCTTAAAACATGATAATCTACATTATTCTTATATATCTGGCACCCCCAGGGTCTCCCCTAGGTGTCCCAGGGATGGGGGGTTGGGGGAGCATGTAATTATAAGGAGAGTCCTTATAAAATATGTTTTCTATGACCTGGGGATAGAGAAATGCCACATTTCACTCACTGCATTGTAGTGAAGTGCCTCCCAAAATTAACTTTTGTGCTAGGAGCACTGTGCAGTGGGCATCTATGTCATTTGCATATATTGGTGACCCAAGGTCTCCCCCAGGTGTCCCAGGGGTGGGGGTCATGTAACTATAAGCCCTGGTGATGGAGAAATTGCACCTTTCATTTTCCCATAGTAGATCCCATAGGATAACAGTGCAATAGTTTATGAACGCATAAATATTGCTAGGAATTGAATATAGATATTATTCAAGGATGTAGGAGAATGGTATTGATAAATACAGCAATATGCCATTGCAGAATTTATCCTAAATTATACAGAAAAGAAGTTAGGACTTTCTTGTCTGTAAGCCAAAATTCAGCCTTCCTGCAGTCCTCCCTGACTGGTCAGCATTAACAGGATTAGCCAGGCTGCTTTGATGAAGTGATAAGTGGCTCATCCAGGAAAAGGCTATCTGCTGGAGAGAGCTCTGCTACATAGGGATGCCAGAACAGGGGAGAGGGGTCGTGAAGCCTAAAGTTTCAAAGGAGGAATAGGATAGGTGGGGAATGCCAGGTCCATCTACCCCCATCTGCTCTGACTCAGCCGGATGACAGGCTTAAGGAAGAATCTGCAGAGGGTAGTGGGAGGAGAGCTATGGAAATCAACCATAGTGGAGGTTGGTTTAGCTAGTTCTTGTTCATCTGCTGAGATTTCAGCTATACTGGATTTTGGAGGAATAGTGCTTTCTGGGGGATGAATACACCACACTTTGGTGGGAAGTAGTCTGTGATAATGCTCTGGTTCCACGTTCCATGTTCTTACGTGGAACCAAGACTTCGTGGAGTTCTGGGTCTGTCAGTTGGCCCAGCTCGACGATGGATGGGGTTATGAAATAAAGCCTCTTGTCTGTTTCATCTATAAAAGGCTTCACTCACTTTATTTCACTGGTGACGATTGCGTGGGATGCGCGGAATATATAACCCAACATCAGAAGAAACTGAGTTCATTTTGGAAGGCTTGTCTGGCTCAAAAGACAAGTAGAGTGTTCCATAAAAGGAAAAAGCAACTTCTACCTTCATCTTGGAAGATCAGCAGACGTAGCTTGGAGCGAGTGGAGCGATTGCACCAGTGTCTATCCTGAGAGGTATTGTGGTTTCGGAAGGTGATAAGCGCTGTCATTTGAAACACAGGGTCTATCTGCGTTCCACGTAGGCTGTGCCCAATTTCCTCTAGAAACAGGACCGAAGGTGAATTGCTTGCTGCGCAGCGAAACAAGCCCAATTAACTGTAGAAATAAGGCCAAAGGTTTGTGTGAGGACGTTGGCGGCCATTTTGAGGCAACTTTTTCATTGTTTTTTTAAAATCAAGTCAAAGCAACCATTGAAACAAAGCCAAAGATTTATGTAAAACCTTGGAGATCATTTTAAGCTTTGGGGAAGGAATTAACATCACGATGACAAGCACACCTAATATACAGAGTTTAAAGGTTATTTCTGCAAAGTAAAAGGCTTGTCATCACGGTGACAAGCACACCTAATATACAGAGTTTAAAGGTTATTTCTGCAAAGTAAAAGGCTTGTCATCACGGTGATAAGCACACCTCGATTGGAAAGAACTTAAGATACTTATAAAAATGTACTAGGAAGTCATAGTAAGAACATTGATGCAACAAAAATTAATAACTTTTTATTATTTTTGTTGTTGAAAAAAGATATAATTTACGTAGGTATAATTGTAAGAAAATACAGAGAAAAGTTAGATTGAAATTTTAGGGTGTTGTGAAAAAAAACAACTTTGTAAAATTGTTGGAAATCAAACGTTGAAGGGTTGTGGAGATGCAAAATGTAACTGCACTCCCGTTTTTTCTGTCGAATCCAGGGGAACCAATGGTGAAGTGGAAAAAATGGATGAAAATATTCAAAAATTATGCAAGAGTTTGTGGCACTAATTTGAGTACAGAGAGGAAACAGGCATTATTACTTCACTGTTTAGGTGGCGAGGGGCAGGAGGCGTTAGAGAACTTGCCACAGTTGAGCCCTGCGGTTCAAACGGGGTTGAATGAGTATGAGATATGTATCAAACAATTGGATATACATTATCTGCCTAAGGTTAGCACCATGATGGAGCGGTATTATTTTGGTTTAAGAGAACAAGGAAAAGAGGAAACAGTGGAGGAATTTGTGAGTGCTCTATGTAAGTTAGCTTCAAATTGCAAATTTGAAGAACTTGTGGAGGAGAGAATATGAGACAAGTTTGTTTTAAGATGCAGCAGTGATAAAATAAGGGAAGAACTTTGGTTAAAGGATGAGCGGCCGTTAGACGAAGTTATGATTATCGCAAAACGTGCGGAACATATGCTTAAATGTGTAGGTGAGTTGAGTAAAGTGGGTAAATCATCTACTCATGAAGAGAAAGTAGAATAGATTGTTTGTCAGGTTCAACAAAAAACTGACACAGTCAACTACAAGGGTAGAGAGGAAGAAAATAGGTTGGCAAATATGTCTCATGAAAAGAAAGGTCTAATGGTTTTTCAGGGAACTTGTTATCGATGTGGCAAATTTGGTCACAAAGCAAATGCAAGGGAATGCCCTGCTCTCAAGGAAATGTGTAGTTCATGTGGGAGAAGGGGTCACTTCACAAAGAATTGTCATTTTAGGAACAAAACTAACAGCAGAAATGAGGTGAGAGAGGTCTCTTTTCAAGTGAATGAGTGTGGTGTGTGTAGGAGAGTAAGATCTGCCTCTTATGTTGCCCCCACTTTTTTCTGATGTTTACACTGGTTTCTGGCTAGAGTCTGACTGGGACCCTGCTAATCAGGGCCCCAGCCTCTCTGTTCTCTCTAAACAACCTGGAGTGCATATTAGGTGCACTAGTGATTGGATACTGTGGTGCCTTATGAGTCCCTAGTATATGGTACCTTAGGTACCAAGGGCATAGGTACTTCACAGGCCTACCAGGGGCTGAAGCATGTATTATGCCACCCCTGGGACGCAGACTAAATCTCACACCACAGGCCTGCTACTGCAGCCTGGGTGAGGTGGTGCTAGCACTCCTCACTGAGATATAGGTTCCCTATATCTCTCCTGCACACACATTTAAGCCTATCAGTCACCCCTAAGGCAGGCCCTATCAATCCTGAGGGCAGGGTGCTTGGTTTCCATGTGAGGGGGTGCCTCTGCCTGAGCAGGGCCCCTCTGCAGCCCTCAGAGTCCATTCTCTGGGGCTGTATGTGAATGCGGTCAACCCATTGACTCTTAAGTGCATTATAACCTTGCGGTAAATGCTAACTTTGGAATGGCTGCATCAAAACATGTCATGTTTGGTGTCAAACGCTTTGGAATCATACCCCCACACAAGTAACTGGTGTGGGAGTATGATCCCACCCTTCTAGATGAATAGACACGTACCTACTGTGGACAAGCGGTAGAATCCTGAGTAGCCCTGGCATCACAAAATGGATGCCACCAGTCACAGACACTGGGCTGCCCTTCTGCTGATGACCGAAACTCGCAGTGGAGGAGGCCCAACAATAGGTATCCTGCCACAGGGAGGTGTGACCACCTCCCAGACAGGGTTTAGTGTATTGGGGCTGGGTGGGTGCACTCCTAGAGTGCTTTGAAGTCATGCACTGGGGGAGCAGTAGGTTCCTCTGAGCATACACCAGTTCAAACCGGCTCAGGGGCTACCTGCCCCTGCTCTGGTGCAAAACCGGACAGAGGGAAGTGGGTGTAGCCACCCACTTCCCTGACCCTCCCATAGGTGGGGTCATAGAGCTAGTCCCTCCCTTCCTTTCAATATAAGTTAGGGAAACCTTGCCATTGCAAACTAGATATCCCTGGATGATGCTCTGATGAAGAATCCTGGACCTTCGATGTTCCACTACCTCTGGAAGACTGAAGAATCTCCCTTGGAGCCAAAGATTGACTCCCCTGCTTGGCAGGCACCAAATCTTGCAATCAATGGTCGCAAACTCCACTGCTCCCGCCGGAGCCCGAAGTCCCTGCAGCCCACGAAGAGGATTTCCTGGCTTCTCCAAGGCCATCGTGAGTCCCCAGCGACACTGAGGCAAGTGGACCCCACGAGTGATGAGGAACCACAATCCCTGGGTACCATGCACTATTTTCAAGTGCAACCCCTTCACGATGCTCTATGAACCTGTGCATTGGACCACATGTGGTCCAAACCTCCAGCAGGAATCCTTCCAAAGATCAGAGGCCTACCCCATCCCGAGTGACCGCGAGCCCCTGGTGAGTGAATCCTCCTGAGGCGTCTTTGCGATCCATTGCTGGTTGGCTTGTGGGTCCCCAAAAGACTTTTATACAGTTCCAAAGGGCACCCCTGGTTGCTCCAGGCCTGCCCTGACTTACATTTGCTGGGTGAGTCCCTTAGACCTTGCTGGTCTGCACCGCTGACTTTTTATCCTTTCCACGAGACTTGCTGTTACCAAGGCTTGTTGGCTCCAATCTGGTCACCAACACCGTAGTAAGCTGCAGACTTTGTGGGACACGTGGAATCCAGCTCCTGGTTGTCATCGACACCTCCTGAATCTCGTGGCTGAAGAGTCAAGACACCCGTGGATCACCTGAAATCACCCGACGACTGTGGGCATCCATCTTCCTTGCCCCGGGTCCCTGCCAAGTGACTTTGAACACTGTCCCCTCTGCTTTCAGGTCTTCCTTCTTCTGAATCCAGCCTTGGATTCCACTGGACACTTCTCCTGTCTTCACAAGCAGCAAGTCTTCATTGGCTCCCATTGAAAACGACGCCGCGACCCGACACCAAAAGACACCTATGCACCCGGCTTCCCTGGGTGAGGTAACTCCAGCACTACGGTGCTCCTGTGGGTGTTTGCTCTAGAACTACTTACCCTGTAAGTGACTTGCTTGTAGACTCTCCAGAAGTATCTTAAAACTCTTAATTTCCAATCGCGACATGCTCCATTGAAGTCAATAGGGATTCGCTGCTGTGTTTTCACACTGCATGCGTCTCCTGTGGGTCCTTTACTTACCTGCCTTGGGTGGTTTTGTGAGGCCCCAGCGCTTCTAAAGGCCCTAGGCCTTGTCCCCTTGCAAGTCGTTATCTCTAAGTCTCTTTTTTAGTATATGGTCTGGTACGCCCCTAGGGCCCCAGCCATATTTGTGCTTAACTTATTGTGAAATGTTGATTTATGCATATGTTCCTGACTTCTAATCTCATAAAGAGATTAGCAGAGAGTTGCTAGTAATAAATACATATGTATTTGATATGTATACCTGCGTGGTGTCCTTTCATTTAGTGATTCAAGAGATTATAAGGTAAAACAATCTGCTTTACATTCCTCTAAAGACTTAGCCTGAAGGCTGCTCTCCACAGCTACCACTAGGATAGCTTTCTTTAAAGGTTTTCTTAAACCTACTACCATACGAGTCAAATTGTACTGGTGCAAGATGTCCACTTTAACTAGTGAACAGCATATACCAGGCCAACTTCTCACAGTGTAGAACATCCTTCCGAGTGGGTCAAAGTGGGAGATATAAAGATTAAAATGAAATTTGACTCATGCTCTCACCTCAAGTTTATATCTAAGGAAGATTTTGAAAATAATTTCAAAAGTAAGGTCAAATTAGCAAAATCCGATGTGAAACCGACAGGTTATGGGGGTACTCCCATTAATATGTTGGGTTATTTTCTGAGCTGTGTGGAGTGCAATGGAAGGTTTACTGATGCAAAAGTATATGTGGCGGAGAAAGGAGACAATTTGTTGAGTTGGACTTACCAAGCACGTCTGGGTATCATCCTCAATCCTAATAGTAATTCCCCTGTGCAAGTGCAGTCAATTGAGAACACTGATAACAAGTTTGTAAAGAAGTTTGAGGGTTTGTTTAAATAAACTTTAGGTCGTTTAAAGGGTTACAACCACCAAATCAAACTCAAGCTTGGTGCAAAACCTATTGCAGCCAAGGTAAGGAGGATTCCTATCAGTGTGCAAGAGGCAGTTCAAAAAGAGATTGAGAGGTTACTTGGTGCAGGTGTGATAGAGCCAGTAGAGGCTGCAGAGTGGTTGGCTCCCATAGTCGTAGCAAGAAAGGCCAACAATGAGACATGTTTATGTGTTGATCTTAGTGCTCTTAATAAGGAAGTTGTGGTGGACAGATTTCCGCTTCCTAATATTGATGAAATGGTCTCAACCTTAGAAGGCGCTTGCTATTTTAGTACTTTAGACTTGGCATCGGCATATCACCAGGTGCCTCTCAACAAAAATTCACAGGAGCTCACCGCGTTTGTAACTCCCATGGGGGCGTTTACATTTTTGAGGATGCCTTTTGGGTTGGTGTTGGCCGCTTCTGTTTTTCAGAGAATTATGAATGATGTCATCAAGGGAATTCCTGGTGTCAGATGTTATCAAGATGATGTGTTGATATATGGGAAAATCATCGAAGATCATGACTGCAGAGTAGTAAAGGTGCTAGAGAGATTACTTAAAGCAGGTCTGACTTTACCTCATCACAAGTGTAAATTTGGGGTAACTGAAGTTGATTATCTTGGACACCACATATCAGGGAGTGGTGTCAGACCCAAAAAAGAGTTGGCAGACACCATAGAGAATTTGAATGAGCCATGTACAAAGGAGGAGCTTTCATGTTTTTTGGGCATGGCTGAGTTTTATAACAAATTCATTAGAAATGTTGCTGATAAAATGGTGCATCTCAGAAAGTTACTCTGCAAGAATGCTGAATTTGTGTGGGATGAAGTGTGTAAGGAAGAGTTTTCTGGTGTTAAGATGGATCTCAGGAATGCTCCTGATTTACAGGCATTTAAACCAGGAGATGTTCCCTATATCATAACTGATGCAAGCAAAAAAGGTTTGGGTGCCTTGCTCTTTCAGGTGAGAAATGGTCAAGATCAATTGGTTGCTTGTGCTTAGAGATGTCTGAAGGGTGCTGAGCTAAATTACTCAGTCATTGAAACGGAGGCTCTTGCCATTTTTTGGGCGCTCAACAAATTTAAGAAATGTGTTTGGGGTACCTCCTTTATTGTTAGGTCGGATCACAAGCCTCTTAAAGAAGTTTTTGAAAGAAAAGGTCTTGACTCTATCTCCTCTTGGATGAGGAGATGGGTTATTTCTTTACAGGAATACAATTCTGTTTTTGAATATATTCCCGGGAGAACAAATGTATCTGCTGACTGCCTCTCATGTCTGGTTGACATTGTGGATTCAAATGATTCATGTTGTGAGGAGGGACTGGAGGATGAGTTTGAGGTAAAAGTGTGCGACATCACTTTAGGGATGATCAAAGAAGATGAGTGGAAGGAGGAGTTAAAGAAAGATCAAGAAATGTTGGGTGTGATGGAGTTAATATATCAAGATAAGGAAAACAGACTTGAGAAGCCCTGGTTGTTAGTGTCTAATGAATTAGCTATCGTTGATGGTATTTTAACTAGAGGCACCAGATTAGTTCCGCCCGAAAGTTTGAGAAACAATATTATTCAGATGGCAGACGAAGGACACATGGGAATTTCTAAAACCAAAGAACGTATTAGACATGATTATTGGTGGCCAGGTCTGGATCTCATGGTGGAACGGGCAGTGCGTGATTGTGTTCCTTGCTCTTTGAGCGCCAAAATCTCGACCACCTTTGGTTTGTAGGAGATTACTCATGTGTCCTTGGGATGAAGTAGCCATTGATATTGTTGGTCCGCTTCATGGTGAACATCAAACTCCTTATTTGATTGCCTTACTAGATCTATAATCTCGCTGGATTGAAGTTTGTTCAGTAAGAGACATAACAACACAATGTATAATCAAGTTTTTGGATTCCATTTTCAAACGTGAAAGCTTTCCTTGTTCTTTGCTATCGGACAGTGGGCCACAATTTTGTTCACGTGAAATAGAGGAATATTTACTGAAGTGTGGAATTGAACACAAGAAGATTTCTCTATATCATCCTGAGGCTAATGGCACCATAGAGAGATTGAACATAACATTGAAAGAAAGTATACAACTGGCAAGAGTTAACTTTTAAAACTGGAGGGATGAGTTACAATGTCAAATTTCTGATTACAGATTTACACCACACTCTACAATTGGGAAAACACATTTTGAGTTATTCAAAGGCAGAGCTCCGAACACCATTTTGTGTCCTGGGTGGATAACTCTTGACAAAGGTTTAAAGGACAATGGTATAGGTGAATGGAGGAAAAAGGAATTAAATCTCCAATGGAAAAGGAAGTTCTATTTTGACACTCACAAGTCTGGTAAGATTGTTAAGTTCAAGGTTGGTGACAAAGTCAAAGTCAAGGCTCCAGTAGGTTGTCAAAACTGGTCCAAATTCACTGGTGTTAAGAGTGTGGTGAAGCTATTCAAGAACGCAGTCAAAACCAGTGATGGTCGTATCTGGAATCACAGTCGTGTTGTTCAAGTTAGACCAAGTAATGACAAAACTTGTGATTCAGAGTTTTCTGATGGTGTCTTCTCTCGGTTGGAATGTGAGCCTACTCGTAAGAGTGTTAGGGTTTGCAAAAGCCCAAGTTGTTTTAAGGATTTTGTGAGAAGTTAATTGTATTTCTAATGTGAATGATTATCATATGCATGTTCTGTATTCTTACTGACATACTGTTTATCATCTTATTTTATTCATTTAAGAAATTATGGGTTATGTGTGGGGTTGCTTAGTTGTTCTTGTGAAAAGATGTTTTTCAAATGTAAGAAGGAAGAAGTGTGATAGTGCTCTGGTTCCACGTTCCATGTTCTTACGTGGAACCAAGACTTAATGGAGTTCTGCGTCTGTCAGTTGGCCCAGCTCGACAATGGATGGGGTTATGAAATAAAGCCTCTCGTCTGTTTCATCTATAAAAGGCTTCACTCATTTTATTTCATGGTCATGCTCTGGCATATTGCCTTGCACCTCATTGGACAAGAGTACTCTCCTGCTTGACCCCAGAGAACACTGCATAAATATGTGAGAGGAGCAGAGCCTCTCAGATCTGCTTCTTGAAATAGGAGAGGAAGAAGGTTTATCAAGCTGGAAACTTCATTTGCACCACCAGGCTCTGCATTCTGACTAACTGTGCCTGCTGTATTATCTGGAACAACAGCCCTGTGGATGTACCTTGATTCAAAAGGATTAAAGAGTGGAATCCCTGCAAGCTATAGCATAACAGAGCTCACCTGGGCCATCACCACGAAGAGTCACGTGCCTGGAGCGCGTCCAGTGGATATGTAAGGCTTTTGTCCAGGTATATTCTGGGAGCTATGGTCCCAACCTTGAAAGGACCATCATGGCACTTCCAGACCCTTGGATTGTGTTTTGGACACTTTGGACCCTCAAAAAGAACTTCAGGAAGAAGCTCCAGAAGTTTGGAGAAGTTTGGAGCAACTATGGAAAAAAGCTCCATAAGGTGACTAACTCAACCACGAGAGCCAAGCCTTCACCAGCGATTCCAGGTTTGTCCCGCTAAAGAACTCATGAGGTCTAACCTCCAGAGTTTGACCAGAAGCTTCATGAAAGTCAAGATAGTGAACCCTCACTGAATCCAGCCGGGTGAAGAGCAGCGGGGACCCTCGGAAGAAAAAGTTCCAGAAAAGTTTCTAAATCAGAATGCAAAATTTTGACCGAGGCCTAATGCGTGGGGTGTAAAGCTGGGCTCCATTGCGGTCATCCTGAAACTTTTACTTTGTCCCGGTAAAGCACGACCAGATGTCTCAGAGTGGCACTATGGGCTTTTAAGCACTATAAAGTTGTAATTCTTTAGAAATTCATATCTCCGGTTCCCTACATTGGATTCATCTCTTTTTTATGTCCTTTTAAAGATAAGATTAGTTACTATTTTCATAAATTGGGTGTGGAATTTCTATTGTGTGTTGTGTCTTAATTATTTACTGAATTAGTGTTTTCAAATGCTTTACATACCTGTCTCCTCAGTTAAGCCTGCCTGCTCGCAGCCAAGCTACCTAGGGTTGCGCATCAGAATAATTAATTGAGACCTGTACTGAGCCCTAGACTGCTTTAGTGGCCTTATTGTCAGTGATAGATGCATATTTACCACTACTAATAACCCACTTTCCAACACCTGTGTGTTTCATTCTAAGTAGCATCTCAGGCATACACCTACTGACTACATGTAAAGGACAACCAACACCACAATAAACCTGTGTTTTCATTAAAACACGATAGTAGTCAATTACAAATAATGTGTACCTAATGCAGACCATTCTAAAGCAAGTTTTCACCAGAATTTTACTTTAATCAATAGATCATGCATTTGCTCATGCAAGCAGCAATTTGTAAACGAACATGTTAGTGAACAGTTCGAAAAATAAAGCAAACGTTTCATTGTTTATATTGTTTCTTCACCCTCATTAAACACTTTCTTAAAACAGTGCATTCATACATGTCTATTTGATGTGAAGAAGATGCGAAAAGAGGAAGGTTTGCTTCAGAGACAAGAATAAAAAGGAAAACTACACTACAAAACAGTGAAAAGAATTTAGTAAGAAAAATTTCTCAATCAATCAATTTGATATTATTAATGATTTGGAAGTTCAATGAGGTCCACATGAAAAGAGAAAATAATGTGCAAGTTCTTAGCGTAAAATCATTACTGCCAATAGTAGAATGTGATAGCATTGATAGCCCACCAAGGAACAGGTAATTTTATGTATTAAAAGTATTGGAATATGACCATAAATATAATACAGTAAAAACCATGATTACGCCCTAACAACTGTTTTAAATTCATTCAGTACAAAGCCAAACAGCATTTTAGAAAGTTCAAAATGTGAATACAGAACATTTCTTCTGGCAGTTTGAGCAATGAATACAAAGCCGCCGTTGCCGTATGTGCTGAGCATCTTAAAAAGAGGGGTCTCAACCATTTACAACAATATAATAATGGAGCAGGATATATAGATGCAACATATTTTTAATCCTTCTATACAAAATTGACTCGTGTTTGATGTACCGTGCCATTTAGATGTTACATTTAATGGAATAATGTTAAAACTGAATAATGTCCAGAGATGTCTAACCCCATGAGCCATGTTCCAAACCATGTACGGTTGTAATTTATTCATAACAAAAGAGTTGAATAATAAAACAGAGTTTGATCAATATTTGTAAGAGTCCAGATCCAGGCGAAAACTTAACTTATAGGTGGCCTGTTTATGAAATGCTTTGTGCTGAGCCTTCGACATGGCAGAGACTGTACGTGATCAAGATCAAATTGCTCTAGTGCATATTCAAAATGTCCGAAGAGTTATGCTGTGTGTCTTTTTCTTCGTTTCAAATATCTCTTTGAAAAGAATGTGTCAGTGAGAGTTATGATTACTGGTCACAAGGCAATGGCCCCATCGCACCACTTCCACCAACCCTTGCACAAAAGAGCTTTTTAGACCACGTTCTAGATCATTGAGTGTACTGCTCATCACTTTGCCTGAAAAGGTATAGGAGTTAACTACTTCAATTTTTTGTTCACCTAGGTGCCATGTATAATTGGGATAAGGGCGTGTTCTTTTGTTCCAAGAAACATAACACTTTACTTTTTGTGGAAATATTTTTTAGAAAATGAGGATCAGCATATTGTTGCAAGGTGCTTAGGCGTCGGGCAAGACATTTTGAGGTTAAGCCAAGAATCACGATATAATTTGCATATAGCAAACACTTCACTGAGCGACCTGGGAGGTCTGGAGGAAACCCCACGTTTGCCAGCCAGTGAACTGGGAAGGTCAGATATATAAAGGGAAAAACGATTAGCGCTAACAAACACCCTTGTTTCAAGCCATTTTTGTAGGGATAACTGTAGTCCCTGGTCCCCAACTAACAGAATCTGCAACCAAGTGGATGAATGGATGGCAACAATTAGAAGTAATAAAACTCTGGGCACTCCAACTTTGGACACTTTTTTCCACAGAGTTGGCCGATCGGCTTACTCAAAGGCTGTGGAAAAATTGACAAATGCAGCTTAGACCGGGCGTTTCCTATTAGTCACATATTTTTCAGTAATAGCTTGCAGCGCTGTAATATTGTCCAGAGTACAATGCATTTTCCCAAAACGGATAGCTCTAGTGACATATTCATGCTGTTCTCGACCCAGGGGATTAAGTGCTCCAAGATGCATCTGGCAAATACTTTACCCACAGCATCTAAGATAGAGATTTGTCAAAATTTAATGGGTACATTTGTGAAGCCCTTTCTTAAAAAACAGGGCAATGACACTTCCAGTCCAGGAAGGTGGCACATAGGCTTTAAAAAAAACATTAATCAAAGACAAGAAAAAGAGTCAATAGCAAAAGTTATTTTCCCCTTTCAAACACTGAGTTTGGGACCTCGTCCAGACCAATTGCACCTGAGGACCGCATTGCCCTGATTGAGGTCTCAATCACACTCAAGGAGCACGGACCATAATGTGCCATAGTCATCTTGGAATCACTAGGGATATCTTCGATACAAAAGCCAACTGTGGGGTTTTCCTTGTAGAGTTTCCTCATAAAAAAGCCCCAAACGTCTTCACCAATGGTCAAGGGGCAGGGGATCATTCTAGTTCCAATGCAATCTGCAAAGATTTCCCAGAATCTTTACATGCGTTTTTCTGAGAGCGGCCTCTCTTAAATCAACCCACTTATAGTCACTTTTTTGTTTTTTAGGCCAGCCTTATAAGGTGGAGTCTTCTCCTTTTAAGCAAAGATAGTAACCTGGCTCTCTCATTAGTGATGGAGACAAATTGGGATCTAACTCATTTATTTATGTCCTTATTCATTGAGAAAATCAGCTGACATTGAACATTTTGATTGTCCGTGGCTTTGCTTCGAGCCTGGAGTAAGTAACCAACTTCCTAAATTTACTGAAATGTTTACCTATGTCTTCTTTCCATAGACCTTTTCCACTAATTGTCCTTTCCAATTGTTCTTTCAAATAAATATCCTGACATGTGACCATTGCGCTCTCCCTTTCTTCTTGTTAAACTAAGACAGCCATCAAGTTTCCATGATCCTGCTGAGGGCTTAGCACAGACCATGGAATATACTAAAGTCCTGTGATTGCTAAGCAGAGGCCCTATGAGTTTCAAGACCAATATGAAATTGCAGGTTGAGTAAGATGCAATAAGAAACACAATTACTTGTCGCTCTGTGGGAGAATTATGGTTATATTGGACTAAAGAATCAGGTGCAAATCTACCATTCAATATGAGGCCGTCATTCTTCCTAAGTACACTAAGAAGCAAGAGGCTTCTCAGATTTGTTTTAATCGTAGGGGTAAAAAGGATTGGGAGGATATGGTAAGCCTTTCTATATGTCCCCATAATGTATGTATATTCACAGAAAAGACAATGGCGGTGTTTGTATATATATATATGTCATTCGAGATGTCATCAGTGATGTCATGAGTGATGTCACTGACCATTTCATGAGTGATGTAATATGTGACGTCATCAGCAGTGCATTGCGGGCGCGCGAGTTATAGTTAGTTGAACTAACTATAACGGGTGAATTTCAATGGTTTTGTACGAGTGAAAAGTCCAGCTAACTATAACGCCCCTGAAACCTATGGTTTTTTCAGTGAATTTCTAAGGTTTTTTAAATGCTAATACCTAACTATAACGTGCCTGAAACCTATGGTTTTTTCAGTGAATTTCAAAGGTTTTTTAAATGCTAATTTCTAACTATACCTACAGAGATAGAACATGTGAAGAAAGAAGAAAAAACACACAGAAAAAAAAGAAATGCAGAAATAAGTCCTCAAAGGCGAAGTAAAGTGCAGGAAGAAGGATAACATGCAGAAAGAACAAAAAGAAGAGCAGAAAGAAGCCTTGTTGCAAAATCATCCTGTACCCTCAACTTTTTCAGACGGATACTGGTGGTAACTGAGTCTGACTAACCAGTCCTAGAGCCAGTGCTATGTTAAAAGACACTCAGAATACAGTGAAAACACCTACATACACTAGGTAACACTATGGTGCCGATCACAATCCGGTAAAAACCGGGTACGAACCGTCGGACGGAGCATATTCTCCGTCCGACGCGTACCCGGTCGTCAAAATATACAAACATGGAATTACGATTCGCACGGGTACACCATTACCGTACGAATCGTAAAAAAGACCGACCGAACAAAAAACACCTACCAATGCGATCCGGGAAAGCGCCGACCTGACGTCGGGACGCACGCAGCCAGCCATTCACGACCCAGGAATCACGATTCGCACCGACGTCACCCCGCACGGTGAATATTTTGCGGCAGCCAAAAACTGCCGGGAAATCAGGACGACGCGAACAAGGACCACCAGTACGCGACGGACAGACGACGACGCGAACAAGGAGGACCAGTACGTGACGGACAGACATGGACCCGAACCTACGAGTCATCCCTGCCCTCATAGCAGTCCACCTCCTCTACAGGTTACGACGCAGACGCCGCAGAAGGTCAGAATAACTAAGGGAGGGGGGAAAGTGGGGTGGGGTGGGGGTGGCACTACCAGGGCAGGCCACAAAACAACCACATGAGTGACACACTACACATGGCCTGGACATACCTGACTCCCATGCCCTGGTCACCACGAGGGGGTGGGGGCGTGTCCTGATAATCCAGCGACCGCCACAACGGAAGTCCGTCACCACGCGAACCGGCAACACAACCAGACAGGTACGTCCCGTACCCACGCCTGAAGAGCGTGGGTACGAGTCGGACCACGCCCACACACGTCACCCCAACAATGGCGGGACGGATCGCACCCACGTGGCAAAGGCCTGGGTACGGGCCGCACAAACATCACATAGCGTGGGGACGGATATGTACGGACCCTACCCCCACCCCGTATGCAAGGAGCGTACCCCCCACCCCAACAGTGAAAGTACGACCCGTACCCCCACCCGCATATGCAAGGAGCGTACCCCCCTGCCCAACAGTGTAAGTACGACCCGTACCCCCACCCACGAATGCATGGAGCGTACCCCCCATGCCAACAGTGTAAGTACGACTCGAACCCCCACCCACGAATGCAAGGAGCGTACCCCCCAGCCCAACAGTGTAAGTACGACCCGTACCCCCACCCACGAATGCAAGGAGCGTACCCCCCACCCCAACAGTGTAAGTACGACCCGTACCCCCACCCGCGAATGCAAGGAGCGTACCCCCCTGCCCAACAGTGTAAGTACGACCCGTACCCACACCCGCGGACGTACGGAGCGTACCCCCAGCCCAACAGTGTAAGTACGACCCGTACCCCCACCCGCGGACGTACGGAGCGTACCCCCAGCCCAACAGTGTAAGTACGACCCGTACCCCCACCCGCGGACGTACGGAGCGTACCCCCAGCCCAACAGTGTAAGTACGACCCGTACCCCCACCCGCGAATGCAAGGAGCGTACCCCCCTGCCCAACAGTGTAAGTACGACCCGTACCCACACCCGCGGACGTACGGAGCGTACCCCCACCACACCAGTGTCAGTAGACTCGTACCCTCACCTCTAATGCAGTGTGCGTAACCCCACCGTGTATGTGCCAAGCGCACATATCCAGAAATCGGAGGTGTGTGTGCAGAGTCCACCCAGCAGTGCCCTGAGACAGGAGTGGTGGGTGTGGAGTCCTCCCAGCAGTGCCCTGAGACAGGAGGGGTGGGTGCCCATCACTCCCAGCAGTGCCCAGAGACAGGAGGGGTGTGTGCAGAGTCCTCCCAGCAGTGCCCTGAGACAGGAGGGGTGGGTGCAGAGTCCTCCCAGCAGTGCCCTGAGACAGGAGGGGTGGGTGCCCATCACTCCCAGCAGTGCCCAGAGACAGGAGGGGTGTGTGCAGAGTCCTCCCAGCAGTGCCCAGAGACAGGAGGGGTGTGTGCAGAGTCCTCCCAGCAGTGCCCTGACACAGGAGGGGTGGGTGTGGAGTCCTCCCAGCAGTGCCCTGAGACAGGAGGGGTGGGTGTGGAGTCCTCCCAGCAGTGCCCTGACACAGGAGGGGTGGGTGCAGAGTCCTCCCAGCAGTGCCCTGACACAGGAGGGGTGGGTGCAGAGTCCTCCCAGCAGTGCCCTGACACAGGAGGGGTGGGTGCAGAGTCCTCCCAGCAGTGCCCTGACACAGGAGGGGTGGGTGCAGAGTCCTCCCAGCAGTGCCCTGACACAGGAGGGGTGGGTGCAGAGTCCTCCCAGCAGTGCCCAGACACAGGAGGGGTGGGTGTGGAGTCCTCCCAGCAGTGCCCTGAGACAGGAGGGGTGGGTGTGGAGTCCTCCCAGCAGTGCCCTGACACAGGAGGGGTGGGTGCAGAGTCCTCCCAGCAGTGCCCTGACACAGGAGGGGTGGGTGCAGAGTCCTCCCAGCAGTGCCCTGACACAGGAGGGGTGGGTGCAGAGTCCTCCCAGCAGTGCCCTGACACAGGAGGGGTGGGTGCAGAGTCCTCCCAGCAGTGCCCTGACACAGGAGGGGTGGGTGCAGAGTCCTCCCAGCAGTGCCCAGACACAGGAGGGGTGGGTGTGGAGTCCTCCCAGCAGTGCCCTGAGACAGGAGGGGTGGGTGTGGAGTCCTCCCAGCAGTGCCCTGACACAGGAGGGGTGGGTGCAGAGTCCTCCCAGCAGTGCCCTGACACAGGAGGGGTGGGTGCAGAGTCCTCCCAGCAGTGCCCTGACACAGGAGGGGTGGGTGTGGAGTCCTCCCAGCAGTGCCCTGAGACAGGAGGGGTGGGTGTGGAGTCCTCCCAGCAGTGCCCTGACACAGGAGGGGTGGGTGCAGAGTCCTCCCAGCAGTGCCCTGACACAGGAGGGGTGGGTGCAGAGTCCTCCCAGCAGTGCCCTGACACAGGAGGGGTGGGTGCAGAGTCCTCCCAGCAGTGCCCTGACACAGGAGGGGTGGGTGCAGAGTCCTCCCAGCAGTGCCCTGACACAGGAGGGGTGGGTGTGGAGTCCTCCCAGCAGTGCCCTGAGACAGGAGGGGTGGGTGCAGAGTCCTCCCAGCAGTGCCCTGAGACTGGAGGGGTGTAACACATGTGTGTGAGGCCAGAATTATCCACATGCATACTGGCTACAAGGGAACATGTCCCCATGAACTCATGTCAACAGACTCCACATACAAGTACAGTGATCACCAAGGATGCCACGATTGTCGCAGGTGGAGACATGGCCCTGCATGCATGGCCAAAGTAGAAGGGCTCCGTCACACACACAGCTCATGTAGACACAGCTCTGCGCTAAACATTGGGAACACCCTGCAGGGAAGAAAGCTGGGTACACAGAGGAAGGAATACACCCTTGGACAAGTGCACCATGCAGTAACTGCCTACATGAACAAAGAAAGTTAGCCAACACCTTGTGATGGCACACAGATCACAGGGTCCCACCAATGAGCAGTACACTACTACATATCCCACACACCCAAACCCTTACACACCACCCAAAACCATGTAGCAGCCCCACCAACACCAATACCAGCATAGCAGTAGTGTGATAATGAAAACAAAATTAAGCTTTATTCTGCAGGAGCACAATGTCCGTGGATCGCAGGCAGTTCAATCTTCACAAAGCCCATAGGGCAGTCAATGATTCTCAGCTGGATGGGGGACACAGTGGGATGCGTGTCCCCTACCTTGCCTGCACAGTCAAATGGCATCGTCTTCCACACTGGTGAGGGCATCAGGGGGGGGGGGAGCAACAGGCACCGCAGGGACATCAGGGCAAAGGGGCGGCGTTGTGGGTGCAGGGATGGAGGAGTCCACCACAGGGGGTGGGTCAGTGCCAAAGGCGGAGGCCAGGATGGCACTACACACCTTTGCAAGGTCATCCAGGGAGTCCCCTGCACCCGAAGGGACCTCAGGCCCCAAGGAGGGGGGGGGGTCAGAGGGATGGGTCGCAGCGCCACCGGGGGAGGGTGGAGACAGGGGGGGAGACTTAACCACCCTGACCGGGGACCTCCGTGACCGCTTGCGTGGTGGTGTAACTGTGGGGCTCAGGGACAGAGCGGCCATGAAGGAGTCCTTGGGGGAGATGTGGCCAGGAGAGCTGAGGGGAGGGGATTTGGAGGGAGTGGACTGGGTGGAATGCGGACTCCCACTATGGCTGCGTGTCACACGTTTGCCCCCCGACCCAGTGGGTGTGCCTACCTCACCCTGTGTGTGCGTGTCAGGAGGAGTGCGGTGGACCTTCCCTGCTGGTGTGGTGCCCGTGTCCGTTGATGTGGGTGCATGCCGACGTCTGGGTGTACGTGTGACAGGCATGGGAGTGGGAAGTGTGGATGGGGCAGGGGTAGGTGGGGGGAGGTCGCGCTGCAGGAGACCCACTGCTGCAGTCAGTGTGGAGTCGATGGACCTCAGCAAGTTGCGTTGGTCAGCCTGCGATGAATGAATGCCCTCCAAGAAAGCCTCGATGTTGGTGAGGGTTTTGCCGTGGGCATGGAGGACATTAAGGATCGCAGCCTGACCAACCTGCAGTTGCCGCTGGATGTCCACAGACTCTGCATTGGCGGCAGCAGTGGAGACAGGGGCAGGGGGCGCGGTGCCTGGCAGGAAGGAGACATGCTGTGACCGGGCACGCTGGGAAGGGACACGAGCAAGTGGGAGGCGGCTGGTGGAAACTGAGGGGGCGGTGCGAGGTGTTGTTCCGCTGTCAGCTGCTGGTGCAGCCTCCGCCCACTCGGAGACATCGTCCCCGGACCTGTCAGCTTCGTAGTCTGATGTGCCAGTCGACAGGTCCTCGGCCACACTCTCCTCCGCCTCTGTCCCACTCGATGTGCCAGCCCCGATGTCACGGCTGGCACTGGTGCTCGGTCCCTCCGCCTGGTCTGTGTCCATGTCTCCCTCTGTGTCCCCCGACGATGCTGTGGGCAGGGTGGAGAGACAGAAATTATTCAGACACCTGTACACATCTGTCACATGAGTCCAATCTACATAGGTAACATTGCATGGCCTGAAAAGGAAGATCCCTAACATCTACTGAACAGGGTACCGATGTAGGGCATGCAACACACAGTTGGTTGAGCCACCATGCCACTGAAATACCATGGAGAGCATGAGACAATAGCGAAACACAGGAAAAGGAGTCTGACATAGCACCCAGGTCCTGGGGACAATCCAGCACTGCATCTGCACCACACAGCGTTTGCGAAAATACCGATGACCAGGGACCATATCCATGAACTTGAGACACATGCTGCATAGGTAATGCTGAAAACATGCACAACATGACTCGGTCACTGCACATTGCGTGTGTGTCCAGGCACATCACACACTGCCCAGACCCAGCAAGTGGTAATCAGGATTTAACACATAGGCATTGCCCGCCCCAACAAGACCCTACACGAGGCAAATTGTGGAGACACAGGTGGCACCAACATCTCATGGTCTGGGTGATACACACAGGGGCAGGCAAAAAGCAAGATTGGACGCCAAACAGCCAAGGTGCGCCTGTACAAATAATGAGGTACCAGTGCCCATCCTCAGATGAGTATAACAAGACACACAGGCACTGGCAACTGTGAGTATGAAGAAGGACAATCAGGTCAGGCTGCACAGTGGACACCTGTACAAATTAGCACGTCTATATACATGGTGACAGGGGACAATGGCACAGAGCACAACTTACGCTGTAGACACTGACAGTGGCCACGTTCATGATGACACATACACCACTGAGGAAAAGGTGCCCCAGGGGACAGTAGTGGGCACGCAACTACATGCTACTGAATGGTAATGACAGCAACACACGTCACCATCCCTGCACTATGTGTATCGCACAGTCATGCACATCATGTCACAGGCCACTACATAGGACATGCGCGCTGTAAGGCATGACACATGAGAGACCAACTCCCATGTCTGGAGTCAGCATCAGTGCCAACTGACATGGAACCCACATGCAGTGAACTTGACAGTGCACAGGCAAGGTCCCACAACCTGTTACACACCACCCCCACACATGATGCTACAGACATTGTTCCCGTGGACAAAGCGCCAGCCTACATTACCCTGGGAAGGAGTGACTACACACAGACCAGGGAACACATTGCAAGGAGGGGAAGGGTGGCAGGGGCACAGCGCTATACTGGGCCAAACAGGATCTGCACAGCACCTTTAAACCCTGCCAGTGGATTCATGCTACTGTGCCCTTACAAATGCCGGTGACACACAACAAACACACATGTACCTACCCCCTTCCGGCTGCTGCATCGCCTGTAAGCGCCTCTCCAGGTCTGGAAAGACCACCGGCAGCACACGCCTGTGGAGGTGGCTCAGACGGCGGCGGCCGCGGTTCTTGTGGCTCTCAGGTGAGTCCCCCAGCAGGAGCCGTGCAATCCTCCGCGTCCAGCACCGGATATCCTGCCAGCGTTTCCTCACCTGGGCCAGGCGCCGCCTCCGACCATCCACACCCCTCACGGCACTGACGGCGGTCAGCCAGATCTGCTCCTTGGCAGTGGCGCCTACCTGTGAGGAGGAACAAGTGACACCACATCAATACACCAGCCACATGTCACAGAGAGACATATGGGTACAAATTAGCTGGTAACAACAAGGCATGTCATGCAGCCAACGCATTGCACCTTTGTCATAGGGACATCATCCCCTGGTGAGGGAAAAAGCAGTACGTGCCACAGTGGGTACACAGGTGGAATGATGGCAATGTCACAATCAATGATCTAGGCTCACACTGTGCATCACACCCACCCCTCCTGGCTCAGGGCACTGCTGTGAGGACTCCACACCCACCCCTCCTGTCTCAGGGCACTGCTGGGAGGACTCTGCACCCACCCCTCCTGTCTCAGGGCACTGCTGGGAGGACTCTGCACACACCCCTCCTGTCTCAGGGCACTGCTGTGAGTGATAGGCCCCCACCCCTCCTGTCTCAGGGCACTGCTGTGAGGACTCCACACCCACCCCTCCTGTCTCAGGGCACTGCTGTGAGGACTCCACACCCACCCCTCCTGTCTCAGGGCACTGCTGGGAGGACTCTGCACCCACCCCTCCTGTCTCAGGGCACTGCTGGGAGGACTCTGCACACACCCCTCCTGTCTCAGGGCACTGCTGTGAGTGATAGGCCCCCACCCCTCCTGTCTCAGGGCACTGCTGGGAGACATCAGGCACCCCCCCCCCTGGGACCCCCCCGACAGTACATGGCATGTGTGTTACACCTGGACGCAATGGCAGAAGTCACAGTCACCACATAGGGACAGTCTGTGGCAGTGGCCTATGCACTCACCTGATAACCTGGTCGCCCATACAGCATGGAGTACTGTGGGAGGATCACATCCAGCAGAGCCATGTTCTCCTCCAGGGTGAATGGCTGTGTCCTCTCCACAGCCCTTGACATGGTTCCAGGGAATCAGTAGCAGCAGCTGGGTCGACGAATGCAAAGATGTGCAGGCAAGTGCTCCCTCATGGGACCTGGCTGCCTTATATGTGCCCTTCTGCCCAGTCTCATGCACAGGAGTACAGAGAGATTGGTCACTCACATTTGCATCCTATGTTTCCACCAATCCCTTCAAACCTAGCAGTCTGTGGGTTCTCTATCGGTTTCATTCTCCTGCATGATGTCAGCCCCACAAACACATTGCAACAAAGTAGACAAATCCCAACTGACTTCTGCTGTGCACCTTCCAGAACAATTTCCAATTTTGAACTTGGTCTCCATGACAACCAGCATGCATGTAGGCCTTAATACTTGTCCCCCATGTAATTTGGAGCATCACACACAGGTACGGTGCATGTGGGGGCCCTAGGGCACCCCAAATGCATGGCAACGGCCCGTACATGCATGCCTACGCTCTCCATCACTTTTGGTCTGCACGCGTATGCGTACTCGTAGTGGTACGGACCGAACACTCGCATCTACGCTCACTATCACTACGGGTACGCATACGCGTGCAGACCCATAGTGATAGTGAGCGTAGATGCGAGTGTACGGTCCGTACCACTACGGGTACGCATACGCGTGCAGACCCATAGTGATAGTGAGCGTAGATGCGAGTGTACGGTCCGTACCACTACGGGTACGCATACGCGTGCAGACCCATAGTGATAGTGAGCGTAGATGCGAGTGTACGGTCCGTACCACTACGTGTACGCATACGCGTGCAGACCCATAGTGGTACGGACCGTACACTCGCATCTACGCTCACTATCACTATGGGTCTGCACGCGTATGCGTACCCGTAGTGGTACGGACCGTACACTCGCATCTACGCTCACTATCACTATGGGTCTGCACGCGTATGCGTACCCGTAGTGGTACGGACCGTACACTCGCATCTACGCTCACTATCACTATGGGTCTGCACGCGTATGCGTACCCGTAGTGGTACGGACCGTACACTCGCATCTACGCTCGCCATCACGATGGGTACACATACGGCAGCACTCCCACAGTGATTTGGGAACATGCACAGGCCCTCTCAGCAGCAGTACGGCGGATTTTACACATCACTGTGGTGATAGGCGACACACATGTCGGAATAGGGCGGACATACTTGTCCATGGATGGACATACTTGTCCAGGAATGGACACCAAGGCATCGTCTGTGCATTACCACATGTGTTGGGCACAGGTGTCACAGGCTGTGATGTGGAACATGCCTCCTGAGTGGAGAAGGCACCAGATGTATGATGAGATGTGTACATGTGTACTGTGTGAGGGTGCAATGTGTGCCAGGCATGCCCTTGACTCCTTTGACATGTGTGCATGTGGGACTGCGCACTTGGGGTGAGCGTCACTGGCATGGCACGGACACCAACACACGGAAGTGTCCCATGATGCCCGGTACAGGGGTCATGACACATGACTCATCACTACCCACAGTGCACAATGTGACTATGCCATATATGTGTCCGGGATTTACATCGGGTTGATGTTGTTGCACCCTCAAAAGCTGCAGCCGTTGCAGCAACCAACATGTGGCTGTGTGTAGATTGTCATTGCACACTGTTCCCAACACCATGCCACATGTGTTACCGGATGTGAGGTGCACATGTATGCAAGGGACACGGAGTAGCGTGACAAGGCCATGTCAGCAAACTCACAAGGAATGTGTGGGGAGTCATGACATGTGCACCTTCATGGCAAGGTGTGTGGGCTGGACTAGTGTAATGTCATGTGACCTGTGGCTCAAGTGTTCCGCTGCCAGTCTCTGCAATCAGCATCACACTTCTGCTGATGTGTGGGTGTATGTCACTCCTGTCTTGCGTCGGGCAGTGCACTTGCACTGGGACACAGCTATTCCCATGGCGTGGCATGGGGAGGTTCTCAATCACCGTGTGTAGCTGGGTCTTGGAAGGAGTGTCACCTTGCATCCATACGTGTCCTGGGCATGTAGCACATGCCTGACTCCCTATGTGGCATGTGTGTATTGGCAGATTTACATGTGCTCAGTAGACATGAGTTGTTCTCGTAGTGCACTCACTCTTCCTTGTCACTTCCAAATTACTGCAGAGCGCCTCCTGTTGCCCGAAGAATTCCAGACTTGGCCACCATGCAGGAGAATGACAGGATCCGGCTCTACCGCTTCACCCAACCGTTGATTCTGGAGCTGACGGCGAGACTGGCACCACACCTGCAACCGCAGCACAGGTATCCTACGGCACTGACACCCCAGCTGAAGGTAATGGCTGCCCTACATTTCCTTGCCACGGGTACCTTCCAATATACCATAGCTCATGTTGGTGGCATGTCCCAGAGCATGTTCAGCGGTGTGCTGCATGATTTCTTGGAGGCCATGTTGATTCACCTGGATGACTTCATCAAGTTCCCAACCCCTGAACAGATGACTGAGGTCAAGCGTGGTTTCTATGCCCTGGGAGGGATGCCCCATGTCATTGGGTCCATAGATGGGACACATGTAGGTTTGGTACCACCACACGCACGGGAGGTGGCGTACCGCAATCGGAAGCACTACCACTCCATCAATGCCCTTGTGGTGTGTCTGTCCAACATGGTGATTTCACATGTCTGTGCTCGTTTTCCAGGATCAGCACACGATGCCTACATCATGAGGCGTAGCGGGATGCCTGATATGATGATGCAGCTGCGCAACGAACGTGCATGTGTTGTTGGTGGGTACAGTCTGTCTGTCCTGTATTCTGTTTGGCCGAGCAGCACTACCGCTTCGCCAGTTCTAACGATATCCATGTGCTTTCCATTTAGGGGACGCTGGCTATCCCAACATGCCTTGGCTGCTGACACCTCTCCGCAACCCCATCACGCCGGCCCAGCTCCGCTACAACACCGCCCATGGCCGGACAAGGCGAGTGATAGAGAGGACGTTTGGCATGCTGAAGAGCCGATTCCGGTGCCTCCACAAGACCGGCGGCGCACTCCCATATGCCCCGGCGAAGGTCTGCAAGATCTTCATGGTCTGCTGCATGCTGCACAACATGGCAGTTGAAAGAGCTGTGCCCCTCATCCTGGATCAAGATGACGAGGACCATCCACCCGTGGAGGACGAAGGGCTTGGCAATGGGGCTAGTGATGTGGAGGATGTGGAGCCGCAAGAGGACATCCGGACTCGGCTCATACGCGACTTCTTTGCTTAGTGGTGAGTACCAGGGTCTGAGTGTGCACGCATTGGTCCCCGTGTGGCATGCGTTGTGATGTGTGTCTCCACCTGCATGTATGGCACGTGGGTCAGAGGTGTGTGTGGGTGTGTCACTGGAGTGATGGTGGCATTGATGGTAGTATTTCCCCAGGCATAATTGTGACCTAGCATGTTGTCATACATACATGTGTCGAGTAAATGCACATGCAAGTGGCTGTGCTTCTTGTGGCTGACTTCTTGTGTGTCTCTCTTCCCCAGGTACCTGCGCATGCCGTTTGCTGGTTGCATTGTTGTGGCACTGCTATTCCTCATGGACATGGCATCGTGGGCTGACTCAGCGTTACAGGCACGGACACGTTTGGAAGTCTCCATGGGGTAAGGGATGCATCTGGGGTGTATTGGATGTGGCAGTTGTTCACGATGTGTGCACACTGCCCCGGTCGGGGTTTGGGTCCTCTGCAGACATGTGGCATCCCCATGGGACACGACATGCAGCTGGGTACACCTGAATAGATGGGCTGCCTGGTTGTCAGTCATCAGTGATGGGATGGTGGATTGTGATGAAGGCATCAATGTGTGTGACACTGCCCTCGGACACATACGGTTAACATTGTCTTGACATGGCGTGGGACTTCCACATCAGCGGATGTATGGTGTATGGCAGGCTCTCCGTGAGCAGCTGTGGGTATTTAGCTATTATCCGACACTTGTGTGCCAGTTCCATGGCTATCACGCATTTGTGCTGCAGAAGGGGGGTGCCAGTGTTGGAGCCACATGTTACTCCACATGATGTGTTCATGTGTACTTCAAGTTGCCTCTGCAATCCCAAACACATGACTATTAAAGGTGTCCCTATGCCTCCAAGGTGCCTCTTCTCAGTCAATGCTGGTGTGTTGGCACGGTGCATCCTGCATGTCTGGCATGGTATTCCCTGATTGTGGCTATGTGTCAATGTGTCGAGTGGCAAGATGCAAGCTGTGTGTGTGTGCTGAGACTGTGTAATGGGCATGATGTCCATGACTGTGTGGGTATTGTGACATGTGCCATCCCCATGCATCCAACGTTGTCCATGACCCCATTCTCTGCATCCACCGGACTCAAGCTTGCAGGACATGGTTCTGCCACCTGTCTACACGTACCTGGGTGCCCCCCAGGACACGGGCCAGGATCCCTGACCTCTGCGCATGAGTGTTGCTGTACTCAATGTGTCTGTCAGCACGGTTGTTCGGCCACCCCCTCAGCTGGTTCTGACCATCACGGGTGTGTATGGTGCTCCATGTCTGTCTTGCCTAGAAAACTGTGACCCATGTGTCCTGTGCCAGACTCAGGCCCCAGGGTGTGGATGGTTGAAGTGAACAGATGACTCAGGCATGTTTAGACTGTACAAGACACATGTTAGGTAATAATGCTACCAGCAGGCATCTACTCTTAATAGTGTGATTTATTATTGGGGGGGGGGGGCCAAGTGAGGGCCTTTCCGGGATTAGGGAATCCAAAGTTCAGTAGGGGAGTTGGTGTCCTTGCCATTGGAAATCCTCAGAGTCCATGCCACAGTCTTTGTCAACATTGGTCAGCCAGTGACCAGCAGGGCCATGTGGCAGAGAATGTCTCTTGATGCTGTGATGCTGTTGCTCCAGTGGGCCAGGTGCCAGGCCAGGTGTCCTGGGAGATGGTGATGTAGCAGCCACCCTCACGGTCCTTTCCGTGGACGACCCGGCTTCCTGCGGGGAACCTCAGCAGCAGGCCGTGACGACGTCTGGGATGCTCCGTCGGATGTTTCCTCCTCCTCCTCATGATCCCTCCCTGTGGGTGGTGATGTTCTCCGCCTTCTGGCACAGGGAGGGTCGGCCATGGTGTCGGCCATCCGACGGAGTTCAGCGTGAATCCCCTGGGACGCCGTCACTTGCTGAGCCTGTCTGTCCTCCATCCTCCGTTGGTGTAGCTGTAGACAGGCTATTAGCTCCGCATGTTGCTGGGCCTGCTGGACCTTGATCCCCTCGAGGACGGACACAACCTGGGCCATGCCCGTGGTGTCCTGCCGGTATGAGTCCAGGATGTTACGGACATGGGAAAATACCGGATCCCCAGCCAACTGGTCAGGCTCGCGCCTCCGCCGCTCTCCACTCCCACCACCCCTGCCCACTTGCATCTGGCCTGCACTTGTGGGCACATGGGGTCTCCGGGACCCCTGAGGGGTGGCATTGGCGTTGTCGCCTGCCTCCTCCTGGGTGCCCGGGACACCGTGTCCCTCCTGGCGAGCCTGGCTGCATTGTGGTGTTGGGGCAGGGATCCTGGGTGTCTCCTGGGATGTGGCAGGAGTGGGGGTGGTGGTTGGCACGGTTGTACCTGACGCAGGTGCTTCAGGTGGTTGGACACCAGAGGGGCCAGGTCGGTCGGGGTCGTCCGCAGAGTGGTGAGAGTGGTCGCTGCCGGTGGGATCGGTCTCCTGCAGATCCGGGTCCTGTGAGTGTTCCCCCCCAGTGTTGGGGGGTGCAGCACGACGTTGACCTGTGTGTGAGAGAGACAATGTTAATTTTGATCCATGCAACATCCATGTTTCATCCGTTACAAAGTTGGCACATTTCCTCTTGGAATTAGGATCTGTCTTGCATTCCACTCACAGTGCACTTGTGCATGTGTGTGTCCCTGGCACTGGGCACCCTTGTCTACATGCACGCAGTCCACCTGCTGACGAGCAGACATTCCCACACACCAAAGGACTGATTTGCTCTCCCTGTGTCTCCCTCCTTCTCTGTCCCCCTCTCCCTCCCTCTCTGTCCCCCTCTCCCTCCCTCCGTGTGTCAGCCTCCTCCCTCTGTCCGTCTCCCTCCCTCTCTGTCCCCCTCTCCCTCCCTCTCTGTCCCCCTCTCCCTCCCTCTCTGTCCCCCTCTCCCTCCCTCTGTGTCCCCCTCTCCCTCCCTCCGTGTGTCAGCCTCCTCCCTCTGTCCGTCTCCCTCCCTCTCAGTCCCCCTCTCCCTCCCTCTCTGTCCCCCTCTCCCTCCCTCTGTGTCCCCCTCTCCCTCCCTCCGTGTGTCAGCCTCCTCCCTCTGTCCCCCTCTCCCTCCCTCTCAGTCCCCCTCTCCCACCCTCTGTGTCCCCCTCTCCCTCCCTCCGTGTGTCAGCCTCCTCCCTCTGTCCGTCTCCCTCCCTCTCAGTCCCCCTCTCCCTCCCTCTCTGTCCCCCTCTCCCTCCCTCTGTGTCCCCCTCTCCCTCCCTCCGTGTGTCACCCTCTGTCACCTTGGCCCAGCTTCCTGGGCACACACTGTTAGCAGATCTTTGAGTGGCCCTTGGCCTGTTGATGTGAGTTTGTTTCTGATCTCCAGGCACCCATTTTGTCTGCTGTGTGTCTGTGCGCTGCTGCTGTGGTGGTGTGTGCTGCCACTCTTTCACACTGTTGGCTGTTCATTAGCTGCTGGCATGTGCAAAACAGTGCCTTCACCCCCATGTGTTGATGCAAGGCGTCCGCCATTTGCTGGCAAGTCATTCCTGTGTTGGGACACAGTGTTTGTCTGGCTGTGACCTAGGCCATATGGGCAGAGGGCATTGTTGTCTGCTTTGGAGTCGCACTATGTGATTCTTGGTGCCCAGCCTCCCGCCATCCGGGTTACCGTGTCATGTGTTGTTGTCTTCTGTGGCCTGTGACTTGACATTGTCCAGCTGGGTGCATGGGGCATGGTGGCAGCAGTGGCATGTGCCTGCTCATGGAGTGTGGTTGAGTAATGCGATGGCTTGTGGTGGTTGCGTGCCTGTTATTGATTTTGGTTGTGGTTGCAGTTCCCCCCATGTGAGGTGCGTTGTTTGTGTACTCACCCGGGTCTCGGAGTCCTTCTACTCCTTCAACTGCCTCCACCGGCAGTATGGCCATCACCCTCTCCTCCCAGGGATGGTACTGTACGGCTCTGCGGGAGGGCCCTCCTCCGGTGGCGTTGGCCTGGTCGTGTTCCTCCTGCCTCTTGGCTCTGACCCTCCTCCGCAGATCGTACCACCTGTTCTGGCAATCCTGCTTGGTCCTCCTGGTGTCCGCAACAGCATTCACAGCATCGACGATGGTCTGCCACATGGCTGTTTTGGCTGCCTGGCTGGTGCTTCTGACCAATGTTCCAAAGATCTGTGGCTCGACTCTGAGGATTTGATCAACAAGGACCTCCAACTCTCGGTGACTGAACTTTGGATTCTTGGTAGTGGGCATGGTGAGGGGTGTGGGTGGGGATGGTGTGGGTGTGGGGGGGGGTGTGGATGTTGGGGGGGGGGTGTGGATGGTTGTGTGTGTGTGTGAATGTGATGAGAGGGTGTTTGTGAGGGTGGTCGTTTGAAGGTGTGCAAGTGTAAGGTGTGGTGTAGCTTGTAGTCTGGTTCTGTGGTGTCTGGCAGCAGTGAGTCTGTTGGAAAGGCTCATGGTTTGTGTGTGTGGGCCCTTTTTATTGGTCCATGGGTGGGTGTGGCAGTTTTTGAATTTTGGGTGGGTGTGTTATAAGGAGTGGTGGTGTATTGGGCCTCTGTTTGTTTTTGGCAGTTGCAGGTCAGTGATTGTGTTATTTAAGTGGTTGTTGGCCATGTTTAGTGGCTGTGTGCCTTTCGACTGGTGTATTCTTGTGTTGTTTTATTTTGTCCTGGTTGTGTACGTGCGTTTTGAGCGTGTGTACGGTGTGTACATGGGCCATTTGGTTGTACGATTTTGTCCTTGTGTGTGGCTTTGTAAGACTCGTACATGCGGTTGTGATGTTGGGGCATGGGGTGCGCTCCGTACTTAGGAGGTTGTGTTGGGGGTGCGCCAGGAACGTACTGGGGTGGGGGTACGACTGGAACGTACTTGGGTGTAGGTACACGGGGGGTACGACACGTACAGGGGTGGGGGGTGTACATTGACGGTGGTACGACACGTACTGGGGTGGGGGTACGACTGGAACGTACTGGGGTGTAGGTACACGGGGGGTACGACACGTGCAGGGGTGGGGGGTGTACATTGACGGTGGTACGACACGTACTGGGGTGGGGGTACGACTGGAACGTACTGGGGTGTAGGTACACGGGGGGTACGACACGTCCTGGGGTGGGGGTACGACTCGAACGTACTTGGGTGTAGGTACACGGGGGGTACGACACGTCCAGGGGTGGGGGTACGACTGGAACGTACTTGGGTGTAGGTACACGGGGGGGTACGACACGTCCTGGGGTGGGGGTACGACTCGAACGTACTTGGGTGTAGGTACACGGGGGGTACGACACGTACTGGGGTGGGGGGGTGTACATTGACGGTGGTACGACACGTACTGGGGTGGGGGTACGACTGGAACGTACTGGGGTGTAGGTACACGGGGGGTACGACACGTACTGGGGTGGGGGTACGACTGGAACGTACTGGGGTGTAGGTACACGGGGGGTATGACACGTACTGGGGTGGGGGTACGACTGGAACGTACTGGGGTGTAGGTACACGGGGGGTACGACACGTACTGGGGTGGGGGTACGACTGGAACGTACTGGGGTGTAGGTACACGGGGGGTACGACACGTCCTGGGGTGGGGGTACGACTCGAACGTACTTGGGTGTAGGTACACGGGGGGTACGACACGTCCAGGGGTGGGGGTACGACTGGAACGTACTTGGGTGTAGGTACACGGGGGGGTACGACACGTCCTGGGGTGGGGGTACGACTCGAACGTACTTGGGTGTAGGTACACGGGGGGTACGACACGTACTGGGGTGGGGGGTGTACATTGACGGTGGTACGACACGTCCTGGGGTGGGGGTACGACTGGAACGTACTTGGGTGTAGGTACACGGGGGGTACGACACGTCCAGGGGTGGGGGTACGACTGGAACGTACTTGGGTGTAGGTACACGGGGGGTACGACACGTCCAGGGGTGGGGGTACGACTGGAACGTACTGGGGTGGGGGTACACGGGGGGTACGACACGTACTGGGGTGGGGGGGTGTACATTGACGGTGGTACGACACGTACTGGGGTGGGGGTACGACTGGAACGTACTGGGGTGTAGGTACACGGGGGGTACGACACGTACTGGGGTGGGGGTACGACTGGAACGTACTGGGGTGTAGGTACACGGGGGGTATGACACGTACTGGGGTGGGGGTACGACTGGAACGTACTGGGGTGTAGGTACACGGGGGGTACGACACGTACTGGGGTGGGGGTACGACTGGAACGTACTGGGGTGTAGGTACACGGGGGGTACGACACGTCCTGGGGTGGGGGTACGACTCGAACGTACTTGGGTGTAGGTACACGGGGGTACGACACGTCCAGGGGTGGGGGTACGACTGGAACGTACTTGGGTGTAGGTACACGGGGGGGTACGACACGTCCTGGGGTGGGGGTACGACTCGAACGTACTTGGGTGTAGGTACACGGGGGGTACGACACGTACTGGGGTGGGGGGTGTACATTGACGGTGGTACGACACGTCCTGGGGTGGGGGTACGACTGGAACGTACTTGGGTGTAGGTACACGGGGGGGTACGACACGTCCTGGGGTGGGGGTACGACTCGAACGTACTGGGGTGGGGGTACACGGGGGTACGACACGTACAGGGGTGGGGGGGTGTACATTGACGGTGGTACGACACGTACTGGGGTGGGGGTACGACTGGAACGTACTGGGGTGTAGGTACACGGGGGGTATGACACGTACTGGGGTGGGGGTACGACTGGAATGTACTGGGGTGTACATAGACGGTGGTACGACACGTACAGGGGTGGGGGGGTGTACATTGACGGTGGTACGACACGTCCTGGGGTGGGGGTACGACTGGAACGTACTTGGGTGTAGGTACACGGGGGGTACGACACGTCCAGGGGTGGGGGTACGACTGGAACGTACTGGGGTGGGGGTACACGGGGGTACGACACGTACAGGGGTGAGGGGGGTGTACATTGACGGGGGTATGACACGTACTGGGGTGGGGGTTCGACTGGAACGTACTGGGGTGTACCTAGACGGGTGGGGGTATACATACACGGGGGGTACGTGTCGGACGTACGGGGGCTGGGGGGAGTGTTGGGCGCGTATGCGGGCACATGTCTCCATGGTTGCTATGGGTGTTCGGTGCGGACGGTGTTTTTTCCATACGGTTGTACGCTCGGACGCACGGGATGGATCGTGATTCCTCGGTCGGACTTGGCTTTTCACGTTTGTAAGGTAAATCATCCGAGGACGTGTCGGACACATTTTCCGACCCGAGGACGTGTGGGGAATGATTCCCAGTGCGGTTCGTATGGACTTTTTACCATGCGAATCGTGATTGCCAGTTCGTACGGCACTTGTACGATTCGTACGGTAAAAAGACCCGATACGAGTCGCACAGGGGAATTTTTTACCGGATTGTGATCGGCACCTCTGCGTTGGGGTCCCCCTGTGATTAGCATGACCTCCTCTGTAAGCCCCTAGTATATAATAGGGCAGGGGATTAAAACTACCTCTTAAAACGCGCCACAGGGCGTGTTTGCACAGGTCACCTCAGGCCCCTTCCCCTCCCTTCCCCACTGTTTAAACACACCCTTTGGCCGTTTTAAGTTGGGAGATTAAGTTCATTTGAATCCTGAGGGTCCCTAGGGTCCAACTAGCCCACTAGGTACCTCCAGTAAGCGCCACAGAGCTGCGTTGCAAAGAGGTGTAAAAAGTGGCACGGCCTGGACCACCTCTCTGCAACGCAGCTCAGTGGCGCTTACTGGAAGCACCTGGTGGGCTAGTTAGCCCCCAGGGTCCCTCAGGATTGAAGGGGAATTATTTCCCCATCTTAAAACGTGCCATAGGGCGTGTTTGCACACGACACCTCAGGCCCCATCCCCTCCCTTCCCCACTGTGTAAACACTCCCTGTGGCCGTTTTTTAAGTTGGGAGATTAAGTCCCCTTGAATCCTGAGGGTCCCTAGGGGCAAAATAGCCCACTAGGTACATCCAGTAAGCGCCATTGCAGAGAGGTGTAAAAAGGGGCACGGCCTGCACCACCTCTCTGCAACGCAGCTCAGTGGCGCTTACTGGAAGCACCTGGTGGGCTAGTTAGCCCCCAGGGTCCCTCAGGATTGAAGGGGAATTATTTCCCCATCTTAAAACGTGCCATAGGGCGTGTTTGCACACGTCACCTCAGGCCCCGTCCCCTCCATTCACCACTGTGTAAACACGCCCTGTGGCCGTTCTAAGTTGAGAGATTAAGTCTCCTTGAATCCTAAGGGTCCCTAGGGTCAAACTAGCCCACTAGGTACCTCCAGTAAGCGCCACAGAGCTGCGTTGCATAGAGGTGTAAAAAGGGGCATGGCCTCAGAACACCTGTCTGCAACGCAGCTCCCTGGCGCATACTGGAGATACCTGTTGGGCTAGTTGGCCCTCAGGGACCCTCAGTATTGAAGGGGAATTAATTCCGCAACTTACAACTGGCCAGGAGGCACGTTTGCAGAGTGCTTCAAGGAGGGGGCGTGGCCTCCGGCGCGATGTGGGTCCTTTATTTATTTTATTTTTTTAAGAAGGAGGGCTGTGTGGCCCCCCTTCTTTTTCTAATTTATTGGCCCTGGGGACCCCATCCCCCAGGGCCTGCACCCTAATTTTTTTTGTCGAAAAAAATACATTTGGCCCTCCCAAGGCCTTAATCGGCCCCGGGGACCCCAACCCCCGGGTCATGGCTTTTTAAAAAAAAAAATTCTATAGGAGGGGGTCTGCGTTGCCCCCCTCCTCAGGCCACTTATGGCCCCGGGGGACCCCATCCCCCGGGGCCGGCCTTTGTTTTTTTTATTTAAAAAAAATATATATTTATAGAAACACCTAGGACATGCTGGACAAACCGTATGTACCTATCACCATGACGATTTGCGTGATATTCATTAAAAAGCGACTATGCATACAATGAATCTACGTGGAATGTATTTACACCGCTACTGAAGCTCTGACGTGTCTGACGCCCTACCGTGCTTAATCCCAGCGCCCCTGCCGGTGGGTACTCTCCAAGTAGATACCCTTGTCGTTTATTTATACAAACATGGGTAGCTATTGACGGGCACATTTAATACACACCCACACCAAGCCATTCAAAGGGGATTCGACAAACATTTGACCAAACTATGCAAGAAACCCCCCTCACGGTTAATAAAACACACATCCACTGCCGGATGTGTAATACTTTTTATTTTACTCTCTGGAAAGGAGACGAACCTCACTTGAGTCACAGCGTGCTCCTGGCTGATGCCAATGCTGTGTTACACCCACCTGTGCCCGCCGAGTGCCACACACCTCTGTGTTGTATTCCACCAGCTAGTGCGTTTGCTATGACACTCTCTAGCCCATGTGCACTGTAACACCACCCCGTGAATATGTCATACCACAGCTGCCTTCGCACGGGTTATATTGCCCCATCTAACGTGCCTTTCTCGATGCCTATGTTATAATGCACAGCGCTATGCCATACATATTACAATCTGGGATCCATATCTTTGTCACAGTGTATATGCAACGTTACACACCCCAGCACATATTTTATATTACAACTTTAGAGACTAGTTAGGTTACACAACACTGCCCTGTGCATATTACACTCCAAGGCGCATATCGCATAGCACGCGCTAGTGCCTGTGCTATCTCGCACTCTCCAATGAATCTGTTAATGCGCACAATGTATTGCATATTATATTTCACACCTCGGTTCATCTTATATCACACTTTTTGGTGCTATACTATATCTAGTTTTCATTTTCAATAGTGCTCTCAGGACTATGTTCTATATAACACTGCGTCCACCTACCCTTTTCACGGCCATTACATTTTGCGATGGGGGGTGGAGGATCAGGGGGTGTTTCTGCCAAGTGAGCCCGGAGTCACAGTCACAAACGTCCTCTTCTTCCTGAATAAAAGTGAGAGTATGCTGCATACTTGTTCATATTTTAAGTAGTTCGCACAGACACACATTTTAAAAATAATAAAGTTCCTAATACCCACCTTCTCTGAACAGTTAGCTTGCTGCCCCATCCACCTCCTCCCTATCCTCTGTTGTCTGAATCCATGGACTAGCCTCCTCCCTCCTGCCATGCATGGTCTGATGTGCTGCCACTGTCCTCCATTTAGCATGATGTACCAGTCCACTCCTCCTGCCCTCCATTGCCCAATGCTATGGCCCATCATTGACCTCCTGCTTAGCCTCTGTGCTTAGCTTGCTGCCCCTATTCTCCTTACCCCTGCCCTCCGATGTCTTTGTGCATGTCCCTGCTCCATCCTTTTTGCCCACCATGTTCCATGGACCTGCCACTCCTATCTACTCTGAGTGTTCTGTTGAGCTGCCACTCCCCTCCCACCTGCCTAGCATTGTCCGATGACTGTAACCTGTCCCTGCCACCTCCACCCTGCCTGTCCACATGCCATGCCCCTATCCCCTTCCTCCTTTCCTCCATGGTCCATTTTACTGCCACAAACTTCTGCCCACCCTGGTCTGTTGTGCTGCAACTGCTCCTCCTGCCTGGCCCGCGCGGTCTGTTGTGAGGCCCCTTCCCCTGAACTCTCTTGTCTGTGCCCAGGTCCTGACCCTCCCTTCTATCCTCCATGGTCCTTTGTGCATGCCCCTGCACCCTCCTTCTTGCCCATCATAGCCATTGTGCTGCCACTAACCCTCCCACTTGCCATGCACGGTCTTCTGTGCTGCCATGGCCCCTCCCACCTTCCCTGTGTGGTCAGCTAGCTACCCCTGACCCCCTCCACCTTCCCTCCATGGTCTGTGTGTATGCCATCATAGTCTCATTGTTGCTCTCCATGGTGTGTCTTGTTTCTAGTGGCCATCCTGCCTGACCTCCATGGTCATCTTGCTGCTCCTGCCCTGCCCCTTCCCCCCAGCCCTCTGTTTCCATGTGCAGACCCCTATTCCCTCTCTCCTGGCATGTCTGTTCCATTGTAATGCCCCTGATCCGTGCCTCCTGCCCTTTATAGTCTGTTATGCTGCAGCTTTCTCTCCTGTCTGTCCATTATGGTCAGGTAGCTACCATTGCCTCTTTCCCCTCTGTTCTCTGTTGTCCATGTGCATGGTCCTGTCCCCTCCCTATTGCTTTCTATGGATTGTTGTGCTGCACTCCCGTCCTTCATGCCCTGTGTGGTGTATTGTGCTGCTGCAAACCCTGATGCCTGCCCTGTAGGGTCAGTTTGGTGCACCTCTCCATGCCCCTCCTGTCCTCTGTTATCCGAGTCCATGTCCCTACCCCAATTCCTCCTGCCTACCATGATCCAATGTACCATACTTGCGAACGTCTTGAACTTGGTAAGAGGGAGATTTTGAATAAAAACTGGGGTATTGATTTTCCCCTTTGAGTTACATTGAAAAAGAGGAGATTGTAGACATGAGACAGATCAAATAAAACCCATTTGAGCTTAAAAACATTTGAGGTTTCCTGGCTGAAACGGGTTTGTTGGCATGTATGGTTGTGCTACCACTGCCTCTTCCTTCTGCCCACAATGGTCTATTATATTGCCCCAGCCTCTCTTGCCAAACCTGTATTGTTGGTTTGTTGCCCCTGCCCCCCTTCCCACTGCCCTCCATAGTCTGTTGTGCTGCCACTGCCCTTACTGCCTGCCCAGTGGGGTCAAATTCTTGCCTCTGCACTCTCCTACCTGCCTTCAATTTTCAGAGTCTATGCCCCTGGCCTCTGCCTCTCAACAGTATCCCAATGAACAACTAGATTGCTAACATTCTATATTGATTACAAAAGTGTGGAACGCCTGACGTTGTCTTGATGTAATCAAAACTGTTATACCTAGAGCATTTCCTTGAGAAATTACATATATGAGAGGGTCTTATTTGCATCAAAATTATGGTTAGTGCTCTAAAAAACAAAAATGAGGACATATTTTCTGAGTTTTCAAATAACGACAAAGAACTTTTAAATTATTTGTAATCTTTATGTTTTTTTATCCAGTTGACCACTTGATTAAATGTTGAACCTAGGGGAGAGGATGTGGTGTTACTTCCAGAGCTGCAGGCTTTGCAACTGGGGAACCAGGTTGGAGTTTCTGCTTCAGCTCAACATTCTGTGATTCTGGTCAAATCACTTAATCTCCCCATGTCTACAACCAAAATGAATTTGATCTTGTGTGATGTAACCAATGCTCATGTAAAGCACTCCAATACCTGACAAGTCTGCACTATATAAAACTGCAAATACACAAAAAATAAGTGTTTTGCACACTTCAGTCATTGGGCTACATCTGGGCTACATCTGGGTGATATTTGGGCTCTTTTGTCTCTGGTGGCCATCTTGGGAGATTTATTTGTTATGAAGTTTCCTAATTTCCTCATTTACTGCAGTCTCCTCAGTAGGAAATGCTTTCAGTTTTTTTACTTTGATTCCATCAAGAAAGTATTCAGATATGTCACACATTTGCCATAAATTGTGAATGTTAGCACTCTAGTTTCTCATTAGATCACTGTAGTAAAGCTACTGCTCACCAGGGAAGTCTGCTGCTGGTATTCAAATTGCATGTTTCAGTCTGCATGTCAGAATTTTTTTATGAAATAGAAGAGGATTTGAGAAGTCAAAATGTGCCCTAATTTTTCTTTCTGCAGCACTAATCATAATTTACAAGTCAAAATGAACCCCCTCATTTTGTTCCTTTGTAAATTAAATGTTTTAAGTGTTACCACTTTATTCCAATCAAGATGGCTTCAGGCGAGCCATACTTTTGTCATAAGTAAGATTGTTAGCGCTCTAGTTGTTTGTTAGAACACTCTGGGACATTCTGTCATTGGGCTATATTTGGGCTACATCTGGGTGATATTTGGGCTACATTTGGGCTCTTTTGTCTCTAGTGGCCATTTTGGGAGACTTATTTGTTATGAAATTTCCTAATTTCCTCATTTACTACAGTCTCCTCAGTAGGAAATACTTTCAGTTTTTTACTTTGATTCCATCAAGAAGGCATTCAGATGTGTCACACATTTGTCATAAATTCAGAATGTTAGCACTCTAGTTGCTTATTAGATCACTGTAGTAAGCTACTGCTCTCCAGGGAAATCTGCTGCTGGTATTGAAAGTGCATGTTTCAGTCTGCATGTCAGAATTGTTTAATGAAATAGAAGAGGATTTGAGAAGTCACTCAAAATGTGCCCTAATTTTCCTTTCAACAGCACTAATCATTCTTTCAATGGCAAAATGAACCCCCTCATTTTGTACCTTTTTAAATTAAATATTTTAGGAGTTACCACTTTATTCCAATCAAGATGGCTTCAGGTGTGCAATACGTTTGTCATAAGTAGGACTGTTAGCGCTCTAGTTGTTCTTTAGAACACTCAGGGAAGCTGCAGTAGAACACAAAGGAATCAACTGACAGTCTCTGCCCTTGTTGGATGTACATGTTTTACTGAGAATGTCAGACTTCATTCTCACATGACTGAGAAAGATAATGTGAAGTTACAGAAAATATGCTCTCAGTTTAGCTTATAGATCACCTTCCAAACTTCTGTGGGATAAGCATGAGAAAATAGTTCTCTCTCAAACATAATTCATGATATCACAGCAGAAGGCTTTTTCACATGGTAAAATCACCTTAGAGCACACCACGATTCCTAAAATGAGTATGGTACCATCAACAAATGATTTATAATGTAACTAAAGTCTTAAAACCTTCTATTAACTGCAATGCTTTTTAATGAGGTGCTATCATGTATATTGGTCCCAAGATGGCTGCCAACACTTCGTGGATGAAGTACTGACAGCCGATCAGATCTCACATCCGCCCAGATATATCTATCTTTTTAACTCTAATTTTCTCAGGAACTACTGAACTGTTCTACACCATTTAAGCAAAAGGCACGAGTCTGAACTGAGGACTACCTCTTTGCCAAAGTTGGTGTAATTCCGTTCAGCAGTTCGAGCTGTAGCTGCGTCAACAGGTCCTATGGGAAAATGCATGGGGAAAACGCATTTTGGGACCCCGCTGTTTTCTCAGCCCCCACTTGACGAATCACCGTGAAATTTTCAGGATCGGAGCGGACCGGAGCTGGCCAAAAGTTTGGAAAATTTTGAGACGATTCATCAATCAGCTCCAACGTTATTCCAAATAGAATGTTGCGGATCTCCTATGGAAAATAGGTCCTAACTATAACTACCTACTGGCAACTGCCACTAGGTAATATATATATATATATATATATATATATATATATATATATATATATATTATATATATATATATATATATATACACAAGCTTCACTAGTATGCGTAACATGATCGTGGAGCACTCATGGTTGATTTGCATCCATTCATCGAGCACATCCGGGTCGGGATTTTCGAAGGTAGGTGTTATAAAAATTCGGAGTCCTCTAGGGACATGATTACAATCAATGTATTTTGGGAGCAATTCTGCTTCCCACCACTTTGATTGCTCCTTCTTTAGAGCTTTCCACAAACTGTCCCAAAGCTGTTTCTTATTTTTGGATGGGCTGGGTTCATTGCTGTCAGCAACATTGTCAATTTCTTGTAAAGCGGCTGCTGTGAATAGTTTTTGAGCCGCCTCTTTTCTCCTGCTATCTCTATTTACTGCCATAATTCAGTGTGGCTCAATTAAATCTCCCGCGTGCACTTTAATACACAGTCTTTTTGGTATTTACTTTTCAATGTGGCGCGCATCAGTCTCATCCGAAAATAGTGCGCACTTTACTCACAGCCTTCGTAGATTTGCATTGACTCGCTACACACAATTTCAAAACGTGACGGGTTAAACTTCTGGTGCCGGTTCTCATCGTAGTTGTCCTCCGACTCCCACCTCCAAGTTCCAGCATGCATCTGTATCGGTTTTGACCGTTGACGTCGACTCTAGTGTGTCAAAGTCATCAAAGAAACGATAATCAGTTTACCGCTACACGAAAGGCGGGCTGCAGCATTCAAATCAAATCCAACAATCACAGTCGCTTCAGCAGCAGCCTCTTTATGTGAGGAGTGTCCGGCGGGGTAGCGAACCACAATTATCAACAAATTAACCGCAAATCGACTCGGTAACCACAATTCCGGGTCAGAAATCACAGCGCCGACACTCTGAACGGTGAAAGATGTATATTTATTCACACATGGCAGTAACAATGTCCCAACGTGTTTCGGAGCCACAAACACTCCTTGATCACGGGTCAAGCTTGAACGTGCAAACTCCCTCCTTTAAAGAGACAGTGAGTGCATTATACAAACAACATAGAAGAGATGCTTTGTAAAACTGGCCAAAAAGGTAGTCCTTTGTTCAGAAAGAGTCCTTTTTGTTAAATGGTGTAAATCTGATCAGTAGTTCCTGAGAAATTAGAAGAAGAAAAAGTTTTGATATCTAGGGCAGCGGTGGGTTCGCAAACCCTTCCGAGCACGAACTTCGCTCTGATTGGCTGCCAACACTCCAAACCAGGAAGTGTTGGCAGCCATCTTGTGACTCGGTAACCGAGTCACAAGAAAACAGTAAAACAAACATTAAAAAAAGAAAAGGGGGCAGGGTATAAACACCCGGACTCCCTAGGCCTGCTGAGGGGGTCCCACAAGGACCCCCAGGGCTCAAAAAAGCATTTCTAATTTTTTTGGGGCGGAATGAGCATTGGGGGTCATGAATCCTGACGTTTAAAAAAAAAAAATAAAGTGCGGGCTCCCGCGCTTCATTTTAATGAGGTCCCCGGGTGGGCCAGGTCCCGGGGGCATTCACAAAAAATATTTATTTGCTACATTTGCTCAGCAAAGGGTAGGAGCAGCTGAGCTGGACCTTTTTGGCCCCGTGACTGCGGAGGAAGTGCTGAGTGTGCTTGGGAAATTGAAGAGTGGCTCTCCCAAGGACCCTGTCCCGATGCGATATCTAAAACAGGTTGCGTCGACTATTGTGGCCCCAGTGACTGAGCTGATTAACCTGTCGCGTTCACAGGGGGTGGTGCCACCTGGATGGAAAGGAGCAGTCGTGAAAGCCCTCCTGAAGAAGCCGAGCCTTGACCCCACTGATTTGGCTAATTTTCGGCCGATTTCCCTGCTCCCAGGGGTGAGTAAGGTGGCTGAAAGGTTGGTTAACTACCAACTTTCGAATTTCTTGGAGGCTAATGGCCGGCTACGGGACTCCCAGACGGGATTCCGGCCTGGACAGGGCACAGACACCGCCCTTCTAGCCGTGGTGGAGGAGGCCAGATGCATTCTGGATTCAGGAGGGTCAGTGGCAGTGATCCTCCTGGACCTTAGTGCGGCCTTTGATACCGTGAATCATCAGGTACTACTCCAGCGACTGGAAGGGCTGGGTGTCACAGGGATGGCTCTGGGATGGCTTGCCTCCTTTTTAGGAGAACGGTCATTTGAAGTTTGGGAAGGTAATGAGAAGTCTCCCCCTTTCGCCCTCCAGTGTGGGGTTCCCCAGGGCTCGTCATTGAGCCCTACATTATTTAATGTATATATGGCCTCCCTGGAGGATGTGGTGTCTCCGTTCGGCTTCAATATCATCAGCTATGCGGACGACACGCAGATGGTGGTGGGGCTTTCTCAGTTAGAGAAGCACCCAGCGGCGCTTCATTCCTGCCTGGAGGCAGTGTTTGGGTGGATGTGTAACTCATCCCTGAAATTGAACGGCTCTAAGACCGAGCTTATGATTTTAGGTCAGTCTTCCTTCTCCCTGTCTCCCAATAGTTGGCCCGACTGCATGGGAGCTCATCCCAGCCCAAAGAAGGAGATTAAGAGCCTGGGGGTGTGGCTGGAGCAAGACCTGACGTTTAGAACACACGCCAAAAAGACCGCTGGTGTTTGTTTTGGTATGCTCCGGTCAGCCCGCAAGATTCTGTCACTCCTCCCTGAGACCTCTCGTAAGTTGCTTATACAGGGGCTCATCATTTCTAGGCTGGATTACAGCAATGCACTCTTCTTGGGTGCTCCGGAATCCACATTCAAGAAGTTGCAGCAGGTGCAAAATGCAGCGGCCAGACTGCTAACCAATGTCCCCAGAAGGCAGTCTGCTAAACCAGCATTGATGGCACTGCATTGGCTCCCGATGCGGGAAAGAGTAACCTTTAAAGCACTCTGCATGGCACAGAAGAGTCTGCAGGGGAAGGGCCCAGCGATCTTGAGGAACATGATCCAACCTTATATAGCAGCAAGGGCTCTTCGCTCTGATCATAAATTTCTTCTCCAGTCTTTTAGAGTAAGGCGAGCCCGTACCGGAGGGAGAAGGTTCTCAGTGAATACGGCCTCCGCTTGGAACTTCCTTCCACTCAGATTGCGGGCAGAAACCAACACTCTGCGTTTCCGCAAACTATTAAAAACTCACCTGTTCCCGGTTTGAGATGTCATGCGCTGGGTGCTGCTCCGATCTATTGATAGCGCTGGGATGCCCAAGGGTAACCGTGCGCGGTATAAAACTCCAAATAATAATAATAATAACATTGCTGTGTTACAGCCCATGTTAATCAATGAGCGGTGCTGCTGGTTTGTTTTTTACCAGAAATTTGTATTGTCAAAAAAGATGAATTTGTTAAAGGCATTTAGCAAATAAATGACAAGTGTAGAGAGAGGACAATCAGTGAAGACTGCGTTGCAACGATCACTGTGTCTATAGAGTGCAGGACAGAAACGTCACTTCTGCGAAGCTTCTTGTCTGAGCTGAATGGCAGTGACAGAAAATACGCATTCGCTGTGCGTTTGTTTCACAAAAGGCGCCCACTGCAGGGGTGTACGTAAATCACTTTCCAGAGTTTTCAGAAAGCCCTAGATGGTCGAGCTGGTCCCTTTCATATGTGCAAATGGCCCCCCGCGCTGACCCACTCCGAGGAGCCCGTGTTCCGGCCATGCCACAATGCTCATAGTGTGGATTCTGCTGCTGAGGCTGGTGGGTTCTAGCTGATAGGGGGTCACCCCTTCCATGTCTAGGACCCAGGGGCAGCGGGGAGCCACGTCCAGGGCCAGTCCTGCGACCCCAGGCTGCGCAGGGACACCGGCGGCCGTGGAGGAGTCTACGAGCAAGTGATGGGCACGCCCAGGCGCCGGAAGCTCTACTGTGCCATCAAGTACCACCTGCAAATACACTTGAATGGGAAGGTCAACGGGAGCCTGGGTAAGAACAGCGTCTTCAGTCAGTACCAGGGTGGAAGCACCTGCCATGATTCGCTCTGTGTACAGATAGCTCGGTGGGTTATATGCGCGCTGCTGTGATGCGTACAAAGTTGAACCCAAGAATAGAGAAAGGTTTGTCTTACACTTAACCCTCCACTTTTTCTGTGCTCCATGTCAGTAATATAACTCAGGGAGCCATAGGTGAGCAAACAAGAATAGGTGTCTGAACTGTCACACCCTCCATGCTCCATCACTTCGCTGTTTTATTTCTCTTATTCTATGTCAGCAGAGTGGCACAGTGGGTTTGTCACCTACTGCAACCTCCCAAACACAGACTTGAACACTAGTGCACCTTGTCAACCATTTTTCATGTATACCTACGCTTTCACAATTACTTGTCTTGACCACGTCAGGATATCTCAGCTGGTTAAGCACTTGCTGAAATCTATGTGCAACTTACAAGACTCTGGTAAATAACTCAGAAAGATTTGATAGGACTCACGCCCCTATCCCCCTCCCCTCATTCCCTGGATTTTTGAGACCCCTATATCTCTAACATATCTCAGCGGGTTAAGCGTTTGCATCCATGATCAGCGAGCCACCTGTGAAGCACAGGTTCTGAGCCCAGAAGAGTGGGTCGAGATCCCACTCAATCACCCCTTCTCCTTTTCACTGCGCACGATCGCTCAGTGGGTTAAACGCCCACCGTGGAGGATGGAACCTGGAGTCCGTTAAGACTTTCATCTTTCCGGTGTGGATAAAACAACACCGGTACCAAGTGCCACTGCTTTCCAAGTGCACGTCCCTCCATGGTATCAGTAGAAACAGCACTGCAGCCCAGACTAGTGCACCTGGACGGCGCCCCTGCACCTCCGCATTACTTGAAGGGTATCGTAGTGCCCAGAAGCACCCTTTGTGGATGTAGATTGTGCAGCACTCCATGGCAATATGTCCGGTCATGATGTGCACATCTTTCATGGCGCTGGTACAGGTATGAGAGAGAAGGCGTCAGTAGAACGGCAAAGACGTGCATGCACGTACAGCAAACCATGCAGGATAGGCACCTAATGGGATTATTTTGATATGGGATAATGTTGCTCACCCCCACTACTCAAACACACACACACACACACACAGTCCATGATAAAATGGTACGCGTCAACCTTAATAAACAAATCAACTTTTAAACCAATGTGAAATAAACCAGGTGCTTAAGTAACAGGTTCAGTGAAAAAAAAGACAATCTGAGCCGTCTCCCAAAAGAGCTCTGATCAGACCTGGAGATTAGAGATTACAGGGGGATCTGAAGAGAGTGCTTGGTTTTGGTTCTGAATTGGCCATCTAAAGACGAGAGAACACCACTAAGAGAAAAACTCAGCTTTGAGAAAAAGAGAAATGGAGAAAGGCACAATAAAATGTGCGATTTTAAATTTATTTATGACCTGGCACTTTTTGGCATTGTCTGTTGTGCTGCCCTGTCCAAGCTTGATGCCCATGCCCCCCTCCTCCTTACCCTCCATTGTCGAAGACCATAGCCTTGCCCCCTGTGCGGCCATTGTTCTGCCACTGCCATTCATCCCTGCCCTGCATAGGTAGCTTGCTGCCCCTATTCACCTCCTCCCCCACCCTCTGTTATTTAAGTCCATGAACCTAACCTCTCCCTCCTGCTGTACATGGTTTTATGTGCTGCCACTGCCCTCCAGTTTGCTAGATGTCCCTGCCCCCTCCTCCTGCCCTACACTGCCTAAATCTATGCTCCTATCATTGCCCTCCTACTCAACCTCCATGCTTAGCTTGCTGCCCCTACCCTTCATACCCCGACCCTGCAATGACAGTGTGCATTTCCCATGACCCTCCCTTTTGCCCACCATGTTCCATGGACCAGCCAATGCCCCTCCTGTCTACTCTGAGTGTTCTGTTGAGCTGTCACTGCCCCTCCTGGCTGCCCAGCATGGTCAGATGGCTTCCGCCTATCCCTGCCTCCCTATTCCTCCCATTCATTGTCTGAGTTCCATGTCCCTATCCCCTCTGTCCTGTCCTCTATGGCTCATTTTGCTGCCACTCCTTTTCTGCCCTCAATGCTCTATTGTGCTGCAATTGCACCTCCTGCCTTCCCTGTGTGATCTGTTGTGAAGCTCCAAGCCCCTTACTCTGCCCTCTCTTGTCTGTGTCCAGCCTCTTCCTCTGCCTTCTGCCCTCCAAGATCCTTTGTGTATGGCCCTGCCCCCTCCCTCTTCTCCACCATGGCCGGTTGTGATGCCACTAATCCTCCCGTTTGCCAAGCATGGTCTTTTGTGTTACAAGTGCCCCTCCCACCTGCCCTCCATTGTCTGTGTGTATGCCACTATAGTATCCCCGTTGCTCTCCATGATGTGTTGTGCTACCAGTGCCCATTCCTCCTGCCCTGTATGGTTAGCCTGCTGCTCCTGCCCTGCTCCCTTGCTCTGTGCACTTCCTTCTGCCCTTCATGCTCTGTTGTGCTGCAATTGCCCCTCCTGTCTGTCTGGTATTGTTAGCTTGCTGCCCTTGCCTTTTCCCCTCTGCTGTCTGTTGTCCATGCACATGGTTCTGTCCCCTCCCTAATGCTCTCCATGATCCATTGTGCTGAACTACCCTCCTGCTTGTCCTGTGTGATGTATTGTGCTGCTACAACCCCTGGCACCTGCTCTGTGAGCTCCGTTTTGTGCCTCTGCTCACATCCCTCCTGCCCTCTATTGTTCAAGTTCCTGTCCCTACCCCATTCCTCCTGCCCTCCATGGTCCAATGAACTATACCAGTGAACATTTTGAGCTTAGTAAGAGGGAGATATGAAAAACAAAATCTGGGGGATTGATTGTTCCCATTGATTCACATTGAAAAACAGGACATTTTAGGAGGGAGATGACTTTAATTAAGCCCTTTTGGGCTTAAACCTTTAAGAGTCTCCTGCCTGCATTGGATCTGTTGGTATGTATCGTTGAACTGCCACTCCCTTCTGCCCTCAAAGGTGCTGGATCGAGGATTATTTTTAATCAGAGTTCCAGTTTACCATCACCAGGGCAAATATCTGCTGTTTTATTTTTCTGCTAATATGGATAGACCTTTGCCACTGAGTTAGAGAAGTTCAAGACCTGTACATCACATTAAATTATCACCATGACTAAACTCTATCAGTCAATAACGAGAGTTTGTTATGAGTTAAAGGGTTATATTTCTCAAATGTTCAGTAAATCATCTTTATTAAAGTCACAAGTTATATTTTCATTAATTCAGTTATCGATACTTACCGAAATCGATAATCAAAAATAAGCACTTAATAAATCATAGTAATATACATTACGTGCGATACATAAAGAAAAACATCCCTATTCTAAGAATGAGAAAGAAATAATGGTGTCAGCCATGAGACCCATAAAGAGTTCTGGTATGGAGGGGAATCATAAAGAGTAAAGTTTCAGTATCAAAAATTAGTTCAATAATTCATAAATCAATCAAAGCAGAACTCCTCATGAAGAGAAGTTCAAGAAACTCAGTAGAGTCTCAGAGCAGCGTGGAAAGGCAAAGGTGAATATGAGTGAATGAGACGTGGTGACCTTCTCTAGGAATACTCGCTATTATAGACAGACAAAAATATTGCTTCAAGCTTCATGAAGCTTTGTCTTTCTCCTGTAGACCAATCAGCTTCCGATGCACCCACTGGAATGCATTCACTCCACGTCTTCCTCACAGAAACAGAATATTTTTCCAAAAGCAACTTTTAAGACCGCAACTATGTTCTATCATCTCTATGTTCTCATAATTCCTCCTCCCATTCAAGTTTACATTCCTACATGTGAAACTTCATCCATAAACCTCTAAATAACCATTTATTCATTAGCTAATAATGTTTTTTTTTTTAAATTGGAAACATCTGTATAACGAAAAGAAGATCATTTTGTACAAAAATCATGCATTGGAAAAAAAAGTTTGCTTTAATGGTTAAGATCAAGTTAAATGCTGAATTTACTGTTTTTACCTCTGTTAACTTTAACACGGCAGTGTCTCTGCATATTAGGCCTCGCACATTTAAGTATGACTGCCTAGGGCCACTTTGCATGAAATTCACATTTTAAGTTGCATTAGCTTTTCACAATGTTTACATTATGTTTTGATAATTTTAAAATACTTTTTCAATCCCCCCTCTGCTACTTATCAAACTATCACATTTTCTTCCCAAATGAATCTTTAGAGTTCACTCTCATCCTCAGTTGAGTAAGTTCTCTCTCGGTTCAAAGATTCAGATCCTTTTGATTGCTTATATTTTTATTGTGAGCTTCTTCTGATTCTAATTCTTATATAATCTGTTTGTTTCTTTCCTTGTTTTTTCACTTATTAATGAAATATCTACAATCTTTACAAAAAAAACCAAGGTTAATAAGCACAACCCAACTACTAATACTGTCACAAATATAGCCCTAAGAACTCCTCCTCCAGCGGGAACTAACCAATTGCTGATTGCAGAAACTCCGCTACCTAAGTCTTCTAGAACACTGGGGGTTTCTAATGATGCTAACTCAGTTTTTAGGTCAGAAATGTTCTTTGTGAATTCTAGTATGTAATTACTCTCATCAGAAACATATGAGCTGCAACTAGTTTTCAGTATCTTGAAGACTGCCTTTTTCTGCGAGCAAAATGCCTACTGCTGAGCAATTTTGTCAACCCATGGATCTAACTGTTACTAATTCTGTATTAACAACTAGTAAAGCTCCAGAAGTACTGGTAGCCAATTTATTCACTACTGTTGAAACTTTTTTTATTTTTTTCATCATTTAAAACAACTCCCACTGGTGTTATGAGTGCTCCAAAAATATCTCCAACCAATTGTGTTCCATCACCTATGCTACGTGCATGTAACCCTGGGCGTAGTTTGCGAAGTAGCGCTACGCATAGCTACGCAAAGTGCACTTTGCCCTACGCGAGCTACGCGTAGCTACGCGAACTGCGTAGTGCACTGTGCAAAATGCTGTTCGCACTGATTGCATAGTGCCGGATGCTTGTCCGCACTGTGCAATCAGTGCAAACTGCATCTTGCAAAGTGCAAGCGGTCGTTTACTGCAGCTCGAGTAGATTTCTACTCGAGCGGCAGCTTTCTCAACGCGGACTGGTAGTTTCTCATCGCAGGCGGTCGCGAGCATACGGGACTACTCGCAATAAGAAACCTGACCTCCCCGTGTTGAGAAGCTCGCTACATGTGTTTGCACTGTGCTACGTGCAATTCACGTAGTGTGAAGTAGCGCAAACTTCGCAAACTAAGCGAGCGTAGCGTAGTGCTTTGCCCAGGCTTAATGTCTGTGTGATGATCTCATTGTCAAACCATCTAAGCTATTTACATTAAACATCTTAGGAAATGGCAAAGCTAAAAAGCAAATACCCTGCCAATCATCAGACAATTTAAAATAAGCATCCTGTTCACAAACTGTCCACAAGATGGCCGACGTGGAGGAGCTCGACTAAGGAGCTCCGGGGCTTGGGATCACCTTTTGGTGAATATCCCTGTATATCCCTGTATATTTCCCTGCCATCCACCCTTCTACGGGACTCCCAGTAATTCGGCTGCCCGTCGCCAATACAACGATCCGTTTCTCACCCATTTTTCCAGCCGCTGAGGAAGACTCCATCGCGCCGTTGCAGCGTGCTCCGTGGATATCAGCTCCCGAAGATCGTAGCTTTCAGCCTCCCGGTCGGATCTGTCACGGATGCCTAGACCTGATGCCTCCAACCGCTGCGTGAGTCTCAAACCGTGAAGTTGCTATAACGGAGCCAGCTCCGCGATGGGGTGGCTGCCCAGTTGCTGATCGATCTGACCCGATGGTGGAGCCTTTCCGGTCTCTGGGCTGGTGCCGTTGCTGTGATTCAAGCTGCGATAAACCCCCGGATCGCTGGCGGTGCCGATCCACTTCAAGTAGGGATTTTTTGTTGCACATCTCCCTATCTTGCCGCTAGTCTGTGCTGCTTTTCTTCGCTTCCTCCACACTGTGGGAGCACCGTCATACCGTGTGCGGCACTTTCCTTCACAGGTAGCAGATTTCTTCATCTCCCGATCTCCCGTATCTTTCCCTTCCGCCTTGCAGCTTTGCTTCACCACCTCCACATTGCGGGAGCTGAGTGAAGAGCTGGGATGGATCGCAGATGTCGCTCCACACTTACGGGGGAAATTTGGAGTGTCTGCGCGCTACTAACTGAGCGCTGTCTGTTTCTGAGGCCAGGTCTCTTAAAACTTTGTGCAGGATTGGAGGAGAAGCAACTTTACCATATCTTCAGAGAGATGGATCAAAAGTATTTTCTACCTTGTTAATGGATTAATTTCATTATTATCACGTAGGCATTGTGTGAAACTGCACTAAAACAATGGATTTTTGTGTGCCCCACGCTTCTGCGCTGGGCGACCTAAATTGAGGCAGCCTAGCGTGGGATACTGCATTTTGTTTCATTTTGGATTGAGGGCACCCTTTCTTGGCTACCATCTTGTATCTGGGCCTGAAGCTGGATTCCCCTCCTCCCCGGTCCCTATGTTCAGCTGAGCATGGAAATAGAAAGGAGCTGGCTCAACCTTCACCTTCTTAGTTTGGTAGCCATCTTGGAATGGGCAGGTGAATAAATAGCCATACATCTTGGCTATTTATTCATAAGAGAAAAATTATTTCAACATCCCCTGCTGTTGGGTTGCATCCTGGAGTGGTCTTGCTGTCTTTTTCCCACACACATTGTTTTTTGGTTGGTGTCCACCCACACTATGCCTTCAGCATTCTTCATTTTAACACCATCCTCCTCCCACCGATAATACATATCCATCAGTCAATAGACACACTTCTCACAATGGATTTGAGTCCTGATCCCTCAGGATCCAATGCTTCTATCATCAACTACCCACCCAACCTATCGAAAAACGCGGCCAAGAAATACAAGCATCACTTTCTCAGGGTCAGGCCCAAAACTTTAATCTCTGATGTCTACTTTTCCACTAACAACGGTACCAGAGTTAATGACCTTATTTTCTACACCAGGAAAAGATCATGCTGGCGAAAAGTCTTCTACTCTATGCTCCGAATAGCAAGTTCTAGGAAAACACCTCACGGTATCAAGCTCACAACAGCTCCTTCGTCCACACTCAACGCCAATGCCACCATCACCCTCTATAACAATGGTATCATCCTAATCCAAGCGTCCAATGTCAATCTATTTAAGATAACCAACATCTTCCCGTTACTTAAAAACGCGGCTTCCTCGAAACCTAATGTCACCCATACTCACCCTCCCATCTCTCAGGACCCGTCGAGTCCACTCCCCGCTACGTTAGGAAGGCCATCTCCCCATCTCCTTCTAAATCACTCCTCACCACCTGATCATTACAGAGGGGTTCCATCCCATGTTGTTGTGCCCCAACTATCTAGACCCCTGAACCTGATAATGAGAGATTTCTCGGTCTCACCTGACGCACATCTAGCCAGTCCTAGCCTATCTGTTCCCCGATTAGAGAGAACCCATGCTGTCCAACTTGCATTGCCTCCAATGATTGAGTCATCTTCCCCCAGCCCTCTCCCATTGTCTCATATGAGGCTGGAGTCCAAGCAAATGCCCACCACTGATTATGATCGAACAACTTCAATCAATCTGGCGAGTCCTGGACCTAACCCTCAGCCTAACGATCACTCCCCCCTTACTAAGGCTCCTACCTCACTATTAAAAGCACTTGGGGGCATATCAACAAGCAGGCACTAAAAAATTATCGCCGCTTTTGCGTCCGTTTTCTGCCGAAAAGCGGCGATAATTTTATCGCCTAATCAGCAAGGTCATGCTAACGCGTGAAACCTTGCTTTAGCGTCAGGATTCCTAACGCCCAGCTTTGCATCTCTAATGAGATGCAAAGTGGGCGTTCCTGACCTGGCATGACAGGAGAAATGTCGCTAAGCGACATTTCTCCTATCAGCAAGCCTAACGCTATGAAGCATAGCGTCAGGAAAAGCAGCGATAACCCCTGTTATTGCTACTTTCCTTACGCCTGCTTCAGGACTGACTTAGCCATGATATCCTATGGAAGGTGGATATCATGGCTAAGTTTGTGAGTCCCTATCAACTAGTTCACGTGAGATTATCGCTGGGTTTCTAGCGATAATCTCACATTAGCCAGTTGGCGCAAGGATTTTTATCGCTGATGAGATAAGCGTTGCTAATAGCACGCTATCTCAGCGATAAAAATCGGTGCTAGCCGGCGATAATTATCTGAGCGCTAAGTGCGCTCAGCGATAATTATCGTTGGTTGTTGTTGATATGCCCCTTGGATCTCAGCTAGCCTCAAATGACCATCTTCCTCCACAGGATCTCCCCCTCACCACCTCGGACCCCGTAGGTAGACACAGAGACCTCCCTTCACTGATCGATTCCCTTTCACACCCTCCTCCTCTCGCTCAACACTCAGACTTAGCTGCGCGCCTAGATGAGATTTCTCTTCAGTTGCACCTTCTAACGTCTGAGCTACATGTCTTGAAAGCCCTCTCAAATGACCTTTTCCCCCTGCTCAGATCTTTCCTCACCTCTGCAAACGTGTCCAAAGCTCCCTCTAGCGATAGAAATCCAATGGACAAGCCTTTACCCTCCTACATCTTGAAATCCATTCCCCTGTCTAACGACACCTCTCGCCCTAGAAGATATGAGACCCACCTTGCATCCTCAGATCTACAGGACCTGCTCAACTCTTACCCTAATTGGTCCAACCCGAACATGAGCCAGCCGAGACAAATACAATCCATCCTTTCTAACCTGAACAGAGAACCTCCTAGCAATCCTAGAGGCAGCAATAAGGTCAACCTCACTCATGTGAATGTCCCCAGAATCCTCCCACCACAAATACCCTACGAATTAAATGTGTACTTCTAAATTGCAGATCAGCCAGTAAACACGCCACTGATATCTTCAACCTCATACAACACATGGACTTAGACATTATCATCCTCACTGAAACTTGTTTAAATCCCGCTTCCACTCCTATTTTAGACATCCTAGTACCTCCCACTCATGATATAATTAGGTTAGACAGAGCTTGGAAACAGGGTGGGGGCTTAGCCTGTATTCATAGAAACACACTTTCGATTTCTCTTGTTGAGTCCTCTGCGCCCTCCTCTTGTGAAAATGTCTGTCTCAGCATCTCAAGTAAGAACCTGCTGGTCTGCAAACTTCACACCTTCTACCACCCCCCGGGAGACAATCTCCCCTTCATTGAGCAATTATTTGAAATCATTTCTAGCAATGTTGACTCAGCTGTGTCCCAAATCTTCCTTGGTGACTTCACTGGGCAAACCCCAAAGACCTTGCAGTATCAAGCCTTAAAGCCTTTTTAAATGATCATGATCTGACTCAGCACTGTGACCAACCAACTCATAATAAAGGACAAATTCTAGACCTCATTATTTCGAAAGGGCAGACCATCACCCTCGATTCTATTACCCCATGTGACTGGTCAGACCACCACTGCATCCTTTTTTATATCAACAAGGAGGTACTGTTGAAGAAGGCTCAACCAATGAAATCAAAGATATAGAAAAGGGACCTCAGATTAATAAACTCTGTTGAGCTAGCCGCCCATTGTACATCTGCCCTCTCCTCCCAAGCGGACCTGACTGAGGAGCAGTTACTCACTGACTCCTACAATTCTACCATCTCCAACATCATGGATGACATTGCTCCAATCAAACATAAAAATGCTTCAACAAAAATATCCAAACCTTGGTATAATTATAACTTAAACATGGAACTTCGCAACCTTAGGGCAGTTGAACGCTCCTGAAGATCAAATCCCTCCTCGGACCAACTTAAACTCCTAAGAGACGTTAGGAGCCTCTACTACAAACAAATCAGGAGCGCCAAGTCTAACTACTTCAGACACCAATTGGATCAAGCGGCAAACCGTCCCAAGAAACTTTTCGAATTGGTCAAACAGCAATCAATCGTAGGTCCAAACCTCTCTGAACCTGGAGGCAGTCCACCCTCTTGTGACGAACTTGCTGCTTTCTTCATCGAGAAATCAAAACTCATATCGCTGCTAAGAAGGCTGCACTTCTCTCCTCCAGGGTAGCTTCACCACCTGACCGCTTAGAAAAGCTCAACTCTACCCCCCTGAATGCTAAGAACACCTGGGACACCTTTACCCCACTTAGTGAACAAGACATCAAAAAGATCCTCCTGAATATCAACCCTTCCAACCACTTCAGTGACCCCTTAACCCCGGCCATTTTCAAGGAAATCAAGAATGCACTCATCTCCACCTGGACAAGGATTGTAAATGCATCTCTATCACAAGGCACAATCACTGATTGCCTAAAAGCAGCTCAAGTATCCCCTATACTAAAAAAACCTAACGCTGACAGGACTGATCTCAATAATTTCCAACCTATCTCCAACATCCCCACCCTAGCGAAACTCTTTGAAAAATGCATTCAATCCCAACTCTGTGCTCACATTGAGAATTACCAACTCTTAGACCGGCATCAATCCGGCTTTCGGATGGGGCACAGCACCGAATCGGCCCTCATTCATGTTATGGATGACATTTTAAAGATACTCGATCAAAACGAATCCTGCCTCCTGATCCTCCTTGACCTTTCCTCCGCTTTTGACACAGTTAATCATGACAACCTCTCATCCATTCTGCAAAACAGGATGGGTTCTGGTGATCAGGTGCTACAGTGGTTCTCGTCCTTTCTCCACCACAGATCGCAAAGAGTCAAGGCAAATCACTCTCTCTCCCAGCCCTCTCCAGTTCTCATGGGGGTCCCCCAAGGATCTGCCTTATCTTCTATCCTCTTCAACCTTTTCTTGGAACCATTAGCTAACTCACTTAACTCCACAGATTTTAGTTTCCACATGTATGCCGACGACACGCAACTCTATTTGAAAATCTCATCCCCGGAAAACATCATCTCACTCAACACAACCCTAACGTATACTCAAAACTGGTTAACTCAGAACCAACTCCTGCTCAACACCTCAAAAGCAGAATTCCTGCTCATCTCCCTTCAGAACCACATCCCCAATCTTGACCTCTGGCTGAGCCACCTCACTGCTTTCAACTGCATTCATCTCATCGTAGACTCAGCCAAATCTCTAAGAGTCACCAGTTAGGATGTTGTCTTAAGTTTGTCTTAAGTCTGTATTAAGTCTGTCTTAAGTCTGTCTTAAGTTTATCTTAAGTTTGTCTTAAGTCTGTCTTAGGTCGGTCTTAAGTCTGTCTTAATTTTGTCTTAAGATAAACTTAAGGCAAAATCCTAACTTCTGTGAATACCAAAAGTAGTACGTTTAGGATTTGGTCTTAAGTTAGTTCTGTGAATCGGCCCCTCTGTCTCTTGTGTAAAATAGATCCCTATTAACATTGTTATTATGACAAACACTACTACTAAAAATGTAAACCTCACAATGATCTTGCATCTAGCCCTGTTTAGGTAACACATGCCTGTCTGTAGTCAGATCATTAAACAAAAATATAGCAGTATAAGTCAATAATTTGCATTCAGATTTTTTTTCTTAAAGCAACTTCTTGTATTTTTCTTTGACAGTTAGTTCTTTCAGTATTATTTACAGTAATCTTTGGTTAGTCATCCCTAACCCTACTCTGTCTTCTTCTAAGTGTGTTATCCCTTCAATTCTACTGCAGCCTAAGGAAATCTTCTTAATTCTTTTTACCATATAATTTTTTTATTTTGGTTTATTAAACTTTCTCATTCAATAGTATCTCTAAAAATGTTGTTTCTTTTCAGAAATCTTTTTCCAACAGTTGTATCCAAATTTGTTTTTTGTGTGACATCATGGGGTTCAAAGAATTCTGATCTCAGGTCAATCAAATACTCCAATGATGCATTTAGCACTTGATTTGTGTAGTAAATCCATTCATGTATTGAATACCTTTGACAAGGTACTTTCGCTCTTTTTGACCTTCTTAGTGTCTGTTGATCTTCTCCTGTGACACTTACACCTCTTGACTCTGTCTCTTCAAAAATAGTCGGTGGTACACATTCAACTGACACACTTGATCTCAGTTTCTTCCAAGCATAATTTTGTAGCCGTTCAGCATCATGTGTGAACTCTCTTAATCCGGTGCTTGTTCCTTTACCTGGATTATCTATTTATTCCTGTGACATCTCAACTACTGCTTCATGTTGAGCTCTTGTTTCTTCTTCTTCAGGAGCTGCCACTCCACTCTGTGATATGTCAGGAACTTGAAATGGTGCAGTGGCACTCTTTCTAGTGGTTCTTTTTGCAATGGTGGTGTCACAGGTGCTCTTTGTTCTGGCTCAGAGCACAGAATGTTTTCATTGGGACACCTTTCTTTCTGTGTTTGTGATGCACCCAATTTGGTACTCCAGCACATTTAACAGCTGTGTTAGCTATTAAGATAACCTGGAACAGCCTCGTCCATCTCATTTCCAGGCAGGATTTTCGCATGTGCTTCTTGATCAACACCCAGTCACCGGCACTGAGGTCAAGGCACAGTCCCTGATGCAAATTTGAGGTAGCAGCTTCAATCTGGTGGGAGACATAATGCACCACATCAGCCAATCCCTTGCAGTAATTGAGTATCATGTCATCTGTGATGTTCAAAAGTACATTTGCTGCTACAGTTTACAGTCTCATTGCACACCCCATTAATATCTTGTGTGGCGATAACCCTATATACCTGTGAGGAGTACTTCTGAGACTCATCAGTATCAAAGGCAAAGCATCTGGCCATTGCAGTGATGTGGAGGCACACACGTTTGCAAACCAGGACTTTATGGTTCCGTTGAGCTGTTCAACAATTCCAGAAGCTTCTGGTTGAGAACTACAGTATAGTCTCTGTTATATCTGTAGTGTTGCACAGAGCATTCTAAGGATCTCATTGCTGAAATGAATCCTGCAATCTGATTCCAGAGAAACCTGTTAATCAAAACCTGGGTATTAAAACTCTCAACATGAAATTTTCTTCAGTGAGACTGTGATTTCTAAATATTGAGTAGACTTCCACCCATCGATAGATATAACCAAGACATATCTCAGTTAGTTACAAACAGGCATCTCAATGAAGTCCATTTGCATCCTGTTGAAAGGACCACTTGATCTCCCTATGTGACTTAATGTAATTGGTATTTTTTTCCCTACGGTCATCTGTTGATATTTCACACATCGATGGCACAGTTCCTCTGCAAGTATCCTAAACCTAGAGTTAAACTACTTTTGCTTAAATAATCTCATAATTGCATCTCTCTCAAGATGTGTAGGACCATGAAAGTGTTGTGTCATGGAAAACAGCAAACTGTCTGGTCACACTGGTCTTTCACCTGGTGAAATCCAAATGTGATCGGCATTTTCCCACATCCTGCTCCAATCCACCCCTGGTGTTCTGCTTGAAACTTCTTCCTGCAATCCCTTTAATTCTTCCAAATATCAGCCACTGACAACATCGAAAAAACAGTGTCTTCTTCAGATTAATTTGTATAAGCTTAAATGTGCAAGCTACAAGGGTGCAATATTATGCAACTTCATCCAGAAATCTGTTTACAATTGTAACATAATCATTGCCACTTCCATGAGCAACTTATTTTGCCACAGCAACCTCTGTGAGCATTTGTAAGGCATCAAACAGCCTTTTTACATGTTCATCATTCCATATGGGTGAGCCAGATGAGGTGATGAAACCTCTTTTTGACCATAACTGTCCAAAATCATGGACCACACCAAAACTATGCTGACTATTTGTAAATATAGTTACTCTCAGATGTACGGATGAGGCTACCAACTGTTGTCAGGGCAATCAATTCTGCTACTTGTGCTGAGGTAACACCTTGAATCCATGAAGCTTCCATAACTTCTTGAATCGTACAGACAGCAAAGGCTGCTCTCAGGGTACCTTCATTGGTTCTCAGACATGTGCCATCCTCAAAGATTACATAATCAGGCTCTTCCAAAGGTTCATCTTTTATGTCTGGCCTTGCCTTGGTGTATAAGTATGTGACATCTTGACAATCATGTTCAACTTTATCATTACTGGTATTTTCATTTACAGGCCTCAATGTGGATGGGTTCAGAATTTGGCATTGCCTGAGAAGGCTAGTCTCAGCCACAACAATCTGTTCCTCATACTTTGTAAGTCTGCGGTTTGTCAGAAGCAGGGTTTTTGCTCTGGTGAACAAAATCTCAACAGATCGACGGACCATAATAGTTAAATGATATCCCATCAATATGTTTTCACACCTCTCAATACTGACACCTACTGCCCTGACTGCAGTAAGACAGCCAGGCAGTACTGTGGCTGCAGGATCACGGGTAGTTGAAAAATACGCCACAGGTCTTTGTGAATCTCCATGCATCTCATTAAACAATGAGACAGTGCAGCCCTCCCTCTCACTGCAAAACAAGGGGAACATCTCACTGTAATCAGGCATTCCTAGTGCAGAAGCATGACAGAGACTTTCTCTCAGCTCTAGGAAAACGTTCAAGCAATTGTTTTCCCATGGAAGTGCATCAGACACATCCTTGTGTATTAGCCTCAGTAAAGACTTAGCCACTGGGGAAAAGTTTATCCACTGTCTACAGTAGCCAACCATTCCTCAAAACATCCTGTCTTCTCTCTGTGTTCTTGGTAGATACATCTTAAGAATAGTTTCTACCCTTTCTTGTGACACCTTTCTCGTTCCCTTCTCAATGATATGTCCCAAGTATTTAACTTTTTTGTTTTTTTTATAGTAACTGCAAGCTACTTGTTTATCTGAGGCCACAAGCACGTCATCGATATACTGCATGAAAACTGATCTGTAAGGCCTCTGCAGAGATTAGAGATTCTTTTTCAAGGTTTGATTGAAAATTGATTTACTCTCTGTGTACCATTGTGGAACTCGGCATCATACCAAAGCTTTTATTCTTAACACTAATGAAAACAAAAACTGACTGCCCTCATGCAATGGGATAGAAAAAAAGGATTGACAGAGATCCACAACAGTAAACCATTCTTCAGTAGTGCACGGAATTTGAAAACGTATGGTAGCTGGTTTTGGTACGACAAGACAACATGGAATAACAATGCTGTTAATCTTTCAAAGATTTTGCACAGTCCGACATTTACCATTGGGCTGCTGCAAATCCATGATTGGAGAGTTTCAGGACTTTCAACAATTTCTTTTAAAAGTTCCTTTCCTCAGTATATCTTCAATTACAGGCGTTATTCCTGCCACTGTCCCTGAGGTCAAATTATATGGTTGTGATTTTGGATACAGAGCATTTGGTTTTATTGTGATTCAGACTGGATCTACACCTTTAATTTATCCAATATCTTTTCCTCTAAAATTCCACACTTCTGTGTATACTGTGTCTTTCAAATCAGGGGTTAAATCATGTGCTGTTATCACTGGATACAGTCCTACAGCTGTTTCTTGTCAGGCCATTTTAAATTCAACATTTTCATCATGTGTTTGAAATTCGACACCCTCCAGTGTGCAGAAAATAGGGCAATTTAACTTCCACAACGGGTCTCTCCCTAACAGATTTACAGGTCTGGAATCACAAACAAACAATTGATGGTTTGCCTCAAATAAACCTATTTTTACAGGGACCTTTTCTGAAACTGGGCTAGTTACATGATAATTTGTAACTCCTAAAACTTGTTTCTTCTTTCCCGAGAGTGGTAGGTCCTGGACTTACGCTGTTCTAACAGTGGATCAGGTAGTTCCGGTGTTGATAAAAAATGACTCTTGGTGGCCATTAATTTCTCCTTCCACAAATAACCTACTCAGGTCTACCTCTAAGACTGCACCAAATATGCAATCTTCCTACCCCCTCTTGCACTAATATTGGGAATTATCGGAGCTAAACTTGTCACTGTCCAAAATTCGGTACTGTTGAAATGGGTTCTCATTCTGAAATGCAGCTGGATTTGCTATCAGCATCTAATTCACATTAAATCTAGGGGTACCCATATTCTATGGAGACATCAGGGCTTGTGGAACCTGCCTCATTGGAACCTGTGTCTGCAATAGCACTTGCATATGCTGAACGGGTACATTCTGCATTTGTACTTGATTTCCTCCTTGCATCTGACTTTTTTTTGCTTATTCTATTTGTCCAGCCTATACTCTGTCTTCCAATGCCCAAATTTGTTACAGAAATGACAAGGGGTCAACCTTTTCAGCATCGCAACATCTACACCAGAATTTGGATCAATCGGAACACCTCTGCCGCTACCCTGTGAAACATCAACTCCTCCTTGATCACCTTGAACTCCAGCTTGTAAACCAACACCTTGCTCCCCACTATGGTTTCTGGCAAATGGTTGATTCTGAAAACCTTTCTGAGCCAACCTCGTCTGGGCAAACATGAATTTCTCCTTCAGCCTCTGCTGTTTCATCTCGTGTTCATTGCTACGATATTTGGCATACCTCATCATCTCATCTTAGGGCTTTGCCCACCAGCAAATCACAGTCTGCTATATGTGTATACTAATGCCTGGTCTCAACCCAAGAACAAATAACCCCATATCAATTTTCTCAGGATTTTCTTGCCCACTGTGTTGTTTAGAGACCTGGAGCAAACGCTCATTATAGGCATGCACTACATTTTTTGCCTCTTGAGTGGTTTGATGTACCTTTATCGAAACAATATCTTTGGCTGGAACTGTGCCTTTTAGGAAAGTGATCACCTCTTCATATTTTGCCATCTCTGTAAGAGATGGTGCACAAGTACACGCATCTCTTGGAGGTTCAGCATTTGATCGTTGTACAGCTATTTTACACTCAGGCCACAAATCACTGGATACCACAATATTGAAGAAGGTATTCAAGTCAGTCCACAGCACTTTGAACATTTTCACAAACCTGTCAATTTGAGAATACCACTATGTAGGATTCTCTCTCAGTTTTGGAAATGTTCATAAATGTTGCAAGATCTTCTCTACTCCACTGTACATGTACATACCATCCACCCGGTATCCCTCTAATCGGGAAAGCTAAAGCTTATTTTTCGTCTGGAGGACCTGGTGGTTGCTTACTATTTGGTTCAGCTGCATTTGATAGTCTTCTTTTCCAGTTGATTTGCCCATTTGCTGTCTAATTTCTCAAATTTGCTCCATTTAAGGATGCCTTTCACTAATTTGTTAATGGGTAAATGTAAATGTAGTTGAGCTTATATAGCGCACAGCTACCCGCAGTGGGTTTCCCGGCGCTTGCTTATGGAACCCGTCCTGGTATTCCCCTGTGAGATAGCAGGGTATCCACAAGGTGAAAGTCAGGCATCCCGCCGCGAGGGGCCGTTGTGGATATTAAGCAAGCTATTGCCCAGAGTCGCAGAGTGTGAACCCGTGAGTCGAGGAGGCACCAGGGCGAGAATTATCGAGTCCGTGGAATTTTTAGCCCAAGACCCGCCGAGGCGGGGAATTGAACCCTGGTCCAGGACCGATCTCAGCTTCCAGGTCTGCCGCCTCTAACCCCTGAGCCACACTTCTCCACAAGGGTAATTGCATTCCTGAAGTATGCATTGTTTCAATTGCTTCATCATATATCTGTGTCCTAATATTTCTTTGTAACTGGACACTCTTTGAAAGATCAACATCATGTTCCCATGTTCCCATGTCAAATCCGTTAATTTGTGATGTATAGCTGCTGTACACCTCGTAATCTCTTTACTCAGATAAATCAGTTCATTCTCTTGATACTGATTCACATGTCCAATAACTAAGCACTCTCTAACGATTTCTTCCAGTTCAAGAGGTTTCTCTCTCCTTCAGGGGTAGCTTGACGTTCTACACTCCATTTCTGTTTATTCTCCATCAACTCTTCAAACCATCGAGGAGAAATGTAATCTTCAAAAGCATGTGTCTCTCCCTGTGCTATTGGTGCTATAAAGACAATCCTTCTCCCTTCTCGTAATTATTGAACCGTTTGCGGTGGTGTCCAGGCAACAATCTGTGAATTCTGCAATGTATAGATGTTCACTGTCCCAGGTGCTTCTACTACTGCTCCCTGAGCCACATTATTTGGAACAATATTTATAGGTGCAGCTGTGCTGATACTGTCACAATTAGAGGTATTACTGTGGGAACAGTCTTAATTCGTACAGGCACAATATTTTATATGACAAGTTGTACAACAGGGTGTGCCACCTGCAATGGTTTCTCAATTTGAATCACATTTGGATCAAAAGGGGCCGTAGCTACTGTAGAACCAGAAGTCAAAGCACTTTAAGTATTTGTAGTACGTGAACATGCAGCCAATAATGCATCCAAAATGTCATCCCCTGATTCACTATCAGTGTTGGATTTCTTTGCAGGTCCCTCATCATCCTTTCCCTGTGTCTTATTCTTTTTAGTCTTCTGTCTAGTTATAGCTGGGTACATTCTAACTCCCTCAACTATGCATTTTCTCCACTTTTGCTTTCCATTTGTGCATTGTGCGTCAGTATAATTTTGAACATCTCTTTTCGCTCTATTATTTTATTTCTCTCTCTCTTACATGTGCTATTTTCTCCCACATGTTTAATGCTTCATAATGTGTGGGTCTAAGAGGTGTTTTCATTGTGTATAGTTTCTCCCTCAAACACTCAATGATATTCAATTAAATGTACCATTTTGTTGGAATTTAAGTGGCCCTTCATTTTCAGTGATCTTGCACCATTGACGAAGCAATAAACATGTGTGTAACCCAACATTCATCACACGTAATGCGGTGGTGTACCCTTGGGCAATGCCTGTGCACCTTCCTGTAATGGAATCCTAACATTTCCTCTCACAAAACTCTTAAAAGTTTTATAGCATTTCATATTTGCAATAATCCAACAGCAAATGTTCAGCTATTCAATTCAATTCAATGTTTTTCAATTCTGTATACGCCAAAACTCTTTCTCCAGTCTTGTTATACCTTTAATACTGGAAGACTTGTTAACCAATCTCAATGCAGCACTTGAACAACAATTTACCAATACCAGAGAGGCAACTGTGTTTTCATCAAACAATAGCAGCGCAACAGTACACCAAACACCCAACCCCAGGGTAGCACACTATGATGTATTTTCTCACTATTGGCAGCGGTTCACTCTCCATCACAATTTTCTTGTACACAACAATTTCACAACTTAAAACAAGCAAACAATTACAACAAGTACTTCGTCTGCTTCCCTAAAGAAAACCAAGGTAATTCAACACCCAGAATATTAGGATTTTGACACCTTCTGACTTTTCCACACAGAAAGACTTTCACACATGCAAATTAAATCGCCACTAGTGGGGAGTCACCTTAATGGATGTAGCTTACCAATTGCGCAATAGGTTTCACTAACATCAAACAATATTAGTACATTCACAACAACTCGTTAGAGTCTTTATGTCAATTTTGCATTCAAAGGTACCTCATGATTTGCACCACAAAACCTTTAGCAGGAAAGAGAAACCATAAAATCAACTTTTTCTATCACAGCTTAGGCTAAGTCTAGCTCAATAACCTCTCCAGTTTCTTCACAATAATCAATTAAGCATCATCAATTTATTTACCACACACTTCAATAAGCAAATGCAAATCAACAGCAGCAAAAACAATTGTGATGCATAACCATATTGATATTCATACCTCCAATACTGCAACTGCCTCTGAAACCGAACGTCTGCCGTTTTCAGAATTTGGGCCTTGAACTTTGGGACTTAGGATTTACTCTAATGTAGGGTAATTAATTACAGCTCTTCTTCTCATAACGTAAACTTTCCCTCCACTACCAACTTTTCTTCTGACGCAAGGATTATTTTTAATCAGAGTTCCGGTTTACCATCACCATGTCTAATCCCTGCAGTTTTATTTTTCTACTCAGAAAGATAGACCTTGACCATTGTTTTAGAGTAGATCAAGAGCTGTGCATCACATTAAATTATCATAATGACTTATCTATCTCAGTCTATAAAGAGAGTTTGTTTTGAGTTTAAGGGTTTGATTTCTCAAACTTTTAGTAAAACATCTTTTTTAAAGTCATAAGTTACATTTTCATTATTCTCAGTTATCGTAATGGACAGAAATCGGTAATCAAATATAAGCAATCAATAAATCATGGTAATATGCATTAAGCATGTTCCATTAAGGAACATATTTCTATTCTAAGAATAAAGGTGGATTGTCCTGGGCAACAAGGGTATCCTGGCTAGACACCAAGATGCAAAAAGAGGACAATCAAATTAGAAGCCTCATGGAAGAAGCAACCCAAACCTCACATTTAATAGAGCAGAAATCTGCAGAGACATGGTTACAGACAGTCAAGAGTGGCATTTATAAGGAAGGAAGAGGCTATGGTGGCAGACACGGTGGTGGACCACCAGGAATCTTAACTCAGTACTCAGTAAGGTGAAGGGACCCCTCAGGTCCTGGAAACGACCACAAGGAGCAAAACAATACGTCAGCTCGTCAACCAAGTTACTTGGGATAGCAGCTTTTATGGATCCTAGAATATAAATCTAGGGGTCCGCAAGATGTACTAAATCGCTCAAGCATTTTAAAACCAATAAAGCCGCTTCCAGGTCTAGACCATGTAGCATCAAATTACATTTTTGTCATCAAGTTGTTACCAGCAAGAAGGCCACAGAACTCGGATCCTACCCTTGTCACCTTCGCTGCTTCAGATCTTGCTGCCTTGATCCTGGAGCGGAAATAATTGTTGAAGGCTTGGGGCATTTAGGTAATAGCACACCAGGGGGACATATCCTTACCCGTTAGTATCTGAGCAGCACCCTGATGAGAAGACAGTTGCCACTGTAAAAGTATTAAGAGGGGCAACTGGAGGACAGCCACAACTGGACAACTCAACGTCACTACTGAAGTAAATAGAGAAGAAGGCCTCTCGAAAGAGCAAAGATTTATAACAAATTATGAGTCTCAAAATGACTGGTGCTTGCTACCACATTTCTTTCACAGGCTGCAAATTGTAAAGATTGAATAGTGGAGGCAGCGGCCGCCCCTGAACAAGATGCCCTAATGATTTGTTCCTGGTATACATGTGGGTTGTAGGCAAAGATTGAGGATGCTGCAGTGGTACAGTTCCTAGGAGTGTTTAATATAATATTGCTCCAAGAGACCTAGGACCAAAGTAGTTTTCCATTGATTGAATATAAAGAATTTAGGAAACCAGAAGAGAAAGCAGCACATTTGGAAGGGCAAAAGGCGGTTTGACAGTTTACATCAACACCTACCTACCAGTTGAGGTGGAAGAATTTCATATGGATGATCCATGTCTCCTGACATTGCAAATGAATGAACCAAAGAGAAAGGCTGCAACATCCCAAAAACTTGCAGCACATTTGCATCACTTAAAAAACTCATACCATCCATTGTACTGGCTAATTTCAGGAGACTTCAATCTCAACCTTTTCCATCCTCCAAGTATTGAGCATACAGAAATGGTGTAAAAACAACAGGACAGAATGCAGAACAATGTCATACATTCACCCCAGTACAGAGATCTGGTCCTAAATCCATTGTTTTTCTGCTCACCATGCCATTCCAGTTTGAACCTAGCCATATGCAAATCAGTCTTAACCCTGTGCCTCATGGGAACAGTCCAGCCCAAACTGCCAAGCCAGGTTCTCCCCGGACTGGAAACAAGCATCCTAGGACCGGTTTCGGGGTTTCACACCGCTTGTGGATAAACCGACGTCTCATTGAACAAAAACAGACCACAGATACATTTTCAATGCTGAATCTTTTGAATACAGACTAAAGTGATTTGAACAATATGAAATCAGGAATGTTGAAGCCTTGAAAAAGCCCAAGTCTGACTGACATGAAATGGGTGAAACACGTGTCGGCTGCTCAGCTGCTCAGGATTTGGTCTATGCATGTGTTTGACATCAAAAAGAATGGACTGATTGATTATACTCTTCTATTCATGCATAAATAAAAGATCAGATTGAAAATCACCATCTGGGATTTTGCATGATATTTACTAAAAGGATTATTAAAATTTAGAGGAGGAGTCTGTCTCACACCAGAGTAACAGAGCACGGGACCCATATCTGGGCATACCTGTCCCACTCGGAGGGACAAATGCAAAAACAACAGTTGACGAACAATGTCATACATTCACCCCAGTACAGAGGTCCGGGCCTAAATCCATCGTGTTTTTTTTGCTCACCATGCCATTCCAGTTTGAACCCAGCCATTTGCAAATCAGTCTTAACCCTGTGCCTCATGGGAACAGTCCAGCCCAAACTGCCAAGCCAGGTTCTCCCTGGACTGGAAACAAGCATCCTACGACCGGTTTCGGGGCTTCAGCCAGGATAGCTTGATTCCAGTGGAATGGAGAGCACGAGACCCACGTCTGGGCATACCCGTCCCACTCGGAGTGACAAATGCAAAAACAACAGTTGATGGACAGAATGCACAACAATGTCATACATTCACCCCAGTACAGAGATCTGGGCCCAAAACCATAGTTTTTTTGCTCACCATGTAATTCCAGTTTAAACCCAGCCATATGTAAATCAGTCTTGACCCTGTGCCTCATGGGAACAGTCCATCCCGAACTGCCAAGCCAGGTTCTCCCTGGACTGGAAACAAGCATCCTACGACCGGTACCATAGGTGCGTCAGGTATGCCCAGATGTGGGTCCTAGGCTCACAGTGCCACTGGAATCAAGCTATCCTGGCTGAAGAGGGGTGAAACCCCTAAACCGGTCCTAGGATGCTTGTTTCCGGTCCAGGGAGGTCCTGGCTTGGCAGTTCGGGCTGGACTGTTCCCATGAGGCACAGGGTCAAGACTGATTTGCATATGGTCAGGTCTAAACTGGGGTGGCATGGTGAGCAAAAGAGTGATGGATGTAACCCAGATCTCTTGACTGGGGGTGAATGTTTTGATTTGTTCTGCATTCCGTCCATCGATTGTGTGTCTTTTGCTTTCTCGCCCTAGGTGCGCCAGGTATGCCCAGACGTGGGTCCTGGGCTCCCTGTGCCACTGGAATCAAGCTATCCTGGCTGAAGAGGGGTGAAACCCCGAAACCAGTCCTAGGATGCTAGTTTCCGGTCCAGGGAGGACCTGGCTTGGCAGTTCGGGCTGGACTGTTCCCATGAGGCACAGGGTCAAGAGTGATTTGCTTATGGCCAGGTCTAAACTTGGGTGGCATGGTGAGCAAAAGAATGATGGATTTAACCCAGATCTCTTGACTGGGGGTGAATGTTTTGATTTGTTCTACATTCCATCCATCAATTGTGTGTCTTATAAAGAAATTGTGTGGCTCCACCCAGTGCATAATATGCCCTCTCAAATCCGCAAAGATGCGCTAGAAGAGGAACTCATAAAAGATTGTGAAGTAATTGACTTGTTTGTCCTGAATGATCGAAAGCCAGGTGATATTCCCCCAGCTTGGACAAGAGCATCAGGCAATTCGGTCTCCTATCTAGATTATATGCTGGTGACCCTCCCGCTGTACAGGCAAGTGCGTAATTTCAAAATATCCTACCGTGTGGAGAGTGACCATCACCCACAGGTAATCACGGTTGGAACATCCCTACGTAAATATGAAGTGGCAGCAGCGTGGCAGGGAGATACCGATACTGAAAACCTGAAATGCCTAAAATGTCAAGGTTCTGGCAGAAGAAGCATTGGACAGCCTTGAGAGAGAGCCCGCAGTGACTTCAAATCAGATATTAGCATGAGAAATATTTCCTAGCGAACTGATTGATGCACAATAAGTCGGAAGAGCCAACCTTGAACATCATAAAAATTTAGCCATGCCACAATCTATCTGCCAGAAAAGATCCATCATAGCCAGGATTTTCAGGCAGTTACGATAAACCCCCAAAGATAAGAATCAATAAAAAAAATCTGTGTAAGGAGAGTAGACAAATGAAAAGAGAGACTTGGGTATTTTAAAAGACCAAGCAGGAAACACTGTGGGATCAGTTGTTAAATGCTTAAAAATCAAACAATTCAAAAAGAAATCTGGAAGATGATGAACAACATTGAAAAAGGTCCCAGAGCAGACCATAATACAAACATAAGCAGGTTTGACTAAGTGGAGTTTTTCTAATCACCTTTTAAAGAAAGCGCCCAGGGTGAAACTAGTCCAGACCAGTCCTACAATGACAACGAAGCTGCTGGGATGTTGGCACATCTAGTATGTCCACCAGCAGAGCCCATCACAGCTGCCAGCCAGCCACCACAGCCAGAAACAGGAGACTCCATCCCCTACTATGCATTGCGGCCACCACCTCCAATGCTGCTGTTTCACACCAGGAGGCGCTTATAATCAGCTCAGGGCTCCCGCAGCACAGGACGCGCGCAGACGTGCCTGGGCAAAGCTCGGGTTAAGGACGGGCCCCTCCGTGCCCAGAGGAACCCAGAAGAGGCTGGACTGGGCCATCCCACTAATATTTGAACTCCAAGAGGTACACCAGCAAGACTTTGCTTTTCCATTTTTCCTACATTGTTGTTGGGTGCTATATTCAAGCTCACTTTGTCTGTTTATTTGACTGGGACTCGGACTTTATCAGGGGGGTACCACTAATACCACTGATACCATTGTTTTAATCTTTCAACATGCCTATTTTGGGCCCTTTGTTTTTTGCACTTGTGTTCTCTGGTAGTACTTCGCCCTAATTATTATCATAATTATGGGAAAAAGGAAGGCAATCAAGGGGTCCTCTGTCACTACAAAAAAGAAAAAATCAGAGAGACTAGCCAAATCTGCTAGTGGGAACTGTGTAATTGACCGAAATGATAATCTTATTGTTGAATGCGAGGACCTGCTACTCTCTGAAACACCCGCATTGCGGGACACTTTACCTACTCTGGACCCTACTTCACTGGGTATTTCTACCTCATAACCATGTATACCCAGCATGTTCGGTAAGCCGCCAAACAGCCTCCAAACACAACTGCAACCCAGAGCAAATCTCCTAGCCCGGTTGTGCCAACCCATCTCATCAATCTACTATAGCTGACTTTGTCCATTGTAGCAATCAATTCTAACCAATAGTTGATGGTTCTATTGATTGTCTTACTATCCCTGTCTGGAAAATATGCTATTAGAACCATCAAAAACCTCAGTTCAATCAAGTAGGGAATGTATTGTTTTAATTATTGAATTAAGAACCGAAGTGGGAGAGTTAAAAACTGTTATATCTAGATTGGCTTTTACAATAAATAAGCTAAAATGCGTAAAAGATGTTGAAAAATCTACTATTCTGAACAGCCAGTCTACCGAGACTATCGATACCACTCAACAGCCTGGAGCACAACAGCTCGTACCGCCACTTGATGTCCTTACCCAAAAGGGACCCATGAAGCACAAAAGGTATTAAATAGGAATTGCAGGTCCCAAAGTTACCAGCGACACTCCCAGTATTCCCTGCGCCCCCAGTACAACCCTTGCAAGAACGGAGCAATAGTGCTCCGAGCAACTCTAGCGTGCCTAACCTCAGCCAGATGCAGGCACCAAATCCTTTATGGATTCCTAACCCTTCAAAAGATACAATCAACAGAGGGTGTAATTATATGCCCCCACCTTGTCCCGGAAGATGGCCCAATGATTTAAAAAACAAAGTTGCCATGATAATTGTACCCAAACTGCAGCCCCACATAAAGTTTGCATCTGAAGATTCCCTTAGAAATAAAACAACCCACTGGATGAGGCTCGTTTATACAAGAAGACATCCTCTTTGCCCCAAGAATTCAACATTTGATATGATGGAACTAACCCTAAAAGACGCATGGATGGTGGATGATTTAGTGGCCCTAGATATTAGGACAACCCCCGCAAATAGTTCACATATCAGATTTAAGAATAGCAGGTCGGGAACTGATGCATTGCAGGGTTCTATACTAAGGAAGAGGCCCTTATCCCCATTGTGAGATGTGGATTGACTCGCAAATACTACTTATTCTTCCCCTTCCACCATTGCATCACTCCATGTAAAATGTATTAGCAAATGTATAGGAAGGCCAGATAATATTATCCTAACTCAACCACTCGGTAGTTGCCCAAGGATTGAATCTATTCCGAATAGCATGGTGTGTGGCTAAATGGGGAAATTGAAAGCTCCTTTGCATTCACCATTAGATCTTACATCCTCTAAGGCCCCATTCCAAAACCCTTGGGAGCCAGTCACTCTGCTGAGGCATCCAGTACTAACCTGCACTTTAAAGCAAAAACTGATATACTACCCAACAACAACACTGGCGCAGTCAAGGTTGCACTCCCATTACCAATCACTACCTGTACCCGATCTGTTGATACGACCATTAATAACGTGTCGCCTATTGACGCTGAGACTCATAGATGCTTGCCCACACCCAGTAATGAGGCACAAAATAGACTAACCCTAATCTCCTGGAACCTGTCGGGGATACACCTAAAGCTCCAAGATCCTGAAAAGGCAAAAATAATATCAGCATCTTCCAGGAGACTTGGACTGTGGACAGGGTACACATAAATGGTTACACAATCTATAGTGTGGCAGCTAATGCACCAAATAAATCAGACAGAGCTAGCGGGGGACAGGTAACTCTTGAGAAGAACACTCTAGCCTGTAAGTATAAACAACTAGGTATAAATTCACAAGACATATTGGGGATTCAGCTTACCTTACTAACAGGCCTAAACTTGACTGCGTTTAATGTCTATGCTAGGTCTGAATCTTGTAGCAGCCAGTCTACAGTATTTTCTATGTTAGATGATTTGGCGGAAATACATCAAAGCAACTCTAAAATCCTAGTAGCTAGGGATTTCAATGCCTCTTTTGAACCCATCCCCCTACTAAGTACCTTAGTAGAGGAGGAGGACGAGATATGGGGCATCGTCCAACGTCTGTTTCCCTGCAGGTTACAGGGAGGAGCTTGAGGGCATGCAATGGGATTACTGTATCTGATCTAAATAGGCAGGCTACTTTTAAACGGGGTGCCAGCACTAGTGTCATAGATTATATTCTAGTAGACATTAGAATCTGGTCACTAGTTGAGGATATGACAATTGCCCCGAGGTCTGATAGTGATCACAACCCCTTGCTGTTAAAAAGGATGGGTACTGCCCTGGATAGGAACTTACCCAGTTGTTTCTCTAGGGTGGAAGAGCCACTTGTAGCCAATAACTGTAGAAGAGTCCCCTGGCCAAAAGGCCTTACAGAGGTGGACCTATATGCAAGGATTTATGAGTTATTTACACACTTTCTGTCTGGCCTGAGTAGTAGCTTGGATTGTGCACACTTCCCTGGGCAAACTCCCATACTATCAATGCATAGAGAATTTTATGAAGCGCTGCTGTAATGAATAACAAATGGTGTAATTGCGAATGCAAATTAGCAAATGGGGCATTACAGCTAAGGGTTAAGGAGCATAGTCAGTCTGGGGTACCCTTGCATGCAATAGATACAAGGCTGCACTTATGAAAGCTAAGCGTGACTTTGCAGACAGAAATTGGCAAGACCTGGTACTTGCAGCCAGGATGCAATGACAATCGCTTGTTCTGGCATATTATTGTAAAGGGAAATTCGGAAAACCAAATACTCTTAGTTATCATATCCAGACGAAGGTGTGGGTCGAGCACTTCTCTACATTATATGCCAGGAAAAAGGACACTCGCTGCATATATAACCCTAGAGCTGATCAGAACCCCCCTAATATCTTACCTGGCATGCATATGACTGGCACTGCATTGATATTTAGTTTGGATGACACCTTGTCAGCAATTAACAGACTCAAGGCAGGGAAGGCCCCTGGCCTTGACCAGATACCAGGTGATTTATATAAATCGGAACCCATGATATGGGCTCCGTACATAAATCCCTTGTCAAATTGTATATCGGCTGGTGGGGATATTCCGACAACCTGGAGGGGAGCAGAGATAATTGCAATGCACAAAAAGGGAGATTCTTCCATCCCCTCCAATTATAGCCCCATCAGCCTGATCGACAATTTGCAAATATCTTTGCAAGACAAGTACTGGATAAACTCCAAACCTAGATGACAAGGCAATACTGTCCCCATTTCAAGCAGGCTTTTGCTCTAAAATAAGTAAATGCAACCAGGCTTTCAGATTTACCCTATTAACTTGGAAATACGTGCTGCTAAAAGACCAAAAAAACTATGTTGCATTTGTCGACCTGAGATCCACGTTTGACCTAGAACGGCACGATCTGTTATAGAGAACAATGCCTGACTTAGGTGCCCCAACTGATCTGATAATCTTGATAGCTAGACTTCACGAGGATAATTACGCCCAGGATGGGGAAAAAGTGGTGAACTAACTAATAGGATACCCATTCAGCGTGGGGTGCATGCTCACGCCCACTCTATTTTCTCTATTTAATAAGGATGTGGCTAGCAGATTACTAGATTGCAGGAATGATTCTCCCATTATGAATGGCTCGAAAGTCCCAAATCCTGCTCTTTGCAGATGACTCTTTACTTATTTCCACAACATCAATGGGCCTGCAAACTTTCGTGGACAAATCCTTAGATTTCTGCAAGGACAGGATCCTGGAACTTAACGTTGCCAAAACAAAATATATGGTGTTCGGGAAAGCGAAGGGGAAATTACGTGAGGTTAGGATTGCTTGAGAGCCCCTTGAGAGGGTGAAAAACTTTGACTAGCTTGGGATAAGATTAAGCGACTCACTTGGCTGGGAACAACAATTAGATAAGAGTTATCTTACCCTATGCCATAGGTCAAAATCAATACTGAGATACCACAGGCAGTCATATACTAGATCATTGACCCCAGCATTAGAGGGGTATTGTGCTATAGCCCAGAGTGGTGCTTTGTATGGAGCAGAGATATGGAGACATACCAACACAAACAAACTGAGGATATGCAAAAACATCTTTGTTAGATCACTTATCTCGGTACCTAGCAATACCTCATTGACCCCACTGTGTTTTTGATCTAGGGATGAAAAGAATAGGAGATATGACCTCACTGAAACCCTTAATGCACTGGCTATGCATGTGGACAACACCCCAGCTCTCTGATTATTGTAATTCCCTGAGGAGGTTCTGACGATCAGTGGTACCAAAAACTACCCTTGTTCAAACATATTGCAAGTTGGTGCAAATCACAGAATATGTCGGAGTTATGGGAACATCCAGAGAGGGCAACCAGAGGGGATCTATGAAGATTCAAATCCAGGTATTAAGCGGTTGTGGGAGAGCGCTATACCACTAGATCAGCAAATGGCCACTAAACAACACACTTTTTAAATGTTAATCCATGCTCCCGATTTGAAACTTTCCTGGATCAAATCACAACCCACCTGCTAAAAGTCTATATGCTATATTCGGGTATGGCAACCTACTCCTCAGGTTCCCCAGCAATCAGGCTGCTGGGTTATTATCAGAACGATGCTAGAGTACGAGAGACATAAGAACATATACTCGTTTTTTTATATCAAATACCAACTGATCCACAGGAGGTCGATAGGACCGATCTGTTTAAACCTTGGAGCCAGGCAATATCAGGTTGCCTACAGAATTCTAAAAACAGATACATCCGGGCTAATAGTCTTTGCAGTTAGTTGTTTTTTATTCTCCTTCTGGATTAATCGCCAGAGGTTTTTATCTTAGACTTCAATGGCTGTTATTACCAGAACTGAATTCTTGTGATTGTGAAATGTTGGTTATTTGAGCAACTGAACTGCGTATTGTATATATGATTATATTCTAATATTGTTTAAAAGGTCAAGACCAATTTAAATGCTGAATTTACAGTTTCTTAGCTCTGTAAACTAAGTCTGAGTGGAGTTTGCAGAGTTTTACTCCGTGGAACTCTGCGAAGTGCCAGAAAAACTCTGCCGCACTCTGTGGACCTCTGCCAGTGGTGGAGTCTGTTAAATTGTGCTGCTCGCACTAATTTTTAGCACATGGAGTTTGTCCCACGCTGTAAAATCAGCATGAACGGTACTACGCATCGCGGCTGAGGGCACTACTGCTTTCTGCCGCTCAAGTAGACATTTTACTTGGGCGGCAGCTTCCTCAACACAAATGGCAGATCCTCCGTTATCGCCTGCAATGAAAAATCTTGCCAGGAGGAAGTCTAACTCATTTCTTTTTTCTGCAAGCACTCACCAGCTTACCATTGGCAAGCCGCTCGACAAAAAAACTATGCTCCACGTCACTTCGGTGAGCTTTTCTGAACTTCGCACTCCGCATGTAGCGCAGAGTGGGCAAAACTTTGTGAAGTCTGCCGCCGGAGTGGATTTCTTTGCCCACCCATAAGGACTATTTCTCAAGTCTGTCACCCCCTGCTTAGTTTGTGGGTAGATTTTCGATCCACAGAGCTGTTTAGTCATAGTAGTTTGGATGGGGGTCATTGCCTTACTGTCCTGTGGAGAGGGCATTGGCTTTGTTTTATTGTTTGTTGGGTTTAAGTGGGGTCCTGCTGCTGCCTGCCCCTTCTCCCCCCCACTCTGGGCATGGATATATGCCCCATCTTGGATATGCATACTCCTTGCAGATTGGTTCTGTGCTCTGGTGCTGTTTGATGGGGGATAACTCACACAATTAAAATTCCTCTCCGGAAATGTCCGGGCAGGGGTGTACATGTAGCATTCCTTAAGGCTGAATAAGGGACTGGGATGTGCTCTCCCACACCCTGTCCTTCTTCCTGGGGCTCTGCATCCTCCCACCTGGAGCCGTACCCCCAGATTCCAGAATTTTCAGGGCATCTGTGGCAGGTGTCCTGCACAATTCTCCCACCAGTTCAGGTGTGCTATCCTGCAACTTGTATCCCAGCCTAGGGTCTGTACCCTTAGGCTGGGCAAGGGTCAGTGGTAAGGCTGCCATCTCCTTGACCCCCTTACTGGGGCCCTGCACCCTCCCACCAAGAGCACTGCCCCAGACATCAAACCGGTAGCGGACGTGTTAGCCGTCGCCCCTTCTTACAGATCAAGGGGGACAACCTGAACCGGGCCCTCCAACTCATGGTCTTCACCCTTAGGCTGGACCTGTGCCTGGCAACCCAGGACTTCCGGGGCAGTACACCAACCCTCCCAAGGGAAACATATGCCTCAGGATTTGTGCAAGAGTCTGCCTGGTGCAGATTTCCATCCTACTATTTACATGACAGAGCATGAAGACCCCCCAGGCCAGAGGTGGCCTCTCCAGGGTCAGTCGTGGAGGTCTGCCTCTGGTGCGATCTCCCTATGGTCAGAGAACTCACACTCCACCAGGTGTTGGCATAGCTCTGGAAAACAGGGACTTAAAATATGCTCTCCAACAATTGAAACTTAATATATGCTCTCCAAGAATTGAAACACTTAGCCCCACACAGGTATAAACCAAGCTACTCTTTGCCTCACCATACAGTGGCTCGCACAAGCACACCACATCACTCTCCTGAGACTGCAAGACATTGTCTGACTGTCACTCAAACCGCACTCTTCTGGGCGGTCTCCACACTCACATACCAGGACTTCTACCACGGGGAACCCCTCTCCCTGCACCTCTCATCTAGAGTCAGTAGAGTGTCCCTCCCACCACTAGGAATATGATGCCCTGTGCCAGTTCCCCAATCCACCTCAGGGACACCGCGCAGCACTGGAGCCACTTCATAAACCTGACCCCCCTGGTATATGTGAACCCCCTCCTTCAAGTCAGGCGCCACATCTTTGGGTGTGTGCACTTCTCCCTCAGCAGTAGATAACACCTTTTTGTTGCCACCATCTGAGCTGGACTCCACTTCCAGCCCAGCCAAGCTCACTTCCTGAGCTACACACATTTATTTTTCAGCTAAGCCTCGCTGTTTCTCCTAGCACTCCCGGTCTAGCTGGCTCAGCCTTCTGTCAAGAGCACAAATCTGATTCCTCTCCTCACGATAATGTTTCTTCCTCAGGGCTACTGCCTGGCTGGGTATCCCCCCTCATATTCCTCCTCAAAGTCATTTGATTGTGTTGCTTCCCAGCGTAGTACCTCATAGCTATTCAGGGCTGTCTCAAGATCCTGCTTTGTGGATCTCCTCTTCACAGGTAACCCTTCTCCTAGCAAAAGACTTTCAGTTCCCGCATTTGTAGATGTGTAGGTGCCAAAAGTTGATTTCCATTTCCACAAGGGCCTACAGGTGCAACAACTAAGCAGAGTTCCAACAACCAAATTCCAAATGGAAACAGGGAAAAATAGTATGTGGTTGCGTAATGGTCTGCACTATACTAGTAGTGTATACCAATCACTGTATGTAAGGCACAAATACAAACAAAGATGGTGCACTGCGTCTTGGAGGTAATGTTTCCTTGGTGCCGGGCGGCGTTGGTTCCCCACGACCACAGGGGTGGTGAGGCATCAGTTTCTTACTGTGATGCAGGGGAGGTGAGGGTTGGGATCCTTACTGTTGTCGGAACAGTGACATCGCAGTGGCGTGGAGGCATCAGTTACTTATGACGATGCAAGGTTGATGTATTCGGGAGGTCACCCACGTCAGGTATCGGCTCAGTGATGATGAAGCACCGACATCAGTGAGGTTGGGGCTGCAGTGCGAGTCAGCGTGGTGCGTCAAGAGCATCACGAGTGGTGCCCTTGACTCCGGTGCAGGCAGCAGCCTCAGTGATGGCATCAGAGTTGGTCCAGTGCTGCGTCGCAAGGCGTTGGGGCTGCAGTGCAAGTCAAGCAGTGCGTCGTGCCCTTACCGAGCTGGTCCATGGCTTTGTTGCAGGTTGCGGCATTGCTTCCTGGCATTGGTGTTGTAATTTCCTTATGTGGCAGCTGAAACAGCAATTCCATGTTCAGGAGGACAGAGGAGATGAAGTCTTTGTGTCCCTGAGCATTTTCAGAACATGAGGCAAGCTCTACACCAAGCCCTTGGAGATCTTCTTCAAGCAGAATGCACAGTACTCAGCAAAGTCTTGGTCCTTTCCTTGCCACTGCAGGCCAACCCCACAGAGCGCACCGCAAAGGGGCAGTACTTCTCTTTCAGCTTTCCCAGCTCTTTTCCTTGGCAGAGGTTTCTCTTGAGTCCAGAAGTAATCGAAATGTTTGGGGAATGGACCCCAAACTTTATACCACATTTTCCTTTGTTCTCCTGTGACAGAGAGACTCTTAGCTCAGTCCAAACCAGGTATGTCCTCTCTGGCTCAGCTTCCTGGCAGGCGATTTAGACAGCATTGTCCAAGGCAGACCATGCCTACTCAGGTGCAGGGAAACTTCCTCCCACTACTCTAAATGCAGCCCAGGTCTATTCAGCCCAGCTCTGACTCATTCAGGAAAGGCAGGACACACCTCAACCACCCCTAGTGGCTGTCTGAGAGAATGCACATCCCCAGTCCCTGCCACTCCAAAGCCAGACAGTCAATCCACAACCCAGCAGAGGCACATGGGATGGCTAAGCAAAAAAATACCCACTTTACCCTCGATATAAAAATTATCTCGCATGCTAAACTCCATCTTTCTATGTCCCAATGGGAAGTAACACGTATACGTTGTTATAAATATACCCCAATTCTGTCCCATCGGACAGATAGCCTTTCCATAGTGAAAAATTAAATGCACTGTATTTCTCCATCACAGCATGTCACACACAGCAGTACATGTCCTACCTTTCACATACACTGCACCCTTCCCATAGAGGCCCCTTTGGCCTACCTGAGGGGTGTCTTACATGTAAGAAATGGGAAGGTTAAGTTCTGGCAAGTTGGTGCACTTGCTAGGTTGACATAGCAATACAATCTGAGCACAGACATTGCAGTGGCAGGACTGAGAACCCTTTGAAAGGCTGCTTGTGTGAGGGGTGCAATCAGTGCAGCAGGTCCACTAGCAGCATTTGATGTTCATAGCCTGGGCACACACAGTGCACTGTACTAGGGACTTAGTAGTAAGTCAAATAATCCAATTATGGAAACACTAATCCATAAACACAATTTACACAGAGAGCATGTGCACTTTAGCACTGATTAGCTGTGGTAAAGTGCCCAGAGTCCTATAGCCAACAAAAACACAGTAAAAAAAAATAGAAGGCCAAGAAAAAATAGTCTGGGGATAAACTTTCTGAAAAAGCCATGTATAACATCCAGGCAGGGGAGTCCATGTGGCATTCCTAAAGGAGACTGATTTGAATGCTAATGCGGGGACGGCTCTATGTAAGAGGTGGTGCTGAAACTACTTACTCAATCTTTGCCCAGGGGACCTTAATATGGGTGAAACCGGGTATCCTATTTAAGCCTACTAGTGACATCATTGATGCAGAGGGGTGAAACTCTGTTTTGATGGGTCAGTTGGATGGGCGAGATATCACCATAATCAATGTCTATGCTCCCAATATTGAACAATCCCTGTTCTTGGATAAATTGTCCCTCAGTCACTTATCATTGGAGGCGATTTTAACTGTTTGGCCAAAACCGATCTAGACCTAACCCATCCCTCTCTTTGTGACTCCCCTACTGTTTGCCTGGCTTGCAAAATCGGGACTTGGCAGGGGCACTGGGGTATGATTGAAGGCCACCCTCAGATCAAGATTATTCCTTCCACTCAACCATGCCCACACTACATGTGCAGTTTGACACCTTTTTATGTTCCCCTGACCTCCTGTGGGACATTTTTCCTACCATATCTGATGATAATCCCTTGTTGTTGACCTTGCACTGGAGTGGACCACACACTTGCATACCCAGTTAGTGCTTGAGAGCAGAGAGCCTGAAGGACCCCATGTTCCAAGAAACTGTTCGGGAGGGTATTCAGCATTATTTTGACGAGAATGCCAGCACAGCTTCCTCTACGGTTGTGGAGGCGGAAGCCTTTAAAGTAGTGATTAGGGGGCACTGTCTCTTGGAATCAACGGGGGTCTGGAGAACCTTGTTACGGGACATCATCACCCACGAGCGCACCCTTCATGACTTAATGACTTAGACTGCTTACGGCGGAAGGACTAGACCTGAAGGAAGCTACTAGAGGCAAAGGAGAATGTGGTGAAAAATGTTGACTTTCTTTGCTATTTTGATCATAAGGTTTATACGGTTAGGGCATTCTCAGAGAGGTACAGATCAGGCCCTCTGTTAACTGGGTTGGCTAACCCCTCCCACTGAGGATCGTCAATCCTAAAACTGATAACTTCAGATGGCGCTTGTCCATCCACTCAGGGAGAAATCAATAGCCTCTTTGCAGAATATTACACATGTCTGTATGCAGCCCGGGAAACACCTAGGTTCTCCATCATTAGTGAGTGGCTAACTGCCTTGCTGCCTAATGAGATGACCCGGGGGTTGCTGATGCTCTCCGGGAGGATTTTACAGAAGAGGTTTGGCACATGGTCCATGGGAAGGTTTTGGGACCCAACAGCATCCCTGTGGAACTTTATGTTGCTTATCTTAATATTCTTGCCCTACTCTTGGTGACATTATAGCAAAGTGTATTGACCGCCAAGGCACTATGCTCCACTATGCATGAGGCACTTATAGTCCCTTTGCTCAAACTGGGTAAACCTGCCCCAGATGTGACAAAATATCGACCCCTGTCAATGTTAAACATTGATTACAAAAGTCTCAGCGACATACTGGCACACCACTTGCTCCCCCACATGCCTAGACTGATTCATGCTGACGAGTCTGGATTTATACCGGGACGGTGAATGGCTCTTAATGTAAGGCACTTATTAGCACTAATGGTAGAGGGGCCTCTATTGCCAAAATGGGCAGAGTGCATGTTTGTGAACATCGAAAAGGCATTTGACTGCCTAGATTGGAGCTTGCTTTGCGCCTTTAAGTATGATTGCCTAGTGCAATTTTGCACAAAACCCACATTTTAAGACTCTTTAGCAATATATATTATTAACATTATGTTTCAATAATTTTAAAACTCTTCTCCAATCATCTGTTGTAATGCCACAGCCTCTCTTGCCTGTCCTGATTGGTTGGTTTGTTCCCCTGACCCCTTTCCCCTGCTCTCTATGGTCTGTTGTACTGACACTGCCCCTCCTGCTTTCTCAGTGCGGTCAACTTGCTGCCTCTGCCACTCCTCCTTGCCCTCACTTGTCTGAGTCCATGCTTCTGACCTCTGCCTCCCCACAGTGTTTTAATGAACAACTAGATTGCTAACATTCTATATTTATTACAAAAGTGTGGCAAGCCTGACGTCATCTTGATGTAATCCAAACTGTAATACCTAAATAGTTTTCTATAAAAATGAGGGAGTCTTTTTCCATAGAATTTATGAAAATAAAATGAGGACATATTTCCTGAGGTTTAAAATAATGACAATGCTCTTTTAAATTATTTGCTATATGTTAGAAATTTAGTTTCTGGTCGGCTAGGGTATGCACCTAAGCCAGGCAGAACCCACCACTCTAGTCAGGACAAAGGAGTTACACACCCAAGCTAGCCACCTCCTTGGTAGCTTTGCAGAGCAGTCAGGCTTATCCCAGAGGCAATGTGTAAAGTGTTTGCACAACATACTCACACAGCAGTAACACACTAGGCATACCACAAAATAAACCTCACATATGGTTATCTAAAAAAAATATCCTTTGTATTATCAATAAAAACACATTAGAACACAATCACATATATTACCGTGCTAGGCATTTGTCAGGACTGCACAGGGATTACATAAATCACTAGGCCATTCAGGCCACAGTCATAAACATCAGTTAGCCCAACCCACTAACTACTTGTAGGAACTGTACTTAGCATAACACATTATGCATACATGTAATCAGCAGCGCACCATAGTAAAAACCTGTAAAGAGCACACATAAGAAACACATCCCCACTGGGAATAACCAGTACTACTCCTCTCTCTCCCTTAGTGAGGAGTGGGGGCCTCCGTTGAGGTTTCCCCTTTTATACCCTCCACAAGGATACACAACATGTGCCCAAACCTAGGGCACAAATGCAGCCGGTAGGCGGGGAGGACACCCACATACCTGGTGACTGCTAAAGAATGTCCCCAGCGCCCAGTACCACAAGCAAAGGGACGGGGGTGCAGCTCTCCCTGTCTCCTTCAATGAAGAATGCCCGGGTGCTGCAGATAAGAATGCAACTGCCCACGACCATGCGGCGCAGCTGTGAAAATGTCAGGAATGCAGAGCAATTATATCAGGGGCCTCCATCAAAGTCTCACCCCAAACTTCTCTGCTCTAGTCGACAAGATGACCCCTCCTGGGTCTCTCACCTGTGACTTTGCGGTGGGAGCTGCCTGCCACTCGCAGTGCCATACTTGTGCCTCACCTCTGCGAGTGGGGGAATCACTGGCCGGCTGCTGGAAGACCCTGGTCGGGCCCTGTCGGGGTCTAGAAACCACGGAGCAATGTCTCCACTCTTCCGTTTGGCAAAAAGTCTCTGCCCAGTCAGGGCCTTCCACCCTAACTTCTGGACCCACGGCAGCCTGCGACCATGCAGTGTAGCCACTCCGCTTTGGAGACAAAAGGGGGCAGGACGCGGAGCTATGTCTCTGTTGGCCCCGATGTCTCTGGCTTGCTTTTGGAACGTGGTCCCACTTTGCCCTGCCCACAACCAGGCTCAGCAACGCGGCTCTTCACCAATGCCTGGCTTCTGTCGGCTGGTGGGGGCTTCCTGCTAGACGGCCTCTCCTCACAGCATGATTATGCTCTACACCAGAGGGAGAAGCGCCCTTCCAACTGTGTACAGCGCTCCACATCAGTAATCAGGCAAACAAGGTAGTTCACTTGTACCACGAAGCGAAGGCAGGACACGTGCAGTGCTACGGTTCCTCTAGCAGAGGGCCAGAGAACAGGGCACAGGCAGGCCAGCACGCAGGGCCCCTTATCAGAGGGCAGTCCCTCTAACCACCCAGCAGGCAGTCACTGAGTGCCACGGCAGTTCCTCCTGGCACACGGTATGCCATACAGTTGCTTCCTCTTCCAGCTCAACAGACATGGGGTCACAGCCCCAGTACTCATAGACCCAATGTATTTGTTCTCCTCTGGAATAGGGCTCTTAGCCCAGTCCAAACTAGTTCTGGGGGAACTTTAAAAATACATTTATCAGTGCACAACACCTTCCATTCTTAGTGTAAGCCTTGGCCCCAGACACACCACAGGGGGGTAGTCTGCTTTGTGGAAGGCAGGCACAGCCCTACTAAGGTACAGGTGCTACTCCTCCCACCACTCCAAATGCAGACGAGGCCTATTCAGCCTAGCGTTGAGTCACCCAGGCAGGTCAGGACATGCCTCAACCCCACCCCCCCCAGGATCTGACTGGAGTGAATGCACATCCCTTCTCCCCTGTCAGTCAGAACCAGACGGTCAATACACATCAGGCAGGCACAGAGACACATAGCACACAGAAATGCCCACTTCTAAAAGTGGCATTTATAAAATAGCAATAATAAAGCTGCTTTCACCATTAAGCTGGAATTATTACCCATATTTCAATTATTCCACACATGGTTACGATACCCCTCTCATATCAGGAATTTCCACTGAAGCACATATCAGGGAATCCCCAATGCATCCCTATGAGAGGGCAGCCTCACAGCAATGAGAAACCAAATAGGCTGTTTGTCACTACCAGGACATGTGACACAGTTAAGGCACATGTCCTACCTTTCACCTACACCACACCCTGCCCATAGGTCTAGCTAGGGCCTACATCAGGGGTGACTGATTTGTAGTAAAAAGGGGAATTGTAGAAATGGCAACCACTTTATATGCCACGTCTCAGCTGCACAAAACTGTGTGCGCAGGCCCTGCAGTGGTTAGAGGTCTGAGACGGGTTTGAAAGGCTGGTTCGGTGGGTGGCGCAAACAGCATTGCAAGCCCACCAGTAGCATTTAATTTACTGGCCCTGGGTGTATGAAATATCACTGTACAAGGGACTGATAGATAAATTAAATATGCCAAACAGGTGTAGACCAATCTTACCAAGTTTACCATAGAGAGCACATGCACTTTAGCACTGATCAGCAGTGATAAAGTGCCCAGAGTCAGAAAACCACAAACAACAGGTCAGAAAAAAATACATGAGGAAGGCAAAAAGTTCTGGGATGACCCTGCAAAAAGGGCCAAATCCAACACTATATTTATGTTTTTTTATCTAGTTGAACACTTGATTATGTGTCGCACTTAGGAAAGAGGATATGGCGGTTTAGAGCTGTCAACATTGAACCTTGGTTTGAGTTTCAGCGTTGCCTCAACATCCTGTGATTATGGGCAAATCACTTAGGGGCAGATTTATGTTTCCTGGCGCATCCCTGCAAATCAGCAGGGATGCGCCAGGAAAGATGCGTCACGCAAGTTTACCCTTGCGCCACCACAGTTGCGCCGCATTTACAATGCAGCGCATCGTGGCGCAAGGATAAACAGATGCGTGACGCATCTGATGGCGTAAGGGCGGCGCATTGTTGGAGTCGTGTTGCAAGCACGACGCAACTCCAGCAATGCTCAGGGGCTGCCCATTCCTAACATGCTGCATCGTGTCTTACCCCTGCTTCAAGCAGGCGCATGGTTTTGACGCAGCAGCGTCCGAAAAGTGACTCAGTGAAATCTTGTAGATTTCACTGCGTCACTTTTCCGAGGCTTTTTCCGACGGAACGCCCACCCTGCCTACATTAAACCTGACGCAGGTTTAATGTAGCGCAGGGTTTTACAACGTGACGCATCTCTCTAGATGCATCACGTTGTAAATAAGGCGCAACATGGCGCATGGTTTACGCCGCCGCTGCGTCACAGAAGTGACGCAACGGTGGCGTAAATGTCTCGCAAGGGGCTTGTAAATCTGCCCCTTAATCTCTCCGTGCCTAAAACAAAAATGAATGTGTCCTTGTCTAATGTAACTGATGCTCATGTAAAGCACTCTAATACCTTTTGGTCAAGTGTAAAACAATATAAAACTCAGAGAAAAGAAATTAAGTGTGATGCACACTTCTGTTATTTGGCTAAACGTGTGCTACATTTGGGTGATACTTGAAATACATTTGGGCTCTTTTTTCTCTGGTGGCCATCTTGGGAGACATTTCTCCTATGAAGCTCACTAATTTCCTCATTTACTACAGTATACTCAATAGAAAATGCTTTCAGAATTGCACTTCGATTTCATCAAGATAATGTTCTGATGTGCAACACTTTTGTCATAAAATCTGAATGTTAGCACTCTAGTTGCTCATTAAAACACAGTGGTGAAGCTGCTGATCACCTCATAGCCTTCTGCTGGTGTTCAAAGTGCATGTTTCAGTCTGCATATCAAAATGTTTTAATGAAATAGAAGAGGGAGATATTTGAGAGCTCATTTAAAATGTGTCCAAATGTTGCTTTCTACAACACTAACTATAATTTCTATGACAAGAGTATCCCCCCTTACTTTGTTCCTTTTTAAATTAAGTGTTCTATGTTTTACCAGTTTGAGTCAATCAAGATGGCTTCTGGACGGATGTATGACGTTACAACGCATACATTTACATCGCGGTACATTACATTGCGGTTTTTACAACGCAAGTCGTTACAACGACTTGCGCTGGAGGGCGCTGGACTTAGGAGTAGTATAATTTACTATTCCAACTCCAGTCTACGTACAGTAGGGAAGGTGTTGGATAGTAAATTATACTATTCCTTGTCCTAGAGCGCCATCTAGCGCAAGTCGTTGTAACGACTTGCGTTGTAAAAACCGCGTTGTAATGGCATCGCGATGTAATCCCCGTGTTGTAAACGATGTTTCCCTTCTGCACTGTCACACTTGTATCATAAGTAGGACTATTAGTGTGTTAGTTGTTCTTTAGAACACTCTGTGAGGCTGAAGTAGCACACAGGGAAATCAACTGACAGGCTGTTCCTGATGAAAGTACATATTTTACTGAGAATGTCAGACTCTATTTTCACACGGCTGAGAAAGATAGTGAGAACTTATTTTAGCTTCTGAAGCACCCTCCATAAACTCTATGAGAAAATCATGAGAAAAAAGTTTTCTCTCAAAGATTATTCATGAAACCCCAGCAGAAGGTCAGCATTTTTCACAGGGTAAAATCACCTTAGTACACACTACAATTCCTAAAATTAGAATGGGACCACCAGCAGATGATTTATATTATAACTAAAACCTGTTATCATCGATATTATGTGCTTCTTTCTGTGACCCTCAAAACATGCTATTCACCACAACTCATTTCAATGGAGGCTATGTCCCAGAGTCCTATAAGGGCTGCCACAGCATGTTGACCTTGTTGTGGCCAGCTAATAAATAGGGGTCCCTTTGGGACCCCCTACATGCCCTTTATGTTTATGTTTAGGGATTTGTATAATGCATAGCTGCCCACGGGCTTCCCAGCGCTGCGGAGAGGTGGTGTTGTGCAAAGGGTTTAATGGATCACCATAGGAACAACCACGTCTTTAGTTTTTTCTGAAGCTGAGTCCCTTCATGTATTCTTTATATATTTCTCTGAGTGAGAGAGAGCACGAGTGACTGAGTAAAAAGTTATAGGTCTATCACCACGGTTTCTGAGGGAAAGGGTTGTCATGTTCCATAGTTGCCAAAACTGTTCGCTCCCTCTCTCAGGTTAGGGGGGATAATGGTGGCACTGTGAGCTAGCTGGTCCAAGAGACAATATATCCTGTGGGGTGCCTGGAATCAGTCTGGCACCATCCTCCGTCTACATGGTGCCAGGGTCTCTGGTGCCAAAAGAGTGCTTGGGAGGGGGACCATGTGCACCCCCTTCCCCTAAAAATCTTGCTGGGTCTCGTGGATGGGGCCCATGGGGCTGAAATCAGCCCACGAATGGGGCTGTGTGCCCCTTCCCCTACAAAATTTACTGGGCTCCGGGGGATGGGGTCCTCTGGGAAATCGGCCTTGGGAGGGTGGCTGTGTGTCCCAATCTCCATACAAATTACGCAATGTCTCGGAGGATGGAATCCCCGGGGCCTAAATCATCCTGTGGAGGGGGCTGCACGTGCACCCTCCCCTTTATTTAAAAGATTGATCCAATGGGATGGGGTACTCAAGGCCTAACAAGGCTAGGGGAGGGGGGCTTTATTTACATAAGTGGCACCAGGGGATGGGGTCCACATGGCTGAAAATGCCTCCGAAGGGGGCCGTACAGGCCCCTCTGGTCTCCTCAGGACAAGGCCATATGTGTCACTCCCTATGGCTTTGTGGGGGGCTATTAGCTGCAGGTCTGCAGCCAACCCACTCCGCACATGGCCAAAGGCTGTGCATGGCAGGGGGTTGCATTTACGTATGGTAAATAAGTAGTACTTTACACTAAAAAAACAAGAAATGACCTGAAGTAACATTATAGTAAGGTGTGACAAAATATTCAGTATTTTTTTTAAATACCTTAGGAAGTCACTGGAGAAAACAAAGTTTAAAGTAACATTATCGCTATTTGAATATGTCAGTAATAACATTATCTCAGAAATTCACCAGTTATAGTAACCAGTGCTAACCATAACTGGCGCTCCGGTCATGCACTTCTTATGAAATTACCTATGACATCACTCATGACATGTTCTATGACATCAATTATGACATCACTGTTTACCGATATATATATATAATATATAGTAAGGTCAATGTTTCTATGGGCGAAGCATTTTCAGTTTTGTTATATATATATATTTTATGTGTGCGTGTATATATACACATACACACATAGAAGATATATATATATATATATATACTGGTAATTATAGTTAGGACCTTGTTTCTATTCAAAAGGTGTTTTTTTCCTTTGCCAATATCTTTGGCGCCATTTGACGAATGTTTGCAAAATATTTTAAACTAATGGTTCACTCAGGTCAGCTCCTGTCTTGAAAGTTTCGGGGTGATTCATCAAGCAGGGGCTGAGATAAAAGGGGGTCCCAAAACACCTTTTCCCCATGTTAATGTCCATAGGAACTTTGGACACGGCTACAGCCCAAACTTCAGAACGGAATTACACCAAATTTGGCAAAAAGGTGGCTCTTGGCCCAGAAAGTGACCTTATTTGGTGTGAATCCGTTCAGTAGTAGCTGAGAAATTCAAAAAATGAAAATGTATATATCTGAGTATGGAGGAGGAGTTGCGACTCCTCCCGAGCATGAGCTGACTTCTGATTGGCTGCCAAAGCAGAATGTGTTGGCAGCCATCTTTTGACTTGGTAACCGAGTCACAAGAAAAAGGGGAAAAAAAGTGAAACATGAAGAAAAGGGGGCAGAGTAGAAACACCCTGACCCCCTAGGCCTGCTCAGAGGGTCCCACAAGGACCCCTAGGGCCAAAAAAAACACTTTTAAAACAAGAAATCAGACGAATTTGTGATGGGTGCGCGAATCCGGATGAGAACATTTTAAAAAAGCAAAGCGCGGGCTTCTTTTTCCTATAGCCCCCGGGTTGGCCAGCTCCTGGGGGTAATATATAGTTATATTGTGGGGGTCCATGGGGCCCCATGCTGCCCCGGGGACCACCACCTCCCGGGGTATTGTTACTTTAAGGTGGGGGGCATTGCGGGCCTCACCAAGCCCTGGGGACCGCCAACTCCCCGGGGCTATCATTACTTTTGAGGGGGCCTCAAGTGCCCCCCAGGGACCACCACCTCCCAGGGGTTACGACATTGAAATGCGGGGGCACGTGGCTCCCCACAGCACCGGGGACCGCTACCTCCCTGGGGCACTGTTTATTTAAATTCCTGTGTCCATTGTGGACCACCAGGCCCCGGGGACTACCACCTCCCCGGGGCTTTAAACAGATGGGAGGGGGGCCATGCGGTCCCCCTCCTGGAGCCCTTGATGGCGCTGGGGACTGCCACCGTACACGGCCGGCCCCTGCAATGTCCCAGGGTGCCTACCCCAGGGACATTGCTATTTGCTAAGGCAGGGTGGGATCATGGCTCCCACCCTGTAATAGCAAACTCCTGCTTTGCTTCGTTGAATCGAGGGCAGGAAACCTGTTCCCGCTTCAACGAAGCAAAGCAGAATTGCTTTTGGGCAAGGGGAGCTGCAAGTTAGCAACTGCCCTTGCCCAAAAGCTATGCCGGCTCCCGTAGGAGGCGTGGAGCCGGCAAGGACCGTGGGGCATCGGGGATCCCCCACAGTCCCCAACATGAGGCCAAGCTCTGGGGGATGGGGTCCTCGGGGTCAGAAGTGGCCAAGGGAAGGGGGGCCACATAGCCCCTCTCCCTTTTGTAATTGTTGTTAAACAAATAAATAAATAAATAAGGCCGGGCCCAGGTTATTGGCCTTAGGAGGGGGACCACACGGTCCCCTTCCATCATTTGTTTAAAAAAGTAAATGGTGGCAGGCCCCGGTGGATGGGGTCCCCGGGGTTAATACCGAATAATGGTAGTGGGGTGTTTTTTTTCTTTCGAGCTTGGAGTCACAACCCCAACACGGCTCTCAGCTCAGCCCCCTGTGTAACGTCATGTTACCACCCTGGACCACCACCGCTCCCCGGACCACCACAGAGGCAACGCAGACAAAGACAGCGGACCTTCAGGAAACGCACCAGCCACACAGACCTAACACCAGAGCATGTCATTGCCTGCTACAGACTCAAAAGGACAACCATCCTCCACATCCTGAACATTATTGCCCACAGGCTGACGGTACCAACACAGCAGACAACCAACATCCCTCCGCAGGCAAATCTGCTGGCTGTGCTGCACCTGTTTGCCTCTGGGACTTTCCAACCAACAACCTCCGGAGTCGGAGGAGTCTCACAACCAGCCCTATCCAAGTTCCTCAAACCTGTCCTGGATGCCATCATCAGCTTGGTACCCCAGTACCTATACTTCCCCCACACTGTGCAGGAGCAGATGGAGACCAAGCAAGGCTTCTACGCCATAGCTGCATTCCTGCATGTGTTGGGGGCAATTAACTGCACACATGTCCTACTTGTGCCCCCTGCCAACACTGAACACAATTACCGCAACAGAAAGCACACACATTCCATCAATGTGCAAGCAATAGTGGACCACCGGGGACTCTTCACCAATGTTGCCGCCAACTACCCAGGCAGTGTGCATGACTCATACATCTTCCGACAGCCTATCATCAACCGGCGCTTCCAGGATGGCATCTACGGCAATGCAGTGCTCATTAGTAAGTACCAAATGAACACACCACACACCTCAACTCCACAATCATGCAACTCACAACTCTGGTAATACACACGTTACAAACCCACATACAACATGCCAAACAACATGCCCACCCACCAGACAAAACAGCACAACTTACTGTGGTAACCTGGGCTAGCCATGTACATGAGCCATCAACGGCATGGCACCTCAGTCACACAATAGCAGAATGTGGGCAGAGGTGGAAACCAGGCATGTGCGAAGGAGGCAACTGACCCAGCAAGGCACCATGGATCCCAGTTCCAGAGGCACCGGACGATGATGATGAAGATGAGGCAGGTGGACCACAGTCTACTGCAGCCGCAGCAGGAATAGCCAGCAGGGACACCATCATTGCAAATTTCTTCTGATGATCACGTCACATTGTGACAGTCCTTGGCAATCATGGGACAGTACAGAATAACCACAGGCACAGCATGTGCAAATAAATGCACTCCAAAATAACATTCCCTAAGTGCATGTCACTCATTTGTTTGGGCACATCACTCAGACAAGTGTGAGTGTGACATGTGTTGATGACGATTTAAAATGATGTGTTCAAGGGTGGTGGGTGCATCCCCTCTGTGCAGAGGGGCTGTTTGGGCTTTCACGTATTCGAAATGCCAGTTCAGTGTGTCACAGTTAGTAGGGTATCCCACTCTTCAGCATTTCATGTGTCCAAGATCATTCCATTTTGGCTGCCATTTGTGAACTACAGGTGACAACAGGGCTCCTTTTGGGGTCAGTTATGTACCACCATGATGCAGGGATGCCTCCTGTGACTCAAGTCCCACAACATGGGTAACATGTATGTATGCGGGAGTCACTGCCCCAATATTCGTCCAAGCTGTCATTATTGATTGATCATGGCCATGACGCGTCTGTGTGCAGGGGGAGTTGCTTGTCCCTCTGCAATGTAAAGGGGAAATGCAGTTTCACTGTGTGTTCCATGCATGTGTCTGCATTGGCGCAGTTTACATGTAGACTGCATGTCAATGTACATTGTGACTGCGAGGAGATGCCTATGTGATGCGGGACAATGGTCATTTGTTCTACGTCACGGATGTGGAGTTGTGATCACACATTGTCATCTCACCATTTTTGTACTCTGCTTTTATGGTGCCTTTTCCAGCATGACGTGTGTGAATTGTAGGCCTATCGCTGGTTACCACTGATTTTTGTATCGCGATTGGTCTCATTGCAGCTTTTTTTGTTTGTGTTTCGCATTTTTGCGGCATCGCATTTTAAGGCGGTCATTTGACACGTTGTGGTGGGTCTATCGCATGGTGCCACCGTGTTGGGATACCACGTTAACACAGTGTTATTTTCCCACTATGGACTGCGATATGAAGATTTACGTTGAGCTACTTTTGCGGTAGTTATCACACGTTCTTGAGAATATCCGCCTAAGATTTCCCAAGTCAGTACTATCTTTAGAAGTGGTGTGTTATTAAAAAATAGTGGTGCTTTTATTTATAATATATTTTGCAACTCCCGTATGGATTTACGGTACCACCGCGTTGGTGCACGGTGGAATCGTGACTCCAAAAAAATTCCAGAATCAGTTTCGGCACTTTTAGAAGTCATTTGGTAAGGATTTTAGGGCCAGATGTACGACCATTTTGCATGCTCAAAATCGGTCGCAAATTGATTTGCGCATGCAAAAATGGCAGTTTCCACTGTACAAAAAGCATTCGCAATTGACCAAAATAATTAGCAAATAAATACTGGCTCACAATATTAGCGCGTGCATTTTGCATTTGCAAAATTGCAAATCGCAATTTGCGACTCGCAAATTTGCTTGTACAGACAAGTAGCAAATTGCGAGAACACGCAAAAAAAGCCTATTTGCGCATGCAATTTACCACTAAGCTGAAACAGGTGGTAATCAGGAACAACCCATAAAAACACACCCAGAATTCATCACAAACCTTTCCACAATGGCTGCCCTGTATGTGTTAGCAAGGAGGAGGTGGATAATGACGGCATTGAAGAGGAGAAGAAGACAGGAGTGGATATTCAGAGTCAGGCTGACATTTTTGGATGAGACAGAAGAGGAGATTTATTATCAGCACAGGCTATGTAGCAGGGTCATACTAAAGCTCATTGACACCTTGAAGCCACAACATGAGAGTAGACCCATGCGCAGCAATGCTATTCCTACACATGTGCAGGTGTTGTGCTCCCTCCACCTCTTGGCCAGTTGTAGTTACCAGGATGTCATTGCAGTGGCTGGTGGTGTGTCTCAGTGTGCACTTTCGTGTTTCTTCCATGATTTCCTAGACGCCATGCTATACCACATATATCAATACATATGAGGAATTAGGCCATGCAAAAAGGATTTCTACGGGTTAGCAAGATTCCCACAGGTCATAGGGTGCGTAGATGGGACACATGTGCCCATATGTCCACCATCCCGCATTGAACACATTTTTTGTGACAGAAAAAGCACACATTCCCTCAATATCCAAGTAGTGTGTGATGCTAAAAATATCATCACAGATATTGTAGCTAAATACCCTGGAAGCACCCATGATGCATTCCTTTTCAGGCACAGTGGTCTATATCAAAGGTTAGAAAGAGGTGACTTTGATGATGGATACCTCCTAGGTAATGTTATCACCTGTCGCCAGACGATTGTTAATTTACAGGTGACAGTACGTATGCTCTGGGTCTGTGGATCCTCACACCGTATCTGTCGCCCAACAACATACATGAAAGGTGGTACAACACTACACACAGGCGCACAAGGACAGTGATTGAGTGTACTTTTGGAATACTGAAATCGCACTGCAGATGCCTCCATAAGATTTGTGGAGCTCCGCAGTATGCGACAGAGACAGTCTGTAAAATTGTAGCAGGATGTGCCATGCTGCACAACATGGCCTGCCGGGATGGACTGCCCATGGATGTGTCTGACACAGAATCTGAGGATGATGGCCTGGGATAACCTGCCATACAAGTCAAGTCAAATGACCTTTATTCGGATATATTAAAAGACATCCATAAAAGTACATGTAAATCACAACAATCATCCCTATAAACAGTAAAAACAGCATTTGTTAGCTATAACATATGCAACGGGGCAACCGTTGGTGCAAATATGCAATGTGCAAATAATACAGAGGTAGTACAGACTTATCAGACCGTGTTCATTGTTGCTCGAGATCAAACAGCAAATTAAAAGAAACGACTGGCTCTAAAAGTTGCATCCATAAAAGTATGTATAAATCACAACAATCATCCTGATAAAACAATAAAAACAGGCATTGTTAACTATAACATGTGCAAAGGAACAACCACTGTGCAAATATGCAATGTGCAAATGATGCCAAAAATAGTGCAAACTTATCAGGCCATATTCATTGTTGCTCGAGATCGGACAGCGGTTTGAAGAAAACGACTAACTCTAAAAATTACATCATCTGAGCTTAACAACAATAAATCTCTAAAGGCTAGGTTAAAATCCGTCAAGGCACTCTCTCTAAAATACAGAATTAGGTAATGTTTAGTGTATTTTGCATAGAAACCACAGAAGAGTGTAAAATGTAACAAGCTTTGTTTGCCACCTAGGTTACAGGGACAGCTTAGATTTCCCAGATTTATAATATAACCTAAGGGGAAACAAAGTAAATTTACCACACTTCCGTCCCTGAACCGAAACAGCAAACTCCTGTTCCATCTACCCAGTTTCTTTCGCAGGTAACCCTGGGGCATATTGTGGGGCCTACCACATGGTTCCTGAATGGGGATGTACCTAAAGATTGCTGGCTTTACAAACTCGGTCTTTTCTCTATTTTCTCGGTACAGGTCATACAAAGCCCTTTTTACTAAATTCTTATGCGTACAATCTATGGTTTGGGGTGCTGAGAATAGGTGCCCCATCTCCACACTTGCTAAACTCTTCTCTACTGCCCTGAGCCAAGGTGTATGGTTGGCCCGCTCGCTTTTTAGGCAGTCCGAGATAATATCACGGGTCAAGGAAGCAGCAGGGTTCTGCCATATTTTCAACCAGAACAGGGCGGGTCTTGATTTTATGAAGTCCTCTATATAGGGGAGATTCAGTTCTCTCTGACACACGTAAGATGGGGCCAAAATGACCCCCCCAAAAACCTTCCTACAGAATTTATTCTCTTCAATCAGTATATTGGTACAATTCGAGTATCCCCACACCTCAGCGCCATAGGTTCCTGTTGGTAAGCACTGGGTTCTATAGATTTGTAAAAGTGGCATAATAACCTCAGCGTGTTTAGGTTGACGGAGGGTGATTATAGAATTAATAGCTTTACCCAATTTGTTCCTCCCTCTGGCAACATGAGGTTGCCAGGATTCGAAGTCGAAAAACAACAGGCCTAAATAAGGAAAAGTGCAAGTGCTATTTAAAACATTGTTCCCTGACATGATATAATGAATTTTATGTTTCTTTGGGCCGCAGGACATTATATAAGACGTTTTAAAGTTGGTACATAAGCCGAGATCGGCCATGTATGAAACAAAACCTGAGATTAAAGTGCAGGGGCTTTTAAATCACTGTGTAGGTGGGCCAAAAAGTAGACCAAAGGTTCATCTAAGCCATAACTCAACAAAACTGACCATAAACTGGAGCTATTAACAAAATCAAAAAAGCAGAACTTAAATCCATGAAACCTAAATACAGAGTGCCATACAACAAAGGGATGGTAGCACTGCAGCAGAGGGGAGAAGGCGCAAGGACCAGATTGCCAACAACTTTTTCTGAAAGGTACGGACCCACCAGCTAACCACTCAACTGTACAAAAGACATAAAAAATTGTGAATAGCAATGTGTGTTTTAATTTTCATTAATCCACTGTCAAAGTAGGACAACATGTCCATCGATAACTGTAGGAATTAGCCTCAAAATGGAAAATTAATGGGTTCTGTCAGCAATACTAATGAAATTAAAGGCCCATGAAAGATGTTTGCGGACCACAAAACTTTCATTTCCTGCCCCTGGGTGTAGCCTGGCCAGAGGTGCCATTACCCAGCCCAAGGTGGCGGCTGCTGCTTCTGCACACCATTGGTGTCTCTGTGGCTGATATGCTGCTCTGGCTTGACACTTCACTATCAGTGCAACCAATGCCAACATCCCCAAATACCTGATTTGTCTGCAGTGTTTCCACTGCAGCTGTAATTTTTTAATGGCCACGTGCTACGTCGCCACTGAAGTGGCCCATCTCCACTTGTAGGCCAAGTGTGCATTGGCTATGTCTGTTGGTAGCATGCGCCAGCCGATATAATAGCTCTAAACAGATCGTCGATTTTCTGTGCCCTGCTTCGCTCAGTGCACCTCTGATTGGCTCTTTCTGCCGACCCCTCCTTTGCTAAGTCTGCCACAGTGCTGGTGAGGGCATCCAGGTTGGATTCGATCCCGGCCTCATTCTTTTTCAGTTTGTTTGTGACCATACGGAACACCTGGGACATCCTGACATTTCTCAGCCTTTGTATTTGATTATGCAGGCGCTGTATTTGCAGCATTTCCCTTTCAATGGAAGCAGACATGGCCTGACAGATTGACCCAGTGAAGGACAGACCTTGGGACCGACGCAGGGACTGTTGCGTTCTCCGTGAGAGACACACACAGGTATACAGAGCGCCTGGTGGTGTTGTGTCCTGCTGCGCTGCAGAGGTGACAGTCGGTGTTGACACTGTAGTGGTTGCAGCCACAGTGGATGGGATGTCAGAGGACCTGTCCCCACTTGCTTACCCAACGTCCTGCCCTTCCTCCATTTGCTCTGGCTCGTGGCTACCCGGTGTGTCCCCATATGTGTCATCTGCTTCCAATTGGTGTGTCTATGTGACAAAAGAGATGACAGTACATAATAAACAATGTGTTTCACTGTTTCAGTGGTTGTACAATGTTTTTGAGCTCAAGTCATTCCCTCACTTCACTGATTTTGTCACAGACTACATCTCCCATGATGCAACACTAGTGTTGTTTGTTGTTTATACATGGATGTTTGCTTGTGTTTGATTAGTATGCATGCACAGTACAGGCGTAAGTGGGTATTCACATATCACATGCACAGTTTTCACTTACCAGGATTTCTGGATGGCTGGGATGTATCAAGGCTCCCAAAGCCTGCAACACCTGCCCTCTCCAGGGTAGCTTCCACCATTGCTTCAGCTGGTGTTGGCTCTGCTGAAATGGATGGTCCCCCTCTGATATTTTTCACTGCTTTCAGCCGTGCTGCCACCCTCTCCTTTGCCCTGGAGCGAAGGTCATGCCACCATTTTTTAATGTCATCTATGGAGCGGTGTGCTACCCCTAGCGCATTAATCATTTGCTGCATGATGCGCCATATCTTCCTCTTCTCATTCTCACCCAGACGGTGTGAGGCTTTGCCAAATAGTTGATCATGGCTATTGCAGCACTCCTCTGTGATGATGTCCAGCTCTTTCTTGGAGAACTTCAGCTTTCTCAGCCTCTGCTTACTTCCCTTGTTGCTCTCCTTGCTGCTCATGTTTTATCTCTCAGCAGTGTCTAACAGAGCTGCTGCACCTGCACATGTGCTTGATTTTTGTTCTTGAGTTGCTTTGGGCACCACTTCCTGTTTTGTGGGTCCTTCACCTCAAACAGGAAGTGTATCCTATTTTTTCTTTCAAATCGCTATTTGCGAGTGCTTTATTGGCCTTTTTCCTGCACACTCGCAAATAGCGCATGCAAAATAGCTGTTTCCACTGGACTCACTATTTGGGAGACAATAGCGACTCGCAAATAGCGAGTAGGCTAAATAGCATTGCGCATGTATACCGACTCGCAATCATGTTGCCTGTTGTGTTAGTAGGTAGTAAATAGTGACTCGCTATTTGAGATTCGCAATTTGTCGCAAATAGCGAGTCACAATTTTCACAAGTCGTACATCTGGCCCAATATGTCTAACCAATAGAAATGTGTTTTACAATTTGACATTATATAGGAAACAATGTGATTTGTTACTTCCAATTATTTGTGTGGAGAAAGAGAGGGAAAGTTTGCCATTACTGGTTTTACCTTATTGAGAGAGGTGCATTACATTGATTGTGTGCATAATAAAATCTTTTATGACTGTCTGATATTTCATATTCTACAAATCAATTTGGAAGGTGAGTTATATATTTCTGAGGTGTATTATGTATTACCTTTATTTTTAAACTTTAAAAATTATTCAAGAACTGTAATGTTTGAAATATATTATTAAATGTAGAGATGTATATTGTAGTTTTTCATATTGTACTTAAATGTTGTAAGAAATACATTTTGTATAGTAATAAGTGTATATTGGAAGATGGATTAGTGATTATGGTAGTTTGTTTTAGTGTGTGGATATGTACATTTATAGTATACCGCATCATTTTAGGTGTTTGTTTGAAATTTGAAGTGGAGACTGTTAAGTTTAAAGGTGTACATGAACATCTGTTACAAGTATGTTTCTACTTGTATATGTATTTTCATATGTCTTATACATTTTAAGGTGTATGATGTATAACAAAGAGGTGTTGTTGCTTTTTATGTGGTAAGCTGAACACTGTGAGTAGTAGTAGAATGGTGAAGATGCAGTATAATAGTGTGGTTTAAAAGATGTGGAGATCAGGTATTTGTGACTACGCTACTTTTTATAAGTCTCTAGAGAGGTACAGTTGAAATATGGCACATCATTTTTGGTGTTTTTTTAAATTTGAAGTTTGTTCAGTGAATTTTTTTTTTTTTTTTTTTTTTTTTTTTGAAACCGTTTATTGCAGGTTGTAAAAGTTACAGGTATGGGCCTACAACCACCAGGCCGGCCGCTAGAATGACAAAAGCATATTGCATACATACAGTAAAAGTCTCTCGGCAGTGTAGAGCAGTGAAACAGGAGTAATCAGTGGTGCAGGCCACACAGCTCCAAGCCCATAGTACGGTTCCCTTTTCTTGAAACAAAACAACACCAAAAAACCACACCCGCAAGGCAACCCGCGATCTAAAGTGACAGCACGTGCTCCATAAGTGGGGGATCCAAACCAGCAGCAGAACTCTGAGGAGGGGAATGGGAGTAGGTCAGGGACTGGGGGGACCGCGCGCCCGCGGCCGAGGGAGGGGGGCCGTCTAGGGAGACGGAACAGGTGAGGCAGCCGGTAGCAGTGGTGGCTCACAAATACCCCCGCGGTAGGCGTTCCAGGGGCCCCAGAGTTTCACCCACGCCCCAGGCTTACCCCTCGCCACATACACCACCTTTTCACGAAACATACACCAATCCATATGCTCTTTCCAGGCCGATACCGCAGGGGGCCTCTGGGATCCCCACAATTGAGCAATGTCACGCTTAGCTATCATGTATCCCAGAGTCACCCACCGCGTCTGCGGGACCGAATAGTCATTCGGTTCCCATACATTCAGCAAGCATCTCCTCGCTTCAGGCAGCAGCGCGACACGCGTAACCACACGCAGGACCTCATGCACACCACGCCAGAATCGCTCCACCTTCGGGCACTCCCACAGTATATGCATGAAAGTCGCCAGCGCACCGCAGCCACGCTTACACAGTCCGTCACCAGCAAAACCCATACGCAGAAGCCTTGGCCCCGTCACGTAAACCCGGTGAAGGATCTTGAGCTGGACGAAACGAAGGCGAGCCGGGATGGCCACCTCTTTCGGGGAGGCCACCGCGGAAATCCAATCCTCGCCGTCCAGCTCCAGCCCGTCGGCAACCCAGGCCTCGCGGAGACTAGTCAGCAGGCACGATCTATCGTTGATCAGTTTTTTATATATGAGGGAGATCGTGCTGTCCGGTACATGGCCGTCCAGCACTCTGTCCTCCAGGGGGGAAGACTCCGGAATGGATGCGACGTCCGGGAAGACGGAGCCCAGCGCATGGCGAACTTGTAGGTACCGAAAGTACTCACTGCCCTGCAGCTGAAACTCCGCCTGCAGCGTCTCAAAAGTTTTGAATCCCCCCCTCGTCCAGAGATCTCCCACCGTACTGATTCCGATCGTGTCCCACTTCTCGAAGCCCTTCGACGTCCATAGGGAGCCCAACCTCTCAGACGCATACAGCGGTGACGCCCGGGTCAAACGGTTCTTCCACCCCATAGCTGCATTAGCCGCGTGCCAGACACGCACCATAACACGCGTCGGTCCCGTCAAACGGGAGTCGGGCGCGCCAGAGTAGAGCGCGCGATTGTAATCGCCACCGGGTAGGAGCATTTTATCCATCTCAAATGCCGGGTTCAAGGCGGGCCCATAAAGGCCATGATTAATTGCAGCTAGTTGGGAGGCCCAGTAATACCGTTTAATGTCCGGGAGGGCGACCCCCCCATCGTACCACGGGAGCGTCAATTTAGCCAGAGCAATGCGCGGCCTCCCGTCCCAGAACAGGCGCCGCTGGAGGCCCTCCACCTCACGGAAATAGCGTGCCGGGACCAAGTCCATAGTATTCTGGAGGGCGTAGAGGAATCGCGGCAGGGACATCATTTTGAACAAAGCCGCTCGGCCGAGCGGCGAGAGCGGCAGACGCCGCCAGCGCACCACGTCCTCCCTCAAGCGCTGGAGGGGGGGCAGCAAATTCCGCTCATAGCGGGCCTCCGGGTCAAGTGTGATGTAGATACCCAGGTACCGAAAACCGTGGGGGGCAATCTGGATCGGACAATCCCGTGGTAGGGCCGGAGCCTCCCCGGAGAGCACATAGACACAGGATTTCGCCCAGTTGATGACCAGGCCCGAGTTGCGACCGAAGGAGCGCAAAACATCAACCAGGACGATCAGTGATTTACGCGGGGAGGCGAGATACAGAAGGATGTCGTCAGCGTAGAGGGACACACGGTCCTCATGCTCGGGGGTCCAGCGGAGACCACGGATAGAGGGGTGCCACCGTAGCCACTCCGCCAGGGGCTCCAGGGCCAGGGCAAACAGGAGAGGCGACAGGGGGCAACCCTGTCGCGTACCCCTCCCCAGCGCGAATGGGGCCGAGACTCGCCCATTCACTACCACCTGCGCCAATGGGCCCGAGTATAGCAATTTGACCCAGCTAATGAAACCCGGGCCGAACCCGAATTTTGCCAGCATCGCCCAGATGTATGGCCATTCAAGCGTATCAAACGCCATGGTGGCGTCCAAGGATACCAAGATGGCCGGCTCCCGCGCAAAGGGGACACGCGCGAGCACCCCGTGCAAGCGCCGCAGATTGAGCGCCGTGTTGCGGTGCGGTATAAAGCCAGATTGGTCTTGGTGGACCAGGTCGCCCACCACGCCAACCAACCGGTTGGCCAACACCTTGGCAAGGATTTTGGGCTCCGCGTTCAAAAGCGAAATCGGCCTATAGGATGTGACCCGTTCACGGGGCCTCCCCTCCTTGTGGATCACCACAATTGTGGCCAGGCGCTGGTCCGGCGGAAGGGAACCCTGCGAGTGGGCCGCCAGGAACATCGCGCGCAGGTGGGGCGCCAACACATCCGGGCGTAGCTTGTAGAGCTGTTCAGTGAATTTTTGAGGTGTGCATAGCGTTGTGGTAGAGACATATGCATGCATGCTTTCAGGATGTTGCACTTTTTCACTCATTCTGGCACTATCACAGTACTACTCCAATGTCTCAGGCAGTACCCATGCACTTATAAAATCACCTAGGCAGTTTCTGTGTACTCTTGTAATCCTCCAGATATTATTCCTCATTTTATGCAAACACCCAGGCATTATGTATGTTCTACATAATCCCAGAGACAATATGTTTGCACTCATGTAATCACCAATGCATTAGCTATACAATGATTCAATCACTCAGACACTACTCTTGCACTCCTCCAATCACTCAGGCACTACTGCAGTACTACTTCAATCACCCAGGCACTACACAAACACTTATAAAATTACCTAGTCACTTCCTATGTACTCCTGTTATCTCCCAGATAATACCCCTGCAATCATGGAATCACCAGGTATTACCTATGCACTCTTTTAATCCACCAGACATAACTTCTGCAATCATGCAATCACCAATGCATTAGCTATACACTGGTTTAATCATCTACACAATACCCTGTACTCCTCCAATTAACTTTTCATCATATTTACATTTTAAGGTGCATGATAAATAACAAAGAGGTGTTGTAGCTTTTTATGTGGTAGGCTGAACACTGTGAGTAGTAGTAGAATGGTGAAGATGCAGCATAATAGTGTGAATTAAAAAATGTTGAGATCAGGTATTAGTGACTACTCTACTTTTTATAAGTCCCTAGAGAGGTACAGTTGAAAAATGCCACATAATGTTTGGTGTTTTCTTTAAATTTGAAGTTTGTCCTGAGAATTTTTTTTATGGTGTGCATAATGTTGTGGTAGAGATATATGCATGCGTGCTTTCAGAATGTTGCACTTTTTTCACTCATTCAGGCACTTTCACAGCACTACTCCAATGTCTCAGGCAGTAGCCATGCACTTATAAAATCACCCAGGCAGTTTCTGTGTACTCTTGTAATCCCCCAGATATTATCCCTCAATTTATGCAAACACACAGGCATTATGTATGTACTGCCTAATCCCCGAGACATTATGTTTGCACTCATGTAAACACCAATGCATTAGCTATACAATGATTCAATCACCCAGGCACTACCCTTGCACTCTTCCAATCACTCAGGCACTACTGTAGTACTACTTCAATCACCCATGTACTCCTGTAAACTCCCACATATTACCCCTGCATTTGTGGAATCACCAGGTATTACCTATGTACTCCTTCAATACCCCAGACATAACTTCTGCAATCATGCAGTCACCAATGCTTTAGCTATATACTGGTTCAATCACCCAGGCAATACTCTTGCACTCCTCCAATTACCTTTTCACGATCTATGCACTCCTCCAATCACTTAGTCAGTGTCAATGCACTTATAAAATCACCCAGGCAGTACCTCTACACTCTTATAATCATTGAGGGACTATCACAATATTACTCCTAGCACCCATGCACTTATAAAATCACCCAGGCACTTGATATGTACTCCTGTAGTCCCCAGATATTACCTCTGAACTCATGCAATAACCAATGCATTAGCTACACATTGGTTCAATCACCCAGGCAATACCCTTGCACTCCTCGAATTACCTTTTCACAATCTATGCACTCGGCCTATCACTTAGGCTTTGCCCATGCACTTATAAAATCACCCAGGTACTACTTTTACAGTCCTCCAATCACTGCGGCACTACCACAATAGTACTGTATTCACCTAGGCAGCATCCATGGACTTATAAAATCACCCAGGTACTTCCTATGTACTCTTATAATGCCTAGATATAATCCCTTAACTCATGAATCACCCAGAGATTACCTATGTACCCCTGCAATCCCTTAGACATTACCTCTGCACTCATGCAATCACCAGTGCATTAGCTATACAGTGGTTCAATCACCCAGGCACTACCCTTACACTCCTGCAATCAGCCTCTCAGAATCTATGCACTCGCTAAAATATTTAGCCAGCCCCCATGCACTTATAAAATCACCCAGGTACTATCTTTGCACTCCTCCAATCACTCAGACATTCCCTCAGTACTCCTGCAACCACCCAAGCAGTACTCGTGCACTTATAAAATGAACTACTCACTTGGTATGTACTCCAGTAATCATGTAGATATTACCCCTGTAGTCATGAACTCACCAGGGCACTAGTTATGTACTACCCCTGCAGTCATAGAAACCTGCAGAGTCTACCTATGCACTTATGTAATAACCCAGGCACTAGCTTTGCAGCCGTACAATCACCCAGGCCGTACTGTTGCACTTATGTATTCACCTAGACACGAATCCATGACTTATCTATGCTTTCAGGTTCTATTTAAACACGTATCCATGCACTCAACCTGTATGTGTGCACTTATTAGCCAGTCACTATCCATCTTCTCCTGAAATTACCCAGTGACTACCCTTGCACTCATACAATTACCCAAGCACTAACCATGGAGTTGTGCAATCACTGAGGCAGATCTATTACATGTTTCTGTTGTAGGTTTCCCAATATTCCAGAAATATTGTTTATATATTTCTTTTAGATATGTTGATGATTTGAAAAGGTAGAGACATATGTATGATTGCTTTTAACAATATGGAGAGACTTATGGTTGAGTCATGTAATAGTCTGCTTCTTTTTATTTGGCTAGGCGCAACACTCAAACAGCTCTAAAAAAAAACTAAGTTCTACTCATGCAGTCTTCAAATGATCCAGGCACTACATATGCACTGCTGTAATAACTTAAGCATTACTGCTGCACTCATGCAATCACTAAGGTATTACCCATGCACTCTGTGAATCATGTAGTCACTACTCATGCACTTATATGATAAGCCATCACTACTGTTGCAGTCCTTCTATCACGGACGCACTACCCTTGTACTTATGTAATCAATCAGCCAGCAGTCATGTTATTATGAAATCACCCAGGCACTGCCTTTGCACTTATCTATTCACTCAGACACAACTTTAGTAGTCCTGTAATTACCCAAGAAGTACCCATGCACTTATAAAATCACCCAGTCAATTCCTATTTAGTCATGAAAATCCCCTGATATTACCGCTGTAATCATACAATCATCCAGGCGTCACTTGTGTACTCCTTTAATCCCTGAGACGTTACCCCTTTACTCATGTAATCACCATTGCATTTGCTATACAGTAATCACCCTGGCAGTATCCTTCTAGTCTTTCAATCATGGATGCACTACTGTTGTACTTATGGAATCACTCAGCCAGTACTTATGCACATATAAATAAAATCACCCAGCCAATACCCATTCACATATAAAATCTCCTAGACAATACCCTTGCACTCCTCCAATCATCCAGGCACTACCTGTGCACTGAAGTGCTTGAAATATGCCATCGGTTTTTAGATCTCTATTTGAAATTAAAATTGCAGCTTTTTAAGTGTTAAGGTGTGCATTATCTTGTGACTGAGGTATGTTTGTATTTTCAGATGTATATGTGTTATGTATGTGATGTCATGTGAGATGTCATCAGTGATCTTATCAGTAATGTCAGTGAACATGTCATGAGTGATGCAATATGTGAGGTCAGCTAACTATAACTGCTGAATTTCTCTGGTTTTGTACGAGTAAAATGTCAGCCTCACTATAACGTCCCTACATCCTTTGTTTTTTTCAGTGAATTTCTAATGCTTTTTTAAATTCTATTTCCTAACTATAACACCCCTGTAACCTTTGTTTTTTTCAGTGAATTTCTAAGGTTTTTTAAATACTAATTCCTAACTATAACATTCTGCATTCCTCAGAGACCACAAAATGGGCAGTATCTATAAAAATAAACTGTGCCTTGACATGCATGGAATTTATAGAAATGATGGAGTGCATTATACAGATGAAGGCAGCAGGGTATTCCTAAGTAACCTGAAACTCTGCATCTGGTCTTATGTATTGCAGCCATATATGCACAACCAACACAACATGTCTTGTCAGAGTCACCCTAGTACCTGAAATATTGTGAAGTTTTTTTCTAAAGGTTTTATTATTAGGTTTTGGGGATCTTTGCACCGACATCACGATCCCCCAGGACAAGTCACAAAAACAGAAAACAAAGGCAGACATTCAATGACCTCTAACACATCAAAAAATAATATGTAAAAAACTCCATTCTGAACATTGCCACAAGCATTTTACTATATACATACTTCTTTCAAAGCATGTGTAAACTCATATGTTTGTACTAAGTTTCTTCAAAAATCATCTTTCAGACCTATTTTCCGTTTTCATGGTTATTTGAGATGTCGCAATGAAGTTGTTAATCGTGAAGATCGCGTCTAAGCAAAAGGCACTTCCTTGAACCGACATCTACCTCTCTGCCAAATTTGTTAGGGTGAACCACAAACTTCACTCAATAAACCAGAGTTTAGCCCTCTGGTAGCTATGGCATAGAGAAAAGAGGCAATGTGTAATGTGTTTAGGCAGTACTCAAAAAATTGTAATGTAAAAATTCAACACAAGAAAAATCCCAAACCAATTTAGAAAGACAAATAATTTAATACATAAAATGACATCAAAATGACAAAAACCTAACAAAGGGAATGGGAGGCATGAATTTTTAAAGTTGAAATAAAAATAGTGTCACAAGACATCAAGTGCTAACCGCAATCATCTGGTTGTGCTAGACTGATACTAAGGTGCAAGTTAAGAGCGCAGGCTGGACACAGGTGCCAAGTTCGTTGCTGGTCAAAAATGTACTTTCTCACTTGGAAACTTTTATAGAAGTAGAAACACTTCAGTTGTGTAATGCAAAATGCATTAGCTGAAAAGGAGATAGTTGAGGATCGATTGCTTAAAGTTTGGTCTTGGTTACACCGTCGACAAAGGCATGAAAAGCTAAGGATGTTACCACCCATCTATGTCCATGTTCATTTAGACCTATAATGTCCATTAATTCATGGCATATTGCCAACTGTGGGAATCTAATCAATGTCACATAATTTGTCCTGTTTACAAGAGGGAATAGATCCTGTCCTGGACAGCTTCTCTCAGGTTACAGCAATTGGGGCCCAGTGAAGGTCCAGAAATTGTTCTGAAGAGAGATCCTTGGGGTGTCACATTTATGGTTTGTACTAGCAAATAGGTGGAGTGTCTCCTGGCACTCAGTAAACAATGGGGTCAGGGTTCCCAAGGGTGATACTACCTATTTTTTCAGTAGGTACTGTCTGCCCTATCATAAACAACCCCATATTGCACCATACTCCTTAAGTCCAAAATGGAGGAACCCTTCCTTCCTTAAGCATAGTCTTTGTGCCCCTTCAGAAGTATGGCCAGGGAACTGAGCAATTTCCTTCCCTGTCTTCACTCCAAACTAGCTCCGTGTGTATCTTCGCTCTTATTGGGTTTGGAGCCAACCTGGCTAATGTCAAGCTGAGGGGGAGAGAGGTTGGCCCTTCTTCAGGTCTCACTCTAAATTAACCTATGAATTCCCAGGCCTCACCTCTGTCTCTTTCATGCTAATGAAGTTGCTGAATCCTTCCCAGCTGTCCTGCCGGAGCTGGTAGGGACCATATGCACCAAACCCAGCCCATCCCGTCACCAGGTCTAGGCCATTGCACCCCCTCACTACCTGAAATAAAGTCTACATTTGATAATGACAGAGAAACTTCAGCAGGCAATTTGTTTTCCACAATGCCTGTTGGGTCGGCAAAACCCAAGGAACCGAGTAAGGAAAGAGTCAAAAGAAAATGTATGCATTTAGAAAAGTTACAGAAACAGGAGCTGCGAAAATTAGAGGGAGAGTACCATATTGAAGAGCTAGGCTATTGTCCTGCTCTCTGAGCAGTTTTCATACCTCATTAAGGTCAAGGACTGGCTGGGCAGCTGCTGGCAGTCTAATGCCAATTAGCATCCCAGCGCTTCACCTAGGGAAAATGTAACTCTTTAAACGTTTCTTTTCTTAAATATATACAAATTATTTAACTTCTCCAATTAGTTGGATTTGTATTTACTATGTAAACTAGTCTTTGAATGAGTGTGCTATCCTTTTTTGCTAAATTTTACAGATTAGTTTCTAAACTGTACTTTGACATTTTCTAGGATCTATCTACAGCTTTGCCAGTTAAAATAGCTTTTAAGGGCTAGTCACTAGAGGAACATTGCAACTTTAAATTTCATACATGTTCCACTTTTAAATATCCAGTGTCTTACATTGTGTGCAACAAGGGGTACTTAGAAGTTACTTATTTATATTTAAAATCAGTGTTTTCTGATTGCCAGAAAGGGTTATTTTAACAGGTTTGACAACAGGTTTTCAAATATCTACACATGGTAGGCAAGCAACCATGTTTTAGAGGACTGCTCTGTGGATGGAACATTAGGCACCGCATACCACAGATGACATTTAACTTCCACGCCAAGTGTGCATTTTCTACACCATACTAGTGAAGTTGAATATGCCAATTAGGCATACACCAATGTAATCATGTCTAAAGGGAGAGCATAGGCACTTTACTTCTGTTTACCAGTGTTAACTACACAGAGTTCTAATGTCAGTAAAAAAGCGAAAAATTTGGGGGGATATCAATTCAAAAAAGGTCATTTCTTACAGACATCCTTATGCATGGCAGCAAAATAATAAACAGGGGTAGAGCATAGGAAATTCAAAGAGTCTGCCTACTGCACCAACATTCAGAATACTTAGGCGGGTAAATAAAGCCCATGGCAACTAGGAATATAATGAGAATAGGAAGACATGTCATGCACTGCAAGGGTGGGAGAAATAAGCATCAACATCTTGGTATAGTTTATATGGGAGTATCCACCTAGTTGCAACCATTGGTCGAGAATGTAGCAGAGACAGCTTATTCATGCAGTCCCACCCAGCATTCTGCAAGGTTCTAGGGAGAGGGCTATGGAATGGGAGGAGAACTAAAGGAAACCATTACATATCACCTGTTCCCAAGGAGGACTTTCTCATCCGTAAGCCATCACACTTATTAAACTCTGTCTTGTGAGTCTCTCTTTACAAGCAGACTTATATCTCAATATTGATTGCTCAATTTTTTCTTGTTCCACCCTGTCAAATAAACCCCTTCTCAATGGGTCTAGGTCAGACTTCTCCAATGAGTAGCTCAAGAGCTACTGGCGGTTCTCCAGCTACCTGTAAATAGTTCTTCTATGTGTATCCCAGCATACTAAATTGAAGCTTTTCTTGATTGAATTATTATATGCATACCAATATTGAAAAGCATGAATTTGAAATGAAAATCTGTGTACTTTCTAGCTAATGTTTAACGACATATGACTGTATTTCCGTAATATATGTACTGCTGATAATGGTGCAATAAATCATACAGAGCTGGGTAGACCTTTTACAAATATTATTACCTTGGTACCTAACGCATTGTAGCTATGACAGTTATGTATTACCCATACAGAGCCATACCACCTTGACAGCCTTTTCACTTTACTGCTGGAAACCATGCCTGATGCATTGAGGTGGTAATCTTACATATAGTGTCCACTAATGTAATCTTGTCTGATGTGGTCACTGTTATGGCACTAATAATATTAGTAGCTCAGTATGATTTTCATTGAACAAGTCGCTCAAAAAATTTGGGGATCCCAGATCTAATGAATATGTCTAGTTGGCATTCATGAAGTGCCGATTCAAGGGGGTGTGTTCATCTTCCCATTGAGATGACTAGCTTAAGCCTCAATGTTAGGAATGTCTTGCACTTCGTATTGGTGAATAGTTTGCTGGGAAGAATATGGGATTACCTTCAAATGGCACCAGTTCTTTCTTCTGTTCAGTCTCTTCCTTAATTCATTTTCCTTAACTGTATGTGTGAGCTCTTTGGAATTCAAGCAGATCTGTAACATGAATATCAAGGATGTGTGTAATGAGCTCTACCAGTAACTGCAGCATGTTTTCATTTTCTGCTTTTTCTGGGGCTCTGTAGATTATTCCTTCTAGGTCTGTCTTCCACATGTATTAATTACTGAATGTCTAAGGAGAGCAATGTCTTGTTAAAACCAGTACGGATCGACATCTCTGCTTTCCAAGTGTGGCTTGTCACAGAAATTAAACAAACAGGAAACGCAATATGAAAGTCTCCATATTGAGTTTTCTGTTAGTCTAATTCTGTTCCACAGTGAGAAGCCACTGATTCTAACTCATAGGAGAGGTCAGTTATCTTTATGTGCATCTTGGAGTTAATAAAACCAATTACAGACATTTTTTAAAGATAGTTTCCAGTACTGAGTTTGACGTCGTGAATTTTCGTTTTTGATATCATTTTATTGCCGGCCAATGCTTCATAGATCAGATGTTGGCACATTGGCCACCAGTCAGACATGAGCATTAAGTGGCTGAGGTGGTAGGCACCTGATCAGTAAGTGAAAGGCACCACTTACTCAGGTGCGAATCCCTGGGTGATAGCAGTGTGCGCTTACTTGAGGCAGTTAAGAGTGATGCACCCCACAAGGTTTTGGGACTTAATAAGACCTCTGAGAGGTGTTGACAACAACTATTTTGCCACACAGGTTTCAGGCACTATTAGCAAGCAGTGTAGGAAATGTCATCCTCCGAACATTATTTATTATTGTGCCAAAGGTTTAATTCATCCATATGCCTCACGTCCTCAGAAGGTCCATTGGTAGTCCAAAATGCATTGGTACTGCATCGTTTTCACCTATGTAATGAATAAAGAGCTGTTTTCCTCAATCATCATCCGGGAGAAGGAAAGAGCTACCTGAAAGATAACAGAGAGAGGATGTGGTGCAGTTGCCAGAGCTGCTGACTCGAAAACTGGGGATCCTGGTTCGAGTTTCGGCGGCGCTGCGCAACATCGTGTAACTCTATGCTAATCACTTACTCTCTCTAGGTGATAAATTGTTATATAAATATGCTGCAATAGTAAAAGGCAAAACTTTATGAAAATATAGTTCCACCAAAGCGGATGTTAACAGTATTTCGGTGGCAGTAAACTGATAAGAAAAGCAGATGAGGAACAAGCATTGGTAAATGCAGGAGAATATGTTACGGCCAATGGAAATGGAGGAAAGATAAGTGGCACACACAGGAACCAATGAGAAGCCAGAAAAGAGAGGAGGCGGGATGTAAGCGCCTTTTAAGTTATATTAAAAACAATAGATTTCTCAAGCACAGCACAAGTGCTGTGCAGGCTAAACCTAAAATTTACCCTAATGTAGCAAGCACTCTGACACACAATGGCACTAAGAGGATAATCTCCCTGATGGAGGCATCTGGTACAAGGTTCAGCAATGACATTAATCACCTCTGGGGTATAAGAGCATTCTCACTTGTCAAGGTAGAGTTGTGAATATATCTAAGAACAGAAGGACAATTTACAGCATGAGCTAAGGGAGTCCAGGAAAACAGACCATTCCTGTTCAGTCACACTGCATCATGTCTCAGTGTAGGAAATTACTATCTTTGCATGATGTACCTCCAGATTTTTGCCCGATTTGCTTTTGCTGGTTATTAAACTCTGTGCCCTTTACCCCTGCTAACCAGTACTAAAGTGCCTGTGCTCCCCCTTTACACATGGTTGAATTGCTATACTCCTAATTGACACAGTTAACTCATCTATACGTCCCTATTGTGTGTTAAAAGGCAGGGTAAATGGTATTTAAAATTAGAACATGTAATGTTAGCATAACCTTACAGTGACGAGCACCATAAAGCTATTTTCACTGTTAGAAGGCTGGCCTATAGAGAAACACTGGGGAGAAATATAAAATATGAATTCTGTATTCTCAGGTAGGGACCAGTCAAAGATGTGATTAAACCTTTATGTTTTAATATTAATAAAAGCTCAACTCAATGGTAAAGTCAGTTTTTAAGAAATATGGATGAAAAGATATTTTTATAAAATGACCACTTCCTTGCCTAAAGCCTCTGGGGGCTGAATACATTAGCCTCCAGCTGCAGCCCTCTGAGTGTTAAGCCCTACATGAGGCATCAAAAGTCTTTCTAGATCAGAGAAAAAGGCCTAGGTGTGGTGAAGGGTTTTGTTTCGCTGTAAAGACAGCAATTTAGGATGCACCAAATCACTTAATTTACTTCAAATGTGCCTTGCCTATCACCAGCAGATGTTAGATGATACCTGCCCAGGCCCTTTCTTTTGTTTGAACAGTCAAGTAGGCACCAATCCCTTGGAAGGATAGCTGCCTCCAGAACTTGCTTAGAGTGACCACAGAGGAAGGACTACTCAATTCCCTGGCCACAATTCTGAGATGGGCACACAGGCTCTGCACAAGGGGAGACAGGTTTTACATTCTTGGATTACGACAGACATAGGTACTGTGTGTTTGTTTGCAGTACAGTACACATGATATGCTTCAAACATGTATGGTAACCCCTGGGAGAAATACCACAATGGTTAGGGAGGAGCCAGGAGTCAGCCTCACCCACAGGCTGGTGGCAGACATACATGTGGCTTTTACAGTACTCTCCGCAGAACACTCCTTAAGCTGAGGAAGATCAAAAGTGGATTGAATCTGCTGTCTGTGATGTGAGAGGAGCCCTGAATACCTGTTCTTTCTTGTACCCAGTACAAAGAATTGACCTCCAAGGGTCTTATGTTTGACTTACTATTCATGTCACAACAACACAAAAAACTACAAGAGGTATTTTCTGCAACAGCCCAGCTGACCAGTTCCCACTGGACCTCCCCTGGATCCAGCTGTCGGCCTCTTCTGGAGTAATCCCTGACCCTCAAGTGCTGTTCTGGGGTCCTTGCATCCTTGGCTGTGTCTGGCTGGACTTCTGTTACCACCCCATAAAACCTAGGACTTGAAACCTTTTTGGCTCCAAAGACCTCTGGAGGACCGGTTCAAACCTGTCAAGCTGATCCAACCAAGGTCCATTGCTGCTTGGCTGAAGATTCAGGTTTCGCCGACACAGAGCTTTTTTACAATGTTAATCCCTCTGTTTTTTTTTAAACAATCATTTTTATTGGCATTTTCTTTGATTAAATACATCACATCTATATCAGTGACAGTAATACAAGAAGATGTATTACATTCATTTTGCATCCTTACATGAGGTTGGATAACATCGTGTCATATGGTCTCCCTCGTAGTCCCAATTTAGTGGTGTTACTGTGGTGAGGCAGTGTCAGCGTTCCTGTAAGGTGACCTGTGAAAGTCAGGAGAGTTGCGCATTAGGCAATGCATCTATGGCTCACTCATAGCTGTCCGCCGTGACCTGTCGAGCACCTAGCCACTTTAAGAATCAGCCCGCGTTGCCACAGGTGTCGTGTGTGCCACTGGGGAATGGGTAGCCTGGGACCCAGACACCATTGATGTTTCCTGCACGAAGGAGTGAAGTAACATGGCCCACGGCATAGAGATAGGGTGCTTAGGGCTCCCCTAACTTCCTCCGTGCGGAGTACCTCTTCTTCTGCTGCGCACCACTTCTTGATCGCTCCCACCCATGCCGCTAGAGGGTGACCCCCCGGCACTTTCCAGTGCATAGTAATGCTCCGCTTAGCCAGTAGAAGCACCAAGGATGCAAAGCGCATCTCCACCTTCATAGTCTTGCGATGTTTGTAAATGCCAAGGGCGCTAGCCTCCCATGTGTGCAGGTCTGGGAGTCCCGTTACTGTCCGGAGGGTGGTGTGAATAGCGTCCCAATAAGGTTGAAGCGTTGGACAATCCCAAAGCATGTGTTGGAACGAGGCGCTGGGTTCTGGGCATCTGGGACATGTGAAGGAGCTATCTGGGAAATACTGCTGTAGTTTTTCAGGGGTGAGGTATGCTCAATGCAAAATGTGCAGCTGTATGTTTTTAAACCGATAGTTGCGGGACACGTTTTGGTGGAATTTGAGGGCGTGAGTCCATTCCTTGTCATGAAGTGGTCTGCGTAACTCCGTTTCCCATTTCTCCCGAAGGGGTGCAAAAGTGCGTGGCTTAAGGCTCTGTATGGCTTTATACATCCAAGTGACTAGGTGGCGCCCTGGGACCATTTGCAATAGTACACGGATTACCGGGTGTGTGGGGGGTTCAGTGTCGATCGTGTGCCACAACTTGCAGCAGTCTGCAAGCAGCTGTCTGTGTAGAAGGAATTGTCCTTTGGGGAGGTCGAATTTGTCCATAAGTGTCGCGAAGGATTGCATCTGTCCGTTGAGGTACAGTGTGCCTGCGTCCGTCAGTGAGTGTTCTGTCCATATGTGGAGCATCTGCTCCGTATAGTGTGGCCGACCTTTGGGGAACCCTATTAGCGGCAGGAGAGGGGAGTACATGGGCACCATATGGTCCATTCTGTGTATGCGTGCCAGACAGGCATGCGCCACTGTTCCCTGGAGCGGCCTGGTCGGATGTGGCGCCGCCCTTGGCAGTAGCAATCGGTTGATGAATGGGGTACGGACTTGCCTAGCTGTTGTGTGCAATTTCCCCAGCGCCCGGCTCGCTGTCCAGCGTGACACCCACTGCAGCTAGGATGCTAGAAAGTATGCCTCAAAGGACGGGGCAGCCAGTCCTCCCTGGTCTAGGGGACGGTGGTAACCCCTCTGTAGCGAGACTTTCCAGAGATGGTGTGCAGCCTTGTGGAGCCCTCTTTGGCTACAGCCTGAAGCCTTGCCCTGCTAGAGCAATTTGTGCTCCAGAATAGTGACTTAGGCCATGATTTAGATCTCGACAGACAAGTTACTCCGTCACAACGGTGAAATATAAATCCCATAGGATTTAATGGGACTTATCTTTTGGCAGACAGGCTATCCGTCAGGGTTGTGACGGAGTAACCCATCTGCCAAGGTCTAAATCAGACCCTAAGTGTGAATGAAGAAATATTGTCTGGGTAAAGGCACCAACAGTATCCTGCCAGTGATGAAACTTTCCTTGGTGCAAAATTTGAATTTTTCCTGCTTAGAGCTTTCCAGCCAAAAACCATCAGCTTCATTGGGACCTCATCCAGTGACTATCTATCCTTGTGGAGCCCTCTTTGGCTACAGCCGGCTGCCTTGCCTCACTGAGGATTCTGACTTCCATTTTTTAGATTATGTTCCAGGGTAAAAACTCTGACCAGATCGAACCTGGTTGCTGTATCTGATTATGCTCCATCGTTGTTGGCCTCAAATCACACGTAGATCCAGGTCTGATGCAACCAGTTGACAACAAATGGTACATAACTCTTTTTGGTGCAATTTATTTTTTTAACTGTAATAATTTATAGCTCCAATTCCCCTATTGGACTTTTGTCATTTTTGTGTCATTTGATTTATTACATTTTATTTTTCTAAATTGGTTTGGGATTTTTCTTGTGTTGTGTTTTGACTGTTTTGGTACTGCATAAATAGTTTACATTGGGCCCGATTCACAGAACTAACTTAAGACAAAATCCTAAACTTTCTACTTTTGGTATTCACAGAAGGCATTTATTAGTAGTAAAGTTAGGATTTTGTCTTAAGTCTGTCTTAAGTCTGTCCTAAGTTTGTCTTAAGTCTGTCTTAAGTCTGTCTTAAGCCTGTCCTAAGTTTATCTTAAGATTGTCTTAAGACTGTCTTAAGTCTCTCTTAAGTCTGTCTTAGGTCTGTCTTAAGTCTGTCTTAAGTCAAACTTAAGACAAAATCCTAACTTTACCACTACTAAATTCCTTCTGTGAATACCAAAAGTAGTAGGACAGACTTAAGACAGACTTAATACAGACTTAAGACAAACTTAAGACAAACTTAAGACAGACTTAAGACAGACTTAAGACAGACTTAAGACAAACTTAAGACAGACTTAAGATAGACTTAAGACAAACTTAAGACAAACGTAGAACAGACTTAAGACAGACTTAAGACAAAATCCTAACTTTACTACTACTAAATGCCTTCTGTGAATACCAAAAGTAGTAAGTTTAGGATTTTGTCTTAAGTTAGTTCTGTGAATCAGGCCCATTGCCTTTAAGTTAAGCTTGTTTGCTATGTGCCATAGTTACCTGGAGCTTGAGCTCAGGTAATTTAGTGACTTAGGTGTTTCACCCTGAAAAGGATTTTGCTTATTACTTAAAGTGAGTAGTCACTCCCCTTATCTAATAACCTATTTTTTACAGTCTCCCTTATTGCGCCATGCTTCAATGGACCCCCCTAGCTTGTTGCCGCTCAACATCAGCAGTTCTGGGGTCTTACTATAGTGTTGCAGCCCTTTTCTCCATTTGCCTCTTTGTTGTAGGTGTTGTGACGCATTCACCACACAATGTTGTCTCTGTTGGGTGAGCCACTAATACAGGCCACTGAGAGCCACAGTGTGTTTTGCCTGCACTGGATCTGTGGTGTGGTTTTACCATGCAGTCTCACTACTGCAACTCCAGAGGTCATGCTGAGTTCCATCAGTTCTCCGCAGTGTCAGGATATTGCTAGTGTTTACATGAGAATCACTGGAGCTCTTCACAATCCACAGCCAGTTCAGCGAGGTCAGTCTCTCACAGAGCTCAATCAGGGAGCGGGCATCTTGGGCCCTTCCTAGCTCTGCCTTACAAATGACATTTTCATTGCTGTCAGGATTGTCAGGATAGTTTTGTATTATACTGCTGTGTGATAACTTTATAATTTTGCAAGACCTGGAGAAGCATTAACAATTTATGAAATTGTCACTGCAAAGATTGAGAGTATATAGCTGTTCTGCTACACTTTAAGTTCTATATTCAATATCCTTTTATCCCTAGGTTGTCCAAATATCCAGGGTGGTGGTGTTGGAGCACAAGCAATGCAAGTTTGCAATGAACCCTACAATAATAAAGACATTTATAGCTTTGAACATTTGTGGTGGAGAATGTTTACATGACACTCAATACTTAGAACACCACTTGCACACAGAAGATATATAAAGTATTTATGAAGAAAATACATTCCAACAACAACAACCAGATTGTTCCAACAAATCTGTTTATAAAGTGATGCTTTGAATTTACCAAAGGATGAAGCATGCCACAGGTAGAAGAGGGACAGTTTTGACTGCGGCATTCTTTTCCATAAAATATTATTGCTAGATGAGCCTACAGTATTATTGACTAAAAATGTATGATAGTGAGGGTGCCTGAGGTCATTGACGGAAATATATAGAGGACAGACAATTTTTCTTTAGACTTCATTTTTATGAGATGCTACCAAGTGTGATGGAAGTTATTTTCCACTGAGTTTAAATCAATATTACTTTGTGACCAGGTCACAGAAATGGCACGTTCGAAGAAACATTAAGAAAATAAGCATCTTTAGCTGTTGTTTACAAAAAAGATGGGATCTAAGGGTTTGCTAGCTTAATATGATGGTATGGAGGGATTCCAATTGATAGCAAACCTGGAAGACAAAATCAATCCCATCCATACCACAGTAAATCTAAGGGCATTTCCGAAGAACAGAATTTGTGAAACATGTAGAGTTTATGCACACTACAAAACACGTCATGGGATATTAACGATCTTATCTACTCATCAAGTCCCTTATCACACAGCTTCACTAGACTTTATCACCAATCATGGTGGTGATTTACATTTGTTTTAACACTGTTCATGTCATAGCTCAAATAATATTTGAAAAAATATTTATTATTTCCATGTTTTTCATTCAGTTTTAGTAAGTGATAGATGAAAGTTTTAAGTGGCATACTGAATTTCATCCACAATCATATGGTCATACAAAAAGGTTTAATAAAACCAGAACAATATTTGTAATGTGTCATTAGTAAACATCTGTAAGAAATGTGGCTATTGGTTGACGGGGGGGAGCCACACTCAAGCAACAACCACAATCCTTGTCACAGTGAGCCACAAAAAGTTACTAAGTTACCTGTGCCTAACCCTCTGGTAGCTTGGCACAAAGCAGCCAGCCTTAACTTAGAGCAATGAGTGAACTAGTTATGCAGTACACACACAGTAATAAAGTAAAAACATCACACACAAAAGATTTTCCAAACCAATTTAGAAAAATAGAGTAAAAGTTGGAAAATAATTATAATATCAGACAACAAAAATCCAATGAGTAGAAAATAAGGGCTAAAAGCACAAAGAGCTACACATGGTAATCTAGTCATGTTAGACTGGGTAAAAGTCACAAATTCAGGCCAACTGCGATGGAGTGCGGGTCGGATATGGGGACCAGATCAGTCTCACTGAATAGTTACCTCCTAAGCCCTAGGCAAAGAGTTCTGTTCATGTTGGAGAAGGCTGTAGGAAGCAGGCTAAGCATAGTAGACTGTTGTTGTTGTAGTGCAAAGTGCAGATCTCACCGGACCTTCAAATTGGTGGTCATCGCAGGAGGCAGAGTTTTGGCACAAACTGGCCTTTTTTTGGTCATGAGGATCCTAAAGCTCAGTATTTTTCCCTTTTTTCTGAAAAGGAGTACACTATGATGCCTACGAAGGGTCCAGGACCTCGGAAGGAGCCTCTTGGCGATCAGGGGATCCCTGTAGCAGAGACCAGCAGAGGCCAGCAGAGCTCAGGCATGTCTCTTTGCATGTCCAGGCAGGTCCAGTGCAGCAGGTCCGCTGGGCAGTTGCAGGCAGGCATCTGAAGCTTGTTTTTGCACTGTATCTCACATAGGGGGTCAGCCATCTGACACTTGCAGTCACTCAAGTTGGCCTGGAATGACGGTAAGCCAGTCTACTCTTCCTTCTCAGTCAGCAAGCCAGTCCTCAGCAGCAGGGCAGTCTTTCTTCTGTAATGCCCACTTGTCCAGGAGTGTTCTGAAGAGTTTTTCTGAAGGTCCCATATTTATACTTGGTGCCAGACTTTGTGTGTGGCAAGACACCCTGTCCTACCACCACATCTGGTTCTGGAAGGTTTGTCACTTCCCCTGTCAAGGTTCCACAATGTATGTAAGTACAATAGACTGGTGTTAGGTTCCTTTGTGTGTGCTGGAGGCAATCCCTTTGAAGTGCAAGTGGGACAAAGCACAGCTCCGCGCCTATCCATCCTGGCATGATGACCCATTCTGTCCACACCCAGTCCCCTTTGTGCCACTGTCTGGGAGGAATGCACAAACCTCAACAGCAGAGCCATTCACAGCCATGTGACACAGGATGCTGGAAGGAAGCACGAATGGTTAGGACAAAAAATTAGCAACTTTCTAAAAGTGGCATTCTCAGAATTGTGACTCAAAATCTTACTTTACCATTATAGAGGATTTTAAATTACAATTCATTTGAGTGTAAACAGCATATTTCTGTCTGCTTCCAACCCAAAGTTAGCACTTAGTAAATATATTAAACAAATCCAGTGTTAATCAATTGGAGAGATAGGTCTTGCAAGAGTGAAAAACGACTTTAAGTGTTTTTCACTATCAGCATAGGTAAACCTTAAACCCATATGTCCTAAATTTTAAATACAATGCTCAAGGGCCTTTATGACCTATATGTATTAAAAAGAAAGGTTTAGGCCTGGCTAAAAGTTTATTTTGTCAGGTTGAAATGGCAGTTTAAAACTGAGCTACAAGCTGCAGTGGAAGCCCTAGACAAATGACTTTAGTGGGTGGCAAAAGGAGTGCTGCAGGCACACTAGTAGCATTTAATTTACAGGTCCTGTGTAAATGATGTACCATATACTAGGAACTTCCAAGTAAATTAAATGTGCTAATAAAGTGTAAGGGAAAGGGTACAAGCACTTTAGCATTGGTTAGCAGTGGTAAAGTGCAGAGAGTGCTAAAACCAACAAAACAAGTTCAGAAAAACAAGAAGGGTGAAGGGAAAAGATTGAGGGGTGACCCCAAAAGAGGGCAGGTCCAACTACATCAAGTAATTGGGTAGAAGTTCTGGCTCTGGCTACATTTGCTTGTAGTAATGTGCATCACTCTTCAGTGGGAATTGCAGATTTCTGTTGTATGCAAGTCAAAATTCTTGTTGTGCTCCTATGACATTATCTGCAAGTCCATTACCAAGAGCCAATACTATTGGGATGCAAATGCAACACGTTGACCGTGATGAGTAGAGCATTTGAAGTAAGCTAAAAATGTGCATATTTCATCCCTTAAATTATTAGTACTTGTCCCCCGAGGCGGACTCCGGGGCGGCCCGGCTGGGATGTCCCGATTCCTGTTCGACCCTCCTCCCCCGCCGCGCTGGCGGAGGGGTCCGGTGGGGTTTCGCTGGTACTCCCCCATCGAGCTCCGGGGGACTCTGGTGTTGACCCATCATTCGGCCTCGGCGGCGAGCTTCCGCGGCTCGGTCAGCTTGCTGTCGAGGAGGTGTTGTCTTAGCTCCACAAAGCAGTTGTTGGAGAGGTGTTCCCAAATAATGAGGTCGACCAGCTGCCCGTAGGTGGTGACCTGGCTCCCCTTGATCCAACCTTCTAGGGCCCTGCTGAAAAAGTCAACATACTCTACCCACGTGGTACCGGGGATTTTCTTGCAGTCTCTGAAACGCTGGCGGTACATTTCCGCGGTAAGTCCATAGCGGGTGAGCAGGGCCTCCTTCACATGGTCGTACGAGGTCATCACCTTTTCCGGGAGCTGGAGTAGGGTGTCTCGGCCCTCGCTAAGGAACCGACCCCATAGGCCGGCACCCCAATCCTTCCGGGGTACCCGATGGGAGGTCATGGCCACCTCGTACGCCTTAAACCACTGCTGGATGTCGTCGTTTTTATAGTACTCCTTGACGACATCTTTGGGAATATGGACCTTGGCTTCGGTGGGCGGCAGAGCGTCTCTATTGCTGGGGGTGCCGGTCTCCCCCTTCTGGGCCTTGAGCTCGAGTTCTTTGAGGCCCCGCTCGTGTTCGATGCCGCTTCTTCTCCTCTATCTCCTCTTGTAGCCGTAGCTGTTCCATGGCCAATTTCTTTTCGGCCAGCAGGAGTTCGCCGTCCAGCCGAAGTCGTGCGAGCTCTAGCTCATGGGTCCGGACCTTCTCCCGCTCTCGTATTTCTTCCGCGGAGAGGCCGGTTTCCAGGCTGTTTCTCCCTCCGTTCGCTGGGGTTGGTGCTGGTGGCGTGGCTGCATTCAGGGGCAGGGGACCTTCACTCTGGGAGGGACCCGCCTCGGACTCTATCCAGGTTCTCAGGGCTTCCTGCATCTCTTCCTTGGTACCTAGGCCGGTAGTCGCAATGCCCTTGTCCTTGCAGAACTGTTTTAACTCTTTGTGCGTGTACTCTTCCAATCGTTCTGGTTGGAACTCCATGGTCTCTGTTCGTCTGGATGGATAGCGAGTGGGTTACTTGCTTGTACGATCTGCGTTCGGCTTGGATCCCGTCGCTGGCCACCAAATGTTGGAAGGCGGACCTCGGGGGAGTCGGAGAGACCACCCAGGGGGGCCCCCACACTGTACGAAGTAGCCGAGCGCTGCTGGGAAGCCTCCTAGGAGAGGTCCTTCTCCTATTCCGTACTAGCACAGTAACACCACCACACAGGACTCGAGGAGGTTTATCAAGACGAGCAATTCTTTATCAGCATTTAGGAAGGTACGGTTATCTATATATACAAGGGGGGATCGAGGGATCCGCAAGAGTCTCAAAGTCTTTGGTAGGGACGGGGTAGCGGGACAGTCTTTAGTAGCAGCTGGGTACGAGGGTACCTTGGGCCCAGTTCTTGATCCTCAAGCTGGAGGGACTCCGGGTCTCGGAGTGGTCGAGCCGCGACGGCGTCAGCAGGGCTCTGGTGATCAGTTCGTGGAGCTTGAGCCGCGACTAGGTCAGCAGGGCTCTTAAGGTGGTTCAGTTCAGCTCGAGCCGCGACGACGTCAGCAGGGCTCTGGTGGAGGGTTCAGCGAGGTTGGGCCGCGACAGCGTCAGCAGGGCTCCGATGTTCCGTGAGGTTCCTTGTCTCAATAAGGGGGAGCCGCGACGCAGTCAGCAGGGCTCGTGGTAGTGTCAGCAAGAGTTCTTCTCCGTAGGGTCAGCCGCGATTCCATCAGCAGGGCTCTTGACTCCGGGATACAACTGCTGTCCCATTGCGGGGTTGCCCCAGATATAGGTCTGGAGCCCTTTGATGTCCGGACCCTTGCGCCTGGGGGGGCGGAGAGGCCGGGCTGTGAGAGGCCAGACACCCAGCAGGCGAGGCGCCAGGCCCGGGGAGGCCGGAGGACGATCGCACCTAGGTGTTGAGGGACGGTGGGGGTCCCATCGAAACTCTCCTCCTCCGGGAGTGGTGAAGTGGCCATGCGGTGCCCCCTGGCCAGATCGTGGTGCCTCGATGTCGGGGCTTCGCTGGGGCCGAGGCCGGAGGGAGCCGGGCTGCGTGGGCTGGTGCGTGGAGTAAGCATGGGGGGGGGACCCCGAAGGGATGAGGGGTCCCTGTGCGGCCTGGAAAAGGGGTCCGCTGAGGCGGGTGTAGGAAAACGGGTACAATCCAAAGGGGCCTCGAAGGGAGGAGGGGTCCCTGGCGGCCTGAAAGGGCGGCCCGTGTAGGCCGGTGCGGGGGACGAGCATAATCCAAGAGGGTTAAGACCACGCCATGAGGCCTGGTCCAACAGTACTTTTTTGGAATGACCATGAAATACGTATTTCGGCTTTGAAATTGTCTATTTGTAGTTTGAAGTTCAATCCAAACTCACATGCAATAATTATTACTGCAACCTAACAGGAGTAGAGCAGAAAATAACGTGATACCCTTAGATTTATTAGATTACAGAATAGGGTAGCAAGTTGAAATTCTGGAAATTGTGGATTTTAAGGTTAGAATAGGATGCCTTTGCTACTTGGTCAATGGCAAAAACTAGGACTAACACAAGCATTCATCATATGACCTTGCTGAGGGGTTACAGCAGACTGCTTGTTTGAGCAGTTTCAATCTTATTTTCCTCAAAATCTCTCCAGTGCTGTCTTCTGGAAGACAGGGCAGTTTGAGAGTTGTTTACCAACAGGAGGCTGGTGAAATTTGACTTCCAGTAGTCAAACATGGCCATGTTAGCAAAGAGGTCCAACAGATTTACAGTCTGGTTCTTTTAGCAGTTCCCAATCATAGTCTTTGAAGTATTGGCTGTTCAATAAGACTATGCTCAAATAGTGTGAACTCAGCACTGGTATTACATCGATACTGAAAATAATGATAAAGTTTCTGCTGTATGAAAGGGAAAGGGTTATAGTGCAATTTTATTTGCCACATTGAATACATCTTCTCATGCACAGGTTCAGACATTTGGATTATTTTGGGACTTTTTGGAAGTATTTCGATTTGTGTTTTACCCAAATACCCTTTCAATGTTACCTACACTTTGAAGCACAGCTAGTACCAAGTAGCATGATACAAGTCCAACAGATAAAAGAAACAATGTAAGTGAAGATAGAAACAGTAAGGTAAAGCTGATTTTGAATCATGTGCACCCCATGCCCAACCCTTCTTTCCCTCATGTTTCTATTCAATTGATCCTTATTAATAGACCAAGAAATAATCTAATTAATTAAAATAAACAAATTCAACCATGTTTCAACCTTATCCGAACTCACTAGCCTCACTCATAATTGGCCTTGAATAACAAACATCAAAAGAACTGATCAGCAAAGTAGCTCCTATGATCTACATATTTCACAACCAACAGCTGCCTATATGTTACATTTTACCTCAGCAAGCAGTCTTAATCAACTGGTTCGGCTCAGTCTGTTGAACTTCTCCTACATAACTTTAATCAGTTCTTCCACTTTGAATCATATTTGAAGATAGCCTTTTAGAGGGAAATCCCTTATGCAAACCAGGTGATCAGCTAAGCCTGACCTAGCCTTCCCCTGGTACGTATTCTCACTAAAAAATCTTGAAGACACTCAAAGCAGCGTACACATATTTCTGAGTTCTCCTTTTATTTTGTTGAAATTAATTAATTAATTAATTAATGCATGTTTTTTATCCCACTTACTATTTTCAGCCCTGACTTTTCAGTGATCTCTGGTTATTATGGTTTCCATATTTTCTCTTCTTCCTTTCTCAGTATGAGAAATTCTTCCCAAACTGGCCTAGGAAGATTTCTTAATGGAATTTTCAGCTGGCAGTACAGCAAATTTTGGTCCTACTCAACAGTAGTGGTGGAAAATCTGCCACATTTTGAGTTCTTCAGCAAGGTGCTCGATAGAGGTATCTCTAGCAAACCTCCACTAATGCCCCATTTCATATTTTGGAATTTATGCCACATAATGTAGAACCTGGAAATGTTTCCACAAAGTACAGGAGGTTTGTCCATGGCCACATTGTTTGTCTTCATGACAGGCTAGTGTAATTTCTTAGCATGCTACAGTGCTAGAGGCACAAAGCTCAACATTTAATAAAATTCTGCTGCCCTTTCTGGAGATTTTTATGGGGTTAATCCCACCAACCATGGTGGCAGATTTGACACAACATAAGAAGAGGTGGATGGTGGGTGACATTCCATCATCATTAGCAGAATTTTGAAAATGCATGTTACAAGCTCCAATGAAAAAACATCCATAACTGTCCTAATCCACATCAAGTCCCTTGACTTGATCGTATTCTTCTTATTGATTCTGCAATTTACCAGCAGCTCTTGCAACGTAATACCTTTGTGCTAATTCAGCCTAGCTCAAGCTTTTTGACATCCTTTGAGCTCTTGTAACTGGATGGAGGTTTCATGCAATGTCAATTAGAGATCCTTAACTGTCTAATTTACAGGCGTCATGGCCTATAGCTGGCCAAGATGACTGCCTAATCCTTCCTTTCCTGACTGTACAGTGATCATTCTCTTCATATTCGCTACAATAAGACTTCATCCACCTTAGTGACTGTCGGCTCAATAGTGCAGGCCTCCTTGCTACAGTGAGCAGTGGTTGTGATACTGTAGGGCCAAAAGAGGAGTACAGAGGGTGTTGGGCCCTGACGGTGTGGGGAAAGGGTTGGGCACGAAGATCTGCTAGCTGTGTCTGCTGTCTGCATGAACTGGGCTGTTAATCCCCATCTCTGCGAATGCCTCCCTGGCAACCCTGAAACTGCACCTAAGTGAAAAACTAAGGTGATTACATGAGTATACTTGCTGATTTCTCCCTATGACTCTACACAACGAAATGCCTTCAAGGATCATAAAACATCATTATGCTTAGTACTAATTTTCACACTGCACCATCTGTATGAACTGTCTGAATTTCATCTGCGCAGACTATGTAACAGGAAGAAGACAGCCTGGGCTGATAACATCATATGCAGGGCATACAACTCAGCAATACCTTAGCCAAGCCAAGCACTAGGAAGGAATGCACTAAAAAACATCTTATGGGCCAGACTAGTGCCCCTCCCAATTAAAGAATGAAATCCAGGGTGGAAGTCCCTTGAACTCAAAATCAGATGTAGAATGTGCAGTTTTAAATCTGAATCTCTGCTGCATTTGATTTGTTGTTGTCCAGGCATGCTACTGCCACGTCAGAATCTTTTAAAACAAATATGGCCGTGCAACGGGGTCCGGACAGTGAAAGAAGCGGCTTTGGTTCTTTTTTCCTGCACCTTACCTTCAGACTTGGTCAGATTTGGGAGATACATGGTCGAGCTGCATTTTAGGCTTATTGAAGAAGAGGGTCCAGGCAACACAGAAGGCCATTTTGTCTGCTAAAAAAATTGGTCTCCAGCAATTAGTTTGTGATAATGCCGTTTTAAATGCCAACCTAATTAGATGTATCAAATTAGCAATAAGGTTGAACTGATAATCTCTCACCTTTTTAATGTATATAACATATTATTCTTTTATTGGTCAAGATAATGCCGCACGTGAACTCATTTTGTATGAATTGAATTTTTTTAAACAATTGTGATCTTAATTTTTTTTATGTATATAAGTCATATTGCAAATGGTTTTAAGGAACTGTGCAAAAAAAATACAATTCCTTCATTCATCTTAGCACAGTGCACATTAAACATAAATTTGGTCCCGCATGGTGGCCTTCTCTTTCTTTGGAAGGTGTAATCCCTTTTGAACTGCAGGTTGCTGGCTGCCTGCTAATTAATTGTGCCCATTATTGTGCATCGTGCTTTGTGCCATCAGGACAGCAATACACCATCCAACATCAGTAAATATAACCTCAAGCAGGTGAGGCTTACCTTTAAGGGCAGAAAAGCCACCACAGTGAATAAGCCCGAGCTGGTGGGCAGCAACCACAGCAATGGAGGATATGAAGCTCATATTACTTGAACTCAAGTAAAAGATTAATTCTATCAATTAGAAAACAGACATTGTCACCCTGCAGTTAGACTAAATGAAAGAGCACCTGGTCACTAGTTTATCTGAAGCCATGCAATGCATTTCAGACATTGATGATGGTGCAAAAACTACAACTACTTTCTAGCCCAACTTGAAAAACTAATGGCCACATCAAGTATAAAATGTGAATAATTTGAAGCTTGCTCAAGGTACCATGATGTTCACATGATTAGTGTTGCTGTATATACAGAGTTGGCTAAACCAGATCTTTAAGTGGCAAACCTTCTTTAAGGTATCTTTGGCTGTTGGGACAGAAAAGTCCCTCGCATGGTGATGGATCCCTTGTGCTGATCTTTTTGGTAATGGGTGAACACATCATGCATGTGCACCATGATATAGGATGTCCCACTGCTTGCAATCTTCTTGGACCAGGAGGGGCACCCAAAGCACTACCCTCATGGTGGTGAAAGGCCATTGCATTTACCAGGAGTTAAGTAGCATGAACACGTGGTGGCAGCCCACAGTGTAGTGATAAGTAGGAGTGATTATCTCTGTCACTGGAGTGAGACCAACAGTCCCATTCACGAAAAGTTCTGCTGCTGTGTGCTTAAGTCACCCTTGTCCTACATCAGGATAGTATGTAGCGCTGTATATGTGTGTGATGTATATATGTGTGCCTATGAGTGGTAAAATGGAAGACTCTGGGTCTCATTTTGGGAGACCCAGGGCTTACTGAGGAGCATGATTTGGTTGAGGACTCCCCAGACAGCTTTGGGGATTGGATAGGAAATACACTGGAGACAGGAAGCGCCAGGCTCTTTAGTTTACTTCAAAGGGGGCACTTTTTGTTTCTAAGAGAGGTCACTGGAAAGGAGCCTGGGGACATTTAGGAAGGAGATGGGGCTGATATCAGAATCATAAAGAGTAGGGCTTCGACCCTGGAGTAACCTTTAGATGCATATAGCACTGTGGCTAACATCCCAATGTGAACCTGTAGTCACTCCCATGGGCTGTTTTGTTTGGCTAGATGTGGAGTTACTGCTGCTGTGAGGGACTGCTTTCTGGATGAAGGGCAGAACAGAGGAAAGGCACTTTAATAGGAAGCACAAACTTCAAAAACTCAGTCCCTAAATCGGATTTGGCTGTCTGGAAAGGGACAAAAAGAAGGGGAGCTCAATGCCCGCAAAAATAGTCCATTGACAAGCAGCCCCTACTGCACTGCATGGGCCATTGCCGTTGCGCAGATTCAAGATGGCAACCCCGTATGCCAGAAGGGGTCACAGTAAAATAAACTGTGACTGTACCAATGGGGATATCACCTGTGTGCAGGTGAAAGTTGGTGGCATTGTATGCCTGAGGGGGTGGACGTGAAGACTTTATTACTGCCATGCCGATCATGCTGTAGCCCATTTGTTGAGCACAGTCAGCAACCTCGAATGTCAGAGGGAGCTGCAGTGAATAGAGAATTTCTGTTGTGTAGTTCAGACTGTAGCAAGTGTGCAAGGTAAAGTTATGGACCTTGCAAGCCAAAAAGGGCTGCTGTGTAGTTAGCCATGGATTCACCGATCAGGCCATCGCCCGTGTGCAGGTGAAAAGTCAGTGATCCTGTGTGCAAGACAGGATGGCCATGAAGAGTGCATTACTGCTGTGCTGATCAGGCCATAGCCTGTCTGCGTGGTAAAGACCACAATCCCCTATGCCAAAGGGGGCCATCAACAAGAGCTAATTACTATTGTGTAGTTCAGGCCATAACCTGGATGCGAGGTTAAGTTGCCTACCCTGCAAGCCAGAAGGGGACTGCCATGAAGAGCAAAGATTCTGACCTGATTTTGTTGGTGCTGATGTAGTGACCTGCTAGTGCCTTCACCCCGGAGGAGGCTTTGGAACCTGCAATATCGCCCCTTACCTAAGAGGGATCAGAGGAACTTCCTGCAAAACTGGAGGGAGTGCCAAAGATGACCAACTGCAGTACCTGCAAAGCTGAAAGTGCTACTCACCTGCATTAGCCACTGCGGACCTCAGCAGCATCCGACTGTGGACCACTCCAGTAGAGCAAATCCTGCATGAGCGGGTAAGACTCATCACCGGGCTGAAGTTCTAGGAGAATGTGTTATGTCTCATAGCGCTACAGGCGCTGGAACACGATTTTGGAAGAGTCAGGGTGTTAGAGGAGCCTAACATGAATCTGGCCTTTCATAATTGGGAAATAACCACTGCCAATAGACAGGGAAGTTGGACTCAGGACCCTGCCTATCTAACATTAGAATACTGACCTTTGGGATCTCTGTGTATTATTGCGTCTGCTGTAATTCACTTAGTGTTCATATATAGTCCTTTTTTCAGAAAAGCCAGTATTTGGCTGGACAATCATTTATTGCTGCTATTAAGCGTATTTTGAATTGTGGGCCTGGTTTCACCCCTGCATCTTCTTTCCACCGATAAGGCATATACTGTTTGACCCGAACAACCACTGAGAGTCAAGTGCTGAAGGGGTACTTTGTCCAGTTGCTTAGGGCCCATAGTAGGTCGGGCCTTGGACTCAGTAGTAAAACCCCCTCAGTTAGACCCTGTAGCTCCTTCTTGCCTTGTGTCCCTCTGAAAGGGATTCTGACATTGGAAAAGTGAACTTTTCACCCTGCTTCATTGTGGTGAAAGCACACAGATCCCTGGTACTGAGGTCACTGCAGGGGACCCCTGCACACTCAGTTATCAATGGAGGCAGACAGGGCTCTCACGGAGGCCAAGAAGCATTGTGTACAGCAAATTTTGGTTACTCAATGCTATACCTTGTCTTCCGACCTATATTGATAGACATGTGTCTCCTGCAGGAAACACATCTTGATCCGAAAACTACACACAAATTTGCACTGAGGTAGGGCCCCATCATTTTCTGTTCATCCTATAGTTCATATGCAAGAGGTGTGGCTAATCCAGTCGACAACCATCGTGACCCTGAAGGCAGAATACTTATAGTTACAGGATATTTCTGGAATCAAAAAATCACCATAATTATCATATATGCGCCCAGTATAGGGACACCTCAAGTTCTTTGTAATACAGAATTAAGACTTCCCTGGGTTAATATGTGGGAGCATTTTAATGTGACAATAGACCTCTTATCGGACAGATCTGCTGCTGGGTATACAAGACATGTTAAGCAGTGAAACTGGGCACCAGACATGGTTTGTCAAATACTTGGTGGGCTAGAAAGAAGCATGTAAGGGTATTTTCCTTTAACATCAACGTAAAGTAATCTGGGCTAAGGGGTGGACCCAAAGGAATGAGCATTATTGGAGAACCCACTAGTACCAGTTGAGGATTATTATTAAAAATATGACGAACCCTCACCAACCAACTTAGATGTCATGCAATTACTCAGGCACTAGGCAGAAAGTACTTCTCATTAAGAGAGTACCATCTTGAGACCCACAACTGAGGCCTTAACTATGAACTCCCATAGCTACAAGTGTTACACTGCAGGAAACACACAGGGTTTTTACCTTCGAGGGGCAATAAACTCCTTAATATAGGATATGAAAGCGAGCGTATATCTGACTCACTAATGCTTTAGACAACACAGTGTGGAGTACTATTGCATTGTGTGTTTTGCAGTGATATTCACTGACATTTCTTTGCATCAGCTTACAGTTAAACATATGTGTTCCATTGCTGTTGACTAAATAGTTTTGATTATTTAAAATATTTAGAATATTTATACCAAGCACAAATACTGTGAATAATCCGGGAGTGAATGGTAACTCCCTTGTATAAAAGTGCTCTTCATGTTTGTGTATCCTGTACTGTTTACATCTTTTAGGAACCATTCATCAGAGCTGATAAATTCACAGGGAATACCTCGTTTTCCTTGACTCCTTAGGAGGTATTAAGATCGGCTAAAAGATGTCGACCTAAGGGATTATTGAATGATATGTATCCCAACAAGCCTAACTTTCTGTTTATGATATTCCTCAATAAAACCCAGAATAAATTCAGGTTATCAGTTTATTGTAAGGGATTTATAGAAATGTGCTCCTGATCGTCCTCTTCATGAGAAGGTAAAGTCAAACATCACAACAGAATAGTTCCTGTAACAACAGGGGGCCCACCACCACCTAACAGACAGTCGGGCAGATGTGACAACCCGATGATGAAGCATGCCATCTAGTTTGGTGGGTTAGTGTTTGTCATATTGTGCATAATAACTCAGATACACTTTCAACTAGTGTTAGTGGGTTCCCTTGGGCTAACCCCCTAATTCTGATAGCATTGTGTTGTGTTCTTCATATAATTGGGAAGATGCTATCTTGGGCAGCTACCCCTTCTCTTTGATATGTTTTCCTTTTACTTCACAGTCCACTGTAGTCGTTCAAGATTAGACTATTTGTTTCTTGATGCTGAGTTCACTCACTGGGTGGTGGAGGTTATACAGCATCCACGATAGCTCTCAGGTCACTCCCAATGTTGGTGCAGCTAGTTATTCCAGTGTCTCTGCCATATTGCATGGGCTAGAAACTCCCCTCCCAGGCCTTGTATGATAGACCATTTCATGAAGAAATGAGAGCCCTGATCTCAGAATTTTTGGAAAATATATTTTGGTTCAGTGGTGCAATAAGCTACAGTATGGGAGACCTTTAAACTTTGTGTATGTAAGATGGCCACTGCTAAGCGACAGTAACAAACACATGAGAATGAACTTCCAGTATTAGAAGGGGAATTCACTGAACATCCCCACACTAATATCATAGGCAGAATTAATTAACTGCAGATAGACTACAGGGAATGGGCAGAAACGTAGGTGAAATACCTCACAAAATACACGACTGTGTGTCATTAACATGAGAGAGAAGGGCCCTGCAATACACAAGCATGCATTCTTAGGAGCACAGGAAGTCGGGCTCTTCTTGTGATGATTCTTCACCCTGCGGAAGTAAGGAGGGTCTCATCGAGGGATGAGATTCTGAAGGAGTCGGTGTGTTATTACACTGACCTATATCTAGCCAGGCACACTTTGGGACCTGAGGAGGTCACTGTCTACATAGATGATTTTGTGTTTCTCCAGATTGGGGAGGATCTGAGAGAACCCTTTGGTGATCATTTATATGTTAAGGGAGCAATCAATCCCCATGTATATGTTAATGAATTAAACAATATATAGCTTTCCTGGGAGCATGTATCTAGGCTCTGCTGGGCTAAATGACACATTTTATAAAATTTACAAGGCTGACCTGGCACCAAATCTTCTGAATGTTTACTGTGAAGTGCTTGAGCTGAGACAGTAGTCCCCTTCTCCTGTTGCAGGGATTCCGCTTGCGAATAGCTGTGACTTTGGACAACAGAACATCAGAATGTAAGGACTGTGTCACTCTGCCACATCAATGCCTGTCAGCCCAAATTTCCTGGCTAGCTCACAGTTCATTACCTAAACTCCTAAACTTCCCAGAGTAGCAAGTAATTTTGGCAACCTAGAACACAACTCTCTATTCCCCAAGGGAACCGTGGAAACAGATAATCACCTTTCACTTCTCCTTCATGCATGTCTATAATAAACAAAATAAAGACATGAGGAAAGTTAACAATATTCATTGAAACTATTGTGCTCTATTATGAAGCAGTTGTGCTGCACTTCGAAAACAGATACAAATAAGCAAAGTAATCAACATTACTAGTAAACTGTATAAAATGAAAAGCCCTAACATGGTAAATGACATATCTGTCTAAGCCTACCCTCACTAGGTGTGTGCAGGGATCTATTAGTTATCTCTGGAATTAGGCAAAAGCCGGGTCTGCTCTGAGTGGAATGTACCTCATATATTGTGTCCCGATTAAAAACTTGAATATCTTTTATAACGAATGTCAGCCGAACGTTGTGGCCAAACCCAGAGGAACCGTGAGCAAGAATCAATTGCAACTAGGATAACTTTAAATCCAGCATCCGAAATACGAGGGCCACAATGGTCCAAATAAATGCAACTGAATGGCTTGTTGGAAATCAACATGTGTGTCTACAGTGGACGAGCCATGGTGGATGATTTCATTTGTTGACAAATGTCACAACAAAGGACATATTTTTTGGCCTGTTGATATAAGCCTTGCTGTAGCAACAAAACTGTGGCTCCCACACCCACGTGTGCAGAAGCAACATCTTCATGTGCAGCTATCACTAAAGCTAGCCTGCGATCCTGGTTGGGAATCAAACAATCACCCACCCCACCTGGAATATCTACAAAAGGAATGTTTTGTTCCCCTAGACGTGTTCCCAAATGCTGATGACTCAACGTATGAGTGACGTGAGTCAATGACAACCTATCTTTAAGGTCTGCCACTTTCACCCAAAACGTTTCATGCTTCATTGCATTGTCTTCAGAATCTTTGAATTTTGGTGCCAATAATGTAAATTATTATTAAAGGACTGGACATAGTAACATGAATCACACACTATAAGTGTGGGGAATTCAGAATCTGTATATTCCAGTGCAAGCAGCAATGCTTTGAGTTCAGCTAACTGTGCAGCTGAGTATAAGATTTTTGTGGTGGGAAGTTTCCGTCCAACATCACAATAAGAACAGTTGCTCATGCTGCTGAATATTGGTACATGGTGCCTATTGCAGGCTGGGCTGAACCATAAGTATAAAAACATATTTATACTGTTCAAGAAATAAAATAGTGCTGGGCAAGGAATAAACATCCTCATATTGTAGAAATTCTTATGTCTGTAAAAGATGGGTCAAAGACAGAGTCTACATCAACAGCTTTTCCACTCTATCCATATAGGATGGAGGGCTTTAACGTTTGGAATGCTAGGTTTTGTAACATCCACTAAGGCTGGAATGGGAGTGACAACAATGATGTGTTTCCCTTGTGCCAGTTGCTGCTCTTTAAATAGCCATCCACACTGCAGCCAGTAATTTTTCAGTGGATACAAAACACATTTTCGCACTGCAATATAAATGCGATTTATATGCAATTGGCACTGTTTTACCTTTGTTGAAAGAGATATAGATAAATCCAATTGTACCCGCTATGACACAGATGACCAAATTCATGGTGTTTACATGTGTATGTAGATCATGTGCTGTACGTAAGTCAGATTGTAATTTAATGAGTGTGTCTGTATGTTCTGAGTGATATCCAGTGTGAACTCGAATTATCAGGATGACAATTCATGTAGTGATTTTTTGTGTTGTGCATAATCAGGTATGTAAGTTCTGATAAAATTAAGGATTCCTAATAAGGATTGTAGTTTATCTAAAGTGTCTGGAGATCGTAGTTGTGCACATTTCTCTAAAACGTGAGGGTCAAGAATTCTCCTCATAGGTAAGCTCATATCCCAAGAAAAGGACACTTCAAAATGCTATATTAGATTTCAAAGAGTTGAACTTGTAGCCAATTTTAGCAAATCCCAATATTATGCAATCTACTCTGGCTAAATGTGGGTTTAAATCATCGTCCATGAGTTAGATATCACCCATATAGGACATGCATCTAGGTCAATAGCATGTAGAATTGACACTATTCTGGCAGCAAGCAGTCCTGGGCTGTTTTTATATCCCATGGCTAGTCATGCAAAGCGACGCTTAAAACCAAGCGCTGAGAAGGCAAGCCAATCCCTGCTTTCAGGCACAAGATTGTGGCAGAAAAAAACATTGGAAGTATTAAAAGTTGTTTTGTATTTTTTACCGGCTATACTCTTATCGAGTGCCGTATTGTGTGTATTTTGTGTTGCAAAAGTGCATGTGTGACTGCTTAAATGTCTGTAGTCTAAGACTTTGTGATATGAATGATCTGGTTTCAAAACAGGAAGAAGAGGATTATTCATTTGAGAGACACAGGACACAGAGTTGAATTACTTCCTGGAATTCCAATTGGGGGACTATTGCTCTAAAAGATGCTTAGCATCCGTTTGATAGGGTGTTGTGGTTGCTCTTGTGGGCTGGACTGTATGGGTATCATATGATAAGTAAATCCTTATCACAGCTGACATGATTATCATATAAAGCTGGGGCTTATGCAGGAACCAATTCTGCGGCTTGTTTGACCTCATCAGGGACAGCAGCAGAAAACTAAGGAATTATTACTTCCTCGCCTTGTGGGGATGTTTCGACAAACTGCAGGATTCATTTGACCTCTGCTAAAAGGACGTTATGTTATGTTATGTTATATTGAACTTATAAAGCGCTCGGCTACTCAAAGTGTCCCAGCGCTACTCCAGAAAAAAGTGAACTACACACACATCAGAAACTAAAAGAGCAAAATCATAGAACAATGTAAAATGTTCCCAGAATATTACTCTAATGGTGCACTGTATTTCACCTTCAATTTGTATATCCAAATCATATAACATATCTGGAGTGGCTATGCTCCTATCTGGGGCTTCAACTGTAACAAAGCTATGCGTTGCTCCTGCTGCCAGAAAACCCTTGAAATTCCGATGTACTACAGTGACTTCTGCTGCACTGTTGAGGAGAGTCACTGTCCAACTCCTGTTCAGGAGGAGAGTTCACAGTGTTTTTTGGCATATTTTGTTGTTATAGCCTCAACTTTCTTTTTCTGAAATTGGGGCTTAAATTGAGGAGGTTTTTCCTTCTTCTTTATCTTCATGTCAGACGAGCATTGTGAGTCTTTCGTTGGTTTCACATACTCTTCACATCTGTGATCACATCGCCCTCCTCTCTCGTACTACTTGTTAGTTGAGTCTTGAAAGGAATGAGGAGAATTTGTATCAGAAATGTGATATTCAGCTGGAGCCTTGATTTCTGTGTGATCACACAAATTATAATGACTCTCAGAGGGCTTTGGTTGTTTTTAATTAGATTTGTCCCATAGTTTTTTAACAAACTCACAATACTGCTTGGCTTCCTTGATGGAACGTGGTTTGCGAAGTGGTGGTTTAGAAGGCCTGGTTCTCAGATTATTGCGTCCTAACGAAGTAAAGACATTGGCAATAATTATAGATAGCTCACATTCCCGATCCAGTTGCACAACATGCGTGAGCCGCTGGCATATAGCAAGAGATGCTGTTTCCCCATTAATGTTAGGCAGACTCCTTTCGGACACCAAGGGAAAATTTCCAATTAGATTCATCTCCAAATCCAGAGCAGCAGCTGCCCCGTGTCTATTCTGTATTTGTTTTAACACCGCCAGCACAACTGGCATAGATGGACTTATAGCATAGACAGCGGCAAGGACTGTGCCCATAGTGGTAACTGTCTTCTATTGTGGGAACCATTTCATGGGGAAGCACATAGTCAAAATTCTGTGCTTGTCTTGTGGTCCCATAAGATGAAACACTGACTCAATTTTGTTAATTTTATGGGCAATCCACAATGGAATTTCCTCAAGACTAGTGGGAACTTTGCCCATAATTGAAAGAACAATATCAGAACCTATTGTAGGCACTGCAGGCAACTGGGCTTACCGTGGTCAGCCCTTGCTGGTACAGCCAAAAAGGTGCACGTAACATATTGAGTCAAGCGTCTAAATAGTCTAACTAGACCACTGTATAATTGTTGTAGCTCCTTTGCATTGAGATTTGCTAAATGGTGTACAACCAGCCAATGCTGGCCAGGTGGCCCCTTCATTACTAAGGGGACCTGTGCATACTGGTGCAAGTACATGTGGGAGTGCGCCGCGGAACCAAGTTTGATGTTCCCAATGTAGTAGTAGTACTTCTAAGAACAGATATGCTCTGTATTGTTGTGGTGGAGCAACAGTTGTGTATTCGTGAAATGTATTTGTATTAGCATCCACAGCTGGAAAATTGAACCAAGTACAAAATACTTTAAAGCTGTAGCCATCGTGGACTTCAACCACGAAAATAAAGTCACCGCCTGGATTAGTAAGTCCATGTACAGTTTTATGTGCATGGACAGCAGGTTTTCTAAAACAGCAATAGGCTATGGCTGCGCCATGATCAGAAAGAACAAGCGTAAACAAAGTGCAAATAAAATGGGTTCCATCCTTTTAAAATGTCAAGCTTGAAAAGCCAGCAGATAACATTAGGTGCCTCCTATAATACTGTGGAGGATTAATCCTAAACACCACAGACTTCTCCAGTGGTAGGTGAAGGGCTATTATGGACATGCGACAAGCACAAGCACTACTTCTGAGACCTGTTATATAAGTACCAGACCAACCGTTGGTAGCGCCATGTTGCAGGGATTCTGCTTGCGCATGACTGTGCCTTGGGACAACAGAACGTTAGAATGCAGTGACTATGCCACTGTGCTACATCAGTGCCTGTCAGACCAAATCTTCTCGTTAGCTCACAGTGCCTTATCTGCACTCCTAAATTCTCATAGTATCAGTTCATTTTGGCAAGATAGGACACTACACTCTAGTCCCCACTGGAACCGTGGAAACAGATCATCACCTTTCGCTTCTCACTAATGGATGTCCATAATAAACAAAATAAAGACAAGAGGAATGTTTACAATAGTTTTTTTAAACTATCATGATCTATTATGAAGCAAGCATGCTGCAATTAGAAAACAGATGCAACTAAGCAAAATGATCAACATTACTAGCAAACTGTAAACAATGAAAAGCCCTAAAATGGTGAATGATATATCTGTCTAAGCCTACTCCCACTGCTTGAGCACAGGGATATATCAGTGATCTCTAGGATTAGCACCGGACCCCATACCTGGTAATTTGTAGTTAGGTGATTCGCATCGTAAATGTAAACTCAGTTCATGCAAGGCTGGGGTGCCCTTTCCTTGACCAGTCCCTCTGTAAGAATCCTCCTCTCTGTTTTCCGAAAGGCAAGTCTTGGTTTGATATGATAAGAAGTGCTGTGTTGGAAAATGGTAGTTGTGCTTTTGGGTTGTGTCTAAAACGTTAGGAGATATTGCTGACCAATCACATCAAAACAGTACACCATGTTGTTTGACCTTATACAAAATGTTCCGACTGAGGCCAGAGAAGGAGAACTACATAACAGATAACATGTACAGAGTATTCCTAAAGTAATATTGTGGCACAAAAACAAATGTATTATGTGTGGCTGTACAAGCAAAACGCAGCCTAAAATGTGTAATATGCAGAACTAAGGGTAAAACTAACATAGGTCCAGAAGGGAACTTACTCCACTCCCTGAAACTATAATAACTTTCCTTCCCAAAGCCTGGCAAGGATGCGTCCAGGTGTCCTTCATATCACCCCATCTCTTCTCAATATGGTTATTAAAATACTCGCTAAAATTGTTGCAATCCAGCTTGCCCCATGTGTAGGCAGATTGGTCCTTCTTGAGCAGCCTGGCTTTGTCTCCAGAAAAGCCACATTGTACAACTTATTTACTCTGTTTGCAATGATGCAGCAGGTTCATCCAGAAGTCAGTGTATTTGCATCCTTTTTAAATGTAGATACAGCGCTTGTCTCTCTAGGGTGCCTTTTCTGAATACAGTGCTATTATGTGTGGGAATAGGCAGTCAAACTGGGCTGGTATGCATGCTATTTTTCAACCCATTTGCCAAGGTTCACCTACATGATACTCTGTTTGCAAGGTACTGGTGAGATAGGAATCTTGACTGTTGAATTCTTTGCTTGTAGTATGTAGCAGCAGCATTCCAATTGGGGAATATGGTTCCCATCCAGGCAGAAACTGCTCTCTATGCTCACTTTTGTTTGTCATAAACCCGAACGACAACCTGCCCTCTCTAATAAAGGAGATGGTTGAATTTGGATGATATTCTGTGACATTAATTAACTGATGGAGTTACTTACCCTAACTCAGGCTACTGGGAGACCAGAAGTTGCTTACTTACAGCGATGAAGTACCTGGGGGATGAATGTAAGCCATGACAAAGACTCCTTATATGTAGTGATTACATCCCATTCATTGATAAGTTGCAGCTGCAGATTGCGTGATGGATAAGGTCCCCATTGTCAATAGCTGGTAGAATTGCAGTTATAAAAATCCTCCCAAAGTTTTTAGATTTATTCCTCACTATTCCAATTACATTGAATGCCTTCTTATTTGCTAATATCCAGACAATCCTGAATACATTATTATGGCTGGGATGGACGCTAGGGTCAACTGAAATGTCATGACCAAATTGCTTGTGAAGAGCGGCATCGCTCTCTAATTTTTAGTGTTCTCACCCTGTACAGTTTTCTGAAATGCTCCTGACACCTGACCCCTCCCCCCCATTAGTAATCAAAGGTGATAAGATTAAGGGAGGCTCATTGTTGGCTATGTTGCAGATAAGCAATCCAAACTTTTCTCTGCAGTGCACACCATGCGTTGTACACAATGGGCATGGCGGAACCTTGTAAGAAAACTGGCTTGAAATTGCTGTACACTCTAACTATTCTTCGAGACTGCAACCTGTTACTTCCTCCCATGCTGGAGTCATGTGTTGGGACAATGGTCTCATGCAGATAGGACACTTGTTTCTGGGAAGGGGGTTAGATTATGGATGCTTGATGAGTACAAGTCTGGTTCATGCTGTACCCCCTGGAGCTGGCTACTTATTTCCAGGTCAGGAAGCTGATGAAAGTATAAAATCCCACATTTCAACTTGTTCCCCCCTGACTTCATCCCTCTATCACACCTTATCATCTCAAGCTCCATCATTAGATGGGTTTGCAAACTTTACAAATTATGCTCTGCCATATTTGAATGCTAGAATCTGACAGCTAAATGATTGTGAGAACTGTACATCAAACAGGAGTTACAGCCGAAGCGTTGCGGTTTTTTCTAATCTTAATTCAAGATTATATCACTGAAATATAGACCAAAGCTTTTACACTTTAAATATCTCAACTGTTTGCATTATACTCTGGAGGCTATGAGCAAGTTAAATGTGGACAATAAGTGTAGACTGTTGAAGAAGTACTGTGAGTTCCGTGGGAAATTTTTTTCTGGCCTGGCAGTGCCCGACTATACTTACATATTGGCAGGAAGTGTGCGAGCTGATTGTCACCAGGTACAGCTGACTCTTGTAGTGGTCCTGCCAGGCTCTGTTGCTGATGTCCCCTGACTGGTATAGAGGTTGTTGGTGATTTGGAACTACTGACAAAACAAACAGTTGCCATAGCCTGGCTGAATTGGCCTCACCTAGAGCCCTTGACCAAGTTTCATCTCCTGAGCAATGGTCTAAACTAATGGCGCAGATGCTTCTCTAATTCTCCCAAAAGTTGTGCATTTCCAAAAAGAGACATTCTCTTCTCTCCTCATTGAATTAAGAGAACCCAAGAGAAAATTGAATAACCTCTTGAGAAGGAGTCAAATTAATAATAGCCACTGTTCACTCACCTTCGATATACAGAAGACAAGAAAGTCCTATGGGACAAAGATATGGTAAATTCACAGACAGATTGAAGAAAAGCAGTTGATAGAACTCCACAAAGCCTCTAAAATAAGAAATCCTCCTAGGTTCTGGAGGCTGGTGCAGAAATGGTCAAATGGTAATGTCCAGAATATGCCTCCTAGCATTTCGGCAGCAAAGTGGGCCAGTCACGTTACAAACTTATATGCCAGAAACATTGGAGGAATGAATGATGTGATTCTGATCTCCCAGGGCACTGAGAGCCTTGTGGATAGACTGGTCGAATGGGAGGTTTACAAGTATAATATAGATAGTATGAAATCGTTAATTGCCTACCTTCACTCGACTGGTCAGCATATTTAAAACCACAAAAGATGAATGGGCTAGTCTCCTAAGCCCACTGTTCACTCATTGCAATATGACAAATGAGGTCCAGGATAGCTTGAGGGGCTCAATATTATCTCCAATACACAAAAGGCCCAACAAACCAGTCAGCTAACTTCAGGTTGATTGCACTCCTTGATGTAGACAGTAAATGTTATGTTATGGTATTTTAATTTATTCAGCGCGCAGTTACTCGGAAGTGTCCCGGCGCTAGCATCAGAAAGGCGGCCGAACCTCAGAGGTCCATCAAAACAGCAATGTCTTCAAGGACTTTCTAAACAGGCGCGGATCACAGATAGACCTCAGAGTCAAGGGAAGAGAGTTCCAGGCAAGGCAGGCTCTGCGGGCAAACGAGTTGCCCCCCAACCGTTGACGCTTGAATTTGGGGGTCTGCATAAGCAGCAGAGAGGATGACCTCAGCTGTCTCCTAGGGATATAAAAGGAGAATCTATCCTGCAAATACTTGGGGCCGCGACCATACAGGGCCTGATGTACGATAGACAACATTTTAAATTTAAGGCGTGATTCCACGGGAAGCCAGTCAAGGGGACAGACCGCCTAGAAGTCTGGCTGCCGAATTTTGGACCACCTGCAGTTTCTTTACATGGTAGCCCTGGCATCCCACCAGGAGGGCATTAGCATATTCTAGGCGGGAGAGAAGCAGAGCTCGCACCACCGTCTCTCTGTCCCTGTCTGGCTGCAAAGGAAGAAACTTCTTCAGACTCCTCAGTAGCCCAAAGCATGTGCCGGCAAGTTTTTTTACATGCGAAGCAAAGTCCAGGTTTTCACCGAACCAAACGCCGAGTTTTTTAACAGCCCCATTGATCGCTGGGGGACATGGAAAGCCCGAGGGCCAAAGTCTTGCTCTGAACTCAGAGGAAAAAGAGCCGAACAACAGGACTTCCGACTTTGCCTCATTGCATTTCAGCTGTGCATTGGCCAGCCACTGAAAGACAGAGGACAAGCACTGATGTGATCTGAACACCGAGTCGTCTTCTTTGTTCCAAGTGAACAGCAGTTGGGTGTCATCCGCGTAAGCCATCACTTTAGCCCCCAGAGACTCCGCCAAAAAAATCAGCGGAGTCACATAGATGTTAAAAAGCAGAGAGCTAAGTGACGACCCTTGTGGGACACCCGTAGTAACCCTCAAGGGGACCGAGGCACAAGGAGTGAGCCAAACCTGCTGCATCCTTCCCTCCAGAAAGGAGCTGATCCAAAGCAGAGCTTTCCCAGATACTCCAAAATGCTTTACCAAAGCTTTAAACTCAGATTTAGAAGGATGGGCAACTTCATGAGCATTAATTCCCATGACACAGTCAGGATTCAGACACGGCAGCAACACTGGGGCCAATTTAGTTACTCTCTCTTCATTGATTGAAGTGGCAAACAAATCTCTAGCACCACCTCTCAAATTTGCACTCATTGATGCCAATAAAGCATTTAATAGAGTAGACGGGGTATCTCTGAAATTCTGTTGAGAGCCATAATGAGCTTATATGTTTAGGTATGGGTGAAAGTTACATTTTCCGCCAACAGTTGCATAAAAAAGACCTGGACAAATCAAGGGCTAAAGCAGGGTGTATCTTGCTATTTAAATTTTATATGGCAGACATAAATATTGCACTTGCTAGGGTGAGAGCTTTCCTGCTCAAGTTTTGCTGTTCTCATCTTCAGTGCTTACAGTATGCAGGCGGCACAATCATATTTGATGATACAGCTGTCGACTTGCAAAGCCACAAAAACAAAAATAATAGTTTGCGGAAAGAAGTTTAACAAAAAATGTATATTGCACTTGAACCAGGTGAAATTAGAGAAGGTATCAAACTTTAAGTATATGGGCATACATTTTATTCAGCATGGTTTGAACCAAGGTCAGCTCTCGGCACTAAAAGGAATGTCTACAGCCACGATAAAAAATTGGTAAAACAAATGAGTGGTCCAGACCTCACAGCAATCTGCTGTGTCATTGACGCCAAATTTAATCTAACATTGTCATTGTCATATGGCTTTCTGATAATAAAGGATCGCTTACCAGTTGGCTGGACAAGGCTGAATGCCATTGTTACAGACAATTATTCTAGATGCCCAATAGAAATCCATCATCTCAAATTAATCTTGAATTTAATTTAAGTAAGCAAACGATCATGGCAAAAGCAAGGTTCTTAGGTCATTACTTTAAACTTAAGGTTGCCCGACCTGGTTCATTAAGGGAGAAATACAGTCAAGAATGCAGGATAATTAGCTCCCACCGGAATCCTATGTAAAGATACCCTTGACCTAAACCTGCCCCCGACAGTGTGTGACTAAATTCTTGAAAAAACCCCTAGACAAAAATCTGCAGAAGTCGACCGGCTTGAGTTATCGCTTAAGACCCATACGGACTTGTGCGCCACTTTTTACCAGTCCATTGGGAGGGCTTCATAGCTATCATGCCATATGAGTCTAGACCATGAAAGAAGACCTAATGAGGCTAAGATCATACCTTTGAAAGCATACAAATATGGACACTTAAAAGGGACTGCCGCCTTGAATTGCAGACTGTGTATTTCAACCTTGAATAGTTACTGTGTATTATGCCTCTGTAATGAATTGAAGGACTTAAGGCACTAATGGCTAAAACCAATATTTCTCCATCTAGGAATCAGGCAGTGCCAAAACGTGATAAAAATGTGTTTGAGTGGGGATATTGTACAGTAAACATCTAGGATTTTGAAGTTCCTGAAGGACACTTACAAGGACATTAATTAGAGCGTTCTGCCTGTATGGATCCTTAAACATTGACATTACTGTATTTAAAATATCATCAAAACTCAATGCACAGAGTGCTTTAGCAAGATGATTTTAATTGTGTTTTACGTTCTTACTACTAATGTATACAAGAAGGGACAAGGTTTTGAAGTTTGCCAATAAGAGGGTGTTAGGATAGAGGAGAAGCTTTTTGCTATGATTGGTTAGCACTTTCACTCCTGCATGCTTCACTTATCTAAGCTGACTTCAATTGTATATTTAGTTCTTAGTCGCAGATGCAGTTTAGTGGGGTTCAAGAACTGTTAGCACCTAAGACTTTCAAGTACTTGAAGGACACCAGTAACAAGAATGCGCTCTCAGACAATATTGTTTTCACACTGCTTTTTATTTGTTGTGGTAACAGCCATATTTTCAAGAGGGATTCTGCACTAATAGTACCCAGGATTGTGAAGTGCTCTAATGATGTTCATAATATCAGTAACAAGAGTGTTTTTTCAGAGAAAGCTGTGACCCTTCTGTCACTACTTGTGGCACATCCCACTTTATACAGCGGAATTTAATTGATAATGGTAGTTTATCAGGGTCATAGTAATGGCAACATTTAGATTCATGTAGGGTGGCCCATTGCAGATTGTCACTTGGCACATTAAATATTTACAAATGGACAGTCAAGGGACTGTTAGTCCAGTGAGTTTAAATAATAATGTTGGAATTAATTGGTTTTGAAAGAATGTTTTACTTATAAATTATGATGAATATTTTATATGGTTTTAGTGTGCTAAATTTTTATGGTTTTAAATAACTGAGAACCATAAAACACTTACCTTAGTGTCATGATTCGGATATGAGATGCGGCATTCTGTAATGACTGTTACGCAATGTTACAGCCTATAAAGTCCAAGTCCAAGTCCAGAGATATATGAGGGCCACATCCAGAATAGTTAGAGTAAGAAATTGTGTTTCTGGTTGCAGAGGTATGCATCCTGTCCAAGCAGCAAACATAATCCTAGTCAGGGTAAGTCAGATAAACACCCTAAATTAACCTGTGCTCACCCTCTGGTAGCTTGGCACAGAGCAGTCATTCTTAACTTAAGAGGCAATGTGTAAAGTATTTGTGTGACACTTCACACAGTAAACAAGTAAAAACACCACACAAAAAGATACCACATCTAGTTAACAAAATAGAGCCTAATTTATTGAAGAAAACAAGACCAAAATGACAAAAATCCATTAAGTATAACCGGAATTTTGCATTTTTAAATAATAAACTGAAATGAAGTGCTTAAAAGCATAAGGCGCGCACTGGAGCTATATAGATATATGTGCCAGACTGGATTAAGTCCAAACGTTCAGGCCGACCTCGATTGATCACAGGTCAGATACAGGGACCAGCCTTAGCCTGTTGAAACAGTACCTTGGTTCGTGGTTGAGTTGACGTCGAGGATGAGATGCGAGGAGCAGAGGAGACGATATGTGCTTGACAATCCCTTCAAATGTAGGTGATGCGTCAGTTCCGATCCACGCAAGTTATCATCGAACTCCAAAATGTAGGTGATGAGTCATTGTTGAGCCACGCAAGTGGAGGTTGCATCGAGAACTGGAGGTAATTCACCGTGCTGTCGGAGATGCGATGTCTTGGGTCCTTGCAGCAGCGGCTATGCGTCTGCTTTGAGGTAGATGAGCTGGTTCTGAGCAGGGCAACAACATTGATGCCTGGATTTTTACTAGTACAGCACTCTATACCCACTTCCTAGGGCCCAGGACTGGAGCAGCACCACTTGGAAGGGCAAGCCTCTCAGATGGCAGAGTCCAGGTGCTGTAGATGAGTGGATTGAAGTATTTGATGTTCCTGAGACTTCTAACAGGAGGCAAGTTAGAAAATCATTGGCATCACTTTGGTTTTGGGTTGTAGAGCTACAGGTCCAGTTCTTCTCTCTTTCAGGCAAGGAGGGCAGCAGGCAGCAAGTCAGCACAGCTGAGCAGGAGTCCAGCAGAGTCCAGCAGAGTGGCAATCCTTTCAGCAGCACATCAGTCCTTCTCCCTGGAAGAGAATCCACAGGTCCGGAAGTGTACTGAGTCAGTGGTGTCTGAGGTCCAGTACCTATACCCAGTTGTGACTTTAAAGTGGGGGAGACGTCAAAGAGAGGCATTTGAAGTTCACAGAGTCCCTGCTCTTCTTGTCCTGGTTCCAGACTCACTACAGGGGGGTATGCAGCTGTGTGTGTGAGGATAGGACACAGCTTATTCTGATGTAAGTGCTGCAGTGCTCAACTCCACCACCCCATCAAGTCTGTTAGTGGACCATTAAAGCCAATAAGTCACACCTAAGCTCTCTTTGTGTGTGGATGTTTAGAGGGAATGCACAATCCCAGCTGTCACCCAATCTAGATGTGTATTCAGAGAAGGCAGAAAGCACCAAATGGCTGAAGTAAGAAAATGCCAACTTTCTAAAAGTGGAGTTTTTGGAATAACAAGTTAAGATTGACTTCACCATAAATTGTGATTTTAAATTGTGATTCCAGACACCAAACATGGGGGGCCAATCTCTTCCCAATTGGAAATTGCATTTATATAATGTAATAAAATAATCCCATTGCTATCCTATGGGAGGGATAGGCCTTGCAGTAGTGAAAAACGAATTTAAGAGGTTTTCACTATTAGGACATGTAAAACTTAAATGTACATGTCCTACTTTTTAAATACACTGCACCCTGTGCTCTTGGGCTGTCCAGGGCCTACTTTAGGGGTACTTTATATGCATTAAAAATTAAGGATTTGGTCTGGCAAGAGGGTTAACTTGCCAGGTCGACCTGGAAGTATAAAACTGCACACATAGGCTTGGCAATAGCAGACTTGAGACATATTTAAAAGGCTACTTAAGTGGGTGGCACAATCTGTGCTGCAGGCCCACTAGTAGCATTTAATTTACGGGCCTTGGACACATGTAGTGCACTTTACTAGGGACGTTTAAGTAAATTAAATATGCCAATAGTGGATAAGCCAATGCTGCCATGTTTTAAACAGAGAACACATGCACTTTAGCACTAGTTAGCAGCCAATTAAAACGAATTAAGCTAAAAAGAGGAGGAGGAATGCAAATTGTATTGGACTGACCCTGCAGAAACAGCCATTTCCAACAGTTAGCGAAGAAGGACTCAGCTGAGGGGAAGTCTTCTGTTGGGAGTCTGGAGATTACAAAGTTGCCCTCTAACATTGCATGATAGATACAAATGCTTAAGCGCAAGATGAGGTGATAGAGTAAAGATTTCATCTGTTGAATTGATTTTCATTATATGATACATAAGCTTCTATTTTAGATGGGTGTCATGTGGGCTATGACCTTTTAACAGATTGTTAATGTCTTTGTTTTTCTATTGTGAGGTTTTTTAAGGGAGTCACTAATTACTGTAATATGCCTATGGTGACATTTTTTCCCTTTATTTAAAATGTTAAATAATGTAAAAAAAGACTAATTATATTATTTTCTACTTATTTTCAATCCTGTCAATTACTTCAACAATATCTGGTGCATAGTTATGTTTTAGTTGATGCATAAATATCTGTAATGCATAAAAATTGGTTCTGACGTTTCAAACCTATACCTGTACCTTGATGTCTGGCAATATGTGCAAATATGCACCAAATCACGAATTGTGCTCTCCAAAATGCTAGAAAGGTCGCATCCCTTTGTCAATTCCATTCAAAGTGTTATAATTGGGTAAGCAGTCATAATATCGAGTTTTAAATCTTGATATACCAAAATATCGGTGTTTAAATCTTCATATGACATAATATCAACTTTCAAGAATATCGTCAACAAGAATATCGACATGCAGGTAAGAAATATTGTTTTGCTGAATATCGAAGTTGGTAATATCATTAGTAAAAATATTGTTGTTTATAATATCAACATTTTTATTAGTGTTCTCTATGTTAGTATATGTTTTAAAAGTATAGCCTCTTTTTTAATGTATGTTAGAATTTTTGAGAAATAATTTCTATTAAGTTAATTAATTTTTGCGTATGTTAGTTCTATTGCGGGTTGTGGTTTTATAGGGGAATATGGTGAGATGTAATTTAATTATAATATATTTATTATTAATTTTTTAGAAGTTATTAATTAAAAATATATATATATAACATGTTAGTTCTGTAGCAGGTTGTGGGTTTACATGGGAATAGGGTGGGAAGTAATTTAATTGAAATTAACTAAAGAATAATTGTATTAATTAATATTTATGTAATTAATATTTTATAGTGTTAATTGCGTTAAAAAGTGTTATTAATTAGTTATTAATTATATATTAATTATTAATAATTAATTGGTAAATCTGTGTAGTTGTTTTAGGGGTGGGTTGTGGGTTGATAGAGGAGTAGGGTGGGAAGTAATGTGATTATAAATAATTTGTTTATTAATTAATATTTATGCCATTAATATGTTATATTGTGAGAAAAATGGTATTAATTAGTTATTAATTGGATATTAATTATTGATAATTATTTGGTAAATATGTCAATTGGGTAATTTTTTTAGGAGCGGGTTGTGGATTGATAGGGGAGCAGGGTGGGAAGTAATTTAAGTATATTAACATTTTTATTAATTTTTATATATAATATGTATTTAAAGTTATTTTATAGTGTTCATTTTGTGAACTAATTTATTTTTGATAGTTTATAAATTGCGTGTTAATTGTTATTAGTTAATTAATTAATTGTTAATTAATTGTGTTAATTGTGTAATATTTAACAATATTGGTGGTGTCGTTTATAGGGGAACATGGTGGGAGGAAAATTAATTTTGAAAAAATAATTATTTGTAATTTATATTAATTATTTTGCAGGAGTGGGAATATTAAATTATCCCCCTCCGCTATCCAACACTTTCCCTACAGTTGTATTTGCTGGAGTGGGAATAGTAAATTATTCCCAACACTATCCAACACTTTCCCTACTGTTGCACTTGCTGGAGTAGGAATAGTAATTTTTAGTCACCCGCTATCCAACACTTTCCCTACTGTTGCACTCACTGGAGTAGGCATAGTAATTCCCCCCCGCCCCCCGCTATCCAACACTTTCCCTACTGGAGCACTCGCTGGTGTGGGAATAGTAATTTTTACCCACCCGCTATACAACACTTTCCCTACAGTTTCACTTGCTGGAGTGGGAATACTAATATTTACCCACCCGCTATCCAACACTTTCCCTACTGTTACACCTGTTGGAGTGGGAATATACAGTTTTACCTCCCCGCTATCCAACACTTTCCCTACTGCTGCCCTCACTGGAGTGGGAATAGTAATTTGTATCCACTCGCTATCCAACACTTTCCCTACTGTTGCACTCACTGGGGTGAGAATAGTAATTTTTACCCACATACTATCAAACACTTTTACTACTGGTGCACTCATTAGAGTGGGAATAGTAATTTTTACCCACCCGCCATCCAACACTTTCCCTACTGTTGCATTTACTGGAGTGGGAATAGTAATTTTAACCCCTCTGCAATCCAACACTTTCCCTACTAATACACTCCGTGGAGTAGAAATAATGAATTATTCCCCTCTGCTGTACAACACTTTCCCTACTGTTGCAATTGCTGGAGTGGGAATAGTAAATTATTCCCCTTCGCTATCCAACAATTTCCCTACTGTTGCACTCTCTGGAGTATGAATAGTAATGTTATCCCCTACGCTATCCAACATTTGATTTACTGTTATAGTTAATGCAGTATAAAATATTTGTTTACAAATAATTATTAATTTAAATATTTTTATATGTATATATTTTATTTTTATATTTATATGACAGGTGAATGTATATATATATATATATATATATATATATATATATATATATATATATATATATATATATATATATATATATATATATATATATTATCTACTGGCGGTCGCCAGTAGATAGTTATAGTTAGGACCGTGTTTCCATAGGCAATCCGCAACATTCTATTTGGAATAACTTTGGCGCCGATTGACGAATCCTCGCGAAATTCTCAAAATAGGTGGGGCGCTCCACTCCGCTCCTTCCCTAAAAGTCTCGGGGGCTGAGAAAAAGGGGGGGTCCCAAACGCGTTTTCCCCATGCATTTTTCCATAGGACCTTTAGTCCGAGCTACAGCCCGAACGGCTGAACAGAATTACTTGAAATTTGGCAGAGAGGTAGCCCTCAGGTCAGGGATGTGCCTTTTGAAGGTCTCGTGTAAATCTGTTCAGTATTTCCTGAGAAAATAGCATTTAAATCAATATATATATATCTATAGGCGTGCTCCGAGCGCGTACCGTAAGCTTACCGTACGCGCACGCCGCCGTGCGCGAGCGCGATTCTGATTGGTTGTTCGATCTTAGTAAACATTCGAATCGGTTGAAACCAGGAAGTGTCGGCCGCCATTTTGTCTCTCGCACTCTGAGGGGGTGAAAAATAAAGGTGGATAACGTGAAAAGGGGGCAGGGTGGACAGTTCCTGACCCCCTAGCCTTTGTCAGGGGGTCCCAGAAGGACCCCCAAGGGCAAAAATGAATTGTAATTCGAAAAATCGCCGAATGCGCGTAGCGTACGCGCATGGCGTAAACGGAAAAATTCTGCGAACTTCGCGTGACGATTCCGCGATTACACGTACCGTGCACGCACGGTAAAAAAAAAATTCAAAAAGGAGAGGTTAAAAAAAAATAATAATAATTGTGAGGTAAGGTTGGCTCTTAAAAGAGCCGTTGTGTTAATACAGGGATAGAGGAAAGAAAGATGGGAATATTATGAACGTCTACAAACGTGCTGGTCTATCTTATTGTTAATAAGGGAAACACTGGTCTCCCCAAAAACAATAAGACCACAACACGTTGTACACCTCATTGAAACCCTCCGAAATCGAGGGTTAATGTCCAGAGGAGCTGAAGAAGGTGATGCTCCCACCTCAGAGGAAGGGCTCAGCTGAGCTGCCGATGATGTACTCGGCTGAGCTTCTGAGGTTGGGCTCTGGTGACTTACTGAAGAGTTTTCTCCAGTATGTCGAGCAAAGGTCCTGGGATGTTTATCCCTAAGGTGTCTCATCATAGAGTGATTTCCAAAGGAATACTTCTTCCTTGGATTTCCTCTAGATAAAACACGGTCACAAAGTCTGCAAGTGACCAATGGAGCATTGACCTTTTTCTGCCCCTCTGGAAAAGTAAAATACTCCCACACAAAAGAATCCTTTTGTTTCCTCCTTCTCTGTATGATGATGGTGCTGCTAGGCTCACTCTCAGAAGAGGACTGCTGTTCTGCCATTGTATCTCAATGTCAATTCAGCTCCTTCTCCTATGGGATCTCAAGCAGTAATGAGGGGAATGGGTGTGGTGTTGCAAGTTTCTGGAACTGAAAGTAGTTTAAACCAATGAAAAGTGTTCTTTGTGGATCACATGACCTACCGTGCGCACTCCGTAAGCTTACGCTATGCGCTCGTAAACGTGACGTACACATGCGCTTACGGAGCGCGTACGTATGACGCACTCGCGCATGCGCATTACACACACCCGCGTAACCGCGACATTGGTTCCGCGCAACGCGCATGCGTGTACGCGTTGCCGAAGAAGTACGCGTGCGTACGTACGTCACGTACGTATCACGTAACCGCACCGTACTTATGACGTACGGAGCGCGTAGCGTCAGCTTACCGTACGCGCACGGCAAAAAATTCATTAAAAAAAAAAAATCAAGTTTCAAGGGTTGTAGAAGATAATAACTGTGATGTACAACTGTATGTAAACATTAATTTTTAAAAAATGTACCATTCCAATATAGTACATATATTATTTTATACATAGGTTGGATATTATTTTTTAACAAAAATCTCAAAAAAAAATTTACATTTAAAAAACCTTTGCAATTCACTGAAAAAACCATAGGTTTCACACACGTTATAGTTAGGAATTAGCATTTAAAAAACCTTGCAAATTCACTGAAAAAACCATAGGTTTCACACATGTTATAGTTAGCAGGACATTTCACTCGTGAAAAACCAATGAAATTCCCCCGGTATAGTTAGTGCAGGCAACTATAACTCACGCGACCGCAATCCTCTGCTGATGACGTCAGATATTACATCACTGATGACATATGTGTTTTTCTGAAAAAAAAATATTTGTAATATATGTATAGCTAAAAATTAATGGAAGAAGACATGGGTAAATAAGTGTCTAAATACAGTGATGTAATATCTGACGTCATCAGCAGAGGATTGCGGTCGCGTGAGTTATAGTTGCCTGCACTAACTATAACGGGGGAATTTCATTGGTTTTTCACGAGTGAAATGTCCTGCTAACTATAACATGTGTGAAACCTATGGTTTTTTCAGTGAATATATATATATATATTTATATATATATGTATTAATAATTTATATTATGTTTCCAACATTTTATAACGAAATAAAATTATTATTTATTATTATTAAGTTAATATATATATATATACCTTTTTTAAATATGTATGTTTAATTTTTTATGTTACATTTATTATTTATTATTTTTAACATTTAAAAAACATCTAACTATGTTTTTATTGAATATATTTAGTATTTAGTTGATTTTATATTATTTTTAAGACATTTAAAAATATATATATTTTAAACAACGATATTTTAAACAACGATATTTTGATTTCAATATTTTTGTACTTACCTTTTCAAAGATAGGATGTCGATATTTTGTCCATCGATATTCTAGACTCAATAATCTTGAAGGTCGATATTTGGTCCATCGATATTCTGTCAGTTATCCTTATAATTGTAATTATTTGATTTACAGACTCATCCTCACTGCCCCAAAATCTTATTTCCCCCTAAATCAGCAAAACGATGTTTGTCATAAATGCCCCTAACATGTCCATATAATATTACTAATGGTCTTCATTTGCCACCACCCTTCCCCTCACTCAACTGTTCTACTAGTAAGATGCCTGTGGTGCATGTTATCACACAAGTGGGAGAGAGATGCTGTATCCGCCAAAGCACAGTTGCTGTAGTCAAGAGAACCTCCTCAGAAAATGAGAGCATTTATTTCAGCCTAAATAAAGTAACAATTTGCTGAGCTCTCCTCAAGCATGCATATGAAATGCTTCTAGGGACAATCTTTGACCATCTTGGTATCGTAGACCAGTGGTTCTTTTGCTGTGGTACAGGTACCCCTGCAGGTCCCCAAAGCTTAATTTGGGGATCTGCGACTGCTTAGAAAATTAAATAATATTTTAAAATGTTCTGTAAATGTGAATGAATTTCAAATTGGATGCTAAAAATTAAGTTAGTATCCTCAGAATGATGTGTGGGAGCATTGCAAGTGCATCAAACAGCATGTAGTATGGCCGATGAGTGGCCACAATTGAATTAAAAAAAACTCCAACCTTCTTATCAAAATTAAAAATACATGTATTTTTGTTTGCTTACTATATTAAATATGTCATCATTTGTGTATTTGCTTGATGAATTTTTTTCTGTATTTATTGTGCATTGTTTTGCGTTTCAAATCATCAAAAATGCTTAAGCCGGGGTCCCCAACTTCCAGTAATGACTCAGTGAGGGTCCGCCGATTCCAATAAGGATTCAGTGGGAGTTCCTGGGTTCAATTAATCATTTCTTGGTGTTCACAGAAGTCAAAAGTTTAAGAATTGCTGCCCTAGACACCCACCATAATTGGCATTCTGTGGCACCGACACTTTGATCCATGGCATCCAACTTGGTATATCTCTGGGTGGCAAGATTTCCTGTCTTTATTTTGGCCTCGTTGTTACAGGTTCATTAAGTCTGAGCCTAGTCAAATATTTTCTCATAATAAATGGATGATTCTCACATCAGCACTCTAAGATTGGATTTGTAAAAGATTGCGTGGTGCTTGCTGAGAATATAGAAATATAATCAGAAAAGGTGAAAGGAGTCATAGTAAAAGGAGTCATGGTGTTAATAGCCTCAAGTCTCAGCGAAGATAAAGATCACAGGGGAAGGGCCTGCTGGTTAAGCCTGGACAACAAATAAGCATTGGTCCATGAAATGCTTCCCTGCTGCTAGAGGATGCAGGGGCAAGAATAATGGAAGCGCCTGCCCTCGAAGTTGCTCGTACTGTGTTAGGGAATGACGATAAACGATTTTTCTTTTTTTTTTAAACGAAACATTTTTAAAGTGGTACCACGTTTATGTTTGTTTTTTCGAAGCACATCTCCATATGTTGAAGACCAATTTATATATTATAATTTTAATTCAGAAATTACGATTGTCAATCTTTTTCAAGGATTGTTTTGCTTAATGTGAACCAAATCGAAGAATTCGCATTTGTCAGTATTTGGCACTCTCTAGTTACATAAAAATCCCAGCGCTTTTCATAGTTCTTTGCTCATTTTATACTAATGTTTCGATGTATTTTATTTGCAAAGTATTCTTTTGCTTAGAGCTGCACTGAATAATTGATTAAACCATCTAATGGTGCTTATTGTAAGAAAGTGTTTAACGACCTAGTGAGACCTTAAGAGCTTCTACATATCCGAAAATCAACTCCGCCATTGCCAACATAATCAGTCTGGGGCAATTCTCACTGTCACTTAGTCAACCACTCAGCTGGAAGACAAATTATGCAAAATTGTTTCAATGAAGCAAAAGTATATTTCGAAGCTTTAATTAGCTGAATGTACCAGCTTCCACTGTGGACTAGTCAGCTCTCTTTCTTTTTCATAAACTTCCAATTAGTCCATTTAATCTGTTTCTATAATGTCTCCGATATAACACTTTACATTTTCCTTTATGCCCCAGGCAGCCCACTTACACATTCACACAGTTTTTTCCCAGTGTGTTGGTGTAATATCTTTGATTTTCTATTCGGGACAACCAGTCTTTTCCTGGTGATCCCTACAGGCAAAAACAGTGCATTGGTATGCTAGCCCCAAGCAGGGTGGATAAGCAGATGCATTTTGAATGATAGCCCAATGTTGAATAGGTCACTGGCCATAGGTTTCTGTCGATAGAGCCATGACCACTGGGAAGCATGCTGCTTCTCCCAATGTAAATAGAGTGAGAAAACCTCAAGTTTGACTAATAGGACTTCCGACATATTTTTGATGCAGTACTCTATCCCCAAATGCTCGCTTTGGCCCTTAGGGCCATACGTACGACATGTTTTAGCGGTCGCAAACAGAGAATCAGGCTGTTTGGCATGTACTATTTTGCAACACTGTAACCTATTACTGACTTGAAAAATAGGGTTTGCAAGTCTGTATTAGGACGGGGCTTTTCAAGGACCTCCCTTCCTAATAGTTAGTCGCAGGGACATGTATGAATGTTTTGTGACTGGAATGTGGTCGCAAAACATTCATATTTTAATTGCTCCATGAAAAAGGCAGTAAGCAATTTGCAAACAGGAAGGGGTCCCCAAGACACCCCTTCCCCTTGGTGAAAGTGGCCACCAACATTTTTTAAGAGCTGCATTTCAATGTTTTTAAAAGTGCTTTATTTAAAAAGCAATCACAGACATGGTGGTCTGCTGACTCCAGCAGACCACCATCCCTGTGATTTGGCCATTCCTAGTGGGTCACAAATTGCGACCTGCCGCATGACACTAGCTATTCACATGACTGCCTTTCTTAAAAACTTTTTTTTTTAAAACAGATATACACGGCAATATAGGCCAGTTACACTTATAGGGATAAGTGCAAAAATAAGGTCCTGAAGAAAGCCGACCGACCCACACAGGCGATTCTAACGGCTGAAACATGTCGACCTGAGACCTTTAGGGTCACTACTCCCCTATGACATTTCACTGTCTTTTAACCTTGCCAATGGACTAACCATTAAAAAAGTAGTAGGATCTGGCAGGCAATCCCTAAAACCACATAGCCAACGAATCTCACTTACAAGCGTGTTGAGCCCATCCCCCCAAACTAGGTGAGTGGAATGAGGGTCCAATGATAAAGCAAGCTATAGGTGGTACCTGTGGGTGAGGACCCTAAAATATATCCCACTAAGGCACTGTGATTTTCACCGATTTACCTGGGTGAACAATCCTACTCTGGAGTCAGATAGTGGCAACGCTACATTTTGGGCCATATGTAGGAAGCCCTATACCGGTCGGTAGCGGCCGATTTTCGGTAAAAATCCCGTTACCGACCGGTATTCAGGCTTTTGGTATGTAGGGGGGACATTTCAGGATTCGGTAATTTACCGAATCGGTAAAATTACCGAATCGGTAATTTTACCGATTCGGTAAATACCGAATTCTGAAATGAGATGTAGGGGTAGTGTGTGGGTGTTGTGTGGATTCGTTATTTACCACCAACTAAAAGTTGGTGGTAAATGACGAATGTCTTAGAAAAAGCATTTTTTGGCCCTTAGAAGTGTGCAATGTGGCAGACATACATGCCCTTAGGGCATGTATGTATGCCACATGTGCACACATGCAGGAATCAGGGGTGCAACAGGGTGTCACTGTGACACCCTGCCACCCTTGATTGTGCTCCCCCCATTACCGAATCGGTATTTACCGATTCGGTAATGGTAACTGGCTTCCCATTGATTCCTATGGGCCTCCTGGCCCAGAGGAATCAATGGGAAGCCAGTTACCATTACCGAATCGGTAAATACCGATTCTTAATTACCGACCAATTCCGAATCGGTAATTTTTACCGACTGATTACCTACATAGCATTTACCACTTCATAAATACCGAATCGGTAAAATTCGGTATTTATGAAGTGGTAAATGTTAGGCTACCTACATAAGGCCCTTTGTCTTGTGGATTGGAATTGGATCCAACAAAATAGGACCCTCCTCAAGTATTGTTGTATATGAAAAGGGAAGCTGATGGTAAAACCTTACACATAGTTCTCACTCCTCCAAAGTTTTTGTCCTAGTGTATAGCTGTAGGAAGTTGGCTCTGTATATACTATACCAAAATGAGGTATAGTGTGCACAGAGTCCAGTGGAACCGCAAAGGTAGGCAGAGGAAAAAGTAGATAGTACCCTACTATCTGTGGTAGTGTGGGAGAGCAGTAAGGCTTTATCAGAGGGTCGTGTAAAGCATTTGTTGTAGACACTCAGGCAGCAAATTATGTCACACACTCAAAGACTGAGCGCAGACCAATTTGTTTGTATCAAAAATATTATTAAGTTATTTTATTTTTTAGAACCAAGCTAAGCCTGGGACAGTTAAGTCAAAAACCCGTCGACCAAATTCAACGTCTGGAGAACGCCTTTTTACGCTATCTCCTGGCCGTCCCTCCCGGCACCTCTACTCACATGGTGCACACTGAACTGGGCCTTAAGTACATTATGGATACGATTAGATCCTCGCCCCTCTTGTTATGGCACAAAGTCTGGACCAACGAAGAGACACCTTTTAACAGGGAAATCATTAAAGATTGTCTAAAATTGAAAGATGCTAAGAACATTAAATGGTTGAACTATGTCAAGAATTTGTCTAGTTACATAGGGCATTCTGAATTTTTTACTGACCCTTCAACCTTAGCTAATATACCAAAACCAACGTTAAAGCATCTTGTCCTAACTTACTGGAGCTGCAAACGATGGTCTCTAGAAAATCAGAAGAGTTCTGTTGCGGATTATCAAAAATCAACCACCTTGAGTGGTACACAGCACTATCTACTCTTAGAACCATCTCCGTATATGCGCATGCTCCTGTCTCGTTTTCGCACTAATACCTTTTTTAGACTTCTAACTTTTCCTACTTTAAACTGCTGGTCCAGTGACTTACCGAAGTGCCCTTGCGATGACCTTTCAACTCAATCTAACATTCACAGTATTTTATTCTGCAGATTTTACCAACACCCAAGAGCTATTTTTCTGAAACCACTGCTTAAATCTTGGGGAATAAGGTCATGTAAGGTGGCTTACCAAAAATTGATATCCTTGGAAACACCTTTAACCTTAGCAGCTGTCTCATCTTATCTGAAAATGTCGCTGAGGTTGCGGTTATCAATGCAGGTTTAAGATGATATATGCCTTGATGTCCTGATCCTGTATTCGTATTTTTACTAATTTTATCATTTTCATGATTTAAATGAATTTTACTGTTTTTAAATGATTTTATATATATTCAAGTGTATGTACTTTTATGATATTGAAATTACATATCGAATAAAGTCTACTTATCTATCTATCTATCTATCTAAGTCAAATAAATGCTTTGCAAAATCTTATGCAATGTTTTACAATTGAATGCAGGTTCAAATGCATTTGAATTACAGGTAAGTCAATGTTTTCAAAATTACTTTTCAGTTACTTTTCAGATTACTATACATGTTACTTTTTAGATTACTTTTCAGATTACTTTTGTTAATCAGTGTGATATGCTTAGCAATTACACTGAGACATCTCCCAGAAAAAAAGGTAAGTAATTCCCTTTTAGTACATAGGCAGTTTTTCAATGTTTCATACAATCCAATGCCACACAACAATTTTCAAGGAAAAACATTCAATGTATTCCAATGGAGAAACATGAAGATAACGGTTTGCAGGTAAGTACTGGTTTGCGGGAGTTGGTATTCTGGGGTTAGAACCAGGGTACCCCCAGGGTCAAGGATGCAATCTTGAAACACCCTCAGTGGCACTAGTGCGGCCAGGTCCAGAGGGCCGAGGCCCAATGTTATCCAATGGGGATAGGGGGCCTCCGTTTGGTGGCTGCTCATAAGCAGGCCACAAGGTTGTGGGAGCAAAGCTCCTGGTGTTAGGCTCAGGGCAAAAGGGTATCCAAGTTAGCACACAAGGTGCACCCACAGCGGCACAGGGCCGGCTTGGTGCAGGGTGCTGTTTTGGCGTCAGGTGCCCTGTTGTTTTCAATGGGAGTTGCCCGTTTTGGATTTTGGCTGCAGGCTCAGTCCAGGAAGAATTTCAAGAGGAACCAACAGCTGGGCAGGTAAGTTGGAGGACTCCGGGACGTAGGTGTAGGGTGGCTAGATGCAGGGGTGTCTTTTGAGGTCAGATTTCACCTTATTGGGTCACTCGCGGTTGTGGGGTCTCTGTGCAAAGACTGCAGGCAACGTCGAGGAGTCCTGGAGTGGTCAACCCACGGTGGACTCAGACTCTAGAGTACTGTGGGACCTCTCGGGGACTGGTGGGTCACTCGAACTTGGGTCGTAGGTGGCGGGTGCAGTGGTGGTTACAGGCAACAGGTTTCTTTGTCCTCAGCAGGCTCAGAGTCTGTCTTGGATTTCTCTTGAACAGAGCTGCTGTTCACAGGAGATCCGCTCTTTGTTGAAGGCAGAGTGTCCTCCCAGGGTTCTGGAAGTCGCTGGCTGCAGGACAAGGCGACTTTTTGCACAGGATCTCTGGAAACTGCAGACTGGCCGGTAGGGCTGGGGCCAAGTCAGTTCTTCTCTGCCGTCTCCTCTGCTGGGCATCTTCTTTCGTCCTTCTTCTTTGTAGGTTGCGGGAATCTGCCTTCTTGGTACTGGGCTGACCCCTAAATAAAGTAATTAGGGGGCATTTTAGGGGTCTCGAGGTCAGTAGCCAATGGGTTACTAACCTTAGGGTGACTACACCCTTGGTGTGCTCACCCCTCGTGGGGGAGTGGGCACAATTCCTAATCCTGATTGGAGAGTACCTGCCATCTGCAAGATTGCGGAAACTGAAGCATGAGCTTCACCTCGTTTTGCCGCTGAAAAGGAGGGAGACAGAAGGAGATCTGCTCCTGATAGCAGGAGAGGCTGGGGGTCGCGTTACAAAGGTGGCAAGGTCTTTGAAGCTCCTCTGCTACAGATGACTCTTTCTGGCCTGGGGGAAGTGTGACCACCTCCGCTCAGGAAAGACTTTGTTTTAGGGCTCAGGGAGCAAAGGCTCCCACCCCAGCAGTCCAGAAACATGTGTTGTGGTGGCAGGCTGGTGTTTACCAGTCAGGGAACCCACCAGAGGATGGGCGTTTTTCAGGGGGCATCTCTAAGATGCCCTCTGATTGCATTGCATAATAAATCCCACACTAACATCAGAGTGCGTTTATTATGCTGAGTAATTTGATAAAAAACTTCCCAGAATTCAGTAACGCCATTATGGTGCTGTGGATTTCGTAATGACAAATTTCCAGACCACATACTCTTTATGGCTTTACTGCACTTACAATGTCTAAGAATGGACTTAGACACTGTAGGGGTACAGAGCTCATGCACCTGTTCAAGGGGTGGCTGACCTATGCTATAGGCAGTGGGTTGTAGGCATGGCACACTTTTCTCTGCACCAAAACACGCAGCCTGCAATGGCAGTGTGTGTCTGTTAAGGTGTGCCCATCTTACCTTTTACAAGGGACTGACATGTGGCCAGAGAGGTGCCAATTGGGGGTGCAAGGTACAGTTTTGGGAAAGAACACAGGCGCTGGGAACCTGATTGGCAGGGACCATCAGCACATCAAGTCAAAGTGCATCAGAAATCTGGCAAAATGTGGGGGGGTTACTGCAACAGAAACCCGCTTCCTATAACAGCTGAGCCAGAATTATGTGGTGTTGCCACAGGAGTCCACAAGTCATTGCGGCCACGGCCTACCAATTTCCGCCGGAGGCCTCACTCCTCACAAAGTAAGTGCCTGAGTGTGACAGTGAAGTATCTCCTAGTTAAGCTGCTAAATGCTATTAAAAATCAGCTTTTAGTGGCACGCGGGGTCTTGATTATCTTATGAACGGACTACCCTGTGTTACAGCTCAGAGCAGTCTGACTACTAGCCAACAGTTTTCAGCTGCATTAGTAATCGCACTAACTCGTTTTGGGTCCAAGGAGGAAGAGCCACTGTGGTGCATCTTAACTACTTTGAACTCAGGCCTGGGCGTCACTAAGTCATCAGAGTCTGTAGTGTAGCTCTGGGACAGGCTAACGCTGGTGTGATCTTTTGCTGCCTGCTGCCAGTGGGGCTGGGCAGGTAGTGGGAGGCATGCCAGACCGGGGTGGACCGCTCAGCTAATGATTTTTATAGGGTTCGGCAAGCTGAAGTTTTTTTTAAATAATACAGCCTATACGACCTATGTGTGCTTCAGCCTCACTCTCATGAGGGCTTTTATGTTTCCCTCTTCTTCATAGCTTGATTTTGCTCGTTAGAAAGTGTCACTCATAGGCATTGAAATGTCACTCATAAATGCACTAAATTATGAAAATGTCACACATAGCAATTTGAAACCTTGGCAGCAGTGCAACTAACAGCAAACAAGACCAAGTATGTTCCAGATTTGTTGAAGATACCAACTTACTTCGTGCCAAACACAAAAATGGTTATGACAAAGAGCATAACGCAGGTATGGTGCACTCTGCAGAGTGAACCTGGGTGCCCTTACAAACACCAAATGTTGTCCCGTCCTTTGGTCAGACATAGCAAAATATAACTTTGCATAAAAGAGTAAATATTCCTGAAATCCCAGCTCAGTTTTCATCGGAGATTTCAAATGGAGGAGGGGTTTAGGAGAAGAGACAAAGTCTCCTGCCACCCATTGTGTTAATGACACATGATACTATACACATAATTTAAACAATCAAGCCTGTTATATAGCTAAGCACCTACTCACATATACATACCTTTGCCACATTGGCTGTTCATTGACCTCAGAGCAGTCGTGGCTGCTGCCTGGAAGCAGCAGTAGGGTGGGTGGGTGGGGGGAAGGGGCATTGTGGGGTGAAGCTGGGGATCACTATTAAAAAAAATCACTTACCTCCCGGCCGGCTAGCTGGCCGCCGCCGCCTCTCCTGCATCTTCTTCCTTGCTTCTTCTGAGAAACACGAAGCAGGAACCACCAGGGCTCCCACACTCCCCGCAGCCAAGTCTGAGCGCCGTGACACAGCGCTCAGCCAGGGGCTGTAGGGGTGGGCATGTTCTCCATGCATGCTGTAATGCAGCCTGCATGGAGAAGGGGGAAAGTGCGCATGACTGATTTGGGTGGCCTGAGAGGGCCGACCAAACAGTCATTGCGCACTTAGGAGGCTTGTACCACTCCGCCCCTGCTCTACAGCCCCGCCCCCTAACGCAAGCTGCAGCGGCAGGAGGACAACATAAAATGATGATAACATTATTATCATTTTATTTTTTCCTTTCTTTTGCTGCTCAGAGGCAGTGGGGTGACGCTCCTCCGCCTTAGCAGAGGAGTCGCCACTGCCTCAAAGTGTAAGGGAAGGTTGTACATGCTCTCACCATCATACGTACCTTTCACTACACTGCTATCACCCCCAGCAACCTCTCCCTGTCTTTATGTCATGAATGGCTGTTGTAACGGATTCCTGTGAAAGTGTGACTTGCATCATATCTGGTTTTAGCAGAAGACCAGAACTGGTTCCTGACTGGCTCGGAAACTGCTCTACTCTAATAGCATAGCATGGTTCTGTGCAGGGAGTGTAGATGGCCTGAAGTGTGTGACATATTAATTCCTGAGTATTTGGTCGGCTGTAGTGTGTGACTAACAGCGCCTGCCTGACATCAACCGAACAGTTGCATGATTATTAAACTGTCCTCTCAAAAAGTTAACATTGCAAACTTTTTGAATGACAGAAAGATGTCAGCGTATAAAATCGATCGATTTTTTTAAAGAAATTTAATACACTTTTAAACAATCATACTTTCCATTCAATTGTAGAAACAGAGAACTGATTCCTTTGTCAATGAGATGTAAGATTAAAGTTTACCAAATTCAGAACTAAACAGAAATCTGAACGTTCTTTGAAGGAGTACATGCAATAATAATCATCGTCAATCAAAGCGACAGAGCTAAGGACTTCGGAAAGCACTGGCTGGCAGTGAGTCAATTGATTAAAGAGGCGATCTGAAACATATGGATGTTACTGAAGTAGTGTCACTTCCCATTCTCACATTTTATTATGAGTTTTTGTTCAACAGCACAACCAATTAACTGCTTGAGATTTTCAATGGCATGCTTTGTACCTTGCAGATTATAAAGCAAATTATATTCATTGCACATGTTCAAGTTTAATTAACTTTACTTTTAATTGATGCAAGTTTGCCGTTTGCCAAAACCTCCTCAGCAAGTATACCTCCCTACATTTTTGTTGCTGTATATTATTTTGGAGGGGAGTATTGTCCTATAACGCTGTTTATTTCTTAATGAAGGAAACCAGCACATCCGCAGTCCCAACACTCTTCCCTCTTTACTTTTTCAGGAAGGCTTTCGAAATTCTGTTTTGTTTTTATACATTTCTAACTTGTTAAAACCAAAAGTGATATTAAAAGCAGTGCTGCAAAACTGGCCCTCCAGTAACAAAAACGGCCCCACTGGTCCAAAACCAGCACCCACTCTTCCGGCCCACCGGGAACACACCCACTACGGTCAGTTAGACCCCGCCAAACCATGTTATGCCAGCAGACCGTGGACCCCAATCCAATGGAATAACTCGGGGTTATTTGGAGACGAGTGGATTAGGATAACTGTTGTAAATTGGCGGTTCTTCCACCCCACCAAACCCATTGCTCTTTGGTGCCATTTAGAGAGGGGGGGCTACTGACTGGCCACCAATCAATTCAATCAATTCAATAAACCATACAAGCACATCATAAAATATAGACAGATAACATTTCCGTAAAATACTCACAGTCAATCAAGTAAATTATCGACAATCACTGAAAGTGCAGAGAAACTGCATAATTTATAATATTAAATTACAAAGGAAACAATACATTAGTACCAATTTAAAAATACTTTCATAAAATGTCTGTTCAAAATACTCTCTTAGCACAGAGCACAAGCGGTCAAAATTGCTCTATTTCCGGGTTATACTTCTGTATTTTACTGCAGCTGCAATAAACCTGTTGATAGCAACCCATACCCCGTTAGCTGGCAACAACTGCAAATATGCCATGGCCTCTTTACAAAGTCGAATACCTGAGTATCTTAGGAGTGGTTTTAATAGCCACTTTCTTTGATACCTATACAATGAAGTCATTGTCAGTGGAGACAACCCACCCATCCGAGGGTGGCTGCGTTTGTGGCTAATTCATGGTGGTCCCCATGTCATCATCAGAGACCCCCAGCTGCTTGGCTGGATCTCTGTGCTAGCAGTGCATCAGTCTGTGAGGCGAATGCACTTCTGGCAAAGCTTAATCCAGATCGGGCCCATAATTCTCTTGCCTGCACAGGAAGCATTTTTTGTTTTTCACACATGAACCGCCAAAGCACGAGTATGTTTCTGAAAATCAGAAAAATGTATGACTTTGATACAGAGAGAGATTTCTTTATGTGTCTGTGGGAGTGTATGTTTTCTTCTCATGCTAGGAATGCAATGAATTCCCATGTCTCCTCTGAAGAGGAGAACAAGCAACACCACACCATGTTTGTCCTTAGTGGCCTCATCACGATGTGCGGCTTGAGTACCACTGTCTCATACTTGTGTTTACATGGGGTGAATGTTATTTTTTATTGAAAACAGCAGAGCCCGATTACGACATCCAGTAGGTGCTCCTCATCTGTTTCCCCTGTAATGGAGAGGATGTGGTCCGTCGGTTTAAACTGCCGACTTTGGTGCAGGAAACCAGGGTTCGAGCCTTGGGGTCGCGTCCACATCCTGTGATTCTGGGCAAATCACTTAATCTCCCCGTGCCTGAATATGTAATGTAAATACGGTGCTCATGTACCGCCTCCAATACCTTCGGGTCGAGTTTGCGCTATATAAAAGATGCAACAAAAAAAAATGGAGTTGCTCATAAAGGAAGAAACATCAGCACTCCTTGAAAGGATCAGGAGTATTGGGGCACCAGGCCCAAATGTTATCCCTAATCCGATCTTTAGGGCCAACCTTGAACTGTGGTCATTGGTGCTGACCCCCTTAGCCATAAAGTAATTTTGACAGAATGTGTTCCGGAATTGTGGCAAGGAAGCATCTTGCAACCCATCTATAAAAGTGGCCCATCAGATTTGCCTACAAATTATAGGGCGCTCACACGTGCCACTCGCTGCGCCCCACTGCTTCACTCCCAAGGAGATGGACAATAGTAATTACTGTGGTTTACCAAGGGCGTAGCCATTTAATCACATAGACCCCACTCATTGTGAAATGATAAGTGACAACCTTTGTCATAGTTAAGCAAACATTGTTATGAGAACACCGTTCATAAGATCAGCCAGATCATACATAATTGTTTTGAGAAGCAGGACATAGGGCAGATGAACAGCTCATAGATTGTGCAAGCAACACATCAGTATCTCGACCTTCCTTTACAAAGGAACATTTCAGAAAGGTTAATGTCAAGTGCCAGCAGGCCCCCTTAACCTATTCATCGCCCTCACCTTCAACCAAGGGCATCCCTTTATTAGTAACTTCCAGGGCACCATCGCGGTCCATCCCTGCCCCAAAATGTTCAATTTCTGGCATCCCGGGGTAGGGCAGAAAGGTCCAGGACCACCAGCAGGTCAATCCCTCCTCCTGCCTGCCCAATGCCCACATTAATCAACCCCCTTCCAAGAGGAAAGTCCAGTAAATCAGTCCACATTTGGGGTAGCCCCCATTTCTGCTGCATGAAGTTCCGCCAATTGCGCCACATTGTGCCTTCTTGCCAGGGTGGGTGGGTGGTTGTGCGAATCCGGTGTGATGGATCCCGGTGCTCAGCGAAGGGAAAAAGAGGCCGATCCCTCGCCTTGCGGGGCCTTATAAAGCTGCTGCCCCCCTTGGGCGGAGCCCGATGACGTCTTGGGCGCGACCCCTCCGTTGTGGCGACACCAAAGAAGGACTCTCCACCCTTGGCAGCTCCTGCCCGTACCGCGACTAAGGGCGCCCCTCTGCTATGTGCTGGGTGCGCCTTCATTGCTCTTACTGATGTCGAGGCAAAAGTTGTCACCTCTCGTTTATTAGAGAAGTTAGAAGATTGGGCATTTGCAGTGCACCTTATTCTATGGAATCAGTCTGGATTTTGTAAGGGCCTGTCGACATCCATCAATTTCTATGCCTTTATGCTGATGGCTGAGACTGCCATAAAAAAGAAGCAAAAACTCTATATCTGTTTTATAGATTTAAGGGCGGACTTCGACACAATTCCTTGGGCCTTGCTTTGGCAAAAGTTAGCTGTATGGGTTAATCCACCGAAATTCCTAGAACTCATTACAACTCTCTATAAGAACACCTGAGTCGAGATCAAGTTGGGGGATGGTGTATCTCTTACCCTGAGAATCGGAACACTGAAAGTACTAAAACAGAGGCGTGTACTTGCCCCCTGTTTATTTACTCTCTTTATGGCAGATCTTAATCAATGTTTAGAGAAAATAAACTCCAATTCTCCCAACTTCACGAATACTCCTTTAAAATAGCTCCAATATCCTGACGATAGTAAACTACTTAGTTTTCTGCTGCTAAACCGGCGATAATGGGCTTGATAATATGCCCTGGAGAATTCCCATAGAAGCCCATGTTCACACCAGATCATGGGCTTCTATGGGAATTCCATAGAGCATATTATCAAGCCCATTATCGCCGGTTTAGAGGCAGTTTTCTGCCGCTAAACCGGCGATAATTTTTAACGCCGTCCTTGATAATATGCCCTTGGAATAACAACGATCAGATTGCAGCTCTTAATTAATTCCTTTTATGAATACACTTAATGAACCATCTTGAGTTTAACATAAAAAAACGAAAATTATGTCAATCTGAGTTTCTTCAGTCAGAGGACGGTCCTGGTACTCAAGAGGGAAACCAACTGAATTAGTTAAAAGCTACAAGCACGTTGGAATTTTGTTTGACAATAGGATCTCTTTCAGAAGCCATTTTAAGTTACTTGGGGGCATATTATCAAGAAACAGCGTTACAATTATCGCCGCTTTAGCGGCAGAAAACTGCTGCTGAAGCGGCGATAATGGGCTTGATAATATGCTCTATGGAATTCCAATTGAAGCCCATGTTAGACGTCCTTCACATCTAACATGAGCTTCAATTGGAATTCCATAGAGCATATTATCAAGCCCATTATCGCCGCTTTAGCAGCAGTTTTCTGCCGCTAAAGCGGCGATAATTATAACGCTGTGCTTGATAATATGCCCCTTAGAGCCAAAGCTGCCACTAATATCTTTGCCTTTAAGAGTGTCCTGATAAATCGGCATGTCCATTTCACGCTCACCTCGAGAAAATAATGTCAGCCAAACTAATTCCAGCTTTAATTTATGGCTCATTTATCTGTCGAGGAAAAGATGCCAAAATACTAGACCTGTTGCAAATCAAGGCGGTAAAACCCATTGTCACGTTCCCGAAGCATATTGGCCAGGCACAGATCCGATCAGAGTTTGGCCTTTTAAAAACAGGTATCAGTGCGCCAGACAGATTTTCTGAAATATTTGCACTCGTTGTTTACCAGAACCAGGCTTTCTCACAAACAAGTGTTGGCGGGAAATCATTAACTCCGCTTTCACCAGTTCATGGCGGACCTGTATGATAGATTCCCTCCAAACCTTTGGATTACAGGAATAACAGCCAACTCAGATGACCGAAGTTTTCCTTATGCGCTTTTTGAATCAATCAATAAAACGCCTCACACTCATCTGGATAAAGATGTATTTTCTTCTAAAAAGCATGCCTGTTCTATCATCAATTCTTATGAGACTTTGGGCTTCCAGAATTATCTGACCATGCATTTTTCTACACGTATAAATGACGCATTCCAGAGGTTAAGCCTTGGTGCTTTTCCATCTAAGAATGGAACTCCGAAATGGTTACACGATTGACCAAATAGTAACCTTAGGCTCTGCGGTTACCCACAAGAGACGTTATTGCATAAAGTATGTACTGGTTTACTGAGTGTCCGTCAAAATTTGCTCAAACCTTTATTTTGAGGAGCTAGAGTAAGAACGTGCCAACAGGCACTTATCTTATGTTTATCAGGTAATTCTATCCCACTTGCTTGTCAATTTGTTCTATTCAGTTTTTAGCTGTGACTGGACAACAAAATTTCTATTTTAACTTGATATGTCTTTCTAAAAGGGAATATTGCTGGTTATTTGTTGATTGTCTACCAATTAGGTATTCGTAAGGGCCATTGTACTATCTTTTCTGAGTCTCAAGTCATTTGAGAGTTAAACAAAGAGAATCATTTATTCCCCATGCACTTAAGCAAGTTTGCAAAAGTTTTGTGAATGTCTTGGACATGTTTTACTGATCATTAACGACTTGTCATTCCAGGGTCGAACAAAGAGAATTATCTATCACTATGCACTTTAGCAAGTTTGCACAATTTTTGTGAATTTTTTGTACAAGTTTTATCAAAAAGTAATGACTTGTTTTTAACTAGCAGATGTAGAGTTCAAGGCTTATGTAATGCCTTGGCCACATGACTTACTATTGGCTATGATTCTGCTGTTAGACAATGTTGAGATTATGTGTTCGTATATGCACAATACACTTCTGGGATCTACTTTGACATATGGATTATAACGTCAAACCCATTGGAGAAGATTAGTAGGGTATACTATCATTGTTTATAGCAATGTTGTAATGAAGTCTATTATAATTATAGAATTTAAAAACTAGGCTCAGTAAGTCAGATAACTTTCAATTATTACAAACTTACTTTTGTAAGATCTGCAACAAATTTGTTTATAACCTATATTAACTAAGTTGTTAGTGCATCGTTAACTTTACGTGTTTATGAATATGCATATTGCACTTTTGCTGTTTAGGTTGCGCCTATAGCAGCAGCGCGCATGCGCTGCTCGCTTTGCGAGGCATGGAGTATTCAGTATGGAGTGGAAGCTCTGTGGAAGCTCCGCCCGCTCCCCGCCCATCTTTTTCATTGGTTTGTGTCTTTGTCGTTCCTAAATGCTGCCTTCCGATTGGTTTTAGGCTTCTTAATCCCTCCTTATGACGGCCATGTCATCATTTGTATCCTTCCATTGCTAATGTCCCCTTTACTTGCTGTGTTGCACAGTATGTTTTATTTACATTGTGAGCACCATTTTCCTCCCGTGCTTTCTCGCCAGACCGCACTCCCGTTTGCAATGCAATAGGTCTTGTGTGAATGAGAGTCCTATTGTATTGCAAATGCTTGTTTGTTTTTTAGTTCATGCATATACATTGTCCGAGAAAAATCTCTAGAACTTGAAGCTTTACATTCAGGGTTATTTTAACTTATGGTTTCAATATTGTTACTGTTATGCATTAAATTATTGAAATGACTTAATTGTTGGAAAGTCATCTTGTGGCCTGGGTCCCCCCACCTTTTGCTGACTGGTACTGGTCATAACTGACTCTGACTGACCCTGGGCTCTGCCTAACCATGCCCAGGGCCTGTGTTATACTGAGGGAGACACATTTAGAATACAGTGACAACACCTTCATACACTAGGGTACACTATGGGTTGGGGTACACCTGTGATTGGCATGACTAACTCTATTGGCCCTATTACATAACAGGTCAGGGGGATTGGAACTACCTATCAGTCACTTGTATATAATAGAGCATAGCAGTTTAGAGGCCAGCAGGACTTTCTGCACTTGCATGTGTGCACTGCTGAAGCCTGAGGTCAGTTTAAAAGTGGCTCTGTGTTGCAGGACTGCTTTTAAAAAGTAAATTGTGCCCAAACTCGACTTTGGTGTCTGAGGCTTTTACCAAATGGTTGACTACAATGTTTTAGCATATTAGGTACTCCCAGGGTCTCCCCTAGGTGTCCCAGGGATGGGGCATCAAGTATTTATAAGGAGCACCCTTATAAAATGAGTTTTATATGCCCTGGGTTAAGTGAAATTGCAAAGTTTCTCCCAACATTGTGATAAAGTGCTGCCCAAAATCGACTTTTGTGAAGGGAGGATCTGCAATATTTGTACCTATTCAGAACCCCTAAAGGCTCCCCCAGGTATTCCTGGGGTGGGGGTCCTGTAGATATATGTAGAGTACTTATAAAATAGGTTTTTATAAGCCTTGGTGCTGGAAAAATGTCCCAAGTCATTTTTTCCATTCCAAATCCCCTGCCGCATAGGTTAACATGGCAGGAAGTTATTAACTAATAACTCTTGATAGGAGAAGGCTTAAAGTACCATTCAAAGACTTCCCAGAATTGCATTAATAAACTCAACAATATGATATTGTTGAATTTCTCCTAAAATGTACATACAAGAAGTTATAAGCCTTTCTTGTTTGTGATCCTAGATTCAGCCTTCCAGTGGTCTGCCCTGATTGGTCAGAGTTAAGTGGATTAGACAGGTTGCTTTGAAGAGGTGATAAAGAGCCCCTGGGGTTGCCCAGCTCTGCTGGTAGGGCAGTGTTCTGTTACACAGGAATGCCAGAGCAGGGGAGGAGTAAACAATGGACTTCAAGGGAAGGAGAAGACCCTAGTGTCATTAACAACTCTATTCTTTTGAACCCAGCCAGATGCTATGATTAAGGAAGGAATGAGCTGATTGATTAGGGAGCAAACCCATACAACAACTTCTGAAAATTTATAATGAGAAATGTGTCGCTATGACAGTGTACAGTAGTGTGTTATGGAGTTACAACGATTGTAATGAACTCGAAGGAGTCGAAAATAAATATCTACGTAAACTCTTAGCTGCTTCTTCTAGCACTCCAGCTTTTATGGTACATGAGGAATTAAGGCAGAGCTACATAACAGATAAAATCGCTATAGCACCCCTGATATGGTGGCTAAAAAGTTGGTCTAGAGATAAGCCAAACCTAAATCAAACTATTCTGGAGGACTGCATGATGTTAGACAGAGTTGCAGATATTCCCTGGTTAAAATATGTCTCCCAGCAGCTTTCTGCTCTCGGGCAACCGGAGCTATTTAACCGACCAAGAAAGCTGCATCACGAAGCTATAAAAATTATAAAAACACAATTTTTAATGAGGAGACAATTTGATAGGGAAACAAATGAACTGAAGAAACCTACATTTAGATATTTTATGATTATAAGTTCTGGAATTTTAACTCAACCTTTTTGGTCTTTTGTTAATAATCAACATCATCAATTTCTCCTATCGAGATTTAGATTTAATTGTATCCACTGGCTCCTAACTGTACCTAAGGGTCTTTTAAAGTCAGGTACCCTGCGACCATGTGCATGTGCATGTGTAGTGCTAGAGGCACTCTTGTGGTTTGAGACCCTCTGATGACCTTTGACTACCATTATTTTAACTGACTTTAGTGTGTTATGTCATCCTAGCCTGGGTGTACGATGTCCTGCATATGCCTGCTTCTCTTAAAAGTTTTGTTCTTTTAATTTTGCTGTCTTTCAGTGGGAGCTGTCATGGAGTAGAACAATCTTGCCAAGAGCAGGGCATGCGGAATGTGCATTTGAAAGCATGAAAGGGAGAGAGAGGTGTGGAATGTACTCTTTGGTTTCGAAGTGCAGTGTTGTGGGCAGTGATGCACACATGGGCTCAGTGTTGTATGAAGTGCTTACTATTGGCTTTGACATGGCCTCATGTCATCTTGTTTTCTGACTTTGCCTTGCTTCAGCATTTAAGAAGTTCTTACTATTGGCTTTGACAAAGCCTCATGTCATCCTTTTTTCCCTGGCTTTGCTTTGTTTCAGCTTTTCTGCATGCACAGCAGCGCTTGCAAGTTGCGTGGGTTATTCACGTTCAAGGTCTTACTGTTTTGGTGAGGGATTGTTTATGTATTCTGAAAGCCTTGTGAACTTCGTCAAGATAGAGGCTGGAATATGCGAGATTTGAAGAAGGGGACGTGAGAGCTCCTTCCTGCCGTGGGAATGCGTGCTTGGAACCTGGCCAGTTCTGGTAAGATTCCTCTGGCCCAAGGGGAGGTCTTTCTCAAACCATCTAGTGTGTTTAAAGCTGAGGGTTGTGCACTTGGAAACCGGGAGTTTGGAATCCAAGCGAGGACGGATGCGTCTATCTTGGAGCGTGGGCCCGGGTTGCTGAGATTCTCAATCACGGCTGTTTACTTCCTCAGTCTGAGATGCAGTGTTTTGCACAAGGTGATGTATTGAGTTTTGATTATTGCCATTGTGATGTGAGCCAGTGGCTGTGATCATTTGGTGTGTGAGCGAGTGTGTTTTCTTTGTGATGTGTGAGTGAGTCAAGGTGCACCTCCAAAGTACTCATTTGATGTATATATAGCTTTCTGATCCCTTGCAGGACGTCCAGTATATTTGCTTGAGTCTTATCTCATATTATTTGCTGCTTGTTTATTCATCAGCAGTATTCATGGATTATATTTACCAAGTGTGTTATTATTGCGTGCATATAAACATATATATCTCTTTGTATATTTGAATCTTTTGCATTTGACATCTGGGAAAGCTTTTGAGAGCATTGTGTAAAATAAAACCCCAAGCCTTATTCTAAAAGAGAGAGAGTTCTTGCATTTTGTAAGATAAAACCCTTTTCTAAAGGTGCTGTGTTAAAGTGTTTTAGCTGTGCCGGGTGTTGGGCCACCATGTGGAAGATTCTGTGTTATCTAATAGGCGCAATCAAAACAACATGTGATAATTTTTCTTATCAAGACCTGTTACACTTTATGTTTTTTTGTGATTTTTATGCTGAGTGGCGAGCTAAATACATCCTACCACTTTTAAGAGATTGCAATTTTGCACAAGTAAGACCAGCATTGATCTACCTACAAATGCTTTCTTCCCCGCTCGTATGTTACGTATTCGAATATGCTTCTTTTAATGTGAATGTATTTTAATTGAGTTTTTAAATGTCATCTGTGGTGTAGTTTTAACGCTAAATATAAATGTGTTTTTTGTAAAATACTTTTTTGGCCAGAACGTGGCCGAATAAAGTTTTAATTGATTGATTTACTGATTGAGCAGATGCAAGGGAGAGAGACTACGGAGATTAGACATCCTAGGGGTGTGTACAGCCAGCTCTTCTCTCCCCGCTGGAAAATCAGCCATTATGAATTTGGAAGAATTGGTGCATCTTGGGACAAAATACTGCCACACTCTGCAGGAAGTGGTCAGACCTTTGGGTGGTACCCTGCATCTCATTGGACAGGAGTGACCTCCTGCTTGACCCAGATAAATTGGAATAAGTATCTGAGAAGGGAAGAGCCCCTCAAGTCTGCTGCTTGAAACTTAAGAAAGCAATATAGACCATGATGGAAGTTTGATGTGCATTCCCAAGGCCTGCACCCTGAAGACTGCACCTTCTGCACCATCTGAAACTACAGCCTGTGAATGACCTTGCTGTAAAAGGACTAAAGAGTGGACTCCCTGAAAGCTACAGGTTAACAGAGCTCACCTGGAACAGAGCTAAATCTTTGAAAATTCATAGCTCCGGTTCCCAACATTTGATTTTTGTAATTTTGGTGTCATTTTAAAGATAAAAATACTTTCTATATTTTATAAATTAGGGTTGGATTTTTTCCTGCATTGTGTCTTAATTATTTACTGAGTTGGTGTTTTTAAAGTCTTTACATACCTGTCTCTGAAGTTAAGCCTGCCTGCTCGCAGCCAAGCTACCAAGAGTTGAGCATAGGATTAATTTTCTAAGACCTATTCTGAGCCATATACTGTGTTAGTGGCCTTATTGCCAGGGACAGATATACGTTTGCCCCTAATAATAATCCACTTTCCAACATTAATCAAACAATAAATCCATACCATACCATACCTTACTTGGAGTTTGACTAGGAAAGACTCATTTATGGAAAAACGGGGGCAGATGAAATTGTATAATGATTCATACCCACTGCCATTTCACTTGGTAGCCTATAATTACATCACATTTTGGTCACTCTGCCATTACTAAGAGGATCAGCCATATATAAACCATAATTGGTCTCACTCTGGATTGGGCAGTGTGTTCTAAAGTGTTAAGCCATATCCCTCCTTGTCAGGGGCACGAAGCACTAATAGACAGTTAACACAGGTAGCATCTGCATATCAGAAGCAGCAGCTGCAGGGTGAACCTTAGATTAAACTCCTTTGGGTGTGGCACTCCAGACACACTGGCTTGACCATAAAATGTTTCATCTTCCTTCTTTTTTCTTTTCAGGGTTTGTGAAAGCTTCTGTTGGGGGGTTAAAGCCCTCCAAGTTCTTCTCCTTGACCCTCACAGATACAGTTCCTATCTCTAAAGACACTCCACTAGTAAAACTGTCCATACTCCTACCTAGTCATTTGTGAAATTACAAAGCTTTTTTATACAAACGTTTATAAAAAATACATTTAAAAGCCACAGGAGATGCAAGTAAAGGGACAAGTTCAAGGAAAAAATATCTCCTGTGAGATATTTTCTGCTCAAGTCAGTGTTTGGCTTGAAACACAATGTGCAAAATGACGTAAAATTTCACAGCTGATCAAATTAATAGATTTTCAAGAATTTAACATAACATGAAATTTGAAATTTCACATGTAGAATATGAATTTTGCTGATGCCTATTCCTACACACCTCTGCATCACAGGCTCCTCTCATTCAAAGATTAGCAAAACTGTTGAGCCCTTATATACTCCATAGGGCCAGTGGTCAAGTAACAAAAGTATTTATTATAGGTATCATGAATATTATTTAGGGGAGCCCCATACTAAGCAACACAAAGTTCTGAAATGCCTGATAAAATATGATACATTATTGCTTATTAGTATAAACCACTTACATCTAATGGTGGAGAGGGAAGCAAGGATAGTCTTACCCCATAAAAAGTCATAAATTTAAAACAAGTATTCAATTCCTTAAACGTCTGCTGAATTATATCCTTTAATAGTAATTGTTTAAGGATTTATGAAGTAAATAAACCCAAGGCAACAATGGGGAGATAAAACTAGTTAAAGTACAGAAATGGGTGGGCATATGATATCACAAATGAGCTCAAGAACATAAAATTGCAATGTCAATAAATACGCTTGTACATCGTGTAAATAATATGCTTATGGCAATGCTCCCTATAATGACAAACATGTCAAGATATCTAAGGTTTACAAGACTATATCATATTATTCCATCACACTTTAGTTTATGAATCGTAAACACCCTACTGTATTCTTCATTTGCTGATTTCATGTAAATCTTTATAGCAACTTAGAATTTAAAGTTATTGTATGCTAAATCACATTTTCACATATAATCTGCTGACAGAATCTTACTTAGTTGATAGGATACTGTTATGTTGATACTAGTATTTTAGTATACAGCTACATTTGTATGCTGCACAGTTTCCATTAAACTGAAAATAAATGCATACTTAATTAAAATTAATTTAGCCAATTACATGCATCAAATTCATTGAGTTCTACAGTGTTAGGATGGATGTATCCCTTCACCACATGGTCCACTTGCAAACCATGTATGACAAGAAGGGAGATATATACCCCCTCATTCTTCCTCTCTGGATCTTTTGTAAAATTAAAATCCACTAATGTAGTCATCTAAAGATTTCATTTGCCTCCTGTACTATGGTTGTGCTTCTTGCATTCTCAACAGATTCTTATGGTAATTGGGTTGCTTCCCTTTCTGAGAACCTTCCAATGTTTTTCCCAAAGTGAACAAGAATCACCTTAAGTATATTGGGGGGACTGTGATCCATAACGCCACCTTAAATAGTTTACTTGTAGTCCTACCACACTTTTTTAGCAAAATCTGCCTACACATGTTTCCCAAGGTCAGTGATCATGGTATCCCCAAATGTTGCTATAAATTTACAAAACAATGATGCAACTAGATTATCCATCTTCTCAATTAGTCTCAAGACTGTAAACTACCATTTAACCTCTTAGTTATTTCAGTGCTGTATGTACCTACACTACTTATGGCTGGTGGGATTGCTTGTTATTGTTCTTACATTTCTCAGGTGCCAGATAAAACATCTAAACAAGAGCATCATTTTAGTGTGTTCTGCAAGTGGGAATACAAGTGATAGGGCTCTGGTGCTATTGTAACCTATGCACACCCTATTGCTAACCTGTCCATGAACACAACGCCTAAATTCGCCTCTGAGGTAAGCCCTGACTATGGAACTAGGCAAATGTGGACCAACCAATTAAATACCTAGTCTATATATCTTTAGAAATATAGGTCTAAGTTTAAATATGGTTGTCTTATCACTCCCAGTCCTGCAACCATGCCTTCTACAGTGGACCCTTAGGGCACAAAACACAAGTTACTTCACCCTCTCTGAATGAATCATCTGTATCTTATCAAGGGACCCTCCTTTCTTTGCCTACCCAGAGCACAGAATCCCTCTGTGCCGGGGGCTCAGTCTTGACTGCCTGTAAATAGACCAACCTTCCTTTCTCCATTAGTAGCCTTTCCTACTACTGGTCATATCTGGAGAATTCTCATCTGCCATGCTCATTCCTCACAAGAGCCCTATGTTAGGTCTGTCCAAACTCTTCCCAGTTGCTTAATAATTTCTCTAAATCAGGTGTCTTTACTTCAGTGCCCACTTTTCCAGGGCAGCTGTCTTGGAGGTGGGTCCTTCACAGAAGGCAAGAATGCCAAATTGTTTTCTATTTTTTAAAATATATAGTGGCACTAGACTCAATGAATACATTTGGGCCCTATTTAATGTTTGGTAAACAGGATACTCTCTAACAGTGCATTATAGCCTATGGCACATTTAATATGGTGGACAGAATATACGTCACATTTTGGCATCAAATACTGTATGATAGTTGCCTGGCAGGCATCATTTCAGCCCCAGGACTTGCCAACAATATAGGAGAAACCAATTAGAAAACAATGCAGGAGCTCACAACACTTATGTAAGCTGTTGCTGAGCCCATAAACCACGATAAACAAAGGAAGTTTCCAAAATGTTTTTCAAGAATAGTTACCTGTTTCACTCTTAATAGACTAAGCTGACGTAAAAAATAAAGGCCTAAACTTAATTTTTTTTAAACAAGACTGTAAAAACAGTGATGTAAAAAATCAAAGATCGCTAAACAGGTTGAAGAGGAATTAACATTGAAAAACTCCCTGAAAGGGCAAACGGAAATCAACAGTGTAAGTTTAGGCTCTAGCAAAAGGCTAACTCTTCAAAATATGACAGATCCAGTCCAGTGATTCAAACCACATGGGCATTATTATTATTATTATTATTATTATTAAATTAAATGTATAAGGCGCACAGCTACCAGGAGGTTTCCCGGCGCACGGACGGTATGCAGATAGAACGGAAGAGCTGTTTTACTGGCTGAAAAAACAGGTCTCCAGAGTCTTACGGAAGCTTTTATGGCAGATTTCGTGGCGGAGTGGGGCAGGTAGTGAATTCCATAGCACAGGGGCCAGGTACGAGAAAGAGCGTCCGCCCATGCAGAAGAGCTTGAATCTGGGAACTGTGAAGTTGCCTTGGGAAGCGGAGCGAAGATGACAGGGCGGGAGATAAAGCTGGGCTAGGGAGCAAAGCTAATGTGGTGCTGTGCCCAGCTTGATCTTGTGCATGTAACACAAGGCCTTGAATTGTGTACGTTGCTCAATCCGGAGCCAATGGAGATCACGCAAAGTGCCTGAAATGGAGGATGATTTAGGTATCTGGCAGAGTACCCGAACTGTGGAATTCTGTACCACCTGCAGCTTGCGTATTAATTCCTTATTGGCTCCTAGATAGAGGATATTGTCGTAATGAAGCCTAGATGTGATTAGGGCCTGGATGACTGTTTTTTGGGTAGATTCAGGCAGCATCCATAATATCTTGCGGAGCCATTTGAGAATAATGAAGTACATGGACGTGGTCTTGGCCACTTGCTGTTTCATGGTCAGCTGATCGTCAATCACTATGCCCAAATTGCGAGCGGTTTGTACTGGTTTAGGGAGTGCACCCATTTCAGGTGGCCAGTGGCGTGGGCCCCAAAGATTTGTATTTTTCCCCATGATCAAAACTTCCGTCTTGCCACCGTTTAGCTTTAACCAGTTAGTATGCATCCAGTTGGCGATTTTAAGCAACCCTAGCTGTAGGGATGAGACGCTGGATTTGTCATTGGCGGATAAATAAAAAAGAAGCTGGGTGTCATCAGCATAGGAGAAGATTGACAGCCCAGCTTCTTCCGCGATGGTGTCTAAGGGGCTGACGTAAAGATTAAAAAGCATGGAACTGAGTATCGATCCCTAATGCTGATCCAACAATTCCCAGAGACTGGAGTGCTTTAAGGAGGGTGGGATGGGATACCGTATCAAAGGAGGCACTCAGATCAAGAAGGATGAGTACCACCGTTTCACCTTTATCCAGAAGCTGCGTATTGTTTCAGTGACTCCTAGGAGAGTGGACTCTGTGGAGTAGCCGGCTCTAAAGCCAGATTGGGACTCGTGTAAGATGTTATTGGATTCCACGAACCGAGTGAGCTGTTGATTTACGTGTTTTTCCAGGACTTTTGTGAGAGCAGGGAGGAGGGAGATTGGGCGGAAGTTGGAGGGCTCCGCAGGATCCGCATTTGGTTTCTTCAAGAGAGGAAGGACCATTGCGTGCTTCCATTCTGCCAGAAGAATGGCTTCCCTCAGTGAGGCATTAAGTAGCTCCATGATGATTTCTAATGAAGGGGGGCTGAGTTTTTGAAGAATATTGAGTGGTAGTGGGTCATTAGTGGGCATTGTTGTACTCTAGGCTTCACTTGTGTTATGTCCGAATCTGACATTAATTTATGCCATTTTCTAAAAAGCCAAGTTCTGAAATAGACCACACGGTGGAAGATAATATTAACATTTGTTCAAGGTTGGCTCAATCAGCCTTATGATTTTGGAATGTCTGGAAATATTTTCTAAAGGTGCCTGGTATCAAAAGAGTATCAAACTGCCAGTTTCTTCAAAGCACAAATGTATTCAGCAACCAATGTATATTTAGGCAATATTTTCAAATAATACATTACTTTGAACATGAACTTGAAAAATACCAGTTACAACATTTTAAAATATTTGTCATTCCTCAAAGCCTGTACATGAGGCACATAAAAATTCCACTTCGCATTTCAATCTTGTCGACAATAAATTTCCACATTTTGTTTTCACGCATTCATAGGATTGTGCACTATGTTTAGTGCAACCAGTGGCCAGTGGCCAGTGTTTAGGTTTCGCCTGCACAGCATTCGTGCTGTGCTTGTCAAATATATTGTATTAAATAGAAATCCTAAAAGTCGCTTGGATCTGAAACCCTTGATTTTCACTTGTTCCTGTGCTTGCCATTTACTTTTGCTCCATTTCTATTGGCTGTAACGTTGTCTGCAGCATTGTTCTTCATGTGTCTTCTCTTATCAGTCACAGGACGCCCAAGTACTGTTTCCATCCGCTTTGTGGGATTTTTTTTTTAAAGCTTTTGCCTATCTTGTTTTTACTTTCTGCCTGAGTGCATCACACTCTACAGTTCACCTCCATCCCTCATGTTGCTCCACCCCCTTTTTCCTTCTCCCACACACCACTTCAATGACAACCAGTGGTTCATGAGGCACTTCAAAAAGCAGCCTCACTAACAACTTCCGGCGGAGAAACATGTCGGCGGGCTGACGCCGGTCGCAGGAGCTCCCGACGCTGCGAAGCATAATTGAGGATTAAGCATATTGGAAAAGCCTGAAAGGTATATATGAAGCGGTAGCAGTTTAGATAAGTTTAAACTTAGTAAATACCTTGTCTTTCTCTCTCTCTTCCTGGTATGTCGGGGGAGTCGAGCATATGGCGTTCGTCATTTTGACTATCCAGGATTTTCTAGACGTTTGCATGCTGCTGTCTGGAGGGAGTCGCCGACTGAACATATGAACCCTGGTGAGACGGTAGCTTCTTTCTCTGTATCTCTCCTCCTTTTGCCTGTTCGGAAGCTGTGTCTGGGGTGCGGACGAGAATATGTATGGAGCCGAATAGGGGAGATTTTACTGGCACTGAAAATCGCCGAGCCGCACTGTGGAGGAGGGCTCAGGCGGCGATAGGCAGGATTAGCCTCCGGGACAGCGGTAGCAGAGGCAGAACAGTTTGCTGGGGGGTGCGAGTCGATCAGAAGGTTGCCGGCGATGTAACGAAGGAGTTGTGGTCACGCTGTAGTTTGGATAAGATTAGGTTTGCCTTCAGCAGCCAGCAGATGAAAAAGGAGATATGCCCTATTAACTGCAGGATATCCAGGATATTTAATCTCCCCACTGAGTTAACCCCCATTGAGTTACCCCCGGCAAATATGGTGGGAAGACAGGCTCGGGTGAATAAAGTAGCTGAGAAATGTGGAGAGGAGGAACTAAATTTGAAAGGACAAGAGGCGGAAAAAAAAAATTCTGACCTGCCTATAGGAAATCCAGTCCCCCTCTCAAGAAGTGGAAGCAGAAATAGGTACCAGCTACGCTCTCATCCGGATTTTAAGCGAAAACCAGCAGTGGAGGGAAAAAGCATAAAGGGGGTAGTCCCGGTCACCCCCAGGAAAAAGAAGGTGGCAACAAAACCAGTGGAGAGTAAGAAGCGACGAGAGCCCAAGTCTGCGTGTTTATTAGTTAAGACTACCCCCTCATTGAAATCCTATTTCAAAATAATGGAGCAGGAGAAGGAGAAGGAGCAGGGGCAGGTTGGGGAGGAGTGGGGGTCACAGCAGTCCACTATATTAACTCTAAAAAAAACGTTACACATTGTTAACATCGGATGAAGAGGGGGAGCAGGAGGCTCATCATGCAGTAGTAGAGGAGCTATTGGATATGGGATGCATTATCCCTGGTATAGCACACCCTCCCAGCACAACCTTAACATTGGAATCTGTACAATTACCGGAAAAGGTGTCTCCCTGGACAAAGAAAAAATAACTACCCCATCGAGATCGAGATTGGGAGATAAGTCTGACCTGGAGTCAATACTATTAAATCTAAGAGGCAATTTATTTTCAAAGTTTGAAATCTCCGAGGCTAATCAAAAGGGAATCCATGAAAAATGCGAGACTTTAGAAAAAAAACTGGATGACATAGCCTTACGCACTGGAGTCTTGGAGTCTGAAGTTAAAGTACTTTCAGCGACGGTATCAGAAAATACTAAAGATTTAGAGAAGTTGAAGACTCAAAACAAGACTCTACAGGAGGATCTGGAGAGGTTCGAAATGCAAGCAAGACGAAATGATTTAAGAATCCTCAAAATTCCGGAGGGGGCTGAAGGTGGAGACTTAAAAGGATTCATATGCAACCTTCTCCAGGGGGGATCCTAAAAGACAGACCTGATATAGATTTAGACAAGGAAATCCAGAGAATCCATAGGGATCCCTTCAAGATGCACCCAGCAAGAAAAGCCCCAAGAAAAATGTTGATAAACTTTCTTTCTTATACAGTTAAGGAGTTGGTTTTGGGGAGGGCATAAAAGAAACAAGCCTACAATGGGAGTTGACTGAATACCAGATCAGGTCGGATCTTGGAAAGAGGACTGCGCAGAGGCAGTGGGATTTAGGGACTAGGATGCCTGAACTGAGAAGTAGAGGCGCCCAAGTTCAGATGAAATTTCCAGCCATGTTAAAAATAATGTGGCAAAATAAGATGTATAATTTTACCTCCCCTGAAGAAGTTGATGTTCTCTTAGCACAAATGAAACAGTAGAATGTAGTAAATAGAGAATGCAGTAAATAGAGAATCTAGATTTAACTTTTATTCTTTTTGAACAAAGGAAGAAGAAAGAAGGGAAAGGAAGGGAAGGAAAAGAAGGGGAGAGAAGGGAAGGAAAAGAAAAGGGAAAGGAAGAGGGAAGCACAGCGAGGAGAGAGATAGAAATGAAAAAAAGGAAAAAGAGAAGAGAAATAGAGAGGTAAGGAGAAGGAAAAATGACTCTTCTCTTTCCCCTCCTTTTTTTCAGGAGAGCATGATATGGAATAATGCTTCGCAGCACAGTAGAGGGTCCCTTAGGCGATACAATCGCCAAAGAGGTAGAAGGGGGGTTCCTCATGGGAGGTAGTGGGGGGGCACTGGGTATAGGGAGTAAAGGGGGAACAAATTTCAGTCCTCATACAAGTAAAAAAAAACTTATTGAGGAAGAGCCCAGGGTGAAGCAAGATGAGCAGATTTAATAAAGTTAAGATGATAACATGGAACGTTAATGGGTTAAGGAATAGGAATAAGAGGTCTAGGGTAATGGAGTTTTTAAAGGATAGTGAGGCCCACCTCTGCTTTTTAGAGGAGACACACCTAGAATCCCAGGAATGTAAACAAGAGCTCAGCAAGGCGAGATGGGTCCAAGAGGTGCTTTGCTCTAATCAAAGGGGAAGCACTAGGGGAGTCGCTTTAGTCATTAGAAGAAACACTGGAATAAAGGTAGTAAAACAAGCATCAGACCTGTCCGGGAGATTGTTGGTTGCTACCTTAACAGTTCAGGGTACACCCCTTATATGTGCTGTATATTATGGCCCGAATCAGGATAATCCTGGGGCGCTGTTGAAACTTGAGGCTAGCTTGTTGAGCACCTCAATACCGATAATAATAGGGGGGATTTCAACCTGATCCTAAATAGAGAATTGGATCGGACGTCCAAAGCTAGATATAGTAGTCCACCCAAGACCTCTCTCCTGTTAAAAAATATAATCAAAGACTTTAACTTAGTTGATGTATGGAGGACTAAAAACGGAGAAATTAGAGATTTCACGTTTTATAGCAAAAAGTATAAGCATCACTCAAGAATAGATTTTTTTCTTATTGACCAGGTATTGCTTTCAGAGGCCAAGGAGATATACCATATTCCAGCTATTCTTTCAGATCACTCAGCTATAGCCTTGCTATTCGAGTTCAAGCAAAGAGAAATACAAAGAAGGTGGACTCTAGATAGGACCATGTTACTTGACGATGAAGTTACTGAGAAGATTCGGAATAAAACAAAACATTATTTCGAATGTAATAATAGTACAGCTAGGATTCAGACTGTATGGGAGGCCTTTAAGGCTTATATAAGAGGGATTTTTATATCCATATCAGTTGGGAGAAAGAGGACTATGAAAATTGAGGAAGCAGACAGGATAAGCAAGATAAAGGAGAAAGAGACAGAAGTACAGAAAGCATCTATTGAGAATGAGGGTGCAGCGCCAAGGCTAGAGAAAGAGTTGGAAAAATTGCAAGCAGAATACCAAGCAAATCTTGACAGGAAGCTCTCTGAAAGATGGAAAGTTAGCAAGCTGCAGCATTTCTCGTATGGTGAGAAATGTGGTCCTCTGTTGGCCTGGAAAGCAAGGGCAGATAGAACCAGGAATACGATAAAACAATTAATTCAAAGAGGCTCGCAAAATGTAATAAGTGAGGATGAAAAAATTCAAGAGGAGGCGAGAACCTTTATGAAAGATTTATATAAAGAAGATATTGAACAAGGACAAGGGGTGATCCAGGAGTGGTTAAAATTGACTACTTTTCCTCAACTGACCGAAGAATATAGGTTAGCTCTGCAGAGGAATATAACTGAGGAGGAAATTAGAGTACAATGCAAGAAAATGGTCAGGGGAAAAGCTGCAGGCCCGGATGGACTTCCAATTGAGTTTTTTCTAACTATTTTAGAGATTGTAGTACCAGTCTTAAAAGAACTGTTTAATAAAATATATGCTGAAGGGGAAGAAATTCCGGATTCTTGGAGGGAAGCTACGGTGACTCTAATTTTAAAACCTGATAAAGATCCGCAGTCCATTGAGTCATATAGACCAATATCTCTACTAAATTCAGATTACAAGATTTTTACAGGTATATTAGCAGCAAGAGTGGCGAAGGTTATAAAAACTATAGTTCACTCCGGTCAGAGAGGCTTCATACCAGGGAGACAATTAAATGAACTCACCTTCCAGGTAATGGGGGCCATTGATATGGCAGAAGTAAAGAGGGCACCTCTGACGATAGTAGCAATAGACGCTGCAAAAGCTTTTGACCAGGTTAAATGGGTAAACCTTTGGGAAACTTTAATAAAATTTGGTTTCCCTAATAATTTGGTTCAGGCAGTTAGAAATCTTTATTTGGCCCCTAAAGCTAGAGTACTGGTCAATGGCGCTCTGACCGGTTGGTTTAACACTTCTAGGGGTACAAGGCAGGGGTGTCCCTTATCACCACTCCTGTTTAACCTATATATCGAGCCATTTGTCAGCTGGCTTAGGATGGATCCCGATATACATCCATTCATAATGGGAGATATGAAATTGAAGCTTGCCCTATATGCAGATGATTTGCTTCTCTACACTACAAATCCAATAGACGTCATTCCTAGGCTAATTGAGAAGGCTGAAAGATATGGTGAAGTTTCAGGATATAAAATCAATAAAGGAAAAACTGAAATAATGGAATGGAACCAAGTGAAAGGAAGTCTGGGGGCGAGAAGTCATATGAGGTATTTAGGGTTCCAGTTAGTACAGAAGCTCGAGGATATTCCAAATGTAAACTGGAAGAGGGTCTCTAAGGAGGTAAATAGCCTACTTACACGTTGGTCGAACCTCCCTCGTAATATTTATGGGAGGGTTAATCTTGTGAAAATGATTATATTGCCAAAAATCACTTTTTTATTCAACTCAATCCCATTGTCATTTAAGACTGAGATTATAGCTAAGCGACAGGGAAGAATAGGTACTTTTATTTGGGCATCGAAGAGCCCTAGAATAGCCTGGAAAAAACTCAGAAAAGGCCTTGCAGTGGGTGGGTTGGCACTACCAGACCTACTTATATATTGCCACTCTTTTCAATTTAAAAATTTTAGAATGCTGGCCAATAAAACAAACTCATCTTCTTTAGGTTTATTATTCCAGGCCCTGCTAAAGGACATACCACAAGCTCAGGAATTCTTTTTATTTAAATATGGACATCCAAAGTTTAAAAAAAAGTTAGACTGAAGATTTTGAGGGCAGCCTTAAAGATTTGGAAACATATAAGTAGCAGAATGAGAATTCCATATTATGCGCAAAAAGCCCCCATCTGGGATTTCTCTGGAACACCTGAGTGCCTACAAGATCAATTGAGCTTGCCCCTAACAATGGGGGGCATAAAATTCTGGGGCGATATGCAAGAAGATGGTAAATTATTGAGTTGGGAGGCTTTTGATAGGCTAACCCAAGGAACCCTCTCAAGATTTAAGTTTTATCAGATTTCATCCTGGTGGATGTCACAGGATTGGCATGAGGGGGAGGAGGAGGTAAACTGTAACGCGGATCTAATCACTAGAACAGGTATATGGAAAAAGGAAGTCTCCTTCTGGTATGGAGCTCTTTTGGATGGAGAGGTTGAAGGGGAATCTGAAGTTATAAGAGCATGGGGAATAGAGTTTGGAGACAATGAATTGGATTTATATAAACTATGGTGTGATTCTTTTGTTATGCTACAGGCCATAGCTAAACCAGCTGCATTGAGAAGAAATCATCTGTATACTATGTATCGAGTGTACTGGTCTCCGCTAAAGTTAACTAAGGTGACGGGGAAAGCCTATTGCTGTCCAAGGTGTAAGTATCCAGAGGCAGATGAAATACACATATTTATGGATAAAACTTATTGGATGGAGGTTTGTAAATTCTTGGAAGCTGTGTTGGAGAAATCGATAGAAGTAAGTCTTAGCCTGATCTTCTTTGGTCTAATGAAAAATTATAGTGTGAATTCTATGGATTCTAATTTTGTACTTTATGTTATAATACTGGCAAGAAGAGAGATCTGTAGGGTCTGGAAGTCAGAACATCCTCCGATTTTTGCTGATTGTTTGAAAAAAAATATTTATACTTCCAAATCTGATATGGCCTGTGACCAACAAAGTAAAAATAAAGTTTGGATGGCTCTATCAAATTTGATTGAGCAGTAAACTTGATTTCTATGATTAAGCTTGTACACCATTGGATCTAACCTCCCAAACAACACCCAAGGGCCTCTACTGATATGTGAACGGGAGTGGGATTAGGTAATGGTGTGATCTAGAGGGGAAAGCTCTTCTCTCGCCTTCGGGTAGGAGGTTAGAGGAATCCCATCTAGTGATTTGGCTGTATGAGGAGAAAAAAAAAAGCAGCCTCACGCGTAGCACTTAATCTTCGCATTGGCACTTTGCCGGCCTGCAAAGTAATTTAACCTTCTGGGGGGTCTGGGAGACTCATTGCTATAGTGACCTGGCACAGAGAGACAGTTTCATTCCTGTGTTGTTAAAGCAAATAGTGCTCCCTCTGTTGCCCTGCCTGGCCTCCCTGAAACACACGTGTGGTTGCTGGGCCATCCGGCATTGGCAAGGCTTCTAAACTATGGACATGGGAAGGTCAGTTGGTCTTTCGCTGGTGGTGGGGTCCATTAGTCTTTTGCTAGTGCATGTGGCGGTCACCTTACAGCACAGGATGCGTTGTTTTTTTCTGACTCATGATAGCTGGGAATAATGCATTTACTTGTTTGCCCATTTAAGTTGTTAATAAGTTTCAGGTCTTTTACCATAGTTGAGATTTTCCTTAGCAGTGAGTACTGTGATTTTAACAGTGGATAACTTTGATGAGAATTTTTATTTATATTCATTGTGTGCTGCCATCTATTCTGATTAGCACTGTCAGACTCGTTTTATTTAATTGTGTTTCTTGTGGTTTAGGCGATGTTGGCTCATTCAATAATTACACGTTAATTTTGGCTAAATACAATTTGAACCTGTTCAAAAGAAAAGTGAAATAAACAAAACTTCTGTTTGCGTTGTGTTTTGACACGAAATGCCTCATAAAATGACCGGCGCCCCCCGCGCCTAGAGGAGGGGCGCCCTTAGTAGCGCCACGGGACTGGACCTTCCCCAGGGCCGAAAAGGGGGCTGAATGAAGTGACGTCATCGGGGGCGCGCTGGAAGGCTATTTAAATCCGCGCCATGCGATCTTCAGCCTCTTTGTCCCTTTGAACCTCCGGCAAGCTGCAGGGGCACATCGTCAAAAACCACCCACCCACCCGGCAAGAGAGCGAGGGCGGAACGGTGACAGTTAACAACAAGCAAGCACAACAATGGCGGTTAAACAACTGGATGGCCCCCAGAAAGGGGTAGGAGCCACGTGTGCAGAGGGTAGGCAGAAGGGGGGATTGGCCTGCTGGTGGTCCCTGACTCTTCTGCCCTAACCCACAACCTATGGACTGAGGTGAACCCTGGGGAGGCTGCCTGAGTGCAGGTACCCCGGTGGGCATGCCAGTGTGCCATGCGGGGCCCTGGTTTACAAGTAGTGCAACTGTTCGCTGTAGCGCGTTGGGGCCTGCTGGCACAATGTGCACAGCAGAGTGGGGGCTTGGTGGGCCGAGACGGCCAAGTTCAAGTTCAAGTGTATGGCCAAGTTCAAGAGTTCAAATGTAATGTGGTGCATATCTTCTTTACTGCCTTTGACAGGCCAAGGCCACTAAAGTGTACGGCCAAGCTCAAGTTCAAGTGTAATGTTGTGCCTAATTGCCCGGCAGCCTTCGTCAAGTTAATACCGCTAAAGAGTGATGCTTTGATAATTTTATATCCAAAAGGGATACTGTTACTCTCGTGTTGGTCACTGGTGAATTACCTGTTTCGTGAATAAAAAGGCTACACCATGAACAACACGCTCTGTTTCTGAGAGTTCTTGGGCAAATGGGAAGAGTGAATGTCACGTGTGCGCCTACTATGGCTACAAATAGGTTGCGTTTTGACAATTGGAAATGTCCATGCATCCCTTGCGGTGGATCTGTGTTTCTCAATGTTTTTTTCTCATAACTAGACATGACTTGGGTGTAACATTTTTGCAGCATTATGAGTCCACATTGCGTAGAACAGTACGCGACCTCTGGCAACATGGCTGAAAGGGTTACTCACAGTCTCTTGAGCTCTGTCAGGGACCAGTAGCCAACGCGTCACTTAAATTCAAGTACATTTTTCATCTTTTAAGTTTGGTCACTCATGAGTATTATAAACTTGGGTAACAGAGGCACCTCATATTCAAAGAGCCTCGAAATGGTAAAACTGTGGTATGAAAAGCTCTATAAGAACTTATATGTGTGAGCCACCATTGCCTCCTTTCTTTTTTTTGTCTTTAGTGATTGACCCTATTATTGATTCCTACTTGGTTTTCTCTGCATAGCGTTGAATCCCTAAACTTGAACATCAGTTTTGTTTTTAATTGCATTCAGATGTAGCATGACACCCAGTGGCGGATTTCCAAGCCCCTTGCGCCACTTTTGCGTCACTTTTCCCTTGTTAAAAGTGACGCAAAAGTGGCGCAAGGGGCTTGGAAATCTTCCCCCCGGTGTTTTGATTCTCACGTCAGAATTGATTAGTATAAGCATATAACGCTATCACATTTATTCGGTGTGCAACGCCTGCTATGCTGGCAAAGAATGGTTGGGCAGTTAGTGGTGCAATTTTATAGGTTTCTTTAACAAAACTGTTATCTATTTTGGGGCAGATTTATGAGGTTTTGCCGTAGGGCAGTGCAGCAGGCCTTCCTGCTGCGCTTCCATACGGCAAAAGAAAAGGGCAGGGATGCGCCGTATCTATAAAATACGGCGCATTCCTGTCCTTTTCCCCTGTACCGGCGCACAATGGGCTGCCTGCGCCAACGCAGGCACCTTTGCACCATGGTGCAAGGGTGCCTGCGTTGCGGAGATGAATATTTTTGTACAGGAAGGGAAACCTTTCTGTACAAAAATAATCACAAGAGGTTTTTCCTCTTTGTATGGGTGCTGCAGAATGCAGCCCACATAGAAAAAGGAAAAACGAGGAGAAATAAAGATATTTAGTTCCCGTTGTGCCTCCCTTATGCCTCCCCTGGGGAGGCGTAAGCTTTTGGCGCTGCCTCAGATTTACGATTTCTCGTAAATCTGGGGCAGTGTCAAAAGGCCATGGGTGTTGCTGGTAACGCCCCCAACAACACCCATTGCACGCCCCTTTAACGCACAACACTGCGTTAAAGGGACTGATATTTATGAGGCAGCATTAAGCCAAAAAAAGTGGCTCAGTGCTGCCTGATAAATATCACGCAGGCTTCTGCGCCACGGAACGTCACAAAAAGTGACGTTCCGATGGCGCAACGGGCCTCATAAATCTGCCCCTTAGTCCCTAAAAACTCATTAAAAATTGTCTTAAATGACCATCCTATAGACATGTGACTGTGAATATCTTTTTGTTACTTTTCAGTTTTCTGTTCTTGTTGACAACAAGGCCTGGCTACATAATAGGTTAGCCTGTATAGGAGCTCTCTTTGCACCACACTTGCTAGTTGAAAGGTACGCTTCAATGCAGTCCAATTAGACAACATCATCGCAGTTTTATAAAAATCGATAGCAGAAATGTCGCGCATTTAACCTGTCAAACATGGCATTTTATTCCTTGCTTTGCTGTCTCATTTCCTCCCATAGATTTCCATGCCATTGTGTGAATGGTTTACTGTGCCGCCTTCTTCTCTGCTTCAGATCCTTCCTTTTCTCCTGCTGACAACAAAGCTTTATAGGGTTATTAGGGCTGTGGCAGGACCCATGACTGCTTGTGAAAGTTGTATTGTTCCCAAACAACACCGTGCTTACTCACACCTTAAGCAACTTCTTTTCACTTAAAGGGGAAAGCTTGTCAACAATTGGTCATACCAGGACCACTGGAATTATGCCATTGTGCAGCCCGGCGTTTTTGCATAATTATAGAGTTGCCACATTTTTAACACAATACATAATTAGCTGCATCATCTGCAGATTTTAACAAACAAATTAGCTTCTAGCTGGAACGGTTCAAAAGTTACTACAAGAGCAGTGACACAGTTTGCTCTTGTTGATGTCACTAAGAATGACTGCAATCATGTTAAAAGGAGGAGGCAAGCAGCAATTTCCTCCCCATAGACTTTGCATATAATTTACACCCTTGCTCTCATCCAGCTGTTTTCTTCATAGTGCACATTTGCCTATGCGCCTCTGAAAACCGATCATCCCACTAAAATTGTTATTTATTTTGACTTAGAAAAAGATAAACATTTATGGGAAGAAAACAGCCTTAGTACATCTTGATCGCCCTTCAGCCTACAGTACCATGACATCTTCTCAAACATAGCCTAGGAATGTTAATTTGGTATCTTGTGTTGTCTACTTGAAAGATTTAATGAGGGATCAATATCTACATATGTCCCCATGGGGTACCCTTTTAAGCAGACCCTGGTGGGCTACCTCATGGATCCTGAGAGCATATAATTCCTCTTATCTCTGAAAGACAGGCCATTGCCCAGTGGCGCAACTAGCCACTGTGCCGCCCGTGGCGGTCCCGGCATTTCCTGCCCCGCGGTGGTCATAAGAGGGGGGCGCTGGAGCGATATTCCCTCGATTGCCGCCACCCCCAAAAATCGTGCGCCCCCTTTGCTACACCACCGTCGTTGCCCTAGGTGAACACCTCAACACACTTCCACCTCATATTCCACTGTTTGAAATAGTCTATGCATGATCGCAGCCAGGGTGGAGACCCTGATATTGGGAGGGGTCAAGTTCCAATTGCTTCATTTCAACTGCCCGCAAACTCAGGCATGTCTCTTGAAAGTTAGCAGCCAGTAACTCACACATCTCTTAACTTGTACAGTGTAACATCTCTCAACCTGTACACTCACACAATTCTCATTCCGCACTGAACACACACCATTCACCATGCATTGAGGCACTTTCACCCTGCACTCAGACACTTATCAACCTTCATTCATGCACCACTCACCCTGGACAGAGAGTACTCACACCATTCTCCCTGAACTCATACACTGCTCTCACACCTCTTAAGTTATTATTAATCCCACAGGCGAAACCTAATGCATTTACCAATGTTTGCTACCATTCTATACATGCTGTTCAACCATAAGAACCCTATGGACTTCGCATCGGCATGCAAGTTGTTGTAGCTTTAATACTAATAATTATTATGCCCTGCAGTTCTCGGTGTTTGACTAGCAGGTCCCTCTTAGCAAGCTTGACTCTACATTTGGAGGGTGGGCGTTTCTGAGTGGAGTGCCAAGAGCAACCTTACCCGATTTCAAATTTACTGAGTGGTGTATGATTTATAAAGCATTAATGTATGTATTAATGACAATATGCGTACTTTAGCATTGCAACGTTTTAAATACTTAATTAACTTTGGGAAATATTTAACTTAAATCAATTAATTGAGAAGGTGACTGACAAATTGTGCCTTTCTCATGTATCTTTCAGCCTGGCCCTATTAATTTCTGGGCTGGTATGCTGTTAAATTTGTACCTGGATTCAAATGATGGATGCTACTTTACCCGTGCAACAGGCAGCCCCATATTGCATTGTCTTCTGGGAGGCCGCTTGTTTTCCTCCGGTTAGCACTCAGTATTGGGCCGCCAGGCTCAAAGGAGCCTGGGAACCTGGCCCCTTTGGCCCTTTGTAGAAGTGTGGTGAGAAGTTTTAAGTGTGGTAGGGTGGCTTCACTCATGCGGCGAGGCCAAGTATAAACAGAGAAATAGTACCGTGCCTATTTCATAGAGTTTCTCTTTCTCTTCTGATAGCAGCCATATTGCACATGGGAATCGTGCACTCAACAGATTACTAAGGTGCTCTTCCTGTTTTCACCTTTTGATCGTCCATCAAGTTGAAATCCATACCTAATTAAGTCTGTGGGAACCATCTTTCTTTGCATAGGAATATTGCAAGTTAGGGGGTTACTTCGCTCATCACTCAAATTTGCACCCAGCCTTTCTTCGATGCCTACCTTTGTTATTTTGTTGCTCCTTTGGATCCCCTCTAGTTTGCTGTCCTTCTCCTCTTGTTTGCCCTTGTGTTGTTGTTGTTATTTCTTTATGCTTCTGCCTTCATGGACTATTTGCTGAACGTTTCTACAGCCTGGACCCGTATAGTGAGCCAACAAGGATGAATACACCAGCTCATTCATTTACCTAATTTTCGCCATTTCTGTTTCCACCAAGCTCAAGACAACTTCCTCTCATTTCCCTTGTTTTTAACCCATTTCCCTTATTCTCTAATAAGTCAGTACTGGTGTATTCAGTCTTACTGCTAGAAGATTAGGGAAGCAGCTTGTCTTGCCATGGACCCAAATTTATGCACTCTCTTGGTGATCCAGGACAGGTGGAAAGGCTTAAAGGTTCACGTTTACCCTGAAGACAAGAGACGCACACATTTTGGTCAATGCAGACTACAGATAAATGGAGAACTGGCTTTCAAAATTTGTGTAATAGACCCACACTACACAATACTTACCGGTATTCTTCATTACCTGTATATGTATTTACAAACAGCCATGTGTTCGATTTGTGTACATCCCAATCTAAATTCTGCTACAGCACCCGCCCTCAAAATGATAATGCATCACAATATGCAAGTGATGCTTAAGTAGATGTACTAAAAATGTGTCATGAGCACCCCTTTCCACTGGGTTCAGGACTTTCTCTCAGCCAACTGACAGACAATAGAAATTATCAATTTAATGTATTTAACAACCGTAGCATTTACAACTTCCTAACTTTACCCGCGTAGCCAAAAAGAAAAAGAAAAGTACTCAAAAGCACGGAAGGACACTAAAGAAGTCAGACAATGGCGCACAACTCTGGCTACATCTAGGATGGGTAACACTATGTTCAGAAGCCACGATTTGTGGGAACAGCAGATGCTAATAGTGTCCTTATCCAAGTGGAAACACGATTGAACCTTTGGAAATATGGCTAGATCAGAGCAAAAAATCACCTCATCGGAAAAAAGTTAATATAAGGCTAATAATTTATCAAAAAGTCTAGCTATCAATACCGCAGAAGTGCTGCCAGTCTGGCCATATAGGATAGATCTTCCTGGAGAATTAGATTTGCCTGAATGTTCTCTGAAGTCTCAAAAGAATGTGCATACAGAGAGATCAAATGACAATTTGTGGCAGGATTCATAAGGTACAAGTTGTCAGACCAATGTAGAGCCTGAGAGCATTTGCATGAACCAATGGAAAATTCTGCCTAATCACTGAAACCTTAGAGTAGCCACTAACTGTTCCGTCTAGAAACCACACGAAAGCAAATTAAGCATACAGAAAAGGTTTTCACTCTCTAGCATGTTAAACAACCAATGAAAACCCTCAAAGAAAAGTGTGCTTATGCTTACTATATGGAGAATTCACGAGAACATTGCATAGCGTTAGCCAGCTACAGGGAAAAAACATTTTCTTTGGAAGTCCAACTGATGAATGAAGGTTATTGGCAAATGAGGATGCCAAATTGGAGTAGAATGTCGAGTTAATACTTACCTTGGCACCTGACAATCAGCATTACTAATATCAGAGGATACTAGGACAGCCAAGGGCAATTGTGGACTACCAGAGTAGCTGAGCTCCCTTCCTGCCTGATTTTTGTAACACCTCTTGTGATCAGAAGACCAACATACAGAGGCTCTGCTGACCAGGGAATGGATAGGGCATTCACCAACCATGATAAAGACACAGGACAGAAAACACGGGTTAAAGAGTATCCTCTCATGAGATAAATAGTTTATCATAACAGTGTACGGAAGGGAAGAAGGGAGGTGCATGCAAAGCCTTTTTATCCAGTATGTCAAAAGCCACCACAAAAAGCAATGTTTAATCCGCCTGAGCAGAGATCTTCTGAGCAAAAAAATTGGGAGAAGGGGTAGACCCATCCTTCATGTGTGGATGTGTTCCATGTGCAATAACAGTGAATAGATCTACATCCCTTTGTACTCTGAGCCAACTATGGGCTTTTCTGCTCCTGCTTAATCAACTCTCTCATATAAGATTAAAGCTGATCCAGTCACAGTTGCACACATTCTTTACAGATGCAAAAGGGAGCACCTTTAAACTGCAATCATCTGGCAAGCATCAAGGAAGACAAAACAAGGTTTTACATTCATGTTCATGGCAGAGCTATGAAGTGAGTCTGGTTCCTAATAGGAGAGCAAATGTCTTTGCTTGCAGTAAAACAAGCAGGCAAATTATTCATACAACCATTTGGGCTGACTTTAATCTGAGCAACTGTTCCCTGACTTGATAATGAGGCCTGTCAAAGCAAATCGTGATTGGGGAATACAGATATGCACCCTACACGTCTGTGGGAGTTAGAAATATCCCTGGCATTATCAACACTGTTATTTGCTAAAGAGGCTTCATTTTGAAACATTTAGATCTGATGCACTGGTTTGCCTTCTTTAGATTTAACACTGAGCACATTAGATATTAGCCTTCCTCACAAGGAATACAGTACAATCTAGCAGTAGCGGCTCCTGGAGGGAGTGCTGCGGGGCAGTGGGGCGGGGGAGGGGCGGTGGGGGTAGTAAACTCCAGCAGACGGCCGATTGGAGTTAGGTAAAGAAATAAATAAATAAAACAAATTAAATTGCGCGCCCTTCAATGCCAAATGCGTTGCAGCGCGCGCAACTTAATTTGTTTTATTTATTAGAAATGTAGTTATACAGCAATCAATTGTATATCTGGTGTAGGTGGAAGACGCATGACTGTAGCCCTGGCTACCTCAATGTGTTTACTTGTAAAGAACTAAGAGGCTAATTTAAAATTTGTCTGGTGGATTTTCCATCTGCCACTGTGGGAGAAATAGCTCCACAGCCATAGCAGTGCCAAAAAATCAACTGAATTAAGAGTTCTCTTTCATATTGAAACTGCTTTCTCTGTCCTGAGAGGAGCCACATGGAGAAGGGGAGTTTAGCAGCAATTCTGCCATAAAAATGTTTGAACTTGAATTTCTGACACCAATATGATGCCTTCATGGTGCAAAGATCCCTGCTTTGGTGATAGGCAGTCCTGTTGTGCGCCAGCATTGAGGAAAGGACAGGTATGCACTTTATGATAATAAACTCAGGGCATTTGTGCCCTTTCCCTGTAACACAGCGCAGTGAGGTAGATTGCTGCACTGCATTGCCTTACTTTCTCATAAATATGGACCTGAGTTTGAAAAAGAAAAAAGGTGCTAGGGAAAATATCTTAAAACATTGTGAGACAGTTTATTTACTCTAAGGGGTGGACAAGACTTAAGTGAAAGCACATTTAAATTTGATTGTCTCATTTACTCAATCGTTTATTACCAGCAGTGAAAATGTTGATCCAGTGGAGAAAACCTGTAAATAAAACTGCTTGATAACTTGGGATGCAAGAACAAAAAACTGTTAAGGAGAATTTGTAAAATAACAAACTTCCAAGTTTGCCACAGTTGCTTGGTGCAAGATTCAGAAGACTTAGGGGCACATGCATCATTGTCCTTTGCGACCTCAATTTTTGCATTTGGGATGCATCATGTGGCCTGCAGTGGTTGCCTCACTGCCAAAGAGAGGAGAAAAGGAACTTTGTGTACTTTATTCAACTTGTGAAGGATCTCCAAGGGCTTGAGAAAAGAACTTGCCTCCTGCTGAAGTCACAGGGACAACATACTTCACCCACCAGCTCCCCAAGTGTTCTTTTGAAGTGCCTGTTGTTTTGCGAGGCTTTCCGAGGGACTGTGTGTTGCATGAAGCTGGAAGCGTGACTCATGAGCAAGAAGCGTGTCGCCGCACTGCCGCTGTCGCTTCACAACAAGAAAGCGCCTCGCATCGCCAGAGCAGAGGATCGACGTCGCAGCAGACTCCGCCGCATCACGAGGAAGCGTGTCGCAGGGCCTGTCGCGGCTCGAACTGTTGCCGGAGCGCTCTGCACCATCGGAGAAAAGGATCGATGTCACAGCAGACGCCGTCGCATCACCGAGAAGCGTGTCACAGGGCCTGTCGCGGTCCGCATCGTGTTGCATCAAGAAAAGACTCCATTTTTGTTTCTTTGCACTAGATCTGCATTGCATCACGGCATTGCGTGCCGCATCGCCACTGAAGCGCAGTAAGAAACCAACGCATCACCTCCCCTCGCAGAGAAGAACCGACGCATCCCCTACGCAGCAGTAGGGACCCAACGCATCACCGTTCTTGCGTGTAAGGAACCGACGCATCACCTTTCCTGCAACCCTTTTGTTGTATTGTGTTACGCATCTTAAGGTACTTGAACTCAAAGTGTTGCATTTTAACATCTAAAGAGAACTAAGCTAATTCTACCATTTTAAGGACAGTATTGTGGATATTTGTCGTTTGTGGTCTTGTGATAAGTCTATATAAAGAATACTTATTTTTTATATAAAACTTGTGTGGTGTCCATCTGTAGTGTTGTCACTTCGTTACTGTATGTGTTCACAAATGCTTTACACACTGCCTCTGAGATAAGCCTGTCTGCTCGTGCCAAGCTACCAAGGGGGTGAGCAGGGGTTATTTTAGGAGTGTACCCCCTTACCCTGACTAGACGCAAGGGCCCCTACTTGGACAAAGGTACCTACCTCTGCCAACTAGAGACCCTCAAATCTAATAGGGACCATGCCCCTCCACCTTTTGCCCCGTACGAACAGTGTCTGTCAGGCTGAACAAAGGTCAGCCGGACAGACACTGTTCACTTTCAGTTCAGGCAGCTAGGAGCCAGACATGCACATTTAGCGCTGGTTCCTAACTGCCTGAACTGAACTTTGTTGGGCTGAGAAAGTCACAGCTCCTGTGGGTGTGACGTTCTCAGCTCAGCAAAGGTTCCTGAGGCCCTCCCCACAGTGACAAGGGGTAGTGTCACTGATTGCCTTGCACCTGGGTGCATCAGTTTTAAGCTCTGAAGCGCCCAGGGTCGAGTGTCAATCAATGACACTTCATCACAGAGTGGGGTGGGGTCAGTAGTCTAACTGACCCCATCCCACTCTGTGATGATGTTGGGACTGCTGCCTTCCCTAAGCCAATGAGGGAAGGCAGCAGTCCCAAGCCTTCTAGAACCGCCGAGGCAGCGCAGAGCTGGCTGTAGGTAAGTGTGTGTTTTCTTTTTAAATTGTTTGGTGAGTGCGCGTATGTATGTATGAATGTTTGGGAATGAATGTTGTGAATGAATGTGTTTGTGTGTGTGTACATGCGTGCGTGAATGCATGGTTGTGAGTGTTATGTGTATACGTGCGTGTGTGTGTGTCCCATCCACTCCCCTCCCTCCAAAACACACCGGCGCCCCTGTAGGATAGAATGGGAGTTTTACTCATAATATCTTATAAGCATAACTTCTCATTGGGAAAAGATAGGGAAATGGAGCTTAGAATGTAAAAATGCGTCTTTTAGTAAAGATGATTTCTATGTTCTGTGTTTGAAAATATCCCTTTTAGAAAGTAGGTATTTTCTTGCTTGGCCATGCTGTGTGCCTCTGCTGGGTTCGTGGAGTAACAGTCTGGCTTTGGAGCTACAGGGGCTGGGGATGTAAATTCTCTTCAGACAGCTACTGGGTAGGGGGTCGAGGTGTGTCCTGCTTTTCCTGGATGAGTCAGGGCTGGCTGAATAGACCTGGGCTGCATTTAGAGTAGTGGTAGGCGATTTCCTTGCACCTGAATGGGCCTGGTCTGCCTTAAACAATTTTGTCCCCACCTCCTGCCAGGAAGCTAGGCCAGAGAGGACAAAACTGGTTTGGACTAAGAACATATACTCTCTGCCTGAGATAACAAATGAAGTTTGAGCATAACTATTGGGGCCAAGACCCCAGAATTTTAGAACTCTCTGGAATCAAGGAACATGCCAAACAGAAGAGCTGGAAGAGCTGCAAGGAGCAGTACTGCCACTTTGCTTTACTGGATTGGCCTACAGTTGCTGCTTCTGCCTTGGCAGTGAAAGGACTGGACTGAATTTCCTTACTCACGCTAATGTATGTCCAAGGGCTTGAAGTAGAGCTTGCCTCCTGTGCTGAAGTCTCAGGGACTGCAAAGATTTCACCAACCTCTGGGTACCGCTTATGGAGCTGTTGTTTCAGTTGCCAAAGAGAAGGGAAAAGCCACCGACTCTGTCGCTGGCTCCATGTCTTGAAGGCACCGCAGAGGACACCGCTGAATCTCACACCACAACCCTGGTCTCACCGATAATAACGACCAACGTCGCTGCCACCAAGCCGATGCTTGCACAGTGACCTATGGGCACCGCACTCTGCACCACCTCGCTTCACTTTGCCGTCCTGGTCTCACTGATGCCATCGCTGCCTGCTGACTTCGACACCCACGATCAAATCGTGGCTGGGTGCACCGCTCATAAGTTTCACAATGCACTGCCTCGCCCCACACCACAGCCTGGACCGACCGAAGCAGCTTCCGCGCAACCGGCTCTGTTGCCTGCACCGTGATCTGTCAGCACCAGATTGAGCACCGCCTTCACTCTGCAACCCAGCCCTGGTCTCACCAATGCCCTGTACGACCGTCACTGAGCCGCTGTCTGCACTGCACCTAGAGGGCACGGCACGCTTCACTGCTTCGCTTCACATCGCAACTGTTGCCACGACCGGCTCGCACCAATGTGTCAGCCACAAAGCAAAAGGTACTGTTTACGAGTCTGCTGACAGCCCTGACTGACGTGGTCAGACGGAACTGTTAGATTCTGTTGTTTTCATTATCGCGATAGCCCCGGACGGAGCTACCGACTTTGAAGAACTGTGTTTTTGAGATACTTCTGTAATTTTGAGGATATCTTGCACAGTATATGTTTTCAAGTACTGCATGTTGGATTGTTATAATTTTAGTCTTGTTTTGGATATATAAAAATATTGGATATTTTTCTAAACTGATGTGGTGTCCTTTTGTAGTGCGTTCACTATATTACTGTTGATTATGTGCAAATACTTTACACACTGCCTCTGAGATAAGCCTCACTGCTCATGCCAAGCCACCATGAGGGTGAGCAGGGTTTTTTTCAGGAGTGACTTTCTCTTATCCTGACTAGAAGGAAGTGTCCCTATTTCGGACAAAGGTGCAAAACATTGCCAACTTGAGAACCCCATTTCTAACACCCCTTCTTTCTTGCCTTGAGTCAGTTTGTCGCATGTTTCACTTGCAACTGCTGCCTCATGGTATGGGTGCCAACGGTTGCATTCTGCTCCTGTTTCAGGATCTCTAGGACCTTGACAATAACCTTGGATATTTATGAAAGGTATAGCTAAAATAAGCAATGTGTGGATTTCAGCTAATTATTGATTTATCAAATGATGGCACAAAATGTTTACTCATAATTGTCAGGCTACTTCCTTGTTTGCATAAATACACCTTATAGAAATGTTCTTATGCTTCCTAGACTACACCCCCAAATCAATTTAATTTTGTAGTCCACTTAAAGCACTCATAAGGGCAGTGGAGTTGGGTGTTGTCAATATATTGTAGCCAGTACAACAGTTCAAACACATACAAAGATTCTGTTTCTGTGTGATACAAAGAATGTTCAAACAAATAGAGGACTGTTGGACTTGGCACTTTTCACAGGGTCATCTCAGAACTTTTTGCCTTCCTCCTGTACTTTTTCTGACCAGTTGTTGGTGGTTTTATGACTCTGGGCACTTTATCACTGCTGTTCAGTGATAAAGTGCATGTGCTCTCTGTGGTAAACATGGTTTAATTAGTCTACACCTGTTTGGCATAGCTAATATACATGTAAGTCCCTTGTATAGTGGTATCCTATATAGCCAGGGCCTGTAAATTAAACGCTACTGGTGGGCTTGCAGCGCTGCTTGTGCCACCCACCAGAGTAGCCTTTCAAACCTGTGTCAGGTCTGTGTCACTTCAGGGCTTGCGCGCGCAGTTTACTGCTTCCGTGACGTGGCATAGAAAGTAGTTGCCTCCTCTGCAACTCCTCTTTTAGTGCATATAAGTCACCTCTAAGGTAGGCCCTAGCTAGCCCTATGGGCAGGGTGTGGTGTAGGTAAAAGGTAGGACATATGCCATAACTGTGTGGCATGTCCTGGTAGTGACAAACATCCTATTTGGTTTCTCACTGCTGCGAGGCTGCCATCTCATAGGAATGCAGTGGGGATTCCCTGATTTGTGCTTCAGTGGCAATACCTGATCTGAGAGGAGTAGCATTATCAAGTTTGGCATGTTTGGAATAGTAGTGATAAATCCTGATTATTGGTGAAAGTAGATTTATTATTACTATTTTGGAAATGCCACTTTTAGAAGTGGTCATTTCTGTGTACTATGTGTCTTTGTGCCTGCTTGATGTATATGACCATCTAGTTCTGGCTGACAGGGAAGAGGGGATGTACATACACTCCAGCCAGTCCCTGGGAGATTGAGGTGTGTCCTGCCCTGCCGGGGTGACTCATCCCTAGGCTGAATAGGCCTGGTCTGCATTTGAAGTGGTGGGAGGAGTAGCACCTGAACCTGAATAGGGCTGTGCCTTCCTTCCACAAAGATATCTCCGCCCCCTGTGGTGTTTCAGGAACCATGGCTTACACTAACAATGGAGGAGGCGGTACACTTGTAAAGATATGCTAAAGTGCCCCCAGAAATGGTTTGGACTGGGCTCAGAGCCCTGTGCCAGGGGGAAGAATAAAGACATATAGACTATAAGAACTGGGGCTGTGACCCCATGTTGGTTGAGGTTGTTTGGAACTAGATCAGAGGAAGAGGACTGCTGTGGCCAGGAGGAATCGCTATTGGGGACTGAACTGCTGCCAGCTGGGTGGCTGAAAGGACTAATACTCTGCGGGGGACATGTGTGCTGGCTTGCCAGGACTCTGTCTTCTGCCCTATCCTTCTCTGTGGGTGCCAGTGGTACACCCCCTCATCCAGCTCATGAAGGGTGCTGGATTTATTCCTGCCAAGTGTGTGGGGAGCACTTTCTCTTTGCCGTGGCTCTAAGCGCTGTGTCTTGTACCCCAGGAGTGTTTGAAGGTTGCTTTCTCTCTGTTTGTGCCCAGCTCCTGGTTAGCGCCGTGTTTCCTTACAAGGAGGAGAAGGGAAGCAGGCGGTGCTCATGTTGGCACACCTTCCACAAGCGTGGTGGCACTCTGCATTCTCGTGTGCCTGCAACCTGCCAAGCGGAGCTGAATCCGACAGTGACTTCGCTCCTGTAGCGGCCGGAAGTCAGGCATAGGAAGCCTGGTTGTGGGTGGGGCTCCTGTGAGGAAGAGGAGGGCCCTGTGTTTTGCCTAAGCCTGTTGCGGGAAGGGCAGGTGGAGAGATTGACCTGGAGCCTTGTGGACTCTTCATGCGGCAAGAAGAGAACCGGAGCCTTGTGGGCTCCATTCTGCGGCTCCCCACCTCCCCCCACCTGTTCGAGGGAGATGCGGACCATGAGTGGCAGCAAGTTTCACTGAGGAGACCAACAAAGTCAGGTCTAGGTGAGGAGAGAGGGGAGCCGTCGAGAGGTAGGAATCCTCGCGGCTCTGTCGACTGAAGTTTCAGGAGCTTTTTGTTGGTTCTTGAAGTTAGTGGCGGGTGCTCCTAGTTGGCCAGAGCAGTCCCGCAATTTCCTCAAACCCCTTTGCCCAGCGGTCGCCCCTACTGACCCCTTGTTCCATGGGAAAATTGGTGCTCTCCACGTGATTGTAGTGTACGGGTGCACCCACACGGGTTGCTGCATGCTCAGGCGAGACGCCGAGGGGCCATTCGTGAAACTGGCAGATGGGCTGTCTTAACCCCACAGACCATCGTAATCCTCATAGAAGGCACAACTGAAGTCCGGTGCCCCATGTGTTTAGGGGCTGTGATCAGGCTAAGTGGAGCAGCTGTGCAGGGATACCGCACCCTTTGTGGTTATGGTGATATTGGCAGGATAGTCCTATGATGTGCACACTGGAAGTGTTTACTATGGTGCTCTGCTAATTATGTTTGCTTATTGTCTTGTGCTATGTGCAATCTTACCAGTGGTTACTGGTCAGCCTAAGTGTAATGATTATGGCAAGGGCCTGATTGGCCTAGTGATTTCTGTAATTCCTGTGAAGTCACGACAAGTGCCTGGTAGCACAGTGTAATATATGTGATTGTCTTCTAATGTGTTTTTATGGATAATACAAAGGCTATTTTAATGTGTGAAGTTTCTTTTGTGGAGTGCCTAGTGTGTTGCTGCTCTGTGAGAGTGTGGCACAAACGCTTTATATATTGCCTCTGGGACAAGCCTGACTGCTATGCCAAGCTACCAAGGGGGTGAGCAGGGGTTATCTTCCACATGTAACTCCCTTGCCCTGACTAGAGAGGTGGGTTCTGTCCGGCTTAGGTACATACCCTAAACAACCAGAAACCCAATTTCTAACTAGGACCTACTGCTACATATCCCTGATCTCACCAAAAGAAAATAACAAGTTTAAATAGCATCTGGTATGGTATTTGTAGAATGTAGAGAACAATCAAACTAACCACTATTGCTATCCTGCATTCTAAGTTCTGTGAGAATGAGAAGATAGAACATAGAGAAGACTGGGCTAGTTGGGCTGTCTGTATCCCTGTTTTGGATGAGAATGGGATTTTAATTGCCTTTTGCCCAAAGCCTTTGGGGCTTGCTTAATAGTTGTCATTTAGCCTTCTACTCAATGTGGGGCCTCACCTTTAACCCTGGACCAAAAGTGTGCGGTGGGAAAATAACAGTGATCAATCCCCTTATTAATAAACAATGAGACCTAAACATAATAAAATTACAAAGTAAATGGGGGATATAAAAATTGCCATAGGAGTAAAAACAATACCTGCAACTAAGATGACAGAGAAGTCGAGAAATGTTTGAGGCATTGGATGGCAGAACGCAGATGAAAGGTGAAAAAATAGACATGCTGAGGGATTAAGGAGATATATGGATACGTGTTAAGAGGTAAGAAATATAAAAGGATGGACAGACAAAAGATAGAGTACGAAAGTTGAGAAATGCAGTGGCAAGCATAAATTCTTTTTAAAAAAAAATTGTTATTGTAATTACAACTTTGCATTTTCAATGACTTGTTTTTACACCATGATTATACAATGAAGAGTCATTTTGACAATGAATGATGATTTCGTAATACACTGTACATGATCCGCCTCATTCATCAGGATATTAATGACTCTTACTCCTGTCTCAGTCGTTCAATTGGTCTGCAGATCATCCTCCGATATCCGTGCCATTTCCCCCAGATTCTTGTCGATTTGTGTGGGCAACCTCTATTCTCGTATGCTGCTGTCTCTGCAAGCATAAACCAGTCCATATCTGCATTCCATTCATTCAGCTTTGGGCGGTCAACGGTCCTCCTCCTCCGAGCAATATTGCATTTAGCTACCATGAATCCCAGTGCCACTCAAAGGCGTTGCCTGTTGGTTAGATCCAAATCCCCTCATATGTAGAGCAGACACCACCTTGGTGACTTTGTCGCCACTACATTATACACTTCTCTCATACATGTCAGTATCACCTCCCAGTATTCTTGGACACTGCCACAAAGCATACCTGAGTGTCATCCGTAACCTTTCATCTCGTAAAGGGGAAAAAGGAGAGCATTAATATGCCCACTCACCTAGAGTCCCTAGTGTAACCTGAATGTGCCACTAATGTATATCCCCACCTGTTGAGTGCTTCATATTCCAATCCCTGAATATGTGTCTCCTGTAGGAGGACCACGTGCGGCACATGCAGCTTCAAATACTGTAGGACTACCCCTCTTTTTATTCTGTCACCTAAACCATTTACATTCCAGAAAAGTATCTTAAACCTTTTGTTCGAACTTGGGGATAACATTCTCTCTCGTATTTTGTAATATTTCTAAAAATAAAGAGATTTCTTTCCATATCTCGGAGCTTCACTAGGCATAGTTTCACCATTAATAGCTTCTTGTACTTTGAGAGATCGCAGCTGTATAGGACGGGGGGGTATTCAGGTAATCACCTGTCTGCCAAAATGTGTCATGGGTAACGTCATCATCACTAGCAGTAACACACACAAACAACTCAAACTAACAACTATTGCATTACCCCCTCCCTGCTTCCCTGCATGATGGCCTTTGAACTTCCCACCCCCCCCAAATATGCATAGCGCCTTTGAACCATTTCTTATGACTTAACATGTGATAAGCATGTAACCAAACCACATACCTTCCGCCACCCCCTCCAAACCATTTTTGTGAAGTTACTGCCATCACTGTAATTCCGAGTCAAACACCTGTCCTCAGAGGATTCTCTGGGATGTCCCTGTAGGATATAGTATTGTGGGACCATCTTAAATCAGAACCTCTGGGGATCTACCCAGAGAGTGTTGGGCACGTCACAATTTTGCCACCTCCGGACAATTAGCCATGCCAGGCTATTGGTGGCATTTGTTCAGGGTGTTACCTGGGTGCTGTCATTGCCTGTTTCTGTCCACCACTGTGGTCTACTATGGTGTCTCTATGAAGCCTGGCCCGGTCCCTTCTTTATTTCTCTTACCCCAGGCTTTTTTTTAAATCTCAAACAGTATGCCATCCCTCCAACCAATTCCATACTTCCTCACGAGTCTCAAAGAACCGGGTCTTGTCCTCAGCCCCCACTTAATCTAGCTGGAAAGAGCATTGCATATTTCAGTTCTTTATTTCTTAGGACCTTTTTAACTTCCAGGAAAGAACGGCTCATTTACTGCACACAGTGGTTAAAGTTGGAAAGAATGTGATGGTACTATTCTCCCAAGTGACCAGTGGAGAACTGTGCATGCCTGTAGAATAACGTCTCTGTCCCTATGATTGAAAATGCGGGCGATGATAGGACACGGAGGGGGCTCCCATTCTTGGCGGGATTCCCGGGATCCAGAGGGTCCACTCTACTGGAAAGTATTTTGAAAGGCCTCTGGGTTGAGGTATTGAAATATTAGATCTTCAACAAACAGATCCACTGCTGGGCCTTCTGCTTTTTCCGGGCCTCCAATGATACGAACATTATTTGTCTAGATCGACCTTCGGAGTCTTCAACTCTGGTTTCCAACACCCTTAACACCTCTTTCAGGTCTCCGACTTGAGTTCACAGTGCTTTTGTCTCTGCCTGGAGTACTGCAATAAAGTCTTCTGTTTCCTTAACTGTGACACCAAAATTTCGTAGATCACCAAGTATTAATGTCATCTCTGTAGTTGCTGAATCAATCCTGACTTCCAGGGACGACTTTATGCCTTGTATTGCTGTCATTTTGTCCGGTAGAGTTAGGGACTCCTCACTTGTAACACTTTGTTTTGACGCCAGGGTAATTGATCTTCTGTTTCCACAACTGGGGCCTCCGGTCTAGGCTGGCCATTTTTTTCCGTTTTTGTCTGGAGGGCTGATCGATGTCCCTTCGCTGCCATAATGTTTGTTACTGCCCCTGTTTTGTTCTTGCTTCCGTCTAGAAGCATGATTCAGGTTCAGTGGAGGGGGTCTTCACCACTGCCTATCAAAGGGTGCTGCTTCCCTTGTGGCCTGTTGGGCCTCTATTCCTCCCATTCTTTCACAGCTGTGTCTAGATGATCATCTGGGTAAGGTGTCTGCTGCTTCAACAGCTTATTCGGAATTACCTATAATCAGTCCACGGTGCGCTGCTAGCTTTCTGCTCCCTTGCTTTCTCAAGGTGCCACATGATTTGTTTTAAGAACTACAGATGGACAGAATACAGAACAATGTCATACATTCACCCCAGTACAGAGATCTGGGCCTAAATCCATCGTTTTTTTGCTCACCATGCCATTCCAGTTTGGACCCAGCCATATGCAAATCAGTCTTGACCCTGTGCCCAATCAGAACAGTCCAGCCCGAACTGCCAGGCCAGGTCCTCCCTGGACTGGAAACAAGCATCCTAGGACTGGTTTCGGGGTTTCACCCCTCTTCAGCCAGGATAGCTTGATTCCAGTGGCATGGAGAGCACGGGACTCACATCTGAGCATACCCGTCCCACTCGGGGTGACAAATGCAAAAAGAACTATTGATGGACAGAATGCAGAACAATGTCATACATTCACCCCAGTATGGAGATCTGGGCCTAAATCAATCGTTTTTTTGCTCCCCATGCCATTCCAGTTTGGACCTAGCCATATGCAAATCAGTCTTGACCCTGTGCCCAATGGGAACAGTCCAGCCCGAACTGCCAGGCCAGGTCCTCCCTGGACTGGAAACAAGCATCCTAGGACTGGTTTCGAGGTTTCACCCCTCTTCAGCCAGGATAGCTTGATTCCAGTGGCATGGAGAGCACGGGACTCACGTCTGAGCATACCCGTCCCACTCGGGGTGACAAATGCAAAAAGAACTATTGATGGACAGAATGCAGAACAATGTCATACATTAACCCCAGTACAGAGATCTGGCCCTAAATCCATCGTTTTTTTGCTCACCATGCCATTCCAGTTTGGACCCAGCCATATGCAAATCAGTCTTGACCCTGTGCCCAATGGGAACAGTCCAGCCCGAACTGCCAGGCGAGGTCCTCCCAGGACTGGAAACAAGCATCCTAGGACCGGTTTCGGGGTTTCACCCCTCTTCAGCCAGGATAGCTTGATTCCAGTGGCATGGTGAGCACAGGACTCACGTCTGAGCATACCCGTCCCACTCGGGGTGACAAATGCAAAACAACTATTGATGGACAGAATGCAGAACAATGTCATACATTCACCCCAGTACAGGAATCTGGGCCTAAATCCATCGTCTTTTTGCTCACCATGCCATTCCAGTTTGGACCCAGCCATATGCAAATCAGTCTTGACACTGTGCCCAATGGGAACAGTCCAGCCTGAACTGCCAGGTCAGGTCCTTCCTGGACTGGAAACAAGCATCCTAGGACCGGTTTCGGGGTTTCACCCCTCTTCAGCTAGGATAGCTTGATTCCAGAGGCATGGAGAGCATGGGACTCACGTCTGTGAATACCCGTCCCACTCGGAGTGATAAATGCAAAAAGAACTATTGATGGACAGAATGCAGAACAATGTCATACATTCTCCCCAGTACAGAGATCTGGGCCTAAATCCATCATTTTTTGCTCGCCATTCCAGTGTGGACCTAGCCATATGCAAATCTGTCTTGACCCTGTGCCCAATGGGAACAGTCCAGCCCAAACTGCTTGTTTTCGGTTGTGGGTCCCTTGCTCACTTTGCCACTGAATTCAAGATAGCCTGGCTGATGAGGGTTATGAACCCGAAACCGGTCCCAGGATGCTTGTTTCTGGTCCAGGGAAGATATGGCTCGGCAGTTGGGCTGGACTGTTCCCATGAGGCACAGGGTCAGACTGATTTGCATATGACCATGTCTGAACTGGGGTGTTGGAGTGAGCTAAAGAATGATGATGGATTAAACCCAGATCAGTTGACTGGGGGTGAGTGTTTGACTTGCTCAAACGCTTCGTCCATCATCCCCTTTGGTATCGCTTTGTTCACCCTAAGTTGGTAGGGTATGCCCAGACGTGGGTCCCTGGCTCACTTTGCCACTGGATTCAAGATACCCTGGCTGATGAGGGTTATGAACCTGAAACCGGTCCCCGGATGCTTGTTTCCGGTCCAGGGAAGACATGGCTTGGCAGTTTGGGCTGGACTGTTCCCGTGAGGCACAGTGTCAGACTGATTTGCATATGACCATGTCTGAACTGGGGTGGTGGAGTGAGCTTAAAAATGATGATGGATTAAACCCAGATCAGTTGACTGGGGGTGAGTGTTTGATTTGCTCAAACGCTTCCACCATCAGCCCCTTTGGTATCACCTGATTTGTTTTTATGCACCTGATGGCTAGGGAGGAATCAAGACTGCCCCCATTCCATGTGGCATCTTAGACAATATGATATGTAAGAACCTCTACAACTCAAAGCGGGCCACTAATCCAAGGCCCGTTTGTCTTATTATAATTTTGCAGGTCGCTGGGGGAGCACTGATCCGAGTGTGCGTTTGGCAGGCTCTTCGCTCCATAGTCATTTGTCATCCAGGCCCCGGAGGGCCGCTTCGGTTTATCGATCCCTGCAAGCTCCGGGCCCCGCCACTGGAACTCGCAGCCTCTGATTTAAGACCGGCCTCGTTCGCCTGGGTCCGGTCACCCAATTTGCTTTAGGAGGGTGTCTCCCTCTTTGCTTCGGTCCTGTGAGGGTGCCTGCCGAGGGCACGCTTTTCTCGCTTCCGATGCTTTGTGTGCATCTCCACTACTCACAATTCACCAGCGTGAGGAGTAGAGCAGCTGATCGATCCGATCAGTCTGTACAGCGGGGTTCCCATTCAACACCAGCATGTCGTTCGACTCGCCTCTGCCACTGGTCTGTGTTCTTGGGGCCCAGGTGCTGCGGCTGCCAAGAATGATGCCGGGCTGCCTGATGCGTCACATCTTCCTGGCTCCTCTTCACTGCTCCTTGGTGGTTCCCTTTCTGGCACAGGGCGCAGTTTGCTCACTCGCTGCTAGATCTGTCGTCTCTGAGGTTTTCACTCATCAGGGCACTCTCTGAGATCAGCTCCACATCTCCGGCCTTAGGTGGCGATTTTCCCCATGTTTTATCTGATATTTGGGGGACAAGCATCGATTCTCGGGGGGCAGATTTACTTTCCCTGGTGCATCCCTGCAAATCAGCAGGGATGCGCCAGGGAAGATGCGTCATGCAAGTTTGCCCTTGCAGCACCGCAGACGCGCCGCATTTACAATGCGGTGCATCATGGCGCAAGGACAACCAGATGCGTGACGCATCTGCCGGCGTAAGGTTGGCGCAGTGCTGAAGTTGTGTCGCAAGCGCGACGCCACTCCAGCACTGCTCCAACCTGCCCTATCCCTAACACGGTGTGTCGCGCCTTACGCCTGCTTGAAGCAGGCGTAAGGATTTGACACAATAGCGTCGGAAAAGTCACTGCGTGGAATCTTGTAGATTTCACTGCGTCACTTTTCCGAGGCTTTATCCGACGTAACGCCCACCCTGCATACATTAAACCTGACGCGGGTTTAATGTGGCGCAGGGCTTTACAACGTGACGCATCTCCCTAGATGCGTCACGTTGTAAATCTGTCACAGCATGGTGCTAACTTTGCACCGCCGCTGCGTCACAAAAGTGACGCAACGGCAGCGCAAAAATGGCGCACGGGGCTTGTAAATCTACCCCTTAATGTTTAGTCTCACTTAAATATTTCTACATCCTCACCGTATTCGGAGCTATATCCATTTCCCCACCGACAACGTTGTTTCTCAGTGTATTATGTGTGATTTGCTTGTGAACTAATTTGGAACATTTTTATCTTCCATATTTGTAATATAGTTTTATTTGTTCATTTATCTTCTATATTGTTTCATGTGTGCATTTAACACCGTCATTTTCTATATTAACAATTATATATTATTTTAAAATAGGATTAAAAAGTAGAAAAACGTACCATCTGCACTTTGTGTCACATATCACAGGTGGGAGCCAGAGAAGGCTATCCTTTCAAGCAAATCGTGTGAAGAATTCCTTTCTTTGCGATCAGTATCTGGAAATGCAATAATCTTCTTTCATCTTGCATTGCACTGAGAGTTTGAGTTGCTCAAAAGAAGAAGAGTCATTAACTCAGTCAATTGGAGGCATGTCATGTTTATGATAATAAATCTAATTGCCCATTTTACAGACACCTGCTGTTAGACAGAATGATTTCATCTTTTAGAATGGTTTTGATTTAGAGGTTTGCCTGCTTAATCATTTCTTCAATGCTCAGGGGCATACCATTCTAAAAGGAAAATAAATTATATATCTTTCTCTTTTGCTAAGTAATAATTTGACATAGAATGATTTTTGTTGTGAAGAACGGCAACATTTAATCGCTTAGGATGGTTTAGGCAGTGGGTTTGTTACAGTCATAGTGGGTCACCTGCTAGCATGAATTTATCTGGGCTTCTGACATGACCTTGTGCTTAGATTGGTTCTGCAATAGAAGAGGCTTGCAGGTGAAGTCTGCCTCCTTTATGGATCAAAAGAGAGGATAGTAAGTTCAAAGGTATAGTGCTGAGAATTACTTGAAACCCAATCCATGTATTTCACTCTAACACTCCTGTAATGTTGTCTGAGAATGCCAACCAATTCACAAATGTATTTATGGGTATCTGAAGTAGTACTCCTCTAGTACTACTCCATGTACTCATACATGCCTTTGTAAATTGGTCCCTCTCTGTTTCTTTGTTTCCACAGATTATCAAGATATGGCTTTAATTAGGCTAATTCAGCTGCAAAAGAGTAGTGTTGGTTTTGTGTGTTATCAGATTATTCTCCTTCATTGTTTTAGGTGTTTACGGATGGTGTCAGCATTTTAACAGTCAACGAAGTGAGAGGATACACCTATCACGATGCCCCAAAATATTGGCTCATTCTTGATTTATCTTCTATGAATGTTGTCTTTATTACTTGATAGTTTAACATCTGCATTTTGAAGAAATTGTCCCTTTATTTGCTAAAATGGCAGAGGAATCCTGGGGACATATTAGGTATCCTGTGCACTGCTCATGTTTGTGCAAAAGTGCACTTTTAAATAGGTGCAAATATGAGTAGTGTGCCCGCTTACAAATAATGTGTTTTCCTTAAGTCGGTCATGAAGTCTGGGCTACCCTTAAGGCAGTGCATTCAGTTAGAGATGGAGCATCCCCTTGAATCAGTCACTCCATGTTTCACTGTACAGGTGGCACACACCTGCATTTTACAGAGAGGGTACAGATCCCCTTGCAGGCAGATGCAGTGAATGACTGCACCTGCCTGCATGGAGATGTCACCTCCAGAGGGCTGCCCTCAGGGGCCGCACTGACAGTGTGACACTTTTTGTGACTCACTCTCAGTGTTGTCCTGATGGCTTCTTAGCCTTTGTGCCCAAGTTCATAACACAACGCAGATGCAGAAGCAAAGAACTTACCCCGGTTGTATGGGACCATGCACCTGTTCCAATGAGAGAATGCCCTCTCAAGACAGTGCTGGCACTACATGTGCTCCAGCACTATGAGTGTCACAGAAGGGGCAACATCAGCGTTTGTAATACCAAAGTGCCATGAGAGTGCACAAAGTGGGCCCACGCTCCCGTTGCACCCCAGTGCACTTTGTGTAAATTGGTCCCTGAAGGAAACATGAATAACCTGTTCCTCTTGAAGCAAGCACATGAATCTAGGCTTAGCGGTTATGATAAACACCTGATGCCGGCCTGCTACTTCACCACACTAGAAGAGCTGTAATCTTGAAGTCTATACATCCGTTGGATTAAAAACTCTTTATTGCACGCTCACATCATAGAAACCTGCTCTTTGAGCAAAGCTGTTTCAACTGCTGTAAGTTAACATTCTAGCATGGAAATGTACAAAGCACAAAGTTCCAATTTCATGTCGGCTTTTCATTAACAGAGAATACATCAGGAGAAACACACGAAAACTAGCTCACAAGTAGCAGTCATGGATGCTTATTGACCACAATTAGGGCATTTTGTATAGATGCTCTACTCGTAGCTTTTTTCTGTGCATGTGATGTGGTGTGTGTGGGTGTGCAGGTGCACACATGTGTGTAGGAGGGGTGGCAATACAGTGCTAACAACTTTCTTGTACTTGTCTCTCTAATGAAGAAGCTTGCTCTGCATGTGCCCACACAGTCCCTGGGCTGCATGCTAGTGACACTTGGTTAGTGCCTTTTCAAGGTACAAAACACAATTAAGCATTGGTAATGCCAATAGTTGTGGCCTCGGCAAACATGTATTTACTTTCACAAACACATTCAATATGAAAAAATATAGGCGTGTCATAGCAGGCCTGGCACTGCAGCTCTGTCACTAGAGTGTACTATTTTTACAGTAGCTGTGCATGTGTGATCAGGAGAAATGCTGCCACTCATTTACAAGAATGCTAATGAACGAAATTAAATTAACCACTGCCCCATGCTGGATGTTGTTGTGGGCATGACCAATATGCAAATAGATCAATGGATAAAGAGGATTGACTAAAATCCCCCTTTTTAATGTACATATGTATGTCTTTTGAATATGGATTTCTTTGAAAAACATGAGTAAGGCAAGACAGCTAAAGTCTTAAAATGTGGCTATTTTGATGAACATGGTGCAAGGCAGTGCATGGTGCAACAGGGGTGAGCTGCAAGTGGGTGATCACAGAGTGCAAGGTGCCACAGTGAAGCACATGGGGCAAGGAGGGTCACAACGGAAAAGGGGGAATATGGGAATCACTGGGTACAAAGAGGAGCCAGTGCATTGCACATAGTTCAGGATGAGAGCACAGTGCAGAGGGGAATGTGTAGGATGCAAGGAAGTGGGAAACCAACAGATAGATACTGTTATAAGCCTACAAGCCCACTTTTAAATGGGTTCAAATCACTGGATTGAAGACAACACCACATCAAGTTGACCCTCACATAATTCAAGGTGTAGGCAGCAATTGCCGCAAGGCTGGAGCAGCATACAGTGTAAGGTAAGATCAGTGATGCAAGTTCACTACTATCCCCCATACACACTCAAAGCAGTATGTATTAATGTAAGGGTCAGAGCTCCCACACAGAAATAATCCAGAATGTCCAACAGAAGACCAAGCTTCCATCACAGAAAGAGAAATGTAACAGCAGAGGCAACAGCAACTATCTATCTGGCTCTTTTTTAAAGCTGGGTGGGGAGGACCGTTATATGCAACGGGTAATTTCACAGGGGGCTGGAGGCAATGAAGGGCACTTTTGAGAGCCTGAGGCTCGATTGGTCAATTTCACCAGTCTCTGTGTGTTGATGCAGCACAGCATTGCATTGATATGCAGAGGACAGCAAATCACCACACTCACAACAGTTACTTGTCCCATTTTCTGATACCCTAATTGATTGAGATGGTCCACCTTTTCATTGGCCACTTGAACCGTTAGCTTGTGCTGACAGCAGGGCCCTGCCTCAGTTCCATACAATTCTAGGCTAGTTTCAGAGTTATGTTATGTTATATTTAATTTATACAGTGCACGGCTACTCGAAAGTGTCCCGGCGCTTACTTCAGAAAAGGCTAAATGCACACAGATCAGAGTCTAAAAAAGCAACGTTTTTAATTTTTTCTTAAACAACAGTGGATCCTTGGTGCCCCAAAGAGGCAAGGACAGCATGTTCCAGGCCAGACCGGCGTTGCGCACAAAGGAATTTCCACCAAGTCTTTGGCGATTAAACCTAGGTGTCTGAATCAACAGCTGTGCAGACGAGTGCAGCTGTCTCCCTGGTGTGTAAAAAGGTAAACCTTTTCTGCAAATAAATAGGGCCTAGACCGTAAAGGGCCCGGTGTGCGATAGACAGCATTTTGAATTTCAGACGAGATTCAACTGGGAGCCAATGCAAGGAGCGCAGGTGGGTGCGGACACTATGCCTTGATGACAGACCCAGAAGAAGTCTGGCTGCCGAGTTTTGGAAAACTTGCAGTTTTTTGGCAAGAAAACCCGGACTACCAACCAGAAGGGCGTTGGCATAGTCCAAGCAGGACAAAATCAGGGCACAGACCACAGTTTCTCTGGCACTACCAGGCAGAAGGGGAAGAAACTTCCTCAGGGTTTTCAAAGTGCCAAAGCAGGTACCAGCCAACTTCTTCACTTGTGTCAGAAAATTCCGATTTTCATTGAACCAGACGCCAAGATTTTTAACGGCGCCTTTGCCCGCAGTTGGTCGTGGAAAACCGGGAGGCCAAAGCCTTTCTCTGAAATTCGTCGTGAAAGAGCCATACAGAAGCACTTCAGATTTTCCTTCATTACATTTCAGCTGGGCATTAGCCAGCCAATGAAAAACTGAAGACAAACAATGTTGCACGGCCACAACCGAGTAATCCTCCTTGCTCGAGAAAAACAGGAGCTGGGTATCGTCAGCATATGCCATCACTTTAGCCCCCAATGACTCCGCAAGATAGACCAGCGAAGTCACATAGATGTTAAAAAGCAGGGGGCTAAGTGATGACCCCTGCGGCACACCCATAGTCACCTGCATAGGCACGGAGGCACACGGAGGAAGCCAGACCTGCTGCGACCGTCCTTCCAAGAAAGACCTGATCCAATGCAAAGCCGAACCAGAAATGCCTATTTCTGATAGACGATCAAGGAGCAGGGAATGGAGCACAGTGTCGAATGCCGCCGAGAGATCTAGCATAACCAGAGCTGCTCTCCCGCCGGCATCCAAACACTCCCGGATTGCCTCCGTCACCTCTAGCAGTGCTGACTTTGTGCTATACGAAGCACGGAAGCCGGACTGTGCCGGATGAAGCAAGCCTGACACCTAAACGTAGTTGGTAAGTTGAGGCATAACCACCTTCTCGCAAACCTTAGCCAAATTTGGTAGCAGCGAGATTGGGCGGTAATTCTCAGGTAACAAAGGGTTAAATGACTGCTTCCTAAGGAGTGGAAGAATCAGCGCCTGCTTCCATGACGTTGAACGCGTGCCTCGCGAAGCAATTTGTTGACCATTAAATTCCCTTCTGAGTTAATAGTATCCGCCACATCTGACAGAAGCCTGGCCGCACACGGGTCATTAGGAGATCCCGACTTTAGTGCTTTAAGGATTCTGAGAGAGCTAGGCATATCGACAGATCTAAACGCAGAAAAAGAGGAGGCAGAATCTACTGGTGGCCACGCCAGCAGAGCACCTATAAGCTTCCTGGGAGAAGTCGAAAACGCCTCTTGGATGCTAGTTATTTTGTCCTAAAAAAAATTCGCCAATGTTTTGCACCAGGTCTCCGAGATAGGTGTCCCCACCACCTGGGCGCTAAGGGCAAAGAAACTCTGCACAATTGCAAAAATTTCTTTGGAGTTGTTATTTTCCCGATCAATACGAGCGGAGTAATACTGACCTTTGGCCACTCCAATAGCCGCATAGTAAAGATTTTGTTTGGTTCTAAGAGCGTGTTTATCAGTAGAACGGTAGCCACAGGAGCGCCATACTCTCTCTAATATTTTGCACGTGTGTTTCAGAGTCCTCAGCTCAGAAGTGAACCAAGGCTTAGAGGGGGACTCTCTCCTTAGCCTTGGCTGACATGGTGCTGACAAAGTGGCAACCGAGCTAGAGATCCAGTCGGTGAACTGAGACAGATTGTTCTCCAGGTCCCCCAAAAGGGAGGACCGGGAGGCTGCCAGAGAGCTACTAAGCTGCCCGGGATCCATTTTCCTAGTGGATGGAGGTCGGTGGCAGTTGGCTGGACGTGAGGAATGTTTAATATCCCATGAAAAAAATATGGGAAAATGATCCGACCAAGCCACCGGCCTCGGCCTCACCACCGATATAGGTAAATTTGAGCAGATGGTATCCAAGGTGTGTCCTCCTTGATGGGTAGGGTACCTGACCCATTGTGAAAGGTTAGCCAAGTGGAGGGAGTCCAGAAAAGCTGCAGAGTCTGTCATCTCAATATGGTCAAGATGGGGATTAACATCACCAAGAAGCACATAATTCGAGAAGCGCAATGCACGCTCTGCCAGCGCATCCCCACAGGTATCCATAAAGACACTGGCTAATCCAGGTGGCCGATAAATCAGGGACCCCCCCCCCCCAAAGTAACATGGGCAGAAAGTTGTAAGCTAAAATCCAGAACCTCACACTCTCCCCAGAGGGTGGGTATTTCACTATAAAGAGTCCAACATTCCCTATACAAAATAGCCAAGCCACCACCTCTGCCTACTTGGCGATCCACTCTGTGGACTTTAAAGCCCACAGGTGTAGCCAAGGCGACAATGGGGTTTGAGAAGGCATCAAGCCAAGACTCGGTAATAAACAAAAGGTCTAGACTATTGTCAATAATCAAGTCAGCAACATCTACATAGTGCTTCTTCAATGATCTAGCGTTGATGAGGTAAGCACTGATGCTTCCAAGCCTGAATGTGTCGACAGACATATCAATCGGAGGTGGCTCCGGTATAAATATGAACCCACAGTCCACACAGACATAGTCCCTTGTAAGTCCTACCCACTTACCGCTGTGAGATGGGCAAGGAAGAGGTCTGAGGAATTTCAATAACACGCTGGATAAGAGAATTACACTACTGCTCCCAGAATCAAGTCGGGCAGAATGGCTCGCCCTGAGCGTTGACTTAGCGCTGATGGGTGCAGACGGGCTTGCCTTAGGCGTGCCTCGGCGCACCATCGGCGCTCCATCGCAACGTCTGCGCAGACGTCATTTAAATAGGGTGTGGCTGAAGCCAGTGTGCAGCGTACCTCAACTGGAACGCTGACCGCGATCAACGTGAGTCACGTCCAAAATGGCCGCTATCCCGCAATATCCTCCCAAAAATGCAACCGGGAGAGCGTGGAGTATAGAGCACTCTAATTTGAAATGTAAGAAAGTGTCACGACATAGAAACAATTTCTACAGTTTTTGTTTTTAAAAATATCTAAGATGCAACAATTAACAAGAAAAACATTCCCCCAAATTCCCTCTGTCAAAACAAACAAATGAAGCTTTTTCAATTCGGATAGTAAGCAAAGATTGACCTTTCCCAAGCCCAAATTCAAGTGAAAAATTCATGGCAGTCACACATTGGAAATAACAGAGAACATCCTGTAGCACTGCACACTTTAAAGTAGGGCTATTACGCATACTGTGCAAAGGTACCACTTTGGAAGCTTTGTTGCTGTGCCTGCACTTTGAGTAACGCTATTGCATTGGTGTGCATGCATAAACCATTATAATGCATAATTTGAAGCTGTGCTCTGGTGGGCCAATGGCTGCCCAATGCCAATCTTATTCCCCCTTGCTGACCGTGGTCTGCCCTCAACTGCACCAGTACCTAAAATTCCTAGTCAGTGCACATCTCAGTTTAATTACACTTCTTACACAAAAGTTGAATTTGACTATGCTCTTGGTGTAAGTACAAATGGCATAATGTATTATTTGCATCAGTACTGGAAAACAATTATATTTACTTTAATAACCCTGCAATGTGGGGCGTTGGGGGCACATATTGGAGCAGAGCATTGGGCAGAGTCATGAAGAGCAGTCAAAAACAGTTCAGTTCTGACCCATCAATAAATCACCAATACATGCCACTTATTGCAAGGTCTAAAAATAAAGCGATTCTGGCTTACCTTATTAGGTTACAAATCGAGATAGCTCAAAAGGCTAAAGCTACTACTGAAGTTGTCTATTTGTACAGGCAAGTTTCATTGTGTAGTTAAGGTGAGGCATTTCAAGTGTTATATGAACTTGCTCTGCATATTAGTCTGTAATCGTGGGTGACAGATTTTAACGATGAAGTATTTTTGATGATTTCACCTGCAAAGCAGTGTGCAGCTAGGATACCTTAAGTCTGTACTCCATGTAAACTAACTCTGTGATTAACATATTTGGTGCAGAGATTCTTTTCTGTGTGTAGATCAGAAGTTTCACCCCTACAAAAGTGGCTTGGGGGTTATTCAGTCACTACATGCGGCAGGTTGTAATCAGCAAACATACATTTTAACAGATCACTGACATAATATTGATGCATACAGTATCAAAACACAAAAATATCATCTATTAAATATTGATAACAAAAATATCAACTTCCTATACTTCACTAGTAAAATCACAAAAATGGAGAACACAAATATTATTGTTAAAAATATTTCATTTGACCTATATCGAAAACAAAAATATTGGAAACTAAAATATTGTTACCTTTATTATGTCAAGAATATCGATTCATGCAATATTGGCTACACTATCATCACCAAAATAAATATTCATGAATACATATTTTTTAAAAACAAACACTTTATACATAAACCAATTACTTCAAATAAACCCAAAAGATCTTATGAACATATTTCAATTAAATTATAATATCTTATATCAATAAAATATTTACCATACACCTCAATTCAATTCATGGTGTCTTATATAGCACACGGCTGCCCCAAAAGGCCTCCTTGCACTAATAAATCATCTATTTAAGTTTTAACAAAGCAGACACAAAAAATAAGCAATATCTACAAACATTTAAACCCCAACCAAAATATTAATAAATATATCGCAATAAACTGATATTCAAAACTACCAAACTGTATATCATACATTAAAAATAAAACCTTAATAGTTTTTACCATTTAAGGACTCAACTGGTAAACAAAATTCCAACTAAAACGAAACCAACCAGTAAAATAAACAGAAAGAAATCCAAACAAACAATTAAATCAACAATATAAAAGGCACACTAATTTAAACAGCCACATATTTCAAAAATTACAAATGCTGCACTATGAGGAAACTCTACCGGATTCTCTCACCAGACCATTGTGAAAGAAATATGCACATTTAAACAACTACCTAAACAAGTAAGTAAAATGTATATTTAAACTAAAACGTCGATGCTATTAAACTTAAAAAAGCAAATAAATGGGCTGATGTTAGGTCTGTGCCTAGAGAATTCAATCCTCCATCATAGGAAGCACAAGTCAAATTAGTGTCTTTCAAGTCCACCTGCAGAAATGCCCCCTGAATATTGAATCCACAGTACAGAGGGGGCATAATATCGAGGACAATATATTGAAAATAAAATATTGGCAGGTATGTAAGTCTAGATTTCTTCCACACACATGTATATAGGCAGTGCATATATCTTTAAGGTCCGTGATGAGGCGTTAGGAATAGTAAATATATACTTCCCTGTATGCACTTACGTTTAGACGTTTTGTCTATTGATAATCTGTCCTCAACATTCTTGTACCATCATATTGTTGGTGTCGATATCCAGTAGTACAATCCATTTGCAGGAAAGGCTAAGTGTCAGACTGACTAATAGAGCAATCTGGCAGTTCCAAAAGCCCAGGTTGGGCAAGTCAGAGTGTGGCCCATTTTTGGCGGTTTGAGGGCCTTTTTTATTGTCTGGTCGGCTGGTATTCCCTGTAGTATTAGAAAAAACGTTGCCTGCAGCAAGCACAAAGCACACAGTTTCTCATACCTTGCTGATCACCTACCTATACACAGCCGTGGTCTGTGCAGGTAACAGTGTGGGGCGGTGGGGCTGGGTGGGGGGTGGATTTCCAGCGACGGCCCCAACGCCCCACCGCTGTTACCTGCATGGACCGCGGCTGCCTATACAGCGTATTTTCACAAGTTGAAAACTGCCCCAGATTTGCAAATGTGTGCTACTTTTTTAGCTATTCAATTTGCTAATAGAGTAACTTTTATTTTGGTGCGAGGGCTTATATTCCTGCCAGTCCGACAGTCATTGACTTTCTATTCTAATTATCTCTTAGGAGGTGCTGATGAGAGTACGTATCTTCATCATCAAACAGATTACAGATCATTAGTTGGATTACAAGGGAAGTTTCCTTTCACGTGTTTTGTAGCTGCGAAATCACTGGTTCACACCTTTCATCTGGTGTAAGAGCACCTTTTGAAAGACAATCATTCAGTTCTATTTCCTTCAGGTGATAGGTTATCACTAGTAATAACTAGCCCCGCTGTTGAGGTAGAAAGTAAGGAGGATAGGGAGGAAGACAGGATTCGTGTTCTCAAGGTCTCTGCTACTCCAAACATGCCCCATCATCAAGTGCTCCCTATTGCGGCATGTGCAAAATCTGCAAAATCCCTCCTCAAGGTAGTTGCAGGCACATAGGCTTCATGCAGCCACACTCGCAAAACCCACCCCTTCACATGTTTTTTCCCTCCTAGATTGCTTTCTTTTCTGTCTCCTGCATCAACCCACTATGATATTGTGTTCTTCATCTGTTCTTTATTTGTACCCAGAGTTCACACTGTAAAAGTGCCTGCATTTCTCTGCATCATATCATTTTGGCTATGCATCCAGTTGCTCTACACAGCGCTCCTCTACTAGATTCAGGCTCGTGCTGTAAAAGTAAACCCAATAAAACAAAATAAATGCATCAAACAAAGTAAATCACAAATATTGTTTCAGATGTTCACCAAGGTAGCCAGTAAATTAAATTGTCCGAGTCTTCTTGGAACATCTGAAAATAAATTGCATCTAAAATGGGATTTATAACATTTATGCATCTGTTCAGTTATTCATAGCTGTGACTTTTGGAACGTTCTTCAAATACATCAGGCTGTGAAGCTGTCATGACTTTAAATGCCCGTTAAAGCTCAAGTCACAGACTGAGATTCAGAGATCAGAGCCTTTCATGTAGATTTCACATCAATCTTAAAACCGCATTGCCTTCTCGTTCAGTTTTATTTAAATGTAAAAATCATGAAACGTACCAAATGTGCATAACGTGGCCTTGAAATGGCAATTTCAGAATCACCAGTCAATCCCGCTGGTTTCATTTTAAGGTTTGCGTTAACATAATGCTTTAGAAAAACGTTTTCATTGGTCGCAAAAAAGTCATCAGACTACCTGCATGCGACACTATCTTTTTATTCCTCCTATGCTTCTCTTTCCTTATACCTACACTCATTTTTAAAGTTGTTAATAATTTTTCAATCTTTTAAAACATATAACATTAGAGTTCGGCTGAGCATGTACATCATTATAATTTGCATTTGCTCTGTGCACGTCGTCCCTTAAGCATTCTTCAAGATCAAATATTCATTGTAATTATATGCATAGAACACATATTCAAAATCGTTGTGTGATGGAAAACGCATGCCTTAACAACGCATGCCTTAAACACGCGGTCTAAACCCGACTGCGTCTTACCACGCAAGCTTTTACCATGCATGCCTTTACCACGCAATTTTGTGGTAAATACATGTGTGGTAAAGATCACACTCCTGCCCCTCTGCCCTAAACCCTAAAGACACCCTAATCTTCAAATACCTACTTCCCGCCTACCCCCAGCCTAACTGCCCCCTTGACCTGAAAACTGCCCCTATCCTGTCCCCTACCCTCAGCCCTAAAACTCAGCCCCCTTAAAAATACTCCAACTCCAGCCCCCTCCCTGAGCCCTAAAACAAGCCCAAAACCCCCTCAAACGTAACCCCACCAACCCTCACCCCAGCCCAACTGCTCCCTCAGCCTTAAAACCGCCCCTTTACTGTCACCTGAGACCTAAAACTCCCCACCCCAGGCCTGAAAACTACCACGACCCCCAACCCCGAAAACTACTCGAACCCAAATAATCTATACAGACTCTCAACCCCCAAAACAACCCCAACCCAAATATTCTACCCCCACCTCCGTCACCTACCCTGGGCTCTAAAACTCCCAACTGCCCCCTCCACCTGAAAACTACCCCTTTCCTGTCCCCTGCCCTGAGCCCTAAAACTCCCACCCCCAGCCCTGAAAACTACCCTGACCCCCTCCCAGCCCTAAAAACTACTCCACAACCCCTATAAACTACCCCCCACCCCCTCAAAACCCATCTTACCTCACCTCCTCTTCCTGCTTCTGGCAGCAGCAGCAACTAGACCGCGCATATACCTCAACCAAAAATATGCGTGGCTAAGGCATATTCGTGGTTTAGACATGCGTGCTTCTGCCTACGTGGTTCAGTCCTGTGTAGCTCAGGCTTCGTGGTTAAGGCTGTTTCCCATTCAAAACACAGGGCCTCAGTTAAAATGAGGATGCACTTCCAGAGTGTCACTTTTTGAGAGGCTCTGGCAGCGCAGGGCTCTGTACCATATTTACCAGGTAGGACTAAGCCACTTTGCATGGCTTAATGCGGCTTTGCAAATATTGCTCCCTTTGAAGCAGTGTTCTGCATTAAGGGGGCATGCAATGGGTGTTGCTGTGGGCATTCCCAGCAGTGCCCATAGCCTTTTGGCACTGCCCCAGATGTACAAGGAATTTTAACTCTAAGGCAGTGCCAAAAATGTGTACCTCTCCTGGGAAGGCATAAGGGAGGCACAGAGGAGAAATACCTTTGTTTCTCTTAGGCTTTCCTTTTTCTATGTGTGCTGCATTTTGCAGCACAAATAGAAAGAGGAAAAAATCCTCTTGTGATTGTTTTTGTGCAGGAAGGCTTCCCTTCCTGCATATCCCTTCCTGCATAAAAACAATCATCCCTGCGATGCAAGCACCCTTGCACCATGGCGCAAAAGTGCCTGCGTTGGTGCATGGGAGCCCATTGTGCGCCAACACAGGGGAACAGGACTGGAATGCCCGGCATCTAAGGGATACAGTGCATTCCAGCCCTTTTCTTTGTGCCATAGGGCAGCACAGAAGGAAGGCCTACTGAGCTGCCCTATGGCAAAATCTTGTAAATAATGCCCACAGTTTTAGTGAAATCAAAGGGTTTAATGCTTCATACACCCAGGTTCTGGGCGTCTTCTCCAAATTCAGCATCCCAACCTTTTGGCACTCTCATTTCCTACACTCGTATCCTCCAAAGTAAAGGGGGATGTACATTCTCATGGTTTATAATATCTCTTACCATATTTTTGGTGCCTTACACATTCTCTGTGGTCTAGCATCGGCCCTTTCCGCCATTTTCAATTGGAGCACATCCCACTCACCTGAATGTGTGCCTCGTCCATCTCGTTTCCCAAGTATCAATAGTGATATAGTCGCTGATTTCACCTATTTACACAGCTCTGCCCCCATCAACAATGTGGCATGCAGGGTGGGGTTAGTCACTTTTCCATAGCATTGTTATTAATCTTTTCACCAAAATTATGGCCAAATCTGTTAACCATTAGGTTTGCTTGGATCTTGGAAGATGGCCCTGCAGACACACTTGCGCTATCTCCTGCCCCATTATATATAACATTTTCCAGGACATTTATCAAGCATTGTGACAGTGAAGAACATGTCAAAAATATATATAGTAGCCCACATCACGTTCAGAGTAACATACTCCCACACCGGGGAGCTCACCTGGACCCATCATCACTGCAACTATTTCATCATCCCAGAACCCCCCAACACCCCGCCTTCACTCCCAGCAATATATGGCGCAACTGGTCTAAGGTATCAGATCAATGATGGACCAATGCCCTCAACTCACGACTACCCACCACCACTGAAGACTCAGAACAAGTGGCAGAAAACTTCCCAAATTACATCACGGCAAGCGCTTGTGATGTCGCACCTAGGAAACCCATCATCCGCAAGAAACGCAACACCCCTATTGGTTCACGGCAGAACTGAAAACCCAGAAACACAATTTTAGACAGAAGGAAAGAAGATTACGCACCAGTAGGACCTTTGAGGACCATACATGATCTGAAGACGCCCTCAGCCATTATCAGCACCTCCTGAAAAACACCAACAAGACCGCCCTAGTCACTTGCATCAATGGCAGTTTCACACCAGCTAGAAACTGTTCAACATAGTCAAGGAGTTCACCAACCACTTGACAACTGAAAACAGCTTTACACCCTCGCAAGCCCTCTGCAACACCCTCTGAGACATTTTCCACAACAAAATCAAACCCCTGGACCAAGACTTCGCACTTCAACCCCCACCAAGGACAACATTAACCTCCTCATGCCGGCCGACACCCACCCACACCAGCTCATCATGTGGAACACCCTACCAAGAAGGGCACAGCATCCATCATGAGATCCATCCACTCCAGAGCTTCAGCAGACCCCTGCCCCCACCACACTTTCAACCTCGGCAATCAACCCATCAGCAAAGAACTCACCAAGATCCTCAACTCCTCAATCAGCATGTCCCAATTCCCCAGAAATGGAAACATGCCAATGTGAAGTCATTGCTGATGAAACCATCTGCGGATCCAGGAGAACTCAAGAACTACTGACCCATCTCCCTGCTCCCTTTCCCAACCAAGGTCATCAAGAAAGCTACCAACATCCAGCTAACCAGATATCTGGAGAACCACACCCACCTGGACCCCTCCCAAGCAGGCTTCAGAGCAAACCAAAACAGGGAGACAGCTCTAATTGCAGCCACGGATGACATCAGAATTCTGCTAGACTGTTGAGAAATAGGAGCCCTCATCCTCCTCAACCTCTCAGCAGCCTTCAACACGGTATTCCACCACAAACTGAGCAACAGACTCCACCAGATCGCAATCCAAAGAGCACCCCGCAAATGCATTGCATCCTACCTCGCTGAAAGATCGCAGAAGATCATCATCCCTCTCTACTACTCATTCCCTAAGAAAATCACCCATGGTGTACCTCAAGGCTCATCCCTCAGCACAACCCTCTTCAATGTATACACAACACCTCTGGCCAGCATCATCAGGAACCAAGGACTCAACATCATCTCCTATGTCAACGACACCCAACTCATCCTCACTCTGACAAACAACCCAACGACCATCAAAGACAGGCTCCTGAGATGCATGAAGGATGTGGCCATCTGGATAAACAACAACTGTCTTAAACACAGACAATTTCAGAAGTTCTCTTCTTTGGGAAAGGCAAGGACAACGAATGGTGGCCACTTGTGCCCTACCCCCAAACGCACCAAAGACACCCGCAACCTCGACGTCATCCTCGACAGCCAGCTATCCATGAAGAAGCAGGTTAGTGCCACCTTCTCCGCTTGCTTCCTCACCCTCTGAATGCTCAGGAAGGTCTTTAGATGGCTCTCGCCCAACACCAGGCGAACAGTCATGGAAGCTCATCACTAGAAGACTCAACTTCAGCAATTCTCTCTACATGGGAATCATTGCCCAACTCTTGAGGGATCTCTAGACCATCGAGAACACAGTGGCCAGACTCAACCTCAACTTCCCCAGACAGATGCACATCACCCCTCACCTCAGGAAACTCCATTGGCTACCAGTCATGAAGAGATGTCAGTTCAAACTGCTCACCAATGCTTACAAAACACTACACAATGAAGGATCAGCATACCTCAACAAATGAATGAATTTCAACCAAATTGCCCTCTCCCTAACAGCTGCTCCTTCTCCCAACTGGTGGCTAAGACCTGGAATACTCTACCCCTACACCTCAGAGCAGCACCGTCACTCCAACAGTTGAGCAAGGGCCTCAAGTCCTGGATGTTCAACCAATAGGAACAGGCAGCATAACCCCGCAGTAGGACCCCACCCACCTCAAGACCCTCATGGGTGAAGCAGATGTGCTATGCAAATCCTGATTAATTGATTTATCGATTTATTGATTGATTGATTGAGCAGCTGGAGCACTTTTCCGATGCAATATGACACACTGTGCAGAAGTCTTCTTACAAGATATATGTAGTGTAAATGTTAAATTGTAGGAGTTTAAATCTAGCACTTCTAGACACCTTTTGTGCATAACCTACTGTTTTCATCCAATCTCTATCAGTACGTTTTGTTTTTCTTCCATCTCCTCTGACCAAATTTCTCCCATTGTAATCAGAGGTGTTTTAACGTGGTTGAGGAGAGCCCTGGATATTTCTGTCACTCCCTTCTTACCACAAGCCATGTTAAATATCGACCCCAACACCTTGTGTTTTTGCATTGTGTTGTGGCCCATATTTCAAACATTCTAAAGTATACGAACCATGGAGCATTGTGCTAGGAATTACCCAGGTGGTATCAGGTACATCACAGCAGTTGAAGTAATGCTGCCAATACCTTGGGAATGTGGAGCATTTCAAATAACTGGGTGTTACTATTTACCATGCTAATGCAGAAGTCTTGTACAAAAATATATGCTGGTAACTGAGAGTTATTAGAGAGTCAACAACATTCTGGAAGAATTTAGCGGTGATCATAGAGGGCAAAGTAGCAATCTTTGCCCATTAACCTGCAGGGAGGATGCACACACAGGATTCCGTACAGTTCACTTTCAACCCAGTCATCTTTTCAAACATGCATAACTGTTGCATTATCATGGGCATATCCTGGGAAACATTCCACAAGTATAGAAAAACCTCGTCCACATTTACCAATATCATATGCACATCACCCCAGATCTGTGAGCCCCGCTGGTCACCTCACTGTCTAAAATGCATTGATAAATGCTCCATTGCCAGGGCATACAGCAGGGACAACAATAAGCAGCCTTATGTCACGCTACTTCAAACCTGCCGTTCCTCCAACATCACCTGCGCAGTCTTTATTCTAACCATCAGATGAACGTATAGCAGGTTAATCCATTTCGGGATCATGACTCCGAACCTCAACCTGTTCAGAGTGGCAGTACTTCCATTGCAATGTGGCAAATGTTTTTCACATATGTAGAGACACCCCTGCTGGTGCATCGTATGCCTGTGGTCATCCCCTCACAGAATGCCTAATGTTCATGGCCGTATACTTATTGGGGGAGACGTCCAATCCGGATATTAGGGCGGCTTTTCCTCCTGATTATACAATCTTTCATCAGGACAGAGTGAAAGGCAGGGGAGGAGGGGTGGCGGTAGTAGTGAAAAAGTCAGCTACCTGCTCTATCGCTTCTTTGAACACCATTGCAGGAGCGGAATCCCTTGCCTTCACTATCAGATTAACCCCTCATCAAGCTCTGAAAGGGCTACTGGTATATAGATCTCCTGGACCAGTGGGCTCTTTTTTTGATGATCTTCAGGGGGCCGTATCTGGTATGGCATTAAGTACGGAGCATTGTCTTCTGGCAGGAGATTATAATTTTCATATGGACGATGACAATGATCCGGATGCTAAAAAACTGCTCGATATTACGGCTCCTCTCGGTCTTGTCCCTTTTTTGGTTGGTTCCACACACGACAAGGGTCATACTTTAGATCAGGTTTTCTCCTCGGTTCCTCTTGTTGATGTGGAGCTTCTTCCGGTGCTCTGGACCGACCATAGATTGGCCAGATTTGGTGTATTGGGTGGCGAAAAATTATTCAGCAGCGCCCCCAGACAACATGGCACTGTTCAAAGGGCTCTGCATAGAGTCACACCCGAGCTGCTGGCTCAGGCTGCTATAGACCATCCCTGCCCTCTTACAGGGGATTTAGAGCAGGATGTGGAGTCCTTGCAGGGATGGCTGTTGGAGAGGCTGAACGATCTGGCCCCTGCAATGGCCCCTCGGGATAGGGCTAAGAGGGTCTCAGCCCCATGGTTCACGAAGGCATTGTGTGCTACTCTTGCGCAGTGTAAGGTCGCCGAGAGGGCATGGCGCCTTCGCTATGACCCGGAAGCTAGATCGGCTTATAGGATAATGATTAAATCCTATCATCAGGATATTCTCCGGGAGAAAAAGGAATATCTGGCCAGGAGGATTGAGACTGCCTCCAACTCTTGTAAAGAGATCTTTACTGTGGTGAGGGAGTTTACGGCGCCTAGATCCTACGTGGCCCAGAGTGTTCCATTGGAGCGCTGGGTCTGCGATCTGGCCAAATTTTTCACGGATAAAATAAAATCTATCCAGGACTCTTTCCCAGTGAGGTCTGTGGAGGTGTGTTCCAGTCCGATGGCCGGATTGTCCTTCCCGCCCGCGCAGGGTGCGGTTTTTGCTGAGTTTCCTCCTGTCTCGGCCGATGCTTCTCTTGCTCTACTGGCCAACCTTAAATCGGGCTCACCATTGGATTCTTGTCCTGCCAAATTTTTGGCCAAGATGGCGGCCGTGGTTAACCCACTAGTCAACCCTTTGGTGAATCTTTCCCTGAGGGAGGGGAGGGTTCCAGTGCCATGGAAAAGAGCTATGGTGATCCCCCTCCTCAAAAAGCCTGGGTTGGACTCGGAGGTCTTGGCCAATTATAGGCCGATTTCCCTTTTGCCGGCCTTGGCTAAGATCACAGAGAAGCATGTACATGGTGTTCTCTCCAGCTTTCTCGAATCCAATGATTTGTTCCATCCATCGCAGTCCGGTTTCCGTCCTAATTTAAGCACGGAGACGGCACTGCTGGAAGTGTCGGAAATCATCAGGGAGACACTGGATTCTGGAGGAAGGGTCATGCTCGTCATGCTGGATTTGTCGGCGGCCTTTGACACCGTCCCCCATGAGGTGCTCCTCTCCAGACTTTATGACATCGGTCTGAGGGGGACGGTGTTCAATTGGTTTACATCTTTTCTCGAAGGCCGCCGACAAACGGTCTGGGCCTCTCCGAGCTCCGCCGAGATGTCGCCATTGGGAGTCGGTGTTCCACAGGGTTCTGTGTTGAGCCCGACTCTCTTTAACATCTTTATGACACCTTTGGTGGCACTGGTGGAGTCCTCTGGGGCCCGGATCGTATCCTACGCTGATGACACTCAACTGCTTTTCACGTGTGGGAAAGGCCAGGCTTTTGATGGAGAGAACATCCGGGGCTGCTTGGAGTTGGTCTTTGGCTGGTTCCAGCGAAACGGCCTTAAGGCAAACTCCAGTAAATCAGAGGTGCTGTTCTTCGGCTGCTCTCTGGACCCTGATTGGCAGGCCTGGTGGCCATTAGGTATGGATTGCCCTGTCCAGGCATCGCTTGTGGCTAAGAATCTGGGAGTGAAGGTTGACAATAATTTGTCACTGAGCTCACATATTTCTGGCCTGGTGGGTACCTGCTTTGGTATGCTTAAGATGCTCCGGAAGTTCCTGCCTTTACTCTCAGAAGAGCACAGAAAGATCACTGTGCAAGCCTTGATAGGCTCGAGATTGGACTATGCGAACGTCCTTTATGTAGGTCTTCCGGAATATCTGGTTCAGCGGCTGCAGGTTGTGCAGAACTCCGCGGCCCGGGCCATCTTTGGCCTTCATAGGCGAGCGAGAGCTTCGGGTCTGGTGCGATCGCTTCATTGGTTACCTATCCGGAAGCGGATTATGTTTAAAGCACTGACCCTGGCGCATAAAGCGCTATTTGGCACCGGAGCGAGGTATCTACAGCAGAGATTGTCTTTCTATCGCCCAGTTAGATCTCTGCGGTCGGAATCTTTGTTTCTCGTGGTGGTTCCTCGGGTGAGGAAGGCCCGCACTGGGGGTCGCTCTTTTAGTTTGAGGGCCCCTCAGTTGTGGAACTCTCTGCCTTTGGACCTACAGTCCTCTTCTTCTCTCCTTCTGTTTAGGAGGAGCCTCAAGACGTGGCTTTTTAACCTGTAGGGTGTCTTTGTCTTTTTTTGTCTTTTTTTCTTTAGTCTGTTTTTATGTTTTTGGTTTTACTGAGCTGCCTCGATAAAGCGCCGGGACACTCCACGGAGTAGCCGTGCGCTATAGAAATAAAAGTTTAACATAACATAACATAACATAACATAACTTATTAGAAATGAAACACATTGATCTGTAAGAATCAATGCTGATGATATTGGCGCTGCTCTTTGCCAAAATGTTATAGTCCAAGTTTAACATTGACAGTGGAGGATATGAGGCAAAGTCAAGGGGGCCTGCAATGGTTTAGCTCTCCCTAATATTCCTCGTCAGTAAGCCCATTTCGTAACACCCCTCATACTCAGACAACAACTGAGCCACCAATGTCTACACATAAGTGGAGTAAAACTCAATAGGCATTTTACCCATAACTAGACATTTTTATGGCACGTCAAACCTCCTCTATTCCAATAGGAGCACATGATTCTTATTTCGGGGTATCATTCGCTTTCTCACCTTCCCCGTACATAAATCTATTTGCACTTCCACGCTCTGTTCATTATTCTGGCACAACACATGGTAAAAATGTGCTATTGCCTCATTTGTTTGCACATGCACAGTTGTTGTCTGCCAGATGACAGTTTTATCACTGACACTTGTGTGTCACTGTCCATAGTGTAGATTGACCATCCCAGTGCCTGACCTGGATTGTCTCCTTTTAATGTTTTGTTTGGTAGCTCATTCTCTACATTCCAACAAAACTCAGATGACCCTCTACTTCCCTATGTTTCACCCTGGCACTCAGGGCTGGACTGGCTGTAGCAAGCACCGGGCATTTTCTGGGTGGGCTGAAAGGGTGGTGGGAAGGTTTTGGACCGGTGGGGGCTGTTTTTGGTAGAGGGGGACGGTTTTGCAGCAGTGCTGTAATATCAGCCCGTGTACCAAAAGCAGCAGCAGCAGTGCTTCCCACCTCAACACCAGCCCCCCGCAGCTGGTCCAACTTCATTGCCAGGGCCGGTCTGCGTTCCCAGTCCAACCCTGCTGGCACTTATTAGAACCTCAACCCCACTGCGTTGCTTTCTAGCTTTCTGATGTCTGTCTCCCCTCTTAGAATGTCTCTTCACAATGTGGATCTGATTTTGAATTCTGTCGTCATACACATATCTCTCGTATATACCTTAAAGATATCTGATTCCAAACACACGTCTACGACCAACCCAGCATTTGTATCAAAATATGACACTATTTCAGCTCCCACTTCTTCTCTATATACTCCATCTTATTGTAATATCCAGGTAAGGACAGTAGAGCTACCTGACCCCACATCTTTAGGGGTGAGCTCAGAGGTGTTGGTTATTTACAGGACCTCCATCTGAGTATAATTGCTAAACTTACATTACACTGTTGGTGATTTTTTTGACTCACATTAATATAATTATAATTTGAATGAAACTGGTTTTGCCACTAATCTAATACATATGTTCAGCTATTTCAAAAGTCTTGCAGAACTGGTGACCTCTTCCTGTAGTTGTCTGGATGGCACACAGACTTTTTTTAAATTTACTCGCTGTCCAAAAAATTAACATGATTTCTTTCAGGACACTGTTTTGAGCATTCAGACTTTGATAAAATACCAAACGGTTATGTCTATATGAGGGTCTTATTTAGAGTCCCTTCCACTGTATTTGACATCAATGCACTATTAATACAGAGAATGTGACACTTTTGGCAGATGCCCCACATTCCCTCCTCTGTAAATAGGTCCCTTAATTTCAACTGTGGGTTCACTGGATACATCTGAGAAAAACAATGATTACTACCAACAGATCATATTCAGAAGCCCTGCCTTCTCTGCCAAGGAAAAATGTTAAAACATTGGGTGAATTCCAACACAGTTCTTCTTGTGTATTTTCATGTGTGTGTGCACAAACTCTTACTGATGTAGCAATTGCTTTGTCAGTGTGCAAGGTTTTTGGAGAAATAGTTGTGTATGTTAAACTTCTTATTTTAAATTTAAAATGAGAATTGATGGGGAGTCAGGATGATGATATCACGTTCATATTCTGTGATCATTGAGCTATATCCTTGGGATCTGAGAGCCAGATGTATCAAGCATTTTTCCTGTTAAAAAATTCCCAGAATCGGCCCGTTTACGAACAGGAAAAAGCCTTTTGGGATGTATCATCCGAAAAGGCATTCGCAAAATAGGGAATCGTAAAAATTGCTTTCCCTATTTTGCGAATGCATTTAAGGAATCGCTATTTGCGATTCCTTAAATTAAATGCAGGAAGCAAAACAAATTTGCGACCTGGCTTTAAGGAATCGCAAATTACCACCAACTTCAAGTTGGTGGTAATACGCGAATTCCATGCATTTTTCAAGGTGCCATGTGGCATATACATACATCTCCTTAGGGCATGTATGTGCGCCACAGGTGCACACTTGCATATTTCAGGGGTGCAACAGGTTGTCCATTTGGCACCGTTGCACCCTTGAAATTGTATGCGCAATTTGCGAGTACCTATTGGGTACTCGCAAATTGCGCATGCAATTCCCATTCATTCCTACGGGACTCTAGGCCCGTAGGAATGAATGGGAAGCCATCCCTTAATAACGACTAGCAATTTGCGAGTCACAAATAATGAATATGTAGGAATCGCAATTAATATTGTGAAACCTACCTACATACATTGCATTTTGCAATTCTATATTAGCGAATCGGTAAAATTCGCTATTATGGAATCGCAAAATCCAATATTGATACATCTGGCCGTGAGTGATTAACACATCTGCCAATTGTTTTAAAGATGCGTGTTTAGAAAGACACATTGAGGGAAACTGGATTATTAGTTGGGGTGGATGGTGGTTCCCCACAAGTTATAATGTCACTATTCTTGTTAGGTCCAGTAAAGGTTTCAGTAATTTAAATCTGAGCTTATCCCTTGGTAGTTATGGTGCAGAAGAGACACAGAAAAGACATGATTAACTTAAGAAAATGTGCAAGAACTTAGAAGTAACAAAGCAGTTAAAAAGCCAACAACACAATGAAAATCCAACTCCAATTTATAAACATATACAATACTATATTGAAGAAAGAAACCAGAGATATGGATTTTTAAAGTTTAAAATAAAAAATATGATCAAAAAGTGTTAAGTGGCAATTAGGACAATGCTTTTGGTATCTTTGCCCGATGAAAATTTCTACGTTCAGACTTAGTCATTTTTTTAAATCTCTGATTCCTCCAGTGGCACAAGATTGCAAAATGTTCTTCTGAACTAAATTTGCTGCTGCGTAATAGCACAGAGCGGGCGTAAGACTGACTCTTTGGCCTAGTGCACATACACTTTCATCAGATTTACTTGGCAGGTTTGTCCCAGATCTCTGGAGATCTTTGAAGCCAAAAAGTGGGTAAGTCCACAGTTTTTCTTTATGGAAGGAGTACACTTTGACGCAACCAACAGTCCCAGGACCTCAGGAGCAGCCCTTGGCAGTCAAGACTTCAAACCACCAGATAGGTGAAGGGCAGGTTCCATTGGGACTGGTGAGCTGAGAAGTTGCAGGAAAGGCCTCTTGTAGTTTGTTGTGTCCATGTAGCTTGAACAGGAGGGCAGCCCTATGACCCTTGCAGTCCACTTCTTTGTCCTGCGTGCAAGAGGAAGAGCAGGTCCAGTCCTAATGACTTTTCTCAGGTCACAGATGGCAGGTTTAGTCTTCTTCTGTTCTGCCACATTCCAGGAAGTGCTCTGAAGAGGGTACTATGGGTAGAGGTGACTCCTGACCCCTCCCTAACCAATATTATACAAATTCCCAATGGCAACCCCATCCGCTTTTGCTCCACTTTCTGTATGTCCTACTGCAAACAATCCCAAAGTGTCCCTCTCCATCTAAATCCAAGTTAGGGAATCCGCTCTTCCCTTGTGCAGAGCCTGTGTGCCCATCCCAGAATTCTGGCAAGGTAATAAGCAACCCCACTTCTACGGACACTCTAAACCAGTACCATGGATAGCTCTTCTCCCACTGCAATAGCAGCCTGCCTGGCTGCGTTGAGAAAAGAGGACCCTGCCCAGGTGTCAGCAAACAATTGCCCCTGAGAGGGTAAGCCTGTCTTAAGTTAATAAAGTTCCTGTGCACAGCCCAGATGGCCACCCTGACAGAGAAATAGAACACCTCCCCACACCCAATGCTTTTGCCTGACCTCTGAGAGCAACTTCACGTCTCATTAAGGGGGCTATTCAGCTCCTGGGTGACAGCTGGGCATTTAGAGGTTTTAGGGAGGGATAAGTCAACTGTCTAAAAGTACCAGCATTAATTTCACAAAGCCAACTTCACCAGTTAATTTGACTTTTAAATAGATATTTTAAAAAGCCCAAAAATGAACTTTGTAGAAGTTTTCTTCCGGAAGATAAGATTTTTAAATGTAATATTGTATCTAAATGCTTTCGTATGGAACATCTAATCCTGCTAAAGTGAAAACAGCTTTTGAGGCCTTTTCAACATTAAAGTTTTACATGTCTTACTTGTTAAGAGCATGCATCATGCTTCTGAGCATTAAGACTTACTTATGGGTGACTTATTAATATTTAAAAGGAGGGCTTAGGCCTGTCAAACAGGGTTATTTGTACATGTCGGATTTTGAGTTATAAAGCTGCACAGGCAGGATAGGTAGTTGGACTATAGTGGGTGGCATAATGTGTGCTGCAGTCCCCTAAGGACACTTAAACTGCAGGCCCCAGGTGCACTTTGTACTAAATACCGGAGACCTATAGGTAGATTAAATATGCCAACTAGGAGTATAGAAACATTCAAACAACATGTTTTAAGGGTCAGAGCCCATACACCGGGCCCTGGTTGGCAAAGTCCCAGTGCTCAAAGTAAAACAAAATAGCAGCATCAGTCCAAATAGATTGGGGGTGTTCATGTTAAAAGAGACATTTTCCTACCCTCATCTGAAGAGGTTTATGTTTGTTTAGTAGATTTCACACTGTTCTCAAACTGATAACGGATAGAATTTGATGTTGCATAAATAGCAAAAGTGTCGTGTTTTTATATGCTGGATGCAGCTAGTGTAATGTGCTGCTAGCGTGGAGCTGTGTGGAAAGGTGTGATGGAGATGACGGTAGAAGTAGAAAAGTCTGGTGTTCTCTATTGCTACCTTTTACTTCTGCAATAAAGAGGGAAAGAACCTGGTCCTAGTTTCTGCTTACGATGCAATGCCAGTCCACAGCACTTGCTCACAGTGTTTCGTGGCATTAGCTATATACCTAGGCGAATATGTGGAATGACTGGTGTTGATCCACTACACTCTCTTTCCCTTGGCTCACCATGTCGCTCAAATCGAAGGGGATGAGTGTGTGGCAGATGCTGGTCAAAACTATGATGCTAAGGCACAATAAATATTGCATTAATGAGAACCCACAACAAACATCCATTCCAATCAGTCACAACCCTCATCTGCTAACTGGTGCCCCTGGAATAAGAGGGCATAACATTCCTGTAGGGTTCCACACTGGACAACATGATGAAAACACATGTCCAAGTCAATTATTACATGTACAGGCCGAACAAATATTACATATAAAAGTAAATGCATACCTAATATTCACAACATGAGAAATTGATCTGATGAGGACTTACAAATCAACACCTCCTTCTGTACAATATTTAAATAGGGTATGATAAACAAAGGAACTATACCTATAACCCCGACAAATGAAAAAAACCACTAAAGAAAAGAAACTGAATTAAAATATTGTGACATTTTCAATGTACAACATACTGTTTGAATTGTTAAAAAATATAATTAGATTTCAAAAACAAGAATTCTGTGAAATCCTTCATCATTTCTTTCTTTGTTATCACAGCCATTCGTACTCACTACTCCGAACCCATACTCACTGTCTGAATAATTTTTAACCAGTCTTAAACAACCCCATTGGAAGACTCAGTTCCTCATGAGAAGCGTTCCCTTTCCTGCAATACAACTGCCACACTTTATTCAAATTTCATCATGTTGTCCAACATAAGCACATTTTTTATCCACTCGTTTGACCTACCTAACAATAGAAAAATTACAGAGTCCCTGCTTGGGCCTCAGGGGAATTTCAGTCTTTAAAAATTCCCGAACTTAACAAAGGCTAGCAGTATTCACCTCAATCCTTTTTCAATTTTGATTTGTTTCTACTTATAGTTGGCCTTTTTATAGACATTAATAAATTACTAATCACTTTTCTCTGAAAGCTCTACTATTCTGGGGTCAGTTCTTTGATCAGTTTGCCTCCACTGAAAAGCACAAATGGAAAAACAAACAGTGGTATTGTGGGGCAAACAGCGAACAATATGACCACATTTTGCAGGTCAGATTACCCACAACATCAAGATCAAGGCAAGAACTGACTGTACACCCTTGGAACCCACTTTAAAAAAATCTTTTGGCCAGAGCAATCATATGTGACTTGTAGAGAGCAGCCAGTTTGTGACAAAATTCCCAGGCCCAAATATATCACCTCATACTTAAAGAGGTACATTTTACTCCACTATTCATGGTGCTAGCAACAGTATATCAGCCCTCAAAAAAACACTTCTTGCACAACATCATTACTATCGCTGTGGGTGGATCCAATACCCACCTATACTAATACCAACTAGAAAAGTAATCTACGAGCAGCAAAATGCACATTTCTGGTACTAAACATTTCAAATGGCCTCAAAAACCCATTGCAACCTTTTGCCATGGTGCTTTAGAAACTTGGTCTTTATTTGTTTTAAGTATCTTTTCATATCTCTTAAAGAGGCACAGTTCTACAACAACCTATTTACAGTCATTCCACATTTCAAGCCTCTTCATTGATAATGAGTTCCTTACCTCCAATAGTATCCCCAACAGAGGCAGCTACAGATTCTTCCAACATTTCATTCTCTTCATTGTGAAACACCAGGAGAAATATAATCTGCTCCAGCATTTTATACTTCAGGAATATACTCATCTAACCTAAATTAAATATAAGCCAACCATGTACAAGCCATTTAAGTTCCATTGCTTCTTAAGAGGAAAACTAAAGGTGTATGATCTGACCTTAATTCAAAAGCTTTCCCCTCATAACTATGTTTTGAAATATACCGCGCTCTGTGAGCAAGCTAGCACTTCACATTCAATGGTGGAATTTCTCTTTTCCATACTAGTTAAAGCACTGTAAGCAAGTGAAACTTCAATTCAGAACATGCATCAACAGTTGTGATGTTACCACCATCTTGTGAAAACATACAAAGTGTTGGATCTTCCATAATACCTGATTTGAAAGATTACTCAGAATCTGATACAAAATTAGCATATTTTAAACAACATACTAAGATGGACAGAAACAGAAAAGAACTTTTCTACAAACCCTACATAGTACTTACATATTCAATTCAATTTTCCTGCTGTGATTGAGAGAGTGTAAGTAAACAATATACCTTTTTCATCTTTTTTCTTCATTTTAAAAAAAAAGTAATTATTGGGGATACCACAGATAAAACAGATAGAACATTCATTATACATCAAATAAGAAATTCATAAATGGAATAGTCATAAATAATTTAAAAAGGCATCTCATCTCATCTATTTCATATTGAGCATTAGAATTCTACATAAAATAATTCCACAACTCAGCAATCTTCCACGAGGTCCCCAACCTTAAGGTATATAATTGTTCACATTATTTAACCCTTAACAATTTAACTTTACATTGCTCAACAGAAGATTTATTCGAAGGCCGCTAATTTTGCAACATTAAAGAGCGCTCATTCAAGGTTATTATATACATCCTTTTGTCATTTCTTGAGTTCGTTTCCCAATGCTTAGAATAACCCAGTAAAATTGATTGAGGATCTGCAGGAAATGAAATGTAACAACTAAATGAGTAGCACAGTAAAGTGAGATATCCTGCCAAAATCCCTTCATTTTCGGACATAAAAAAACAATGTGGGTCCAATTACCTACACCATCTTGCACACATCTAAAACAAGAATGTAGAACTTGAAGCATAATCCTATGTAAATATGATGGCACATTTTGTGTAAAATTGCATCCAACAAAACGTGACTGCCTTCATAATCATGAAGTTAAACATATTGATTTTTTCACCTACTCCCAGGAAGATTGTCATAGTTTCCTGGGGTGCCCATCTATGGGCCACTTTCAAATATATCTCAGTCTTATTCGCTCCATCCAACCTAGTTTTTGAATAACTAACTGATCTTCGTGTACTGTTCTCGATATGATCCTCCACTAACTCGGAACTCTGACATACCCTTTTAGTATCCAGCTCTATAAAATAAATAAAAGCGGAAATCAGTCTCTCTATCTGTTTAAAAATGTATTGTGTAAAAAACATGGTAAGGAGGAAAAGAAAAAGTTGACTAGCAGAAGTACTGCCATTTTTATTAAAGCAACTCTGCCCACAATTGAGAGGGGGAGATGGCTCCATTTGGAGAATAAAGACTTGATACGACTAACCCGGGGTGTAAAATTCAGGTTGTGTTAGTCCACGACATTGGCAGTTGTGACAATCCCTGAATAACACTTAGGACTTGAGTTAAATAGAGGATGCAGTTCTGGCAATAAGGTCTCTAAAGTGCAATTGTATATTAAAATCTCAGTTTTTCCTTGATTAATCTTGTACCTACCCCAGGACTTAGCATCATATCGTCAGTGTAGAGCTTAATTTTGGGAATCTCCTCACATGGAGTCTTGAGTTGATCATCTAGTCTAATCGCTATTGCTAGGGAATCTATGAAAAACACAAATAAAATCGGGCAAAGTGGGCATCCCTGTTGAGTCCCTCATCTCACCTTACAGATACCAGCATCCGCAGAATTTACAATAAGCCTTGCACACCTGCCTTCATGACGATGGCGCAATACATTAATACAATGTGTTGGAAACTGGCACACAGCCAGTATGCAAAAGAAACTTTCCCAGGAAACCAAACCAAAAGCTTTTTGAGCATCAAGAAAAAAGACGTGATCTGGAATCTGTTTAATGTTAAAAAAGTCAAAGGCCTCATTTAAAAAGTGTGTATATGTCTTTAATTGTCTGCCTGCTATAAACCCGTTTTGATCACTATCTATATATAGGATTTAATCTATTAGCCAAAAGCTTTAGGGTGATTTTATAATCCGCATTGAGAAGGCTAATGTCTGAGTTCAAATTTGCCAGGTCATAATTTTTTTTTAAACTTACAACTACCGCAGTATAAAAGGATGGGGAAATAGCCCCCCCGCCCTCCTCGTAAAATGTGATTCACTAATATTACAATGGATGGGTTCAAAATCTTGGTGAATTATTTATAAAACTCAGAAGGTGATCTATTTTCACTGCAGGCTTTACCATTTGCTAACGATCTAACCACATTCTCCACTTCTTCTACTATTTTAACTAGTGATGCAATGGAACGCCTGGCATGTTCACCTGAAGCAGAAATAGGAAGGTTCTTAAAAAAGCTTTGATTCCCATCAGATCTAAAATTTGTGCATGATCATATATGCTTCTATAATGCTGGAGCACTTTATCTTGAATCCCTTGAGTATTGAAAATGTGGCTATTAGTATCCCTATCAATTAGTGCTTTTATTATATTGTCAGAAGCTTTATCATGGGCTTGCCATACTAAGACACCTCCCTCATATTTACTCTCCTCATTCACTTGCTGCATGTATGCCCTATTACTCTGATTAGTCATTTATATTAATAATCTCTCGTACCTTTCTTAGCCTGCTCATTTAAATGCCGATAATGGCTACTTTTACTTATAATATAAAAAGTTATTTTGGGCACATCTTGGATGATCCACCAAGCTTTGTCTTTGTACTCTTAAATTCTGCCATCTCACAATATCCTTAAATGTATTAATCACCTTCATAGTTGCCTTAAAGGGGTCCTATGTCACTTTCAGGCTGACAGTATGCATTTTGAAAAGGAAAAACTGTGAGATTTATTTCCCAATTTCTTCCACCCAATTTTCATCCTAAAGTCGTGACCTATGCAAGATCGATCTATATAAGGGAGAAGGCAGCTCAATGTTAGCTATGTGCATTTCCAGCATCGCATGATCTGAAAAACCCTTCGGGTGGCTTATATATCACTGGAGCACCAAATTCTAAAAAAAATCCAACACAGCCACCCGAAAAACAAGTACAACAAGTACAAACTTGCTGCATATGGAATTTTGCCCTCCAGGGATCATGAAAACTCAGGTTCTTCTTGTAATATGTTAGGACCTGGACTATTCCCTCATAAAATCTTTCCCAACTCCTTGTGACACACACTTTTGAATACATCCACCCTGAATATTTTTCCAATCTGAATAGCATTATATTGATCTCGAGAAAAATACTGAAAGCTGAATGTCTAACGTACCTAGAGTCAATTAGACTCTCAAATGAAATTGTAAAAACCACTGTTTTGAATAACCAGCTGTTAATGTCATGTTATGGTATTCAGCCATACCTTGCGTATGTAACAGGGGGCTATGATAGGATGCTATTGACTCACTTTCACATGGGGACTTTTCATAGATTAACCAGTTTTCCTGTCATGAATGACTGGTCTAAAATATGGCAGATAGTCGCGGGAGGCTGGTTAAGATAAAGATAATGGGGGAATACTAGGTCTAAACATGTGTGTGAAATGACACGGACAAAATAAGGTACCACACGGTAATAACCAGTAGGGTCCAATGAGGGTGTCGTTTATTGAGGCATGCATACTAAAGGTGTGCAAAAAAGGTAAGGTCAATAGAGCACTCAGGCATATTGGTAACGATGTCGAAGGGTTAATTAGAAGAGAGAGTGATCAGTAGAAGGAGAAATGGCAGGGCATCCCATCCTATGTGGTACAGTGTGTGGGCCGTGGTAACCAGTGTATGCCAACATGTCCAATCAACTCAACATCCTGCTGATAATGAGGTATATGGGAAAAGTAGTACAGCTGCTGAGTCTTAAATCAAAATGCAATTAATATGAATATTAAGGGGAAAACCACAGAATCAAAACAAAGGGGAGATGCCAGAATATCGGTCAGTTCAGGTCTACATAGGCTTCACAAAGTGTTCTCAAATGGTGTCAAGGATTTCAGTGGGGTCGTTAAGTTTGTACATAAAAAGTTAATGTGCAGTCATAGTCCTCATTCCCACAAACTGGGTTAAATATGTCAGCAGTAATTGTGTCTTCCAAAGTCTGAGAATACACCGTCATTGGAAACCAGTTTTTTAGTGTGTGGTTGGCCCTGTCCAATCCAACATGTTAGTAAGCATCACTAAACACGTTGTTATTGGAAAGTGAGACACAGAGGACACCCTCATGGATTATCCGCGGCTAGGAACAAAACTGTGTAATGATCAGTGTTAGAAATTGGGTTACTGGTTGAGTTGAGTGGGAGCCCTGGTCAAGCAGCAACCACAATCCCTGTCAGTGTAAGACACAAGCAAATCTCAAATTAACCCCTGCTCAGCCCTCTAGTAGCTTGTCACAGAGCAATCAGGCTTATTCTAGAGGCAAGACGTAAATACTTATGCAACACTTCAATCGGAAAAAAGTGATTACACTGAAATTTTAAATAGACTGTGTGTTGTCAAATTAAATGTGGTACTCTGGGTAGTACAGTGTGTTAATTAATTTATTTGGAATTGAACCTAACTGAAATTGGTCAACTTCTAGATCTGTCGATAGTAGCAACAAAAGGAGAGAGCTGCCATGTAATGAACACTTTGTTTTGTGTATTGTCGCTTCAGATTGCTAGCACTAAAATCTGTGAATCACAACCTCATTCCATGAAGTTACACATCATGGTAAGAGTGCTGTGAGAGAGCTAATGGTCTCATATTGTTGAGGCACCAGTCCAGCAATGACGAAGGGTGGTGCTGCAGTCACTAGTGCATGGAAGTAAATTTGGTCCCAACTCCATGTTTTATAGTAAATAAACAGCTAGTACGTGTGCACCGAGTACGGTATACACCCTTAGCTCCCGGTGCCACTGCACCCGTTGCACTACAGATATCTAGGCTCCTGGCTTATTTTAAACGTAATGCAAACATTGTTAAACAAGGATAATAAATACTTTAGTCACTGGAAGCGTATTCCTCTTTGCCAGGCTTGCAAAACATTCTATAGAGAACACAATATCCAATCCTCTAGCCTTCATCGCTTGTCACGGTGCCTGTACAGAAATATGAGTTATTTTAAATCTTACGTACTTACCCCCGGCGCCATTCCGTGAAAGTCATGCCTTAATTCCTTTGTAGAAACGATTCCCTATTAAAAGTACACAAAGAAAGAAGTCATTTACAAGCACTTCAGCAGTAAACGTAGCAGACATTTCCGAGTGATGTTTTAGGCAATACAGTACGTGCTACTCCCCCAATCACTTTCATTAATCTACTAGAAATGGAGAAAAAATGTTATTAGTATTTTAGAAACTATGAACCCAGAGCCATGTGATTGGTAGACCTTAGTCGGATATACTTGCATTAGTGCGTGCTAATGTTGCTTTTGCTCTTAGTTTGAAACACACAATTCAGACCCAATAATTGTTTTAATGCGTGCAAGTTGCGTGCAAGTTGCAAGCGTGTTTTAATGAGTTCAAGGTTGTCACAGTTTGTCAGAACAGGTTTAAGACTGCCTCATTATAAGTTGTGACTGCTCCAGTGATGCTTTCACTTGTGATTTTAGTGGACGTGTGAGAGTTTTTCAGTGTGGGGCAGATTTACAAGAACTGACGCATCTCTTCATTTTAGCAGAGATGCGTCAGTTCAATTGTGTCACACAAAAAACCTATGCGCCACCATGGATGTGTCGCATTTACAATGCAACTCACCATGGCGCAAGATTTGACAGATGCGTCACGCATCTGTTGGCATAAAGGTAAAGCATTGCTGGAGTCATGTCGCAAGCACGACGCAACTCCAGCAATGCTCACAAATACCTATTCCTATTGTGCTGTGTCACTCTTTACGCCTGCTTTAAGCAGGCGTTAGATTTTGATGCAGAGGCATTGTAGAAGTGACGCAGTGAAATCTTGGAGATTTCACTGTGTCCCTTTTACGAGGCTTTCTTGCGTCGGAACACCCACCCTGCATACATTATATACCTTACGCAGGTATAATGTGACGCAGGGCTTTACAACGTGATGCATCTAGGGAGATGTGGCACGTTGTAAATGGGTTGCAACGTGGAGCATTGCTTACGACGACGCTGCATCACAAAGGAGACATAACGGTGGCGTAAAAGTATCGCAAGGGGCTTGTAAATCTGCCCCTGTATGTATACACACAGAGGCTTATTTACAAGCCCCTTGCGCTGCTGGTGCGTCACTTTCTCCAATGTTAAAAGTGATGCACCCGCAGCGCAAGGGGCTTGTAAATAAGCCCCAAGGTGCTTTAAAAAAAAGTAAGCGTACATTGGACTATATTTCAGTTATCTTTTGTATGATGTGGTAGCTCGTTTTAAAACTGTGGTCTCAAATTGTGGAACATACGACACCCCAGGTCTTCGACAACTGCCCAAACACTCTGCTTTAGGTAGTCTTCGAAATGCTCATTTTCTGTTCTGGGACATTTGCATTATCTTTTCATTCATAATTTCCCTTTCTTTTCCTGCCTGGCCTTGTATTAGAGACAGGGTTTTGTCTGCATACATTGCTATGTTAGCATAAGCGTTTTAGATCTGTGTCACACAACAGCCTGCCCCGGCTGTTTCAGTTGCGCAGCCGGATGCTTAAATACTATGGAACACTACCACTGGCCACTTTGAGCATAGCCTATGGATTATCTTTCCGGCTCTCATACTTTACTTGCATACAACCTGTTTTCCATTGCCTTGATTGTTCATTTGAATAGGCTCTGGATTTGTGCCTGTCGAACACGGCATCTCCTGCCCCGGATTATGATCGACTGATGAGTCCCTTAGTGGCTCATGAGTTAGACTGTTCTGGTATCGTGGTTTATGGCCTGTGCGGCTGCGCTTGGAATTCTGGGAAATTGGGATAAATACGCAGCAGCCCATGGCTTCCTGGCGTGAAGTTTCCTTGAAGAACACGCAAGTTGTTCTCTGATGGTGCTAGAGGCTCCTGTAATCGAAGAACATGTATGTTCCTTTAGTTTATTAGACTGGATGGCTGACTCGTTTACTGAAGATTACAATGACTTCCTCTTGGATGCTGTTGCAACATACTGTGCCTATACGTTGATGGATTAAATTGGCTGTTGTCCATCTTCCTCACATACAAACTGGAATTTTTTATTTTTTTATTTTTTGCTCCATAAAGGGCTATATAGCGCCCCTGATTGTTTTTTATTTTTTACTTTTTTCCAACAAACTTTTCGAACTTTCACTACCAATTATACGGATTGGCAATATATGAACTTGGTTCTGTCTCACTCGAACTTGAACTCTGCATTCCTACATTGCTTCCCTATTTTGTTCGTGGTCCGATCAAGGAAGGGTGTAGTGGAGACAGGGATTTGTCTGCATACATTGCTATGTTAGCATAAGCGTTTTAGATGTTAGCGCCATCTTGCCACTTTGCTGCTTTTGCACACGACACTACAGGTAGTTGTTATTACAAGTAAAACTGCTTACTTGTTTTTTCTTCACATGAGAACGGTCTGTTTTTCACATCCCTAGACGTGCACCACGACCTTAGTCTGAAAATTGTGTGCAGAAACCGTCAAGGTCAAATAACAATGTATGCTGTTGAATTCAGGTTGATCGGCCCACGCTCTAGACACAACAAGCACACAGCTGCAAATATCTGAAACTCGGGTGCCTTTAATATTGCATTTGCATGCATGATTCAGACACTTGGAGAAAACCTTTCCAGACACAGAGAGCAGTGCTGATCCTGTGATGTGATTCACCTAAGCTGATCTTTGAGGTATGGGGTTCCCCATTCAACCCTAGAGACCTTGTATTATTATATAAAACTAGCTTACTAGACAGGGGAGGGAGGTACACAAGGTATTATAGGACCTGTTTCCACTATCATTGTAATCTGATTTCTCCCTTTGTTTTTTATGGTATTGTAACAATGCTGATGGTTTTATTTCTCATCATTTGTCTGCTTATGTTAGCCAAAGTACTGCACCTTAGAGCACGTAGTTAAAAATAAACATTGTAAACTTTTCCGTGTCTCAGATTATTCACGTTGTGGACTGATATGAGAATAATAATGAAAAGGTGTTTCTGATTCCCACCATTCCTGAGAGTACTCTAAGTCGCTTGTTCTGGGTTGTCTAATCATTGGTAGCTTCGAGATGGTACGGAGAACGAATGAGACACTGCTGCTAGTCGGATAGGGGTTCTGGTACTGAGGTGAGTTTTTGGTGCACCACAATTCACTGAGGTCCTGGTTTCCTGCGCTTAGTTCTGTGCATGAGCAGAATCCCTGCAACAGCCTTAGCTCATTTCGCGCTGTGATGCTGTTGAGTGGCTCCACGCTTTACAATAAATAAATTAGCAGCTTTGACGCTCACGATAATGAACCAAATGTGTTTTTCAGTTGTTATTGTAGAACAATTCAAATAAACATAAACTACAGATTGAATATAGAAATCGGTTCTCCAAAGAAAATCGTTTCCCAAAATGAATTATAGTAGCTGCAATTACTCTTAAAGCTACCACTTTCAATGGTTGTGCTAAATGTCTCCACATTCAATGATATGGGTGCCCAACTCTCATGGTTAACCACTCTAAAACCACATTGTCAACTCAGGTGAATCTCCAACAAATCGGATTGGCTGTGGAGTTTGCACATGATTTTGTCCACGTCATCTTCCTAGAGTACTAAGGAGCCGGCTTGGAGATTAACCTGATGTGACAATAAGAGAATAACCTATTACGTATAGAGGAACTGATGTTATCTCACATAAGGAGCAATTTGACTAAATTTTCTGGATGAGGACAGGAAATTCATGAAGTTAGGAGATGTCACTTTTACCTTGACAAAATGGATAGCTATTAGATTTGAAACGAATACCTCAGTAATGGAGAAGTCTCATAGTGTTTTTTTAAGGGAAGAAACGCGTTGGCATTATTCTTCTTCGCTTTATAAAATGAAATAAAGAATATTCCAGGAACCACATATAATTGAAATCGTCAATTTTGCATTCAACTTACTGGATATCGTTGTGCTCAGTCATATTATAATGTATAAATGAATTGTGGACATCTTAGAGTGTGCCCTTTCATCTATTTGTATAATAGCTGTGTAGGACTTGGCCCTTTTTCCCTCAGTTGTTTTCATTTTTCATGTTGATGCAGATTCAGGGAGCCATTTTAGCTACCCCTGAAACTTCTATCTGAGGGCCTGAAGCACAAAATGGTGGCCTCCCATGACCTCACCAGCATCCACTGGAACCTACCAGCACCTTCCAGAACCTTCCAGGAGATTCCAGAACTGTGTGACAGTTGGAAACCGTTTAGAATGTTGGGAGGATAAGAGAAGCAGTTGGCAGTTGGAGCTGGCAGTTGGCACCTGACTGGTGAAGAGAGAGGAGCACAGCAGTGAAGGAGGAAGGAGTGAAGCAGCAGGGGTGGAAACTTGTGCCTGGAGTGGGGTCCATAAACCCACCCTTGATACTTGTCCCTACTGATGGATCCCAGCCTATAGCCCTGTGTGGGAAGAAGTCAGAAGAAAACCTTCCTAAGGACCTGGACAGCAGGAACAGGCCTTAGAAACAAGAAGACAGCAAGATTCTGACCTGAGAACTGGTTTCCCTGGAGCCTGGCGTCGAGTAGCCGAAGACCTGGAGCCCGAGGTGGAGAAGCGGCGCTGACTGAGGTAGCAGACGTCGTACCCGGAGCCGCCTGAGGTCGTAAGAGGGCGCCGGCGGAGGTCGAGTGGAATACCAAGGGTCGAGAAGGAGGTGAACCGAGGTCGAGTGAGCGGCGTCATCGGAAGGGTGAAGTCCGCCCTCCGGAGTCGTCGGAGACCGAGGTAGAGGAGCACCGGAGGTCGGGAGTGAGGATCGCACTCCGGAGTCGCCCGGAACCTGTAAGGAGGAACACCGGAGGTCGGGGGTGAGGATCGCACCCCGGAGTCGCCGGAAGTCGACAGCGAGGCCAGGCCGGCCGACGTCATCGGAGCCGAGAGCGCCATCGGACCGGAGCCGCCCGAAGTCGACATCGTGTGAAGAGACTGCCCGACGCCGTCGAATCGGAGGTCGAGTTCGAACCGAGGCCACCGACATCGGACCGGAACCGCCTACCGGCGTCGACAAAGAACTGACACTGTGCCGAGGCCGCCGAGACCGAACCGGAACCGCCTCACGGCGTCGACACGACTCCAGCGGCGTCGGAACATCAGAAAAGGGCAGTAAGTGGAGTAGAGGGCGCCTAAGGCCCTGTGGAGACCTGAGAGACTACTCTAAGGGGCTAGGGAGGTGCTGAAACCCACCTGACTGTGCCTGGGGTGAACTGGGACTAACCTAGAGAGGTTGTGTGGAGAGGGAAGCCAGGGCATTGGAATTTCCCCCCTTTTGATCTACCTCAGTTTAGGCCTCAGCCTTTGCCTCAGCCAGGGAGTAGCCCCCCCTCAAGCCTTCCACACCCTACAAGCTGTACCTGGGCCAAATCAGCCCTTAAGAATTGAAGTGCCATCTGATTCACAAAGTGTACTGTATACTTCTAATTATTTATTGGGGATACTGTATTTATTAAGTTCTTATCTATTTATTGCTGCACTGAATTTATAGGTCCACAGGACTTGTTGGTGTACAGTATTTATTGGGACAGTATTTATTAGTACAGTATTTATTACCTCAAAGTATTTAATTGACTGTATATATTGCACTTGTATTTATGCCCTGTTATTTGTGATCACCCCTATTTATTTCAGCAAACAGCCAGTATTTATTTGACCTGCTCTATTTAAAATGTATATACTGTGATTGTTATTTATTTTCCCAATCAGCAACTAAGAGAAGAAAGATAAAGAAAGCATATTTTCATAATTTTTACGGTGTAGAGTCGTTTTTGGAACGGATGCACGCATGGTTATTGTATGGGTATATTGTATGCTTAGCACTGCGCCTGTTTCCTGACCACTCGAGCCAAGCTACCCCGTTGTGTCGGGAAGGTCCACCACCACCCTGCGGAGTGGGAGTGGGCTGTTTCCAACATAAATTGGTGGCAGCGGTGGGATAGAGCTGTGCCTACATATACTCAACAATAACTGTGGGTAGTCCATAGGCCTACACCGGGAGTTTTCTCAAAGCGGCCTTCCTAATTGTGGGTTTTTGTTTTTTCCAAATTTACTCTGGTGGTGGGAGGAGGTATTACTAAAGGTACCCCCCTGCATTGTTACTGCACAAAACCTGTCCTCTAACCTGAGTGGGCAAGATGGAGTTTGTACTAGAAAATCAAAAAACGTACACTGTGGCCCAAGTCAGGAAGTTAACAGACCGGAGGGAGGAAAGACAGCTCGCATGGGACTTAGCAAGGCTGGAGAAAGAGATGGAGGAGAAAAGGAGGGCGCACCAGCTTTGGATGAAGGAGATGAAGCTGCGTGCCCTCCAGATGAGTGTGTCCAGCGAGGACACTGGTGGCAGCATACCAGAAGCTTCACAGGAGCTAGAAGTATATTTACCCCAGGAAGACATCACCAGGGTGTCTGAGGAGGCATTGGGGTGTGAACCTGAAGGGGGTAGTGCAGGGATCTTCCAACCCAGCGAGGTGAGAGAAGTGGCAGATAGCCCAGCTAGGTCCCAGGGAGAGAGGGTTGTAGGGCCTCACGACCTATCTGTAGGAAGGCGTGAGACGGGGAGGTGTCCCGAGGTGCCCCAACCGAAGTCTCAGGGCCTGGAGAGTTCCGCAAGGGAGCCCCAGGTTGGGAGCCTAGGCTGTCCCGATGTGCCCTCCAGTGCAGGGGAGCCCCTAGTGTCAGGAGGACCCAGTGCGACTGTAACCAGCGCGCCTGAGGTTCTGGGGTTAGCCCAGTTTCAGGGTTTAGGTCCTGGGCTGGGATGCCAGGCTCAGGGGTTGCCTGACCTGGCGGGTGGGGCCTCTGTTAACAGGGTCCCCCCGAAATTGACTTCCAGGGGTACTTTTCCCGTTAGGAGGGTGCTGAAATCTGGAAGGGGGTGCAGAGGGAGGAAGGTCTCGCCTCGGGCACCGACTCAGCCTAAGGGTTTAGACCCTAGGTTGAAGGATCAGTTGAGGGGTCAAGGCCCTAGACTGAGGAGGAAGTGTTGGTCTGAGGGTGCCTTACAGGGTAGGATGAGGAACCCCAGAAGGAGAGTTAGGGGGAGGAGAGCCTCGCCCCTGAAGGCTGGTCAGCCTAAGGGTGCGAAACCCAGGAGGAAGGACCAGAGGCAGTTTAGGACTGCAAGGAGGAGGACCGGAGTGGTCAACGGGCACTACAGGCCTGGGGCTACTGCCCCCCACTCCGCGAGATCACCCGGGCCAGAGACATCTGGATGGTCCAGGGGCCGGTCCTGGCCACAACTAGCTAGGGAACCCCCGTGGGGTGGTTTTGTTGGTCCAGGGAGGTTAGTTAGGGAACCATTGGGTTCCAGAGCGGAGGAGAACTTGCGGGTGCTCCTGCCGTTGCGGGCCTGCGTCCACCTTTTCTCGCCCCAAGCAGGGAAGACCATCAAGGCATTGATCGGTCTACCCTGGCTTTTGGCTGGAAGGGGGTTGTGTAGGACTTGGACCTTTTTCCCTCAGTTGTTTTCATTTTTCATGTTGATGCAGATTCAGGGAGCCATTTTAGCTACCCCTGAAACTTCTATCTGAGGGCCTGAAGCACAAAATGGTGGCCTCCCATGACCTCACCAGCATCCACTGGAACCTACCAGCACCTTCCAGAACCTTCCAGGAGATTCCAGAACTGTGTGACAGTTGGAAACCGTTTAGAATGTTGGGAGGATAAGAGAAGCAGTTGGCAGTTGGAGCTGGCAGTTGGCACCTGACTGGTGAAGAGAGAGGAGCACAGCAGTGAAGGAGGAAGGAGTGAAGCAGCAGGGGTGGAAACTTGTGCCTGGAGTGGGGTCCATAAACCCACCCTTGATACTTGTCCCTACTGATGGATCCCAGCCTATAGCCCTGTGTGGGAAGAAGTCAGAAGAAAACCTTCCTAAGGACCTGGACAGCAGGAACAGGCCTTAGAAACAAGAAGACAGCAAGATTCTGACCTGAGAACTGGTTTCCCTGGAGCCTGGCGTCGAGTAGCCGAAGACCTGGAGCCCGAGGTGGAGAAGCGGCGCTGACTGAGGTAGCAGACGTCGTACCCGGAGCCGCCTGAGGTCGTAAGAGGGCGCCGGCGGAGGTCGAGTGGAATACCAAGGGTCGAGAAGGAGGTGAACCGAGGTCGAGTGAGCGGCGTCATCGGAAGGGTGAAGTCCGCCCTCCGGAGTCGTCGGAGACCGAGGTAGAGGAGCACCGGAGGTCGGGAGTGAGGATCGCACTCCGGAGTCGCCCGGAACCTGTAAGGAGGAACACCGGAGGTCGGGGGTGAGGATCGCACCCCGGAGTCGCCGGAAGTCGACAGCGAGGCCAGGCCGGCCGACGTCATCGGAGCCGAGAGCGCCATCGGACCGGAGCCGCCCGAAGTCGACATCGTGTGAAGAGACTGCCCGACGCCGTCGAATCGGAGGTCGAGTTCGAACCGAGGCCACCGACATCGGACCGGAACCGCCTACCGGCGTCGACAAAGAACTGACACTGTGCCGAGGCCGCCGAGACCGAACCGGAACCGCCTCACGGCGTCGACACGACTCCAGCGGCGTCGGAACATCAGAAAAGGGCAGTAAGTGGAGTAGAGGGCGCCTAAGGCCCTGTGGAGACCTGAGAGACTACTCTAAGGGGCTAGGGAGGTGCTGAAACCCACCTGACTGTGCCTGGGGTGAACTGGGACTAACCTAGAGAGGTTGTGTGGAGAGGGAAGCCAGGGCATTGGAATTTCCCCCCTTTTGATCTACCTCAGTTTAGGCCTCAGCCTTTGCCTCAGCCAGGGAGTAGCCCCCCCTCAAGCCTTCCACACCCTACAAGCTGTACCTGGGCCAAATCAGCCCTTAAGAATTGAAGTGCCATCTGATTCACAAAGTGTACTGTATACTTCTAATTATTTATTGGGGATACTGTATTTATTAAGTTCTTATCTATTTATTGCTGCACTGAATTTATAGGTCCACAGGACTTGTTGGTGTACAGTATTTATTGGGACAGTATTTATTAGTACAGTATTTATTACCTCAAAGTATTTAATTGACTGTATATATTGCACTTGTATTTATGCCCTGTTATTTGTGATCACCCCTATTTATTTCAGCAAACAGCCAGTATTTATTTGACCTGCTCTATTTAAAATGTATATACTGTGATTGTTATTTATTTTCCCAATCAGCAACTAAGAGAAGAAAGATAAAGAAAGCATATTTTCATAATTTTTACGGTGTAGAGTCGTTTTTGGAACGGATGCACGCATGGTTATTGTATGGGTATATTGTATGCTTAGCACTGCGCCTGTTTCCTGACCACTCGAGCCAAGCTACCCCGATGTGTCGGGAAGGTCCACCACCACCCTGCGGAGTGGGAGTGGGCTGTTTCCAACAAGCTGAAATACAGGAAATACGGAGGGGAAAGTGAAATGAAAGACTGATGAGTACAGTGAACCTATCAACTTATCCAAATGGGCAGCAGCCAGAGAGCACGGCCATACCATAGAATACCACAAAGTAAAGGAAACCACGAATGAGTGCCAGGCATAAGCAAACAATTGCTGTTGGTCTTTCAGGTAAACAAATCCCTTGAGTCGAGCGAGTACATTCCTTACCTTTAGATTTCTATATCTAAAATGTTTTTTCTTTTTTAATCACTTTATCATGAACATATGAATATGAATGTGGATATTCACTTTTGGGATGGTACATCAGTGAAAGCAAGACTGTACTTTCGCTTGGTGATTTCACAGTAATGGGAAGTTGTGCATTGACCTCCCCCCACCTCATCTGGGTCCATAAAGCCCTTAGAGAAATGGATGCTGTTCTGTCTCCTGTGCTGGGTCTCCGATTATCTGTGAGACCTGGCTGAATAATGTACTGCGACAGTGCAGAAAGGTTAAGTTTGAAATAACTGTCATAATTTAAAATAGACATTAACATAAAAATACAATAAAAGAATGAAATGTAGGTAATGTGCCTTTTGTTAAACATGCAAATTAACGTGTAGCATGTTTTTATTAAGCACTGATTTCTATCGTAATTACACTACTAGGCTAGAACAGGACTAGTCCATTTTCTACCTTTCAGTTAATTTTCTGCTTTAATAAATAAATGCTTTTAGGAAATGCTGAACTGTGAGAAGTTGACCTGGTATATGCTGTCCACTAGTTATAGTGGGCACCCTGTACCAGTCCAAACAACCCCTTACTGGTTATAGGTTAAAGACAACCTTTATTGAAAGCTCTCCTAGTGGTAGCTATGGAGAGCAGCCTTCAGGCTAAGTCTTGAAGGAATGTAAAGCAGCTTGTTTTACCAGTCTATAATCTCTTGAGTGCCTAAATGAAAGACAACCACACCAGGTATATATATATATAAAATATATGTATTTATTTCTAAACACACTCTCCTAGACTCTTTATGAGACTAGAGGTCAAAACACATAAGTTACACTTCAAATATGACAGTAATAAGCACAAATACATGTCAGGCCCTAGGGGCGAGCCAAACCATATACTAAAATAATGGTATAAGAACCACGACTTAACTAGGACAAGGCCTAGAACCTGTAGAATCGCTGGGACCCCAAGGAGCCACCCAAGGTAGTGACACAGGGGACCCACGGGGGCCGTGTGCAGTGTGTGAACACAGCCGCGAGCTCCCGTTAGCTTCTATGGGGGAAGTCACGGTTAGATTTTTAAAGATTAGGGACACTTAGAAATGAGTCAGGACCAAACCCTTTGGGACTTAGGAAGTTCTAGGGTCAACACCCACGGGTGCACCGGAGTACTCGTGTTACCTCACCCAGGGAAGCCGGGTGCATAGGTGTCAAATGGTGTCGGGTCGCGTCGTCAATTTCAATGGGAGCTGGCAAAGAAGTGCTGCTGCCGGGAAGATGCGAAGTGTCCAAAGAGATCCAAGCCTGGATCGGAGTGGAGAAGAACCTGAAAGCAGAGGGGACAGAGTCTGGGTCACTAGCCAGTGACCAGGAAGGCGATAGGCAGATGCCCACCGATGTCCGGTGATTTCAGGTGAAGAAGGTGAAGCTTGACTCTTCAGCCACGAGGACCAGGAGGTGTCGAGGACAACCAGGAGCTGGATTCGAGCTGTCCCACAAAGGATGTCGAGTGCTTGGATTGGATACAACAAGCCTTGGCAACAGCAACCCACGCAGAAAGAGAAGAAATGCTTTGGTGCAGACCAGCAAGGTCTGGGAGACTCACCACTTGGTTGGGAGTCAGGGCATGTCTGGAGCAATCAGGAAAACCCAAGGAAATTTAAAGTTACACCCTCAGGGACCCACCAGTCAATGGACATGGGATCGCAAAGGGGCCTCAACAAGAAACACAAAATGGAGGCCCACGGGTCACTGGGGGGAATAGGTCAACAATCTTTTGTGGATCTTCTGCTTGAGGTGGGTGCTGCAAGTGACCCCAAGCACGACTTCAAGAGACGTTGAGAAGTCAATGCACTTGCAAAAGTGCACGGTGACCAGGAGTTCCGGTTCCACATTACTCACAAGGGCTGCGGGCCTCAGCTTTGCTGGGGACTCGGGTCGGCCTGTGAGATGTCTGGAAATCCTTTTCCTGGGCTGCAAATACTTCAGAGTCCGGCGGGAGCTCCGGAAATGCAGACTGGCAAATTGCTTCATTGGTGCCTGCCAAGCAGGGGAGTCACTTCTTGACCCCAAGGGAGATTTCTTCAGTTCTCTAGTCTTGAGTAGAGCGTCGAAGTTCCAGGATTCAGCTTCAGAGTTTCATCCAGGGATATCTAAAGTTCTGGTTACAGAGGTTCCTTACTTATACCTAAGGAAGGGGTTGGACTAGCTCTGGGGATCCACCTATGGAAGGGTTTGGAAAGAAGAGTGGCTACACCCATTTCCTTTGTCCAGTTTCGCGCCAGAGCAGGGGCTGGAAGCCCCTGAACCGGTTTGAGCTGGACTATGCATAGGGACACCAAATGTGCCACAGTGCAGGACTTCAAAGCACTCAGAGAGTGCTCCCACCCAGCCCCAATACACATAAGCCTGTCTGGGAGGTCGTTACACCACCCTGTGACAGGAAACCTATTGTTCAGGCCTCCCCAGCCAGAGTTTTGGTCAGCAGCAGGAGGCCAGACCTGTGTCTGTGGCTGCAGCATCCATTTTGTGATGCCAGGGCTCTGTTAAATTTCTACCGGGTAACCCAGTACTGCCATGTCTTTCCCTCTAGAAGGGTGGGATCATACTCCCACACCAGTTACTGGTGTGGGGGTATGATTCCGAGGTGTTTGACACCAAACACGACATGTTTCCATGCAGCCAGTCCAAAGTTAGCATTTACCGTTTAGTTATAATATACTGAAGAGTATATGGTCAGGCTGCACCACTGACAACCCCGGTGAAGAGGTTCCGAAGGCTGCAGAGGGGCTCAGCTCATGCCTGGGCACCCTCTCACATATAACCAAGCACTATGCCTTCAGGATTGTTAAGGCCTGGCATAGGAGTGACTGATAGGTTTGTAAGTGCAGTGATAGGTGAGGTATAGTGAACCTATACCTCTGTAAGGGGTGCATGCACCACCTTACTCAAGCTGCAGTAGCAGACCTGTGGTGTCATTTTGGGTGGCTTTCCAGGGGTGGCATAATACATGCTTCAGCCCCTGGTAGGTCTCTGGGGTACCTATGCCCTGGGTACATGGTATACCATATACTAGGGACTCACAAGGGTACTTCAGGATCCAAACTGTGGTGTACCTAAAGTACATGCAATCAATTTAGAGAGGAAGCAGCTAGGCTGGGGCCCTGAATAGCAGGGTCCCAGCCAGACTAAAGTCGAAAAACAGTGAAACACCAGTAAAAAGTGGGGGTAAATATGTGAAGCAGATCCTACTCTCCTACATGAACTATGCAATATTGTTTGATAAATGATTCACACTTGACTTGCTTAAACATGTCATCTCTAAAGAATGTGCTGACTTTAAAATATGTTTTTTCTTTTCCTAAGCTATAGGTTCTCATAGTAAGCAGTAAGTTTCTAGCTGCCTCATATTTATAACGCTGAATACTGACTAATGTATTAAACAATCATGCTTACATAAAAAAGTAAATCTTATGACTTAACTTCGTAGGTTGCAACTAGAATGTATCTGCTTTAGAATAGTTATTTGTTACGCAGTTGAATACTGAATAACTAAATGTTTAGACTACAGGGTTCTCATGGGAATTTAGACTGAATCTAACACACATGAATGTTGAGGAACTAAGTTGACACTTGTAGATAGCACCTTGCCGTCTTCATAATTTTTCTGTGGTTTTACCGTGGGAATGAAGGAAGAAGCAGCAGACAATCGGCTGATCCTTCCTTATTGGCTTAGATGACCTAACAACAGCACGGATTGTTACATGTGTTTTTCTGTTTATAGTATACGTGTTCGTAGCTAGATGTAGGAGAGTGCTACCCCGACTGGTCAACACTATTCCTCTGTGTCCATCTTTAATTTTCCTTAGCACCTTTTGCCCTATTCACTGTGAACTGCTGCTTATGGTGATTTCTGTTGCCTACTATTTCGTAGGTGTCTAGCTTAATTTGAACAGTTGTCACTGCGGCTCTTTGCTGATGCTGTTAGAGAGGAGAGACACAGACGAGTTTCCAGAACTACTCTTCAGGAGGAGTTTGACTTCTATCTGATTCTAATTCAATGCTCCTTTAAATCTTACTCTTTTCCAAAAGGACTCTTAATGGGTTCTGGTAGGTTAGGATCCACTAGAGTAGAATAGGGACTTAGGGGGTCATTACGATGACAGCAAGACCACTACCGACAGGCTGTCGGTGGTGGTTTCACTGCCATTGGGAGGCCTTTCCCCTCCCGCTGGCGGTCTGGCGGAGGGCCTCCCAATCCCTGCATTAGTGGCGGTGCTTACCAGGCACCGCTGTAGGGATTAGGATGTACCTCCCTGCCAGCCTTTCCATGGGCTTTCACCCACCATGAAAAGGCTGTGCAGGATGGGTACTGGGGGCTCATAGTGGGCCCTCCTTCCCTCTAGCACATTTCTTTGGGTGTTGGGAGGCATATATCCCTGAACCAAGTGACAGGCACCGCATGGTGTGTGTTGTGTAGTACGGGGATATGTAAAACATCCCTGTTTGACTTGCACCAGGTGCTGCAGCCAGCAGCACCCGCCACAGTGTAAAAAGTGGCCAATGCAACAGCTACGGTGGTGGTTGCATCATAATTTGGCCTATGGAACAACCGCCCTGTAGGCGGATGGTCCCAAATACGATATGATGGCGGATAGACTTCAGTCCATCCACCATCGTAATGATCCCCTAAATTTCCTTTATGGAATACACTATTTTCTTGATTAATGCTAACCAGGATTTTCTTGATATTTTTATAAATTAATTTATCTGATTTACTCATTTAAATAAAGAGACAAAGAACAATATACTAAACTCTTATCATTAAGTAAAGGTTTTCAAACTGATCCAAAACTCTTATCATTGACTGAAATAAATAACTAAAGTGATGATGCTTATTGAGATATTTTCGATTTATCCTCCATTCTAAAATGGTGGCAAAGATTAATTTGCCTTGAGTCCGGATTTGGAATTTACCCTTGTAATATACAGGTTTAACTAATGAAATTAAAACATTTCAGTACCAGCAGTTTCTGGAAGTAGAGATATGGTTCACACACTGAATGGAGCTATAAAATAATTTCCTAACTCAAAATAAAATTCCCCATTCCCGCCCTAATCCAGAGTCCAGAACTTGAAGATCTGGAGGTACTAGAAGTCAGTTGTGGTTTGAAGGCGGGAGTATTAATAGGGCAATGTGTTGTTTATGGTAGTTGCATTTTGGTTTGAGTAAGTGGTGTTGTGAGTATGAATGAGTGAGTGAAAAGAAGTATTACAAAGCTGTTGAAGAAAAGAGATTGAAGAATTTAGGCTCGCTTTAGTCGAAAGATCCTGGGATATACATATGCAGATATGCATAGATGCATACATAAATTGAATAGAAGAATTGTTTGTAGGGCAAGGACTAGTGTGTAAAGTACCATCACCTATACCATTGACATAGAGAAATTAAGCATTGCTGTAATTTATTAACATTGATCAACATTAGTTGAACCCAATTGAATAAACAGGTCAAGCTGCATTATTTGGTTGATTTCATGCTGATCGAGATTTCACTTGCGCTTGTGAAAAATATTCTTGAGTGATTGTAATAGTCTTATTTCTTTAGTAGAAGCAAACAAAAAGGAGTTTAAAGTTTATTTTCGAAGTTGTGTGAATGCGACAGAAAATGTAAAGGAGGGTGAACTGGTGCAAGGAGTAAAATCATGTTTCATATTGTTTCGAGCTGAGTTCGATCGATTGATGTGCTTTCACGCTGGGATTGTTTGGTGATGTCAAGGTGTAGCGCTGGGATTGGATTACAAAAAGTGCATAATATCTTAGGGTTTGACAATGAAAATTGGAAAACTAGTAGCCTTAAGGTCAATGTTTTTTTTAAATTTGATGTACGTGGAATGAAACAAAAACATTAGATTGAAATTTGCTCTGTCCCTTATTTTTTGTGGGCAAAAATGAATTGTTCTAAAGAATTTAAGAGTTTAGAAAGAGGAAATGTTACTATTCCAGTATAGAAATGTGAAGAGGCACCTCCTGAAGGTAAGCCAGAACATTTTATGACAACTGAGCATTAGTTTCACACTTGTTTTTGGCTTCGCCAATTTAGCTGAATCATGAGAAAGAACATGTCCAGATGTCTGGCATGGGGAGCGCGTGATCACTGCATATAGTGGGTATGCTGCGTTCTGATTTGCTGTGTGTTCCTAACTAAGGGGCCGATTATGATGTCATTCAGAAATGCTCCCGATGGGATATGGTATTGTAGAATTCGATTCAGAACCCTTGTTTCCTACCGAATCGTACCGATTTCCCAACGACCGATTACGATGCCCGTAAACCATATGTGCAGTCCGGATCGGTTCCAAAAGGTATTGGGACAGTCCAAGTCTTTCGGAGTTGAATTGTACAGCTCAATGGACACGGTTTCCGGATGAGCAATTACGATGAGAGATTTCCACAGCCGTTCGGATACGGCACAAGTTGGGGGTACACGCAGGTGGACAGTGTCCACCTGCTATTTTCACAGGGTAGACGCTGTCCACCCTGCCAAGAAGTTGGGCCCCACTTAAAAATAGGCTGAACTCGTCCCGGTGTTATTTGCAAATACTGTGACACATTCAGCATCACTCACACGTTGATGTCTGCTTTCCATCTGCAAAATCATACAGGCGGGGATGGGGCTTTCTGATTTAAGACACCTGCTGGGCCCATTACAAAGGCTGAATCTGAGCGGTCATCAGGCGTCTTTTTGTTCGACTGTCCTGGCTGGCAGCAGTCAGGAGCCTGACACCTAGATACAAATTCAGCAGGAGGGAAACAAAGGCTCACACCTTGTTAGCACTTCACCCATACTTAAGAGAGGCAGCTTTTCACGTTGTTCCATTCCTGTTTAGGAGATATGCGTGCACTGTAAGAATTCAAGATGTGTTGGTCTTTCCCAGTATTTACACAAAATAGATAGCATTTATATAGTGCTTGCTACCCTTGAGGAGGTGTTGTAATAATTTAGATATTACAATTTTTTCTTTTAAAGCACTATGGGTAGAGGACATTTTTGCTATCAAAAGGCAACATTGTTTTATGAGTAGCTTACAAAAGTGTGAATCTTCTGCCTAAATCAGGAGGGTATCCCTGTATACTTGAAATGTGCTCCAATGTACTCGTGATAGACATGTTAAACATAAATGTGAGGGCTTAAGATCTGATGTCACTTTTTATGATGCCACTTCCTGTGATGTCACACGCGGTGATGTCAAGCGCCGTGATGTCACACGCCATGATGTCACTTGTATACTGATTAACTGGGCTAGTACCCCACTTCTTTTTTTAGGACTTGTGCCCTGAAAACGGTTGTGGGAATCAGTCTTTGGGGCCCCTCTTCACCCAGGGGAATACGAATGTAGCCTGTTGGGGTACCCCTCTTCCCAACCATACACAATGTGGCAGGCACCATGGGGTGCCCGCCATAGGGTGCAAGGTTTTCCCCAACCGCGCCTTTTTCCAATGGGAACCTGTTTTCTCGTTCAGAACACAGGCTCCCATTGCAGTCAATGCGAGTCTGACCGAATGATGCTGGGAAGCATCATAATCGGTCGTCCAGACTAGCAGGACCCGATTCGTTCGGAAACGAGTCCGGAACCGATTAATTCGGGACAGTTTCCTAACGACATTGTAATCGACCCCTAAGTGTGGCATCTGACTTTATCATGGTTTTGGGAGCGTGGGCATCTCTGACCAAACGTGTTTTATTGGGGTCAAACTCCTGAGACCATTGTGGTGTTGCCTTCTATCTGTGAGATCGATCTGGGTTTTCCTATTTGCATGCTTGTCTAAGGGTAACGTTTACCCCCTACCTGTGATCTGTCAATCAGTTGCTTGGTATTCAGTCAAAATATTGAGTTGGGAATATTGACTTACACTTATATCGAGTTTTAAATAATGTGACATATATACAGAATATCGATTTAAAGGTAAGAAATATAGTTTTTTTAAAATATGGAACTCATTAATATTGTTTGCAAAAATACAGTTGTTTAAAATATCGATTTTTTTATTTAATGTTATGTATTTTAATAGCACTTTACCAGTGCAATCATTATTATATTAATGTGTTACATTTTTAGTAGTTATTATTTTTATTTTTATTAAGTTTTGCATTTTTTAGTTCCTTAGCGGGTTGTGAGTTTCTAGGGGAATAAGGTGGGAAGTAATTTAATTATAATAAATTAATTGATATTTTGTATTTATTATTATTTATTTCATTGAGATTTTAGAATGTTAATTGTGTTTTAAAAACATTTGAGTCAATTTTAAGTTGGGGTTGTTGGGTTTTTAGGGGTAAAGGGTGGGAAGTAATTTCTTTGTAATTAATGAATAATTCATTGTTAATCAATATTAATTAATTAAGGGACAATTAATTATGGTAATTGTGTAATTAATTTTAGATGCAGGTTGTGGGGTTTATAAAGGTAAAGGGTGGGAAGTAATTTATTGTTGATGAATTAACAATTAGTTGTTAATTGATATTGATGAATTAATTGACAATTACATATGGAAATTGTGTAAGTAATTTTAGTTGTGGGTGTTGGGGGTTTTAGGGGTACAGGGTGGGAAGTCATTTATTTGTAATTAATTAATAATTAGTTGGTAATTAGCTTAATTAATTAATTGCTAATTAATTAGGGTAATTGTTTAAGTATTTTTTTGTTTTTGTGTTTTGGGTTTATAGGTGTGAAGGGTGGGGAGTAAATTAATTTTACTTACTTTATAATTAGTTGCTAAATACTATTAGTTATTTAATATATTTTTTTAATTGTGTAATTAATTTTTGTACAGTTTAATTTTAGTTGGAGATTGTGGGCATTATAGGTGGAAAGAGTGGGAAGTTAATTACATTTTATGAGCTTGAATTTATTTTTTAATTAATAATATTTTTTAATTTATAATTATTTTAACTATGCAAATACATTGTTTTTATTTTAGATGTGGTTTGTGAGTTGTGTGGTGTTATAGGCTAGAAAGTAAATAAACAAAATGTTTGTACTGATTAATGTTTTTGTTAATAAATAATTTCTGAATACAAATATGTATTTGTTTCAAAATCATTTTTTAAATTGTATTTAATATAATATGCGTAGGTATTTGTGATATGTATTTAACATTATAATATGATTTTTAATATTTTTATTTTTTATTTCAAATATAATTTATTTATTTTTTACATATTTATCTTTTTTTTACTTACTTTACAAAAATATATTTTTCTTCTGTTGATGATATTTAGTTCGATTTTAAGTTTAAACTGACTGGAGTGAGAGTAGTACATTTTACCCCTCCGCTATCCAACACTTTTCCCTACTGTTGCACTCACTGGAGTGGGAATAGTAAATGTTATCCCTCCGCTATCCAACACTTTCCCTACTGTTGCACTCACGGCATTGGAAACAGTACATTTTATCCCTCTGCTATCCAACACTTTCCCTGCTGTTACACTCACTGGAGTGGGAATAGTAATTGTTACCCCTCTGCTATCCAACACTTTCCCTACTGTTGCACTGACTGCAGTGGGAATAGTAAATGTTATCCCTCCGCTATCCAACTCTTTCCCTACTGTTGCACTCACTGGAGTGTGAATAGTAATTTTTACCTCTCCGCTATCCACCACTTACCCTACTTTTGCAGTCATTGGAGTGGGAATAGTAATTTCTACCCCTCCGCTATCCAACACTCTCCCTACTGTTACTCTGACTGGAGTGGGAAATTTAAGTTAAAAGAATTTTAAATAGTTTGTTTTAATTTATAGTAGATTGTTATTTTTTAAATAAATGTTATGTTATTGCTATATGTATATATTTATAATTATTTGTTACATTTTATATATTTTTAAAATTATAAAAAAAACATGATAGTTATTAGTTTAATATTTGTTACAAGGTAAATTTATATATATATATATATATATATATATATATATATATATATATATATATATATAAATTATTATATACGTGTGCTTAACTTTTTTAAATTAAGTTTATTTGTTATATTTGTTAAAACGTATATTAAATCTAATACATTTTATAAATACATTTTATTCTTTTATATATTTAATGTATTAATGTATTTTAAATATATTAACAAAACTAAATGTTGTACAACTACATTAATGACATCTATATTTTTTGTCTCGATATTTTTGTACTTACCATTATAAATATAGGATGTAGATGTTTTCGACATCGATATTTTGGTCACAATATTTTTGTATGGGGATATTTTGAGTGTCGATATTATGTCAGAATACTCCTTTGCTTCAGGCCTAGGTCACATGTCCTGCCTGACCACATATTTATCAGTCTTGAGGGGGAGGTCATTTCGGGTGAATTTAACAACAGAGATGCAAGTTTGTTATTATACGTACATATCGCATAATGTGGATTGTCATCATATTAATCAATATTAACAGTCCCTCTCTAGTTGAATTAACTATATTAATTGCCCCACACTTCATGACAGTGATATTGTTTGTGGTTTACTGTATTTCTGTTGTATCTGTTACCACCTCCCAAGTTACTTGCATTCTATCTAATTTGAGGACTGTGGGCCTTATTTAGGAAGGCCTGCGTCACTTTTGTGCCGTCATTGTGTCACTTTTAGTGATGCAGCAGCGGCGTAAATAATGCGCCATGTTGTGCCATATTTACCAAGTGACACATCTAGGCAGATGCGCTACATTATAGCTGTGTCAGGTATAATGCATTCAGGGTGGGCGTTCCCCTGCAAGAAAGGGTCGTAGGAGTGGCGCAGTGAGATCTATGAGATTGCGCCATCCTCCTCCCCATGACAGGGGTGAGTGTTTTATTGAGGTGATCTTTGTAGGTGTGAGGATGACTCTTTTTTCCTAAGTCCTACTTTCCCTTACGTATGTGTGTAGTTTTATACATGCGGATGGTACGTCTTGACCTACACATGGGCGATGCACTGTGATAGGGAAGGTGCGTGCCATAATTTGGGGGTTGTGGGTAATTGAAATGTGCCCTGAGGAGACGTGTATGACCCTCTGGTCCCTGCACGTGGTGCGTAACAAGGTTTTTCCTAATGCAGTTGGGTGTTTTGACTATGCCTATGTTTCTAAAGCTTCATATGTGGGCTACTTATGGGATGTTTCCTGCAGGTCATTGGGCACCTTTCCAAGGTCTCAGTAGTGTGGTCTTATTGTGGCATACTGGTGAGGGTTGAGAAGCTGCTCCGTGCCCCCTGTGTTATTCAGATGTGGCAATGACTGGGATCAGGCCTAATGCTCCTTTGGACGATGTTCATGAGGCCCTGTGTATTTTAATTTGACAAGCTGGATGCGGCGGTGAGCATATCCCTGCACCTTCTGTGGGGGGCTGCAATGGTCATCTACAAAACCCCTTTCATTCCCAGTGTCCCCTCTCCCTCAGATCCAGGATGCTTTAGTTCTGCTACCCTTGGAAGGAATCAGGGACTTCTTACCCAGTGACATGCTACTGCTGCTGTTTTGGAGGCACATGACCCAATGAGCAGATTTTGGAATTTTGGCAGCATTAGAGGAGGGGAGGAGGCAAATAGCTTGCAAATGATGGGAGTCAGGTGCACAGCTGGTACCTGTCATGGTGAGAGTAACAAACTGAGGGGCATATGTACAAGCCCCTATCACCACCACAAAATCACTTTTATCACCATTGTGGTGGTGATAGGGGCTTTGCCATATTTACTTAACGTGGCTTAAGGTTGCCTTGTAAATAAGACCCCCTTTCACACTATGGTTATCGTGGGCAGTGGGTGTTGCGGCGGGCGTTCCACCACAACACCCATTGATTTTGACACTGCCCTCTATGTACAAGGGCAGAGTGCACAGGAGGCAACTCCAAAATTAATTCCAGGTAAAACCTGGTCTTAAGGTGGTGAAATGAGGAAAAATGCATTATTTCTCCTCGTTTTTGCTTTTTCCATGTGTATTGCCTTGAGCAGCACACATGGAAAATGCAAAATTCCATGGACTGTTTATGTACAGGAAGGTCTCCCTTCCTGTACATAAAATATCTTTAAAAAAAGAATGCCATTTTGTGACTTTCATGTGTACTGTATTAAGCAGCACAAAGGAAAGTGAAAATATGGCATTTTGGGATTGTTTATGTGCAGGAAGGGGCACCTTACTACACATAAGTAATCCTCACCCTGCACGCAGTTACCCTTGCCCTATGGTGCAAGGGTGCCTGTGTTGGTGCTACACTGCTAAGTGTAGCGCCATCGCAGGAGGAAACACAAGGCTGCACCATATCATTGCAAATATGGTGCAGCCTTGCGTTTCAGAAATAGTGAAGTGAGGCGTTAAGGCTAATGCCTCACTCCGCCACTTCTTTTGTACATATCCTCCTGAGTTAGCTGATTGCCCTGATGAACTTCCCTGCTTACTTGGGGCCACATTTTCGCTCATTTGTGCATGGACTACAGAGTTTTAGGGGGGACATCATTATCTCAAATGCACAGAAAACCTGCTGTCTGGAACCGAAGCATTGCCTTGTTTTGGAAATGAAAGGGGGGCTCCACTAGCTGGAGGCCTAAAAATGTTGGAGAATGGCGGGGGGCTTCGATTTGGGGCGTGTCCCTAGTGACTTTGGTGAATGGGCCTGGGTGCCTGTTTTTATGCACTGGTCGGGGGCTGCCCTGCACCACGCAAGTCTGCCCTCCTGCCCGGGTTGTAGCCAGCCAACCCTGCCCTGGAAGACTAGCAGCAGAGTGAGACCTAGGTCCCTGCAAGCACCCAAATGGAGGATTTTAGCATGATTCCTTATCAACTGAACATCCGACAGCTCTGAGTTTTCCTGAAAACAAGTAAAAGCTTGAATTTTCTCCTACTGCTTGCTCACTATTTTTTACTGTTGTGGTGAGTTTGCTGGGGTTGGTGTGAAGTAGATGGATCATATTGGGGATTTGAATTTACTGTGTATTTGGATTGGATGATTGCATGAAGGCATTGCCTCCCCAGAAACTCACCCCTTCCGGCCATGACTGTGGACTTGCTGATTATTGGGCTGGGTTCCCTGCCTGCTGCTGTTACCATGTGTTTGGCCAACCACCTGGTCGTTGCTGCAGTAGTGTGTTTGCTGACTGATTTCCTTGTGGCTGAATATGCTGTGCGCTCGGGTTGATCGGGACTTGATTTTAAAGATGGGAATTTTGCAGGGACTGGCCCAGGGCTGTTGATCTTTGCTCATGGTATGTTTTTATGTTGACCATGTGGCCCATTCAGTGACAGTAGTAGCATTTTCTTAGGTCTGGCTGCTTTCAGCCCCACTGATCCCTGCCGCTAGGACTGGGTGGAAATCGCCTGGGGTTTTGCAGCAGAGCTCCCTTAAAAACTGGTGTTATTTGCATGCTTGCGGTCAGTGCTGCCCCATCAAGGGTGGTCTTTTTGACCTTATGTTGGACCAGCTTAGCGGTGTCCCTTTGGGATTGCTCCTGTTTTTCCCTGTATTTATCCTGTTACTTCCCGTAGTAATGTAATATGTAGGCCTGTATTTTTTGCCAAGGTTTGGTGTCTAAACATATTACCCTATCCAGTGCACTCTGTATTTCAGTGGGCAGCCCCTTTTTGAGGATGTTATAGAAGAATGCAACCAGGGGTCCCATGTCGGTCCGTGGCTGTCCTGTCGCCTGTCATTATCGTTCCCTCATTCTGTCTAGAAAGTCGTTACAGTTTCCCCAGGCTTCTGACTGTCTGCCATCAACACTCTTATGTCTGGGGGTGAGGGAAAATCTACCTCAGGGACCGTGCATATCTGTTGTCCAAATGAATTGAATGTGGCCCTGTGTTGGTTAGCGTGATGGCTGACATGAGGGCTCAGGGAAACACTGTTAGTCTGCTCTCCAATGAGGCTGCTGAGCAGACTCCTAACATCCCCTTTTGCTAGGTTTATCCCTGCGGTGCTTTTCTCAAAACAGGAAATCAATTTTTCCACTCAGTCCATCAATCGGGTTAGTTTGGTCCTGAGCCCTGCTTTGTCCATCTGAGCCCATGGCACATAGATGGTCCCTGATGTGCCTTTTCGTAACAACAGGCATATTTTGTCTTGGAGCCGCTCTTCTGGGTTTTCTCCAATGTACCGCTCCCATGTTCTCAGGCATTCCTGCATGTAGGGGAAGCTCCACCTTGGATCTCCATCTGCGTGTTGGATGCAGTCTTTTGTGGTGGCCATGTCCTGTGGTTCACAGGATCCCTCTTCCAGCCAGGGTCTATCATACTGGCCTTCCCTTCTGGTCCAGCGGGCTAGCAGGTGGCAAAATGGTCACACGATATTATTGATTTCTTCTCTAGATACTATATCTCTAAGGGTCAGATTATTTGACTGGCACGTTCAGGGGAAGCAGCAGACGCCCTCATCGCTGATCTTTTTGTACGCACGAAGAGGTGCCATTCAGTTTCTCCTATGTCTTAATTGAGTTTGGGCCAAGCTTATATTATTATTATTATTTTATCAATTTATAGGGCGCAACAGCTACCCAAAAAGGGTTTCCCGGCGCCTAGACACAGCTAGAAATGAGGACAGAAAAAGGAGGTGACTGTTAGGCGGTTATTGTTCATACAGCCAGGTTTTTACAAGCTTTCTGAACCTACAATAGTTTTCTTCCTTCCGGATACCTGGGGGAAGCGTGTTCCACAGGGAGGGTCCAAGATAGGCAAAAGATCTGCCCCCTGTTCTTGCACGTTTAAACCTTGGTATACAGAAGCAAGCTGCTGTCTGAGACCGAAGGTTTCTCTTGGGCGTATAAAGGCAGGCAAGGGATTGGAGGTATTTCGGTGCTACTCCTGTTTTTATTCTGAACATGAAGTTCAGGGCCTTGAAACGAATTCTGCTCTCTATCCTGAGCCAATGAAGATCCAGACGAAGAGATCAATAGCTTGATCTCTTATTTCTTAGTCTGTCCCTCTCCTACACTGACGATCTGGTGTTGTTCGTGTACCCATTGGGGCCTCCCTTCAGGTCCTACCTCCGGCTACTCTCTGTGTGGGGACCAGGACCTTGTTCCGCTCTCATATAGGAGTGGGTGCATGGTTCTGTTCTCCCCTTGTGCTTCACGGGCAAGAGCTCTTTCTCTCTCTACTCTCAGTTGACACCTCTCTTCTATGTTCCACCTCAGCTTCCTCCTTCACTTGATGCTGTGTGCGGTTCTCCTTGGTAGGAACTTGTCCTCCAGCTCACTTCCTGTTGTTTCTTCCACTGCCTGGGTATGCTTCTTCCTAGTTTGCCATGTGGCAAATGCTGGGACTAAGGATCGGATGTAGTTTCTTACCCTCTGACTGCGGCTTCAGGATAGATCTCCACCTACAGCTTCAGCAGAACTTCCAATCATTTGTGGAGCCTGCTCACCATTCTTGTTGCGCAGATGTGAATCTTTTTGGGCGAGTTCCTGTTCCTTTGTCTGTAGTCGGGCTCAAAGAACCAATCTCTCCTATCTAGCTCGCCAAAACGTTGCTCGAATATGAATTTACCCTGATAAAATGAAAGACAAGAGGTGTTTCGCAAAACAGGAACAGTTGGTTTAATTAAACGCATGAGAATGGGCAACAGAGTCGGGGTCTGAAGACTGTTTCAAAGCACGTTGGTTTCATCCATCCCTTTATACATTATTACATGAAACGTCATGATGCAATTTCACAATCCAATGAAGACAGAAATCTGGGCCTCGTCACTGGGCCATAAATCTGCTCATTCAATAATAAGCGCAGTAGGGTCTCGACCTTGCGTGGACACAATGTGGCGCCAGTGGGTATGTGTCCAGATGTCCAGCATGCGGAACGTGTGATCAATGCGTGTAGAGTCCATGCTGTGTTATGAGTGGCTGAGTGTTCATAACTTAATGTGGTTACTGACCTTATGGTGTTTTAGGAATTCGCCCCCCTCCATCAAAGGTGTTTTATTGGGGCCAGTCGCCTAAGACCATTGTGGTGTTGCTGCCTATCTGTGGGGTTGATACAGATTTTCCTCTTTGCACATTTGTCTAAGGGTTGCATGTCATGTCACCTGTGATCTGTCAATTAGTTGCATCAGGCCTAGTTCACAGGGCCTGCCTGACCACGTATTTCTAACCTTTTGCTTAGGAGTAGCCCCACAAGACATACTATTAGACGACCAGTACAGTCATGAGGACTGGCAAGGTGATGAATCCCTAGAACTCCTTAGACTTTGTGACTACCCCTGGGTGGAACATCATTTTGTCTTTTGATGTAAGCACCAGTTTTTGAATAATAGGAAATTAAGAATGAACAGAAGGATCCTTAAAATAAAGAGGATTGACAGGACTATACATTTAATTATGGAATACGATGAATGTTTGAATAGTATAACGATGATGTACATAATCTCATGTATATTCTTGTAGTTCTCTGTATTTTTCTTTCTTGTAATAGTATCAAAGACTTAAAAAAACAATAAAGAGTATAAATGTTTGCATAGACAGGCATATGATAGTAACAAATTGAATTTGGTGGAATTAAATTCACTATCCAGTGAAAATTGATTGTTTCATTGTTGATCCATTATTGAGTAAACTGATTTGTCTCTACGATCACCACAGTTTACTCTAGATTTATTTCCTCAGATTACGTGGGTTTAAGATGGGCTGACCCCTTCTTTTTTCTATTTTCTTTGGCAGAAACTTTCTAACAATGGCATTTTCAAAATTGCAATTTACAATCTGACTTTAACATGAAATAAGATTTTTCATTACCATTCCAAATACGTCAAACATGAACTGTTTACCTGCTCCCATTTGGAAATTACAGCTTTTTAAATGTAATAAGATAGCTCGAATGTTATCCTATGGGAGAGCTAGGCCTTACAGTAGTGAAAAATAAATGTAGGAGTTTTTCACTACTAGGACATGTAAAACCTAAAAGCACATGTCCTACATTTAAACACACTGCACTGTGGGTTGCTTAGAGCCTACCTTAGGGGTGAGCTATATGTATTTAAAAGGAAGGTTTGGGCCTGGCAAATGGTTTATTTTACCTAGTTGAAATTGCAGTTTAAAACTGCCCACACAGGCTGCAATGGCAGGCCTGATGTATGTTTAAACGACTGCTTAAGTGGGTGGCACAATAAGTGCAGCTGGCCCATTGGTTGCATTTCATTCATTCATCAAATCTTTATTTTGGTCACTAAGGACCATAAAATATACAGAAATAAAATGCAGTAACGATTGACAATAAAACCAAAACAGTGGTAAAATCATATGCCAATTTTAAAACATTTAAAAGTGTATTATTCACTAGACATAAAACGATTGCGGATAAACCATGCTGCAGTTAAGAATTTGGCTACTGCACATACAATTGGGGCAGACAAGTCAAATTTTAAAACTCTAAATGCAGGACGGTGTTCCCTAAAGCCTAGGTTCCTGAGAAGTGGAACAAGCCAATATTTACGTGGGATGTTATATGCAGGGCAGAAAAAGATCATGTGTAAATCATCTTCTCGTTTGAGAGGGCATACTAGGCAATTTGGGGTGGTCGCTATTTTGTGCCAGTGCTCCGTATGAGCCCTCAAGGGAAGTGTTCCATAACGCCACTGCAGATACAATTTTCGAGTTAGTGGTGGACTAACATCATCAAGGACCAATTCTAGCTGATAAACATCCTTGATAGCAAGAAAGTGACTGGACAAAGAATCTTGGCATAGGGATTCAATTGCAGCCTGTAGCTTATACTCGCGGTGTGCCTCCACCAGCGATCTACGAGAGATCCTGGGACAAGCGCTCCGCGGGTCATGCCACAGCTCCGATTTCCCCATCCTTTCAAAAGTAATCTTAATGTACTTAAACCAAGATATTTTCAACACGTTTGGTAGGCCCAGGATTTCTTCTAATTCTGCTCTATAGCTAGATAGCTCCACCAAACTCCATATTCTACACCAATACGTCAGAGGCTTGAGTCCCAGTTCGTCAGTAATTGATCTTAAACCGAGGTCCAGTCTCAGCGGGAGCAGCGGGGTGCTTGATGGTAGAGCGGTCAGTTGCCTGATAAAGTTGTTTTCAGTTATCTGCAGCTTACAACACGCAGCGTGTCCCCAAATCTCACCCCCGTAAGTGACTGCACCTCTAGCCTGGGTTTTATAGATATGGAGTGGCGGGCCAAGTGGCCTGTGGGTGGTCCTAGATAACATCCTATGTATGCCACCTGTAAGTTGGGCGAGTTTCAAGTTTACTCTCATAATGTGGGTGTCCCAAGTCAAGGATTGGTTCAGGGTGACACCTAGGTATTCAAATGTGGAGACCCGGTCTAGTCTTTCGTGTCCTATCATGGGGTTTGGGCGGGTTGAAGTGGACGGATTAAAAGTCATGAACTTAGTTTTCGTCGCGTTCACTTCCAAACCACGAAGCTCACAAAAGTTCATGAAACCGTCCAGAATTCTCTGGAGGCCCATCGGAGATTTTGAAAGCAGGAGGGTGTCATCCGCAAACATAATTGCGGGTACCCACCTGCCATTCAACACCGGGGCATCAATATAGCTCAACCCTGTCAAGAAGTCTATGACACCGTTCACGAAGAGGCAGAACAGGGTCGGTGCCAGCACACAGCCCTGTCTTACCCCAGAGTCCACGGGAAAACCCTCTGTGAGACCGCCTCCCCTGCCACACCTCACTTTGGCGTAATTGCCCCAATGGAGCCTCATCAACATGGATAGGATGTCACCCGGAACATCTAAATCCTTGAGTACTGCCCATAGTTTGGCACGGGGCACCAGATCGAACGCTGCTCGGAGGTCGACAAAGACTGTGTACAGCGTTCCTCTGCCCAAACTCACAGTTTTCCAATACAAATTATTGAATCGGAAAGTTTGGTCTATTGTAGAGACACCCTCTCTGAACCCAGCTTGGAATGGGCTCAGTATGTCCTTCTCTGCCATCCATGCTTGGAGACGGTTCAATAGTAATCTCCCGTCTATTAAGCTTATTGGTCTATAATTGGAAGGGAGCAGAGGGGATCCCTTTTTAAATATTGGGACAATCTCTGCTCCCAACCAAGTTTTTGGTACCTCCATGCCCCCCAAAATAGAATTAAATAGGCACAACAAGTATGGTGCCCAGACTACTGGCTCGTGTTTAAAAAGATCACCAGGCAGGCCATCTAGGCCCGGTGCCTTGCCATGGCCGAGTCTGTCAATCGCCTCATATACTTCCTTCAGAGTAAAGGGGCGCCCTTTAGTTTCATCAATATTTTTCGAATTTATTAGCTCAGGTGGACCAGATGTGCTGTATAAGGATTTAAAATGATTTCGCCATGCAGAGGCCGAAATGTTGGGCTCAATTGCATCAGGTTGCATTTCGTCCCCTGTGTTTACAAGGCGCCAGAATAAGCGGGAGTCTGCACATGCTAGTGTAGTTTTAAGTTTCTCCCACTTGTTGTACTCCCATTCCTTTTGTGCATGGCCAATCATGCGTTTATATACTGAGCGCCTGTCCCTAATGACCTCAATCCCTAGACCCTCTTTGATTGCCACCAGGAGCTTCGATTTAGCCTTCCGGCATGCACAATTATACCAGGTAGGACTAGACGAACGTTTTGAAAGTCCTTGCAGTGTAGTAAAAAGTATATCAGAAAGGGCCAAAGTTAGGTCTGTATGTAGTGTTCCCCACTCCATCCTATTATCGGGGCAGACGTCTCGGTCGGTTAATGCCAGTGCTTTTTCCAGTATAGGAATTGCCCGGGCGTAGAGGCTGGGAAGAGTTTCCGGATTTAAAAGTAATCTTTCCCATCTCACTCTACGTCTGTTGTTTGCTAATGTTAAGCCTTTCCGAGGGGGCGAGGTCAGGGCCCTCGTGACCTCGCTATTGGAAAGGATATATTCTGCTTCCAGAGCATGATGGTCACTATCCACACCTGGCAAGACCCTAAAGTCTTTGATGGAAACCCAAGCTGCTAGTGGGACAAGAATATAGTCCAATTTCGATTCCCTCCCACCCCGGCTGAATGTGTATTTTGGTGGAATGTCTGATTTTTTCCGGCCATTGCAGGCCCGCAAACCAAATTTTAGGGTTAGTGATGTAATTTGGACCGCTAGTGGTGTCCATGCTCTGGGGCCGGGAGCCTCCAAGGGAGGAATAGACCAAAGCGCGTCCTCCTCTTCGGCCAGTCCATCTAATGGGCCATAGAGGGGCTCGTAATGACAATTGAAGTCGCCCCCTACTAGGTAAGGAATATCAGCGGGAATTTCACTTAAAACGGAGGCAAGATCATCTATAGTTCGTGATTCAAGCCCATTAGTTACTGGGCGAGAATAGACGTTAACCAACATGAGCCTATTAGAATTTGGCCATTCCAAAAGTTCCACAAGAATATCATCCGTAGAAAGTGGATGTAAAGCAGCACTACATCCCAAATCTACTGCTAACCATGTTGCAAGTCCACCCGAAGGACGTCCTTTCCCTCCCCATTTTGCCGGCATGGAAAATGACGCGTATCCCTAATACGTCACCTCGTCACAGGCCCAGGTTTCCTGGAACATACAGATGTCTTTAGATCTGACAAATGTATTCCATTCTGGAGAATGCAACTTGCTAGCGAGGCCCGCCACATTCCATGACAGCACTTTTAAAACAGTGGAGTTAGTGCTGCCAATAGATTTTTCTGCGTCTGGGATACAGCACCGCTCATGCAGTGAAGATGTACTCATAGTAGGGGTAGGGGATACAGAGGGCACCGCCTTACATGACGGGGTAGCAGAGTTTACAGGGTAGTTGGCTATCAGATTCTTGATCTCAACCTTCATGGTATTAGACTCCTTTGTGAGGGAGGATAAGACACCCTCCTCTTTACTGCTTATCCAAAGCAGTCAGTCCTCCCAAGCTAGGCTTCCAAATCTATTCTGCGTAGGGAAGTAATCAAGGTGTGGTGGATCACTCATATAGTGGGTACCCCTATGCTCTTGCCTCCACCTTCTGCCACGGCCGCGCACAGGTTCCCAATCTCTCTCTCCCTGCTCTTGTAATACAGATGGATAGAAGAAAGATAGTGGTAGGGCTTGGATTGTAGTACCCTTATCGCGATAGGGCCAGTTAGTTATGTGGGAGACTGTCCTGGGGTGCCTAAAATTGACCAAGACACAATCTCCCTGTATAGATTTCTTTGTACCACCCAGCCATGGAGCTCTTCTTACCATCAGGACCTGGCTGCATATGCCATCGGGAAGAGGTCTATTAATTGTGAGCCAATTGATGACTTTATTTTTAAGCGATTCAACTGACTCTTGCGTTGGCTCTTTTAGGGCAGGGACACCTGCCAAAATTGCTATAAATGGGCTGACCTCAGGCGGCAGATCTATAGTCGTTTGATTCCCAATAGGGCTGTTAAGGGAGCCCTTAGAGCCAGGTACAGACGGGTTCCCTTCTGTACATCTATTTAGTGTCTGATCTACGGTTGGTAGTGTCAGTTGGGGAGAGGAAACGTGGGGTATTAGCGGGATAATAGGAGGATTCGGGTTCGTAGCTAGAGGGGCTGTTTGGTTCATCGCACCACTCGGGCCAGTGTCTGGGGCTGAGGCATCTTTTGCACAAGAAAGTGAAATACATGCCAATTCCTTTACAATACAATTTAGGGTGGTTTCTATTTTCCCCAGGTGTGCTTCCAATGGTTTAAGCAACAGCCTCATCATGTTGCGAATATCCAATAGTGTGATATCCTCCTCCCCAGAAATTGATCCAGTTTTGTCAAATTTATGATCTGGCGCCTTAAGTGGCGTGAGCCCCTTAGATTGTAATGGGGTTCGACGTTTGATTGCTGTCTCAGGTTTCAGCCTCTGTGGTGTGGGAAGTGGTTTGGTGTTTTTACATTTTTTCCCCCGAGACATCTGGGGCTTCTTACTATTTTTGGGTATAGCTCCTTCTCTCACTGCTACCCTATTAATGTCTGTCGATCTGGCCCCTGAGCTATTTTCCTCCCTACCATGTACAGTAGTGCTAGTGCTAGGGCTAAAATTGGAATGAGGCGGCTTTGGTAAGGGAAGGGGTAATATGCTAAAATCTATCTGGGATGGTATGGAACAATCAATGTTTGAGGTGCCTGCTATAGTGGGACAAGATGGACTAGTTATTTCAAGCATTTCAGTTGAGCCCTCTTCCCCCGCCATTAATTGACTCCCATCAAGTCTCTGGGTCGGAGTCCTTGCGGAGGCTAGGGGGCCCAACGATGATCTCCTTATCCAATCAATCTCTTGAGAGATACGTCGTTCAAGCGTAGTGATGTCCTCAACTAATAGTGAGCCAGCTTTGGCAAAGTAACTGTCCAATGTGCATTGGGGTTTTCCAGCAGCCATCAGAGTCTTACTACGTGTCTCCCTCAAAGCCATTCTGTCAAGGCTGGCTGGAGCAGGTATCGGGAGACACGAGGGGACGGAATAGCAGGAAGCACTGACCGAGACCGATCCCGACCGGTCTCGAACGGCCCGCGCTTTGCCCGGTCTTCGCCCCGGTTCTTGTCCCGCACGCGTCCCGCTAGCGCGTGAGGGGAGGGGAGTATTAATAGGTAAAGAGGGAAGGTGAAGGCGGGGCCTGGAAGAGGCAGCAGGTGTGCTGTATGGATTTTGCAGGGAGCACCCTGGTCCTCGCAGTCCCGGCAGCCACAAACCCCCACAGCTTCCCTTCCGGGCACAGCACAGGCTTCCACACAGGTCCAGCAAGGCAAATGGAGCGCGATCCCAGCTCCAGTTCAAAGTAAGTGAGTATCCACGAGCGGCTCCCGCGAAGCGGGGGCCGCGAGGTTTTTAAATGATTTGAGGAGGCGGGGCCTGGAAGAGGCAGCAGGTGTGCTGTATGGATTTTGCAGGGAGCACCCTGGTTCTCGCAGTCCCGGCAGCCACAAACCCCCACAGCTTCCCTTCCGGGCACAGCACAGGCTTCCACACAGGTCCAGCAAGGCAAATGGAGCGCGATCCCAGCTCCAGTTCAAAGTAAGTCAGTATCCACGAGCGGCCCCCGCGAAGCGGGGGCCGCGAGGTTTTTAAATGATTTGAGGAGGCGGGGCCGGGAAGAGGCAGCAGGTGTGCTGTATGGATTTTGCAGGGAGCACCCTGGTCCTCGCAGTCCCGGCAGCCACAAACCCCCACAGCTTCCCTTCCGGGCACAGCACAGGCTTCCACACAGGTCCAGCAAGGCAAATGGAGCGCGATCCCAGCTCCAGTTCAAAGTAAGTCAGTATCCACGAGCGGCTCCCGCGAAGCGGGGGCCTCGAGGTTTTTAAATGATTTGAGGAGGCGGGGCCGGGAAGAGGCAGCAGGTGTGCTGTGTGGATTTTGCAGGGAGCACCCTGGTCCTCGCAGTCCCGGCAGCCACAAACCCCCACAGCTTCCCTTCCGGGCCCAGCACAGGCTTCCACACAGGTCCAGCAAGGCAAATGGAGCGCGATCCCAGCTCCAGTTCAAAGTAAGTCAGTATCCACGAGCGGCATTGCTTGCATTTAATTTACTGGCCATGGGGACATGTAGTACCACTTTACCAGGGTCTTATAAGTAAATTAAATATGCAAATGGGGAGCAGCCAATGTTACCATGCTTCAAGCAGGGAGCACATGCACTGATTAGCAGTGGTAAAGTGCGCAGAGTCCTAAGGTCATCAAAAATGAAATCAGCAAAAATGGACGAGGAAGGCAAAAAGGTTTAGGAGAAGGCTGAATGGTCTAACAATTATGTCATGTTTTGGTATGTTGTGTTGGGTTATGTTATGTTATGCTATGTTATGTTATGTTATGTTATGTTAAATTATGTTATGTTCTGTTGTGAAGAATTGTATTACGCACCTATCATTCAGGAGAGTGTCCTGACACTTTAGACTGGCTAGTGACCTATTGGAATATCAGGTCTTCAGTTTATTGCAAAATTCCAAGATGGTGCTTCTGACTATGATTTGTAGGGGGAGGTTGCTCTGGCCTTTAGGAGTCTGGTGGGTAAAGCCACGCAACTTGGGTGAGTAGGAGGTTTGCTGAGCTGAGATGTCTGATCGCTACCTGCTCAGGTATTCAGGACCATCCTTGTGCAGTGCTGTGTAGGTGTATGTGAGGAGCTTGAAGAGGACATTTTAATGTATAGGGATCCAGTGGAGATCTTTGAGTATATGTTTGGATAAGTGAGTTAGGAGTGGAAGATTAAGAGCAAGTCTGGCTGCTGCTTTATTAATTACCCGGAGCCTTTCTGTGAGTTGCAAGATGATGCCAGTATGGAGGGCATTTCGATAATCCAGTCTGCTGGTGATCAGGGCTTGAGAGATTGATCTTTGAGTGTTTAGCAGGAGTCATCTGAAAAAACGTATTTGATGAGCTAGAGGGTTTTGAAGCAGGTGGAGGCAACTGGTTGGACATCAAGATATGATTGTCGATCACGATCCCTAGGTTCAAGTCTGCCCTAGTTCTGAGGATAAGAAAGAGGCGTATTTTCTGAAGAGGGCCTTGAGCATCAAGCAGTTGGTCTTCCTCAAGTTTGTGACTTTGGGCATGTATATGATGAACTTCATTTGGGTGCTTGAGGTGTTAGAGAGGGAGAGGATGAGCTGAGTGTTGTTGGCGTCAGATACTGATGGCAAGCACACAATTCATAAACAAAAAGAGTGTCAATTTGACATTAGAAAAAAGTGTATATCTCTGAAAGAATACTCACAAATATAATTATCCAGCTCAAACTAATCTCCTACAATGGTAATTCTGCAGGCTTCATTACAGTTCACCACTTTTGCCCACTATGTCACTATGGATCCGTGAGCCATGTTTGTGCACTCCCATCACACTTAGGGCGTCTCCCTGAAAATGGTGTAAATGTGATGGGTAGAAGGCTTGAATAAATTTCAGCCTCAAACGCCATATTCTAGAGCAAGGTTTTTTGCCTGTATGCCACTCAAGACAGTGACCAGAGATATGCTTTTTTTTAAATTCCGTTGCATTTATTGGTAGCCATGTAATCCTGAGAGTGTTTTGAAGTCATTATTTGCAATCAATTTACATGTGAGAGTTTACCAGAGTTTTTTTTCCCGTCATTGGATCTCGACTGAGAAACTGATTCTGCACTTAGATACAAGTTGAACTACAGTGGAAGACATTGGGACTATGACATTATAGTAACGTAGAAATGGTTACAGTGTGCACACTTCTAAAAGATGGCATAAATATACGTAGGAAATGTGTGTGTACTCTATACACCATGGGGAGTACAATGTGCACATGTAACTTCTAGACAGAAAAGGAAAAGTGAATATTCCCTTGTGAGTAGCAGAGAAGCTAACAAGTTATACTGAACATTATGAACATCAGAAAGAAGTTAACTTGCATTTGTAAATGCATTTCGCATACTTATCTGTGCACATTACATACACTTCAATTGTTCAGGTGAAAGCAATGCAAAACTAGAGGGAAAGTGATCCACTCTGGAGGATTGTCACAAGACATGTGTATAAAAGTGAGTCACAAACATTTAATATAATTACAGTTTAGGAAACAAATTCAAATGGTAAACATGTGCTAACCAAAAACGTGTACTGTAGGCAAAACCTGAAAGTAATGCCCAATTAAAAAAAAAATCTGCCCTATTGAGGCTTCTTCCAGCTATGCTGGGATCGTAAACACATAACGAGGTGTGTCAGTACACATGGTAGAAGGAATTTGAGGTTCTCCGAGAGATTCAGAAAACAGTAAAGAAGTTAGAACTTTATAATCGGATTACACAGTCGTATTTTCACTGGAACACGAGTTTGCAAAATTACCTGACTAATACCTTGTAGCAGAAGAAAACCGAAAGGTTGCTGATAAGGCGAAAAAAGACAGGTTGATTTCTTTAACCTGGGTGCAAAATATACTTTTGTACATAGGTATTCATGTTTTTCATTCAGGGTTTCGAATTATTTTAGAACTTAGACATGAACTAAAGCTGGTTACATGATATGCAGTGACACAAACATACATATTTATAAAACTAGTGTCTAAGTTAGTCTCACTCTTTCAGAGCACCTTTTGTAAATATATTTAATTTGATTAGAATATTTATGAACCTTTAATTTTGGTTGGACCCTTTTCATAATCTACATTTCTTAAAGTGTTTCTTCAACATTTACTTTTTGTTCTAAGATGAACAGTCACACCATTTCAGTATTTATTTCAATGTGTGGTGATTTGTATAACTTTACACAATGTTACAGTTGTTTTGGAGCACCAAGGAGGGTGGAAAGGCTATTAACATCTAGGAACAGACGCTAGCGCAGAGGCCACAGATAAGTGCAATGTTTGAGCTGTCTAATGTACAGCCTTGGATTGGGAGGGTGTGCTGAGATTGAAAGCTTTCGGGGACAGATATGGTTCTAAATCGTTTTTCAATTCCAGAAAATCCTTTTCAGGTCTGAGATTGAGGTGAAATGAAGAGAAGCCCGGAGGGTAGCTGTTTTAATCGGAATCAACGATTTCTTGCAGCATTTTGTTTTCTTTTCTCTTGTAATTCATCTCCATAACTGTTTTCCTCCCTCCCCCTCCACTGTGGCTCTCACTTTGAATCCTTGTGAATACTCTGAATGCTCCAATCGTTGTGTGGCAGGAGTGGGAGGTTGGATTTCATTGTGGGTGCCGGCCCCTGTGTACATTATTGTGGCTTGAAGAGCAATAAAGTTTCATTTTTACTATCAGGACCCCTCCTGAGCCCAAGACAGACTAACAGGGAGAGTTTGATCTCTGAAGGGGTAAGATAATTCAGGAGGAGCGGTTTAACATTGATAAGAGATTATCTGAAAACTTGGGATTTGAAGGACAGGACAGAAGTTGAGGACTCGAGAATTTTGGAACAGACTTGGATCACGACAGCAGTCACGACTGGATAATGCATGAAAAGATAAAACAAGAAAAACAAAGCATATCCTTTAAACCCAAAAATAAGAAGTCAACAGGAAAGTGCAAAGCAGTAAAACAATAAGCACACTATTTTTAAATGATAGTTTGGATGCTCAATGGAAAGTGATTTATCTGTAATGGAAACTATGTAACAATAATGCAAGAAGTACCAAGCCTCAAATCTCAATGGTACCATTGGTAACAATAATTAAGATATCAGCTTAAACAAAAGAGGGTGCAAAGTAAACCGAGAAAGTGAAACTAAGCACAGAAACAGGGCTGAGGGAAAAGCAGGACCGGGCTGGACTAGAAGTATGCAGATCAAGGACTACTGAGATATATAGAACAAGGAATCGGCACACAAACAAGAACATGACTGGAAGTATTCATACCGAATTAGGAACACTATAATACATGATTGGGAGTCTAGGCACAAACAATGACAAGACTGAAAATATGTAGTCTAAAATAGACACTGGCAGAAAGGACAATGAATCTGTATACAAACATGGAGAGGACTGGGTCTATGCATACTGAACTAATAACAGTTTCATACTACGGAGGCAGAAAGGAACAGAAATCTAGAAGCTAAAGAACCAAAACAGGAAACGGGTAATGCAAGCAACAAAGAAATCCAAAGCTAACAGAACCTCAGAGAAAGCCTGTAAGCAAGCAGAATGACGGGTTTAACTTGCATAGTGTTTAAGAGGTAAAGTTCAATGCAAGAAAGATGAGCACTGAGCTCACAGGGCAGAAATAAGTGGAAGCTCAGAGGAGGATACAGGTGCTGGGAAAGAGCCAGGTGGGAGGTGTTAACCATGTGCCGGAAATCAGGAAACAACCAATGAAGGAAAAGCTGCACTTTGACTTGGAGAATGTAAGACTATGAAAGCCAGCTGACAAAAGAAGAGAAACAGAAAGCACGTGTGACCAGCCGCGGTCCGTGCAGGTAACAGCTGTGGGCCGATGTTGACTGGTTAATGGGGGATTTCGAGGAACGATGCTGAGGGAAAATTAGTTATTTATTTAATTTTCCATTAGCATCGTCCCTCGAAATCCCCCCTTACTCGGCCACACCGCCCCACCGCTGTTACCTGCACGGACCACGGCTACGTATGTCTGGGGAAGTAGATCAACAGGAGCTCAAAACTATGATATTGAGCATAGCTATACCTCCAGGAAATGATCTAGGCAAGGTTTGGTGACAGAAGGACCTACATGAGCGATAATGCCATAAGATGGTAGTGTGAGAAGTTAACCATGACTGGAGTGTGATGTCACGCAAGATGTGTAATATGCTGAAGAGTGTTCTGACTTGACCTGGTTTAAAGGCAGGACTTCCACAGAACCTTCATGAATGCAACCTTATGGCAGGATGGCCGAATCATGACAATGACATTGATTTTGGTGCCAAGGATGGGATCAACAGCTGTCAAGCCTTGTTTTCAGAAGAAAGTGCCATCTTGTTATCCATAAGAAAGCGCTACTGTTCATGAAACAGGAAGCCACTTTGTAGCAGGGTACAGATGTCGACTTTGCCATAGTCTGAGGAAAGTCTTCCGGAGCCTTGACATACATTTTACAGCAATCTCTGAATACTACCGAAGTTTTTTGAACCATTTCACCATTATCCCTTAACCTCTGTGGAAGAGTGAGTGGTTGTGTGAGTAATTGTATAGGTCTGTGAATGGGTATGAGAGAGTTTGTATAGGGGATAGGGGTGTGAATAGGTGTGTGAGTGGTTGTGTGGATGATATCATCAGTGATGTCATTCCATATGTCTTCAGTGATGTCACTGACCATGTCATGCGTGATGTATTATGTGAGGTCATAAGAAGTGCATTGCGGGTAGATAGGTCATAGATAGCTCAGGTATCCCTAACAGCTGAATTTCGCAGTTTTTTTACAAGTGAAATGTGAGCCTAACACTAGCGTCCCGGTAGCCTTTAGGTTTTTTCAGTGAATAGGTGCAGTACTGACAATTATGTGAAGTGATGACAGGGAAAGAAAGCTTAGACCATTGGAGTTGCGATACATTATTGAAATGAACATCAAAACCAAGAGAGATCTAAATATAGAAGAAGATCTGCACACACATCTGTAATTACTGTCAAAACATTGGATTTTTGAATTAAAAGACCTCTCTTTTTGAAACGGTTAAAAGTTAAAAAGTAGAAATGAAATTAATCATGCTTTTAATTGCGGCAGGTTTCAAAGCCACAGTAGGGTAGATCAATTACGCACAGTAACACACATTAGAGGTGAAGCAGACAGGATCAGAGTACATACAACAAGTGGATGAATATTTTTGGTAAATAATTAGTGATGGAGCACAATTTTTGTAAATAAAATCTGCTTGATGTCATTTACCCAATGCATGCTTTTATAATGTGTGTGGAATTACTGACATATAATAATAGAGATGTACAACGCGTGAAATGTGCATAAGGCACGACAAATATGTTTTCTTAGTAAATATAATGAGAATAATGCTAATTGGATGTTATTCTGTCTTCCTAACTGCAGAAAATAAATGACAAAAGAAAATGCTTTATTCTTCGTGAAAGTATAATGTAGGCTTTTTTAGAAATTAGTCTCTGTTTTGCTAAAATAATGTAGGCCTTAGAAATAGTAGAGGATTTGCTTTTACGTGCTCCTGTCCTTCAAATGTTACAAATGCTTCCTTAGAGCACAGCTATTTTGCCTGTTTCTGAAAAAACCTTTGGAGTTCTTTCCTGTCTAGGCGAGGGCAAGATTTAAATACATTTGCAGCTAGGCTTTCTACCTCTTCCTCTCTTTGAGGTTATACAATATTTAGACAAAGAGCGTTTGGAAAATAGTAGTAAAGTCACTGTCAGTAGACTGTCACACCATCATAGTTAACCAGTAGAGAGTCTTGCTGAAGAAAGAGAATGCAACATATAAACGGAAGAAAGGAAGTAGCGCACTATAAAGATTCCTGTGAGAAAGTGTTCCTCGGCTTGTACACAAGATTGGTGATCTGTCCTTGCATTTGTGGTATGCTGAATGCCGTGCTCATTCCTAATTCTTTGGCTGGCATTACCTGCTAATGCTGAGAGACTTTACTACAGACTTTGCACGTCATCGGCTGGTGCTGCTCCTCCTGATATTCCATAACGGCCCTGGGGTTAGCTTTTCAGACTAATTGCACGCTGTGCATTAGTATTGCCGTTATATAAGTGAACTGTGTTTCGGTGATGTTTTCTCTCTCTCTCACTCCTCTATATCTGATGTTCTGATATTTTCCTGTAAATGAGCTGTAAATGTTTATTATGAACCTAATCTGTATTATTGAGAACCAAATAATGACATTCTAATTTGTACTTGTATTTGACCATTCATACTATGAAATATCAAGAAAATCCTAACTAGAAAGAACAGTGTTTGTCTTTATTCTTGAGTTTGAAAGTTATTTGGACATGTTTATGATAACTATTGATTAGCGTATTTCTTCATTGTAGTGCCTCATGAAAAAATAGCATTCCATCTTTCATTATTTAATCCCTTTTAGCTCTACCAAAGATTAATCTGAGGACCTTTGACATTGCTAACTGTGTGATAATGACTTATGGGCCCGCCATTAGAGTTACGTTTCCGATAGTTATTTAGTGGTTGGTGTGGATAAATGAGATGACAAAAATCCCCCAACGATTCCGCTACATCATTAGATTCCATGTTTTTGCTCATTTTGCTCAGGCCCTGCAGCCGTGGTGGGGGGCCCTCACTCGTGGACCTCCAAACTGCAGTTTGTCATTGCAGAGTGAGGGCCTCCCGACATGCCTGCCGGGCCTTTGCCATGCGTGTGGAGGCCCTTTGGGATTCAGGCCCTTTGTGTTGACCTAAGTGTACCTACTGCATGTGTTCTGGACAAATATGCCTTGTAAAAAATTAACAGAGATGGTAACTTTAGTCAATTGTGGCTCCATTTTTTCTATACTAGATGTAAAGAATACATACCATCATATCAAGCTAGCTAAAGAATTAAAGAAACGCACTTGTTTTTCATTCCTTTTGGTCTATTCTACTACAAGAGAATCTTGTTGAGGCTTCCTACTGCAGACTCAGTTTTCCAGTGCACAAGGTTGTTTGAGTGTACGGTTATTACTGAAAAATGTTGAAAATTATTTTGGTGTTCATTAATGATAATGATTCTTACTAAAAGGTTTTACATGAGATTCAGATTAAAATGTCTGAAAAGGGTTGATTTTGAGTCCTTGTTCAAGTCCAAGGTAGATTAACTTGAATACATGATATCAGCGATTGGACTGTTCCTTAAGAATCTTTAGTGTAAGCTATCAAGAATATAAAGCACCCGATAAAAGACATAAGCCATTATCCTTCTCTAGACTCTACAAATATTACAGTATGTTTGTCAAGTTTCTAGTATTCTAGGAAACGTTTATGAAGGTATGTTTTGCACAAAGAACAGACAGATGGTTTTGAAGCTGTAAAAATTAAAATATTTTCTACTCCTTACTTGCTACCATTTTTGATTTATAAACCTTCCACCATCACAGTAGATGCATTCTTGCATGGTCCGGGTGCTGTACTTTCTCAGGGAGATGACACACGGGGCGGGGAGGTGAAGCCGGGCCCGTAGGGGCCCGTGGCAAACGCCTCCCAGGGGCGGGAACCCTCCCGCACTGCAAGCCCGCAAAAATGGGGCACACTGGATTGGTCTCCCCACAAGCCAACCACTAGCCAGCCAATCAGCGAAGGAGGTGGTAAGTGGCCGGAGGGTTAAAAAAGGGGTGGCAAACCCTAACTAAGCACTTGAACCCCACCCAACAGGAATCGTCCTTTCTATGCACCATATCATGTCGTCAGTAGAATGATTATTGGGGAATGGGATGCAGTTCTAAGGGGAGCAGGGTGCAAAGTAGGGGGGAGAGTCGCGCCCTGGGAGGGGTTGGGAAGCAAGAGTAGATCGAGGCTTATGGCTCAAAGATATTGAGAGAAGCAGAACGTCTCTATGTTAGAACTGAGCAAGAATGCTTGGCTTTTGTGTGAATGACTAAAGATTTTAGACATTTTGTCTGGGGTAATAATTTCACTTTGCAGACCGATAGCAAGCCATTGGTCCAAATGTTATCTTCATGCAGGTGACGTAGTTCGACAGCTCACATTGTCATGCTTTATTCAACACTGCAGGAATCCTGCTTTAAGTTGTTATATGTGCCAGAAAAAATGAATTCAACAGGTGATTGTTCGTCACCAGTGCCCGTTCCAGTAAGGATAAAAGGAACTTGGATGAAGATGAAACTAATGTGGTTTCATCTGAACCTTATTGCTGTTTGTTTGTGCTGACCCTGCATTTCAGAAGACATTTGCCGGTTTTCCATTCCACGCCTCGCGGTACCCGCTGCGCGGGTCCCGCTTCGCTGCGAGGCACTTTCCAACACCTGGGAGCAGCTGACTGGGGCGTACCTGGGGCTGAGGGCTGCGAGCACAAGGGATAGGACTCCATCTCCCAGGAGTCTCTGGTCATCCCCCGCCCGCTCCACCTGGGCCGCTCTCCCTCATCGCCCCGCCCCCAACAGATCTGAGCACGGATTTAAGCGAGGAGTGCTTATTGCTACGTGGGACCTTATTGCTGTTTGTTTGTGCTGACCCTGCATTTCAGAAGACATTTGCCGGTTTTCCATTCCACGCCTCGCGGTACCCGCTGCGCGGCTCCCGCTTCGCTGCGAGGCACTTTCCAACACCTGGGAGCAGCTGACTGGGGCGTACCTGGGGCTGAGGGCTGCGAGCACAAGGGATAGGACTCCATCTCCCAGGAGTCTCTGGTCATCCCCCGCCCGCTCCACCTGGGCCGCTCTCCCTCATCGCCCCGCCCCCAACAATCCTCCCACCTCTGCAACATCCACAAAGGAGTCTGCATCTGCCGCTGCGCGGGAGCGCGCGGGAGCACGCCGGGAGAAGCCCGGGACAAGGGCGGGACCGTCTGTGGCCGTCCGGGGCCGGAGGAGGCCGGGCTGGGCCCTATTATTAACATTTTCTTCCTAATTACGTATTTTTTAACCTTATTAACTGGTATAATTATTATTGTTACTGTTTGTGTCTAAAGTGACGTTAAAGTCCCCATATTTGGAAGGATAAATACTGTGGCCTGAGTGGCATCGCTGATTGAGTATTGAGGTTGGTTATATCCCCGCCCGCTGTATCTTAATAAGAATAACAAAAATGCCCTTAAGGTCTGGTAAGGAGAGGCAAGTTCAGGTCTCAACCTCTAATGGTACTTTCACTGGTACAATTGATCAGTTTTTTAAACGTTCTACTGCTATATTAGAGAAGGAGATCGCCCTGGTTGAAAAACGCCTTTCGCTTGATATTATTACTGGCAAGCGGTCTTCACTAGGTAAAATCAATGAGGCTGTCTCCCCTGTCCCACTTTCCACGTTGAACTCGGACAGTAATGTAGAAGTAATGTTGGTAACTGCTCCTGAGATTCATACTGTGGAGATAGTGGATTCTAACCAGGAAAATGCTTTTAATGCTGCGTACGTTAACTTACCAAATAGCGGGACCACTTGCCTAGATCAGTCCAGGGATAATTCTGGTCTTTCAGACTCACCAAATCTCAATATTAGTACTGAACTAATGGATTCCCTTTCCCATCCACAACAAACACCCACTCATAACCCTGGGAAACGCAAGAGGGTAGACTCACCGGACATGGAGGAACAAGCTGAGGGGTTGGGAAATGCCTCACCATCCCCCCCACAGCTACCCAATACTAACGCTACTGCCCAGCAAGGGGGAGGTGAGACTATGATTAGCATTACAGAAGAGATATTTTTGGCTAAAATTGAGCTGCTATTCAAATCTCTACTTTTACCTCTTTTTGAAAGGACTAGGTTACTAAATACAAAAATGGATTCCTTAGATCTGCTAGTGAAGGATAATATAGCGACCTCTGACAGAATCCTCGCCAGCTTAGCAATTGCTGGTCTGACCCCTCCTGTCCCGACCATTCCGAAGCCCACCATTATGATGAACAATAAAGCGGGGGGTAATAGTTCACAAGTGGGACCCTCTATACCCAAGGCCCCGCAAAAAACTGTACCCGCTCCTAAGAAAGCAGTTTCTACAGAGAACCCTGCAAGGCCAAAGCCTGTAAAAAACCAGCAGGTTCAGAAAAACTCAACTTCCGTTAGGGGCAAAAATATTAGTCATCAGCCCATCGCCAAACCCATCCCAAAGAAACAGTGTGTGAACCTCCCACCGGAGTCAGTGCCTTATACAATTGTTTTAACTGGCGTGGCTCCGCTTGTAGATGGCAAGAGGGAAACACACAAGGATCTTTACAATAAGGTTACATTCTGGCTTAATAAAAACCGGCCACTCCCTCCTAACCTAAATCCTGAAATACTTAATGTAAGGAGGGTGGATTGGATAGGTTTTGGTAAGAAAGATCTTGAGGGGGATTGTGTGGTGGTTAGCTTTAGAGAGCCTTGGGTTGCCGAATACATTTGCAGGGAACCAAGATTCGGTAGAGTTGGGGATGTACAAACTTTACTATTGCATTATTTTTATCCAGCTTTATATGCAAATAGATCCCACACCCCGTTTCATCACTCAAGAAGGGACAGGTCTAGAGGGAGATTCCATTTTGACACTCCGCTCTATCCAATGTTCTATCCCCACCTTGCGAACCGGTTTGCTCCCCTTTCCGGCCTGGAAGGTGTGGATTGACATGATGTAGAACAATCGATTACTGGGCGTTCTAGTGCTGTAGTAACTTGCTCTTTAAATAATGTGAGTGTCCCTGGGGTAGAGACTGTCCCTGTGTCTAGCGCAAATTCACAGAGGGTGGAAATAAGGGAAACATTCTTGTCAGGTACCCCTAGACAGACGATCACTAAGGCTGTCGCCAACCCAACCGCCAAGATGGCAGAGAAAACAACTTACACCCTCGCAGTCTTGTCTTGGAATATAGCGGGCTTAAGGGGGAAAGCGTCAGAGGCTGATTGGGGCTCCTTTGTGGATTTACATGATGTTATTATCCTGCAGGAAAGTTGGTCAACCGACGCTATTTATCGGGTTGGCTACCTTAATTACTACAAACCAGCTAGTAAAGGACCGAAGGGTCGCCCTTCAGGAGGTCTAGTTATTTGGATTAGACAATCCTTAGCCATTACTATCACGGAACTCCCTACTCTGAGTAATGACATCCTAGCGTTGAAATTAACCGGTAAAAATAACCAGGACCTTTGTTTGTTCAACATATATGCTAGAGGGTTACCAGGTGGGAAGCCTGCGGGAGTGGTAGTTGAACTTGACTCCCTACTGAATAACATTAGTAGTGACAAATGTGTCATGGTGGCAGGTGATTTCAACTGTTGTTTCGAACCGTTTCCTAATCTTGATAGCGGGGGATATGGGGAAATTGATCAGATTTGGAATATTCCCCCTTTGTCTATTCCTCCAATTAAAAAAGTCACGGAGGCAGTTATGCAGTGGTTGGGTCTTTGCCTTGAATGGGATTTGCGTGCAGCGAATGGAAGGACCAAATCAGACCAGATGGGAAAAGTTACATTTGATAACTCCCTAAACTCGAGCCGCATTGATTATTTTTTGTTAAAGATAGAGTTTTGGGAAATATTGGTGGACATGGAAATAGTCACTAGATCTGAGAGTGATCATAACCCCCTGGTAATAAAATTATCAGTGGATGAGGGTCTCCGCATGAACCCTGCAACAAATATTGATACAGCAGACGCTGGTCTCACAAATGATTGCAGAAGGGTAAGATGGGCTGGGCTCCAAGACAATACTGCTACTATTAGCAGGATTGCCATGGAGGTCCTAGCGGCTACAAAACAGATGGTACCCATACTTGAGGCTGGAACCCCACTTGACCAAATCGGGACAATTCATGAGTCTCTTTTTAGTAAAATTAAGTCTTTTTTTATCAAACCCGTAAAAGGAGGAATTAATGTCCCAGCACAATCTAGGTTGAAATGGTATGATAAGACCTGTAGTATTGCCCACAGCTCTCTGTTAAGGGCTATTAAATCCAAATCATGTCCGGATATAAGGATAGCCAGGGTGAATTATAAGAAAGCATTAAAAGAGGCAAAAATCAAATGGGATGATCAGCGTTGGTTAGATTTATACCAGGCAAGTACCTCATCTAACCAACAAAAATTTTGGGAGGTTGTGAAATGGGGAGGGGCGGGGGAATTACATACTCCAGTAAACCACGTCCCTGCAGAGCAATGGGTCAAGCATTACGAGGCACAGTTCAGCCACACGGAACGGATCTCCCTTACTACTATTAGGGAAGATGCCAGTGTGCAGTCTGAGGTGTCCTCACTTGATCACATTGTTTTCACTGAAACTGAAGCTATTTCTGCTCTTAAACAAGTGCAGAATGGCAAAGCCCCCGGCATGGACTGCATCCCTGCGGACCTCTTCAAATACGATCAAACACACTGGGTCCCGTACATATTAATCTTAGCAAATGCTATAGCTAGAGGGACTAGGATCCCAAACTCCTGGAAAGGGGCTGAGATTTTGCCAGTGCACAAAAAAGGGGATAGATCTGATGCGGGAAATTATCGCCCCATCAGCCTCATCGATGCCCTACAAAAAGTAATAGCCAGAATGCTGTTAGGGAAAATCCATTCGTGGATGTCAGAAGTAGATATTCTGTCTCCAATGCAGGCGGGTTTTAGAGCACACATTAGCACAGTTGATCAGATATTAAGATTTGTCATGATCTATTGGAAAACTGTGTTATTGAGAGACGGGAAGATCTTCGCTGCATTTGTGGACCTCAAATCAGCGTTTGATCTGGTCCCCAGAGGGAAGATGTGGGCAGCATTGAGAAGGATGGGGGTCCCTAGTGCACTATTAGAACTTACCATCAGGATGCATGAGGGTAACTTTGCAAGAGTCAGATGGGGTCGCCAGGGCCAGGTTACCGATTCCTTCCCCGTAACTCGCGGTGTGAGGCAGGGTTGTGTCCTGGCCCCCACCCTATTTGTACTCTTCATTAATCAGGTGGTTAAGTTCCTCTCAGATACCCCCACTGATGCTCCTTCACTGGGTGGGACCAAATTCCCTCTTTTAATTTTTGCAGATGATACTCTCATATTGGCCAAAACACAGAAGGGTTTACAGGCAGCAATAAATAAATTCATGGACTTTTGCAATATGAATGATCTTGAGATCAATATTAATAAAACCAAGTTCATGGTCCTGACTAAGAAAAAGCCATTGAGGGGCCATGTTTTAATGAATGGGTCTAGACTGGAGCAGGTTGATGTAATGACTTATCTTGGTGTTACCTTGGATTATAGGCTACAATGGAAAGATCAAGTAGCGGCACTCTGTTTGAAATTTGCTCGCCTGACTGGTTGTCTAGTAAAAGTACAGCGGTGTTCCCTGACTAAAAGAGTACTGCCCGCACTTAAAATTTATAGTGCTAAAATCAGCTCAGCCATATTATATGGGGCCGATATTTGGGAATGTGTGGACCTGGCTGTCCTGGATAGGATACAGAATAAATTCCTTCGAAACTTAGTTAGTCTCCCCCCCTCAACACCAGTCCTTCCACTTTTGATGGACATGGGCATGCATACCATTAAACACCAGGCCCTCTATAGGATGGTGGCGTTATGGAGACGCATATGGTCCACCCCGGAGCTGGCCATGTTTGCCCGTGAATTACAGGATGTGAGAATGCAACAAGGGGCAGGTGACATACCGTGGCTAAAGCTAATTAAGAACACTCTTACCGAAATGGGTCTTCCCTTGCTTTGGTCGGAGCCGGGTTCTCAAACCTTCCCTACCAAGAATGAATTTAAACTTCTCTTTTGGTCTATGGTAAAAACGGAACATGTGGCACTTTCTGAGAAAATGAATTTGACAGGCCAGTTTTTGCTCCACAAAACAGTACCTAACAAAGAAGTATACTGGGATGTTATCCTTAAAACATTAGATAGGAAACTATACCATCAGTTCCGTGTAGGTACACTGCCTCTGAGGGCTTTTACTAGTGGCTGGCAGAGGTTGGAGTCAAGTTTCTGTCCCTGTTGTACCGTTTGCAAAGAAACACTAGGTCATTTTTTATTTGTCTGTACTGCTTATTGTGAACCACATAGTAAGTGGCTGAAACCTATATGTACTAGACTAAACACCCGAGTGAGTAGTGAAGCATTGTACATCTTGAGAACCAACACTTCTGAATGGCTAACCATAGGATTGGCCAAATTCCTTGGGTGGGCTTGGCTGATAAGGATTAAGTCAGTCAGCTCATAGTATCATGACCCAAATATTTTGTATACTGTGTTATCCCACTGATTTTTTGGCCTATGATTTTATTAGTATTGACGATCTGCTATTTTTTATATATGCTCAAATGTTTTTACAATTCCCCTTGACGTCTTTACAAGCATGTTTAATTGAGATTTTTAACTAGATTTGCCTTGCCTTAACTTTTCTTGTCTTGTTTCTTTTTGATTTGTTTAGTATGTGTATTTAAATATTTATGATTTTATGACTTCGGCGCACTAATTGTATTTAATGTAATTTTGTGTATATGTGTGTCTTTTATGATGAAAAATCGAAATAAAGACGTTAAAACTGGAACTGGAAAGTAACATGGTGTTCCAATTGAAGTGGGCTTTAGGAGTCTCGCCAGTTGAAGATTTTGGTAAAGTAATAGGGGGCCTTAGCACAAAGGCTCTTATAAAGCAAACACTTGGGACTTGATGCCATTAACGCCTGCCAAAAGTTTGCAAATTATTTTTTTCATGCACAAGTGGTTTCACTAATGTGGAATTCTCTTTCACAAGTGTGCAGAATTATGCAGTGATTAGCTACAGGCAAGAGTTGACGGATCCAGGTGTTGGTTGACTTCAAATCTTGAGAATGCCCACGCAATCAGAGTCAGACCCTGGAAGCGGTCTACGTTTTACTCCAGCAAATTCAATTGAAGGAATGGGAACGGGTCACCCTAACTAAACCTTGTTCTGTGGACAAGAAAAAAAGAAAACAAAATAAATGTGCATTTGCTCGCCTTACTGCATTCCCCCAGTGTGTAACTGTGCACTGCCTTGTAGGGGGACTACTATGGGTGCAGATTTCGTTGGCGAATTGGGTCCTAGATTATGTCCTGTAACTGTTATTTTATATTTAGCCAACGAGGAGCACACGTCACGATGGTGATGGCCTCAGATCTGTTAAAGATGAATCTGAAAGATTGTATTTGTTCCAGAAGCAATGTGAAAATACACTTAGACCCTTGTACCAAACTAAAAATCTGTATTTTAATATGCACATTGTTTCCATTGTCTTATTTCACTCACATAGAGATTTAATAATAACCTTTTATCAACTTTTTGGGGAATTTGATTGGCTTTTTAACGGAACACAGTACAAGTATAGTGGAAGATTTCTTGAATTTTATGAGTCAGAGGTCATGTGTGTGAGAACTTTTCATAGTAGTGTCATCTCTATTCTATAACTGCCTAGAGGAAGCAAGGCAAACTTTGCAGTGCATGAAATAATCTAATGATAAATCACCCTGTAGTGATATTTCACTTTGACTCGCTGTGCATGCTATTGTCAACCCAAGGGCGGAGGCTTGAAAAACATATTTGCAAATATGACTCATATGTAAACACGGATGCAAGGAATGCAGCATTTTCGGAAATGTTTACTCTTTATTTCTTTTCTCTAACCTCATTTACTGATTCCACTGAGGCGTACATATCAGTGCCAGCCATGATGTGCTTCTGGTAAAACGGATAAGCCCTTCCCTTGTGTGCACCGAACTCTGATAGCAGGAATGGAATCTGCCAGGGATTCGGCTGAATGCTGTGTTCTTAAGAGCTTATTTTTATAGTAAGTACAGACATGCAGAATGCCAGTCATCTTCAGGCTAAAGCTTCTGTATAACAGAGCACATTTTTGAAATAGTGTGCTGGCGAAAAATGCAGCTTATCTCTAATTGTTGTGTTTGTGTCATTGGGTTGATTCTATGTAAGCAAATATGAGCAGAGGATGCGAGATGGGTTTGATTATAAAGAGGTGGCTTTGAACTAAATGACTGCAATCAGCTTTCAGACGGTGATAGGAATTCTTATGAAAATTTAAAAATCTATGTTTCCGGACTAAGAACGAGAGCCTCTAGCAAAGCTGTGCTTCACCACAACGAATATCTTCCTGGAACAAAGGTGCACACAAGCTCTTAACCACAATTTGAACATGCCTCCCACTTGGATTTAAAAAAAATATTTCTATGTAATTCCAAGTAATTCCACTGTTCCTAACATATACATGTTACCTAAGATACATAAACATGCATTGAGAACACCATTGAGGCTGATTGAATCTACACAGGGGTCTATTCATGAGAATACTGGCAAATGCACAGATCATTATTTACAAATGCTTATGCAGAGGTTCTACATACATTTGAGGTACCACTGACCTTTTGAACCATTTGGAGAATGTAACTGTAGAAAATCTTTAGGGTCAGCTGTTGTGTATAATTGATGTGAAGTGTCTATATAAGCAACCCTTTGTAAATTCTTCCCTCATGTATCCCTCCTTTGACTCATGCCAAATTCATTTTACTACTATGATTTCCATAATCCCTTTCTAGGAACTCTTACCTCCTCCATCTCTCCTTTCACTCATCCCAAGCCTCATCTTACCACTATGATCTCCCAAATACCACTTTCTAGACTCTTCCCTCTTTTACCCCTCCATTATCCTACTCAATCCAACTAACAGACTTGCATGTCCAACGCTCAAATTAATGCATGTTTCCCTATACTAATCCACCACAAATTCGTTTGGGTTCTGGAGTAGCGTGCTACTCATCAAAAAGCATTTTGAAGCCTTGTCAGGGGTAGTACATGCAATGTAAATACAATATACATCTTTACAATTTGTTGTTTAGCCATTTAATGGGCTTTGTTACAGATGGATTTTGATGAAGACCTAAAGGTGTTTTCGTCTGAGCTAATTCAATTTACTTTATACCACAGCTATTTCACATGGGGCAATGCTTTTTTTTTCAAAAACTGACTGAGACCAGCATGGGAAATTGTGCTGCTCCGAGCTATGTGAGTACCTTCATGATCAAGTATGAGCAAGATCATATTTTATCTCAGGGACTTTGGATCAACACTTTGTTTTTATTTTTAAGATACATTGATGACATATTTTTGATATGGTGAAGATCCAGGGATACACTTGAGGGAGCCACACAGTCCTTGAACCAGGTGGATATTACTTTGCAGTTTAAATATGAGATATATGTATTGGTTGTAATGAATAATGGAAAATTCAGACTGAGGTATATGTCAAGCAGACTGATCAGAATCATTTGTTACGTTATCAAAGCTTTCATCAACTTCCTTTGCAAAATCATCTACCATACTCAATTACTGAGGTAGAAAAGAAGATTTTCAGACAATGATGCTGTTAATTAACACAAAGAACAGATGATTGAGAAATGTGTTAAATGGGGTTATCCCAATCAAACTAAGAGGAGCAGAAGTCAGAACCTTGACTAAGGACAGCAAAGCTTTACTAGAAAGTAAAAACCCACGTACCAATACATCCAAAAGATGCATGTTTAATTCAAAATACTCAACCAGCAGCTACAAAATCAAACAGATCATACTGACAAAGTAGCCGCTTTTGAGTAATGAACCCGAGTTAAACCAGATTTTCATCAACCCAACATTATTTGCCCATGAATAATTATGAAACATTCATCAAATTTTTTAAAAGAAATTCGACCACACAGTTAACTGTACATCAGTGAACATGCAATTGATAGCTTTCTTGGAAAGCTGTTAACTGCTTGACCCTTGCCAGTCAGGTTTCTGTGCATTTCATAGCATGGAGATGGCACTGGCGGATGTCTTAGACAACACAAGACTCTCCCTGGATGATGGATACTCAGAAATGCTGGTTCTGTTGGATCTGTTGGCAGCATTTGACACAATCTCTTGCGCAGTCTTAATTAAAAAATTAAAAGACTGGTAGACATTGGTGTCGGTGAGAAAACCTTGGGTTCGCTGAAGAATTGTTTGAGTGACTGCATCCATGCAGTGCAGCTAGAGTCCTTTGCCTCTCGAACCATAGCCTTGGACAGGGGAGTGCCCCAGGGATCTGCATTAAGTCCCACTCTTTTTAACATCTACATGGCACCACTGGGAACGTGATAAAATCCTATGGTTTCGAGGTCCTCTCTACTGCAGATGACACTCAGCTTGTTATCAAAATGGGACCAACCCTAGAGACTACTAAAGTAAGATTTAGAGATAGCATGAATAACATTGCCACGCAAGCAAAATAGAGATTGTACTGTTTGGAAAGGCTCACTTGGTATGGTTTGAGGATTGGTGGCCTCATATCATGGGCTTAGTCCCAACTCCGAAGGTAGTGGTGAGAGCCTTGGGAATCATGGTGGATGAGAACCTTTCCATGAAGGAACATGCAAATGCCATCACAGGTTCATGTTTTGGAAAATTGTGCCCTCTCATAAAATATTTCAGTGACTACCACTCCAATCAAGAATATCCCTATTCCAGGCCCTTATATTTAGTCAATGCCAAAGGGGATGATGGACGGAGCGTTTGAGCAAATCAAACACTCACCCCTAGTCAACTGATCTGGGTTTAATCCATCATCATTCTTTAGCTCACTCCACCATGGCTATATGCAAATCAGTCTGACCCTGTGCCTCATGGGAACAGTCCAGCCCAAACTGCCAAGCCATGTCTTCCCTGGACCGGAAAAAAGCATCCTGGGACCGGTTTCGGGTTCATAACCCTAATCAGCCAGGCTATCTTGAATCCAGTGGCAAAGTGAGCAAGGGACCCACGTCTGGGCATACCCTGCCAACTTAGGGCGAACAAAGCGATACCAAACGGGATGATGGACGGAGCGTTTGAGCAAATCAAACACTCACCCCCAGTCAACTGATCTGGGTTTAATCCATCATCATTCTTTAGCTCACTCCACCACCCCAGTTCAGACATGGCCATATGCAAATCAGTCTGACCCTGTGCCTCATGGGAACAGTCCAGCCCAAACTGCTGTTGCTGGGATTCTGCTTATTGCACAGAACTATGCGCAGGAGACCAGGACCTCAGAGAATTGTGGTGTACCAGAAAACTCCCCTCAGAACCAAGAACCCCTTATCCGACTAGCTTAGTGTCCCATTCGTTAGCCTAGATCTAGCTAGGCGGTCCCAATGTATAGACAAACCAGAACAAGCGACTTAGATATTTCTCAGGAGTGGTGGGAATCCGAAATACCTGTTCGTATCTATTTGTTAGTCCACAACAGAATAATACAGACACGGTAAAGTTTAAAGAGTTTATTTTAAAAACCTTGCGTCCTAAGATGCAGTATTTTGGCTAACACTAGCAGACTAACGGTACAGATCAGAACCATAAGCATTATTACAATACCATACAAAATGAAAGGAGCAATCATACTAATAATGACAGTGGTATACAGCCACACTCCTTTCTCTAGAATCTAATACATTATTATTATTAGACTATTAGAAGGTCTCTTAGGTTAACAGGGGGGACCCCATACCGTATAAATCAGCTTAGTAGAATCACATCAAAGGATCAGCTCTCTCATGCATCAGCTCTTCTGTTCGAATGAATGTAAAACCAAACTGTTCTGCAATATTAAAGACGCTTGTCCTTCAGATATTGGCAGCTGTATGCATGATATGTCTAGAAAGTGGTACGATCAATCTAATCACAACACTCTGTACCTTCTAGTGACCCAGACTTGTTCTTTGCATGATGTACAGACCAAGGGCACATTTCACTGTTAAGAATGTGAAACAACAGTTTGTTATCCTGTTAGGCAAAGTCGAGTCAGCATTTCTAAAATTAATAACACATTACAACAGTGTCGTGTGCAGCGCAGCAGAAACGACAAGCTGGCTTGCTAACAATTACCTCGGTTATGCTAACTTAGTGTTGTAAATAGGGCGTGGCTTAACCCATCCCACACCCCCCTATGATCGGAGCACGAACCAATAGGGATACACTTATCAAGAACGCAGAGTTCAAGTGATATAGAACGGAACCAAGGGCATGAACTATAAGTCCATATAAGGTAAGCATAAAGTCTGAGAATAAAAAAAAATCGTCAAAAAGAAAAAAAAAACGATGTCTTTAAAAAATTTAGTAAAAATTTCGATGAATAATTAACAGACCTGGATACATCCTGGAGTGACAATGTCAATCAGTCAATCCATAAAGGTATAAGCACCGTAAGTTGCAACAGCTTCCATGAGGAAATCATTGGAGTGTTCCGCAAAAGCATCCGCCATCCAATTTAACAAGGGAAATGAACACACGTGTTCATCAATTATCGGAGCATCCAGCACCATGATAGAACAACAGTCAGCATCCCCGATATAACTCCTTTCAAGGAATTCAATAGCTCCGATATCCCAGTTACCAAGTACTCCGTGTGCAGCACCCAAAGCCATAAACCCGACACCAGAACAATCAAATTCATGAGCCACTAAGGGACACATTAGTTCATCAAAATCCGGGTCAGGTGACGCCAAGCTTGACAGGCACAAGTCCAGAGCCCATTGGAAGGGACAATCTAGGCAATGAAAGACAGGTTGCAGACACGTAAAAAAGGGAAACCGGAAAGACAATCCATACTTGACGCTTAATACCGCCAGCGGTAAGGTGCCGTAGTAATCAAGCATCCGGCTACGAAGATGGAGCAAGCGGAGCATGCTGTCTTGCAACTCCTGGTGTGCAGCCATATCGAAGTGCGCAAATCAACAAGAGGAGCAAGGGGAACCCTCCGAAGACACTTAAAAAAATAGAATGGAAAAATGCGGGGATCACACCAAAAACAGTCTGGAAAGATGTCACGAGGCCCGAGCCCACAATTTTAAAAAAATGAACAAGGCCAGTCGTAGACGAAGCATTAAAGATAGTTTGAATCAAGGTTCCAAAATGGAGGGGGAGGTCAGTATTTAAAAGAGCTTGTACCTCAGTGCGTGTGTTCGCCACATTAAGAAGAAATGGTTCACGGGACGAAGTCAACGCAACCTCTTTTTTAGACAAAAGAGCCCTTATTCTGCTCATCCTATTGAACTCTGCGTTCAAGGTTGGAATTGCTGGCCAGATGGATATATCGAGTCGGCCTTGCGGGGGTGGGAAAAGGACGTTATTACAGCAAACTACTTTTTGCGAAAAAGTGACTATGTAAGGAATACCCACTAGCCTCCCACAGCAAGCTTCACTTTTTAAAAGCAAATAACTACCGTTGGCAAGCAGCTTAAAAGAAGACGTTATAACCGGCATTGGAATCCCCTTTAGGACACAAGCTAAATTAGGAGCGTGTATATTGCAAGCGCCATGTAATTGTATATGTCTACAAACCACAGAATGATCAGGAGCGGAAGTGCATTCTTCACCTTTTAAGTAAACCTCCTTGCCATCCCTTACGCATCTGTAAGTGAACGGAAGTGACCAAACTTTGTGCAGGAACGCATCACCAAGTTGTTCATATCTGCCAATGGCATAATGCTTCATGCACGAACTAAATTTAAACAGACTAAAAGGTAAAGTGACTAATCCGTGTATAAGCCACACGGCTGAATTCAACTCCGCAACAGAAAAAGGTAAAGGCTCTAATTTTTCAATGTGCAGCAATGCGTAAGTTGCGTCTTTCATGGACATGAACTACTGTTTTGCTGTCAAATTAAAAGGAAGGAAAAATGATGAAATATTCATGTAATCCCAAGGGACTTTCCCTGCCTTTAACGTTTGTAATGTCCATGCAAACTGCATAATTGAATGCAACTGATTTTGGCCATGATACAACACAGATACATCATCTTGCACAATGTCTATGACAGAAGAAACAATAGTATCTAATGTATAAATTCTAGAAGACAAAGTATTAATACTATTATCTATCACAGCCAATACTTTTTCCATATTGGCCTGGTCAATAGCACGTAATCTAGAAGCAGCTTCAATTTGCGACATTTTCCAAATTTCATTGTAAATAGCATAAGCCCATCTTTTGGACCTGCCATTTGCAGGACCCTTAATAAAATCATTCAAATCTATTTTGTCATTTAATCGTGATAAATGAAGCTTAACTGAAGTTAACGTGGAATGTTGCAGCCACGACTGACATAACTTACCTACAGAGTAGGTAGCCACCGTGTGTGAAGATGTAAAACGAGGGTCAACCCTAAGTTGTGTATACCCTGGAGCCAAATCCAGAAACCGACGTTGACAGGAATCTGAGCTTGTTTGCCATACCAACCAACCCTCAGGATTCAATGTTGAAATATCGAAGGTGCCATTGGAAACAAGGGACTGCAACATAGTAAGGGGCAGATCTGAGTGATTCTCCCAACCAGGATAAGCACCCAGATCCGGGATCGAGGGGGAAATTAATTTTTTAGATATAGCCAATCAAAAACAGGTGGTCTGAAAAACAGACGAATTCAAAAATAATATATGGTTTGGGATAAGACAGGCACGATGCAAGGCCTCCGTTCCCTGTACTTGCCACGGTTTAGTTCCCCAAACCGATTTAAGATCGATAGTAGCTTTCCATACTTCATAACCTCCAATAGCCAATTCATCCATAAAGGACTTGGAATATAATAATTTTGTGTGTGTCAATCTAACCTTAGAAGTGGGTTCTACCGCCACCTTAAAATAAAAAGAAGCAGGGTCTGACACACTAAAATCCGAAAAGTATGTGAATTTTTTCAATAAAGTGGCAGAGCTGCCAGTCATAGGGACAGGACAAAGTTCCCATTGAGTGAAATTACCAAAATTTCGAAAAGTATTTGCTCTGTGTAGGAAATGTGTGCCATAATGTTGAAAACAAAATTGTTCATCATAGTTTGCAGTATTTAAATACAGATCTTCAGCATCAAATGCAGCATAATATTTTAAATCAGAAAACAGTGCTTCTATTGCTTGTACATCCCAATCATCTGAGCGGATGTTTTGTTTAACTACATCACCCATAGAAACACGAAAAACAGTTGGCACATTAATAACTTCGGTGGGACCATGAATTTGAAAGTTCACTGCATCCCAAGCAATCCCATCACGTACAGGCCAGGCGGTGATGTTCACAAAAGTCTGGTCTCTTTTCATGATGTGTGATGAGGAATGGGGGGCCAAAGTTCCATCAATTAATCGAATTGTAGAACGCTCATTCAGGTAGTGTCCATTGATAAGTCTAAAAAACACTACCACAAAGCCAATTGTCATGAATAAAAAAATACAAATCAGCACCAGCCAGATGTAAGTCCAAGGTGCAACCAAAAAATGTCTCTTGAACCAGGCAAAAAATATAGAAATTTTGGAAGGGGCAGTGGAAGTCAATGATTCAGTTTCAAAGGAAGAATGGGACTGGGTAAGTACTGTGGTATGTAATAGGGGCAAAGGGACTTCTGCAGGATAAGCATACTCAGGATAATCAGGCAAACCACCAGCAGTAGGTGGCACAGGGGGATCTGTAACTGCAAGCATCTCAATGGAAACCTCAGGCACGATGATAGAGGGTGGCATCACAACAGAGTTTCTCAGCATCGAAGGGCAGGAAACCGAAGGTGTCATACTATGGAGAATCGGCCACCCTGTGTAGCTTGACATTTTCAATTGAAATGTACCTGTTACCCTTGCGACCAGGAAGCGAGGGTAAAACAACTGTACGTGTACCCAATACTCCAAGCACCGGGACTGGTGCACGATAAGAGGGGCCAAACTCCTTTTTGTTCTCCACCTTCTCACGGACCAGGTCACCAACACGAGGTAGCCAGCCGACTACCGGAATCAGGAGCGCTTCGTCAGATGTAGAGGGCACGTGTTCCTTTGCCAGAGTGTCTCTTGCTTCTTGTAGATTCTGCAATACAGCACAGTGGTCATCTAGGTCAAAAGGCGCGGCAGCCGCCGCCATGTCTAGACCGTCAAGGTCCGGAACAAACATTCTCACTCCAAAAAGCATCATGTACGGGGTCCGCCCACCCAGAGACCTTCTAGGGAAGTTATTAAGTGCACGTTGGATGTCATACAAGTGGGCAAGCCAGTTCCGGCCTGTACCTAACACCTTGGCTGTCAACGATTGCTTTAGGTCACGGTTCATCCGTTCCACAACACTATTGCCCTCAGGCCGGTATGGAGACAAAAATTTGACTTGGACCCCCAAACTTCTCATTGCTTCTTTGTACACCTTAGAGGCGAACGCCGGGCCCTGATCAGAGTGAAGGGTACCACATGCAAAACTCCCTATAAAGACACGCAATGCTTTGATGACAGTCCTAGCATCAGCACTCCTTTGTGGCCACACCCACAGAAAACGTGTGCACGAATCCACTGCAACCAAGATGTACTTGTACGCAGTATCAGAGGTAAAAGGACCGCAGTGATCTAAATAAACACACGCAAGTGGTTGATTAGATATATGCAGCTGCGTTGGAGGTGGACGCGAAACAGAAGAAGGTTTAATCTGCTGGCAAATGTCACAACTAAGCACATAAGCTCGCGCTTGTTTATACAAACCGTACCACCAGTAACGTTGCTGTAAAAGAGACACAGTTGCTGACACTCCAGCATGCGCAGACGCAACACCTTCGTGGGCAGCCGTTATCAAATTTGGTCTGCAGTCCGCGTTGGGAATCAATCTATCACCAACGTCGTTAATCCTCACTAACGGGACGTTATCAGGACTTAAGTGATAATGGTATCGAGAAGGGAAACCTCTAGGGAAGTTCGTCCCTGTCTCAGAAGCAGCAATAGCTGCCAAGATGTCAGCATCAATCTTAGATTTTGATCTTGTAACTGCTGCTACTAAGTATGTTGCCACTGCTGTTTTAGCTGCCTCGTCAGCCAAACTGTTATCGACAGCATGGACACCAACTCGTTGGTGACCAAGAGTGTGAATTACATTCACAAGTGGCAGACTCCCTTTAAGTTCTGCCACTCGAGCCCAAAGCGTTTTATGCTTCACCGTGCCACCTTTGGAATCACGAAAACCATTCATAATCCAAAAAAGCAAATTGTCGTTGTAAGATTGAACACAATAGTAAGAATCACTCACTATAAGAGTAGTGACCCTGTGATCAGCAAACTCAAGTGCAAGCACTAGAGCACGAAGCTCCGCCAACTGCGCGGTACAATCACCCAATGACTGCGTATGCACTGCATCTGATTGGAACTCTCCATTTACGAAAGTACCGACTACAATTGCGCAAGCCGCTGAATAGGCGTGCTTCGATCCAGTTGCGGGTTGCGCCGACCCGTCAGTGTATATGACACAATGGTATTCCTCGATGGGGCGCAATGACAGAGGAGCAGGATGAACGAATTCATACTCCAAACTCTCCTGAGTCTGCAACGCCGCGTCAAAGATGTATTCGACGTCAGGCGAAGCTAAGGAGGTTGCCCATTGTATCCACCTTGGATGCAAAGCCTTAGAATTCGGTACACTAGCTTTAGTGACTGCTTCCAGTGCAGGAAACGGTGTTACCACTAGCATGCGTTTTCCTTGTGATAGCGCTCGTTCTTTCAGGATCGCCATCTGAACTGCCGTTAAGACTTTCTCAACAGTGGAAAACCGCAGCTCAGCCGAAGTGTACAGATGAGATTTTTATGCAATGGGGACTGTGTCGCCCTCATTGAACGTTAAGTACGTGAAACCCTCCGCGCCTGGAACAATTCTAATGACCAGGTTGGTGTGGTTGTCACGAGTTTTTAAATATTTAGCAGTAAGAAGATCAGTTTGCAAAGAATACAATGCTAATGAATGCTCTGGCAGCCAGCAAGATCTGGTAAAAGTTGGTTGTATCAAGGCGTAAAGCGTCTTGATACGCTGGGCATAATCAGGAATGTAGGATCGACCGAAATTCAGAAAGCCCAGCAGGGATTGTAGTTTTTTCAGTGTCGTAAGGATACGAAGGCGTTCGCATTTTTCAATGAATTGCGGTGTCAAGCCTCGACCCTCATTATTGAGTTCGTACCCCAAGAACAACACTGTAAACTCAGCAATGTGGGACTTCTTAAAGTTAAACTTGTAACCGAAGTCGGCAAACATAGTCACTATGTTATCCACACGAGCAAGGTGTGGAAGCAACTCGTCGTCAGTCAGATAAATGTCATCAACATACGATGCTTCCAGGTCTACTATCTCCAAGAGAGAGACCACGCGAGCGGAAAAAACTCCAGGGCTGTTCTTATAGCCCATCGGGAGCCTCTTAAAAATGTTTTGTTTTCCACCCGAAGTAAATGCCGTCCACTCATAACTATGAGGGGCCAGGTTATGGCAATAAAAGCCATTGGATAAGTCGAGCGTGGTTTTGAAACGTTTTTGCACAAGACTATCGACGAGAGCCGTACTATGAGTATTTTGTACCGCACACGTCCGGCAATGCGAGTTTAAATGCCGGTAATCCAAAACTAGGCGGTACGACCCGTCAGGCTTCGTCACAGTGAATAAAGGATTATTCATGGGTGACACACATGTCTCAATCACTCCTTGATATTCCAATTGTGCAAGGATGGACGCGACGTGAGGTCTTGCCTTGCGACGCATGGGGTATTGGGGTTGAGGCTGGGGATCGGAACGCAATGGAATCTCATGATTGGGAGAACATTTATCCCAGCCAACCTGATTACGATACAACGCATGTGCAAGCACCTGTGCCCACTCCCCGGCTAACCTATTAGACTCAACCGTGGGCACTGCGTGCCCAAAGGAAGGAAGAATTCCTTCCTCTCCCCTTGGAGCTTCCAAAATGAAAGCTGGAGGCCAATCTTTCTCCGCCAAAAGAATATCATAGGTGGTCGTAAGATTATCCCAAAAAAACACTTTAATTTTGCGTTTTATGTCACCCTCGATATTAAGGACTATTTCAAATAATCTTTCTGGGGGAGCTACGCGAGTATCAGCAGTTTCAACTGTCACATAAATGTCAGTTGCTGTCGCCTCCAGAAATGGACGCAATGCTTCCCGCACTACTGTAACTTCCGCCGCGCTGTCTAGCAGCGTAAGTGCCCATGTCAGGTTCCGAAGCTGTGTCCTGACCATCTGAGGCATATCTCGCTGAGATAGCAGCAACTTTCTTTTTCTGAAACGGTGGACGTTGTCTGGCAGTGTCTTCCTGCTTGCCTTTACCGTCAGTCTGGCGGGGCTGGTCTTGACCTTGAGTGCCCCGTCCTCTCCCACGCTCTCCACCACCAGTGTGCGAAGTCGATGTTTCCTGTGAAGAACGAGGAGAGCGTTGTTCAGAAACCTGAAATCTATCAGGTGACTTAATACGATTACGATCACGCAAATCATAAGTGCGTTCACTATACGACTGTACGGGTGAGGCAGGACGAGAAACCTGCTTCTGTTGCTGCTTCTCTTGTTTTTTGGCTCGCCAACTTTGTTTAGGAAAGTTGGGCTTTTCGTCTTTTGTAGACGAACTCATCTTAGTTTGCTGCACTACATCAGGATTTTTTTTTTTGAAACCTTTATTACAGAAGTCAAATGAGATACAAAAATGGGCCTACAACCTTCGGGCCGGCCGCTAGCAAACAATAAGAGCATAGAATACAAGTGGGAAACACACGCTGCAGCGTGAGAGAGATCACAGGAGTTGGAAAGAAAAAACGTTGGCGGCCACACCGTCCGGACCCCCCAGATGGCGGTTCCATTTTTATGTAAGAAATAACAAACAAATCCACAAGGCAGCAAGAAGTCGAAGCAGCAGTATGAGCTCCCCCGGGGAGGACCCTACCGATCCACAGGAAAAGCGGGGGGGGACAGGCCGGAGCGGAGGCAAAGTGGACTCAGTACCCAGAACCAAGGAGACAAGGAGACTAGGGAGACGGGGCCAGTGCCAGATCAGGCGTCAGCGGCGGGGTACAAATTCCGCCACGGTAGGAGTTCCAGGGGCCCCATACTTTCACCCATTTCCCAGGCTTACCTCTCGTGACATACACCACTTTTTCCCGAAACATACACCAATCCATGTTGTCCTTCCATGCCGAGATCGTTGGCGACCTCTGGGAGCCCCACAATTGCACTATGTCACGCTTGGCCACCATATAGCCCAGAGTCACCCACCACGTCTGCGGCACTGAGTAATCAGTCGGCTCCCACACATTTAGCAGACACCTCCTCGCCTCAGGAAGCAGCGGCACATGTGTGACCACCTGCAACACCGCATGCACATCACGCCAGAATCTCGCCACCTCCGGACATTCCCACAAAATATGGACGAAGGTTCCTAATGAACCACACCCACGCTTACACAACCCATCCACGGAATATCCCATGCGCATCAGACCCGGCCCCGTAACATAGACCCTATGGAGTATTTTGAGCTGGACGAAACGAAGGCGGGCCGGTATGGCCACCTCTTTCGGGGAGGCCACCGCAGACACCCAGTCCTCGTCGTCCAGCTCCAATCCATCGGCGACCCACGCCTCACGAAGGATAGTCAACAGTCCCGAGCGATTGTTGATGAGCTTTTTGTAAATCAAGGAAATCGTGCCGTCCGGCACATGCCCATCTAGCACTCTATCTTCCAGAGGGGAGTACTCCGGGATGGTGGCAACATCCGGGAATACGGAGATCAGCGCGTGACGGACCTGTAGATATCGAAAGTACTCCCTGTCCTGCAACTGGAATTCCGTCTGCAGCACATCGAACGTTTTGAATCCCCCCCTCGTCCAGAGATCGCCCACCCTGCTGATGCCTATCATGTCCCACTTCTCAAAGCCCTTCGAGGTCCACAGGGAGCCCAGCCGCTCAGAGGCGTACAGTGGCGTCGCCCGGGTTAATCGATCCTTCCACCCCATCGCCAAGTTTGCCGCGTGCCACACCCGTACCATGACCCGCGTAGGGCCCGCCAGACGCGCGTCGAGCGATCGAGAACAAAGCGCCCGATTATAGTCACCACCCGGCAGTAATAGTTTATCCATCTCAAAGGCCGGGTTTAGAGCGGGCCCGTAAAGGCCGTGGTTTATCGCGGCCAGCTGGGAGGCCCAGTAGTACCGTTTGATGTCTGGGAGGGCGACCCCCCCCGTCATACCACGGGAGTGTCAGCTTCGCAAGGGCGATACGTGGCCTCCCATCCCAGAATAGGTGGTGCTGCAGACTCTCCACCTCGCGAAAGTAGCGCGCCGGGACAACGTCCATCGTGTTCTGTAAAGCATATAGGAAACGTGGCAGCGACATCATCTTAAACAATGCCGCACGGCCAAGCGATGAGAGCGGCAAGCGCCTCCAACGCGCCACGTCCTCCTTCAGGCGCTGGAGGGGGGGGGGCAAATTTTGTTTATATCGGGCCTCAGCGTCCAGGGTGATATAGATACCCAGGTACTTAAATCCCTGCGGAGCGACCTGGATAGGGCAGCCCCGCGGTAGGATAGGAGTCTCCCCGGAGAGGACATACACACAGGATTTAGCCCAGTTGATGACTAGGCCAGAATTGCGGCCAAAGGAATGCAAAACATCCACTAATACAATCAGCGATTTACGCGGGGAAGCAAGGTATAAAAGGATATCATCTGCGTAAAGGGATACGCGATCCTCATACTCAGGGGTCCAACGGAGACCACGAATGGAAGGATCCCACCGCAGCCACTCCGCCAGGGGCTCCAAGGCAAGCGCGAAGAGGAGCGGCGACAGCGGGCAGCCCTGCCGCGTACCCCTGCCCAGCTCAAACGGAGCCGACACTCTACCGTTCACCACCACCTGCGCCAGAGGTCTGGAGTATAACAGTTTCACCCAACCAATGAATCCCGGGCCAAAACCAAACTTCGCCAGCATCGCCCAAATATATGGCCACTCAAGCGTGTCGAACGCCATAGTGGCGTCCAAGGACGCCAAAATGGCCGGCTCTCGTATGAACGGGACCCGCGCGAGCACCCCATGCAAACGCCGCAGATTAAGCACGGTGTTGCGATGAGGGATAAAGCCGGACTGGTCCTGGTGAATCAGATCGCACACCACGCTAACCAGCCGATTAGCCAGCACCTTGGCGAGAATTTTGGGCTCCGCATTCAACAGAGAAATGGGCCTGTAAGACGTGACCCGATCCCGCGGCCTCCCCTCCTTATCAATAACCACGATAGTGGCCAAACGCTGGTCCAGCGGGAGGGAACCCGCCGAACGGGCCGCGAGGAACATAGCACGGAGATGTGGCGCCAGCGTATCCGGTCGCAGCTTGTACAATTCGATGGGAAGGCCATTAGGACCCATGGCCTTGCCGGAAGCGACCGAGCGTATGGCGAGGGAAATCTCCTCAGATGTAGGGGCGGCGTCCTACGACACTTTATCCTCTTCCGAAAGGGAAGGCAGCGCAATGTCCCTGAGCAGAGCATGGGAATCCTCTTCCGAGCGGGAAGATACCGGGGAATACACCCCACGGAAATATTCTGCGAAGCAATCAACAATTTCACCCGGATCAGTGACACACACACCATCCAATTTCTCAATCGACGGGACAACTCGACTCGCTCTCTCCTTTTTGTCCATCCACGCAATCAATTTACCAGCCTTATCACCCACATCATACAGTCTCCCATGCTGCTCTCTACTGAGGCCCCTGGCTGCCTCCGTGATGAGGGCCTAATAGTCTGCCTGCTTGAGTCGGAGAGCATGTAATTTGTCGTCCGTCACCCCACCTTCCAGATCACCCTCCAACTCAGTTATCTCAGTTTCAATACGGGTCACCTCCTCCCGCCCGCGCCACCGGGAATGGGAAATAAGGGACAGGGCCTCCCCCCGGATTACCGTCTTAAACGCCTCCCACAGAGAGACCGCAGACGATACAGACCCCACATTATCTTCAAAATACCGCTCAAGAGATTTAACCAAATCTGCGCGAATTGTGGGGTCACGCAGGTACCAGGGATTGACCGGGACCACCCTCCCCTCCCCCCTCGGGAGAATGTCGAAGTGCAGCAGGAGCGGGGAGTGGTCCGAAATACCCCGCGCCAAATGTCGTACCTCCCCAACCCTCCCCGCCTGTGCCGCTGGCATCAGAACATAATCAAGCCTTGAAAGACTGCCATGAGCCCCGGAATGAAAGGTGTACTGTATCTGCGTAGGGTGTTTCAGCCGCCAACAATCCACCAGCCCCAATGTATCCAAGAGGCCGGACAACCACGCTTGGGCACGGGGGAGATCCCTAGGAGGGTGACGATCCTCAGTACCGGAGACTACAGCGTTAAAATCTCCCCCAACCACTAGAATCCCCTCCGGAAGGCCAAGGAGGAGGCGTCCCAGATCAGCGAAAGTAGTTGTTTGCAACCCTGGCGGGACATAAACAGAAACTAAAACAATCACTCTACCCTCCAATCTACCCACCAGAGCCGTGTATCGTCCCCTGTCATCGTGGAACACCTCATCCATTTCCAGCGGGAGCGAAGTTTTAACCATGATTCCCACGCCCCTCGAACCAGAGGTGAAGCCCGAGTGGGCTATAAGGCGATAGCCCCGTCTATTCATAGCACAAAAGGAGTTTCCAATGAGGTGTGTTTCCTGCAGAAATACTATATCGGGAGAAATACGTTTTAAAAACTGCAGGACCACACCCCGTTTTATCCTGTCCCCCAGTCCATTAACATTCCAGGACAAAAGACTCAGTCCCCTACCCCCCATCATAGCCAAAGTCGAGCCATCTCCCCCCAGGGAGCACTGTAGAAGTAGCACAACAATACATCTGCCTTGTGGTACAAATAAACAATACCCAACCCCAACCCAACAGCCCCAACAAAACTCCCCCCTCCCTGCACCCCTGCATGAGCCCAAACAGCCCCCCCAACTTGCAGTGTGCCTGTCGCCCCTATGTAAATGAAACTACTAAGACCCCCTAGAGGAGGAGGGAGAACCCCCTCGAGACCCAGCACAACCTCCCATGGAGGGGAAACAAGGCACAATAGGCAAAAGACCCTAAGCATGGCCAAAAGTGGCATCATCCGGGGTGAGCCACGGTGTCAGTACCTCAGACCCGGTCCGGTGAGCGCTCACCTCCCGTCTCCCCCCCTCCATCCCGACCATGTCCCCCAGTCAAAGTGTCCAACCAGTCCCCGGCCATGTCAGGGCGGTCAAAAAAGTGAGTGCGACCATCCGCCTCCACCCGCAGCCTGGCTGGGAAGAGCATGGCATACTTTAGGTTCATGTCCCGAAGCCGCCGCTTGACACCCAGGAAACTCAGTCTCTGCTTCTGGACCGCCTGCGTGAAGTCAGGATAAAAGTTCACCTCCATGTTTTCCAGCTTAATCGGCCCTTGCAGTCTGGAAGCTTGCAGAATCGCATCCCTGTCCCGAAAGTTAAAAATACGGGCAATAAGAGGCCGCGGAGGGGCTCCGTCCTTCGGCCTGCCTCCGGGAACTTTATGGGCCCTCTCCACCGCAAAGAATTTGATCAGCCCCTTAGGCTGGAGATGGGTAGAGACCAGGTCCTCCACAAAGAGATCCGCCGCCGACTCCTCCCGTCCCTCGGGCACTCCAATAATGCGGATATTATTCCTCCGGGCCCTGCTCTCGGAGTCCTCCAGGCGCCGATCCAGGAGCGCACTTGCCTGACGGAGCCGATGCACCTCCGTCTGAAGGGCCGCTACCTCAGTCGTGAGGCCCGACGCGGTGTGGGCCAAAGAGTCGACCTGGTCATTGGTCTTAGAGAGATCGGCTCTAACAAGGTTGACATCGATGAGGACCGCGTCGAGTTTATGTGCCAAGGTGTCGAATTGCTGGCCCACTGAGGTCTTCATCTCAGCAATGGCGCCCATAACATCCTGCAAAGTCAGATCCGCAGGCAAATCCGGGGCATCCGAAGGGCACTCGGAGGACTTGTGCGATCCGCCGGGAGACCCCTTCGGGAGGGTGTATCGGTCCATAATGTTGGCCTGATGCGCGGTGCCACGCCGGGTAGACTTGGCCTTCAACCGATCCCCATCCTGCTTCGTGGCCATAGTCGTGTGGCTCGCGCCCTCACCAGCTACGCAGTGGAGAGCAAGCAATTAAGGCTGAGAGCCCCGGGGGTCACCCCAGGACGGCAGAGCGGACCACCGCAGGCAGGCAGGCAGGGTCTCCCAGCGAGGCCACCCCAACACAAAGAAGCGCCGTAATCCCACTTGCGATGAGGGCAGGGGGAGTCAAAAGCGAAAGTGAAAGTGCGGGGTACGCGACTCGCCAGGCCCAGCCCGCCGTTGTTGTTCACTTCGCCACTGGGTTACCCCCAAACTCGAATCCGGGGTCAGGAGGGAAGTAGGCCGCAAACTTCGGTCGGTGCTCACCCCGGCACCCGGGGTCCGATTCAAAAACGGAAAACAGGTACCACCTCGGCTCAGGCTCACCGACACCGTCCCCTCAACCGATTCAGGATGAAGGCAGGATAAACGTAGGAGGTTGCGGAGGTCCTCGGGAGCCTCGCACCTACGCGGCCATCTTGGTTGCGCGCTAGGCTGCTCCCTACATCAGGAATTTAGATGGTGGGTTACACGCCTAAAGCACTACGTCCAACCATCCTATAGGCTTTCGCAATAATTTTTGCGAACTCCCTTGGTTTATCGGCATCAGCCACAAGCTCCAGCATATTACCAACTTGGAACTGCATGGCATCTCCTTTGAGGTTGCCCATTACCATGGAACAAACCACATCGAAACTGTCGACAAGTCTTAATCCTAACTCAATAGCTGCCTCCGCACCATGACTTTCTTTCGACTTTCTTGATGACGGAGGGTAGTACAGACATAGACGGAGTGCTGTAGCACTTCGAATAGGTCGCAGCAAAGACCTTGCCCCAATTGTCACAATCAACAAGTTCAGGGACCAGGTCCTTCGGCAAAGTAATGGTGAGTATCCTGTGTTTATCCACAGGTGTAGTGTTTGGAAACACGGCTTCTAATTGATCAAATTTTTCCGCAAGCCAGTAAGGAAATTCATCCTTACTGAGGGGGCGCTTGCCGACAACCGCATTAACCATAACAGGGCTAATCACCACCGCGTGATGGTGATCTGTCCCGTGCCCAGCAACCGCAGGTGCTCCCACCTGAACTGTGCGTGACACATACTGCACTAAAGCCCTATGGACCGTAATCAGGGCTGTGTGTAGCGTTCGTAAATCACCCACTCCCACCGTCAGGTAGCGTGGGTGTGGAGTATGTCCGGCCAGTACCGGCCAAGTGGCCCCTGCAATTGACAACGGGCCCATTCTCGCCGATACGACCTCATGGGGGAGGGCGCCATTAAACCAAATTGTATGCTGCCAGGCAGAAATAGGTATTTCTAGTGTCCCATATGGGGCATAAGCCGCAGGCACAGGCGTGGCTGTATATTCGTGGAACAAATTATCATCCGTATCCACCTCCTCAAAGGTCACCCATGAGTAAAACAACTCATATGGGTAGGTGGCATCAGCCCTGACCACAAAGACCACGGCCATCCCGTCATCAGGTACCCCATAAGCCCTCAAATGAGCGCGCAGAGGAACCCTACTATGAGCGGGAATATTAACCGCCATAAGGACACCCTAAAGAGTAACAACGCTATTTACAGTAGCACTTGGGCTCAAAAGTTGTAACCTTTTTAATTTTCAAGCTTGATAGAACCTTTAGTCAAAACCTAGGTAGGTTAAACCGCCACTCTTGTTTTCCGGAAACTAGAGTGAGGGTAGTTGTGGACTAAACTCAAGTACTACTAAAGCGTCTCAGATCATAAGACCAAACGTTAGGTGCGCCATGTTGCAGGGATTCTGCTTATTGCACAGAACTATGCGCAGGAGTCCAGGACCTCAGAGAATTGTGGTGTGCCAGAAAACTCCCCTCAGAACCAAGAACCCCTTATCCGACTAGCTTAGTGTCCCATTCGTTAGCCTAGATCTAGCTAGGCGGTCCCAATGTATAGACAAACCAGAACAAGCGACTTAGATATTTCTCAGGAGTGGTGGGAATCCGAAATACCTGTTCGTATCTATTGGTTAGTCCACAACAGAATAATACAGACACGGTAAAGTTTAAAGAGTTTATTTTATAAACCTTGCGTCCTAAGATGCAGTATTTTGGCTAACACTAGCAGACTAACGGTACAGATCAGAACCATAAGCATTATTGCAATACCATACAAAATGAAAGGAGCAATCATACTAATAATGACAGGGGTATACAGCCACACTCCTTTCTCTAGAATCTAATACATTATTATTATTAGACTATTAGAAGGTCTCTTAGGTTAACAGGGGGGACCCCATACCGTATAGATCAGCTTAGTAGAATCACATCAAAGGATCAGCTCTCTCATGCATCAGCTCTTCTGTTCGAATGAATGTAAAACCAAACTGTTCTGCAATATTAAAGACGCTTGTCCTTCAGATATTGGCAGCTGTATGCATGATATGTCTAGAAAGTGGTACGATCAATCTAATCACAACACTCTGTACCTTCTAGTGACCCAGACTCGTTCTTTGCATGATGTACAGACCAAGGGCACATTTCACTGTTAAGAATGTGAAACAGGAGGGAGGAGCCTAGCGCGCAACCAAGATGGCCGCATAGGCTTAAGGCTCTCGAGGGCCTCCGCAACCTCCCACGTCTATCCTGACTAAATCCTGGTAAATTTGACGGGCTTTTGCTGATGCATTGGCGCTGAGGTGCCACCAGTTTTCCGAATTCTGATCGGACGCCGGGAACCCGAATGGTTGCCCCCCGAAGTTTGCGGCCTGCTGGTGCCTAGGTCCCGGTCTCGAGTTGGTGAGGTGCCCGGGTACGAAGTGAATAACAGCAGCATGCAGGGCTTGACCTGCCCCGTGCCCCGCACTTTCACTTTCGTTTTCAAGTCTGCTGTTTGAGATCGGCTGAGGGACCCTGGTGTTTCAGAGGAGCGCGGACAACGGAGTGTCTGGCTCGATCTTCGGACTATCCACGGACGTCCTGTCTGCGATCGCAGTGTCGGCTTAACTTAGCCAACGGGTCCCTGTCCCTGGCGCTGGCGGGTGCCAACCTTGGTGGCCTCCGGACGATGGCGGCGAGACTCGAAGGGGACAAGTCGAAATCTAAGTCAACCCGGAGGGGATCCTATGCTCAGGCCAACAACATGGACCGCTACGCGCAGCTAAAGGGATCCCCCGCTGGCCTGCATAAATCGCCTGAGCGGTCTAAAGAGCTGGCGGGCCCAGCGTCGGAATTTACCCTGCAGGACGTTATGGGCGCCATTGAGGAGATGAAGGCTGCTGTGGGTCAGCGATTTGATACCCTGGCACATAAGTTGGACGCGGTACTGATCGATGTGAATTTGGTCAGGGCAGACCTGTCCAAAACCAACGAGCGGGTCGACTCCTTGTCACAAGCGGCGTCGAGCCTAACTGTGGACGTGGCCGCCCTGCAAACGGAGGTCCGTCGGTTGCGGCTAGCCCATGACCAGACTGATCGTCGACTTGAGGATTCGGAAAGCAGGGCTAGACGGAACAATGTCCGTATCATCGGAGTGCCGGAAAGATAGGAGGAATCTGCTGCTGATCTTTTTGTGGAGGATCTGGTGATCAACCGTCTCGCGCCCAAGGGATTGAGCAAGTTCTTTGCGGTGGAGCGGGCCCACAGGATTCCGGGTGGTGCGCCCAAAGTGGGTGCTCCCCCGCGGCCTATAATCGCTCGACTTTTTAACTTTCGGGATAGAGATGCTATCCTTCAGGCGTCGCGGGTGGCTGGGCCGCTGAAGTTTGAGAACTCCAATGTCAGCTTTTATGCGGACTTCACGCAAGCGGTCCAGAAACAGCGGCTGGTATTTTTGGGTGTCAAGCGGCGCCTGAGGGACATGGAGCTGAAATACGCGATGTTATTCCCTGCGAGGTTGCGGGTTGAGTTCCAGGGTCGTTCCCACTTTTTTGACCGACCGGAGGCGGTTGGTGACTGGTTGGATGCCCTACCGCGGGGACAGGATCGAGACGATCGGGCGGCGGAGAGCGGACGGGATGTGGTGGAGCAGGACTAGAACTTGGTTCCTGGCGATGGACTAGATTGACTATTCATTGCACCTTGGCTCAATTACACTCTAATCCGGCACATCATCCCCTTCAAATGTCTGGAGGTTGCGGGGAGCTTTTTTGGGGTCCTTTCCTCCTTCTGGGGTTCTTTTGTGGTAAATGTTAGGGCGACAGGCACACTGCAAGTTGGGGGGGTTGTTCGGGCTCAAGCAGGGGTGCAGGGAAGGGGGAGTTGTGGTTTTGGGTCTGTGGGGGAGGGGGGTTGTTGGGGATGGTTGTTGTTTTTTCGTTTCGCAGGGCAATGTGAAGTTGTTTGCTGATTTCTCCGGGTTGTGCTCTCTGGGATGTGGTTATCATGTGCGGGAGTGGGATGGGGGATAGGGGATTGCGAATCCTTTCGTGGAATGTGAATGGTCTGGGGGACAGGATCAAGCGCGGGGTGGTGTTACAGTTCTTGAAGCGGCTCTCGCCCGACATCGTTTTCCTGCAGGAGACACATTTGGTTGGGAACTCCTTCCAGGCCCTAAATAGGAGGGGCTATCGCCTGGCCGCTCACTCTGGTTTCACTTCTGGCTCTAGGGGAGTGGGCATCTTAGTTAGGACCTCCCTCCCATTGGCAGTGGATGAGGTGCTTCACGATGATATGGGGCGATATGTGGCGCTGGTGGGGAGATGGGAGGGTAGAACCATTTCACTGGTGTCTGTGTATGTGCCCCCGGGGTTGCAGATGACTACATTTGCTGACTTGGGGCGTTTGGTCCTGGGGCTCCCTGGGGGGGGGGTTTGGTGTTGGGTGGAGACTTTAATGCCGTGGTCTCTGGATTGGAGGACCGTCACCCCCCAGGGATCTCCCTAGGGCTCAGGCCTGGTTGGGGAGTTTTTTGGACACTTTGGGACTGGTAAATTGCTGGAGAATGATGCACCCGGGACAAGCGCAGTATACCTTTCACTCGGGGGCCCATGGGAGTCTCTCGAGACTCGACTATATGCTCATGCCGGCGACCCAAGCGGGGATGATTGGGGAGGTGCGTCACGTAGCCAGAGGTATTTCTGACCATTCCCCTATATGGTTGCAACTGAGGGTTGACCCTGGCACAGAGGGAAGAGTGGCACCTATCGGCCCCTGGTATCTTCGTAACCCTAAGATCCACGCGGAGTTGGTCAAGTCCACTGATCACTACTTCACTGATAATGTGGGGTCGGTGTCGTCGGCCGTCTCCCTATGGGAGGCTTATAAAGTGGTGGTCAGGGGGCAGGCCTTATCTCCCATACTAAGAGGTGCGAGAGAGCTGAGGTGGTTCGCCTGGAGGCTGAAATAGCTGAAATGGAGGAGGACTTGAAGCGTGGAGTTACTGATGAGAAATTGCATGTTCTCAGCCTCAAACAGTCTGATTATAGAGCGCTAGTCACGGAAGCTGCTAAAGGGATGTATAGGGAGCAGCAAGGGCATCTGTATGACATGGGGGATAAGGCCGGAAAGTTGATTGCTTGGTTGGATAAGAAGGAGAGAGCGAGCAGGGTGGTGCCCGTTGTGGAGAGAATGGATGGAGTGCGTGTGACTGACCCTGTGGAGATTGTTGACTGCTTCGCGGATCACTTCCGCGGGGTATACTCTCCGGTTTCCGTGCGTTCGGAGGAGGATTCTCGTCTGTTGCTTAGAGACATCGCACTGCCAACCTTATCGGAGGCGGATGCAGCATTGATGGAGGCGAAGTTGTCGTCAGATGAGATTGCTTTGGCCATTCGCTCGATCGCGTCTGGTAAAGCGGTGGGTCCTAATGGTCTTCCCATTGAACTATATAAGTTACGTCCTGATAAGATAGCGCCGTATCTTCACATGTTTTCGGCGGCACGTGCGGCGGGCTTCCTTCCCCCTGACCAACGCCTCGCCAACATAGTGGTGATACACAAAGATGGGAAGCCACGAGACCGCTGCGCCTCCTATAGGCCCATTTCGCTGTTGAACGCAGAACCCAAAATTCTGGCTAAGGTGTTGGCGAACCGACTGGTTCGGGTCGCGGGCGACTTGATTCATCAGGATCAGTCCGGTTTTATACCCCATCGGAATACCGCCCTAAATTTGAGGCGGTTGCACGGTGTGCTGGCTAGAGCCGTGTTTATACGGGAGCCGGCCATCTTGGCATCTTTAGATGCTACTATGGCGTTCGACACTTTGGAGTGGCCATATATTTGGGCCGTTTTGGCGAAATTTGGATTCGGCCCTGAGTTTATTGGTTGAGTAAAATTGCTATACGCTGATCCACTGGCTCAGGTGGTGGTGAATGGTAGGGTGTCGGCTCCCTTCGCACTGGGGAGGGGTATGCGACAGGGATGTCCACTATCACCCCTTCTCTTTGCGCTTTCTTTGGAGCCTCTCGCCGCCTGGTTGCGTTGGGAGCCGTCGTTGCGAGGCATTAGATGGACGCCGGAGTTCGAAAACCGTGTCTCCCTTTACGCGGACGACATCCTTCTATATCTCACTTCCCCCCGACAGTCACTAATGGTATTGGTGGACGTGTTGACTTCCTTTGGCCGCAACTCCGGCCTGGTTATCAACTGGGCCAAATCGTGCATCTACGTCCTCTCCGGGGACGCCCCCCTCCTGCCGCAAGACTGCCCTGTTCAGGTTGCTACCCTGGGGTTCAAACATTTGGGAATCTTTATCTCACTGGATCCCGCGGTCCGCTATGAGCGAAACCTTCTCCCTCCCCTCCAGCGACTGAAGGCCGACGTCGCAAGATGGCGACGACTTCCGCTTTCACCGCTTGGACGGGCGGCATTGTTTAAAATGATGTCGCTGCCTCGCTTTTTGTACGCTTTGCAAAATACTCTGGATGTCGTACCGGCCCGCTATTTCCGGGAGGTTGAGGGTCTTCAGCGTCAACTGTTTTGGGACGGGCTGCCGCGGATTCCTCTCGCCAAGTTAACGCTTCCTTGGTACGATGGGGGGGTTGCACTCCCTGATATCAAACAATACTATTGGGCGTCTCAGTTGGCAGCTGTGAACCACGGGATATATGGTCCTGCCTTAAACCCGGCGTTCAAGATGGATAAATTCCTGCTTCCGGGTGGGGATTATAATAGGGCGCTGTACTCGGTGACCCCGGACACGCGGCTGACGGGACCCACGCGGGTGGCGGTGCGTGTGTGTCACGCGGCGAATGCTGCGATGGGGTGGAGGGATCGCTTGACTCGGGCGACGCCGCTGTATGCCTCTGGGCGGTTGGGCTGTTTGTGGAGATCGAAAGGCTTTGAGAAATGGGACATGATTGGTATATGTAAGGTGGGTGATCTTTGGGTGAAGGGAGCTTTCAAAACGTTTGAAATGCTTAAAAAGGAATATAAATTGAACGATAGAGAGTACTTCCGATATGCTCAAGTCCACCATGCGCTTGGTTCGGTTTTTCCGGACTCTGCTGCCATCCCCGAGTATTCCCCACTGTCGGCGGTGGCCTCCCCGAAGGAGGTGGCGATCCCGGCCCGCCTCCGGTTTGTACAGCTGAAGATCCTCCATAGAGTGTATGTCACAGGGCCCGGTTTGCTGCGTATGGGTTATTCGATGGATGGATTGTGTAAGCGTGGATGTGGCCTGCCGGGCACGTTCCTCCATATATTGTGGGAATGTCCGGAGATTGTGCGATTCTGGACTGTAGGGGGTCACGCACTTGGCCCTGTTGCCAGAGGCTAGGAGGTGTTTGTTGAATGTCTGGGAACCGAATGATTGCAATGCGGCACAGACGCAGTGGGTGACCTTGGGGTATATGGTGGCTAAGCGTAACATTGCACAGCTATGGGGCTCCCCGAGGCCACCCACGGTTGATGTATGGAAGGAGAATATGGACTGGTGTATGTTTAGGGAAAAGAAGGTGTATGTGGCGAGAGGTAAGCCAGGGAAATGGAGTAGGGTATGGGGTCCGTGGAATTTATATCGAGGCCGTATCTGCGCCCCGCCTTTGCCATTAGAGGTCGATATTGCTTTGACCCCCTAGCCACGCATTCTGCGGGAGTGTGTGATGTGTGTTCCATGCTTTGTTTTCCCATTGCCCCCCTTCACCGCTTCTGGACCAGAATCGTTTTGGACACTGTATGTTGTTCCCCGTCCTGGGAAGAGCACGCTGCTATCTCGGACTCTCATTGCCTTGAGTGTGTTTTATGTTTAATAAAAAATGAAACCGTTGTCTTAAACCGCTCCTGGCCTATGGCCATGGTCTGTTATAGGTGCTTACGGACTGCCGGGTACTTTGCCGCTGGTTCATTTGAATGTATGGCGTTACACTGCGGGCCCTCGGGCTCTATAGCGGCCGGCCCTGGTGGTTGTGGGCCCTTGTATGTCTTTCATTGTGTGCTAACGGTTTCTAATAAAAAAATAAAATAAAAAAATAAAAAAAAGAATGTGAAACAACAGTTTGTTATCCTGTAAGGCAAAGTCGAGTCAGCATTTCTAAAATGAATAACACATTACAACAGTGTTGTGTGCAGCGCAGCAGAAACGACAAGCTGGATTGCTAACAATTACCTCGGTTATGCTAACTTAGTGTTGTATATAGGGCGTGGCTTAACCCATCCCACACTGCCAAGCCATGTATTCTCTGGACTGGAAACAAGCATCCTGGGACTGGTTTCAGGTTCATAACCCTCATCAGCCAGGCTATCTTGAATCCAGTGGCAAAGTGAGCAAGGGACCCACGTCTGGGCATACCCTGCCAACTTAGGGCGAACAAAGCCATACCAAAGGGGATGATGTACGGAGCGTTTGATCAAATCAAACACTCACCCCCAGTCAACTGATCTGGGTTTAATCCATCATCATTCTTTAGCTCACTCCACCACCCCAGTTCAGACATGGCCATATGCAAATCAATCTGACCCTCTGCCTCATGGGAACAGTCCAGCCCAAACTGCCAAGCCATGTCTTCCCTGGACCGGAAACAAGCATCCTGGGACCGGTTTCGGGTTCATAACCCTCATCAGCCAGGCTATCTTGAATCCAGTGGCAAAGTGAGCAAGGGACCCACGTCTGGGCATACCCTGCCAACTTAGGGCGAACAAAGCGATACCAAAGGGGATGATGGACGGAGCGTTTGAGCAAATCAAACGCTCACCCCCAGTCAACTGATCTGGGTTTAATCCATCATCATTCTTTAGCTCACTCCACCACCCCAGTTCAGACATGGCCATATGCAAATCAGTCTGACCCTGTGCCTCATGGGAACAGTCCAGCCCAAACTGCCAAGCCATGTCTTCCCTGGACTGGAAACAAGCATCCTGGGACCGTTTTTGGGTTCATAACCCTCATCAGCCAGGCTATCTTGAATCCAGTGGCAAAGTGAACAAGGGACCCACGTCTGGGCATACCCTGCCAACTTAGGGCGAACAAAGCAATACCAAAGGGGATGATGGACGGAGCGTTTCAGCAAATCAAACACTTACCCCAAATCAACTGATCTGTGTCGATACTAAAGGGGCTGATGAACAGAGCGTTTGAGCAAATCAAACACTCACCCCCAGTCAACTGATCTGGGTGATCCTTAGTTCTTTTTGCATTTGTCACCCCGAGTGGGACGGGTATGCTCAGACGTGAGTCCCGTGCTCTCCATGACACTGGAATCAAGCTATCCTGGCTGAAGAAGGGTGAAACCCCGAAACTGGTCCTAGGATGCTTGTTTCCAGTTCAGGGAGGACCTGGCCTGGCAGTTCGGGCTGGACTGTTCCCATGGGGCACAGGGTCAAGAATGATTTGCATATGGCTGGGTCCAAACTGGAATGGCATGGTGAGCAAAAAAACGATGGATTTAGGCCCAGATCTCTGTACTGGGGTGAATGTATGACATTGTTCTGCATTCTGTTCATCAATAGTTATTTTTGCCCTTATATTTAATCGCCTGGACTATGGGAATGTGCTAATTGCTTTTTTGAATGAATGACTATTTGCCAAACATCAGGTGGTTTAAAATACGGTGGCACAGCTAGTCTGTCACTTTCCACCTCGGTCACCCTCAGAACCCATTCACAGAAGCCTCCACTGGCTGCCCATGAAAAAGTGATCACTGCTTAAACTTCTTTATTTGGTCTACAAATCTCTTTATGGGAATGAACTACAATCCCTACAGAAAAAACTATATTGGCATGCTCCCACAAGGAGTCCTTTTTGTACTTGGCTCATCAGCACTGGAACCAGCATCCACCACATCGACGTGCCTGAACTGATTTTAGAAAGTTTAAAAAAGCTCTTAAAACATTGTTGTTGTAGCCTCGCTATTCAGTTTAGAATTCAGAAGACTCAAATTCTGTTGCTTCTTAATCAGTGGAAATGAAGTAGCACCTAAAGACCCTTTTCAGGGTGATTTGTGGAGTTTAATAAGTAACAATAAAATAACAAGTTGGCATTGTATATAAAGAACAAATAAAGTTTTTCTAACTGTAACTTAGCTTTAGCCTTTGCTTTTTTCATTAAATCTTAATGGATTTTATTTTTTTAATAAAAATGTGTTGCAGATTGTATTGACGGGTGTCATTTAGTTGAGTGTTTTTAAGTGGAGTGTGGTAGAGTATAGTGGGGGACAGTGTCATAGAGCATAGTGTGGCAAAGTCTAGTGTTGTACAGTGGAATAGAGAGTTGTTGAGTAGAGTGAAGTGGTGTAGATTAGGGTATACTATAGTGCAGTGGCGTGTAGTGGCATACTGTAGAGTAAAGTGGCATACAGTTGAGTGACGTAGAATGGATTGGCATAGAGTGGAGTGGCATAGATCAGAGTGAGGTAAAGTGTAGTGGTGTATAGTGAAATAGCATGCAGTGTAGTGGTGTATAATGCAGTGGCTTACTCTGCAGTGGTGTAGAATAGAATAGGATACACTGAAGTGGTATAGAGTGGAGTGGCAAAGACTGAAGTGGCATAGAGAGGAGTGGTGCACAGTGTAATAGCTTAGAGTAAAGTGGCATACGCTGGAGTTCCATATAATGGAAAAGCATACATACACTGGAGTAGCGTAGATTATATGGTGTACAGTGGAGTGGCATAGTCTTGAGTGATGTAGAACAGAATGGTGTGGAGCGGAATGGTGGAGAGTGGAGTGGTGTACATTGAAGTGGCATAGAGTGGAGTGGCATATAGTGGAGAGACATACAGTGGAATAGAATAGACTGTAGTGGGGTCGAGTGGAGTGTTGCACAGTGGAGTGGCATAAACTGGAGTCGCAAAGCATAGAGTGACATTGAGTGCATTGGCATGGAATGAAATAGCGTAAATTGCTGTGTTGCATAGTGGAGTGGGGTAGAATGTAGTTGCGTACAATCTAAACAGTGTAGAATGGTGTAGCATAGAGTGGAATGGCATAAAGTGGCATAGAGTAGACTTTAATAAACTGGTAAGAGGTTGGGGAAAAATATCAAAATATCAAACTTAATACTTACCTATATCTAGAGCGAAATGCAGCACATAGCCAAAGTATACTTAAAAACAACATGGCTGCCTTTAACTGTTGTTAAGGCAGTCATTAGTCAATCACATAATAACTTGTCATCACTGGTATTTGCGCGGAACATCAAAACAAAAAAATCTGTGAAAGTACCACAACAACAGATATCACAAAGTTAAAATGCCTTATTACTTAAAGATATTTAACCTACTTAACTGTAGTACTGAAAAGGATCATCTGCTCACCATAATGTATACTGCTCTCAAATTTCATCAAAATCTAAATTGGCGTTTGGCCGCCGCATGTGAGTACACAATATATGGAAAAATGCATTGGTGCCCAAGAGCTTTTCGGGATCCCCCTTTTACTTTTTTATTTTTGCTTCCCTGTGACCAATCACTGTGAAACTTTTTATACTCTGCTGCTAGACCTGGCCCTTTTGACCGGTTTACCCCCAAACGTTTTGCCTTTTGCCTCCTAATTTTCAGACCCCATTTTAGTTGGGTACAGGATTCTGGGCACTTTACTAGTGCTGATCAGCGCTAAAGGGGATATGCTCTCTGTACAAATTGAGATATGATTGATTATCCATGATTGGCATATTTGATTTACTGGTAAGCCCCTGGTAAAGTGCATGGTATGTGCCAGGCCCTGTAAATCAAATGCTACTAGTGGGCTTGCAGCACTGGTTGTACCACCCACATGAGTTGCCCTGTAAATGTGTCTCAGACCCACCACTGTAGTGTCTGCGTACCCAGTTGTTAATTGCCATGTTGACCTGACAAGTACACCCACTTGCCGGGCCCAAACCTACCTTTTCCTTACATGTAAGGCAACCCTGGGGTAGGCCCAAGGTACCCCCATGGGCAGGGTGCAGTGTATGTGAAAGGTAGGACATGTACTGGTGTGTGTGCCATGTCCTAATAGTGAAATACTGTATATTTCGTTTTTCACCCTTGAAAGGCTGTCTGTCCCATAGGCTTATTATTGGGGCTGCGCTGTAACATTTTACATCTGAAACTTTCCATAAGGACAAGATAGAAAAATTAAGTTTAGGCTCCCGAAACTCAGAATGTATTAACACACTGTTTGGTAAAGGTGGTTTTTAAATCCTGTGTTTGAAAATGCCACTTTTAGAAGTGAGCATTTTCTTACTTTTCTATTCTGTGTATTCAGCATCTGGTGTTGGAGTGACAGGAGCTGGGGATGTGAACTCACTCTAGACAGTCACTTGGGCTTGGGGGGTGGTGGGGGGGGGGTTGAGGTGTGCCCTGCCTTGCCTGGGTGACAAATCACAGGGCTGAATAGACCTTGTCGATATTTTGAGTGGTGGAAGGACTTTCGCTTGCACCTGAATAGGCTGTGTCTTCTTTTTCACAAAGCTATCTCCCCCCCTATGGTTAAGCTGCACCAGGAAGGACAGGACTGGTTTGAACTGGGTTCAGAGACCCTTGCCACAAAGAGAACAATTACAAAATAATGGAATATAAGTACTAGACCAGAAACCCCTCTACCTTTAGATTACTTCAAGGAAAAAGAGGACCCTGCCAAGAACAAGAGCGGAAGGACTATGTGAGGAGTGCTGCCTTTTCTGAGCGGGAGTGGAGGGGGCAGCAGTTGCTGCTTCTGTCTATGGTGGCGGAAAATCCCTGACACTTTTTGCCCTGCTGTAGTATCCTGCTTGTGAAGGATATTTAAGGGCTTGTGTGTGCTGGCCTGCTGTTAGAAGACTTAATGGAAAGATCCTTGCTGGATCATAAAGGAAAACCTGCCTGGAAGGAATGCTGCAGACTGTGTAAGGAGCGCTTCCACTGAAATGAGGGGTGGGTTGGCCTGCATTTTCTGCTCCTGTCTGGAGCACTAGAAGACTGGACTGTACTTCTTCCTTTTTTTTCAAAAGGAAGCGTGTGAGGAGTGTTTTATTCTCTAGCCTAACACTTGGGGCTGGCAGTAGAGTGCAGTGAGTGTAGTGTACTGATGCCGGGGGATTTCCTACAGCGCATGATCGGTGCTGTGTGCAGAGCGGCATTGGGAGTGTTCCAGGCAGATAGAGCTGCTGCCGTCATTGTCTGCAGTGAGCCTTTGTGATGGGCTGTAGACAGTGTGAAGGGGGTAGAAAAAGAAATGCCACCGATTACCCAAGCCCTCAGGCCACACCTTGAGAATCTCCTTCAGCACAGCACTGGTAGACCGAAGATATCAAGACCAACAGAGGCTGCCGATGAGGGGCATGGATGCGGGTCAGAGGCAGCATGCTGGACCCAGTAAGGAGGAGATGAAGTGGTGCGGTGCTCACTCAAGACTTCGCCGTCCTGTGAGTAGCTATTTTCTGCACTGTCACGGGGGGGGGTTGGGGCTCTCTACCATGCAGAGCGCCAGGTACCGTTGTGACCTGTGTGCCCCTCAGACCACAGCTTGGCAAGATTTGAGGAGCTGCCCTTTTTTTGAAGGGATGAGCGCAGTGTCGCATTGAGGGCAGCTGCTTTGGATTATTGCACCAGCGTGGGACCTCACAAGGTTATGCCACCAGGGTGAGAGATGTGTTTGCCCCTGTGCCTACACATACCTGGGGGCACTCATTCCATGTGGGCACATTGTGGGGTGGAACCTCGTCGGAGGCCCCTGCTTAGCAACTGGCCATGTGAGTCCATCCGCCCCTCCCCACTTTGAGGATTTCCTTTGGGGGCTTTTCCATATTGGCCGCCCTCGCTGAGTTTGACAAGCGGGCAGATACCCTGCTGAAGCGGGCTTACACCGGAGCGGTGTGTTTGTCCCTCAGGACCCACATTTCCTGATACCGGGGGTAACTGTTATTTCCTTTTTACCCACTAAAGTCTGCCTGAGGTGTCCTTTTAAAGCACTTTTGTATAATGTTCAGGGGAGGTACACTTTTTATAAAATCGAGCTTTCCGGCAAGTTCAGTTTGTGAATATTCACACTGCATTACGTAGGATACTTGATTAGGTGACCAAGTAATGGTAATATGATATATTTTACCTTCAGTGACAAAATAACAAGTATCACTGTTAGGAACAACTCATTTTGTTCTGTAATCTTATATCTTTTTTAATTCTTTTTATTTATCAAACATAAAATGCATAGTACTACATCACAATGCATGTCCATATATTCCTTCTTTACAAAACAATCCCCTTGTTCTATTCTTTTCCCTCGGATTATCGCTATCGTCTTAGCAATTTCCTGTTTGCACTTCTGTGCTTTTACAACTCCAAGTGCTCTTCTCATACACCCACAGTTCATGTCTTTAGAACCTGGCTTGTAGTTACAGCTCTGTATATTTCACCCAGTTTCCCCACACTTTATCCCATTTGCCAGGGCATCTACGCCCCTGATAGACTACATTCTCTGCGGCACAATACCAATCCATATCCTGCTTCCATTCTTCCACTGTTGGGACTAGTGCTCTCCCCCATAGTCTAGCTATGATTCTTTTTACTACCATGTTGGCCAACATCAACCATGTTTTTGTGTATCGTGACCAGTCCACTCCTGTGGTTATGGTTAATAATCAGCACTTGGCCTCCATTGGTATTGTTTGATCTAGTACTTTGGACATCACTTTTGTTGTCCTTTTCCAGCATCTCTGTAAAGCGGGGCAGCCCCACAACGTATGAAGGAAGGTACCTTCTCCATCGCAACCTCTCAGGCAGTTGGGTGTGTCACATTTCCCCATCCTACTAAGTCTTTGCCTAGTAATATATACTCTATGTACAATTTTTAGTTGTATCAGTCTAAAGCGGTACCTGAGGGCTACCTCTGCTGGACTCTGTATAACCTCCATCCAGTCTTCTTCTTCCAGCGGTCCCACATCCCTTTCCCATTGCTCCCTGAGGTTTATCAGAGGGCCTGGGGCATTATTCATTATTTTATTGTATATTAGGGAGGTTGAATTTTTCGGGTATAGGGTCTGCTAAGAGTCTATTCTCCATCTGTGAGTGTTCAGGTATACTTTCGCCCTTTTTATGTGCACTGTTAGGGCATGCCTCAGTTTGACATATTTGAATCTTTCTGAGTCTGACATTTGGTATTCTTTCTGTAGGCTCTGGAAGCTCACCATTTCCTGGCCCTTTCACACATCCCCCAATGATTCTATTCTAAGAAGTTCCCAAGCCCGGAAGCCTTGTAGCTTTAACACTTCCCTCAGGGGATCCCCTGCCCATAGAGGCATCCGCTCTGTCAGTCTGTCTTCCCACCCGAGAAACTTTGTCACCTCTTTCCATATCCTGACTGATGTTTGTGTGTGAGTTGGTAGCCCGCCCCTAGGCCTCTTACCATGTATTGCTTCAGGGTATCCCTTCTGTCCCAATGCCCAGTGGTCCACTCGGTAGGCCGGTTCCTCTCTATCCGTATAGAACCAATCATTAATTGTGGTTAATTGTGCAACCCAATAATATTTACATATATCTGGAACTGCTATCCCTTCATCAAACCGGCCTCTTTGTAATTTCTTTAACGCTATCCTGGGGTTCCCTCCATCCCATAGGAGATATCGCAGATCCGTATCTATTACCTGGAAGTATTTCAGTGGTACTATGTATAGAGTATTTGATAAGACATATAGCAGGCATGGCAAGGACATCCTCTTAAAAATTGCTGATCGGCCCATCAGTAAGAGTGGTAGCCTCCTCCAGTGTGCCACATCCTCTTTTAGCCTTTGGAGCTGGGGAGTCAGATTGTCCTCTCTAAACTCGTCTTCTGTCTTAGTAATCACTATTCCCAGATATTTAAACTTGGTATTTATTGGAAGCGCACTGCTCATAACTGACAAGACTGGTTGTTCTCCTGCTAGTACAAATATTAATGATTTATTCCAATTTATTCGGTAACCTGAATAACCCCTAAACAGTTGAAATACATTTAGTATTCTCTGCACCGTCGTGTAGGGTCTTGTGGCTTACAGGAGTATATCGTCCGCATACAGCGAAATTCTTTCTTCCCATTCATCTCCAAACTTAATGCCTCTTAATATCAGATCTCCACTGACCCATGCTGCCAGTGGTTCTATTGCTAGTGCAAACAACATAGGAGAGCGGACACCCCTGCTTTGTTCTCCTACCGAGTGTCACCTGTCTTGATACCGTTCCGTTTACACATACTCTTGCCCTGGTATCAGCAGGCAGCAGGAGGGGAGGAAATGGAAGCTTCTTGATGCCGGGCCTGTCGTGGCCCACCCCCTACCTCCACCGTTCCCCAGCCGGGCCACCACACTACGTGAGTCCAGGGTCTCAGGCCTCTCTGCTCAGCTGTGTTCAATATCTCTCCGGCAGTCCAGAGGGGCCGCTGGTTCGCTTCTTCCCTGGTCGCGGAGACTCACTCCTTTCTTGCGCCGCACACAGCTGTGTTCACTCGGATGGTAGCCGGATATTTGGGGGGTAACAGGTTAGGCTTGGCAGAGCTCCCTTAGCTTGCGGCCATTACATCTCGTGGCAAGCCACGCCCCTTGTAATGTTATTTTTATGATGTGTTTATTACTTGTACAACTTTGAAGTATTTACAGGAGTGCACTAACTCTGATGTTTATGACCATTGCCTTATGGCAAAGGGGCTTATGATTATGATATATGTGATATAAATGACCATTGCCTAGTGGCAAAGTGATTTATATAACTGTGATCTAATGTGTTTGGTGTATAATACAAAGGATATTTTTATATAACCTTGTGTGGAGTCTCTTTTGTGGTGTGCCTAATGTGTCACTGGTGAGTGTGTGTGTTGCGCAAAGGCTTTACACATTGCCTCTGGGATAAGCCTGACTTGTCTGCCAAGCTACCAATGGTGTGAGCAGGGGTTGTCTTGTGTGTGTAACTCCCTTATCCTGACTAGAGTGGAGGGTTCTGCCTGGCTTAGGTGCATACACTAGACAACCAGAAACCCCATTTCTAACATTTGTCAATGTAGAAAAAAAAGCAGATGTGGCTCACCGCTGACCAGGCCCTGCTATCACCCCTCCATGACCACCTAACACCTACTTAGTCATCCTTCAGACCGTCACAGCAAAGTTTGACCATAGGGCCTTTTGTTCAAGGATGTTCAGCGGCCAGCTCTCCCATAGTGACATAGTGATAAATATTTGACCATCTGGTGTGGCCTCCCCATTCACAGGATCCCCCCCGCTTTACTCTAACCGCCCCACTTCCCGGGGTGCCCCTCCCCCAGTGCTTTCCATCTCATCAATGGGATTCCTAGAGTAGCCTCTCCATCAAAGAGCTCCTGGCGCCAAGAGGAGCAGCCTCGGACCGCAGGGTCACAGAACAGAGATAAGGGACAAGACGCAATTTCCAGGGAATTTTGGGGATAGGTGACGGCAGCCCAACTGCATCTGCTACAAAGAAGGAGGTAACGCACAGGAAATACCAGCTTTAAAATATGCCTTACTCTGCTGTCACCCTCGCAAGAAAACATTAAAAATAAACACTTCCATTTGCCGAAGCCCTAGCTGACAGCACTTACCAGATTTACCGGGTCCTCAGCAGGCTACAGTTGACGGGGTCCAAACGCTGTGTGTTTCTCCCGGCTGGCCCACACCATCGGCCGTAGCTGGGGAAACTACAGCTCCTGTGAGCCTCTGCAAACTTCCGGACATCAGCTCGCCCGGAGGCGCTTTAAAAGCAGTGGCTCCCTCGGTGGAGCGGGGGACATTTGCCGAAGCCCTAGCTGACAGCACTTACCAGATTTACCGGGTCCTCAGCAGGCTACAGTTGATGGGGTCCAAACGCTTTGTGTTTCTCCCGGCTGGCCCACGCCATCAGCCGTAGCTGGGGGAACTACAGCTCCCGTGAGCCTCTGCAAACTTCCGGACATCAGCGCGCCCGGAGGCGCTTTAAAAGCATTGGCTCCCTCCGCGTCGCGGGACGCGCGCGGGCAGCGCCGGGCTGAGCCCGGGCAGAGGGCGGGCCGTCTGTAGCCGTCTGGGGTCGAAGGAGGTCGGGCCGGGCCACCCCCCCGGCCCAAACGAGGTGTGAGTCTAGCTGCAAGAGAACTCTACTTACGTGAGTATACTACATACTGTGGCTGGGATCTATTTAGTGGTGTGTAGCATATCCGGATACACATTGAAAATGGGGAAAAGACCACCACCTGTGCCTAAATCTATTCGCAAGCAGCCAACTTCATCATTCACTGCTACTACCCCCACTCCATTGCCCAGTTTGACCGCTATTGATAAAATGCTCCAGAAGACAATTGGCGTTGTGGCTTCTGCAATTCAAAATACCGAAAGACGTCTCTCGCTTCCTTCGAGCCTGCCACCACCTTTGTTGCAGGATAACTCACTGGACTCCCTGCTCGCTACATCGCATATAACATCTTACGCGGGGCTACCAGGCACAGACCCTAATAAGAACTGCATAACTGTGGACACAGTATCCCCTAACCATTGCTTGATGGATAATAGACTCTCGCTAACGCCGACTATGCTAAGATCAAGTGCTAACAAGAGCGCTGACTCCATTCCATCCCTAGTTAATGAGCAGGCACATTCGGAAGGAATAGAACTATACTCAGATACCGATGTGTCGATTATAGATAGGGAGAAAAGTGATAGCATACCAACGCGAACAAGGGGACAGAAAGCAAGAAAACAAAAAGCAAAGTGAAAAGGGAAACAAATAGAGCCAGTAGTAAATAAACGTAGAGACAATGGTGGGTGCCACCAATCGCGGAGGCCTCCTACCTCTGTAGAGCAAAATGATGGTAACAGCGAAGTCTATCTTAGTAAGAAGGATGAACAAATCACACTAACTAATGTAATGCTGGGGAACGTAGGATTTTGGGGGAGAATGGAGACCCTGATAGCTACCCTCCTAGGACCTATCAATCAACAAGTCCTTAATATTGATAAGAGGTTGAGGGCATTAGATGATCATGTGTTAAAACTAGGTACAGGGCGTAACCCTACAACTACACCACACCCCGGGACAATTAACACCAACACAGATAAATCACAATATACTAAGGTCAACAAGAAGAGTATAGCGCACATCAATGCCTCTCCCTTAACACCCAAACCGAGCACAAGTAAAGACCTATCAAACTCGGAACTTTCATCTAAACAGGCATTTAACATTAAAACAACTAAGGCAGCTAGTTCTGGAGGAGGGGATCAAGCCACTGTTAGAAGTAACAGGGCATCAACGACACAAGTGAATGATGTTGACCAACACCCCCCGATTGCCAAGCCGGATATAATTGAAGTGACTAACACGAGACAGATCCCGGCTCGCATTAGCTTACCCCCAGAGTGTGGAGCATATGTCTTGGTTTTAGCCAATGTCCCAAAATTGAGGGAAAACCAAGAGGAAAACCATACAAGTTTAAGAAACAGAACCCTCCATTGGCTCTCTGCAAATTGTAATTTTCCAATGGAAGGAGCAGGGGAGATTATCCTCACTCAAAGAGTAGGGTGGGTGGGCCCACTGAGAAAAAAGTTTGAAGGGGATTGTATAATCATAAATTTCAGATCCCCACAATGGGTACAATCTACACTTTCAAAAGCCCCATTGCCCTCACCCTGGGAATTCAATACTACTCTGCTTCCTCTTGGGTATTTTTACAGACATTTAATTGATTTTAATTCTAATCCTGGGTTTAACTTTCTAGCAGATCAACTCGGTACGAACTACAACATTATGAATGGCTATGGATACCCTCTTCAGGATCTTAATTGTAATCCTAGGAATGGTCGTTCAATAGGCCATCGGACCATACCTCCATTGCATCAAATGTCCTATTTACCTCTTCCCACTCCCTCTTATTTCAATCCAAGGGAGAGACCTTATGAAAGGCCCAAGCAAAATCTTAATATGCCCCAGAATGAACCAAGGTACACATATAACATACCAACGCATAATCGATTTGGATATGCTCTCTCCAACTTGGAATGTCAGGATTGACTGGGGAAAAGAGACAGAGGGAGTGAGGATGTACCTATCATCACCAGGGAAAATCCTCATTATATACAAACCAATGAAATTAAGATAATGGCACCATATGTTGCTCCGGTTATATCCCCAGCCACACATGAGCACATAATTACCCTACCAATCCAACTTAAGCAGCCTAGTGGGTATAATATCTCTTGTGCTCCAAGACGTTCTAAATTGTCAATTCTTAGTTGGAATGTCGCTGGGTTGGAACCAAGATTGCTTGACCCTCAGTGGGTCAAGCTACTGGACGATAAAGATATTGTTATGTTCGAGGAGACATGGGCTGTTAGCAATTTATTTATTGAGGGTTACCACTGCTTCAGTGTAACTTCAAGTAAGCCTATTTTTGGCCACGCAGTGGGAGGATTATTCATAGGTATTAGTACATTGATGGGAGGTACTATCAAAGATCTATCAGAAGGAAATCCGAATATCCAGGTTCTTGAGCTGAAACAAAAATCCAGGATTTATATAATTAATTTTTATAATAATGATTTTCATTCTACACCCAATACAAACTATATAGCACTCTCTAAGACCTTACGGAAATTGGAAACAAACCTGGAATCAGAGGAGGAGATAGGGATTTTAATCGGGGGGGACTTTAACGCCAAATTTATAAAGAAATGTCGGGCTAAGGACATTAATAATATTACAGACCAAGCTGAAAAAAGGGGGTTTGAATTTGCAAAGATACTAAGTGAGCACACCCTTAGTACTGCCATGGAAGTGTCCCAGTCACCTGGTATGGATTATGTCCCTACGTTTAGGGGGAGAGATTGTTGCTCAACTATTGACTTTATTTTTATGTCCCCCGATTTAGTGGATCGCGTGCTGGAATCCAAGGTAATAAAGACATCATTTGGCGACCATAATCCCCTCATAGTCACTTTGCATTTAGGCTCTGGCCCTGTATATGCGAAATGTAATGGCGCAAGAGACATTACACCATCTGGTGATGGCCTGCGGCTAAAATGGAGGGGAATTGATAGCGGAGCTATTTTAGAAAATGTGCGGAATGATTATCCTGAATTAATTAATTCTTGTTTACTCTCAAATGGAAATAATAATAGAATAATCACTGATTTTGGCAAACTGTGTCTAGTAATTAAAAAATTGTTGTCAGTCCCATTGACAAAGACAGTGAAAGAACCAAGATGGTTTGATTCCATCTGTTCTACGGCAAACAGGGAACTACGTAAGGCACTGTCCTCCAGACCAAGGTGCACACTAGAGGTACAGTTGGCCAGGAAAAATTATACATTAAAAACAACTGAAAGGAAGGCCGCACTGCTGACAGAACAGTGGGAAACAGTGGTCGAAAGCGCTAACTTGAAGAGCAGCGGCCCATCCTGGTCAGCTGTCAGGAAGACGCGAGACATGGGGAAACATTTATCCCCAATCAGCTGTAACATAACTAGCAGTAGCTGGGAGGCCCATTTCGCTAAAATATATGCTACTCCTTCCAAAGAAGTAATTATTTCTACTTCGGAGGAGTCATGCAGCCTCAAGATTGACCTCTTCGAGGTAGTTACAGCTATTAAAGAGAGCCTTGGTAACAAGGCCCCCGGTCCCGATGGACTTGTGGTAAATTTAAATTACCTAGACTTAATTTATGCGGTAAAATTCAATAAGAATAACTCAGTAAAAATAAGAGGCAGAATCCGTGGTATTTGAGGTTATAAAAGGGAATTTATTCCTTACAAAGGAATGATGGTTCGAACCAGGCAATCGAGTTCCGTCACCACGAAGGTTCAGGAAGGGATCAGCAATACATTATTGACAGGTTATCATATTTATAGAAAAATGCATTACATTAGAGACATATGCAGAAGGCGTTACAGTTGAGAAGAGAGATAAGAATACACATACGTAATGAAAAAGGCGTTATAATAGGCGTGCAAAAAGGCATGTACTAGAAACGTCATTATGATGATGACACAAGTGGGTGGATCCATAAGAGAATCCTGCAAAGTCAGCAAAAATACATGGCAGAGATGCGCGCGCAGCCGCATGACGTGTGATTGACGTGTAACTAGAGGGTGAAGGGAACTTGACATTTAGCCCTACATGAGGAGACAGAAGTCTGGGATGTCAGGACAACCTAATCCCAAATCGTATCTAATATCTTGTGTTTAAGGAACTATACTATCTAGAAGGAAAGGTCTTTCGGACAGAGGCTATTCTATACTGACTGCTAGTGCGTGTACAAGCGTCTAGGTGTCTACATGAGATGCAAGGGGGCATGGGCCTACCATGGTAACGAAAGTCATGAATTACTTGCACGGAGACAGTAAGGCCGGGCCCTTTGCTTTGCAGCTGGAGGGATGTTTACCTAAGCTACTAGACAGGAATGCATTTCTCGAGGAGCGGAACAGATAACTTGAAGGCTGAATACAGTTTTGGCAGGCAACAGGCCGGGCTGGGCACCGTTAGCCGCGCAGGAAGTATGACAAAGTTCATGGATACAGATGCAGGTCCAGGCTGGAGCATTCAGAGGCAGAAGCAGGAAAAGGCTCGATGTCAGAATTCAGGGCCTAACTTGCCAGAGCTGAAAAACGTCTCAAGTATACCATATAAAGACGGTGGCAAGGCATACTTAGGAACGGAATATCTGACCCATTCATGGCAGATCTGAAAGAGGACATATTAACGTTGGACACAATTGTATTTGCGTCTTCATAGCTTGAAGTGGAGGGAACATACATGTACTTGTAGCATGTACATGGAGCCGTTGGGGTCTAGATAGGGGACACAATTGATCATAAAAATTCATATTTCCTCATTCCCTCCTTGTCCCCTACGGACCCTTCATGAAATATCGATCTTCAGGAATCCATCAATCTGTTCATGTAACATCATTTGCTCTTCTTTCTTCTTCCGGGATTTTGAATGAAAACTTGAACGTGGAATACACGATGTGGCACACAGGCCGCAAATCGCTGGTCCACATTGTAGACACAGGCAACAACTGAATACTATGAGAAGGCCAATACCTAGGAAGGATAGGACTTTCCATCCCCAGGCTGACAACACGCTCCAGAACCAACCGGACCATGTCCAGGTGCCTGGATTCTGATGTATCTGGTTTGCAATCTTGTGAAGACGAGTTATGGCTTTATATACGGATGGCGCGTTTTCTGGAATGAAAACACAGCAACTTGATCCGATGACCCTACAAGCTCCGCCCCTATCGGCTAGGATGACGTCAAAGACAAGACGATTTTGGAGAACAACAATCCGCATCGCAGACTGCTCCTCTGTTAAGTTGCCTAGGGCGGAAGTAGTTTCATTCACTACTGCTTCAAGGGTTCTGGTCAATCTACGTATCAGTTTACTGTTTGAGACAACACCTATGTAAGGAAAGAGACCTTTATTGAAGTCTGTATATTGTTCCCATGCTGTTTCAGTGTAGTCAACAATCGGGATATCTCTCTGGGGTCTATGGTGTACTAGATTGGTATTTCTATGATAATCAGGAGGGGCTAGGAAAACAGGTGGCAGAAGGAATGCAATGTAACAGGTACCATCCCAATCTAGAGGTAGGCGTATATATGCGGTATGACCACATATGAAGTAGGAATGACGGGAAGCTCTAAATGTAAACTTGCCTTTATCACTGAATTCGATCACAGTAGTACATTTACTATGACCCAGGTGTACTGAACCATTCTTTCTTACACATAATTCACCTTTGACTGGAAATACTGACATAGCAGGCAAGGCTAGTGCAGCTTCAGATTCAACATTCAGAATCATGAGGTTAAGTGTAAAATTACCTAATCCATATACTTCATTTTCTAGGTCAGTTCCTGTTCTTTTGGGAAGTCCCTCCTTGTTAGGATAACAGGCTTTAAGCAAAACTAAGTTCAGGTTTCCCCATACCCAGTTGCTCTGGTAAACTACAGTGTTTGAATCTAAAGAGTTAATCAAACTAAACCATGCTCCACAGGAACCATTGTGTGTGAACGGGTACGGAAAGAGAGGCAGAACTCCTTTGTATTTCTGATAGGGAGGAAGTCGGCCACATATCCAACAATTTGTAGCATTGCTGGTCTGATGGGAATGATGTAACATACTAATGAATGTGTTGTTGCGCAGCGCAAATCTATAGGACAACTCATGTGGAGGTAGTTCACTAAAAGAATGTTCGGCAGTAACATTGTAAGCAGAATAAGCACGCTTGAAAATGGGATAGTACATGTGCAACAGTATACTTGCAGCAATAATAAAAAGACTTAGAAAAAACATAATCAACAATGTCACTATACAGTGACTATGAAGTGATTTACAGTATGCATGTTTTTTGAGCTGTTTCTGTCTATTTCTCTCTCTAATTCGGTCTAGAGGATACATGTCAGAGACTTAATTCAACCGATTCACCTTGGAGAGGACTTAAACAATCGAATTGTCTGACTTACTAGACCTTAGTTTCAGTTTATAGTCTTGAGATTCGGTCTTTTCAACCAGGGGGAGTTTTGAATCAGTCTGTGGAAGGGGGCAGGGCTGAGAGTTCAAATCAGATGGTAGTCCATGAAATTTCTTGATATGGCTCGAGTGTAACCAACCCTTGCGACCCTCGACCTTCACTGCTGTCCTCGTTGTTAGAAGTACCAGCTTTGGTGTTTGCCAGCGAGGCTCCAACGGGCTCCTCCTGTCGAAGTTTCGTATGAAAACAAAGCTTCCAGGAACCACTTCATGGGGCTTTACCTCGGTGTTGTCGGGAAAGGCTGCAGCTACCTGTGAACGGCAAGATTGTAGTGCAGACATCAAGGAAGCAAGGTAATCTGTCAGCATATTACAATCAACATCAGTGATTTTACGAGGTATAGGCGTCCCCCACATATTTGGTGGCCTACCGAAGACCACCTCGTACGGGGATAGCCCTGTGCGAGAATGTGCTACCATTCTCATGTAAAAGAGTGCAACTGGTAAGGCTACTATCCAGTCGACACCTTTCTCTCTACAGATTTTAGAAAGTCGAATTTTCAGGGTCTGATTATGACGTTCCACGAGACCTGCTGCCTCGGGATGTCGGACACAGTGGAATTTCCATTGATAGCCTAACAAGAGTGAAATGTGTTTCATTAGCTCGGATGAGAACGGCTGGCCATTATCTGAGTACACGATACGGGGCAAACCATACCGTGGGAAGAATTCACGAACTAATTGTTTGGCAGTAGTCGGGGCAGTGTAATCTGAGACGGGATATGCCTCTGTCCAACGGGAAAGAGCGCATACAACTACGAGGACATATTTGAATCCTCGACATCGTTCCATCTGGATATAATCCATCTGGAGGACTTCAAAAGGATGATCGGGAGGTTGAAATCCACCCTGCTCTACAGGTACGCCTTTACCTGGATTGAACTGACAACAAATCATACAAGTTCGGACTTTCTGTTTGGCTGCAGCTCGTAAGTGTTTGTTGAACCAAATGTGTTGAATACTGTCTAACATAGCTTTCTCTCCTAGATGTGCTGGACTATGTATCGTGTTAATGATAACTTGAACCATTGAGTCGGGGAGAAACCGTATAGATTTTCCCTTCGTCATCCATCCCTGATCTGTTTGGATCCCTCCTAATTCAGTCCATTTCTTTATTTCTTCTGGCGTAGCATGTGTCTGTATGTCAATTACATCAAGGGCGGGATCCCTAACTGTCATGCAGTGTGTCGATGTCGGAACTATTGTCTTTGTCACGTCCGTTGCGTGATTCCGATTCTGAGCTGTCTGTTTAGCTGTTCGGTCTGCTAGATCGTTACCCTGGGAAATAATATCGGTGACTTTTGTATGGGCTTTGCACTTCATGATAGATATTGAAGTAGGCAGATGTATTGCGTCTAACAGAGCTTGAATGAGGGGACCGTGTTGAATGTTGGCACCGTGAGAAGTCAAATAACCTCTCTCTCGCCAAAGGACTCCGAAGTCGTGTACAACTCCGAATGCATAACGTGAATCTGTGTATATGTTAACCTTTCTATTCTTGGCTTGAATACAGGCTTGTGTCAGAGCAATGAGCTCTGCTGCTTGAGCTGATAATGTGTCAATACAATTTGTTTCAATGACTTCGGTGTCTGTCGTGACTGCATAAGCGGCCACTAACTCTCCTGTACTTGTTCTCATACATGAACCATCCACATAAAGTGTCAGGTCTGGGTCTTGTAATGGGACATCTGTCAAGTCTTGTCTGGGTTTCGTCGTAATAGTAATGACTTCGATGCAATCATGTGCTAGTGGGTCTGTTCCACTTAATGGCAAAAGTGTGGCAGGATTTAATGTACTACAACGTCTGATTTCTATGTGTGGCTGAAACAATGTTAGTTCGTAACCTGTCAGTCGTGCTATAGTCAAGTGTTGTGTTTGTGTCCGGTTCAAGAGAACCTCTACTGCATGTGGTACTTGTACTGTCAATTGATGTCCTAATACTATGGAATCGCTTTGTCTGATCACTAGAGCTGTCGCTGCAACTGATTTCAGGCACGCAGGAAGAGCTTGAGCTACGGGATCTAATGTGCTAGAAAAGTAAGCACATGGCTTGTGTGATCCTGCTTGTTCCTGAGTGAGTACTGACAAAGCAGTACCTTCACGTTCTGTAACAAAGAGTGTAAAAGGCTTACTGTAACATGGTGTCGCTAAAACAGGTGCTTGGCATAAAGCTTTCTTTAAGTCTTCAAATGCTTGTGTATGTTCTGGAGTCCAAGGGAGGACAGTCGATGTCGCTGCCTCCTGGGTTGTCAACTGAATGAGTGGTTTTGCTAAAAAAGCATATTGGGGGATCCACTGCCTACAGTACGAAGTGAGGCCTATGAAGGCCCGTACCTCCTTTTGTGTCTTGGGTGGTGGCATGTTTACAATTAACTGGATGCGGTCAGGTGTGAGCTGTCTCCCCCATTTGGACAGCAAGTGCCCTAGGTACACAACTTGCTGGGCACAGAATTGCAGCTTCGAAGGGGACACCTTGTGCCCCTTGTCGGCCAGAAAATGTAAAACCGTCAGTGAGGCTTTTTCACATTCGGGTTCGCTTCGGGCGGTGATCAGTAGATCATCGACATACTGAAGCAGTGCAGTGTTAACTGGCATGTGGATACTGTCAAGTTGTCTTTTCAGTGCTTGGCTGTAGATGCTAGGACTTTCTGTAAATCCTTGAGGTGCGCGTGCGAATTTAAAACTTCGTCCATTTAAACTAAATCCGAACAAATATTGGCTTTCCGGATCGATTGGGACGCTAAAGAAGGCGTTCTTGAGGTCAATTACAGTAAAGAACGTTGCTTCTGAATCAATAGCTGTCAGTAATGAAGAGATATCTGGGACCACGGGATATTGTGGTACAATGCATTTATTCAATTCGCGCAGATCAATAACTAATCGATATACTGGGGGTGCTTTTGGATCAGTTCGTTTAAGAATCGGAATGATCGGAGAATTACATACATTGGAGTCGGTTTCTACAACCACTCCTTGTGCAATGAGCTCGTCAATGATTTGCAGTAAAGCCACTACAGCATCTGGAGGTAACTTGTATTGTCGCATTCGTGGTAATACCACTCCTGTTTTGAGTGTGACTCGATATGGTGTAATGTGCATACAACCTACATCAGTGGGGCCTTTTGCCCATAAATGTGCAGGCAGATTCTGTAACCGGTGATCCATGTCTCTTGACACGTAGTGACCTTTAAAGTTACGCAAAAATAGTCGTACTCCGTCCGGAGAACAACATATTATAGCTCCTAGAGCTTTCAATGTTTTTATACCTAACAAGTTTTCTGGGCATGATTTTGTAAGCAATAGATCTGTAGTCCGTGTCAATGGACCAACTGTAAATGCAAGCGGTTGCGATACTTCGTTAATAGTAGGCTTTCCTGAGAAACCAAGGGAAATATTTTGTGAGCCGGAGAGGGGTGCCCCTGGGACTTCGTCGTGACTTATAGTTGTTCTGCTTGCCCCTGTATCAAGTAAAAACTTTCTGTCTTTCCCTAATACTTGACTCTGTACATAAGGACCCTCTTGATCTACAGGAACCTCAATAAGGGGTAAGCCAACTTCCCTCTCTAGGCTATTTCATGTGTAGTGCTGATACTCTGGATAGTCATTTTGTGCATACTGGTACATCTGTTGTGTCGTGTTTTGTGTTGCGGCAATAGGCTGTGGCTGTGGTACCACTACGGTCTGTTGTGGAACCGGCATAGGCTGTACATGTTGAGGTGCTTGTTGTTGGATCTGATCCTGTCTAGGCGGACGTGGTCTCTCCTTGGTTTTACCCGTAGAGATATTATGTTTCAAAACTGCACAATCGTTTATATAATGACCTGACTGTTTACAATAGTTGCATGTCCCTTTAACGGGAACCGCTGAATTACTGGACTGTGTCGTACCCTTTTTATGACCGTCAGCTGGAACTGACTGAGCGACGAGCATTTTCATTTTCGTGTCTTTCATACGTCTTTGTTCGTGTTCTTGTTCTTCTCTAATTCTATTCTGGTGATACTGTAACATTTGTAACATCTGTGAAGGAGTGTTAGCTTGCCAAGTGCTCTCAACTTTCAATACTCTGTTTTTAACCTGTGGCAGGGAATTCTCGACTAGTTTTGTGACAAAAAGATGTGGATATGACTCGCTACTCGCTTTCAGGCCGCTATTAATACCAAAACATTTTTCAAATCGGGAATAAAAATCACTAGTGTCTTCATCAGGTTTCTGTTTACAAGCTGAGATTTCTCCCCAGTCTTCCTTTTTCGTAGTTAATAAACGTGGCAATACTTGTACTAATAATCCTGGCAATGCTTTAGTTTTGTCCCCAAGCCCTACGCCTGCAGTTCGGGCATTTTCTTCATTTTCTAATACTGTCCAATCAATCTTTTGGTCTCCCACTTCCCACTCTTTTTCTTTGAGTTTCTCGTAAATACCGGCAGGCAATAATACTTTCAATATTTTCATAATGTCAGGATAGGTATAATCACCCATGAGTAACATGTCTTTTAGTTCACGGTGAAAACCTGCTGGATCTTTGTCATGGCTGGGCACTAATTTTTTTCATTTCCAATAGTTCTATTTTAGTTATGGGCGTGTACACAAACACGCGTCTAAACGTATTGTCATCATTTCTAACTGGGTGCACTTCGCGTAAGGGATTCTGTCTGTCTATGTAATACGTTTTTCTTTCCATGGAAGGAGCTGGATCATGTTCTGGACACAAAAAGGCACTATATCTATGTCGGTATTCTAGAATTACTTTAATTAGATCGGTACCTAGACCTCTCCATTTATTTAGGAGTAGTTCTATCAGTATATCAGGTAGGGGACCAGGATCGGAGTGTTGGCCCTTATATAATATAAGGAGATGTTGTATCATGTATATACTAGCTAAACGCTGTTCATCTGGGGTGAGATTCAGAAACGTGTGTGCTAGCGCATCATCACTGTATTTTTCAGAGCTGTCAGCCCATTGTACTGCTGACCTGGCTAATTCTTGTTCATCCATCGAATCGAGCACATGGTACCCCCTTCGTTCTCGAAGTAATTTATCAGTAGCCTGGAATAAGTGTTCAGGGGTCCTTGGATTTGAGATAGCTGTTTGAAAAATTCTGTTACATTCTGGACGTATCGGACGTATTGTTTTATTAAAAGATCTTCCTTTTCCTACATAAGCTATCGTTTGTCTAGCTGGTAATTCTAATTGTCCTGTGTTCATTTCGGACTGTTCCTCCTCTTCTTCCTCTGATTCAGTTTTATCTGCTTCTAATCTTCTTTCATGTATTCGTTCTACTTCTTTTCTGATCTTTCGGCACATGACTTCTATATACTTCTGTTTATCATGTTTTCCGTCTGCTATATTCTGACCCCATCTGGTAAGTACTTGCATTTCCTCCGGATCTACCTCAGGCCTATCTCTGTTTCTGATCAAGCAGTTTATAAAAAAGCGTAACAATAATTTCTGCATATCTACTTTCTGGTATTCCATGGCCTCGCCAATACTTTCAGGACCTTGCCCTGTTTGGACAAAGCGATATATTTTGTCTAGATGTTCAACCATTCCTGGTAATGTCATTAAATAGTTTGCAACTCGTCGTAAACGTACTGAAGATAGCAACATCCTGTCGTGTTTACCTGGCACTGGATCATATCTACAATCTGTAAGAGGCTCATTTAATATATTGTCATTAGCTCTTTGAGGTGTACGTTGGTGTGCTAAATCCCTATAAGTCAATCTAGTTGCTGGCGGTGGCGTGGAAAAACCTCCTGTCGCACCTCCTGAGGTGCCAAGTCCAAAAGGATTTGTTGGGTGTAGGGTAGAGAGTGTGGATGCAGGAAGGACTGTAGAAACAGATGGAATGTTTAGAACGTGAGGAGGGGTTTGTTGCTGCGGAGGTGGGTGCAGCTGATCTTGGGGTTGAGCGTCGTTAACAGGTGGTGTGCGTTGCTGCGCACCGTTAGCATATTCGGGGGCTGTATCATCTAAATAGGAAGAAAGGAAAATGTCCTTTGCGGTCTTGGGATGTACTTTAATCGGGAGTAATGGAGGTGGCAGATCTTTTGGTACCTCCAGGGTGGCCTTAGGCAAACCCTCGGCCAGAAGAGGATACATACCATTCATAAGAGTGTTTCGTTGTCTGTCTATTTGTTCTGTTTTTACTCGGATACCTTCGTCAATTAATATGTTTTCTCGGGCTCTTTCTGAATCTTCCCTACTTTTCTCTTCTTTTCTGAGCGCTTTCTCTGTGCGTCTATGCGATTCTTTACGCCATAGTTCAATGGCATCTTTCTGTGACTGTCTGGCTTTCTTTTTCCATAATACTTCTTCTATTCTCATGATGCAATCTGCATCCCATGTTCCAGCAACGGGCCATCTCTGACTCTCTGCTAAATCCTTGGTGTAGTCCACCCATAGATCCAGATACAATACGGCATCTAGGCCATGTTTATGGTACATAAAGTACCCTGGAGTGTCCCTAGGTGGAATGGGAACAGCTTCCTCGAGTATCCCTTTTCTAGTTTTTATCTGTCTTAATTTTGAAAATAACGGCATCTTGAACCTTGCTACTTAATCTCGGTCTTGAACACAATAATTACAATAAACACAATAATGAAGATTGAACAATCACTCATACCACGACATTTATAACATATCAACAACTTTTTTTTAGAAACGAACAATAATAATTAGAATAAAACTAGTTAACTGCATAATACTAAATATACTGTATGTACTGCTAAACAGTACAGATACACTGCTAAAACAGTGCAGACCAGGTCTGTGTACCCAAACCCGTCTTGACCGGCACAAACTAATGTGCACGTCTAGATGCGTCCCCAGCAACGGTACTCACCGGGAAGCACGGAACGGAAGGCCTCGGAAGTCTGGACTGGACTAGACCAAACTGGACTGGACTCGACTCGTGACTTAGATACTTCGGAACTTCGGAATCTGGTGGGCCTCTGTATACCTCGGATCTTGCTCTCTCAGCTAGGCTCTGGTCGGGATTCTCCGCACTCCTCACCGCCTCGTCTGGGTGTTGATCGCAGCCTCAGTCGCCCCCGTTGGCCTGAGGGAGATACAGGAAATCCTGCGGGTACGCGTAATTGTCCGTCCGGCTGTGGCAGGAGACCGGGTCTGCAACGCACCTCCGGCGCGTGGGGTGTGAGAGGTGTCCCTGTTCGGGCGCCAATTATGTGGGAAATTTAAATTACCTAGACTTAATTTATGCGGTAAAATTCAATAAGAATAACTCAGTAAAAATAAGAGGCAGAATCCGTGGTATTTGAGGTTATAAAAGGGAATTTATTCCTTACAAAGGAATGATGGTTCGAACCAGGCAATCGAGTTCCGTCACCACGAAGGTTCAGGAAGGGATCAGCAATACATTATTGACAGGTTATCATATTTATAGAAAAATGCATTACAGTAGAGACATATGCAGAAGGCGTTACAGTTGAGAAGAGAGATAAGAATACACATACGTAATGAAAAAGGCGTTATAATAGGCGTGCAAAAAGGCATGTACTAGAAACGTCATTATGATGATGACACAAGTGGGTGGATCCATAAGAGAATCCTGCAAAGTCAGCAAAAATACATGGCAGAGATGCGCGCGCAGCCGCATGACGTGTGATTGACGTGTAACTAGAGGGTGAAGGGAACTTGACATTTAGCCCTACATGAGGAGACAGAAGTCTGGGATGTCAGGACAACCTAATCCCAAATCGTATCTAATATCTTGTGTTTAAGGAACTATACTATCTAGAAGGAAAGGTCTTTCGGACAGAGGCTATTCTATACTGACTGCTAGTGCGTGTACAAGCGTCTAGGTGTCTACATGAGATGCGAGGGGGCATGGGCCTACCATGGTAACGAAAGTCATGAATTACTTGCACGGAGACAGTAAGGCCGGGCCCTTTGCTTTGCAGCTGGAGGGATGTTTACCTAAGCTACTAGACAGGAATGCATTTCTCGAGGAGCGGAACAGATAACTTGAAGGCTGAATACAGTTTTGGCAGGCAACAGGCCGGGCTGGGCACCGTTAGCCGCGCAGGAAGTAAGACAAAGTTCATGGATACAGATGCAGGTCCAGGCTGGAGCATTCAGAGGCAGAAGCAGGAAAAGGCTTGATGTCAGAATTCAGGGCCTAACTTGCCAGAGCTGAAAAACGTCCTAAGTATACCATATAAAGACGGTGGCAAGGCATACTTAGGAACGGAATATCTGACCCATTCATGGCAGATCTGAAAGAGGACATATTAACATTGGACACAATTGTATTTGCGTCTTCATAGCTTGAAGTGGAGGGACCATACATGTACTTGTAGCATGTACATGGAGCCGTTGCGGTCTAGATAGGGGACACAATTGATCATAAAAATTCATATTTCCTCAGACTTCCTATAGATATTATTAAGCATAATACAAATTTATGGGCACCAATTCTTCTTAATGTTTTTAACAGCTTACCCATGGTGCCTATGCCTGAAACTTGGGCCACTAGTACCATAGTTCCCATTTTTAAGAAGGGCGATAGGTCAGACCCAGCTAACTATCGTCCAATCTCGCTCTTGGATAACACTTTAAAAATCCTTGGACGAGTTATTTATAATAGGATGATAGAGTGGACTGAAGACACAGACTTATTGGACTCGTGCCAGATGGGATTTAGGAGCGCCGTGGGCACGGTGGAGCAATGTTTAAACTTAAAATTGATTGTTGACAAGTATAATGTTGCTCGATCAAGTCCAATTTATCTCGCATTCATGGACCTTTCATCCGCTTTTGACCTAGTTAATAGATCCAAATTATGGCTTATGCTTTCTAACTATGGTCTGGATGAAGTTCTTGTAAACTTTCTGGCCTACCTTCATACTGACCTCCAAGCACAAGTTAGGATCGGGTCCGGTGGCGATGTGTCTGGACCCATAAAAATAGGCAGGGGGATTAGGCAGGGGTGTGTTTTAGCACCTCTGCTATTTATTATTTATATTAACGGTCTTGCCAAAGCTTTGAAACAAGTGACGAGAGATGTTCCAATTATCCAGGGGAACCCATTACCAGTTTTATTATACGCAGACGATGCGGTCCTTATGGGCCGCACTCCTAATGCTCTTCGTTTGCTTGTTGGAGCATTCGTCCAACATATGGAGACATTAGATCTGCGTGTAAATTTAAAAAAATCTTTTATCATGTCTTGTGGACCTGGGAAAAGGAAGCTTAATATTATAAATGTAGGCTCGGATAAACTAGAATCCGTAACCTCTTTTCCGTACTTAGGGTTGGTTTTCGCTGCGAACGGCTCATGGAGTGGGCATTCTGCCCATGCCATGGGTAAGTTCTCGAAAGCCACTAATTCTATATAGAGCCTCCCACGCCCGAAGAAAATAGGTGCCACCAGAGCTATTTTAAATTTTTTTTAAATTACAGTGCATTCCTGTAGCCACGTATGGAGCTGAGGTCTGGGGTTCGGGGAGAAATCCAGGGATTCAGCGTAAGGAAAATCGTTTTTGCAGGAAAATATTGGGCGCACCTTTCTCCGCTTCTGAATTCATTTGTCATAAAGAATTAAATCTCCCCTATGTCTGTGACTTTATTAGAGCTAGACCAGCCCTATTCTGGATTAGGATCTGGATAAATAATTCAGCGATCTTAACAAAAAGCATTATAAAAGATTGCCTAAAATGTGACCACGGCATGCTAATACCTTGGTTAGCTGAAGTCTCTAATACATTGTGCGCCGTGGATAAAGGCGATCTTTTTTCAGAACCAACTAGAATTGAGATTAAAGATAAGGTTGTGGTCAAACAAGCACTTTATGCACTTTTTAACTCAGAAAGAATGGGGAGGGAGTCACTCAAATCTTCTGTTGTCACATACATGGGGAATGATTTGTGTAGGTATCCACTACCATCCTACCTCACTCTCCCCATGTCTAACTGGGAACGATCCTTGCTCTTTCGTTTAAGGGCAGGTTCTGTAAAATTATTGTTGGCTTTCCCCCTGGGGTATCATCATACAGCAGAATATAACCCATGCCCATGTGATGGCACTAGTAAACAGAATGATATCCACTTCCTATTCTTCTGTAAATTTTATTTAAAATATATTAATTGGTTTTTAACTCCCTATTTTAGAAAATTAAGACCCCTTTCCTTGGGGGAATCCTGTTCATTATTATTCTCCCTGGACACAGATGAATTAATCTTCCGCACTAGCACTTTTCTGAGATTAATAGTACGCACACGCAAAATGATGGAAAATCCCTGAAAATTGTCTTAAGAGAGTTGCATTTCTGAAAATGAATTGTCTTGATTGTGGTGTTTTTATGTATTGTATTATTGTGTAAATGAATTGTTTTTGTTGTACTTTTATGGATTTTATGAAACCCGAATAAAGGTCTTTTGAATTGAATTGAATTGACCTACACCCACTACACCCATTCTGATGTAAATAGCCTTTTCTATCTCCCCATTTGAGAGTCTGAATTATTTCTCTGAATTCCCCTTCTGTGAATTATGTGTGTGCCAATTGATTAATTAAAAGTGAATATGTGTGATCATATATTATGTTCGTTATTTCATAATGCTCTTGCACATATGAAAATCAAGCTTGCATGAATATATTTGTTGTATTTAGCCATGGCTTTTGATTGTTTATATGTTCCATCATTATTGTGAAATTATAGAGGTTCAAGAAGTTGAGAATTACATGTTAAATATGTTGTTTTCCAAGAGAACACTGTCTGATAGACTGAAAATAGCTGAAATGGCATTATGCCATTCTTTGTTGAATAGGTATCCTAAAAGGTCTTCAACAAAGCCTTGAATAATCTATAAAATCCAGATAAAGAGAGCTAGAAGTCATATTAAATTTAATGCCAGGAGACGGAAGGAAAGTTGGATGACCTGATTGTGCACCTTTCTTAAGTGAAGCTTCAAAAGTGTGTAGTTTTCTGGAAGGGCTGAAGACGGTGCCTTATCAGAAGCACACACAGCTGCCCTTGTGACCCAAAAATAGAACTTATTGTTCTCGAATACTGAATTTGGGTATGAACCAGCTTTTAAACTTAAAGTAGGCTTTTTATTATAATCTGCTGTTAATGTGAGAGAACTGGCATAGCGCTTAGAAGTAGTAAATGAGCGTGATACTGCTACAGTTTTCATGGAAAAAATGTAGACGTATTTTTTATTGTTCACCTTACTCATAATTTTCCTTGCTACCTTGCAGTAACAATTCATCTTTTGTGCACTAGATTAGGTTGCACCTTTCAAAAGCCTACTGGCAAGCTTAATAGCCCATAAATCAATTTAGGTTGTTGTATTCCTCCTCATTCACAAAGTCTCTAGCACACTGTCAGAATAATTGGTTGATCTCATTAGTAATTTCAGTAATGGTTTTATTTAAATATAATCAGTGATGTCATTAATTGTGTCATTTAACATATCATGAGTGATGTAATATGTGAGGTCATAACCAGTGCACTGTAGTTTGCTAAACTATAATTGGGATATTTCATTGTTTTTTGTGTTCCTTAACTTTAGCTTGCGACTCATTCCAGCACTGTCAATGCCAGAAGTAGTGCCATAGTCCTGAGAAGAACTGCACAAGGCCTGCTTATAGAAATGCTTAGAAAGGACAGCAGGACATACTGGACATAACCCGGGGGCATGAGATTACTACATCTGACCTGCCCTGGAGAGAAATTCCAAAAGCATATTCTGAGTTAAGTAGATGCTCCATTGTCTTCGGACATTGTAAATGATAGGCCTGCATCATTCCTATACAATTCGTTGCTTGCTTACTCCCTTCTTCAACACCAGGGGACCAGGAGTCAACCAACCTTTACTTCCTCATTGTGACATATGGTTCCACTGGCTGAAGGAGGTCACCCGAATCTGGAACTATTTAGATCAGCTGTTCCTAACTTGCGGTCTGGGGGCCCATAGGGGTCTGCAACACCTGCTCAGGGGCCCCACAACTGCTTAGAAAATGAAATATTATTAACAAATTACCAAAGTGTAAAATATAAAGAAACAAAATGTAAAACTGAATATTTTGAACCATTCTGTCAATGTGAATAAGTTTTAAATTGGGGGCTATAAATTAAGTTAAGCTTCGAAACATGTAAATGATTAAGCCAGACACGGAGCTTGGTATTACATATCTTTTTTGCTCAGCATGAAACCATTGACTGAACATTCTACATCATGAATTCTATCAACCACACCCAATCACATACGTCACTGGTCTATGGAGTCTGTCAGGAACCAAAAGGGTCCTGTCATCTCTAACTCACAAAACATTACATCTCCCCCTTTGTTCAATAAAAAGAACAATAAATACATATACATATCATAACTCTTCAATAATTCTTATTGGTGCTCAAATCAGTTGCCCAAATCTTGTCATGTGAGGCTGTGGAGATACAGGAAAAGTGTTAATGTCTGGCACTGGTGACAGAGACACAGGTGCAGTCATTGGGCTTTCAGGATTCTGTTGTAATAAATCTCCAGGCAAAAATACAAGTGATAGGAAGAAGCTTTATTTACACATCCCAAAGTGCCTAGCCTGCGCCCTCAGTCACCTCAACATTCCAAGGTGCACTCCTCGTCCCTAACCAGGCTAAACCAAAGAGCACAAAGGGGAGGGGGGGAAACATGGAAGATACCAAAAAGGAAATTTACAGAAACAGGGTATGATTATAACACATCTCCTTTCCCATAGAAAACTCATGGACAGGAGTGGAGGCGCAACAGAGATTGTGAAGATGACAAATATATTGTACAAAAGCACATTTCCAAAAGACACCTTACATTCCCCACAATTGTGTAGAAACAATCGATTTCACAGTACCCTGAAGGTTTATTTCATGACATAGTCCCTGTGCCAACTGGGAGGTTTCATGTTCCTGTCGCTGTGTTTAACTACAGGATTACTGTCATGTATTATGTTTCCTGCGTCTGACTTGTTAACATAACTCTTTTCTGAATAAGGAACTAATCTATCCTTACTCCACATTTTCTCATCAGTCATGGTAACTACATTTTTCTTGACATCCTTTATCCTGTTTGGCCCATAATATCTATTGTACCTGTTGGTACCATCCAAAGGTCTTTTAACATAAACCAATTGACCAGCTTCCCAATCACGTGACTTAGCTCCCCATCTGCGATCATACTCACTTTTATACTTATTTTGGTTGCACTCAATTTTTTGTTTGATTGCAAGGTCATCTTTTACAAAAGAGCTGTCTTCAAATAACCAGTTGGGAGTTAGTTTTGATCCTGGTTTGCGACCTCTTAGCAGACAAAAAGGGGAATACCCATATACACTGTTAGGAGTGATGTGGTATGACCAGATCAGGTCTTTGATGGACTGAACTATAGGTTTACTTGCAGCCATGGCCAATTGTATGGACTCTTTGATCATTCTGTTACACCGTTCCACCAATCCATTAGCGCGTGGACAGTATAAAGGGGTACGGATATGACTTATTGCCAGACTGGTAAGAAAATGTTGCATTTCTTCAGAAACCAGCTGTACCCCATTATCCGTGATGAGGGTATGGGGAATCCCTTCATTGGCAAACACATCCGACATGAAGAGTATGATCGATTTAGTGTCTACCTTGTTGACAAATTTAAGATTTATCCATTTAGAAAAATAATCTACCAGCACAATGATAAACCTCTCTTGCAACCCTTGAATATGCAGTGGGCCAATAATATCCAAACCTACTTTCTCCCACGCTTTTATGGGTACATGAACCGGTTCCAAGGGTGTTTTCCTTGTGCTCTTGGTTTTATCACTGAGACCACAAGCATGACATCCTTTGACCAACTCTTCAATGGAGTTGTCCATGCCTGGAAACCAATATCCTGAACGAAGTTTGCTTTTGGTAAGGCTCCTACCCAGGTGGCCCTCGTGAGCTATTCCACAGATGCGTTCCCTGAGCTCTACCGGGGGAACAACCTTGTCTGCTTTGAGCACATTGATACCTGTAATGGATAACTCATCTCTTACATTCCAATATGGTTGTAACTCACTAGGCAGGTCACTACATTTCTTGGGCCACCCCTTCATAATCTTTTCCTTAACCTGTTTTAAAGTGCCATCCTTATACATTAGCCTGTTCCAATCCTCTTCTAGAATGGCAGGAATGTTTACTTGTAGTATATCACAATTCCCATTGCTATCATCAACATGTTTATCTAAAGGTAACCGTGAAAGACAATCGGCTACCTGATTCTTGTTGCCTGGAACATGTTCAATCCTAAAATTGAAATTTTGTAGTGAAACTAACCATTTACAAATACGAGGAGTGGTTTTTTCAATGTCTTTAGACGAAAATATTGACACCAGGGGTTTGTGGTCTGTCCTGAGCACAAACGGTATACCCCAAAGAAAATATTTGAAATGGTTAGTAGCCCAAAAACAAGACAATGCCTCTTTCTCTATAGTTGAATAATTAATTTCTGCATCCTTGAGTGTCCTAGACGCAAAAGCTATTATTTTCTCCTTTCCTCCTTGCATCTGAGAAAGGGTAGCTCCAATGCCTCTGTTGCTGGCATCAGTAGTAAGAACAGTATCTTTGGTGCTGTCAAAACTACCTATGCACGGTGCTGTGACAATGGCCTCCTTTATTTCTTTGAATGCCTTATTTTGGCACGGTCCCCATTCAAACTTACATTCTTTTTTTAAAAGATCTCTGATGGGTTGTGCAAGCTGCGAAAAGTTCTTAATGAATTTAGACATGTATTCTGCCAATCCTAAAAAGGATTTTATTTCTTCTTTGTTTGCAGGAATGGGAGCCTCGCTTGCAGCTTCTATGAGATTCATCTTAGGCCTCATTCCTTCATTGGACAACGTATGCCCTAAAAATTCAACTGATGCCACTCCAATCTTGCACTTGTCCTTTTTTATCGTGAAACCTGCTTCACTAATTTTGGTGCATAGCTTCCTTAGATTGTGGTTATGTTCTTCTTCATCCGCTCCGTACACTAAAATGTCATCTTGGAAACAGATGGATTTCTCTAAGTCCTTAAGCACATGCTGCATTATTCTCTGAAAAGTGGCTGCAGCCGAGGCTAACCCAAACGGCATTCTTAAAAATTTGTATGTACCAAAAGGTGTGGTGAATGCTGTGAGAATTTGGGATTCTGGATGTAACGCCACTTGGTGATATGCCGAAGTAAGATCCAGCACTGAAAAAAACTTGGCATTTTTTATTACTGACAACATTTCATTTATTTTGGGAAGTGGGTACCTGTCTACCCAAATGTTGGCATTGAGACTCCTGAGGTCCACACACATGCGAATTTCATTACTTTCCTTTTTTGAAGTGATAACAATGGGGGCCAACCATTCTGAACTCTCTACTGCCTGAATAATTCCCAAACCTTCTAGTTTCTCCAACTCTTTTTTTAATGGTTCCCGCATCACCAAAGGAATGGACCTTGTCTTATGGTTGACTGGAATGGCATCTTTTTTTAGTTTAATTCTGTGCATATAATTTTTTAACAACCCAACTCGTTCAGTAAACACTTCTGGGAATTCACTACATACCTCTTTTCCTGTGAGTGACCTATCAACCAACATTACTTGTTCTGTATTATTAGGGTCTAGTCTGATTCCTAACTCTTTTTGGTGTTTCCACCCCAATAAATTACTGCCCTTTTTTGTAATGTAAATTTTGCCACACGTATGTCTATCTTTAAATGATATACGCATCTTCACCATTCCTACCAAGGGAATTGGGTCTTTGTTGTACCCTCCCGGATGTACATCTGGATCCTCTAATACATATTCTCTTCCCTTAAACATACTGTGAAAAGTTTTTTCCTCTATGAGAGTATACGGTGAACAAGAATCGGCAAAAGCTTTGACCTCTTTACCATCCAATTGTATCTCACACATGGGATAGCTGATAGACTCCTCATCACTATGTACCTGAAATATGTACTTATCTTCATTATCATCTGAAACTTGCTCATGGACAACATGTACAGTTTTCCTTACCTCTTTGGCATTACAAACTTTAGAAAAATGTCCCACTCTGTTACACTTCCTGCATTGAACTCCTCTTGCAGGACATTTTGGCGAGTTTGCTAGATGATTAGTGTTACCACATCTGTAACATTTGAAAGACTCTTTCTTACTCCTAGTTTTATCCACACTGCCCTTATACTCAACTTTTAAAATGTCATTCTCCTCTTTAACCTCATTAATTTGCTTCTCTCCTGATGCCACCTCTTTACTACTCTTCATTTCCTTGACACAAAAAGCTGTGTGCTCTATACTTTTAGCTATAGCCACAGCTTCATCTAATTCTGGACTAACCGTTAACAACCTCTCTTGCACTTTGTGATCATTTGTGCAACGAACCAATTGGTCTCTAATGAGCGATTCAGTAAGTGCGCCAAATTCACACGTGGCAGAGAGTCCCCTCAAAGTGGCTATGTATGATGTCACTTTCTTATTCTTACCTTGTGTCCTCTGAAAAAACTTATGGCGTTCTAAGACCACATTTACCTTGTCTTTAAAATGAGCGCCCAATTTCCTTAAGGTGATTGTGAAGACATCCACATCACCATCACCATCCTCCTCCCCCGTGTCAGCCAAATCCTCATATACTTTCCTCCCTTGTGTGCCCAAATTATGCAATAATATGTGTTGTTTTCTAACTGGAGAAAATTTTTCCCCTCCTATCGCAATTAAATAAGATTGGAACATTTTAACCCATCTTTCCCATGGAATTTCAGGCTCCCCCTCATCATTCAGAAATGGAGGCGTTTGATTCATATTTGATATAGACATTATAACAATGGAGAAAAACACTATTTGAGGAACAGCAGTTATCGTATACTAACAAGGAAAACCCAATGCACTGTGAAAGGCAGTATCATAACACAAAGAGATAATACTGTGGAATATACAGTCACCTCGTGGTACAATGGTTACATACTACAAACCATCGATGATGAAAGAAAGACCCAAAACCGCAGGCAAGCTGTGCCTATCAGCGTGGGTAAAAACAAAAAACAAAAAGATCTTGCTGATACTTTGAAAAATGAGGCACGAAATGAGAGTACTGTACAGTCAAACTCTTCTCTGCAGATTGTGAGGGAAAACAACCCCATACACCAACCGCTGTTTGAGGGGAGGAGGAAGATACTGTTGAACTATCAGCAGTGGCAGCAGATTATGAGAAAAATGAGACCCTTAATGAGCCAGAGTAAAATGCTGCTGGAAACAAGATATTTGCACTCCTTCGCGCTCTGAGCAGAATAAGAAGAAAGCAACTCCTTTACGTGAGGCAAAAAGATACGGCACTGTTAGCACACGGTGAAAATGCACCCTTCAGCTCCGAATCCTACCTTGACACGAAGAGTGGCTGACCGGAACTTCCTCACACATCACACATCACACTGACACCGCTGTGGCAGGAGCTCAACAAACAAAGAGAAAAGCGTAGGCGCTACATCAGAGCCAAACGCCCACCCTTCTGCTCACTGTCAAGAGCCCTTATGCTTTGTGAGGAAACTTCGAAATCTCGCAATGGAGACAGACGCTGCTCACACAGAAGGAGGTTGCTCCAAGGAAAGACACTACCTGCTAAGAAACAAGGCGTGATCGAGGAAACTCCGAAATCTCACAATGGAGACAGACGCTGCTCACACAGAAGAAGGTTGCTCCCAGGAAAGACACTACCTCCTAAGAAGCAAGGTGTGATCGAAGGCAGGAGCTCAGGTGTCAGTTTCAGGAAGTCCCGCAACGCTCACGGGATTAGAACACTGCTCACAGAGGGACTCCACCGACTCCAAGAGCAGACACTACCTCCGCAGAAGCACACGGACGCCACCGAGTAGAGAGGATTACTGGGATCAAGATCCAAGACCCACAAAGAAGGTAAGAATTAACGTCCCTGAGGCAGTCTTTAGTACACAAATGAAAGGCTGGCATCGAAGACAGGGGTGGGATGTGTAGCTGTCCCCTGCGCAGCTCCGTTCAACTCGTCGCCAATTTCTGTTGTAATAAATCTCCAGGAAAAAATACAAGTGATAGGAAGAAGCTTTATTTACACATCCCAAAGTGCCTAGCCAGCGCCCTCAGTCACCTCAACATTCCAAGGTGCACTCCTCGTCCCTAACCAGGCTAAACCAAAGAGCACAAAGGGGAGGGGGGGAAACATGGAAGATACCAAAAAGGAAATTTACAGAAACAGGGTATGATTATAACAGATTCTCAGGAGTAGAAGTCTCACTTCTGGAGTTAATGAATGTAGAGACAGGTGCTTGAAATGCAAAGAATCTTGCGTAATGAACTTTCCAGGATGGTGAGCAGTCACCAGGTGTCCTTTTCTAGTCACAACCCTTCAGTTGGCCAGCATCAAAAGGATCATAAGACTTGTCTTTTCATTTCTGTCTGACAAGAACTTGACCTCCTTCAGTAAAGACAGTGTACCTCGCACATCGACATTTGTCTGCATATTTCTTCATTTTGTATTTGTGACATGAATCTGTTTGACGAAGTTCATCATCATAAATCAATCTTTAAGTGGTCCATTGTGACAATTTGGTCTTCATAGATTTCCCAAACAGGACTTGCAGGATTTTCACCTGTAGATGAAATGGGGAGTCTGAACAAAGAGCAGAATGAAGAGTTGATTTGAGTTCAAGCTTTTCTAGTGCAGCACGCTGAATGATAATTTTTAGGGGGCTCATGAAACGCTCAACAATGCTGTTTGCTTACGGCCAAAGAGATGTGCTTTTCTGACGTTCAGATGAGTAAGAAAGTCTTTGAATTCTAAACTGCTGAAGGGTGGGCCATTCTCGGACTTCAGAATTATAGGAATGCCCCATGTTGCAAAAATACTATCTAGCCTCTTGATGACGTTTTCCTGAGTGATCAACAAAAGGTCTTCTACCAGAGAATACTTATCAATGACCAGCAATAGATAGTATCCATTGTCAAAGAGTCCAAAGAAGTCAATAGCTATTCTCTCCCACACATGCTTTGGAAGATCAGACATAAAAAGTTTAGGCTGGGTTGTTTTGGGAGATAAGCAGTTGCACAAATGACAAGCCTTTAAATTCCTTTGAACTTTTTCATCAAGATGAGGAAACCAAAGTCAGTCTCGGAGCTGTCGCTTAGTGGCAACAATTCCACGATGTTCCCTATGTGCCACTTCAATGACTTGTTGTATAAGACTCTTCAGTATGACGATTCTCACTACACCACCGGTTTCAAGCTGGATGATGAGGGTGTGATGCCCCAAAACTGGTACCAGGATGCTTGTTTCCAGTCCAGGGTATGGCCTGGCAGTTCGGGCTGGACTGTTCCCATGGGGAACAGGGTTAAGGCTGATTTGCATTTGGCAGGGTCCAAACTGAAATGGCGTAGAAAACAAAATAACTATGGATTAAACCCAGATCTATGACTGGGGTGAATATTTGACAATTTTCAACATTCCGTCAATCACCTTTTTGTGTTGTATATCAGGACATCACCACTGAAATTAACACTCTGATTTGAGGAGATGTTCAATATTGGTCTGCATTCATGTTGGCATTGTTATATCTGACCATGCAATCCGACACAGGTATATGTCAATATACAAGGATATCCAAAACCATTAGATGCATTGCAAAGGTTTCTTATATGTCTGAAAAACTCTTTTGAATAGACACATGCTGAGCTCTCTCTCAGGAGGCCTAATAAAAAACATATTTAGATTGGCTGCATTGTCTTATGAATAGCTTGGTATTCATAGGGCATCAAAAATGTGTAAACAGATTATTATTGAATCAAATAACAAATAGCAGCATTGTTGTTCTTACCGGAAGTTGAACGGAGAAGCAACTTAATTGTGCAATCAATACAAGAACAGTACATTGACAGTACATCATGCATGATGGAAATTCCATCTCGTTAAATTAAATAATATGATACATATTCACATCATTGAAAGATAATAAAAAAGAAAAAAAAGCAATCACAGGGCCGATAATTTGTCCAGAGTCCCAAATAGTTCAATAATAGGATGACCTCAATGCCATTATAGGATATCGAACAACAATCAATCAAAAAAAAAACACATCCCCCTATCGGCATGGAATCTTTGCATCAATATCCATGGTTAGTCCGGACACATGGAAGATGAAAACAAAGACCAGGAGTCGGGCATAATCGAAGTGGGGAGCTCAATATGGGGATAGAAGCATCCTACGTTGGGTCCTTAATAGGGCTGGGCGGAATTAGCATAATCAAGCCTCGCAAGCTATGTGAAGCGGCAAAAAATCTCTGCAAGCACGCAGAAATTCCACGAACACACAAAATTGCTTGTTCCACCCTTTCGAGGTGCTTTTTTCCCGTTCGCGAAAAATGTTTGCGTGCTCGGAGGGAAATATCTTGCAAACACGCATTTTGAAAGCGCGAACAAGCAAAAAACTCAGTGAAGCCGTGGATCGCGGAACTTTTGACAATTCTGCGCGGAACGTAAAATTACCACAATTCTGCAAATTCCTGCGAGTGGAACTGAATTTGCCACCCAGGCCTAGTCCTTAAGCAGGCCCCTCATCATCACTCTTACTCCCACTTTCCTGGAAATTGGCCAGCACCACGTCCCATACTCTGGCAAAGTCCATGGGCCTTCTACCCTGATGCTCATCTCAAATGTTACTCCTTTCCACATCTCTCAGTGTAAAACATCCGCCCCCCCCAATCATAGCAATTCTTCGTTTAGCAAGTACAAGAGCTAAATCATTGAAACAAGTAGTAATGCAATGATTAGCTGGTCGAGGGAAGTGACTCAACAGGAAAAAAATGGGTGTGGGCATGAGTGCCAAGTGGAGTACTACTGCAATCCAATATAAGGTCAGCTGAGGGCAGCTCTAGAGCATATGAAGATTATCCCCTGTGGCAAAATGTCAACGCGGACAATTGGGAGAGGTTGGCGGAAAATAGATGATGAGCTTCAGGGGTGTGAGGTAAGCCCTATGAAGGATATAAAAGTGTATCAATCGAAAGTGAGCATTTCAAGAAATCTTAGGTGCTGCCTCCCACATTTTGGCCCAGTCTCTGTTTGACAGAGGAGAACTCAGGTCAGTTTCCGAACGGTCTCGCAATACTGCAAGAGGGGAAGAAATGTGTGGCCTGCAATGCTCTATTTAATCCTCAGACTAGCCGGCTGGTATTAGCTGTGTCACATAAATAGCGGCAGCTGTGGAGGAGCTGAGGCCCCAATCCAAGTCCACCCCAAAGATCATGTATAGCCTCAGTGAGGGTGCCCTAGAGTAGAACTGTCCTTTAGGAATTTTAAACTCCTCACTTAAATCAGCTACGGGCTGCAACATGTCCTATGAAAGCAAGACTCCCACCTTCTCTGGCCCGCCTCCTCCCAATCTAATAATCATCTCTCTACCACTGCATGCAGTTGCGAGATCAGTGCCCGTAGGGGAATCTCCAGGGAGTATGGGTATTGCACCCTCGCCCGCCCATTGATTTTTTATCCAACAAGCCCAAAGGGCAGTAAGGTCCCATCGACTACCAGTGGATGCCTGTCTTCGGTTAAGTATTAGGGTCCAAAGATATCCCATGGTGGGGGGATCTGACAATCTCATCAGTCCTAGGCCTCCCTCTCTGGGGACCAGCCCATACACCATTGCAGCTGTGCTATCATGAAAGTAGGAAAAGAAATCTGGTGCATTCATCCCACCATCAGTTGTTGCTCGCTGCAGCTTGGCCAAAGCAATGCGTTGCGGCCCCTTATTCCTTATGAGATCAATACGTATGGAATCAAGGTCTTGGAAAGTAGACTGCGGTATCACTACTGGAAGTACTGCAAAAAAATCCACAGGTGAGGCAGTGCCGCAATTTTGGACATGGCTATGTGACCTGCCACCGTCAGGGGCAAGGTCTACCAACATACCACTGTTGCATGCATAGCAGCTACTGACATCCCTATATTATCTTCTAGGATGTCACGGATGGCTCAGTACATACAGACTCTGAGGTACTACACCACTGTTGGTTCCCAGCGCATGTCCCCCAAGTTTGAGGTCTCTTCTGGGTCACCACAGATTGAGAACAGACTGGTTTTTCGCTAGTTCACTCAGAGGCCAGGGGACTCACCAAAGGATGTGAGAAAGTCTGTTGTTCTCTTAGGTTCTGTATGCAGGTCATGCAAGTAAAGCACCATGTCATCCATGTACGGGGAAATAAAATGGGACATGTCCCAAACCAGGAAACCAGCATAGGACAGGCCACCACATATTTTTCTAGCCAGTAGTTCCACCTCAATGACACAAAGCAGTGGGGTTAGTGGTATTTATTGGTCCAGCGTCAGTGTGAAACATGTTTGCTTCGACAATCAGGAGACAGAGGCATAGGAAAGAGAATGCAAGTACCAATACAGTAAAAAGTAGATACATTTATACCATAGTTCTAATAAGATGAACATAAGCAGTTCAGATAAAAACAGTAGCATTTGCATATTCCTAAAATGCGAGCCCTAAGTCATTTTGCCTAAATGTACCTAGCCAAGATATGTAGGTGTAGGCTGTATATGTGTATGTAGCCAAGAAACCCCTAGGGAAGAACCATCCCCCTCACCTGATGGTAGAGAATGAAGGACCCCATCTCTACTTCAAGGATGCCACCCCGCAAGGTATCTCCGACTGCTGTGTGTCAAAGATTCAGCATGCAGGACCCCGTGTCAGCTTGGAAGGAATTGTCCTCTAATTTGCAGGGGGAAAATAAGGGTCTTATATACTGGAGTGGTCACTCCAGGGTTTCTTCTAGAATCTATATGTTTTGAAAATAATCATAAATGTTTTGAAATCAATCATAAGTGTTTTTCCAAACAAATGCTATCATGCACAGCTGGCTGTTAGCCAAGGATAAAAAAAGTGGTGACCCTTATACAGAATAATTATGCATTACCTGAGGGCATGTTTAGGTACATCATATACAGAGGTTATGATAGAGAACTAAGAGCCTGGTGTCAAAGAGACAGGAGCATGCTACTAGGTAAAAGGTCACCTGTTTCAGGAACAGGGACAATGTATGTAAAAAGGGGTACGCATGACAGGATTAGCCTGAAGGACATGCCAATGTGATTGTGGTCTAATGTGTTTTATGTATAGGACAAGGATATTTTTATATAACCTTGAGTGGAGTGTCATTTTGTGGTGTGCCTGGTGTGTCACTAGTGTGTGTGTGTGTTGCATAAATGCTTTACGCATTTCCTCTGGGATAAGCCTGACTGCTCTGCCAAGCTACCAAAGGGGTGAGCGGGGGTTATCTTGTGTGTGTAACACCCTTACCCTGATTAGAGTTGTTGTTTCTGCCTGGCTTAGGTTCATGCCCTGGCCAACCAGAAACCCCATTTCTAACAATAGTGGAAAAAGAGGAACTCCAGTGTTGTGGGTGGTGTATTACAATTAAATCTTCCATTATAAACAATGGGGTATTCCCAAAAGGTCCCTGGACCTGGGTATCGGTTAATATAAAGAAACAATGGTCCTGGACCAATTATTCAAGTAAGAGTTAGAATAACAGAATTAACAACTTATTTGAGCTTACATTAATCAGCTCCCAAATATCTGTAAATCGTGAAAATAAATGTGCAGAAAAAACCACTAAGTATTATTACGGTATATTTATTTACTCATTTAAAGGAACAATCAAGGTAGGAAAATGTTCTAGGGAACGTGTAAGAAGGAGTGACCACCTGTATATATAGGAGTAAAGAGAGCTCAAAGTGTGTAGAAAAGTAAAGGGCATATATTTACAAGACTGTTTCTTTAAGGCTGTAAACAGGGATAACGGGGCAGGGGAAATTGGTCCAGGTGCGGTAGGGGGTAGCGTCGATGTTTTGATCCAGCTTATCGGCAAAAGAGTGACTTTAATACCTCAGCTATGCGGATCTTCCTCAGGACAAGGGGACAGGTGAAGTGACCCTCATCACTCTTGCAATGCTCAATTGGAGTCCAAAACCTGGTTACACCAATGCCCGTAATGTGGCAAGGCCTAGCTAAGGACAATTCCCATTATTCAGTAGATATAGACCATGGCGGTGCGGCCCAAACCATCCATGGAACGTAATATTCATGGTTTCTGGCTGCTACCTCGATGGAGTCAGGACGTCGATCGGATCTTCTCCAGTTGTAAAAATCACGCTGTGCCCTGGATTGCCTGATTCATTCAGCCAACTTTTGCCAAAAATACGGATCTGAATATTTAGTTCCATGGAACATCAGAGAGCTGGAGTGCCTCGCATGTGTCCGGTAGCACACTTCTTGCTCGGGGTTTGGAGTCCCCTGCACCAGAGGAGCTGTCGAGCATATGGTTTAGGAGCAGGTTAAAGTCCCCCCCCAATAGTAAACTGCCTGTGCCCTTTCGTAAAATTATGGCATCTAGTTCGTGAAAAAATTCCGAACTGTCCGTGTTGGGGGCATAGAACATATCAGGGTAACAGTGTGGCCCATCATTCTGCCCACCACTATTGTGTAGCGGCCCTCTTTATCTATGTGGGAACGGGTCAGGGAGAAAGGGAGGTGTTTATGGATTAAAATCGCCGTGCCGCAGGCATAGGTGCTGTAGTTGGAAAAGAAACGGTGTGCCCCCCAAATTGCTGCAAATTTTATGGTGTCAGACCTAAGCAAGTGAGTCTCCTGCAAAAAGGCAATGTCCACATTGTGCCGCTGCAAATACTGTAGAACATGTTTGCCTTTTTTGGGGTTGCTGAGGCCCCTAACCTTCCAGGTGAGGAGAGTCTAATTTGTGTGGTCTGCTAAGTTAGGAGCAGTAGCCATTTGTGTTGTGGAGTAATGTAGTAGAAGTGTAGCTAGTGGTGCAAAGCCATCGAGTGTCATGCATGGAGCTGGTAAAGAAATAACATTGAACATTTTGTAGAACATCCCTTCCCTCCACCCCCCACCAAACCTTGTGACCCATCTCGCAAGGCAGCATCCCCACCAACCAATAACCTAATGCATCCTGCAAACATCTCGTTTGGATATACCAATTCTCAAAACGATGCATAGTAATCTGTGAGATCAACAGTGTGCTACGCACCTAGGGGGGAGGCAACGCTTCAGAGGTGCCCAGCAGTATCAGGATAGTGCACAAAAACAATACTTACACTGTCTCAGTTGTTATGTTAGATCAAATTATGACACAATAGCGCTGCATTAATAAAAGGTAAATACTAAACACAAATGCAGAGTAAACGTAATGTTCAGTCATGTGAGAAAAGTTCAACACTGGCAACAGAGCAGCTGTGGGGGGGGTGACAGTCTCATCATCTCTCCGTTGGCCGTCAGCGGATTTATAAGACCTGCAGAATGCCTGGACCTCAGTGGGATTGTCAAAGATGCGGGACTGACCATTGATGTCGACTCGTAGGCGTGCAGGATACAGCATACCGTTGCGGAGGCCCAAGTTATGCAGCGTTGCCTTAACACCAATGACCTTTTGATGAGCATCCTGGACCATGATCGTAAAATCCGGGAATAGTGACACAGCGGAGCCCTGCTACGACAATGCACCTCGCTCCCTGGCCTGCCGCAATGCAGTGTCCCTGTCTCGCAAAGTTCATGATACGTGCAATTATCTGCTGAGGTAGGCAGCCAGGATTAGGACGGGAGCCTAAGGAGCGGTGCACATGTTCTATCACAAAACCAGGGGTCGACTAGTAGCGCTTCCACAAATGTGTCCATCCTTCCCATGTTCGTTGATTCCAGGACCCCAATAGTGCGGAGGTTGTTGCGGCAGCTGCGTGCCTCCAAGTCTTCATTCTTAATGGCAATGTCTTTTAGAATTTTTTCCATGTGATCCAGTCTTTTTGTTGATTGAGCAGCCCTGTCATCTAGATCACATATCCGCCCTTCCGCGTTGTCCAACCATCAGTCATGGATGTCGATCTTGGCCCCCAACGCATCCATACATTTGTCAAGGGTGTCGAACCTGCTATCTATCGACTTGAAGCCGGCTCTGATGTCTGCTAGTAAATTGGGATGTGAGGAGACAGTATCCAAAACAGTGGTCGAATCCTGGCCACCATCCGCCATGGTGGCGCTGTGGTCCTGCGCTCTGTCAGCAGCAGTGGGGAATGATAACACCCTTTGTTTGGGATCCTTTCTGCCCATGCCTGTGTGAACCTGACGAGGGAAATCGCAGACCGCAAATAAAAACAGCTATCCAGAAGCTGGGAAATGGCGTGACGCATTGGAGCCAAGATGGAATAGCATAAGCACAGCAGCCCACAACTTGCGGTGTGAGGGTCACCGTCGTATACATAGACCGAGGTCCGCAATGTCACCAGGTCATCAGTGCTGGTGACTGTTAGATTGGCAATCTAAATGTGGCGAGAGAAGCACTTTGCAGCAGGCGGCCTTCAGTGCACAGTCACACCGCACCACAGGACCCAGTCCTCCCAAAAAGGTTGGCCAAACGCTGCTGATTGTTGTGGCGCAACCTGGGGTATCGCTTTCCCAACAGTCCTTAGGATGTCAGCTGTCACATCAGTATTTGGCTTCACCAGGGCAGTTTATGGCCCTCCGGTCTCCTCTGCTGATCTAATATAAAGGAGAATCAGCGCCTCTATTTCAAAGCCCCAGGCGCTCAAGTGCAAGGCCTCACGGAAGCTGCCACTCTGCCAGCAATTCACTAAGCTGCAACGCTGGACCCGCCGTGTCCCCAATGGCCCATCACCCCACCGTCTCCACATGCAGTTGGGCTGCTGCCTCCCTGTTGCACCCGAAAACGATGTCACCACGGGGGCCTAAGGGAGCGTCGGCAATGGTGTACATGGCCCCCCCACTTGTGCTGGTCTAGAGAGGGGGGGCAAGCGATGGTAGAAAGAAGCAAGCGAGTTGGGGGGGCGGCAAACAGCGTGTCACTCACCACTACAAAGGCCAAGCACAGCGACCACAGTGCAGGCTCCGGCAGGAGTCGCAGACGGGAAACGGCCAGCGGCAGCACAAAAGTTCCAGGCTGCGCCATAGGCTGAAGAAAGGCTCCTCCCCCTCCAGTGTCTGGAGCAGTTTTCGGGTAGTTACGGGTGAGCTCCAGTCATAAAAACAGCACCACTGGAGCACCGTCGGTGGATGGTGCAGTGGCTCACGTCAAAGCGCAGCAACGAGCAATGTGAACAGAGACAGTCGGATGTTACTGGGGCATCCAAGCGGAGCTTCAACACCGCGTGGCCATCTTGGTCCGCTGCTCGGCCACGCCCCCATGGGGACAAGCATCTGGCACTGAAAATCACTGCAAACTGAATTTATCTAATGCACTCTGCTGCTCACGGAGCAACTCCGCCCAGGCTTGCTCTTGACCTGGCTAAGCTTGAAATCCCTAATGTAAGCTTCCTGTCACGCATGTTCACTAACCGGGGTACATTCCTCAACTGCATTCAAAGCAGCCACCACGCACTTAGTATCTTCTAAGTAATCACTTAGGGCCATATTATCACAATGCCTGTCACTGTCGGTCTGCTCCCTTCCACTGTAGAGAGTCACCGACCGCCACTGCAAATAAGTCTTTATTTATCATATTGGGTATCTTGTTTTCAGTGGGGGAAGTCCACTTTCCAAGATTTATTCTATGTTATCGAAATAACCCTTGCCAGTTTTTTTCTGCTCGCTTAAAGCGGACCTCTTCATTGAAGAAAGAATAAAACATCTAATAGCCAATAGCACAATTGTGAGAGAGAACTATTACTCTGGGCTGATGCAAGATGTGCTTAGCACTCTTTCAAAGAAGGCATTATGTGGGTGGCTCAAATAAACCAATGGCTGAAAGGGGTGACTCAGCGTGTTTTTGGCTAAAGCTGTCTGCAGCCTCACCCGAAAGTGAACCCTCCTTTGCTTCTTCTAGTGTTTATATAAGAACTTACTATTTCACTTTTAAAAAAAGTCTGACAAGGTTGCGGGCTGAGGATGGGTACCAAAATATAATGGAAATACATAGAACAAGCATTTGCAAAGCCAACTGGTTGCTCCTGTAATAACCAGGCACAGAGCTATTTGTTTTGCCAATGCCTCTTTGCTTTTATATCACACACAGTATGAGAAAAATCCAATACGGTGATTGGGGCATCATCATGCAAGTGCATGCTGACATCCATAGGTCAGCCATTATGGAATGTTTTTTCTTTTACTTTATCAAAAACAAACCAAGATGGCAACCATTGCATTGGATAGGTGTATGGGTAGCCATCTTGAAATTATATTTCTCATTAAAAAAAAGAATTAAAAAATGGTCTTTCGCACATGCACATTTGTGCGTACGCATTTTACCGTACCAGCAGACGTTTTAAAATTGTTATACTTTATTATTAGTTTACTGTTTGAAGATGGCAGATGGCAATGTTCAAATTATAAACTAAGACATCAAGTTTTCATGAGATGCCACAAAAAATCACTGAAACGAGCAGCTTTGGAGAATTGTGTTCCTTCTGGGTCCTTGCAAAAATAATCTTAAAGGAATAAATATAAATAATGCTGGGTCCGGAGAGGTGGTGTGGGTGTTCAAATGAGGAACCTGGGAGGGTCAGTGGGAAGAGAGCGTGTGGTTTGATGAGGCTAAGATAGGGGAAGACAGTGAAAAAAGCAAAACAAAATAAAGAGGGGGCGAGTAGAAGAGGCAGACAATTGCAGCCAGGGGAACAAAGGTAAGACCGGGCGTGGGACATGGCAGCCAATACAGAGGAAAGGAGTGAGGAAAGCAATGTTCTCCAATCGAGTGCTAAAAGTACAATTACAAAATTCAGGACAGCAGTGGAAGAATACAACTCATCCAATCGGAAGCGCTAGTAAAGAAGAACTGCTACAGGGGAAGTACAAACAAATGAATAAAGAAGAAAGCTAATTAAAAGAGAGTAGGAAACTAAGGGGCATATTATCAAGACACGGCGTTAAAATTATCGCCGTGGCTAAAGCGTGGCGTGGCTAAAGCGGTGATAATGGGCTTGATAATATGCCCTTGAGAATTCCAATAGAAGCCCATGTTCTGGTGTCAACATGGACTTCCATTGGAATTCTCTGCGGCATATTATCGCCACTTTAGCGGCAGTTTTGTGCCACTAAAGCGGCGATAAATTTAACGCCGTGCTTGATAATATGCCCCTGAGTCAGGCAAGAAATCCATCCAATCATGAGCAAGGGACAAACTAAAAGTCAAAATTAAGTACATTTGAAATCAACAGGTAAAGCTGCTACAACGAGATGCAAAATCGGAATCTCTGAGGGACGGTTAAAGTGTTCTTTCTCTGGTGTGCCTTTCTCAGCATTGGTGACAGTGATGAGCTGCCTGAACTGTTTGTTTACATTCCTGAGCCCACAGTAAATCTCTTGGAGCATTGGAGCACAGAAGGATGAAAACAGCTAATACGCGTTTTCCTTCCCTACATGCCAATCATCACAGATAAACCTCGGAAACTGTTTTCCAGGAACGCCCATACAGCCCATGTTAGTGATAAACAGTGGTGCTCGCACTTTGTGAGACGTCAAGAGCACAGGGATTTGTACTCACTGAAAAACATGGCTATTGTTATTTTCTTTATCTTTTTATATAAAACAAGTTGTAGCAATGTATTGATTACAATGTACCCTCAAAACTGTTCAGATAACACCAATCCCCATCGGGGCCAGTAGTGCCAGCAGCCAGAGCTTCTCCATGGGGCTGACCATTCACACCGGCCCGTTCTAGGGTACAGAGACCCCAATATCAGGATGTATTGCTCAAAGTCTCAATGGAAACAAATGAATAACTCCTACATAATTAAAGAAGATTTTCTGCGACTTTCAGGGTATGTATAGTACACTTGTTAAGGACAATTAAAAACATGTACAGGCCGTAACTGTTGATGCGTCATTGTGGTAAAACTTCACCAAGACTAGGGTGCACACACACACTCTATTGTAAACTGGCTGAACACTATTCTATACATGGAGAAATAACGTGTAAAGTGTGCATTATAAGCATGCACGCGCATGGAGCACCAGAACGCTGAAGCAATCCCAGCCATGCACCAGGCCCTCCATCTTGTCTCCTCAGCTCACCAAGCATCTCTTATCTCTGCTTCAAGTTCCATCTCAGAAGTTGGTTTTACATTATTGCTTTTTGTCAGCAGTAGATGAAATGCTCTGCACCTCAGAAAGTACAGATGTAGGATTAGAGAAGCAGTGGAAGAGCCAATCTCGACATTATTTATAGCAGGAGCGAAGATAACGGGGAGCTAAGGGGGAGAATGAGAAGCTACAGAGACTGATCCTGTAGGAAGATAAACGGAGGTTTGAAATACTGACAGAATGGCTCCCTCGATCCACCATTGCAGCCTGGAAGAAGACAAAACCCCCTGGCATGTTTAAGGCCTCATTCTCGGTTCAGTGATAATATCTTGGGTAAAACATTCTATAGCAAATAGTGTTTGCGCTTGGTATCGAGTTTGCATTTGAAATCGATTATTACTTTTGAGCTAATGGGTAAATAATGTAAATACTTGATTTTCCCTAATATTTAGCTTATTATAAAGAGTACTGCACCTTTTTGCATGCACAATTCCATCCTGGTAAATCAAGAGGGAGCAGAACTCAAACTTCAGGTGTACTTCTGGGAATTTGAGGTGACTTTTTCCAGGGGCCCTCTTCCCCCTGTGCAGAGTTCTTCATGCAGAGCACTCCACACAGCAGGAGTAGCGGTGTCTTTGGAAATGCACATTTTTTTCTCCGAAGAAAAACAGTTTTTCTCCGTGGAGAAAGGCCTTCCTCTCCACCTAGGTGGATTCATTTCACTTTAATTCCTGGAAGTGTATATACTCCAGCCATTGCCTGGAGTAAACCCTTGAGCATTTCCAGGGTGGAAAGGGACCAGATTGGAGTTTGGGAACACTCACATGCATCTTTGTGCCAGAGAAATCTGCAGAAGTAAACACATTTACAGCAGCCAGGAATGCCTTAGTGACTTCCTGGCTGGGGTGAGAAAGGCAGAGTAGGTCATACACTTACACTGATGACTGAATTTACCTTTGTGAATAGGACCCAATATGTTAATTGTAATCTGAGTGGCACAATGTAATCTTGATAGTATTGACTGCTCTAGACCATGATTTGATAGAAAAATGATGACTGCACAATATTCCCCAAAACCTCAACTAAAATAATGCTCACATGCATGTAACATAGAAGCAGCAAAAGATGTTCGTGGTAAGAACTTGGGAAATCAGAGAATAAAATATACGATCACCCTTTTATTCTAGTACGTGGCTCATTTACTAGTCTAACTGTGGATTTAGCATTTTGGTGTGTAGGTGATTAATGGTGAAACTGACCCATTCTCTTCCTCTCAATGTTTGGTAGCTAGATCTGAAGTAATGCGAGTGGATATGTTTGCAGTGAATGTCTTTTGTCAGCATTTAAATTACCATAATGTTTTTCTTGCTAAGGTTATGACCAGGTACTGCACGAACTACGACCCTAGCCCGAGTTCCATTGGCACAGGCATTTCATCCTTGTTAATAAGCATTGCCTTTACTGAACCGAATTGCAGTTTAAATATCAAATTTGTCTGCGGTGGTAGGTGCATTAAATTATTTTTCTATCTCTTCCAAAACTGCTCTATAGTTCGCTCTTACTTTCACATTTTCTTCAGGCATCAGAAACGTAGATGACATGCCCTCTAAGTGCATACTTTTCAAACTCTTTAGAATTCTCAAAGCTCTCACAGGTACAGAATTTCTTTAATTCTCTGTCATGTCTGTTTTTCTACCGAAGACCGAACATGGTACGTGAGATACTGATTAGCGTTTGGCGGGTAGAATCAGGGAGAATCCCTGAAGAAGGGCACGCCCCGAAATGCATTGGGGATTAATAACCCTGTGACCCCACAACAGCGTACTACATAAATGATTTCAATTATGAATTATTGAAATTGAAGATTTTGATTCAATGAATTTGCTTATTAAACTGCATACCGTGAGATTAAACAGTTATTTTTTGAACATTCAAATTTGACTGCGCTTATTGAAAGATAAGAAGGTGAGGTGGAGTGCTATATGGGATATACCTTCCAGTGGTGAAGGATTATTTATGTTTTTCTAACTCCACATCATGAACAAGTCTCCTGTTCATCTCTCATCTCCCACCCTTCTCTTTAAAACTCCTCCCAGTAGCCCCTCTTTCCAGGCTTGATTCTTCAGCCACGTCGCTAAGCATAAACTTGAAAACCAAACGGAAACCAATAGCACGACTGATTCTCCTGTCCATATTCCAGGATATCCAGTGCTTGAAATGGTCAAATAAAAGTGCCGGTACTGTGTGCCAGAGTACCTGCTTGTTTTTGAGAAGTGCCGGTACTCTCCAATTAAATGTATTACATTTCTCTTGAGAAGTGCCGGTACTGTCCCTCTCAAAATAAAAAAGTGCCGGTACTCCGTACGGACAGTACCGGCCCATTTAAAGCACTGAGGATATCCACCTCACCACACAGGCGATATGACTCGTTTGAGACGTCATCGGACACTCCCTCATCTACGGCTTAATGTAGTGAATCAACGAGGCCACATTAGAGCACGGTACTCTTTACACCTGGACATTTGAATGCAGCCAACTGAAAACTCATCTCTTCTGCCTCTGCCTGGACTCATGCTTGCCCTGCTCCCAAATATTTTCAATTGGCTTCGACAGTTTTATTGTTATTTCTTCCTGTTAAATTGCTATTCCTTCCGGTGCAGGTGTGATAGCGTTCATTTCATTTGACATAAATGTTTTTTGTCTTTTTACTTGTGAGTGAATGTTGGTGAGAGAGTGAGTAGTTTATTTAGAGTCTCTAACTTAGAGAGTCAATCATTGCATTTAGTTATACTATACAAGATAGTCAGTTCAGTCAGCCAGACAGCAGGTGCTACGATCAATATTCTGAAAGCTTATATAACAGATGTTATTTAAAACAAAAGAGCGAGATATGCAGATGAAAAGTTTTGATTTGGTTAAAGACATTTTGATAGATATGTAATCGTTTTTTCCTTGTTTGTTCACGAGTCTTTCATGAAAAATGTTGAACGTCACATTTTACTGGGTCTGGAAGGTGCGTGGAAGTGGTTGTTTTTCAACTAATTTTCAGTTAAAGTTTGGAGCTAAACTGCTCGTAGGAGGATAACTGGATCAATGTTCCTGCCCACCTGCGATCACGGTGATTGACGGTGACAGGCTGCCTGCAATGTTTACATTCCAGATCCAGTTGCCATCCCACTGATAGAACCAGCTGGCAGAGCGGACTGAGGGAGGGGCAAGACATGCGTCTGCGTTAAGGACAGGGTAATAGGCAGGCATGAACCAAATGCACATCGAAAGAAAGGTCTTCCTTTTATTCGCCGTAACCATACAGTCATACTTTGGAGCTGGGGAACAAGGTACGAGTCTCGGCGTCGGCTCAACAGCCTGTGATTCTGGGCCAATCTCTTAATCGTCACATGTCTACCAAAAATGAATGTATCCTTATGTAATGCAAACGGTGCTTATGTAAAGCGCTCCAATACTTTCGGGTTGGGTTCGCGCTATATAAAACTGCGATTAACCACCACAAAAAAAATATATATATATAAATATATATATATATATATATTCACTGAAAAAACCATAGGTTTCACACATGTTATAGTTAGCGGAAATTTTACTGATAAAAAACCAATGAAATTCCCCCGTTATAGTTAGTGCAGGCAACTATAACTCACGCGACCGCAATCCTCTGCTGATGCTAATACTGTATTTAGACACTTATTTGCCCATGTCTTCTTCCATAAATTTTTAGCTATACATATATTACAAATATTTTTTTTTCATAAAGACACATATGTCATCAGCAGAAGATTGCGGTCGCGTGAGTTATAGTTGCCTGCACTAACTATAACGGGGGAATTTCATTGGTTTTTTATCAGTAAAATTTCCGCTAACTATAACATGTGTGAAACCTATGGTTTTTTCAGTGAATTTGCAAGGTTTTTTAAATGCTAATTCCTAACTATAACGTGTGTGAAACCTATGGTTTTTTCAGTGAATTAGTACGGTTTTTTAAATGCTAAGTTACTTTACGCCATTCGTGGCGTGCGCGCCCACTTAACGCAGTTCGTTCCGTGCGCGCACGGTGCGCTTCGTGCACCGTGCGCGCACAGTGAGCACGCGGTGCGCTTCGCGCACCGCGCGCCCACTTTACACAGTTAGTGCCGTGCACGCACGGTGGGCACGCGGTGCGCTACGCGCACCGCGTGCCCACGTTACGCTAGATGGGCCATGTACGCACGATGCGCTTCGCGCACCGTGCGCACATGGAGGACATATGATGCACTTCGTTTTGAAAGGTAATATTTTAATTTTTCACACATCTAATAAGCCATGCACAAATGGTGCCCTTCGGGCACCATTTGCACACGGGGTGGGGAGAGTGTGGATAATTTGTTTTTTTAAATATTTTTTTACCGTACGCGTACGGTAAGCGTAATCGGCGAAATTTGCGAGAAAATAAAAATTCCGTTTTTGGCCTTGGGGGATCTTTGGGGACTCCCTCAACATGGCTAGGTGCTTTGGAGCTGTCCAAACAGCCCCTGTACATGTTTTTGTCCTTTGTTTTTAAATCCACACTCACAGTGCGTGAGAGAAAATGGCGGCCGCCGCTTCCTGGTTTCGGCCGATTCGAATGTTTACTAAGATTTAAGAGCCAATCAGAATCGCGCTCGCGCACGACACCGTACGCGTACGGTAAGCGCACCCTAAGCTGGCTCAGATATATATATTGATTTAAAGGCTATTTTCTCAGAATCTACTGAACAGATTTACACCAAACCTACAAAGGGCACTTCCTTGACCTGAGGACTACCTCTCTGCCAAATTTCAAGTAATTCTGTTCAGCCGTTCGGGCTGTAGCTGTGTCTAAAGGTCCTATGGAAAAATGCATGGGAAAAACGCGTTTTGGGACCCCCTTTTATCTCAGCCCCCGCTTGACGAATCCCCCCGAGACTTTCAGGGTAGGAGCGGAGCGTAGCGCCCCACCTATTTTGAAAAATTCGCGAGGATTCGTCGACCGGCGCAAAAGTTATTCAAAATAGAATGTTGCGGATTTCCTATGGAAACGTGGTCCTAACTATAACTACCTACTGGCGACCGCCAGTAGGTAATATATATATATATATTCACTGAAAAAACCATGGGTTTCACACACGTTATAGTTAGGAATTAGCATTTAAAAAACCTTAGAAATTCAATGAAAAAACCAAAGGTTTCACACATGTTATAATTAGCTGGACATTTCACTCGTAAAAAACCAATGAAATTCCCCCGTTATAGTTAGTTCAGCTAACTATAACTCGTGCTCCCGCAATGCACTACTGATGACGTCACATATTACATCACTCATGACATGGTCAGTGACATCACTCATGACATCACTGATGACATCTCAAATGACATCACTGATGACATCATCCAGTGAATGTGTGTTTTTCTGAAAATAAAAAAAGTTTAATATATGTATATCTCAAGGTCGATGGAAGAATAAATGAGTATATAAGTGTCTAAATTGATGATTTGTTTTTTAAAAATTGATTGTGTAACTGACTGATTAAGTGTATCTTTATGAATACATGGCTAAGTGAGTAATGTTTAAATTTGTAAATACCTGTATCAGTCTCTCACTTTGTATATAAGTGGCTGCATGGGTTGGTGAGTAGCTACATGAGTGTCTATATAGGTTATTAGTTGGTTTTTTGAGTATCATTATGAGTGTGTGAGTGTCTTCATGGTTCGGTGGGGGTTATTATGTAGTGCATAGGTGCATGAATGAGTGACTCACTGTTTGTATGTGTTGAAGACAGCATGTGTGTAGGACCGTATGGGTGGATGAGTGTGTGTATGGGTGTGTTAGTGAGTGAATGACTGTCTCAATAGTGTCTTTATGAGTAACTACATATTTTTTAAACTAGTATATATGACTATTGGTGTATATAAGTAAGTATATGTGCGAGTGAGAGATTGGAAGAGTGCCTGTATGAATAAGTATGTGTTTCTATAAGTGATTATTTAAAAGACTAAGTATGTGTAAGTTTCTGTAAAAGTAAGTGTGGTGGTGTGTGTATAACTGTATATGCAGGTAAATGGATGTTTGATTCTTCATTAGCATGAGTGACTATGTGTGAGTAACTCTATGAATGAGTGGCATTGTGTTACAGGATGTTTAGGTGTATGAGTACATATGATGTGTGAGTACATGTATGAGTGACTGTATAGGATTGTTGGTGGATGAGTGGATGTGTATGTGGATCTTAGAATTACTGAATAGGTTGTTGTAACTGTTATTTGTATGTCCATTTTTTTGAAAATTTCAGTCTCTATTTTTAAATGTGTGTATCAAAGGTTATATTAGGGTGAGAGGAGGTCTACCACTCTATCACAAGGATGATGTCATCAGTGATGTCATTTGAGATGTCATCAGTGATGTCATGAGTGATGTCACTGACCATGTCATGAGTGATGTAATATGTGACGTCATCAGTAGTGCATTGCGGGCGCGCGAGTTATAGTTAGCTGAACTAACTATAACGGGGGAATTTCATTGGTTTTTTACGAGTGAAATGTCCAGCTAACTATAACATGTGTGAAACCTTTGGTTTTTTCATTGAATTTCTAAGGTTTTTTAAATGCTAATTCCTAACTATAACGTGTGTGAAACCCATGGTTTTTTCAGTGAATTTCAAAGGTTTTTTAAATGCTAATTCCTAACTATAACGTGTGTGAAACCCATGGTTTTTTCAGTGAATTTGCAAGGTTTTTTAAATGCTAATTTTTTTTTTTCTTCTTTTTTTTTTTACATATTTTTATTTTAATTTTCTATTCTTTTTTAAAGACTATGGTTACATTTTTAAAATTCTACAATATGTTTTTATTTTACATTTTTTATAAAATAAACAGGTAAAATTTATTAGCAATACATTTTTTCCTTTTTTTAAAAATTTTTTTTAGTGCGCGTACGGTAAGCTTACGGTAAGCGTACGGTTTACGCAATGTCCGTAATTTATCTACGCTGTTTGGGTATAGTTACGCAATTTGCGTAGCCGCGCGAACTCCGCGTGGGGCGCGTACGCGTGTACGCTACACGCGCACGTTACGCGGAAGTGTTGGGGAGTGACTGTTATGCGCATGCGCGCGAGCGCGTGTCTTTTTTACGCGCATGCGTACTTTTGCCGTAAGCGCACCGTAAGCGTACGGTGGGTCATGGGATCATGAAACACAACTTTTGATTGGTTGAAACTACTTTCAGTTCTAGAACTCTCCTACACCACACCCATTCCCCTCATTTCTGCTTGTGATCCCTTAGGAGAAGGAGCTGGGTTGTCTTTGTGATACGATGGCAGAACAGCAGAGCTCTTCTGAGAGTGAGGCTAGCAGCACTACCTTGAGGCAGAGAGCGAGGAAACAAAAGACCTCTTACGTATGGGAGTATTTTACTTTTCCAGAAGGCCAGCAAAAGGTAAATGCACCCTTAGTGACTTGTAAGCTGTGTAAGCGTGTACTTTCAAGAGGGAATCCTGACAGGAAGTATTCCTTTGGGAATCACACCATGATGAGACACCTTAAGGATGTACACAGAAGGACACATGCTCGACTTACTGAAGGTAACCCTTCAGTAAATCAACCAAGCACATCCACAGCAGCTCAGCCTGGACCATCATCTGCAGGGCCGAGTCCTTCTTCTGCAGGTCAGGTGAGCCCTTCATCTGTGGTGGGAGCATCTCCTTTTTCTGGTCCTCTGGAAACTAACCCTCGGTTTCTGAGGGTTGATATACGGTGCGCCACTTGTCATGATCTAATTTGTCATAGGGAGACCAGTATTTCCCTAGTGAACAATAAAATAGATCAGCACATTTGTCGTAGAGACTAATATTCCCACTCTTTCTTTCCTCTGTCCCTGCATGAACACAACGGCTATTTTAAGAGCCAACCTTACCTTTCATCTATTTTTTATATATTTTTGTAAAAACTTTTTTTTTTTTTTTTTTACCGTACGCGTACGGTACGCGTTTTTTTTTTTTTAAAAACACTAAAAATCAATTATCACATTACAAGGTCCTTGAGAGACTACAATTAAAAACTGAAAATGTGATTGTAGAGAAGTGGAAAAAAGGGACCATGACATTATTGACTTACCATACCCACTCAAAAAAAGATTTATTCATTTAATTTTATTTTTAATTGCTTTAAAAATGGTTCTAGTTTTCGAAAATTTTCTATCTCAATTGGAAAAAAAAAAAAAAAAAGTATTCATATTTAATAAAACATTTTATAATACAGTACACATATTTACATATTTTTCAAAAAATATTTTTGCCTTTTTTTTGCTGTTTTCAGAAAATATTGCATTTCACTATAAATTGTGAAAGCAATTGCATTCATCATTTAACAGCAGGCAAAAAAAAAATTAACAATCTCAAAGATTGTTTTAAAAAAGCCCACAATCTCTTTTTGCATAAACATAACTTTATAGAAATGCATAATATTCTTAAAAAATATCATCTAATATCAATACTTATTTCTTTAAAATACCGTCTGATTTTTTTGTTTCAGAAGTATAATCACAATAATATATCTCAAATAACTCCACAATACATCTGGTTCCATTTCCTTTAGGCCAAATAGTAATTTTAAAATTCTTTTTTTGTTTAATTTCCAATGGTAATCCAATAAAAATCTAAAGTTTAAATTGTACAGATGTCACCGATTCTCTGTAACATTTTGGTTTCCGAAAGATTAATTAATAATTAAATAAGTCCACAATAGAATTGTTTACTTTTCCGCATGGCCAAATAGTAATTTTAAAAATCTTTTTTGAAAAAATTTCCAATGGCAATCCAATAACATTCCAAAATTTAAATTGTGCAGATGTTACCGATTTTTTCTAAATTTTTGGTTTTCCAAAGTTTCCTTAAAAAATGGAAAAATTCCACATTACAATTGGTTACCTTTCCATTAGGCCAAATGATAATTTGTTAAATCTTTTTATTTGTAAATTCCAAATGGTAATCCAATAAAATGGTAAAATTGTTTTGTCCAGATGTTGCCAAATCTCTATAAAATTTAGGTTTCAGGAAGATTAGATAGGAATTTGCTAAATCAAAAGGCAAACATTGCTTAAAAATCAATTGGGAATCATTACACAGTGTCCAGCCTTTTTCACATTTAAGATAAACTGTGTAATGACCAGAAGTTACAGTAGGTCCATCATGGAAAATTATTGCAACTGTTACAAAAGTTTTTCCTGAAATTGATAATTGCTGTCCTGTAAACTTCTTTATTAAAGTATCCAATTTTGAACCATCAGCTCTACATCGTTGCATCATTAAAATTACATACTGTCTGTATTCCTTTAAAATTAATGTTGAAAACATGTCAGATTTACACTCACCGCATTGCATGCTATGATTAGCATCTTTAACTAATTTAGCAAATGTGACTGTTTTACTCTCTGGCAATGTTAAATAAATAAACCTTTCAGAATCAACATTAGAGCCACATATATTATAACAGTTTTCACAACTATGTTCCCATTTATAAGAGAGACCAAATAAATTTTCAATGGGAACCCCTTCTTCTTCCAGTACCTGAAGAAAATAAATCAAGAATTCCTGTGCGTCTTGCTGTACATTTTGAGAAAACTGTGTTCATCCTGAACATATATCTAAAACTTTTCTAATTTCAGTAGCACTTTCTATTTGAGTTTTATCATTACTCAGCTTTTCAAAAAGGAGACTCAGCACAGAACAGAATCTTTTTCCCCGATTTACTATTATCTGCTCTTGCAAACTTTCCAGATAAAATGCAACATTCAGCACTACATTAGCGTAGCAGTTGACACCAGAGCTATTTTCAAAATAACATCCTAAAACCTGTTCTTCATTTTCCTTATTCTTTTTGCTTGCAATTACATCACTCCTCTTTTTTTTCCTCCTCTCTACATCTTCATTACAGATATTCTCATTTCTCCTTTTACGAGAAACTACACGTTTCTCCAACACAGGATACTGACCTAAATGAGGAGCATAGCTTCTTCTTAATCTATTATACTCCTTTACACAATTTGTATCAGCACTAACTTTTGAATCATCAAAGTCTATCATGAATAAACCTGATAATGTTTTCACTCGTGACAAAGCAACATATGCCATACCTTCTTTTAACACAGTTGAACCAATGTTCACAAATGCACAATCTACAGTCAATCCTTGAGACTTGTGAATAGTTACAGCATATGCTAGCGAAAACGGAAACTGCTTCCTACGTACATATAAGTCTTTCACAAGCATGAAACGAACTGAACAACGACAAATGTCTTTAACTTCTTCTATCTGATCAAATTTTATTTTTAAACATTCAATTCCATCTTTTTTCTGATAATTAATAAAACCCACAACTCTTCCCATAGCTCCATTAACTAAACCTTTTTCAACATCCAAATTTCTCCTTAAAAATACTCTACAGTTCATGCAAACATATAGATTTTTTTCTAATCCAGCTGTTTTGGAAATGTTCTTCTCTAGTGAATCCAATTTATTTTTCAGTGTGCCTGTTAATGTGACAGTAATTCTTCCATCCTCAATTTTGTCCACTGCTTCCAATTTCCTGATATCTTCCTTTTCCAATTTCAAAAGCTCCTCATTGAATATTGAGCATTCACGTAGAGTTGGCATTAAGCAGATGACACTTTTGTTTTCTGCAATGTTCTTGTATATCTTCTCTGCAACTATTTCTTCCTTTGGAAATAAATTATGTAGCAGCCGACTCTGTAATGCTTTTTTGCCAGCTTCTGTGAGTAGTCCAATCCTGATATCTTTCAGAATACTTCCATATTCTTCATCGTTTGCTTGCCTCATATTAGTTGTAAGTTCCTTGTACTCAAAGAAGGACCAAATATTTGTATTACCGATGCTTCCCAATGACTTCTTCGTGTCTTCATGTGTCACAGTATTAAACACTGGTTGTCCTTTAACTGGAGTAAGTTGCAAAAGATCTCCAAAAACTATGACGTGTTTTCCTCCAAATAACACGTCATAGTCTGTCTTCAGAATTTGCTGCATTCTTAAATGCACAAAGGCAAGCATTAAGTTTGATACCATGCTCACCTCATCAATAATGAGAACTTGCATCTTCTTCAATACTCTTGAAACTTCCAAGCATGCTTCTCCAGTTAGCTTGTTGTATTGTATTTTGTTCTCATGCTCCACTGGTAACATTAGCAAACGATGTAAAGTGATTCCTTTTATGTTATATGCTGCTAACCCAGTTGGAGCAGTAACCACACAAGACAAAGTAGAATCCGTTTTTTGCTGTAGGTAGCTTCTGATGACTTTTATTAGGAAACTTTTTCCAGTTCCAGCTTGTCCGCTTACATACATCCTGATTGGATGAAATGATGTGCATGAGCACTCTTTTTTTTCATGTAGAAATCCGTGATCAATTTTTTTTCTGATCTCTTCATAAATTTGTTGCTGCTCTTCGTTCAGTTGTCTTTCCAAATTTTGTAAGTCTATAAATTCTCCTTGAGCTTGATTCATAGCCGTTTCCACTTCATTCATGGCTATTGATGCTTCATTTTCAACGATTGGTTGTCCTAGGGGATCTTGACTGAGTGTTCCTGAACTTTGGCTGTCCTGAGAACTGTCTCTAGCTATTTCTGCTGCAATTGTAGTTTCCTGTTCAATTTCTTCATTTAACATTTGCAGATAAGTTGTGAATGTATTGCATTGTATGCTGTCTTTGCAAGCATTAAAAGAATCTTCATAGCTTTGAAATTCTCCCAGTAGTTCATCCTCTGTACGCCATGGTTTAAACAGCTGTAAAAGAGCCAAGTAGTAAAATTCCTTTTTGTCAGTAGTGTCGCAACTCAGCTTCCGGTGATTTATCAAACTTCCTTTTGTTTGCTTCACCAAACATCCTTCCTCACCAATGACTTTATATTTTCCATTGTTGATGTCTTCTGCGGCTTTCCGTGAATAAATGTAGTTCTGCAGCACTTCATAGAGACACATGTTCTCCAGATGATGACTTCTCTTGGGATAATATGTGTCCAACATGTTTGATTTCAAAATATCTGTACTTTCTGGGTCATTCTCAGCCAAATATTCAATTTCTCCAACAGATTTCAGTACCCGATTTCTCATTGCTGCAAGGCCTAAACTTGCCCAAATTATTCTTCTTGATTTCGAGTAGAGACTTGCAGAAGATAACCTATCTGAACATTCGTAGGATCCAATTTCTCGATGCGATAACATCTTCAAACTGAAACTGTACAGCTTCTTACTGACAGTCTTCTCGTGAGAAATCTCTTCCCACATTTCCTTCAATTCTGTTTTTTCTGATTTCGTAATGTAAGACGTTACATATCGAGCAACAGCAATGGAATTGTCAGCTACATACTGTATATCCATGTTAGCGTTCCACATGGATAAAATCACTGGGTTGTAGTCATTTATATTTTTTGATTCTTCTTTTCTTTTAAGGTTGTAGGTATTCTTAGGTGATTTTCTTGTGATAGTATGTCTCACAGATGACATAAAACTGTTAACTCTTCCATTTGAAAGAACATGTCTAGGAAATCCAAATCGACATTTAGTGTAGTATTTATCTTTGCTCTTGTATTTCCGTCGACAGTATTTTCCACACCGATGACTTTGGAAACGTAAAACTTGCTCCTTTAACTTTTTCTCTTCTGTGCTTTTTGGTATAGCACATGTTGCATATTCTTCAATGTAAGATAACACTGCTTCATCAGTATCTGTTCCAAACTTTGGGGCATCCTTGATCCACAACAGCATATGAATATGAGGAGCACCTCTTGCCTGGTACTCTTTTCTCCAAAAGAAATCCACTACTTCTCCTAGAGGTGGATTTTTTTTATTGCAGATGAAGGACATCATAGCCTCAAATCTATGATTGAAATATCTGCAAACATTAACCGGATCCAATGAGCACAGTTCTCCTGCTGTCTTGTATTCGATGTTTTTAATGCTTGAATTTGCCTCTCGTAGAAAATCCAGTAAATCATCCCAAGCGTACTCCGCACAGCTTAGGGTAACGAACCATGTTGGTGTTCCTAAATTCCGTAACATGCATTTTAATTCACCATGGCGTCGGTACCAATATTCATTTGTCCCACGCTGACAAGCCATCAGATTGATCAGTTGTGTTTCCAAATGATCATCTCGGTGCTGCACTTTCTCCATAAAATCCTTAGCAGACACATTTTGCAATTGTACTCCACTTTTTAAAATGTGATTTACTGCATAAGACAATGCAGACAAGTCGCTTTCAAATAAAAGATGGAACAAATAAGGAATACTTTGTCGAAATCTGGGATCTTCAGCATATAGTCTTGTAGTCCGATACTCAGAAGCTGGAATCTGTTCCGGACGTTCATCGTATCGTCCTCCTTTTCCTTTAGGAAACAGCTGGGGAAAACATCGAGCTTCCAAGCTCTCCTCCCATACACTCACGGGAGTTCCTTTTGCTTTCTTCATCTGAAATAGATCAATATTGTCTCCCATAACTTCTTTTGAATGAAGAGGATGTATGCTAAAATGTTCATAAATTTCTTCTTCCTTTGACTTGTCCACTTTTTCAATTTGTCCAGTTGGTGTTTCTGTGTCTTCTTGTAAATCTTCTTCTTCTTCTTCTTCTATATAAATTGATTCATACCATTTGTTATTCCTTTTCAAATACAAATTTGCTCTTTGTACTTTCCGTACATCTACCAGCTCCTGCCAAATCTTCTTATTCTTTGTAGGTACACCATTAACCAGAATAATTAATGGTTCAGTTTCCAAAGTATCCGCATCAATAGTTTCCATATTTTTTTTCAAATCCAAGGGCAAATACACCACTCTACCTTTTAAACCTCTCAGTAAATCTGAAGGAGGTAATTTACCGGTTTTGGGCTCCATACGTACTATGGTCTGGAACGGATGAACACATTGAATGAGTATAGACTCATATGTATTTAATTCAGAAAGTTCAGCAGGAATAGCATCCAATTCTAAATTATTATGTACAGCTCTGGTCGGCATTCTATTTTCCTCTAACTTGTTGTAACAGTATTTACAAATACGCTGAACTTCACCCAATTCAAAACAATTTTCAAGAAATATATATGTGGCAAAATCCTTCCACTTATAATTATCTTCATTTTCACTCTTTCTGTAGAGATCAACATACCTGGTTTGTTTTCTATAATGAGTTCTGCGGCAACAAATACAAGTAATATTTGGTCTTTCATTAGAGATTATTGCAAATTTTGTTATGTGATCATTAAATGTCTTACTTACAGAGGGTTCTACATTCTCTTCCACTTCTTCCTCATTTACTGTGTCCTTCTCTGCACTGTTTTGTTCAGGACCAAAGTAACAAAACTGAATTTCATCAACAACCTTCTCTACATCTGATACCGTTCCACGGAACAGAGCCCTATTCAATTCATCTAACTTTATTGCTGGACTTTTAGCAAAATACAACCGTCTCACAAACTTTCTCATTTCAGTATGATGAACAGCCAGCATCCTAAAATGATGGAAAACACTATTACACACTTTTCTAGATAGACAAGCCAGAGAATGACCCTGCAAACCAGTATTCTCTCTCACTCTGCATGGATCCAAACTTTGAAGCACCTTAATCTTCTGTTTTACACTTTTTTTACTATATTCTCTTAGAAACTCACGAAATTTATCAATAGATTCCTGACGCACAGTGCAAATACTACTACAATTCCAAGTGTACACTGGGGCTTTAGGACGTCTCCCCATAGCCTCATCCGCCATCACTTGTACCTCATCTCTTGGAACCATTATCTCCTTCTCCATTATGCAACCATTTTTCACTTCATAAGCACGACCTCTGGTGTCAGCTGCATGCAGCAAACTATTACTTTGAAAATAACTCTCTTCATTAAAAAAAGGTTCACTACTTGAACTATGCATCCATTTTCCTAAAAACACTTTAGAAAAGTTTGTTCTGTTCACTACTCTTTTCCTTTTGCTATGTGATTTCAGTACATTAACCATTTTGTCTAATGTACGCATCCTATTCAAAATTAAAATGAATAGTTTCCTTTTTAATTCTAATGCCTTTGCTGCAATGGCTTCAATTTCTTTTTTTCTCTTATAAAACTTAGCCTTTTGCTTATATTTCTTCACATCCTTTATCAAATTGGACATAACTCTTCTCTGAAACATTTTTCTACGTATCTCTTTAAACGCTGTTTTTCTGTTTAAGTTAATCTTTTTAGTTGCAGAAGGTATATTTGCATTAACTAAATTCTCTATTTTTTCCTGTTGTTTTCGATTGAAATCATTCTTTCCAGTACAGACATTTTGTACATTTTTCCTTTTTTTGAATATGTTTTTTAGAAAAAGTTTTGTCTGCTTACCAGAAGATTTTTTCTTTTTCCCAACATGAGCATCTTCAACTAACTTAGGTCCTCCAGTTGTCTTCAAATATAGGTTTTTTTTGTGGTCTTTTTTTACTCTGGATTTTGTAGGCATCTTAAATTTTGTTCACTGCTCTTCAGCAATACCTGAAAAAAACTAAAAAAAAATACCTTTATTTTATTTAAATATATTACTACATTTGTTTTCACATTAGTCACAAAACAAAATTTCTTTGCCAATTTGAAAGCACACTTACTGCTCTTTTTTTTGGCAAGTGATAATCACTTTTACAGACTGACACATTATGAATCCACTTTTCAGATTTTTTAAAAAGCACATGTCCAAACTGCTTTTTCAGATCATCACCATTTGTAACCTGGGTGACTGCCTACACTCCAGCAAGGGCAACCAGCCTTAGTGATGCTGAATGTATTTGCATTACTGACTGAAACCTCAAACCCCACTCGCTTGTGAATACTGTGCATGATTCCACATGGTAAGCAGCTGGGTGTGTGCTAAGAGTCTGCTTCTGCACCAAAAAATGGCTCCCCCTTTCCATCTAATGCAACTGTGAAATCACCAGAGCAATACGCAATAAATCTCTGTCTGTAATTCCTATTTGCACACAGAGTCATGTTTTCACATTAGGCCCTTAAACGAAATTTCTTTGCCAATTGGAAAGCACACTTACTGCTCTTTTTTTTGGCAAGTGATAAACACTTTTACAGACTGACAAATTATGAATCCACTTTTCAGATTTTTTAAAAAGCACATGTCCAAACTGCTTTTTCAGACCAGCACCATTTGTAACCTGGGTGACTGCCTACACTCCAGCAAGGGCAACCAGCCTTAGTGATGCTGAATGTATTTGCATTACTGACTGAAACCTCAAACCCCACTCGCTTGTGAATACTGTGCATGATTCCACATGGTAAGCAGCTGGCTGTGTGTTAAGAGTCTGCTTCTGCACCAAAAAATGGCTCCCCCTTTCCATCTAATGCAACTGTGAAATCACCAGAGCAATACGCAATAAATCTCTGCCTGTAATTCCTATTTGCACACAGTCATGTTTTCACATTAGTCACAAAACGAAATTTCTTTGTCAATTTGAAAGCACACTTACTGCTCTTTTTTTTGGCAAGTGATAATCACTTTTACAGACTGCCACATTATGAATCCACTTTTCAGATTTTTTAAAAAGCAGATATCCAAACTGCTTTTTCAGACCAGCACCATTTGTAACCTGGGTGACTGCCTACACTCCAGCAAGGGCAACCAGCCTTAGTGATGCTGAATGTATTTGCATTACTGACTGAAACCTCAAACCCCACTCGCTTGTGAATACTGTCCATGATTCCACATGGTAAGCAGCTGGCTGTGTGCTAAGAGTCTGCTTCTGCACCAAAAAATGGCTCCCCCTTTCCATCTAATGCAACTGTGAAATCACCAGAGCAATACGCAATAAATCTCTGCCTGTAATTCCTATTTGCACACAGAGTCATGTTTTCACATTAGGCCCTTAAACGAAATTTCTTTGCCAATTTGAAAGCACACTCACTGCTCTTTTTTTTGGCAAGTGATAAACACTTTTACAGACTGACACATTATGAATCCACTTTTCAGATTTTTTAAAAAGCACATGTCCAAGCTGCTTTTTCAGACCAGCACCATTTGTAACCTGGGTGACTGCCTACACTCCAGCAAGGGCAAACAGCCTTAGTGATGCTGAATGTATTTGCATTACTGACTGAAACCTCAAACCCCACTCGCTTGTGAATACTGTCCATGATTCCACATGGTAAGCAGCTGGCTGTGTGCTAAGAGTCTGCTTCTGCACCAAAAAATGGCTCCCCCTTTCCATCTAATGCAACTGTGAAATCACCAGAGCAATACGCAATAAATCTCTGCCTGTAATTCCTATTTGCACACAGAGTCATGTTTTCACATTAGGCCCTTAAACGAAATTTCTTTGCCAATTTGAAAGCACACTTACTGCTCTTTTTTTTGGCAAGTGATAAACACTTTTACAGACTGACACATTATGAATCCACTTTTCAGATTTTTTAAAAAGCACATGTCCAAACTGCTTTTTCAGACCAGCACCATTTGTAACCTGGGTGACTGCCTACACTCCAGCAAGGGCAAACAGCCTTAGTGATGCTGAATGTATTTGCATTACTGACTGAAACCTCAAACCCCACTCGCTTGTGAATACTGTCCATGATTCCACATGGTAAGCAGCTGGCTGTGTGCTAAGAGTCTGCTTCTGCACCAAAAAATGGCTCCCCCTTTCCATCTAATGCAACTGTGAAATCACCAGAGCAATACGCAATAAATCTCTGCCTGTAATTCCTATTTGCACACAGAGTCATGTTTTCACATTAGTCACAAAACGAAATTTCTTTGCCAATTTGAAAGCACACTTACTGCTCTTTTTTTTGGCAAGTGATAAACACTTTTACAGACTGACACATTATGAATCCACTTTTCAGATTTTTTAAAAAGCACATGTCCAAACTGCTTTTTCAGACCAGCACCATTTGTAACCTGGGTGACTGCCTACACTCCAGCAAGGGCAAACAGCCTTAGTGATGCTGAATGTATTTGCATTACTGACTGAAACCTCAAACCCCACTTGCTTGTGAATACTGTGCATGATTCCACATAGTAAGCAGCTGGGTGTGTGCTAAGAGTCTGCTTCTTGTTGGACAGGCCACACGAAGGGCTCGCTCCCTCCCCGCATGACAGGGCCCCAGCCCCCACCGGCTCCCCCGGCCGGGTCAAGCCGCCATCTTGGGCCCTGCACCACGAGGCCGCATGGCCTCCACCCGACCCTAACCCTGGGCCTGGCCGGCCCCGACATCCCGGCACCACCATCCACCCAGGAGGTGAGCGGACCACTTGGCAGGTCCATGGGAGAACGAAGCGTCAAGGGCTCTTCCCCCGCCAGGTGCCGATCGCCTCCAGCTCCCCCAGGCGCTGGCTCCACCCCCTGCTGGGTGTCTGGACACCTTCATCCCGGGCCCTCCGACCTCCAAGTGCGAGGGTCCGGACATCAAAGGGCGCCTGCCCTATAACTGGGGCAGCTCCGGAGCAGGAAGGCAGTTGTATCCTGGAGTCGAGAGACACCGAGAGAACTCAGCCTTGACGGACTACTGGCGCTGCCATAGCCCTATCTTGCGAACTATCGTCCTGCCTGCTGGCGCTGCCGCGGCCTTCTGCAACATCCGTCCTCGTCGGGACCTGCTGGCGCTGCCGCGGCCCATTGTAACGACCATCCTCACCGGGACCTGCTGGCGCTGCCGCGGCCCGTACCAGCTAAACCACCAAGCTCGAGGATTGTTAGCTAATCATCATTTCATCCGAACTACCAGACTGGTAAACAGACTGTCCCGCTACCCTTTCCCTATCCTGAGAGACTTAAATCGAGGGGACCCCTGAGTCCAGACCTCCTTGTACTATTTCATCGTACCTTAAGAAGTGCATATAAAGAACGCTAAATCTTCTCCTTGTGTGGTGTCTGTCTGTGGGGGGGGGAGTTATTTATCTGTACGATCGCTGGAGACGGCTCTCCCCGGAGACCTCTCCCCTTGTCCTCGGCGGACCCTCCCGGTCCGTCTAACATTGGTGGCCAGCGGCGCGATCCGAATCAACGCGTAATCGTACAGAGAGTAGCTCACCCCACGACAAAACCACGATGTCAGCCAAAGATAGCGGTTCCACCGAAAGATTCCAAATGGATAAGTTGGAAGAATACAACCACCGCGAACTAAAAGAATTCTGCATGGAACTAGGCATTGCTACCACCGGCCTGAGTACAAAAGATGATTTGAAGCGCGCCCTTGAGTCGTGGACAGAAACTGGGATCGCCGGGCACTCCGACCGAAACAGTGTCACACCGGAGGGGAACGCCACGGCTCCCGAGGAGCGGGGAACGGGCCTCTGGCAGGAGGAGATCCAGGAAAGAGAAAGAACCAGATTACACGAGTTGGAAATGGCACGACTCAAGATGGACGGTGAACTCAAGTTAGCCGAGCAGAAACTAAATCTAGAGCATATGCGGCTCCGAGAAGAACGAGAAGAAAAGCAGAGACAGAGAGAGCTTGAGGAAAAGAGAATAACACTCGAACACGAGCGCAAACTGGCGGAAATAGAACTTCGGAAACAGAATAAAGAACCGGGGGTGCCTGAGCGACCGCACACCCCGGGGCCAACCGAGAAAAAAGTCCACATCCCCAAGGATGTTGTCCGAGAGTATGTCCGAGAAGACGACATACAACAGTGGTTCAAAGCCTACGAGATCGCCATGACCTCCCACCGGATCGACCGGAGTGATTGGGGAGCCGGACTATGGGGGAGGTTCGTCAACGAAGGTCGCGATGCCCTGCTGCAGCTCCCAGATCACCAAATGTCGTCCTACGACCACATGAAGGCTGCCCTCCTCACCCGCTACGGCCTCACACCCGAGATGTACCGCCAGAGGTTCAGAGATTGCACCCGGATCCCGGGTACAACTTGGGTGGAGTACGTTAACTATTTCAGCCGAGCCTTCGAGGGTTGGATCAAGGGGAGCCATGTCACGACCTACGAACAACTCTTTAACCTTATGGTATGGGAGCACCTGTCGAACAACTGTTTCGTCGAGCTCAGGCAGCACCTCCTCGACAGTAAATTGACTGACCCCCGGCAGCTCGCCGCCGAAGCTGACCGATGGGAAAGCACCCGAGTGGGCCGGAGAGGGCCACACGAGCAGAACCGAAGCAACCAAGGCCAGCACCGTCCTCGAGGAGGAGGAGGCCAGGGCCGAGGGAGAGACAACATCCCGGCAACGCCCGTGGCCAGCACCCAGCCCCCGGCCGGCCGGGGCAACCCCCCGATGCGTCCTGGGTTCCGAGCCAACGTCACGTGCCACCGATGCCAGCGAGTCGGCCACTACGCCAATGACCCGAGCTGCCCGCAGAACCAAACACCAAGGCCCCGCCAGGTAGCTGCCGCCGCCCTGGGGGAAGAACGACTATCAGAGGAACAGGAAGAATATGAGCCGGCCCGGCCAGAGTGGGAACCGGCCGCCATGGTTCTAGTGTGCCTCGGGGGAAAAGACATGGTCCCGCGGGCTCCACTACCCGCCAACACCCGGAAATACGGTCAGTGGGTGACCATTAATGGGCGTCGGGCCGAGGCCTTACGTGACACGGGCGCCAGTGTGACGGCCGTCCGCTGTCACCTGGTGAAGCCCGAGCAGATCCTGCCGAACATTCTCTGCCCCGTCCGCTCAGCCGACAATTCCGAAAGTCTGTGTCAAATGGCCTGCGTCCCATTCGAATGGGGAGGGGTCTCCGGCCTGTTGAAGGTGACGGTCCGGGATGATGCCCCCGTGGACTGCCTCCTGGGGAATGACCTCGAGAGTTCCCCGTGGGCCACCGTCGAGAGAAGAGAGCACCTGGGGATGCTGGGCCTCCCGGACTGGGCCTGACTAACCACCCGGTCCATGGCCGCCCGTGCTGTCCCCCGATCAGAAGAACCGTAATGGCCAGCACCTCCACCCCCGGTCGCCCCAGTAGAGGACAACGACGAGGCCAACCCCCCAGAACCAACGGCCGAAGGAGTCGCGCAACCCCAGGACCTTTCCGGCCTGGCTCAGTGGCGTCAAGAAGGGGGGCCCACCCAAGAACAGTTCCGCCAGGAGCAAAAGACCTGCCCCTCCCTCGAGGGACTCCGACAGCAAGCCAGCGCCCAGAGCGCAGGGGACGCCACCGGGACTCATTGGGTCTATTGGGATAACGACCTGCTATACAGCGAACAGAGAATCGCGGAGCTAGGGGCCGGTCGGGTGCTGGTGGTACCTCTCCGCTTCAGAGACTTCCTACTCAACCTGGCCCACGATGTCCCCCTGGCTGGACACCTGGGCCAGGACAAGACTTACAGTCGCCTAGTGACCCACTTTTTCTGGCCGAAAATGAGGAACGACGTCCTGAACCACTGCCGGTCCTGCCCCACGTGCCAAGCCAGCGGGAAGAGTGGCCGTAAGCTGAAAGCCCCTCTGCAACCCTTCCCTGTGGTCACCACCCCATTCGAGAGGGTAGGAATAGACATTGTGGGGCCCCTGGACCCCCGCACGGCACAAGGACACAGGTTCATCCTGGTACTGGTGGACCACGCCACCCGCTACCCCGAGGCGGTGCCCCTACGAACCGTGACAGCTCCGGTGGTTGGCCGGGCCCTAATGGGGATCTTCTCCCGGGTGGGCTTCCCCCGAGAAGTCGTCAGCGACCGAGGCACGAACTTCATCTCCAAATACATGAAGTCCCTCTGGCAACAATGCGGGGTCACCTACAGATTCACGACCCCCTATCACCCCCAAGGGAACGGACTAGTGGAGCGTTTCAACCGCACTCTCAAGGGGATGATTGGGGGATTGGAAGAGCCCCTCCGTCGCCAGTGGGATGTACTACTCCCGTGCCTCCTCTTCGCCTACCGAGAAGTTCCCCAGAAGTCCCTCGGCTTTAGCCCTTTCGAACTCCTGTACGGGCACCCTGTGCGAGGGCCCCTCAGCCTAGTCAGGGAAGGTTGGGAGTTGGCCCCCCTAAAGACCCCTCCAGACGTCTTCAAATACCTCCTGGCCCTACGCAATCAGACCCGGCGCTTCAGGGAGATGGCCAAGGCGAACCTCGAGGCCAGCCAGGAAGACATGAAGAGATGGTATGATCACAATGCCTCCTCCGTCGAGTTCGAGCCTGGTCAACAAGTGTGGGTGATGTCCCCCACCGAACCATGTGCCTTGCAAGATAAGTGGACGGGGCCCTTCAAGGTGGTCGAGCGCAAAAGCCCCGTCACTTACCTCATCGACATGGGGACCTCCCGGAACCCCCTTCGGGTCCTCCACACCAACAGACTCAAACCACACTTTGTGCGCTCAGAACTCAGCCTCCTGATGGCTACGGACAGTGGGGCAGAGGAAGACTCCGAACCCCTCCCGGATCTCCTGAAGACTCAGGAGAATGACGGTTCCGTGGACGGGGTCCGGCTCTCCGATGCCCTCACCCCGGAGCAACGCCAGGGCTGCCGGGACCTCCTGCTGCGGTTCGCTACCCTGTTCTCCCTCACCCCCGGGGTCACCCCTTGGTGTTTGCACGACATGGACACCGGGGACAGTCCCCCTATCCAACACCGGGCCTACCGCGTACCAGATTGGGTACGGGCCTGCATACAAGAGGAAGTGGCCAAAATGCTCACGATCGGGGTCATCGAGCCCTCGGACAGTCCCTGGGCCAGTCGGGTTGTATTAGTCCCCAAGGCCGCTGCCCCCGGCACCACACCTGAACTGAGATTCTGCGTCGACTACCGGGGCTTGAACGCTGTCACCCGGACCGACGCTCATCCTATCCCCCGAGCGGACGAATTGATCGACCGGCTGGGGGCCGCCCGCTACCTCAGTATCTTCGACCTAACAGCGGGCTACTGGCAGATCGGTCTCACACCCCGGGCTCAGGAACGGTCAGCCTTCTCTACCCCCGATGGCCACTACCAATTCAGGGTCATGCCCTTCGGCATGAAGAACGCCCCCGCCACGTTTCAACGCCTTGTGAACCAGGTCTTGGCGGGGCTCGAAGAGTTCAGCGCTGCCTACCTGGACGATATCGCTGTATACAGCCGCCACTGGTCCGACCACCTCCTCCACCTCCAAGAAGTCCTACAGGCCCTCCAGCGGGCCGGCCTCACAATTAAGGCCGGCAAATGCCAAATTGGCCAAGGGTCCGTGACCTACCTTGGGCACCAAGTGGGAAGCGGGCTGGTGGCCCCGCTGCAACTTAAGATTGCTGCCATCCAGTCCTGGCAGCCCCCCGTCACCCAGACCGAGGTCCGAGCCTTCTTAGGGCTCACCGGCTACTACCGGCGGTTCGTGAAGGACTACGGCAGCATCGTGGGGCCCCTCACGGGTCTCACGTCCAAAAACCAACCAAAGCGGATTAACTGGACCCCCGATTGTCAAGCGGCCTTCGAGAAGCTGAAGGCCGCCCTGTGCACCGCCCCTGTGCTCCAGGCCCCCGATTACGGTCCGGAATTCGTGGTACAGACAGACGCCTCCGACCACGGCATCGGAGCGGTTCTTTCCCAATTGAACCCCGAAGGTCATGACCAGCCGGTGGCCTTCATCAGTCGACGTCTCCTGGCCCGAGAACAGCGCTGGAGCACCATCGAGAGGGAGGCCTTCGCAGTGGTGTGGGCCCTCAAAAAGCTCCGGCCCTATCTCTTCGGTACCCACTTCCGGGTACAAACCGACCATCGACCCCTGCAGTGGCTGATGCAGATGCGGGGGGAGAACCCAAAACTATTGCGCTGGTCCATTTCCCTGCAGGGAATGGACTTCACCGTGGAGCACCGACCGGGCCAAGACCACGCCAACGCAGATGGCCTGTCACGCTTTTTCCGCCTCGACGAGGAGAGTCCCCAAGAAGATGGGTGACTCTCCCCGCCTTCAGCTGGGGGGGACGCATGTTGGACAGGCCACACGAAGGGCTCGCTCCCTCCCCACATGACAGGGCCCCAGCCCCCACCGGCTCCCCCGGCCGGGTCAAGCCGCCATCTTGGGCCCTGCACCACGAGGCCGCATGGCCTCCACCCGACCCTAACCCTGGGCCTGGCCGGCCCCGACATCCCGGCACCACCATCCACCCAGGAGGTGAGCGGACCACTTGGCAGGTCCATGGGAGAACGAAGCGTCAAGGGCTCTTCCCCCGCCAGGTGCCGATCGCCTCCAGCTCCCCCAGGCGCTGGCTCCACCCCCTGCTGGGTGTCTGGACACCTTCATCCCGGGCCCTTCGACCTCCAAGTGCGAGGGTCCGGACATCAAAGGGCGCCTGCCCTATAACTGGGGCAGCTCCGGAGCAGGAAGGCAGTTGTATCCTGGAGTCGAGAGACACCGAGAGAACTCAGCCTTGACGGACTACTGGCGCTGCCGTAGCCCTATCTTGCGAACTATCGTCCTGCCTGCTGGCGCTGCCGCGGCCTTCTGCAACATCCGTCCTCGTCGGGACCTGCTGGCGCTGCCGCGGCCCGTTGTAACGACCATCCTCACCGGGACCTGCTGGCGCTGCCGCGGACCGTGTACCGACCATCTCTACCGGGACCTGCTGGCGCTGCCGCGGCCCGTACCAGCTAAACCACCAAGCTCGAGGATTGTGAGCTAATCATCATTTCATCCGAACTACCAGACTGGTAAACAGACTGTCCCGCTACCCTTTCCCTATCCTGAGAGACTTAAATCGAGGGGACCCCTGAGTCCAGACCTCCTTGTACTATTTCATCGTACCTTAAGAAGTGCATATAAAGAACGCTAAATCTTCTCCTTGTGTGGTGTCTGTCTGTGGGGGGGGAAGTTATTTATCTGTACGATCGCTGGAGACGGCTCTCCCCGGAGACCTCTCCCCTTGTCCTCGGCCGACCCTCCCGGTCCGTCTAACACTTCTGCACCAAAAAATGGCTCCCCCTTTCCATCTAATGCAACTGTGAAATCACCAGAGCAATACGCAATAAATCTCTGCCTATAATTCCTCTTTGCACACAGAGTCATGTTTTCACATTAGTCACAAAACGAAATTTCTTTGCCAATTTGAAAGCACACTTACTGCTCTTTTTTTTGGCAAGTGATAAACACTTTTACAGACTGACACATTATGAATCCACTTTTCAGATTTTTTAAAAAGCACATGTCCAAACTGCTTTTTCAGACCAGCACCATTTGTAACCTGGGTGACTGCCTACACTCCAGCAAGGGCAAACAGCCTTAGTGATGCTGAATGTATTTGCATTACTGAGTCCAACCTCAAACCCTTAAACTATTCTTTTTTTATACCAGTACACCTTAATTTATTGTGAAAACATAGTCCATATTATTTTACTTGTTCCTCACATTTAAATTTCTCCCAAAACAGAAAATAATAAACACAACTTCAACAAAAAGAATTGCATTTCTATTATTCATTTCTTAATTTACCATATACATCCCCTCTCAAACTCTAAACTCACCTTTAAAATTAGTTAGTTGTGAAAGAAATGTGGCACTCAAACAGCAGATTATCAGAGCCAGGATCTCTGTTCTTTACACCTCTCTCCTCTCAGCAGAACCAGATAATGGCAAACTTTCCCTCTCTTTTTCCACATATATACATGATAATTTCAAATCTCAGTGCTTCCCCCTTTTTTTCAAATGTAATCACACATTTCTATTGGTTGAAAACCAACCCTTTTCCAAAAGTACCCTTCCCCCAACTTGACTTCTGCCTAGTACCCTTCCCCCAACTTGACTTCTTTCTGCTACCATAGCAACAGCTCATGGAACACTGCTGTGTGGAGTTAGGTCAGAAGTTCGCCAAACAATGTTTCAATTCCACAGAGCAAGAGTGCTTGACTTTTCAAACCTAACAGCAAATCCATAGTACTGTTCTTTGGTAACACATTTTTCTGTACCAATACAAAACATGCTTCTATTAATTTACACATACAGCCTAGTTTTTATTCTAGAATGGTATGAAACAGCCAATCAGTTCTTTTTTTTTATGAAAAAAATATGTATGCCTCCATTTCCAAACTGTCTTTCATTTCTTTTTACCATTCTACTGAATTACACCTCCTGAGTGCATCCAGTTCTCCTTTGAAGATGTTCACAGTGTGGATTGTAGGGCACAGCTATGTCTTCTGGAGTGAAAAGTTTGCAGAGAAAACAGGTATGGTGAGAGACCTTGCTTTGCCAAATGTAGACATTAAATGGATTGGTCAGAGAGGGTTAAAGTGGCACCAATTGATGCCATTGGTGAAATCCTTCATGCAAAACCAACACCCTGACCTCATAATAGTGCACTGTGGTGGCAATGACCTAGGCACTTTGACTGGGGTAGGTCTGGAAATGCTTATGAAGGACACCTTTGCACAACTGTTTTCACTTTTCCCTAAAACTGCCTTTGTGTTTTCCAACATATGCCAAAGGCAAAAATGGAACTGGTCCAATCATTTCTGTCCGCAGATTGACAAAGCAAGAAAGCACGTCAACAAATCTGTTTCTGCTTTCCTCCGTGACTATGGTATGGGTTCCATTTACCACAACAACTTGCGTTACGACATGCAAGACATTTATAGAGGAGATGGTGTGCACTTCAATGATGAAGGGAACAGAGTCTTCCTCTTGAACCTTAGACTCTGCATCGGTACTTACTTGTAGGTACCACTTAAAAATCACCTCATAAACACAACGGCTCTTTTTAGAGCCCCCTAATATCTAAACACTTAAATCTGCATTTCATTTCTTTTTATTTTTTTTATTTTTTACCGTACTATTTTTTACCGTACTATTTTTTACTCACGCGACCGCAATCCTCTGCTGATGCTAATACTGTATTTAGACACTTATTTGCCCATGTCTTCTTCCATTAAATTTTAGCTATACATATATTACAAATATTTTTTTTTCATAAAGACACATATGTCATCAGCAGAGGATTGCGGTCGCGTGAGTTATAGTTGCCTGCACTAACTATAACGGGGGAATTTCATTGGTTTTTTATCAGTAAAATGTCCAGCTAACTATAACATGTGTGAAACCTATGGTTTTTTCACTGAATTTGCAAGGTTTTTTAAATGCTAATTCCTAACTATAACGTGTGTGAAATCTATGGTTTTTTCAGTGAATTTGTACGGTTTTTTAAGTGCTAAGTTACTTTACGCCATTCGTGGCGTGCGCTCCCACTTAACGCAGTTCGTTCCGTGCGCGCACCGCGTGCCCACTTTACGCAGTTAGTGCCGTGCACGCACGGTGGGCACGCGGTGCGCTACGCGCACCGCGTGCCCACGTTACGCTAGATGGGCCATGTACGCACGATGCGCTTTTGCTGTTCCATTTCACTTGATTGCACTTTTATGAGGGGTAGTTTTGATAGTAATCGCATTATAGGGCAGTCTCTGATAGGTCCAATAGTAGCGACCAAGATTCCGTGCCCTATGCACCATGAAGAGTGCAGTAAGCCTGTATGCCGGTATTTTTGGCTATCCGGCTTTAACTGCGATCACATTTCTCCTTACCCTTCTATGCTATCTTTTTTAATACTTATCACACACTTATCACTCAACGATTCACATATCGTGGCATCACTGTAAATACTCTCATCACGAACAAATGTACACCTTTGCCCTTTACAGAAAAACATATATGTCTAATTGAAAGGCAGTGAAATGCAACAGAAGGGGTTATGCCTCACCCCTGGTAATTTTTGGTCCACCATTTTATATGTTTTTTGTGTGCATATCCTGCCATATATATGAAATGTTATAATGCTTCCCTTATCAACTGCAGATTTAATTGTATGATAAACATTTGCATGAATCATGTTGCTGCACGTCATGCGCTGGGTACATTACCCATGATCCTAGGAGACGAATATAACAATTGTTTTATCAAGCCATAGGCTATCAAGATGCCAATCTATGTGATGTCGCCTTAGACGACTTATACAATATAATGGGTACATCACCGTTACATGATCTCGAATTAACCACGATGTATATATCCTTGTTTATATATTGAAGGTACATGTGAGATGGTTGCAAACATTTATTTTGCATATTAGCATTTGCGACCGCTAGCTGAATAGTACTGATTAGCTGTCAGCTCTTTGGTATATACTTCCCAACGCATTACGTTTTCTAAGAATAATTCCGTTTTGGCGATAAACATTGGCGCTTTAAGATGCAGCTCTGATGTATTATAGGATGTATACCTTCCTTTTTATTTTCTATTGATACAGTTCATGCAACGCATTTTTCAGTCTGTTTTCTTATCATGTTTGTCTGTGGGAAGTATTGTTTTTCTGTTTACTAACGGTAACCCCTATTTCTATGGGGAATTGGGCACAGGTCAAACTGCTTGACAAAGGCTTCGCCGAAACGCGTCGTACTGTTTTGTTTTTGAGGCAATAAATCCTTATTGAACTCGTCCTCTGGTGTGCCGCTGGAAGTTATTCTGGAGCTTGGGATAACGACTTCTTTGAAAATATATATAGCGGGACTGTGCCCGCTGCTGGCACCGGCGTCGTCAGGAGGGTGAGCGGCTCTCCACAGTGACTTTTGAAAACCTATTCTGAAGCTGCTCCCGCCGCTCCGATTCTGCATTGTGCGATAAGTAGGGTAAGCGGGCACTGGGGGCGGATTGGGGGCCTTATAGGGAGATCGCACTGGAGGGTGGGGGTTTTCCTTGATGGGGCCACTAGTCATGCTCTTATAGTGCTGCAGCTGCCTTTCAGAATCACACGTATATTGCTGAGTGATTAGGAGCAGACGCAGCGCCCACGCCAAGATTTCGGCGAGGGTGCCCTAGGACACGCTATTAGCTACACTCATCTTTTATACGGTTATGAGTGATTGGGAGACTACGAGAAAAGTGGAGGCTCTTTCACTCTTCGATGAGAGTCTGGGAACGGAGCAAACAGAACCGCCATTGAGTAATGGGAGTAGCACGACGGAACCATCCTTGAAGCAAAAATTGTTTCTGCTCGAGAAATTAACGAAAAGAGAGATCAACAAATGGTGGGAAATCACATCGCTAACCAATTACATCGAGGTTAACAGGGTACCACGGGGACTTCGAATCTCAATCATCCCCACCTACGAAAATCCGAACCCTGACCTATTGAAGGAGTGGTCATCTTTTATGGCCAAAACATGCAGGGGCATGCTAGAAATGTTGGTTAAGTATGCTCAGATCGATTTGGATAACACCAGAAAGGAATTGGCAGAATTAAGACAGGAATTGAGCAAATTCAAAAACGATAAAACAGTCATTGACTTTGAGAAACACCTAGAAACTAAACTAAAAAATTATGAGGATGCAATAAAAGCAAAAAAGCAACGTACATTTTTACGCGACAAGAGAGACTATGCCGAAGGGCGTATTCTAACGTATGCCAAGAAATTCGATTGGGCTCAAAGAAACCTACACGCAATACAAAAACAAAGAGAACAAACAGTCATATCAACTGATTCAAGTTCTGAACTGAGTTCAGACACAGAAGCCCGAAGTATCCCTTTAGGCACGAGACCCCTCACCTTCCTTCACGAGTTCCATCTATTGAAAGAGAAGAAGGATCAGGAAGAGAAACCACAGGGAAAGAGGGGAAGAGGCAGAGGAACAAGAAGAGGAAGAGGAAGAGGAAGAGGAACATTCAGAAAAAACGACGAGTAAGAAATAGAAGGGGAGGCAGAACCGTCTCAAACGGAACAGCAGCCTTATCCTCTATTGCGACTAATCTGTCGGTCATCAACCTCTCATCTAGGGAAATCACGAATCAAGAAAAGACCTTGTTACAATTAGGTCTATCATTCTGCCCCAAAAAAGACATGGACTTTGTCTCAACACGTATTGATCTGTTTTTGTATATTCGAAAGCTCAAATTATTGAAATTATACAAGACTGCTACAAAAATGAATATGCCAAAACTAGGTTGTGATCTCACTGAGCAAACATCTGACTTGAATTTGGAAGATGCCAATCTTCTACTGGAACTGCATCAGATGAAAGAAGATATCAATGACTGTTCTCCTAGGGAAAAGACCAACGCATTGACGACACAAGGCCTCCAACCAGGTTCTTACTATCATACAGGAATGAGACCTAAATCGACTTTCAACCCAAATGTGCCCTATGATAACATCGAGGCCTTCAGCAATGTGATAATACAGGAAATCAAGAAAATGAGAGATCAACAACCAAGATCACAATTTGATAATCTATCTGGCCCTCAGAGGAATGCACTAAAGACGCTTATGGACGATAAAAGTATCATCATTAAACCCTCTGACAAGGGTGGAAATGTTGTCATCATGAATGTGGAACAATACAATCAAGAAGCATGTAGACAACTATCAGACACTCTATGCTATGAAGAGATTAGCTGGGACACATATAGAACATCGATTTTAAGATATCATGACATGTTAAAATCCTGGTGGGAAATAGGGATGCTAGACAGGGCTGAATATCTTTTTCTAAAAACGGACAACCCACGAATTCCCTGTTTTTATCTACTCCCCAAAATACACAAACATCCCACTAGACCACCAGGTAGACCTATAGTATCCTCTAATGGAGGTTTGCTAGAAAACACCTCAATCTTCCTGGATTATTTTCTGTCACCATTCGTTACCAGATTAAGATCCTATTGTCGCGACAGTACTGATTTTTTACGTCGCATTCACGACATAACGTGGGAGGAGAGCTATCATATGATAGCACTTGATGTGTGCTCACTCTACACCTGTATTGAACAATCGAAGGGAGTAGAAGCGTGCATGTATTTCCTAAGGGAGAGACACATCTCTCTATGGGACCACACACAAATGCTAAAAACAATGATGCTGTACTGCCTAAATGAAAACATTTTTCTCTTTGATAAGACACTTTACCGCCAGAAGGCAGGGACTGCTATGGGTACATGTTTTGCCCCCAGTCTAGCCAATCTCTTCCTAGGCTGGTGGGAGGAGCAGATAGTCTGGGTTGAGGCCAATGACAGGTACACTGAACACATCCCCATCTGGATCAGGTATATCGATGACCTGTTCCTGATCTGGGATGGTCCGGTGGATCTGGCATTGGAGTTCATACGGGAATTAGGCAACAATGACCTTAACCTCAAGTTCACTGAGTCCATCAGTCAGTCATATTGCGAATTTCTTGATGTTGCTATCACTATCGATAGAGGGAAATTGACCACGAACCTCTTCCGCAAGAAAACGGCTGGCAATACTTTATTGCACGCCCACAGCAATCATCCGGCCCCACTAAAAAACAGTATTCCCTATGGGGAATTCCTTCGGGCTCGAAGGAATTGCAGTACTGACAGCAATTTTGTAAAAGAACATACCATCATGATGGACAGATTTAGGCAGAGAGGTTACAAGGATAGGATCATTGAAGCCGCAAGCAAAAAAGTTAAAGCAATCACCCGTAATGAGGCACTTTTCTCAACCAAAGACAAGTCGAAAGACAGCAGTGGACCACCGAGATTCATTACCACTTTTAATGGGAGATCCAATCAGTTAAGGACAATTATGAAAAAGCACTGGGGACTCCTAGAGATGGATCCCATTATTGGGCAACATGTGGGGAAAGCTCCAGCCATAACTTATAGGAAACCCCAATCACTTCGAGATTGTTTGGTCCACAGCTACCAGCAAATACCCACCACCCCTACTTGGCTGGGAACGGCTAACGGCTTCAAAAAATGCAATTCCTGCAAGGCTTGCAGGAATAGTACCAACAGAGACAGCTATTTCACCGGACAGGGTAGAAAAAAGAAGAAAAGAGTAATCAACAAATTCATAACTTGCACTAGTGAGTTCTGTGTCTATATCCTAGAATGTCATTGCGGCCTACGATACGTAGGAAGCACAAAACTTCAACTTAAATTACGTGTGTTACAACACATGAGGGCAGTAACCAATGCCGATTTGAATTATCCTGTCGCGAGACATTTTCATGAAAAACATCAAGGTAATTCAAATCTTCTCCAATTCTTCGGGATTGACAGGACCCTGTCTCAGCCTAGAGGTGGAGACCGGGAGAAACTCCTACGTGTCATGGAATCCAAGTACATCATAGATCTAAATCCAAAAATCCCACATGGCATGAATTATGGAGAAGAACTGGCAACCCACATAGGTCATAAATAATCCCTTCCCCCTATTTTCTCGTTCTCCTTTTCTGTATGTGTCAGCACTTTTGCTGTTCCATTTCACTTGATTGCACTTTTATGAGGGGTAGTTTTGATAGTAATCGCATTATAGGGCAGTCTCTGATAGGTCCAATAGTAGCGACCAAGATTCCGTGCCCTATGCACCATGAAGAGTGCAGTAAGCCTGTATGCCGGTATTTTTGGCTATCCGGCTTTAACTGCGATCACATTTCTCCTTACCCTTCTATGCTATCTTTTTTAATACTTATCACACACTTATCACTCAACGATTCACATATCGTGGCATCACTGTAAATACTCTCATCACGAACAAATGTACACCTTTGCCCTTTACAGAAAAACATATATGTCTAATTGAAAGGCAGTGAAATGCAACAGAAGGGGTTATGCCTTACAATAATATGTTATTGGTTATTAGGTACAGGGTACATCACCCCTGGTAATTTTTGGTCCACCATTTTATATGTTTTTTGTGTGCATATCCTGCCATATATATGAAATGTTATAATGCTTCCCTTATCAACTGCAGATTTAATTGTATGATAAACATTTGCATGAATCATGTTGCTGCACGTCATGCGCTGGGTACATTACCCATGATCCTAGGAGACGAATATAACAATTGTTTTATCAAGCCATAGGCTATCAAGATGCCAATCTATGTGATGTCGCCTTAGACGACTTATACAATATAATGGGTACATCACCGTTACATGATCTCGAATTAACCACGATGTATATATCCTTGTTTATATATTGAAGGTACATGTGAGATGGTTGCAAACATTTATTTTGCATATTAGCACTGAATAGTACTGATTAGCTGTCAGCTCTTTGGTATATACTTCCCAACGCATTACGTTTTCTAAGAATAATTCCGTTTTGGCGATAAACATTGGCGCTTTAAGATGCAGCTCTGATGTATTATAGGATGTATACCTTCCTTTTTATTTTCTATTGATACAGTTCATGCAACGCATTTTTCAGTCTGTTTTCTTATCATGTTTGTCTGTGGAAAGTATTGTTTTTCTGTTTACAAACGGTAACCCCTATTTCTGTGGGGAATTGGGCACAGGTCAAACTGCTTGACAAAGGCTTCGCCGAAACGCGTCGTACTGTTTTGTTTTTGAGGCAATAAATCCTTATTGAACTCGTCCTCTGGTGTGCCGCTGGAAGTTATTCTGGAGCTTGGGATAACGACTTCTTTGAAAATATATATATATATATATATATATATATATTCACTGAAAAAACCATAGGTTTCACACACGTTATAGTTAGGAATTAGCATTTAAAAAACCTTGCAAATTCAGTGAAAAAACCATAGGTTTCACACATGTTATAGTTAGCTGGACATTTTACTGATAAAAAACCAATGAAATTCCCCCGTTATAGTTAGTGCAGGCAACTATAACTCACGCGACCGCAATCCTCTGCTGATGCTAATACTGTATTTAGACACTTATTTGCCCATGTCTTCTTCCATTAAATTTTAGCTATACATATATTACAAATATTTTTTTTTCATAAAGACACATATGTCATCAGCAGAGGATTGCGGTCGCGTGAGTTATAGTTGCCTGCACTAACTATAACGGGGGAATTTCATTGGTTTTTTATCAGTAAAATGTCCAGCTAACTATAACATGTGTGAAACCTATGGTTTTTTCACTGAATTTGCAAGGTTTTTTAAATGCTAATTCCTAACTATAACGTGTGTGAAACCTATGGTTTTTTCAGTGAATTTGTACGTTTTTTTAAATGCTAAGTTACTTTACGCCATTCATGGCGTGCGCGCCCACTTAACGCAGTAGGTAATATTATCTACTGGCGGTCGCCAGTAGATAGTTCTAGTTAGGACCGTGTTGCCATAGGAAATCCGCAACATTCTATTTGGAATAACTTTGGCGCCGGTCAACGAATCCTCGCGAAATTTTCAAAACTAATGGGGCGCTACGCTCCGCTCCTACCCTGAAAGTCTCGGGGGGATTCGTCAAGCGGGGGCTGAGAAAAAAGGGGGGTCCCAAAATGCGTTTTCCCCATGCATTTTCCCATAGGACCTTTAGTCCGAGCTACAGCCCGAACGGCTGAACAGAATTACTTGAAATTTGGCAGAGAGGTAGTCTTCAGGTCAAGGATGTGCCTTTTGTAGGTCTGGTGTAAATCTGTTCAGTAGGTCCTGAGAAAATAGCATTTAAATCAATATATATATCTGTAAGCGCGCTCCGTGCGCTTACCGTAAGCTTACCGTACGCGTACGGTGCCGTGCGCGAGCTCAATTCTGATTGGTGGTTACATGACTGTAAACATTTGAATCGGTCGAAATCAGGAAGTGTCGCCCGCCATTTTCTGTCTCTCGCACTGAGAAACAAAGGTGGGGAACGTGAAAAGGGGGCAACAAAGAGAGTTGCAGACCCCCTAGTGTTTGTCAGGGCATCCAAGAAGGACCCAAAAGTACGAAAAATACATGTAATAATTTTAAAAAAAAATCACGGAGTGCGCGTACGGTAAGCTTACCGTACGCGCACGGCAAAAAAAAAAATAAAAAAAAAAATAAAGAAGTAACAATCACATTTATTAAATAAATTAAAGGACCCACAAGGGAGAAAAAAACAAATGTTACTGTGTAAAAAAAGGCGAGGCGCGCACGGCATGGACTGCGCAACGTGGGCGCTCGGTGCGCGAAGCGCACCGAGCGCCCACAGCGCGCGCACGGTACGCGAAGCGCACCGTGCGCCCAGGGTGTGCGCACAGTGAAAAACCAGAACAAAAAAATAAAAAATAAATACATAACTTAGCATTTAAAAAACCGTACAAATTCACTGAAAAAAGCATAGGTTTCACACACGTTATAGTTAGGAATTATCATTTACAAAACCTTGCAAATTCACTTAAAAAACCATTAGTTTCACACATGTTATAGTTAGCTGTACATTTCACTCGTAAAAAACCAATGAAATTCCACGTTATAGTTAGATCAGGTAACTATAACTTGCGCGACCGCAATCCACAATGTGTAATTTCAGATGTCATCATTGATGTCATGAGTGATGACCACTGTGCCCTCGGCCTGGTTGCCCCCACGCCCACTGCCTGCTGCCTGCCTCCTTCCAGCTGCCTACCTGCTACCTGCTGACGCCTCCAGCCCAGCGCCCCAGCCGCCGCAGGGCCGCCCGCCTCGATCGCCGATCCAGCCCGGCGCCCCAGCCGCCGCAGGGCCGCCCGACTCGATTTTCACGCCGGTTTTTGCCGCGACCCCGCCCCCACACCTGCTGATAGGACCACGCGCTCCCCGCCTCCCAGCTGACCCGCCCTCCTGGCTCCCTTCTTATGAGGCCCCCTCAGCGACCGCGCAGCGGACGCGCGCAGCGGGAGCACCGACGGAGCGCCGAAGGTGCGCCAAAGGTAAGCCCGTCTGCGCCCGTCCTCGCCTGGACCGCGCCCAGTGCCAGGACCCCTGGCCCCCGCAGACCCCAGCCCACCCGCCGGACCTACGACGCCGCCACCCTCATCGCACTCAACGACGGACGAGTCCCAGGATGCTACCGTGCCACCCCGAGATGCACCCACAGACCCTTCAGCTGCCGCACCTGCAAGTTCACCTGCATCCGGACCCACCCCACACCAGCACCCGCCAAGCCGAACACCAGCAGCAACCACCTCAAGTGCATCCTGCTCAACACCCGCTCAGTCCACAGACACGCCATCGAACTCTGGAACCTCATCGACACCACTGCTCCTGACGTTGCCTTCCTCACGGAGACCTGGATGAACGCCTCTTCAGCGCCCGACATCGCCATCGCCATCCCAGAGGGCTACAAGATCACCCGGAGGGACCGCACCGCCAACCAGATAGGAGGAGGCATCGCCATCATCCACAGGAACACCATCCGCATCACGACCTACACCGACGACATCCTGACTACCGCCGAACACCTACACTTCCAGATCCACACCGACCCGAAGACCACCCTCAGAGGCACCCTGATCTACCGACCCCCGGGACCACGCACACAATTCAGCGAGGACATCGCCGACTTCGTCAGCCCGCATGCCCTCCCCTCCGCTGACTACATCCTCCTGGGGGACCTCAACTTCCACCTGGAGAACAACAACGACCACAACACCACCACCCTGCTCGACAACCTCGCCAACCTCGGACTCAAGCAACTGGTGACCGCCCCCACCCACCTCGCCGGACACACACTCGACGCCGTCTTCTCCTCCAGCAAAGACATCGCCTTCAGCCACGCCACAGGACTCCATTGGACGGACCACAGCTGCGTCCACTTCACCTTCAAAAGAACGACGACCTACCACCACCAGCAACAGGTCGCCCGCAGAAGCTGGAGCAAGATCACAGCCGACCAGCTCGCCGCTTCCCTGAGCCAGCACCCTCCCGCCAGCTCAGCGAACCCCAGCCAGGCCGCCGACAACCTCACGAAGTGGATCAGCAACTGCGCGGACGAACTCGCCCCACTGAGGACCCCGCCCAGCAGACCCGGCAGCAAGAAGGCCCCATGGTTCACCGACGAACTCAAGAGCTCCAAGAAGAACTGCCGAGCCCTCGAGAAAGCCTGGAGAAAGGAGCCAACTCCGGACAAAATGACCACCCTCAAGCTTGCCACCCGGAAGCACCACCAACTGATCCGCGACACCAAGATAACTGCATTCAAGGACCGGTTGGATAACAACGCACACAACAGCAAGGAACTCTTAAACATCGTGAAAGAGCTCTCCAACCCCAACGCCGGAAACAACGACATCACCCCATCGCAAGAACTCTGCAACTCCCTCGCCTCCTACTTCCACAACAAGATCGCTGACATACACAACAGCTTCAACACCCTACCGACGAACGCCACGTCCAACCCGACCGAACCACCGCCCCCCACCTCCACCCTCCACGCCTGGACCCCGATCTGCACCGAAGAAACCGTCCGCATGATGAACTCCATCTACTCCGGATCCCCGACCGACCCCTGCCCTCACCACGTCTTCAACAAAGCCGACGCCGTCATCGAACCCCACCTGCGGGACATCATCAACACCTCCTTCACCACCGCCACCTTCCCCGAGAGCTGGAAGCATGCCGAACTCAGCGCTCTACTCAAGAAACCAACAGCGGACCCCACCGAACTCAAGAATTACCGCCCCATCTCGCTGCTCCCGTTCCCAGCCAAAGTCATCGAGAAGACCGTCAACAAGCAACTGGCCGCCTTCCTCGAGACGAACGGATCCCTCGACCCATCACAGTCTGGCTTCCGAGCCAACCACAGCACCGAGACCGCCCTCATCGCTGCCACCGATGACATCCGAACCCTGATGGACAACGGAGAAACAGCGGCCCTCATCCTACTAGACCTCTCCGCGGCCTTCGACACCGTCTGCCACCGCACCCTAGTGCAGCGCCTCAGCAACGTCGGAATCCAGGAGAAGGCACTGGAATGGATCATCTCCTTCCTCGACGGAAGAACACAGAGAGTCCGTCTACCACCGTACAAGTCAGAGGCCACCAAAGTCATCTGCGGCGTCCCTCAAGGATCCTCGCTGAGCCCAACCCTCTTCAACGTCTACATGAGCCCCCTCGCGGCCATCGCACGCCAACACAACCTCAACATTTTCTCCTACGCCGATGATACCCAGCTGATCCTCTCCCTGACCAACGACCCCGCCGCCGCCAGAGCCAACCTTCACGAAGGAATGAAAGAGGTAGCCGAGTGGATGTCGACCAGCCGCCTGAAGCTGAACTCGGACAAGACGGAAGTCCTCATCCTGGGATCCTCTCCCTCCGCCTGGGACAACTCCTGGTGGCCCCCCACCCTGGGCACCGCAACCAAACCGACAGACCACGCACGCAACCTGGGCTTCATCCTGGACTCCTCCCTCTCCATGACCAAGCAAGTCAACGCCGTCTCCTCGTCATGCTTCAACACCCTGCGCATGCTACGGAAGATCTTCCGGTGGATCCCCACCGAGACCAGGAAGAATGTCACCCAGGCACTCGTCACCAGCCGACTGGACTACGGCAACGCCCTCTACGCCGGAACCACCGCCAAGCTCCAGAAGAGACTACAACGGATCCAGAACGCCTCAGCCAGACTCATCCTCGACATCCCACGACACAGCCACATCTCCGGACACCTAAGAGACCTGCACTGGCTCCCGGTCAACAAGAGAATCACCTTCCGTCTCCTCACCCACGCACACAAAGCTCTTCACGACCAAGGCCCGAGCTACCTCAACAACCGCATCAACTTCTACGCTCCCAAACGACACCTCCGATCAGCCAGTCACGCCCTCGCCGCCGTCCCCCGCATCCGAAGAACGACAACAGGAGGAAGGTCCTTCTCCTACCAGGCCGCCAAGACCTGGAACTCCCTCCCGACCGACCTGCGCCTGACCCAAGACCACCTCGCCTTCAGGAAGAAGCCCAAGACCTGGCTGTTCGGGTAGTAGCAGCACCCCCCCCCCCCCCCAGCGCCTTGAGACCCTCCGGGTAAGTAGAGCGCTCTATAAATGCCTATGATTGATTGATTGATTGATTGATGTCACTGACCATGTCATGAGTGATGTAATATGTGACGTCATAAGCAGTTTATTGTGGACGCGCAAGTTATAGTTACCTGATCTAACTATAACGTGGAATTTCATTGGTTTTTTACGAGTGAAATGTACAGCTAACTATAACATGTGTGAAACCTATGGTTTTTTAAGTGAATATATATATATATATATATTCCCAACAAAAATGCCCATGCATTCGGACACGCACTCCTCCAGCTGGTGATTTTCAACAAAATCATTTTATTCAAAAGGAACAGGCATCCTTACTCTGATCACTCTGTCCTGCTGCCTGACGCGTTTCAGAGCTTACGAGCTCTTTCTTCAGAGGCATTTCGAAAGTGCACATTTTACTCTCCCACAGTTCCCTGCATTTTATTTAGCTTAATGAGCCTCCGGTGTGCTCTTCTTAATGAAATATTTTACGATGCATGCCGGAACTTGTAGTTTGCATTCAGAGTTATTTACATCCTCCAGTGGATCTGTGTAATTACGAACCTTTGCCAGGACCCCAAAAAAGCCCTCCAGTGGGCCTCAGAGTCAAAATCCTGTTCCTGCCATATAAGAAACCAGCTGCGCCGTATTTCTCCCCCAAAAAGTTCAGGTAAGATGGGCCCCTCGTGCCATTTCAGAAGGGTGGTGCGACCTTCCCACGGCTTGGACCTGCCGTGTTTTCATATTCCCAACAAAAATGCCCATGCATTCGGACACGCACTCCTCCAGCTGGTGATTTTCAACAAAATCATTTTATTCAAAAGGAACAGGCATCCTTACTCTGATCACTCTGTCCTGCTGCCTGACGCGTTTCAGAGCTTACGAGCTCTTTCTTCAGAGGCATTTCGAAAGTGCACATTTTACTCTCCCACAGTTCCCTGCATTTTATTTAGCTTAATGAGCCTCCGGTGTGCTCTTCTTAATGAAATATTTTACGATGCATGCCGGAACTTGTAGTTTGCATTCAGAGTTATTTACATCCTCCAGTGGATCTGTGTAATTACGAACCTTTGCCAGGACCCCAAAAAAGCCCTCCAGTGGGCCTCAGAGTCAAAATCCTGTTCCTGCCATATAAGAAACCAGCTGCGCCGTATTTCTCCCCCAAAAAGTACAGGTAAGACGGGCCCCTCGTGCCATTTTCCCGCGCCGTTGATGGACTCTCCATTTTCTAAGTGTTAACTTTGTTTCCTTGAGGATTTCTAATTGCTACTTCTAGGAAGTCCGGATTTAAGCCCTGCAGGGAGTGTTGGGGTCACATGTCGGTCACTAACCCCCATGATGATTGCCTTTGGTGCTTGTCTTCGGATCACAATGTTGATGAGTGCCGAAGCTGCAGGGAGATGAATCCGAAAGCCATTAAGGAACGTGAAGCTAAACTGTTTATAGCCAGAGCCAAAAAGGAGAAGAGGGGTCGAAAACAGGCAAAGTCGTTGTCTTCTCACACTTCGAAGTCAAGAAGACACAAGAAGTTGAAGAAGAGACATGGCTCTCGACACCGTTCGTCGAAGGTCAGGGCTTCGAGGTCACCTTCTCCAGCTAAGCGGCTTCGAAGGCAGGACTTTGTTTCTCCTTCTCCAACTTCATCTCCACGGGCGACGCCGGTTCAATCTCTGGCTCCAAGGTCCACGGCGTAGAAGGGCCCTTTGTCACCTGAAGGTTCTCCGGCTCCTGGTATGTCTCCGATGCCCAGGGAGCCGTCTCCAGGCCGTGTGGCTTCACCTATGCGGGCGCCGTCTTCCCCAGCTCCGCAGGCTCTGAGTCAACCTCAGGTGGTTCCTGTTCAGGAAGGTACTGATCCATATCCTCCTTTTCCTGTTCCTGGATCAGACCCTATGCATTTTTTTAATGCGATGTTTGCCATGTTTGCCAAGGCCTCTACTCCATCTGGTGCGCGTTCGGGCCCCATGGTCCTTTAGCCTTTAACTTGGGTGTGCCTCACCACTATGCTCAAACACCCTTTGTGCCATTCTTGCTGATGACTCCGGCTTGGCATTTTCCGGCGCCAATGTCTTCCACTCTGGTTCCTCCGACTCCTTCTGCAGTTGAGTCGGCGCCGCCTCGGATTCGATCGACGTTGAGATTTGAAGCTGAAGCACCTCCATGTAAGCCGTTTACGCCGCCGATGCCGAGGAGAGAGGCGCAGAGGCTCCTTGAGGAGGAGGAATATGAACAGGGACAGGAGGAAGGAGAGATTATTGAGTCTGTGGATGAGTTTGAAGGCTTACAGGAAGCAAGTGGATTGAGTACTTCTCCTGAGTATGATCTCTCATCTCCAAAGGCATGTCATGATAAGGAAGGCAGCAGAGTTGCTTGATCTGCAGCTTCCTTCAGCAGAGATAAAATCTAATATCCTGACTGAGGTTCTTAATACATCTTCTGCAGCTTCTGAACCTCTTCTACCCTTTAATGAGGCCTTAATGGAGCCTATTTTGGAAGTCTGGCAGAAGCCCTTGTCTGCTTCTGCAGTTTCCCGGTCCTTGGGGATCCGGCTTTTCTGTCTTCACATCTGTCACCGGAAAGCTTGGTGGTCCAGGCTTCTTGTTCGAAGCAATCTTCTGGTTCATTCACTACCATACCCAGTGATAGGGATTCTAAGAAGAGCAAGCAGCAAAGAAGGTATTTTCTTCTGCGAGTATGGCTCTAAAGTCCACTAATGCTACCTGTCTCCTTGGGAGGAATATCCATGCTCTGATCGACTCAGTCAAGCAGCTAGCTTCAAAGTTGCCTGAAGAGGATCAGAATAATTTCTTGGAGGCCCTCTCTGATTCTCAAGCTGCATCCTGGCAGGTGGTACAATCGGGTCTGGACACTGCTGACTCTGTGGCTCTTGTGATGGGGTCTTCTGTAGCAACAAGAAGACAAGCTTGGCTCAGGTCATTCAGATTTTCTCCTGATGTTCAAGCGACTCTGCTGGATTTACCCTTTGATGGGTCGAGGCTGTTTGGTACTAAAGCTGATTCAGCTTTGCAACGCTTTAAGGATAGCAGAGCGACTGCGAGATCTCTGGGTCTTCAGACGCGGTCTATGGGATACGGCTACAAGCGGTATCGTGGTTTTGGAAGAGCTGCTTCCTTTCGTGGCCGCCAACTGATTCAACAGAGCCAGCAGCAGCAAAATCCTTTGTACAAATCGTACAGAGGGAAAAATAAAGGACGTCTTAGGGGAGCAGCTCCGCAGCAATCCTCCTCCTCCTCCACTTCTCCTCCCACCACAGTTGGTGCCTCAGGAAAGCAGTTCTAGATCCCCATCTTAGAACATGTTGGTCCGGTAGGGGGTCAGGTGCCCCACTTTCTACAACATTGGAAATCGATTACTTCAGACCGTTGGGTTTTAAATCTTTTAGAGAATGGGTACACCCTCCCTTTTTTAGAGTTTCCTCCTCCTTACCCTCCTTGCCAAGGTTGGTGGTCAGAGGACCACTTACTGCTTTTGCAGCAGGAGGTTCTTACCTTGTTACAAAAAGGTGCGATAGAGGTGGTTCCGGAGCAGGAAAGGGGTCAGGGGTGCTACTCCCGGTATTTCCTGATCCCCAAAAAGAACAGTCGATTGAGGTCGATCTTGGACCTCAGGATTTTGAATCTTTACCTCAGGCAGGAAAAGTTTAAAATGTTCACCCTGGCTCAGGTTCTTCTTGCACTGCAACAGGAAGACTGGATGGTGTCCATCGATCTGCAGGATGCGTATTTTCATCTTCCCATCCTCAAGTTGCATCGGAAGTATCTCCGGTGCACTGTGGGATCGCAACACTACCAGTTAGCGGTCCTCCCATTTGGTCTGACTTCCGTGCCTCGAGTCTTTACAAAGGTGATGGCAGTGGTTGTGGCTCATCTCAGACGATCAGGGTTACCTGTTTTACCCTATCAGGATGACTAGCTGTTGAAAGCAGAGTCTCCGGAGTTGGTTTTGCGCCACTTGCAGGTGACAACACAACTGTTGTTCAAATTGGGTTTCTCGATGAATGTACCCAAATCTCACCTGGTGCCTTCTCAGCGCAGCCTGTTCACAGGGGCAATTCTGGACACTTCAGTGTGTCGAGCATACCCGCCTCCGCAGAGGATTCTCGACATTCAGGAAATTATTCCTTTATTTCACGATGGAGCTGTTGTTCCAGTCCTGAATGTTCTACGTCTGACCGGTCTGTTCGATTCCTGCACACTGTTGGTCAGCCATGCACGCTGGCACATGAGGGCACTCCAGTGGTGCCTCCGCAGGCAGTAGTATCAGCACAACGGAGATCTCGGGGAGAAGGTCTGAATGTCCAGAGACGCTGCAGCAGAGCTGACTTAGTGGAGTGTGCAGGGCAACCTGTCTCGAGGAAAGCCCTTTCAGCCTCCTCCCTCGGTGGCCACAGTGATCACGGATGCCTCCACTCTATGGTGGGGTGCTGATCTGTGGGTTCTGGAGGTCAAAGGTCTTTGGTCTCCAGAGGAAAGGTTGCTTCACATCAACCTTCTGGAATTGCAGGCGATACCTTTGGCGCTAAAAGCTTTCCTTCCTTCCCTTCGTGGTCAGTCATTTCAGGTCCTAACGGACAACACTACCGCAATGTGGTACATTCACAAACAGGGAGGTGTAGGGTCGTATCGCCTCTCCCGAGAGGCTCTGCGACTCTGGTCCTGGGCTCAGCGCCATCGGATTTGTGTGTTTGCAAATCATCCAGCCGGTGTGCTGAATGTTAATGCGGACAGGCTCAGTCGGCATTACTCGGCCGATCATAAGTGGCGGCTTCATCCGGAGGTGGTCCATCACATCTTCCAGATGTGGAGATCTCCTCAGTTGGACCTGTTTGCCACCTATGAGAACCTGCACTGCCCGTTGTTCTACAGTCTCCAGTTTCTGATGCAGGGATGCATTAGGGGACGTGTTTCAATTGGATTGGAGCTCACAACTCCTTTACACGTTTCCTCCCATACCCTTGATTCCTCGGGTTCTGAGGAAGGTTCACCACCACCGGGCCCAAGTCATATTGATCACCCCGGATTGGCCAAGAAGGGTGTGGTACACAGATCTTCTTCACCTCTCATCGCACCCTCCACTCCGTCTCCCTCTCAGGGCAGACCTCCTCTCGCAGTCGCTGGGGCAGGTTCTACACCCCCACCTCCAGAGCCTGCACGTTCATGCCTGGAGATTGAACGGGGCAACCTGAGTTCCTTCTCTCTCCCACCGAATGTGGTGGATGGTATTTTATCATCCAGGCGACACTCCACCAAGTCTGTTTACTCTTCCAGATGGTCTAGATTCGTTAAATGGTGTGGAGAGAAATCCATTGATCCTTTAAAGGCCCACTTGTTGGATGTTCTTCAGTTTTCACTTTCTTGGCCCGGCAGGGTTGTGCTGTGGCCACTGTTAAGGGCTATTTGCCGGCTTTGTCGGCTTTTCTATGTTTGCCGGACCAGCCATCTTTGCTTAAGTGCCCCATTGTCATGAGGTTCATTAAGGGCCTTATGAATACATTTCTTCCCACTCCTTTCATTATGCCTCGGTGGGATTTGAATCTCGTTCTTACCCTTTTAAAGGGTTCTCTATTTGAGCCGCTTCATAGTTGTCCTTTGAGGCTTCTCTCTTTTAAAACAGTTTTCTTGATTGCCATTACCTTGGCTAGGAGGGTAAGTGAGCTTCAGGCTCTTAGTTCAAAACCTCCATTGTGGACCATTTATGCAGATAAGTTGGTTCTAAGGACCAGGGCTGCTTTCCTTCTCAAGGTGGTTACTCCTTTCCATATGGAACAGTCCATTACTTTACCTACCTTCTATCCTCCCCCTCACCCTTCCAAGGAGGAGGAGAGACTTTATTGCTTGGACCCTAAGAGAGCAGTCAGCTTTTATTTGGACAGAACAAAAGATCTGAGACTGGTCGATCAGTTCTTTGTTGGCTACATTGGACGAATGAAAGGCAGAGCTGTTCACAAGCGGACACTTTCCAGGTGGATTATCTTGTGCATTAAGATCTGCTACGCCTTGGCCAAGAAGGACCCTCCTGAAGGTATCAGAGCTCATTCCACCAGAGCTAAGTCTACTTCTTCTGCTTTGGCTAGAGGTGTTCCTGTTATTGATATTTGTAAAGCAGCAACTTGGGCCTCCCTCCATACTTTTGCAAAGCATAATTGCTTGGATTCGGAGGTTAGGAGGGAAGGTCATTTTGCTCATTCTGTTTTGCAAGATTTTTTGGTCTAGTCAGGTGGACACCCTCCTCCGGGAGAGGTACGGCTTAGGGATTCTATTCAAAAGGTGAGGAATCCACAGGTAGAAGTATCTATCAGAAGAACAAGTTACTTACCATCGGTAACGCTTTTTCTGGTGGATAATGTATCTGCCTGTGGATTCTTCATGGTCCCACCCGCCTCCCCGTTGTCCACCTGTGTCTACCAAAAAATGCTTTAACTGTTTGACAGGAATGTTTTTAATATGTCTTAATCATGCTTATGTTTTAATAGTGAGAAATGCTTGGTCTGTTGCTATTTCTCCATGACTTTATTAGTTATGCATTTGTATTTTATATATATATATATATATATATATATATATATATATATATATATATATATATATATATATATATATATATATATATATATATATATATATATATATATATATATATATATATTTAACATACTATGGGGCAGATTTATGTTCCCTGGCGCATCCCTGCAAATCAGCATGGATGCGCCAGGGAAGATGCGTCACAAAAGTTTACCCTTGCGCCACAATAGATGCGCTGCATTTACAATGCAGCACATCGTGGCGCAAGGATGAACAGATGCGTGACGCATCTGATGGCGGAAGGTTGGCGCATTGCTGGAGTTGCGTCGCAAGCGCGACGCAGCTCCAGCAAGGCTCAGAGGTACCCATTGTTACAATGCTGCGTCAATCCTTACGCCTGCTTCAAGCAGGCGCAGGGTTTTGACGCAGCATGGCCGGAAAAGTGACTGAGTGAAATCTTGTAGATTTCACTCAGCCACTTTTCGGAGGCGTTCCTGCGCCGGAACGCCCCCCCTGTGCAGGTACGCAAGCGCAAGCTTTACAACATGACGCATCTCCCTAGATGCGTCACGTTGTAAATGGGGCGCAACATGCCGCAGGGTTTACGCCGCCGCAACGGCGGCGTAAATGTGGCGCAAGTCCGTTATAAATCTGCCCCAGTGTATATATGTGGAAATGTGTCGGTCCGCTCATTTGCCTCGGTGGCACGGAACAAATGGGTGGAACTGACGTCAGCACACCGACGAGGTCCTCTTATGGGTCCGATGACGTCATACGGTGTCGCAAGCGAAGCCGTGCCATTATGACGTCCTCGTAGACATGGGAGAGCTAGGAAAGAATTTCTGTGGAATGCTGGCGCAGGGGTTATTCAAAAGATAAGGACTCCACAGGCAGATACTGTTTCCACCAGAAAAAGAGTCACAGAAAGTAAGTAACTTGTTTATCTATCTATCTATCTATCTATCTATCTATCTATCTATCTATCTATCTATCTATCTATCTATCTATCTATCTATCTATCTATATATATATATATTTATATATATAGGTATCAAGATTAGCTTTGTGTACATTATGACAATGTGTGCTTAAAGTTACATGACTTCGGAATAGTACAATGATCCTTAGCCAACTGAATTTACCTTTGTCTCTTTCCTATATGGGATAACATTTGCTCGGGTCGGTATCTTTCTATATTTCTTTTTTTTTCTCTGTGTCCTTTAATACACTTTTTATGCCAATGCATAGTTACCATTTAGGTAAATGTAACAAGCAAAATAGGAAAGTAAAGAAAGTGGGATGAACAGGGGAAGACGATGAAGAATACCCTCGGACAGTGATGTCAGCGATACACACAATTTTAATAGTAACGTTAATAGCATACCTAGCATAAAAGATAAAATAATCTAATAAACAGTAGGCGTTAAGTTCAGCAGCTTCAGAGAGAGATCGAATTTGAGCCCATTACAGTATGGGGATTGTGTTCTGTCTAGGATAGGAGTTATAGAAAAGTACACTAGATGGTTTCATATTTCTGGGATATTGTTCTATATTTCATGTATTTCAGGCCTAACCTCCTTAAGCATTATGGGCTCACCCTTTGATAAAGCACAACTCAACACAACCTGCTACAACCTCGACCCTTCTTCGTTCTCAAAGCCTCTACAGTATCTTGTTACAGCGGCCAACCTTGTAGCTCCTTTTTTATAGTGCTCCGTGGCAATCCCTACAGAATATCACTTTGCACTCCACAACTCTATAGACTCCAAATTCACATTCAACCCTCTAACCTATTATGTGCCCATTAGTTGTAATATTCCTCACTCGCTTGGTTGGTTTGTGATCTATACATTTTATCCATACATATATCTATATGTATATATTACCTACTAGTGGTCGCAAGTACGTAGTTATATTTAGGACCATGTTTCCATTGGAAAAGCTTTTTTGACTTGCTGATAACTTTTGCATTGTTTGATGAATCTTGATGACATTTTCCTGAAAAGTGCACCAGTAATTCTAGTTGCGCATGGAAAGTTTTGGGGCGATCTATCAAGTGGGGGCCCAAAAAAAGGGGGGGGTTAAAAAAATCTGTTTCCCATGTTAATTCCCAAAGATTCTTTAGCCACTCCTGTAGCCCGAACCTCTGGAAGGAATTACACCAAATTTGGCAGAAAGATAGCTTTTGGGCCACAGATTGTTCTTTTTGTTATTTGGTGTATGCAAGATATTAAAAAAATTCAAATTTGTATATCTACGATCATGAAGTCTTCGCAAATATTCACAAGCTCATGCAGAGATCTGCAGAGCTCGGGTTGGCTACCAACAATTCAACCAAGAAGTGTTGTTAGCCATCTTGAGACTCAACTTTAGCTGAGTCCCACAAAAAATGTGAAAAAAAGATAAGGGCCAGGTTAGGAATACCCTGAACCCCAAGACTTTTTGTCACAAAATCGCAGCAAATTTGCAGCAAAAATAAAAAAGAAAACAAGTGCAATCTTCCACAAGTGTTTATTCTAAAGCCCATGGGTAGGCCAGGTCCTGGGGACATGTACACACATTTAAAAAACTAAAGGAGTGGGGGCGCATGGGTCCCCGCCTAGGGAATTTTGTATGCCCCTAGGACGACCACGTCTCCGGGGCTTATGTTTTTAGTATTGCAGGTAGGGGTGCATGGACCCCCTGGGACCACAACCTCCCAGGGGCTTTAATTAAAAAAATTGTGTGGGGGCCCACCTCCCTGGGGATAAAGTAAAAATAATAGAGGGGCTAAATAGAAAAAAAAGGGGGGCCTCGCAGACCCGCTTGGTCCCCGAGGATCACCACCTCTCTGGGACTAAATTGAAAGTAATGGGGGGACCTTACAGTCCTCCCAAGCCCCAGGGACCACCATTTCCCCAGGAGAAATAACTTCAAAAAGTGGGATTGCCCCATCCTTCCTGTCCATATACAGCCCAAGGACCACCACCTTCCCGCGGCCGGCCCGTGAAAAGTAAAGCCCACCACTGGGACACAGCTGTTTGCTTTTGCAGGGCTGGAGCTTATAGCTCCCGTCCAACAAAAGCAAACAGTTCAGTTCCAGAAGGTGGGAGCTGTCAAAGTGCTCCCACCTGCTGGAAGCAGAGGTTTCATCTCTTTCTTTTCCCAAAGACATGTGGGCAGGGAAAGAGATGAATCTATTGATCTTGCACACAGGGAGATGAATTTCCGGCAGCTCACTGTGTGCAATAGCAGTGCCTGGTCCTGTAGGAGGTGGGGAGCTGGCTGGGACCGCGGGGGCCTTGATGCTCCCCCTGGGGTCCCATAGCACACTGGGGGCCCTGGGTAGGCTCCAGAAAAATGTCTGGGCTCCAATGATGGGGAAAAGGGGGCCAAAATCTGCCTGGTGAGGTGGACCGCGTAGCACCCTCCCCATTGAATAATGTCTTGTTCCCGGGGATGGGGATCCCAGGGTAGAAATCGGCCTCTAGAGGAGTCAGTGAGGCCTCCTTCCCCCATTCAGTTAAGGCTGGACCTTGGGGGATAGGGTCTCCAGGACTAAAATCAGCCCAGGAAGGGGGCCTGCGCAGCCCCCCTTTCCCATTAAAATGTGGCTGGTCCAGAGTTGTTGGGGTCCACGAGGTAAAAATCAGCCTTTGGTGTGGGCCCTCCTCCCTCAATGAAATTGAGGTGACTCCCTTTCTCCTCTTTAGAGGGAGAAAAAAAACTAAATAAAATGGAAAACAAAGGGCAGAAAAATTTGCAGAAAAGTCAAAACAGAGGGCAGAAAAACTAGTAAATAAGGCAAAACAGAGGGCCGAAAATGATCAGGAAAGGCTAAACAGAGGGCAGAAAAAAACAGCGAGCAGGAAAGGTAAAACAGAGCAGAAGGGGGCAAAAGAGGAGGCATAAAAATGAGCAGGAAAGGTGCTTTGTTTAGTAACTTGCTTCCTTTCATTATAGTAATGACGACCTTTATAAGGAGTGTTAAAGCATAGTTGGTTGTGTTCCGTATTAGCTCTACGAGTTAAAATGCAACTTTGTGTATATGCCACTCAAGGGTTCAAATCCTGATTTTTCAACATTAGTTTTGAATTTTGTTTATTGTATTTTAATAGTATATAAGGTGTATAGAGAGTAAGTATGTATATTTGATTTTATCATACAGGTTGGGTCCGACGTAAGGATCTATGTTTTTTGAATGAAAAATTGTATGTTTTTTTTCTAATCAATGAGGATATTTTATTGTGACTGGCTAACGTTTTTTCAAATTTTCTATTGCTCCGAGGTAATTGAATGGCTAATTAAGGGCAAAATTGGCAATTTAACATTGGTATTTAGGGTATTTAAGAACAGGCGAGCCCACCAAGATGTGCAATCCCAGTTAGTTTACCAGCAGGAGGCTACAGCCTTTACCAAGTAAGTTCCCTTTTGCTGCAGGGCTCTTTGAGTAGTTGAAAACTGAACAAGCAATGGCAGCAAGGAACACTGTTTGCCGCTCCACTAAATGTGTTTCTTATTCTACACCACTAATTTAAAAGGTAATTCTCTGAGAGTTGCCCACCTCTAAAGGCTAGCTACCATTATTAGCCTTTCATAGTTCAATATATACACAAGAAAAGAGAGGCAACTTTCAAAAGAATTAAACAATTAATACAACCCACTGCTGTATTCGCAACATAGAGAAGATTCGAGAGGTCTTTTTCTTTTAGCTTGTATTCCTTTTATTCACTTTCTTCCACAGTATCACAGACAGTTCTGCACAGCCAACTATTTTTGCCCACAAATTGGGCTTCTTCAGGGCTGTAAGACTGACGAACATGACAGTCAACACATTTACAAATACACATATAATACATGGACATACGTACACGTATACACAATAAAATACAAAGTCTCAAATCTACACATCATAATCCTTTCAGTGTTACAACACCCAAAAAAACATGCTGCATTAGAAATTCTGCATTAGATCCTCTATATTTCCTATATTTATATGGCTCAAAGAGAAAAGAACAATCAATTTCTTCATGTATATATCATTTAAAATCACCACTAATAATTTCAATCAACTAAAAAAATTCAGAGTGGACAAAGAAATGAATACATCACAACATGTTCTAATTACTTTGTGTGCCAATACGTTGTTAAAATCTCCTATTCATATGTCACTGGAGATGATCCATCAAATGTTTTGTGCTATAATAGAAAAAAGCATGAAAAATGGAGGAGCATCCATTCGTCAATCCCAAACATTATCTATGTAGAGATTTTTACCCACCATAATTAGACTGATTATATCTTTAATGCGACAGACATGGGGTAATCCTGTCTTCTCCCATTTTGTGCTCAGTTTAACCTTGTAATCCTCATCTCAATTTAAAAATTGTACGCAATCATAAGGCTTCATAAGCTGTAGTGAGCCAGATTTCAAATTTATAACCAGATGTGTCTAGTACCTAAATCATTCATTACTGCATATGGTCCATGTACCAACTAACTTTATCCCCTAACACACCATATACATTATTATGATGTCCCCAAAAACGTTGAAACTAGTCCCACATGCTCAAATAGAAGGTGGAGGCGTGAATCAAACACATTCACCCAACGTAAGTTCAAGAGACCACATAAAGATGTATAGTGACCACTGTGTCCCAGTCATGCATCCTACAGTGTGGATTCTAACTAATCATGTAAATGTCAGAGTCAATTCAAACCTTAATCCATTCTTTTTCTCGTATGACCAGGTTCCATTGACAATCCTAAAATTCAACAAAAAGCTGTTTATGCCACACGTCTGGGGATGTAAGGACAGATTGAGCAGAGCATGATACAATGACCAACATACCAAACCTAAGCTTCATTACCAATCTTAATTCATTAAGTAGCTGTTTGTGTCAAATTTCTGTAAGGACATATGGAGCACGGCATGATAAAAATGTCCTACATGCCAAGACTAGGTAAGTCCCCATTCCCAACACTCACTCTCGTATAACGCGCCTCCATTTAAAATCTTGATTCACAAAGTGGCTGTTACTGTCACAGTTCTGGGGCTATAAGAGCATGTAGCGCAGGGCATGTTACAGTGTACTACATGCCAAAAACTAGGCAAATCCCCAATACCAACACTAACAAGTACACGTATCCTAGATCATGTCTTGCAGCTAGCCTTCGACTATCATTTATGATAACACAAAAAATGGACATCCATAAACAAAAGGTAATCAACAAGGGGAACTTATCCTTAAAATATATTAATAATGCCTTCCCCTATTGTTCACAAACATTTCTCAACGCTCACTCACAGTGTCTGGCCATAACCTGACGCGTAGAGTCGACGTTTTCCTCAATTTGATGAAACCGCCATGTCTCTTAAGGCGGTTTCAAATGGAGCCGGGTTATACGAGAGTGAGTTTTGGGAGTGGGTACTTGCCTAGTCTTGGCATGTAGGACAGTTCTCTGCCTAAACCAAGTTGCCAGGACCTTTCTTTCGCTGTGCATAGTGCCTGCTGCTCACCCAGAGGCGTGGCTATGCTAATGGGCAAACCCTCCCTTGTGGTCACTCAAAAACGGTTCTGTAGGCATCTCTTCTTCCACCGGGATTGGTGACTGCTGGAACAGGCCCTGATATAAGCTACATCTGCCTCCTGTGACAGTGTAGGTACACTTTGAAGTTAATTAGGTTCCTTGGCACAGTCTAGATGATCATCCTGTCAGGTGAAAGGCAACCCCTCTCTCGAAGTCATTTTACACCTATTCAAGGAGCCATTCAGCTCCTGGGCAACACTGAACACTCACAATATACATATGATTTCCCACATGACCAATAAGTTGAACTTTAATTCACGTTGAAATGAGTCCTTCAATCATTTTTCTAGATAATCCCGAACTGAGGTTAAGCATTATATTATGTCATATTGTAATCCAGTGATTTCATATGGAAGAGCCAGCCTTGCCACAGTAAAAAAAATGACTTTCCTTAGAGGTTTTTCACTGTCAGGACATGCACAACAGAATCTACTTGTTCTACTTTTTAAGTAAAATGTGATGTGCCCCATGGGTATTTAAGGCCTAACTTAGGGCTGACTTATAAGTTTGAAAAAAGAAGGTTTAGCTCCAGCAAACAGTTTGTTGATCGAATTGGCAGTTTTAAAACCCTATACCCAGACACCAAGAGCAGGTCTAAAGACATGCTTTGGATTGTCACTTCAGGTAGCATTACGTCCAGTATATGCGGCAAATCAATTGAAAATCGGGTAGCATTTCTAGGTGACCAAAAGATCTTATGGATCATTCCCAAAAATGTGGCTTTTTATAGTTAAATTCATCATAGAAAGCAACGGAAACCTCACAGTAACTGGGCCTGATTCACAAAGGTAAGTTGGCACTTTTGTGTGAGTTTACAATTTTACGGTCTTCACAAACTATGAATTTAGTGTTTATTGATAATAATTTAATGCCTGCGGATACTCCACACTTGTGACAGACTCCACACATAAAAAATAAGTCTGTCTTTCATACCCTTTTGCAATCCTTGTTTAGTTTAAGTTAATTGAATTTTTGTTAGAACTGGGGGTATCAAGTTGTCTGAGGTAGGTACCTTAGTCCAAATAGGAACTCTTGCTTCTAGTCAGGGAAAGGAGGGACACACTCTCAGAGAACCCCTGCTCACCCCGGGTAGCTTGGTACGAGCAGCCAGGCTTATCTCCAGGGCAATGTGTAAAGTAGTGGCAATCACACTCCCAGTATCACAGTGATAACACCACAAATGGACACCACACTGGTTTTATAAAAATAGCGGCATCTTTATCAAATGGAATACGATGAGACCCAACAATAGAAATCCAACATATGCGTATTCGTAATATTTCACTTTGCCGGTTATTAGGCCAGCAATCACTTGTAGGGTCTTGCGGTATTAATGAGCAGTTCATGATGATTTAATGCAGTCCTAATGCAATGCCATGCATTTCATAATGCAGTTTGTAATGTAGTAATAAAACAGTCCTTAATTCACATACTAATGCAGTTCGTAACGCAGGAATACTGCAGGTCATAATCCAAGAATAATGCGGTTCGTAATGCAAGAATCAGGCAGTTCGTAAAGCAAGAATAATGTGGTTCGTAATGCAATAATCAGGTAGTTCGTAATGCGAGAATAATCCTATAAGCCAATCTGCGCGGCCAACTCGGGCACCACTAGGCCCCAACAGCAGAGACAACAGTTGTAAGCTTAATGGGGCGGCCCGGTTCTGCTCGGCAGGTACAGGCTGCTCGGGGACTCAGCGCGTCTAATGTGGTGTCGCGAAAGAGAGATCGGAGCCCTCCTGTACTCCTCCTACACTTCCAGGCCACACACGCTTGCGGCTCCCAACAGGAGTCCAAGCCTTACCTGGGGGGAGTGCTGTCTCTCTCTCTCTCTCTCTCTCCCCTTGTCGGACATCCTGCTGGGCGGCCCGATGACGTTGCAGCTCTGTTGTTAGGCGACACTGTAGCCGGACGGGTTACGGCTCTGCCTTCTCCTGAATGAGCACCAGGATTCTAACCTGCATAGGTGTGAGGAGGAGTAGTGTATTCATTTAAATCTGCTCTTTATGGATGTTTGCTCCATCTCTACAAGGAATGATTACAGCATGCGGAAGAGGTAGCTTCTGGCTGGTTCCAACCGATAGTGTTCTCTCAGAAACGCATGACCCACGCATGACCAATTTAACAGTGATTTACTGGAACACTGCGGGGCTGGGAAATAAGTTTGTTGAAGAGGACTGGGGGGATTTTGAAGACACAGCTCATATAATTACGTTCCAAGAAACTTGGGAGATTTCATCATCATATAGACAGGGCTTTCAAACATTTTTATGTCCCAGCATGTCAGTCCAAACCAGGTAGACCCTCCAGGAGGCTACACTTCTGGGTTAAGATTTCATCAGGGCACCAAGTTAGTCAACTTTCCATTAATTGTCCAAATTTGCTTGACATAGAAATCTTGTTTCCTGATAAAACCAACATTCTTCTTTTGACATACACAGTAGGAGTGTCTCCAAATCAGCTGACTCCCCCGTCCTCCACCTTTTGAATGATTATATCTTCACCTTACCACAGGAAGAAGACATTGTGATCATGGGTGGGGATCTTAACGTATGTTTTGAACCATCTGGACTTCATAATGAAGTAGCAGGAGAAGAAGATCAATACTGGGGGATTCCCAAAATTAGGAGACCATTCCTAACTTTCCTTCCTCGGGTTTCCCGGCAAATGTTGGATCTCTGTATGAGTTGTTTATTGGGGGCTTGTAATGGTAGACCTAAATCTGACATAGAAATGCATACCACTTTTAAACAAAATATTTGTCAGAGCCATATTGACTATTTTTTACTAGATATTCAACTCAGGGGAAATAATATTGATATGAAGTGTTGTCTAGACCTGAGAGTGACCACTTCCTTCTTCGCCTCTCCCTTTGTGGACGTTGTGAAGGAGGGAGTGGGACCGATCAACTGCCTCAAGTTATTCTTTTGGTGAGTAATAATCAGAGGATAGTTAAGTGGGAGAGCATTGAAGACAATGAGTCCAAGCATGCTTTATTATACCATGACCTAGTTCCCATTCTGTCCCACATGGCCAACATAGAGGTAGCTCTACGATATGATCATGGTTAGAGAAACTGAAAATAAATGTATTTACTAAAGTCTCCCCATTCAAGAATCTCCTACATAAGGCTGATCCCACATGGTACAACAGGGCTTGTAGGTCAGCTAAGAGTAAGCGGCTTAGTGTCCTTAAAAGAGGGTTTCTGCATGACACAAAGTAAGCCAGAACTGACTATAAACTAGCCTTAAAACAGGCAAAATCTACATGAGACACAGCAATCTGGAGCAATATTTTGTCTACAGTCCGCTCAGGAGACCAGTTGGGGTTAATAGCACATGGCACTAAGACAACCAAGATGAAACCAAAATCACACATTCTTCCACAAGACTGGATGAACCGTTTTAAATCGCTATATAGCAAGCCCAAAAGTTACTCTTGAGTACCCTCATGTTCCTGGTCTCATGCAGACCCCTATACCCGGGATGCTTCCTGCTTCTAATTCAGTTACTGGTATGCTGGTTGGGCATTCACAGAGGCTAAAGTGTCTATGGCTATCAGATCACAGAAGGCAGGAAAGGTCTCCGGTTAAGGTTGCATCCCGGTGGAACTTTTTAAATCCAAACCAGTAATCTGGCCACCCTTCCTTACATGTGTGTTTAATGCTATTTTATCAGGAGGTCAGATAACAATCTGATGGAAAGGGGTGGAACTCATAATTATACACAAGAAGGGTCCAAAGTCTGATCCAGCTAACTACCTCACAATTAGTCTCATTGACTCTAGTCATAAAATCTTTGGCTAGCTTTTATTAGACCAGCTCCTTACCTGCTCAATGAAAATAACATTTTAACACATTCCAGACTGGATTCTGTTACAAAATTAGGATGGTTGACCAAGTTTTTAGGTTCCAATTAATTAAGTGGAAAGAAGTCATCATAGAAAGGGGTAGCCTTTATGTCGCCATTGTAGACCTTAAGCCGCATTCGATATGGTGCCTAGGAATATGTTATAGTGCATGCACTCTAGGTGATTTAGGTGTCCCCAGGCCCCTCCTTGAAGTATTTTCTTGGCTCCACCATGACACCTTTGCACAAGTTAAATGGGGGTATAAATGGGGAAAATACCGATCCCTTTCAGGTTGAAAAAGGAGTCAGGCAAGAATGTATCCTCATGCCAACATTGTTCTTGCTGTTTATAAATGGCTGTATTGATTACCTTTTGGGCTGCGATAATATGACTCCCCGGTGCTTAGGAAACTACCCGCCTTACTATTCGCGGATAATACTTTATTAGTATCAAAAACCCCCATGGGCATAGAAACTCTTTTGAGCAAGTTTAATTAATTTTGCCTTGATCACTGGCTTGAAGCAAATGTAAGCAAGACAAAAATCATGGCAATCCACTCTCATTGGGGCTTCAGAGGTTAACTAAAGCTGGAAGGGGAGGAATTGGAGAAAGTACCAGATTTTGATTATCTTGGCTTCGCCTCTCTAGTACATATACTTGGGGACCTCGTGTCACCAAAAGTAGCCTTATATTGAAACATAGGTCGGCAGCCATTCAAAAATTTGCAAACAAGACCTTGTTCCATCCAATGTCCCCCCTCCTTGAGGTTTGGAGGGTCAATACTGTAGCTTCCACTATATTTGGGGCAGAAATTTAGGGTCATGTCAATTTAAAACACTTGGAAGTAGCTGAGAATACATTTCTAAAAGTAGCGCTTAATCTGCCCCAAAGTGCGCCACTAATCTTTAACCTAGGATTTCGGCCTATTGTTCCCCTAGCACATCTGAAACATATTTTGTATTGGCTTCGGATGTGGTTCACCCCCGAATTGGCAGACTACAGGGTGGGGCTAAGAAATGTTTTAGACAGAGCACAGGGAGGATTTCGGATATCCTGGTTGGATTTTATAAAGCAGACCTTGTACTCAATGAAATTACATGAATATTGGTTGTCGCCTGAAACTATTACATCATCCTCAACAAAGAAACTGAAGCCCATTTACTGGGAGCTTGAGGAGGCTACATTTTCCAAACAGGTAAATTTAGTCCAAATGACTGATTGTTTTATAGAATCGAAGCCAACCTCGTACTTTGAAAATTATATGAATGATGTCGGCCACCATTCACAAAAGCTCTTTACATAAGGTTCAGATTAGGTACACTTCCTCTTGCTACCTGTACAACCAAATGTAATGGTACTCAGGGAGGAAGTAAAATATGTCTTACATGTGGAAGTGCTGAAGAAATAGACAGCCATCTACTCTTTTTTTGTCCAAGGTATTATAAGCAGCATCGGCGTTGGATTGTTCCCTTGTGACGTCTTTTAGGTGTAACCCAATATAGGGTAGCGTTAGGATTATGTAGAGTGGACATGTCACCGGTTAATGTCTTTTCCTTTGCTATATATCTGTAAGGCATATGGCCAATTAGTCAAAAAATCGGTCCTTTTACCTTCACTACAGCCGTTGCCAAACCTTAAGGGATTTTCTTTTTTATCTCTGTAAACAATGTCTTTATTGTTTTTAGAACATCTAATTTTATAGCAATAATGTAGCTGGAACACTTGCACGTTTTTTAGGATGTTATTCGAGACAGGATATAGCAAGTAACCTTAGTTGCACTTTGGTATTTATATCGCCTCTGTTTTACATTGGAAAAAAACTTTGTATGTTATATGTGTAAAATGCAGTATGTGCATGCTTAGAAATGTATTTTTCTTTTTAGAGTTTACTCCTTATGTTCTTTTTTGTTTAAAATATATATAATATTATAGATTGATATGTACAATCAGTACAATAGGCATGTTGGCACAACTAGGTTTTTGTCTATAGTCAGTACTTGTATACCTGTCTTCTTGTTCCTATGCGATTTTGGTCCCTTTTGAGAAACATACATGCATGGCATCTGCACAGCTTTTAGATGATAAAGTATCTACTTTTTTAACTTACTAATTGTATTACTTTTATGGCCATTGGCCACAATAAAGTAGAAGCTATGACTGGCCAACACCAACGCAGGGCCCCATGCCATGACATTGAAATGTGAGTGAGATGGGACCTCAATCAGTTTTGCTCATGTCTTCCAAATGGGCCGTGAGCGTGCAGGGCGCTGATTCGTGGCTCTATAAGCTCACATGCCTTGTTCCTAATGTGTCATCAGCATGTCTGATACTGTCTTACCGCACTTTGACAGCATGCCCGGTCCAGTGATGGCCATGGAATGCTTCTGACATCACAGATGTTCCAAACAGGCTGGAGACCTGTCAGCGGCCACACTGTGCCTGTTCTGTCCTAGAAAACTCTTTCACCAGCAGGCACTTACAGCAGTCAAACCAATCTGCCTCTGGGTCTCCTCAGAGCATCGCTGTCTGCTCTTCTCCCACATGATTGTAACAATTGTAATAAAAGCCCACTACACAGAGGTAAGTTGGCTGAAAATGTACTGCTGGGACCCAACAACCATCAGAAACCACCACCAATTGTACCAACTGTCTACAGGACATTCAATTGAATCAACATTCTAGAGCTCACATTCTAATTCAGACCTCTTACAAAATACAAATAGCTGAAGCAAGACAAATCTAATGTCACAATGTCCTTCTAGGCTTCTCACTCAAATGAATCCCATATATCTCTGTTTTTACTGAAATGATTTTAATTAATCGATCAGTTAATAAATTCAAGTTAGTACTTTCCATATATCTCTGCATGCCCATCATCTATGAAAATCATCCCTGCTCTTCATGCTAAGAATTCTGCTCATGGGTTGTGGCGCTTTTCATTTTGCTCTTCAAGACTATTACTAGGTGAAGGAGTTTTCTTCTTCTCATTATTCCCTCAAAACGTAATACTTGTCTGTGTAACTGGCTACAAAAACGACAGTTGGACAGTAGACATATAGCAGATCAAACGAATACACAATTCTACCACAAGATTGATGCCAATCCATTTGTGTAGGTAAATGTGCATGTGGTATTCTTCTTCTTTAAGATATATAGCCCCGAGAAATGGCTATGTCATCTGGGCATCATGTTTGGTTTTGACCTTTTTTGCAGAACTGATACATGTTGTTGTCAAGAGCCCACACTTTCAACCCAATGCTCACGAAAATCTACTAGTTCCTTCCGCCTAACCACGGTGAGGAGTTCATTTGAGCTCTGTAACTAGCACATCGAGATGACCATTGTAATATCCACACAGATGCTCACAAATGAGAATTAGAGAAACATGAAAGGTTCCAAAGGAACAGCCAAACTTGTTTACATCCAAGAAAATCCAGGCACAGAGCACTCCCCCTAAGGCCCTCCACTGACTCCCCGTGGTACAAAGAATCACAGCTCATGGGAGAGTTTCAGCTCGACTACTGCGTCCCTCCGAGGACAATGCATTAACTACGTGCCCGTTAGGAATGGGAGTTGGACGTCACACATGGTCACACTGTGTTAACTGATTCACCTGCAACGATGATGATTGTGTACAGCTGTTTTCTCTAATAATCAATTTATATTACCGTGACTCGATAGCATCACACAAACACACGGCTTAAGTATCCAAGGACAAGCAAGCAACAATCGTAACAGGATCTAAGGATCAAACATAGTAGGCGCACAACGTGACATTCACTCTTCCCATTTGCCCAAGAACTCTCAGAAACAGAGCGTGTTGTTCATGGCGTAGCCTCTTTATTCATGAAACAGGTAATTCACCATTGACCAACACGAGAGTAACAGTATCCCTTTTGGATAGAAAATTATCAAAGCATCACTCTTAGCAGTATTAACATGATGAAGGCTGCAAGGCAATTAGGCACGACATTACACTTGAACTTGAGCTTGGCCGTACACTTTAGTGGCCTTGGCCTGTCAAAGGCAGTAAAGAAGATATGCACCACGTTACATTGGAACTCTTGAACTTGGCCATACACTTGAACTTGGCCGTCTCGGCCCACCAAGCCCCCGCTCTGCTGTGCACATTGTACCAGCAGGCCCCAACGCGCTACAGCAAACAGTTGCACTACTTAAAAACCAGGGCCCCGCATGGCACGCTGGCATGCCCACCGGGGTACCTGCACTCAGGCAGCCTCCCCAAGGTTCACCTCAGTCCATACGTTGTGGGTTAGGGCAGAAGAGTCCAGGACCACCAGCAGGCCAGTCCCCCCTTCCGCCTGCCCTCTGCACACGTGGCTCCTACCCCCTCCTGGGGGCCATCCAGTTGTTGAACCGCCACCGGGCGAGAAAGCTCCCTGGCGCGCTCGCCCTCCCCCCGGCGCTAACTGTGCTCCCAAATGGCCCCTAGTATTGTTTGTATAATGAGCCACTGCCCGTCTACCAAAATATGTCCTCTATCCTGATACCACTGCTCCATTGTATTATCTGGGCAGTCCTGTGATACATTACCTGCCCCCTCTCAGTGGCCATCGAGTTGTGAAGGCCCTAGTTTACACTATCTCCTGTTTTCCTGAATTAATCCATGTCCCCCTGCCAGGAACCCGTCACCAGCTATATTTCCACCACCTGTATCCCCAAAAGGGGAACTACTACCCCAGGCCCTCCATTAAATTCCCACCCGTACGAGAGCCTGCCAGCTAGCGCAACCCGATTAGACTCCCCTGGGCTACTGGGGCAGAGGAGGAAGTGTTGGACCAGCTACCTTACCCTTACTGATCGCCTGTATCACTTTCTTCACCACCTTGTCCACGGCCATAACCAGAACCCCTTAACCTATACTGCCTGCGTTGTTGCTACCGACCACATATAGGAAGTTCCCTTCAGACCATTGGTCATTAAGCAGTGGCGAAATAACGCACCCTCTTACAGCCTTGTGATAATTTCCCGGGCCCAAGAATGCTTTTTAAAAATACGTCTTGGCAACTACCTTCAGGAACTGGCACATTGTCCAGAAGCCCCTCTTAATGCCCACCGAGTTGGGAAGGCCCCATTACACTATCGCCCGTTTTCACTTAAGACATCCACCTCTCTCCCCCAGGGAACTAGTCCCCTAGGACCTCCAATAGCAATTCTGCCCAGCAGGGTGCCTGAAACCTTAGCGCAATCCTAAATATCCTCTCTCGAGCCTCTTCGGTATGTCCAGGAAGTCCGGAACCACCAGCAGGTCTGACTTCTCTGTCACCAGCCCGGTGACGTCTGGGACCACCAGAAGGTCAGTCTCTTCTGTCGCCCGCCAGATGCCCCAGAAGCTGAGACCAGGCTGATGACAGCCATAGGCAACTTCACCAGTACTTCTGGGAATCCCCATGACACACAGCGTGAGTGGATGCCTGTGTTGTGACCCATCTTCCAGCAGCTCCAATCCCAAAAGACTGCCGCCCAATACCTTTAACTGCGGACATTAGCCATAGTCAACTTACCATCCGGGCACCTCCTTGTGCTTAGAAACCACTCAGCTGTGCTACATATTGTGTCCTTCAAAAGACTCTCTTGTGCGGGACTTTTACTGGCCTGGGCCCCTGCACTACCTCCCTCTGAGCTATTGCTCTGCCCACTTACAAAGGCTGCTACCTCCGTGAGAGGTGTTGCTTTAACCCCTAACTGTTAAGACCTGTTATTATAGGACACCCCAGGGGTATACCTGGCTGGTTTTACCATGATAATATACCACATGCCGCATAATTACCCTGTACCCGAGGTGAATTTCGTAAATTGTACTCCATCACCACCTTTACCAGGGGGCCTCCAGTTACCGCATCCTCTGCTATGTGTTTCTTAAGCTTATTAATCCTCCCACCCCTGCATGGCCCATACTATGTGAATATGGCGTTGCCCTTGGTCAAGGGAAGCAGAGGCTGGATGATTTAATATTGCCTGGTAGGCTAGCCAGACCCGGTAACCCATGCAACAATACTCACCACTCAGCCGCGAAACAGACTAATACCCTGACGGTTATTATGTCCCCCGTAAAAACCCCTATGTGAAAGGAATACATACTGTTCCATATGGGCACCAAACTAGTGATTGTAAACTTGGGTTTGGAAGGGGTCCTCCTGCAACAAAAGCCTTGGAAAATATTTGCACCGTCTCCTCTTTACTTATTAGCATCACCTGGAGAACATAATGAGAAACTACCTCCATGCCAGTATTGGTCCCCCCCCCCCGCACTAACGGCTCAAGGCTAATTGAAAGAAGACAACATTTCAACTGTTTCTGACACTTATTAGCAGCACCCTGAGCACATAATGAGAAATTCTCCCTCTAGACCAAGACTGGTTTCACCCTGTGCTATCACACCAGCCATGTGATTATGAATGCGGTACAACGTTTATGTCCCTTGTACTGAGCTGACCAGGACGTCTAGTGAGAAACTGGAAGAACGCAAACGTTTTGGACTGTGTTCCGAATGGAAGTATGGGTAGAGCGCCTGGCTCTGTACGGGACCAGTATGGCTAGCCTTTTTAACCGGGCCGTGCTACCCCAAGGTAACTTAATTGTTGCCACTGCCGGGAGTATTGGGACCGACTTCCTGAAAGTGACCGACATCAATAGCTGGTTTCCTCATTGCTTAGTAACAATAAACCCGGAAGTAAATATGTGCTGCCTTCACCTTCACCGCACTGCCTGGTTTTACATCTGCATTGCAGAGGGTCCCTGCCACCTCGATCCCCCCAGTGGAGTTGCCGGTGTCTACCCAGGGTCGGTGTGTAATAGGTGGGTTGGGTGAGACTTGAGCCCTTAACTGCCCGTGTGGGCAATTGCGGAGCTACGGCCTACCCCCTTCTCTTGACCATTACCAGTGCAGAGTGACGGTTGTCAAAGTTCTATTCGAGCAACAGTTGGATAATAACTGCCAGCCTTCTTTGTGACGGTGCTTTACACCAGTTATCGGTTTTTGTACGTACGTCTGGATTTATTACTCGACTAATTCGGCCGAGGTTCATTCAACGTTGGACAGATGAAATACTACTTGACCTAGACCGGGGTTCGAGGCTGCTAACCATGACCCCTAGAATTAAGTCTGCTACTCGGGTCGTTATGCCGCATCCTCTCCCTAGTGGGACATTAAATTCCTAAAAGGAGAAACCCCTATTGACTGTCATGAGCCTTGACAGATGCGGGTCCCCAGGAAGATTACCCCTCATGATATGTCGTCCTTGCATGTCCTTCCTCTCAACCGGCGCACGCTGGCGCCAAACCTACAGCATGCCTTGAAGCGCTATACTCCTTGAAAACTGAGCATTCTTCCGCTATCTTTAGATCTCGCAGGTGGTGTGAATTATACCATATGGTGTAAATATAACGTGGATATATATAACATAGAACATAGAAGTGAAGAGAATAAGGAGCTTCCCAGTAGCCGTCATGATTGGTGTCGATCACCAGCATCATGTCCCCCAAAGCAGTATAAGAACGCCCCTTCTAGTACATACAAGTTTCCTAACAAGACGATAGCGGCTTGTGATGGACAAAAATCATTGTTTCAACCTTTCGATTAGTGATTCACCCCGACAAGTAAAGCAAACCACCCGGCCAACCCGCTGACGAAAACACCATAAACATATAACCAAAGCAATGTTTCGCCTCGGGCTGCACCCAGGAGTTGCGAAAACGTTCACCACCATCCCAATCGGAATGAGGACCCTACTAAGTCGCAGCCGCCCTGCCATACATGATTTCAGATAGGCATGTTTTGTTATTTTAGACAGGCATGTTCTGTTACTGTGATCGATCTTCAGTGTCTGTGACATTCCAAACAGAAAAGCATACCTTTTGAATCATAGTATGTAACCCTGTATTCAAATCTTACTTCCTTCCGTGTGCGATCTATGGCCCCTCACGCTAGTTCAGTATGTATCATTTCCCCTAACCATGCAGTCGGAAAGTACACTGAGGTAATTCAATGCAGGATTTGTGCTCTACCAACCCTCACTTATATATGGTTCATATAAAATAATCTTGCTTTACATTTAATAGCCTTTTAGGCTATATAAATAGATATCATTACAAACTGGTATATTTTGGCTAACTCGCAGCAACGTCCACAGGGCATGGGAGTATTATCGAGTGTTTCATGTTTAAAACATATTATTACTTCCCATAAATGACACTTAATTCATAGACATAGCATAACGTGTATTTGCACCGAACGCTTTTACCCCTAATGGGACCTCTGGGAGGAATACAACGCAGAGGAATTGATCAAAACCATGACAGCGCAAGGGCCAACATTGCTGCACCCCGTATATACCGAGCGACTGAACCAATCATTCAGTAAAAATTGTTATAGTGTGTGTATCAGCCGACTAGTACTGCTAGAATTATTTGGCCCTTATCTTTCTCATAAATTCATACACACTATAAATAAGAGCACCCATTCCAGATTATTATACATCCCTAATACCTTGTTCCTTTTGGATAGTATTTGTCCCTGAAACATAAACCCTTCTGTGGAGCATGAAATCATATCATTCAAAATAACGATTTACTTAAGTGGAAAACCCAAATCCATAATGTATTAACAATCAAAAACAGCACGCGGCGCCAACACAGTCCAACTACTGTCTCTCTTTCGCCCGCGAGTTCTTGAACGGTTACCCCACAACAGCACCACTCTCAGGGTCTGGGAGCAGTGGGAGAATTCCTGCAGCCTTTAGCGAAGGCTCAATGTGGGCCTTGTGGTTTCCTGAGACACGCTGCTCAGGATAGCTTGCAGGATTGCCGTTCGATCATTGTGTGTAACCAAATGCCGCCAACTCGTCTTCCCTAACGGACTGCCACAGGAGCTCTGCCCTACTCTTGCGTGGCTTCGCAAACAAATTCGACCACCCGAAGACACCTACTGGTGATAGAGTCATAATTCACAGAATGTGCTTGGCCCTTGCTTTAAAGTTTCCTTCAAAACGGCACGCACCGCCCCTAGTCTGGGGTCCCGAGGCCCCTCTTCTCTTACGGCGGCCCCTGTATTCTGAACAATCAAGCTTTCTGAGCCGTTAAGCTTTCTGGGCAATCCAGCTGGCAAGCAAATGCGATAACTTCCATGCGCCCACCCTGGTGCATGAACCGGATCCCCGAAACAAACGGTTGCTCTGCCCACCAGGCCACGCTCCCTCCACACTCTGGCGCAGCCTCGTTCCCGCGCGGAATTCAATTGAGGGCCGCCCCTTAATCCATGTGCTGCACCAAATGCCACCGAATCGCCTGCAAAACGGAATGCCACTGGAGCTCTGCTAAACACTTGCGCGGCCGAATTTAAATCACCCATATATGTACTGTTACCCAAATTTGACTATCATTTTCCCTGCCAAACCTTGCCCATCAACTTGCATGGAGCGGCCACCGGTACTTGAAAACGCCACCGCGCCCCCGAGCCCCTTAACATTTAATCGGGCAACGCGTTCTCCCGAAATTCACTAACCATTAAATAGTAATAAAGGAATTTAGCGGCGGCGTGCATTATGCGGCAAAGCTACAATTGCGTAACTACCCTTGCTTACCGCCTACACGCCTCCTGACGCTACCATCAACCCTGGCTTACTAATTGTATGCTACTTTCCCGAAACGACTACGCCTAGGCCCCCTCAAACCTCCTGAGCCACACTTGGCACACCGGCGACTGGAACTCACTCCTCCTCGACGATGTGCTCCTGCAGCTTGCCGGATGTTCAAGGGGACAAAGAGGGTGACGATCGCCGGGTGCGGAATTAAATAACCTTCCCGCGCACCCCAATGACGTCACCTCATTCAGCCCCCTTTTCGGCCCTGGAGGAAGGTCCAGTCCCGTGGCGCTACTAAGGGCGCCCCTCCTCTAGGCACGGGGGGCGCCTGACATTGTGTGCAGTCTGCAGTGTTGAGTTTTTATTCCCCTGTCCCTCCCCGAGAGTCAATTAGAACATAACATACTCAAATAAATGTCGTCCTGGAAACCGAAATGAAAAGTGAATGAGAATATTACCTTTCAGATGGAGAGACACACCACAACTCTCCAACTCATTTAGAATAATTCCCATGGCATTACGTTTCATATAATCTCATGGTACATCTGAAATCACTTGTATTAACATGAAATAAATAGAGCCAGACTATTAAAAAAAAGAACCGACAATCTTCAGTGGTTCTCGTTACTTCATGCACATTGAATTGAGAGGGATGAAACGTCCCAATCATTATATTTTAAAGGGTTGTCACATATTATTCAGACAAAGATTAGAGAAACATGGCATTTTCTATACAGCAATAGGTGCCCCCCCTCCCAAAAGCACATCCACCCTTGGAATAGGCTCCTCCGCCTCCAGGCTAAGATCCCCAGACTGGCCACTGGCATGTCTGGCTGCTACCCAGGCCCTCAGCGCCTTTGGTAGCTCCTCTTTTCTAGTGAGGCACCTGATTTGGACTTTGAGGTTCTTGCAGATAGCCTTCAATTCCTACACATTGTAGGTTTCTAACCTCTCCTCCTCAAAGGCCACTTCCAGGGATGCAACAGATGATGCAATTGATTCAGACATGTTGTGCTGGAAAGTTCAAGTACAAAAGCATTGGGAAGGCAAAAATAGACTAAAAAAACAGTATGTGGTATGTAATGGTCTGCGATATGGTAGTAGTGCACACCAATCACTGTAAGTCAAATGCAAACACAAGTCCTACCCCCACTAACCTAACTCTCTGACTGAAAGAATGCATGCATGCGTTGATATTAGTGCGACCATACCAGGGAGGAACAAAAGTATATTGTAACGAGGGTATAGAATGAAGCAATATCGGGAACAAAAGTGGATGAGAGAATGAGGTAAAAAGGGGGACTTCTCTTAATGATTTGATATTCAAGGTAGAAAAGGCGAGAGTTTCTTTATTAATGACAGATTAAGTGCTCATGTAAAAGTTTAGATTTCAACTCATGTATGCAGAGAATTTATAACTCAGGTAACAATATGAATGATTTTGGATAATGGTAAATAGAACTTTGTGTGCACTCGTTTGAATTAGCTCACCAACACTGGTCTGCACGAAACAGCCTCGCCTAAATATTCGTCTGACAATCATATTGTTCACACAAGTATCACAGCATTGGTGTTAATATGAACACTTTCCACCAAGTTGAGTGATATTTTTGTAAATGATATTTAGACCATGATATTCATGTCAGGCATTATTTGTGTTATCTATAGTCTGGCACCCAAAGGCTAAAAACAGAACATGTGAAAGGTAAAGGGTCTTTTGCTACTCTTGCCCACCACATATGCAATTGTGGACACAATCAATGTGTTTAACAACAGCATAATGCCCCGTATTAATGGTGCCCGTCAGAACTTCATTATATTTGGTTTCTTTCATTTTTACTTCTCTCTGGGAAACTGGTCTTTTGACCTCTGAAGTGAAAGAGGCCTTTGATCAAGCCCCATTGGGAAGTTCTTTGCTTAAAATGGATAACTGTCTTCAAATAATTCAAAAGTTGCCAGCCTTAATTGAGACTTTGATCAATTATTTTTTGTGCAAGTGTACTGAGCGGTTGCACAACATCTGGGTATGAGCAGCAAGGCTGAAGGAAAGCTTTGCACCTTAACAGATACCATACACTTTGAACAGTACATGTTTCTTGCAACCATGCTAGAAATACTGCAGGATATTTAAAACATGTGTTCAAGCTATGGGTCTAACTACGATGTCGGGAGGACTGTCACTGACAGGCCATTGGTGGCGGTCCACCTGACCATCAGTTCTTCGTTCCGACCGTTGCATTATAATGCAGGTGGTTTGACCCTTGTTGGACAGGGGACACACTGCTGCCTCCGACAGGATCTACTGATCCCGACGGGGTGGCGGTCGGAATCATAATCTCTAATTACGGTGGTGCTGAGGCAGGCACTGCCGTCGGGATTACGATGCCTCTTTCTGACAGCCTTTTCATGGTGGCCCCACCGCCATGAAAAGGCTGTCAGAAAGGGACTTTACTGTCCCCAAACAGAGCCCGTCCCTCATGGCCCACCTCAAAGTGGCCTAGAGGGCACATGTCATGCCCCCATGCACCGCCATGCACCATGCACCACATGGAGCATGGCACACAGTGCATTGATGTGCACAAAGTGCTCTTTTACGATGCAAGGGCAGCAGCATAAGCCACCATGTTAAAGAGCACTTTTACAACCACCAGCCTGGTGGTTGAAAAATAATTGGATGGTTAAACCACCGCCTGCTTGTCAGTCAGTCTCCTGACCGACGTGTAGCAGGCGGCAGTCTGACCACCCTTTATTATAATAAGGCCCTATGTTTTCTATCTTTGGAGCTCGAGGTCAAAACAACATTTTGCAGCCTTTAGGTAACCCTGCATGTGATACTCAATGGAATGATTAGAGATTGAATCACTACAGTGCTTTATCTATTTTTGCATTATTAAAAATATCCTGTAATGCTCTGTTGTGCTTCTTGTGGTCTGTACAATCTATAGAAGCTTCCTCAGGCTACCAGAGAATAAAAGCCTCACATGGGCTAGTGCTGATGAGGAATTATGGGCTGGAAATTTTATTTGATTTTAGGTGGAGTAGCTTGCTGATGATGGATGGGGTTTAGCTAAGAAGAGAGTCAAGACCAAGAATACAACACAAAGAGCCCACCATGTTGGGCGTTTTGTAGTGAAACAAATTATTCAAAAGATATTGCCAGCAAGCACAGAAGTAAATCTGAATCTCATTGCTGCAAACCATTTCCATATAAATCCTAGGAATTTCCGTTGTACTCAATTAGGCATCTTCTTTAAAAGTCGATAGGAGTTATCCTTTAAATTGCCATTTCAGTTGTATGGTTTACTCCTATTACAGACATGACTGGAATCAAGGGTCAAAAGAAGGCCCTGGTTTCCACTCAAATAAATTCCAGAGTGTCTAATAGCGGACTGGGAAAGATTTGTCTTCAGCCTTGCCTCAAATCAATGCTTCTCCAAAGGGCTAGTAGGAATAACCTCCAACCCCCCAAATCCCCATTGGAGAGTCAAGAATGAGCTGAAACAGGGAATACTGCCTGAAAGAATCACACAGGGCCACTTGTGGATGGCCATTTTTCCTTTCTGCTGCACTGAAACATCTCCCCTGTGCTTGGAGAATGCAGAGATTCATGTGGACTAAGTCAACTGTTGGTGATGCAGCTATTTCCGAGGAACCAGTTGAAACTGGGTTTTTTGCTGTGGATCTGAACCCAAGATGCAGATATACGTTTCTGCAGCTTGAACTGTATCTGTATGGTGCAGAGACAGAATATCGAATTAGAAATATTGAGTGACATGGCTAGCGAGTCAAGAATATCATGGAAGAAGAATATCGAAGTAAGAAATTTTGATGTTAAAAATATCTAAATTTGTCTATGTATGAAATATCGAATTTGAAAATATTGATGTTAAAAATATAGGTGCCGATTAAGATGCGGCCCAGAAAGGCTCCGACCATTGGTTGGAGCCTTTCCGGGCTGCATCTCGGTTTAATTTCCGACCCCCAAATTAATCCAGCCGGTCATTCCGGCTGGTTTTCGATGTGCTCAAGGAGCCTGTTGGCCAGTCGGAGGCTGGCGTGTAATCCCAAAGGGCAGCCTATCCGCCCTTGGGATTATGATACTCGGTCTCAGGCAGGCTTTTCATGTCCGGCTTTCCGACATGGAAAGCCTGTTGGAGAGCGAGTATGGGGGCCCCTTGCAGGGGTACCTTGCTGCTGCAGTCTCCAGTTGGGGGCAGAGGGGACACCTTTGATGACCCACTGTTAATCCTTGTACCCTGTGACAGGCACCTTGAGGTGTCTGCAACGGGGTGCAGGGATTAACACCATCTCCCATTTCCCTATGGGAGCGTGTACTACGTCCGGTTTACAGCCGTAACACATGCTCTCATAGGGAAATGTCAGAATGCGACTAAGGTGCCGATTCCGATCCGGTAAAAAAATGTCCCCTACGAATCGTATCTGTATTTTTTTAATGTACAAATCGTACAAGTCCCATACAAACGGGCAAGTACGATTCGTATGTGGAAAATACATATGAATGACATCGGGAAAAGTCTACGACACGTCCGAGCGCACAAGTACGATCCGTACCGTCCGTCCGAATATACAAACGCAGGTAATACGCTCCGTCCGAATATACAACCGCATGTAAAACGTCCCATACGGAGCGAAATGTGTACCACCCCTACCCCGGGCACACCTGGGCGAGGGGTACGAGTCGTAAGGCCCCCCCCAGCCTCCCACCCCTCCCGCGTACATCCGTACCGTACCCCAGCACCCCCCCATGTCCGCGCCGTACCCCAGCACCCCCCCATGTCCGTGCCGTACCCCAGCACCCCCCCATTTCCGCGCCGTACCCCAGCACCCCCCCATGTCCGTGCCGTACCCCCGTATGTACAGTGCGAACCCCCACCCCCGTATGTACGGTGCGTACCCCCACCCCCCGTATGTACGGTGCGTAACCCCCGTATGTACGGTGCGTAACCCCCATATGTACGGTGCATACCCCCACCCCCGTATGTACGGTGCGTACCCCCACTGCACCGTACATACGGGGGATACGCCCCGTACATACGGGGGGTGGGGGTACGCACCATACATACGGGGGGTGGGGGTATGCACCGTACATACGGGGGGTATGCACCGTACATACGGGGGTGGGGGTACACACCGTACATACGGGGGGTACGCAGCGTCCTTACGGGGGTGGGGGTACAGCACAGACATGGGGGGTGTCGGGGTACGGCATGGACATGGGGGGGCTGGGGGTATGGTGCGGACATGTAGGGATGGGGGTACGGTGCATACCAGGCCCCCTTTTCGCTGTGCATCATGGCGTACTTAGCTTTTCCAGCACTTTTTGGGTCCCGTAAAAATATTGCCGTGCGAAGTGCTGGGGGTACGAATCGTACTTGCTGGTCCGTAAAACGCTGCCTGACTCCGTGCGAATGTCACGTACGCAGTGTCCCGGATCGGAGTTGTGGGTATGTTTTAGCCGGTCGGTGTTTTTTACGATTCGTACGGAAATGGTGTTTCTGTACGAATCGTACTTGCGGGTTTGTAAGGTGGTTTTGCCGGGTACGAGTCGGACGGAGAAAACGCTCCGTCCGACGGTTCGTACCCGGGTTTTACCGGATCGGAGTCGACACCTAAACAGTGTTCTGTCACATCCTAATCAGGAGGTCATTTCGGTCCCATTTCCGAGATGGTGTCGGGCAGACTTGCGTAATAGGCCCCATAGTTGTAAATAATATCATTTTTTTTTGTAATTTTATTTTGAAGTATATTATATAGCTTTATTTTATTGATGTTATTTGTAGTATTTTTATGTATATTTTTAATTTATTTTTAGGAAATATTTTTTTAATTTAAATTTTTGATATAAAGGGGCATCTTGGTTTACTTACTTACTGGTTTACTTACGGTCATTCCGGCTTGCTTTCGATGGGCTCAGAGAGCCCGTATGCCTGTCGGAAGCTGGCTAGTAATCTCAAGTGTGGGCCTTGCCACCCTTGAGATTACAATGCATGGTTTCTGACATGGTTTGCAAGCCGGCCTGTCCGACATAAAAACCATGGGGCATATTATCAAGGACGGCGTTAAAAATTATCGCTGGTTTAGCGGCAGAAAACTGCCGCTAAAGCGGCGATGATGGGCTTGATAATATGCCCTTGAGAATTCCAATAGAAGTCCATGTTCTGGTGTGAACATGGGCTTCTATTGGAATTCTCCTAAACCGGCGATAATTTTAACGCCGTCCTTGATAATATGCCCCCATATCGGAAAGTGTGTTTGGGGGCCCCCAGTAGGGCCCCCTTAGGTGCATGGTCTCCTGTTGGAGGCCGAGGGCACACATTGATCCCTGCACCAGAACGGTCTAATGGATGGGTAGTCCCACCAAATTTGCTGGAAGTCCCCCAGTAGGCCACACCCCCTCCAGCACAGGTCCAAAGTGTTCGGAAAGATCTTGCTGAGTTTAGTGGCGTAAAGATACCAATCAATTAGAGTCTTATATGGAGCCTCCCGTAGGCCCGCCGAGTGATTGTGTTCACAATATCTGCCCACAGGTGTTTCCATTCCCCCGTCGTCACCACTCTCCCCAGAGTCTGCTCCCAGAAGTGAGTATATAGAGGACTCGGAGTAATCTTTGTGGAGACCAGGAGGCCATACAAATATGAAATAATCCCTCTTGTGGTGCCTGCCTTCCTCACAAAGGATTCTACCATGGTCTTCTCCCGGGTGGCCGCCTCTCTTACTGCTGGATAGAGTGCTCAATGTTTAAGCTGAAGGTAGTGAAAGTGTTCTATTGGTAAAACATTAAAATCCCGCTGGCAACTTTCGAAGGTAAGAATGTCAAAATTATGGAACAGGTCTGAAAACATCAAGCATCCTCCCTCCCTGCATCGAACAGGCCTGCTTCCAGTGCCGGTGGGAGCTCTGGATTAAAGTGTATGGTGGTGTATGAGGATGGAAAGGAGGTCCACCCCTGGCTGCGATTCACCTCATCCCAGATCCTGAGTGTGGTTCGAGTGGGGGTGCTCAAGTATGCATTGAGGGGTCTGTCTATTTTGGGCTTCTAGAGGAGGTCCCAAATTGTCCTACCCACTATCGCTCGGTCCATGTGGAGCCAGTGCTTGTCTGACTCCCTCATGGACCATTCTGATATCACTCTCAATTGGGCTGCCTTATAGTAAAGCCCAAAGTCCGGTAGTGCCACCCCCACTCAGACCTTGGTTTCCTCAGTACATGGAGGGGAAGACGAGCTCTCCCACCCTGACAAATATATTGTAGAATCATGGTGTGCACCTCTCCTAGGAAGTCTTTGTTCAATTCTATAGGGAGTGCTTGAAACAAGTAGAGCAGCTTAGGAAGTTTGGTCATTTTGACAGCATTTATCCTCCCCAGCCACGAAATAAACAGCAGCTTCCATCTTTTCAGCTCCTGCTGCACCTGGGGATGCAAAGGTGGGAAATCCGCTCTGTACAGACCTTCTATGCGGGGGTGATCTGAATCCCCAAATATGTAAGTATGTTTGGCCCAATGGAATGGGGACTCCCCCTGAATTAATACCCTCTCCTCCTCTGGCAGAGTCAGATTTAGTATGGAAGATTTGGTCCAGTTGACCCTGAAACCCGCGGCCACTTCAAATTTCTTCAGCTTCCCTTGGAGAGCTCATAATGAGGATCTGGGAGAAGTGAGCGTCAAGAGGACGTCGTCAGCGAACAACAAGACATTATGTTCGTCACCCCCAAATTTAATCCCTTGGATCCCCACCATTGCCCGGATCCAAGCCGCCAGCGGCTCAATGCTCAGAGCAAACAGTAGCGGGGAGAGGAGGCATCCCTGGCGTGTGCCTCAGCCCAATTTAAAGAGGTTTCAAGATCACCTCATTCACCTGGACTCTAGAACATGGGCTCCCATAGTTTGCTCTAATAATTTTAATAAACCTGTCCCCAAATCCAAACATTTCCAGCGGGAGAAACAGTAAGTGCCAATCGACCCTGTGAAAGGCTTTCTCTGCGTCAAGCCCTACCAATACCGCCGGAATGTTAAACTTGAACACTTTTTCTAGGAGGTGCAAAGTCCTGCGTATATTGTCGTGTGTTTGCCTCCCTTTTATGAAACCGCATTGATCCGGGTGAATAATGTCAGGCATTAAGTCTACTAGGCGAGCCGCCAGGATTGCAGAGTAGAGTTTGGCGTCCAAGTTAAGTAATGCTATTGGTCTATAGGATGCCCAGTGTTGGGGATGTCCCCTGGTTTTGGTATGACCATAGGCCTCCGCCATAATCGGAGTCCCTCCCTGTCCTTTTGCTATCTCGTTAAAGAGAGTCGTAATGTGTGGGATCAGTCTGGATGCATATGTCTTATAAAAGAGAGCGGTTAGTCCATCAATCCTTGGTGACTTATGGGGTTTTAGGTCCGTGATGACTTCTCTTACCTCCTTCTCTATCATTGGTTCATCTAGCTGGTCTATCCACGTGGCCGATGTCTGGGGAGTGCTAAAGGGGACAAGTAGTCCGTCTGGGCTGTAGAGTCTGGGGGAGTTTCTATATATAGGTCTTGGTAGAAATCACCAAAAATCTTCGCCTTAGTCTCATCATCGTGAACCAGCTCCAGATCACCCTTATTGATGCCCGCTATATACTCTCATTCCCATTTTTCTCGGAGCCATCGTGCCAGGTGGGTGCCACCTTGTTGCTCTGGGCATATGCCTTGCGCCGTAGCCGCAGAAAAGTGAATTCTGCTCTGTTGGTATATATTGCCCCTAGCTTCCCTTTCAGAGCACTTAATAGGTGGGTCAGGACCCACGTGGGGGTCTTTTTGAAGTCAGTCTCTGTCTGGGCGAGAGACGCCTGTAGCTCTACCCTTTCCTTTGCCCTTTGCCTATTCAGAGCTGACATCATTGCTATGCATTTGCTCCTCAGGACTGCTTGAAGGTGTCCCAGTTGATTTGGGGTGAAGTCCCCCTTGGGTCGTTTAACGAAAAGTATTCCTTGATTGCCACCCTCAGCTCGTCCCTGAGCCCCCCATCCTGTGTCAATGAAACTGGAAAATACCATCTCAAAGGGCCCTGTTTCCCCCCCTCCCAATGAAGGCACACTGTGATGGGGCTATGGTCTGACAGAGATAAGGGAAGAATCCTAGCTCCCTGGGGGACACCCCGTAACCCTTTGGACAGGAAAATGTAGTCTAACTGGGAGTAGGTCTGGTGAGTGTGTGAAAAATACGTGTAGTCTTTTGTGGTCAGGTGCAGAACTCTCCATGCGTCCTCAAGTCCCAGGTCATGGAATGTGTGTTTCAAAGAGTTAGGGAAACTGCCTCCTACCGATCTATGGGGGTAGGTGCAATCAATCGTTGAGTGCCAGGTTAAGTTGAAGTACCCCATTTAAATTATCTGGCCCTCTGAGAAGGTCTCCACCATATCCAATGGAGTGCGAATGAATGCTGCTTAGCCAGTGTTTGGGACATAGGTCAAGATAAAGGTGGACTTCCTCCCTCTGAGTTTCCCTTTTACCTTGACCACTCATCCCTCCCTGTCTGTCTTTATCACCTCTGGTTTGAATTGGTGCTTTTGTGGAACATTAGTGCCACACTGTTATGTTTTGTTTTGGCAGATGAGCGGTATATTAGTGAGTAACTTTTGTGCCTAATTTTCATCTCTTCCGTCTTTTTAATATGAGTCTCTTGAAGAGCCACCACCTCAAATTGGTGATTCACTAAATATTTCCAGATCTTCAGTCCTTTAGACGGAGAGTTCAACCCCTTTACATTCCATGAGGCAATCATAATCATAGCTTCGTGTTACCCCTCGCACCCGTCCTTAGTGTCCCTGTTTGTTCCCCCATCTCCCGTACTCCCTACGTGTGTTGATCATGAGGCTTACCCTGTCTCTTCCCACTCTTAATGCTGCAGCATGGGATACAGCCCTGTAGTTCCCCCCCTCGCTTCTCCACCACCTTCCTAAAAAACCCACCCAACTTTAAACCGTTAAGCAACAGTTTAGAACTGATTACACCTGGAACGTGGGATCCCCTGGGACCCAGCTGTGACTATGAGCTGTCGGCTGTGGCCTCGGCCTTTGCCCCTCGCCCCGCTGGCATTATAAAACATACAACGTCACTGTTCTTATAGATAAAGCAGTGTTGATTCAGCAGATGCTGCGTGTCCATGTTGAATCGGATGCCCATCTTATCTCCAACTCTGGTGGCCCTCACATTTCACACCAGCCGCTGGTTGTCTCACCCCTCAGAGCCTTGTTACTCTCAAGGCCTTGATTTTCAGGCCAACCTGTGGTTGAAGCGGCTCACCTCTCCATGGATCATGTGTCTCTCCACCTGTTCTCACCACCACGCTTGCTCCTCCGGCATTGGTAGTCCCAATATCTCTAGCCCTTCCCTGAGCTCAGTGACATGGTATGATTTGTTCTGATATTCAAAGGCCAATCCAAATGGATAAGTCCACCGGTATCTCACCTGTTTGCTCCGTAGCTTTTCTGTGAGAGCCCTTAAGGTTTGACGTCGTTGTAGGGTAGCCTGAGCCAGATCTTGAAAGAGTGTACAGCGAGAGCCCTGGAAGGAGATTGCATCTTTTTTCCTGGCCTCCTTTAGTATGGTTTCCTTTACTTTAAATGAGTGGAGCTTACTAAGATGTATCTGGTATGCCTTCTCTCCCAGGGGGTTGCTGTCCGACCCTCTGCGCTCATTCTATTTTGACCTTCATTTGGTAGGGACCAATGATCTCCTTGAAGAGCTCCTCCATGAGTGCCTCCAGATCAGACCCTTCTGCCCCCTCCTCAAGTTCCCTGATACGAATGTTGTCTCTCTCTGACCTGTTTTCCAGGTCCTCGTTCTTCAGTAGGGCCAGTTGCAGCTGGGCGTCCAGAAGCCGTACCTTATTGTGGGTGTCCGTTACCCTTTTATCCAATTCTAGGGTTTGAGCCTCTGTCTCCAACAACCGCGTCCCTATCGAATCCACGTCTTGCTAAAAGGAGTTCATCTTTTCGGCTAGGTCAGTTTTCAATTGGTCCATGGATGCCTGAAGGTCACCCTTTAGTTTGTTGAGCAGTTCCGTCTTGAAATCCTTCAGGGATGCCAGCAGATCTTCCTTGATCAGCGCCATTCTGGGTTCTACACTCTCCAGGTCGCCCACCTGTTTTTTCTCCACCGGCGTGAAGTAGTTTGACACCTTGGTCATGGCTTTTTAGTTAGCATAGATGCGATCGCTGCCCACCGCTAGGTAGTCTCAGGCCCCTTGGTTCACTAGGGATCCCCTCTTTGTGCTGTGGGGATTGGTCATGCCAGTAGAGAGGTGTCCCTGATGTGTGCCTCGATCCTTCTTAGCACCTGAAATGGAGGATCTCCTCGAAGGCAGAAGTGGCACATGGTGGCAATCTTAAGGTCATCTTCTCCTCTTCCTAACCCCTTTCAAGATGCCTCAATTGGGCTCCTCCATCCCCCACTACACTGCGAGGGTGCCTCCTGCGTTAACTCCTGTGTGGGGGTCCCCGGCTGCCATTTTGAAGTCAAGCAGGCCGAGATAAGAGCTTTTTTCTCCCCCGTGGTCATTTTCCTTGCCCCCTCTCACTTGGGATCAATGCTGGTGGGACCCGGGGAGCCACAGCAGCCTACTCACCCCCTCTGGGCTTCTTTTCCACTTGTCCGGTAGGCCCTCCAGTGGTGGCGACTCCCGCAGCACTTCTCTTTGTGCTTGCTCACCGGGACGTCTCCCTCACTGCTGCCAGCCGCATCCAACACCCCTGGGCCTCCACAGCACTCTTGTGTGACACTATTCCCAAGCTCCCGCACAATTTCGGAACCGGCGCAGACTTAGGCAGTGGCGTGCTCGCAACCGACCGGCTGTTTGCACCACAGTGAGCGTTCTTCGCAATTCCTCCGTTAAACCTCCTCATCCACCGGGCAGTGCGACATCGAATTGTGCGCTTATCAGCACTGTAGCTCTCAGATACGGTAATTACCAGTGGGCTGGCAGCGGGGCTGGAACGACTCACGTCCGTTCAGCCATCTTGCTTGGCCACGCCCCAATTTCTAATTTTGTACAATTTTTTTTAATGTTTTTTGTTAATTGCTAAATTATTTTAAAATGTTTTGGTACTGAAATGTAAATAATTATTAAAAGTTAAATTATATCTAAATTGTTATTAGTATGTTTGCTTGTAAATAATAAGTTTATATGTATATTTTTCTTTTGTTACATTTTTGAAATATTTTATTAAAAGACCATTTTTTGTTAGTATATGATAATTCTTATTTTAGATAGCAGTCGTAATAGTAAATTTACAAGTTTATTAGTTATGTTTTTAATGTTAATTTAGTTCATTTGGATTTGAAATATTAATTGTTTTTTTGTTTGGCATGTATTCATATTTTTTGAGTTTTAATAGTTTTAACTTTATTAGTTATATGTTTTTCTGGATTAGGGCTAGATATTTTTATGATTTTAGTTAGTTTGGACTTTGAATAGTAATTTTTTAGGTTTTATTGTCCAGCACTTTCCCTGAATTTGGTTAGTTTGGATTTGGAATAATAATGTTTTAGGTTTTAGTGTCCAGTACTCCAGTACTTTCATTGGATTTAGTTTGTCGGGAGTTGGAATAGTAATTTTTGAGGTTTTATTATCCAACACATTCCCTACATTTGGTTAGTTTGGAGTTGGAATAGCAATTTTTTAGGTTTTAATGTCCAGCACTTTCTTTGGATTTATTTTGTTTGAAGTTGGAATAGTAATTGTTTTAGTTTTATTATCCAGCATTTTCCTTGACGTTAGTTAGCTTGGAGTTGGAATGTTAATTTTATATGGTTTAGTGTCCAGCAGTATTCTGGAGTTTGTTTTGTTTGGAGTCTGAATAATATTCTTTAAATGGTTAGTGTGTTTTTTTTATTTTTTATTTATTACTTTGGATTTTGGTTAGTTACTTGTTAAGTGTTTGCTGTTTATAAAAATGTAGTATATTAATATTTGTAAGTGTGTAATATTGTGTATAGGGTTTAATATACGTTTTCTATTTTTGGTGATATTTATAATTAATTAATTTTTGTTAGTTGTGTATATTTTGTATAATGTTATATTATAGTTATGATTAATAATTTTTTTTTTGGTACTTATATTTTCAATTTGCTGTAAAGAACACAAATTTGTGTTTACATTTTTATTCTATAAATATTAGGAAACAATAAAAATAATACATTTTAACAAGTGTGTTTTTAAACAGCTTTTTCAACAGCTTTATAATGTTACAATTATATTTTTTAATAGTTATGTTTTTAAACATTTTTTGAAGCTTTTTACATTCCCTGCAAAATATTTTTATTGCACAGAAATACAGTCATATTTTTGACATTTTACATTTTAGTACATATGTTTTTAAATTTCTTAAATACATTTTAGATTATGTAATTGTTATTATAACATTATGCAATATGTATTTTATAATGTTACTGATTTTAAACAGTTATATTTGGGCATTATTAAGTATATTAAATAATATGGTTTTGTAATATTATTTAATATATTTAATATTTTACACATATGTAGCAAAGTAACAGTTTTATAGAAAATAACAATTTACAATACATTTTTAGATGTTAAAAATTGTTAATTGTTTGCATGTTAACAATATAATTTGGTATTTTAGTATTTTGTAAATTGTATATGTAACACAAACATGTTTAATATATATTACATATAAAATGTTATGCTATTGTAATTTTTAATATATATTTTACAGTTTTGTTTTGTTATTGTTAAATATTGTATATCTTTTTATATTATTTTTTTATAATATAAACATATATATTTAAGTTGATAGAATAATTTTTTGTCAATCTCCATTTTTGTCTAGGGGAAAATAGTATTTTTTCCAGTTTTATTATGCAGCCATTTTTGTTTTACTTTCTTGCTATTGTTTTCTATCTATTTCATTTTTAGGTCATTTTGAAAGACAGAACCTCACGGTTTGGAATTGCATTTTGTCGCTTACGGTAAGTTTGTTTTATATTACTTTTAAGGTAATTTTAGGGTAGAGAGGAGTTTGTAGGTGTGTAGTTAGAGTAGGTGGACTGTTAAATGTCATTTTGTATTGTAGTATGGTGTAGTTTGAGTAGTTTAGTGTTTGGTTTATTTGTCGTGGTTTGTAAGAGTAGGATAGTGTAATAGAGTCTTTGGGCCTGATTATAATAGCGTTTGGACGAGCGTCCGACCGCCATCCTGTCTGGAACGGGACCGGCCAAGAGGAAGTCGGCGGTTCTGCCAGACAAATTACGATCCGACTGCCGTCAGAAACTGCCTCTTAGCATTGAGACTTGTGCTGCGGCCTGAAAAATGCTAAGAGGCATGTTTGAAAACATCCCTGCACCTGGTGACAGGCACCATGCGGTGCCTGCCACACGATGTGGGATGTTTAGGGGGGGCACCATAGGTGCCCCTCAGATCCCATAGCGAGGGCCAGGCGGCAAGGGGGGCCCACTAGGGACCACTAAAGTCACTTTCTGCCTGCCTTTTCATGGCAGGCGGAAAGGGACACTGTAATCTCTACGGCTGTGCTGCCCCTAATGTAGGGATTGCAGTCCCTCCAGGCTCCTTGAGCCCTTTGGATGGGAGGCAGACGGTCCCTCCACCAGATACCTCTGCCCGTCGCATCCAAATGTGGCGGCCAGTCCTGCAGGGGTCGATGATGGTGGGACTGCCACCGACTCCCACTGCCATCATAATCAGGTCCTTAGTTTTATGTTATTTAACGGTGTATGTAATATGTAGTATTTAATTTATGTGGGGTTGTATGTGTTTCTGTGTATGTTTTTTTATTTTTCTATTTTTGAAGGTTTCCAATTTCGAGTTACCATGAAGGGAAAGTGGCGCTTTTTTTTTAAGAAAAGCAAATTGCATTTTGTTTCAGTGAAACTATTTACTTTTTTACATTTCCTTTTATTTTTTGGTTTTCTTGGAGTATTTACTTTTTGTAAACAATTTTTGGGGCTTTTGAGGTTTTGTTATTGAGAGGATTCCATTGATGGATCCTTTTTCTACAACTGTATCTTTACATATTTTTTGGGCTTCACTATTTTGATGGCTTGGGATTTGGTTTTTGAGGGCGATCGAATACTACAAAACTGTAAGTAATTTATAATTACTATGGGTGGAAAATGTTTCTTTTTATGATTTATTTTGATGATTGTTTTTTAAATGTAAGATTTATCGGCCTTATTATGATGGCGGAAGACCCACCACCGATAGCCTGTCGGTGGCGGGCCCTCTGCCATTGAACTGTGGTTTAACGCCTGCCATTTTCTGACCGCCTGTTGGAGCAGCCACTTTGCACAGTATGGCGGCGGTTCCTGACATTCACCACCGTCGGGATTATGATATCCCTTTTCCACTAGTCGTTTTGCGGTGGTCAACCTGCCACAAGACGGCAGGCGGAAATGGATTTAGGGGTCCATAGCGGGTTCCCCTTAATCCCTGAGTCTGGGGCTAGAGCACTGGGGGGCATAGGTGCCCCCATACATTTTCCTCCACCATGTGGTAGGCACCTCATGGTGCCTGCCACCTAGTGCAGGGAAATGTCAAAAGTGCATTTTTAGCATTGCGGGGGGTGCTGCAGCTAGCAGCACCCACTGCAATATTAAATATAGCAGATGCGACCCCCGTGGTGGTGGTCACATCGTAATTGCATATGTGGGACTGCCGCCGTATAGGCGGGTGGTCCCCATCCCTGGAACGATGGCGGACAGACAGAAGTCCATCCGCTCTCGTAATCAGGCCCAATGTTATGTCATACGTTTTTGTGTAAATTGTTATAAGTAAAATAACATAATTATAAATATTCAAATAAAAAACTAGTTATTATTGGTTTGCTAATTTTGTTCATTTTTTATAGTTTATAGTGTTTGGATTGTTATGATTTTTATAGTATAAATTTAGCTATTGTATCTAGATATTCTAGGCGTTGGGTATTTGGGTATAGTCTAGTTTTGTACTGTAGGTGTTTGTACATTGCTTTGGTTTGTTTACTAAGTTTAGGAGCTATTTTAGACATGGATTGCTCTAGCCTTAATTCTTGGTAGCTTTGCTCTTTTTTGATAGATTTGATTTGTGTGTGTAGAGTTGGTTGTATGCTTCATACTGCATTATTTGTTTTAGCTTTTTGTGCTACGGTGCTTTCATAGACATTCCACCAGAGGGTGTGGAATTTGGGTTGTCTTAGGTGTCCTAATCTATGTAGTCTCCTTACCCTTGTGTCTTCAAAGTAGTGTAGTAAGGGTGTTAGGGCCTGATTGCGATAGCAGACGAACTTCTGTCCGTTCTCCATCGTCCCAGGGATGGGGACCGCCTGCCTATGAGGTAGCGGTCCCACATACGGAATTCCGATGCGACCACCACCATGGCGGTAGCATCTTCTATATGTAACATTGCGGTGGGTGCTGCTAGCTGCAGCACCCGCCGCAATGTTAAAAAGGCACCTTAGACATTTCCCTGCACTAAGTGGCAGGCACCATGTGATGCCTGCCACATGGTTCAGGGAAATGTAGGGGGGCACCATAGGTCCCCTCCAGTGCTCTTTTCCCTGGCCCAGGGGTTAAAGGGGGCCCGCTACAGGCCCCCAAATCTTTTTCTTTACTGCCATTACGTGGCGGGTTGTCCGCCTCGAAACGACCGATATCATAATCCTGATGGTGATGCCTGACAGGCTCCGCCACCATGCTGGCCAAAACAGCAGCTCCGACAGGTGGTCTTTCCGACCACCACGTTTCCACCCGCCATAGTATTCTGGCGGGTGGACAACTGCAGTATGATGGCGGAGGGCTCACCACCGACAGGCTGTCAGTGGCGGGCATCCGCCATTGTAATCAGGCCCTTGGTTTGGTTTTGCTGGCTTGGTAAAACTGAGTTTCTATGAGTAAATTGTAGTAGTTTGCTACTTCTGTTGTTGAGACTAGGGCTATTAGTTTTTTTATTTGGTATGCAGAGTTGCTGCTTGTTGCACAGTCTACACTTGGGGACTTATTATGAGATGTCGACGGTTCCAACCACCTGATTATGATGTGACTGAACACCGTTCAGTCGCATACTCACTTTTGTCTATGTGAGCTTGTGTTATACAGGCACCTGTAGAGAAATGTGGTGTGTGTAAAACCCTGCACTCTGTGGCAGGTACCCCATGGTTACTTAACAACAAATACTGAGGGTCTAATGTTCTGTATATACACAACTCTAACAAACTAGACCAATGAGACCTCCAAATCAATTACAGTGAATAACATATCAAAAGTATAATTCCCATCACCCACCAGAGGTGGCTTATCATCATCTGGGAATTGAGGACTGAACTGAAAAGACCAACCACTCTGATGGTAATGGTGGTCAATCAGTTGTCCCAGTGGTGAGAACAAACGGTAGGGTGATGGTTGCAGTGCAAAAAATTAAACAAAAAAGTGCTATTAAAAATGGCTATCTAGATGCTATCAATTTTATTCTGGCGCTTATCGAGATGCCATTAGTAAAACCTGTGCGTAAACAGCTTAAAGGATAACTGTTGGATTGATGGTCGACATGTTTCGGCTAATGGACATAGAGTCCAAGCTCTCATCAGGACCCAAATACGCTACTGCAAAAAGTGAAGAACAGAACATTCAAAGAAAATTGTAAATTAAAGACAAGATTTCCACCAGAGAGGTATACCATACAACCTGATCTGCTCTGTATGTCCAAATGGAACTGTTACAGGTTGGAAACCTAGGTATGAATCAAATGGAAGGAGGTTCAGCTAGGTGTTAGTGGCAATACAGAACAATATGTATAAAAAGACAATGTGAGTTATCATTTGTCATGAACATAGTGTATATATGACTACAAGTCAAATAGTACTTGAATTGTGCACTTACCCACAAAATTATGGGCATGCACCTCACCTCGCCTGGCATCTGCTCAGGATATTGAGGCCCCGCTCTACAGAAGAAAATTTCAGGTAAACTCATTAGAGATAGATCCCAATGGGCATGAAGTATTCAGAACACTGGAATTACCAGAAAAAATCTACAGAGCGTGTGGGCTAGACACGTGTAAAAACAAGGCAGAGTATTGGTCTCAGAAGACAGAGCGAGTAGTGCACCTCTCTGTCAGATCTTACATGAAGAGCAATGACCGTATATTGATAACAGCCACAACAGTATACACCCCTGTATGAATGATGAAACACAGATGTGCATCTTAAAGAGAGAACTGTCATAAATCAGGTAAATGTATTGAGGAGTTTGCCGTATATGATGCTCCCTAAGGCAAAAGTGCAGTCTTGTGAAAACTAAAGTTGAATACCAAGTACGGAGATTTACACATGCACACATTAACATTGGCATGCAAAAGCGTGAAGTCCCGATGTGGATTAACCGTTGTACAAGCTCTGTCAGACATCGGGCTTTCAGAGCCTCTTCCAAATTTAACTCGATATTAATTTTGAGGTAAATATTCGGCACAGTGGGTAACCACAACCATCCGATGTTCGCGCTCAGGCGCGTAACATTCAGATTTTAAATGCTCGGACATAGAGAATGAAACTAAGAGAATGTAACACTCACCTATCCGTCGGTACCCCGCTCCGTCGTCTGAGCTTGAGGGGGAGGTACTCGGCGGGCATAGCTCACTCCGTAATAACGCGTTAGGTTGCATGAAAACGTCACGACGTTAGAGGTACTTCCGGGTCAGTGTGTCATCACGTGAGTCAGTCAATCCAGTATAATACCGGAAATGACTGGGAGTTGTAGTTCAAAGCAGTCAAACAGGTAGTTAACATCATCTAAACATTACTCAAGCATAAAAATACACTAATAGTGAGTGTAAAGAGCTAAAGTTGATATGCAGGAGGATTTTGAAACACCCAAATGGAGATAGGTGACCTGAGATGTTAAGTTGTCAACGAAAGTTGTGTAAAGAGTAGAAAATATTGCTATTACGCTATATGTGCAACACAAGATTACCGATTGAATATGATGCTAAATGCCTCATTATGATGTGGTTTAGATGGATGTGAAACATAAATACAGATGGAAAATTAAGTGTCTCATCTACCTATAATGATGACCACGGAATTTCGTCGTTCAGGCCAATAATGTCACTCTTAAGTTTAAAAACCCACTTCTGTTCTTTATGGAACAGGAATTTGGTGAAATCTGTGACATGGGCTGGAATAAATGGTTGTTCTAGAACCAGCCATCTCAATTCTTCTGGTTTGTGTTTGAATGACAAAAAATGGTTGGTTAATTTTGTGGCCTGTTTGTTACATCTGATCGTACTCTTATGTTCATTTTTGCGTGTCTTCACCTTGCGTGTGGTCATGCCGACATATCGCAAGGAGCAGGGACAAGTAATTAGATATATAACCCTGTCTGTGTTGCAGTTGGTATGTTTTTTAAGGACCCAAGGGATGCCAGTCCCTATATCTACCGTCTTAGTCACCTGTGTCTGTGGGCATGCTGCACATTGGCCACATGGGAAATGACCCTGGACAGGGGGCAGCTCCCATAGGGTATTGATGTTAGTAGAGACTTTGGTTTTCGGTCTAGTGTGAACAAGACTATCTCTGAGGTTGGTGCCTCTTTTAAAGGAGAAAAGAGGATAAGGCAAACTTTCACTGCCTGTATTGAGGACCCGCCAATGTCTACGTACCGTTCTCTGTACTTGGTTGGACCAAGTGCTAAAAGTGTTGACAAACGTCAATCTGGACAGCGGAGGCTTAGGCACAGGGGGTTCAATGAGAGCTCCTCGATTATTATTCGAGGCTCTTTTCCAAGCCCTTTTCACCAGGCGCTTCGGATAATGTCTATCTCTCAGTTGACTAGAGAGATCTTCTGCATGCTGATTGAAAGTATTGGTATCGGAACAGTTTCTGCGAATACGCAGAAACTGTCCGACAGGCAGGTTTTCCCGAAGTGATCTGGGATGATGGCTGTTAAAACTCAAAAGTGAGTTTTTAGAGAGGGGTTTCCTATAAAGTTCACTACCCAGTGTGCCCTCATTTGGGAAGATCACTATATCTAAGAAGGGCAGACGGTTTTTGTCAGAAGTCACTGTGAACCGCAGGTAGTCATTCCTCGAGTTCAGCCAAGCATGAAAGTCAAGGAGTGATGATAGAGAGCCTTGCCAGACCACCAAAATATCATCAATATACCTCTTCCAGACTTTAATCCGATCACGGAAAGGATTAGTCTGAATGAGGATATTGTTCTGCTCAAAGAGATGGACATACAGATTGGCCAGGCTGGGAGCAAAAATGCTCCCCATAGATGTGCCTGAGACTTGGAGGTATATAGTCTCCTCAAATTTGAAAAAGTTTTCCATCATAGCCAGCCTGGCCAAGTCCATGATGAAATGTACCGGTGTTATAGAGTCCAAATCTCTATTATCCAGTAGGCTCTCAATTGCCTGCAAGGTTTCCCTCTGTGGAATCGAGGTATACAAAGATTCCACATCGAAACTTACTAGGAGATCGGTTGCTACGTCATAGTTGACATCAGGTAGCAACCGTAAGACATCCTTGGTGTCTTGCAAGTAAGTTGGCATTTCCTTGACAAGTGGGCGAAGGAAAAAATCGACAAAAGTAGAGAGAGGTTCCAGAAGGGAACCTATCCCTGAGATGATGGGTCGTCCTGGAGTGGGTATTTGATTCTTATGTATTTTCGGTAATACATAGAAATGTGGCATCACCGGGTGTGTAGGTGTTAAAAAGCGAGCTTCCTGCTCTGTGATCCAGCCAGCTGTTTTCGCATCCTCAACCAGGACGAGAATTTCTCTTGTTAGTCTCGGAGTGGGATCTACAGTCAAGTGTTTATATGATTTCGGGTTGTCAAGTTGCCTAAGACATTCCTTGCGGTAGTCCACAGTATCAAGAATGACAATGGCCCCACCCTTATCGGCCGGTTTAATAATGATGGATTCATCATTGGCCAACGTAGTGAGGGCTTGTTTTTCACTCTTAGACAAATTCTGGTAGATTTTCTCTTCTATCGACCCTAGGCCAGTGATGTCATGGATAACTGCTTGTTCAAACACTTTGACTCGATCCGGTATTAGGTGAGTCGGAGGGTTGAACGTAGATGGTAATTTGAGACCAGTATTCTTATCAGAAGTATCATCCGGGGATGTAGTAAGTTCCCTGTCCTTGAAAAAAAAAGTGTAAACGGATTTTCCGAAAGAACTTGGCCATTTCAACTCTGAGTTGGAACAAATCTCCCTTGTTGGTTGGAACATAACCCAAACCTTTGTTTAGGACCTGTGATTCAAGTGATGTTAAAGTCCTAGTACTCAAATTCACGACTAGATCGTTGTGTCTGTGCTGGTCCCTGGTTGTGGTTGTGGTGGACCTTTCCTGCTGCGGGTGTTGGGCAATTGTTGGTTCCCTGTCCTTTTTTCAAGGACAGGGAACTTACTACATCCCCGGATGATACTTCTGATAAGAATACTGGAAGGAAGACTCCGAGAACCGGTCAGAATCGAATCGGAATGGCCAGCCGGTTTACATTCTGACTGTCGACATTGTAATCAGGCGGTCAGACTGCAAACCTACCATGTCGGTCGGAAAGCCTCCGACCGCGATCGGAAAACTTTCAACTATGAGGCGTTTTAGGGTTGGGATGGAAGGTTATTGTCCAGTTATGTGCTCTGAGACATGGGCTTGGACATTTTTTAAGATTTCTGTGCTAGTTTGCTCTGAGCTGCTGCGTTCCTCTTTGATGTTTTCTAAGACGCCTCTAACCTCTATTTCGGTAACATTGGGGGGGGGGGGTTGTGTTCTTTAACATTAATTACTGTCATTTCCCAGGTGGTTGCTCTCCCATGACAAGCATTGGAGTAGTATTTAGTACATTTACAATGTATATTATAGTTCGACATATTTTCTTGTGTATAACTGTAGCCCTTTTAACACAGTATTAGTTTACCTTTTTGTGAGAAAATGAATTTAGCTCCTTCTGTCATTCTGTTTGTATTTCTGTGAACGTACATATATATGGCAATTGTTAATAAGTGAAAAGTAAATATTTTTGTACATATATATTACATTTTTCATAATACTTACATGTATGTTGCTTTTTTTCTGATGCTTTTTCAATGTTTGTTTGTGGTTTTTCCTGCTTTAAAGTTTTTGTCTCAGTTGGTTAAAAAGAAATGTGTTAGTTTTATTAAAGTGTTATACTTTTTGTTATTTTTCTTCAGTTAGTGTCTATATGTTATTGAATTATTTTTTATTTTAGGATAAATACTTAGGGGCAGATTTATGTTAACTGGCGCATCCCTGCATATCAGCAGGGATGCGCCAATTATTATGCGCCACAGCTGCGCCACCATGGATGCGCCGCATTTATAATGCGGCGCACCATGGGGGCAAAAACGGCACAGATGCGTGACGCATGTGTGCCGTAAAAGTGGCGCTTTGCTGGAGTTGCGTCGCAAGCGCGACGCAGCTCCAGCAATGTTCTGGGGGGCCCTATCTGTACAATGCTGCGTCAATCCTTACGCCTGCTTCAAGCAGGCGCAGGGTTTTGACGCAGCATGGGCCTAAAAGTGACTGAGTGAAATCTTGTAGATTTCACTCAGCCACTTTTAGGAGGCGTTCCTGCGCCGGAACGCCCCCACCTGCCCTGGAACGCCTACATGTGGCGCAGGGCTTTACAACGTGACGCATCTCCCAGATGCGTCACGTTGTAAATACCCCGCACCATGGCGCGGGATTTGCCCCGCTGCTGCGTCACAAAAGTGACGCAACGGCGGCGCAAAAGTGGCGCAAGTGCAACATAAATCTGCCCCTTATTATTTATGCTAGAGTTAGTTGATTTCTTTGATGTGTTTGATTTGGACATTTTATAGGCTGTAGACGGCAAATAAAAATAGGTATTAGTTTATTTTGTATGTTAGGATTGTTTTTAAGTTTATTTGGTTAAGCTTTACAAATAATTAAGGGATACACTTACTTGGTTTTATATCTTTTGTCAATGTTGATTTTCATATTATTTTTTGGAAAACAATGCTGCACAGGAAATTTCTTTAAGTGTGGAGTTTTGGCTAAGTTTGTAAATCTGTCTGCTTAGTCAATAAGATAGGAATAGAAAAAATGCAATTGCTTATTAGGTTTCTATGTTTAATTAGTTTTAATTTCACTCAGGGGGATTTAGTTATTTAAAACGCTTTGTACTTACTTTGAATGAGAGTTTTCAGATGTAGTAGTATTTGTAGATTTTTTTCGTTGGGTTGTTGATCTGGCAGAGTGTCGTTCTTCTTCATTGTTTGACGAATTTGAGGTACTTTTAGGTTAATGAATTGGTTACTTTTATAGTGTTAGTATAATTAATTGCAGCTTTCAATTGGTGTTTGTTGTTGTAGTTTAATTTAATTGGTTGGAATAGCGTCTGTTCAATTATTTTGGCGGTTATAATTTAATCTGTTTTAACGTTGCATGTATTTATTTAAAAGTCTATTTTATTTTATGTTATATTATAAATAGAATATGTGTTTTATATATGTTATATATGTTTGTTTATATTTGACGGTGGTAAGTATTATTTTATGTATTAGATTTTCTATGTTTGTTTAAATTAGATTTTTATTTGCTTCTTTGTAAATAGTTTGATCTTTTGTAGTTGTTAATATTTTTTATGTATTTTTTTTGTTTGAAATGTTTATGTTTTTATATTTTTTAAGGGGTAAATATTATTTCTAATATTTAAATGTTATGTTTCTGTTGAAATGAAATATATTTTAGCGATGTTTATGTTGTCGCTATTTTGTATGCCAATGTTTTTGTTGGATTATATGTTATTTTAAATTTTGTGATATTTTTGTGTACCATAGTTTTGTAGTCGATATTTTTGTGGTCGATATTATTTTAGATTATCTTTTTTAATTGAGATTTGTGCATTTTTATCTTTGGGGATAGGTAGTCGAATATATTTGTAGGCAATATTAGTGCATCAATAATTGTGTAGGTCGATGTTATTGGAGTTGATATTATGTCAGTGAACTATGCACACTGTGCATTAGGAGCCAAACAGATGTTTTTCCAAAGTTAGAATTGGAGGACATGGAATTAATCCCTAACTCTGATCACTTTGCCACGAAGTTTGAGGCTACAACTGGACCACTCAACAGATGTTTCCAACCTCATGAAGCCATTCTAAGCTACTGCTTTAAGCCCTGATCTGCTGAGGATTGTTGGCCTCCTGAAATGTTCCATGGCACCAACCAAACGAAAATAAATTACGTTTATTTTCCAATTGCTCTTTTCTTTACTATATTGAATCTAATTACTTTTCCATGTTACTTTTCCACCTTTTATTGAAATTTGATTTGGAAGTTTCAGGTCCTTTATTTTTTTTTTTATTAATTTGGTGTTGTGCACTTGCACTACTTTCATTCCCCTGGGGAAAACTTTACTGCTTGATCAGAGTTAGAAATGATGATCCAGCCATTCCTCACATAAACCATAATACCTTTGAAAGCCAGATTGTTAGAACTTTATGGTTGTGTTTGTCAGTCATAGCTCACATCAAGACTGGGTCCTCACATTCCCATAGATCAATAATCCAGTTTCTCATAGCACCGTAGGAGGTTAGCTAGAGTTACATTACTGTAGAATCTGTTGCAATTTCAGCTTGTTTTGTTTACCTATAGCTTTAGCAAATGGCTATGATTTACCCAGAAATTAGTAGCTATGCCACAATTACAGATTGACACCAAAGTTATAACGATGTGTGTGTATGAGTGAAAGGGTGTGTGTGAGCATGTATAACCCACGCTGTGAGGAACAATTAGTCCTCTTAGCGTGGGTAAACTCTGACAGGACCACATTAGGTCTGTGTGTGTATATAAAATTGCTGACTCAATGCTTCCACAGGTGTGCAGTGTCAGTGGGTAGTGCACCACTAAATGATGATAGGGATTTACAGAGGCTTTGGCGTAAGGACTGTCCAGCTGTGGTGGCATCAGTGATATCAACCGGTTGCAACAAATGAACCACTGCAGGAGAATCGTGGCAAGGCTAACTTAAAACTAAACTAAAGTTCAAAGTCAAAAGGCAAAGGATGCCCCTGTTCCAGTTATGAAGGAGGTCTTGTAGGCTGTAGCTCCAACCTTTTTATAATAAGATCTACTTATTTTGAATGAAAGTTATACTGACCTACTAATATTATTAGTTTTGTAATTGTGTCAACATTACAGTATGATTTTATTCATGGCCATCATATGCAAGATTATGAGCACTTATCACCTCATGTCAGCAGTAATAAAAAAACTGTTTGTCAATAAGGATTGACTCTAAATCGGTAATCCATAACAGCCATAGATGCAGTGCTTTATTATATCAAGGTAAAAGTACTAATAATAAGTCACCTCAGCCCTGCATGATTGATCTCTCAGATATCAAGTTTGAGTATTTTTTGGAAATACATCTGCTTTTCTTTAAACATCTGTTATTGAGTTCTGAAAATACATACCTTTTTATTTAAAATATATGATTTTTAATTTTGGCACATATATATCAATTCAACCAAGCGCTTCAGGCTTGCACCTCTTATCATCATATCATCTTACAATAAGAAATCCGTAGGAGGCACTGCTTTCTTAGTACCGGACACCAAGTTCTGAAATTCACAACCAACCAGCATTAGAACCACCTAGGAACACATTTTCTGTCCCTGAGGCTCTGGTCAGGAGATCAGTGAACTAGGCCTTGGAGCCTCTTTGGTGGTCCTGGGTTCAAAAGGTAGGTCCAGTCCTTTCAAATCAGACAGCAGGCCAGAAGGGCAAGATAGTAGCAGTCCTTTTTGCAGAGCAGCACCGCAGTCCTGCTGAGTCTTCCGAAGGTCCGGAGGTGCACTGAAGAGTTGGGTCTGGGGTCCATTATTTGTACCTGGTGTTCACTTAGAAGTAGGAGAAGGTTCCGGATGTTTTCACCAACAGAGGTGCTTGGAATTGTTTGCCTCCCTGGGCTGGTCCCAGCTTGTCTGGACTCAAAAAGGCTAGTGTTAAACCCTTTGTGAGTGTGCCTAGGCAGAGCCTTTGTGATGTGCAAGTATTGTAGGTGACAGCTCTCCCCCTCATCTAGTCAGAGATGGCCCATCTTGCTATCACGTATCCCCCCTTTGTATTACTGTCTGGGAGCAATACACAAACACCAACTCCCAGCTACACCTCGTTATGTGACCCAGAGTACAGGCTGCTGGCACCAAATGGTTAGGACAAGAAAATGGCAACTTTCTAAAAGTGGCATTTTCAGAATTGTGACTTAAAATCCAACTTTACCATTAAAACGGGTTTTAAATTACAATTCTTTAGACACCAAACTCACAATTCCTACCTGCTCCCAATTGAAAGTTATCACTTATTCAATGTAATAAGTTAACCCAATGTTATCCTATGGGAGATGCAGGCCTTGCAGCAGCGAAAAATGAATTTCAGAGTTTTTCACTACCATGACATATAACAGTTAAAAATACATGTCTAGTTTTTTTTAGGCCGTGCTCGTAATAAGCAGTTCTATTAAGGGGCAAATAGAGAATACATCAACTAAGATCATCCCATGATCACATTTGTACGCCCGTGTGCAAGATAAGTAAATGATTGACAAGATAGAGCCTGTAAGCCTATACATCATTTTCTTTGATCTGTAAGACAAATTTATACAAAAGCTGGTTCAGCATGTTAGAGCCATCTAGATAAGAAAACGATGTTATTAGACACTATACAGAGAGTACAATTTTTAAAACCTTCTGAATAGATCTAGAACTATGCACATCAGAAGAGAAGTGTTATTAATATGATTCAGTAATAAATTGCCAGTTCCTTCGACGAAAGCCGATTGAATCCTATTATTATGATAGACAGGATGGATGACTGCAGTCCATCTAGATGCCATTCCTAAGGCATGCCATGGTAATATATCGGTTTTAATTGTCTTTGGAGTATACTCTATATGATACACTTTTTCAAAGCATGCTTTCAATGAATAGGTGATCCATGTCATAGACGATACATGGACACAAAAAAAGCATGTTGTAAATGTAATTTTTGTATCCCCTTTGTTTTAGGTGCTTGATGGATGCTTTCTAGAGCGGGGCCTCATTGACTGGAGCTGGTGCCAGGTGAAGTGAGGTCTATTCCTCGTACTCTACGGGTGAGCATCTGAGTTTTCATACCATTGTAATGATTTCTCTGTGTGTAAAGCTGTTTTTTCTGCCGTAAGAATTGGATTAAGATATTTAGATGCACCATTACTGAAGTTGCAACCTTATTGCTTTTCAGATGTCCTATACAACTTGTAGATACAGAGGATCAGAATAAGACAACAAGGGTATATTGAACCCACTCTGTATGCATATTTAGAATTGAAAATGGATTTGCACGTTCAAAGTATTGCAGTAGCAAAGACATTTATGGTGAGGTCCTGAAGAAAGCCGGGGACAGTTGTCCCATTGGCTGAAACATGTCGACCATTTGCAAGCAGTGAATTCCTTGAACTGCTATTTTTTCTGCACTATTTTTACTTAGGAATGCAATTGAGGTCACTAAAAAGACAAAAAAAAAAGTCTTTCTCTTGCAAATCCTACTTTAATTATGCACTCTTCTTCTTTTTGCACTGCACTTTTCTATTTGGAATTACCTCTAGGGGCCAAATACAAGTTCTAAACCTTTCTCTACGCTTTCTTTTTTCCTCTGAAAAGACCCAACAGAGGATACAACTCACTTAGTATTCCTCTGTGAATGGTGAGGACAGAGGAGAGGTTGGTTGGAACCCCAAATGATGACAATGGTCACTTTGGTGAATGATGGGATTCCAATAATCCTGAATGGGTCCTTCCTTTTTCATTAACTTTTATATTCTTTCTTGATCCTCTCTGGCTACACTCAGTTTGATAGCATTTTTTGCACACTTTGTTCTAGAAATTTATCTAGATCAGCAGCTGGTACTACAGATCACGGATTATATGTATTGTTTTTGTGATTAATGGAATAGGGGGTTTTAATCCGTGTTGAGTCTAAAAAATTCCCTCAGACCGCTTATGGTGTATTGTAGTTTTTAAAATACACTTCTCCCTGCCCAATGGGCTATTTAGGGCTTACCCAAGGGGTGACTTATATGTATCAGAAAGGAAGGTTTGGGTGTGACAAAAGGTTTATCTTGCCAGGTCGAAATGATAGTTAAAGCTTCACACATAGGATGCAATTGCAGGCCTGAGGCATGTTTAAAAGGCTACTTAGGTTGGTGGCACAATCAGTGCTGCAGGCTCAACAGTAGTATTTAATTTACAGTACATGTACCAATTTACTAGGGTCCTATAGTAAATGAAATGCGCCAATTTGATGTCAGCCAATTTTACCATGTTTAAAAGCGAGAGCAGAAGCACTTTAGAATTTTTCTTCCTTGGTAAGGTGTGCAGGGTCCTAAAGCCAGCAAAGTCATTTCTTGGCCAGGCACAAAAACACTCCTGCCAACCTTCTGGTTGGCTCAGGGAGGCTCTTAGTAAATGCCAGTAGTGCAAGAAGGGAGCTGGGTGCCATCTGCATCTCCAATATTTCTGTAATGATTTGAAATACTTCCCCCATGTAGGTCATCATGAGACACGCACTCCAAGGCCAAATGGATGAAGCCAACAGGGTTGCAACAACTTCTAGTGCATTGCAAGGTCTTCTCGCAAGTAGGATGGGGAGCAATACAATCTATGGGGGAATTTAAAGTGAAGGAATTTGTGTCTGTGGTTGATGGGAATCGATTTGGTCTTGCTACAGCAGCGTTTCCAGGTGTCTGTAGTGATTTTGCAGTTTAGGCCTATCTGCCATTGTTCTATGGCTCTGGGGTCTGTGTATGGGCAACTTTCTGTGTTTAACTTATATAGTAAGAAACCCAAGCTGTGCTGTCCCAGTTTTTTAATCAATTGGCTAAGGCGTGGCAACTCATAGGGCTAGCCTGGAAATTCTTTCCAGATGGACTTGGCTGCGTGTCTCAAGCACATGTAATCAAATATATCGAGGGATGAATTGGTCTGGTCTATTCTTTACTGCTCAAAAGTAATGAAAGATCCCTCCAATAACAGTTGCCCCACTCATGTTAGTCTGGCTGCCTGTTGTCTACCCTGAAACCTATGGTCCAGGGTTCAAGGCAGAGAAGGGTTGTTTAAGCGGGGTTGCACTGGTTGCACCGCCAAAAAACCAGCCCTGCATTCAAAATGGGGCAACGGGTCAGCCTACTGCAGCCATGGGTTTCATTCTGTGTGAGTGATGGCATTTTGCTCAACGACAATGTTGTCACACACACACACAGAAAATAGCAGCAGTGCATCTACTTGGGTGCAGGAGTGTCGCCCTCCCTGCTGCCTGCGCAGCAAACATGAAAAATAAAGCGGTGATAAAATGATTTTATTCACACTTTACTTGTCAGCCGGCCAGCCCGAGCCAAATGTTGGGGCGGGGCCAGTACTGCTGACTAGCAGCAGGGGAAGAGGAATGGTGCACACCTAAAGTTTAAAGTATGCATGTCTCTTTGGCCGGCTGTCTTGTGACGGCCAGCCTGACTGCGCACTTTAAACCTCTCCATCTGAGCTGTGCCTGTAGGAGCGCTGAGCCAGCCCACTCCAACCAATCCTGGTGCTGCTCTCAAGCATGAGAGCAGTGTCTGGATTGGTTAGGGGAGTTGGCACAGAGACCCCTTGCTGCCTTTTTGCAGACTGCGGGACTAGGACCAGAAAGGAGTGGGTAAGTACTTTCTAGGTTTCTTTAATATACTGTTTGTTTTCAAATGCCATTTGTCTCTCCATTTCCCACCAGTTAGCAACATTTCTCTAAAGAGGGATTTTCACACTTTACTCTTTAAGGAAAAAATTTAAACATGTGGAACCTGCATTGTAAGTCGGAGTTTAGGAGATGCAGCTGGCGTCCCCACAATCTTTACTCCCCCATGACCCTGATAGCAGTTCTCAGATGTTGCTCAGTTGTGTGACTCAAATCACTAGGCATCACAGTTCTTAACATATGAGCGATGGCTCCTCCCCACAGAAACTTCAAGCGAAAAAACTCCCTTGGTCTCATCACTACCCTCCAGGCCACTCCCACATCCTGTGGCACCTACCCCTGACCTACTGAACCACACCCTGTTTTTTTTCCACAGTTGGGCGAGTGATGAAATCTCATGGAATTAGGTATGTGTGAAACGGTCTGCTGTAGCGACCGTTTGTTATTTGGGTTAGTTGGAGTCCCGCTGTAGCAGGACTGTTCAATACTCGAGTGGGGGTATGTCTCCCCTTCCGGTCACCTTAGGTGATCCTGGGGCAGAGGTTGCTATCAGCCCTGGGGCACACATCCTGGTGAGGTTCCTGCTTCTGTGCGGGTTTCTGGCTATTGTTTTTAGCTGCTCTGAACTGGCGCACCTGGGGTGCGGCGGGGAAGACCCTCTTGGAAAGGGGAAGGGCTCTCTGCGTCGGCTGCTTACAGCGGTGGTGGGAGGCAGGGGTCCTGTCAGACTGGAATCGCTGAGTCCTCTAGTAAGGGGGTGGAGCCTATCTCCAGCTTTGGTTGTTATCTGCTTAAGGGGAGAGATCGGTCGGAAGACGGGGACTTGGGAGCAAAGGGCTCGCTGGTTTGTGATGGAAAGGGGGGGCCCGATCGATGTCATTCTTGGCCCTTCCACTCTGGCAATCTGGTTTGTTGCCGCTGGGGTATTGCTGCATTGAATGGGAGTGATTATGTCTTGTCTGGTTTGGCAGTATACTTACTTCATGAATTGTCTGTGCTGTGGTATTCTTCGTGACCTCTGACTCATGCACATAGGGGACAAGGGCTTTGAATGTTCCCTTGCTTTATGGTATTTTTGGGCTCTGCGATTGGCTGTCGTTTGGGGTGTTTTCTCATGACTTATTTAATTGGTTAGAACTCTAGGTGGCTGGTTCTGATTGGTACTGGTGTTTCTGATGATGAGTGGTCTGCCTATATGTAATGGAAAGGTGCTTCCTCTGGGTTTGACTCATCATGGATGGTGTTAAACGGTCAGAAAAGTGTAAGCACTTGGAGGAAGAAGAGGTGGTTGCTGGGTCTTCTAATGCACCTTCCTTAGTTGATGTACAGAAGATGATTTAGGCTGTGTGGCCTTTCTGGCTAGGCAGTCCACAGGGCCAAAAAGGCAGAAGGTGGATTCTCCGGCTGCCCCTGATCCTGAAAAGGATTCGGATTCGGAAGTGAAGGGTTGGTTTATTCATGGGGCAGACCTTCACAATATTCTGCAACATATGCGAAACAATTTGGGGTTCCCTGGTCCCTTGGAGGATGAGGAGTCAGAGGACTTCTTCACCAGTTATCAGAGGCTGGAGCCTGAATGCCTTCCTGTTCTTAAGTCAATGAGTAATGTACTGGAAGGAGAATGGAAGGATATAGATAAACATACCTTTCCCAGGTTTCTGGCTAAGAAATATCCTTTACAGGGGTTTTCAGAGGAATTCCCTTCAGTGGTGAAGGTGGATTCTCTACTGGCTGGACTGAGGTCGCAAAGCCTGGTGGTTTCCAAGGATGCAGTACCTTCTGATCCTGAGGACAAGAGGCTTGAAGGGGCTTCGAAAAAGTCCTTTGCTGCTTCCAACCTTGCTGTTCGTTCAGCCGCTTCCACTAGTTATCTGGTTCACTCTCTTCAGAAAGACTGTCAGTGTATTTCAGAACAAATGTTACAAGAGGAGGACCCCTCTGAGTCTTTGACAATATTGGAACAGCAGTTGCGTTTCTTGGCTGACATCCTTTCATTCCCTTAGTGTTTCGGCTGCAGCGGCTGGTGCATCAGTGGCGGCTAGGAGACAGTTGTGGCTTAAACCTTGGAAGGCTGAGGCTGAGCAGAAGACTGCGCTCATGAAGATTCCTTTCACTGGCTGCAAACTGTTTGGGGAACCATTGGAGGCTTTGATAGAGAAAACAGCGGAGGACACAACGTTGTTGGCTCCAGTCTGCTTGTCGCAGAATGGAAGGTTTGCTTGACATAAGCGGGCATTTGGGCAGGCTTTTCAGTCTAAGATAGCCACTGAGCCCTTTCGTGGTAGGGGGCGTGGCCAGGGTGTCCCTTCCTTCCACAAATCCTGGGGTCAGCAGGGACTCTTGGGTGCTCCCGGTCAATCAAAATAATGACTATGTGAGGCTTCCAGAGGGGAGTCCGGTTGGGGGTCACCTCTGAGAAGAGTTCATCAGGGATAAATGGGTCCTTCAGATTATCAGACTGGGGTATCAGATCGAATTTGTCTGAGCCCCCTGGGGTGGTGTTTATGGCTACCCTTGTACCCAGGTCTCAGGTCAAGTGTTGGGCTCTTTTGGAAGGGTCATACCCTGCTGTCTTTTAATGTTTCAATGTTATTTGACTAGTCTGATGTTAAGTGCTTTGATGTCATCTGGTGTCCTGTAATATGCTATGCTGTGATGTTATTTGGTATGTGCTGATGTTGACTGTGATGTGCTTTAAGATACTTCTAAGTAATCATCTATGGTTTGACATGACATCATATGTATCACTATTCTGTGGGACAATGTGCTGTACTGCAATGCCACACATGATGTAAAGCACTGTTTGATACTGTTGTGTGGTTTCAGGTTGTTTACTATTCTGTGCAGTGTTCTGGTGTACTTTGGTGTAATGTGATGTGTTATGATCCAAAGTAATGTGACATCTTGTGTTTGCTGTGCTGTAATATACAGTGGCGTGGCTTAATGTTCTGTACTCTCATATGTTTTGTTCTTATCTTCTGTTATGTTCTGTGCTATACAGTTACTTGTTAGGATGCCCTCTTATGTACTCAGATCCAACATGATATGATGCCATGGTGTGATGTGCTCTGATGTGGCATGATGTCATATGGGGAGTGATGCCTTATCGCACAACACAATACTTTCAAACTGCAGAACACGGGGACAGCTGTACAAACAAATTGCAGATCGGTGCGCCCGTTTTTGATACCGGGGATCTGAAGCATGTATGTTTCATTTTCATGCAAGTTTGCTCGAGGTGTAATAATTGATTTGGGGTGGTGTTGGCCAGGAATTCTAAAAACGCCAAAGGACATGCTATTTTGTGATTATCTTGATTGCGATACTCAATCTTAGGGTATTGATGGTTTTTAACTGAACTATTTTCTCATTTACCGGTGCCTGCTATCTACTGAGGAGGGACCCGGCATTCCAGTGCAACTTTGTGACTTCAGTTCTGACTGAACTCTCAGAGTACAGTGAGTGCATCTTTATCATGTGTGGAAGTGTTAAATATGGCAGATTTCGCCGTTCAGCCAAGCAGCACACATTGCATCTCTGGTTAACAGTAGGAGTGGGCGGAATTTGCGTAGTCGCACTACGCAAAGCTCCGCGGAATTGCTTCTTCGTGATGCTTTTTTCCTGTTCGCGAACGCTGTTTGTGTGCTCAGGGGAAAATATCTTGCGAACAAGCATTTTGAGAACGCGAACAAGCAAATAATTCCACGAAGCTGCGGAATGTAGAATTTCAGGCAATTCTGCGTTCTCCGCGGAACGGGAAATTCCGCAAATTCCGCGATCGGAACGTAATTTAACACCCAGGCCTAGTTAACAGTATCCAATTAATGAAGATATTAAACAATTTACTACAGGCAAGGTCGGCCTTCGGTAGGCTAGCGCCCTGGGCGGAAAGAAGTGTGAACCCCTTGCTGCTGGTAAATAAAATGAGGCATGGGGTGAGGGGGGAGGGGCTTTTCAGTTCACAGGTCAGTGTCTGGATGATTGCACCAGAGCAGGGACTGGCATTTGAACACAAAAATATCCATACCTCACCAGCTCACCTATATCTCCCACAGCTTGGCTGCGTCACACCCATGCCAAGTTGTTGGTCAGTGGAGGGAGCGTTGGCGTGGGGTGTCAGAGAAGATTGGGGGGCAAGGAAGGGGACTGGTGGTGCGCTAAAAAGAGCACTCGAGGCACTTTAAAAATGATTTAAAGCACTTTAAAATGAGTCTCTGGAGCCAAGGGAGAGACACGCTGGTGTATGCAGGACCTGAATGCAGACAGCTCCATGGCCCAGGTTGGATATGCCAACAGCTGACACTGAGCACCCTCCCCTGCCTTATTCTGGTGCGTCTTTTTCATGTGCTGTACCCCCGTGTACAAACATTTATTTCATAGCTAGTTTCAGGATCCAGCCGCTTGTTTCATTATATTTCGTGAGACAGGAAACTATATAACACAGCAGAAACTCTCTCCTAAAATGGCATTATGAAATGACAGCTCTATGCCCATTCTGCTAGATTTAAATGCCAGCCGTTGTCATGTGAACTGGGAAAGAAGACTCTGGACGCGATACGATGACTTGCACTTATTTGGAGGCCACTTGAGATAAATGCTCCTCTTAGTTTGAGGTCAAGTAAGACTCAAGGTTTTTCCTCTAAAATATGTGTTAAGTGCAAAAGCAAATACTTTTGTTTGATCTGTTGAGCCTCGTATTCATTTAAATGGAACGTTTCCGTCCTCTTGGGGTCCTAAATTCATTTAGCCCCTATTTAGTGCAATGGACAAAACACTTTGTTCGTACCCTCCTGTCATGAAAAACAACGTAAAACCTACAACTCCGAGAGAATTGCATTCCTTTATTCACTCGCGCAAGGAATTTTTACCTGTCATAAACATGGCCCACATTGTACAAAGAAAGGCATCAATTGGTGTGTGGAGGACAACTCTTTAATTGTCCTTGGGTACTTTTTTATAATATCATAATAAATATATATTATGATAAAGTTCCGTCTCCCTCATTGGTTTGTCTTCTGGTTTGCCGCTGCACTGACTGTCACATCAACAAAGATTCATTCCTCTGAGTAAAACAGAGTGAGGGGGAATTAAAGCTTTTAGAAAAGAGTCAGAGGGAAAGGACTAAAAGCTGGAAAGAGAAAGGCGTGTAATGAGGCAACGAGAGAAGGGAAAAGTGGAGTGGACGCGTGTGAGATGAGGAAGAGGTGGCACTGAATCAGAAAGGGGAAATGATTTGGAGAGAGTAGGGATTGGAAGACTCTGGTAAAGGTGACCAAGTATGAACAACAGCAAGGGAGACTTAGGGAAACAACGGAGGATATGAATGTAGAGAGTGATGGGAGTCACTGAGGTCACAAGACGGTTAAACAACAAAAAGAGAGATACGTGTAAGCTAAACTGAGATAAAAGGGAGCAGGCAAGTCCTGTCACTGCAATCCCACTAATATACACCAATAAGCACCAGTGCTTAAATAGGCAAATTCTTTAGGTATTGAGTCTCAGCACTTCTATTATTTTCGAAGGACAAGTACCAGAGCTGCTCAGCTAGGGCGCAATACTTCAAATGGACGAGTTCCAGCACTTCTCAGTAGTAAGGAGGTACTCTGTAATAGCGAGTAGCTGTTTTTTTATATCTGAACTTCCAATGCTGCCTAGCACTGTTTTTGACTTTTCCTACATAACAGGAAAACCACTATTTTCAAGAGCCCTGGACCTCACTCGAAGCTCATCATCCACCAGTGCGCTGTGTCACCCCAACCTGGGAGCCATTATGGCGACAAGACAGTGAGCAAGTGTACAAACATTGACAAAGCCAATACAGGTTCAATCAGTCTTGCTCAAACACATTCGCTTTATAAATGCTTCTTTTTTCCCCCTAGATAAAAGCTATGCCGACACATGCATGGTGGCATTCTTGGAACTGTTCTTCTAAAAACTTTTTTTTTAAATCGAAGATGGGTGCTACACATGTGCATGTCTTATGGCCATCTTGGAATGGTTTTTATCTTTCAGTTTAAGAAAAATCATTCCAAGATGACTGCCATGCATACATATTCGCAGTGCCATTATGGAATGTGTTAAAAATAAATAAATAAGAGCATTTCAAGATGACTACGTTGCATGGGTTTAGTAATAGCCCACTCGCCGATACAATGGCGGAGCTGCGGGTGGAGGAGAGAGTGAAGAGGATGGGAGGCAAGCAGACGAACTAGCACTGTATTTCAAAAATAACATTAGTTGCTGTACTGCATTGCATGAAATGCTAGTAAATTTGCCCCTTGGTTTTGAGCTTTGGTTCTGACAATGTTCTGGGATGGTAATCTGACAGGTAATCTGGTGCACATTATGTTGGACTGCAGATATGCTGATCACAGGCACTAGATGCCATTGATAATCTGTTTTTAAAAAACATACCTGCGTTTCCAAATCTACTCTATTTGGACCTCTCTAATTCACAGACATTTCCATTAAACACCCTCAGAGGGAAGGATGTATGACGTTACAACGCACACTTTTACAAGGCATGCACTTACAACGCATTTTTTACAACGCAAAATCCATTACAACGCACTACACTTACAACGCATGACACTACAACGCATTTTTAAAAACTACCTTTACAACGCATACCATTACAACGCATAATATTAAATTGCATTTAAGGTAAGTATTAGATAGTATAGGGGTAAAAATTACTATTCTAACTCCAGGGGGTGTAACAGTAGGGTAAGTGTTGGATAGTATAGGGGTAAAAATTACTATTCTAACTCCAGGGGGTGCAACAGTAGGGTAAGTGTTGGATAGTATAGGGGTAAAAATTGCTATTCTAACTCCAGGGGGTGCAACAGTAGGGTAAGTGTTGGATAGTATAGGGGTAAAAATTGCTATTCTAACTCCAGGGGGTGCAACAGTAGGGTAAGTGTTGGATAGTATAGGGGTAAAAATTACTATTCTAACTCCAGGGGGTGCAACAGTAGGGTAAGTGTTGGATAGTATAGGGGTAAAAATTACTATTCTAACTCCAGGGGGTGCAACAGTAGGGTAAGTGTTGGATAGTATAGGGGTAAACATTACTAATCTAACTCCAGGGGGTGCAACAGTAGGGTAAGTGTTGGATAGTATAGGGGTAAAAATTACTATTCTAACTCCAGGGGGTGCAACAGTAGGGTAAGTGTTGGATAGTATAGGGGTAAAAATTACTATTCTAACTCCAGGGGGTGCAACAGTAGGGTAAGTGTTGGATAGTATAGGGGTAAACATTACTATTCTAACTCCAGGGGGTGCAACAGTAGGGTAAGTGTTGGATAGTATAGGGGTAAAAATTACTATTCTAACTCCAAGGGGTGCAACAGTAGGGTAAGTGTTGGATAGTATAGGGGTAAAAATTACTATTCTAACTCCAGGGGGTGCAACAGTAGGGTAAGTGTTGGATAGTATAGGGGTAAAAATTACTATTCTAACTCCAGGGGGTGCAACAGTAGGGTAAGTGTTGGATAGTATAGGGGTAAAAATTACTATTCTAACTCCAGGGGGTGCAACAGTAGGGTAAGTGTTGGATAGTATAGGGGTAAAAATTACTATTCTAACTCCAGGGGGTGCAACAGTAGGGTAAGTGTTGGATAGTATAGGGGTAAAAATTGCTATTCTAACTCTAGGGGGTACAACAGTAGGGTAAGTGTTGGATAGTATAGGGGTAAAAATTACTATTCTATCTCCAGGGGGTGCAACAGTAGGGTAAGTGTTGGATAGTGTAGTGTAATATTATGCGTTGTAGTGGTAGGCGTTGTAATGGAATGCGTTGTAAAGGTAGTTTTTAAAAATGCGTTGTAGTGTCATGCGTTGTAAGTGTAGTGCGTTGTAATGGATTTTGCGTTGTAAAAAATGCGTTGTAAGTGTAGTGCATTGTAAAAGTTGCGTTGTAAAGGTTGTTCCCCCAGAGGGAAACATGTTGTTAGAACCCTGCCCCGATAAGCAAGCACTGACCTTCAGGTGGGTCAATAGAAGTATACCCCCAAAAATGGATTAGTACCATGGTATTTGGGGCAGGTTAGGAATGGTAAAAACATCCCAACTGAGCTGAGGGGTGGGGCGGGGGGGGGGGCATTAAGATAAAAACAGGCTGCATTCCGAAACACATCTATATTAAATTTCGAAAATGCACCTCCGAGATATTAAAAAATGCTACATATTATGTCACCTGAATCAAAGTATCTGCTTTAATCTTATTGGGATGATGATGAGCCAACACACTAAGATTTAGCATGTGTGCCGTTTTAGCTCAATTAGGAGTTATTTGAACATACATGATTGGAGATTTTATGGAAAGAGGAGAGGGGAAAGAGAGTTTGAAATTGTTGTAAGAAACTATATCTACACTCTGGCAGGTATGGAACAGGGCAGACAGGCTTAACATAGGGCAATGTGTAAAGTATCTATGCAATAATAAAAAATAATAACAGTAATAAGATCAAAATACCAAACAAGATCAATCCCAAAACGAATTAGAGTATATTTTAATCAACAGAATGACACCAAAAATGGCAAACATCCCATAAGAGGAACTGGAGATGTGAATTTTGTAAGGTTTGCTGCAAGGTTCCACTAATGGCTTTGCAGGTGTTGGAGGCCCTAACTTTTCAGAGACATCATTTAAGAGCCAGGACTCACTACAGCAAAGGCTACCAGCAAGGTCCAGTCCAGATCTAGTTTGTACTGTTCAACTGGCCACTTCAGGAACAAGGCCTCTTGCGGCTTTTTGTGTCTCTCTAGCCACACATGAGGTCAGACAACTGACAATTGGAGTCCATGTCTTTGTTCTAGGATCAAGAGGGTGCAGGTCTAATCCACCAGGGCTATTCTCAAGTCACAAACGCAAGGTCCAGTACTCTTCTGATCTTCTGCAGTTCCAAAGAGGGGTCTAAAAAGAGTTCCTTGAGGCACCACATATGTGGTTTGCAGTTGCCAGTGAGTAGGGGTGACTCCTGGACCAATCGGGAAAGAGTTTCTGAGGGTAACCCTCCCCACATTTGGAGAATAAACTATTTGCTGCAAACAGCTTCACAGTGCTCCTACTCCTAAAATCCAAGAAGGGGGATTTTAGGAGTTGTTTGCAGAGCTTTTGTGTCCACCCAGAGATGTGGCTAGGGAAATGAGAAATCCTCTGCCCTGAATTCACTCAATACCAGTTCTGGGGATAACTTCCTCCCACTGGGTTCGAGTCAGCCTGGCTAGTGTGGACCTTAGGCTTCCCTTATTGAGGTATTTTCTTAAACAAAACTATAAATGGGCAAGCCTCACCGCTGTCACTTCAAGTTAATGAAGTTCCTGAGCCCGCCCTAACTGTCCTTTCATGGATAATAGGGTTCAAATGTCCCACACCTAGTCCATCCTGTCACCAGGGCTAAGCCATTGTTCTGCTTGAAGTACCATTTTCACACCTTATTAAGGTCAAGCGCCTGTTGGGCAACTGTGACAGACTAATGCAAATTAGCAACCAGGAGTTTCAAGCAGTCAAAAAGTAACATTCTAAAAGTTACCTTTCCTAAATATTTAATAAAAACCTAACTTCTGCAATGAAGTGGACTTTAAATATGAAAAACAGTCTTTCAGTGGCAATTTTAGCTGTTCTTGTCAAAGGTCACAGACTGATATTTATAATCTGTCATTTAACATATTCTATGATCCAGCTAGTGTGCCGTTGGTAATATACCGTAGGGGTCTGTTCCCTGAAGGAGCATGTCAACATTAATTTCTCAGATGTTCCATTTTTAAATATCAGGCACCCTTACATGTGGGGAACAAGGTGTACATCGGGGTGACTTACTAATATTTAAAAGACAGGTTTCCTGCCTGTCAAAGAGAGTTATTTTCATAGAATTGACAGCACATTTTTGGGCTGCTGTAGTGAGGATACACATGGTAGGCCTACAGCCATGTTTCCCAGGCCCACTCTCTGGATGACTACCGTCCACAGGTGGCATTTACCTTCCAGGCCCTGGGTGTATTTTGTGTACCATACTGTTTCTTCAAATGACCATCTCCGCTCTCCTTCCTTCCTTCCCGATGTTAAGCGGCGGAGACTGGTGCACCTGAGTATTCCGCATTGGGCCCGAAAGTGGACTACCCGGGTGCCTCGTCTGACTGCTGTAGACACTGAGACATGAACACGGTCTCTGAGTAGGATGCCAAGAGATCGCTGCTGGCATTAAGTAGGGGGAGCCAGGTTGCAGAACTAAGCAAGCTCGGATGCGGCTGCGTGGTAACTTTCTCCTCACTAATGCCTGCCCAGAGGGGGGGCGACTCGCCCTGCAGCAGAGTGAGTGGTCGCTCTGCGCTGCACCAGCCTGGTGGAAGAAGATGTCCTGCGAGGGCTCCCGCATTGGGTGTGGGGGGCTGATCCTGGCGGGAAGGTGAGCTTTTACAAAGTGTTGACTTTGTTGCTGTGCTTTTATCCAATTCAAGGTGGCTCAAAAGACTGAGCGTTCCGTCTTAGTGAGGCCCGCTTTTTGCATCAGCAAATCAAAGGAGATACTCTGCAGGGCATCAGGGTCAGAAGAGGAGAAACAGGCATCAGGAACTGAAGAGGACGCTGCGTGAAATCACTTACACTGGCTGACGGGAGGGTGGCAGCGAATAATGGCGAGTGGTTAGTAATGCTAGCAGCCTTTGTCCTCCCTCGTCTGTGCCTACCCAAAAACCTACAGGACTACCACTAGCCCTGTCTAGAATACATATACGCATTCTAGAGTATAAGAATAATGTGTTAATTTGGTGTAAGTAAATTCTTCTGTCCATGTCCATGGTTCTACTAGTAGAAACGCGGAGCCTGATCGGTAGCTTGGTGCCATCTCCTGGTTACTCACCCGCACTGCAGATTACAGAAACCGATTTTTTTGTACCAAGAAAGGCAACCCAGACGGAATTGCCGAAGTGACCCGTATTTGAAGCTGAAGTTAGCTTCTAATTTCGGCCAGCATCTTATTCACAGGCTGAACTTAGCTTCTAATTCAGCCACCATTTTCTTTGCAGGCAAAGCATTTTATATAAAATACAACCTTTAATAATTTGGCTATCTCCATTTTATCGGACTCTGCATTACGATTCTATGAATATGTTGTGGGGGGCTGTTGCTGCGAGCTAGAGGGTGCCTCGGTGTGCTCTTACCTGCCTTTACATCCCGTGGAGCTGACCCTGTGGATTGCGAGTCTCCCTCCCGCCGTCGCCGGACAAACGCGACCGCCGTGTGGGGGGAGAGTAGTGGAAACTACATTTCCCAAGATCCTTGCCATCCCGGAAGTGCCGCATTTTCGCGCCAGAAGGCGCTACAAAACTGACTCTGCCCTCGGCTGAGCGGGGGCTGTTGCTGCGAGCTAGAGGGTGCCTCGGTGTGCTCTTACCTGCCTTTACATCCCGTGGAGCTGACCCTGTGGATTGCGAGTCTCCCTCCCGCCGTCGCCGGACAAACGCGACCGCCGTGTGGGGGGAGAGTAGTGGAAACTACATTTCCCAAGATCCTTGCCATCCCGGAAGTGCCGCATTTTCGCGCCAGAAGGCGCTACAAAACTGACTCTGCCCTCCGCATCGCGGGACGCGCGTGGGCGGCGCCGGGCTAAGCCCGGGCAAAGGGCGGGCCCTCTGAGGCCCTCAGAGGACAGAAGAGACAGGACTGGGCCACGGACTCTGTATGTATGTAACGCAGTCCTTGTGCAGTTATTATACGGTGTGGTGTAACGTGGTTATCTGTAGGTGCTACTTGTAGTTAGGTGTCTGGTATAGCCCCCGGTAAACGTGCCCGGACCTAAGGCTTACTGTGAAGGCTGTTAAAATGTCTAAGGTCAAGAAGAATAAACCCACCATGGGGGCTGGCTCTATGGACAACTATCTTGTACAAAAGGTGACCCAAATTAACAATACCCGTAGAGCTTCCCTAGGGCGAAGCAATGATCCTGACGAATGTGCAGAACTATCGTCTCCTTTGGTATTCACAGTTCCTACAGATGGTCATGATGGGGGAAGTGAGGCTGCCGTAACTACTGCCGTAACTACCGCAGCACTAATACACGTAGATCAGACTGTAGATGACCTAGAATTAGCATCTGAACTAATAGAGGAAGAGCCAACACTCTCATCGCCCCTCCATAGACCAGTGAGACTGTGCAGGAAGATTCAAGCTAAGCGCGGGGACAAGCACTGCAAGAGTAAAATAGGGAGGGGTAATAGAGTCTCTAATAGTGGGGCATTGCAAAAGAACTTAGAAGAGGGTAGTGGCATGGGCGGAACCAGCCCTAACATCGCCCCAGAACCATTGACACTTCTATTTCACTCATTGGAGGGGAAAATAGAGGCAAAAATTGCGGAGTTGATGCATCCTTTGCTAGCCAAACTAGATATAATGGCCTTAGAAGTAGAAAGATTAGGTGGCCTGCTAAAATTGCATCTGGCTGGAGCATCAGGTAAATCAGATGCAGCAAATAATAAATTAATTGTGGAGGATCCGGGAACATGTAAAGGAAATGTACCTAATATTCTATCAAATAGGCAGACTAATAGGCAGAATACAGTGGTTGTTGCTGATCCTGTCCTATCGGATCCCACGATATTAACAATGCAGAATACCACTGATAATGGAACTTTTGAGGGAAATCTGCCCTATAGCCATGTAAAGATAAGTCGTCATGTAAATCTTCCCCCTGAATGTGCACCTTATGTGGCTGTACTTACAAATGTTCCACCCATTCAGCCTCAAACATATCAGGTGCATGAAGAAAATCATGATTCTTTAAAGAATAGGACGGTCTTTTGGCTTAATAAGAATTGTGGGTTTCCTGTTAAATTTGCCGATCAAATATTAACAACAAGAAGGGTGAGTTGGATCGGATCATCTAGTAAGGCAACAAATGGTGACTGCATTATCATCAATTTTAGGCATCCTCAACATGCTGCTACAGTTTTACTAAGAGCTGCTGCATTGGCCAATAATCCTAATAGTATTTGCATTCGTCCTCTGGGGTATTTTTATTCCCATTTGATTAGAAATCCACCAACCCCTGGCCCCTTTAGATCACGAATACTCTCACAGTCACTGCCTCTCAATGGGGAATATGTTCACAATGTGGGATTACAGAGAGGTAATGGATTTAATATTGTAACTCACAACAGATTTGATGCCCTCTCGGGATTAGAGTTATGTGACTGACATGAGGTAGCCGTTGGGCAGGCAACTCGGGGCTCAGTGGATCTGGAATGTACGGATTGTATCTCGGCTATCAAAAACTCTAATAATATAATTTCTTGGAATATTGCGGGTCTAGGTACCAAAATGGAGGATTGCAACTGGATTGAGTACATTAAAAAGTACCAAGTTATCTGTCTACAGGAAACTTGGTCAATCGATTGTAATTACTTCCTAGAAGGGTATAGGGCCTATTATGTCCCAGCAGTAGCAACTACTAGGGGCAGACCTAAAGGGGGCTTGGTTGTGTTTATCTCTATAGTATTATGTTGTAAGGTACGGAGAATTATAACAAACCATACTGGTATTATTGGGTTGGTTTTAATTGGAGATAACTGTTTGGCCGGTCTGGTAAATTTTTATAATGCCACTAATTGTAGTACTAATTTTAGTCAGATAGTTACACTGAATACTTTTATTAGTAACTCCATGAAGGATTGTATTCATAACCTCATGGTGGTCGGGGATTTTAATGTTCATCCCTGTGGAGACCCTCTTTTTAAAATGATTACGGATCTTAATTGCCCGTTATGTGAGAATTTCCATTTTGAGCACTCATCTGAGGGGGAACACCTCAATGACATGCTTAATGAGCTAGAATTAACTCCCATGATGGCATTGATGGCCCCGAATAAGTGCTTTGATACCCCAACATTTAAGGGGAATGGTAGGGCAACTTTCATTGATTTTATTTTGTTAACACCTGTAATGCAGTCTTTTGTGGGATTCTTCTCTATTGAAGTCAGTGAATTTAGTGACCATAATCCCCTCACTGCTCTTATGAGGGGTCCACTGATAGCTAAAGAAAGAGTGGAACCCCTTATCGGTAGGGTGAATACCACAGATGGCAGACGTCGTCTGAGATGGTCCATGGTAACCCCTGATCAGCTGTACAACGAAATTAAAACTACTTGTGCTGACGAAATTACGTTATGCACACGAGAGGGTGCACTCCCAAACACGGTCCTAAATGCCTTCAACTGTCTAGCGGTGAAGGTATCTCAGTTACTATCAGTACCCATAAAAAAATCGGATTCCATAAAAGGTCCTAGGTGGTTTAATCAGGATTGCTCAAAAGCCGCCAGAAATTTAAGAGCTGCTTTGGCATCTAAGCCTAGGATAAAAGCTGATGTTCAGCAGTGTAGAAAGATCTACAAAAAAACTATTACAAGGCATAAGGAATTTCTTAGGGAAGAGGCGTGGTTAGAGATCTTAGATCCTGCCACCCTTGGAAGTAGCACAGCTTTCTGGGCCCTGATGAGGAAACCATTTTTGACACAGGACCCGGGAAATGGTACTGAAAGCTATATATCTAAGGAGGAATGGGAAGTGCACTTTAAGAAGTTGTACTGCTGCACAGGGGACATGGAAACAACTTCTGTCTGTAGCAATACTGGTGCACAGATTGTTTTTAATAGAGGTGAAGTTTTGAAGGGCATACAGGGTATCACAGGCGGAAAAGCTCCCGGCCCGGATGGGATTCCCCCTGATTTATTTAAATCTGATCCTAGTTTTTGGGCACCCATTCTAGAGTCTGTTTTTAATGCAGCTGCAAAAGAAGGATTCCCTTGATCATGGGGTGTTTCTACAATTGTCCCGGTTTTTAAGAAGGGTGACAAGGGTAGCCCACACTGCTATCGACCGATTTCTTTATTAGACTCCATGGTCAAGATTGTAGGACGAATTGTACTGCAAAGATTGTTAGAGTGGGTGGAGGAAAAGAACATTATGTCTCCCTCGCAGTACGGATTTTGTAAAGGCCGATCGACAATTACTCAATGCCTTAATCTCTTCCTGATCTTAAGCAAATATACTGTAATACAGAAAGGTACCATTCATCTTGCCTTTATGGACTTGTCTTCCGCGTTTGACTGCGTCAACCGGGGTAAGTTGTGGCAGTCCATGAGGATGAAAGGGGTTGATAGCGGTCTGGTTGATTTTTTGGTTGCCCTACACTGTAATACCAGTGCCAATGTGAGATACTCCCTGGATTTGAGTGTATCAAATAATTTTAGCATTGGAAAGGGTGTCCGGCAGGGTTGTATCCTGGCACCCTTTCTTTTTAACTTCTATATTAATGACCTAGATGGTGTGTTACAAGATGTTTGTGCTGACTGCCCAAGAGTCGGCAGGCGTGGAATTCCGATACTCTTTTATGCAGATGATGCAGTACTTATATCTAGAACAGAGAGGGGACTTCAATCACTGTTAACAGCGTTTAACATATTTATGAGAGATAGAGACCTCTTGGTAAATAACACTAAATCTTTTATCAGTCAGTCATAAGCTTTTATTCGATATGCAAGATATCTTGTAAGCACATTAAAAGATACAATTATTACAATAAACACAAAAAAAAACAAAAGCTACAAGAAGCCAGTATGAAATTCATAAAAAGATAAAAGGACGTAAAGTGCCCGTTAATAAATTAGCTAAAAAGGAATTAAACAGCTACTGACAATCTCTTACAACGAATAAGCCAAGACCATTTTAAAAATTTTGCAATTCCACACACTAAAGGGGGGGAAGTGTCCGTGGTTAGGATACGCAAGGCTTCTAGGTGGCTACGTGTGCCCATATTTTGGCAGAGGGGTTTCAACCAGGATCTCCTAGGCCTTGCATAATCCGGGCATACAAATAAGACATGCACAATGGTCTCTGCCTTGCTTGGGCAACACGCACAGTTTGGAGAAATACGGGCCGCTGGTGACCAGGGCGATACCACTGCACCTAGGGGGAGGGATCCAACTCTAAATTTAAAATAAAGGGCTCGGTCAAAGGGGAGAGTGATCAAGTCCAGATAGGGTTCAAAAGCCACAATGTCTTTAATTTGCAAAAAGGCGACAGTGGACTTGCAGTGGTTAGAGTTTGTAATTAGACGCTCCGCACACCAATTCCAATAAAGCGCCTTGACAACTTCTTTTGGAGGGGCTGAACGTGATGACCAACAGCCTCCTAGACCAATCTTCTCCAAAAGCTTTTTGGTTTCTCTTAGCCACTTTATCTTGGCCCAACCCCCCAAGCTCATTATTTCCCCCAGGGCATCAGCATAGGACTTTAGTTCTTCACCCCTCCAGATTCGTGTCCATAGCAAGAGCGGGCGAAGCTGGGCCTGGTCTTTAATATTTTTACAGCCCATGTCCAACCGAACTGGTACAGATGGTGTGCTCAGGGGCACGGAGATAAGAGATTTCAATAGCTTGCTCTCCGCTGTCTCTAGGGCGTTCAAACGACAGTGGCCCCACAGTTCTGCCCCGTACAAGGCTGATGACACTACTTTAGCCTTGTAGATATCAATTACTGGGGTAAGTGATCTCCTTGGAGAGGCCCTGAACTCCCTCATGAGGGCACCTCCCACTCTCCTGTGACTGAGGACCATTTTATCAATATGATTGGCCCAGGACATCCTGTCCGTAATCCGAATACCGAGGTAATCGAATTCGGCTACTTTCTCTAGGGGGATCGAGTTGAGTGTGGGTGGACGGCCCAGTTTCTTAGGAGGATTTAGGACTAGATATTTTGTTTTGTCCACATTTATTGTTAATCCTCTAGCAGCACAGAACTCCTGAAATCGGGTTAGTAATTTCTGGAGGCCTTGGGGGGTCTTCGAAATCAGGAGCGTATCATCCGCAAAAAGCAGGGTGGGGATACGGACTCCTCCGAGACATGGGGCGTCGGCTGGTTCTTGTTGTAGATGTTTTACCACCCCGTTCACGTATAGTGAAAATAGGGTGGGTGCCAAGACACAGCCCTGTCTTACGCCCCTGGACACTGGAATCTTCTCAGTGAGTTCTCCGTTTTTACCCCATCGGACCTGAGCAAAGGTATGGGCGTGAAGGCTAATGAGAAGGGTACCATTCATCTTGCCTTTATGGACTTGTCTTCCGCGTTTGACTGCGTCAACCGGGGTAAGTTGTGGCAGTCCATGAGGATGAAAGGGGTTGATAGCGGTCTGGTTGATTTTTTGGTTGCCCTACACTGTAATACCAGTGCCAATGTGAGATACTCCCTGGATTTTAGTGTATCAAATAATTTTAGCATTGGAAAGGGTGTCCGGCAGGGTTGTATCCTGGCACCCTTTCTTTTTAACTTCTATATTAATGACCTAGATGGTGTGTTACAAGATGTTTGTGCTGACTGCCCAAGAGTCGGCAGGCGTGGAATTCCGATACTCCTTTATGCAGATGATGCAGTACTTATATCTAGAACAGAGAGGGGACTTCAATCACTGTTAACAGCGTTTAACATATTTATGAGAGATAGAGACCTCTTGGTAAATAACACTAAATCTTTTATCTTACAAATTGGTCAGCAACCAAAAAAACCCTTCCCCTTTAGGATTGGTGAAGAGATAATCCCTTTAACTAAAACATTCTCTTACTTAGGAGTTCTTTTTGATACAAAATTAAATTGGGAACCTCATCTTGTAAAGAAAAAAGGTGAAATGGTGAGGGTTAACGCATCAATATTTAATTTTGCTACTAAACTGGGGAAAAAGCCTATTTGTGCTATGTTGAAATTGTACAATGCTAAGTCTGTGGCAACTGTATCCTATGGTAGTGAAATTTGGGGGTATGTCAATGGAGAGCAATTACAGATTGCTGAAAATCGATTCATGAAGCGTCTTTTGTGTGTTCCCCCTGGTACGCCTAACCTCGCTGTACACGAGGAGTTGGGGTCTCAATATTTATGTGATCTGCTTTCCTTACGCCCTCTGATGTTTTGGCTTAAAATTTGGCTAAATGAGAACATACCCCTAACACATTTAATTATCAAGGATTTCTTGTCGCTGGACAAAGCACTGAGCTCTCCTTGGCTAAGCTACCTAAAATTAAATTTCGATAAACTTGGTCGCCCTGAACTCTTTGCCAACCCACAATTGATTACAAGGGGAGATCTGGAGCTCATCAAACAAACATTTCTGATGGACAAGAGGATTACGAGAGAAGAAGTGGAGCTTCAGAAACCAAGTGTGAGAAAGTTTGTTATGCTCAAGACTACTGCGGCCATTGAACCATATTTGGAAGGGTCTTTTTCTTCACATGAGAAATTTTTACTGACCAGATTTAGGTTCAACCAGTTCCATCATCTGCTTATTCGACCTAAGTGTGACATTTTTAATAAATTGGCAGCGCCCTGCGGCTGCGACGGAAAGTCTCCGCAGGATATGCTGCATTTTATTTTTTTATGTAAATTTTATGAATTTCCACGCAAACAATATTTAGTGACTCTTTTAAAAAAACTTGGTTTTAACCAAATCAGACCGGCACTTTTGTACTTGCAGCTTTTGCACAGTGACAGTATTCTCCAAATCAAGGAGTTTTTAAAATTATGTATTAGACTGAGAAACTGCCTGGACCAGTGAAACCTTGTCCCATGTTTGTGTCCATACTTTCTAAGTACTCTTTTCCTGCACTTGTTTATGATGAAATGGTTGGTGTTCTTGTGATAATGTTTTGTATATTTTATGTGTCTTTTATGGTTAGCAAATAACCGAAATAAAGTTTTGAATTGAAATTGAAGAGGACCAAAATTCACCATCAGGCTTTATCTGTTGGTGAGTCAAAGGAGAAACTCCACAAGGCGTCAGGACAGAAGAGGAGAAACGGTCATCAGGAACTAAAGAGGCCTAAAAACTGACTGTTGTGGATCCATTGACAATACCTTAATAATTTAATTTGTCTGGTTGCTGCCCCCGCATCTGTTGCCATCTCTTGCCATCTATTGTTGCTGATTGGCTCCTGAGGCGGAAAGCCGGGAGCAGGGACGATTTTAAAAAATTGTATCTTGTGTAACATTCACTGTGCTTTTAAACTGCCATCCACTCTCACCTGCATCTTGGCATCTTAGAACAGCGCTTCTCGCTGCAACGACCTCTTCCCTTCAGTCGCCATTCCCGAGGGCGAGGCGAGACACGCCCCCTCGGCTGGCCACGCCCCCCCGCCACGACTACAAATAGCGCGCGCCAACGCTAGGCGCTGCATTGCTGATTGGCTCCTGAGGCGGAAAGCCGGGAGCAGGGACGATTTTAAAAAATTGTATCTTGTGTAACATTCACTGTGCTTTTAAACTGCCATCCACTCTCACCTGCATCTTGGCATCTTAGAACAGCGCTTCTCGCTGCAACGACCTCTTCCCTTCAGTCGCCATTCCCGAGGGCGAGGCGAGACACGCCCCCTCGGCTGGCCACGCCCCCCCGCCACGACTACAAATAGCGCGCGCCAACGCTAGGCGCTGCATTGCTGATTGGCTCCTGAGGCGGAAAGCCGGGAGCAGGGACGATTTTAAAAAATTGTATCTTGTGTAACATTCACTGTGCTTTTAAACTGCCATCCACTCTCACCTGCATCTTGGCATCTTAGAACAGCGCTTCTCGCTGCAACGACCTCTTCCCTTCAGTCGCCATTCCCGAGGGCGAGGCGAGACACGCCCCCTCGGCTGGCCACGCCCCCCCGCCACGACTACAAATAGCGCGCGCCAACGCTAGGCGCTGCATTGCTGATTGGCTCCTGAGGCGGAAAGCCGGGAGCAGGGACGATTTTAAAAAATTGTATCTTGTGTAACATTCACTGTGCTTTTAAACTGCCATCCACTCTCACCTGCATCTTGGCATCTTAGAACAGCGCTTCTCGCTGCAACGACCTCTTCCCTTCAGTCGCCATTCCCGAGGGCGAGGCGAGACACGCCCCCTCGGCTGGCCACGCCCCCTCCAACCTCCTCACCCACCGGCATAAAGTATGTGTCTTGGTAGGAAGCGCAGCGGACGAGCGCAGCGGGCGCGCCGTTTGCGCGCCGAAGGCGCGCCTAAGGCAAGCCCGTCTGCGCCCGTCCGCAGCCGGACGGGGCTAGGGGCACGACTCCATGCCAAATTTACATCCTACTCTTCTATGGATCTTATTGCCCTTCAAGGTAAATGGTTACTTCCAGATTCCACCCGCAGATTGATTTCCTCTTTAGGCCTTGCCCCCACTTCCCCCATAGCCCCTCATCCCCCGTCACACGCTCCCCCGTTACCCTGCCCCCTTCCTCCTGACCTCCCCCCCTGTTCGCCGGCACTGTCTGTCTTTTTACTCAATACCAGGTCAGCGGTCAAGCACCACCATGAGTTGTTCGTCTTACTTGATTCTGAGAAACCGGACCTACTGCTCCTGACCGAAACTTGGTACTGTGACACCTCCCTCCCCGTTCTCCTGGCCACCCTACCCTCCTCCTATGTGGCCCTTCGAGCCGACCGGCCGGCGGGCAAGGCAGGCGGTGGGGTTGCCCTGATCGCCCGGTCGGAGCTGAACTTCCAACCACTTCCCTCACCTCCCATTCCCCCTGCTGACTTCCTGGTGGCCCGCTCTCTTTCATTTTCCCCCCCTATTACCTGCCTATTAATGTACCGGCCTCCCCAGCCCTCGCCTGCATTTTTGCCGGCCTTTCAAGACCTATTGGCCCACTTGGCGGTCAACTACGCCTCGGTCTTGGTGCTAGGGGACTTTAATTACTGGCCCTCTGACCCACACGAGTGCTCAGCCTCAAAAGAGTTTACACATTGCCTATCAACCCTTAATTTCGTGTCGCACATATCCGTCCCCACTCACTCCCATGGACACACATTGGACCAGGTCTGGTCCCTCAACCTCCCCGTGGCCTCGGCCACTGTCTCGCCGTGCCCTTGGTCCGACCATGCTCTCATTTCCTTCTCTATTCCCCGCAACGTGATGCCTAAAATTCCGTATGCCAAAAACACCTGGGCACGGAACTGGAATAGATTGGATTACCCCTCCTTGACCTCCATGCTCCGCGACTCTACTCCTACTCTTACTGGCTTAACATCTACCTCTCAAGCCAAGGCCATTAACACCTGGCTGGCGGATGGCTGCGACTCTGCGGCGCCCCTACGCCGCATCTCCGTCCGCCGACCAAAGGACTCTAATAGATGGTTCAACGACCACCTAAAAGCTCTCAAACTGAGCGCCCGACAGGCAGAAAGGCAATGGAGGAAAAATTACGATCCTCTATTAAAAACCCACTTCTCATCAGCTCTGGACAAATACAAAACAGCAATCCTGGCTGCTAAGTCCGCCTACTTTTCGTCCAAAATTACCTCTGCCGAAAACAAACCCAGGGTAATCTTCGGGATAGTGAATGACCTGGCATTCTCAGACCGAACCTCGCCCATTATTCCTCCCTCCCAACTTCTCTGCAACCAGCTTAATACCTATTTCTTAGATAAAATAGCAACCATCAAGCTTAATATCCCTCCACCCTCCTCTGCCTTCGTCGATCCCGCCCCCCCTCCCCTCCCCCACCTTCTTACCTCTATCCCCCCCCTCACGCAGGACTCTTTTCTGGAGATACTCCCTAAAGTGAAGTCGGGATCTCCCGCGGACGTCTGCCCAGCACGAGTCCTGCAGCAAATATACTCCAGCTGCCCTGACCCCCCCATTGCCTTCCTCAACAGCTCCCTGGCACAGGGCGTAGTGCCCTATTCGCTTAAAGCAGCTACCATAGTGCCCATCCTGAAGAAAGCTGGCGCTGACTCTTCTACCTCGGCTAACTATCGCCCCATCTCCCTGCTACCCTTCCTGGGCAAGGTGATGGAACGCCATGTTACCGCGGTGCTCAGCGCCCATGTGGAGGCAAACGGGGGACTGGCTTCCCGCCAAGCCGGGTTCCGTCCCAGGCATTCGACCGAGTCAGTCGTGGTCTCAGTCTTGGACAAACTCAGAAAGGGTATGGACGAAAATAAACACCAGGCACTGGTCCTCCTTGATCTTTCCGCCGCCTTTGACACGGTGGACCACACCATCCTACTCACCCGTGTCAAGGCGGCCGGTATCGGGGGATCAGCTCTGATCTGGCTCTCCTCCTTTCTGAGGGAACGCACTCAGGCGGTCCGGTTAGGCGACTTCACGGCCACTCCCCTTCCTGTCACTTGTGGTGTTCCCCAGGGATCCTCGCTCTCCCCCTTACTTTTCAACCTTTACATCTTTCCTCTCATCTTTGCACTACAGCAGCTGGAGGTCACCGTCTATAACTACGCGGATGACCTCCAGCTCATCTTTGATCTGTCCCCTTCTCCTCTCTCGGTCTCCAATTTCCAGTCAACCATGACACTCATCAGTGACTGGATGAACCACAACCACCTTAAGCTGAACCCGGATAAAACCGAGCTGGTTCTCACTGGTGGTCCATCCAGTCCCTGGAACTCTCTCTTCTGGCCCCCTTCTCTTGGCTTTGCACCGACCCCCTCAACCACGGTCAAAACACTTGGTGTCAAAATAAACAGCCAACTCACTCTCCACTCACAAATCAGTTCTGTGGTGTCCTCCTGTTTCTTTTCTCTTCGCACTATCCGCACTGTCTCCCGCTTCTTTTCCCCCCAGGCACTTAAGATCATTATGGCCGCACTCGTGATATCAAAATTGGACTACGCAAACGCTCTTTATCACGGTATCCCCGCTTTCAGTTTGCGTAGACTCCAGACCGTCCAGAATCAAGCAGCCCGGCTTGTGTACGGCCTCCCTCGTTATCACCACTCCACCCCCCTTCTTAGAGAGCTTCACTGGCTCCCCATAAAGGAACGGGCCCTATTCAAGATCGGGTGCATGGTCTTCCAGGCCCGCCAGGGCTCTGCCCCTGCTTTCATCTCCTCACTAATCAAGTCCTATTTACCCACAAGAGAACTTCGATCTTCCTCCAGGTCCCTCCTCCAGATCCCTCGCTTCACTCGCAAAAAGTGGGGCGGGGCTAATTTCTCCACCCTAGCTCCAACCTTCTGGAACTCACTTCCTGACCACCTCCGGTCTGCCACCCAGTATCTCCCCTTTCGCAGAGATCTGAAAACGTTCCTTTTTAGCCAAGCCTTCCCCATTTAATCCCCTTCAAATATCCCTTTCTTCTCTCCCTGGTCTTCTTGTTTTCACCTCAGTTGCCGATCTCCCCAGCGCCAAGAAACCGCAAGGTGTATGCTGCGCTTTACAAGTATTTTAAATTAGAAATTAAATTAGAAATTAGAGGGAGCCGTGTTGGACACCGCTGGGAGCTACCAGTCCTAGGATCCTCTTTCCTTTACTGGTGCTTAAAAGCGTGATGCTGTCCCGAGGCACAGTTCACGCCCGTCGGAGCCGGGAGGAGGCTGAGCTGATCCCCATCTTGCATCTGTTCTCTGGTAACAGGTCTTCTCGATTAAGCCACCTATGGTCCCAGGACAAACAAGTAGAAAATGGAGCCTAATACAACAGACTTAAATGGGGTAACTATGTCCACCATTGATTGCTTTTTGCTTAAAGCCTCAAATGCCATCACGCAGGAGATCACCATGGCCGAAAAGATACTCTCTCTTGGTGAGGGGGGTTTTGGACATTTGCAGACCTCAAAAGAGGATTTAGAGGGCCAAGAGAATCAGGGGTTCCAAGAGCAAAACATGCCACAATTAATATCAAAGGCACCTCCTTTCGCTTCTACAGTCTCCCCACAAGTGCTTATTACAAACATGGCAACCCCGCCGACAGTTACAACTGGCAAAAGGAAAAGAGGAACATTAAAAGACCCTGCCCCTACCAAATCTAAGACGCCAAGAAAGTCCTTACCTTCTCGGACTACTACAGTTCCTGGAAACATAACCCCTGAGGCACCACGGTCAAATCGCATTGTGGAGGATCTAATTGACAAGATTACTTCTATACTACATCCTATTCTGCACCCTATCTTGTTAAGGCTGGACTCGATCGATCTAAAAATTCAAGACATTTTAAAAACAGTCACCTGGTTTCTAAGAACACTGCCATAAAGATTCACGCTATTCAACCTAACATTAATGTCCCTGCGATCACATCTATAGTCTCTCACGAACAAGGGGGTAACAAAGGGGGTATAGCAGAGTCAGACTCGGGCATGACGCAGTTAGCCACTCCTTTGGGGCAAAGATCACATCTCCTAGATAGGCCTTCAGATTGACCTCCAGCAGATTTAGGCCCAGAGGCTGTACCCATAGGCATTTAAATGAATATTTGCACCCCCAATAGGCATGAGGTGGCGGGTGCATCACCCAATCCCCCCAGGGGCATTAATAAAACCTCTACTAGTCAACCACAGAGTGTTTCCCCACAACACCTGAGAGCACTTAATTTACAACCTCTCAACCTTCCTCCTGCCGCCTGCCCCTTTGTACTAATTTTGGTTAACATTCCCATGCTAAGACATACACATATTGAATCTACTACCCAACTCATGAACAAATCGTTCCATTAGCTCTCTATCCACACTAGATTAGGTCACTTAGCACAGAACCATCTCATTATGGCCATGAGAATTCGCGGGGTAGCCCCAACCCCAAAATCCCACAAGGGCGACTGTATTGTCTTTAATTTTGACAATTCCCAGATTGTAGGTGACCTATTATTCCATTATCACTTGGCACCCACAACAGAGACCCAGATTTTTCCCGCACCGCTGGGTTTCTTCTACAAACTGCCCTGCCTAATATGAAACAATGCACAAAAGAGAGCTTTGACTTTTCCCATAGGCAGCAGGATAAGGTTTAATGACAGTGTTGGTCTCCCGACTTCCAATAGATTTGCTCCCCTATCAAACTTAAATTCCTGCGAGTGACTCGAGAACGACAACTAGTGTCTCCAATTAGCTGTCCAGCCAGACCACAGTGAGAGCTCGAGAATTGTGGCTTCTATTAGGATTGACGGTGGGAAAGGCCAGCACAGATCCATGATACTCATTCTCTTGGTCCACCCCACATCACTACCAGGGAACTCAATTCTTGTGCACATAATCTGACCCTCACTCTACTGCCTTGGAATATAGCTGGGTTTATTAGTAAACAACACAATGAAGAGTGATTTACCACACTATCTAATTTCCAGATTATCTGTGTCCAAGAAACCTGGGAGATTAACCCAATGTACGTAAATGGCAAGCGTTCTTTTAGTACCACAGCATCTCCCTCATTAGGGGACAAAGCTAAGGGGGGCCTTCTGACACTGTTAACTAACAGTCTTACCATGGAAGTAGTGAATTTTATAAAAAAAATGTCCCCATACTTACATATGCTAGTAATCAAAGGTTATGACACCTGGGAGATTCTGCTAATGAACCACTCCAATAAAAACTTCTTAAACTCAGATATAGCAGTTGAGAACCTAAGTAAAACTGTAGAGGACCTTGTTGACTGACATCCAAACACTTTAAAAATCATTTGGGCTGGAGACTTCAATATCAAAACATGCCAAACGACAGAGTCGAAGTTATGTGGGATAGAAGACCACTGGGGAGAACCTATTACCCATTTTGTTCATAACACATGGTAATGCCTTAAACAGTGTACTGATAACATGCAATTAGAGCCCCGTATTGAAATTGATCCAGTATCTGGTGTGTTACCCCCTACATTTAGAAGTACAGAACGAACCTCCATGATTGATTACATAATCACGTGCAAACTCATGAAATCTAGTATCTCTAAGGTGAAGGTTACTTTCACCGAATTCAGTGACCAAGCAATGCACACATACTCTTTAGCGTGGGGCGATTACAAGAAAAGAATTCACAAAATCACCCCAACACCAATCCTAGTGAGGAAAAATGGCTTTACTTTAAAGTGGGATAAAGTGGACGAGCCTAAGCTTGTCCCTAACCTCATAGTGGCCAATTTTGAGGGTTTTCTCTGTGCTTAGATCCGCAGTTAAACAACAATCTGGTGTTAGAAGCGTTTGCAAATATTTTAATAAACGTTAAAACACTATCAACCTGTCCAATCCCCGTTAAAGACACCCCCCAGCCTCGCTGGTTTGATACAAACTGCTCAGTAGCTTCCTCTAATTTGAGGAAGACCTTAAAAACTCTACCTAGAGAATAAAGATCATATTCGTAGGATGAGGTACCTCTATAAATTAGCTAGAGAGGAAATACAGAAAGAGCTCAAATCTGAGACTTTGAAAACCTTAAAGAAAGCATGCTACCAGAATGGCAGTAAAACCTTCTGGAAGTTGATTAATTCACCTTTCGCCTCAGATAAGTGTGGACCTTCACTGGACGTTCATATAGAGGAGGAATCGTGGATAAGGCATTTCCAGAACATCTTTCATATCCAGCGGGCTTGTGCCCTGTGTGCTAGGCCTCATTTTAAGGCCAAAACCTGCCTTTCATTTGATTTAGAGGAAATAGAGCTCGCCCTGTTATAGTCACCATCTTTGAAAGCTGCAGGACCAGACGGTGTCCCAATGGAAATTTTCTTGACACACAATCAATTATGGACCCCATTACTGACTGTGGTTTTCAACTCAATAGCCATAAATCGTCCCCTACCCTCCTGGAAAACTTCGCGGATTTTTCCAATCTATAAAAAAGGCGTTGTTTCAAACCCACTCAACTACTGACCCATCTCATTGCTAGACAGCACAGCCAAACTCATGGGCAGATTACTACTAAACAAGCTTGAAATCTGTGTGACGGAAAAGAAAATTCTCGCTGAAGTTCAGTATGGTTTCAGGCAGGGTAGGGGGTACCATAGACCAGTGTCTTAATCTGACATTATTAGCGGCAAAGTATTCTATGGTAAAGAAAGGCCAAATATACTTGACCTTCATGGACCTGTCTAAGGCATTTGACTGTGTGGTACACAGCAAATTGTTGAATATCATGGAGGCAATGGGAGTAAAGGCCGCAATAACAAATATATGCAGGCGCCACTACCAGGGTTCGTTTTGTGAGGCAAGGAGAGTGCACAAAAACCTTTCAAATTGAAAGGGGTGTCAGACAGGGGTGTGTTCTGGCACCCTTCTTATTTGCCATATATACTAATAAATTGAATGAAGTTCTAGTCCATAAATCTAAAGATACTCCCCAAGCACAGACAACTCCCATCCCGATTCTGTTATATGCAGATGATGCAGTTCTGCTAGCAGGAACCCCTATAGCACTTCAAATTTTATAACTGAATATACGGCCTTCATGTCTGATTTGGACCTTCTTGTAAATGAATCCAAGACCTTTACATTGGCCATGGAGGGAGCTAAAAAGAAACCGCTGAGACTCTGTCTTGATGGGGAGAAAATAGAACAGGTCGCAGGCTTTAATTATCTAGGTGCTGTTTTCGATTCTAATCTATCATGGGATGGAGATGGTTCAAAATAGGGCAATCCACATGGACAAGAGTATTGCAACAATTTTACGTTTCTCAAACCAATTGGGTAGTAAACCATTGCCAGAAATTATTAAATTTGGCTAAAACGAGATCTTTTGCCACTTATGGAGCTGCAATTTGGGGGACAGCGGATATAGAAGCATTGCAAGTGGTGGAAGACCAATTTGTTAAGCGACTATTTTCAGTCCCACCAGCTTGTAACAACTTTATCGCTCACGAGGAAGCCGACTTGCCTTACATTAGTGAAGTCATCAAATTGGCCCACTATCTCTGTGGCTTTCATTGTGGAAAAGGAATACAGTTGTTTTGAATCAAATGATTTTAAAAGATATTACGAACCTAGACCATGCCCATACAATTCCATGGTTATCCTACCATAGAAAAACGTTTGCTTCACTGGGGCCAACGCATCTTTATGACACACAGAGCCAATGCGAAAGCTTCCTTAAATCAAGGCAAAATTACAAATTCTGCATCAGACAGGTGGGACAGATGCAGGGGGAAAATCTCTGTATTGTCTTATCAGGGATTACCACAGCTACATCATGGTACTCTTCCATACCTCTCTTTCGTAGAGAACACCCGGCACCAGTTCATCTTAATTAGATTTCGATTCAACTACATACTGATTATGTTGGGGTACCCAAAGAACGTATTCTTACTCACTCATCTTCCTCCATGTCCAGGTAATAATACGTCCACTCAATCGACTTTGCACATACTGTTTTTTTGTTCTTTTTATGCAAAAGAGAGAAAACAATTTATTATTCTTTTGCTGAAGAAATTTTGCCTCCGCTCCCCAACACTTGCCCTAGTTGTGGCACAAAATTTAGAAACCCATACGTTTGCTTTACCATGGCTTCCTTTTTACTAGCCGCAGTAAAAACCTGTAAGGCTTTTAATGGAACGTCACCTATATTTTAATGAACCTATATTTCTATGTAGATGCTGATGAAAAACTATTATTGTGACAAGTTTCTGACGCTGGCTAGATTTGCACTGGCTCACACAGCACTTTATAAATAATATTAACTGTTTACAGGTCACATTACATGTTGGTCTTAACTGTGTTTTTACTTTTATTGTACTGTCAATTTAGTTTTATATTATCTTGATTTTGTCTTGAGTTTGTTCTGTGAATCGGGCCCATTATGTCTGGTTTATGTATAAGGGAATGTGTTTGCTTATTGACGGGTGAGCATATGCCTGTAGTGGTCTAATTTTGCCTTTCATTTAGTCAGAAATCAGTGTCTCAAACTAACAGTCTCACCTATTTTCATACACTATCACTTGCACTAACACTACTCTGCAAACTACCTTACCCGATATTTTAACGACCTGCCCTAGTTTTATTCCCCAAATATACCATATCAATATCACAAAGAACTGGGGGTCTCGCAATAATGCCACCAAATGCAAAAGAACAGGAAGAAGAAAAGTGAAAGAACAGGAGTATTGTGAGAAACAAAGAACCCTTGAGCAGAGCTTGGATTCCCATCAATTCTCTCCGTGATCAGTATTATCATCTGGTCATCCACCCAATGAATGGTATGCCTCTTGATCATAGAGACTATCTTCTTGGGATACACTCTCTCACTTAGGTCAACAAGAGAGAGCCAGACACAGTGAACAAGAAGAATGTTTGTTTTTGTTGGTGTGGCGATGCAGTAGCAATTCTTTGACGAACGTGGGTCCTGAAGAAAGCCTTGGGCATTTTTACCCACATGGCTGAAACATGTCGACCTTAATAGCTAGCAGGTATTTGGTAACACTGCTGTTTGCACTGTTTTTAATGATAGTACGAGGGGATATTTGGAATAAAATTTGTTTTTCTCCTAACAACTCTATTTTTAAATATTGCACTCACTATTTTCTGCACTGCACAAGTTCTTTGTGATCACAAATTACAGAAACAAAAGTTCTTCATGTGCACTGTGTCTGGCTCTCTCTTGTTGACCTAAGTGAGAGAGTGTTTCCCAAGAAGATAGTCTCTATGATCAAGAGGCATATCATTCAATTGGGTGGATGACCAGATGATAATACTGATCACGGGGAGAATTGATGGGAATCCAAGCTCTGCTCAAGGGTTCTTTGTTTCTCACAATACTCCTGTTCTTTCACTTTTCTTCTATCTCTTCTTTTGCATTTGGTGGCATTCATGCATGCACACACATGTCTGCATACACTCATGGGGAAGCAGGAAATGAAGGCTGGTGGAGAAGGAGCAAAAGAGGAGCCTGATGTTTGCTGTGTTCTTTATCGTTCCCTGTTTAGTGGGATGTTTGCGTCGGCGAAAGAGGCACTGCCTATTCTTATTTTCAGCTAGAGTTTCTTTCCTTGAGGTGTCAGTAGTCTGTCACTATGAGACAAACACATACGGGAAAATCACAAAAGATCAGAGGAAGAGTGGGGGCTGAAGGAAGTTATTCAAGCTGTCTGTGGCAATGGCGGCCATTCACGGCTCTTGAAGGCAAGCATGGTGGGGTGGGCCGGGGGTGGGGGTTGTAAGTGACAAATTACAGATAAAGGAAAATAAAATAAACAAATAAATAAAACCACTCACTTTACGCTCGCCGCATCGCCGAGTCAGCGATGCAGCGAACGCAAGGTAAGTGGTTTTATTTATTTATTTTATTTTCCCTAATCCGTCATTTGCCACCTACACCCCCCACCATGCTTACCTGCACAAGCCGTGACTGGACTCTGTGGACGTTTCACTGGTTATATTCTATAAGCCATCTATGTCCACCAATATATCTGTGAATGCAGAATCCTACCTTTTGGATATAAGGTAACAGTAGCAAAGTCACCACCCATCTCGGGCTGCACAATAAACTCTAGTCAGGAGAAGCAAAGCAGAAACTCAATAAAGGAAATTGTTTTCCAGGCTGAGTGTGAAGAGCAGTGGCCCTGCAAGGAAACAAGAAGGTTTGAGTTTATCCACTGATGCACAGACAGGCTGCTCCACTCTGCAAGATACAATTATCTGTGCTGATTAGCTTGCTAGCACCACACTAATGTCCACCTGCACTTTTGAGAGCATACCCCGTGATTAGTCCTTCTTCTATCGCCGAGTCTTCTTGTACTGAATCATGTTTTTTGCCTGTAGCGCTTATGAAATCTTGAGAAATGTTGTTAATGGAAAGTCGTATCTTTATCCATATTTATTGTTACAGCCATACAATTCGTTGTGTGGCTCATCTTGGAAAACTCAAGAAAAACTTAATTTTTTATGTTAGGTTGCAGACCTCTCATCTAGTTAATGAAATTAAAAACCAGTCAGTACTTCACTCTCTTAGACTTCAGTTAGTCAATGCACCCCACTCAGGTGTGCATAGTATTATAGTGAACCTAAAATCCTGCACCAACACAGAGGAAGGCCTCACTTTTTGTTCGAGTCGGGTCTCACATTTGTTTAGTAAGTCCTAACTAGGACCACTTCTTAAGGTTTTAGGCATATTTTCTATGAGCAAATTTCTTTAATTATTATCCAGATTCTGGGCTTTCGTTTTGTTAATGGCGTGCATGGGAACGGTTTGTTTCTCTTCCGACCAAGACTATTCCCATGAAGAACTGTCTCACTTTCCAGTTGTTTTTATGTTCAGATCAATGTATTCTCTTTATTTTGCACTGCTACAATTATGGCAGATAAGGGTACCTCATAGAATGTATTGAAGTGGTTGTTCTACTGGGAGGTGCCTTTTAAAGCCTATTAGCGGAGCAATATTTTGTATGTATTTCATATTTATTTTAGAGTGTTCTGTTGTTCATATTGAAGTAACACTACCTAGCAGAATTATCATAACTTTTTCATAATAATAGGAAGGTTACAAAAGGAACAAACAACAATGGGAAAGTAGTCGGCAGTCTATCGCCAGCAATGCTAGTGATGAATACTTTTTATAAACTAGCACAGAATAAGTCAAAATGCATGCATACAATGTGTTTTTCAAAACTTTGTCGTACTTTCTGAAATTGTTTTTGAGGCAAAGGACGTGGGCAGGAGAGAATGTTACATGAGAATAAGCCTTGGTAGTACAGAGATCTCCCCGAACACCATCTGCAGAGACAGCTTTCTTTTAGAAGCCAACATTAGACTTTTGATCAAGTGATACAGGATCACAAATGTGTGTATTGTGTCTCTATGTAATCGAGCCATGGACAATAAAACAATCTACTTTATCAAAATGCACACTACCCCTGGCACCCATGCATGTTCCAGATTAAGGGAAGATTAAACCTTTGACTGCTCAATTGTAAATGATTAGTAGATTAATTGTGTATTTCGGAATTTTAGGTATTTTTGATCAGTGTAATCATACTAATTTTTCTGTCAACTCAAGCATTGACAAAGCCAGATGGCATCACCTTTAGGACATAGTTGCTTTTCCATTTGTTTTAATCATGCTGTACAGCAACCCAGATGCTGTGCTGCATAGTTAAAGAAAATCAAGTAAAAAAACAAAACGCTAAGGCATACACAGTCACGTCTGCAAAAATGATACAGGCGATTTTAATTAATGTAAAAAATACCAGGGGCAGAGGAAAGCAACGCAGAAGGTGAAGGTGGGGAGGAAAAGCAACAAGAGCGAAGTGGGGCATGGGTGGGAAGGGAAGAAACTGGAGACAGAAGATGGGGTGGGTGACAGAGAGTCAACACTGACGGCTAAGTTGGGGAGTGGAAGCAATGGGTGAGCGAGCAGCATGGAGCAGTGGGGGAGAGGCACACAGGCGAGAAAGCAACAAGGGGAGAATTAGATAAAGCAAGCACAACATAGAAGGTGTGGGGAGAAGCACATGGATGACCGAGAACAACACAGAGTGCGGGGTGAGAAAAGACCACAAGGGAGACAGCTGGAAAACATGCAGTCTCATGGCATTCTTAACACAAAAGAAAAACGGTAATGCCTAAAAGGCCAGCAGTGGAAGCATAGAATCTAGACTACCATGGTAAAGGGGCTATGCTCATTACAGCGACAAAAACGATTGACTGGCTGGGACAAGAATATGCAGTAGGTAAATGAGAGTGACAGGAAATCCAACCCATGGCAAGCAATGGCTTTGCTCCAAGTCTTTGAATGTTCTTGGTAAGCTCACACTATGTCTCACAACATTCTCTGTCTAGTAGGTAAGACCTAAAAAAGGTCATAAATATCAATTTGTTTTTATTCCTATGATCACCTGCATGTCCAGGCAGAATTTCTTACCATGTGTATTGACTACAGGAGTATATGATAGATAATCTACAGTTCCTTCATCTGCTGACCACAAGCCTAACTACCCTCACATACATCAAGTACCTGGGACCATTAAGAAACACATTGCCATCCAAGACTAGAGGACCTTATTTAGTGTGACGTGCCCTGAAAGAACCATAAACTATCCCTGGGCCTATACAAACTGATTCTCCAGAAAGTGATTGCCAACACTCTGGACACATGCATATAAGGAACCCCTTGAAAACCGTCCCCTTTTTAATTTTAACCAGCCCCTCGAGCTGGATTATGGATGCCTCGACACTGAAAACTGAGACCAGAATATCATTCTATTCAACTCTGATATTTTATACTTCTGAGGATTTCTTGGCTCACCATCAATAGGGCTCTGGCCAATGCCAGGCCCTACAAGTAGTACTGAACATCTAGCTAGAAAAAGCCCTTCTAAAGTTACCAGCTGAGACCATCCTATTAGCTAGATGATATCAAGAAAAAGCTGATATTTGTTTATTGCAAGAAACTCACATTGATGACGGCATCTTAACATACATGCAAAGGAAATGGGTTGGTCACATTATCACCTCCCCAGCATTAGGTAAAAAGAATGGTGTGGCTATTCTTTTTTCAAAAAATCTTCAATTTCAAATATTAGATAAAATATCTAATTCTGACAGCAGATTTCTCTTGGTTACAGTGAAACTTGGCAATACGATTTTACATTTAATTAATATTTATGGACCAAGGGTTGATGACCCTGATTTTTGGTCACGTATTACCACTGAAATTCTTCAACTTGGGAACGTCTTCTTAATTGTGGGAGGCAATTTTAACTTTATTAGTGACCTCACTTTTAGATAGACTATCCTTGACCAAATTTACACCTCCCAAAGCATTTCACTCTCTCAAAACTTTATTTAAAAACACTAAGCTTGTTGACATCTGGAGACTACATTTACCCACTCAGGAAGAATTCACCTTTTTTTCTAGTCCCCATAACTCTCATTCACGCTTAGATTATTTGTTAGTCTCGAGCAATTTAGTGAAGTCTATAACTCAACCTTCCATTGGAAATATTGAAATTTCAGATCATGCAGTAATTCCAATTTATTTACAAGTAAATCATTTTTCTGTCTCTCATTCCCGTTGGCGCATGAATGTAGATGCTGTCCTTCAAGATGTTCATAAGGACACAATTTTAACAGCTATTCATGAGTATTTCTCACATAACCCCGATGGTATGACCTCTCCTATTATAAAATAGGATGCCTTTAAGGCATACTTAAGAGGTGTGGTTATTATTCTATAATGACTCGTGAAAATAAGACGTTTAACACCAAATTATTACACTTAGAAAAACAAATTGCAAAATTTGAGCGATTATTTAAATCTTCTCAAAATATTGTTATTAAAACCACGTTGCAAAAACTTAGATATAAATATAATTCAATGCTAAGTAGAAGGTACTCAGATTGCTAATCAAAAAGCAAAATTAGCTTTTAACGCAAACAAGTGAGGGAAACCTTTAGCTAACTATATTCGCATAAAAAAAGATAGAAATCAAATTCATGCTATACACAAAGATAATTGTACCATTGCTGTGTCTACATCAGATATTCTGGATTAATTCTTTAAATTGTATTTCAGATTATACAGTAGCTCAAATCTCCTTGATCCTGAAGTTATTGACAATTTTTTAACGTCTGCTCATTTACCGCATGTTTCCCAGTCTGATAAAGCCAAATTAGATAGCCCTATCACTACAGGAGAACTTTTAATTGCTATTCAATCGCTCACTCCCAAAAAGACCCATGGTCCTGTTGGCTTTCTGCAGAATTTTATTAAACTTTTGCTGATATTCTCACCCTCACTTACATCCCTTATGCACTACATTCACCCAATCTGGTTTACTTCGAGGTTCTTTCATGGAAACTTTAATTATAATTTTGCCTAAACCAGATAAAGACCACAATAAGGTTTCAAATTATCGTCCTATTTCCCTAATAAATCAGGACTGTAAAATGTTTGCAAAAATTCTAGCTGCCAGGTTATATCGGATTTAGTTGTACCTTATTCACATAATTCAATCTGGTTTTATGTCAAAAAGATTTTCTGTTAATAACACACGGCTCCTCTTTCATGCTATTGATAAAGCTTCTACCTTTATTTCTCCTGCTGGCCTTCTTGCTCTAAATGCGGAGAAAGCATTTGATACATTCAATTGGAAATTTCTTTTTCAAACACTATCTTCTTTTAATTTTGGTAGTCATTTTTATAAAAATGGTTTCAACCTTTAGAGGAACCTGACACGGTTGTCCATTGTCACCTCTTCTTCTTTTATTAGCAATTGAACCTTTCCTCTCTAATATTTGGAATTCCATTGATATTGCAGGAATTGAGTTAACTTACATTAATCTTAAAATGTCTGCTTATGCAGGTTTAATCACCTTTTCCACACATTTTTGTGTGGGAAAGTTGTGGCATCACCGGGCTGACACAAATTTCCTACCACCCAGCATTCCCCCAGGTCTCCTGATACAAATGGTGCCTCACTTGTGTGGGAGGCCCAAGTACCCATGACAGGCAAGGGCCCAAAACCTATTGAAGCAACATCAAAATTGCCTATCACAAAACGATCTGGTTTTGCCAGGGGGGTCACCTGGGTTTTTGGCCCTGTGCTCAGGGGCCAGCTAGGGAAACCTACCAAACCCACACATTTCTGAAAACTAGACACCTGGGGGATTACAGGGAGGTATGGCTTGCGTGGATCCCCCAACTTTTTCTTACCCAGAATCCCCTGCAAACCTGAAATTTAGCTGAAAAAATCACTTTTTCAACACATTTTTGTGTGGGAAAGTTGTGGCATCACCGGGTTGACACAAATTTCCTACCACCCAGTGTTCCCCCAGGTCTCCCAATAAAAATGGTGCCTTAATCGTGTGGGAGGCCAAAGTACCCGCGACAGGCACCACCTAGTGGATGGATCCCCAAGCAGGGATCCACCCACTAGCACCAGGGAGGGGGAAGCGGCCCGTTTGGCAAGGGCCTTTGCTCCCCCATTGTGTTTTGGGCCCACCAGTCTTTCTGCCCCCCCAGGGGGGCAATTGGGGGCAGTAGCTCCTGATGTGCCACCCTGGGCTGGCAGAAAGCCCACTAGCGACAGGGATGTTTTATGCAAAGATTTACTTAGGGTGGGGGCTACCCAAAATGGGTATGCCAATGCCACCACACCCTTACCAACATTACAGTATTTCTTCCCCCCCTGGGGGGCAGATGGGGGCAGTAGACCCCAATCTGCCCCCCCGGGGAGGGCAAAAAGCCCACTAGACGCCAGGAATTTATTTTGGGCAAATAAAATTGGGGTGGGGGCTGCCCAAAATGGGCATGCCAATGCCCTCTCCCCCCACCAAAATTACAGCCTTTCTGCCCCCCCAGGGGGGGCAAAAAGCCCACTAGATGCCAGGGATTTATTTTGGGCAATTGAAATTAGGGTGGGGGCTGCCCAAAACAAGCATGTCAATGCCCCCACCCCTCCCAAATAATTACAGTCTTTCTGCCCCCCCCTGGGGGGCATATGGGTGCAGTAGCCCCCAACCTGCCTCCCCCGGGGGCAGAAAGCACACTAGAAATGAGGGATTTATTTTGTATTCATGTAGGGGTGGCTGCTCCCCAAATTGGGCAAGACAATACCACCACCCCCACTCACTGCCAAAATGGGCATGCCAATGCCCTCACCCCCTTATCAACATTAGAGCATTTCTGCCCCCCTCCTGGGGGGCAGATGGGGCAGTAGCCCCTAATCTGCCCCCCCGGGGGGGCAAAAAGCCCACTAGGTGCCAGGAATTTATTTTGGCAAATAAAATTAGGGTGGGGGCTGCCCAAAATGGGCATGCCAATGCCCCCACACCCCAAAAAATACAGTCTTTCTGCCCCCCTGGGGGCAGATGGGGCAGTAGCCCCCAATCTGACCCCCTGGAGGAGCAGAAAGCTCACTAGCGCCAGGGATTTTTTTCCGCAATTTTACTTAGGAGGGGGCTGCCCAAAATGGGCATGCCAATGCCCCAACCCCCACCCCACCAAAATTACAGACTTTCCGCCGCCCGGGGGGGGCAGATGGGGGGAGGAGCCCCCATCTACTACGCCGGGAGGGAAAAAAGCCCACTAGATGCCAGGTATTTATTTTGGGCAATTGAAATTAGGGTGCAGGCTACCCAAAACGGGCATGCCAATGCCCTCACCCCCACCAAAATTACAGCGTTTCAGCCCCCCCAGGGGGGCAAAAAGCCCACTAGATGCCAGGGATTTATTTTGGGCAATTGAAATTAGGGTGGGGGCTGCCCAAAACAAGCATGTCAATGCCCCCACCCCTCCAAAAAAATTTAAAGTCTTTCTGCCCCCCTGGGGGTCATATGGGTGCAGTAGCCCCCAATCTGCCTCCCCCGGGGGCAGAAAGCACACTAGAAACGAGGGATTTATTGTGTATTCATGTAGGGGTGGGTGCTCCCCAAATTGGGCAAGACAATACCACCACCCCCACTCACTGCCAAAATGGACATGCCAATGACCTCACCCCCTTATCAACATTAGAGCATTTCTGCCCCCCTCCTGGGGGGCAGATGGGGCAGTAGCCCCCAATCTGCCCCCCCCGGGGGGGCATAAAGCCCACTAGATGCCAGGAATTTATTTTTGGCAAATAAAATTAGGGTGGGGGCTGCCCAAAATGGGCATGCCAATGGCCCCACCCCCCAAAAAATACAGTCTGTCTGCCCCCCCTGGGGGCAGATGGGGCAGTAGACCCAATCTGACCCCCTCGAGGAGCAGAAAGCTCACTAGCGCCAGGGATTTTTTTCCGCAATTTTACTTAGGAGGGGGCTGCCCAAAATGGGCATGCCAATGCCCCAACCCCCACCCCACCAAAATTACAGACTTTCCGCCGCCCGGGGGGGCAGATGGGGGGAGGAGCCCCCATCTACCACGCCGGGAGGGCAAAAAGACCACTAGATGCCAGGTATTTATTTTGGGCAATTGAAATTAGGGTGCAGGCTGCCCAAAACGGACATGCCAATGCCCTCACCCCCACCAAAATTACAGCCTTTCTGCCCCCCCAGGGGGGCAAAAAGCCCACTAGATGCCAGGGATTTATTTTGGGCAATTGAAATTAGGGTGGGGCTGCCCAAAATGGGCATGCCAATGCCCCCCCCAAAAAAATACAGTCTTTCTGCCCATCCTGGGGGCAGATGGGGCAGTAGCCCCCAATCTGACCCCCTGGAGGAGCAGAAAGCTCACTAGTGCCAGGTATTTTTTTCCACAATTTTACTTAAGAGGGGACTGCCCAAACTGGGCATGCCAATGCCCCAACCCCCACCCCACCAAAATTACGGACTTTCTGCCCCCTGTGGGGCAGATGGGGGCAGTAGCCCCCAATCTGCCACGCCGGGAGGGCAAAAAGCCCACTAGATGCCAGGGATTTATTTTGGGCAATTGAAATTAGGGTGGGGGCTGCCCAAAACAGGCATGTCATTGCCCCCACCCCTCCAAAAAAAAATACAGTCTTTCTGCCCCCCCTGGGGGGCATATGGGTGCAGTAGCCCCCAATCTGCCCCCCCAGGGGCAGAAAGCACACTAGAAACTAAGGATTTATTTAGTATTCATGTAGGGGTGGGTGCTGCCCAAAATGGGCAAGACAATACCACCACCCCCACTCCCCAGAGAAAATCTAGTCTTTCTGCCCCCCCGGGAGGGCAGATGGGGGCAATGGCCCATGATCTGCCCCCCGGGGGGGCATAAATCCCACTTGGCGCCAGTGATTACGCTCGCTTTTTTATGCATGGGGTGGGGGCTGCCCAGAATGGGCATACCAATGCTCCCACCCCCAACAAAATAGCCACAGTCTTTCTGCCCCCCTTGGGGCCATATCGGGGCAAACTTCCTCCCCAATTCCCCCCGGGGAGGCAGAAAGCCCACAAGGCACATACATTTTTTTTAGCAATGTGCCTTCCTGTGGTTTTTGGGCCCTAGCGCAGCCGGCACAAAGGGAAACCTAGCAAACCTGTATATTTTTTAAAACTAGACACCATGGGGAATCCAGGATGGGGTGACTTGTGTGCCTCTCACCAGGTTCTGTTACCCACACATTTCTGAAAACTAGACACCCGGCGAATTATAGGAAGGTATGGCTTGCGTGGATCCCCCAACCTTTTCTTACCCAGAATCCCCTGCAAACCTCAAATTTAGCTGAAAAAATCACTTTTTCCACACATTTATGTGTGGGAAAGTTGTGGCATCACCGGGCTGACACAAATTTCCTACCACCCATCATTTCCCCAGGTCTCCCGATACAAATGGTGCCTCACTCGTGTGGGAGGCCCAAGTACCTGCGACAAGCAAGGGCCCAAAACAAATTGAGGCAACATCAAAATTGCCTATCACAAAACACCTGGTTTTGCAAGGGGTGGTCACCTGGCTTTTGGCACCTTGTTCAGCGGCCAGCTTAGGAAACCTATCAAACCCACACATTTCTGAAAACTAGATACCTGGGGATTATAGGGAGGTATGGCTTGCGTGGATCCCCCAACTTTTTCTCACCCAGAATCCCCTGCAAACCTCAAATTTAGCTGCAAAAATCACTTTTTCCACACATGTATGTGTGGGAAAGTTGTGGCATCACCGGGCTAACACAAATTTCCTACCACCCAGCGTTCCCCCAGGTCTCACAATAAAAATGGTGCCTCACTCGTGTGGGAGGCCCAAGTACCCGCGTCAGGCAAGGGCCCAGGGCCAAAACATATTGAGGCGACATCAAAATTGCCGATCACGAAACAACCTGGTTTTGCAAGGGGGGTCACCTGGGTTTTTGGCCCCATGCACGGCAGCCAGATAGGGAAACCTACCAAACCCACAAATTTCTGAAAACTAGACACCCGGGGGATTCCAGGGAGTTATGGCTTGCGTTGATCCCTCATCTTTTTCTTACCCAGAATCCCCTGCAAACCTGAAATTTAGCTGAAAAAATCATCACTTTTTCCACACATTTTTAAGTGGGAAAGTTGTGGCATCACCGGGTTGACACAAATTTCCTACCACCCACTGTTCCCCCATGGTCTCCCAATAAAAATGGTGCCTCACTTGAATAGGAGGACCAAGTACCTGAGACAGGCAAGGGCCCAAAACATATTGAGGTGACATCAAAATTGCCTATCACAAAATGTTTTTGGCATGTTTGAAACAAGAGGAAAACAAGTCTTTAGTCAAGTAAAGATAGCCTTGCAGCGAAATCATCTTTGAATACGTGACCCTGTTGGCATGAACTCTCATTCCTGTCGGTTGGCAAACCCTGAATGTGGTCTAAACCCCGACAATGAACTGTTGAATAGGGTTGCTGTTAAAAAGTCGACTGGTCTAATTTTCAAAACTGTTTCTGTTATTTGTGTTTTTTGTGACATGAAACTAATCTGTTATTTGTGTTCAAGTTATTGTGTTATTTTTGTGTTATGTATTGATGTAAGCAAGAGGTGTAATCTTGATCTGTTCTAAAATGAATTACCTGAATAATTTCAAAAACTTTTTAACAGAATTGACATACTAAATTATGTAGATCAATTCATTCAGAAGTTTGGTCTTAGGTTACTAATGGAAAGCAGCATCAAAATTGCCAGCTAGATAATCTTTTTGTATGATGAGTTTTAGAAAGTTGGAATTTTTCTGCACTTAGCCGTTATGCGCTAATAGCCTGGCCTGGGTCACATGACTGAGTGTAACTGACAGTTAGACTTTGTGAATTCCTCCCAGACAGTCACACAATAGAGGCATTATGTTGCCTGAATGGGCCATCTGCTAGCAGGATGAGAGAGAGCTCAGCATAGCCCCCCTTACAACTAAATAGCCTGTGCTCAGGGCACAGGCTACTCCGTTGAAAGTTATTCAGTTGTACTCTGGGCACTTTACAATCGATCATCAGTGCTCAAGGGCATAGGTCCTCTCTGTAAATTGTGATTATGATTGGTTATCCATGATTGGCATATTTATTTTAATGGTAAGTCCCTAGTATGTACACTGAGTGTGCCAGGGCCTGTAAATGAAATGCTACCAGTGCGCTTGCAGCACTAGTTGTGCCACCCACATGAGTAGCCCTGTTAATGTATCTCAGACTTGCCACTGTAGTGTCTGTGTGTGCAGTTTTAAACAGCCATGTTAACCTGGCAAGTTGCCAGGTCCTAACCTTCCTTTTTCTTACATTTAGGTCGGGTAGACCCGAGGTATCGCTATAGGTAGTGTGCAGTGTATGTGAAAGGTAGGACAGGTGCGCCTGTGTTTTACACGTCCTCATAGTGAAATACTATGTATTTCGTTTTTCACTGTTAAAAGGCTGTCTGTCCCATAGGTTAACACGGGTGTTGCCTTGTAACACTTTACAAGTGTAACTTGCCATTGGACAAGATGCAGACATGGAGTTTAGGCCCTCTGAACTCAGAATGTAATAAAAAGAGGACCCTAGCCAAGAAGAAGAGCTGAAGATCTGTGTGATGAGAGCTACCTTTTCTGTGTGAGGGGTGGGTTGGCCTGCAGTTGCTGCTACTGTTTGTGGCAGAGAAAAGGACTCACTCTTTTTGCGAGGCTGTGGTATCCTGCTGGTGAAGAAATCTCCAAGGGCTTGTGTGTGCTTGCCTCCTGTTGGAAGTCTCAGGGAAATCAAAGACTTTAAGAATGATCCTTGCTGGATCCCAAAGTAACTTGCCTGGAAGGAGAGCTGTTTTAGTAGCACTGCCCCTGATGTGTGTGGGGTGGGAAGGCCTGCATTTGCTGCTCCTGTCTGGAGCAGGAGAAGGACTGGACTGTTCTACACTTTTTATCCAGAAAGTGCGTGTTGAGCACTTCATTTGGTGGCACAAGTATGTGGAGAGTGCTTCCCTTTCAAGAAAGAGCACACTCAATAATTGTGTGGTGAGCACTTTATTCCATGGTGTTTGCAGCACAAAAAGCATGGTGTGCGCTGTAGTGGTCCTACTGGTTGCAGTAACAGTAGCGTGTGGGGAACACTATGTTTCTTTCCTTGTAACAAGGATTAGAGAGTCCCCAGCACCACTGCCGGCGAAGCCTGTCTACAGTACGGCTCCCCTACTGAGGGAGGACTGAAATGTGCAACGGCTAAAAATGACAATGGGGAAGCGCTGTGCTAAGACACCTTTCCCCCGGTTCTGATGCCCAGGATGTCAGTAGCCTGGCCACAAGGTAGAGGAGTGCCGCAACTCAGCCTCCTCTGCGTGGAGATTCATCAGGGAGAGCTGGGGAGTTGCCCTTCCAAATCTCGCCAGGAGTGCAGCATTGTCCTCCCAAGTAAAGGGAAAGCAACAGACCATGTTGGCAAGAGCAAAGGACCATTTCATAACACCTTTTCAAGCCAGTGTTTATACCGACCCTCTAGAGCCCCCATTCAGTGTGTTCCCCCTTCAGAAAGGAATAGTGTGCTGAAGGGGCTGTGCTGTGTGACCCAGCTGTGGTCTGAGGCAGCCCGGAGGGCTTCCAACTCGCCCGGGAGTAGGGTGAGTCACTTTACTGTGGGCATTGAATGGGGCGACCAAGTGAGGTCTCTCCCCAATTGCCAGGATTGGATTCAACTGCGCGAGGGGGGAGGGAAAGTAGGTCTCCCTAATGAGTTTTGGTGTATGTGTACCACCCATGTTGGTACATGCTTGGGGGGCACCAAATGGCGGCCGTTCTCACTGCCTGCCTGGTCGAGAAAAGCCATCGAGAAAATGCTTTCTAAGCACCAGTAAAATTATTGTATTACACCTAATGTGAGTGCACGTGGGCTGCACCCTAGGTGCTAGTGGAGAACAATTCATTAACCCTGCTTGTATTGCCCATTGTGAGGATTAATGGAGGTTACTGTTGAATTTTTGCCTGATATTATGATTTATGTCATTTGACTCCCTGTTCAGACAAAATAACAAGTAGCTTTTTCAGAAACTGCATATTACGTACCGTGATGGTGGTTTTATGACATGTGCAACTTATAAGTATTTACTGTACTGCACTAACTGTGTTGTTATGAAAATTGATTTATTTTATATTATCACATTTGCCTAGTTGGCAAAGTGGGTTATGGTTTATGTGATTGTGGTTTATGTGATTATACATAATATATGAGATTTTTTTTATAACCTTATTTGGAGTCTCTTTTGTGTTGTATTTATTGTGTCACTGGTGTGTGTGCGCAAACTCTTTACACATTGCCTCTGGGATACACCTGACTGCTCTGCCAAGCTACCTAGGGGGTGACCAGGGGTTATCTTGAGTGTGTAACTCCCTTACACTGACTAGAGTGGTGGGTTCTGCCTGGCTTAGGTGCATACCCTAGCCAACCAGAAACCCCGTTTCTAACAGTCAGAAAGAAGTACTGTTGTGCTGCTGAAAGGACTGCCGCTCTGCTGGATTTCTCTACAAGACTGCTGACCTGCTGGATTGCTGCCCTGTTTGTCATTCTGATATGCTACTTTCTGCCTGGGGACAAGGATTGGATATTCAACTGTCCCAAGACCTCCAGAGTGACTCACACCGGCTAGTTTGCTGGCCTCCTGTTCATTGCCACAGGGACACAAAAGGCCTCCTCCATCTTGAACCCGCACCTGGACCTAGCCTGATTGACTCCTGACCCTCAAAGTGCGACCCTTCCAGTCTTGGACCCTTGGACAAGATGCTAAAGGTGCCCAGATAGCCATAATCCAAAAGGTGTGAATATTTGGCTAAAAACTGCTCTGAGAACCAGAATGAGACTGTGACTAACCTGCTCACCTATCCACCCACGGTGCATCGCAGATTGGATTGACTTTGTGGCTTCTCCTGCTACGTTCAGTAGGTTCTTTTTCATAGCAGCATATCCCTTTCAGTTGTCCTTCACCAAGGGGTATCTCCTCGTTGAACTGTCTTTGGATATAGCTCTCTGCCTCCTACCCAGGAGATTTTTCACTTCCATTTGAGAGACTAAGACACAGTGTAGAAATCTTCACTGTGGTTTTGATCCAAGGCCATCAGGCATCAACACTCCCTCATTGGATCCTGCAGGCATTGCCCTGCTGGCTGGACCCGATCAATTTCTTGTATCCAAACCACGCTCCATCAGGATCAACCATATTTTTTTACTTTGACCTGGTATTACGCAACTAGATGTCGGTTGGCGCTTTGATCTTTTAGACACTAGTTGTTACTAAAAACATTTAAAATGAATAACTCCAGTGGTATAATTGAATTTTTTTTGTTTTGCTGTCAAATAAGTTAATAAAATGTACTTTTCTAAATTCGTTTGGGATTTTTCTTGGCTTGTGTTTTTTCACTTTATTACTGTTTGTGTGCTGCATACATTCTTTACACATTGCCTCTAAGTTAAGCATGACTGCTTCTTATGCCAAGCTACCAGGGTTAAGCACACGTTTATTTAATGACTTTTTGTGGTTCAACTTGCAAGGGATTGTGGCTGTTGCTTCTCCAGAGTTCACACCCTAGTCAACCAAGAACCTAATTTCTAACAAGCTTGGTATTGAAAACAGCGAGAAAATGTTATCTGAAAGAATGTTGCACCAACTGCATTATTTAAAAGGCATTCTCCAGGTAGATCCAGGTAAGGTTCTAACTGTTGAGTGTTGAGACAGTGTGTGGTAGATGAAGGACCGCAGGAGACAGCAGGTAAGTTCAGGAGTCCTTTATTTCAAGTGCAAGGAGGAGAGATCAGAGAGGACTCTTCTAGGCAGAGGCTATAAGTAACTGCCTTAGAATAGAACGCCTAGTTGAGCACAAACATGGAACAGAAGTGGAAGTGCATTCTGGTGGAATACATGGCATGCGAGTAACATTCTGTAAAGACTAGAACAATAACTTGAGTGACACGTGTACTACACATCGTCTTCCTTTCCAATGACAAAGGAATGGAGAAAATAAAAGAAAACAAAACAAGAGAGAAAAAGGGGAGAAAAACCAGGAGTGATCTAGCAAACAAAGTCTTGGAGATACACTGGTGGTCTACAGTACCTTAGAGAACGAGAGGGACCAGGCCTGTCAGAATTAGGGTCTGATGCATCCACAGAGGGACTTGCGGATATGAGGGAGTCACCACCACCAAGAGCTACACACGGCGAGGCCGAGGAAGGTGCCTCCTCCGAAACCTGAGCTAGAACATAGCCGCTACTGTTCAGGGGAGTGGTGAGCTTACATCGTTGTGGATTTGCAATGCCTCTTTGGTATAAGACAACACGCCTGAAATTCCAACACTCACTATTGTTCAGGATGACACAATGGTCCAGAACCTTTTTTAACAGTAAAGGGGCCTTTGAGTTTCGACAAACCTCTCCCCACCCTACCACTCTTGATCTTGACCTGGTCTCCCACCTTAAAATGACAGGGAGTGTCTGAGGGGACCAGAAGGGTAGGTTGTCCCCCTTGCAACGTGACTAGTTGCTTCATCGAAGGAGGAACAAGTTTCAAGCCTGGAGTCCGTCCCCTCATGAGCTCAAAAGGGGAAGATTGGCCGTCAACAAGGGGAATGGTCCGGTAGACCCAAAGCATTTCGTTGACCATTTTGCGTACCACTGACTCTTTGGCGGAGGCCATTTGGATGATTCCTTTGACTACTTTGTTGGCCCTTTCACAAAGGCCATTCCCTTGGGGGTTATAGAGTGAGGTTTGATGGTGAGAGACCCCACAACCCTTCAAGAAGTCTTGCATCTCCTTGGAAACTATCTGAGAGCCGTTATCTGTGATGAGGACAGATGGGATGCCCTCATCCATGAATAGTTTGTCCAAAAACTTCATGGTACTCTCAGTAGTGAAGTCGTTAGAGAATTCGACCACCAGCCACTTAGAGAATTCATCAACTACGACAATGGCAAACCTGTCCTTATCATGCAGCCCCCCCCATAGGGCCAATGAAGTCAAGGCAGATGCTATGCCAGGGCAAGCCTGGGTTCTGAATGTGTGCAGCATTAGACTTGGAACCTACTTTAAGTTGGTTTTCACCTTCTTTACATACTGTGCAACTTTCTACCCACTCTACTACATGAGCATCCATGCCCGGCCACCAGAAGTGGTTCTTGAGGCGGTGTTGTGTGAGGGTCTGACCTAGATGGCCTTCGTGGGCTAATGCCAAGATCTTTCTTCTGATACCGGAAGTGCGAATGAATTTCTCTCCTTTAACCAAGACATTGTTGTTGTCAAGGGAAAGTTCATCAAGAACCTTGAATGTGGGGTCGGACTGGGACCGGGTGACATGTCTCCCTCCTGGGACCAAACTTCAAATGTTTGGTGACTTCTTGTAGGGTGTGGTCATCCCTCATTTCATGCTCCCAATCACTGGCATCAAAGACACCCTCTCCTACGAATACAGCATCCTCAATGGAAGCCACAGTAATGTAATTGTGCAAGGATCAAGGACGGTCTGCCAGTTGAGTGACATTCTAGAGAGGCAGTCGGCCTGGACATTCTTCCACCCCTAAATGTATTCAACCTGGTATTGAAACTCTTGGAGTTTGGATGCTAGTTTGGCAAGCCTGGCAGACCCTTTCCCAGTACCGCCAGGGGAAAGAACTTTGACTAGGGGCTTGTGGTCCATTCTCAGGAGAAATTTTGTGCCCCACAGATACGTTCGAAAACATTCCACAGCCCAGGATGCAGCCAATGCCTCCCTCTCGATGACCGAGTAGTTTTTCTCGGCATCGGTCAGTGTTCTGGAGGCAAAGGCTACAGTACGTTCAGGCCCAGTTTGGACTGAGGCAACATAGCCCCCAAACCTGTGGCGCTGGCATCAACTGTTAAAATAGACTTCTTATTAACATCAAAGGGGGCTAGGACATTGGCATTGTAAATTTCTTTTTTGAAAGAATTGACACATTCTTGTTGCTGAATACCCCACAAGAAGCTCAGTCCCCGCTTGAGTAAAGAACGCATACAGGATGTTTTGCCTGAGAAGCTCTTAAAACTATTTGAGTAGTACTCAATTAGTCCCATGAAAGAACGTAACTGGTTTTTGTCAGTGAGGTGAGGAGCCAGATTGATTTCATTGCATAAGTCTCTCTTGGGTTTCATGCAGGAAGCATTGATGGTGTAGCCTAAGTAGTCAATTTGGTCGCCTAAGAACTTGCACTTTTCCTTGCGGAGAGTGAGGCCTGCAGCGGACAATTTGTCAAGGACAACTTTGAGAGTAGCATTGTGTTGCTCTACTGACTGACCGTATACCAAGATATCGTCCTGGAAATATATGTTATTCCCCACCCCCTCGAAAATGCTGGTAGCCATCATTTGGAAGACACTGGCTGCTGAGTTAAGGCCGAAGGGGAGACGTGTAAATTGGTAAATGCCTTCAGGGGTAATAAAGGCAGTGAGGTGTTTGGAATCTCTGTGCAGATTTATTTGGTGGTACGCACTTCTGAGGTCGAGTTTGAAGAAGAATTCGGCGCCCTTCAGAGTCGTGACCAACTCTGTGATGTTTGGGAGGGAAAATGTGTCGGCAACTACGCACTGATTCAGAGACCTCAAGTCAACACAGAAGCGGAGCTTGCTGTGGGCCTTTTTGGTGATAGCAACCGGCAGAATCCATGGAGAAGCTTCTATGGGCTCGATGACCCCCGCTGTAAGCATGTCATGGGTGAGCCCCTTAACCTCCTCTTTAACTACTATGGGCACACGCCTAACTTTGTGCTGAAGGGGAACAGAGACCTTCTTATTTAAGATACGATGAGAATAGCCTTTGAGTTGGCCAAGCTCCTCTCTAAAGACACTGCTGGCTTCTGTGAGAATTTTATCTACGTCCTCGTCCTCTATGATCATGACTTGTGTGGGTGCATGGGGGCTGACAATGATCCGAAGATCGTCCTGGTGCACCCACCCAAGTATGGCTGGTCCATGTTCAGTGACATAGATCTTTCCTTGAATGTGTCTATGGGAAAAAGTAATGTGTGCCTCAAAGTACCCAAGTATGTCAATGGACTCTCCTTGGTACCCCCCTGGGGAAACATCCTTAGGAAGGAGTTGTCTTGCACCCCATTTTTCTTCAAAAAGATCTTTGGGTACAATGGTGAATTTCGAGCCAGTGTCAACCATCAGTCATACATCTTGACCATTGATTATAAACATGGCTCTATGTCTATTCTTTCACCTGTCTTCTTCTTGGGAGGTAGGGGCTGACTCAACAACCAATAGTTTGTCGTTTTTGCCATCCTCTGCTGCAGCGTTGTGCACACTGGCTACAATCGAGCGAAATCTGCTCCTACAAACTCTGGCGTCATCGTCGCTTTGTTCAGAATCTCGCATTTCCTGAGTAGACACTTCGTTTACATAATTTGTTGGAGTCCTCTTCTCCAGTTCCTTCAAGCAGCCTTCAGACTGCTCTACGACTTTTGCTAAATCTATTGCCATTTTAAGATTGGGATTCTTCATCTCCCAGAGACGTTCCTGGATCTTTTTGTTATTGCATTGAACTATGAGCTGATCTCTGATCAGCTCGTAAGTCATGTTTCCAAATTTACATTTAATGGACATTTCTCTAAGTCTAGAGATGAAATCATCAATGGACTTGCCAGTTTTCTGATGTTGGGTGTAGAATTTAAATCTATTCATAACTAAATTTTCTTCTTTTACATACCTCACTTCGAGTCAACAGGTGGCCTCTTTGTATTCATCAGGTAATGCCTGGCCGTTGGCTTGGAGAGCTTGAGGGAGATAACGAAAAACATGCTGACCTTCTTTACCTAGAGTGCTTCAGAGAAGAGCTTTCTTTCTCTTTTCTGAGAACTCTTGGCCATCTAGAGCGTCAAGATAGTTCTCAAACATGAAGAGCCAATCCTCCCAGGGAATGCTTGGTTGGCCAGGTTGGGCTAAGAAATTGGGTGGCGGGACAACAGATATGTGTGAGGAGGCCATGCTGAGATGAATGAAGTGACAGAGTAAACTGTTATAAGGTTATAGAGCAAAGGACACTGTGAGTTGCCTGGGAAAGGAGACTGTGAGAGAACGATATACGCGACGTGTATATCGCCGAAGAGAGGGCTATGTTGAGGTGTGTGTATCGCTGTGTAAAATGTCCAAGTAAACAAGTAGGCAGAATGATATACGGGCATGTATATCACCGAGACAAATTGTGAGGAATTCTTAAAAGTACCAGAAATGTGGGTGGGAGGCAGATACACAGTGGGCGTGTGTATCGCCATCAAGATCTGTTGTTCGGTGAGCGTCTCAATCTCCAAGGAAAGGATTGGATGAGCAGAACGATAAACGGGCACGTACATCGCCATGAGCAACTGCAAAAAATGTTTAAAAGTACCTGGAATGTGTGTAGAAGATGGATACACGGTAGACTGAGAGTCTCTAAACCTCAGTGAGACGGTTCCGTAGCGTTGGGTTACTGTGGCAACCAAGTGAGGCCATTCAAAATGGCCACCGACGTGGGGACGCTGGCATCGTACGTGGTGACGTAGAAGCAAAGGGTATGCGCGAAGTGGCGTCCTCACGTTGCCTGGAGTTGGGGAACCGTGGAGTGCTGACGTTTCACGTGGGAGTGAAGTGCGTCAGTGATGCGTCGTCTAGGCCTTGCTGGGCCACGGCTGTAGGCGTTGCTGGAGGCGTACGTCACCTGAAGCAGCTGGGCGTGTCGTCACCGACGGGCCAATGTGTTCAAAGTCAGCCCTTCTTCAAAAATGGAGCAGGAGGCTAGAAACGGAAACGGAAACTGTCCGCTCTTGTCACGGAGGGAAAACAGTGACTGGGTTCTTCCTCCAAGTCTCTGCACAAAGTCGCTTCCATGGCATAGGGGAAGTCGCCGAAAAGGACAGAAAGGACTGCATACGGGGTTCTTCACAAGTCGTCGCCAAGTTGTGGTAGATAAAGGACCGCAGGAGAAAGCAGGTAAGTTCAGGAGTCCTTTATTTCAAGTGCAGGAGGAAAGACAAGAGCAGACTCTTCTAGGCAGAGACTACAAGTAACTGCCTTAGAACAGAACGCCTAGTTGAGCACAAACATGGAACAGAAGTGGAAGTGCATTCTGGTGGAATACATGGCATGCGAGTAACATTCTGTAAAGACTAGAACAATAACTTGAGCGACATATGTACTGCACAGTGTTGTTTACTGTATCACTGCTGATCGATTATTTGAGTACATTTGTAGTGGCCCTATGTTTCTCGTTTCTGGGTGCACAAGGCTTCATTCCTGGACGTGGAAGATGCTTGAGTGGATATGTATCAGTGGCTTACAAGCACTTTCAGTAATAAAGTTAGGGCAGAGTGTTTATGTTTTTTGTATCTGTCAGACGTTATAGATTGCTGCTGTTACATCTTTAAATTTGCACAGTTGTCTGTATCATCATTATATGTGCCTGTGGACCTGTCTTTCTATTACTGTGATTTAAATCAGGTGTTTGCATGGTTGAAGCAAATCCACCTTCTCATTTGAGTTTCTTCTTGGTTGTGCAGGATTATTGACAGACGATCATCTACAACCGTCAATGTGATGATCCAGTTTCATTCAACACCAAGAAGGATTTCAGCAATTCAGCATTTTGTCGCAGGTAAGTGTTGCCATCTAAGATATTATGCCACTGATTATGGTCATTCAGATGCATTAGGACTTCATTATAATTCCCCCAATATTTACAGGGTCACTATACCTTCTATGTTCATAACAGTAATATGAGAGAACTGGGTATATGCCTCAGGGATTTTTCTAAGTTGTTTGGATCAAATTGTCATTACATGTGTCATATGTATCATAATACATGAGAAAGGAAAGGACTTGTTGCGGGGATACTGCTCATGCACAGAACTATGCGCAGGAAACCAGGACCTCAGTGAATTGTGGTGTACCAAAAAACTCACCTCAGTACCCAGAACCCCTATCCGACAAGCATCAGTGTCTCATTTTACTCCGTACTACAGCGGAGCTACCAATGATCAGACAACCCGGAACAAGCGACTTAGGTTACTCTCAGGAATGGTGGGATTCAAGAACACTCTTTCGTCTTTATTCTCATACAAGTCCACAAAGTGAGTAATCAGAGAAACGGAAACGTTTAAAATGTTTATTTTTAACTACGTGCTCTAAGATGCAGTACTTTGGCTAACATAAGCAGACAAATGATCAGAAATAAAACCATCAGCATTGTTACAATTCCATAAAACACAAAGGGAGAAATCATATTATAATGATAGTGGAAACAGGTCTTATAGCACCTGTGTACCACCCTCCCCTGGCTAGAAGCTAGTTTTATAATAATAGAAGGTCTCCAGGTGTGAATGGGGAACCCCATACCTCCAAGATCAGCTTAGGTGAATCCCATCACAGGATCAGCAACGATTTCTGTGTCTGGAAAGGTTTTCTCCAAGTACCAGTATCATGCATGCAATGCAATATTAAAGGCACCCGAGTTTCAGATATTTGCAGCTGTGTGCTGGTTGTGTCTAGAGCGTGGGGCGATCAACCTGAATTCAACAGCATACATTGTTATTTGACCTTGACGGCTTCTGCACACAGTGTTCAGACCGTTCTCATGTGAAGAAAAATCAAGCAAGCAGTTTTATAATAACAGTTACGTGTAGTGTCATGTGCAAAAGCGGCAAAGTGGCAAAATGGCGTTTAACTTCTAAAACACTTATGCTAACATAGCAATGTGTGCAGGCAAAACCCTGTCTTCACTACAGACTCTGATGATACACAAAATGGAGACATTCAACAACCTGTGCACTATATCAATAAAAATGTCATCATCTGGTGCGACTCTTTGTACAGTTCACATTTTCTATGTCGTGGTAAAGTACCTCCTATCATGCTCAGAAGGTTTTACACTTTTGTAGTGGTGGGCGGTACCCTCATTCACTAGATTTATGCTACGTGTCACAGGTATTAAAAGCTGCCATCAGAAAAATTAACGTAAAGCAAAGCAGAAGATAAAAACTGCCTGAGCATTGAAAATACATGTATGCATCATCTTTATTTTGAAAGAGTCAAACTATTTACAAGACTTAAAATCCTGTATGCAGTTTTCACACGTCATCAGGCTGTTAACACGTTTCAGATTATCATCGTCTCAGGCATTCATCAGGAAAACGCACTTGTGTTTAACTTGGCCATTGTGGCTCTGACTGATATGAGAAGTTATTGCCGCTAATCTGGCTTCTTTTTAGAATGCATAGTCATCGAGTTTAAAGCAAGCCAACACAGCATTTTAATTGGCAACAGTTTCAAACATCTTTTGAATCCTCACGGTGCAACCGACTGTGTTTACGAGCAGACAAAGCATCTGTAGTCAAGCACCTGCCGAAGGGCGATGTGCAGGATTTCAAAGCACTGACTCTCTGGAGACTCGTGTGAAGTACTGAACCGTGAAGGGACTTGCAAACAGCAGACATTCGGATATATGTGAAAAAAGGCATTTTCTCCCAAAGCATGGGACATAGAAATCTCATCTCAAGGTACTATGCCTACAAATAGTTGATTTAAATATTGAAGAGCAATTCTCACAGTAGTTCCCGAGGTTCATGCTCTGCTATCCATCACAGCCAACTCTCCAAAGCATCAGGGCTTTGTGAAGTCTGCAAACAAAGAGCATCATTAGGTATGTGAGTTGAATTCTTTAGGAGCAGAAACTCTCGAAAGTCACGATGCACCTTTAAAAGTGAAGAAAAATCTTATTGAAAAGGAATCTGGTTTGTTTGCCTGGCAAAAAAGACTCGATTTGATGTTTTATCTAAATAGGCTAGAAAGTGTACCAGGGAGCAAAGATGAGATTAAGGGGGAAGTGTGCCTTAATCATGCATTAATGTGCCTACGTTTAATGCCAGTTTGACAGCACTATGCTGTTAGGTCATCTCATATGTTTACCTTTCTGAATCCGCCGTTTAAACCTATTATGAATTAAATTAAACATAAATGCTTGCGTAAGTCAATGTTGATGTATTTTCGACTCTCGTTTATTACTAGAGATAGAAAGAAAGAGAGGATGCATTTACATTCACAATTTGTAGTGACCAATTTTTAATTGCAATTTTGTATACATATTATGGAATCATGTATTGTATTTGTGAGTAGTGAAGGGCCTAACTTCCCCTACCTACCGTTTAGAACTTGTCCACCCAGGTCAAGATTTATAAGGTGCATTAGGACCGCCGAGATTTCATAAAGACCAAGGGCCATATTCTCAAGGAAGTGGCAGAGAGAGGCATTAACCTTCTTGGCTTAACGCCTCTATCCACCACTTCGGAAACGCGTGGCGACACCCTATTGTCAAGGATATGGTGCAGCCTTGCGTTTCCCCCTGCGATGGCGCCAATACAGGCACCCTTGCACCAGAGTGCAAGGGTGTCTGCAAGCAGGGAGGTTTGTTTATGTACAGGAAGGTGTCCCTACCTGCACATAAACAAACCTTAAATGCCAGTTTGTAACTTACATGTGTGCTGCTTCATGCAGCACACATGTAAGTTACAAAACGATATTTTAAAAAAAGGTTTGTATATGTTCAGGAAGGGACACCTTCCTGTACATAAACAAACCATGGCATTCTGCTTTGTCCATGTGTGCGGCACAAGGCACCACACATGGAAAAAGCAAAAACAAGGAGAAATAAAGCATTTCTCCTCGTTCGCCACTTTAAGACCAGATTTTTCCTGGTCTTACGTTTGGCGCTACCTCCTATTTACCCTCCCTTGTGAATAGGAGGTAGCATCAAACTCAATTAGTGTTGCGGTGGAACGCCCACCGCAACACCCACTGCACGCCCCTTTCGCACTAAAAACAGCTTGAAGTTGCCCCTATTCACAAGGCATCGTTAAGCCGCGTTAAGGCACTTAACGTGTCTTAACGCTGCCTAGTGAATAGGGCTAAGCCCCCATCGCCACAACAAAGTCACTGAAATTGATGTTCTGGTGGCGATGGGGGCTTGAGAATATGCCCCCAAATTTGCAATAGATCCAAGTGTTTAAGTTTTCCTGTGCCTATATTTTTTGTTTTATTGTATAGCTTATATATGCAAAGCTGAAATAATAAAGTTATTATATTATTGTAGATGGATCGCCATACCATGGTCCTGGATGTTTGCAGTCGGTCCCCTTTCATCCCATGGACGCCAATCCATGTAATGTCAACATTGAGTAATCCCATATCCATATCAACACTGCGGAGCCCAGTGGACAAAGGACTGCTCGAGTCCTTGTGAATCTCTGAGAATAAACTGCAGAATGAGAATTCTTAACCAAGAAGCATTCATTTGAATAGAAAAGGGTGATTGTTTTACTATAATTGCATTGTTATTAGCTGCTGGCTATTAAGCAGAACAAAATAAAGGTAACCAATAGAGTGTGGCTCTACCGTTCAAAAAAACAACAGCTTGATCTTCTTAGATTTGCAAATGGATACCATGCATGGCAAAATATAGGCTGTGCAGTAATTTGTTGAGGCAGATAAAGAGACAAGAAAAGCTGTCAATGATTATAACATTCTGAAGAACAGACTATTTAATCTTAACCTTTGACCTGAGAGAAACCTAGTTACGTGCTCTGATCTTGTAACCTTGGAAACTGGTTTCCATTAGATAGACTACAAAGTCTTAAAGGCCCTCAGCTGACAGCCTCACTATCTCCTCTCCTTGACAATCACCTAAAGCACAACAATGGACTGCCATAGGTAACCCTTTCCTACTCTCCCAAAAACTGAGAAAGGTTCAGTATCCACATCAGAACTTTCTCAAGCTCATATTATTTATATTTGAGCAATGACGCTCCTCTCATGGTTGTTCAATGATACACACAAGCTTAACCTAATAGTTTAATTTCTTGCTTTTCTCTTCCTCAGAGTCTTTCAGGCCTAAGGCAATGCTCGCTGTTACGTAACAATCTATTTGGACTGATGATTACACGCGTCTCATTGAGTGAGTGTCTCTCTTCATGATCCCTAGAGTGATTGGGGAATTATGCACTTTTGTGTCCTTTAAACATTCCCCATAGAACCTTTGTGTGTTCTAATCATTTTGATACTTGGCTTGCATAGCTGTGAACAGAGCAACACTTTAGTGCAGGTGCATTAACCATGGGCCATAACTTCTACACCTCCTACCATAAAGCAGTTATTGAAACAGCCACCCGCACACTGGGTTCGACTGCCTACCGCCAGTCGGCTGCAGGGCCTGCACCAGAGGCTACGTGATACAATTTTTAATCCTGAAGCTGAAATAAGGATTTCCACAAACGTAAGAAGTTCAGGAGTTTATTCCAGCCTTTCACTCTCCGCCACAGAATGAATTCAAATACTACCTCAACATTCAAAGGTGCACTCCAGGGAAAGGGAAGAACCAAGTAAGGAGGGGGGAACCAGGGGAACCAACCAACCAACCGAATTCCCTAAGGGGGGAAGAAGGGAAAGGTAGGTGGAAAAAAGGAAATTTTAAGATGCAGCACATCTTCCTTCCCCCAAAAAATAAAACCATACAGTAGCAAGGGGAACAGGAGATACAGCAAATATAAACATGGAAAAGAGTAACCCAAAATTATCTGATCATGTTAAAGTCTTTATGCCAAGCAGGGGCTCTGCTGAGTCATTGGTTATTTGAGCTGCAAGGGGTAAAACTAGGTTGAGAATCAGCATCGATGAAAGTTCTCTGGGGGCGATCCTCATTGGTTGGAGGAGCTTTAACTAACCTATCCATGCTCCATGATTGGCCATTGTCCATAACAGCTACAAATTGTTTTAATGCAACAATTTGCATAGGTTTTGAAAATTTGGAAGCACATTCCCACAACCTAGGATTTTTGACACATACCCAGTCACCAACCCCCCTTTGAGGAACCTTGGTGCCATGTTTGGTTTCATACTGTGACTTATACTTGGCTTGATGTGCAGCGATTTTCGAGCTGCAGATTTCAGCATTAACTTGTACCCCAACACCTCCTCCCAACCAACTAGGAAAGAATTTAGTACATGGTTTTCTCCCCTTAAGAACCGAGAATGGTGACACCCCCGTGGTACGGTTAGGGGTGGTATCGTAGGCCCATAACATTTCTTGGATGACAAGTTCCACAGGAATCATGTTGGTACAAGCTAATAGAATACATCCTTTAATCATCCTATTCATACACTCCACAAGTCCATTGGCTCTTGGACAGTAAAGTGAAGTCTTGAGGTGGGTGATCTCTAGGTTTCTTAAGAATTCTGATGTGGTTACAAAAGTGAATTGTACTCCATTGTCAGTGACAATTAATGATGGAATACCTTCTATGGAGAAGGTGTCTCTAAGAAATTTAATTAAGGATTCTGTAGTGATTTTATTTGCCATTTTTATGACAGTCCATTGGGAGTTGTAGTCTATTAAGAGGAATGCGAACCGTTTGGAATTTTTTTTTCTATTTATAGGACCGATGATGTCCAGTGCAGTTTCTCCCATGGTTTAGATGGTACAGATACTGGTGATAGAGGGACTTTATGAGTACTTTTGGACTTATCACTATTTGCACAGATGCTATAATCCTTGACATAGTATTCTACTATGGAGTCCATTTTCGGGAACCAGTCGTTTTCTCTGAGTCTGGCTTTGGTTAAGCTTCTGCGCAGGTGACCTTCATGCACTAGGTCTACAATTTTGTTGCGTAAATGATCAGGGGGGATGATTTTGTCATTCCTTAGCAAAAAATCTTGGTTTCCACTGAGTTCGTGGCATACCTCCCAAAATTTCTTGATATCATCTGAAACATCATCTTTTGAAATGGGCCACCCCTGTAAGATATATTTTTTGAGTTGTTGTAAGGTTTTATCTTTGCTCATGCATTCACCCCACTCTTGAGGCGAAATAGTTGTGTGGTTAATAATGGCCTGTAGTATGGGGTATTCTGTGGTTTCGAATTGCTCATCCTTGTCCAATGGTGCTCTGGACAGGAAATCTGCCGCAGAATTTGATTTGCCTGGTACATATTCCATTCTGAAACAAAAGCTTTCTAACCCCAGCATCCACCTGGCAATCCGAGGAGTACTGCATGATGAGCCTTTGGGATTGAACATGACGATCAGTGGCTTATGATCTGTACGTATGCAAAATTGTATGCCCCATGGAAAAAATGTAAAATGTTTACCAGCCCAAAAACAGGCAAGGGCTTCTCTCTCCACCAGAGAATAGTTTTTTTCGGACTTAGAAAGGGTGCGGGAAGCAAACGCCACAATTCTTTCAGTACCTTCTATAACCTGGGAGAGTGTGGCGCCCAAATCTTTGTCGCTGGCATCTGTTGTCAGTATGGTTTTACGACCAGGTTCAAAGTTACACAAGAATGGGGCATTGAGAATGGCGTCTTTTATCTTCATAAAGGATACTTGGTGATCCTCCGTTCATTGGTAGTGAGTATGGTTCCTTACCAGATCTCTGAGTTTTGAAGTTATGTCAGCAAAGTTTTTTACATACTTAGCCATGTACTCATCAAGTCCTATGAATGATTTGAGCTCATCCTTGTTTTCTGGAGCAGGAGCATCTTTAATAGCTTCTAGGAGGCAAATCTTAGGTTTAAAACCATCTTTTGAAATATTGTGGCTAAGTATTCACCTGAACTAACACCTAATTGGCATTTCTCACTTTTAAGGGTTAACCCAGCCTTCTTAAATCTGGCGAGTACATCTTTTAAGATTCTATCATGTTCTTCTGTATTGGCACCATATATTAGGACATCATCTTGAAAACAAAGAGTTTTCTGTACTCCTTCAAGTATTTGCTGCATGATTTTTTTAAAAACCACAGCAGCTGATGCGAGACCGAAAGGCATGCGGCGGAACATGCACGTGTCCATGGGTGTGGTGAAGGCAGTTAGATGTCTTGATTCTGGGTGCAACTCCACTTGGTGGTAATCCATGGATAAGTCCAAAACACTAAAGCATGTAGCTTCCCCCATCGTGCTCAACATCACATGGATGCGTGGTAGTGGATGTCTCTCCATCCAGATGTTTGCATTAAGATCGCGCAAATCCACACAGAGTCTGATGTCATCAGAATTTAAAAAAATTGCGATTACAATGAGTGCTACCCAGTCTGAACAATCTACAGGTTGGATGATGCCTAATTTCATAAGCCTATTGAGTTCTTTCTTTAATGGTTCCCACATCAAGTGAGGTATTGGTCTTGTTTTATGACTAGCTGGTTTAGAGATGGGCTTTAATTTGATTTAATGTTGAAAATCTTCAAGTAATCCTAATTCACTTGAAAATACTTCTGGAAACTCCCTAATTAAGTACTCACTAGCATTGAGTTGGTTCACTAATTGGACTTGCTCCGAATTGTTAAGTTTTATTCCCAACTCCTTTGATGTTGCCATCCTAGGAGATTTGAACCTTCATCCACTATGTACACCTTGCCAACAGTGGAACGACCTTTAAATGAAATGGTAGTTTTAATCATGCCTTTCGTAGGAATGGGATCTCTGTTGTACCCGCTGGGTGAAATATCAGCAGAGAGTAACACATATTTGTTGGCTTGACCCATGGATTTGTAGTCAGAATAGTTCAATAATGTAAATGGTGAGCAAGAATCTGCAAACATCTGGACTACATTACCTTCTAACTGAACCTCGCACATAGGATACTTATGTTGGCTTCCTGAGTGTTCTTTAACTTGCAAAACTATTTTCTTAACCTGGAATTTCTCTTCTTGAGAATTGAATTCTTTCTTTTTGAAGCTATTGCATACTATCACCAAATGGCCTCTTTTGTTGCACTTTTTACATATTACAATTGTGGCTTGACAATTCGGATTGTTAGCAAGGTGGTTACTACTGCCACAACGGTAGCATTTGAATTTGACATTTTCACTATCACTCAACTGGGAAGATTTTTTGTCATCTTTAATTTTGCATATTGCTATATCAGGTGCAGAATCCTTAATTTCTGAAATTTGTTCACTAGAGTTTGGTGACCTAATTTCCTTCACACATAAGGCAGTATGTTCAATAGATTTGGCAAGCGAGATGGCTTCTTGGAGATTAGGTTGTTTCTGCAGGAGTTTTTCTTGAATTTTATGAGTATTGGTGCATCGTACTAGTTGAGCTCTTATGAGAGAGTCATTGAGTTCATGGAATTCACATAGTTTGCTCAAACCCCTTAGTACAGCCACATATGTAGAAACAGATTCTTGTTTGCCTTGGGCTCTACTGAAGAACTTATGTCATTCCAGTACCGTGTTCACTTTGTCTCCAAAGTGATTGCGAAGTTTTATCAGTGTGAATTTATACGTGTCTTCGTCATCATCAGTTTCGCTATCTCCTGAATCAGGCTCAGGTAATGATTCAAATATATTCCTGCCATGTGGACCTAAATTGTGGAGTAGAATGTGTTGTTTTCTCACTGCACTCAATTTTTCTCCTCCAATGGCTATTAGGTACGATTCAAAAATTCCTTCCCACTCCTTCCATGGAATGTTGGGCTCCCCAAACTCATTCAGGAAGAGAGCAGGTTGGGACATACTTGCAGCTGCCATCATAATAATAATATATGTATATGTGACAGGAAGCTTTAGACAACAGGTATGTCCCCCCCGCCTAGGAGGTTTGGATAGGAAGGGAGCATATAAGCGGTAACCCGCTAGAGTGGGACACAGGATTGCAAGACTATGAAACACTAGTTGATTGCAAAAACTTGCAAGATATGAGAATGCTATGAAATTGCCTTTGTAATAACTATAATGGAGGCTGTGCCCGTCAGCGAGCAGTTGAAAGCGGTAGACACATCCAGAACCGCTGTCTTGAAGACTGAAGAAAACAAAGGAATTGCTGAGCCCAACATCGAATTACAGCAGGCAGGAGGTAATGCGTGGAAAGGAAAGAAATATAAGCACGCAAGGCATAGAGTGCGTATCTCTGAAGCAATGAGTGGAAAAGAGATACGCAATGAAGCTAATGAAGTGCGTATCTCTGACAAAACCTTGAGTTATTAACACCATCAGGCATAAGATATCTGAAAAACAGCTGTGCCCGTCAGCGATCCTGGACAGGAAGAGAAAATAACACTGCTGTGCCCGTCAGCGATCCTGTACAGGCAGAGAAAATAACACCGTCAGGCAGAGGGGTGCAGTATTGTGATTGCCACTTGTATCATGAGCGGAAAATGTTTGAAAAGACAGCTGTGCCCGTCAGCGATCCTAGACAGGCAGCGGAGGATGGCTGAAGGAACCCGCCTCCTGCAGGACGTTGCGGAGGCGGGGAGAGCCAAATCACATGACGGAAGTCTAAAGATGAGGCTGCCAGAGGGAAGGAAAAGTTTTCTCCGTTCTCCCCTTCCCGGATGCCTGAAAAATGGTAGCAACAGCGTGGAAGGAGAGGCTACGATAAAATGCCTCAGGTAAAAGGAGTCAGGTGTAGAAGGAAACCGCTCTCCTCACGCGAGCCGTCGAGCTTGCCTGCCTCAACTGCTGAGGAAAAAAACAACACTGAAATCGCTCTCCTCACGTGAGCCACAGAGCTCTCGCCTCCCCCAACTGCTGCAGAAAAGGTACGCCAGACACCGGTTACTGCTGAGAAGAGCGATGTCACCAGGCAAAGAATACACCGGTTCCCCCATAAGACTCCAAGGAATGCCGCTACCTCACACAATGTAGAGCCAGCGCAGGTTAAACTTCTATGGTCACCAGTAAGAAGAGGCACGCTGGGGCAAGGCGAGGAGTCCCACAACGTAGAACAACTGCTGTCCACTACAGAAGAGAGCAACAGGCCACATTCACTCCTCACCGCCGTGGTGGTAACGGTGATAGAAAGGTCAGAAACTCGAACCCGGTCGCCGAAAAGGCATCACCAGTGCGAGCGGCATGCAGCGGAACAAGAAAGAAGAAAATTGTACCTTTTTTAAAAGTTCATCAACGTGAATGGGAACCTGTAGTCACAGCAGGCAGAGTGGCATTACCAGAGGGAGGGGAGACTGGTTATCTGTCCCCTCACACAGATCATTGCCAGTGATACAATTTTTAATCCTGAAGCTGAAATAAGGATATCCACAGACGTAAGAAGTTAAGGTGTTTATTCCAGCCTTCCACTCTCCGCCACAGAATGAATTCGAATACTACATCAACATTCTAAGGTGCACTCCAGGGAAAGGGAAGAACCAAGTAAGGAGGGGGGAACCAGGGGAGGACCCAACCAAATCCCCTAAGCGGAAAGAAGGGAAAGGTAAGTGGAAAAAAGGAAATTTTAAGATGCAACACTACGCACTGTGTCTCACCCTGTTACAATGGGAATCAGCTATTTGGTAAAGAGTTGGGCCACAGACTAGCCATAGGCCTGGCTATACAGGCAATTAATGCTGCATACAGTCATAGGATATGCACACTGGGTGTTGGGTGACTGAGGAGGGTGCATTACTCATGCAGCACACCTTTGATTGGCTGACCACAGACGTGGTGGCACAGGGTCTTGCTGTGTCTGTAAGGCCTGGACAGAAGCCAGGACATGCTGGCAAAGTCTACTGCTCGCAGCCTGGCTGTGTATCACCTGCTGAATATGTATGAAAGCTGTGAAAGTAAGGTCTTTCTGTGGCAGCAGAGTCCAGCTGCTCATGGAGGATTGGTCACTCCTGCTAAAAATGTTTGAGGGTGGAGCACAGGGCCTAATCTTAGACCAAGCCCTGTTGGAAACTTCCTCTGCACCCTGCCTTGAGCTGTGTGCATCAGTGGTTGTCCACAAACACAAATGCTCTTGGAAAATTCCTCTCACTTTCTTGCTTATTTTTTGCATCTATCACTGACTCTTTAACGCAGGGAGGAGATTGTTTCCTGCACATGCGCCAAAATGATAAGTTGGTGAGTGCAAGTGAGATTTGGTGCCCCCAGCGCAATATTTTGGTTGCAAGGAGGACAACTGGCAAGATTTTTCCAAAGCAGGTGGCTGAGGCCATTCACAGTCAGAAGGCTGTTGCTCCAGTAAAAGATCTACTTGAGCTCCCACCCTTCTAATCAACAACCCAATTTTTCACAGTGCCCATCACTAACTGACGAAAGAACCAACTTAAACCAAAGTGATTCAATTTCAGTGGAAGCAGATTTACTCATAGTTTATTAATGCTAGATGCAAACCGATGAGGACACAATATATATATTTAATCCATCTTCCTTACAAAGGTTCTTCAAACAACCCGCATTAATGAGAACAGTAATCACTCTTAAGTCTAAGAATAAGAGGGAAATAGTCAACATACTGTATATCGATTGCCACGTAAGGCAAAAATATAGATATGATTAAAGTCTAGATGAATTATGGGTTTACACAACCTTAACCCCAGTGATTATGCATAGTAGAAAAGGTTATAAGATGAATTCCTTTCAAGTTGCCTCTATAAACACAGGGCCATACGCATAGGGCAGTGTAGCAAGTGACCTTGCTGTGCTGCATCACAGAGAAAAGGCAGGAAAGTGCCAATACGGCGCGTTCCTACCTTTCCCCCTGCACTGGTGCCATTTTGGCAGCCTATCACCTTCCTGCACAAAAGCGATCATGAGAGGCTTTTTCTTCTTTCTATATAAAGCAACACACACAGAAAGAGGAAAAAACGAGGAGAAATAAAGATACATCTCCTCATTATGCCTCTCCTGGGGAGGCGCTTCTTTTTGCCATGTTCCCACGATTTCAATTCCTTGTAAATCTGGGAATGCATCAAAAACCATGGGAGTTGCATGGGAACACTCACCACAACACCCATGAAACACCTCCCTTGCGCATAGTAAGGCAACACAATGATTTGTGCTGCGTTGTCTTACTCCAGATTTTTTACGCCATACAAAGCCACCCAAAGTGATTTTGCGTAGCTTCATAAATTGGACTTCGAGGTTTGTATCACACATGTACCACGTTGCCTGGTGCAAGCATGATGCAAAGCTCTCATAAATATGCCCCACAGTTTAAAATACATTTTGTCACAATCACAGTTGCCAATGGAAAGGAAACATACAATATTTTAAAGCAGCTCTGCATATTTTTGCAGGATCATAGAAATATACATAATAGCGCAATTTCTCAAACTTTAATCTGATATTACTGTAAATCACTCACAGAGAGGAAGTCAAAAATTTAAAATTATATTCTGAATCAAGAATGAGTTCCCAAGACTTTTCCTTTGCCAAGAGTCCTGAATATGTTTCAGCAAGATCTGAATCCCTCCCTTCTCAATCAGATGTTGCTGACAATATGTTTGTGTAGAAGAGCAATGTCTTGAAGAAGGTTTTCGTGAGATTGTCTTCAGCACTCATGTTCCTTCATTATCAGTGGTATTTTATCACCGTCTAGTTACAGCCATACTGGTTAAATGAGTGTAGCCAGCCCACGTCAGCACTGTAAGTACAAAGATGTTTCTTTCATGTATTCTTTTGAATGTGTGTCCAAAAGTGATGTCAATAAGCAGAATTGAAAGTGAACTGGCGAACTTGTGTTTACATTTGTCTCCATTGTTTCAACCCTTTTCTGTGCCATAACAGCCGCACTACACACCGCAAATCTACGTTTAATAGGTCAGTGATCTATTTTATAATGTTTTGAGTAACAGATAAGATTGCCACTATTTCTTGAGGTGAAGACATGTTTAAAGAACACTAAATTGCCTCATTCAAATTTGATTTTGGTATCTTTTCGAATACTGATCTTTGTAAAATATTTTTACAAAAAATATTTTTACGCCAGCTGCACAGCATGAAAGTTGAGAAATTCGCATGAAGTAAAGCTCTGATCTGTATTGGAATTTAAACAGCATGTGTCTCATAAGCTCAAAAAATGTAAATCCAAACATCTTTAGATTTTTGAATAAACCTGCTGAAAGGTACAGCTTTATTAAATACTGAGTTTAATTAATCCCAAGAAATTCACTAATTAATTTATCAGTTCCCTAGATAGTTGCAAATCATTGCAAACAATCATTGCACATAAATCCAGCCGGAGATTTGAAGAAGAAATAACATCTGACTCAACAAGGAACAAAAGTGTTCTTCTCACATCCTAAGGCCCTTTCCCGAGAAGCTGCTGTTTGTGCTCTTTTTGGTTGTCTGTTGTATAAGCTTGCACGGTCACAAAACCTCCATGACCAGATTGTTATATGAGGAGTCTAAGAGGTAATTGTATTTATATTTATTTGTGGTTGTGTCTAGCTTGGACCTGACCCCAACAATTGACAGAACACTTCACAGAGAATCAGAGTAGCTATTTACATAGAGGCGATACATACCGAGTAGATATGCTTCACTTAGAATTTAGAGGATAGATGCCTCGGTTCACAGGTTATGTAGACATTTGGGGATAATTAATTTCTATTACTTAGCAGTCACCTTTCCAAGCTGTAGAAAACGAAACCTACTAAGTAAACATGGTCCTAATAGCAATATGTAGAGGGAAAGTTAGATAATAAAGTTAGAGTAGGATTTCCTCATTGTTTGGTTGGCTCTAAAGTAAGAAACAGTTTATAGTATAGAGAGGGCATTTGAATAAGAAGGAAATATTGTAGGAGAAGTACTTTTTTCATCTCTCTTTTGACAGTTTTGAGAGACAGGTTTGTCTGTGTGAAGCGTGGTTTTGAGTTCCACAGCTTGGGAGCGGATCCAGTGAAGGACTGTTTGAGCCTTCTCTACTTTCTGCATATCGGTAATTCTAATAAAAGAGAGTTAGAACTGTATAGTTGTTGTTGACCAAATGATGTGATAAGTTTTGCTGAGTAGTCCTAAGACTTAGCTTGCTGTGATGTGAGAATAATGCAGACTAATTTCAAGATGCTTCTTGCCACTGTTGACACTGTCTTATCAGATAATCAAGATAAATTGAGTATGCAGGTTCAAGTACGGTGTTACACCTCAAGCATTAATGAGGCAATATATCCCTAAATGGCAGCTAAAGATAATTAGTATTCCAGGAAGATATGCCCACTATAGTAAGAAGTAAATTATAAACCATGAAGGTTTATCAAAACAATTCACGGTACAACACAGAATGCAAAAATAAAAGTCAAAATGCATAATTGATCAATATAGAAAATTAGCATAAGGGTCAATCAAATGCAGCAAGAAAATGACAGAAAGTCAAGACAAACATATTTCTAAGTCCAAAGCATGAGACAAATGAAAAGGGGTTCACCTACGAGAGTCAGAGAGTCAAAGAACTGGTGTGCATCCAAAATGTACCATCATTTACAATAGAAATAAATGGAAATCACACAGTCAGCATAAGGTGAGCAAAGCTACACAAATCACAATACATATTTATACAGCATAACCTATTGCCACCATCCTAACTCTATCACCTAAATGAATATTAGTTCACTCTATTTTGACCTAATGTCATGGGACGTGGCAGCACAAATCTAGTTAATTAGGAAAGAATAAATAGCAAACTCTAATAGAAAAGTGCTAATAAGTTCCAGGTGTGTACATAAGTGTAATCTATATTTTAGTTAAACAATCTAATCAAAAAATGATGATCTAATACTTGAAGTGATATATAAAGTCTTTATTTGGTTTTTATTTTTGTTTACTATTCATCAGTATAAATATATATCTCTTCAAATTCATTTATTTAAGATCATACACTTATTATAAGTGCATCTACCGCTTTGCTACTATCAACAAATACATCGACCGTGTTAAGACTGTGATCATATTAGATCAGTATACCTTATTGCAAATAATTTTCTATTTTTGTGATTTTCTGGGTTATTTGTGAACTAGTATCTGTAAATAATCACTCTTCTTATATATTGACTCTACTCTTTACTTTTGCACTTATAATAAGTGTATGATCTTAAATAAATGAAGTATTAGATCATCATTGTTTGATTAGATTGTTTAACTAAAATATAGATTACACTTATTTACACACCTGGAACGTATTGGCACTTTTCTATTAGAGTTTGCTATTTATTCTTTCCTTATTATTGTGACAGTCCCTACGTATAGCAAACCAAATTGTTTTGTAGGGGTCCCCTTCTTTCAAACAAGCCCAAATATAGTTACACAGAACCATTGAATTCTCACACAATGAATAGCCTACAGTATCATAAGAAGGAAGAGCCTTGAATGTAGGAAAAAACTCTTCTATAATTCTTCGAGAACAGCATGTACTGACATCAGTGCACATTTTGGTTATGTGGGGTGAACTGAGAAATGAAAACGTACATTATGGCTGTGTTGAAATCCAATATGGAAGTTTGGCCTTGTTACAAACTAGTTTAGTCAAGCACAGGAAAATACAGTTTTACAAGGTGTAGTGTTTTCTTTTTAGTGCAAACATGTTTAGCACACATTTTTATTAAATAAAATATATTTTTAACAGTCACCCTTTTGATTAATTAAGTAATCATCAAAATCCCATTCTTCTCTATTTACAAAACAGTTTGCATCATCTTCAGCTTCTTGCATCTCGATTCTTCGAAAACTTTCATCTCATTAAAAAACACATGCTTTTGCATTCTCCAATTTGTAGACAATTCTGATGCCATATTCCTAAACCCACATTTTAAACCACTATTAAAGCAGATAATCCCAAGAATACATTTTAGCAAAAGAATGAGGCTGATTATACACAAAGAGACAATGATTAACAGGGTAAGATTTTTCTTAAAACACCACCACTACTACAATTCACTAAATCAAAACACTCACCAACCTTTGCAAAACCTTTTCCAATGGCGCTGAACCACACATCAACGGATTTACATAACCTAAGGTCCTCTAGAGATTTTGTCCCAGGTGAAAAACGTAGCTATATTACTAGTGTAATTATTAAGAAGCACCCTTTATAAAGTATAAAGGTGAAATTTGTTGAACTCTCAACACACTGCAATTTCTGCCTTCTTTTGCAAAAATCATATCTAGCACTAAACAATTTGGCATAATCATTGCATGCATAGCTATAAGCTCTTCATTAATATGAGTTAATGCCTCTGCAGTGTTAGAAGGCAAATGATTAACCAGAATAAAAAACATTCTAATTTTCACATCATTCAAAGCCACACAAATTGAAGTAATCAAAACACCAAACACATCCATCAACACCGGCACAAAAACACACTTTGATCTTTGAAGATCCATATCATTCCCTTCACTCATCTCAGGTACATGATACACATGCAGAAAGACTAAAGCAAGATAGCAGCTTCCCAACTGATTATATTGAAGGTTAAAATAAGCATTTGTACCACAACTTCCCACTAAGGATTGGCCATTCGCCAAGTAGAAACTCATGATCAACTATGTAACTCACACTACAATCACATTTACCCATAAACTCAACTGACTCAACATTCTGAGTATTTTTATGTACCATACACATCAATCCTTTCTTTACCTGCTCCACTCTCAGTCTAGGATGTGGGTTTGCCCCTATCACCAGACACAATGCGGAGCAATTTAAGGGTCCCCGCATTAACCTCCCTAAGCACCCTAGGCCTGTGGAGCTAAAAGCATGCTTGAGTAACTGCAGATCCCTGCCTAGACTCTAACCCAGCTGTGACCTTAGCTATCCCCAAGGATTATGGCATAGTCTGTGCTAATAGACAAAACAAGAGACCAGGGGGAGGGATAGCGAACATCTATAAAGTAACATGGGAGATTGCAACTTCCAACTTTGAGCAGATAGATAGCATTAAACTCACTGCGTCCACCTCCTGTTCGGGACTCTTGCTTTACAGGCCACCAGACTGTGACCGTATGTCTTCCCTCACCCTTGTGGATTATATTGTACAGGTCAGCATGCAGTACTCTAATTTTACGATGCTGGGCTATCTTAATTTCCATGTGGATGATCCATTTTGCCCACATAGTGTTAACTTCATCTCCTCGCTGGTCGGCTGCAATTTGACTCAACGAGTTTTATTTCAAACACATAAGGCAGGCCACACACTAGACCTTATTTGCTCGAAGTTACCCGACATCACAGTACATCCTCCTGAACCAGTGATCTGGTGAGATCACTTTCTGATCCCTTTCAGGCTATACCTGAAGAGCAGAGGGAGAGCCGCCTCCATACCAAAAGACTTCAGAAGGAATTGGAATAGGGTTACCCTAGAGTCACTAGCCCAACATTTGCAGGACCCCATGCCCTCCTTATCAAACAACTTCGAGACTAGCATCACAAACCTAGATAAATGGGTTAGCGATGCGGGCCGGTAAACCACGCAAGAACGTCCCTTTCCGCTCCCTGCATTTCTGAGGAGATTAAGGCCCAAAAATCTCAATGTAAAAGATTTGAAAGTAATTGGAGATCAACCTACTCTCAGGAAAGTAAAACATGCTACGGTGGAGCGCTAAAAGAATATCGTAAACACCTCATTGCAAAAAAAGTGACTTCTTTGCCAAATGTATTATTAGTGAAAAAAACTAATCTAGGGAAATCTTCAAAATGGTGAAGTCTTTTACGAAACCCCTAGTGCTCACTCACGCTCGTCCCCCTTCACAGAAGCTATGTAACAAGATCTCGGATTTCTTTGAAGATCGCCTTGAGTTATGTGCCCTGTCCAGCATTACCTTGTCTCTCAGAGGTGACTAATGATTATAAACCAGGGCAGACTCTTAGGCCAGTATTCTCGGAATTTGCTGCCATTCCTATGGAAACATCACTGACGGAGCTTCAGAAATGCAAATCTGGGTCCCCGGGTGACCCATGGCCAGCCAAACAATACAGTGCCCTCACTAAGTGCCTCAACCCCCATTTAAATGCCATCTGGAATTCTTCAATAAGACAGGATGTCTTCCCATCAGCCTGAAAGCACACCTTTCTTCTCCCAATATGGAAGAAAGCTAATGCTGACCCAGAAGTCACCAGCAATTATAGGCCGATTTCTCTGCTTCCCACCCCGGCAAAGGATATAGAAAAATTAGTACACCAGCAATTGGCAGCGTTTATTGAGTCCAATGGCCTATTACATGAGTCCCAGTCCAGCTTTCGCCCGGTATTTAGTACAGAATCTGCCCTGATCGAAATGGCTGACTCTATACGCTGGGCAGTGGATGGAGGCTCTAAGGCCATGTTGGTGCTGTTAGACTTGCCAGCAGCATTCGACACGGTGTTCCATCCCATCCTATTAGATTGCCTGAAGGACATTGGCCTCAAGGGGACAGCATCGAACTGGATTACATCTTACTTGCATGGCTGTAACCAACAGGTCTCGACCCACCCTTTCACCTTGCCTGCTAAACCTCTGGAATTGGGGGTACCTCAGGGTTCGGCCCTAAGCCCGCTTCTTTTTAATGTCTATTTACCACCTTTGGCGGAGCTCATCACCAAAATGTGGATCAAGATGAAATCCTACGCTGATGATACCCAGCTGCTGTTTACTTTCAGCGAAGTGTCAGACACCAGCTTTGACCCGCTAAAAGAGTGCCTCAAAAACATCTCTGATTGGATGAACTGCAATTTCCTAAAACTTAATGCTGACAAGACAGAGGTCTTGTTCTTTAACCAAGCCATCTCCCCCCTGTCCAACGTATGGTGGCCGGCGGAATTAGGTGATGCTCCCACTCCGAAGGACTCTGTTAAAAATCTGGGATTGAGATGGGACAAAGGTCTGTCTCTCTCAACCCATGTACAACTGGTTTCAGCGGCCTGCTTTGGCAAAATTAAAACCATCAGAAAATGTATTAATTTTCTGCCAGACTCAACCCGCAAAACCGTGGTCCATGCTCTAATCACCTCCCACCTCGATTACGCTAACGACCTGTATATGGGTCTGCCGCTCGGTCTGATCCATAGACTTCAGATTATTCAGAACTCGGCAGCCCGACTGGTCTGTGGGGTCCCGCTTCAACAACGCATCTCTCCTTACCTCAGGAAACTCCACTGGCTACCGATAGCCAAACAAATCGAATTTACGGCCCTGAAGTTTGTCTTTCGTGTGTATCAAGGGAGGGGGCCTATCTACCTGAGGAGGAGACTGCGCCCATATCAACAAGACAGACCTTTAAGGTCCAACCACAAACGCTATCTCTCCATCCCGCGTTTTGCGAAAGATAGAATGGGAGGTAGAACATTCGAGGTGGGGACCACCAAATGTTGGAATAACTTATCTACCCATCTATTCATGATGCAGTCAGAACAGGAATTCAGAAAGGCCTTGAAAACCTGGCTTTTCAGTCAGAAAAACTAGAAATGCGCTTTCACTAGGTAACTGAAATGATTCTAGAAAATGTTGAATGTATATTCCATTACAAATTGGGGTACCAGATGATATCATAAAACCCCAGTGTGACCTCAATTGCCCCAAATCATGGACAATGCAAAAACTGCTGAGACCATCAGTGTAAATTTTAACATTCAATCCGTCAGATAAGCAAAATGCTCTTTTAAAGATAATCAATTCAGCCACTTGTGTTCAAGTTACATCAAGCAAATATGCTGTTTCCAAGATATTTAACATTGAGCAGGCTGTGTATGCTGTTTCCAATGCACCATAATGGTCTTTCAAACAAGAGCAATCCTCAAACAGAATCTGATCAACCTGTGTAAGTGATCATGTAGGTCAGGTCGTGGCTTCTTCCACAGTTCTGTCACATAAACACAATCATGAATACAATCCTCATCATTTTCCTTATCACTGCTTGAGATTGGCAAATGTGTTGTGGGATTTAGGGTACTGCATCTTCTGATTGAAATATTGTCAGATGTCAAAATTATTTTCTCATATTTAGTAAAACGGCTTTTGTCAGATGCTGAGTTTGTGAATGAGGCATCAAAATCTAAAATAAATAAGAGACGAACACAAAAGTGTGCAAACCGTTATAATCACTTCTCTTTGCTGAATTGCAAGACAAACTGCTGCTACCAACTTCAGGCATCCAGGAAGTGTGGTGGCATTTGGATCTAATGTGGCAGAGAAATAAGCCATGGGTGTTTTGTTTGCATCTTGTTCTTGAGCAAGTGCAGACAATGCAAGTCCTTCTCTCCCAAGGCAAACTAAGTAGAAAACCTTTTCACAATTTGGCATTCAAAAGATTGAGGGTCTTTCCATAACCTTTGTGGGCTACAACATCAAAAACTTTATTGAGAAGTCTGAAAGCAAAGATATATTGACTATCTTCATAAAGAAGAATTGAGAAAAACTATTGGCACAAGTTAATGGCTGTGTGGATTCTGCATCCACAGTAATCTGAAACAAATCACAGCAGGATTCAGCGCCACAGGACAACATGGAACTAAAATGTTATTAATCATTTGAAGATCTTGGAACATCCTCTATTTTCCATTTGTTTTTTAATTCCCATCACAGGAAAATTACAAGGACCACCTAGCACTTTTTCAGGATACTCTGTTCAATTATTTTTTCAATTACAGGCTTCTTTGCCTCTTCTGCTTCAGATGGAAGCTAGTACTGAGGAGTTTGACAATAACCTGCATTTGGTTTCACTGTGATTTTCACTGGTTCTGCACTATTGATTAGTCCTATCTCTCCAACTGTAAAATACCATACTTCCTCTTTCACTGTATCTCTCAAGTCGGGAGACAAGTCATCTTTTGTGAGAGCTGGGAACAAATGGAATCTAGAATATTCTGATTTAATTTGAAGGGTAAGACTTCACCTTGGGCTTCAATTGAAACATCCTGTGTACAATAAACCCAGTGATCAAAAAAATCAAAGAATTACTTTTACAGAGAATATCCCAACCTAATTGGTTTACAAGACCTGTGACACATATTATGAACTCATGGGCATGTTCGAGTGGGCCAATATTTATGGGAACATTTCCTGAGACCTGTTTATTTACCTATTGTGGGAAATTGGGCTGTTGGTTGAGTGCAGTGTTAACTCTGCTCAAGCTACAGCCACCATCCCTGTCAGGGTGAACCACAAAAGTCACTAAGTTAACTGGTGCCTAACCCTCTGGTAGCTTGGCGTGAAAGCAGTCAGTCTTAACTTAGAGGGAATGTGTAAAGTATTTATGCCTATACAACTGCTGCCTAAAGCACTTCAGGATTAAGGAACTGAGAGGAATAATAGAGCTAGCCAATATTTGCTTCCTCCCTACCATTGGACAAAACACAAGGGAGTGGAGAAGGCGCAAACGGGATGCCACACAGGAAATATTCAAGATTTCTGAAAATCCCGCAAACCTAATATACTTCAATGATACAGCCCTTACATGTGTCGATACCATATGATCAAACCAATTTAAGAAAACAATTCTGAAATTTGAAAGGTATGGCCTCACACATCCCCGCATATCATGCTTTATTATTGGCCATCCTTACCCACCACGGCATTCACCGTCAGATGTCTGCCTTAGGTGTATCGGCAGGGCGTTTCCTTTGACCAATGTGCGATGACAAGGCCACCCTCATCTACCTCCTCCATTGGGCAGTCATTAGCTTATTGCAGGGACCCCTTCAAATAATATGCTGACAAAAGTGAACCTCCAATTAGCAGGAGAGTTCAACTACCAATACCAGATGGTTTAGTGTGTGTGTGTGTAAGTGTGCCTGCATCTAGGGCAGAAGTAATATAGACAGTAATTTGAGAATATGGGATGCTTGGTACTAAAGATAGCCATAGGCACTGTGGGGACATCTGGCTGAAACTTGCTGACCATTGTTTGATGGGGGAGCAATGGTAGCTGCCAGGAAGCACATTATATATTGAGTTTTTAATCATCCAGCTTCTCTTAGCACCTAAAAAAAGACTGATTTTGAGAAGGGTTTCTCGGGTTTTAAGTTGTTGTGTGGATCCCACCACAACAAAAGCATAGGTGCAGGTGGGAGGGTCCTACACTGCTATACATCTTTTCTATAAAACCACGCTTAACAAATAAAAATAAGCAATTAGACTTTGATGCAATAGCAATAACCCGTGGGGGGGGGGGTCCCTAAGGCTCTGCCCTCTCGCCCACATTATTCAATACATACATGGAACCACTCACCGTCATCTACAACCAAGAAAAAATCCCCTTTCATGTATAAGCAGATGACACCCAGCTCTACATGGAAGTCTTCTCACCAGATGACATACACCAAATAAATATTACCCTCAAAGAAGTCCAACAATGGCTAGCCCGCAACCACCTAAAACTCAACTAAGATAAAACAGAAATCCTGCTCATATCAAAGACAGAGCAGTCCCTCCAGATTCTAGAATGTATAAACTCAATAGATGCCCATACCTGCACCCTAACCCCAGCTGGCACCATCAAATCTCTAAATATCACACTGGACTCCAAACTGTTCATGAAAGACCTTTTAAGGAACAGTGCAAAGAGTGCCTTATACAATCTGAAATTTCTGAACAAAATCAAACCCTATCTACCGCAGAAGGATCTTAAATCGGCCACACAAGCACTGGTGCTGTCTAGATTGGATTATGGGAGCACCACCCTCACAAGCACTGCTAAATTCCACTTGCACCCCCTAGAATCACTCTCAATGCAGCTGCCAGAATGGTCACAGGAGTGAAAAATATAAACACATCTCCCCGGCCCTGAAAGGATTGGCATGGCTCCCAGTTGAAGCCTGTTGCAACTTCAGAGCTGCTTGCCTTACCCACAAAGCTCTTCACACTGGACAACCAACTTACCTTGCCTCTAAACTCAAAAAGGCAGGAAAGACAAGAAACCTAAGATGCTCTAACACCCTCTTCCTCATTACACCCAAACCCCACAAACAAAAAAATGGGCCTGCTCCTTCTCGAGTAGTGCCCCAAAAATCTGGCACTCCCTCCAATCTATATCAGGATGAACCCTTCCTTCCTGAACTTCAAGAGACAGCTGAAGGATCTCCTCCTCAACCAGCCCCTCAAATAGCTGAACATCGATAGCCCATCAAAACAGCATCTACACCCTCAGCTCTCCCGATACACACTCTGTGTCATTTTCCTGCCCACGTGCCCAACCACTGATGTGACTTAATTTATTCTAATTGCAATCATTAGTCTGATGTTAAGATACACAGATGTAAAGCGCTCTGATACCCTCAGGTCTGCCAGCAATATTGATAAAACGATTAATTGAAAAAATAAATAAATAGTAAGTATGGTCAATGATGAAGCATGACAACTGGGGGTATGTGAGGTCATACCTTTCAAAATACATTTTCCTAAGTTGGTTTGATCCTATGGCATTGATACATGTAAATGGGCCCAGTGCTGACTCATTGTAGTATATTAGGTTTCTGGAAATTCCAGAAATCTTGAAATATTTCTGTGTGGCATCCTGTTTGCGTCTTATTCACTCTTATGTATTTGGGGTTAAGTATTTATGCAACACAAAAATAATCTTGTTTGACAACACAATGACCGAAATTCAATCAGTACAACTAGAGTTACGAATTTGTAATGTTTAAGGTAACAACTAGCGCCTATGAGATCACATTGAAAACAGCGGACATCTAGTCGCACGAGACTGGGTCAAAGTTGAAAAATATGGCTGACCGCAATGAAGTGTGAGTCAGATACAATGAGAAGACTGGGACCCGTTGGCACATCTCTTCAGATTTTGAAAACATTTCAACAAAAAGTGTTTCAAAAGGTAGAAGTTCAATGGGACTAGGCTGCAGGCAGTTTCCCAATAGGAGGAGGAATCATCGGGGAGCCGCTGGACTAAGTCACAGTGAAGATTTCCACGTTCGTACTTAGTTTCTTTCTTGGAATTCAAAAACCTCCAGACGGTCAAGGCTGGTAGCAGTAGCCAACGCAGGCTACACGAGGCTGAATACTCCTTCTGCGGAGGACTGCTAAGCAGGATTTTCAGCTGTTGTAAAATCAGGCTGAAAGGCGATGGACCTTGAACAGGATAGACAAGCCGATTAGTTCCAGTCTTAGCTCATTTCTCAGAGCAGTTTTTAGCCACACATTGTGGATTTTGGCTATCTGGGTACATTTAACACCACTACCAATGATCCTGGACTGTAGAGGCACCACAAGGGGGTGGGGTTTAAAACTCACTCAGGCTGGGTCCAGGTGGGGCTCAAGATTGTTGGGGCCTTTCTGTCCTTGAGGCTCTGATCAGGATGTTAGCCAACTACCCCATGGAGTCACTCAGGTAGTCATAGGTTAAAGAAGTGGAAAAGGGCTTAAACAGCAGGACATGTCTCTGAGGGTTCAAGGCAGCTTCAAGCAGAAAAGCAGTCCTTTCAATGCAGTTTTCTTAAGTACACAGCAGGCCACAGCAGCAGGTAGCCCCTGAAAGTCCTTCTACAGGTTCAGATAGTGAAATGAAGAGTGTGCATGAGGGTCCTATTGATATACCTTGGGCCTTCTTTGACATAGAAAATGTTTGAAGTGCTTGGAGTTTCCTGCCTCACCTGCCCTGGTTCCAGGCTGGCTGCCTGAACAATAAAGTGAAGTAAAGTTATTTGTGTGAAAGCAGGGATCAGATTATTGATGTGAAAATGGGGGCTGTGCTCAGCTCCGTCCCCATCCTGCCAGTGATGGCCCAGCCAGGCACACCTAATCCCTCTATAGTGTGGTGATCTGAGAGAGATAAACAAAGTCCAACTACCAACTGTACCCAGTCATGTGACCCAGGAACATGCTGCAGGAACAGAACAGCTAGGGGATGAAAATACCAACTTTCTTATAGTGGCATTTTCAAAACTGTAACTTAAAACCCGACTTTGCCATTAAAGGTGATTGTAAACTGCATTCTCTTAGACACCAAGCATGAAATCTCCACCTGTTCTCAATCAGCACCTATCAAATGTAATATGGTAACCCAAGGTTATCCTAAGGGAGAGGTAGGCCTCAAAGTGGTGAAAACGAATTTGTGAGTTTTTTTTACAACCAGGACATGTAAAACTCAAAAGATAATGTCAAACCTTTTCATTACAATGCACCCTGCCCTATGAACTACTTAGGGCCTACCTTAGGGGTATCTTATAAGTAATAAAAGGGGGGTTAGATCTTGGCAAGGGGTTTACTTTGCTAAGTGGAAATTACAGTTTAAAACTGCAGTCAGCTGCAATGGCAGACCTGGGACAGGTTTTTGCGAGCTACTTAAGTGGGTGGCACAAAAAGTGTGACATGCCCACTAGTAGCATTTAATTTACAGGCCCTGGGTATATGGTGACTACGTTTCTAGGGACTTATATGTAAATTAATTATGCCAATTAAGTGTAAGCCAAAGTTATCATGTTTTAGGGAGTGAGCACTTTGCACTTTACCACTGCTAACCAGTGGCAAAGAGTCCTAAAGCCAAAAAAAGTCAAGTTCTGAAAAATATGAGGGTGAAGGAAAAATGTTTGGGGGTGACCGTGCATAGAGGGCCGAGACCAACACCTGTCTGTTACTGATACCAACAACTTGGATTACATTTCCCAGAGGGTTAGGGTTGGAATCTCCATAGGGTGAACCATGGAGCAGGTAGCAACTGAATTAATCAGACAAAATATTGGCTGACTATTAACCTCACCATCTACAAATGGGCAACTCTGGCCTATTTCTAGGACTGCATCAATCATGCAATCCTCCTCCCCCCTAAGCTCTATCACTGTGAATTAGTCACTGTTGCTGGAAACTGAGCAAAACTTATGTTAGTCATGTACGGACTTAGAATTGACATTTTATTTCACAAATTTTGCTGCTTCACTAGAGCTATGGCCACATTTGTATTAAATTGCCTTTGATTCTTCATATTCTGCACAGGAGCAAGTTGGCCTTAGGATGTTGGCAGGGATTGTCACAGTTCACTCTATGCTAACTGATTTGGATTATGCTGCATTTGGGGAATACAATCATTCCAAATTTGATCAGGATTTTGTCTACCTTCTTGCACCAATGTTCAAGACACCTACAGAAATACCATTCACTGCACATCCTTCTCTACCATGAGGAACACCTTGAACATTCTGAAAACTAATTCCTTTCACACTCACACTCTGCACAACAGAATCTGGACTAGGATTTGAAGCACCAAAACCAGAGTCTCCCAATTCCATGTACTGATTTCTAACAACTCTCTGAAAATGCTTTGCCTGAGCTATCATTAGCTTCTCCTTCAGCTTACACTGCTGGGCTCAAACAGTCACTGGAGTACTTTGCATACTTCAGTACCTCATTTATACTCTTGGCCTGCACTCTGCTGAAGATGAGAACTAAGTTCTGGGTGTAAACCAGAAATAAAAGCTGACACAAAACCATTGCTTTCTGTTATGGGGTCTTTGACTCCACTGACCTTTCTATGAATCTGCATAAGCCCCTTATAATATGCATTCACTGACTCCTTTGGCTCTTGGGTAGCTCTCTTGATCTTCGACCAATTCATCTCTTTCATTGGGACATTTTGCTTAAATTGTGCAATCACTTCCTTATATGTAATAAAAGGAGGGTATAAGTCAACAGCAGAAGTATTAAAATAAAGCACCCTTGGAGGCTTCTCTGTTGGGAAATTTGCCTCTGCTTTACACTCTACCCACAAATCACGTTAGGATTGGTGCAGCAAGGCCATTGATGGAGTGGCTTAACTCCTGGTCTCCTTGACCCACTTCCACAGATCCGTACTGGCACCAGCACTCCCCCACCCCTTTTGATTCCCATAAACTGACTTTGTCTTCGGGGATGTTCAGGGTATTGTTAACATTGGCTGCTACAAGCCGCTATGAGGGACAGGCAGCAGGCTCACCATTGCTACGCTGTTCCTTCACGGCTCAAGCCCGGCAAAAGGTTTATTTGACAGGTCAAACTAACAACTTAAAACTTCACTACAGGCTGCAGTGCTGAGGCATGTTTTAAATCGCTACTATGGTGGGTGGCACAATGAGTGCTGCTGCACAGTAGCAGCAGTTAATTTGCTGGCCCTGGGAACATTTAGGAGCATATATTAGGGATTTACAAGCAAATTAAGTGTACCAATCAGGTAGATGCCAACTGTAACATGTTTTAGAGAGAGACCACAATCCCTTTACCACTGGTTAGCGGGAAAAGGTGCACAGAGTCCGAATGCCAACCAAAACCGGGTTCAGCTACAGGAGGCAAAAATCCTGTGGTGACCCTGCAAAAAGGGCTAAATCCAACAGTCATCGTATCTTTTTAAATATATTCAAACACCCAATGTCACTTGCATATGTTCACTTACTATTGGACCTATCTTTTCATCCAGGATTGCTTGAAAGATGCATTGCTTAATTGTGTGTTTTTCACCACTACACCATTTCCCACACCCTTGCATTGTATACAATTTACTTTTTTGTGTATGCTAATCCAGTTTGCTTCTACTGAAAATTCTTATTATAATTCATTTCTCTCTATTTTATTATCCCCATTATGTTACTGGCATTTATTTATAGCAAGTTTATTTTTGTTAAAAGGTTTACTTAAATCTTAAATGGGCTTTTTCCAAACCATATTAGCTTTCGACATGTTCTTTCTTGTACCCCCCTCCCAAGTACTTTTCTAAGAGTACATCTTGATTGCCCAGGTACCATAGGTTAAGACCAAGATATTTCAAGCAGACCTTTGTCTCACTTCTGTGAAGTATTTGTGAGAGGCATCATGCGGGAGCTCCTCCAGAGCATGTATATAACCCTTTAGCCACTCTCTCCCTGTATATTGTGAGGTGAATTTCTTACATGCACAATTCAGTTGAGCCTAAACTGTTGGGATATGTTCAGCTACTTAACATATTCCCATGAACCTAAACGTGCCATTGCTTTCTGAGGTATCCAGAGCACAGACTGACACACCGGACTGTATGGTGTCAAATGCAAAGTAACACAATCGATTTTGTGTGATGCCATATTTGTGTTATGTGCTGACATGCTTCAGTGGTGATCATTTTCCACACCTACTTGTTTAACCTATCTCTGTTGTTGTACTCATCATTTCGTTACAAAAACTATTCTCCCATTTATCGGGTCTGATTAACATTTCTTTGTCTGTTCAACGTTTACCTGCTTTCTAAAATTTTCATACTTGTTTATAGTTGATTACCATTTTCAGTTAACAATTTGCTTATGCTCCAGACCTGCCGTTCTCTTAATTGGGGTCTGTTTATATTTACACGTAGGGACCTCATTTGCATGTGTATTCCAATCCTTCTGCATGTGGTGCATTCCTCATCTACGATGTATGGTTTTACTAATTCATTATACATGCATGACTATTTTAGGTATCATGCATTTCCTTCCGTTCAGTGAGCTCCACGAAGCATGGTAGGCGGCCTTGAATATAACTACATTCTAAGAGAAACATAAAGGGCTGAAACCACAAAAATGTTAGTAGTATACATTGGTAGTTTGCACAAAATGGGAAATTGGCGTACTATAACTGACTTTTTCCTCTCTCACATGGTAATAAATACCACTTTTTTTCAAGATATCTGCTTATTGCTGTTGATATAATTTAAAGACAACATGTTAGTACGTTATGTATGTTGTTAATCAATTCGCAATTGTACGTTTACACAATATTTGTGTTTAAAAAATATTGTTTCAATGCTATGAAAATGCATTTATATATGAGCAGACTCGGTGTATTATTCTGACAGTAATTTGCCTTCTCAGTGATTTAGTGTTGTGTTTTAGGCACCACAGTCACCTGGCTTTCCACGCATGGTGTGTGGTATCGATGGGGTAGGCTGAGTGGCTGATGGACAGTTGCATCTTGGGGGATGTGCTTCAATGACAGGAAAGTAAGTTCTAAATATCATTGATATTTTAGGGGCACAGTTTGGGTCATTGAGAATTCCCATCAGTTACATCTGAAGGCATGTGTAATCGAAGCAAAGAAGCAGAATATCTGTGAATTATATACACATCTCCTGCCAAGCATGTTTTGCAAAACCAGACAGGTTGTAATGAGGTCCAGTTTAGCTTTAGCTTTCATTGAACTCACGTCCACTACTAATGAATTAACCCGCAATGACATCCCTCTTCACTCTTTCTCGTGATTATTTCTGACTATTATTTCACTGAGTGAAAATCTTTGCTTTGCGCCAGAGATATGAAACACTGTGGCATATGTACAAGGACTGTCGAAAACTACCGCTAACGCTAGTTAGCGGCAGTTTTCTTACTGCTGTGTACCGCTAAAAACAATTGCCTTGTTAGCGGCGTATGTACAAGACGTCGTTACATGGCGATAGCTTCAGGGATCAGCGGCGAAAACTGACGCTCACATTAGCGTGATGGCGATAGGAATTCCGGCATTAGTGGGCGAAAACCAACGAAAGGCACATTAGCGGCGAAAGAAAACACGTTAGTCAGCCCAACGTGAGGATTTTTTTTGCCTCTAATAGAAACAAATTGTCTATCACTCGACCTCCAATAGAAAATAGGCAAAATAAACAATGAAATGCAAAATGGAGCAGCCAGGGCCAAGTGCAGCACACACCAACAACCCCCTCAAATCACCCAACTTCCAGGATGACCAGGTTGAGAGCCTGGATGCCTCGCTGGACCTGTGTCTGGAGCCTGGATGCCTCGCTGGACCTGCGCCTGGAGCCTGGATGCCTCGCTGGACCTGCGTCTGGAGCCTGGATGCCTCGCTGAACCTGCGTCTGGAGCCTGGATGCATCACTGGACCTGCGTCTGGAGCCTGGACGCCTTGCTGGACCTGCGTCTGGAGCCTGGATGCGCCACTGGACCTGCGTCTGGAGCCTGGATGCTTTGCTGGACCTGCACCTGGAGCCTGGATGCCTCCCTGGACCTGTGCCTGGAGCCTGGAGCCTGGATGCCTCACTGGACCTGCACCTGGAGGCCTCACTGGACCTGCGTCTGAAGCCTAGATGCCTCGCTGGACCTGCGTCGGGAGCCTGAAGTTGGATGCGGAGGAGCTGTGGAGTTGATGAGCTGTGGTTGTAGACATTAAGGTGCAGCGATTGCCCATACCAGGTGATGAAGTCTGGCCTGTCTCATGGAGACACGTTGCTGACCTGTGTGAGAAGACCGCCTTGTTCCCCTTGGAGCTGTGAATCGTAGAGGCGCTCCTGTGCACCAACGTAGGGAGGTCTGCATCGCATACTACGATCCACCACTACACCGGGGTGCACAGAGAGGATTACCAATGGTGGGTGGCATCTCTCTGCATCACAGGGCGGATGAGGTTGCGCTGGCTGGACGCTGTGGAGGGTGAGGCCCCTGAGCTGCGCCAAACATGTGTTATGGGAACGCTACAAGTTCACGCCAGGCCCGGGGGTCGAGTCGCCCAGGCCTAGCACCAGTAGATGGCACACTCCCAGTGTCGGCTCACCCGCTATGGCGGAAGAGCGTTGCCCCATTGCTTCCAAGCAGTGCAAGAAGAGGAACAATCATCCCATGATGATAACTTCCTAATGTTATCGTGACTTGTTTCTTTTGCTATAGGGCTATTCCACTCACGGAGGAGGGCAGGGACAGAGTGGCATGCCCACTCAAGTGCACAGTGAATGCTTCATCGGGCCACACAAAGCAGTTATGTGCACTGCCCTGTTCGCAATGAAGGCTGCATTACAGCCTGCATGGAGAACATGCCCACACCTCCAGCCCTTGGCTGAACACCTCGTCCTGGCGCCAATGACCAATCCCAATGCCGCATTGCAGCGTTGTGATTGGCTTAAGGGTGGGAGCCAGGCTGCCTACTTCCTGTTCCTGGAAGCAGACTCAGGAGAGCAGGATCAACGAAGACACAGGACCCGGCCTCGAGATAAGGTTTCTCTCATTTAAATATTTATAACACCCACTCACACACACACACACCCGAGTCCATGCCCCAACCAGTGTTCTTTCCAGCGTTTCCCACCTCCCAGTTCTCCAGTCCCCCGCAGCACTTCTCAATGGCGGCCGCTGTGTGGCCATGAGCAGTGGGCGTACCACTGGTGTGCCAAAGGTATATATGAAGTTACGATGCATACCATTATATTTCATTCCATTACAATGCATACTAATACTAGGCATATTGCAACAGTGGGGAAGGTGTTGGATTGCGGAGATGTAAACATTACAATTCCCACTTCATTGAGTGCAACCCTAAAACTGAGCCTTGCACCCCAAAGCAAACCCTGAACCCTAAAATTCATTTTTGAGCCCCCAAAACACACCCTAAAAATCATATTTGACCCAAATTCACTGCCCACTTTTCATACTTTGCCCAAATGCACACCCCAATTTTAATATTTAACCACATGCACACCCCAATTTTCATGATTGACCCCAAAACACACCCCAAATTTCACATTTTACCCCATAATACCCCCCACATTTCATCTCCGACACCCGAAACCCATACCCACCCTAAAAATTAAAAATTCCCCATTGCTGACCTCACAATGCGTTGTAATGGAATGCGATGTAAAGGCACCTGCATTGTTGGATTTGCATTCTAAAGGCATTGCGCTGTAATTCCTGTGTTGTAATGGACGTCTCCTGTGCCAAAGGCAAGCCATAGGCAAGCCCGTCTGCATCCGTTAGCTCCAGGACTGCGCTCAGCACCAAGGACCCTTCCTCTCGGACACTCCACCCCTACAGCGCCAGTACCCACCTTGCCATCAACCCTGGACACCACATTTGCCTGCCAGGACCAACATCTGCTCCGGACCGGACATCGCCATCGCCATCACTGACGGCTACTAAATCACCCGCAAGGACCACCCTGAACGTCCAGGAGGAGGTATTGCCATCACCTACAGAAGCACACTCTGACTGACCACACACTCTAATGACCCAACGGTGACCATGGAACACCTCAACATTCAGATCCGGACCAACCTCAACCCCATCCTCTGCGGCACCCTCATCTGCATGCCCCCCGGGCCATAGACACCCATTCTCCAATAAAATTGTAGACCTAATTGCACACCAGGCTCTCCACTCCACTGACAACATCCTACTCGGCGAAGTCAACTTCCCCCTGGACAACACCAGTGACCAGAAAACACTACCCCCTCATGGGGTAGCTCCCCAACATCAGACTCAAGCAGCTAGTCACCGCAGCAAGCCACATAGCAGGACACACGGTTGAGCACGTCTCCTCCGCCATCGGGACCTTAAACTACAGCCACACCACAGGACTTTCCTGGACCGACCATCATTGTATACATAACGGCTTCACCATGCTCACTGTACACAGCCACCATCATTCCCCCCCTCGCAGCTGGATCAAGGCCAGAGAAGTACGTCTCTTTAACTCCCTCAGCACCACCACTCTGCCAACGCTTACAGACGATGACCCTGCAGCGCGCAACCGCCACCGGTGGATCTCCAACTGCGCCGACACCAGGGCACCCATCAAGAACAGCACTGTGTCAGTACCTTACGCCTGCATTATGACAGGCCTAAGGGTGACATAGTGCCACAGGGATAGGCTGGCCCCATGCATTGCTGGAGTTGCGTCATTCTTGTGACACAACTGCACCAGATGTATCTGTCATTACTTGCGTCATAGAGCGCTGTCCAGTAAATACAGCGCATTGGTGATGTTGCAAGAAGGGGGTAGTGAAAAGTGTTGCAAAGCTGTCTTGTTGCAGCGCTGCAACACTTTTCATGAGTGAGGACCAGGAATGCGCACTATCTTATTGATGGTGTGCAGTCCTGCCCTGTAGTTTTGTTGCAGGGAAGCGCAGCAACATTGCTTGCAGCACGGCCTAGCACCTAAACATGCTGAAATGAGGCCCCAAGTGTTATCTCCATTTTTTAGACCAGCTGTTTTCTGGTCTTAAAAAACTGCTTGAAAAGTGCAGCTAATGCGGCATTAACTCCTTTTACATATGCCCCACTGTGTGGTTAAAATGTCCATGTATACACACGTGAAGCTCTTAATTTGAGCTGGTGGTTTCCGGTGCACGGCACTGGCACTTAATTGTCAACACTGGCACTGGTGACAGTCTGCCAAAAGGTGGTGTTGTCTGGCTAATTTAGAGATGACCGCAACAACAGTTAATTATTAGTTCAATATACATTAAAAATAACTATTACCTGCCACCCAAGCCATTCTTGTAGCAGTGGGGACCTGAAATAGTCGGAACTGTCATTGGTCAGTAGCTGCGTTGTTTTGGCAGCGCTGGCAGGGGCAATGGGTGGTGCACACAGCAGTGGACTCCTGACTAGAGTCCTGGCACTTATTATTTCAAAAATTAAGCACTGACGTGAACAGCACAATGCAATAGCAGAATCACAGAAATTGCACTGTCACAGCACGTCCCAAAAAACGTAAGTATTTTGGAGACGTTTGCCTGCAGGAAGGAGGAACTACATCCGGAGAAGTAAGGGAAAAGCATATGGAAGTTAGAAGCAAGGAATTACATTTAAATGTTGGCAGGAAGAGAAAGCTGTGCTTCATGGGTTACAAGGTGACAATGCTAATTTCTGAAGTCGACAACCTGAAAAATAAACTGTACGTGAATAAACAATTTGCATTGAAAGTAAATGTAGAGATTTCCACCAAAAGAACCATAGTAGAAATTTACAAGAAGGTCGCATGACCTGAAGAGAAGTGAAATAGAATTGGCAAAACACACCCTTGGAAACACGAGGAAAACCAAACTCCCAGTAACGGCTCCATGTTGATGAACTGTTGACAGCTCCAATTGCATCCAAGATTGCGACAGCAATTAAAAGCAGAGACACTGCTGACAAGGAGAAGGAAACCTTACGAGGTAAGAATAATCAACTATGCAAACAGACTACTCCTTCTTGTGCAGTATGTGGATGGCTTGTCCATTTCTTTAAGTTTATTTGCATTCAGTCCCTTGAAGGTCCCAACCTCATGGAGGTATAAAAACAAATTTGAAGAATAAACCGTAAAGGAAAGAAAATAGTGCAATGGATGAAAGAGACTACAAACCACCATGGTAGTGTGAAAGGAAGGGACTATAAGAGCTGCACGTGCATGGATGGAGAAGTCTACAGCTCTATCGAAATTTAAGATGCCACGCTTCACGCCTTGAAAATAAAAACATTTCACGATTTAAATGAAAGGCCATGGAATGTGAAGTAACTATCAGCAATGGTGTTGTAGTTCAACGTGCATTGCAGTGATTCGTGTATTAGCGCAATCACTTCATCAGAGATTAAGAACGCAGTATCTGAGACATTTAACACTATCTTGAAACATGACACTGCACTTGTAAAACTGTTGCTCTTTGCACTGAATTGCCCATGAAATGCCCTGCCCTAAGAACACTGACTTGTGATGTTTTGACTGTAACATGTTGTGCATCCCAATGTTGATTGTTCAGTATGTTGGTTACAATGTATGGTGAGCAGTGACATTCTCAACATTGAGCAGTCAATAGGCATGCCTATGTTGCAATGTGTAAGAAAGCATACAGTTTCACAAACACTACAGGAGACAATGTCACACAACCTATGAGAGAGATTGCTATTTCAGGTTTAGTGACTGAGCTATTTAGTGATCATGACAGTATAATGTTTTTTCTGGAGAACATCACCAAATCACCTCTGGATCAAACATTCAGCCAACAGAAGCAAGATGTATTGCAAACCTTATATCTACATTTACTACCGTCAAACCCAATCTCCACCAATACCACTGAATGGAGTGTCCACAGGATGTAAAACCATGTGTTATACTTTGGCAACAGGATCATACAGGGTAAGAGTAACCCAGTCACAGTTATCAAAACTGGCCTAGCATGCCTCACACTCACCTAGAGGTCATCAACACTCAAAAAGGCATCTAATTTTTAATGCGTCAGCAAATCACGCAAAGCACCAGATTAGCTTAATGAAGGGTTAGTAAAATAGACTGATGAACATCAAAGAAGCTTTACTTAATAACACGGCAGTTAGGGATATTGATAAGTGTTGTGGTGTACTTGTCTGATAACATGAAGACTGCAATTGACAATATGTGTAGAGGACTCCCTTGCAACACTACTTGAGACAGTAAGTAATCTTACATGATTTATCAAGCTGTAACCTGAGCATAAATGCTCAAACCTGCTACATAACCAGTGCTAAAGTGTTTGTGCTTTCTGCTTAAAACATGGTAATATTGGCTTATACCCAATTGGCATATTTAATTTACTTGTCAGTCCCTAGTAAAGTGGCACTAAATGTGTCCAGGGCCTGTGAATTAAATGCTAGTAGTGGGCCTGCAGCACTGGTTGTGCCACCCACTTAATTTGCACTTTCAACATATCTCAGGCCTGCAATTGCAGAGCCTGTGTTAGCAGTTTAAATTGACATTTTGACCTGCAAAATAAACATTTTGCCATGCCCCATTCTTCCTTTTTAATACATATACATCATCCCTAATGTAGGCCATGGACAACCCCAAAGACAGGGCAAGGTGCATTTAGAAATTTGGACATGTACAAATACGTTTTATTGGCCCTGGTAGTGAAAAACTCTTACATTCGTTTTTCACTATTACAAGCCCTACCTCTCCCATAGGATGACATTGGAATTAGCTTATTATATTAGTTAAGTGTAAATTCGAAATGGGAAAAGGTAAGTGGTTCATGTTTGGTGTCTCTGGAATCCTAATTTAAAATCGCAACTTGTGGTGAAGTTGGATTTTAAATTACAGTTCTGAAAATGCCACTTCTAGAAAGTTGACATTTTCTTGCCTTAGCCATTTGGTGCCTGCAGCCTGGCTCTTGGTCACATGACTGGATGTGGGTGACAGTTGGGTTTCATGTATTCCTTCTAGACAGCCACATACGAATGGGAGTTTGGTTGTGGCTGGATGAGCGATTACTGACAGGATTGGAGGAAGGAACTGGGCACAGCCCCACTCACACATGAATAGGCTGTGTCCTGCCTCCACACAAAGGGCTGCATACCCCCTGTAGTTAGTCTTGAGCCAGGGCCAGGAAGACAGGACATCTGTGCACTTTTAAGAAATGCCTCTAGAAGCTTCACCCCACTTCAGAGGCATAACTGTGTATAAAAGAAGGACCTCAGACACAAACTCTTCAGTACACTTCTAGACTGTTGGATTCTCTGCCAGGAAGGACTACTGTGCTACTACAAGGACTGTCCTCTTGTCTAGTGAAGAAGAACTGGACCTGTAACTTTATCTTGAACCCAGGACCACAAAGTGACTCCAAGGGCTAGTCTGCTGGCCTCCTGATCTGAGCCTCAAGAACATAAAAGGCTCCCTAACCAGCTTCTGGGCCCAGCAGCTGTGGTGAGTTCCTGACCCACAAGTGGTTCCCATCAGGTCCTGGACCCTTGGTGTGGCTCAGCATTCTTAAAATCAAGCTTGCACCGAAATCCAGAGAGAGCCACCACCAGCCCGTCTGCACACAGAACCATTGGCAGGCCTTGGGTGATAGCCAACACTAAGCTTCAACCCGTCCATCTGCAATGCCTGGCCTGCTCTTTGCGCTACGCTGACTGCCACCCACGATGCTCTCCTTGCTCCTGGCGACCCTCTCCAATGCAAAAGGGACTCTTGACACAAAACTTGAGAAGGTAAAACTTCAGCAGGACTAATCTGGGACTGTATCCGACCCACGCTCCATCATGGTCTGCCTGAACTTTTGACTTTGACTGTGTCCAGCATGACCAGATGTCCCTGGTTGGTGCTTTATGCATTTAGGTGCTACTTTGACTATATGACCTTACATCGCGGTGATACCTTTACAACACAGGCATTACAACTCAAGTTGTTACAACATCTTGTGCTGGAGGGCGCTGGACTTAGGAATAGTATGATTTACTATTCCAACTCTAGTCTACGTACAGTAGGGAAGGTGTTGGAATAGTAAATCACACTATTCCTTAGGTTGGAGAGCCAACCAGCGCAAGCCATTGTAATGACTTGCTTTGTAATACCCGCGTTGTAAAGATATTGCGGTGTAAACACCGCGATGTAACCGATGTTTCCCGCTACTTTGCAGTTTATTCTAAAAAAATTGATAACTCCAGTTCTACTGATTAGATTATAGGTGTTTTGGTCTTATTTTATTGATTAGTTTGAGTTATATTGGGCTAATCATGTGTGGGGTCTTTTTGTGAGGTGTTTTCACTGTTGTACAGTTTGAAGTGTTGCACAAATACTTCACACATTGCCTCTAAGTTAAGCCTGACTGCTCTCTGCCAAGCTACCAGGGGGTGAGTACAGGTTACTTTTAGGTTTGCTTGTGGTTTACTCTGACAAGATTGTGGTTACTGCTTGACCAGGGCTCACACCCCAGACAACCAGTCACCCAATTTCTAACAAACACACAATCAGGCACACATTAAGGACAGGAGATCAAAGGAAACAATGAACAATGGACTGAAGTATGCAAATAGGTTTCATGTCCACTGAATCTTTAAACTATTTGCTCATGAAATACAATCTCAGATAGGGGAAAGGTTTGTGTGAATTCCTAATGAATCCTTTGACCTCTCTTATGAGAAGTGACTTTTATTTGGCGCTGGATTACTTCAGTTTGCTTTCAACAATTGTCCTCTTTCAAATGATGACCTGTCACAACAATGCAATAATAGTGTGCCCTCTACATATCTGGTCCTTCCTTGGCCTTCTTTCTATATTCATGCACTGCCATTCAGTAACTTCATCCTTTTAATACTAATACACTGACATAGGCCTGCCAAATCATTCATCTACCTATGATTGTCAAAGAAATCCCATGAATCTGCACTCGTAAATTTACAATTATATTTCAGTGAAGGTTTACAAATTTCTGGAAATGACAAATGTTTTTTAGAGTATTCCCATTAAACTTTGTGAATTCCGATTTACGTTTGTTAGTCATTTGCAAACAGGTAGCGTGTATAGTATACAACTGCATTACAAATTGTCTTCACAATAGTGCAATTGTATATTTGTATTTCTTTCTTTTTTCTCCCCGGTAAAAACTATCCTCCACCTACAATTCTCGTGCCCTTAAAAGGAATAAAACTCACATAGAGAATGGTTAGAGTAAAAGGCTATGAATTCTAGCAAACCTGCTAGTTTATGAATTTGCACATGCTGAAACTCCCACTCTGCTCTGCCTGTGGAAGCAGGTTAAGTCACATAGACCTTACGAGGGAAATGTTACTTTGAGAAAAACAAGCACAAATTCGGCTTTTTTAATTGTAAAAGTAATGTGTACTCCTAAATGAAGTCATTTGCAACTGCAAGTTGAATTTACATCTGGAATGGTCTTGTAAATCGGCCCTGCGTACAAGTTTTTTTTTTGGTTGTTACAAATCATTGGTAACAAATGCATCAGTTTATTACAGCAAACAAAGACTACAATTCATAAATGCACTAGTTTGAGAAGTGAAAGCCCTGGCTAAAAAAAAAAACATTCAAACGAAAGTTATCATCCCGTGAGCTGGCATCAGGTAGGGCACATGCAACACTAGCACTTGCAAAAGTAGTTGCTGACTGGCTCTTTTGTTATCTGCCTCATTCAAGATCATATGTGCAGCAGTGTCCCTAAGCCATGCGGCGGTACACAAAGAACACAGCTGACTTCAGAACCAGAATCCCTCACACCATGGAGGCCAGAGATTGTACACGTCACACTTTTACTAACTGCTAATATGGAACATATTAGGGAAACACATTCGACGTCAATATTCATGCAATATGCAATGGAGAGGAGTGCTTCACAAATGTCACAGCGAGGTTTCCAGGGAATAAACACGACATCTTTTCAAATGGAAAATAATGAATTAATATCCAAAGTGGTGTGTATTGAGAGTCTGCATGTAGGTAGGTATGGCCGACATGAGCACTGGCATTCATTGGTAGATGACATGTAACGTGAGTAGTGCATTTTTATTACGTTTCATAGGTGATGGTGAGAATTAGGTATAGAGACCATGGATAACAACACCATAAAATCAATCTGCAATTTAATACAAAGAAGCATAAAACCGTGCACTCTACAAAATATGAAGTATGGTAGAGAGGTGCTTTGATGTTGTTTATTTCAGATTCAGATGCATGGACCTACCTGTTGGTAAGCTTTTTCACAGACTAAAAATAGTTTACGATTGTGGTCGTTTTCCTGCTACACTATCTATAAGAGATAGAAGGCCTTTTGAGTACATAGAAAGTGAAGGACAATATTTGGATGATGAGATGTGCACAGAATGCAACAATGAAAGAGGCTTGCAGTCTCTGCCCACTAGCTGTCTGAGAAAGTCCTCTGGGGTCTTTTTTTTGCAAGTCACTCCAGTTAATGCCATGAACCCTTTAAGTTTCGAAAAGAACAATTATTGCTAGCAAATACAGCATCCATCCGTGTTTCACTTGTAAGAGACCACGGACAAGCAGGAGAAAGACACAACATACTTTATTTTTCTTTCTCCTCAGACAGCCACTAATAGTTCCGCATCCTCCGATTGCCCCCTTCGATCTCTTAAATCACGCCGCCGTCCAAGGTAGAGTTGATAGCCCCTGGCACGGCGTGAAATGACTGCAGAACAGCAGGCTCGTTTTAGTCAAGGTCCTAATATATCTCAATTAAATGTCCCAGTGCAAGTGGGCGCCGCCCTCGCCGGCGCACCTGTTGTTGTCATGCCCCTGAATTCTGTTACACACATTCGCTGATCACTGGCTAAGCACTGAGGCATTTAGTGCACCAAATCCGTCCTTTACAGGAATTTAGTGTTATTGGGAAGAAAACTATAGTGCAAAAACGACTCTAATGACAGACCCAAAAAAGAAAAGACAGCGTAGTAAAGGGAGATCTTGACTGTATTCAATTAAAGCAATGCATTACGTCAATACCAATTTGCATAAATAGACTACGTCAGCCACTGTAAGGCTTTTAGCCTAGTTAGGATTAACAATAATAAAACATCATCAAAAACGTATTTACGTGACGAAGCATGAATAGTAGGCTGAAGTGGGACAACTTTTCTATAAAACGCGAAGTTGTTTTGTATCACCCCCCTCTGTACCGTTAACCAAACCCTTTCCACATGTCTTAAGTGTTCCAAATCTTACCGCCATGTTGTGATTCGAAGCCTTGTTTGAAGAGTTTTCTGCCTTCGGTTTGCCCAATTCCATGTCCCAGAGCAGAGTTAGGTCCGTGGTAGACACAATTTATTCCATCCGCATGTAGGATAGCGGAGCCACTTCCACGCTGTGGCACAGTAAGCCAGCCGAGCAGCTCGACGGATAACTTCGTGCTAGCCTGTGTTTCCATTTATAGATCTAGAAAACTCACAAATAGAAGCACCGAGAGAAGCCAGGCAGCTGGCCTCAGATAACAATAACGCTGGCCTTTCTCAGTATCAACGCCCGAACTGTTAGAAATACCTTTCAACGGAACCCCCCAGAATCCCTCTAAGCTGCCCAACAACCATGAATTAAATACTACCAATTCCAAAAATCATTTGAACATTCCTGTATAGTAGTGTACAAGGCTTATTGAAATCTGCGCTATCCCACACATACTCCTTTTACGGCCTAAATCGACTGGTTAACGGTGCGTGAAATAAATCCGCCGTTAAAATTCAGCCCTAGAGATATCGGACATATTTGATTTAAAACATAGCAATATTCCTGCCAGCATCGTATATTAGACAGATATTATATGCCTGCCTCAGGAAATTCTAATGAAACTTTTAACGCACATGTCTAATACAAGCAAAGTTAAGCAATATTTACAAGAGAGATCAACGTTTTATAAACCCTGTTACAACTTTACATTTTATGAAAAGCATTTTTTGAACGAAGCAATAATTTTTTTGTTACAATATATTTAACGGCAGTAACTTGAACAATAATATATACATACATACTTTTCGCAGCATGGGAAACATTTTTCATAGCAGTTTTCTTCTCTTTCAAAGCAACAGAAACTATGCTTTACAAAGCGGGTGACCTCTACTGCCTGGACCAATATGGCTGCGGCACAGGTAGGCTCGTCTGGATGTTTATCAATTTTAACACTCACTCTTTAAACTCAGCCATCAAAATGTATGCCCAGACGACACAAGAGGAGAGAGGAAGAGTTACTGAACAGGGATACAGCAGATAAGGCAGAGAAGTGCCTGTCTGCTATGACTCCATAGCATGGTGCTTGAAACAATGGGGGTTGTTGTAGGGGAAACTGCAGTTCTGGGCCCTTATAGAGCAGGGCCAGTGCAAGAGGTTATAATAATATAATACATCCTCCAACAATGATATGAATTTTTCCACTCATCCCACTGCCTTCAATATTCTCGAGCTGCCCTCTGAGAGCGCACCTTGGTTCTTTCACAGTGCTGCTAAGAGCCAGCCCGAAACAAGCCCATTGTCCAAGACCTGCACATCCACTTCCTTTTTCACTGCATAACTCGGAGGCCGTATATCCGTTTCTTGATATGAACTCTGGAGAAATTGTGCTTATGCCAACTTAATCTGTAAAATTAAGTTTATCTTAAATCTGCCTTTTGGCTGCTATCCAACCACAGAGAATTTCCAGAAATGTTGCTAAGAATGATTGAGAGTCCATCACGAACGACAGGCAGATTTATGCAGATTTGGAAGAGGATATGCAAACAGGTTGATCTTTGAAGTTCCTCAAAATTTAGGCCCTAATTACGATGCCGGTCGGACGAGCGTCCGGCTGGCAATGTGTCAGAATGGAAACCGTGCGTCTAGTAGTCGGCGGTTCCTCCCGACGAATTTGGATGCGACCACCCATAAGGTGGTTGTAAACATTAATTTCTCTGTTGCGGCTTGTGCAGTGGTCAAAAAAGGGCAGCTGCATAAAACCGCAATAGAAAAATGGGTGTTTACAAACATCCATACACCGGTTGCCAGGCACCATACGGTGCCTGGCAAACGGGGTGTGGATGTTTGGGGGGACACTACAGGTGCCCCCAGACCTCTTAGCAGAGGCTGCAGTGTAACAGGGGCCCTGCCTGCAAATTCCGTTTCCGACAGCCTTTCAATGGCGGTCTGGCCAACATTAAAAGGCTGCCTGATAAGAAAATCGTAATCCCCACGGCAATGCCTGAGCAGGCACCGCCCCAGTGTAGGGTATTACTTTCTGACCGCTGCCATGACGGACACCTTGAGCTTGTCGGAAACACAGCGGTCGGTCCCTCTGTGGTAAATAATTTAATTACCGGGACTTAATTTGATGCGGAAAATCTATAATAATAGCTCAGTAAAATAAGAGGCAGAATCCGTGGTATTAGAGGTTCGGAACGGGCTTTATTCCAAAATCAATTCGAATTGAGGACTCCATATTCCATCACCACGAAGGTTCAGGAAGTGAAGGACCCCACTTTATTGACAAGTAATCATTTATATACAATAGGCATTACAGTGAAACAGATGCCGGAGGCGTAACAGTTGATAACAAAGATAAGAACATACATGCGTAACTAAAGTGGGTGTAACTAAAGAACGTCATCAGGTATGATGTCATAAATGGGTGGTTCCATGAAAGAATTTCGCAATGTCAGCAGAAATACTTGGCAGAGATGCGTGCGCAGCAGCATGACGTGTGATTGACGTGCAACTAGGGGGTGAAGGGGACTTGACATTTAGCTCTACATGTGGAGACAGAAGTCTGGGGTTATGTCAACCTAATCCCAAATCATATCTAACATCCTATGTTTAAAGAACTGTGTTATCCAAAAAGAAAGGTCTCTTAGGATAGAATCTTATTCTATGCTGACTATACTGACTGTTAGTGCGTGTACAAGCGTCTAAGTGTCTACACTAGATGCGAGGGCAGAAATCTTCCATAGTAACAGGGCTATGAATTACTTGCATAAAGACAGAGAAGCCGGGCCTTTTGCTCGGTAGCTGAAAGAATGTTTACTTAAACTACTAGACAGGAATGTATTGGATGAGGAGCGGAGCAGAGCAGATAATCTTGAAGGTGAAATACAGTTTTTGGCAGGCAGTCAGACAGGCCGAGTCAGGCACTGTTAGCCGCACAGGGAGTAGGACAAAGTTCATGGATACAGATGCGAGTTCAGACTGGAGCTTTCAGAGGCAGAAGGCAGAAAAGGCTTAATGGCAGAATCAGGGCCTACTCGCCTGGACTGTAAAATAGGATAAATGAACCATATAAAGCCGGTGGCCTTTCATACTTAGGAATAGAATATCCGGCCCATTCATGGCGGATCTGAAAGAGGACATGTTGACGGTGGACGCACATGTGTTTGCGTCTTCATAACTGGAACTGGAGGAAACATACATGTACTTATGATTTATACATGAAACCGTTGGGGTCCAAGATAGGGGACATAACTGATCATAAGAATCCATATTTCCACATTCCCTCCTTGTCCCCTACTTGCCCTTAAGAGATATCAATCTTCATCAATCCGTTGATTTGTTCATATAACATCATTTGTTCTTCTTTCTTCTTCCGGAATCTTGAATGAAAACTTGGATGTGGGATACACGAGGTGGCACATAGACCACAAATCGCTGGCCCACATTGTAGGCATAAGCAGCAACTGAATAGTATGAGAAAGCCAATACCTAGGAAGGATAGGACCCTCCATCCAAAGGTAGATAATACACTCCAGAACCAACCGGACCAAGTCCAGGTGCCTGGATTCTGGTGTATCTGGCTTACAATCTTATGAAGGCGGGTTATGGCTTTATATACAGATGGCGAATTTTCTGGTATGAAAATGCAACAACTTGATCCGATGACCCTACAAGCTCCGCCCCTATCGGCCAGGATGACGTCAAGGACAAGACGATTTTGAAGCACAACAATCCGCATAGCAGACTGCTCTTCTGTTAAATTGCCTAAGGCGGAAATAGTTTCGTTTACTACTGCTTCAAGGGTTCTGGTTAATCTACGTATCAGCTTACTATTAGTGACTGTACCTATATAAGGAAAGAAACCTTTATTGAAATCTGTGTATTTCTCCCATGCTGTTTCAGTGTAATCGACTATTGGGAGATCTCTCTGCTGTCTATTGTGTACTAAATGAGTATTTCTATGATAATCAGGAGGAGCTAGGAAAACAGGTGGTAGAAGGAATGCTATGTAACAGGTACCATCCCAATCTAAAGGTAGGTGTATATATGCGGTCTGTCCACATATAAAATAGGAATGACGAGAAGCTCTAAATGTAGACTTGCCTTGATCACTGAATTTTATCACAGTGGTGCATTTACTATGGCCCATGTGTATGGAGCCATTCTTTCTTATGCATAGTTCCCCTTTAACTGGGAATACGGACATGGCAGGCAAAATTGGTGTAGCTTCAGATTCAACGTTCAGGATCATGAGGTTAAGTGTAAAATTACCTAATCCATATACTTCATTTTCTAGATCAGTTCCTGTTCTTTTGGGAAGTCCCTCCTTGTTAGGGTAGCAGACTTTAATCAAAGCTAAGTTCAGGTTTCCCCAAACCCAGTTGTCTTGATAAACTGCGGAATTCGAATCTAGGGAATTAATTAAACTAAACCATGCTCCACAGGAGCCATTGTGTGTGAACGGATATGGAAAGAGAGGCAGAATTCCCTTATAGTTCTGATAGGGAGGGAGTCGGCCACATATCCAACAATTTGTAGCATTGCTAGTCTGATGGGAATGATGTAACATACTAATAAAAGTGTTATTGCGCAGCGCAAATCTATATGACAACTCATGCGGGGGAAGTTCACTAAAAGAATGTTCAGTAGTAACATTATGAACATGTTTAGAAATAGGATAATATATGTGCAACAATATACTTGCAGCCATTATTAAAAGACATAAGAAAAATAAAATTAATAACGTCACTGTGCAATGACTACGCAGTGATTTACAGTACGCATGTTTCTTCAACTGGATTTGATTACTTCTTTCTCTATTCCGGTCCAGAGGATACATGTCAGAGACAAATTCAACCGATTCACCTTGGAGAGGACTTAAACAATCAAATTGTCTGACTTATTAGACCGTAGTTTTAGTCTATACAGTTCTGAGTTCGTTTTTTCAACCAAAGGAAGCTTTGAGTCTGTCTTTGAGGAAATACAGGGTTTAGTCTCTATATCGGATGGTAGTCCATGAAATTTCTTGATATGACTTGAATGTATCCAGCCTTTTCGACCTTCGATCTTCACGGCTGTCCTCGTGGTTAACAGTACGAGTTGAGGCGATTTCCACCTAGGATCCAGCTGAGACTTCCGGTCAAAGTTCCGTACTAACACCAAATCCCCCGGAACTACGTTGTGGGGTTTCACCTCGGTGTTGTCGGGAAAGGCTGCAGCTACCTGTGAACGACAAGATTGTAGTGCAGACATCAAGGAAGCCAAGTAATCTGTCAGCATGTTACAGTCAACATCAGTTATTTTTCGTGGTATAGGCGTCCCCCACATATTTGGTGGTCTACCGAAGATCACCTCATACGGGGATAGCCCTGTTCGAGAGTGTGCTACCATTCTCATGTAAAAGAGTGCAACTGGTAAGGCTACTACCCAGTCGACACCTTTTTCTCTACATATTTTGGACAATCTTATTTTCAGAGTTTGATTATGTCGTTCCACGAGACCTGCTGCCTCGGGGTGTCGGACACAGTGAAATCTCCATTGATAACCTAACAAAAGTGAAACGTGTTTCATTAGTTCGGATGAGAACGGCTGGCCGTTATCTGAGTAGACAGCACGTGGTAAACCGTACCGTGGGAAGAATTCTCGAACCAACTGTTTGGCAGTAGTCGGGGCAGTGTAATCTGAAACCGGGTATGCCTCTGTCCAACGGGAAAGAGCACAAACAACTACAAGAACATATTTGAATCCTCGACATCGTTCCATCTGGATATAATCCATCTGGAGGACTTCAAAAGGGTGATCAGGAGGCTGAAATCCACCTTGTTCTACGGGAATGCTTTTACCTGGGTTAAACTGACAACAGATCATACAGGTACGAACTTTTTGTTTAGCTGCTGCTCGTAAATGTTTGTTGAACCAAATGTGTTGAATGCTGTCTAGCATAGCTTTTTCTCCTAGGTGCGCTGGACTATGTATTGTATTAATGATAACTTGGACCATTGAGTCGGGAAGAAACCATATAGATTTTTCTTTCGTCATCCATCCCTGATCGGTTTGGATCCCTCCTAATTCAGTCCATTTCTTTATTTCTTCTGGTGTAGCATGTGTCTGTATGTCAATTACGTCAAGAGCGGGATCCTTAACCGTCATGCAATGTGTTGGTGTCGGAACTATTGTCTTTGTCATGTCAGATTTGTGAGTTTGAGCAGTCTGTTTAGCTGTTCTGTCAGCTAGATCATTGCCTTGGGAAATGATATCAGTAACTTTCGTATGAGCTTTACATTTCATAATTGATATTGCAGTGGGTAGATGTATTGCATCTAATAAGGCATGGATGAGGGGTCCGTGCTGAATGTGGGCACCGTGAGAAGTTAAATAACCTCTCTCTCGCCACAGCACGCCGAAGTCATGGACGACTCCGAATGCATAACGTGAATCTGTGTATATGTTGACTTTCTTATTTGTGGCTTGAATACAGGCTTGTGTCAGAGCGATGAGCTCTGCTGCTTGAGCTGACAAGGTATTAATACGATTTGTTTCAATGACTTCAGTGTCTGTTGTGACTGCATACGCGGCCACTAGCTCTCCTGTACTTGTTCTCATACATGAACCATCTACATACAACGTCAGGTCTGGATCTGTCAATGGGACGTCTGTCAAGTCTTGTCTGGGTTTCGTCGTGATAGTAATAACTTCAATACAATCATGTGCTAGTGGGTCTGTTCCGTTTACTGGCAAAAGTGTGGCAGGATTCAATGTACTACAACGTCTGATTTCTATGTGTGGCTGAAACAATGTTAGTTCGTAACCGGTGAGTCTTGCTATAGTCAAGTGTTGTGTCTGTGTGCGGTTCAAGAGAACCTCTACTGCGTGTGGTACTTGTACTGTCAATTGATGTCCTAACACTATGGCATCGCTTTGTCTGATTGCTAAAGCTGTCGCTGCCACTGATTTCAGGCACGCAGGCAGAGCCTGAGCTACGGGATCTAATGTACTAGAAAAATAAGCACATGGTTTGTGTGATCCTGCTTGTTCCTGTGTGAGTACTGACAAGGCAGTACCTTCGCGTTCTGTAACAAAGAGTGTAAACTGTTTACTGTAACATGGTGTTGCTAGAACAGGTGCTTGGCATAAAGCTTTCTTTAAACTTTCAAAGGCGTGTGTATGTTCTTGAGTCCAAGGGAGGACAGTCGATGTGGCCGCCTCCTGTGTTGTCAACTGAATAAGTGGTTTTGCTAGAAATGCATACTGAGGGATCCACTGCCTACAATATGAAGTGAGGCCTATAAAAGCCCGCACCTCCTTTTGTGTCTTGGGTACTGACATGTTATCAATTAACTGTATGCGGTCGGGTGTAAGCTGCCTTCCCTCCTTGGACAGCGAGTGACCAAGGTAAACAACTCGCTGGACACAGAATTGCAGCTTAGAAGGGGACACCTTGTGCCCTTTTTCGGCCAAAAATTGTAAAACCGTCAGTGAAGCTTTTTCACATTCAGGTTCGCTTCTAGCGGTGATCAGCAGATCATCGACATATTGAAGCAGGGCAGTGTTGACTGGCATGTGGATACTGTCAAGTTCTCGTTTCAGTGCTTGGCTATAGATGCTGGGGCTTTCTGTGAATCCTTGAGGTGCGCGCGTGAATTTAAAGCTTCGTCCATTTAAACTAAATCCGAACAAGTATTGGCTTTCCGGATCTATTGGGACGCTGAAAAAGGCATTCTTGAGATCAATTACAGTAAAGAATGTTGCTTCGGAATCAATGGTTGTCAGTAATGAAGAAATGTCTGGAACCACGGGGTATTGTGGTACAATACATTTATTTAATTCGCGCAGATCAATAACCAATCGATATACTGGCGAGGCTTTTGGATCAGTTCGTTTAAGGATCGGAATTATCGGGGAATTACATACATTGGAGTCTGTTTCCACAACCACTCCTTGGGTAATAAGCTCGTCAATGATTTGCAGTAAAGCCACTACAGCATCTGGGGGTAACTTGTATTGTCGCATTCGTGGTAGTACCACTCCTGTCTTTAGTGTGACTCGATATGGTGTAATGTTCATGCAACCAACATCTGTAGGGCCTTGTGCCCATAAATGTGTGGGTAAAGTCTGCAGTCGGTGATCCATATCTCGGGACACATAGTGCCCCTTGAAATCACGTAAAAACAATCTTACTCCTTCCGGAGAACAACATATTATAGCTCCTAGAGCTTTCAATGTTTTTATACCTAACAGGTTTTCTGGACATGATTTAGTAAGCAATAAATCTGTAGTTCGTGTCAAAGGACCAATCGTAAGTGGAAGAGGCTGTGATACCTCATTAATGATAGGTTTTCCTGAAAAACCAAGGGAAATATTCTGTGAGCCTGAGAGGGGTGCCCCTGGAACTTCACTACGTTTTATTGTTGTTCGGCTTGCCCCTGTATCAAGTAAAAATTTCCTATCCTGGCCTAACAGTTCACTGTGTACATAAGGTCCTTCTTGATCTACAGGGACCTCGATAAGGGGTAAGCCAACTTCCCTCTCTAGGCTGTTTCATGAGTATCGTTGATAATCAGGGTAGTCATACTGTGCAGTCTGGTACATCTGTCGTGTCGTTGTTGGTGTAGCAGCAATAGGCTGCTGTGGTGGAGCTGGCATAGACTGTTGCGGAGCTGGCATGGCCTGTGCATGCTGCGGAGCTCCTGGTTGGTTCTGATCCTGTCTAAGTGGTCGTGGTCTTTCTTTTGTATTACCTATGGCGATATTATGTTTTAAAACTGGACAATCGTTACATAATGACCTGGCTGTTTACAATAGTTGCATGTCCCTTTTACAGAACCTGCTGAAACACTAGACTGTGTCATACCCTTTTTATGACCGTCAGCTGGAACTGTCTGGGAAACTAGCATTTTCATTTTCGTGTCTTTCATGCGTCTTTGTTCATGTTCTTGTTCCTCTCTAATTCTATTGTGATGGTACTGTAGCATTTGTAACATTTGTGACGGAGTGTTACCTTGCCAGGTACTCTCGAATTTCAATACTCTATTCTTAACTTGGGGCAGGGCATTTTCAACTAATTTTGTCACAAACAGATGTGGATAAGATTCGCTACTTGCTTTTATTCCACTATTTATACCAAAACATTTTTCGAATCGGGCATAGAAATCACTAGTGTCTTCATCTTGCTTTTGTTTACAGGCTGAGATTGCACCCCAGTCTTCCTTTTTCGTAGTTAATAAACGTGGCAGTACCTGTACTAGTAAACCTGGTAGTGTTTTGGTCTTTTCCCCAAGCCCTGAACCTGGACCTCGAGCTTTTTCTTCGTTTTCTAATGCTGTCCAATCTATCTTCTGGTCTCCCACCTCCCAGTCCTTTTCCTTGAGTTTTTCGTAAATGCCCGCAGGCATTAATACCTTCAATATTGTCATAATGTCGGGATAGGTATATTCTCCCATGAGCAACATGTCTTTAATTTCACGGTGGAAACCCGCTGGGTCTTTGTCATGACTGGGTACCACTTTCTTCATTTCTAATAGTTCTATTTTAGATATGGGTGTGTATACAAACACACGTTTAAACTGATTGTCATCACCTTTTATCGGGTGCACTTCGCGTAAGGGATTCTGTCTATCCATATAATACGTCGTTCTTTCCTTGATGGGCAGTGAAACATGTTCGGGACATACAAAAAGAATATACTGCTTTCTGGATTCCAGTATTTCTCTAATTAACTCAGTACCTGAACCTCTCCATTTATTCATGAGTAATTCAGTTAACATATCAGGTAAGGGACCAGGATCGGAGTGTTGGCTTTTATATAATACGAGGAGTTGTTGAATCATGTAGATACCAGCTAAACGCTGTTCATCGGGGTTGAGGTTCAAAAACGTGTGTGCTAGTGTATCATCACTATATTTTCCGGGACTGTCAACCCAGTGAACGGCTGACCTGGCTAATTCTTGTTCGTCCATAGAATCGAGTATGTGATAACCCCTTCGTGCTCGGAGCAATTTGTCAGCGGCTTGGAACGAATGTTCGGGGGACCTTATATTTATTATTGGGTTTTGGAAATTTCTGTTATTATCTGAACGTATCGGACGTATCGGATCAGTAAAGCATCTAGTATTATTGCAAGATCTTCCTCTACCTACATAGGCCATAGTTTCTAACTGTCCTGTGGGCAGTTCTATTTCTTCCCCCTCTTCGGTTTGTTCAGGCTCGTCTACTGCTAATCTTTCTTCGTGTATTCGTTCTATTTCTTTGCGGATCTTGCGGCACATAGCTACTATACATGATCGTTTATCATGTCTCCCTTCTGATATATTCCGACTCCAGGTGGTAAGAATTTGCATTTCTTCCGGATTTACTCCTGGTCGGTCTTGATTTCTGACCACACAATTTATGAGGAAACGTAACAGTTCCCCCTGTATCTCCACTTTCTGGTACTCCAAGGCTCTATTAATACTTTCGGAATCTCGTCCTGACTGGACAAAATGATATATATTTTCTAAATGTGCAGTCATTCCTGGTAGCCTCCCTAAATATATTGCAGCTCGTCGGATACGTAATGATGCCAGCAGCATTTCATCCTTTTTGCCGGGCACAGGATCATATCTACAATCTATTAGAAGTTCTTTAAGCGTGTCGGGAGTTACTAGTTTGGGCGTACGTTGGTGGGTTGATTCTTGAAAGGAAAGTTTATTTACTCTGGGTGGCGTGGAAAAAATGTTTGTTGTACCTCCCGTAGCACCACCTGGGGTGCTGGATGTGAAAGGATTCGTTGAACGTGATATGGCAACCATAGTGGTGGGTGCAGCTGTAGAAACAGATGTGCTTGCCGAGACTTGTGTCGGAATTTGTTGTTGCGGAGGTACAGACGGAGGAGTGTCTTGGCGTTGAACCCCCTCGGCAGGCGGTCTATGTGGCGCAGCATTAGCATACTCGGGAGCTGCGTCGTCTAAATAAGAAGAAAGAAAAACATCTTCTGCGGTTCTGGGATGCCCTTTGGGATGTACTTTTATCGGAAACAATGGGGGTGGCAAGTCTTTGGGTATCTCCAGAGTAGCCTTAGGTAACCCTTCGGCCAGAAGAGGATACATACCATTCATAAGGGCATTTCTTTGTCTGTCTACTTGTTCTGCTTTTACTCGAGTACCTTCTTCAATTAATAAATTTTCTCGAACTTTATCTGAATTCTCCTTACTCTTCTCTTCCTGTCTACGTGCTTTTTCTGTACGTCTATACGATTCTTTACGCCATAATTCAATGGCATCTTTCTGTGATTGTCTAGCTTTCTTTTTCCATAATTCTTCCTCTACTTTCACGATACAATCTGCATCCCAGGTCCCAGCTGCGGGCCACCTCTGACTTTCTGGTAATTCCTTGGTGTAGTCTACCCATAAATCAAGAAATAATATGGCGTCTAGGCCATGTTTATGATACATGAAGTACCCTGGAGTGTCCCTAGGAGGAATGGGAACAGCTTCTTCGAGTACTCCTTTTCTAGTTTTGATCTGTCTTAATTTCGAAAAGAGCGGCATATTGAGAACTGATCTGATCTGATACCTAATTCTGAACACGTTTAATACAACAAAACACAATAATGAACAGTCATTCACACCACAATATGCAGAACATATTTAAAACATTTAACATTTAATATTTAATGAACAACAATGATGGCCATTTAGGGAACTAGTCACTAAACATGATACTCGGCATTAACTAGGTAATTCTGAATTATATACTAGACATACTTGATATACGGCTAAACAGTACAGATACACTGCTGAAACAGTGCAGACCGGATTTGTATACCCAAACCCGTCTTGACCGGCACAACCTATGTGCACGTCAGAATGCCTCCCCGATAATGGTACTCACCGGGTAGCTCGGAACGGAAGGCCTCGGAACTGAACTGAACTGGACTCGGACTCGGACCGGACTGGACTCGACTCGAAACTTCGGAACTTCGGAACTTCGGAACTGGTGGGCCTCTGTATACCTCGGATCTTGCTCTCTCAGCTAGGCTCTGGTCGGGATACTTCGCACTTCTCACCGCCTCGTCTGGGTGTTGATCGCAGCCTCAGTTACCCCCGCTCGGCAGGAGGGAGATACAGGAAATCCTGTGGGTACGCGTTGTTGTCCGTCCAGCTGTGACAGGAGACCGGGCCTGCAACGCACCTCCGGCGCGTGAGATGAGAAAGTGTCCCTGTTCGGGCGCCATTTATGTGGTAAATAATTTAATTACCGGGACTTAATTTGATGCGGAAAATCTATAATAATAGCTCAGTAAAATAAGAGGCAGAATCCGTGGTATTAGAGGTTCGGAACGGGCTTTATTCCAAAATCAATTCGAATTGAGGACTCCATATTCCATCACCACGAAGGTTCAGGAAGTGAAGGACCCCACTTTATTGACAAGTATTCATTTATATACAATAGGCATTACAGTGAAACAGATGCCGGAGGCGTAACAGTTGATAACAAAGATAAGAACATACATGCGTAACTAAAGTGGGTGTAACTAAAGAACGTCATCAGGTATGATGTCATAAATGGGTGGTTCCATGAAAGAATTTCGCAATGTCAGCAGAAATACTTGGCAGAGATGCGTGCGCAGCAGCATGACGTGTGATTGACGTGCAACTAGGGGGTGAAGGGGACTTGACATTTAGCTCTACATGTGGAAACAGAAGTCTGGGGTTATGTCAACCTAATCCCAAATCATATCTAACATCCTATGTTTAAAGAACTGTGTTATCCAAAAAGAAAGGTCTCTTAGGATAGAATCTTATTCTATGCTGACTATACTGACTGTTAGTGCGTGTACAAGCGTCTAAGTGTCTACACTAGATGCGAGGGCAGAAATCTTCCATAGTAACAGGGCTATGAATTACTTGCATAAAGACAGAGAAGCCGGGCCTTTTGCTCGGTAGCTGAAAGAATGTTTACTTAAACTACTAGACAGGAATGTATTGGATGAGGAGCGGAGCAGAGCAGATAATCTTGAAGGTGAAATACAGTTTTTGGCAGGCAGTCAGACAGGCCGAGTCAGGCACCGTTAGCCGCACAGGGAGTAGGACAAAGTTCATGGATACAGATGCGAGTTCAGACTGGAGCTTTCAGAGGCAGAAGGCAGAAAAGGCTTAATGGCAGAATCAGGGCCTACTCGCCTGGACTGTAAAATAGGATAAATGAACCATATAAAGCCGGTGGCCTTTCATACTTAGGAATAGAATATCCGGCCCATTCATGGCGGATCTGAAAGAGGACATGTTGACGGTGGACGCACATGTGTTTGCGTCTTCATAACTGGAACTGGAGGAAACATACATGTACTTATGATTTATACATGAAACCGTTGGGGTCCAAGATAGGGGACATAACTGATCATAAGAATCCATATTTCCACACCTCCGCCCTCTGACTCTGACTTTGGGTATTCGTGCGCTTTTATACATTCTATTAACATAACATAACATAACATAACATAACATAACATAACATAACATAACATAACATAATGCAGCAGTTGGCCGGCATAGCTAGATGACGGTTAGATCGCAACTGACAGGCTGTCGGTTGTGGTCCGATCAACATCATAATGAGGGTCTTAGAGCCATATGTATTATTATAATGCTCGCAAAAACTGGCTGCAATTTGTGACCAGTGTTTTTGCAACCAGTTGGAAGTTTGCAAACCCTAAGGTAGGGTGAGACGCGCGAGCGCGTAAAACAACATGGCCGACTCCCGGTGAGCTCTGTGACAGAGGGGCCCGTTTTCAACGCCGAACGCCGCGTTTTCCAGTTAGAAACTACTGGAAATTAATGTATTCTTATTGTTAAGGCATACCTGTTGCTGTGGTGCTGTTTTTTGGGGGATTTTCGACGAGGGAAAGCTGCTTTTCTTCCTGCTGCTCCAGCCTGCTTCAGCCTCGGGCTTCCAGTTAAGGTACTGCCCAGATTTCCTGTCAGGGGGGCGGAGCTATCACTCAGGAAAGGGTCTGGTTTTGGCCTAGCCACCCCCACAGCCTTATTTAGCTGCTGCACCAGCATTCCTAGTGAAGCAATTTCTACACTTTCCAATCTTGCTTGTTCAGTTTATTTAATTACTCCATTTTTATTTTTAATATATGAAAATGGACAATAAAAGTGTGCAAAATCTAAATTATAAAAGGAAAAATCAGATTTCTCCTCCTCCAGTTAAATCGAAAGTAGTGGAATCTAGTGAGCCTTCACTTGCTTTAATTCTTGATGAGCTTCATGCTTTACATGCAAATACTGACACTATTGCGTCAGAGATGAAAAACTTGCGCAAGGATATGGCCAGCATGTCGATGAAAATTTCAAATAATTCAATTAAAATACAGGATAATAAAGTAAAAATTGACGCTATTACACCACTTGTGGCAAAGATTTCCCCTAAGTCTACTCTTCTTCTGGATTTGGAAAATCGTAACAGGCAATACAATTTACGTATTTTTAACTTACCAGAGGAAGTGGAAGGTTCTAATTGTAGACTCTACTTGGAAAACTTGCTACCTGGCCTACTAAACATCAAATTTCCGGAGAAATTTGAAATTGATAAAGCGCATAGGATTCCATCCCATCGCAATTCTCAGCATACTAAGCCAAGACAAATGATTTTTAAGGTCCTGCGGCACCATCATCTAGTCATGATAAGAAAAGCGGCAAGGGAAATACCTTCCTTGATAGTTAATGGAAACAGAATTTTTATTCACCAAGACTTTGCCAAGGAAACGGTCAGGATTCGTAAAGAGTTTACTGACTGTCGTCCTCAATTGAGAAGTCTTGGTTTTAAATATGGCCTATTTGATCCGTCAACAATGCGTATCTGGAAAGATAATTTTTCGAAGTCCTTCCAACGCCCACAAGATTTGAAAGTGTTTCTGGACCAACGTTCCCGGACCTCTATGGATACACAAGAACTCGTCACTTGAACAATGCTTTAATACATGTATCTGTATTTTTCTCAGTTCCTTGATTGTCCAGAAGAGTTAATAGTATACTGGATCAACGTTCTCAGCAACTTATGGTTATGCATATTATCTGTTATTTCTTCATTGACTTAATTATATATTTCTGACAGGATAAGTTACTTTATCTTATTCTAGATTTGTCACTGGGCTCCGCCGGGTTGGTCATGCTTGTTAAGCGTGTGTGCGTTTCACTTTGGTTATTGATGTTTATTTGTTGTCGTCTTTTGTATGTTAGTTTGTCTTTTCTTTTACCTCCCCTTTCTTTTTTGCTTGTTCTGGGGCTACTATATTTCACTCTATTTTTTATACTGTCTTTCTTAGTTCTTACTTCACTCCTTTTGATCTTTTTTCTCTTCTTCTTCTATCATGGCTAATTTTCCTAAAATTAAAATAGTCTCATTAAATGTTAAAGGTTTACGTCATCCAGTTAAACGTATTAAAATGTTAGATTATTTAAGTAGTTGCAAAGCAGATATTTGTTTTCTAGAGGAAACCCATATTGATGACAACATTTTAGATTATATGAAAAGAAAGTGGGTTGATAAAATTGTCTCTTCTCCCGCAAATGGAAAAAAAAATGGTGTGGCTATTTTTTTTGCAAAACGATTGCATTGCCAAATTTTGAGTAAAATTTCAGATACTGAAGGGAGATATGTCATAGTTAAAATTAAAGTGAATGATTCTGTTATATTTTTACTAAATGTTTATGGTTCTACGGCAGATGATCCTGTTTTTTGGTCTAATCTCACAACTGAAGTTTTAAAATTGGGTAAAGTACCTCTAATTGTTGGAGGTGATTTTAATGTTATATTTGATCCATTATTAGATAGATTATCTCTTACTAAATGTTGTCCTTCTAAGCTTTTTTATGCTTTCAAATCATTTATTCAAACCACAAAGTTGATTGAAATTTGGCGACTACACTTCCCCACAAAAAAAAGTTTTACATTCTTTTCTAATCCACATAACTCTCATTCTATGCTTGACTATTTATTAATCTCTAAGCAATTAATTAATTCCGTGAGTACACCTATGATTGGCAACATTGATATTTCGGATCACGCCTTGATTTCTTTGGTTTTAAATTTAAATTTAACTTATACAAAGCAGTCTAGATGGCTTATGAATACTGACATTGTTCATAATTAACGTAATAAACATAAGCTATTAAATGCCATTCAGGAATACTTCCTTCTTAATCCTGAAGGTTCTACTTCTATGGTTAATAGATGGGACGGTTTTAAAGCATATATTAGAGGTGTAACTATTTCCCTTATGGCTCACGAAAATAAAACCTTTAATACAAATATTAAAAATTTAGAAAAGCAAATTGCAAAATTTGAGAGACTTTTTATTACGTCTAATGACCCTCAATATAAAGTCAAATTACAAAAACTTCAATATGAATTTAATTCCATCCTTAGCAAAAGAGCTGGCATTCAAATTTCTAATTCTAAAGCCAAATTTTGCTTTAATGCCAATAGATCTGAAAGACTTTTAGCTAATTATTTACGTATTAAAAAAGATAAAACTCAAATACATTCAATACAGGGTTCTCATGGTAAAATTGCTTTATCCCACAATGATATAGTTAATGAATTCTTAGATTTTTATTCTAATCTTTATAACAAACCCAATTTTGATGTTTCTTTAATTGATTCTTTTTTAACTAAATGTGGATTGCCTAAGATTTCACAAATGGATAAAATAGGGCTTGACTCACCCATTACTCATGATGAGATTATATCGGCCATAAAATCTCTTAAAAAGAATAAATCTCTGCGTCCTGATGGTATTCCTGCTGAGTTTTATAAAGAATTTGAATCACATCTTATTCCTTATTTATTTCAACTTTTTACCTTTTTTGGTTCTACAGGATCTACCTCAGGTTCCTTTACTGAGGCTTTAATTATTGTACTCCCCAAACCTGATAAAGATCCCACACGTGTTTCAAATTATCGTCCTATTTCTTTAATTAATCAAGATTGTAAATTATATGCTAAAATACCATCTTCCAGATTATCCCCTGATTTAGATTCTATTATTCATCCAGATCAATCTGGTTTTATGAAGAACAGACATTCTGCCAACAATACAAGAACTTTGCTACGTGTTATTGAACAAGGATCCACTTTATCTCTACCATCAGGAATTCTCGCATTAGATGCTGAGAAAGCTTTTGATAAAATTCATTTGCAATTTTTATTCCATACTTTATTATCATTTAATTTTGGAGACACATTTATCCGCATGATTTCTGCTTTGTATTCTGCGCCAACTGCTCGCTTATCAATGGCCTAGTTTCAAACCAATTCTCCCTTTTTAGAGGTACACGACAAGGTTGCCCTCTTTCCCCGTTTTTGTTTCTTCTAGGAAAATGTGACACTATTATAGGAATCAACATTAATGATATAATTATTAAAACCTTAGTTTATGCTGATGATGTGCTTTTATTTATTAGTGATCCTTTATCCTCATTCCCTCCCCATTTCGATATTATTTCGCAATACTCCACAGTTTCTGGATATAAGTTAAATACTAATAAAACAGAATTTTTTCCTTTAAATATTTATTGTACTCCTGATATGATACCTATGAATGAAATTATTTGGCAAAAGGATAAATTGAAGTATCTTGGTATTCCGTTTGCTTCATCCATAAAATTAACAATATCATTAAACTGTGACTTTATACTGAATTGCATTAAAGATAAAATATCCAAATGGTCTTCACTTCACCTTTCTTGGTGGGGAAGAATGGATTCTATTAAAATGACTATTGCCCCTAAGATTTTTTAAACCCTTGCAATGATTCCTACACAATTTTCATTAAAATTTTACAAAGATGTTGACAAACTTCTTTCCAAATTCCTTTGGAATAATAATTCACCTCGTATTAGTTATAAAAAGTTTAAAAAACCCAAATGTAATGCTGGTTTTGGATTACCTGACTTTTTTCATTACCATAAAGCGTTTATTTTAAAACAAAGTTCATTATGGTTTAATCAATCCTTTTTAAGTAATCCACCTATATGGCTTCTTATTGAGAAATCAATAGTGAAACCTTTCCCACTACCCATCTTGGTTACCATATCTAATAAATCTTCGTTTTTGCATAAATCTGTTATACTTAAATCTACTAAAATGATTTTCAGTGATTTAGATTCACTTTTCCAATCGCCTATGCTGAATACGGAAGATATGTTATTATGGCATAGTTCAGTCATTAAATTAAATAGGAACATTAGTTTGTGGTCTTCCTGGATTAATGCTGGTATTTTCTATCTTAAAGATGTTTATTATAACAATGCTTTCATATCATTGGAAGTTTTACGAACAACATTTAGTGTACCTCTGTCTGATATTACCAAATATGAACATTTATGTAATTCAATTTTAGATTCATTTCCACATGTTATTCCTTCTAATGTTAAAGCTGATTTATCAATTTATATTCAAACTGTTTCCTCATCATCCCATATGTTTCTATTTTATATAAAAAAAACGTTCTATTTCTCTAGGAAACAACCTTAATGTGATTTCAACATTTTGGAATAATGAACTGTCAATTTCCTTATCTGATGATACATGGAAAGATATATGGCTTAACAGTATTTCTGGTTGGTTACCTGTCTCGATTTATCAAACAAACTCTTATATTTTATTTAATTGTTTACGGACTCCATTACACGTTTATTTAAAGCTAAACTCCTCCAATCTTCAAATTGTTGGCACTGTAACTTACATCCAGGTACGCTACAACATATGCTTTTTGATTGTCCCTTAATTTCTAAATTTTGGACTGAAGTTTGGGATATTATAGATAAGATATTAAATATTCATGAAGATGTCTCATTCAAATTGTTAATATGCAAATCTGCTGTTCTTTCCCATAAGTTGAATGATTTAGAAGGTAAACTCTTTAATTTTTTTACATCAGCAGCTTTAAAATCCATTACATTCTGTTAGAAAGATGTTTTGCTTTTATCAGTTCATGCTTGGTGGTCATGGATTATATTTACAAGAAAAGGTGCTCAGTTGTCATTGAATGGTATTATTCATAATTCTAACTCGTATCACACTTTTTGGAAACCTGTTGATATTTGTTTATCTAAATAATTATATATTTATGCCTGGTTCTCTTTTGTATTTCTATTATACTTGTCCAATTTTATAAGCTATAGTAGCTCTATTTATAGTCTTTGCTTTAGATATGAAACTATTTTATTTTCCTCCCCTTTTACTTTCTCAATGAACATTTGTAATGTTGATACCTTTTGTAAATCATTTGCTGTTGGTGTATTTCTGAATTGTGATTTGGTATTTTTATTCAGTGATATTTTTTGTATATTGTCTCTGTTTCTTGTTCAATATGAAATTTCAATAAAAACTTTTGAACTCAGGAAGTTTGCAAACCCACCTATGTATTATTTGGCCGTTCAAAAAATTCTGAATTGGAGGGTGTCTCTATCTTACCTATCTCATTAATATTCAGGAGATAGGTCGTAAATTGCAACTCCGATTGGACACTGCCACAAGGATTGGGGCTTGCAAAGGGCAGCAGACCACCATGTTTGTGATTGTGTTTAAATAAAGAATAGTTTTTTAATAATGCAGCCTATTTACCTTATATGAAATAGGCACTGTGTTTAAAAAAAATCTCCCTTTATTTAAAAACTTTCACTGAGATTTGGCGGTGGTTCCATGGACCATTGCCTCCTCTCCATGAAACATTTATTGACATTCACAAAGGGGAAGGGGTCCATTATGCACCCTTCCTTTTGCGAATAGGATGCCACCCCAAATTAGGGATAAGTAACTCTTCAATTTTAGGCATCTGGGATGCCAGTGACAAAACATTGAAATACTGCATACCAATTTGGTATTTAGAAGGTACACCCACAACATGGTTCTTCCAATTACCTAATTGGTATCCATTTGCAATCGCATTTTAGGAGTTAGCAAAGGTTTTCCGACTCCTAAAATGGGATTCTTAATTCACACCCCAAAAAATATATTTTCACGGTGGCAAACTCTGATTTGGAGAGTTTGAAGACAGAAAAAATGGTTGTTACATCTTGTCCTAAGTTATTCAAAATCAGAACCTGGAACTCTGAAGATAGATTTTCATGGAGACGTACTCACCTCTACAACAGTATAATCTCTGATTTCTTTGGTGGGAACCAGGAGTTGATGATCTAACCTTGTTCCACCCACTCCCACCTACAAATTATACGAACAGGCCTCAGATCGGCATGTGTAACAAGGTGTGGTGAGCTAGTCCAATTATTAGTGACATTTGTGGTCATCACCCTCAGTCTATAATTTGGCCCTTTTCTCCGGGTGAAATCCTGAAGTCTGATGGACCCTACAAGTCATAATCCCAGTCTTTATTATGGTCTTTTGCTTCTGCTAGGACCTGATCTCTCCTTGCCTTAATCATCCCAGAAGCAAAGGGTGGCAGGAGTTACACGAGGAGTTGTGTGGTATTTTTGTAGCGTGTCAGCATGTTTGAGGCAACCTAGGCAAAAAGGGTAGAGCGATGGGGCAAGAATGTAATGGCTCTATATGGTGTGACTGCCTGTTTACCTGCAAACTATTATTTACATTATCTCTCATTATTGCTCAATACTGCATACATTTAAAAGATATATGTGTAGCCCATGTGGTTGGGAGTGGCCTTTTTAAAGATTCAATAGAGAAGTTTGGAAAATAACTCAGATGTAAGAGAAGGTCTGCTTGCAGCTGAGACACTGCTGCAGTGTATTAAAAGAGGAGAAAAGAGGAAGCTGACAGTTATGCAAAGCGGCAGCAGGTGGATTAGGGTAGCCATAATGGAGAAAGGGAGGTGTGGTTCCTTGGGCAGGGCAATTCCCTGTAACCTTAGTTTTTGTAGCCCTATTTTGCACTTGGCAGGGATGTTTTCACTTGCTGGAATTCTCTGCACCTCTACCATGCAGCCAAATCACTCATTCACCTTTGGTATTGCCAGGGAAAAGGAAGGGTGGGCTTGAGTCTGCAAGTGACAAGGTGGACCCAAGCATGATGTGACCATATAGTTGCTGTCCGGCTATCACATCTTTAGAGATAAAAATGCCCCTCCTCCATCCCACCGCTCCAGTCACATACCCACACCTATACCATTTTGGAAAATTAAAAACCTAAAAAATCACCCGGTGAGTCCCACCTAAAATGTTGTTTGGTCATGTTGTTTGTATGCAGAGGTCTGCATACACATCTGTGAAGTCTCCTGTCATCCAACCCAAGAATCAAAAGACATGCTGGCACATGCATCAAAAATTTTATTTGTGATTCCTTATTAGTGAAAAATAAGGATTCGCTAATAAAGAATTGCAAATGCCTATGCATTTAGGAATCCCTAAAAAAAATAGCGATTCCTAAACATTCCTTAATTGCGAGTCGCAATTAAGAAATTGATACCCATTCATTACTATGGGCCTAATGGCCCATAGGAATCAATAGAAATTGCATGCGCAATTTGCGAGTACCTAATAGGTACTTGTAAATTGCGCATGCAATTTCAAGGGTGCAAGGGTGCCAAAAGGACAGACACCCTTTTGCACCCCTGAAATTGATATAGGAACACATGTTGTGCACACACATGCCCCAAGGGCATGTGTGTGTGTAACCTGGAACTTTGAATAATGCACTTCAGGTATAATTTTCCATTAATTAGCGGATCCTAATAGCGAAATCGCTATCTTAAATGGCATCTTACATTGCATTCAAGGCTTCACAATTTGCAATTCCTTAAATGCAATCGCAATTTCCGATTTTTCCATTTGAGATGATGCATCCCAAATGCAAAAATACCGGTCGCAAAGGGGCAGATTCTGAGAATCTGCCCGTTTGCGACCGTTTCTTTCCTTAATACGTGTGGCCCATGGACTTTTATCAGTTGCGTTTTAGTGCTGTAGAATAACTTTAAACAGTTGTAACTACCGCAAAAGTAGACCTTTGTGGGTAGCAGGCTGCATGGTGTGTAAAAAGATAATTCAAGGTGAGAGGACAAGCTCAAAACCATGTATCCACATGAATATAGTGTCTGGTTCACACTGCAAATATGTGTCTTCTTTTACTTTGTGTTTTCACATAGTTTGGCAGCACAATACCGACACAGCGTAAAAACACACGAGAATACAGGTGGGATAGTATCCAAAGAAAGCTTTGGGACAATGTGATGTGAAAACACGCCACCCCACTTTGAATACATTAACGTCGTACAAATGCAATTCTCATCTGAAATATGAAAAAATATAATTCATGCATGCTATATGAAAAATCCTACAAGCACTTATAATGTCAGAAGCCCTACACCTCATCATAAATCAGCACCTAAAAATGGGACACAGATTTGAATCAAAGAAGACAATTAAGTCAGCGATAAAGCAAACGGTTTCCCCTTGAGCATGAGCCCTCTAGCAGCTTCAGGATCAGGGAATTCATATAAAAGCCTCACCATAAGGATGCACGTCCTCGACACGCTGTGCAGCTGTGACATACGAGCCATGTTTTCCTTTACCCAAGAGCGTTCCTAGGACTTGTGTTTTTTCGCAATATTTGTTGGGCACCTGCTTCCGAGGGACTCAAACACAACCTGATGCTTTTTATACTCACTCTTTGGTGATCCTGGGATGCGAGATGAATTCTCGAAAGTAAGTTGCCCTTCACCCCCTCTGCACAGGTATTGGATGGTAGAAGGCTATTTTTCTTTTTAGGTTGACTAGTGGCACGACACTCATGTGAGTTGACCACTGGTCTCTTTATTTAAATAAGTGCAGAGACTTGGGGCGATGGATGCCCTCGGTGTTTATTATTTTTGGAGTAAATGCAACTTTTCAAACATTAAATGCAGAAGCACACTTGGAATCCTGAATCTATTAGTCATGTGCAGTGACGGCCCGTGTAGGGCGTTTTACCGGGGCGGTGACGTGGCGCAGAGGAGGGGCAGGGTGGGGGGTTGCAAAATGCGGCATACGGCCGAGTTCAGGTAAGTTACGAAAAAAATTAATAAAACGAATTTTGTTGCGCGCGCTGCATCACCAAATGCAATGCAGGGCGCGCAACGAAATTCGTTTTATTATTTTTTTTCGTAACTTACCTGAACTCGACCGTTTGCCGCATTTTGCAACCCCCCACCCAGCCCCTCCTCTGCGCCATATCACCGCCCAGGTAAAACGCCCTACACGGGCCGTCACTGGTCATGTGTCTATGCGTTTTCCTTCGGACACACCTTATCATGGGTGATGGGCCCTATGTATGATATGCACGCAAATCTCAATACTCTAACAATGCTGTATTGCTCAGTAATTCATACATTTTTGTTGGATACTGATATAAAGCCTTGAGAAAGCATGAAATGAGTGCAAGGGCCATATTATCAAGAAGGGAGATAACATTATCGCCATTTTAGCGCAGAAAACTGACGCTAAAGCAGCGATATTTTGCTTGATAATATGCCCTTGAGAATTCCAATAGACCCCCATGTTCACACCAGAACATGGGTTTCTATTGGAATTCTCAAGGGCATATTATCAAGCCCATTATCGCCGCTTTAGCGGCAGTTTCCTGCCGCTAAAGCGGCGATAATTTTAACGGTGTTCTTTAAATATGCCCCTTAGGGGCATATTATCAAGCGGCAGCAATAATTATCGCTGGCCGCGCTTAGCGTGAGATTTTTTATCTCCGGCTATCGCTGGAAATTATCGCCATGCTAGCGCTTTATTAACAACGCATAGCGCAATGGTGATAATTATTACAGTGATAGCTGTGTTTTCCATAGAACATCGGTGGTTTTCCGGAGATGTTCCATGGAAAACGGCGATAACCTTGCTGATACGACCCTGTGGTCGTATCAGCATAATCCACCCCAATGCAAAGTATCGGTAAGTCAGCATTTTAGCAGACATTAGTTTTGGCGAAAACCACGGTTTTTGCCAAAAAATAACGTCTGCTAAAATACGTGGGCCTAATTGTAAATATCGCTATGTGCACATCAGCAATAATTTACAAGCAGTACTGCCCAGTGACTCCCACTTTGCATCTCATTAGAGATGCGAGGCCTCGGGAAAACGGGTGCTAACATGCGCTAATGCATGTTAGCACCCACTTGTAAATAGGACGATAGTTTTATCTCTGCTTTTTGAGCTTTTAAAGCCACAAAAGTGGAGATAAGGCCCTTGTTGATATGCCCCTTAGTGTGTACAAACGATTATGTTTAAGGTTAACACTTCCATGAAGAATAAATTAATGTAATTACATCTACACCGAGGAGAACTAGTTATAACATGAGCTAGTTTGTCCATTTTGAAATCTGAGGAGGTCTTACTACAATCACATATTCTGAATGGGTATTTAGACTCTGAAAATATTTATATGAAAATAGATATAATAATGATTGCTAAAGGGCATTACTTTCTTCATGCTGTTATAAGTGGACAAGTGGTTAATTTTTGCATTTACTAAACGCAGGAGCACTGTAGCATCCTTTGCTGTCCTTTTTTATTTTATCATGGACTGATATATATGTAGCACTTCCAACTTCTTGGGCAGGTAAATAGGGATCAATGAACGTTGGGCCTTAATGGGTGATGAATGCAACAATAGGAGGATAGGAACCATTTTCAGTCCAGAAGGGTACATCCTATGCACGCACAAAAACAAAGTTTTCCAGCTAAGAACGTTTTGTCTACTGAAATAAGGCTTAGCCGGGCTAACGATAAAAGTACAGTGCTGCATGGAGCCCTGTCCATTAACAGCTTCTGCCTTGTCTTACTGGTGGATTTTGAAAACCAAAAATGTGGAAAAAAAGTTAAAAACTGCACACAGGCTCTGCGTAGGCAGGCCTGAGCTCTGTTTAAATATCGAAGTGGGTGTCACAATCAGTGCTGCAGGCCCACTAGTATATTTTTAATCACAGGTCCTGGGCACATGTAGTGCACTTTACTAGGGACCTATATGTAAATTAAATATGGCAATTGGGTATGAGCCAATACCACCATGTTTAAAGGAGAGAGCACATGCACTTTAGCACTGGTTGGCAGTGGTGAAATTTACAGAGTGCTAAGACCAGCAAAACCGAATTCAGCAAAAAGGGAAAGAGTAAGGCAAAATGTTTGGGGTGACCTTGCAGAAAGGGCCATTTCCAACAGACCTACAGGCAGATTGTCACGTAGAGCTCTTTTAAACTGTCATATAGTAATAGAGTGGAAACAGTCATATAGTAGCAGGGAGTAACATGCTATAGTTTCTTGTATAATTCTGACTGTATGTACTCTGTTTTTTGGATATATTAGTAAATCCAAAAAAGGAAGTTGGATATTGGTCACAGGTAAGGTGTATGTGATTTCACAGGTATGTGATATTCATAGGTTATGTGATATTCACAGGTAAGGTTTATGTAATTGTTACTGGTATTTAAGTCATTTTGTAAATTGGAGAAACACATTGGAATTACCCCCATATGTTACAAGAATGTCATAAATATATATTCCAAAACCAAAGGGGATGATGGATGCCAATCAGTCTGACCCTGTGCCTCATGGGAGCAGTCCAGCCCGACTGATTTGGATATGGCCATGTCTGAACTGGGGTGGCGGTGTGAGCTAAAGAATGATGATGCATTAAACCCAGATCAGTTGTCTGGGGGTGAGTGCTTGCAATGTTTAACACTCCGTCCATCATCCCCTTTGGTTTTCCTTCCATAAATATATATTCTCCATAGTTTGAGATTAGTCAGGTATGGATTATGAGCTGGATAAATATGTGTGCTTTCAAACTTGTGCATGTATAAATTAGTCAGCCGCAGGGCAAAGGTACTGCCCATAGAAGTACGCGCGGTTTGCCAATAGGTCTTATGTTTGGTCTCACAGTATGGACTCTCTGTAAGGTTTTACACTGTTGGAAACCTTACAGAGTAGTAGTATATAATGACTCCACGTCTAAACTAACCAAGTAGTGTTTTTCTGCATCAAAAGTTACTCCAGTCAGGATGCTTAGGACATGTTTTGTGTCTTGTTCGTAAGATTAAATTTTAGAAATCATTAGTCCCAAAAACAATCTACAGATCACGAAAGGAGTTTGAGTAAAGATCATAAAAGAAGATTGACTGGGTCTGCCAGGAGGTGTGAGTTGGGGTTTGTGAATTGTGGGCAATATTTAAAAATATGGGATCTTTGGGCATTCATGAAATAACGTCTGTTACATTAGTAGTAATATGTTCTGAATCTGTACCTCTTTCCACCAGAGTCTTAATCATTCTTTGGAGGATTGGTGTATGATCTTGGTTTAAATGCCTGTAGTACCATTGGTCATTCAATTGTCCTAAGGATTCCTCTTGGGAGGCCTCATTTTCAAGGATGCCAATGCTAGTAAAACTACAGTGTTTTATTATAATCTGGGAGCGAAGCTGCTGTACATTTTTATCTCTTCGCTAGCGAAATTAAAGAATGGCTTTTATATTTGTCCTTTTAGTTTGTAGTAATCTTTCAAGACAGCCTTCTCGAATGTTGAGATGTCAGTGGAAATTCTATGTAGGGTGATTAAAAACTGGATTTCTTCCTGAGTCCTGGATTCATGGTTCCATTAGAGGTGCCAGTATCTTCTGACTGATTTAAAAAAATGTCAGTTTGATTTTCCTGAAAAATTGTTCAAGTTGTTTAAGAGTGGTAAAAGTATCAACCAAATGAGTAGGAACAAAGCCTAGGCATTTGTTGACTACATGTTCCTCTTTTTCTGTAAGTGTATGCCTACTTAGGATAAAAATCAGGTTGTTTGGTTGTTTGTTAATGGTTTTGGGTCCTTCGTCATTATGCACATTTGGCGGGGAGAGAGTGGTAGATTCCAATGCAAATGTTGTATTTGTTGTGCTTACTGTGTGCCTCTTCCTCATCTTCTGCCTCTTGATCTTCCTCGGCCTTGCCCTAGAAAGGTATTTGGCGTCTGATTTTGAAACACTGTTGGTTGGAACTGTGTAAGGGAAATCCTCATGGTTGCATGGGTCACCACAGGGTTTGATTTGAGGAGCCAGGGATGAAACCACATCCTCTTGGATGTCTAAATCCTCTTCTTGTGGTTTGTTCAGCAGTGCTGCCATTAGATTCAACACTGCTACTCCAGTATTCAGAATTGAATGATGTGTTGCATGATTTTTGATGATGTGGTTAGTGTACAGTGTGCTGAGTGTCACTTGGTGTTTTGAGAACATGTGCATGCAGAAATGGCCAATTAATTGCGATGAGCAGTATTATAGGAAGAAACCATGATTGATGTCATCAGTCATTTGATTGTGGTATATGGATCCCAACTAGTGACATTAGAGGAGCCAAACAATTGGGGTCATAGTTAAACTGTCAGGAGTGACCACTGTTGTAGACATCATGTTTTCCAGCACAGAGATCCATTTTTCCTTTCAGTTTGAAGACAAGTGTTATTGAACAGGTGATCAATTGCTAGCTCATTGTAGCAAAATCATCCTTTTTTCCCTGATCACCCTCAGTTTTTTTACTGAAAGAGGTGGGTACGAACTATGAAAGAATGAAAGTGCCCTGGACTCTGCTAACCAGGCCGAGGACCAGTGATCTGTCCTTATAAGGTGTAAGGTAATTGGTATTATTACTACTCGCTAAAAGAAGCTGCCTGTAAGTCCCTAGTATATGGTAGGGCATTTAGGTTTTAAGACCCTGGAGGACCTAATGTCCATAAATGTACACTGCTGTGATGTCTGGTGTCATTTTAAAAGCCAGGCCTGCCTTGCAGGCTGGGTTTAAAATAAAATTTTGTCCAAATAAGACTTTGGAATTAAAAGTATTTAAAAAGTCAAAAAATACAATTATATTACATATAAGTCACAGCTAAGGTCTGCCCTAGGTTCCCCAAGGATAGGGCGCCTTGTTATAAACTCAGGGATATTATAAACTATGTTTTATATGCCTTGGTGGGGGAAAAGCAGGCAAAGTCAGTTTTCCCCATTGTTGTGCTGCCAGCTCCAGAGGCTAACGTGGGTAGGCTTTATTAAACTTGAATAAAGTCTAACTTTTGTTTGGAAGTAGCTAGCAACATAATTCAAAGTATCAAAATAATAGTTACCATAAATCCAACAACTTGCAAAGGTGGGATGTGTTATAACTATTGCAGGAAAGTAGTTTTAGAACTTACTATCTTGAAGCTACCTAAAACAGCCCTGTAGCAGCCTCTTCTGATTCGCCAGACTCTGACAGCCTGAACCATGCTGCCCTCTCGAAGCCTGGGGCTGAAACAATACAAAGCAAACACAAGGAGATGATGGACAGAGCGCTGAAACTTTTCAGACACTCACCCCAGTCACAGATTTGGGTTGAATCCATCATCATTCTTTAGCTCACTTTGCCACCTCAGTTCAGACCCAGCTATGTGCAAATTAGTCTTGAACCTGTGCCTCATGGGAACAGTCCAGCCCGAACTGCCAAGCCAGGTCTTCCCTGAACCGGAAACAAGCATCCTGGAAATGATTTCTGGGTAACACCCTTCATCAGCCAGGCTAGCTTGAATCCAGTGGCAAAGTGAGCAAGGTACCCACGTCTAGGCATACCCTGCCAACTTAGAGCAAGCAAAGCAAGCACAAGGAGATGATGGACGGAGCACTGAAACATTTCAGACACTCACCCCCAGTCACAGATCTGGGTTGAATCCATCGTCATTCACTTGTCTACTCCATAGTGTCTAGTGCCTGAAAGTTTAAACATCACATCCAAATCTAAGGGGCAGAGGAAGTGAAGAGGATACCACAACTGCTAGTGCTACTGTGCCACTATAATTTGGATGTGTGTAATTACAATTTTTGTGTTACTGTTTTGCTAAGAGCATTGGTTACATTTGTCTTCTTTCTTTCTTGATATAGCTACTCCTTCCCAACCCAACAGGCAGGAGTTAGCAGCCAGGGCCCAGCAACGGAAGCTGGAGGCCATCCAGCAAGAATATCGCCGGAGAAGGAGGCAGCAGCTGCAGCTTCCTCCAATGCCCCGGGCCCCAGCCAGGCCCCCCACGTGCCTCTGGTGGTACGGAGCCATGCTCTGGCAGCAACCCGCCGCCCATCACATTCATCATCATCATCCACTGCTGCCCACCCGTTGTTCCTGCAGGAACTTCTGGCACTGCATGCTCCTCCGGATGGTGCACCTAGAGGCCAGGCTGGAGGAGGTCCTGGAACGCACTAGCCGGCACCCCCACCGCTAGACCTCAGTCTTCGAGACCCTTGCCCCTTTTTTAATCTGTTTTTGGTGGGTGGGATGTTGGGGGAAAGTTGGGGTTTTCTCGAACTTCTTGACATGAACAATCATGGACAAATTTACTCGACATTGGTTGGGGTTAGGGAGAGGGGTGGGTCAGTTGTTGTGGTTTTCTTCTTATAGTTTATATTTGTTAGGGTATTAAATTATTTATAGTTTTACAAAACATATGACGTAAATCTTTTCTGCGGGGGGTTACTCTTTTACGTTGCCTTGTTTGTTTCCTCCTTTTGCTGCAGCCTGCAGGGCAAAAGCCAGTTTTTGAAATCTGCCATTAGTGTAACACACCAACAGATAAATGCAGTACCCTCACTTGTCCTACTACTGTCAGTCTCTCCTCCTAGTCTATGCATTCTGCAACTAAAACCCCTTTGTAGTATGTACTGGGAAGGATGCGGGTGTGTGAATTAATTAATTTCCATAGTATGTACATTATTGCCTCCCGACACTTCTTCTCTTACCTGTGATTGATGTTTAGGCGAAGCAATGGCTGCATGATAATGGTTTAGTTTCCTAGGGTGCCATGGTGGGTGGTGGTAGCAGTAGTAGACAGTTGCATTTGCAAAAAAAAAGAAAATGAGACAGTCAGTCACCTGAGGGAGACTAGGGAACGAGTAGTAGAAGTACAGTACACAAGAAGAAGACTGTCAAACAAGAAACCATGATGATCAACGATAAGCAATGCTAAAGTAAAAGAAAACATAAAGGTGGCAGGGATAGCCTAGTACAAGTTACAAACTGAAGTTGACTCGACCTATGAAGTAGACAAGTGTAACCTTTGGTGCTGGAAGGATGATAAATCGATGCCGGCAATTAATAATTATGATGGTTTAATTGTGTTCCCCTAGAAAATAAATTGAATAGTGAATACTGAGCATGGGTGGGCAATCTAATCTATATGTTGGCACTATGGCTGATATATATATATATATATATATATATATATATATATATATATATATATATATATATGTATGTATATATATATTATCTACTGGCGGTCGCCAGTAGATAGTTATAGTTAGGACCGTGTTTCCATAGGAAATCCGCAACTTTCTATATGGAATAACTTTGGCGCCGGTTGGCGAATCCTCGCGAAATTTTCAAAACTAATGGGGCGCTACGCTCCGCTCCTACCCTGAAAGTCTCGGGGGGATTCGTCAAGCGGGGGCTGAGAACAAAGGGGGGTCCCAAAACGCGTTTTCCCCATGCATTTTCCCATAGGACCTTTAGTCCGAGCTACAGCCCGAACGGCTGAACAGAATTACTTGAAATTTGGCAGAGAGGTATTCTCAGGTCAAGGATGTGCCTTTTGTAGGTCTGGTGTAAATCTGTTAAGTAGGTCCTGAGAAAATAGCATTTAAATCAATATATATATCTGTAAGCACGCTCCGTGCGCTTACAGATATATATATATAGGGTGTGCGCACAGTGAAAAAACAGAAAAAAATAAATAAATAAATACATAACTTAGCATTTAAAAAACCGTACAAATTCACTGAAAAAACCATAGGTTTCACACACGTTATAGTTAGGAATTATCATTTACAAAACCTTGCAAATTCACTTAAAAAACCATAGGTTTCACACATGTTATAGTTAGCTGTACATTTCACTCGTAAAAAACCAAGGAAATTCCACGTTATAGTTAGATCAGGTAACTATAACTTGCGCGACCGCAATCCACAATGTGTAATTTCAGATGTCATCATTGATGTCATGAGTGATGTCACTGACCATGTCATGAGTGATGTAATATGTGACGTCATCAGCAGTTTATTGTGGGCGCGCAAGTTATAGTTACATGATCTAACTATAACGTGGAATTTCATTGTTTTTTTACGAGTGAAATGTACAGCTAACTATAACATGTGTGAAACCTATGGTTTTTTAAGTGAATATATATATATATATCACACAAAAACTTCAAAGAAGCGTCCTCCATAACAGGAGCCCCCGACCCTACAGGGCGGCCTCACAAAACATTGGACATGGAGAAGTCCAACAATCCAAACACAAAACACCAATGAGGCCCATTTCCGAAGTTTGCAGCTTTTATTTTCAAAGGCGCAGCAGCACATCATGCCTCCTTTCTCCTTACGCGTTTCAGCGTTAGCCTTGATCACAGGATAGGAAACAATTAGCAAAGTGCGTTGTACGTGCTTTTAAAATCAAGGTCACATGACTATAACAAAACTGCATCTCCCATCGTGCACTTTACCCATCAGTATTGTGTTTCAATCAGGAAGTCCTTATGTATTTGCAGTTGCTCATTTAAACAATCCGTAAAGTGCACTCATATTGGCATTGAGAATTAAAATGAAAAAATATTCATGGTGGTTTTTATATCCGCTGGTGCTGGATTTCTTTGAACGCCTGAAAATTAAGTACACACCTCAGAACGATCGGCGTAGGACATCCTCCTCGATGAATCCCTTCCTCAGCTCACACCTTTTTCGCTGTATTAGCTTTCCTTCTGTAGGCTGGGTGAGGGAGTGGGTCATGCTCCTGATCAATGTCACACAAAAACTTCAAAGAAGCGTCCTCCATAACAGGAGCCCCTGACGCTACAGGGCGGCCTCACAAAACATTGGACATGGAGAAGTCCAACAATCCAAACACAAAACACCAATGAGGCCCATTTCCGAAGTTTGCAGCTTTTATTTTCAAAGGCACAGCAGCACATCATGCCTCCTTTCTCCTTACGCGTTTCAGCGTTAGCCTTGATCACAGGATAGGAAACAATTAGCAAAGTGCGTCGTGCGTGCTTTTAAAATCAAGGTCACATGACTATAACAAAACTGCATCTCCCATCGTGCACTTTACCCATCAGAATTGTGTTTCAATCAGGAAGTCCTTATGTATTTGCAGTTGCTCATTTAAATAATCCGTAAAGTGCACTCATATTGGCATTGAGAATTAAAATGAAAAAATAGTCATGGTAGTTTTTATATCCGCTGGTGCTGGATTTCTTTGACTGCCTGAAAACTAAGTACACACCTCAGAACGATCGGCGTAGGACATCCTACTCGCTGAATCCCTTCCTCAGCTCACACCTTTTTCGCTGTATTAGCTTTCCTTCTGTAGGCTGGGTGAGCGAGTGGGTCATGCTCCTGATCAATGTCACACAAAAACTTCAAAGAAGCGTCCTCCATAACAGGAGCCCCCGACCCTACAGGGCGGCCTCACAAAACATTGGACATGGAGAAGTCCAACAATCCAAACACAAAACACCAATGAGGCCCATTTCCGAAATTTGCAGCTTTTATTTTCAAAGGCGCAGCAGCACATCATGCCTCCTTTCTCCTTACGCGTTTCAGCGTTAGCCTTGATCACAGGATAGGAAACAATTAGCAAAGTGCGTCGTGCGTGCTTTTAAAATCAAGGTCACATGACTATAACAAAACTGCATCTCCCATCGTGCACTTTACCCATCAGTATTGTGTTTCAATCAGGAAGTCCTTATGTATTTGCAGTTGCTCATTAAACAATCCGTAAAGTGCACTCATATTGGCATTGAGAATTAAAATGAAAAAATAGTCATGGTGGTTTTTATATCCGCTGGTGCTGGATTTCTTTGACCGCCTGAAAACTAAGTACACACCTCAGAACGATCGGCGTAGGACATCCTCCTCGCTGAATCCCTTCCTCAGCTGACACCTTTTTCACTGTATTAGCTTTCCTTCTGTAGGCTGGGTGAGCGAGTGGGTCATGCTCCTGATCAATGTCACACAAAAACTTCAAAGAAGCGTCCTCCATAACAGGAGCCCCCGATATATAAAACTTACAGCAGAAGAAGATCCTCGCCCTGCCTTGAGTTAGTGTTGCTTTCACCACATCTGCCCCAGTAAGTGTGTGATCAATTATTGGTGTAAATTTAATTTAGTCACACCTCAATATTATAAATCACACAGCCAAGGGGAAGAGGGTTAGGATTTGATGAATGGTTGGGAAGGGGTATTTGAGGGAAAGGTTTCACAAAGACAAACACTACAACATGGACAACACACAATCTTGGCAGACGACTATAATAAATCTGTTAAGGGAGAAAAATTAAATGCATGCATGATAATGATGACTTGATGATGATGAGTAGTACTAGACTAGTAGTCCAGGGCAGCAGTATATTATTCAATATTATCATTATGCAATTGCCTTGCCTGTCTGCCCTCAGAGAGACCCAAATTACATACATTTTCTGTTCTGTTGTACCAGGCTTCGTTAGGTTTTAAAGCTATCAAAGAAAAATTAAAAAATAGCTGTAGGGGTCAAATATATAAGCAAACATAATAAACAACGACACACAGTTGTAATGATTGAAGACAAAACATGCATCAAATGAAAATTAAAAGATGATACTAAAGGTTATGGTCAAATTGGGCGTTGCACCTTGGCATTCCTCTTGGTCCTTCCTTCCATGGACGCTTGGTCCGTCAATCTTGGGTGCCACTGCCTGCCTGGAGGATATGGATTGGTAAGGTAAATGTGAGTTGTTTTACCCAGTATAGCACAGGGTAAAGGCCGGCCTGTAAGTGTACATGGAAAAACCAAAGGGATATTAAAAAATCAAGGAGAAAAGTAAAAAATGTATAAATTAAGCAGGAGTACAACAAGAATACTTTTGGAGGCGGCATGGCTAAATCGTGTCTACTCTGTTTCCAGCATTAACATACAACAACAATAGGACAGAGCAGGCCAGCAGCGCCCACCCCACCTCCACTGAGCTTAGATTTAAGCCAGACAGCACTGACCAAACATACACAGCAACATAGCATTTTCCAAATTAAGTAACTAAATGAATGCATTACTGTCAGTCATACCACTACAACCATCTCCACCACTACACAGACATGTGGGTCCGGTGTGGTGGTTGTTGACTTGTTTACCTTTTAGGCCACTTCATGAAACGCCCGAGTTATTTCATCAATCACCTCCGATCCTACTGACTAACTACGAGTATGGTTCGATCATCATGGTGTCCAAATCTGTAGTGTACCGAGTGAGTCCAGAATAAAAAATGCAATGGATTGGCCTGCAGTAGTACAATTTTGTTATTAAACAACAAGAAGGGACACATTGACTTGAGTCACTTTCTTATGTGTAGATTAAATACTAGTAGATATCATGCACAACAACAACACAAACACCAATCACTCAGAGTAAGCGTCCAATGCATGCCATCATTTACCTGTTCTTGAAGTCTGTCTCTGCTCGGAAAGGAGGATAGCTGTAGTCAGGTTCTTTGGAGAGACTCGACGAGGCAGGCACTCACGACATTTCTTTTACTAGTATTGTCCATCCAATGTCTGGCTTGAGGGAAATGGATTTAGGGTGAGTCAGGACTCAGGAGTGGACTGGAGCAGGACTCGGAGGGGTGGATTTACTTAAGCCGGTGGTAATGGATTTGATGTGATGCAAACCAGAAAGACAGAGACACAAACAAATAATAAAAGTAAGTAAGCAAGAAAGAAAGTAACAAGTCGAAAGCCTATTTGTAGTCAGGGAAGTAGAGCTCGTCCTCAAACTCTGGTGGTTAACCCAGAGGTAGGTCATCTAACACACTACTTCCATGACCTAAGTCGGCATCATCATCATCCTGCTGTGCTACTTCATGTATGGTGTAATCCGGTGGTATAAAGTGCTGATTCATTTTGATCATGGTTAATCTCTCCACGTTTTGGGGCAAGAGACTGGTCCTTCTCACTGTCAGAATGGCACCAGCAGCGCTGAAAACACTCTCAGAAGAGCCACTTGTGACAGGGCAAGCCAGATAGATTATCGCCAGCCTGCTGAGCACTGGCCATTGGGCCTTTTCCCATACCAATACAGTAAGGGGTTTTGATCAATGAAGACTTCTGTTGGGCCATCCAGATAGGCCTGGACCATCTGCTCAATGCTCAGGTGTGCTCCCGTTTGCTCGGCCTCTTTTGCCTTTGCCTCAACACTGGACCTAACAAGCCCTTGCTGTAGAAACCATTCCTGTGCTGAGTTTGGTGAGGCTGAAGCTCCTGTTCATGTTGTTGATGTTGTTCTTGGTGGTTTTGACTGCTGTGAGCCAACCACACTGCCCTTAGACTCTGAAGCTGAACTTGATGCCGGCTGCACCGCAGTACTTGTTGTGGTCTGGAGTAGCAGGCCTCTATTTTCAGGCTGTTCTTGTTCTAAGCGACTGGGTTCCGCAACTATCCAAGTTCTGTATTTGGCAACATCCCCTTCTAAAAAAGGAATCAATGTGTTCAGTACTTGTTTGTCCTGTGGATCCAGAATTGTGGCACAAATGTAATGGTTGGATGACACAATGCCTGTTTGCACCCTTGTATTTTCAGATAAGCGAAGGGTTAAGCTCTCCTCCAACTCATATACTTCTTTATTTTCCTCCACACCTGCGTATATTGCAGACACCCCCTTCAGCTGTTCCTGTAGCATGTGCAACAATGGGATAGCTTGGCCCATAGTACTGTCCTCCTTGCTGACTTCACGTGTGAAGAGCTCGAAAGGAAGTAGCATCTCTGTCAGTCATTTAACTATGCCCATTGGTCAAATCAAATCAAATCAAACAAACATTTGTAGAGCGCACTACATACCCGTGAGGGTCTCAAGGCGCTGAGGGGGGCGCTACTGATCAAACAGCCAGGCCTTGAGTAGCCTCCTGAAGGTCAGCAGGTCTTGGGTCTGTCATAGGTTCAGTGGGAGGGAGTTCCAGGTCTTAGCAGCGAGGTGGGAGAAGGACCTCCCACCGGTGGTTGTTCTTCAGATGCTCGGGATGGTGGCGAGTGTGAGATCGGTGGAGCGGAGCTGATGGCTGGGGGTGTAGAAGGAAAGTCGTTTGTTGAGGTAGGCTGGGCCGGTCTTGTGGAGTGCCTTGTGTGTGTGGATGAGGAGCTTGAAGTATATCTTCTTGTTGACGGGCAGCCAGTGTAGGTTTCTCAGGTGGGGGATGATGTGGCCGTGGCGTGGTACATCGAGGATCAGTCGTGCCGAGGCGTTTTGGATGCGTTGCAGTCGTCTGATGAGCTTGGTCGGGGCTCCCACGTAGAGGGTGTTTCCGTAGTCGAGTCTGCTGCTGACAAGGGCCTGGGTGACTGTTCTTCTTGTATCTGTCAGGATCCACCTGTAGATCTTTCAGAGCATGCGGAGGGTGTTGAAGCAGGAGGAGGAGATGGCGTTGACTTGCTTGGTCATGGAGAGCGTTGAGTCAAGGATGATTCCCAGGTTGCGTGCGTGGTTGGTGGGTGTCGGGGCTACCCCCAGTGCAGTCGGCCACCAGGAGTCGTCCCAGGCTGAAGGGATTGGCCCATCTCAATGATCATGCCTCTCACAGTAGCATCCCCTCTTTGCATGATATATTCATTGATTGGTCTATACTGCTCAAACAGACAGTCAAGCATGTAATAGATTGAGTTCCAATGTGATGGCACCTCCTGGGTGAGTGCTTTAACTGGAATTCTATGCTCAAGTTGAATGATCCTCAGCTGCTTCTGGGCTTTAAAAGAATGGCTGTAATGTGTGCAGATTCTTCTGCAGGTAGTCAGTACGTTGCTGACTCGGTCTTCTTTTTTCAGAAAGTCTTGAACAATGATGTTAATGCAGTGCGTCAAACGCAGGACCCTGAAATAGCCACCATCGAACATGGCCTTAACTATATTACTGCCATTGTCTGTGGCAACAAAACCAATGTTAAGCCCTCTTGGGTGCAGCCATTCAAAGACCTTGTTGTCAAGTCTTCCAAAATGTTTGCAGCAGTATGAGATTTCTCCATGGCGAACATGGCTACAGGTGCATGTTTCCGAGTGGCATTAAAAATCTCAGCAGTGTCACCAACACTTGCTGCAGATATCTTTTCTCGAACCCCCACAGGAGAGATCCAGTGTGCAGCGATGCACATGTAATCAGTGGCTTGGCAACTGGTCCACATGTTTTTGTCAGGTGGATAGTGTGAACAGCTCTCCGATGCAAAGCTTGTCCAAGCAATTCCAGCACATTGTGATGCAGTGGTGGAACAGCAACTCTGGCGAAATAGGACCGGCTGGGAACCTTCCATTTTGGGCAAATACCTGTCACAAATTCAAGAAAACCTACCCTTTCCACAAAAGAAAAAGGGAGCAGGCCCAGCGCTAACATTTTAGCCGACTTCGCATTGTACAAACGTGCCGTTGTGTTTGTACTGCCCCTCTGACCTAAACATGCTGAGAATGGTAAGCTGGATTTTTTTCTTTTCTGGTGACCCTGATGCAGGTGACTTCTTGACGCCAGATGTTGTTAGGCTCAATACATGTTTTTTCGTTGCGGTACTCTTTTGCTTGGGACCCCTTGCTTCTACATCTACCTTCATAACTCTAAGGCTTTCTGGAACCTTCCTTTTCCCTAGCTTTGTCCCATGGCGTGTCTCACTCTCAGACTCAGGTGGGGGGATCCAAGTGGCGTCTAGATCATCAGAAGGGGGGCTTGCAGAAGAAGTTGATGGACTAACCCTCCTTTTCCTTGCTGGGGATCTAAAAGGCAATAGATCTTCTGAAGGAGTGGCTTGTTGTTCTTCTTCTGCAGAAACCTCTATCTCCTGAACTGCCCCTACTTAGGGAGGATCAACTACTATTGCGGGCGGTTGTGGCTGTTGCCCACTTATCTCAGTTCCCTGCATTGATAGCGATAACGATAAGTCCATTTCAACATCATTGCTTGTCGGTGTTGTTGTGATTAGACTGGCAGCCTCTGTGACAGACATGGGCTTGGGCCTAGGTTGGTGGGGTGGCTCCACTGATGTGGGGGTGCTGCTCCCAGCTTGCTCCCTAGACACCCCTGCTGCAGGCGCAATTTTTGTTTTCCCAAAAAAGATCTTTGGCTGCACACCAGTCTTGGTAAGTGGCAGTTCCTTCTTCTCACTGGCAACTTTCATGGTACTGGAGGACCTTGTACCTTTCTTTGGGGGCATCTTCTTCGGATGTCAGCAGCACACAGTGGCACACGTTGAAGAGATGTCAGTGGTCACATGGCACATAATGTTGTGCGCAGCTGGGCTTCTGTCTGGCAATACATGGCTGATGACGCCTCCTCCTCTTTTGTGCACCTAAAAGCAAAGAAGCAGGAAGGACATAAGTGAAACGTCAATGTGGTATTCATTGTTGTGGTTCAACCACTACTAGTGTAAACAAATATAAAATATAACTTTGTGTGTGGTCACACTTATTAATATTATTATTAAATGTATTACCTCAGTTATTAAAAGAAACATAACAATACAGTGTAGACCTTTGTGAGACTGACAAAAACAAGGGCTTTCATGGTTGGTGTACTACTAGTGTACTGTACAGTACAGAGGAAGGATAGGAAAGAAGAAGAAGAACAACAACAACAATACAAATGTAACGGACCCTGTTTGGCATTGTGCATCACGTGGGATTCAGCATTCAGGGAGCTGCAGATGAAACTGGATAGAAGCAATAAGCCAAGAGGAAGAAAGGAAAGAGAAAGACATGCAGGCCTAATGCAGAAGCATGCTGGCTGCCTTCACCAAATGGCTGCCAGCCACATAGCCAGGCCACAACAACAAGAAAGGGAAGACAGACAATGCAGGCCTATGGCAAAAGCACACTGGCTGCCTTCACAAAATGGCCACCAGCCACGTTGCCAGGCAGGCCATAACAAGAAGCAATCAATAAACCAAGAGGAACATGCAAAAGCACTGCTACTACCACCACAAAATGGCTGCCAGCCACATGGTCACTCACAACAACAAGCAGGAGGCCTTGAAAACAATGAACTTAAGCAGGCCTATTATGGACACAGAATTTAAAAAAAGGCCTCAGGCCCCACGTAGAGGCTCAGCCAAGGCAAATGCTGGCCCACTATTACAAACACACTCACACATTGGCCAGACAAAGGAGGCTTGCCAACCAACTCAGCTTAACAACAATTCCAAAAACGAAAATCCACAGGCCTTAAAAAGGTTTGACAATTGCAATGCAAGTTACACAACAACCACCAAACACATCCAACAAAAGCATTTATTTAACACACATGAAAAAAAGTGAAACCCCCTTAAAAAACACATTCTGCATTTCAATCCAATGCCATCCATGCCCTAAATGATGTTTAAATTCAACAGATGACACAGAAACAGTTGTTTCATGCACCCATGAGTAGCTCTGGCCTGGGCCTATTGGTTGGAAAACCCATTGGCAGACTAGGCCACATAGTGAATCAAATAAAATCAATAATATTGTAAATTTATTAGAAAATGTAGTGAACTGTGCTACATTTGTTGCTGGGTAAAACATAAAAGAAGAAAACATTGTATGCAAATTTTGCAAAACAACTACCAGCAAGAAGGCATGGCCACCACAAAGTAGGCTTGCAGGCCTAATGCAGAAGAACACTGGCTGCCCCGTCACAAAATGGCTGCCAGCCACATGGCCAGGCCACAACAACAAGAAAGGGAAGACAGACAATACAGGCCTATGGCAAAAGCAGTGCACACTGACTGCCATCACAAAATGGCCTCTAGCCACGTGGCCAGGCAGGCCTCAACAAGAAGCAATAAGCCAAGAGGAACAAAGGAAAGAAGACATGCAGGTCTGTGGCAAAAGCACTACTACCACCAACACAAATGGCCACCAGCCACATGGTCACTCACAACAACAACAACAAGCAGGAGGCTTGGAAAACAATTAACTTAAGCAGGCCTATTATGGACACAGACTTTACAAAATGGCCTCTGGCCGCATGGAGAGGCTCAGCCAAGGCAAATGCTGGCCCACTATTACAAACAAACACACTAACACATTGGCCAGACAAAGGAATCATGCTAAACAACAGAGCTTGGCAAGAATGCCAAAAACAAAAATCCACAGGGCTAAAAAAGGTTTGCAAATTGCATTGCAAGTTACACAACAACCACACACATCCAACCAAGGCATTTATTTAACACACATGAAAAAAAGTGAAAACCCCCCGAAAACACATTTTGCATTTCAATCCAATGCCATCCATGCCCTAAATGATGTTTAAATTCAACAGACACCACAGAAACAGTTGTTTCATGCACCCATGGGTAGCTCTGGGCCTACTGGCGCAAAGGCCATTTGCAGACTACTGGGCTGGTGAATTAAATAAATATTGCAAATTGATTTCAAAAGTTGGAGAAAATGTACTGAAGTTTGCAACATGTTTCCTTAATAAAAGAAAATTAGAAGAAAAATGACATGAAAAGAAACAACTAGGCCCCTACTGAAACTACATGCCACCCATCACAATATATTTAAAAAAAAAACAATGAAAAGTACAAAAAAATGTTGGTGCAATAGCCCAATCAAACAAACAACACCAATGTTCTAACTTGTGAAATCTCATATCCAAAAGTCCTAAAATCCAATGATATATGATGCAGCAGACGAAAAAAGGGAACCTTCTAGCTCCAAATCCAAATGAAAAGTGAACAGGAGATGTACAAAGCACAGGGAGTAGCCTGCTGGACAGGAACAGGAAGTTGGTGACACTGGGGCACTTCCTTCCTCTTAAGAAAAATGACTCTTTGGACAAAAAAGTACAGCCAAATGTCAATCTGAAGATTTTTTCAATCCGAATCATCATTTTGAGAAGGTTTTGATGCTGCTCGAGAGATATTCTTCTCCAGATTGCAAATTTTGCATGTTCGGAATTGCGGTCTTCACAGATCGTCCGCTTGAAGTCAATGGTACGCCCGAATGACGTGTTCGCAATTGCACACTCTTGCGGGACCGTGCGGCCAGCTACCAAATCTCGTTGCACTCATGAAAGGAAGGGAAATCTCGTTGGCGATCGTAGGCATCCCGGTAAGTCGCTCCCGCACGCGGGAAAACACATTTTGAGCATGCGACCACAAAAAACACTCTGCACTCCGGGGCGGAGCGCAGAGTTTTCGGTAACTCTGACTTCTACGCAGAACACTGAGTTGCCAAAAATCCGCAAACTCCGCAAGCGGAGCAGATTTTTACGCCCGGGCTTATTAATAACCCACCTCCCTACAGTGCAGTGGTTGATCCAGAACTTGTGTTTTTGTTTGGACTAATAGTATTTTATTAATGATTTACATGTATTCTAAATTGATCTAACCTCAATTTTTGCCACAGTTTTTGTGTATGATCCAAAACTAAAAGATACCATGGAGCTTGAACTGGCTGGCCAACCCACTCTCACAGTAGTAAAGCTTAGGGGCTTGTGCAAGGCTAGGGAACTACCAGTACCTTCCACTACCAGGAAGTCAGAGCTGATAAAGGCCCTCACAGTCTGGGCAGGAGCCCAGCTAGCAGATTCGATCTCTGACACAGAAAAAGCCACAAAGATAGAAGAAGAGAGGGTGGAAGACCCTATAGACCTCAGTGATGAAGACGCTGAATGCTTCTCTAAACATATAGTGAGCAAGGCCCAGCCTAAAGCTAGTGGGAAGAGAGAATCCATCATAGGAAAAGCAGGGCTGTCCCTCAGAGAGAGAGAGAACTTGAGGCCCAGTTAGCTTACAGATCACTAGAGGCAGAGAAGTTGGCCCTGGCCAAAAAGAAGTGGGCATGTGAAGAAAAGAGAGATGGTGGCAACGAAGACGAGACTGATGTGTCTAGGGGTGACGAGTTTGAGCTAAGACTGTGAAAGGGAATTGTCCCTAAGAATCAGGAGGGTGATGACATGGATAAGTGGGTGTGAGTGTTTGATTGGGTCTGATGCTCCGTCCATCACCACCCCCTTTTGTACCGCTTTGTTCGCCATAAGTTGGCAGGGTATGCTCAGACGTGAGTCCCTTGCTCACTTTGCCACTGGATTCAAGAAAGCCTGGCTGAAGATGGCTGAAATGCCAGAAACCGGTCCTAGGAAGCTTGTTTCCGGTCCAGGGAAAGCATGGCTTGGCAGTTCGGGCTGGACTGTTCCAATGAGGCACAGGGTCAGACTGATTTGCATATGGCCATGTCTGAACTGGGGTGGCAGAGTGGGCTAAAGAACGGTGATGGATCAAACCCAGATCTGTTGACTGGGTGTGAGTGTTTGATTGGTTCTGATGCTCCGTCCATCACCACACCCTTTTGTACCACTTTGTTCGCCATAAGTTGGCAGGGTATGCTCAGACGTGAGTCCCTTGCTCACTTTGCCACTGGATTCAAGCAAGCCTGGCTGAAGACAGCTGAAATGCCAGAAACGGGTCCTAGGAAGCTTGTTTCTGGTCCAGGGAAGGCATGGCTTGGCAGTTCGGGCTGGACTGTTCACATGAGGCACAGGGTCAGACTGATTTGCATATGGCCATGTCTGAACTGGGGTTGCAGAGTGGACTAAAGAACGGTGATGGATCAAACCCAGATCTGTTGACTGGGTGTGAGTGTTTGATTGGTTCTGATGCTCCGTCCATCACCACCCCCTTTTGTACCGCTTTGTTCGACATAAGTTGGCAGGGTATGCTCAGACGTGAGTCCCTTGCTCACTTTGCCACTGGATTCAAGCAAACCTGGCTGAAGACGGCCGAAATGCCAGAAACCAGTCCTAGGAAGCTTGTTTCCGGTCCAGGGAAGGCATGGCTTGGCAGTTCGGGCTGGACTGTTCCCATGAGGCACAGGGTCAGACTGATTTGCATCTGGCCATGTCTGAACTGGGGTGGCAGAGTGGGCTAAAGAACGGTGATGGATCAAACCCAGATCTGATGACTGGGTGTGAGTGTTTGATTGGGTCTGATGCTCCGTCCATCACCACCCCCTTTTGTACCGCTTTGTTTGCCATAAGTTGGCAGGGTATGCTCAGACGTGAGTCCCTTGCTCACTTTGCCACTGGATTCAAGCAAGCCTGGCTGAAGACGGCTGAAATGCCAGAAACCGGTCCTAGAAAGCTTGTTTCCGGTCCAGGTAAGGCAAGGCTTGGCAGTTCGGGCTGGACTGTTCCCATGAGGCACAGGGTCAGACTGATTTGCATATGTCCATATCTGAACTGGGGTGGCAGAGTGGGCTAAAGAACGGTGATGGATCAAACCCAGATCTGATGACTGGGTGTGAGTGTTTGATTGGGTCTGATGCTCCGTCCATCACCACCCCCTTTTGTACCGCTTTGTTCGCCATAAGTTGGCAAGGTATGCTCAGACGTGAGTCCCTTGCTCACTTTGCCACTGGATTCAAGCAAGCCTGGCTGAAGACAGCTGAAATGCCAGAAACCGGTCCTAGGAAGCTTGTTTCTCGTCCAGGGAAGGCAAGGCTTGGCAGTTCGGGCTGGACTGTTCCCATGAGGCACAGGGTCAGACTGATTTGCATATGGCCATGTCTGAATTGGGGTGGCAGAGTGGGCTAAAGAACGGTGATGGATCAAACCCAGATCTGATGACTGGGTGTGAGTGTTTGATTGGGTCTGATGCTCCGTCCATCACCACCCCCTTTTGTACCGCTTTGTTCGCCATAAGTTGGCAGGGTATGCTCAGACGTGAGTCCCTTGCTCACTTTGCCACTGGATTCAAGCAAGCCTGGCTGAAGACGGCTGAAATGCCAGAAACCGGTCCTAGGAAGCTTGTTTCCGGTCCAGGGAAGGCAAGGCTTGGCAGTTCGGGCTGGACTGTTCCCATGAGGCAGAGGGTCAGACTGATTTGCATATGGCCATGTCTGAACTGGGGTGGCAGAGTGGGCTAAAGAACGGTGATGGATCAAACCCAGATCTGATGACTGTGTGTGAGTGTTTGATTGGGTCTGATACTCCGTCCATCACCACCCCCTTTTGTACCGGTTTGTTCGCCATAAGTTGGCTGGGTATGCTCAGACGTGAGTCCCTTGCTCACTTTGCCACTGGATTCAAGCAAGCTTGGCTGAAGATGGCTGAAATGCCAGAAACCGGTCCTAGGAAGCTTGTTTCCGGTCCAGGGAAGGTGAGGCTTGGCAGTTCGGGCTGGACTGTTCGCATGAGGCACAGGGTCAGACTGATTTGCATATGGCCATTTCTGAACTGGGGTGGCAGAGTGGGCTAAAGAACGGTGATGGATCAAACCCAGATCTGATGACTGGGTGTGAGTGTTTGATTGGGTCTGATGCTCCGTCCATCACCACCCCCTTTTGTACCGCTTTGTTCGCCATAAGTTCGAAGGGTATGCTCAGACGTGAGTCCCTTGCTCACTTTGCCACTGGATTAAGCAAGCCTGGCTGAAGACGGCTGAAATGCCAGAAACTGGTCCTAGGAAGCTTGTTTCCGGTCCAGGGAAGGCAAGGCTTGGCAGTTCGGGCTGGACTGTTCCCATGAGGCACAGGGTCAGACTGATTTGCATATGGCCATGTCTGAACTGGGGTGGCAGAGTGGGCTAAAGAACGGTGATGGATCAAACCCAGATCTGATGACTGGGTGTGAGTGTTTGATTGGGTCTGATGCTCCGTCCATCACCACCCCCTTTTGTACCGCTTTGTTCGCCATAAGTTGGCAGGGTATGCTCAGACGTGAGTCCCTTGCTCACTTTGCCACTGGATTCAAGCAAGCCTGGCTGAAGACGGCTGAAATGCCAGAAACCGGTCCTAGGAAGCTTGTTTCCGGTCCAGGGAAGGCAAGGCTTCGCAGTTCGGGCTGGACTGTTCCCATGAGGCACAGGGTCAGACTGATTTGCATATGGCCATGTCTGAACTGGGGTGGCAGAGTGGGCTAAAGAACGGTGATGGATCAAACCCAGATCTGATGACTGGGTGTGAGTGTTTGATTGGGTCTGATGCTCCGTCCATCACCACCCCCTTTTGTACCGCTTTGTTCGCCATAAGTTGGCAGGGTATGCTCAGACGTGAGTCCCTTGCTCACTTTGCCACTGGATTCAAGCAAGCCTGGCTGAAGACGGCTGAAATGCCAGAAACCGGTCCTAGGAAGCTTGTTTCCGGTCCGGGGAAGGCAAGGCTTGGCAGTTCGGGCTGGACTGTTCCCATGAGGCAGAGGGTCAGACTGATTTGCATATGGCCATGTCTGAACTGGGGTGGCAGAGTGGGCTAAAGAACGGTGATGGATCAAACCCAGATCTGATGACTGGGTGTGAGTGTTTGATTGGGTCTGATGCTCCGTCCATCACCACCCCCTTTTGTACCGCTTTGTTCGCCATAAGTTGGCAGGGTATGCTCAGACGTGAGTCCCTTGCTCACTTTGCCACTGGATTCAAGCAAGCCTGGCTGAAGACGGCTGAAATGCCAGAAACCGGTCCTAGGAAGCTTGTTTCTGGTCCAGGGAAGGCAAGGCTTGGCAGTTCAGGCTGGACTGTTCCCATCAGGCACAGGGTCAGACTGATTTGCATATGGCCATGTCTGAACTGGGGTGGCAGAGTGGGCTAAAGAACGGTGATGGATCAAACCCAGATCTGATGACTGGGTGTCAGTGTTTGATTGGGTCTGATGCTCCGTCCATCACCACCCCCTTTTGTACCGCTTTGTTCGCCATGAGTTGGCAGGGTATGCTCAGACGTGAGTCCCTTGCTCACTTTGCCACTGGATTCAAGCAAGCCTGGCTGAAGACGGCTGAAATGCCAGAAACCGGTCCTAGGAAGCTTGTTTCCGGTCCAGGGAAGGCAAGGCTTGGCAGTTCGGGCTGGACTGTTCCCATGAGGCACAGGGTCAGACTGATTTGCATATGCCCATGTCTGAACTGGGGTGGCAGAGTGGGCTAAAGAACGGTGATGGATCAAACCCAGATCTGATGACTGGGTGTGAGTGTTTGATTGGGTCTGATGCTCCGTCCATCACCACCCCCTTTTGTACCGCTTTGTTCGCCATAAGTTGGCAGGGTATGCTCAGACGTGAGTCCCTTGCTCACTTTGCCACTGGATTCAAGCAAGCCTGGCTGAAGACGGCTGAAATGCCAGAAACCGGTCCTAGGAAGCTTGTTTCCGGTCCAGGGAAGGCAAGGCTTGGCAGTTCGAGCTGGACTGTTCCCATGAGGCACAGGGTCAGACTGATTTGCATATGGCTATGTCTGAACTGGGGTGGGAGAGTGGGCTAAAGAACGGTGATGGATCAAACCCAGATCTGATGACTGGGTGTGAGTGTTTGATTGGGTCTGATGCTCCGTCCATCACCACCCCCTTTTGTACCGCTTTGTTCGCCATAAGTTGGCAGGGTATGCTCAGACGTGAGTCCCTTGCTCACTTTGCCACTGGATTCAAGCAAGCCTGGCTGAAGACGGCTGAAATGCCAGAAACTGGTCCTAGGAAGCTTGTTTCCGGTCCAGGGAAGGCAAGGCTTGGCAGTTCGGGCTGGACTGTTCCCATGAGGCACAGGGTCAGACTGATTTGCATATGGCCATGTCTGAACTGGGGTGGCAGAGTGGGCTAAAGAACGGTGATGGATCAAACCCAGATCTGATGACTGGGTGTGAGTGTTTGATTGGGTCTGATGCTCCGTCCATCACCACCCCCTTTTGTACCGCTTTGTTCGCCATAAGTTGGCAGGGTATGTCCAGACGTGAGTCCCTTGCTCACTTTGCCACTGGATTCAAACAAGCCTGGCTGAAGACGGCTGAAATGCCAGAAACCGGTCCTAGGAAGCTTGTTTCCGGTCCAGGGAAGGCAAGGCTTGGCAGTTCGGGCTGGACTGTTCCCATGAGGCACAGGGTCAGACTGATTTGCATATGGCCATGTCTGAAATGGGGTGGCAGAATGGGCTAAAGAACGATGATGGATCAAACCCAGATCTGATGACTGTGTGTGAGTGTTTGATTGGGTCTGATGCTCCGTCCATCACCACCCCCTTTTGTACCGCTTTGTTCGCCATAAGTTGGCAGGGTATGCTCAGACGTGAGTCCCTTGCTCACTTTGCCACTGGATTCAAGCAAGCCTGGCTGAAGACGGCTGAAATGCCAGAAACCGGTCCTAGGAAGCCTGTTTCCGGTCCAGGGAAGGCAAGGCTTGGCAGTCCGGGCAGGACTGTTCCCATGAGGCACAGGGTCAGACTGATTTGCATATGGCCATGTCTGTACTGGGGTGGCAGAGTGGGCTAAAGAACGGTGATGGATCAAACCCAGATCTGATGACTGGGTGTGAGTGTTTGATTGGGTCTGATGCTCCGTCCATCACCACCCCCTTTTGTACCGCTTTGTTCGCCATAAGTTGGCAGGGTATGCTCAGACGTGAGTCCCTTGCTCACTTTGCCACTGGATTCAAGCAAGCCTGGCTGAAGACGGCTGAAATGCCAGAAACCGGTCCTAGGAAGCTTGTTTCCTGTCCAGGGAAGGCAAGGCTTGGCAGTTCGGGCTGGACTGTTCCCATGAGGCACAGGGTCAGACTGATTTGCATATGGCCATGTCTGAACTGGGGTGGCAGAGTGGGCTAAAGAACGGTGATGGATCAAACCCAGATCTGATGACTGGGTGTGAGTGTTTGATTGGGTGTGATGCTCCGTCCATCACCACCCCCTTTTGTACCGCTTTGTTCGCCATAAGTTGGCAGGGTATGCTCAGACGTGAGTCCCTTGCTCACTTTGCCACTGCATTCAAGCAATTCTGGCTGAAGACGGCTGAAATGCCAGAAACCGGTCCTAGAAAGCTTGTTTCCGGTCCAGGGAAGGCAAGGCTTGGCAGTTCGGGCTGGACTGTTCCCATCAGGCACAGGGTCAGACTGATTTGCATATGGCCATGTCTGAACTGGGGTGGCAGAGTGGGCTAAAGAACGGTGATGGATCAAACCCAGATCTGATAACTGGGTGTGAGTGTTTGATTGGGTCTGATGCTCCGTCCATCACCACCCCCTTTTGTACCGCTTTGTTCCCCATAACTTGGCAGGGTATGCTCAGACGTGAGTCCCTTGCTCACTTTGCCACTGGATTAAAGCAAGCCTGGCTGAAGACGGCTGAAATGCCAGAAACCGGTCCTAGGAAGCTTGTTTCCGGTCCAGGGAAGGCAAGGCTTGGCAGTTCGGGCTGGACTGTTCCCATCAGGCACAGGGTCAGACTGATTTGCATATGGCCATGTCTGAACTGGGGTGGCAGAATGGGCTAAAGAACGGTGATGGATCAAACCCAGATCTGATGACTGGGTGTGAGTGTTTGATTGGGTCTGATGCTCCGTCCATCACCACCCCCTTTTGTACCGCTTTGTTCGCCATAACTTGGCAGGGTATGCTCAGACGTGAGTCCCTTGCTCACTTTGCCACTGGATTAAAGCAAGCCTGGCTGAAGACGGCTGAAATGCCAGAAACCGGTCCTAGGAAGCTTGTTTCCGGTCCAGGGAAGGCAAGGCTTGGCAGTTCGGGCTGGACTGTTCCCATGAGGCACAGGGTCAGACTGATTTGCATATGGCCATGTCTGAACTGGGGTGGCAGAGTGGGCTAAAGAACGGTGATGGATCAAACCCAGATCTGATGACTGGGTGTGAGTGTTTGATTGGGTCTGATGCTCCGTCCATCACCACCCCCTTTTGTACCGCTTTGTTCGCCATAAGTTGGCAGGGTATGCTCAGACGTGAGTCCCTTGCTCACTTTGCCACTGGATTCAAGCAAGCCTGGCTGAAGACGGCTGAAATGCCAGAAACCGGTCCTAGGAAGCTTGTTTCCGGTCCAGGGAAGGCAAGGCTTGGCAGTTCGGGCTGGACTGTTGCCATCAGGCACAGGGTCAGACTGATTTGCATATGGCCATGTCTGAACTGGGGTGGCAGAGTGGGCTAAAGAACGGTGATGGATCAAACCCAGATCTGATGACTGGGTGTGAGTGTTTGATTGGGTCTGATGCTCCGTCCATCACCACCCCCTTTTGTACCGCTTTGTTCGCCATAACTTGGCAGGGTATGCTCAGACGTGAGTCCCTTGCTCACTTTGCCACTGGATTAAAGCAAGCCTGGCTGAAGACGGCTGAAATGCCAGAAACCGGTCCTAGGAAGCTTGTTTCCGGTCCAGGGAAGGCAAGGCTTGGCAGTTCGGGCTGGACTGTTCCCATGAGGCACAGGGTCAGACTGATTTGCATATGGCCATGTCTGAACTGGGGTGGCAGAGTGGGCTAAAGAACGGTGATGGATCAAACCCAGATCTGATGACTGGGTGTGAGTGTTTGATTGGGTCTGATGCTCCGTCCATCACCACCCCCTTTTGTACCGCTTTGTTCGCCATAAGTTGGCAGGGTATGCTCAGACGTGAGTCCCTTGCTCACTTTGCCACTGGATTCAAGCAAGCCTGGCTGAAGACAGCTGAAATGCCAGAAACCGGTCCTAGGAAGCTTGTTTCCGGTCCAGGGAAGGCAAGGCTTGGCAGTTCGGGCTGGACTGTTGACATCAGGCACAGGGTCAGACTGATTTGCATAGGGCCATATCTGAACTGGGGTGGCAGAGTGGGCTAAAGAACGGTGATGGATCAAACCCAGATCTGATGACTGGGTGTGAGTGTTTGATTGGGTCTGATGCTCCGTCCATCACCACCCCCTTTTGTACCGCTTTGTTCGCCATAAGTTGGCAGGGTATGCTCAGACGTGAGTCCCTTGCTCACTTTGCCACTGGATTAAAGCAAGCCTGGCTGAAGACGGCTGAAATGCCAGAAACCGGTCCTAGGAAGCTTGTTTCCGGTCCAGGGAAGGCAAGGCTTGGCAGTTCGGGCTGGACTGTTCCCATCAGGCACAGGGTCAGACTGATTTGCATATGGCCATGTCTGAACTGGGGTGGCAGAGTGGGCTAAAGAACGGTGATGGATCAAACCCAGATCTGATGACTGGGTGTGAGTGTTTGATTGGGTCTGATGCTCCGTCCATCACCACCCCCTTTTGTACCGCTTTGTTCGCCATAACTTGGCAGGGTATGCTCAGACGTGAGTCCCTTGCTCACTTTGCCACTGGATTAAAGCAAGCCTGGCTGAAGACGGCTGAAATGCCAGAAACGGTCCTAGGAAGCTTGTTTCCGGTCCAGGGAAGGCAAGGCTTGGCAGTTCGGGCTGGACTGTTCCCATGAGGCACAGGGTCAGACTGATTTGCATATGGCCATGTCTGAACTGGGGTGGCAGAGTGGGCTAAAGAACGGTGATGGATCAAACCCAGATCTGATGACTGGGTGTGAGTGTTTGATTGGGTCTGATGCTCCGTCCATCACCACCCCCTTTTGTACCGCTTTGTTCGCCATAAGTTGGCAGGGCATGCTCAGACGTGAGTCCCTTGCTCACTTTGCCACTGGATTCAAGCAAGCCTGGCTGAAGACGGCTGAAATGCCAGAAACCGGTCCTAGGAAGCTTGTTTCCGGTCCAGGGAAGGCAAGGCTTGGCAGTTCGGGCTGGACTGTTGCCATCAGGCACAGGGTCAGACTGATTTGCATATGGCCATGTCTGAACTGGGGTGGCAGAGTGGGCTAAAGAACGGTGATGGATCAAACCCAGATCTGATGACTGGGTGTGAGTGTTTGATTGGGTCTGATGCTCCGTCCATCACCACCCCCTTTTGTACCGCTTTGTTCGCCATAAGTTGGCAGGGTATGCTCAGACATGAGTCCCTTGCTCACTTTGCCACTGGATTCAAGCAAGCCTGGCTGAAGACGGCTGAAATGCCAGAAACCGGTCCTAGGAAGCTTGTTTCCGGTCCAGGGAAGGCAAGGCTTGGCAGTTCGGGCTGGACTGTTCCCATGAGGCACAGGGTCAGACTGATTTGCATATGGCCCTGTCTGAACTGGGGTGGCAGAGTGGGCTAAAGAACGGTGATGGATCAAACCCAGATCTGATGACTGGGTGTGAGTGTTTGATTGGGTCTGATGCTCCGTCCATCACCACCCCCTTTTGTACCGCTTTGTTCACCATAAGTTGGCAGGGTATGCTCAGACGTGAGTCCCTTGCTCACTTTGCCACTGGATTCAAGCAAGCCTGGCTGAAGACGGCTGAAATGCCAGAAACCGGTCCAAGGAAGCTTGTTTCCGGTCCAGGGAAGGCAAGGCTTGGCAGTTCGGGCTGGACTGTTCCCATGAGGCACAGGGTCAGACTGATTTGCATATGGCCATGTCTGAACTGGGGTGGCAGAGTGGGCTAAAGAACGGTGATGGATCAAACCCAGATCTGATGACTGGGTGTGAGTGTTTGATTGGGTCTGATGCTCCGTCCATCACCACCCCCTTTTGTACCGCTTTGTTCGCCATAAGTTGGCAGGGTATGCTCAGACATGAGTCCCTTGCTCACTTTGCCACTGGATTCAAGCAAGCCTGGCTGAAGACGGCTGAAATGCCAGAAACCGGTCCTAGGAAGCTTGTTTCCGGTCCAGGGAAGGCAAGGCTTGGCAGTTTGGGCTGGACTGTTCTCATGAGGCACAGGGTCAGAATTATTTGCATATGGCCATGTCTGAACTGGGGTGGCAGAGTGGGCTAAAGAACGGTGATGGATCAAACCCAGATCTGATGACTGGGTGTGAGTGTTTGATTGGGTCTGATGCTCCGTCCATCACCACCCCCTTTTGTACCACTTTGTTCGCCATAAGTTGGCAGGGTATGCTCAGACGTGAGTCCCTTGCTCACTTTGCCACTGGATTCAAGCAACTCTGGCTGAAGACGGCTGAAATGCCAGAAACCGGTCCTAGGAAGCTTGTTTCCGGTCCAGGGAAGGCAAGGCTTGGCAGTTCGGGCTGGACTGTTTCCATCAGGCACAGGGTCAGACTGATTTGCATATGGCCATGTCTGAACTGGGGTGGCAGAGTGGGCTAAAGAACGATGATGGATCAAACCCAGATCTGATGACTGGGTGTGAGTGTTTGATTAGGTGTGATGCTCCGTCCATCACCACCCCCTTTTGTACCGCTTTGTTCGCCATAACTTGGCAGGGTATGCTCAGACGTGAGTCCCTTGCTCACTTTGCCGCTGGATTAAAGCAAGCCTGGCTGAAGACGGCTGAAATGCCAGAAACCGGTCCTAGGAAGCTTGTTTCCAGTCCAGGGAAGGCAAGCCTTGGCAGTTCGGGCTGGACTGTTCCCATGAGGCACAGGGTCAGACTGATTTGCATATGGCCATGTCTGAACTGGGGTGGCAGAGTGGGCCAAAGAACGGTGATGGATCAAACCCAGATCTGATGACTGGGTGTGAGTGTTTGATTGGGTCTGATTCTCCGTCCATCACCACCCCCTTTTGTACCGCTTTGTTCGCGATAAGTTGGCAGGGTATGCTCAGACGTGAGTCCCTTGCTCACTTTGCCACTTGATTCAAGCAAGCCTGGCTGAAGACGGCTGAAATGCCAGAAACCGGTCCTAGGAAGCTTGTTTCCGGTCCAGGGAAGGCAAGGCTTGGCAGTTCGGGCTGGACTGTTCCCATGAGGCACAGGGTCAGACTGATTTGCATATGGCCATGTCTGAACTGGGGTGGCAGAGTGGGCTAAAGAACGGTGATGGATCAAACCCCGATCTGATGACTGGGTGTGAGTGTTTGATTGGGTCTGATGCTCCGTCCATCACCACCCCCTTTTGTACCGCTTTGTTCGCCATAAGTTGGCAGGGTATGCACAGACGTGAGTCCCTTGCTCACTTTGCCACTGGATTCAAGCAAGCCTGGCTGAAGACGGCTGAAATGCCAGAAACCGGTCCTAGGAAGCTTGTTTCCGGTCCAGGGAAGGCAAGGCTTGGCAGTTCGGGCTGGACTGTTCCCATGAGGCACAGGGTCAGACTGATTTGCATATGGCCATGTCTGAACTGGGGTGGCAGAGTGGGCTAAAGAACGGTGATGGATCAAACCCAGATCTGAAGACTGGGTGTGAGTGTTTGATTGGGTCTGATGCTCCGTCCATCACCACCCCCTTTTGTACCGCTTTGTTCCCCATAACTTGGCAGGGTATGCTCAGACGTGAGTCCCTTGCTCACTTTGCCACTGGATTAAAGCAAGCCTGGCTGAAGACGGCTGAAATGCCAGAAACCGGTCCTAGGAAGCTTGTTTCCGGTCCAGGGAAGGCAAGGCTTGGCAGTTCGGGCTGGACTGTTCCCATCAGGCACAGGGTCAGACTGATTTGCATATGGCCATGTCTGAACTGGGGTGGCAGAGTGGGCTAAAGAACGGTGATGGATCAAACCCAGATCTGATGACTGGGTGTGAGTGTTTGATTGGGTCTGATGCTCCGTCCATCACCACCCCCTTTTGTACCGCTTTGTTCGCCATAACTTGGCAGGGTATGCTCAGACGTGAGTCCCTTGCTCACTTTGCCACTGGATTAAAGCAAGCCTGGCTGAAGACGGCTGAAATGCCAGAAACCGGTCCTAGGAAGCTTGTTTCCGGTCCAGGGAAGGCAAGGCTTGGCAGTTCGGGCTGGACTGTTCCCATGAGGCACAGGGTCAGACTGATTTGCATATGGCCATATCTGAACTGGGGTGGCAGAGTGGGCTAAAGAACAGTGATGGATCAAACCCAGATCTGATGACTGGGTGTGAGTGTTTGATTGGGTCTGATGCTCCGTCCATCACCACCCTTTTTTGTACCGCTTTGTTCGCCATAAGTTGGCAGGGTATGCTCAGACGTGAGTCCCTTGCTCACTTTGCCACTGGATTCAAGCAAGCCTGGCTGAAGACGGCTGAAATGCCAGAAACCGGTCCTAGGAAGCTTGTTTCCGGTCCAGGGAAGGCAAGGCTTGGCAGTTCGGGCTGGACTGTTGCTATCAGGCACAGGGTCAGACTGATTTGCATATGGCCATGTCTGAACTGGGGTGGCAGAGTGGGCTAAAGAACGGTGATGGATCAAACCCAGATCTGATGACTGGGTGTGAGTGTTTGATTGGGTCTGATGCTCCGTCCATCACCACCCCCTTTTGTACCGCTTTGTTCGCCATAACTTGGCAGGGTATGCTCAGACGTGAGTCCCTTGCTCACTTTGCCACTGGAATAAAGCAAGCCTGGCTGAAGACGGCTGAAATGCCAGAAACCGGTCCTAGGAAGCTTGTTTCCGGTCCAGGGAAGGCAAGGCTTGGCAGTTCGGGCTGGACTGTTCCCATGAGGCACAGGGTCAGACTGATTTGCATATGGCCATGTCTGAACTGGGGTGGCAGAGTGGGCTAAAGAACGGTGATGGATCAAACCCAGATCTGATGACTGGGTGTGAGTGTTTGATTGGGTCTGATGCTCCGTCCATCACCACCCCCTTTTGTACCGCTTTGTTCGCCATAAGTTGGCAGGGTATGCTCAGACGTGAGTCCCTTGCTCACTTTGCCACTGGATTCAAGCAAGCCTGGCTGAAGACGGCTGAAATGCCAGAAACCGGTCCTAGGAAGCTTGTTTCCGGTCCAGTGAAGGCAAGGCTTGGCAGTTCGGGCTGGACTGTTGACATCAGGCACAGGGTCAGACTGATTTGCATATGGCCATGTCTGAACTGGGGTGGCAGAGTGGGCTAAAGAACGGTGATGGATCAAACCCAGATCTGATGACTGGGTGTGAGTGTTTGATTGGGTCTGATGCTCCGTCCATCACCACCCCCTTTTGTACCGCTTTGTTCGCCATAAGTTGGCAGGGTATGCTCAGACGTGAGTCCCTTGCTCACTTTGCCACTGGATTAAAGCAAGCCTGGCTGAAGACGGCTGAAATGCCAGAAACCGGTCCTAGGAAGCTTGTTTCCGGTCCAGGGAAGGCAAGGCTTGGCAGTTCGGGCTGGACTGTTCCCATCAGGCACAGGGTCAGACTGATTTGCATATGGCCATGTCTGAACTGGGGTGGCAGAGTGGGCTAAAGAACGGTGATGGATCAAACCCAGATCTGATGACTGGGTGTGAGTGTTTGATTGGGTCTGATGCTCCGTCCATCACCACCCCCTTTTGTACCACTTTGTTCGCCATAACTTGGCAGGGTATGCTCAGACGTGAGTCCCTTGCTCACTTTGCCACTGGATTAAAGCAAGCCTGGCTGAAGACGGCTGAAATGCCAGAAACCGGTCCTAGGAAGCTTGTTTCCGGTCCAGGGAAGGCAAGGCTTGGCAGTTCGGGCTGGACTGTTCCCATGAGGCACAGGGTCAGACTGATTTGCATATGGCCATGTCTGAACTGGGGTGGCAGAGTGGGCTAAAGAACGGTGATGGATCAAACCCAGATCTGATGACTGGGTGTGAGTGTTTGATTGGGTCTGATGCTCCGTCCATCACCACCCCCTTTTGTACCGCTTTGTTCGCCATAAGTTGGCAGGGTATGCTCAGACGTGAGTCCCTTGCTCACTTTGCCACTGGATTCAAGCAAGCCTGGCTGAAGACGGCTGAAATGCCAGAAACCGGTCCTAGGAAGCTTGTTTCCGGTCCAGGGAAGGCAAGGCTTGGCAGTTCGGGCTGGACTGTTGCCATCAGGCACAGGCTCAGACTGATTTGCATATGGCCATGTCTGAACTGGGGTGGCAGAGTGGGCTAAAGAACGGTGATGGATCAATCCCAGATCTGATGACTGGGTGTGAGTGTTTGATTGGGTCTGATGCTCCGTCCATCACCACCCCCTTTTGTACCGCTTTGTTCGCCATAAGTTGGCAGGGTATGCTCAGACGTGAGTCCCTTGCTCACTTTGCCACTGGATTCAAGCAAGCCTGGCTGAAGACGGCTGAAATGCCAGAAACCGGTCCTAGGAAGCCTGTTTCCGGTCCAGGGAAGGCAAGGCTTGGCAGTCCGGGCAGGACTGTTCCCATGAGGCACAGGGTCAGACTGATTTGCATATGGCCATGTCTGTACTGGGGTGGCAGAGTGGGCTAAAGAACGGTGATGGATCAAACCCAGATCTGATGACTGGGTGTGAGTGTTTGATTGGGTCTGATGCTCCGTCCATCACCACCCCCTTTTGTACCGCTTTGTTCACCATAAGTTGGCAGGGTATGCTCAGACGTGAGTCCCTTGCTCACTTTGCCACTGGATTCAAGCAAGCCTGGCTGAAGACGGCTGAAATGCCAGAAACCGGTCCTAGGAAGCTTGTTTCCGGTCCAGGGAAGGCAAGGCTTGGCAGTTCGGGCTGGACTGTTCCCATAAGGCACAGGGTCAGACTGATTTGCATATGGCCATGTCTGAACTGGGGTGGCAGAGTGGGCTAAAGAACGGTGATGGATCAAACCCAGATCTGATGACTGGGTGTGAGTGTTTGATTGGGTGTGATGCTCCGTCCATCACCACCCCCTTTTGTACCACTTTGTTCGCCATAAGTTGGCAGGGTATGCTCAGACGTGAGTCCCTTGCTCACTTTGCCACTGGATTCAAGCAATTCTGGCTGAAGACGGCTGAAATGCCAGAAACCGGTCCTAGAAAGCTTGTTTCCGGTCCAGGGAAGGCAAGGCTTGGCAGTTCGGGCTGGACTGTTCCCATCAGGCACAGGGTCAGACTGATTTGCATATGGCCATGTCTGAACTGGGGTGGCAGAGTGGGCTAAAGAACGGTGATGGATCAAACCCAGATCTGATGACTGGGTGTGAGTGTTTGATTGGGTCTGATGCTCCGTCCATCACCACCCCCTTTTGTACCGCTTTGTTCCCCATAACTTGGCAGGGTATGCTCAGACGTGATTCCCTTGCTCACTTTGCCACTGGATTAAAGCAAGCCTGGCTGAAGACGGCTGAAATGCCAGAAACCGGTCCTAGGAAGCTTGTTTCCGGTCCAGGGAAGGCAAGGCTTGGCAGTTCGGGCTGGACTGTTCCCATCAGGCACAGGGTCAGACTGATTTGCATATGGCCATGTCTGAACTGGGGTGGCAGAATGGGCTAAAGAACGGTGATGGATCAAACCCAGATCTGATGACTGGGTGTGAGTGTTTGATTGGGTCTGATGCTCCGGCCATCACCACCCCCTTTTGTACCGCTTTGTTCGCCATAACTTGGCAGGGTATGCTCAGACGTGAGTCCCTTGCTCACTTTGCCACTGGATTAAAGCAAGCCTGGCTGAAGACGGCTGAAATGCCAGAAACCGGTCCTAGGAAGCTTGTTTCCGGTCCAGGGAAGGCAAGGCTTGGCAGTTCGGGCTGGACTGTTCCCATGAGGCACAGGGTCAGACTGATTTGCATATGGCCATGTCTGAACTGGGGTGGCAGAGTGGGCTAAAGAACGGTGATGGATCAAACCCAGATCTGATGACTGGGTGTGAGTGTTTGATTGGGTCTGATGCTCCGTCCATCACCACCCCCTTTTGTACCGCTTTGTTCGCCATAAGTTGGCAGGGTATGCTCAGACGTGAGTCCCTTGCTCACTTTGCCACTGGATTCAAGCAAGCCTGGCTGAAGACGGCTGAAATGCCAGAAACCGGTCCTAGGAAGCTTGTTTCCGGTCCAGGGAAGGCAAGGCTTGGCAGTTCGGGCTGGACTGTTGCCATCAGGCACAGGGTCAGACTGATTTGCATATGGCCATGTCTGAACTGGGGTGGCAGAGTGGGCTAAAGAACGGTGATGGATCAAACCCAGATCTGATGACTGGGTGTGAGTGTTTGATTGGGTCTGATGCTCCGTCCATCACCACCCCCTTTTGTACCGCTTTGTTCGCCATAACTTGGCAGGGTATGCTCAGACGTGAGTCCCTTGCTCACTTTGCCACTGGATTAAAGCAAGCCTGGCTGAAGACGGCTGAAATGCCAGAAACCGGTCCTAGGAAGCTTGTTTCCGGTCCAGGGAAGGCAAGGCTTGGCAGTTCGGGCTGGACTGTTCCCATGAGGCACAGGGTCAGACTGATTTGCATATGGCCATGTCTGAACTGGGGTGGCAGAGTGGGCTAAAGAACGGTGATGGATCAAACCCAGATCTGATGACTGGGTGTGAGTGTTTGATTGGGTCTGATGCTCCGTCCATCACCACCCCATTTTGTACCGCTTTGTTCGCCATAAGTTGGCAGGGTATGCTCAGACGTGAGTCCCTTGCTCACTTTGCCACTGGATTCAAGCAAGCCTGGCTGAAGACGGCTGAAATGCCAGAAACCGGTCCTAGGAAGTTTGTTTCCGGTCCAGGGAAGGCAAGGCTTGGCAGTTCGGGCTGGACTGTTGCCATCAGGCACAGGGTCAGACTGATTTGCATATGGCCATGTCTGAACTGGGGTGGCAGAGTGGGCTAAAGAACGGTGATGGATCAAACCCAGATCTGATGACTGGGTGTGAGTGTTTGATTGGGTCTGATGCTCCGTCCATCACCACCCCCTTTTGTACCGCTTTGTTCGCCATAAGTTGGCAGGGTATGCTCAGACGTGAGTCCCTTGCTCACTTTGCCACTGGATTCAAGCAAGCCTGGCTGAAGACGGCTGAAATGCCAGAAACCGGTCCTAGGAAGCTTGTTTCCGGTCCAGGGAAGGCAAGGCTTGGCAGTTCAGGCTGGACTGTTCCCATGAGGCAGAGGGTCAGACTGATTTGCATATGGCCATGTCTGAACTGGGGTGGCAGAGTGGGCTAAAGAACGGTGATGGATCAAACCCAGATCTGATGACTGGGTGTGAGTGTTTGATTGGGTCTGATGCTCCGTCCATCACCACCCCCTTTTGTACCGCTTTGTTCGCCATAAGTTGGCAGGGTATGCTCAGACGTGAGTCCCTTGCTCACTTTGCCACTGGATTCAAGCAAGCCTGGCTGAAGACGGCTGAAATGCCAGAAACCGGTCCTAGGAAGCTTGTTTCCGGTCCAGGGAAGGCAAGGCTTGGCAGTTCGGGCTGGACTGTTCCCATCAGGCACAGGGTCAGACTGATTTGCATATGGCCATGTCTGAACTGGGGTGGCAGAGTGGGCTAAAGAACGGTGATGGATCAAACCCAGATCTGATGACTGGGTGTGAGTGTTTGATTGGGTCTGATGCTCCGTCCATCACCACCCCCTTTTGTACCGCTTTGTTCGCCATAAGTTGGCAGGGTATGCTCAGACATGAGTCCCTTGCTCACTTTGCCACTGGATTCAAGCAAGCCTGGCTGAAGACGGCTGAAATGCCAGAAACCGGTCCTAGGAAGCTTGTTTCCGGTCCAGGGAAGGCAAGGCTTGGCAGTTTGGGCTGGACTGTTCTCATGAGGCACAGGGTCAGAATTATTTGCATATGGCCATGTCTGAACTGGGGTGGCAGAGTGGGCTAAAGAACGGTGATGGATCAAACCCAGATCTGATGACTGGGTGTGAGTGTTTGATTGGGTCTGATGCTCCGTCCATCACCACCCCCTTTTGTACCACTTTGTTCGCCATAAGTTGGCAGGGTATGCTCAGACGTGAGTCCCTTGCTCACTTTGCCACTGGATTCAAGCAACTCTGGCTGAAGACGGCTGAAATGCCAGAAACCGGTCCTAGGAAGCTTGTTTCCGGTCCAGGGAAGGCAAGGCTTGGCAGTTCGGGCTGGACTGTTCCCATCAGGCACAGGGTCAGACTGATTTGCATATGGCCATGTCTGAACTGGGGTGGCAGAGTGGGCTAAAGAACGATGATGGATCAAACCCAGATCTGATGACTGGGTGTGAGTGTTTGATTAGGTGTGATGCTCCGTCCATCACCACCCCCTTTTGTACCGCTTTGTTCGCCATAACTTGGCAGGGTATGCTCAGACGTGAGTCCCTTGCTCACTTTGCCACTGGATTAAAGCAAGCCTGGCTGAAGACGGCTGAAATGCCAGAAACCGGTCCTAGGAAGCTTGTTTCCAGTCCAGGGAAGGCAAGCCTTGGCAGTTCGGGCTGGACTGTTCCCATGAGGCACTGGGTCAGACTGATTTGCATATGGCCATGTCTGAACTGGGGTGGCAGAGTGGGCCAAAGAACGGTGATGGATCAAACCCAGATCTGATGACTGGGTGTGAGTGTTTGATTGGGTCTGATTCTCCGTCCATCACCACCCCCTTTTGTACCGCTTTGTTCGCGATAAGTTGGCAGGGTATGCTCAGACGTGAGTCCCTTGCTCACTTTGCCACTGGATTCAAGCAAGCCTGGCTGAAGACGGCTGAAATGCCAGAAACCGGTCCTAGGAAGCTTGTTTCCGGTCCAGGGAAGGCAAGGCTTGGCAGTTCGGGCTGGACTGTTCCCATGAGGCACAGGGTCAGACTGATTTGCATATGGCCATGTCTGAACTGGGGTGGCAGAGTGGGCTAAAGAACGGTGATGGATCAAACCCAGATCTGATGACTGGGTGTGAGTGTTTGATTGGGTCTGATGCTCCGTCCATCACCACCCCCTTTTGTACCGCTTTGTTCGCCATAAGTTGGCAGGGTATGCTCAGACGTGAGTCCCTTGCTCACTTTGCCACTGGATTCAAGCAAGCCTGGCTGAAGACGGCTGAAATGCCAGAAACCGGTCCTAGGAAGCTTGTTTCCGGTCCAGGGAAGGCAAGGCTTGGCAGTTCGAGCTGGACTGTTCCCATGAGGCACAGGGTCAGACTGATTTGCATATGGCCATGTCTGAACTGGGGTGGCAGAGTGGGCTAAAGAACGGTGATGGATCAAACCCAGATCTGAAGACTGGGTGTGAGTGTTTGATTGGGTCTGATGCTCCGTCCATCACCACCCCCTTTTGTACCGCTTTGTTCCCCATAACTTGGCAGGGTATGCTCAGACGTGAGTCCCTTGCTCACTTTGCCACTGGATTAAAGCAAGCCTGGCTGAAGACGGCTGAAATGCCAGAAACCGGTCCTAGGAAGCTTGTTTCCGGTCCAGGGAAGGCAAGGCTTGGCAGTTCGGGCTGGACTGTTCCCATCAGGCACAGGGTCAGACTGATTTGCATATGGCCATGTCTGAACTGGGGTGGCAGAGTGGGCTAAAGAACGGTGATGGATCAAACCCAGATCTGATGACTGGGTGTGAGTGTTTGATTGGGTCTGATGCTCCGTCCATCACCACCCCCTTTTGTACCGCTTTGTTTGCCATAACTTGGCAGGGTATGCTCAGACGTGAGTCCCTTGCTCACTTTGCCACTGGATTAAAGCAAGCCTGGCTGAAGACGGCTGAAATGCCAGAAACCGGTCCTAGGAAGCTTGTTTCCGGTCCAGGGAAGGCAAGGCTTGGCAGTTCGGATTGGACTGTTGCCATCAGGCACAGGGTCAGACTGATTTGCATATGGCCATGTCTGAACTGGGGTGGCAGAGTGGGCTAAAGAACGGTGATGGATCAAACCCAGATCTGATGACTGGGTATGAGTGTTTGATTGGGTCTGATGCTCCGTCCATCACCACCCCCTTTTGTACCGCTTTGTTCGCCATAAGTTGGCAGGGTATGCTCAGACGTGAGTCCCTTGCTCACTTTGCCACTGGATTCAAGCAAGCCTGGCTGAAGACGGCTGAAATGCCAGAAACCGGTCCTAGGAAGCTTGTTTCCGGTCCAGGGAAGGCAAGGCTTGGCAGTTCGGGCTGGACTGTTCCCATGAGGCACAGGGTCAGACTGATTTGCATATGGCCATGTCTGAACTGGGGTGGCAGAGTGGGCTAAAGAACGGTGATGGATCAAACCCAGATCTGATGACTGGGTGTGAGTGTTTGATTGGGTCTGATGCTCCGTCCATCACCACCCCCTTTTGTACCGCTTTGTTCGCCATAAGTTGGCAGGGTATGCTCAGACGTGAGTCCCTTGCTCACTTTGCCACTGGATTCAAGCAAGCCTGGCTGAAGACGGCTGAAATGCCAGAAACCGGTCCTAGGAAGCTTGTTTCCGGTCCAGGGAAGGCAAGGCTTGGCAGTTCGGGCTGGACTGTTGACATCAGGCACAGGGTCAGACTGATTTGCATATGGCCATGTCTGAACTGGGGTGGCAGAGTGGGCTAAAGAACGCTGATGGATCAAACCCAGATCTGATGACTGGGTGTGAGTGTTTGATTGGGTCTGATGCTCCGTCCATCACCACCCCCTTTTGTACCGCTTTGTTCGCCATAAGTTGGCAGGGTATGCTCAGACGTGAGTCCCTTGCTCACTTTGCCACTGGATTAAAGCAAGCCTGGCTGAAGACGGCTGAAATGCCAGAAACCGGTCCTAGGAAGCTTGTTTCCGATCCAGGGAAGGCAAGGCTTGGCAGTTCGGGCTGGACTGTTCCCATCAGGCACAGGGTCAGACTGATTTGCATATGGCCATGTCTGAACTGGGGTGGCAGAGTGGGCTAAAGAACGGTGATGGATCAAACCCAGATCTGATGACTGGGTGTGAGTGTTTGATTGGGTCTGATGCTCCGTCCATCACCACCCCCTTTTGTACCGCTTTGTTCGCCATAACTTGGCAGGGTATGCTCAGACGTGAGTCCCTTGCTCACTTTGCCACTGGATTAAAGCAAGCCTGGCTGAAGACGGCTGAAATGCCAGAAACCGGTCCTAGGAAGCTTGTTTCCGGTCCAGGGAAGGCAAGGCTTGGCAGTTCGGGCTGGACTGTTCCCATGAGGCACAGGGTCAGACTGATTTGCATATGGCCATGTCTGAACTGGGGTGGCAGAGTGGGCTAAAGAACGGTGATGGATCAAACCCAGATCTGATGACTGGGTGTGAGTGTTTGATTGGGTCTGATGCTCCGTCCATCACCACCCCCTTTTGTACCGCTTTGTTCGCCATAAGTTGGCAGGGTATGCTCAGACGTGAGTCCCTTGCTCACTTTGCCACTGGATTCAAGCAAGCCTGGCTGAAGACGGCTGAAATGCCAGAAACCGGTCCTAGGAAGCTTGTTTCCGGTCCAGGGAAGGCAAGGCTTGGCAGTTCGGGCTGGACTGTTGCCATCAGGCACAGGGTCAGACTGATTTGCATATGGCCATGTCTGAACTGGGGTGGCAGAGTGGGCTAAAGAACGGTGATGGATCAAACCCAGATCTGATGACTGGGTGTGAGTGTTTGATTGGGTCTGATGCTCCGTCCATCACCACCCCCTTTTGTACCGCTTTGTTCGCCACAAGTTGGCAGGGTATGCTCAGACGTGAGTCCCTTGCTCACTTTGCCACTGGATTCAAGCAAGCCTGGCTGAAGACGGCTGAAATGCCAGAAACCGGTCCTAGGAAGCTTGTTTCCGGTCCAGGGAAGGCAAGGCTTGGCAGTTCGGGCTGGACTGTTACCATGAGGCACAGGGTCAGACTGATTTGCATATGGCCATGTCTGAACTGGGGTGGCAGAGTGGGCTAAAGAACGGTGATGGATCAAACCCAGATCTGATGACTGGGTGTGAGTGTTTGATTGGGTCTGATGCTCCGTCCATCACCACCCCCTTTTGTACCGCTTTGTTCGCCATAAGTTGGCAGGGTATGCTCAGACGTGAGTCCCTTGCTCACTTTGCCACTGGATTCAAGCAAGCCTGGCTGAAGATGGCTGAAATGCCAGAAACCGGTCCTAGGAAGCTTGTTTCCGGTCCAGGGAAGGCAAGGCTTGGCAGTTCGGGCTGGACTGTTCCCATGAGGCACAGGGTCAGACTGATTTGCATATGGCCATGTCTGAACTGGGGTGGAAGAGTGGGCTAAAGAACGGTGATGGATCAAACCCAGATCTGATGACTGGGTGTGAGTGTTTGATTGGGTCTGATGCTCCGTCCATCACCACCCCCTTTTGTACCGCTTTGTTCGCCATAAGTTGGCAGGGTATGCTCAGACATGAGTCCCTTGCTCACTTTGCCACTGGATTCAAGCAAGCCTGGCTGAAGACGGCTGAAATGCCAGAAACCGGTCCTAGGAAGCTTGTTTCCGGTCCAGGGAAGGCAAGGCTTGGCAGTTTGGGCTGGACTGTTCCCATGAGGCACAGGGTCAGAATTATTTGCATATGGCCATGTCTGAACTGGGGTGGCAGAGTGGGCTAAAGAACGGTGATGGATCAAACCCAGATCTGATGACTGGGTGTGAGTGTTTGATTGGGTCTGATGCTCCGTCCATCACCACCCCCTTTTGTACCACTTTGTTCGCCATAAGTTGGCAGGGTATGCTCAGACGTGAGTCCCTTGCTCACTTTGCCACTGGATTCAAGCAACTCTGGCTGAAGACGGCTGAAATGCCAGAAACCGGTCCTAGGAAGCTTGTTTCCGGTCCAGGGAAGGCAAGGCTTGGCAGTTCGGGCTGGACTGTTCCCATCAGGCACAGGGTCAGACTGATTTGCATAAGGCCATGTCTGAACTGGGGTGGCAGAGTGGGCTAAAGAACGATGATGGATCAAACCCAGATCTGATGACTGGGTGTGAGTGTTTGATTAGGTGTGATGCTCCGTCCATCACCACCCCCTTTTGTACCGCTTTGTTCGCCACAAGTTGGCAGGGTATGCTGAGACGTGAGTCCCTTGCTCACTTTGCCACTGGATTCAAGCAAGCCTGGCTGAAGACGGCTGAAATGCCAGAAACCGGTCCTAGGAAGCTTGTTTCCGGTCCAGGGAAGGCAAGGCTTGGCAGTTCGGGCTGGACTGTTACCATGAGGCACAGGGTCAGACTGATTTGCATATGGCCATGTCTGAACTGGGGTGGCAGAGTGGGCTAAAGAACGGTGATGGATCAAACCCAGATCTGATGACTGGGTGTGAGTGTTTGATTGGGTCTGATGCTCCGTCCATCACCACCCCCTTTTGTACCGCTTTGTTCGCCATAAGTTGGCAGGGTATGCTCAGACGTGAGTCCCTTGCTCACTTTGCCACTGGATTCAAGCAAGCCTGGCTGAAGACGGCTGAAATGCCAGAAACCGGTCCTAGGAAGCTTGTTTCCGGTCCAGGGAAGGCAAGGCTTGGCAGTTCGGGCTGGACTGTTCCCATGAGGCACAGGGTCAGACTGATTTGCATATGGCCATGTCTGAACTGGGGTGGAAGAGTGGGCTAAAGAACGGTGATGGATCAAACCCAGATCTGATGACTGGGTGTGAGTGTTTGATTGGGTCTGATGCTCCGTCCATCACCACCCCCTTTTGTACCGCTTTGTTCGCCATAAGTTGGCAGGGTATGCTCAGACATGAGTCCCTTGCTCACTTTGCCACTGGATTCAAGCAAGCCTGGCTGAAGACGGCTGAAATGCCAGAAACCGGTCCTAGGAAGCTTGTTTCCGGTCCAGGGAAGGCAAGGCTTGGCAGTTTGGGCTGGACTGTTCCCATGAGGCACAGGGTCAGAATTATTTGCATATGGCCATGTCTGAACTGGGGTGGCAGAGTGGGCTAAAGAACGGTGATGGATCAAACCCAGATCTGATGACTGGGTGTGAGTGTTTGATTGGGTCTGATGCTCCGTCCATCACCACCCCCTTTTGTACCACTTTGTTCGCCATAAGTTGGCAGGGTATGCTCAGACGTGAGTCCCTTGCTCACTTTGCCACTGGATTCAAGCAACTCTGGCTGAAGACGGCTGAAATGCCAGAAACCGGTCCTAGGAAGCTTGTTTCCGGTCCAGGGAAGGCAAGGCTTGGCAGTTCGGGCTGGACTGTTCCCATCAGGCACAGGGTCAGACTGATTTGCATATGGCCATGTCTGAACTGGGGTGGCAGAGTGGGCTAAAGAACGATGATGGATCAAACCCAGATCTGATGACTGGGTGTGAGTGTTTGATTAGGTGTGATGCTCCGTCCATCACCACCCCCTTTTGTACCGCTTTGTTCGCCATAACTTGGCAGGGTATGCTCAGACGTGAGTCCCTTGCTCACTTTGCCACTGGATTAAAGCAAGCCTGGCTGAAGACGGCTGAAATGCCAGAAACCGGTCCTAGGAAGCTTGTTTCCAGTCCAGGGAAGGCAAGCCTTGGCAGTTCGGGCTGGACTGTTCCCATGAGGCACAGGGTCAGACCGATTTGCATATGGCCATGTCTGAACTGGGGTGGCAGAGTGGGCCAAAGAACGGTGATGGATCAAACCCAGATCTGACGACTGGGTGTGAGTGTTTGATTGGGTCTGATTCTCCGTCCATCACCACCCCCTTTTGTACCGCTTTGTTCGCGATAAGTTGGCAGGGTATGCTCAGACGTGAGTCCCTTGCTCACTTTGCCACTGGATTCAAGCAAGCCTGGCTGAAGACGGCTGAAATGCCAGAAACCGGTCCTAGGAAGCTTGTTTCCGGTCCAGGGAAGGCAAGGCTTGGCAGTTCGGGGTGGACTGTTCCCATGAGGCACAGGGTCAGACTGATTTGCATATGGCCATGTCTGAACTGGGGTGGCAGAGTGGGCTAAAGAACGGTGATGGATCAAACCCAGATCTGATGACTGGGTGTGAGTGTTTGATTCGGTCTGATGCTCCGTCCATCACCACCCCCTTTTGTACCGCTTTGTTCGCCATAAGTTGGCAGGGTATGCTCAGACGTGAGTCCCTTGCTCACTTTGCCACTGGATTCAAGCAAGCCTGGCTGAAGACGGCTGAAATGCCAGAAACCGGTCCTAGGAAGCTTGTTTTCGGTCCAGGGAAGGCAAGGCTTGGCAGTTCGGGCTGGACTGTTCCCATGAGGCACAGGGTCAGACTGATTTGCATATGGCCATGTCTGAACTGGGGTGGCAGAGTGGGCTAAAGAACGGTGATGGATCAAACCCAGATCTGAAGACTGGGTGTGAGTGTTTGATTGGGTCTGATGCTCCGTCCATCACCACCCCCTTTTGTACCGCTTTGTTCGCCATAAGTTGGCAGGGTATGCTCAGACGTGAGTCCCTTGCTCACTTTGCCACTGGATTCAAGCAAGCCTGGCTGAAGACGGCTGAAATGTCAGAAACCGGTCCTAGGAAGTTTGTTACCGGTCCAGGGAAGGCAAGGCTTGGCAGTTCGGGCTGGACTGTTCCCATCAGGCACAGGGTCAGACTGATTTGCATATGGCCATGTCTGAACTGGGGTGGCAGAGTGGGCCAAAGAACGGTGATGGATCAAACCCAGATCTGATGACTGGGTGTGAGTGTTTGATTGGGTCTGATGCTCCGTCCATCACCACCCCCTTTTGTACCGCTTTGTTCGCCATAAGTTGGCAGGGTATGCTCAGACGTGAGTCCCTTGCTCACTTTGCCACTGGATTCAAGCAAGCCTGGCTGAAGACGGCTGAAATGCCAGAAACCAGTCCTAGGAAGCTTGTTTCCGGTCCAGGGAAGGCAAGGCTTGGCAGTTCAGGCTGGACTGTTCCCATGAGGCACAGGGTCAGACTGATTTGCATATGGCCATGTCTGAACTGGGGTGGCAGAGTGGGCTAAAGAACGATGATGGATCAAACCCAGATCTGATGACTGGGTGTGAGTGTTTGATTGGGTCTGATGCTCCGTCCATCACCACCCCCTTTTGTACCGCTTTGTTCGCCATAAGTTGGCAGGGTATGCTCAGACGTGAGTCCCTTGCTCACTCTGCCACTGGATTCAAGCAAGCCTGGCTGAAGACGGCTGAAATGCCAGAAACCGGTCCTAGGAAGCTTGTTTCCGGTTGAGGGAAGGCAAGGCTTGGCAGTTCGGGCTGGACTGTTCCCATGAGGCACAGGGTCAGACTGATTTGCATATGGCCATGTCTGAACTGGGGTGGCAGAATGGGCTAAAGAACGGTGATGGATCAAACCCTGATCTGATGACTGGGTGTGAGTGTTTGATTGGGTCTGATGCTCCGTCCATCACCACTCCCTTTTGTACCGCTTTGTTCGCCATAAGTTGGCAGGGTATGCTCAGACGTGAGTCCCTTGCTCACTCTGCCACTGGATTCAAGCAAGCCTGGCTGAAGACGGCTGAAATGCCAGAAACCGGTCCTAGGAAGCTTGTTTCCGGTCGAGGGAAGGCAAGGCTTGGCAGTTCGGGCTGGACTGTTCCCATGAGGCACAGGGTCAGACTGATTTGCATATGGCCATGTCTGAACTGGGGTGGCAGAATGGGCTAAAGAACGGTGATGGATCAAACCCTGATCTGATGACTGGGTGTGAGTGTTTGATTGGGTCTGATGCTCCGTCCATCACCACCCCCTTTTGTACCGCTTTGTTCGCCATAAGTTGGCAGGGTATGCTCATACGTGAGTCCCTTGCTCACTTTGCCACTGGATTCAAGCAAGCCTGGCTGAAGACGGCTGAAATGCCAGAAACCGGTCCTAGGAAGCTTGTTTCCGGTCCAGGGAAGGCAAGGATTGGCAGTTCGGGCTGGACTGTTCCCATGAGGCACAGGGTCAGACTGATTTGCATATGCTCATGCCTGAACTGGGGTGGCAGAGTGGGCTAAAGAACGGTGATGGATCAAACCCAGATCTGATGACTGGGTGTGAGTGTTTGATTGGGTCTGATGCTCCGTCCATCACCACCCCCTTTTGTACCGCTTTGTTCGCCATAAGTTGGCAGGGTATGCTCAGACGTGAGTCCCTTGCTCACTTTGCCACTGGATTCAAGCAAGCCTGGCTGAAGACGGCTGAAATGCCAGAAACCGGTCCTAGGAAGCTTGTTTCTGGTCCAGGGAAGGCAAGGCTTGGCAGTTCGGGCTGGACTGTTCCCATGAGGCACAGGGTCAGACTGATTTGCATATGGCCATGTCTGAACTGGGGTGGCAGAGTGGGCTAAAGAACGGTGATGGATCAAACCCAGATCTGATGACTGGGTGTGAGTGTTTGATTGGGTCTGATGCTCCGTCCATCACCACCCCCTTTTGTACCGCTTTGTTCGCCATAAGTTGGCAGGGTATGCTCAGACGTGAGTCCCTTGCTCACTTTGCCACTGGATTCAAGCAAGCCTGGCTGAAGACGGCTGAAATGCCAGAAACCGGTCCTAGGAAGCTTGTTTCCGGTCCAGGGAATGCAAGGCTTGGCAGTTCGGGCTGGACTGTTCCCATGAGGCACAGGGTCAGACTGATTTGCATATGGCCATGTCTGAACTGGGGTGGCAGAGTGGGCTAAAGAACGGTGATGGATCAAACCCAGATCTGATGACTGGGTGTGAGTCTTTTATTGGGTCTGATGCTCCGTCCATCACCACACCCTTTTGTACCGCTTTGTTCGCCATAAGTTGGCAGGGTATGCTCAGACGTGAGTCCCTTGCTCACTTTGCCACTGGATTCAAGCAAGCCTGGCTGAAGACGGCTGAAATGCCAGAAACCGGTCCTAGGAAGCTTGTTTCCGGTCCAGGGAAGGCAAGGCTTGGCAGTTCGGGCTAGACTGTTCCCATGAGGCACAGGGTCAGACTGATTTGCATATGGCCATGTCTGAACTGGGGTGGCAGAGTGGGCTAAAGAACGGTGATGGATCAAACCCAGATCTGATGACTGGGTGTGAGTGTTTGATTGGGTCTGATGCTCTGTCCATCACCACCCCCTTTTGTACCGCTTTGTTTGCCATAAGTTGGCAGGGTATGCTCATACGTGAGTCCCTTGCTCACTTTGCCACTGGATTCAAGCAAGCCTGGCTGAAGACGGCTGAAATGCCAGAAACCGGTCCTAGGAAGCTTGTTTCCGGTCCAGGGAAGGCAAGGATTGGCAGTTCGGGCTGGACTGTTCCCATGAGGCACAGGGTCAGACTGATTTGCATATGCTCATGCCTGAACTGGGGTGGCAGAGTGGGCTAAAGAACGGTGATGGATCAAACCCAGATCTGATGACTGGGTGTGAGTGTTTGATTGGGTCTGATGCTCCGTCCATCACCACCCCCTTTTGTACCGCTTTGTTCGCCATAAGTTGGCAGGGTATGCTCAGACGTGAGTCCCTTGCTCACTTTGCCACTGGATTCAAGCAAGCCTGGCTGAAGACGGCTGAAATGCCAGAAACCGGTCCTAGGAAGCTTGTTTCTGGTCCAGGGAAGGCAAGGCTTGGCAGTTCGGGCTGGACTGTTCCCATGAGGCACAGGGTCAGACTGATTTGCATATGGCCATGTCTGAACTGGGGTGGCAGAGTGGGCTAAAGAACGGTGATGGATCAAACCCAGATCTGATGACTGGGTGTGAGTGTTTGATTGGGTCTGATGCTCCGTCCATCACCACCCCCTTTTGTACCGCTTTGTTCGCCATAAGTTGGCAGGGTATGCTCAGACGTGAGTCCCTTGCTCACTTTGCCACTGGATTCAAGCAAGCCTGGCTGAAGACGGCTGAAATGCCAGAAACCGGTCCTAGGAAGCTTGTTTCCGGTCCAGGGAATGCAAGGCTTGGCAGTTCGGGCTGGACTGTTCCCATGAGGCACAGGGTCAGACTGATTTGCATATGGCCATGTCTGAACTGGGGTGGCAGAGTGGGCTAAAGAACGGTGATGGATCAAACCCAGATCTGATGACTGGGTGTGAGTCTTTTATTGGGTCTGATGCTCCGTCCATCACCACACCCTTTTGTACCGCTTTGTTCGCCATAAGTTGGCAGGGTATGCTCAGACGTGAGTCCCTTGCTCACTTTGCCACTGGATTCAAGCAAGCCTGGCTGAAGACGGCTGAAATGCCAGAAACCGGTCCTAGGAAGCTTGTTTCCGGTCCAGGGAAGGCAAGGCTTGGCAGTTCGGGCTAGACTGTTCCCATGAGGCACAGGGTCAGACTGATTTGCATATGGCCATGTCTGAACTGGGGTGGCAGAGTGGGCTAAAGAACGGTGATGGATCAAACCCAGATCTGATGACTGGGTGTGAGTGTTTGATTGGGTCTGATGCTCTGTCCATCACCACCCCCTTTTGTACCGCTTTGTTTGCCATAAGTTGGCAGGGTATGCTCAGACGTGAGTCCCTTGCTAACTTTGCCACTGGATTCAAGCAAGCCTGGCTGAAGACGGATGAATTGCCAGAAACCGGTCCTAGGAAGCTTGTTTCCGGTCCAGGGAAGGCAAGGATTGGCAGTTCGGGCTGGACTGTTCCCATGAGGCACAGGGTCAGACTGATTTGCATATGGCCATGTCTGAACGGGGGTGGCAGAGTGGGCTAAAGAACGGTGATGGATCAAACCCAGATCTGATGACTGGGTGTGAGTGTTTGATTGGGTCTGATGCTCCGTCCATCACCACCCCCTTTTGTACCGCTTTGTTCGCCATAAGTTGGCAGGGTATGCTCAGACGTGAGTCCCTTGCTCACTTTGCCACTGGATTCAAGCAAGTCTGGCTGAAGACGGCTGAAATGCCAGAAACCGGTCCTAGGAAGCTTGTTTCCGGTCCAGGGAAGGCAAGGCTTGGCAGTTCGGGCTGGACTGTTCCCATGAGGCACAGGGTCAGACTGATTTGCATATGGCCATGTCTGAACTGGGGTGGCAGAGTGGGCTAAAGAACGGTGATGGATCAAACCCAAATCTGATGACTGGGTGTGAGTGTTTGATTGGGTCTGATGCTCCGTCCATCACCACCCCCTTTTGTACCGCTTTGTTCGCCATAAGTTGGCAGGGTATGCTCAGACGTGAGTCCCTTGCTCACTTTGCCACTGGATTCAAGCAAGCCTGGCTGAAGACGGCTGAAATGCCAGAAACCGGTCCTAGGAAGCTTGTTTCCGGTCCAAGGAAGGCAAGGCTTGGCAGTTCGGGCTGGACTGTTCCCATGAGGCACAGGGTCAGACTGATTTGCATATGGCCATGTCTGAACTGGGGTGGCAGAATGGGCTAAAGAACGGTGAAGGATCAAACCCAGATCTGATGACTGGGTGTGAGTGTTTGATTGGGTCTGATGCTCCGTCCATCACCACCCCCTTTTGTACAGCTTTGTTCGCCATAAGTTGGCAGGGTATGCTCAGACATGAGTCCCTTGCTCACTTTGCCACTGGATTCAAGCAAGCCTGGCTGAAGACGGCTGAAATGCTAGAAACCGGTCCTAGGAAGCTTGTTTCCGGTCCAGGGAAGGCAAGGCTTGGCAGTTTGGGCTGGACTGTTCCCATGAGGCACAGGGTCAGACTGATTTGCATATGGCCATGTCTGAACTGGGGTGGCAGAGTGGGCTAAAGAACGGTGATGGATCAAACCCAGATCTGATGACTGGGTGTGAGTGTTTGATTGGGTCTGATGCTCCGTCCATCACCACCCCCTTTTGTACCACTTGGTTCGCCATAAGTTGGCAGGGTATGCTCAGACGTGAGTCCCTTGCTCACTTTGCCACTGGATTCAAGCAACTCTGGCTGAAGACGGCTGAAATGCCAGAAACCGGTCCTAGGAAGCTTTATTCCGGTCCAGGGAAGGCAAGGCTTGGCAGTTCGGGCTGGACTGTTCCCATCAGGCACAGGGTCAGACTGATTTGCATATGGCCATGTCTGAACTGGGGTGGCAGAGTGGGCTAAAGAACGGTGATGGATCAAACCCAGATCTGATGACTGGGTGTGAGTGTTTGATTGGGTCTGATGCTCCGACCATCACCCCCCCCCTTTTGTACTGCTTTGTTCGCCATAACTTGGCAGGGTATGCTCAGACGTGAGTCCCTTGCTCACTTTGCCACTCGATAAAAGCAAGCCTGGCTGAAGACGGCTGAAATGCCAGAAACCGGTCCTAGGAAGCTTGTTTCCGGTCCAGGGAAGGCAAGGCTTGGCAGTTCGGGCTGGACTGTTCCCATGAGGCACAGGGTCAGACTGATTTGCATATGGCCATGTCTGAACTGGGGTGGCAGAGTGGGCCAAAGAACGGTGATGGATCAAACCCAGATCTGATGACTGGGTGTGAGTGTTTGATTGGGTCTGATGCTCCGTCCATCACCACCCCCTTTTGTACCGCTTTGTTCGCCATAACTTGGCAGGGTATGCTCAGACGTGAGTCCCTTGCTCACTTTGCCACTCGATTAAAGCAAGCCTGGCTGAAGACGGCTGAAATGCCAGAAACCGGTCCTAGGAAGCTTGTTTCCGGTCCAGGGAAGGCAAGGCTTGGCAGTTCGGGCTGGACTGTTCCCATGAGGCACAGGGTCAGACTGATTTGCATATGGCCATGTCTGAACTGGGGTGGCAGAGTGGGCCAAAGAACGGTGATGGATCAAACCCAGATCTGATGACTGGGTGTGAGTGTTTGATTGGGTCTGATGCTCCGTCCATCACCACCCCCTTTTGTGCCGCTTTGTTCGCCATAAGTTGGCAGGGTATGCTCAGACGTGAGTCCCTTGCTCACTTTGCCACTGGATTCAAGCAAGCCTGGCTGAAGACGGCTGAAATGCCAGAAACCAGTCCTAGGAAGCTTGTTTCCGGTCCAGGGAAGGCAAGGCTTGGCAGTTCAGGCTGGACTGTTCCCATGAGGCACAGGGTCAGACTGATTTGCATATGGCCATGTCTGAACTGGGATGGCAGAGTGGGCTAAAGAACGATGATGGATCAAACCCAGATCTGATGACTGGGTGTGAGTGTTTGATTGGGTCTGATGCTCCGTCCATCACCACCCCCTTTTGTACCGCTTTGTTCGCCATAAGTTGGCAGGGTATGCTCAGACGTGAGTCCCTTGCTCACTTTGCCACTGGATTCAAGCAAGCCTGGCTGAAGACGGCTGAAATGCCAGAAACCGGTCCTAGGAAGCTTGTTTCCGGTCGAGGGAAGGCAAGGCTTGGCAGTTCGGGCTGGACTGTTCCCATGAGGCACAGGGTCAGACTGATTTGCATATGGCCATGTCTGAACTGGGGTGGCAGAATGGGCTAAAGAACGGTGATGGATCAAACCCTGATCTGATGACTGGGTGTGAGTATTTGATTTGGTCTGATGCTCCGTCCATCACCACCCCCTTTTGTACCGCTTTGTTCACCATAAGTTGGCAGGGTATGCTCATACGTGAGTCCCTTGCTCACTTTGCCACTGGATTCAAGCAAGCCTGGCTGAAGACGGCTGAAATGCCAGAAACCGGTCCTAGGAAGCTTGTTTCCGGTCCAGGGAAGGCAAGGATTGGCAGTTCGGGCTGGACTGTTCCCATGAGGCACAGGGTCAGACTGATTTGCATATGCTCATGCCTGAACTGGGGTGACAGAGTGGGCTAAAGAACGGTGATGGATCAAACCCAGATCTGATGACTGGGTGTGAGTGTTTGATTGGGTCTGATGCTCCGTCCATCACCACCCCCTTTTGTACCGCTTTGTTCGCCATAAGTTGGCAGGGTATGCTCAGACGTGAGTCCCTTGCTCACTTTGCCACTGGATTCAAGCAAGCCTGGCTGAAGACGGCTGAAATGCCAGAAACCGGTCCTAGGAAGCTTGTTTCCGGTCCAGGGAATGCAAGGCTTGGCAGTTCGGGCTGGACTGTTCCCATGAGGCACAGGGTCAGACTGATTTGCATATGGCCATGTCTGAACTGGGGTGGCAGAGTGGGCTAAAGAACGGTGATGGATCAAACCCAGATCTGATGACTGGGTGTGAGTCTTTTATTGGGTCTGATGCTCCGTCCATCACCACACCCTTTTGTACCGCTTTGTTCGCCATAAGTTGGCAGGGTATGCTCAGACGTGAGTCCCTTGCTCACTTTGCCACTGGATTCAAGCAAGCCTGGCTGAAGACGGCTGAAATGCCAGAAACCGGTCCTAGGAAGCTTGTTTCCGGTCCAGGGAAGGCAAGGCTTGGCAGTTCGGGCTAGACTGTTCCCATGAGGCACAGGGTCAGACTGATTTGCATATGGCCATGTCTGAACTGGGGTGGCAGAGTGGGCTAAAGAACGGTGATGGATCAAACCCAGATCTGATGACTGGGTGTGAGTGTTTGATTGGGTCTGATGCTCTGTCCATCACCACCCCCTTTTGTACCGCTTTGTTTGCCATAAGTTGGCAGGGTATGCTCAGACGTGAGTCCCTTGCTAACTTTGCCACTGGATTCAAGCAAGCCTGGCTGAAGACGGATGAATTGCCAGAAACCGGTCCTAGGAAGCTTGTTTCCAGTCCAGGGAAGGCAAGGATTGGCAGTTCGGGCTGGACTGTTCCCATGAGGCACAGGGTCAGACTGATTTGCATATGGCCATGTCTGAACGGGGGTGGCAGAGTGGGCTAAAGAACGGTGATGGATCAAACCCAGATCTGATGACTGGGTGTGAGTGTTTGATTGGGTCTGATGCTCCGTCCATCACCACCCCCTTTTGTACCGCTTTGTTCGCCATAAGTTGGCAGGGTATGCTCAGACGTGAGTCCCTTGCTCACTTTGCCACTGGATTCAAGCAAGTCTGGCTGAAGACGGCTGAAATGCCAGAAACCGGTCCTAGGAAGCTTGTTTCCGGTCCAGGGAAGGCAAGGCTTGGCAGTTCGGGCTGGACTGTTCCCATGAGGCACAGGGTCAGACTGATTTGCATATGGCCATGTCTGAACTGGGGTGGCAGAGTGGGCTAAAGAACGGTGATGGATCAAACCCAAATCTGATGACTGGGTGTGAGTGTTTGATTGGGTCTGATGCTCCGTCCATCACCACCCCCTTTTGTACCGCTTTGTTCGCCATAAGTTGGCAGGGTATGCTCAGACGTGAGTCCCTTGCTCACTTTGCCACTGGATTCAAGCAAGCCTGGCTGAAGACGGCTGAAATGCCAGAAACCGGTCCTAGGAAGCTTGTTTCCGGTCCAAGGAAGGCAAGGCTTGGCAGTTCGGGCTGGACTGTTCCCATGAGGCACAGGGTCAGACTGATTTGCATATGGCCATGTCTGAACTGGGGTGGCAGAATGGGCTAAAGAACGGTGAAGGATCAAACCCAGATCTGATGACTGGGTGTGAGTGTTTGATTGGGTCTGATGCTCCGTCCATCACCACCCCCTTTTGTACAGCTTTGTTCGCCATAAGTTGGCAGGGTATGCTCAGACATGAGTCCCTTGCTCACTTTGCCACTGGATTCAAGCAAGCCTGGCTGAAGACGGCTGAAATGCTAGAAACCGGTCCTAGGAAGCTTGTTTCCGGTCCAGGGAAGGCAAGGCTTGGCAGTTTGGGCTGGACTGTTCCCATGAGGCACAGGGTCAGACTGATTTGCATATGGCCATGTCTGAACTGGGGTGGCAGAGTGGGCTAAAGAACGGTGATGGATCAAACCCAGATCTGATGACTGGGTGTGAGTGTTTGATTGGGTCTGATGCTCCGTCCATCACCACCCCCTTTTGTACCACTTGGTTCGCCATAAGTTGGCAGGGTATGCTCAGACGTGAGTCCCTTGCTCACTTTGCCACTGGATTCAAGCAACTCTGGCTGAAGACGGCTGAAATGCCAGAAACCGGTCCTTGGAAGCTTTATTCCGGTCCAGGGAAGGCAAGGCTTGGCAGTTCGGGCTGGACTGTTCCCATCAGGCACAGGGTCAGACTGATTTGCATATGGCCATGTCTGAACTGGGGTGGCAGAGTGGGCTAAAGAACGGTGATGGATCAAACCCAGATCTGATGACTGGGTGTGAGTGTTTGATTGGGTCTGATGCTCCGACCATCACCCCCCCCCTTTTGTACTGCTTTGTTCGCCATAACTTGGCAGGGTATGCTCAGACGTGAGTCCCTTGCTCACTTTGCCACTCGATAAAAGCAAGCCTGGCTGAAGACGGCTGAAATGCCAGAAACCGGTCCTAGGAAGCTTGTTTCCGGTCCAGGGAAGGCAAGGCTTGGCAGTTCGGGCTGGACTGTTCCCATGAGGCACAGGGTCAGACTGATTTGCATATGGCCATGTCTGAACTGGGGTGGCAGAGTGGGCCAAAGAACGGTGATGGATCAAACCCAGATCTGATGACTGGGTGTGAGTGTTTGATTGGGTCTGATGCTCCGTCCATCACCACCCCCTTTTGTACCGCTTTGTTCGCCATAACTTGGCAGGGTATGCTCAGACGTGAGTCCCTTGCTCACTTTGCCACTCGATTAAAGCAAGCCTGGCTGAAGACGGCTGAAATGCCAGAAACCGGTCCTAGGAAGCTTGTTTCCGGTCCAGGGAAGGCAAGGCTTGGCAGTTCGGGCTGGACTGTTCCCATGAGGCACAGGGTCAGACTGATTTGCATATGGCCATGTCTGAACTGGGGTGGCAGAGTGGGCCAAAGAACGGTGATGGATCAAACCCAGATCTGATGACTGGGTGTGAGTGTTTGATTGGGTCTGATGCTCCGTCCATCACCACCCCCTTTTGTGCCGCTTTGTTCGCCATAAGTTGGCAGGGTATGCTCAGACGTGAGTCCCTTGCTCACTTTGCCACTGGATTCAAGCAAGCCTGGCTGAAGACGGCTGAAATGCCAGAAACCAGTCCTAGGAAGCTTGTTTCCGGTCCAGGGAAGGCAAGGCTTGGCAGTTCAGGCTGGACTGTTCCCATGAGGCACAGGGTCAGACTGATTTGCATATGGCCATGTCTGAACTGGGATGGCAGAGTGGGCTAAAGAACGATGATGGATCAAACCCAGATCTGATGACTGGGTGTGAGTGTTTGATTGGGTCTGATGCTCCGTCCATCACCACCCCCTTTTGTACCGCTTTGTTCGCCATAAGTTGGCAGGGTATGCTCAGACGTGAGTCCCTTGCTCACTTTGCCACTGGATTCAAGCAAGCCTGGCTGAAGACGGCTGAAATGCCAGAAACCGGTCCTAGGAAGCTTGTTTCCGGTCGAGGGAAGGCAAGGCTTGGCAGTTCGGGCTGGACTGTTCCCATGAGGCACAGGGTCAGACTGATTTGCATATGGCCATGTCTGAACTGGGGTGGCAGAATGGGCTAAAGAACGGTGATGGATCAAACCCTGATCTGATGACTGGGTGTGAGTATTTGATTTGGTCTGATGCTCCGTCCATCACCACCCCCTTTTGTACCGCTTTGTTCACCATAAGTTGGCAGGGTATGCTCATACGTGAGTCCCTTGCTCACTTTGCCACTGGATTCAAGCAAGCCTGGCTGAAGACGGCTGAAATGCCAGAAACCGGTCCTAGGAAGCTTGTTTCCGGTCCAGGGAAGGCAAGGATTGGCAGTTCGGGCTGGACTGTTCCCATGAGGCACAGGGTCAGACTGATTTGCATATGCTCATGCCTGAACTGGGGTGACAGAGTGGGCTAAAGAACGGTGATGGATCAAACCCAGATCTGATGACTGGGTGTGAGTGTTTGATTGGGTCTGATGCTCCGTCCATCACCACCCCCTTTTGTACCGCTTTGTTCGCCATAAGTTGGCAGGGTATGCTCAGACGTGAGTCCCTTGCTCACTTTGCCACTGGATTCAAGCAAGCCTGGCTGAAGACGGCTGAAATGCCAGAAACCGGTCCTAGGAAGCTTGTTTCTGGTCCAGGGAAGGCAAGGCTTGGCAGTTCGGGCTGGACTGTTCCCATGAGGCACAGGGTCAGACTGATTTGCATATGGCCATGTCTGAACTTGGGTGGCAGAGTGGGCTAAAGAACGGTGATGGATCAAACCCAGATCTGATGACTGGGTGTGAGTCTTTTATTGGGTCTGATGCTCCGTCCATCACCACCCCCTTTTGTACCGCTTTGTTCGCCATAAGTTGGCAGGGTATGCTCAGACGTGAGTCCCTTGCTCACTTTGCCACTGGATTCAAGCAAGCCTGGCTGAAGACGGCTGAAATGCCAGAAACCGGTCCTAGGAAGCTTGTTTCCGGTCCAGGGAATGCAAGGCTTGGCAGTTCGGGCTGGACTGTTCCCATGAGGCACAGGGTCAGACTGATTTGCATATGGCCATGTCTGAACTGGGGTGGCAGAGTGGGCTAAAGAACGGTGATGGATCAAACCCAGATCTGATGACTGGGTGTGAGTCTTTTATTGGGTCTGATGCTCCGTCCATCACCACACCCTTTTGTACCGCTTTGTTCGCCATAAGTTGGCAGGGTATGCTCAGACGTGAGTCCCTTGCTCACTTTGCCACTGGATTCAAGCAAGCCTGGCTGAAGACGGCTGAAATGCCAGAAACCGGTCCTAGGAAGCTTGTTTCCGGTCCAGGGAAGGCAAGGCTTGGCAGTTCGGGCTAGACTGTTCCCATGAGGCACAGGGTCAGACTGATTTGCATATGGCCATGTCTGAACTGGGGTGGCAGAGTGAGCTAAAGAACGGTGATGGATCAAACCCAGATCTAATGACTGGGTGTGAGTGTTTGATTGGGTCTGATGCTCTGTCCATCACCACCCCCTTTTGTACCGCTTTGTTTGCCATACGTTGGCAGGGTATGCTCAGACGTGAGTCCCTTGCTAACTTTGCCACTGGATTCAAGCAAGCCTGGCTGAAGACGGATGAATTGCCAGAAACCGGTCCTAGGAAGCTTGTTTCCGGTCCAGGGAAGGCAAGGATTGGCAGTTCGGGCTGGACTGTTCCCATGAGGCACAGGGTCAGACTGATTTGCATATGGCCATGTCTGAACGGGGGTGGCAGAGTGGGCTAAAGAACGGTGATGGATCAAACCCAGATCTGATGACTGGGTGTGAGTGTTTGATTGGGTCTGATGCTCCGTCCATCACCACCCCCTTTTGTACCGCTTTGTTCGCCATAAGTTGGCAGGGTATGCTCAGACGTGAGTCCCTTGCTCACTTTGCCACTGGATTCAAGCAAGCCTGGCTGAAGACGGCTGAAATGCCAGAAACCGGTCCTAGGAAGCTTGTTTCCGGTCCAGGGAAGGCAAGGCTTGGCAGTTCGGGCTGGACTGTTCCCATCAGGCACAGGGTCAGACTGATTTGCATATGGCCATGTCTGAACTGGGGTGGCAGAGTGGGCTAAAGAACGGTGATGGATCAAACCCAGATCTGATGACTGGGTGTGAGTGTTTGATTGGGTCTGATGCTCCGTCCATCACCACCCCCTTTTGTACCGCTTTGTTCGCCAAAAGTTGGCAGGGTATGCTCAGACGTGAGTCCCTTGCTCACTTTGCCACTGGATTCAAGCAAGCCTGGCTGAAGACGGCTGAAATGTCAGAAACCGGTCCTAGGAAGTTTGTTACCGGTCCAGGGAAGGCAAGGCTTGGCAGTTCGGGCTGGACTGTTCCCATCAGGCACAGGGTCAGACTGATTTGCATATGGCCATGTCTGAACTGGGGTGGCAGAGTGGGCTAAAGAACGGTGATGGATCAAACCCAGATCTGATGACTGGGTGTGAGTGTTTGATTGGGTCTGATGCTCCGTCCATCACCACCCCCTTTTGTACCGCTTTGTTCGCCATAAGTTGGCAGGGTATGCTCAGACGTGAGTCCCTTGCTCACTTTGCCACTGGATTCAAGCAAGCCTGGCTGAAGACGGCTGAAATGCCAGAAACCAGTCCTAGGAAGCTTGTTTCCGGTCCAGGGAAGGCAAGGCTTAGCAGTTCAGGCTGGACTGTTCCCATGAGGCACAGGGTCAGACTGATTTGCATATGGCCATGTCTGAACTGGAGTGGCAGAGTGGGCTAAAGAACGATGATGGATCAAACCCAGATCTGATGACTGGGTGTGAGTGTTTGATTGGGTCTGATGCTCCGTCCATCACCACCCCCTTTTGTACCGCTTTGTTCGCCATAGGTTGGCAGGGTATGCTCAGACGTGAGTCCCTTGCTCACTTTGCCACTGGATTCAAGCAAGCCTGGCTGAAGACGGCTGAAATGCCAGAAACCGGTCCTAGGAAGCTTGTTTCCGGTCGAGGGAAGGCAAGGCTTGGCAGTTCGGGCTGGACTGTTCCCATGAGGCACAGGGTCAGACTGATTTGCATATGGCCATGTCTGAACTGGGGTGGCAGAATGGGCTAAAGAACGGTGATGGATCAAACCCTGATCTGATGACTGGGTGTGAGTGTTTGATTGGGTCTGATGCTCCGTCCATCACCACCCCCTTTTGTACCGCTTTGTTCGCCATAAGTTGGCAGGGTATGCTCATACGTGAGTCCCTTGCTCACTTTGCCACTGGATTCAAGCAAGCCTGGCTGAAGACGGCTGAAATGCCAGAAACCGGTCCTAGGAAGCTTGTTTCCGGTCCAGGGAAGGCAAGGCTTGGCAGTTCGGGATGGACTGTTCCCATGAGGCACAGGGTCAGACTGATTTGCATATGGCCATGTCTGAACTGGGGTGGCAGAGTGGGCTAAAGAACGGTGATGGATCAAACCCAGATCTGATGACTGGGTGTGAGTGTTTGATTGGGTCTGATGCTCCGTCCATCACCACCCCCTTTTGTACCACTTTGTTCACCATAAGTTGGCAGGGTATGCTCAGACGTGAGTCCCTTGCTCACTTTGCCACTGGATTCAAGCAATTCTGGCTGAAGACAGCTGAAATGCCAGAAACCGGTTCTAGGAAGCTTGTTTCCGGTCCAGGGAAGGCAAGGCTTGGCAGTTCGGGCTGGACTGTTCCCATCAGGCACAGGGTCAGACTGATTTGCACATGGCCATGTCTGAACTGGGGTGGCAGAGTGGGCTAAAGAACGGTGATGGATCAAACCCAGATCTGATGACTGGGTGTGAGTGTTTGATTGGGTCTGATGCTCCGTCCATCACCACCCCCTCTTGTACCGCTTTGTTCGCCATAACTTGGCAGGGTATGCTCAGACGTGAGTCCCTTGCTCACTTTGCCACTGGATTAAAGCAAGCCTGGCTGAAGACGGCTGAAATGCCAGAAACCGGTCCTAGGAAGCTTGTTTCCGGTCCAGGGAAGGCAAGGCTTGGCAGTTCGGGCTGGACTGTTCCCATGAGGCACAGGGTCAGACTGATTTGCATATGGCCATGTCTGAACTGGGGTGGCAGAGTGGGCTAAAGAACGGTGATGGATCAAACCCAGATCTGATGACTGGGTGTGAGTGTTTGATTGGGTCTGATGCTCCGTCCATCACCACCCCCTTTTGTACCGCTTTGTTCGCCATAAGTTGGCAGGGTATGCTCAGACGTGAGTCCCTTGCTCACTTTGCCACTGGATTCAAGAAAGCCTGGCTGAAGACGGCTGAAATGCCAGAAACCGGTCCTAGGAAGCTTGTTTCCGGTCCAGGGAAGGCAAGGCTTGGCAGTTCGGGCTGGACTGTTCCCATCAGGCACAGGGTCAGACTGATTTGCATATGGCCATGTCTGAACTGGGGTGGCAGAGTGGGCTAAAGAACGGTGATGGATCAAACCCAGATCTGATGACTGGGTGTGAGTGTTTGATTGGGTCTGATGCTCCGTCCATCACCACCCCCTTTTGTACCGCTTTGTTCGCCATAAGTTGGCAGGGTATGCTCAGACGTGAGTCCCTTGCTCACTTTGCCACTGGATTCAAGCAAGCCTGGCTGAAGACGGCTGAAATGCCAGAAACCGGTCCTAGGAAGCTTGTTTCCGGTCCAGGGAAGGCAAGGCTTGGCAGTTCAGGCTGGACTGTTCCCATGAGGCACAGGGTCAGACTGATTTGCATATGGCCATGTCTGAACTGGGGTGGCAGAGTGGGCTAAAGAACGGTGATGGATCAAACCCAGATCTGATGACTGGGTGTGAGTGTTTGATTGGGTCTGATGCTCCGTCCATCACCACCCCCTTTTGTACCGCTTTGTTCGCCATAAGTTGGCAGGGTATGCTCAGATGTGAGTCCCTTGCTCACTTTGCCACTGGATTCAAGCAAGCCTGGCTGAAGACGGCTGAAATACCAGAAACCGGTCCTAGGAAGCTTGTTTCCGGTCCAGGGAAGGCAAGGCTTGGCAGTTCGGGCTGGACTGTTCCCATGAGGCACAGGGTCAGACTGATTTGCATATGGCCATGTCTGAACTGGGGTGGCAGAGTGGACTAAAGAACGGTGATGGATCAAACCCAGATCTGATGACTGGGTGTGAGAGTTTGATTGGGTCTGATGCTCCGTCCATCACCACCCCCTTTTGTACCGCTTTGTTCGCCATAAGTTGGCAGGGTATGCTCAGACGTGAGTCCCTTGCTCACTTTGCCACTGGATTCAAGCAAGCCTGGCTGAAGACGGCTGAAATGCCAGAAACCAGTCCTAGGAAGCTTGTTTCTGGTCCAGGGAAGGCAAGGCTTGGCAGTCCGGGCTGGACTGTTCCCATGAGGCAGAGGGTCAGACTGATTTGCATATGGCCATGTCTGAACTGGGGTGGCAGAGTGGGCTAAAGAACGGTGATGGATCAAACCCAGATCTGAAGACTGGGTGTGAGTGTTTGATTGGGTCTGATGCTCCGTCCATCACCACCCCCTTTTGTACCGCTTTGTTCGCCATAAGTTGGCAGGGTATGCTCAGACGTGAGTCCCTTGCTCACTTTGCCACTGGATTCAAGCAAGCCTGGCTGAAGACGGCTGAAATGCCAGAAACCGGTCCTAGGAAGTTTGTTACCGGTCCAGGGAAGGCAAGGCTTGGCAGTTCGGGCTGGACTGTTCCCATCAGGCACAGGGTCAGACTGATTTGCATATGGCCATGTCTGAACTGGGGTGGCAGAGTAGGCTAAAGAACGGTGATGGATCAAACCCAGATCTGATAACTGGGTGTGAGTGTTTGATTGGGTCTGATGCTCCGTCCATCACCACCCCCTTTTGTACCGCTTTGTTCGCCATAAGTTGGCAGGGTATGCTCAGACGTGAGTCCCTTGCTCACTTTGCCACTGGATTCAAGCAAGCCTGGCTGAAGACGGCTGAAATGCCAGAAACCGGTCCTAGGAAGCTTGTTTCCGGTCCAGGGAAGGCAAGGCTTGGCAGTTCAGGCTGGACTGTTCCCATGAGGCACAGGGTCAGACTGATTTCCATATGGCCATGTCTGAACTGGGGTGGCAGAGTGGGCTAAAGAACGGTGATGGATCAAACCCAGATCTGATGACTGGGTGTGAGTGTTTGATTGGGTCTGATGCTCCGTCCATCACCACCCCCTTTTGTACCGCTTTGTTCGCCATAAGTTGGCAGGGTATGCTCAGACGTGAGTCCCTTGCTCACTTTGCCACTGGATTCAAGCAAGCCTGGCTGAAGACGGCTGAAATGCCAGAAACCGGTCCTGGGAAGCTTGTTTCCGGTCCAGGGAAGGCAAGGCTTGGCAGTTCGGGCTGGACTGTTCCCATGAGGCACAGGGTCAGACTGATTTGCATATGGCCATGTCTGAACTGGGGTGGCAGAATGGGCTAAAGAACGGTGATGGATCAAACCCAGATCTGATGACTGGGTGTGAGTGTTTGATTGGGTCTGATGCTCCGTCCATCACCACCCCCTTTTGTACCGCTTTGTTCGCCATAAGTTGGCAGGGTATGCTCAGACGTGAGTCCCTTGCTCACTTTGCCACTGGATTCAAGCAAGCCTGGCTGAAGACGGCTGAAATGCCAGAAACCGGTCCTAGGAAACTTGTTTCCGGTCCAGGGAAGGCAAGGCTTGGCAGTTCGGGCTGGACTGTTCCCATCAGGCACAGGGTCAGACTGATTTGCATATGGCCATGTCTGAACTGGGGTGGCAGAGTGGGCTAAAGAACGGTGATGGATCAAACCCAGATCTGATGACTGGGTGTGAGTGTTTGATTGGGTCTGATGCTCCGTCCATCACCACCCCCTTTTGTACCGCTTTGTTCACCATAAGTTGGCAGGGTATGCTCAGACGTGAGTCCCTTGCTCACTTTGCCACTGGATTCAAGCAAGCCTGGCTGAAGACGGCTGAAATAACAGAAACCGGTCCTAGGAAGCTTGTTTCTGGTCCAGGGAAGGCAAGGCTTGGCAGTTCGGGCTGGACTGTTCCCATGAGGCACAGGGTCAGACTGATTTGCATATGGCCATGTCTGAACTGGGGTGGCAGAGTGGGCTAAAGAACGGTGATGGATCAAACCCAGATCTGATGACTGGGTGTGAGTGTTTGATTGGGTCTGATGCTCCGTCCATCACCGCCCCCTTTTGTACCGCTTTGTTCGCCATAAGTTGGCAGGGTATGCTCAGACGTGAGTCCCTTGCTCACTTTGCACTGGATTCAAGCAAGCCTGGCTGAAGACGGCTGAAATGCCAGAAACCGGTCCTAGGAAGCTTGTTTCCGGTCCAGGGAAGGCAACGCTTGGCAGTCCGGGCTGGACTGTTCCCATGAGGCACAGGGTCAGACTGATTTGCATATGGCCATGTCTGAACTGGGGTGGCAGAGTGGGCTAAAGAACGATGATGGATCAAACCCAGATCTGATGACTGGGTGTGAGTGTTTGATTGGGTCTGATGCTCCGTCCATTACCACTTCCTTTTGTACCGCTTTGTTCGCCATAAGTTGGCAGGGTATGCTCAGACGTGAGTCCCTTGCTCACTTTGCCACTGGATTCAAGCAAGCCTGGCTGAAGACGGCTGAAATGCCAGAAACCGGTCCTAGGAAGCTTGTTTCCGGTCCAGGGAAGGCAAGGCTTGGCAGTTCGGGCTAGACTGTTCCCATGAGGCACAGGGTCAGACTGATTTGCATATGGCCATGTCTGAACTGGGGTGGCAGAGTGGGCTAAATAACGGTGATGGATCAAACTCAGATCTGATGACTGGGTGTGAGTGTTTGATTGGGTCTGATGCTCCGTCCATCACCACCCCCTTTTGTACCGCTTTGTTCGCCATAAGTTGGCAGGGTATGCTCAGACGTGAGTCCCTTGCTCACTTTGCCACTGGATTCAAGCAAGCCTGGCTGAAGACGGCTGAAATGCCAGAAACTGGTCCTAGGAAGCTTGTTTCCGGTCCAGGGAAGGCAAGGCTTGGCAGTTCGGGCTGGACTGTTGACATCAGGCACAGGGTCAGACTGATTTGCATATGGCCATGTCTGAACTGGGGTGGCAGAGTGGGCTAAAGAACGGTGATGGATCAAACCCAGATCTGATGACTGGGTGTGAGTGTTTGATTGGGTCTGATGCTCCGTCCATCACCACCCCCTTTTGTACCGCTTTGTTCGCCATAAGTTGGCAGGGTATGCTCAGACGTGAGTCCCTTGCTCACTTTGCCACTGGATTAAAGCACGCCTGGCTGAAGACGGCTGAAATGCCAGAAACCGGTCCTAGGAAGCTTGTTTCCGGTCCAGGGAAGGCAAGGCTTGGCAGTTCGGGCTGGACTGTTCCCATCAGGCACAGGGTCAGACTGATTTGCATATGGCCATGTCTGAACTGGGGTGGCAGAGTGGGCTAAAGAACGGTGATGGATCAAACCCAGATCTGATGACTGGGTGTGAGTGTTTGATTGGGTCTGATGCTCCGTCCACCACCACCCCCTTTTGTACCACTTTGTTCGCCATAACTTGGCAGGGTATGCTCAGACGTGAGTCCCTTGCTCACTTTGCCACTGGATTAAAGCAAGCCTGGCTGAAGACGGCTGAAATGCCAGAAACCGGTCCTAGGAAGCTTGTTTCCGGTCCAGGGAAGGCAAGGCTTGGCAGTTCGGGCTGGACTGTTCCCATGAGGCACAGGGTCAGACTGATTTGCATATGGCCATGTCTGAACTGGGGTGGCAGAGTGGGCTAAAGAACGGTGATGGATCAAACCCAGATCTGATGACTGGGTGTGAGTGTTTGATTGGGTCTGATGCTCCGTCCATCACCACCCCCTTTTGTACCGCTTTGTTCGCCATAAGTTGGCAGGGTATGCTCAGACGTGAGTCCCTTGCTCACTTTGCCACTGGATTCAAGCAAGCCTGGCTGAAGACGGCTGAAATGCCAGAAACCGGTCCTAGGAAGCTTGTTTCCGGTCCAGGGAAGGCAAGGCTTGGCAGTTCGGGCTGGACTGTTGCCATCAGGCACAGGGTCAGACTGATTTGCATATGGCCATGTCTGAACTGGGGTGGCAGAGTGGGCTAAAGAACGGTGATGGATCAAACCCAGATCTGATGACTGGGTGTGAGTGTTTGATTGGGTCTGATGCTCCGTCCATCACCACCCCCTTTTGTACCGCTTTGTTCGCCATAAGTTGGCAGGGTATGCTCAGACGTGAGTCCCTTGCTCACTTTGCCACTGGATTCAAGCAAGCCTGGCTGAAGACGGCTGAAATGCCAGAAACCGGTCCTAGGAAGCCTGTTTCCGGTCCAGGGAAGGCAAGGCTTGGCAGTCCGGGCAGGACTGTTCCCATGAGGCACAGGGTCAGACTGATTTGCATATGGCCATGTCTGTACTGGGGTGGCAGAGTGGGCTAAAGAACGGTGATGGATCAAACCCAGATCTGATGACTGGGTGTGAGTGTTTGATTGGGTCTGATGCTCCGTCCATCACCACCCCCTTTTGTACCGCTTTGTTCGCCATAAGTTGGCAGGGTATGCTCAGACGTGAGTCCCTTGCTCACTTTGCCACTGGATTCAAGCAAGCCTGGCTGAAGACGGCTGAAATGCCAGAAACCGGTCCTAGGAAGCTTGTTTCCGGTCCAGGGAAGGCAAGGCTTGGCAGTTCGGGCTGGACTGTTCCCATAAGGCACAGGGTCAGACTGATTTGCATATGGCCATGTCTGAACTGGGGTGGCAGAGTGGGCTAAAGAACGGTGATGGATCAAACCCAGATCTGATGACTGGGTGTGAGTGTTTGATTGGGTGTGATGCTCCGTCCATCACCACCCCCTTTTGTACCACTTTGTTCGCCATAAGTTGGCAGTGACGAATACAAGCCCCAGCTAGGCCCGCAAGAGACAAGGGTTCGCTCTTCTGTAACGAAAATCTATAAGGAAGTTGGCACGGAAACTGCAAAGTACAAAAACAACGTTTATTAACCCTTAAGGGTGGTCCTACAATCCACACAACACTCTTCAGTATTGCAAGGAGTAGCACAAAGAACTTGCATACACAGTCCCCTTTTATACACAGTAAAGGGGCTCATGAGTGGGTGGATACCACAGAGTTGAAGAACATTACCATTTAGGGTCATTCTCGATACCGAATCAATACATGGGCGGAGCTAACACACTCCTTGGGCCCGCGAAAACACATGGTCAAGCAAAGCTAATTACAACAGATGTGGTCAAGTCTGGGCATGCGCCAGACGGACAAAAGAGAGCTATTTATAGACTGTTGCTAGGCAGATTACAAGAGCAACTAACACAGAGGTCGGACTCTCCTCGTGGTGAACACGTGGCAGCATGCCAATACAAAATGGAGTCCGGACTTCGGCCAACATAAGGAGGAAAACACGATAAAAGGGAAATATTAATGTTTTCAGTAAATGCTTAATCACATTCTGCTTTAATTTACAACAGACGACCCTTTCAGCATTTACTGAAGACATCTGGTTTCCAAGAACAATCATCGTATATGTCAATTATCATCATTCCTTTAACCTCTTTAGCTAGACCCTTCTGGCGGGCAACATCGGCAATAGCTTTCTTATCTGGAATGCAGAATGAAATGCATACGGAACAGCACAATGGTCCACATTGAATACACATACAGAGAAAGAACAGAATTGCTATAATAATGCAGAGACCAGTTAAGACCTTCCATCCCCAGGCAGTAACCAACGCCCAAAACCATCCAGAAAAGGACCAAGTGCCGGTTTCTGTGTGGATTTCAGCTGCTATTTTATGCAGCTTGTTAATGGCGTTATAAACGGATGGCGTATGATCAGGAATGAACACACAGCAGCTACTTCCAATAATTTTACAGGCTCCTCCTCGATCAGCTAGCATTACATCCAATACCATACGGTTCTGCAATGCAACAATTCTGGTAATCTGTAATTCTTCTGTAAGATTCCCAAGAGCAGCAGCAGTCTGATTAGTCACAGCTTCTACCACTCTTGTTAATCTTCGGATCTTCCTACTATTCAAAGCGGCTCCAACAAAGAAAAACAGTCCTAAGTTAAAATCAATATACTGTTGCAAGCTGGTATCTGTTTGATCCACCTCATCAATTGATAGAGTACGTTTATATCTATTTACAGTCACATTATTCAACAGTTTTAAATCCTTATGATATGACGCAGGTGCTAAGAATACAGGAGGTAATAGGAATGATACATAGCATACCCCAGACCACCCAGCCGGCAAACGGTAATAACCTTTATTTCCACATACAAAGTAGGTATTATGGGACGCTAAGAAGGTGCTGTTGTTTAACCCATCGATGTTTAGTACGGTTATACAATCACTGACACCCACAGGAATAAAACCCACACTCTGGACACACAGGTCCGCTTGGGCTTGTGCTACTTGGATTACGAATTTGTCCTTCCCCACAGTGTCTCTGGTGTTCGTGAAGATGTAGGGAATGGATTCATTGTCTGGTCGGTACTCTTCCCACTCCCAAATTGTCCCATTCGCTTGTGGATATCCATTCTTGTCCTGATGGCATTCTTTATTAAGTCTGAAAAGCAATCGTCCCACTGTCGGTTTCCGAGTGGCAAACAACAAAGTGTACCATGCTCTACAAGAGCCATTGTGAGAGAAAGGAAGTGGTATGAATGGCGTTCCTCCTTTCTTCTGATGGGCTGGCATCATCCCACATATCCAACAGTTCGTAGCGTTTGTAGCAACGTGGGTGTGATGCAGCATCTGAATGAAAGTGTTATTCAAATAGGATTGTCGATGCTTCAACTCTTGATATGGCAATGTATAAAAGTAGTGCTCCGCAGGCACTGGAGTCGTCAACACAAGCGTCTCTCGAGCAGGAGTTGCCTCCTCCACAAACCATGTGGTTATACCAACGATGGCTACTGTTAGCATGAACCCCAACGCACAAAGAATTTTCTTCTTCTCCATGTCAAAGGAAACAATACCCTGATATCTTCCTGTAACTACAAAGTCTGTCAGAACTCTTCCCCTTGGGCAGCGGTTGATTTCTTCACCAGCGGGCCAAGACGGGTGTCGCTACACTAATGCAGGGCTGATCCCCCCCCCTTGCCTCATCGGCTCTCCGTTTCACTAACCCAAGGGCCGTTCTGACAGTATGTCCCGGTACTGGAAATCTCACTTCCTTGGTCGCAGATGATATCGCCTTCCTCCAGAAGTCGTGTGGTCCGAAAAGAGCTCCTCAGTGTCGTTTGGCTCTGCAGCACGGCCTGTCTCTGCTGCTAGGATGTCTCGTTGATCGGTCAGCACAGCAGACTCCACCAATCCGGGCGGTACCTTTCGACAGTGCAAGGAATGGATCCAATTCTTCCTGTTCGAGACTCGCACAGCCGTCCTCGTTGCAAGAAGGACTTGCTCAGGTCCGACCCATCTCGGCTCCAAACTGTTCGATCTGTCGAAAACCTTTATCATCACATGATCTCCAGGCCGGAGACCATGTCCTTCGCCAGTAGACCGATCAGGGAGCGCCTCTCGGACCTGTTGATGAATAGAAACCAAGTTATCCGTTAACTGTGCCAGATAATCACTCATCATCACACAAGGTACATCATACACAGCCTTAGGCCTTGGTGGACCCCAGATATTCATTGGGCGTCCAAATACAATCTCATAGGGTGTAAGGCCGGTTCGAGAGTGTGGCACCGACCTAATTGACAATAACGCCAGTGGCAAGGCGTCTGGCCAAGTCAAAGATGTTGAAGCTTGAATTTTAGCGATCTTAAGCTTCAGCGTACCATTATACTTCTCGACTAGTCCTGCAGACTGGGGGTGGAATACGGCGTGGAACTTCTGGGTGATGCCTAGGCCCTTCAAGACATACTTTATAACATCCGCTACAAAGTGAGGGCCATTATCACTCCACAGAAGTCTACAGACGCCGTATCGGGGGAAAAACTCTTTCAGCAATAGCTTCGCTGTAGTCATTGCAGTATTGTCTTTCGCAGGGTACGCCTCAACCCATTTACTGAAGGCGCAAACCACTACTAGAACATACTTCAAATTGTTACAGCGCTCAAGCTGAATGTAATCCATCTGCAGAACCTCAAAGGGTGCAGTGGGCGTCGCAAATCCTCCTGCTGGAGTTCGCGTGCCTTTCCCTGGGTTATACTTCAGACAGATCATACAGGTCTGCACCACCCTCTTTGCCGTGCTAGCAATCTCTGGATGCTCCCAGACTTGGGTAAGCAATTTCACAATTGCGGAAGCTCCAACATGTGCTAGCCCATGTGCCATCTGAACCATAGGTTGTACAAAGGCCGTGGGTAATTTCCATCTATCCATCTGCTTATTTCTCCAGCAACCCTCGTCATCCAGTTCTCCTTCGCTAGCCCATTGTTCCCGCTCTTTGTCAGAAGCGGTCTTTTGTATTTCTCGCACTTCCTCCTTCGCATCATGCCATCTCTCCACCTGTGACTTCACTACATACATGGCAGTAGTACCGGGCTGCATCGCAGTCTCCCGTGCTACTCGATCCGCTAACGCATTCCCTTCTCCAACCTTATCAACCACTTTCCTATGGGCGCTACACTTAACAATGGCGATTTTCTTTGGGTATGTCAATGCAGTTAAAAGGTTGTGGACTAACTCCCCATGCATTATCTGCACCCCATGTGACGTTAGAAACCCTCTCTCCTTCCAGAGTAGGCCGAAATCGTGCGCTACTCCGAAGGCATAGCGGCTGTCTGTGTAAACATTCACACACAATCCTGTACTGAGCTCACACGCTCGTGTTAACGCTATCAGTTCCGCTGCTTGAGCTGATTTCTGTGGTATGCGTGCTGTCTCCACTATCGTCTGTAACGTGGTAATTGCATACGCTGCTGAAGCCGTACCATCTGGTAGCTTCAGGCAAGATCCATCCACCCACAATTCTCCATCTACCTCTGAAAAGGGCGTATCCTGGAGATCAATACGACCCTTTGTTTGTTCCTCAGTCACAAGAATACAATCATGCGCTTTCTGTGCCTCAGGCTGGGTCTCGGGATATGGCAACAATGTGGCCGGGTTTAATGTCACGCACCTTTTCAACGTAATATGAGGAGCTAAAAGCGTCAACTCATATCCCGTTAAACGGGCACTGGTCAAATGCTGCGTCTTTGTTTGATTAAGCAGGGCATCAACAGCATGGGGAACTAACACCAACAGTTTATGGGACAATACAATTCCTTCGCTCTGCCGTATTGACACAGCTGTCGCCGCAACCGAGCGAAAACACCCTGGCAATGCTCGGGCGACAGGATCAAGTACAGCCGAAAAGTATGCACAAGGGCGCTGCTTATCGCCGTGCATCTGCACTAAAACTGATAATGCACATCCATCTTTCTCATGCACATACAACGAAAAGGGTTTTGCATAATCAGGGGTCCCTAACACTGGTGCTGAACAAAGGGCCTGTCTCAATTGCTGAAAAGCAGCGTCACACTCATCTGACCAGGGGATCGGGATGGGCGTGTCTTTTGTCAGGAGAGCTAGTAATGGCTTAGCTATGTGTGAAAACCCCAATATCCACTGTCTACAAAAAGAAACAAGACCCAAAAATGCACGTACATCCTTCTGCGTGGATGGCCTTGGTGTGTCCAAAATTACTTGGATACGATCTGGTGTGACTGCACGCCCCTCCTTAGACAAAAGGTGACCCAAATAAGTCACCTTTGGTCTACAGAATTGCAATTTCTTCCTAGAGACCTTGTGATTGTGGGATGCTAAAAAGGAAAGTAAGGCTATCGTACTTTTCTCGCACAACTCCAGGGTGTCAGCCGCCAACAAGATGTCATCGACATATTGAATGAGGGCGACCCCCTTGAGTAAGGCAAAGGAATCCAACTGTCGTTTCAAAGCCTGACTATAAATACTAGGGCTTTCTGTATAGCCCTGGGGAATTCTACAAAAACGATAAGATCTATTGTTTAATGTGAACCCAAAAAGAAATCGGCTATCCGGGTGAATGGGAATAGAAAAGAAGGCATTTTTCAAATCAATCACTGAGAACACGGTCGCCGTAGGCGGGACCAAGGTAAGCAACGTCGTGATATCAGAAACCACCGGGTACTGAGGTATCACGACCTTGTTTACCTCCCTCAAATCAATTATGAACCGATAGACCTTTGCATCCGTGTCCTTTTTCAGAATAGGGAGAATCGGACTGTTACAGATATTATAGGGAACTTCTTCCACTACTCCTACTGCGATCAGGTCTTGCACAATCTGTATGAGAGCCTCCTCGCCCTCCTGGGAAATACGATACTGTGGGAGGCGTGGTAGTACCGCCCCCTCCTGGACACTAATGTGGACCGGAGGAATCACCATTTGTCCGACATCTGTGTCCGAAGTCGCCCATAAAGCTCGGGGGAGGGTAGCTAACAGCGCATCCTCTGATATCGTACACATCCGCCCAGATCGGGGGTAGTTGTCATTTAAAATCACCCTCACACCCTCAGGGGAACAACGAATTGTAGCCCTAAAGTACTTTAACATATCAAGGCCCATAATGTTATCCGGTGTGTACGGAGCAAGCAGAAACGGACAAGGCGCAGAAAAGCAATCAACTTTAAATGCAAGGGGTTGTGAAAGAGGGCTTCGGGAGAGTGTACCGTCAAACCCTGCCGATGTAACTATTGAGCCGGATGGGGGAGCCCCCGGAACCAAGTACCTAGACAATGCACTACGTGTCGCTCCTGTATCCACTAGGAACTGATCGGTAGAACCTAAAACCTCAGCCGATACATAAGGACCCGTCTGATCGACCGGCACCTCAACTGATTCAGACCCCCATCCAACGCATTCCTATGCATGCTGAGAATCATGATATCCCGATCGATCGATGTCCGATACATGATACTGGTGATGGCGATCGAAAACATTTGAGCTATCTCGGTGCTGTCCGGCAGTATCGAAACGGGCATTATCGTTGGAATTCCCTCTAAAGTTCGAGAAACCCCCTCTAACTCTCGGGCCACCCGGAGTGTGCCCCTGACGCGAAGCACGCAACGCTGGGCAATCCCTGGCCCAATGGCCCAACTGCTTGCAATACGCACACTGGTTCCTATTCAAATCAGATCGGCCCGAAGGGGGACCATAAGATCCGCCCCTTCCTCTATTATTATTACCCCGGCGGGGCGGGCCATATACTTGTGCTAACATCACTTTAGTTTTGAGATCTTTCGATTTCTTCTCCTCCTGGCCCTTCGCCTCGTGCTCCTGACGCTCATAATACTGAGCGATGGTCAGAAGGGCCGTCGGTGTCGCGGAGGACCAAGAACTCTCACTCGCTTTTAACCGGGCCGCAACTGCCGGCAGCAGATTAGCCACATATTTGTCCGCGAAAAGGTGGCGACCCGTGTCGTCAGTAAGCGACTGGCCACTAAAATCATGAAACGTCTCCTCAAAACGCGTAAAGAAGTCCGCGACTGACTCGTCAACTTTCTGCTTACATGCAGCTAACATATTCCAGTCAATCTTTTTAGGGGGGATAATCGTCTTCAACTTAGCCACAATAGCCGCAGGGAGATCTAAAATATTCTGGGGTGGTTTCTGTGCGCGCTTCCGTTCCCTATCCTCATCCTCAAAGTCAGACCACCGAGCCTTAAAGGCAACCGCATCATCTACCTTTCGGACAGAGCGCCACGTATCCGGCGGTAGGATAAGGCCAAAGAACAAGTCTATATCCGCTAAGGTCATAATGCAAGAATTCAAGGCTCCCTCGACTTCTTCATAGAAGGCCGCTGGATTCTTGCGGGGGTCAGGCAGCGCATTCTTTAATGCCATAACATCGGCCCTATGCCATGGAGTGTAAACCCAATTATATACAAAATATCCCCTTGCATCGGCGGAGTTAATATCCGAGCTAGTCCCTGCTCCCTTGGGAGGAACATACAAAGGCGCCGCCTCTCGCATTGGTTTAACATGCACTATGTCATCCTTATCTGACTGGGAGGCGGATGGGTGGCCCCCTGCTGCAGACGAATCCGACTGCTTCTCCTCCTCCGTTTGTTGACGTGCTTTTTCTCTAAGGGCCAGCACCTCGTCCCGCAAAGCGAACAGCCGCCGAGCCGCCTCAGAAGCCTTAGGGGGAGAAAAAACACCATTACGTAATGCTCCGGCATCCGAAGACACTTCGTCAGGCTCAAGGACACTAGAATATTTTCGGAAAGCAGCAATTACTTCTTCTGAAAAATGAGACAGAAAATACACCCTCTCTCTATCTTGCCACGACCCCCAAGTATGGAACAACTCATCCTTAGACATCTTGCCCTTAAGTGCACGGAGGGAAAGTTTCCGAAGCTCAGCCATATGCTCGGCCGATAACATGGACCGTGTGTCGACCTTACCCGGAGCCGGGCCAGAATCTTGCGGCCGCGGAGCAGATGCGCCAACATAAGGGGGCGGAGAGCGATCTAGTAAATAAAAATCGTCATCAGGATTATTAAGGACAGGATAAAGTGGCTGACGAACAACATATTGACCCGAAACTTGTAGCCTTCGCTCTTTCTCTTGTCTGTCCGTTTGCTCTTTGTCCTCTCGACGCTTCGCTTCCTGCGCTCGCATATGATCATTCTTTCGTTGCTCCTTATCAAACAGCGCTTTCTCACGTTTCTCTCGCTCACGCACTTCCTTCACCCATAATCGCACACACTCAAACATATCCTGACGAGCACGTCGCTTACACATACACTGTTCCACATACTCAATCTTACGTATATCAAACGATCCATACAAAGGCCATCGCAACTCAGGATCCTTCCTCGTATATTTCCTCCATAACGTGCTGTACATTATGGAAGAAAGACCATGCTTCACGTACATATCCCTATTAGGAGTCCCCTCTGGGGGAGCTGGAGCAGATTCCTCGAGGTTCAACCGGTGTCCAAAACAGCAGCACCACTTACGGAGTGCGCTAAAAGCAGGCATGCTAGGAATAATGCAAAATATGCAGTATTATCAAGAAAAATGGCACTTAATCATTGCGCCGTTCAAAGTTTACACAGCTCCGGAGAAATTTCTCCACATTACCTGCCTATATGTGTTGCAACGCATATTTTCACAAAGACAAATTCACAATATGACTAGTCACCATCGATCAAACTCAAATAGCCAGACCAGGCTTCAAAACTCGGAGCAAGTACCGTACAACGGTTCTTACCAATCAAGAGTCCAGGTTCCAACTGCCAAGCTCCACAATCGCCCAAACGCTCTCACGGCAGGACCGACAGAAGAGATCTCAGTCGATGACCGGCGCCACCCAGACGGTCAGCTCGGAAGGGAAGGAAGAAAAACCTCGGGATGCCAGGGCTAAGACGCCGCTGGCAGTGATCACGTCCCCGGCCAAACTCCTCACCTTCGTCGCGACCAGTCCTTCGAGCATCCGAGTCGCCGATGAGCCCCACGTGACGGGCGCCAATTGACGAATACAAGCCCCAGCTAGGCCCGCAAGAGACAAGGGTTCGCTCTTCTGTAACGAAAATCTATAAGGAAGTTGGCACGGAAACTGCAAAGTACAAAAACAACGTTTATTAACCCTTAAGGGTGGTCCTACAATCCACACAACACTCTTCAGTATTGCAAGGAGTAGCACAAAGAACTTGCATACACAGTCCCCTTTTATACACAGTAAAGGGGCTCATGAGTGGGTGGATACCACAGAGTTGAAGAACATTACCATTTAGGGTCATTCTCGATACCGAATCAATACATGGGCGGAGCTAACACACTCCTTGGGCCCGCGAAAACACATGGTCAAGCAAAGCTAATTACAACAGATGTGGTCAAGTCTGGGCATGCGCCAGACGGACAAAAGAGAGCTATTTATAGACTGTTGCTAGGCAGATTACAAGAGCAACTAACACAGAGGTCGGACTCTCCTCGTGGTGAACACGTGGCAGCATGCCAATACAAAATGGAGTCCGGACTTCGGCCAACATAAGGAGGAAAACACGATAAAAGGGAAATATTAATGTTTTCAGTAAATGCTTAATCACATTCTGCTTTAATTTACAACAGGCAGGGTATGCTCAGACGTGAGTCCCTTGCTCACTTTGCCACTGGATTCAAGCAATTCTGGCTGAAGACGGCTGAAATGCCAGAAACCGGTCCTAGAAAGCTTGTTTCCGGTCCAGGGAAGGCAAGGCTTGGCAGTTCGGGCTGGACTGTTCCCATCAGGCACAGGGTCAGACTGATTAGCATATGGCCATGTCTGAACTGGGGTGGCAGAGTGGGCTAAAGAACGGTGATGGATCAAACCCAGATCTGATGACTGGGTGTGAGTGTTTGATTGGGTCTGATGCTCCGTCCATCACCACCCCCTTTTGTACCGCTTTGTTCCCCATAACTTGGCAGGGTATGCTCAGACGTGAGTCCCTTGCTCACTTTGCCACTGGATTAAAGCAAGCCTGGCTGAAGACGGCTGAAATGCCAGAAACCGGTCCTAGGAAGCTTGTTTCCGGTCCAGGGAAGGCAAGGCTTGGCAGTTCGGGCTGGACTGTTCCCATCAGGCACAGGGTCAGACTGATTTGCATATGGCCATGTCTGAACTGGGGTGGCAGAATGGGCTAAAGAACGGTGATGGATCAAACCCAGATCTGATGACTGGGTGTGAGTGTTTGATTGGGTCTGATGCTCCGTCCATCACCACCCCCTTTTGTACCGCTTTGTTCGCCATAACTTGGCAGGGTATGCTCAGACGTGAGTCCCTTGCTCACTTTGCCACTGGATTAAAGCAAGCCTGGCTGAAGACGGCTGAAATGCCAGAAACCGGTCCTAGGAAGCTTGTTTCCGGTCCAGGGAAGGCAAGGCTTGGCAGTTCGGGCTGGACTGTTCCCATGAGGCACAGGGTCAGACTGATTTGCATATGGCCATGTCTGAACTGGGGTGGCAGAGTGGGCTAAAGAACGGTGATGGATCAAACCCAGATCTGATGACTGGGTGTGAGTGTTTGATTGGGTCTGATGCTCCGTCCATCACCACCCCCTTTTGTACCGCTTTGTTCGCCATAAGTTGGCAGGGTATGCTCAGACGTGAGTCCCTTGCTCACTTTGCCACTGGATTCAAGCAAGCCTGGCTGAAGACGGCTGAAATGCCAGAAACCGGTCCTAGGAAGCTTGTTTCCGGTCCAGGGAAGGCAAGGCTTGGCAGTTCGGGCTGGACTGTTGCCATCAGGCACAGGGTCAGACTGATTTGCATATGGCCATGTCTGAACTGGGGTGGCAGAGTGGGCTAAAGAACGGTGATGGATCAAACACAGATCTGATGACTGGGTGTGAGTGTTTGATTGGGTCTGATGCTCCGTCCATCACCACCCCCTTTTGTACCGCTTTGTTCGCCATAACTTGGCAGGGTATGCTCAGACGTGAGTCCCTTGCTCACTTTGCCACTGGATTAAAGCAAGCCTGGCTGAAGACGGCTGAAATGCCAGAAACCGGTCCTAGGAAGCTTGTTTCCGGTCCAGGGAAGGCAAGGCTTGGCAGTTCGGGCTGGACTGTTCCCATGAGGCACAGGGTCAGACTGATTTGCATATGGCCATGTCTGAACTGGGGTGGCAGAGTGGGCTAAAGAACGGTGATGGATCAAACCCAGATCTGATGACTGGGTGTGAGTGTTTGATTGGGTCTGATGCTCCGTCCATCACCACCCCATTTTGTACCGCTTTGTTCGCCATAAGTTGGCAGGGTATGCTCAGACGTGAGTCCCTTGCTCACTTTGCCACTGGATTCAAGCAAGCCTGGCTGAAGACGGCTGAAATGCCAGAAACCGGTCCTAGGAAGCTTGTTTCCGGTCCAGGGAAGGCAAGGCTTGGCAGTTCGGGCTGGACTGTTGCCATCAGGCACAGGGTCAGACTGATTTGCATATGGCCATGTCTGAACTGGGGTGGCAGAGTGGGCTAAAGAACGGTGATGGATCAAACCCAGATCTGATGACTGGGTGTGAGTGTTTGATTGGGTCTGATGCTCCGTCCATCACCACCCCCTTTTGTACCGCTTTGTTCGCCATAAGTTGGCAGGGTATGCTCAGACGTGAGTCCCTTGCTCACTTTGCCACTGGATTCAAGCAAGCCTGGCTGAAGACGGCTGAAATGCCAGAAACCGGTCCTAGGAAGCTTGTTTCCGGTCCAGGGAAGGCAAGGCTTGGCAGTTCGGGCTGGACTGTTCCCATCAGGCACAGGGTCAGACTGATTTGCATATGGCCATGTCTGAACTGGGGTGGCAGAGTGGGCTAAAGAACGGTGATGGATCAAACACAGATCTGATGACTGGGTGTGAGTGTTTGATTGGGTCTGATGCTCCGTCCATCACCACCCCCTTTTGTACCGCTTTGTTCGCCATAACTTGGCAGGGTATGCTCAGACGTGAGTCCCTTGCTCACTTTGCCACTGGATTAAAGCAAGCCTGGCTGAAGACGGCTGAAATGCCAGAAACCGGTCCTAGGAAGCTTGTTTCCGGTCCAGGGAAGGCAAGGCTTGGCAGTTCGGGCTGGACTGTTCCCATGAGGCACAGGGTCAGACTGATTTGCATATGGCCATGTCTGAACTGGGGTGGCAGAGTGGGCTAAAGAACGGTGATGGATCAAACCCAGATCTGATGACTGGGTGTGAGTGTTTGATTGGGTCTGATGCTCCGTCCATCACCACCCCATTTTGTACCGCTTTGTTCGCCATAAGTTGGCAGGGTATGCTCAGACGTGAGTCCCTTGCTCACTTTGCCACTGGATTCAAGCAAGCCTGGCTGAAGACGGCTGAAATGCCAGAAACCGGTCCTAGGAAGCTTGTTTCCGGTCCAGGGAAGGCAAGGCTTGGCAGTTCGGGCTGGACTGTTGCCATCAGGCACAGGGTCAGACTGATTTGCATATGGCCATGTCTGAACTGGGGTGGCAGAGTGGGCTAAAGAACGGTGATGGATCAAACCCAGATCTGATGACTGGGTGTGAGTGTTTGATTGGGTCTGATGCTCCGTCCATCACCACCCCCTTTTGTACCGCTTTGTTCGCCATAAGTTGGCAGGGTATGCTCAGACGTGAGTCCCTTGCTCACTTTGCCACTGGATTCAAGCAAGCCTGGCTGAAGACGGCTGAAATGCCAGAAACCGGTCCTAGGAAGCTTGTTTCCGGTCCAGGGAAGGCAAGGCTTGGCAGTTCGGGCTGGACTGTTCCCATCAGGCACAGGGTCAGACTGATTTGCATATGGCCATGTCTGAACTGGGCTGGCAGAGTGGGCTAAAGAACAGTGATGGATCAAACCCAGATCTGATGACTGGGTGTGAGTGTTTGATTGGGTCTGATGCTCCGTCCATCACCACCCCCTTTTGTACCGCTTTGTTCGCCATAAGTTGGCAGGGTATGCTCAGACATGAGTCCCTTGCTCACTTTGCCACTGGATTCAAGCAAGCCTGGCTGAAGACGGCTGAAATGCCAGAAACCGGTCCTAGGAAGCTTGTTTCCGGTCCAGGGAAGGCAAGGCTTGGCAGTTTGGGCTGGACTGTTCTCATGAGGCACAGGGTCAGAATTATTTGCATATGGCCATGTCTGAACTGGGGTGGCAGAGTGGGCTAAAGAACGGTGATGGATCAAACCCAGATCTGATGACTGGGTGTGAGTGTTTGATTGGGTCTGATGCTCCGTCCATCACCACCCCCTTTTGTACCACTTTGTTCGCCATAAGTTGGCAGGGTATGCTCAGACGTGAGTCCCTTGCTCACTTTGCCACTGGATTCAAGCAACTCTGGCTGAAGACGGCTGAAATGCCAGAAACCGGTCCTAGGAAGCTTGTTTCCGGTCCAGGGAAGGCAAGGCTTGGCAGTTCGGGCTGGACTGTTCCCATCAGGCACAGGGTCAGACTGATTTGCATATGGCCATGTCTGAACTGGGGTGGCAGAGTGGGCTAAAGAACGATGATGGATCAAACCCAGATCTGATGACTGGGTGTGAGTGTTTGATTAGGTGTGATGCTCCGTCCATCACCACCCCCTTTTGTACCGCTTTGTTCGCCATAACTTGGCAGGGTATGCTCAGACGTGAGTCCCTTGCTCACTTTGCCACTGGATTAAAGCAAGCCTGGCTGAAGACGGCTGAAATGCCAGAAACCGGTCCTAGGAAGCTTGTTTCCAGTCCAGGGAAGGCAAGCCTTGGCAGTTCGGGCTGGACTGTTCCCATGAGGCACAGGGTCAGACTGATTTGCATATGGCCATGTCTGAACTGGGGTGGCAGAGTGGGCCAAAGAACGGTGATGGATCAAACCCAGATCTGATGACTGGGTGTGAGTGTTTGATTGGGTCTGATTCTCCGTCCATCACCACCCCCTTTTGTACCGCTTTGTTCGCGATAAGTTGGCAGGGTATGCTCAGACGTGAGTCCCTTGCTCACTTTGCCACTGGATTCAAGCAAGCCTGGCTGAAGACGGCTGAAATGCCAGAAACCGGTCCTAGGAAGCTTGTTTCCGGTCCAGGGAAGGCAAGGCTTGGCAGTTCGGGCTGGACTGTTCCCATGAGGCACAGGGTCAGACTGATTTGCATATGGCCATGTCTGAACTGGGGTGGCAGAGTGGGCTAAAGAACGGTGATGGATCAAACCCAGATCTGATGACTGGGTGTGAGTGTTTGATTGGGTCTGATGCTCCGTCCATCACCACCCCCTTTTGTACCGCTTTGTTCGCCATAAGTTGGCAGGGTATGCTCAGACGTGAGTCCCTTGCTCACTTTGCCACTGGATTCAAGCAAGCCTGGCTGAAGACGGCTGAAATGCCAGAAACCGGTCCTAGGAAGCTTGTTTCCGGTCCAGGGAAGGCAAGGCTTGGCAGTTCGGGCTGGACTGTTCCCATGAGGCACAGGGTCAGACTGATTTGCATATGGCCATGTCTGAACTGGGGTGGCAGAGTGGGCTAAAGAACGGTGATGGATCAAACCCAGATCTGAAGACTGGGTGTGAGTGTTTGATTGGGTCTGATGCTCCGTCCATCACCACCCCCTTTTGTACCGCTTTGTTCCCCATAACTTGGCAGGGTATGCTCAGACGTGAGTCCCTTGCTCACTTTGCCACTGGATTAAAGCAAGCCTGGCTGAAGACGGCTGAAATGCCAGAAACCGGTCCTAGGAAGCTTGTTTCCGGTCCAGGGAAGGCAAGGCTTGGCAGTTCGGGCTGGACTGTTCCCATCAGGCACAGGGTCAGACTGATTTGCATATGGCCATGTCTGAACTGGGGTGGCAGAGTGGGCTAAAGAACGGTGATGGATCAAACCCAGATCTGATGACTGGGTGTGAGTGTTTGATTGGGTCTGATGCTCCGTCCATCACCACCCCCTTTTGTACCGCTTTGTTCGCCATAACTTGGCAGGGTATGCTCAGACGTGAGTCCCTTGCTCACTTTGCCACTGGATTCAAGCAAGCCTGGCTGAAGACGACTGAAATGCCAGAAACCGGTCCTAGGTAGCTTGTTTCCGGTCCAGGGAAGGCAAGGCTTGGCAGTTCGGGCTGGACTGTTGCCATCAGGCAAAGGGTCAGACTGATTTGCATATGGCCATGTCTGAACTGGGGTGGCAGAGTGGGCTAAAGAACGGTGATGGATCAAACCCAGATCTGATGACTGGGTGTGAGTGTTTGATTGGGTCTGATGCTCCGTCCATCACCACCCCCTTTTGTACCGCTTTGTTCGCCATAACTTGGCAGGGTATGCTCAGACGTGAGTCCCTTGCTCACTTTGCCACTGGATTAAAGCAAGCCTGGCTGAAGACGGCTGAAATGCCAGAAACCGGTCCTAGGAAGCTTGTTTCCGGTCCAGGGAAGGCAAGGCTTGGCAGTTCGGGCTGGACTGTTCCCATGAGGCACAGGGTCAGACTGATTTGCATATGGCCATGTCTGAACTGGGGTGGCAGAGTGGGCTAAAGAACGGTGATGGATCAAACCCAGATCTGATGACTGGGTGTGAGTGTTTGATTGGGTCTGATGCTCCGTCCATCACCACCCCCTTTTGTACCGCTTTGTTCGCCATAAGTTGGCAGGGTATGCTCAGACGTGAGTCCCTTGCTCACTTTGCCACTGGATTCAAGCAAGCCTGGCTGAAGACGGCTGAAATGCCAGAAACCGGTCCTAGGAAGCTTGTTTCCGGTCCAGGGAAGGCAAGGCTTGGCAGTTCGGGCTGGACTGTTGACATCAGGCACAGGGTCAGACTGATTTGCATATGGCCATGTCTGAACTGGGGTGGCAGAGTGGGCTAAAGAAAGGTGATGGATCAAACCCAGATCTGATGACTGGGTGTGAGTGTTTGATTGGGTCTGATGCTCCGTCCATCACCACCCCCTTTTGTACCGCTTTGTTCGCCATAAGTTGGCAGGGTATGCTCAGACGTGAGTCCCTTGCTCACTTTGCCACTGGATTAAAGCAAGCCTGGCTGAAAGACGGCTGAAATGCCAGAAACCGGTCCTAGGAAGCTTGTTTCCGGTCCAGGGAAGGCAAGGCTTGGCAGTTCGGGCTGGACTGTTCCCATCAGGCACAGGGTCAGACTGATTTGCATATGGCCATGTCTGAACTGGGGTGGCAGAGTGGGCTAAAGAACGGTGATGGATCAAACCCAGATCTGATGACTGGGTGTGAGTGTTTGATTGGGTCTGATGCTCCGTCCATCACCACCCCCTTTTGTACCGCTTTGTTCGCCATAACTTGGCAGGGTATGCTCAGACGTGAGTCCCTTGCTCACTTTGCCACTGGATTAAAGCAAGCCTGGCTGAAGACGGCTGAAATGCCAGAAACCGGTCCTAGGAAGCTTGTTTCCGGTCCAGGGAAGGCAAGGCTTGGCAGTTCGGGCTGGACTGTTCCCATGAGGCACAGGGTCAGACTGATTTGCATATGGCCATGTCTGAACTGGGGTGGTAGAGTGGGCTAAAGAACGGTGATGGATCAAACCCAGATCTGATGACTGGGTGTGAGTGTTTGATTGGGTCTGATGCTCCGTCCATCACCACCCCCTTTTGTACCGCTTTGTTCGCCATAAGTTGGCAGGGTATGCTCAGACGTGAGTCCCTTGCTCACTTTGCCACTGGATTCAAGCAAGCCTGGCTGAAGACGGCTGAAATGCCAGAAACCGGTCCTAGGAAGCTTGTTTCCGGTCCAGGGAAGGCAAGGCTTGGCAGTTCGGGCTGGACTGTTGCCATCAGGCACAGGGTCAGACTGATTTGCATATGGCCATGTCTGAACTGGGGTGGCAGAGTGGGCTAAAGAACGGTGATGGATCAAACCCAGATCTGATGACTGGGTGTGAGTGTTTGATTGGGTCTGATGCTCCGTCCATCACCACCCCCTTTTGTACCGCTTTGTTCGCCACAAGTTGGCAGGGTATGCTCAGACGTGAGTCCCTTGCTCACTTTGCCACTGGATTCAAGCAAGCCTGGCTGAAGACGGCTGAAATGCCAGAAACCGGTCCTAGGAAGCTTGTTTCCGGTCCAGGGAAGGCAAGGCTTGGCAGTTCGGGCTGGACTGTTACCATGAGGCACAGGGTCAGACTGATTTGCATATGGCCATGTCTGAACTGGGGTGGCAGAGTGGGCTAAAGAACGGTGATGGATCAAACCCAGATCTGATGACTGGGTGTGAGTGTTTGATTGGGTCTGATGCTCCGTCCATCACCACCCCCTTTTGTACCGCTTTGTTCGCCATAAGTTGGCAGGGTATGCTCAGACGTGAGTCCCTTGCTCACTTTGCCACTGGATTCAAGCAAGCCTGGCTGAAGACGGCTGAAATGCCAGAAACCGGTCCTAGGAAGCTTGTTTCCGGTCCAGGGAAGGCAAGGCTTGGCAGTTCGGGCTGGACTGTTCCCATGAGGCACAGGGTCAGACTGATTTGCATATGGCCATGTCTGAACTGGGGTGGCAGAGTGGGCTAAAGAACGGTGATGGATCAAACCCAGATCTGATGACTGGGTGTGAGTGTTTGATTGGGTCTGATGCTCCGTCCATCACCACCCCCTTTTGTACCGCTTTGTTCGCCATAAGTTGGCAGGGTATGCTCAGACATGAGTCCCTTGCTCACTTTGCCACTGGATTCAAGCAAGCCTGGCTGAAGACGGCTGAAATGCCAGAAACCGGTCCTAGGAAGCTTGTTTCCGGTCCAGGGAAGGCAAGGCTTGGCAGTTTGGGCTGGACTGTTCCCATGAGGCACAGGGTCAGAATTATTTGCATATGGCCATGTCTGAACTGGGGTGGCAGAGTGGGCTAAAGAACGGTGATGGATCAAACCCAGATCTGATGACTGGGTGTGAGTGTTTGATTGGGTCTGATGCTCCGTCCATCACCACCCCCTTTTGTACCACTTTGTTCGCCATAAGTTGGCAGGGTATGCTCAGACGTGAGTCCCTTGCTCACTTTGCCACTGGATTCAAGCAACTCTGGCTGAAGACGGCTGAAATGCCAGAAACCGGTCCTAGGAAGCTTGTTTCCGGTCCAGGGAAGGCAAGGCTTGGCAGTTCGGGCTGGACTGTTCCCATCAGGCACAGGGTCAGACTGATTTGCATACGGCCATGTCTGAACTGGGGTGGCAGAGTGGGCTAAAGAACGATGATGGATCAAACCCAGATCTGATGACTGGGTGTGAGTGTTTGATTAGGTGTGATGCTCCGTCCATCACCACCCCCTTTTGTACCGCTTTGTTCGCCATAACTTGGCAGGGTATGCTCAGACGTGAGTCCCTTGCTCACTTTGCCACTGGATTAAAGCAAGCCTGGCTGAAGACGGCTGAAATGCCAGAAACCGGTCCTAGGAAGCTTGTTTCCAGTCCAGGGAAGGCAAGCCTTGGCAGTTCGGGCTGGACTGTTCCCATGAGGCACAGGGTCAGACCGATTTGCATATGGCCATGTCTGAACTGGGGTGGCAGAGTGGGCCAAAGAACGGTGATGGATCAAACCCAGATCTGATGACTGGGTGTGAGTGTTTGATTGGGTCTGATTCTCCGTCCATCACCACCCCCTTTTGTACCGCTTTGTTCGCGATAAGTTGGCAGGGTATGCTCAGACGTGAGTCCCTTGCTCACTTTGCCACTGGATTCAAGCAAGCCTGGCTGAAGACGGCTGAAATGCCAGAAACCGGTCCTAGGAAGCTTGTTTCCGGTCCAGGGAAGGCAAGGCTTGGCAGTTCGGGCTGGACTGTTCCCATGAGGCACAGGGTCAGACTGATTTGCATATGGCCATGTCTGAACTGGGGTGGCAGAGTGGGCTAAAGAACGGTGATGGATCAAACCCAGATCTGATGACTGGGTGTGAGTGTTTGATTGGGTCTGATGCTCCGTCCATCACCACCCCCTTTTGTACCGCTTTGTTCGCCATAAGTTGGCAGGGTATGCTCAGACGTGAGTCCCTTGCTCACTTTGCCACTGGATTCAAGCAAGCCTGGCTGAAGACGGCTGAAATGCCAGAAACCGGTCCTAGGAAGCTTGTTTCCGGTCCAGGGAAGGCAAGGCTTGGCAGTTCGGGCTGGACTGTTCCCATGAGGCACAGGGTCAGACTGATTTGCATATGGCCATGTCTGAACTGGGGTGGCAGAGTGGGCTAAAGAACGGTGATGGATCAAACCCAGATCTGAAGACTGGGTGTGAGTGTTTGATTGGGTCTGATGCTCCGTCCATCACCACCCCCTTTTGTACCGCTTTGTTCGCCATAAGTTGGCAGGGTATGCTCAGACGTGAGTCCCTTGCTCACTTTGCCACTGGATTCAAGCAAGCCTGGCTGAAGACGGCTGAAATGTCAGAAACCGGTCCTAGGAAGTTTGTTACCGGTCCAGGGAAGGCAAGGCTTGGCAGTTCGGGCTGGACTGTTCCCATCAGGCACAGGGTCAGACTGATTTGCATATGGCCATGTCTGAACTGGGGTGGCAGAGTGGGCTAAAGAACGGTGATGGATCAAACCCAGATCTGATGACTGGGTGTGAGTGTTTGATTGGGTCTGATGCTCCGTCCATCACCACCCCCTTTTGTACCGCTTTGTTCGCCATAAGTTGGCAGGGTATGCTCAGACGTGAGTCCCTTGCTCACTTTGCCACTGGATTCAAGCAAGCCTGGCTGAAGACGGCTGAAATGCCAGAAACCAGTCCTAGGAAGCTTGTTTCCGGTCCAGGGAAGGCAAGGCTTGGCAGTTCAGGCTGGACTGTTCCCATGAGGCACAGGGTCAGACTGATTTGCATATGGCCATGTCTGAACTGGGGAGGCAGAGTGGGCTAAAGAACGATGATGGATCAAACCCAGATCTGATGACTGGGTGTGAGTGTTTGATTGGGTCTGATGCTCCGTCCATCACCACCCCCTTTTGTACCGCTTTGTTCGCCATAAGTTGGCAGGGTATGCTCAGACGTGAGTCCCTTGCTCACTCTGCCACTGGATTCAAGCAAGCCTGGCTGAAGACGGCTGAAATGCCAGAAACCGGTCCTAGGAAGCTTGTTTCCGGTCGAGGGAAGGCAAGGCTTGGCAGTTCGGGCTGGACTGTTCCCATGAGGCACAGGGTCAGACTGATTTGCATATGGCCATGTCTGAACTGGGGTGGCAGAATGGGCTAAAGAACGGTGATGGATCAAACCCTGATCTGATGACTGGGTGTGAGTGTTTGATTGGGTCTGATGCTCCGTCCATCACCACCCCCTTTTGTACCGCTTTGTTCGCCATAAGTTGGCAGGGTATGCTCATACGTGAGTCCCTTGCTCACTTTGCCACTGGATTCAAGCAAGCCTGGCTGAAGACGGCTGAAATGCCAGAAACCGGTCCTAGGAAGCTTGTTTCCGGTCCAGGGAAGGCAAGGATTGGCAGTTCGGGCTGGACTGTTCCCATGAGGCACAGGGTAAGACTGATTTGCATATGCTCATGCCTGAACTGGGGTGGCAGAGTGGGCTAAAGAACGGTGATGGATCAAACCCAGATCTGATGACTGGGTGTGAGTGTTTGATTGGGTCTGATGCTCCGTCCATCACCACCCCCTTTTGTACCGCTTTGTTCGCCATAAGTTGGCAGGGTATGCTCAGACGTGAGTCCCTTGCTCACTTTGCCACTGGATTCAAGCAAGCCTGGCTGAAGACGGCTGAAATGCCAGAAACCGGTCCTAGGAAGCTTGTTTCTGGTCCAGGGAAGGCAAGGCTTGGCAGTTCGGGCTGGACTGTTCCCATGAGGCACAGGGTCAGACTGATTTCCATATGGCCATGTCTGAACTGGGGTGGCAGAGTGGGCTAAAGAACGGTGATGGATCAAACCCAGATCTGATGACTGGGTGTGAGTGTTTGATTGGGTCTGATGCTCCGTCCATCACCACCCCCTTTTGTACCGCTTTGTTCGCCATAAGTTGGCAGGGTATGCTCAGACGTGAGTCCCTTGCTCACTTTGCCACTGGATTCAAGCAAGCCTGGCTGAAGACGGCTGAAATGCCAGAAACCGGTCCTAGGAAGCTTGTTTCCGGTCCAGGGAATGCAAGGCTTGGCAGTTCGGGCTGGACTGTTCCCATGAGGCACAGGGTCAGACTGATTTGCATATGGCCATGTCTGAACTGGGGTGGCAGAGTGGGCTAAAGAACGGTGATGGATCAAACCCAGATCTGATGACTGGGTGTAAGTCTTTTATTGGGTCTGATGCTCCGTCCATCACCACACCCTTTTGTACCGCTTTGTTCGCCATAAGTTGGCAGGGTATGCTCAGACGTGAGTCCCTTGCTCACTTTGCCACTGGATTCAAGCAAGCCTGGCTGAAGACGGCTGAAATGCCAGAAACTGGTCCTAGGAAGCTTGTTTCCGGTCCAGGGAAGGCAAGGCTTGGCAGTTCGGGCTAGACTGTTCCCATGAGGCACAGGGTCAGACTGATTTGCATATGGCCATGTCTGAACTGGGGTGGCAGAGTGGGCTAAAGAACGGTGATGGATCAAACCCAGATCTGATGACTGGGTGTGAGTGTTTGATTGGGTCTGATGCTCTGTCCATCACCACCCCCTTTTGTACCGCTTTGTTTGCCATAAGTTGGCAGGGTATGCTCAGACGTGAGTCCCTTGCTAACTTTGCCACTGGATTCAAGCAAGCCTGGCTGAAGACGGATGAATTGCCAGAAACTGGTCCTAGGAAGCTTGTTTCCGGTCCAGGGAAGGCAAGGATTGGCAGTTCGGGCTGGACTGTTCCCATGAGGCACAGGGTCAGACTGATTTGCATATGGCCATGTCTGAACGGGGGTGGCAGAGTGGGCTAAAGAACGGTGATGGATCAAACCCAGATCTGATGACTGGGTGTGAGTGTTTGATTGGGTCTGATGCTCCGTCCATCACCACCCCCTTTTGTACCGCTTTGTTCGCCATAAGTTGGCAGGGTATGCTCAGACGTGAGTCCCTTGCTCACTTTGCCACTGGATTCAAGCAAGCCTGGCTGAAGACGGCTGAAATGCCAGAAACCGGTCCTAGGAAGCTTGTTTCCGGTCCAGGGAAGGCAAGGCTTGGCAGTTCGGGCTGGACTGTTCCCATCAGGCACAGGGTCAGACTGATTTGCATATGGCCATGTCTGAACTGGGGTGGCAGAGTGGGCTAAAGAACGGTGATGGATCAAACCCAGATCTGATGACTGGGTGTGAGTGTTTGATTGGGTCTGATGCTCCGTCCATCACCACCCCCTTTTGTACCGCTTTGTTCGCCAAAAGTTGGCAGGGTTTGCTCAGACGTGAGTCCCTTGCTCACTTTGCCACTGGATTCAAGCAAGCCTGGCTGAAGACGGCTGAAATGCCAGAAACCGGTCCTAGGAAGCTTGTTTCCGGTCCAGGGAAGGCAAGGCTTGGCAGTACGGGCTGGACTGTTCCCATGAGGCACAGGGTCAGACTGATTTGCATATGGCCATGTCTGAACTGGGGTGGCAGAGTGGGCTAAAGAACGGTGATGGATCAAACCCAAATCTGATGACTGGGTGTGAGTGTTTGATTGGGTCTGATGCTCCGTCCATCACCACCCCCTTTTGTACCGCTTTGTTCGCCATAAGTTGGCAGGGTATGCTCAGACGTGAGTCCCTTGCTCACTTTGCCACTGGATTCAAGCAAGCCTGGCTGAAGACGGCTGAAATGCCAGAAACCGGTCCTAGGAAGCTTGTTTCCGGTCCAAGGAAGGCAAGGCTTGGCAGTTCGGGCTGGACTGTTCCCATGAGGCACAGGGTCAGACTGATTTGCATATGGCCATGTCTGAACTGGGGTGGCAGAATGGGCTAAAGAACGGTGAAGGATCAAACCCAGATCTGATGACTGGGTGTGAGTGTTTGATTGGGTCTGATGCTCCGTCCATCACCACCCCCTTTTGTACCGCTTTGTTCGCCATAAGTTGGCAGGGTATGCTCAGACATGAGTCCCTTGCTCACTTTGCCACTGGATTCAAGCAAGCCTGGCTGAAGACGGCTGAAATGCTAGAAACCGGTCCTAGGAAGCTTGTTTCCGGTCCAGGGAAGGCAAGGCTTGGCAGTTTGGGCTGGACTGTTCCCTTGAGGCACAGGGTCAGACTGATTTGCATATGGCCATGTCTGAACTGGGGTGGCAGAGTGGGCTAAAGAACGGTGATGGATCAAACCCAGATCTGATGACTGGGTGTGAGTGTTTGATTGGGTCTGATGCTCCGTCCATCACCACCCCCTTTTGTACCACTTGGTTCGCCATAAGTTGGCAGGGTATGCTCAGACGTGAGTCCCTTGCTCACTTTGCCACTGGATTCAAGCAACTCTGGCTGAAGACGGCTGAAATGCCAGAAACCGGTCCTAGGAAGCTTTATTCCGGTCCAGGGAAGGCAAGGCTTGGCAGTTCGGGCTGGACTGTTCCCATCAGGCACAGGGTCAGACTGATTTGCATATGGCCATGTCTGAACTGGGGTGGCAGAGTGGGCTAAAGAACGGTGATGGACCAAACCCAGATCTGATGACTGGGTGTGAGTGTTTGATTGGGTCTGATGCTCCGACCATCACCCCCCCCCTTTTGTACTGCTTTGTTCGCCATAACTTGGCAGGGTATGCTCAGACGTGAGTCCCTTGCTCACTTTGCCACTCGATAAAAGCAAGCCTGGCTGAAGACGGCTGAAATGCCAGAAACCGGTCCTAGGAAGCTTGTTTCCGGTCCAGGGAAGGCAAGGCTTGGCAGTTCGGGCTGGACTGTTCCCATGAGGCACAGGGTCAGACTGATTTGCATATGGCCATGTCTGAACTGGGGTGGCAGAGTGGGCCAAAGAACGGTGATGGATCAAACCCAGATCTGTGACTGGGTGTGAGTGTTTGATTGGGTCTGATGCTCCGTCCATCACCACCCCCTTTTGTACCGCTTTGTTCGCCATAACTTGGCAGGGTATGCTCAGACGTGAGTCCCTTGCTCACTTTGCCACTCGATTAAAGCAAGCCTGGCTGAAGACGGCTGAAATGCCAGAAACCGGTCCTAGGAAGCTTGTTTCCGGTCCAGGGAAGGCAAGGCTTGGCAGTTCGGGCTGGACTGTTCTCATGAGGCACAGGGTCAGACTGATTTGCATATGGCCATGTCTGAACTGGGGTGGCAGAGTGGGCCAAAGAACGGTGATGGATCAAACCCAGATCTGATGACTGGGTGTTAGTGTTTGATTGGGTCTGATGCTCCGTCCATCACCACCCCCTTTTGTGCCGCTTTGTTCGCCATAAGTTGGCAGGGTATGCTCAGACGTGAGTCCCTTGCTCACTTTGCCACTGGATTCAAGCAAGCCTGGCTGAAGACGGCTGAAATGCCAGAAACCAGTCCTAGGAAGCTTGTTTCCGGTCCAGGGAAGGCAAGGCTTGGCAGTTCAGGCTGGACTGTTCCCATGAGGCACAGGGTCAGACTGATTTGCATATGGCCATGTCTGAACTGGGGTGGCAGAGTGGGCTAAAGAACGATGATGGATCAAACCCAGATCTGATGACTGGGTGTGAGTGTTTGATTGGGTCTGATGCTCCGTCCATCACCACCCCCTTTTGTACCGCTTTGTTCGCCAAAAGTTGGCAGGGTATGCTCAGACGTGAGTCCCTTGCTCACTTTGCCACTGGATTCAAGCAAGCCTGGCTGAAGACGGCTGAAATGCCAGAAACCGGTCCTAGGAAGCTTGTTTCCGGTCGAGGGAAGGCAAGGCTTGGCAGTTCGGGCTGGACTGTTCCCATGAGGCACAGGGTCAGACTGATTTGCATATGGCCATGTCTGAACTGGGGTGGCAGAATGGGCTAAAGAACGGTGATGGATCAAACCCTGATCTGATGACTGGGTGTGAGTATTTGATTTGGTCTGATGCTCCGTCCATCACCACCCCCTTTTGTACCGCTTTGTTCGCCATAAGTTGGCAGGGTATGCTCATACGTGAGTCCCTTGCTCACTTTGCCACTGGATTCAAGCAAGCCTGGCTGAAGACGGCTGAAATGCCAGAAACCGGTCCTAGGAAGCTTGTTTCCGGTCCAGGGAAGGCAAGGATTGGCAGTTCGGGCTGGACTGTTCCCATGAGGCACAGGGTCAGACTGATTTGCATATGCTCATGCCTGAACTGGGGTGACAGAGTGGGCTAAAGAACGGTGATGGATCAAACCCAGATCTGATGACTGGGTGTGAGTGTTTGATTGGGTCTGATGCTCCGTCCATCACCACCCCCTTTTGTACCGCTTTGTTCGCCATAAGTTGGCAGGGTATGCTCAGACGTGAGTCCCTTGCTCACTTTGCCACTGGATTCAAGCAAGCCTGGCTGAAGACGGCTGAAATGCCAGAAACCGGTCCTAGGAAGCTTGTTTCTGGTCCAGGGAAGGCAAGGCTTGGCAGTTCGGGCTGGACTGTTCCCATGAGGCACAGGGTCAGACTGATTTGCATATGGCCATGTCTGAACTTGGGTGGCAGAGTGGGCTAAAGAACGGTGATGGATCAAACCCAGATCTGATGACTGGGTGTGAGTCTTTTATTGGGTCTGATGCTCCGTCCATCACCACCCCCTTTTGTACCGCTTTGTTCGCCATAAGTTGGCAGGGTATGCTCAGACGTGAGTCCCTTGCTCACTTTGCCACTGGATTCAAGCAAGCCTGGCTGAAGACGGCTGAAATGCCAGAAACCGGTCCTAGGAAGCTTGTTTCCGGTCCAGGGAATGCAAGGCTTGGCAGTTCGGGCTGGACTGTTCCCATGAGGCACAGGGTCAGACTGATTTGCATATGGCCATGTCTGAACTGGGGTGGCAGAGTGGGCTAAAGAACGGTGATGGATCAAACCCAGATCTGATGACTGGGTGTGAGTCTTTTATTGGGTCTGATGCTCCGTCCATCACCACACCCTTTTGTACCTCTTTGTTCGCCATAAGTTGGCAGGGTATGCTCAGACGTGAGTCCCTTGCTCACTTTGCCACTGGATTCAAGCAAGCCTGGCTGAAGACGGCTGAAATGCCAGAAACCGGTCCTAGGAAGCTTGTTTCCGGTCCAGGGAAGGCAAGGCTTGGCAGTTCGGGCTAGACTGTTCCCATGAGGCACAGGGTCAGACTGATTTGCATATGGCCATGTCTGAACTGGGGTGGCAGAGTGAGCTAAAGAACGGTGATGGATCAAACCCAGATCTGATGACTGGGTGTGAGTGTTTGATTGGGTCTGATGCTCTGTCCATCACCACCCCCTTTTGTACCGCTTTGTTTGCCATAAGTTGGCAGGGTATGCTCAGACGTGAGTCCCTTGCTAACTTTGCCACTGGATTCAAGCAAGCCTGGCTGAAGACGGATGAATTGCCAGAAACCGGTCCTAGGAAGCTTGTTTCCGGTCCAGGGAAGGCAAGGATTGGCAGTTCGGGCTGGACTGTTCCCATGAGGCACAGGGTCAGACTGATTTGCATATGGCCATGTCTGAACGGGGGTGGCAGAGTGGGCTAAAGAACGGTGATGGATCAAACCCAGATCTGATGACTGGGTGTGAGTGTTTGATTGGGTCTGATGCTCCGTCCATCACCACCCCCTTTTGTACCGCTTTGTTCGCCATAAGTTGGCAGGGTATGCTCAGACGTGAGTCCCTTGCTCACTTTGCCACTGGATTCAAGCAAGCCTGGCTGAAGACGGCTGAAATGCCAGAAACCGGTCCTAGGAAGCTTGTTTCCGGTCCAGGGAAGGCAAGGCTTGGCAGTTCGGGCTGGACTGTTCCCATCAGGCACAGGGTCAGACTGATTTGCATATGGCCATGTCTGAACTGGGGTGGCAGAGTGGGCTAAAGAACGGTGATGGATCAAACCCAGATCTGATGACTGGGTGTGAGTGTTTGATTGGGTCTGATGCTCCGTCCATCACCACCCCCTTTTGTACCGCTTTGTTCGCCAAAAGTTGGCAGGGTATGCTCAGACGTGAGTCCCTTGCTCACTTTGCCACTGGATTCAAGCAAGCCTGGCTGAAGACGGCTGAAATGTCAGAAACCGGTCCTAGGAAGTTTGTTACCGGTCCAGGGAAGGCAAGGCTTGGCAGTTCGGGCTGGACTGTTCCCATCAGGCACAGGGTCAGACTGATTTGCATATGGCCATGTCTGAACTGGGGTGGCAGAGTGGGCTAAAGAACGGTGATGGATCAAACCCAGATCTGATGACTGGGTGTGAGTGTTTGATTGGGTCTGATGCTCCGTCCATCACCACCCCCTTTTGTACCGCTTTGTTCGCCATAAGTTGGCAGGGTATGCTCAGACGTGAGTCCCTTGCTCACTTTGCCACTGGATTCAAGCAAGCCTGGCTGAAGACGGCTGAAATGCCAGAAACCAGTCCTAGGAAGCTTGTTTCCGGTCCAGGGAAGGCAAGGCTTGGCAGTTCAGGCTGAACTGTTCCCATGAGGCACAGGGTCAGACTGATTTGCATATGGCCATGTCTGAACTGGAGTGGCAGAGTGGGCTAAAGAACGATGATGGATCAAACCCAGATCTGATGACTGGGTGTGAGTGTTTGATTGGGTCTGATGCTCCGTCCATCACCACCCCCTTTTGTACCGCTTTGTTCGCCATAAGTTGGCAGGGTATGCTCAGACGTGAGTCCCTTGCTCACTTTGCCACTGGATTCAAGCAAGCCTGGCTGAAGACGGCTGAAATGCCAGAAACCGGTCCTAGGAAGCTTGTTTCCGGTCGAGGGAAGGCAAGGCTTGGCAGTTCGGGCTGGACTGTTCCCATGAGGCACAGGGTCAGACTGATTTGCATATGGCCATGTCTGAACTGGGGTGGCAGAATGGGCTAAAGAACGGTGATGGATCAAACCCTGATCTGATGACTGGGTGTGAGTGTTTGATTGGGTCTGATGCTCCGTCCATCACCACCCCCTTTTGTACCGCTTTGTTCGCCATAAGTTGGCAGGGTATGCTCATACGTGAGTCCCTTGCTCACTTTGCCACTGGATTCAAGCAAGCCTGGCTGAAGACGGCTGAAATGCCAGAAACCGGTCCTAGGAAGCTTGTTTCCGGTCAAGGGAAGGCAAGGCTTGGCAGTTCGGGATGGACTGTTCCCATGAGGCACAGGGTCAGACTGATTTGCATATGGCCATGTCTGAACTGGGGTGGCAGAGTGGGCTAAAGAACGGTGATGGATCAAACCCAGATCTGATGACTGGGTGTGAGTGTTTGATTGGGTCTGATGCTCCGTCCATCACCACCCCCTTTTGTACCACTTTGTTCACCATAAGTTGGCAGGGTATGCTCAGACGTGAGTCCCTTGCTCACTTTGCCACTGGATTCAAGCAATTCTGGCTGAAGACGGCTGAAATGCCAGAAACCGGTTCTAGGAAGCTTGTTTCCGGTCCAGGGAAGGCAAGGCTTGGCAGTTCGGGCTGGACTGTTCCCATCAGGCACAGGGTCAGACTGATTTGCACATGGCCATGTCTGAACTGGGGTGGCAGAGTGGGCTAAAGAACGGTGATGGATCAAACCCAGATCTGATGACTGGGTGTGAGTGTTTGATTGGGTCTGATGCTCCGTCCATCACCACCCCCTCTTGTACCGCTTTGTTCGCCATAACTTGGCAGGGTATGCTCAGACGTGAGTCCCTTGCTCACTTTGCCACTGGATTAAAGCAAGCCTGGCTGAAGATGGCTGAAATGCCAGAAACCGGTCCTAGGAAGCTTGTTTCCGGTCCAGGGAAGGCAAGGCTTGGCAGTTCGGGCTGGACTGTTCCCATGAGGCACAGGGTCAGACTGATTTGCATATGGCCATGTCTGAACTGGGGTGGCAGAGTGGGCTAAAGAACGGTGATGGATCAAACCCAGATCTGATGACTGGGTGTGAGTGTTTGATTGGGTCTGATGCTCCGTCCATCACCACCCCCTTTTGTACCGCTTTGTTCGCCATAAGTTGGCAGGGTATGCTCAGACGTGAGTCCCTTGCTCACTTTGCCACTGGATTCAAGCAAGCCTGGCTGAAGACGGCTGAAATGCCAGAAACCGGTCCTAGGAAGCTTGTTTCCGGTCCAGGGAAGGCAAGGCTTGGCAGTTCGGGCTGGACTGTTCCCATGAGACACAGGGTCAGACTGATTTGCATATGGCCATGTCTGAACTGGGGTGGCAGAGTGGACTAAAGAACGGTGATGGATCAAACCCAGATCTGATGACTGGGTGTGAGAGTTTGATTGGGTCTGATGCTCCGTCCATCACCACCCCCTTTTGTACCGCTTTGTTCGCCATAAGTTGGCAGGGTATGCTCAGACGTGAGTCCCTTGCTCACTTTGCCACTGGATTCAAGCAAGCCTGGCTGAAGACGGCTGAAATGCCAGAAACCAGTCCTAGGAAGCTTGTTTCTGGTCCAGGGAAGGCAAGGCTTGGCAGTCCGGGCTGGACTGTTCCCATGAGGCAGAGGGTCAGACTGATTTGCATATGGCCATGTCTGAACTGGGGTGGCAGAGTGGGCTAAAGAACGGTGATGGATCAAACCCAGATCTGAAGACTGGGTGTGAGTGTTTGATTGGGTCTGATGCTCCGTCCATCACCACCCCCTTTTGTACCGCTTTGTTCGCCATAAGTTGGCAGGGTATGCTCAGACGTGAGTCCCTTGCTCACTTTGCCACTGGATTCAAGCAAGCCTGGCTGAAGACTGCTGAAATGCCAGAAACCGGTCCTAGGAAGTTTGTTACCGGTCCAGGGAAGGCAAGGTTTGCAGTTCGGGCTGGACTGTTCCCATCAGGCACAGGGTCAGACTGATTTGCATATGGCCATGTCTGAACTGGGGTGGCAGAGTAGGCTAAAGAACGGTGATGGATCAAACCCAGATCTGATAACTGGGTGTGAGTGTTTGGTTGGGTCTGATGCTCCGTCCATCACCACCCCCTTTTGTACCGCTTTGTTCGCCATAAGTTGGCAGGGTATGCTCAGACGTGAGTCCCTTGCTCACTTTGCCACTGGATTCAAGCAAGCCTGGCTGAAGACGGCTGAAATGCCAGAAACCGGTCCTAGGAAGCTTGTTTCCGGTCCAGGGAAGGCAAGGCTTGGCAGTTCAGGCTGGACTGTTCCCATGAGGCACAGGGTCAGACTGATTTCCATATGGCCATGTCTGAACTGGGATGGCAGAGTGGGCTAAAGAACGGTGATGGATCAAACCCAGATCTGATGACTGGGTGTGAGTGTTTGATTGGGTCTGATGCTCCGTCCATCACCACCCCCTTTTGTACCGCTTTGTTCGCCATAAGTTGGCAGGGTATGCTCAGACGTGAGTCCCTTGCTCACTTTGCCACTGGATTCAAGCAAGCCTGGCTGAAGACGGCTGAAATGCCAGAAACCGGTCCTGGGAAGCTTGTTTCCGGTCCAGGGAAGGCAAGGCTTGGCAGTTCGGGCTGGACTGTTCCCATGAGGCACAGGGTCAGACTGATTTGCATATGGCCATGTCTGAACTGGGGTGGCAGAATGGGCTAAAGAACGGTGATGGATCAAACCCAGATCTGATGACTGGGTGTGAGTGTTTGATTGGGTCTGATGCTCCGTCCATCACCACCCCCTTTTGTACCGCTTTGTTCGCCATAAGTTGGCAGGGTATGCTCAGACGTGAGTCCCTTGCTCACTTTGCCACTGGATTCAAGCAAGCCTGGCTGAAGACGGCTGAAATGCCAGAAACCGGTCCTAGGAAACTTGTTTCCGGTACAGGGAAGGCAAGGCTTGGCAGTTCGGGCTGGACTGTTCCCATCAGGCACAGGGTCAGACTGATTTGCATATGGCCATGTCTGAACTGGGGTGGCAGAGTGGGCTAAAGAACGTTGATGGATCAAACCCAGATCTGATGACTGGGTGTGAGTGTTTGATTGGGTCTGATGCTCCGTCCATCACCACCCCCTTTTGTACCGCTTTGTTCACCATAAGTTGGCAGGGTATGCTCAGACGTGAGTCCCTTGCTCACTTTGCCACTGGATTCAAGCAAGCCTGGCTGAAGACGGCTGAAATAACAGAAACCGGTCCTAGGAAGCTTGTTTCTGGTCCAGGGAAGGCAAGGCTTGGCAGTTCGGGCTGGACTGTTCCCATGAGGCACAGGGTCAGACTGATTTGCATATGGCCATGTCTGAACTGGGGTGGCAGAGTGGGCTAAAGAACGGTGATGGATCAAACCCAGATCTGATGACTGGGTGTGAGTGTTTGATTGGGTCTGATGCTCCGTCCATCACCACCCCCTTTTGTACTGCTTTGTTCGCCATAAGTTGGCAGGGTATGCTCAGACGTGAGTCCCTTGCTCACTTTGCACTGGATTCAAGCAAGCCTGGCTGAAGACGGCTGAAATGCCAGAAACCGGTCCTAGGAAGCTTGTTTCCGGTCCAGGGAAGGCAACGCTTGGCAGTCCGGGCTGGACTGTTCCCATGAGGCACAGGGTCAGACTGATTTGCATATGGCCATGTCTGAACTGGGGTGGCAGAGTGGGCTAAAGAACGATGATGGATCAAACCCAGATCTGATGACTGGGTGTGAGTGTTTGATTGGGTCTGATGCTCCGTCCATTACCACCTCCTTTTGTACCGCTTTGTTCGCCATAAGTTGGCAGGGTATGCTCAGACGTGAGTCCCTTGCTCACTTTGCCACTGGATTCAAGCAAGCCTGGCTGAAGACGGCTGAAATGCCAGAAACCGGTCCTAGGAAGCTTGTTTCCGGTCCAGGGAAGGCAAGGCTTGGCAGTTCGGGCTAGACTGTTCCCATGAGGCACAGGGTCAGACTGATTTGCATATGGCCATGTCTGAACTGGGGTGGCAGAGTGGGCTAAATAACGGTGATGGATCAAACTCAGATCTGATGACTGGGTGTGAGTGTTTGATTGGGTCTGATGCTCCGTCCATCACCACCCCCTTTTGTACCGCTTTGTTCGCCATAAGTTGGCAGGGTATGCTCAGACGTGAGTCCCTTGCTCACTTTGCCACTGGATTCAAGCAAGCCTGGCTGAAGACGGCTGAAATGCCAGAAACCGGTCCTAGGAAGCTTGTTTCCGGTCCAGGGAAGGCAAGGCTTGGCAGTTCGGGATGGACTGTTCCCATGAGGCACAGGGTCAGACTGATTTGCATATGGCCATGTCTGAACTGGGGTGGCAGAGTGGGCTAAAGAACGGTGATGGATCAAACCCAGATCTGATGACTGGGTGTGAGTGTTTGATTGGGTCTGATGCTCCGTCCATCACCACCCCCTTTTGTACCACTTTGTTCACCATAAGTTGGCAGGGTATGCTCAGACGTGAGTCCCTTGCTCACTTTGCCACTGGATTCAAGCAATTCTGGCTGAAGACGGCTGAAATGCCAGAAACCGGTTCTAGGAAGCTTGTTTCCGGTCCAGGGAAGGCAAGGCTTGGCAGTTCGGGCTGGACTGTTCCCATCAGGCACAGGGTCAGACTGATTTGCACATGGCCATGTCTGAACTGGGGTGGCAGAGTGGGCTAAAGAACGGTGATGGATCAAACCCAGATCTGATGACTGGGTGAGAGTGTTTGATTGGGTCTGATGCTCCGTCCATCACCACCCCCTCTTGTACCGCTTTGTTCGCCATAACTTGGCAGGGTATGCTCAGACGTGAGTCCCTTGCTCACTTTGCCACTGGATTAAAGCAAGCCTGGCTGAAGACGGCTGAAATGCCAGAAACCGGTCCTAGGAAGCTTGTTTCCGGTCCAGGGAAGGCAAGGCTTGGCAGTTCGGGCTGGACTGTTCCCATGAGGCACAGGGTCAGACTGATTTGCATATGGCCATGTCTGAACTGGGGTGGCAGAGTGGGCTAAAGAACGGTGATGGATCAAACCCAGATCTGATGACTGGGTGTGAGTGTTTGATTGGGTCTGATGCTCCGTCCATCACCACCCCCTTTTGTACCGCTTTGTTTGCCATAAGTTGGCAGGGTATGCTCAGACGTGAGTCCCTTGCTCACTTTGCCACTGGATTCAAGCAAGCCTGGCTGAAGACGGCTGAAATGCCAGAAACCGGTCCTAGGAAGCTTGTTTCCGGTCCAGGGAAGGCAAGGCTTGGCAGTTCGGGCTGGACTGTTCCCATCAGGCACAGGGTCAGACTGATTTGCATATGGCCATGTCTGAACTGGGGTGGCAGAGTGGGCTAAAGAACGGTGATGGATCAAACCCAGATCTGATGACTGGGTGTGAGTGTTTGATTGGGTCTGATGCTCCGTCCATCACCACCCCCTTTTGTACCGCTTTGTTCGCCATAAGTTGGCAGGGTATGCTCAGACGTGAGTCCCTTGCTCACTTTGCCACTGGATTCAAGCAAGCCTGGCTGAAGACGGCTGAAATGCCAGAAACCGGTCCTAAGAAGCTTGTTTCCGGTCCAGGGAAGGCAAGGCTTGGCAGTTCAGGCTGGACTGTTCCCATGAGGCACAGGGTCAGACTGATTTGCATATGGCCATGTCTGAACTGGGGTGGCAGAGTGGGCTAAAGAACGGTGATGGATCAAACCCAGATCTGATGACTGGGTGTGAGTGTTTGATTGGGTCTGATGCTCCGTCCATCACCACCCCCTTTTGTACCGCTTTGTTCGCCATAAGTTGGCAGGGTATGCTCAGATGTGAGTCCCTTGCTCACTTTGCCACTGGATTCAAGCAAGCCTGGCTGAAGACGGCTGAAATACCAGAAACCGGTCCTAGGAAGCTTGTTTCCGGTCCAGGGAAGGCAAGGCTTGGCAGTTCGGGCTGGACTGTTCCCATGAGGCACAGGGTCAGACTGATTTGCATATGGCCATGTCTGAACTGGGGTGGCAGAGTGGACTAAAGAACGGTGATGGATCAAACCCAGATCTGATGACTGGGTGTGAGTGTTTGATTGGGTCTGATGCTCCGTCCATCACCACCCCCTTTTGTACCACTTGGTTCGCCATAAGTTGGCAGGGTATGCTCAGACGTGAGTCCCTTGCTCACTTTGCCACTGGATTCAAGCAACTCTGGCTGAAGACGGCTGAAATGCCAGAAACCGGTCCTAGGAAGATTTATTCCGGTCCAGGGAAGGCAAGGCTTGGCAGTTCGGGCTGGACTGTTCCCATCAGGCACAGGGTCAGACTGATTTGCATATGGCCATGTCTGAACTGGGGTGGCAGAGTGGGCTAAAGAACGGTGATGGATCAAACCCAGATCTGATGACTGGGTGTGAGTGTTTGATTGGGTCTGATGCTCCGACCATCACCCCCCCCCTTTTGTACTGGTTTGTTCGCCATAACTTGGCAGGGTATGCTCAGACGTGAGTCCCTTGCTCACTTTGCCACTCGATAAAAGCAAGCCTGGCTGAAGACGGCTGAAATGCCAGAAACCGGTCCTAGGAAGCTTGTTTCCGGTCCAGGGAAGGCAAGGCTTGGCAGTTCGGGCTGGACTGTTCCCATGAGGCACAGGGTCAGACTGATTTGCATATGGCCATGTCTGAACTGGGGTGGCAGAGTGGGCCAAAGAACGGTGATGGATCAAACCCAGATCTGATGACTGGGTGTGAGTGTTTGATTGGGTCTGATGCTCCGTCCATCACCACCCCCTTTTGTACCGCTTTGTTCGCCATAACTTGGCAGGGTATGCTCAGACGTGAGTCCCTTGCTCACTTTGCCACTCGATTAAAGCAAGCCTGGCTGAAGACGGCTGAAATGCCAGAAACCGGTCCTAGGAAGCTTGTTTCCGGTCCAGGGAAGGCAAGGCTTGGCAGTTCGGGCTGGACTGTTCCCATGAGGCACAGGGTCAGACTGATTTGCATATGGCCATGTCTGAACTGGGGTGGCAGAGTGGGCCAAAGAACGGTGATGGATCAAACCCAGATCTGATGACTGGGTGTGAGTGTTTGATTGGGTCTGATGCTCCGTCCATCACCACCCCCTTTTGTGCCGCTTTGTTCGCCATAAGTTGGCAGGGTATGCTCAGACGTGAGTCCCTTGCTCACTTTGCCACTGGATTCAAGCAAGCCTGGCTGAAGACGGCTGAAATGCCAGAAACCAGTCCTAGGAAGCTTGTTTCCGGTCCAGGGAAGGCAAGGCTTGGCAGCTCAGGCTGGACTGTTCCCATGAGGCACAGGGTCAGACTGATTTGCATATGGCCATGTCTGAACTGGGGTGGCAGAGTGGGCTAAAGAACGATGATGGATCAAACCCAGATCTGATGACTGGGTGTGAGTGTTTGATTGGGTCTGATGCTCCGTCCATCACCACCCCCTTTTGTACCGCTTTGTTCGCCATAAGTTGGCAGGGTATGCTCAGACGTGAGTCCCTTGCTCACTTTGCCACTGGATTCAAGCAAGCCTGGCTGAAGACGGCTGAAATGCCAGAAACCGGTCCTAGGAAGCTTGTTTCCGGTCGAGGGAAGGCAAGGCTTGGCAGTTCGGGCTGGACTGTTCCCATGAGGCACAGGGTCAGACTGATTTGCATATGGCCATGTCTGAACTGGGGTGGCAGAATGGGCTAAAGAACGGTGATGGATCAAACCCTGATCTGATGACTGGGTGTGAGTATTTGATTTGGTCTGATGCTCCGTCCATCACCACCCCCTTTTGTACCGCTTTGTTCGCCATAAGTTGGCAGGGTATGCTCATACGTGAGTCCCTTGCTCACTTTGCCACTGGATTCAAGCAAGCCTGGCTGAAGACGGCTGAAATGCCAGAAACCGGTCCTAGGAAGCTTGTTTCCGGTCCAGGGAAGGCAAGGATTGGCAGTTCGGGCTGGACTGTTCCCATGAGGCACAGGGTCAGACTGATTTGCATATGCTCATGCCTGAACTGGGGTGACAGAGTGGGCTAAAGAACGGTGATGGATCAAACCCAGATCTGATGACTGGGTGTGAGTGTTTGATTGGGTCTGATGCTCCGTCCATCACCACCCCCTTTTGTACCGCTTTGTTCGCCATAAGTTGGCAGGGTATGCTCAGACGTGAGTCCCTTGCTCACTTTGCCACTGGATTCAAGCAAGCCTGGCTGAAGACGGCTGAAATGCCAGAAACCGGTCCTAGGAAGCTTGTTTCTGGTCCAGGGAAGGCAAGGCTTGGCAGTTCGGGCTGGACTGTTCCCATGAGGCACAGGGTCAGACTGATTTGCATATGGCCATGTCTGAACTTGGGTGGCAGAGTGGGCTAAAGAACGGTGATGGATCAAACCCAGATCTGATGACTGGGTGTGAGTCTTTTATTGGGTCTGATGCTCCGTCCATCACCACCCCCTTTTGTACCGCTTTGTTCGCCATAAGTTGGCAGGGTATGCTCAGACGTGAGTCCCTTGCTCACTTTGCCACTGGATTCAAGCAAGCCTGGCTGAAGACGGCTGAAATGCCAGAAACCGGTCCTAGGAAGCTTGTTTCCGGTCCAGGGAATGCAAGGCTTGGCAGTTCGGGCTGGACTGTTCCCATGAGGCACAGGGTCAGACTGATTTGCATATGGCCATGTCTGAACTGGGGTGGCAGAGTGGGCTAAAGAACGGTGATGGATCAAACCCAGATCTGATGACTGGGTGTGAGTCTTTTATTGGGTCTGATGCTCCGTCCATCACCACACCCTTTTGTACCGCTTTGTTCGCCATAAGTTGGCAGGGTATGCTCAGACGTGAGTCCCTTGCTCACTTTGCCACTGGATTCAAGCAAGCCTGGCTGAAGACGGCTGAAATGCCAGAAACCGGTCCTAGGAAGCTTGTTTCCGGTCCAGGGAAGGCAAGGCTTGGCAGTTCGGGCTAGACTGTTCCCATGAGGCACAGGGTCAGACTGATTTGCATATGGCCATCTCTGAACTGGGGTGGCAGAGTGAGCTAAAGAACGGTGATGGATCAAACCCAGATCTGATGACTGGGTGTGAGTGTTTGATTGGGTCTGATGCTCTGTCCATCACCACCCCCTTTTGTACCGCTTTGTTTGCCATAAGTTGGCAGGGTATGCTCAGACGTGAGTCCCTTGCTAACTTTGCCACTGGATTCAAGCAAGCCTGGCTGAAGACGGATGAATTGCCAGAAACCGGTCCTAGGAAGCTTGTTTCCGGTCCAGGGAAGGCAAGGATTGGCAGTTCGGGCTGGACTGTTCCCATGAGGCACAGGGTCAGACTGATTTGCATATGGCCATGTCTGGACGGGGGTGGCAGAGTGGGCTAAAGAACGGTGATGGATCAAACCCAGATCTGATGACTGGGTGTGAGTGTTTGATTGGGTCTGATGCTCCGTCCATCACCACCCCCTTTTGTACCGCTTTGTTCGCCGTAAGTTGGCAGGGTATGCTCAGACGTGAGTCCCTTGCTCACTTTGCCACTGGATTCAAGCAAGCCTGGCTGAAGACGGCTGAAATGCCAGAAACCGGTCCTAGGAAGCTTGTTTCCGGTCCAGGGAAGGCAAGGCTTGGCAGTTCGGGCTGGACTGTTCCCATCAGGCACAGGGTCAGACTGATTTGCATATGGCCATGTCTGAACTGGGGTGGCAGAGTGGGCTAAAGAACGGTGATGGATCAAACCCAGATCTGATGACTGGGTGTGAGTGTTTGATTGGGTCTGATGCTCCGTCCATCACCACCCCCTTTTGTACCGCTTTGTTCGCCAAAAGTTGGCAGGGTATGCTCAGACGTGAGTCCCTTGCTCACTTTGCCACTGGATTCAAGCAAGCCTGGCTGAAGACGGCTGAAATGTCAGAAACCGGTCCTAGGAAGTTTGTTACCGGTCCAGGGAAGGCAAGGCTTGGCAGTTCGGGCTGGACTGTTCCCATCAGGCACAGGGTCAGACTGATTTGCATATGGCCATGTCTGAACTGGGGTGGCAGAGTGGGCTAAAGAACGGTGATGGATTAAACCCAGATCTGATGACTGGGTGTGAGTGTTTGATTGGGTCTGATGCTCCGTCCATCACCACCCCCTTTTGTACCGCTTTGTTCGCCATAAGTTGGCAGGGTATGCTCAGACGTGAGTCCCTTGCTCACTTTGCCACTGGATTCAAGCAAGCCTGGCTGAAGACGGCTGAAATGCCAGAAACCAGTCCTAGGAAGCTTGTTTCCGGTCCAGGGAAGGCAAGGCTTGGCAGTTCAGGCTGGACTGTTCCCATGAGGCACAGGGTCAGACTGATTTGCATATGGCCATGTCTGAACTGGAGTGGCAGAGTGGGCTAAAGAACGATGATGGATCAAACCCAGATCTGATGACTGGGTGTGAGTGTTTGATTGGGTCTGATGCTCCGTCCATCACCACCCCCTTTTGTACCGCTTTGTTCGCCATAAGTTGGCAGGGTATGCTCAGACGTGAGTCCCTTGCTCACTTTGCCACTGGATTCAAGCAAGCCTGGCTGAAGACGGCTGAAATGCCAGAAACCGGTCCTAGGAAGCTTGTTTCCGGTCGAGGGAAGGCAAGGCTTGGCAGTTCGGGCTGGACTGTTCCCATGAGGCACAGGGTCAGACTGATTTGCATATGGCCATGTCTGAACTGGGGTGGCAGAATGGGCTAAAGAACGGTGATGGATCAAACCCTGATCTGATGACTGGGTGTGAGTGTTTGATTGGGTCTGATGCTCCGTCCATCACCACCCCCTTTTGTACCGCTTTGTTCGCCATAAGTTGGCAGGGTATGCTCATACGTGAGTCCCTTGCTCACTTTGCCACTGGATTCAAGCAAGCCTGGCTGAAGACGGCTGAAATGCCAGAAACCGGTCCTAGGAAGCTTGTTTCCGGTCCAGGGAAGGCAAGGCTTGGCAGTTCGGGATGGACTGTTCCCATGAGGCACAGGGTCAGACTGATTTGCATATGGCCGTGTCTGAACTGGGGTGGCAGAGTGGGCTAAAGAACGGTGATGGATCAAACCCAGATCTGATGACTGGGTGTGAGTGTTTGATTGGGTCTGATGCTCCGTCCATCACCACCCCCTTTTGTACCACTTTGTTCACCATAAGTTGGCAGGGTATGCTCAGACGTGAGTCCCTTGCTCACTTTGCCACTGGATTCAAGCAAGCCTGGCTGAAGACGGCTGAAATGCCAGAAACCGGTTCTAGGAAGCTTGTTTCCGGTCCAGGGAAGGCAAGGCTTGGCAGTTCGGGCTGGACTGTTCCCATCAGGCACAGGGTCAGACTGATTTGCACATGGCCATGTCTGAACTGGGGTGGCAGAGTGGGCTAAAGAACGGTGATGGATCAAACCCAGATCTGATGACTGGGTGTGAGTGTTTGATTGGGTCTGATGCTCCGTCCATCACCACCCCCTCTTGTACCGCTTTGTTCGCCATAACTTGGCAGGGTATGCTCAGACGTGAGTCCCTTGCTCACTTTGCCACTGGATTAAAGCAAGCCTGGCTGAAGACGGCTGAAATGCCAGAAACCGGTCCTAGGAAGCTTGTTTCCGGTCCAGGGAAGGCAAGGCTTGGCAGTTCGGGCTGGACTGTTCCCATGAGGCACAGGGTCAGACTGATTTGCATATGGCCATGTCTGAACTGGGGTGGCAGAGTGGGCTAAAGAACGGTGATGGATCAAACCCAGATCTGATGACTGGGTGTGAGTGTTTGATTGGGTCTGATGCTCCGTCCATCACCACCCCCTTTTGTACCGCTTTGTTCGCCATAAGTTGGCAGGGTATGCTCAGACGTGAGTCCCTTGCTCACTTTGCCACTGGATTCAAGCAAGCCTGGCTGAAGACGGCTGAAATGCCAGAAACCGGTCCTAGGAAGCTTGTTTCCGGTCCAGGGAAGGCAAGGCTTGGCAGTTCGGGCTGGACTGTTCCCATCAGGCACAGGGTCAGACTGATTTGCATATGGCCATGTCTGAACTGGGGTGGCAGAGTGGGCTAAAGAACGGTGATGGATCAAACCCAGATCTGATGACTGGGTGTGAGTGTTTGATTGGGTCTGATGCTCCGTCCATCACCACCCCCTTTTGTACCGCTTTGTTCGCCATAAGTTGGCAGGGTATGCTCAGACGTGAGTCCCTTGCTCACTTTGCCACTGGATTCAAGCAAGCCTGGCTGAAGACGGCTGAAATGCCAGAAACCGGTCCTAGGAAGCTTGTTTCCGGTCCAGGGAAGGCAAGGCTTGGCAGTTCAGGCTGGACTGTTCCCATGAGGCACAGGGTCAGACTGATTTGCATATGGCCATGTCTGAACTGGGGTGGCAGAGTGGGCTAAAGAACGGTGATGGATCAAACCCAGATCTGATGACTGGGTGTGAGTGTTTGATTGGGTCTGATGCTCCGTCCATCACCACCCCCTTTTGTACCGCTTTGTTCGCCATAAGTTGGCAGGGTATGCTCAGATGTGAGTCCCTTGCTCACTTTGCCACTGGATTCAAGCAAGCCTGGCTGAAGACGGCTGAAATACCAGAAACCGGTCCTAGGAAGCTTGTTTCCGGTCCAGGGAAGGCAAGGCTTGGCAGTTCGGGCTGGACTGTTCCCATGAGGCACAGGGTCAGACTGATTTGCATATGGCCATGTCTGAACTGGGGTGGCAGAGTGGACTAAAGAACGGTGATGGATCAAACCCAGATCTGATGACTGGGTGTGAGAGTTTGATTGGGTCTGATGCTCCGTCCATCACCACCCCCTTTTGTACCGCTTTGTTCGCCATAAGTTGGCAGGGTATGCTCAGACGTGAGTCCCTTGCTCACTTTGCCACTGGATTCAAGCAAGCCTGGCTGAAGACGGCTGAAATGCCAGAAACCAGTCCTAGGAAGCTTGTTTCTGGTCCAGGGAAGGCAAGGCTTGGCAGTCCGGGCTGGACTGTTCCCATGAGGCAGAGGGTCAGACTGATTTGCATATGGCCATGTCTGAACTGGGGTGGCAGAGTGGGCTAAAGAACGGTGATGGATCAAACCCAGATCTGAAGACTGGGTGTGAGTGTTTGATTGGGTCTGATGCTCCGTCCATCACCACCCCCTTTTGTACCGCTTTGTTCGCCATAAGTTGGCAGGGTATGCTCAGACGTGAGTCCCTTGCTCACTTTGCCACTGGATTCAAGCAAGCCTGGCTGAAGACGGCTGAAATGCCAGAAACCGGTCCTAGGAAGTTTGTTACCGGTCCAGGGAAGGCAAGGCTTGGCAGTTCGGGCTGGACTGTTCCCATCAGGCACAGGGTCAGACTGATTTGCATATGGCCATGTCTGAACTGGGGTGGCAGAGTAGGCTAAAGAACGGTGATGGATCAAACCCAGATCTGATAACTGGGTGTGAGTGTTTGATTGGGTCTGATGCTCCGTCCATCACCACCCCCTTTTGTACCGCTTTGTTCGCCATAAGTTGGCAGGGTATGCTCAGACGTGAGTCCCTTGCTCACTTTGCCACTGGATTCAAGCAAGCCTGGCTGAAGACGGCTGAAATGCCAGAAACCGGTCCTAGGAAGCTTGTTTCCGGTCCAGGGAAGGCAAGGCTTGGCAGTTCAGGCTGGACTGTTCCCATGAGGCACAGGGTCAGACTGATTTCCATATGGCCATGTCTGAACTGGGGTGGCAGAGTGGGCTAAAGAACGGTGATGGATCAAACCCAGATCTGATGACTGGGTGTGAGTGTTTGATTGGGTCTGATGCTCCGTCCATCACCACCCCCTTTTGTACCGCTTTGTTCGCCATAAGTTGGCAGGGTATGCTCAGACGTGAGTTCCTTGCTCACTTTGCCACTGGATTCAAGCAAGCCTGGCTGAAGACGGCTGAAATGCCAGAAACCGGTCCTGGGAAGCTTGTTTCCGGTCCAGGGAAGGCAAGGCTTGGCAGTTCGGGCTGGACTGTTCCCATGAGGCATAGGGTCAGACTGATTTGCATATGGCCATGTCTGAACTGGGGTGGCAGAATGGGCTAAAGAACGGTGATGGATCAAACCCAGATCTGATGACTGGGTGTGAGTGTTTGATTGGGTCTGATGCTCCGTCCATCACCACCCCCTTTTGTACCGCTTTGTTCGCCATAAGTTGGCAGGGTATGCTCAGACGTGAGTCCCTTGCTCACTTTGCCACTGGATTCAAGCAAGCCTGGCTGAAGACGGCTGAAATGCCAGAAACCGGTCCTAGGAAACTTGTTTCCGGTCCAGGGAAGGCAAGGCTTGGCAGTTCGGGCTGGACTGTTCCCATCAGGCACAGGGTCAGACTGATTTGCATATGGCCATGTCTGAACTGGGGTGGCAGAGTGGGCTAAAGAACGGTGATGGATCAAACCCAGATCTGATGACTGGGTGTGAGTGTTTGATTGGGTCTGATGCTCCGTCCATCACCACCCCCTTTTGTACCGCTTTGTTCACCATAAGTTGGCAGGGTATGCTCAGACGTGAGTCCCTTGCTCACTTTGCCACTGGATTCAAGCAAGCCTGGCTGAAGACGGCTGAAATAACAGAAACCGGTCCTAGGAAGCTTGTTTCTGGTCCAGGGAAGGCAAGGCTTGGCAGTTCGGGCTGGACTGTTCCCATGAGGCACAGGGTCAGACTGATTTGCATATGGCCATGTCTGAACTGGGGTGGCAGAGTGGGCTAAAGAACGGAGATGGATCAAACCCAGATCTGATGACTGGGTGTGAGTGTTTGATTGGGTCTGATGCTCCGTCCATCACCACCCCCTTTTGTACCGCTTTGTTCGCCATAAGTTGGCAGGGTATGCTCAGACGTGAGTCCCTTGCTCACTTTGCACTGGATTCAAGCAAGCCTGGCTGAAGACGGCTGAAATGCCAGAAACCGGTCCTAGGAAGCTTGTTTCCGGTCCAGGGAAGGCAACGCTTGGCAGTCCGGGCTGGACTGTTCCCATGAGGCACAGGGTCAGACTGATTTGCATATGGCCATGTCTGAACTGGGGTGGCAGAGTGGGCTAAAGAACGATGATGGATCAAACTCAGATCTGATGACTGGGTGTGAGTGTTTGATTGGGTCTGATGCTCCGTCCATTACCACCTCCTTTTGTACCGCTTTGTTCGCCATAAGTTGGCAGGGTATGCTCAGACGTGAGTCCCTTGCTCACTTTGCCACTGGATTCAAGCAAGCCTGGCTGAAGACGGCTGAAATGCCAGAAACCGGTCCTAGGAAGCTTGTTTCCGGTCCAGGGAAGGCAAGGCTTGGCAGTTCGGGCTAGACTGTTCCCATGAGGCACAGGGTCAGACTGATTTGCATATGGCCATGTCTGAACTGGGGTGGCAGAGTGGGCTAAATAACGGTGATGGATCAAACTCAGATCTGATGACTGGGTGTGAGTGTTTGATTGGGTCTGATGCTCCGTCCATCACCACCCCCTTTTGTACCGCTTTGTTCGCCATAAGTTGGCAGGGTATGCTCAGACGTGAGTCCCTTGCTCACTTTGCCACTGGATTCAAGCAAGCCTGGCTGAAGACGGCTGAAATGCCAGAAACCGGTCCTAGGAAGCTTGTTTCCGGTCCAGGGAAGGCAAGGCTTGGCAGTTCGGGATGGACTGTTCCCATGAGGCACAGGGTCAGACTGATTTGCTTATGGCCATGTCTGAACTGGGGTGGCAGAGTGGGCTAAAGAACGGTGATGGATCAAACCCAGATCTGATGACTGGGTGTGAGTGTTTGATTGGGTCTGATGCTCCGTCCATCACCACCCCCTTTTGTACCACTTTGTTCACCATAAGTTGGCAGGGTATGCTCAGACGTGAGTCCCTTGCTCACTTTGCCACTGGATTCAAGCAATTCTGGCTGAAGACGGCTGAAATGCCAGAAACCGGTTCTAGGAAGCTTGTTTCCGGTCCAGGGAAGGCAAGGCTTGGCAGTTCGGGCTGGACTGTTCCCATCAGGCACAGGGTCAGACTGATTTGCACATGGCCATGTCTGAACTGGGGTGGCAGAGTGGGCTAAAGAACGGTGATGGATCAAACCCAGATCTGATGACTGGGTGTGAGTGTTTGATTGGGTCTGATGCTCCGTCCATCACCACCCCCTCTTGTACCGCTTTGTTCGCCATAACTTGGCAGGGTATGCTCAGACGTGAGTCCCTTGCTCACTTTGCCACTGGATTCAAGCAAGCCTGGCTGAAGACGGCTGAAATGCCAGAAACCGGTTCTAGGAAGCTTGTTTCCGGTCCAGGGAAGGCAAGGCTTGGCAGTTCGGGCTGGACTGTTCCCATCAGGCACAGGGTCAGACTGATTTGCACATGGCCATGTCTGAACTGGGGTGGCAGAGTGGGCTAAAGAACGGTGATGGATCAAACCCAGATCTGATGACTGGGTGTGAGTGTTTGATTGGGTCTGATGCTCCGTCCATCACCACCCCCTCTTGTACCGCTTTGTTCGCCATAACTTGGCAGGGTATGCTCAGACGTGAGTCCCTTGCTCACTTTGCCACTGGATTAAAGCAAGCCTGGCTGAAGACGGCTGAAATGCCAGAAACCGGTCCTAGGAAGCTTGTTTCCGGTCCAGGGAAGGCAAGGCTTGGCAGTTCGGGCTGGACTGTTCCCATGAGGCACAGGGTCAGACTGATTTGCATATGGCCATGTCTGAACTGGGGTGGCAGAGTGGGCTAAAGAACGGTGATGGATCAAACCCAGATCTGATGACTGGGTGTGAGTGTTTGATTGGGTCTGATGCTCCGTCCATCACCACCCCCTTTTGTACCGCTTTGTTCGCCATAAGTTGGCAGGGTATGCTCAGACGTGAGTCCCTTGCTCACTTTGCCACTGGATTCAAGCAAGCCTGGCTGAAGACGGCTGAAATGCCAGAAACCGGTCCTAGGAAGCTTGTTTCCGGTCCAGGGAAGGCAAGGCTTGGCAGTTCGGGCTGGACTGTTCCCATCAGGCACAGGGTCAGACTGATTTGCATATGGCCATGTCTGAACTGGGGTGGCAGAGTGGGCTAAAGAACGGTGATGGATCAAACCCAGATCTGATGACTGGGTGTGAGTGTTTGATTGGGTCTGATGCTCCGTCCATCACCACCCCCTTTTGTACCGCTTTGTTCGCCATAAGTTGGCAGGGTATGCTCAGACGTGAGTCCCTTGCTCACTTTGCCACTGGATTCAAGCAAGCCTGGCTGAAGACGGCTGAAATGCCAGAATCCGGTCCTAGGAAGCTTGTTTCCGGTCCAGGGAAGGCAAGGCTTGGCAGTTCAGGCTGGACTGTTCCCATGAGGCACAGGGTCAGACTGATTTGCATATGGCCATGTCTGAACTGGGGTGGCAGAGTGGGCTAAAGAACGGTGATGGATCAAACCCAGATCTGATGACTGGGTGTGAGTGTTTGATTGGGTCTGATGCTCCGTCCATCACCACCCCCTTTTGTACCGCTTTGTTCGCCATAAGTTGGCAGGGTATGCTCAGATGTGAGTCCCTTGCTCACTTTGCCACTGGATTCAAGCAAGCCTGGCTGAAGACGGCTGAAATACCAGAAACCGGTCCTAGGAAGCTTGTTTCCGGTCCAGGGAAGGCAAGGCTTGGCAGTTCGGGCTGGACTGTTCCCATGAGGCACAGGGTCAGACTGATTTGCATATGGCCATGTCTGAACTGGGGTGGCAGAGTGGACTAAAGAACGGTGATGGATCAAACCCAGATCTGATGACTGGGTGTGAGAGTTTGATTGGGTCTGATGCTCCGTCCATCACCACCCCCTTTTGTACCGCTTTGTTCGCCATAAGTTGGCAGGGTATGCTCAGACGTGAGTCCCTTGCTCACTTTGCCACTGGATTCAAGCAAGCCTGGCTGAAGACGGCTGAAATGCCAGAAACCAGTCCTAGGAAGCTTGTTTCTGGTCCAGGGAAGGCAAGGCTTGGCAGTCCGGGCTGGACTGTTCCCATGAGGCAGAGGGTCAGACTGATTTGCATATGGCCATGTCTGAACTGGGGTGGCAGAGTGGGCTAAAGAACGGTGATGGATCAAACCCAGATCTGAAGACTGGGTGTGAGTGTTTGATTGGGTCTGATGCTCCGTCCATCACCACCCCCTTTTGTACCGCTTTGTTCGCCATAAGTTGGCAGGGTATGCTCAGACGTGAGTCCCTTGCTCACTTTGCCACTGGATTCAAGCAAGCCTGGCTGAAGACGGCTGAAATGCCAGAAACCGGTCCTAGGAAGTTTGTTACCGGTCCAGGGAAGGCAAGGCTTGGCAGTTCGGGCTGGACTGTTCCCATCAGGCACAGGGTCAGACTGATTTGCATATGGCCATGTCTGAACTGGGGTGGCAGAGTAGGCTAAAGAACGGTGATGGATCAAACCCAGATCTGATAACTGGGTGTGAGTGTTTGATTGGGTCTGATGCTCCGTCCATCACCACCCCCTCTTGTACCGCTTTGTTCGCCATAACTTGGCAGGGTATGCTCAGACGTGAGTCCCTTGCTCACTTTGCCACTGGATTCAAGCAAGCCTGGCTGAAGACGGCTGAAATGCCAGAAACCGGTTCTAGGAAGCTTGTTTCCGGTCCAGGGAAGGCAAGGCTTGGCAGTTCGGGCTGGACTGTTCCCATCAGGCACAGGGTCAGACTGATTTGCACATGGCCATGTCTGAACTGGGGTGGCAGAGTGGGCTAAAGAACGGTGATGGATCAAACCCAGATCTGATGACTGGGTGTGAGTGTTTGATTGGGTCTGATGCTCCGTCCATCACCACCCCCTCTTGTACCGCTTTGTTCGCCATAACTTGGCAGGGTATGCTCAGACGTGAGTCCCTTGCTCACTTTGCCACTGGATTAAAGCAAGCCTGGCTGAAGACGGCTGAAATGCCAGAAACCGGTCCTAGGAAGCTTGTTTCCGGTCCAGGGAAGGCAAGGCTTGGCAGTTCGGGCTGGACTGTTCCCATGAGGCACAGGGTCAGACTGATTTGCATATGGCCATGTCTGAACTGGGGTGGCAGAGTGGGCTAAAGAACGGTGATGGATCAAACCCAGATCTGATGACTGGGTGTGAGTGTTTGATTGGGTCTGATGCTCCGTCCATCACCACCCCCTTTTGTACCGCTTTGTTCGCCATAAGTTGGCAGGGTATGCTCAGACGTGAGTCCCTTGCTCACTTTGCCACTGGATTCAAGCAAGCCTGGCTGAAGACGGCTGAAATGCCAGAAACCGGTCCTAGGAAGCTTGTTTCCGGTCCAGGGAAGGCAAGGCTTGGCAGTTCGGGCTGGACTGTTCCCATCAGGCACAGGGTCAGACTGATTTGCATATGGCCATGTCTGAACTGGGGTGGCAGAGTGGGCTAAAGAACGGTGATGGATCAAACCCAGATCTGATGACTGGGTGTGAGTGTTTGATTGGGTCTGATGCTCCGTCCATCACCACCCCCTTTTGTACCGCTTTGTTCGCCATAAGTTGGCAGGGTATGCTCAGACGTGAGTCCCTTGCTCACTTTGCCACTGGATTCAAGCAAGCCTGGCTGAAGACGGCTGAAATGCCAGAATCCGGTCCTAGGAAGCTTGTTTCCGGTCCAGGGAAGGCAAGGCTTGGCAGTTCAGGCTGGACTGTTCCCATGAGGCACAGGGTCAGACTGATTTGCATATGGCCATGTCTGAACTGGGGTGGCAGAGTGGGCTAAAGAACGGTGATGGATCAAACCCAGATCTGATGACTGGGTGTGAGTGTTTGATTGGGTCTGATGCTCCGTCCATCACCACCCCCTTTTGTACCGCTTTGTTCGCCATAAGTTGGCAGGGTATGCTCAGATGTGAGTCCCTTGCTCACTTTGCCACTGGATTCAAGCAAGCCTGGCTGAAGACGGCTGAAATACCAGAAACCGGTCCTAGGAAGCTTGTTTCCGGTCCAGGGAAGGCAAGGCTTGGCAGTTCGGGCTGGACTGTTCCCATGAGGCACAGGGTCAGACTGATTTGCATATGGCCATGTCTGAACTGGGGTGGCAGAGTGGACTAAAGAACGGTGATGGATCAAACCCAGATCTGATGACTGGGTGTGAGAGTTTGATTGGGTCTGATGCTCCGTCCATCACCACCCCCTTTTGTACCGCTTTGTTCGCCATAAGTTGGCAGGGTATGCTCAGACGTGAGTCCCTTGCTCACTTTGCCACTGGATTCAAGCAAGCCTGGCTGAAGACGGCTGAAATGCCAGAAACCAGTCCTAGGAAGCTTGTTTCTGGTCCAGGGAAGGCAAGGCTTGGCAGTCCGGGCTGGACTGTTCCCATGAGGCAGAGGGTCAGACTGATTTGCATATGGCCATGTCTGAACTGGGGTGGCAGAGTGGGCTAAAGAACGGTGATGGATCAAACCCAGATCTGAAGACTGGGTGTGAGTGTTTGATTGGGTCTGATGCTCCGTCCATCACCACCCCCTTTTGTACCGCTTTGTTCGCCATAAGTTGGCAGGGTATGCTCAGACGTGAGTCCCTTGCTCACTTTGCCACTGGATTCAAGCAAGCCTGGCTGAAGACGGCTGAAATGCCAGAAACCGGTCCTAGGAAGTTTGTTACCGGTCCAGGGAAGGCAAGGCTTGGCAGTTCGGGCTGGACTGTTCCCATCAGGCACAGGGTCAGACTGATTTGCATATGGCCATGTCTGAACTGGGGTGGCAGAGTAGGCTAAAGAACGGTGATGGATCAAACCCAGATCTGATAACTGGGTGTGAGTGTTTGATTGGGTCTGATGCTCCGTCCATCACCACCCCCTTTTGTACCGCTTTGTTCGCCATAAGTTGGCAGGGTATGCTCAGACGTGAGTCCCTTGCTCACTTTGCCACTGGATTCAAGCAAGCCTGGCTGAAGACGGCTGAAATGCCAGAAACCGGTCCTAGGAAGCTTGTTTCCAGTCCAGGGAAGGCAAGGCTTGGCAGTTCAGGCTGGACTGTTCCCATGAGGCACAGGGTCAGACTGATTTCCATATGGCCATGTCTGAACTGGGGTGGCAGAGTGGGCTAAAGAACGGTGATGGATCAAACCCAGATCTGATGACTGGGTGTGAGTGTTTGATTGGGTCTGATGCTCCGTCCATCACCACCCCCTTTTGTACCGCTTTGTTCGCCATAAGTTGGCAGGGTATGCTCAGACGTGAGTCCCTTGCTCACTTTGCCACTGGATTCAAGCAAGCCTGGCTGAAGACGGCTGAAATGCCAGAAACCGGTCCTGGGAAGCTTGTTTCCGGTCCAGGGAAGGCAAGGCTTGGCAGTTCGGGCTGGACTGTTCCCATGAGGCATAGGGTCAGACTGATTTGCATATGGCCATGTCTGAACTGGGGTGGCAGAATGGGCTAAAGAACGGTGATGGATCAAACCCAGATCTGATGACTGGGTGTGAGTGTTTGATTGGGTCTGATGCTCCGTCCATCACCACCCCCTTTTGTACCGCTTTGTTCGCCATAAGTTGGCAGGGTATGCTCAGACGTGAGTCCCTTGCTCACTTTGCCACTGGATTCAAGCAAGCCTGGCTGAAGACGGCTGAAATGCCAGAAACCGGTCCTTGGAAACTGGTTTCCGGTCCAGGGAAGGCAAGGCTTGGCAGTTCGGGCTGGACTGTTCCCATCAGGCACAGGGTCAGACTGATTTGCATATGGCCATGTCTGAACTGGGGTGGCAGAGTGGGCTAAAGAACGGTGATGGATCAAACCCAGATCTGATGACTGGGTGTGAGTGTTTGATTGGGTCTGATGCTCCGTCCATCACCACCCCCTTTTGTACCGCTTTGTTCACCATAAGTTGGCAGGGTATGCTCAGACGTGAGTCCCTTGCTCACTTTGCCACTGGATTCAAGCAAGCCTGGCTGAAGACGGCTGAAATAACAGAAACCGGTCCTAGGAAGCTTGTTTCTGGTCCAGGGAAGGCAAGGCTTGGCAGTTCGGGCTGGACTGTTCCCGTGAGGCACAGGGTCAGACTGATTTGCATATGGCCATGTCTGAACTGGGGTGGCAGAGTGGGCTAAAGAACGGAGATGGATCAAACCCAGATCTGATGACTGGGTGTGAGTGTTTGATTGGGTCTGATGCTCCGTCCATCACCACCCCCTTTTGTACCGCTTTGTTCGCCATAAGTTGGCAGGGTATGCTCAGACGTGAGTCCCTTGCTCACTTTGCACTGGATTCAAGCAAGCCTGGCTGAAGACGGCTGAAATGCCAGAAACCGGTCCTAGGAAGCTTGTTTCCGGTCCAGGGAAGGCAACGCTTGGCAGTCCGGGCTGGACTGTTCCCATGAGGCACAGGGTCAGACTGATTTGCATATGGCCATGTCTGAACTGGGGTGGCAGAGTGGGCTAAAGAACGATGATGGATCAAACCCAGATCTGATGACTGGGTGTGAGTGTTTGATTGGGTCTGATGCTCCGTCCATTACCACCTCCTTTTGTACCGCTTTGTTCGCCATAAGTTGGCAGGGTATGCTCAGACGTGAGTCCCTTGCTCACTTTGCCACTGGATTCAAGCAAGCCTGGCTGAAGACGGCTGAAATGCCAGAAACCGGTCCTAGGAAGCTTGTTTCCGGTCCAGGGAAGGCAAGGCTTGGCAGTTCGGGCTAGACTGTTCCCATGAGGCACAGGGTCAGACTGATTTGCATATGGCCATGTCTGAACTGGGGTGGCAGAGTGGGCTAAATAACGGTGATGGATCAAACTCAGATCTGATGACTGGGTGTGAGTGTTTGATTGGGTCTGATGCTCCGTCCATCACCACCCCCTTTTGTACCGCTTTGTTCGCCATAAGTTGGCAGGGTATGCTCAGACGTGAGTCCCTTGCTCACTTTGCCACTGGATTCAAGCAAGCCTGGCTGAAGACGGCTGAAATGCCAGAAACCGGTCCTAGGAAGCTTGTTTCCGGTCCAGGGAAGGCAAGGCTTGGCAGTTCGGGATGGACTGTTCCCATGAGGCACAGGGTCAGACTGATTTGCATATGGCCATGTCTGAACTGGGGTGGCAGAGTGGGCTAAAGAACGGTGATGGATCAAACCCAGATCTGATGACTGGGTGTGAGTGTTTGATTGGGTCTGATGCTCCGTCCATCACCACCCCCTTTTGTACCACTTTGTTCACCATAAGTTGGCAGGGTATGCTCAGACGTGAGTCCCTTGCTCACTTTGCCACTGGATTCAAGCAATTCTGGCTGAAGACGGCTGAAATGCCAGAAACCGGTCCTAGGAAGCTTGTTTCCGGTCCAGGGAAGGCAAGGCTTGGCAGTTCGGGCTGGACTGTTCCCATCAGGCACAGGGTCAGACTGATTTGCACATGGCCATGTCTGAACTGGGGTGGCAGAGTGGGCTAAAGAACGGTGATGGATCAAACCCAGATCTGATGACTGGGTGTGAGTGTTTGATTGGGTCTGATGCTCCGTCCATCACCACCCCCTCTTGTACCGCTTTGTTCGCCATAACTTGGCAGGGTATGCTCAGACGTGAGTCCCTTGCTCACTTTGCCACTGGATTAAAGCAAGCCTGGCTGAAGACGGCTGAAATGCCAGAAACCGGTCCTAGGAAGCTTGTTTCCGGTCCAGGGAAGGCAAGGCTTGGCAGTTCGGGCTGGACTGTTCCCATGAGGCACAGGGTCAGACTGATTTGCATATGGCCATGTCTGAACTGGGGTGGCAGAGTGGGCTAAAGAACGGTGATGGATCAAACCCAGATCTGATGACTGGGTGTGAGTGTTTGATTGGGTCTGATGCTCCGTCCATCACCACCCCCTTTTGTACCGCTTTGTTCGCCATAAGTTGGCAGGGTATGCTCAGACGTGAGTCCCTTGCTCACTTTGCCACTGGATTCAAGCAAGCCTGGCTGAAGACGGCTGAAATGCCAGAAACCGGTCCTAGGAAGCTTGTTTCCGGTCCAGGGAAGGCAAGGCTTGGCAGTTCGGGCTGGACTGTTCCCATCAGGCACAGGGTCAGACTGATTTGCATATGGCCATGTCTGAACTGGGGTGGCAGAGTGGGCTAAAGAACGGTGATGGATCAAACCCAGATCTGATGACTGGGTGTGAGTGTTTGATTGGGTCTGATGCTCCGTCCATCACCACCCCCTTTTGTACCGCTTTGTTCGCCATAAGTTGGCAGGGTATGCTCAGACGTGAGTCCCTTGCTCACTTTGCCACTGGATTCAAGCAAGCCTGGCTGAAGACGGCTGAAATGCCAGAAACCGGTCCTAGGAAGCTTGTTTCCGGTCCAGGGAAGGCAAGGCTTGGCAGTTCAGGCTGGACTGTTCCCATGAGGCACAGGGTCAGACTGATTTGCATATGGCCATGTCTGAACTGGGGTGGCAGAGTGGGCTAAAGAACGGTGATGGATCAAACCCAGATCTGATGACTGGGTGTGAGTGTTTGATTGGGTCTGATGCTCCGTCCATCACCACCCCCTTTTGTACCGCTTTGTTCGCCATAAGTTGGCAGGGTATGCTCAGATGTGAGTCCCTTGCTCACTTTGCCACTGGATTCAAGCAAGCCTGGCTGAAGACGGCTGAAATACCAGAAACCGGTCCTAGGAAGCTTGTTTCCGGTCCAGGGAAGGCAAGGCTTGGCAGTTCGGGCTGGACTGTTCCCATGAGGCACAGGGTCAGACTGATTTGCATATGGCCATGTCTGAACTGGGGTGGCAGAGTGGACTAAAGAACTGTGATGGATCAAACCCAGATCTGATGACTGGGTGTGAGAGTTTGATTGGGTCTGATGCTCCGTCCATCACCACCCCCTTTTGTACCGCTTTGTTCGCCATAAGTTGGCAGGGTATGCTCAGACGTGAGTCCCTTGCTCACTTTGCCACTGGATTCAAGCAAGCCTGGCTGAAGACGGCTGAAATGCCAGAAACCAGTCCTAGGAAGCTTGTTTCTGGTCCAGGGAAGGCAAGGCTTGGCAGTCCGGGCTGGACTGTTCCCATGAGGCAGGGGGTCAGACTGATTTGCATATGGCCATGTCTGAACTGGGGTGGCAGAGTGGGCTAAAGAACGATGATGGATCAAACCCAGATCTGATGACTGGGTGTGAGTGTTTGATTGGGTCTGATGCTCCGTCCATCACCACCTCCTTTTGTACCGCTTTGTTCACCATAAGTTGGCAGGGTATGCTCAGACGTGAGTCCCTTGCTCACTTTGCCACTGGATTCAAGCAAGCCTGGCTGAAGACGGCTGAAATGCCAGAAACCGGTCCTAGGAAGCTTGTTTCCGGTCCAGGGAAGGCAAGGCTTGGCAGTTCGGGCTAGACTGTTCCCATGAGGCACAGCGTCAGACTGATTTGCATATGGCCATGTCTGAACTGGGGTGGCAGAGTGGGCTAAAGAACGGTGATGGATCAAACCCAGATCTGATGACTGGGTGTGAGTGTTTGATTGGGTCTGATGCTCCGTCCATCACCACCCCCTTTTGTACCGCTTTGTTCGCCATAAGTTGGCAGGGTATGCTCAGACGTGAGTCCCTTGCTCACTTTGCCACTGGATTCAAGCAAGCCTGGCTGAAGACGGCTGAAATGCCAGAAACCGGTCCTAGGAAGCTTGTTTCTGGTCCAGGGAAGGCAAGGCTTGGCAGTTCGGGCGGGACTGTTCCCATGAGGCACAGGGTCAGACTGATTTGCATATGGCCATGTCTGAACTGGGGTGGCAGAGTGGGCTAAAGAATGGTGATGGATCAAACCCAGATCTGATGACTGAATGTGAGTGTTTGATTGGGTCTGATGCTCCGTCCATCACCACCCCCTTTTGTACTGCTTTGTTCGCCATAACTTGGCAGGGTATGCTCAGACGTGAGTCCCTTGCTCAATTTGCCACTGGATTAAAGCAAGCTTGGCTGAAGACGGCTGAAATGCCAGAAACCGGTCCTATGAAGCTTGTTTCCGGTCCAGGGAAGGCAAGGCTTGGCAGTTCGGGCTGGACTGTTCCCATGAGGCACAGGGTCAGACTGATTTGCATATGGCCATGTCTGAACTGGGGTGGCAGAGTGGGCTAAAGAACGGTGATGGATCAAACCCAGATCTGATGACTGGGTGTGAGTGTTTGATTGGGTCTGATGCTCCGTCCATCACCACCCCCTTTTGTACCGCTTTGTTCGCCATAAGTTGGCAGGGTATGCTCAGACGTGAGTCCCTTGCTCACTTTGCCACTGGATTCAAGCAAGCCTGGCTGAAGACGGCTGAAATGCCAGAAACCGGTCCTAGGAAGCTTGTTTCCGGTCCAGGGAAGGCAAGGCTTGGCAGTTCAGGCTGGACTGTTCCCATGAGGCACAGGGTCAGACTGATTTGCATATGGCCATGTCTGAACTGGGGTGGCAGAGTGGGCTAAAGAACGGTGATGGATCAAACCCAGATCTGAAGACTGGGTGTGAGTGTTTGATTGGGTCTGATGCTCCGTCCATCACCACCCCCTTTTGTACCACTTTGTTCGCCATAAGTTGGCAGGGTATGCTCAGACGTGAGTCCCTTGCTCACTTTGCCACTGGATTCAAGCAATTCTGGCTGAAGACGGCTGAAATGCCAGAAACCGGTCCTAGGAAGCTTGTTTCCGGTCCAGGGAAGGCAAGGCTTGGCAGTTCGGGCTGGACTGTTCCCATCAGGCACAGGGTCAGACTGATTTGCACATGGCCATGTCTGAACTGGGGTGGCAGAGTGGGCTAAAGAACGGTGATGGATCAAACCCAGATCTGATGACTGGGTGTGAGTGTTTGATTGGGTCTGATGCTCCGTCCATCACCACCCCCTTTTGTACCGCTTTGTTCGCCATAACTTGGCAGGGTATGCTCAGACGTGAGTCCCTTGCTCACTTTGCCACTGGATTCAAGCAAGCCTGGCTGAAGACGGCTGAAATGCCAGAAACCGGTCCTAGGAAGCTTGTTTCCGGTCCAGGGAAGGCAAGTCTTGGCAGTTCGGGCTGGACTGTTCCCATGAGGCACAGGGTCAGACTGATTTGCATATGGCCATGTCTGAACTGGGGTGGCAGAATGGGCTAAAGAACGGTGATGGATCAAACCCAGATCTGATGACTGGGTGTGAGTGTTTGATTGGGTCTGATGCTCCGTCTATCACCACCCACTTTTGTACCGCTTTGTTCGCCATAAGTTGGCAGGGTATGCTCATACGTGAGTCCCTTGCTCACTTTGCCACTGGATTCAAGCAAGCCTGGCTGAAGACGGCTGAAATGCCAGAAACCGGTCCTAGGAAGCTTGTTTCCGGTCCAGGGAAGGCAAGGATTGGCAGTTCGGGCTGGACTGTTCCCATGAGGCACAGGGTCAGACTGATTTGCATATGGCCATGTCTGAACTGGGGTGGCAGAGTGGGCTAAAGAACGGTGATGGATCAAACCCAGATCTGATGACTGGGTGTGAGTGTTTGATTGGGTCTGATACTCCGTCCATCACCACCCCCTTTTGTACCGCTTTGTTCGCCATAAGTTGGCAGGGTATGCTCAGACGTGAGTCCCTTGCTCACTTTGCCACTGGATTCAAGCAAGCCTGGCTGAAGACGGCTGAAATGCCAGAAACCGGTCCTAGGAAGCTTGTTTCTGGTCCAGGGAAGGCAAGGCTTGGCAGTTCGGGCTGGACTGTTCCCATCAGGCACAGGGTCAGACTGATTTGCATATGGCCATGTCTGAACTGGGGTGGCAGAATGGGCTAAAGAACGGTGATGGATCAAACCCAGATCTGATGACTGGGTGTGAGTGTTTGATTGGGTCTGATGCTCCGTCTATCACCACCCCCTTTTGTACCGCTTTGTTCGCCATAAGTTGGCAGGGTATGCTCATACGTGAGTCCCTTGCTCACTTTGCCACTGGATTCAAGCAAGCCTGGCTGAAGACGGCTGAAATGCCAGAAACCGGTCCTAGGAAGCTTGTTTCCGGTCCAGGGAAGGCAAGGATTGGCAGTTCGGGCTGGACTGTTCCCATGAGGCACAGGGTCAGACTGATTTGCATATGGCCATGTCTGAACTGGGGTGGCAGAGTGGGCTAAAGAACGGTGATGGATCAAACCCAGATCTGATGACTGGGTGTGAGTGTTTGATTGGGTCTGATGCTCCGTCCATCACCACCCCCTTTTGTACCGCTTTGTTCGCCATAAGTTGGCAGGGTATGCTCAGACGTGAGTCCCTTGCTCACTTTGCCACTGGATTCAAGCAAGCCTGGCTGAAGACGGCTGAAATGCCAGAAACCGGTCCTAGGAAGCTTGTTTCCGGTCCAGGGAAGGCAAGGCTTGGCAGTTCGGGCTGGACTGTTCCCATCAGGCACAGGGTCAGACTGATTTGCATATGGCCATGTCTGAACTAGGGTGGCAGAGTGGGCTAAAGAACGGTGATGGATCAAACCCAGATCTGATGACTGGGTGTGAGTGTTTGATTGGGTCTGATGCTCCGTCCATCACCACACCCTTTTGTACCGCTTTGTTCGCCATAAGTTGGCAGGGTATGCTCAGACATGAGTCCCTTGCTCTCTTTGCCACTGGATTCAAGCAAGCCTGGCTGAAGACGGCTGAAATGCCAGAAACCGGTCCTAGGAAGCTTGTTTCCGGTCCAGGGAAGGCAAGGCTTGGCAGTTTGGGCTGGACTGTTCCCATGAGGCACAGGGTCAGAATTATTTGCATATGGCCATGTCTGAACTGGGGTGGCAGAGTGGGCTAAAGAACGGTGATGGATCAAACCCAGATCTGATGACTGGGTGTGAGTGTTTGATTGGGTCTGATGCTCCGTCCATCACCACCCCCTTTTGTACCACTTTGTTCGCCATAAGTTGGCAGGGTATGCTCAGACGTGAGTCCCTTGCTCACTTTGCCACTGGATTCAAGCAACTCTGGCTGAAGACGGCTGAAATGCCAGAAACCGGTCCTAGGAAGCTTGTTTCCGGTCCAGGGAAGGCAAGGCTTGGCAGTTCGGGCTGGACTGTTCCCATCAGGCACAGGGTCAGACTGATTTGCATATGGCCATGTCTGAACTGGGGTGGCAGAGTGGGCTAAAGAACGATGATGGATCAAACCCAGATCTGATGACTGGGTGTGAGTGTTTGATTAGGTGTGATGCTCCGTCCATCACCACCCCCTTTTGTACCGCTTTGTTCGCCATAACTTGGCAGGGTATGCTCAGACGTGAGTCCCTTGCTCACTTTGCCACTGGATTAAAGCAAGCCTGGCTGAAGACGGCTGAAATGCCAGAAACCGGTCCTAGGAAGCTTGTTTCCAGTCCAGGGAAGGCAAGCCTTGGCAGTTCGGGCTGGACTGTTCCCATGAGGCACAGGGTCAGGCCGATTTGCATATGGCCATGTCTGAACTGGGGTGGCAGAGTGGGCCAAAGAACGGTGATGGATCAAACCCAGATCTGATGACTGGGTGTGAGTGTTTGATTGGGTCTGATTCTCCGTCCATCACCACCCCCTTTTGTACCGCTTTGTTCGCGATAAGTTGGCAGGGTATGCTCAGACGTGAGTCCCTTGCTCACTTTGCCACTGGATTCAAGCAAGCCTGGCTGAAGACGGCTGAAATGCCAGAAACCGGTCCTAGGAAGCTTGTTTCCGGTCCAGGGAAGGCAAGGCTTGGCAGTTCGGGCTGGACTGTTCCCATGAGGCACAGGGTCAGACTGATTTGCATATGGCCATGTCTGAACTGGGGTGGCAGAGTGGGCTAAAGAACGGTGATGGATCAAACCCAGATCTGATGACTGGGTGTGAGTGTTTGATTGGGTCTGATGCTCCGTCCATCACCACCCCCTTTTGTACCGCTTTGTTCGCCATAAGTTGGCAGGGTATGCTCAGACGTGAGTCCCTTGCTCACTTTGCCACTGGATTCAAGCAAGCCTGGCTGAAGACGGCTGAAATGCCAGAAACCGGTCCTAGGAAGCTTGTTTCCGGTCCAGGGAAGGCAAGGCTTGGCAGTTCGGGCTGGACTGTTCCCATGAGGCACAGGGTCAGACTGATTTGCATATGGCCATGTCTGAACTGGGGTGGCACAGTGGGCTAAAGAACGGTGATGGATCAAACCCAGATCTGAAGACTGGGTGTGAGTGTTTGATTGGGTCTGATGCTCCGTCCATCACCACCCCCTTTTGTACCGCTTTGTTCGCCATAAGTTGGCAGGGTATGCTCAGACGTGAGTCCCTTGCTCACTTTGCCACTGGATTCAAGCAAGCCTGGCTGAAGACGGCTGAAATGTCAGAAACCGGTCCTAGGAAGTTTGTTACCGGTCCAGGGAAGGCAAGGCTTGGCAGTTCGGGCTGGACTGTTCCCATCAGGCACAGGGTCAGACTGATTTGCATATGGCCATGTCTGAACTGGGGTGGCAGAGTGGGCTAAAGAACGGTGATGGATCAAACCCAGATCTGATGACTGGGTGTGAGTGTTTGATTGGGTCTGATGCTCCGTCCATCACCACCCCCTTTTGTACCGCTTTGTTCGCCATAAGTTGGCAGGGTATGCTCAGACGTGAGTCCCTTGCTCACTTTGCCACTGGATTCAAGCAAGCCTGGCTGAAGACGGCTGAAATGCCAGAAACCAGTCCTAGGAAGCTTGTTTCCGGTCCAGGGAAGGCAAGGCTTGGCAGTTCAGGCTGGACTGTTCCCATGAGGCACAGGGTCAGACTGATTTGCATATGGCCATGTCTGAACTGGGGTGGCAGAGTGGGCTAAAGAACGATGATGGATCAAACCCAGATCTGATGACTGGGTGTGAGTGTTTGATTGGGTCTGATGCTCCGTCCATCACCACCCCCTTTTGTACCGCTTTGTTCGCCATAAGTTGGCAGGGTATGCTCAGACGTGAGTCCCTTGCTCACTTTGCCACTGGATTCAAGCAAGCCTGGCTGAAGACGGCTGAAATGCCAGAAACCGGTCCTAGGAAGCTTGTTTCCGGTCGAGGGAAGGCAAGGCTTGGCAGTTCGGGCTGGACTGTTCCCATGAGGCACAGGGTCAGACTGATTTGCATATGGCCATGTCTGAACTGGGGTGGCAGAATGGGCTAAAGAACGGTGATGGATCAAACCCTGATCTGATGACTGGGTGTGAGTGTTTGATTGGGTCTGATGCTCCGTCCATCACCACCCCCTTTTGTACCGCTTTGTTCGCCATAAGTTGGCAGGGTATGCTCATACGTGAGTCCCTTGCTCACTTTGCCACTGGATTCAAGCAAGCCTGGCTGAAGACGGCTGAAATGCCAGAAACCGGTCCTAGGAAGCTTGTTTCCGGTCCAGGGAAGGCAAGGATTGGCAGTTCGGGCTGGACTGTTCCCATGAGGCACAGGGTCAGACTGATTTGCATATGCTCATGCCTGAACTGGGGTGGCAGAGTGGGCTAAAGAACGGTGATGGATCAAACCCAGATCTGATGACTGGGTGTGAGTGTTTGATTGGGTCTGATGCTCCGTCCATCACCACCCCCTTTTGTACCGCTTTGTTCGCCATAAGTTGGCAGGGTATGCTCAGACGTGAGTCCCTTGCTCACTTTGCCACTGGATTCAAGCAACTCTGGCTGAAGACGGCTGAAATGCCAGAAACCGGTCCTAGGAAGCTTTATTCCGGTCCAGGGAAGGCAAGGCTTGGCAGTTCGGGCTGGACTGTTCCCATCAGGCACAGGGCCGGACTGATTTGCATATGGCCATGTCTGAACTGGGGTGGCAGAGTGGGCTAAAGAACGGTGATGGATCAAACCCAGATCTGATGACTGGGTGTGAGTGTTTGATTGGGTCTGATGCTCCGACCATCACCCCCCCCCTTTTGTACTGCTTTGTTCGCCATAACTTGGCAGGGTATGCTCAGACGTGAGTCCCTTGCTCACTTTGCCACTCGATTAAAGCAAGCCTGGCTGAAGATGGCTGAAATGCCAGAAACCGGTCCCAGGAAGCTTGTTTCCGGTCCAGGGAAGGCAAGGCTTGGCAGTTCGGGCTGGACTGTTCCCATGAGGCACAGGGTCAGACTGATTTGCATATGGCCATGTCTGAACTGGGGTGGCAGAGTGGGCCAAAGAACGGTGATGGATCAAACCCAGATCTGATGACTGGGTGTGAGTGTTTGATTGGGTCTGATGCTCCGTCCATCACCACCCCCTTTTGTGCCGCTTTGTTCGCCATAAGTTGGCAGGGTATGCTCAGACGTGAGTCCCTTGCTCACTTTGCCACTGGATTCAAGCAAGCCTGGCTGAAGACGGCTGAAATGCCAGAAACCAGTCCTAGGAAGCTTGTTTCCGGTCCAGGGAAGGCAAGGCTTGGCAGTTCAGGCTGGACTGTTCCCATGAGGCACAGGGTCAGACTGATTTGCATATGGCCATGTCTGAACTGGGGTGGCAGAGTGGGCTAAAGAACGATGATGGATCAAACCCAGATCTGATGACTGGGTGTGAGTGTTTGATTGGGTCTGATGCTCCGTCCATCACCACCCCCTTTTGTACCGCTTTGTTCGCCATAAGTTGGCAGGGTATGCTCAGACGTGAGTCCCTTGCTCACTTTGCCACTGGATTCAAGCAAGCCTGGCTGAAGACGGCTGAAATGCCAGAAACCGGTCCTAGGAAGCTTGTTTCCGGTCGAGGGAAGGCAAGGCTTGGCAGTTCGGGTTGGACTGTTCCCATGAGGCACAGGGTCAGACTGATTTGCATATGGCCATGTCTGAACTGGGGTGGCAGAATGGGCTAAAGAACGGTGATGGATCAAACCCTGATCTGATGACTGGGTGTGAGTATTTGATTTGGTCTGATGCTCCGTCCATCACCACCCCCTTTTGTACCGCTTTGTTCGCCATAAGTTGGCAGGGTATGCTCATACGTGAGTCCCTTGCTCACTTTGCCACTGGATTCAAGCAAGCCTGGCTGAAGACGGCTGAAATGCCAGAAACCGGTTCTAGGAAGCTTGTTTCCGGTCCAGGGAAGGCAAGGATTGGCAGTTCGGGCTGGACTGTTCCCATGAGGCACAGGGTCAGACTGATTTGCATATGCTCATGCCTGAACTGGGGTGACAGAGTGGGCTAAAGAACGGTGATGGATCAAACCCAGATCTGATGACTGGGTGTGAGTCTTTTATTGGGTCTGATGCTCCGTCCATCACCACCCCCTTTTGTACCGCTTTGTTCGCCATAAGTTGGCAGGGTATGCTCAGACGTGAGTCCCTTGCTCACTTTGCCACTGGATTCAAGCAAGCCTGGCTGAAGACGGCTGAAATGCCAGAAACCGGTCCTAGGAAGCTTGTTTCCGGTCCAGGGAATGCAAGGCTTGGCAGTTCGGGCTGGACTGTTCCCATGAGGCACAGGGTCAGACTGATTTGCATATGGCCATGTCTGAACTGGGGTGGCAGAGTGGGCTAAAGAACGGTGATGGATCAAACCCAGATCTGATGACTGGGTGTGAGTCTTTTATTGGGTCTGATGCTCCGTCCATCACCACACCCTTTTGTACCGCTTTGTTCGCCATAAGTTGGCAGGGTATGCTCAGACGTGAGTCCCTTGCTCACTTTGCCACTGGATTCAAGCAAGCCTGGCTGAAGACAGCTGAAATGCCAGAAACCGGTCCTAGGAAGCTTGTTTCCGGTCCAGGGAAGGCAAGGCTTGGCAGTTCGGGCTAGACTGTTCCCATGAGGCACAGGGTCAGACTGATTTGCATATGGCCATGTCTGAACTGGGGTGGCAGAGTGAGCTAAAGAACGGTGATGGATCAAACCCAGATCTGATGACTGGGTGTGAGTGTTTGATTGGGTCTGATGCTCTGTCCATCACCACCCCCTTTTGTACCGCTTTGTTTGCCATAAGTTGGCAGGGTATGCTCAGACGTGAGTCCCTTGCTAACTTTGCCACTGGATTCAAGCAAGCCTGGCTGAAGACGGATGAATTGCCAGAAACCGGTCCTAGGAAGCTTTTTTCGGTCCAGGGAAGGCAAGGATTGGCAGTTCGGGCTGGACTGTTCCCATGAGGCACAGGGTCAGACTGATTTGCATATGGCCATGTCTGAACGGGGGTGGCAGAGTGGGCTAAAGAACGGTGATGGATCAAACCCAGATCTGATGACTGGGTGTGAGTGTTTGATTGGGTCTGATGCTCCGTCCATCACCACCCCCTTTTGTACCACTTTGTTCGCCATAAGTTGGCAGGGTATGCTCAGACGTGAGTCCCTTGCTCACTTTGCCACTGGATTCAAGCAAGCTTGGCTGAAGACGGCTGAAATGCCAGAAACCGGTCCTAGGAAGCTTGTTTCCGGTCCAGGGAAGGCAAGGCTTGGCAGTTCGGGCTGGACTGTTCCCATCAGGCACAGGGTCAGACTGATTTGCATATGGCCATGTCTGAACTGGGGTGGCAGAGTGGGCTAAAGAACGGTGATGGATCAAACCCAGATCTGATGACTGGGTGTGAGTGTTTGATTGGGTCTGATGCTCCGTCCATCACCACCCCCTTTTGTACCGCTTTGTTCGCCAAAAGTTGTCAGGGTATGCTCAGACGTGAGTCCCTTGCTCACTTTGCCACTGGATTCAAGCAAGCCTGGCTGAAGACGGCTGAAATGTCAGAAACCGGTCCTAGGAAGTTTGTTACCGGTCCAGGGAAGGCAAGGCTTGGCAGTTCGGGCTGGACTGTTCCCATCAGGCACAGGGTCAGACTGATTTGCATATGGCCATGTCTGAACTGGGGTGGCAGAGTGGGCTAAAGAACGGTGATGGATCAAACCCAGATCTGATGACTGGGTGTGAGTGTTTGATTGGGTCTGATGCTCCGTCCATCACCACCCCCTTTTGTACCGCTTTGTTCGCCATAAGTTGGCAGGGTATGCTCAGACGTGAGTCCCTTGCTCACTTTGCCACTGGATTCAAGCAAGCCTGGCTGAAGACGGCTGAAATGCCAGAAACCAGTCCTAGGAAGCTTGTTTCCGGTCCAGGGAAGGCAAGGCTTGGCAGTTCGGGCTGGACTGTTCCCATGAGGCACAGGGTCAGACTGATTTGCATATGGCCATGTCTGAACTGGGGTGGCAGAATGGGCTAAAGAACGGTGATGGATCAAACCCTGATCTGATGACTGGGTGTGAGTGTTTGATTGGGTCTGATGCTCCGTCCATCACCACCCCCTTTTGTACCGCTTTGTTTGCCATAAGTTGGCAGGGTATGCTCATACGTGAGTCCCTTGCTCACTTTGCCACTGGATTCAAGCAAGCCTGGCTGAAGACGGCTGAAATGCCAGAAACCGGTCCTAGGAAGCTTGTTTCCGGTCCAGGGAAGGCAAGGCTTGGCAGTTCGGGATGGACTGTTCCCATGAGGCACAGGGTCAGACTGATTTGCATATGGCCATGTCTGAACTGGGGTGGCAGAGTGGGCTAAAGAACGGTGATGGATCAAACCCAGATCTGATGACTGGGTGTGAGTGTTTGATTGGGTCTGATGCTCCGTCCATCACCACCCCCTTTTGTACCGCTTTGTTCGCCATAAGTTGGCAGGGTATGCTCATACGTGAGTCCCTTGCTCACTTTGCCACTGGATTCAAGCAAGCCTGGCTGAAGACGGCTGAAATGCCAGAAACCGGTCCTAGGAAGCTTGTTTCCGGTCCAGGGAAGGCAAGGCTTGGCAGTTCGGGATGGACTGTTCCCATGAGGCACAGGGTCAGACTGATTTGCATATGGCCATGTCTGAACTGGGGTGGCAGAGTGGGCTAAAGAACGGTGATGGATCAAACCCAGATCTGATGACTGGGTGTGAGTGTTTGATTGGGTCTGATGCTCCGTCCATCACCACCCCCTTTTGTACCACTTTGTTCACCATAAGTTGGCAGGGTATGCTCAGACGTGAGTCCCTTGCTCACTTTGCCACTGGATTCAAGCAATTCTGGCTGAAGACGGCTGAAATGCCAGAAACCGGTTCTAGGAAGCTTGTTTCCGGTCCAGGGAAGGCAAGGCTTGGCAGTTCGGGCTGGACTGTTCCCATCAGGCACAGGGTCAGACTGATTTGCACATGGCCATGTCTGAACTGGGGTGGCAGAGTGGGCTAAAGAACGGTGATGGATCAAACCCAGATCTGATGACTGGGTGTGAGTGTTTGATTGGGTCTGATGCTCCGTCCATCACCACTCCCTCTTGTACCGCTTTGTTCGCCATAACTTGGCAGGGTATGCTCAGACGTGAGTCCCTTGCTCACTTTGCCACTGGATTAAAGCAAGCCTGGCTGAAGACGGCTGAAATGCCAGAAACCGGTCCTAGGAAGCTTGTTTCCGGTCCAGGGAAGGCAAGGCTTGGCAGTTCGGGCTGGACTGTTCCCATGAGGCACAGGGTCAGACTGATTTGCATATGGCCATGTCTGAACTGGGGTGGCAGAGTGGGCTAAAGAACGGTGATGGATCAAACCCAGATCTGAGGACTGGGTGTGAGTGTTTGATTGGGTCTGATGCTCCGTCCATCACCACCCCCTTTTGTACCGCTTTGTTCGCCATAAGTTGGCAGGGTATGCTCAGACGTGAGTCCCTTGCTCACTTTGCCACTGGATTCAAGCAAGCCTGGCTGAAGACGGCTGAAATGCCAGAAACCAGTCCTAGGAAGCTTGTTTCCGGTCCAGGGAAGGCAAGGCTTGGCAGTTCATGGCTGGACTGTTCCCATGAGGCACAGGGTCAGACTGATTTGCATATGGCCATGTCTGAACTGGAGTGGCAGAGTGGGCTAAAGAACGATGATGGATCAAACCCAGATCTGATGACTGGGTGTGAGTGTTTGATTGGGTCTGATGCTCCGTCCATCACCACCCCCTTTTGTACCGCTTTGTTCGCCATAAGTTGGCAGGGTATGCTCAGACGTGAGTCCCTTGCTCACTTTGCCACTGGATTCAAGCAAGCCTGGCTGAAGACGGCTGAAATGCCAGAAACCGGTCCTAGGAAGCTTGTTTCCGGTCGAGGGAAGGCAAGGCTTGGCAGCTCGGGCTGGACTGTTCCCATGAGGCACAGGGTCAGACTGATTTGCATATGGCCATGTCTGAACTGGGGTGGCAGAATGGGCTAAAGAACGGTGATGGATCAAACCCTGATCTGATGACTGGGTGTGAGTGTTTGATTGGGTCTGATGCTCCGTCCATCACCACCCCCTTTTGTACCGCTTTGTTCGCCATAAGTTGGCAGGGTATGCTCATACGTGAGTCCCTTGCTCACTTTGCCACTGGATTCAAGCAAGCCTGGCTGAAGACGGCTGAAATGCCAGAAACCGGTCCTAGGAAGCTTGTTTCCGGTCCAGGGAAGGCAAGGCTTGGCAGTTCGGGATGGACTGTTCCCATGAGGCACAGGGTCAGACTGATTTGCATATGGCCATGTCTGAACTGGGGTGGCAGAGTGGGCTAAAGAACGGTGATGGATCAAACCCAGATCTGATGACTGGGTGTGAGTGTTTGATTGGGTCTGATGCTCCGTCCATCACCACCCCCTTTTGTACCACTTTGTTCACCATAAGTTGGCAGGGTATGCTCAGACGTGAGTCCCTTGCTCACTTTGCCACTGGATTCAAGCAATTCTGGCTGAAGACGGCTGAAATGCCAGAAACCGGTTCTAGGAAGCTTGTTTCCGGTCCAGGGAAGGCAAGGCTTGGCAGTTCGGGCTGGACTGTTCCCATCAGGCACAGGGTCAGACTGATTTGCACATGGCCATGTCTGAACTGGGGTGGCAGAGTGGGCTAAAGAACGGTGATGGATCAAACCCAGATCTGATGACTGGGTGTGAGTGTTTGATTGGGTCTGATGCTCCGTCCATCACCACCCCCTCTTGTACCGCTTTGTTCGCCATAACTTGGCAGGGTATGCTCAGACGTGAGTCCCTTGCTCACTTTGCCACTGGATTAAAGCAAGCCTGGCTGAAGACGGCTGAAATGCCAGAAACCGGTCCTAGGAAGCTTGTTTCCGGTCCAGGGAAGGCAAGGCTTGGCAGTTCGGGCTGGACTGTTCCCATGAGGCACAGGGTCAGACTGATTTGCATATGGCCATGTCTGAACTGGGGTGGCAGAGTGGGCTAAAGAACGGTGATGGATCAAACCCAGATCTGATGACTGGGTGTGAGTGTTTGATTGGGTCTGATGCTCCGTCCATCACCACCCCCTTTTGTACCGCTTTGTTCGCCATAAGTTGGCAGGGTATGCTCAGACGTGAGTCCCTTGCTCACTTTGCCACTGGATTCAAGCAAGCCTGGCTGAAGACGGCTGAAATGCCAGAAACCGGTCCTAGGAAGCTTGTTTCCGGTCCAGGGAAGGCAAGGCTTGGCAGTTCGGGCTGGACTGTTCCCATCAGGCACAGGGTCAGACTGATTTGCATATGGCCATGTCTGAACTGGGGTGGCAGAGTGGGCTAAAGAACGGTGATGGATCAAACCCAGATCTGATGACTGGGTGTGAGTGTTTGATTGGGTCTGATGCTCCGTCCATCACCACCCCCTTTTGTACCGCTTTGTTCGCCATAAGTTGGCAGGGTATGCTCAGACGTGAGTCCCTTGCTCACTTTGCCACTGGATTCAAGCAAGCCTGGCTGAAGACGGCTGAAATGCCAGAAACCGGTCCTAGGAAGCTTGTTTCCGGTCCAGGGAAGGCAAGGCTTGGCAGTTCAGGCTGGACTGTTCCCATGAGGCACAGGGTCAGACTGATTTGCATATGGCCATGTCTGAACTGGGGTGGCAGAGTGGGCTAAAGAACGGTGATGGATCAAACCCAGATCTGATGACTGGGTGTGAGTGTTTGATTGGGTCTGATGCTCCGTCCATCACCACCCCCTTTTGTACCGCTTTGTTCGCCATAAGTTGGCAGGGTATGCTCAGATGTGAGTCCCTTGCTCACTTTGCCACTGGATTCAAGCAAGCCTGGCTGAAGACGGCTGAAATACCAGAAACCGGTCCTAGGAAGCTTGTTTCCGGTCCAGGGAAGGCAAGGCTTGGCAGTTCGGGCTGGACTGTTCCCATGAGGCACAGGGTCAGACTGATTTGCATATGGCCATGTCTGAACTGGGGTGGCAGAGTGGACTAAAGAACGGTGATGGATCAAACCCAGATCTGATGACTGGGTGTGAGAGTTTGATTGGGTCTGATGCTCCGTCCATCACCACCCCCTTTTGTACCGCTTTGTTCGCCATAAGTTGGCAGGGTATGCTCAGACGTGAGTCCCTTGCTCACTTTGCCACTGGATTCAAGCAAGCCTGGCTGAAGACGGCTGAAATGCCAGAAACCAGTCCTAGGAAGCTTGTTTCTGGTCCAGGGAAGGCAAGGCTTGGCAGTCCGGGCTGGACTGTTCCCATGAGGCAGAGGGTCAGACTGATTTGCATATGGCCATGTCTGAACTGGGGTGGCAGAGTGGGCTAAAGAACGGTGATGGATCAAACCCAGATCTGAAGACTGGGTGTGAGTGTTTGATTGGGTCTGATGCTCCGTCCATCACCACCCCCTTTTGTACCGCTTTGTTCGCCATAAGTTGGCAAGGTATGCTCAGACGTGAGTCCCTTGCTCACTTTGCCACTGGATTCAAGCAAGCCTGGCTGAAGACGGCTGAAATGCCAGAAACCGGTCCTAGGAAGTTTGTTACCGGTCCAGGGAAGGCAAGGCTTGGCAGTTCGGGCTGGACTGTTCCCATCAGGCACAGGGTCAGACTGATTTGCATATGGCCATGTCTGAACTGGGGTGGCAGAGTAGGCTAAAGAACGGTGATGGATCAAACCCAGATCTGATAACTGGGTGTGAGTGTTTGATTGGGTCTGATGCTCCGTCCATCACCACCCCTTTTGTACCGCTTTGTTCGCCATAAGTTGGCAGGGTATGCTCAGACGTGAGTCCCTTGCTCACTTTGCCACTGGATTCAAGCAAGCCTGGCTGAAGACGGCTGAAATGCCAGAAACCGGTCCTAGGAAGCTTGTTTCCGGTCCAGGGAAGGCAAGGCTTGGCAGTTCAGGCTGGACTGTTCCCATGAGGCACAGGGTCAGACTGATTTCCATATGGCCATGTCTGAACTGGGGTGGCAGAGTGGGCTAAAGAACGGTGATGGATCAAACCCAGATCTGATGACTGGGTGTGAGTGTTTGATTGGGTCTGATGCTCCGTCCATCACCACCCCCTTTTGTACCGCTTTGTTCGCCATAAGTTGGCAGGGTATGCTCAGACGTGAGTCCCTTGCTCACTTTGCCACTGGATTCAAGCAAGCCTTGCTGAAGACGGCTGAAATGCCAGAAACCGGTCCTGGGAAGCTTGTTTCCGGTCCAGGGAAGGCAAGGCTTGGCAGTTCGGGCTGGACTGTTCCCATGAGGCACAGGGTCAGACTGATTTGCATATGGCCATGTCTGAACTGGGGTGGCAGAATGGGCTAAAGAACGGTGATGGATCAAACCCAGATCTGATGACTGGGTGTGAGTGTTTGATTGGGTCTGATGCTCCGTCGATCACCACCCCCTTTTGTACCGCTTTGTTCGCCATAAGTTGGCAGGGTATGCTCAGACGTGAGTCCCTTGCTCACTTTGCCACTGGATTCAAGCAAGCCTGGCTGAAGACGGCTGAAATGCCAGAAACCGGTCCTAGGAAACTTGTTTCCGGTCCAGGGAAGGCAAGGCTTGGCAGCTCGGGCTGGACTGTTCCCATCAGGCACAGGGTCAGACTGATTTGCATATGGCCATGTCTGAACTGGGGTGGCAGAGTGGGCTAAAGAACGGTGATGGATCAAACCCAGATCTGATGACTGGGTGTGAGTGTTTGATTGGGTCTGATGCTCCGTCCATCACCACCCCCTTTTGTACCGCTTTGTTCACCATAAGTTGGCAGGGTATGCTCAGACGTGAGTCCCTTGCTCACTTTGCCACTGGATTCAAGCAAGCCTGGCTGAAGACGGCTGAAATAACAGAAACCGGTCCTAGGAAGCTTGTTTCCGGTCCAGGGAAGGCAAGGCTTGGCAGTTCGGGCTGGACTGTTCCCATGAGGCACAGGGTCAGACTGATTTGCATATGGCCATGTCTGAACTGGGGTGGCAGAGTGGGCTAAAGAACGGTGATGGATCAAACCCAGATCTGATGACTGGGTGTGAGTGTTTGATTGGGTCTGATGCTCCGTCCATCACCACCCCCTTTTGTACCGCTTTGTTCGCCATAAGTTGGCAGGGTATGCTCAGACGTGAGTCCCTTGCTCACTTTGCACTGGATTCAAGCAAGCCTGGCTGAAGACGGCTGAAATGCCAGAAACCGGTCCTAGGAAGCTTGTTTCCGGTCCAGGGAAGGCAACGCTTGGCAGTCCGGGCTGGACTGTTCCCATGAGGCACAGGGTCAGACTGATTTGCATATGGCCATGTCTGAACTGGGGTGGCAGAGTGGGCTAAAGAACGATGATGGATCAAACCCAGATCTGATGACTGGGTATGAGTGTTTGATTGGGTCTGATGCTCCGTCCATTACCACCTCCTTTTGTACCGCTTTGTTCGCCATAAGTTGGCAGGGTATGCTCAGACGTGAGTCCCTTGCTCACTTTGCCACTGGATTCAAGCAAGCCTGGCTGAAGACGGCTGAAATGCCAGAAACCGGTCCTAGGAAGCTTGTTTCCGGTCCAGGGAAGGCAAGGCTTGGCAGTTCGGGCTAGACTGTTCCCATGAGGCACAGGGTCAGACTGATTTGAATATGGCCATGTCTGAACTGGGGTGGCAGAGTGGGCTAAATAACGGTGATGGATCAAACTCAGATCTGATGACTGGGTGTGAGTGTTTGATTGGGTCTGATGCTCCGTCCATCACCACCCCCTTTTGTACCGCTTTGTTCGCCATAAGTTGGCCAGGTATGCTCAGACGTGAGTCCCTTGCTCACTTTGCCACTGGATTCAAGCAAGCCTGGCTGAAGACGGCTGAAATGCCAGAAACCGGTCCTAGGAAGCTTGTTTCCGGTCCAGGGAAGGCAAGGCTTGGCAGTTCGGGATGGACTGTTCCCATGAGGCACAGGGTCAGACTGATTTGCATATGGCCATGTCTGAACTGGGGTGGCAGAGGGGGCTAAAGAACGGTGATGGATCAAACCCAGATCTGATGACTGGGTGTGAGTGTTTGATTGGGTCTGATGCTCCGTCCATCACCACCCCCTTTTGTACCACTTTGTTCACCATAAGTTGGCAGGGTATGCTCAGACGTGAGTCCCTTGCTCACTTTGCCACTGGATTCAAGCAATTCTGGCTGAAGACGGCTGAAATGCCAGAAACCGGTTCTAGGAAGCTTGTTTCCGGTCCAGGGAAGGCAAGGCTTGGCAGTTCGGGCTGGACTGTTCCCATCAGGCAGAGGGTCAGACTGATTTGCACATGGCCATGTCTGAACTGGGGTGGCAGAGTGGGCTAAAGAACGGTGATGGATCAAACCCAGATCTGATGACTGGGTGTGAGTGTTTGATTGGGTCTGATGCTCCGTCCATCACCACCCCCTCTTGTACCGCTTTGTTCGCCATAACTTGGCAGGGTATGCTCAGACGTGAGTCCCTTGCTCAATTTGCCACTGGATTAAAGCAAGCCTGGCTGAAGACGGCTGAAATGCCAGAAACCGGTCCTATGAAGCTTGTTTCCGGTCCAGGGAAGGCAAGGCTTGGCAGTTCGGGCTGGACTGTTCCCATGAGGCACAGGGTCAGACTGATTTGCATATGGCCATGTCTGAACTGGGGTGGCAGAGTGGGCTAAAGAACGGTGATGGATCAAACCCAGATCTGATGACTGGGTGTGAGTGTTTGATTGGGTCTGATGCTCCGTCCATCACCACCCCCTTTTGTACCGCTTTGTTCGCCATAAGTTGGCAGGGTATGCTCAGACGTGAGTCCCTTGCTCACTTTGCCACTGGATTCAAGCAAGCCTGGCTGAAGACGGCTGAAATGCCAGAAACCGGTCCTAGGAAGCTTGTTTCCGGTCCAGGGAAGGCAAGGCTTGGCAGTTCAGGCTGGACTGTTCCCATGAGGCACAGGGTCAGACTGATTTGCATATGGCCATGTCTGAACTGGGGTGGCAGAGTGGGCTAAAGAACGGTGATGGATCAAACCCAGATCTGAAGACTGGGTGTGAGTGTTTGATTGGGTCTGATGCTCCGTCCATCACCACCCCCTTTTGTACCACTTTGTTCGCCATAAGTTGGCAGGGTATGCTCAGACGTGAGTCCCTTGCTCACTTTGCCACTGGATTCAAGCAATTCTGGCTGAAGACGGCTGAAATGCCAGAAACCGGTCCTAGGAAGCTTGTTTCCGGTCCAGGGAAGGCAAGGCTTGGCAGTTCGGGCTGGACTGTTCCCATGAGGCACAGGGTCAGACTGATTTGCACATGGCCATGTCTGAACTGGGGTGGCAGAGTGGGCTAAAGAACGGTGATGGATCAAACCCAGATCTGATGACTGGGTGTGAGTGTTTGATTGGGTCTGATGCTCCGTCCATCACCACCCCCTTTTGTACCGCTTTGTTCGCCATAACTTGGCAGGGTATGCTCAGACGTGAGTCCCTTGCTCACTTTGCCACTGGATTCAAGCAAGCCTGGCTGAAGACGGCTGAAATGCCAGAAACCGGTCCTAGGAAGCTTGTTTCCGGTCCAGGGAAGGCAAGGCTTGGCAGTTCGGGCTGGACTGTTCCCATGAGGCACAGGGTCAGACTGATTTGCATATGGCCATGTCTGAACTGGGGTGGCAGAGTGGGCTAAAGAACGGTGATGGATCAAACCCAGATCTGAAGACTGGGTGTGAGTGTTTGATTGGGTCTGATGCTCCGTCCATCACCACCGCCTTTTGTACCGCTTTGTTCGCCATAAGTTGGCAGGGTATGCTCAGACGTGAGTCCCTTGCTCACTTTGCCACTGGATTCAAGCAAGCCTGGCTGAAGACGGCTGAAATGCCAGAAACCGGTCCTAAGAAGTTTGTTACCGGTCCAGGGAAGGCAAGGCTTGGCAGTTCGGGCTGGACTGTTCCCATCAGGCACAGGGTCAGACTGATTTGCATATGGCCATGTCTGAACTGGGGTGGCAGAGTGGGCTAAAGAACGGTGATGGATCAAACCCAGATCTGATGACTGGGTGTGAGTGTTTGATTGGGTCTGATGCTCCGTCCATCACCACCCCCTTTTGTACCGCTTTGTTCGCCATAAGTTGGCAGGGTATGCTCAGACGTGAGTCCCTTGCTCACTTTGCCACTGGATTCAAGCAAGCCTGGCTGAAGACGGCTGAAATGCCTGAAACCGGTCCTAGGAAGCTTGTTTCCGGTCCAGGGAAGGCAAGGCTTGGCAGTTCGAGCTGGACTGTTCCCATGAGGCACAGGGTCAGACTGATTTGCATATGGCCATGTCTGAACTGGGGTGGCAGAATGGGCTAAAGAACGGTGATGGATCAAACCCAGATCTGATGACTGGGTGTGAGTGTTTGATTGGGTCTGATGCTCCGTCTATCACCACCCACTTTTGTACCGCTTTGTTCGCCATAAGTTGGCAGGGTATGCTCATACGTGAGTCCCTTGCTCACTTTGCCACTGGATTCAAGCAAGCCTGGCTGAAGACGGCTGAAATGCCAGAAACCGGTCCTAGGAAGCTTGTTTCCGGTCCAGGGAAGGCAAGGATTGGCAGTTCGGGCTGGACTGTTCCCATGAGGCACAGGGTCAGACTGATTTGCATATGGCCATGTCTGAACTGGGGTGGCAGAGTGGGCTAAAGAACGGTGATGGATCAAACCCAGATCTGATGACTGGGTGTGAGTGTTTGATTGGGTCTGATACTCCGTCCATCACCACCCCCTTTTGTACCGCTTTGTTCGCCATAAGTTGGCAGGGTATGCTCAGACGTGAGTCCCTTGCTCACTTTGCCACTGGATTCAAGCAAGCCTGGCTGAAGACGGCTGAAATGCCAGAAACCGGTCCTAGGAAGCTTGTTTCTGGTCCAGGGAAGGCAAGGCTTGGCAGTTCGGGCTGGACTGTTCCCATGAGGCACAGGGTCAGACTGTTTTGCATATGGCCATGTCTGAACTGGGGTGGCAGAATGGGCTAAAGAACGGTGATGGATCAAACCCAGATCTGATGACTGGGTGTGAGTGTTTGATTGGGTCTGATGCTCCGTCTATCACCACCCCCTTTTGTACCGCTTTGTTCGCCATAAGTTGGCAGGGTATGCTCATACGTGAGTCCCTTGCTCACTTTGCCACTGGATTCAAGCAAGCCTGGCTGAAGACGGCTGAAATGCCAGAAACCGGTCCTAGGAAGCTTGTTTCCGGTCCAGGGAAGGCAAGGATTGGCAGTTCGGGCTGGACTGTTCCCATGAGGCACAGGGTCAGACTGATTTGCATATGGCCATGTCTGAACTGGGGTGGCAGAGTGGGCTAAAGAACGGTGATGGATCAAACCCAGATCTGATGACTGGGTGTGAGTGTTTGATTGGGTCTGATGCTCCGTCCATCACCACCCCCTTTTGTACCGCTTTGTTCGCCATAAGTTGGCAGGGTATGCTCAGACGTGAGTCCCTTGCTCACTTTGCCACTGGATTCAAGCAAGCCTGGCTGAAGACGGCTGAAATGCCAGAAACCGGTCCTAGGAAGCTTGTTTCCGGTCCAGGGAAGGCAAGGCTTGGCAGTTCGGGCTGGACTGTTCCCATCAGGCACAGGGTCAGACTGATTTGCATATGGCCATGTCTGAACTGGGGTGGCAGAGTGGGCTAAAGAACGGTGATGGATCAAACCCAGATCTGATGACTGGGTGTGAGTGTTTGATTGGGTCTGATGCTCCGTCCATCACCACCCCCTTTTGTACCGCTTTGTTCGCCATAAGTTGGCAGGGTATGCTCAGACGTGAGTCCCTTGCTCACTTTGCCACTGGATTCAAGCAAGCCTGGCTGAAGACGGATGAAATGCCAGAAACCGGTCCTAGGAAGCTTGTTTCCGGTCCAGGGAAGGCAAGGATTGGCAGTTCGGGCTGGACTGTTCCCATGAGGCACAGGGTCAGACTGATTTGCATATGGCCATGTCTGAACTGGGGTGGCAGAGTGGGCTAAAGAACGGTAATGGATCAAACCCAGATCTGATGACTGGGTGTGAGTGTTTGATTGGGTCTGATGCTCCGTCCATCACCACCCCCTTTTGTACCGCTTTGTTCGCCATAAGTTGGCAGGGTATGCTCAGACGTGAGTCCCTTGCTCACTTTGCCACTGAATTCAAGCAAGCCTGGCTGAAGACGGCTGAAATGCCAGAAACCGGTCCTAGGAAGCTTGTTTCCGGTCCAGGGTAGGCAAGGCTTGGCAGTTCGGGCTGGACTGTTCCCATGAGGCACAGGGTCAGACTGATTTGCATATGGCCATGTCTGAACTGGGGTGGCAGAGTGGGCTAAAGAACGGTGATGGATCAAACCCAGATCTGATGACTGGGTGTGAGTGTTTGATTGGGTCTGATGCTCCGTCCATCACCACCCCCTTTTGTACCGCTTTGTTCGCCATAAGTTGGCAGGGTATGCTCAGACGTGAGTCCCTTGCTCACTTTGCCACTGGATTCAAGCAAGCCTGGCTGAAGACGGCTGAAATGGCAGAAACCGGTCCTAGGAAGCTTGTTTCCGGTCCAGGGAAGGCAAGGCTTGGCAGTTCGGGCTGGACTGTTCCCATGAGGCACAGGGTCAGACTGATTTGCATATGGCCATGTCTGAACTGGGGAGGCAGAGTGGGCTAAAGAACGGTGATGGATCAAACCCAGATCTGATGACTGGGTGTGAGTGTTTGATTGGGTCTGTTGCTCCGTCCATCACCACCCCCTGTTGTACCACTTTGTTCGCCATAATTTGGCAGGGTATGCTCAGACATGAGTCCCTTGCTCACTTTGCCACTGGATTCAAGCAAGCCTGGCGGAAGACGGCTGAAATGCTAGAAACCGGTCCTAGGAAGCTTGTTTCCGGTCCAGGGAAGGCAAGGCTTGGCAGTTCGGGCTGGACTGTTCCCATGAGGCACAGGGTCAGACTGATTTGCATATGGCCATGTCTGAACTGGGGTGGCAGAGTGGGCTAAAGAACGGTGATGGATCAAACCCAGATCTGATGACTGGGTGTGAGTGTTTGATTGGGTCTGATGCTCCGTCCATCACCACCCCCTTTTGTACCACTTGGTTCGCCATAAGTTGGCAGGGTATGCTCAGACGTGAGTCCCTTGCTCACTTTGCCACTGGATTCAAGCAACTCTGGCTGAAGACGGCTGAAATGCCAGAAACCGGTCCTAGGAAGCTTTATTCCGGTCCAGGGAAGGCAAGGCTTGGCAGTTCGGGCTGGACTGTTCCCATCAGGCACAGGGTCAGACTGATTTGCATATGGCCATGTCTGAACTGGGGTGGCGGAGTGGGCTAAAGAACGGTGATGGATCAAACCCAGATCTGATGACTGGGTGTGAGTGTTTGATTGGGTCTGATGCTCCGACCATCACCCCCCCTTTTGTACTGCTTTGTTCGCCATAACTTGGCAGGGTATGCTCAGACGTGAGTCCCTTGCTCACTTTGCCACTGGATTCAAGCAAGCCTGGCTGAAGACGGCTGAAATGCCAGAAACCGGTCCTAGGAAGCTTGTTTCCGGTCCAGGGAAGGCAAGGCTTGGCAGTTCGGGCTGGACTGTTCCCATGAGGCACAGGGTCAGACTGATTTGCATATGGCCATGTCTGAACTGGGGTGGCAGAGTGGGCCAAAGAACGGTGATGGATCAAACCCAGATCTGATGACTGGGTGTGAGTGTTTGATTGGCTCTGATGCTCCGTCCATCACCACCCCCTTTTGTACCGCTTTGTTCGCCATAAGTTGGCAGGGTATGCTCAGACGTGAGTCCCTTGCTCACTTTGCCACTGGATTCAAGCAAGCCTGGCTGAAGACGGCTGAAATGCCAGAAACCGGTCCTAGGAAGCTTGTTTCCGGTCCAGGGAAGGCAAGGTTTGGCAGTTCGGGCTGGACTGTTCCCATCAGGCACAGGGTCAGACAGATTTGCATATGGCCATGTCTGAACTGGGGTGGCAGAGTGGGCTAAAGAACGGTGATGGATCAAACCCAGATCTGATGACTGGGTGTGAGTGTTTGATTGGGTCTGATGCTCCGTCCATCACCACCCCCTTTTGTACCGCTTTGTTCGCCATAAGTTGGCAGGGTATGCTCAGACGTGAGTCCCTTGCTCACTTTGCCACTGGATTCAAGCAAGCCTGGCTGAAGACGGCTGAAATGCCAGAAACCGGTCCTAGGAAGCTTGTTTCCGGTCCAGGGAAGGCAAGGCTTGGCAGTTCGGGCTGGACTGTTCCCATGAGGCACAGGGTCAGACTGATTTGCATATGGCCATGTCTGAACTGGGGTGGCAGAGTGGGCTAAAGAACGGTGATGGATCAAACCCAGATCTGAAGACTGGGTGTGAGTGTTTGATTGGGTCTGATGCTACGTCCATCACCACCCCCTTTTGTACCGCTTTGTTCGCCATAAGTTGGCAGGGTATGCTCAGACGTGAGTCCCTTGCTCACTTTGCCACTGGATTCAAGCAAGCCTGGCTGAAGACGGCTGAAATGCCAGAAACCGGTCCTAGGAAGTTTGTTACCGGTCCAGGGAAGGCAAGGCTTGGCAGTTCGGGCTGGACTGTTCCCATCAGGCACAGGGTCAGACTGATTTGCATATGGCCATGTCTGAACTGGGGTGGCAGAGTGGGCTAAAGAACGGTGATGGATCAAACCCAGATCTGATGACTGGGTGTGAGTGTTTGATTGGGTCTGATGCTCCGTCCATCACCACCCCCTTTTGTACCGCTTTGTTCGCCATAAGTTGGCAGGGTATGCTCAGACGTGAGTCCCTTGCTCACTTTGCCACTGGATTCAAGCAAGCCTGGCTGAAGACGGCTGAAATGCCAGAAACCGGTCCTAGGAAGCTTGTTTCCGGTCCAGGGAAGGCAAGGCTTGGCAGTTCAGGCTGGACTGTTCCCATGAGGCACAGGGTCAGACTGATTTGCATATGGCCATGTCTGAACTGGGGTGGCAGAGCGGGCTAAAGAACGGTGATGGATCAAACCCAGATCTGATGACTGGGTGTGAGTGTTTGATTGGGTCTGATGCTCCATCCATCACCACCCCCTTTTGTACCGCTTTGTTCGCCATAAGTTGGCAGGGTATGCTCAGACGTGAGTCCCTTGCTCACTTTGCCACTGGATTCAAGCAAGCCTGGCTGAAGACGGCTGAAATGCCATAAACCGGTCCTAGGAAGCTTGTTTCCGGTCCAGGGAAGGCAAGGCTTGGCAGTTCGGGCTGGACTGTTCCCATGAGGCACAGGGTCAGACTGATTTGCATATGGCCATGTCTGAACTGGGGTGGCAGAATGGGCTAAAGAACGGTGATGGATCAAACCCAGATCTGATGACTGGGTGTGAGTGTTTGATTGGGTCTGATGCTCCGTCCATCACCACCCCCTTTTGTACCGCTTTGTTAGCCATAAGTTGGCAGGGTATGCTCAGACGTGAGTCCCTTGCTCACTTTGCCACTGGATTCAAGCAAGCCTGGCTGAAGACGGCTGAAATGCCAGAAACCGGTCCTAGGAAACTTGTTTCCGGTCCAGGGAAGGCAAGGCTTGGCAGTTCGGGCTGGACTGTTCCCATGAGGCACAGCGTCAGACTGATTTGCATATGGCCATGTCTGAACTGGGGTGGCAGAGTGGGCTAAAGAACGGTGATGGATCAAACCCAGATCTGATGACTGGGTGTGAGTGTTTGATTGGGTCTGATGCTCCGTCCATCACCACCCCCTTTTGTACCGCTTTGTTTGCCATAAGTTGGCAGGGTATGCTCAGACGTGAGTCCCTTGCTCACTTTGCCACTGGATTTAAGCAAGCCTGGCTGAAGACGGCTGAAATACCAGAAACCGGTCCTAGGAAGCTTGTTTCCGGTCCAGGGAAGGCAAGGCTTGGCAGTTCGGGCTGGACTGTTCCCATGAGGCACAGGGTCAGACTGATTTGCATATGGCCATGTCTTAACTGGGGTGGCAGAGTGGGCTAAAGAACGATGATGGATCAAACCCAGATCTGATGACTGGGTGTGAGTGTTTGATTGGGTCTGATGCTCCGTCCATTACCACCTCCTTTTGTACCGCTTTGTTCGCCATAAGTTGGCAGGGTATGCTCAGACGTGAGTCCCTTGCTCACTTTGCCACTGGATTCAAGCAAGCCTGGCTGAAGACAGCTGAAATGCCAGAAACCGGTCCTAGGAAGCTTGTTTCCGGTCCAGGGAAGGCAAGGCTTGGCAGTTCGGGCTAGACTGTTCCCATGAGGCACAGGGTCAGACTGATTTGCATATGGCCATGTCTGAACTGGGGTGGCAGAGTGGGCTAAAGAACGGTGATGGATCAAACCCAGATCTGATGACTGGGTGTGAGTGTTTGATTGGGTCTGATGCTCCGTCCATCACCACCCCCTTTTGTACCGCTTTGTTCGCCATAAGTTGGCAGGGTATGCTCAGACGTGAGTCCCTTGCTCACTTTGCCACTGGATTCAAGCAAGCCTGGCTGAAGACGGCTGAAATGCCAGAAACCGGTCCTAGGAAGCTTGTTTCCGGTCCAGGGAAGGCAAGGCTTGGCAGTTCGGGATGGACTGTTCCCATCAGGCACAGGGTCAGACTGATTTGCATATGGCCATGTCTGAACTGGGGTGGCAGAGTGGGCTAAAGAACGGTGATGGATCAAACCCAGATCTGATGACTGGGTGTGAGTGTTTGATTGGGTCTGATGCTCCGTCCATCACCACCCCCTTTTGTACCGCTTTGTTCGCCATAAGTTGGCAGGGTATGCTCAGACGTGAGTCCCTTGCTCACTTTGCCACTGGATTCAAGCAAGCCTGGCTGAAGACGGCTGAAATGCCAGAAACCGGTCCTAGGAAGCTTGTTTCCGGTCCAGGGAAGGCAAGGCTTGGCAGTTCGGGCTGGACTGTTCCCTGAGGCACAGGGTCAGACTGATTTGCATATGGCCATGTCTGAACTGGGGTGGCAGAGTGGGCTAAACAACGGTGATGGATCAAACCCAGATCTGATGACTGGGTGTGAGTGTTTGATTGGGTCTGATGCTCCGTCCATCACCACCCCCTTTTGTACCACTTTGTTCACCATAAGTTGGCAGAGTATGCTCAGACGTGAGTCCCTTGCTCACTTTGCCACTGGATTCAAGCAACTCTGGCTGAAGACGGCTGAAATGCCAGAAACCGGTCCTAGGAAGCTTGTTTCCGGTCCAGGGAAGGCAAGGCTTGGCTGTTCAGGCTGGACTGTTCCCATGAGGCACAGGGTCAGACTGATTTGCATATGGCCATGTCTGAACTGGGGTGGCAGAGTGGGCTAAAGAACGGTGATGGATCAAACCCAGATCTGATGACTGGGTGTGAGTGTTTGATTGGGTCTGATGCTCCATCCATCACCACCCCCTTTTGTACCTCTTTGTTCGCCATAAGTTGGCAGGGTATGCTCAGACGTGAGTCCCTTGCTCACTTTGCCACTGGATTCAAGCAAGCCTGGCTGAAAACGGCTGAAATACCAGAAACCCGTCCTAGGAAGCTTGTTTCTGGTCCAGGGAAGGCAAGGCTTGGCAGTTCGGGCTGGACTGTTCCCATGAGGCACAGGGTCAGACTGATTTGCATATGGCCATGTCTGAACTGGGGTGGCAGAGTGGGCTAAAGAACGGTGATGGATCAAACCCAGATCTGATGACTGGGTGTGAGTGTTTGATTGGGTCTGATGCTCCGTCCATCACCACCCCCTTTTGTACCGCTTTGTTCGCCATAACTTGGCAGGGTATGCTCAGACGTGAGTCCCTTGCTCACTTTGCCACTGGATTAAAGCAAGCCTGGCTGAAGATGGCTGAAATGCCAGAAACCGGTCCTAGGAAGTTTGTTTCCGGTCCAGGGAAGGCAAGGCTTGGCAGTTCGGGCTGGACTGTTCCCATGAGGCACAGGGTCAGACTGATTTGCATATGGCCATGTCTGAACTGGGGTGGCAGAATGGGCTAAAGAACGGTGATGGATCAAACCCAGATCTGATGACTGGGTGTGAGTGTTTGATTGGGTCTGATGCTCCGTCCATCACCACCCCCTTTTGTACCGCTTTGTTCGCCATAAGTTGGCAGGGTATGCTCAGACGTGAGTCCCTTGCTCACTTTGCCACTGGATTCAAGCAAGCCTGGCTGAAGACGGCTGAAATGCCAGAAACCGGTCCTAGGAAACTTGTTTCCGGTCCAGGGAAGGCAAGGCTTGGCAGTTCGGGCTGGACTGTTCCCATCAGGCACAGGGTCAGACTGATTTGCATATGGCCATGTCTGAACTGGGGTGGCAGAGTGGGCTAAAGAACGGTGATGGATCAAACCCAGATTTGATGACTGGGTGTGAGTGTTGGATTGGGTCTGATGCTCTGTCCATCACCACCCCCTTTTGTACCACTTGGTTCGCCATAAGTTGGCAGGGTATGCTCAGACGTGAGTCCCTTGCTCACTTTGCCACTGGATTCACGCAAGCCTGGCTGAAGACTGCTGAAATGCCAGAACCCGGTCCTAGGAAGCTTGTTTCCGGTCCAGGGAAGGCAAGGCTTGGCAGTTCGGGATGGACTGTTCCCATCAGGCACAGGGTCAGACTGATTTGCATATGGCCATGTCTGAACTGGGGTGGCAGAGTGGGCTAAAGAACGGTGATGGATCAAACCCAGATCTGATGACTGGGTGTGAGTGTTTGATTGGGTCTGATGCTCCGTCCATCACCACCCCCTTTTGTACCGCTTTGTTCGCCATAAGTTGGCAGGGTATGCTCAGACGTGAGTCCCTTGCTCACTTTGCCACTGGATTCAGGCAAGCCTGGCTGAAGACGGCTGAAATGCCAGAAACCGGTCCTAGGAAGCTTGTTTCCGGTCCAGGGAAGGCAAGGCTTGGCAGTTCGGGCTGGACTGTTCCCATGAGGCACAGGGTCAGACTGATTTGCATATGGCCATGTCTGAACTGGGGTGGCAGAGTGGGCTAAACAACGGTGATGGATCAAACCCAGATCTGATGACTGGGTGTGAGTGTTTGATTGGGTCTGATGCTCCGTCCATCACCACCCCCTTTTGTACCACTTTGTTCACCATAAGTTGGCAGGGTATGCTCAGACGTGAGTCCCTTGCTCACTTTGCCACTGGATTCAAGCAACTCTGGCTGAAGACGGCTGAAATGCCAGAAACCGGTCCTAGGAAGCTTGTTTCCGGTCCAGGGAAGGCAAGGCTTGGCAGTTCGGGCTGGACTGTTCCCATGAGGCTCAGGGTCAGACTGATTTGCATATGGCCATGTCTGAACTGGGGTGGCAGAGTGGGCTAAAGAACGGTGATGGATCAAACCGAGATCTGATGACTGGGTGTGAGTGTTTGATTGGGTCTGATGCTCCGTCCATCACCACCCCCTTTTGTACCGCTTTGTTCACCATAAGTTGGCAGGGTATGCTCAGACGTGAGTCCCTTGCTCACTTTGCCACTGGATTCAAGCAAGCCTGGCTGAAGATGGCTGAAATGCCAGAAACCGGTCCTAGGAAGCTTGTTTCCGGTCCAGGGAAGGCAAGGCTTGGCAGTTCAGGCTGGACTGTTCCCATGAGGCACAGGGTCAGACTGATTTGCATATGGCCATGTCTGAACTGGGGTGGCAGAGTGGGCTAAAGAACGGTGATGGATCAAACCCAGATCTGATGACTGGGTGTGAGTGTTTGATGTGGTCTGATGCTCCGTCCATCACCACCCCCTTTTGTACCGCTTCGTTCGCCATAAGTTGGCAGGGTATGCTCAGACGTGAGTCCCTTGCTCACTTTGCCACTGGATTCAAGCAAGCCTGGCTGAAGACGGCTGAAATGCCACAAACCGGTCCTAGGAAGCTTGTTTCTGGTCCAGGGAAGGCAAGGCTTGGCAGTCCGGGCTGGACTGTTCCCATGAGGCAGAGGGTCAGACTGATTTGTATATGGCCATGTCTGAACTGGGGTGGCAGAGTGGGCTAAAGAACGATGATGGATCAAACCCAGATCTGATGACTGGGTGTGAGTGTTTGATTGGGTCTGATGCTCCGTCCATCACCACCTCCTTTTGTACTGCTTTGTTCGCCATAAGTTGGCAGGGTATGCTCAGACGTGAGTCCCTTGCTCACTTTGCCACTGGATTCAAGCAAGCCTGGCTGAAGACGGCTGAAATGCCAGAAACCGGTCCTAGGAAGCTTGTTTCTGGTCCAGGGAAGGCAAGGCTTGGCAGTTCGGGCTGGACTGTTCCCATGAGGCACAGGGTCAGACTGATTTGCATATGGCCATGTCTGAACTGGGGTGGCAGAGTGGGCTAAAGAACGGTGATGGATCAAACCCAGATCTGATGACTGAATGTGAGTGTTTGATTGGGTCTGATGCTCCGTCCATCACCACCCCCTTTTGTACCGCTTTGTTCGCCATAACTTGGCAGGGTATGCTCAGACGTGAGTCCCTTGCTCACTTTGCCACTGGATTAAAGCAAGCTTGGCTGAAGACGGCTGAAATGCCAGAAACCGGTCCTATGAAGCTTGTTTCCGGTCCAGGGAAGGCAAGGCTTGGCAGTTCGGGCTGGACTGTTCCCATGAGGCACAGGGTCAGACTGATTTGCATATGGCCATGTCTGAACTGGGGTGGCAGAGTGGGCTAAAGAACGGTGATGGATCAAACCCAGATCTGATGACTGGGTGTGAGTGTTTGATTGGGTCTGATGCTCCGTCCATCACCACCCCCTTTTGTACCGCTTTGTTCGCCATAAGTTGGCAGGGTATGCTCAGACGTGAGTCCCTTGCTCACTTTGCCACTGGATTCAAGCAAGCCTGGCTGAAGACGGCTGAAATGCCAGAAACCGGTCCTAGGAAGCTTGTTTCCGGTCCAGGGAAGGCAAGGCTTGGCAGTTCAGGCTGGACTGTTCCCATGAGGCACAGGGTCAGACTGATTTGCATATGGCCATGTCTGAACTGGGGTGGCAGAGTGGGCTAAAGAACGGTGATCGATCAAACCCAGATCTGAAGACTGGGTGTGAGTGTTTGATTGGGTCTGATGCTCCGTCCATCACCACCCCCTTTTGTACCACTTTGTTCGCCATAAGTTGGCAGGGTATGCTCAGACGTGAGTCCCTTTCTCACTTTGCCACTGGATTCAAGCAATTCTGGCTGAAGACGGCTGAAATGCCAGAAACCGGTCCTAGGAAGCTTGTTTCCGGTCCAGGGAAGGCATGGCTTGGCAGTTCGGGCTGGACTGTTCCCATCAGGCACAGGGTCAGACTGATTTGCACATGGCCATGTCTGAACTGGGGTGGCAGAGTGGGCTAAAGAACGGTGATGGATCAAACCCAGATCTGATGACTGGGTGTGAGTGTTTGATTGGGTCTGATGCTCCGTCCATCACCACCCCCTTTTGTACCGCTTTGTTCGCCATAACTTGGCAGGGTATGCTCAGACGTGAGTCCCTTGCTCACTTTGCCACTGGATTAAAGCAAGCCTGGCTGAAGACGGCTGAAATGCCAGAAACCGGTCCTAGGAAGCTTGTTTCCGGTCCAGGGAAGGCAAGGCTTGGCAGTTCGGGCTGGACTGTTCCCATAAGACACAGGGTCAGACTGATTTGCATATGGCCATGTCTGAACTGGGGTGGCAGAGTGGGCTAAAGAACGGTGATGGATCAAACCCAGATCTGATGACTGGGTGTGAGTGTTTGATTGGGTCTGATGCTCCGTCCATCACCACCCCCTTTTGTACCGCTTTGTTCGCCATAAGTTGGCAGGGTATGCTCAGACGTGAGTCCCTTGCTCACTTTGCCACTGGATTCAAGCAAGCCTGGCTGAAGACGGCTGAAATGCCAGAAACCGGTCCTAGTAAGCTTGTTTCCGGTCCAGGGAAGGCAAGGCTTGGCAGTTCGGGCTGGACTGTTCCCATCAGGCACAGGGTCAGACTGATTTGCATATGGCCATGTCTGAACTGGGGTGGCAGAGTGGGCTAAAGAACGGTGATGGATCAAACCCAGATCTGATGACTGGGTGTGAGTGTTTGATTGGGTCTGATGCTCCGTCCATCACCACCCCGTTTTGTACCGCTTTGTTCGCCATAAGTTGGCAGGGTATGCTCAGACGTGAGTCCCTTGCTCACTTTGCCACTGGATTCAAGCAAGCCTGGCTGAAGACGGCTGAAATGCCAGAAACCGGTCCTAGGAAGCTTGTTTCCGGTCCAGGGAAGGCAAGGCTTGGCAGTTCAGGCTGGACTGTTCCCATGAGGCACAGGGTCAGACTGATTTGCATATGGCCATGTCTGAACTGGGGTGGCAGAGTGGGCTAAAGAACGGTGATGGATCAAACCCAGATCTGAAGACTGGGTGTGAGTGTTTGATTGGGTCTGATGCTCCGTCCATCACCACCCCCTTTTGTACCACTTTGCTCGCCATAAGTTGGCAGGGTATGCTCAGACGTGAGTCCCTTGCTCACTTTGCCACTGGATTCAGGCAATTCTGGCTGAAGACGGCTGAAATGCCAGAAACCGGTCCTAGGAAGCTTGTTTCCGGTCCAGGGAAGGCAAGGCTTGGCAGTTCGGGCTGGACTGTTCCCATCAGGCACAGGGTCAGACTGATTTGCACATGGCCATGTCTGAACTGGGGTGGCAGAGTGGGCTAAAGAACGGTGATGGATCAAACCCAGATCTGATGACTGGGTGTGAGTGTTTGATTGGGTCTGATGCTCCGTCCATCACCACCCCCTTTTGTACCGCTTTGTTCGCCATAACTTGGCAGGGTATGCTCAGACGTGAGTCCCTTGCTCACTTTGCCACTGGATTAAAGCAAGCCTGGCTGAAGACAGCTGAAATGCCAGAAACCGGTCCTAGGAAGCTTGTTTCCGGTCCAGGGAAGGCAAGGCTTGGCAGTTCGGGCTGGACTGTTCCCATGAGACACAGGGTCAGACTGATTTGCATATGGCCATGTCTGAACTGGGGTGGCAGAGTGGGCTAAAGAACGGTGATGGATCAAACCCAGATCTGATGACTGGGTGTGAGTGTTTGATTGGGTCTGATGCTCCGTCCATCACCACCCCCTTTTGTACCGCTTTGTTCGCCATAAGTTGGCAGGGTATGCTCAGACGTGAGTCCCTTGCTCACTTTGCCACTGGATTCAAGCAAGCCTGGCTGAAGACGGCTGAAATGCCAGAAACCGGTCCTAGGAAGCTTGTTTCTGGTCCAGGGAAGGCAAGGCTTGGCAGTTCGGGCTGGACTGTTCCCATGAGGCACAGGGTCAGACTGATTTGCATATGGCCATGTCTGAACTGGGGTGGCAGAGTGGGCTAAAGAACGGTGATGGATCAAACCCAGATCTGATGACTGAATGTGAGTGTTTGATTGGGTCTGATGCTCCGTCCATCACCACCCCCTTTTGTACCGCTTTGTTCGCCATAACTTGGCAGGGTATGCTCAGACGTGAGTCCCTTGCTCACTTTGCCACTGGATTAAAGCAAGCTTGGCTGAAGACGGCTGAAATGCCAGAAACCGGTCCTATGAAGCTTGTTTCCGGTCCAGGGAAGGCAAGGCTTGGCAGTTCGGGCTGGACTGTTCCCATGAGGCACAGGGTCAGACTGATTTGCATATGGCCATGTCTGAACTGGGGTGGCAGAGTGGGCTAAAGAACGGTGATGGATCAAACCCAGATCTGATGACTGGGTGTGAGTGTTTGATTGGGTCTGATGCTCCGTCCATCACCACCCCCTTTTGTACCGCTTTGTTCGCCATAAGTTGGCAGGGTATGCTCAGACGTGAGTCCCTTGCTCACTTTGCCACTGGATTCAAGCAAGCCTGGCTGAAGACGGCTGAAATGCCAGAAACCGGTCCTAAGAAGCTTGTTTCCGGTCCAGGGAAGGCAAGGCTTGGCAGTTCAGGCTGGACTGTTCCCATGAGGCACAGGGTCAGACTGATTTGCATATGGCCATGTCTGAACTGGGGTGGCAGAGTGGGCTAAAGAACGGTGATCGATCAAACCCAGATCTGAAGACTGGGTGTGAGTGTTTGATTGGGTCTGATGCTCCGTCCATCACCACCCCCTTTTGTACCACTTTGTTCGCCATAAGTTGGCAGGGTATGCTCAGACGTGAGTCCCTTTCTCACTTTGCCACTGGATTCAAGCAATTCTGGCTGAAGACGGCTGAAATGCCAGAAACCGGTCCTAGGAAGCTTGTTTCCGGTCCAGGGAAGGCAAGGCTTGGCAGTTCGGGCTGGACTGTTCCCATCAGGCACAGGGTCAGACTGATTTGCACATGGCCATGTCTGAACTGGGGTGGCAGAGTGGGCTAAAGAACGGTGATGGATCAAACCCAGATCTGATGACTGGGTGTGAGTGTTTGATTGGGTCTGATGCTCCGTCCATCACCACCCCCTTTTGTACCGCTTTGTTCGCCATAACTTGGCAGGGTATGCTCAGACGTGAGTCCCTTGCTCACTTTGCCACTGGATTAAAGCAAGCCTGGCTGAAGACGGCTGAAATGCCAGAAACCGGTCCTAGGAAGCTTGTTTCCGGTCCAGGGAAGGCAAGGCTTGGCAGTTCGGGCTGGACTGTTCCCATAAGACACAGGGTCAGACTGATTTGCATATGGCCATGTCTGAACTGGGGTGGCAGAGTGGGCTAAAGAACGGTGATGGATCAAACCCAGATCTGATGACTGGGTGTGAGTGTTTGATTGGGTCTGATGCTCCGTCCATCACCACCCCCTTTTGTACCGCTTTGTTCGCCATAAGTTGGCAGGGTATGCTCAGACGTGAGTCCCTTGCTCACTTTGCCACTGGATTCAAGCAAGCCTGGCTGAAGACGGCTGAAATGCCAGAAACCGGTCCTAGTAAGCTTGTTTCCGGTCCAGGGAAGGCAAGGCTTGGCAGTTCGGGCTGGACTGTTCCCATCAGGCACAGGGTCAGACTGATTTGCATATGGCCATGTCTGAACTGGGGTGGCAGAGTGGGCTAAAGAACGGTGATGGATCAAACCCAGATCTGATGACTGGGTGTGAGTGTTTGATTGGGTCTGATGCTCCGTCCATCACCACCCCGTTTTGTACCGCTTTGTTCGCCATAAGTTGGCAGGGTATGCTCAGACGTGAGTCCCTTGCTCACTTTGCCACTGGATTCAAGCAAGCCTGGCTGAAGACGGCTGAAATGCCAGAAACCGGTCCTAGGAAGCTTGTTTCCGGTCCAGGGAAGGCAAGGCTTGGCAGTTCGGGCTGGACTGTTCCCATCAGGCACAGGGTCAGACTGATTTGCATTTGGCCATGTCTGAACTGGGGTGGCAGAGTGGGCTAAAGAACGGTGATGGATCAAACCCAGATCTGATGACTGGGTGTGAGTGTTTGATTGGGTCTGATGCTCCGTCCATCACCACCCCCTTTTGTACCGCTTTGTTCGCCATAAGTTGGCAGGGTATGCTCAGACGTGAGTCCCTTGCTCACTTTGCCACTGGATTCAAGCAAGCCTGGCTGAAGACGGCTGAAATGCCAGAAACCGGTCCTAGGAAGCTTGTTTCCGGTCCAGGGAAGGCAAGGCTTGGCAGTTCAGGCTGGACTGTTCCCATGAGGCACAGGGTCAGACTGATTTGCATATGGCCATGTCTGAACTGGGGTGGCAGAGTGGGCTAAAGAACGGTGATGGATCAAACCCAGATCTGAAGACTGGGTGTGAGTGTTTGATTGGGTCTGATGCTCCGTCCATCACCACCCCCTTTTGTACCACTTTGCTCGCCATAAGTTGGCAGGGTATGCTCAGACGTGAGTCCCTTGCTCACTTTGCCACTGGATTCAGGCAATTCTGGCTGAAGACGGCTGAAATGCCAGAAACCGGTCCTAGGAAGCTTGTTTCCGGTCCAGGGAAGGCAAGGCTTGGCAGTTCGGGCTGGACTGTTCCCATGAGACACAGGGTCAGACTGATTTGCATGTGGCCAAGTCTGAACTGGGGTGGCAGAGTGGGCTAAAGAACGGTGATGGATCAAACCCAGATCTGATGACTGGGTGTGAGTGTTTGATTGGGTCTGATGCTCCGTCCATCACCACCCCCTTTTGTACCGCTTTGTTCGCCATAAGTTGGCAGGGTATGCTCAGACGTGAGTCCCTTGCTCACTTTGCCACTGGATTCAAGCAAGCCTGGCTGAAGACGGCTGAAATGCCAGAAACCGGTCCTAGGAAGCTTGTTTCCGGTCCAGGGAAGGCAAGGCTTGGCAGTTCGGGCTGGACTGTTCCCATGAGGCACAGGGTCAGACTGATTTGCATATGGCCATGTCTGAACTGGGGTGGCAGAGTGGGCTAAAGAACGGTGATGGATCAAACCCAGATCTGATGACTGGGTGTGAGTGTTTGATTGGGTCTGATGCTCCGTCCATCACCACCCCCTTTTGTACCACTTTGTTCGCCATAAGTTGGCAGGGTATGCTCAGACGTGAGTCCCTTGCTCACTTTGCCACTGGATTCAAGCAAGCCTGGCTGAAGACGGCTGAAATGCCAGAAACCGGTCTTAGGAAGCTTGTTTCCGGTCGAGGGAAGGCAAGGCTTGGCAGTTCGGGCTGGACTGTTCCCATGAGGCACAGGGTCAGACTGATTTGCATATGGCCATGTCTGAACTGGGGTGGCAGAATGGGCTAAAGAACGGTGATGGATCAAACCCAGATCTGATGACTGGGTGTGAGTGTTTGATTGGGTCTGATGCTCCGTCTATCACCACCCCCTTTTGTACCGCTTTGTTCGCCATAAGTTGGCAGGGTATGCTCAGACGTGAGTCCCTTGCTCACTTTGCCACTGGATTCAAGCAAGCCTGGCTGAAGACGGCTGAAATGCCAGAAACCGGTCCTAGGAAGCTTGTTTCTGGTCCAGGGAAGGCAAGGATTGGCAGTTCGGGCTGGACTGTTCCCATGAGGCACAGGGTCAGGCTGATTTGCATATGGCCATGTCTGAACTGGGGTGGCAGAGTGGGCTAAAGAACGGTGATGGATCAAACCCAGATCTGATGACTGGGTGTGAGTGTTTGATTGGGTCTGATGCTCCGTCCATCACCACCCCCTTTTGTACCGCTTTGTTCGCCATAAGTTGGCAGGGTATGCTCAGACGTGAGTCCCTTGCTAACTTTGCCACTGGATTCAAGCAAGCCTGGCTGAAGACGGATGAAATGCCAGAAACCGGTCCTAGGAAGCTTGTTTCCGGTCCAGGGAAGGCAAGGATTGGCAGTTCGGGCTGGACTGTTCCCATGAGGCACAGGGTCAGACTGATTTGCATATGGCCATGTCTGAACTGGGGTGGCAGAGTGGGCTAAAGAACGGTGATGGATCAAACCCAGATCTGATGACTGGGTGTGAGTGTTTGATTGGGTCTGATGCTCCGTCCATCACCACCCCCTTTTGTACCGCTTTGTTCGCCATAAGTTGGCAGGGTATGCTCAGACGTGAGTCCCTTGCTCAGTTTGCCACTGGATTCAAGCAAGCCTGGCTGAAGACGGCTGAAATGCCAGAAACCGGTCCTAGGAAGCTTGTTTCCGGTCCAGGGAAGGCAAGGCTTGGCAGTTCGGGCTGGACTGTTCCCATGAGGCACAGGGTCAGACTGATTTGCATATGGCCATGTCTGAACTGGGGTGGCAGAGTGGGCTAAAGAACGGTGATGGATCAAACCCAGATCTGATGACTGGGTGTGAGTGTTTGATTGGGTCTGATGCTCCGTCCATCACCACCCCCTTTTGTACCGCTTTGTTCGCCATAAGTTGGCAGGGTATGCTCAGACGTGAGTCCCTTGCTCACTTTGCCACTGGATTCAAGCAAGCCTGGCTGAAGACGGCTGAAATGGCAGAAACCAGTCCTAGGAAGCTTGTTTCCGGTCCAGGGAAGGCAATGCTTGGCAGTTCGGGCTGGACTGTTCCCATGAGGCACAGGGTCAGACTGATTTGCATATGGCCATGTCTGAACTGGGGTGGCAGAGTGGGCTAAAGAACGGTGATGGATCAAACCCAGATCTGATGACTGGGTGTGAGTGTTTGATTGGGTCTGATGCTCCGTCCATCACCACCCCCTTTTGTACCGCTTTGTTCGCCATAAGTTGGCAGGGTATGCTCAGACATGAGTCCCTTGCTCACTTTGCCACTGGATTCAAGCAAGCCTGGCTGAAGACGGCTGAAATGGTAGAAACCGGTCCTACGAAGCTTGTTTCCGGTCCAGGGAAGGTAAGGCTTGGCAGTTCGGGCTGGACTGTTCCCATGAGGCACAGGGTCAGACTGATTTGCATATGGCCATGTCTGAACTGGGGTGGCAGAGTGGGCTAAAGAACGGTGATGGATCAAACCCAGATCTGATGACTGGGTGTGAGTGTTTGATTGGGTCTGATGCTCCGTCCATCACCACCCCCTTTTGTACCACTTGGTTCGCCATAAGTTGGCAGGGTATGCTCAGACGTGAGTCCCTTGCTCACTTTGCCACTGGATTCAAGCAACTCTGGCTGAAGACGGCTGAAATGCCAGAAACCGGTCCTAGGAAGCTTTATTCCGGTCCAGGGAAGGCAAGGCTTGGCAGTTCGGGCTGGACTGTTCCCATCAGGCACAGGGTCAGACTGATTTGCATATGGCCATGTCTGAACTGGGGTGGCAGAGTGGGCTAAAGAACGGTGGTGGATCAAACCCAGATCTGATGACTGGGTGTGAGTGTTTGATTGGGTCTGATGCTCCGACCATCACCCCCCCCCTTTTGTACTGCTTTGTTCGCCATAACTTGGCAGGGTATGCTCAGACGTGAGTCCCTTGCTCACTTTGCCACTGGATTAAAGCAAGCCTGGCTAAAGACGGCTGAAATGCCAGAAACCGGTCCTAGGAAGCTTGTTTCCGGTCCAGGGAAGGCAAGGCTTGGCAGTTCGGGCTGGACTGTTCCCATGAGGCACAGGGTCAGACTGATTTTCATACGGCCATGTCTGAACTGGGGTGGCAGAGTGGGCCAAAGAACGGTGATGGATCAAACCCAGATCTGATGACTGGGTGTGAGTGTTTGATTGGGTCTGATGCTCCGTCCATCACCACCCCCTTTTGTACCGCTTTGTTCGCCATAAGTTGGCAGGGTATGCTCAGACGTGAGTCCCTTGCTCACTTTGCCACTGGATTCAAGCAAGCCTGGCTGAAGACGGCTGAAATTCCAGAAACCGGTCCTAGGAAGCTTGTTTCCGGTCCAGGGAAGGCAAGGCTTGGCAGTTCGGGCTGGACTGTTCCCATCAGGCACAGGGTCAGACAGATTTGCATATGGCCATGTCTGAACTGGGGTGGCAGAGTGGGCTAAAGAACGGTGATGGATCAAACCCAGATCTGATGACTGGGTGTGAGTGTTTGATTGGGTCTGATGCTCCGTCCATCACCACCCCCTTTTGTACCGCTTTGTTCGCCATAAGTTGGCAGGGTATGCTCAGACGTGAGTCCCTTGCTCACTTTGCCACTGGATTCAAGCAAGCCTGGCTGAAGACGGCTGAAATGCCAGAAACCGGTCCTAGGAAGCTTGTTTCCGGTCCAGGGAAGGCAAGGCTTGGCAGTTCGGGCTGGACTGTTCCCATGAGGTACAGGGTCAGACTGATTTGCATATGGCCATGTCTGAACTGGGGTGGCAGAGTGGGCTAAAGAACGGTGATGGATCAAACCCAGATCTGAAGACTGGGTGTGAGTGTTTGATTGGGTCTGATGCTCCGTCCATCACCACCCCCTTTTGTACCTCTTTGTTCGCCATAAGTTGGCAGGGTATGCTCAGACGTGAGTCCCTTGCTCACTTTGCCACTGGATTCAAGCAAGCCTGGCTGAAGACGGCTGAAATGCCAGAAACCGGTCCTATGAAGCTTGTTTCCGGTCCAGGGAAGGCAAGGCTTGGCAGTTCGGGCTGGACTGTTCCCATGAGGCACAGGGTCAGACTGATTTGCATATGGCCATGTCTGAACTGGGGTGGCAGAGTGGGCTAAAGAACGGTGATGGATGAAACCCAGATCTGATGACTGGGTGTGAGTGTTTGATTGGGTCTGATGCTCTGTCCATCACCACCCCCTTTTGTACCGCTTTGTTCGCCATAAGTTGGCAGGGTATGCTCAGACGTGAGTCCCTTGCTCACTTTGCCACTGGATTCAAGCAAGCCTGGCTGAAGACGGCTGAAATGCCAGAAACCGGTCCTAGGAAGCTTGTTTCCGGTCCAGGGAAGGCAAGGCTTGGCAGTTCAGGCTGGACTGTTCCCATGAGGCACAGGGTCAGACTGATTTGCATATGGCCATGTCTGAACTGGGGTGGCAGAGTGGGCTAAAGAACGGTGATGGATCAAACCCAGATCTGAAGACTGGGTGTGAGTGTTTGATTGGGTCTGATGCTCCGTCCATCACCACCCCCTTTTGTACCACTTTGTTCGCCATAAGTTGGCAGGGTATGCTCAGACGTGAGTCCCTTGCTCACTTTGCCACTGGATTCAAGCAATTCTGGCTGAAGACGGCTGAAATGCCAGAAACCGGTCCTAGGAAGCTTGTTTCCGGTCCAGGGAAGGCAAGGCTTGGCAGTTCGGGCTGGTCTGTTCCCATCAGGCACAGGGTCAGACTGATTTGCACATGGCCATGTCTGAACTGGGGTGGCAGAGTGGGCTAAAGAACGGTGATGGATCAAACCCAGATCTGATGACTGGGTGTGAGTGTTTGATTGGGTCTGATGCTCCGTCCATCACCACCCCCTTTTGTACCGCTTTGTTCGCCATAACTTGGCAGGGTATGCTCAGACGTGAGTCCCTTGCTCACTTTGCCACTGGATTAAAGCAAGCCTGGCTGAAGACGGCTGAAATGCCAGAAACCGGTCCTAGGAAGCTTGTTTCCGGTCCAGGGAAGGCTAGGCTTGGCAGTTCGGGCTGGACTGTTCCCATAAGACACAGGGTCAGACTGATTTGCATATGGCCATGTCTGAACTGGGGTGGCAGAGTGGGCTAAAGAACGGTGATGGATCAAACCCAGATCTGATGACTGGGTGTGAGTGTTTGATTGGGTCTGATGCTCCGTCCATCACCACCCCCTTTTGTACCGCTTTGTTCGCCATAAGTTGGCAGGGTATGCTCAGACGTGAGTCCCTTGCTCACTTTGCCACTGGATTCAAGCAAGCCTGGCTGAAGACGGCTGAAATGCCAGAAACCGGTCCTAGGAAGCTTGTTTCCGGTCCAGGGAAGGCAAGGCTTGGCAGTTCGGGCTGGACTGTTCCCATCAGGCACAGGGTCAGACTGATTTGCATATGGCCATGTCTGAACTGGGGTGGCAGAGTGGGCTAAAGAACGGTGATGGATCAAACCCAGATCTGATGACTGGGTGTGAGTGTTTGATTGGGTCTGATGCTCCGTCCATCACCACCCCGTTTTGTACCGCTTTGTTCGCCATAAGTTGGCAGGGTATGCTCAGACGTGAGTCCCTTGCTCACTTTGCCACTGGATTCAAGCAAGCCTGGCTGAAGACGGCTGAAATGCCAGAAACCGGTCCTAGGAAGCTTGTTTCCGGTCCAGGGAAGGCAAGGCTTGGCAGTTTGGGCTGGACTGTTCCCATCAGGCACAGGGTCAGACTGATTTGCATTTGGCCATGTCTGAACTGGGGTGGCAGAGTGGGCTAAAGAACGGTGATGGATCAAACCCAGATCTGATGACTGGGTGTGAGTGTTTGATTGGGTCTGATGCTCCGTCCATCACCACCCCCTTTTGTACCGCTTTGTTCGCCATAAGTTGGCAGGGTATGCTCAGACGTGAGTCCCTTGCAAACTTTGCCACTGGATTCAAGCAAGCCTGGCTGAAGACGGCTGAAATGCCAGAAACCGGTCCTAGGAAGCTTGTTTCCGGTCCAGGGAAGGCAAGGCTTGGCAGTTCAGGCTGGACTGTTCCCATGAGGCACAGGGTCAGACTGATTTGCATATGGCCATGTCTGAACTGGGGTGGCAGAGTGGGCTAAAGAACGGTGATGGATCAAACCCAGATCTGAAGACTGGGCGTGAGTGTTTGATTGGGTCTGATGCTCCGTCCATCACCACCCCCTTTTGTACCACTTTGCTCGCCATAAGTTGGCAGGGTATGCTCAGACGTGAGTCCCTTGCTCACTTTGCCACTGGATTCAGGCAATTCTGGCTGAAGACGGCTGAAATGCCAGAAACCGGTCCTAGGAAGCTTTTTTCCGGTCCAGGGAAGGCAAGGCTTGGCAGTTCGGGCTGGACTGTTCCCATCAGGCACAGGGTCAGACTGATTTGCACATGGCCATGTCTGAACTGGGGTGGCAGAGTGGGCTAAAGAACGGTGATGGATCAAACCCAGATCTGATGACTGGGTGTGAGTGTTTGATTGGGTCTGATGCTCCGTCCATCACCACCCCCTTTTGTACCGCTTTGTTCGCCATAACTTGGCAGGGTATGCTCAGACGTGAGTCCCTTGCTCACTTTGCCACTGGATTAAAGCAAGCCTGGCTGAAGACAGCTGAAATGCCAGAAACCGGTCCTAGGAAGCTTGTTTCCGGTCCAGGGAAGGCAAGGCTTGGCAGTTCGGGCTGGACTGTTCCCATGAGACACAGGGTCAGACTGATTTGCATATGGCCATGTCTGAACTGGGGTGGCAGAGTGGGCTAAAGAACGGTGATGGATCAAACCCAGATCTGATGACTGGGTGTGAGTGTTTGATTGGGTCTGATGCTCCGTCCATCACCACCCCCTTTTGTACCGCTTTGTTCGCCATAAGTTGGCAGGGTATGCTCAGACGTGAGTCCCTTGCTCACTTTGCCACTGGATTCAAGCAAGCCTGGCTGAAGACGGCTGAAATGCCAGAAACCGGTCCTAGGAAGCTTGTTTCCGGTCCAGGGAAGGCAAGGCTTGGCAGTTCGGGCTGGACTGTTCCCATCAGGCACAGGGTCAGACTGATTTGCATATGGCCATGTCTGAACTGGGGTGGCAGAGTGGGCTAAAGAACGGTGATGGATCAAACCCAGATCTGATGACTGGGTGTGAGTGTTTGATTGGGTTTGATGCTCCGTCCATCACCACCCCGTTTTGTACCGGTTTGTTCGCCATAAGTTGGCAGGGTATGCTCAGACGTGAGTCCCTTGCTCACTTTGCCACTGGATTCAAGCAAGCCTGGCTGAAGACGGCTGAAATGCCAGAAACCGGTCCTAGGAAGCTTGTTTCCGGTCCAGGGAAGGCAAGGCTTGGCAGTTCGGGCTGGACTGTTCCCATCAGGCACAGGGTCAGACTGATTTGCACATGGCCATGTCTGAACTGGGGTGGCAGAGTGGGCTAAAGAACGGTGATGGATCAAACCCAGATCTGATGACTGGGTGTGAGTGTTTGATTGGGTCTGATGCTCCGTCCATCACCACCCCCTTTTGTACCGCTTTGTTCGCCATAACTGGCAGGGTATGCTCAGACGTGAGTCCCTTGGTCACTTTGCCACTGGATTAAAGCAAGCCTGGCTGAAGACAGCTGAAATGCCAGAAACCGGTCCTAGGAAGCTTGTTTCCGGTCCAGGGAAGGCAAGGCTTGGCAGTTCGGGCTGGACTGTTCCCATGAGACACAGGGTCAGACTGATTTGCATATGGCCATGTCTGAACTGGGGTGGCAGAGTGGGCTAAAGAACGGTGATGGATCAAACCCAGATCTGATGACTGGGTGTGAGTGTTTGATTGGGTCTGATGCTCCGTCCATCACCACCCCCTTTTGTACCGCTTTGTTCGCCATAAGTTGGCAGGGTATGCTCAGACGTGAGTCCCTTGCTCACTTTGCCACTGGATTCAAGCAAGCCTGGCTGAAGACGGCTGAAATGCCAGAAACCGGTCCTAGGAAGCTTGTTTCCGGTCCAGGGAAGGCAAGGCTTGGCAGTTCGGGCTGGACTGTTCCCATCAGGCACAGGGTCAGACTGATTTGCATTTGGCCATGTCTGAACTGGGGTGGCAGAGTGGGCTAAAGAACGGTGATGGATCAAACCCAGATCTGAAGACTGGGTGTGAGTGTTTGATTGGGTCTGATGCTCCGTCCATCACCACCCCCTTTTGTACCGCTTTGTTCGCCATAAGTTGGCAGGGTATGCTCAGACGTGAGTCCCTTGCTCACTTTGCCACTGGATTCAAGCAAGCCTGGCTGAAGACGGCTGAAATGCCAGAAACTGGTCCTAGGAAGTTTGTTACCGGTCCAGGGAAGGCAAGGCTTGGCAGTTCGGGCTGGACTGTTCCCATCAGGCACAGGGTCAGACTGATTTGCATATGGCCATGTCTGAACTGGGGTGGCAGAGTGGGCTAAAGAACGGTGATGGATCAAACCCAGATCTGATGACTGGGTGTGAGTGTTTGATTGGGTCTGATGCTCCGTCCATCACCACCCCCTTTTGTACCGCTTTGTTCGCCATAAGTTGGCAGGGTATGCTCAGACGTGAGTCCCTTGCTCACTTTGCCACTGGATTCAAGCAAGCCTGGCTGAAGACGGCTGAAATGCCAGAAACCGGTCCTAGGAAGCTTGTTTCCGGTCCAGGGAAGGCAAGGCTTGGCAGTTCGGGCTGGACTGTTCCCATGAGGCACAGGGTCAGACTGATTTGCATATGGCCATGTCTGAACTGGGGTGGCAGAGTGGGCTAAAGAACGGTGATGGATCAAACCCAGATCTGATGACTGGGTGTGAGTGTTTGATTGGGTCTGATGCTACGTCCATCACCACCCCCTTTTGTACCACTTTGTTCGCCATAAGTTGGCAGGGTATGCTCAGACGTGAGTCCCTTGCTCACTTTGCCACTGGATTAAAGCAAGCCTGGCTGAAGACGGCTGAAATGCCAGAAACCGGTCCTAGGAAGCTTGTTTCCGGTCCAGGGAAGGCAAGGCTTGGCAGTTCGGGCTGGACTGTTCCCATGAGGCACAGGGTCAGACTGATTTGCATATGGCCATGTCTGAACTGGGGTGGCAGAATGGGCTAAAGAACGGTGATGGATCAAACCCAGATCTGATGACTGGGTGTGAGTGTTTGATTGGGTCTGATGCTCCGTCTATCACCACCCCCTTTTGTACCGCTTTGTTCGCCATAAGTTGGCAGGGTATGCTCAGACGTGAGTCCCTTGCTCACTTTGCCACTGGATTCAAGCAAGCCTGGCTGAAGACGGCTGAAATGCCAGAAACCGGTCCTAGGAAGCTTGTTTCTGGTCCAGGGAAGGCAAGGATTGGCAGTTCGGGCAGGACTGTTCCCATGAGGCACAGGGTCAGACTGATTTGCATATGGCCATGTCTGAACTGGGGTGGCAGAGTGGGCTAAAGAACGGTGATGGATCAAACCCAGATCTGATGACTGGGTGTGAGCGTTTGATTGGGTCTGATGCTCCGTCCATCACCACCCCCTTTTGTACCGCTTTGTTCGCCATAAGTTGGCAGGGTATGCTCAGACGTGAGTCCCTTGCTAACTTTGCCACTGGATTCAAGCAAGCCTGGCTGAAGACGGATGAAATGCCAGAAACCGGTCCTAGGAAGCTTGTTTCTGGTCCAGGGAAGGCAAGGATTGGCAGTTCGGGCTGGACTGTTCCCATGAGGCACAGGGTCAGACTGATTTGCATATGGCCATGTCTGAACTGGGGTGGCAGAGTGGGCTAAAGAACGGTGATGGATCAAACCCAGATCTGATGACTGGGTGTGAGTGTTTGATTGGGTCTGATGCTCCGTCCATCACCACCCCCTTTTGTACCGCTTTGTTCGCCATAAGTTGGCAGGGTATGCTCAGACGTGAGTTCCTTGCTCACTTTGCCACTGGATTCAAGCAAGCCTGGCTGAAGACGGCTGAAATGCCAGAAACCGGTCCTAGGAAGCTTGTTTCCGGTCCAGGGAAGGCAAGGCTTGGCAGTTCGGGCTGGACTGTTCACATGAGGCACAGGGTCAGACTGATTTGCATATGGCCATGTCTGAACTGGGGTGGCAGAGTGGGCTAAAGAACGGTGATGGATCAAACCCAGATCTGATGACTGGGTATGAGTGTTTGATTGGGTCTGATGCTCCGTCCATCACCACCCCCTTTTGTACCACTTTGTTCGCCATAAGTTGGCAGGGTATGCTCAGAAGTGAGTCCCTTGCTCACTTTGCCACTGGATTCAAGCAAGCCTGGCTGAAGACGGCTGAAATGCCAGAAACCGGTCCTAGGAAGCTTGTTTCCGGTCGAGGGAAGGCAAGGCTTGGCAGTTCGGGCTGGACTGTTCCCATGAGGCACAGGGTCAGACTGATTTGCATATGGCCATGTCTGAACTGGGGTGGCAGAATGGGCTAAAGAACGGTGATGGATCAAACCCAGATCTGATGACTGGGTGTGAGTGTTTGATTGGGTCTGATGCTCCGTCTATCACCACCCCCTTTTGTACCGCTTTGTTCGCCATAAGTTGGCAGGGTATGCTCAGACGTGAGTCCCTTGCTCACTTTGCCACTGGATTCAAGCAAGCCTGGCTGAAGACGGCTGAAATGCCAGAAACCGGTCCTAGGAAGCTTGTTTCTAGTCCAGGGAAGGCAAGGATTGGCAGTTCGGGCTGGACTGTTCCCATGAGGCACAGGGTCAGACTGATTTGCATATGGCCATGTCTGAACTGGGGTGGCAGAGTGGGCTAAAGAACGGTGATGGATCAAACCCAGATCTGATGACTGGGTGTGAGTGTTTGATTGGGTCTGATGCTCCGTCCATCACCACCCCCTTTTGTACCGCTTTGTTCGCCATAAGTTGGCAGGGTATGCTCAGACGTGAGTCCCTTGCTAACTTTGCCACTGGATTCAAGCAAGCCTGGCTGAAGACGGATGAAATGCCAGAAACCGGTCCTAGGAAGCTTGTTTCCGGTCCAGGGAAGGCAAGGATTGGCAGTTCGGGCTGGACTGTTCCCATGAGGCACAGGGTCAGACTGATTTGCATATGGCCATGTCTGAACTGGGGTGGCAGAGTGGGCTAAAGAACGGTGATGGATCAAACCCAGATCTGATGACTGGGTGTGAGTGTTTGATTGGGTCTGATGCTCCGTCCATCACCACCCCCTTTTGTACCGCTTTGTTCGCCATAAGTTGGCAGGGTATGCTCAGACGTGAGTCCCTTGCTCACTTTGCCACTGGATTCAAGCAAGCCTGGCTGAAGACGGCTGAAATGCCAGAAACCGGTCCTAGGAAGCTTGTTTCCGGTCCAGGGAAGGCAAGGCTTGGCAGTTCGGGCTGGACTGTTCCCATGAGGCACAGGGTCAGACTGATTTGCATATGGCCATGTCTGAACTGGGGTGGCAGAGTGGGCTAAAGAACGGTGATGGATCAAACCCAGATCTGATGACTGGGTGTGAGTGTTTGATTGGGTCTGATGCTCCGTCCATCACCACCCCCTTTTGTACCGCTTTGTTCGCCATAAGTTGGCAGGGTATGCTCAGACGTGAGTCCCTTGCTCACTTTGCCACTGGATTCAAGCAAGCCTGGCTGAAGACGGCTGAAATGGCAGAAACCAGTCCTAGGAAGCTTGTTTCCGGTCCAGGGAAGGCAATGCTTGGCAGTTCGGGCTGGACTGTTCCCATGAGGCACAGGGTCAGACTGATTTGCATATGGCCATGTCTGAACTGGGGTGGCAGAGTGGGCTAAAGAACGGTGATGGATCAAACCCAGATCTGATGACTGGGTGTGAGTGTTTGATTGGGTCTGATGCTCCGTCCATCACCACCCCCTTTTGTACCACTTTGTTCGCCATAAGTTGGCAGGGTATGCTCAGACATGAGTCCCTTGCTCACTTTGCCACTGGATTCAAGCAAGCCTGGCTGAAGACGGCTGAAATGGTAGAAACCGGTCCTACGAAGCTTGTTTCCGGTCCAGGGAAGGCAAGGCTTGGCAGTTCGGGCTGGACTGTTCCCATGAGGCACAGGGTCAGACTGATTTGCATATGGCCATGTCTGAACTGGGGTGGCAGAGTGGGCTAAAGAACGGTGATGGATCAAACCCAGATCTGATGACTGGGTGTGAGTGTTTGATTGGGTCTGATGCTCCGTCCATCACCACCCCCTTTTGTACCACTTGGTTCGCCATAAGTTGGCAGGGTATGCTCAGACGTGAGTCCCTTGCTCACTTTGCCACTGGATTCAAGCAACTCTGGCTGAAAACGGCTGAAATGCCAGAAACCGGTCCTAGGAAGCTTTATTCCGGTCCAGGGAAGGCAAGGCTTGGCAGTTCGGGCTGGACTGTTCCCATCAGGCACAGGGTCAGACTGATTTGCATATGGCCATGTCTGAACTGGGGTGGCAGAGTGGGCTAAAGAACGGTGATGGATCAAACCCAGATCTGATGACTGGGTGTGAGTGTTTGATTGGGTCTGATGCTCCGACCATCACCCCCCCCTTTTGTACTGCTTTGTTCGCCATAACTTGGCAGGGTATGCTCAGACGTGAGTCCCTTGCTCACTTTGCCACTGGATTAAAGCAAGCCTGGCTAAAGACGGCTGAAATGCCAGAAACCGGTCCTAGGAAGCTTGTTTCCGGTCCAGGGAAGGCAAGGCTTGGCAGTTCGGGCTGGACTGTTCCCATGAGGCACAGGGTCAGACTGATTTTCATACGGCCATGTCTGAACTGGGGTGGCAGAGTGGGCCAAAGAACGGTGATGGATCAAACCCAGATCTGATGACTGGGTGTGAGTGTTTGATTGGGTCTGATGCTCCGTCCATCACCACCCCCTTTTGTACCGCTTTGTTCGCCATAAGTTGGCAGGGTATGCTCAGACGTGAGTCCCTTGCTCACTTTGCCACTGGATTCAAGCAAGCCTGGCTGAAGATGGCTGAAATGCCAGAAACCGGTCCTAGGAAGCTTGTTTCCGGTCCAGGGAAGGCAAGGCTTGGCAGTTCGGGTTGGACTGTTCCCATGAGGCACAGGGTCAGACTGATTTGCATATGGCCATGTCTGAACTGGGGTGGCAGAGTGGGCTAAAGAACGGTGATGGATCAAACCCAGATCTGATGACTGGGTGTGAGTGTTTGATTGGGTCTGATGCTCCGTCCATCACCACCCCCTTTTGTACCACTTTGTTCGCCATAAGTTGGCAGGGTATGCTCAGACATGAGTCCCTTGCTCACTTTGCCACTGGATTCAAGCAAGCCTGGCTGAAGACGGCTGAAATGGTAGAAACCGGTCCTACGAAGCTTGTTTCCGGTCCAGGGAAGGCAAGGCTTGGCAGTTCGGGCTGGACTGTTCCCATGAGGCACAGGGTCAGACTGATTTGCATATGGCCATGTCTGAACTGGGGTGGCAGAGTGGGCAAAAGAACGGTGATGGATCAAACCCAGATCTGATGACTGGGTGTGAGTGTTTGATTGGGTCTGATGCTCCGTCCATCACCACCCCCTTTTGTACCACTTGGTTCGCCATAAGTTGGCAGGGTATGCTCAGACGTGAGTCCCTTGCTCACTTTGCCACTGGATTCAAGCAACTCTGGCTGAAGACGGCTGAAATGCCAGAAACCGGTCCTAGGAAGCTTTATTCCGGTCCAGGGAAGGCAAGGCTTGGCAGTTCGGGCTGGACTGTTCCCATCAGGCACAGGGTCAGACTGATTTGCATATGGCCATGTCTGAACTGGGGTGGCAGAGTGGGCTAAAGAACGGTGATGGATCAAACCCAGATCTGATGACTGGGTGTGAGTGTTTGATTGGGTCTGATGCTCCGACCATCACCCCCCCCCTTTTGTACTGCTTTGTTCGCCATAACTTGGCAGGGTATGCTCAGACGTGAGTCCCTTGCTCACTTTGCCACTGGATTAAAGCAAGCCTGGCTAAAGACGGCTGAAATGCCAGAAACCGGTCCTAGGAAGCTTGTTTCCGGTCCAGGGAAGGCAAGGCTTGGCAGTTCGGGCTGGACTGTTCCCATGAGGCACAGGGTCAGACTGATTTTCATACGGCCATGTCTGAACTGGGGTGGCAGAGTGGGCCAAAGAACGGTGATGGATCAAACCCAGATCTGATGACTGGGTGTGAGTGTTTGATTGGGTCTGATGCTCCGTCCATCACCACCCCCTTTTGTACCGCTTTGTTCGCCATAAGTTGGCAGGGTATGCTCAGACGTGAGTCCCTTGCTCACTTTGCCACTGGATTCAAGCAAGCCTGGCTGAAGACGGCTGAAATGCCAGAAACCGGTCCTAGGAAGCTTGTTTCCGGTCCAGGGAAGGCAAGGCTTGGCAGTTCGGGCTGGACTGTTCCCATCAGGCACAGGGTCAGACAGATTTGCATATGGCCATGTCTGAACTGGGGTGGCAGAGTGGGCTAAAGAACGGTGATGGATCAAACCCAGATCTGATGACTGGGTGTGAGTGTTTGATTGGGTCTGATGCTCCGTCCATCACCACCCCCTTTTGTACCGCTTTGTTCGCCATAAGTTGGCAGGGTATGCTCAGACGTGAGTCCCTTGTTCACTTTGCCACTGGATTCAAGCAAGCCTGGCTGAAGACGGCTGAAATGCCAGAAACCGGTCCTAGGAAGCTTGTTTCCGGTCCAGGGAAGGCAAGGCTTGGCAGTTCGGGCTGGGCTGTTCCCATGAGGTACAGGGTCAGACTGATTTGCATATGGCCATGTCTGAACTGGGGTGGCAGAGTGGGCTAAAGAACGGTGATGGATCAAACCCAGATCTGATGACTGGGTGTGAGTGTTTGATTGGGTCTGATGCTCCGTCCATCACCACCCCCTTTTGTACCGCTTTGTTCGCATAAGTTGGCAGGGTATGCTCAGACGTGAGTTCCTTGCTCACTTTGCCACTGGATTCAAGCAAGCCTGGCTGAAGACGGCTGAAATGCCAGAAACCGGTCCTAGGAAGCTTGTTTCCGGTCCAGGGAAGGCAAGGCTTGGCAGTTCGGGCTGGACTGTTCACATGAGGCACAGGGTCAGACTGATTTGCATATGGCCATGTCTGAACTGGGGTGGCAGAGTGGGCTAAAGAACGGTGATGGATCAAACCCAGATCTGATGACTGGGTATGAGTGTTTGATTGGGTCTGATGCTCCGTCCATCACCACCCCCTTTTGTACCACTTTGTTCGCCATAAGTTGGCAGGGTATGCTCAGAAGTGAGTCCCTTGCTCACTTTGCCACTGGATTCAAGCAAGCCTGGCTGAAGACGGCTGAAATGCCAGAAACCGGTCCTAGGAAGCTTGTTTCCGGTCGAGGGAAGGCAAGGCTTGGCAGTTCGGGCTGGACTGTTCCCATGAGGCACAGGGTCAGACTGATTTGCATATGGCCATGTCTGAACTGGGGTGGCAGAATGGGCTAAAGAACGGTGATGGATCAAACCCAGATCTGATGACTGGGTGTGAGTGTTTGATTGGGTCTGATGCTCCGTCTGTCACCACCCCCTTTTGTACCGCTTTGTTCGCCATAAGTTGGCAGGGTATGCTCAGACGTGAGTCCCTTGCTCACTTTGCCACTGGATTCAAGCAAGCCTGGCTGAAGACGGCTGAAATGCCAGAAACCGGTCCTAGGAAGCTTGTTTCTAGTCCAGGGAAGGCAAGGATTGGCAGTTCGGGCTGGACTGTTCCCATGAGGCACAGGGTCAGACTGATTTGCATATGGCCATGTCTGAACTGGGGTGGCAGAGTGGGCTAAAGAACGGTGATGGATCAAACCCAGATCTGATGACTGGGTGTGAGTGTTTGATTGGGTCTGATGCTCCGTCCATCACCACCCCCTTTTGTACCGCTTTGTTCGCCATAAGTTGGCAGGGTATGCTCAGACGTGAGTCCCTTGCTAACTTTGCCACTGGATTCAAGCAAGCCTGGCTGAAGACGGATGAAATGCCAGAAACCGGTCCTAGGAAGCTTGTTTCCGGTCCAGGGAAGGCAAGGATTGGCAGTTCGGGCTGGACTGTTCCCATGAGGCACAGGGTCAGACTGATTTGCATATGGCCATGTCTGAACTGGGGTGGCAGAGTGGGCTAAAGAACGGTGATGGATCAAACCCAGATCTGATGACTGGGTGTGAGTGTTTGATTGGGTCTGATGCTCCGTCCATCACCACCCCCTTTTGTACCGCTTTGTTCGCCATAAGTTGGCAGGGTATGCTCAGACGTGAGTCCCTTGCTCACTTTGCCACTGGATTCAAGCAAGCCTGGCTGAAGACGGCTGAAATGCCAGAAACCGGTCCTAGGAAGCTTGTTTCCGGTCCAGGGAAGGCAAGGCTTGGCAGTTCGGGCTGGACTGTTCCCATGAGGCACAGGGTCAGACTGATTTGCATATGGCCATGTCTGAACTGGGGTGGCAGAGTGGGCTAAAGAACGGTGATGGATCAAACCCAGATCTGATGACTGGGTGTGAGTGTTTGATTGGGTCTGATGCTCCGTCCATCACCACCCCCTTTTGTACCGCTTTGTTCGCCATAAGTTGGCAGGGTATGCTCAGACGTGAGTCCCTTGCTCACTTTGCCACTGGATTCAAGCAAGCCTGGCTGAAGACGGCTGAAATGGCAGAAACCAGTCCTAGGAAGCTTGTTTCCGGTCCAGGGAAGGCAATGCTTGGCAGTTCGGGCTGGACTGTTCCCATGAGGCACAGGGTCAGACTGATTTGCATATGGCCATGTCTGAACTGGGGTGGCAGAGTGGGCTAAAGAACGGTGATGGATCAAACCCAGATCTGATGACTGGGTGTGAGTGTTTGATTGGGTCTGATGCTCCGTCCATCACCACCCCCTTTTGTACCACTTTGTTCGCCATAAGTTGGCAGGGTATGCTCAGACATGAGTCCCTTGCTCACTTTGCCACTGGATTCAAGCAAGCCTGGCTGAAGACGGCTGAAATGGTAGAAACCGGTCCTACGAAGCTTGTTTCCGGTCCAGGGAAGGCAAGGCTTGGCAGTTCGGGCTGGACTGTTCCCATGAGGCACAGGGTCAGACTGATTTGCATATGGCCATGTCTGAACTGGGGTGGCAGAGTGGGCTAAAGAACGGTGATGGATCAAACCCAGATCTGATGACTGGGTGTGAGTGTTTGATTGGGTCTGATGCTCCGTCCATCACCACCCCCTTTTGTACCACTTGGTTCGCCATAAGTTGGCAGGGTATGCTCAGACGTGAGTCCCTTGCTCACTTTGCCACTGGATTCAAGCAACTCTGGCTGAAGACGGCTGAAATGCCAGAAACCGGTCCTAGGAAGCTTTATTCCGGTCCAGGGAAGGCAAGGCTTGGCAGTTCGAGCTGGACTGTTCCCATCAGGCACAGGGTCAGACTGATTTGCATATGGCCATGTCTGAACTGGGGTGGCAGAGTGGGCTAAAGAACGGTGATGGATCAAACCCAGATCTGATGACTGGGTGTGAGTGTTTGATTGGGTCTGATGCTCCGACCATCACCCCCCCTTTTGTACTGCTTTGTTCGCCATAACTTGGCAGGGTATGCTCAGACGTGAGTCCCTTGCTCACTTTGCCACTGGATTAAAGCAAGCCTGGCTAAAGACGGCTGAAATGCCAGAAACCGGTCCTAGGAAGCTTGTTTCCGGTCCAGGGAAGGCAAGGCTTGGCAGTTCGGGCTGGACTGTTCCCATGAGGCACAGGGTCAGACTGATTTTCATACGGCCATGTCTGAACTGGGGTGGCAGAGTGGGCCAAAGAACGGTGATGGATCAAACCCAGATCTGATGACTGGGTGTGAGTGTTTGATTGGGTCTGATGCTCCGTCCATCACCACCCCCTTTTGTACCGCTTTGTTCGCCATAAGTTGGCAGGGTATGCTCAGACGTGAGTCCCTTGCTCACTTTGCCACTGGATTCAAGCAAGCCTGGCTGAAGACGGCTGAAATGCCAGAAACCGGTCCTAGGAAGCTTGTTTCCGGTCCAGGGAAGGCAAGGCTTGGCAGTTCGGGCTGGACTGTTCCCATGAGGCACAGGGTCAGACTGATTTGCATATGGCCATGTCTGAACTGGGGTGGCAGAGTGGGCTAAAGAACGGTGATGGATCAAACCCAGATCTGATGACTGGGTGTGAGTGTTTGATTGGGTCTGATGCTCCGTCCATCACCACCCCCTTTTGTACCACTTTGTTCGCCATAAGTTGGCAGGGTATGCTCAGACATGAGTCCCTTGCTCACTTTGCCACTGGATTCAAGCAAGCCTGGCTGAAGACGGCTGAAATGGTAGAAACCGGTCCTACGAAGCTTGTTTCCGGTCCAGGGAAGGCAAGGCTTGGCAGTTCGGGCTGGACTGTTCCCATGAGGCACAGGGTCAGACTGATTTGCATATGGCCATGTCTGAACTGGGGTGGCAGAGTGGGCAAAAGAACGGTGATGGATCAAACCCAGATCTGATGACTGGGTGTGAGTGTTTGATTGGGTCTGATGCTCCGTCCATCACCACCCCCTTTTGTACCACTTGGTTCGCCATAAGTTGGCAGGGTATGCTCAGACGTGAGTCCCTTGCTCACTTTGCCACTGGATTCAAGCAACTCTGGCTGAAGACGGCTGAAATGCCAGAAACCGGTCCTAGGAAGCTTTATTCCGGTCCAGGGAAGGCAAGGCTTGGCAGTTCGGGCTGGACTGTTCCCATCAGGCACAGGGTCAGACTGATTTGCATATGGCCATGTCTGAACTGGGGTGGCAGAGTGGGCTAAAGAACGGTGATGGATCAAACCCAGATCTGATGACTGGGTGTGAGTGTTTGATTGGGTCTGATGCTCCGACCATCACCCCCCCCTTTTGTACTGCTTTGTTCGCCATAACTTGGCAGGGTATGCTCAGACGTGAGTCCCTTGCTCACTTTGCCACTGGATTAAAGCAAGCCTGGCTAAAGACGGCTGAAATGCCAGAAACCGGTCCTAGGAAGCTTGTTTCCGGTCCAGGGAAGGCAAGGCTTGGCAGTTCGGGCTGGACTGTTCCCATGAGGCACAGGGTCAGACTGATTTTCATACGGCCATGTCTGAACTGGGGTGGCAGAGTGGGCCAAAGAACGGTGATGGATCAAACCCAGATCTGATGACTGGGTGTGAGTGTTTGATTGGGTCTGATGCTCCGTCCATCACCACCCCCTTTTGTACCGCTTTGTTCGCCATAAGTTGGCAGGGTATGCTCAGACGTGAGTCCCTTGCTCACTTTGCCACTGGATTCAAGCAAGCCTGGCTGAAGACGGCTGAAATGCCAGAAACCGGTCCTAGGAAGCTTGTTTCCGGTCCAGGGAAGGCAAGGCTTGGCAGTTCGGGCTGGACTGTTCCCATCAGGCACAGGGTCAGACAGATTTGCATATGGCCATGTCTGAACTGGGGTGGCAGAGTGGGCTAAAGAACGGTGATGGATCAAACCCAGATCTGATGACTGGGTGTGAGTGTTTGATTGGGTCTGATGCTCCGTCCATCACCACCCCCTTTTGTACCGCTTTGTTCGCCATAAGTTGGCAGGGTATGCTCAGACGTGAGTCCCTTGTTCACTTTGCCACTGGATTCAAGCAAGCCTGGCTGAAGACGGCTGAAATGCCAGAAACCGGTCCTAGGAAGCTTGTTTCCGGTCCAGGGAAGGCAAGGCTTGGCAGTTCGGGCTGGGCTGTTCCCATGAGGTACAGGGTCAGACTGATTTGCATATGGCCATGTCTGAACTGGGGTGGCAGAGTGGGCTAAAGAACTGTGATGGATCAAACCCAGATCTGAAGACTGGGTGTGAGTGTTTGATTGGGTCTGATGCTCCGTCCATCACCACCCCCTTTTGTACCGCTTTGTTCGCCATAAGTTGGCAGGGTATGCTCAGACGTGAGTCCCTTGCTCACTTTGCCACTGGATTCAAGCAAGCCTGGCTGAAGACGGCTGAAATGCCAGAAACCGGTCCTAGGAAGTTTGTTACCGGTCCAGGGAAGGCAAGGCTTGGCAGTTCGGGCTGGACTGTTCCCATCAGGCACAGGGTCAGACTGATTTGCATATGGCCATGTCTGAACTGGGGTGGCAGAGTGGGCTAAAGAACGGTGATGGATCAAACCCAGATCTGATGACTGGGTGTGAGTGTTTGATTGGGTCTGATGCTCCGTCCATCACCACCCCCTTTTGTACCGCTTTGTTCGCCATAAGTTGGCAGGGTATGCTCAGACGTGAGTCCCTTGCTCACTTTGCCACTGGATTCAAGCAAGCCTGGCTGAAGACGGCTAAAATGCCAGAAACCGGTCCTAGGAAGCTTATTTCCGGTCCAGGGAAGGCAAGGCTTGGCAGTTCAGGCTGGACTGTTCCCATGAGGCACAGGGTCAGACTGATTTGCATATGGCCATGTCTGAACTGGGGTGGCAGAGTGGGCTAAAGAACGGTGATGGATCAAACCCAGATCTGATGACTGGGTGTGAGTGTTTGATTGGGTCTGATGCTCCGTCCATCACCACCCCCTTTTGTACCGCTTTGTTCGCCATAAGTTGGCAGGGTATGCTCAGACGTGAGTCCCTTGCTCACTTTGCCACTGGATTCAAGCAAGCCTGGCTGAAGACGGCTGAAATGCCAGAAACCGGTCCTAGGAAGCTTGTTTCCGGTCCAGGGAAGGCAAGGCTTGGCAGTTCGGGCTGGACTGTTCCCATGAGGCACAGGGTCAGACTGATTTGCATATGGCCATGTCTGAACTGGGGTGGCAGAATGGGCTAAAGAACGGTGATGGATCAAACCCAGATCTGATGACTGGGTGTGAGTGTTTGATTGGGTCTGATACTCCGTCCATCACCACCCCCTTTTGTACCGCTTTGTTCGCCATAAGTTGGCAGGGTATGCTCAGACGTGAGTCCCTTGCTCACTTTGCCACTGGATTCAAGCAAGCCTGGCTGAAGACGGCTGAAATGCCAGAAACCGGTCCTAGGAAACTTGTTTCCGGTCCAGGGAAGGCAAGGCTTGGCAGTTCGGGCTGGACTGTTCCCATCAGGCACAGGGTCAGACTGATTTGCATATGGCCATGTCTGAACTGGGGTGGCAGAGTGGGCTAAAGAACGGTGATGGATCAAACCCAGATCTGATGACTGGGTGTGAGTGTTTGATTGGGTCTGATGTTCCGTCCATCACCACCCCCTTTTGTACTGCTTTGTTCGCCATAAGTTGGCAGGGTATGCTCAGACGTAAGTCCCTTGCTCACTTTGCCACTGGATTCAAGGAAGCCTGGCTGAAGACGGCTGAAATACCAGAAACCGGTCCTAGGAAGCTTGTTTCCGGTCCAGGGAAGGCAAGGCTTGGCAGTTCAGGCTGGACTGTTCCCATGAGGCACAGGGTCAGACTGATTTGCATATGGCCATGTCTGAACTGGGGTGGCAGAGTGGGCTAAAGAACGGTGATGGGTCAAACCCAGATCTGATGACTGGGTGTGAGTGTTTGATTGGGTCTGATGCTCCGTCCATCACCACCCCCTTTTGTACCGCTTTGTTCGCCATAAGTTGGCAGGGTATGCTCAGACGTGAGTCCCTTGCTCACTTTGCCACTGGATTCAAGCAAGCCTGGCTGAAGACGGCTGAAATGCCAGAAACCGGTCCTAGGAAGCTTGTTTCCGGTCCAGGGAAGGCAAGGCTTGGCAGTTCGGGCTGGACTGTTCCCATGAGGCACAGGGTCAGACTGATTTGCATATGGCCATGTCTGAACTGGGGTGGCAGAGTGGGCTAAAGAACGGTGATGGATCAAACCCAGATCTGAAGACTGGGTGTGAGTGTTTGATTGGGTCTGATGCTCCGTCCATCACCACCCCCTTTTGTACCGCTTTGTTCGCCATAAGTTGGCAGGGTATGCTCAGACGTGAGTCCCTTGCTCACTTTGCCACTGGATTCAAGCAAGCCTGGCTGAAGACGGCTGAAATGCCAGAAACCGGTCCTAGGAAGTTTGTTACCGGTCCAGGGAAGGCAAGGCTTGGCAGTTCGGGCTGGACTGTTCCCATCAGGCACAGGGTCAGACTGATTTGCATATGGCCATGTCTGAACTGGGGTGGCAGAGTAGGCTAAAGAACGGTGATGGATCAAACCCAGATCTGATGACTGGGTGTGAGTGTTTGATTGGGTCTGATGCTCCGTCCATCACCACCCCCTTTTGTACCGCTTTGTTCGCCATAAGTTGGCAGGGTATGCTCAGACGTGAGTCCCTTGCTCACTTTGCCACTGGATTCAAGCAAGCCTGGCTGAAGACGGCTGAAATGCCAGAAACCGGTCCTAGGAAGCTTGTTTCCGGTCCAGGGAAGGCAAGGCTTGGCAGTTCAGGCTGGACTGTTCCCATGAGGCACAGGGTCAGACTGATTTGCATATGGCCATGTCTGAACTGGGGTGGCAGAGTGGGCTAAAGAACGGTGATGGATCAAACCCAGATCTGATGACTGGGTGTGAGTGTTTGATTGGGTCATATGCTCCGTCCATCACCACCCCCTTTTGTACCACTTTGTTCGCCATAAGTTGGCAGGGTATGCTCAGACGTGAGTCCCTTGCTCACTTTGCCACTGGATTCAAGCAAGCCTGGCTGAAGACGGCTGAAATGCCAGAAACCGGTCCTGGGAAGCTTGTTTCCGGTCCAGGGAAGGCAAGGCTTGGCAGTTCGGGCTGGACTGTTCCCATGAGGCACAGGGTCAGACTGATTTGCATATGGCCATGTCTGAACTGGGGTGGCAGAATGGGCTAAAGAACGGTGATGGATCAAACCCAGATCTGATGACTGGGTGTGAGTGTTTGATTGGGTCTGATGCTCCGTCCATCACCACCCCCTTTTGTACCGCTTTGTTCGCCATAAGTTGGCAGGGTATGCTCAGACGTGAGTCCCTTGCTCACTTTGCCACTGGATTCAAGCAAGCCTGGCTGAAGACGGCTGAAATGCCAGAATCCGGTCCTAGGAAACTTGTTTCCGGTCCAGGGAAGGCAAGGCTTGGCAGTTCGGGCTGGACTGTTCCCATCAGGCACAGGGTCAGACTGATTTGCATATGGCCATGTCTGAACTGGGGTGGCAGAGTGGGCTAAAGAACGGTGATGGATCAAACCCAGATCTGATGACTGGGTGTGAGTGTTTGATTGGGTCTGATGCTCCGTCCATCACCACCCCCTTTTGTACCGCTTTGTTCGCCATAAGTTGGCAGGGTATGCTCAGACGTGAGTCCCTTGCTCACTTTGCCACTGGAGTCAAGCAAGCCTGGCTGAAGACGGCTGAAATAACAGAAACCGGTCCTAGGAAGCTTGTTTCCAGTCCAGGGAAGGCAAGGCTTGGCAGTTCGGGCTGGACTGTTCCCATGAGGCACAGGGTCAGACTGATTTGCATATGGCCATGTCTGAACTGGGGTGGCAGAGTGGGCTAAAGAATGGTGATGGATCAAACCCAGATCTGATGACTGGGTGTGAGTGTTTGATTGGGTCTGATGCTCCGTCCATCACCACCCCCTTTTGTACCGCTTTGTTCGCCATAAGTTGGCAGGGTATGCTCAGACGTGAGTCCCTTGCTCACTTTGCACTGGATTCAAGCAAGCCTGGCTGAAGACGGCTGAAATGCCAGAAACCGGTCCTAGGAAGCTTGTTTCCGGTCCAGGGAAGGCAACGCTTGGCAGTCCGGGCTGGACTGTTCCCATGAGGCACAGGGTCAGACTGATTTGCATCTGGCCATGTCTGAACTGGGGTGGCAGAGTGGGCTAAAGAACGATGATGGATCAAACCCAGATCTGATGACTGGGTGTGAGTGTTTGATTGGGTCTGATGCTCCGTCCATTACCACCTCCTTTTGTACCGCTTTGTTCGCCATAAGTTGGCAGGGTATGCTCAGACGTGAGTCCCTTGCTCACTTTGCCACTGGATTCAAGCAAGCCTGGCTGAAGACGGCTGAAATGCCAGAAACCGGTCCTAGGAAGCTTGTTTCCGGTCCAGGGAAGGCAAGGCTTGGCAGTTCGGGCTAGACTGTTCCCATGAGGCACAGGGTCAGACTGATTTGCATATGGCCATGTCTGAACTGGGGTGGCAGAGTGGGCTAAAGAACGGTGATGGATCAAACTCAGATCTGATGACTGGGTGTGAGTGTTTGATTGGGTCTGATGCTCCGTCCATCACCACCCCCTTTTGTACCGCTTTGTTCGCCATAAGTTGGCAGGGTATGCTCAGACGTGAGTCCCTTGCTCACTTTGCCACTGGATTCAAGCAAGCCTGGCTGAAGACTGCTGAAATGCCAGAAACCGGTCCTAGGAAGCTTGTTTCCGGTCCAGGGAAGGCAAGGCTTGGCAGTTCGGGATGGACTGTTCCCATGAGGCACAGGGTCAGACTGATTTGCATATGGCCATGTCTGAACTGGGGTGGCAGAGTGGGCTAAAGAACGGTGATGGATCAAACCCAGATCTGATGACTGGGTGTGAGTGTTTGATTGGGTCTGATGCTCCGTCCATCACCACCCCCTTTTGTACCACTTTGTTCACCATAAGTTGGCAGGGTATGCTCAGACGTGAGTCCCTTGCTCACTTTGCCACTGGATTCAAGCAATTCTGGCTGAAGACGGCTGAAATGCCAGAAACCGGTTCTAGGAAGCTTGTTTCCGGTCCAGGGAAGGCAAGGCTTGGCAGTTCGGGCTGGACTGTTCCCATGAGGCACAGGGTCAGACTGATTTGCATATGGCCATGTCTGAACTGGGGTGGCAGAGTGGGCTAAAGAACGGTGATGGATCAAACCCAGATCTGATGACTGGGTGTGAGTGTTTGATTGGGTCTGATGCTCCATCCATCACCCCCCCCTTTTGTACCGCTTTGTTCGCCATAAGTTGGCAGGGTATGCTCAGACGTGAGTCCCTTGCTCACTTTGCCACTGGATTCAAGCAAGCCTGGCTGAAGACGGCTGAAATGCCAGAAACCGGTCCTAGGAAGCTTGTTTCCGGTCCGGGGAAGGCAAGGCTTGGCAGTTCGGGCTGGACTGTTCCCATCAGACACAGGGTCAGACTGATTTGCATATGGCCATGTCTGAACTGGGGTGGCAGAGTGGGCTAAAGAACGGTGATGGATCAAACCCAGATCTGATGACTGGGTGTGAGTGTTTGATTGGGTCTGATGCTCCGTCCATCACCACCCCCTTTTGTACCGCTTTGTTCGCCATAAGTTGGCAGGGTATGCTCAGACGTGAGTCCCTTGCTCACTTTGCCACTGGATTCAAGCAAGCCTGGCTGAAGACGGCTGAAATGCCAGAAACCGGTCCTAGGAAGCTTGTTTCCGGTCCAGGAAAGGCAAGGCTTGGCAGTTCAGGCTGGACTGTTCCCATGAGGCACAGGGTCAGACTGATTTGCATATGGCCATGTCTGAACTGGGGTGGCAGAGTGGGCTAAAGAACGGTGATGGATCAAACCCAGATCTGATGACTGGGTGTGAGTGTTTGATTGGGTCTGATGCTCCGTCCATCACCACCCCCTTTTGTACCGCTTTGTTCGCCATAAGTTGGCAGGGTATGCTCAGATGTGAGTCCCTTGCTCACTTTGCCACTGGATTCAAGCAAGCCTGGCTGAAGACGGCTGAAATACCAGAAACCGGTCCTAGGAAGCTTGTTTCCGGTCCAGGGAAGGCAAGGCTTGGCAGTTCGGGCTGGACTGTTCCCATGAGGCACAGGGTCAGACTGATTTGCATATGGCCATGTCTGAACTGGGGTGGCAGAGTGGACTAAAGAACGGTGATGGATCAAACCCAGATCTGATGACTGGGTGTGAGAGTTTGATTGGGTCTGATGCTCCGTCCATCACCACCCCCTTTTGTACCGCTTTGTTCGCCATAAGTTGGCAGGGTATGCTCAGACGTGAGTCCCTTGCTCACTTTGCCACTGGATTCAAGCAAGCCTGGCTGAAGACGGCTGAAATGCCAGAAACCAGTCCTAGGAAGCTTGTTTCTGGTCCAGGGAAGGCAAGGCTTGGCAGTCCGGGCTGGACTGTTCCCATGAGGCAGAGGGTCAGACTGATTTGCATATGGCCATGTCTGAACTGGGGTGGCAGAGTGGGCTAAAGAACGATGATGGATCAAACCCAGATCTGATGACTGGGTGTGAGTGTTTGATTGGGTCTGATGCTCCGTCCATCACCACCTCCTTTTGTACCGCTTTGTTCACCATAAGTTGGCAGGGTATGCTCAGACGTGAGTCCCTTGCTCACTTTGCCACTGGATTCAAGCAAGCCTGGCTGAAGACGGCTGAAATGCCAGAAACCGGTCCTAGGAAGCTTGTTTCCGGTCCAGGGAAGGCAAGGCTTGGCAGTTCGGGCTAGACTGTTCCCATGAGGCACAGCGTCAGACTGATTTGCATATGGCCATGTCTGAACTGGGGTGGCAGAGTGGGCTAAAGAACGGTGATGGATCAAACCCAGATCTGATGACTGGGTGTGAGTGTTTGATTGGGTCTGATGCTCCGTCCATCACCACCCCCTTTTGTACCGCTTTGTTCGCCATAAGTTGGCAGGGTATGCTCAGACGTGAGTCCCTTGCTCACTTTGCCACTGGATTCAAGCAAGCCTGGCTGAAGACGGCTGAAATGCCAGAAACCGGTCCTAGGAAGCTTGTTTCTGGTCCAGGGAAGGCAAGGCTTGGCAGTTCGGGCGGGACTGTTCCCCTGGCTGATCTTGAAATTGCTGTTTGCATTAGTATGCATATATGTGATGCCCCAACTTCCTCTCATAGTTAAGAATATCGGCCAGATGGCACATTTTTAATTCATTATTAAGCCAAAAGAATTGAATTCCTAGCTGAGGTTGGCTTCGAGTGGATAGGTTTGCCTCTAGTATTAACTATATTGTATATGGTTGCGGCCATCTTGTAGGGTTCATGTTCCCTACTTGGAAGATCTGGCATGATCCCAAAAATTTTTAGGGGCATCTCTTTCCCTCTGATATGATCCTAGAATTCTTGAATAGACACGAAGGATCAAGGCAGAGCAACTTTAATAATTGTCATGTACTCGTTGGTTGCGTTTGAATGATATTATAGCAATCTAATGATATTATAGCAATCTATTGGTTCGGGTTTATGTTAATAAATAAATGCCAATAAAGATTAGAAAAGAGCATATATTCTCAATATAGAATGATTGCGACTATAAGTTTATAGCGTTCTCCATCCGGTTCTGGTAAAGACATTATCCGCTTAACAAATAGGGCACCGACCATTCCTTGACAAACTCCAAGATGGCGGTGACATTTACGGAGTTTGAAACAGCGAGGCCAATATGTCTTTAATGCCCCGGAAGTAGTGTCCTTACCTCCACCTGTTTTCACTAAGAGTCATACCGTATATATACCTCTCGAGTTCAAATAAAGTTCAGCTGTACTTGCACAGAGGGCTGATCTGTATGCACCGTAACGGGAAAACGGAGGTAAGCTTAGACGAGAGGCGGCCTTAGTTGTAATTATTCGTAAGGGGTATAATCTGACTCGCTTAAACACAGCTCGATTTGTACTAAAACATAGCTCTTTTCTCCGTAGTGCTTTTACTTTGCACCGAACCCTGGTTTTAATGCACTGTGACAGGCTAACGGAGGTAAGCGATGACGAGAGGGAGCCTTAGCTGTAACTCTTCGTAAGGGCTATAATTTGACTCGCTAAAACACAGTCCGATTCATACTAAAACATAGCTGTTTTTTCTGTAGTGCTTTTATTGTGCACCGAAACCTGGCCTGAATATAATTCTGACCCACATTGAATGGTGAAGCAGGGACTATATAAAAGAAAGCAACCGAAGGTAAATGAATAACGCTGAGTTATTTCCGCGGTCTCTGTTGACGATATCTGCTAGTCTATGTTAAATACCATCAATATGGTTCTTTATGCAGCAATAGACATATAAGTCGTGATACGACTGTGGGTGTTAGATTCAGTTGGGGAAGCAATAGAATTATTCGTGAAAAAATCATGTGGGATTGCTTAAAGCTTTGAATAGCTTATAAACATGCAATCTCTCTAAAGTTTATAAATCAGAGATTGTGTAAAAATAATTTTTCACATGAACCCTGTAAGACCTAAATAAAATATAAAATGATCACTAAAAATAAATATGATAATGGACTAATACAATTTGGCACTCATTTTTCATCGAATAGGTGCCAAAACTTTTGCGTGGGAGATATATGGATACTACCTATATCGAAAACTTCTGTGCAATGAAGTCTTTTTAGACTCACTGCAGATACATCCCAGGTAATTTTGAATGGGACCAATCGTTCATTGTGGTATGCTTGGTGTTTAACAACGGAATATTGGAGGTTGTTATGTCTTTACTTACTAGGTGCCTATAAACCCACCGTGAACAACTTTTTTGCCGCAGAAAAAGACAGAAATAATCAGTGGCGGTAGATGTATGGATACAGCTTCTTATATAAACAAGGTAGTTGGTCCTCTATGAATGCAAATAAATCTTAACTTGATATGGAACACAAGGAGTGGTGTTGATGTAAAAGTCTAGTACACAGACACGTAATTAATAAGATGCTCATGTAAGGATCACTACTCAGTGATCTCACAGGGTTTAAAGACCAATAAGATGGCATATCTAGAGCATTGCTAAGTTGGGTTTCCACGTATATTTAAATCATTGTGTGAAAACCACGTGATCTGGTAGCACTCATATGAACACCATGTGCTAACAACAAAGTATATGAAGGTACTATGAAGCACTATGAAGTGGAGCACAAATAGATTTACATATTAAAATTTGTCTGGATGTTCGCTTGTGTGGTGCGTTTGCGGGGATGATCTGTTGGACAGTCATATATGTGTCTATGTATTGAGAGAACAAATAGATTCGATAAGTGACTAAAATTATGTTATGTTATGTTTTTTTCAGATCGTTGATTTTATTGTAACTGCTATTGGGACTTTATTTTAAAACTTTCCTGATGAAGGTGTTGGCCGAGAACTAATAGCCCACCGAAACGCGTCGATGCTCTTGTATGAGGAAACCACACAAAATCTCTGATTATAATTCTTTGTGACATATTGAATAGGAAATAATACTGATTAGGGTCACATTCAATGAGTCTTAGATTTGGTGACTTTCCTCTGTCAATAGGACTATTTTTCTCCTTTTTATTGTGTCCCTAACCTCACATTTTTTGATGTATTTTTTATAGTCATTGTTAATGATTGTTTTTAATGTGCATTGATATGCTAATACTGTCACCGCTTCCTAAATAGCCATATGACAATATACAGTATTGTGCTTGCTGTTTTTATGTATGAAATCGATAATAAATTTTCTTGACGTAATTATTTTTTCTCTTAATCATTGTGACTACATCTGTGCTGTCCACTCTCACCCTTGCAGTGTGAAAGGTACGTTGATTGTGATGCATTGATTGTTATATATTGACGACAAGGAGGCTCTGTTTTTTGACTAAGGTCACTGTTCCCATGAGGCACAGGGTCAGACTGATTTGCATATGGCCATGTCTGAACTGGGGTGGCAGAGTGGGCTAAAGAATGGTGATGGATCAAACCCAGATCTGATGACTGAATGTGAGTGTTTGATTGGGTCTGATGCTCCGTCCATCACCACCCCCTTTTGTACCGCTTTGTTCGCCATAACTTGGCAGGGTATGCTCAGACGTGAGTCCCTTGCTCAATTTGCCACTGGATTCAAGCAAGCCTGGCTGAAGACGGCTGAAATGCCAGAAACCGGTCCTAGGAAGCTTGTTTCCGGTCCAGGGAAGGCAAGGTTTGGCAGTTCAGGCTGGACTGTTCCCATGAGGCACAGGGTCAGACTGATTTGCATATGGCCATGTCTGAACTGGGGTGGCAGAGTGGGCTAAAGAACGGTGATGGATCAAACCCAGATCTGAAGACTGGGTGTGAGTGTTTGATTGGGTCTGATGCTCCGTCCATCACCACCCCCTTTTGTACCACTTTGTTCGCCATAAGTTGGCAGGGTATGCTCAGACGTGAGTCCCTTGCTCACTTTGCCACTGGATTCAAGCAATTCTGGCTGAAGACGGCTGAAATGCCAGAAACCGGTCCTAGGAAGCTTGTTTCCGGTCCAGGGAAGGCAAGGCTTGGCAGTTCGGGCTGGACTGTTCCCATCAGGCACAGGGTCAGACTGATTTGCACATGGCCATGTCTGAACTGGGGTGGCAGAGTGGGCTAAAGAACGGTGATGGATCAAACCCAGATCTGATGACTGGGTGTGAGTGTTTGATTGGGTCTGATGCTCCGTCCATCACCACCCCCTTTTGTACCGCTTTGTTCGCCATAACTTGGCAGGGTATGCTCAGACGTGAGTCCCTTGCTCACTTTGCCACTGGATTCAAGCAAGCCTGGCTGAAGACGGCTGAAATGCCAGAAACCGGTCCTAGGAAGCTTGTTTCCGGTCCAGGGAAGGCAAGGCTTGGCAGTTCGGGCTGGACTGTTCCCATGAGGCACAGGGTCAGACTGATTTGCATATGGCCATGTCTGAACTGGGGTGGCAGAGTGGGCTAAAGAACGGTGATGGATCAAACCCAGATCTGAAGACTGGGTGTGAGTGTTTGATTGGGTCTGATGCTCCGTCCATCACCACCCCCTTTTGTACCGCTTTGTTCGCCATAAGTTGGCAGGGTATGCTCAGACGTGAGTCCCTTGCTCACTTTGCCACTGGATTCAAGCAAGCCTGGCTGAAGACGGCTGAAATGCCAGAAACCGGTCCTAGGAAGTTTGTTACCGGTCCAGGGAAGGCAAGGCTTGGCAGTTCAGGCTGGACTGTTCCCATCAGGCACAGGGTCAGACTGATTTGCATATGGCCATGTCTGAACTGGGGTGGCAGAGTGGGCTAAAGAACGGTGATGGATCAAACCCAGATCTGATGACTGGGTGTGAGTGTTTGATTGGGTCTGATGCTCCGTCCATCACCACCCCCTTTTGTACCGCTTTGTTCGCCATAAGTTGGCAGGGTATGCTCAGACGTGAGTCCCTTGCTCACTTTGCCACTGGATTCAAGCAAGCCTGGCTGAAGACGGCTGAAATGCCAGAAACCGGTCCTAGGAAGCTTGTTTCCGGTCCAGGGAAGGCAAGGCTTGGCAGTTCGGGCTGGACTGTTCCCATGAGGCACAGGGTCAGACTGATTTGCATATGGCCATGTCTGAACTGGGGTGGCAGAGTGGGCTAAAGAACGGTGATGGATCAAACCCAGATCTGATGACTGGGTGTGAGTGTTTGATTGGGTCTGATGCTCCGTCCATCACCACCCCCTTTTGTACCACTTTGTTCGCCATAAGTTGGCAGGGTATGCTCAGACGTTAGTCCCTCGCTCACTTTGCCACTGGATTCAAGCAAGCCTGGCTGAAGACGGCTGAAATGCCAGAAACCGGTCCTAGGAAGCTTGTTTCCGGTCGAGGGAAGTCAAGGCTTGGCAGTTCGGGCTGGACTGTTCCCATGAGGCACAGGGTCAGACTGATTTGCATATGGCCATGTCTGAGCTGGGGTGGCAGAATGGGCTAAAGAACGGTGATGGATCAAACCCAGATCTGATGACTGGGTGTGAGTGTTTGATTGGGTCTGATGCTCCGTCTATCACCACCCCCTTTTGTACCGCTTTGTTCGCCATAAGTTGGCAGGGTATGCTCATACGTGAGTCCCTTGCTCACTTTGCCACTGGATTCAAGCAAGCCTGGCTGAAGACGGCTGAAATGCCAGAAACCGGTCCTAGGAAGCTTGTTTCCGGTCCAGGGAAGGCAAGGATTGGCAGTTCGGGCTGGACTGTTCCCATGAGGCACAGGGTCAGACTGATTTGCATATGGCCATGTCTGAACTGGGGTGGCAGAGTGGGCTAAAGAACGGTGATGGATCAAACCCAGATCTGATGACTGGGTGTAAGTGTTTGATTGGGTCTGATGCTCCGTCCATCACCACCCCCTTTTGTACCGCTTTGTTTGCCATAAGTTGGCAGGGTATGCTCAGACGTGAGTCCCTTGCTCACTTTGCCACTGGATTCAAGCAAGCCTGGCTGAAGACGGCTGAAATGCCAGAAACCGGTCCTAGGAAGCTTGTTTCTGGTCCAGGGAAGGCAAGGCTTGGCAGTTCGGGCTGGACTGTTCCCATGAGGCACAGGGTCAGACTGATTTGCATATGGCCATGTTTGAACTGGGGTGGCAGAATGGGCTAAAGAACGGTGATGGATCAAACCCAGATCTGATGACTGGGTGTGAGTGTTTGATTGGGTCTGATGCTCCGTCTATCACCACCCCCTTTTGTACCGCTTTGTTCGCCATAAGTTGGCAGGGTATGCTCATACGTGAGTCCCTTGCTCACTTTGCCACTGGATTCAAGCAAGCCTGGCTGAAGACGGCTGAAATGCCAGAAACCGGTCCTAGGAAGCTTGTTTCCGGTCCAGGGAAGGCAAGGATTGGCAGTTCGGGCTGGACTGTTCCCATGAGGCACAGGGTCAGACTGATTTGCATATGGCCATGTCTGAACTGGGGTGGCAGAGTGGGCTAAAGAACGGTGATGGATCAAACCCAGATCTGATGACTGGGTGTGAGTGTTTGATTGGGTCTGATGCTCCGTCCATCACCACCCCCATTTGTACCGCTTTGTTCGCCATAAGTTGGCAGGGTATGCTCAGACGTGAGTCCCTTGCTCACTTTGCCACTGGATTCAAGCAAGCCTGGCTGAAGACGGCTGAAATGCCAGAAACCGGTCCTAGGAAGCTTGTTTCTGGTCCAGGGAAGGCAAGGCTTGGCAGTTCGGGCTGGACTGTTCCCATGAGGCACAGGGTCAGACTGATTTGCATATGGCCATGTCTGAACTGGGGTGGCAGAGTGGGCTAAAGAACGGTGATGGATCAAACCCAGATCTGATGACTGGGTGTGAGTGTTTGATTGGGTCTGATGCTCCGTCCATCACCACCCCCTTTTGTACCGCTTTGTTCGCCATAAGTTGGCAGGGTATGCTCAGACGTGAGTCCCTTGCTAACTTTGCCACTGGATTCAAGCAAGCCTGGCTGAAGACGGATGAAATGCCAGAAACCGGTCCTAGGAAGCTTGTTTCCGGTCCAGGGAAGGCAAGGATTGGCAGTTCGGGCTGGACTGTTCCCATGAGGCACAGGGTCAGACTGATTTGCATATGGCCATGTCTGAACTGGGGTGGCAGAGTGGGCTAAAGAACGGTGATGGATCAAACCCAGATCTGATGACTGGGTGTGAGTGTTTGATTGGGTCTGATGCTCCGTCCATCACCACCCCCTTTTGTACCGCTTTGTTCGCCATAAGTTGGCAGGGTATGCTCAGACGTGAGTCCCTTGCTCACTTTGCCACTGGATTCAAGCAAGCCTGGCTGAAGACGGCTGAAATGCCTGAAACCGGTCCTAGGAAGCTTGTTTCCGGTCCAGGGAAGGCAAGGCTTGGCAGTTCGGGCTGGACTGTTCCCATGAGGCACAGGGTCAGACTGATTTGCATATGGCCATGTCTGAACTGGGGTGGCAGAGTGGGCTAAAGAACGGTGATGGATCAAACCCAGATCTGATGACTGGGTGTGAGTGTTTGATTGGGTCTGATGCTCCGTCCATCACCACCCCCTTTTGTACCGCTTTGTTCGCCATAAGTTGGCAGGGTATGCTCAGACGTGAGTCCCTTGCTCACTTTGCCACTGGATTCAAGCAAGCCTGGCTGAAGACGGCTGAAATGGCAGAAACCGGTCCTAGGAAGCTTGTTTCCGGTCCAGGGAAGGCAAGGCTTGGCAGTTCGGACTGGACTGTTCCCATGAGGCACAGGGTCAGACTGATTTGCATATGGCCATGTCTGAACTGGGGTGGCAGTGTGGGCTAAAGAACGGTGATGGATCAAACCCAGATCTGATGACTGGGTGTGAGTGTTTGATTGGGTCTGTTGCTCTGTCCATCACCACCCCCTGTTGTACCGCTTTGTTCGCCATAAGTTGGCAGGGTATGCTCAGACATGAGTCCCTTGCTCACTTTGCCACTGGATTCAAGCAAGCCTGGCTGAAGACGGCTGAAATGCTAGAAACCGGTCCTAGGAAGCTTGTTTCCGGTCCAGGGAAGGCAAGGCTTGGCAGTTCGGGCTGGACTGTTCCCATGAGGCACAGGGTCAGACTGATTTGCATATGGCCATGTCTGAACTGGGGTGGCAGAGTGGGCTAAAGAACGGTGATGGATCAAACCCAGATCTGATGACTGGGTGTGAGTGTTTGATTGGGTCTGATGCTCCGTCCATCACCACCCCCTTTTGTACCACTTGGTTCGCCATAAGTTGGCAGGGTATGCTCAGACGTGAGTCCCTTGCTCACTTTGCCACTGGATTCAAGCAACTCTGGCTGAAGACGGCTGAAATGCCAGAAACCGGTCCTAGGAAGCTTTATTCCGGTCCAGGGAAGGCAAGGCTTGGCAGTTCGGGCTGGACTGTTCCCATCAGGCACAGGGTCAGACTGATTTGCATATGGCCATGTGTGAACTGGGGTGGCAGAGTGGGCTAAAGAACGGTGATGGATCAAACCCAGATCTGATGACTGGGTGTGAGTGTTTGATTGGGTCTGATGCTCCGTCATTCACCACCCCCTTTTGTACCGCTTTGTTCGCCATAAGTTGGCAGGGTATGCTCAGACGTGAGTCCCTTGCTCACTTTGCCACTGGATTCAAGCAAGCCTGGCTGAAGACGGCTGAAATGCCAGAAACCGGTCCTAGGAAGCTTGTTTCCGGTCCAGGGAAGGCAAGGCTTGGCAGTTCGGGCTGGACTGTTCCCATCAGGCACAGGGTCAGACAGATTTGCATATGGCCATGTCTGAACTGGGGTGGCAGAGTGGGCTAAAGAACGGTGATGGATCAAACCCAGATCTGATGACTGGGTGTGAGTGTTTGATTGGGTCTGATGCTCCGTCCATCACCACCCCCTTTTGTACCGCTTTGTTCGCCATAAGTTGGCAGGGTATGCTCAGACGTGAGTCCCTTGCTCACTTTGCCACTGGATTCAAGCAAGCCTGGCTGAAGACGGCTGAAATGCCAGAAACCGGTCCTAGGAAGCTTGTTTCCGGTCCAGGGAAGGCAAGGCTTGGCAGTTCGGGCTGGACTGTTCCCATGAGGCACAGGGTCAGACTGATTTGCATATGGCCATGTCTGAACTGGGGTGGCAGAGTGGGCTAAAGAACGGTGATGGATCAAACCCAGATCTGAAGACTGGGTGTGAGTGTTTGATTGGGTCTGATGCTCCGTCCATCACCACCCCCTTTTGTACCGCTTTGTTCGCCATAAGTTGGCAGGGTATGCTCAGACGTGAGTCCCTTGCTCACTTTGCCACTGGATTCAAGCAAGCCTGGCTGAAGATGGCTGAAATGCCAGAAACCGGTCCTAGGAAGTTTGTTACCGGTCCAGGGAAGGCAAGGCTTGGCAGTTCGGGCTGGTCTGTTCCCATCAGGCACAGGGTCAGACTGATTTGCATATGGCCATGTCTGAACTGGGGTGGCAGAGTGGGCTAAAGAACGGTGATGGATCAAACCCAGATCTGATGACTGGGTGTGAGTGTTTGATTGGGTCTGATGCTCCGTCCATCACCACCCCCTTTTGTACCGCTTTGTTCGCCATAAGTTGGCAGGGTATGCTCAGACGTGAGTCCCTTGCTCACTTTGCCACTGGATTCAAGCAAGCCTGGCTGAAGACGGCTGAAATGCCAGAAACCGGTCCTAGGAAGCTTGTTTCCGGTCCAGGGAAGGCAAGGCTTGGCAGTTCAGGCTGGACTGTTCCCATGAGGCACAGGGTCAGACTGTTTTGCATATGGCCATGTCTGAACTGGGGTGGCAGAGTGGGCTAAAGAACGGTGATGGATCAAACCCAGATCTGATGACTGGGTGTGAGTGTTTGATTGGGTCTGATGCTCCGTCCATCACCACCCCCTTTTGTACCGCTTTGTTCGCCATAAGTTGGCAGGGTATGCTCAGACGTGAGTCCCTTGCTCACTTTGCCACTGGATTCAAGCAAGCCTGGCTGAAGACGGCTGAAATGCCAGAAACCGGTCCTAGGAAGCTTGTTTCCGGTCCAGGGAAGGCAAGGCTTGGCAGTTCGGGCTGGACTGTTCCCATGAGGCACAGGGTCAGACTGATTTGCATATGGCCATGTCTGAACTGGGGTGGCAGAATGGGCTAAAGAACGGTGATGGATCAAACCCAGATCTGATGACTGGGTGTGAGTGTTTGATTGGGTCTGATGCTCCGTCCATCACCACCCCCTTTTGTACCGCTTTGTTCGCCATAAGTTGGCAGGGTATGCTCAGACGTGAGTCCCTTGCTCACTTTGCCACTGGATTAAAGCAAGCCTGGCTGAAGACGGCTGAAATGCCAGAAACCGGTCCTAGGAAACTTGTTTCCGGTCCAGGGAAGGCAAGGCTTGGCAGTTTGGGCTGGACTGTTCCCATGAGGCACAGGGTCAGACTGATTTGCATATGGCCATGTCTGAACTGGGGTGGCAGAGTGGGCTAAAGAACGGTGATGGATCCAACCCAGATCTGATGACTGGGTGTGAGTGTTTGATTGGGTCTGATGCTCCGTCCATCACCACCCTCTTTTGTACCGCTTTGTTCACCATAAGTTGGCAGGGTATGCTCAGACGTGAGTCCCTTGCTCACTTTGCCACTGGATTCAAGCAAGCCTGGCTGAAGACGGCTGAAATACCAGAAACCGGTCCTAGGAAGCTTGTTTCCGGTCCAGGGAAGGCAAGGCTTGGCAGTTCGGGCTGGACTGTTCCCATGAGGCACAGGGTCAGACTGATTTGCATATGGCCATGTCTGAACTGGGGTGGCAGAGTGGGCTAAATAACGGTGATGGATCAAACCCAGATCCGATGACTGGGTGTGAGTGTTTGATTGGGTCTGATGCTCCGTCCATCACCACCCCCTTTTGTATCGCTTTGTTCGCCATAAGTTGGCAGGGTATGCTCAGACGTGAGTCCCTTGCTCACTTTGCCACTGGATTCAAGCAAGCCTGGCTGAAGACGGCTGAAATGCCAGAAACCGGTCCTAGGAAGCTTGTTTCCGGTCCAGGGAAGGCAACGCTTGGCAGTCCGGGCTGGACTGTTCCCATGAGGCACAGGGTCAGACTGATTTGCATATGGCCATGTCTGAACTGGGGTGGCAGAGTGGGCTAAAGAACGATGATGGATCAAACCCAGATCTGATGACTGGGTGTGAGTGTTTGATTGGGTCTGATGCTCCGTCCATTACCACCTCCTTTTGTACCGCTTTCTTCGCCATAAGTTGGCAGGGTATGCTCAGACGTGAGTCCCTTGCTCACTTTGCCACTGGATTCAAGCAAGCCTGGCTGAAGACGGCTGAAATGCCAGAAACCGGTCCTAGGAAGCTTGTTTCCGGTCCAGGGAAGGCAAGGCTTGGCAGTTCGGGCTAGACTGTTCCCATGAGGCACAGGGTCAGACTGATTTGCATATGGCCATGTCTGAACTGGGGTGGCAGAGTGGGCTAAAGAACGGTGATGGATCAAACCCAGATCTGATGACTGGGTGTGAGTGTTTGATTGGGTCTGATGCTCCGTCCATCACCACCCCCTTTTGTACCGCTTTGTTCGCCATAAGTTGGCAGGGTATGCTCAGACGTGAGTCCCTTGCTCACTTTGCCACTGGATTCAAGCAAGCCTGGCTGAAGACGGCTGAAATGCCAGAAACCGGTCCTAGGAAGCTTGTTTCCGGTCCAGGGAAGGCAAGGCTTGGCAGTTCGGGATGGACTGTTCCCATCAGGCACAGGGTCAGACTGATTTGCATATGGCCATGTCTGAACTGGGGTGGCAGAGTGGGCTAAAGAACGGTGATGGATCAAACCCAGATCTGATGACTGGGTGTGAGTGTTTGATTGGGTCTGATGCTCCGTCCATCACCACCCCCTTTTGTACCGCTTTGTTCGCCATAAGTTGGCAGGGTATGCTCAGACGTGAGTCCCTTGCTCACTTTGCCACTGGATTCAAGCAAGCCTGGCTGAAGACGGCTGAAATGCCAGAAACCGGTCCTAGGAAGCTTGTTTCCGGTCCAGGGAAGGCAAGGCTTGGCAGTTCGGGCTGGACTGTTCCCATGAGGCACAGGGTCAGACTGATTTGCATATGGCCATGTCTGAACTGGGGTGGCAGAGTGGGCTAAACAACGGTGATGGATCAAACCCAGATCTGATGACTGGGTGTGAGTGTTTGATTGGGTCTGATGCTCCGTCCATCACCACCCCCTTTTGTACCACTTTGTTCACCATAAGTTGGCAGGGTATGCTCAGACGTGAGTCCCTTGCTCACTTTGCCACTGGATTCAAGCAACTCTGCCTGAAGACGGCTGAAATGCCAGAAACCGGTCCTAGGAAGCTTGTTTCCGGTCCAGGGAAGGCAAGGCTTGACTGTTCAGGCTGGACTGTTCCCATGAGGCACAGGGTCAGACTGATTTACATATGGCCATGTCTGAACTGGGGTGGCAGAGTGGGCTAAAGAACGGTGATGGATCAAACCCAGATCTGATGACTGGGTGTGAGTGTTTGATTGGGTCTGATGCTCCATCCATCACCACCCCCGTTTGTACCTCTTTGTTCGCCATAAGTTGGCAGGGTATGCTCAGACGTGAGTCCCTTGCTCACTTTGCCACTGGATTCAAGCAAGCCTGGCTGAAGACGGCTGAAATACCAGAAACCGGTCCTAGGAAGCTTGTTTCTGGTCCAGGGAAGGCAAGGCTGGGCAGTTCGGGCTGGACTGTTCCCATGAGGCACAGGGTCAGACTGATTTGCATATGGCCATGTCTGAACTGGGGTGGCAGAGTGGGCTAAAGAACGGTGATGGATCAAACCCAGATCTGATGACTGGGTGTGAGTGTTTGATTGGGTCTGATGCTCCGTCCATCACCACCCCCTTTTGTACCGCTTTGTTCGCCATAACTTGGCAGGGTATGCTCAGACGTGAGTCCCTTGCTCACTTTGCCACTGGATTAAAGCAAGCCTGGCTGAAGATGGCTGAAATGCCAGAAACCGGTCCTAGGAAGCTTGTTTCCGGTCCAGGGAAGGCAAGGCTTGGCAGTTCGGGCTGGACTGTTCCCATGAGGCACAGGGTCAGACTGATTAGCATATGGCCATGTCTGAACTGGGGTGGCAGAATGGGCTAAAGAACGGTGATGGATCAAACCCAGATCTGATGACTGGGTGTGAGTGTTTGATTGGGTCTGATGCTCCGTCCATCACCACCCCCTTTTGTACCGCTTTGTTCGCCATAAGTTGGCAGGGTATGCTCAGACGTGAGTCCCTTGCTCACTTTGCCACTGGATTCAAGCAAGCCTGGCTGAAGACGGCTGAAATGCCAGAAACCGGTCCTAGGAAACTTGTTTCCGGTCCAGGGAAGGCAAGGCTTGGCAGTTTGGGCTGGACTGTTCCCATCAGGCACAGGGTCAGACTGATTTGCATACGGCCATGTCTGAACTGGGGTGGCAGAGTGGGCTAAAGAACGGTGATGGATCAAACCCAGATCTGATGACTGGGTGTGAGTGTTTGATTGGGTCTGATGCTCCGTCCATCACCACCCCCTTTTGTACCGCTTTGTTCGCCATAAGTTGGCAGGGTATGCTCAGACGTGAGTCCCTTGCTCACTTTGCCACTGGATTCAAGCAAGCCTGGCTGAAGACGGCTGAAATACCAGAAAAGGGTCCTAGGAAGCTTGTTTCCGGTCCAGGGAAGGCAAGGCTTGGCAGTTCGGGCTGGACTGTTCCCATGAGGCACAGGGTCAGACTGATTTGCATATGGCCATGTCTGAACTGGGGTGGCAGAGTGGGCTAAAGAACGGTGATGGATCAAACCCAGATCCGATGACTGGGTGTGAGTGTTTGATTGGGTCTGATGCTCCGTCCATCACCACCCCCTTTTGTACCGCTTTGTTCGCCATAAGTTGGCAGGGTATGCTCAGACGTGAGTCCCTTGCTCACTTTGCCACTGGATTCAAGCAAGCCTGGCTGAAGACGGCTGAAATGCCAGAAACCGGTCCTAGGAAGCTTGTTTACGGTCCAGGGAAGGCAACGCTTGGCAGTCCGGGCTGGACTGTTCCCATGAGGCACAGGGTCAGACTGATTTGCATATGGCCATGTCTGAACTGGGGTGGCAGAGTGGGCTAAAGAACGATGATGGATCAAACCCAGATCTGATGACTGGGTGTGAGTGTTTGATTGGGTCTGATGCTCCATCCATTACCACCTCCTTTTGTACCGCTTTGTTCGCCATAAGTTGGCAGGGTATGCTCAGACGTGAGTCCCTTGCTCACTTTGCCACTGGATTCAAGCAAGCCTGGCTGAAGATGGCTGAAATGCTAGAAACCGGTCCTAGGAAGCTTGTTTCCGGTCCAGGGAAGGCAAGGCTTGGCAGTTCAGGCTAGACTGTTCCCATGAGGCACAGGGTCAGACTGATTTGCATATGGCCATGTCTGAACTGGGGTGGCAGAGTGGGCTAAAGAACGGTGATGGATCAAACCCAGATCTGATGACTGGGTGTGAGTGTTTGATTGGGTCTGATGCTCCGTCCATCACCACCCCCTTTTGTACCGCTTTGTTCGCCATAAGTTGCCAGGGTATGCTCAGACGTGAGTCCCTTGCTCACTTTGCCACTGGATTCAAGCAAGCCTGGCTGAAGACGGCTGAAATGCCAGAAACCGGTCCTAGGAAGCTTGTTTCCGGTCCAGGGAAGGCAAGGCTTGGCAGTTCGGGATGGACTGTTCCCATCAGGCACAGGGTCAGACTGATTTGCATATGGCCATGTCTGAACTGGGGTGGCAGAGTGGGCTAAAGAACGGTGATGATTCAAACCCAGATCTGATGACTGGGTGTGAGTGTTTGATTGGGTCTGATGCTCCGTCCATCACCACCCCCTTTTGTACCGCTTTGTTCGCCATAAGTTGGCAGGGTATGCTCAGACGTGAGTCCCTTGCTCACTTTGCCACTGGATTCAAGCAAGCCTGGCTGAAGACGGCTGAAATGCCAGAAACCGGTCCTAGGAAGCTTGTTTCCGGTCCAGGGAAGGCAAGGCTTGGCAGTTCGGGCTGGACTGTTCCCATGAGGCACAGGGTCAGACTGATTTGCATATGGCCATGTCTGAACTGGGGTGGCAGAGTGGGCTAAACAACGGTGATGGATCAAACCCAGATCTGATGACTGGGTGTGAGTGTTTGATTGGGTCTGATGCTCCGTCCATCACCACCCCCTTTTGTACCACTTTGTTCACCATAAGTTGGCAGGGTATGCTCAGACGTGAGTCCCTTGCTCACTTTGCCACTGGATTCAAGCAACTCTGGCTGAAGACGGCTGAAATGCCAGAAACCGGTCCTAGGAAGCTTGTTTCCGGTCCAGGGAAGGCAAGGCTTGGCAGTTCGGGCTGGACTGTTCCCATCAGGCACAGGGTCAGACTGATTTGCATATGGCCATGTCTGAACTGGGGTGGCAGTGTGGGCTAAAGAACGGTGATGGATCAAACCCAGATCTGATGACTGGGTGTGAGTGTTTGATTGGGTCTGATGCTCCGTCCATCACCACCCCCTTTTGTACCGCTTTGTTCGCCATAACTTGGCAGGGTATGCTCAGACGTGAGTCCCTTGCTCACTTTGCCACTGGATTAAAGCAAGCCTGGCTGAAGATGGCTGAAATGCCAGAAACCGGTCCTAGGAAGCTTGTTTCCGGTCCAGGGAAGGCAAGGCTTGGCAGTTCGGGCTGGACTGTTCCCATGAGGCACAGGGTCAGACTGATTTGCATATGGCCATGTCTGAACTGGGGTGGCAGAGTGGGCAAAAGAACGGTGATGGATCAAACCCAGATCTGATGACTGGGTGTGAGTGTTTGATTGGGTCTGATGCTCCGTCCATCACCACCCCCTTTTGTACCGCTTTGTTCGCCATAAGTTGGAAGGGTATACTCAGACGTGAGTCCCTTGCTCACTTTGCCACTGGATTCAAGCAAGCCTGGCTGAAGACGGCTGAAATTCCAGAAACCGGTCCTAGGAAGCTTGTTTCCGGTCCAGGGAAGGCAAGGCTTGGCAGTTCGGGCTGGACTGTTCCCATGAGGCTCAGGGTCAGACTGATTTGCATATGGCCATGTCTGAACTGGGGTGGCAGAGTGGGCTAAAGAACGGTGATGGATCAAACCCAGATCTGATGACTGGGTGTGAGTGTTTGATTGGGTCTGATGCTCCGTCCATCACCACCCCCTTTTGTACCGCTTTGTTCGCCATAAGTTGGCAGGGTATGCTCAGAAGTGAGTCCCTTGCTCACTTTGCCACTGGATTCAAGCAAGCCTGGCTGAAAACGGCTGAAATGCCAGAAACCGGTCCTAGGAAGCTTGTTTCTGGTCCAGGGAAGGCAAGGCTTGGCAGTCCGGGCTGGACTGTTCCCATGAGGCAGAGGGTCAGACTGATTTGCATATGTCTGAACTGGGGTGGCAGAGTGGGCTAAAGAACGATGATGGATCAAACCCAGATCTGATGACTGGGTGTGAGTGTTTGATTGGGTCTGATGCTCCGTCCATCACCACCTCCTTTTGTACCGCTTTGTTCGCCATAAGTTGGCAGGGTATGCTCAGACGTGAGTCCCTTGCTCACTTTGCCACTGGATTCAAGCAAGCCTGGCTGAAGACGGCTGAAATGCCAGAAACCGGTCCTAGGAAGCTTGTTTCCGGTCCAGGGAAGGCAAGGCTTGGCAGTTCGGGCTAGACTGTTCCCATGAGGCACAGCGTCAGACTGATTTGCATATGGCCATGTCTGAACTGGGGTGGCAGAGTGGGCTAAAGAACGGTGATGGATCAAACCCAGATCTGATGACTGGGTGTGAGTGTTTGATTGGGTCTGATGGTCCGTCCATCACCACCCCCTTTTGTACCGCTTTGTTCGCCATAAGTTGGCAGGGTATGCTCAGACGTGAGTCCCTTGCTCACTTTGCCACTGGATTCAAGCAAGCCTGGCTGAAGACGGCTGAAATGCCAGAAACCGGTCCTAGGAAGCTTGTTTCTGGTCCAGAGAAAGCAAGGCTTGGCAGTTCGGGCTGGACTGTTCCCATGAGGCACAGGGTCAGACTGATTTGCATATGGCCATGTCTGAACTGGGGTGGCAGAGTGGGCTAAAGAACGGTGATGGATCAAACCCAGATCTGATGACTGAATGTGAGTGTTTGATTGGGTCTGATGCTACGTCCATCACCACCCCCTTTTGTACCGCTTTGTTCGCCATAACTTGGCAGGGTATGCTCAGACGTGAGTCCCTTGCTCACTTTGCCACTGGATTAAAGCAAGCTTGGCTGAAGACGGCTGAAATGCCAGAAACCGGTCCTATGAAGCTTGTTTCCGGTCCAGGGAAGGCAAGGCTTGGCAGTTCGGGCTGGACTGTTCCCATGAGGCACAGGGTCAGACTGATTTGCATATGGCCATGTCTGAACTGGGGTGGCAGAGTGGGCTAAAGAACGATGATGGATCAAACCCAGATCTGATGACTGGGTGTGAGTGTTTGATTGGGTCTGATGCTCCGTCCATCACCACCTCCTTTTGTACCGCTTTGTTCGCCATAAGTTGGCAGGGTATGCTCAGACGTGAGTCCCTTGCTCACTTTGCCACTGGATTCAAGCAAGCCTGGCTGAAGACGGCTGAAATGCCAGAAACTGGTCCTAGGAAGCTTGTTTCCGGTCCAGGGAAGGCAAGGCTTGGCAGTTCGGGCTAGACTGTTCCCATGAGGCACAGCGTCAGACTGATTTGCATATGGCCATGTCTGAACTGGGGTGGCAGAGTGGGCTAAAGAACGGTGATGGATCAAACCCAGATCTGATGACTGGGTGTGAGTGTTTGATTGGGTCTGATGCTCCGTCCATCACCACCCCCTTTTGTACCGCTTTGTTCGCCATAAGTTGGCAGGGTATGCTCAGACGTGAGTCCCTTGCTCACTTTGCCACTGGATTCAAGCAAGCCTGGCTGAAGACGGCTGAAATGCCAGAAACCGGTCCTAGGAAGCTTGTTTCTGGTCCAGAGAAGGCAAGGCTTGGCAGTTCGGGCTGGACTGTTCCCATGAGGCACAGGGTCAGACTGATTTGCATATGGCCATGTCTGAACTGGGGTGGCAGAGTGGGCTAAAGAACGGTGATGGATCAAACCCAGATCTGATGACTGAAAGTGAGTGTTTGATTGGGTCTGATGCTCCGTCCATCACCACCCCCTTTTGTACCGCTTTGTTCGCCATAACTTGGCAGGGTATGCTCAGACGTGAGTCCCTTGCTCACTTTGCCACTGGATTAAAGCAAGCTTGGCTGAAGACGGCTGAAATGCCAGAAACCGGTCCTATGAAGCTTGTTTCCGGTCCAGGGAAGGCAAGGCTTGGCAGTTCGGGCTGGACTGTTCCCATGAGGCACAGGGTCAGACTGATTTGCATATGGCCATGTCTGAACTGGGGTGGCAGAGTGGGCTAAAGAACGGTGATGGATCAAACCCAGATCTAATGACTGGGTGTGAGTGTTTGATTGGGTCTGATGCTCCGTCCATCACCACCCCCTTTTGTACCGCTTTGTTCGCCATAAGTTGGCAGGGTATGCTCAGACGTGAGTCCCTTGCTCACTTTGCCACTGGATTCAAGCAAGCCTGGCTGAAGACGGCTGAAATGCCAGAAACCGGTCCTAGGAAGCTTGTTTCCGGTCCAGGGAAGGCAAGGCTTGGCAGTTCGGGCTGGACTGTTCCCATGAGGCACAGGGTCAGACTGATTTGCATATGGCCATGTCTGAACTGGGGTGGCAGAGTGGGCTAAAGAACGGTGATGGATCAAACCCAGATCTGATGACTGGGTGTGAGTGTTTGATTGGGTCTGATGCTCCGTCCATCACCACCCCCTTTTGTACCGCTTTGTTCGCCATAAGTTGGCAGGGTATGCTCAGACGTGAGTCCCTTGCTCACTTTGCCACTGGATTCAAGCAAGCCTGGCTGAAGACGGCTGAAATGCCAGAAACTGGTCCTAGGAAGCTTGTTTCCGGTCCAGGGAAGGCAAGGCTTGGCAGTTCGGGCTGGACTGTTCCCATGAGGCACAGGGTCAGACTGATTTGCATATGGCCATGTCTGAACTGGGGTGGCAGAGTGGGCTAAAGAACGGTGATGGATCAAACCCAGATCTGATGACTGGGTGTGAGTGTTTGATTGGGTCTGATGCTCCGTCCATCACCACCCCCTTTTGTACCGCTTTGTTCGCCATAAGTTGGCAGGGTATGCTCAGACGTGAGTCCCTTGCTCACTTTGCCACTGGATTCAAGCAAGCCTGGCTGAAGACGGCTGAAATGCCAGAAACCGGTCCTAGGAAGCTTGTTTCCGGTCCAGGGAAGGCAAGGCTTGGCAGTTCAGGCTGGACTGTTCCCATGAGGCACAGGGTCAGACTGATTTGCATATGGCCATGTCTGAACTGGGGTGGCAGAGTGGGCTAAAGAACGGTGATGGATCAAACCCAGATCTGATGACTGGGTGTGAGTGTTTGATTGGGTCTGATGCTCCGTCCATCACCACCCCCTTTTGTACCGCTTTGTTCGCCATAAGTTGGCAGGGTATGCTCAGACGTGAGTCCCTTGCTCACTTTGCCACTGGATTCAAGCAAGCCTGGCTGAAGACGGCTGAAATACCAGAAACCGGTCCTAGGCAGCTTGTTTCCGGTCTAGGGAAGGCAAGGCTTGGCAGTTCGGGCTGGACTGTTCCCATGAGGCACAGGGTCAGACTGATTTGCATATGGCCATGTCTGAACTGGGGTGGCAGAGTGGGCTAAAGAACAGTGATGGATCAAACCCAGATCTGATGACTGGGTGTGAGTGTTTGATTGGGTCTGATGCTCCGTCCATCACCACCTCCTTTTGTACTGCTTTGTTCGCCATAAGTTGGCAGGGTATGCTCAGACGTGAGTCCCTTGCTCACTTTGCCACTGGATTCAAGCAAGCCTGGCTGAAGACGGCTGAAATGCCAGAAACCGGTCCTAGGAAGCTTGTTTCCGGTCCAGGGAAGGCAAGGCTTGGCAGTTCGGGCTAGACTGTTCCCATGAGGCACAGCGTCAGACTGATTTGCATATGGCCATGTCTGAACTGGGGTGGCAGAGTGGGCTAAAGAACGGTGATGGATCAAACCCAGATCTGATGACTGGGTGTGAGTGTTTGATTGGGTCTGATGCTCCGTCCATCACCACCCCCTTTTGTACCGCTTTGTTTGCCATAAGTTGGCAGGGTATGCTCAGACGTGAGTCCCTTGCTCACTTTGCCACTGAATTCAAGCAAGCCCGGCTGAAATGCCAGAAACCGGTCCTAGGAAGCTTGTTTCTGGTCCAGGGAAGGCAAGGCTTGGCAGTTCGGGCTGGACTGTTCCCATGAGGCACAGGGTCAGACTGATTTGCATATGGCCATGTCTGAACTGGGGTGGCAGAGTGGGCTAAAGAACGGTGATGGATCAAACCCAGATCTGATGACTGAATGTGAGTGTTTGATTGGGTCTGATGCTCCGTCCATCACCACCCCCTTTTGTACCGCTTTGTTCGCCATAACTTGGCAGGGTATGCTCAGACGTGAGTCCCTTGCTCACTTTGCCACTGGATTAAAGCAAGCTTGGCTGAAGACGGCTGAAATGCCAGAAACCGGTCCTATGAAGCTTGTTTCCGGTCCAGGGAAGGCAAGGCTTGGCAGTTCGGGCTGGACTGTTCCCATGAGGCACAGGGTCAGACTGATTTGCATATGGCCATGTCTGAACTGGGGTGGCAGAGTGGGCTAAAGAACGGTGATGGATCAAACCCAGATCTGATGACTGGGTGTGAGTGTTTGATTGGGTCTGATGCTCCGTCCATCACCACCCCCTTTTGTACCGCTTTGTTCGCCATAAGTTGGCAGGGTATGCTCAGACGTGAGTCCCTTGCTCACTTTGCCACTGGATTCAAGCAAGCCTGGCTGAAGACGGCTGAAATGCCAGAAACCGGTCCTAGGAAGCTTGTTTCCGGTCCAGGGAAGGCAAGGCTTGGCAGTTCAGGCTGGACTGTTCCCATGAGGCACAGGGTCAGACTGATTTGCATATGGCCATGTCTGAACTGGGGTGGCAGAGTGGGCTAAAGAACGGTGATGGATCAAACCCAGATCTGAAGACTGGGTGTGAGTGTTTGATTGGGTCTGATGCTCCGTCCATCACCACCCCCTTTTGTACCACTTTGTTCGCCATAAGTTGGCAGGGTATGCTCAGACGTGAGTCCCTTGCTCACTTTGCCACTGGATTCAAGCAATTCTGGCTGAAGTCGGCTGAAATGCCAGAAACCGGTCCTAGGAAGCTTGTTTCCGGTCCAGGGAAGGCAAGGCTTGGCAGTTCGGGCTGGACTGTTCCCATCAGGCACAGGGTCAGACTGATTTGCACATGGCCATGTCTGAACTGGGGTGGCAGAGTGGGCTAAAGAACGGTGATGGATCAAACCCAGATCTGATGACTGGGTGTGAGTGTTTGATTGGGTCTGATGCTCCGTCAATCACCACCCCCTTTTGTACCGCTTTGTTCGCCATAACTTGGCAGGGTATGCTCAGACGTGAGTCCCTTGCTCACTTTGCCACTGGATTAAAGCAAGCCTGGCTGAAGACGGCTGAAATGCCAGAAACCGGTCCTAGGAAGCGTGTTTCCGGTCCAGGGAAGGCAAGGCTTGGCAGTTCGGGCTGGACTGTTCCCATGAGACACAGGGTCAGACTGATTTGCATATGGCCATGTCTGAACTGGGGTGGCAGAGTGGGCTAAAGAACGGTGATGGATCAAACCCAGATCTGATGACTGGGTGTGAGTGTTTGATTGGGTCTGATGCTCCGTCCATCACCACCCCCTTTTGTACCGCTTTGTTCGCCATAAGTTGGCAGGGTATGCTCAGACGTGAGTCCCTTGCTCACTTTGCCACTGGATTCAAGCAAGCCTGGCTGAAGACGGCTGAAATGCCAGAAACCGGTCCTAGGAAGCTTGTTTCCGGTCCAGGGAAGGCAAGGCTTGGCAGTTCGGGCTGGACTGTTCCCATCAGGCACAGGGTCAGACTGATTTGCATATGGCCATGTCTGAACTGGGGTGGCAGAGTGGGCTAAAGAACGGTGATGGATCAAACCCAGATCTGATAACTGGGTGTGAGTGTTTGATTGGGTCTGATGCTCCGTCCATCACCACCCCGTTTTGTACCGCTTTGTTCGCCATAAGTTGGCAGGGTATGCTCAGACGTGAGTCCCTTGCTCACTTTGCCACTGGATTCAAGCAAGCCTGGCTGAAGACGGCTGAAATGCCAGAAACCGGTCCTAGGAAGCTTGTTTCCGGTCCAGGGAAGGCAAGGCTTGGCAGTTCGGGCTGGACTGTTCCCATCAGGCACAGGGTCAGACTGATTTGCATTTGGCCATGTCTGAACTGGGGTGGCAGAGTGGGCTAAAGAACGGTGATGGATCAAACCCAGATCTGAAGACTGGGTGTGAGTGTTTGATTGGGTCTGATGCTCCGTCCATCACCACCCCCTTTTGTACCGCTTTGTTCACCATAAGTTGGCAGGGTATGCTCAGACGTGAGTCCCTTGCTCACTTTGCCACTGGATTCAAGCAAACCTGGCTGAAGACGGCTGAAATGCCAGAAACCGGTCCTAGGAAGTTTGTTACCGGTCCAGGGAAGGCAAGGCTTGGCAGTTCGGGCTGGACTGTTCCCATCAGGCACAGGGTCAGACTGATTTGCATATGGCCATGTCTGAACTGGGGTGGCAGAGTGGGCTAAAGAACGGTGATGGATCAAACCCAGATCTGATGACTGGGTGTGAGTGTTTGATTGGGTCTGATGCTCCGTCCATCACCACCCCCTTTTGTACCGCTTTGTTCGCCATAAGTTGGCAGGGTATGCTCAGACGTGAGTCCCTTGCTCACTTTGCCACTGGATTCAAGCAAGCCTGGCTGAAGACGGCTGAAATGCCAGAAACCGGTCCTAGGAAGCTTGTTTCCGGTCGAGGGAAGGCAAGGCTTGGCAGTTCGGGCTGGGCTGTTCCCATGAGGCACAGGGTCAGACTGATTTGCATATGGCCATGTCTGAACTGGGGTGGCAGAGTGGGCTAAAGAACGGTGATGGATCAAACCCAGATCTGATGACTGGGTGTGAGTGTTTGATTGGGTCTGATGCTCCGTCCATCACCACCCCCTTTTGTACCGCTTTGTTCGCCATAAGTTGGCAGGGTATGCTCAGACGTGAGTCCCTTGCTAACTTTGCCACTGGATTCAAGCAAGCCTGGCTGAAGACGGATGAAATGCCAGAAACCGGTCCTAGGAAGCTTGTTTCCGGTCCAGGGAAGGCAAGGATTGGCAGTTCGGGCTGGACTGTTCCCATGAGGCACAGGGTCAGACTGATTTGCATATGGCCATGTCTGAACTGGGGTGGCAGAGTGGGCTAAAGAACGGTGATGGATCAAACCCAGATCTGATGACTGGGTGTGAGTGTTTGATTGGGTCTGATGCTCCGTCCATCACCACCCCCTTTTGTACCGCTTTGTTCGCCATAAGTTGGCAGGGTATGCTCAGACGTGAGTCCCTTGCTCACTTTGCCACTGGATTCAAGCAAGCCTGGCTGAAGACGGCTGAAATGGCAGAAACCAGTCCTAGGAAGCTTGTTTCCGGTCCAGGGAAGGCAAGGCTTGGCAGTTTGGGCTGGACTGTTCCCATGAGGCACAGGGTCAGACTGATTTGCATATGGCCATGTCTGAACTGGGGTGGCGGAGTGGGCTAAAGAAAGGTGATAGATCAAACCCAGATCTGATGTCTGGGTGTGAGTGTTTGATTGGGTCTGATGCTCCGTCCATCACCACCCCCTTTTGTACCACTTGGTTCGCCATAAGTTGGCAGGGTATGCTCAGACGTGAGTCCCTTGCTCACTTTGCCACTGGATTCAAGCAACTCTGGCTGAAGACGGCTGAAATGCCAGAAACCGGTCCTAGGAAGCTTTATTCAGGTCCAGGGAAGGCAAGGCTTGGCAGTTCGGGCTGGACTGTTCCCATCAGGCACAGGGTCAGACTGATTTGCATATGGCCATGTCTGAACTGGGGTGGCAGAGTGGGCTAAAGAACGGTGATGGATCAAACCCAGATCTGATGACTGGGTGTGAGTGTTTGATTGGGTCTGATGCTCCGACCATCACCCCCCCCCTTTTGTACTGCTTTGTTCGCCATAACTTGGCAGGGTATGCTCAGACGTGAGTCCCTTGCTCACTTTGCCACTGGATTAAAGCAAGCCTGGCTAAAGACGGCTGAAATGCCAGAAAACGGTCCTAGGAAGCTTGTTTCCGGTGCAGGGAAGGCAAGGCTTGGCAGTTCGGGCTGGACTGTTCCCATGAGGCACAGGGTCAGACTGATTTGCATATGGCCATGTCTGAACTGGGGTGGCAGAGTGGGCTAAAGAACGGTGATGGATCAAACCCAGATCTGATGACTGGGTGTGAGTGTTTGATTGGGTCTGATGCTCCGTCCATCACCACCCCCTTTTGTACCGCTTTGTTCGCCATAAGTTGGCAGGGTATGCTCAGACGTGAGTCCCTTGCTCACTTTGCCACTGGATTCAAGCAAGCCTGGCTGAAGACGGCTGAAATGCCAGAAACCGGTCCTAGGAAGCTTGTTTCCGGTCCAGGGAAGGCAAGGCTTGGCAGTTCAGGCTGGACTGTTCCCATGAGGCACAGGGTCAGACTGATTTGCATATGGCCATGTCTGAACTGGGGTGGCAGAGTGGGCTAAAGAACGGTGATGGATCAAACCCAGATCTGATGACTGGGTGTGAGTGTTTGATTGGGTCTGATGCTCCGTCCATCACCACCCCCTTTTGTACCGCTTTGTTCGCCATAAGTTGGCAGGGTATGCTCAGACGTGAGTCCCTTGCTCACTTTGCCACTGGATTCAAGCAAGCCTGGCTGAAGACAGCTGAAATGCCAGAAACCGGTCCTAGGAAGCTTGTTTCCGGTCCAGGGAAGGCAAGGCTTGGCAGTTCGGGCTGGACTGTTCCCATGAGGTACAGGGTCAGACTGATTTGCATATGGCCATGTCTGAACTGGGGTGGCAGAGTGGGCTAAAGAACGGTGATGGATCAAACCCAGATCTGAAGACTGGGTGTGAGTGTTTGATTGGGTCTGATGCTCCGTCCATCACCACCCCCTTTTGTACCGCTTTGTTCGCCATAAGTTGGCAGGGTATGCTCAGACGTGAGTCCCTTGCTCACTTTGCCACTGGATTCAAGCAAGCCTGGCTGAAGACGGCTGAAATGCCGGAAACCGGTCCTAGGAAGTTTGTTACCGGTCCAGGGAAGGCAAGGCTTGGCAGTTCGGGCTGGACTGTTCCCATCAGGCACAGGGTCAGACTGATTTGCATAGGGCCATGTCTGAACTGGGGTGGCAGAGTGGGCTAAAGAACGGTGATGGATCAAACTCAGATCTGATGACTGGGTGTGAGTGTTTGATTGGGTCTGATGCTCCGTCCATCACCACCCCCTTTTGTACCGCTTTGTTCGCCATAAGTTGGCAGGGTATGCTCAGACGTGAGTCCCTTGCTCACTTTGCCACTGGATTCAAGCAAGCCTGGCTGAAGACGGCTGAAATGCCAGAAACCGGTCCTAGGAAGCTTGTTTCCGGTCCAGGGAAGGCAAGGCTTGGCAGTTCAGGCTGGACTGTTCCCATGAGGCACAGGGTCAGACTGATTTGCATATGGCCATGTCTGAACTGGGGTGGCAGAGTGGGCTAAAGAACGGTGATGGATCAAACCCAGATCTGATGACTGGGTGTGAGTGTTTGATTGGGTCTGATGCTCCGTCCATCACCACCCCCTTTTGTACCGCTTTGTTCGCCATAAGTTGGCAGGGTATGCTCAGACGTGAGTCCCTTGCTCACTTTGCCACTGGATTCAAGCAAGCCTGGCTGAAGACAGCTGAAATGCCAGAAACCGGTCCTAGGAAGCTTGTTTCCGGTCCAGGGAAGGCAAGGCTTGGCAGTTTGGGCTGGACTGTTCCCATGAGGCACAGGGTCAGACTGATTTGCATATGGCCATGTCTGAACTGGGGTGGCAGAATGGGCTAAAGAACGGTGATGGATCAAACCCAGATCTGATGACTGGGTGTGAGTGTTTGATTGGGTCTGATGCTCCGTCCATCACCACCCCCTTTTGTACCGCTTTGTTCGCCATAAGTTGGCAGGGTATGCTCAGACGTGAGTCCCTTGCTCACTTTGCCACTGGATTCAAGCAAGCCTGGCTGAAGACGGCTGAAATGCCAGAAACCGGTCCTAGGAAACTTGTTTCCGGTCCAGGGAAGGCAAGGCTTGGCAGTTCGGGCTGGACTGTTCCCATCAGGCACAGGGTCAGACTGATTTGCATATGGCCATGTCTGAACTGGGGTGGCAGAGTGGGCTAAAGAACGGTGATGGATCAAACCCAGATCTGGTGACTGGGTGTGAGTGTTTGATTGGGTCTGATGCTCCGTCCATCACCACCCCCTTTTGTACTGCTTTGTTCGCCATAAGTTGGCAGGGTATGCTCAGACGTGAGTCCCTTGCTCACTTTGCCACTGGATTCAAGCAAGCCTGGCTGAAGACGGCTGAAATGCCAGAAACCGGTCCTAGGAAGCTTGTTTCCGGTCCAGGGAAGGCAAGGCTTGGCAGTTCGGGCTGGACTGTTCCCATGAGGCACAGGGTCAGACTGATTTGCATATGGCCATGTCTGAACTGGGGTGGCAGAGTGGGCTAAAGAACGGTGATGGATCAAACCCAGATCTGAAGACTGGGTGTGAGTGTTTGATTGGGTCTGATGCTCCGTCCATCACCACCCCCTTTTGTACCGCTTTGTTCGCCATAAGTTGGCAGGGTATGCTCAGACGTGAGTCCCTTGCTCACTTTGCCACTGGATTCAAGCAAGCCTGGCTGAAGACGGCTGAAATGCCAGAAACCGGTCCTAGGAAGTTTGTTACCGGTCCAGGGAAGGCAAGGCTTGGCAGTTCGGGCTGGACTGTTCCCATCAGGCACAGGGTCAGACTGATTTGCATATGGCCATGTCTGAACTGGGGTGGCAGAGTGGGCTAAAGAACGGTGATGGATCAAACCCAGATCTGATGACTGGGTGTGAGTGTTTGATTGGGTCTGATGCTCCGTCCATCAACACCCCCTTTTGTACCGCTTTGTTTGCCATAAGTTGGCAGGGTATGCTCAGATGTGAGTCCCTTGCTCACTTTGCCACTGGATTCAAGCAAGCCTGGCTGAAGACGGCTGAAATGCCAGAAACCGGTCCTAGGAAGCTTGTTTCCGGTCCAGGGAAGGCAAGGCTTGGCAGTTCGGGCTGGACTGTTCCCATGAGGCACAGGGTCAGACTGATTTGCATATGGCCATGTCTGAACTGGGGTGGCAGAGTGGGCTAAAGAACGGTGATGGATCAAACCCAGATCTGATGACTGGGTGTGAGTGTTTGATTGGGTCTGATGCTCCGTCTATCACCACCCCCTTTTGTACCGCTTTGTTCGCCATAAGTTGGCAGGGTATGCTCAGACGTGAGTCCCTTGCTCACTTTGCCACTGGATTCAAGCAAGCCTGGCTGAAGACGGCTGAAATGCCAGAAACCGGTCCTAGGAAGCTTGTTTCTGGTCCAGGGAAGGCAAGGATTGGCAGTTCGGGCTGGACTGTTCCCATGAGGCACAGGGTCAGACTGATTTGCATATGGCCATGTCTGAACTGGGGTGGCAGAGTGGGCTAAAGAACGGTGATGGATCAAACCCAGATCTGATGACTGGGTGTGAGTGTTTGATTGGGTCTGATGCTCCGTCCATCACCACCCCCTTTTGTACCGCTTTGTTCGCCATAAGTTGGCAGGGTATGCTCAGGCGTGAGTCCCTTGCTAACTTTGCCACTGGATTCAAGCAAGCCTGGCTGAAGACGGATGAAATGCCAGAAACCGGTCCTAGGAAGCTTGTTTCCGGTCCAGGGAAGGCAAGGATTGGCAGTTCGGGCTGGACTGTTCCCATGAGGCACAGGGTCAGACTGATTTGCATATGGCCATGTCTGAACTGGGGTGGCAGAGTGGGCTAAAGAACGGTGATGGATCAAACCCAGATCTGATGACTGGGTGTGAGTGTTTGATTGGGTCTGATGCTCCGTCCATCACCACCCCCTTTTGTACCGCTTTGTTCGCCATAAGTTGGCAGGGTATGCTCAGACGTGAGTCCCTTGCTCACTTTGCCACTGGATTCAAGCAAGCCTGGCTGAAGACGGCTGAAATGCCAGAAACCGGTCCTAGGAAGCTTGTTTACGGTCCAGGGAAGGCAAGGCTTGGCAGTTCGGGCTGGACTGTTCCCATGAGGCACAGGGTCAGACTGATTTGCATATGGCCATGTCTGAACTGGGGTGGCAGAGTGGGCTAAAGAACGGTGATGGATCAAACCCAGATCTGATAACTGGGTGTGAGTGTTTGATTGGGTCTGATGCTCCGTCCATCACCACCCCCTTTTGTACCGCTTTGTTCGCCATAAGTTGGCAGGGTATGCTCAGACGTGAGTCCCTTGCTCACTTTGCCACTGGATTCAAGCAAGCCTGGCTGAAGACGGCTGAAATGCCAGAAACCGGTCCTAGGAAGCTTGTTTCCGGTTCAGGGAAGGCAAGGCTTGGCAGTTCGGGCTGGACTGTTCCCATGAGGCACAGGGTCAGACTGATTTGCATATGGCCATGACTGAACTGGGGTGGCAGAGTGGGCTAAAGAACGGTGATGGATCAAACCCAGATCTGATGACTGGGTGTGAGTGTTTGATTGGGTCTGATGCTCCGTCCATCACCACCCCCTTTTGTACCGCTTTGTTCGCCATAAGTTGGCAGGGTATGCTCAGACATGAGTCCCTTGCTCACTTTGCCACTGGATTCAAGCAAGCCTGGCTGAAGATGGCTGAAATGCTAGAAACCGGTCCTAGGAAGCTTGTTTCCGGTCCAGGGAAGGCAAGGCTTGGCAGTTCGGGCTGGACTGTTCCCATGAGGCACAGGGTCAGACTGATTTGCATATGGCCATGTCTGAACTGGGGTGGCAGAGTAGGCTAAAGAACGGTGATGGATCAAACCCAGATCTGATGACTGGGTGTGAGTGTTTGATTGGGTCTGATGCTCCGTCCATCACCACCCCCTTTTGTACCACTTGGTTCGCCATAAGTTGGCAGGGTATGCTCAGACGTGAGTCCCTTGCTCACTTTGCCACTGGATTCAAGCAACTCTGGCTGAAGATGGCTGAAATGCCAGAAACCGGTCCTAGGAAGCTTTATTCCGGTCCAGGGAAGGCAAGGCTTGGCAGTTCGGGCCGGACTGTTCCCATCAGGCACAGGGTCAGACTGATTTGCATATGGCCATGTCTGAACTGGGGTGGCAGAGTGGGCTAAAGAACGGTGATGGATCAAACCCAGATCTGATGACTGGGTGTGAGTGTTTGATTGGGTCTGATGCTCCGACCATCACCCCCCCCTTTTGTACTGCTTTATTCGCCATAACTTGGCAGGGTATGCTCAGACGTGAGTCCCTTGCTCACTTTGCCACTGGATTAAAGCAAGCCTGGCTGAAGACGGCTGAAATGCCAGAAACCGGTCCTAGGAAGCTTGTTTCCGGTCCAGGGAAGGCAAGGCTTGGCAGTTCGGGCTGGACTGTTCCCATGAGGCACAGGGTCAGACTGATTTGCATATGGCCATGTCTGAACTGGGGTGGCAGAGTGGGCCAAAGAACGGTGATGGATCAAACCCAGATCTGATGACTGGGTGTGAGTGTTTGATTGGGTCTAATGCTCCGTCCATCACCACCCCCTTTTGTACCGCTTTGTTCGCCATAAGTTGGCAGGGTATGCTCAGACGTGAGTCCCTTGCTCACTTTGCCACTGGATTCAAGCAAGCCTGGCTGAAGACGGCTGAAGACGGCTGAAATGCCAGAAACCGGTCCTAGGAAGCTTGTTTCCGGTCCAGGGAAGGCAAGGCTTGGCAGTTCGGGCTGGACTGTTCCCATCAGGCACAGGGTCAGACAGATTTGCATATGGCCATGTCTGAACTGGGGTGGCAGAGTGGGCTAAAGAACGGTGATGGATCAAACCCAGATCTGATGACTGGGTGTGAGTGTTTGATTGGGTCTGATGCTCCGTCCATCACCACCCCCTTTTGTACCGCTTTGTTCGCCATAAGTTGGCAGGGTATGCTCAGACGTGAGTCCCTTGCTCACTTTGCCACTGGATTCAAGCAAGCCTGGCTGAAGACGGCTGAAATGCCAGAAACCGGTCCTAGGAAGCTTGTTTCCGGTCCAGGGAAGGCAAGGCTTGGCAGTTCGGGCTGGACTGTTCCCATGAGGTACAGGGTCAGACTGATTTGCATATGGCCATGTCTGAACTGGGGTGGCAGAGTGGGCTAAAGAACGGTGATGGATCAAACCCAGATCTGAAGACTGGGTGTGAGTGTTTGATTGGGTCTGATGCTCCGTCCATCACCACCCCCTTTTGTACCGCTTTGTTCGCCATAAGTTGGCAGGGTATGCTCAGACGTGAGTCCCTAGCTCACTTTGCCACTGTATTCAAGCAAGCCTGGCTGAAGACGGCTGAAATGCCAGAAACCGGTCCTAGGAAGTTTGTTACCGGTCCAGGGAAGGCAAGGCTTGGCAGTTCGGGCTGGACTGTTCCCATCAGGCACAGGGTCAGACTGATTTGCATATGGCCATGTCTGAACTGGGGTGGCAGAGTGGGCTAAAGAACGGTGATGGATCAAACCCAGATCTGATGACTGGGTGTGAGTGTTTGATTGGGTCTGATGCTCCGTCCATCACCACCCCCTTTTGTACCGCTTTGTTCGCCATAAGTTGGCAGGGTATGCTCAGACGTGAGTCCCTTGCTCACTTTGCCACTGGATTCAAGCAAGCCTGGCTGAAGACGGCTGAAATGCCAGAAACCGGTCCTAGGAAGCTTGTTTCCGGTCCAGGGAAGGTAAGGCTTGGCAGTTCGGGCTGGACTGTTCCCATGAGGCACAGGGTCAGACTGATTTGCATATGGCCATGTCTGAACTGGGGTGGCAGAATGGGCTAAAGAACGGTGATGGATCAAACCCAGATCTGATGACTGGGTGTGAGTGTTTGATTGGGTCTGATGCTCCGTCCATCACCACCCCCTTTTGTAACGCTTTGTTCGCCATAAGTTGGCAGGGTATGCTCAGACGTGAGTCCCTTGCTCACTTTGCCACTGGATTCAAGCAAGCCTGGCTGAAGACGGCTGAAATGCCAGAAACCGGTCCTAGGAAGCTTGTTTCCGGTCCAGGGAAGGCAACGCTTGGCAGTCCGGGCTGGACTGTTCCCATGAGGCACAGGGTCAGACTGATTTGCATATGGCCATGTCTGAACTGGGGTGGCAGAGTGGGCTAAAGAACGATGATGGATCAAACCCAGATCTGATGACTGGGTGTGAGTGTTTGATTGGGTCTGATGCTCCGTCCATTACCACCTCCTTTTGTACCGCTTTGTTCGCCATAAGTTGGCAGGGTATGCTCAGACGTGAGTCCCTTGCTCACTTTGCCACTGGATTCAAGCAAGCCTGGCTGAAGACGGCTGAAATGCCAGAAACCGGTCCTAGGAAGCTTGTTTCCGGTCCAGGGAAGGCAAGGCTTGGCAGTTCGGGCTAGACTGTTCCCATGAGGCACAGGGTCAGACTGATTTGCATATGGCCATGTCTGAACTGGGGTGGCAGAGTGGGCTAAAGAACGGTGATGGATCAAACCCAGATCTGATGACTGGGTGTGAGTGTTTGATTGGGTCTGATGCTCCGTCCATCACCACCCCCTTTTGTACCGCTTTGTTCGCCATAAGTTGGCAGGGTATGTTCAGACGTGAGTCCCTTGCTCACTTTGCCACTGGATTCAAGCAAGCCTGGCTGAAGACGGCTGAAATGCCAGAAACCGGTCCTAGGAAGCTTGTTTCCGGTCCAGGGAAGGCAAGGCTTGGCAGTTCGGGATGGACTGTTCCCATGAGGCACAGGGTCAGACTGATTTGCATATGGCCATGTCTGAACTGGGGTGGCAGAGTGGGCTAAAGAACGGTGATGGATCAAACCCAGATCTGATGACTGGATGTGAGTGTTTGATTGGGTCTGATGCTCCGTCCATCACCACCCCCTTTTGTACCACTTTGTTCGCCATAAGTTGGCAGGGTATGCTCAGACGTGAGTCCCTTGCTCACTTTGCCACTGGATTCAAGCAATTCTGGCTGAAGACGGCTGAAATGCCAGAAACCGGTCCTAGGAAGCTTGTTTCCGGTCCAGGGAAGGCAAGGCTTGGCAGTTCGGGCTGGACTGTTCCCATCAGGCACAGGGTCAGACTGATTTGCACATGGCCATGTCTGAACTGGGGTGGCAGAGTGGGCTAAAGAACGGTGATGGATCAAACCCAGATCTGATGACTGGGTGTGAGTGTTTGATTGGGTCTGATGCTCCGTCCATCACCACCCCCTTTTGTACCGCTTTGTTCGCCATAACTTGGCAGGGTATGCTCAGACGTGAGTCCCTTGCTCACTTTGCCCCTGGATTAAAGCAAGCCTGGCTGAAGACGGCTGAAATGCCAGAAACCGGTCCTAGGAAGCTTGTTTCCGGTCCAGGGAAGGCAAGGCTTGGCAGTTTGGGCTGGACTGTTCCCATGAGGCACAGGGTCAGACTGATTTGCATATGGCCATGTCTGAACTGGGGTGGCAGAGTGGGCTAAAGAACGGTGATGGATCAAACCCAGATCTGATGACTGGGTGTGAGTGTTTGATTGGGTCTGATGCTCCGTCCATCACCACCCCCTTTTGTACCGCTTTGTTCGCCATAAGTTGGCAGGGTATGCTCAGACGTGAGTCCCTTGCTCACTTTGCCACTGGATTCAAGCAAGCCTGGCTGAAGACGGCTGAAATGCCAGAAACCGGTCCTAGGAAGCTTGTTTCCGGTCCAGGGAAGGTAAGGCTTGGCAGTTCGGGCTGGACTGTTCCCATCAGGCACAGGGTCAGACTGATTTGCATATGGCCATGTCTGAACTGGGGTGGCAGAGTGGGCTAAAGAACGGTGATGGATCAAACCCAGATCTGATGACTGGGTGTGAGTGTTTGATTGGGTATGATGCTCCGTCCATCACCACCCCAGTTTGTACCGCTTTGTTCGCCATAAGTTGGCAGGGTATGCTCAGACGTGAGTCCCTTGCTCAGACGTGAGTCCCTTGCTCACTTTGCCACTGGATTCAAGCAAGCCTGGCTGAAGACGGCTGAAATGCCAGAAACCGGTCCTAGGAAGCTTGTTTCCGGTCCAGGGAAGGCAAGGCTTGGCAGTTCGGGCTGGACTGTTCCCATGAGGCACAGGGTCAGACTGATTTGCATATGGCCATGTCTGAACTGGGGTGGCAGAGTGGGCTAAAGAACAGTGATGGATCAAACCCAGATCTGATGACTGGGTGTGAGTGTTTGATTGGGTCTGATGCTCCGTCCATCACCACCCCCTTTTGTACCGCTTTGTTCGCCATAAGTTGGCAGGGTATGCTCAGACGTGAGTCCCTTGCTCACTTTGCCACTGGATTCAAGCAAGCCTGGCTGAAGACGGCTGAAATGCCAGAAACCGGTCCTCGGAAGTTTGTTACCGGTCGAGGGAAGGCAAGGCTTGGCAGTTCGGGCTGGACTGTTCCCATCAGGCACAGGGTCAGACTGATTTGCATATGGCCATGTCTGAACTGGGGTGGCAGAGTGGGCTAAAGAACGGTGATGGATCAAACCCAGATCTGATGACTGGGTGTGAGTGTTTGATTGGGTCTGATGCTCCGTCCATCACAACCCCCTTTTGTACCGCTTTGTTCGCCATAAGTTGGCAGGGTATGCTCAGACGTGAGTCCCTTGCTCACTTTGCCACTGGATTCAAGCAAGCCTGGCTGAAGACGGCTGAAATGCCAGAAACCGGTCCTAGGAAGCTTGTTTCCGGTCCAGGGAAGGCAAGGCTTGGCAGTTCGGGCTGGACTGTTCCCATGAGGCACAGGGTCAGACTGATTTGCATATGGCCATGTCTGAACTGGGGTGGCAGAGTGGGCTAAAGAACAGTGATGGATCAAACCCAGATCTGATGACTGGGTGTGAGTGTTTGATTGGGTCTGATGCTCCGTCCATCACCACCCCCTTTTGTACCACTTTGTTCACCATAAGTTGGCAGGGTATGCTCAGACGTGAGTCCCTTGCTCACTTTGCCACTGGATTCAAGCAACTCTGGCTGAAGACGGCTGAAATGCCAGAAACCGGTCCTAGGAAGCTTGTTTCCGGTCCAGGGAAGGCAAGGCTTGGCAGTTCGGGCTGGACTGTTCCCTTCAGGCACAGGGTCAGACTGATTTGCAGATGGCCATGTCTGAACTGGGGTGGCAGTGTGGGCTAAAGAACGGTGATGGATCAAACCCAGATCTGATGACTGGGTGTGAGTGTTTGATTGGGTCTGATGCTCTGTCCATCACCACCCCCTTTTGTACCGCTTTGTTCGCCATAACTTGGCAGGGTATGCTCAGACGTGAGTCCCTTGCTCACTTTGCCACTGGATTAAAGCAAGCCTGGCTGAGGATGGCTGAAATGCCAGAAACCGGTCCTAGGAAGCTTGTTTCCGGTCCAGGGAAGGCAAGGCTTGGCAGTTCGGGCTGGACTGTTCCCATGAGGCACAGGGTCAGACTGATTTGCATATGGCCATGTCTGAACTGGGGTGGCAGAGTGGGCTAAAGAACGGTGATGGATCAAACCCAGATCTGATGACTGGGTGTGAGTGTTTGATTGGGTCTGATGCTCCGTCCATCACCACCCCCTTTTGTACCGCTTTGTTCGCCATAAGTTGGCAGGGTATGCTCAGACGTGAGTCCCTTGCTCACTTTGCCACTGGATTCAAGAAAGCCTGGCTGAAGACGGCTGAAATGCCAGAAACCGGTCCTAGGAAGCTTGTTTCCGGTCCAGGGAAGGCAAGGCTTGGCAGTTCGGGCTGGACTGTTCCCATGAGGCACAGGGTCAGACTGATTTGCATATGGCCATGTCTGAACTGGGGTGGCAGAGTGGGCTAAAGAACGGTGATGGATCAAACCCAGATCTGATGACTGGGTGTGAGTGTTTGATTGGGTCTGATGCTCCGTCCATCACCACCCCCTTTTGTACCGCTTTGTTCGCCATAAGTTGGCAGGGTATGCTCAGACGTGAGTCCCTTGCTCACTTTGCCACTGGATTCAAGCAAGCCTGGCTGAAGACGGCTGAAATGCCAGAAACCGGTCCTAGGAAGCTTGTTTCTGGTCCAGGGAAGGCAAGGCTTGGCAGTCCGGGCTGGACTGTTCCCATGAGGCAGAGGGTCAGACTGATTTGCATATGGCCATGTCTGAACTGGGGTGGCAGAGTGGGCTAAAGAACGATGATGGATTAAACCCAGATCTGATGACTGGGTGTGAGTGTTTGATTGGGTCTGATGCTCCGTCCATCACCACCTCCTTTTGTACCGCTTTGTTCGCCATAAGTTGGCAGGGTATGCTCAGACGTGAGTCCCTTGCTCACTTTGCCACTGGATTCAAGCAAGCCTGGCTGAAGACGGCTGAAATGCCAGAAACCGGTCCTAGGAAGCTTGTTTCCGGTCCAGGGAAGGCAAGGCTTGGCAGTTCGGGCTAGACTGTTCCCATGAGGCACAGCGTCAGACTGATTTGCATATGGCCATGTCTGAACTGGGTGGCAGAGTGGGCTAAAGAACGGTGATGGATCAAACCCAGATCTGATGACTGGGTGTGAGTGTTTGATTGGGTCTGATGCTCCGTCCATCACCACCCCCTTTTGTACCGCTTTGTTCGCCATAAGTTGGCAGGGTATGCTCAGACGTGAGTCCCTTGCTCACTTTGCCACTGGATTCAAGCAAGCTTGGCTGAAGACGGCTGAAACGCCAGAAACCGGTCCTAGGAAGCTTGTTTCTGGTCCAGGGAAGGCAAGGCTTGGCAGTTCGGGCTGGACTGTTCCCATGAGGCACAGGGTCAGACTGATTTGCATATGGCCATGTCTGAACTGGGGTGGCAGAGTGGGCTAAAGAACGGTGATGGATCAAACCCAGATCTGATGACTGAATGTGAGTGTTTGATTGGGTCTGATGCTCCGTCCATCACCACCCCCTTTTGTACCGCTTTGTTCGCCATAACTTGGCAGGGTATGCTCAGACGTGAGTCCCTTGCTCACTTTGCCACTGGATTAAAGCAAGCTTGGCTGAAGACGGCTGAAATGCCAGAAACCGGTCCTATGAAGCTTGTTTCCGGTCCAGGGAAGGCAAGGCTTGGCAGTTCGGGCTGGACTGTTCCCATGAGGCACAGGGTCAGACTGATTTGCATATGGCCATGTCTGAACTGGGGTGGTAGAGTGGGCTAAAGAACGGTGATGGATCAAACCCAGATCTGATGACTGGGTGTGAGTGTTTGATTGGGTCTGATGCTCCGTCCATCACCACCCGTTTTTGTACCGCTTTGTTCGCCATAAGTTGGCAGGGTATGCTCAGACGTGAGTCCCTTGCTCACTTTGCCACTGGATTCAAGCAAGCCTGGCTGAAGACGGCTGAAATGCCAGAAACCGGTCCTAGGAAGCTTGTTTCCGGTCCAAGGAAGGCAAGGCTTGGCAGTTCAGGCTGGACTGTTCCCATGAGGCACAGGGTCAGACTGATTTGCATATGGCCATGTCTGAACTGGGGTGGCAGAGTGGACTAAAGAACGGTGATGGATCAAACCCAGATCTGAAGACTGGGTGTGAGTGTTTGATTGGGTCTGATGCTCCGTCCATCACCACCCCCTTTTGTACCGCTTTGTTCGCCATAAGTTGGCAGGGTATGCTCAGACGTGAGTCCCTTGCTCACTTTGCCACTGGATTCAAGCAAGCCTGGCTGAAGACGGCTGAAATGCCAGAAACCGGTCCTAGGAAGTTTGTTACCGGTCCAGGGAAGGCAAGGCTTGGCAGTTCGGGCTGGACTGTTCCCATCAGGAACAGGGTCAGACTGATTTGCATATGGCCATGTCTGAACTGGGGTGGCAGAATGGGCTAAAGAACGGTGATGTATCAAACCCAGATCTGATGACTGGGTGTGAGTGTTTGATTGGGTCTGATGCTCCGTCCATCACCACCCCCTTTTGTACCGCTTTGTTCACCATAAGTTGGCAGGGTATGCTCCGACGTGAGTCCCTTGCTCACTTTGCCACTGGATTCAAGCAAGCCTGGCTGAAGACGGCTGAAATGCCAGAAACCGGTCCTAGGAAACTTGTTTCCGGTCCAGGGAAGGCAAGGCTTGGCAGTTCAGGCTGGACTGTTCCCATCAGGCACAGGGTCAGACTGATTTGCATATGGCCATGTCTGAACTGGGGTGGCAGAGTGGGCTAAAGAATGGTGATGGATCAAACCCAGATCTGATGACTGGGTGTGAGTGTTTGATTGGGTCTGATGCTCCGTCCATCACCACCCCCTTTTGTACCGCTTTGTTCGCCATAAGTTGGCAGGGTATGCTCAGACGTGAGTCCCTTGCTCACTTTGCCACTGGATTCAAGCAAGCCTGGCTGAAGACGGCTGAAATACCAGAAACCGGTCCTAGGAAGCTTGTTTCTGGTCCAGGGAAGGCAAGGCTTGGCAGTTCGGGCTAGACTGTTCCCATGAGGCACAGGGTCAGACTGATTTGCAAATGGCCATGTCTGAACTGGGGTGGCAGAGTGGGCTAAAGAACGGTGATGGATCAAACCCAGATCTGATGACTGGGTGTGAGTGTTTGATTGGGTCTGATGCTCCGTCCATCACCACCCCCTTTTGTACCGCTTTGTTCGCCATAAGTTGGCAGGGTATGCTCAGACCGGAGTCCCTTGCTCACTTTGCCACTGGATTCAAGCAATCCTGGCTGAAGACGGCTGAAATGCCAGAAACCGGTCCTAGGAAGCTTGTTTCCGGTCCAGGGAAGGCAAGGCTTGGCAGTCCGGGCTGGACTGTTCCCATGAGGCAGAGGGTCAGACTGATTTGCATATGGCCATGTCTGAACTGGGGTGGCAGAGTGGGCTAAAGAACGATGATGGATCAAACCCAGATCTGATGACTGGGTGTGAGTGTTTGATTGGGTCTGATGCTCCGTCCATCACCACCTCCTTTTGTACCGCTTTGTTCGCCATAAGTTGGCAGGGTATGCTCAGACGTGAGTCCCTTGCTCACTTTGCCACTGGATTCAAGCAAGCCTGGCTGAAGACGGCTGAAATGCCAGAAACCGGTCCTAGGAAGCTTGTTTCCGGTCCAGGGAAGGCAAGGCTTGGCAGTTCGGGCTAGACTGTTCCCATGAGACACAGCGTCAGACTGATTTGCATATGGCCATGTCTGAACTGGGGTGGCAGAGTGGGCTAAAGAACGGTGATGGATCAAACCCAGATCTGATGACTGGGTGTGAGTGTTTGATTGGGTCTGATGCTCCGTCCATCACCACCCCCTTTTGTACCGCTTTGTGCGCCATAAGTTGGCAGGGTATGCTCAGACGTGAGTCCCTTGCTCACTTTGCCACTGGATTAAAGCAAGCCTGGCTGAAGATGGCTGAAATGCCAGAAACCGGTCCTAGGAAGCTTGTTTCCGGTCCAGGGAAGGCAAGGCTTGGCAGTTCGGGCTAGACTGTTCCCATGAGGCACAGCGTCAGACTGATTTGCATATGGCCATGTCTGAACTGGGGTGGCAGAGTGGGCTAAAGAACGGTGATGGATCAAACCCAGATCTGATGACTGGGTGTGAGTGTTTGATTGGGTCTGATGCTCCGTCCATCACCACCCCCTTTTGTACCGCTTTGTGCGCCATAAGTTGGCAGGGTATGCTCAGACGTGAGTCCCTTGCTCACTTTGCCACTGGATTCAAGCAAGCCTGGCTGCAGACGGCTGAAATGCCAGAAACCGGTCCTAGGAAGCGTGTTTCCGGTCCAGGGAAGGCAAGGCTTGGCAGTTCGGGCTGGACTGTTCCCATGAGGCACAGGGTCAGACTGATTTGCAGATGGCCATGTCTGAACTGGGGTGGCAGAGTGGGCTAAAGAACGGTGATGGATCAAACCCAGATCTGATGACTGGGTGTGAGTGTTTGCTTGGGTCTGATGCTCCGTCCATCACCACCCCCTTTTGTACCGCTTTGTTCGCCATAACTTGGCAGGGTATGCTCAGACGTGAGTCCCTTGCTCACTTTGCCACTGGATTAAAGCAAGCTTGGCTGAAGACGGCTGAAATGCCAGAAACCGGTCCTATGAAGCTTGTTTCCGGTCCAGGGAAGGCAAGGCTCGGCAGTTCGGGCTGGACTGTTCCCATGAGGCACAGGGTCAGACTGATTTGCATATGGCCATGTCTGAACTGGGGTGGCAGAGTGGGCTAAAGAGCGGTGATGGATCAAACCCAGATCTGATGACTGGGTGTGAGTGTTTGATTGGGTCTGATGCTCCGTCCATCACCACCCCCTTTTGTACCGCTTTGTTCGCCATAAGTTGGCAGGGTATGCTCAGACGTGAGTCCCTTGCTCACTTTGCCACTGGATTCAAGCAAGCCTGGCTGAAGACGGCTGAAATGCCAGAAACCGGTCCTAGGAAGCTTGTTTCCGGTCCAGGGAAGGCAAGGCTTGGCAGTTCGGGCTGGACTGTTCCCATGAGGCACAGGGTCAGACTGATTTGCATATGGCCATGTCTGAACTGGGGTGGCAGAGTGGGCTAAAGAACGGTGATGGATCAAACCCAGATCTGAAGACTGGGTGTGAGTGTTTGATTGGGTCTGATGCTCCGTCCATCACCACCCCCTTTTGTACCGCTTTGTTCGCCATAAGTTGGCAGGGTATGCTCAGACGTGAGTCCCTTGCTCACTTTGCCACTGGATTCAAGCAAGCCTGGCTGAAGACGGCTGAAATGCCAGAAACCGGTCCTAGGAAGTTTGTTACCGGTCCAGGGAAGGCAAGGCTTGGCAGTTCGGGCTGGACTGTTCCCATCAGGCACAGGGTCAGACTGATTTGCATATGGCCATGTCAGAACTGGGGTGGCAGAGTGGGCTAAAGAACGGTGATGGATCAAACCCAGATCTGATGACTGGGTGTGAGTGTTTGATTGGGTCTGATGCTCCGTCCATCACCACCCCCTTTTGTACCGCTTTGTTCGCCATAAGTTGGCAGGGTATGCTCAGACGTGAGTCCCTTGCTCACTTTGCCACTGGATTCAAGCAAGCCTGGTGAAGACTGCTGAAATGCCAGAAACCGGTCCTAGGAAGCTTGTTTCCGGTCCAGGGAAGGCAAGGCTTGGCTGTTCAGGCTGGACTGTTCCCATGAGGCACAGGGTCAGACTGATTTGCATATGGCCATGTCTGAACTGGGGTGGCAGAGTGGGCTAAAGAACGGTGATGGATCAAACCCAGATCTGATGACTGGGTGTGAGTGTTTGATTGGGTCTGATGCTCCATCCATCACCACCCCCTTTTGTACCGCTTTGTTCGCCATAAGTTGGCAGGGTATGCTCAGACGTGAGTCCCTTGCTCACTTTGCCACTGGATTCAAGCAAGCCTGGCTGAAGACGGCTGAAATACCAGAAACCGGTCCTAGGAAGCTTGTTTCTGGTCCAGGGAAGGCAAGGCTTGGCAGTTCGGGCTGGACTGTTCCCATGAGGCACAGGGTCAGACTGATTTGCATATGGCCATGTCTGAACTGGGGTGGCAGAGTGGGCTAAAGAACGGTGATGGATCAAACCCAGATCTGATGACTGGGTGTGAGTGTTTGATTGGGTCTGATGCTCCGTCCATCACCACCCCCTTTTGTACCGCTTTGTTCGCCATAAGTTGGCAGGGTATGCTCAGACCGGAGTCCCTTGCTCACTTTGCCACTGGATTCAAGCAAGCCTGGCTGAAGACGGCTGAAATGCCAGAAACCGGTCCTAGGAAGCTTGTTTCCGGTCCAGGGAAGGCAAGGCTTGGCAGTCCGGGCTGGACTGTTCCCATGAGGCAGAGGGTCAGACTGATTTGCATATGGCCATGTCTGAACTGGGTTGGCAGAGTGGGCTAAAGAACGATGATGGATCAAACCCAGATCTGATGACTGGGTGTGAGTGTTTGATTGGGTCTGATGCTCCGTCCATCACCACCTCCTTTTGTACCGCTTTGTTCGCCATAAGTTGGCAGGGTATGCTCAGACGTGAGTCCCTTGCTCACTTTGCCACTGGATTCAAGCAAGCCTGGCTGTAGACGGCTGAAATGCCAGAAACCAGTCCTAGGAAGCTTGTTTCCGGTCCAGGGAAGGCAAGGCTTGGCAGTTCGGGCTAGACTGTTCCCATGAGGCACAGCGTCAGACTGATTTGCATATGGCCATGTCTGAACTGGGGTGGCAGAGTGGGCTAAAGAACGGTGATGGATCAAACCCAGATCTGATGACTGGGTGTGAGTGTTTGATTGGGTCTGATGCTCTGTCCATCACCACCCCCTTTTGTACCGCTTTGTTCGCCATAAGTTGGCAGGGTATGCTCAGACGTGAGTCCCTTGCTCACTTTGCCACTGGATTCAAGCAAGCCTGGCTGAAGACGGCTGAAATGCCAGAAACCGGTCCTATGAAGCTTGTTTCCGGTCCAGGGAAGGCAAGGCTTGGCAGTTCGGGCTGGACTGTTCCCATGAGGCACAGGGTCAGACTGATTTGCATATGGCCATGTCTGAACTGGGGCGGCAGAGTGGGCTAAAGAACGGTGATGGATCAAACCCAGATCTGATGACTGGGTGTGAGTGTTTGATTGGGTCTGATGCTCCGTCCATCACCACCCCCTTTTGTACCGCTTTGTTCGCCATAAGTTGGCAGGGTATGCTCAGACGTGAGTCCCTTGCTCATTTTGCCACTGGATTAAAGCAAGCCTGGCTGAAGACGGCTGAAATGCCAGAAACCGGTCCTAGGAAGCTTGTTTCCGGTCCAGGGAAGGCAAGGCTTGGCAGTTCGGGCTGGACTGTTCCCATGAGGCACAGGGTCAGACTGATTTGCATATGGCCATGTCTGAACTGGGGTGGCAGAGTGGGCTAAAGAACGGTGATGGATCAAACCCAGATCTGAAGACTGGGTGTGAGTGTTTGATTGGGTCTGATGCTCCGTCCATCACCACCCCCTTTTGTACCGCTTTGTTCGCCATAAGTTGGCAGGGTATGCTCAGACGTGAGTCCCTTGCTCACTTTGCCACTGGATTCAAGCAAGCCTGGCTGAAGATGGCTGAAATGCCAGAAACCGGTCCTAGGAAGTTTGTTACCGGTCCAGGGAAGGCAAGGCTTGGCAGTTCGGGCTGGACTGTTCCCATCAGGCACAGGGTCAGACTGATTTGCATATGGCCATGTCTGAACTGGGGTGGCAGAGTGGGCTAAAGAACGGTGATGGATCACACCCAGATCTGATGACTGGGTGTGAGTGTTTGATTGGGTCTGATGCTCCGTCCATCACCACCCCCTTTTGTACCGCTTTGTTCGCCATAAGTTGGCAGGGTATGCTCAGACGTGAGTCCCTTGCTCACTTTGCCACTGGATTCAAGCAAGCCTGGCTGAAGACGGCTGAAATGCCAGAAACCGGTCCTAGGAAGCTTGTTTCCGGTCCAGGGAAGGCAAGGCTTGGCTGTTCAGGCTGGACTGTTCCCATGAGGCACAGGGTCATTCTGATTTGCATATGGCCATGTCTGAACTGGGGTGGCAGAGTGGGCTAAAGAACGGTGATGGATCAAACCCAGATCTGATGACTGGGTGTGAGTGTTTGATTGGGTCTGATGCTCCATCCATCACCACCCCCTTTTGTACCTCTTTGTTCGCCATAAGTTGGCAGGGTATGCTCAGACGTGAGTCCCTTGCTCACTTTGCCACTGGATTCAAGCAAGCCTGGCTGAAGACGGCTGAAATACCAGAAACCGGTCCTAGGAAGCTTGTTTCTGGTCCAGGGAAGGCAAGGCTTGGCAGTTCGGGCTGGACTGTTCCCATGAGGCACAGGGTCAGACTGATTTGCATATGGCCATGTCTGAACTGGGGTGGCAGAGTGGGCTAAAGAACGGTGATGGATCAAACCCAGATCTGATGACTGGGTGTGAGTGTTTGATTGGGTCTGATGCTCCGTCCATCACCACCCCCTTTTGTACCGCTTTGTTCGCCATAACTTGGCAGGGTATGCTCAGACCGGAGTCCCTTGCTCACTTTGCCACTGGATTCAAGCAAGCCTGGCTGAAGACGGCTGAAATGCCAGAAACCGGTCCTAGGAAGCTTGTTTCCGGTCCAGGGAAGGCAAGGCTTGGCAGTTCGGGCTAGACTGTTCCCATGAGGCACAGCGTCAGACTGATTTGCATATGGCCATGTCTGAACTGGGGTGGCAGAGTGGGCTAAAGAACGGTGATGGATCAAACCCAGATCTGATGACTGGGTGTGAGTGTTTGATTGGGTCTGATGCTCCGTCCATCACCACCCCCTTTTGTACCGCTTTGTTCGCCATAAGTTGGCAGGGTATGCTTAGACGTGAGTCCCTTGCTCACTTTGCCACTGGATTCAAGCAAGCCTGGCTGAAGACGGCTGAAATACCAGAAACCGGTCCTAGGAAGCTTGTTTCCGGTCCAGGGAAGGCAAGGCTTGGCAGTTCGGGCTGGACTGTTCCCATGAGGCACAGGGTCAGACTGATTTGCATATGGCCATGTCTGAACTGGGGTGGCAGAGTTGGCTAAAGAACGGTGATGGATCAAACCCAGATCTGATGACTGGGTGTGAGTGTTTGATTGGGTCTGATGCTCCGTCCATCACCACCCCCTTTTGTACCGCTTTGTTCGCCATAAGTTGGCAGGGTATGCTCAGACGTGAGTCCCTTGCTCACTTTGCCACTGGATTCAAGCAAGCCTGGCTGAAGACGGCTGAAATGCCAGAAACCGGTCCTAGGAAGCTTGTTTCCGGTCCAGGGAAGGCAAGGCTTGGCAGTCCGGGCTGGACTGTTCCCATGAGGCAGAGGGTCAGACTGATTTGCATATGGCCATGTCTGAACTGGGGTGGCAGAGTGGGCTAAAGAACGATGATGGATTAAACCCAGATCTGATGACTGGGTGTGAGTGTTTGATTGGGTCTGATGCTCCGTCCATCACCACCTCCTTTTGTACCGCTTTGTTCGCCATAAGTTGGCAGGGTATGCTCAGACGTGAGTCCCTTGCTCACTTTGCCACTGGATTCAAGCAAGCCTGGCTGAAGACGGCTGAAATGCCAGAAACCGGTCCTAGGAAGCTTGTTTCCGGTCCAGGGAAGGCAAGGCTTGGCAGTTCGGGCTAGACTGTTCCCATGAGGCACAGCGTCAGACTGATTTGCATATGGCCATGTCTGAACTGGGGTGGCAGAGTGGGCTAAAGAACGGTGATGGATCAAACCCAGATCTGATGACTGGGTGTGAGTGTTTGATTGGGTCTGATGCTCCGTCCATCACCACCCCCTTTTGTACCGCTTTGTTCGCCATAAGTTGGCAGGGTATGCTCAGACGTGAGTCCCTTGCTCACTTTGCCACTGGATTCAAGCAAGCCTGGCTGAAGACGGCTGAAATGCCAGAAACCGGTCCTAGGAAGCTTGTTTCTGGTCCAGGGAAGGCAAGGCTTGGCAGTTCGGGCTGGACTGTTCCCATGAGGCACAGGGTCAGACTGATTTGCATATGGCCATGTCTGAACTGGGGTGGCAGAGTGGGCTAAAGTACGGTGATGGATCAAACCCAGATCTGATGACTGAATGTGAGTGTTTGATTGGGTCTGATGCTCCGTCCATCACCACCCCCTTTTGTACCGCTTTGTTCGCCATAAGTTGGCAGGGTATGCTCAGACGTGAGTCCCTTGCTCACTTTGCCACTGGATTCAAGCAAGCCTGGCTGAAGACGGCTGAAATGCCAGAAACCGGTCCTAGGAAGCTTGTTTCCGGTCCAGGGAAGGCAAGGCTTGGCAGTTCAGGCTGGACTGTTCCCATGAGGCACAGGGTCAGACTGATTTGCATATGGCCATGTCTGAACTGGGGTGGCAGAGTGGACTAAAGAACGGTGATGGATCAAACCCAGATCTGAAGACTGGGTGTGAGTGTTTGATTGGGTCTGATGCTCCGTCCATCACCACCCCCTTTTGTACCGCTTTTTTCGCCATAAGTTGGCAGGGTATGCTCAGACGTGAGTCCCTTGCTCACTTTGCCACTGGATTCAAGCAAGCCTGGCTGAAGACGGCTGAAATGCCAGACCCCGGTCCTAGGAAGTTTGTTACCGGTCCAGGGAAGGCAAGGCTTGGCAGTTCGGGCTGGACTGTTCCCATCAGGAACAGGGTCAGACTGATTTGCATATGGCCATGTCTGAACTGGGGTGGCAGAGTGGGCTAAAGAACGGTGATGGATCAAACCCAGATCTGATGACTGGGTGTGAGTGTTTGATTGGGTCTGATGCTCCGTCCATCACCACCCCCTTTTGTACTGCTTTGTCCGCCATAAGTTGGCAGGGTATGCTCAGACGTGAGTCCCTTGCTCACTTTGCCACTGGATTCAAGCAAGCCTGGCTGAAGACGGCTGAAATGCCAGAAACCGGTCCTAGGAAGCTTGTTTCCGGTCCAGGGAAGGCAAGGCTTGGCAGTTCAGGCTGGACTGTTACCATCAGGCACAGGGTCAGACTGATTTGCATATGGCCCTGTCTGAACTGGGGTGGCAGAGTGGGCTAAAGAACGGTGATGGATCAAACCCAGATCTGATGACTGGGTGTGAGTGTTTGATTGGGTCTGATGCTCCGTCCATCACCTCCCCCTTTTGTACCGCTTTGTTCGCCATAAGTTGGCAGGGTATGCTCAGACGTGAGTCCCTTGCTCACTTTGCCACTGGATTCAAGCAAGCCTGGCTGAAGACGGCTGAAATACCAGAAACCGGTCCTAGGAAGCTTGTTTCTGGTCCAGGGAAGGCAAGGCTTGGCAGTTCGGGCTGGACTGTTCCCATGAGGCACAGGGTCAGACTGATTTGCATATGGCCATGTCTGAACTGGGGTGGCAGAGCCAATCAAACACTCACACCCAGTCATCAGATCTGGGTTTGATCCATCATCGTTCTTTAGCCCACTCTGCCACCCCAGTTCAGACATGGCCATATGCAAATCAGTCTGACCCTCTGCCTCATGGGAACAGTCCAGCCCGGACTGCCAAGCCTTGCCTTCCCTGGACCGGAAACAAGCTTCCTAGGACCGGTTTCTGGCATTTCAGCCGTCTTCAGCCAGGCTTGCTTGAATCCAGTGGCAAAGTGAGCAAGGGACTCCGGTCTGAGCATACCCTGCCAACTTATGGCGAACAAAGCGGTACAAAAGGGGGTGGTGATGGACGGAGCATCAGACCCAATCAAACACTCACACCCAGTCATCAGATCTGGGTTTGATCCATCACCGTTCTTCAGCCTGGCTGAAGACGGCTGAAATGCCAGACCCCGGTCCTAGGAAGTTTGTTACCGGTCCAGGGAAGGCAAGGCTTGGCAGTCCGGGCTGGACTGTTCCCATGAGGCAGAGGGTCAGACTGATTTGCATATGGCCATGTCTGAACTGGGGTGGCAGAGTGGGCTAAAGAACGATGATGGATCAAACCCAGATCTGATGACTGGGTGTGAGTGTTTGATTGGGTCTGATGCTCCGTCCATCACCACCTCCTTTTGTACCGCTTTGTTCGCCATAAGTTGGCAGGGTATGCTCAGACGTGAGTCCCTTGCTCACTTTGCCACTGGATTCAAGCAAGCCTGGCTGACGACGGCTGAAATGCCAGAAACCGGTCCTAGGAAGCTTGTTTCCGGTCCAGGGAAGGCAAGGCTTGGCAGTTCGGGCTAGACTGTTCCCATGAAGCACAGCGTCAGACTGATTTGCATATGGCCATGTCTGAACTGGGGTGGCAGAGTGGGCTAAAGAACGGTGATGGATCAAACCCAGATCTGATGACTGGGTGTGAGTGTTTGATTGGGTCTGATGCTCCGTCCATCACCACCCCCTTTTGTACCGCTTTGTTCGCCATAAGTTGGCAGGGTATGCTCAGACGTGAGTCCCTTGCTCACTTTGCCACTGGATTCAAGCAAGCCTGGCTGAAGACGGCTGAAATGCCAGAAACCGGTCCTAGGAAGCTTGTTTCCGGTCCAGGGAAGGCAAGGCTTGGCAGTTCGGGCTGGACTGTTCCCATGAGGCACAGGGTCAGACTGATTTGCAGATGGCCATGTCTGAACTGGGGTGGCAGAGTGGGCTAAAGAACGGTGATGGATCAAACCCTGATCTGATGACTGGGTGTGAGTGTTTGATTGGGTCTGATGCTCCGTCCATCACCACCCCCTTTTGTACCGCTTTGTTCGCCATAACTTGGCAGGGTATGCTCAGACGTGAGTCCCTTGCTCACTTTGCCACTGGATTAAAGCAAGCTCGGCTGAAATGCCAGAAACCGGTCCTATGAAGCTTGTTTCCGGTCCAGGGAAGGCAAGGCTTGGCAGTTCGGGCTGGACTGTTCCCATGAGGCACAGGGTCAGACTGATTTGCATATGGCCATGTCTGAACTGGGGTGGCAGAGTGGGCTAAAGAACGGTGATGGATCAAACCCAGATCTGATGACTGGGTGTGAGTGTTTGATTGGGTCTGATGCTCCGTCCATCACCACCCCCTTTTGTACCGCTTTGTTCGCCATAAGTTGGCAGGGTATGCTCAGACGTGAGTCCCTTGCTCACTTTGCCACTGGATTCAAGCAAGCCTGGCTGAAGACGGCTGAAATGCCAGAAACCGGTCCTAGGAAGCTTGTTTCCAGTCCAGGGAAGGCAAGGCTTGGCAGTTCGGGCTGGACTGTTCCCATGAGGCACAGGGTCAGACTGATTTGCATATGGCCATGTCTGAACTGGGGTGGCAGAGTGGGCTAAAGAACGGTGATGGATCAAACCCAGATCTGAAGACTGGGTGTGAGTGTTTGATTGGGTCCGATGCTCCGTCCATCACCACCCCCTTTTGTACCGCTTTGTTCGCCATAAGTTGGCAGGGTATGCTCAGACGTGAGTACCTTGCTCACTTGGCCACTGGATTCAAGCAAGCCTGGCTGAAGACGGCTGAAATGCCAGAAACCGGTCCTAGGAAGTTTGTTACCGGACCAGGGAAGGCAAGGCTTGGCAGTTCGGGCTGGACTGTTCCCATCAGGCACAGGGTCAGACTGATTTGCATATGGCCATGTCAGAACTGGGGTGGCAGAGTGGGCTAAAGAACGGTGATGGATCAAACCCAGATCTGATGACTGGGTGTGAGTGTTTGATTGGGTCTGATGCTCTGTCCATCACCACCCCCTTTTGTACCGCTTTGTTCTCCATAAGTTGGCAGGGTATGCTCAGACGTGAGTCCCTTGCTCACTTTGCCACTGGATTCAAGCAAGCCTGGCTGAAGACTGCTGAAATGCCAGAAACCGGTCCTAGGAAGCTTGTTTCCGGTCCAGGGAAGGCAAGGCTTGGCTGTTCAGGCTGGACTGTTCCCATGAGGCACAGGGTCAGACTGATTTGCATATGGCCATGTCTGAACTGGGGTGGCAGAGTGGGCTAAAGAACGGTGATGGATCAAACCCAGATCTGATGACTGGGTGTGAGTGTTTGATTGGGTCTGATGCTCCATCCATCACCACCCCCTTTTGTACCGCTTTGTTTGCCATAAGTTGGCAGGGTATGCTCAGACGTGAGTCCCTTGCTCACTTTGCCACTGGATTCAAGCAAGCCTGGCTGAAGACGGCTGAAATACCAGAAACCGGTCCTAGGAAGCTTGTTTCTGGTCCAGGGAAGGCAAGGCTTGGCAGTTCGGGCTGGACTGTTCCCATGAGGCACAGGGTCAGACTGATTTGCATATGGCCATGTCTGAACTGGGGTGGCAGAGTGGGCTAAATAACGGTCATGGATCAAACCCAGATCTGATGACTGGGTGTGAGTGTTTGATTGGGTCTGATGCTCCGTCCATCACCACCCCCTTTTGTACCGCTTTGTTCGCCATAAGTTGGCAGGGTATGCTCAGACCGGAGTCCCTTGCTCATTTTGCCACTGGATTCAAGCAAGCCTGGCTGAAGACGGCTGAAATGCCAGAAACCGGTCCTAGGAAGCTTGTTTCCGGTCCAGGGAAGGCAAGGCTTGGCAGTCCGGGCTGGACTGTTCCCATGAGGCAGAGGGTCAGACTGATTTGCATATGGCCATGTCTGAACTGGGTTGGCAGAGTGGGCTAAAGAACGATGATGGATCAAACCCAGATCTGATGACTGGGTGTGAGTGTTTGATTGGGTCTGATGCTCCGTCCATCACCACCTCCTTTTGTACCGCTTTGTTCGCCATAAGTTGGCAGGGTATGCTCAGACGTGAGTCCCTTGCTCACTTTGCCACTGGATTCAAGCAAGCCTGGCTGAAGACGGCTGAAATGCCAGAAACCGGTCCTAGGAAGCTTGTTTCCGGTCCAGGGAAGGCAAGGCAAGGCTTGGCAGTTCGGGCTAGACTGTTCCCATGAGGCACAGCGTCAGACTGATTTGCATATGGCCATGTCTGAACTGGGGTGGCAGAGTGGGCTAAAGAACGGTGATGGATCAAACCCAGATCTGATGACTGGGTGTGAGTGTTTGATTGGGTCTGATGCTCTGTCCATCACCACCCCCTTTTGTACCGCTTTGTTCGCCATAAGTTGGCAGGGTATGCTCAGACGTGAGTCCCTTGCTCACTTTGCCACTGGATTCAAGCAAGCCTGGCTGAAGACGGCTGAAATGCCAGAAACCGGTCCTATGAAGCTTGTTTCCGGTCCAGGGAAGGCAAGGCTTGGCAGTTCGGGCTGGACTGTTCCCATGAGGCACAGGGTCAGACTGATTTGCATATGGCCATGTCTGAACTGGGGTGGCAGAGTGGGCTAAAGAACGGTGATGGATCAAACCCAGATCTGATGACTGGGTGTGAGTGTTTGATTGGGTCTGATGCTCCGTCCATCACCACCCCCTTTTGTACCGCTTTGTTCGCCATAAGTTGGCAGGGTATGCTCAGACGTGAGTCCCTTGCTCACTTTGCCACTGGATTAAAGCAAGCTTGGCTGAAGACGGCTGAAATGCCAGAAACCGGTCCTATGAAGCTTGTTTCCGGTCCAGGGAAGGCAAGGCTTGGCAGTTCGGGCTGGACTGTTCCCATGAGGCACAGGGTCAGAATGATTTGCATATGGCCATGTCTGAACTGGGGTGGCAGAGTGGGCTAAAGAACGGTGATGGATCAAACCCAGATCTGATGACTGGGTGTGAGTGTTTGATTGGGTCTGATGCTCCGTCCATCACCACCCCCTTTTGTACCGCTTTGTTCGCCATAAGTTGGCAGGGTATGCTCAGACGTGAGTCCCTTGCTCACTTTGCCACTGGATTCAAGCAAGCCTGGCTGAAGACGGCTGAAATGCCAGAAACCGGTCCTAGGAAGCTTGTTTCCGGTCCAGGGAAGGCAAGGCTTCGCAGTTCGGGCTGGACTGTTCCCATGAGGCACAGGGTCAGACTGATTTGCATATGGCCATGTCTGAACTGGGGTGGCAGAGTGGGCTAAAGAACGGTGATGGATCAAACCCAGATCTGAAGACTGGGTGTGAGTGTTTGATTGGGTCTGATGCTCCGTCCATCACCACCCCCTTTTGTACCGCTTTGTTCGCCATAAGTTGGCAGGGTATGCTCAGACGTGAGTCCCTTGCTCACTTTGCCACTGGATTCAAGCAAGCCTGGCTGAAGACGGCTGAAATGCCAGAAACCGGTCCTAGGAAGTTTGTTACCGGTCCAGGGAAGGCAAGGCTTGGCAGTTCGGGCTGGACTGGTCCCATCAGGCACAGGGTCAGACTGATTTGCATATGGCCATGTCTGAACTGGGGTGGCAGAGTGGGCTAAAGAACGGTGATGGATCAAACCCAGATCTGATGACTGGGTGTGAGTGTTTGATTGGGTCTGATGCTCCGTCCATCACCACCCCCTTTTGTACCGCTTTGGTCGCCATAAGTTGGTAGGGTATGCTCAGACGTGAGTCCCTTGCTCACTTTGCCACTGGATTCAAGCAAGCCTGGCTGAAGACGGCTGAAATGCCAGAAACCGGTCCTAGGAAGCTTGTTTCCGGTCCAGGGAAGGCAAGGCTTGGCAGTTCAGGCTGGACTGTTCCCATGAGGCACAGGGTCAGACTGATTTGCATATGGCCATGTCTGAACTGGGGTGGCAGAGTGGGCTAAAGAACGGTGATGGATCAAACCCAGATCTGATGACTGGGTGTGAGTGTTTGATTGGGTCTGATGCTCCGTCCATCACCACCCCCTTTTGTACCGCTTTGTTCGCCATAAGTTGGCAGGGTATGCTCAGACGTGAGTCCCTTGCTCACTTTGCCACTGGATTCAAGCAAGCCTGGCTGAAGACGGCTGAAATGCCAGAAACCGGTCCTAGGAAGCTTGTTTCCGGTCCAGGGAAGGCAAGGCTTGGCAGTTCGGGCTGGACTGTTCCCATGAGGCACAGGGTCAGACTGATTTGCATATGGCCATGTCTGAACTGGGGTGGCAGAGTGGGCTAAAGAACGGTGATGGATCAAACCCAGATCTGAAGACTGGGTGTGAGTGTTTGATTGGGTCTTATGCTCCGTCCATCACCACCCCCTTTTGTACCGCTTTGTTCGCCATAAGTTGGCAGGGTATGCTCAGACGTGAGTCCCTTGCTCACTTTGCCACTGGATTCAAGCAAGCCTGGCTGAAGACGGCTGAAATTCCAGAAACCGTTCCTAGGAAGTTTGTTACCGGTCCAGGGAAGGCAAGGCTTGGCAGTTCGGGCTGGACTGTTCCCATCAGGCACAGGGTCAGACTGATTTGCATATGGCCATGTCTGAACTGGGGTGGCAGAGTGGGCTAAAGAACGGTGATGGATCAAACCCAGATCTGATGACTGGGTGTGAGTGTTTGATTGGGTCTGATGCTCCGTCCATCACCACCCCCTTTTGTACCGCTTTGTTCGCCATAAGTTGGCAGGGTATGCTCAGACGTGAGTCCCTTGCTCACTTTGCCACTGGATTCAAGCAAGCCTGGCTGAAGACGGCTGAAATGCCAGAAACCGGTCCTAGGAAGCTTGTTTCCGGTCCAGGGAAGGCAAGGCTTGGCAGTTCGGGCTGGACTATTCCCATGAGGCACAGGGTCAGACTGATTTGCATATGGCCATGTCTGAACTGGGGTGGCAGAGTGGGCTGAAGAACGGTGATGGATCAAACCCAGATCTGATGACTGGGTGTGAGTGTTTGATTGGGTCTGATGCTCCGTCCATCACCACCCCCTTTTGTACCGCTTTGTTCGCCATAAGTTGGCAGGGTATGCTCAGACGTGAGTCCCTTGCTCACTTTGCCACTGGATTCAAGCAAGCCTGGCTGAAGACGGCTGAAATGCCAGAAACCGGTCCTAGGAAGTTTGTTTCCGGTCCAGGGAAGGCAAGGCTTGGCAGTTCAGGCTGGACTGTTCCCATGAGGCACAGGGTCAGACTGATTTGCATATGGCCATGTCTGAACTGGGGTGGCAGAGTGGGCTAAAGAACGGTGATGGATCAAACCCAGATCTGATGACTGGGTGTGAGTGTTTGATTGGGTCTGATGCTCCGTCCATCACCACCCCCTTTTGTACCGCTTTGTTCGCCATAACTTGGCAGGGTATGCTCAGACGTGAGTCCCTTGCTCACTTTGCCACTGGATTAAAGCAAGCTTGGCTGAAGACGGCTGAAATGCCAGAAACCGGTCCTATGAAGCTTGTTTCCGGTCCAGGGAAGGCAAGGCTTGGCAGTTCGGGCTGGACTGTTCCCATGAGGCACAGGGTCAGACTGATTTGCATATGGCCATGTCTGAACTGGGGTGGCAGAGTGGGCTAAAGAACGGTGATGGATCAAACCCAGATCTGATGACTGGGTGTGAGTGTTTGATTGGGTCTGATGCTCCGTCCATCACCACCCCCTTTTGTACCGCTTTGTTCACCATAAGTTGGCAGGGTATGCTCAGACGTGAGTCCCTTGCTCACTTTGCCACTGGATTCTAGCAAGCCTGGCTGAAGACGGCTGAAATGCCAGAAACCGGTCCTAGGAAGCTTGTTTCCGGTCCAGGGAAGGCAAGGCTTGGCAGTTCGGGCTGGACTGTTCCCATGAGGCACAGGGTCAGACTGATTTGCATATGGCCATGTCTGAACTGGGGTGGCAGAGTGGGCTAAAGAACGGTGATGGATCAAACCCAGATCTGAAGACTGGGTGTGAGTGTTTGATTGGGTCTGATGCTCCGTCCATCACCACCCCCTTTTGTACCGCTTTGTTCGCCATAAGTTGGCAGGGTATGCTCAGACGTGAGTCCCTTGCTCACTTTGCCACTGGATTCAAGCAAGCCTGGCTGAAGACGGCTGAAATGCCAGAAACCGGTCCTAGGAAGTTTGTTACCGGTCCAGGGAAGGCAAGGCTTGGCAGTTCGGGCTGGACTGGTCCCATCAGGCACAGGGTCAGACTGATTTGCATATGGCCATGTCTGAACTGGGGTGGCAGAGTGGGCTAAAGAACGGTGATGGATCAAACCCAGATCTGATGACTGGGTGTGAGTGTTTGATTGGGTCTGATGCTCCGTCCATCACCACCCCCTTTTGTACCGCTTTGTTCGCCATAAGTTGGTAGGGTATGCTCAGACGTGAGTCCCTTGCTCACTTTGCCACTGGATTCAAGCAAGCCTGGCTGAAGACGGCTGAAATGCCAGAAACCGGTCCTAGGAAGCTTGTTTCCGGTCCAGGGAAGGCAAGGCTTGGCAGTTCAGGCTGGACTGTTCCCATGAGGCACAGGGTCAGACTGATTTGCATATGGCCATGTCTGAACTGGGGTGGCAGAGTGGGCTAAAGAACGGTGATGGATCAAACCCAGATCTGATGACTGGGTGTGAGTGTTTGATTGGGTCTGATGCTCCGTCCATCACCACCCCCTTTTGTACCGCTTTGTTCGCCATAAGTTGGCAGGGTATGCTCAGACGTGAGTCCCTTGCTCACTTTGCCACTGGATTCAAGCAAGCCTGGCTGAAGACGGCTGAAATGCCAGAAACCGGTCCTAGGAAGCTTGTTTCCGGTCCAGGGAAGGCAAGGCTTGGCAGTTCGGGCTGGACTGTTCCCATGAGGCACAGGGTCAGACTGATTTGCATATGGCCATGTCTGAACTGGGGTGGCAGAGTGGGCTAAAGAACGGTGATGGATCAAACCCAGATCTGAAGACTGGGTGTGAGTGTTTGATTGGGTCTTATGCTCCGTCCATCACCACCCCCTTTTGTACCGCTTTGTTCGCCATAAGTTGGCAGGGTATGCTCAGACGTGAGTCCCTTGCTCACTTTGCCACTGGATTCAAGCAAGCCTGGCTGAAGACGGCTGAAATGCCAGAAACCGGTCCTAGGAAGTTTGTTACCGGTCCAGGGAAGGCAAGGCTTGGCAGTTCGGGCTGGACTGTTCCCATCAGGCACAGGGTCAGACTGATTTGCATATGGCCATGTCTGAACTGGGGTGGCAGAGTGGGCTAAAGAACGGTGATGGATCAAACCCAGATCTGATGACTGGGTGTGAGTGTTTGATTGGGTCTGATGCTCCGTCCATCACCACCCCCTTTTGTACCGCTTTGTTCGCCATAAGTTGGCAGGGTATGCTCAGACGTGAGTCCCTTGCTCACTTTGCCACTGGATTCAAGCAAGCCTGGCTGAAGACGGCTGAAATGCCAGAAACCGGTCCTAGGAAGCTTGTTTCCGGTCCAGGGAAGGCAAGGCTTGGCAGTTCGGGCTGGACTATTCCCATGAGGCACAGGGTCAGACTGATTTGCATATGGCCATGTCTGAACTGGGGTGGCAGAGTGGGCTAAAGAACGGTGATGGATCAAACCCAGATCTGATGACTGGGTGTGAGTGTTTGATTGGGTCTGATGCTCCGTCCATCACCACCCCCTTTTGTACCGCTTTGTTCGCCATAAGTTGGCAGGGTATGCTCAGACGTGAGTCCCTTGCTCACTTTGCCACTGGATTCAAGCAAGCCTGGCTGAAGACGGCTGAAATGCCAGAAACCGGTCCTAGGAAGTTTGTTTCCGGTCCAGGGAAGGCAAGGCTTGGCAGTTCAGGCTGGACTGTTCCCATGAGGCACAGGGTCAGACTGATTTGCATATGGCCATGTCTGAACTGGGGTGGCAGAGTGGGCTAAAGAACGGTGATGGATCAAACCCAGATCTGATGACTGGGTGTGAGTGTTTGATTGGGTCTGATGCTCCGTCCATCACCACCCCCTTTTCTACCGCTGTGTTCGCCATAAGTTGGCAGGGTATGCTCAGACGTGAGTCCCTTGCTCACTTTGCCACTGGATTCAAGCAAGCCTGGCCGAAGACGGCTGAAATGCCAGAAACCGGTCCTAGGAAGCTTGTTTCCGGTCCAGGGAAGGCAAGGCTTGGCAGTTCGGGCTGGACTGTTCCCATGAGGCACAGGGTCAGACTCATTTGCATATGGCCATGTCTGAACTGGGGTGGCAGATTGGGCTAAAGAACGGTGATGGATCAAACCCAGATCTGATGACTGGGTGTGAGTGTTTGATTGGGTCTGATGCTCCGTCCATCACCACCCCCTTTTGTACCGCTTTGTTCGCCATAAGTTGGCAGGGTGTGCTCAGACGTGAGTCCCTTGCTCACTTTGCCAGTGGATTCAAGCAAGCCTGGCTGAAGACGGCTGAAATGCCAGAAACCGGTCCTAGGAAGCTTGTTTCCGGTCCAGGGAAGGCAAGGCTTGGCAGTTCGGGCTGGACTGTTCCCATGAGGCACAGGGTCAGACTGATTTGCATATGGCCATGTCTGAACTGGGGTGGCAGAATGGGCTAAAGAACGGTGATGGATCAAACCCAGATCTGATGACTGGGTGTGAGTGTTTGATTGGGTCTGATGCTCCGTCCATCACCACCCCCTTTTGTACCGCTTTGTTCGCCATAAGTTGGCAGGGTATGCTCAGACGTGAGTCCCTTGCTCACTTTGCCACTGGATTCAAGCAAGCCTGGCTGAAGACGGCTGAAATGCCAGAAACCGGTCCTAGGAAACTTGTTTCCGGTCCAGGGAAGGCAAGGCTTGGCAGTTCAGGCTGGACTGTTCCCATCAGGCACAGGGTCAGACTGATTTGCATATGGCCATGTCTGAACTGGGGTGGCAGAGTGGGCTAAAAAACGGTGATGGATCAAACCCAGATCTGATGACTGGGTGTGAGTGTTTGATTGGGTCTGATGCTCCGTCCATCACCACCCCCTTTTGTACCGCTTTGTTCGCCATAAGTTGGCAGGGTATGCTCAGACGTGAGTCCCTTGCTCACTTTGCCACTGGATTCAAGCAAGCCTGGCTGAAGACGGCTGAAATACCAGAAACCGGTCCTAGGAAGCTTGTTTCCGGTCCAGGGAAGGCAAGGCTTGGCAGTTCGGGCTGGACTGTTCCCATGAGGCACAGGGTCAGACTGATTTGCATATGGCCATGTCTGAACTGGGGTGGCAGAGTGGGCTAAAGAACGGTGATGGATCAAACCCAGATCTGATGACTGAATGTGAGTGTTTGATTGGGTCTGATGCTCCGTCCATCACCACCCCCTTTTGTACCGCTTTGTTCGCCATAAGTTGGCAGGGTATGCTCAGACGTGAGTCCCTTGCTCACTTTGCCACTGGATTCAAGCAAGCCTGGCTGAAGACGGCTGAAATGCCAGAAACCGGTCCTAGGAAGCTTGTTTCCGGTCCAGGGAAGGCAAGGCTTGGCAGTCCGGGCTGGACTGTTCCCATGAGGCAGAGGGTCAGACTGATTTGCATATGGCCATGTCTGAACTGGGGTGGCAGAGTGGGCTAGAGAACGATGATGGATCAAACCCAGATCTGATGACTGGGTGTGAGTGTTTGATTGGGTCTGATGCTCCGTCCATGACCACCCCCTTTTGTACCGCTTTGTTCGCCATAACTTGGCAGGGTATGCTCAGACGTGAGTCCCTTGCTCACTTTGCCACTGGATTAAAGCAAGCCTGGCTGAAGACGGCTGAAATGCCAGAAACCGGTCCTATGAAGCTTGTTTCCGGTCCAGGGAAGGCAAGGCTTGGCAGTTCGGGCTGGACTGTTCCCATGAGGCACAGGGTCAGACTGATTTGCATATGGCCATGTCTGAACTGGGGTGGCAGAGTGGGCTAAAGAACGGTGATGGATCAAACCCAGATCTGATGACTGGGTGTGAGTGTATGATTGGGACTGATGCTCCGTCCATCACCACCCCCTTTTGTACCGCTTTGTTCGCCATAAGTTGGCAGGGTATGCTCAGACGTGAGTCCCTTGCTCACTTTGCCACTGGATTCAAGCAAGCCTGGCTGAAGACGGCTGAAATGCCAGAAACCGGTCCTAGGAAGTTTGTTACCGGTCCAGGGAAGGCAAGGCTTGGCAGTTCGGACTGGACTGTTCCCATCAGGCACAGGGTCAGACTGATTTGCATATGGCCATGTCTGAACTGGGGTGGCAGAGTGGGCTAAAGAACGGTGATGGATCAAACCCAGATCTGATGACTGGGTGTGAGTGTTTGATTGGGTCTGATGCTCCGTCCATCACCACCCCCTTTTGTACCGCTTTGTTCGCCATAAGTTGGCAGGGTATGCTCAGACGTGAGTCCCTTGCTCACTTTGCCACTGGATTCAAGCAAGCCTGGCTGAAGACGGCTGAAATGCCAGAAACCGGTCCTAGGAAGCTTGTTTCCGGTCCAGGGAAGGCAAGGCTTGGCAGTTCAGGCTGGACTGTTCCCATGAGGCACAGGGTCAGACTGATTTGCATATGGCCATGTCTGAACTGGGGTGGCAGAGTGGGCTAAAGAACGGTGATGGATCAAACCCAGATCTGATGACTGGGTGTGAGTGTTTGATTGGGTCTGATGCTCCGTCCATCACCACCCCCTTTTGTACCGCTTTGTTCGCCATAAGTTGGCAGGGTATGCTCAGACGTAAGTCCCTTGCTCACTTTGCCACTGGATTCAAGCAAGCCTGGCTGAAGACGGCTGAAATGCCAGAAACCGGTCCTAGGAAGCTTGTTTCCGGTCCAGGGAAGGCAAGGCTTGGCAGTTCGGGCTAGACTGTTCCCATGAGGCACAGGGTCAGACTGATTTGCATATGGCCATGTCTGAACTGGGGTGGCAGAGTGGGCTAAAGAACGGTGATGAATCAAACCCAGATCTGATGAATGGGTGTGAGTGTTTGATTGGGTCTGATGCTCCGTCCATCACCACCCCCTTTTGTACCGCTTTGTTCGCCATAAGTTGGCAGGGTATGCTCAGACGTGAGTCCCTTGCTCACTTTGCCACTGGATTCAAGCAAGCCTGGCTGAAGACGGATGAAATGCCAGAAACCGGTCCTAGGAAGCTTGTTTCCGGTCCAGGGAAGGCAAGGATTGGCAGTTCGGGCTGGACTGTTCCCATGAGGCACAGGGTCAGACTGATTTACATATGGCCATGTCTGAACTGGGGTGGCAGAGTGGGCTAAAGAACGGTGATGGATCAAACCCAGATCTGATGACTGGGTGTGAGTGTTTGATTGGGTCTGATGCTCCGTCCATCACCACCCCCTTTTGTACCGCTTTGTTCGCCATAAGTTGGCAGGGTATGCTCAGACGTGAGTCCCTTGCTCACTTTGCCACTGGATTCAAGCAAGCCTGGCTGAAGACGGCTGAAATGCCAGAAACCGGTCCTAGGAAGCTTGTTTCCGGTCCAGGGAAGGCAAGGCTTGGCAGTTCAGGCTGGACTGTTCCCATGAGGCACAGGGTCAGACTGATTTGCATATGGCCATGTCTGAACTGGGGTGGCAGAGTGGGCTAAAGAACGGTGATGAATCAAACCCAGATCTGATGACTGGGTGTGAGTGTTTGATTGGGTCTGATGCTCCGTCCATCACCACCCCCTTTTGTACCGCTTTGTTCGCCATAAGTTGGCAGGGTCTGCTCAGACGTGAGTCCCTTGCTCACTTTGCCACTGGATTCAAGCAAGCCTGGCTGAAGACAGCTGAAATGCCAGAAACCGGTCCTAGGAAGCTTGTTTCCGGTCCAGGGAAGGCAAGGCTTGGCAGTTCGGGCTGGACTGTTCCCATGAGGCACAGGGTCAGACTGATTTGCATATGGCCATGTCTGAACTGGGGTGGCAGAATGGGCTAAAGAACGGTGATGGATCAAACCCAGATCTGATGACTGGGTGTGAGTGTTTGATTGGGTCTGATGCTCCGTCCATCACCACCCCCTTTTGAACCGCTTTGTTCGCCATAAGTTGGCAGGGTATGCTCAGACGTGAGTCCCTTGCTCACTTTGCCACTGGATTCAAGCAAGCCTGGCTGAAGACGGATGAAATGCCAGAAACCGGTCCTAGGAAGCTTGTTTCCGGTCCAGGGAAGGCAAGGATTGGCAGTTCGGGCTGGACTGTTCCCATGAGGCACAGGGTCAGACTGATTTACATATGGCCATGTCTGAACTGGGGTGGCAGAGTGGGCTAAAGAACGGTGATGGATCAAACCCAGATCTGATGACTGGGTGTGAGTGTTTGATTGGGTCTGATGCTCCGTCCATCACCACCCCCTTTTGTACCGCTTTGTTCGCCATAAGTTGGCAGGGTATGCTCAGACGTGAGTCCCTTGCTCACTTTGCCACTGGATTCAAGCAAGCCTGGCTGAAGACGGATGAAATGCCAGAAACTGGTCCTAGGAAGCTTGTTTCCGGTCCAGGGAAGGCAAGGATTGGCAGTTCGGGCTGGACTGTTCCCATGAGGCACAGGGTCAGACTGATTTACATATGGCCATGTCTGAACTGGGGTGGCAGAGTGGGCTAAAGAACGGTGATGGATCAAACCCAGATCTGATGACTGGGTGTGAGTGTTTGATTGGGTCTGATGCTCCGTCCATCACCACCCCCTTTTGTACCGCTTTGTTCGCCATAAGTTGGCAGGGTATGCTCAGACGTGAGTCCCTTGCTCACTTTGCCACTGGATTCAAGCAAGCCTGGCTGAAGACGGCTGAAATGCCAGAAACCGGTCCTAGGAAGCTTGTTTCCGGTCCAGGGAAGGCAAGGCTTGGCAGTTCAGGCTGGACTGTTCCCATGAGGCACAGGGTCAGACTGATTTGCATATGGCCATGTCTGAACTGGGGTGGCAGAGTGGGCTAAAGAACGGTGATGAATCAAACCCAGATCTGATGACTGGGTGTGAGTGTTTGATTGGGTCTGATGCTCCGTCCATCACCACCCCCTTTTGTACCGCTTTGTTCGCCATAAGTTGGCAGGGTCTGCTCAGACGTGAGTCCCTTGCTCACTTTGCCACTGGATTCAAGCAAGCCTGGCTGAAGACGGATTAAATGCCAGAAACCGGTCCTAGGAAGCTTGTTTCAGGTCCAGGGAAGGCAAGGATTGGCAGTTCGGGCTGGACTGTTCCCATGAGGCACAGGGTCAGACTGATTTACATATGGCCATGTCTGAACTGGGGTGTCAGAGTGGGCTAAAGAACGGTGATGGATCAAACCCAGATCTGATGACTGGGTGTGAGTGTTTGATTGGGTCTGATGCTCCGTCCATCACCACCACCTTTTGTACCGCTTTGTTCGCCATAAGTTGGCAGGGTATGCTCAGACGTGAGTCCCTTGCTCACTTTGCCACTGGATTCAAGCAAGCCTGGCTGAAGACAGCTGAAATGCCAGAAACCGGTCCTAGGAAGCTTGTTTCCGGTCCAGGGAAGGCAAGGCTTGGCAGTTCGGGCTGGACTGTTCCCATGAGGCACAGGGTCAGACTGATTTGCATATGGCCATGTCTGAACTGGGGTGGCAGAATGGGCTAAAGAACGGTGATGGATCAAACCCAGATCTGATGACTGGGTGTGAGTGTTTGATTGGGTCTGATGCTCCGTCCATCACCACCCCCTTTTGTACCGCTTTGTTCGCCATAAGTTGGCAGGGTATGCTCAGACGTGAGTCCCTTGCTCACTTTGCCACTGGATTCAAGCAAGCCTGGCTGAAGACGGCTGAAATGCCAGAAACCGGTCCTAGGAAACTTGTTTCCGGTCCAGGGAAGGCAAGGCTTGGCAGTTCAGGCTGGACTGTTCCCATCAGGCACAGGGTCAGACTGATTTGCATATGGCCATGTCTGAACTGGGGTGGCAGAGTGGGCTAAAAAACGGTGATGGATCAAACCCAGATCTGATGACTGGGTGTGAGTGTTTGATTGGGTCTGATGCTCCGTCCATCACCACCCCCTTTTGTACCGCTTTGTTCGCCATAAGTTGGCAGGGTATGCTCAGACGTGAGTCCCTTGCTCACTTTGCCACTGGATTCAAGCAAGCCTGGCTGAAGACGGCTGAAATACCAGAAACCGGTCCTAGGAAGCTTGTTTCCGGTCCAGGGAAGGCAAGGCTTGGCTGTTCGGGCTGGACTGTTCCCATGAGGCACAGGGTCAGACTGATTTGCATATGGCCATGTCTGAACTGGGGTGGCAGAGTGGGCTAAAGAACGGTGATGGATCAAACCCAGATCTGATGACTGGATGTGAGTGTTTGATTGGGTCTGATGCTCCGTCCATCACCACCCCCTTTTGTACCGCTTTGTTCGCCATAAGTTGGCAGGGTATGCTCAGACGTGAGTCCCTTGCTCACTTTGCCACTGGATTCAAGCAAGCCTGGCTGAAGACGGCTGAAATGCCAGAAACCGGTCCTAGGAAGCTTGTTTCCGGTCCAGGGAAGGCAAGGCTTGGCAGTCCGGGCTGGACTGTTCCCATGAGGCAGAGGGTCAGACTGATTTGCATATGGCCATGTCTGAACTGGGGTGGCAGAGTGGGCTAAAGAACGATGATGGATCAAACCCAGATCTGATGACTGGGTGTGAGTGTTTGATTGGGTCTGATGCTCCGTCCATGACCACCCCCTTTTGTACCGCTTTGTTCGCCATAACTTGGCAGGGTATGCTCAGACGTGAGTCCCTTGCTCACTTTGCCACTGGATTAAAGCAAGCCTGGCTGAAGACGGCTGAAATGCCAGAAACCGGTCCTATGAAGCTTGTTTCCGGTCCAGGGAAGGCAAGGCTTGGCAGTTCGGGCTGGACTGTTCCCATGAGGCACAGGGTCAGACTGATTTGCATATGGCCATGTCTGAACTGGGGTGGCAGAGTGGGCTAAAGAACGGTGATGGATCAAACCCAGATCTGATGACTGGGTGTGAGTGTTTGATTGGGTCTGATGCTCCGTCCATCACCACCCCCTTTTGTACCGCTTTGTTCGCCATAAGTTGGCAGGGTATGCTCAGACGTGAGTCCCTTGCTCACTTTGCCACTGGATTCAAGCAAGCCTGGCTGAAGACGGCTGAAATGCCAGAAACCGGTCCTAGGAAGTTTGTTTCCGGTCCAGGGAAGGCAAGGCTTGGCAGTTCAGGCTGGACTGTTCCCATCAGGCACAGGGTCAGACTGATTTGCATATGGCCATGTCTGAACTGGGGTGGCAGAGTGGGCTAAAAAACGGTGATGGATCAAACCCAGATCTGATGACTGGGTGTGAGTGTTTGATTGGGTCTGATGCTCCGTCCATCACCACCCCCTTTTGTACCGCTTTGTTCGCCATAAGTTGGCAGGGTATGCTCAGACGTGAGTCCCTTGCTCACTTTGCCACTGGATTCAAGCAAGCCTGGCTGAAGACGGCTGAAATACCAGAAACCGGTCCTAGGAAGCTTGTTTCCGGTCCAGGGAAGGCAAGGCTTGGCAGTTCGGGCTGGACTGTTCCTATGAGGCACAGGGTCAGACTGATTTGCATATGGCCATGTCTGAACTGGGGTGGCAGAGTGGGCTAAAGAACGGTGATGGATCAAACCCAGATCTGATGACTGGATGTGAGTGTTTGATTGGGTCTGATGCTCCGTCCATCACCACCCCCTTTTGTACCGCTTTGTTCGCCATAAGTTGGCAGGGTATGCTCAGACGTGAGTCCCTTGCTCACTTTGCCACTGGATTCAAGCAAGCCTGGCTGAAGACGGCTGAAATGCCAGAAACCGGTCCTAGGAAGCTTGTTTCCGGTCCAGGGAAGGCAAGGCAAGGCTTGGCAGTCCGGGCTGGACTGTTCCCATGAGGCAGAGGGTCAGACTGATTTGCATATGGCCATGTCTGAACTGGGGTGGCAGAGTGGGCTAAAGAACGATGATGGATCAAACCCAGATCTGATGACTGGGTGTGAGTGTTTGATTGGGTCTGATGCTCCGTCCATGACCACCCCCTTTTGTACCGCTTTGTTCGCCATAACTTGGCAGGGTATGCTCAGACGTGAGTCCCTTGCTCACTTTGCCACTGGATTAAAGCAAGCCTGGCTGAAGACGGCTGAAATGCCAGAAACCGGTCCTATGAAGCTTGTTTCCGGTCCAGGGAAGGCAAGGCTTGGCAGTTCGGGCTGGACTGTTCCCATGAGGCACAGGGTCAGACTGATTTGCATATGGCCATGTCTGAACTGGGGTGGCAGAGTGGGCTAAAGAACGGTGATGGATCAAACCCAGATCTGATGACTGGGTGTGAGTGTTTGATTGGGTCTTATGCTCCGTCCATCACCACCCCCTTTTGTACCGCTTTGTTCGCCATAAGTTGGCAGGGTATGCTCAGACGTGAGTCCCTTGCTCACTTTGCCACTGGATTCAAGCAAGCCTGGCTGAAGACGGCTGAAATGCCAGAAACCGGTCCTAGGAAGTTTGTTACCGGTCCAGGGAAGGCAAGGCTTGGCAGTTCGGGCTAGACTGTTCCCATGAGGCACAGGGTCAGACTGATTTGCATATGGCCATGTCTGAACTGGGGTGGCAGAGTGGGCTAAAGAACGGTGATGAATCAAACCCAGATCTGATGACTGGGTGTGAGTGTTTGATTGGGTCTGATGCTCCGTCCATCACCACCCCCTTTTGTACCGCTTTGTTCGCCATAAGTTGGCAGGGTATGCTCAGACGTGAGTCCCTTGCTCACTTTGCCACTGGATTCAAGCAAGCCTGGCTGAAGACGGATGAAATGCCAGAAACCGGTCCTAGGAAGCTTGTTTCCGGTCCAGGGAAGGCAAGGATTGGCAGTTCGGGCTGGACTGTTCCCATGAGGCACAGGGTCAGACTGATTTACATATGGCCATGTCTGAACTGGGGTGGCAGAGTGGGCTAAAGAACGGTGATGGATCAAACCCAGATCTGATGACTGGGTGTGAGTGTTTGATTGGGTCTGATGCTCCGTCCATCACCACCCCCTTTTGTACCGCTTTGTTCGCCATAAGTTGGCAGGGTATGCTCAGACGTGAGTCCCTTGCTCACTTTGCCACTGGATTCAAGCAAGCCTGGCTGAAGACGGCTGAAATGCCAGAAACAGGTCCTAGGAAGCTTGTTTCCGGTCCAGGGAAGGCAAGGCTTGGCAGTTCGGGCTAGACTGTTCCCATGAGGCACAGGGTCAGACTGATTTGCATATGGCCATGTCTGAACTGGGGTGGCAGAGTGGGCTAAAGAACGGTGATGAATCAAACCCAGATCTGATGACTGGGTGTGAGTGTTTGATTGGGTCTGATGCTCCGTCCATCACCACCCCCTTTTGTACCGCTTTGTTCGCCATAAGTTGGCAGGGTCTGCTCAGACGTGAGTCCCTTGCTCACTTTGCCACTGGATTCAAGCAAGCCTGGCTGAAGACGGATGAAATGCCAGAAACCGGTCCTAGGAAGCTTGTTTCAGGTCCAGGGAAGGCAAGGATTGGCAGTTCGGGCTGGACTGTTCCCATGAGGCACAGGGTCAGACTGATTTGCATATGGCCATGTCTGAACTGGGGTGGCAGAGTGGGCTAAAGAACGGTGATGGATCAAACCCAGATCTGATGACTGGGTGTGAGTGTTTGATTGGGTCTGATGCTCCGTCCATCACCACCCCCTTTTGTACCGCTTTGTTCGCCATAAGTTGGCAGGGTATGCTCAGACGTGAGTCTCTTGCTCACTTTGCCACTGGATTCAAGCAAGCCTGGCTGAAGACGGCTGAAATGCCAGAAACAGGTCCTAGTAAGCTTGTTTCCGGTCCAGGGAAGGCAAGGCTTGGCAGTTCGGGCTAGACTGTTCCCATGAGGCACAGGGTCAGACTGATTTGCATATGGCCATGTCTGAACTGGGGTGGCAGAGTGGGCTAAAGAACGGTGATGAATCAAACCCAGATCTGATGACTGGGTGTGAGTGTTTGATTGGGTCTGATGCTCCGTCCATCACCACCCCCTTTTGTACCGCTTTGTTCGCCATAAGTTGGCAGGGTCTGCTCAGACGTGAGTCCCTTGCTCACTTTGCCACTGGATTCAAGCAAGCCTGGCTGAAGACGGATGAAATGCCAGAAACCGGTCCTAGGAAGCTTGTTTCAGGTCCAGGGAAGGCAAGGATTGGCAGTTCGGGCTGGACTGTTCCCATGAGGCACAGGGTCAGACTGATTTACATATGGCCATGTCTGAACTGGGGTGTCAGAGTAGGCTAAAGAACGGTGATGGATCAAACTCAGATCTGATGACTGGGTGTGAGTGTTTGATTGGGTCTGATGCTCCGTCCATCACCACCACCTTTTGTACCGCTTTGTTCGCCATAAGTTGGCAGGGTATGCTCAGACGTGAGTCCCTTGCTCACTTTGCCACTGGATTCAAGCAAGCCTGGCTGAAGACAGCTGAAATGCCAGAAACCGGTCCTAGGAAGCTTGTTTCCGGTCCAGGGAAGGCAAGGCTTGGCAGTTCGGGCTGGACTGTTCCCATGAGGCACAGGGTCAGACTGATTTGCATATGACCATGTCTGAACTGGGGTGGCAGAATGGGCTAAAGAACGGTGATGGATCAAACCCAGATCTGATGACTGGGTGTGAGTGTTTGATTGGGTCTGATGCTCCGTCCATCACCACCCCCTTTTGTACCGCTTTGTTCGCCATAAGTTGGCAGGGTATGCTCAGACGTGAGTCCCTTGCTCACTTTGCCACTGGATTCAAGCAAGCCTGGCTGAAGACGGCTGAAATGCCAGAAACCGGTCCTAGGAAGCTTGTTTCCGGTCCAGGGAAGGCAAGGCTTGGCAGTTCGGGCTAGACTGTTCCCATGAGGCACAGGGTCAGACTGATTTGCATATGGCCATGTCTGAACTGGGGTGGCAGAGTGGGCTAAAGAACGGTGATGAATCAAACCCAGATCTGATGACTGGGTGTGAGTGTTTGATTGGGTCTGATGCTCCGTCCATCACCACCCCCTTTTGTACCGCTTTGTTCGCCATAAGTTGGCAGGGTATGCTCAGACGTGAGTCCCTTGCTCACTTTGCCACTGGATTCAAGCAAGCCTGGCTGAAGACGGATGAAATGCCAGAAACCGGTCCTAGGAAGCTTGTTTCCGGTCCAGGGAAGGCAAGGATTGGCAGTTCGGGCTGGACTGTTCCCATGAGGCACAGGGTCAGACTGATTTACATATGGCCATGTCTGAACTGGGGTGGCAGAGTGGGCTAAAGAACGGTGATGGATCAAACCCAGATCTGATGACTGGGTGTGAGTGTTTGATTGGGTCTGATGCTCCGTCCATCACCACCCCCTTTTGTACCGCTTTGTTCGCCATAAGTTGGCAGGGTATGCTCAGACGTGAGTCCCTTGCTCACTTTGCCACTGGATTCAAGCAAGCCTGGCTGAAGACGGCTGAAATGCCAGAAACAGGTCCTAGGAAGCTTGTTTCCGGTCCAGGGAAGGCAAGGCTTGGCAGTTCGGGCTAGACTGTTCCCATGAGGCACAGGGTCAGACTGATTTGCATATGGCCATGTCTGAACTGGGGTGGCAGAGTGGGCTAAAGAACGGTGATGAATCAAACCCAGATCTGATGACTGGGTGTGAGTGTTTGATTGGGTCTGATGCTCCGTCCATCACCACCCCCTTTTGTACCGCTTTGTTCGCCATAAGTTGGCAGGGTCTGCTCAGACGTGAGTCCCTTGCTCACTTTGCCACTGGATTCAAGCAAGCCTGGCTGAAGACGGATGAAATGCCAGAAACCGGTCCTAGGAAGCTTGTTTCAGGTCCAGGGAAGGCAAGGATTGGCAGTTCGGGCTGGACTGTTCCCATGAGGCACAGGGTCAGACTGATTTGCATATGGCCATGTCTGAACTGGGGTGGCAGAGTGGGCTAAAGAACGGTGATGGATCAAACCCAGATCTGATGACTGGGTGTGAGTGTTTGATTGGGTCTGATGCTCCGTCCATCACCACCCCCTTTTGTACCGCTTTGTTCGCCATAAGTTGGCAGGGTATGCTCAGACGTGAGTCCCTTGCTCACTTTGCCACTGGATTCAAGCAAGCCTGGCTGAAGACGGCTGAAATGCCAGAAACAGGTCCTAGTAAGCTTGTTTCCGGTCCAGGGAAGGCAAGGCTTGGCAGTTCGGGCTAGACTGTTCCCATGAGGCACAGGGTCAGACTGATTTGCATATGGCCATGTCTGAACTGGGGTGGCAGAGTGGGCTAAAGAACGGTGATGAATCAAACCCAGATCTGATGACTGGGTGTGAGTGTTTGATTGGGTCTGATGCTCCGTCCATCACCACCCCCTTTTGTACCGCTTTGTTCGCCATAAGTTGGCAGGGTCTGCTCAGACGTGAGTCCCTTGCTCACTTTGCCACTGGATTCAAGCAAGCCTGGCTGAAGACGGATGAAATGCCAGAAACCGGTCCTAGGAAGCTTGTTTCAGGTCCAGGGAAGGCAAGGATTGGCAGTTCGGGCTGGACTGTTCCCATGAGGCACAGGGTCAGACTGATTTACATATGGCCATGTCTGAACTGGGGTGTCAGAGTAGGCTAAAGAACGGTGATGGATCAAACTCAGATCTGATGACTGGGTGTGAGTGTTTGATTGGGTCTGATGCTCCGTCCATCACCACCACCTTTTGTACCGCTTTGTTCGCCATAAGTTGGCAGGGTATGCTCAGACGTGAGTCCCTTGCTCACTTTGCCACTGGATTCAAGCAAGCCTGGCTGAAGACAGCTGAAATGCCAGAAACCGGTCCTAGGAAGCTTGTTTCCGGTCCAGGGAAGGCAAGGCTTGGCAGTTCGGGCTGGACTGTTCCCATGAGGCACAGGGTCAGACTGATTTGCATATGACCATGTCTGAACTGGGGTGGCAGAATGGGCTAAAGAACGGTGATGGATCAAACCCAGATCTGATGACTGGGTGTGAGTGTTTGATTGGGTCTGATGCTCCGTCCATCACCACCCCCTTTTGTACCGCTTTGTTCGCCATAAGTTGGCAGGGTATGCTCAGACGTGAGTCCCTTGCTCACTTTGCCACTGGATTCAAGCAAGCCTGGCTGAAGACGGCTGAAATGCCAGAAACCGGTCCTAGGAAACTTGTTTCCGGTCCAGGGAAGGCAAGGCTTGGCAGTTCAGGCTGGACTGTTCCCATCAGGCACAGGGTCAGACTGATTTGCATATGGCCATGTCTGAACTGGGGTGGCAGAGTGGGCTAAAAAACGGTGATGGATCAAACCCAGATCTGATGACTGGGTGTGAGTGTTTGATTGGGTCTGATGCTCCGTCCATCACCACCCCCTTTTGTACCGCTTTGTTCGCCATAAGTTGGCAGGGTATGCTCAGACGTGAGTCCCTTGCTCACTTTGCCACTGGATTCAAGCAAGCCTGGCTGAAGACGGCTGAAATACCAGAAACCGGTCCTAGGAAGCTTGTTTCCGGTCCAGGGAAGGCAAGGCTTGGCAGTTCGGGCTGGACTGTTCCCATGAGGCACAGGGTCAGACTGATTTGCATATGGCCATGTCTGAACTGGGGTGGCAGAGTGGGCTAAAGAACGGTGATGGATCAAACCCAGATCTGATGACTGGATGTGAGTGTTTGATTGGGTCTGATGCTCCGTCCATCACCACCCCCTTTTGTACCGCTTTGTTCGCCATAAGTTGGCAGGGTATGCTCAGACGTGAGTCCCTTGCTCACTTTGCCACTGGATTCAAGCAAGCCTGGCTGAAGACGGCTGAAATGCCAGAAACCGGTCCTAGGAAGCTTGTTTCCGGTCCAGGGAAGGCAAGGCTTGGCAGTCCGGGCTGGACTGTTCCCATGAGGCAGAGGGTCAGACTGATTTGCATATGGCCATGTCTGAACTGGGGTGGCAGAGTGGGCTAAAGAACGATGATGGATCAAACCCAGATCTGATGACTGGGTGTGAGTGTTTGATTGGGTCTGATGCTCCGTCCATGACCACCCCCTTTTGTACCGCTTTGTTCGCCATAACTTGGCAGGGTATGCTCAGACGTGAGTCCCTTGCTCACTTTGCCACTGGATTAAAGCAAGCCTGGTTGAAGACGGCTGAAATGCCAGAAACCGGTCCTATGAAGCTTGTTTCCGGTCCAGGGAAGGCAAGGCTTGGCAGTTCGGGCTGGACTGTTCCCATGAGGCACAGGGTCAGACTGATTTGCATATGGCCATGTCTGAACTGGGGTGGCAGAGTGGGCTAAAGAACGGTAATGGATCAAACCCAGATCTGATGACTGGGTGTGAGTGTTTGATTGGGTCTGATGCTCCGTCCATCACCACCCCCTTTTGTACCGCTTTGTTCGCCATAAGTTGGCAGGGTATGCTCAGACGTGAGTCCCTTGCTCACTTTGCCACTGGATTCAAGCAAGCCTGGCTGAAGACGGCTGAAATGCCAGAAACCGGTCCTAGGAAGTTTGTTACCGGTCCAGGGAAGGCAAGGCTTGGCAGTTCGGACTGGACTGTTCCCATCAGGCACAGGGTCAGACTGATTTGCATATGGCCATGTCTGAACTGGGGTGGCAGAGTGGGCTAAAGAACGGTGATGGATCAAACCCAGATCTGATGACTGGGTGTGAGTGTTTGATTGGGTCTGATGCTCCGTCCATCACCACCCCCTTTTGTCCCGCTTTGTTCGCCATAAGTTGGCAGGGTATGCTCAGACGTGAGTCCCTTGCTCACTTTGCCACTGGATTCAAGCAAGCCTGGCTGAAGACGGATGAAATGGCAGAAACCGGTCCTAGGAAGCTTGTTTCCGGTCCAGGGAAGGCAAGGCTTGGCAGTTCAGGCTGGACTGTTCCCATGAGGCACAGGGTCAGACTGATTTGCATATGGCCATGTCTGAACTGGGGTGGCAGAGTGGGCTAAAGAACGGTGATGGATCAAACCCAGATCTGATGACTGGGTGTGAGTGTTTGATTGGGTCTGATGCTCCGTCCATCACCACCCCCTTTTGTACCGCTTTGTTCGCCATAAGTTGGCAGGGTATGCTCAGACGTGAGTCCCTTGCTCACTTTGCCACTGGATTCAAGCAAGCCTGGCTGAAGACGGCTGAAATGCCAGAAACCGGTCCTAGGAAGCTTGTTTCCGGTCCAGGGAAGGCAAGGCTTGGCAGTTCGGGCTAGACTGTTCCCATGAGGCACAGGGTCAGACTGATTTGCATATGGCCATGTCTGAACTGGGGTGGCAGAGTGGGCTAAAGAACGGTGATGAATCAAACCCAGATCTGATGACTGGGTGTGAGTGTTTGATTGGGTCTGATGCTCCGTCCATCACCACCCCCTTTTGTACCGCTTTGTTCGCCATAAGTTGGCAGGGTATGCTCAGACGTGAGTCCCTTGCTCACTTTGCCACTGGATTCAAGCAAGCCTGGCTGAAGACGGATGAAATGCCAGAAACCGGTCCTAGGAAGCTTGTTTCCGGTCCAGGGAAGGCAAGGATTGGCAGTTCGGGCTGGACTGTTCCCATGAGGCACAGGGTCAGACTGATTTACATATGGCCATGTCTGAACTGGGGTGGCAGAGTGGGCTAAAGAACGGTGATGGATCAAACCCAGATCTGATGACTGGGTGTGAGTGTTTGATTGGGTCTGATGCTCCGTCCATCACCACCCCCTTTTGTACCGCTTTGTTCGCCATAAGTTGGCAGGGTATGCTCAGACGTGAGTCCCTTGCTCACTTTGCCACTGGATTCAAGCAAGCCTGGCTGAAGACGGCTGAAATGCCAGAAACCGGTCCTAGGAAGCTTGTTTCCGGTCCAGGGAAGGCAAGGCTTGGCAGTTCAGGCTGGACTGTTCCCATGAGGCACAGGGTCAGACTGATTTGCATATGGCCATGTCTGAACTGGGGTGGCAGAGTGGGCTAAAGAACGGTGATGGATCAAACCCAGATCTGATGACTGGGTGTGAGTGTTTGATTGGGTCTGATGCTCCGTCCATCACCACCCCCTTTTGTACCGCTTTGTTCGCCATAAGTTGGCAGGGTATGCTCAGACGTGAGTCCCTTGCTCACTTTGCCACTGGATTCAAGCAAGCCTGGCTGAAGACGGCTGAAATGCCAGAAACAGGTCCTAGGAAGCTTGTTTCCGGTCCAGGGAAGGCAAGGCTTGGCAGTTCGGGCTAGACTGTTCCCATGAGGCACAGGGTCAGACTGATTTGCATATGGCCATGTCTGAACTGGGGTGGCAGAGTGGGCTAAGGAACGGTGATGGATCAAACCCAGATCTGATGACTGGGTGTGAGTGTTTGATTGGGTCTGATGCTCCGTCCATCACCACCACCTTTTGTACCGCTTTGTTCGCCATAAGTTGGCAGGGTATGCTCAGACGTGAGTCCCTTGCTCACTTTGCCACTGGATTCAAGCAAGCCTGGCTGAAGACAGCTGAAATGCCAGAAACCGGTCCTAGGAAGCTTGTTTCCGGTCCAGGGAAGGCAAGGCTTGGCAGTTCGGGCTGGACTGTTCCCATTAGGCACAGGGTCAGACTGATTTGCATATGGCCATGTCTGAACTGGGGTGGCAGAATGGGCTAAAGAACGGTGATGGATCAAACCCAGATCTGATGACTGGGTGTGAGTGTTTGATTGGGTCTGATGCTCCGTCCATCACCACCCCCTTTTGTACTGCTTTGTTCGCCATAAGTTGGCAGGGTATGCTCAGACGTGAGTCCCTTGCTCACTTTGCCACTGGATTCAAGCAAGCCTGGCTGAAGACGGCTGAAATGCCAGAAACCGGTCCTAGGAAACTTGTTTCCGGTCCAGGGAAGGCAAGGCTTGGCAGTTCAGGCTGGACTGTTCCCATCAGGCACAGGGTCAGACTGATTTGCATATGGCCATGTCTGAACTGGGGTGGCAGAGTGGGCTAAAAAACGGTGATGGATCAAACCCAGATCTGATGACTGGGTGTGAGTGTTTGATTGGGTCTGATGCTCCGTCCATCACCACCCCCTTTTGTACCGCTTTGTTCGCCATAAGTTGGCAGGGTATGCTCAGACGTGAGTCCCTTGCTCACTTTGCCACTGGATTCAAGCAAGCCTGGCTGAAGACGGCTGAAATACCAGAAACCGGTCCTAGGAAGCTTGTTTCCGGTCCAGGGAAGGCAAGGCTTGGCAGTTCGGGCTGGACTGTTCCCATGAGGCACAGGGTCAGACTGATTTGCATATGGCCATGTCTGAACTGGGGTGGCAGAGTGGGCTAAAGAACGGTGATGGATCAAACCCAGATCTGATGACTGGATGTGAGTGTTTGATTGGGTCTGATGCTCCGTCCATCACCACCCCCTTTTGTACCGCTTTGTTCGCCATAAGTTGGCAGGGTATGCTCAGACGTGAGTCCCTTGCTCACTTTGCCACTGGATTCAAGCAAGCCTGGCTGAAGACGGCTGAAATGCCAGAAACCGGTCCTAGGAAGCTTGTTTCCGGTCCAGGGAAGGCAAGGCTTGGCAGTCCGGGCTGGACTGTTCCCATGAGGCAGAGGGTCAGACTGATTTGCATATGGCCATGTCTGAACTGGGGTGGCAGAGTGGGCTAAAGAAAGATGATGGATCAAACCCAGATCTGATGACTGGGTGTGAGTGTTTGATTGGGTCTGATGCTCCGTCCATGACCACCCCCTTTTGTACCGCTTTGTTCGCCATAACTTGGCAGGGTATGCTCAGACGTGAGTCCCTTGCTCACTTTGCCACTGGATTCAAGCAAGCCTGGCTGAAGACGGCTGAAATGCCAGAAACCGGTCCTAGGAAGTTTGTTACCGGTCCAGGGAAGGCAAGGCTTGGCAGTTCGGACTGGACTGTTCCCATCAGGCACAGGGTCAGACTGATTTGCATATGGCCATGTCTGAACTGGGGTGGCAGAGTGGGCTAAAGAACGGTGATGGATCAAACCCAGATCTGATGACTGGGTGTGAGTGTTTGATTGGGTCTGATGCTCCGTCCATCACCACCCCCTTTTGTACCGCTTTGTTCGCCATAAGTTGGCAGGGAATGCTCAGACGTGAGTCCCTTGCTCACTTTGCCACTGGATTCAAGCAAGCCTGGCTGAAGACGGCTGAAATGCCAGAAACCGGTCCTAGGAAGCTTGTTTCCGGTCCAGGGAAGGCAAGGCTTGGCAGTTCAGGCTGGACTGTTCCCATGAGGCACAGGGTCAGACTGATTTGCATATGGCCATGTCTGAACTGGGGTGGCAGAGTGGGCTAAAGAACGGTGATGGATCAAACCCAGATCTGATGACTGGGTGTGAGTGTTTGATTGGGTCTGATGCTCCGTCCATCACCACCCCCTTTTGTACCGCTTTGTTCGCCATAAGTTGGCAGGGTATGCTCAGACGTGAGTCCCTTGCTCACTTTGCCACTGGATTCAAGCAAGCCTGGCTGAAGACGGCTGAAATGCTAGAAACCGGTCCTAGGAAGCTTGTTTCCGGTCCAGGGAAGGCAAGGCTTGGCAGTTCGGGCTAGACTGTTCCCATGAGGCACAGGGTCAGACTGATTTGCATATGGCCATGTCTGAACTGGGGTGGCAGAGTGGGCTAAAGAACGGTGATGAATCAAACCCAGATCTGATGACTGGGTGTGAGTGTTTGATTGGGTCTGATGCTCCGTCCATCACCACCCCCTTTTGTACCGCTTTGTTCGCCATAAGTTGGCAGGGTATGCTCAGACGTGAGTCCCTTGCTCACTTTGCCACTGGATTCAAGCAAGCCTGGCTGAAGACGGATGAAATGCCAGAAACCGGTCCTAGGAAGCTTGTTTCCGGTCCAGGGAAGGCAAGGATTGGCAGTTCGGGCTGGACTGTTCCCATGAGGCACAGGGTCAGACTGATTTACATATGGCCATGTCTGAACTGGGGTGGCAGAGTGGGCTAAAGAACGGTGATGGATCAAACCCAGATCTGATGACTGGGTGTGAGTGTTTGATTGGGTCTGATGCTCCGTCCATCACCACCCCCTTTTGTACCGCTTTGTTCGCCATAAGTTGGCAGGGTATGCTCAGACGTGAGTCCCTTGCTCACTTTGCCACTGGATTCAAGCAAGCCTGGCTGAAGACGGCTGAAATGCCAGAAACCGGTCCTAGGAAGCTTGTTTCCGGTCCAGGGAAGGCAAGGCTTGGCAGTTCAGGCTGGACTGTTCCCATGAGGCACAGGGTCAGACTGATTTGCATATGGCCATGTCTGAACTGGGGTGGCAGAGTGGGCTAAAGAACGGTGATGGATCAAACCCAGATCTGATGACTGGGTGTGAGTGTTTGATTGGGTCTGATGCTCCGTCCATCACCACCCCCTTTTGTACCGCTTTGTTCGCCATAAGTTGGCAGGGTATGCTCAGACGTGAGTCCCTTGCTCACTTTGCCACTGGATTCAAGCAAGCCTGGCTGAAGACGGCTGAAATGCCAGAAACAGGTCCTAGAAAGCTTGTTTCCGGTCCAGGGAAGGCAAGGCTTGGCAGTTCGGGCTAGACTGTTCCCATGAGGCACAGGGTCAGACTGATTTGCATATGGCCATGTCTGAACTGGGGTGGCAGAGTGGGCTAAAGAACGGTGATGAATCAAACCCAGATCTGATGACTGGGTGTGAGTGTTTGATTGGGTCTGATGCTCCGTCCATCACCACCCCCTTTTGTACCTCTTTGTTCGCCATAAGTTGGCAGGGTCTGCTCAGACGTGAGTCCCTTGCTCACTTTGCCACTGGATTCAAGCAAGCCTGGCTGAAGACGGATGAAATGCCAGAAACCGGTCCTAGGAAGCTTGTTTCAGGTCCAGGGAAGGCAAGGATTGGCAGTTCGGGCTGGACTGTTCCCATGAGGCACAGGGTCAGACTGATTTACATATGGCCATGTCTGAACTGGGGTGTCAGAGTGGGCTAAAGAACGGTGATGGATCAAAACCAGATCTGATGACTGGGTGTGAGTGTTTGATTGGGTCTGATGCTCCGTCCATCACCACCACCTTTTGTACCGCTTTGTTCGCCATAAGTTGGCAGGGTATGCTCAGACGTGAGTCCCTTGCTCACTTTGCCACTGGATTCAAGCAAGCCTGGCTGAAGACGGCTGACATGCCAGAAACCGGTCCTAGGAAGCTTGTTTCCGGTCCAGGGAAGGCAAGGCTTGGCAGTTCGGGCTGGACTGTTCCCATCAGGCACAGGGTCAGACTGATTTGCATATGGCCATGTCTGAACTGGGGTGGCAGAGTGGGCTAAAGAACGGTGATGGATCAAACCCAGATCTGATGACTGGGTGTGAGTGTTTGATTGGGTCTGATGCTCCGTCCATCACCACCCCCTTTTGTACCACTTTGTTCGCCATAAGTTGGCAGGGTATGCTCAGACGTGAGTCCCTTGCTCACTTTGCCACTGGATTCAAGCAAGCCTGGCTGAAGACGGCTGAAATGCCAGAAACCGGTCCTAGGAAGCTTGTTTCCGGTCCAGGGAAGGCAAGGCTTGGCAGTTCGGGCTTGACTGTTCCCATCAGGCACAGGGTCAGACTGATTTGCATATGGCCATGTCTGAACTGGGGTGGCAGAGTGGGCTAAAGAACGGTGATGGATCAAACCCAGATCTGATGACTGGGTGTGAGTGTTTGATTGGGTCTGATGCTCCGTCCATCACAACCCCCTTTTGTACCGCTTTGATCGCCATAAGTTGGCAGGGTATGCTCAGACGTGAGTCCCTTGCTCACTTTGCCACTGGATTCAAGCAAGCCTGGCTGAAGACGGCTGAAATGCCAGAAACCGGTCCTAGGAAGCTTGTTTCCGGTCCAGGGAAGGCAAGGCTTGGCAGTTCGGGCTGGACTGTTCCCATCAGGCACAGGGTCAGACTGATTTGCATATGGCCATGTCGAAACTGGGGTGGCAGAGTGGGCTAAATAACGGTGATGAATCAAACCCAGATCTGATGACTGGGTGTGAGTGTTTGATTGGGTCTGATGCTCTGTCCATCACCACCCCCTTTTGTACCGCTTTGTTCGCCATAAGTTGGCAGGGTATGCTCAGACGTGAGTCCCTTGCTTACTTTGCCACTAGATTCAAGCAAGCCTGGCTGAAGACGGCTGAAATGCCAGAAACCGGTCCTAGGAAGCTTGTTTTCGGTCCAGGGCAGGCAAGGCTTGGCAGTTCGGGCTGGACTGTTCCCATCAGGCACAGGGTCAGACTGATTTGCATATGGCCATGTCTGAACTGGGGAGGCAGAGTGGGCTAAAGAACGGTGATGGATCAAACCCAGATCTGATGACTGGGTGTGAGTGTTTGATTGGGTCTGATGCTCCATCCATCACCACCCCCTTTTGTACCGCTTTGTTCGCCATAAGTTGGCAGGGTATGCTCAGACGTGAGTCCCTTGCTCACTTTGCCACTGGATTCAAGCAAGCCTGGCTGAAGACGGCTGAAATGCCAGAAACCGGTCCTAGGAAGCTTGTTTCCGGTCCAGGGAAGGCAAGGCTTGGCAGTCCGGGCTGGACTGTTCCCATGAGGCACAGGGTCAGAATGATTTGCATATGGCCATGTCTGAACTGGGGTGGCAGAGTGGGCTAAAGAACGGTGATGGATCAAACCCAGATCTGATGACTGGGTGTGAGTGTTTGATTGGGTCTTATGCTCCGTCCATCACCACCTCCTTTTGTACCGCTTTGTTCGCCATAAGTTGGCAGGGTATGCTCAGACGTGAGTCCCTTGCTCACTTTGCCACTGGATTCAAGCAAGCCTGGCTGAAGACGGCTGAAATGCCAGAAACCGGTCCTAGGAAGCTTGTTTCCGGTCCAGGGAAGGCAAGGCTTGGCAGTTTGGGCTGGACTGTTCCCATGAGGCACAGGTTCAGACTGATTTGCATATGGCCATGTCTGAACTGGGGTGGCAGAGTGGGCTAAAGAACGGTGACGGATCAAACCCAGATCTGATGACTGGGTGTGAGTGTTTGATTGGGTCTGATGCTCCGTCCATCACCACCCCCTTTTGTACCGCTTTGTTCGCCATAAGTTGGCAGGGTATGCTCAGACGTGAGTCCCTTGCTCACTTTGCCACTGGATTCAAGCAAGCTTGGCTGAAGACGGCTGAAATGCCAGAAACCGGTCCTAGGAAGCTTGTTTCCGGTCCAGGGAAGGCAAGGCTTGGCAGTTCGGGCTGGACTGTTCCCATGAGGCACAGGGTCAGACTGATTTGCATATGGCCATGTCTGAACTGGGGTGGCAGAGTGGGCTAAAGAACGGTGATGGATCAAACCCAGATCTGATGACTGGGTGTGAGTGTTTGATTGGGTCTGATGCTCCGTCCATCACCACCCCCTTTTGTACCACTTTGTTCGCCATAAGTTGGCAGGGTATGCTCAGACGTGAGTCCCTTGCTCACTTTGCCACTGGATTCAAGCAATTCTGGCTGAAGACGGCTGAAATGCCTGAAACCGGTCCTAGGTAGCTTGTTTCCGGTCCAGGGAAGGCAAGGCTTGGCAGTTCGGGCTGGACTGTTCCCATCAGGCACAGGGTCAGACTGATTTGCATATGGCCATGTCTGAACTGGGGTGGCAGAGTGGGCTAAAGAACGGTGATGGATCAAACCCAGATCTGATGACTGGGTGTGAGTGTTTGATTGGGTCTGATGCTCCGTCCATCACCACCCCCTTTTGTACCGCTTTGTTCGCCATAAGTTGGCAGGGTATGCTCAGACGTGAGTCCCTTGCTCACTTTGCCACTGGATTCAAGCAAGCCTGGCTGAAGACGGCTGAAATGCCAGAAACCAGTCCTAGGAAGCTTGTTTTCGGTCCAGGGCAGGCAAGGCTTGGCAGTTCGGGCTGGACTGTTCCCATGAGGCACAGGGTCAGACTGATTTGCATATGGCCATGTCTGAACTGGGGTGGCAGAGTGGGCTAAAGAACGGTGATGGATCAAACCCAGATCTTATGACTGGGTGTGAGTGTTTGATTGGGTCTGATGCTCCATCCATCACCACCCCCTTTTGTACTGCTTTGTTCACCATAAGTTGGCAGGGTATGCTCAGACGTGAGTCCCTTGCTCACTTTCCCACTGGATTCAAGCAAGCCTGGCTGAAGACGGCTGAAATGCCAGAAACCGGTCCTAGGAAGCTTATTTCCGGTCCAGGGAAGGCAAGGCTTGGCAGTCCGGGCTGGACTGTTCCCATGAGGCACAGGGTCAGAATGATTTGCATATGGCCATGTCTGAACTGGGGTGGCAGAGTGGGCTAAAGAACGGTGATGGATCAAACCCAGATCTGATTACTGGGTGTGAGTGTTTGATTGGGTCTGATGCTCTGTCCATCACCACCCCCTTTTGTACCACTTTGTTCGCCATAAGTTGGCAGGGTATGCTCAGACGTGAGTCCCTTGCTCACTTTGCCACTGGATTCAAGCAAGCCTGGCTGAAGACGGCTGAAATGCCATAAACCGGTCCTAGGAAGCTTGTTTCCGGTCCAGGGAAGGCAAGACTTTGCAGTTCGGGCTGGACTGTTCCCATGAGGCACAGGGTCAGACTGATTTGCATATGGCCATGTCTGAACTGGGGTGGCAGAGTGGGCTAAAGAACGGTGATGGATCAAACCCAGATCTGATGACTGGGTGTGAGTGTTTGATTGGGTCTGATGCTCCGTCCATCACCACCCCCTTTTGTACCGCTTTGTTCGCCATAAGTTGGCAGGGTATGTCCAGACGTGAGTCCCTTGCTCACTTTGCCACTGGATTCAAGCAAGCCTGGCTGAAGACGGCTGAAATGCCAGAAACCGGTCCTAGGAAGCTTGTTTCCGGTCCAGGGAATGCAAGGCTTGGCAGTTCGGGCTGGACTGTTCCCATGAGGCACAGGGTCAGACTGATTTGCATATGGCCATGTCTGAACTGGGGTGGCAGAGTGGGCTAAAGAACGGTGATGGATCAAACCCAGATCTGATGACTGGGTGTGAGTGTTTGATTGGGTCTGATGCTCCGTCCATCACCACCCCCTTTTGTACCGCTTTGTTCGCCATAAGTTGGCAGGGTATGCTCAGACGTGAGTCCCTTGCTCACTTTGCCACTGGATTCAAGCAAGCCTGGCTGAAGACGGCTGAAATGCCAGAAACCGGTCCTAGGAAGCTTGTTTCCGGTCCAGGGAAGGCAGGGCTTGGCAGTTCGGGCTAGACTGTTCCCATGAGGCACAGGGTCAGACTGATTTGCATATGGCCATGTCTGAACTGGGGTGGCAGAGTGGGCTAAAGAACGGTGATGAATCAAACCCAGATCTGATGACTGGGTGTGAGTGTTTGATTGGGTCTGATGCTCCGTCCATCACCACCCCCTTTTGTACCGCTTTGTTCACCATAAGTTGGCAGGGTATGCTCAGACGTGAGTCCCTTGCTCACTTTGCCACTGGATTCAAGCAAGCCTGGCTGAAGACGGATGAAATGCCAGAAACCGGTCCTAGGAAGCTTGTTTCCGGTCCAGGGAAGGCAAGGCTTGGCAGTTTGGGCTGGACTGTTCCCATGAGGCACAGGGTCAGACTGATTTGCATATGGCCATGTCTGAACTGGGGTGGCAGAGTGGGCTAAAGAACGGTGATGGATCAAACCCAGATCTGATTACTGGGTGTGAGTGTTTGATTGGGTCTGATGCTCCGTCCATCACCACCCCCTTTTGTACCGCTTTGTTCGCCATAAGTTGGCAGGGTATGCTCAGACGTGAGTCCCTTGCTCACTTTGCCACTGGATTCAAGCAAGCTTGGCTGAAGACGGCTGAAATGCCAGAAACCGGTCCTAGGAAGCTTGTTTCCGGTCCAGGGAAGGCAACGCTTGGCAGTTCGGGCTGGACTGTTCCCATGAGGCACAGGGTCAGACTGATTGGCATATGGCCATGTCTGAACTGGGGTGGCAGAGTGGGCTAAAGAACGGTGATGGATCAAACCCAGATCTGATGACTGGATGTGAGTGTTTGATTGGGTCTGATGCTCCGTCCATCACCACCCCCTTTTGTACCGCTTTGTTCGCCATAAGTTGGCAGGGTATGCTCAGACGTGAGTCCCTTGCTCACTTTGCCACTGGATTCAAGCACGCCTGGCTGAAGACGGCTGAAATGGCAGAAACCAGTCCTAGGAAGCTTGTTTTCGGTCCAGGGCAGGCAAGGCTTGGCAGTTCGGGCTGGACTGTTCCCATGAGGCACAGGGTCAGACTGATTTGCATATGGCCATGTCTGAACTGGGGTGGCAGAGTGGGCTAAAGAACGGTGATGGATCAAACCCAGATCTGATGACTGGGTGTGAGTGTTTGATTGGGTCTGATGCTCCGTCCATCACCACCCCCTTTTGTACCGCTTTGTTCGCCATAAGTTGGCAGGGTATGCTCAGACGTGAGTCCCTTGCTCACTTTGCCACTGGATTCAAGCAAGCCTGGCTGAAGACGGCTGAAATACCAGAAACCGGTCCTAGGAAGCTTGTTTCCGGTCCAGGGAAGGCAAGGCTTGGCAGTTCGGGCTGGACTGTTCCCATGAGGCACAGGGTCAGACTGATTTGCATATGGCCATGTCTGAACTGGGGTGGCAGAGTGGGCTAAAGAACGGTGATGGATCAAACCCAGATCTGATGACTGGATGTGAGTGTTTGATTGGGTCTGATGCTCCGTCCATCACCACCCCCTTTTGTACCGCTTTGTTCGCCATAAGTTGGCAGGGTATGCTCAGACGTGAGTCCCTTGCTCACTTTGCCACTGGATTCAAGCAAGCCTGGCTGAAGACGGCTGAAATGCCAGAAACCGGTCCTAGGAAGCTTGTTTCCGGTCCAGGCAAGGCAAGGCTTGGCAGTCCGGGCTGGACTGTTCCCATGAGGCAGAGGGTCAGACTGATTTGCATATGGCCATGTCTGAACTGGGGTGGCAGAGTGGGCTAAAGAACGATGATGGATCAAACCCAGATCTGATGACTGGGTGTGAGTGTTTGATTGGGTCTGATGCTCCGTCCATGACCACCCCCTTTTGTACCGCTTTGTTCGCCATAACTTGGCAGGGTATGCTCAGACGTGAGTCCCTTGCTCACTTTGCCACTGGATTAAAGCAAGCCTGGCTGAAGACGGCTGAAATGCCAGAAACCGGTCCTATGAAGCTTGTTTCCGGTCCAGGGAAGGCAAGGCTTGGCAGTTCGGGATGGACTGTTCCCATGAGGCACAGGGTCAGACTGATTTGCATATGGCCATGTCTGAACTGGGGTGGCAGAGTGGGCTAAAGAACGGTGATGGATCAAACCCAGATCTGATGACTGGGTGTGAGTGTTTGATTGGGTCTGATGCTCCGTCCATCACCACCCCCTTTTGTACCGCTTTGTTCGCCATAAGTTGGCAGGGTATGCTCAGACGTGAGTCCCTTGCTCACTTTGCCACTGGATTCAAGCAAGCCTGGCTGAAGACGGCTGAAATGCCAGAAACCGGTCCTAGGAAGCTTGTTTCCGGTCCAGGGAAGGCAAGGCTTGGCAGTTCAGGCTGGACTGTTCCCATGAGGCACAGGGTCAGACTGATTTGCATATGGCCATGTCTGAACTGGGGTGGCAGAGTGGGCTAAAGAACGGTGATGGATCAAACCCAGATCTGATGACTGGGTGTGAGTGTTTGATTGGGTCTGATGCTCCGTCCATCACCACCCCCTTTTGTACCGCTTTGTTCGCCATAAGTTGGCAGGGTATGCTCAGACGTGAGTCCCTTGCTCACTTTGCCACTGGATTCAAGCAAGCCTGGCTGAAGACGGCTGAAATGCCAGAAACCGGTCCTAGGAAGCTTGTTTCCGGTCCAGGGAAGGCAAGGCTTGGCAGTTCGGGCTAGACTGTTCCCATGAGGCACAGGGTCAGACTGATTTGCATATGGCCATGTCTGAACTGGGGTGGCAGAGTGGGCTAAAGAACGGTGATGAATCAAACCCAGATCTGATGACTGGGTGTGAGTGTTTGATTGGGTCTGATGCTCCGTCCATCACCACCCCCTTTTGTACCGCTTTGTTCGCCATAAGTTGGCAGGGTATGCTCAGACGTGAGTCCCTTGCTCACTTTGCCACTGGATTCAAGCAAGCCTGGCTGAAGACGGATGAAATGCCAGAAACCGGTCCTAGGAAGCTTGTTTCCGGTCCAGGGAAGGCAAGGATTGGCAGTTCGGGCTGGACTGTTCCCATGAGGCACAGGGTCAGACTGATTTACATATGGCCATGTCTGAACTGGGGTGGCAGAGTGGGCTAAAGAACGGTGATGGATCAAACCCAGATCTGATGACTGGGTGTGAGTGTTTGATTGGGTCTGATGCTCCGTCCATCACCACCCCCTTTTGTACCGCTTTGTTCGCCATAAGTTGGCAGGGTATGCTCAGACGTGAGTCCCTTGCTCACTTTGCCACTGGATTCAAGCAAGCCTGGCTGAAGACGGCTGAAATGCCAGAAACCGGTCCTAGGAAGCTTGTTTCCGGTCCAGGGAAGGCAAGGCTTGGCAGTTCAGGCTGGACTGTTCCCATGAGGCACAGGGTCAGACTGATTTGCATATGGCCATGTCTGAACTGGGGTGGCAGAGTGGGCTAAAGAACGGTGATGGATCAAACCCAGATCTGATGACTGGGTGTGAGTGTTTGATTGGGTCTGATGCTCCGTCCATCACCACCCCCTTTTGTACCGCTTTGTTCGCCATAAGTTGGCAGGGTATGCTCAGACGTGAGTCCCTTGCTCACTTTGCCACTGGATTCAAGCAAGCCTGGCTGAAGACGGCTGAAATGCCAGAAACAGGTCCTAGGAAACTTGTTTCCGGTCCAGGGAAGGCAAGGCTTGGCAGTTCGGGCTAGACTGTTCCCATGAGGCACAGGGTCAGACTGATTTGCATATGGCCATGTCTGAACTGGGGTGGCAGAGTGGGCTAAAGAACGGTGATGAATCAAACCCAGATCTGATGACTGGGTGTGAGTGTTTGATTGGGTCTGATGCTCCGTCCATCACCACCCCCTTTTGTACCGCTTTGTTCGCCATAAATTGGCAGGGTCTGCTCAGACGTGAGTCCCTTGCTCACTTTGCCACTGGATTCAAGCAAGCCTGGCTGAAGACGGATGAAATGCCAGAAACCGGTCCTAGGAAGCTTGTTTCAGGTCCAGGGAAGGCAAGGATTGGCAGTTCGGGCTGGACTGTTCCCATGAGGCACAGGGTCAGACTGATTTACATATGGCCATGTCTGAACTGGGGTGTCAGAGTGGGCTAAAGAACGGTGATGGATCAAACCCAGATCTGATGACTGGGTGTGAGTGTTTGATTGGGTCTGATGCTCCGTCCATCACCACCACCTTTTGTACCGCTTTGTTCGCCATAAGTTGGCAGGGTATGCTCAGACGTGAGTCCCTTGCTCACTTTGCCACTGGATTCAAGCAAGCCTGGCTGAAGACGGCTGACATGCCAGAAACCGGTCCTAGGAAGCTTGTTTCCGGTCCAGGGAAGGCAAGGCTTGGCAGTTCGGGCTGGACTGTTCCCATCAGGCACAGGGTCAGACTGATTTGCATATGGCCATGTCTGAACTGGGGTGGCAGAGTGGGCTAAAGAACGGTGATGGATCAAACCCAGATCTGATGACTGGGTGTGAGTGTTTGATTGGGTCTGATGCTCCGTCCATCACCACCCCCTTTTGTACCACTTTGTTCGCCATAAGTTGGCAGGGTATGCTCAGACGTGAGTCCCTTGCTCACTTTGCCACTGGATTCAAGCAAGCCTGGCTGAAGACGGCTGAAATGCCAGAAACCGGTCCTAGGAAGCTTGTTTCCGGTCCAGGGAAGGCAAGGCTTGGCAGTTCGGGCTTGACTGTTCCCATCAGGCACAGGGTCAGACTGATTTGCATATGGCCATGTCTGAACTGGGGTGGCAGAGTGGGCTAAAGAACGGTGATGGATCAAACCCAGATCTGATGACTGGGTGTGAGTGTTTGATTGGGTCTGATGCTCCGTCCATCACAACCCCCTTTTGTACCGCTTTGATCGCCATAAGTTGGCAGGGTATGCTCAGACGTGAGTCCCTTGCTCACTTTGCCACTGGATTCAAGCAAGCCTGGCTGAAGACGGCTGAAATGCCAGAAACCGGTCCTAGGAAGCTTGTTTCCGGTCCAGGGAAGGCAAGGATTGGCAGTTCGGGCTGGACTGTTCCCATCAGGCACAGGGTCAGACTGATTTGCATATGGCCATGTCTGAACTGGGGTGTCAGAGTGGGCTAAAGAACGGTGATGGATCAAACCCAGATCTGATGACTGGGTGTGAGTGTTTGATTGGGTCTGATGCTCCGTCCATCACCACCACCTTTTGTACCGCTTTGTTCGCCATAAGTTGGCAGGGTATGCTCAGACGTGAGTCCCTTGCTCACTTTGCCACTGGATTCAAGCAAGCCTGGCTGAAGACGGCTGACATGCCAGAAACCGGTCCTAGGAAGCTTGTTTCCGGTCCAGGGAAGGCAAGGCTTGGCAGTTCGGGCTGGACTGTTCCCATCAGGCACAGGGTCAGACTGATTTGCATATGGCCATGTCTGAACTGGGGTGGCAGAGTGGGCTAAAGAACGGTGATGGATCAAACCCAGATCTGATGACTGGGTGTGAGTGTTTGATTGGGTCTGATGCTCCGTCCATCACCACCCCCTTTTGTACCACTTTGTTCGCCATAAGTTGGCAGGGTATGCTCAGACGTGAGTCCCTTGCTCACTTTGCCACTGGATTCAAGCAAGCCTGGCTGAAGACGGCTGAAATGCCAGAAACCGGTCCTAGGAAGCTTGTTTCCGGTCCAGGGAAGGCAAGGCTTGGCAGTTCGGGCTTGACTGTTCCCATCAGGCACAGGGTCAGACTGATTTGCATATGGCCATGTCTGAACTGGGGTGGCAGAGTGGGCTAAAGAACGGTGATGGATCAAACCCAGATCTGATGACTGGGTGTGAGTGTTTGATTGGGTCTGATGCTCCGTCCATCACAACCACTTTTGTACCGCTTTGATCGCCATAAGTTGGCAGGGTATGCTCAGACGTGAGTCCCTTGCTCACTTTGCCACTGGATTCAAGCAAGCCTGGCTGAAGACGGCTGAAATGCCAGAAACCGGTCCTAGGAAGCTTGTTTCCGGTCCAGGGAAGGCAAGGCTTGGCAGTTCGGGCTGGACTGTTCCCATCAGGCACAGGGTCAGACTGATTTGCATATGGCCATGTCTGAACTGGGGTGGCAGAGTGGGCTAAATAACGGTGATGGATCAAACCCAGATCTGATGACTGGGTGTGAGTGTTTGATTGGGTCTGATGCTCTGTCCATCACCACCCCCTTTTGTACCGCTTTGTTCGCCATAAGTTGGCAGGGTATGCTCAGACGTGAGTCCCTTGCTCACTTTGCCACTGGATTCAAGCAAGCCTGGCTGAAGACGGATGAAATGCCAGAAACCGGTCCTAGGAAGCTTGTTTCAGGTCCAGGGAAGGCAAGGATTGGCAGTTCGGGCTGGACTGTTCCCATGAGGCACAGGGTCAGACTGATTTACATATGGCCATGTCTGAACTGGGGTGTCAGAGTGGGCTAAAGAACGGTAATGGATCAAACCCAGATCTGATGACTGGGTGTGAGTGTTTGATTGGGTCTGATGCTCCGTCCATCACCACCACCTTTTGTACCGCTTTGTTCGCCATAAGTTGGCAGGGTATGCTCAGACGTGAGTCCCTTGCTCACTTTGCCACTGGATTCAAGCAAGCCTGGCTGAAGACGGCTGACATGCCAGAAACCGGTCCTAGGAAGCTTGTTTCCGGTCCAGGGAAGGCAAGGCTTGGCAGTTCGGGCTGGACTGTTCCCATCAGGCACAGGGTCAGACTGATTTGCATATGGCCATGTCTGAACTGGGGTGGCAGAGTGGGCTAAAGAACGGTGATGGATCAAACCCAGATCTGATGACTGGGTGTGAGTGTTTGATTGGGTCTGATGCTCCGTCCATCACCACCCCCTTTTGTACCACTTTGTTCGCCATAAGTTGGCAGGGTATGCTCAGACGTGAGTCCCTTGCTCACTTTGCCACTGGATTCAAGCAAGCCTGGCTGAAGACGGCTGAAATGCCAGAAACCGGTCCTAGGAAGCTTGTTTCCGGTCCAGGGAAGGCAAGGCTTGGCAGTTCGGGCTTGACTGTTCCCATCAGGCACAGGGTCAGACTGATTTGCATATGGCCATGTCTGAACTGGGGTGGCAGAGTGGGCTAAAGAACGGTGATGGATCAAACCCAGATCTGATGACTGGGTGTGAGTGTTTGATTGGGTCTGATGCTCCGTCCATCACAACCCCCTTTTGTACCGCTTTGATCGCCATAAGTTGGCAGGGTATGCTCAGACGTGAGTCCCTTGCTCACTTTGCCACTGGATTCAAGCAAGCCTGGCTGAAGACGGCTGAAATGCCAGAAACCGGTCCTAGGAAGCTTGTTTCCGGTCCAGGGAAGGCAAGGATTGGCAGTTCGGGCTGGACTGTTCCCATCAGGCACAGGGTCAGACTGATTTGCATATGGCCATGTCTGAACTGGGGTGTCAGAGTGGGCTAAAGAACGGTGATGGATCAAACCCAGATCTGATGACTGGGTGTGAGTGTTTGATTGGGTCTGATGCTCCGTCCATCACCACCACCTTTTGTACCGCTTTGTTCGCCATAAGTTGGCAGGGTATGCTCAGACGTGAGTCCCTTGCTCACTTTGCCACTGGATTCAAGCAAGCCTGGCTGAAGACGGCTGACATGCCAGAAACCGGTCCTAGGAAGCTTGTTTCCGGTCCAGGGAAGGCAAGGCTTGGCAGTTCGGGCTGGACTGTTCCCATCAGGCACAGGGTCAGACTGATTTGCATATGGCCATGTCTGAACTGGGGTGGCAGAGTGGGCTAAAGAACGGTGATGGATCAAACCCAGATCTGATGACTGGGTGTGAGTGTTTGATTGGGTCTGATGCTCCGTCCATCACCACCCCCTTTTGTACCACTTTGTTCGCCATAAGTTGGCAGGGTATGCTCAGACGTGAGTCCCTTGCTCACTTTGCCACTGGATTCAAGCAAGCCTGGCTGAAGACGGCTGAAATGCCAGAAACCGGTCCTAGGAAGCTTGTTTCCGGTCCAGGGAAGGCAAGGCTTGGCAGTTCGGGCTTGACTGTTCCCATCAGGCACAGGGTCAGACTGATTTGCATATGGCAATGTCTGAACTGGGGTGGCAGAGTGGGCTAAAGAACGGTGATGGATCAAACCCAGATCTGATGACTGGGTGTGAGTGTTTGATTGGGTCTGATGCTCCGTCCATCACAACCACTTTTGTACCGCTTTGATCGCCATAAGTTGGCAGGGTATGCTCAGACGTGAGTCCCTTGCTCACTTTGCCACTGGATTCAAGCAAGCCTGGCTGAAGACGGCTGAAATGCCAGAAACCGGTCCTAGGAAGCTTGTTTCCGGTCCAGGGAAGGCAAGGCTTGGCAGTTCGGGCTGGACTGTTCCCATCAGGCACAGGGTCAGACTGATTTGCATATGGCCATGTCTGAACTGGGGTGGCAGAGTGGGCTAAATAACGGTGATGGATCAAACCCAGATCTGATGACTGGGTGTGAGTGTTTGATTGGGTCTGATGCTCTGTCCATCACCACCCCCTTTTGTACCGCTTTGTTCGCCATAAGTTGGCAGGGTATGCTCAGACGTGAGTCCCTTGCTTACTTTGCCACTGGATTCAAGCAAGCCTGGCTGAAGACGGCTGAAATGCCAGAAACCGGTCCTAGGAAGCTTGTTTTCGGTCCAGGGCAGGCAAGGCTTGGCAGTTCGGGCTGGACTGTTCCCATCAGGCACAGGGTCAGACTGATTTGCATATGGCCATGTCTGAACTGGGGTGGCAGAGTGGGCTAAAGAACGGTGATGGATCAAACCCAGATCTGATGACTGGGTGTGAGTGTTTGATTGGGTCTGATGCTCCATCCATCACCACCCCCTTTTGTACCGCTTTGTTCGCCATAAGTTGGCAGGGTATGCTCAGACGTGAGTCCCTTGCTCACTTTGCCACTGGATTCAAGCAAGCCTGGCTGAAGACGGCTGAAATGCCAGAAACCGGTCCTAGGAAGCTTGTTTCCGGTCCAGGGAAGGCAAGGCTTGGCAGTCCGGGCTGGACTGTTCCCATGAGGCACAGGGTCAGACTGATTTGCATATGCCCATGTCTGAACTGGGGTGGCAGAGTGGGCTAAAGAACGGTGATGAATCAAACCCAGATCTGATGACTGGGTGTGAGTGTTTGATTGGGTCTGATGCTCCGTCCATCACCACCCCCTTTTGTACCACTTTGTTCGCCATAAGTTGGCAGGGTATGCTCAGACGTGAGTCCCTTGCTCACTTTGCCACTGGATTCAAGCAAGCCTGGCTGAAGACGGATGAAATGCCAGAAACCGGTCCTAGGAAGCTTGTTTCCGGTCCAGGGAAGGCAAGGATTGGCAGTTCGGGCTGGACTGTTCCCATGAGGCACAGGGTCAGACTGATTTACATATGGCCATGTCTGAACTGGGGTGGCAGAGTGGGCTAAAGAACGGTGATGGATCAAACCCAGATCTGATGACTGGGTGTGAGTGTTTGATTGGGTCTGATGCTCCGTCCATCACCACCCCCTTTTGTACCGCTTTGTTCGCCATAAGTTGGCAGGGTATGCTCAGACGTGAGTCCCTTGCTCACTTTGCCACTGGATTCAAGCAAGCCTGGCTGAAGACGGCTGAAATGCCAGAAACCGGTCCTAGGAAGCTTGTTTCCGGTCCAGGGAAGGCAAGGCTTGGCAGTTCAGGCTGGACTGTTCCCATGAGGCACAGGGTCAGACTGATTTGCATATGGCCATGTCTGAACTGGGGTGGCAGAGTGGGCTAAAGAACGGTGATGGATCAAACCCAGATCTGATGACTGGGTGTGAGTGTTTGATTGGGTCTGATGCTCGTCCATCACCACCCCCTTTTGTACCGCTTTGTTCGCCATAAGTTGGCAGGGTATGCTCAGACGTGAGTCCCTTGCTCACTTTGCCACTGGATTCAAGCAAGCCTGGCTGAAGACGGCTGAAATGCCAGAAACAGGTCCTAGGAAGCTTGTTTCCGGTCCAGGGAAGGCAAGGCTTGGCAGTTCGGGCTAGACTGTTCCCATGAGGCACAGGGTCAGACTGATTTGCATATGGCCATCTCTGAACTGGGGTGGCAGAGTGGGCTAAAGAACGGTGATGAATCAAACCCAGATCTGATGACTGGGTGTGAGTGTTTGATTGGGTCTGATGCTCCGTCCATCACCACCCCCTTTTGTACCGCTTTGTTCGCCATAAGTTGGCAGGGTCTGCTCAGACGTGAGTCCCTTGCTCACTTTGCCACTGGATTCAAGCAAGCCTGGCTGAAGACGGATGAAATGCCAGAAACCGGTCCTAGGAAGCTTGTTTCAGGTCCAGGGAAGGCAAGGATTGGCAGTTCGGGCTGGACTGTTCCCATGAGGCACAGGGTCAGACTGATTTACATATGGCCATGTCTGAACTGGGGTGTCAGAGTGGGCTAAAGAACGGTGATGGATCAAACCCAGATCTGATGACTGGGTGTGAGTGTTTGATTGGGTCTGATGCTCCGTCCATCACCACCACCTTTTGTACCGCTTTGTTCGCCATAAGTTGGCAGGGTATGCTCAGACGTGAGTCCCTTGCTCACTTTGCCACTGGATTCAAGCAAGCCTGGCTGAAGACGGCTGACATGCCAGAAACCTGTCCTAGGAAGCTTGTTTCCGGTCCAGGGAAGGCAAGGCTTGGCAGTTCGGGCTGGACTGTTCCCATCAGGCACAGGGTCAGACTGATTTGCATATGGCCATGTCTGAACTGGGGTGGCAGAGTGGGCTAAAGAACGGTGATGGATCAAACCCAGATCTGATGACTGGGTGTGAGTGTTTGATTGGGTCTGATGCTCCGTCCATCACCACCCCCTTTTGTACCACTTTGTTCGCCATAAGTTGGCAGGGTATGCTCAGACGTGAGTCCCTTGCTCACTTTGCCACTGGATTCAAGCAAGCCTGGCTGAAGACGGCTGAAATGCCAGAAACCGGTCCTAGGAAGCTTGTTTCCGGTCCAGGGAAGGCAAGGCTTGGCAGTTCGGGCTTGACTGTTCCCATCAGGCACAGGGTCAGACTGATTTGCATATGGCCATGTCTGAACTGGGGTGGCAGAGTGGGCTAAAGAACGGTGATGGATCAAACCCAGATCTGATGACAGGGTGTGAGTGTTTGATTGGGTCTGATGCTCCGTCCATCACAACCCCCTTTTGTACCGCTTTGATCGCCATAAGTTGGCAGGGTATGCTCAGACGTGAGTCCCTTGCTCACTTTGCCACTGGATTCAAGCAAGCCTGGCTGAAGACGGCTGAAATGCCAGAAACCGGTCCTAGGAAGCTTGTTTCCGGTCCAGGGCAGGCAAGGCTTGGCAGTTCGGGCTGGACTGTTCCCATCAGGCACAGGGTCAGACTGATTTGCATATGGCCATGTCTGAACTGGGGTGGCAGAGTGGGCTAAAGAACGGTGATGGATCAAACCCAGATCTGATGACTGGGTGTGAGTGTTTGATTGGGTCTGATGCTCCATCCATCACCACCCCCTTTTGTACCGCTTTGTTCGCCATAAGTTGGCAGGGTATGCTCAGACGTGAGTCCCTTGCTCACTTTGCCACTGGATTCAAGCAAGCCTGGCTGAAGACGGCTGAAATGCCAGAAACCGGTCCTAGGAAGCTTGTTTCCGGTCCAGGGAAGGCAAGGCTTGGCAGTCCGGGCTGGACTGTTCCCATGAGGCACAGGGTCAGAATGATTTGCATATGGCCATGTCTGAACTGGGGTGGCAGAGTGGGCTAAAGAACGGTGATGGATCAAACCCAGATCTGATGACTGGGTGTGAGTGTTTGATTGGGTCTTATGCTCCGTCCATCACCACCTCCTTTTGTACCTCTTTGTTCGCCATAAGTTGGCAGGGTATGCTCAGACGTGAGTCCCTTGCTCACTTTGCCACTGGATTCAAGCAAGCCTGGCTGAAGATGGTTGAAATGCCAGAAACCGGTCCTAGGAAGCTTGTTTCCGGTCCAGGGAAGGCAAGGCTTGGCAGTTTGGGCTGGACTGTTCCCATGAGGCACAGGTTCAGACTGATTTGCATATGGCCATGTCTGAACTGGGGTGGCAGAGTGGGCTAAAGAACGGTGACGGATCAAACCCAGATCTGATTACTGGGTGTGAGTGTTTGATTGGGTCTGATGCTCCGTCCATCACCACCCCCTTTTGTACCGCTTTGTTCGCCATAAGTTGGCAGGGTATGCTCAGACGTGAGTCCCTTGCTCACTTTGCCACTGGATTCAAGCAAGCTTGGCTGAAGACGGCTGAAATGCCAGAAACCGGTCCTAGGAAGCTTGTTTCCGGTCCAGGGAAGGCAAGGCTTGGCAGTTCGGGCTGGACTGTTCCCATGAGGCACAGGGTCAGACTGATTTGCATATGGCCATGTCTGAACTGGGGTGGCAGAGTGGGCTAAAGAGCGGTGATGGATCAAACCCAGATCTGATGACTGGATGTGAGTGTTTGATTGGGTCTGATGCTCCGTCCATCACCACCCCCTTTTGTACCACTTTGTTCGCCATAAGTTGGCAGGGTATGCTCAGACGTGAGTCCCTTGCTCACTTTGCCACTGGATTCAAGCAATTCTGGCTGAAGACGGCTGAAATGCCAGAAACCGGTCCTAGGAAGCTTGTTTCCGGTCCAGGGAAGGCAAGGCTTGGCAGTTCGGGCTGGACTGTTCCCATCAGGCACAGGGTCAGACTGATTTGCATATGGCCATGTCTGAACTGGGGTGGCAGAGTGGGCTAAAGAACGGTGATGGATCAAACCCAGATCTGATGACTGGGTGTGAGTGTTTGATTGGGTCTGATGCTCCGTCCATCACCACCCTCTTTTGTACCGCTTTGTTCGCCATAAGTTGGCAGGGTATGCTCAGACGTGAGTCCCTTGCTCACTTTGCCACTGGATTCAAGCAAGCCTGGCTGAAGACGGCTGAAATGCCAGAAACCAGTCCTAGGAAGCTTGTTTTCGGTCCAGGGCAGGCAAGGCTTGGCAGTTCGGGCTGGACTGTTCCCATGAGGCACAGGGTCAGACTGATTTGCATATGGCCATGTCTGAACTGGGGTGGCAGAGTGGGCTAAAGAACGGTGATCGATCAAACCCAGATCTTATGACTGGGTGTGAGTGTTTGATTGGGTCTGATGCTAAATCCATCACCACCCCCTTTTGTACTGCTTTGTTCACCATAAGTTGGCAGGGTATGCTCAGATGTGAGTCCCTTGCTCACTTTGCCACTGGATTCAAGCAAGCCTGGCTGAAGACGGCTGAAATGCCAGAAACCGGTCCTAGGAAGCTTGTTTCTGGTCCAGGGAAGGCAAGGCTTGGCAGTCCGGGCTGGACTGTTCCCATGAGGCACAGGGTCAGAATGATTTGCATATGGCCATGTCTGAACTGGGGTGGCAGAGTGGGCTAAAGAACGGTGATGGATCAAACCCAGATCTGATGACTGGGTGTGAGTGTTTGATTGGGTCTGAGGCTCCGTCCATCACCACCTCCTTTTGTACCGCTTTGTTCGCCATAAGTTGGCAGGGTATGCTCAGACGTGAGACCCTTGCTCACTTTGCCACTGGATTCAAGCAAGCCTGGCTGAAGACGGCTGAAATGCCAGAAACCGGTCCTAGGAAGCTTGTTTCCGGTCCAGGGAAGGCAAGGCTTGGCAGTTTGGGCTGGACTGTTCCCATGAGGCACAGGGTCAGACTGATTTGCATATGGCCATGTCTGAACTGGGGTGGCAGAGTGGGCTAAAGAACGGTGATGGATCAAACCCAGATCTGATTACTGGGTGTGAGTGTTTGATTGGGTCTGATGCTCTGTCCATCACCACCCCCTTTTGTACCGCTTTGTTCGCCATAAGTTGGCAGGGTATGCTCAGACGTGAGTCCCTTGCTCACTTTGCCACTGGATTCAAGCAAGCCTGGCTGAAGACGGCTGAAATGCCATAAACTGGTCCTAGGAAGCTTGTTTCCGGTCCAGGGAAGGCAAGGCTTGGCAGTTCGGGCTGCACTGTTCCCATGAGGCACAGGGTCAGACTGATTTGCATATGGCCATGTCTGAACTGGGGTGGCAGAGTGGGCTAAAGAACGGTGATGGATCAAACCCAGATCTGATGACTGGGTGTGAGTGTTTGATTGGGTCTGATGCTCCGTCCATCACCACCCCCTTTTGTACCGCTTTGTTCGCCATAAGTTGGCAGGGTATGCTCAGACGTGAGTCCCTTGCTCACTTTGCCACTGGATTCAAGCAAGCCTGGCTGAAGACGGCTGAAATGCCAGAAACCGGTCCTAGGAAGCTTGTTTCCGGTCCAGGGAAGGCAAGGCTTGGCAGTTCGGGCTAGACTGTTCCCATGAGGCACAGGGTCAGACTGATTTGCATATGGCCATGTCTGAACTGGGGTGGCAGAGTGGACTAAAGAACGGTGATGAATCAAACCCAGATCTGATGACTGGGTGTGAGTGTTTGATTGGGTCTGATGCTCCGTCCATCAGCACCCCCTTTTGTACCGCTTTGTTCACCATAAGTTGGCAGGGTATGCTCAGACGTGAGTCCCTTGCTCACTTTGCCACTGGATTCAAGCAAGCCTGGCTGAAGACGGATGAAATGCCAGAAACCGGTCCTGGGAAGCTTGTTTCCGGTCCAGGGAAGGCAAGGCTTGGCAGTTTGGGCTGGACTGTTCCCATGAGGCACAGGGTCAGACTGATTTGCATATGGCCATGTCTGAACTGGGGTGGCAGAGTGGGCTAAAGAACGGTGATGGATCAAACCCAGATCTGATTACTGGGTGTGAGTGTTTGATTGGGTCTGATGCTCCGTCCATCACCACCCCCTTTTGTACCGCTTTGTTCGCCATAAGTTGGCAGGGTATGCTCAGACGTGAGTCCCTTGCTCACTTTGCCACTGGATTCAAGCAAGCTTGGCTGAAGACGGCTGAAATGCCAGAAACCGGTCCTAGGAAGCTTGTTTCCGGTCCAGGGAAGGCAAGGCTTGGCAGTTCGGGCTGGACTGTTCCCATGAGGCACAGGGTCAGACTGATTTGCATATGGCCATGTCTGAACTGGGGTGGCAGAGTGGGCTAAAGAACGGTGATGGATCAAACCCAGATCTGATGACTGGATGTGAGTGTTTGATTGGGTCTGATGCTCCGTCCATCACCACCCCCTTTTGTACCGCTTTGTTCGCCATAAGTTGGCAGGGTATGCTCAGACGTGAGTCCCTTGCTCACTTTGCCACTGGATTCAAGCACGCCTGGCTGAAGACGGCTGAAATGCCAGAAACCAGTCCTAGGAAGCTTGTTTTCGGTCCAGGGCAGGCAAGGCTTGGCAGTTCGGGCTGGACTGTTCCCATGAGGCACAGGGTCAGACTGATTTGCATATGGCCATGTCTGAACTGGGGTGGCAGAGTGGGCTAAAGAACGGTGATGGATCAAACCCAGATCTGATGACTGGGTGTGAGTGTTTGATTGGGTCTGATGCTCCATCCATCACCACCCCCTTTTGTACCGCTTTGTTCGCCATAAGTTGGCAGGGTATGCTCAGACGTGAGTCCCTTGCTCACTTTGCCACTGGATTCAAGCAAGCCTGGCTGAAGACGGCTGAAATGCCAGAAACCGGTCCTAGGAAGCTTGTTTCCGGTCCAGGGAAGGCAAGGCTTGGCAGTCCGGGCTGGACTGTTCCCATGAAGCACAGGGTCAGAATGATTTGCATATGGCCATGTCTGAACTGGGGTGGCAGAGTGGGCTAAAGAACGGTGATGGATCAAACCCAGATCTGATGACTGGGTGTGAGTGTTTGATTGGGTCTGATGCTCCGTCCATCACCACCTCCTTTTGTACCGCTTTGTTCGCCATAAGTTGGCAGGGTATGCTCAGACGTGAGACCCTTGCTCACTTTGCCACTGGATTCAAGCAAGCCTGGCTGAAGACGGCTGAAATGCCAGAAACCGGTCCTAGGAAGCTTGTTTCCGGTCCAGGGAAGGCAAGGCTTGGCAGTTTGGGCTGGACTGTTCCCATGAGGCACAGGGTCAGACTGATTTGCATATGGCCATGTCTGAACTGGGGTGGCAGAGTGGGCTAAAGAACGGTGATGGATCAAACCCAGATCTGATTACTGGGTGTGAGTGTTTGATTGGGTCTGATGCTCTGTCCATCACCACCCCCTTTTGTACCGCTTTGTTCGCCATAAGTTGGCAGGGTATGCTCAGACGTGAGTCCCTTGCTCACTTTGCCACTGGATTCAAGCAAGCCTGGCTGAAGACGGCTGAAATGCCAGAAACCGGTCCTAGGAAGCTTGTTTCCGGTCCAGGGAAGGCAAGGCTTGGCAGTTCCGGCTAGACTGTTCTCATGAGGCACAGGGTCAGACTGATTTGCATATGGCCATGTCTGAACTGGGGTGGCAGAGTGGGCTAAAGAACGGTGATGAATCAAACCCAGATCTGATGACTGGGTGTGAGTGTTTGATTGGGTCTGATGCTCTGTCCATCACCACCCCCTTTTGTACCGCTTTGTTCGCCATAAGTTGGCAGGGTATGCTCAGACGTGAGTCCATTGCTCACTTTGCCACTGGATTCAAGCAAGCCTGGCTGAAGATGGATGAAATGCCAGAAACCGGTCCTAGGAAGCTTGTTTCTGGTCCAGGGAAGGCAAGGATTGGCAGTTCGGGCTGGACTGTTCCCATGAGGCACAGGGTCAGACTGATTTACATATGGCCATGTCTGAACTGGGGTGGCAGAGTGGGCTAAAGAACGGTGATGGATCAAACCCAGATCTGATGACTGGGTGTGAGTGTTTGATTGGGTCTGATGCTCCGTCCATCACCACCCCCTTTTGTACCGCTTTGTTCGCCATAATTTGGCAGGGTATGCTCAGACGTGAGTCCCTTGCTCACTTTGCCACTGGATTCAAGCAAGCCTGGCTGAAGACGGCTGAAATGCCAGAAACCGGTCCTAGGAAGCTTGTTTCCGGTCCAGGGAAGGCAAGGCTTGGCAGTTCGGGCTTGACTGTTCCCATTAGGCACAGGGTCAGACTGATTTGCATATGGCCATGTCTGAACTGGGGTGGCAGAGTGGGCTAAAGAACGGTGATGGATCAAACCCAGATCTGATGACTGGGTGTGAGTGTTTGATTGGGTCTGATGCTCCGTCCATCACAACCCCCTTTTGTACCGCTTTGATCGCCATAAGTTGGCAGGGTATGCTCAGACGTGAGTCCCTTGCTCACTTTGCCACTGGATTCAAGCAAGCCTGGCTGAAGACGGCTGAAATGCCAGAAACTGGTCCTAGGAAGCTTGTTTCCGGTCCAGGGAAGGCAAGGCTTGGCAGTTCGGGCTGGACTGTTCCCATCAGGCACAGGGTCAGACTGATTTGCATATGGCCATGTCTGAACTGGGGTGGCAGAGTGGGCTAAAGAACGGTGATGGATCAAACCCAGATCTGATGACTGGGTGTGAGTGTTTGATTGGGTCTGATGCTCCATCCATCACCACCCCCTTTTGTACCGCTTTGTTCGCCATAAGTTGGCAGGGTATGCTCAGACGTGAGTCCCTTGCTCACTTTGCCACTGGATTCAAGCAAGCCTGGCTGAAGACGGCTGAAATGCCAGAAACCGGTCCTAGGAAGCTTGTTTCCGGTCCAGGGAAGGCAAGGCTTGGCAGTCCGAGCTGGACTGTTCCCATGAGGCACAGGGTCAGAATGATTTGCATATGGCCATGTCTGAACTGGGGTGGCAGAGTGGGCTAAAGAACGGTGATGGATCAAACCCAGATCTGATTACTGGGTGTGAGTGTTTGATTGGGTCTGATGCTCCGTCCATCACCACCCCCTTTTGTACCGCTTTGTTCGCCATAAGTTGGCAGGGTATGCTCAGACGTGAGTCCCTTGCTCACTTTGCCACTGGATTCAAGCAAGCCTGGCTGAAGACGGCTGAAATGCCAGAAACCGGTCCTAGGAAGCTTGTTTCCGGTCCAGGGAAGGCAAGGCTTGGCAGTTTGGGCTGGACTGTTCCCATGAGGCACAGGGTCAGACTGATTTGCATATGGCCATGTCTGAACTGGGGTGGCAGAGTGGGCTAAAGAACGGTGATGGATCAAACCCAGATATGATTACTGGGTGTGAGTGTTTGATTGGGTCTGATGCTCCGTCCATCACCACCCCCTTTTGTTCCGCTTTGTTCACCATAAGTTGGCAGGGTATGCTCAGACGTGAGTCCCTTGCTCACTTTGCCACTGGATTCAAGCAAGCTTGGCTGAAGACGGCTGAAATGCCAGAAACCGGTCCTAGGAAGCTTGTTTCCGGTCCAGGGAAGGCAAGGCTTGGCAGTTCGGGCTGGACTGTTCCCATGAGGCACAGGGTCAGACTGATTTGCATATGGCCATGTCTGAACTGGGGTGGCAGAGTGGGCTAAAGAACGGTGATGGATCAAACCCAGATCTGATGACTGGGTGTGAGTGTTTGATTGGGTCTGATGCTCCGTCCATCACCACCCCCTTTTGTACCACTTTGTTCGCCATAAGTTGGCAGGGTATGCTCAGACGTGAGTCCCTTGCTCACTTTGCCACTGGATTCAAGCAATTCTGGCTGAAGACGGCTGAAATGCCAGAAACCGGTCCTAGGAAGCTTGTTTCCGGTCCAGGGAAGGCAAGGCTTGGCAGTTCGGGCTGGACTGTTCCCATCAGGCACAGGGTCAGACTGATTTGCATATGGCCATGTCTGAACTGGGGTGGCAGAGTGGGCTAAAGAACGGTGATGGATCAAACCCAGATCTGATGACTGGGTGTGAGTGTTTGATTGGGTCTGATGCTCCGTCCATCACCACCCCCTTTTGTACCGCTTTGTTCGCCATAAATTGGCAGGGTATGCTCAGACGTGAGTCCCTTGCTCACTTTGCCACTGGATTCAAGCAAGCCTGGCTGAAGACGGCTGAAATGCAGGAAACCAGTCCTAGGAAGCTTGTTTTCGGTCCAGGGCAGGCAAGGCTTGGCAGTTCGGGCTGGACTGTTCCCATGAGGCACAGGGTCAGACTGATTTGCATATGGCCATGTCTGAACTGGGGTGGCAGAGTGGGCTAAAGAACGGTGATGGATCAAACCCAGATCTGATGACTGGGTGTGAGTGTTTCATTGGGTCTGATGCTCCATCCATCACCACCCCCTTTTGTACCGCTTTGTTTGCCATAAGTTGGCAGGGTATGCTCAGACGTGAGTCCCTTGCTCACTTTGCCACTTGATTCAAGCAAGCCTGGCTGAAGACGGCTGAAATGCCAGAAACCAGTCCTAGGAAGCTTGTTTCCGGTCCAGGGAAGGCAAGGCTTGGCAGTCCGGGCTGGACTGTTCCCATGAGGCACAGGGTCAGAATGATTTGCATATGGCCATGTCTGAACTGGGGTGGCAGAGTGGGCTAAAGAACGGTGATGGATCAAACCCAGATCTGATGACTGGGTGTGAGTGTTTGATTGGGTCTGATGCTCCGTCCATCACCACCTCCTTTTGTACCGCTTTGTTCGCCATAAGTTGTCAGGGTATGCTCAGACGTGAGACCCTTGCTCACTTTGCCACTGGATTCAAGCAAGCCTGGCTGAAGACGGCTGAAATGCCAGAAACCGGTCCTAGGAAGCTTGTTTCCGGTCCAGGGAAGGCAAGGCTTGGCAGTTTGGGCTGGACTGTTCCCATGAGGCACAGGGTCAGACTGATTTGCATATGGCCATGTCTGAACTGGGGTGGCAGAGTGGGCTAAAGAACGGTGATGGATCAAACCCAGATCTGATTACTGGGTGTGAGTGTTTGATTGGGTCTGATGCTCTGTCCATCACCACCCCCTTTTGTACCACTTTGTTCGCCATAAGTTGGCAGGGTATGCTCAGACGTGAGTCCCTTGCTCACTTTGCCACTGGATTCAAGCAATTCTGGCTGAAGACGGCTGAAATGCCAGAAACCGGTCCTAGGAAGCTTGTTTCCGGTCCAGGGAAGGCAAGGCTTGGCAGTTCGGGCTGGACTGTTCCCATCAGGCACAGGGTCAGACTGATTTGCATATGGCCATGTCTGAACTGGGGTGGCAGAGTGGGCTAAAGAACGGTGATGGATCAAACCCAGATCTGATGACTGGGTGTGAGTGTTTGATTGGGTCTGATGCTCCGTCCATCACCACCTCCTTTTGTACCGCTTTGTTCGCCATAAGTTGTCAGGGTATGCTCAGACGTGAGACCCTTGCTCACTTTGCCACTGGATTCAAGCAAGCCTGGCTGAAGACGGCTGAAATGCCAGAAACCGGTCCTAGGAAGCTTGTTTCCGGTCCAGGGAAGGCAAGGCTTGGCAGTTTGGGCTGGACTGTTCCCATGAGGCACAGGGTCAGACTGATTTGCATATGGCCATGTCTGAACTGGGGTGGCAGAGTGGGCTAAAGAACGGTGATGGATCAAACCCAGATCTGATTACTGGGTGTGAGTGTTTGATTGGGTCTGATGCTCTGTCCATCACCACCCCCTTTTGTACCACTTTGTTCGCCATAAGTTGGCAGGGTATGCTCAGACGTGAGTCCCTTGCTCACTTTGCCACTGGATTCAAGCAATTCTGGCTGAAGACGGCTGAAATGCCAGAAACCGGTCCTAGGAAGCTTGTTTCCGGTCCAGGGAAGGCAAGGCTTGGCAGTTCGGGCTGGACTGTTCCCATCAGGCACAGGGTCAGACTGATTTGCATATGGCCATGTCTGAACTGGGGTGGCAGAGTGGGCTAAAGAACGGTGATGGATCAAACCCAGATCTGATGACTGGGTGTGAGTGTTTGATTGGGTCTGATGCTCCGTCCATCACCACCCCCTTTTGTACCGCTTTGTTCGCCATAAGATGGCAGGGTATGCTCAGACGTGAGTCCCTTGCTCACGTTGCCACTGGATTCAAGCAAGCCTGGCTGAAGACGGCTGAAATGCCAGAAACCAGTCCTAGGAAGCTTGTTTTCGGTCCAGGGCAGGCAAGGCTTGGCAGTTCGGGCTGGACTGTTCCCATGAGGCACAGGGTCAGACTGATTTGCATATGGCCATGTCTGAACTGGGGTGGCAGAGTGGGCTAAAGAACGGTGATGGATCAAACCCAGATCTGATGACTGGGTGTGAGTGTTTGATTGGGTCTGATGCTCCATCCATCACCACCCCCTTTTGTACTGCTTTGTTCGCCATAAGTTGGCAGGGTATGCTCAGACGTGAGTCCCTTGCTCACTTTGCCACTGGATTCAAGCAAGCCTGGCTGAAGACGGCTGAAATGCCAGAAACCGGTCCTAGGAAGCTTGTTTCCGGTCCAGGGAAGGCAAGGCTTGGCAGTCCGGGCTGGACTGTTCCCATGAGGCACAGGGTCAGAATGATTTGCATATGGCCATGTCTGAACTGGGGTGGCAGAGTGGGCTAAAGAACGGTGATGGATCAAACCCAGATCTGATGACTGGGTGTGAGTGTTTGATTGGGTCTGATGCTCCGTCCATCACCACCTCCTTTTGTACCGCTTTGTTCGCCATAAGTTGGCAGGGTATGCTCAGACGTGAGACCCTTGCTCACTTTGCCACTGGATTCAAGCAAGCCTGGCTGAAGACGGCTGAAATGCCAGAAACCGGTCCTAGGAAGCTTGTTTCCGGTCCAGGGAAGGCAAGGCTTGGCAGTTTGGGCTGGACTGTTCCCATGAGGCACAGGGTCAGACTGATTTGCATATGGCCATGTCTGAACTGGGGTGGCAGAGTGGGCTAAAGAACGGTGATGGATCAAACCCAGATCTGATTACTGGGTGTGAGTGTTTGATTGGGTCTGATGCTCTGTCCATCACCACCCCCTTTTGTACCGCTTTGTTCGCCATAAGTTGGCAGGGTATGCTGAGACGTGAGTCCCTTGCTCACTTTGCCACTGGATTCAAGCAAGCCTGGCTGAAGACGGCTGAAATGCCAGAAACAGGTCCTAGGACGCTTGTTTCCGGTCCAGGGAAGGCAAGGCTTGGCAGTTCGGGCTGGACTGTTCCCATGAGGCACAGGGTCAGACTGATTTGCATATGGCCATGTCTGAACTGGGGTGGCAGAGTGGGCTAAAGAACGGTGATGGATCAAACCCAGATCTGATGACTGGGTGTGAGTGTTTGATTGGGTCTGATGCTCCGTCCATCACCACCCCCTTTTGTACCGCTTTGTTCGCCATAAGTTGGCAGGGTATGTCCAGACGTGAGTCCCTTGCTCACTTTGCCACTTGATTCAAGCAAGCCTGGCTGAAGACGGCTGAAATGCCAGAAACCGGTCCTAGGAAGCTTGTTTCCGGTCCAGGGAAGGCAAGGCTTGGCAGTTCGGGCTGGACTGTTCCCATGAGGCACAGGGTCAGACTGATTTGCATATGGCCATGTCTGAACTGGGGTGGCAGAGTGGGCTAAAGAACGGTGATGGATCAAACCCAGATCTGATGACTGGGTGTGAGTGTTTGATTGGGTCTGATGCTCCGTCCATCACCACCCCCTTTTGTACCGCTTTGTTCGCCATAAGTTGGCAGGGTATGCTCAGACGTGAGTCCCTTGCTCACTTTGCCACTGGATTCAAGCAAGCCTGGCTGAAGACGGCTGAAATGCCAGAAACCGGTCCTAGGAAGCTTGTTTCCGGTCCAGGGAAGGCAAGGCTTGGCAGTTCGGGCTAGACTGTTCCCATGAGGCACAGGGTCAGACTGATTTGCATATGGCCATGTCTGAACTGGGGTGGCAGAGTGGGCTAAAGAACGGTGATGAATCAAACCCAGATCTGATGACTAGGTGTGAGTGTTTGATTGGGTCTGATGCTCCGTCCATCACCACCCCCTTTTGTACCGCTTTGTTCACCATAAGTTGGCAGGGTATGCTCAGACGTGAGTCCCTTGCTCACTTTGCCACTGGATTCAAGCAAGCCTGGCTGAAGACGGATGAAATGCCAGAAACCGGTCCTAGGAAGCTTGTTTCCGGTCCAGGGAAGGCAAGGCTTGGCAGTTTGGGCTGGACTGTTCCCATGAGGCACAGGGTCAGACTGATTTGCATATGGCCATGTCTGAACTGGGGTGGCAGAGTGGGCTAAAGAACGGTGATGGATCAAACCCAGATCTGATTACTGGGTGTGAGTGTTTGATTGGGTCTGATGCTCCGTCCATCACCACCCCCTTTTGTACCGCTTTGTTCGCCATAAGTTGGCAGGGTATGCTCAGACGTGAGTCCCTTGCTCACTTTGCCGCTGGATTCAAGCAAGCTTGGCTGAAGACGGCTGAAATGCCAGAAACCGGTCCTAGGAAGCTTGTTTCCGGTCCAGGGAAGGCAAGGCTTGGCAGTTCGGGCTGGACTGTTCCCATGAGGCACAGGGTCAGACTGATTTGCATATGGCCATGTCTGAACTGGGGTGGCAGAGTGGGCTAAAGAACGGTGATGGATCAAACCCAGATCTGATGACTGGGTGTGAGTGTTTGATTGGGTCTGATGCTCCGTCCATCACCACCCCCTTTTGTACCGCTTTGTTCGCCATAAGTTGGCAGGGTATGCTCAGACGTGAGTCCCTTGCTCACTTTGCCACTGGATTCAAGCACGCCTGGCTGAAGACGGCTGAAATGCCAGAAACCAGTCCTAGGAAGCTTGTTTTCGGTCCAGGGCAGGCAAGGCTTGGCAGTTCGGGCTGGACTGTTCCCATGAGGCACAGGGTCAGACTGATTTGCATATGGCCATGTCTGAACTGGGGTGGCAGAGTGGGCTAAAGAACGGTGATGGATCAAACCCAGATCTGATGACTGGGTGTGAGTGTTTGATTGGGTCTGATGCTCCGTCCATCACCACTTCCTTTTGTACCGCTTTGTTTGCCATAAGTTGGCAGGGTATGCTCAGACGTGAGACCCTTGCTCACTTTGCCACTGGATTCAAGCAAGCCTGGCTGAAGACGGCTGAAATGCCAGAAACCGGTCCTAGGAAGCTTGTTTCCGGTCCAGGGAAGGCAAGGCTTGGCAGTTTGGGCTGGACTGTTCCCATGAGGCACAGGGTCAGACTGATTTGCATATGGCCATGTCTGAACTGGGGTGGCAGAGTGGGCTAAAGAACGGTGATGGATCAAACCCAGATCTGATTACTGGGTGTGAGTGTTTGATTGGGTCTGATGCTCTGTCCATCACCACCCCCTTTTGTACCGCTTTGTTCGCCATAAGTTGGCAGGGTATGCTCAGACGTGAGTCCCTTGCTCACTTTGCCACTGGATTCAAGCAAGCCTGGCTGAAGACGGATGAAATGCCAGAAACCGGTCCTAGGAAGCTTGTTTCCGGTCCAGGGAAGGCAAGGCTTGGCAGTTCGGGCTGGACTGTTCCCATGAGGCACAGGGTCAGACTGATTTGCATATGGCCATGTCTGAACTGGGGTGGCAGAGTGGGCTAAAGAACGGTGATGGATCAAACCCAGATCTGATGACTGGGTGTGAGTGTTTGATTGGGTCTGATGCTCCGTCCATCACCACCCCCTTTTGTACCGCTTTGTTCGCCATAATTTGGCAGGGTATGCTCAGACGTGAGTCCCTTGCTCACTTTGCCACTGGATTCAAGCAAGCCTGGCTGAAGACGGCTGAAATGCCAGAAACCGGTCCTAGGAAGCTTGTTTCCGGTCCAGGGAAGGCAAGGCTTGGCAGTTCGGGCTTGACTGTTCCCATTAGGCACAGGGTCAGACTGATTTGCATATGGCCATGTCTGAACTGGGGTGGCAGAGTGGGCTAAAGAACGGTGATGGATCAAACCCAGATCTGATGACTGGGTGTGAGTGTTTGATTGGGTCTGATGCTCCGTCCATCACAACCACCTTTTGTACCGCTTTGATCGCCATAAGTTGGCAGGGTATGCTCAGACGTGAGTCCCTTGCTCACTTTGCCACTGGATTCAAGCAAGCCTGGCTGAAGACGGCTGAAATGCCAGAAACTGGTCCTAGGAAGCTTGTTTCCGGTCCAGGGAAGGCAAGGCTTGGCAGTTCGGGCTGGACTGTTCCCATCAGGCACAGGGTCAGACTGATTTGCATATGGCCATGTCTGAACTGGGGTGGCAGAGTGGGCTAAAGAACGGTGATGGATCAAACCCAGATCTGATGACTGGGTGTGAGTGTTTGATTGGGTCTGATGCTCCATCCATCACCACCCCCTTTTGTACCGCTTTGTTCGCCATAAGTTGGCAGGGTATGCTCAGACGTGAGTCCCTTGCTCACTTTGCCACTGGATTCAAGCAAGCCTGGCTGAAGACGGCTGAAATGCCAGAAACCGGTCCTAGGAAGCTTGTTTCCGGTCCAGGGAAGGCAAGGCTTGGCAGTCCGAGCTGGACTGTTCCCATGAGGCACAGGGTCAGAATGATTTGCATATGGCCATGTCTGAACTGGGGTGGCAGAGTGGGCTAAAGAACGGTGATGGATCAAACCCAGATCTGATGACTGGGTGTGAGTGTTTGATTGGGTCTGATGCTCCGCCCATCACCACCTCCTTTTGTACCGCTTTGTTCGCCATAAGTTGGCAGGGTATGCTCAGACGTGAGTCCCTTGCTCACTTTGCCACTGGATTCAAGCAAGCCTGGCTGAAGACGGCTGAAATGCCAGAAACCGGTCCTAGGAAGCTTGTTTCCGGTCCAGGGAAGGCAAGGCTTGGCAGTTTGGGCTGGACTGTTCCCATGAGGCACAGGGTCAGACTGATTTGCATATGGCCATGTCTGAACTGGGGTGGCAGAGTGGGCTAAAGAACGGTGATGGATCAAACCCAGATATGATTACTGGGTGTGAGTGTTTGATTGGGTCTGATGCTCCGTCCATCACCACCCCCTTTTGTTCCGCTTTGTTCACCATAAGTTGGCAGGGTATGCTCAGACGTGAGTCCCTTGCTCACTTTGCCACTGGATTCAAGCAAGCTTGGCTGAAGACGGCTGAAATGCCAGAAACCGGTCCTAGGAAGCTTGTTTCCGGTCCAGGGAAGGCAAGGCTTGGCAGTTCGGGCTGGACTGTTCCCATGAGGCACAGGGTCAGACTGATTTGCATATGGCCATATCTGAACTGGGGTGGCAGAGTGGGCTAAAGAACGGTGATGGATCAAACCCAGATCTGATGACTGGGTGTGAGTGTTTGATTGGGTCTGATGCTCCGTCCATCACCACCCCCTTTTGTACCACTTTGTTCGCCATAAGTTGGCAGGGTATGCTCAGACGTGAGTCCCTTGCTCACTTTGCCACTGGATTCAAGCAATTCTGGCTGAAGACGGCTGAAATGCCAGAAACCGGTCCTAGGAAGCTTGTTTCCGGTCCAGGGAAGGCAAGGCTTGGCAGTTCGGGCTGGACTGTTCCCATCAGGCACAGGGTCAGACTGATTTGCATATGGCCATGTCTGAACTGGGGTGGCAGAGTGGGCTAAAGAACGGTGATGGATCAAACCCAGATCTGATGACTGGGTGTGAGTGTTTGATTGGGTCTGATGCTCCGTCCATCACCACCCCCTTTTGTACCGCTTTGTTCGCCATAAATTGGCAGGGTATGCTCAGACGTGAGTCCCTTGCTCCCTTTGCCACTGGATTCAAGCAAGCCTGGCTGAAGACGGCTGAAATGCAGGAAACCAGTCCTAGGAAGCTTGTTTTCGGTCCAGGGCAGGCAAGGCTTGGCAGTTCGGGCTGGACTGTTCCCATGAGGCACAGGGTCAGACTGATTTGCATATGGCCATGTCTGAACTGGGGTGGCAGAGTGGGCTAAAGAACGGTGATGGATCAAACCCAGATCTGATGACTGGGTGTGAGTGTTTGATTGGGTCTGATGCTCCATCCATCACCACCCCCTTTTGTACCGCTTTGTTTGCCATAAGTTGGCAGGGTATGCTCAGACGTGAGTCCCTTGCTCACTTTGCCACTTGATTCAAGCAAGCCTGGATGAAGACGGCTGAAATGCCATAAACCAGTCCTAGGAAGCTTGTTTCCGGTCCAGGGAAGGCAAGGCTTGGCAGTCCGGGCTGGACTGTTCCCATGAGGCACAGGGTCAGAATGATTTGCATATGGCCATGTCTGAACTGGGGTGGCAGAGTGGGCTAAAGAACGGTGATGGATCAAACCCAGATCTGATGACTGGGTGTGAGTGTTTGATTGGGTCTGATGCTCCGTCCATCACCACCTCCTTTTGTACCGCTTTGTTCGCCATAAGTTGTCAGGGTATGCTCAGACGTGAGACCCTTGCTCACTTTGCCACTGGATTCAAGCAAGCCTGGCTGAAGACGGCTGAAATGCCAGAAACCGGTCCTAGGAAGCTTGTTTCCGGTCCAGGGAAGGCAAGGCTTGGCAGTTTGGGCTGGACTGTTCCCATGAGGCACAGGGTCAGACTGATTTGCATATGGCCATGTCTGAACTGGGGTGGCAGAGTGGGCTAAAGAACGGTGATGGATCAAACCTAGATCTGATTACTGGGTGTGAGTGTTTGATTGGGTCTGATGCTCTGTCCATCACCACCCCCTTTTGTACCACTTTGTTCGCCATAAGTTGGCAGGGTATGCTCAGACGTGAGTCCCTTGCTCACTTTGCCACTGGATTCAAGCAATTCTGGCTGAAGACGGCTGAAATGCCAGAAACCGGTCCTAGGAAGCTTGTTTCCGGTCCAGGGAAGGCAAGGCTTGGCAGTTCGGGCTGGACTGTTCCCATCAGGCACAGGGTCAGACTGATTTGCATATGGCCATGTCTGAACTGGGGTGGCAGAGTGGGCTAAAGAACGGTGATGGATCAAACCCAGATCTGATGACTGGGCGTGAGTGTTTGATTGGGTCTGATGCTCCGTCCATCACCACCTCCTTTTGTACCGCTTTGTTCGCCATAAGTTGTCAGGGTATGCTCAGACGTGAGACCCTTGCTCACTTTGCCACTGGATTCAAGCAAGCCTGGCTGAAGACGGCTGAAATGCCAGAAACCGGTCCTAGGAAGCTTGTTTCCGGTCCAGGGAAGGCAAGGCTTGACAGTTTGGGCTGGACTGTTCCCATGAGGCACAGGGTCAGACTGATTTGCATATGGCCATGTCTGAACTGGGGTGGCAGAGTGGGCTAAAGAACGGTGATGGATCAAACCCAGATCTGATTACTGGGTGTGAGTGTTTGATTGGGTCTGATGCTCTGTCCATCACCACCCCCTTTTGTACCACTTTGTTCGCCATAAGTTGGCAGGGTATGCTCAGACGTGAGTCCCTTGCTCACTTTGCCACTGGATTCAAGCAATTCTGGCTGAAGACGGCTGAAATGCCAGAAACCGGTCCTAGGAAGCTTGTTTCCGGTCCAGGGAAGGCAAGGCTTGGCAGTTCGGGCTGGACTGTTCCCATCAGGCACAGGGTCAGACTGATTTGCATATGGCCATGTCTGAACTGGGGTGGCAGAGTGGGCTAAAGAACGGTGATGGATCAAACCCAGATCTGATGACTGGGTGTGAGTGTTTGATTGGGTCTGATGCTCCGTCCATCACCACCCCCTTTTGTACCGCTTTGTTCGCCATAAGATGGCAGGGTATGCTCAGACGTGAGTCCCTTGCTCACTTTGCCACTGGATTCAAGCAAGCCTGGCTGAAGACGGCTGAAATGCCAGAAACCAGTCCTAGGAAGCTTGTTTTCGGTCCAGGGCAGGCAAGGCTTGGCAGTTCGGGCTGGACTGTTCCCATGAGGCACAGGGTCAGACTGATTTGCATATGGCCATGTCTGAACTGGGGTGGCAGAGTGGGCTAAAGAACGGTGATGGATCAAACCCAGATCTGATGACTGGGTGTGAGTGTTTGATTGGGTCTGATGCTCCATCCATCACCACCCCCTTTTGTACTGCTTTGTTCGCCATAAGTTGGCAGGGTATGCTCAGACGTGAGTCCCTTGCTCACTTTGCCACTGGATTCAAGCAAGCCTGGCTGAAGACGGCTGAAATGCCAGAAACCGGTCCTAGGAAGCTTGTTTCCGGTCCAGGGAAGGCAAGGCTTGGCAGTCCGGGCTGGACTGTTCCCATGAGGCACAGGGTCAGAATGATTTGCATATGGCCATGTCTGAACTGGGGTGGCAGAGTGGGCTAAAGAACGGTGATGGATCAAACCCAGATCTGATGACTGGGTGTGAGTGTTTGATTGGGTCTGATGCTCCGTCCATCACCACCTCCTTTTGTACCGCTTTGTTCGCCATAAGTTGGCAGGGTATGCTCAGACGTGAGACCCTTGCTCACTTTGCCACTGGATTCAAGCAAGCCTGGCTGAAGACGGCTGAAATGCCAGAAACCGGTCCTAGGAAGCTTGTTTCCGGTCCAGGGAAGGCAAGGCTTGGCAGTTTGGGCTGGACTGTTCCCATGAGGCACAGGGTCAGACTGATTTGCATATGGCCATGTCTGAACTGGGGTGGCAGAGTGGGCTAAAGAACGGTGATGGATCAAACCCAGATCTGATTACTGGGTGTGAGTGTTTGATTGGGTCTGATGCTCTGTCCATCACCACCCCCTTTTGTACCGCTTTGTTCGCCATAAGTTGGCAGGGTATGCTGAGACGTGAGTCCCTTGCTCACTTTGCCACTGGATTCAAGCAAGCCTGGCTGAAGACGGCTGAAATGCCAGAAACCGGTCCTAGGACGCTTGTTTCCGGTCCAGGGAAGGCAAGGCTTGGCAGTTCGGGCTGGACTGTTCCCATGAGGCACAGGGTCAGACTGATTTGCATATGGCCATGTCTGAACTGGGGTGGCAGAGTGGGCTAAAGAACGGTGATGGATCAAACCCAGATCTGATGACTGGGTGTGAGTGTTTGATTGGGTCTGATGCTCCGTCCATCACCACCCCCTTTTGTACCGCTTTGTTCGCCATAAGTTGGCAGGGTATGTCCAGACGTGAGTCCCTTGCTCACTTTGCCACTTGATTCAAGCAAGCCTGGCTGAAGACGGCTGAAATGCCAGAAACCGGTCCTAGGAAGCTTGTTTCCGGTCCAGGGAAGGCAAGGCTTGGCAGTTCGGGCTGGACTGTTCCCATGAGGCACAGGGTCAGACTGATTTGCATATGGCCATGTCTGAACTGGGGTGGCAGAGTGGGCTAAAGAACGGTGATGGATCAAACCCAGATCTGATGACTGGGTGTGAGTGTTTGATTGGGTCTGATGCTCCGTCCATCACCACCCCCTTTTGTACCGCTTTGTTCGCCATAAGTTGGCAGGGTATGCTCAGACGTGAGTCCCTTGCTCACTTTGCCACTGGATTCAAGCAAGCCTGGCTGAAGACGGCTGAAATGCCAGAAACCGGTCCTAGGAAGCTTGTTTCCGGTCCAGGGAAGGCAAGGCTTGGCAGTTCGGGCTAGACTGTTCCCATGAGGCACAGGGTCAGACTGATTTGCATATGGCCATGTCTGAACTGGGGTGGCAGAGTGGGCTAAAGAACGGTGATGAATCAAACCCAGATCTGATGACTAGGTGTGAGTGTTTGATTGGGTCTGATGCTCCGTCCATCACCACCCCCTTTTGTACCGCTTTGTTCACCATAAGTTGGCAGGGTATGCTCAGACGTGAGTCCCTTGCTCACTTTGCCACTGGATTCAAGCAAGCCTGGCTGAAGACGGATGAAATGCCAGAAACCGGTCCTAGGAAGCTTGTTTCCGGTCCAGGGAAGGCAAGGCTTGGCAGTTTGGGCTGGATTGTTCCCATGAGGCACAGGGTCAGACTGATTTGCATATGGCCATGTCTGAACTGGGGTGGCAGAGTGGGCTAAAGAACGGTGATGGATCAAACCCAGATCTGATTACTGGGTGTGAGTGTTTGATTGGGTCTGATGCTCCGTCCATCACCACCCCCTTTTGTACCGCTTTGTTCGCCATAAGTTGGCAGGGTATGCTCAGACGTGAGTCCCTTGCTCACTTTGCCGCTGGATTCAAGCAAGCTTGGCTGAAGACGGCTGAAATGCCAGAAACCGGTCCTAGGAAGCTTGTTTCCGGTCCAGGGAAGGCAAGGCTTGGCAGTTCGGGCTGGACTGTTCCCATCAGGCACAGGGTCAGACTGATTTGCATATGGCCATGTCTGAACTGGGGTGGCAGAGTGGGCTAAAGAACGGTGATGGATCAAACCCAGATCTGATGACTGGGTGTGAGTGTTTGATTGGGTCTGATGCTCCGTCCATCACCACCCCCTTTTGTACCGCTTTGTTCGCCATAAATTGGCAGGGTATGCTCAGACGTGAGTCCCTTGCTCACTTTGCCACTGGATTCAAGCAAGCCTGGCTGAAGACGGCTGAAATGCAGGAAACCAGTCCTAGGAAGCTTGTTTTCGGTCCAGGGCAGGCAAGGCTTGGCAGTTCGGGCTGGACTGTTCCCATGAGGCACAGGGTCAGACTGATTTGCATATGGCCATGTCTGAACTGGGGTGGCAGAGTGGGCTAAAGAACGGTGATGGATCAAACCCAGATCTGATGACTGGGTGTGAGTGTTTGATTGGGTCTGATGCTCCATCCATCACCACCCCCTTTTGTACCGCTTTGTTTGCCATAAGTTGGCAGGGTATGCTCAGACGTGAGTCCCTTGCTCACTTTGCCACTTGATTCAAGCAAGCCTGGCTGAAGACGGCTGAAATGCCATAAACCAGTCCTAGGAAGCTTGTTTCCGGTCCAGGGAAGGCAAGGCTTGGCAGTCCGGGCTGGACTGTTCCCATGAGGCACAGGGTCAGAATGATTTGCATATGGCCATGTCTGAACTGGGGTGGCAGAGTGGGCTAAAGAACGGTGATGGATCAAACCCAGATCTGATGACTGGGTGTGAGTGTTTGATTGGGTCTGATGCTCCGTCCATCACCACCTCCTTTTGTACCGCTTTGTTCGCCATAAGTTGTCAGGGTATGCTCAGACGTGAGACCCTTGCTCACTTTGCCACTGGATTCAAGCAAGCCTGGCTGAAGACGGCTGAAATGCCAGAAACCGGTCCTAGGAAGCTTGTTTCCGGTCCAGGGAAGGCAAGGCTTGGCAGTTTGGGCTGGACTGTTCCCATGAGGCACAGGGTCAGACTGATTTGCATATGGCCATGTCTGAACTGGGGTGGCAGAGTGGGCTAAAGAACGGTGATGGATCAAACCTAGATCTGATTACTGGGTGTGAGTGTTTGATTGGGTCTGATGCTCTGTCCATCACCACCCCCTTTTGTACCACTTTGTTCGCCATAAGTTGGCAGGGTATGCTCAGACGTGAGTCCCTTGCTCACTTTGCCACTGGATTCAAGCAATTCTGGCTGAAGACGGCTGAAATGCCAGAAACCGGTCCTAGGAAGCTTGTTTCCGGTCCAGGGAAGGCAAGGCTTGGCAGTTCGGGCTGGACTGTTCCCATCAGGCACAGGGTCAGACTGATTTGCATATGGCCATGTCTGAACTGGGGTGGCAGAGTGGGCTAAAGAACGGTGATGGATCAAACCCAGATCTGATGACTGGGCGTGAGTGTTTGATTGGGTCTGATGCTCCGTCCATCACCACCTCCTTTTGTACCGCTTTGTTCGCCATAAGTTGTCAGGGTATGCTCAGACGTGAGACCCTTGCTCACTTTGCCACTGGATTCAAGCAAGCCTGGCTGAAGACGGCTGAAATGCCAGAAACCGGTCCTAGGAAGCTTGTTTCCGGTCCAGGGAAGGCAAGGCTTGGCAGTTTGGGCTGGACTGTTCCCATGAGGCACAGGGTCAGACTGATTTGCATATGGCCATGTCTGAACTGGGGTGGCAGAGTGGGCTAAAGAACGGTGATGGATCAAACCCAGATCTGATTACTGGGTGTGAGTGTTTGATTGGGTCTGATGCTCTGTCCATCACCACCCCCTTTTGTACCACTTTGTTCGCCATAAGTTGGCAGGGTATGCTCAGACGTGAGTCCCTTGCTCACTTTGCCACTGGATTCAAGCAATTCTGGCTGAAGACGGCTGAAATGCCAGAAACCGGTCCTAGGAAGCTTGTTTCCGGTCCAGGGAAGGCAAGGCTTGGCAGTTCGGGCTGGACTGTTCCCATCAGGCACAGGGTCAGACTGATTTGCATATGGCCATGTCTGAACTGGGGTGGCAGAGTGGGCTAAAGAACGGTGATGGATCAAACCCAGATCTGATGACTGGGTGTGAGTGTTTGATTGGGTCTGATGCTCCGTCCATCACCACCCCCTTTTGTACCGCTTTGTTCGCCATAAGATGGCAGGGTATGCTCAGACGTGAGTCCCTTGCTCACTTTGCCACTGGATTCAAGCAAGCCTGGCTGAAGACGGCTGAAATGCCAGAAACCAGTCCTAGGAAGCTTGTTTTCGGTCCAGGGCAGGCAAGGCTTGGCAGTTCGGGCTGGACTGTTCCCATGAGGCACAGGGTCAGACTGATTTGCATATGGCCATGTCTGAACTGGGGTGGCAGAGTGGGCTAAAGAACGGTGATGGATCAAACCCAGATCTGATGACTGGGTGTGAGTGTTTGATTGGGTCTGATGCTCCATCCATCACCACCCCCTTTTGTACTGCTTTGTTCGCCATAAGTTGGCAGGGTATGCTCAGACGTGAGTCCCTTGCTCACTTTGCCACTGGATTCAAGCAAGCCTGGCTGAAGACGGCTGAAATGCCAGAAACCGGTCCTAGGAAGCTTGTTTCCGGTCCAGGGAAGGCAAGGCTTGGCAGTCCGGGCTGGACTGTTCCCATGAGGCACAGGGTCAGAATGATTTGCATATGGCCATGTCTGAACTGGGGTGGCAGAGTGGGCTAAAGAACGGTGATGGATCAAACCCAGATCTGATGACTGGGTGTGAGTGTTTGATTGGGTCTGATGCTCCGTCCATCACCACCTCCTTTTGTACCGCTTTGTTCGCCATAAGTTGGCAGGGTATGCTCAGACGTGAGACCCTTGCTCACTTTGCCACTGGATTCAAGCAAGCCTGGCTGAAGACGGCTGAAATGCCAGAAACCGGTCCTAGGAAGCTTGTTTCCGGTCCACGGAAGGCAAGGCTTGGCAGTTTGGGCTGGACTGTTCCCATGAGGCACAGGGTCAGACTGATTTGCATATGGCCATGTCTGAACTGGGGTGGCAGAGTGGGCTAAAGAACGGTGATGGATCAAACCCAGATCTGATTACTGGGTGTGAGTGTTTGATTGGGTCTGATGCTCTGTCCATCACCACCCCCTTTTGTACCGCTTTGTTCGCCATAAGTTGGCAGGGTATGCTGAGACGTGAGTCCCTTGCTCACTTTGCCACTGGATTCAAGCAAGCCTGGCTGAAGACGGCTGAAATGCCAGAAACCGGTCCTAGGACGCTTGTTTCCGGTCCAGGGAAGGCAAGGCTTGGCAGTTCGGGCTGGACTGTTCCCATGAGGCACAGGGTCAGACTGATTTGCATATGGCCATGTCTGAACTGGGGTGGCAGAGTGGGCTAAAGAACGGTGATGGATCAAACCCAGATCTGATGACTGGGTGTGAGTGTTTGATTGGGTCTGATGCTCCGTCCATCACCACCCCCTTTTGTACCGCTTTGTTCGCCATAAGTTGGCAGGGTATGTCCAGACGTGAGTCCCTTGCTCACTTTGCCACTTGATTCAAGCAAGCCTGGCTGAAGACGGCTGAAATGCCAGAAACCGGTCCTAGGAAGCTTGTTTCCGGTCCAGGGAAGGCAAGGCTTGGCAGTTCGGGCTGGACTGTTCCCATGAGGCACAGGGTCAGACTGATTTGCATATGGCCATGTCTGAACTGGGGTGGCAGAGTGGGCTAAAGAACGGTGATGGATCAAACCCAGATCTGATGACTGGGTGTGAGTGTTTGATTGGGTCTGATGCTCCGTCCATCACCACCCCCTTTTGTACCGCTTTGTTCGCCATAAGTTGGCAGGGTATGCTCAGACGTGAGTCCCTTGCTCACTTTGCCACTGGATTCAAGCAAGCCTGGCTGAAGACGGCTGAAATGCCAGAAACCGGTCCTAGGAAGCTTGTTTCCGGTCCAGGGAAGGCAAGGCTTGGCAGTTCGGGCTAGACTGTTCCCATGAGGCACAGGGTCAGACTGATTTGCATATGGCCATGTCTGAACTGGGGTGGCAGAGTGGGCTAAAGAACGGTGATGAATCAAACCCAGATCTGATGACTAGGTGTGAGTGTTTGATTGGGTGTGATGCTCCGTCCATCACCACCCCCTTTTGTACCGCTTTGTTCACCATAAGTTGGCAGGGTATGCTCAGACGTGAGTCCCTTGCTCACTTTGCCACTGGATTCAAGCAAGCCTGGCTGAAGACGGATGAAATGCCAGAAACCGGTCCTAGGAAGCTTGTTTCCGGTCCAGGGAAGGCAAGGCTTGGCAGTTTGGGCTGGACTGTTCCCATGAGGCACAGGGTCAGACTGATTTGCATATGGCCATGTCTGAACTGGGGTGGCAGAGTGGGCTAAAGAACGGTGATGGATCAAACCCAGATCTGATTACTGGGTGTGAGTGTTTGATTGGGTCTGATGCTCCGTCCATCACCACCCCCTTTTGTACCGCTTTGTTCGCCATAAGTTGGCAGGGTATGCTCAGACGTGAGTCCCTTGCTCACTTTGCCGCTGGATTCAAGCAAGCTTGGCTGAAGACGGCTGAAATGCCAGAAACCGGTCCTAGGAAGCTTGTTTCCGGTCCAGGGAAGGCAAGGCTTGGCAGTTCGGGCTGGACTGTTCCCATGAGGCACAGGGTCAGACTGATTTGCATATGGCCATGTCTGAACTGGGGTGGCAGAGTGGGCTAAAGAACGGTGATGGATCAAACCCAGATCTGATGACTGGGTGTGGGTGTTTGATTGGGTCTGATGCTCCGTCCATCACCACCCCCTTTTGTACCGCTTTGTTCGCCATAAGTTGGCAGGGTATGCTCAGACGTGAGTCCCTTGCTCACTTTGCCACTGGATTCAAGCACGCCTGGCTGAAGACGGCTGAAATGCCAGAAACCAGTCCTAGGAAGCTTGTTTTCGGTCCAGGGCAGGCAAGGCTTGGCAGTTCGGGCTGGACTGTTCCCATGAGGCACAGGGTCAGACTGATTTGCATATGGCCATGTCTGAACTGGGGTGGCAGAGTGGGTTAAAGAACGGTGATGGATCAAACCCAGATCTGATGACTGGGTGTGAGTGTTTGATTGGGTCTGATGCTCCGTCCATCACCACTTCCTTTTGTACCGCTTTGTTCGCCATAAGTTGGCAGGGTATGCTCAGACGTGAGACCCTTGCTCACTTTGCCACTGGATTCAAGCAAGCCTGGCTGAAGACGGCTGAAATGCCAGAAACCGGTCCTAGGAAGCTTGTTTCCGGTCCAGGGAAGGCAAGGCTTGGCAGTTTGGGCTGGACTGTTCCCATGAGGCACAGGGTCAGACTGATTTGCATATGGCCATGTCTGAACTGGGGTGGCAGAGTGGGCTAAAGAACGGTGATGGATCAAACCCAGATCTGATTACTGGGTGTGAGTGTTTGATTGGGTCTGATGCTCCGTCCATCACCACCCCCTTTTGTACCGCTTTGTTCACCATAAGTTGGCAGGGTATGCTCAGACGTGAGTCCCTTGCTCACTTTGCCACTGGATTCAAGCAAGCCTGGCTGAAGACGGATGAAATGCCAGAAACCGGTCCTAGGAAGCTTGTTTCCGGTCCAGGGAAGGCAAGGCTTGGCAGTTTGGGCTGGACTGTTCCCATGAGGCACAGGGTCAGACTGATTTGCATATGGCCATGTCTGAACTGGGGTGGCAGAGTGGGCTAAAGAACGGTGATGGATCAAACCCAGATCTGATTACTGGGTGTGAGTGTTTGATTGGGTCTGATGCTCCGTCCATCACCACCCCCTTTTGTACCGCTTTGTTCGCCATAAGTTGGCAGGGTATGCTCAGACGTGAGTCCCTTGCTCACTTTGCCGCTGGATTCAAGCAAGCTTGGCTGAAGACGGCTGAAATGCCAGAAACCGGTCCTAGGAAGCTTGTTTCCGGTCCAGGGAAGGCAAGGCTTGGCAGTTCGGGCTGGACTGTTCCCATGAGGCACAGGGTCAGACTGATTTGCATATGGCCATGTCTGAACTGGGGTGGCAGAGTGGGCTAAAGAACGGTGATGGATCAAACCCAGATCTGATGACTGGGTGTGGGTGTTTGATTGGGTCTGATGCTCCGTCCATCACCACCCCCTTTTGTACCGCTTTGTTCGCCATAAGTTGGCAGGGTATGCTCAGACGTGAGTCCCTTGCTCACTTTGCCACTGGATTCAAGCACGCCTGGCTGAAGACGGCTGAAATGCCAGAAACCAGTCCTAGGAAGCTTGTTTTCGGTCCAGGGCAGGCAAGGCTTGGCAGTTCGGGCTGGACTGTTCCCATGAGGCACAGGGTCAGACTGATTTGCATATGGCCATGTCTGAACTGGGGTGGCAGAGTGGGTTAAAGAACGGTGATGGATCAAACCCAGATCTGATGACTGGGTGTGAGTGTTTGATTGGGTCTGATGCTCCGTCCATCACCACTTCCTTTTGTACCGCTTTGTTCGCCATAAGTTGGCAGGGTATGCTCAGACGTGAGACCCTTGCTCACTTTGCCACTGGATTCAAGCAAGCCTGGCTGAAGACGGCTGAAATGCCAGAAACCGGTCCTAGGAAGCTTGTTTCCGGTCCAGGGAAGGCAAGGCTTGGCAGTTTGGGCTGGACTGTTCCCATGAGGCACAGGGTCAGACTGATTTGCATATGGCCATGTCTGAACTGGGGTGGCAGAGTGGGCTAAAGAACGGTGATGGATCAAACCCAGATCTGATTACTGGGTGTGAGTGTTTGATTGGGTCTGATGCTCTGTCCATCACCACCCCCTTTTGTACCGCTTTGTTCGCCATAAGTTGGCAGGGTATGCTCAGACGTGAGTCCCTTGCTCACTTTGCCACTGGATTCAAGCAAGCCTGGCTGAAGACGGATGAAATGCCAGAAACCGGTCCTAGGAAGCTTGTTTCCGGTCCAGGGAAGGCAAGGCTTGGCAGTTCGGGCTGGACTGTTCCCATGAGGCACAGGGTCAGACTGATTTGCATATGGCCATGTCTGAACTGGGGTGGCAGAGTGGGCTAAAGAACGGTGATGGATCAAACCCAGATCTGATGACTGGGTGTGAGTGTTTGATTGGGTCTGATGCTCCGTCCATCACCACCCCCTTTTGTACCGCTTTGTTCGCCATAAGTTGGCAGGGTATGCTCAGACGTGAGTCCCTTGCTCACTTTGCCACTGGATTCAAGCAAGCCTGGCTGAAGACGGCTGACATGCCAGAAACCGGTCCTAGGAAGCTTGTTTCCGGTCCAGGGAAGGCAAGGCTTGGCAGTTCGGGCTGGACTGTTCCCATCAGGCACAGGGTCAGACTGATTTGCATATGGCCATGTCTGAACTGGGGTGGCAGAGTGGGCTAAAGAACGGTGATGGATCAAACCCAGATCTGATGACTGGGTGTGAGTGTTTGATTGGGTCTGATGCTCCGTCCATCACCACCCCCTTTTGTACCACTTTGTTCGCCATAAGTTGGCAGGGTATGCTCAGACGTGAGTCCCTTGCTCACTTTGCCACTGGATTCAAGCAAGCCTGGCTGAAGACGGCTGAAATGCCAGAAACCGGTCCTAGGAAGCTTGTTTCCGGTCCAGGGAAGGCAAGGCTTGGCAGTTCGGGCTTGACTGTTCCCATCAGGCACAGGGTCAGACTGATTTGCATATGGCCATGTCTGAACTGGGGTGGCAGAGTGGGCTAAAGAACGGTGATGGATCAAACCCAGATCTGATGACTGGGTGTGAGTGTTTGATTGGGTCTGATGCTCCGTCCATCACAACCCCCTTTTGTACCGCTTTGATCGCCATAAGTTGGCAGGGTATGCTCAGACGTGAGTCCCTTGCTCACTTTGCCACTGGATTCAAGCAAGCCTGGCTGAAGACGGCTGAAATGCCAGAAACCGGTCCTAGGAAGCTTGTTTCCGGTCCAGGGAAGGCAAGGCTTGGCAGTTCGGGCTGGACTGTTCCCATCAGGCACAGGGTCAGACTGATTTGCATATGGCCATGTCTGAACTGGGGTGGCAGAGTGGGCTAAAGAACGGTGATGGATCAAACCCAGATCTGATGACTGGGTGTGAGTGTTTGATTGGGTCTGATGCTCGGTCCATCACCACCCCCTTTTGTACCGCTTTGTTCGCCATAAGTTGGCAGGGTATGCTCAGACGTGAGTCCCTTGCTTACTTTGCCACTGGATTCAAGCAAGCCTGGCTGAAGACGGCTGAAATGCCAGAAACCGGTCCTAGGAAGCTTGTTTTCGGTCCAGGGCAAGCAAGGCTTGGCAGTTCGGGCTGGACTGTTCCCATCAGGCACAGGGTCAGACTGATTTGCATATGGCCATGTCTGAACTGGGGTGGCAGAGTGGGCTAAAGGACGGTGATGGATCAAACCCAGATCTGATGACTGGGTGTGAGTGTTTGATTGGGTCTGATGCTCCATCCATCACCACCCCCTTTTGTACCGCTTTGTTCGCCATAAGTTGGCAGGGTATGCTCAGACGTGAGTCCCTTGCTCACTTTGCCACTGGATTCAAGCAAGCCTGGCTAAAGACGGCTGAAATGCCAGAAACCGGTCCTAGGAAGCTTGTTTCCGGTCCAGGGAAGGCAAGGCTTGGCAGTCCGGGCTGGACTGTTCCCATGAGGCACAGGGTCAGAATGATTTGCATATGGCCATGTCTGAACTGGGGTGGCAGAGTGGGCTAAAGAACGGTGATGGATCAAACCCAGATCTGATGACTGGGTGTGAGTGTTTGATTGGGTCTGATGCTCCGTCCATCACCACCTCCTTTTGTACCGCTTTGTTCGCCATAAGTTGGCAGGGTATGCTCAGACGTGAGTCCCTTGCTCACTTTGCCACTGGATTCAAGCACGCCTGGCTGAAGACGGCTGAAATGCCAGAAACCAGTCCTAGGAAGCTTGTTTTCGGTCCAGGGCAGGCAAGGCTTGGCAGTTCGGGCTGGACTGTTCCCATGAGGCACAGGGTCAGACTGATTTGCATATGGCCATGTCTGAACTGGGGTGGCAGAGTGGGCTAAAGAACGGTGATGGATCAAACCCAGATCTGATGACTGGGTGTGAGTGTTTGATTGGGTCTGATGCTCCATCCATCACCACCCCCTTTTGTACCGCTTTGTTCGCCATAAGTTGGCAGGGTATGCTCAGACGTGAGTCCCTTGCTCACTTTGCCACTGGATTCAAGCAAGCCTGGCTGAAGACGGCTGAAATGCCAGAAACCGGCCCTAGGAAGCTTGTTTCCGGTCCAGGGAAGGCAAGGCTTGGCAGTCCGGGCTGGACTGTTCCCATGAGGCACAGGGTCAGAATGATTTGCATATGGCCATGTCTGAACTGGGGTGGCAGAGTGGGCTAAAGAACGGTGATGGATCAAACCCAGATCTGATGACTGGGTGTGAGTGTTTGATTGGGTCTGATGCTCCGTCCATCACCACCTCCTTTTGTACCGCTTTGTTCGCCATAAGTTGGCAGGGTATGCTCAGACGTGAGACCCTTGCTCACTTTGCCACTGGATTCAGGCAAGCCTGGCTGAAGACGGCTGAAATGGCAGAAACCGGTCCTAGGAAGCTTGTTTCCGGTCCAGGGAAGGCAAGGCTTGGCAGTTTGGGCTGGACTGTTCCCATGAGGCACAGGGTCAGACTGATTTGCATATGGCCATGTCTGAACTGGGGTGGCAGAGTGGGCTAAAGAACGGTGATGGATCAAACCCAGATCTGATTACTGGGTGTGAGTGTTTGATTGGGTCTGATGCTCTGTCCATCACCACCCCCTTTTGTACCGCTTTGTTCGCCATAAGTTGGCAGGGTATGCTCAGACGTGAGTCCCTTGCTCACTTTGCCACTGGATTCAAGCAAGCCTGGCTGAAGATGGATGAAATGCCAGAAACCGGTCCTAGGAAGCTTGTTTCCGGTCCAGGGAAGGCAAGGCTTGGCAGTTCGGGCTGGACTGTTCCCATGAGGCACAGGGTCAGACTGATTTGCATATGGCCATGTCTGAACTGGGGTGGCAGAGTGGGCTAAAGAACGGTGATGGATCAAACCCAGATCTGATGACTGGGTGTGAGTGTTTGATTGGGTCTGATGCTCCGTCCATCACCACCCCCTTTTGTACCACTTTGTTCGCCATAAGTTGGCAGGGTATGCTCAGACGTGAGTCCCTTGCTCACTTTGCCACTGGATTCAAGCAAGCCTGGCTGAAGACGACTGACATGCCAGAAACCGGTCCTAGGAAGCTTGTTTCCGGTCCAGGGAAGGCAAGGCTTGGCAGTTCGGGCTGGACTGTTCCCATCAGGCACAGGGTCAGACTGATTTGCATATGGCCATGTCTGAACTGGGGTGGCAGAGTGGGCTAAAGAACGGTGATGGATCAAACCCAGATCTGATGACTGGGTGTGAGTGTTTGATTGGGTCTGATGCTCCGTCCATCACCACCCCCTTTTGTACCACTTTGTTCGCCATAAGTTGGCAGGGTATGCTCAGACGTGAGTCCCTTGCTCACTTTGCCACTGGATTCAAGCAAGCCTGGCTGAAGACGGCTGAAATGCCAGAAACCGGTCCTAGGAAGCTTGTTTCCGGTCCAGGGAAGGCAAGGCTTGGCAGTTCGGGCTGGACTGTTCCCATGAGGCACAGGGTCAGACTGATTTGCATATGGCCATGTCTGAACTGGGGTGGCAGAGTGGGCTAAAGAACGGTGATGGATCAAACCCAGATCTGATGACTGGGTGTGAGTGTTTGATTGGGTCTGATGCTCCGTCCATCACCACCCCCTTTTGTACCGCTTTGTTCGCCATAAGTTGGCAGGGTATGCTCAGACGTGAGTCCCTTGCTCACTTTGCCACTGGATTCAAGCAAGCCTGGCTGAAGACGGCTGAAATGCCAGAAACCGGTCCTAGGAAGCTTGTTTCCGGTCCAGGGAAGGCAAGGCTTGGCAATTCGGGCTGGACTGTTCCCATCAGGCACAGGGTCAGACTGATTTGCATATGGCCATGTCTGAACTGGGGTGGCAGAGTGGGCTAAAGAACGGTGATGGATCAAACCCAGATCTGATGACTGGGTGTGAGTGTTTGATTGGGTCTGATGCTCGGTCCATCACCACCCCCTTTTGTACCGCTTTGTTCGCCATAAGTTGGCAGGGTATGCTCAGACGTGAGTCCCTTGCTTACTTTGCCACTGGATTCAAGCAAGCCTGGCTGAAGACGGCTGAAATGCCAGAAACCGGTCCTAGGAAGCTTGTTTTCGGTCCAGGGCAGGCAAGGCTTGGCAGTTCGGGCTGGACTGTTCCCATCAGGCACAGGGTCAGACTGATTTGCATATGGCCATGTCTGAACTGGGGTGGCAGAGTGGGCTAAAGAACGGTGATGGATCAAACCCAGATCTGATGACTGGGTGTGAGTGTTTGATTGGGTCTGATGCTCCATCCATCACCACCCCCTTTTGTACCGCTTTGTTCGCCATAAGTTGGCAGGGTATGCTCAGACGTGAGTCCCTTGCTCACTTTGCCACTGGATTCAAGCAAGCTTGGCTGAAGACGGCTGAAATGCCAGAAACCGGTCCTAGGAAGCTTGTTTCCGGTCCAGGGAAGGCAAGGCTTGGCAGTCCGGGCTGGACTGTTCCCATGAGGCACAGGGTCAGAATGATTTGCATATGGCCATGTCTGAACTGGGGTGGCAGAGTGGGCTAAAGAACGGTGATGGATCAAACCCAGATCTGATGACTGGGTGTGAGTGTTTGATTGGGTCTGTTGCTCCGTCCATCACCACCTCCTTTTGTACCGCTTTGTTCGCCATAAGTTGGCAGGGTATGCTCAGACGTGAGTCCCTTGCTCACTTTGCCACTGGATTCAAGCACGCCTGGCTGAAGACGGCTGAAATGCCAGAAACCAGTCCTAGGAAGCTTGTTTTCGGTCCAGGGCAGGCAAGGCTTGGCAGTTCGGGCTGGACTGTTCCCATGAGGCACAGGGTCAGACTGATTTGCATATGGCCATGTCTCAACTGGGGTGGCAGAGTGGGCTAAAGAACGGTGATGGATCAAACCCAGATCTGATGACTGGGTGTGAGTGTTTGATTGGGTCTGATGCTCCATCCATCACCACCCCCTTTTGTACCGCTTTGTTCGCCATGAGTTGGCAGGGTATGCTCAGACGTGAGTCCCTTGCTCACTTTGCCACTGGATTCAAGCAAGCCTGGCTGAAGACGGCTGAAATGCCAGAAACCGGTCCTAGGAAGCTTGTTTCCGGTCCAGGGAAGGCAAGGCTTGGCAGTCCGGGCTGGACTGTTCCCATGAGGCACAGGGTCAGAATGATTTGCATATGGCCATGTCTGAACTGGGGTGGCAGAGTGGGCTAAAGAACGGTGATGGATCAAACCCAGATCTGATGACTGGGTGTGAGTGTTTGATTGGGTCTGATGCTCCGTCCATCACCACCTCCTTTTGTACCTCTTTGTTCGCCATAAGTTGTCAGGGTATGCTCAGACGTGAGACCCTTGCTCACTTTGCCACTGGATTCAAGCAAGCCTGGCTGAAGACGGCTGAAATGCCAGAAACCGGTCCTAGGAAGCTTGTTTCCGGTCCAGGGAAGGCAAGGCTTGGCAGTTTGGGCTGGACTGTTCCCATGAGGCACAGGGTCAGACTGATTTGCATATGGCCATGTCTGAACTGGGGTGGCAGAGTGGGCTAAAGAACGGTGATGGATCAAACCCAGATCTGATTACTGGGTGTGAGTGTTTGATTGGGTCTGATGCTCTGTCCATCACCACCCCCTTTTGTACCGCTTTGTTCGCCATAAGTTGGCAGGGTATGCTCAGACGTGAGTCCCTTGCTCACTTTGCCACTGGATTCAAGCAAGCCTGGCTGAAGACGGCTTAAATGCCAGAAACCGGTCCTAGGAAGCTTGTTTCCGGTCCAGGGAAGGCAAGGCTTGGCAGTTCGGGCTAGACTGTTCCCATGAGGCACAGGGTCAGACTGATTTGCATATGGCCATGTCTGAACTGGGGTGGCAGAGTGGGCTAAAGAACGGTGATGAATCAAACCCAGATCTGATGACTGGGTGTGAGTGTTTGATTGGGTCTGATGCTCTGTCCATCACCACCCCCTTTTGTACCGCTTTGTTCGCCATAAGTTGGCAGGGTATGCTCAGACGTGAGTCCCTTGCTCACTTTGCCACTGGATTCAAGCAAGCCTGGCTGAAGACGGCTGAAATGCCAGAAACCGGTCCTAGGAAGCTTGTTTCCGGTCGAGGGAAGGCAAGGCTTGGCAGTTCGGGCTTGACTGTTCCCATTAGGCACAGGGTCAGACTGATTTGCATATGGCCATGTCTGAACTGGGGTGGCAGAGTGGGCTAAAGAACGGTGATGGATCAAACCCAGATCTGATGACTGGGTGTGAGTGTTTGATTGGGTCTGATGCTCCGTCCATCACAACCCCCTTTTGTACCGCTTTGATCGCCATAAGTTGGCAGGGTATGCTCAGACGTGAGTCCCTTGCTCACTTTGCCACTGGATTCAAGCAAGCCTGGCTGAAGACGGCTGAAATGCCAGAAACCGGTCCTAGGAAGCTTGTTTCCGGTCCAGGGAAGGCAAGGCTTGGCAGTTCGGGCTGGACTGTTCCCATCAGGCACAGGGTCAGACTGATTTGCATATGGCCATGTCTGAACTGGGGTGGCAGAGTGGGCTAAAGAACGGTGATGGATCAAACCCAGATCTGATGACTGGGTGTGAGTGTTTGATTGGGTCTGATGCTCGGTCCATCACCACCCCCTTTTGTACCGCTTTGTTCGCCATAAGTTGGCAGGGTATGCTCAGACGTGAGTCCCTTGCTTACTTTGCCACTGGATTCAAGCAAGCCTGGCTGAAGACGGCTGAAATGCCAGAAACCGGTCCTAGGAAGCTTGTTTTCGGTCCAGGGCAGGCAAGGCTTGGTAGTTCGGGCTGGACTGTTCCCATCAGGCACAGGGTCAGACTGATTTGCATATGGCCATGTCTGAACTGGGGTGGCAGAGTGGGCTAAAGAACGGTGATGGATCAAACCCAGATCTGATGACTGGGTGTGAGTGTTTGATTGGGTCTGATGCTCCATCCATCACCACCCCCTTTTGTACCGCTTTGTTCGCCATAAGTTGGCAGGGTATGCTCAGACGTGAGTCCCTTGCTCACTTTGCCACTGGATTCAAGCAAGCCTGGCTGAAGACGGCTGAAATGCCAGAAACCGGTCCTAGGAAGCTTGTTTCCGGTCCAGGGAAGGCAAGGCTTGGCAGTCCGGGCTGGACTGTTCCCATGAGGCACAGGGTCAGAATGATTTGCATATGGCCATGTCTGAACTGGGGTGGCAGAGTGGGCTAAAGAACGGTGATGGATCAAACCCAGATCTGATGACTGGGTGTGAGTGTTTGATTGGGTCTGATGCTCCGTCCATCACCACCTCCTTTTGTACCGCTTTGTTCGCCATAAGTTGGCAGGGTATGCTCAGACGTGAGTCCCTTGCTCACTTTGCCACTGGATTCAAGCAAGCCTGGCTGAAGACGGCTGAAATGCAAGAAACCAGTCCTAGGAAGCTTGTTTTCGGTCCAGGGCAGGCAAGGCTTGGCAGTTCGGGCTGGACTGTTCCCATGAGGCACAGGGTCAGACTGATTTGCATATGGCCATGTCTGAACTGGGGTGGCAGAGTGGGCTAAAGAACGGTGATGGATCAAACCCAGATCTGATGACTGGGTGTGAGTGTTTGATTGGGTCTGATGCTCCATCTATCACCACCCCCTTTTGTACCGCTTTGTTTGCCATAAGTTGGCAGGGTATGCTCAGACGTGAGTCCCTTGCTCACTTTGCCACTTGATTCAAGCAAGCCTGGCTGAAGACGGCTGAAATGCCAGAAACCAGTCCTAGGAAGCTTGTTTCCGGTCCAGGGAAGGCAAGGCTTGGCAGTCCGGGCTGGACTGTTCCCATGAGGCACAGGGTCAGAATGATTTGCATATGGCCATGTCTGAACTGGGGTGGCAGAGTGGGCTAAAGAACGGTGATGGATCAAACCCAGATCTGATGACTGGGTGTGAGTGTTTGATTGGGTCTGATGCTCCGTCCATCACCACCTCCTTTTGTACCGCTTTGTTCGCCATAAGTTGTCAGGGTATGCTCAGACGTGAGACCCTTGCTCACTTTGCCACTGGATTCAAGCAAGCCTGGCTGAAGACGGCTGAAATGCCAGAAACCGGTCCTAGGAAGCTTGTTTCCGGTCCAGGGAAGGCAAGGCTTGGCAGTTTGGGCTGGACTGTTCCCATGAGGCACAGAGTCAGACTGATTTGCATATGGCCATGTCTGAACTGGGGTGGCAGAGTGGGCTAAAGAACGGTGATGGATCAAACCCAGATCTGATGACTGGGTGTGAGTGTTTGATTGGGTCTGATGCTCCGTCCATCACCACCCCCTTTTGTACCGCTTTGTTCGCCATAAGTTGGCAGGGTATGCTCAGACGTGAGTCCCTTGCTCACTTTGCCACTGGATTCAAGCAAGCCTGGCTGAAGACGGCTGAAATGCCAGAAACCAGTCCTAGGAAGCTTGTTTTCGGTCCAGGGCAGGCAAGGCTTGGCAGTTCGGGCTGGACTGTTCCCATGAGGCACAGGGTCAGACTGATTTGCATATGGCCATGTCTGAACTGGGGTGGCAGAGTGGGCTAAAGAACGGTGATGGATCAAGCCCAGATCTGATGACTGGGTGTGAGTGTTTGATTGGGTCTGATGCTCCATCCATCACCACCCCCTTTTGTACTGCTTTGTTCGCCATAAGTTGTCAGGGTATGCTCAGACGTGAGTCCCTTGCTCACTTTGCCACTGGATTCAAGCAAGCCTGGCTGAAGACGGCTGAAATGCCAGAAACCGGTCCTAGGAAGCTTGTTTCCGGTCCAGGGAAGGCAAGGCTTGGCAGTCCGGGCTGGACTGTTCCCATGAGGCACAGGGTCAGAATGATTTGCATATGGCCATGTCTGAACTGGGGTGGCAGAGTGGGCTAAAGAACGGTGATGGATCAAACCCAGATCTGATGACTGGGTGTGAGTGTTTGATTGGGTCTGATGCTCCGTCCATCACCACCTCCTTTTGTACCGCTTTGTTCGCCATAAGTTGGCAGGGTATGCTCAGACGTGAGACCCTTGCTCACTTTGCCACTGGATTCAAGCAAGCCTGGCTGAAGACGGCTGAAATGCCAGAAACCGGTCCTAGGAAGCTTGTTTCCGGTCCAGGGAAGGCAAGGCTTGGCAGTTCGGGCTAGACTGTTCCCATGAGGCACAGGGTCAGACTGATTTGCATATGGCCATGTCTGAACTGGGGTGGCAGAGTGGGCTAAAGAACGGTGATGGATCAAACCCAGATCTGATTACTGGGTGTGAGTGTTTGATTGGGTCTGATGCTCCGTCCATCACCACCCCCTTTTGTACCGCTTTGTTCACCATAAGTTGGCAGGGTATGCTCAGACGTGAGTCCCTTGCTCACTTTGCCACTGGATTCAAGCAAGCCTGGCTGAAGACGGATGAAATGCCAGAAACCGGTCCTAGGAAGCTTGTTTCCGGTCCAGGGAAGGCAAGGCTTGGCAGTTTGGGCTGGACTGTTCCCATGAGGCACAGAGTCAGACTGATTTGCATATGGCCATGTCTGAACTGGGGTGGCAGAGTGGGCTAAAGAACGGTGATGGATCAAACCCAGATCTGATTACTGGGTGTGAGTGTTTGATTGGGTCTGATGCTCTGTCCATCACCACCCCCTTTTGTACCACTTTGTTCGCCATAAGTTGGCAGGGTATGCTCAGACGTGAGTCCCTTGCTCACTTTGCCACTGGATTCAAGCAATTCTGGCTGAAGACGGCTGAAATGCCAGAAACCGGTCCTAGGAAGCTTGTTTCCGGTCCGGGGAAGGCAAGGCTTGGCAGTTCGGGCTGGACTGTTCCCATCAGGCACAGGGTCAGACTGATTTGCATATGGCCATGTCTGAACTGGGGTGGCAGAGTGGGCTAAAGAACGGTGATGGATCAAACCCAGATCTGATGACTGGGTGTGAGTGTTTGATTGGGTCTGATGCTCCGTCCATCACCACCCCCTTTTGTACCGCTTTGTTCGCCATAAGTTGGCAGGGTATGCTCAGACGTGAGTCCCTTGCTCACTTTGCCACTGGATTCAAGCAAGCCTGGCTGAAGACGGCTGAAATGCCAGAAACCAGTCCTAGGAAGCTTGTTTTCGGTCCAGGGCAGGCAAGGCTTGGCAGTTCGGGCTGGACTGTTCCCATGAGGCACAGGGTCAGACTGATTTGCATATGGCCATGTCTGAACTGGGGTGGCAGAGTGGGCTAAAGAACGGTGATGGATCAAGCCCAGATCTGATGACTGGGTGTGAGTGTTTGATTGGGTCTGATGCTCCATCCATCACCACCCCCTTTTGTACTGCTTTGTTCGCCATAAGTTGTCAGGGTATGCTCAGACGTGAGTCCCTTGCTCACTTTGCCACTGGATTCAAGCAAGCCTGGCTGAAGACGGCTGAAATGCCAGAAACCGGTCCTAGGAAGCTTGTTTCCGGTCCAGGGAAGGCAAGGCTTGGCAGTCCGGGCTGGACTGTTCCCATGAGGCACAGGGTCAGAATGATTTGCATATGGCCATGTCTGAACTGGGGTGGCAGAGTGGGCTAAAGAACGGTGATGGATCAAACCCAGATCTGATGACTGGGTGTGAGTGTTTGATTGGGTCTGATGCTCCGTCCATCACCACCTCCTTTTGTACCGCTTTGTTCGCCATAAGTTGGCAGGGTATGCTCAGACGTGAGACCCTTGCTCACTTTGCCACTGGATTCAAGCAAGCCTGGCTGAAGACGGCTGAAATGCCAGAAACCGGTCCTAGGAAGCTTGTTTCCGGTCCAGGGAAGGCAAGGCTTGGCAGTTCGGGCTAGACTGTTCCCATGAGGCACAGGGTCAGACTGATTTGCATATGGCCATGTCTGAACTGGGGTGGCAGAGTGGGCTAAAGAACGGTGATGGATCAAACCCAGATCTGATTACTGGGTGTGAGTGTTTGATTGGGTCTGATGCTCCGTCCATCACCACCCCCTTTTGTACCGCTTTGTTCACCATAAGTTGGCAGGGTATGCTCAGACGTGAGTCCCTTGCTCACTTTGCCACTGGATTCAAGCAAGCCTGGCTGAAGACGGATGAAATGCCAGAAACCGGTCCTAGGAAGCTTGTTTCCGGTCCAGGGAAGGCAAGGCTTGGCAGTTTGGGCTGGACTGTTCCCATGAGGCACAGGGTCAGACTGATTTGCATATGGCCATGTCTGAACTGGGGTGGCAGAGTGGGCTAAAGAACGGTGATGGATCAAACCCAGATCTGATTACTGGGTGTGAGTGTTTGATTGGGTCTGATGCTCCGTCCATCACCACCCCCTTTTGTACCGCTTTGTTCGCCATAAGTTGGCAGGGTATGCTCAGACGTGAGTCCCTTGCTCACTTTGCCGCTGGATTCAAGCAAGCTTGGCTGAAGACGGCTGAAATGCCAGAAACCGGTCCTAGGAAGCTTGTTTCCGGTCCAGGGAAGGCAAGGCTTGGCAGTTCGGGCTGGACTGTTCCCATGAGGCACAGGGTCAGACTGATTTGCATATGGCCATGTCTGAACTGGGGTGGCAGAGTGGGCTAAAGAACGGTGATGGATCAAACCCAGATCTGATGACTGGGTGTGAGTGTTTGATTGGGTCTGATGCTCCGTCCATCACCACCCCCTTTTGTACCGCTTTGTTCGCCATAAGTTGGCAGGGTATGCTCAGACGTGAGTCCCTTGCTCACTTTGCCACTGGATTCAAGCACGCCTGGCTGAAGACGGCTGAAATGCCAGAAACCAGTCCTAGGAAGCTTGTTTTCGGTCCAGGGCAGGCAAGGCTTGGCAGTTCGGGCTGGACTGTTCCCATGAGGCACAGGGTCAGACTGATTTGCATATGGCCATGTCTGAACTGGGGTGGCAGAGTGGGCTAAAGAACGGTGATGGATCAAACCCAGATCTGATGACTGGGTGTGAGTGTTTGATTGGGTCTGATGCTCCGTCCATCACCACCCCCTTTTGTACCACTTTGTTCGCCATAAGTTGGCAGGGTATGCTCAGACGTGAGTCCCTTGCTCACTTTGCCACTGGATTCAAGCAAGCCTGGCTGAAGACGGCTGAAATGCCAGAAACCGGTCCTAGGAAGCTTGTTTCCGGTCCAGGGAAGGCAAGGCTTGGCAGTTCGGGCTTGACTGTTCCCATCAGGCACAGGGTCAGACTGATTTGCATATGGCCATGTCTGAACTGGGGTGGCAGAGTGGGCTAAAGAACGGTGATGGATCAAACCCAGATCTGATGACTGGGTGTGAGTGTTTGATTGGGTCTGATGCTCCGTCCATCACAACCCCCTTTTGTACCGCTTTGATCGCCATAAGTTGGCAGGGTATGCTCAGACGTGAGTCCCTTGCTCACTTTGCCACTGGATTCAAGCAAGCCTGGCTGAAGACGGCTGAAATGCCAGAAACCGGTCCTAGGAAGCTTGTTTCCGGTCCAGGGAAGGCAAGGCTTGGCAGTTCGGGCTGGACTGTTCCCATCAGGCACAGGGTCAGACTGATTTGCATATGGCCATGTCTGAACTGGGGTGGCAGAGTGGGCTAAAGAACGGTGATGGATCAAACCCAGATCTGATGACTGGGTGTGAGTGTTTGATTGGGTCTGATGCTCGGTCCATCACCACCCCCTTTTGTACCGCTTTGTTCGCCATAAGTTGGCAGGGTATGCTCAGACGTGAGTCCCTTGCTTACTTTGCCACTGGATTCAAGCAAGCCTGGCTGAAGACGGCTGAAATGCCAGAAACCGGTCCTAGGAAGCTTGTTTTCGGTCCAGGGCAAGCAAGGCTTGGCAGTTCGGGCTGGACTGTTCCCATCAGGCACAGGGTCAGACTGATTTGCATATGGCCATGTCTGAACTGGGGTGGCAGAGTGGGCTAAAGGACGGTGATGGATCAAACCCAGATCTGATGACTGGGTGTGAGTGTTTGATTGGGTCTGATGCTCCATCCATCACCACCCCATTTTGTACCGCTTTGTTCGCCATAAGTTGGCAGGGTATGCTCAGACGTGAGTCCCTTGCTCACTTTGCCACTGGATTCAAGCAAGCCTGGCTGAAGACGGCTGAAATGCCAGAAACCGGTCCTAGGAAGCTTGTTTCCGGTCCAGGGAAGGCAAGGCTTGGCAGTCCGGGCTGGACTGTTCCCATGAGGCACAGGGTCAGAATGATTTGCATATGGCCATGTCTGAACTGGGGTGGCAGAGTGGGCTAAAGAACGGTGATGGATCAAACCCAGATCTGATGACTGGGTGTGAGTGTTTGATTGGGTCTGATGCTCCGTCCATCACCACCTCCTTTTGTACCGCTTTGTTCGCCATAAGTTGGCAGGGTATGCTCAGACGTGAGTCCCTTGCTCACTTTGCCACTGGATTCAAGCACGCCTGGCTGAAGACGGCTGAAATGCCAGAAACCAGTCCTAGGAAGCTTGTTTTCGGTCCAGGGCAGGCAAGGCTTGGCAGTTCGGGCTGGACTGTTCCCATGAGGCACAGGGTCAGACTGATTTGCATATGGCCATGTCTGAACTGGGGTGGCAGAGTGGGCTAAAGAACGGTGATGGATCAAACCCAGATCTGATGACTGGGTGTGAGTGTTTGATTGGGTCTGATGCTCCGTCCATCACCACCTCCTTTTGTACCGCTTTGTTCGCCATAAGTTGGCAGGGTATGCTCAGACGTGAGACCCTTGCTCACTTTGCCACTGGATTCAAGCAAGCCTGGCTGAAGACGGCTGAAATGCCAGAAACCGGTCCTAGGAAGCTTGTTTCCGGTCCAGGGAAGGCAAGGCTTGGCAGTTTGGGCTGGACTGTTCCCATGAGGCACAGGGTCAGACTGATTTGCATATGGCCATGTCTGAACTGGGGTGGCAGAGTGGGCTAAAGAACGGTGATGGATCAAACCCAGATCTGATTACTGGGTGTGAGTGTTTGATTGGGTCTGATGCTCTGTCCATCACCACCCCCTTTTGTACCGCTTTGTTCGCCATAAGTTGGCAGGGTATGCTCAGACGTGAGTCCCTTGCTCACTTTGCCACTGGATTCAAGCAAGCCTGGCTGAAGATGGATGAAATGCCAGAAACCGGTCCTAGGAAGCTTGTTTCCGGTCCAGGGAAGGCAAGGCTTGGCAGTCCGGGTTGGACTGTTCCCATGAGGCACAGGGTCAGAATGATTTGCATATGGCCATGTCTGAACTGGGGTGGCAGAGTGGGCTAAAGAACGGTGATGGATCAAACCCAGATCTGATGACTGGGTGTGAGTGTTTGATTGGGTCTGATGCTCCGTCCATCACCACCTCCTTTTGTACCGCTTTGTTCGCCATAAGTTGGCAGGGTATGCTCAGACGTGAGACCCTTGCTCACTTTGCCACTGGATTCAAGCAAGCCTGGCTGAAGACGGCTGAAATGCCAGAAACCGGTCCTAGGAAGCTTGTTTCCGGTCCAGGGAAGGCAAGGCTTGGCAGTTTGGGCTGGACTGTTCCCATGAGGCACAGGGTCAGACTGATTTGCATATGGCCATGTCTGAACTGGGGTGGCAGAGTGGGCTAAAGAACGGTGATGGATCAAACCCAGATCTGATTACTGGGTGTGAGTGTTTGATTGGGTCTGATGCTCTGTCAATCACCACCCCCTTTTGTACCGCTTTGTTCGCCATAAGTTGGCAGGGTATGCTCAGACGTGAGTCCCTTGCTCACTTTGCCACTGGATTCAAGCAAGCCTGGCTGAAGATGGATGAAATGCCAGAAACCGGTCCTAGGAAGCTTGTTTCCGGTCCAGGGAAGGCAAGGCTTGGCAGTTCGGGCTGGACTGTTCCCATGAGGCACAGGGTCAGACTGATTTGCATATGGCCATGTCTGAACTGGGGTGGCAGAGTGGGCTAAAGAACGGTGATGGATCAAACCCAGATCTGATGACTGGGTGTGAGTGTTTGATTGGGTCTGATGCTCCATCCATCACCACCCCCTTTTGTACCACTTTGTTCGCCATAAGTTGGCAGGGTATGCTCAGACGTGAGTCCCTTGCTCACTTTGCCACTGGATTCAAGCAAGCCTGGCTGAAGACGACTGACATGCCAGAAACCGGTCCTAGGAAGCTTGTTTCCGGTCCAGGGAAGGCAAGGCTTGGCAGTTCGGGCTGGACTGTTCCCATCAGGCACAGGGTCAGACTGATTTGCATATGGCCATGTCTGAACTGGGGTGGCAGAGTGGGCTAAAGAACGGTGATGGATCAAACCCAGATCTGATGACTGGGTGTGAGTGTTTGATTGGGTCTGATGCTCCGTCCATCACCACCCCCTTTTGTACCACTTTGTTCGCCATAAGTTGGCAGGGTATGCTCAGACGTGAGTCCCTTGCTCACTTTGCCACTGGATTCAAGCAAGCCTGGCTGAAGACGGCTGAAATGCCAGAAACCGGTCCTAGGAAGCTTGTTTCCGGTCCAGGGAAGGCAAGGCTTGGCAGTTCGGGCTGGACTGTTCCCATGAGGCACAGGGTCAGACTGATTTGCATATGGCCATGTCTGAACTGGGGTGGCAGAGTGGGCTAAAGAACGGTGATGGATCAAACCCAGATCTGATGACTGGGTGTGAGTGTTTGATTGGGTCTGATGCTCCGTCCATCACCACCCCCTTTTGTACCGCTTTGTTCGCCATAAGTTGGCAGGGTATGCTCAGACGTGAGTCCCTTGCTCACTTTGCCACTGGATTCAAGCAAGCCTGGCTGAAGACGGCTGAAATGCCAGAAACCGGTCCTAGGAAGCTTGTTTCCGGTCCAGGGAAGGCAAGGCTTGGCAATTCGGGCTGGACTGTTCAGATCAGGCACAGGGTCAGACTGATTTGCATATGGCCATGTCTGAACTGGGGTGGCAGAGTGGGCTAAAGAACGGTGATGGATCAAACCCAGATCTGATGACTGGGTGTGAGTGTTTGATTGGGTCTGATGCTCGGTCCATCACCACCCCCTTTTGTACCGCTTTGTTCGCCATAAGTTGGCAGGGTATGCTCAGACGTGAGTCCCTTGCTTACTTTGCCACTGGATTCAAGCAAGCCTGGCTGAAGACGGCTGAAATGCCAGAAACCGGTCCTAGGAAGCTTGTTTTCGGTCCAGGGCAGGCAAGGCTTGGCAGTTCGGGCTGGACTGTTCCCATCAGGCACAGGGTCAGACTGATTTGCATATGGCCATGTCTGAACTGGGGTGGCAGAGTGGGCTAAAGAACGGTGATGGATCAAACCCAGATCTGATGACTGGGTGTGAGTGTTTGATTGGGTCTGATGCTCCATCCATCACCACCCCCTTTTGTACCGCTTTGTTCGCCATAAGTTGGCAGGGTATGCTCAGACGTGAGTCCCTTGCTCACTTTGCCACTGGATTCAAGCAAGCTTGGCTGAAGACGGCTGAAATGCCAGAAACCGGTCCTAGAAAGCTTGTTTCCGGTCCAGGGAAGGCAAGGCTTGGCAGTCCGGGCTGGACTGTTCCCATGAGGCACAGGGTCAGAATGATTTGCATATGGCCATGTCTGAACTGGGGTGGCAGAGTGGGCTAAAGAACGGTGATGGATCAAACCCAGATCTGATGACTGGGTGTGAGTGTTTGATTGGGTCTGTTGCTCCGTCCATCACCACCTCCTTTTGTACCGCTTTGTTCGCCATAAGTTGGCAGGGTATGCTCAGACGTGAGTCCCTTGCTCACTTTGCCACTGGATTCAAGCACGCCTGGCTGAAGACGGCTGAAATGCCAGAAACCAGTCCTAGGAAGCTTGTTTTCGGTCCAGGGCAGGCAAGGCTTGGCAGTTCGGGCTGGACTGTTCCCATGAGGCACAGGGTCAGACTGATTTGCATATGGCCATGTCTCAACTGGGGTGGCAGAGTGGGCTAAAGAACGGTGATGGATCAAACCCAGATCTGATGACTGGGTGTGAGTGTTTGATTGGGTCTGATGCTCCATCCATCACCACCCCCTTTTGTACCGCTTTGTTCGCCATGAGTTGGCAGGGTATGCTCAGACGTGAGTCCCTTGCTCACTTTGCCACTGGATTCAAGGAAGACGGCTGAAATGCCAGAAACCGGTCCTAGGAAGCTTGTTTCCGGTCCAGGGAAGGCAAGGCTTGGCAGTCCGGGCTGGACTGTTCCCATGAGGCACAGGGTCAGAATGATTTGCATATGGCCATGTCTGAACTGGGGTGGCAGAGTGGGCTAAAGAACGGTGATGGATCAAACCCAGATCTGATGACTGGGTGTGAGTGTTTGATTGGGTCTGATGCTCCGTCCATCACCACCTCCTTTTGTACCGCTTTGTTCGCCATAAGTTGTCAGGGTATGCTCAGACGTGAGACCCTTGCTCACTTTGCCACTGGATTCAAGCAAGCCTGGCTGAAGACGGCTGAAATGCCAGAAACCGGTCCTAGGAAGCTTGTTTCCGGTCCAGGGAAGGCAAGGCTTGGCAGTTTGGGCTGGACTGTTCCCATGAGGCACAGGGTCAGACTGATTTGCATATGGCCATGTCTGAACTGGGGTGGCAGAGTGGGCTAAAGAACGGTGATGGATCAAACCCAGATCTGATTACTGGGTGTGAGTGTTTGATTGGGTCTGATGCTCTGTCCATCACCACCCCCTTTTGTACCGCTTTGTTCGCCATAAGTTGGCAGGGTATGCTCAGACGTGAGTCCCTTGCTCACTTTGCCACTGGATTCAAGCAAGCCTGGCTGAAGACGGCTGAAATGCCAGAAACCGGTCCTAGGAAGCTTGTTTCCGGTCCAGGGAAGGCAAGGCTTGGCAGTTCGGGCTAGACTGTTCCCATGAGGCACAGGGTCAGACTGATTTGCATATGGCCATGTCTGAACTGGGGTGGCAGAGTGGGCTAAAGAACGGTGATGAATCAAACCCAGATCTGATGACTGGGTGTGAGTGTTTGATTGGGTCTGATGCTCTGTCCATCACCACCCCCTTTTGTACCGCTTTGTTCGCCATAAGTTGGCAGGGTATGCTCAGACGTGAGTCCCTTGCTCACTTTGCCACTGGATTCAAGCAAGCCTGGCTGAAGACGGATGAAATGCCAGAAACCGGTCCTAGGAAGCTTGTTTCTGGTCCAGGGAAGGCAAGGATTGGCAGTTCGGGCTGGACTGTTCCCATGAGGCACAGGGTCAGACTGATTTACATATGGCCATGTCTGAACTGGGGTGGCAGAGTGGGCTAAAGAACGGTGATGGATCAAACCCAGATCTGATGACTGGGTGTGAGTGTTTGATTGGGTCTGATGCTCCGTCCATCACCACCCCCTTTTGTACCGCTTTGTTCGCCATAAGTTGGCAGGGTATGCTCAGACGTGAGTCCCTTGCTCACTTTGCCACTGGATTCAAGCAAGCCTGGCTGAAGACGGCTGAAATGCCAGAAACCGGTCCTAGGAAGCTTGTTTCCGGTCGAGGGAAGGCAAGGCTTGGCAGTTCGGGCTTGACTGTTCCCATTAGGCACAGGGTCAGACTGATTTGCATATGGCCATGTCTGAACTGGGGTGGCAGAGTGGGCTAAAGAACGGTGATGGATCAAACCCAGATCTGATGACTGGGTGTGAGTGTTTGATTGGGTCTGATGCTCCGTCCATCACAACCCCCTTTTGTACCGCTTTGATCGCCATAAGTTGGCAGGGTATGCTCAGACGTGAGTCCCTTGCTCACTTTGCCACTGGATTCAAGCAAGCCTGGCTGAAGACGGCTGAAATGCCAGAAACCGGTCCTAGGAAGCTTGTTTCCGGTCCAGGGAAGGCAAGGCTTGGCAGTTCGGGCTGGACTGTTCCCATCAGGCACAGGGTCAGACTGATTTGCATATGGCCATGTCTGAACTGGGGTGGCAGAGTGGGCTAAAGAACGGTGATGGATCAAACCCAGATCTGATGACTGGGTGTGAGTGTTTGATTGGGTCTGATGCTCGGTCCATCACCACCCCCTTTTGTACCGCTTTGTTCGCCATAAGTTGGCAGGGTATGCTCAGACGTGAGTCCCTTGCTTACTTTGCCACTGGATTCAAGCAAGCCTGGCTGAAGACGGCTGAAATGCCAGAAACCGGTCCTAGGAAGCTTGTTTTCGGTCCAGGGCAGGCAAGGCTTGGTAGTTCGGGCTGGACTGTTCCCATCAGGCACAGGGTCAGACTGATTTGCATATGGCCATGTCTGAACTGGGGTGGCAGAGTGGGCTAAAGAACGGTGATGGATCAAACCCAGATCTGATGACTGGGTGTGAGTGTTTGATTGGGTCTGATGCTCCATCCATCACCACCCCCTTTTGTACCGCTTTGTTCGCCATAAGTTGGCAGGGTATGCTCAGACGTGAGTCCCTTGCTCACTTTGCCACTGGATTCAAGCAAGCCTGGCTGAAGACGGCTGAAATGCCAGAAACCGGTCCTAGGAAGCTTGTTTCCGGTCCAGGGAAGGCAAGGCTTGGCAGTCCGGGCTGGACTGTTCCCATGAGGCACAGGGTCAGAATGATTTGCATATGGCCATGTCTGAACTGGGGTGGCAGAGTGGGCTAAAGAACGGTGATGGATCAAACCCAGATCTGATGACTGGGTGTGAGTGTTTGATTGGGTCTGATGCTCCGTCCATCACCACCTCCTTTTGTACCGCTTTGTTCGCCATAAGTTGGCAGGGTATGCTCAGACGTGAGTCCCTTGCTCACTTTGCCACTGGATTCAAGCAAGCCTGGCTGAAGACGGCTGAAATGCAAGAAACCAGTCCTAGGAAGCTTGTTTTCGGTCCAGGGCAGGCAAGGCTTGGCAGTTCGGGCTGGACTGTTCCCATGAGGCACAGGGTCAGACTGATTTGCATATGGCCATGTCTGAACTGGGGTGGCAGAGTGGGCTAAAGAACGGTGATGGATCAAACCCAGATCTGATGACTGGGTGTGAGTGTTTGATTGGGTCTGATGCTCCATCTATCACCACCCCCTTTTGTACCGCTTTGTTTGCCATAAGTTGGCAGGGTATGCTCAGACGTGAGTCCCTTGCTCACTTTGCCACTTGATTCAAGCAAGCCTGGCTGAAGACGGCTGAAATGCCAGAAACCAGTCCTAGGAAGCTTGTTTCCGGTCCAGGGAAGGCAAGGCTTGGCAGTCCGGGCTGGACTGTTCCCATGAGGCACAGGGTCAGAATGATTTGCATATGGCCATGTCTGAACTGGGGTGGCAGAGTGGGCTAAAGAACGGTGATGGATCAAACCCAGATCTGATGACTGGGTGTGAGTGTTTGATTGGGTCTGATGCTCCGTCCATCACCACCTCCTTTTGTACCGCTTTGTTCGCCATAAGTTGTCAGGGTATGCTCAGACGTGAGACCCTTGCTCACTTTGCCACTGGATTCAAGCAAGCCTGGCTGAAGACGGCTGAAATGCCAGAAACCGGTCCTAGGAAGCTTGTTTCCGGTCCAGGGAAGGCAAGGCTTGGCAGTTTGGGCTGGACTGTTCCCATGAGGCACAGAGTCAGACTGATTTGCATATGGCCATGTCTGAACTGGGGTGGCAGAGTGGGCTAAAGAACGGTGATGGATCAAACCCAGATCTGATTACTGGGTGTGAGTGTTTGATTGGGTCTGATGCTCTGTCCATCACCACCCCCTTTTGTACCACTTTGTTCGCCATAAGTTGGCAGGGTATGCTCAGACGTGAGTCCCTTGCTCACTTTGCCACTGGATTCAAGCAATTCTGGCTGAAGACGGCTGAAATGCCAGAAACCGGTCCTAGGAAGCTTGTTTCCGGTCCGGGGAAGGCAAGGCTTGGCAGTTCGGGCTGGACTGTTCCCATCAGGCACAGGGTCAGACTGATTTGCATATGGCCATGTCTGAACTGGGGTGGCAGAGTGGGCTAAAGAACGGTGATGGATCAAACCCAGATCTGATGACTGGGTGTGAGTGTTTGATTGGGTCTGATGCTCCGTCCATCACCACCCCCTTTTGTACCGCTTTGTTCGCCATAAGTTGGCAGGGTATGCTCAGACGTGAGTCCCTTGCTCACTTTGCCACTGGATTCAAGCAAGCCTGGCTGAAGACGGCTGAAATGCCAGAAACCAGTCCTAGGAAGCTTGTTTTCGGTCCAGGGCAGGCAAGGCTTGGCAGTTCGGGCTGGACTGTTCCCATGAGGCACAGGGTCAGACTGATTTGCATATGGCCATGTCTGAACTGGGGTGGCAGAGTGGGCTAAAGAACGGTGATGGATCAAGCCCAGATCTGATGACTGGGTGTGAGTGTTTGATTGGGTCTGATGCTCCATCCATCACCACCCCCTTTTGTACTGCTTTGTTCGCCATAAGTTGTCAGGGTATGCTCAGACGTGAGTCCCTTGCTCACTTTGCCACTGGATTCAAGCAAGCCTGGCTGAAGACGGCTGAAATGCCAGAAACCGGTCCTAGGAAGCTTGTTTCCGGTCCAGGGAAGGCAAGGCTTGGCAGTCCGGGCTGGACTGTTCCCATGAGGCACAGGGTCAGAATGATTTGCATATGGCCATGTCTGAACTGGGGTGGCAGAGTGGGCTAAAGAACGGTGATGGATCAAACCCAGATCTGATGACTGGGTGTGAGTGTTTGATTGGGTCTGATGCTCCGTCCATCACCACCTCCTTTTGTACCGCTTTGTTCGCCATAAGTTGGCAGGGTATGCTCAGACGTGAGACCCTTGCTCACTTTGCCACTGGATTCAAGCAAGCCTGGCTGAAGACGGCTGAAATGCCAGAAACCGGTCCTAGGAAGCTTGTTTCCGGTCCAGGGAAGGCAAGGCTTGGCAGTTTGGGCTGGACTGTTCCCATGAGGCACAGGGTCAGACTGATTTGCATATGGCCATGTCTGAACTGGGGTGGCAGAGTGGGCTAAAGAACGGTGATGGATCAAACCCAGATCTGATTACTGGGTGTGAGTGTTTGATTGGGTCTGATGCTCTGTCCATCACCACCCCCTTTTGTACCGCTTTGTTCGCCATAAGTTGGCAGGGTATGCTCAGACGTGAGTCCCTTGCTCACTTTGCCACTGGATTCAAGCAAGCCTGGCTGAAGACGGCTGAAATGCCAGAAACCGGTCCTAGGAAGCTTGTTTCCGGTCCAGGGAAGGCAAGGCTTGGCAGTTCGGGCTGGACTGTTCCCATGAGGCACAGGGTCAGACTGATTTGCATATGGCCATGTCTGAACTGGGGTGGCAGAGTGGGCTAAAGAACGGTGATGGATCAAACCCAGATCTGATGACTGGGTGTGAGTGTTTGATTGGGTCTGATGCTCCGTCCATCACCACCCCCTTTTGTACCGCTTTGTTCGCCATAAGTTGGCAGGGTATGTCCAGACGTGAGTCCCTTGCTCACTTTGCCACTGGATTCAAGCAAGCCTGGCTGAAGACGGCTGAAATGCCAGAAACCGGTCCTAGGAAGCTTGTTTCCGGTCCAGGGAAGGCAAGGCTTGGCAGTTCGGGCTGGACTGTTCCCATGAGGCACAGGGTCAGACTGATTTGCATATGGCCATGTCTGAACTGGGGTGGTAGAGTGGGCTAAAGAACGGTGATGGATCAAACCCAGATCTGATGACTGGGTGTGAGTGTTTGATTGGGTCTGATGCTCCGTCCATCACCACCCCCTTTTGTACCGCTTTGTTCGCCATAAGTTGGCAGGGTATGCTCAGACGTGAGTCCCTTGCTCACTTTGCCACTGGATTCAAGCAAGCCTGGCTGAAAACGGCTGAAATGCCAGAAACCGGTCCTAGGAAGCTTGTTTCCGGTCCAGGGAAGGCAAGGCTTGGCAGTTCGGGCTAGACTGTTCCCATGAGGCACAGGGTCAGACTGATTTGCATATGGCCATGTCTGAACTGGGGTGGCAGAGTGGGCTAAAGAACGGTGATGAATCAAACCCAGATCTGATGACTGGGTGTGAGTGTTTGATTGGGTCTGATGCTCCGTCCATCACCACCCCCTTTTGTACCGCTTTGTTCACCATAAGTTGGCAGGGTATGCTCAGACGTGTGTCCCTTGCTCACTTTGACACTGGATTCAAGCAAGCCTGGCTGAAGACGGATGAAATGCCAGAAACCGGTCCTAGGAAGCTTGTTTCCGGTCCAGGGAAGGCAAGGCTTGGCAGTTTGGGCTGGACTGTTCCCATGAGGCACAGGGTCAGACTGATTTGCATATGGCCATGTCTGAACTGGGGTGGCAGAGTGGGCTAAAGAACGGTGATGGATCAAACCCAGATCTGATTACTGGGTGTGAGTGTTTGATTGGGTCTGATGCTCCGTCCATCACCACCCCCTTTTGTACCGCTTTGTTCGCCATAAGTTGGCAGGGTATGCTCAGACGTGAGTCCCTTGCTCACTTTGCCACTGGATTCAAGCAAGCTTGGCTGAAGACGGCTGAAATGCCAGAAACCGGTCCTAGGAAGCTTGTTTCCGGTCCAGGGAAGGCAAGGCTTGGCAGTTCGGGCTGGACTGTTCCCATGAGGCACAGGGTCAGACTGATTTGCATATGGCCATGTCTGAACTGGGGTGGCAGAGTGGGCTAAAGAACGGTGATGGATCAAACCCAGATCTGATGACTGGGTGTGAGTGTTTGATTGGGTCTGATGCTCCGTCCATCACCACCCCCTTTTGTACCGCTTTGTTCGCCATAAGTTAGCAGGGTATGCTCAGACGTGAGTCCCTTGCTCACTTTGCCACTGGATTCAAGCACGCCTGGCTGAAGACGGCTGAAATGCCAGAAACCAGTCCAAGGAAGCTTGTTTTCGGTCCAGGGCAGGCAAGGCTTGGCAGTTCGGGCTGGACTGTTCCCATGAGGCACAGGGTCAGACTGATTTGCATATGGCCATGTCTGAACTGGGGTGGCAGAGTGGGCTAAAGAACGGTGATGGATCAAACCCAGATCTGATGACTGGGTGTGAGTGTTTGATTGGGTCTGATGCTCCGTCCATCACCACCTCCTTTTGTACCGCTTTGTTCGCCATAAGTTGGCAGGGTATGCTCAGACGTGAGACCCTTGCTCACTTTGCCACTGGATTCAAGCAAGCCTGGCTGAAGACGGCTGAAATGCCAGAAACCGGTCCTAGGAAGCTTGTTTCCGGTCCAGGGAAGGCAAGGCTTGGCAGTTTGGGCTGGACTGTTCCCATGAGGCACAGGGTCAGACTGATTTGCATATGGCCATGTCTGAACTGGGGTGGCAGAGTGGGCTAAAGAACGGTGATGGATCAAACCCAGATCTGATTACTGGGTGTGAGTGTTTGATTGGATCTGATGCTCTGTCCATCACCACCCCCTTTTGTACCGCTTTGTTCGCCATAAGTTGGCAGGGTATGCTCAGACGTGAGTCCCTTGCTCACTTTGCCACTGGATTCAAGCAAGCCTGGCTGAAGACGGATGAAATGCCAGAAACCGGTCCTAGGAAGCTTGTTTCCGGTCCAGGGAAGGCAAGGCTTGGCAGTTCGGGCTGGACTGTTCCCATGAGGCACAGGGTCAGACTGATTTGCATATGGCCATGTCTGAACTGGGGTGGCAGAGTGGGCTAAAGAACGGTGATGGATCAAACCCAGATCTGATGACTGGGTGTGAGTGTTTGATTGGGTCTGATGCTCCGTCCATCACCACCCCCTTTTGTACCGCTTTGTTCGCCATAAGTTGGCAGGGTATGCTCAGACGTGAGTCCCTTGCTCACTTTGCCACTGGATTCAAGCAAGCCTGGCTGAAGACGGCTGACATGCCAGAAACCGATCCTAGGAAGCTTGTTTCCGGTCCAGGGAAGGCAAGGCTTGGCAGTTCGGGCTGGACTGTTCCCATCAGGCACAGGGTCAGACTGATTTGCATATGGCCATGTCTGAACTGGGGTGGCAGAGTGGGCTAAAGAACGGTGATGGATCAAACCCAGATCTGATTACTGGGTGTGAGTGTTTGATTGGGTCTGATGCTCCGTCCATCACCACCCCCTTTTGTACCGCTTTGTTCGCCATAAGTTGGCAGGGTATGCTCAGACGTGAGTCCCTTGCTCACTTTGCCACTGGATTCAAGCAAGCCTGGCTGAAGACGGCTGAAATGCCAGAAACCGGTCCTAGGAAGCTTGTTTCCGGTCCAGGGAAGGCAAGGCTTGGCAGTTCGGGCTTGACTGTTCCCATCAGGCACAGGGTCAGACTGATTTGCATATGGCCATGTCTGAACTGGGGTGGCAGAGTGGGCTAAAGAACGGTGATGGATCAAACCCAGATCTGATGACTGGGTGTGAGTGTTTGATTGGGTCTGATGCTCCGTCCATCACAACCCCCTTTTGTACCGCTTTGATCACCATAAGTTGGCAGGGTATGCTCAGACGTGAGTCCCTTGCTCACTTTGCCACTGGATTCAAGCAAGCCTGGCTGAAGACGGCTGAAATGCCAGAAACCGGTCCTAGGAAGCTTGTTTCCGGTCCAGGGAAGGCAAGGCTTGGCAGTTCGGGCTGGACTGTTCCCATCAGGCACAGGGTCAGACTGATTTGCATATGGCCATGTCTGAACTGGGGTGGCAGAGTGGGCTAAAGAACGGTGATGGATCAAACCCAGATCTGATGACTGGGTGTGAGTGTTTGATTGGGTCTGATGCTCGGTCCATCACCACCCCCTTTTGTACCGCTTTGTTCGCCATAAGTTGGCAGGGTATGCTCAGACGTGAGTCCCTTGCTTACTTTGCCACTGGATTCAAGCAAGCCTGGCTGAAGACGGCTGAAATGCCAGAAACCGGTCCTAGGAAGCTTGTTTTCGGTCCAGGGCAGGCAAGGCTTGGCAGTTCGGGCTGGACTGTTCCCATCAGGCACAGGGTCAGACTGATTTGCATATGGCCATGTCTGAACTGGGGTGGCAGAGTGGGCTAAAGAACGGTGATGGATCAAACCCAGATCTGATGACTGGGTGTGAGTGTTTGATTGGGTCTGATGCTCCATCCATCACCACCCCCTTTTGTACCGCTTTGTTCGCCATAAGTTGGCAGGGTATGCTCAGACGTGAGTCCCTTGCTCACTTTGCCACTGGATTCAAGCAAGCCTGGCTGAAGACGGCTGAAATGCCAGAAACCGGTCCTAGGAAGCTTGTTTCCGGTCCAGGGAAGGCAAGGCTTGGCAGTCCGGGCTGGACTGTTCCCATGAGGCACAGGGTCAGAATGATTTGCATATGGCCATGTCTGAACTGGGGTGGCAGAGTGGGCTAAAGAACGGTGATGGATCAAACCCAGATCTGATGACTGGGTGTGAGTGTTTGATTGGGTCTGATGCTCCGTCCATCACCACCTCCTTTTGTACCGCTTTGTTCGCCATAAGTTGGCAGGGTATGCTCAGACGTGAGTCCCTTGCTCACTTTGCCACTGGATTCAAGCAAGCCTGGCTGAAGAAGGCTGAAATGCCAGAAACCGGTCCTAGGAAGCTTGTTTCCGGTCCAGGGAATGCAAGGCTTGGCAGTTCGGGCTGGACTGTTCCCATGAGGCACAGGGTCAGACTGATTTGCATATGGCCATGTCTGAACTGGGGTGGCAGAGTGGGCTAAAGAACGGTGATGGATCAAACCCAGATCTGATGACTGGGTGTGAGTGTTTGATTGGGTCTGATGCTCCGTCCATCACCACCCCCTTTTGTACCGCTTTGTTCGCCATAAGTTGGCAGGGTATGCTCAGACGTGAGTCCCTTGCTCACTTTGCCACTGGATTCAAGCAAGCCTGGCTGAAGACGGCTGAAATGCCAGAAACCGGTCCTAGGAAGCTTGTTTCCGGTCCAGGGAAGGCAAGGCTTAGCAGTTCGGGCTGGACTGTTCCCATCAGGCACAGGGTCAGACTGATTTGCATATGGCCATGTCTGAACTGGGGTGGCAGAGTGGGCTAAAGAACGGTGATGGATCAAACCCAGATCTGATGACTGGGTGTGAGTATTTGATTGGGTCTGATGCTCCGTCCATCACCACCCCCTTTTGTACCGCTTTGGTCGCCATAAGTTGGCAGGGTATGCTCAGACGTGAGTCCCTTGCTCACTTTACCACTGGATTCAAGCAAGCCTGGCTGAAGACGGCTGAAATGCCAGAATCCGGTCCTAGGAAGCTTGTTTCCGGTCCAGGGAAGGCAAGGCTTGGCAGTTCGGGCTGGACTGTTCCCATCAGGCACAGGGTCAGACTGATTTGCATATGGACATGTCTGAACTGGGGTGGCATAGTGGGCTAAAGAACGGTGATGGATCAAACCCAGATCTGATGACTGGGTGTGAGTGTTTGATTGGGTCTGATGCTCCGTCCATCACCACCCCCTTTTGTACCGCTTTGTTCGCCATAAGTTGGCAGGGTATGCTCAGACGTGAGTCCCTTGCTCACTTTGCCACTGGATTCAAGCAAGCCTGGCTGAAGACGGCTGAAATGCCAGAAACCGGTCCTAGGAAGCTTGTTTTCGGTCCAGGGAAGGCAAGGCTTGGCAGTTCGGGCTGGACTGTTCCCATCAGGCACAGGGTCAGACTGATTTGCATATGGCCATGTCTGAACTGGGGTGGCAGAGTGGGCTAAAGAACGGTGATGGATCAAACCCAGATCTGATGACTGGGTGTGAGTGTTTGATTGGGTCTGATGCTCGGTCCATCACCACCCCCTTTTGTACCGCTTTGTTCGCCATAAGTTGGCAGGGTATGCTCAGACGTGAGTCCCTTGCTTACTTTGCCACTGGATTCAAGCAAGCCTGGCTGAAGACGGCTGAAATGCCAGAAACCGGTCCTAGGAAGCTTGTTTTCGGTCCAGGGCAGGCAAGGCTTGGCAGTTCGGGCTGGACTGTTCCCATCAGGCACAGGGTCAGACTGATTTGCATATGGCCATGTCTGAACTGGGGTGGCAGAGTGGGCTAAAGAACGGTGATGGATCAAACCCAGATCTGATGACTGGGTGTGAGTGTTTGATTGGGTCTGATGCTCCATCCATCACCACCCCCTTTTGTACCGCTTTGTTCGCCATAAGTTGGCAGGGTATGCTCAGACGTGAGTCCCTTGCTCACTTTGCCACTGGATTCAAGCAAGCCTGGCTGAAGACGGCTGAAATGCCAGAAACCGGTCCTAGGAAGCTTGTTTCCGGTCCAGGGAAGGCAAGGCTTGGCAGTCCGGGCTGGACTGTTCCCATGAGGCACAGGGTCAGAATGATTTGCATATGGCCATGTCTGAACTGGGGTGGCAGAGTGGGCTAAAGAACGGTGATGGATCAAACCCAGATCTGATGACTGGGTGTGAGTGTTTGATTGGGTCTGATGCTCCGTCCATCACCACCTCCTTTTGTACCGCTTTGTTCGCCATAAGTTGGCAGGGTATGCTCAGACGTGAGTCCCTTGCTCACTTTGCCACTGGATTCAAGCAAGCCTGGCTGAAGAAGGCTGAAATGCCAGAAACCGGTCCTAGGAAGCTTGTTTCCGGTCCAGGGAATGCAAGGCTTGGCAGTTCGGGCTGGACTGTTCCCATGAGGCACAGGGTCAGACTGATTTGCATATGGCCATGTCTGAACTGGGGTGGCAGAGTGGGCTAAAGAACGGTGATGGATCAAACCCAGATCTGATGACTGGGTGTGAGTGTTTGATTGGGTCTGATGCTCCGTCCATCACCACCCCCTTTTGTACCGCTTTGTTCGCCATAAGTTGGCAGGGTATGCTCAGACGTGAGTCCCTTGCTCACTTTGCCACTGGATTCAAGCAAGCCTGGCTGAAGACGGCTGAAATGCCAGAAACCGGTCCTAGGAAGCTTGTTTCCGGTCCAGGGAAGGCAAGTCTTGGCAGTTCGGGCTGGACTGTTCCCATCAGGCACAGGGTCAGACTGATTTGCATATGGCCATGTCTGAACTGGGGTGGCAGAGTGGGCTAAAGAACGGTGATGGATCAAACCCAGATCTGATGACGGGGTGTGAGTGTTTGATTGGGTCTGATGCTCCGTCCATCACCACCCCCTTTTGTACCACTTTGTTCGCCATAAGTTGGCAGGGTATGCTCAGACGTGAGTCCCTTGCTCACTTTGCCACTGGATTCAAGCAAGCCTGGCTGAAGACGGCTGAAATGCCAGAAACCGGTCCTAGGAAGCTTGTTTCCGGTCCAGGGAAGGCAAGGCTTGGCAGTTCGGGCTGGACTGTTCCCATCAGGCACAGGGTCAGACTGATTTGCATATGGACATGTCTGAACTGGGGTGGCATAGTGGGCTAAAGAACGGTGATGGATCAAACCCAGATCTGATGACTGGGTGTGAGTGTTTGATTGGGTCTGATGCTCCGTCCATCACCACCCCCTTTTGTACCGCTTTGTTCGCCATAAGTTGGCAGGGTATGCTCAGACGTGAGTCCCTTGCTCACTTTGCCACTGGATTCAAGCAAGCCTGGCTGAAGACGGCTGAAATGCCAGAAACCGGTCCTAGGAAGCTTGTTTTCGGTCCAGGGAAGGCAAGGCTTGGCAGTTCGGGCTGGACTGTTCCCATCAGGCACAGGGTCAGACTGATTTGCATATGGCCATGTCTGAACTGGGGTGGCAGAGTGGGCTAAAGAACGGTGATGGATCAAACCCAGATCTGATGACTGGGTGTGAGTGTTTGATTGGGTCTGATGCTCGGTCCATCACCACCCCCTTTTGTACCGCTTTGTTCGCCATAAGTTGGCAGGGTATGCTCAGACGTGAGTCCCTTGCTTACTTTGCCACTGGATTCAAGCAAGCCTGGCTGAAGACGGCTGAAATGCCAGAAACCGGTCCTAGGAAGCTTGTTTTCGGTCCAGGGCAGGCAAGGCTTGGCAGTTCGGGCTGGACTGTTCCCATCAGGCACAGGGTCAGACTGATTTGCATATGGCCATGTCTGAACTGGGGTGGCAGAGTGGGCTAAAGAACGGTGATGGATCAAACCCAGATCTGATGACTGGGTGTGAGTGTTTGATTGGGTCTGATGCTCCATCCATCACAACCCCCTTTTGTACCGCTTTGTTCGCCATAAGTTGGCAGGGTATGCTCAGACGTGAGTCCCTTGCTCACTTTGCCACTGGATTCAAGCAAGCCTGGCTGAAGACGGCTGAAATGCCAGAAACCGGTCCTAGGAAGCTTGTTTCCGGTCCAGGGAAGGCAAGGCTTGGCAGTCCGGGCTGGACTGTTCCCATGAGGCACAGGGTCAGAATGATTTGCATATGGCCATGTCTGAACTGGGGTGGCAGAGTGGGCTAAAGAACGGTGATGGATCAAACCCAGATCTGATGACTGGGTGTGAGTGTTTGATTGGGTCTGATGCTCCGTCCATCACCACCTCCTTTTGTACCGCTTTGTTCGCCATAAGTTGGCAGGGTATGCTCAGACGTGAGTCCCTTGCTCACTTTGCCACTGGATTCAAGCAAGCCTGGCTGAAGAAGGCTGAAATGCCAGAAACCGGTCCTAGGAAGCTTGTTTCCGGTCCAGGGAAGGCAAGGCTTGGCAGTTCGGGCTGGACTGTTCCCATGAGGCACAGGGTCAGACTGATTTGCATATGGCCATGTCTGAACTGGGGTGGCAGAGTGGGCTAAAGAACGGTGATGGATCAAACCCAGATCTGATGACTGGGTGTGAGTGTTTGATTGGGTCTGATGCTCCGTCCATCACCACCCCCTTTTGTACCGCTTTGTTCGCCATAAGTTGGCAGGGTATGCTCAGACGTGAGTCCCTTGCTCACTTTGCCACTGGATTCAAGCAAGCCTGGCTGAAGACGGCTGAAATGCCAGAAACCGGTCCTAGGAAGCTTGTTTTCGGTCCAGGGAAGGCAAGGCTTGGCAGTTCGGGCTGGACTGTTCCCATCAGGCACAGGGTCAGACTGATTTGCATATGGCCATGTCTGAACTGGGGTGGCAGAGTGGGCTAAAGAACGGTGATGGATCAAACCCAGATCTGATGACTGGGTGTGAGTGTTTGATTGGGTCTGATGCTCGGTCCATCACCACCCCCTTTTGTACCGCTTTGTTCGCCATAAGTTGGCAGGGTATGCTCAGACGTGAGTCCCTTGCTTACTTTGCCACTGGATTCAAGCAAGCCTGGCTGAAGACGGCTGAAATGCCAGAAACCGGTCCTAGGAAGCTTGTTTTCGGTCCAGGGCAGGCAAGGCTTGGCAGTTCGGGCTGGACTGTTCCCATCAGGCACAGGGTCAGACTGATTTGCATATGGCCATGTCTGAACTGGGGTGGCAGAGTGGGCTAAAGAACGGTGATGGATCAAACCCAGATCTGATGACTGGGTGTGAGTGTTTGATTGGGTCTGATGCTCCATCCATCACCACCCCCTTTTGTACCGCTTTGTTCGCCATAAGTTGGCAGGGTATGCTCAGACGTGAGTCCCTTGCTCACTTTGCCACTGGATTCAAGCAAGCCTGGCTGAAGACGGCTGAAATGCCAGAAACCGGTCCTAGGAAGCTTGTTTCCGGTCCAGGGAAGGCAAGGCTTGGCAGTCCGGGCTGGACTGTTCCCATGAGGCACAGGGTCAGAATGATTTGCATATGGCCATGTCTGAACTGGGGTGGCAGAGTGGGCTAAAGAACGGTGATGGATCAAACCCAGATCTGATGACTGGGTGTGAGTGTTTGATTGGGTCTGATGCTCCGTCCATCACCACCTCCTTTTGTACCGCTTTGTTCGCCATAAGTTGGCAGGGTATGCTCAGACGTGAGTCCCTTGCTCACTTTGCCACTGGATTCAAGCAAGCCTGGCTGAAGAAGGCTGAAATGCCAGAAACCGGTCCTAGGAAGCTTGTTTCCGGTCCAGGGAATGCAAGGCTTGGCAGTTCGGGCTGGACTGTTCCCATGAGGCACAGGGTCAGACTGATTTGCATATGGCCATGTCTGAACTGGGGTGGCAGAGTGGGCTAAAGAACGGTGATGGATCAAACCCAGATCTGATGACTGGGTGTGAGTGTTTGATTGGGTCTGATGCTCCGTCCATCACCACCCCCTTTTGTACCGCTTTGTTCGCCATAAGTTGGCAGGGTATGCTCAGACGTGAGTCCCTTGCTCACTTTGCCACTGGATTCAAGCAAGCCTGGCTGAAGACGGCTGAAATGCCAGAAACCGGTCCTAGGAAGCTTGTTTCCGGTCCAGGGAAGGCAAGTCTTGGCAGTTCGGGCTGGACTGTTCCCATCAGGCACAGGGTCAGACTGATTTGCATATGGCCATGTCTGAACTGGGGTGGCAGAGTGGGCTAAAGAACGGTGATGGATCAAACCCAGATCTGATGACGGGGTGTGAGTGTTTGATTGGGTCTGATGCTCCGTCCATCACCACCCCCTTTTGTACCACTTTGTTCGCCATAAGTTGGCAGGGTATGCTCAGACGTGAGTCCCTTGCTCACTTTGCCACTGGATTCAAGCAAGCCTGGCTGAAGACGGCTGAAATGCCAGAAACCGGTCCTAGGAAGCTTGTTTCCGGTCCAGGGAAGGCAAGGCTTGGCAGTTCGGGCTGGACTGTTCCCATCAGGCACAGGGTCAGACTGATTTGCATATGGCCATGTCTGAACTGGGGTGGCAGAGTGGGCTAAAGAACGGTGATGGATCAAACCCAGATCTGATGACTGGGTGTGAGTATTTGATTGGGTCTGATGCTCCGTCCATCACCACCCCCTTTTGTACCGCTTTGGTCGCCATAAGTTGGCAGGGTATGCTCAGACGTGAGTCCCTTGCTCACTTTACCACTGGATTCAAGCAAGCCTGGCTGAAGACGGCTGAAATGCCAGAATCCGGTCCTAGGAAGCTTGTTTCCGGTCCAGGGAAGGCAAGGCTTGGCAGTTCGGGCTGGACTGTTCCCATCAGGCACAGGGTCAGACTGATTTGCATATGGACATGTCTGAACTGGGGTGGCATAGTGGGCTAAAGAACGGTGATGGATCAAACCCAGATCTGATGACTGGGTGTGAGTGTTTGATTGGGTCTGATGCTCCGTCCATCACCACCCCCTTTTGTACCGCTTTGTTCGCCATAAGTTGGCAGGGTATGCTCAGACGTGAGTCCCTTGCTCACTTTGCCACTGGATTCAAGCAAGCCTGGCTGAAGACGGCTGAAATGCCAGAAACCGGTCCTAGGAAGCTTGTTTTCGGTCCAGGGAAGGCAAGGCTTGGCAGTTCGGGCTGGACTGTTCCCATCAGGCACAGGGTCAGACTGATTTGCATATGGCCATGTCTGAACTGGGGTGGCAGAGTGGGCTAAAGAACGGTGATGGATCAAACCCAGATCTGATGACTGGGTGTGAGTGTTTGATTGGGTCTGATGCTCGGTCCATCACCACCCCCTTTTGTACCGCTTTGTTCGCCATAAGTTGGCAGGGTATGCTCAGACGTGAGTCCCTTGCTTACTTTGCCACTGGATTCAAGCAAGCCTGGCTGAAGACGGCTGAAATGCCAGAAACCGGTCCTAGGAAGCTTGTTTTCGGTCCAGGGCAGGCAAGGCTTGGCAGTTCGGGCTGGACTGTTCCCATCAGGCACAGGGTCAGACTGATTTGCATATGGCCATGTCTGAACTGGGGTGGCAGAGTGGGCTAAAGAACGGTGATGGATCAAACCCAGATCTGATGACTGGGTGTGAGTGTTTGATTGGGTCTGATGCTCCATCCATCACAACCCCCTTTTGTACCGCTTTGTTCGCCATAAGTTGGCAGGGTATGCTCAGACGTGAGTCCCTTGCTCACTTTGCCACTGGATTCAAGCAAGCCTGGCTGAAGACGGCTGAAATGCCAGAAACCGGTCCTAGGAAGCTTGTTTCCGGTCCAGGGAAGGCAAGGCTTGGCAGTCCGGGCTGGACTGTTCCCATGAGGCACAGGGTCAGAATGATTTGCATATGGCCATGTCTGAACTGGGGTGGCAGAGTGGGCTAAAGAACGGTGATGGATCAAACCCAGATCTGATGACTGGGTGTGAGTGTTTGATTGGGTCTGATGCTCCGTCCATCACCACCTCCTTTTGTACCGCTTTGTTCGCCATAAGTTGGCAGGGTATGCTCAGACGTGAGTCCCTTGCTCACTTTGCCACTGGATTCAAGCAAGCCTGGCTGAAGAAGGCTGAAATGCCAGAAACCGGTCCTAGGAAGCTTGTTTCCGGTCCAGGGAAGGCAAGGCTTGGCAGTTCGGGCTGGACTGTTCCCATGAGGCACAGGGTCAGACTGATTTGCATATGGCCATGTCTGAACTGGGGTGGCAGAGTGGGCTAAAGAACGGTGATGGATCAAACCCAGATCTGATGACTGGGTGTGAGTGTTTGATTGGGTCTGATGCTCCGTCCATCACCACCCCCTTTTGTACCGCTTTGTTCGCCATAAGTTGGCAGGGTATGCTCAGACGTGAGTCCCTTGCTCACTTTGCCACTGGATTCAAGCAAGCCTGGCTGAAGACGGCTGAAATGCCAGAAACCGGTCCTAGGAAGCTTGTTTCCGGTCCAGGGAAGGCAAGGCTTGGCAGTTCGGGCTGGACTGTTCCCATCAGGCACAGGGTCAGACTGATTTGCATATGGCCATGTCTGAACTGGGGTGGCAGAGTGGGCTAAAGAACGGTGATGGATCAAACCCAGATCTGATGACGGGGTGTGAGTGTTTGATTGGGTCTGATGCTCCGTCCATCACCACCCCCTTTTGTACCACTTTGTTCGCCATAAGTTGGCAGGGTATGCTCAGACGTGAGTCCCTTGCTCACTTTGCCACTGGATTCAAGCAAGCCTGGCTGAAGACGGCTGAAATGCCAGAAACCGGTCCTAGGAAGCTTGTTTCCGGTCCAGGGAAGGCAAGGCTTGGCAGTTCGGGCTGGACTGTTCCCATCAGGCACAGGGTCAGACTGATTTGCATATGGCCATGTCTGAACTGGGGTGGCAGAGTGGGCTAAAGAACGGTGATGGATCAAACCCAGATCTGATGACTGGGTGTGAGTATTTGATTGGGTCTGATGCTCCGTCCATCACCACCCCCTTTTGTACCGCTTTGTTCGCCATAAGTTGGCAGGGTATGCTCAGACGTGAGTCCCTTGCTCACTTTGCCACTGGATTCAAGCAAGCCTGGCTGAAGACGGCTGAAATGCCAGAAACCGGTCCTAGGAAGCTTGTTTTCGGTCCAGGGCAGGCAAGGCTTGGCAGTTCGGGCTGGACTGTTCCCATGAGGCACAGGGTCAGACTGATTTGCATATGGCCATGTCTGAACTGGGGTGGCAGAGTGGGCTAAAGAACGGTGATGGATCAAACCCAGATCTGATGTCTGGGTGTGAGTGTTTGATTGGGTCTGATGCTCCGTCCATCACCACCCCCTTTTGTACCGCTTTGATCACCATAAGTTGGCAGGGTATGCTCAGACGTGAGTCCCTTGCTCACTTTGCCACTGGATTCAAGCAAGCCTGGCTGAAGACGGCTGAAATGCCAGAAACCGGTCCTAGGAAGCTTGTTTCCGGTCCAGGGAAGGCAAGGCTTGGCAGTTCGGGCTGGACTGTTCCCATGAGGCACAGGGTCAGAATGATTTGCATATGGCCATGTCTGAACTGGGGTGGCAAAGTGGGCTAAAGAACGGTGATGGATCAAACCCAGATCTGATGACTGGGTGTGAGTGTTTGATTGGGTCTGATGCTCCGTCCATCACCACCCCCTTTTGTACCACTTTGTTCGCCATAAGTTGGCAGGGTATGCTCAGACGTGAGTCCCTTGCTCACTTTGCCACTGGATTCAAGCAAGCCTGGCTGAAGACGGCTGAAATTCCAGAAACCGGTCCTAGTAAGCTTGTTTTCGGTCCAGGGCAGGCAAGGCTTGGCAGTTCGGGCTGGACTGTTCCCAGGAGGCAGAGGGGCAGACTGATTTGCATATGGCCATGTCTGAACTGGGGTGGCAGAGTGGGCTAAAGAACGGTGATGGATCAAACCCAGATCTGATGACTGGGTGTGAGTGTTTGATTGGGTCTGATGCTCCATCCATCACCACCCCCTTTTGTACCGCTTTGTTCGCCATAAGTTGGCAGGGTATGCTCAGACGTGAGTCCCTTGCTCACTTTGCCACTGGATTCAAGCAAGCCTGGCTGAAGACGGCTGAAATGCCAGAAACCGGTCCTAGGAAGCTTGTTTTCGGTCCAGGGCAGGCAAGGCTTGGCAGTTCGGGCTGGACTGTTCCCATGAGGCACAGGGTCAGACTGATTTGCATATGGCCATGTCTGAACTGGGGTGGCAGAGTGGGCTAAACAACGGTGATGGATCAAACCCAGATCTGATGTCTGGGTGTGAGTGTTTGATTGGGTCTGATGCTCCGTCCATCACCACCCCCTTTTGTACCGCTTTGATCACCATAAGTTGGCAGGGTATGCTCAGACGTGAGTCCCTTGCTCACTTTGCCACTGGATTCAAGCAAGCCTGGCTGAAGACGGCTGAAATGCCAGAAACCAGTCCTAGGAAGCTTGTTTCCGGTCCAGGGAAGGCAAGGCTTGGCAGTTCGGGCTGGACTGTTCCCATGAGGCACAGGGTCAGACTGATTTGCATATGGCCATGTCTGAACTGGGGTGGCAAAGTGGGCTAAAGAACGGTGATGGATCAAACCCAGATCTGATGACTGGGTGTGAGTGTTTGATTGGGTCTGATGCTCCGTCCATCACCACCCCCTTTTGTACCACTTTGTTCGCCATAAGTTGGCAGGGTATGCTCAGACGTGAGTCCCTTGCTCACTTTGCCACTGGATTCAAGCAAGCCTGGCTGAAGACGGCTGAAATTCCAGAAACCGGTCCTAGTAAGCTTGTTTTCGGTCCAGGGCAGGCAAGGCTTGGCAGTTCGGGCTGGACTGTTCCCAGGAGGCACAGGGTCAGACTGATTTGCATATGGCCATGTCTGAACTGGGGTGGCAGAGTGGGCTAAAGAACGGTGATGGATCAAACCCAGATCTGATGACTGGGTGTGAGTGTTTGATTGGGTCTGATGCTCCATCCATCACCACCCCCTTTTGTACCGCTTTGTTCGCCATAAGTTGGCAGGGTATGCTCAGACGTGAGTCCCTTGCTCACTTTGCCCCTGGATTCAAGCAAGCCTGGCTGAAGACGGCTGAAATGCCAGAAACCGGTCCTAGGAAGCTTGTTTCCGGTCCAGGGAAGGCAAGGCTTGGCAGTTTGGGCTGGACTGTTCCCATGAGGCACAGGGTCAGACTGATTTGCATATGGCCATGTCTGAACTGGGGTGGCAGAGTGGGCTAAAGAACGGCGATGGATCAAACCCAGATCTGATTACTGGGTGTGAGTGTTTGATTGGGTCTGATGCTCCGTCCATCACCACCCCCTTTTGTACCGCTTGGTTCGCCATAAGTTGGCAGGGTATGCTTAGACGTGAGTCCCTTGCTCACTTTGCCACTGGATTCAAGCAAGCCTGGCTGAAGACGGCTGAAATGCCAGAAACCAGTCCTAGGAAGCTTGTTTTCGGTCCAGGGCAGGCAAGGCTTGGCAGTTCGGGCTGGACTGTTCCCATGAGGCACAGGGTCAGACTGATTTGCATATGGCCATGTCTGAACTGGGGTGGCAGAGTGGGCTAAAGAACGGTGATGGATCAAACCCAGATCTGATGACTGGGTGTGAGTGTTTGATTGGGTCTGATGCTCGGTCCATCACCACCCCCTTTTGTACCGCTTTGTTCGCCATAAGTTGGCAGGGTATGCTCAGACGTGAGTCCCTTGCTTACTTTGCCACTGGATTCAAGCAAGCCTGGCTGAAGATGGCTGAAATGCCAGAAACCGGTCCTAGGAAGCTTGTTTTCGGTCCAGGACAGGCAAGGCTTGGCAGTTCGGGCTGGACTGTTCCCATCAGGCACAGGGTCAGACTGATTTGCATATGGCCATGTCTGAACTGGGGTGGCAGAGTGGGCTAAAGAACGGTGATGGATCAAACCCAGATCTGATGACTGGGTGTGAGTGTTTGATTGGGTCTGATGCTCCATCCATCACCACCCCCTTTTGTACCGCTTTGTTCGCCATAAGTTGGCAGGGTATGCTCAGACGTGAGTCCCTTGCTCACTTTGCCACTGGATTCAAGCAAGCCTGGCTGAAGACGGCTGAAATGCCAGAAACCGGTCCTAGGAAGCTTGTTTCCGGTCCAGGAAAGGCAAGGCTTGGCAGTCCGGGCTGGACTGTTCCCATGAGGCACAGGGTCAGAATGATTTGCATATGGCCATGTCTGAACTGGGGTGGCAGAGTGGGCTAAAGAACGGTGATGGATCAAACCCAGATCTGATGACTGGGTGTGAGTGTTTGATTGGGTCTGATGCTCCGTCCATCACCACCTCCTTTTGTACCGCTTTGTTCGCCATAAGTTGGCAGGGTATGCTCAGACGTGAGTCCCTTGCTCACTTTGCCACTGGATTCAAGCAAGCCTGGCTGAAGACGGCTGAAATGCCAGAAACCGGTCCTAGGAAGCTTGTTTCCGGTCCAGGGAAGGCAAGGCTTGGCATTTCGGGCTGGACTGTTCCCATGAGGCACAGGGTCAGACTGATTTGCATATGGCCATGTCTGAACTGGGGTGGCAGAGTGGGCTAAAGAACGGTGATGGATCAAACCCAGATCTGATGACTGGGTGTGAGTGTTTGATTGGGTCTGATGCTCCGTCCATCACCACCCCCTTTTGTACCGCTTTGTTCGCCATAAGTTGGCAGGGTATGCTCAGACGTGAGTCCCTTGCTCACTTTGCCACTGGATTCAAGCAAGCCTGGCTGAAGACGGCTGAAATGCCAGAAACCGGTCCTAGGAAGCTTGTTTCCGGTCCAGGGAAGGCAAGGCTTGGCAGTTCGGGCTGGACTGTTCCCATCAGGCACAGGGTCAGACTGATTTGCATATGGCCATGTCTGAACTGGGATGGCAGAGTGGGCTAAAGAACGGTGATGGATCAAACCCAGATCTGATGACTGGGTGTGAGTGTTTGATTGGGTCTGATGCTCCGTCCATCACCACCCCCTTTTGTACCACTTTGTTCGCCATAAGTTGGCAGGGTATGCTCAGACGTGAGTCCCTTGCTCACTTTGCCACTGGATTCAAGCAAGCCTGGCTGAAGACGGCTGAAATGCCAGAAACCGGTCCTAGGAAGCTTGTTTCCGGTCCAGGGAAGGCAAGGCTTGGCAGTTCGGGCTGGACTGTTCCCATCAGGCACAGGGTCAGACTGATTTGCATATGGCCATGTCTGAACTGGGGTGGCAGAGTGGGCTAAAGAACGGTGATGGATCAAACCCAGATCTGATGACTGGGTGTGAGTATTTTATTGGGTCTGATGCTCCGTCCATCACCACCCCCTTTTGAACCGCTTTGGTCACCATAAGTTGGCAGGGTATGCTCAGACGTGAGTCCCTTGCTCACTTTGCCACTGGATTCAAGCAAGCCTGGCTGAAGACGGCTGAAATGCCAGAATCCGGTCCTAGGAAGCTTGTTTCCGGTCCAGGGAAGGCAAGGCTTGGCAGTTCGGGCTGGACTGTTCCCATCAGGCACAGGGTCAGACTGATTTGCATATGGACATGTCTGAACTGGGGTGGCATAGTGGGCTAAAGAACGGTGATGGATCAAACCCAGATCTGATGACTGGGTGTGAGTGTTTGATTGGGTCTGATGCTCCGTCCATCACCACCCCCTTTTGTACCGCTTTGTTCGCCATAAGTTGGCAGGGTATGCTCAGACGTGAGTCCCTTGCTCACTTTGCCACTGGATTCAAGCAAGCCTGGCTGAAGACGGCTGAAATGCCAGAAACCGGTCCTAGGAAGCTTGTTTTCGGTCCAGGGCAGGCAAGGCTTGGCAGTTCGGGCTGGACTGTTCCCATGAGGCACAGGGTCAGACTGATTTGCATATGGCCATGTCTGAACTGGGGTGGCAGAGTGGGCTAAAGAACGGTGATGGATCAAACCCAGATCTGATGTCTGGGTTTGAGTGTTTGATTGGGTCTGATGCTCCGTCCATCACCACCCCCTTTTGTACCGCTTTGATCACCATAAGTTGGCAGGGTATGCTCAGACGTGAGTCCCTTGCTCACTTTGCCACTGGATTCAAGCAAGCCTGGCTGAAGACGGCTGAAATGCTAGAAACCGGTCCTAGGAAGCTTGTTTCCGGTCCAGGGAAGGCAAGGCTTGGCAGTTCGGGCTGGACTGTTCCCATGAGGCACAGGGTCAGACTGATTTGCATATGGCCATGTCTGAACTGGGGTGGCAAAGTGGGCTAAAGAACGGTGATGGATCAAACCCAGATCTGATGACTGGGTGTGAGTGTTTGATTGGGTCTGATGCTCCGTCCATCACCACCCCCTTTTGTACCACTTTGTTCGCCATAAGTTGGCAGGGTATGCTCAGACGTGAGTCCCTTGCTCACTTTGCCACTGGATTCAAGCAAGCCTGGCTGAAGACGGCTGAAATTCCAGAAACCGGTCCTAGGAAGCTTGTTTTCGGTCCAGGGCAGGCAAGGCTTGGCAGTTTGGGCTGGACTGTTCCCATGAGGCACAGGGTCAGACTGATTTGCATATGGCCATGTCTGAACTGGGGTGGCAGAGTGGGCTAAAGAACGGCGATGGATCAAACCCAGATCTGATTACTGGGTGTGAGTGTTTGATTGGGTCTGATGCTCCGTCCATCACCACCCCCTTTTGTACCGCTTGGTTCGCCATAAGTTGGCAGGGTATGCTCAGACGTGAGTCCCTTGCTCACTTTGCCACTGGATTCAAGCAAGCCTGGCTGAAGACGGCTGAAATGCCAGAAACCAGTCCTAGGAAGCTTGTTTTCGGTCCAGGGCAGGCAAGGCTTGGCAGTTCGGGCTGGACTGTTCCCATGAGGCACAGGGTCAGACTGATTTGCATATGGCCATGTCTGAACTGGGGTGGCAGAGTGGGCTAAAGAACGGTGATGGATCAAACCCAGATCTGATGACTGGGTGTGAGTGTTTGATTGGGTCTGATGCTCCGTCCATCACCACCTCCTTTTGAACCGCTTTGTTCGCCATAAGTTGGCAGGGTATGCTCAGACGTGAGACCCTTGCTCACTTTGCCACTGGATTCAAGCAAGCCTGGCTGAAGACGGCTGAAATGCCAGAAACCGGTCCTAGGAAGCTTGTTTCCGGTCCAGGGAAGGCAAGGCTTGGCAGTTGGGCTGGACTGTTCCCATGAGGCACAGGGTCAGACTGATTTGCATATGGCCATGTCTGAACTGGGGTGGCAGAGTGGGCTAAAGAACGGTGATGGATCAAACCCAGATCTGATTACTCGGTGTGAGTGTTTGATTGGGTCTGATGCTCTGTCCATCACCACCCCCTTTTGTACCGCTTTGTTCGCCATAAGTTGGCAGGGTATGCTCAGACGTGAGTCCCTTGCTCACTTTGCCACTGGATTCAAGCAAGCCTGGCTGAAGACGGCTGAAATGCCAGAAACCAGTCCTAGGAAGCTTGTTTCCGGTCCAGGGAAGGCAAGGCTTGGCAGTTCGGGCTGGACTGTTCCCATGAGGCACAGGGTCAGACTGATTTGCATATGGCCATGTCTGAACTGGGGTGGCAGAGTGGGCTAAAGAACGGTGATGGATCAAACCCAGATCTGATGACTGGGTGTGAGTGTTTGATTGGGTCTGATGCTCTGTCCATCACCACCCCCTTTTGTACCGCTTTGTTCGCCATAAGTTGGCAGGGTATGTCCAGACGTGAGTCCCTTGCTCACTTTGCCACTGGATTCAAGCAAGCCTGGCTGAAGACGGCTGAAATGCCAGAAACCGGTCCTAGGAAGCTTGTTTCCGGTCCAGGGAAGGCAAGGCTTGGCAGTTCGGGCTGGACTGTTCCCATGAGGCACAGGGTCAGACTGATTTGCCTATGGCCATGTCTGAACTGGGGTGGCAGAGTGGGCAAAAGAACGGTGATGGATCAATCCCAGATCTGATGACTGGGTGTGAGTGTTTGATTGGGTCTGATGCTCCGTCCATCACCACCCCCTTTTGTACCGCTTTGTTCGCCATAAGTTGGCAGGGTATGCTCAGACGTGAGTCCCTTGCTCACTTTGCCACTGGATTCAAGCAAGCCTGGCTGAAGACGGCTGAAATGCCAGAAACCGGTCCTAGGAAGCTTGTTTCCGGTCCAGGGAAGGCAAGGCTTGGCAGTTCGGGCTGGACTGTTCCCATGAGGCACAGGGTCAGACTGATTTGCATATGGCCATGTCTGAACTGGGGTGGCAGAGTGGGCTAAAGAACGGTGATGGATCAAACCCAGATCTGATGACTGGATGTGAGTGTTTGATTGGGTCGGATGCTCCGTCCATCACCACCCCCTTTTGTACCGCTTTGTTCGCCATAAGTTGGCAGGGTATGCTCAGACATGAGTCCCTTGCTCACTTTGCCACTGGATTCAAGCAAGCCTGGCTGAAGAGGGCTGTAATGCCAGAAACCGGTCCTAGGAAGCTTGTTTCCGGTCCAGGGAAGGCAAGGCTTGGCAGTTCGGGCTGGACTGTTCCCATGAGGCACAGGGTCAGACTGATTTGCATATGGCCATGTCTGAACTGGGGTGGCAGAGTGGGCTAAAGAACGGTGATGGATCAAACCTAGATCTGATGACTGGGTGTGAGTGTTTGATTGGGTCTGATGCTCCGTCCATCACCACCCCCTTTTGTACCGCTTTGTTCGCCATAAGTTGGAAGGGTATGCTCAGACGTGAGTCCCTTGCTCACTTTGCCACTGGATTCAAGCAAGCCTGGCTGAAGACGGCTGAAATGCCAGAAACCGGTCCTAGGAAGCTTATTTCCGGTCAAGGGAAGGCAAGGCTTGGCAGTTCGGGCTGTAATGTTCCCATGAGGCACAGGGTCAGACTGATTTGCATATGGCCATGTCTGAACTGGGGTGGCAGAGTGGGATAAAGAACGGTGATGGATCAAACCCAGATCTGATGACTGGGTGTGAGTGTTTGATTGGGTCTGATGCTCTGTCCATCACCACCCCCTTTTGTACCGCTTTGTTCGCCATAAGTTGGCAGAGTATGCTCAGACGTGAGTCCCTTGCTCACTTTGCCACTGGATTCAAGCAAGCCTGGCTGAAGACGGCTGAAATGCCAGAAACCGGTCCTACGAAGCTTGTTTCCGGTCCAGGGAAGGCACGGCTTGGCAGTTCGGGCTGGACTGTTCCCATGAGGCACAGGGTCAGACTGATTTGCATATGGCCATGTCTGAACTGGGGTGGCAGAGTGGGCTAAAGAACGGTGATGGATCAAACCCAGATCTGATGACTGGGTGTGAGTGTTTGATTGGGTCTGATGCTCCGTCCATCACCACCCCCTTTTGTACCACTTTGTTCGCCATAAGCTGGCAGGGTATGCTCAGACGTGAGTCCCTTGCTCACTTTGCCACTGGATTCAAGCAAGCCTGGCTGAAGACGGCTGAAATGCCAGAAACCGGTCCTAGGAAGCTTGTTTCCGGTCCAGGGAAGGCAAGGCTTGGCAGTTCGGGCTGGACTGTTCCCATCAGGCACAGGGTCAGACTGATTTGCATATGGCCTTGTCTGAACTGGAGTGGCAGAGTGGGCTAAAGAATGGTGATGGATCAAACCCAGATCTGATGACTGGGTGTGAGTGTTTGATTGGGTCTGATGCTCCGTCCATCACCACCCCCTTTTGTACCGCTTTGTTCGCCATAAGTTGGCAGGGTATGCTCAGACATGAGTCCCTTGCTCACTTTGCCACTGGATTCAAGCAAGCCTGGCTGAAGACGGCTGTAATGCCAGAAACCGGTCCTAGGAAGCTTGTTTCCGGTCCAGGGAAGGCAAGGCTTGGCAGTTCGGGCTGGACTGTTCCCATGAGGCACAGGGTCAGACTGATTTGCATACGGCCATGTCTGAACTGGGGTGGCAGAGTGGGCTAAAGAACGTTGATGGATCAAACCCAGATCTGATGACTGGGTGTGAGTGTTTGATTGGGTCTGATGCTCCGTCCATCACCACCCCCTTTTGTACCGCTTTGTTTGCCATAAGTTGGCAGGGTATGCTCAGACGTGAGTCCCTTGCTCACTTTGCCACTGGATTCAAGCAAGCCTGTCTGAAGACGGCTGAAATGCCAGAAACCGGTCCTAGGAAGCTTATTTCCGGTCAAGGGAAGGCAAGGCTTGGCAGTTCGGGCTGGGCTGTTCCCATGAGGCACAGGGTCAGACTGATTTGCATATGGCCATGTCTGAACTGGGGTGGCAGAGTGGGATAAAGAACGGTGATGGATCAAACCCAGATCTGATGACTGGGTGTGAGTGTTTGATTGGGTCTGATGCTCTGTCCATCCCCACCCCCTTTTGTACCGCTTTGTTCGCCATAAGTTGGCAGGGTATGCTCAGACGTGAGTCCCTTGCTCACTTTGCCACTGGATTCAAGCAAGCCTGGCTGAAGACGGCTGAAATGCCAGAAACCGGTCCTAGGAAGCTTGTTTCCGGTCCAGGGAAGGCAAGGCTTGGCAGTTCGGGCTGGACTGTTCCCATGAGGCACAGGGTCAGACTGATTTGCATATGGCCATGTCTGAACTGGGGTGGCACAGTGGGCTAAAGAACGGTGATGGATCAAACCCAGATCTGATGACTGGGTGTGAGTGTTTGATTGGGTCTGATGCTCCGTCCATCACCACCCCCTTTTGTACCGCTTTGTTCGCCATAAGTTGGCAGGGTATGCTCAGACGTGAGTCCCTTGCTCACTTTGCCACTGGATTCAAGCAAGCCTGGCTGAAGACGGCTGAAATGCCAGAAACCGGTCCTAGGAAGCTTGTTTCCGGTCCAGGGAAGGCAAGGCTTGGCAGTTCGGGCTGGACTGTTCCCATCAGGCACAGGGTCAGACTGATTTGCATATGGCCATGTCTGAACTGGGGTGGCAGAGTGGGCTAAAGAACGGTGATGGATCAAACCCAGATCTGATGACTGGGTGTGAGTGTTTGATTGGGTCTTATGCTCCGTCCATCACCACCCCCTTTTGTACCACTTTGTTCGCCATAAGTTGGCAGGGTATGCTCAGACGTGAGTCCCTTGCTCACTTTGCCACTGGATTCAAGCAAGCCTGGCTGAAGACGGCTGAAATGCCAGAAACCGGTCCTAGGAAGCTTGTTTCCAGTCCAGGGAAGGCAAGGCTTGGCAGTTCGGGCTGGACTGTTCCCATCAGGCACAGGGTCAGACTGATTTGCATATGGCCTTGTCTGAACTGGGGTGGCAGAGTGGGCTAAAGAACGGTGATGGATCAAACCCAGATCTGATGACTGGGTGTGAGTGTTTGATTGGGTCTGATGCTCCGTCCATCACCACCCCCTTTTGTACCGCTTTGTTCGCCATAAGTTGGCGGGTATGCTCAGACATGAGTCCCTTGCTCACTTTGCCACTGGATTCAAGCAAGCCTGGCTGAAGACGGCTGTAATGCCAGAAACCGGTCCTAGGAAGCTTGTTTCCGGTCCAGGGAAGGCAAGGCTTGGCAGTTCGGGCTGGACTGTTCCCATGAGGCACAGGGTCAGACTGATTTGCATATGGCCATGTCTGAACTGGGGTGGCAGAGTGGGCTAAAGAACGGTGATGGATCAAACCCAGATCTGATGACTGGGTGTGAGTGTTTGATTGGGTCTGATGCTCCGTCCATCACCACCCCCTTTTGTACCGCTTTGTTCGCCATAAGTTGGCAGGGTATGCTCAGACGTGAGTCCCTTGCTCACTTTGCCACTGGATTCAAGCAAGCCTGGCTGAAGACGGCTGAAATGCCAGAAACCGGTCCTAGGAAGCTTATTTCCGGTCAAGGGAAGGCAAGGCTTGGCAGTTCGGGCTGGACTGTTCCCATGAGGCACAGGGTCAGACTGATTTGCATATGGCCATGTCTGAACTGGGGTGGCAGAGTGGGATAAAGAACGGTGATGGATCAAACCCAGATCTGATGACTGGGTGTGAGTGTTTAATTGGGTCTGATGCTCTGTCCATCCCCACCCCCTTTTGTACCGCTTTGTTCGCCATAAGTTGGCAGGGTATGCTCAGACGTGAGTCCCTTGCTCACTTTGCCACTGGATTCAAGCAAGCCTGGCTGAAGACGGCTGAAATGCCAGAAACCGGTCCTAGGAAGCTTGTTTCCGGTCCAGGGAAGGCAAGGCTTGGCAGTTCGGGCTGGACTGTTCCCATGAGGCACAGGGTCAGACTGATTTGCATATGGCCATGTCTGAACTGGGGTGGCAGAGTGGGCTAAAGAACGGTGATGGAGCAAACCCAGATCTGATGACTGGGTGTGAGTGTTTGATTGGGTCTGATGCTCCGTCCATCACCACCCCCTTTTGTACCGCTTTGTTCGCCATAAGTTGGCAGGGTATGCTCAGACGTGATCCCTTGCTCACTTTGCCACTGGATTCAAGCAAGCCTGGCTGAAGACGGCTGAAATGCCAGAAACCGGTCCTAGGAAGCTTGTTTCCGGTCCAGGGAAGGCAAGGCTTGGCAGTTCGGGCTGGACTGTTCCCATCAGGCACAGGGTCAGACTGATTTGCATATGGCCATGTCTGAACTGGGGTGGCAGAGTGGGCTAAAGAACGGTGATGGATCAAACCCAGATCTGATGACTGGGTGTGAGTGTTTGATTGGGTCTGATGCTCCGTCCATCACCACCCCCTTTTGTACCACTTTGTTCGCCATAAGTTGGCAGGGTATGCTCAGACGTGAGTCCCTTGCTCACTTTGCCACTGGATTCAAGCACGCCTGGCTGAAGACGGCTGAAATGCCAGAAACCGGTCCTAGGAAGCTTGTTTCCGGTCCAGGGAAGGCAAGGCTTGGAAGTTCGGGCTGGACTGTTCCCATCAGGCACAGGGTCAGACTGATTTGCATATGGCCTTGTCTGAACTGGGGTGGCAGAGTGGGCTAAAGAACAGTGATGGATCAAACCCAGATCTGATGACTGGGTGTGAGTGTTTGATTGGGTCTGATGCTCCATTCATCAGCACCCACTTTTGTACCGCTTTGTAGGCCATAAGTTGGCAGGGTATGCTCAGACGTGAGTCCCTTGCTCACTTTGCCACTGGATTCAAGCAAGCCTGCCTGAAGACGGCTGAAATGCCAGAAACCGGTCCTAGGAAGCTTGTTTCCGGTCCAGGGAAGGCAAGGCTTGGCAGTCCGGGCTGGACTGTTCCCATGAGGCACAGGGTCAGAATGATTTGCATATGGCCATGTCTGAACTGGGGTGGCAGAGTGGGCTAAAGAACGGTGATGGATCAAACCCAGATCTGATGACTGGGTGTGAGTGTTTGATTGGGTCTGATGCTCCGTCCATCACCACCTCCTTTTGTACCGCTTTGTTCGCCATAAGTTGGCAGGGTATGCTCAAACGTGAGTCCCTTGCTCACTTTGCCACTGGATTCAAGCAAGCCTGGCTGAAGACGGCTGAAATGCCAGAAACCGGTCCTAGGAAGCTTGTTTCTGGTCCAGGGAAGGCAAGGCTTGGCAGTTTGGGCTGGACTGTTTCCATGAGGCACAGGGTCAGACTGATTTGCATATGGCCATGTCTGAACTGGGGTGGCAGAGTGGGCTAAAGAACGGTGATGGATCAAACCCAGATCTGATTACTGGGTGTGAGTGTTTGATTGGGTCTGATGCTCCGTCCATCACCACCCCCTTTTGTACCGCTTTGTTCGCCATAACTTGGCAGGGTATGCTCAGACGTGAGTCCCTTGCTCACTTTGCCACTGGATTCAAGCAAGCCTGGCTGAAGACGGCTGAAATGCCAGAAACCGGTCCTAGGAAGCTTGTTTCCGGTCCAGGGAAGGCAAGGCTTGGCAGTTCGGGCTGGACTGTTCCCATGAGGCACAGGGTCAGACTGATTTGCATATGGCCATGTCTGAACTGGGGTGGCAGAGTGGGCTAAAGAATGGTGATGGATCAAACCCAGATCTGATGACTGGGTGTGAGTGTTTGATTGGGTCTGATGCTCCGTCCATCACCACCCCCTTTTGTACCACTTTGTTCGCCATAAGTTGGCAGGGTATGCTCAGACGTGAGTCCCTTGCTCACTTTGCCACTGGATTCAAGCAAGCCTGGCTGAAGACGGCTGAAATGCCAGAAACCGGTCCTAGGAAGCTTGTTTCCGGTCCAGGGAAGGCAAGGCTTTGCAGTTCGGGCTGGACTGTTCCCATGAGGCACAGGGTCAGACTGATTTGCATATGGCCATGTCTGAACTGGGGTGGCAGAGTGGGCTAAAGAACGGTGATGGATCAAACCCAGATCTGATGACTGGGTGTGAGTGTTTGATTGGGTCTGATGCTCCGTCCATCACCACCCCCTTTTGTACCGCTTTGTTCGCCATAAGTTGGCAGGGTATGCTCAGACATGAGTCCCTTGCTCACTTTGCCACTGGATTCAAGCAAGCCTGGCTGAAGCCTGCTGTAATGCCAGAAACCGGTCCTAGGAAGCTTGTTTCCGGTCCAGGGAAGGCAAGGCTTGGCAGTTCGGGCTGGACTTTTCCCATGTGGCACAGGGTCAGACTGATTTGCATATGGCCATGTCTGAACTGGGGTGGCAGAGTGGGCTAAAGAACGGTGATGGATCAAACCCAGATCTGATGACTGGGTGTGAGTGTTTGATTGGGTCTGATGCTCCGTCCATCACCACCCCCTTTTGAACCGCTTTGTTCGCCATAAGTTGGCAGGGTATGCTCAGACGTGAGTCCCTTGCTCACTTTGCCACTGGATTCAAGCAAGCCTGGCTGAAGACGGCTGAAATGCCAGAAACCGGTCCTAGGAAGCTTATTTCCGGTCAAGGGAAGGGAAGGCTTGGCAGTTCGGGCTGGACTGTTCCCATGAGGCACAGGGTCAGACTGATTTGCATATGGCCATGTCTGAACTGGGGTGGCAGAGTGGGCTAAAGAACGGTGATGGATCAAACCCAGATCTGATGACTGGGTGTGAGTGTTTGATTCGGTCTGATGCTCCGTCCATCACCACCCCCTTTTGTACCGCTTTGTTCGCCATAAGTTGGCAGGGTATGCTCAGACGTGAGTCCCTTGCTCACTTTGCCACTGGATTCAAGCAAGCCTGGCTGAAGACGGCTGAAATGCCAGAAACCGGTCCTAGGAAGCTTGTTTTCGGTCCAGGGAAGGCAAGGCTTGGCAGTTCGGGCTGGACTGTTCCCATGAGGCACAGGGTCAGACTGATTTGCATATGGCCATGTCTGAACTGGGGTGGCAGAGTGGGCTAAAGAACGGTGATGGATCAAACCCAGATCTGATGAATGGGTGTGAGTGTTTGATTGGGTCTGATGCTCCGTCCATCACCACCCCCTTTTGTACCGCTTTGTTCGCCATAAGTTGGCAGGGTATGCTCAGACGTGAGTCCCTTGCTCACTTTGCCACTGGATTCAAGCAAGCCTGGCTGAAGACGGCTGAAATGCCAGAAACCGGTCCTAGGAAGCTTGTTTCCGGTCCAGGGAAGGCAAGGCTTGGCAGTCCGGGCTGGACTGTTGCCATGAGGCACAGGGTCAGACTGATTTGCATATGGCCATGTCTGAACTGGGGTGGCAGAGTGGGCTAAAGAACGGTGATGGATCAAACCCAGATCTGATGACTGGGTGTGAGTGTTTGATTGGGTCTGATGCTCCGTCCATCACCACCTCCTTTTGTACCGCTTTGTTCGCCATAAGTTGGCAGGGTATGCTCAGACGTGAGTCCCTTGCTCACTTTGCCACTGGAATCAAGCAAGCCTGGCTGAAGACGGCTGAAATGCCAGAAACCGGTCCTAGGAAGCTTGTTTCCGGTCCAGGGAAGGCAAGGCTTGGCAGTTTGGGCTGGACTGTTCCCATGAGGCACAGGGTCAGACTGATTTGCATATGGCCATGTCTGAACTGGGGTGGCAGAGTGGGCTAAGGAACGGTGATGGATCAAACCCAGATCTGATTACTGGGTGTGAGTGTTTGATTGGGTCTGATGCTCCGTCCATCACCACCCCCTTTTGTACCGCTTTGTTTGCCATAAGTTGGCAGGGTATGCTCAGACGTGAGTCCCTTGCTCACTTTGCCACTGGATTCAAGCAAGCCTGGCTGAAGACGGCTGAAATGCCAGAAACCGGTCCTAGGAAGCTTGTTTCCGGTCCAGGGAAGGCAAGGCTTGGCAGTTCGGGCTGGATTGTTCCCATGAGGCACAGGGTCAGACTGATTTGCATATGGCCATGTCTGAACTGGGGTGGCAGAATGGGCTAAAGAACGGTGATGGATCAAACTCAGATCTGATGACTGGGTGTGAGTGTTTGATTGGGTCTGATGCTCCGTCTATCACCACCCCCTTTTGTACCGCTTTGTTCGCCATAAGTTGGCAGGGTGTGCTCAGACGTGAGTCCCTTGCTCACTTTGCCACTCGATTCAAGCAAGCCTGGCTGAAGACGGCTGAAATGCCAGAAACCGGTCCTAGGAAGCTTGTTTTCGGTCCATGGAAGGCAAGGCTTGGCAGTTCGGGCTGGACTGTTCCCATGAGGCACAGGGTCAGACTGATTTGCATATGGCCATGTCTGAACTGGGGTGGCAGAGTGGGCTAAAGAACGGTGATGGATCAAACCCAGATCTGATGAATGGGTGTGAGTGTTTGATTGGGTCTGATGCTCCATCCATCACCACCCCCTTTTGTACCGCTTTGTTCGCCATAAGTTGGCAGGGTATGCTCAGACGTGAGTCCCTTGCTCACTTTGCCACTGGATTCAAGCAAGCCTGGCTGAAGACGGCTGAAATGCCAGAAACCGGTCCTAGGAAGCTTGTTTCCGGTCCAGGGAAGGCAAGGCTTGGCAGTCCGGGCTGGACTGTTCCCATGAGGCACAGGGTCAGACTGATTTGCATATGGCCATGTCTGAACTGGGGTGGCAGAGTGGGCTAAAGAACGGTGATGGATCAAACCCAGATCTGATGACTGGGTGTGAGTGTTTGATTGGGTCTGATGCTCCGTCCATCACCACCTCCTTTTGTACCGTTTTGTTCGCCATAAGTTGGCAGGGTATGCTCAGACGTGAGTCCCTTGCTCACTTTGCCACTGGAATCAAGCAAGCCTGGCTGAAGACGGCTGAAATGCCAGAAACCGGTCCTAGGAAGCTTGTTTCCGGTCCAGGGAAGGCAAGGCTTGGCAGTTTGGGCTGGACTGTTCCCATGAGGCACAGGGTCAGACTGATTTGCATATGGCCATGTCTGAACTGGGGTGGCAGAGTGGGCTAAGGAACGGTGATGGATCAAACCCAGATCTGATTACTGGGTGTGAGTGTTTGATTGGGTCTGATGCTCCGTCCATCACCACCCCCTTTTGTACCGCTTTGTTTGCCATAAGTTGGCAGGGTATGCTCAGACGTGAGTCCCTTGCTCACTTTGCCACTGGATTCAAGCAAGCCTGGCTGAAGACGGCTGAAATGCCAGAAACCGGTCCTAGGAAGCTTGTTTCCGGTCCAGGGAAGGCAAGGCTTGGCAGTTCGGGCTGGATTGTTCCCATGAGGCACAGGGTCAGACTGATTTGCATATGGCCATGTCTGAACTGGGGTGGCAGAATGGGCTAAAGAACGGTGATGGATCAAACTCAGATCTGATGACTGGGTGTGAGTGTTTGATTGGGTCTGATGCTCCGTCCATCACCACCCCCTTTTGTACCGCTTTGTTCGCCATAAGTTGGCAGGGTGTGCTCAGACGTGAGTCCCTTGCTCACTTTGCCACTCGATTCAAGCAAGCCTGGCTGAAGACGGCTGAAATGCCAGAAACCGGTCCTAGGAAGCTTGTTTCCGGTCCAGGGAAGGCAAGGCTTGGCAGTTCGGGCTGGACTGTTCCCATGAGGCACAGGGTCAGACTGATTTGCATATGGCCATGTCTGAACTGGGGTGGCAGAGTGGGCTAAAGAACGGTGATGGATCAAACCCAGATCTGATGACTGGGTGTGAGTGTTTGATTGGGTCTGATGCTCCGTCCATCACCACCCCCTTTTGTACCGCTTTGTTCGCCATAAGTTGGCAGGGTATGCTCAGACGTGAGTCCCTTGCTCACTTTGCCACTGGATTCAAGCAAGCCTGGCTGAAGACGGCTGAAATGGCAGAAACCAGTCCTAGGAAGCTTGTTTCCGGTCCAGGGAAGGCAATGCTTGGCAGTTCGGGCTGGACTGTTCCCATGAGGCACAGGGTCAGACTGATTTGCATATGGCCATGTCTGAACTGGGGTGGCAGAATGGGCTAAAGAACGGTGATGGATCAAACCCAGATCTGATGACTGGGTGTGAGTGTTTGATTGGGTCTGATGCTCCGTCCATCACCACCCCCTTTTGTACCGCTTTGTTCGCCATAAGTTGGCAGGGTATGCTCAGACGTGAGTCCCTTGCTCACTTTGCCACTGGATTCAAGCAAGCCTGGCTGAAGACGGCTGAAATGCCAGAAACCGGTCCTAGGAAGCTTGTTTCCGGTCCAGGGAAGGCAAGGCTTGGCAGTTCGGGCTGGACTGTTCCCATGAGTCACAGGGTCAGACTGATTTGCATATGGCCATGTCTGAACTGGGGTGGCAGAGTGGGCTAAAGAACGGTGATGGATCAAACCCAGATCTGATGACTGGGTGTGAGTGTTTGATTGGGTCTGATGCTCCGTCCATCACCACCCCCTTTTGTACCGCTTTGTTCGCCATAAGTTGGCAGGGTATGCTTAGACGTGAGTCCCTTGCTCACTTTGCCACTGGATTCAAGCAAGCCTGGCTGAAGACGGCTGAAATGCCAGAAACCGGTCCTAGGAAGCTTGTTTCCGGTCCAGCGAAGGCAAGGCTTGGCAGTTCGGGCTGGACTGTTCCCGTGAGGCACAGGGTCAGACTGATTTGCATATGGCCATGTCTGAACTGGGGTGGCAGAGTGGGCTAAAGAACGGTGATGGATCATACCCAGATCTGATGACTGGGTGTGAGTGTTTAATTGGGTCTGATGCTCTGTCCATCACCACCCCCTTTTGTACTACCTAGAGCTGATGAGCCCATTGACAGGTTGGGGGGGGCTGTATAGTACCTGAGTACATTTAATATTACCTCATGTCACTGGCAGATTGCCCTAAGTCAAGGAGCAAAGGGGTGATCCGCATTTTCCATTCCAGAGAGGGGCCACTTTCAGTTCAAAGTGCTTCTCTTTGCCTGAATAATGCTCCTGACACCTTCCAAAAATTGGTAAACAGAGTCCTGTTTGGGCTGTTAACTTTCAGTGCAGCTTATCTTGACTATATAGCTGTATTCATTTACATTTGGGATGAACACCTTGTTCAACTGAAGGAAGTGCTTAAGGCTCTGAAGCAGGTGAGCCTGACTATCAAGTCAAGCAAATGCAAGATAGGGTAGAGTTCAGTGGTATACTTGGGCCTTGTTGGTGGAGGCCATGTACAACCTCTCCAGCCCAAGATTCAGATCTTGCTGGATTGGGAAGATCCCAAAGCCCAGACACAGGTTAAGGTCTTTCTTGGCATGGCTGGGAACTATAGTAGGATTTTAAAGACTATGAGATCATTATGGCTCTCCTGACATAACTTCTCACCTCTAAGATACAGCCTGAAAAAGTAATTTGGACCCCAGAATGTAAGATGGCCTTTGACACTCCAAAGGAGGCTATGTGTTCAGCACCAGTTTTTCTGGCCCCTGACTACACTAACGAGTTTGTGGTACAGACATATGCTTCACAAGAGATTGGGGCATTGTTTGCACAACTAAATGAAGAGGGTCAGAATCAGTCACTTGCCTTCATTAGCAGTTGACTACTCCCCATAGAACAAAGATGGAGTACCAGTGAGAGGAAAGCCTTCACTGTGGTCTAGTCCCTGTAGGAGCTGAGACCATACCTGTTTGGTACTCACTTCTGTGTTCAAACTGACCACAGATATCAGAGATGGCTCATGGTGATGAGAGGGGGAGAATCCACAATTATTGAGGTGGTCCATTTCCCTACACAGGGTGGACTTTACAATGGAACACAGACCTGGGACTGACCATTGCAATGAAGAAGTACATTTCAGGTTTTTTCATTTGGATGATGAGAACCACAAAGGTATAGATTAGTTATCCATCACCTTCATCTGGGGGGAGGTGGGGTTAGGAAAATCATTCTTTTTACCCTGATCACCCCTATTTTTGACTGATACTCAAGTTTTCTGACTATGAAAGTGCCCTGGGCTCTGCTAATCAGGCCCAGGGCCAGTGATCTGTCCATAAAAGGTATAAGGTAATTGGTGTAATTACAATTGGCTAACACAATCTACCTTCAAGTCTCTAGTTTAGGGTTGGGCATGTAGGGTTAGAGACTCTCGGGACTTAATTTACTTAAGTGTGCACTGCTGTGGTGTCTGGTGTCTTTGTAAAGCAAGGCCAGCCTTGCAGGCAGGTTTTTAAATAAAACTGTGCCAAATTTGACTTTGGAACTAAAAGTACTTCCAAAGTCCAGCACTACCTTTTTATTACAAATAAGTCACCCCTATGATCTGCTCAGGTGTACGAAGGGTAGGGTGCCTTGTCATAAAAATCAAGGGCATTATAAAATATGTTTTATTTGCCCTGGTGGGGGAAGAACTGCCAACGTCGTTTTCCCAATTGTAGTGCTGCTAGCTCCAGGGGCTAACATGGGAAGGCTTTATTAAACTTTAATAAGTTTAATAGGTGAGCGCTACAGAGCCTGCAGCAAGATGGCCACACGCTAGTGCTTCACTGCTGGACAGAATGGCAAGCCATTAAGTATCAGCGGACATGCATGATATCCAAACGTACTGACCACAGATTCTGAAATCGGATGACAAATGCGACCTGTTGCCATTGCTCTGCACTCCTGCTTCAAACGGAGTGCGGAGAACGGGAACGAGCGGTGACCCTCTCTGAGCACAGGCAAAATGGCAGTGAGCAGCGGAGCAGAACTCAGCCTGCAAACGTAGAAATCCCGAGGTGCACCGGATCTACCATACTTTCTCCTGCAGGGGTGCGTAAAAAGTGAGTGCCCGCTACCGGTGCTGTTAATCAATGTTTCTGGCTGTATGCTGCAAAAAGACGGCGACACGCGAAACTCCATATGCAGTCAAAATGGCGGTGCGCACCAGAGCACCGAATGGTACCGGGTCAACCACCCTGTCACCTGCTGAAGTGCAGCAATAGTAAATGCGCTGCGGAGTGTGACCGATATACATGGACAATGCAGGCAAGTGATGCACGCTGCGAACAGTGGAGCTGCAGACATGCTGAACTCATGTTCACTGCCCCTGGCTGCCACCTGTTGTGACCTTAAGATATTTGCGCCCAAGCCCCATATTAAACTGCTGGGATAACGAACTTCCATCTCAGCCATGAACCTCCATAACTGCTGTATTCCAGAGCGCCCGATGCAGCAACACGTTTCCCCCAGCTACCGCTGTAATGTGTGAACGCATGGAGCGGTAAGTGCAGACGCGGTAATATCAACGAGCGCAGAAGACGGTGGAGCAGAGGCCTGACAAGCGCTGGCTCTCCCGCTACGTCCTGTCTAGTCTGTGCACCATTTCAGTGTACACACGATGCTCCGGGTGCCTCTAAGTGCAGTGGACTAATCCCCAACACCACTAAGAGTGAAACCTGTCTACGCCCGATCGCAAGGTCTCCAATACGCATTTAGCACCACCCATCAAGGCGCCACTTAAAGTGCACACCATCTTCAACTAACTAACGGCAGCTAAGTCCACCATGATTGGGGATTAAATACTTGCCTTGCACTAAACTATAGTATCCATCTGTGCACACCAGATCCAGCACTGCAAAATACTGTTGCCTGTCATAAGTGCCTTTCCTCAAGAGCGCAGTGGGCTACACAGTGGGCGCAGTTACGAACATAAATGACAACCACACCAACCCAATAGAAGAGTGCAGGCCACGCAGTAGACAGCTCCAGAAAGCATTACAAAAAACGTGATACCATTTGTGGTAGAAGACTGTGGTTCTGCTCTCTGCTAATCAGCTGGGAAGAATGGGAAAAACTGATAAACAGCAAACAAAATTGTCCTTTGAATCACGTCGAATCCCCAGACTCCCTGGACCGAACGCAGACGCCGACCCAGAGCCGGGAAGATAGATACGCTAACAGATTCCTATGCAACAGCGGACAAATGCAGTGATATGGCAAAACTTCTAGAGGTAATAAAACCAAAGAATGAAGACCATGAAGCCATATCCTGCCGAGACAATCTGCGCGTCATGGGGTTTCCTAAGAGCACTAACACAGGCCGCCTCAAAGATTATGTCGAAAAACTGCTGAAAGGAATATTTGGCGCAGAACACTTCTCTACCATGCTTATAGTAGAAAGTGTGCATAAATATCTCACCCCCAGACCGCCAAGACCCATAGCGGCCAGAATCCTAAACTATAGAGACCAGGATACAGCACTTCGGCTGGCAAGAGAGAAACAATGGCTCGACTATAATGGCTGCGTGGTGTCCTTATACCCAGACTTCACGATATCAGTTCAAAATGGCCCGTAGGGACATCGGCCCTGTCAAGCAGAAACTACACAACATGGGCATTCCTTATGCAATGCTGCTTCCTGCAAGGCTGTGTGTCACGCATGAGGGAAAAACGAAGATCTTGGCAATGCCAAAAGCAGCTCAGGACTTCCTTAAACATCTCCGATCGAAGCCCAAGAAGATCCCCATCGCCTCCACACTCGAGCTCATAAACTGAAACACACCAATATATCTGGATAACACAACTCCTGCAGCTGGACATGAATCAGAAGAAACTGCGTCCCGGCGGATCTTGTTCCCGTCCCCAGAACTCCACACAAAGGTCTCCAACCGAACTTGATGTCATCAAATTATCTACGAACAATGCGCTATGGTATAGGTTACTTTATAACTCCAAAGCCAGTTGCACCTTCTACCCAACGGCTCATACCGACAACATGCAGGTACCGCAGTTATGCTACATTCTGAAGCACCGGATAGCATGTTGAACCTATGTACTTTATGGCAAGAAACACTAAAAATGTTATAAGGATACAATCAGTATATGGCCTCGCATTTGATAAGATCTCCATAGTTACTATGGGACTCTGGCCCCATCTACTTTTGCAGATGGTAAAGCAGGCATCCGGCCACCCCCTGACGGGTAATCCCCAAAGCAGTGATGTTGATTTCAGAAGTTCCGATATGGGTATGTCTTTGGCATGATTGGGATGCTTAAGTGGGTAGGGGATGTATGGGTTATATGTTTTGTTTTTTCAAGCACATCAAAGTGTAATGTTTAATGATGCACTCACAAAAGTACACAGGTTACTCCGCCCTATAAGCAGCCACACAGCATTTACAGACAACAGTAAGGCGACTATAATATTCATCAATAATTACCGCAGGAACTCCCCCAATGTGTAATACAACCACCACACCACCAATACGCTTAACCACCTGGAACGTATGAGGCCTCAACAACCCCAGGAAGATTAGACAGGTACTAGTGTACCTAGATAGACATCACATAGATATTGCCCTGCTTCAGGAGACGCACCTGATTAACAATGCTTGCTGGAACACCTTCATACTCCCTGATTTAGAGGAGATAGCACACTCAATGGCATTTCTTAAACCATCCAACCATTTCAGTGATCTACTCCCCGCTATGCTGCTCAAAGACCTCAACCTGGCCATTCTGCCTCTCTGGTCCAAGATCATCCAACAATCTCTATTACAGGGGAGGATTCCGGACTGCCTTAAGATGGGGCAAGTCACACCTATCCCCTAGAAGCCCAATGCAGACCTCACCGACCCCAACAACTACTGGCCGATCACCAGCATCATGTCTTTAGCAAAGTTGCTCGAGAAGTACATTCACACTCAGCTATGCAACCATATCGAGAAATATCAACTGCTAGACCAACATCAGTCAGGCTTTAGACCAGGTCCTTATGCACATTGTGGATGACGCATTGAGAGCTCTGCACCAAGACACACCTTGTCTTCTAATTCTTCTAGACTTGTCCTCTGCTTTTGACACTATCAAACATTATAATGTGATTAACCTTCGGCAATAGCAGAGAATCAAAGTCAACCAATCTTTGGCTGCAAGCACCCCGGTCACTATCGGGGTACCTCAGGGATCTGCTCTCTCGCCCACGCTCTTCAATCTCCTCATGGAACCGCTAACTGCTATTTTGAAAGGGTAAAACATTCAATACCATATGTACGCAGACGATATGCAACTGTATTTGAAGATCTCCTCTCCAGATGACATTAAAGCTCTTAATGGAGCGCTCCAAAAAGATCAACAATGGCTAACAGATAACCATCTGTTACTAAATGCACTCAAAACAGAATTTCTCCTGATTACACCCCACAACCAAGAGACCCCAACGCAAAACTGGATCAAAGATATCTCGGCACTCAACTGCTCCCCACACGTGGTGGACTCCGCTTGCTCTTTAGGTGTCACTCTGGACACATTTCTAAACATGCAAGGACACATCAGGGCCACTACTAAGAGTGCGAACCATCAACTCAACACTCTCAGGAAAATCAAACCTTTCCTACCTCCTGAGGACGTCCAATCAGCAGTCCGATCGCTTGTTATCTCGTGAGTTGAATATGGCTTGGTAACCCTAGCAGGGCTTCCTAAAGCAAGGTTAGCACCACTAAGAGCTACTCTGAACGCCTCTGCCAGACTAATCACAGGCTCCAGAAAGCATGATCATATTACACCTGACCTAATTCAACTTAACTGGCTTCCCATTGAAGCAAGGATCCGCTTCAAGAATGCTTGACTGACACATAAAGCTATTCACCGCAATAGCTCCGTTTACCTGGCAAAGAAACTCGAGCTCTCTAGTTCCAGTCGAAACTTAAGAAGCTCGAAATCCCTACTCCTGAAACCACCCAAATTCAACAAAAAAAGAACCTACAATCGCACCTTCTCAGGGCTGGCGCCAAAAATCTGGACTGCCCTTCCGATGAAAATCAGAACCAACCCCTAAACTGCTTCTTTTAAGAAACAAGTCAAGTGGCTGCTTTTGGAAGAACTTCAACAGCAGTAGCCTCTATGTTCTTGTGATAATCACTTCCCTCGAGTACTTGACCATTTTTCTTTACTTTGTGTATTGAAATGTATGCCTGACAATCTCTCTCTCTAATATGGTTTAAATTTGTACTCGATTCAAAATGTCCTGTACCGTTTTAGGGGTGTTGTTCTTTGCTTAAACTGCACAGCCTCTTCTAGTATGGCCTTCACCTGGTCCTTCCTATGCTACCTTTGTTGTATGGTAATTTTACTGTCTCCCCATGGCAACGCTAATTGTCCTCTCTGTACAGCGCTCTGATACCCGTTCTGGGTCTTGTTTGCGCTTTATAAAATCTTTCAAATAAATAAATAAATAAAGCAAAAAAGCAGACGGGATAGGGAAACGATGGGCTGAGGTAGTGGTCGCCTCCTCATATTCCTCCTATGCTATAGGTGTCAGGACCTTAATCAGAAATGGGACACAAATCATAATAGAACAAACACTATCTGATACGCACGGAAGGTACGTGATACTCCATGGCATACTAAGAGGCTCAAGGGTAGGCCTCATTAACACATACGGTCCAAACGTGGATGACCCTGAATTCTTCGCAAATGTCTGGAATACACTACAGGAACTACCAGATTTGGAACTAATATGGGGTGGGGATCTGAACGTAGTTCTAAATGCAACACAAGACAAATCACATGCAACAACGGTGCACCACCAGCACTCTGGCACTACCATACTAAATGGTATGGCAGAATTTAGAATGCACAATATATGGCGAAGGCAAAATCCACACACGCATGAAAGCACCCACTCATCATCCGTGCATGGGAGCTGGTCTAGACTTGGCTATTGGTTGATGACAGAAACGGCAAGTACATGGACACAAGAAGTCAGACATCTCCCAAAAACACTGTCAGGTCACAAACCTGTCATGCTGGCTCTTAATATTCCGAAGTATATCCCTCCACCATTTGTATGTCGTTTCAACGCCAAAGCCCTTCTACACCCGATAAATAAAGAAACTATCTGAACTGCAATCGAAGACTTTTTTAACACAAACGAAAACTCGGTAGAAAGTGCAAGTGTACTATGGGAGGCTTTCAATGCGACATTAAGAGGAATCTGCATTAGTACTAATACAGGTATATTAAAAGATATACGAACACAACTAAAGAAAAGTGAAACAATTATTCAGAAATTAGATACCACATGCAATGCTGTTATATTAAGTAACATTAGAGAAGAACTATCCAACTACAATGAACTAACAGATAGCAAAATGAAATGCCTGTTGCGTCGACATACAGCTAGAAAAATGAAGAAAGGTGGTAGCCAGGCCGGATCCTAGCACAAAAAGTGCACGTTGCGCACAAGCAGGAAACTATTCTAAAAATGGTAGATGCCAAAAGTAAAATACACTATGAAACTAAAGGCATATTAGGCACCTTTATGGACACATATGGTACATTATATGCGGCACGAAATACGGCGAACACGCAAGAAATCCTGAACTATGTTGAGGAACAGCACTTGCATGGGTATCGGATGGTCAACGGGAATTTTTAGCACAGCGAATTACCACAGATGAGATACAAGAAGCCATAAAAACACTACCCAATGGCAAAACCCCCAGCCCTGACGGCTTTAAGGATGAATTCTATAAGGAATTCTCAACACTGATTAGCCCATATATCGCTGAAATGTATGAAAAAGCTTATAATCAACAGATCCTCCAGCCAACACTAAGCGAAGCACTTATAGTGGTGTTATTGAAGCCAGATAAAGACTCAGAGCAAAGCGAATCATATAGATCATTATCCCTAATCAACACTGATGCTAAGATATTAGCTAAGATTATAGCTACTAGATTGCAACCACTCATGCAGGCCATTGTATTACCAGATCAGTCTGGTTTTATACCGGCACGATCGACAGCGCATAACATACGCACCATATTCGCACTTCTACACCAATTAAACCCCAAGCTAGAAGCTGCAGCTGTGCTACTCGACACAGCTAAGGCATTTGATTCAGGCGAGTGGACATACCTGTTTACGATACTGCAAAGAATTGGGCTACCGCCCATATTACTAAACTTTACACCAAACCCACAGCATGTATTAAAGTGAATATAACACATTTCAGATATCATACATATCCAAAGAGGGACACAACAGTGATGCTCACTATCTCCATTGCTATTCTCCATTGCCCTTAAACCCCTGGCATGCAAAATAAGGCAACAGCATGCACACACAGCATCTCAATGTATGCGGACAACATGGTGTTAGATGTACGCGACCCAAGCATCAACCTATCGTCCATACTGAGAGAATACATTAAATTTAGACAATAATCGGGGCTGCAAATAAACTGGAGCAAATCTGCAGTACTCCCGCTAACGGAAACTACAAAACAGCAACACATGGAATTCCCTCTCGCCTGGCAAGAGGATCCAATTAAATGCCTAGGAATATGGATACATCGGGATCCATAAACGGTGTTAAGATTAAATTAAGGGACAACCATTGATAAACTTGAAACACAAATTAATAGATGGATCACCTTACCGCTCTCCTTAGCAGATAGAACATCACTCATAAAGATGGTAATACTTCCCAAATTATTGTACCGCTTCACTAACATCCCACTAACCCCACCGGCCCAAATCTTCAAGAGACTTAATGCGAACCGTATTAAAATAATATGGGCAGGTAAACAGGCCAGAACACGATTACACACACTGACTTTGCCATATAAATAAGGTGGCTTCACAGTGCCAGACCTATCACTATATTATGTATGCGCACAAGCACAATATGCAGACTATTGGTATCATCTGGTATGTTATATGCCACACCTTGCCGTTGAAGATGCCAATCCTATAGAATTAGCTAACATACTGTCACACCAATGACCTCATCTATCCAAAAATGAAATAAATACTATACGAGTCACATCATCAGCTTGGCAACAAATGGGCTGCATGACCCACAAAAGCCCGTTGTATGCATCAAATATGCCGCTAAATCAACACCCATCACTATCTGTTACTCAAGACAAAGGCGGTGTGGAGCTGCTGCGACAAGTTGGCCTAGTGGTAATGGGAGATCTATATATTAATGGCACATTCATCACCCCTGACGATCCTTCATATGTGAGTAACCAAACGATGTTATTCCAATTTACGTATCATAGACTACGCGAGGCAATAAAAAACTCTATCCCACCTACCCAAATGAGCCACCGACGCTAGAGCCGCTACAACTGATAATCACGAACCCAGACAATACTCACATAGAAGCAAAGCTATATAGGGCTATGCAAGCTGAACTAGGCGGAGGAACACACAAAGCTCAAGAGAGTTGGAATATGACACTAGACAAACCACGGGAAGATGAAGAAGGGCAATCCTGCTGCGCACTTACCGAATTACTTACTCCCAATGGTAATTTACGTATCATCCACTATAAATACATACACCAAGCCTATCACACCCCACTAAAGCTGCAGAAATATGGATTGCGTGATGAAGCAAAATGTCGTAGATGTAGGATGGAAAAGGCAGATTTTGTGCACCTTGCATGGTATTGTCTCAAAGTTAGAATGTGTTAGGAACCGGTAGCCCAATTACTGGGGGAAATGTTAAACGGCAAAATGGAACGCTCACTGAAACTTTGCCTGTTGGGCTGTTTGACGCATTTGAGATCCGCTAAGAAATAATTTGCCACTATCGCACTGCTCCTCGCAATGAGAAGAGACCCAAGGCACTAGGACAGTAAACAATCTCCCACAGTGAAATGCTGGGTGTTAGACTCCATATACTGCAGGAACAATTTCTTATTGTATGCAGAGGAGCTGCCATCAGCTGCCAAACCTACAAACTTTTGGGAGCCACTCACCACTTACTTATGAGATCATCCTGACTTATTAAAAGCGGATGTTAAATATGATTAGACGGGAGGGGCGTGGCCAAGGGCGTCAAGATGGAGGTCGCACTCTAAGGGTGCTCCGGACCCCCTCCATCATCTGCCTGGCATCCGCCGCCATCAGCTGCCTGTTCTTTCCCACATTGCTCCTACCTGCCTCCCGGTCCTCCTGGGCTGTCTGTAGAGCCGTTTCAGCGGTGTTGTGGCATCCTGTGGACCCAGCTTTGCCCGGGACTGTTCGGTGCGGCGGCGTTGTGCTCGGCTGCTGGGCCACTCCGGAGCTGTGTAGGCCTGGCGGCCTTCCCCCTGTGGCGCCTTCCTGTCAGGCCTTCTGAGGACCGGTGGTGTGGAGGGCGCTGCGGGGCCCCGGCGGCGAGTCTGAGCTGGGTCGCCCTGCTGCCAGGGAGGCGGCCCTGAAAGCGGCTGCCTCCCGTACCTGGTGAGTGGCTGCAAGAGGGGGAGTGTTGGACTCGGCTGCCTGGGCCGGGCAGTGGCGGGCGGCGGACGGTCCGCCTTTGGTCACATCTGAGACCTTGCTCGGCCGTCGGGTCAGGCGGCGGCGCCCTGCTGGGGGGAAACCATGTCATTGACGTGCTGGGGCAGCGGGAGGCGCGATTCTGCATAGTGGGTATGGGCCTGTAAGAGTGCGGCCCCTATCTCCTGCGTGGCCTTGTGGGCCACTGGCTCCTCCTGCCTAACCCTCACAGCAGTGTCCGGGCCCTTGCTCGGCCACCAGGTCGGGCGGCGGTGCTCTGCCTTGGGCATCTCAGGACTCTGCATTGCTGGTGCTGCCGGTGGCGCGAATCCGCTCTGCAGGCGGGGGCCTGCAAGGGTGCGAGCCCCTGCCTCCTGCACGGTCTTTAGGCCCCTGGCTTCTCCCGCCCACATTCGAGGCCGCGGTGGGCCCTCCCCGACTGGGACTGCGGTGCTGGGGCGGCCTGATGCCGGGGGCACGGCAGGTGACTGGGGCATCATCGGTGCAGAGGGGCCTGTGGCGCTGGTTCTCTGCTCCTGCTCGGCCACTAAGTCAGGTGGCGGCATGCTGCGGGGGTCAGGCCCCGGGCCCAGGCCTGGGGCTCGGTGCCGGGGCTGCCCATGGTGGGACTTCTGGGTGGGGTGGAAAATCAAGGGGGCGCTTTCTCCCCTTGCATCGGGTCTTGCCGGGGGCCCTTCCTCCGGTGGTGTAGTGCCAACAAGACACTTCACCCGGTGCAGACAGCCGTGGTGGGATGGTGCTGCCCTGTCATCCTGCTGTGACCGTGCTTTCACCTGTGGTCCGGGTCTGGCGGGGGGCGGGGGCCCACTGACGGTCAGTGGGGTCGGTGCCCACCCCCCTTTCCCCTCTCTGACGGTGGTGGGGGGAGCCGGCTATCATGCCGGGTGGCGAGGCAGGGTGGTAGCTGGATGCCCTCCCCGCCAGCACTGTGGTGTCTCTTACTGTCGTTGGCCCGAGGCTGCCAGGTTGGCTGTGGCTGTTGGTGGTGTACCGGCTGGCTTCCGATTGGTGGAGTCCCCTCGTGATGCCTGTCCCAGCGGACGTTGATGGAAGTTGTCTGGATCCTACTGGTCGGCCCTGCCTTCGGGTGACAACCAGACCTGACATCGCACGTGGGACGGGATCGGCCATCGTTTCAGGTGGCGGTGCTGGGGGGTGGCACCTCTGCTTCCGTTCCCCCTCCCTGTACGGGCCGCACTGGAGGGCTCCTACTGTGCTGGGCACTTTTGCCGCTTCCCCCGCCTGGTTTGGCCCTAACCGTGCGGGCCTGAGAGGCACCGGCCTGGGTGTCGGAGATCTCCCTCCCTCCCGCTTCCCCCGCAGTCCCGCAGCTACTAATTGACTCCTATTTGGGGCGTGATGGGCAAGACCCGTGCCCCCTCGGCCTCCGTCCCCCCGACCCAAACCAAAATGGATCAGTTCACCACGGGGGGGTGCTCCTGCCACGCCGAGGGTTCTTGGTGGCGACCTCTCTGCCATTCTCCAGTCGATCAGCACATCTCAGGCCTCTGTTGAAAGTAAGATCGGTGAGGTGCGGGGGAATGTGTCCCTCCTCCGCCAGGATCTACGCAACGCCACGGCACGCATCTCGGAGGCGGAATCCCGTATTTCTACCATAGAAGACGATATCAGCCAACTCAAGTCTCAGGTAGCCCGCCTCCAAACCCAAGCCTCTGAGCTCCACCGACGGGCGGAGGATGCTGACAATAGATCGCGGAGGAACAATCTGCGCCATATTGGATTTCCAGAGGGTGTAGAGCAGGGTCCCTTCGACACGTTTGTAGAGACCTGGGTGTGCTCATGGATGCCTAAGGCGGACCTTTTGACCTGGTTTGCAGGGGAGCGGGCTCACTGATCCTTGGCTCCTAAACCCCCACCCAGAGCCCCTGCCCGCCCTATAATTTTGAGGGTACTGAACATTCGTGACCAGAATGCCATCCTCAAGGCGGCCAGGGCACACAGTCCCCTCCAGTTCCAAAATCATCACATCATGGTGTTCCCCGACTATTCCAAAGGGGTGCAGTCCCAACGCCGTTCCTATGATGATGTCAAACTGAAGCTCCGATCCATGGGAATACGGTATGGTCTTCTCTTCCCCGCCCGACTCAAGGTTATCTTCCAGGACAAGACCCTTTTCTTTGACACTCCCCAGGTGGCCTGGAGCTGGATCATGGAGGAGTGGCCTCTTCGGCAGGGGCCGGGGCCCTCCCCGGTTCGGTGGGGTTCTTTGCGGCCCTGCTCGGTCCGGCCGGGGCCCCGGAGATGCCGGACCAGGTCCCATAAGAAGACTGATCATCGGGGGGCAACGACCCGGTCGCTGGGCGTGGTCTTGCCGCGCCTCCTGTCCCAGGTCCCACAGGGGGGTCTACCTCCCCTGGCCCGGCTGATCCTCCGATCGACCTGAGCAGCCTTCGGACGTGGTGCGGCACACTGTGTCAGACTCTGACTTGTCCCAGAGCCCCGAGATCCGCAGATGCGGTACTGATGAGAATGATTGAGGGGGCCACACATGAGGATCCTTGTTTATGCCTCCTGACTGCTTCTACAGTGACACTGGCCTTAACACCTTGTAGTGAGGAGGTTCTGTTTCATGTTGGGGGGTCCGGGTGGTATATGCTCTACTTTCTGGGTCCTATTGGTGTTTTTCCGGTTGCAGAAATGTTCTCCTGTTATTAGCAGCTGATGACGATTATCCATCTGATTCTATGGGGAGGGGGGCCATCTCCACTTTATCCATGTTCAGCTAACCATTTTAGCCTAGCATTTAGACTCATTGGTGGGTTGTTGTTATATGTTGTTTTCTTTTCAGGGTGACAGATGCTTCATCTTTGGAAGTGAAGGGAGAGGGGTGTTGGGGGGCGAGGGAGGGTGGTAGACCGTTGTCTCCCGTTTGTTTGTTGTTTTCCGCTGCCTACGGGCCGCTGTTTTTAGTTTTTCTTGGCAGAGACCTATGTATGCTTGCTCCTGGCAAAGCCCAAGGACTCAATACGTTGCACCGTTTTCACCTACTGCCACTGCCCACTGCCCGGCGCCACCCTTGGGACTCGGGTCCACCCGCGCTCGCGGCCCCTTCATCGCATACTCTCCACCCGAATGGCGTCCACGTTCCATAAAACCCTCCATGTCCTGTCATGGAATGTCAATGGCCTCCAGGACTGCATAAAACGCACTGACGTCCTTCGAAGCGCTCAGCGAAATGCGCCTGACATCCTGTTCCTACAGGAAACGCATCTTCTGGGTTCACAAAACAATTTCCTTGCCCGGTATGGGTTTGACAGGGTTTGGCACTCAGGCTTCCCACGGGGGTCCCGGGGGGGTGCCATACTGTTCCAGAAGGGATTCCCCTTTACCCTGGCACAAGCTGAGATAGACGCACACGGCCAATATGTGGCACTGACAGGCAAAGTTGAGGGGCACCCCCTTAACCTCCTATGCATGTATGTTCCCCCCGCCGCTATGGCCCCTGCCCTCTGCCGTCTTACCCTTGTCATTTCCTCATTTCCCCAGGGTCTGACGGTCATTGTCGGTGATTTCAACGCCGTGCTGCAACCCTCCCGAGACACGTCAGGTGTTTCCTCAGCACCCCGCATTGCCTCTGCTAGGCGCTTGTCCGACAGGTCTTTTGCCCTGGGTCTCTGTGATGCTTGGAGGGTGTGGAACCCCCGTTGTGAACAATACACTCACACTTCGGCAGCCCACCGCGTCCACTCGCGTATTGACTTATTCCTGCTATCAGCCCCAGACTACCAATTGGTGTCCGGGGCTACTATTCTCCCCCGAGGCATCTCAGACCACTCCCCCGTCTCCCTCCATCTCGGGAACTCTCCTGGCAGCACCTGCACAGTGTGGCGGCTGAATGCCTGGCTCTTACAAGATCCCGACTTTGTTGAGGCCCTCAGGCAGGAACTGGGGCATTATTTCTCAACCAACACAGGCTCGGTCCCCTCCCCAGGTACGCTTTGGGAGGCTGGTAAGGCTACTATACGGGTCGTGGCTAGAGGTCTGGTCAATGCGAAATGCGCGGAACGGACCGCCCGCCTAGTGCATCTAGAGACTCATGCTGCACAGCTGGAAGGGGCCCAGGCTAGCCCTGAAAGCAAGGGGTCTGCCCGGCAACTTGCTCTGATCCGTGAAGAGATTTGTCAGATCTCCCTGGATTCGGCTAGAATGCTATGGAGGTCTTCCGTGGCACGCGTATACGGCTGTGGTGATAAAAACGGCAAGTTGCTCCATAACTTGGTGTCCTACCCCAAAGCCAATCATATTGTTCCTGAGATCCACGATGAGACCGGCGGTCACCACGTCACTTCTCGAGCGGTTGCCCAAACCTTTGCACGATACTACGCTACCCTGTACGCGGGCCGACCCCCCGGTGCTTCTCTCGCTACCCTGCTGGCCGAGACCGGGACCCGGCTGCCCCGCCTCACTCAGATGGTTTCGGAGGCATTGGATCTTCCCTTCACCCCGTAGGAGATACAAGGGGCGATTTCGCTAGTACACCCGGGCAAGACGCCAGGGCCTGACGGCTATCCCCAAGAGTAATACGCCACTTACCGTGACACATTGGTTCCCCCCCATTGGACTTGTTCAATCACGTGGTGGACACGGGATCCTTCTCTCCCTAGACGGATGTGGCCACCATAGTGGTCCTCCCGAAGACGCAGCCACCATCCCCGGCATGTGCGGATTACCGCCCCATCTCCCTCATCAACACCGAGGTAAAAATATTCGCCACTGCCATAGCCCAGACACTTCGGCCCCATTTGCATGATTTGGTCCACCCAGACCAGTGTGGCTTTATGCCGGCCCGGGGCACCAGGCACTGCACACGCCGTCTTCGCCTCGCCCTAGCACACCGCCACCATCTGACCCCATATCTGGCCCTGCTTCTCATTGACTTTGAAAAAGCTTTTGACACGGTGGACTGGAGCTATCTGGGGGACGTATTGGAGGTGATGGGTTTTGGGCTCCCATTTTGGCGCCTGGCCCAAGTACTGTACTCCAGTCCCAAGGTGAGGGTTCTGATTAATGGCGTGCTTTCTGAGACTTTTCCAATTCACAGGAGCACTCGCCAGGGCTGCCCGCTCTCGTCGTTTTTATTTGCGTTAGCAATGGAGCCGATGGCTTCCCTCATCCATCAGGATCCCGGTATCCGTGGCAGGGCTTGGGATCCAGCTCAGATTGACAAGATCGTCCTATATGCTGACGACATTCTTCTTTTCCTGGCGGACCCTGAGAGTTCGGGCCCGTGTTGCCTGGCTGCCCTTTCGGCCTTCAAGCGAGTCTCTGGGCTCCGGCTCAATCCAGCGAAATCCACACTGGTCCCCTTGCACCCATTCCGGCCTTGCTTCGACTGGCAATCATCCATTCCCTTGCGCAGGCAATCGTTCAAATACTTGGGGGTGTGTGTTGCTCTCCTTCCGGAACTCGAATGGGCCCTGAACATTGGACCCCTGGTCTCCAAAGCCAAAGCGGACCTCCGGAAATGGCAATCCCTCCCCCTTAATCCCCTTGGCAGAAGTGCACTTTACAAAATGATGGTCCTACCCCGTTTTTTGTACATCTTGCATCACACTTTACCTCCCAGGGAGCTGGTTCCGGGAACTAGACAGTACTCTCTCTCGGTTTTTGTGGGGAAGCGTACGGCCGAGATTATCCCTGGTGCACTGTCGCATACCTCCCTACGACGGGGGCATAGGGGTTATCAATCTCCACCTCTACTACCTGTCCACGAGGCTCCTTGTGATCCACGACTGGTTCGCGGGCGGCTGGTCTGACCTGGCATACCGGGTGGAACTCCGGTCACTGGATTTCCCGCAGCACCAGGCCTATCTGTATGGGGCACCCATACCACGATCCCTCACCACCGTCACCCGATCGGTGTTCGTGGCATGGCGCTTGGCCCTATGTCACACACGCTGGGGGGGACTCTTACCCGGCAGACGCCCTTGTGGAGTGGTACCTGATAGAGGGAAACTTCGTCCCTTCAAGGCTTCAGTCGCTGGGACCACATTGGGATCTCACGCCTCGGAGACGTTTGGGTAGGGGACCACATCCGTTCGTTTGCGGATCTCCACCAATGTTACTCACTCCACTCCTCCCAGTTTTATAAATACTTACAATTATGGCACGCCCTAAGAAAGCACATTCCGTCTCCCACCTCCTTTCTGGAATTCAGTCCCCTCGAGGCCCAAGTGATGATGGGGAACCTGGGCAGAGGAGGGGTATCGTGCATATACCGTTCCCTCGTCAACAATGGCCCCGCATCCCTAGACTCACTGCGCGTCCACTGGGAGGGGTGGCTGGGTCCCCTAGAGGATGCTGATTGGAGGGATGCCCTTATGGCTCCCAAGACCCTGACAGCCTCCTCCAAGCTGCATCTGGTCCAACTCTATTATCTCCATGCAGCATACCTTACCCTAGCGCGCCTTTACAGGGCCCGTTTGCGGCCTTCTCCCTCTTCCGCGCGTTGTAATCACCCCCTGCAGATTTCTATCACATGACCTGGCAATGCCCCGCCCTGGAGCCCTTTTGGGCACGGGTGGAACTGGAGCTCACGCAGACCCTGGGTTGGGAGGTCCCTCACAACCCGGTGCGCCTGATCATGGGGGTGTTCGATGGTGTTGACGGATCCCGGGCCGATAAGCGCTTCCTGGGCACAGCGTAGGCGGTGGCGAAAAGGGACATAGCGGCGCTTTGGTCCCAGGCCAAGCTGCCGACTAGGCAGAAATGGAGAAGGGGAGTGGACTGGTGCGATACCCAAGAGGAGGCCCTCTTTGAGGCGCGGGGATTTCCCGAGCTTTTTGGGAAGGTATGGGGCAAGTGGTTAAACCTGCAGCCCTAGGGGGTGTACATGGTTGTTGCCCAAGATTGTTCGTGGGTGATCGTGTGTTTCGGTTTTTTATTCTATCTGCAACTACTTTACAGGTCTATGTCCTTTTCTGTCCATTGGGTCTCCTCAATCATTGTGTGTGATTTTACTGCCAAGAATGCTTCTTTGTAATTTGCTCTTGAAACTAATAAAGTTGATTATCAAAAAATAAATAAATAAATAAATAAATAAAAATATGATTAGATGGACTGGCTGCGATCAACTACATAGGCTATTTGGCTATAAGTATGAAAAATGCTAAAATATGTACTGTGTACTCCTATGTTTTTCTGACATGCTTGGAATGTTTGTTAAACTTTAATAAGTTTAACATTTGATTGGAGGTAGCTAGCAACTTAATTCAAAGTATCAAAATAAAACTTGCAATACAGCCAACCACTTGCCAAGGTGGGATGCATTGTAATTATTGCAGGAAAGTAGTTTTAGAACGTACTATCCTGAAGTTAATGACAACAGCCCTGTAGCAACCTCTTCTCAATGGCCAGCCTCTGAGAGCCTTAGCCAAGCTGAGTAGATGTGAAGAGGCCTTGGGCTGAAACAATACAGCCATTTGGTGGGAGGAGATTTGCTTCCTGGGGAAGCCATGGAAAAGAAGGGGGCGTGAGAGAAAAGCTGAACTTCAAATGTATAGGAACAGATGTCACAGGATCCCGGCCAGCCCCTACTGACTTGATCCCCAGCCAGATGGGAACCCCCTGTTTAGATTAGAAGAGGGTCTGGAAGGGGAGTGTAGAGAGAAAATAGCCACACCTGTGGGTTGGATTAGCCAGACTGTGGGAGGCTGGCTTAGTATTTGATGCTCTTGTATGTAAGTGTAGCACCGCGCACTAATCCAGACATCCCTTATGGTGTTTTTAGTGGTTTATACAACCTTAGAAAGGCTCTCTAAGTGGTAGCTGTGGAGAGCAGCCTTCAGGCTTAGTCTAGGAGGAGTGTAAAGCAGCTTGGTTCACCAGTATCCAATCTTCAGCATAGGCTAAGTGAAAAAGAACCAGAGTGTACCTTTACAAATTGATATTTATTGGAATCACTCACTAAAACTATACAATATCTCCTACACAGAGATATACTGACAATGCACACAATACTTCAAAATAGAACAATAAGCAGCACCAATACACAGTTGTCCCCAGGGGGAGAAGAAACAATATATAACAATAGTAGAATGCAAACCACGACAGAAGATGAGCCTGGACCCAGAAGGTGTAGAGAGTCGGGGACCCAAGATGCGAGCCCAGGTGATTGTCTTGGTACCCCACGATAGACGAATGTCAAGAGGATGCACGACCGTGTACTCAATACTACTCATGGTACATTGTGGTTGCAGTCTTGAAGAGGAAATTATCCTTCCCAGTGGACCCCGAAGAGAACCCGTGAAAGACAGAAGGTTGAGGAGCCACCCCAAAAGTACCTGAAAGCAGAGGGGACAGAATCTTTGCCACTCCGGGGTGTCCAGAAGGCATGGAAGATGAAGGCCACTCAATTTAAATGAAACAGGTGATGAAGAGGCTTCAAGTACGGGTACACCGAATCGGTAGCTCTGCCCGAGCCACCGTGATGATGGTCCAACTAGCTGCGTAGGCAGGGGTCAGTTATAGAGAGGACAGACTCGTCAACAGAATATTTCGATGCGTTCGACTCCATTGACAGGAGTTGGTTGTGGTAACCGACGCAGTTACTGTGTGATGGAGCGATGCAATGACGCGAAGCACAGGGGTTCGGTTGCAGGGCATTCTACGAGTGATGCTGGCCTCAACTCGATGAGAGGAGAAGTCAGGCCTCGAGAGAATGCAGAACCGCCGCCTGTTTTGCTGAGCCTTTTGAAGGCCGTGGGAGCCCAGGTTCAGCAGAACGGTCAATCGTGTTGCTGTGCCTGTGGATGCAGGGGAGTGACTCCTTCACTCCAAGGGAGATTCCTTTGAATGTCTTTAAATGTTCACAGGCCCAGAACCTGTATGGAGCAGTGACACTGATGGTGCAGCAGTTTTGCAGGACAATGAGGTCAGGAGTAGACAGAGTCTTCTCAGCTACAGTCTCGATCCCTTAGCAAAGGACGATGCGATCAGACTGGCATGGTCAGCACAACTCAGTCAGGATGTCCAGGTGGTCAAAGATGAAGTGGAGTTGGAGCTGAATCGAATCCCATGATGAAACTAGGGTTCCACCCACAGGTAAGCCCTTAAGTACCCTTGGAGTTAGGATGATTCAGGGTCCCTCCCAGAGGAGGGGCTGGACAGTGGGGAGTATACTTCCATGGCCTTTGTCCAGTTTTGCACCAGAGCATGAGCCATCGGCTTTTTGAGCTGGTTTGAACTCGAATATGCAAGGAGATTACCAAATGTGCCCTTCCAGCAGACTATGTGGCGCTGGCAACTGCCCCCACCCTGGCTTAATACACTCAATCCTGTGTGGGAGGGGGGTTACACCTCCCTGTGACAGGAAATCTATTGTCCTACCTTCCCCTGCTCAGGCTTGGCCCAGCAGCAGGAGGGCAGAATAGTGCCTGTGGTCGGCAGCAGCCCTAGGTTGCTGTAAGGCTCTGTAAGATCAGTCCCGGGAGCATAGAAGGCTCCCGGGAGGGGCCCTACCGTGGATGGAATCATCTCTAACACCGGGTACGGTGTTGGAAGATGATTCCAACATGTTTAACCAAACATGCCCAGGTTTGTTCCAGCCAGTTTAGAAATGGTCATCGTGTAATGATGCATGGCCTCACTATATCGTAATGGCTGATTCACTTACAAAGTCTTGGAGAATGGACTCCGGGGCTTGTAGGGGTGGTCCGCTCATGCAGGGCCACCCGAGCACTCAGAACCGAGCACTTATAGGTTTCAAGTGCAGTGATGTAAGATATAAGGGAACATATATCTTTTGTTAGAGGTGCATTCACCAACTCACGCAGGCCGCAATGGCAGGCCTGTAGTCAGAGTTTGGAGGGTCCCTAATAGGTGGCATAACATATGCTGCAGCCCATGGGGATGCCTGGTGTACCTAGACCATAGGTACCTTAGTACCATATACTAGGGACTTACTAGGATTCACCAGCAGCGAATTAGGTATATACCAAGGCACTCATCATAGCCAAGTTAGGGAGGAAGCACAGTGACTGGGGTCCTAATGAGCAGGATCCCAGTCAGACTAGTCAGAAAAAGAGTAGAACACCAGCAAAAAGTGGGGGTAACCATGAAAGCAGATCCTAATTCCCTACACAGACCGTCAGTCTAAGGAGAGAATTTCTCCATTTTGATCTTTGGAGAATGTTAATTCTGGAAGAAAAATATGCCACACTTCCCTGAAAGTTGTCATGCCTCAGGGTGGTAGCTTGTACTGCATTGATTGAGGTGTCCCCCTTCCCGTTGCCAGCCCAGAATGGGGAATACATATTAGAGAGCTGTAGGAGGCCCTGAGATGCAAGCCTGAGACATCTGGAGAAGAATGACTTCCCTGATGGACCCTTGGACTGCACCAGGGAAGACTGCACTCAGAAGGACTGCAATTGCTTCACTCTAAAGGCTCCACTCAAGAAGGGCTGTGCTTTTCTTAAAGGATAAGGAGTGGACTTTCTGAGCAGAAACAGGTAGAAAAGAGTGGGACCAACGCCCCTGCAACATCCTCTGAGAGGACAACTCCAGCTGACCAGCTTCACCTGGACTTTCCCTGGACTGACCAGGAGCATTATGGGAGTTGGAGTCCCAGACCCCAAGAGGCAAACCAGAGATACTGAACACTTGGCTGGTGCTGTTGGAGCCTTCCTGACCCTCTAGAAACGTTTTAGAAAAAGATCTGAATGTTTGGGAACTTTTGAGCAAGTTTTGTGAAAAGCTCCAGAGGAAGACCTACCTCGACGATGAGGGACATGCCAGAGACATCGAACCACAACTTGCCCTGACCGTGCTGGTTTGCCCTGCTAACAGCTTCTGAGCGTCTCACCATCGACGACAAAGAGAATCCCCTCCAGGATTCACCAAGGTATCGCACAGCAGCAGACCATCGTTATGGACTCCAAATCCGAATCCAAAGACCCAATGTCTTTACGTTGAGATAAAAAGCTCCAAACAGTGACTAAGTCAGAAGGTAAAACCTTGACAGGACCCAACTGCTCACCGTATACGATCCATGCTCCATTGTGGTGGGCCTGAAACTTTGACTTTGTCCTGGTCCAGTGCAATCAGATAGTCGTGGTTGGAGCTTTACACATTTTGGAGCACATATTTCAATTTAAACTTTAAAAACCCATATCTCCGGTACCCTACATTGAATAATAGTAATTGTGGTGTAATTTTAAAGGCAAACAGAATGTCTATTTTTATAAATTGATGTTGCATTTCTATTGTGCTGTGTCTTTTACTTTTTTAGTGTTTTGGTGATATTAAAAGATTTACACACCTGCTATTTTGGTAGCTTTTTTGGTAGCAAATCTAAAAATACTTTCCGTCACTCTTAAAAACGTCATGCTGTTCAACTCAATGTGCATATTCCATTGTCCAGTTTTACTGAAAAGTATTCCTCAATATGAGAAAGTAAAGACTCTATTTATAATGACCCCGCTAGCGTGATGTTGTCTAATCTTAGGTCTGTTTTTCCCACATGTCATCATGAAGGTTTTTTCAAGTTTAGCTGTAAACTTTTGTCAGTCATAAAGGAGACAAAGTTTTCAATTAAGTGTGGTAACCCGTTTGCTGTCCTAGAAATTAGGACAGCGTCGTCCGCATATAAAAGGACAGGCGTGGAGCGTGTACCAACTTTTGGTGCGTCTACGGGTAGTGATTGTAAAAAGGAGTCTACACTGTCAATATAAAGTGAGAATAAAAAGGGCGCTAACACGCAACCCTGTCTTATGCCACGTGTAACTCTGAAAGCTGTTTTACATTCTCCTCTTTTTCCATAACGTACCCTAGAAGTTAAAAAATTGTAAATCGGGGACAGGTAATTGATTATTTCTGTGGGTGCGCCTTGCCCCTTTAATGTTTGCCATAGTGTTTGGTGATTAATTAGGTCAAAGGCAATAGTCAAATCAACAAAACATAAATGTAGCGCCCCTTCCTTTACTAGGTTATATTTCCCTATTAATAGATCTAAATTCAGACATTGTTCCACCGTTCCAATACCTCTTCTGAATCCATACTGGGTGTCCGATAAGATATTGCCTTCGATTGCCCAGTTGTCAAGCCTTTCTAACAGAATACGGCCCATCACTTTAAAAGAGGAATCAAGAAGAGATATTGGACATTAGCAGTTGGCCATTCCCCTGTCCCCTTTTTTAAAAATGGGTACCATAATGCTCTCTACCCAAGTTGTAGGTAAGGTGCCTTTCAGTGTTGCATTAAAAACTTTCAGTAAGATGGGTATCCAGAGAGCCATGTTAAACTTGTATACGTCAATTGGCACACCATCTGCGCCAGATGCTTTCCCGTTTGCGCTTTTTTCCAGAGCAGTTTTTATCTCTTCTGGAGTTATTCGGGCCATACCGACTGGTTCTATAATTATAAATGTATCTTCGGTGGCAGTTGTTCTTTTTCTAGCGCCCGGGTTCAAAATATGCTCGAAATGAGATACCCAAGCTTCCAGGGCAATAACAGTGTAAATTTGTATTACACTAGTCTCATTGAAAAAAGGATAATTTAAGGTTTTCCAGAATGACACTTGGTCATTTGTGGCTGCCGCTTGAGTTAGTTTTTCCAAGGCCCCCTCACGTATCTCTTTTTTCCTTTCTATTAAGGCAAGATGATAATCTTTCCTCACTGTACGAATCCTAATATTGTTTCTTGGTTTTTGTTTTAGCGCCAGTTTCAAGTCTCTATCTAATTTTGAACATAGGTGGTTAAACCATCTAGGGTTAATGTTACACATTTGCTTTTTCCTTTTAGTTGTAAGATCCCCTGCGATAAAGGTAGTAATATTACAAAAAGCATTTACAATTGCAGGGGCAGTAAAAGAGACTTCGAGGCAGATATCAATGTGATTTCCCCAAAAACTGTTCCATGAAGGTCACTGGATTCACTCCTGTCCATTTTATAGAGACACTCAATTGATCCATAGATAATGGATCATGAGAAACTAGCCTAAGTTAACAGACAGTGGGTTCACCAAATTGGTGAGCCTCAACAATTTAGAAAAGAAAAATGCTTTTCTAGAGTCCCCTCACTCACCCAAGGTTGCCCCTAGGTGACATGCTTCATCATTGGGGCCATCCCAAGCACCTACTGCTTGGGGCGTGCTACGACTTGCGAGATTTACGTAGGAGCACTTTTTTGTGTGAAACTATGTGTTGTGCAGTGTTGGGGGACTGGTGTTTGTGTTAGTTAAAAATACCTAACTAGTGAGTTAACAATGTATTCCTACTCCTAGCTGGTAAGATAAAAAGGGATTAATAACAGGAAAAATATAACTGTTATGTGGTTATATTGCCTATTATTTTGTCAACATGTTTCGAGGTATCCCCTAACCTCTTCTTCAGGACAGCGTTGGATCCAGCCCCACGTGTACCACTCCGTGCAGAAACCTAAATTAAGGTGAAAAATTAGACTAATAACATGCGCCTATTGAGCGCACTTGGTTGATATACATACGGTTATTGATGAACACGTAGTATCTGTATTAGAGAAAAAGAAATGCAGGTTAGAAAAATACATCCTGCCTCAATGGGCAGGTGCTTGTATTCGCGTTTTGGCACACTCATCTTGTCAGTGCCTTTCAAAATAAAATAAGAAAGTGATCTAATGTTATTAAAAAGGAACAGTTAGTAGTGCTTGTTTTCATGTTGTTATCACACAAATCTCCAGTCTAGAGAAAACGGAACTGGTTACAAAACACCACCTTTTAAAAAACTCATCTTCCTGGACAAGCTTCGTGACAGTAAACACACACTGAACATGTAACATTGTACAAACATATAGACATATCAACATACTTACCCCATGGTCTGTATGGGTGGAGGGGCCTGTAGGACCCTAACAATGAGGAGAGAAAAGTGGAAGAAACTACAATCACGTTAGGATTAGAGTATTTTCTCTCTGCTGGATCTGTTTTAAATAACCACAAAATCGGGTTCCTGTTAGGAGAGAAAACGAGGTAAATCTTACTGTTCTCGGCATCCCTCCATCAGTGTGACCTGTAAGTCCCAGGCTCAACCGCATATTAGCGTGTCTCAGCATCGGTTCTGTTTTTATATTCTGTAAATCGCCAAGTCATGTTGGCATTGTTGTTAAAAGACTAGTGCGTGTATGGTTTGAAAACTTGATTTTGGCACAATGTGCACGCCATTTTGTTGGGATTTGTAATTCCCAAATTGTAACTATTTGGTTATGAGGCTCACTATAGGTGTGAAAAATATTTCTTAATAATCAAAATACTACTCCTAACATTTACCTCATATTTTTGTAAAAACCAGAAACCCCTTGAATAATCAGGAATCGAACCCCCCAATGATGAAGCATGTCACCTAGGGGCAACCCTGGGTGAGTGAGGGGGACTCTAGAAAATCATTTTTCTTTTCTAAATTGTTGAGGCTCACCAATTTGGTGAACCCACTGTCTGTTAACTTAGGCTAATTTTTCATGATCCATTATCTATGGATCAATTGAGTGTACTTTAATGATATAGGAGGATGAACCTAGCCTGAACCTCATTCTCCCTCTTATTCTGACACATTTTATAGAGACTCCATTATTACCATTAGTGGCAATTTCTTCATTCAGTTGTTTACCTCTTATTCTAGGAAAAAGATTTAGCCTGATTATGATAGTTAACGGGTTATGATCACTAAAGAGTCTGTTTTCAATATATGAAGAAATCACTTGGTTACAACAATTAGAAGAAACAATAAAATGATCTATATTTGAGGATGACCTACTTCCTACAAATGAGGGTACCAAATATTTTAATCATAATACCCACAAGGTTCACCCCCATCATGAGCCCACTTAACACAGTTAAAATCGCCCGGCCAGAAAAGATTGTAATCCCATTTAACACCCTTCAGAAAATTATCCAAATCATTTTCCAGCGATATCTTAACTTTAGCTTTAGTCTTGTTAAAAATATTATTATAAAAATGTATTATGACAAACGCCTGACTTTCTGGTGGGCGAAGTTAAAAAAATTGATAATATTCGGACGAGTCAAATATTTTCCTTAAGGCTAGTGGGGATGTGACCGCTATCAAGGTTGCAAGGCCACCTTTTGCCCTTCCAATGTTTCACGGCCTAGCATTAGTGCTGATCGTTTGAAAGCCGTCAATAAAAAAGGGCTCAGTGCACCATGTCTCTTGAATTAAAATGATTGTGTATTCATCTAAAATTTTTAGCCAAACCTCGTCCTTGAGTTTACTTTTAGCCCCAGCTATATTCCAGGTCATAAATTTAAATATTTCAACAGTTGGTAACAAGGGCCCACCGCTCTCCTGTTTGCCATTTGGTGGATGACTAATGGCATAGGTATGTATTTTGACAATATCCTCTTGTGAACCCAAGACCATTTGATATTCTTGTTCATTATTAATAGTCAAATTTATTAAATTTTGGGTATCTTCACTGGCAAGCATATGATACACATCACCTGTCCCCTCTGGATGTATAGTAATATGCATATTGGGTGACCAAAAATTAGCATTTTGACCCAGGTTCAATCTCCTTTCCTCACTCCTTATCAATCTAAGTCAGTCCACTTTGCTACATCTGCGGAGTGGAGAGTATCTATTATACAAAGGGAGATTTGACATTGGTTGATATCTCTATTTAGTTGGTTGTTTATTTAGAATTGGATTGTAGAAGAAGCCAAGTGGGACTGCCATGATAAACTCTTTTGAAGCCAGGCAAGATCCATTGTAATTATCCGCAAGATACTTTAAAAATTACCCACCAACTTATGGTTTCGGAAATGAACCACTATGCACTCTCCATCGCATGATTTTTTGGAATCACCCACCCAATCGACTCTCCTTAGCAAGATTATGTCTTGATGGAGAACATGCGCTCCGACAGCACTATTTATTGCAAACCAGTGAACTACTTGATTTTTTAACGTTTCATACGTTTCTCTCTGGTTTGTATTTAGCTTTGGAACATTTTTTAAAACTATAACATATGGTGTAGCCTGGGACAGGAGATTAAACAGTACTTTACGGTTGGGGTCATCCTCACCAGGAAATACTCTGCTAGATAAGGTCATAGCGTTAAGTTTTCTAGCAGATTGGGGATTGTCATGTGATTTAGCTTCTATATCCGTTCTCTGGTCTGCAACCGATTGTACTATATTTTCTTCTTCAAAATTGGCATTTTTATCTCGTGAAATTCTCTATGTACAGCCTTACCAAAAGTAGTTACACAATCCCTATCCTCTGTATCTCTACTGGGAAGATTTCGATCTAGTCCTATAACGCCAGATATTTTATTTTGTATATCTGGCGATTGTTTGTTGAGAACCAGGTCAGTTATGAAAGCAACGTCTTTCTGTAGAGATTTAATTTCAGTCATAAAACGTCTTTCGATGTTATCTAATTTACCGTGAAGTTTTTTAAATAAATTTTCATAATCATGTTCCACCTGGCTATCCTTTTTACAGTCATCCCTTTTAGGGACAGGTTTGGTGAACCCCCTTTATTCTTGGGTTTGGGTTTTATCGTAGGGGTGGAAATGGGCTTGGAAGCCTGCCCCTCCACCGTTTCTTCCATCAGAGGGGTTGTGACAATAGTGACTATTTCCGATTGATTCTTTTTCTTTTTTTAGTGTTACGGATATTCGTGATGTAGCATTAGTCAACAATGAGATCTCTAGTGGCGGGGTAAACACACAGGGGTTAGAATGTCTATTTAAATGACCATAAGAGTGTTCAAAGTCAGGATCGGTACTTCTATTATGTCCTTTCTCCTTTGAAGTACTGGGTATTTTAGACCCAGCGGTGCAGGGGCACACACCCTATGACTTCTGGGTTTCACCCTGTTCCGGACCTACAGAAACACAGAGTCTTCTGAGTGAAGTCAAAGAATCGTTTATTGGCTGCAGACCAATGACAGGTATCCTAGAAGTACAACAGCGTGTATGTTCTCAGGAGACTGCTGAAAATCATAGGAACGGACTTCATCTTAAATACGCTTTTCCTTGCCTCAAGCATACATTCCTAGGTTTTATGATACGGCAATATACAAGTGTACATTACAAAGAAAAGGCAGAGTCATGATGACCATCCCACATTCCAGTTCGGCCAGCCCACAATGATTTATACAGTAAGGTTCAGATCCCACGTTTGATGTAAACAGACCCCCCAATAAACATGAGCATCTCCTGTTTTGGGAAACAAGTCATAAAGCAGGAACAAGCAGGTGAAGAAGAGATTAGCCGGGGGATTGTGTAGAATGAAAGGGTTTTATGACGGGTCAAGCCCTGATGCTAATCACAGGTGGACGGAGGAAGGGGAGCTCGTGAGACCGGTTTGACCCGGGGCAGCAGAGCCAGCTGCCCAGGTCACAGAGAAGTCAGAGGGAAAGCCCATGTACTGTGAGGCCCGTATTAACTCCATCATAGCCTATGTGAGGGCAACGACAAGATGGCCACTGCTTCCAAAATGGAACCCGCGTAGTGAAGCAGAATAACGTGTACACAGTGCATTCATAGCTAGAACGATATATAAAGCACTCGTACATGCCGCATTTACCATTTGCGGTTCGCTAATACCAAGATAGACAGGGGTAGAGCCCTGTCCCCTACGCGGTCCCGAATATTAAAGTACGACAGACCCTCCTTTTGCCCTTACATAGGCAATCACTATACTCATCTTAATCCGAGTCTAGGTCAATGTTCACGAAGTCATGGAGATGTTGCTGTAGCATCATCCTATTACTTAGCTCGTCTCTCGATACAGGTTTCCTTACACATAAGGTAGCACAGAGACCACATATCGCAGGAGCACACTGTATGCACAGACAGAACAGGAAAAGAATGGCTAAGATCATTCCAATGACCATTAGAACTTTCCAACCCCAGGCAGATATCAATTCCCAGAACCATCCCACTAGTGACCAATCTCCCTTATCCACGTGTATGGCTTCAGATATTTTATGGAGTTTGGAGATGGCTTGATACACTGTTGGAGCATTATCTGGTATGAAAATGCAGCAACTGGATTGGATGACCTTGCATACCCCACCGCGGTCTGCAAGAATAACGTCTAGAACCATGCGGTTCTGCAGAGTCATAAGGCGATCCGCTTGGAGCTCAGCTGTCAGATTACTAAGGGCACCAGCCGTTACATTGACAGTGGATTCAACCACACGAGTCAGCTGTCTCAGGTTCCTACTATTGACCATAGGTCCCCAAAACGGCAGGAAACCCAAGAAGAAGTCTCCTGCTTCCTGACCGGCAGTGTCCTCCTTACTAATTACACCTCTCACAACTCTGGTCTTGTGATAGTCAGAGGCAGCAGTAAATGTCGGCGGTAGCAAGTTCGCAATATAACATGTGCCCGAGAAATCAGGGGGCAGCCATGTATATGCTCGGTCATGACAGATAAAATATGTGCCCTTAGCAGCTAGAAACACAGGGGAAAAGTGTGACGGGAAAGTGTACGTTTCAGTACAGTCACTTCTTCCCAGTTGAGCTCTAGGATTCTGACCATTACCCTGTAAGCAGAACCGACCCATGTGGGGTACGACCCAGATTGGAGATGAGATTTTTCGCTGTCTTTCACCCAGACTAATACTATACCCCGTCGCGTTCCATCCTACATAAGGTCTCAACTCTTCTTTGGGAATAGATGAGTATGTATTGATATCCCTACTCATATCGGCAACTCCTTTCATCAAAGCCTTATTATTGGTGATGGGTCTGATGGAACGCGGTTGGCGAGGGGAGTATGTATCTAGAGCATAGAGAAACATGGTTTGGAATGCCCATGACGATCCATTGTAACTGTACGGTAGCACTAGGTAGGGAATACCTTTGTTAATGGTATGTGGCATTAACCCACACACCCAGCAATTGGTCGTATTCATTACTAGTTGGTGCTGGTGCAAGAGTTGGATAAACGAGTTATTTACGAACTCCGATCGTCTGGTCTGTTCGTGTTCAGGCAAAGGGTGAAAAGAGTGAGAGGAGGCAGTAGAAAGAGATATAGGCTGTTGAGTGGGTGCAATGGGCTTTTGAGCGGAGAAAAACACAAATCCTACAATAAACATTATGATACTACACAGTGTAAAAAGGCACAAAAAGACAAAACATTTACTTTTTACAATTCTACACATCCTTGCGTTAGAGTTCATTTCCTCAATCGGTCTCTCCATCTTAAAAAACTCCATCCTCTACTCGGGCCGCTCGCGGTGGATGAGTTTCTTCTGCTAAAGAGTACGCCTGTCAGTCCAGGGAAACGCCCTAGACCAACCAGAACCGTCGACCTAGCGTCTTCGGCCTGTACCCCAAAGTCTTGGCACCGCGACCCTGCGGCAGAACCCGGATGGTGGTTCGAAAAACAAAAATCAAGAAAGTCTTTCAGATGGGAGAGCAAAAAATGTCAAAAGGGAAATAATGAGGAAATCTTTATTTGTCCATGGGCCTAGGTCTCAAATTATAGCGGAGACGGCCAGGTGCTGTTTGGTCTTGAAACAAAAGTTCAGGCTCAGTGGTGTCCAGTTGATTTGATGGTGGCACAGCTTCCTGCAGAATATTGTCACTCTCTTGGTCTGAAACTGTGCCTCTTAAGCATGCGTCACTGAATGGTACAAAGCGAGGTACAATGTCTGTCTCTGAGTCGGCGATACCCTCCTTGACCCACTGGTCATATGGCAGAGGCAAGGGGACTACTTTGCAGTGGGTACCATGAATCCAGTGCTTTTTCCCTTTTACTCGCACTGCTGATCTTGTCGAAAGAAGAACAAGATGAGGGCCGATCCAGCGAGGCTCGTCGTTGCTCTTGCGCTGGAAATTCCGGACCAGGACCCACGAGCCAGGGTTGATAGGGTGTCCAGGAGGTTCAGAGGCTTGGGGAAGAGTATCATGTACCTGTTGGTGCAAAACACGCAGTTTAACCGTCAAATCATACAGGTAATCGAGCAGTACTGGATGCTCAATCTCACTGAACTTCGTAGGTCTCGGTACACCCCATACGTTGGCGGGACGGCCAAAAACGACCTCGTAAGGACTAAGTCCCACTCGTGAGTGTATGGTCATTCTAGTGGACAGGAGTGCTAAGGGCAGAGCGTCAGGCCATTTAAGACCGGTGCTCGCCTGGATTTTGGCCAGCTTGAGCTTTAAGGCTCCATTGTAGCGTTCTACTAATCCAGCTGATTGGGGGTGATTTGCAGCGTGGAACTTCAGCTTTATCCCTAGCCCTTCACATACATTCTTCATTACTTTACCCACAAACTCACTCCCATTATCACACCATACCATTCTTGGCATCCCAAACCTGGGGAAAAACTCCTTCACAAGGGCTTTGGCTGTGGATAGGGCAGTGTTATCTTTCAGAGGATAAGCCTCTATCCATTTTGAGAAAGCACAAACAACCACTAGTACATATTTCAGGTTGTTGCATCTTTCCATGTGAATAAAATCCAGCTGCAAAACTTCGAATGGACATGATGGGGGTGCAAAGTGACCAGCTGGAGTTGGGGTTCCCCTACCAGGGTTGTACTTCAAGCATACTATGCAATTCTTGACCACGTTCTCTGCACACTTGGGAATCCCAGCATTCTGCCATACTGGAGCCAACAACTTGCATATACCTTTCGTACTGATATGTGCCATTCCATGTGCCATAGTAACCACTGGAAGCACATATGCATCAGGCAACAACCATCGCCTATGTTCTGTCAGATCAATCCAACAACCATTCTCATCCAACTTACCCATACTTTCTCTCCACTTGCTTAACTCTTCCTCTGTGGCCTCAGCTTGAAGCGACTTCACACTCTCTATTGTGTTCTCACACATTCCAACATCATTAACCCATCTTACGGGGCCTGCAACATACATTCTAGTCTTCACATTCTGTGCTGTTTCTTTCGCGGTCTCATCAGCAAACGCATTCCCACGTCCAACATCATCTGTGATTTTCCTGTGCGCACTGCATTTCATGATCGCAACTTGCAACGGTAGGGTCAGTGACTCAAGGAGATCATTCACCAACTTGCCATTCTGAATTTTAGCTCCATGCGACGTCAGGAACCCACGCTCCTTCCACAAACGCCCAAAATTATGAGCCACGCCAAAGGCGTACTGGCTATCTGTGTATATATTCACTCTCATTCCTTCAGACAACACACATGCTCTCGTGAGGGCGATTAATTCTGCTGCTTGGGCCGAATTATGTGGCACTCGTGCAGTTTCCACGACCGTGTGCAAAGTCGTGATAGCATATGCAGCAGTCGTGTCACCATTAGGGAGCTTGAAGCATGAACCATCCACCCATAAGGTACCATCACACTCAGTCAGGGGAGTATCTTTCAGATCTACTCTCCCTTTCGTCTCTTCTTCTGTTCTGAACAGACAGTCATGTTGCTCAACCTCATCTGAGTCTGCTGGAATTGGCAACAATGTAGCTGGATTCAGCGTATTGCATCTTTTTATGTGTATGTGATTAGCTAACAGTGTAAGTTCATAACCTGATAATCGTGCACTAGTCAAGTGTTGTGTCTTGGTCCTATTTAATAATGTGTCTACAGCATGTGGAACCATAACAATCAATGTATTGTCCATTACCAAACCAGCAGATTGTCGGATAGACATCGCTGCAGCAGCTGTCGCTCTCAGACAGCTTGGCAATGCCCTTGCTACAGGGTCCAAGGTGGATGAAAAATATGCGCATAGGCGCGGTCTGTCGCCAAAAGGCTGTGTTAACACGGACAACGCACATCCATCTTTCTCGTGAACATACAATGTAAAAGGCTTGCTATAGTCAGGAGTGCCCAACACAGGAGCCGAACACAATGCATTACGCAATTCCACAAAACTTTTCTGGCACTCTTCAGACCATGGGATAGGATTCGGTGTGTCTTTGCATGTTAAGGCTAACAAAGGTTTCGCCAACAAGGAAAAGCTAGGGATCCAATGCCTACAGTATGAAGTAATGCCCAAGAAAGCACGTACTTCTCTCTGTGTCTTTGGCACACTCAACTGTGCAATGGCTTGAATTCTCTCTGGGGTCAGTCTCCTTCCCTCCTTCGACAAGAGATGACCTAAGTAGGTCACTTCTTGTCGACAATATTGCAGCTTAGAGAGAGACACCTTGTGATGAAATGCGGATAAATGGCGCAACAGTGACAATGTGGCTTCTTTACAGATCTTTTCAGTATCCGCAGCGATTAGTAAATCGTCCACGTACTGAATCAGGATAGCGCCACTAGGTAAAACAAGTGCATCAAGCTGTGCTTTCAAAGCCTGACTATATATGGATGGACTCTCACAGTAGCCCTGGGGAGCGCGTTTGAAGCGGAAGCTTCGGCCTCCCAGACTAAAGCCAAAAATGTCTCTACTCTCTTCTGCAATTGGGATACTAAAGAAAGCATTCTTTAAATCGATCACTGAAAACCATGCAGCAGAGGCTGGAATCATCGTTAACAAGGCAGTTATATCAGGGACAACTGGAAACTGTGGCACAACAATCTTATTAACCTCTCTAAGATCAATCACAAATCTGTAAACAGGTGGCTGTGAAGGATCCGTTCGTTTTAAGACAGGTAAAATCGGACTATTGCAAACGTTGCCTCTTGTCTCTTCAATCACACCTTTATTAATCAAGTCGCTGACAATGTCTAACAATGCTTTCTGGCCTTCATTAGAGATCTTGTACTGGGGAATACGTGGCCGTCTGACATTAGCCTTTAGAGTCACTACATATGGCGGTATCTCCAAGAGGCCCACATCATTGGGACCAATAGCCCAAAGGGCATCCGGAAGGGATGACAATTCAGGTGGCATTGTATTTTTAGACAAATACATTGGGGAAATCACTTTCTTGCCTAATGTAAGTTGTACTCCTGAAGGAGAACAATACAGTGTAGCGTGCAATCTTTTCAACAAATCTAATCCCAGCAAATTCTCACCACAACCCGTTGTCAGGATCAGGGGTGCTTTCAGCTCACAAGGTCCAACAGAAAGTGACATGGGACTAGAAATCGGGTTCCTTACTGGGGCGCCAGAAAAACCTACTGAAACATTTATCTCGCCAGACAAAGGTGCACCAGGGAGTTTTGAATGCATGATTGAACTCTTTGCAGCACCAGTGTCTAGCAGAAAAGGCTCCGTTACATTTGCTGTAGTCACCTCAACATACGGTCCACTCTGATCCACTGGCACTGAAACAACTCCCTCTCTTTGTCTATGGCTGTCCTAGTAATCATTACTGTCTGCATCACCGTCCTCTGCATAATAATCATTATTATAATACTGGGCCGTATTACTGATTGCGTTAGATTGCTGATCAAAGCTATTGATGGTATTTTGAGGCGGCAGAGGACGCGCGTTCTGGGGAACATTTCCACGCCCTCTGCCTCTAGGAGCTTGCTGACCACCCCTACCTCTTGCGCCATACGCATTACCGTTCCGCTGCATTAATTTAGGGCAACTATATTTATAATGACCTTCCTCTTTGCAGTATGAACATTGGTTGGGACCTACAGGGACACGTGGTTGATAATACCCGTTCATTTGCTGGTTGTTCTGAAACTGTTGAGGTTGGTGATAGACACCTTGGGGTTGCCTATAATTATTCTGACCTCCACGTGGTGGGTAAGCCTGCTGTAAAAGGACCTTTGTCTTTAATTCCTTCGTTTTCTTTTCTGTTCTATCTTTCTCGTCTTTATCTCTATTTTCATAATACTGTGCAGTAGCCAGTATTTGCGCTGAAGAAGAAACAGCCCAAGAACTTTCTGAATCTTTCAACTTCTTACACAGGTCAGGAAGTAAATTCTGCACAAACTTATCCACAAACAGCCGTTGGCCACCCTCAGTACTCATATCTTGCCCACTGTGGTCAATAAACGTTTCTTCAAACCTAGTGAAGAAGTCTGACACTGTCTCATCTTTCTTCTGCTTGCATGCAGATAACTTGTCCCAATTTACGCGCATTGCAGGCATTAGTGTCTTCATATACGTGATGATTCTACCAGGGAGTTCAGCTACTAAAGGTTCTGGTTTCGCACCACCAGTTTGTCTAGCATCAGCAGCAACAATGTTAGCCCATGTATCCCCTAGTTCTGCATTGTGATCTACATTACGAATTGACCCCCATAGTGGCTGTGGAACAACATTACCAAACAACATGTCTATATCGGCCAGATTCATAACGCATGACCCTGCCGTCTGTGACAACTCTTTATAATAACCTGCTGGGTTTTTACGGGGATCAGGTAAGGACTGCTTAAGTGCTAACACCTCAGAGCGCTTCCATGGAACATGCACCCAAACACGCTGGAAATGCGCTGCCACAGCGGGGTTACCACCGACAGCTGCAACCGCTTCCTTCCATACCGGGGGAACTTCTCTCATGGGGTATTGTCGCGCTTTTACCTTTTTCCCCACAAGGACATCTTGTTCAAACAATGATTGTTGGCAATCATCATTCCTAAAGGACAATACAACCGCAACTGCTTTATCTACTCCACGGTCCACAATTATACCAGTTCCAAAATCAAACCTCACTCTACACAACTCCTGCGGGTTCGGATTTCTACCACTATCCTCCAATTCTTCACAGAGAATTTCGCACATTTTCTCAAACACATATCTCTGTTTAGGGGCATCCCATTGATGGAAAGTATTGACAACTGATTCCACATCATAAAGTGAAGGGAAAACAATCCATCTACGCGCCATGTGATCTATTACCTTTTTCTCATCGGGGTTAGGCAACTGACTACGCAATTGCTTACGCTGCAAACCAGGAGTCGCACCAGATGACTCAAAGAGGGGCGACATTAATGTAGTAACCACATTAGCTAAGCGCTGTCGTGCTGAAGGAGAAGCGGAGGCGAAAACAGGGGGAAAAACAGAGGGAAGAAAAGAGGATGTAGAGACAGGTACTGGAGTGGTGGAAGGAAGAGTGTTAGGGGAGGCAGTTACTGGATTAGGCAAAGTCGCAGGAAGTGCGGGGGCAGTTGGAAGCACAACTGGCGGCCCTTGAGAGGGCTGCGCTACAGGAATAGGAACTGGCTGCAAAGCAACTGGCGGTTGCGGCAAGGCTTGCAGTATATGCACTGGAGGCGGCATATTTACAAGCTGGGGAGGCGCCGTGGCATTTTGCGCATATGGAGGCGGCGAACTCAACAAATGCGACATCAGGGGATCTTTCTCCTTGTCTACGGACTCATTCTGCCTAGAGTGTGGTAAAGCCGGGTAGCATTTGTCAATCCCTAACTTGCGCTGCCTGTGCAATTGCTCACTCATCTGCTCCTCCTCATTGTCTCTAAATTGTACAGCTGCTTGCATTACTGACATACCTTTCTCTCTCTTATTCTTTTTCGCTAGCTTAATTTCTTTCTGTTTGGCTTCCTTTCGCCATAAGCGGAAAGAGTCAAACATCGCCGGCCGGGCTTTCTTCTTAAACAATTTAATTTCCAAATTATCTAAAATATCGGTATCAAAACTACCATTTTGGGGCCATTTTAAAACACCATCTTTCCTGGTGTAGTGGATCCATACTTCGTTATATGCAATGGGGCCTACGCCATGTTTCACATAGAGCTCATAAGTTGGAGTTCCAACCGGAGGAACCGGACATGATTCCTCTAGCTGGAAATCTTTTCCACAACCCAAACAGGTTTTGGCGTTTGCAAACTCCAAAGTACCAAATTACCAAATCAAACGATCCCGAAGGATACCAAAAACAAATAGGAGACGCTCCACTTATACTTAACTGAATATTGCTGATCGATGGCGTCACCAGAAGACTCTCTCGATTGTTTCGCTCTCTCAAACTCGTCAAGGGTCCAAAACAGGTCGATTAATCAGGGCAGCAGTCCTTCGTAGCCGTCGGGACGCGAAGAACCTCGCAGAAAAGACTTTCGGACCACGTCGACATGCAGGGGTCGATGAAGTGGCGGCCTTCCTCCGGAATTTCCACACGAAGCTCCTCACGAACCTCTGGCTTGGACTGGTACCGCTGAAATCGCCCCACGTTGGGCGCCAAACTGAAGTACTGGGTATTTTAGACCCAGCGGTGCAGGGGCACACACCCTATGACTTCTGGGTTTCACCCTGTTCCGGACCTACAGAAACACAGAGTCTTCTGAGTGAAGTCAAAGAATCGTTTATTGGCTGCAGACCAATGACAGGTATCCTAGAAGTACAACAGCGTGTATGTTCTCAGGAGACTGCTGAAAATCATAGGAACGGACTTCATCTTAAATACGCTTTTCCTTGCCTCAAGCATACATTCCTAGGTTTTATGATACGGCAATATACAAGTGTACATTACAAAGAAAATGCAGAGTCATGATGACCATCCCACATTCCAGTTCGGCCAGCCCACAATGATTTATACAGTAAGGTTTAGATCCCACGTTTGATGTAAACAGACCCCCCAATAAACATGAGCATCTCCTGTTTTGGGAAACAAGTCATAAAGCAGGAACAAGCAGGTGAAGAAGAGATTAGCCGGGGGATTGTGTAGAATGAAAGGGTTTTATGACGGGTCAAGCCCTGATGCTAATCACAGGTGGACGGAGGAAGGGGAGCTCGTGAGACCGGTTTGACCCGGGGCAGCAGAGCCAGCTGCCCAGGTCACAGAGAAGTCAGAGGGAAAGCCCATGTACTGTGAGGCCCGTATTAACTCCATCATAGCCTATGTGAGGGCAACGACAAGATGGCCACTGCTTCCAAAATGGAACCCGCGTAGTGAAGCAGAATAACGTGTACACAGTGCATTCATAAATAGAACGATATATAAAGCACTCGTACATGCCGCATTTACCATTTGCGGTTCGCTAATACCAAGATAGACAGGGGTAGAGCCCTGTCCCCTACGCGGTCCCGAATATTAAAGTACGACACCTTAATCTTTGCACCCTTCTCATGCGCACGTGTTCGTGATACAGCCTCGCCCTTTGGTACATTACCCCTTATTACAGCAGTGAGTACAGATTTGGTAGCCGCCAATTGTTCCTCAACTTGTACGATGTCACTGTCAATAATGTCCACTGCACTTTTTAAATAGTTTGTTTTCGGAGCAGTTTTCGGGGGCAATTTTACCCCAAGCGTAGGTAATTTTCTTTTGCCCATGTTGAATGTGAATGACTGCAATCAGGCAAAACAGATAATATGTTCCTTTCCGTTGTATTTTGTCATACATGCACGGGGGATGGCCCTGCCCTGCCACATCCTGGCGGGCTTGGCCTGCCCTTGGCCCGGGCTTCGCCCGGCGCGCGCGTCCCGCTAAGCCGGTGCCGCAAGGTCTTTTATCTTCCCCTCGTCTCACAGCAACAACGTCGGCGCTTCCTGGCGCGAAGTGCAAAGCCTTCTGGGGGTTAGAGTCCCCACCGGTAGTAACAGCAGTCAGGATAGATGTGCAGTGGATCGGCTCCCGCGAAGCCGGTGCCGCGAGGTCTTTTATCTCCCCCTGGTCGCACAGCAACAATGTTGGCGCCTCCTGGCGCGGAGTGCAAAGCCTTCTAGGGGTTAGAGTCCCCACCGGTAGTAACAGCAGTCGGGATAGATTTGCAGCGAAGCGGCTCCCGCGATGCGGGTGCCGCGAGGTCTTTTATCTCCCCCTGGTCGCACAACAACAATGTCGGCGCCTCCTGGCGCGGAGTGCAAAGCCTTCTGGGGGTTAGAGTCCCCACCGGTAGTAACAGCAGTCGGGGTAGATTTGCAGCAAACCCAGTCAATACGTGGCTAACAGCATTGCCGTCTGACTTCTACAAATGCGGGCAATGCAATATGTGCTGCCTGGCGAAAAACAAATTGACTGAGTTTCAATACACCAAGAAAAAAGTTTATAAAATCAATGACTTTATTAACTGTAACTCAAAACATGTAGTATACTGTATTGTGTGCTGTTGTGGTTTGATCTACGTAGGCAGCACTATGTGACCATTGAAAGAACGGATCCAAGAGCATGTGCGGTCAATCAAGAACAGAAACACTGAATACCCATTGGCAACACACTATAACAGCATGCACACAGCTGAGGGACAAATGAAAATTGCCTTGCATGGACTAAAGTCTTCCAACAGAGGGGGGATAGAACCCTACACCTTAGACAGTTGGAGAGCAGGTGGCTCATTAGACTCAGGGCAGAGGACATGGATCTGAATTTAGACAGGGAACTTCACACCTTCCTGTAGCGAAGAGGTTGGATTGTAGTTCAGCAGCTATCTGTATTTAAACTAGGTTGCTGGTAATGTTTTCTGTCTCGAATGCCCAATGATATACTAATATCTTTTTAAGTGTAACAAGGGCCATACTTGGCAAAAACTATATACTGTAAATCTTGAAAGATACATTCATATATCATCGAACTATGTTACATGTATGGTCCTTTGACAGAGATGCTCATGTATGACCATTGTTCTGTGTTTAATGGAATTCCTATCAATCAACATTGTTAAATGCTCCGATAAATGTTCATACGCAAGTCATATTACATATGGGGACATCCCGTCTCATGTATGACATAGAGTTTTGTGTTGGTTTTGGGATTATGCCACAGGAATCTGTGATGCAGTGTTGCAATGCTTAACCCTAGGCTTATACTTTGGACATTAGAATACATGCATTGTATTCATTGTATAATGGAAAGACTAAGAGAGGTGTGTGTATATTTGGCTGATCCCACCTATAAACAGCACAAAATCATATAAACATATTTGCTGGACCTGAGAAGGTGGGTGCTTTTATATCACCACACGCTATATAGCAGGATATGTATGAAAAAAGTTTATGCTAACTGGTTTCTTCCACAATCTTTGAAGATTAGAATACTCTGTCTTTCAATCACTGGGTGTCTAAGGACTATGCTAACTACTCTTTCACCCTAATATGTGTTTTAGATCAAGGAATGTGACACTACTGATTTATCGATTTTAGAATATCATTCATAGCATGCACAGGTATCAGGTGATGTACTTTTTTTCAAACATGACACTCGGTCATTTGGTGACGTTTTGGCTGTGTCGCCTTCTCTGCCAGTCATGAACGACGTCATTTGTACCCTATTTGAGCCTTTCTACCGTATTTTTACCATTCTAAAATGGCGCCCATGTCGAGGGACGTGAGTCTCTTGCCCCTCTTTCTATGTCTATGACCACACGTTTCTAATTCAAAATGTGGGTCGGTTGGTGGTGGTTCGACGCATTTGAACAGGATGCGAGCCGAAAGTATGCAGATAGAGGAAGCCTTTTACTGCATTTCTGACAGCATGCAGCACATTAGGGATGTGTGACCGCAATTTTTGATGTGTGCCTCTTCAACGGTTTGCAGGCTTATCAAGGCTTGCCATGTGAAACTGTGATAGCGGGAGCGGCCACGTACCGGTTCCTATGGCTACAGGTAATTTTTGCTTTTCAGTCTCATGCTTTTTTTCCTCCATTCTTAGACACAGGTTTATCACTGCCTTTATTATAACTTATGCAGACCCCTCCTCTCATGATGCGAATCCGTGATTGGATTTTATTATTGGTTACTCGTGTTGTAGCTACCGTGTAGGGTATTTTAATTCATTACCACATCTGAAAATGGCTCACAACTGTGGGAACATAGCGATGAAAACATATTGGACAAATAAGCTATGTGTATACAAATTTGCTTATAATGGCCGCAGTAGGTGTTTCTGCTAAACATATTTAGTTTACAATTGATAGATGCCTTTTTTGTTATGAACAGTTTACATCTGCTGACCCCAATAGTTTTGTTGAAACATCCATCACCCTAAGGGACTAGCGCTGAATAGTCTTACTAGGATTTCTTCATGATAAAGACATTTTTTTGGGTTTGAGACCGTCACGTATAAGTTACTATTCATGGTCAGTCCAGGACTAACATTTCAATCTTTTGCTGGCTGAATAGTGGGATTCGACAAGTGTATCATACTTCAAGTCCCTAATATGTCTCCTACAGCGAGTGGCTACTGGTAGTTTTTTGACCAATGGGACACTTAGGGATTGACTTTGTAGTTTTTGGATTGTTTCCCCAAGCTACTACTGACTTGCCAGTATAGCAGACATACTATGCTTATTTTGGGTTTTATGTCTGCATATTTAGTAGGTTTCTAACCACAATTGCATTTACGATCATTTTTTTTTAACACACTTACTTTGGAGCTACGACTTGCTCTAGAAGTTCTGTTAGGTAAGATGTAGTTTGTTACTACACTATGCCAGCATCTCATGGTATGGAGGCTGGCAATTTTAATGTATACGTTGATCACGGTTTTGGTGGTGGATTCTTTGGTGTTTTAGATTATCATGTACATGTCACGCTATAGTAGGGTTACAATGTAAACCTCTGCATGGATGCGCTCATTCTTCCCAATATTTATAATTTTAAGTGGAGAAACGTCAACACTGGAAATGTAGCACTCCTCTATCTGGAGAATACAGCTTCAGGGTACTTGCAACAGCACCTTTCTGACTCTTTGTGCAAGACATTCTCCATCTTTACTTGTCTCTTTCACGGCGCTAGATTGGGTCTTTCTGGTAGCAAATGGACATAAGTGCAATACTTTTATAATTGGTATTTTCATATTATACTGTTTTAAAGTATATTCATAATTGTTTGCAGCCTTGAGAAAGTCCTTTCGGACGAAACACTTGTTGGCTGCCTGTTGCTTATGTAATGGATTTTCACAAGAAATAAAGGACACATAGAAGGAAATAAAGATCAACTTGTGGAGTTCCTCTCTCTTACTATGATGGTTAATGCCTACCTTACAGACATGGACTGATTTTGGATGTGCCTCGGCATTTTTGTAACACAGTAATAAGTATTTGTTATCTGTGGTTGTATGTCCTTTTATGCTAGACCTTACGAGTGTCTAAGAACCACGGGAATAGACACTGACAGCCACAGCAGTGAATGAAAGTAGCATCTTACGAGTGACAACGTTTCAAGTGTGCAAATGAATCCCTACTTTTACTTGATCACCATTCTAGATGTGCCACTGCTAATCACGAGAGGACAATGAGAATAAGTCACTTGTTGTTGGTCTTTTTCACCAAAGAGGTGTCCACCTAGTAAGGAGGGACTTTAGAACCCCCCCCCCTTACAGCACAACTAGAACTACTGTGGACCCATTATACCTATTGTTCCTTTGCTTTTTTAATTTCAGATTAATTACAGTAGGATTACCAGGTGGTATTGAATTTGTACTGCACCTGGGTGTAATTGTGCGATTGAGGCACTTTATATGAGCTGGGTTTAGAAGACCAACTGTAGGAGTGGAACTGGGTACACCAATATCAGATACTAGGTCCTGAAGAATAGCCATAGGGGTAGGCTAGAAACACGTCGACCTTTAGGATTTGGGCACATTAAATACCATGAGTCCTAAGTTTTTTCCCTGTGTTCAATCATACCGACTGGGGGTAAAAATAAAAGTAGGACCACCCACTAGCTAGCTATTTTTAAATGCACACCTTCCTTTACCTCACTCCTCCCTAGCAGAACCACCTGCCTCACATAGTCATTACATACAGTGCTCCCGCGTAGTTCTTCTGGTCGCAGCACCACCCCGTTCCGTAGCGGAACGGGAAGGACCTTATGATGAAGCATGCCACCAAGGGGTATTCCTGGTGGGTGCGGGTTTCACGGAAAACTTCATGACTTAGACAATAGACCATACGAAAGACTTTTTTGGGACTGGTTCCTACTGGACGTGCACAAGGAGTGCACAGATACAATACATACATACAATACATGTAATCATTCCACTTCATGCTATCACAACAGAAGTGACAACAGTTCACTAGAATCTTGAAAGAATATATGTTGGTTAATTTGATTAAACCCTACTTACATTGAGGTTGGCATACCAGACAAAATTAAAGCAGTGTAATGACTGCATTTATCAAATGTTTGTGACATCATGTTATGACATCATAATTTTTCCTCCGTAGTACCTTAAGAGCACAGGTAAAAAAATATTCAAGCAAGTGAGCTTTTAAATTTGGCTCCAGCCCTGTACAGAAATAAAGCGAGATGGGATAAAAATACAGTTCCACATGTTATGCCCTTAAGGAGTGAGCCCCAATTATAGGCTTAGTATCCTCGAAAGATAGAAGCCAATCTCGATATAAAATCTATTTTTAACTAGCTAGAATATCAAGGTATTATAGTGCCTTGCAAGTCTATAATGAACACTCCTCTTAGTTTTAATAAACCTGACATACCCTATAAAATGTCATTGGACTATATACATTTAGACATGCAAATATACACTCATGCACACTCACAACACCAGACTGCAAATTAACCTAATAGAAAATGTACATTTAAAATAACCCTGGACATTTCCAATTGGTTTTTCAGCTAAAACATAGCACCCAAATAAACAGTACCTATCTGATTGTTCTTGTTCATATAGGTTTCAGTATTTTTAGATTTCTATTTAAAATCAATTTTGGGCTATTAATAGTCTGGATTTGTTTGCAGTAAAACAATGGATATCTGACAAGAAGATCCATACCTTAAAACATTTACACCACAAATGTTATAAAGTCTTACCTAGGGTAGAACAATGTGACCACACACAGTTACGAAATGAACTCTTAAAATTGCAAAATTGTGCATTCTAATGCAATTTCGCTTCGCTGAGATTTATCCGGCACCAGTCTACGTGATTATTTCACAGTCTACAGTAAAAAAATATATAATTTATGCAGGGGATTTCATACTTTTGAGACTTAACTTGCTACATTAGCTTGAGCAAGTGAAGCCGTTATAATGATATATTTTTTCTCAAGTTCCTGAAATACATTGGATGAACATGCACACAGTTTTCCCACATGGATTGGAAACGGGCATGTTTGAGACAAACTAAACAGAGCAATTGTGTTTCTCACAGAACTTTTAGGCTACATGCACATAATTCACATGAAGTTCGTACAGATATTCCAATCCTCTACTAATCATATTTTCAAAGTCGAGAGCCAGTTCACTCCCCTGCAGATAATTCTGTGGTGCAGCAGGTTTCTTCTTTTAAACGCTGTTCAATACAACATTTGTATCTCATCTCACTTAGTGCAAGCAGCGATTTATTTTTCAATGATTTTAAAATGTTAATATTAATAAATCATTTCAACTCCTAAATGTTTTACCCATACAAGTACTACAAAGCGATTCTCTCTGAATGGCTCCACAGTCAGTGACTGGCTTGTGTTGCAGTGCAGGAAACGTTTGGGAATAGCAACTTCAAAGCAAGGCACACACACTAATGGTTTTTAGGTGTTTCCTCTGTACATCAATACTCAATTCCTGTTATTTTCTTATTGTAAACTGATCCTTCAGTTCCTACACTTGAGCAGTGTAGGATTCAGTTTGAATTCCCTTTACAGTTTACAATGTATAGTGCATACGTAAATTCCTGGGAAGGTGGCTGTGTTACAGGGACACACTTCCATTAGTCTATGCCACACACCATGGACCATAAAAGGTAAGGAATTCCCATTTAAGAAAACTGTGTTGCAAACTTTGCTTTGCTGCAGATCATATCTTTCTAAGCAATCTATAGGTAACCCGATCTCCTGCCAAGGTCAGCACTGATATTTTTAACAGTGATTTAAACAATTTCAAAAGCAGAAGAGTCATGGGATCACTGCTGGACCCTCAATTCAGATAACACTTTAATGGTTTTTGAACCAGGAGTGAAAGAGAAACATGCTCTTAGGTGAGCGACCTGCGTTATATTTAATTACTGCAGCTCAGGGTGTTCATATGTCTGCACATGCGGGACAGAATCTGCAGTGCCAAGGCTAAAGTCCCAAAACTGGTATGTAAGTAACCATCCTCAATAACACAAACTAGAGGAAGGAAAAATATGTGCAGTGATACAATATTTGTTAACAAATGACACATTTCATTTTCGTAAGACCCTTGCAGACTCCCCACACTATTTTGATTGCCCTATCTGGGGGATCTTTGCCTTGACAATGTCAGGGTTAATATCAGTGTAACTGATCCTGAAAGGGGTTCATAAAAATGTTAGTCATAGTGGGTGCACATGAAGCACCCATGTTCACGCCTTTTATATGTTGAAATATAGAACCCCCAAAGTCAAATGTGTTCTGCCAGAGAAAAATATTAAGATGTTCTAGAATAAAATCACTAGGGGCAGCTCTTTAATGTTGCTGCATAAACCCTCTTATGGCTGCAATAGCTGCTTCCTCTGGAATGTTACTGTACAGGGCCTTAATATCAAGAGTGACCATTCATTCTCTATGCTCATTGAAGCTCATGTCCTCAACCATTATGATTATATCTCTTGTGTCCTTAATGTAGGATTTGATCAGGAGCACAAGGGGCATACAAAAGAATCCTAAAGAAGACGGTGTTAGATCGCCAAAATGAGTGTAGATTTGATGTAAAAGTCACAAAAGATAAAAAAAATCCATCAAGAGATTGGACAAATGGATGTATAAGAATGTCTAAGAAGACAATGTGGCTGGGGCAGATCCTCCGCTAAGGCAGAGGAGCGCCGCCCCACAGGTAAAATAAAATTATAATAACAGCATGTTATCATTTTGTTATCATTTTATTTTCCAGTACTCCTCTGTAGGGGTGGGCTGGACTTCCCACACAGCAGGGGGAGGAGTGGCAGGCACTCCGTTAGTACGCATGATGGTTTGGCCGGCCTTCTTGGGTCGGCCAAACCATCATGCACACTTGGGAAGTTCTCCACCCGGCTGTGTTGCACAGCCTGGGTGGAGAACATGCCCAGGCTCGCAGTCCCCATCTGAGCACTGAACCATGGTGCTCAGACCAATCACGATGCTGCTCTCAGCAGTGCTGTGATTGTCAAGGAGAGTCTAGAAGCCTGGGTGCTTCCTGTTCCTGCTTCCTGCGTTGGTAGAAGAAGAAGAAGACGAAGGAGAAGCAGCAGCCAGCAGGTAAGTTAAATTTTTTTTTCCTTTCCTTTTCTTTATTTTTTTAACTCACCTCTACTGCCCCGTAGCAGCTGTTACAGCAATGTGGAATGTTGGCATCGAGTGGAAACACCAAAGAAAGAAAAAGGAATGTACAGAAAATGTAGAATTTGATATGATTATTCAAGACCTCTTTTGAAATGTGTTATTAATGTATGTGTTTTGAGAAGTGTTTACTTGAAGTATATATGTGAATGATAGGATGAATAGAGTTTGTATGATAAGGATGTGGATGAATAAATATGGTATGTGATGTTTTTAAGCAAAGAAAGCTTCTCACAATTTAGACCTATAATAAGTGGCAACAATGTACATTGTTCAAATAAAGGCTCTGGTACATAAGGGTTAAAATGAATTTTCAATACATTATATAAACAAAGTTTTAAATGAATTGGTGGTATACGTTGTTCAAACAAATATATAAGCACAAAAAATGAAAGAAAAAATAAAAATAATAAAAAGACACTTTGGTTCATAGGCCTCATATATATTGGAGTGATTGAGGGAGAAAATGTTGAATTGTTGATGGAAAAAAAAGATTGCCTGGGGAGTAATTTCTAAAAATATTTTTTCCCTTTGCAATGTCAGGGCTGATTACAGCTGTAACTAATATTGTTTTATATTAGTTTCTATTGATTCAGGCTCCAGGTTCTTTTGGGTTTGGGCAACAAGGAAATGCTGACATGCTTTGGGAGCAGAAAAGATTGTTAGTATCAAAGGCACTGGAACAGTTTTTTAGTCTTCTCGTTCAGATAATGTTTCTGTTTTCACCTCAAAGGCTTATGCAGATCGTACGTCTGCTCTGGGTGCCTAGCTGCAATTCCCAACCTTTTATGACAAGAAAGCAATTGGTTAGGTGAACAAACTTTGATATGTTCAAGAAGTCCTGACCACTGGGGTATTGAATGCAGGACTGAGTTGATTGCGTAATCTGTAGAACGAATATGTGACGTTACAACGCCACATATTACACCGCGGTAGCTAACAACACTGTTGTTACAATGACCGCGTTGTTACCACGTGTGCCTTTACAACGCAAGTCGTTTCTACGACTTGCACTAGACGGCACGCTGGATTTAGGAATAGTATAAATTACTAATCCTACTCAAGTTAGCGCAACAGCGGGGAATGTGTTGGATTTAAAATCCAACACATTCCCTGTTGTTGTATGCCACCTAGCGCAAGTCATAGAAATGACTTGCGTTGTAAAGGCACAAGTGGTAACAACGCGGTCATTGTAATGACCACGTTGTTACCTACCTGCGGGGTAATTACAGCGTTGTAAACGCTGTTTCCCCTGTAGAACGTATAGAGAGCATTAAATATTTTGCCTAGAGGAGTAATAGGTAGTTGCGCTTCATATTATATGCTTTCCGGTGTATATGCCTGTTCTGGATCTCCATGTCAAGGTGGCAGAAGCAAAACTGTCTGACCCAGAGACTGAACAAAATCTCTGCAAGATATTCAAGAAGTCAGAACTACACTATCCAATGTGATACATTGCAACTCTACCACCTGTGAAATGAAGGATTCCAAAGCAGCTAACAAGTGTTTAAGTTATCTTACAGACCACCCGTTCCAGTTCTTGGGGTAGAATGCACATGGACTGTAATCCTGTTTCCACTGCCTGATCGAAAGCAAAATATGAAGGTGTCCCTTGCTCACATTAAAAGGAACATGTGTTTTTACACCAAAGTGGCTTCAGAGTACAACCTCACAGTCTCTCCCTACAATGGAGGTACTATCCTAGGAAGAGTACTGGTGTCCTGAGTCCCAATCCAGGGTCTGCATAGCCTACTTTATCTCCTGCTTTACACCAAGTTCCAGATTCCACTTAGGAACCTGCTGCTGCAATTTCAACAAATCTACGCCCTCAACTACTGCTCTAGTTTACCATTAACCTCAGCTTGAATCAACACCGACATCAATGATGCCTTTTTGAGCAACAATGCTTTATGAAAATGAATCTTAATTCTACACAGAGGACTTTACATCACAAGCCACAGTCACTCTATGCAATTGTTGTAATTGGCCATTTTTGCAGGGTTATCCCCAAACGTTTTGCTTTTTTCTCCTATTTTTTTCCTGACCCAGTGTTGTTGGTTTTAGGACTCTGGGCTCTTTACCACTGCTAATCAGTGCTAAAGTGCATATTTTCTGTGTGTAAATTGTGATGACAATTGGTTATCCGTGATTGGCATATTTGATTTACTGTTTAGCCCCTAGTAAAGTGCACTGAGTGTGCCAGTGCCTGTAAATCAAATTCTACTAGTGGGCCTGCAGCACTGATTGGGCCACCCACATGAGTAGCGCTGAAAAGGTATGTCAGACCTGCCACTGCAGTGTCTGTGCGCAGTTTGTGAACTGCCATGTCGACTTGGCAAGTGCACCTACTTGCCAGGCCCTAGCCTTCCCTTTTATTACATGTAAGGTACCCCTATGGTAGGCCCAGGGTACCCCGCTGGGCAGGCTGCAGTGTATGTGAAAGGTGGCACATGTACTGCTGTGTGTGACATGTCCTGATACTGAAATACTGCCAATTTCGTTTTTCACTATTGAAAGGCTATTTTGCCACATAGGATAGAATGTGGAACACTTTGTAACATCTTACAAGTATAACGTCCCATTGGGACAAGATAGAGAATTAAAGTTTACCCTCTCTGAACTCAGAGTTTAATAAAACAGCTTTTAGTAAGGATGGTTTTTAGAAAGTGGCAAAACCAAAGGGGATGATGGACGGAGTGTTGAACAATGCAAGCACTCACCCCCAGTCAACTGATCTGGGTTTAATTCATCATCATTCTTTAGCTCACTCCGCCACCCCAGTTCAGACATGGCCATACGCAAATCAGTCTGACCCTGTGCCTCATGGGAACAGTCCAGCCCGAACTGCCAAGCCATGTCTTCCCTGGACCGGAAACAAGCATCCTGGGACCGGTTTCTGGCTAATCAGCCGTCATCAGCCGGGCTAGCTTGAATCCAGTGGAAAAGTGAGCAAGGGACCCATGTCTAGGCATAACCGGCCAACTTAGGGCGAACAAAGCAAGACCAAAGGGGAATCAAGCTATCCTGGCTGAAGAGGGGTGAAACCCCAAAACCTTATAATTGGTTTCATAACATGTAACTGATACAACGGTTGTCCTATTTTTGGATCACTAAAACAGTGTTTCTTTTTCATTGTGTGGATGACAAGGCTGACTGCTGTTCTACTGAATGGGCATTACATCCCTGAAAGAACTACTCCACAAACCGTGATCTGAGAACTTCAGCTGCATCTCTCATCCTGCACAGCTTGGCAAGACCTCTATGCTGCCAATATTACAGCTTATCCTGTGCCTGAGGGCATAGTCTGGGAAAGGGTTCCCTATTAAGTTATGGGACCCACTGAGACATTGCAGTTGGCAGTTGCAGTGTGTTGAAAGTTTCAATGAATTGTGTAATTATTCCTGATTCCTTTTCTGGTTCATGAACTTTTATATTGTACAACAAATTACTGATTGATTTTTCTGTTTATGCTACCTTTGAAAATAAAGGTTCATGTTTTCATGCTTTAAATCACAAAGTAATTTACTATTTTCATGGATGTGGTTATTATGAAATTCACAAAAGAATTAGTACAATTATGCATGTTAGACACAAAAGAAACACTGCAAAGCTTTGCACACAAATAAGCACATAACAACTAGAGAAAGTTTCCTTAATTAACGCTGCTAACACGTCAAGCACATCTGCTTTTTGCTGCATGCAGAAAACAGAAACTTCAAAGAAATATGATTAAACTCATTTAGCACTCACAGACTCAGTTACACCACATTGTATTTTCCATTAGACTTTTTCAGAATGGTATTTTCAGTTTGATTATATGTGATTTTAATGTAAAACTTTATGACTGCAAGGTACATACATATGCTTCTAGGCAATGATTTATGTCTTATTATGCCTACATGTTAAATATGCAAAAATAAATGAATGAATTGTGATAATATTTTATTTTTCCTCATGAAAAAGTGGTACCTTGGCACAGAAATAGGTTTGATAGATTATACTCATTGACAAATTAAAAAGAGCTTGTTATGACTTACATTCTAATATAGCTATTTTAACCTCAAGTGGCAAGAAATGTGTTTTTTCTCTGTAAAGAGCTTATTTTTCATCTGAGACTTAAACACTTTCAAATAATAAATGTCCTACTGTCTGTGGCCCCCTGTTGCACAGCAATTTCTATTTTTCAAACAAACAAGGTAGGATTATTGAAGCAGTACCATAAAAATGGCAGTCTAATTTCAGAGCAACTATCTGTGAGCACTTGAGTTTTGTCAATCTACAAGCTAAGCAACTGTTTCAAACCAATGGGTAACACAACCTCATGCATTGCACTGCAGTTGCCCATCCTAAAGCATGCTGAAGTTGATGGGTCATCTAAATCATCAAATACTAATCCACCAGCAGTGCCAAAACCTGCTGTGAACAGAGTAAGGCTGCAAGATATCGATTCTTTATGGGATTCCATCGACCACAAGGCTGTGCTTTGTCTTCTCTGGCAACATCAGAAAATTATGTGCTTTCTCTTTTCCATTCACATTGATAGCTGTGCTGTTCTATTTGTTCAACTGTTTTGTTTGCACAAACCATCACTAAAGACTAAACAAAGTTCAACCTTCAAATTCAGTGGAGAGCTCACATCCTTATCAACTGCAGAAAGAAACAAAGGTGACCAGATTGCAACCCATGCATGAAAGTACTTGTTCCTGTTTTTCGTGTTTTTTTTTATACAGAAAGAGTTTTTAATGGGACTGGTTACACTTTGTTTGCCTTCTTTATGCTTTTCGTTCTCTTTTTGCACCCAGCTACAATAAACGGAAAAGGAATAAAATCTGTCTAGTTCCCTTCTATTTTCATTGTGCATAAAACCCTTGTTTTGTTCTTCTCATATGAGATTGTACAATATAATACATGTTTTTTTAATGTATCTTTCTTATCAAGTGGGGGATGTTGTAAGCATTTTATCTTCCAGTGCAGAACCCCTTTTTCATTTCAGTTTTTAGACGTGTTATTGAACATGGGACAAGTGATGAATTGCTATCTCATCAAATGCACATTTCCGGCATGTGCTTTTATTCTGAAAATGTATAATGACTATCTCTGATGAGGACGAGCAATCAAAAACACATTCAAGTATAATTTAGTAAGTATTTACCATAAACATTGAGCAATCAAAAACACATTCAAGTATAATTTAGTAAGTATTTACCATAAACATTATTCCAGGAATGTCATACATTTTATGATTGTTTCCCTTCATGGTTTTATTAATTTATTCATTTACTTTTCGGTTTCTTTCTTTTAGCTGTAGGCACTTCAACACATACAGAGCAGGTTCCATTTTAGCTATTGTATCCATTTTAGGTAGCCTGTCCAGCTTGTTTACCTTTGTCCCGAATCCATCCTAGGTAATGGAGGCCGTCATCTTAGACCTGGGAGGCTATCATCTTTGACAAGTGAGGCTGCCATTTCTCGTCATATTATGCAGCATCATCAACATGACTGCCATTGTTGCATATATCCTCTGGTTATATCTTTCCAAGAACTGTGAAAGTATCAAGTCATTCAGAAATAGACATTAACAAAACCCTCAGTGCAGCATCAGTTTGGGACAAGTGCCTTTTTCAAGGTCATATAACAATCATAACCCAAATAATGTAGTCTATATTGACATATTTCTTTACCTTATTAGTATATCCACTAATGTATATGATTATGTCAAAACATTCCAAAGGTGACATTGCAAATTCCATCTTAGATCACATACAATATAGAAGGACTTTCACTTGACCATTTAATTAGGAGAGAAACTTCACCTAGGTCACAGACACAGATCGCTGATCAAGATCAGCACCCCACCAGATTCCCTCTGGATCGAAGAAGCCTCTAGCAAGACTCCCCACATTCTGCCTTCACAAACTAGTGCCAGAATTGTGTTCTCTCATAGACACAATCTCCTAGCTCTTGGCCTTGTGCTCAAATGTTCTGACAAGCTATTCCAAACAGACAATAAACCCTGTTGCCCAGGTATTTTCACCAAATCCAAAACTCAGGCTTATTATCTAGTCTTCTGCTACAGCTAGCATAGCACTTAGAGATAGCACAGTGAGGGTTTAAGGGCATAAATTGTGATGTTATGATTATCCCTTGTTTTCACTGTCATTAAAAAGCTTAGCTGCTTTTTAATATCTTCTTTGATGTTACCAATAGCATGTGCACTAGATACCAGCATTTTAAAACAACAATGTTAAAATAAATATGTTGATATACATATTCAGTTTTTAGTGCTCTTGAGTGTAAAATCATTATCGTTTAGATTACCACTGCTCCCTGTCAGTAACCCAAAAACATTGACAGCACCTCATTTCTAAATTGTGTGGAGTTCTGTGGGGCTACAGTGAGGGATGAATGAGGTAGCATTTGTAGAGCGTGATACACAAAGTAAGCAAGAAATATTCCTAGCTTAGTGAGGGGCCGTGAGGAACTAAAGAGGGGAGTGCACCCTCCTGTGTTGTAACACTGTTTCACCAAAAAGTACTCCCCTGATTCCCTAACCACTGATACGTGGTCACGTCTCCTGGAACAATCCCTGACCTATCATTAGGTGAAAAACCCTATGTGAAGCTACCACTGTAACGCCACTACTGAGTGGGAAAGGAGGCACGTCCTTTTGTTTTATATTCCCTCTCACACCCTAGTGGTGTCATGCTTCATCATCGGGACACCCTGACGCCTAGAAGTCAGGGTGGGCTCGACCATCTTTCAGGGAGCACTTAAGGAGATGTTTTTGGCCAGGGGGATAAAGATTAAAAGTCCCCAGACAGATCCTGGTTTCCCTTTATTCTTAGATCTGTCAGGGATAATAAAAACAGAAAAATGGGTCGATAGGGATATTATGGTTCTAGCACCCTATTGCCAACATGTTTCAGTCCGCTGTTGCCCCATAAAGGGTGCTGGACTTTCTTCAGGGCAGGACTGGGTACCCCCTGGAATCAGAAGTAGAAGAGAATTTCCCTATACAACTTTATATAAGGGCAGATAGCTGAAGAGTTGTGTGTTGTCAAAATCCATGTTAGAATCTCCCAATAAGATGAAGTTGGGCAGGGAGCTAGCAAAGTTGGCTATGATATCTGGCATAGTCTGACGGAATTGGCCAATAGGGCCTGGGGGAGGCGATATATTAAAATACCTGACAAGGTAGATACATGAGATACCCTGATCGAAAACGAGATACTTTCACAGTCGGGTATGGTATTAGTGGTAATGCGGCTTTTAAATTCATCCTTGTAAATAATGGCAATACCCCCTCACCGACCAGCATCTCGATCTAACCTCTGTATTACATAGTTGGATGGGAGGGCCTTTACAATTGCATAGTCCGTCTCTTTGTTCAACCATGTTTCCGTAAGGAATAAAATATCTGTTTTTTCATCTTCTAACAGGAGATGGATTTCTAATGCGTGCTTGGAGAGGGACAGACAGTTCAGCAAGAATACTTTAAGCTCCTTTTTATCATGTGGGATATCAGATCTTCGAGAGGAGGGACAGAATTTGAAACCACAGCTAGGACATTGTGAGACATTATTATCAGGAAGCCTAGAGTGCCTACACTTACTTTTAGGCTTTTCTCTATAAAGTTTAAGCTGCTCAAAAGTGTAACAATGCCTTACGTTGTTAAGACTGGCAGGGTTCCTGGCCCCCGGTCCCGTTCAGGCGTGGACCGGCGCAGACGGACTTGCCTTAGTAATCTGTCTTTCCCTTTCAGCGCTTGTCCACTGGACTAAGCTAACTTGTGTCACCCATGTGTGAAACTTTGTAAAACTGAGCCAGAGACTCAGTTTACGCAACACCAGTGCTACAGTAACCATTTGGAGGAGCTGCTAAATCATCTCGAAGTATTGCATTCTACCCAGGAGATTAAGAGGAGTAAAACACTGTAAACACTGTTAAGCTGCTGTTGGACTTGGCCCTTTTTTACAGGGTCATCCCAGAACTTTTTGCCTCCCTCCTGTATTTTTTCTGACCTGTCGTTGATGGTTTTAGGACCCTGGGCATTTTATCACTGCTGATCAGTGCTAAAGTGCATGTGCTCTCTATTGTAAACTTGGCAAGATTGGTCTACACCTGTTTAGCATATTTTATTTACCTATCAGTCCCTAGTACAGTGGTATCCCATATACCAAGGGCCAGTAAATTAAATGGTACCGGTGTGCTTTCAGCGCTGGTTGCACCACCCACCAAAGTAGCCTTTCAAACCTGGCTCAGGCCTCTGCCATTGCAGGGCCTGCATGCACAGTTTACAGCCGCTGTGATGTGGCATATAAAGTGGTTGCCATGTCTGTGACTCCCATTTTACTACATATCAGTCACCCCTAAAGTCGGCTCTAGCTAGCACCACGGGCAGGGTGGGGTGTAGGTAAAAGGTAGGACAAGTGCCTTAACTTTGCTGCATGTCTTGGTAGTTGCAAACAGCCTATTTGGTTTCTCACTGCTGTGAGGCTGCCCTCTCATAGGGATGCATTGGGGATTCCCTGATATGTGCTTCAGAGGTAATTCCTGGCATTAGAGGGGTAGCCTGATCAAGTTCGGTATGTTTGGAATAGTGCTCATAAATTCTGAGTCGTGGTGTTTGCGGATGTATTATCACTATTTTAGAAATATCACTTTTAGAAGTAGGCATTTCTGTGTGCTATGTATCTTTGTGCCTGCCTGTTGTGTATTGACTGTCTGGCTTTGGAGTGACAGGGGCTGGGGATGTGCGGTGGCACCAGAGAGTCTGGATGGGTCAGGCTGGGCTGAATAGACCTGGCCTGCATATAGAGTGGTGGGAGGAGATTTGCCTTGCACCTGAATAGGCCTGGTCTGCCCTGAACAATAATGGCTCCACCCCCCTGTGGTGTGTCTGGGGCCAAGACTGACACCGACAGTAGAGGTGGTTGTGCACTTGCAAAGTGCCCTCCAGAACTGGTTTGGACTGGGCTCAGTGCCCTGGGCAAGGGGAGGACAAAGACACTTACTAGTAAAGATATTGGGGATGTGACCCCATGTTGGTTAAGCTGGTTTGGAAGAGGAAGAGACTGTGTGGACTGCACCCGGCCAGAGGACTGCCAGGAACCGCCATTGGATTCGATTGCTGAAGGATTGATCTACTGTCTGTTGGGCTAAGATGCGGCCTGTCGCTCTGACTTCAGCCCCCTTTGTGCTGGCCTGCCTGCTAGTGCCCTGTGTGGGTGCTACCTGTGTCCATTGTGTGCCAGTGCCAGTCACCCATCTATCATTGAACGCACTGTTGTGGGGGCACCAGTGAGTGCTTCGGCAAGTGTGTGAGGAGCGCGGCGTGTGGTCAGAAAGGCGCTCTCCCCCTGCCGTGATTCTGACCACCAACAGGTGGGAAATGCCAGGAAGAGGAATGCTGCTTCTCCCTGCTCATTGAAGGATGCTTCTGGTGCAGCTGCTGTCAAGAGTTGTCTGGTAAGACACAGAGCAGGTGCTGGAAGTTGCTACCGGAGGAAAGAGCTGTGACGTAGAAGTGCTCCCCTTCCCTAACCTCCAGCACGTGTGCCCACTCGGGGCGAGAAACTCGCTCGGACGGAGCCACCTCGGCATCTCCCAACGTGCCCCCAGGTTGGAGAGAGGTTGCCTGGTGACCGGTCGTAGCAGAGGGTAGCTCTACCCATCTCTGGGATCAGGAGGGCTCCTCCCGGATGTTGCGGCAGCTGTGAAGCCTCCGAAGAGGCGGTTGCCACCTCGAGGACCAGAGACTGTGTCCTGCCTGGTCGGCCCCCAAGGAGGCATGCCCTCCATCAGGTGCAGGGTTAGGTAGGGTCGGAGAAACTGTTCGTCAGCGGTGCTAACCTCATTGAGGGAGAGCCCAGACGGGGCCTCCCACTGGATTCCTTTTGTGGCTGCACTTTCAGCTTCCAGCAGCTTGATAGCCGACACTGCCTGTTGCGGTAGCTGCGCCACACAGTCGTGGGCAGCCACCGCCGTACTGGTACTAAACGTGGGACTCTGTGGGGGTTCCCCACCCCAACTCAGCAACGGGGGTAGCCTCCCCTTTGTGGTTGTTCCTACTTGTGGGGCCCGGTGTTGGGCTTGAAGACGGGGTGAGACCTTGACAGAGGCCCCCTAGCTAACTTGCTATATTCCCTGGTGCAGGCGGACACCAGCGACTCTAATGAGAGCGCAGGTGTTGCGCTGATGGTTGCTTTCAGGCGGTTATGTATACCTTGGTGGGAATATATATGTGGTATTACATTACCAGTGAGGGTTACAACTGTGTGCCCTCTACAGGTACTTGCTAGGAGGTACTGCTGAGGATTATATGTATGCATAATGTACTATGCTGAATATGGCTATGAGGTTTATGCCTAATGTGTTGTGCTAAGTACACCCTTATCAGTAGTTACTGGTTGTCTTACCTAACTGATTATGATAGTGGTCCGATTGGCCTGTTGTTGTATATAATACCTGTGTAGTCATGACAAGTGTCTAGTGGCACAGTGTATATATGTGATGGTGTTCTAAGGTGGTTTATGGATAATACAAAGGCTATTTTTATATATCCTTGTGTGGAGTTTCTTTTGTGATGTGCCTAGTGTGTTGCTACTGTGTGAGTGTGTTGCACAAATGCTTTATACATTGCCTCTCTGATAAGCCTGATTGCTCTGCCAAAATACCAAGGAGGTGAGCAGGGGTTATCTTCAGCATGTAACTGCCTTGTCCTGACTAGAGTTGTGGGTTCTGTCTGGCGTAGGCATACTCCGTGGTCAACCTGAAACCCCATGTCTAACAGCTACAAAGGAGTATTATATGTAATGCACTGAGCAGTGACAGAGGAGTAACCCATTACAGGCACTGTTAGAAATGGGGATCTCAAGTTGGCAGAGGTAGGTACCTTTGTCCAAATAGAGACCCTTGCTTCTAGTCAGGGAAAGGGGCATACACACTTTAGATAACCCCTGCTCACCCCCTGGGTAGCTTGGCACCAGCAGACAGACTTATCCCAAAGGTAATGTGTAAAGTAATTGTACTCAAAACACACAATAATACAGTGATAACACTACGCCAGTTTAGAAAAATAAAGTATTGTTATTCAAACTCAAAAAGACCAAAACAACAAAAATCCAACATACATCTAATATGAATATGACTTTAAAAAGGTTTCAAGCAACTAAGTCCATAGAAAACTATGGATGTGTGATTTCCCAGAAAGTACCTGTAGATGCGTCAAAATTCACAAGGCCAAACAGCCGCAGAGATGGGAAGCGTCTAGAAACAAAGGGATGCATCAGTTCCTAAGACCATAGGAAGGCAATGCGGCGATTCTGCTGCAGGCAGGAGAAGTGATGCGTTGAATCAGGTCTTTAGGGGGAAGTGATGCCTCAACTTCAAGATGGTTCTGGTTTGCAGGTGATGCATCGGAAAAACTTGCTGCACAGGTATGATGCATGTAAATCCGGGATGCATCGGCGATTGATGTGGCTGCATCAAGCAGCGATGGGTCGGTTCTTGCAGCAGCGACAGGAGCTGCATCAGTTCGGCAGTGGCACATCAATGCAGGGAGATTTTTCTCGCACAGCGGTGCTGCATCAGGAAAACAGCTGCAAGAAGAGTGATGCGTTGATTTCTTCACTTCTTTAGTTTTCATCCAGCTCCCAACAATAGGAACAACCTCCAGAGGCACAGAACTGGAAGAAGCACCTCCTGGCAGGTTGGAACTCTTAGCAGCAGAGTTCAGGGGAGCTGGGGGTGAAGTCTTTGTGTCCCTGAGATTTCATAACAGGAGGCCAGCACACATAGACCCTTGGAGATTCTTTTTCAAACAGGTTCACAGCAAAGTTTCAGTCTTTGTTCTTCCCTTGGAAGAAACAGTAACTACAGGCCAACCCCCAAACAGTCCAGCACAAAGGGGCAGTACTCCTCCTCCAAGCTTTTCAGCTCTTCTCCATGGCAAAGGTTCCTCTTGAGCCCAGAAGTGATCTAATGTTCTGGGGTTTGAGGTCTACTACTTATACCCCATTGTGTCTTTGTTCCGTTTGTGCAAGGGTCTCTGAGCCCAGTCCAAACCAGTCATGTCCTAACTGGTGCAGTATGGCCACAGGGGGTGGAGACAGCATTGTGCAAGGGAGACAGGCCCTAGTCATGTGCAAGGACATCTGCTCCCACTACTCTATATGCAACAAAGCCCCATTTAGCTCAGCTCTGAGTCATCCAGGAAGGGCCAGGCACACCTCAATCCCCCCAGTGGCTGTCTACGGTGAATGCACATCCCCAGCCCCTGTCACCCTATTTTCATACACACAGTTTAAAAACCATCTTGAATTCAGAGAGCCTAAACTGTATTTCTATCCCATTGGACAGATAACCTTTCAATAGTGAAAAGCAAAACTGGAAGAAGGAGGGTACCTTGGGCCTACCATAGGGGCGACTTACATGTAAGAAAAGGGAAGGTTAGGGCCTGGCAAGTGGGTTCACTTGCCAGGTCGACATGGTAGTTTAAAACTACACGCAGACACTGCAGTGACAGGTCTGAGATACCTTTTCAGGTCTGCTCATGTGGGTGGCACAAACAGTGTTGCAGGCTCACTAGTAGCATTTGATTTACGGACCCTGGCAAACTCAGTGCACTTTACTAGGGACTTACCTGCAAATCAAATATACCAATCAGGGGAGAACCAATTGTAAACACAATTTACCCAGACAGCATATGCACTTTGGCACTGATCAACAGTGGTAAAGTGCCCACAGTCTTATAGCCAACAAAAACGGGTCAGGAAAAAATAGGAGGAAGAAGCAAAACGTTTGGGTATAATCCTGCAAAAATGGCCAAGTCCAACAGGCACTATTAAAGAACCAAGGAGCATTGCAAAGAGTCTACACAGAAGTGACTGAGGAGGAACTCATTTGAGACAATGTTAAACCACCAAAATGAATTATACAGAGTCTATCCATGAGTAACAGAGGCATAATCTATTGACGGTAGGCTTAAACCCCCAAAGTATTATTATATGGAATTGCCCTGGAAGCTACAAAGAAGTAATAGGGGTGCAGTGCATTGGAGGAACTGTTAAAGCCCCAAGGACTATTGTATGAATTCTACCAAGCACAACAGAAGAATATCTTAGAAGCAATCGAGGAGCAATCATTAGAGGCACGTTTACACCATCAAGAGCAATTATATGTAAGCAAACGAATAGCATAATACAAATAAAACAATTGTAGCTACTGTTAAATTGTATGAGAGCATTAAACTGTGAAATAGGCAAACACCTAACGTGACAAATGTCATAATTATTTATCTATGTTGTATTATCTTTACAGAAATACAACTTCAGGTTTTTGGTATCTTCTATGCAGAGATCACCACTCTACTAAATGCCATCGAACTTGTTTACCGCATCCTAAATAAACAATTGCATTATTTTATATATATATATATATATATATTACCTACTGGCGGTCGCCAGTAGGTAGTTATAGTTAGGACCCCTTTTCCATAGGAAATCTGCAACATTCTATTTGGAATAACTTTGGCGCCGGTTGACGAATCCTCGCGAATTTCTCAAAATAAGTGGGGCGCTACGCTCCGCTCCTACCCTGAAAGTCTCGGGGGGATTCGTCAAGCGGGGGCTGAGATAAAAGGGGGGTCCCAAAACGCGTTTTTCCCATGCATTTTTCCATAGGACCTTTAGACAGGGCTACAGCCCGAACGGCTGAACAGAATTACTAGAAATTTGGCAGAGAGGTAGTCCCTAGGTCAAGGAAGTGCCTTTTGTAGGTTTGGTGTAAATCTGTTCAGTAGGTCCTGAGAAAATAGCATTTAAATCAATATATATATCTGAGCCAGCTTACGGTACGCTTACCGTAAGCTTACCGTACGCGTACGGTGGCGTGCGCGATTCTGATTGGCTGTTAGATCTTAGTAAACATTCGAATCGGCCGAAACCAGGAAGCGGCGGCCGCCATTTTGTGTGTTTCACTCAGAAAAAAAGAGTGAAAACAAGAAAAGGGGGCAAGGATGAGAGTTACAGACCCCCTTACATTTGTGAGGGGGTCAAAGAAGGACAGAAAAGTACAAAGAAAACATTTATTGATTTTAAAAAAAATCACGGGGTACGCGTACGGTAAGCTTACGGTAAGCGTACGGAAGAAAAAAAAATTAAAAAAGAAATGAAATGCAGATTTAAGAGTTTAGATATTAGGGGGCTCTAAAAAGAGCCGTTGTGTTTATGAAGTGATTTTTTAAGTGGTACCTACAAGTAAGTACCGATGCAGAGTCTAAGGTTCAAGAGGAAGACTCTGTTCCCTTCATCATTGAAGTGCACACCATCTCCTCTATAAATGTCTTGCATGTCATAACGCAAGTTGTTGTGGTAAATGGCACCCATACCATAGTCACGGAGGAAAGCAGAAACAGATTTGTTGACGTGCTTTCTTGCTTTGTCAATTTGCGGACAGAAATGATTGGACCAGTTCCATTTTTGCCTTTGGCATATGTTGGAAAACACAAAGGCAGTTTTAGGGAAAAGTGAAAACAGTTGTGCAAAGGTGTCCTTCATAAGCATTTCCAGACCTACCCCAGTCAAAGTGCCTAGGTCATTGCCACCACAGTGCACTATTATGAGGTCAGGGTGTTGGATTTGCATGAAGGATTTCACCAATGGCATCAATTGGTGCCACTTTAACCCTCTCTGACCAATCCATTTAATGTCTACATTTGGCAAAGCAAGGTCTCTCACCATACCTGTTTTCTCTGCAAACTTTTCACTCCAGAAGACATAGCTGTGCCCTACAATCCACACTGTGACCATCTTCAAAGGAGAACTGGATGCACTCAGGAGGTGTCTTTCAGTAGAATGGCAATATGAAAAGAAAGACAGTTTGGAAATGGAGGCATACATATTTTTTTCAAAACAAAAAGAACTGATTGGCTGTTTCATACCATTCTAGAATAAAAACTAGGCTGTATGTGTAAATTAATAGAAGCATGTTTTGTATTGGTACAAAAAAATGTGTTACCAAAGAACAGTACTATGGATTTGCTGTTAGGTTTGAAAAGTCAAGCACTCTTGCTCTGTGGAATTGAAACATTGTGTGGTGAACTTCTGACCTAACTCCACACAGCAGTGTTCCATGAGCTGTTGCTATGGTAGCAGGCAGAAGTCAAGTTGGGGGAAGGGTACTAGGCAGAAGTCAAGTTGGGGGCAGGGTACTTTTGGAAAAGGGTTGGTTTTCAACCAATAGAAATGTGTGATTACATTTGAAAAAAAGGGGGAAGCACTGAGATTTGAAACTTACATGTATATGTGTGGAAAAATAGAGGGAAAGTTTGCCATTATCTGGTTCTGCTGAGAGGAGAGAGGTGTAGAGAACAGAGATCCTGGCTCTGATAATCTGCTGTTTGAGTGCCACATTTCTTTCACAACTAACTAATTTTAAAGGTGAGTTTAGAGTTTGCAAGGGGATGTATATGGTAAATTAAGAAATGAATAATAGAATTGGAATTCCTTTTGTAGAAGTTGTGTTTATTATTTTCTGTTTTGGGAGAAATTTAAATGTGAGGAACATGTAAAATAATATGGACAATTTTTTCATGATAAATTAAGGTGTACTGGTAAAAATAAGGAATACTTTAAGGGTTTGAGGTTGCAGTCAGTAATGCAAATACATTCAGCATCACTAAGGCTGGTTGCCCTTGCTGGAGTGTAGGCAGTCACCGAGGATACACATGGTGGTGGTCTGAAAAAGCAGTTTGGACATGGGCTTTTTAAAAAAATCTAAAAAGTGGATTCATAATGTGTCAGTCTGTAAAAGTGATTTTCACTTGCCAAAAAAAAAGAGCAGTAAGTGTGCATTTAAATTGGCAAAGAAATTTCGTTTTGTGACTAATGTGAAAACATGACTCTGTGTGCAAATAGGAATTACAGGCAGAGATTTATTGCGTTTTGCTCTGGTGATTTCACAGTTGCATTAGTAGGAAAAAGGGGGAGCGATTTTTTGGGGGAAGAAGCAGACTCTTAGCACACACCCAGCTCCTTTCCATGTATAATCATGCACAGTATTTAGAAGCGAGTGGGGTTTTCAGGTTTCAGTCTGTAATGCAAATACATTCAGCATCACTAAGGCTGGTTGCCCTTGCTGGAGTGTAGGCAGTCACCGAGGATACACATGGTGGTGGTCTAAAAAAGCAGTCTGGACATGTGCAATTAAAAAAATCTAAAAAGTGGATTCATAATGTGTCAGTCTGTAAAAGTGATTTTCACTTGCCAAAAAAAAAGAGCAGTAAGTGTGCATTTAAATTGGCAAAGAAATTTCGTTTTGGGACTAATGTGAAAACATGACTCTGTGTGCAAATAGGAATTACAGGCAGAGATTTATTGCGTTTTGCTCTGGTGATTTCACAGTTGCATTAGTAGGAAAAAGGGGGAGCGATTTTTTGGGGGAAGAAGCAGACTCTTAGCACACACCCAGCTCCTTTCCATGTATAATCATGCACAGTATTTAGAAGCGAGTGGGGTTTTCAGGTTTCAGTCTGTAATGCAAATACATTCAGCATCACTAAGGCTGGTTGCCCTTGCTGGAGTGTAGGCAGTCACCGAGGATACACATGGTGGTGGTCTGAAAAAGCAGTCTGGACATGTGCAATTTAAAAAATCTAAAAAGTGGATTCATAATGTGTCAGTCTGTAAAAGTGATTTTCACTTGCCAAAAAAAAAGAGCAGTAAGTGTGCATTTAAATTGGCAAAGAAATTTCGTTTTGGGACTAATGTGAAAACATGACTCTGTGTGCAAATAGGAATTACAGGCAGAGATTTATTGCGTTTTGCTCTGGTGATTTCACAGTTGCATTAGTAGGAAAAAGGGGGAGCGATTTTTTGGGGGAAGAAGCAGACTCTTAGCACACACCCAGCTCCTTTCCATGTACAATCATGCACAGTATTTAGAAGCGAGTGGGGTTTTCAGGTTTCAGTCTGTAATGCAAATACATTCAGCATCACTAAGGCTGGTTGCCCTTGCTGGAGTGTAGGCAGTCACCGAGGATACACATGGTGGTGGTCTGAAAAAGCAGTCTGGACATGTGCAATTAAAAAAATCTAAAAAGTGGATTCATAATGTGTCAGTCTGTAAAAGTGATTTTCACTTGCCAAAAAAAAGAGCAGTAAGTGTGCATTTAAATTGGCAAAGAAATTTCGTTTTGGGACTAATGTGAAAACATGACTCTGTGTGCAAATAGGAATTACAGGCAGAGATTTATTGCGTTTTGCTCTGGTGATTTCACAGTTGCATTAGTAGGAAAAAGGGGGAGCGATTTTTTGGGGGAAGAAGCAGACTCTTAGCACACACCCAGCTCCTTTCCATGTATAATCATGCACAGTATTTAGAAGCGAGTGGGGTTTTCAGGTTTCAGTCTGTAATGCAAATACATTCAGCATCACTAAGGCTGGTTGCCCTTGCTGGAGTGTAGGCAGTCACCGAGTATACACATGGTGGTGGTCTGAAAAAGCAGTCTCGACATGTGCAATTTAAAAAATCTAAAAAGTGGATTCATAATGTGTCAGTCTGTAAAAGTGATTTTCACTTGCCAAAAAAAAAGAGCAGTAAGTGTGCATTTAAATTGGCAAAGAAATTTCGTTTTGGGACTAATGTGAAAACATGACTCTGTGTGCAAATAGGAATTACAGGCAGAGATTTATTGCGTTTTGCTCTGGTGATTTCACAGTTGCATTAGTAGGAAAAAGGGGGAGCGATTTTTTGGGGGAAGAAGCAGACTCTTAGCACACACCCAGCTCCTTTCCATGTATAATCATGCACAGTATTTAGAAGCGAGTGGGGTTTTCAGGTTTCAGTCTGTAATGCAAATACATTCAGCATCACTAAGGCTGGTTGCCCTTGCTGGAGTGTAGGCAGTCACCGAGGATACACATGGTGGTGGTCTGAAAAAGCAGTCTGGACATGTGCAATTAAAAAAATCTAAAAAGTGGATTCATAATGTGTCAGTCTGTAAAAGTGATTTTCACTTGCCAAAAAAAAAGAGCAGTAAGTGTGCATTTAAATTGGCAAAGAAATTTCGTTTTGGGACTAATGTGAAAACATGACTCTGTGTGCAAATAGGAATTACAGGCAGAGATTTATTGCGTTTTGCTCTGGTGATTTCACAGTTGCATTAGTAGGAAAAAGAGGGAGCGATATTTTGGGGGAAGAAGCAGACTCTTAGCACACACCCAGCTCCTTTCCATGTATAATCATGCACAGTATTTAGAAGCGAGTGGGGTTTTCAGGTTTCAGTCTGTAATGCAAATACATTCAGCATCACTAAGGCTGGTTGCCCTTGCTGGAGTGTAGGCAGTCACCGAGGATACACATGGTGGTGGTCTGAAAAAGCAGTCTGGACATGTGCAATTTAAAAAATCTAAAAAGTGGATTCATAATGTGTCAGTCTGTAAAAGTGATTTTCACTTGCCAAAAAAAAAGAGCAGTAAGTGTGCATTTAAATTGGCAAAGAAATTTCGTTTTGGGACTAATGTGAAAACATGACTCTGTGTGCAAATAGGAATTACAGGCAGAGATTTATTGCGTTTTGCTCTGGTGATTTCACAGTTGCATTAGTAGGAAAAAGGGGGAGCGATTTTTTGGGGGAAGAAGCAGACTCTTAGCACACACCCAGCTCCTTTCCATGTATAATCATGCACAGTATTTAGAAGCGAGTGGGGTTTGAGGTTTCAGTCTGTAATGCAAAGACATTCAGCATCACTAAGGCTGGTTGCCCTTGCTGGAGTGTAGGCAGTCACCCAGGATACACATGGTGGTGGTCTGAAAAAGCAGTTTGGACATGTGCATTTAAAAAAATCTGAAAAGTGGATTCATAATGTGTCAGTCTGTAAAAGTGATTATCACTTGCCAAAAAAAAGAGCAGTAAGTGTGCATTCAAATTGGCAAAGAAATTTCGTTTTGTGACTAATGTGAAAACATGACTCTGTGTGCAAATAGGAATTACAGGCAGAGATTTATTGCGTTTTGCTCTGGTGATTTCACAGTTGCATTAGTAGGAAAAAGGGGGAGCGATTTTTTGGTGCAGAAGCAGACTCTTAGCACACACCCAGCTCCTTTCCATGTATAATCATGCACAGTATTTAGAAGCGAGTGGGGTTTTGAGGTTTCAGTCTGTAATGCAAATACATTCAGCATCACTAAGGCTGGTTGCCCTTGCTGGAGTGAAGGCAGTCACCGAGGATACACATGGTGGTGGTCTGAAAAAGCAGTCTGGACATGGGCTTTTTTTAAAAAATCTGAAAAGTGGTTTCATAATGTGTCAGTCTGTAAAAGTGAAAAAAGAGCAGTAAGTGTGCAATATATTCTGAAAACAGCAAAAATAAGGCAAAAATATGTTTTGGTAAATATGTAAATACGTGTACTGTATTTTAAAATGTTTAAAAAATATTAATACTTTTTTCTTTTTTTTCAGATTGATATAGAAAATTTTCGAAAACTAGAACCATTTTTAAAGCAATTTTTTTTAAAAAAAACAAATGAATAAATATTTTTTTGAGTGGGTATGGTAAGTCAATAATAATAATTGTAGTGTTTCAAAGTCCTTGTAATGTGATTATTGATTTTTAGTGTTTTTTTTAAAAAATAAAAATAAATTACGCGCACCGTACGCGTACGGTAAAAAAAAAAAAAAAAGTTTTTTAAAAACATCTATAAAAAAAAGATGAAAGATAAGGTTGGCTCTTAAAAGAGCCGTTGTGTTCATGCAGGGAGAGAGGAAAGAAAGAATGGGAAAATTAGTCTCTGTGACAAGTGTGCTGATCTATTTTGAGGTTCACTAGGGAAACACTGGTCTCCCTATGACAAATTAGATCATGACAAGAGGCACATCGAATATCAACCCTCAGAAATCGAGGGTTAATTTCCAGAGGGCCAGCAAAAGGAGATGCTCCCCCCACAGATGAAGGGCTCACCTGACCTGCAGAAGAAGGAGTCAGCCCTGCAGATGATGGTCCAGGCTGAGCTGCTGTGGATGTGCTTGGTTGACTTTCTGAAGGGTTACCTCCAAAAAGTCGAGCATGTGTCCTTCTGTGTACATCCCTGAGGTGCCTCATCATGGTATGATTCCCAAAGGAATACTTCCTGTCAGGATTACCTCTTGAAAGTACACGCTTACACAGCTTACAAGTTACTAAGGGTGCATTTACCTTTTGCTGGCCTTCAGGAAAAGTAAAAAAATCCCATACATAAGAAGTCTTTTGTTTCCTCGCTCTCTGCCTCAAGGTAGTGCTGCTAGTGCTAGCCTCACTCTCAGAAGAGCTCTGCTGTTCTGCCATCGTATCACATAGACAACCCAGCTCCTTCTCCTAAGGGATCACAAGCAGAAATGAGGGGAATGGGTGTGGTGTAGGAGAGTTCTAGAACTGAAAGTAGTTTCAACCAATCAAAAGTTGTGTTTCATGATCACATGACCTACCGTACGCTTACGGTACGCTTACGGTGCGCTTACGGCAAAAGTGCGCATGCGCATAAAAAAGACACGCGCATGCGCGCATGCGCATAACAATCGCTACCCGACACTTCCGCGTAACGTGCGCGTGTAGCGTACACGCGTACGCGTCCCACGCGGAGTACGCGCGGCTACGCAAATTGCGTAACTATACGCAAACAGCGTAGATAAATTACGGACATTGCGTAAACCGTACGCTTACCGTAAGCTTACGGTACGCGTACTAAAAAAAAAATTTAAAAAAAAGGGAAAAATGTATTGCTAATAAATTTTACCTGTTTATTTTATAAAATATAATAAAAAAAACATATTATAGAATTTTAAAAATTTAACCATAGTCTTTAAAAAAGGATAGAAAATTAAAATAAAAATATGTTTAAAAAAATAGAAGAAAAAAAAAAAAATTAGCATTTAAAAAACCTTGCAAATTCACTGAAAAAACCATGGGTTTCACACACGTTATAGTTAGGAATTAGCATTTAAAAAACCTTGCAAATTCACTGAAAAAACCATAGGTTTCACACACGTTATAGTTAGGAATTAGCATTTAAAAAACCTTAGAAATTCAATGAAAAAACCAAAGGTTTCACACATGTTATAGTTAGCTGGACATTTCACTCGTAAAAAACCATTGAAATTCCCCTGTTATAGTTAGTTCAGCTAACTATAACTCGCGCGCCCGCAATGCACTGCTGATGACGTCACATATTACATCACTCATGACATGGTCAGTGACATCACTCATGACATCACTGATGACATCTCAAATGACATCACTGATGACATCACTGATGACATCATCCTTGTGATAGAGTGGCAGACCTCCTCTTCCCCTAATATAACCTTTGATACACACATTCAAAAATAGAAATTAAAATTTTAAAAACAATGGACATACCAATACCAGTTACAACAACCTATACAGTAATTCTAAGATCCACATACACATCCACTCATTCACCAACAGTCCTATACAGTCACTCATACATGTACTCACTCACCATATGTACTCATACACCTATACATCCTGTTACACAATGCCACTCATCCATAGAGGTACTCACACACATAGTCACTCATGCTAAAAAAGTATCAAACATACATTTACTTGCATATACAGTTATACACACACCACCACACTTACTTCTACGGAAACTTACACATACTTAGTCTTTTAAACAATCACTTATAGAAACACATACTTATTTATACAGGAACTCTTTCAATCTCTCACTCTCACATATACTCGCTTATATACACCAATAGTCACATATACTAGTTTAAAACATATGTAGTTACTCACAAAGACACTATTGAGACAGTCATTCACTCACTAACACACCCATACACTCACTCATCCACCCATAGAGTCCTGCACACATGCTGTCTTCAACACATACAAAGAGTGAGTCATTCATTCATGCACCTATGCACTACGTAATACCCCCACCGAACCATGCAGACACTCAGACTGATACTCATAAAACCAACTAATAACCTATATAGACACCCATGTAGCTACTCACCAACCCATGAAGCCACTTATACACAAAGTGAGAGACTGATACAGATATTTACATATTTAAACATTACTCACTAAGCCATGTATTCACTATGATACACTTAATCAGTCAGTTACACAATCAATTTTTCAAAAACAAATCATCCATTTAGACACTTATATACCCATTTATTCTTCCATCGACCGTGAGATATACATATATAAAACATATTTAATTTTCAGAAACACACACATTCACTGGATGATGTCATCAGTGATGTCATCAGTGATGTCATTTGAGATGTCATCAGTGATGTCATGAGTGATGTCACTGACCATGTCATGAGTGATGTAATATGTGACGTCATCAGCAGTGCATTGCGGGCGCGCGAGTTATAGTTAGCTGAACTAACTATAACGGGGGAATTTCCATGGTTTTTTACGAGTGAAATGTCCAGCTAACTATAACATGTGTGAAACCTTTGGTTTTTTCATTGAATATATATATATATATATATATAAAGTTTCACAAGTTGCCCGTTTGGTGGCTTTCAGTGTGCAGCAGACAGCCTTTGAGGAAGGGAGTTTCCCGAAACGCGTCAGGACTCTGCTGACGTCGAGTGTGCCTGGTCCTTCCCTGACCCTATGGTTTGTCAAGAGGAGAGTGCACCCCGCCTTGGGCAACTTGTGAAACTTTATATATTCGGCCTGCTCGGTCGAGGGGCGCACCGCCGCAGACTAAAGCGGTTCCTGTGCTGGACTGTGGTTCGGCGCGCGGGACCTTTTGACACAAGGCAGCATTGGGGGAAGGCTTTGATGACACACCCGTGATTTTTGCATTATTTTGTACAATAGACTGCCAGCAGCCCACATGGATTTTGATTCTGGACTCCCAGTCCCAGAAAGCAATGGTGCATTTACTCACCTGAATGTAATATTGGATTGCATTTAAATAAAGAGGGAGAATGCTGGGAAATCCGTTTGGTGGCTTTCAGTGTGCAGCAGACAGCCTTTGAGGAAGGGAGTTTCCCGAAACTCGTCAGGACTCTGCTGACGTCGAGTGTGCCTGGTCCTTCCCTGACCCTATGGTTTGTCAAGAGGAGAGTGCGCCCCGCCTTGGGCAACTTGTGAAACTTTATATATATATATATATATATATATATATATATATATATATATATATATATATATATATATATATATATTATCTACTGGCGGTCGCCAGTAGATAGTTATAGTTACAACCTAGTTTCCATAGGAAATCTCAAAATTCTATTTTGAATAACTTTGGCGCCGGTTGACGAATCCTCGCAAAATTTTCAAAACTAATGGGGCGCTCCGTTCAGCTCCTACCCTGAAAGTCTCGGGGTGATTCGTCAAGCAGGTGCCGAGAAAAAAGAGGGGTCCCAAAACGCGTTTTCCCCATGCATTTTTCCATAGGACCTTTAGACACAGCTACAGCCCGAACAGCTGAACAGAATTACTTGAAATTTGGCAGAGAGGTAGCCATAAGGTCAAGGAAGTGCCTTATGCAGGTCTGGTGTAAATCTGTTCAGTATTTCCTGAGAAAATAGCATTTAAAAGCATATATATATGTGGGCGGAGCCTAACCACACATCTCATCCTGAGATCTGATTGGCTGTCAGCACTTCATCCAAGAAGTGTTGGCAGCCATCTTGGGACCAATATACATGATAACACCTCATTAAAAAGCATTGCAGTTAATAGAAGGTTTTAAGACTTTAGTTACATTATAAATCATTTGTTGATGGTACCATACTCATTTTAGGAATTGTGGTATGTTCTAAGGTGATTTCACCATGTGAAAAAGCCTTCTGCTGGGATATCATGATTGAGAGAAAAATATTTTCTCATGCTTTTACCACAGAGGTTTGGAAGGTGATCTATAAGCTAAACTGAGAGCTTATTTTCTGTAAATTCACATTATCTTTCTCAGTCATGTGAGAATGAAGTCTGACATTCTCAGTAAAACATGTACATCCAACAAGGGCAGAGACTGTCAGTTGATTCCTTTGTGTTCTACTGCAGCTTCCCAGAGTGTTCCAAAGAACTACTAGAGCGCTAACAGTCCTACTTATGATAAACGTATGGCACACCTGAAGCCATCTTGCTTGGATTAAAGTGGTAACTCTTAAAACATTTAATTTAAAAAGGAACAAAATGAGGGGGTTCATTTTTCCATAAAAAGTATGATTAGTGCTGCAGAAAGAAAAATTAGGGCACATTTTGAGTGACTTCTCATATCCTCTTCTATTTCATTAAAAAATTCTGACATGCAGACTGAAACATGCACTTTCAATACCAGCAGCAGTTTTCCCTGGTGAGCAGCAGCTTTACTACAGTGATCTAATGAGCAAAAAGAGTGCTAACATTCGGAATTTATGGCAAATGTGTGACACATATGAATGCCTTCTTGATGGAATCAAAGTAAAAAACTGAAAGTATTTCCTACTGAGGAGACTGCAGTAAATGAGGAAATTAGGAAACTTCATAACAAATAAGTCTCCCAAGATAGCCACCAGAGACAAAAGAGCCCAAATGTAGCCCAAATATCACCCAGATGTAGCCCAAGTATAGCCCAATGACAAAATGTCCCAGAATCTTCTTAAAAACAACTAGAGCGCTTACTGTCTTGATTATGACAAAAGTATGGCACACCTGAAGCCATCTTGATTGGAATAAACTGGTAACACTTAAAACATTTAATTTAAAAAGGAACACAATGAGGGGGTTCATTTTGCCATAGAAATTATGATTAATGCTGAAGAAAGAAAATGAGGGCACATTTTGAGTGACTTCTCAAATCCTCTTCTATTTTATTAAAATATTCTGACATGCAGACTGAAACATGCACTTTTAATACCAGGAGCAGACTTCCATGGTGAACAGTAGTTTTACTACAGTGATCTAATGAGCAACTAGAGTGCTAACATTCAGAATTTATGGCAAATGTGTGACATATCTGAATACCTTCATGATGGAATCAAAGTAAAAAACTGAAAGCATTTCCTACTGAGGAGACTGCAGTACATGAGGAAATTAGGAAACTTCATAACAAATAAATCTCCCAAGATGGCGACCGGAGACAAAAGAGCCCAAATGTAGCCCAAAATCACCCAGATGTAGCCCAAATATAGCCCAATGACAGAAGTGTGCAAAACACTTATTATTTTGTGTTTTTGCAGTGTTATATAGTGCAGACTTGTCAGGTATTGGAGTGCTTTACATGAGCATTGGTTACATCACACAAGAACAAATTCATTTTGGTTGTAGACATGGGGAGAATAAGTGATTTGACCAGAATCACAGAATGTCGAGCTGAAGCAGAAACTTCAACCTGGTTCCCCAGTTGCAAAGTCTGCAGTTCTGGAAGTAACACCACATCCTCTCCCTATAAGTGCAACATTTAATCGAGTGGTCAACTGGATAAAAACACATAAAGATAACAAATAATTTAAAAGTGCTTTGTCGCTATTTGAAAACTCAGAAAATATGTCCTTATTTTAGTCTTTTAGAGCACTAACCATAATTTTGATGCCAATAAGACCCTCTCATATATGTAATTTCTAAAGGAAATGCTCTAGGTATTACAGTTTTGATTACATCAAGATGATGTCAGGCGTTCCACACTTTTGTAATAAATATAGAATGTTAGCAATCTAGTTGTTCATTAGGATACTGTTGAGAGGCAGAGGTAAGGGGCACGGACTCTGAAAATTGAAGGCAGGTAGGAGGGTGCAAAGGCAACAATTTAACCACACTGAGCAGACAGGAAGGGCCGTGGAAGCACAACAGACTATGGAGGGCAGTGGAAAGGGGGGCAGGGCCAACAAACCAACAATAGAGAACTTGCAAGAGAAGCTGTGGCAAAGTAATAGACCATTGTGGGCAGAAGGAAGAGGCAATGGTAGTACAACCATACATGCCAACAGACCCGATTCAGCCAGGAAACGTCCAATGTTTTTAAGCTCAAATGGGCTTTATTTGATCTGTCTCCTGTCTACAATCTCCTCTTTTTCAATGTAACTCCAAGGGGAAAATCAATACCCCAGTTTTTTTTCAAAATCTCCCTCATACCAAGTTCAAAATGTTCGCAAGTATGGTACATTGGATCATGGAAGGAAATGGGATAGGGACATGGACTTGGATAACAGAGGACAGGAGGGACATGGAGAGGTGCACCAAACTGACCCTGCGGGGCAGGCATCAGGGTTTGCAGCAGCACAATACACCACACAGGGCATGCAGGACGGGAGTGCAGCACAACAATCCATAGAAAGCAAGAGGGAGGGGACAGGACCATGCACATGGACAACAGAGAACAGAGGGGCAAGAGGCAATGGTAGCTAGCTGACCATAATGGACAGACAGGAGAGAAAGCTGCAGCATAACAGACCATAAAGGGCAGGAGGGACGGATCAGGGGCATTACAATGGAACAGACAAGCCAGGAGGGAGGGAGTAGGGGTCTGCACATGTAAACAGAGGGCTGGGGGCAAGGGGGCAGGGCAGGAGCAGCAAGATAGCCATGGAGGTCAGGCAGGATGGGCTCTAGAAGCAAGACACACCATGAAGAGCAACAGTGAGACTGTGATGGCATACACACAGACCATGGAGGGAAGGTGGGAGGGGGTCAGGGGCAGCTAACTGACCACACAGGGAAGGTGGGAGGGGCCATGGCAGCACAGAAGACCATGCATGGCAAGTGGGAGGGTTAGTGGCAGCACAATGGCTATGATGGGCAAGAAGGAGGGTGCAGGGGCATGCACAAAGGACGATGGAGGATAGAAGGGAGGGTCAGGACCTGTGCACAGACAAGAAAGTTCAGGGGAAGGGGCCTCACAACAGACCACACGGGGCAGGCAGGAGGAGCAGTTGCAGCACAACAGACCAGGGAGGGCAGAAGGGTGTGGCAGTACAATGGACCATGTAGGACAGGAGGAAGAGGATAGGGGCATGGCATGTGGACAGGCAGGGTGGAGGTGGCAGGGACAGGTTACAGTCATCTGACAATGCTAGGCAGGTGGGAGGAGAGTGGCAGCTCAACAGAACACTCAGAGTAGATAGGAGTGGCAGGTCCATGGGACATGGTGGGAAAAAAGGATGGAGCAGGGCCATGCACAAAGACATCGGAGGGCAGGGGGAAGGAGAATAGGGGCAGCAAGCTAAGCACAGAGTTTAAGCAGGAGGTCAATGATGGGGCATAGAATTGGGCAATGGAGGGCAGGAGGAGTGGACTGGTACATCATACTAAATTGAGGGCAGTGGCAGCACATCAGACCATGCATGGCAGGAGGGAGGAGGCTAATTCACACAACAGAGGATAGGGAGGAGGGGGATGGGGCAGCAAGGTAACTGTTCAGAGAAGGCGGGTATTAGGAACTTTATTGTTTTTAAAACATTGTGTCTGTGCGAACTACTTAAAATATGAACAAGTATGCAGCATAATCTCACTTTTATTCAGGAAGAAGAGGACGTTTGTGACTGTGACTCCGGGCTCACTTGGCAGAAACACCCCCTGACCCTCCACCCCCTATCGCAAAATGTAATGCCCGTGAAAAGGGTAGGTGAACACAGTGTTATATAGAACATAGTCCTGAGAGCACGATTGAAAATGAAAACTAGATATAGTGTATGGTATAAACTATGCACCAAAAAGTGTGATATAAGATGAACCGGGTGTGAAATATAATATGCAATACATTGTGCGCAATGACAGATTCATTGGAAAGCGCGAGATAGCACAGGCACTAGCGCGTGCTATGCGATATGCGCCTTGGAGTGTAATATGCACAGGGCAGTGTTGTGTAATCTAACTAGTCTCTAAAGTTGTAATATAAAATATGTGCTGGGGAGTGTAACGTTGCATATGCACTGTGACAAAGATATGGATCCCAGATTGTAATATGTATGGCATAGCACTGTGCGTTATAACATAGGCATCAAGGAAGGCACGTTAGATGGGGCAATATAACCCTTGCGAAGACAAGTGTGGCATGACATATTCACGAGGTGGTGTTACAGTGCACATGGGCTAGAGAGTGTCATAGCATATGCACTAGCTAGTGGAATACAACACAGAGGTGTGTGGCACTCGGCAGGCAATGGTGGGTGTAACACAGCATTGGGCTCTGTCAGGAGCGCGCTGTGACTCTCAAGTGATGTTCGTCCCCTTTCCAGAGAGTAAAATAAAAAGTATTACACATCCGGCAGTGGATGTGTGTTTTATTAACCGTGAGGGGGGTTTCTTGCATAGTTTTGGTCGAATTTTTGTCGAATCCCCTTTGAATGGCTTGGTGTGCATGTGTATTAAATGTGCCCGTCAATAGCTACCCATGTTTGTATAAATAAACGACAAGGGTGTCTACCGGGATTAGGCACGGTAGGGCATCAGACATGTCAGAGCTTCACTAGTGGTGTAAATACATTCCACGTGGATTCATTGCATGCATAGTCGCCTTTTAATGAATATCACGCAAATCGTCATGGTGATAGGTACGTACGGTTTGTCCAGCATGTCCTAGGTGTGTCTATAAATATATATATTTTAAAAATAATAAAAAACAGTGGCCGGCCCTGGGGATTGGGGTCAAAAAAATATAATTAGGAGACAGGCCCTGGGGGATGGGGTAATCAAGGCCAATAAATTAGAATAAGAAGGGGAACCACACAGCCCCCCTTCTTAAAAAATTAAAATAAATAAAAGACTGGCCACATGCCGGAGGCCATGCCCCCTCCGTGCAGCACTCTGCAAATGCGCCCCCAACAGGCATCTCCAGTATGCGCCAGGGAGCTGCGCTGCAGACAGGTGTTCTGAGGCCAAGCCCCTTTTTACACCTCTCTGCAACGCAGCTCTGTGGCGCTTACTGGAGGTACCTAGTGGTCTAGTTTGACCCTAGGGACCCTTAAGATTCAAGGGGACTTAATCTCTCAACTTAGAACAGCCACAGGGCGCGTTTACACAGTGGTGAAGGGAGGGGACGGGGCCTTAGGTGACGTGTACAAACACGCTCTATGGCACGTTTTAAATTGGGGATATAATTTCCCTTCAATACTGAGGGCCCCTGGGGGCTAACTAGCCCACCAAGTGCTTCCAGTAAGCGCCACTGAGCTGCATTGCAGAGAGGTGGTCCAGGCCGTGCCACTTTTTACACCTCTCTGCAACGCAGCTCTGTGGCACTTACTGGAGGTACCTAGTGGGCTAGTTGGACCCTAGGGACCCTCAGGATTCAAATGAACTTAATCTCCCAACTAAAAACGGACACAGGGCGTGTTTACACAGTGGTGAAGGGAGGGGACGGGGCCTGAGTTAACGTGTGCAAAAACGCCCTTTGGCCTGTTTTAAGAGGTAGTTTTAATCCCCATGCCCTATTATATACTAGGGGCTTACAGAGGAGGTCATGCTAATCACAGGGGGACCCCAACGCATAATGTTCCCTAGTGTATGTAGGTGTGTTCACTGTATTCTAAGTGTCTTTTAACATAGCAGTGGCTTTAGGACTGGTTAGTCAGACATAGTTACCACCAGTATCCGTCTGAAAAAGTTGAGGGTACAGGATGATTTTGCAAAAAGGCTTCTTTCTGCTCTTCTTTTTGTTCTTTCTGCACGTTATCCTTCTTCCTGCACTTATCTTCGTATTTGAGGACTTCTGTTGCTTCTTTCTGCACTTCTTTTGTTTCTTTCTGTGCATTTTTTCTTCTTTCTTCACATGTCCTATCTCTGTAGGCATAGTTAGAAATTTGCATTTAAAAAACCTTTGAAATTCACAGAAAAAACCATAGGTTTCAGGCACGTTATAGTTAGGAATTAGCATTTAAAAAACCTCAGAAATTCACTGAAAAAACCATAGGTTTCAGGGGTGTTATAGTTAGCTGGACTTTTCACTTGTACAAAACCATTGAAATTTCCCGTTATAGTTAGTTCAGATAACTATAACTCGCGCGCCCGCAATGAACTGCTGATGACGTCACATATTACATCACTCATGACATGGTCAGTGACATCACTCATGACATCACTGATGACATCTCAAATGACATCACTGATGACATCATCCTTGTGATAGAGTGGCAGACCTCCTCTCACCCTAATATAACCTTTGATACACACATTCAAAAATAGAGACTAAAATTTTCAAAACAATGGACATACCAATACCAGCTACAACAACCTCTTCAGTAATTCTAAGATCCACATACACATCCACTCATTCACCAACAGTCCTATACAGTCACTCATACATGTACTCACTCATCATATGTACTCATACACCTATACATCCTGATACACAATGCCACTCATCCATAGAGTTACTCACACACATAGTCACTCATGCTAATAAAGAATCAAACATACATTTACTTGCATATAGAGTTATACACACACCACCACACTTACTTCTACGGAAACTTACACATATTTAGTCTTTTAAACAATCACTTATAGAAACACATACTTATTCATACAGGAACTCTTTCAATCTCTCACTCTCACATATACTCACATATATACACCAATAGTCACATATAGTAGTTTAAAACATATGTAGTTACTCATAAAGACACTATTGAGACTGTCATTCACTCACTAACACACCCATACACACACTCATCCACCCATACAGTCCTGCACACATGCTGTCTTCAACACATAAAAACAGTGAGTCACTCATTCATGCACCTATGCACTACGTAATACCCCCCACCGAACAATGCAGACACTCAGACTGATACTCAAAAAACCAACTAATAACCTATATAGACACCCATGTAGCTACTCACCAACCCATGCAGCCACTTATACACAAAGTGAGAGACTGATACAGATATTTACATATTTAAACATTACTCACTAAGGCATGTATTCACTATGATACACTTAATCAGTCAGTTACACAATCAATTTTTCAAAAACAAATCATCCATTTAGACACTTATATACCCATTTATTCTTCCATCGACCTTGAGATATACATATATAAAACATATTTAATTTTCAGAAAAACACACATTCACTGGATGATGTCATCAGTGATGTCATCAGTGATGTCATTTGAGATGTCATCAGTGATGTCATGAGTGATGTCACTGACCATGTCATGAGTGATGTAATATGTGACGTCATCAGCAGTGCATTGCGGGCGCGCGAGTTATAGTTAGCTGAACTAACTATAACGGGGGAATTTCAATGGTTTTGTACAAGTGAAAAGTCCAGCTAACTATAACACCCCTGAAACCTATGGTTTTTTCAGTGAATTTCTGAGGTTTTTTAAATGCTAATTCCTAACTATAACGTACCTGAAACCTATGGTTTTTTCTGTGAATATATGTATATATATATATATATCCAGCACAACATCCTCCGTTTACTGGGGGCCACCGACTCTGCAGGGTGGGCTCAAAGGTTGCAGGAGCGGAGAAGCCTGCATGTTCAATGCTTCAAGAGTAAAGCCCCACTCCGACTTCTGTGCAAACACAAAACTTTATTCGTCTGAAGCAGCATATATATACCTCAAGTCCTGACCGGTTTCGGCGTCACCACGCCTTGCTCACAGGTGAGTTCAATAATTACCATGTGGGAATAGTGGAGTTTTCTCCTCTTGGAAGCTCCGCAGTGCTAACCCTTATCATGGACAGAGGCAGCAGAAAAGTGCACTTGCTGTGAGAAGGAATGCGTGCACATTACAATTTGGTACGTTGTTGGGACATTGTTCATATAACGCTATTTGGGCAAAACATGAATATTAAGCAATGCCTCGTGATTACAAAGCAACGATGATGCATGCTGGGGGCTGTAGTTGATCCTATGGCCTCGTGACCACATGGTAATTATTGAACTCACCTGTGAGCAAGGCGTGGTGACGCCGAAACCGGTCAGGACTTGAGTTATATATATGCTGCTTCAGATGAATAAAGTTTTGTGTTTGCACAGAAGTCGGAGTGGGGCTTTACTCTTGAAGCATTGAACATGCAGGCTTCTCCGCTCCTGCAACCTTTGAGCCCACCCTGCAGAGTCGGTGGCCCCCAGTAAACGGAGGATGTTGTGCTGGATTTTATGGAGGGGGCATGACACGCTCTCGCGCACCAAAAGAAGGATTGCCAGAAGTATTGGTAGCGCATCAGAGAGAAAGGGAATAGGGGAGTTTTCTCCTCTTGGAAGCTCCGCAGTGCTAACCCTTATCATGGACAGAGGCAGCAGAAAAGTGCACTTGCTGTGAGAAGGAATGCGTGCACATTACAATTTGGTACGTTGTTGGGACATTGTTCATATAACGCTATTTGGGCAAAACATGAATATTAAGCAATGCCTCGTGATTACAAAGCAACGATGATGCATGCTGGGGGCTGTAGTTGATCCTATGGCCTCGTGACCACATGGTAATTATTGAACTCACCTGTGAGCAAGGCGTGGTGACGCCGAAACCGGTCAGGACTTGAGTTATATATATGCTGCTTCAGACGAATAAAGTTTTGTGTTTGCACAGAAGTCGGAGTGGGGCTTTACTCTTGAAGCATATATATATATATATATATATATATATATATATATATATATATATATATATATATATATATATATATATATATATATTACCTACTGGCGGTAGGTAGTTATAGTTAGGACCCTGTTTCCATAGGAAAACCGCAACATTCTATTTTGAATAACTTTGGCGCCGGTCGACGAATCCTTGCGAAATTTTCAAAACTAATGGGGCGCTACGCTACGCTCCTACCCTGAAAGTGTCGGGGGGATTCGTCACGCGGGGGCTGAGAAAAAAGGGGGGTCCCAAAACGCGTTTTCCCCATGCATTTTTCCATAGGACCTTTAGACACAGCTACAGCCCGAACGGCTGAACAGAATTACTTGTAATTTGGCAGAGAGGTAGTCCGCAGGTCAAGGAAGTGCCTTTTGTAGGTCTGGTGTAAATCTGTTCAGTAGTTCCTGAGAAAATAGCATTTAAATCAATATATATATCTGTAAGCGCGCTCCGTGCGCTTACCGTGCGCTTACCGTAAGCTTACCGTACGCGTACGGCGCCGTGCGCGAGCTCAAATCTGATTGGTTGTCACATGACTGTAAACATTCGAATCGGACGAAATCAGGAAGTGTCGGCCGCCATTTCGTGTGTTTCACACAGAAAAAAAAGGAGATAACGTGAAAAGGGGGCAAGGAAGAGAGTTACAAACTCCCTAACATTTGAAAGGGGGTCAAAGAAGGACAGAAAAGTACAAAAAAAACATTTAATAATTTTAAAAAAAAATCGCGGGTACGCGTACGGTAAGCTTACCGTACGCGTACGGTAGAAAAAAAAATAAAAAATGAAATAAAATTCAGATATAAGTGTTAAGATATTAGGGGGCTCTAAAAAGAGCCGTTGTGTTTATGAAGTGTTTTTCGGTACCTACAAGTAAGTACCGATGCAGAGTCTAAGGTTCAAGAGGAAGACTCTGTTCCCTTCATCAGTGAAGTGTACACCATATCCTCTATAAATGTCTTGCATGTCGTAACGCAAGTTGTTGTGGTAAATGGAACCCATACCATAGTCTCGGAGGAAAGCAGAAACAGATTTGTTGACGTGCTTTCTTGCTTTGTCAATCTGTGGACAAAATTGATTGGACCAGTTCCATTTTTGCCTTTGGCATATGTTAGAATACGCAAAGGCAGTTTTAGGGAAAAGTGAAAACAGTTGTGCAAAGGTCTCCTTCATAAGCATTTCCAGACCTACCCCAGTCAAAGTGCCTAGGTCATTGCCACCACAGTGCACTATTATGAGGTCAGGGTGTTGGATTTGCATGAAGGATTTCACCAATGGCATCAATTGGTGCCACTTTAACCCTCTCTGACCAATCCATTTAATGTCTACATTTGGCAAAGCAAGGTCTCTCACCATACCTGTTTTCTCTGCATACTTTTCACTCCAGAAGACATAGCTGTGCCCTACAATCCACACTGTGAACATCTTCAAAGGAGATCCGGATGCACTCAGGAGGTGTATTATTTATTTATTTATTTATTATTATTTAGATTTCTTATAAAGCGCTAACAATCATCCTGAGGGATATCACGGCGCTGAGATTGCTACAGTGTGGATGCAGTGGGCACAGTTGGGTGGATTTAATCGAAGTCGGGGAAAAGGAAGGTTTTTAGTTGTTTCCTGAATGCCAGGTGGTCCTCTGTAAGTCGGAGGGCCACGGGAAGTTCGTTCCACTTCCTTGCGGCGACGTAGGAAAAGGCTCGTTCACCCATTCTGGCTTTCTTTACCCGGGGTATGCTGGCTAGCGCTGAGATTTGTGAACGGAGGTATCTAGTGGGAGTGTAGAACTGAATCCTGTTTCTAAGGATGAGAGGGCCTGTCTTGTGAAGTGCTCTATGAGTGATGCACAACATTTTAAAAGTTGCTCTTTGCTTCATTGGCAACCAGTGTAGATCCCGCAGACAGTTTGTGGCCGAGTCAAATTTTCTTTTCATGCAGATAGCCTTGGCTGCTGCATTCTGAAGCATTTGTAGGTTGGTGAAAAGGTACTCTGCCATGCCAACGAACAGAGAGTTTCCGTAATCCAGTCTACTCATCAGGAGAGACTGAACTAGGATCCTTCTGCATTCTAATGGAATCCACGGAAAGACTCTTTTGAGCATCTTCAGAGTCGCAAAGCCTTTGCCGCATATAGCGGCTACATGAGTTTTCATGGAGAGGGAGGTGTCGATCATTATTCCAAGATTCCTTGCTGTTAATGTAGGGGCAGGGGGGATGCCCAGGGCTTCGGGCTGAGGTTCTGTAGCGATCCGAACCCGTGTACTCGGTATCGTAGTACTGACACGATTTTGGTACCAATGAACCGTAAATGATCCATTATATGCATGACAGTGTTTTCGCTGCGCAACTAGCTTGAATTCACTGAGAAATAGGGCATTCTGTTGTTAAGTCATGGCATCCATTTTAGTTACGGCATCCATTTTGTTTCTTGCCCTCACATAGTCAATGAACGGGCGATGACCCCGGCAGAATCACCTTGTTAAGGATACGTAAGCTCGAGCCCCGAGAAAGGCTGACGCTGCATGACTAGGCAGAATCAAGCTGCCTCCCTTGCCTAAGGCCAGTCCTGCTATACTGGTTCTCGTGTCCATTGTCCTGACTGAAAGGCCGAAGACGGTAGCCATGCCCGTTTATGATCCATAAACACCTCTTATCCTACTTTTCAATTCTTTGCACCTGGCTCTGCTCCTCTCCTTCTGGGCTTTTACAATGGGGAGGTTACGATTTTTATGATGGGGAGGATCGGGCAAAGAATGGAAAACTGACAAGGGGACCTGATCGAAGACCGAAAACCTACGACTAGTTATTGTTTGATGTCTCTTTACTGTTTGTTTGGGATACCGGGTTGGGCATGAGAAATATTCGTGTAATGTTGCCTAAAGACATTTTTCGTGTATTTAAGGAACAACCCACTTAATGCAATTTGAACAGTCTTGTAGATTCTGCCTCTGTGTGGTTCCTATGACTTCTGTGTCCCTGCAGTGAATAAATCTTGGTCTCTGACGCCACCATCGAGAAACCCGCGTCTCTGTTTATTTGTGCACCGAGACAGGAAGGAACTCAGGGGTCTTCGGGTGTTGTTTCCCTGACACCTCTGGACTCTTAAAAGTCCAGAACCTCAAATTGGCGCCCAACGTGGGGCGACGTCATCCGGTACCGGTCCAAAGCCTGAAAAGTTCGAGGAGTTTCGTGTGAAGATTCCGGAGGGAGGTACCCTGCTTCATCGATCCCTGCATGTCGTAAAAGTGGCCCGACGATCTCTTCCACGAGGGTTCCCGTTCCCAGACGGCTACAGAGGACCGCTGCCCTGACTGTCGCCCTGTCTTGGACCCGAGGTGCAGACCTTAGTACAGCGAGACGTAGACGGGTTCTCCTTGGTGACATCTTCCACATTTCAGTTAAGTATTAAGTGGGTTACGCTCAGTTTGGTTGTTCTTTGTTGCTCTGGTTTAATTCGTAGATTATCATTGGTTGCTCTTGTTTAGATAATCTTTGTTTTGGTATTGGTTCATTTTGGTAGGCCTAAGTTTCCTGCGCATTTTGGTTGGAATTTGTCTTTGTTTGTCATGACTAACAGTAGTAATTGTTTCCTGTCCTGGTTACGTTGCAACGGGGATTCCCGGTTGGAGGATTCGTGTTCGGTTCCTCCGATTGGAACTCCTACATATGAGCTCTATTGTAAACACGGTGTAGGTCCTATTGCGTATAATGAAGTATGGGTCCGTTATACCAGAAAAGATGGTGTCCTTAGTTGGCATGGTAGCTTTGAAGTTGAAATTCTAGACAATCTAGAAATGAAGTTGTTTAAAAAGAAAGCCCGGCTGGCAATGTTTGATTCTTTTCGCGTATGGCGTAAAGAAGCCAAACAGAGAAAAATTAGGAAGACGAAGAAAGAACAGAAAGAGAAAGGGTTGACTTTAATGGAGTCTGCTAGGCAGCTGCATGTCAACGAGACTGAGAAAGCAATGGAGATGGCGAATAGAAAATATAATTTGGCAATTGATAAATGTTACCCTGTATTGCCATCTTGTCCTCCTAAGCCGATAGAGGACCATGAAAAGGATCCTCTGTTGTCTTACCTGTTGAATTCACCTCCACCGTATGCACAGGGTATTACAGCACCACAGTTACTACCTGTTGTACAGCCAGCTGCTGGTCAGCCTGGAATAGTTGCTCCACTTCCTTTGATTCCAGCTCCTGTCCTTCCCGTGGTTAATGTTCCTTCGGCACCCCCTCTTCCTGGGTCGCCTGTTCCGCCTTTGCCTGTCGTTTCGCAAACTGCTTTACCTGCTACTCCCACCCTTACTATTTTCATCTGCTCCAGCTGCCCTGTCCCCGAACCCCGTGGACATTCTGACTCCGCTTTCCGTTCGTCGGAAAATAACCGACTCTGTAACTAATATCTTAACTCCTCTCTACAGGTCTTTAATTGGGACCCCCGTTTCTGACTCTATACAGAGACGTAGCCAGCTTCCTGGTCCCCAGGAACGAGAAATGTTAGATTCGACAGCTCTTAGGTGGATGTCGAAAGCTGCGAAGTATGATGCACGAAGAGTGTTAGATACCTTTATGCAATGGAATGAACCAACTGCCCTGTCCCCGAACCCCGTGGACATTCTGCCCTGTCCCCGAACCCCGTGGACATTCTGACTCCGCTTTCCGTTCGTCGGAAATAACCGACTCTGTAACTAATATCTTAACTCCTCTCTACAGGTCTTTAATTGGGACCCCCGTTTCTGACTCTATACAGAGACGTAGCCAGCTTCCTGGTCCCCAGGAACGAGAAATGTTAGATTCGACAGCTCTTAGGTGGATGTCGAAAGCTGCGAAGTATGATGCACGAAGAGTGTTAGATACCTTTATGCAATGGAATGAACCAACTCAACGTTATGTTTTTGACGTGATGTGTTCTCTTGTGCGGGAGGAATGGGAAGATGATGACTTAGATTCCGTCCCCTCTGATCTGATAAATGTTCAGCAGAAATTTGCCGCAGGAATGGTGATAGGTTCAGAAGTAAGGGAAGCGATAGAACTGATTTTAGCTTATAGGAATGATTTCCCTCTTCGAGCGCCAAGGGACCCTGATGGTTCACCGATTACTAGGAAAAGACGAGGTCAATATCCGAGGAGGGAAGTTCCACCGATATGGCGTGATGCAGTTCAAGCTGATGGGGCTAATGGTATTGCAGCTGCTCCGGCACATTTCCAGAGAGTATGGATACACATCCCTTGGAAGCAGGCCGAAGTATTAGCAGTAAAACAAGCGCTGCCGGACCCGCGTAAAAACCCTGCTGGTTATTATAAAGAGTTAACACAGACAGTTCAAGCGTGTGTCATGAATTTGGCAGACATTGAAATGCTATTTGGCAATGTAGTGCCACAGCCTATATGGGCCAAGATTCGGCAAGAGAACCATCCAGTCGCCCTAGGAGGTGATTGGCCAGCTATTGTAGCAGCAGATGCGCAACAAGTTGGCGGTGCTAAACCTGAACCTCTGATTGCTGCCGTACCTGGCAGAATAATTAATCTGATGAAAACGCTGATGCCAGCGTTACGAGTTAATTGGGATAAACTATCGGCATGCAAGCAGAAGAAGGATGAGAGCGTCTCTGACTTCTTCACTAGATTTGAAGAGACCTTTGTAGACCACAGTGGGCAAGATATGAGTACTGAGGGAGGTCAGAGGCTGTTTGTCGACAAGTTCGTGTTTAACTTACTACCTGAGCTTAGTAACAAGTTAAAGGATTCTGAAAGTGCATGGGCAGTGTCGACGACAGCACAGATACTTGCAACTGCTCAGTATTACGAGAATAGAGAGAAAGAAGAGAAGGAAAAGTCAGAAAAGAAGACAAAAGATTTGAAGACTAAAGTACTATTGCAACAAGCGTATCCGCCTCGCCCGAATCAGTCAGATTCACAGCAGCGACCCCAGTTTCAGCAACAGCCACAATTCCAGCAAGGGACGTCCCAAAGACTTAATTATGGTTTTTCCCGACAACAGTTAGCATGGAATCAGTGTGCCTATTGTAAAAAGGAGGGTCATTATAAGAATGAGTGTCCGGTACTGCACGCACAGACTAGTGGTGTCCCAGCTCAGAGAGGTAATGTTGGGTTTATGCAAGCTCCTAGAGGTAGAGGACGTGGTACAATGACACCACAGGCCGATCGCCCATCAAATTATTTCAGTCAGCGAAATGTACAACCTGCGCAACTAGGTAGATCTCCACAGTATCATGTTGAAGATTACTATGATCATAATGAAGAGATTCAGAGAAGCGAGTACTAGGACAGCCACAGGCAAAGAGAGGGAGTAGTATCAGTTCCAGTTGATCAGAGTGGACCTTATGTCGCAGTAGTTACATCAGGCGTGGTCGAACCGTTTCTGTTGGATACTGGTGCGGCAAAAAGTTCAATTATGCATGCGAAACTCCCTGGCGCACCTTTGTCTGGCTTAACGAACACTTCAGTAGGTTTCTCAGGCGCCCCTGTTCACAATCCTGTTTCTAGTCCTTTATCAATTTCTGTTGGGCCATGCAAACTAGAAGCACCCCTTATCCTAACAACCGGTTGTAATGAGAATCTGCTTGGTTTAGATCTGTTGAAACGCCTGCATGCGACACTGTACTGTTCTCCTTCAGGAGTACAGCTCACATTAGGCAAAAGAGTAATCTCTCCAATGTATATGTCGATGGATAAGCTCCCACCGGAGCTGCGTTCTCTCCCTGATACTCTTTGGGCGACTGGTCCTAACGATGTAGGCCTCTTGGAAATCCCCCCTTATGTGGTAAGTCTGAAAGCGAATGTTAGATTCCCACGAATCCCACAGTATCGGATTTCGAATGAAGGTGAACGTGCACTCTTGCTGATTGTGAAAGACTTAATACAGAAAGATGTGATAGAGGAAACTAGAGGAAATGTCTGCAATAGTCCTGTTCTGCCGATTTTAAAACGCACTGACCCGTCTAAACCTCCAATCTACAGATTTGTGATTGACCTCAGAGAGGTTAACAAAATAGTGATTCCGCAGTTTCCTGTGGTACCAGATATCACTGCATTATTGACGTTGATTCCTGCCTCAGCCTCATGGTTTACAGTGATCGACTTGAAGAATGCCTTCTTCAGCATTCCGATAGCCGGGGAAAGTAGAGACATTTTTGGTTTCTCCTTAGGAGGTCGCAGTTTCAGATTCAAACGCGCTCCACAAGGTTATTGTGAGAGCCCTTCAATTTACAGCCAAGCATTGAAGAGTCAATTAGATGCTTTTGTACTTCCTCCTGGTGTTGCTCTGATCCAATATGTAGATGATCTTTTACTGGCTGCTGATGACAAGGGAACTTGCAAAATAGCTACAATTTCTTTATTACGTCATTTGTCAAACTTACATCACAAGGTATCACCTTCTAAACTGCAATATTGTTGCCAAGAAGTGACCTACTTAGGTCATCTTTTGTCAAAGGAGGGAAGAAGGTTGACCCCAGAGAGAATCAAAGCAATTTCGCAGATGACTGTACCAAGCACACAGAGAGAAGTACGTGCGTTTTTGGGTATTACGTCATACTGCAGGCAATGGATCCCAAATTTTTCTCTCATGGCAAAACCATTGGTAGCCCTGACTGGAAAAGGTGTTCCGAGCCCTTTGCCATGGTCTGATGAATGTCAACAGAGCTTCTCCGACTTACGTGATGCGCTGTGTTCAGCTCCTGTGTTGGGTACTCCTGACTACAGTAAGCCGTTTACTTTATATGTCCATGAAAGAGAAGGTTGTGCGTTGAGTGTATTAACACAACAATTTGGTGACAAACAGCGGCCTTGTGCATATTTCTCATCCACATTAGACCCGGTAGCCAGAGCATTGCCAAGTTGTTTGAGAGCTACAGCAGCAGCTGCAGTGTCTATTCGACAGTCTGCTGGACTAGTCATGAACAACATGTTAGTAGTCATGGTTCCACATGCTGTGGATACACTCATGAATCGAACAAAAACTCAGCACCTCACCAGTGCTAGACTATCAGGCTATGAGCTGACGCTTTTGGCAAGTCACATTCAGATCAAGCGATGCAACATATTGAATCCAGCAACGCTGTTGCCGACTACTCAGGAGTCGAGTGATTCAGAGCCCCATGATTGTTGTTTTAGAACTGAGGAAGAGACAAAAGGTAGGATTGACTTAAAAGATACTCCGTTACTAGATCCAGATGGCACTTTGTACGTCGATGGGTCATGCTTTAAACTACAGAATGGTGATGTGACGGCCGCGTATGCAGTTACGACTTTGAGTACGATTGTGGAGACCGCAAGAGTGAGTCAGAATTCTGCTCAGGCTGCAGAATTAATTGCATTAACAAGAGCGTGTGTTTTAGCTGAGGGAAAGAGAGTGAATGTGTTTACTGATAGCCAATACGCCTTCGGCGTAGCACATAGTTTTGGACGTCTGTGGAAAGAAAGAGGTTTTCTCACGTCCCATGGGACTAAGATCCAACATGGACAGTTAGTCAGCGATCTATTGGAATCTCTGACCCTACCGAATGAAGTTGCGATTGTGAAGTGCAGTGCACATCGAAAGATTACGGATGATGTTGGCCGTGGGAATGCGTTCGCTGATGAGGTCGCCAAAGAGACGGCCAGGAACATGACGAGCCAAATGTACGTTGCAACGTCTGCAAGATGGATTGCTGCATCAGGAATGCGTGAGAATACGATTGAAAGTGTGAAGGCAATCCAGAATGAAGCAACTGAAAATGAGAAGAATGAATGGAAGGAGAAAATGGGTAAAATGGATTCAAGTGGATGTTGGGTTGATTTGTCTGAACAGCAGCGTTGGATGTTACCTGATGCATATGTGCTCGCAGTAGTCACGATGGCGCATGGAGCGGCGCACATCAGTTCGAAAGGGATCTGTAAAATGTTAGCTCCAGTATGGAAGAATGATGGAATTACTAAGTGTGCGGAAAGAGTGGTGAAAAACTGCATGATATGCCTGATGCATAATCCTGGCAAGGGAACCCCAACCCCAACTGGTCATTTTGCTCCCCCTTCTTGTCCCTTTGAAGTGATTCAGTTGGATTTTATCCACATGGACAGGTGTAACAATCTTAAATATGTCCTAGTGGTAGTCTGTGCCTTTTCAAGATGGATTGAGGCATATCCATTAAAGGATAACACTGCTATGTCCACTGCCAAAATCCTCCTCAAAGAGTACTTCCCCAGATATGGTATGCCACGGATTGTTTGGTCGGACAATGGAAGTGAGTTCGTAGGGAAAGTTATGAAGAGTGTGTGTGCAGGTCTGGGAATCGTCCAGAAATTCCACAGTGCGAATCACCCACAATCAGCAGGTTTGGTTGAAGGGTACAATGGTACCCTGAAGCTGAAACTTGCTAAAATTCAAGCTTCCACTGGTCTATCTTGGCCAGATGCACTGCCTTTAGCTCTACTGTCCACCAGAGCGACTGTACACTCTCGAGTAGGGCTTAGCCCATATGAGATTGTGTTCGGTCGTCCTGCTAATGTTTGGGGAGTCCCTAGGCCAAAGGAATTCAAACAGATCGAATATCCAATGTTGATTGATTATCTTTATGACCTGACTGCTAAACTAAGCCTTATTCATCAACAGGTATTCGAATCCTTGCCTAAACTGCCAGAGAGTCCAGGCCACACGTTGAAACCAGGTGACCAAGTGGTGGTGCGGAATTTTGAGCGAACCCGGATCCTCCAGCCAAGATTCGTGGGCCCGTTCCAAGTGCTCCTAACAACGAGAACTGCTGTACGCCTAGCTGGAAGGAAGAATTGGGTGCACGCTAGCCATACGAAGCGTGTCCCTCTCCCACTCCCCTATGACAACTGGGTTAGACAGGGATTTGGTGTATCCGAAACAGAACCTGTTCCTAGGCTCATCCCTTTCAGTGATGCAGAGTACATAACGGACCCACGAACTGAAAAGCAGAACTCTGACACCTCAGCAGGAACCGCTCCTTTGAACTTTGGACAGAGTGTTGTACAAAGTGAACATTTGTCACCTGTGGAGTCGAACATTTCTGCACCTGTAGACCAGCTATTCCAAGATCAGACAAGACCCGGGAAGTACAGATATAATCTACGTTCTCATGCTATGAACTAATGACATTGCATAATTACCTTTCTGTTTGAAAACTGTTTTGATCTTATCGCATTCCATTCAGTCAGGAAGTTTGCTCTAAATTTTTATCTTTTTGTTCTTGTTGTTCTCTCACCTTGCCATCTGGGTTACCGTAGGGTCGTAACGTGTGCCTTGTTTTAATTTGCAGGGAACCAGACACAAGGTCGGTTTCTTCTGTTTACTTTGGGAACCCCCAGGGTGGACAGAGGCAATTTTTTAACAGGTACAAACCATCCGTTGCGAACGGTTGTAGAAGATGGAGCTTCCTGAACTGCGACGGGTTAACGTCATAAATGTGCACAAGACAAAACTATATGACATATTGTATAGCAAATGTTTTCTAATGCAATGTGCTCTGACACTTCTGATTGTTTTAATAACTTTGGTAGGCGGAATTATTTTTGGTATTCAGTTGATCTTTACACCTGTTACATCTACAGTATCTCCCCGTGTTCCCGTTTCTCCGACTGTTGTTTCTCTTCATTTTTTCCATCCTTTTCCTGCCCACGAGCAAGCTCGACGCTCTGAGTTTATAAATAACACTTTCATTCAGCTCTTGCACCAACATCAACTAGTGGTTAACACAACGAACTGCTGGGTGTGTGGCTTGATACCACATACCATGGACAAGGGCATCCCTTATCTGGTTCTGCCCTTTAGTTATAATGGATCATTCTGGGCATTTCAGACCATGTTCGCTTATGCCCTAGAGACCTATCCTCCACGACCTCCGCGTTCCACTAGGTATAACACCGCTAATAGAGCCTTGGTAAAAGGAATCACTGACATGGTTAGAGACGTCAATAACACTCCGTTCATTCCCAAGGATGAATTGCGAGTTTACATGGGTTGGAATGTTACGGAATATGGCATTACTTTGGGTGAGAACAAACGTAAAAGCTCGACTCCGATCTGGGTCGTACCCCACCAGGGTCAGGTCTGTTTGCAAGGACTTGCAGATCGAGGTGGGGTATGTAAGATGATCCAGTCGAGTTGCTGTGTTTTTATCCCAGATAATGCGTCAACGGTATATAAGGCCATTTCTAAGCTACACAAAATCTCTGACTCTATTCATGTAGAGGAAGGTGACTGGTCATTAATGGGATGGTTCTGGAGTCTGTTATCTGCGTGGGGATGGAAGGTTCTGATAGTCACTGGTGTTGCGTTGGTATTTTTATTTTCGTCTCATTGTTCAGTGTGGTCCTGCCTTATGTAGCCTTTGTGTTTCGACATGCGTAAGAAGGCCACCTGTTTTTAGAGATACGCCACAGGATAGAGTAATGCTTCAGCAACATATCAGTGACCTGATGAACATAGAAATGGACTCTGACATAGAGTAAGTTATTGCCTATGTAAGGGCAAAAGGACGGTCTGAGGTTCTGTAGCGATCCGAACCCGTGTACTCGGTATCGTAGTACTGACACGATTTTGGTACCAATGAACCGTAAATGATCCATTATATGCATGACAGTGTTTTCGCTGCGCAACTAGCATGAATTCACTGAGAAATAGGGCATTCTGTTGTTAAGTCATGGCATCCATTTTAGTTACGGCATCCATTTTGTTTCTTGCCCTCACATAGTCAATGAACGGGCGATGACCCCGGCAGAATCACCTTGTTAAGGATACGTAAGCTCGAGCCCCGAGAAAGGCTGACGCTGCATGACTAGGCAGAATCAAGCTGCCTCCCTTGCCTAAGGCCAGTCCTGCTATACTGGTTCTCGTGTCCATTGTCCTGACTGAAAGGCCGAAGACGGTAGCCATGCCCGTTTATAATCCATAAACACCTCTTATCCTACTTTTCAATCCTTTGCACCTGGCTCTGCTCCTCTCCTTCTGGGCTTTTACAATGGGGAGGTTACGATTTTTATGATGGGGAGGATCGGGCAAAGAATGGAAAACTGACAAGGGGACCTGATCGAAGACCGAAAACCTACGACTAGTTATTGTTTGATGTCTATTTACTGTTTGTTTGGGATACCGGGTTGGGCATGAGAAATATTCGTGTAATGTTGCCTAAAGACATTTTTCGTGTATTTAAGGAACAACCCACTTAATGCAATTTGAACAGTCTCGTAGATTCTGCCTCTGTGTGGTTCCTATGACTTCTGTGTCCCTGCAGTGAATAAATCTTGGTCTCTGACGCCACCATTGAGAAACCCGCGTCTCTGTTTATTTGTGCACCGAGACAGGAAGGAACTCAGGGGTCTTCGGGTGTTGTTTCCCTGACACCTCTGGACTCTTAAAAGTCCAGAACCTCAGGGCCACCAGGTGTCATTCCACAGTTGCGTGTGGCCTCCAAACAGCAATATCTCTGATTTGTCTGCATTTAGCTTGAGGTAGTGCTTATGCATCCATTCAGCCAAATCAGAGAGACAGTTCAGAAGCCTGTCCTTGGAGTTGTTCTTCTCGTCCAGGATTACAGTGAGTTGGGTGTCATCCGCATAGGAGCAGATTTCAACACCCCATTTTCTGCCGATTCCGGCCAGGGAAGACACGAAAACGTTGAACAGAGTAGGGCTTAGCGAGGCCCCCTGCGGGACCCCGTATTTGATGGTCCGGCGGGGGGATGAAAACTTGCCCAAGTGCACCGATTGAGATCTTTCCGATAGGAAAGACCGCAGCCATCCCAGTGCTCTGTCCCTAATGCCTCTGGTAGCTAATGTCTCCAGGAGCAGTTTGTGTGGGACGGTGTCGAATGCCGCCGAGAGGTCCAACAGGATTAGGGCGACGGTTTTCCCCTGGTCCACAAGCATTCTGATGTTGTCAAGCACGGCCAGGAGAGTTGTTTCCGTGCTGTTGTTGGCCCTAAAACCTGTTTGTGTAATGTCCAGAAAGTTATTAGTTTCGAGAAAACTGACCAGTTTTCTGTTGACCAGTTTCTCCAGGACTTTCGACAAGTAGGGGAGCTGGGAGATGGGTCTATAGTTGGCCGGGTTGTTGATATCTAGGCCTGCTTTTTTTAAAAGGGGGATGACTATGGCGTTCTTCCAACTGGATGGAAATTCTGCCACTTCTAGCGAGTGATTCAGCACTTGAGTTACTGCAGGGCAGATGAGGGGAATAATTTGTCGGAAAATATGCTGGGGGCAAGGGTCCAAGGGGGATCCAGATTTAATTTCGAGCATTGATTTGCCCACTTCCTCTCCAGAAAATGGACCAAAGCTAGTACAGTGGGCTTGGGAAGTGGGTGGCTCATGGTCTGTAGGGGAGCCCGCCTCAGGGTTGGGGAAGGAAGAATAGATCTTGTCTATCTTTTCACAAAAGAAGTTGTTCATTTTGTCGCAACTGATTTGTGAAGGAATCAAATTAGATGATAAACTAGACGGGCTACATAGCTCATTAACTATTTTAAAGAGCTATTTGGAGGAGTCTTTATTCTCTAGAATTCTATGAGAGAAGTAGTCCTTTTTTGCCTTCCTGATGGCTTTAGTATAATGCGACAGTCCTTTTTTGTAAATTGACCTAGTCTCTTGAGATTTTGTTAGCCTCCATTTATGCTCAAGCATGGTGCATTTCCTTTTAAGTAACTTTAGTTCCTGGCCGTACCATTTTTCTGACATAGTACGCCTGGGTTTAGAATTCCGACACTGTCGAGAGTAGTGCTCGAGAGCCATTGCGATGTGGTCCTGCAATCTATCTGTTGCTTCGTCGACACTTATTTCTCCTATAGGGGGATGTACAAAATGTTTCTTAAAAGTTTCAGCCTTGAAGTTAGCATAACTTCTTTTGTGAGTTGCTGTTTGATAGGAGGGCCTAGTGTTTTTGGCCGGTAGTTGAATATCGAATTCGACCAAAGAGTGGTCTGTCCATGGTAGTGGTCTTATCCCTGAGATGGAGATAGGGTTAATATTGGAGAAAATCAGGTCGAGAGTGTGTCCGGCCTGATGAGTTGGTTGGTCAATTCTCTGAGATAGCTGCCTGATGAGTTGGTTGGTCAATTCTCTGAGATAGCTGCAGTATCTCCATATTCTCCGTTAGTTGTTTAGTGAGAGGATTATTGCTGTCATCGTAGTGGATGTTAAAATCCCCTAGGAGTAGTATATTTTTATTCTGAAGACAGATTGGCATAACTTGTGCCAAGAGATGAGTATTGAATTCAGAGGTACAGCCCGGGGGATTATAGATGACGGCTCCCCCAAATAAGATGGTGGTGTTGAAGGATAAAGAAAATGCCATAACCTCGTGGGTACTGGCCTGAGTAATCGCTTCTTGTTTGCAAGAAAATGAGTCTTTAAACAGCAGTGCAACCCCTCCTCCCTTCTTTTTCTTCCTATTCAAATTAAGAATTTTGTAGTTCCGGGGTATTGTGGTTATCTAGCCAGGTCTCTGTAATGAAAGCTAGGTCTGGTTGGTCATTTTCTAGAATGTCCCATACTTCCATTGCATGTTTGGGGAGGGACCTTACGTTGAGATAAATACATTTTAGAGTTACTTCGAGGGTACCGGGGTTAGTGGGGCAATGCCTGGGGTTGCTCAGCCAGTGACAGTTCCAACAGCTGACTGGTCCCATGGTGCGTAAGGTTCCAGTTTAGCACATAATGCTTGTGTGTAAGAGTCCGCAGTGTTTAGGTTTCTTAGCTCGTTCCCTGAATAAGAGATGGAGCATTTGCTCAGTGGCCGTGGATGGCTGGGGAGAGGGACAGGGGTTATGGCCCCGGGTCCCGGCCTGTCGCGGACGGGAGCAGACGGGCTCGCCTTAGGCGCGCCCGCTGCGCCCGTCCGCTGCGCTTCCGGTGTGGTGGCTCCATTTTGTAATGACGAGGGGCGGGAGGGTGGGAGGGGCTGAGCACTCGCCTGCTCGCCCTGCTCCAGCCCTCACCCAAGATGGCGGAGATCCCGGCAGCGCTTACTCGGCTGCGACGGGGATGATCAGGGGCACATCAGGCGGTAAGTACAAACGCTAATTTGGGCACTCCAATTCAGCTATTAAAATCGTCAACCTCTAGATAGTTCAGCTATTTAAACCGGCAGCAAATCGGCAGCAAATTCAATACAGTACAGTACAATGGTTTAGACAAAGTTTTTTTTAAAAGCGCTGGCAGAACGTGCAAATAGCTTAGATTAAAAAGTCCCGGCTTTCCGCCTCAGGACACTTAACCCACACTCCACGCTCGGTAGCAATCCGAGCGTACTGTATTTCAGTAGAATGGGAAAAAGAAATGAAAGACAGTTTGGAAATGGAGGCATACATATTTTTTTAAAATAAAAATAACTCATTGGCTGTTTCATACCATTCTACACTAAAAACTAGGCTGTATGTGTCAATTTATAGCAGCATGTTTTGTATTGGTACAGAAAAATGTGTTACCAAAGAACATTACTATGGATTTGCTGTTAGGTTAGAAAAGTCAAGCACTCTTGCTCTTTGGAAATGAAACATTGTGTGGTGAACTTCTGACCTGACTTCACACAGCAGTGTTCCATGAGCTGTTGCTATGGTAGCAGGCAGAAGTCAAGTTGGGGGAAGGGTACTAGGCAGAAGTCAAGTTGGGGGAAGGGTACTTTTGGAAAAGGGTTGGTTTTCAACCAATAGAAATGTGTGATTACATTTGAAAAAAAGGGGGAAGCACTGAGATTTGAAATTAACATGTATATGTGTGGAAAAAGAGAGGGAAACATTGCCATTATCTGGTTCTGCTGAGAGGAGAGAGGTGTACAGAACAGAGATCCTGGCTCTGATAATCTGCTGTTTGAGTGCCACATTTCTTTCACAACTAACTAATTTTAAAGGTGAGTTATGAGTTTGAGAGGGGATGTATGTGGTAAATTAAGAAATGAATAATAGAATTGGAATTCCTTTTTTTGAAGTTGTGTTTATCATTTTGTGTTTTGGGAGAAATTTAAATGTAAGGAACATGTAAAATATTATGCACTCTGTTTTCACCACAAATTAAGGTGTACTGGTATAAATGAGGAATACTTTTAGGGTTTGAGGTTGCAGTGAGTAATGCAAATACATTCAGCATCACTAAGGCTGGTTGCCCTTGCTGGAGTGTAGTCAGTCACCCAGGTTACACATGTTCCAGGTCTCAAAAAGCTGTTTGGACATGTGCTGTTTTCAGAATCTGAAAAGTGGATTGAAAATGTGTCAGACTGTAAAAGTACTTATCACTTGCCAAAAAAAGAGTAGTAAGTGTGCTTTCAAATTGGCAAAGAAATTTCGTTTTCTGACTAATATCAAACCATGAGTCTGTGTGCAAAGAGGAATTATAGACAGATATTTATTGCGTATTACTCTGGTAATTTTACATTTGCATTAGTAGGAAAAGGGGCAGCTATTTTTCTGCAGAAGCAGACTCTTAGCACACACCCAGCTGCTTATCCTGTAGAATCATGCATAGTATTCACAAACGAGTGGGGTTTGAGGTTGCAGTCAGTAATGCAAATACATTCAGCATCAGTAAGGCTGGTTGCCCTTGCTGGAGTGTAGTCAGTCACCCAGGTTACACATGTTCCAGGTCTCAAAAAGCTGTTTGGACATGTGCTGTTTTCAGAATCTGAAAAGTGGATTGAAAATGTGTCAGACTGTAAAAGTACTTATCACTTGCCAAAAAAAGAGTAGTAAGTGTGCTTTCAAATTGGCAAAGAAATTTCGTTTTCTGACTAATATCAAACCATGACTCTGTGTGCAAAGAGGAATTATAGACAGAGATTTATTGCGTATTACTCTGGTAATTTTACATTTGCATTAGTAGGAAAAGGGGCAGCTATTTTTCTGCAGAAGCAGACTCTTAGCACACACCCAGCTGCTTATCCTGTAGAATCATGCATAGTATTCACAACCGAGTGGGGTTTGAGGTTGCAGTCAGTAATGCAAATACATTCAGCATCACTAAGGCTGGTTGCCCTTGCTGGAGTGTAGTCAGTCACCCAGGTTACACATGTTCCAGGTCTCAAAAAGCTGTTTGGACATGTGCTGTTTTCAGAATCTGAAAAGCGGATTGAAAATGTGTCAGACTGTAAAAGTACTTATCACTTGCCAAAAAAAGAGTAGTAAGTGTGCTTTCAAATTGGCAAAGAAATTTCGTTTTCCGACTAATATCAAACCATGACTCTGTGTGCAAAGAGGAATTATAGACAGAGATTTATTGCGTATTACTCTGGTAATTTTACGTTTGCACTAGTAGGAAAAGGGGCAGCTATTTTTCTGCAGAAGCAGACTCTTAGCACACACCCAGCTGCTTATCGTGTAGAATCATGCATAGTATTCACAACCAATCTGCTGTTTGAGTGCCACATTTCTTTCACAACTAACTAATTTTAAAGGTGAGTTATGAGTTTGAGAGGGGATGTATGTGGTAAATTAAGAAATGAATAATAGAATTGGAATTCCTTTTGTTGAAGTTGTGTTTATCATTTTGTGTTTTGGGAGAAATTTAAATGTAAGGAACATGTAAAATATTATGCACTCTGTTTTCACCACAAATTAAGGTGTACTGGTATAAATGAGGAATACTTTTAGGGTTTGAGGTTGCAGTAAGTAATGCAAATACATTCAGCATCACTAAGGCTGGTTGCCCTTGCTGGAGTGTAGTCAGTCACCCAGGTTACACATGTTCCAGGTCTCAAAAAGCTGTTTGGACATGTGCTGTTTTCAGAATCTGAAAAGTGGATTGAAAATGTGTCAGACTGTAAAAGTACTTATCACTTGCCAAAAAAAGAGTAGTATGTGTGCTTTCAAATTGGCAAAGAAATTTCGTTTTCTGACTAATATCAAACCATGACTCTGTGTGCAAAGAGGAATTATAGACAGAGATTTATTGCGTATTACTCTGGTAATTTTACATTTGCATTAGTAGGAAAAGGGGCAGCTATTTTTCTGCAGAAGCAGACTCTTAGCACACACCCAGCTGCTTATCCTGTAGAATCATGCATAGTATTCACAACCGAGTGGGGTTTGAGGTTGCAGTCAGTAATGCAAATACATTCAGCATCAGTAAGGCTGGTTGCCCTTGCTGGAGTGTAGTCAGTCACCCAGGTTACACATGTTCCAGGTGTCAAAAAGCTGTTTGGACATGTGCTGTTTTCAGAATCTGAAAAGTGGATTGAAAATGTGTCAGACTGTAAAAGTACTTATCACTTGCCAAAAAAAGAGTAGTAAGTGTGCTTTCAAATTGGCAAAGAAATTTCGTTTTCTGACTAATATCAAACCATGACTCTGTGTGCAAAGAGGAATTATAGACAGAGATTTATTGCGTATTACTCTGGTAATTTTACATTTGCATTAGTAGGAAAAGGGGCAGCTATTTTTCTGCAGAAGCAGACTCTTAGCACACACCCAGCTGCTTATCCTGTAGAATCATGCATAGTATTCACAAACGAGTGGGGTTTGAGGTTGCAGTCAGTAATGCAAATACATTCAGCATCACTAAGGCTGGTTGCCCTTGCTGGAGTGTAGTCAGTCACCCAGGTTACACATGTTCCAGGTCTCAAAAAGCTGTTTGGACATGTGCTGTTTTCAGAATCTGAAAAGTGGATTGAAAATGTGTCAGACTGTAAAAGTACTTATCACTTGCCAAAAAAAGAGTAGTAAGTGTGCTTTCAAATTGGCAAAGAAATTTTGTTTTCTGACTAATATCAAACCATGAGTCTGTGTGCAAAGAGGAATTATAGACAGATATTTATTGCGTATTACTCTGGTAATTTTACATTTGCATTAGTAGGAAAAGGGGCAGCTATTTTTCTGCAGAAGCAGACTCTTAGCACACACCCAGCTGCTTATCCTGTAGAATCATGCATAGTATTCACAAACGAGTGGGGTTTGAGGTTGCAGTCAGTAATGCAAATACATTCAGCATCAGTAAGGCTGGTTGCCCTTGCTGGAGTGTAGTCAGTCACCCATGTTACACATGTTCCAGGTCTCAAAAAGCTGTTTGGACATGTGCTGTTTTCAGAATCTGAAAAGTGGATTGAAAATGTGTCAGACTGTAAAAGTACTTATCACTTGCCAAAAAAAGAGTAGTAAGTGTGCTTTCAAATTGGCAAAGAAATTTCGTTTTCTGACTAATATCAAACCATGACTCTGTGTGCAAAGAGGAATTATAGACAGAGATTTATTGCGTATTACTCTGGTAATTTTACATTTGCATTAGTAGGAAAAGGGGCAGCTATTTTTCTGCAGAAGCAGACTCTTAGCACACACCCAGCTGCTTATCCTGTAGAATCATGCATAGTATTCACAACCGAGTGGGGTTTGAGGTTGCAGTCAGTAATGCAAATACATTCAGCATCACTAAGGCTGGTTGCCCTTGCTGGAGTGTAGTCAGTCACCCAGGTTACACATGTTCCAGGTCTCAAAAAGCTGTTTGGACATGTGCTGTTTTCAGAATCTGAAAAGCGGATTGAAAATGTGTCAGACTGTAAAAGTACTTATCACTTGCCAAAAAAAGAGTAGTAAGTGTGCTTTCAAATTGGCAAAGAAATTTCGTTTTCTGACTAATATCAAACCATGACTCTGTGTGCAAAGAGGAATTATAGACAGAGATTTATTGCGTATTACTCTGGTAATTTTACGTTTGCATTAGTAGGAAAAGGGGCAGCTATTTTTCTGCAGAAGCAGACTCTTAGCACACACCCAGCTGCTTATCGTGTAGAATCATGCATAGTATTCACAACCAATCTGCTGTTTGAGTGCCACATTTCTTTCACAACTAACTAATTTTAAAGGTGAGTTATGAGTTTGAGAGGGGATGTATGTGGTAAATTAAGAAATGAATAATAGAATTGGAATTCCTTTTGTTGAAGTTGTGTTTATCATTTTGTGTTTTGGGAGAAATTTAAATGTAAGGAACATGTAAAATATTATGCACTCTGTTTTCACCACAAATTAAGGTGTACTGGTATAAATGAGGAATACTTTTAGGGTTTGAGGTTGCAGTAAGTAATGCAAATACATTCAGCATCACTAAGGCTGGTTGCCCTTGCTGGAGTGTAGTCAGTCACCCAGGTTACACATGTTCCAGGTCTCAAAAAGCTGTTTGGACATGTGCTGTTTTCAGAATCTGAAAAGTGGATTGAAAATGTGTCAGACTGTAAAAGTACTTATCACTTGCCAAAAAAAGAGTAGTATGTGTGCTTTCAAATTGGCAAAGAAATTTCGTTTTCTGACTAATATCAAACCATGACTCTGTGTGCAAAGAGGAATTATAGACAGAGATTTATTGCGTATTACTCTGGTAATTTTACATTTGCATTAGTAGGAAAAGGGGCAGCTATTTTTCTGCAGAAGCAGACTCTTAGCACACACCCAGCTGCTTATCCTGTAGAATCATGCATAGTATTCACAAACGAGTGGGGTTTGAGGTTGCAGTCAGTAATGCAAATACATTCAGCATCACTAAGGCTGGTTGCCCTTGCTGGAGTGTAGTCAGTCACCCAGGTTACACATGTTCCAGGTCTCAAAAAGCTGTTTGGACATGTGCTGTTTTCAGAATCTGAAAAGTGGATTGAAAATGTGTCAGACTGTAAAAGTACTTATCACTTGCCAAAAAAAGAGTAGTAAGTGTGCTTTCAAATTGGCAAAGAAATTTCGTTTTCTGACTAATATCAAACCATGACTCTGTGTGCAAAGGGGAATTGATGACAGAGATTTATTGCGTATTACTCTGGTAATTTTAGATTGGCATTAGTAGGAAAGGGGCAGCTATTTTTCTGCAGAAGCAGACTCTTAGCACACACCCAGCTGCTTATCCTGTAGAATCATGCATAGTATTCACAACCGAGTGGTGTTTGAGGTTGCAGTGAGTAATGCAAATACATTCAGCATCACTAAGGCTGGTTGCCTTTGCTGGAGTGTAGTCATTCACCCAGGTTACACATGTTCCAGGTCTCAAAAAGCTGTTTGGACATGTGCTGTTTTCAGAATCTGAAAAGTGGATTGAAAATGTGTCAGACTGTAAAAGTACTTATCACTTGCCAAAAAAAGAGTAGTAAGTGTGCTTTCAAATTGGCAAAGAAATTTCGTTTTCTGACTAATATCAAACCATGACTCTGTGTGCAAAGAGGAATTATAGACAGAGATTTATTGCGTATTACTCTGGTAATTTTACATTTGCATTAGTAGGAAAAGGGGCAGCTTTTTTTCTGCAGAAGCAGACTCTTAGCACACACCCAGCTGCTTATCCTGTAGAATCATGCATAGTATTCACAACCGAGTGGGGTTTGAGGTTGCAGTCAGTAATGCAAATACATTCAGCATCACTAAGGCTGGTTGCCCTTGCTGGAGTGTAGTCAGTCACCCAGGTTACACATGTTCCAGGTCTCAAAAAGCTGTTTGGACATGTGCTGTTTTCAGAATCTGAAAAGTGGATTGAAAATGTGCCAGACTGTAAAAGTACTTATCACTTGTCAAAAAAAGAGTAGTAAGTGTGCTTTCAAATTGGCAAAGAAATTTCGTTTTCTGACTAATATCAAACCATGACTCTGTGTGCACACAGGAATTGTTTTTAGATATTTAATTTGTGATTGTGTTATTCACTTGTAGGAAAGGGGTACATAGTATTTTAAGATTTGAAAAGATCATAAAAAATATAGTAATATATTTAAATAAAATAAAGGATTTTTTTTTTAGTTTTTTTCAGATATTGATGAAGAGCAGTGAACAAAATTTAAGATGCCTACAAAATCCAGACTAAGGAAAAACCACAAAAAAAATCTATATTTGAAGACAACTGGAGGACCTAAGTTAGTTGGAGATGCTCATGTTGGGAAAAAGAGAAAGTCTTCTGGTAAGCAGACAAAAGATTTTTTAAACAATATCTTCAAAAAAAGGAAAAATGTACAAAATGTCTGTACTGGAAAGAATGTTTTAAATAGAAAACAACAGGAAAAAATTGAGCATTTAGTTAATGCAAATATACCTTCAGAAACAATAAAGATTAACTTAAAAAGAAAATCAGTGTTTAAAGAGATTCGTAGAAAAATGTTTCAGAGAAGAGTTATGTCCAATTTAATAAAGGATGTGAAGAAATATAAGAAAAAAGCTAAATTTTATAAGAGAAAAAAAGAAATTGAAGCCATTGTAGCAAAGGCATTAGAATTAAAAAGGAAACTATTAATTTTAATTTTGAACAGGATGCGTACATTAGATAAAATGGTCAATGTACTGAAATCACAAAGCAAAAGGAAAAGACTAGTGAAAAGAACAAACTTTTGTAAAGTGTTTTTAGGAGAATGGATGCATAGTTCAAGTAGTGAACCTTTTTTTAATGAAGAGAGTTATCTTCAAAGTAATAGTTTGCTGCATGCAGTTGACACCAGAGGTCGTGCTTATGAAGTGAAAAATGGTTGTATAATGGAGAAGGAGAAAATGGTTCCAAGCGATGAGGAACAAGTGATGGCGGATGAGGCTATGGGGAGAAGTCCTAAAGCCCCAGTGTATACTTGGAATTGTAGTAGTATTTGCACTGTGCGTCAGGAATCTATTGATAAATTTCGTGAGTTTCTAAGAGAATATAGTAAAAAAAGTGTTAAACAGAAGATTAAGGTGCTTCAAAGTCTAGATCCATGCAGAGTTAGAGAGAATACTGGTTTGCAGGGACATTCTCTGGCTTGTCTATCTAGAAAAGTGTGTAAAAGTGTTTTTCATCATTTTAGGATGCTGGCTGTTCATCATACTGAAATGAGAAAGTTTGTGAGACGATTGTATTTTGCTAAAAGTCCAGCAATAAAGTTAGATGAATTGAATAGGGCGCTGTTCCGTGGGTCGGTATCAGATGTAGAGAAGGTTACTGATGAAATTCAGTTTTGTTACTTTGGTCCAGGACAAGAAAGTGCTGAAAAGGACACAGTAAATGAGGAAGAAGTGGAAGAGAATGTAGAACCCTCTGTAAGTAAGAAATGTATTGATCACATAACAAAATTTGCAATAATCTCTAATGAAAGACCAAATATTACTTGTATTTGTTGCCGCAGAACTTATTATAAAAAACAAACCAGGAATGTTGATCTCTACAGAAAAAGTGAAAATGAAGATAATTATAAGTGGAAGGATTTTGCCACATATATATTTCTTGAAAATTGTTTTGATTTGGGTGAAGATCAGCGTATTTGTAAATACTGTTATAATAAGTTAGAAGAAAATAGAATGCCGACCAGAGCTGTACATAATAATTTAGAATTGGATGCTATTCCTGCCGAACTTTCTGAATTAAATACATATGAGTCTATACTTATTCAATGTGTTCATCCGTTCCAGACCATAGTACGTATGGAGCCCAAAACTGGTAAATTACCTCCTTCAGATTTACTGAGAGGTTTAAAAGGTAGAGTGGTGTATTTGCCCTTGGATTTGAAAAAAAATATGGAAACTATTGATGCAGATACTTTGGAAACTGAACCATTAGTTATTCTGGTTAATGGTGTACCTACAAAGAATAAGAAGATTTGGCAGGAGCTGGTAGATGTACGGAAAGTACAAAGAGCAAATTTGTATTTGAAAAGGAATAACAAATGGTATGAATCAATTTATATAGAAGAAGAAGAAGAAGAAGATTTACAAGAAGACACAGAAACACCAACTGGACAAATTGAAAAAGTGGACAAGTCAAACGAAGAAGAAATTTATGAACATTTTAGCATACATCCTCTTCATTCAAAAGAAGTTATGGGAGACACTATTGATCTGTTTCAGATGAAGAAAGCAAAAGGAACTCCCGTGAGTGTATGGGGGGAGAGCTTGGAAGCTCGATGTTTTCCCCAGCTGTTTCCTTCAGGAAAAGGAGGACGATACGATGAACGTCCAGAACAGATCCCAGCTTCTGAGTATCGGACTACAAGACTATATGCAGAAGATCCAAGATTTCGACAAAGTATTCCTTATTTGTTCCATCTTTTATTTGAAAGCGACTTGTCTGCATTGTCTTATGCAGTAAATCAAATTTAAAAAGTGGAGTACATTTACAAAATGTGTCTGCTAAGGATTTTATGGAGAAAGTGCAGCACCGAGATGATCATTTGGAAACACAACTGATCAATCTGATGGCTTGTCAGCGTGGGACAAATGAATATTGGTACCGACGCCATCGTGAATTAAAATGCATGTTACGGAATTTAGGAACACCAACATGGTTCCTTACCCTAAGCTGTGCTGAGTACGCTTGGGATGATTTACTGGATTTTCTACAAGAGGCAAATTCAAACATTAAAAACATCAAATACAAGACAGCAGGAGAACTGTGCTCATTGGATCCGGTTAATGTTTGCAGATATTTCAATCATAGATTTGAGGCTATGATGTCCTTCATCTGCAATAAAAAAAATCCACCTCTTGGAGAAGTTGTGGATTTCTTTTGGAGAAAAGAGTTCCAGGCAAGAGGTGCTCCTCATATTCATATGCTGTTGTGGATCAAGGATGCCCCAAAGTTTGGAACAGATACTGATGAAGCAGTGTTATCTTTTATTGAAGAATATGCAACATGTGCTATACCAAAAAGCACAGAAGAGAAAAAGTTAAAAGAGCAAGTTTTACGTTTCCAAAGTCATCGGTGTGGAAAATACTGTCGACGGAAGTACAAGACGAAAGATAAATTCTACACTAAATGTCGATTTGGATTTCCTAGACCTGTTCTTTCAAAAGGAAGAGTAAACAGTTTTATGTCAGCTGTGAGACATACTATTACAAGAAAATCACCTAAGAATACCTACAACCTAAAAAGAAAAGAAGAATCAAAAAATATAAATGACTACAACCCAGTCATTTTATCCATGTGGAATGCTAACATGGATTTACAGTATGTAGCTGACAATTCCATTGCTGTTGCTCGATATGTAACGTCTTACATTACGAAATCAGAAAAAACTGAATTGAAAGAAACGTGGGAAGAGATTTCTCACGAGAAGACTGTCAGTAAGAAGCTGTACAGTTTCAGTTTAAAGATGTTATCGCATCGAGAAATTGGATCCTACGAATGTTCAGATAGGTTATCTTCTGCAAGTCTCTACTCAAAATCAAGAAGAATAATTTGGGCAAGTTTAGGCCTTGCAGCAATGAGAAATCGGGTACTGAAATCTGTTGGAGAAATTGAATATTTGGCCGAGAATGACCCAGAAAGTACAGATATTTTGAAATCAAACATGTTGGACACATATTACCCAAAGAGAAGTGTTCATCTAGAGAACATGTGTCTCTATGAAGTGCTGCAGAACTACATTTATTCACGGAAAGCCGCAGAAGACAACAACAATGGAAAATATAAAGTCATTGGTGAGGAAGGATGTTTGGTGAAGCAAACAAAAGGAAGTTTGATTAATCACAGGAAGCTCAGTTGCGAAACTACTGACAAAAAGGAATTTTACTACTTGGCTCTTTTACAGCTGTTTAAACCATGGCATTCAGAGGACGAACTACTGGGAGAATTTCAAAGCTATGAAGATTCCTTTAATGCTTGCAAAGACAGCATAGAATGCAGTACTTTCACAAATTATGTGCAAATGTTAAATGAAGAAATTGAACAGGAAACTACAATTGCAGCTGAAGTAGCTAGAGACAGTTCTCAAGACAGCCAAAGTTCTGGAACACTCAGTCAAGATCCCCTAGGACAACCAATCATTGAAAATGAAGCTGCAATAGCAATGACTGAAGTGGAAACGGCTATGAATCAAGCTCAAGAAGAATTTATAGACTTACCAAATTTGGAAAGACAACTGAATGAAGAGCAGCAACAAATTTATGAAGAGATCAGAAACAAAATTGATCACGGATTACTACATGAAAAAAAAGAGTGCTCATGCACATCATTTCAACCAATCAGGATGTAAGTAAGCGGACAAGCTGGAACTGGAAAAAGTTTCTTAATAAAAGTCATCAGAAGCTACCTACAGCAAAAAACGGATTCAACTTTGTCTTGTGTGGTTACTGCTCCAACTGGGTTAGCAGCATATAACATAAAAGGAATCACCTTACATCGTTTGCTAATGTTACCAGTGGAGCATGAGAACAAAATACAATACCACAAGCTAACTGGAGAAGCATGCTTGGAAGTTTCAAGAGTATTGAAGAAGATGCAAGTTCTCATTATTGATGAGGTGAGCATGGTATCAAACTTAATGCTTGCCTTTGTGCATTTAAGAATGCAGCAAATTCTATGGACAGACTATGACGTGTTATTTGGTGGAAAACATGTCATAGTTTTTGGGGATCTTCTACAGCTTACTCCAGTTAAAGGACAACCAGTGTTTAATACTGTGACACATGAAGACACAAAGAAGTCATTGGGAAGCATTGGTAATGCAAATATTTGGTCCTTCTTTGAGTACAAGGAACTTACTACTAATATGAGGCAAGCAAACGATGAAGAATATGGAAGTATTCTGAAAGATATCAGAATTGGACTACTCACTGAAGCTGGCACGAAAGCATTACAGAGTCGGTTGCTACATAATTTATTCCCAAAGGAAGAAATAGTTGCAGAAAAAATATACAAGAACATTGCAGAAAAGAAAAGTGTCATCTGCTTAATGCCAACTCTACGTGAATGCTCAATATTCAATGAGGAACTTTTGAAATTGGAAAGGGAAGAGATTAGGAAATTGGAAGCAGTTACTATTACATTAACAGGCAAACTGAAAAATTAATTGGATTCACTAGAGAAGAACATTTCCAAAACTGCTGGATTAGAAAAAAATCTATATGTTTGCATGAACTGTAGAGTATTTTTAAGGAGAAATTTGGATGTTGAAAAAGGTTTAGTGAATGGAGCTATGGGAAGAGTTGTGGGTTTTATTAATTTCCAGAAAAAAGATGGAATTGAATGTTTAATAATAAAATTTGATCAGATAGAAGAAGTTATAGACATTTGTCGTTGTACAGTTCGTTTCATGCTTGTGAAAGACTTATATGTACGTAGGAAACAGTTTCCATTTTCTCTAGCATATGCTGTAACTATTCACAAGTCTCAAGGATTGACTGTAGATTGTGCTTTTGTAAACATTGGTTCAACTGTGTTCAAAGAAGGTATGGCTTATGTTGCTTTGTCACGAGTGAAAACATTATCTGGTTTATTTATGATAGACTTTGATGACTCAAAAGTTAGTGCTGATGCAAATTGTGTAAAGGAGTATAATAGATTAAGAAGAACCTATGCTCCTCATTTAGGTCAGTATCCTGTGTTGGAAAAACGTGTTGTTTCTCGAAAAAGGAGAATTGAGAATATCTATAATGAGGATGTAGAGAGGAGAAAAAAAAAGAGGAGTGATGTAATTGCAAGCAAAAAGAAAAAGGAAAATGTTGAAGAGGTTGTAGGTTGTCATTTTGAAAATAGCTCTGGTGTCAACTGCTACGCTAATGTAGTGCTGAATGTTGTATTTTATCTGGAAAGTTTGCAAGAGCAGATAATAGTAAATCAGAGAAAAAGATTCTGTTCTGAGTTGAGTCTCCTTTTTGAAAAGCTGAGTAATGATAAAACTAAAATAGAAAGTGCTACTGAAATTAGAAAACTTTTAGATGTATGTTCAGGACGAACACAGTTTTCTCAAAATGTACAGCAAGACGCACAGGAATTCTTGATGTATTTTCTTCCGGTACTGGAAGAAGAAGGGGTACACATTGAAAATATGTTTGGTCTCTCCTATACATGGGAACATAGTTGTGAAAACTGTTTCAATACATGTGGCTCTAATGTTGATTCTGAAAGGTTTATTTATTTAACATTGCCAGAGAGTAAAACAGTCACTTTTGCTAAATTAGTTAAAGATGCTAATCATAGCATGGAATGCAGTGAGTGTAAATCTGACATGTTTTCAACGTTAATTTTAAAGGAATACGGACAGTATGGAATTTTAATGATGCAACGATGTAGAGCTGATGGTTCAAAATTGGATACTTTAATAAAGAAGTTTATAGGACAGCAATTATCAATTTCAGGAAAAACTTTTGTAACAGTTGCAATAATTTTCCATGAAGGACCTACTGTAACTTCAGGACATTACACAGTTTATCTTAAATGTGAAAAAGGCAGGGCACTGTGTAATGATTCCCAATTGATTTTCAAGCAACGTTTGCCTTTTGATTTAGCAAATTCCTATCTAATCTTCCTGAAACCTAAATTTTAGAGAGAATTGGCAAGATCTGTACAAAACAATTTTACCATTTTATTGGATTACCATTGGAATTTTCAAATAAAAAGATTTTTTAAATTTCCATTTGGCCTAAAGGAAAGGTAACCAATTGTATTGTGGACTTATTTAATTCCTAATTAATCTTTCGGAAACCAAAATTTTAGAGAGAATCGGTAACATCTGTACAATTTAAATTTTGGAATTTTATTGGATTACCATTGGAAATTTAATCAAAAAAGATTTTTAAAATTACCATTTGGCCTAAAGGAAAGGTAACCTATTGTATTGTGGACTTATTTAATTCCTAATTAATCTTTCGGAAACCAAATTTTAAGAGAGAATCGGTAACATCTGTACAATTTAAATTTTGGAATTTTATTGGATTACCATTGGAAATTTAATCAAAAAAGAATTTTAAAATTATCATTTGGCCTAAAGGAAAGGTAACCAGATGTATTGTGGAGTTATTTGAGATATATTATTTTTGTGATTATGCTTCTGTAACAAAATTGTCAGACGGTATTTTTTTGAAATAGTTATTGTAATTAGATGATATTTTTTTTGAATATTTTGCATTTCTATAATGTTATGTTTAAGTGAGAAGAGATTCTGGGCTTTTTTAAAACAATCTTTGAGATTGTTAGTTTTTTTTACCCGCTGTTAAGTGATGAATGCAATTGCTTTCACGATTTATAGTGAAATGCAATATATTCTGAAAACAGCAAAAAAATGGCAAAAAATTGTTTTTGGAAAATATGTAAATACGTGTACTGTATTATATAATGTTTTATTAAATATTAATACTTTTTTCTTTTTTTTCAGATTGAGAAAGAACATTTTCGAAAAAAAAAAACATTTTTACAAGCAATTTCAATTAAATATAAATTGATAATAAAATTGTTGGGTGGGTCAGGTAAGTCAGAAATTAGATGGTCCCTTTCTTCCACTTCTCCTCAAACAGATTTTCAGTATTTCGTTATTAATCCCTCAAAGACCTTGTAATGTGGTAATTGTTTTTTAGTGTTTTTTAAAAAAAAAAAAAAAAATACGCTTACCGTACGCGTACGGTAAAAAAAAAAAAAAATGTTTTTAAGAAAAAATTTAAAAAAGTTGAGAGGTAAGGTTGGCTCTTAAAAGAGCCGTTGTGTTCATGCAGGGACAGAGGAAAGGAAGAATGGGAATATTAGCTGGTAGGACAAATGTGCTGGTCTATTTTGTTGTTAATTAGGGGAACACTGGTCTCCCTATGAACAATTAGACCATGGCAATTTGAGCACCGCATTGTAACCCTCGCAAACCGATGGTTAGTTTCCACAGGATCAGAAAAAGGTGAATCTGCCCCCACAGATGAAGGGCTCAGCTGAGCTGCCGAAGATGGACTCGGCTGAGCTGCTGTGGATGTGCTTGGTCGACTTACTGAAGGGTTTCCTCCAGTATGTCGAGCATGTGTCCTAGGGTGTACATCCTCAAGGTGTCGTAACATAGTGTGATTCCCGAAGGAATACCTCTTGTTAGGATTACCTCTAGAAAGTACACGCTGGCACAGCTTGCAAGTTACTAAAGCAGCATTCACTTTTTTCTGACCCTCAGGAAAAGTAAAATACTCCCATATAAAAGAGCTCTTCTGTTTCCTCCTTCTCTGCCTGATGGTGGTGCTGCTAGCCTCACTCTCAGAAGTGGAGTGCTGGTCTGCCATCGTATCCCAAAGACAACTCAGCTCCTTCTCCTAAGGGATCACAAGCAGAAATGAGGGGAATGGGTGTGGTGTAGGAGAGTTCTAGAACTGGAACTACTTTAAACCAATCCAAAGTTTTGTTTCTTGATCACATGACCCACCGTGCGCGTACGTTACGCTTACGGAGCACTTACGGAGCGCTTACGGAGCGCTTACGGTAAAAGTACGCACGCGCGTATAAAAGACACGTGCACGTGCGCATGCGCATAACAAGCACGCCGCAACACTTCCGCGTAACGTGCGCGTGTAGCGCATGCGCTTACGCGCCGCGTACACAGTACGCACGGCTACGTAAATTGCGTAACCATACGCAAAAAGAGTAAAAATATTACGTACATTACGCAAACCGTACGCTTACCGTAAGCTTACCGTACGCGCACGTAAAAAAAAAAAAAAAAATGGAAAAAAGAATCACTATGTTATAGTAATATATCTTTCCTGTTTGGTAAAAAAAAAATGAGAAAAAATAATATATTGCAGAATTTTTTAAAATTAAGCATAGTGTTTTTAGAGAATATAAAGTAAAAAAAAAAATTGTAAAAAACCTTGCAAATAAAAAAAAAATCACACGTTTAAAATAAGAATTTGGATTTAAAAAACCATACAAAATCACTGAAAAAAACATGGGTTTCACACACGTTATAGGTAAGAATTAGCATTTAAAAAACCATACAAATTCACTGAAAAAACCATGGGTCTCACACACGTTATAGTTAGGAATTAGCATTTAAAAAACCTTGCAAATTCAGTGAAAAAACCATGGGTTTCACACACGTTATAGTTAGGAATTAGCATTTAAAAAACCTTGCAAATTCAGTGAAAAAACCATGGGTTTCACACACGTTATAGTTAGGAATTAGCATTTAAAAAACCTTGCAAATTCAGTGAAAAAACCATAGGTTTCACACACGTTATAGTTAGCTGGACATTTCACTCGTAAAAAACCAATGAAATTCCCCCGTTATAGTTAGTTAAGCTAACTATAACTCGCGCACCCGCAATCCACTGCTGATGACGTCACATATTACATCACTCATGACATGGTCAGTGACATCACTCATGACATCACTGATGACATCTCAAATGACATCACTGATGACATCACTGATGACGTCATCCATGTGAAAAATTACCACATCTTCTTACACCATAATATAACCTTTGATACACCGAGTAAAAATTTAACAGTTCCATTCTCAAAACCATATATACTGCAATACCAATCATTACATACCCACTTATTAACTCTTTGGCCTTCATATACCTCCACTTGCTCACCTGTAAAGTCACTCATACTTACAGTCACCCCATACAAAACTATAATATACATTTCAACACTTATATAGATACTCACACACTAACAAGTATCCATAGAGCTACTGTACACCAACTCAGTCATGCAAATAATCACACTCCCATTTTCTCACCTATGCAGTAAAACACACTCAAGTTCACTTACTCATAAAAATAGTATCACATTCTTACACTCTTATAGAATCATTGATACAAGCACACAGTCATCCATACAGTCACTTTCACAATCATACACTCTCATATCTGCTCACTTATATACTCTTACACGCACATATACTGCCTTTCACATATGTAGTTAGTCACAAATGTACTAGTGAAATATATATTCAATCCCTAACACACCCATACATACACTCGCTCAACCATACAGTCCATCACAGATGCACTCCTAAAACCATGCACCCATAGAATCACAACTCACACATCTATGCATAGAGTGACACACACCCTACCCACACAAACACTCACGAACCCATACTGATACTCAGACAACCAATCAATTACCCATATAGAGACTCATATAGCTGTTCACAAAACCATGCAGCCACTTATACACCAACATACAGATACATACACACATTTACACAGTTTAGTCGCTAGTCTGCAGTAAGATACATTTAATGACTTACTTAAAGAATAATGTTATGCACCTCAGAAAATCATCCATTTACACACTTGCACACCCACTCATTCTTCAACAGGCCTTTCTCTATATATATTAAACATATTAAAATTGTTAAGAAACAGATACTCAATGGATGATGTCATCAGTGATGTCATCAGTGATGTCATTTGAGATGTCATCAGTGATGTCATGAGTGATGTCACTGACCATGTCATGAGTGATGTAATATGTGACGTCATCAGCAGTGGATTGCGGGTGCGCGAGTTATAGTTAGCTTAACTAACTATAACGGGGGAATTTCATTGGTTTTTTACGAGTGAAATGTCCAGCTAACTATAACGTGTGTGAAACCTATGGTTTTTTCACTGAATTTGCAAGGTTTTTTAAATGCTAATTCCTTACTATAACGTGTGTGAAACCCATGGTTTTTTCACTGAATTTGCAAGGTTTTTTAAATGCTAATTCCTAACTATAACGTGTGTGAAACCCATGGTTTTTTCACTGAATATATATATATATATATATATATATATCTATATATATATATATATATATATATAGATATATATATATATATATATATATATATATATATATATATATATATATATATATATATATATATCCAGTAAAGATGCACTCCTGTCGGAAAGCGTAGCCCTCCGAGGGGTGGCACAGCGCCGGTGGAGTAAACCTGTAAAAATTATCCTTACGAAACGGAGTTCCAACTGTGCTCTCAGGTCAGGGATAAAGACACCACACCGTCCAAGATGCTTCAAGGGGGTTTATTACTTCATAAACCCAACGTGACGCGTTTCACCCTCAACGGGCTTGCTCACACACCGTTATGCTACCGGACCATCGTTTACATACATTATTCGTACAGACATGGTCATCAAAAGGGGACTGTTGCAAAGGTTTTACAGCGCCATGTTGGAAAAGTGAAATCTTCTCAGATAGCGGTACTAAATGGGCGCCATTACAAAACAGTAAAAACACAACAAATCATATGGCAAAGTACAATTCACAGTCCACTTATTTTTAAATGAAACAACGGTAAATCGCTCCTAGTGAGCTTGGTACTGGGACGTTGCTATCCGGCTCTTACAAACATGTTTGATAAACATTAGATAACTTTAGAAGCACCCCCGGGACTCATTTCGTGCCGTGTGGTTAATTTTCCACATTTGTTCTCTAAGCTTAAGTAGCGTTTCGCAATCTGATGTCGCGTGTCATAATTGGAGCGCATCAAGTGTGTAGCCTGGTGTATGTTTAATACTAACAGGAGATATGTTAGGTTCGTCTGTGTGCGATCTGTATTACACCATGATGGTACAACATTCTCCCATAGTGGGTACAGCCTTAGTTACCGCTCATGTTAGTGATGTTTGGCTATAATACACTTACACCCACCTGTAAGTTAAATCTTATGTTGCTAGGTGTCCTTGTGTATTAATGATTGATTGCATGATCTCTTGTGTCATAGATCTTACTGATGTATAACTGGAAGCAAGAAAATAAACTGCCTGTCACATATGCCCTGTCTAAATGTACCGAATACCTTGCATTTGTCTCTATTTAGTCCAGATGTAAAAGTTACGTTAAATTGTATTGCAACATATTGGTCCACTGGTGCATCCTTAACCAAAATCAAAACAGATTCAAAAGTGTCTCAATCATAAAGTTTAAAATTGAATTGATCTTATCTGTCCACTGGAGAGCAGCATGGGAAGAAAAGGGTAGGGATCCTGTGTCGCGGGCTCGAGACATAGTCCCTTCCTTTCTTCCTGTAAAAGAGAAACACAGGGTCAGTTGACTCAAACTGCAATAGACATTCAACAGACAATCAGAATACAAATCATTCGTTATAGAAACAGTTCATCGTTGTCCTTTCTGGGCCTCAATACAACCTCCCTCATAGTCCACCCTCCTTGGAGTATCCCTTCTGTTCTCAAATGTGATCATGTTTACGTCCTATTTGTGGATGGAATTTACTGTCCCTTTAGTCACCATGTAAGTGTATGGCCATCTCCTCATCCATGTTATGGCCGTTCGGATATCTGGTCCCCATCCCAATTATGTGACGTGATTCACGTTGTCTCAGTTTAAGAGTACTATCACCTCCTCTCTTATTGGGTAAGATTCGTTCAATTGCATAATAGGACAATTTGGTATAGTCCGAAAAATGTTTCATTTCAAAATGCCGAGCAATGGGGTACTGTTGGTCCTTATTCGTAATTGCCCTCATATGTTCGAGGACCCGTTTCTTAGCCATGTGTGTGGTGCTTCCTACGTAACTCAGTTGGCAAGGGCATTCAAGCACATAGACTACGTTGGTGCTACTACAAGTAAGGAACTGTTTAATGGGAATCATGCTGCTTGTACTGCTATTCCAAAATTCCTTACGCAAGCGGCTGTTGCCGCATGCCTTGCAGTGTCCACAGGGGTAGAAGCCTTGTAGATCAATGGTATTGCTTCTTTCCTTACTGGGTAAATCACTGTGGACAAGCATGTCTTTTAAGCTACGTCCTTTCCTGTAACTTATTGCGGGATGTGTAGGTATCATCTTGCCTATAACAGGATCTCCTTTAATGAGATTCCAGTTCCGGGAGATCATTTTCTTGATTTTATCTGAGTGCCCGTTATATGTAAGAATCAGCCTAGTTTCTACATTCTCATTGTTTATAGGTGAATTGGAATCAGGGGAGGGTTCTAGAATTGCACCTCTGTCAATTGTTTTAACCCTATCCATGGCCTTTTTGAGTACCCACATGGGATATCCTCTTTCTTTAAATCTTTGTGTCATGGTTATTTGCTCCTTTTGAGAACCTTCCTCTGTGCTGCAGTTTCTCTTTGCTCGGAGCAATTCCCCGTAGGGGATGCTCCATTTGAGTGTGTTAGGGTGACTGCTAAGGGCATGTAATAACGTGTTACCTGCTGTAGGTTTGCGAAACAAAATAGTTGTTAATTTGTTATTCGCAATTTCTACACACGTATCAAGGTACTCGACCCTCACATTAAGTGTGTGTGAGTGTTAGATTGTTATTGTTCTGGTTCAGTCTGGTGATAAAGTTATGGGCTTCTTGCTTGCTGCCTTTCCAGATTACAAACAAGTCGTCAATATAACGTAACCAGAGTTTGACTTTAGTGAAATCATGCTGTAGGCTGGATTCCTTCCTGATGTCCTCCTCCCATGCTCCCATGAAGAGATTGGCAAAGCTCGGCGCGAAGCTGGTCCCCATAGCCGTACCGAGGGATTGTTTGTAAATCACATTGTCAAACATAAAGAAGTTGTTTTTCAGACAATATTTGATGATTTCTAGTATCATCAGAGTGTGCTCTTTAAATCTAATGTGTCTGCGTTTGAGGAATCTTTCGCATGCTTCTATTCCTTGTTCATGATTGATGATAGTGTAGAGGGAATTGACATCCATGGTTACCAGTAAGAAATCATCTTCCCATGTTACATCATGTATTTTGGCCAAGAAGTCCTTTGTGTCCTTGACATATGACGGGAGAGTGATTACAAACTCCCTGAGGAAATGGTCCGCATAACGCGATAGATTTTCCAAAACACATCCTCTGGAAGAGGTAATGGGTCTACCTGGGGGATTGACCTTACTTTTATGTATTTTGGGAAGTAGGTACATCACAGGGAGGATAGGGTAATCTTTCTTCAGGTAACAAAATTCTTCCCATTCAATCAATCCCTTGTCCTTCCATTCGCCCAGTTTTTCCCAAATCTGTACAATGCTATTGTTGTAGTCTGCACGGTTAGATCTAGAGTAAGTGATAGTGTCACTCAGTTGTCTCATAGCTTCTGCTACGTACATTTCCCTAGACAGGATGACAATGTTGCCCCCCTTATCGGCGGGTCGGATTACAATACTGTCATCTTCGGCTAGCTCTTGTATAGCCCTCCTTTGTGGCAGGGTGAGATTGTGTTTAAAAGTTTGCATTTTCTTGGCCCAGTTTTGTTGCCTGAATTTCAGAAGGTTCTGGCTCACCTGCTCCTGAAAAGTGTCAATATTGTCATGGCTCATTGTCGGTAAAAAAGTAGATTTTGGTTTGAAACCAGAAATGGTAGATGCGTCGCACCTTATCTCCATTTCATTCAAAATTCGTTGAGCTTCAATATTGGCATCTCCGTCACAGATGTCGTTTTGTAATTCATGCATTGCGACCAACAGATCAATATCCCCTATAGTCAATTCCTCATCTGTTGCAGAGCTATCTTTTTGGGGCCTAGTTCTATTTCTTGTTGGTTTCAAAGTGTGCCATTTTTTAAGTTTTAGTTTTCTGCAGAATTTAAAAATATCAATTCTGTCATTTACATAATTCATGGGGATTGATGGACAGAAAGAAAGTCCAAGGCATAAGGTTCTTTTGTCTTTGAGACTAATGTTTCTATTGGAGAGGTTAACAATAGTTAAATTTACCATGTTGTCATCCATTATGCATTGGTCTTGGAGCGTGTCTGTTGTCTTCCCACTGGCTCCGAATCGTAGTCTTTTCTGTCTCCTCTGTAGGATCCTCTTCCTCCTCTTCCTCTTGGTCCTCTTGTTCTTCCTCTGCCCCTTCCTCTTCTCGTTGGTGTTGCTTCTCTCTGATTCTCCTGATTTGTTTTCAAAGTTTGGCGGCTCCGTCTCATGAGCCGATATTCGTCTAAAAAAGAAGTTGGACATGAGGTGGCTTCCCCTTCTGACGTTGTTCCTTCGGATGTTGGTGTCGTATCTGAGCCTTCAGTGTTCGTATCACTTGAATAGATGGTCTCGTCTTCGTTGTTGTTAGCTGTTATTGAGGTTGTCGGTATGTTCTTTTTTGCGTCCTTCTCATACAGATGGTCGTATTTTCTGCTGTGCGTAAGGATTCTTCCTGACTCATAGTCACCACAATCTCTGTGGAGTTTCCTTTGTTTTCTAGCCTTTATATCCTCTTCCACCAGTTTTAATCTCTTTTTCATTTCATCCAGAAATTTACAGATTAATTCTTGTTCTGGGTTAGACTCTAATTCCTCTTTGATGCGTCTAATCTCTATTTTGATACTGTCTCTATCTGCCCAGGCGTATTTCACCAAAATCCTTAACATATTAGTCGAGCTGTTTGCAGAGTTCGCCGACCATTCTTCCAACATTTGGGGATTTAGTGAATCATAAGAGGGAGTAATGTAAATCCTTAATCCACGAGGGACCATGCCCTTGTCTATGTAGTCCTGTAATGATGTCGCTTCCCACCACTTTGAGATTTCTTGTTTATCTCGCTTTCACTTCATCCCAAATTAACGCTCAAGGGAATTCTTCTCTACCGCCCACCTGGCCCTCGCTCCATGTTTTTAACTAATTTGGGCTGTCTATTGGAACCAGCTATTTTAAATTCTGATTTTATCATTCTTGGGGATTTTAACTTTTATTTAGAGGATGCAGGGAATAAAGATACAGCAGAACTATTGGACAGTTTTGGTTCTTTTGGACTCTCACAATTGGTGCACTCCCCCACACACACTGCTGGGCACACACTAGATGGTGTGTTCTCCTCGCTTCAGGGTCTTATGATTAAGGACACGCTTCCTCTGACGTGGTCAGACCACTCTCTAGTTAAATTCACGCTCCCCATGCCGAGTGTGCCCAAGGAGGTTGTTAGTAAACACTCTGCATCTGTCGGGCGTGCATGGAATAAAGCAGACTTACCATCTTTTACTGCTCTGCTAGAATCCTCTTATCCCTCCTTACATGACCAGGTAGACCTGGCTGTGGACAGTTATACTAATTGGATACAGGATGCAGCGAATGCTTCAATTCCTCAAAGAACACTCTCGACTAATAGGTCTACACCTTCTGCCCCCTGGTTCTCAGACGGTCTTCGTCTGGAAAAACAGCATTGTCGTCGCTCAGAAAGACGGTGGCGGACAAATTATGATGAGCCTCAGAAATTAGCGTATAAGAATGCACTTTCTAATTACAAAAAACTCCTCATATCGGAAAAAAAAAGATACTTCACTTCTCAGATTGAGTCCGCCGCCAACTCTTCTAAAGAACTGTTCACAGTGATCAATAAGCTCTCGACACCCACTAACTCAGGCAGGAGGGTTAACCAGGAATTCTGCAACGAGGTGGCCGAGGTTTTTAAATCTAAGGTTTTAAATATTTTTAATGCTTTTAGGGTGGCTTCTGACCCCAGCCTAGTTTTATACCCTAACAGCCCTAGCATTAACAAGCTTCCACCATTTGTGTTCTCGGCAATTTCGATAGACACAGTGAGAGACTTTATCCTTCAAGCTAAGTCGGGTTCACCTTTAGACCCCTGCCCCCCAAGGGTCTATCAAGAACTAGCACAGTCGGTGAGTTCCCCACTCACAGATATTTACAACCTGATGTTCTCTTCTGGTGTTTTCCCGTCTAGCTGGAAGCAGACGTCCGTTTTACCTTTACTAAAAAAAACGACTCTTGATGCAACTAACCCTACCAACTATCGGCCCATTGCCAGACTGCCGTTGCCAGCTAAGATAGTGGACAAAATAATGAATAACCAATTGTCCCTATTTATTAATGCCAACGGCCTTTTGGATCACACTCAATTTGGCTTCCGTAAGGACCACAGCACAGAGTTGGCTTTGATCAAAGCCTCCGAGGAGATTAGGGCAGTTATGGATGGTGGAGGCGCAGCAGCTTTGGTGCTCCTCGACCTCTCTGCGGCCTTCGATACGGTGGATCATGGCCTTTTGCAGAGACGCTTGGAGAAGCTAGGACTAGGAGACTCAGCACGCGCACTTATAGCCTCCTTTCTTGCCGATCGAACATCCACTGTATCCATGGATGGTTTTCACTCTGACTCCTACACACTTCCCTGCGGTGTCCCACAAGGGAGCTCTCTAAGCCCAACATTATTTAACATATATGTCTCCGAATTAGCACCCCTTATCCGGAATTTTGGTTTCAGTCTGACCACCTATGCTGATGATACTCAGATTGTGGTGGCGGCCTCCAAATCTCAACATTCTCCGGCTCCTCAGTTCAGGAACTGCATGAGTGCCATCAATAAGTGGATGACAGCACACTGCCTGAGGCTCAACTCTAGTAAGACAGAAGTCTTAATTTTCGGGAGCATTCAGCCCCCGTGGAACGACCTGTGGTGGCCCGTTGAGCTGGGTTCCCCTCCCACTCCGGTGATTAAGGCAAAGAACCTGGGTGTGCTTATGGATGCCAAGCTCACTTTCCATCATCACACAAACGCGGTAATGTCGGCATCGCATTTTCTCATTAAGAAAATCAGGAAAATCTTTCCTTATATCCCCAACCACACTAGGAGAACAGTAGTCTCTTGCCTTATTTCATCTAGGCTCGACTACTGTAATGGCCTTCTTTTGAATGCACAGAAGCAACTTTTGCACAAATTACAGATGATCCAGAATGCAGCAGCTCGCCTCATACTGGATATTCCTAAATATCACTCCGTCTCCAACGGAATCCGCCATCTCCATTGGCTTCCCATACCCCAGCGTGTTGATTTTAAAGCCCTGTGCATCGTCTTTAAGGCCTTGCATGGTATTGGTCCGAGTTTCTTGCAGGATCATCTTTCTTGGTACTGTCCCACCAGACAGCTGCGGTCCGCTGGAGCTCGATTACTCGTTGTACCAAGAATTTTTAAAACTCACTGGGGTGGACGCAGCTTTTTTTACGGAGCATCTAAATTGTGGAACACCCTTCCGTTCTCCCTCAAGAATGCTAGCTCCCTGACGATTTTCAGGAAGCAACTGAAAACCTGGCTCTTCCAGCACTAGGGCCTAAGTATTCTTGTATCACTGTTATGTCCAGCGCCAAGACACCCTCGGGTATACGTGCGCTCTATAAATTTCTGTAACATAACATAACATAACATGAAGTTTTTCATATTTCCTTAGTGTCTCCATAATGGTTGGTTCATTCCTCGTGGTGGTGAGAGCAGGGTTATGACCTTTCCCAGGTGCTCTCGCAAACAGCGTTTGTGCTGCTGCTCTGCGTTCATCATCCTCTTCCATTACAAAAGAACTGATGCTCTCCAGTGGACCAGCTCTTGGTTCAGGTGTGTGTCAATCCGAAACCCCCCTGTGACAATACAGGGTTCCCCTTGCCACAATCAAATCTGTGCAAGTGTCACTATGTCTTACAAGGAAATCCTTGTTCACAAAGCAAAGAAATAAGAGTGAGTCCTTCGTATTGCAGACCTCTCCTGATCAAATGATATTTGTTCGTATTATAGTTGAAATACACTTACGCATCAGCACTGCCAGGCAAAACTCGGCTTGGACATGAAACAGTTGTTGTTTTTTCCACCCTTCGTCACTGTGGACCGTGCTAACACTGTAGAGTCGACCGATGCACCTACAGGCGTGTCAAAAGGCAGCATTCGAGATAAACTGTTCACAGACTTTGCGTGCGCCTGGACCTGCTGAACACCCGTGCTCTCTCGGTGATCCACAAGTTTATCAGCGTAATGTCTGCTTTCGGATGTTACCAAAATATGGAAGTGCAAACAAGTTGTACATCCAAACTAACAAGAGGTACGCTCATGCGACTGGGACTCAAGACACTTGCTACGTTAGTTACCACGCATTTATCACAACAGTTCCTCCCGCCTCCGACCCGTTGAACTTACCTCACGGTGTATCCCGTTCCAGGGATAGCGTGAAGTCGGGTCCTTCTCGGGGTATACAGGAATGCGTTGGTTGCTCGATTGTGGCCGGCCGTCGCTCTCCCGTTCAATATCCAGTAAAGATGCACTCCTGTCGGAAAGCGTAGCCCTCCGAGGGGTGGCACAGCGCCGGTGGAGTAAACCGGTAAAAATTATCCTTACGAAACGGAGTTCCAACTGTGCTCTCAGGTCAGGGATAAAGACACCACACCGTCCAAGATGCTTCAAGGGGGTTTATTACTTCATAAACCCAACGTGACGCGTTTCACCCTCAACGGGCTTGCTCACACACCGTTATGCTACCGGACCATCGTTTACATATATTATTCGTACAGACATGGACATCAAAAGGGGACTGTTGCAAAGGTTTTATAGCGCCATGTTGGAAAAGTGAAATCTTCTCAGATAGCGGTACTAAATGGGCGCCATTACAAAACAGTAAAAACACAACAAATCATGTGGCAAAGTACAATTCACAGTCCACTTATTTTTAAATGAAACAACGGTAAATCGCTCCTAGTGAGCTTGGTACTGGGACGTTGCTATCCGGCTCTTACAAACATGTTTGATAAACATTAGATAACTTTAGAAGCACCCCCGGGACTCATTTCGTGCCGTGTGGTTAATTTTCCACATTTGTTCTCTAAGCTTAAGTAGCGTTTCGCAATCTGATGTCGCGTGTCATAATTGGAGCGCATCAAGTGTGTAGCCTGGTGTATGTTTAATACTAACAGGAGATATGTTAGGTTCGTCTGTGTGCGATCTGTATTACACCATGATGGTACAACATGCTCCCATAGTGGGTACAGCCTTAGTTACCGCTCATGTTAGTGATGTTTGGCTATAATACACTTACACCCACCTGTAAGTTAAATCTTATGTTGCTAGGTGTCCTTGTGTATTAATGATTGATTGCATGATCTCTTGTGTCATAGATCTTACTGATGTATAACTGGAAGCAAGAAAATAAACTGCCTGTCACATATGCCCTGTCTAAATGTACCGAATACCTTGCATTTGTCTCTATTTAGTCCAGATGTAAAAGTTACGTTAAATTGTATTGCAACATATTGGTCCACTGGTGCATCCTTAACCAAAATCAAAACAGATTCAAAAGTGTCTCAATCATAAAGTTTAAAATTGAATTGATCTTATCTGTCCACTGGAGAGCAGCATGGGAAGAAAAGTCTTTAATGGGATGCAGGCATAATGCATTTCGGCGACATTTCGCCTTCCTCAGATGCCGTCAAAAACATGCTCCAACTCCATCCCCACCTTTAAATCTCCTGCCGCTCTCCCATTGGTGTTAGAGCTCCGCCCCACAGTCCTTATTATGCACACCTGCTGTGGTTTGATGTTCTTGCCTACAATTCCCACAATCCCTCAAAATGAAACAGGCAGTGCTTTGGGGAAACAAAACTCAATGTTCAAATCCTCGGGGAAAGGTGAGTGTTGTTGCGATGGTTGGCCATGTGTTAGATTACTGTCCCCAGACTTCGTCGGATCCCCGCTTACGTTCCAGCCTCTCATGTAGATTCCAAGAGGGGCGCGAGTCGGGATACAATGATTCCCGGCTCCTCGTACCATGACGAGCTGCTCTAGGCAGCAGCCCTATCTTTTCTCCACAGTCCGAGGCGGGCCGGAGCATACCAATCCCTTGCTCCACAAAACATCAGCGACAGCTGCACCAGTGTTGACTCCGGCCACATGACGGAACAGGGCCTCCTCAGCACGCAACTGGCTAGCGTGCTAAACATATCACAACAAACCCCTCCAGTTTTGAGAAGCAGAAGGCCACACGGGGAATATCTTGCAGAAGTCTTTAATGGGATGCAGGCATAATGCATTTCGGCGACATTTCACCTTCCTCAGATGCCGTCAAAAACATGCTCCAACTCCATCCCCACCTTTAAATCTTCTGCCGCTCTCTCATTGGTGTTAGAGCTCCGCCCCACAGTCCTTATTATGCACACCTGCTGTGGTTTGATGTTCTTGCCTACAATTCCCACAATCCCTCAAAATGAAACAGGCAGTGCTTTGGGGAAACAAAACTCAATGTTCAAATCCTCGGGGAAAGGTGAGTGTTGTTGCGATGGTTGGCCATGTGTTAGATTACTGTCCCCAGACTTCGTCGGATCCCCGCTTACGTTCCAGCCTCTCATGTAGATTCCCAGGGGGGCACGAGTCGGGATACAATGATTCCCGGCGCCTCGTACCATGACGAGCTGCTCTAGGCAGCAGCCCTATCTTTTCTACATAGTCCGAGGCGGGCCGGAGCCTACCAATCCCTTGGTCCACAAACATCAGCGACAGCTGCACCAGTGTTGACTCCGGCCACATGACGGAACAGGGCCTCCTCAGCACGCAACTGGCTAGCGTGCTAAACATATCACAACAAACCCCTCCAGTTTTGAGAAGCAGAAGGCCACACAGGGAATATCTTGCAGAAGTCTTTAATGGGATGCAGGCATAATGCATTTCGGCGACATTTCGCCTTCCTCAGATGCCGTCAAAAACATGCTCCAACTCCATCCCCACCTTTAAATCTCGTGCCGCTCTCCCATTGGTGTTAGAGCTCCGCCCCACAGTCCTTATTATGCACACCTGCTGTGGTTTGATGTTCTTGCCTACAATTCCCACAATCCCTCAAAATGAAACAGGCAGTGCTTTGGGAAAACAAAACTCAATGTTCAAATCCTCGGGGAAAGGTGAGTGTTGTTGCGATGGTTGGCCATGTGTTAGATTACTGTCCCCAGACTTCGTCAGATCCCCGCTTACGTTCCAGCCTCTCATGTAGATTCCAAGGGGGGCGCGAGTCGGGATACAATGATTCCCGGCTCCTCGTACCATGACGAGCTGCTCTAGGCAGCAGCCCTATCTTTTCTCCACAGTGCGAGGCGGGCCGGAGCATACCAATCCCTTGCTCCACAAAACATCAGCGACAGCTGCACCAGTGTTGACTCCGGCCACATGACGGAACAGGGCCTCCTCAGCACGCAACTGGCTAGCGTGCTTAACATATCACAACAAACCCCTCCAGTTTTGAGAAGCAGAAGGCCACACGGGGAATATCTTGCAGAAGTCTTTAATGGGATGCAGGCATAATGCATTTCGGCGACATTTCACCTTCCTCAGATGCCGTCAAAAACATGTTCCAACTCCATCCCCACCTTTAAATCTCCTGCCGCTCTCCCATTGGTGTTAGAGCTCCGCCCCACAGTCCTTATTATGCACACCTGCTGTGGTTTGATGTTCTTGCCTACAATTCCCACAATCCCTCAAAATGAAACAGGCAGTGCTTTGGGGAAACAAAACTCAATGTTCAAATCCTCAGGGAAAGGTGAGTGTTGTTGCGATGGTTGGCCATGTGTTAGATTACTGTCCCCAGACTTCGTCGGATCCCCGCTTACGTTCCAGCCTCTCATGTAGATTCCCAGGGGGGCGCGAGTCGGGATACAATGATTCCCGGCGCCTCGTACCATGACGAGCTGCTCTAGGCAGCAGCCCTATCTTTTCTCCACAGTCCGAGGCGGGCCGGAGCCTACCAATCCCTTGGTCCACAAAACATCAGCGACAGCTGCACCAGTGTTGACTCCGGCCACATGACGGAACAGGGCCTCCTCAGCACGCAACTGGCTAGCGTGCTAAACATATCACAACAAACCCCTCCAGTTTTGAGAAGCAGAAGGCCACACGGGGAATATCTTGCAGAAGTCTTTAATGGGATGCAGGCATAATGCATTTCGGCGACATTTCGCCTTCCTCAGATGCCGTCAAAAACATGCTCCAACTCCATCCCCGCTTTTAAATCTCCTGCCGCTCTCCCATTGGTGTTAGACCTCCGCCCCACAGTCCTTATTATGCACACCTGCTGTGGTTTGATGTTCTTGCCTACAATTCCCACAATCCCTCAAAATGAAACAGGCAGTGCTTTGGGGAAACAAAACTCAATGTTCAAATCCTCGGGGAAAGGTGAGTGTTGTTGCGATGGTTGGCCATGTGTTAGATTACTGTCCCCAGACTTCGTCGGATCCCCGCTTACGTTCCAGCCTCTCATGTAGATTCCAAGGGGGGCGCGATTCGGGATACAATGATTATATATATATATATATATATATACATACATATATATATTCAGATTATGATAATCATTTTTAATAAATATGGATTTGAAATTGGGCATTATATGGAGTCTACCAAGGAGTGAGTAACAGACAATCATGGGAGCCACTAGTAAAATACAAAACCGTATTTTACAGAATCTACTGAGGAGTGACAAAGGCTTGCTAGAGCAGCAGCCTGGTGAAGGCACTGCTAAGCCGCCTAGAGTATTATAAAGAGTTTACGCATGAGTGACAGAGGAGAAACCTATTAGTAGCATTGTTAGTCTAAAAAAGTGTATTATACAGAGTCTACCCAGAAGTGATAGAGGATACATAGAAAAGGGACCCATTAGAGGCACTAATAAACCCCTAGGGAGAGTTTTAAGGAGTGTACCCAGGAGTGACAGAGGAGCAACAGAGGGAGTCACAGTTTTGCAATGAAGGAGTATTGCAAGATCAAAAATGGATCAACAGAAAAGCAATCCCCAGGAAGCAAAGCTGAAGACTCTCCTCTCCCTAGTATGTCTGTATCAGGTTAAATTCAATCGTGCACTTTATATCACAGGAACACACATAAACATATGTGCTATAAAATTATAATAAATCAAAAGTATAAGGTGTGTGTATCTATCCATTGTGAAAAGAGTTTCTGAGGTCAGTAAAAAAGAAATATTCTTGTAAGTCTCACAGGACTGATCATTGCTGGGAATGCACCATTTTCATGCGACATGCAGGTGATTCACGGGTTGCAATTGACTAGGTTGCATGTCTTTAGTGAGCAAGTTGACTTTGAGGCTGTGCTTTAGTCAGCGGAGCTAGGGGGGCAAACACAGGGCCGTATTTTGCTGAAGCCAGAAAAAAGTATCATGGTATGTATTTTGCAGATGCTGCAAAAAGTTTAATAATTGGAGGCTTTGTTAAACCGTCAGAGAGTTTTATGTGGTGTCTATCCAGAAGCATTGGAGGAGCGAACTATCAGGGGTACTCTTAAATCATCAAGGAGTATTATATATGAGTGGATCCAGAGGCAAAGTAAGAACAACATATTGGAGGGATATTTAAGTCAGAAATTGAGTCTCTAGTTGGCAGAGGTAGACACCCTCTCCAAGCAGGATCTAACAATCTTGGTCACGGTAAGTCAGTCACACGTTGAAAATTAAAGTTGTGCTGTTCCTGAATGATCTCAAATTCAGCAAGGTACAAAGGACAGTCGGCAACAGAGTCAAAGAGATGGGAATCCATTTATTTGGAATATAATGCCCTCACACACCCAGTTGGGTGTCATGCTCATCATCGGGCTGCTCCACGTCTGGCCGGCGCTGCAATGCCTGACGGGCTCCCGATGGGCACTTTGGAGGAGATCTTTTTCCAAATAGCCATATGGTGCCGTGGGGGTGAGAGATTTAGTGAGTGTAGATGAATAAATGGTGTGTGATGTTTATGTGAGTTAAAACAGGGTTGGGAGTACCTGCAAAAATAACTTTAATTGTGAAAGGGGCAATGCTAAGTTAATGTCTTAGGTGTGGCGCTCTCCCATGTGGTTGGTCAACATGTTTCTTCGCAATTCTACATGTCTAGAGGCGATTCATCAGGACCTAAAGTTATGGATCAGTATGTCTTTCAGATTCTTTGATCGTTTGAAGGCAAAGCGTGGTTGTTCAAGGGTCATGCTCCCAGTATTTAATATGCCCCAATGTTTTCTGATTACTTTTTTTATGCTATTCGAGGCTGGAGTATATGTAGTTACACATGTCAACATCTCTGCTTCTACTTTTTGTCTAGGTTCTAATAGAGCCTCCCTGTTATTGTCTCTTGCGCGTTTTTTTGAAAGGTCAATACTGCGTGCGGGATATTCACGTTGCGCAAGACTTTTTGCCAATGTTTCTGCTTCTGTTTTATAGTCCTTCAGTTGGCTACAATTTCTGCGGAGTCTCAGAAACTGTCCAACAGGGATATTCTCTTTAAGGGCACGTGGATGGCAACTACTGGACAGTAGAAGGCTGTTGTGATCCGTTGGCTTCCTATATATTGTTATGCTCAAGGTACCATTATCTAGCCTTATCAAGAGATCATGGAACGGAATTTGGTTGACTGAGGTGAAGCTTGTGAATTTGAGGTATGGATTCAAAGTATTAATCCACCCGCAGAAATCATTACATGTATCCACATTGCCTTGCCAGAAGATGATTATATCATCTATAAACCTCTTCCAGAGGCATAGATTTTCCTGGTATGGGTTAGAGTTGTTTAAAATGAATTCCTCTTCAAAAGAGGCCATGTACAAACAAACTGCACTAGGGGCCATGGTGATCCCCATGGAAGTACACTAGGAATGATGGTATAATTGACCTTTGAATTCAAAAATGTTTTCGGTAAGAACCAGTGTTGCTAGTTCCAAAACAAAATTGCTGGGTGTGGGCGAGTCCCAGGCAGTTTTGTTGAGGGCTTCCTCAATCACACCTAGAGTGACCCTCTGCGGTATGTTAGTGTAGAGGGCTTCTACATCTAGGATAACCAATAGACTGATGTTACTGGCATTGGGGAAGTTCACTAGTCGACGTATCACATCTGCGGTGTCCTGTAGATATGTGGGTGTCTGTTTTACCAATGGCTGTAAGAAGTGATTGCAAAACTTGGACAGGGGTTCAAGTATCGAGTCTATCCCGGATACTATGGGATGACCCGGGACTCGTTGAATGTCCTATTGGATTTTTGGCAGTGTATAAAAATATAAAGTTTTAGGATCCTTTTTAACCAACAATTCAGCCTCCTTTTTGCTTAACCACCCTTGGCTTTCTGCTGAGAAGACCATTGATGTTCTGGTTTGGTGTAATTGTGTCTCGGGACCACTGTCATAGTCACTGGTAGCTATTATCACAGTGGCTCCCCCTTTATCTGCCTGTTTGATGGTTCTGGAGGTATCATTGGCCAGAGAGTTAACAGCCGTCAACTCGTCATTCGAGATGGTTTTCACGTGTTTCTTGGTTACCCCGCTTCCAAGCTCTTTAAGCACGGCCTGTTCGAAGGTTAAGACTTTGTTGGCTACCATCCCATTGTTGGGCATGAATGTCGAGGCATTATGTAAGCCCGAATCAGTCTGTTGTAGTGTCGGTGCCTCGTTAAAGAAGGTTTTAAGGCGTACCTTCCGAAAGAATTTTTGTAGTTCACACTGTTCCTGAAACCTGTCTGTCCTGGGAGTTGGAACATACCCAAGGCCCTTTTCTCGGACTCTTGTCTCTATATCTGTCAGAGTCCTTTGGGAGAGATTGACAATCAGGGTCTCCTTTTGGTATGGCTCCGGATTTCCACCACATGCTGGTTGGATTCCTGCCATTGGACTCTCTTCTGTTGTTGTTGCTGATTCCCTCTTCTTCTTCCGCACCCTCTGCCCCAACTTTTTTCTAAAAAGGCTGGTTGTTGACAGTAGGATAAAACTGTGGGGGTCCTTGAGGGTACATGGGGTATGGCCAAAATCCAGGGCCCTGATATTGGGGTACTTGGAATCCTGCAAAGCCTTGTCAGCCTCCCCTTCTATGCTGGTTAAAGCCCCACTCTTCTGTACTTGAGTCGCTGTTAGTGGATGATCCTCTTCCATCGGAGGTGTTGTTAGAATCTGGGTGGACATAATCGGTTTTTAGATAAGGATAAACCTTCTCCTTATCGAACTTACGAATATCTTTTTGTAGCTTAGTTACTTTCTGCTTCATTAGGTATTCTTTGTGTTCTGCTATTTCACTGTTTAGCTCAGTTAGTTTGAGCTTGAAGGCAGCGGTAGTAGACATGGTGCTCTTGATGGCCACCTCTGCTGCCTGAATTCTCGCCAATAGCGCATTCGCTATTCTTTTAGCTGTGTTGATTATCAAGATCAAAAGATCCCTAGTACACTTCCACGATACCAGGGGCCATTCTTTCTTGAATGTCCCATCTTCCAGGAATAGACGGGGAAAATTACGTACAATCAGGTCATTAGGTGCTATATTGGTCCTCGGATATTCCATCATTAATGCGCCATGTAAGGTTATTTTTACCCACTCACAGGAATTGCCAGTCCTCAGACTGTGGCAGCACTACTCTCTGTTCCTAAAATAGAGGGGCTCGTAAAATTTCTGCAGCTTGGCCATCTCCAAAGCTAAGTCGTTCCTCCATGATGCTGAGGATATAGGTGTGCTTCAAGAGGTGCGAAGGATAATGACAGTGGGAAACATCCAACTGGACGTGTTTTGCCAACAGAAAGTGTAGGGGGACAAAATATAATATTTACCCACAAAACACCTAATTAAGTCCCACGGAACGCCCGTGCTCATCAATATTCACAAATAGAGGGACAAAGGGCTTTCATACATGAGGCCCAGCACAGTTTAAGTCAGTCACACACCATAAAGTATCTTGTGCTTACCCTCTGGTACCTTGGCACCAAGCAGGCAGGCATAACTTAGAGAAGCATGGCAGGAAAAGAGTTCTACCAGAGCAGTAGTTAAGCAGAGTAATAGTCCTGTAGCAGCACAGCAGTTCTTCTGACAGAGGTTATTTATAAGTCCAGAATTATCTGATTGTGTGGGGTCAGAGGCCCAGTACTTATACCCAAGTGGTGGTGACTTAAAAGCAGGGTCTTTGAAGTGCACAAAGGTATTTTCTTTCCAGTCCTGTCTCTAGACTCACTACAGGGGGGTAATCAACCCATTGTGTGCGAACAGGACACTGCCTAGTCAGGTGTAAGTGTCAGCACCTCTCTCTCATCCTGCCCAGGATGAGCCATCAGGATGCAGATGGGCACTTGGACACACCTAACCTTCCTTTGTGTGTGGCTGTCGAGGGGAATGCACAAAGACAAACTATCACCCACCCCAGACATGTATTTGAGACAGGCTACAGGCACACAGGGATTTAAGAGCAGAGAAATGCCCACTTTCTAAAACTGGCATTTCCAAAATAGTAATGCCAAATCCAACTTTACCAGTAAGGAGGATTCGTCATTACCACTCTGAAGATATAAAACGTTAGAGAGCTACTTCTTTCTAAACAGGAATTACAGTTTGAAAGTGTAATAAGGAATTCCCAATGTTAACCTACGAGAGGAGTATTCCTCGCAGTAGTGAAAAAACAAATGTAGGTGTTTTCACTACCAGGATATGTAAAACTTAAAAGAATCATTAATGCCTACTATTTTACTTGCATAGCACCCAGCCCTGGGGGCTACTGAGGGCCCCAGGGGTGATTATAAGGCTTGACAAAGAGTTTTAAATGCCAAGTTGAAATGGCAGTAAAACTGCACACACAAGCCCTACAGTGGCAATACTGAGACATGTTTAAAGGGCTGCTTGTGTGGGGGGAACAATCAGTGCTACAGGCCCTCTAGTACAAGTAGACCCTGAGCACAGGTATTGCACTTTACGAGGGACTTATTAGTAAATTAAATATGCCAAATGGGTATGAGCCAATGTTACCATGTTAAGGGGAGAACACACATGCTCTTTAGCACTGGTGAGCAGTGGTAAAGTTCTCAGAGTCCTAAGTCCTACTAAAAGAGTCAGCAAAAATAGGAGGCAAGCAGGCAAGATTTTTGGGGAAAACCCCCTAAGGATGACAGGTCTAACAGTCACCAAAGGAATAATGTATGATGTTTACCCAGGATTGAGCGAGGATGGTTTCAGTGAGGGACAGGAGAGAGAGAGACAGGGACAATCGCCCCAAGGTCCATCCGGCCCCAAAAGGCTCAAACAGGGAAGACACTACATAAAGATACGTTTATATACATACCCACTTCCCCTAACCGCTCACCTGGACTTCCTGGCTGGATGTCCCCACTGGACAGGATCTAACAGGAAAGGGATGGAGAGCTCATGAAGTGGTGTGAAAGGTCCGGAGGAGGAAGGGGAAGCCCCAGGCCACACTGAAGGAAGGAACTCCATGTTGTTGGGGAAGTGTGTGGGGTAATGCCTAAACTGGGAAAAGAAGGGAGTAGGACAGAGAGAGAGAGAGAGAGAGAGAGAGAGAGAGAGAGAGAGAGAGAGTTCAACAAAAATAGCAGAAATGAGAGGATAAAGGAAGGAAAATGACCCAACCAAAATAAGGAAGAAAGAAAGAAAGGAAGAGAGAAAGAAAGGAAGAGAGAAAGAAAGAAAGAAAGAAAGAAAGAAAGAAAGAAAGAAAGAAAGAAAGAAAGAAAGAAAGAAAGAAAGAAAGAAAGAAAGAAAGAAAGAAATGTAGCACAGGTCTTCAATACTTAGATTTGTGTCACACTATATACTCAGATGGTTTAAACTAGCAAAACAGCACAGCAAAGACAGCTCATAGTAGAACACTGTAATACTCAGTCCGAGAAATGTTCAACAGAGGGCCCTTTTTGCAAAATGTAGTGGAAATCTTTGAGTAAGGGCATGTTGTAATGCTCATTACAGTGTATGTGTATTGTAATAGATGTGTGAACCTTGCTGGTACACCTAGCATTATTTTAGTGTCAGGGTCTGAAGAATCCACATAATTTCCCACCAGTGCAGCTCTCTTGGGAGTTATACTCAGGTATCTGCACGTTGGCCAGGGTCCCTGGGGTGCAGATGATCTACCCAGTTTGCTCTCTCAGGAAATGTCAAATAGGTATTTGAACTTTTGAGGTGCACTGGGCTTTGAGTGGCTAGAGGAGAGCTGTGCATGACCTTTCTCTCAATTCAGACATTTGCAAATGTACACTGAAGCCCTTCGTACCTCTCACCGGTGACAGAATGGCAGGCATTACATTTACTGCTGTATGTTTAGCTTGGCCTGAGAACACTACTCTCTAAACCATCATTTTTAGTTTCTATTCTTTGACCCTGCAGTTACAGTAATCCAGCAGTTTATTTACTAGCCAGCTAGGGAGATTCAGCATGTCTCTCACGGTCTGTGGTGAACCCCTTATATCACTGGGCTTGCATCCATTTGTTGTGGACCACACAGTATCTACCCCTCCTTCTTGTGCTTTTACCAAAAACAAGATAAACAAATATTATTGCAGTGGAGTTGTACACCTGCCATAATGTTGAAATGCAGGAGGAGTACTAAATCTTATATATGTCCATATCAATAGAACATTGTTTAGTATATATTTTAGCAGTCGTTGGTTGTAGTTGTTTTCCTTAGTCTGTGTAGGCCTATTTAGATCAGAAACACTATTCCTGAAGTGAAAGTTAGCATATTAGAATACATTAGTGCTAACAGAAACCATATCTGTTTAGTCATATTGCACTGCCCACATAAAAGTGGCTGTGTGAGAAATTGGGTTGTTGGTTGAGTGGAGTGTTAACCCTGCTCAAGCAACAATCACAATCTCTGTTAGGGTAAACCCAAAGTCACTAAATTAACCTGCGCTTAACCCTCTGATAGCTTGAAATAAAGCAGTCAGGATGTGCAAACACAATATAAGAAAAATCCCACACCAATTTAGAAAAATAGAGCACATTTTTGTAGATTAATTGGCACCAAAACAACGAAAATCCAATTAGTAGAACTAGAGGAATAAATGTTTTAATTTTAAGGTAAAACTAGTGCCTAAAAGATCAAAGCTCCAACCGTGGATATCTAGTCACGCGTGACTGGGTCAAATGAAAGAATACGTCCAACCGTGATTAAGCGCATGTCAGGTACAAAACATTGATCGGGCCCAGTTGACGCTTACTTACGGACTCAGAATACATTTTAGTAAAAAGTTGTCTGTAGAGGTAGAGTTCTGCTGAGCAAGGCTGCAGGTAGTGACCAGGGAGGAGACAACATCGTCACCGAGCCACTGGACGAAGTTGCTATGAAAATGTATACCTTTGGACTAAGAGCTTAATTTGGATCTTGGTAGATGGGTTACTCTGTCACAGCATTGATGGATATCCCGTCCTCCAAATTATAAATCCCATATGATATATGGGATTTATATTTCGGCGGACGAGATATCCGTCACTGTTGTGATGGAGTAAACTTCCACCAAGATCTAAATCAGGCCATCAGTCTCTTTTTTGGACATTGAAAATCTCCAGTGGGACAAGGCTGGAGTTTGAATTTGATGAGAATTCTACAAGGTTAAATACACCTTGGGTGTAGAAACGCTAAACAGGATTTGCTGCTGCAAAGAAGAATGTAGCGGGAGCGGGGTAGCCAGGCCGACAGGCAATGTACCTCAGACAGATAGACGATCAGGTGGGTCCCAGTCTCCTCTCGGTACTCAGAACAGTTTTTAGTCCAAATTGTTACCGGTCCCAAGATTTTGATTTTTGCTATCTGGGCACCTTTAACACCACCACCAAGGCACCACTACTTGAAGGGCATATCTTGGGGGTTAGGATTCACCCATAATCACCCATAATGAGTCCAGGTGCTAGTTCAAGATGGTTGGAGCCTTTTCTAGTCCTGGGGCTCTGATCATGAGGGTAGCCAACTAGCCCTTGAAGTCACTCTGGTAACCTTGGGTTCAAGAAGTCAAACAGGGCTCAAACAGCAGGACAGGCCTCTGAGGGCTCAGGGCAGACTTCAGGTAGTAGACCAGTTCTTCCAGGTGCAGCAAAGCAGTCTTCTGAGTTACACAGCAGGCCACAACAGCAGAAACTCATTTGATAGTCCTTACGCAGGTCCAGAAATTAAACTTAAGAGTGAGTCTGATGGTCCTATTTTTATACCTGGTGACTTCTTTGAAGTAGAAGTTTCTACAGAATTTTGTTAAGTGCTTGGAGTTTCCTGACCCCCCTGCCCTAGCTCCAAGCTGGCTGCATGAGCAATGTAGTGGTGACAAGTCATTTGTGTAAAGACACAGCACAGCCTATTCAGTTGCAAGTGGCTGTGCCCAGCTTTGCCTCCCCATCCTGTTATTGAAAGCCCATTTAGGCACACCTACTCCAACTGTAAACTACACCCTGTCATGTGACTCCGGAACAGGCTGCAGACACCAAATAGTTAGAGCAGGAAAATGACAACTTTCTAATAGTGGTATTTCCAAAATTGTAACCTAAAATCTGACTTACCCATTAAAGTGGGTTTTAAAATACTATTTCTCAGACATCTGACATGAAACCTAACATGAAACCTTTACCTGTTCCCAATCAAAAGTTAACACTTATTAAATGTAATAAGGAAACTCAATGTTATCCTATGGGGGAGGGTGAACTCACAGTAGCCAAAAACAAGTTTAGGAGTGTTTAGCTACAGCGTATGTAAAACTTACAACTGCATGTCCAACCTTTCAATTAGAATAAACACTGCCCCATGGGCTACCTAGTGCCTACTTTAGGAATGACTTATATGCACTATAAAGACATTTTAAGGCTTGGCAAGGGAGTATATTACCAAGTAGTTGAACTAGAAAATTGAAACGGCATACACGCAGCAATGGCAGGCCTGGGACAAGTTTTAGTGGGGCTACTTAAGTTGTGCCACAAAAGGTGCTGCGGACCCACTAGTAGAATTTAATTTACATGCTCTGGGTATATGGTATTCCACTTTACTAGGGAATTAGGAGTAAATTAAATGTGTCAATCAGATGTAAGCAATTTCTACCATGTTTTAGGGAGGAGGCATATGCACTTTAACATTGGTTAGCAGTGGTAATGTGCACAGAGTCTGAGAGCCAAAAAATGCCAACAAAAATGAATCCAGTAAAAAATAGGAGAGTTGAATTCAAAAAGTTAGCTAACAAAGCTAACACCTCTAATAGCTCTAACGGGCCAATAACCTTAAACATATAAAAGTGATTGCATTCTTGTAAATCTTAAAAAACACAGTGAGAATCCTAGACCCATATTCAGGTTATTTATTTATTATTCAGCTTTATATAGTGTGAGCACACCCTACGGGCTTTAGAGCATTCTACAACAGAAAAAGAGAAGTAAGTGTACCCAAAGGTTTAAAACAGACTATGCAAAACCACACAAAAATAGAAAAATGGAAGAAAAGACAACTCAAAAGCCTGTATAAAATTAATAAACAATAAGTAACCACTGGCATGGGGTTAAAGCAAGTAATAACATGAATAGAGGTGCGGCAGAGTGCACCACTGAGTATAGTAAGAAAGGGAAAAACTCAAGATGATCAGCAAGAGTTCCAAATGACAGATTCTACAGACGTGATGACGAGGAAGCAAGGGCATTCAAGGGATTACAATTAAGGTAAAGGTATAGGAGACAGGAATTAAGCTGAAAGACAGTGGAAGAAACAGCCAAAAGATGGAGCTGAATGCAACTGGGTCAAAGGCCACACAAGAGAGGAATACACTTTAGAAAAGGGTTTTTCAGGATATGAGAGGATAGTAAATAAATCTGTTAGAGGCAGCTGCAATGGAAGTTATGATATTTCAGATCTCACTTAAAAACGGTAATAAAAGCAGTGGTAAGCAAGAAATGAAGAAGTATGTTTGAAATTCTGGCCATGTTTATTGAGTAGGATTGAACCATGATATGCACTTATTTGAAGGCCGCTGGGTCAAGAATAAGAGAGTCTGTGCTTCAAAGAGATTGGTTTTCTCCAGACAATTTAATCTTCCTGGTCAGGTAAATAGGAGTCAATGAGTGTAGGGCCTCATGAGGGATGCATGTCATCTTGTAAAGAGATCTACTACCCTGGGGGTGCATCTGGAGCATTGGTTAAACAGCAATGATGTGATCAAAATATTTGTTTCCCATCACAAAGCAAACCACTGCATGTAGAACAGCCCTCAGTAATGCTAGATGCACTGTTAGAAAACAAGTCTGAAGAGTTTTCGTAATCAAGCCATGAGTGAATAATGGCTTGAATCTAGTTTGAAGTGCACACTCTTTGCCATAGCATATAATATGTGCTTGGAGGTTCAATTTTATCAATAATGATGTCCAATAATTTTGCACAATTCATGATACCATGATAACAAAGTGGAATACTGCAGACTTCAGTCAGGATTGGAGAGGAATGGTGTAGTGAATAGGTCAGGTAGGAAGATAAACTCAATTTTAATGCCAATATAAAAGTGTTGGGATGTCATTTTGTCGGATAGACAGAAGGGTCTAGACAAGGTGAGAAACATTTTGGTGTGAGGAAATCTTAACTACAGCTGTGCATCAGCAGCACATCGGTGTTACAAGATCCTGAATTTTTGGAGGTCAATGCCAAACGATGAAAGGTACAGTTTGAAGAGGGATGGGGCCAAGATGGACCCTCAGGAAGGTCCCTGAAGCACATTGAAGGCATTTGAGCAAAAGTCAATATTCATCAACTGAGATTGTTCTCTCAAGTATGATACACACCAGTTAAAGGCAACACCAACAACTTTCACTGCACTCTTTGTGAATATTAATAAAAATGTCAAGGTTGATTGTATTGAAGGGAACGGAAAGGTAAAGGAAGACAAGAGGATAAGAGTTTCCATTATCAAGAATGTGGAGTGCATTATCAACTACTTGAAGTAAGGTGGTCTAGTCCTCCACCCTTTATGAAGACTGAAATCATTTGCAGAGATATGGAGTCCGAATTGAGATTTAACACAGCTTTCAATTTCATTTGTGAAAAATAGTAACACAGAGACTGGGTGAAAGTTGTTAAAACTTCCCACATCAGTAGATTCTTTCTTCAAAACATGGGAAACTTGGCTGATTTTAAGTGCATGGCACCAGATTATCATGGCCTAAATATCATAAGACAATCATCGTTTACAAATATTTATAACTTAATTGGAGTTAACATCTTAAATCTACACTCAATAGAGCAATATTTTTGTAAACAATATTACTGCCAATATATTTATGTTGACTGATATTTTTGTTGTCAAAGATCTAGCTTACAACTTATGTTAAGCCATTTTAAATAGGCAATTTAGGCCATTTTGGGTAGTGTAGATTAGAGCTTAAGTGGAGACTTGCATTAAAATCAAGGTTGGAAGAGGAAAGAGGTTGTCTCCATCATTCCCATTGAAGCATCGAGAAACTAATGTTATCATATATAGAATGACACAGGGATCAAGGGCCTGATGTACAAATAGTGGTCGCAAATTGTGTACGTGTTATTTGAGATCTATTTCCAAATTTTCAATGCACCCTATGTACGAACAGGTCATATCACAAAATCTGCAGTCACAGAGGTGCACAATGACCATTATAAATTGGCAGATCACAATTTCAGACTCCCTGTGATTGATTACAAACAGAGGATTGGTGTCTGCAAGGGACAGCAGACCACCATTCCTCTGCTTTCATTCTCGGATTCTTGGAAGGGACCATTGTGATTTAAAAAAATACGTTTCTCTTATTAAAGGGATGGAGGCAATAAGCCGTTTAAGGCTGCTAACACCATTCACAATTGGGAAGGTTTTCCAAAGGGACACATTCCCCTCCCTTTGTAAATCAGTTACCTCTTCCTTTAAGGTGTCAGTATCTGATCAATGGTTTGCAACTGCAAGTGCAGTCACAATCCATTGACACATACAATGCTGAATCATCAGACTAATTTTGTGTAAAAGGAGATGCTTCTCTGACTCACATATTCAAAAGAGCTATTTGCGATCTAAAGCCCTGTGATTTTAAGAATCACAGTGTTTTCGGCTGCAAATTGGCTTTGTACATCTGGTCCCTGGTGTTTTAAATTGGGTACAGTAGTTACATTTATTCTACACACTTAAGGCCTGATTATGTTGTTGTTTGGAAACTGTCCTGAACTAACCGGTTACGGACTAGTTTCCAAACAAATCTGGGGGTCCTGTGAGTCCGGATGACCGATTACGATGCCTCCGAACAGCGTTTGGTCGGACACACATTGGCTTCAATGGGAGCCTGTGTTACGAACGCAAACACAGGCTACAATTAAAAAAAGGAGTGATTGGGGAAAACCTTGCACCCTGTGGCTGGAACCCCATGGTGCCTACCACATTGAGCATGGTTGGGAAGAGGGGTCCCTTGGGTACCCCCACGGACACCATTCAGACACCTCTGGGTAAAGGGGGGCCCACAATGGGCCCCCAAGGACCGATTCTGAAAACTGCTTGGTCTCGGGCAAACCAAATCAGAACAGCTGTCCGAATTGGTCATCGTAATCGCTCGTCCGGAAACCGTGTCCATAGAGCTGTACGAATCGGCTCTGAAAGACTCGGGCTGTCTGGATGCCTTTCGTAACTGATTCGGTCTGCTCAAACGGTATCTGGGCATCATAATGGGTCACTGGGAAAACTGTACGATTCAGTAGGAAACAAGGGTTCCGAATCGATTCAACAATAACGAATCCCATCCGGAGCCTTTCCGAACGACATCGTAATCTGCCCCTTAATTTGGCTCAGTAAGGTTATGGATCTTCTGTTGTTTGATGACTCTAAGAGTTAATGCATAATTCTGTATTAGTAAAGAGTGAATTATCTGTATCATATGGCAGAATACGACATAAAAAACATTTTTCATTTACAGTTTGTGCAATATGTCCATTAAGGGATCAATCGTTTTACGCACCACAATATGTATATAGGATGTTAAATGTAGGATGATTACATTTGAAATAATAGCACAGGATATATGACTGTTGAATTATGTTTGTTTAATAGAGAATTTAATTAGAAAATAATTGTGAACAAAATGTCTGAAAATACGTTCTTTAACTCCCAAAAAATTAATTATTGATGATTAAGATGATATCAGATAACGAAAACAATGAGTGGAGAAGTAAATATTAAATCACAATATTGCCAGCCCAAATAGGCAATTTTTGCATTATTTTCTAATTTGTAATCATATGCATCTGGGATATGTTAGCATTGTAGAGATTACATACTGCAATGGTGACTGAAACCTTAGGCTTCACCATCCCTCTTTGTTTCTGAGGACCGTGATGCATTTGTATGGTTTTTAACATAATTTCGTGCAGGATGGAACTGTTTCAATGCTGGCTCACTCACACTGTTGAATATTCTTCTCTTCGGCAATATGTAGCTGCCACTACCAGATATGAATTGGATGCTAACCAACAGGTTCAGTCTTAGTTCAGCATTACTGACAGAATCCAGGCTAAAAGGCCCAACATTTGTGTCAACCAACTTCAGGCCAAATGCCCTTGTCTCGTGCTTGCAAGACATCCAGTACCTAGTCCAACATCTAAATATGTTAACTATCACTTTGACCAACATATGTGCATGTATGAACAGGTAGCCAGTGATGTTTGCAACCATAACAGCATAGAAAGTCACTATTGTTTTGACACAAAAACACAACTATCTGATTTGTTAGCAGCATTTATATTATCCACTTTTCTGGCATCAAAACATATTACTGAACCAGTTTTGAAATTATTAAAATTACATCTACAGCACCCTGCCCAAGCACACCCTCCAGCAGCAAATATCTTTTGAACCTTCGAAGAGTAGATTTTGATGCCTTCGGATGTTTGATGATTAAATCGTGTACTCCAAAGATGTGCCAAAACGTAGCTGTATGATGCATAGCTCATTAAGAAAACATTGGCTATCAATATCTGACAGTAAAGGATTAGTATTGATAAAAATGACGGATTTCAATGTACATGAACAGAAAAGCCACTCGTTTACAAGAAAGGAGTGTGTTAACACAGGTTTATATAATCACAGCTAGTTTCATTGATTGTCCTGACATTTTTCCTTACAATTTGTTGTAGAACATGAATACCACCAGTATAGCATGCAGTCTTTGTGTTATCAATCCAATATGTAAGGGGGTTTTGTCACTTTTTCAGACTTCATCGTCACTGTACTTACCTATATGTTTTCCCAAAAACACGTGCATTTAGTTCTTCAGCAAAATACACTTTCATGTAAAAAGAAAACCATAGATTTATATCAACTGATTTTGAACTCCTGATTATAACTGCAGCATGTTACACGTCAAACAAACAACAGCTTGACAAGTAATAGTTGTGCTAGACTCTTGAAAGCATATTTATGAGACTCAAAAGACGGAACGTATGCCTAGCAGCCTAGCAATCAACCTTCCAACGCAACAAATCAATAGATATTCCGGTAAAACGTTGTTTGTGATTGCTATCTGTGTATTTTTACCTACCCACCGAACGCGCAACTCCAAATTAGACTGCTGTAAATCATCACTGTCATTAAAATGTCCGAGGATTTGTATGGTTTGAATATTTTTAGTTACGTCATGACATTAAGAGAAACTCGCGCTGTAATCTCCCTCTCCGGCAGTTTTTTTGCAAAGTTGATGCATTCCAGAGAAGGCAGTCAAACCTCCTAGCAGACAGGTTGCATCTGCTGCAGGTACAAACGAGCAGCACACAAGTGTACGTTTGCCATTTGAAAGATGTGTGTGCTTGTAGTACAGGACGTTCATTTTCAAATCTGCCAAAGAAGATTTATAAATATCACCCAAAAATGTACGAAATCTGATGAATATTCGTCGTCTAAAGATTCAGTTTCCCTCTATACCCACTGAAGACCTATATCATTTCAGACTATCAACAGGTACACATGTACAAGCATGATTATCCAGCAGAGGGACACGTTAGATTTTAAAAGTTGAGCAACCAATACTTGATCTGCTGCAGCTCAGACAAGGGCCCCATGGTGATTTAATCTGCCTGTTGCAAATATCACGAGCACACAACTCGAAAATCACATCAGCACCAGCCATCTCCTGCATGACTATCCTATGGCTTCAGATCACACTGCAGCATGGAGACAGCCATTATCAAACATCCCCTCCCGACTACCGACAAAGGCGACCCCCTCACTCCTGATACTGCTGGACCTCTCAGCGCCTTAATGCCTAACAGCCGTTAATGATCTTACCCTCAATCACACCCTAAAGTCTCAAATGAGCTTCACTGGCTGTGTTATTCACTGGATATCTCCACATCTATCCTATTAACATCAGTTTGTTCTCATGGCATCCATAGGTCCCAAAACATCAGTATCACCTGTGGAGTCCCTCAAAGTTTCAGCTTGTGCACCATCATCTTCAACCTCTACATGGACCTGCTTAGAAATCTGCTTACAGATAACAACATCAAAATTCACCAATATGCTGAGGACAGACAATTCTTCTTGAATGTTTACTCCACTCCAGACAGCCAGTGTCTCCAACACTGCCAGCGCCTCTGCCAGATCAGGAAGCTCAACCTATCCAAGACAGAACTCTAGATATTCACCAAGAACAACAAGCAACTTCTGAGACAAACCTTGCTCAGCAATATGAACATTTCACCCAATGCTAAGTCACTTGGACTCATGCTTGGCTGGTCACCTGCAATGAGCACATCACCAAGAAAACCAAGATATCCTGGTACCAGCTCTCGCTGCTGAGGAAAGTGAAACCATTCCTTCCAGAAATATACTTCACATCCTTGGTTCTAGCCGACTTATCCTCATCAAGATAGTGGCACTGACATGCTGTAAGACATCACAGAAATCTCATCTTACAGTGTGCTGCCTCATAAAGAGCCTAAAAAAATATAGCAACATCGCCCCTAACTTGAAGAAATTCTTCTGGCCCCCTTCATAACTACACACATCTTCAAAACCAGCTGCATAATTTACAAAGCCATCACAGTCAGCACCACTGCCTATCCAGCTAACAAGCACACCGCCTGCAGTGGCACACCCACAGCCAAAATACTGTCACACTGGAGACAAAGAAGTGAAACAAAGAAAACAATAAGCACATAGGATCATGAGTGTCATCCATCTATCCATCTAAACTGCCCCAAATAAGGAAAGAACTGAAGACATGCCTCTTTAAAAAATAGTGCACCATAACGAAGTTCCATCACGAAGTTGCACTCTACCTCCACCCTTAGAAACCAGCTTCTACTTCAGTCACTCATTGACTGTATGTTTGCGCTAAGCCTTTTACAGCGCTTTGCTGCCTTTTGGATAGGTTTAGACAATGTAAACACAACCTAGATACATGCATACACAGTAAGTCTGCCTTTCTTTCTCTGTTTCCCTAAGCTCTCAAAACACACAAATGTACCTAAGGGAGTACAGAAATAATATGTTTCCTGTATAAATAGGATGCTTCAGTGTGTTAGCCTTGCTTCATTATACTTCAGAACGAAAAGGGGATTTCATGCATTTCAACGATAATCTGAAGGCATGCTGCCTTTGCCTCTTTTCTTTGTTTTCCTCTTTACAAGAGTATCTATTACAAAATATTACTTTTTCTTTCAGGGTCAACAATCAAGCTTACGTCTTTGTAAACCATGTCAGACAAGTATTTTACTTTTTTGGCTGAATTGTATTGTTGTTAAACTGGAAATGTTCTTAATGAGGCACACATGATGAGTTTGCATTTTGTCATGCTTAAACCCATTCCTGACCAAAATCACTAACATCTGCACTACTGTGGCTGAAGTTCGCCTTCTCTGAACTAGTTTCCAATCTACCAATTGATGGCTTTAACACCAGCCCCTAATTTGCCAAAATCTGCTTTATCAACCCATTTAGGTTAAATATATGTATATAGCCTTTTCTAGCCTACTAATGAACCACTACATCTCTCTTCAACTCTGATGGCACTCAGCTATTTCAAAAGATGCAAGTCGATCAATGGATTGATGCCCTCACCCACACCAAATCAAATCAAATTAGATTTTCAATAATAAGGAGGTGCAGCTTGTCCTCGCCTGTGACAGCCGCCTTCTAACAAGACTCTCATGCTGATTTCACAGAATGAGTCTCTTTGATGATCCTCACCCCTATTATGCCTCCAAATTATTTTGCCTGTTTACTGATGGCAGCAGTCCTTTTAAATTGATGTTTCATGAAGACCCCTAACCTGCATTGAACATCCTTTTCCTGAAGCACTGATCTGCCCTTCAAGAGATTAACAGGATGGGCCATCACTGCTGGGAGGCGGAGGCTGCCATCTGCTGGGTTGGTGAGCCAAGTGTGTATTGGTGTTGCAACAATCCCAGACCGGTTAACGGTAAGCCCCTCCTCAGCATTGCTCTGCCAGCACAAACTCCCATGACCTTTCTGTGCTGCACCCTACTGTGGCCCCCAGAGGAATTTCAATTACTGTGAGGGGGCTGCATTGAGACCATGGGGGCATTGCATCCTTGCTCTGAAGAAAGCCATTTTGGCTTGGGTTTGGAACCAACTGATAACATTACTCAAAATACTGAGCGCTGCCATCTTCTCTGTTAAATAGATGATCTCCTCCCACTGAGTTGCATTGGTGATACTCATTACATTGGGTACTCTACAACTATCTACTGCCTCCATTATTACTGCACTGCTTTTTGATGTATTTCTTGTAGAAAGATGACCACTGCAAGGCTCGCCTGATTTCAGAGTCTGTTAAAATGCATTCAGAATGATGACTAGGCACCAAGATCATATCAGACAAATATACTTTCCTGGATCAAGTATTTCCTACAACCCTTTTACTAACTAATCTTCTCTTATGATGTATGTTGAGCAATAAATCCTCACTCTAACTATTATTTTCAGATGTCGTCTCTGGCAGGAAGCAACATTTTCATACTGAACCTTCTGACACTATGGCTACAGTCACACTGGGTACCATGATGGCTAAACTAAAGTCTATCAAGGTCTCAACATCTGTAATGGAGACATCAACTGTGGATGCTAGCAGGGCATTAAAATCCATGCACACTGAGGTGGTCTCACTTGAGACAAAACTGTAAGTATCTGATAGACTTTTGGATGACTTGGAACAAAAATTAATGTGCAAACCAGATTGGAGTTCTGGCCTCTAGAACCTTTAAAGGAAAATTATCAAATTATCAAATTAGAAGACATGAGTACAAGAGACAATATTATATTTCCAGTTTTCTAGTAAAAGAAGAAGGGGAACATAGGATATCCTTCCTGACCTCATTCTAACTGACAGTTATTAAACTAGATTTCAATCCTCCTTTAGGATTTCAGAAGTTGCATACAGATTTGTAGAAGATGCATGGAGTCCAAGTGGAGTGAACAAAACTGATGCACAGAGACAAATTATTGTACACTTGCTCCCCCACCAGTCTCAAGTCAGGCACATTATCCTAGCATCCTAAATCATGGCCCATATCAAAACAAAGACCGAAACATATGAATCTCTCCTGACTTTTCTAATGAAATTACTGTACTTTGTAAGACATTTCTGGTACTGAAGCCTACAATGCACAAACGAACCAGATGCAGCTCTGCCTGTAATTAACTTCTCAAGGTCCATGAGAGTAAATGATTACATCATAAAGACCATGACAGATTGAGATCTCCACTGAAGGATCAATAAACAGTACCAAACTATTTCTGTAGGAATTCAGCTACTACCTGTGTCAGGAAGTTTGCACTCCCTCCTCACTATTTTGCTGTTTTTGAATCCAGTGTCTAAGAGTGTCACCTAAATGAAGAATTTGTACTATGGAAGGTATCATTGTTTACTGCTCATTCAACTTTACTCACTAAAATGAATCATGCACCTTACCACTTGTGTTCATGCGCTGCTCTCTGACAAAAGGATTTACTACGCTGCCACCATGTGCAGACATCAAGACACAAACTGCCACAACCGCTCTATCAGTATTGACAGGTTCTGCGTCCTTGGAATATACATTTATGAACACCTATTTAAACTCTTCTTACTACCAAGACCTGTGAATAGATACTTGGCCTTGTCAGCCCAACCTGCGATCACAAGAGACCTTTCTAGCTTTTCACTTAATATAAATGGCTTTTCAGGTTTTGTCAGGTAAAAATGAGTACTCACATTCAAAGCCACCAAGTAACCAGATATTGTTCTACTACCAGAAACCAACATCTCAATCAATCAATCAATCAATCAATCAATCAATCAATCAATCAATCAATCAATCAATCAGTCACTCAGGGTTTGTAGAGCGCACTACTCACCCGTTTGGGTCTCGAGGTGCTGGGGAGGGGGATGTGCTTGCAGCTCCATTAGGTCATTCAAAGAGCCAGGTCTTGAGGTCTGTCATGAATTGTTGCAGTGTCAGGCTTCGCCTGAGGTGAAGGGGGAGGTCGTTCCAGGTCTTAGCTTGCGAGGTATGGGATAGTGGCGACGGTGAGGTCGGCTGAGCGGAGGTTTCTCTTGGGGGTGCGAAGGTAGTGGAGGTTGTTGAGGTATTGTAGTCCGATGTTGTGGAGTGCCTTGTAGGTGTATGTGAGCAGTTTGAAAGTTATTCTTCTTTCAACGGGGAGCCAGTGGAGGTCGTGGAGGTGTTGGGTGATGTGGTTGCGCCATGGGATATCGAGGATTAGTCTGGCCCCGGCGTTCTAGACAGTCTGGAGTTTGCAGAGGAGTTTTCTGTTGATTCCGGCATAGAGGGAATTGCCTAGGATGTTGTTGGCTTTGATTAATTATTCTAGCTGGGTGTTGACAGCCTTTTGGATTACCTTGGTTGCGAAAGGAAGCAGCGAGATGGGCCTGAAGTTCTTGAGGTCCGTTGGGTCTGCAGAGGATTTCTTCAGGAGAAAGTTGACTAGGGCGCACTTCCAGTTGTCGGGAATGCAGCTGTCTTGAAGGAGCAGTTGATGGTAAGATGTAGCTCAGGTGCAATGGGTGTGGCGACCCTGTGGAAGATGTGTGGAGGGCAGGGGTCTGAAGGTGCTCCGGAGTGGATGCTCTTTATGGACTTCAGGGGGTCTTCTGTCGAGAGTGGGGTCCAAGTGAGTAGGCTCTGTTGGGTGGTGTCGCTGGGGGTGGGGGTTGGGGCAGTGCAGAGATCTTGGTCGTCAAAGTTATCGTAGAATGTCCTGATCTTGTGGTGGAAGAAGGAGCCGAATCTTTAGCAGAGGTCCTGGACGGGGGGGACATCTGTTGTCTCGCTGTTGGGTTTGGCAATTTTCTGTATGATGGAGAAGAGTTCCTTGGAGTTGTGGGCATTGGAGAGGATTCTGACTTGGAGGAAATTCTTCTTTGTGGATTTGATGAGTTGGTGGTGAGCCGTGGTGGCTGTTTTGTAGGTGGTGCATGTTTCTTAAGTTTTGCTGTTTCTCCACGTCTTTTCCAGTCGCCGGCAGGAGCACTTGGATTCTAGGAGTGCTGTGGTGAACAAATTTGCTTTCTTTTTGTGTTGTCCTGTAGTCTTCTGGAGGGGGGCATGTGTGTTGGCACAGTTGGCCATCCATTGGTGGAGGTTGGAGTGTTGGCGTCTATTGTAGTTGAGGGTGCAGTTCAGGTCAGGGTAGAGGTTGTGTTCTTCGAAGACTTTGTTCCAGTTTTTGCATGGGAGGCGGCGTGCATGCTTGTGTGCGGTGGGTTTTCTGAAGGAGAAGTGGATGCAGTAGTGGTCAGTCCAGAGGAGTTCCGTGGTGTGGCTGAAGAAGATGCGGTTTCCTCCTTTGAAGACGTGGTAGAGAGTATGTCCTGCTGTGTGAGTAGGGGCGGAGACAAGTTGGTTCAGTCCTATATTGGTGAGGTTTTCTAGGAGAGCGATGGTGTTGGGGTCGCCGTGGTTGCCCAGGTGGAAGTATAGATCTGAGAGTAGTATATAGTCTGCGAAGGCGAGGGCACAATGAGGTCGGTGATGATGTTGGGGAATAGAGTGCGGGGGCCAGGCAGTTGGCGGACGAGGGTTCCATGGAGCGTCGTTCTGCGGTTGGTCTGGATCAGGAAGTGTATGTGTTCCATGGGGGTTGAGGTGTCATCCGAGTCAGTGGTTGTCATGCAAAGAGAGCTTTTGTGGATGATGGTGAGGCTCCTTCCTGGGCGGGTGAGGCAGTCTTTCCTCAGGATCTTGTATCCATCGGGGATACGGTTGCGATGTCGTGTGCGGAGCTGGCATTCGTCCAGGTCTCTGTGAGGAAGGTGACATCGGGCAAGTGAGTGTTGAGGAGGTCCCTGACTTCAATGGAGTGTCTGTGCAGGGAGCATACGTTGAAGAGGATGCAGTTCAGTGGTTTGTGTGTGCTGGCGTCTGGAGGGCTGGGGGCTTCCGCTTCAGCAGAGGTGGGTGAAGGTGCGGCAGTAGTGTCGGCAGGAGATTGGGCGTTGGGTGTTGCTTGGCGTAGTGAGCTTGCAGTTGTTGTTGCATCAGGGGTTGAGAGCATAGAGAGTTCTGGAGTTGTAATGGCAGGGGGTCAGAGGACCAGGGTTCCTGGCGCTTGTTGCGGTCGGGTCTCAGACAGGTGCAGACGAGCTAGCCTTTGGGGTGACAGTGGCACAGCCACACAGTGACCACCCTTAAGTAGGGGTTGCTGGGAGGGCGATCAGCTGGGAGGCAGGAGCAACACGCTGGAAGGGGAGGGGCTGTGTGGGCAACAGCAGCGGGGAGCACGTGATGGAGAATGAAACGAGAGAAAAGAGGCAAGAGAGAAAAAGTGTCAAAGAGGCAAAAGAGAGTAAGTGGCAAAGTGGCAAAAGAGGCAAAAGAGAACGAGAAAAAAGTGGCAAAGAGGTAAAAGAGAAAAAGTGAGAAAGTGGCAAAGTGACAAAAGAGGCAGAAGAGAAAGAGAGGCAGAAGAGCAAAAAGGCAAAAGAGAAGACAGAGGACACAGAGCAGAGCAGAATAGCAGAAGAACATGGGTTCTCTTCCACTAGACCACCAGGGATGAGGCACAGGCATGAGCCTGCGGGTGGAGGAGGGCCTTGAACACCTACCTGGCGAGGAGCTCAGACTCAAGAGCAGACCCTTACCAGTGGAGCTGCATGGGGGAAGAGCAGTGACACTGAACAAAAAGGTCAGAGGTCTTACTCTTCTTGCCATGCAGCGGCCACTACTAAGTAGGAGTTGGGGGATGGTGATCAGCTGGGTGATGGGAGTGGGAGAGACATGCTGGGAGGGCGAGGCTGCGGTGCAGCAGTGGCGGGATCACAGGAAAAGGGAGCAACATGATGGAACAGAGGCAAGAGAGAAAAAGGGAAAAAAGTGGCAATGTGGCAAAAGAGGCAAAAGAGAGTAAGTGGCAAAGTAGCAAAAGAGGCAAAAGAGAACTAGAGAATGAATGGCAAATAGGTAAGAGAAAAAGAGAGAAAGTTGCAAAAGAGGCAAAAAAGAGAGGCAGATGAGCATAAGGCAAAATAGAAAACAAGAGGACACAGAACAGAGCGGAATAATAGAAGAGCAGGGTGCTCTTCCACTAGACCACCAGGGATGAGATGCAGGCAGGAGCCGGTGGGTGGAGGAGGGCCTCGAACACCTACCTGACGAGGAGCTCGGGCTCAAGGGCAGACCCTTACTGGTGGAACTGGGCAGGGGGAGACCAGTGACACTTACCAGGGAGGTCAGGAGATGCTATCCTCTCTGCTCTGAGCACGGCACCTCCCACTGCCCTTCTGTGTGCTCCTGGGCTCTGATCTCCCTCCACAGGTTGTTGGTGCTATGGCATGTGAGGCATGCAGTAACCAGTGGTCTTCAGTTCGCTTCTCCATCTTCCCTAATCCTTGCCTGGTAAACTTTGTTTGCTTCTCTGTCTGCAGTGGCAGAGCGGTCATTCTCCCTTCCTGGCACCGCCTGTTACTGCCTCTTTTGCGCTCTCTGCTCGTGAGTTTACATTCTCTGTGTCTTTCTGGCACCTATCTGTTACATTGTCTCCCTCAGTTTCTGCCCTGTAACTCCTAGTTTAGTGGTCCTGTTTTGGACACTCCACCTGTCACTGTTTTCCGACCCGTACTATATCAAAACAGTAAACTTGCCTTAGTCCAGCTTCCCTCTCAGGTACAGCCCTCGCAGCTGACAACACAACAAACCTCTCACAACATCAATCAGACAAATTGAAGGGAGACTGGGTGGGGCAGTTATCTTCCCCCTGGCCTTTTGTGAAGAAATGATGGAGTTGCTGTATTGAGCCACCGAAAGCTGACGGTCTAAACCAATGAAGTTGAGTCAAAAACTAACAGACACTTACTGGCACATGCATCAACAATGCCATTTGCGATTCCTTAATAGCGAAAAATAAGGATTCGCTAATAAGGAATAGCAAAAGGCTATGCATGTAGAAATCGCTTCCAAAATAGCGATTTCTTAACATTCCTTAATTGCTACTCGCAAATTGCGAGTCTCAATTAAGGAATACCTCCCCATTGATTCCTATGGGCCTAGAGGCCCATAGGAATGAATAGGAGGACTTTCTCAATTTGCTAATCTCAATTACAGAATCGCAAATTGCTCATGCTATTTCAAGGGTGCCAGGGCGTCAAAAAGACACCCTCTTGCACCCCTGAAATCTGCATATGAATACATCTTGCACACACACATGCCCCAAGGGCATGTGTGTGTGTAAAATGGAACTTTGAAAAATGCACTTTAGTGCATTTTTCTAAGTTTTTGCAAATTACCATGAAGTTCAACTTCATGGTAATTTGCTCCCCCTATTAGCGAAGTCGCTAATTTTTAAACTTTCATGCATTGCATTTAAGGAATCTCAATTTGGGATTCCTTAAATGCAATCGCAATTTAAGGAATCGCTATTTAGAGATTCCTTGAATAGCAATTTTTGCATTTGGGATGATGCATCCCAAATGCAAAAATACCGGTCGCAAAGGGGCAGATTCTGCTAATCTGCCCGTTTGCGAGCAGTTTTCTCGTTGATGCATGTGGCCCTTTGTCTTTGCAAAATCCTTGATTGAAAGGGTCATTTCATAAAAGACTCAATATATACCCCAAATGGCAGGAAGCAAGACTTTTTTTGTCATTGATCTCAATAGACCCATGACAGAATTTGGTCACTCTAAAGTTGTACTGGGGGGGGGGGCTGACTGGAATATCACAACGGGCATCTTCCTAGACTGCTATAGGGCTCCCAACACAAATCACAACAATGACAGAAGCCTCTTATCAGATATATCGTTGAAGCACACCCTGATAGATCCATGGGGCCTAAGTTACCTGAAAGACAGACAATATACCTCTAGTGCACAGGAAAGAGAGATAATAATTAATTATTTGTTAATTAGTGGTTCTTTGACCAAATAATTAATGCTTTGAAATACTGGAACTTGGGATTTCTGACCACTGTATGATCCAAATAGACTTCAGTTTTGAAAAGTTAAGCCTTTAGAATCGAAGTTGGAGGAAGCCAGTGCTGAAATACAAAGGCCCAAAGGAATCAAATAGGCTACCATGCTATCCAAAAGACTACTTAGAATTAACTTACACCCAGTTTGAACACATTAAACCCTCTGGGGTGAATGTAAAGTATATATGAGGAGACAGCTGAGAAGGGTCTCCCACCAGAATTCCCTTTAAAGTCAAGAAATTGAATATGAGATGGAATACTTAATGTCACGATATCCCCTCAGCAATCCTCAGACACTCTTAGATCCATTCTTAAATCGGAATTTAAACTCAACTCCAGCTTTACTTCTAAAGTAGAATGTGCATAATCTCAGATCAAGTACTAACATTATGAACTGGAGGGAAAGTGGGTTGGCGCATTACACTGCAACTAAAACAGACAGACAGTCATCAATCAATCCTGGAAATTAGAAACCAGGAAGTTTACTTAAAATCCAATTCAGTTCAAATTTCTAAAGAATTTACATCAATCTTTGCCTCTCATTAAACATCAGCAATAGTAGACTCACTTTGGCATGAACTTGACTTCTTCCAAGACATTCCCTTCACTTGACTGCAAATTTCAATGTCTGATCTTCTAGAGGAAGATATATCTGAAACTGGAATAACAGATGTGATTAAAACTATGTACCCTGGATAGCTACAAGAAAGGACATTGTCCCCATAGTCGGAGAAGGCACACAAATGATCAGTTACACTTGTAACTTAACAGGGTAACTTTGTCACTGATCCCGTAACTAGGCCAATTTGAGATTTGCGGCAACCAACTGCGAAGAAACAATTGTGCAAACCATATGCAGCAGCAATATCTGGGGCAGCTGTCCCACACAGAATTGTATTACATGGTCTACCACTGCACATCTAGTCAGGAGACTTCCGACTGAGTGACCTAACCAAGCCGGCTGTACGGTACCTGTTATCTTGTGAGCTCACTGTGGATGCAAACATACATGCATGGATAGCATTGCCATGTGAGTAGGCATTCAATGTTTTTAAAGAGTGTGATACTTGCCCTGAGAATTGCATTACTCTGTTTTTTTGGAATTTGTTTCCAGAAGATGAATTGTTGAATTTGGGTGAATAGAAGAACATTATTCAAAATCTTTTATACAATTCCAAGGCATAGGTTACTATCTTCTTCTGATCCTAAGTTACCCTATTTACTATAAACCAAATTATCAACGATACAATTTTCAAGATTACTGTGGATTAAATGTTAATGGACAATGTTAAGGCACTGTGAATTGGGATCATTGACATGCTTTCTTCATTGAAGTATTTCCTCTTTGAGAAGGACTTGTGAATGAAATAGTAAGTCAGAATGGTGATTTGTCCTTTGTTTGGTTCATTAACACAAGATAATTTGTGGAGCAAGCAAAGGCAGTAAGTGTAACCATAATGGTGATCAAAAGGCAATTACAACAATGCATCTGTTAAAATAATTGTATTGAGGAAAAGTAACCTAGTAATAACTAGGAAAAGGGCCAGGGAATTACTCTCCTTAAAAATGAAAACTTTAAAACTTTTTCAGTGAAAACTTTGGTAATTGTCAATGAAGTCAATTAGAAGCACTTAGGGCATACAACTCCGACAGGGAGCTCGTCATGGGGACCAACAAGGTCTTTAAGAACAGTTACCTTCCCAGTTTCAGGTACTTTATCTGTATTGTAATGAATTCCTATGGAGTGGCCCTGATGGAAGTGTTGAGGGAGGCTGGAGGTGCTCCAAGGATGCTGTGGATGCAATGTAGTTGGCAGTCATCTTCCTGCACGGGTTCGCCGGTCCACAAATGATGGTGAGGAGGGTCGTGTCTGCAGAGTCGATGTCTCCGAACTCCTCTATGGTCTGGCCAAAGTCCATTCACCCATTGTCACGGTCACAAACCAATCCTTACTGGGTCGATACCTCACCTTTTAAGAGTTGCAGCAGCTCTCGGGTCGTACTCCCAGATTCCATGAACTTGGGTGCAACTCTGTGCATTGGGTCTTTGTCCCCGGTGCTGCACAGATGCAATGGGAGAAACTTGAAGTCTTTGGGCTACCAGCTTTCCCCAGCAGACTTTTTCAGCAATTGTGCCCTTGGGCTGCAAACACGAGGCCAGGCAGCTGGACCTTGGAGTTCTCTTGGCATGACGTGGCTCGGGAGACAACTTCCACTTGAGCAGGAAACAGAAAGCACAGTCCCTCTCTTTGCTAAACACCAGGTGCAGCAGGTGCAGTCTTTATTGTTGCAGCCTCTCTTTGCTGAGCCCTCGGTGCAGTAGGGCTGTTCTCTTTCAGTCCTTCTTCCAAGTCAGTCAAGATCGCAATCCTGGGTGCCATGGAGTCCTATTTATCTTTAGGGAATGCCCTCAGGGTTGGATGTGGCTGGTAGCCAATGGACTACCAGATTCCCTCCCTCTGGATGACCACTTCCTGGGAAGTGTGGCATCTGGCTATCTCAAGCTGCACCATTCAGCCCACTCCCAAAATAACAAGACCCCTCTCTCAACACTCAGAGCTCCCTAGCCAACCCTCAGAGGTGTGGCTACCAAGGGGTTGCACACTCCTGGACAAAACAGTTTGACAACTGGCTTCTCCTCTCCTGTCCCCCGTGCCAGCCTGTCTGCCAAAACTATAGAGCAGCCCCTTTCCCAAGTGTTACCCATTTGCCCTTCAAAGGTGACTTCTCCTTTGAAGCCAGCCTTTTAGCCTAACATCTCTGTGGCTTCCTGAAGGGGGGGGTATCACCTCTCTCCCATGCAGGCCCCTATTGTGTCCTTTCCCTGGAGCCATTTGCACATCATTGCGGGAGGGTAGAAAACTGTTTGCACAACAAGTCCAGTGTATATCAGTAAACAGGCACTGGAAAGCTTGGGCAACTAAAGTGATAACTTCTAAAGTTACACTTTGGCCACCAGTGACATTTAAATTCAGTGTAACCATTAAATCAGATTTAATGCACTGATTCTTTTGACACCAAACAGTTTCAACCTTAGTAGTACCATTCAGAAGTTAGCAGAGCTGGAGTGCCAGCCTGTAACTCTGTACTTGCCAGTGGGGCTACCAGCCTGTCCACAGTAAAAACGACAATTTAGGGGTGTTGATGCTGGAACATGTTAAAGTACATGTTCCACTTTCTAACTACAGCACCCTGCATTAGGGCTTGTTAGTCCTGCAATAGGAGTAACTTGCATACATTACAAAGGGAGGTGTGGGCTTTGACGTTACTTTAAATGGCAAAGTCGAGTTAGCAGTTTTAAACTGCCCTTCAAGTCTGTAGTAACAGATTTGGAGCTGTGTTTTACCTTGTCCCACTCAGAATGGCACTGTGAGTGCTTCAGTCCCTGGAGGACACTCTTAACTTACAGGTCCTGGGTACCCCCGTTACTATATACTAGGGAAGAACAAGAATGTTAGGCTATGCTAACTGGGGACAAGGGCATTTCAGGACCATTACACCAGTAACTAGTAGTCAAAATGGATGCACAAAGTGGGGAGGTAAACCTGCAATAAGCTGGTTTCCTTACAAAACCCTCTCAGCTAATATATCCAGGCAAACTCAACCAGCCTTTTGGTAAATCTCCCTGACTGCTCAGCGAGGAAGGATGTAGAGAAACTGTCTGACTCTACCTTATATCCTCCTGCCAGGATCATTCCCTCTGGGGAGCTGACCTACCTCCACTACGACAAGCCCCAACCTAAATTGGGCCTTGGCTAGGACTGTGTCCCTGCCAACCTTCTCAATGCCCTCCACTGGAGCCTGTGAGGTACCTACCTCACCTAGCCCTACCTTAGCTGGGGCAACACCTAGCTGATCATAAGAGATCACTTGAGCAACTACACCATGACCAACAGGGTCAGGGGGGGCTACCTTCCTTCCTATCATGGTGTTTGATCCCAGTATCAAGGATAGTGCTGCTACAAAGGCATGCACCCAGCAGAGGCTACCGACAGTTGTCAGTGCTCAGAAACACACCTTGAGCTCTCCACTGATGGGTGGATATTCTACACGAAAGGGTTATTGTGGATTCTTGGACCCTTTTTAACTCTTCAAAGTGGGGGGTGACCACATCAGGTGGCAGACACCCTCCTTCCACCCTTTCTTCTGTCAGTTCAGGGGAACAGCTTTACTTTGACCAGTTGCCGGACTGTCCAGCACTTCTTGGGGTCTGGAGAGGCCTCACCAGGGACAGTCTTGGGACCCTCCCCTACTTGGGTATATCGCCCCTGGCTCCCTGGGTCTTTAACTAACAGTGACCTTCCTTTCCCACCCTTACCTGTTTTCTGGAGCCTACATCTCCCAACTCTTGGAACAGGTCCTTCAGGAATCTTGGGGATGGCAGCGCCCTGGACGGCTGCCCCCTCTGTGCCCAGATCAACCTCTGGTTGGTCATTTCCCAGGAGACAAGCTAGAGGGAGGTCAGGATTGTCTATCACCCTATGCTAGCTATGGGTAAACCCATCCTCTTGGGTTACTAAGGCCGCAGGGCGGTCTGAGACCTGCCGTGGGTTTACCTTAACTCTCCTTGGAAATACTGTTCTGGAGACACCAACCTCTCTACCACTATGGTGTGACTGGCACCTGTGTGTCTCAGGGCAGTGGATGGAATCCCATTACCCGTGAGATGGTGGAAGTGCCTACTACCACCCCAGGGATCTCCAGCTTACCATCTGGACCCTCTCAGTTAAAAGCTCCTCAAAGACTACACTTACCACCCCAGTGGCAACCTTTCTCATGGGACACACAGCATCCCCTCTGGGGTGTCCTGACTGCTGGCAATCAAAGCACACCCCTTCCCCAGGAGTTTATTTACCCCTAGGTCCCGACTACTCTGCTTGCTAAAGGTGGGCTGAGGTTTCCTCCCTCCTTAGGGTTCTGGGGTTGAGAGGGAACCTCTTTGGTAGGTTTACTACCTCCCTCCTTTCCCTTCTGTGTGCCTAAAGCCCCTTCTTGGCATCACACCCCTGGGCCATCTGGGATACTCTTGTACTGACCAACTCATCAGCTATCTTGCCAGTGTCTTTTGGGCTAGTTAGATTTGAGTCTATTAGAAGTTGGTGTAACTTTTTCAGAAGAGCAATTTGTAAGGATGGGCTTTGTGGCCACCAAATTGCAGAGCCCATTAAAGGTACTTACCTGGTTAGATAAATATCCGGCCAGCAGCAGTAGTGGTGAAGGGATCATGCAAGGAGGAACGTTCACTTCAAGGCATGATCGACCATGACGATCCATGTCAACTATAAAGAACTGTCAAAAATGTAACTTACAGTGCCAAAATTCCACAGGAGCAGATGCTGTCTCCTCAATCCGATTCCTAGATGCTAGCGCAGAACTGAACTCGTAAACTGCACCAACACCCACAAGGGGGAAAGGGGAGTGGGATGAGAAAGAGCTTCAGAATCCAAGCGACTTCACAGGAATCTCCTCTGAACTCAAAAATAGACCGAGACACTAGTCTCCTCTAAGCTAAATTCCCTGGTGTGCACACCGCTCCACTAGGGGTGGAGTCAAAAATATCAATAGAGAATATAGCGTGAAGGCTTGCAGAGGAAATGACAGCTCCTAGATAGAGCATTTGATGAGTTCTGTAAACTGCAGGAGATGAACTGACAATATTGACAACACGGACTGTAAGAACTTCTTAAGGAATACTGAAACAATGTCTCTAGGTAGAAAAATCCTACTGTTCTTTTCCAATGTTAAAATCGAGCTTCGGAATCCAAGCGACTTCACAGGAATCTCCTCTGAACTCGAAAATAGACTGAGACACTAGTCTCCTCTAAACGAAGTCCCTGGTGTGCACACCAATCCACTAAGGGTAGAGTCAAAAACTCAATTATGTGGTAATTCTATGACTGAGCAAGCTCTAAACCAAAATGATAATTTTTTCTGTCAGAGCGAGCGCCCAACAGAAACGCTGCTCTCTCTTCAGAAGGAACAGTTCAAGTGCACGGTTTCCACTACTCGCGCACACTAAGAACACTACTGGCATGTAAAGCCAGGATGACTAGAATGCTAACTTGTTGTGTTTTGCCCGTGACGTAACGGGTACGCCACGTTGGGTCATCTGACCCCAGTTGTAATAAACGGCGATGGGCGTACATATAGCCAGTTGGGCGTACGACTGCGCTAGCCAGTGAAGCACAATCCAGGCTCCTGTCTTTATTTTGGGTACAGGCCACCCCACACGTGAATCACCCCCACTGACGAGGTCACATGTCCCTGCGACCCCATCGACATAACAACTGGTGACGAGGGTGGGCATGCCCCGTTTCCGCAACGAGTGGTGGCCGCGAAGGTATTTCACCGACCTTGCGGTGCTCGTGCCACGGTGCTCTCAAGCCTGGAGGAGTGACTCAGACCTCGCTGCTGCCAAGGTGTGCCACAGCAGGGAACCAGCCTACGGACGTCACGTCAGGACGGTGAGCCGCAGCTGAGCCTTCATGTCCCTGCCGTGTGTGAGGCACTCGATTGCACGGCCGCATCGACAAGCGGGCGCACGCTCCCTGTGAATGCGGGCGCCTGCTTTGAGCAGACACGTGCTCTGGACACTTGCCGCTGCGATCGGCAGTCTGCCCTGCACGCCTCCTCCTCACATCTTGGCACTGCTGTGTTAATAACGCTTTGGGGAAAAAAAAGTCACTGTGTGCAGCAAAGGGCTGGACAGCACTTCAAACTTTAAAATAAAAAATATAAGTGAGAGGAACGGTGCACAGATCTGGGGCCCAGTGCCTAAGAGTAGCAGCAGTGCTGTATTAACAGGGTGAACACTGCCAACATCAGGGGTGAGGCACACAGCACACCAGAAGCAGGATTGAGGCATACAACAACAAGGCTGTGACAAAGACACGGCAACACTGGTCAGCTGAGTGTCATTATGTCTACAATTACCCCTATAGAACCATTTATAGTGGAAGGTTCCCCTTATGCACTTGCACCAAAGTGGAAAGACTGGGTTGAACGCTTGCTCATCTTCTTCAAGGCTACGAAGGACCATAAGGACCAGAAAAGAGCCATGTTACTACATTTGGGGGGCAAGGACATCCACAGTATAACCAAGATGCTCGCAGAAGCCACCCCCAAAACTCACCACTCATTAATAAATGCTCTCGACGGATACTTTGAACCGATGGCGAACCAAGATTATGAACGGTTCATATTCCAACAAGTGCGCCAACTCCCGGAAGAATCGCTAGACACCTTCCACGCTCGGCTCAAGAATTTAGCGGCCACGTGTGGGTTCAGAGATGAAACGGAAGAGATTAGGGAACAGATAATTCAAGGCTGCTTGTCGGCCAGGCTCCGCGAATGGATTCTAGAGGAATCAGGGAAGCCACTAACGGACATATTGACACTTGGTCGCACCAAAGAATTATCAAAGGTCCAAGCGTACCCACATGGAGGCTGCCCTCCAGTCCCCAGTCAAGTCGGAACCTGTGAATGTCGTGATGGCCAAACCAGCACCTCGGTGGAACAAGAAAGACACCGGGCCTGCGTCCCCAGGGCAGGCAAAAACCTATGTGTATTGCGGAGGACCACCTCACAAAGCAGCAGACTGTCCAGCAAAGGGTAAAAGATGCTCAGGATGTGGGCGATTCAATCATTTCGAAAACGTCTGCAGGTGAAAAAGGTATCGGAAGCCCCGACAAGTGGTCAACATGGTACCGGAAGGCGGAAGAGAGCCCAGTGACATGGATGATGATGACGAAGAAGAACGGGTGGTACACAAAGTGCACATGATTGGAACGACCACCCGGAAGGCACAACGACTGCCCCAGTGCATCATCCACGTAGGCCCCCATGACGTCATGGCGGTGGTGGATATGGGTGCCACGATCAACCTCATGGGAGCTGCCTTGTATGAGACGATGGATCTTGCGCCAACGCTATACCCCACAGCGATCACAGTTTTCGCCTACGGCCAAGACACGCCACTGAAGATAAGAGGACGATTCAAGACCCTGATCTCACATGGTACACATTCCATCACCACCAACATATATGTAACGGAAGATGGACAGGGCATGCTATTAGGCTGCCGGGCTGTGGAAGATTTGGGGGTAGTAATCTTCGCATTCGGAGTGCACTAGGAGTCCATTCAACACATCTTGGTGGAATTTGCGAATGTATTTGAAGGGATTGGAAGGTTCAAAGGCATGGAAGTGCATCTTCACATCGATCCCACTGTGAAACCGGTAGCCCTGCGCCACTGGCGAGTGGCCTTCCACCTGCGACCGCTAGTGGAAGAAGAGCTAAAAAAAGCTAGAAGCAGCGGGCATCATCGAGAAGGTGACGGGGCCCACACCGTGGGTTTCCCCGATTGTCGTCACCCGGAAGCCCAAGCAATCAGGGGCAGTCAGAATGTGCGTGGACATGAGGCTGCCGAACGCTGACATTAAAGGAGAACATCACATTACTCCGACCATAGATGACCTAATCGGGGAGATGGCAGGAGTAGGTTGGTTCTCCAAGTTAGACTTGAGATCTGGGTATCATCAGCTTGTATTCGATGAAGCTTCCCGCAATATTACCACCTTCTCAACTCATGTTGGGCTTGAGATACACTCGCCTGAGCTTCGGGGTTTCCAGTGCAGCTGAAGTATTTCAAAACATAATACATGAGCTGATCATGGACATACCTGGAGTCATCAACGTCAGTGATGACATCATGGTGCATGCCAAGACAATCCCGGAACACAATTCACACCTGACTCAGGTGCTACGCCGAATACAGGATGCCGGACTCAATCTCCACTGGGAGAAATGTGAATTTCTACAGAGGAAACTACAGTTCTTTGGCTACACCTTTTCTGCTGAAGGAGTCAATTCAGATTCTGGAAAGGTCCGTGACATTAAGGATGCAGCTGCCCCCACCAACGTCACTGAGGTCCGCAGTTTCCTTGGGATGGTGAATTATTGTGGGCGCTTTATTCGAGACCTCACGACGCTCACCCAACCACTGAGGGAACTCACAAAGGACTCCACCCCCTGGAAATGGGACAAGGAACAATCTAAAGCATTTAGGGACATTAAGGATGCCCTCTCTGAGGCAACTACTCTAGCATTCATCGATTCCAGGAAGATGACACTGATTGCAGTGGACGCTGGTCCAACAGGATTGGGAGCAGTAATGCTACAACGGCGGCACCCGGAAGAAGATTGGGCTCCCATAGCGTTCGCCAGCTGGTCTCTCACAGACACGGAGCAGAGGTACTCCCAGAGAGAGAAAGAGGCCATTGCGATACACTGGGGGTGCCGTCACTTTCATCTCTATGTTTATGGCAAGCTGTTTGTCATAGCAACTTACCACAAACCCCTGGTGGCTCTGTTTTCTGGGACCTCCACCAAGCCACGACCCAGGAACGAGAAATGGATGCTGCAGCTGCAAAACTATAATTGCAGAGTGGAATATCAGCTGGGGTCCAAGAATCTGGCCGACTACCTGTCACGTCATCCTAGAGCTGCGACTGAATAGGAAAAAGAAGATGCTGCTGATACAGAGGAATATGTCTGGTGTGTCACAGCTCGGTCCTGCCCTCTCCCACTTTCTATGGACGATCTACGGGAAGAGACGAATAAGGATGACTGCCTACAACATACAAAGCTGGCCCTATGATATGGCAACTGGCACAGATCGAAGGAAGAGTGGAAGATTCTGCCCATAGAAGCACAGCACATCATGGACAGCTTGTACAACATCCAGGAATGACTCACTGAGGACACTACAGGGTGTCTACTGAGGGGACATCGACTGATAATCCCTACAGCCCTGACAGCCTGGGTTGTTCAACTGGCCCATATTGGACATCAGGGGATGGTCAAGACAAAATTGCAGCTACGGACCAAAGTATGGTTCCCCCTCATGGATGAGCTAGTATAAGCCACCGTCCGCTCTTGCCAGTCATGCCAGGTAACAGGGGAAGCTCCTCGTCCTGCTCCAATAATTGCTGAACCGAGACCCCAGACACTGTGGTCATGTGTCAGTTTAGACTTTGGTAGCCTCCCTGATGGCTGACACGTTTGTAGCCATTGACTATCACTCTAAGTACCCTGAGGTCGAGATCATAACATCACCAGTGCCGCTGAAGTAATCCAAAAGTTGGAGAAGATCATGGCGACTCACGGCCTCATCCAGGAGCTGAGAATGGACAATGGACCCCCCTTCCAAGGGCAGGAACTGGCTGCGTACCTCACCGTGCTGGGCATTGGGCACCAGAGGATCACAAAAAGGTGGCCCCAGGCTAATGGAGAGGTTGAGAGATTTATGCAGACTTTAAATAAAGTGATACACATTGCTCATGACAAGGGTCAGTCAATAGAGCTCGCCATCTTCACGTTTCCACGGAGTTACCGCCAGATGCCCCACACCACTACTGGAGTGGTCCCAGCCCATCTACTTATGGGGAGAGTAATTACACCCCTGCAGTGGCACCCTGAGGTGCTTGATAATGCTCAGGTGGAGGCTCAACGGCTGTGGGCCCACACTCAAGTTAGTCAACCGCAGCGTGCGCAACCCATGAAACTTGCAAAAGGGGACCTGGTGCTACTCAAAAATAGGGTAACCAGAGGCAAATTTCAATAGCCCTACGAAAGAAATCCTTGGACTGTTGTTGATGTAAAGGGTACCCAAATCATTGCGACCAGGGGAAGAGAAACAGTAACAAGAAATGTGTCGTACTTTAAGAAGTTCCAGCAGGCTTTATCCTCACCTAGACATACCCAGATGGACCATTCCCCAGGGGACATGACAGCGACGGAGGTAAAGGGAGCAGATACCTCCGGAGTGTGGGGGCATGTTGAAGTCCCTGACGGGGCTCCAACTCCGGAGGAAGGGCCTGCTAATGCTGCATCAGAATAAGGGCCCGGTGGTCTCGTGGACGATCGAGGTGAGGCGCAGTCTAGTGCCGAGGTGAAAGAGACCCAGGGGCGTGGCCGTTCCCAGTTCTGCATTCGAGAGAATCCTGAGCTGACTCGCAGGTTGCGAGATTATTTTACATAAGACTGTTCCTATTTGTATTGTTGAATGCTGCTGAAAGTGCGCCAGTAGTTGGTATGGACTGCCAAAACGGCTGGGCGCTGTGTTTGTGAATTTGATTATGGTTTGATGTTTGTTGGGAGGAATGTTGTGTTGTGCCCGTGACGTAACAGGTACGCCACGTTGGGTCATGTGACCCCAGTTGTAATAAACAGCGACGCGCATACGTATAGCCAGTTGGGCGTACGACTGCGCTAGCCAGTGAAGCACAATCCAGGCTCCTGTCTTTATTTTGGGTACAGGCCACACCACACGTGAATCGACCCCACTGATGAGGTCGCGTGTCCCTGCAACCCCTTCGAAATAACACTAACTTACATAGTATGGCGACCACCATGTTGAAAGTTCATTTATTTACTGAAGCAAGGAAATGCATGAGTCTCTGCAAGAGCAACCAGGCATGCGGACACCGCCTCAGCCATCAAGGTTATAAGAATGAGATGAACTTTCTCCTCACAGGTGAGTCATCAAAAACGCTGGCAACAGTTTTCTTTACAAGAACAGGGTTTAATAATATATGTCATAGCTGTAGCACCGCGGTCTAGCCTCCCGACGTCACGTGACTCGCCGCAAAGGATTGTGGGAGTGACGTGACACGGCGGCGATTCTGATTGCGGCGATTCTGAACAGCCGGCTCTCCCCTTTGATGTACGAATAAAGAACCTAGAGAATCCTACCTACATGTCTCTGGTGCTCATTCTGGAGGGGCTTATTCCCCATTCCACCGTGGCGACGAGGCGGCAGACCCAGGAGCCTTTCCGGCTGCCGTCAAGGTTGGGGAGAGCCAGCGCATACTCTGTGGCGGGCACGGCCTGTTCACTGCGTCCAGCATGGCCTGACTGCATTGGGGGCCACAAGTCCACCGTGTGAGTTTCGGCGCGCACTTCGGCATGCACCTCACTAAAACCCCTGCCCCAGCTACCGCCTTCAATACTTGCTCCAGGGGGCTTTGTCCTTCACAAGACAACCCCCCCTCGCACAAAATGTCCCACGGAGACCTTCCAAGGCTCCACTGCAGGCGCGGCAACCCTACTGCCAGCCACCCAGTGCAAGGGGCATCTTGTCCATAGCACGCAGCAGTCAGTGAGTCAGCACGAGGAACACCCTGCTCATGACAGAGTTTGCTCTATTACCAGGCCACAGGGTTCTCCACGCAATTTCCGCACCACATAAAGAGGCACCACGTTTCACGCTGCCCACACCATGTGCGTGCAAACCTTCTCCTTGACCAACCCGGTACCCTTCCTACCAAAACCTGGAGAACCGGCCATGAAATGGGCCAACTGGAAGGGGTATTTCTTGAACTACCTATCGGTGCTGGAGGATGAAGGTGAGGAGGAGTTCTCCAGTAAACGTCGAAAGAAAATCCTCCTGCATAATCTGGGTCCGGAAGTCTTGCGCCTTTACGACAACATGGTAAAGAAGCCCAGGGCATCTACAGACGATGATGTTTTCCAACAGGCCGTGGAAGACCTAGACTCTCAGAGGTCAAGATGTATGTCACACAAGGCTGACCAGAGAAGAAGCACGCCAAGGACAACTTCAGAAAATACTGGGAAGTCAAGATGAACTTTCGATTGGTGATGACTCAGTATTCCTGCTGCGAGGCGACAGAGTGGTGCCACCGAAGGCCCTATACGATCGCAGTCTCCACATCAACCATGAAGGTCATCTGGACCTTGTAAATGCATAAAAGACGAATGAAACTGTTGTACTGGTGGCCGGCCATGGACAACCAAGTAGAGAGATTCTTGAGAGTATGCGACCATTGCGTCAGAGCTGACAAAACACTCATCACCCTGAGACCCCCCATGGGAGAGTTCAACACTCCCAACAACTCTCCTTGGGAGGACTTATCTATTGACATTGTAGGCCACGTCCTAGATACCTGGGGTACACCCAAATACCCAATCGTCTTAATGGACCGATACTCGAAGTGGCCAGAAGTCGAAATTAGCGAATCAGTACACTCTGACGTCGTCATCACTTTCCTCACCAACATCTGCCTGAGGAAAGGCATCCCCAATACCATCACAAGTGACAATGGATCCCAGTTCACATCAGCCAAATAGACGGCCTTCACCAACTGCAACGGAATCCAGTCCAAACATACACCTGTCTACCACCCAGCGGGTAATGGCCAAGTGGAACGTTTTAACCAAGTGATCAGGGCAGTGACGGCCCGTGTAGGGCGGATTACCGGGGCGTTGACGTGGCGCAGAGGAGGGCAGGGTGGGTGGTTGCCAAATGCGGCAAACGGCCGATTTCAGGTAAGTTCAGAAAAAAATTAATAAAACGAATTTCGTTGCGCGTGCTGCATCGCATTTGGCGATGCAGCGCGCGCACCGAAATTCGTTTTATTAATTTTTTTCGTAACTTACCTGAACTGGGCCGTATGCCGCATTTTGCAACCCCCCACCCTGCCCCTCCTCTGCGCCACGTCACCGCCCTGGTAAAACGCCCTACACGGGCCGTCACTGGATCAGGGGTTCGATCTAGGCAGCCAACAGTGCCGGGAAGAACTGGGAGTCCGAAGTCCGAAGCACGGTGTGGGCATATCGAATCACGCCCACCCTCACGGGCTACAAGCCGTTTAAAATCCTGAGTGGCAGAGAACCTTTTACCAGAGACAATACAGCCTGGATGACCATGCGACTCCAGAGCAAGTTGTCCCGGCCATCATCCGGAGCAACATAGAGAAAGCACAACGCATCTACAAAGAACATTACGACAAACGGAATAATGTGCGTGAAGCCACACTGACGGAGGGCGACTGGGTCCACGTCAAAAAGGGCCAGCCAGGACAAAAAGGAGACAGCAAATTCAGTGAGCCCCTGCAAGTCGTGGACTTATAGACACGCTCTGCCTTGTTGAGCGACGGCAAGGTGTGGTCACAATCCAGAATGGCCAAGTGCAACAAAATCCTGCAGTGGGGCATGGACAGTAGCAACAGTGACCTTGAAGTGAGTAACAGCATCACTGGAGGAACAGCACCGACCGCAGAACCAGTGAGTGAAGATATGGAGAGTAGCAACAGGAGTGAGGCCAGCACCTCGGCTAATGCGGAACGACAGACAGCCAAGCGGCAACGATCGCGTCTACCCAGCCAGGACGCAGACTGTGCGGGGACCCCGCAGGAGACTTCCGACACACATGGTAGAGACCAGAAGGAGAGTACGAGGACAGCCGGATCCCGTGGGGGAAGAGAGCAAGGGATCAGAACGTACACCCGCAAGGGCCATACTGTGAAGCTGCCGAAACAGTTCAGTGACTTTCAGTTATGAATTCCCTTCTATCTCTCTCTCTCTCGCTCTCTCTATCTCCCTCTCACCCTCTGTCCTTGGCCCTCAGTCACAGTTCCGTTGTCATTGTTGTTAAGGGGGAAGATGTGTAGCGTCGCGGTCTAGCCTCTCGACGTCACCTGAGTCACCGCAAAGGATTGTGGGAGTGACGTGATGCGGCGGCGATTCTGATCGCGGCGCGAATGCGGAACAGCCGGCTCTCCCCTTTGATGTACGAATAAAGAACCTAGAGAATCCTACCAGAATATTTCTGGTCCTCATTCCGGAGGGGCTTACTCCCCATTCCACAATAGCAAGTTGTTTAACACTAATCAGTGGCATAATGAAACTTGAGGAGCCCCCCCTGCAGAGAACATGGAGCAGGCCCCTGCTCCAGAAGTAGTCGGAAGCTCTAAAGCCAAAGTTCTGCCACCGGTGCACAGTGCCGGAGGGGGCACCTTCGAGCTCGTGGGGCCCACCGCACCACAAGAGCTGAGGGGTTAATGTTACGCCACTGACACTAATATGGAACTAAACATGTTAATTAGCCATGATACACCAATAATTTAATCCTCATAGTGAAAGTATGTTTCATATAGAAATTTGACCTGTCTGTGACTCCATTTTTTTCACTTTGAACAGGTTCTAGAAGTGTAGCACTCTTACTACAGTAAGGTCCCCTGTAAATACTTTGACAGCAAAAGCCAGTCCTTGATCCAAGTACAGGTGATATGATCACACCTATGTAAGATAACTATTTGAACCTCAGCTACCAGTTTACATTTATATTTGTTAAATGGCTGGAGTGAACTAATATGGAGGACAAACTATCTTGAAGGGCACATCTGCTTTTGTGAGTACAGGTGGGGGTAGTGGCAGGCATGGAACATTTGTTAAGTAACATGCTTATACATTGTAATACATATTTTAGTTGCATTCGGCATAAATGACCCCCAATGATAAACATGTGACATGTGGGAAGTAGTTCAAACTGAATCTACATTCTCACGCACTGCCTTAATTACATTGCATGATATGTCATTGTCACTTACCCCTCCTTTTGTGACTTAAGGGAGTAAACATATTTCACTGGACTTGAGCCGTTGGTTTTCGGTGCTGAGCACCGGCACTTAATTCCCAACAGCGCACCACATGGTGGAGCTGTCTGTCTAATATTGAGAGGAGCACAAACACAGTGTTTACTAAAGCAGTATGCATTAAAGTGAATGCCACCATCCATTCGTATAGCTTTTGGTGGCCTGGAATAGTATAAGTTGTCAAACTTGTAGGAGTGTGATGTTAGTAGTTGTGCTGGTACTGTCATTGACTGTGCTGGTTGGGGCAGTTGGAGGTGAAAGCTGCTTTGGCCTCCTGAGAGGAGCTCTGGCACCTGCTTTGTTACAAATTAAGCAATGTATGCAAGTGAATGTGTCCTCATGTAACGCAACTGGTGCTATGTAAAGCGCTCTGATACCCGATACCTTCGGGTCAAGTTCACGCTCTACAAAACTATTTATAAAAAATAAAAAAAGGTGTGTTGCTGTGTAAATGTGCACTACCTGACAATTGTTTTTACAAAGGAGAATATTTACCTGAAGTGGTTTACAAACCTTCCCCACTTTGTTGTCGTCCTGGAGAAGCCTTCCCACAGAACTAAAACCAAGAAAAATGATAACAGAAAAGAAGCAACTTGGTGGAAGGGTACTTTCATCCTCAGAAACCCTTGGAGCAGGAAGGAGGCAGAGAAGGCGGGATCCATGTCCTCCCATAGCGTCATAACATAACAACTTCATCAGAGACAGGAGGAAGCAGGGCAGGGCCACCCCTCTAAGCCCTGCCGCACCGGACCTTTTTTCAGCATGGTTCACGAGGAGCAGAGAACTCCTGGACCATCGCAGGAGTGCTGTGAGTGTAAGAACCAGCCGATATCTGTCCTTTACTGTAACTCATAGCCCTAGTGTGTTGGGCCGTTGGCAGGAGAGATGCTGTTTTGCTTATTCATAGTGCCCAACTGACGGTGCAGTTTTTCATGTATATTGACTGTAGGATTCCCTAAAGTCTGCCAGCAGACAACGGATTATCCTGCAAAATGGCCACGTGTGGCCTCAGGATTGGACAGTGGGTTTATTTTGAAGTAGATCTCTTTCAATAAGTGTGTTGATGGAAGATCATTAAGACTAGTGCAAGGTAAAGTGTGAGAAAGTGTGGTAATATTCTTCAAATAAAAAGATAAAAATCCAGAGTAATTTTTTTTTCCAACTTGGGAGGGGCAGACTAACTGTGGGAGAGATTGACTTTAAAATCAGCCATTGTATTAGTCACCAATGGGTAAAAGGAAAGCAAAATAATATTAAGAAACACGCCTGCCACACAGCCGTGAACTGCATGACTAATGAAAGAGATGATTTAATTGAGGAGTTAGTAGAATCGATTTTAAAGAACGAGAAGTTATCTGAGCGGACATAATCTCGCCCAAAAGTTGCTAATATATTGAGGAGGCGAAATACATTGGGTACCAAACGAGTACAAACAGCAATCATGGAAGCAGTGCTATTACCCTCCCACATTGAGTAGTATGCGTGCTAAACCTTTTTTGGGCTATTTGGGGTAGTGCGCGCTTAGGCCTCTGTAACTTTTTGACCACATAAGGTATCCACGCCAAATTTGCGTCCTTTCTTGCAACATCATGGGGATTCTAAAGGTACCCAGGGTTTGTGGATTCCCCTGGAGGGGTCCCAGAAATTAGCCAAAAAACAGCAATTGTTTTTTGGGGGGGGGGAAATGGGAAAAACGGGCTGCATATGAAAGCGTCTGGGTTTTTCTCTGTAAATGGTATCAAAAAAGGGTTTGTGGGGCTGAAATCCCCATATTCACAGCTTTTAGGGAATTACAGACTTTTGTCAGAAAACCAACATTTTTTACACAGTTTTGGCATTTTTCTGGTACATAGCCTATTTTTGCTATTTTTTGTGCTTTTAACCTCCTTCCAGTTAATGGTAGAAATTGGTCTGAAAGCAATAATGGATCCTGGAAAGCTATACATTTTTGAAAAGTAGACAAAATTCAGAATTCATCAAGGTTTCTTTATAGAAACTAACAGTTAAATATTGGAAAAAATGAAAATTAGTTGAAAAAAACAGCCTTTTGTGTCGACGTTTTTACCTGTAACTTCTTCTAATTATGACACCTCTTTGAAAGCAATATACCGTTACATCCGCTGGACCTTCCTGGTTATGGGGATATATAGGACTCGTAGGTTCACCAAGAACCCGACAAACCCAGAGTCAAAAACTGAACAGCAATTTGAAATGGTTTTTTATTATGTTCCGGGTAGAAAGCAATTATTGTGGGAAAATGTATACATGGAAAAATCGGTATGAAAGACACCTATGTATTTCTGAAATGGGAACAAATTATAGAGTTTAGAAACAGTACATATTTGCACATTTTCGAAATTGGGAATACTCATACTAGCATGAGAATTATCGGTCATTTTTCAAAATGACTTCTTTTTTACACAAAGTTTTTCCTTTGGAAGGCAGAAATATATCAAAAATCAATAGGTAATGACAGTTGCTTTACAAATCTGAATTACCCCAAGTCTCCCAATAAAAATGGTACCTCACTTGTGTGGGTAGGCATAGTACCCACGACAGGAAATGGCTCAAAACCCAACGTGAACACACCACATTTTCACAATGAAAATGTACCCTTTTTTTGCGAAGTGTCTTTGCTGTAGATTTTGAACACTAGCTCTGCCGGCAACTAGTGAAATGTTGCAAACCTATACATTTTTTAAAACTAGACACCCAGTGGAATCCAGGATGGGGTGACTTGACTGCCTCCCACCAGGGTCTGTTGCCCAGAATCCCTTGCAAACCTAAAAAATTGTCAAAAAAAACATATTTTCTCCACATTTCTGTGGTGGAAAGTTCCGGAATCTGCATGGATCCACAAAATTCCACACACCCCGCGTTCCCCAAAGTCTTACGAGAAAAACTGTACCTCACTTGTGCAGGTCCACCTAGTGCTCGCGACAGGGTACGGCGCAAAACACAACGTGATCACACATCAATTTCGCAGTGAAAAATGACCCTTTTTTGGCAAAGTGCCTAGCTGTAGTTTTTTAACCCTAGCTCTGCGGGCACCTTGGGAAACCTAGTAAACCTATATATTTTTGAAACGTAGACATGCAGGGGACTTGGGCCTCCCACACAAGTGAGGCACCATTTTTACTGGGAGACCTGGGGGAACGCTGGGTGTTGGGAAATTTTTGTGAGCCCAGTGATGCCACAACTTTCCCACACAAAAATGTGTGAAAAAAGTGATTTTTCCAGCTAAAATTGAGGTTTGCAGGGGATTCTGGGTAAGGAAACTTTGGGGGATCCACGCAAGCCATACCTCCCTGGAAGCCCCCCGTGTGTCTAGTTTTCAGAAATGTATGGGTTTGGTAGGTTTCCCTAGATGGCCGCCGAGCACCGGGCCAAAAACCCAGGTGACCCCCCCTTGCAAAACCATGTGGTTTAGCTATAGTCAATTTTGATGTCGCCTCACTACGTTTTGGGCCCTTGCCTGTCGCGGGTACTTGGGCCTTCCACACAAGTGAGGCACCATTTCTACCGGGAGACCTGTGAGAACGCTGGGTGGTGATAAATTTGTGTGAGCCTGGTGATGCCACAACTTTCCCACACAAAAATGTGTGAAAAAAGTGATTTTTTCAGCTAAAATTGAGGTTTGCAGGGGATTCTGGGAAAGGAAACGTTGGGGGATCCATGCAAGCCATACCTCCCTGGAAGCCCCCAGGTGTCTAGTTTTCAGAAATGTATGGGTTTGGTAGGTTTCCCTAGATGGCCGCCGAGCACCGGGTCAAAAACCCAGGTGACCCCCCTTGCAAAACCAGGTGGTTTTGCAATAGGCAATTTTGATGTCACCTCTCTACGTTTTGGGCCCTTGCCTGTCGCGGGTACTTGGGCCTCCCACACAAGTGAGGCACCATTTTTACCGGGAGACCTGGGGGAACGCTGGGTGGTGGTAAATTTGTGTGAGCCCGGTGATGCCACAACTTTCCCACACAAGAATGTGTGAAAAAAATGATTTATTCAGCTAAAATCGAGGTTTGTAGGGGATTCTGGGTAAGGAAACGTTGGGGGATCCACGCAAGCCATACATCCCTGGAATCTCCTGGGTGTCTGGTCTTCAGAAATGTGTGGGTTTGGTAGGTTTCCCTAGGTGCCGGCAGAGCTAGGTTTCAAAAACTACAGCTAGGCACTTTGCCAGCGTAATCGTTGGCTTCTAATGGGCTTTTTGCCCCCTGGGGGGGCAGATTGGGAGCTACTGCCCCCATCTTTCCCCCGGGGGGGCAGAAATGCTGTAATTGTTGTGGGTGGGGGTGGGGGCATTGGCATGCCCTTTTGGGCAGCCCTCACCCTAATTAAAATTTATCCAAAAAAATCCCTTGTGTCTAGTGGGCTTTTAGCCCCCCCGGGTGGGCATATTGCGAGCTAATGCCCCCATCTGTCCACCAGGGGGGCTGACAGTCTACTAGACACCAGGGAGTTTTTTTAGCAAATTTTAATTATGGTGGGGGCTTCTTCCCAAAACGGGCAAGCCAATGCCCCCACCCTAATTAAAATTTCCCCCCAAAATCCCTGCCGTCTACTGGACTTTTTCCCCTCGGGGGGGGGCAGATTGGGGGCTGCTGCCCCATCTGCCCCCCAGGGTGGTCAGGAAAGCTGTAATTTTTGCAGGGGAGGGGGTGGGGGCATGGGCATGCCTGTTTTGGGCAGCCCCCACCCTAATTCAAATTTGCCACAAAAAAATCCCTGGCGACTAGTGGGATTTTTGCCCCCAGGGGGTGCAGATTGGGTGCAAATGCCCCCATCAGAAAGCCTACTAGATGCCAGGGATTTTTTTGGGCACATTTTAATTAGGGTGGGGGCAGACCAAAATGGGCATGCTAATGCCCTCACTCTAATTAAAATTTGCCCCAAAAAATCCCCGGCGTCTACTGGGCTTTTTGCCCCCTGGGGGCGGATTGGGGGCTAATGCCCCCATCTGCCCCCAGGGGGGCAGAAAGGCTGTAATTTTTGTGGGGCACGGGTGGAGGCCTTGGCTTGCCAATTTTGGGCACCCCTCACCCTAATTCCGATTTGCCCCAAAAAATCCCTGGCATCTAATGGGCTTTTTGCCCCCCTGGGGGGGCAGATTGGGGGCTACTGCCCCCATCTTCCCCCCAGGGGGGGCAGAAAGGCTGTCATTTTTGCAGGGGGTGGGGGCATGGGCATGCCCATATTGGGCAGCCCCCACCACTAATTATAAATATTTTAAAAATCCCTGGTATCTAGTGGGCTTTCTCTCCCCCCCCGGGGGAGCATATTGGGGGCACCTGCTCACATCTGCCCCCCAGGGTGGGGCAGAAAGACTGTATCTTTTGCAGCAGGAGGGGTGGGGGCATTGGCATGCCCATTTTGGGCAGCCCCCACCCCTAATTATATATATTTTTTTAAATCCCTGGTATCTAGTGGGCTTTCTGACCCTCCCGGGGGGACATATTGGGGGCTACTGCCCCATCTGCCCCCCAGGGGGGGCAGAAAGTCTATATTGGCCCAAATTTATATGGGGGAGCAAAGGCCCTTGCCCAAGGGGCCGCTCCCCCCTCCCTGGTGTCTAGTGGGTGGATCCCTGCTTGGGGATCACCCTCCTGGGGCGATCCCCAAGCAGGGATCCACTGGGAGATTCTCCCCTTTCCAATGATACCTCTCCCGTCTTTCTACGTGCGCAGGGGGCTCAGATAGCCCCCTGAGCAGGTAGAAAATGAAACTGAAATGTTTAGTTTCGGTTTCTGTGAAATGACGACAGCGCGAGGTGCGCGCTGATCGTCCTTTCACAGAAACCAGGGAGGGGGCCTCGGGAGCTGGGGAAGCTCTTCCCCAGGCTCTGGGGGAGAAAAGGAAATCCTCTGCTGTCTGCAGCAGAGGGATTTTGTGCCCCTGTCCTCATGACGGAATGGTTCCGTCATGACCACAGGAGCACCGATGCTCATGACGGAACCATTCCGTCATGAGCGTCGAAGGGGTTAACTCACCCAAATCCTCATGGTACAGTAAATATTGTGTACTTTTCCCTGTTAAATTCTGGCTGGTTTGACCTACTGAAATATAACAAAGGTTGAGGTATATAACACACCTAATAATTATTTGATGCGTTTAATTACTAAACTTGCAATTACAACCCATGCTTGAACAGGGATTTATGCATGGGTCAGAATTTATTGAACAACTCGTAATCAGGGCCTAAGAGTGCTACGATCACAGGCAAAGTCACAGTTCCACCTGCTAGCTTCTCGAAAGGGACCTCTATGAAGGATTTGACATCTAATTGTAACACGGTTCCACTGGAGATAATCGATCAGTTGAGGGAGGAAATTGGTCAATTACACACCATAATTGCAACACCTTCTAATAAAATAGAGACTTTGCATCTAATGTTAGTCAAGAATGATAGTGGCAGGTACTATGGTACTACTGTGGAAATTTAGCTTGCAAACTGAACATTATCTGCGCCATCTTGCCTCTCCCCAGCGCCACGCACAGCGAACGCACGGCCGCCATTTTAGGCACCCCACTCTCTCCCCGCTCATTCTCGATCGCCAGCGCTTTCCCCTGGCGCTGCGAGCATCCCCCGCGCGCCGGCCACCCCCGCTCTCTCATACACGGGCCATAAACCCTCTCATTCAGCGCGACCCTGCCATGGAACCACATCCCACACCTGACCGACATCCCATACATGGTCATGCCCCTCTTTGATAAACCCCCTTCCTCTGCGCCCCATTGTCCGAACTGGTCCCAGGCCATCACCTAGCCCTGCGGATGCAGTTTATTGCCCCTACTGTAAGGGAAACACCCCACATCAAAGGGATTACAGTAGATCAAAGCCCCTACCCCCTGAGACCCGACCGGTCACACACACCCCCGGGAATTGGCGGAATACCCTGCTGCGCGATAGCCATCTCCTACTGCGGGTAAGGTGGGAACTTCTACTGTAGCTATGTGTGGGATCGGATCTGAGCCGGGGCTTCAGGGGATGTTCTCTCATGCATCAAGGGAATCTCAAGAATGTACTATGTGTAATAAAGCAATAAACCTGTGTATAAGAGACCAGGTCTCAGAGATGCAGTTAGAGCACCTCGTGACGATACCTTGCTGTCTGATCTGATGTGTTCTGCTCCGACGGAATAAAACTTTGTTTCCTGCCTTCCAGTCTCCGGCGCCTGCCTCTTTCATTGGTAAATTATCGAGTGGTATGAGAGGCGATTACCACCGGGCAAATACTTGAAAGGTTATCGACTGAAACTGCCGCTACCATTTAACAATTGGCGTCCCAAACGTGGGGCCCATCAGCGACACGTGGATCCAGTGGGAGAGGTCCCGACGACAGAGTGAACGACTGCAACGATCTGGAGAGCTCCTGCCCAATAGACCCTCGTCTGGCAGCCGATCATCCGAACTTCACTGGTTCCGAGCAGACCTCTCTCGAGTGATCTACGGTCCTGACTGGGAACCATCAGGAGTGCCGCGGCAAATACGGAGAGTAGAGGACGATCGGGCGCTGGAGGCGGAAGACGAGAAACTGTCCACGCGGTCCGGGTAAGGTCGTGATACACGACAAATTGCGAAATAATTGATTGATTGTTTGAAGCTTTGGAATACTAGTATTGCTCATTGATTGTGCTCATTGATTGTTCTCTTTGAGATATTCGCTGTCTACAAACGGGGAGGAGTAGAAATACTCTCTCTCTCTCCCTTTGCAGATAGTGAAGGGTAGGTAACGCAGACTTTTGTCCCCGTTGAAACCTGTCGTGCCTATCTTTATCTCCCCACTGATTGATTGTCCGAACATTGATTGTTTTGAAGAATAGTGCTCTTTGAGATATTCTCTGTTTGCAAATAACGTAGAATAGAAATATTCTGTCTAGTCTTTGCAAATAGTGAAGGGTAGGTAACGCAGACTTTTGTCCCCGTTGAAACCCATCGTGCCTATCTTTATCTCCCCATTGATTGATTGATTGATTGTCCGAACACTAGTTGTTCGATATTGGTTCTTTGGAGGTATTCTCTGCTTACAAATAACGAGGAATAGAGATATTCTATCTAGTCTTTGCAAGCAGTGAAAAGATAGGTAGTGCTGACTTTTGTCCCCGTTGAAACCCGTCATGCCTATCTTCTTCCCACTGATTGGTAGTTGGTTCTGCCCGGACCGCTAATTAGAGGTGGACCATCCGGCTCCACTGGAAGGCACCCCTAATAAGGACATGTTCACTAAATATGGACTAGTCGCCGTAGCTTATACCAAGCTATGGCATAAATATACAAAGAAGGACCCCGAGAGTCAGTGGCCACTGATGGGATCCTTCGACGACCATAAGATAGAAGTGCTAGAAATAGCTCTGCGTAGCAATAAGACGACGCCTACTATGCTTGACAGTATTGGCATGTGGCGCAAAGAAGCAACGCAACGGAAAAAGAGGGAAGAAGTAAAAGCAGAAAAGGAATTACGAAAGGCAGCCCACCTTGCCGCTAGAAGGTTAGAAGAAGAAATAAAGGAGAGAAGGGAAACTAAACTAAGGCAGGAGCCCGAAACCTCAGGCCAGTACGCTGTTAGGACCCCTTCTTTGCTCTACCCTGAGTTGTCCTCCAAGCAGCGAACGAATGACGAATTACTGTTAGGTCCCCCGATCATTTGCATGCCCCCTCCATATGCACCCTCCCAGTCAGTAGTGCAACACCCACCACCCCCAAACACGAGCGAAAGCAGTACAGGGGCCTCGGTCCTCACGGCCTCCGCGCCGGCTGAGCCTCTTGTACTGAACCCAACGTCGGCTATAACGTTAGATGACCCTGAGATGAGAAAGAAAGAGTCCACCAGAATGAATCGACTAACGAAGGATGAACGAACAGGAATCGACAAAATAGTAAAGGCACTGGTGGGATCCTTTTTGACCTTACAAAAACTAAAGTAACGCTAGGAGTTAGCCCTTTGTGGGACATATGAAACCAAGGGAAGGAGCCAAGCTCACGGTCGAGACGGCCACGAGGTAGCCCGACTCCATTACTCTCGCTACCTAAACATGTCTGCCCTACTGCCCACCCCGCCCAATAAGCATGACAAAATCCGGCACAAACGGAAGCCTGCTAACACCCACCATTGACGTCACCAAACTAGGGCTAGATCGCACACAATTGGGCTATGTTATTTTTCCGATTGCACAGTAACCTCCTTGTGCTCGTCACCAGATTGCAAATATGTACAAACACTCCAACGAAGTAGTATAGTTATAACATTTTTAATAACTTATAAGATATAACAAACACGCCAACAGGGTAAACAGGTTAAAACACGTTTTAAAACAACTATTTACATGACAGTCTGCTGCAACCTCCATCCCAAAGCCTTAACGTCCACGTGACACCGTCCTCGCCTCTCCTTCCTCGAAATCGCAACATTGGCCTGTTTTGGGCGGTCTTTTTAGTTGACTTTGGGCTATAAAAGCCATGCAAAAATCCATTGACATCAGTGGCGGACGACTGTGCGAATAGGCCGGAGGCTATACGAAGCGCCGAAGTTCTGGCAACACCAAGGCGGAGTCCGCCACGCTGTGCGGGCCTTCCCGTTTTCTTTCTTCTTTCTTCAATAACGGCTAGGGTGCCCTGGCAGGGGGGAGGCGACGCGGACGGGCCTCCCCCGCCTCCCCAGGTGGAGGCTCGCCAGCAGATGAGGGCACCCCAACCGTCTTTGACTCGTCGGCCAGCTAAGCTGCACCCAACCGTCTTTGACTCACCGGCCAGCTGAGCTGCACCCTGCCGCTGCACGCGACCACCGGACAACCGCCCAAAGCACGGGTTCACCAGGATCGCCACTAGCTCCCGACGCGAGGAGTGGGCCCCCGCAGCCAAGTAATCGGGGACCCACCCCGGTGGCGATACCATCCAAACTGCTGTCGTCGCTGCTACTGGAATCACCCCGGTGGCAGTACCATCCGAACTGCCGTTGTTACTGCTGTTGGCTCCTCTCCGGTGGCTGTACTGAAGAGCTGCTACTGCTGCTGCCTTTTGACTCCGGCGGTCGGCTCCTCCGGATCCAGGCCTAAAGCCCACCGTGAGACAATTCTGGACTCGAAAGCTTGTCTGCTTGGGCGTGGGCCCCACCCTTGACAAAATGCTCCCCTCAGCCTTGCAGAATCGGCTGGAGTCATTTGACACTCGACTCCCGCGGACTTCCGGTAAGGACAAAACCGCCGCCATTGCTCTTTGCCCCGGGCGGCAGCCACCTTGCCTCCGCTTGGTGCAGTGAGAAAGACTGGTTCAAAGCGTCGGCGGAAGAAACCGCCTGCTGCCCCGCCCCAAGATGGCGCCGATGTAGGAGAGGTCTACAAACCCTCGTGGCGTCCCAGTCACGTGACATTTGTGTTAAAAAGAGATATATATATATATATATGCGATGCTTCCACACATGATGGTCGGGGAGGGGCGGGAAGGGAACCGATTTTATGCCGTAGTAGCGTTACTCATGACACTCGACGCCTCTCACGCTGTGGCCGGCCTGAACGGTTGTAGGCCCGTATCTTGTACACTGACATTGTTTTAAATAAAGGGCCTCTTGAAAGAATTACGGAATCAGTGTCATGACTAATCACACAGGTTGATAAAGATTTCTTCTTTTGAATAAATGATTGTTGCTCCCAAGCAATAGAAAACAGATAATGCAGTCCCCATTTGCCTGAATCTTTTTGATTAACGGAATTTGTACCCATCACACCTATCTTTTTCCAAGAGTTGTTAAACAATGGTCAACCATAGCTCAGAGTATATGCCGAACGCAAGGTATGGTATCTTGCACCTTAATACGCGACCGATTGAGAAATGCATGTATGACAAGGGAACCCGAATTTAGGAAATGAAATAAATTAGAGCATCTTTGTCTCGGACAAAAAGAATAATAGGTCTGTGGTATCACCCATTCCTGCGACTAGCCTGGTACGTGGTAAGTAGAACTTTTTTTGTGTCTGCGCGCGCTAGGGTACTTTGAATACTGCACATCCCCTCCCCTCTTTTTCCCCTCTATAGGTCACGACGAAGCTCCGACTGAAGAATGAAGTGGACATGGACCGTACCGAGTTCAATATCAGGGAAAATTTAGACAAACGTTGTGAGCTAGTGCGTGAAGTGCAGACCACCATTGAGAACATGAGAAACTGTATGGCATGATTGTGCGTGTGTGCTATGATTACATGGTATGAATGTGTGTGCATCTCATGCTTAGGTCACTTGAAGAGAGCGTCACTGTATGATTCAAATGCTCGCCATCGATCAAAGGGAGGAGAATAAAGGGTCCGACACCCCCTAGGATAAACTACAAAATACTGAAAGTACGCAGCATGCATAGGAAAGGAGGACAGGAAAGGAGAGGTCCCGATGCTCAACGTAGCCCTGAGTCTCCATCTTACGTTTCTGCGCTTGATGCATGTACTGTCACACCCTATCCGGCATTTGTGTGTACGTGATCACCGAATTTATGTCTTTTCCCCGCTTGTGTTTTCTTACATGGAACAGACCCATGCTACTCCATGTTGTGTGTGCACCAAGTGGCCTATTATCTTACCCATGTCTCTCTCGTTTTGTGTCGTATGTATGCCAAATAGCCTACTTGATGCACATCTCTCTCTCCCTCTCTCTCTCTCTCTCTCTCTTTCTCTCTCTCTCTCTCTCTCTCTCTCTCTCTCTCTCCCTCCCTCACTAAAAAGCCTTCGTACCCTCTTTTCTGTTTGAATAAATTAATGACACATACCTCCTCGGTAAGTGTATAATTGGCCTGGAGCACGGTGGTGTTCGAACAAATTGACTGAAACAAAACGACCGTACTTTGCCACGTTACTACCTCTCCTTTCGACAAATATTGAGCTTAATTGGCTGAGAAAAGAAAGGACAGATAAGACGACTGATGTCTCCCAATTTGGCCCTCATCACGGGGACTATATGTCAGTGGTTTCCGTTTTTTCAGAGCTTTAACAACACCATCTCCACCGCCCAGAATTACCCCCGCCCAATTACCCCGAAATAGAATGTCTAAAGCACCCCGTTCTCCCAAGATAACCCCAGCCCTATACTAGCCGCCTCAGAGTATTTCGAACGAAACAGCTGATGACCTTATTCACTAATAATACATCGCCTAAACTGATAAAGGGTTACCTATTGTCGCCAGCAAAAATAATGCTTAGCTTATGTTCCTCCCCGAAATGGATACTCGTGAACCCGTGACAGTAGCACCTCGCACTTTCTTTTCATAAACTTAGCAGTCCTCGGAAGGAAATATGTATTAACAAAACTTGTGTTGAGACGAACGAGCCTCTGCCGGAGAAGCCGGTTCGAATTTTTAATAGACTAGAAGGTTGACAGATGTCAGGCTTCCTGCAACCAGTATCGGGCGCAGGAATCGGCACCTAGAGGGCCAGACGATGGACAGGGACACCCACAGAAACTTGCACCACAGCAATGATTAATAGATTAGTAACGCACACACTAACATCAGAGTTAATAGACACCAATCATACAGCAACCGATAAAAGCATGTCCGCAACTACTCGGTGGTTGGGAGAGAGGATGAAGTATGTGAATGTCTTCCCTGCCAACTCTCTAAGATTTTTGTTTCTTGTACTCATTTAAAGATAACGTGCTGCCATCGGAAGGGAGGGGTCGGACGTGACGCACAGCCTGGCTGCAGACCATGGAACATCTATGACATCGACCAAGGGGGAAGCTACGAAGCAAAAAGGGCGTGAGACGAGACACCATTTTCAGGATGATAAGCGCGAAGGGCTACATCAAGGCCCCCCTGCTCACTGACCAGCGTGCCTGAAGTCTCAACCCGTCGGGCCCGATTGATGGGCCCAGTGCTGGAAGATTCTGCTCCCCTTGGTCCACATTTTTGATCTGACCCCACTCCACCCCCTCTTCCCTCGGCATCCCGAAGCACGTCACACCCTTCTCTCTCTCACCCTCTTTTATATGGATTATGAATCTGACTTACCTACAGAAGAACAAAAAGCAGGTACCCTATCTCAAAGTACCTATGGTGAACTGTGTTAAGGAACAGGGCTGTGATCGGAGAACAGTGAATGGTCACACCCTGCAACGTGAGAAATTGGATTTGAGCTGGACCTTAGCTCCACCGCCGGTGCTCAACAGTGCCAACGAAAGAAGAACAACAATAAGAGCTTACCAGTGATGGCTCTTTATAAAAAAGGACACTGGAAAGAAGAACCCATGTCAAAGTTGAAAATCCTCTCCCAACCACCTTTTTATATTAACTATCTTACTATCAAGTTTTCATGATGTTGCATCAATCACTTCCGACTGTACACTGAGAAGTTAAGAAAATGTAACTTTGTATAGTAACATTCATACAACACCAGCCATGTACGCGACTATACTGACTATTTTCGATCCACACGAAGTCTGGGCCTTAAGTAATGTATGAAATATCCCTTGTTTTGCCAGAAACATCCTGTTTGCTTTACAGTATCCTATTTGTGCTCAAACAAACTCCCCTCCTCCTGTCCCTGGGCCTGACATGCGGCACAGCTGATGTAACTCTGTATGTACTACCTCCTCGCCTACTTCATCACCTGTATGTAACTATAAGCAAATGTGTCAGATTACTCCTGCCTGCCCTAAAAACTCTGTATCTTTAAGGAATGTACGAAAGACATTAACGATATTATAGCTGAAGGTTAACGAAGATAAACGTCGGCCAGGCAAGCTGGCGAGATATGTTAAAAGGGAGGACTGTGGAAATTTAGCTTGCAAACTGAACATTATCTGCGCCATCTTGCCTCTCCCCAGCACCACGCACAGCGAACGCACGGCCGCCATTTTAGGCACCCCACTCTCTCCCCGCTCATTCTCGATCGCCAGCGCTTTCCCCTGGCGCTGCGAGCATCCCCCGCGCGCCGGCCACCCCCGCTCTCTCATACACGGGCCATAAACCCTCTCATTCAGCGCGACCCTGCCATGGAACCACATCCCACACCTGACCGACATCCCATACATGGTCATGCCCCTCTTTGATAAACCCCCTTCCTCTGCGCCCCATTGTCCGAACTGGTCCCAGGCCATCACCTAGCCCTGCGGATGCAGTTTATTGCCCCTACTGTAAGGGAAACACCCCACATCAAAGGGATTACAGTAGATCAAAGCCCCTACCCCCTGAGACCCGACCGGTCACACACACCCCCGGGAATTGGCGGAATACCCTGCTGCGCGATAGCCATCTCCTACTGCGGGTAAGGTGGGAACTTCTACTGTAGCTATGTGTGGGATCGGATCTGAGCCGGGGCTTCAGGGGATGTTCTCTCATGCATCAAGGGAATCTCAAGAATGTACTATGTGTAATAAAGCAATAAACCTGTGTATAAGAGACCAGGTCTCAGAGATGCAGTTAGAGCACCTCGTGACGATACCTTGCTGTCTGATCTGATGTGTTCTGCTCCGACGGAATAAAACTTTGTTTCCTGCCTTCCAGTCTCCGGCGCCTGCCTCTTTCATTGGTAAATTATCGAGTGGTATGAGAGGCGATTACCGCCGGGCAAATACTTGAAAGGTTATCGACTGAAACTGCCGCTACCATTTAACACTACCAACCACGTTTGCAAATTTACCAAAGGGATGCACACACTATTTAGGGGATGATAACTGTCAGGCATCCACAGAAGAAAAGGCATGAAAGGGGCAGGTAGGCACAGCTGGTGTTTACAGGCCCCATAGCCTTGAAAAAGATACTTTCATAATTTTCACACATTGTCCTCTCCCTGGCACACACAGCGGAGGATAGAGAATTTGTTGATGGGTAACTCATTTAGGAATAAAGAGCCCGACTACTTGCATATCAGAATGACCCATACTCATGGGGGAATAGAGGGTGTTGCACATATGGCAATTTTGAGGAGTTATATATGGTCAATGTACCTGTATTGCACAATGGCATAATGGAGGATAATGAGTCGCTAAAGAACAAATTGATTCACTGGATAAGCCACTACTGAAATTGTTACTCAGTGATAAGATCATCAGACCTTTTAGTTGTTAACTGTTACTCTCCACCCAGCAAGCATTACAGCTATATAGTATTAGAATGAGCTAATAATGATACGGCGAAGGGACTAGGGTGTCTGGACTAAGTGCTGTACTCAAATGGCTCAGGGATCTAATTTAAGTTTAACCTGCCTTGGCCAAGGTTGATATTCACTAGGCCAGATGCAAGGTATAATTCCTAACAGTCCCGTATTAAGGGGTTAAGGCTCAAATTCCACTGACCACAAACATGTGATCGAATCTCACTGAGATACAGTGATTTCTCACAGGACATCAGATAACTGAGGGGGAGGTCTTGATATCTAAGAAAGGGGCAATTGCAGCTGCAACCCAAAGAAGATGTACCTGTTTTAGGAGAGTGGGAAGACATTAAGGATAGTCAGGCAATTAGTACCCAGAGTATCTTGACGGGGAGAGTTTATGTGGTGATGCTAACCTACAAGTCAGGCCTTGTGCACTTTAGAACAGATTCAGCTGTTATCATGTAATGTGAAGGTTTGAAATTCGATTGGGGTGCAGCAGAATGGGGAGATCATAGGAAAGTATCACATCTGTTTGTTAAGAAACATGGGCAGTAGTGCCATTACATAGATCAGGATTCATGGACTTCAGCATGGAAGCCAGACCTCCAGCAGCAGACCACACTTCTGGTGGCTTAGCGATTTGGATACAAACTACACTGAACTGCAAAATCCTATGTTTAGATAAAAAAAAGCCCCTAAGATAATGGCCTTGCACATTTCCTATTCCACTTGACAATTTGAGGTGAAATGATTTAATATATATAACCATATCATTACTCAGAACCAAGAGTCGCCTACAATACATTCTCTGGATGAATGTATATGGCAGGATCCCATGAGCTGCCCCTCACTCCTACCTAGCAGGGGATTTTAGTGTAAATTTTGAATCATTGAATATTTTACAAACACTCACGAAAGAAGATGATCAATGAGGCATACCTACTATACAGAAACCAGGTCAGCACAATAAATTGTCTTGTGGCCTTTGGGCCTGCAATGGCCACTCTACTTCTGACTGGGGTGCTGCATACACTTTTAAAAGGGCAATGTCCAGATGCTAAAAGACTATATATGACCTGATTTAAGGATATGGACATATATGAATGATATGGCTGCAGTAAATAGAAACACTAGTGGTCATAATGCCCTTTCTTTCACTCTAAGGACTATTCCCCTAATTAATCGCTCTGTACCAAGTTCTACAAATGAGGCACCAAAGTTTTATTCCAAGAACTGGAGATGTGTTTGTTACAGGGATTCTGCTAGGAAGCAGAACTGTGCCTTGGGATAACAGGATGTCAAAATGTATGGACTGAGTCTCTCTACCATGTCAGTACCTGTAGGCCCGAATCTGACTAGCTCACAGTGCCTCACCTGAACTACTAACCTTTCCAGAGTAGTTGATGGTTTTGGCAAACCTAAAAGATGAACTTCCAGTACAGTACCTAAGGGAACCGTGGAAACAGATCATCACATTTCGTTTCTCACTCATGCATGTCTGTAGTAAACAAAATGAAAGACATGCAGGAAGTTTACAAATTATGTATTTAAACTCTTGTAGTCTATTTTGAAACAGGTGTGCTGCTATAGTTTAACAAATACACCTGAGCAACATAAGCCGCATTGCTAGCAGATGTCATGAACCGCTTCAAAGCTAGATTCTGTACATATATGGGCACAGGAATCAGCAGTTATTTTGATAAGGAAAAATCCCACCCCTTTCCCGTGCACCAGCACTCCATAGGTTAGTGTGTTTGTGGATACACATTATGCTTGAAACCGTTCCTAAACTGTCAATAAGTGAGTGTGTTCAGTGCTTTACATCATACTGGCTTAACTCTAATGTATCTCCTGGCTTTGGAACATCATGGTATTTAGTTATCTGAATTTATTTGTGTATTTCTTTTTGTTTTCTGACCTTGAGACTTGGTAACTACAAGGACAAATAAGTATTCCTGGTTCACCGCTGCCGATCTCTGCGGTGCAAAGAACAAAGTGCCTCTTCGCGCACCGTCCCGTTTCAACGTGATGGTGCGTGTTAGACGTTCTGGGTGCGGCTGGACCACCCTTCTGGAAGGCGCTTTGCCTTTCGCTTGTTCACCCCGACGGAGCTCTGTAGGAGATTCCCTCGACTTACCTGATTACCGCTCAGCAGTTTTCATCGGCTTTGGTTCTCAGCATCGGAACTCTTCTTCCTCTCACAACGGCAGGACCTGAAATGAGAAACAAAGAAAGGAGATAAGTACTGTTTGCGTTTCTAGGCGCTCTTCGCAAGAAAGGTCAAGATACAAGATCTAAGTTTTGGAGCTTCTGAATAACTAAGAAGGGCTTTAAAATAATGGTTCATTTTCTGATGTGAAGATTTTAAACTATTGGTTCATAAAGCAAAGAAGAGCAAAGAGCGAAAAATCGGACTTACAAAAGCTTTGTAAAAGACTACGTTCAAAAGGTGTGACAAATAACAGTGTATATTTTCGTAAAAGTGTTTAGAGAACCAAACTGTGTCATTTATGAATGATTAAGAATCATTGTATGAATACTTTAGAACCTGTCATATCAGGATTAGTAGTAGGATGTTTTTTGGTGTATTTCTTTTCTCCTACATATGGGCAAGGAGCATAAAGAATGCAGGAAAAGTTACATCACTTCCTAAAGTATACAAACTTGAAGGGATAGTGAAGTTTACTCACTTTTTTTATTTTTCAGTTGAATATTACTTCTCAACATAAGCCTTGCCTGTATCTAACGATTCATTGATCAAACATCCAACACAAGAAATACTGGGACTAGGCCAGACAACCACTGTTCGCAGGTAGGCTAAAAGATACCTTTGAAAAAGAATTCCAATTGTGCAAGAATCCGTGTAGCTTCTCAAACTCAGGACAGGAGTAAATTCTGATCAAAAACTTTGCTTGATGCTTCGCAGGTCGACAGCAAGAATACAACCACATCCAGTATCTGGCCCTCCTCCCTTATTTCTAATTGTTAACTTGTAGTAAGTTTAATCCCAAATTACTAGTTAGTGATTTGGGAAGTTGGTCCCTTGCGTCCCTGCGAGATCCTACTACGCCATCACAAGCAAGACAAGGTAGGGGATGGCGTGGTCCTTGACAGAAGGCTATAAACAATAAACAAGCCAACCATGGCAACTAATATATCTATGTAGGCCAACACTTACTATGTTAGCACAGGGATATATTAGTGATCTCTGGGATTAGCAACAGACCCCATACCTGGTGTGTGTCGTTAGGTGATCTGAAACGTAGGTGTAAACTCAGTTTATGCTGGACTACTGACTCCGGTCCAAGGCCGGTCTCTCTGCTGGAAATCTCCTCTCTACCCCCCAATGAGGTGAGGCACAGGTTATATGATAAGAACTACTGTATTGGAATTCTGCAGCTGTGCAATCTAGTTATGTCTAAAAATGTCAAAAGAGGCTGCTGACCGGCCACAAGAAAACAGTACACCATGTTGTTTGACCTTGTACAAAATGTTCAGACTGAATCCCAAGACGAGCCACTGAATAATACATAATATGTACAGCACATTTCTAAAATAAGTGTTGACAGGAAAGAGTACAAACTCACTAAGAAATTAGCCTGGGGCAGTTGGGTGGAAGCTCATTTGTGTGACTTGGTCATCACTGTGAAAATGAAGGATAGTGAGACTTTTGGGCACAAACCTGCACAAAGAACCCTCAAAATTATCAGAGAGGAAGGCTTTTATATTCAACTTCAGGTATGGTCACAATATTTTAGAGATTGTTATACTCACCTGGATAAGACAGAATGGGCAGCAGAGAAAGACTGTATTCAGGGTGTTTCCCTTGTCTCCTTCTCTATGGAGGAGAATTTAGTAGCAATTGATGCCCGAAAAATTGGTAAGGATCCTGGTCTACAAAGAATACTGGTTGACATTTATTGAACAGAGCCTGTTGTATGGGGGTTCCTATTCAATGCCTTATCCAATGCAATTGCCAAAAGAGCAGAGCTACCTGATTCATGGAGAGGCACACAAAATATACAGATCTACAAGAAGGGGGATAAAATAGTCCTGCCAATTCCAAGCCTATAAGCTTGATTGATAATGCTCAAAAGATTTTTAGCAGGAGATACACTCCAAAGTACGAGAGTGAGTGTAGAAAATTATGTGTTCAATGTGAAAATAGGGACCCCCTGTAAACAATGGCAGTTCTCAGGGCAGGGGAAACACCAATGTATAGACAACATCCCTGAGCAACTATGAATACATACACAGTAAATATTTACTATATATATGGGTCAACAGACTGAAACTTGAAAATGTAATATATTTTATTATAAACTAATTATTATTATTATTATTATTATTACATTTATAATGCGCACAAATCATCCCCAAAGGGATCTCTCGGCGCAGATGAAGCAGGCTCTGAATGACCGCAACAGATCAGCTAAACAGCGAGGTCTTTAAGTGCTTCCTGAAGATGTTTAAATCTGTAAAGGAGCGCAGATCCCAGGGCAGCTGGTTCCAATACTTGGGCGCCAGATAAGAGAAGGCACGACCCCCCCATTTTCTTCTTCCTAATTCTCGGCGTTTGAAAGAATTTTAGGCCACTCGATCTTAGGCACCGTACCGGAGAGTGCCAAACTAGTTTTTTTGTGAGGTAAGCCGGCCCATGTCCGACCCGTGCTTTAAAGGCTAGACAAAGGAGTTTAAAGAGATCCCTCTTTCTGATTGGTAGCCAATGTAGCTCTCTCAGTAGAGGGGCAGAAGGCGTGCGTGGAGGTTTATTCAAAGCCAGACGCGCTGCCGTATTTTGTACGACTTGTAGCCTTGACAATAGATCTTACCTGACTTCTACCAGAAGAGCATTCCCATAGTCAAGTCTGCTCACTAATAGTGACTGGATCAGGACCTGTTACAGTTTTGACATGCTATTCCATGGATAGATTCATATCCATATTCACACCCAGATTTCTTACCCATTTTTTTGGAAGGGGTGGGGGACCTAGTGCCTCTGGCCACCACTCATCTGTCCATACTTCCTCTGCCTTCCCGAACAATAAAATCTCTGTCTTAGTGGGATTAAGTTGGAGGTAGTTGTCTTTCATCCAACTGGAGATTTTAATCATGCAGCTCTTAAATCTTTCTCTAGTCAGTAGGTGATCCTTTTCTATGGGGATAAGCACCTGAGTGTCATCCGCATAGGAGATGGTTTGGAAACCACAGGATTCTATGATGGCAGCCAATGGGGCCACATAGATGTTAAACAGTGGGGCTCAAAATCGAACCCTGTGTTAGCCCCTTCTCCACTACTGTGGACTGAGAGACAAAAGAGTCTATCTGCACACACTGCGATCTGTCTGATAGAAAACTTCGCATCCACTCCCAGGCCCTTCCGTTGACACCTATCTCCCGCAGTCTGTGCAGAAGAATTCTGTGGGAGATGGTGTCAAAGGCCGCTGACAAATCAAGTAGGACCAGCACAGCCGGGGTCCCCTCGTCCAGTAAAAGCCTGATGGTATCTGTTACCTCCACGAGTACTGCCTCCGTGCTATAACCAGCACGGAAGCCCGACTGCGAGGGATCTAACAGGCCATGCTGAGCCAAATGATCTGACAGTTGGCGGTTTATCTGCGCCTCCATAATTTTGGAGCATCCTGGGAGGAGCGAGATAGGTCTATAATTCTGTAGGACTGCAGCGTCCAGTGATGGTTTTTTTGGCAGAGGTTTGATGAAGGCCTTCTTCCGGCTAGCCGGGAACGAAGCAGTCGTCAGTGACACATTACAGACTTCTGTCATAGGGATAACAAGCTCTATGGCTAGATCTGACAGCACATAAGGGGGGGCTATATCTAGCGGCGACCCTGACTTTAGGCCTTTCAAAACTGGTAGCACCTGTTCCCTCGTGATAGCTGAAAATGCTTCCAGACTCACCGACGGGGGACTCACAGTGTTCTGCATTTCCTCCCAGGTCTCTGGTAGCGGCGCAAAAGAGTCATAGATATCTATTTTGTTTTTAAAGTGACTCGCTAGCTTGTCACAGAATTCCTGGGTAGGAGGACAAGATGAGTTGATTACACTGGGTGCGGTGAATTCTTTTACTATCCTAAATAATTCTTTAGAGCAGCCCTTTGCCCCCTCTATACGAGTGGCCAAAAAAACTCTTCTTGCTGCATTGCAATTATTTAGGTACCTCCTGTGAGTGATGTTATAGGCCATTCTATCTGTATCGGTTTTGGTTTTCCTCCACCTTCTTTCTTTTGTTCTGCAAGCCGCCTTTTCAATCTTTAAATTATCTGAATACCATGGAGCTGGACACTTTTTGTCATAAATTATGACTGCTTTCCTTGGGGCAATCATGTCAAAGGTTCTACTGACCTCTGACTCTAGTTTATCTAGCACAGAATTTATGTCCTGGCATTCACTGAGCTGGGGGTGGGGGGGAAATAGTGTTTTAAAGCTCTTAGGGGAGACCTTCCTCCAATGTCTACGTACCAACCTTCGACCTTGCACTTTTTGCAGGCCCTTCGGTGCCATGAAGGAAAAATTCAGAGCCCTATGGTCCGACCAACTCACCACTAAGGGAGGATCTGTAACCAAGCTAGATATATTAGTAAAGAGATTATCTATAGTACGACCTGCCGCGTGCGTAGGGCCAACCACCCTAGGCCGCAGCTCCAATGATTCCAAGACTGTTAAGAGATCAATAGTATCTGTGTTAGAGTTCAGGTCCAAATGAAAATTGAAGTCACCCAAAAGGAAGAAATCCTTCCCTTGCAGGGCGTATGGAGCCAAAATTTCTAATAACACCGTGGAAAATTCCTTCTTGTTCTCCCCCGGCGGGCGATACACGACTGCTCCTAATACTTTGTGATCGTGTGCCAGTTCGATAGACACAATCATCAGCTCCAATATGGGGGACGAGATAGTGTCTAACGACTTTACCATTACCCCTGGTCTAAATGCAATGGCCAATCCTCCCCCTCGTTTACCTATTCTGTCCAGCCTTAATACTTTATAGTCTGGGGGAAAGGCAATCGCTAAGGCCGGGGCCGAGTGTGTATGGAACCATGTCTCTGTAAAGAAACAGATATCTGGTTTACTATCATCCAACAAGTCCCAAATTTCCGGGGCATGTTTAGAGACAGATCTGGCGTTGATGTATAGTCCTCTACATATGTTTTCTGCCCTTATGCTATTATTCGCACCCTCCCCCTGGTTCTTATTCCTAATCCCTTGCCGCCCTGCTGGTCCTATCCTTTTTCCAGGTGCCCCAACTCTCTGGGGCTGGCTAAATGGCCATTGACAATACGGGTGGCATTGTTTAAAAACTCTAGAATCCAGACACGACCTACTGTCGCATTCCTTACTACAACTGGTTGTCCCTAGTTCCAGCAATTGGTCTCTGGAATATTTTAAAGGAGGCATAGCTTCACTACGGCGCTATGTCGGAATTTACCGCTCGCAATTGGCGCGTTTTTAAGTGACTCGGCGGTAGCCCACTAGAGCGCTGACCTTCAAGATGGCGCCCGTTCGTGTCTTTTCCCCACCAACACAATAGATTAACGTGTTCCCCCTTTCCAACTTTCCCCCAAATAAAGAATACACTTTAAAATGCCACAATCTAAATCTACACAGTTTTTAAAATCATCACGTTTTTGGGTCATTCAACGACTTAGTAACAGTAGCTTCTGCTATGCGAGAAACGAAGCCTTTCATTAAAACTCTAATGTACAAAATATAATGATCAATTACAATGTTACATGAATTGAAAAGACAACAGGCAAATATCCATACAGTCACACATTCACTCAACAAAACACCATCGGTGTACAGTGATTTTCGGTATTTTCAAATACTTAATTGTCCCCAATGAATATAAATCCCATCCAATATTATGATTAGCAATACATCCCTTAAATACAAATAATGTTACAGAAACATGATTATTATAAGACAGATCTTGGCTTTAGGGTATTGATGTCTCTTCATAAGATCTACATGCATTTCGTGGCCACGCGCCTTCATCATGGAAGCCACAATTGGAACTGTAGCATATCTGAAAATATATAATATTATTCTGGACCCATAATACTTGATGATAGATTCATAGTCTAACTTAAAAGAAGAATAGATAGGATGGTTTACCCAAATGTCAAACCTTCACCACAGAATACATAAAAGAACATAGGAAAAATTAAGTGAAAAAATAGAACCATTGATTTTCTATTGACCTGTGAAAAATATTAGTACTAGAAAATCTTGGAGAAGAATAACATATCCTATACATACTAGTATTGCATTTTAGATGCGGTACATTACATCTCAATCCCCAGAATGCAGAAAATGGAAAGACGTATTGTGACAAGTGCACGGAGCAGTGACGGCCCGTGTAGGGCGTTTTACCGGGGCGGTGACGTGGCGCAGAGGAGGGGCAGGGTGGGGGATTGCAAAATGCGGCAAACGGCCGATTTCAGGTAAGTTACGAAAATAATTATTAAAGCGAATTTCGTTGCGCGCGCTGCATCGCCAAATGCGATGCAGCGTGCGCACCGAAATTCGTTTTATTAATTTTTCACCGCCCCGGTAAAACGCCCTACACGGACCGTCACTGGCACGGAGAGTTAAAGGTAGTACAGGAGGGAGGCTGGAACGCACTATGGTCTTGCTCAAAACTGACGAGCATCCAAGGACAGATATCCAAATTGGCCACTACAACATAGAAGAACATCAAACAGGATGGTGTGAAATGAATGATTATGAAAATAGAGGCTTACAGAGCTAGAGGAATTTTTGACAAGAAAGGATACACTAATACCTTAATTCATTCAATATGGATGATAAAAGTCTCAAAATGTAGATGTGGGGCCTGTCGTTGCAGGGTGTACCACTCTACAAAGGACTTACAAGTAAATTAAATTTGCCAAACAGGTGTAAACCAGTTATAACATGTTTAGAGAAAAGAGCACATGCACTTTAGCACTGGTTAGCGGTAAAGTGCTCAGAGTCATAAAGCAAACACTAAGAATCAGCAATAAGAGGAGATAAGCAGGTAAAAGGTTTGGGGGAAGACCACCCTAAGGATGACAGGTCTAACATCTATGCTCATGCCTGTGGTAGCTTGGCACAAACGTAGTGAGGCGTAACTTGGACACATTATGTAAAGTATTTAGGCAGCAAACAAACAGAAATAAAGTCTAAACACAACACAAGAAAAATCTCCTACCAATTTGGGAAAAAAGTGAAGGTTGTAATCAATGATTTGACACCAAAATGACAAACATCCACTTAACAGAACTGGAAATATGCAGTTTTAAAGGTTTAGGGAAAAATAGTGCTGCCGCAACAACAACTGCTTCATCGCATTTCCACGATCAACGACAGGACAATTTTTCTGCCCCTACTGCTATTTTGCCTGCAACTCAGGAACTCATGCCCTCACAAAAACCCGAGCGACACCCACTGGACCAACCATGAGCACCCTAGAACCTCTCCACTGCCCCCTGCTCAATGCCTGATCATTTTGTAAACCCTCCACTGAGTTCTGGGACACCATCACAACCCTCACCTCGATGTTATCTTCATTACAGAGACCTGATCAACCTCTCCTTTTCCCCCAACATTGGCATTGTGACTCCCAACATCAACAAGATGATACGCTGGGACCAACCCAACAAACACGGAACGGAGGATGCATCACCATCATCCACAAAGAAACCATCCACTGTACCACCGGATATGACAACACACCGATCATGGTACACCTCTACTTCCAACTCCACACCAACAGCAAAATGACCTTCAGTGGCACCCTCCCCTGCCGACCCCCAGGACCACGCTCTGGTTTTTGCAAGGCAATGCTCAAATTCATCGGCCCACTTGCCATCGACTCCAAGCAATATATCTTCCTCAGTGACCTCAACTTCCACCACAACGACCTCAAAACCGTAACACCCCCTACCTCCTAGAAAACATGAGCAGCATCAAACTCACATTACTAGTCATCAACCCCTCATGCAGTGCTGGTAACACCCTCGACCCGATCTTCACTGCCAGCGAAAGAGTCAACTATAGTCACGTCACTGAACTTACTTGGACTGCCCACAACATTGTCCACTTCACCATCACAGGACTCCCATGCCCCACCCACATGCCCCAAGGTCCTCTCACCACAACTTGAACAAAGTGACCAAGACCCAATAGATAGACACTCCCAACATCATCCATCACGACTCCGCACCCAACCTCGAACTGGCTATCCAGAATTTCTCCCCCTGAATTACCAACAATGCCAGCAGACTCACCCCATCAAGCCAGCCAGAACCAACAGAAACACCAAACAGGGCAGTAGGTACACACCAGGACTCAGGATTATGATGCACAAGTTATAGTTTTATACCTGTAACTTCAGTTCTCAAGTAGGGTTTTTCCATGATAGTCATAGACGTAGAATATTCCCGCCCACTTGCGGGGGACTCCGGAGCACATTTGTCCAAAATGTCTTCTTAAGTGCTGAAGTTCGCCTTTCTTCAGGAAGGCTTTGAATAGTCACTTAAGAAAGTCAATATGCAGCCTATCAGATAGGCTACAGCACTCAGAATTCTTCATCTTCATGTTACAAAAGATAAGAAACATGCAAAATGCATGTGAATTTTGAAGAATAACAGGAAACATTTTTCACAAACCCCTTTTGTAATTTGAGAGAAGTATCAGGAAGGAACAGTTTAGCCCACAGGCTACCATTATAAAGGAAGAAAAAGGAGAATCCTGGGACATCCAGTCTCCCATCATGCTCCACCAGACGCTGTTACCTCAATACTTTTTTATAGGTGGTACTAGCTGAAATATAGTAGAGCATGAAAGTGTCTGTCTAATAGCAGAGCATGAGAGTGTCTGTCTAATCCACCGGGGAGGAGGGAGGGTTGCTTATGATCATGGAAATACCCCTACGAGAGAACTGGAGTTACAGGTAAGAAACTATACCTTCTCCTGTAGGGGATTTTCTTGTATAGTCAAAAGCGTAGAATAGAGTAGCAAGCCTATCCCCCTTACATCGGTGGAGTAGACAGAACAATAATGAGACATGCAATCAAGCAAAGAGATTCCTGAGGATGCCTGTCCCACTTGAGCATCCGTTCTCACATCAGAGCCAGTACAGTCATGTTTAGTGAATGTGTGCACTGAACTCCATGTAGCAGCTTTGCAGATATCTGCCAATGGGATATTTCTCATCTAGGCAGCAGTAGCTGCCTTGCCCCTAGTGGAGTGTACTCTGGGTTTACCAGTAAGAGACAGCCAGAATCACCTCAGAATCACGTGGTGGATCTGCATGTCAAAATAATGGATCTTGATCCGGGGGATGATACCTTTTCTGGAGTCTGAAGGGTGCCGATTTTGTCAATGCTGAAGTCAGAAACAAGCCCATGGCTGGCTCAAGTTGACCCAGCACTAGTGGTAGCAAAGGTCTGGAGGGCGTGCGCTGGAAGAGCATTTAAAAAATAACTGAAGTCGATGGCGTTGGACCTGCCATGAAAATGTTCCGCTAGGCTGCACCTCGCAACAGAACCTCTTGAAAGGTGTTGATGTCATCAATCGGTGAGGACTGAGGTTGCGGAAAGTCTCTCAAAGTGGGCGAGTAGCCCCTGGTGGAAGAGGACATATCCCCATGTTGGCGGTGTGATCATGATCATGATCTATGTTGTGACCTATGCTTGGAATGAGAGTGCCTTTATCTAGTTGAAAAATGACCAGATGCATGACAGCCATGATGTGAGCGATGGAATGACCTTGAGTGTGGTCTAGGAGCTGGAGTGGCAGGCACTTGTGGCACTGGAGTATGAACAATGACAGGTGTTGGCAGGGCAGGCTGTGCCGGCAACACTGGAGGCAAAGGCAGTGGTGGATCAAATGGCAGGTTCGGGGCCGGTGGACATAGAGGTATTGAAGACGAAGGCAGCACTTTCAGAGAAGGAGATCTGGAACACTCTGATGATGTATAAATTTGGAATCTTTTAGAGGCTTTCTGAGACCTTCCCAACGTCGAGGAACTCCTTGACTTCGATCTCTGTCTTCCCTGTTTAGACCTCGACATTGAGCGGGCTCTTGACGTCGAAATTTGGGTATCGACGTTGAGCGATGCCTTCTTTGTGATGGTGAATATGAATCCCTCAAACGCAATGCACTTCTCGACGTTGTGCTGCGTGGTGCAGTAGATTTTTATGTCACTCTTGTATGTCCTGATGTAGAGTGACAAAGCTTGCGTGATGTCGAGCCAGTCCGAGATGACGAGTTTACGTCACATGAGATTCTCATGGGATGTGCCATGAGACTGCCTGCTGTACCTGCAAATGTGCTTGTAAGCATCACAGATGATATGGTACTCAATTACTCAAAGGATTAGCTGATGTGATACATTATGTCCCTCAACAGGTTGTGGCTGCTACACAAGATCCACATCCACAACCTCAATCCAGGGGACTGGATCGTGATCAAGAAGAACGTTCAGAAGACTTGTTTGGAACCAAAATGGAAAGGTCCCTTCCAAGTAATGTTGGTCATTAAAATTGCTATCAAGTGCATTGGAGTTCCAAACTGTGTGCATGCATCGCACACCAGAAGAGTGAGAAATCCATGTGAAGAAATCGTTTTCTTTGAGACTGAATGAAGAGCACTGCACCACCACAAGCTGAACATCAACAAAGAGCAGAGTATTCCAAGATCACAACAGCAACAGGGTAAAGAAAGGGGTGAAGAACTGCAAAATGTTACACTGAATCAAGTTACCAGTTGTCTCACAAAATGGCACAGAGGTCTCTGATGACATTAGTACAGACAGGAGATCCGGGTGTAAGAACAAGCATTGAAACAAGAAGAATTATCCATAAGGTTGAACAGCCAAGGAGCAGTAATCAAAGAAAATTAAAAGCAGTGTATCACTTGATTGTTTATATATTTGTTGTTTCGGCTGACAGCCTTACAATATTTTTTTTAAACAGGCAATATAAGTACAATTCAATAAGAACATGAGCACAACAATATATCAATAAATTCATTAAGAAAAAATTGAATACAAAGACAATAAAATGCTAGAAAAGTGTATTTTCATCAAAGTCATACAACCTGCAAAGAATAGCATGTTTGAATTCTTCAGAAACAGTAAAGTGCAAGTGTAATAGGAAAGGTACATAACACCGCCAGAGGCTGCCTCTGGAAAAAAAACATGTGCATCACTATTGATTACAAATCATCAAAACAGTTGAGAATTATCTTCTTTTCAGCTGTAAACAGTTTGCCAACCCACCAAGGGGGTAAAAGTGCAGTGCATAGAAGTAGTGCGAAATTGTTCAACTTCGGTGTTCCGTTAAAGGAAACAACCAGGCTCATAAAGCTTAAACATAATCCTAGAGTGGAGGGCAACTTGTTCAGGCAGGGACACGTAACCAGTGCTTAATTTGAGCCATTGCTTTCCGGTGCTAAGCAGCGGCACTTAATTGGTTTCCTGTGCTCTGCACCTAATTTTCAACACCGTACATAGAACAGTCTACCACATAGTGGCGCTGCTCATCTAATTTAGATATGAGCAGGACAAGGGTTGTTTAGGAATACAATATACATTAAAACTGCTAATACCTGCATCCCCAGCCATTCCTTTAGCTTTGGGGACCCGGAATAATATGAACTGGTGCATTTCGATGCAAGAGAGATAATTTGTAGTTGTTTTGGCAGTGATAACAAGGGCGATAGGTGGTGCAAGCTGCAGTGGCCTCCTGGTCAGAGCCCTGCACTTAATAGTTTACAAATTAAGCACTGCACGCAACCCATAAATATGATGCTAGAGAGGTAACCACATTCATATCATCTGGTTTAATACATAGCACCATTGCTGGTTTAACACTTCTGACCCGTAGTATTTAAAAAGGGGAAAAACCACCTCTGCTAGGCGGCTACATATTTATTACAAAACAGCATAAAATGGGTTAGATTATCCAGACCACGAGAGCTACAATCACAGCAATCAGATCGGCCATCAAACATATGTATACATATAAGGAAATCACTGTTTGGGAGGATAACTAGCAAGATTTTTTTATCAGCATATATTCATAATACCGTTCTTTAATCAGAGATGCCGTGTCCTGTCTAGCACTTCCAGGAACTTCCCACAAAGATATCAACTGTAATTACTTTAAAGAAAATTGTACATGTGTGACCATGTACGCCGTCGACAGGAGCAACTTGCTGTGACTTCCTCAAGGGTTTCTTAAAAAGCTGTGGTCTTAGGGTTTCTTGCCAGTGTTACCCAATATAGAATCGACCTGAGAGCAATAGTTTCTGATATAGGAATAAAATTAAGCTCTGTGTACAGTTCAGCCAGAGGGGTAGCTGGCCCGAGACCCAGCAAATTACGGAGGAAATTATTCCCAACTACTTGGAGTGGGCAGACATTCCCATACCACATAGTTCTTCACCATACAGTGCAGCCACCACTGCCCTTTTCTGATATATTTGTAAAATAACACTAATACTTCTGGCACTGGCTTGACATCTAAACTTTAAAACTTCTCCAGCCAATTGTCTCAAAACTAGCGTGGCCTTCTGTATTTGGCTGCCCCATCGCAAATTCTCAGTAAATCGAATACTCTAATAGTCAAACTGTTTGATAATATCCAGGGGGATACCTTTGACCAAAGGCCTTCACTGAAAACAAGTGGAGGGCCTCAATACCATACACTTTTTTACTGCCATTGATGGTTAATGATTTCTTGTCACAATACTCCACAAAATGTGTTAGTAGCCTATGAGTAAAATGTTCTGTTCGTGCCATCAATAACTCAGCATGCGCATATAGTAGTATTGGTACCCGCTTCCCGACTACAGTTAAAATATCAATGGGGTCTTCCATCAAATGGTCAGCTGCATCATTTAAACAAGCATTTGCAATGCATTAGGTCTCGCATTTACGCGAGTTTGAGCTATTGACATTGCAAATAACAATGCCTATTGGCATCGTCATTTACAATGCCAATAGCTTTAACTCGTGTAACTGCGAGACCTATTGCATTGCAAATGCTTGTTTTAGAAGGGATTCGTGTATGGATTAGTTTTTCTATAAAAAAGAATAGAGTTTGAGCAGACGTCTACCGTAACAAGGTGACAAAAAAAGAACCATTTTTCTAGTTGCACTTTTGTTAGTATTGTTTCTTTTTTCTTAGCTCTCATAAGTCGTCAAAATGACGAGCCGCGCTATTCACAACTCCAAAATAAAAAATATAATAATAATAATATGCCGACTTCTCAGTATAAACCCTTACACATTTCACGATGAAGCAGCCGTGTTTGGGAAATAACATGCGTATCTGAAGTTGGCGAAATGCAATGCTGATGTTTAACAATGAGACTGCTAATACCACTTTTAAATGAAACACATGTTAAGAAACACACGCGGTTACACAAAATTTGAAACAATTGAAGGCAAAGGAAGGCGTCTTTGCCGACAAAACTGTGTGTTTGGTGTTAGTTTTAAAAGAAGTTGGAATCCAGTTGGGTAAGTATAGAACGATTCTAGTGCAGGCATGGTCGTCGTCTTTCACTAGTACAAAAAGCGAAACGTGTAAAGTAACACGAATCTCTCTTGATGTTATGTACACATCTAAATTATTAATCATGTTTGCGTTTTTCCACTTAAATGATAATAAACTCTGTTTGAGTAGTGCCTCATACCTTACTAAATAATGCTCTAGGCGCTACAAGCGGTTTAGAACGGTAGTTTATTGTTAATATTAAACAACAGTACGTAGCCTAGGTCGCTCAGTCCGAAAATGAACTTCCGATCTGTACTTCATGGCAGATATTAGCGATGAGCGTTCAACTAGTAGAGCCTTAGTGCTTGTATTTGTGATGTAATTGACACCTCGTGTCGAGGCGCACTTCCTTCATCCGCCATCGTGCTTTCAGCGCTTTGATGAAACACACATTTAAAGGTGTACAAATTCTGATTATCGCATGTGCCACCGGTGTCAAATCTACATGAGTAAGTCAATAAATGTATTGTAAAGCCGCGTAAACTAGTGTTAGCATATTTCATATATATTTTAAAACAGAACGTTACAAACAATGCAATATTTTAATGTATATATATTCTCAATAGTTCACGTGTTGATTCTGGTGCAACAATAAATAACAGATTAATATGAGAAGGATTGTGATTAACACACTTAAGCGAACGGGGACAGTAAATTCAAATTTAGGGACGTGACGCCTACCCGATGACTATTAAAAAAAAGTCTCATAGTTGTTTAGAACTACTAAACTGTAATTATATTACCCTCATGTTTAATTTAGTTTTAAGACAAATACAGACACAAATTAAATACTGGATGCTAACAATTGCCTACCCAAAGAAGGCAACAACGCATACAGATTTGTTACACCCATCTTTAAAACAACCATATGCCACAGTGTTTTTAAAGCTGAGACATACCAGCCTCAGAAAACAATGTGCGCCTGGGTGCGCGCCGGTCCGTACTCGCCCACATTGATTATAACGGGGTGTGTGTCAGCGCCACTGGAGAGAAGGCGGTGCCTGCAGTGGGGACGGGTGCAACGCGAGGCCGCCTCCTAGAGCCGGCGCGGAGGGGACGGCTGCGCCCTCGAGCCCGGACCAGAGCAACGGAAATGAACCGTCCTATAGCACCGCAGCACGTGTGGGAGCCGCATACAGACACAGCAGACAACCCCTCTCAAAGTTTAATTTGTTCCGGTGGTGGCAGGCTGATCACCAGCACTCGGTTCTGCACCCCTGACTTATCCCTCACCAGACTTTGGCAGGGAACATGGGACATGCGGAAAAGGGAGAAAGAAGGAAAACATGAACACATGGAAAGAGACCCGCATGATTGGGATAAAAGGAAGTGTATGACGGCGGAAGAACGAGGTATGAGGTGTACTGAACCCTGGGCAGTCTTGATAGGAGACGAACCACGCAATCTGCGACACTGGCTCCGGGCGAATAAGAAGAGAAAATCTCGGGCCTTGCAGTTAGCATGTTTTATTTATTGTTTCAAAATTAAGCTGTTTTGCACGGTGATACGCAAATGAAAAATCCCTACGCATAACCTGCCCTAACACTGTACGCCGCCCTCAAGAGCGAAAAACTAGCGTGCACTATTGAGTGAAATCAAAGTATAACACCAGTGAATGGTGTTAATAATGACTACTGCGATGCAGCGTGCGCACCGAAATTCGTTTTATTAATTTTTCACCGCCCCGGTAAAACGCCCTACACGGACCGTCACTGGCACAGAGAGTTAAAGGTAGTACAGGAGGGAGGCTGGAACGCACTATGGTCTTGCTCAAAACTGACGAGCATCCAAGGACAGATATCCAAATTGGCCACTACAACATAGAAGAACATCAAACAGGATGGTGTGAAATGAATGATTATGAAAATAGAGGCTTACAGAGCTAGAGGAATTTTTGACAAGAAAGGATACACTAATACCTTAATTCATTCAATATGGATGATAAAAGTCTCAAAATGTAGATGTGGGGCCTGTCGTTGCAGGGTGTACCACTCTACAAAGGACTTACAAGTAAATTAAATTTGCCAAACAGGTGTAAACCAGTTATAACATGTTTAGAGAAAAGAGCACATGCACTTTAGCACTGGTTAGCGGTAAAGTGCTCAGAGTCATAAAGCAAACACTAAGAATCAGCAATAAGAGGAGATAAGCAGGTAAAAGGTTTGGGGGAAGACCACCCTAAGGATGACAGGTCTAACATCTATGCTCATGCCTGTGGTAGCTTGGCACAAACGTAGTGAGGCGTAACTTGGACACATTATGTAAAGTATTTAGGCAGCAAACAAACAGAAATAAAGTCTAAACACAACACAAGAAAAATCTCCTACCAATTTGGGAAAAAAGTGAAGGTTGTAATCAATGATTTGACACCAAAATGACAAACATCCACTTAACAGAACTGGAAATATGCAGTTTTAAAGGTTTAGGGAAAAATAGTGCTGCCGCAACAACAACTGCTTCATCGCATTTCCACGATCAACGACAGGACAATTTTTCTGCCCCTACTGCTATTTTGCCTGCAACTCAGGAACTCATGCCCTCACAAAAACCCGAGCGACACCCACTGGACCAACCATGAGCACCCTAGAACCTCTCCACTGCCCCCTGCTCAATGCCTGATCATTTTGTAAACCCTCCACTGAGTTCTGGGACACCATCACAACCCTCACCTCGATGTTATCTTCATTACAGAGACCTGATCAACCTCTCCTTTTCCCCCAACATTGGCATTGTGACTCCCAACATCAACAAGATGATACGCTGGGACCAACCCAACAAACACGGAACGGAGGATGCATCACCATCATCCACAAAGAAACCATCCACTGTACCACCGGATATGACAACACACCGATCATGGTACACCTCTACTTCCAACTCCACACCAACAGCAAAATGACCTTCAGTGGCACCCTCCCCTGCCGACCCCCAGGACCACGCTCTGGTTTTTGCAAGGCAATGCTCAAATTCATCGGCCCACTTGCCATCGACTCCAAGCAATATATCTTCCTCAGTGACCTCAACTTCCACCACAACGACCTCAAAACCGTAACACCCCCTACCTCCTAGAAAACATGAGCAGCATCAAACTCACATTACTAGTCATCAACCCCTCATGCAGTGCTGGTAACACCCTCGACCCGATCTTCACTGCCAGCGAAAGAGTCAACTATAGTCACGTCACTGAACTTACTTGGACTGCCCACAACATTGTCCACTTCACCATCACAGGACTCCCATGCCCCACCCACATGCCCCAAGGTCCTCTCACCACAACTTGAACAAAGTGACCAAGACCCAATAGATAGACACTCCCAACATCATCCATCACGACTCCGCACCCAACCTCGAACTGGCTATCCAGAATTTCTCCCCCTGAATTACCAACAATGCCAGCAGACTCACCCCATCAAGCCAGCCAGAACCAACAGAAACACCAAACAGGGCAGTAGGTACACACCAGGACTCAGGATTATGATGCACAAGTTATAGTTTTATACCTGTAACTTCAGTTCTCAAGTAGGGTTTTTCCATGATAGTCATAGACGTAGAATATTCCCGCCCACTTGCGGGGGACTCCGGAGCACATTTGTCCAAAATGTCTTCTTAAGTGCTGAAGTTCGCCTTTCTTCAGGAAGGCTTTGAATAGTCACTTAAGAAAGTCAATATGCAGCCTATCAGATAGGCTACAGCACTCAGAATTCTTCATCTTCATGTTACAAAAGATAAGAAACATGCAAAATGCATGTGAATTTTGAAGAATAACAGGAAACATTTTTCACAAACCCCTTTTGTAATTTGAGAGAAGTATCAGGAAGGAACAGTTTAGCCCACAGGCTACCATTATAAAGGAAGAAAAAGGAGAATCCTGGGACATCCAGTCTCCCATCATGCTCCACCAGACGCTGTTACCTCAATACTTTTTTATAGGTGGTACTAGCTGAAATATAGTAGAGCATGAAAGTGTCTGTCTAATAGCAGAGCATGAGAGTGTCTGTCTAATCCACCGGGGAGGAGGGAGGGTTGCTTATGATCATGGAAATACCCCTACGAGAGAACTGGAGTTACAGGTAAGAAACTATACCTTCTCCTGTAGGGGATTTTCTTGTATAGTCAAAAGCGTAGAATAGAGTAGCAAGCCTATCCCCCTTACATCGGTGGAGTAGACAGAACAATAATGAGACATGCAATCAAGCAAAGAGATTCCTGAGGATGCCTGTCCCACTTGAGCATCCGTTCTCACATCAGAGCCAGTACAGTCATGTTTAGTGAATGTGTGCACTGAACTCCATGTAGCAGCTTTGCAGATATCTGCCAATGGGATATTTCTCATCTAGGCAGCAGTAGCTGCCTTGCCCCTAGTGGAGTGTACTCTGGGTTTACCAGTAAGAGACAGCCAGAATCACCTCAGAATCACGTGGTGGATCTGCATGTCAAAATAATGGATCTTGATCCGGGGGATGATACCTTTTCTGGAGTCTGAAGGGTGCCGATTTTGTCAATGCTGAAGTCAGAAACAAGCCCATGGCTGGCTCAAGTTGACCCAGCACTAGTGGTAGCAAAGGTCTGGAGGGCGTGCGCTGGAAGAGCATTTAAAAAATAACTGAAGTCGATGGCGTTGGACCTGCCATGAAAATGTTCCGCTAGGCTGCACCTCGCAACAGAACCTCTTGAAAGGTGTTGATGTCATCAATCGGTGAGGACTGAGGTTGCGGAAAGTCTCTCAAAGTGGGCGAGTAGCCCCTGGTGGAAGAGGACATATCCCCATGTTGGCGGTGTGATCATGATCATGATCTATGTTGTGACCTATGCTTGGAATGAGAGTGCCTTTATCTAGTTGAAAAATGACCAGATGCATGACAGCCATGATGTGAGCGATGGAATGACCTTGAGTGTGGTCTAGGAGCTGGAGTGGCAGGCACTTGTGGCACTGGAGTATGAACAATGACAGGTGTTGGCAGGGCAGGCTGTGCCGGCAACACTGGAGGCAAAGGCAGTGGTGGATCAAATGGCAGGTTCGGGGCCGGTGGACATAGAGGTATTGAAGACGAAGGCAGCACTTTCAGAGAAGGAGATCTGGAACACTCTGATGATGTATAAATTTGGAATCTTTTAGAGGCTTTCTGAGACCTTCCCAACGTCGAGGAACTCCTTGACTTCGATCTCTGTCTTCCCTGTTTAGACCTCGACATTGAGCGGGCTCTTGACGTCGAAATTTGGGTATCGACGTTGAGCGATGCCTTCTTTGTGATGGTGAATATGAATCCCTCAAACGCAATGCACTTCTCGACGTTGTGCTGCGTGGTGCAGTAGATTTTTATGTCACTCTTGTATGTCCTGATGTAGAGTGACAAAGCTTGCGTGATGTCGAGCCAGTCCGAGATGACGAGTTTACGTCACATGAGATTCTCATGGGATGTGCCATGAGACTGCCTGCTGTACCTGCAAATGTGCTTGTAAGCATCACAGATGATATGGTACTCAATTACTCAAAGGATTAGCTGATGTGATACATTATGTCCCTCAACAGGTTGTGGCTGCTACACAAGATCCACATCCACAACCTCAATCCAGGGGACTGGATCGTGATCAAGAAGAACGTTCAGAAGACTTGTTTGGAACCAAAATGGAAAGGTCCCTTCCAAGTAATGTTGGTCATTAAAATTGCTATCAAGTGCATTGGAGTTCCAAACTGTGTGCATGCATCGCACACCAGAAGAGTGAGAAATCCATGTGAAGAAATCGTTTTCTTTGAGACTGAATGAAGAGCACTGCACCACCACAAGCTGAACATCAACAAAGAGCAGAGTATTCCAAGATCACAACAGCAACAGGGTAAAGAAAGGGGTGAAGAACTGCAAAATGTTACACTGAATCAAGTTACCAGTTGTCTCACAAAATGGCACAGAGGTCTCTGATGACATTAGTACAGACAGGAGATCCGGGTGTAAGAACAAGCATTGAAACAAGAAGAATTATCCATAAGGTTGAACAGCCAAGGAGCAGTAATCAAAGAAAATTAAAAGCAGTGTATCACTTGATTGTTTATATATTTGTTGTTTCGGCTGACAGCCTTACAATATTTTTTTTAAACAGGCAATATAAGTACAATTCAATAAGAACATGAGCACAACAATATATCAATAAATTCATTAAGAAAAAATTGAATACAAAGACAATAAAATGCTAGAAAAGTGTATTTTCATCAAAGTCATACAACCTGCAAAGAATAGCATGTTTGAATTCTTCAGAAACAGTAAAGTGCAAGTGTAATAGGAAAGGTACATAACACCGCCAGAGGCTGCCTCTGGAAAAAAAACATGTGCATCACTATTGATTACAAATCATCAAAACAGTTGAGAATTATCTTCTTTTCAGCTGTAAACAGTTTGCCAACCCACCAAGGGGGTAAAAGTGCAGTGCATAGAAGTAGTGCGAAATTGTTCAACTTCGGTGTTCCGTTAAAGGAAACAACCAGGCTCATAAAGCTTAAACATAATCCTAGAGTGGAGGGCAACTTGTTCAGGCAGGGACACGTAACCAGTGCTTAATTTGAGCCATTGCTTTCCGGTGCTAAGCAGCGGCACTTAATTGGTTTCCTGTGCTCTGCACCTAATTTTCAACACCGTACATAGAACAGTCTACCACATAGTGGCGCTGCTCATCTAATTTAGATATGAGCAGGACAAGGGTTGTTTAGGAATACAATATACATTAAAACTGCTAATACCTGCATCCCCAGCCATTCCTTTAGCTTTGGGGACCCGGAATAATATGAACTGGTGCATTTCGATGCAAGAGAGATAATTTGTAGTTGTTTTGGCAGTGATAACAAGGGCGATAGGTGGTGCAAGCTGCAGTGGCCTCCTGGTCAGAGCCCTGCACTTAATAGTTTACAAATTAAGCACTGCACGCAACCCATAAATATGATGCTAGAGAGGTAACCACATTCATATCATCTGGTTTAATACATAGCACCATTGCTGGTTTAACACTTCTGACCCGTAGTATTTAAAAAGGGTAAAAACCACCTCTGCTAGGCGGCTACATATTTATTACAAAACAGCATAAAATGGGTTAGATTATCCAGACCACGAGAGCTACAATCACAGCAATCAGATCGGCCATCAAACATATGTATACATATAAGGAAATCACTGTTTGGGAGGATAACTAGCAAGATTTTTTTATCAGCATATATTCATAATACCGTTCTTTAATCAGAGATGCCGTGTCCTGTCTAGCACTTCCAGGAACTTCCCACAAAGATATCAACTGTAATTACTTTAAAGAAAATTGTACATGTGTGACCATGTACGCCGTCGACAGGAGCAACTTGCTGTGACTTCCTCAAGGGTTTCTTAAAAAGCTGTGGTCTTAGGGTTTCTTGCCAGTGTTACCCAATATAGAATCGACCTGAGAGCAATAGTTTCTGATATAGGAATAAAATTAAGCTCTGTGTACAGTTCAGCCAGAGGGGTACCTGGCCCGAGACCCAGCAAATTACGGAGGAAATTATTCCCAACTACTTGGAGTGGGCAGACATTCCCATACCACATAGTTCTTCACCATATTTGTAAAATAACACTAATACTTCTGGCACTGGCTTGACATCTAAACTTTAAAACTTCTCCAGCCAATTGTCTCAAAACTAGCGTGGCCTTCTGTATTTGGCTGCCCCATCGCAAATTCTCAGTAAATCGAATACTCTAATAGTCAAACTGTTTGATAATATCCAGGGGGGTACCTTTGACCAAAGGCCTTCACTGAAAACAAGTGGAGGGCCTCAATACCATACACTTTTTTACTGCCATTGATGGTTAATGATTTCTTGTCACAATACTCCACAAAATGTGTTAGTAGCCTATGAGTAAAATGTTCTGTTCGTGCCATCAATAACTCAGCATGCGCATATAGTAGTATTGGTACCCGCTTCCCGACTACAGTTAAAATATCAATGGGGTCTTCCATCAAATGGTCAGCTGCATCATTTAAACAAGCATTTGCAATGCATTAGGTCTCGCATTTACGCGAGTTTGAGCTATTGACATTGCAAATAACAATGCCTATTGGCATCGTCATTTACAATGCCAATAGCTTTAACTCGTGTAACTGCGAGACCTATTGCATTGCAAATGCTTGTTTTAGAAGGGATTCGTGTATGGATTAGTTTTTCTATAAAAAAGAATAGAGTTTGAGCAGACGTCTACCGTAACAAGGTGACAAAAAAAGAACCATTTTTCTAGTTGCACTTTTGTTAGTATTGTTTCTTTTTTCTTAGCTCTCATAAGTCGTCAAAATGACGAGCCGCGCTATTCACAACTCCAAAATAAAAAATATAATAATAATAATAATATGCCGACTTCTCAGTATAAACCCTTACACATTTCACGATGAAGCAGCCGTGTTTGGGAAATAACATGCGTATCTGAAGTTGGCGAAATGCAATGCTGATGTTTAACAATGAGACTGCTAATACCACTTTTAAATGAAACACATGTTAAGAAACACACGCGGTTACACAAAATTTGAAACAATTGAAGGCAAAGGAAGGCGTCTTTGCCGACAAAACTGTGTGTTTGGTGTTAGTTTTAAAAGAAGTTGGAATCCAGTTGGGTAAGTATAGAACGATTCTAGTGCAGGCATGGTCGTCGTCTTTCACTAGTACAAAAAGCGAAACGTGTAAAGTAACACGAATCTCTCTTGATGTTATGTACACATCTAAATTATTAATCATGTTTGCGTTTTTCCACTTAAATGATAATAAACTCTGTTTGAGTAGTGCCTCATACCTTACTAAATAATGCTCTAGGCGCTACAAGCGGTTTAGAACGGTAGTTTATTGTTAATATTAAACAACAGTACGTAGCCTAGGTCGCTCAGTCCGAAAATGAACTTCCGATCTGTACTTCATGGCAGATATTAGCGATGAGCGTTCAACTAGTAGAGCCTTAGTGCTTGTATTTGTGATGTAATTGACACCTCGTGTCGAGGCGCACTTCCTTCATCCGCCATCGTGCTTTCAGCGCTTTGATGAAACACACATTTAAAGGTGTACAAATTCTGATTATCGCATGTGCCACCGGTGTCAAATCTACATGAGTAAGTCAATAAATGTATTGTAAAGCCGCGTAAACTAGTGTTAGCATATTTCATATATATTTTAAAACAGAACGTTACAAACAATGCAATATTTTAATGTATATATATTCTCAATAGTTCACGTGTTGATTCTGGTGCAACAATAAATAACAGATTAATATGAGAAGGATTGTGATTAACACACTTAAGCGAACGGGGACAGTAAATTCAAATTTAGGGACGTGACGCCTACCCGATGACTATTAAAAAAAAGTCTCATAGTTGTTTAGAACTACTAAACTGTAATTATATTACCCTCATGTTTAATTTAGTTTTAAGACAAATACAGACACAAATTAAATACTGGATGCTAACAATTGCCTACCCAAAGAAGGCAACAACGCATACAGATTTGTTACACCCATCTTTAAAACAACCATATGCCACAGTGTTTTTAAAGCTGAGACATACCAGCCTCAGAAAACAATGTGCGCCTGGGTGCGCGCCGGTCCGTACTCGCCCACATTGATTATAACGGGGTGTGTGTCAGCGCCACTGGAGAGAAGGCGGTGCCTGCAGTGGGGACGGGTGCAACGCGAGGCCGCCTCCTAGAGCCGGCGCGGAGGGGACGGCTGCGCCCTCGAGCCCGGACCAGAGCAACGGAAATGAACCGTCCTATAGCACCGCAGCACGTGTGGGAGCCGCATACAGACACAGCAGACAACCCCTCTCAAAGTTTAATTTGTTCCGGTGGTGGCAGGCTGATCACCAGCACTCGGTTCTGCACCCCTGACTTATCCCTCACCAGACTTTGGCAGGGAACATGGGACATGCGGAAAAGGGAGAAAGAAGGAAAACATGAACACATGGAAAGAGACCCGCATGATTGGGATAAAAGGAAGTGTATGACGGCGGAAGAACGAGGTATGAGGTGTACTGAACCCTGGGCAGTCTTGATAGGAGACGAACCACGCAATCTGCGACACTGGCTCCGGGCGAATAAGAAGAGAAAATCTCGGGCCTTGCAGTTAGCATGTTTTATTTATTGTTTCAAAATTAAGCTGTTTTGCACGGTGATACGCAAATGAAAAATCCCTACGCATAACCTGCCCTAACACTGTACGCCGCCCTCAAGAGCGAAAAACTAGCGTGCACTATTGAGTGAAATCAAAGTATAACACCAGTGAATGGTGTTAATAATGACTACTACTGTTAAACAAATAAACAACGGTGAATAAAGTACCCTTTCACGAGAAGCCGCCACTTAGTGAGAAGCCCCGTCACCACAGCCTTCTGACAACCCCGGGGCTCGGGTGATTCTTTGGCAGCGCCTCACTGGCGCCCCTTCGTGGGTGAGGGGCTTTGGGAGCGGGGACAGGCCATGGGTGCGGGTAGCCAGCCCATGAATAGACCTGCACCCGCTGCCAAGGTCAAGCCCCTCAAATCTGGGGGTGAGAGGGTCTGTGCAGTCAGGATCCGCTGAAAGAAGCTTTACGCTGGCGCTTGGCATGGAATCCGCATAGAAATAATAACACGTTCGTCCCCTGTTGTCTCAATCTCGAGACCCCATAGGGCTGCAGGCAGCTGGTTGGACTATTACCGAACTGAATTGCGTTAATGTAATGGCCTTGTGAGTCGAAAGGGTGACTCCCCGTCAGGCTGACTGGCAGGGATGAAACTGGAAGATGCGTGAACTCGCCAACCTCGGAGGCATACTGCAGCCCTGCTGTTTGGGAACAGGGCACAGGCTATGAGGCAGTAGAGAGGCCGGAAATGGAGGCAGTTAGGAAGGGGGCGTCTCGAGGGCGCAGGGTAGAGGGTACCAACGCCGGCCCCAGCAACCAAGACTGATAACATGAGGGCAAAACTGCTCCCCGCAGATAAAAACAGGCAGAGCTCATGCGGGTGACCAGCAAACCTTGTCTCGGGAGAAATGCAAACACGTCTTTCTCGTCAGCAGTTTGGACGGGAGGGGCGAGGTGCTGCGGTTTCGCACTAGTGATTTCAAAAGTAAAGTGAGAGGCCGTCTGTCGAGTGTGATACGGGTTTCTCTATCATAACAGTTCGGCACGCCCTTTCACGGCGCTAGCTTCAGCACTTCTGTCGCACATGAGCGTCGTAAACAAGACAAGCCCGGCGGAGCGTGGCGCGCGCGCGCGCTTGGCGGGGGCGGGAGAGCGGACCCTTTGAAGTGCTCCCAAAAGCGGAGTGCATGGCGGCACGATGCGCGTGATTGTGCGCGTGCTAGCCATGCAATCCGCTTTTGGGAGCACTTTGAAAAGCCCCTTTACAATAGTCTCGCTTTGCGATCGCTATCGCGATAGCAAGGTCGAGACCTAAAAAGGATGAATAGCAAGGGAGCCAACATGCACACCTGCCGCACACCTTTTACGACCAGAATGGGTTCAGTGCACACGCCACCGGGCCCATACCGTACTTTGGCTGTGTTAATAGGATGCAGAACGTGGATGGCCATTACTAACAAGGAGTCAGCACCTAAGTACACCAGTGATCTCCACAGCTTCTCTCTGTTTCCTAATCAAAGACTGCTTTCAAGTCGACAAATATTGGGTACAGCGATGTCTTCCTCACCACCGTAAACTTGTAGGATATCATATACAACCGAAGAGCCTGATCAACGGTCCCAATGCAAGGCCACAATCCAGCTTGCATTTCAGTCAAGTTCTTGTGAGCATCGACCCACCCCTTATGGCTGTTGAGCAGAATTTTCCCCAGACTTTTTCCTGCACCATCTAGAAGAGGGATCGGGTAGTGGTTGGATGAGCTGGATCGATTGCCTTTCTTCTCGATCAGCACAATAATGAGCGAACGCCATGAAGAGGGTACAGCATTTCCAACAAGTGCTGAATTAAACACTTTAGTAAGGATACTGCCCCACACATTTGGCTCTTCACAATATATATAGATGAGCACCATATCAGGGCCTGGGGCTTTGTGTTTCTTTGCATCAGTCAGGGCTCTCACCTCTCTGGCACTAAGATAAACAAAATTCCACCACCAGGTAGACCGATCGTATCGGGTATCGGTTCTGTACTGGAGCCGCTATCTAAGTTCACGGACCACTTTTTGAGACCTATGGTACAAAAAATGCCTTCTTATTTAAAAGATACACAAGAAATCCTTTCAAAACTCCAACCCTTGAGTTTCGATCCAACAACAGATTACCTCATCACCTTGGATGTGGAAGCGCTGTACACCAGCATTCCACAAGAAGCATCACTCACTTTGATCGAGAGACTGCTAAAAGCGGAAACATGGACATCGATAACACCCATAAATTTCATCGTAGAATGTGCAAGATGGGCCCTAACCAAAAACTATTTTGAATTCGAGGGTGAATATTTTTTACAAACCCACGGAACATCTATGGGTATGACTTGCGCACCAAGTATAGCCTGTCTATACGTCCATGATTCTGAGATGAAATTCATCTATAAAGAGACAAATCCGTACCAGAACAACTTGGTGTTTTGGAAACGATTTATAGATGATATTTTCCTCATTTGGAAAGGAGAGGAAAACGGAGCAAGAGATTTCCTGGCATGGCTGAACTCCAGGGATGAATATCTCAAGTTTACTATGACTTTGGAAAAAGATTCAATAACCTTCTTGGATTTTAAAAATCTGGCCAAACAAGGGTACACTAAAAACAGAAGTATTTTACAAACCAACAGATGTGAACAATTTACTAAGGTACGACAGTTTCCATCCCAAGACTTTAAAAGACAATCTGCCGGTGGGACAATTTCTAAGATTGAGAAGAAATTGTACGGACAAGGAGACTTATGAAATCCACGCTAAGAAGCTCACAAAAAAACTGAAGATGAAATCATATCCCAAAAGACTGATAAAACAAGCATATAGAAGAGCGAAGAACAACACCCGAGAGGGATTACTGGAATCCTATGAGAAACCTGAGAACAAAAGAATTGTGTGTGCCCCCACTTATGGAACGGAATCTAGCAAAATAAAAGGAATTGTCCTACGGCATTGGAGAACACTAAACTCAGGGGGGTTAAAAATGGAAAAACCCATGTTTGCCTTTAAAAGAGGAAAATCAATAAAGGATTCTGTGGTACACACTCGCCCAAAAAAGAAACAAACGAAAACAGGACAACAGCTGAATACTTTATGGAACCTACCTGAGGTCGTCGGACACTTTTCGTGCGGCTCAAGTAATGTATGCTGCTTAAAAAAAACTAGCAAAGAGATTGATGTGGGCCTGAAAACTCCCTGGGAACAGCGAAGTTTCAGCAATTGCAATAGTCAAAATGTGGTATACGTGATGACGTGCATTTGCAATAAGAGGTATATAGGAATGACCACTCGAAAATTAAAAGTTAGAATAACTGAACATCGAAGCACATTTAGATGTGGAAAGACAATTACTAAAATGATTTATTTTCATACAAACAACCACACTGAGAACGATTTCATATGGACAGTGATTGAACATCTACCTAAGAACTGCACTGAGAAACAACTCCTAAAACTCGAGCAGAGGTGGATTTATCGCTTATCTAGTGCAACACAAGGCCTTAATGAGGAAATCCCGTGGACTTCTCTGACGTGAAAGAAAATTTTGAAAAACTTGGCCTGTACGACAGACTTGTAGATAATCTGAAGGGCATCGAACATGCAGTCAAATAATTTTTTAAAAATGAGAATATAACATAAAATGCAACGGGGGCAGCAAGTGTATTACACGAATAAACGTCAGCCTTGAGTCTAATAATGAAAAAGAGAGAAAAAGACAAAATCACGTGCAACCCAAAGCTTGAACAAGAAAAATCCTGTGGATTTCTCGGACGTGAAAGGAAATATTGAAAAATAAGGCCTGTACGAGAGACTTGTAGAGAATCCTAAGGGCATCAAAGATTCAGTTAAATAACAACAAAAAAATGAGAATACAATACAAAATACAATGGGGGCAGTAATTGTATCACATGAATAAACGCCACCCTTGAGTCCAATAATGAAAAAAAGAAAAAAAGACGAAATCACAAAGGTAATCATGGTTTTGTAAATCAACTTGCACGCCGTGAGTGCAATAACAGCACAAACAAACACTCTAAATAAATTCTTAAATAAATAACTGTGAGCCCTTGTAGTAATACCATAAGATACGATAAGGAAACAACCATCAACCTGAATTCATCGTATATTTGTCCAAATTTTCCCATAAAATACGAGGAAAGAGATTTAAAAAATAAAATAGACAAAACGATAAATAGGTTGAGGTTTGAAAATAATTAGTGGACTTCAGTACCCAGAATCCCCTGTACACCGGAAGCCGAATAATACTCCGTAGACCGAAAATGCGTAAACAACCATAGAGAGAACGACGTGTGAGTTAGAAGAACACTGCGAGGTAAACGATGTTTGTATTTAAGACGCCAAAAACAACCGTGACTTTCTCAACGGCAGGCGGTGTGTACAGTAGGTTTACACGCGGTGGCGGATCCTTGACTTCCAGAGACCAAGGGATAATACTTTATTAATATATTTTTTTAAAAAACATAGCCAGAGTTAATCGACCTCGTACCCGTTATGCCCGGAACTATGTTGCGTTGACATCACAAAATCTAAACTCTTTAGATTGAAAGACGAAGGGACGGAATTGAGCCACGTTCAAATTTATTCTTGAACCTCTCTGTCCAAAAAATAAACCCGATTTTTCTCTACACCACATATGCCACTCGGATAGGGGGAAGTTTCTCTAAACCAGGTAAAGGCAAAAAAAACCAATATAAATAAAGATGTACTTAAGGGAAATGGCTTAAATTACGCTCTCAGCAGATAAGTAAAAATCGCCTTGTGATTTACATTATCGCCAGTTCTGAACAAAGGATCGAAACACTTGGGTCCGTGGGAAAGGAAGCTCAGGCCAAGTTGCCTTAGTGCTTGCAAACATTAAAAACATATATACATTGCAAGACGAACCACCACAAACAAATATACGATGTTTTCTATAATCTATGATTTGTTTTATGCAGTGTGTTACTACAGGACGCTACCGTATCACACAAGACCTGCATGATGCTAATTAGCATCTACCAGTAGGTGAGAAAAAGAATGATATATTAAATGGAAAAATAGTCTGATCCGTAAAGACAAATGAAAAAGAAACTCGGACACCATGAGAGTTGGGCAACCTTTGAATATAACAACATTGTACCACGAATGTTTAAATAAAAAACACATCGGCACGCGTGTGAATGGAAGATAAGCTGTACACATTCATGTGGGATGGTGTTTCACAATGAAGAGCCAAAAGTTTTTTGTAAATTAACACAGAGTGTGGTGTGGGAAATTTAGAAAGTGGTAATAACTTGATTAGGCAAACAAGCGGTTAATAGCACCACACAAAATGAGCACTTAGTCGGGGTGTTCACACATACGTTACACTATAATAGTGAATAACAGTATGATAGGGGCACATAAGCATGACGATGCATATAACCATGTGCACATGTGTGTATTCCCTTCTCTTGTTTTTTGATCTTATAGAAAATCTATTGGAGATCGGGTGCAAGAATTTAGGTGAGTGCATTAAGCCTCATGATTGGTATGCATGAAGTAAATGCATAAACACAAGGCAGGGACCTTAAAGTAAGGAACAGAACAACAAAGCCCTGACGAAGGCCCCAGACCCGATAGGGCTAGCAACGTGGGTCGAAACATGTTGGCATTTTAACAAGGGTACATTTGAAAAATTACGTTCAAAAGAACCCCAGTACATGATTTTAATGATACCACGAGTACCCCAAGAATAAAATATTGGAGCGGGGTATACCTGTAGGTATTTTTAACATATCACAACATCTGGTTCCCTGCTTAACCAGCTATTATCTTGTATAAGAACTCCCAAAACATCTTTGGTTGAGTCCGCCCAGATAGTACCACCTTATCTGGGTGTGGAGAAAACGCCTATGATGAAGCATGTCACTATTAGTGAGTGAGGCGTTTTCTTCAATATCTTGAATATTCCACCCGATTAAGTGAACACTTCAATATGTAAGATATCTCGATATCTGGTGATAAAAACAACGGATTTCTCGGTAAAACTGTATGTCCTCGTGGGATTACAGTTCAACAACAGTTGCCTTTAGTGATAAAAAGTTTCCTTGGGAGAACGCAACTGGATTGCCTTTCCTCTCACTCTCCTTTTGTGAAAAGAAACTAAGATATCAATACCACAAGGCCCAGACCAGATGTTTTCTCGGGCTGACAGGGGGATTATGGGGTTGACACTATATAAGTTGCTAAAGTGATCAGACAGATCTGTCCAGACAGATGGCCCAATAGGGGTTTCTATAATGTGCACTGAGCCCCTCTCAGTCCGTCATACCAATTCCCAGAATTTTTGGGAGTTTTTATAAGTTGATCGAATCTCACCGACTATCAATGAGGAGACAGAGTCGAGGGGTGAAAGTGACACAGAGTAAGATCAACAAAGATTGATGAGATCAGACAGGGGAAGAATGCCTATTCAAAGGTGTTCTGCACCTGAATGGACATAGTACATGAATAAGGAACTAAATGTATCATTGGATGAACTCTGTGTTTGGAAAATTGTTTAAACCTCCATGACAGCACTTCAAATACATTTGGGTAAAATCTGATGGAAGACTGAGAGACAATCAAAAGACCAAAACTGCTAGAGAAGTGCTAAAAGACTGAAATGACATTTTTATTTTTTATTTTAAGAAGACTTACCTTGGCCTAAGGTTGCATTAAAAGAGTAGGGATAACATTTTAGAAGAATACGGAGTAGGGCTAAGGAATGTATGTACGAAGATTCTGGATTTAAAGAATTTTTTAGAAACAAACTCTTTGGAAAACTTGCATGGAGCACATTTGGAGAAAGCTCCGAATTGAATGTTTGAGCTGTTGCTGAATATTTTTTTGCAAATTATCTGATTTTATACAATCATGTGTAGCCTTAGAAATAGACGTACAATTATGTGCTCAATTTTCAAAATATCAGTACAAATTATTATGCTTGTAGGGTTCTATTTAAACCCCAAGAAAGACGTTGGGTCTACTAATGCAACTACCACATTTGCACATACAACAGATGAAGAGTAATTGAAAGCATCGTTTGCAGGACACATGAGGAATGATTATACTACAAATGTTTATTGTAGATTAGTGCAAGAATACTCACAAGCTATGGATGCAAAACATTGCTGTGTTTGCTCCCACCTACCTTGATCAGCAGCAGAAGAAGTCACATGCCATCAGATTCCATTATCATATGCAGTTTCATGTAGTATGTTGCTTACATTTAAATATAGGCAAACACATTTAGAATATTTTTTATTCTATCATGGTCTAATACCTTAAAGAGTACCCTTAGTACAAAGCATGAATGTACACCCACAAGCAAAAGAAATGGACACAGCTTGGCATTATTTTAGGCTGTCTACGCCCATATATGGTGTTAAGGCATATCAGAATAATCTAACCTGTTTAATGAGACCACTAGAGGAAGTCTTTATTATGACATTCGAAGATAGAAACACTACACCTCGTAAGGATAGAGACAAAGATGTTTTGAAAAGTGTTTGGAAGGAAGGGAAAGATGATTTTAAAAAGAAAATGGTTTACCCACAGTTGAAATTAGACAGATGACAAAAAGGAAAAATTGTTATTCATGAAAGGAGAACACGTGCGAGAACCAGACAAGTGGGAATCAGTAGCTGTGGACAAACATTTGAATTAATTGGAGGAACACAGCAAATTTTACAAGGGGATCAAACCGCAATTCCAGGGATTTCTTTTGTTTGTCGACAAGATACTTACTTCAGGTTACCTGCTGATTGGGTGTATATTTGCTACTTTTCTATATTGTTTCCAAGGACATGTCGTGTATATGGTATAGATGCATTAGCATTGACACCAGCACACAGAAACACTTGTAGTGCAGAAAATGGGACTCACTTACTGGGAGATATTTTTTACACAATCATTCGACCTCTTGAAAGACAAGAAGATTAGAAAACTGTTAGCAGTTGTCGAAAAGCTGGCAACTAGTACTTCTGTAGCTTTATTACTTGTGAGCACTGAGCTTGTAGCAATTAGATCCCTGGCTTACAAAATCACTTGGCATTAGGCATCTTACTTGCAGATAAAGGCAGAGTGTGCTAAATGCTGAAAACTCAGCATTGCTGCTCACACATACCTGATGAAAACAAGAAATTTTAAGAATTTGCAAAGAACATTTCAGACATGAAACCTGTATTAGAATAATTAGAAACACCTCCTATTTTAGAAAAGTTTGGAAAGGGAATATACACAACTGGAAATTGGTTTACAAATCCAGAGGGAGGAATACTAAAAGGTATTTTGATGCCAATAGAAATTATAGGGCTTTGTTTACCTTTTCTATTTTCATTATTCAAAGGCTGTAGATCTTGCATTAATAAAAGGAGTAGAGTAGAGTAATGAGCAAGGGAATGGAAGAAGAATTAGCATTAAATTATCGTCTTCATGACAAATATAGAAAATCATTAAAATTCAAAAGTTTGCAAAGAAAAAGAAAATACTTAACCGATGATAAAAGTGCCCTCTGAGCAGATGATACATGAAAAATTGTGATGCTTAAGATAACCATCAGATGGGGGACAGAGACAGCTGCAGCCGCTGCAGGTAAGAGCTGTAGGGCGGTGTGGCCAGGTGAAGGGGGATTTCGAGAGACGAACATGAGTGGAAATTCATTATTTATTTAATTTTCCCTCGTGGTTGTCTCTGGAAATCCCCCCTCACCAGGCCCCGCAGCTCTTAAATGCAGCGGCTACGGCTGGACAGAGAGAAAGTTTTGATTAAAATGCAAAGTAACATAGTTGAAGAGGCATGTGCAATAATAATATGCACATTGCCATTGCCATTGATAGATATATTGATTTTGAAATGACACATTTAAATGGACAAAACTACAGTGTGTGTGTATATATATATATAACCTACTGGCGGTCGCCAGTAGGTAGTTATCGTTGAGACCTATTATCCATTGGAAAATCGTAACATTCTTTTCCCAATAACTTTGGCGTCGGTTGACGAATCTTTGCGAAATTTTCAAAACTCGTGGGGTGCTCCGGTCAGCATCTATCTTACAAGTTTCGGGGTGATTCGGCAAGTGGGGGCCAAGAAAAAAGGGGGTCCCAAAATGTGTTTTCTCCATGTTAATTCCCATAGGAGACTTTAGACACGGCTACAGCCCGAACTGCTGAACGGAATTACACCAAATTTGGCGAAAAGGTAGCCCTTGGTTCAGAAAGATCCCTTTTTGTTAAATGGTGTAAATCCATTCAGTAGTTCATGAGCAATTAGAAAAAGAAAGTTTCAATATCTGGGCGGAGCCTAACAACACATCTCATCGTGAGATCTGATTGGCTGTCAGCACCTCATCCTGGAATTGCTGGCAGCCATCTTGGGACCAATATACATGATAGTACCCCATTGAAATGCATTGTAGTGAATCGAAGATTTTGAGGGTTGCCAAAAGGAGAACTATAAAGGGTGATAACAGACTTTAGTTACATTAGAATTCATTTGTTGATGGTACCATACTAATTTCAGGAATTGTGGTGTGTTCTAAGGTGATTTTACCCTGTGAAAAACCTTCTGCTGGGATATCATGAATCATGTTTTAGAGGAAACTGAAGCTAAAATGAGAGCATAGTTTCTGTAAATTCACATTATCTTTCTCAGTCATGTGAGAATGAAGTGTGTCATTCTCAGTATATCATGTACATCCAACAAGGACAGAGACTGTCAGTTGATTCCTTTGTGTTCTCCTGCAGTTTCCCAGAGTGTTCTAAAGAGCAACTAGAGCGCTAACAGTCTTACTTATGACAAAATTAGGGCACACCTGAAGCCATCTTCATTGGAATAAACTGGTAACTCTTAAAACATGTAATTTAAAAAGGAACAAAATGAGGGAGTTAATTGTGTCATAGAAATTATGTTTAGTGCTGTAGTAAGAAAAATTAGGACATGTTTCAAGTGTGATCTCAAATATCATCTTGTTATATTTCAACAGGAGCAACCTGTCAGTTGATGCCTTTGTGTTCTACTGCAGCTTCCCAGAGTGTTCTAAAGAACAACTAGAGAGATAACAGTCATACTTATGACAACATTATGGCACACCTGAAGCCATCTTGATTGGAATAGACTGGTAACACTTAAAACATTTAATTTAAAAAGGAACAAAATGAGGGGGGTCATTTTGCAATAGAAATTATGGTTAGTGCTGCAGAAATAAAATTTAGGGCATGTTTTAAGTGAGATCTCAAATCCTCTTCTATTTCATTAGAAAATTCTGACATGCAGACTGAAACAATCACTTTCAATACCAGCAGTAGACTTCCAGTTAACTCCCTGGTGAGCAGTAGCTTTACTACAGTGATCTAATGAACAACTAGAATGCTAACATTCTGAATTTATGGCAAATGTGTGACACATCTGAATGCCTTCTTGATGGAATCAAAGTAAAAAACTGAAAGCATTTCCTACTGAGGAGACTGCAGTAAATGAGGAAATTAGGAAACTTCATAACAAATAAGTCTCCCAAGATGGCCACCAGAGAAAAAAGAGCCCAAATGTAGCACAAATATCACCTAGATGTAGCCCACATGCAGCCCAATGACAGAAGTATGCAAAACACTTTTTATTTTTAGTTTTTCTGCAGTTTTATATAGTGCAGACTGGTCAGGTATTGGAGCGTTACATCTTACTTGGACCCCTTATTGCGTATTTTGCACGAAGTACATGAGATTGATCTTGCAAAACATTGAACTGTACGATTCTGTTAACCTGAAGTTGCTCTGAACCGGGCTATGTAACACACGTTTTTACCTACTGGTTTTAATTAATTCTCACTGTATTGTATTAGGAAATAGGATTTACTGTTTTTATGTACACTTTTATGATCTAGGTTTCTAAATCAGATCGAATAAAGTTTAATGAATTCTATGGCAGGACGGAGGCGAAGATTATGCAAATCTTTCCTCGCTTTATTTGCATAGCAGTTCAAAGAAAACGTTACACAACAATCATTAAACAAAAGACTACACAACCCATGAACCATTAGGGGGGTAGTCTCCAAGGCAACTATAGTCCAATCATATCACAGTCCATCGTATATAATATCGTGACATCCCTTCCGCTTTCTCTTTCTTCACTGCTCGTCAGTTAAGTGCATTCCTTACATTCTTGGCTTAATCTGACGTTGTTGATGTTTCTATAGCGGTTTCCTGTGCACGTTATTAGCATTATTGCCTTGGTATTGTTTCATATTCCCTGTGCAGTAGGCTCTTGCCCGAGAGCGTTCTCCATCTCGCAGTTTCTCCCGCTGTGCGCTCTGCGCGTGGTGAGATCCGTCGAGCGCTACCACTGGTCTTTACGCACGTTTGGGAATCCGGCACTCCTTTAGTGTCCGCTTGATTCCCGACAAACCCTCGCCTAATTTTGACACCGCTACACGTTGATTTCCCCACACGGCCATGTTAGTGATTGGTATTGCGCCTCAGTCTTTTCTTATATGAGCTTAGGGCAGTGGTTCCCAAACTTTTTGACCCATGGCTCCCTTGACCTAATTGGCAGTTGATTTGGGAAAAAGGGGGTGGTGATGGACAGAGTTTCTGAATGATGCAGAATACTCTTACCAAGTCAAGAGATCATGGTTTTAATCCATCACCGTTTTTTAGCTCACTGCACCATCCCAGCTCAGAACCTGGCTACATGCAAATTAGTCTGTACCTGTCCCAGTGCATGATGGGAACAGGGCAAACCAGACTACCAAGCCAATTCTTATACTGGGAAGGAAACAAGCTTCCGGGGACCGGTTTCTGGCATCACAGCCTTCGTCGGCCCGGCTTGCCTGAATCCTGATGGTGCAATGAGCAAGGGACTCACGTCTGAGCATACCCTCCCGTTGGCCGTTGCTCCTCACCATTTTTTTACCGGCGCACCGGGGTGCCGCGGCGCACAGTTTGGGAACCACTGGTCTACATTAGGCCTGGGCTAAAATTTCGTTCCGTTCGCGGAAATTGTGAGAATTTGACATTTTCGCATTCCGCGGAAAGCATGAAAATGTCAAAATTTCCGCATTCCGCTGCTTTGCGATAATTTGGTTCTTGCTTGCGCTGTAAAATAATACATTCTCGTGCGCGCGCGATCGCCTTACCTGAATCCCTGCGTTCGCCGACAAGTTTTCTTGATCCGGTCGCGTTCTCCATGAGATGTTGTATTGTTTTTAGCCATTTGCGCTGTCTCGCGACAGTTCGCGCCCGCAGTGACGTCATGCGTCGCGCGATCACGTCTTTCTTCTCGCGATCATGCACCGCGAGACAACTGAAAACAAGATGGCCGCGCCCGCGAGCAACCGCATGGGTAAGTTGGCGAGCCACAACCATGCAGAAAATCTTGCGAACATGCGGGAAAAAAACTTCCGCATCTTCGCGATATTTCCGCGTGTTTGCGATAATATTTTACATTTTCGCAATAATTTGCGAAAGTGGATTTCGCAAATTCCGCCCACCCCTAGTCTACATGAAGAATCAAGCCTAGACGTGATGAAGGATTTAGAGAGTAGCCATCACCATCATAAAACTTTATTTGCAATCACAAAGATCTTATAAAGTACATCTCAATTGCTAGAGAAAGGCTCAAGGAGCTCTGTGGCATTACAAGAAGTTTACATGGGGTGGGCTCTGATGAACCCAAGATGGCTCACCAGATCCCATCTACACAGTGTTTTATGTGTGCTGGGTCCTGCCGGTGCAGTTCTAAAAGGCAGGTGTCAGGACAATAGGTAAGTTTTACAGACACATCAGAGGAGGTCGCGCAGTAGTATATAAGTAAGCCCAGCCATATCCAAACATATTCAACCATTTGCAAACCTATCCATCATGTATCCTTCCATCTATCATTTCACTCATCCATCCCTTCATCCATCCTTTCACTCATCCATCCATTATCCAGCCATCCTTTCACCCTATCCATCTGTACACTCATCCATCCACTCTTCTGCCCATCCATCCATCCAGCCGTTTACCCATTCACCCATCCAGCCATCCGTTCACTTACTCATCCATCCACCCAGTCACTCATCCTTCCACCCATCCACCCTTTCAGTCATCCATCCATCCTCCCTTTCTCTCTCCATCAACCCTTTCACTTAGCCATCCTTCCATCCATCCATCCACCCACCCATCCATCTACTCATCCACTCATTAATCCATCCATTGACCCTATCACTCATGCATCCTTTCTCTCATCCATTTATCCTTTCACTCCTTCACTCATCTATTCATCCTTTTGTCCACCTACCCTCCCTTTCACTCACTCACTCACCCATCCATCCTTACATCCACCCTTTCACTCATCCATTCATTCACCCTTGCACTTATCAATTCATCAATCCATCCATAATTTCACTCATCCATCCTCCCGCTTACTCACTCATCATCCACCTTTTCACTCATCCATCCACCCTTTTACCCATCCAGCAACCCTTCGACCCATACATCCAGCTGTTTACCTTTTCTCTCATCCATCCTTCCACTCACTCATCAATCCATCCATCCTCTCTCATTATCCATCTATTCAATCTTTCATTCATCCATTCACCCTTTCACTAATTCATCCAGCCATCCACCCATCCCTTCACTTACTCACTCGCTCACCTTTTCATATTAATTTTGAGCTGAGCCTTCTTGAGAAGAGGCCCATCAAGAACTTCACCCTCGCTGCAGGAGCCACTCCAGGACTGGGACAGAAATCACCCAGGGCGGAGACAGGATCCACCATAGGGGGGGACAGGAGCCATCACAGGTTTTGGGGGGGGGCAGGAACCACCACATGGGGGGGACAGGAGCCATCACTGGGGGGGGGCAGGAGCCATCACATGAGGGGGAACAGGATCCACCAGGGTAGGCACAGGGGTGGGCATGCAGTATTCTAGTATCATCTTGTTGGGGTAGGGCTCCTCACCCCCTTCTGGACACGACAACAAGACCACAGGCTCTCTTTCTAAAACGTTAGTTTTGCCATCCCCCACTGTGATGTACAGTACTTAAAGGAGATACTCCAAGAGAACTGATTTAACTGATTGTCCTCCATACTTTGTTAATGAGTGTGGTTGCGATTGTGCCATGTCTTTATTTTATTACATTATAGACTGCATGTTTGAAGAACTGAGGTTTGCTTACAATTTAGTAACAGGAATTAAGCTCTGAGGAGAGAACCACGTGCTGCCTCAGTGTAATCAGGGCCGGTTCTACGATTTTTGGGACACTGGGCAGAAAGGGAATGTGTGAGGCCCCTCTAAATTGCAGAGACATGACACATGACGCATTCAGGGTTGTTTGCATCTGAATAGATGGCCCTGCGCCTGAAGCTGCAGCCCCTTCCTCTCAGTCACCTTCAAACACCTCTTAACAGCTCATGAAGGGCTGAAGGTGTGAGGGTTGCCATCCCGCTGTGCCTCTCCAATGCTACTGGGTATCTGAGCTTTGGTACTGCATCAGAGTCTGTTACAACGAGTGTTGCGCTGCGGCTGCAATCTCCCACATCCTGCGCGGCGGCGCGGTGCCCTGGCTTCTCATCACGGCGCACCGGGGTGCCGCGGCGCACACTTTGGGCACCACTGGCTTAGGGGAAAGCCCAGCTGTTGGAGCACCGGCGAGGGGCCTGCCTTAAGGATTTTAAGGGCATTTGTTCTGTGCTCACACCCTTTGCTATCATGTCTTCTCCAGAAGACCATTGTTACTACTCCTACCAGGAAGTGGAGGAGGAATGCCCCCCCCAACTTCTCCCTCCAGCAGTGGACCAATCTCTCTCTCTGGCCATTTCTAGGGCGCTGGCTCCTCTTAGGGATCAGGTTGATAAGCTGGTGGAAAGCATCCCTGGGGTGTTCAGTGACCCAGATCTGGTGGTGGTGGGTCCCAGTAGCGCCCAGATGGGGGATAAAAGGGCCGTTAAGCATAATGCGGGGCACTTGGAAGGATATGATCAACTTACGGAGACCTTCCTCAAGAATGTGTGAATGCTAAAACATGCACCCTGCCGGGAGGAGGAGAAGTCCGGAGAAAATTGCGATGCTGTCACCACTATTGTAGACCCCAACAACGGGTTTCCCTTAGAGGGAGAGGGTGTATCGGAGAACATGTTCGAGCCTACCCAAATTTACCATCCTGGGTCGGCGGAGTGGACCCCTGACACCAAAGTGGCAAAGTATGTGGTGGGGAAAATCCATCAACCCCTTGAAAGGGAGGTCAGGAATAGGATGAGGGGAGAATGCCCCAGGCCCTCACTGAAGGGGAAGGTGACACACATGCCTGAAATTGATGAGAAACTATGTACCTTTTTCTAAGTATATGAGGGATCCCAAGAAAGGAATTGATAGGTCTTGGACGTGGTAGGGCCCTTGACCCAAATTATTCAAATGGCGGAGCGTTCAAAAGAGTCAGGATCCCCTTTGTCCACGGCTATTGTGGCTGGTTGGGAGAACTACCCTAAAACACTACCGCCTCCACTACCCAAACACCACTGCACTACCCTAAACCCTAAAACACTACCCCCAGCAGACACCCTACACTATCCAAACATAACTGCACTACCCTAAACCCTAAAACACTACCACCAGCACGACTCCCTACACTACCCAAACACCACTGCACTACCCTAAACCCTAAATCTACCCCAGCACAACCCCCTACACTACACAAACACCACTGCACTACCCAAAACCCTAAAACACTATGCCCTGCATGACCCCCTTCACTACACAAACACCACTGCACTGCCTTAAACCCTAAATCACTACCCCAGCACAACCCCCTACACTACACAAACACCACTGCACTACCCTAAACACTAAATCTACCCCCAGCATGACCCCCTACACTACACAAACACCACGGCACTACCCTAAACCCTAAAACACTATGCCCTGCATGACCCCCTTCACTACACAAACACCACTGCACTGCCTTAAACCCTAAAACACTACCCCAGCACAACCCCCTACACTACACAAACACCACTGCACTACCCTAAACACTAAATCTACCCCCAGCATGACCCCCTACACTACACAAACACCTCTGCACTACCCTAAACCCTAAACCACTACCCCCAGCACGACCCCCTTCACTACCTAAACACAACTGCACTACCCTAAACCCTAAAACACTACCCCCAGCTTGACCCCCTTCACTTCCCAAACACCACTGCACGACCCTAAACCCTAAAACACGACCCCCTACACTACACAAACACCACTGCACTACGCTACACCCTAAAACACTAGAACCCAGCATGACCCTCTACAGTACAGAAACACCACTGCACTACCCTAAACCCTACAACACTACCCCTACACTACACAAACACCACTGCACTACCCTAAACCCTAACACACTACCCCCAGCACTACCCCCTACACTATACAAACACCACTGCACTACCCTAAACCCTAAAACACTACCCCAGCACTACCACCTACACTACACAAACACCACTGCACCACCCTAAACCCTAAACCACTACCCCAGCACGACTCCCTACACTACCCAAAACCCACTGCCCTACCCTAAACCCACCCCAGCACGACCCCCTACACCACCCAAACACCACTGCACTACCCTAAACCATAAAACACTACCCCCATCATGACCCCCTACACTACACAAACACCACTGCACTACCCTAAACCCTAAAACACTACCACCAGCATGACCCCTACACTACTCAAACACCACTGCACTGCCCTAAACCCTAAAACACTACCCCAGCATGACCCCCTACACTACCCATACACCACTGCACTACCCTAAAGCCTAAAACACTACCCCCAGCACGACCCCCTACACTACTGCACTACCCTAAACCCTAAAACCCTACCCCAGCATGACCCCCTACACTACCCAAACACCACTGCACTACCCTAAACCCTAAAACACTACCCCAGCACGACCCCCTACACTACCCAAACACCACTGCACTACACTAAACCCTACGGGAAAAAAACACCCTATGCCCAATCCCCCTTATCTCTCACTCCTCATGGTTCCTCTCTCCTCGTGGTTCCAGCTTCACATCGTCTCTGAGGGGCGGTGCACGTCGTTGTGAGTAAATGGAACAGCCTCTGTTTCCTTACAACAACGTGGATCGTCTAAATGTTTTTTAGAACGCATGGTCAATTACCATACATACCTTTACAACAAAATTTGTTGTAAAGGCATGCGTGGTAAATGACCATGCGTTCTAAAAAAATGTGTAGTAATGACTTCGCGATGTACAACGCATGCGTGGTAATACATGCATTGTAATGGTATTGTGAAGTAAAAAAGTCGTTGTAACGGCTGTTTACCGATCAAAGCTGGCCCCTGTTCTTCAGTGAGACGTTTATTTGATTAATTAGGAGGAAGGAATGTGTTTTTTTTACCGAAAAGTGCATTCCCAGGTGTTGTATTGAGAAAGTCTCCGCGTGGCCTGGTTTCACTTCCGGTGAGAAAGTGGAAGAGTCTGTTTGGATCTAAAGGAGCTCTGTTGTTGCACGGGGCCGGCGCGACACGTCATCAGAAAACATAGCTAATGGAAAGCATCCTCCCTGAAGTGTGGAGCAGTGCCATGAGAGGTCAATGTGTGTGCATCCCACCGCAGTATGACCGTACCGCGTGACCCATGTGCCGCCTCCAGGGTATGGGAGGCAGAAGTGGCATCGCAGGTCCTCTTGAAGACCGTTGTAGCACTAATTCTACATTTTGGTATTAGAGCATTTTAACTTTGTTGTTCCTGCCAGATACAAAAAGAAGATCCTGTGTTGTTCAGTGCCCTCGTTACCTTTTTTGTGTATTGTGGTGCTTGTCAGTTCGCTGCCCCGCTGGTGCACGCGACTGGGCACCCCACCCCGTGTGCCATCTGCAGGGCCCCTGCCCTTGGATCACTGGTTTCGGTTTCTGGAGTGGCAACATAAACAGTTGCTCCCAAAGGACTAGCCTGAACACTTAGGTGAATATCCCTTGCACCAGCATTCTATGGAAATTCTTTCCTAGCTCTCCCACGTCGACGAGGACGTCATAATAGCACGGCTCCGCTCGCGACACCGTATGACATCATCGGAACCAAAAGAGGACCTCGTCGGCGTGCTGACGTCAGTTCCACCCATTTTTTCTGTGCCACCGAGGCAAACAGGTGGACCGAGACATTTTCACATGTATACATAGTATAATAAATATATATATATATATATTCACTAAAAAACCATAGGTTTCATGCACGTTATAGTTAGAAATTAGCATTTAAAAAACCTTAGAAATTCACTGAAAAAACCATAGGTTTCAGGGGCATTATAGTTAGTTGTACATTTCACTCGTACAAAACCATAGAAATTCCCCCGTTATAGTTAGTTCAGCTAACTATAACTCGCGCGCCCGCAATGCACTGCTGATGACGTCACATATTACATCACTCATGACATGGTCAGTGACATCACTCATGACATCACTGATGACATCTCAAATGACATCACTGATGACTTCATCCAGTGAATGTGTGTTTTTCTGAAAATTAAATGTTTTATATATGTATATCTCAAGGTCGATGGAAGAATGCATGGGTATATAAGTGTCTAAATGGATGAATTTTTGGGGGTAAAATTGTTTGTATAACTGACTGATTAAGTGTATCTTAGTGAATACATGGGTTAGTGAGTAATGTTTAAATATGTAAATATCTATATCAGTCTCTCACTTTGTGTATGTGGCTGCATGGGTTGGTGAGTAGCTACATGAGTGTCTATATGGGTTATTAGTTGGTTTTTTGAGTATCAGTATGAGTGTCTGAGTGTCTGGATGGTTCGATGGGGGGGTATTACTTAATGCATAGATGCATGAATGAGTAACTCACTGTTTGTATGTGTTGAATACAGCATGGGTGCAGGACTGTATAGGTGGATGAGTGTGTGTATGGGTGAGTTAGTGAGTGAATAACTGTCTCAATAGTGTATTTATGAGTAACTACATCTGTTTTAAACTAGTATATGTGAGTATTGGTGTATATAAGTGAGTATATGTGAGAGTGAGAGATTGGAAGAATTCATGTGCTAATAAGTAGGTGTTTCTATAAGTGATTGTTTAAGAGAGTAAGTATTTGTAAGTTTCTGTAGAAGTAAGTGTGGTAGTGTGTGTATAACTGTATATGTGGGTAAATGGATGTTTGATACTTTGCATGTGTGACTATGTGTGTGAGTAACTCTATGGATGAGTGGCAGTGTGTAACAGGATGTTTAGGTGTATGAGTACATATGATGAGTGAGTACATGTATGAGTGCCTGTATAGGGACTGTTGGTGAATGAGTGGATGTGTGTGTAGATCTTGGAATTACTGAATAGGTGTGTTGTAACTGGTATTGGTATGTCCATTGTTTTTAAAATGTTAGTTTGTATTTTTGAGTGTATGTATCAAAGAGGTTATATTAGGGTGAGAGGAGGTCTGCCACTCTTTCACAAGGATGATGTCATCAGTGATATCATCAGTGATGTCATTTGAGATGTCATCAGTGATGGCATGAGTGATGTCACTGACCATGTCATGAGTGATGTAATATGTGACATCATCAGCAGTGCATTGCGGGCACGCAAGTTATAATTAGCTGAGCTAACTATAACGGGGGAATTTCTATGGTTTTGTATGAGTGAAATGTCCAACTAACTATAACGCCCCTGAAACCCATGGTTTTTTCAATGAATATATATATGTATCATGTGATCAAGGCCTCCGAGAGGCTGAAACGCGTAATGGCGATGGTGCAGGGCATTTGATAATAAAACTTCGGATGTGCACGAAACTCTGGGTCTATCTTCGTCTTGTGGAAAGGATGTTGGTGACGGAGGAATGAAAATATATATATATTATCTACTGGCGGTCGCCAATAGATAGTTATAGTTAGGACCTATTTTCCATAGGAAATCCGCAACATTCTATTCCCAATAAGTTTGGCGCTGATTGACGAATCTTCGCTAAATTTTCCAAATTTTTGGCCAGCTCCGCTCCGCTCCTATCCTGAAAGTATCGCAGTGATTCGTCAAGCAGGGGCCGAGAAAAAGGGGGGTCCCAAAACACGTTTTCCCCATGCAATTTCCCATAGGACCTGTTGTCGCAGCTACAGCCCGAACTGCTGAATGGAATTACACCAAATTTGGCAAAGAGGTAGTCCTCAGTTCGGACTCATGCCTTTTGCTTAAATGGTGTAAATCTGTTCAGTAGTTCCTGAGAAAATTAGAGTTAGAAGTTAGTGATATCTATGGCCGAGGAGGATCCGCGGACCCTCCCTGCACCCAGCGCGCACCCTGCCATGCACGAGCTAAATGCTAATTGGCTGTCAACACTCCAGATCAGGAAGTGTTGGCAGCCATCTTGTGCCTCTGTAGAACCGAGGCACAAGAAGCCCCAAAAAAAACATTGCAAAACGCGAAAAGGGGGGAGGGTAGAAACACCCTGACCCCCTAGGCCTGCTCAGGGGGTCCCACAAGGACAAGGCTGAGGGGAAAAAAAACGAAGCGCGGGGGCCAAGTCCCGGGGGCAATTTTGATAGTCATGGGGGGCCCAGAGCACCCCCGGGGACCACCACCCCCCGGGGCTTATCTTAATGTATGCGGGGGCTCGAGCCCCCCCACATGCCCCGGGGACCGCCACCTCCCCGGGGCACTACATATAAGCCCGGGGGACCACCACCCCCGGGAACGCCACCCCCCAGGACCGGCTCCTGCAGTGTCCTGGGGTGCCCACCCCCGGGACACTGCTGTTTGCAATGGCAGGGCGGGAACCTCGCGGCTCCCACCCAGCCATTGCAAACTGCTTTGCTATTTGGAAGAGAGAGCAGGGAAACCTGCTCTCTCTTCCAAATAGCAAAGCAGATTGCTTTTCCACATGGGGAGCAGCATGTTAGCTGCTCCCCATGTGGAAAAGCAATGCCGGCTCCCGCAGGATGCGGGGAGCCGGCGGGCCGTGGGGTGATTGGGGACCCCCCCACGGTCCCCAATGGAGGCCAGGCCCCGGGGGATGGGGTCCCCGGGACAGTAGTGGCCCGGGAGCGGGGCCACGCGGCCCCCTCCCCAAAATATTTTTTTTTTCTCGGTGCCAAAAGAAGCCACAGGAGGGGGGCAAGGCAGCCCCCCTCCAAAAAAACCCAAAAGTAAACAAAAAAGGGCCATGCCCCGGGGGATGGGGTCACCGGGGCAAATTAAGGCCTCCGGAGGGGGGCCACGCGGCCCTCCTCCACAGTTTAAAAAAAAAATAAAAATAGGGGGCAGGCCCTGGGGGATGGGGTCCCCAGGGCCAAAAAATAAGAAAAAGAAGGGGAGCTACACAGCCCCCCTTCTTAAAAAGAAAAAAAAAACGGGATCGGGAGGAGGCCACGCCCCCTCCTTTCATCACTCTGCAAACGCGCCCCCTGGTGCGTTTGCCGAGGGGGAACGAATTCCCCTTCAATACTGGGGGTCCCTGGGGGTCAACTAATCCACCAGGAACCTCCAGTATGCGCCAGGGGGCTGCGTTGCAGAGAGGTGTAATGAGGCCACGCCCCTTTTTACACCTCTCTGCAACGCAGCTCCGTGGCACTTACTGGAGGTACCTGGTGGGCTAGTTGGCTGCCAGGGGACCTCAGGATTCAAGGGGACTTAATCTCCCAACTTAAAACGCGCCACGGGGCGTGTTTGCACAGTGGTGAAGGTAGGGGCGGGGCCTGAGGTGATACTGTGCAAACACGCCCTGTGGCGCATTTTAAGTTGGGGAATTAATTCCTCTTCAATCCAGAGGTCCCCTAGGGGACAACTAGCCCACCAGGTACCTCCACTAAGCGCCACGGAGCTGCGTTGCAGAGTGTTGTAAAAAGGGGTGTGGCCTCTGAACACCTCTCTGCAACGCAGCTCCCTGGCACCTACTGGAGGTACCTGGTGGGCTAGTTGGACGTCAGGGGACCTCAGGATTCAAGGGGACTTAATCCCCCAACTTAAAACACCCCACGGGGCGCGTTTGCACAGTGGTGAAGGTAGAGGGCGGGGCCTGAGGTGATATGTGTGCAAACACGCCCTGTGGCGCATTTTAAGTTGGGGAATTAATTCCTCTTCAATCCTGAGGGTCCCTGGGGACCAACTAGCCCACCAGATAACTCCAGTAAGCGCCACGGAGCTGCGTTGCAGAGTGTTGTAAAAAGGGGCGTGGCCTCTGAACACCTCTCTGCAATGCAGCCCCCTGGCGCATACTGGTGGGCTAGTTGGCCCCCAGGGGACCTCAGGATTGAAGAGGAATTAATTCCCCAACTTAAAACGCGCCACAGGGTGTGTTTGCACACATATCAACTCAGGCCCTGCCCCCTTCCTTCACCATTGTACAAATATTCCTCTAAAATCAGCCGAACTACGAATTTCGATTTACTCATCTGTAATCAGGAGAGAACCCTGGGCTGCATCTTTTAGCCCAGCACTGGCCCTGAAAAGTAATTCTAAGCGTACTTACCAGTAACTTGTATTTCCTTCCATAGGAATCCATTGTGTGGTTTTCAGCAGAAAATTTTCTAAGTGTCCATTTTTGAAACGTACAAATATTCCTCTAAAATCAGCCGAACTACGAATTCTGATTTACTCACCTGTTATCAGGAGAGAACCCAGTGCTGCATCTTTTAGCCCAACACTGACCCTGAAAAGTAAATCTAAGCGTATTTACCAGTAACTTGTATTTCCGTCCATAGGAATCCATTGTGTGGTTTTCAGCAGAAAAGTGTCTAAGTGTCTATTTTCACAAACTAAAAATATTCCTCTAAAATCAGCCGAACTACGAATTCCGATTTACTCACCTGTAATCAGGAGAGAACCCTGGGCTGCATCTTTTAGCCCAGCACTGACTCTGAAAAGTAATTCTTAAGCGTATTTACCAGTAACTTGTATTTTCTTCCATAGGGATCCATTGTGCGGTTTTCAGCAGAAAACTTTCTAAGTGTCCATTTTTAAAACGTACAAATATTCCTCTAAAATCAGCCGAACTACGAATTCCGATTTACTCACCTGTAATCAGGAGAGAACCCAGTGCTGCATCTTTTTGCCCAGCAATGACCCTGAAAGGTAATTCTAAGCGTACTTACCAGTAACTTGTATTTCCTTCCATAGGAATCCATTGTGTGGTTTTCACCAGAAAATTTTCTAAGTGTCTATTTTCACAAACAAAAAATATTCCTAAAAAATCGTCTGTATGACTTAAACACATTCTTTCAACTGTTTACAGGAGGTTGGCCAGTGCTGGATCCTGGATCCACCATAAGCAAAAGTAACGATAACACTACTTACCTGCTAAGTGAATTTTCTGCCATAGGATAACATTGGTGATTCTATGTGAAAAGATTTTAAGTGTCAACTTTTAAAATACAATAATATTCCTTAAAAATAACTACTGTAACCAAAACGCTTTTACTCAACTGTTTACAGGAGATGTCCAAGGACTGAATCTAGGATCCAGTCCTTGGTTAGAAAAGTAATCCATAAAGTAACTAATTGCATTTAACTAGAAATTCACATTGAGCTCAATGTTGCTTTGTGTTTGAAATTGGGTTGGCCATTGCAACAACTGTAACTACTGTACTTAAAAGTCTGTTGCCTATTAGCCAAGTATTTAAACTAAAGTAATTCATTCTGAGAAAGTGTATTTTGTATTGTAATGTATAATGTAATTATAATGTAATTTAAAAAAAAAATATCTAAAAATACATAGTTTAAAAAATGTAGTAAATCAGTATCAAAAAATCAGTATAACAATTATTACATTAAAAATTGTCATTTACAAAACCTTTGAAATTCACTGAAAAAACCATAGGTTTCAGGCCTGATATAGTTAGGAATTAGCATTTAAAAAACCTTTGAAATTCACTGAAAAAAACATAGGTTTCAGGCCTGATATAGTTAGGAATTAGCATTTAAAAAACCTTTGAAATTCACTGAAAAAAACCAAAGGTTTCAGGGGTGTTATAGTTAGGAATTGACATTTAAAAAACCTTAGAAATTCACTGAAAAAAACATAGGTCTCAGGGGCGTTATAGTTAGCTGGACCTTTCCATCATACAAAACCCTAGAAATTCCCCCGTTATAGTTAGTTCAGCTAACTATAACTCGCGCCCCCGCAATGCACTACTGATGACGTCACATATTACATCACTCATGACATGGTCAGTGACATCACTGATGACATCTGAAATGACATCACTGATGACATCACTGATGACGTCATCCAGTGAGTGTGTGTATCTGTAAATTTTAAATATGTTTAATATATATATATAGGGAAAAACCTATGGAAGAATGAGTGGGTGTATAAGTGTGTGAATGGATGATTTAGTAGGTGCGTGACTGACTCTAAGTGAGTCATTAAATGTATCTTACTGCAGACTAGTGACTAAACTGTGTGAATTTCTGTATCTGTCTGTCTGGTGGTGTATAAGCGGCTGCATGATTTTGTGAATAGCTATGAGTGTCTCTATGGGTTATTGATTGGTTGTCTGAGTATCTGTATGGGTGCCTGAGTGTTTGAGTGGGTGGGGTGTGTGTGACTCTGTGCATACATGTGTAAGTGGGTGATTCTATGGGTGCATGGTTTTAAGAGTGCATCTGTGAGGGTCTGTATGGTTGGGTGAGTGTATGTATGGGTGTGTTAGTGATTGAATGTATATCTCAGTGGTACATGTGTGAGTAACTACATATTTGAAAGGCAGTATATATGTGTGTAAGAGTATAAAAGTGGGTATATGTGAGAGTGTGTGATTGTGAGAGTGGCTGTATGGATGAGTGTGTGCTTGTATCAGTGATTGTATAAGAGCGTAAGAATGCGGTACTATTTTTATGAGTAAGTGAACTTGTGTGTGTATAACTGCATAGGTGAGTAAATGGGAGTGTGAATAATTATTTGCATGACTGACTAGGTGTGAGACTACCTCTATCGATGATTGGTGGTATGTGAGTGTCTATGTAGGTATATAAATGCATATGATAGTCCTGTACTGAGTGACTCTAAGTATGAGTGACTGTACAGATGAGTGAGTGGATGTGTGTGTAGATCTAAGAGACAATGAGTGGGTATGTAGTTATTGGTATTGGAGTATCTATGGTTTTGAGAATGGACGTCTGAAATTTTGATTGAGTATATTAAAGGGTGTGAGAAGATGCACTAATTTATCACATGGATGACGTCATCAGTGATGTCATCAGTGATGTCATTTCAGATGTCATCAGTGATGTCATCAGTGATGTCACTGACCATGTCATGAGTGATGTAATATGTGACGTCATCAGCAGAGCATTGCGGGGGCGCGAGTTATAGTTAGCTGAACTAACTATAACGGGGGAATTTCTAGGGTTTTGTACGAGGGAAATGTCCAGCTAACTATAAAGCCCCTGAAACCTATGGTTTTTTCAGTGAATTTCTAAGGTTTTTTAAATGCCAATTCCTAACTATAACGCCCCTGAAACCTTTGGTTTTTTTCAGTGAATATATATATATATATATATATATAATTTCAATGAGTACTAGGCCTCAAAACCTTTAGAGCAAGCCTTATTTTTCCAGCAGCAAAGTTAAACGTGCTGAGACATGCCCAAAGTGCTTAAAATTGACCTTACCCTGACATGTTTTTCTTAAAAGCTTCACTTCACATCATTGAATAGAATGACTTAATATTATTTCACACAATAAGTACAAGGCATGAATAGAAAATGTTGGTCTTTAACTTACTTTCCCTCATATTATGATGATGAAATGTTGTGTTCAAACAAATTGTTCACAGCAAATGTTTCTAATTTACACAGCCTATTGTTTAGCCTAACGTTTAGTTGTTTTCAGTAGAAGGTTAATCATATTCTCACACCCATGGGAAAGAAGGTCTAAGAATCAAAAAATATACGTAGACATAGTTTAATAACTGAATAAGGAATACAAATAAAAGAAAATTTCCTAAACCATTTTAAATGAAAATAAAATCCTTAAAATGTACACCTTACTCTTTTTTTGAGTTTTATATAGCGCAAACTAGACCCAATACATCGGGTATCAGTGAGCTTTACACGAGCACCAGTTTTGTTACAGATGGACACATTAATTTTTGTTAGGGACGGGCAGATTAAGTGATTTGCCCAGAATCACAGGATGTTGAGCGTTGTTGCCGAGACTCGAACCCGGTGCCCCAGCTTCTAGGTCGACCGCTCTAGCTGTAAGGGTACATCCTCTCCCCAAGTTCCTGATCTTCTCATAAATGACACTGAAAGTCTGTCACCAAGAAGTAAAGTAAAACATCACAAGTGAGGAACAACCCTATTGGTGTGAGATAGAGATGTTAAACCATCTTATTTAAATTGATTGCCACTCCAGCAATCTTTAATCCTATAATGATGCATTTGATGATCTTTTCTCAGATTAATTTGAATTCAGCTGGGCCATACATACTCATTGTACACTTGCAGGCTCTCTTATAGAGCTACTCCTTCCTGCACCTCTCAGAGTCTCTTTCCACTACATTCCAGCTCCAGCTCCTTGTGTTTCACGCAGGACAACAACATCAGCCTATTCATTTGGTCTTAGTGTTATCCCTAGGTTTGTTGAAAGCAGCAACAGGATACCCGCTCTCTATTATGTAACTCTCTAAGCTTAGGAAGTCTAGCAGGAGTTCTTTTAAAGTCCAAATTGAATATCAAGTACTGGCTCCAGGGTTACCTCTTTTATGGGGTATAGGAGCCGTAGGCACAAAGCTATGTGCCAATAATGAACTGTGTCACGTTTGACAAAAAAACCTACAAGCAAATTTATTTTTTCTGCATTTGTTTATTGGTTGTTGTTCAGATAAGTTCAAGTAGATAGTAAAAGAATTCAAGTACACCTGGATAAATCATTGTCACTTAGCAACTGAAGGCAAAATTCAGACAAAATGCAAACATAAGAAGCAATTTAACTGAAAATTTAGAAGGCTTTCTACAATGAAATAAGAGGGGCGGGATAAGGGTGGAGGTCACCTTTCCACCTACTTTTAGCTATTAGATTGGGTTTTCATTTGTTCATGCCCCTCCACTCAGCTCCTTAAATGCCTTCCTTCCTCCCTCTACCATCTCCCCCACCCAACCTCCCCTAATACTCTGCCCAACTTCTGGGATGTCTGAGGCATATGTCTTTTCCTCCCGACCATGGTACACGATCTTTGTATTATAAAGGGATGGGTAAGAGAGGGGCTGAACAAATTCCTTCATCCTAAACAGTAATAAACATGCATCCCACCTCTTTATATCTACTTTTCACAACCACCACAATACACCTAGGGTCAGATGTATGAAGCCTTTTGGTGGTCTCAAATGGCTCATTGCAACCGCAAATGGCTTTTACTAATGTATCAAACCCAAATACCAATTCAGTAACATGCTTCTGAATCGGAATTTGGGTTTACACCCATATACAAATTCGGTATTTGGGAGGGGCGTTTTTAGGGTATCCCTTCCAAAAAACTGAATCAGGAGGGGATATATTAAAGTTCTGCAAACTAATTCTGGTTGAGACCTTATTATTTTACCACCTCCTTGAAGCGGTAAGCCATTGGCAGGGACATCTTCCAATTTGTGAATGTTGAGAAAATATTTTGAAGAATAGGCAATGGACCGACAGACTGCTGCCTACTCTTAAAAAATGGAAACTACACTTTTTTTTGCCCTCATCCCTTTTTCCTCTAAGGAAAATGTGCGGCATTTAAAAAATAATGAAAAGATTGCATTATTTAAAAGCAGTCACAGGCATGGTGGTTGTATTGTTACACGACAATTAGATCATTTTCTCATGCTGTCTTTTTGGATCATCATCTACATGTTTTCTTATATGGCTTGGAAAGCTCATCCATCAGCATAACCTCTTCCTTCCAGAGCACTCTCAATTTTCTTTGTTGCATCACTTCGGCTTGAGCACTGGCCACTTGGAACTCTGGCATCAAATGTTTCATCTTTCTCGCTCTTTTGGGGTTAGAAATGAACTTAAGGAATTATCCTTCTAGGCTTTTCATAACTTTCACACCTATGATTTTTACAAGATTATTTCTTTGAAAATTTGAAAATATGCAGTTACTGTTCTGAGGGTTTCTTTTTATCAGCCTAAATCAGAATGTAATTCCATGATTGTACACCTGTGTTAATATAGGTGAGTAAAATGAAGAGATTAACTTTGCATATAAACCAACTTTTAGGAAAGAAATGCAACACAATTATAAGTTTCCAGCAGCAGACTAAAGCTGGAAATATTTTGCTTCAAGAGACATATCTTTCAAATAGGACCCAGCAGATTCTAATTATAGGAGGTTAGGCAATCCTATGCTCCTGTTAGATAAAAACAGGAATGCCACAGGTATGACAGGACATGGAGGCAGAGGTATAACATTATTTTGTGTGCGTTGTGTCTTGCCAACAAAGCCACAAAGGACTATGATTAGATCATTCTAAGTAATAATTGTATTCTGTAAAACCTGTTCATTTTCCACCGAGTTGGAAGCTTTCCATTTACTGATTCATTAACATTTCAAAGCCCATGAACCTGAGATTTGCCAACTTAAAGATACAGCCTTAACACAAAACAAAGCTTTTCTAAATAACTCCTAGGAAAATGGTATGCCATCAGCTACAGCCATCACTACGAATGCTGAGGGCATCTTGGATGCTAATCAATTGGGAATGGAAGGGAAGTGATTAATTTAGGACAGATGCATCTGTGGCCACACTTCTGATGCATGTTGTTTGCTTGAATTGAGGGTTCTCCTTTGGTCCCTCTCCTCAATTTTCATCAATTTCTGAAAAAAAAGATCAGTCTACAACCCTACAGGATTATTAAATTGGCAAACATCCACTTCCAGTCTTCATTTCATCATATGTACCCAAAACAATCTCAAACGGTAGTACCTCTTCCATCCAATTAAACATTCATTAAAACCTAGACTAGATGGTACAAGCTCCACAGTCAAGAAATGTGCCTCTGATCAGAGACCATATAGTGAGGATTATATGATTACAGAGTACCAAACACCACTAGTGCCATCTGTATACACCTTTAGACTTCCTTTATGATTTAAAGGTTCATTGCTCTGCCTTACCTTTTCTGTAAAACTTTAACTTAGCTAGTCTAATAAGCTTTTCTTAATACACAACAGCAACATAATGAAAATCTTGAGGGACATCAAAAGTGCTGAATGAGAAAGGTTTAAGATGACAGAAAGATAAGTATGATTTTCTTTGAGGCTGAAGTGGCGAATCTCGGGCATGTTTCTGTGCCAACAGAATTAAACCCTTCAACAGATTATTAGGAAGAGTAGCAGACAGCTGCAGCGCCTCTTAATCGACTCAAGAGCTGCACCCCCTTTGATTTCTGGCCCATTTGTTAGGTCGAGCTTTGATCGACCTGTTATATCTCTTCTGTGGGGTTTGGCACACCCACCGATTGCCATTGGTTGTTATATGTGGCATTCAGAAATGCTGGCTTTGTATTGGTGCATTGGAATAAATATCCCTCCTTTGTATTCCAAGCTCCCTCACCGGCGATTTCACTCAAAGAACATTTTAGTTGTCCATCACACTGTACAGTGTGTGGTGGCCCCTACTTCTTGCTCGGTAACTTGTTTTTGTTTGCATGCCCCTGCTCCTGTTTTTGCAGGCCTCCAACTTCCAACCTCTCAGCACAGGCTACCCCCACCCCACACACACACATGATAGAGCCGGATTCTTATCTATCTTACCATCACCAAGAATCCTCTCAGGTCGCCAGGATCTTTTTATCTGCTAAATAGTGTAGAGGCCAGGGAATTCAATCTTTAGTACATAATCAACAGAATCAAATTTTAAACTCTAAAGGACCGCTGACTCCGAATCTCAAATTCGTAGAGATTTATTACAAAGCCAAAAATAGTTGCACATACAAGCACCTCAACACGAGGTTAAGAAAATAAATGGGCACTAATACAAAAAAGATCCTACGCAGGAGTCTCATCCGACTCAGAATAAGAAGGATAGTCAGTTCTAGAAGCATCAGGCAGGTAATAAGTGAAGACTTCATCAGAAGTACACTCACTTAGCCAGAGCTCGTTCTAAGATGCTCCTTCTAGCTTCCCATCTAAACCTCAACTGCTCAACCCACGGGGCACTGTCCCTAATTCAAAATCCCAAAAACATTGAACACGCCCTCCGGCACACCCCTTCAGCCAGGTCTTCTCCCAGTGATTTTCCAGTGAAACTTGTCTCCCTTCCAATGACGGTTTACTCGTCCTTGGGTCCCAGACACCTTCGCCACCGAAAGTTTCATCCCTACATTCCAGTATACTCCCATATTGGCTTCTCATGCCATCCTAACTCCTGAAACAAAGGGTTAGTTTCTCTAACAAGCTAGGTGTCCTTGCACCTGCAACAGAAACATGGGAACGAGAAACTTTTCACTTCTCTGAGATTTTCTAGCATCTCTGAAACTCAAAGCCTTACCTAGGGAAACCATTTTCGGCCTACAATATTTAGCTAACATAAGAAACGAACAGGCCTTTCTCTTAAACATAAATGCGATCAGGCCTTTACACAATTTAAATATACACTTCTAGAATCACACTATAAGCATTGATTTCATTACACTTCATATATGAATAAGCAAACTACATGTGCAGACTTTAATATGGTGCACGTTTAAACCTAATGGATCACATTACATGAAAACCAATCATTATGCATTGTCTAAAATGCATTTGCAATCAACTACGACATTGATCTTCATAAATGACATGGTTACATCTCTAATTTGTATTAATAAATGCTACTTTAGTAATACAATTCTAAAGCACACGTTAATATGGCTTCCCCTAAATATGTGGGTGCGGACGAACAGTGATTATGATGCACCCCTACAATTTTCAGAACATGGCGCTCTATCACACACACACACACACTGAGGAATGCTGAGTCGATTTAAAGTGCTAAATTGAATTAATGACAGAGCCAAGTCACGAGCTATCTTTTCACAACACAGCAGATGGTCTACCGTCCCATTGCTCCGTGACTCTGCTCTGCCATCATTTACATTTATGACAACACTGAGATCGTGCTTGTTTTTTGTTTTGTTACATCTTTTACTGATATGTACTGAAATGGGTATCTGAATTTCTTTAGAGGTTAAGAAGCGGCGTCAGGACTTGCCAGTCTCCAGGGTCCTTTCCCAATCATTCCTTGCTGCTAATTTTGGTGTAGCCCCCATTTTGTTTTAAAGGATTGCTTTTGAGCATGTTTGTGAATGGCTCTGTGTGCTTCAATTTAGTCAATTATTGTTTCAGACTACAAGCCTCCAGGGAAGTGCAACATCCGCTGGCATTCACCTTTGTAATGTTGTGTTCTATTTATTGACATGCCACCCAGAATTTCCTCTTCTCCGGCACATGTTTCTATGCATGTAGGTATTAATGCATTTCCGTATATGTAAGCAAATGAAGTGCTGGTTAGTTGGGGGCAGTTTTAAAAGTGCATATTATCAGATTCACTTGGAAACTAATGCTGTTTACTAGGCCTGGGCATTTTCTGTTACACAACAGAGAAGTGAAAATATTGCAAAGATCTACATTTAGCATTGTTTCGCCTCCATGAAATGTTGGCAATTCGCACCAGTTTTTGCAGGTTTACATTGGTTCGGGCTTGTTCGCTAGTTAATATGTGGATGACATTCGTCCAGAAGAACGAATTCATGAACAAACTAAGGAATAATTCCTAGAAATGTGTACTTAGGTGAATTTTGCTAATTTTGCTCCTAATTGAAGAATTTCACCCAGCGCTGCTCTTTACGACAGGCAATAGTTTTTCACAGAATTACACTAAGGGGCAGATGCATCAAAGGGTTTTACCCATTCTGTGTCTATGGGAAAATGTGTTTATGCATATGGCCCTAAATCTACTACAAAGCTCGCTGTTTCCCTAGCTTTGACCCATTGATTTGTTTGATGGAAATGCAGTAAGTAGAATTGGTGAAGATTAAAAAAGAAGTGTACAGGTCTATACTGTTGGCTTCATGAACTGAGGTGTTTTAGTCTTGTCTGTCATTATACAGTTCGTGAATATAACCTTCCAGCTCTCAAACTTGTGAATGTCCCTGATGTATGCTTCTAGGTCTCCCTTCGCCCACTGCTCCCTCTGCAAAAAAAGACAAGCATTTACAATGCAATAGGTCTCGCAATTGCGAGTTTTCTAGCTGTTGACATTGTAAATGGCAATACTTTTTTTTATATTAGAAGGCATTGTAATTTACAATACCAATAGTTCAAAGTTTAGCAAAAACAATAACGATTGTATTGCAGAGCGCTGTGTCCATGAAGCGGGTGCCACGTTCACTAGTCAAGTTAAAAAATAAATAAACCGAGCTCCATGTCCCTGAAGCGGGCGCCGTGCTCATTAAAAAGGTTTTTAAAAAAGAATTAAACTGAGCGCAGTGTCCCTGAAGGGGGCGCCGTGCTCAGTATTAAAGTTACAAAAGAATAATAAATAAACAGAGCGCGGTGTCCCTGAAGCGGGCGCTGCGTCCAACATCAAAGTTTATTTTTAAAAATTTAAACTGAGTGTGGTGACCCTAAAGCGGGCGCCGCACTCAGCTTAGAGCGGTATAAGAAAATTGTCCGCCATTGACCCCAATACTGTCATTAAACAAAATAGTGTTCACCGACTTATAATGCAGACCGTGTGACAAGCCAAGTAAAAGGTCCAGTCGTTATGGGAGTTAACAAATGCAGACAAGGCGGTACCAAGGAGGGACTAACAAGCCTATTTACAAATCAGAAGCCAGCATTTAGGAAGAACAATGACACAAGCCAATGACAAATATTGGCGGAGAGTGGGCGGGGCTTGTTGTGCATGCCCTAATTAGGCATGCTTCGCAGAGCAAGCAGCGCATGCGCGCTGCCGCTAGGCTCGACCTAAAGCCAGCAGAGAGCGTTTCCAGGGACAGCTCTCACTCGCTCCCTTTCTCTTGTTTCTACATAGTATGCACTGGATACAGAGGTAATTAGAGTGCTTTACACAAGCGCCGATTACATTATACAATGACACATTAATTTTTACTTGGCAAAGGAATGTTAACATTAACTGATTTGCCTAAAGTCACACGGCGGTGAGCCTATTGCTGAAACTCGAACATGGTTCTTTAGTCCTAAGGCTCACATAAGGCTTCACAATTGTGACAAGACATCACATAGTAACCTAGTGTCAGTGGTTAGACTATTTGCATGCCTCCTCTGCCAGCATCTGCTACTCCTCACCGTCATGCGATGATTGAAAGCAGGGACCCTTACACCCGTGTGACATCAGCTCACCACAGTTTGCTGTTCATGCTGATTCTCTCAGTGAGCAGTGATATTTTCACATATATCAGTTTTTTGTGTTCAGGTCCATTTGTCACAGCCTGCTTGAGGGTGTTCTGAGTACTCAAGCACTAACAGGGACTACTTTGGCAAGAAACCTCTGCCGCTGATTTCATTTTTTTATTATTTGTTTAAAATGTGATTGTATATCAAATAAGGCTTCTCTGATGCTTTGAAATTTGTCAGTTTCTTATCCTGCTAGCATTAGAGCAAATGAATCGCTCAATGTCGCATCGTGTGAACTGCATCACATAAGTTAGAATCCCAGCTCAGCTGACAAAGTCCATTTACCACTCTTTGAATGATGCCCTGTTACATTAGGTGACGGTCCCCTGCTATTTACTACTTTTACAAAACGGCAAAAGAGCAGTATGTCCTTTTAAAATATACAAGGTGAAGCCGTAAATAGCGCAGGCCTTCTTCTCAGCACCTATCACTATCTTTTGGCCTCTGCCTGCTACCTTGTCCTGTGCTCCTAGGCCTTTCAGCTAGGATCCTGGAATATATATATCACATGCTGTATTTACTGGAGAAACATAACGTGGTTGCTGTGAATTCTTTCTACATAAAATGTTAAGTAAATGTTAAGTAAATGTGTAAGTACAACAAATCATAGTAATAGATAGATAGTAATCTGTTTACATATAGTGCTTGACTATACAAATCAATTAATGGCATCCTTCAGTCACCATTAGGGCGGTTGAATTAGAGCAGGGATGCTTCCACGAGTGTCCTGCTAATGTTGTATATGCTACCCCCTCTCCTTTCTGCTTTCCCTCTAAAGCTTAGACAGGGCTAGAACTCAGCCCACAATGGGTAGCAAAGAGCCTGAAGAATGTAGAGCCTGCAGACAGGAAGTGCCTCCTATTCACCGCCCCCACCCACCCTCCCGTTCTCCACCCCCACCCACCCTCCCGTTCTCCACCCCCACCCAGTTGCCAGTTTTCAAAGCACCTTGGCAATTTTAGAGTTAACTTAAAACTAATCAAAAGGTGAGGCACTTTGCAGTTGTTTTAAAAATAAAGCCTTTACAAAACCAACTCCTTAGAGTAGAAAGCAGCTTCCAATGTATTCATGTTGCTAAAGGCAACATATATTGTATATATGTAACTACAACGGTGTGATCTTAAGAATGCAGTCTAGCCCCTAAAACAATTGGTTAATTTTATATCACAGATCTATTGCATTTTGTATGCAACCGTGGTTTTTGTGGATTCATATGTATATGTAACTAATGCGGTCTACACAATCTGAACATTATTTCTGTAATTCTATGATATTCAAGTGCACTAGTGACTTAAGGCCATCTTACCCCACCCCCTCCCCTTACCAACACACACATCGGTACCCGGTCTATTCACAGAAGCTTTTTAGAGTAAGTAAATTAGTACTCCTGTGGTTCTCTTTTATATGACTTTTGAGTTGGTGGGAAAACATCTAAAATTGGCATAAAATGGGAATCTTCAGGGATAGTCATAAACATCTAGAAAGTACTGGTCCCTCTTGTCCTATTTTTACCTGTGCTGCTCTCCCCAGCCCTCCCAATCCCTAAATACTTAATGCTATATTTCCTCCTCTCACCACTATTCTTCCTACTAAATTCTGATACTATAATCCACTCTATAACACTGTAATCCCTCAAAAATAAATTACAACCCTTTAACTTACTTCCTAAAATTACTCTTCAATAATCTCCATGTACTAAACTCCGCTATACAGTGAGACCTAATGGCATTGGCAATGCTTGTTTTTATTATGCCAAGAGTGGCTGGGACAGGAGCACAAGGACACCTACACCAGCCTTCAGAGAGAGATTTACCAGGGCTGGAGAAATTCCATCCCTGGGTTTGGGGCCCAAGCACCTCTCTATGCCTAACCCATTTGTGATATGCTAAGTGTCACACGTAAAGGTAGAAATGGGTGCTGCAGGCTTAAGCCCTCCAATACCTGTGGCTACACATCAATCAGACTGTCGCCACATCCTTTTCCAACTACTCACAGAGTTAGGAAAGGGTGGAGTGAAAATTCAGAGACTGAAACCTGGTCTCTGCAACTGTGCAGGATCATGCTTTCAGTTTCATCCTTCACTCAATCCGAGTCAAAGAATTAGTGAGACAGAGTGAGTCAATGAGTGGGTCTAAGTGAAAACGAGAGAGACTGAGTGATAGGTGAGTCAGGGTTATGTTACATGGATTTATAATGCACGTGGCTGCCCTAACAGGGCTTCCCAAGGCGCTTAAGGCCCAGCAAGGAGAGCCACACAGTTTCAAGCTAAAATAGCCAGGTTTTAGGATATTTCCTGGAAATAAAGTGGTTGTTGTTGCTACGCAGGTTGATCAGGAGTTTATTCCAGAAACTTGGACCCAGAACACGGAAAGAGCTTCCTCCCTGCCTCACTAACTTAAACCACTGTATCATAGCCAAGTTGAGCTCAGACAATCTTAGACTGAGAGGGACTGAGATGATCTTAGAGTGAGATAAATTGAATGAGCTGAGTGGGACTGAGAGAGAATGAATGAGATTGAATGAGACTGATTTAAATTGGCTAAGAATGAAGGAGTAAGACTGAGCGAGTGAGTAATTCAGAGGAGGACAGAGTAAGACCCTCCCCTCACAAACCCACCGAGGAGTCAGGCTTGCTCAATGAAATTTTAACCAAAGATTAAACCTTACCACTTTTACATGTCACCAGCTGCCCGACACTGGTATAACATGCTCTAGAACCCTAAAAAAAATAGCAGGTACCATCATTTGTGGGGCTGGCCAAATTTACCTGAAGTCTGTAAAAACGCTTTCATGGGGCTAAACCTTTTCCCAGATAACTCAAGGGAAGCACGTTTGTATGGAAAGATGAATAGGAAACAACATTGCTGGCTTCAAGGGTGGTGTGTTGAGTGTGCCTATTCTTCAGCCTTTTAATCCTGGATAGTTTGTTGTCATACCTGTTGAAGCAAGTGCTTACAACATTGAGGTGGTAGAGTCGCAAAGGAAACAAACAGAAGTGAAAGGGCTGAAGGCAGTTTAGATGGGATTTTTAAAAGGTCATCAAAATGTTCCAAGTCTAGGCGGCCTTAGGAGAGGTGTCTAGTCACAGAGATCCAGACAGTTGCCAAGGTTTCTACTGGGTTAGCTCGATGAGAGATAAAAAATTGTGTTGCATCTGCAAGTGTTAGGGGTAGACTGAAAGGGGAAATGGCACTCCGCAAAAAGCGACTCAAGAAGTGACTCACAGAGACCTACTGGTGTCCGTTCATGGATCAGAAATTTGAGTTTAAAGTCTCTTTTATGTATTCTTACATGCCTTTTTGAATAGGTCTTAAAATATCTAAACTGGGAATAAAATGAGAATATTCTAGGAACATTCATACATAGTAAAAAGAGAAAGGAATGTGCCCTCTTTACACTTTTACTTACAGGGAGTTGGACATTTAACACCAACTCACAAAGTTGTAAAATAGTATTTCCGCACTACTTCCTATACTCATAACTGCTTTTGTGATTCAGCCCCACTACGTTCATCTGCATTTTACATTAAACTTTGCATTCATATACAGTGATGTTGCCATATATCAGTATCTGTCCCAATTTACTAGGATTGTGTGCTTTCTTTTATGTTATGTGTATATTTTAAAGGACGTTGTGCTATGTTTGTTGTTGACTAATTGTGGACCACATGTGTCCTTTAGTTGAATTGTAGAAGCTCTGTAATACCCAGGATTTGCTGGGGCTATTTAGTTGCCTTGCAAGCTTGGTGTGCGTGTTGCAGGCTAAAGTTTTACAAAATGTTAGTTTTTTAGAAACACATTCTCAAAGTGGCAATTTGTTTCTGATAAAAAAACAAATGACCCCACGCCCTGTGAGTTTTCTCTAAGTGTGAATCGAGTGCTTAATTTTTCTTCTATCCCTCACTGCCGGGTTTTTCCTGGGGCCAGAATACTTAACCTCTTAAATGTGGCCATCGGGCAATGGCCAATGGCTGCATTACCTCCCCAGTGCTTCTATTGGCCAACACTGGAGGTGTACAGAAGCCCCTCTCTTTACCTTGGGCTGCTTAGAAACAGCTTTCTGAGCAGCCCGAGGCATTTGTTTTTACTGCAATGATGATCAGAATTGACAATATTACTGTAAAGTAGAAATAAATTAGCCAATGGGCTGGTTTTAATTCCACTGCATCTGTGCTCGGGGACATATCTCAGCCCGAGTACTGGTCCTCTTGGGAAATGTATCGTAAGAAAGGGAAGAATCTCCCCTTTCCAATGGTATCTTTGCCCAGTGGATCTCTGCCTGGGGATGGCCACTGGAGAGCGATCCCACTTGCACAAAGGATATGGGCAAACTGCCCCTTAGGTAAGGGTTTGGGCACCCCCAGGCCCTTAACATTTTCAGTCTTTTCCCAGGGGCCCATATGAAAGTGATTACCCTCAATCTAGAGATTTAAAAATATATATAGTGCCTTGCCTCCACCCCAAAATGAAGGCCGGCAGTCTTTCTGACAAGCCCTGGGTTGTGGATGGATCCCCACCGGAACCAGAAGGACCAGAAGGACGGTCAACCAGGCCCTCGTCAGCAGCAGGCTGGACTACGGCAACGCCCTCTACGCGGGAACCACAGCCAAACTCCTGAAAAGACTTCAACGCATACAGAACGCCTCCGCATGCCTCATCTTCAACAACCCCCGCCACAGCCACATCACTGCCCACCTGAGAGACCTTCACTGGCTCCCCGTCAACAAAAGGATCACCTTCAAGCTCCTCACCCACACTCCCAAAGCACTCCACAACACCGGACCAGCATACCTCAACAAATGACTCACCTTCTACGCCCCAAACCGCCATCTTCGCTCCGCCAAACCTCGCCCTTGCCACTGTCCCACGTATCCACCGAACGACCACCGGTGGATGATCATTCTCCCACCTTACCGCCAAGACATGGAACACCCTCCCCACCCACCTGCGACAGACCCAGGACCTTCTGACTTTCAGAAGACTTCTAAAGACCTGCCTGTTCGAGCAATAGCAGCACCCTCCCCCCCCCAGCACCTTGAGACCCTCACAGGTAAATAGTGCGCTCTACAAATGCACTAATTGATTAATTGATTGATTGATTGATTGATTGATTGATTGATTGATTGATTGATTGATGGGGTGATTACCCCCAATCGCCCCCCCCACCCTCTAGGGGGGGCAGAAAGCCCTCTAGACACCATGTAATTTGTTGTAAAAAAAATATAGGGTTGAGGGGCTGTCCATCATGGGCATGGCCCATCCCTCAACGCAAAAACAAGACAGTCTTTCTGCCCCCGGGAGGATGGGATGATTACCTCAAAGCCAACTAGACACCAGGGAAAATGTTTAAAGAAAACTATATAGGGTTGGGGGGCTGCCCACCATGGTTATTGCCCCCACTCCACATAAATGTACCAAATGTATTTCCGCTTCCACCAGTGGGTGGATGACGCCATGGCCCCAATATGCCCACAGGCAGGGGGTTTGAATGCCCACTACATACCAGGGGCTTCATTTATGCAATATGTTCTTGATGAGGGGTGCAGGCCCTCTAGGCATGGGTCAGTACTCTTTCCCACCGCGGGTCCGATAGGCTTTCTATCCCCATGGGGTTGGACAAGGGTATTCATCCCCATTGTGCCCCCCCAGAGCAGAAAGCTCACTAGACACCAGCGATTTCAAAATGGCACAAAAACAAAAAGAAATGGGGTGCCCAACCGTGGTATTTAGCTATAGAACTGCCCCAGTAGAGACAGTAGTGTCTTTCTGCCCCCATAGGCAGAATAATAATGTAATCTTTTTCACTATTTGTAGTGGAGACCCAACCAACGTTCTTAAGTGTTAGAAATGGGATCTTAGGATGGCTAAGGCTTGTGCCAAAGCCAGGCAGAGACCACCACTCTAGTCAGGGCAAGGGAGTTACACGCCAAAGATAACCCCTGCTCACCCCCTTTGGTAGCTTGGCATGAGCAGTCAGGCTTATTCCGGAGGCAATATGTAAAGCCTTTGCGCAACACACACACAGCAACAACATACTAGGCACACCACAAAAGGAACTCCACACAAGGTTATATAAAAATAGCCTTTGTATTATCATAAACCTCATTAGAATAGTAATCACACAATATACACTGTGCCAACTGGCACTGGGCAATATTTACAGGGGATTATATATACCTGACAGGGTACTTGGACCACTGTCAGAACCATCACTTAGTAAAGATAGTAAATGTAGACATATAATAAACGTAGAACACAACCAGTAATTACTGGTAAACACTGTACTCAGCATCCTCCTGTAACATAAACCATATTATGCACAGTATCACATTTAGGCGTGAAATACATTCTGCGCCAACCTCATATGCCTAAACATATTAGACCATAACCTCCTAAGCATAACTTACATTAGGGGCATTAATCACGGTGCGTAAATCATAGTACATGAATCACATTTCCTAGTACCACATAAAACACATTAGGGCCTGGCGCCCTACAAACCTCACAGTCCCCCTGGCCTTCTCAAAGGGGCTCAAATGCCCTATGTCCAAAGTGTCAGGGCGCGCTGCCAATGCAGCCGAATCCACGTGCGCAGTTGTGCAGGGGCAGAGGAGTGTACCTCACTCCTGTCTCACTCACAAAATGCCCCCAAGAACTAACAGCCTAAACGTTGCAGCTGGCACTAATTGCTGCGCAGCTGTGAATCTCAAATGTGGGGCACTGGCACCGACTGTGCCCTGAGAACAAATATGCCTAAAACGTTGCAGATGCCTGCGCTCTTGCAGGACAGCTGGGATCAGCCATCAAACCACGGGCACCACTGTGCCTCTGGACCCCCACTGGGGCCCTAGACAAAGATCATGCCCAACGTTGGAGCAGCCCTCTACCAAACGAGGCCGCTCGAGAAATAGGCAATGGCACCAAGTGTGCCTGAAGGGCCCCGTTCAGTGGGCTCCTCCTGGGCACAAGACACTCTGTCACCTTTTGTGCCCTCTGCAGGCCCCACTCACCGGGGCTCTTCTGGAGTCTGGACTCTCTGCTCTGCTCCCTCGCTTGACAAGTGGGACCCGCTTCAGCATTTCCTTTGCACGCGGGGCATCCCTCACTCAAGGGAGCCCCGTGCTGCCACCGGCAGCCTCGAGCGCCACTTCTCCCTTCACCCGGGCCCCCTCCTGGGACCCGGGACTTCAATGGGGAGCCCACGAGGCTCGGGACGCCTTCCGCTTCTCTTCCTGTTGCTGGGGCTCCCAACTGCTCACGAGAGCCCCGCTCCGAGTCCACAGAGCAGGCCCCGCCCAGAGGCAGGTGAACTTTGCCTGGCTTCCGGGTAGGCGGCCACTTTCACTCGGGCCGCGGCAGTGATTTCATGAAAGTAGAATGCGGGGTGGGCTCCCGCTAAGGCAACCAACGCGGGGTGGGCACCCACATTAAAAATACACGCATAAGTGGGGTGGGCACCCGCATATTAAGGATTCAATAAGCAGGGTGGGCTCCTGCTCTGCATAACAAGAATGCAGGGGAATCCCTACACTGGGGATTTCCTACTCCACGGGCAGCTCAGCGCTGCGGAGCTCACGTGCTCCTTTTCCTTGGGGCAATTTGAAATAAAGCACTCACAAGGCGCTAGAAACAACACCAGCTCCTCCAAGGTCCTGGAGGATCACAAGCAAAGTAAAAGGTCCCAAAAGTCTTTAGAGATGCAGGGGCAATGAAGGGCCCAGGGAGGCAAGCCCTCATGGCAACCCCGCCGGGCCCCAACTGCAGCACGCCCTAGCAGGATTCAGGAACAAGAACTGAACAACCTTCATGGGGTCACAGCCCCTCTACTTATTCCACCTAATCCTTTGACTGTAGTGCAGGGCATGGGGGAACCAGATGCAACTGGTTCAGGGGGGATTTGGAGCACTTTGTTTTACAAGTTCCTCTTTCCCTTTGTCAGGTGGGGGCTAGGTGATCAGCCGCACCACAGGGGGCGGAGACAGCATTGTGCAGGCTGGGCACAGGCCTATTCAGGGTTAGGGGATTACTCCTCCCACTACTCCCAGCCCAGATGTCCCATTCATCTTAGTGCTGACTCACCCTGCCCCTCCTGGAGCCACACACACCTCCCAGCTCCTGTCACTCACAAGCCAGACATGCAATTCACATCAGGCAGGCAGACAAATAGCACACAGAAATGCCAACTTCTAAAAGTGGCATTTCTAAAATAGTTATAATAAATCTGCGCACACAATTGCACAGCATTTATTCTCAGAATTCCATACATACCGGACTTGACCACACGGCTCCTCTTATAACAGGAATTACCACTGACACACAATGATCAGGGAATCCCCAATGCATTCCTATGGGAGGGCAGGCCAACCTTACAAATGTAACACAGAGAGCGGACGCACTTTACACTGGGCCACAGTGCCCAGAGGCCTAAAACCACCAGCACAAGGTTACAGATAAGGTAAAAAGTTTAGGGGTGAACCTCTCAAAGAGGGTCAAGTCCAACATTAAGGATGAGCTGGCTGTGTTCCGGGCACTGATTGTGTAAGCCTTGAGGCCAGCGGTCACAAAGCCAGTGATAGGAGTGGCAATGGTCAAGCTGGGGGTTTCAGCTAAATGACATCCATGGGCTTGTTGATCCTGTGCTCCAAGGATAGGGTTTTCACTCCAAATTACTCTTAATTACTCAAGCTGGAGTAACTGTATAATTTTAGTAATTTCACATCACAAGAGTAATGCGCAATTACTGAAATTACTTTGTTTACTCTGGCATAATTAACATTTGGCCCAGACCTAATACACACCATACAGACTCTGTATTTGGAAGAGATGCCCTTTTCACCCCTCTTTGATATTTTTATACCTAATCGTTTCCTAAACTCATTTAATGGTTCATAAAGCCATTCAAAAAAAGGTTTTTGCATTGATTTGCTGAATCAGAAAGTTTGTGAACACAAACCCCTTTTTATCCCTGTGTTACAAGGTCCAGGTTGTAAAAAAGCGAAAGCTCCACAATTAGATAAAATTAATTTGCAGCTTGGATTTTTTGCAACATATTTTATGGCTTTTTTATTGGAGTTAATATCGAAGTTGCTTTTGCGGTTTGCAATGTGTGGTTGTATAAAGATGGATTTCTGTTCATCAGTGAAATCTGGTTTGCATAAATGTCTTCTTATGAGTCAATTGCTACGCGTTTTCCTGAAGAAAAAAAATGGGAGAGCTGTGTAGGGAGTTGTAAAGTTGCATACGATGAAACCAAGTGCTGCAGACACTGGGGGCGAATGAATATATTACCTGTACAGTACAAAACATATTTATGTGACCTTTAAAAAGAAACAATCTATGTCCTAGTTCGACTTTAAAGACCTCTGTAGTTTGGAAGGTTTTTTTTTTACTACCTTTAATGCAGCTGAAGATCACCTTCCGTGTCTCCTCTCCTCTGCCATAAGTCTGCATAGAAAGAGACACACGTGGCTCACTGACTCCGAGCTACAGTATCTGTAAATAAAGCACTTGCTCTGGTACATATCGATTAAATGAATTCACTTTATGCCCTGCAGGTTCATAAATCAGGTGCTGCCGGCGCTATGTGCACGTCGCTATTTTTCTCTCACTCTTATGCATCGTAGCACAATTGTGTATAGGCAACAGATAGTAAATGTGCACCTTTAAATGCTCGTTTGGCACTGTGGATGATAATTCTGTACACAAAAAGTCAAGAGTTACTGCTGCAGTGTACGTTTGGGTTTTTTCATGCTGTAAATAGATCTATCTGAACGAAGGTTTCTTTTTTATATTTTCTGCAAACATCTTAACATGGCATATGTTACACTGCTGAGCTTTCTGCCAATCCTTTGAACGTCTAGTAAATAATCCGCCTGCTCCGCATTCAGATCAGAGAACTGACAACCGTGATAATCAATAAAACAGAAGGGTTTTTGTTCTCTGAAATCTCACTCATGGAAAGCGAGGCTGCGAGTGCTAGACGTGCCAGACAGACGCCAATATTAGAAACTTGTGTGGGAAGGGCTCCCAGCCTACAGTCCCAGTGCTGTACATTCCAATGCAATACCACACCCACGGTTGCCACATCAACTAGGGCAATGTTTATTGTATGGCGCATCGCGGAGTTCGTTAACACGCACGCCTGCTTTTTATAGAACCATGGGGCATATTATCAACAAACGGCGTTAAAACTATCGCCGCTTTAGCTCTATCTCGCTTTATCTCTGCGGCATATTATCACGCGCATTATCGCTGCGGAAACTGCCGCTAAAGCGGCGATAATTTTATCGCGGTGCTTGATAATATGCCCCCATGTTAGTTAAAGGTTGGTGAAGGCGATATGATGGAAAGAGAAAATAATTTGTATACAATGTTAAACGTGCTCTGCTGAAGCACACCAAAAAAGGACGTGAATGCTCAGACGTGGGATTTCTTTCTGTTTTATTATATTTTCAAGCGTTATGGTTAATGTGCTGGGGCCCTGGCGTCATCTGAAGCATAGCTGGCTGGGTAGGTACAGGAGGGCCTGGCCCATGGCAGGTCTTCAGGTTAAGCACTGACCACGCAGACGAGTTCCATTTAGAGTTATTGTTTACATATCTATCATAGGTGAATGTTCTGCAAACCTGGCATTGCTCTACTCCACTGGAACTACGTTAGGCACCCCTGATCCAGTGACCTACTTAGCATCATCCTACTCGATAAGGCCACCCTATTAAAAAATAATGACACTCTCGGTTTGTTGATGGGAAAAGAATGATGCAATACAAAGATCTCATTTGGTGCCAGCAGCAGTTTAGCCAGAAAAGTGGCTCTATGTGTTACACAATGTGTTACGACTTCCCCCTGCTGTTTTACAAAGGCCGGAAGTAGGATTCCCCTAATAATTAGCCAGGTTTCCTACATCAGTAAGTTGAATACTATTACTTTTGGTAATAAAGGCACTCGTGACTTACAGCACTTAGTAAAGGCACACATGAGGCACAGGGAGCATCAGTATATGTGTACAAGTAAACAGAAATACATACAAGTATCCATCGGCACACATTGAGATACCTGTGAGCAAAGAGCGATATAGACACAGCTGACTACCACAGAACGCAAAAAGAACTATTGATGGACAGAATGCAGAACAATGTCATACATTCACCCCAGTACAGAGATCTGGGCCTAAATCCATAGTTTTTTTGCTCACCATGCCATTCCAGTTTGGACTCAGCCATATGCAAATCAGTCTTGACCCTGTGCCCAATGGGAACAGTCCAGCCCGAAATGCCAGGTCCTCCCTGGACTGGAAACAAGCATCCTAGGACCGGTTTCGGGGTTTCACCCCTACTCAGCCAGGATAACTTTATTCCAGTGGCATGGAGAGCACGGGACTCACGTCTGAGCATACCCGTCCCACTCGGGGTGACAATTGCAAAAAGAACTATTGATGGACAGAATGCAGAACAATGTCATACATTCACCCCAGTACAGAGATCTGGGCCTAAATCCATCGTTTTTTTGCTCACCATGCCATTTCAGTTTGGACCCAGCCATATGCAAATCAGTCTTGACCCTGTGCCCAATGGGAACAGTCCAGCCCGAACTGCCAGGCCAGGTCCTCCCTGGACTGGAAACAAGCATCCTAGGACCGGTTTCGGTGTTTCACCCCTCTTCAGCCAGGATAGCCTGATTCCAGTGGCATGGAGAGCACAGGACTCATGTCTGAGCATACCCATCCCACTCGGGTGACAAATGCAAAAAGAACTATTGATGGACAGAATGCAGAACAATGTCATACATTCACCCCAGTACAGAGATCTGGGCCTAAATCCATCGTTTTTTTGCTCACCATGCCATTTCAGTTTGGACCCAGCCATATGCAAATCAGTCTTGACCCTGTGCCCAATGGGAACAGTCCAGCCCGAACTGCCAGGCCAGGTCCTCCCTGGACTGGAAACAAACATCCTAGGACCGGTTTCGGGGTTTCACCCCTCATCAGCCAGGATAGCTTGATTCCAGTGGCATGGAGAGCACGGGACTCACATCTGAGCATACCCGTCCAACTCGTGGTGACAAATGCAAAAAGAACTATTGATGGCCAGAATGCAGAACAATGTCATACATTCACCCCAGTGCAGAGATCTGGGCCTAAATCCATCGTTTTTTGTCTCACCATGCCATTGAAGTTTGGACCCAGCCATATGCAAATCAGTCTTGACCCTGTGCCCAATGGGAACAGTCCAGCCCGAACTGCCAGGCCAGGTCCTCCCTGGACTGGAAACAAGCATCCTAGGACCGGTTTTGGGGTTTCACCCCTCTTCAGCCAGGATAACTTGATTCCAGTGGCATGGAGAGCACGGGACTCACGTCTGAGCATACCCGTCCCACTCGGGGTGACAAATTCAAAAAGAACTATTTATGGACAGAATGTAGAACAATGTCATACATTCACCCCAGTACAGAGATCTGGGCCTAAATCCATCGTTTTTTTGCTCACCATGCCATTCCAGTTTGGACCCAGCCATATGCAAATCAGTCTTGAGCCTGTGCCCAATGGGAATAGTCCGCCCGAACTGCCAGGCCAGGTCCTCCCTGGACTGGAAACAAGCATCCTAGGACCGGGGTCGGGGTTTCACCCCTCTTCAGCCAGGATAGCTTGATTCCAAGTGTTTGATTTGCTCAAGCGCTCCATCAATCATCCCCTTTGGTATCGCTTTGTGCGCCCTTAGTTGGCAGGGTATGCCCAGACGTGGGTCCCTTGCTCACTTTGCCACTGGATTCAAGATAGCTTGGCTGAGGAGGGTTATGAACCCGAAACCGGTCCCAGGATGCTTGTTTCCGGTCCAGGGAAGACATGGCTTGGCAGTTCGGCCTGGACTGTTCCCATAAGGCACGGGGTCAGACTGATTTGCATATGGCCATGTCTAAACTGGGGTGGTGGAGTGAGCTAAAGAATGATGATGGATTAAACCCAGATCAGTTGACAGCGGTGAGTGTTTGATTTGCTCAAGCGCTCCGTCCATCATCCCCTTTGGTATCGCTTTGTTCGCCCTTAGTTGGCAGGGTATGCCCAGACGTGGGTCCCTTGCTCACTTTGCCACTGGATTCAAGATAGCCTGGCTGATGAGGGTTATGAACCCGAATCCGGTACCAGGATGCTTGTTTCCGGTCCAGGGAAGACATTGCTTGGCAGTTCGGGCTGGATTGTCCCGATGAGGCACAGGGTCAGGCTGATTTGCATATGGCCATGGCTAAACTGGGGTGGTGGAGTGAGCTAAAGAATGATGATGGATTAAACCCAGAACAGTTGACTGGGGGTGAGTGTTTGATTTGCTCAAGCGCTCCGTCCATCATCCCCTTTGGTATCGCTTTGTTCGCTCTTAGTTGGCAGGGTATGCCAGACCTGGGTCCCTTGCTCACTTTGCCACTGGATTCAAGATAGCCTGGCTGATGAGGGTTATGAACCCGAAACCGGTCCCAGGATGCTTGTTTCCGGTCCAGGGAAGACATGGCTTGGCAGTTCGGGCTGGACTGTTCCCATGAGGTACAGGGTCAGGCTGATTTGCATATGGCCATGTCTAGACTGGGGTGGTGTAGTGAGCTAAAGAATGATGATGGATTAAAACCAGATCAGTTGACTGGAGGTGAGTGTTTGATTTACTCAAGTGCTCCATCCATCATCCCCTTTGGTATCGCTTTGTTCGCCCTTAGTTGGCAGGGTATGCCCAGACGTGGGTCCCTTGCTCACTTTGCCACTGGATTCAAGATAGCCTGGCTGATGAGGGTTATGAACCTGAAACCGGTCCCAGGATTCTTGTTTCCGGTCCAGGGAAGACATGGCTTGGCAGTTCGGGCTGGACTGTTCCCATGAGGCACAGGGTCAGGCTGATTTGCATATGGCCATGTCTAAACTGGGGTGGTGGAGTGAGCTAAAGAATGATGATGGATTAAACCCAGATCAGTTGACTGGGGGTGAGTGTTTGATTTGCTCAAGCGCTCCGTCCATCATCCCCTTTGGTACCACAGAACAGCAGACAAACGTCCTCGCAGCTGAGGAGGCGTTTTAAATAATATCAAACAATTAGAACAGTTTATTTTAATGTGCAGCATTAACGTGTAAGCCTTAATGGCAATAACGCATATACAAATGTTATTTTGTTCCAAGCAGCCACATTTACTTGTACTAGGACTTAAATGTCGAAAGCTATATTGCTTGACGTGCCCACTTAACTAAAACAAGTATTTGCAATGCAATCGGTCTCGACTTTTGGACTTTATATGTATTTAGGTATGCAACACATTAGTCTGGGTGCTGAAACATCTACAGTTCTTTAACATGGAGGGAAAGTAAGCATCAAACAGCATGACACACCAGGCACGGGCTCTGTTTTAAATATAAAAACAGGGCCTTCTGTGGTCATATCACCGAAAATACAAGATTTAAAAAAAATATTATTGTCTACGTGGAAGACAATTTCTATGGACTGGAATCTAGAGAATGCTAAAGTGATTCTGGTATTTTACTGACCTCTTCTGGTCGTTTTCTATCAAGAAAGTTAAATAGTACCATTTGCAAAAAAATAAAAAAGAAAGTCCCTTAGCAGAAAGCAATTCTGGTATTTTACTGGCCTCTAGTGGTCGTTTTCTATCAAGATAGTTAAATAGAAGCAGTTGAACAAGCAGAAAGCAATTCTGGTATTTTACTGACCTCTACTGGTCGTTTTCTATCAAGACAGTTAAATAGAGGCAGTTTAACATAAAAAAGTCCCTAATCGGAAGCAGACATGTCCTACGGCTGATCTCCAGAGCCCACAAAGTACATACACATGTAAGTATATACTAAAGTATATACAAGAGCTCTCGAATGCTCGACCAAAACACTGAGTATGCACACATTTTTTAATTTTTTACCTTTCCATGAACATGTTTTCATAATAAATAATAGTTATATTAATGTTTTCATATATTTTTACAGAATGTTTCTACATACACCAAGACCACTGTTAACTCAATCAATAAGGGGTTTGTAAACCGCGGCTACTCAAGGCGCTGGGGGAGGGGCTGCTGAGCCGTCTGGTTGAGGAGGTTCAGGCGAAGAGCCAGGTCTTGAAGTCCTCCCTGAACTGTGTCAATGACACGTATTGCCTCATGTGGAGGGGCAGAGTGTTGCAGATCTTGGCGGCAAGATAGGAGGATTATCTTCCTCCGGTTCTGGTCATGTGGATCCGTGGGACTGAGGCTAGGGAGAGTTGGGCGGAGAGGAGTTGTCTGGCGGGTATGTGGAAGGCGAGGTGGTGGTTCAGATATTCTGGTCCTGCGTCATGGAGAGCTTTGTAGGCATGTGTGAGGATTTGAATATTTTTGTCATTAAATAGGGTAATGCAGATTTTATACATAGAGAAGCAGAATTTAAAATGTAAACTTGACTTTTAACTTGTTTTTTTCCAAACAATGGTGGTTCTTCAAAATGTTTTCTTTCCATTAATACAGATGTTTCAAATTCTACACTGACCATTGTTAGAAATTTGATATTGGAAGGTTAGAGATGCAGTTAAATGTGTGGTGAAGTAGACTTGGACACAACAAGACCCACATGTACTCATATTCACTATAATTTTGCTGCAAACTTGCCACTACTGTCTGTGAACTGCTGTATTCCTGTGAAAAGACGAGGAGTGATTCTGTTCCCCAGAGAGCATCAAAATATGATTGGCTGATGGAAGACAGAATGAGCAACATGTTACAAAGCTTCAAAATGTGATGTCTATATTAGTGTGTGTATGTTTCCACTCATCCAAACTTTTCACTCTTTTCTTAGACACTTGCCCAGCTCCTAACCCAGGAAATTCGGTGTTATTGATTTATTTCACAGCTGACTTTGATGCTAAAGCGTTATACTTTCCTCTCACGCTCTCTTGAACTAGAGCCCTTTATGGGTACTGACTTAATAGTGATTCTTCATTTATGGAATGCGCTTTATGCATTTATTATATTTCATTAACCAATTCTGATTTTATATTTCTGTCACATATTGATAATTGAGATGAATAAAAATGTTACTTGTGATATGCCAATAAAGATGAACTACTAAAATATTTGATTACTAAAATTCTTTAACTCTCACAAACTCTCATTATTGACTGAAAATAGATTGGTAAATTGTGATTAATATTTTTTAATATGATGTGTTGTTCCTGATCTTCTCCAATACAACGGTAAAGATCTATTTGGACCTCAAGAGACCCAGAAAGCGGGGAATAACCCAGATGATGGTAAAGCAAAATATTTTAATTTAAACCAAATGTCCGCTCCATCACAGCTAACACACAAACAAACACTCGGGACACAGTAAACACACTGAAGCACATGTACACAGACTAACTTTGAAAATCCATATTGTTCTTTTAAGTCTAGGCAATTACTAGGAATGATGAAAGCCACTACAAATATCAGTCATATCACATCTTCCCTTCAACAATTGGTGTACATGTACATTTCTCATATGACTTGACTTAAAAGATCCTATTCTATTACAAAGGAGCAACTTTATGAATTGAAATGTTCTTGATATATTTTAAAAATGTATACAATGCATCACAGGGAGTACATAATGTGAAATAAAGTGTTCAATGATGCAACAAGGTTGAGCATTGGAAGAAACTGAAAGAAACGTATTAATAAGAAATGGTATTGTTGGTTGAACAGGATGGGAACCCACTTCAAATAAAAATCACAATCCTTTTCAAGGTGAATCACAAGAGTAACTAAATAAAGGTTTGCGTAATCCTCAGGCAGTTTGCACAAAAGCAGTCAGGCTTAAGCTTGGAGCAACATGTAAAGTATTGATGCAGCACCCAAACAGTAACAAAGTGGAAAACACAATGCAAGGAAAATCTTAAACCTACTATGAAAAATAGAGCAAATTTTAATGAATAAAGTGATACAAAAGGAATTATCCAAAAAGAACAAAACTCCAATCAGTAGAAGTGGAGTTATGTGTTTTTTTATTTTTAGGTAAAAGTAGAGCCAAAAGATTCAAAGTGCCAACAAAAGGTATATGGTCATGCCAACCTGGGGCAAAGTCACAAGCTACGGCCAACTGCGAGTGCAGGCTGGATACAGGGCCACAGTCATCACGCTATAAGTTTTACCTTTGTATTTTGAAGTAAGGACAGTGCGTCATAGCACTGCTGGGCCCTGAGTCGCTCTGTGTTGATCCACATTTGATCCGGTGAAGCTTTCAATAGGAAGCTGCGTGGCTCTGCATTGGATTTGCTGTAGCCTTCCAGAAGGTGCTGTGTAGTTCAGCTCTGTAGAGTTCTGCGGCACTCAGCATCAGATCTGGTGAATTCTTCAGTTAGGAGTTGCATGGACTCGAGGGGCTCAGGGTTGCTCAACCTTGGTTCTGGTGAAACCTTCAGTTAAGCAGGGAGAAGTGTACTCTGACTCCAGCCAAGGGTCCAGCACCTTGAGGACAGCCCTCGGGGGTCAGGACTCACTCCCACAGAGCCCAGCAGAGGGGTCCAGGTCAAGTCCAGTTGGAGATAGTTAGTTGGAAAGTGGGAAAAGCCTCTGGAACCTGTATCCCTGTATTTCACTCAGGAGGGCGGATAGCTAATTCTAGGAGTCACTTCTTTGGTCCTCGGTCAAAGCCAAGCAGGCCCAGTCTTTTTTCTGGCTTTAGACATCAGGGCAGTCCTTCTTCTGTTTTTTCACAGGTCCAGGAATGCTCTGATTTCAGGTTTGGGGAATGCCACTTTTATGCCTAGTGTCAGTCTGTGGGTAGGAGACACCTCTTTGTCTAACTCTAAAACTTGCTCTGCTCCGTTCTTGACTGCCGCTTAGGTTTGGCTCCAGCCTGGCTAGTGAAACAAAGGGCAGGCAGGCAGGCCCACGTGTGAGCTGCCAGTGACATTAGAGACCTCTAGAGCTGCAGTGGGACTTTGTAGCAAAGATGTCCAATTTCAAGAGGACTTTGTCAGATACTGCTTCAGGCTTGCCCACTGGAGGACTTTGAGTGCCATAAGAAAGACTACATCTGAAAACAAAAACCTTGACCTATTGAAGGAACTAAAGGTAACTAACCAACAAGGGGACTTCAGCAGGAGCAAAATTCGAATTTTCCCGCCGAAACCAATGGCTTTAGCGAGATCTTGTCTGACGGCTATCCAAATTCAAAAATACTTCATCAAACATAGCCTGTAGCTCTGCCCCACTTGAGGATTTCGATTTCCATGTCAGAAACTAACTCAAAAGATAAAATCTTTGATCGGGCTGATGCACTTAGGGTATCCAACCTCTGTTCCATTACAGTCACCCTGAAATTGTGCGTAGGTCTCAGACAGTTGTGAATAGTAACTTTATAGCGGTGCGTTCCTTTTTCATGGCACTTTTTCCCCATAAGTCTTAGAACCTTGTATCTCCGGATCCCCCTATTGGATTTGGCTTCACTTTTCTAGTAGATTTTCCTTTATTGTTTTTAGAAATTGGTTGTTGGATTTTTGTTGTTCTGTGTTGTGAATTTGTAATTGTTTTGGTACTGCTAAATACTTTACACACTTTTCCTTATGTTAAGCCTGTCTGCTCTGGGCAATAGATATCAGGGCTTAAGCCCTGATTTATTTATTTAACTCTTGGGATAGGATTTTGAACATATTACTTGGGATGGACTCACATCCTCCCTCACTAACAACCAATTTCATACAGAAGCTAATTGAACAATCACAAAAGCACCCAGGGGAGAACTGTGAGTAAAAACTCAGATTGGTTTGACAAGAAAGTTTGGGAGATAAAAGAGGAACTCGCAATCACCCTGACAAAACATTGACTTTCATCCAGTACAGCAGAATATTTTCAGAACTAAGGGCCAGCTAAAAGAAAATACTAAGTAAAAGAAAACACTAAACACCAAATCAGAATATGGAGTGAGCTCTGACACTGTCGAAGCGATAGACATTCATAGATTCTGTGAGTTGGTTTCTTGAGCTATAGCAGGGGGTGGGAAGCAAGATAGATTATTACATTGAAGCAAATGACTCAATATCTCACTTAAAAATAATTATCTTCTTGAAATTGCAAAGTAAACCTGCTGCTTTATATGGTAATTTATACAGGGAGGCAATGCCATATCCCCAAACTAACATTGTTCTGTTATTCCACAAGGTAGCGAAAGCAATTAAAATTCAGAAGGCCAATAAAGCACTCAGATAAGACGTGGTCACTGTAGACATCTTCAAAGTAAATTTCAACGTATGGGCACAGATCTGTAATACAGCCCTAGCATCAAATTCCACCCCCTTATCCTGGCAATGGGCTAGCGTAGTTCAGTATGCAATCAATGCAGTCACAGGATCTGGCAAACTAAAGGTCTTTTTTCTTTTTGGAAGTAGCTTGGAAAAATCTTGGGCAAGTGTTACTCAAATGCCTGCAAGACTGAGCTGATGCAAGCTGTGTACTTGGATATGTCCAAGATGGTTTTAGGAAAGACCAAACTACTGTCTCTCAGGTGCTCTGATGCATGCCACCTGTGCAAAATATGTTCATAAAAATAAATGCCCATTACACATGAACTTGGTTGATTTTAAATTCAGCCATCTATTTTGTTAATGGACCCAAACTCTGGATCACATTACGACACTTGGTAATCAACCAGTGTTCACTCATCGCCATAGAAGTCCAGCATACCGCCACAACGGCCCGTGCTCTTTGCGGGCTGGTGGGAGGATGTAATGATATCTTAGAAATTCCATCAGGTGTGCATCAAGGTTGTGTATCCACCCCTTATGTTGTGACAGTCCTGGAGAAACCCAACATGGACGTCGCAAAACAACTTTGTACAAAAGTACCTATTTTACTTTACCCTGATGAGTCATTCTCGATATCTGTACCTGAGAAAATTGGTACAAAAGCTTACTGAAAAAGGTCGTACTTCTCTGGAGGAAAGGATCTAACTGTTAATGTTTCTAATACAAAAGTTACGCCAATGAAATCTGATCACCCCCTCTGTGGCAATGGGCTGGCCCTTCGAAGACTTTGATTAAGTATGTATTGGTTTTCATCATAACCTCGACTGGCACTCACTTATAGGAAAAACAGAAGTCGTACTCAAATAATCTAATGACGTTTTGATATTTGAAAACAAAATTGGTAGCCAAACCCTACATGTTAGTTTTGCAAGTGTACAGACTAAAATGTGAATGAAGAAGCATTGTATGGCGCAGGGATTTGGGCCTGCACTAAATTATACGAACTGCAAGTAATACAGAACAACTTCTTGTGCTCTTTGCTAAAGTTGGATGCTGGTACACCCTCGACCTCTTGTATTTGGAGCTAGGTGTTAAGGCACTTTCAGACTTATTTGCTCTGTATCCTGTATTATACCGCATATGATTGAATAGAAACCATCTTGCTGGTTCATATCTTAGATGTCTGCAAGAAGTAATCTATGTAAGGTATGTGATGGATCTGCTCTCAGAAATCAATCAATCAACCCAAAAAGACAGGTCTTGAGGTCCTTCCGAACTGGTGCAATGTGGGAGATTGCAGGTGGTGGAGGGAGTTCCAGGCTTTGGCTGCGAGGTAGGAGAAGGACTTTCCTCCCGTTCTAGTCTTGCTGATACATGGGACTGTGAGGAGGGAGAGCTGGGCTGATCGGAGGTGTCTTTTTGGAGAGTGAAATGAGAGGCAACTGTTCAGGTATGCGGGTTCGGTGTTGTGAAGGGCCTTATATGTGTGGGTGAGGAAGTTGAAGGTTTTTCTTCTTTCGACTGGAAGCCAGTGGAGATCTCGAGGTTTATGGTGATGTGACTGCAACGGGGAATGTAGAGGATCTGTCTGGCAGCGGCGTTCTGGACAGTCCTGAGTTTGTGAAGAAGTTTGTTGTTGACTCCGGCATAGAGAGTGTTGCCATAGACCAGTATGCTGATGATGAGTGCTTGACAGTTTTCTGGATTTGGTTGGGAACATTCTGAAGGTCTTTCGAAGCATGCAGAGGGGCATTGGAGCAAGTTGAGGAGACAGCATTCATCTGGCAGTTCATTGTCAGCGATGAATCTAGTATGATGCTGAGATTACGTGCGTGGTCTGTCAGGGTGGGAGGATTTCCGAGGGTGGAGGGCCACCAGGAGTCGTTCCATGCAGAGAGGGAGGAGCCAAGGATGAGGACTTATGTTTTTTTTTTGTTGAGTTTTAGGCAGATGTTTTTCATCCAGGTGGCGATGGCTTTCATCCCTTCTTGAAAGTTGTGCCTGGTGATGTTGGGTTCATTGGTGAGGGAGAGGATCAGCTGGGTGTCGTTGGCATATGGGACAATGTTAAGCCCATGGTTACTGACGATGGTTGCAAGTGGGGACATGTAAATGTTGAAGAGGGTGGGACTGAGGGAGGAGCCCTGGAGCAGTCCTCTTTTGGTCTCTGTCAGTTCCAAGAGGTAGGGAGGGAGTCTGACCCGCTGAGTTCTGCCAGTGAGGAAGGAGTGGATCCATTTGAGGGCCTTGCCACAGATGCCGGCGTCGTGGAATCTGGTGGCTAGGGTGCAGTGGGAGACATTGTTGAATACAGCCGAGAGGTCCAGGAGGATGAGGGCTGCCGTTTCACCCTGGTTGAGGAGGAAGCGGATGTCATCGCTGGAGGCGAGCAGGGCGGTCTCGGTGCTGTGATTGCTTCAGAATCCGGATTAGGAGATGAGGATCAATAGTCTATAGTGCAACATCACCTCAATCAGGCCCAATACCACTAGAACAGTCAACAAGGTATATTGGCCCTGAGAGCTTAGTAGCATAACTGAAACCAAAAGTGGTTCTCTATCTGGCTATGCAAACCTTTCCATGTGCAAGCCTTACCTCAACAAATTGACGCCACAGGCACAATGCACTTCATACATAATATTTAGAATTGCATCTTGTAAGTGATGAATTTTGTAAAAGTAGTTCGCGAAGCAAAGATACTGCATTGCACTCTATGCTTTTTTGCATCAAAACTCAAGTGCGAAGCTGTGGCGGCTGCAGAAATTAGAAAGTAGTAGGGTGTAAATACCTTCAGCAGTTTTATGACTGGATGTAGTTAAGATTCCCAATCTGCTTTGTGGGGATAGGGAATGTTCCTACCACTAAAAACACACTAGATGATACAAAATGTGAATTCATACATGTGTGAATTCGTTTTGGCAGTTGTCAAGACGTTTCACTTCAGCTTTCACACAGCTGCACATTTGCTTTATTTTTGTCACTGTTATAAGTTGCTAACTCCTAACAATCATGAGATCAACTTTACCTCTGGTGTTGCAGTTGGAGCAATCTGATATGGGATTTACCAAGCAGTAATATTTACATAGAGTTCATTGCTCTCTAGGGCCAACTACGGTTTGATCCTTTTGTTTCAAGGCCTGTTGATGACTCTGAAACAGTAAACCACATATGTTCTTTGCCAGAGAGAAATGGGACAGAATGGAGTCAGAGCATTGGAAACATGAGAGCGAATCTTCGTGAAACACAAACAAGCCCTCCCCTCACTGACCAGAATGACGGAGTTTCAAGAGGCTGCAATATGCACTTAGGCCAACTAGGTAGGCTCACAATGGCATTGATCCAGCATTGGTAAGAGACAGCCTGTAGTCCTTGCTGGTATGACCTCTTTCTACCAGCTGAATCCCCTATCAGAAGGCAGGCTACAGGTTCCTTGAACCCCCTTTGCTCACGCTGCATACTGCTGCCTTATCTTTGGGAGAAGAACTATGCTGCAGCAGTATACCTGCAGTATACCTAGAGGCCAAGAAGGGGGGAATTAATGGATTACTCTCCAAATGTACTGCATGTGCAACACACTTACTGAAGAAGGAAGGGGGTTGTGGTCTGTATGTTATAATGTTATGTTCTTGCTTTTTTAACTATGATGTAACAGTTGAAGTGTGATGGATTCAATAAACACACTGTAGTAGGTACATCCAATACTTATTTAAGTATTTGTGATCCAAAGTGAAGAGCCCATCCACAGGTGTCTGCCGAGTTCTGCTGTTCAAAAATTGACCGCCTAATGGACAACTGTTCTACAAGACTGGAACACAGAACATGGGAGCCCGCTTGTAAGATCAGCTTACAGGTTACATGACACATATGAATGTAGAACGATGAATGCAGAACAATAAATTACCTCATAGTGAGGATATCACATCCCCCCTTAAGAAAACAAAACAACCAAACAAAAAAAAGAAAAAACAAAAGATACATACATGTTCCAAAAAAGGTTAAAAAAAAGCCTAATACGTATGCACTACATATCAAATTCTTTCAGGTAACTTGTTTTTTTTAGATAGTCTACCACTTCTGGTAGTGTAATCACTATCAGAAGGACACCCACCGGTGACAATTATCCATCGTTTTTAGAACATTAGAACCTTGCAATAACCTACTATTGGTGAAACTTCCTCCTGATGTGTCACGAAGGTAATCAATGACAGACCAGGACTGAGTGTGACCAGCAGACAAATTTCCACCAAAAACGATCTGTGCAGGGAGTAGCAACAGGTCACACTGAGGTTGCAATTTACTCTTCACAGCAGAGCTTTGAAATTCATTCAGAGTTACCAAATTTATTTTTGCACACCAACGTCCATCTTCCAATTGAATAAAATAGTGTTCAACCTTAGAAACTTTGAAGGACGCAAGAACTTGAAATTCAATCTTATATTTTCTAGGTCTCATATGTTTTAACATGACCCAAGCCCGGTATTGATTTATTTACAAAGCACACGTTTGTTGGAATCGTGATAGATTTTCATCCTTTCCTGAGCAGCTTTTGCCCTAGATCTAACCCTATCAAGATCCACATGTTCCTGAACGTATGTGTCAGATTTGTTCCCCAACTAAGGTGCCGATTCCGATCCTGTAAAACCCGGGTACGAACCGTCGGACGGAGCGTTTTCTCCGTCCGACTCGTACCCGGGAAAAACACCTTACAAACCCGCTAGTACAATCCGTACAGAAACACCATTTCCGTACGAATCGTAAAAAACACCGACCGGCAAAAAAATACATACAAATCGGATCCGGTACACCGCGGACGTGAAGTCCGGACGGAGTCAGGCAGCGTTTCACGAACCAGCAAGTACGATCCGTGCCCACGTCACTCCGCACGGATTATATTTTACGGAAGCCAAAAACTGCCGGGAAATCAGGATGACGCGCAGAAGGAGCCCCTGTACGCGACGGACAGCCATGGACCCCAACCTACGTGTCATCCCGGCCCTCATAGCAGTCCACCTGGTGTACAGGAACCGACGCAGATGCCGCAGAAGATCAGAACAACACCCAGGGGCAAAGGGGGGGGCAGGGACGGGAAACATAGCCCCCACCCAAGTTAAAAATCATACATGCCCTGTACATACCTGACCCCCAGGGCCTGGTCACTTTGGGGGGCGGGGGCGTCTCCACCAAGGCCTGCGTCCGCCACAACGGAAGTCGACATGGACGCGAACCGGCAACACAACAATTGTGGTACACACCGTACCCACGCCTTAAGAGCGTGGGTACGAGTCGTACCACGCCCACCCCTACGTCACCCCAACAATGGCGGTACGTCCTGTACCCATGTCCCAAAGGCATGGGTACGGGCCGTACCGCTATTGTTGGGGTGCCATAGGGGTACGGCCCGTACCCACGCCTTGAGAGCGTGGGTACAGGTCATACCACGCCCACCCCTACGTCACCCCAACAATGGCGGTACGGCCCGTACCCACGTCCCAAAGGCATGGGTACGGGCCGTACCGCAATTGTTGGGGTGACGTAGGGGTGGGCGTGGTACGACCCGTACCCATGCATTTGGGACGTGGGTACGTGCCGTACCGCCATTGTTGGGTTGCTGTAGGGATACGGCCTGTACCCATGCCTCAAGAGCGTGGGTACGGTTCGTACCACGCCAGTGGACAGACACATAGGGGTGTGTGGCCATCAGCCCCAGCAGTGCCCAGACATAGGAGGGGTGGGTGCCTATCACTCCCAGCAGTGCCCAGACACAGGAGGGGTGGGTGCAGAGTCCTCCCAGCAGTGCCCAGACACAGGAGGGGCGGGTGCAGAGTCCTCCCAGCAGTGCCCAGACACAGGAGGGGTGGGTGCCTATCACTCCCAGCAGTGCCCAGACACAGGAGGGGTGGGTGCAGAGTCCTCCCAGCAGTGCCCAGACATAAGAGGGGTGGGTGCCTATCACTCCCAGCAGTGCCCAGACACAGGAGGGGTGGGTGCAGAGTCCTCCCAGCAGTGCCCAGACACAGGATGGGTGGGTGCAGAGTCCTCCCAGCAGTGCCCAGACACAGGAGGGGTGGGTGCCTATCACTCCCATCAGTGCCCAGACACAGAAGGGGCGGGTGCAGAGTCCTCCCAGCAGTGCCCAGACATAGGAGGGGTGGGTGCAGAGTCTTCCCAGCAGTGCCCAGACATAGGAGGGGTGGGTGCCTATCACTCCCAGTAGTGCCCAGACACAGGAGGGGTGGGTGCAGAATCCTCCCAGCAGTGCCCAGACACAGGAGGGGTGGGTGCAGAGTCCTCCCAGCAGTGCCCAGACACAGGAGGGGTGGGTGCAGAGTCCTCCCAGCAGTGCCCAGACACAGGAGGGGTGGGTGCCTATCACTCCCAGCAGTGCCCAGACACAGGAGGGGTGGGTACAGAGTCCTCCCAGCAGTGCCCAGACATAGGAGGGGTGGGTGCCTATCACTCCCAGCAGTGCCCAGACACAGGAGGGGTGGGTGCAGAGTCCTCCCAGCAGTGCCCAGACATAGGAGGGGTGGGTGCCTATCACTCCCAGCAGTGCCCAGACACAGGAGGGGTGGGTGCAGAGTCCTCCCAGCAGTGCCCAGACACAGGAGGGGTGGGTGCCCATCACTCCCAGCAGTGCCCAGACACAGGAGGGGTGGGTGCAGAGTCCTTCCAGCAGTGCCCAGACATAGGAGGGGTGGGTGCCTATCACTCCCAGCAGTGCCCAGACACAGGAGGGGTGGGTGCAGAGTCCTCCCAACAGTGCCCAGACACTGGAGGGGTGGGTGCAGAGTCCTCCCAGCAGTGCCCAGACACAGGAGGGGTGGGTGCCTATCACTCCCAGCAGTGCCCAGACATAGGAGGGGTGGGTGCCTATCACTCCCAGCAGTGCCCAGACACAGGAGGGGTGGGTGCAGAGTCCTCTCAGCAGTGCCCAGACATAGGAGGGGTGGGTGCCTATCACTCCCAGCAGTGCCCAGACACAGGAGGGGTGGGTGCAGAGTCCTCCCAGCAGTGCCCAGACACAGGAGGGGTGGGTGCAGAGTCCTCCCAGCATTGCCCAGACACAGGAGGGGTGGGTGCCCATTACTCCCAGCAGTGCCCAGACACAGGAGGGGTGGGTGCAGAGTCCTCCCAGCAGTGCCCAGACATAGGAGGGGTGGGTGCCCATCACTCCCAGCAGTGCCCAGACACAGGAGGGGTGGGTGCAGAGTCCTCCCTGCAGTGGACAGAGACATGGTGGTGTGTACACCATCCTACAATTAGCAAAACTCCATGGGTGCATGAAGGCATCCACAAAATGCGACTATATTGAGAGTGGCATGCCAACACATCACTGACAGCAGTGTCCTACTCCCATGAGGGTGGATGTCCATCCCCCACTGCATGACACACCACATGTGGGTGTGATGACAAATGACACATGCTTACCCACCCCTGGCGCTGGCAGCACAATACACACACTGAGAGCATGCAACAAGACTGTATATTCATGTGCCACCCTACTAAACTAAGAGACCCAAAGGGAACACACACTGTCACGCACATTCCAGGACTGATAGGAATGTACAGGTGCTGGGGCAGCCAACAAGTTGTTGCCTCCCATGGAAGGAAAAGGGTGGAGTACCCACAGATACAATGCCCACAATTGTCAGACAGGTGCCCAAAGACCCTGCAGAACACTTAACACATGTGTGCGAGGCTGGGAGTACACACATGCATAGTGCGGAAAAGGGAACATGTCCACATGAAGTCATGTCAATATACTCCATACACAAGTACAGTGACCACCAAGGATGCCACAAATGATGCTGAGCATGCAAGTTGAAGGGATCCGTCACACACCCAGGAAATGTAGACAGAGCACAGCACAACAATTGGGAAACACCCTGCAGGGAAGATGTCAGGGTCCACAGAGGAAGGAACACACCTTGGGACAATGTCACCATACAGTAAGAGCTTACATGACCAAAGATTATTTGCAGTTACCTTGTGATGGCACACAGATACCAGGGTCCACCCCATGAGCAGCACACTGCAACATTTCCCAGACACCTAACACATTATCACCACCCCAAATCATGGAGCAGCACCACCAACAGCAAGACCAGAAAAGCATTCGTGTGCAAATGAAAAACAAAATGCTTTATTCAGCATAAAAAATAATAGCAAAAGAAATGTCCACTATATACAGAGCCCATAGGCCAGGCCATGTGCGAAGTCCTGGTGGGGGACACTTTGGGACGCGTCTCCCCTAGCTTGCCTGCACAGTTCACTCTACCATATCATCCACAGAAGGGGGGGCATCATGTGGGGGGGAAGGACCAGGCACCGCAGGGACAGGAGGGGCAAGGGTAGGTGTTGTGGGTGCAGGGACGGACAACTCCACCACAGGGGGTGGGGCAGCGCCAAAGGTGGTGGTTAGCAGGGCGCTGCACACAGTTGCAAGATCTTCCAGTGTCTCCCCTGCACCCGAATGAACCATAGGCCCCAAGGAGAGGGGGGTCGGAGGGATGGGTTGCAGCGCTACTGGGGGAGGGTGTGGACAGGGGGGGACTCAACTACCCTGGCCAGGTACTGCCTCCAACGCTTGTGTGGTGGTGCCACAGGGCTGAGGGACACACTGGCCACAAAGGACTCTTTATCTGACAGTTGGCCAGGAGAGCTAAGGGGAGTGGTTTTGGAGGAAGTGGGTCTTGAGGACTGCGGACTCCCACTGTGGCTGCGTGGCTGCCGTTTGCCCCCCGACCCAGTGGGTGTGCCTACTTCCCCCTGTGTGTGCGTGACTGGAGGAGTGCGCTTGGCCTTCCCTGGTGGTGTGCTGCCTGTGTCTGGTGGGGTGCGTGCATGGGGAAGTCTGGGTGTGCATGGAGATCCACTGCTGCAGTCAGTGACGAGTCTATGGACTTCAGCAACATCCGTTGATCAGACATCGCTGTTGACATACCCTCCATGTACGACACCATCTGTGTCAGCAGTCTGGTGTGGCCATGGAGGACATTAAGCAGTGATGTCTGACCAACCTGCAACTGCCGCAGAATGTCCACAGACTCGGCATTGATGGCAGCAGGGGAGACAGGGGCAGGGGGTGCGGTGCCTGGCACGAAGGAGACATGTTGTCACCTAGCACGGAGGGAAGGGACCCGAGCAAGTGGGAGGCCGGTGATGGGAATGGAGGGGGCGACGACAGATGGAGTGCTGCTTTCAGCCCTGGGAGCAGCCTCCGCCCCCTCTGGGAGCTCAGCCTCGGACCCGTTAGCGTCATAGTCGGTGGTGGGACTGGACAGGTCCTCCGCCTCACTCCCCTCTGCCTCCGTGCCACTCGCTGCGCCAGACTCCCCAGCACTGGTGGCACCGGTGCTCGATCCCTCCTCAAGGTCCGTGCCAGTGTCTCCCTCGGTTTCCCCCGACGATGCTGTGGGCAAGGTGAAGAGACAGGAAAAATCAGACACTTGTATGCATATGACACATGATTCAAAACTACATAGGTCACAGTGCATAGCATGAAACACAACATGAGTAACATCTACAATACTACGCACATATGTAGGCCCTGCACCACACAGTTGGTTGACCCACCTTGCCACTGGGAAACAATGGAGAGCATGACACAACAGTAAATAACTTGATATCAAATTAGACAGAGGAGCCAGTCTCTGGGGACAGTCGAGCACAGCATCTGGACCACACACTGTTGCCAAAAAAGGGATGAGCAGGAACCATGTCTCCTAACTTGTGGCACATGCTGCTTAGCAAATACATTAAACCATGCCCAACATGACTGGGTCACTGCATGTCAAGGAGGGGAAGGGAGAAAGAACAGCACGGGTTGACTTGGGGGAACAGGATATGCACTGCACATATAAACCCTGGCTGTGTATCCATGCGACTGGGCACTTCCAACAGCTGGTGACACACAACAAACACACATGTACCTACCCCCTTCCTGCTTCTCCTGTAAGCGCCTATCCATCTCTGGGAAGACCACCGCCAGGCTACGCTTCATTATGTGGGTGAGGCGGCGGCGCCCACGGTTCTTATGACCTTCTGGTGAGTCCCCCAGCAGGACCCGGGCGATCCTCCTGGTCCAGCACCGGATATCCTGCCAGTGTTTCCTCACCTGGGCCAGGCGCCGCTTTCATCCCTCCACCGACCTCACGGCCCTGACGGCCTCCTTCCAGATCTCCCCCTTGGCATAGGCGCCTACCTGTGAGGATGACAAAGTGAGACAACATCAATACACCTGCTACATATCACAGAGACACACATTTGAACAATTTGGCTGGTGTGAACAGGGCATAGTATGCAGCCAACTCATTGCACCTTTGTCATAGGGACATTATCCTCTGGGGAAGGCCAAATGCACTACGTGGCATTGAAAGTACACAGGTGGAATGAGGGGTGCCACACAATCAATGATCTCACACTGTGCATCACAAGCTACACCAGGATTATGTGCAGCACCTCAAAGCAGTCACATGCCCCAGGCCACTGACGCAACCTCAGCAGAGTACACAGACACACACAGGCACAGAACAATCACCTGCCATTGGCAACTGCGGGTTCAAACCGCACTCTGCACATGTGCCACTTGACTGGGGGGTGTCACAGGTGTTGGGCTAGCCCAGCACGTCAGACACACAGCACTGCTCCCTGCTCACATCAGATGGGTAGGGTATATGCATCCCTCATGCATCTGGGCTGCAACACTCCACATAGACACTCACCCACATGACAGGGGACTTACACACACACCAATGTCCAGGGGACGAACACATCATTAGGACACTCTCACCACAGGTACACTCAACTCACACACATCTGTGGGTACAGTCACCTGTCACACTGGGGGAGACACAGAATCACATCAGGACTGGAGAAACAACATTCCCAAGAGGATTAGCCAGGCTGAATGTGGCATATACCATGTAGTGATTGTCACAGTAAGCACTATGCAAGTGAGGAGTGCAGACATGCACTACAGCATGCTCTGCATGGGAGACATGAGCCATTCCCCCCCCCCCCCCCGGGACCCACTCTAAAGAACATTGCATGTCTGTCACCCCTGGACACAATGCCAGAAGTGACAGTCACAAAAAAAGGGGCACAGTCTAAGCTGGTGGAGTCAGCACTCGCCTGCTCCCCTGGTCTCCCATACAGGCTGGGGTACTGTGGGAGGATGACATCCAGCAATGCCACATTCTCCTCCAGGGTGAATGGCTGGGCCCTCTCCACAGACCTGGACATGGTGCCAGAGGAATCACAAGCAGCAGCAGTGGTGTGGAATGAAAGGTTGTGCAGGCAAGTGCTCTCTCATGGGACCTGGCTGCCTTATATTGGCCTTGCTGGCCTGTTTCAGATACAGGAGTACAGAGTGATTGGTCAGTCTCATTTGCATCCTACGTTTCCTCCAATCCCTTTAAACCTTCCCCAGTGAGGGCCTTTTCATGATTCAAAAATTGAGCATGATGTCAAGTCAACAACCACTTGGCAACATTGTATATTGTCTCCAACCGACTTTTGCTGCCCACCTGATGAATAATTTGAACTGGAAACTCGGTCTCCATGACAACCAGCATGCATTTAGGCCCTTATACTTGTCCCTCATGTGTCCCCTATGTAATTTCACTATACACACACAGGTACGGTGCGTTCAACGCCCCTAGGGCACCACTACTCCAGTGATACGGCCCGTACACATGTGTGTGGGGTCCGTATCACTATGGTAGTGTAGCCGTAGGCGTACGCCATGGTGATACGGTCCGTACACGCGTGTGTAGGGTTCGTATCACTATGGTAGTGTAGCCGTAGGCGTACGCCATGGTGATACGGTCCGAACACGCGTGTGTAGGGTCCGTATCACTATGGTAGTGTTGCCGTAGGCGTACGCCATAGGTATACGGTCCGTACACGCGTGTGTAGGGGCCGTATCACTATGGCGTAGGTTGCATGATTGAACATAAAAAAAACATAACAGATTAAACAAAATTCCAATAGATAGATGCTTACATTTATCTATTTGGGCCACTTTGATGTTGTGGTTTAACACACTCGTAAGAGTATATTGATGTTCCATCTCTGTGTTTTGTAAGGTTGGTTTCAGTTAAGACTGTGTCAGAGATGCATGCAGGTATACATAGCACCTTGTTGGTATTGAGGTTTTAGTGTTCAGGTCAATCTTATTATGTATGCTGATTGCTTCTCTGCAGAAGCTTTATTGATATTTTGTTTAATCTGTTATGTTTTTTTGCTGTTCAATCATGCAACCTTTTAAACTAACAATGGAACTGTGTAAAAACAATTTTTCATGTACTCGTCAAGAAAATATTGCTTTGTTATGCTATAATTTTTCTATTTAGAGAACTAGTATACTCACGAGATTGTATTCCTTATTTTAAACTTCTTCATGATGTATTTTCTTACACAATACTCTGGTGGCTTTGCTCTAATGTTTGACTTTTCGTTCACTTCTTTCACCTTTCACTTATATTTCTTTCTGGTTATCATTGCCACCTTTTTTTACCACTTTTATCCACTACAACATGGCCGCCCACCTGTCACGATAGTATTCACTTTAGTCCTTTCATCATGTCCATGACACTACAACGGTTCACGTTAGCGTGGTCCGGGCGCCGGATTTATCTTCAGCATTTCGCCTCTACCGTACACTTTGACACATTTGGATTAACGCGTGCGGTGACCAGTCAAACATCATCAGGAAACTTAATTTTCCGTTTGGGGAACTGGAAACATATCCCATCAGGACAAGCACTCACACACATTATGCACGTTCTCTTCCAGGACTTGACACTTCAACTACGGTACAGACGATTTCACCGCGTTTTTTACACCACGGATACTTCATCCACTGACTTTCACGCAGGCGCCATTTCAGCGAGTTACGAATTTCAGCGTTTCATTAACGCTTGGTGAGTTTCCTCCGACAATAGGTGGAGTGTTTACCACATTCTACATTCAGCAGAGTAGCAATATTTCATTGCTTTACTTTTTTTTATAGGTCACGTACATTTATCGCGACCGCAACGTACACAAGATTGGCTTTGCTTTTTTTAAGGTAGAGTTGACACACGTACACAACACGTGGTGGTTGGGTTTGCTTATTCACATGGTGACTCAAAGCTGTTCTACACCTCTGCAATCGACAGCCCCCCCTTCCCCTCCATCTCTCTCACTGTTTCGTAGCTGGTACATTTCACTTTTCTATTTCATCTCGCAGTATTTATAACGCTTTGGTGGCGTCGAGCCCCTCCATTTCTTTCATTTCATTCCATGTTCATATACGTTATTGAATATGTGCATCTCACTTTGTTTATAGACATCCCCTGAAGAAGGATGAGACATTCACCCGAAATGCATTGGGAACGCAAATTAAGCTTTGCCACATTGTTTCAACATTTGATTTGGATCATTTCCTCATGAACCTGAATTTTGGAATTTAAAGTCTCATCAATAAGGAATGTGAATAAACAACACTTCAGCAAGAAGAAGGTTTGTTTCATTGCTTTATCACATATGTTGTATCGCCTTGGACATTATTGTTTTAAGCATTTGTCACAGCAATGTATATGGGTTTTAGGAACCTTAAGTATTTTATTAGCATTGTTAAGTTTGTTATATACTCACTTCTGAGTTTTGTAGGTTGTGCAGTCTCTGTCCAGAGCATCCAGCTCTAGTAATTTTTGCACTGTGTAGGTATTTTGGCATCTCAGTCCCCACAACGGCCACTTTGCTGCATGTGCATCCATTGTCTGTGTGTGTGCCATGTTGAACCAGACACTCCTACCTTATCAAACACCTTTTGCAGTAGTCCTTAATGACATGCTTGTGTTTGTGTGCAACTTGTGGCATGGTTTTCAGGACATGGCGCATGCTGCTGCAGGCCCTGCAGCAAGGGCACACAGAGTTTCTATATTTGGCCTCACACACACACGCCTCTAAGACACACCCCCTTCCTCCCTCCACCCATTCATTTTGGTGCAATCTGCTTGTGTGTGACACAGTTGCGGTGGCAAAGGCTGGACCGTCTGCACATGCTACATGCACATTGCACGTGCCTCATGTCCTTGCATGTGCCACATCACGCTACACCATGATGTTGAGGCCACCCACCAAGCAATGTCCATCCAATACATCTGTTGCATGCACTCAGGCATGCACTCATCGCCCACACAACACCTTTGCATAATGAGTGTGCAACTCCAACTGCCTACACAGCACTGGCATGCCTTCCAGGCCCTGTCACACCAACCAGGTCATGTCCCTCGAACTTCCCACCGGCTCTGTACCCCAACATGGCCATGTGAGTGGTACTCCAGGCCTCTGCATGTAGTATGGTGTCTTTGTGGGACACATGGCACAGGTATCATGTCTCAGCGTGTCAGTCTACAATGTGTCCAGGATCCCCCTCTACACCATGACATGCGCACTGCAGCTCATCATCATCTGGTGTCCCATTGACAACCAGGTGCTCCTCAACCTCCCCAAAGACGCAGTCCTTGCCAGTTCTCATATTGAATAATGCATGGTATCCATTGGCAGATGGCTGAACGTCGGCCACCTGATGCTGGACTTGTACACGACTGAGGTGTTCATCTGCGGATTGTCCCCTTACAGCTGGGTCAACTGCTTGTGTCCCACCCACAAGGGCCCTGCACAGGCACACAGTGTCCACGCACACGAGCTGGTGTGCATCATGGATTGCTTGCTCACATGTGCTATGATGATCACCAGCATCTGTACCTCAGGCTTCAGCACACTCTGCCTTATGCACAAGATCCACAGTTCGATCCACCTCAAGGCAAGACAGACCATCCCCCAGGTCAACTACAACATCCGTGTCTAATCCTACCCTGCACTCTAAGGAGAAGTACGTTACAACTCCCATGAGACTTGTCCACATCCAGGGTGCATCTGCACAGCTCTGCTTCAACATCCGGCGACCCAGCCACATCACCGACCAACAGAGATAGCTGCAATGGATCACTGTCAGCTGCAGGATGACCTTCACAATCCACGCCCACACTCAGGAAGCAGCCCACGACCACGACCCCAACACAACCTTGTGGCACTGTCATCCAAGACCCCATTGTGCCATCTCCATGCATCCAACCTTGGCCTGGCCACCATTCTCCACATCCACCTGACTCCTGCATGCAGGACATAGTTCTCCCACCTGGCTACACATAACTGGGACTCCCACCCCAGGACACTCCACATGATCCCTGACCACTGCGCATGACTGTTGCTCTTCGAAATAGGTCTGTCCGCACAGTTGTGCAGGCACCCCCTCAGCTGGTTGGGCCCATCACTGGTGAGTATGGTGCTCCATGTCTGTATTGGATGATACATTGTGACCCATGTGTGTCCTGTGCCAGACTCAGACCCCAGGGTATGCATGGTTGGAGTTACTTCAAAACTCAGGCATGGTTTGACTTTCCAACACACACATGTTATGGAATAATGCAAAATGACGGCATCATCTCGTGATTTCTATGATTTTTATTAGTGGTGGGGTACGTGTTTGGGGGATGTAAAGTGGTGCTCGCCGGGTGTCTATAATCCAAAGTTCACAGGGGGAGTTGGGATCCTTGCCATTGGAAGTCATCAGAGTCCATGCCACAGTCTTTGTCAACATTGGTCAGACAGTGACCAGCAAGTCCATGTGGCAGAGAATGTCATTGGATGAGGTGCTGCTGTTGCGCCAGAGGGCCAGGTGCCAGGCCAGGTGACCTAGGAGATGGTGATGGTCCGCTGGCTCTCACGGTCTTTTGCGTGGACGACCCACCTTCCTCTGGGGACCCTCAGAAGCAGGCCATGATGATGTCTGTGATGCTCCGTCGGACGAATCCTCCTCCTCCTGATCCCTCCCTGTGGCGATCTTCGCCTGGTGGCACAGGGAGGGTTGCCCATGTTTTCGGCAATCCGACGGAGTACACGGGTCATGTCCGTTTGCACCGCCACGAGCTCAGCCAGTCTTGCCTCCATCCGTCCTTGATGTTGCTGTTGACTGGCATATTGCTCGGCCTGCAGGTTCTTAATCTCATTGAGGGCCTCCACGGCCTGGCTGATGCCCCTGTTGTCACGCCGGTATGTGTCCAGGATGTTGCGGACGTGTGACATAACCGGTTCCTCAGCTGTCTGGTCAGGTTCGCGCCTCTGCCGTCCTCCACTCCCACCACCCCTGCCCACTTGAGCCTGGCCTGCCGTTGTGGGCACATCGGGTCTCCGGGACCCCTGAGGGATGGCATTTGCGGGGTCGCCTGCCTCCTCCTGGGTGCCCGGAGTACCTTGTCCCTCCTGGTCAGACTGGCTGCGTTGTGTGCGAGCAGGGCTCCTGTGTGTATCCTGGGATGTGGCAGGAATGGGGGTGGTGGTTGGCACAGTTGTACCTGACGCAGGTGCTGCAGGTGCTTGGGCACCAGAGGGGCCAGGTTGGTCGGGGTCATCCACGGTGTGGTGAGAGTCGTCGCTGCCGGTGGGATCATCGTCACGCCGAGCCTGGTCCTGTGATTCTTTCCCCCCAGTGTTGGGGGGAGATCGACGATGTTGCCCTGTGTGTGAGAGAGAGACAATGTTAATGGTGTTTCATGCGACATCCATGTTTCATACATACTCAAGTTGGCACAGTTCCTCTGGGTAGTTGGATATGTCTAGCCTTCCTCTCACAGTGCACTTGTGGATGGCTATGTTGCGGGGGACAGATTGGTATGTACTCCTGGTTATTTGACCTGTCTCATGAGTGTTGGGATGCTTATTTAGCTATGGATTGGTCTTATTGTGTCACATATCCATTGTGGGAGTGCCAATTTGCGTTGGCTGCCCCGGGGGTGGGTGCTTGTGTAAGGCGGGGGGGTGTGTGACCGGGCATGCTGTTGGGTGTGGTGTGATTTGTCATTGGGTCTAACAGGTGATGTGTCTATCCCCTCATGGTGCATGCTGGCATGACAGTGAATGTGAGTTCCTGTGGTAGGTAGGTGGCATGTGGAGTTGGTGTTTGAGTGTACAGTGGTCACAGGATTGCCTTGTGCTGTCTACAGCGGGGCCAAGTGTCATCTACCTTGTCTGTACTTGGCAAGTCCCTGTGCATTGTGCATGGTGCATGGGTATGTCCCTTGGCCACAGCTTTCAACACTTTTCCTATGTGTGACACACTCTTTGTTGTTGCATCATTTTTTAATGCAGTGAGCAGTGTAGCGAGCGTGCTTAGCGAGCGATGCAGAACCGGCTTACGTGTTGCACTGTACGTGGGCAAATGGTGCTTTTTCATATCTATTGGAGAATGCAGGTACGTAACTTATGCATTTGTGACTGGGTTCTAACAAACACAGTGAGTGGGTATACTGGGTGTAAGGTTAGGTTTGTGCCTGCAGCAAGGATCTACTCGTGCACAGTTTGACACATGGCCCAGTTATTTCCTAACAAAAACGGGGTGTTTTACGCACTACCAGACCTTGTCAACATGCACACAGTCCACCTGCTGACGAGCGGACATGCCCACACCACCCAAGGGTGATTTAGTCTCCCTCTGTCTCCCTCTCTCCCTCCCTCTGTCACCCTCCTCCCTCTGTCTGTCTCCCTCTGTCGGCCTCTGTCGCCCTCTGTCTCCCTCCCTCTCCCTCTCCCTCCGTCTGTCTGTCACCCTCTGTCACCTCAGCCCAGCTTCCTGGGCACACACACTTTGCAGGTCTTTCAAAGGCCATTGGCTTGTTCATGTGGCTTTGTTTAGAATCTCCCGGCCCCCATTGGGCAGAGTGTCTCTGAGTCTGCGCTGCTGCGGCGGTCTGTGCTGACACTCTTTCACAGTGTTGCCTCTTCATTAGCTGCTGTTATGTGCAAATTGGGCCTTCATACCCATGTCATCCTGCGACGCGGCAACCATTTGCAGGCGACACAGTACAGTGTCGGACACACTGTTTGTATAGCTCTGCCCTAGGCCATATGGGCTGAGGGCATTGGTGTCTGCTTCTGAGTTGCACAATGTTTTTTTGGAGGCCCACCCTCCCGGCATCACGGACATCCTGTCTTGTGTTGGTGTTTTGTGTGGCCTGTGACTTGGCATGGCCTTGCTTGGTGCATGGGGCATGTAGCCGCTAGTGGCATGTGCGTGTTTTTGGAGTGTGGTTGTGTCCGGTGATGGCTTTGGGGTAGTTGCGTGCATTATTGGGAGGTGGGTTGTTGATGCGGTTCCCCCCCTGTGAGGTGAGTTGTTTGTGTACTCACCAGGCTCGGCGACTCCTTCTACTCTGTGTACTCCCACCGGCGGCAGGGTGCACATCACCTTCTCCTCCCAGGGATGGTAGTGTACCGGTCTGCGGGGCGGGCCACCTCCAGTGATGTTCCCCTGGTTGTATTCGTCAGACATTTTGCGGCGGACCGTCCTCTGCAGATCGTACCACCTGGCTTGGCATTCATGCCTGGTCCTTCTGATGGCCGCAACAGCATTCACCCTGTCGACGATCCTCTGCCATATGGCTCATTTTTCTGCTATGCTGGTCTGCCTGACCAATGTTCCAAAGAGCTGTGGCTCGACTCTGATGATTTCGTTGACAAGGATCTCCAGCTCCTCTGTTGTGAACTTTGTATTCTTGTCTGTGGGCATGGTGTGGGGTGTGGGTGTGGATGGTTGTGGGTGTGTGTGTGTGGTTGTGAAGGTGTGTGTGTGAATGTGATGAGGGGGGGTTTATGAAGGTGGTTGTGTTTAGGTGTGCAAGTATAAGGTGTAGTGAAGGTTCAAGTATGGTGCTGTGGGTTGTCTGTGGGGTCTGGCAGCAGTGGGTCTGTTGCAAAGGCTCATGGTTTGTGTGTGTGGGCCCTTTTATTGGTCCATTTGTGGGTGTGGCTGTGTTTGAACTTTGGGTGGGTGTGTTATAAAGAGTGGTTGTGTTTTGGGCCTCTGTTTACCGGTTTGGCTGTTGCAGGTCAGTGTATTGGATGTATTTAGGCTTGTTGGACGTGTTTTGTGGTGTTGTGCGATTCGAATTGACTCTCCTTGTGGTGTTTTGCAGTGTCCTGGTTCTGTATGTGTGTTTTTCGCGTCTGTACGGTGCGTACATCGGCCATGTTGTTGTACAGTGCTCACATTTGCTATGGCTTGGTACGACTTGTACATGCGCAATGCTGGGTGAGGGTGCTGGTGTAGGGGACTAGGGTAGGGTGCGTACAGACACAGGCAGGGTGTAGGGGCCTGGGGGTACATGCCATACATACGGGAACCAAGGGTACGGCGCATACGTATGGGGTGGGGCTGGGGGTACGGCACATACATACGGGGTGCTGGGGGTACCCCCACCCCCATATGGACGGTGCGTACCCCCACCTCCGTATGGACGGTGCATACCCCCAGCCCCCATATGTAAGCACCGTCCCCCAGCACATACACCCAGCCCCCCGTATGTATGCGCAGTACCCCCAGCCCCCTCCGTATGTACGCGCCGTACCCCCAGCCCCCCGTATGTACACGCCGTACCCCCAGCCCCCAGCCCCCCTATGGATGGTGAGTACCCCCACCCCGTAGGTATGAAGCGTACCCCCGGCCCCGTAGGTATGGTGCGGACCCCCACCCCCGTAGGTATGGAGCATACCCCCAGCCCCCCCCTATGTACATGCCGTACCCCCAGCCCCCGTATGGATGGTGCGTACCCCCACCCCATAGGTATGGAGCGTACCCCTACCCCCGTAGGTATGGTGCGGACCCCCAGCACTACGCACGGGGGGTCCGCACAGTACATACGGGGGTGGGGGTATGCTCCGTACCTACGGGGTGGGGTGGGGGTACGCTCCGTACCTACACGGGGTGGGGGTACGCTCCATACCTACGCGGTGGGGGTATGCTCCGTGCCTACGGGGGTGGGGTGGGGGTACAGCACGTACATGGTGGGGCTGGGGGTACGGCGCGTACTTGGGGGGTGGGCTGGGGGGTGTTCTGCACATATGTGGGCACATGTTTGGACGTCTCCATGGTTGCTATGGGAATTCGCTCCGTACGGTGTTTTTTCCATACGGTTCTGCATTCGGACGGACGGGACGGATCGTACTTGCGCGCTCGGACTTCAGTTTCCTGATTCGTACGTAAAACTGTCCGGGGACGTGTCGGACACTTTTTCCGACCCAAGGACGTGTCGGGGAATTTTCCCAATGCGATTCGTATGGATTTTTTTCACATTACGAATCGTACTTGCCAGTTTGTACGGGACTTGTACGATTCGTACGTAAAAAAATCCAGGTACGATTCGTACGGGGAATTTTTTTAACGGATCGGAATCGACCCCTATGTTGGAATCAAACCAGTGCGAGATTACCTGCCACGCATTATGCGAAATCAAAAAACTCCAGTAGTAGTATGAGGGGTATTATGATATGCTCATACTTTCCTTTGGACAAAATCCTTCACTTACCCACCATAGGAAAAAGCAGTTTGGTTACCCTCTTTAAGTAGGCGGCTGGCCCTCTCAACAGCACAATTAGCTGTGGCATGTACAATGCAATGTTTTGATGCCCTTCTTTTTTTAAAATAACTCCATCATTTCAGAAATTAACTGGACACTGTTGTCAAATAGGGAGAATGAAAGGTATTATGACAGCTTTCATCCTTCCAACCTACAGCAGAACCAGAAACATCACAAATATTTTGTAACCAATTGGCTATCTTCTTTCAAATTACAACCACGGACATATTCATCGGCTTCAAGCCACATTCTGAAATGCCCATCACAACACTGGCAGTTAGCAGTCCTATTGAGGATGCACCTCTGGTGCCTGGCAGCGAGAATAGAGGGCTTTCAAAATTCTCTGACCTCACACCACTCCTTCTTATACAATATCTTATGAGAATGCATGCAGGCTCTCCTATGGAGGCATGTCCACCTGCAATTCTCCATATGGTTGCTGACGTCATAGCTGAACCCCTCTGTACTCTAATGAATAATATAATTCATTCTGGAATCTATCCCCAAACTTGGAAACAGGCCATTATTAGACCACTTCTGAAAAAACCTAATCTAGATCCTAGGGATTGCAAAAACTACCGCCCCATTTCCTTGCTTCCTGCTCCAGCAAAAATTCAGGAGCTGCATCTTAACAAGCAGCTTATGGAAACTGCAGAACATCAATGGCTTAATGATTCTCAGATTGGATTTAGGAAGCATCATGGAGCTAAAACAGCTTTAATATCAGCCACTGATTACATCAGGCGCACAGTGGATGAAGGACAGGGTGTAGGGCTGATCCTCCTGGATCTGTCAGCAGCATTTGACACTATTTCACCTACTCTGCTGCTGGGCAGACTCCGGAGTCTTGGTATCTTGCATCAAGCACTAGCCCTCTTGTCCTCATTTCTGACAGCGAGATACAAAAGAGTGAATTAAAAATCTTTTTACTCCGACTCCTATGTTCTACCTTGTGGAGTTCCACAGGGATAATCTCTGAGCCTTACTCTTTTCAATCTGTATGTGGCACCCCTAGCAATTGTGAGCCACTCATTTGGATTGGAGGTGGTGTCATAAACAGATGATACACAGATTATGGTCACTATACCTAAAGGGCTTTGTTCATTGTCAGAAAATATTCTTGGATGCATGACCAGAGTGGCCGAATGGATGTCTGCTAAAATTTTGAAACTTAATGGGGATAAAACTGAAGAGATGCTATTTGGATCAGGATCATCCACGTGGAATAGTAGTTGCTGGGCTCAAACCCTGGGAAGCTGTCCTGGTCCGAGCAAAAAGGCTAAGAACCTTGGAGTCATGATGGATATTGAACTTAGTTTTAATACCCAAATAAATCACACCATCTCAACATGCTCCTGGCTCATAAGGATATTAAAAAAATCTTCCCTTTTACCCAACGACCAGCGCGGATACAGGTAGCATTGGCCTTGGTAATGTCCAGACTTGATAACTGTAATGCATTATACTTGTTCTCTAATAATGGTATACAGTACAAACTCCAGGTATTACAAAATGCATTGGCCAGACTCACTCTGAACATTGTTTAGCACAAATAGAGCCGCTTCCAGTCAGGTGACTTAGGTGCTACAGTGTTAGTTTGTGAGTGCAGGCATCTCACAAAAAGTGAAAGACTGGTCTCACACACCACTAGGTGTCATGCTTCATCATTGACCAGTCCTCGCCCTCTAAAAACTTGGTTTGATAGAGGGCGGGCATACACCTGATGACAGGGATGCACTTCTAAACTAAGTGGGGGCCCTTACAAACAAAAAGTGAAATTAAAAGGCCATTATAGATGTCAAACCAATTTTAATATAAATGACATCTATATAGTAATTAAAATGAATGATCGGTGTGTTGGGGATTCTATTTTCCCCCCACCGTGATGTATATGGTCGACATGTTTCTGCCAGCTGGCACAGTAGGGTCCATGGCATTCATCAACACCTAGAGATTCTGAAAAAACGGGCTCCACTCTTACAAGACTGTGGTGAGAGGATTCCACTTGGTGGGGTGATCTAGATCACGCTCCACTATTATATGGCTAATGCATTCAAGCCTGAAAGAAAAAACAAAACAAACAACACAAATGTACAACACAAAATAGCACCAAGGTCAAAATTTCAAATCAGCCTCATGCAGGTTCAGATATAGTGAGTGGCTAAAAGTGCAACAAACGTGTCAATCATCTGTGCACTTATTGGTTTGTGGAAACTGGAATCCACATTGCTTACCCTAGACATGGGATCAAATTACCCCATAGGAGGGTGAGGGAGGAAGACCCCTTTGGTCAAGAGCTGTGTAATAAGGAGAAAAACATGCAGATGAGAGTTTTGAGACTCAAAGGTTGCTGAGGCGTGGAGGTCTGAAGAACAAAGAAAACAAATGCACGTTCATTCACACACACTCTCCCACTCTTACTGTTCTGTGGTGTGTCCTCCACTTCTGCGCCTAAATGTATGCTCCTCACCTCCTTGCTGGTAAGTTAGGGGAGCGAGCGTTGCCTATTTATAGTGTTCCCATTATGCTGCCAATGCTAATTGACGTCTAATTAACTGTATTTTACCGTGGTATCGTAAAGATCCGGTGTCACAAGAAAGCGCTGTCAAAGTTACAAAAGTTCCGCCTGACCTGCCTGAAGTAGATTAAACGAAGAACATGGCCTTAAAAGGACATCCGAGGTCCGCACCGTGATTGCCTGGTAAGTGCAACTGGTGCCGGGGAAGCAGGCGTGGGCCCGACTATAGCTCCATGTTTAGGTGAAGTGTTTTTGGAGCAGCGCATGCGCGCACTAACCCTCCTGGAATTGCGCAGCTGGGTGCGCATGCGTGTGGTGCATCTGTGCAAGGTGCAGACCTTCCGGGGAGAGAACCCAGATTTCTGACACAGTACTACAAACTGGGCCCATATAAACAGCCTGTCAAACATTCTCTGATTTACACAGCATGCCAAAAAAACTCAACAGTTGCTCATTTTCAGAAGCTTATGCTGGCTATCGCTAAATAGGGAATAATACTGCAAAATGGAAACATGGAAAAAATAGGAAAAATCTTCTTGATTTTCAAATACTATTCTGTGTAAAATACCTGTGTGTAAATCTTAACTCTTGCACAGTGTATATCAACGTGCGGCCCGGGGAAATCCTCAGTTATTATTATAAGAATCCATCAGAGAAGCAGTGCATGCCCAGGATTCATGTACCCTGTTGTCCCAGTATCTGTCCATAGCGACTACATACATATACCAAAAGGTTGGGTTCAAGATGACAAGGCTTTATGTTTAGGTGAGGTGTAAGAGTGGAACATAAAGCTGAGCATCTAGTATTAGTGTAATGACAAACAAGTGTTTTGATCTAATTATAATGAAGGTGAGGTTGGTGTTCTTATGACTCGTGGGCTGTTTATGCAAGTTGCAACCAAGGGATCGCATTGTTGTTGTTTTATTGTGTGATGTTTTTCCGTCCCGTCCAAAATATGACAGTTTTTCCTTATGATCTGTATAGCCCCGTATGTACACGCCGTACCCCCAGCCCTGTATGGGGTACGGCGCGTACATACGGGGCTGGGGGTACGGCACGTACATACAGGGCTGGGGGTACGGCACGTACATACGGGGGGGCTGGGGGTACGGCACGTACATACGGGGCTGGGGGTACGGCACGTACATACGAGGGGGCTGGGGGGTACGTGCCATATATATGGGGAGGGTGGGGGATACGGCGCGTACATACGGGGGGCTGGGGGGTACGTGCCGTATATACGGGGGTGGGGGGTACGCGCCATACATACAGGGGGGCTGGGGGTATGCGCCGTACATACGGGGTGGTGGGGGGTACGCACCGTACATACGGGGGGGCTGGGGGTACGGCACGTACATACGGGGGGTGGGGGGTACGGTGCGGACGTACGTGGGAGGGGTGGGAGGCTGGGGGGGCCGTACGACTCATACCCCGGGCACAAGTGTACCCGGGGTAGGGGTCGTGCAAAGTTTGCTCCGTACGGGACGTTTTCCATACGCTTGTGTATTCGGGACGCCGGTACGGATCGGACTTGTGCGCTCGGACTTCAGTTTTATGACTCGTATGTAAAACTGTCCGGGGACGTCTCGTAGACTTTTCACGAGGTCATTCGTATGCATTTTTCACATATGAATCGTACTTCGCTGTTTGTACGGGACTTGTGCGATTCGTACGTAAAAAACTACGGATACGAATCGGACGGTAAATTTTTTTAACGGATCGGAATCGGCACCTATATGTTGGAGGCTGCCTGCTCCTAGTACCCCGAGCCTCTAATTCCCTTCCCTAGATCTTTTCTGGGGCTTAAGTGTTTACTCACTCTGGACATTTCCAGGAAACTATCTGCCAGGAAGGGACTGAAACTTCTGCACTGGCTTCCCATTGAACAACGCATTAGCTTTAAGTCACTTTGTATGGTTCATAAATCGTTGCATGCTCCCTACCCGTCAAGGTTGAAGACTATGTTTAATTGGCATTCTTCCAGCAGACCTGTGTGTTCTTCGCTACAAATGCAACTGATTGTTCCAAGAACCAAGACGAAGAAGTGGGAGGACAGAGCATTCTCGATGGCAGCAAGTAAGCTCTAGAATTCTCTACCCCTTGTTCTTAGATCTATCCCCCTTGTTCTCCCCTTCAGAAAAGTTCTTAAAACCTGGCTTTTCTTGGTCTAGCATCTAGCTGGAGTTTCTGTCTCTCTCTCTATGTTCCGCAATATGGATAGCTGGTCTCTAGCCCCCTGATGCCTTCGGGTGACTCCTGCGCTTTATAAATCTCAAATCAAATCAATAACCAGTTCTTCAGCATGGCTTTCCAGAGTAAAGATTCTTTTCCCAAAATTGAATAACAATACCAGTGGTGGTTTCTGCCATAACAAAATCATAGTAAATCCACTTTCAAAAGTAGTCTATGTGCACTATTAAGTACACCCATCGAGCAAAACAACTATAGGTTCAGCGAAATCTAGAGCAACTTTAGACCATGGGGCCTGATGCAAAGGCATGGAAAGGAGCAGGGTATCACTCACTTTTCAATGCTTGTTGGGCATGATACATTCTTGACATGCATCCACAAATTTGTCCAGATCTCTGTCCATGTATGACCACCAAAAACAGATTCTTTAGGATATCTTTGTGGCAGTAGATCCTAAATGTGCTTTATGTTCTAATATGCATTTTTTCCCTCAAAGTAATGAGTACTACCAATTTTGCAAAAACAACAATTGATGGAAAGAATGCAGAACAATGTCATACATTCACCCCAGTACAGAGATCTGGGCCTAAATCCATCGTTTTTTTGCTCACCATGCCATTCCAGTTTGAACCCAGCCATATGCAAATCAGTCTTGACCCTGTGTCTCATGGGAACAGTCCAGCCCGAACTGCCAAGCCAGGTCCTCCCTGGACTGGAAACAAGCATCCTAGGACCGGTTTCGGGGTTTCACCCCTCTTCAGCCAGGATAGCTTGATTCCAGTGGCATGGAGAGCACGGGATTCACGTCTGAGCATACCCGTCCCACTCGGGGTGACAAATGCAAAAACAACAATTGATAGACAGAATGCAGAACAATGTCATACATTCACCCCAGTACAGAGATCTGGGCCTAAATCCATCGTTTTTTTGCTCACCATGCCATTCCAGTTTGAACCCAGCCATATGCAAATCAGTCTTGACCCTGTGCCTCATGGGAACAGTCCAGCCCGAACTGCCAAGCCAGGTCCTCCCTGGACTGGAAACAAGCATCCTAGGACCGGTTTCGGAGTTTCACCCCTCTTCAGCCAGGATAGCTTGATTCCAGTGGCATGGAGAGCACGGGACTCACGTCTGAGCATACCCGTCCCACTCGGGGTGACAAATGCAAAAACAACAATTGATAGACAGAATGCAGAACAATGTCATACATTCACCCCAGTACAGAGATCTGGGCCTAATTCCATCGTTTTTTTGCTCACCATGCCATTCCAGTTTGAACCCAGCCATATGCAAATCAGTCTTGACCCTGTGCCTCATGGGAACAGTCCAGCCCGAACTGCCAAGCCAGGTCCTCCCTGGACTGGAAACAAGCATCCTAGGACCGGTTTCGGGGTTTCACCCCTCTTCAGCCAGGATAGCTTGATTCCAGTGGCATGGAGAGCACGGGACTCACGTCTGAGCATACCCGTCCCACTCGGGGTGACAAATGCAAAAACAACAATTGATGGACAGAATGCAGAACAATGTCATACATTCACCCCAGTACAGAGATCTGGGCCTAAATCCATCGTTTTTTTGCTCACCATGCCATTCCAGTTTGAACCCAGCCATATGCAAATCAGTCTTGACCCTGTGTCTCATGGGAACAGTCCAGCCCGAACTGCCAAGCCAGGTCCTCCCTGGAATGGAAACAAGCATCCTAGGACCGGTTTCGGGGTTTCACCCCTCTTCAGCCAGGATAGCTTGATTCCAGTGGCATGGAGAGCACGGGACTCACGTCTGAGCATACCCGTCCCACTCGGGGTGACAAATGCAAAAACAACAATTGATGGACAGAATGCAGAACAATGTCATACATTCACCCCAGTACAGAGATCTGGGCCTAAATCCATCGTGTTTTTGCTCACCATGCCATTCCAGTTTGAACCCAGCCATATACAAATCAGTCTTGACCCTGTGCCTCATGGGAACAGTCCAGCCCAAACTGCCAAGCCAGGTCCTCCCTGGACTGGAAACAAGCATCCTAGGACCGGTTTCGGGGTTTCACCCCTCTTCAGCCAGGATAGCTTGATTCCAGTGGCATGGAGAGCACGGGACTCACGTCTGAGCATACCCGTCCCACTCGGGGTGACAAATGCAAAAACAACAATTGATAGACAGAATGCAGAACAATGTCATACATTCACCCCAGTACAGAGATCTGGGCCTAATTCCATCTTTTTTTTGCTCACCATGCCATTCCAGTTTGAACCCAGCCATATGCAAATCAGTCTTGACCCTGTGCCTCATGGGAACAGTCCAGCCCGAACTGCCAAGCCAGGTCCTCCCTGGACTGGAAACAAGCATCCAAGGACCGGTTTCGGGGTTTCACCCCTCTTCAGCCAGGATAGCTTGATTCCAGTGGCATGGAGAGCACGGGACTCACGTCTGAGCATACCCGTCCCACTCGGGGTGACAAATGCAAAAACAACAATTGATGGACAGAATGCAGAACAATGTCATACATTCACCCCAGTACAGAGATCTGGGCCTAAATCCATCGTGTTTTTGCTCACCATGCCATTCCAGTTTGAACCCAGCCATATACAAATCAGTCTTGACCCTGTGCCTCATGGGAACAATCCAGCCCGAACTGCCAAGCCAGGTCCTCCCTGGACTGGAAACAAGCATCCTAGGACCGGTTTTGGGGTTTCACCCCTCTTCAGCCAGGATAGCTTGATTCCAGTGGCATGGAGAGCACGGGACTCACGTCTGAGCATACCCGTCCCACTCGGGGTGACAAATGCAAAAACAACAATTGATGGACAGAATGCAGAACAATCTCATACATTCACCCCAGTACAGAGATCTGGGCCTAAATCCATCGTTTTTTTGCTCACCATGCCATTCCAGTTTGAACCCAGCCATATGCAAATCAGTCTTGACCCTGTGCCTCATGGGAACAGTCCAGCCCGAACTGCCAAGCCAGGTCCTCCCTGATGTATTGCAGTGTCTTCGGTGCGGTTGTGTTCTGGACGGCGGGTTGAGCTTGATCCGTGCACTTGGCGGAGCTTCACGTTTGCCGGCAGCATTGACAGCTGAAGGGTCTGTGGGTGTCGGCTGGTGCGGCTAGCTTGCAGTTGTTGTTGCGACCTGGGTTGAGTGCGTGGAGTGCCGCTGGCTTGTAGCGGTAAACAGACATAATATGGAAAAAAAAATTATCGACTGGACAGAATTTCGAGTTTTTAATATAGAATGGACAGAATATCGAATTGCCAAAATATAGTGGTGAAGAATATCGAAAATCAGGTAAGAAATATCTATTTAAATAATATCGAAGTAAGAAATATCGACAGTCATGATATAGGGGCCGATTCCGATCCTGGAAAAATCGGGTACGAACCGTCGGTCGGAGCGTTTTCTCCGTCCGACTCGTACCCGGTAAAAACACCATACAAACTTGCAAGTACGATTCTTACGGAAACACCGTTTCCGTACGAGTCAAAAAAAACACCGACCGACAGCAAAATCCATACGAATGTGATTCGGGACACCGCGGACCTGACGTCCAGACGGAGTTAGGCATGTTTTTACGTCCCAGAAAGTACGATTCGCACCGACAGCAGTCCGGACGGCAATATTTTTACGGCACCCAAAAAGTGCCGGAAAAGCGAAGGACGCCGCGATGCGAGCGGAATAGGGGGCCCGGTACGTGCCGTCTCCCCCCCAGCCCCCCATATGTGCGCGCCGCCCCCCCAGCCCCCGTATGTATGCGCCATCCCCCCCCAGCCCCGCGGATCGACGCGCCGTACCCCCAGCCCCCCCGCGGATGTATGCGCCGTACCCCCACCCCCATAGGTACGGCACGTACCCCCACCCGTGTATGTACGACACATACCCCCACCCCCGTAGGTACGGTGCGGACCCCCAGCGCGCATCATACCTACGGGGTTGGGGGTACGTGCTGTACATACACGGGTGGGGGTACGTGCCATACATACACGGGTGGGGGTATGTGTCATACATACACGGGTGGGGGTACGTGCCGTACGTACGGGGGTGGGGGTACGTGTCATACATACACGGGTGGGGGTACGTGCCGTACATACACGGGTGGGGGTACGTGTCGTACATACGGGGGCTGGGGGGGTACGGCGCGTACATACAGGGGGCTGGGGGGGTTGTTCGGCGTGTACCGGGCACCTGTTTGGACGTCGCCATGGTTACTATAGGAGTTCGCTCCGGACGGTCTTTTTACCATACGGTTGTACAATCGGACGGACGGTAGGAATCGTACTTGCGCGCTCGGACTTCAGTTTTCAGATTCGGACGTTAAAATGTCCGGGGACGTGTCGGACACTTTTTCCGACCCGAGGACGTGTCGGGGAATTTATCCAATGTGATTCGTATGGACATTTTTATAGTGTTTTAAGTGTTAGTATATGTGTTAAAAGTATGTATTAATTTTGGAATGTATGTTTGAATATTTTTAAAGTAATGAATTTTATGTCATTTAATTTTTGTGTAATTTAATTCCGTAGCGGGTTGTGGGTTTATAGGGGATTAGGGTGGGAAGTAATTTAATTATAGTACATTAAATAATAATTTTTAGGAATTATTAATTATTTTTAATTTAATTTTGCGTTTTACTTCTGTAGCGGGTTGTGGGTTTATAGGGGAATATGGTGGGAAGTAATTTAATTGTTATTAGGTAATTATTAATTGGTATTGAAAATTAATTGGTTGTTGATTAATTATTAATTGGTAAATAATTTGTATTAATTGGTAATTTATTTGTATTAATTGTTTAATTGATAATTATGTTAATTGTATTAATTTATTATTTGTAGTGGGTTGTGGCTTTATAGGGGAATATGGTGGGAAGTAATTTAATTGTAAATAATTAATTATTGAAATAATTTCTGTATATTGATAATTAATTTATTATTAATTAATTATTAATTGGTATTATTTGTATTTATTAATTTTTGGTATTGAAAATTAATTGGTTGTTAATTAATTAATAATAGGTAAATAAAAAAAATATTTGTGTTTATAATTAATGAATTATTAAATATTGTGTGATTGGTAATTGATTTAAATACTTATTTTTTGGTATTAATAATTAATTTATTTTTAATTAAATATTAAATTATTTTTTTCCCTACTATTGCACTCACTGGAGTGGGAATAGTACATTTTACCCCTACGCTATCCAACTCCTTCCCTACTATTGCACTAACTGGAGTGGGAATAATAATTTTTACCCCTACGCTATCCAACGCTTTTCCTACTGTTGCACTCTTTGGAGTGGGAATAGTAATATTTACCCCTATGCTATCCAACGCTTTCCCTACAGTTGCACTCACTGGAGTGGGAATAGTAAATTTTACCCTCCCGCTATCCAACGCTTTCCCTACTGTTGCACTCTCTGGAGTGGGAATAGTAATTTTTACCCCTACGCTATCCAACGCTTTCCCTACTGTTGCACTCTTTGGAGTGGGAATAGTAATTTTTACCCCTACGGCATCTGACGTTTTCCCTACTGTTGCACTCACTGGAGTGGGAATAGTAAATTTTACCCCTACACTATCCAACGCTTTCCCTACTGTTGCACTCTCTGGAGTGGGAATAGTAATTTTTACCCCTACTCTATCCAATGCTTTCCCTACTGTTGCACTCTTTGGAGTGGGAATAGTAATTTTTACCCCTACGCTATCCAACGCTTTCCCTACTGTTGCACTCACTGGAGTGGAAATAGTAAATTTTACCCTCCCGCTATCCAACGCTTTCCCTACTGTTGCATTCTCTGGAGTGGGAATAGTAATTTTTACCCTCCCGCTATCCAACACTTTCCCTACTATTGCACTTACTGGAGTGGTAATAGTAAATTTTACCCACCTGCTATCCTACGCAAAAAATATTGAATATTTGTAATTAATATTACGTTAATATATATGTATTTTTTTTTTTTACTTACATTAATTATTTATTAATTTTAAAGTTATTTAAGTATTTTTAAGTATGTTTTATTTAATTATATGTATTATTTCATTAATGTTACATTACTTTTAAGACATTTAAAAAATTCGATATTTTGACCAACTATATTTTTTCCAACGATATTTTGGATTCTATATTATTGTACTTACCTGTTTGGAGATAGGGATTCGATATTTTGACATTCTATACTTTTTCCTCGATATTTTTGTAGGTCGATATTCTCCTTCTCGATATTTTGTCAGTGATCCCTTGTAGCATTGGCGGTGCAGAGGTCCAAGGTTCCTGGTGCTGGTCACGTTCGGGTCGCGGCCGGGCGCAGGCGGGCGCAGACGAGCTTGCCTATGGCGCACCTTCGCGCTGCCGCTGTGCGTGTCAGCTGCACTTTAAGTCAGGGTCAGGGAGGGCGGGACAGCTGGGAGGCTGAAGCGGTGTGACAGAAGGAGTCAGAGGTCCACTGGACCACCAGGGATGAGGTGCAGGTATAATCTGCGGGTGGAGGATGGCCTCGAACACCAACACAGAGTGCCAGGGCCAGGAGGGTCTCACTTAATGGTGGAGCTGTGAAGGTGGGAGAGCAATTTCACCGACAATGATCACAACTCACAACTCATCAAGATGTTTCCTCAAATCCCCACTAACGGATCAAGGAACATCACTCACTTTGTGCTTCACTGGTACTGCATCAGGTTTCAAAATAATCTCATGCTCAAACCCTTTGACAGTGCAGTCATCCAAAAAAACTGTTTTATATTTAGAAATAAAATGTTCAATATTATTTTCATTGGTTTCAAGAGACATGACTGGAACATTTGTGCCTGGTCTTAAAACAATCCCCAGTATCCCATGCTCAATCCAGCCCATGAAGTCCCACCATGCGCATAGATTTTTGGGAAATATCTCCATGCAAGAGAAATTCAACATATCTTCAAAAAAACATTATTGTCTCTATTTCAGACTCACCGTAAGCACTAGATCTTGTGTTAGCTTCTGTACTTAATGTATTGCGCCAATGTAACTTGAGAGAACATTCTGATAACATAGTGACAGGGGAGCCAGAGTCCATCATGACTCTGACATTAACCTTCCCTTTTTTAACACTACAATATGGCCCATTGCTCCTAGCTACTAAAGCCACTTTATCTATTCAAGGGTCATCATTGGTTAACTGTTCATTAACTTCCTGTTGTTTGGTACCCACAGTTAAAATTGTCAAAGAATTCATTTCACCCTCAAAGTGGTCATACTGTTGTTCTATATGAGGAACACAGCTCACTTGAACACTTGCACTATTTTTGCATACTTTCATAAAATAACCTTTTTTATACATTTAGTACACCTTTTACCTTGAGCAGGACCACCAGGACTGTTTGCCAAATGACTAACTGAGCAACATCTATAATACACAGAAGATTTGAAAACTTTGGGTTTGTGCTTATCCTGTAATTTTTTAACCACACTCGCACTCATAATTTACACACAACTAGAAGTGCCTGACAACACTTTTATTGATTCCAGAGAGCATTCTATGCCTATGGCAATCTCAACTGTTTTCTTAGAATTACAGTTTTAAACAATTTGGGTGCCGATTCCGATCCTGTAAAACCCGGGTACAAATGGTCGTACGGAGCGTTTTCTCCGTACGACTCGTACCCGGGAATTCCACCGTACAAACCAGCAAGTACGATTCGTACAGAAATACCTTTTCCATACGAATCGTAAAAAACACCGTACGGCTAAAAAATACATACAATTCCGATCCTGGACAGCGCGTACGCGATGTCCGCACAGAGTCAGGCAGCGTTTTACAGACCAGCAAGTACGATTCGTACCCACAGCACTCCGCACGGCTATATTTTTACGGGAGCCAAAAAGTGCCGGAAAAGCTAAGTACGCCACGATGCACGAGGAAAAGGGGGCCTGCTACGCGACGTACACGCCATCACCCACATCATACGTGTCATCATGTACGGTGCGTACCCCAACATTGCATATGTACAGACCGTACCCCCCGTATGTAAGGACCATACCACCCACCCCCCGTGTATGTCTGCACCGTACCCCAGGCATACCCCCCACCCGCGTATGTCCGCACCGTACCCCAGGTGTACCCCCACCCGCGTATGTACGCACCGTACCCCAGGCATACCCCCCACCCGCGTATGTACACACCATACCCCAGGCATACCCCAATCCTCGCGTATGTACAGTCCAGCTAGGGGGGCCGTACGACTCATACCCCGGGCACAAGTGTACTCGGGGTAGGGCTCGTACAAAGTTCGCTCCGTACGGAGCCTTTTCCATGCGCTTGTGTTTTCGGATGCGCTGTACGGATCGTACTTGCGTGCTCGGACTTCAGTTTTACGATTTATATGTAAAACTGTCCGGGGACGTCTCGTAGACTTTTCCCGAGGCGATTCGTATGTATTTTTCACATAAGAATCCTACTTCGCCGTTTGTACAGGACTTGTACGATTCGTACGTAAAAAAATACGGATACGAGTCGTACGGGAAAAAAAAATCCAGGGTCGGAATCGACCCCTTGGTCTCTAAAATATTGAACTTTGGCATTCTCAATTTTGCATCTACTAGCTAAGAGCATAAGAGCAGCTACACAGTGATCAATGCTTTCATCATCTGCTTGCTTTTTTAAGTAAATATGTAATCTTTATAATACAATGCTATGTTCATCTGAGAAATGTAAGGCCAGTCTTTATTCTGCTTCCACAAACACATTCAACCCGCAGGATCTCTTAAATCTTCTTCTGGGGATTGAATTTCAGGCAAATTCTCAAATATTTTCAGTCCCTCAGTTCCAAAGCAATTGCATAGGATAGCAGACTTCCTGGCAGCTCTGTAATTATTCCAATCAATAGCAGCCAAATAGATTATGAATATGTGCACCAAATGTTTCCACTCCATTTTATGCTTCCCTTGCTCAACCCAAAAGTGAGGAGGTTACTGCACATTACCACTTTCAGAGTGGTAGTGGAACTACAAAGAAGAAAAATCAGCAAAGAAAATAAGGTAGAAAACAGTAAAGAGGAAAAGACGAATGTTACCACTGAGTACTGGCGTGTGATTTGAAAATAAAAACAGCTCCTTAAAGTGAAGCACGTAAAAGTATTTGAAGAAAAACAAATAATGAACAAAACACCTCCTCCGCTGGTTAATTTGCACACAATATGCGTGCTGGTCCATACAAAGCGTCTTGGTTGCCTGGAAACCAAAAATCCCAAAATGCATGTAGCAGAGCAGGCAAAGCTTGGTTGTGAACATGCAGGCAAATGCAAATGGAGCATCATGGTTGCCAGAGAAGCAGGGCGGGCATGCCGGCTTCCAAGATTACACGTTGCCTATAGACAGGCGAAGCTCGGTTGCGGCGCATACAAAGCACGTCTTCTCAACAATGCACTAGCCTCAGCCATGGCGCGTCTTGCAAACATTGCATGAGCCTTAGCACTGTACTGTGTAGTAGTTAGAAGAATATAGAATGTACATATTGTGGAATTAGAGTGTTAGAGTATTCCTTATTCTGGTAGAATGTAAGAGAATGTTCGTGAGACAGATGCGCTATAGCAGCGGTTGTGCTTACACCTTTACTCCAAGCTGTACGAGATTGCCAATAAAGAAAAAGTATACAACTCCACTTTTCCTGAGTAATCACTACATACTGCCTCATATACATCTTGAGGCGTCTCTGCGGTGACGTAAGATCAGTCCCCCAGTCAAGCTCCCAAATAGTGCAGCAACCAATTATGATTCCAACTATTACGGAAGGTGCCGAAGTAAAATAAAGGCACTGCAGTGAGGAAATGGACAGCCAAGAACCAATCCATAGCAGGGATAAATTGCAGAAGGGCTCCAAATAGTAAAGAGAAAATGTAATCCTACTGTGAATATGTTCCCAGTCCGTGCCAAATTTTTGAAGTGTGATGGATCCAATAAAAACAATGTAGTAGGTAAACCCAATACAATTTTTTAGGTCTCTTATAAGGCAGCGCATGCGCTGCCGCTACAAGGCATCAAGTAATCAGTATGTTGGGGTGAAACTCCGCCTATTGCCTGTCATTTCTGATGCTGCTTGCCATTAGTTTAACCTACCCATTGCTATTGTTAGCTGTTTTTTAATTGGCTGTTGATGTGATACTTTCTTCCGTTCAGACCGGAAGCAGCAGCGCCTAACTACTGTGTTCGTCCGTGCTTTAAGCGCAATTACACATCATCCGCTTTCGCCCGGTTTAACTTTCGATGCTGGCAGGATACTTGCGACGTCTCACAGAGCACTGTACCAACGTCATTGTTGCTTTCTATGAGGGCGCCCTTCCCTGTGATCACGGCATGCAGGGTGATTGGCTTCCTAGGCTGCAAGGCCATTCAGGAGGGGAGCGGCAGCTGTGTTTTTCCCAACGCGCCCGTCTCTGGCACAGCTGCGGCGCTATTTCTCCACTTGGGAGATTGAGTCGCATTCAGACTTGTGTTGGACAAGAAGAGTTTGAGGTGGGTTTTAGTTTTAATTTCGGAGTCATGCATAGCCCACTCACACAGCACTCGCAACATTCACCTGCTCAGACCTTCCCATGTTGGCGTAGAGGGACACACTTGTCCTCCCTCTTCAACCCCCAAACCTCCCCACCCTTTGATGAACATCATCTGCTCATTTGTTGGAGGCTCGTGGCAGGGGGACGGAGCACACTTGTCAAGTCACGCCGGGAGGTCACCCTGGGTCCCTCTCATGAAATTCTTGCTTTCAAGCATCTAAAAACATGAAAGAAATGGAGTCCATTCGATCATCATTCATTCAGATCTTCTTATTCTGTGCCGCCTGATTATTTTGCACCCTGAGAGTTTGAAATAGCAGTTACATATTACATCACATCGGAGACCTCATGGAAAAATAGAGTGGTATTCTGTGCGTCAGCAGGCGTCATCTTAATTTATTAATGGAGCATTGTTTTATTTTTATTTTACGTTTTGTTTTCAATGAAAGGGTGCATGTAAACATTTTATCTGACGCACTACCGAAGTCTGTTCATCATGTATAGTTTGAATTGAGATCTGAGGGTTCTGCATCATCGTGTTTAGGTCATAGTTTATTGTTAATTTAGGCAGCAATCACTGCATTTTGTGCTTTTTACAATTGTTGTGATAATAATTTTTCATTTTCTGTGTCCGAGGAGTGCTCGGTATCATTTTTACGTAGTAAGAATGGCGAATGAGCACAGTAAGATTCACTGCAGACGGTTACGTATTTCTTTTATTTCTTGGCTCAACTTGCGGTCTCATTTTTTAAAATTAACTCCGTCGCGTGTTTAAAAGGATTGTTCACACCTGTATTGTTTACGAGTTTGCCGACCTTCAGTTTGCTTGGAGGGTAACTTTGTTTTAGGTATGGTGTAATGGATGGCTAAGCCGCTGACATTTGTGTGAATATCCTGATTTCCACACTGGACCTTATCTCTAAAAATGTCCTAAGTCATGTGTTTGCTTATGTTTGGTTATCATTGTTGCTTTTACTCAAGCCACCACTCAGCATGGGCCAAATTGATTAACAGAGCAGCTTGCTGGTGCTGTTCGCACGCCCCTTTTAGCGCAGGTTAGTCATAGTCTTTGAAATGTCACTCATAACTACACTGAAGTTATGAAAATGTCACACATAGCAATCTCAAACCTTGTTAGCTACGAGCTGCACAGCCTGGCGCATCAATAATCAACACCACATCCAGATGTGTTTTTTGCAGCTCCTTGTCATTGTTGTTTTCTATCAAGGCGCCCTTTCCTGTGATTGCGGCATGCAGGGTGGTTGGCCTACTAGGCTGCAAGGCCATTCAGGAGGTGAGCGGCAGCTTTATTTTTCCTAGCGTGCCTGTCTCTGGCAGAGCGGCGCTTCTTCTCCACTTGGGAGCTGGAGTCACACTCAGACTTGTGTTGGACAAGACTATGAGGAAGGTGGGTTTTAGTTATAATTTCGGAGCTTGCACCTCGGATGCTTAGCCTGCACCTACCCTTTCTTTGAGGAAAATGTTCTGTTCTGCTGCCCAGGCTGAGGATATTGTGCGCCTTCTGCAACCCATCTTGAGTGCGTTATATAAGAAACTAGCAAGTTATTCTATATGCTACACTTGTTCTATACATTGGAGAAACCTGCATGTTAAACTACCCATTGTGTGTGTGTGGGGAAAGCATGCACTGCTGCCACCCATGCTTCACTTAGTCTGTGTATGAGTTGAGTCATCACTTCTGCTGTTCATGCTTTACTTGTTCCCTGTGTGGGAGTAGCTTGCCCTATGTTGTGTCCACTGAAGTACATGGTGTCTTTGTGTATCTACATGTTTCTGCTGTTTTGCACTTGCTATGTGTGTGTGATAAACCTGAATTTCTACTGCTGCTGCCTTGTGGGTTAGCATGGGAGCATTGGACCCCAATGCAAGCACTAAAATTCAGCTTCAGTGCCCTGGTTTTGCATACCTGCAAGCAGTGGGTAAACATGCACGTTGTACTTATAGACCTTGTGTACAAGAAGCAAGGCTGGCAGTAGCTGCTCCTTTTTTACTACCAGCCTTGCTTCTCATACATAAGGACTAGAAGTACAAAGTTAGAGTTTGTGCACCGCTTGTTTTGTTATTTGCTCTGCTATGGTTTACACGGGGGACTTTTCCCTGCTTTTACGCATGTGTCAGCAGTGGCAGATGCATGTTTCTCTTCAGTCTCTTCCTTTTCATTCCTTGCATTTTTACTCCTCCCTCCATTCTGTCTTCTCCTTTCCCGTTCGATGTGCCTTTCCTCATTCCTCTGTTTTTTCTCTTCTCTCCTGTCTCTCCCGCTCCGTTCCTTGCCTCTCTCTTCCTCCTTTCCTTCTTTCTCTTCTCTGCTATCTCCCCCTTTCTATTCCTTGTATCCTTCTACTTTCCTTCATTCTCCAGCTTTATTTTTCCATGAGTGTTTTCTCCTCCATTCCTTATTTCCATTCTCTGCTATCTCCCCTTCATTGCGCCCTCCCCTCTCCCCCTCCATTCCTTCTTTCTCTTCTCTCTCTCCCTTCCTAACGTCACCCCCTACATTCCTTCTTTGTCCTCTCTGCTGTCCCCCCTTCCAATCCTTGTTTTTGTAGTGTAGCGGCTTCAGTGCTGTCAAAGATCTCCCTTTTTCTGAAGTGAAATAAAGATTGATTGTCACATTAGACCAATTTATAAAACAAAAAGTGTGCATTTTGATAAGTTTTACATTGATTAGTGAAAAATAAAACACAACAATTAGAAAATAAAATTAGTCGTCTTCTACAGATGGTGTAAAATGCTCTGTACAATTCAATTATGTAAGAACATAGGTGCCGATTACGATCCGGCAAAAACCGGGTACGAACCGTCGGTCGGAGCGTTTTCTCCGTCCGACTCGTACCCGGTCGTAAAACTTCACAAACATGGAATTACGATTCGCACGGAACCACCATTTCCGTACGAATCGTAAAAAACACCGACCGACGAAAATATACATACGAATGTGCTCCGGGAATGCTGCGACGTGACGTCGGTACGCTGTCAGGCAGCGTTTCACGACCCAGGAACCACGATTCGAACCGACAGCAGTCCGGACGGCAATATTTTCACAGCACCAAAAAAGTGCCGGAAAAGCGAAGTACGTCGCGAAACGACCAGAGTAGGTGGCCCGGTACGCGCCGTACCCCCCCCCAGCCCCCGTACGTACGCGTCGACCCCCCCCAGCCCCTGTACGTATGCGCTGACCCCCCCAGCCCCGTACGTATGCGCCGACCCCCCCCCAGCCCCCGTACGTACGCACCGACCCCCCCAGCCCCCGTACATACGCGCCGGCCCCCCCAGCCCCCTTACGTTCAAGTCGTACCCCCCCAGCCCCCGTACGTTCGAGTCGTACCCCCCCGTGTATGTACACCCGTGTACGTGTCGAACCCCCCCGTGTATGTACACCCTTGTACGTGTCGAACACCCCCGTGTATGTACACCCGTGAACGTTCGAGTCGTACCCCCACCCGTGTATGTACACCCTTGTACGTGTTGAACCCCCCGTGTATGTACACCCTTGTACGTGTCGAACCCCCCGTGTATGTACACCCTTGTACGTGTCGAACCCCCCCATGTAGGTACACCCTTGTACATGTCGAACCCCCGTGTATGTACACCCGTGTACGTTCGAGTCGTACCCCCACCCGTGTATGTACACCCTTGTACGTGTCGAACCCCCCGTGTATGTACACCCTTGTACGTGTCGAACCCCCTCGTGTATGTACACCCTTGTACGTGTCGAACCCCCCGTGTATGTACACCCATGTACGTTCGAGTCGTACCCCCACCCGTGTATGTACGGTGCGTACCCCCAGTGTGTAGCTGGGGGTACGCACGTACATACACGGGTGGGGATACGACTCGAACGTACACGGGTGTACATACACGGGGGGTTCGTCAATCTCAATTCAAACCCCCCGTGTATGTACACCCTTGTACGTGTCGAACCCCCGTGTATGTACACCCGTGTACGTGTCGAACCCCCATGTATGTACACCCTTGTACGTGTCGAACCCCCGTGTATGTACACCCATGTACGTTCGAGTCGTACCCCCACCCGTGTATGTACGGTGCGTACCCCCAGTGCGTAGCTGGGGGTATGCACGTACATACACGGGTGGGGGTACGACTCGAACGTACACGGGTGTACATACACGGGGGTTCGACATGTACAAGGGTGTACCTACATGGGGGGGTTCGACACGTACAAGGGTGTACATACACGGGGGGTTCGACACGTACAAGGGTGTACATACACGGGGGTTCAACACGTACAAGGGTGTACATACACGGGTGGGGGTACGACTCGAACGTACACGGGTGTACATACACGGGGGGTTCGACACGTACAAGGGTGTACATACACGGGGGGTTTGACACGTACACGGGTGTACATACACGGGGGTTCGATACGTACAAGGGTGTACATACACGGGGGGTTCGACACGTACACGGGTGTACATACACGGGGGGGTTCGACACGTACAAGGGTGTACATACACGGGGGTTCGACACGTACAAGGGTGTACATACACGGGTGGGGGTACGACTCGAACGTACATGGGTGTACATACACGGGAGGTTCGACACGTACAAGGGTGTACATACACGGGGGGGTCGACATGTACACGGGTGTACAGACACGGGGGTTCGACACGTACAAGGGTGTACATACACGGGGAGGTTCGACACGTACACGGGTGTACATACACGGGGGGGCTCGACACGTACAAGGGTGTACATACACGGGGGGTTCGACACGTACAAGGGTGTACATACATGGGTGGGGGTACGACTCGAACGTACACGGGTCTACATACACGGGGGGTTCGACACGTACACGGGTGTACATACATGGGGGGGTACGACTCGAATGTACGGGGGCTGGGGGGGTACGACTCGAACGTACGGGGGCTGGGGGGGGGTCAGCGCGTATGCGGGCACATGTCTCCATGGTTGCTATGGGAGTTCGGTGCGGATGGTGTTTTTTACATACGGTTGTAACATCGGACACACGGGATGGATCGTAATTCCTCGGTCGGACTTCACTTGTCACATTTGTACGGTAAATCGTCCATGGACGTGTCGGACACATTTTCCGACCCGAGGACGTGTCGGGAATACTTCCCAATGCGATTCGTATGGACTTTTTACCATGCGAATCGTAATTGGCAGTTTGTACGGCACTTGTGCGATTCGTACAGTAAAAAGACCAGATACGAGTCGTACGGGGAATTTTTTTACCGGATCGTGATCGGCACCATAATGTTTAATTTAAGGATCTATGACTCTTCCTGTGCGTGTCTCATCTGCTGACGGAAGGGTGTAAATAACAGGGGTTGACAAAGTTGTACCCACATAAGTGGTACTCGTTGTATCGTCCCAGAGAGTGAAATAATGGATTGACTGTGCCGTGCATTAAACTCGTGGCCGACAGTATTTTGTTTGGGAGTTGCATAGAACAACTTTCTTGACCACCATTCTGGAAATATGGCCCTCATTCTAAAGTTAAGCAAATTGCAACCCTCGTGTTACATTGAGTTGTGCAGCAGTCTCTACTTCTGTTTACCTTTATTTTTTTTTATAAATTACACCCGAGATGTAATTGCTTAAATTATGCTAATAACTTCTTTGGGACCGTTTTTATGCCCCTGCTCCTTACTTGTTGTGCCTGACCTCAGCTTTAAAAGACCATTTACGTGTTAACGAGGCTTTGTTGTTTTTTCACCACTTCATCTCCACTCTGCCTATTGCTGGAAGCATTAGCCCCCCCCCTGACATTTTTAGTAGCTCCCACCCCGAAATTTGGCTCTAGTAGGCCTCTGACTCAGAGTGTCCCACAAAAGGGTGTAAAGGGAACGAAAAATATCCAGTGCAGATAAGAGCCAGTAATTATTTGAGAGACTCTACAGGAACTGGTCTTAGGAAGAAGGGTCAGAGTTTAAGTTAGTGTTTCACTCTGCTGGATATTTACTGCCTTCACATAAGGAAAGTAAAAAAAAACATTTGCAATGCAATAGGTCTCGCTTTTACACGAGTTTGAGCTATTGGTATTTTAAATGACAATGCATTTTTATTTATGTTTCTTGTTTTAATAAAAGGCATTGTCATTTACAATGCAAGAGTTTAAGCTATTGGCATTGTAAATGACAATGCCATTTATTTATCTGTTTTTAAAACCAACACATAGATAAAAGGTTTGTCATTTACAATGCCAATAGCTCAAACTTTTGCAAATACGAGACCTATTGCATTGCAAATGCTTTTTTAAAGTATTTGTAGTCCAAAATGAAGAGCCCATCTAAAAGCGTCTGCCCAGTTCTACTGTTCCAAAGTCGACCACTTAACGGCCAATCGTCCTCCAAAGCTGGAACACAGAACATGAGAGCCTGCTTGTAGAATGCACTTACATGTTACATGACACATAAGAATTCAGAATGAAGAATGCAGAATAATGAATGACCTCATAGTGAGGATATAACATTAACTCATTAGATTTCTGTGGGCATCATATGGAATGTGAGTTGTCCTTTGCAGAAAGAAGAACAGTTACTGAAGAGCTAATCTAACAGTGGCTTTGCAGTTACATGGTGGATGTATTAATGAGAACTGAACAAATTAACCTGAGTATGTGTTTTATTAACATTGGCGACGAGTTGAAGCATCCACGGATGAACCCTGTGTGCCAATGCTGACAAACCTGAAATCTGCACCAATAAGGAAAAGGATTGCAAAATATTGAAGAGGTGAGTGAGCTGCTATGACCGCTCTATAGATGGGATCCTTGCATATTAAACTGTCTGATGCCAAAATCCCTAGCATAGTGTTGCATATTTTAATGGGAGAGATTGTGCGTTGAGCCCCGATGTGCGAGCACAAACCTGAATGCCATTGCCTTTACATGGGATTCAAATGATGCCATTATGGTAACCCCTGGAATGGGCTCCCAGCATTCAGTAGCGCCTACTATTGTTCCGCGGATTGCCTGGATCCCCTGTGATGGATACAGCGGGCCTAGTGAGCAACGAAGAATCCATTATTGTACCCCATTGGCTTTCCTGTCCCACCAAAGGGAATAATGCACACAAGGACACCAGGAGTCAGGAGTAGCACGCCTTTATTCTTCCTCTCTCTATATCGAACTGCCGCCGCTGCCCCGCGACTCCTCCTCTTCCCCTCACTGCTATGCCTGACCTTGGGACAAGGGAAACCAGGCATAGCGACATGACGTCTCCCCCGTTTGTATTTTGAATGTTCAATGTCTCTCTCAGAGTTCTTCAATGAGTCAGATGGGTCTCCGAATGTCCCGTCGGGGTCGACTGGGTCGTGGTTGACTGTGAAGGTGTCCTCTTCTCAGATCACGGGTCTCCGCTACCCGTATGGGTTCTTCATGACTATTTTCTTCTTGACTTGACACGTCTGTGTCCCAGTCAGGTCTCTGAGCCTAGGTGTAGGCTGTCGGGTTGCATCTTTTGAAGTATGACACGTTTCTGGTCGTTCTCTTGTTTCCAGACTAAGCTGTAATCATAGTTCCTTTTTTTCTTGTTACTTGTAGTGGGTGATCGTGGTAACGGCTATCTGTTTTGGATTTCCTTTCTTGTCTCACCAGTACCCAGTCTCCTTCTTGGATGTCAGATGTCTTGGCATGTCGGCGGGGGTCTGCATATTCCTTCATTTTCACCTTCTTAGTCCGATCTACTTCGGGCAGGGTCTCGTGGTCTGAAGTTGTGATTCTGGCTTGTGTGACGGTGTCAGTGGTTGGTACCCGGGTGCGAGGAGTCCGGCCAAGCATCAGACTGGCAGGGCATTGGTTCATGGTACTGTGTGGCGTGGTCCTGTATGCTCACAGTACTTCATTTAGTGCTGGTTGAATATCACGGTGAGTTAGCTCAGCTTGTTGGACTATCTTTTTGATAGTGGCCATAAATCGCTCCACCAGCCCATTGGCCTGAGGCCACAGGGGAGTGATTTTCCGATGTTTGAAGTTTAGGTGTCTCGCGAATTCTGCGAATTCTTGTCCATTAAAAGGTGGTCCATTGTCAGACTTCACCACCGTGGGGATTCCCCATGCGGCAAACGCTTCATCGATCACCGGTATGACAGTGGTCGCTTTGGTGGAGGAAATCTGGTGAGCGATAGGGAATCGGGAATATTAGTCCATAATGACGAGGATGTATTTTCCCAACTTCAGCGGGCCAAAGAAGTCAATGGCTACATGTTGCCAGACACTATCTGGTAAGTTTGTCATCTGCAGAGGAGTGTGTGGTTCTTCTCGTCCTACCAGTTGGCAGTGTGGGCAGTCTTGGAGCGTAATCTCCACCATCTGATCAAGGGATGGGAACCAGACGCGCTTTTGCAGCGCTTTCTTCATGGCCACCACTCCTCGATGTCCTTCATGTGCTAAATTTACTATTCCCTGATGCAGCTGGCTGGGAATGACGATTGACGACCATTGTCACTGATGGAGAGTTCGTCTTTAACATGTTTGAATGCCATGAGTTCCTGTGTGTTGATGGTGTCATTTACCTTTGGTTCTTCTAAGTGCCGCCAGGAATCCCTGCGAACACGTTGCATGATATTTTGAATTGTGACATCGTTTGTAGATGCATCAATGATGGCTTCTAATGGAACAGCCGGTGGGCAGGCCCGATCAATGACAAAATGGAGGTATTCTTCAGCTACCGAGTGTCGCACTCGTGTCAGAGCTTGGGGGTGCCGTGAGATGTAGTCTGCCGGATTTTCCGCCTTCCCTGGTTTGTGAATATTGATGTATGTGTAATCTTGCAGGCGGATGCCCCATCGTTCTATTCGCAGAGGCAACTTTGCTCTGGGATTCCCAAAAATAGTTATCAGTGCTTGGTGGTCGGTGATGAGTGTGAAGTGCTTGCCATACACAAAGAGGTGGAAATGTTCACAAGCCCACACGACTGCCAGGCTTTCCTTTTCCGGGTGAGAGTATGCCTTTTCGGTGTCAGTAAGGCTGCGGCTGGCATATGCATCAATGTGACGTTGGTCGGCTTCATCATCATATTGCGCTAGAATCGCTCCTAACCCAACAGGGCTGGCATCTACAGCGATTTCTGTCTTTGGCTTGGGGTTGAAATATGCCAAGTTAATGGCTGAGCTCACTACTGCCTTGATTTTGGTAAAAGCTCGGTCACACGTGGCTGACAATTGAAAGGTTTGTCCTTCTCGAGTTAGTTCCCTCAGGGGGTAACTGATGGTGGCGTAGTCTTTGATGTAACAGGCACAGTAACTGGCCATGCCCAGGAACGAGCGGATGTCGCTGACATCGTGCGGCTGCGGAGTGTCCGATAGCGCTGATACTTTTTCGAGGTCAGGTTTCATGCCCTCGGCGGGGCGACTTTGTACAAGGTGACCTTGCGAATCGTCCCGAGGTGCGACGGTCTGAACGTTGCCTCGGTTCCGTGTGAGATTGCACACGAAGAGCTTGTTCTTTTTTTTCGGTTTTGCTAGCCTCCATTTTCTTCTCATGTTCTTCCGCTTGATCGTTGTTGCAAGTGAGTTCTTCTATTTCGTCTAGAGTGTAATGCTTCTTCAGTAGTCGGCGGCATAGTGATTCCGATTGACATCCGTCAATGAGTCGTAGACGTAGTGCATCTTCTGTGGTGAAGTTGTCAAATTCACAGTCTCGAGCTAGACGTTTGATACGGGAAATTAAGTCGCCCATTGGGTCATCTCGCTCTTGGGACACAAGGTTGAACGTGTATCGCTCGTAATCTAGGTTCTGCTTGGGAAGGAACTTCTTGTTCAATGCTTCTTTCACATCCTCATATGACGCAGCGTTGGCTGGAGGTAGGTCTTTGATGATTTGTCCGATGTCTTTACCTACAAGTTTGTTTAGGGCTATAAGTTGTTGGTTTCAGTCACGGACTTGTGACCTCTTCATTATGTCCTCAAAATCCTTGAGCCAACTCTTCCACGCGGGACCCAAGCTGCTACCAGACGTCAGTGGTAGTGATTCAGGGGGTGCAGGTATGAGACTCCCATGGGTATCGGTCCAGGTGGCGGGGCACCATGTGCTGTACTAGACATGGCTTGCTGCGTTGAGTCAGTGTCTGACATGGTGGGGCGTAATGTGACTTTAGTGGGCTTCAGAGACGTTCATGGGGTTCAATATCCCTTTGGCAGGCTTCAGGGGTCTTTTTAGTGTACTTCCTGACCTTAAGAAGGCCGCCGCATCAGGACTAAGCTTGACTGGTGCAGGGTGCCTGACTTTAAAATGGCTGCCAACAAGGACTCATGCAAGCATGTTTCAGTTCCAAGCATCATTACTGGGCTTACCCCTACTTGCACACTGTCTCTGTTGATTCCAACTTGGAATTAGACCTCCTGGTGTGTTTCCTTAATTACAGGCTGCTGTTCACGCTTCCGCCGTTGCTTTTAGCGCTCCGCTGTGTTTCTTAATTACGGGCCGCTGTTTGCACTCCCGTGTTTCATTGATTGCGGGCCACTCCTCGTGCTTCCTCCGTTACTTTGAGCGCTCCGCTGCGTCTTAATTGCGGGCTTCTGTTCATGCCTCCTTCGTCACCCAGAGTGCTCCGCTCTCGTTAGCGACAGCACGGCTTCTTCCGATCATGCAGGATATTGAAGGGGGACTTCAATCACACCCTCGTCGCCAGTTTCCTGTCCCACCAAAGGGAATAATGCACACAAGGACATCAGGAGTCAGGAGTAGCACGTCTTTACTCATCCTCTCTCTATATCGAACTGCCGCCTCCACCCTGCGGCTCCTCCTCTTCCCCTCACTGCTATGCCTGACCTTGGGACAAGGGAAACCAGGCATAGCGACATGACATTGGCGTGTGAAGGGAGCGTGAACTCAGCCGCATGCGCAAGCTGCACTGGCTGTGGCATTGGATACGTGACCTTTCAAGTAGCAGTTTTTCCGGTGTGTTGAACAGCGTGTCCTGTATGATATGTATGAAAAGGAAAGGATTGGAACGCTGACTAGTGTTGAGTTTATGGCAAGGCTATCGATGTGCAAAGGCACATCAGGAAGTGACTGCTTGGAATTAAAAACGCGCTCTAGCATTTCCCTGTTCCTGGTATTATTGGACACGTATTTTGGCAGGGAACAAGTCATTTTGCACCGCATTGACCACTATATGCATTAAAAGGATTCTTAAATTGTGAAGGTCAGAATGGAGGGGTAAGCAACCACTACCTAACTAATTTAAGAACACAGAGCCACAATTTATCGTTAACAAATACAACAGGAGACTTGGGGCCAGATGTACGACCAAGAAAATGGCGCATCACAAATTGCGACTCTTTTGCGAGTTGCAATTTGCAAGGCACAAACTTCAATGTACAACAGTGTATTTCACACTGTTTGCGATTCCTAATGGGATTGCAAATTGCGAGTCTCATTAATATTAATGAGCCTCTTGCAATTTGCAAGCCCATTAGGAATGAGAGCCCTCCCAGGGATGGTGGCCTGCTGGGCTCAGCAGACCACCATGTCTGGGACTGCTTTTTAATAAAGCAGCTTTTTGTTTTTTAAATGCAGCCCATTTTGCTTAAAGGAAAACAGAATGCATTTAAAAAAGAAAAATGAAACTTTACAGTTTCATTTTTTAAGCGCAGGCAGTGGTCTCTGGGACCTCTGCCTGCTCTCAAATTGTTTCCAACATATTCACAAAGGGTAAGGGGTCCCCTGTGGACCCCTTCCCGTTTGCGAGTGGTTTACCACCTACTTGAAGTAGGTGGTAAACTGCGAGTGTTTTGCGGCTGCAAATGCGGTCGTAAAACACTAGTACATAGCATGTTGACTCGCTATTAGGAAGGGACGCTTCTTCCTAATAGCGAGAGTCGCAAATGCTATTTTGCGAGTCAGGGACACGCAAAATAGCATTTGTACATGCTATTACCCTTTTTTGCGGCAGCAGACGGGAGGTTCTCCCGTTTGCGGCCACAAAAAGGGTCGTACATCTGGCCCTCGGTGATTATTATTTGTATTCCTTATGTTAGTCTGTTTTGGAGACATATGATTTCAACAAGTTGTTTTAGATTTGTATAATATTTAATTATTATGGGCAAGTGTATTTGATTCAGCATCAATTCTTCCTGAAATATGGCAGTAGGAAGTATGTTTCCACCTCTGCAGTTCCTCCCAGAAGCCGGTGACCCAGTTTTGCCATAGAAGACAAAGGAAAAACTGTTTGACGCCTACTTAATTGCTATTGGGGTTGAAATATTTTCACTAGCAAGGAAACAGGGCTTTGCTACACAATTTAGGAATTGAGGGCCATTGTGTGTCTGCCAAACCGCAGCCGGTGAGGTCACAGGAGCCGCGGAGGAGCGGGCTGGGCCAGACCTCAAACTGCACCGGTGCACTGCCCGCACTGCCGCATCACACACTCATTACTGCTGCACTGCTGCAGGGGCAGGTGAAATGAGAGATGGCAAAAGATGGCCGCGATACAGGAGGTGAGGTCTGAGCATACAAAGGAGGGGGTGTTTTAAGCCAGCGCACTGCCCACGCCAGCCCCAGCCCCACACATTGCCACCAGCCTGCACTGAATTTGAAAGAGCACCAGCAAGATGGGCAGAGGAGACTTTGCTGCCAGAGAGTGTAGGATTCCACCATTTGTTCGGAGGGAGGAGCGAGCTCAACGCTCGTTGTACGAGAAGGTCCTTTGGGGCCCAGAGGGTCCGAAAAGTGCTGAATGAGCACATTGTTCCTGTCCATCATTTTAAATCCCTCTCCGTTCTGCTCTCGGCTAAAAATGCAAAAAAATGCAGTCGATGCTGGAAATAGCCAAGGACTAGAGGAGTGACCCCTAGAAGTCTGGAGTGTTTTTTTGTGGCTCTGAGTGCAAACAGCCTTACCTAAAGTCAACCCATCTCCCTGGTGGTGCGGAAGCGGGCAGCATTAGGTTGGTGTGGCTTGCACCTCTTGGAGGGGCTTGCTCCTTGGGACATATATATATATATATATATTATTTTTTTGCCCCCAACCACCTTGTCTGGTAAGCCTCTGCTTTTTGAGGAGGTACAATTGAAAATTGACATCAAATTGATTGCCTGAGTAGGAAAGCATTGCAGAGTAAAGGGGGGAGAGCACCAGTGGCACCAGTGACATCGGTGGACTTGTAATAAGGTTGCTACTCTTGGTGAATCCATAAAAGTTTTTAAGATGCCCTCTAGGTGCTTACATTCTGGTCGCTGAATAGGTCCCTCAGGGTCTATAACGGGGTCACCAGGGTCTGCCCCAGGTTTAGCTAGACTTACAAGCAACTATTCCAGCCCACCTAAATTGCAAAAGAACATCAGGCGTAAGAAGCCCGAGCTCACTTGTCCTATCTAAAATCCCATCCCTCTGTGTTGTCTATGTTCTCGTAGGGTCTGAGAGGCACAGAGCTAAAAAATCATGAACAAGGAATGGCTCCAGGTGCAGTTAATGTGGATGAGGTGGGCATATGTACTGTTCTCTCCGCATCACCTCAAGTTCACTAAACAGAACTTAGGGGGACCAACCCTTCCAACTCAGCTCAATGATGAATGTTCTTTAACTATAGCGGTCGAAGAAATGGAAATGGACATGGATATGGAGGATGTCAAGCTTAAATCTGAAACAAATGATGTTGGTGCTAAGTTGTTGTCTGAACCTGTGGACACGCTGTAGCTCATGATCGCAGCTGTTATAACTAGCCCCTTGAATGTTATCGAGCCATCATAAGGTCCCTCTCGTTTTAAAGTGACCCCACAAGTGTTTCAGATTGATGATTGCAGTTGTGATCCTGGGGATTTAGAGGGCTACAAACTGGCAGATATTGCCATACACATGGAAAAAAATCAAGTAATGGAGGCTATATTAAAAACGCTGGGTGCCCAGGAATCATCTTTAAAACTGTCATCGGACTATCCTGTTGGGCGCCCTCGTATGCCAGCTTTGTACAGTAGCAATCCTTCTAGTGTTTCTCTTTCAATATCATTGGGACTATTGAAATTAAAGGTGTCCCCAAATAGAGGGGTGTAAGGTATTTGGCAATTATCGAATGAGGGTGTCAACGGAAATTGTGGAGGGAGGGCTAATTTTGACATACTTTATGCATTAGAGAGGATTCTTTCATCAATTTTAACTTTGCTTGAGAAATCTACAGCTAACTCTCATCACGTGCTGGCTGTATTATCCCCCATTTTAATGGGGGTGCAGCAGCTCAATTCTGCCAGTTCTTGTCTAGGCAAGGCAGAAAAGGGTAATGATGTGAAATCTCAGGCAAGTCAGAATAAAATAGGGGATGGAAATGGGAATCCAGGTGGGGGCCTGGGAAGACCTTTGGGCCTCTTCAACTGTGCTACCCAGAGATAGCCCAATGTTAGATAATATGTCTTGTATTACCTCCAAAAATCAAGTGGCGGGGGATCATCCGCACACTGTTTTAGGGGAAAATACAAAAGCATCAGCACTTAAGGATCCTCTGCCGGTTTATTCTATTTTTATAAAGGGAACATTAGTAGGTCTTTGGATATAGCTTCATCAATTGACCCTCTCTTTGTTAAACAGTCCAGGGTTAAATTAGATGCTGCTCTCCCGTGGAGGGTGGCCCTCGGGTAGAAAGTCATGGGTTTAAAGTACAGAAGGAGAAGAAGAATTGGACTTGTTTAACAAAATGTAAGCCCCAAAACTTGAGGTTTCCTACAATATCTGAAGAACCTGACATTTTCTCTTTGCCACAAAATGAGTAATGAGCCCAAATCCGCTGGGTCCCATGTCGGCCAGAAGGTAGGACGCTAAATCCTCTCTCTCCCCCTACCATGATAGATGAACCTGCATGGGGGATTAGAGCAAGAGGAAGGGCACGAGGATATGGTAATAACTGGATTTTATGGGGGAGGGTTGTGCACCAAATGAGAGAATCATAAAACAAGGATAGACCTGGTTTAAGAGCTCCATAAATCAAGAATAGACCTGGATCCAGAGAGTATAGTAATAAAGGTAAATGATGTTCCATCAGAGGTAGGGCAGTTTGTGAATAATTTTTCCCCAAACATTTCTGGCAGGGATACTCTCCCTGTACGGATAGATCATAATCAAGGGACGTTTTTCGTAAGAGGGCCTGACTTTACTTCTCCTATAGGACAAATGCCAGAGTCAGGGCTGATCCAAGGCAGAGTGATAAGGTATGTGTAGGACATGATTCAAGACAAGTTCCTAATACACTGATTTTTGCTTCACTGATTGATAGAGAATTGGACCCACTTAATAGAAGTTTCCTTTTGCAGTTACTATCCGAAATTGTGGACCTGAGACTGGTAATAAGTAAAGATATTGAGCAGGTATTCTTAGACCCTAGAAGTGGACTTACGAATTCCAGAGTAACTTTTAGCTCAGGGACAAGTGCAATGTTAGTTTTGGCCAGTGTCGATCAGTTTAGGAAACATGGAATTGATGTTCTCCCATTTGAGGAGCCAGTTTTTGCTCCACTTGAATCCCATTGGAAAGATTGCCAGGACTTAGGTAGAGTGTTATCCAATATTAGGGGCACTGTAAATCAGAAAGACTTGAAAATCTTGGTGGGTAGATCTTCTGGAAAAAAAGTGATTAATATTGCGGGACCAGAAGCCCAAAGAGTAACGAAACCCAGGGGGGTGGAGGAGGTGGTCCAGTGGAGTTGGGCAGCTGGTTCACTGACTGCTTCGAAAGAAAATATAAAACTCCCTATGCTGCGGAGATAGTCCTCGGGGGAAGAATTTTGTCTTGGAACCTGGCTGGTGAAGGATAGCCCAGCTCTAAGTTAAATTCCCTAATGACACATGATCCAAATATAATCTGCCTTCAGGAAACATGGAGCTGTGCAGATTTTAATTTTGAGATTTTCTTTGTTTTCTGGCATGCAGGTGGAGCCCTAGCTAGCTTACTTAATTCCAGTATAAAATGGAATCCTCTGTTTTTTCTCCATCCTTCAAATTTTTGCATGGGCATGAAACTTATGCTGGGTAATGGGATACGAGGTCAGCACCCAACCCTTTTATTGGTAAATGTATAATCTCCTCCTGGCAGGGCTTCTGACTCTCTGGGTGAATCTATTTTTTCTTTTGTGCATAAAATTAGTATCTCAGAAGAGTGCACATCGATATTGGTTGTGGGAGATTTTAATGCCAACATTTCAAGCTGTTCTTCCATGGTCTTTTGTAACCAGGAGCTGGAGGATGTATGGATCATCCCTGAATTATTGTTGCCCGGCCATATTAGATAAGATTGGCGGGCACGAATGATCTTGTTATTTTAAATGGGAGATTCCCAGAGGACTCCCCAACCTCTCTTACTTTCCATACGTCTCGGGGCAGTCACTTATTGACTATATATATGGTGGTATCCTACCAGCTCTTTGGTGCATGTCGACAATTCAAGGTACTGAGAACAAACTTGAGTGACCACAGTATTTTATCAGTGGATGTCAACCTGGAACTCAAGTCACTGGAGCCCTGGAATCCCAGAGATGATAGCATTATGTATAATAAAACAAATGGGTGCACTTTTTGGTCCAATAAAAACCTTACATGATTAGGGAGGCTTATCAAAATTGCGAGCTCTGGTCCTATAAAGGAAAGTCCTATCACCTGGTTTGAGAAGAATCTGGCCTTATTTAGATCACGTGGAAGGAAAAAGTGCGTCGGTGGCATGAACCAACCAGTGGTTATATCGGGACAGGTAAAAAAGTTAAACTGGGAGATAAAAGCTATAGTAAGAGAACAATTTAAGCAATCTTCTTTGACCAGACAAAGGGAAATCAAGCAGGTAAGAAAAAGAATGCAGGCATCCGAACATAGAGGGGTGGAGGATTCAAACTGGATTAAACAAAGAGAGGTTACACAGTCCAGTGACTTAAGTAAATATTGGGCTTTAATAGCTAAATATTGTGATAGTAGAATTAAGGCAAAAGCCATCTTAATATCAGATGCAGAGTGGACCCAATATATTTCCCAGTTATATGCACTAAATCGGACTCCCGGGTCCAATTTGGAGGTAATCATGGAATTTCCCTTGGGGAATGAATACGGCCCATCCTTCCTGTAAGGAAACAGAGTGCTTCATTAAAGGGGCAAGGTACTCAGGTGCGATGGGCCCAGACGAGCTCCCAATAGCTATAATAAACAAGATTATTCTGCATGGGCTCAATTCCTTTGTCCGGTATTCTCCTATTGCTACGTATATGGGATTATTCTGTCCTCCTGGAGAGGAAGTATTGTGGTTCCATTATATAAAAAGGGTCCAATAATGTCCCCTGCCAACTTTAAGCAGATCGCATTGCTGGATGAGACCGGAAAACTGTTTGCTAAGAGTATACTCCTCCATCTCCAGGATTGTGCTATTGGAAATAACCTCGTCCCCGCAGAGCAAGCAGGGTTATGTAAGCATAGCGGCACATTAGATAATATTACTGCCCTGCAAACGTTGATCGAAAAATATCCAGTGGATATTTTTATGTAAATGTAATGTTAAATATTTTTATGATATGCAAATTAATATTGTAAATATTGTCAGTGTATTTTGTTACACTAATTTTTTAATTTTGTATAAATATTATTAAACAGAATATATATAAATATTATTAAAATTAATGCAAATTATTTTAATGTAATTAAAAAACTATTTTAAAAATTACAAATATGTAAAGATTACATCTAATAAAGTAAAAAAAAACTATAAAGCAATTTTATTAGTTTGGGTAAACATTATCAAAATTATAATAGTGTTACGTTTTTTATGTCCCAAATTTGAATTTCGTTAAAATTAAATTAAAAATATTTTTTTCAAATGTGTAAGTAAATTATGTATTATTCATGATGAATCATTTTATATTTTGTTGCATATTTATGTTATTGGTTTATGAATGAAAAAATTGGTACCAAAAATTAAGTTATCACGTTTTAATATGTTTGATATTTGAATGCATTTTGTATTTTAGTTAATATATTTTGTAAAATCTGTTAATTTTAATTTCTTTTTGAAAAACATAATTATTTTTAAAGTTGGTCTTAACTGTTTTTCTATTTTATGATTTCTTATTTTGGACTGTTATTTTTTTTATTATGTGGTTTAAAGTTTAGGAATTGTAGTATAGCTATTAATAGTGATACAAATATTATTTTATATGTTGATGATTATTTACAAATATATAAGTTTGTAGTTTTGGTTGGTGTGTTTTTAAGTAAATTGTAGTTTATTTTATGGATCAAAAATCTGAGTATGGACTGTGTATATACATTTTTTTGTGTAGCACCTTGATTAAAATGTTTTAGTCTATAGTGGGAATAGAAGTTTCACCGCTTTAGTGTCCAACACCTTCCCCCAATTGGTTTATCTTTGACTGGGAATAGTAGATATCATCTCTTTATCACCTGAGAGCCGTGTCCACGTTGTCTAATCCACTGCTGCGCTGGTGATCTACTGGCTGCCGTCTCACTAATTATGTTGTCTACCCAGCGAGACCGTGGCGGTAAGCAATGTCGCCGGTGTGTCCACCGGTGCCGCCAGGTCCGTGATCACACTATAAAACACACCTCATCCCTGAACGGCATCCTTTGCTTCTCAACTGCAGCACAGCAAGACAGGCACCAATATTTTATGCATTTTTAGATAAGGCACCCATTTTTTCACCTTCCCATTTAGCACTCTCCACCACCTGTAATTTCTGTTTTGCACCATTTTACCATTACCACTTGTTTGTTTTTCATCCATATACTCACTCACATTTCATTTTTTCACCAAACTAAGGGCCGGATTAAGAGTTTGGTGCAGCACCACTGCCTCAACTCCAACCTCCACTGCGCCAAACCCGCTCATGCACCGCAGCCATATTACGAGTTGTAAAAGAGCAACTTGTAATACGGTCAGCAGTCCTTTGGCCTTTTCCATGGTGATGCCTTGAAAACAGGCACTGCAATTGTAAGGGCTATAAAGTTCCAGCACAACATGGATGGTGACGTCTATGCTGTGCTGGAACGGGGAGAAATACAGACGGGGGGCACATGTTGTGCCTCCCAGATGTATCTCAATGGCAGTGGGCATGGAGGCCTTGTATGGCCCCCTTCGTTCCTGCACCACCAGCCATTACATGGCAAGGCTCTTCCATGAAAAGGCTGGTAATCCAGATGCTCCAAAAATACCGAGTGGGGCTGTCCACCGCCTACACGATTTTCAAAGTCGTAATCAGCAAAACAGTGGACCGCCACTCCTGCACCACCGCGAGTCTGCCGCACGCAGACTGCCGGACTCGTAATCAGGCCCCAATCTTCATTGAGCAAGAGTTTTTGGAGCCAGTAGACTCCTTTCAATAGGAAAACGAAATCTGGGATAAGATAGTCAACAGAGTGAATGCTGTCGGTACCACCCTGCACACACAGGTCAACATTAGGAAGAGGTGGAATGACCTCAGGCTGAGGGTACGTATCAAGTACCACAGCCACTATCTGGAGGTTCAGAGGCCTGCTAGTGGCCCTCCTAGCGCACCATTACAACTCTTACCCTCGGTGGAGAAGGTCTTGGCCATCCTGCATACTGAGGGCTTGACAGGAACAGGGGGAATGAACTCTGGTATAATACACTTCAATAACTGCCACAATACCACAATGTCCTGTTTGCTCTAAACTCTGCTTTTGCCATTGTTTTCTCTATCTACTTTCCTAACATGCAATACTCAAAGTAGCTGAGATGTCAGTTTGTCTGTGTCAATGTGTATTGCTGCATATAAGACCACATGTATCCAACTCCATGACATGCCACATGCTGCAATGCTGTCTGTAAGTGCATTACCATCAAAATATCAATTCAGGACCCATGATATGTGTTAAAATGTAAATGTATGGTCCATTCAAAATGCATGTTGCCAAAAGCTATGGCACACTAACTATTTGTCAAGTTTAGCTAAAGTGAGATTGAACTTTGCAACTACCATGAGGCCTGGTGACTCCAACTCTAACCAAGATGCTACAATCCTTTTGCTACTTCTCACTTGTTTGCCATGTTACTACTGATGTTCACTTAGCATGCAGCTTACCAGTTGTCAAGTGTTGCTAAAGTGACATTGAACTGACTACAACTACAATGAGGACCTTTGACTTCAACTCTAACCAAGATGCTACAATCATTTTGCCCCTTCTCACTTGTCTGCCATTTTACTACTGATCTACACTAGTCAGGCAGCTTACCATTTGTCAAGTGTTGCTAACTTGACATTGAACTGACTACAACTACAATGAGCCCTTTACCTGCAGACCAACCAGGATGATCTTTGCATGTAAATACTCAGTGAGTAAGTGACCATGGAGTCGTGTACGTACTAACTTTTTCTCTAATCTTTCAATTTTACTGATCTTGTAATTCAGTGTTAAGTCAAAGTTGGCAGTTGCGGTGTTCACAAAACTAGAGCAAACATGCCCTTCGATCAATTTATTGATGTAATCTTCACTGTACACCAAGGTGCCAGTAAAGAACAAACCTGCAATATTTATAGATAATCCCAAATTCCAGGAGAACCTTGGCTTTGTGGCCAACAACTGCTCCAGACACTGGATGGTCCCAGGCATTGAGACAGCCCTCAAAGAGGTCCACATACTCTTAAAGGAGATAGATGATTTGAAAAAGGAAATCACAAATGAAAAGGCCTTAGTAAATGCAAAAGAGGCTTTGCAACATCTTGAGAAGACAATCATGGATTTTGAGATTACAACACAAAACAACACAAAAAAATAAACTTGTTAGTCTAACGAGAGATATCAAGTTTTACGATAAAAAAACTACTTACCCATACTTACACGAAGGGTACTACAAACAAGACACCCAAGGCAGATACACACCCAAATGTAGATGGGGGGTTACAGGAGATGCACAAACTTTTCTGATTCCCTCTTTGGAAGTGAATCTGATAGCGATACGGAGAGACCAGGCACAAGCTCAGGGAACTTTGAACAGAACAATAGCTATCAGGGACTCCAGCACGGACCCTTTTTAGGGGCCGGACAATGAACCCCACACACAGGCAGGGGCCAACCTAGGACCAATGGCAGGGGAGGGGACCAAGGATGGGGGAAGCCCAGAAACAGAGGGAAGAAACAGGTACGATTTCCCAAGGAGACTCATGGAGAGATTCAGACACAGCGACAACATTTCAGATGGCAGACCATCTTCCCAACAGTAACCTTGCATTGAACAATGATCCCAAAAATTACCGATTGAATCCTATTGTGAAGCTTTCAGATTATACTTTGACACCGGATGAGGAACGCATACTAAGTAAAGGCCTTTCTTTTCTACCTACTGCGCTACCTGGTGCGTTTAGCCTTAAGATCGAATTACATCAATTCTTTCCAAAAGCACGCTTGAGACATTATTTCAATAAAATCCCAACAAGACCCCAATTTTCCAATACAGGACTGAGACCACCTTCATCTTTCACGCCTCCAACCCATCTAATGTCACATAAAATACTTGCCTTTGAACAAGTAGTGTAAAGATACATGATTAACCTGGTCTCCAAAAAGTTGTCACAATTGCTCTTTTATTTTACAGTTGTCACTAATGGACAATTGCTAGTTATCTAGCTGAATCCTCAAGGGAACGCCCACATGCTGATGTAGGTTTCTCTCATGTTTGGAATTAACCCACATGTTAGGTTGCCAACCACGTGTTTGATATTTAATTTTTGATGGCTGTCTTGAACCACTTACACTTCTCTTTAAATCACAGATTGAGACGTGGAACACTTTATTAGTCATATTTCTGATCAAGAGGGAAGGGTGTACAGTGAGGGAACACCTTCCCCAACACACAGTGCGGCTTCACAGCTGTGAGGTCAGTACTTCTCTGTACTAATGGCAATGCAAATGTTTGTAATGGGACCCACTTTTGAATTAAGTGAGTCTTTTCTTAGGTTGCTCTATGTAAACCACCGCACTGTCTGCTGTCCTCATGAAGATCCGCATGCAAGGGCTTAATTTACCTCATGCAACAGTCAGGTCGAAAGTTCGACAACTTTGACCATCCAACCCTGGATTGACCATATATATATATAAATACCTTTGAAGGGTGTGGTTTTGAATCACCACCCATTTTTGAACAAGGAGAAAAATATTAGTGTATAAATCTCTCAGATAGACTTCTCAGCCTTGGCTAACTCTAGTTTCTCATAGCCATGGATGTTGAACTATGATTACTGTGTGAACAGTTATTAATTCCTTTTACTTTCTATTCTGATCACTGCGCACATGAGCACTTCTACTTGGATCAATCATTATAGAATGAATTCTAGGAGTATTGTATATACCATGAATGATTTTGATATATAGAATTTGGTTTGATTATTCGATGCAGTATTAAGTGTGATTTATTTTTAGTCTTGATTTTTGTTTGCCTACAATGCAAATTAAATATTGCATTTCTCTTGAATTACATGCCAATAGGACCACATTGTTTTACGTACCATGTGCTACCCAGGTCCAAAGGCCTTCTTGGGTTACCCCAGTAATTTGTAGCAATATCTAAAACATAAGTATTTCTTTGGGCTGTACAACATGACGCTGAGTCCTCTTTACGCACTTAGCATTTTTAAAATGTATGTGCTTGAGGGCATTCCCTGTTAGGGAAGTGCGTCATCTGGAATCCTTACTTCCAATCTCACATACCAGCAAACTTGAACCTGAATTCCTTTCTCCAGCTGTACTCTTGTTTACAAACACCCATGGCAATACCTCAAAACTTAGGAATTCATTACGATGTCGGTCGGAAAGTTTCCGACCAATAGTCGGATTCCCCTAGACCGTGTTGGAACCTATCCACCCAACTCAGTCAGAAACAATTCCGACCGACCGATTACGATGCTCGTGGTCGGAAGGGGAACCATTCAGTCATTCCGAATCAGTTCCGGCCAGCATTCGGATAATCCAAGTCACTTGGACCCAATTTGTACAGCTCAATGGACAGCGTTTCTGACCGACCGAATACGATGTCAGATTCTGACAGCCTTCTCGAGTCGGACACAAAAAGGCTGTTGGAAACTGACTTTGGGGGATCCTAGCAGGCCCCCCTTCACCCTGAGGTCTCTGGTTGGGGTCCCTGGGGGTACCCAGGGAACCCCCTTGTAAACCATGGATAGTGTGGCAGGCACCATGGGGTGCCCGCAACAGGGTGCAAGGTTTTCCGCAGACACCCATGTTCCCTATTGGAGCCTGTATTGTTGGTCAGAACACAGGCTCCCATTGAAGTCAATGGGGATCCTTCCGAAAGCTATTCAGAAGCATTGTAATCGGTTGAACGGAACGGCCAACCGCAAGTCGGTCGGTCCCGATTCTGAGTCGGTGTTCGAAGGAGGAAACTCCGACCGACATTGTAATGAGGCCCTTAATGTTTACTAGGACCAAAGATTTTTGGCCATTCTGGCAAGACATCCAGTTTCATTGGCAATTTTCCTGTAACGATCAAGGAGATCAAAAGCTACTGATTTTGGTTCCTTTTAGCATGTGAAGATCCCTTTCTGGTTCTCAACCACACAAGTAGTATGTGGAATCATCATGAAATCTGGAAAGTTTCAGATGAGTTATCCAGTCACATACAGTTTTCCTTTTCTTGTCAAATAAGGAATGATAATACTTAAATTCAATCTTCTATTGATCCTCAGTGAACATTAGGGGAGGTCCGCTCTGGTACCCTGGGATTATGTATGCTCCATATTCACTCTGGATTATTGGTTTCTGGTATTTGTTGTACCAGTTCTTCAGTTGAATGGCTTCCAGGTTGCCAGGGTCGTCATACCAAGAGAATTAACTATTCAAGCACACCATGTCCACATAGAGAGCACCTTTATCACATACGTAATTTGAGGGAGTCACATAGGTTACTGGTCTGGTGGGATCAATGGTCTTTGTATAAGCGATCACAGTTTTAAAATAGTACTCAGTTTACAGAAGTTCAGAAGCTGACTCATTGGCTGCAGACCACTTCACAACTGAAGGCCTGTTTGTGTCTCTGTGGACAAGTTCTTCCATCACAAGTTGATGGTGAGAAAGGGATTTGTTTACCAAACTTTCAGGTTCTTTTATACCCAGTTTGAGGCATTCATCAATTGCGACAATGCCTTATTTGTCACACGGGTCCATAATCTCCTCCGCATATAGATAGGGACTCATAGGGAAAAAATTGGCACCAAGCCACCTCAGCAAGTTGAAGTCCTTCATGATAAAGGCCAGTCCAAGCCCTTGTCACGGATGTCTGCATCTTCGTGTTTTTTGACACCGTAGAAATAAAACTGTTTTCCGTTGATGAGGAACTGGTTCCCAGAGCCCTTTAATGTGGGGATCCCCACTGGAAACACAATCACATCCTCATAAAATTTGCTGCTTACTTGGGCTGTTGCTGTAACCTCTAATGAGTAAATGTAGCCAGGGTTTTCATGCATTAAATACGGCGACCAAAGTTTGTGGTTTACCACCTTCAGCTGCTCGGCAAAGGTTGATCCCGTTGCAACAATTTTTCCTTCTCTGTTATACAGCTTCAAAAGTAAAGAATAGTCTTCTACATCAATATTTGATAATATACAGTACCAACATCATCAATGAAATCTCCCTCAATGCTGATGTCATCTATATAAACAGACAGGGTTGTATATAGAATAAAAGGCTTGATGAATGCCAGTGTAGTTAAAAAAGTCGTAATGGATATTTTGAATAAAATAGCCATTTGGGTACCTTGTGAAGTCTGTCATCATTGAATTGATCCTGGTGGCTGACACTTTAATGTCAGGGTGTTGTTCACTGCAATCGCGATGTGGTACAGTTCCCCGACAATCTCTGCTTTAAATGGAAGGTGGGCTCCTTCATGTCTGGTGACCTTGTTTCTGTAGACCCACACTACTGCATAATAGTGAAGAGTGCCAATACTGAGAACCACTCATTTAGCAGCATTTTCTAGTGAGCGACTGTGTAGCCACACCTCCATCTCATATTACACCCAGTCAATTACATAATTCAAACTTGGATCCTTAGTGATGTTGTTGAAACTTGCGGGACTGACATGTCAAAAACAGGCCCAGTCTCTCGCAGGCAGCTCCTCAAAGTCCCGGTTTTGGCTCTAGGAATCATCAGCCCAAAAGCTCCAGACCCCTCCGAGCTCCTTCAGGTCCCGGCTCTTACTCTCCTGGGGGCTGTTTAGACCCCCGTGCAGGGCCCAGCTAGGGGCTCCAAGGCGGAAGTAGTCCACCACGGTGAGGTACAGCCAGGAGGCGCCCAGCATGATTTGCAGAAAGATGGTAACGGTAGCATGAAGGTTAGTGAACGGCGATAGCAGGGTGAGGGACAGCTACGAGATCTAGGGGTGAGTTTGTGAGGGGGTGTAACACAGAAAGTATATAGGGAGATGAAGCACAGTGTCCTGCTCTGGGTAGGGAAAGGACAAATGTGCCCACAGCAAAAAAGTCCATTGTTTCCTATTCAACCCAAGGGTGAAGAGGCACCCCAAAATCCCCTGAGACAGGACCACAAATTAGCATACTTACTTTTGTGGTGTCCCAGAAAGGGCAGCAGCATTACCAATGAATGGCAAAGTGTTCTGGGGAATGCTAGGAATGTGGTAGCCCCCTCTAGGATCCCCCAAAGTGCTTTATATTTGCATCCATAAGTCTCTGTGTTGGTTAACTCCTTGTCCCAGGGAGAGGCTGCTGCTGTTTTCAATCACTCCTGGACCTGGAACTTTTTGTTTGTAAGCTCTGGAGTATGGAGAATCTTGATGTCTGGTTCTGGACCTGCTGTAGTGACATAAAAACAGACTCTGGGATACATGCTATTCATTTCAATTTTTTCTTTACACTGGTGATGGGTAGCAGTGCAATGTCTGACATGATAAAGAACAGTACTGAGTGTTTGTACTATCCTCATTGACTTAAAAAATTGATTATTATTACATGTAATGAATATTGATTCTGAACCCGTTCATTTCGGTGGAGGTGTAATGATGAATTATAACTTGTTGCAGCTTTTATAGATGTGGTGAAACCCTGACAAAGCCAATAGACCTACATTGTTGATAATGACTCCCCCTTATATTTTGATATTGTGTCTGGTGTAGGTATTGTGATTATAGATCTTAAGACCCTCTAGGGGTGTAACATGATTTCAGCATGTCACAAAGGTATTTCCATCTATCCGACTGTATATATTTGTAATAAATGCACAGTGTTTGGTAGTGTGTGTGTGTGTGTCTGTGTGCGTGTGTGTGTCTGCGCATGCAATAAAAGTACTTTTCAAAAGGCATGGGAATGATCTGCTTCACTACGCTGAGAGAGTCAAGTGTTACAGTGGGGTACTTGATTCACAGTAATCATAAAGTTGCAGACATATTACTTATGAAGGGCTCACATTCTTTTCAATTAATAATCCAATTTCTTCAGCGATCCAGTGTAACCTTACCATTCAGGAAGAGAAAAAGATATTTTAGTCTCAGACTTGCATTACCCAATCCAATGGTCTCAAGCATATTCTGCCTCTTCATCCTTAAATGTTCTACATCAATGTGCTATATGTTCATCTTGTTACCCTCATTTTATTTTTAGCTACCTATCTGTACCTCCTTTTCTTCAGATAATATTTAGAGAAAGGAAAAAGATATTTTAGTCTCAGATTTGCTTTATCCAATTTAATGATTTTAAGCAAATTCTACCACTTCATCCTTAAATGTTCCACAGCAATGTCCTATACTTTAATCTTGTTAACCTCATTTTATTGTTAACTACCTATCTGTACCTCCTTTTCTTCATATATATTTAGAGAACATGCAAATGAAAGTATTTGAATGCATAACAGACGAAAACAATTGTACTTTAGGTGGACAGAATGAGAAACCCTCCAAACCCCATGTTATTAGAGAGTACTTTATTGGCAATCATTATTTTCTTTGATTATATTCATAACCCCACCAGAAAAGTCAACGAAACTTACTGTCCGTGCTGGAGCGGTTAATTCAAAACTTTTGTATACCCTCCCCAGTTTGCATGTTTATACTAATTAGATTAATTAATTAAATATAATCAAACTAATGGATTGATGTGGAAGTCACTAATCAACCTTATTAATGACTGAAATACACGTGGGATTGCTTTGCATGACTTTATTAAATCGGAAACTAAATTATGTATGCATTCTAATGATAGACAATTAGAATATTGCATGATATATGTTGCTTTGTGATGTATTTGTGATTTATGCTTTATTTTGTAAGTATAAAACCGCTTGAGTGTTGCTTATTGCGAGATAAATACACACACATATGGGTATTAGTGAGTGAATAACATTTATTTAGTCATTTCTATGTATTAATTAAGTTGTGTGTTTCTTTTGCTTAAGTTGACCATTTGGGCCTGCCACAAAATGGCTGCCTCTGATACCTAACCCGACCGTCAACGCTGTATGAGGTTTGGGTGAAGTGCGCCTGCGCTAACGCCAGCTACAGAGGCCTCGTCATGACCGTAACCAGACTGTACCTATCATGGTCATCCTGGGAAGCAAGCCAGCTTTTCAGAAAGAACAATAAGACGCCTCTTAAAACCGGAACAAGCAAGATTGATGACATCAGAGACATTATTTGGTGTGAACCCTGTCAGACGATTTTCGATTGACCAATCAGAGGAACTGAAGACCCGCTTTTGTTACAATTTGTCAATGATTTTTACTATAAATTATGGTAGAATAGAGAGGTTGGTGCGGGTTCGTTTCTGGCCTTTCTCGATTTCCTGACGTTTTGCTGACGGAGAGGACGGTGACGCTGCAGGACAGCTGTTTCCCTGAATCTTTGACGGACTGAATTAATGCCCAAACACCTGATGAACTGAAATTACTAAATTTGATGGGCATAGATTTGCGAGACTACCAGATTTGACATAGAGGACGACAATTAGCCAGAATAGGTAAATATGAATGGCGACTTGATTAAATGAGTGATTTAATTTGCATTAATTAGATAAAGATTGAATTGAATAACTACAGAATGAGTTGGGTTGTTTATTCATTGAAAATGTATTAATGAAAAGATAAATTAGAGAATTGGAAGTCAACCTAAACCTGCAACTAACTGATCCATCCCGAATTATGAAAGGAATACTAAAAGGTGAAGTTCAGGGCCTAATGAGTATCAGAAAGTTGCGTAGATTTGTTGCTCATTAGGGTAAAAAGGTAATTCCTTTCATGCCAGCGTTTGGAAGATAATCACCTCCCAAGAAACACAGATTGATGGTGAGTGAATGTTGGTGTTATGGGCCCCACCAGCGAATGTATGGATAGTGTATGATTGTGAGATCTTTGGTCTGTGACGGAGGGAGGGATTTTGCACTCCACGCTGGAGCAGTTTTTCTGGTAGCAGAATGATGGTTGTTATTGTTTTGGTGATTATTGCTTGTACATTGCTTATTGATTATTGGTTATTGATTGGTATTGATTTGTGTACTAACACTCTATGTTGAGTTGCGTTGAGTTTTATGTCGTTAGCACGGCTTCTGGGATGTAGGACGGAAGTTTGTAACGGTTCCGTAGTAGAGCAGAGGTAAGCGCTGCTCTCGGGAAAGACGGAATTGTTGTTGCCCTGTAGGTACACAGGGGAAAAACGTGTGACAATTGAAGTTGCATGACGCATTGTCTGGGTTTGAGTCGGTAGCATCGTCATGTGTTGCCATTAGAGACATTTTCTGTGTGAGAGAAGAGTGTATGATAGCGAAGGTTTCCTGTGAAGTTCTGGTGTTAGGTACCAGGGATCCAATCGACATTCCGATAACGCTTATCACTGGAAAGGTAATAGGTACTCTCTGAGCTTGTTAGAAGGACAAAGGAGAGGTAAGCGCTGCGTTGTTAACGTATGTCATAATTCTGTAGTAGAACAGACTGTTCGCTGTTCTCGGGAAAGACAGGATTCTGTGTGAATGTACTACATTTTTCTTGTGAGAGCGTGCGTGAAAGTAAAGGCATTCGGGTTAATTGCGAAACTCTGGATTTGCTTCTCAGGAGCATTGGGTCTCCAACTATGTGTCTTAAATACTAGAGAAACAATTAGCTAATGCTTGTTAGAAGGGTGAAGTAGAGGAATGTGCTACTTTATCAACGGAAGTAACGATTCCGTAGTAGGGCAGAGGTAAGCGCTGCTCTCGGGAAAGACGGAATTCTCGTGAGAAAGGTCTTTTACTGTTCTTTGGTTAGCGAGGAGGACAATGGAGACATTTCTATGTTGTTACTAACAAAAGTGTAGAAATTGAAACAAAAACTTACGGAGTAGATTTGTAAAGGAGGGGTAGACAGGAGACGGGAGCAAGAGCTGCCGCAGTGGCTGCTGACGTCAGAACGACCACGCTGGGATTGGACAGAAGGTCAGAACTGTGAAACGCTCCAGATTGGTGCGTTAGTGTACGCCGCACTAGGAGTGGAGAAATACAGGGTGACGTAGACGCTCCTTATTGGTGCGTTAGTGTGAGTCGCGCTGGGATTTAAGGATTGTGACAGTGACGTAGATGCTCTGAATTGGTGCGTTAGTGTGAGTCGCGCTGTGATTGGATAGAATAACGGTCCTATTGTAAAGAGAGACTAGCGACACATGAAAGACAAGAAAATGTATTACGATCCACCAGAAAAAGAGAAAAAGTCATGGTTAGGAAGAATCAAGATGTGGTTTAAGAAGGACAAATCGGTCAAAACTAGGGAAGGACAGTTACTTCCTCCACCGAAAACCCCTGCATCTTTTATGATTGCGAAATATGGGTATCATACTTGTATTTGGTTAGACAATTGGGTGAGATACACGAAAGAAGATGGAGTATTAGCTTTTCCAGAACATGGTTCATTTAATTTGGCTGTTTTGAGAAATTTGAGAGAGAAAATGATGAATGTAGAACCAAGACCTAGACCGACGCAGTTTGAGGCTTTGACGGAATGGGAAGACGAAATGCATGAACGAGAGACAAAGAAATGGTAGAGGATATAGGTACTTGTTTGGAAGACCATACGGACATGAAACGCATAATGATCGGAAGAGAAGATGGCGGGATGCGAGTATGACTGAGGGTGTGTTCCCTGTAAGAACTGTAGGAGAGAATGAAGGACGAAAGTGTGTAGAAAAGAGACATAATGTGGAGTCGAGAGGGTATGGAGTGAATGAGTCTGAGGATGATGTTCTTAATGATATGTTCTATAAGAATCCACCACCGTATCGACCAGAACCATAAATATTAACTCCAAGTGCCCCAATGAGAGAAACAATGCGATTCATAAAATCGGAACCAGAATTCCTAAGTTTGGGTAAAAACAATGCTAATAGAGAAGTAGAAAAGAGGTCGGAAGAAAAAACAGATGGAGAAAATTCTGTAGAATTAGCGAAAACGACCCTAGAATTAACTGAGAAAATAAGAGAATTGACTAAGAATCTAGAAGTGGTAACTGTTCCAGTAACAATAGGTCCAGTAATGCCTATTTTTGACAAACAGAAGGACAGTGAGCATTGTTTGACAGTTCCTTACAGAAGTAATAAACCAGTAGAACAACCAAGAGTGAGTCAGAATGAGAATCCATGGAGGCCGACTATGAGTGTAATTGAACCGAATTTTTCAAATAACCCGTTTGTAGGTCAGAATTGTGCAGAGAGACGTATGCCAATGATAGAGACAGTGTCAGAAACACAAAAAGATGTTGGAAAAGGAGATGTAGAAAAACCAGTAGGACCATCAACAGAGGAGTTAAGTGAATGGTTAAGAAGCTTGCAGAGGAAAGACAAAGAATCCCAATCAATTGATGTGGCCAAGTTACGAATGGTATTGGAAGAATTAATAGTAGGGACTATCCCAACAGAAAAATTGAAAACCTATCAGGATGAAGAATTATTATTTTTGTGCAAAAGTGTGACCTGGTGAGCAAAGAACTTACATGAAAGGTTAGAAGAAGTGGCAAATGAGATGGGCATTGATATTGAAAAGGTAAAAGCCTTACAGAAACCATATCGAGTAGATTTCGCCGAAAAGGATATTGAAAATATGAACAACACAGGACGAATAGGTCAGATTAAGGACATAATCATTTTGCTGAGAAAATGGGGAGATGTAGATAAATGGAGTAGCAGATGGTATAGAAAACGTGATAATGCCTCAGAAAAGACATTTTCAGCATTTCCTGTAAGAGAAAAGGAAAAGGTAGTGACCAAATGCCCTATGAGAGAGATTCCAGAAGGAGGATATGTACATGACCCATGGACAAGACAGGATATTTTTTCTTTTACGAATGATTTCCCTCGACTGCGTGAGAAGCCTGTCGAGTGGTACAGGCAGGTAGACAGATTTGTGAAATTGTCTAAAGTATTATGGATTGATTTGAATAGTCTATTTGACATAATTGTACCAGCAGATTTATGGACAGAGTGCAAGCTCATGATAAATTGGCCAACCCAGGAATATCCTAGGGATCCTAAAACAGGAGCTCCAGACCCCGAGGTAATGAAGAAATATGAGCAGGTTATGGTATTTTTGAAAAACAAAGTACCCCCTAAAGAGACAGATTGGGTAAAAATTGATCGAACACACCAAGAAAGTAAGGAGTCAGTACATGCATATTATGAGAGGCTAATACTAGCTTTTAAGCAGTTTAGCGGAGATGAGAATCTGAGTGAAAAGGATTTGAGTCATTTTGTATACAGATTTGTATATGGTTAACGTCCAGAAATTGGTGAAATGATCAAACGGTAGATTGGCAAAACAAGAAAATAGATGAAGTATTGAGACATGCTAAATATTTCAGTGATGAAATTGAAGCAAAACAGCGGAAACGAAAAGAGAAGGCAATGTGGGCACAGGTAAAGGTAGCGGAGAGATAAGAAGCACAATTAGTGGAACAAGCAGGGTCAAAGTCGAAATTTAATCCTGGGAAATATAAAGGGAATATTGAAGAAGCTAAAAAGAAATTTCCGTGTCATAATTGGGGTAGGATAGGACATTGGAAATCCGAGTGTAAGTTTCCCCCGAGTACTAACAATGAAAATCCATCATTGAACCCACAGGTGCAGCATGAGGTGAGTGGTCAACTGCAGCAACAGCAGCAAGTTGTTGCCCCACAGAATCAGGTGCCAAAACCACCTTTTCCACAGAGCAGAAACTCACAGAAGTATATTAGTGAATCGGGATTCTACAATGAAGAACAGGTAAATAAGCTGCCACGCGCTAGCGCCGTCTCGCAGTATTGGCTGCAACGCGATGAGTGTGACTCAGAAGAAAGTTATTGACGGTGCCGAAGGGAAGAAGGAGAGTGCCTACTTGGTGCAACTCTAGAAGTAGACCAGACAGGACCTTTAGTAGATGGGAAGGTTAATGACGAACATATTACTTTCCTAGTGGATACTGGTGCTACTCGATCAACTGTTAGATCAGCTGATGTTAAGAATCTTCCTCTCTCGGATGAAATGATCCAAGTAGTTGGTGTGTCCAACAGACAGATTAAAACATACCTTACAGAACCAGTGAAAGTTAGCATAGGGAAATTTTCAGAAATGCACCGCTTTGTGGTGTGCGACACCAGTCCTGTGAATTTATTAGGTAGGGACCTGTTGTGCAAAATGAATTGCACTATATTCTGTACTCCGGATGAAATAGCTTTTGAAACACCGGATGATGATGTACTGTATAAGATGACAATAGCCAACAGAGAAAATGAAGGTACTGAAACATATGCTGTATTCAACCCTGATGAATTACCTAAACAATTGAGACCGTCTGTAAAGGCAGAAGTTAGGGATTTCACTGGAGAAGTGTGGCTCAATGATTAGAGCGGCAGACCCTGATGCAGAGGTCTAGCCCGGGACAAGGGTTCAATTCCCCGCCTCGGCGGGTCTTGGGCTTAAAATTCCACGGACCTGATAATTCTCGCCTCGGTGCCATTCTAATCGTGGAGTCCCACTCTGCAACTCTGGGCAATAGCTTGCTTAATCTCCACAACGGCCCCCACAACGCTAAGGATGCCTGGCCTTCACCTTGGGGGTGCCCAGGAGTGGACGCCTCACAGGGAAAAGCCAGGATGGGTTCCACAGCGGTATTCGTACAAGCGCCGAGAGGCCTCCGGGTAGTCGTGCGCTATACAAGTATCCATACATTTACATTACATTTACTGGAGAAGATGTAGGGCTAATGAGAAATGTAGATCCAATAAAAATAACAGTAAAGGAAGGAGTAACATACCCAAATGTCCCGCAATATAAATTGACACCTGAGATAATTAAAGGAGTAACTCCTGTAATAGAGAAAATGATCAGGCAAGGAATTTTGAGAGAAATAATGAGTAGTCCATGTAATTCACCCATAATGGGACTGAAAAAGCCAAATGGGAAATTCAGGATAGTGCAAGATCTGAGAAAGGTGAATAAAATTGTTTTATCATGTTGTCCCATTGTACCAAATCCATCAGTGATTTTATATCAGATTCCCCATTATGCAGAATAGTATACAGTGATTGATCTGTGTCATGCTTTCTTTTCCATCCCATTGCACCACGACAGTCAGCAAATTTTTGCATTTCGTTTTGGTGAGCGTATTTTGGCATGGTGCCGAATCCCACAGGGGTATACAGAAAGCCCCTCAATATTTAATCAGTTATTAAAGAAGTCTTTGGAGAGTCTAGAAATGCCAGAAAGTTCTGTGTTAGTTCAGTACATCGACGACCTTTTGGTGGCGTCAAAAACACGTGAAGCCTGTGAGGTAGACACAATAGCCTTGCTGAATCATTTGGCAGATGGAGGACTTAAAGTGTCACCATCGAAATTACAGTTTTGTAAAAAAGAAGTACAGTATTTAGGACATTATATTGAGAAAGGACTAAGGAAAATAACCATAGACAGAATCAGAATTATAAATGGAATGAGAGCTCCCATGACTCAAAGAGAGGTGAAAATGTTTTTGGGAATGGTTGGATACTGTCGCCAGTGGATCAGCAACTTCTCTTTGATCGCAAAACCTTTGGTGCGATTGACGAGAAGTGATGTGAAAGATCCCATTGAGTTGAACAAGGAGGAATTGGCAGCGTTTAGAAAATTGAGAGATGGTTTGTGTGAAGCACCTGCATTAGGTATGCCTGACTATGAAAAAGAATTCGAGTTGTATTGCAGTGAGAGAAATGGATGTGCACTTTCTGTGTTGATCCAGAAGCATGGAGAACTGAGGAGACCAATTGCATATTTTTCATCAATGCTTGATCCAGTAGCTGTAGCTTTACCTGGATGTTTGAAAGCGGTGGCTGCAACATGTCGAAGTTTGGAGCAGAGTTTAGGAATTGTGATGGGATATCCATTGAAAGTGTTTGTACCTCATGATGTAGCGATCCTGTTAACAAGGAGTCGTACTCAGTATATGACACACAGTCGGCTGACTAAGTATGAAAAGGTCATATTGGGTGCAACTAATGTGAGTCTTGCAAGATGTTTGAATGTGAATCCTGCAACCTTGTTGCCTCATGCTGAGATTGTGGAAGTAAGAGATGAAGTGGATCATGATTGTTTGGATGTACTTGATTTTTGTACAAAACCACGACCAGATATAAAAGATGTACCTTTGCCAGAAAGTGATTTTGTGATGTTCGTTGATGGGTCATGTTTGAGAACAGATGAAGGAGTGCTGAGTGCCGCGTATGCAGTATGCACAGTCGCAGCAGTAATAGAAGCATCCTATCTGAAAGGAGTGAAATCGACCCAAGGTGCAGAGCTCGTGGCTTTGACTAGAGCATGCAAGATTGGGAAGAGTGTGAGAGAAGACTGATAACTGACAGCCAGTATGGCTTTGGAGTGGTCCACGACTTTGCCCAACTATGGCTACAAAGAGGTTTCCTGACCTCGAGTGGAACTCCTATTAAGAATGCTGAAGTGGTTGGAAAATTGCTTGAGGCGATACAGCTGCCTAGACAATTGGCTGTTGTAAAATGTGCTGCCCATAGTCAGGGTGGTGATTTTATTGCCACAGGAAATTGATACACCAATGACATGTCACAGTATTGTGCACGTAATCAGAATTTGGTCAATCGGCTAAGGAAAGAGCAATGTCTTCTTGCTCATTGATGTTTACTAACATTGTAGGAACTTGGGAAGAGGTAAGACAGTTGCAAGAAGAGGCAGGAGATGAGGAAATGAGACAGTGGGTAAAAGCAGGATGTGCCCCAAGGGAAAAGGATCATGTGTGGGTCTATCAAGATGGAAGACCAGTTATGCCTGATAGCATGATGTCTACCATGGCACGGATGTATCATGGCCAGGGACATATAGGGAGAGATGCCATGATCAGGTCATTTAAGCAGACCTGGTACAATGCAAAATTCAGACTTGTAGCAGAAAGTCCTTGTCAAAGATGCCTAATATGTCAGCAATACAATCCTGGAAGAAAGACAGTAGTGAGTCTGGGAATGATAGGTCGAGGAGGAGGGCCTTTCACCAAAATGCAAGTAGATTTCATTGAAATGCCTCCCTGTAACAGACTGAGGTATGTTTTGGTTGTGGTCTGTCTATTTTCTAGGTGGGTGGAAGCATTCCCAACAAGGAGAAATGATGGGATGACAGTAGCCAAGCTACTGCTGAGAGAATTCATCCCTAGGTTTGGGTTCCCAGTGACAATTGAATCAGACCGAGGAGGACATTTTCATAATGAGATTGTAGGATTAATTTGTGAAGCATTGAATGTACAACAAAAACTACATTGTGCCTACGGACCAGAGGCTTCTGGTGTGGTTGAACAGATGAATGGTACTATCAAAAATAGAATAGGGAAAATGTGTTTGGCCACAGGTATGAAATGGCCTGATGTCTTGCCTATGGTACTCATGACTATTAGATCAATTCCAGACAGAACTACAGGATTAAGTCCTCATGAAATAATCATGGGTCGAGCAATGAGACACGTGTTCATACCAGTCAACAAACTGATGACTATAACTGATGACATGGTGTTGGAATACTGTAAAGGCCTGGCTGACGCAGTTCATTCTGTGTTTCATCAGGTTGGAGCGGATGCCACCACACTTGAAAAGAAGCCAGCCCATAATCTGAGCCCAGGTAACTGGGTGAGGATAAAGGTCCACAGAAGAAGAAATTGTTTGGTTCCAAGGTGGGGAAAACCAAGACAATTCATTCTGACCATGACAACAGCTGTGAAGTGTGCTGGACTGAAAAACTGGATCCATGCAAATCACACATTGAGAATTCCAAATCCAGTGGACAGCACAGGAAAATAATATTTTGATGAATCAGAATCAAGTACTGAGTCAGATGACGAAGAGTCGAAGACAGAAGAAAACTCTGAAATGGGGGAAACAGAGCCAAGTCTAGCTTTGGTCCCCAGAAGTAACTCTCTGAGAAGAAGATTGCAGATCTCTGAATCCAGCGATTCCGGGAACGAGCAAGAAGTGCAGGGTTCTAGAAAAGAACACAGAAAGAAAAGAGGGAAAAGTACTGAAGAAACAATAAAAGAAATTCGTGAAAAGGAAGTACCAGATGAGAGACTGAGAGAAATTCCACCGTAAATAACAAATTTAAGTGAACAAGGGACAGGTACAGAGAGGGAGTTACAGACTTCTGCGGAAGACCCCCAAGGAGGTGTAGGGAACTGCAACATCCAGTTAGGTGAAGGGACAAGTAGCCAGCAGGAAGATTGCGTGTCGGAGATCCGAGGAGGGACAGAAGTAGGGAAAACAAAACAAGTGGTGGAAGAAGAAATCGTTGAAAAGACAAAGCAAGTTGAGACAGAGTCTAAAGAGAATGAAAATGAAATACCTGAAGGTTGAGTTCTAAGAAAGAGAGCTTGGAGGAATGAAAAGAACGACAAAGGAAGTAAAGTAAAAAGAGTTGCAAAAGATGACGTTTGGCCCAATAAAATAAGGAAATTGAGATATCGGCTGACACGAGTGAATTCACCAAGAGCTGAACAGGTGAATGAAGTGACAAGTCAAGAAAAATCAAAAGAAGACGAAATAACTGAGGATAAAGAGATTAAAATAACAAGGAAACCTAACCAGAAGTATAAGTCACCGGAGGGGACGTACGTGGCTCTGCCTGAAAAGGGAGAAGAGGCAGATAGTCAAGGAAATCCAGAGGAGGCTGTACTGAAAGTGGTTGAAGAAGAAGTAGAATCGGAAATCCTGAGAGTTCTCTTGTCCGACATTGGAGAAGAAGAAACGGAAGTTCAGGAAATTCTGTATTTGGATGACGAGAGGAAAGTGAAGAATGATGAGATGCCAAACTGAATACATCAAGGAAGCTGTTGATGAAGGGAACAAGAAATTAAGTCAAAAGATAGATACTGGTAGAACCAAATAGGTGTTAGAGCCTTAGGTTAGAAAACTAGTTGTGAAGTGAAAGAGGCTAAGTCAAAAGACACAGTTCATTTTAACAAAGATGGCTAGCATAGATAGTAGCAAATATAGATGTACATTCATGAAAAGATGGTGTAAAATGTGTTGTTGTTGTTGTACAGGATTATTAAGGCTTTTATGGAGCATCCTTGCTCTTGTCATTTCTTTTAAGGTCACTATAGATACATTAGAAGGGCATAGTGAGAACAAAACTAATATAGGGAAGATTCCAAAGGTAGGTCTAACTAGAATAGATAACAATTATTTGCATAAAGACAGGACAATAACAGATTTTTCTAATAATGTGTTTTCAAAATTATTGTATGAATATGTAAAGACAATGGATGTAAGGGACTGCTACGTATGCATGCAGTTACCTGCCTCTGTTTCAGAAGGAGTGACTTATCATCACCTTCCAGGAACGTATGGAATAACATGTAGTGTAATAGCTAGTTTATTTTATCAGACAGGAAAATTAGAATATTATTTTTTAGTTATTTTTCAGATGTAGATAACATTTTTGTGCAAGTGCCTTCTTTTAATAAATTAAACAAAATAAAACCTGCTAGGGTATTTTGTGAATTTTTCTTAGAAACTAAAGAACTAACATTAGAATATATTTTTAGAAACACTTTGACGTGCAGTTTGAAGAAAGAGGAAAGGACATTCTTAGGCATGGTTGAAGCAAGGAGACTGAAAATGCAAAGTAAAGCACTAGAAGGGAAAGTGGAGAAAACAGTCTGGGATGTAGAAAGAGAAAAACACTTGAAAGGAGAAGCTAGTCCAACTATAGCTTTAGATTGGCCTCAGAAAGGGAAATTTTGCATTCGAAGGAATCAAACTGTGTATGATAATTATTTTTTAGGTAATAGTGAGTGCCATGATACATATCGAATCATGGGTGGATGGGGATTTAAAGATGGAAAAGATCAAGTCTTTCCTGGATTATATTTTATTTGTGGGAACCGGGCATATTATCGTTTGCCAGACCATTGGTATGGCACATGTTATGTGGGCCTGGTCTTACCGAAAAATGTTCATATGGATAGAGTAGAAAATGGTGTACATAGTTTAAGTAATCATTTAGCGCGTAGTAAGAGAGAATCTTGGGCAGAAATTGTAGGTGACATTTTTGGAGCATTGATACCAGCAGTGGGAATATCTCTGAATGCAAACAAAATTAGAAGACATTCAACAGTAGTGGATCGATTGTCAACAAGCACCGCTGGAGGATTCTTATTGGTAGACACTGAAATGGTTGCCATGCGTGCTATGGTAATGCAAAATCGACTTGCCCTTTATATATTATTGGCAAAAGAGGGTGGAGTCTGTGGAATGCTGAAAGTTCAACATTGTTGTACTTACATTCCTGACGAAAGCAAAGATCTGAAAATTTATATTAATTGTACCACTGGAGGTTGAAGGTGTTTGGGAAAAGATTGGAAAGAAAATAGCTGCTATTAAAAATTTCCTAGTAAAGCTTGGTAGTACATTTATAGGCAAAATATTGTTTCCATTAACATGTGTAATTTGCATAATATTAGTGATAAGATTAGGTTGTATTTGTTGTAAAAATAATAAAAACAAGAAAAGAGTAAAAAGCGAAAAATTAAGAAGAAAAGATAAGAAACAAGAAAGGGAAATTGAGGAGATAGAATTGGAGGAGTGAAAGGAGAGTATGTATGAATCAGCAAAAAGGGAAGATGTAGGTGAAACTGAATTATGATTAAGAGCAAGAAAACATTTTAAAGATTCCGTAGAGACAGAACAACATTTTTGGTTGGTATGGTGATAAAATCACCAAAGGGGGGATTGCTGGAGCGGGTAATTCAAAAATGTTGTATACCCTACCCAGTTTGCATGTTTATACTAATTAGATTAATTAATTAAATATAATCGAACTAATGGATTGATGTGGAAGTCACTAATCAACCTTATTAATGACTGAAATACATGTGGGATTGCTTTGCATGACTTTATTAAATCGTAAACTAAATTGTGTACGCATGCTAATAATAGACAATTAGAATATTGCATGATATATGTTGCTTTGTGATGTATTTGTGATTTATGCTTTATTTTGTAAGTATAAAACCGCTTGAGTGTTGCTTATTGCTAGATAAATGCACACACATATGGGTATTAGTGAGGGAATAACATTTATTTAGTCATTTCTATGTATTAATTACGTTTTGTCTTTCTTTTGCTTAAGTTGACCATTTGGGCCTGCCACAAAATGGCTGCCTCTGATACCTAACCCGACCGTCGACGCTGTATGAGGTTTGGGTGAAGTGCGCCTGCGCTAACGCCAGCTACAGTGGCCTCGTCATGACCCTAACCAGACTGTACCCATCAAGGTCATCCTGGAAAGCAATTTGGGAAAAAGGGGGTGGTGATGGACAGAGTTTCTGAATGATGCAGAATACTCTTACCAAGTCAAGAGATCATGGTATTAATCCATCACCGTTTTTTAGCTCACTGCACCATCCCAGCTCAGAACCTGGCTACATGCAAATTAGTCTGTACCTGTCCCAGTGCATGATGGGAACAGGGCAAACCAAACTACCAAGCCAATTCTTATACTGGGAAGGAAACAAGCTTCCGGGGACCGGTTTCTGGCATCGCAGCCTTCGTCGGCCCGGCTTGCCTGAATCCTGATGGTGCAATGAGCAAGGGACTCACGTCTGAGCATACCCTCCCGCACTGAGTGTGGTTAAAAACGATTTGGGAAAAAGGGGGTGGTGATGGACAGAGTTTCTGAATGATGCAGAATACTCTTACCAAGTCAAGAGATCATGGTATTAATCCATCACCGTTTTTTAGCTCACTGCACCATCCCAGCTCAGAACCTGGCTACATGCAAATTAGTCTGTACCTGTCCCAGTGCATGATGGGAACAGGGCAAACCAAACTACCAAGCCAATTCTTATACTGGGAAGGAAACAAGCTTCCGGGGACCGGTTTCTGGCATCGCAGCCTTCGTCGGCCCGGCTTGCCTGAATCCTGATGGTGCAATGAGCAAGGGACTCACGTCTGAGCATACCCTCCCGCACTGAGTGTGGTTAAAAACGATTTGGGAAAAAGGGGGTGGTGATGGACAGAGTTTCTGAATGATGCAGAATACTCTTACCAAGTCAAGAGATCATGGTATTAATCCATCACCACCCCCTTTTTCCCAAATCGATTTTATCCACACTCAGTGTGGGAGGGTATGCTCAGACGTGAGTCCCTTGCTCATTGCACTATCAGGATTCAGGCAAGCTGGGCCGACGAAGGCTGTGATGCCAGAAACCGGTCCCCGGAAGCTTGTTTCCTTCCCAGTATAAGAATTGGCTTGGTAGTTTGGTTTGCCCTGTTCCCATCATGCACTGGGACAGGTACAGACTAATTTGCATGTAGCCAGGTTCTGAGCTGGGATGGTGCAGTGAGCTAAAAAACGGTGATGGATTACAACCATGATCTCTTGACTTGGTAAGAGTATTCTGCATCATTCAGAAACTCTGTCCATCACCACCCCCTTTTTCCCAAATCGATTTTATCCACACTCAGTGTGGGAGGGTATGCTCAGACGTGAGTCCCTTGCTCATTGCACTATCAGGATTCAGGCAAGCTGGGCCGACGAAGGCTGTGATGCCAGAAACCGGTCCCCGGAAGCTTGTTTCCTTCCCAGTATAAGAATTGGCTTGGTAGTTTGGTTTGCCCTGTTCCCATCATGCACTGGGACAGGTACAGACTAATTTGCATGTAGCCAGGTTCTGAGCTGGGATGGTGCAGTGAGCTAAAAAACGGTGATGGATTACAACCATGATCTCTTGACTTGGTAAGAGTATTCTGCATCATTCAGAAACTCTGTCCATCACCACCCCCTTTTTCCCATCCTGGAAAGCAAGTCAGCTTTTCAGAAAGAACAATAAGACGCCTCTTAAAGCCGGAACAAGCAAGATTGATGACATCAGATTTTCGATTGACCAATCAGAGGAACTGAAGACTCGTTTTTGTTACAATTTGTCAATGATTTTTACTATAAATTATGGTAGAATAGAGAGGTTGGTGCGGGTTCGTTTCTGGCCTTTCTCGATTTCCTGATGTTATGCTGACGGAGAGGACGGTGACGCTGCAGGACAGCTGTTTCCCTGAATCTTTGACAAACTGAATTAATACCCAAACACCTGATGAACTGAAATTACTAAATTTGATGGGCATAGATGTGCGAGACTACCAGATTTGACATAGAGGACGGTAATTAGCCAAAAGAGGTAAATATGAATGGCGACTTGATTAAATGAGTGATTTAATTTGCATTAATTAGATAAAGATTGAATTGAATAACTACAGAATGAGTTGGGTTGTTTATTAATTGAAAATGTATTAATGAAAAGATAAATTAGAGAATTGGAAGTCAACCTAAACCTGCAACTAACTGATCCATCCCGATTTATGAAAGGAATACTAAAAGGTGAAGTTCAGGGCCTAATGAGTATCAGAAGGTTGCGTAGATTTGTTGCTCATCAGGGTAAAAAGGTAATTCCTTTCATGCCAGCGTTTGGAAGATAATCGCCTCCCAAGAAACACAGATTGATGGTGAGTGAATGATGGTGTTATGGGCCCCACCAGAGAATGTATGGATAGTGTATGATTGTGAGATCTTTGGTCTGTGACGCTGGAGCATCCGCACCTGGCTCAAAAATGCACCCCTACATTGACATTGCATACATTATTTTGCACATGGAGGGGAATTGACTTGAGTCCTAGAGCAGTTAGGCCAAGATTTACTACGTTTTTGCATCATGGTTGTGCCACTTTTTTGGGACAGCCACAGTGCAAAATATAAATTGGTATTTACTAAGCCACACAAGGGCCTGCATGCATCGCCTTGCATGTCTTGGTAAAGACAATGTACCGCAACATTGCCCTGTGAGCTGCGTTGTTACACTGTGCCTGGGATGAGTTCCATTGGAGAAGTGTAGGCGTTCCCATGCATCCACTCATAGATGTTGAAGCCAACTTGATTTACCAAAGATAGTAAACCTTTCAGTGGGTCAAAATGCTATGCCAATCCCAGTAAGGCATAACAAGTAGAAACATCTTTAATTCTCCTCGTTACTTCCTCTTTAAATCCATTAACCATTCTGCATCATGCATAGAAAGAGGAAATTACCTTACAAGATTGTTTTTGTGCAGGAAGGTATCCATTTCTGCAAAAAAACAATCTGGCCCATAACACTGGTACTTTTGCAGCATGGCATAAGAGTGCCTGTGTTGGCGCAAACACAAGTGCACCAGCATTACGACGGAGCGGACAAGAGTCATTTTTTTGGGTAGACGGGTTTGCAGCTCTCTTCCAATAATGCAACGGAGTGCAGCAACTTTGCCTGCTGCTCTCCATTGCATGAGCATTTGATACGTATGCTTACAGGGCAGTGTCCAATGTAGGTACTGGCATATATGAGTGGGGCCAAGGCATCACATACTATGGCAATCCGCCTTTTTATATAAAGTATTTTTTCTGTCCATCCCCAGCAGTCCCTCAGCTGTCACACTTCCTTTAGATACAATGGATCATCTGCCAGCTGCTAGTGACATTAGGTTTTCATCTCCCAACATTTGGGACAAAGCCTACGTAAAGCCATTAACAAATGCCTCGGTGTTATTAACAATATATCACAGGTAAGTGTATGTACTACTTTCTGTTACGATCTGGCACGATCTCTAGGACAGGCAACAACTGCTGTCGCTGTAATAAACTGCATGTACCTTTCTATGTTTATAACATAAAAAATCTGTAATTTTGGAAACAGTTGCATCAAGCCTGGCTGTTTAATTACCATTTCAGTATTTTTGTATAATTGCAGCAATCAGTGATTGAAACGCTAATTTCCATAATTACTAACTGACGTGTTAAGCTTTTGGGTATACTTAGTGATTTTGATTTAAGTTAATTGCTGGTGTGCAGGACAATTTGGGATAAGCAATTTTAACAGTGATATGACTAAAAAGCAGCAGTCATATAAAGCTATCCATCCATCTCTGTACCAGCTGGAAAAGATTTGAAGCATAATACAGAGTATGCGCCTGTACGTTTGCGGGCGTTCACAAGCTCCGATGCCACCCTGGAAATAGTAGATTTACAATAGCAAAGGGCTGGAGTAACTCTGCTTCCAGCATGGCAAGGTTTGACCCCTCCCAACTAGGAGGAGATTGGGAGAGCGGTTACATGTTTTCCTCGGGGAGAAAAAAAATATGCATGAGCATGTAGTGCTCCATCTACCCAGTGCCTAAATCGACAGCATGTAGATCTACATATTGGGAATATAGGAGGCAAGAATATATCAGTCAGTGGCGTAGCTAGGCCTTAGCTTTTGGCTGAAGCCAAGAGCGGGGGGTGTTGGCGATTCCAGTAGCCGCCGCCCACAAAATTCATGCCTCCCAAGGCGGACAGCCCCCTCTGCCCTCCACTTGCCACGTCACTGATATCAGTCACTGTAAAGCTTGCACCCGGCACATTTTTCCAGGTGTACTTCTAGGATTGTTTATGAAATCCAAAAAGTAGACAATCTGGAACACTTTTCTGGGTACAGTTATTACTACTTCTTTGTTAATTGCCACCAATATAATTCTGCAAATGTGTATCTTTAGACATAGGGCGCAATTCACAAACTAAATTAGTATGTTTACACCGATGTGCATACTCCTACAGACATGAGTAAATGTACACTTTAAGGGAATTTACAAACAATACCAGAGCAGGAGCAGCCCGTGCAGGTAAGAGCAGTGGGGCAGGGTAGGGAGGGAGTTAACAGACGACAACCATGGAAAATTAGTTGATAAATGTGTTTTTTTTGTTTTTGTTTAATTTTTCCTCTTCTACATCTGTCAACTCCCTCCCCACCCCCACCACACTGCTCTTACCTCCACAGGCCACTGCTATACCAGATGTTCACCTGGAAAGCGGCACCAGGTGGAGGTTTCAAGGAATGCTACCGGAATGCAATGTCATCTACCATTTCCTCTATGCAGATTTATACACAGGTTACAACTGTAGATTGGAGAAAGACAACCAGCCATGCAAATGCACTTCTTTTCCTGTTCCAGTTTTCCTCAGGATGGAAAATTATTTCCCATATAAAGAAGCCCCTTCCTATCAGCTCCACAAAGTATTGGAGTGTTCAGTTTGCCTTCCCTCTCTGGAAAAGGAGCTAAAGAAGCCCTTTGCTCTACTAAGGGGCCGATTCCGATCCGGGTCTGAAGGGCACCGAACGCGATCCGGCCGGAAAAACTACGAGCCGTACACGTGTTTTCTGCCCTACTCGTACAGCTGTACGAGCGAGCCAGTACGATGCGAGCTACATGAAATTCAAAGACCGAGTCGTTTCCGGGTCCAAACCGCTCCATATGTCTCGGTCGTAAGCTAACCGTGGCGTGCAATGGATGCAATTCACGACCGAGCCAGTACGATGCACGCGTTGGATAGCCTGTGCGTCCCAGAGTGTCTGGCTCGCAAAATCTCCCGGAGTCAGACTTCGGGGGTCTGCGTCGGACCCCCCGACACCCGCAGACGTATGACTCACACACAGGGGGAGGCACATCGGTCTCCCCACACAGGCATGTACGGCGCGGATGGCACTGACTCGTACCCACTGTAGGGGGCGCACTTGTTCGAGACGTACCCCTTCAGTGAATGGGAGCGCATTTACGTGTCGTACAACTGGCTCCCATTGACTTCTATGGGAGTCTGACAGCATACGTGCGCATCGTACTCGCTCGGTCGGATTGTAGGGGTCCGACTCGGTCGGCAAAACACTCCAGATCCGACTCGGTCGGAGTGCTTTCCGACCCGGATCGGAATCGGCCCCTAAATCTCCAATCTTCTCCAGGGTGGGAAAGGGTCAGTATGGAGTTTACAAATGGCAGACAACTCAAGTTTGTTAGCATTCACAAACTCTCAAGGCAAAACAGTGCTTGACCTAACCACCTCCCAACTTGTGTTTGGAACTTATGACTGCATAATTGTACCCATTTGTGGTATACAATTATGCAGTAATAAAACCATTTACACCTTCCAAACATCCTTTCTTAATATCTGACACCACTAAATAGAGACATTTGTGGCTATAAAATTAGTTTTAAGGCCACAAATAGTTTTGTGAACCAGGCCCTTGATGTTGAAATCGATATAGTGATATCCGACATATTGCATGGTGCTTTCAATGTACTACATCATATGTTAATGAGATCCACTTCACATTACTATGAAGTGTTATTCTCTGTAGCATCTACTCAGGGAAAAGTATGGGTGAAGATTTACATGTCTGCCTGAAAGTGGTTTTTACATTTTTTAGGTCTCGATAGGGCAGCGCATGCGCTGCCTCTACAAGGCATGAAGTAATATGTATGTTGGGAGAAACTCCGCCTATTGCCGGGTAATTTCTCCTTCCGCTTGCCATTTGTTTAACGTTGGCATAGCTTTTCTTATGGGGCTTATTATTGGCTGTAGCTAGGATGCGTCACTTCTGTTTATTCCGGAAGCAGCACAGCCTAACTACAGTTTTCGTCCGCTTTCGTGCTCTTTCAACTCTTTAACTCTTGTGTTTAAGGACTCTTTTTTTGCCCTTGTTCGTCAGTGCAATGGCAGCAGTGGGCACCATACACAACACTCTTGGCAATGGCGGGTGCTTCTTGTTTATTTTTGTCCCGGCAGCTGCCTCTGCATCAGACCACCACCAGCGCTGCAGCTGCTGGGCGTGCTGTGCAGACTCATCCCCCTGCCAGCCTGTCATCTAGCCCGTCTGCCTCCTTCAAGTAGCGAGGTGAGTCGGCCCCCTCTCCGGCAATTCACTGTCACCATGGCGTCTGTGTTTGCAGGCAAATGCAGAAATTCACCTTTCCACACGTGCCGAATGACAGTTCGTCTCATTGCTTATCTGTGGTGATCTAGCATACAGCAGCTGTGGCTAATAAACCTATCAGTTGAAGTATCCAACTCTCTTACTCTTAATTCCATAATACTTCACTACATTATCCCATCGCCTTGGGCTGTTTTTTATTTAGAAATGTTCTTGTTTTGGTTATTGAGCCATTTTGAATTCTGTTTTCTATTTCCGCCTCTCATGATTAGTGCAGTTCAGAGCTGATGTTTGTAAGTGATGCAGTTTAAGTAGCACTTTTCCGCATTCTGTGCATGAGCTGGACCGCACTCACACAGGTTGAACTCCATTCGTCCGTAAGTGGCTCCGAGGCGGCGTGAGAAGCCTGGGTACCATAGTCTCTATCGTGGAGGCGAGCCCCTGCCACCGTAGCCTATTAATGCGCATTTCTGTGGGTGAGATGAGTGCAGGTCAGAGTGAAAGTGACAGCGACAGAACACAAGAAATTACATGGCAAACATGCACTTCATCAGCACACTTGTCAAAGGAGGCACTGACAGACTGCTTCTGAGTGCTTCCGTCTCTGACCCAGCGGGTGAGGGAAGGGATTGTCAGAGGCTAGGATTTTTATTGATAGTGTTGTGCTTTGTTTTTTGATCTGATGTGTTCTGCATCAGAATCTCTGACATCCCGGGGTTATTTGTGGGTGTAGGAGCCCTATTCTGGCACATTTGAGTCACCTTTGAGCCTCTTGACTTACCTTTGGTCTGCGATCATTGTTTGTCAAATCTCTGCTAATAGTGCCCACTAGAATACATCAACGTGCTAGCATGACCTGGCTCCTGAGTTATTTCCAGTTGCCCCCACTAAAGATCTGCTGTACTGTACCTCTCAATATGGTAGGCTGCCACAGCGGAGACATGGGGCGGTGGTTAAGTGCCTCCTGGTGATCCCAGGCTCAGCTGCTTGTCCATGATGAAGTGTACATTTCAAGGTTATTCTTTTAAACTTTAATTTTAAAAGATACACACAGGAACTTGCTTTTGATTTGTTTTAAGTGTTACATAATAATCAGTAAAACAAATTCAGTTTTTGTACGTCAGCCTCTTTCAGTTTAAAGGTCATCCATATGTTATTAAGATATTTTCAGTGTATGCCTTTTTGTTCTCTTGTGTCTAATTGGGTTATATGAGTGTGCTTCTGTCTGCCTGTGCCTTGTGATGCCTGACTGTGCTTGCATTTGTGCTGCGAGTGTTATAATATTTATTTCCCTCTCTCTTATGCTCCCTGGTATTAATCTTTCACCCGTCACCTCATCTCTCCCTCTCTCCTTCTCTCTCACCTTACCCACTCACCTCTGTGTCTTCAGCTCTTTCCCCTTTTTCTTTCTTCCTCATCTTGCACACTCACCTCTATCTTCATCTCTCTCTCCCCTTCCTCTCTTGCACTCTCTCATTACCCATGGTGCCTCATCTCTCTCTCTGTCCTTAATATCTCTTGCTTCTTCACATCTGTACCTGTTTCTCCCGTCTGTGTTTTCTGTATCGCTCCCCACCGTCTCGCACACTCATCTCTGTCTTTTGTTTCTGTCTGTCGCCATATCTGCCTCGTATCTGCATCTGTCTGCTGCCCCATCAGAGCACTTCAAATGCTTACATTTTCCAAACATGTAAATTGAATATTTCATTCAAGGCATCTCACAGGGGTGAGCCAAAAAAAGTGTGTGTGTGTATATGTGCACGTGCATGCCTGCATGCATATGTGTCTAAGTGTGCACATATTTGTAGGGATGTAGGAGTGCCTGTGTGTGTGTTCTTGTATATATGTGCATGCACGTGTGAGAATGTAAATGTATCTCCGGTTGGTAATGCTGTACATGAATGAACATTTCCTCCCGTCTTTAGTTTGGCCCCGGTCGCAGGGGTTAGGACTACTTGTAACATCCTTGATGCATATTCCCTCCCCTTTTTCTCATCAGAGTGGATTTTTAAAAATGAAGACAATATTTCCGTCTTTTAATTTATATTGTAGATAGTGAAGCGCTGGGTATTGCCTTATGTAAGCCCTCACAGTAGAAGTCACAAGTATCTAACCCGTGTCAAAAATCTAACCCTTCAAAGGCCAAAAAGATCCATACCTCGCACAGCTCCTGTGCTGTAGCACTTAGTAACTCCTCAGCATGCTTCATGCCACTGGGCTGCCATTACTACAAAAGTCAATAAATTAAAAATAAAGTTTAAAAAATTGCCGTAGTACTTTTACATAGCCAATAGCTTTGCATTTCACTAAAACGAGACCTATTGCATTGCAGGGGCAAAGAAATAGTTTTGGGGGCAGAATTTAGCATTTTTCTTTTAGCCCTATGCAAATATAATTACTTAACTGCAAATAAATAAAACAAAAGTAAAAAACATTGCCATTTTCAATACTAACAGCTCAACTTGAACAAATGCGAGACCTATTGCATTGAAAATGCTTGTTTCAATAGTTATACACCTGGAAAGCTCTGCAAGACACAGGTTTCTAGGCGTGCTACTGATAATGTCATATGACTATTCTTAGAAGTTATGTTTTTACCTTGTGCAGCGTGATGCGTAGCGAAGAACAATGCAGAGGGGATATGGAGCGTCCTTTGCAAATACACAGTTATTATTTTATGGGGGTAAACAGTTCTCCATTAAAAAAAGCTGTTTTCCTACATCCCCAGTGTTGGACTTGGCCCTCTCTGCAGGGTCAATCCCAAACTTTTTTCCTTCACTGTTCCTGTTTTCCGAATTAATTTTCGTTGGCATTATGACCAACATTAGGATTGCTAACTAGTGTTATAGCGCTTTTGCTCTTTCTCTAAAATATAGTACATATGGCTTACAGCTGACTGGCAAATTTCATTTACTTATAAGTCCATAGTATATGATACTACATTTAACCAGGCCCGTAAATCAAATGCTACAAGTGGGCATGCAGCATTAATTTTGCCACCCACTTAAGTATTCCTTTAAACATGTCTCACGCCTTTCATTGCAGCCTGTGTGTGTGAAGTTTTAATCCCTTGTGTGCCCATGACGTGCTGGACACGTCATGGAGCACAGTCGCGCTGTGCCCATGACGTGTCCAGCACGTCATGACACCCACCCACGGGGGAAGCGCTGGCGCTCCCCCCGTGAGTGGTCGATTTTTTTTTTTTTACTGGGAAGGCAGGGGAAGACCTTCCCCTGCCTCCCCCCGCCCCCCACCCCCGAGTCATCAATGACGTCATGGAGGTTTCCCCTTTGTTCTCCGAGGCGCAGGAAGCCATTTGCTTCCTGCGCGTCAGAGAGGAAAGGTGAGTTTTGGGGCTGGGGAGGGGGGTATTTTGCGATCGGTGGGTTAGGTAGGGTGGGGGCACAATGTTGGGGGGAGGAGAAATGTTTTATTTTAGGCTCCGCTTGGTTCGTGCTCTTGGTTCGTGCTAATTGCAGTTGCTTCCATGTGAAATGGATCCAAAAAAGAAACACACGTTTGCGAGAGATGCCCTTTTTCTCTCGTTTTCTCTCTGAGGGGTGCTGCTAGCGTGGGAAAGGGAGGTGGGGGGGCGAAATAAAGTAAGACAGAGGGGTTGCAAAGTGACCAGATTGATTTTATTTACATCCAAATACACCAGCATCACAGAGTTTGCCAGTGAAGCGCTACTTTCGTTTTCTCTTCTTTCTTTGAACAGCATTGTTGTTTCCAGGTTGGGAGAGTGTACCATTCCTGGAGGTACTGCAATACCTGGTTGTTGGTTGGATTGGAAATCACAATGTGTACCATGGCTCTGTGTTTATGGATGTGGTCTTTTTAAACCATACTGCTTACGTTTTGTAAGGATATCAGCAATGGATATTGAAACTGTTCCCTTCAGGGCCCTCTAGTCATGTCCATAACTTTTCAGGTGAAACCACTCGCTGATTTCTGAATAGTGAGTGAGAGATCGTTAAGGTAACCATGTTGTTTCTGCTTACATTTCACATGCTTTACTTAATCTTGCATTCCCTATGAGTGGTTGCTTTTACTTTTTTTTAGGCAGCATATTACTCTTATCAAGTGCATAATTTGTTTTGAGCCACACCCAAGTGTTTATAGCGGGCACAATTAGTTTGTAGCTGAAGGCAGTGCGAGTTTCTCTCAGTGGGGAAGTATAGTGTTCAGTGGGGGAGAGGATGTGGCACTATGGCCAGAGCTGTCGAATTTGGAACTGGGGAACCGGGTTCAGCCTTCATGACCAGTCCACCAGACCACTCTACTGAGGGAGCACATTCCCATGCTAGACCGTAGAAGGCCCCACTAGACCTTAGAAGGCTTGATGTCTTAGCACAAGCAGGTGTACCCTAGTGGTGTCTATTGTGGGTTAACCTTGAAGGCCTGTCCACCACAATCCATCTCCAGTCTTGCGGGCAGGCCTACAAAGCAGCACACCCTAGAGCAACAGTGATCCAGTCGCTGTGACTCTGTCACTGAGGTCACATGAACCTTGAGCAGATTAGGGCGATGCGAACGGTGTGACCTCACTGGGTACCTATTTTGGGTGGGTGCGTAGTGTTTGCAAGTATACTATGTTTTGAAAAAAATTTGCTGCCTCCTTCCTGGCCTCCAGCAATTTTCAGAAACAATAAAAATGTAATGATAACTGTGGTGATTAATGTTCTTCCTAGAGAGAGATGGAGTTTTGTCTAGTGGAAGGGTTGACTCATGGAAAGGTAGCACAGAGGGTTAATGTGCCCGCTGCAAAGAACATGTACCATGCAGATCACAAAGTGCACTGCTTTAATGGGGGGACCATGATGAATGGTCATTTAATGTCCGCTGTAGATGATAGATCCCTGAACAGTGTCATGTATGTGCATGTTTGCATTGTGCTGAGGGGATTACCAGGTAATTATTCATGCAGCTCTCTGATGGATGTCACATGTGGTTTTTCTGAGCCCCCAGATAGATCATGCAGTCTGTGTGTTCTCTTTTGTACTGCCAGTCACCGGTGTATTCAACTGTGTAGCCTTGGACCGTGTAATGTATGTGCATGTAACTCGCATGATCGAGGTAACTATTAGCGGCGATACTTCGTGTCTCTCGGACCTCTTTCAAGTGGCCGCTGTCTTTTTTCCCCAGCAACCCCCCGTCCCCAGGGGCGGCAATCTGCGAGATAGCCCCGGGCGTCACAAGCTCTAGCTACGCCACTGCCCCCAATGCCTCTTTTATGCATTCCTGCTGCACGATCGTGCAGCAGGAATGGCCACTAGCGCCAGGTTTTTTTTCTTCGTTTTTTAGGTTTGGGGTTGTTTGTGGGAGCGGCGCCTTAGTCAAGGGTCGCTCCCCTTATGGCCACATTATTTTTTTAAAGTGCAAACAAAATCAAAGAGGTTGCAGAAGATACGTTACAAGAGGAAAAAGTGATGTGTGCATGTTACAAAAGACTACAAAATACAAGTAGAGGTAAAATACTGCAATAAATGGCAGACACTCAAAACACAGGAACACACTGGGAAGGCACTTCTATAGGCATGGAGAACAGAATTTCCTATAATGTAAAGACTTCCTACAGACAATAGAGAGGGCATGAATTAAGTTTGGAAGTGTCTTTGCAGGAGGAGAACTTTGAGGTCAATTTTGAAGGACTGGGAAGAGGGGGTGGTCCGGAGCTGAGGCTGAGTTCCAGATTCTCGCCGCGTTGCCTGTAAAGGATTGGGCCATCGATCTTTCCTTCTTGAAAGTGGGAGGGTCAAGCAAAAAATTTTGCGCAGTACGTGATGGTCTAGAGCATTATATGCATATGTGACATTAATGTTTTTTTCTCCTTTTTATTCTAGCCTAAAGCTTTTGATTCCTGTTTCGACAGTGGTTGTTCTGCAATTTTGTGTAGTTGCATTGTTTTGGTAAGAATTTTTTTGTTGTTCTATTTACTCCAAATGAGTAATATTGTAATGTTTGAATGAATTTTTTTGTAAGTGACGTCATAATGGCAGCATATTTAGTTAGTGGTTTGAGCATGACATTCTTTGCGATGTGTTTTGCATAGTCTTATGTGTAATTTCTTTTCTCTTTCTTTTTTAGTGGGATATTGTTGATCCATACTGTGTCTGTGCAGAGTAGGTGGTGGTGAGTAGTTTAGCTGCCTCTGGCAAGTGAGTGGTATTGTTTTGGAGTATATATGTGTTTTTGATAAAGGTGCTTTTTGTTTATTACTTATTTTACAAAGTGTTTGTTGTTGTTGACTTGTTTGACAAGTTACCTTTTTTAGTAATCATTATGGCTAGCCGTAGAATGACTGCTCAACAGGTGGTTGGTATGCTTCTTGAATCTTCCTCTGAGCATGATTATGAGACTGACAGTGTGTCTGAGGGTGAGGAGGGAGGGGAAGATTCTGGCAGTGAGTTTTCTCTCCACATGGAATCATCGGATGATGAAGGTACTCTCAGTGCAGATGAAGGTACTCTTGGTGTGGATGAAGCAACTCTCAGTGCGGATGAAGTGCCTGTTTTAGAGGAGGAAACTGCTGTGCCGATGGTGCAAGAGGCATCTGGATTGCAGTCTGAGGCTGCTAGGCTTCCTACTGGAAGTGCTGGACTTTGGGTTGATCCAAACATGGTGCAGCCGGTGTTGCCTGCCTTTAGCGGTGATGCAGGGTGTGCAGTGGATTGTGAACACTTTTTGCCTATACAGTTTTTTCAGTTGTTTAAGGATGATGTATTTTTGGGTGAGATTGTTGAGCAGACAAATTTGTATGCTGAACAGTTTTTGAGGGACAACAGTGACAAACTTAGGCCCCAGTCTAGAGCTACCCGGTGGACTCCCACATATCTGGAAGAGATTAAGAAGTTTTTGGGTTTGACTTTATTGATGGGTGTGTCAAGAAAGCCAACCTTGGCTTCATATTGGTCTACTAGCCCCTTGTTGGCAACTGCCATATTTCCTGCAGTTATGACTCGTAATCGGTATTTACTTTTGCTACGTATGCTGCATTTTGTTGATAATTCTATTGCGTTGCCACGAGATCACCCTGACTGTGACCGTCTTTTTAAGATTCGGCCCGTTCTTGATCACTTTGTAGATCGATTTTCGTCATGTAGAGTCTGTTGGCGAAGAGGTACACGGAAGGAGATTCGTATGTACTGCCCCGACTGTCCTTCTAAACCTGGGCTGTGTGTCCCTGCTTGTTTTAGAGCGTACCACATGCAAAATAATTTTTGGGAGGATTCATGAGTGGTAAAGTGAACTGCCTGGTCTGTATTCTTTGAAAAATTTGATTCTGTTTCAAGGTTGGCGTTAGTGCAATGTATTTAGTTTCTGATTTTGTGTTTGTAGATTTGTATCTATTTGCGATTTGTTTGTGTTTTTATTTTTGTCTAAAAACAATCCTAAATGTGTTGGTGGTGTGTGTGGACTGGCACTTGGTTGGCGGTGTGCGTGGAATGGTGTTTGGCTGGCCGTGTCTGAGTAGTGACTTGCTGCTGGTCACTACACACACTGCTAGCTGAGTGCCACTCCACGCAATCCATCAGCTTGTGTAGTTGCTGTATCACGAATGTGGGCATGTGAAAGTGATGGGCCCTTGAATGGAGCTGTGTGCTGGTGTGAGTTTTGTTATGTGATGGGCCCGCGGCTGGCGGTGTGAATGGTTTTGTATGTCTCACACGTATGAAAGTTGTATGAATGGCCTGTAAAGAGGTTGGTGCCTTGTCGTGGCTTTACAGCTCACGAGCTGTGAGTCAATGGTTCAGTTTCTCGCCCTTTCAATTATTAACAGTGCATTTCATTTTTGTGAAATCACTTGCTAATACAATTGTATATACTGAACCATCACTCACCCTCGTGCCAAATCCAACCAGCATGTGTGTGTGCTTGAGGATTAGATGGCTGTGCAGTAATATTTGCCTTTCTGAAGCAGGGTGTACCTTGTCCCTTTTGTGAATTTTGTAATGTGTTGTTTTTGTGCCTGGTGGTGCGAATGGTCTTGTGTGTATCACGTATGAAAGGTGTGTGAATGGCCTGTAAAGCGGTTGGTGCCTTGACGTGGCTTTACAGCTCACGAGCTGCGAGTCATTGGTCCAGTTTTTTCTCCATTTAATTATTGACAGTGCATTTCATTTTTGTGAAATCTCTTGTTAATAAAATTTAATATACTGAACCATCACTCGCCCTCGTGCCAAATCCAACCAGTATGTGTGTGCGTTTGAGGAATAGATGGCTGTGCAGGAATCTGTCTTTTTAGTTTCTCTGCCAAGGTGTATGTTCCATGTAAGAATAACCCACCAACTGTAGATATTGTCATAAACCCACGGGAGTTCATGGTGATGTCTCTCTTGTGAATTCCAAAAAGGTATTTTATCCACAATCTCCTGCAAACCTCAAAATGTCTGTCACATTTTCCTTGCAATATTGTGCCGAAATGCTCACGCTGTAGAAACAAACAATGTCAAAACGATCTGGTTTTGCAAGGGGGTCAACTGTCTTTTTGGCCCGTGCTCGGCGGCCATCTAGGGAAACCTACCAAACCCATACATTTCTGAAAACTAGACACCCGGGGGCTTCCAGGGAGGTATGGCTTGCATGGATCCCCCAAAGTTTCCTTACCCATAATCCCCTGCAAACCTCAATTTTAGCTGAAAAAATCACTTTTCTCACACATTTTTGTGTGGGAAAGTTGTGGCATCACCGGGCTCACTCAAATTTCCCACCTCCCAGCTTTCCCCTGGGTCTCCCGGTAAAAATAGGGCCTCACTTGTGTGGGAGGTCCAAGTACCCGCGACAGGCAAGGGCCCAAAATGGAGTGAGGTGATATCAAAATTGCCTATCTCAAAACCACCTGGTTTTGCAAGGGGGGTCACCTGGGTTTTTGGCCCGGTGCTCGGCGGCCATCTAGGGAAACCTACCAAACCCATACATTTCTGAAAACTAGACACCCGGGGGCTGCCAGGGAGGTATGGCTTGCATGGATCCCCCAACGTTTCCTTACCCAGAATCCTCTGCAAACCTCAATTTTAGCTGAAAAAATCACTTTTTTCACACATTTTTGTGTGGGAAAGTTGTGGCATCACCGGGCTCACTCAAATTTCCCACCTCCCAGCGTTTCCCTGAGTCTCCCGGTAAAAATGGTGCCTCACTTGTCTGGGAGGCCCAAGTACCCGCGACAGGCAAGGGCCCAAAATGTGGTGAGGTGACATCAAAATTGCCTATCTCAAAACCACCTGGTTTTGCAAGGGGGGTCACCTGGGTTTTTGGCCCGGTGCTCGGCGGCCATCTAGGGAAACCTACCAAACCCATACATTTCTGAGAACTAGATACCCGGGGGCTTCCAGGGAGGTATGGCTTGCATGGATCCCCCAACGTTTCCTTACCCAGAATCCCATGCAAACCTCAATTTTAGCTAAAAAAATCACTTTTTTCACACATTTTTGTGTGGGAAAGTTGTGGCATCACCGGGCTCACTCAAATTTCCCACCTCCTAGCATTCCCCTGGGTCTCCCGGTAAAAATGGTGCCTCAATTGTGTGGGAGGCCAAAGTACCCGCGACAGGCAAGGCCCAAAACGTAGTGAGGTGACATCAAAATTGCCAATCTCAAAACCACCTGGTTTTGCAAGGGGGGTCAGTTGGGTTTTTGGCCCGGTGCTCGGCGGCCATCTAGGGAAACCTACCAAACCCATACATTTCTGAAAAGTAGACACCGGGGGCTTCCAGGGAGGTATGGCTTGCGTGGATCCCCCAACGTTTCCTTACCCAGAATCCCCTGCAAACCTCAATTTTAGCTGAAAAAATCACTTTTTTCACACATTTTTGTGTGGGAAAGTTGTGGCATCACCGGGCTCACTCAAATTTCCCATCTCCCAGCTTTCCCCTGGGTCTCCCGGTAAAAATGGGGCCTCACTTGTGTGGGAGGCCCAAGTACCCGCAACAGGCAAGGGCCCAAAACGTAGTGAGGTGACATCAAAATTGCCTATCTCAAAACCACCTGGTTTTGCAAGGGGGGTCACCTGGGTTTTTGGCCCGGTGCTCGGCGGCCATCTAGGGAAACCTACCAAATCCATACATTTCTGAAAACTAGACACCCGGGGGCTTCCAGGGAGGTATGGCTTGTGTGGATCCCCCAACGTTTCCTTACCCAGAATCCCCTGTAAACCTCAATTTTAGCTGAAAAAATCACTTTGTTCACACATTTTTGTGTGGGAAAGTTGTGGCATCACCGGGCTCACTCAAATTTCCCACCGCCCAGCGTTCCCCTGGGTCTCCCGGTAAAAATGGGGCCTCACTTGTGTGGGAGGCCCAAGTACCCGCGGCAGGCAAGGGCCCAAAACGTAGTGAGGTGACATCAAAATTGCCTATCTCAAAACCACCTGGTTTTCCAAGGGGGTTCACCTGGGTTTTTGGCCCGGTGCTCGGCGGCAATCTAGGGAAACCTACCAAACCCATACATTTCTGAAAACTAGACACCTGGGGGCTGCTGGGGAGGTATTGCTTGCGTGGATCCCCCAACGTTTCCTTACCCAGAATCCCCTGCAAACCTCAATTTTAGCTGAAAAAATCACTTTTTTTCACACATTTTTGTGTGGGAAAGTTGTGGCATCACCGGGATCACTCAAATTTCCCACCTCCCAGCGTTCCCCTGGGTCTCCCGGTAAAAATGGTGCCTCACTTGTGTGGGAGGCCCAAGTACCCGCGACAGGCAAGGGCCCAAAACGTAGTGAGGTGACATCAAAATTGCCTATCTCAAAACCACCTGGTTTTGCAAGGGGGGTCACCTGGGTTTTTGGCCCGGTGCTCGGCGGCCATCTAGGGAAACCTACCAAACCCATACATTTCTGAAAACTAGACACCCGGGGGCTGCCAGGGAGGTATGGCTTGCATGGATCCCCCAACGTTTCCTTACCCAGAATCCCCTGCAAACCTCAATTTTAGCTGAAAAAATCACTTTTTTCACACATTTTTGTGGGGAAAGTTGTGGCATCACCGGGCTCACTCAAATTTCCCACCTCCCAGCGTTCCCCTGAGTCTCCCGGTAAAAATGGTGCCTCACTTGTCTGGGAGGCCCAAGTACCCGCGACAGGCAAGGGCCCAAAATGTGGTGAAGTGACATCAAAATTGCCTATCTCAAAACCACCTGGTTTTGCAAGGGGGGTCACCTGGGTTTTTGGCCCGGTGCTCGGCGGCCATCTAGGGAAACCTACCAAACCCATACGTTTCTGAAAACTAGATACCCGGGGGCTTCCAGGGAGGTATGGCTTGCATGGATCCCCCAACGTTTCCTTACCCAGAATCCCATGCAAACCTCAATTTTAGCTAAAAAAATCACTTTTTTCACACATTTTTGTGTGGGAAAGTTGTGGCATCACCGGGCTCACTCAGATTTCCCACCTCCTAGCATTCCCCTGGGTCTCCCGGTAAAAATGGTGCCTCAATTGTGTGGGAGGCCCAAGTACCCGCGACAGGCAAGGCCCAAAACGTAGTGAGGTGACATCAAAATTGCCAATCTCAAAACCACCTGGTTTTGCAAGGGGGGTCAGTTGGGTTTTTGGCCCGGTGCTCGGCGGCCATCTAGGGAAACCTACCAAACCCATACATTTCTGAAAAGTAGACACCGGGGGCTTCCAGGGAGGTATGGCTTGCGTGGATCCCCCAACGTTTCCTTACCCAGAATCCCCTGCAAACCTCAATTTTAGCTGAAAAAATCACTTTTATCTCACATTTTTGTGTGGGAAAGTTGTGGCATCACCGGGCTCACTCAAATTTCCCATCTCCCAGCTTTCCCCTGGGTCTCCCGGTAAAAATGGGGCCTCACTTGTGTGGGAGGCCCAAGTACCCGCAACAGGCAAGGGCCCAAAACGTAGTGAGGTGACATCAAAATTGCCTATCTCAAAACCACCTGGTTTTGCAAGGGGGGTCACCTGGGTTTTTGGCCCGGTGCTCGGCGGCCATCTAGGGAAACCTACCAAATCCATACATTTCTGAAAACTAGACACCCGGGGGCTTCCAGGGAGGTATGGCATGTGTGGATCCCCCAACGTTTCCTTACCCAGAATCCCCTGTAAACCTCAATTTTAGCTGAAAAAATCACTTTTTTCACACATTTTTGTGTGGGAAAGTTGTGGCATCACCGGGCTCACTCAAATTTCCCACCGCCCAGCATTCCCCTGGGTCTCCCGGTAAAAATGGGGCCTCACTTGTGTGGGAGGCCCAAGTACCCGCGACAGGCAAGGGCCCAAAACGTAGTGAGGTGACATCAAAATTGCCTATCTCAAAACCACCTGGTTTTCCAAGTGGGTTCACCTGGGTTTTTGGCCGGGTGCTCGGCGGCCATCTAGGGAAACCTACCAAACCCATACATTTCTGAAAACTAGACACCTGGGGGCTGCTAGGGAGGTATTGCTTGCGTGGATCCCCCAACGTTTCCTTACCCAGAATCCCCTGCAAACCTCAATTTTAGCTGAACAAATCACTTTTTTTCACACATTTTTGTGTGGGAAAGTTGTGGCATCACCGGGATGAGTCAAATTTCCCACCTCCCAGCGTTCCCCTGGGTCTCCCGGTAAAAATGGTGCCTCACTTGTCTGGGAGGCCCAAGTACCCGCGACAGGCAAGGGCCCAAAACGTAGTGAGGTGACATCAAAATTGCCTATCTCAAAACCACCTGGTTTTCCAAGTGGGTTCACCTGGGTTTTTGGCCGGGTGCTCGGCGGCCATCTAGGGAAACCTACCAAACCCATACATTTCTGAAAACTAGACACCTGGGGGCTGCTAGGGAGGTATTGCTTGCGTGGATCCCCCAACGTTTCCTTACCCAGAATCCCCTGCAAACCTCAATTTTAGCTGAAAAAATCGCTTTTTTCACACATTTTTGTGTGGGAAAGTTGTGGCATCACCGGGCTCACTCAAATTTCCCACCTCCCAGCGTTCCCCTGGGTCTCCCGGTAAAAATGGTGCCTCACTTGTGTGGGAGGCCCAAGTACAAAATTTGTGGATCCACGCAGATCCCGGAACTTTCCACCACAGAAATGTGGGGAAAATGTGTTTTTTTTGATAATTTTTTAGGTTTGCAAGGGATTCTGGGTAACAGACCCTGGTGGGAGGCAGTCAAGTCACCCCATCCTGGATTCCCCTGGGTGTCTAGTTTTCAAAAATGTATAGGTTTGCTAGGTTTCCCAAGGTGCCCTCAGAGCTAGGGTTCAAAAACTACAGCTAGTCATTTTGCCAAAAAAGGGTCATTTTTCACTGCGAAATTGAGGTGTGACCACGTTGCGTTTTGCGCCGTTTCTTGTCGCGGGCACTAGGCCGACCCACAAAAGTGAGGTACTGTTTTTCTCGTAAGACTTTGGGGAACAAGGGGTGGGTGGAAATTTGTGGATCCATGCAGATCCTGGAACTTTCCACCACAGAAATGTGGGGAAAATGTGTTTTTTTTTACAATGTTTTAGGTTTGCAAGGGATTCTGGGTAACAGACCCTGGTAGGAGGCAGCCAAGTCACCCCATCCTGGATTCCCCTGGGTGTCTAGTTTTCAAAAATGTATAGATTTGCTAGGTTTCCCAAGGTGCCCGCAGAGCTAGGGTTCAAAAACTACAGCTAGTCATTTTGCCAAAAAAGGGTCATTTTTCACTGCGAAATTGAGGTGTGACCACGTTGCGTTTTGCGCCGTTTCCTTTCGCGGGCACTAGGCCGACCCACACAAGTGAGTTACCGTTTTTCTCGTAAGACTTTGGGGAACGCGGGGTGGGTGGAAATATGTGGATCCACGCAGATTCCGGAACTTTCCATTACAGAAATGTGGGGAAAATGTCTTTTTTTGACAATTTTTTAGGTTTGCAAGGGATTCTGGGTAACAGACCGTGGTGGGAGGCAGTCAAGTCACCCCATCCTGGATTCCCCAGGGTGTCTACTTTTCAAAAATGTATAGGTTTGCTAGGTTTCCTAAGGTGCCCACAGAGCTAGGGTTAAAAAACTACAGCTAGTCATTTTGACAAAAAAGGGTCATTTTTCACTGCGAAATTGAGGTGTGACCACCTTGCGTTTTGCGCCGCTTCCTGTCACGGGCACTAGGCCGACCCACACAAGTGAGGTACTGTTATTCTCGTAAGACTTTGGGGAAGGCGGGGTGGGTGGAAATTTGCAGATCCACGCAGATTCCGGAACTTTCCACCACAGAAATGTGGGGAAAATTTGTGAATTTTTTGACAATTTTTTAGGTTTGCAAGGGATTCTGGGTAACCGACCCTGGTGGGAGGCAGTCAAGTCACCCCATCCTGGATTCCCCTGGGTGTCTAGTTTTCAAAAATGTATAGGTTTGCTAGGATTCCCAAGGTGCCTGCAGAGCTAGGGTTTAAAAACTACAGCTAGTCATTTTGCCAAAAAAGGGTCATTTTTCACTACAAAATTGAGGTGTGACCACGTTGCGTTTTGCGCCGTTTCCTGTCGCGGGCACTAGGCCGACCCACACATGTGAGGTACCGTTTTTCTTGTAAGACTTTGGGGAACGCGGGGTGGGTGGAAATTTGTAGATCCACGCAGATTCCGTAACTTTCCACCACAGAAATGTGGGTAAAATGTGGTTTTTTTTACAATGTTTTAGGTTTGCAAGGGATTCTGGGTAACAGACCCTGGTGGGAGGCAGTCAAGTCACCCCATCCTGGATTCCCCTGAGTGTCTAGTTTTCAAAAATGTATAGGTTTGCTAGGTTTCCAAAGGTGCCCGCAGAGCTAGGGTTCAAAAAGTACAGCTCGACATTTTGCCAAAAAAGGGTCATTTTTCACTGCAAAATTGAGGTGTGACCATGTTGCGTTTTGCACCGTTTCCTGTCGCAGGCACTAGGCCGACCCACACAAGTGAGGTACCGTTTTTCTCGTAAGACTTTGGGGAACGCGGGGTGGGTGGAAATTTGTGGATCCACGCAGATTCAAGAACTTTCCACGACAGAAATGTGGGGAAAATGTGGTTTTTTTTACAATTTTTTAGGTTTGCAAGGGATTCTGGGTAACAGACCCTGGTGGGAGGCAGTCAAGTCACCCCATCCTGGATTCCCCTGGGTGTCTAGTTTTCAAAAATGTATAGGTTTGCCAGGTTTCCCAAGGTGCCCGCAGAGCTAGGGTTCAAAAACTACAGCTAGACATTTTGCCAAAAAAGGGTCATTTTTCACTGCGAAATTGAGGTGTGACCACGTTGCATTTTGCGCCGTTTCCTGTCGCGGGCACTAGGCCGACCCACACAAGTGAGGTACCGTTTCTCTCGTAAGACTTTGGGAAACGCGGGGTGGGTGGAAATTTGTGGATTCACGCAGATTCCAGAACTTTCCACGACAGAAATGTGGGGAAAATGTGTTTTTTTGACAATTGTTTAGGTTTGCAAGGGATTCTGGGTAACAGACCCTCGTGGGAGGCAGTCAAGTCACCCCATCCTGGATTCCCCTGGGTGTCTTGTTTTAATAAATGTATAGGTTTGCTAGGTTTCCCAAGGTGCCCGCAGAGCTAGGGTTCAAAAACTACAGCTAGTCATTTTGACAAAAAAGGGTCATTTTTCACTGCGAAATTGAGGTGTGACCACGTTGCGTTTTGTGCCGTTTCCTGTCGCGGGCACTAGGCCGACCCACACAAGTGAGGTACCGTTTTTCTCGTAAGAGTTTGGGGAACGCGGGGTGGGTGGAAATTTGTGGATCCATGCAGATTCCAGAACTTTCCACGACAGAAATGTGGGGAAAATGTGTTTTTTTAAACTTTTTTTAGGTTTGCAAGGGATTCTGGGTAACAGACCCTGGTGGGAGGTTGTCAAGTCACCCCATCCTGGATTCCCCTGGGTGTCTAGTTTTTAAAAATGTATAGGTTTGCTAGGTTTCCCAAGGTGCCCTCAGAGCTAGGGTTCAAAAACTAGAGCTAGGCACTTTGCCAAAAAAGGGTAAATTTTCACTGCGATATTGAGTTGTGACCACGTTGCGTTTTGCGCCGTTTCCTGTCGCGGGCACTATGCCTACCCACACAAGTGAGGTACCATTTTTATCGGGAGACTTGGGGTAATTCAGATTTGTAAAGGAACTGTTATTATCTATTGACTTTCGATGCATTTCTGCCTTCCAAATGAAAGATATTGTGTAAAAAAGAAGTCATTCTAAAAAATGACTGATAATTCTCATGCTAGTATGAGTATTCCCAATTTCAGAAATGTGCAAATATCTACTGTTTCTAAACTCTATATTTTGTTCCCATTTCAGAAATACATAGGTGTCTTTCATACCGATTTTTCCATGTACACATTTTTACTGAATAATTACTATATACCCGGTACATAATAAAAAACCATTGCAAGTTGCTGCTCAGTTTTTGGCTCTGGGTTCATCGGGTTCTTGGTGAACCTACAAGTCCTATATATCTCCACAACCAGTAATGTCCAGCGGATGCAACGGTATATTGCTTTCAACGAGCTGTCATAATTAGAAGAAGTTGCAGGTGAAAACATTGACACAAAAGGCTGTTTTTTTCAACTAATTTTCAATTTATCCTATATTTAACTGTTTGTTTCTATAAAAAAAACCTTGATGGATCTACACAAATGACCCCTTGCTGAATTCAGAATGTTGTCTTCTTCTCGAAAATGTATAGCTTTCCAGGATCCATTATTGCTTTTGTACCCATTTCTGCCATTAACTGGAAAGAGGTCAAAAGAACAAAAAATAGCAAAAATAGACTATTTCCCAGAAAAATGCCAAAACTGTGTAAAAAAGTTTTGGTTTCTGACAAAAGTCTGGTATCCCCGAAAAGCTGGGAAAATGGTGATTTCAACCCCACAAACCCTTTTTTGATAACATTTGCAGGGAAAAACCCTGATGCTTTCATTTGCAGCCCGTTTTTCCAATTTTTCCCCCAAAAACTAAATTTTGCTGTATTTTGGCTCATCTCTGTGACCCCTCCAGGGGAATCCACAAACCCTGAGTACCTTTAGAATCCCCATGATGTTGGAAGAAAAGGACGCAAATTTGGCGTGGGATACCTAATGTGGTCAAAAAGTTACAGGGGCCTAAGCGCGCACTACCCCAAATAGCCAAAAAAAGGCTTGGCACAGGAGGGGGAAAAGGCCTGGCAGCGAAGGGGTTACAACTACCTATTCAACCTGGCAAAATAAACCTTTTGCCAGGCGTAATCATTCTTTTTTAATTCATTGCACATTACCCCTAAGGTAAGCCCTAACGGCCTATAGGGCAGGGTGCATTGTATTTAAAATGTCAGAAATGTGGGTTTAAATTTTTACATTACCTCATTAATTCATTTTCCACTACTGTAAGGTCTATCTCTCATATTGGATAACATTGGTTTACCTTATTACATTTAGTAAGTGCTAACCTTTGATTGGGAGCAGATAGGGATGTCAAGTGTGGACTGAAATGTATTTTAAAATCCTCTTCAAAGGTAAAGTCAGAATTTAAGTCACAATTCTGAAAATGCCACTTTTAGATAATAGGCATTTTCTTGCCATAACCATTTGGTACCTGCTGCCAGTTTCATGGGTCACATGACTGTGAATGGCTCTGTTCCCTGCTCCTCCCCTATTTCAAAGTGACTTACCTCCACACACACAAAGGAACCTGACACCAGCCTATTGTCACCCCAGACTACTTGGAGCATTAAAATGGGAAGGGAAAAACGTTCCATAGCCAGAATTGGGGTTAGTCCAGGATTCCACCCCCACTTCAAATTTTTGCATCAGGTATAAACATTGGTTCTCCAGAGCCACTCTTCAGTACACTCCTGGACCTGTGGACTGCCTTGTTCCCCAAAGAACTGCCCTGCTGTTTGAGGCTTGCCTTGATCCCCAGAGGATGGCCCTACTCCCTGAAGCCTGCCTGCTGCCTCAGAGCACTATCCTGCTGCTTGTGGCCTGCCTTGGTCTCTGAGAAGGAAAAATAAACTTGCTCCTTTTTTCCCAGGCTACCTGGCTCACTCCTAGGATCAGTTGCCTGACTTCCTGTTTTGAATTACAGGGACATAACAAGCTCCAGAGGCCTCCCTGCATCTGCACTGGACCTGTCCCAACTTGCAACTGGACCTGCCTGAGCCCTGCTGGACTCTGCTAGAGTGTGTCCCTAATCAACAAGAGGTGCCCATCCTGGTGCTGGGCTTTTGGCTGGCATCAGAATATACTCCTCTGCAAAGAAAGATGAAATCCTGATGTTTTGGGCTGTCAGGCTCATTCATGCCGAGACTCTGCTACCTGAGCAACTACCAATGCAAAGCTCCAGTGAACACAACTCTTCATACTACAGCGACTGCCAATGACAACCAGCAATATGAGACCCACGCTTTGTGTTACAGCGACAACCATCCGCGATGCCCTCCCTGCTCCTCACAGCATACTCCTCTGCAAACTGAACTCTTCCCGCAAGACTTTGAGAAGGTAACTTTTTCAGCAGGACTAATCTGGTCCCTGTATTGAGCCTGTGCTTTATAGTGGTCAGCCTGAATTCTTGACTTTCTCCCAGTCTAGTATGACCTGATGACGGCAAGTGGCACTTTGGGCTTTCATATGCTATATCTACCTAAAACTTTGAAATTGCATATCTACGATTCTACTTATTGGGCGTTTGTCATTCTGGTCTAATTTTATTTATTAAAATTGACTACATTTTTCTACATTGGCTTGGGATTTTTCTTGTGTAGTGTTTTTACTTCATTACGGGTTGTGGGATGCACAAATACTTTACACATTGCCTCCAAGTTAAGCCTGACTGCTTTGTGGTAAGCTACCAGAGAATTATACATAGGTTAATTTAGAGACTTTTTTGGTACACTCTGACAAGGATTGTAATTGTTGCTTAAGTGAGGTTTCCAACCTTCACAATCAATAACCCCAATTTCTTCTGCCCAGCAAATCTGAGGGTGATATATTTTTCCTTCCATCCTGGAAGTTGAGTTACTATAGCCCATGTCTGGATTGAATTTCCTACCATGTTTAGTGGAATGCCCACATCTCACCTCTTGAGTGAGATTTACTACTGTGGATTTCTCCACACTTATGGCACTGAAATCTGCATTAGTAGATGCATTTAGAGCCAACAACTATCGCTTTGTAGATTCCTGTGAAAAAGGTTTTCATGTGAGACTCAAATAATATTTTAAGCAATTTATGAAGAAAGGGCCTGTACCTTCAGGCTTATAAAATACACTAAATCTCATGTATGAAGAAATATACCATGACCTCCCCCTCCAAACGTTTGGTGAGTATAAAATATAATGTTAGTTACATTAATAGTTTACCTTGTCTGCACCAATCAACAATACTTAAGCAGCAAAAAATACCTGATTTTGAGCATGGTAGGTTTGCATACCACTGTTCTGCAGATTCAGAGTTCTTCTAAATCTTCAAGATTATGATTCCACACAAAATAAATTGCATTGATAAAAAGAATACATCAACAGCAATCTCTAACATAAAATATAGAAACAACAACATACCCTCTACTTAAACATAACTCTCCTGTACTGTTCTTCTATCTTTACCCTTCTATAGTTAGTGTGGCATCTTTATTGTGTTCTTGTCTTTATTGAATCATTCAAACTGGACTTTGGTTGTCTAAGGCAGCCATCTTGGTAGGGTCTACTGAGCAGTAGAGAAAAAACTAGGTGAATCTCAAGCACTGCCGGTAGGATGACCGAGTGTTGTATGAGATAGTTATCTGGTCACTATGTATTTTGTGGTATAACCATCCTGCTATACCAATCACAAACCTACAGGGATGATCGTATAAAGATGTGCTATCAGCCACGTCATGAGTACCCAGAAAAGTCAAGCGGCTGCTCAACTGTTTTAGTGACACAGTAACATAACTGATACAGTAACATAACTATTGAAGGCCCTAAACTGACAGTCCCTACCACTACCTTGTTGTGAATGTTGCTGTCCCATCCAGCTTGTTCAAATCTTGTGCAACTCTTAAACCACAATTGGAATTGGCAGCAAGGAAGTTGGGTGGGAGCAAATAGGCCTAACACTGGGATAAATAAAGGTATATATTCATGCTGCCTGATTCAGAGCCAGGTGTTTGGCTATGACAGTCTGATAAGACTCCAATACCCTATGTCTCAGCTTAAAATAGGAGACTAAATGTATTTCAAATTGTTAGTCTGCATAATAGTACATACGCAAAAGGAGGACATGGCAACAGGTCAGATAATGTTTGTATGTTTATTTTTGTTTTCCCTTCCATGCATCTGGTCACATGAGAGAACTCAGCAAACTCTGTTAAGAAAAGTCTTTTCTTGCCTATGAAAATCCTCTTCCTATTGATACCACACCCCATCACTCACCCCTAATAAAGCTGTTGTTCATTCAAGAACCTGGTTGATATCTGGTAAAGAAAATATGACCACAATCCTCCAGTGGTTAGAGACCTTCATCGGTTACCCTTGGTAGCAAGGATTATAGTCAAGTTAGCTTGCATTGCTTATAAATCTTCAACAGCCCAGTTAACTCCATGCTGCCCTTACGGTATCAAGAGAAAGAAGGAACCTGAGAAGTCTCTAAAATGTAACTTTAGAAACTAAGAAATGCAGAACTCAGACAGTCTAAAAGCAATCAACTTCTGGCACAGCACCAACACAGCTGAACTCTTGCTTGATGTGAAATGTTCAGGAATATTACTCCAATAAAAAAAAACCAGAAACAAAATCTGATAGCTTTCTTGCACGAACTACACCTGGAGCAGTGATCCTGCTAATTAACTAACAGTATTTCCTTCTTGCTCTCCTTTGCACGATATTTTGAGCTAATCATCCTGTTTTGTCCTCTTCTCTACTGCCCACCCCACAATTGTTTTAAGACGCTTGTGTTCCTGTTTCACCTTTAAACTGGTAAGTCATGATGTTGGTTTGATGATCATTTGTACATATAATGTCTCAAGTTACAAGGTTTCTTACTTTGAACGTGTGACACTGCTATGCATTGTGTTGTTCTACTGTACAGCACTCTGATACCTTTTGAGGTGAGTGCAGTCTATAAGAACGAGCAAATAAGTAATTACTAAATAATGTGATACTGATTGATGTAACGTCAGCTTTCTAGCAAGTAAGTTATATGAGTTCAACCTCAGCATAAATGTATACCAATGTCAATCTATGTTGCCATGCTGTCTGGGACATAAATGTTGTGTCTGTATGTAGAAGCAAAGCAAACACAAAGAGATGATGGACGGAGCGCTGAATCTTTTCAGACACTCACCCTCAGTCACAGATCTGGGTTGAATCCAACATCATTCTTTAGCTCACTGCACCACCCACGATCAGACCTAGCCATTTGCAAATCAGTTTTGACCATGTTCCTCATGGTAACAGTCCAGCTCGAACTGCCAATCAAAGTCTTCCCTGGACCGGAAATCAGCATCCTGGGACCGGTTTCGGGATAACACCCCTCATCAGCCAGGCTAGTTTGAATCCAGTGGCAAAGTGAGCGAGGGACCCACGTCTGGGCATACCCTGCTAACTTAGGGTTGAACAAGGCAAACACAAGGAGACGATGGAAAGAGCCCTGAAACTTTTCAGACACTCACCCCCAGTCACAGATCTCGGTTAAATCCAACATCATTCTTTAGCTCACTTCCCCACCACAGTTCAGAACCAGCCATATGCAAATCAGTCCTGATCCTGTTTCTCATGGGAACAGTCCAGCCCAAACTGCCAAGCCAGGTCTTCCCTGGACCGGAAGCAAGTATCCTGGGACTGGTTTCGAGGTAACATCCCTCATCAGCCAGACTAGCTTGAATCCAGTGGCAAAATGAGCAAGGGACCCACGTCTAGGCATACCCTGCCAACTTAGGGCAAACAAAGCAAACACAAGGAGCCGATTGACGGAGCGCTGAAACTTTTCAGACACTCACCCCCAGTCACAGATCTGTGTTGAATCGAACATCATTCCCTGTGCCACTGGATTCAAGCTAGTCTGGCTGATGGAGGTGAAACCCTGAAACCGGCCCCAGGATACTGGTTTCCGGTCCAGGCCAATTTAAAATGCAATTTCATATATGAAACCATTTAGTATATATGAACTAACAGCTGGATCACCACATGTGTTGACACCCTGGCTCCCCTCAAGCCCAACTCAAAGGCAAGACCCCGAACACCGACCAGCTGGTACACAGAGGAACTCAGCCTGATGAAACACTACTGCAAACAACTGGTGTATAAATGGAGAACTAGTCAAAACGCCACATGTAAAGACTTCTTCAAATCAGCCCTGAGGTGCTACCGCCAGCAGATACGAAACACCAAGTGGCATTAACAGCAACAAGGAAATCTTTGCAATCATCAAAGATTTCATCGCACCACCTGTCACCTCCAGCAATATCACCCTCTCACAAGACATTTGCAGCAAGCTCTAAAGTTCATCTGAAACGAAATTACCTACATATATAGCAACTGTGAACCTCAACCTGACCCCATCCCCGTCGCAACTCAACTTCCCATCATAGCTGAAGAACAAACCCTGACCTTATGGCCCACAGTTTCTACCATCAAAATTGCTGCTACAATGAAGACCATCCACTCAGAGTCCCCATCTGACCCTTGCCCCACCACGCCGTCATCAAAGGACTCTTATTGATCAGCAAAGCACTAACACCTATTCTCAAAGCTTTCATCAGCTCATTAACATTCTCAGACACCTGCAAACATGCCACTGTCATGCACCTCCTCAAGAAACCATCCGCTGACCCACCCATGCTTTCCACCTACTGAAACATCTCTATTCTGCCATACCCTGCAAAGGACTTAGAAAACCTAATCAATCAAGGCCTCACTGACCACCTCAGCAACCACCCACTCTTTGATGCCCCGCAGTGCCAATTCAGGCCCATACACAGTAAAGAAACAGCATTCATTGCTGCCACAGACGGCATCCGCATGATCCTTGATGGAGGAGACACGTCAGCCCTCATTCTCCTGCAGCTCTCTTCAGAATTTGACACTGTCTCATATCCCATCCTCATCAGGCTCCTGCATTAAACTGGCATTCAAGGACCTGTTCTATTTGTGATCTACTCCTTCTTAACGGATAGAACACAGGCTGTCAGCCTGGCACCCTACTCCACCGAAACCTGCAAACTTATATGAGGAGTGTCTCAAGGTTCATAGGTCAGCCCCACTTTTTGAACACATTCATGATCCCTCAGGCCAACGTCATCCATGTACACAACTTCAACATCCTCTCATATGCTGAAGGCAGGCAACACATGCTCTCTCTCTGACAAGACCCCCAACACAAGAAATAAATTCACCTCATGCATGTCTGAATTCACTAACTGGATATAAGCCAAGATTTTCAAGCTTAGCACCGACAAGACTGAAGTAGTGCCCTTTGGCACAAACACTTCACCGTGGGACTCCAAATGGTGGCTGAACATGAACCCACACCCAGCACCCATGCCAGGACCCTTGGAATAATCATCTACAATAAACTGGATATGACCACGCAAGTCAGCGCTGTTACATTGTCCTGCTTACACAGTCTGAAAATGCTGAGGAAGATCTTTAAATGGCTCTCTAGCAAAACTAAAAAAACTGTCATTCATGGCCTAGTCACCAGCAAGTTGGACTACAAGAACACCCTCTACACTGGAATCACCAAGCAATTAACTAGAAGAACAAAAACCCTCCAGAACGTGGAAGCCAGACTCATCTTCAACCTCACACACAGGACTCAAATCACACCAGAGTTCAGGGAGCTCCAATGGCTCCCAGTACACAAATGCTCTAATGTCAAACTCCTCACGCACATATCCAAGGCACTACACAAATCAGGCCCCACTTACCTGAACAGTAACTTCCTTTATCATGAACAACCCAGATACCTCTACTCTGCGGGACTCCTCCTGGCACACATCCCAAGCATACATAGGACCAGATCAGAAAGATTGGTGTTCTCTCACTTCGCTCCTAAACTGTGGAATGGCCCACAATCACATCAAAGCCTCCTCATCTATTTTTGAATTCCTAAGGAGGCTGAAGATCTGGCTTTTCAGTTAACCAACCTACAATAGGCAGGACTGGGCACAAACACTTGATGATTGAACATATGAAGGCAATTCAGGTTCACTATGAAAATATCAATTCATGCATTGCAATAAATGAACCTCTATCCTGCCTTTAAGGATTATGTAGCAACCCCAATTGCAGATATGTTTCGGTCTTCAAATAGCAACATGCCCATGATACATTTAGAAAAATCTCTGGAAATCGCACTATGTGAGAATATGCTGCTGCTGAATGTGGAAAATAATGATCTGATCCTAAGACAAATGTTTTAGATAATGAAGGAATTCACATCTTTCTATGGCTATAACATACATATGGAAAAAATACAGTGGAATATAAAGTCCTTGACAGGTTTCAGTGTTTTGGAGGAAGGCCACTTTCTGGGAAGCTCTGTGGTGTTGCAGGCTTTAATCAGAAGATTCTTATAGCAAATAGTGAACCGAGGCTGCAGTCAGAGGGAGCTTGGCATTGCAGAAACTTGGATGATGTGGGCAGTAAGCACAGCTTCTTTTTCTATTTTGTTTAATACTATATATTCGGAGGCCTCATTTTCATACGTCAATGTCTCCAGGTCACCATTTTCCTGCAGCATGTATCTCCTCAGCTTCAGTGTGTAGAGTACAATTTGTTTTTTATGACTCATACTTCAATGTCATTTCAAGATTTCCTGTTTACCTAGGAAAAATAGATCACAAATATGGGAGTTATTACATTCCTTCCAACTTTCTGCATGAGTTGTTAAATGTTAAGTTGACTCTCCTTCATCTATTTCCGCCATTTTGTGTTGCAAAGTTTTTAACTCTGTGCCTCTTCACCTCAAGTTTGGCCTTCGGTATAAACACATCCTGCAAGGATATGTGTGGTGAGAAAATCTTATATATAGTTCAACTTTGTGATGTTTTATCATTCTTACTTGCACCTGATTAATCTGAGCGATGTATGCAAACCAATAATAGAGGGTCTGGGCTTTTTCATTATATGTTTCTTATGACATATATTTTAAGCTGAGGGTTTTCTCTTATTGGTAGATATGGAACATTCAGAAGATATAAACCGAATTGCAAAAGTGTGACTTAATGTTGAAGCTAAATCTTTACAATCCACTAAAGATTGCAAGCCCTCTGATACCGGCATTGATAACGCAGCTGCTGCAGGACTTCCTTCTTCTGTTGTATCAATGTTTTTGTTCTTTATCTACATCATCTATCGAATATAATTCTAAGAAAACGAGGCACACAGAAGATTTACCACCTTCAGTGAAAACTACGCCATACTTATCTATGGAATTTCTTGTTTATGAAATCATGGTTCTCTGACCATTCACGAAAAAGATTAATAAAAGGATAAAAAAAAGTCTCTCGTAGAACAGAGAATAGTGATATAGAAGACTCAGGGGGATATTCTCAAGAATGTGTGTTAATCATTGCAAAATTTGCTTAACGCATCTTCGCATATCGCAGTCTATGGCGATAAAATAACACTGTCTTAACGTTGTATTCTCAACCCGGGGGCACCATGCAATAGTCTCACGATAACACGCCAAATGACCGTGTTAAAACGAACATGATGTAGGAAAAATGTGAAACACGAACGCGAAAAAAGTTGCGATGAGGCCAATCGCGTTACAAAAATCAGCGATAACCAGTGACAGGCCTGCAATTCCCACGCGTCATGCGGGAAAATGCACTATAAAAACACCGAAAAACACAAACAAAATCATACAAACTGCGTAGCACCATGGAGGAAGCCAGACCAAGTACAGAGGACAACCAGAACCCCACAAGCCCCCAGGAGTACCCACCTGGGGCCTCAGGATCACGGAAGGGCAAGGAGAAGAAGACGTGGAAGACAAGGTTCAGTCAGCTAGAAAACAGGATAATCATAACGGAGGTGATAGAACACCACCAACAACTGTTCGTCACCCCCAACGTGCAATTGGCAATTAAAAATGCAACATGGCAGGACATCCTGGACAAGGTGAATGCAGTCAGAGTGAGGAAGAGGACAATTTGAGAGGTCAAGAGGTGCTGGAATGATGTGAAGCGCAAAACCAAGAAGAAACTCGCTGACAATAATCAGGCAGCAATGCAGACTGGAGGTGGCAGTCCAGCGGAACACCAGGAGCTGGATGAGTTGGAGGAAATGGTGTCCACAGTCATCAGTGGGGAGACTGTGGCAGGAGTTGGATGAGATGGAGGAAATGGTGTTCACAGTCATCAGTGGGGAGACGGTGGCAGGAGTTGGGAGTCCGGACACTGCTCAACATGACCTGACACAACAGCACCAGGGTGAGTGCCAAACAGGGACTGGGGGACGGGGGGAGATGGGCACAATGGCGCACAAGCATAATTAAGTACAGCACACTGCACACCCACAATGACTCCTGAGCATGTCCCTGGTACCCTTGGCACACTGCAGCACACATACAAACAGCAAGAAGGCCCACATCCACTATAGGCATAAAGGTGTCCCCCCACACCACCAATACCCCAACCAACCCATGCACACATGTGAAAACCAGCAAATCTGCATGTCTGTGAGCCACACTGACAATGCAATTGGCACTGCATGACGAATAACATGGCTGCAGTCCAATTACCATGACATGCTGCACACCACGACACTGAGGTGGCTGAGTGTGGAACACATCGGGAAAGGAGCAGGTCACACCTTGACACATCCACGGGCACACACAACCCCAGACGGCAACAACACATCTGCAGATAAACCATGCCCAAGAGCCCACATCAGCCAAGTCTACAACATCTCAGCACTGTAGAAGCACAGAAGTCAGAGGCACACCGCCCCAAAGGGATAAGGGGCAGCATAATCACAGCTGCAGGGGCGACTCACCCACAATGCAGCACACACACATAGCAATAACAGCACATCAACATTGACGACAAAGTGGTACGAAGTGCAACACTTTCACTGCAGAACAGAGGACACAACTGGTTCCGCTTGTTCGTAGAAACTGGTCAATCACCACTGGCGTAGCAGGAAACTCTGAGATGAGAGTGTACACGTACAACCTCACATCCCTGATGTAGTTCAAATGTCCCCTGTCCAGCATGAAATAGTCAGCTACTCTCAAACAGTCACAATGCACATTGTCATGCAGTCTGTATGTAAACATGTACAATGCTTCAACATACATGGAACACACTGTCAACCAGCATCTCCCCTTTACATTGCTGGGGTACAATCAACACATCCTACAGAGCAGAGCAGACATCTCTACAGTGATGATGAAGAGGACCCCCACGACATTTGCCCTGACACCCTCCAACGGCTCGTGGACAGCCTCCGCACCCCACCCCTAGGAGCAGCGCAGCCCAGCTGCATCCAGGAGACCCCACCCCCTGCACAGACCATACAGTAGGAAGCACACACCACCAAGGATGGCTCTCAGCACCTCACAGAAGCACACATCACATTCCACAGCCAGTTGTTAGACTGCCAGAAAGAGGTGGCCAAACAGGTGCGGGTGGGGTTATAACTCATGACAGCCAAACTCGATTACATACCTGGGTGTCCAATTCCCATCAGGGACCACTAACACTCACCAACGGACACACACACTGTGAAATAGCTGCTCGCATTTGAACATTTCCAGTACAGAACCACGCCCAGAGCCCCGGTACAATCAATAACACCCCTAAGCTGGACTTGCCTACACCAGCCCAGTCCACTCCTCTTACGTATGAAGGGGGGACGACAGAGCTACATGTCCAAAGCCATACAGACTGCTTGGGGTGACATGTTTGGGTCCGCCGTACAACGCACAATATAATGTGGTAGGGCCCGAGGCCATCATGCACATGTAATGAGCACACGGACACACTTTGATAGTCAGTTAAACTGGCTACGGGCACTTGCGCCAGGCCACTCTTTATTACCAGGGTCACCTGACCAGTGATGCCTTTGCTGGATGGGTGTGGGGTGTGTGTGAGCCAGCCCTCAGAGAATGGTTGGTGCTGGCAACAACTTGAACAGTGTTCACTATTAAAGCGGAAACAGAAAACACCAACATAACACAAACAACAGCGAAGCATCATGTTGGTAGCCAGAGCAAGTACAGAGGTCACCCAATAATCAATAAGAAGGGTCGGAGAGTCACAGTGCACTGAGGTAGGGGCACCGGAGCTGATCGTGCTCATGTGAAGAAATTGTCCGAGATTGTGTCCCTTCAGGATATTCCTGCTGCAGTAGGGTGTGTTACACCTGCCGCATCTTCCCCATCATCATCCCAGCTCTTCCCCACTGCCTGAGGTGACATAGTTGCATCCGCAGTCCACAGCACATACCTACTTCATAGCTCCTGGTGTGTAGCTGGAATACCAGCTCCAGTCTGCATTGCTGCCTTCTCGTTGTTACCTCCTGCTCTCCCATTGTTCGTGTCTTCACACCTCCGCACACCGGCCACATCTTCCCCATGATCATCCCAGGTTTTCTCCACTGCCTGAGGTGACATTGTTGCGTGATTGATTGATTGCATTGATGAGGGGTGTTATATATCATTAGTATAGGAAGAGTCTGTATTAGAATCAGGTCATTTTAACTAAATGTTTGTTGTATCACATGGTTTTGATATATTGTGAAAATCGGGTGTAAATTGTATGTTTATTTGTTTATTATTACAGCCCTGATAAAGTCCTAAGGGAAGGACGAAACGCGTAGGCAGAAAGGCTGTTGATCAATAGAAGATGCAACTGTGATCTACAAATCGATTTTGTATTGTTGATTGAAGCAACTCGTTGAAGAATCAGCAAATTTGAAAAGAATAAAAAAATAAAAGGTTACTGTAACCTGAAGGAAAGATTTCATGGACTCTATTTTTTGATGTTGCTTCCTAGCTGTACTCTTCTGTTGCATGAGCCGTACACATCAAAAAAGATCTATTGGAAAGGGTCCATGAGTTGTGGTGCACTGAGTTGGTGGCATCTGAAGAGCTGAGCAGGGTACCAAGCTGATGATGGCATCCAAGAAATGTGTGAGTGTTAGAATCCGGGGTCTTTGGTTGGCGCAGGTATGCACTTACGACAAGCAGGGACCCTTTCCTCTAAGTCAGGGCAAAGGATCACCTCTTTAAAAATAACCCCTGCTCACCCTCTAGATAACGTGGCGCGGGCAGTCAGGCTAAATTTCCAGAGGGCATATAGGTTAAGCGTTCAAGTTGTCCCACACAATAATCACCACCCCACCACACAAAGACACAAGGCTGTATTTATATCCAAAATATAATTCTTTATATAAAAGGTTTTCTTTCAGGCAGGTTGCATAAATACAGTTCTCTGGGTAAAATAATCCAGTTACTCTCAAAATGCTTTACGGGCAGTCCACAGTTGTAAAAATGGCACAGTTCTCTTTAAAATAGGTTTCTTAGATCTTCTGGGCACTTTGTAGTGCCTTTGGGGTGCCCTTGGCAAGGTTTTTACAGGGCCTTGCCGTTTCCCACGCTTCTCGCGTGAGCCGGAGTACGCTTGCCGAGTCTCACGCTTCTCGCGTGAGCACCGGCAATGATTTTCAATGTAGTACGGTTCAGACTGCCAGGGACGCTCCGTACATAAAGGGAAGCACCAGTACGGTGCGAACTCAGCTGAGTACAGTGCGAACCAAGTTAGTTTACAAGGGCAGTAGGTTCAAAGCAGTACGGTGCGAACAGCGGTACTTCTCACTATGGTGCAAATGTACGGTGCAAATGTACGGTGCGAACAGCGGTACGGCTCAGGCACAGTACGTCTCAAACCCAGGATATTTCCACAGCCAGTAAGTTGCAAGGCCAGTACGGGTCACCTGGCAGTACGACTTGAACCCAGGGTTTAAGAAGGCAGTACGGCTCGAACCCAGCATGTACAAGGAAAGTACGGCCCAAAGCAAGTGCGGCTCGTACTTTTACCGCGATCGGCACAGTACCTTATTTCTTGGGGGCAAATGTTAGCGGCAGTCTGTGGACGTCGCTCTCGAGTGTCCCGCGTCGCGTCTCGGTCCCGGCTCCTCCGTGGACACGGATGCTTCGTGGGGGCACTTCTTGGCGCACAGCACACCCGCGAGGGCAGAGGCAGGAGGGGCAGCCTGGGGGCGAGGTTTCAGCGCAGCGCGCTCTCAGCTTTCTCCAGATGGGGCGAACAGTGCCCAAATCCTCACGGTGATTTCTGCGGCCCGGGGATCGCAGAGGTCGATGTTTAGACAGGGATCTCCTCCTCACTTTGCGAGCGACGGCTCACGGGGGTAGTTGCTCACTTTGTTTAGGCTGGTGGCCCTCACGATGTTTACAGTTACTTCCAGCGGCAGATGGTCGCGTTGTTTAGGGAGATCAAGGCAACAGGTTCTCCAGAGTCAGCAGTGCAAAATTACCCACGGCAGTCTCTTCTTCCTGAAAGGGGGGTAGCGCCCACTGTTCCTGGGGCGCAGTTCAGGAGGCAAGTTCTCTAGCAAGCCCTTGGAGATAGTTTCAGCACAAGTTGATGCAAAGTCTTTTCTTTAAGTCCTTTTCCTCTCCTTCTTGCAGCAAGGCACCCACTGCAGGCCAGTCTCACAGGTCAGAGACAGTAGTCCTCCTTCAGCTTTCCCAGGTCCTTCTCTTCGGGCAGAGGTTCGTCGTTGTGTAAACAGGATCTAATTTCTTAGGAGCCAGGCTCCTACTTTTATAGCACAATTCTTTTGTTCTTTAGCGCCAGGGGGCCTGGGCCTGGCTCAGTCCAGTTCTGGAGCACTTTGTTATGGTGACTCTGCACTTTCCTTTCAGCAGCAGGGCAGAGACATCAGCTGCTCCACAGGGGACGGCGCCGGCTTTGTGCTGGCAGAGCACAGGTCTATTCAAGAGTCAGGGTGTACTCCTCCCACCCATCCTAGTGTAATCTCCCTACCCACCACCTGGCAGCCAACCTGTCCCCTGGAATTCCCCAGCCCTGCTCCTTACTGTTGCTAGGCAGAACACACACACACAGCGCAGAGGCGGACTGAATGGCCAGATCAGTAAATACTAACTTTCTAAAAGTAGTATTTACAAACACAGGATATTAAAATAAACTTTACTAAAAGAAGTATTTTATTATTCTGAGTTCAGGCATACTAAACATGACTTTCTACCATGCTCTATGAGTCCACTGGGGTCACAGCGTGTAGTGACTCCAGCAGCCCATTCTGGCCTATGGAGAGCAGGTAGCCTTCAATAGTGAAAAACGAAAATGGCTGTAATTCACTATTAAGACATGCCACACACATCAGGGCATGTCCTACCTTATGCCTACAATGCACCCTGCCCTTGGGCCTACCAGAGGGGTGACTAATATGTAGTTAAGGGAAGGTTTAGGGACTGGCAAGTGGGGGCACTTGCACAGTCAGCGCGACAGTACCAGACTGCGCGCAGGTTCTGCAGTGGCAGACCCTAGACATATTTTACTAGGCCGCTTCTGTGGGTGGCACAATCAGTGCTGCAGGCCCACCAGCGGTATTTGTATTTACAAGCCCTGGCACTCCTGGTGCACTTTACTAGGGGCTGACAGTAAACCAAATGACTCAATCATGGACACCAATCAATGTATATAGTTTTAAAAGGGAGCACTTGCACTGTGGCACTGATCAGCAGTGTCACAGTGCTCTGAGCAGCTAACACCAACAAAACACAATGAGGCACATCAGCAAAAAGTGGAAGGGAAACTCACGCCAAGGTGCCAGGTCTAACAGTGAGCAACTCGGATAGTCTGCTGTAAGACTCATTCGACTCTGGCAGTTTTTGGTTGTAGGTGATCCTGGCGGTGGTGGCGTGTGCATCCTGCAGTGATGCGTCATCCGAGCAAGTCAGGACCCGATTTGATATGTGAGCCCTGGTGGTCCGCAGTTGAGGCCGGAGGCAGCGGACAGCGCAGGGCCACCGACACATGGGGTTGATGAGCCCCAGGCCATTGAACAGAGGACATCCAATATTCATTTAGAAAGGGTCCATGATTTGAGCTGCACAGAGTTAGTGGCCCCGGATGCACTGCGGCTGGCACAGGCACAGGCACACTGCCACGGGACGATGACTTGCGGTACACTGAGGAAGGGCCACGCAAGCTGAGTGGGTCCTTGTCGATGTCGAAGGTGAATGTCGCGGAGTGTTTCGGGGACAGATGCAGGGCGCAGAAGCAAGACGAAACAGACAAATGAAGGAGTGGAATGTTACTGACTCCTTTTTACCACCAAGTAAGTATCAGGTGCATGATGATGGAGACGACCCCCAGGCAATGGACTCAGACGCCACCAAAGTTCAAGCAGAGAATGTCCATGATTTTCGGGGCACAGAGTCAGTGGCACCAGGTCTGAAAGGGGATGCAGTCTGCGATGAGGCCTGTGCAATGATATAAACTCTGCCATGAATAAATCAAGGCTCAGATCTAAATGTTTGACCTACTTGCCACAGTGTAGGCTGGAGGCAGCGGTCCACATGGGCCCACAGCCACGTGTCGTTGGCTTGCGATGCACAGAGTCAGTGGCACCAGAGCAGGTGTTGGTAGTGTACGATCACCTCCGTAACGGGGATCCTTTTTTCCTCTAGACTGAACCACGTCTTCCTCTTATTCCTCTCCTTGCGTACAATGAAGTGAGCTCCGCCATTGCATAATCAAGACTTAGTTCCACATGTGTGACCTACTCGACCACAGTGTAGGCCGAGGGCAGTACTCAGAAAGGGACCACAGACAGGTGTCGTTCGGATGCTATGCACAGAGTTGGTGGCACCACATCGAAGGGAGTACAGTTATATCAAGTCAGGCATAAAGTGTGTACTCTGCCATTGCATAATCAAGACACAGTTCCACATGTGTGACCTACTTGACCGCTTTGTAGGCCGAAGGCAGCGGTCAGCGCGGGCCAGCCGCTGTTCAGCAAGCTTCTCCTGTAACTCTAACATACAACATTGAGATGGCATGTGGAGATGACTTGTGGTTGACGGAGGTAGAAGCACCAGAGCTGAGTGGGTATGCAGTCTGCGACGCTGTCGTGTCCTGCCTGGTACGGACTGGATTGGATTGGTGTGAGGCCTGCTGGACCACAGTGTAGGCAGCACACAGGTGACCACGCGGTGCTGGACCGCAATGTAGGCTGAAGGCGTAGTCAGCAAGGGCCCACAGACACATGTGGTTGGAATGCTATGCACAGAGTTTGTGGCACCACATCGAAGGGAGTATAGTGATATAAACTCTGCCATAAAGTGTGTACTCAGTTCCAAATGTGTGACCTAGTTGACTGCAGTGTAGGCCTGTGGAGTATGTTAACGAGAAAGGAGTGCTGCGGGCCTGTCTTGGGGAGGACAGCAATGGTCTGAGGAGGCTGCCAAGGTAGCGGGCATCGGGTTTGGAGCCTGCACAGGAACGTGGTGGGCCCTGTTTGACACACGCCGGTGTCAGAAGGTGGGCGGTGTGGCCTGGTTGCGTTGTGGCGGCCAAGACGGATATGCGGACCTGCGGCCTGGGGTGCAGCAGGCGCACATGGTCGCAGGCACCACCGTTCACTGCATCGGCCTCATGGTGTGCTGGGAGGCGCCGCCTTGGCAGACACGTTGGCCATTCTGGAAGAGAACCACGCCCAGAGCTACGGGCTTTTTATTCACACCCCTACGCTGGCCTAGTGTACGCCGGGCCAGCCCACTCCGCTCACGCTTACTGAGGGGACGTAATGAGCTACTTTCCGCGCTCTTCCCCACTGCCTGGGGTAACATAGTTGCGTCCACTGTTCACTACACTCCAAACACCAGAAGTATATATCGACATGGGCATGTCTGTGGTCTGCATACTGCAGTCTGGCCAGCGCAACCATGCCACACTTAGCATTGTGTACATTCTCATCAATTTGTCACTTTCCTCCTTCCCACATGCATGGTTCCCACCTCTCCCCACATTCTGCTATTGTGTGGCTGAGGTGCCATGCCGTTGATGGTTCGTGTCCATGGCTTGCCCAGGTCACCACAGTAATTTGTGCTATTGTGTCTGGTAGGTAGGCATGTTATTTGGCATGTTGTGCGTGAGTTTGTAACGTGTGCCTTCTCAGGGTTGTGAGTTGCATGATTGTGGAGTTGAGGTGTGTGGTGTGTTCATTTGGTACTTACCAACGAGCACTGCAGTCCCATAGATGCCAGCCTCAAAGCGCTGGTTGATGATGGACTGTAGGGAGATGAAGGAATCATGCACACTGCCTGGGTAGTTAGCGACGACATTGGTGAAGAGTCCACGGGGATCCACTATTGCTTGCACATTCATGGAATGCGTGTTCTTCCTGCTGCGGTAATTGTGTGCAGTGGCGGCAGGGAGCACGAGGAGTACATGTGTGCAATTGATTGCCCCCAACATGTGCAGGAAGGCAGCTATGGCGTAGAAGCCTTGCTTGGTTTCTAGCTGTTCCTGCGCAGTGTGTGGGAAGTGAAGGTACTGGGGTACCAAGCTGTTGATGGCATCCAAGACAGGTGTGAGGAACTTGGATAGGGCTGGCTGTAAGACTCCTACGACTCTGGCAGTTGTTGGTTGGAAGGTCCCAGAGGCCAACATGTGCAGCACAGCCAGCAGCTTTGTCTGCGGTGGGATGTTGTTTGTCCGCTGTGTTGGTACGGTTAGCCTGTGGGCAATGATGGTCAGGATGTGTAGGATGGTTGTTCTTTTGAGCCTGTAGTGGGCAATGACATCCTCTGGTGTTAAGTCTGTGAGGCTGGTGCGTTTTCTGAAGGTCCGCTGTCTTTGTCTGCGCTGCCTCTGTGGTGGTCCGTGGGGGGCAGGGGGTGTCCGGGGGGTGGCGGGCCTGGGGGTTTTGGTGGTGAGTGTTGTGGCCCTCTTGGGGTTCCGAGCTGCATGATGAGTTGCTCCATGGCATCTGTTGTTCAGGTGTGGCTCTGGGCTGGGCTCCCTTTATGGTGCAGGGTGTCGTCCGGCTTAACACCAGGTCGGAGCAGGTGTTAAATCCCTGCTGCTAATGCACCTTATCACATGTTTTGTGATCTTATCGCCGATCTGGCTCGTCGTTGAGAATGTTGCGAAGTGGAGTTGTCATGACTTTTTGCACGGGAACGCCTACTCTGCATCTCCTTAGCGTTAGTTGCCGGTGTCATCTGTGGCGATGTTTTTTGCGGCTGCTATCGCCGGAAAACTGGTGATATCTACTTTTAGCATTAGCTTGTGAATAGTGCGATGTATTTATCGCCACTTTGGTGGCGATAAAGTGCCACTAACTCGGCGATAGGTCCTTGAGAATATGCCCCTCAATACCTTAAAGTTGATCATTCTTAATCTGAAGCAGCAACTCTTAAAAGACAAATAGGGGAGTAATCTAATAATCTAACAATGTGTGGACTACCAGAAAAAATTAAAGGAAATTCTCCTACTGCTTTTTTAAGGTTGGGTATTCCCAATATCTTAATTATTCCAGATGGCACACATTTAAACATTCAAAGTGCTCATTGTTTCAAGCCAATACAAAGATATTCCTCTAAACATAGAGGCGATATCTTGTTTTCCTAGTATGTGCTGATTTATTAAAGGTCATAATGTCAGCTAAAAATAAAAAGAAGATTTAATGGGACGGTAACACACTCTTCTTCTCATAAAATGCCTTATGGTTACAGCAGCAAAGACAATGAATTCCTGTATGTAAAACATTGGCTGAGAGTAATTAATGCTAACTTTGACATAATTAATCCATGCTTCTTTGAACTTACATATACAGATAGAACAGTCCAGTTAAATATAAGGATGCTTCTGATTCAAGAACGTTTACATTTCAGTTTAGAGAGTAGGAAATACATTTCTTGTGTTTCCATGCCTTAATTGTTTGAAATCTTTTGCCTCTTCTTTGCTGTTTGTTCTCTTGTTGAATCAAGTTATTTTGTTTTTCTCAATAGGTTATGATCACTTACCTTTATTTTAGTGCTAGGGTCTGGGTTAGTGCATAGAGACAGATCATTACACGAGTGAGCCAGCAGACCTCCTAGCCAGTGACACAGTTAAAAAGGTTTGGACAGAACCATGGATTCAGAGAACACTGTGCACTGCCGCCACTGCTTCACCTTATAAACCCATGACAGTGACAGTAGTACACTATCAGTATAATGAGGGCACGCTTGGTGTGCCCTACCAGATCCCACTACAGGCGCAGGACCACACTCATATCAAGTCACAGGTCTAGGCTTATGAGCACACACTAGATTAGTGTGAAGCTAGGATCAAAATCAAAAACTAGGATACCAGATACATGCAGTCAGGCACTCAGGGCATAGCAAAATGTCTACACACCATGCAGGGGGCACTGAGAATGCAGCTGAGCTTCTCCAGTTCACTCTTCATTGGCTGTATCAGATTCTTGTCTACCCTTTCCCTCCTTGCCTTCGATGTAGCTCCAGGACTGTTGAACATCCTATTCCAATGACTGTTTAGCCTCCAAATTCCTGCTACTGAAGTTTATGCACTTTTAAAGAAGCTTGGAGAGATAATGTTGTTATGCAGGACATGATCTAATTATTGGAGCAATTGTTTTGTGTTTTGGGGTGGACCCAACTGAGTTGAACATCACCAGCTGCCAGGTCACTCTTCATTGGCTTCGTCAAACTTTAGCTTGTTGTTGTCCTTCTATTTATCATTGTGGGCTGACATAGAGCATGCTGCCATAACATTTCCGCCGCCAAAAATATGCTGCTGGTATCTTTAAGCACTACATGCAATTTTAGATAGGCTTGAAGTGCTTGTGCTACTATGCAGGGCAATGTCTGAATCTGAAGGAATAATGTTGTGTTTCTGGGTACATCCTGCTGAGCTGGACATTGCCAGTCACCAGTTCGCTTTTCATTGGCAAAATCAAACTTTAGTCCCTCTGTTGCCCTGCCCACCATCCATTTAGCTTTACTCAGCGGATGATACAAATGTGCCTGTAGGATGACAGGGTAGAAAAAGAGAGTAGGGATTACTTTCAGTTACTTTGCTTATGTTGTTTTGTAAGGCTTAAAGCAAATCATTAAATACATGGAGATATTTTTTATTTAATGTCCAAAATCATGATTCAAATTGTGTTGTAGGACACGGTGCTTGGGAATATCTGGACAATAAGCACTGGAGCATCAAAACATGTTCTCCCATCGATAATGCCAAATTAAGTTTTGAAAACGCAGACCATAAAATATTACTTTCCTAATAAGATCTCTAAACACCTCAGCCATCAAAATAACCCAGGGAGGGAAGGGAATATACTGGAAAGGGGTTCTGCTTGTCGGAATGCTACAGAGATAGTACATGAAAAGTTTTCCTTTTCTCTACAACATCGCAGCTCACTAATTCTATCCTCATGATCACAACGGGCCAATGGGAAGTTTCCAACTGAGTTATCTAATCTGTCTTTGGCTTTAGTTAGCCTTATGTCCCTATGTGCATAACCTAGTTGACATAAGTGCAAAAATGATTCCTTCTGTGGTAGTTGACACATTATTAGAAATTGATAATAATCAAACTGTTCATTTATGATTACATTTCCTTTCCTGTAGAATTCCTTCTGGTTAAATCTTATGCTGTCCCCAGCCCACTATTTCTGACGCATCTGTGTCGGCAATGATATTATTCATACATAGGACTATGACTTAATTCGAGAAGCTAACAGCATGACTGTTAAAAGTATATGATCCCGGTATGATTATCCTAACCACCCTATTTGAATGCTAACAAGGATTGCTGTTAATGACTCTGACTCAGTGGACAAGCAATACGGTAGAGATATTATGAAAAGTGAAATTTGTTTTAAAGACACAGCTGATATAAAAACAGGTAACGGACAACTCCATAAATGATGAATGTGAGAAATTGGTTTGCTGGTTGATTAGGGTGTTAACCCTGCTTAAGCAGTAGCCATTATCCCTGTCAGGGTGATTCATAAATGTCACTAAATTAACCTGTGCTTAACCATCTGGTAGCTTTGCACAAAGCAGTCAGGCTGAACCTGGAGGCAATATGCAAAGTATATATGCAGCACACAAACAGCAATAAAGTGGAAACACAACACAAGAAAACTCCCACACCAATTTAGAAAAACATAGAATATTTTAATAAATAATTTGACAACAAAAATCCCATCAGTTGAAACAAAATTATGGGTTTTAAAGTTTAAGGTAAAAACTGATGCCTAAAAGTTCAAAGCGTCAACCACAGGCATCTAGTCATGTGAGACGGGGTCAAAGGCGCAAAATATGTCCGATCGCAATGGAGCGTGGGTCAAATACAAGAAGTGTATTTGGCCCAGTCAGCACTTAATTTCAGACTTAGAAGAAATTTTGTTGAAAAATGTCTAAGAAGGTAAAGTTTAGCAGGGCCAGGCTGCAAGGATTGTCCAAGGAGGAGGGATTCATCATCATGTTTCTGGTGGATAAAGACACAATGAAGATTTCTATATTCGGACTTAGTCTCTTTTTTGGAATTGAAAATTTGCAGCACGATGAAGCCACAAGCTGTAGCCGACGAGAGCTCCACAAGGTTAAATTATCCTTCTGCGAAGGACGACAGAACAGGATTTGCTGCTGTGGATAAAAACATAGCAGGAGCTGCTGTGAAGTCAGGCCAACCTATGATGCTTCTTAGGCGAATCAACAAGCAGGTAGGTCCAGGTCTTCTCTCGGTTCTCAGAGCATTTTTTTGTCAAACCCCTTTCTAAGTCCCAAGTTTTGGAGTTTGGCTATCTGGGCACCTTTAGCACCACTTCCAACGGTCAAGGACTGGAAAGGTACCACTTGGAGGGTCGGAACTCACTTAGGCTGAATCCAAGTGCACATTCAAGATGGTTGGAGCCTTTCCTGTCTCTGTAGTTCTGATCAGGAGGCCGGGCAACTAGCCTTTTGAGACACACTTGTAGTCCTTCGTTCAAGCTGTGGAGAAGGGCTCAAGCATCAGAGCAGGCTTTGAGGGTTCAAGGCAGGCTTCAGGTACCAGAGCAGTCCTTCCAAGTGCAGCAGCAAAGCAGTCTTCAGAAGTACACAACAGGCCACAGCAACAGGCAGTGCTCTGAGAGTCCTTCCGCAGGTCCAGAATTTGAACTCAGACTGAAGAATTGGTCTGAGGGTCCTATTTTTATACATGGTGCCTTCTTTGAAGTAGACATTTCTAGAGATTCCCTTGAATTGCTTGGAATGTCCTGCCTTCCATGCCCAGGTTCCAGCACGGCTGCAGGCACAATGGGCTAGTGTAAAGTCATCTGTGTGAAGGCAGGGCACAGCCTATTGATTCGTAACTAGGGCTGTGCCTAGCTCCACCCCCCCATCATGCCACCGATGGCCCATCCAGGCTTCCCACTATTGTGTGGCTGTCTGTGAGGAATATATAAAGTTCAACTACCAACTGCATCCAGTTAGGTGACCCAGGAACTGGCTGCCCACATAAAATAGGTAGGGCAAGAAAATGCCGACTTTCTAAAAGTGGCATTTTCAAAATTGTGAATAAAAATAAAATGTTTCCATTGAAGAGGATGTAAAATTACACTTACTTAGACACCAACCATGAATTTCCTACCTGCCCTTAGTAAAAAGTTAGCACTTATTAAATATAATGTTGCGGGGATTCTGCACAAACACAGAACTATGCGCGGGATTATAGGACTTTGTTGTATAGGAACTGAGTCTTCCTACCACCGTAGTACCCACAAGCCCAGGACCGACTAGCTAGTGTCTCACTTGCTCTCCTACTTACTCACAGAGAAACAAATGATTAGACACCCCAGAACACAACACTCCCAGATCTCCCAGGAATCGCGGTAGCAAGACATATCCTTTCGATCTCACTCTTGTCCTTGTCACAATAAGATCTGACAGAGACATGGAATAGTTTAACATTTTTATTTTAACTAACATGCCCTAACATGCAGTATACGTGCCACAGCAAGCAGGAAAATGCATAATACAAATACAGTCAGCATAGCAGCTAGTTCATATATCATGAAAGGGGATGTCATAATGAAAAGACAATAGAGCCTAACCTCCCTCCCTGTGCTAAGAAGCAGTATTATTATATATTAGAAAATATCTGGGCTTTGTCAGCCGACCCCATACCTTAGCCTGTAGATGGTAGATCTACATCATAGGTGCTGTCTCGCTCTTTTCCCTTGAAAGGTCCCTCTCAAAGTGTGTACTATCTATTTGTGTATTCTAATAAGACCAAAGTGTGTTTGTCCAAACAACAGCTGCATTGGTATGTTTTGTCTAAGGGCTGATGTGTGAAAGAAGTAAGGGCTAAGGCCTGGCCAGAACAAAATAACAAGGGGCATTGTTGTTCGACCCTGCTCACTATGTTCAGTCAACATCCCAGGAACTTGCAGAGAGTGAACACAGCAATGAGTTCTCATGTGAAAGCAGCCATAGAAATTATTGCAAAAATAAAAATGTGTAGCAACGTTTGCAAAGCATCAGGCAAGCTGCAGCGTGGTCATGCTAACTTAGTGAAAAACGACAATGTCCCTATGGGCCAGGTCGGTAGCACTAGGCCAAAACAAAAAACAGAGATAAGCAGAGGCAAAGCATCCCAGTTCCAGTTCAATTAGGAAATTTGTGTGCACAAAAAAGAAATAATAATAATAATTTTGTCAAAAAATTTAAAAAACAGCCAATAGGGCATCCAAAAACATATCCATTCATAGCTAATCATCAGTTTGAGAAATGTTGTGGGAAAAGCGGAATGCCATAAAATCCAGTATGTTGTCTGAACCTTCCAGGGTAAAAAGGTATGCCAACCAATTGAGTAAGTCAAGTGAGCATATTTGCTCCTCATATCCAGAGGCCGTTAGGAGCATATTAGGGCAACCTGCGTTAACTTCGATGATACTCCGAGGCGCCCGAGCACAGGTACTCAAATCTGCCATTGGTTCAAGCAGAGGATCACTCACCAGGCACCTACCCATGGAACATTCCTGGTCCTTTAACGGACCCTTTAACAGTTCGTAATCCAGGGCAGTGTGGGTTGTAATGGAGAGGCAGACATCCAGGGCATTGGAGGCAGTGGAACACTGGTTGCACGCAGGTGAAGTAGGCATAACGGAAGGTGAGCCAGTAGTGGATGTCATGAGCATGTAATGGCGTTGCAGCAAAAGCTGGTGCATGGCTCCACAAATCAAGCAGCCATTGAGGAGTAGCAATAGAAGTACAAGTACACCAGAGGAAACCTTCCGAAGGTGCTGGAAAAATGGTATTAGTCCAAAAATAGTCTGAAAGTAAGTGACAAGGCCAGATCCCACAAGTTTAAAAAAGTGGGCAAGACCCTCTGTATCAGACGCATTAAATATTTGGTGTATTAATTCACCAAAGTGTAGTGGGAGATGCGTGTTTAGCAGTGAGTGAATCTCATTTGGGGCTCTCACCACCTGCAATTAGAAGGTCTCTTGAGCTGATGTGAGAGCAACTTCTTGTTGAAACAATAGCGCTTTGAGCCTGCTTAACGTATTGAAATCTGTTTTCAAAGTTGAAATGGAAGGCCAAAGTGAACTATCTACAACTCCATGTGGGGGTGGAAGCAGGACATTGCTGCAACATGTAACACGCTGGGAAACAGTTACTATATATGGGATGCCTAACCACAAGCCACAGCAGTCGTGGTTGTGCAACTGCCATTAGAAAGCAAAGTTAATGCTGGAATAATAGCTGGGACAGGGGTACCTTTTAAAAAACAAGCCAGATTAGGGGCTGAAACGTTACAGGCACTGTGAAGTTTAACTTGCTTATAGACTAGGGAATGTCCTACTGTGGATTGCAATTCACCCCTGTAAGGAAAACTTCCTTATCCACACGTTGACTTCTAAAAGAGAAAGGTAACAACCATAATTCATGAATATAGCTACTGCCCAGGGGCTCATATCTACCCACAGGATAGTGTTTCATGCAGGTCGCAAACCGAAAAAGTGAAATAGGTAGTGAAATAACCCCATGTATCAACCATACGGCTGAATTAGTCTCTGACACAGAAAATGGTAACTGTTCGAATTGTTCAATAAGTAACAATGTACATGTGGCATCTTTCATGGACATTAGTTTCTGTTAATCAGTTAAATTAAATGGCAAAAAAAGCGCTGAAGCATTCAAATAATCCCATGGTAATTTTCCACCTTTGAGCGTCTGCAAGGCCCGAGCAAATTGCATTAAAGAACGTAACTGATTTTGACCATGGAACAAAACAGACACTTCATTTTGAACAATGTCAATGACTGATGATACAATATTATCCAACGTATATATGCGGGAAGACAGTGTATTAATGCTGTTATCGACAACTGCAAGAACCTTTTATAAATTAGCTTGGTTAATTTGGCGCAGGCGCACCGCAGCTTCCATCTGCGATAGCTTCCAATATTCATTATATGCAGCATAACAAACCGTTTTACTCGAGGAGACTACGGACCTTAAAGAAAATCAGCAAGATCTATGTCACCAGACAAAAGAGAAAGATGTTGTTTTATGGATGACAGTGTGGAATGCTCCAACAATTGCTGACACAACTTGCCCACAGAATATGTAGTAATGGTATAGGAATGTGAGAAACGAAGGTCAGGTTTACTTTGTGTAAACCCTTTTGTGGTATTCCAAAAACGCAATTGGTATGCATCGGAGCTTTTTGGCCTAAGTAACCATTCCAAAGGGTCAATAGTGGAAGAGTTAAGTATGCCATTTTCAAACATGACAGTCAAGTCTGCAATTGTATAGTTGGTATTTGTTTGTCATGTTTCATCAGGTGCCAATGATGGAATGAAGGGAGTATTAAACTTTTTGGCCATGGCTAAACCAAAACAAGTAGTCTGTTGTACCGTCTCATTTAAAAATATGAGCTGAGATGGTATCAAACATGCACAATGCAATGACTCAGTGCACCGCACTTGCTATGCTTTTGTACCCCACATTGATTTTAAATCAATTATCTCCTTCCAGTATTCATAACCTTTTACCGCTAAATCGTTAATGACGGACAATGAGTAAACTAATTTAGTGTGGGTCAGCATAAATTTGGTTCGGTTAGGTATCTTTCATTTGAAAAAATTGGACTTAGGGCCAAAACATTGTAACCAGTAAAATACATAAATTTACTAAGTTGGGTCTTGGAGCTTCCCTTTAACGGTATAGTGCAATGTTCCCACTGGGTATAATTTGAAAATGGTCTCTGAGCATTGGTCTTGGGCAAAAAATGATGGCTATACTGTTGATAACAGAATAAATCAGTGTAGTTTGCAGAATTTAAATACAAATCTTAAGTGTCAAAAGCAGTATAATATTTCAAATCAGAGAACAATGAATGAATGGGCAAACAAAGCAAACACAAGGAGATGATGGATGGAGAGCTGAAACTTTTCAGACACTCACACCCAGTCACAGATCTGGGTTGAATCCATCATCATTCTTTAGCTCACTTCGCCACCCCAGTTCAGACACAGCTATATAAAAATCAGTCTTGACCCTGTGCTTCATGAATGAACAGCATGAATATCCCGGTCATCAGAGTGTATATTAGGCAAAATCACATCTCATAATGAAGCGCGAAATATGTATGGAATGTTCAAAGTTTCGGTCGAGCCATGGATATCGAATGCTACTTTATCCCAAACAATGCCATCAACAAACTGGTATGCCGAAATATTAAATTGGGCTGGATCGAATTTCATTATATGTGATGAAGTGTGAGGGGCTAAAATTCCATCAAACAAGTTCACAGCAGAGCGTTCAGGTAGGTAATGGTCATTAATCAACAGGAAAAACACAGACACAGACCCAATCCACATGAAGAGATACACCATTGTCAGCACCATCCAGATGTATATCCAGGGCGAGACCAGGTAAGTATTTTTGAACCAGGAGATGAAGAGACTGGTACGTGTAGGGGGCTCTGCCATAGATGACAACGATGAAGAAGTATCAGACGAAAAGCTATTATGGTCCATATAGTAACCACTGGACCCCAGCTGAATCAAGGGAGGTTGCTCTTCATTGGAAAGTGAATGTCAATTATAACATCAACTAGAGGAGAAGCATATTCATTATCCACAGTTGTAGACGTAGAAGGTAAAACAGGCAACAAATCAATTGAAGATTCAATCTACTTCACCATTTGTTAGGGGGTTGTCATGGATACAGAAGCCAACAAATTCAAGGAAATATCCTAGCTTGGAATGCTTGTAGACATACTATTCAGAATCAGCCATATGGTGTAGCTTGACTTGCTTGTTTGAAATGTAATGATTCTCCTTGCGACCAGGCAGTGGAGGCAGAATCACAGTACAGGTGCCCTTTCAGCCCCGACAAAGACAAACAAATCTTTTATAACAGTTAGAGCGCCAGCACTACCTTGCGGCCAAACCCAAAGGAATCTAGTGCACAAATCCTCTGCAACCAGGATGTATTTAAAAGCATTTTCAGATGTTAAAGGACTGCAGTGATCAATATAAATGTAACCAAACGATTGATTTGAAATGTACAGTTGAGTGTGGGGTGGACATAAAACAGTTCAAGGCTTAATCTGTTGACAAATGTCACAGAAAAGAACATATTTACGTGCCTGTTGATATAAACCATGACACCAAAAACATTGCGGAAAAAGTGAAATTATCGCAGTTATTCTGGCGTGGGCAGAAGCCACGCCTTCATGAGCAGCAATGATCAAAGAAAGTCTGCGGTCCTCGTTGGCAATCAACCGATCCCCAACGAATGGTATAGTTGCAAATGAAATTTGATCAGACGACAAGTGGTAAGTGTAACGTGAAGGGAAACCTTGCGGAAACTCTGTACCATCCTTCGTTGTAGCTATAGCCGCTAGAATATCATAATCAATTTTAGTCATAGACCTAGTGACTTCTGTTACTGAACAAGTGGCTACTGCAGATTTGGCTGCCTCTTCACCCAGCAAATTACCAACAGCGTGTGTTCCCACACGCTGATGGCCCAAAGTAGAGATAACATGTGTGAGTGGCAAACGTTCCTTAAGAGCGGCCACTCGAACCCAAAGCGTTTTATGCTTAATTACGCTACCCTTAGAATCACGAAAATCATTTTGTGTCCAGAAGAACAAATTGTCATTGAAGGATTATACAGGTGCAGGAACATCTGGATCAGCAAATTCAAGAGCGAAAACAAAGCCCGTAGCTCTGCCAATTGAGCTTTGCAGTCTCCAAGAGATTGTGTGTGCACCAAGGAGGATTTAAAATCCCTGTCAACAATCGAACCCGCCACAATTGCGCAGGCTGCAGAATAAGCATGTTTAGAACCAATGGCAGGCTGCACATATCCATCGGTGTAAATAATGCATTGGTACTGATTAAGAGAGAGTAGTGATAAATGAAGATGATGAACATGTTCAAAAATAGTAAAAACTCCTGTGTTTGCAAAGAAGGGTCAAAGACGAAATTGACATCAGCTGACATCAAAGACCTAGCCCATTGTATCCAATGTGGATGCAAGGCTTTTGAATTCAGGACACTAGCCTTTGTAGCTGCTTTTAAAGCAGGTCCTGGTGAAACCATGAAAATGCGTTTTCCCTGAGCCAGGGAGCGTTCCTTTCAGAATCGCCATCTGGACTGCTGTCAAGATTTTTTCTGTAGGAAAAAAGGCAGTTCAGTTGAAGTATACAAATGCAATTTATAAGCAATCGGGACTGAGTCCCCTTCATTGAACGTCAAGTAAGTAAAGCCTGACGCTCCTGGGACAATCCTTATGACCAAATGTGTAGAATTGTCTCATGTTAACAAGAAGTTGGTCACAAGCAGGTCAGACTGCAGAGACTGAAGAATTGTGGTATGTTCCGGAAGCCAACTGGAAGATGAAAACGAAGGTTGTATCAATTTATTTATTTACTCATTTGTATTGCGCAACAAATGATCCGCAGGGGGATCTCTCGGTGCATGAGAGAGGAACACCAAGTGGTGGAGGGAATATTAAGAATAGCCAGGTCTTGAGCAGCTTTTTAAAACAACAGAAAATAGTACAGGCACGGATCTCGTCTGGCAAGGAATTCCACTGGGTGGGAGCTAGATACGAGAAAGCCCGCCGCCCATTCTAGCCTTCCTGACTGCGAACACAAAGCAAATTTCGATTGCTGGATCTCAGCAGTCGTGTAGGATGGTACCGTTCGAGCTTCTTTGTCAGGTAGGCTGGGTCCAACCCATGTAGGGACTTACAAACTAGACATAGCAGTTTGAAGGTGGACCTCTTTTTAATAGAAAGCCAGTGTAGTTGGCGCAGGAGGGGTAGCGAGGGGGTCCGAGCCGGCTTGTTAAGAACAAGACGGGCCGCAGTGTTTTGGACCACCTGTAATTTGGCGGCCAGATCCTCCCTCATCCCAACCAACAGTGAATTACCATAATCCAGTTGACTAATCAGAAGTGACTGGATAAGGGTCTGTCTGGCCGTAAACAGAATCCATTGAAAGATCCTACTGAGAATTCGCATGGTTCCAAAGCAGGCACCTGCCACTGATTTTACCTGCTCATCCATTGCTAAGTTATTGTCAATTTTTATGCCCAGATTCTTCACCCAGCCTCTGGGGGCCGGTGCGTCTCCTAGCTCAGATGGCCACCACTCAGGGGTCCACATCTCCTTTGCCTTGCCATATAGGACGATCTTGGTCTTTGAAGAGTTAAGCTGAAGAAAGTTCTTCCTCATCCACTTCGCTATGCTGATCATACAATGGGGAAATTTAAGTCTGGTAACCACAGGACCTTCCTCGATAGGGACTATCACCTGGGTTCCATCGGCATAAGATATGGTTTTAAACCCACACTCTCTGATGATTGAGGCCAGGGGGGCCACGTATATGTTGAACAGAGTAGGGCTCAAAACTGAGCCCTGGGGGACACCTTTATCAATGCTGGTAGTTTGGGAGCTAAATGACCCAAGCTGAACACATTGGGTTCTGTCCACCCAAAAATTCTGGAGCCATTTAAGGGCCCTGCCTCCGACACCAATCTCTCGCAACCGGTCCAAAAGGATCAGATGGGAGATGGTGTCGAAGGCAGCCGACAGATCCAACAGCACCAATTTCACAGGGACATCCCTATCCAAGGAGATCCTTATAGTGTCTCTTACCTCCAACAGTGCCACCTCGGTGCTGTGTGAGGCACGGAAGCCCGACTGGGAGGCATCCAGTATGTTGTTCTGCTCCAGATAATGGTAGAGATGTCGGTTAACTAAGGACTCCATTATTTTTGCACAGCACGGCAAAAGAGAGATTGGTCTAAAATTCTGAAGGTCGCTAGGATCCGCTAGCACCTTCTTCAGATGGGGTTTTATACACGCATCTTTCCACTTGCGCGGGACAGTGGAGGTTGCAAGCGAGATGTTGCAGACAATTGTAAGGGCCTCGGCAAGAACTGGAGATAACGCTGTTATAACAGCGGGAGGTATTAGATCTGATGGAGAGCCGGATTTTGCTTGAGCTAATAGAGAGCACACTTCTTCCCTGGTAACATTAGGGATAAGTTCTAGAGTTGACTGACTCTGATTCTCCGAGATAGAGGATTTACCATGAGCGCCCTCCTCAGAATCAAAGGTACTATAGATCACGTCAATTTTGTTGATGAAGTGGCTACCTAAGTTCTCACATAATTCCTGTGTAGGCGGTGGAAGTGGGTTATTTGCTCTGGGATTAGTAAACTCCTTTACGATGACAAAGAGTTCCTGGGATGAATTTTTAGCTTTCATGATACGGGCACCCAGATACAATCTCCTAGCGGAATTACAGCTATTCAGGTATGCTCTCTGTGCGGTTCGATAGAGCAGTTCATCCTACTCCAACTTAAACCTTCTCCATCTTCTCTCCTTGGTCCTACAGGTAGCTTTCTCTCTCCTGAGGCTCTCTGAGTACCAAGGAGCAGGAGCGACCCTTGCCTGAATCTTTACCCTCTTAAAAGGAGCAATGGAGTCTAGGGCATTAGTTATGGCTACTTCGAATCGATCTAAGGCCATATCACCATCATCGTCCTCCTCAAATGTAGGAGAGATAAAGGCCCTACTAAAGGTATCTGGTGTCACCTTTTTCCAGGGTCTACGAAGATCCCTGTGACTGAACGGGGGACTGAAAGATTTTATATTCACCCACGAAAAGCTAAGAGCTGAATGATCAGTCCAGCCCATCTTTTGCGGGGGTTCTACCACCACCTCCTTGATGTTAGTAAAAATGGTGTCCATCGTATGGCCTGCCACATGGGTGGCACCAGTGACTCTGGAGGAAAGATCAAGAGCCTCCATTGCCGTTATCAAACAGGCAGATTCACTATTGGACGGTGCCTCCAGATGATAGTTGAAGTCCGCCACCAGCAGGAACCCATCGGTTAGAAACGTATACGGTACCAGCCTTTCCAACAGGGTAGAGCAGAATTCTCTCTTATTGCCTCCAGGGGGATGATACACTAGGGCACCTGTCCATTCGATGACTTGGCCCCGCAGTACCCTAAATATCAACAACTCTAAATTGGGGGAAGAGATGGTATCTAGAGTCTTAACATGATACGGAAAGCACGATGCAATGGCCAGCCCTCCACCCCGCTTACCCAGTCTGTCCAGCCGGACCACAGAATATTCCGCTGGAAATGCTATTGCCAATGCAGGGGTTGCATCATTGTTTAACCAAGTTTCAATAAAGAGGCCTATGTCGGGTCTGGATTCATCCAATAGGTCCCAGATTTCGCCTCGTGTTTTGGGATGGATCTAACATTTAAATAAAGCCCCTTAAAGGGCACTCCTGGCCCTCCTTCTAGGTCCCTTTTAGTCCCCTTTGCGTGTATAGTCCGCAGGGGTTTGGGGGGTAAGTGTAAGAGTTTATTAGGGAATGAGTGTGTACGTTCTTTACAGTCACAACCACAGCCTCTACACCTCCCGGCCAGGTCGGTACTCCCTAATTGAAAGATGGTTAATCCTCCTGCACACGGTGCCGAGGGCATAAGTTCCACCAACCTGTCGTGAGAGTAGATCAGCCTAGGCATCGGAAATGTCTGTGAAGGAACAGGCGGCATTCCCTGGCAGCCGGCAGCGTCTGGCCGCGGACGGGCGCAGACGGGCGCAGACGGGCTTGCCTTAGGCGCGCCTTCGGTGCGCCCGCGGCGTGCCCGTGGTGTGACTGCTGCACGCGTCCGCTGCGCGGTCGGAAATGCCAAGGATTTATAACCGGGCAGGCCGACCACTAGAGCGCTAACCGCTCCTCTGTGAGTAGAGAGGGTTAATACACTGGGTATATTCAGGAATGTATTTCCTCCCTAAATTCAAAACACCCAGCAAAGATTGCAATTTTTAAGCATAGATGGAGGTTGCAACTGTGCACATTTCTCTAGAAAGTGGGGGGCCAACCCCCTATCTTCATTATTGAGTTCATAACCAAGAAAAAGGACTGCCAAGAAGGTGATGTGAGACTTAGCAAAATTGAATATGTAACCAAAGTTCGCAAAATGTGTGATAATGCGGTCCACATGCAAGAAATGCGGCTGCAGTTCATCATCTATCATGTATAAGTCATCGATGTACGAGAAGGCATCGGGTTGATTTCATGCAAAGTAGACACTATGCGTGCTGCAAACACACCAGCGCTAATCTTATATCCCATAGGCAATCTCGCATATCGGCACTGATTGCCCAACGCACTGAAAGCAGTCAAATCACGGCTGTCAGGACCCAAAGAGTGGCTATAGAAGCCGTTGGAAAAATCCAAAGTGGTTTTGTACCTTTTTCAAACTATGTTTTTCACCAACGCAGACCTATGTGTGTTCTGAACCGCAAAGGTACGAACATGACTCTTCAAATGTCTGTAATCTAATGAACAGTCCGGTTTCAATATCGGAAAAAAGAGGATTATTCATCAATGAAACACAGGGTTCAATCACATACTGATATTCCAATTGGGTCAAAATATAATTTACGGATGCTTTAGTGTCTCCTTTGATTGGATACTATGGTTGAAACTGAAGTGTAGAATGCAAAGGAATCACATGAACCAGAGTACCCTCATCATAACCCACCTGATTGCGGTATAACGCCGGGGATATGGATAAAGCCCATTTTGCCATTTTGAGGCATAAGCCATTTTATCGTCATCAAGTATGTATTGTGAAAACCTGGGTAGAATAACATCCTTCCCTGAGGAAGCTAGAACAAAAGGGGGAGGCAAATTAACCTCCGCCAATAAAATATCATAGGAAGAAGTTAGATTTTCCCAAAAGACTGCTTTAATCAGGCGTATAATATCACCCTCAATTTGGAGGACTACTTCATAAAGCCTATCAGGAGGGGCAACTCGAGTATCTGATGTCTCTAATGTGATAAAACAGTCAGTTGCTTTCACCTCCAGACGCTGGTGGAGTGTCTGTGGCACTATGGTAACCTCCGCCCTGCTGTCTAGGAGGGTTACCGCCCAACTCCTGTCGAGGAGCAGGGTTATCACCATGTAAGGCATACTTTGCAGTCAAAGCGGCAACGTTTTTTCTTCTGAAACTGGAGTCGATATTGAGGTGGTTCCTTCTGCTTGACTTTTAGATCACAGTGGCGCTGCGGGTCATGTCTGGCTTGTGCAGACTCACCTTGTCTGTGATCCTAACATCCTACCCGGCTGAACTGTTGATCCGACGATTCCTGAAAGGAACGAGGAGAACGAGGATCAGGAACCTGGAATCTGTTAGGTGTCTTAATTTTAGAGCCATCACGCAAATCGTATCTAAACTCAGAAGCATCAGGTGGAGGCGAACCTGCACGTTAACCAGGCTTCTGTTGTTGCAGCCACTCCATCTTGTTCCAAGCCTTTTTATGAAAGAGTGGATGACTCTCCCTTTCAGGGGTGGGTTTACTTTGTGCCTGTGTAAATGGTCGAATCCCCAAGCTATTGCGACCCAAAGAGGTATACACTTCTGCAATAATAATCGGCAACTGTCACTGCTGATCCACTTCAACAACCACTGCCAGGCATTGATGTACTTGTACTCAGCAAACTCATGTAAGAATCCTGTGTTTTTCAAGAGAAGTTGTGTGTAGAAAAACAGCTTTAAGTTGCTCACACTTTTGTGCAAGCCAAAATGGCAAGTCATCACGGTTTTGTGGACGTTTGTTTATCGCCGAATTAATCATGACGGGACTAATCACCAGTCCGCCACTATGTTCTGGTGGTGGAGGAATAGCTCCAGCCGGAACCACTTGAAGTGCACATGACATATACTGTATGAATATGCAGCAACTGTGTATATAACAGACGTAGCTCGGCGACAGTGACACTGAGATAATTGGGATGTGGAGTAAAACCATCCAAAACTGGCCAAGTGGCCCCATCAACTGATGAGGGGCCCATTCGAACAATAGAGAGTGGGTGAGGAAGGGCGCCATTAAACCAAATAGTATGCTCCCAGGATGTCAGTGGAACGTCAAGGAATGCATAAGGACGATAAGCCGCTGGAGCAGCCGCCCTCGTATATTCATGAAACAAATTATTATTCCCATCTACCGCAGGGAATGTAACCCAAGAATAGAAAACTTCAAAGCGATAAGCTGGGTCCGCCTCGACAACAGAAATAACGTTAGCCCCTGCATTGGGGACTCCATGATGTGTCAAGTGTGCTGTAACCGCCGTGCGATTAGCTGCCACATTAGCGACCGGTTGTGCCATGTCTATAAAGACAGGAAGAAAGAAACAAAGAAAACGGTAGCGCTAGAGAGAGCAAAGAAAAACTTTTAATTCTCAAGCTTGAAAAACGTATAAATATACAAATATAGGAAGCTAATCCCCCTCACCACAGACGTCTCCGGAAACTGGTGAGAGGGAAATTGTGGACAAGCACAAGCGCTACTCAGGGGTCTCATGAATAAGTACCAGACCAATCGTTGGTGGTGCCATGTTGCAGGGATTCTGCACAAACTCAGAACTATGTGAAGGATAATAGGACCTTGGTGCATAGGGACTGAGTCTTCCTACCACCTTAGTACCTATGAGCCCAGGACGGACTAACTATAGTGTCTCATTTGCTCTCCTACTCACTCACAGAGAAACAAATGTTTAGGCACCCCAGAACACAACACTCACAGATCTCTCAGGAATCGCTGTAGCAAGACACAACCTTTCACTCTCACTCTTGTCCTTGTCTACAATAAGATCTGACAGAGACACAGAATCGTTTCAAATATTTATTTTAACTAACATGCCCTAACATGCAGTATACGTGCCACAACAAGTAGGAAAATGCATTGTACAAATACAGTTAGCATAGCAGCTAGTCCATATATCATGAAAGAGGATGCCATAATGAAAATTCAATAGAGCCTAACCTCCCTCCCCCTGCTAAGAAGCAGTATTAATATATATTAGAAGATCCCTGGGCATTGCCAGCAGACCCCATACCTTAGCCTATAGATGGTAGATCTACATCATAGGTGCTGTCTCGCTCTCCTCCCAGGAAAGGTCCCTCACCAAGTGTGTGCTACCTATTCATGTATTCTAATAAGATCAAAGTGCGTTTGTCGAAACAACAGCTGCATCGGTATGTTTTGTCTAAGGGCTAAGGTCTGGCCAGACAAAATAACAAGGGGCATTGTTGTTCGACCTTGCTCACAATGTTCAGTCAAAATCCCAGGAACTTGCAGAGAGTGAATACAACGATGAGTGCTTATGTGAAAGCAGCCATAGAAATTATTGTAAAAATAAAAACATTTAGTAACATGTGCAAAGCATCAGGCAAGCTGCAGCGTGCTCATACTAACTTAGTGTAAAACGACAATGTTCCTATAGGCCACTTGACAATAAGAAGGCAACCCAATGTTATCCTTTGGGAGAGATAGGCCTTACAGTAGTGAAAAATTTACTTAGGTGTTAATCAATACCAAGACATGTAAAATTGAAAAGTGCATGTCTAGCCTTTTAATAAGAATGCACTTTGCCCTATGGGCTACCTATGGCCTACCTAAGGAGTGTCTTGTATGTTATAAAAGGAGAGTTTAAAGCTTGCCAAGGTAATTATTTTGACCATTTTTAATGTCAAAATAATTACTTTTGAATGATGTTATGGTTTATTTACATTTCCTAAAACATCACCTTTTTTAAATCTTACCTCAGTATCTTCCTCACATATTAAAGTAATTTCTTTGAAGATACAGGAGGTGTTTTTAGACTTTATTAGACAGATCCCATCAGTACTTTTCCTCGAGAGGAGGTGGTACTCACCTAGGGAAGCAAGTACCTAGGTGTGAAACCCAATAATGCTGCCCCCCCAAACAACAATACCACAGTGGTCAATAAACTATATGCCACTCATGGCTAAAAGTTGGGTTGAGGGTTTCAGGAATAGAGTGGCTACCCCTGGATTCTCCCAGACCAGCAGGATTCACCCACTCTTTTTTTCATTGAGAAGGTAATTATTTTGCCAAGTCAAAATGGCAGTTTAAAACTACAAAGAGGCTGCAATGACAGGCCTGGGAGATGTTTTAAAGGGCTCCTTAATTGGGTGGAACAATAATTGCTATAGGCCCGTTATTAGCATTTAATTAAAAGGCCTTTCTTTCCTTGGGAGAATCGTTCTTAGATCTAATGAGTGAGTGAACAGCTGCATGTACCTTCCAAAAAGAAATCTAAAATTGTTCTAATTGTGCAATATAGTTTGAAGCACAAATGGAAATTATTTCTGAACTTTGGGCCTGACTAACACTTAAAAGTACAGAATAAAAGGCTGAAAAAACAAAAACATTGCAGACAATGCTACTGATATTAAGGCTGCATGTAATGGCAACTCTTAAACACACATAAGGTGATAGGAGGAATGCTTGCAAATAGTCTAGACCACTGGCAATCGCTCTGGGTAGCATTCCAACCCATCATTTCCCCCCCACTGTGCTAATCTAGACAGAGATCCCCCTCTTATGCAAGTTAGTACCGACCCTGTTCCTCCTGGCAATATTCCATCCCAAACTGCCATAAACTGTCCCCTGCAGAATGAACCCAAGCAGCCCGAGACCGTATCGCTTTCCCAATCCTTGCCAGCCCAACTCAAAAATACAAAGAGTAAGACACAAAGAGATGATGGCCACATGAACCAGGTGGATGTCAGAAGAATATACTGTGCTTAATTAAGTTGAGAGGATATACTATCTGGGCGTATTATTGGTCAACTTAGTGACCTGAAGAGATCAATCTGTAATGGACACGTTCATGCTTATTCCCATTAATTGCTATTGGTTGATATATTTCCAGTTTCCAACGTGACAGACCTGCTTAATCAAGCTTGCCTTTTACACATCCTTCATTTAGTCTTATCTTTTCATTTGTTACAATCTCAAGATAATTAATTAGTAAGATTTATGAGGGAACAGGATGGCACAAATAACTTTTTCAATCGGAAGCAAAATTTGCTTTATCACAAATTAGCTCCTTGATTTGTTTCTGTTTCTAATAAGCAATTCTTGTTTATTTTGGTATACAATATGATTACAATATGCTAGTTATTACAGCAGTGGCGGCCAGCATGGCTCGCTAGTGGTAAGGCGAGGGGTGTCACGGGGGAGGGGAGTCGCGCGGATCAGGGTTTGGGTTGCACAATATAAAAACAAATAAACTTACCTTGCCATCCGGTCCCACCTCTCTGATCCTGCTCTCCTCGTCTTGGAACAGGAAGCACCGCCAGTCCCTCTGACCAATCACAAAGTTGCAAGGCAACGTTGGGTATTGGTAGGCACCCAGGCTCCCTTGACCAATCACAACACTTGCAATGCAGCGTTGTGATTTGTCTTAGCACCACGGCGCTCAACCAGGGGCTGGAGGGTTGGGCATGTTCTCCATGCCGGCTGTACTGCAGCCTGCATGGAGACCAGGGAAAGTACGCCTGGCTGGTTTAGTCAGCTCGAGAGGACCGTCGAAACAGTCATTGTGCACTTAGGAGTGGGAAAAACACTCATCCCCTGCCCTGCTCCGAGTGCAGATCAGCCCCGCCCACCCGCCCGCAGAGCAGCATGAAGAATAAAAGGATAATAACTCAAAGTTATTATAGTTTTATGTTTCGTACTTTGCACTGCTTAAAAGTAGTGGGGCAATGCTCCTCCGCCATAGTGGAGGTGCCGCCACTGTACTACAGGGGTGAAAACTGTGTGGAACTGGAATTAATTTAATCAGGCCCAGCATGTAAAAGCACCTGCTGCAAAGTTATTGTGCGTCCTACAGTTTTCAGGCAACAGTAAAATGTCAAGATTACTCTGGTGATTAATGTTCTTGCTGGAGAGGGATCTGAGTTTTTTCTAGCTGCAGTTTCCACTCATGATAAAGTACTGCAGAGGGTCAATGTGTCTGCTGCAAAGAATGTGCACGCAAATCACAAAACTGTATTGTAAGTGGGTTGTGTCCTTTTAGAGAGATCTTTTTTGTACTTGCAGTTCCACTTACAATCCAAATATAGCACAGTGACCTATGAACTGTCATCAAAGAGCTGCATGCAAATTGCATGCTATATGTTACAATGTTATGTTTTTACTACAGTCTTGCTAAACAGGGTCCATTTTAGTATAAATACATTCTTTTTAGTGAAGCCAACCACAGTGGTATGTTTTAAATCTTAACGTAATCCTGTGCCTCTCCAGATCAAACACTCTCAAATATACTGCTTGCTAGTATCAGTAGCATGTGACCACTATACCTTGTAATCCTCATTGTCTTATGTAACATTTTCTATATACTGATTTACACATGTATGATTCATTGGTTCTTTATAATGTATTTATTTTTTATGTATTTAGGAGTTTTATATAGCGCTAGCCAGACACGAAGGTATCGGAGCGCTTTACAGCATAAGTGATAGGGAAATCACAAGAGAAATAACAGTAGTAAACATGTTGACTCAATGGCAAGTCGAAAGACTCGGATCAGAGTACACATTGCATAGCAGGAGATCATGACAGAAAAATAGCAGTGGTATACATGTTGGCATGTGGCGATTCAAACGACTCAGATTAGAATACACATTGAATAGCAGGAGATCACAGATTCTATGGGTGATAAATACATAGACTCGAGGGGAAACCGTTTCCGGAAGGGTGGGCATAGGAACGATTCAAAAGGTGGGTGAGGTAGAAGTCTTAATATTAAGCTGGCTGAGTGCTTCAATGGACAAGATTCTGCCTTCAGGCGGTAGCTATCCATTCGGAAGGGAACGGTTAAGGAAAGGTCATTGAGCTGCCTTTTGATTTAACAAAGGAGGGGTTAGTCCTAATATGGACTGGGATGGAGTTCCAAATTTTCGGCGCATTTCCAGAGAAGGATCGAGATGGGGTTTTCTGTTTGCGAGTTTTCGGGGGGATGAGGAGTAGAATGTTGGTGCTCCTGAGGCTCCTTGTCTGGCCGGCTTTCTTGAGTTTGGCAGCTAGGTAGGTGGGTTTCCCAGTGTGCAGAGCTTTGTAAGTGAGACAAGCAGTTCTGAAATTGGCACGCATTTAGATTGGGAGCCATTTTAGTTCTCTGAGTGCCGGCGAAATGTGTTCAAATTTCTTCACTCCGGGGGCCATTCCGGCTGCTGCATTAAGAGTTGATCTAAGGGGAGCTAAGCGAGAGTTTGCTGCTCCTGTGAGGGTTGCATTCCCATAGTCCAGTCTGGACAACACCAGGGATTGAGTGGCTTGTTTGAGATCGCTGGGCGGGATGAAGGGTTTTATTTTGTTGAGCAGTTTAAGGTTGAGGAAGGCGCTCTTAACAGAGTTCTTGATGTGTTTGGCCATGTCTAATTTTGAGTCCAGAGTGATCCCTAGTGATTGTACAGAGTCGGTCAGGGTGAGATTGCAGTTGAGTGCATCTATGGCTTTTAGCCATTCTGTGACTCGGAGGTTCTGCTCCTTGTTGGAGATGAGCAGGGTTTCCGTCTTGTCTTGGTTGAGTTTCAAGTGGTTGAGTGTTAACCAGTGTTGGACTTCTCTTAGAGTGCTGTTTAGTTTGTGAATGTCGTCAATGGAAGAGGTTTCAAGATAGATCTGGGTGTTGTCCGCATAAAGGTGGAAGGGGATGTTGTTGTTTTTTAGAATGGAGGTGAAGGGTTCCATGTAGATGTTGAAACGTTGCGGAGAGAGAACTAATCCTTGGGGTACCCCCCTGCTGACGGGGTGTAGGTCAGACAGGAATGTATTGATTTTTATTCTTTGTGTGTGGTTCTATAGAAAGGAGTTGAACCACTGTAGGACTGCCTCATCCGCTCATACCCTTTCTTGTAGTACCTTAATGAGTAATTTGTTCTCAACCGTGTCGAAGGCTGCTGATAGGTCCAAGAGAATGAGCAGGCAGCATTTGTCATTGTCTAGTGACTTGTGGATGTCGTCTATGACATTCAGGATCGCTGTCTCTATGGTGCAGCCTTTTCTGAAGCTAGACTGGTGAGGGTCTAGAAGGTTGTTTGAGTCCATGTGTTGGGTGAATTGTAGGAGAGCACATCGTTCCAAGACTTTAGCTAGGAGAGGGAGATTGGAGACGGGTCTGAAGTTGTTAAGATCGTTTGTGTCAGAGCCCGTTTTTTTTAATAGTGGTGTGACTTGGCCAATTTTGAGACAGTCCGGCATGACTCCGGTTTTCAGAGAGCTGTTTATAATCTTGGTCCCGATCGGGGCTAGGGTGACTTTGAGCTTTTTGACCAGCTGGGCAGGCACGGGATCCAAGATGTGAGATGAGGGAGTGGAGCTGCAAATCATTTTCGCGATCTCAGCTACGGAGATAAATTGAAGGATTTCCAGTTGATTGGGTGGTGCATGGGTGAAGTAGCTTCTGTGTCAGCGAGCGAGCTATTGCCGGGGGGCAGCAGTAAATATCCAGGGAGAGCTCAATCTTTGTGATTTTGTCATTGCAGAAATTGGCAAAGTAATCACATAAGTCTTTGGAGGCCTGAGCTGATGATGTGGGGGGTTTGGAGGTTTGTTGTCTGATGACATTGAAGTGTTCTTTCGGCCTGTTCTTTGCATTATTCAGAGCACTATAAAAGAAGGACTTTTTTTCATTCCTGATGTGTTTTTTGTATTTCCTGCGTACTGATTTGAGTCGATTAGGGAGGATTGTGGACGGGTTGTTCCGCCAGAGTCTTTCTGCAGCTCTTATTTGTCTTCTATCGGAGTTTATGTCCATGTTGCACCATGATCTGGATGGGGTGTTCCTGACTCTTTTTTGTTTCCAGGGGGCTGATTAGTCCATGATGGAAGTCATAGTAATATTGTAGTGGGAGGTGAGTTCTGTTGTGGCGAGGTTATCAATGGAGGTGGGAAGGAGTGAGCTTACCCTTTCCTCCAGGTCAATAAGGTCGATTTGACTTAGATTCCTTGCCCAGTGGGTGGTTACCTGCATGCGGGAATGCATTGAGTCATTAGGTTTATATGGAATAAAATGATGTGGTGGTGGGACCATTCAACAGGTAGGATGTGGTCAATAGTGACTGTGTCTACTTGAGCAATAATGGTATCCAGGATTGATCCTCTGTTGTGGGTTTGTTCTGTGCAGTGTTGGGAGAGGTTGTTCTTGTTTACAAGTTAATTCAAGGTTTGGATCAGCGAGTTGTTTTCCTCGTGCCATTGTAAGTTGAGGTCTCCTAGAATTATGTTGTTGAAGTCATGGAGTGTGCAGTGAGTTATCAAGTCGGAGAGGTGTTTACCGAATGCGGCGGTGTTGCCGGGGGGATGGTAGAAGAGATGGCATATTAGTGTTTTATTGACACTCGATTTAATGGTGGCAGTTAGGCATTCAAAGGAGTTATATGTAAATGAGTCAATGTCAGATACGATGATGTTCTTCTTGTGAATGATAGCAGTACCACCTCCTCATTGTTTTTTTCTGTCTTTATTGACGAGTAGGAAGCCTGGGGGCACAAGCATGTCAATGGATGGTGAAGAGAAGTTGTTCAACCATGTTTCGGTGATGAATGTGATGTCTTTGTCGTGGGCCAGGACAGTTTCTGCCAGTTCAGTTGCATGTTTCGTGGCCAATCTGCAGTTTATAAGCATGCAATTGGTGGTGTTCCCCTCGTTCTTGAGTTTCTTCATTAGGGGGGCCCTGGGTATAGTAGAGAGGAAGGCAGGGGGTCGTGTCATTCTGGGTGGTAATCGGTCTCTACCGAATCCAGTGATAACATGGATCTTGGAGTTAGGGGTGACAGTAGGGTATATGTCATATGAGGTGGCAAGTTCCATCGCTTCACTCATGGACATTGCAGCTTTTGTTCTTTTGGGAAGCTGTGTTTGGTTCGAGAGGGGGTTGTGTTCCAGCTGTGCCATTGAGTCCTGAGAGGTCTTGACTGTTTGGAGTTGTTAATTATGGGTGTAGGGTGTGGGCGTTGATGAGGTTTCCGCCGTGAGGTGAGATTATGTAGGATTTTGTTGATTTAACGTGCTCTGACACCCTACACTAGTATGAGTAGTGCTTTTAAACAAACAAAATGCATGTGAGTGAGGGGCTTTGAAGAGATGAGGGGCACTGGTGGAGTGTGGTGAAACCGTATACCGAAGTTCTGTAAATTAAATGCTAATAGTGGGCCTGCAGCACTTATTGTGCAACACACTTAAGGAGTCCTTTAAAACATGTCCCAGGCCTGGCACTGCAGCCAGTAGCCAGTAAATGCATTGTTTTGCAGATATGTATCACCTTTGTCCGGTCGCTGTATACCAACATCCATGCAATTTTGTTTCTTGGTGATGATGCCAAGATAATTTATTGGTAATCTTCATGATTCCGAATTCAGGTTTTCCTCATCACAGTCCTTACTGAGTAAGATGTGATCCCAAGGATAGAAATGATTTCTATCAAAGCTAAAATATAAACAAAAACTACAAAGTTGGTCAACTTCCCCTTCCTGTTACCCTCATAAACAGAGGAAGTCGTAATCTCAAATATCCTGCACTATACCAAGGATTTATTTGTAAGCAAAACCAAACAAATGTTCTGGTTGTCCCTCTTCCACCAGGCAGGGTGGAATGGTAAAGCAGGACTGCAACAAGGAAGACCTAAACACGGAGTTATGATGATTATCAGTAACTACTGCAACATTACCTCCTCATCTGTCTTCCTCATCCCAGTCCTTAGTGGGTGACATATTACCCAAGCAGAGTTTAGAAGCCGCAAAAAATACATATGTGAAGTAAATGATGCTAAAAATACAACATGTACTCAAACCTGAAAATAAACATAATTAAGCATTGTGATGAACATTCACACTTTCTATCCATAAACAAATGAAGCTCAACCTCTCTCCTGTAGGTTTTAATGGTTCATAAATGCATGAGTTCAAGCCCAAGTTTTTGACATGCAAATATCTTACATGGAAGCTCCTATCAAAATTGCCCAAGAATCCGACTAAACCTTTGACAATCTCCCCTGAATTGGACCTGGCACACAGATACCAATATCAGACTTCTCATATGCCAGGATTATAGTCTGCTTCAGCCATCCACTGAAAATAGTTTAGCCCCTGGCCAGACAAACCAAATGTGACAAACCAAAAATACAGCCCTTAAAAGATGTTGTTCTTGGAATATAAACAGACAATGCTCTATGTAACTCTATTGTGCGTAACTTCTCTTCTAGAGTGGAGGGACTGTAAAAATGAAACAAAAGAACCAGATTTTTGGATACTAGTGATGAAGCATGATTTTGCAAATTAAAATCCTGCTTGATTAAATCTACTCATGTTTATCGTACTAATAAAACAATGACTAATAGCATAGAAAATTATTAACATGGGTGACACATTTACGGTAAATAGATGCAAAACAAAGCACACTTTGGAAGTTTTAGTAAAAATGTGAAATGAAGCACAATATGAAGAAAAATGAAAGTAGCATTAAATGCGTGGAGAGCATGAAAAATAAACTTTCTCTATGAGAACCTAGACATTTACGAGATAGAGAAATGGAAAATAATGATGGAAAAATGCTTATGAAAATATTATGCAAAGATGCTTATTTTCTATTCATGTAATGTAAGACATATTAATTAATCCTATGATTAATTAAATTAAGCTTTTTGGAGTTAATAGAGAAGTGAAGATTCAATTGTCATGATAAACTTTAATGAAAATATTGTGCTAACACAAATGTCTTTTATACTCTTATAGTGAAGTGCATTACAAATCCTATGAAGGCCTCAAAACCTTGCTTGAATGATATTATTTTCTTTTCTTCAGAAATGTAGGCCTCGGAAAGAAAATGTGCTTTGTCCTTCACGATTTATATTTCTATGATAGTTTGTTTAGTTGTGCACAAGTTAATATTTAGGAATTTCCTCTTGCTTATTTACTGTGAATAAACTTGTCGAAATGAAGATGCCAACCGGCGGGACGTGCGCGAGGATATGGATAAGTGTTGCAACATGTTTTCCTGCTTCCTCGGAAGGATGACTTTATTGGAACTAACAATGACTTCCTTAAATGAACTTTGTCGAGCTAGTATCGTCAGATGGTCACCTTATTTTGAAATGCCATTCCAAGGAAATCTGATGGAACTTTGGCCACACAAGAAGGCTTCAGTCTCAAGGTAACCTTGCATGTAAAAAACACAAAAAAGATCAAAACAAAGCAATGCTCCAAGTTTCCAAGTTCCCCAGATCTCCAACTTGAACAGATAGAGACCAGAAACAGAGTCATAAAGGGAAAAAACATGAAATCTACCGATTCCAACTGCTCAAAAGGAAAAAACGGCAAAGCACTTAACACCAAAGGGAGATCCCTGAATAGAACTAGACGCTTATAAAATTAAGCTCTTAATAACTTGGAAACCAAGGGGTCTAATCCCTCTACTTCTGGTTTTTAGAAGCTTTAACAACTACCCTTGACTACACAATGTTGACACTGCAATACCCAAACTAAGTCCATCCTGAATGAAATCAAGAATCTTCATTGGAAGACAACCAGTAAGGGGAGGAACTTCGAACTAAACACCAATTAGAAAAGGATTTCCAGTGCCTAGCATAAATATTTATGGTAGCAGGCAGGTTCGACTTCTGAATTAATGTAGCTATTCTCTCCTAACTCCTGAAGGTTTAATGTATCAAGCTCCAAACCACCAGTTAAAATGTCAACAGATATGCCTTGTAGAGGATTGAAGCTAAAGGGAGAAGCCAGTGGGGAGCTAGTTAATGTTGCACAAGAAAAGAGACCAAAACAGAACCATTAACAGAATTTGAAGTTGATCCGCCATTATTTTCTGGATGACCATAGGAATTTTAGGAATGGGAGGAAAGGCATACAGAACTCAGGAGTCACTGGAACAACAATGTATCTGCTGCTCAAGCCCCTGGTGATGGTACAAGACTGCAAAAATATGGAACCTCATAATTCTCATGGATTGCAAAGTGATCCAGCCACAGGGTTCTAAACCTCTGAGTCAACTGATGTAAGAGCTTTGGCTACAGAACCATCAAGACTGATGAGGAAAAAATGGACTTAGATGGTCTGCAAGCAAGTTCTCCCACCCGAAAGATATATTGCTTGCAGAGAAATGAGGTGCCGTTCTCCTCAAATACAAACGGCCTGGGTCAACAGAGCTAGACCTGAAGGAGCTTTTCATCCATCATGTTGAAAATAGCTCTTGACCACCAAAACGAGTGGTTAAGTATCATTGGAGCAAAATGAAGCAATGTTAAAAGTAGTGCTTTTGACTATCTACAATTCGAAGACATTTGAGTTTAAAAAAAAGACTTGGTGGGTCTGAAAGGTTACCGCTGAGCGCTCTTACTTTTATCAGTATTTATTACAGTGGGAGGAGGGAGAAGAAAGAAACAGCCCTTCCACAATGATTCCTCCTAAAGTCACCATTGCAGATCCTGAGTTACCTGCTCCAGAATGAGACCCTAATTTGAGAAGTCCTGAGCCTTTGGAGCCCGAAATCACTACAGGTGATGAACCAGTGGGTAAAGATGTGGACAAGCCCACAGAATGACTGATACAGTAGATCCATTGACCCCCTGCACAACACACAATTCCTTGACTGATGCTTTGGATTTCGTTAGAAGGGATGAAAGATTCTTTTGAAGTTTTCCTTTTCAGTGGTTGGGAAGAAAATATTGCATAGAAGGTAATCCTGATAAACTTAATCATCCTTGACTGGAGTGTGCTGAACTTCTCCATGTACACAAGAAATCTGAACTTGTATATACTTTGAAACGTCTTTTGGAAATTTTCTGATGCCTTTGAAAAAGAACAAAAAGCAATCAGTCAATATGTCTCCCCACTACAATTGCAGCTCTTGCGGAAGCTGTAGTCACACTCAATGAATCAAAAGAGACATCTGCTAAAAATCTTACTTGTGGCTCTATGATGGGAACAGTCTCAGAAAAGCAATTACCTTGCTGAATCTGATCAACCAAGGTTTGAAAGTCTTTCGGGAGGTATTGACCAGGGTACATATCAGAAGAATTCCAAAATTTGCAACTGCATAGACCCTCATCACAGCGGACTCCACATTCTTATTCATCAGGTCTGTCAGTGAAGCATCATCTGACACCGGAATGCCCCTAGAAGACAGACCCGCCATCAAGCAATTTACTTTTACCAGAGGAGGAAATTCCTCTGTAAAAGGTTCAATTGGATAAAGCTTTGATAGGAACAGTGAAAACAATCGCTTCTCTATATCCTCCCATTCATGCATTGTAACCTTCTTTATTGATGTGTGCAGTGTCAGGGAATCAGGCCCTCTTTTATAATACTGATTAAAGAAGTCCTCATCTTGAGGATCCCACATTGCTGTCAGCAATGTAAGGGTTTTCATAATAAGTTGAAAAACCTCAGACACTTTGGGGACTTGAACAAATCGTCCATCAAAATCCTTCTTTTGTAATTTAATAATATGCAGATTTGTGGAGTGCACTATCACCTTGCAGAGTATCCTGACATTGACCAGGTGTGAGTATAGCCAAAGCTAGGGCCTAGTGGGACAACTCAGAAAGCCAGATCTTCAGCTTATTGAAGAATTCAAGAAGTGAGGAGAAGACTCTTATGTGTAGCGGCAGGTCGTTCCATACTTTAGGAGCAATGTAGGAGAAGGCTAGACTGTAATATCTGGTTTTCCATATGTGTGGGATGTGTGCAAGCAGGAGTCCAGATGAGCAGAGGTGTCTGGAAGGTTGGTGAAAGCAGATGCAATTTTTTAGGTATGCTGTGCCAGTGTTATGTAGTGCATGTAGATGTGAAGTTTGAATTATGCTTGTTTGTATATGAGGAACCAGTGGTGCTCCTTCGGGTGTGGTGAAGTGTGAGTGCGGCATGGGAGGTTAAGAGTGATTCTCGCCACCGAGTTCTGAATGGTCTGCAGCCTTTGAGTGAGTTTTCTTTTTATCCCAGCATAGAAGGTGTTACTGTAGCCCTACTTACCTGTAACAAGGGTGTACGTGATGGTTTACGGGTACTGGTTTAGGGCCATTTGAAAGTTTTCCTCAGCAGCTTCAGGTTATGAGAGCATGAGGTGGAGACAACACTGACTTGGGCAGTCATGATGAGTTTGCTGTTGATGATGATCCCGAGGATCTTGGCATGATTGGTGGGGGTTGGTGTCAGTCTTTTTCTGTTGGCCACTTGGTGGAGTCCCATGGTGAAGTGCTCTTTCTGAAGTTCACAATTTTGGTCTTGTTGGTGTTCAGCTTCAGGCAGTTGTTCTTCATCCAGTGGGCAATTCAATCATGCAGGCATTACATTTGATCCAGGTACCGGGTGTCTTGTGTCATCAGCGTAGAAGAGGAAGAGGATGTTGATGTGAGATGAGCTAAGCTGATGATGGCTAGAGGGATTATGTATGTGTTGAAGAGAGTCAAGCTCAGGGATGATCCTTGCGGAACTTCCCAGATAAGGTTGCAGACATCCAAGGTGTACCGTGTAAGGCTAACTTACTGGGTCCTTCCAGTCAGGAACGAGCCGATCCATTGGAGTGTGTGTCCTTGGATTTCAATGTCATGAGGGAGTTTGATGAGGATGGGGTCACATGCTGCAGAAAGTTCCAGGAGGATGATGGCCACTGTGTCTACTCCATCTGGAGGCCTGGGGATGTCATCCGCAGCAGGGATGAGATTAGCTTCTGTGCTGTGGTTGGGTCTGAAACCAGATTGAGTGATGTAGAGGAGTTGGTGGTAGTTGAGGTATTCAGTGAGGTGTATGTTGATGATTTTCTATAAGACCCTGGTCAGGAATGGTAGGAGGGAGATCGGTCTGTAGTTGGCGAGTATTGAAGGGACTGCGGTAGGTTTCTTCAGCAATGGGAGAACATTGTGTGTTTCCAAGTGTCTGTTAAGGTTGTGGAAGAGGCAGAGGCATTCAGAAGGGATCAAGCATGGTGCTGATAGGTTGCAGTTCTCTGGAGTAGGTGTGGCGGGCAGGAGTTCGATTGGGCTCCTGAGTGGATGGACTACAGTTCTGGGGTAATGATGGTTGTGGGTTGTCGTTGCTGTAAATGGCAGTGATTTTGTTGCTGAACAATTAAGAGAGAGTTTTTTAGGTCCCTGCACTGTGGTGATCAATGTTGGAGGTGGCTACTGGTGATGTGAAATCCTTAAAAATGGCAAAATGTTCTTTGCTTCTGTTGGTGCTGATATCGATGTGGTCCGCCAGAGAGGTGTGTTTGGTAGTCCAAATCATTTGGTGGTAACGTCTCAGGAAAGATTTTAACATGCCCCTGTTTGCATTGTTTTGGCTCATTCCCTATTTGCACTCCAGTTGTTTGCAGTGGTGTTTCATCAGTCTGAGTTCCTCTGTGTACCAACTGATCTAGGGTCTAGATCTTATTGTAGTACTGTGTTTGAAGGGGCCAGGGAGCCAGGGAGCCAGCGCAGAAGATGAACCAAATGTTAAAATTCTTCATGGCTTTGAGGAGGCTATTGTTTTGTTCTGGTCAGTGGAAGGTGAGAGTGGTGTTCCAGTCCTAGACAGTGATGCTGCTCCAGTTTTGGCGGGCTGGTCTGGCAGTTGTGTGCTGTACCGGGACAGGGATGCTGAATTTAATGAGGGTTTGGTCTGTCCAGGAACTGGTGTGGGCACTTTGACACAAATGTTGTCACAAGTGGTGAAAATAACATTCAGGAAGTGTCTAAAGTGGGTAGGTCCCTTTAATTGTTGGGTGAGACACAGGCTTCCAAGAGCTTTGATCAGTGCTTTTGTGCTAGGGCCAGTGTTGCAGGTGGACGTTCAGATCTCCAAGTAGGATAAAATTGCTAGTGTTGAAGGTGAGTGATGCGACAAAGTCAGTGATGGTGTTGGTGAAGTTAATGACCGGTCTAGGTGGTCTGTAGATCAGAGTGCCACTTAAAGTGAAGTTGGCTGTGACGTTGCGCTAGAACAACAGTTGTTCAAAGTTGGAGGAGGATGTGTGCATGGAGGTGGTGCAGCTGATGGCATTCTTGTAGATGATGGGGATTCCTCTTCCGGGCTTCTGAAGTCTGTTGTGCTTGATGACCTTGTATCCAGGGGGATGGTTGTGGTGATGTCATGTGCTGATGCTGGGTTAGGGGCAATGTCCTGCAATAGGTCCCAGATCTCAGTTGTGTGTTTGGTGAGTAAATCTGTGTTGTGTGTGGTTGTAGGATTGTGTGAGTGTGAGAGGGTGGGGTTGGGCTGGGTGCATGAAAACATATCGGAAGTGCAGGAGAACACTCCCTTTGTGTTGTGTGGTATTGCGAGACAGCAGCATAGGGAGTGGTGGCTGGGTTAAGGGTGTGGAGGGTCACTACAGGATAGTGGCAGGGGGGCTGAGTTCCTGGCACTGGGCGCAGTCCAGGCGCTGACTGGCACAGAAGGACTTGCCTTAGATGCAGCTGCTATTAAATAGTTCCCAGGGATGGTGAAGGAGTGATATCACTTCCTGTGCAGATGAATGATGGGAAAGCCAGTGATGTCATTTTCTGTGCAGATCATTGACGGAAATGAATCCTTCTGCTTGGTTCATCATCATCTGCAACTGAGGGCAATGACCTGGGTAGCTCAGGAGGAGGAGGGAGAGACTCTTTCACAGAATACGCTGCATCAATACTTGACTGTATCATTAACTAGATAAACTCCATTATAATTTTCTCTGTAGAGGCAGGTTCAGCCTCCTCTAAATAAGAATCATTATGCTTTGTCCTCTCTCTTGCCTTACTTCACTCCATATAGTGACTAACTGCAAACCAGAAAAACAAAGGCTGTTTAAATAGATCTGTTTGCTAGCTACTTTCTGATTTCTGGGGTTGCCTAGCAACTGAGGCTTGAAACCTTGTGAGACTGCAGAATTCTGAACATTATAAAACATACAAAGGAAAGCACTGTGCTCACTCTGCCAACTTTGTAATTGTACTAAGCTTTGGAGCAGACAAATGCCATTGAAACACTAGGACTAGAACCTTTAACCTTCAGAGTGATAGACAAAGACCTTATATCAAATTGAACATGGACGGCTAAACCAGGTCCTTGCACCCAGCACCACCTCCTTGTCCACAATGCAGGTTTTAAGAATGCAAGCTATCCTTTAATGCAGCTCGTTCAGTGAGGCCCATCTTTATGGAAACATGCTTGGGAAACTCTTAATGGACTCACTTTTTATTGCCTCATATATATTTATAACAAGTAAAACTTGCCTAAGTAGAATATCATTTGTGTCCGGAGTAAAAAGACAAGACATTGGGATGGGATGTTGGACATCTCTCTAGGTTCTGTTTATGTACTAACGTCAGTAGAGGCCATGTCTATCCTCGAGATTGTATCTCGCCAGCAGTGGTGGCTGGCACGGATCGGGGCTACTGGGTGGAGGGTGGGGGGAAGTGGTAAAGGGAAAGAGAAACTTACCTTCCCACCGCGTCTCTCCTCGTCGTACCTCGTCATCGTCCCTCCGCTCCTGAACAGGAAACACCCAGGCTTCTAGGCTCCCCAAAGCTAATCACAATGCTGCAATGCAGCATTGCGATTGGTCTGAACGTGGTGGTTTGGCGCTCAGCAAGGGAATGGGAGCCTGGGCATGTTCTCCACCCAGGCTGTAATGCAGCCGGAGAGGAGAACATGCAAGGTACGCATCACTGTTTGGCTGGCTCAAGAAGGTCGGCCATTCAGTCATTTTGCATTCACAGAGGGCCCTCCACTCCTTCCCTCTGCTCTGAGAGTAGAGCTGCCCCTACCCAACCCCACAAAGACGCAGCAGCAGGGACAAATAAAATGATAATAACAACAAGTTATCATCATTTTATTTTTCCTTTATTTCCACTGCTGAAAGCAGTGGGGCAACGCTCCTCTGCCGGTTAGGACTGCCATATGGAAGATGGCCGAGTATGTAATAAGACAATTCCCAAGTTGTATACAGTAGTGCTATCAGACATGATGTAGGCAGGCATTTGTATCGAAAAAAACATTACAAAATTGGGGACATCTTTGCAGCAAACAGCTAAGGAAGTGGTGCAGAGAACATTCAAAGAATAGCTGACCTGTTTCAATTGTGATACAGTCTTGATCACAGCCAACATAAGTCCTTTTGCTCTTTCTGTATTTAAGCATTTGAGGTCCATCCCTGTCAGTTCTGAGAGGCTGTTGGAGCAGTTCTCAATCAATCAATCTTTCTTAGTATAAGGTTGACAGATTCCTTGAACAATTTTCAACCATGAATATATTTCATATTATTCAAAGTATTAACATATGCGAAAAGTTTAAAACACACACTTACAGAATCAGGATTATACAAAATTCTAAATGCATCAGAAACTATTATTATGTTAATAGGGACATCACTCACTACAAGTGACATAACATATGCTAGTACAATAATTATCTCAAATTGGGAAATCTCTCAAGGTTGGCATGCAGGTAAAATTGCATTTTCCCTGACTTAGTTGCAAAGCCTAAATGATTCATCCTTTCAATCAAATGAAAATGTGCAAAATCATTTTCCAGACCTTTTTGCTTTATCAGATATTTCAATTGCGATTTTAGTTATGCTTCTAATTTAGTTACAAGTACCTCTGTTTCTATGAGAGGTGATTCATGAAGGGATAATTGCTTCATCTTTGTACAGTTTAAAACGTTGCCACATCTCTAGATCATTCCAAGTTTATAATATATTTTATTACCCGAATGAGACATGTGTGTTCATACATCCTAGCTAGAACGCCTAATGTTGGCCTGTCGAAGTGTATACCTTGACCTGTAGACAAAAACATCTTCCAGAGCTTACTCTCTAACTTGAAAAGAGTTTTCAAAGATGCGATGTTTAGACATTCTAGAGCATACATGATGACACCATTTATCCTTATAGTGTAGAACTTACACAGGGCAGTATGATGTCATTTTCCCATCAAGGAAAACAATGATTAATTTCCATAAAAGAGTTTCCCTACAGCAAGTCTATTCACTCTTCCATGGGAACCTCTCCTTTCCATTGTTCTTCTGGCAAACACCCCAGCACCTTTCGTGCATGTCTTTGTCCTAACACACATCTCCTTAGGCGCTGCAGTTAGAACAAGGGTCTAAAAATACCTTCTTAGAACAAAGACAGAATATTCAAGACAGGCTGATCATCATTGTAGATCCGCACTAGAATATAAGGTTGGTGGAAAGTATGGCTAGCTATAAAACATAAATGAAGTAGTGAGATGCACACCAGCGTACTCAGAAACTTGAAATCGTGTACTCTTGTAAATAGGTTTGGCGTGCAAACTTGATTCGCGCTCCGTCCGGTTGCGCGACGCAACATAACAGAACACTTTTAACACCTCGTCCGGTGCTACTTCAAGATGCACAGCCGTATACTAAAATGAATCCAATCAATCAAATGCTCTTAATCTTTTAAACTGATAATCTTAATTTTCTCCGTATCCTTTTATTTCTTCGCTTTTCCATTCAATCCATTTTATTCATTGCCAAAGGAACATAGGAGGCGTTCTGATATCCAAATGCCACTTTATTAAAAACACCCAATGCATTTCGGGAATAAGATCCCTTCGTCAGGGGTATCTAAAATGCAAAATTACATGTATAAGTGATTGTTTACATTATCTACACTCCGTAATACAACGAAACACAATTGTACATCAAAACATTATTATCAGTACATTATAGAGATGCCTGTTTACGCGCCCCTTTCACATATGTTATATCCAACTTCATCGTGACTCTGGGTAATGCCTCTGTGACACAAAAAGAATATCCGCCATATTTTGATCCTCAACCTCCCGCGATTATCCCTTAACTACAGCTAGCCTTACGCTGTTGCGCGTGCACCAACGCTTACCGTGGCACTTAGATGGATTAATGTTTAAAATGCAGTAACCCCATTCAGGCTGATGATACTCCTCCGCGTGCTGCAACGATGCGCCACTGCGTCGCTGTTCTTCATTTTGCTGCCAAGTCAAAAAATGCTGGCCTCTCGTGCAGTTTAAATCTCACCTCCTGATTGCGCGCAGGTGCCTAATTACTCCTGAACCACAGAACGAGTCCACCAGAAACCGCAAACGGACTAGCTATACCAAATGCCTCAGCCTCCCCTCTTAGTACGGTAATTGCACTACATTTCCCATCACTACCCGGAATCCCTCTCCTGCTGTAACAGGCTATGTATACATCAACGGTGTCTTTTATGTTCGTTGCATATATTTGACTGGATTAAAAAGCAATTCATGATACAATTCAATCACTTGCCACTGTTTATGCATTGTTCATAACATGATTCTTGTGAGGATTACGTTCTCTTGTAACAAATCATAGTGGCCAAAAAACACCCTCCTGCGTTCAATGTCTGATTTTTCCATATCTGAAATACTCTTTTCATTGTCCTTTTTCTCGTGCTACTGAACTCAGGGTGCAAACTCACAAACGGACGGTATGATTAAACATGAATGAAGTAGTGAGATGCACACCAGCGTACTCAGAAACTTGAAATCGTGTACTCTTGTAAATAGGTTTGGCGTGCTATAAAACATAGTCATTGACCATGGTCCCATACTGAATTTAACCCCAGCTTTTTAGCTGCCTTTTCTATTCTTAGGTTAGCAGGAAGATCTGCGGTGCAGCTTGAATTACCTAAGAGGTGGAAAATGCATTCTGTATTCCATTTGTCCTGTCTCAAATCTGCAATCACCAATAGAGGAACACTACTGCCATCATATTGGTTGATGGTTCTCAAAAACATGAGACAAAAGCTATTGTTGATTTCCATATTCATTTTGGTCAGCTCCAGTATTTAAAACCCTGGAAAGGATATGAAGGCCTCATAGACTCATATGACTGTGTCAAACTCGGACCAATAACAGGATCCTCCAGAAAGCCTTAATAGAAAAAAGCGAAGGTGGGGTGCAGGTGCAGGTGCTGCTTTTCGTAAACGTTTTGTTTAACTCTCTCTGCTGTGCAGAGGGACCTTGGCTCTGAATACGCCTTGGGAGCTGCTATCGGAGACTCTGAAGCAATTTGAGTTAATGGAAAACAATTGGAGAGTGTGTCCACTGCCCCCCACATAGGTGTTGTCCAGTAGTAGTGTCAGGATGCCATTGGCAGGAGGTTTGAAAGAGCTGTTTGGTGGCTCTGTAAGTCCAGAAGACTGCTGACCATGCCATTGATTTGCTCTCAGGTCATCCCAATTGCTTTGGTCTCCTCAATAGTGACAACATTAGGCAGATAACTCTTAAGTGATTTTCGTGTTCTGTGCTTCATCTTGTCCTGCTTGTTCTCATAGTATGAGGGCATCCTTTCAGCACCCTGCTTAATGAGTTGAGCCACAATAAATTGTGAGACAAGGTGGCTACACAGCAACACATGCGCAGATCAGCAGCACCAGGCTTCTCCTCCAGGATCATGTTGCTCCTCCACAGCACAATATGGGTGAGGCTGATCACCACTTAAAATTATTTGCATAGCCATTGCTGGAGCATGAATCAGTTATACAAAATAATAGATTTACTGTCACACACACAGGGCTGATCCCTGCTGTGCTACAGCCCAACAGGTCAACGGACCGTGGCAATTGTAGTTGAGAAGATCAGCAACAAATCATCACGTAACTAGTAATCCCAATTTCTATCTACGTTCAGTCAATAATGAGAATTTTAAAAAGTTTTATGGGTTTATTATTTCAAGTTTAGTAAATCGTCTTTATTCAGAATCATAAGTTTTATTCAAATTAGTTTCAAATAATCAATATTTTACAGAATTGATAAAGAAATAACGGTTAATTCAATTAAAATACAATGCAGTGTGTTCCATAAAGGAAGACATCCCTATTCTAAGAATGGGGCGAAAGGTGTCAGTAGGAACCCATAAAGAGTTCAAATTTGAAAGAGAGTGAGATCAACCATAAAAGTCGTAACAATATCCAAAAGTCAATAACCAACCAAAGCAGAACTTCCCATAAAGAGAGGTAAACAAAACTCAGTAGAGTGTCAAAGTAATGAGAAATAAGGCATGGAAAATGTGCAGTTGCAGTAGCAACTGCAATCAATGGGTCACTGGCATGAGAATTGGTAGCAGGAGAATGGCAGGGGACAAAATAGCATGTGGCTTTCCCTTCTCTAGGAACATGTACTTTTAAAACAGTCAACATGTAATGTTGTATTTAATGTTGCATCTTTTCCTCCTCTCATCCAATCATCTTTCAGGGGTCTACCTGGGAACAGGTTCACTCCTCTTCATCTCACATGAGTAAAATGGACAGACAGTAATCTTTGTTGTTTTAGTCTACTGATGAGGCCTCTTCATTCTAAACATACTTTCCCATGATTGGGACTGCATTTCTAACCTTCTAATGAAGCAAGTGATATGTTAACTAACAATTGGCTATGTAGAAATCGAAACATCTGCAATAACGAAAGAACATTATTTTCACAACTTCATCCTTTGGGAATAAAACAAGTATGTCTATGGGTTTATTCTTCATAATTATACTAAATAATTAATTCTGAACCAGCATTTCAAACTCTTCTTTGTATAAGAAGAAACTTCTTGCACAGTTATGTGAACCATTTATTTAATAAAAGCTTGATCACGAAAAGGTCAAGAATTAAACATTTAATGCGTGAATCAGCACATTTTAGTCAAACTACTTTTCTAAGAAATGCTGCTTTAAACAGTTTCTGGCCAAATATGTGTAAGTGTGTCTAGTTACTATATTACTAAATTGTTCACATTTTTAAACTCATTTTGTATGTTATAAATTAAGTTTCTGTTGGAAGAGGTATGCACCCTGTCCAAGCAGGAACCACAATCCTAATTAGGATAAGTCATATACACACTCTAAATTAACAGGTGCTCACCCTCTAGGTAGATTGGCACACAGCAGTCATGCTTAACTTAAAAGGCAATGTGTAAAGTGTTTGTGCAGCACTTCAATCAGTAAAACAGTGAAAACACCACACAAAAAGACACCACACCTGGCTAGAACGATTAAGCGCAATTTAATGAACAAAACACAAGACCACAATGACAAACATCCAAGACGAATAACCAGAATTATGCATTTTTAGACTGAGTTTTAGTGCTTAAAAGCATAAAGCGCTACCTGGGGCAATCTGCTCACACTAGACTGGGTCAATTCCAAATGTTCAGGCCAACCTTGATGGAGCATGGGTGGGATACAAGGACCAGCCTTGGCCCCCTGAAACGGTACCTTGTTTTAAGGTTCTGTCGAGGATGAAATATGAGGAGCGAAGGAGCCTAGACGTCAGCGCCGATACTTAACATATAGGTGATGCATCTGCTCCGAGTCTCGCAAATTCAAAGATGTGCCGGCAATCGAGGCAATGTGCAGCACCGTCGGCGTTGAGATGTTATTGATCCTTGCAGCAGCTGCGTTGGTGGAAATGGGGCTGCGGTGTCCTCAATCCTTGCAGCAGCTGTGATGCATCAGCTTCTAAGCAGATATGCCAGTTCTGAGCACCGCAACAACGGTGATGCATGGATTCTGATAGTTGCTTGCACCCACTTTCAAGGGCCCAGGACTGGTTTGCCACCGCTTGGCAGGGCAAGACTCTCAGATGAGAGAGTTCAGGTGCTGTAGCACATGAGTTGGAAGTCTTTTATGTCCCTGAGACTTCAATCAGGATACACGTCAGCAAGCCCTTGGAGTCACTGTGGTTCTTGGTTGGAGAGATGGTTGACCGTCGAACCAGGATGCTTAAAACCAATTACAATGCTGCATTGCAGCGTTGTGTTTGTTAAGGGGAGCCTGGCTGAGTTTCCATCCAAGATTGAGGAGAGCAGGAGCAGGGACGCAGGATCCGGCGCAAAGGTAAGTTTATTTATTTATGTTTTTTTTATATGCGCGACCTACCCCCTGCGCGACCCATGACCCAACCCACCACACACGAACCATGCCGGCTGCCCCTGCCATTAAGATGTGGCTGGCCCATCAGTTACACCTAAGCTCCGTTTGTGTTTGGCCGTCTAGAGGGAATGCACAAAGCCCATCTGTCACCCACCCTAGACGTGTATTCAGAGACAGGCAGAAGGCCCCAAATGGCTAAAGTAAGAAAATGCCCAAAAATCTAATTTCACGATAAGTTGGGATTTTAAATTGTGATTAGAGAGACACCAAACATCAGGGTTCCATCCCTTCCCAATTGGAAAAGGCACTTACAAAAAGGAATAATGCAATCCCAATGTTAACCTATGTGAGGAATAGGCCTTGCAGTAGTGAGTTTTTCACCACTAGGACATGTAAAACTTAAAAGTACATGTTGTACCTTTTAAATTCCTACCCCTGGGCTGTCCAAGGTCTATCTTAGAGGTGGCTTATTTGTATTATAAAGGAAGGTTTGGGCCTGGCAAGAGGGTTTACTTGCCAGGTCGACGTGGCTGTTAAAAACAGCACACACAGGCTCTGCAATGGCAGGCCTGAGACATGTTTAAAGGGTTACTTAAGTTGGTGGCACAATCAGTGCTGCAGGCCCACTAGCAGTGGATGGCTCCTCTATTAATGCAGAGGAGCACCGCCCCACTGCTCTTTGAGCAGTAGAAAAAGGAAAAATAAAATGATAATAACTCAATGTCATTTTATTTTTCCATATTAAAGTAGGGTTACTGGGCGGGTCTGGGCTGTCATGACAGCCAGCAGGAGAGGACTGTTTGGGGCATTTATGTGTGCATGACAGTTTGGCCAGCTGTCTTGGGCTGGAAAAACTGTCATACGCACTTAGCATGTTCTCTACCTGGCTGTATTGCACAGCCTGGGTGGAGAACATGCACAGGCTCCTGCTGCCTGTCTGAGAGCTGAACCACGGTGCTCAGACCAATCACGATACTGCTGTCATGCTGGAGACAGCAGCATCGTGATTGGCTTAGGGTAGCCTTTGTGTGCTTCCTACTTCCGGCAGGAACAGAAGAGGATGGAAGTGAGGCAGCGGCGAGCAGACAGGAAAGTTACTTTTAATAATTTTTTTACACCCCTGCCCCACCCGTACTACTTGTGACAGCTGCTACTTCCCACTAGTAGCATTACAGGCCCTGAACACATGTAGTGCACTTTAGTAGGGACTTATAAGTAAATTAAATATGCCAAGTGTGGTTAAGCCAATGTTACCATGTTTAAAGCAGAGAGCACATGCACTTTAGCACTGGTTAGGAGTGGTAAAATGCCCCAAGTCAGCAAAAACGTAGTCAGCGAAAACAGGAGGTCTGAAGGCAAAACGTCATGGGAAACCACACCACGGATGCCAGGTCTAACATTGTTCATTTAAGTCTGCACGTTAAAATTACAAATATATTTCAACTATATTATTCAGCATTTTGCTGGCTGTGCCTCATTTCCATTAATATTGTACAGTTAATACTAAAGTTATATTCATTTCATTGGCCTCTAAAGGATAAAAAGCTGATTTAGCTTTGCAATGATTCAACATGTGACCTTAAGATAACACACAGGTCTCAGCATCAAGTGCTCAACTCGCTGAGCTGTCTAAGTGTCTGGGTAAATTTTTTTAAGTGGAATTGAATGATTCAGTGCTATTACGTGTATAGAAGAGACGGGTAAAATTGACCTGAAACACTGCCTTTTGAGCGACCCCTAATGTACAATTCCCCTCATGCAACACACAATAGTATGCAAGTAGCACAGACAGCAGTTGATGACAGGGTTTTCTTGTCCATGCTTCTCATGCCCATATAACAGTAGAAAACCACTCCCTCTCTGCAGCCCACGATTTTGGCACCTTGTCAAAACGTAATATTTGATGCAGTGTTTGTCTGCACTAATTAAACTGTATTATCATTGAAAAAAGTCCTTTTTGTCAAACTTTAAATATCTATGCCTTAAAGTTTGCAATTTGCTTGTTTATACCAGTTCATAGCTTAGTTGTCTTCTTTGCAATTAAAATAGCCACCTCAGAGAAGGAGTTAAATAAATGCACTTCCAGGGGGAAATGAAAGCACATGTTAATGAATTGACTTTTCACTACACATTCTCCAAAGAACAAATGCATTTTTATGGTCTTGACAGGGCAGCTGTCCCCAGACAATTATGTGAGAACCACCTGGAGAGGGGCTTTGGCTCTGCCCACATGTTGGGAGTCAGGAGTACATGTTTTGATTGGGCAGAAGTTTTGTGCTTCCACAAAAAAAGTGTTTTCCCTCCATACAACTGTGATCATTTTGTCTATTTATCCAGCTACCTGAAGTTTAACTTCAAGGGGCACACATATTATATTGTAATGCTTTAAAGTGTCTTAGATAACTATATAATTTATGGTGTTTTTCTCTGCCAGCAGCCGGATGTGAGTAGGGCAGTCACTAACCTACAAGAAATTTTAGTTCTCGCTTTACAGTGAATTCATAAGCCAGACCTATCGGCATTGTCAATGCTTGTATTGACTTTCTTCACGCTTTGTCCGATAGTGTAGACATGACATAAATAGCAAAAACATCGGTGTCCAACCCCACACTTGCATCTTATTTCCTCCTGCAATTCCACTTTTTTCAGTAGTGTAAAGGAGAGTATCGGTACAAGCATCATATCTAAAAATGTGTCTAAATCTGTGTTTGGTGGAACATCTTCTGTGCTGCAGCCCGCCCCCCCGTCACCTTGTTAGCAAACTTTGTCCCATCTCATATTCAAAGTGCGCAGGGCTGTGCGAGGGGCATCCGTCCAGGTTGATGCAAAGGACAATTTTGAACAGAGCTGGCCTTTGATAGGATAGCGCCTTGGCTAGGCAGAAAGAAATTTGGTGCCCTTGCTAATGCTGTTGAATAATCTGAGGCAACAGGGGACCAGTTTTATATTTATAGGTTAGCTCCTGATTGATAATATCAAAGCAGTGACTGGCCTCTAAACACAAAAATCTTCGCATACTCCTCAGCTCGCCTGAATCACTCACTGCTCAGGTCTGTCACACTGATGCCAAGTTGTTTGTTGAGGGTGGCCCTGATGTGTGTTGGCAAGGAGTGAGAGGGACATGGAAGGACAAAGATAAGGACAGATGGGGTGTTAAATAAGCATTGGTAAATGCAATAGTTGTTGCCTATATGATTAATGATACGTTTTTGTTTGTAAGTTTTTGCTTTGGTGAGCAGTTGAGCTATATAAATAAAAAAACTGTGAATGACAAATAGAGTAGTTACTTACTTGTGCACCTTAAACACACTTTGAGCACCACAAGGGATTATAAAGTGCTTTGTAAATGCAAAGACTTTACAATAACGCTAACATCACAAATTCACAACTGCAGCAAGAAACCAAATAGAACCCACAGCCATGCACAGGTAGTAATTTAACAAGCTATGTGACACATCTGTAGTGTAGCATGTATGCCACATAAATACAGTAGCCTAAGCAATAGTTTGAAATCCCAGCTGCCCACATGAGTGATCTCACACACAGAGCTTCTGTTTTGGGCAAGTATGCAGAAAACTCAGCTTTGTGACAGAAACCTACAGCTGAAATGGAAGCCCCTGTGAATATATTAGCTAGATAATACATACATTACAACACCAGAACAGCTTGCTGTGTCCATGAACAAAATGTCCTTGCCGTGAATGGTGCTTTGCTCATACAATACAATAGGAACAATAACATCAGTAAATACAGCAGTTCTTAAGCAGTTTAATTATATAATACCTTTATATACCCCTTTGTGTAATTGAAGTGTCCTACACAAGTTCCCCAGCCCTGAGGAAGACCTTCTATAAAAATAGTTTCCCAGGTCCAATCACGAAGGTCGAAATGCGTCGGCACACATCTTCTGAGGTCAAGAGTCATCATATTGAAATATTGTAAAAAAACACCAAATATCTAAGCACAATTAAGATGGCTTAGTATAGAACATTGATATCTTCACTCTGACCTCATTAAGGAACCCACTTTAGTGCAAGATTGAGGACAAAAAGCAAATAGGTCCCGACTTTAAATCATATTAGAGCCCACATGAGTCACTTCGTAGAATAAACGACACAGTAGTCCAATAGGGCTTATCCATTGTATAGGATGTTTTTTTTGCCATAATTTGTACATTGTCTAGTAAGTTTACTGTGTAGAATGCATCAACAAATTTTGTTGTGAGATGCTTATTTGTGTTTTGTCTCAATTAATGTATTGATTTGGTCTAAAATGTAGTTATGTATGTTATTGTCTCATTTTGTTGCTTCATTCAAAGATAAATGTTTGACACAGTCTACTTACCTGCTTTAGGAGTAATGATTATGTTCTAAATAGGTAAGTTGCACGCACCTCATGAAAGATAGGGAAAAAATGCTTGCAATTTGTTTCATCAAGATGTTATAAGTAATTGAAGTACATTAACTGTACATTAGTGAAGAGAACTTTTGGAGCTCTTCACTGATAAAATAATTCCTGATCCATGGTCTGAGAGACACTCTGTTGTTACAATCTTTCTTTGATTCCAGCCTCTTCAGTCCTAAACTGAATCACTCCCCTATAAGAGACCGTACTTTGTGTAGGCACCACGCTAACAGCACTGGCATATTCCCGCAGTTTCACACTACTCGTCCAGAAATGTAATCAGCTGATAACAATAAAGAAGTAGCCATAGTAAGTGTAAAGTAAGCCAAAAACATATATGAGACACAGGTGACAACTCAAACTTTTGCGCCTTAATTTAGACAAGGAGCATAAATAACAAATCTCCTAGCAAAAACCGTAACAGCCCCTACTTCAAAATGGCCATCTGAGTAGCGTAATACGTAATAGAAGGTAAGTTTGCCCTTCCCACTCTCCTGTGTCTGTTTTGGTGCCCCATGTGCAGGCTTGGAGACGGAAGTCTGTTCCTGCTGCCTTGAGGTAGGGACATGAAATACTGTATGGACACCTGAAATATATATTTGGGAAGTTCATGAGTTCTTGGAAACCAGTGCCAGAAGCGTTGTCTTATTAAGCATTCTCTTGTTGAGGCTGCTGCATGTTTTCTTTCACTGTTTTCTTTCTCGATATGATAAACTGCAAATCAGATTATAAGAATCTGTGGGAGGAGCGGCATGGGAAGTCAAGCTGCTGGGCCTGGGTAAGAGTTCTGGGGGAGGAAGGGACAAGCATGGGTGCTGTAGGCATGGGATTGAGAGAGCTGGAAAGCACTATGCAGGCAAAAGCTAAAAGAAAGTTCCACAAAAGCAGATGAAAACAGTACTTAGGCTTTGGGATACTAATAAGAGAAACGCCCGGGGAAAAACAGAAAATAAATAGTATGCTACAGCCAGTAGAAATGGAGGTAAAGTTAGCGGCAAGCACACCAACCAATGAAAAGTAAGGGCGGAATATAAGCCCTTTTTAATATTTTTTTTAAATACAATAGATTTCACAAGCATAGCACAAGTGGTGTGCAGGCGAAACTTAAAAAAGCACTGGCTGCACTGTGATAAATGGTTCAGAGGTCTTCAAACTGAATCACTCGAGCCAAGTGAAATGGATGTGCATTTTGCATGACCTAAATGCAGACAGCTGTGTGTGCCCCTCTGAAGATTGGCACACTGGGCCTGGACCCAGCTTACACATGCCCAAAGCGGGCCCAGATTCCAAATAAATATTTCATAGCAGTTCAAACAACATAATAAAGCTGTGTACTGGCTCAGAAATCATAGTGGCATATTATTCAATATAAACTTAACACATATGTCTCATAATCACAATTGATTTAAGCATTGTTAAAAATCCTTACCAGCTCCTCATTTTAAGCTGTAACTAAAAATATTTAACATCGATCTTCGCTTTAATGTCTCTCCATCACAACCTAATGGAAATCATTATGTACATTAATAACCTGAAAACAGAGGCAAGAAAGCTTTAAGGGCATTACAAAGAAAGCAAAAGATAAAATTATACACATACCATGCTCAGATCATAATTTAATTTCTGCATTAGCGATCCGCATTACTCTTTTGAGGAGCAACTTGTGTTCAGAAATAAAAAGCACATTTGCAGCTCTGCAAGATTTAGCAGTCCGCATGATAGATTTTTGAATGGTTATTGTATGACACTGAGCTTCACAATCTCCGTTGTAAGGCATAAGGAATGATTGAATGACTAATATAGTTCTTCTTTTTATCACATGACTGTAACGGTCAAAAAAGAGACACTGGGCCCCTGGAATCACGTCTTTATTTTCTAATGGATGCTTCACTATGTGTCTACACATTTTACAAATGTAATTCTTCCCTCCCACCAGCTGAGGTCGGTAGTAGGAGTAACTGCAGGGCGGTGACGTGGGGAGGGGGAGGGGCAGAGTGGGGGGTAGTAAACTATGGATTACGGAGGTTTACAGGTAAGTAAACATATGAATTAATAAAACGAATTTCGTTGCGTGCACTGCATTGCATTTGGGGATGCAGTGCACGCAATGAAATTCGTTTTATTAATTTATATGTTAATTTACCTGTAAACCTCCGTAATCCATAGTTTGCTACCCCCCACCCTGCCCCTCCCCCTCCCCACGTCACCGCCCTGCAGTTACTCCTCCTACCGACCGCGGATGCCTCCGACCCTATGTCTTGAAAAGTCCATGGACATCATTCAGGGGTCACCAGGGGCCACAAACTGCGACCCCTGGTTTGCCTCCTGCAACCCCTGGCACTGCCCTTGAAACCCCTGGCACTGCCCTTATAAACCCTGGCGCTGCCCTTGCAACCCCTGGCCTCACGAGTGGTAAAGGCTGTGTCATAAACAGAAGTTAAACAAGTGTCTCATAAGCCTTGTTTACTTTCTGTGCCCCTCAGCTACATCGTGCATCTGGGGGACTCCTGCTGCCCCTGAACATGGGTTCTAGGGGTGTAAAGTAATGAAAGGAAAGACAGGAAAACAAAGGCAGGTGTGTGTGTGTGTGTGTGTAAGAGAGAGAGAAACAGAGAGAGGGATTAAAGAGACATCAGAGAGAAGTGACAGGGGTGAGATATATATACAGGTATGAAAGAGAGTGAGACAGGTCAGAGTGATATGTGATAGGAACGCCGGGCCCGATTCACAAAAGTAATCTGAGACAAAATCCTAACTTTACGACTTTTGGTATTCACAAAAGGCATTTAGTAGTAGTAAATTTAGGATTCCTGACTTTACTACCACTAAATGCCTTTTGTGAATACCGAAAGTCGTAAAGTTAGGATTTTGTCTCAGATTACTTTTGTGAATAGGGCCCATAGATATTTGCCAAAGAAACAGCGGAGCGGTAGAGACAGGAGAGGACAGATGAGAGGAGAAGGCTAAATGACAGGTGTAATACAAATAGAGAAAAAGATAGCTAAGATACAAGGAGAGAGAACTACAGGTGTGACGAAAATGAGAAAGAGACAGCTGGTGATAGACAATTGAGGGACAAAGGGAAGCAGGGAGAGAAAGTGGTGATAAAACCAGAGGTTAGTAAAAAAACACCAACATGCAGGGAGATGTAGAGGTGATGTTGAGACAGGTGAGAAAGAGATAGACAAGGGAGTACAAAAGTAAAAAAAGACAGAACAGGTGAGAATGTCAGGTGATGGGGGAGATGTGAGATATAAGAAGAATAGTGGGAAAGACAGTTGAGACAGAGGGGGAGACCGGAGGGGTCAGAAAGAGACAATAACAGGAGAGAGGTAATAAAGACAGTGATAGTGATGAGATTTATAAAGCGCTCAGCTACTCAAGAGTGTCCCGCCGCTATACAGTCTAAGTAAGAAACAGAGAAAGATGATAAGTACTGCGAAAAGAGGCAGGTCTTGAGCTTTTTCTTAGAAATAGCTTCAGCCTTTGTTTGACTCAAGTCTAAAGGGAGCTGGTTCCAACCAACCGAGCCCAAAAAAGAGAAGGAGGGACCATCTGCTATCGCCAGGCGAACTCTAGGAATGCTGAACAGATAATTACTGGATTAAAGTAACTCTCTCGCTGGGCTGTAAAAGGCAATCCTGGCAGAGAGATCATCAGGTCCAGACTGATGAAGCCTTCTATGCATTAACAGAGCGGATTTAAAAAGAATACGTTTTTCAATGGGAAGCCAGTGCAGATTGCGCAAATGCGTGGAGATGTGTTCACGTCTTGGGAGATCAAGAACCAACTGGGCTGCCGCATTCTGAACAGTGTAGACTCTATTCAAAAGATACTTTGTCGGGACTGCATATAATGCATTGGCAAAGAAAAAAGGTAGGTAGTAGTGGTCCCTGAAAGGGAAGAAACCACGCAATCAATCTATACTGTATATTTGCACCTAGCCAAATAAGTGTGAGTGCATCTATTGATATAGTTTAACCGGGGTGCTAATGTAGCTAGATACACAAACTACCCAGAGGTGCTATTACCATATTAGGAACTAACATGCATACAAGTCAGTCAAAATCCACTTTATTCGATTAATTAAAATCATAAAAGTATTCTACAACAAATATCTTACATTCATATGATTTAAGAAACAGATTAAAACAGTATTAAACAGTAGGTAAATTTAAAAAGCAGGTTAAAAAGGCATTATTTACACAAAATTCATTACAATTAGCATTCAACACTACAATAAACATGAATTCAAGTATCTGTCCTCAACTGTGATTCCAGTCTTAACCTTGATCTCTTACATCTAACAGATGCAGCCAAAAAGCTAGCAGTGCAATACATGATTACAGGGGAAAGCAACATCTGTAAGTATAACAACGCAGGCTTGTACTGCATAAAACCCAGCTCCTTCAAAATTGATTTTAGATATCGGGTACGAGGTTCATGATAAAAAGAACAGAAGAACAGAAAGTGGGCATTATCCTAGGTAGAGAAACCATCGCATTTGCAAGGGGACGATTCCTCGAGCTTGCACCAATCTTTCTCGTCCCGCAGCACCATATAGATTTGATTAAAACGGAATTTGGATAGTAGCCACCTATGAAAAGAATTAGTGACCACTGACAAATAAGGAGCCAACTCAACAGATGGGGTTATCAATACATGAGCCCTCACAGAGGGTTTACATAAATCATCCGCTTCACGCTCGGCCATACGTAATCTGGTGAAATTGGTCTTCACCCACAGCAAATCAGCTTTACACAGGGATTCTGGGCTGTTAAAGATTTCGGGGCGTCCCAAATGTGCGGCCATAGATTCAATATAAGACAGCCACTTAATATCCCTCCTGTGATCTAGTGTAAGACAATCTTTGATTATCCGATGGTTAAGGCTGAGGTTCGGGTTAAGCCAGAGCTTGATCCACATCAAGAGTGGAGCTAGATTGATTATATCTAGAATATAGCCCAAACCCAGCTCAAGATGTAAAGAGTGAGTGGCAGTTGACTGGGGTAGTCCCAACAGAGAGCGAAGAAATTTGTTTTCCTCTATCTGGATGCATTTAGAATTAACATAACCCCAGACTGCAGCCCCGTATCTAGCGATCGCGACTGTCTTGGCTTTGTAGACGGCCAGGATAGCCTCCATTGGTTTCCCCCCCAATCTCTTAGTAAACCCCAGGATTGCAGAATATGAACTTCTCACCGCATTCGCTTTAGATGTTAACTGCGGTGTCCAAGTTCCCCTTTGGTCAAAAATCACTCCCAAGTATGTGAAGACTTTCACACTTGTGATCACCTCTCCATCGCAAAAAAAGGTTTTTTCTTTACGTTTACCACATCCTACTGACATGGTGTGTGATTTGTTTTTATTAATCACCAGGTCAAGACTGGACATAAAATTACCGAAGGAGTCGAGTAACTTTTGCAGGGCAACTGGGGTCCTGGCTATTAGCACCGCATCATCGGCATAGAGGAGCACCGGAATTGGTGCACCCCCCATGCTCGGGATATCCTTTGTGGCAGCCGTTAGGTCGTCCTCCAAAGAGTTCACGTAAAGCGTGAACAACATTGGCGCCAGGATACATCCCTGACGGACCCCTCTAGTTGATCTAAAACTCTCGGTACACTTTCCGTCGGTGGTCATTCTGATGCGGGCCCTCAGATCTTTATGGAGCTCCGCCAGAAAGTGTACCAAGGAACTGTCCAGGCCCATCTTCAGGAGCATTTCCCACAGCTTAGATCTGTTAACAAGATCAAAAGCTGTGGACAAGTCCATGAAGCCAAGGAATATACTTCCCCCTTTTGCTTTGGTATATTTAGAAATTATGAGATGGAGATTGAGGCATTGGTCCTCAGTACTCCTCCCAGACCTAAAGCCGAATTGTGCCTCTGACAGGATGTTGTTCCCCTTGGCCCACGCAGATATTCTCGCTAGGACAACCTTACCTAGGATTTTTACCGAGGAGTCCAACAACGATATTGGTCTGTAACATTTTGGGTCTCCTCTCTGCCCTTTTTTAAATATTGGCACAATTGTTGCTAAAGACCAGGTCTGGGGGAATCCCACTACGGCAGAGGCATTAAAAACTTTTGTTAGAATACTGGCCCAAAACAGCAGATTTGCCCTGAACATATCCGCTGGCACTCCATCGGGGCCCGGGGCCTTGCGACCTGCTGTCTCCTCTATAGCTCTAAGTACCTCAATTATATCAAATCTCACCGGCTCCAGGGGGATCCCCATAGTAGGGATTATGAAATGTTCCAGCTCCCTATTACTGTCATAAATATTTTCAAAATGCCGAAGCCAATCCTCCTCTGATATGTTTAGTTCCAGCACTGAGTTTTGGTCACCTGAAAGTAAGGGGGTGTTAATAATAGACCAAAACTCTGCGCTGTTTTTTAGAGTGGCTTTATCCATTAAATCTTCCCAGGCTTTACTCTTTAATTCATTTTTTCACAATTTAGTGGCCGAGGTAAAATCCTTTCTTAGTCGCGCCACTAACGCTTTGTCCCTTGGGCGAGTATTGAGGGCTTTCTTAAGGCGGTTGTGTGCTTTGCTACAATTTTTGTCAAACCAGCCTTTCACCGATTTTTGTTTGCCCCCCTGACCTTTAGCTGTGAGGCAAATGGACACAAACCGGCAAATACCTTCAAAGGAATATATAACCTCCTTACTCTCAGTTAACGGGTTTGCACACACATTTAACTCTTCTGAAACTGAGGAGGATAGGGTTATGAAAAAGTTGTCCGGTACAACCATCTCCCATTTAATTCGTCTCCCCTGATCCTTATCCTTTACAGGCAATATAGACCGATGGATGACAGCTGATTTAGACAAAAAGGAGCTATTCACTAGTTCCAACCCCACAGGATTATGATCACTCATAGGCATAGCTATTGCATTATATGAAATCACATAATTCAGAAAACCTCTTGAAACAAAGATAAAATCAATTATCGAATCACTAGCCCTTCCCGTATAAGTGACAACCCGTGTACTTTTATCATAGAATTCTGGTTCAAATAGCTCATTTTCCGGTAATGCATTTTCGAGCACCAAACCCTTCTGTGTATGTTCTAGGTGAGGGGGGGACACGCTATCTGTCCCATCTTCATCTGCTAGGACACAATGTGAGCACAAATGAACATTAAAATCGCCCATTAAAATAAAACGACATGAAGTGGATTGTTTGTCTCTGTAAAGAGTTAAAAAATCTGATAACCATGTAAAGTGCACAGATTCTGGGTGACCGTTCGGTGCATTATAGCAGTTAACAAGAAGCAATTTACAACCATCCTCTAATATTATCTCCAAAACAAGGAAACTATGGGAGGCACAGTCTACCGGGGTTATTTTGCCCTTGATGTTCACCGATACCAGCGTCAAAAGACCTCCTTTGTTCCGGCCTGCAGGGGAAGGCAAAGCAGGTACAAAATAAGAAGTAAAGCCATCCAACCAATAATCACACTCCATATCCCAAGTCTCTTGAATGGCTATAATATCGTGGCACTTTACAAAATTTTCCCAGTTTGGGTCTCCCTTCTTAGACCGCAACCCAGCAATATTCCAGGATAACAGTCTGACCGTATTCCCTTTATCAATTATGATCTCTGGTAAACTGTTATCATTCACGGCAGAAGAGGGTACATGATCCGCTGGTGTTGAATCCACTATGACATCGTCCACTGTACCCTCTCCGACACCCCGTCAATCGCAAAGATCGAGACCTGAGAGAGCATCGAATCTGTTGTGGATTGTAATAGGGGGACCAAAGGTAGAGAGATTATCGCGTCCTTGAAACAAGCTTTGAGGAGCCGATCTGGGCCCCACCGGGGTAAATGGACTTAGACTTTGTCTGGGCAGGGAGGCTAAATTGGCATGATTGTAGAAATACCCTAACGGGCGCACTTGAATGCCATTGCTGTCCTCCATCAAAGATGCTGCCCGTAAGAGGACTGTGGCCACATGTTGTGGATATTTAAAGTTCACAACCACACAATCCCCTCTGCAAGTTTTCCTCGAAGGACCAATCCAATTTACTCTCCTAGTCGTGATAATGTCTCCAGCAAGTTTAGAAGGGAAACCACATTTAGCACTCAACCAAGCCACCACTTTGTTTTTAAGGGAATCATGCACTTCCTCTTGTGGCCCGGAAGAGCCTGGGGTATGTACCGGAACATTGGCTAACACGACGACATAGGGGGCGCAATCCGGGGACAGATTAATAAAATTATTGCGCCTACTTTGTGTGGCATTCGTGTTACATAAGAGACCTGATCTCTGGTGGCTCCTAGCCGGGTCTACATCCGAATCTAATGGTGGGGGACAGATGGCTGGGGGGACAGAAAGATTGTTAACCATGCAATTGACCTGAGGGATCAGAGGAAGTAAATTGGGGGCTTTTGTAGCACCTTTCCCTACAACCTCAGAGCTCACTGAACTAGTTGAAGGGAGTGGGAGGTTTGTCTTAGATAGATTGGCCAACTGTTGATCCAATAAACCTCTTAGTCTTTTTAGCTCCGCGTTCGCGGTGTCCAATTTGGCTGCAAGGCAGTCAATGGAATCCTTAAGTTTAAGGTCAAAAGTGGCCTCTATGGTTTTGATTAGCAAACTAAACTGCTCAGGGCTCAGGGTGATGCTAGTTTCCTTTTTACTCTCTGCATTCGATTTGGCTTTAGGGGAGATGTGATTATCAGGCAAGTGAGTGTCCCCTCTTCTCCTATGAGTCATCTTACCCCCCCTCTTACTTTGCTGCTTTCTACAGGTTCTAACCGGTCTCTCTCTTATACTTCCTTCCGTTGCCTCTACCACTTCCTCGGAGTCAGAAGGTAATTTATCAAGCAATATCGAATCAAGCGTAATGATATCAGGGGCCTGGTGGATCGAGGCTACTACTACGCTAGCTACCAAAGAACAAAGCTGTTACAGCACACCCATTATCACGTGTAATAATCCAAATACAGTATTGGATAAGTAATGGACGAGGTCCGAATTCCAATGCAATTCTTACCAAAAGTTTACGAGGACAGTCTGATGAGACATCAGGTATACAGAACATGCAAGTAGTCCAAAGAAGTCATCTGTTGGTTTTCATTCACTTTTTATTATTTTTTCAAAGATTCCCAGCACACGATTTTGCCGACACGTGTTTTGTCTAATCCTAGATTTTTTCAAGGCGATATGGGAATATTATCGTGATGTGGTCTGGTGTAAACACTTCAAGGGCCAACATCCGTTAGTGCACTCGAAAGCCAAAAAGTCGTTTAATGAACCGGGCAGTCAGAATCACACTAAGAACTTCCGCGAGTGACAACAGCTGGTGTAGAATTCCCTGTTGTTACGCATAACCTGGTAGGTTTGCGACCCTTAATTCTGTCCCGTTCAAATGAACTAAATCACATCCAATTCTGATAAGAGGACCGTAAGTATTTGTCCACTTAACTTAGCAACATCACCCAAGTAAATGATCGGAGAATAAAGCAAAACCCTGATAAGTTTTCAACCATTCCTGACGACAGTCTCCAACCGCAAAGACGTGTGTTACTGCTACCCATCAGGGTATTGCTTCATTCTGAATGGGTGTGCTGTAACAGCTTTGTTCTTTGGTATATAATGCATTGGCATAGTCCAGTCTGGACATAACCAGGGCCAGTACTATTGTGATCTTAGCTGGAAATGAGAGGAAGTGCAGAATTGTTCTTGCTATATGTATAATGCGAAAAAACATACACCAACCACTGAGATGATTTGATTGTGATTGTGATTTTATTATCAAATGTAAACCCTACATTTCTTACAAGTTTAAAGCAAAGTAATGTCCATCTTCTAAGTGTTAATCTTCAAATAGTTGTGAGTCAGCCATTGGAAGACAGCCGAGAGATCCGGATCGATAGGCACCCCCTTGTTAAAAGCTAAGAACATTTTGGAAGTCATCCGATTAAGAAATAATAAATAAAGACTGAAAGTTGAGAAACGGACAGGTATAGGGAAAGTGAATAAGGGTAAAATATCATTTGATATCACTTCTTATGATGTCACGGGGGTCAAATTACATGATATAATTTCCGCAACATGTGTTTCGAAGTCAGCGAAATAAGAATGGAAAAGCAAACGAAGAGACACTTTGTTTATTCCAGGTATTTGGTATTGCATTCCCCATCATATACAGTCAGGCATGCAGTCAAAGCCCATATTATGAATAAAAATGAGATAGATATTTTATACCTTAATGCACACAACTTGTTTCTCTTTTGCCAATCAATATATGCAACACCAAAAAAAAGCAGTATAGACGCAATGCCAAGACGATTCTGCACTGACTTGTCAGTCACATATCTAACCCCAAAGCATTTGCAGGAAAAGGACATGAGGTGAGAACTATGGTGAGACTGTAAATGTTCTTTCTGTCTCTGATTCCATGGGCATTAGCACTGCTTGATTCACCTTTTTTATTTGACAGTGGTTTGGTGAGTATTTTTAAGATTTGCTATATACTGCCAGAGGCTGCATGCATTTTCTTTCCAGCCATTAGTTGTACAAAGCTTTTGTTGTTCAGCAACATCACTTTGAGAAACATAGTCTGACTCAGCACCCCTTACACATCTCTTTTTTTTACCGCCTTTATTTTTCCATTTTTTCAAATACAACAACCAGTTATATGAGTGTGGTTTTTGAGACACTGTGGGTAAATCATAGGTATGCACACCTCCCAAAAGCCAACACTGATCCACAGAGTCTGTTTCCCACTGGTACGTGAATAATAAATCCACATCCTTTACATACTCCATTCTCTAGGTCTGGGGGTCTCTCCCTCCTCTGGCTCAGCACCATTGTCCACATTACCATCAGAACTATTGCTGACTTACGTCTCCGCGGTGGCATCAGGGTCTATAAGTTTATCACATAGGCCAATGGGTTCCTCATCCACTTTCTCGTTTCTCCTCATAAGCTTCATATGTTCATGTCCTCTCTCGTAGAGAGGTTGCAGCGGGGGCCCCCTCAGGGTCGGGATCCCTGGTTCCGTTGCTGGCTGCACCCTGGACGAGGCACTGCTATCTTATCCCAGAGTTCTAGCCATTCCCACACCTCCTCTGGGTGGTCGAAGAAGTGTGCCTTTCCCTGGAAAATGACTTTCAGTCACCCTGGATACAACAGCATGTATTGAAGTTGTAATGCCATCAGCTTTTGTTTAACATTCAAGAAGAAATGTTGTTGCTCTTGCACCTTTTTTGTGTAGTCCAGGTATAGGGCTATCTTGCTGCTTACGAAGAAATGGACCACCTGCTCATGGGTAATTTAGGATTCTGTCAATGAAGGTTTTGGGTGGCTCCCCAGGTGGCGGGGGGCCAAAGCCCTATGTGCTCGCTCCATGACAAATAAGTCAGACAGGCCCAGTGTTTTTAGTTCTGTTCGCACCCTTTCCTGCAGGAACCTTTCAGCAAACGACCCCTCTGCTCTCTCTGGGAACCCCAGTACATGGATGTTACTTTGGCAGAAACGTCCATCAGCATCCTTGACTGGGCACTCCAGCTTCCCGTGACCATAGTCATCTGGGCCATCTGGCAATTGAGCACTGATGCTTCACCCTCCTGCTCTTCGATGTTACCTTCTGCAGTTGTGCCTTTATCCGTGACCTTTCTCAGGTCAGTGCATAGGAGATTGACATCAATAGATACAGTCTCTATTTTGTTTTTCGAGCACAGTGCGATTGCCTTGTGTAGTGGCCAACAGTTCGACCCTGAATGGCTCCCGTTCATCTTCTTGCAGGCCCTCTGTGTTTCCCTCTACCCCCTGCCGCATTAGTCTCTGAGTTGTTTGGTGCGGGGTGGTATATTGAGTGATGGTGTTCACAGTGCACGGACACGTGAGTATGTCTTTACCCATGGTTTGAAACTGAGAGCGGCAGTCCACCCTCTTCCAAACGGCAGAATCTGGGGTTGTCCCAGCTATCTTGTTCTCTGGTCTCTGGTCACAGAGCACCGGTGTTAGTGCTGCTGCATTCTAGTTTGTTCAGCTTGGGGCTCCCCTGCTTTTCACAAACAGGCCTGAGGGCCCCAGGGGCGTTCCAGGTGCTCCTCTCTATAATTGCCCTCCGGTCAACTCTTTGCGCAGCTTGACTCGGCACTCCAGCTTCCCGTAACCATAGTCATCTGGGCCATCTGGCAATTGAGCACTGATGCTTCACCCTCCTGCTCTTCGATGTTACCTTCTGCAGTTGTGCCTTTATCCGTGACCTTTCTCAGGTCAGTGCATAGGAGATTGACATCAATAGATACAGTCTCTATTTTGTTTTTCGAGCACAGTGCGATTGCCTTGTGTAGTGGCCAACAGTTCGACCCTGAATGGCTCCTGTTCATCTTCTTGCAGGCCCTCTGTGTTTCCCTCTACCCCCTGCCGCATTAGTCTCTGAGTTGTTTGGTGCGGGGTGGTATATTGAGTGATGGTGTTCACAGTGCGCGGACACGTGAGTATGTCTTTACCCATGGTTTGAAACTGAGAGCGGCAGCCCACCCTCTTCCAAACGGCAGAATCGGGGGTTGTCCCAGCTATCTTGTTCTCTGGTCTCTAGTCACAGAGCACCGGTGTTAGTGCTGCTGCATTCTAGTTTGTTCAGCTTGGGGCTCCCCTACTTTTCACAAACAGGCCTGAGGGCCCCAGGGACGTTCCAGGTGCTCCTCTCTATTATTGCCCTCCGGTCAACGCTTTGCGCAGCTCCAACCCACGAAACTCCTCTCTTGTTGTGCCTCCTATCCAGGAGGAGCAGTTTTCTCCTCCACCATGTCAGGGACTCCTTGGTCAGTGGTGAACCTCGGTGATCTGGAGCCCCCCAGCACCTTCCCTGCTCCTGTGTGTCTCCTGCACAGGGCCCCCCAGGTGTCTTGCAGCCTCTTCTACCTCTACAGCTGGGTCTTGGCAACCAGGGCCGGCTCTAGGGTGGTGCAAACGGTGCCACCGCACCGGGCGCTGACTTGGGGTCGGGCGTCAATTTTACAAGTAATATGATTTTAAAAGCACCAACCTGCTGGTGTGTTCCTGGCCTCCAGCAATTTTTGTAAGCATCAATTAAAATGTCAAGATAACTCCGGTGATTTATCGTGTTCCTGGAAAGAGACCAAAGGTTTGTCTAGTGGACGTTTTGATTCATCCAAAGGTAGCGCAGAGGTCTAAAATGCCTGCTGCTCTGAACGTGTACCATGTGGATAACAAAGTGCACGTAATGTATATAGGTCAGTGGGTTACTGCTTCTGTAAGAGAGCTCATTTTGTTACTTGTCATTTGTAAGTCAAAATCCTAATATAGAACATTGAGCTATTCACTGTCATCAAAGAGCTGTGTGTAAACATCAAGGTATATGTTAGAGCTATCTGTTTTTTGCCCAGTCTTTCATTATCCTAATCTTGCCAAAAGGGTTCATTTGGGTGGAAAACAATTCTTTTTATTAAAGAGAACCCCTAACAATGGTGTTACATTTTAAATTCTGAAATTGTGCTTTTCCAGAATAAGAACTCTTAGACTATATTGCCTACCAGTATCGATGACATGTTACTCCTACAGTACACTTTGTAGTCCCGTCTGATGTAACATTTCCTTTACACTGATTTACAAACCTATGATTGTCTCTGTGAAGTGTGTGTGTGATGTAAATTGCTCTGACACCTTACACTGGTATGAGTGGCGTTATAAAACTAAATGAATCAGAGAGACAGTGGTTCTGAAAACTTGAGGGGCACTGTTAAAGGGTGGTGGTGAGGGAATACGCCAACAAACATTGTTGCACAGGGCGCCACCAGTGCTAAAGCCGGTCCTGTTGGCAACTCTAATGGATTCTGGGGGCCAGCCGAGCTCTGACCACACCACTGCATGAAACGCAGCTCTTGTGCTTGGTCATTATCTTTGAGTCCACTGTACTGTGCACACGGGGGCCGCCAGAGCTTCTGATTCTGGCCTAGAGAATGCATATCAAGCATCCCAGCGGAGTGCCGCAGCTGACAACAGATGTGGCGAGGGATCACTTATTTCCAGGCTGGCCCCTCTTCTGGAGCTGCGCAGCCAGGTCCTAGTAGCGCACCAACAGTCCTGGGGGCCAACTGGGACGGGCCACCTTGCCTCTTGTTGAGCGCTGCCCCTGTGCTTGGGTCTGTATTTATTTTCTGTTGTGCGCACTTAGGGGGCCACAAACGTTCTCAGATCTGGCCTGGGTTGACTAGTTCCGAGGTGTGCAGCCACTAGTTCCGTCTAGCGGGAGATCGGAGGAGATCGGGCGGCCCCTCTTTCAGATGCTGGCACTCCCCCAGGGCTTCACCACCGGGTGCTGCTGCTGGTTGTGTGGGCTTGCTGCTCCGTTCTTTCTTTGACCCTATGTTACTACTCCTCCAGCACATGCTAGGCCCAGCTTGCTCCAAGCCAGCCGTGCTCTGGAGGCAGGCTGTGTCTGTAGCGCCGGTCTCTGCTGTCATCCACGGCGGGGCTCACCCGTGCCAGGGTTTCTCCTGAGCTTGCCGGACCCCAGCCATTCACACTCTTGTCAGGTGCGATTCTTGGGGGCACAATGAGGCAAGTCAACGCTGGGCTAAACCCGGACCCCAACAGAGCCTTGATCCTTTTTGTCTTCAGTCTTGGGGATCCCGGATTACATTGGCCAACTCATTCTCCAGCACCTTCTGTGTGTGTACAGCTGTTCGAGGAGGCGGTGTGCAGAGGTGGGTAACAGGATTATGCAGGATCTTTGGACGAGATGGCCGGGAAGTCAAGGGCTCACGTCCTGTCGGCCATGTTGTCAGGTCACACCCCACCTCTAGCACATGTGTGACTCGTCTGCATATTTCCTAGTATGTGGGGGTGCGTCCCTTTAAAACAAGAAGAGAAGCAAACATCATTTTATTCAAAAGTCATGTCCAGAAAATATTTTATAGCAAGCTTGTAGTCAAAGAAGAAATTGAGAAGGTTTATCATTTCCTAGAACCATAGAATTTAGCATTTTATAGACATATACCCCGAGAGCTATGTTTTACAAGTTTTTTTTCAGTTTTTATTTAGATCTGGGATTGTTTTACACTTTTAGAGGTCAACTAAAATAGTGAATGTGGCAGAAAAAGGCCTGTCAAGAGCAAAGAAATGAGACTTTGAAGGTACACTTTCAGCAGTCCCTCTGTCCAGAAGCTGAGATTGTTAGACGTATGTCTCAGGAAGCCACTACAGTTTTTACTCTTGTTTTTGCAAATATTTTTATAAATAGTGCAGAAAGAAATAACAAGTTATCTTTTTCTGATGGCCTCGTTATATTATTCACCTTTATATTTTTAATTATTAGTGTATTTATTTTCAAATCTATTCATTGAAGTTTTCCAAATACAAAGAACAGACAAGGGCAGAGTACATCCACACAGTGTGCATCAATTCAAGGCAGTGATCACATTACAGTTATTGGAGTCTGACGTACCAATTCCGACCAGGCCTAGTGGAGGGAGGTTCATGAAAAAGGAAAAAAAGAAGTGGGGAGGCCACCCAGCTAATCATCGTTAAATAAAGGACCACATGAAGTGTAGCTTCCCAACGCATCAAGGCCCGCCAGACCTAAGAGTGGAGACCTTCTGCTGCAGCAGTCAGGTCACCGCTTTTCGTAGTTCGCGTATTCAGATATAGCTGCAAGGGAGACCAGATATCCTTGGGTCAGGATCTCTCAGGCATCAATTCCAAATATACAGACAACTGTTCCTGCCACTAAGCTACATCCCTAAGCTACTCTGCCTCATGCGGCAACAGCCGCTGCCCTCAATCCATAGCAATTTGGCGTTTTGCTAGCAACAGAAGCATTGCCATCAGTTTACATGCTTTAGGCGGGACATCCTTGACGTAACTCAGTAACGCCATGCTCAGCAAGCACTTTAGCACATACCCAGTAACGCCCTCAATAGTATAGAAGATAGGCAAAAATAATTGCTGCAGTCCTATGTGTGGTGGAGGAAGTCCGCACTAGGCACCAAGCAGCGTGCGCACCGCGCATCTTCAAGCTGCTCCATTCTATGCAATCTCTCCAGGGTGCGGTTTAAGTGGTGCAGGACTTTGAAGTGTACTAAGTTTAATCTATAATTAGGGGAGATGGCACTAGATTGAGTGCAGCAGTACTTACGCTGTTCATCAGTAAAAGTGACATCCAGATCTATGTCGCACTGGGTAGGTTCTCTGCATATAGCCTCATGAATAATCTGCACAAAGAGGGGGTCTTGTGAATCATCTCTAGACCTTGAAACGTTGGAGGACCCACAGGAAAGGAGTCATGTATTGCTTGAAGCGCTGTTACAATTGAGCAAAGTTACCTCAGGTCCCTGTGGAGTGACAAAGGTACCCTCCTGGTACATCACCCCCCCTTAGATCTCAGCTGTAGAGTGCACATCCTGGATCTGGTGCCAGCATCTAGCATAATAGGTGGTGAGGGATGGTCAATGAATGACACCAAGGGAGCAAAGAGAGAGTTCAAGCCGGCGTGTCAGCGGAGGTCATGCCACTATCTTGAGTGGCAAAGGAGCAACATGATCTGTTTGGGGAAGAGCCAATAATGTACATATTTTGCCTGTGCACTGTAATAATAGGTCCAAATCAGGTGCTCCCAGTCCTTCCCTGCTCGAATGGTAGCGTCAAAACCTCCTAAGAAATTCGGGGGTGTCTACCTGCCCACACAAAGGCCACCAAGTATGACCGGAGTCTGCGATGGAAGACCAGCGAGAGTGGCAAATTGATGAACATGTAAAGGAACTTGGAAAGCACCACCATCTTAGTGATGGCCTGCCTCCCAGTTAAGGACAGCGGAAGTTTAAGCCAGCTAGTTACACGCTCTATTAGGCATCAATAATTGTCCCTCCACAAGTCGTCTACATTCCTACTCAGCCAAATCCCCAAGTATCTCACTGACTCCCTTGCCCAGTGGACTGGGAACTCTGAGGTAAATTCCTCGGTCATATCCTTCAGGGGGAACAAATTAGACTCAGCCCAATTTACGGTGACACCAGACAGGCCAACAAAAACTGGGAAATTCCCATATTTAGGGTACAGGTTGTTCTGTGGGTTCCTCACGTACCAAGTAACGTCATCGGCATACATGGACAGAAGAATCCCACGTAGCAAAAACCCCAGCCCCCTGAAGGAGTGATTCTATCGCAATCGCACCACTAGGTGCTCCATAATGGCAGACATTATTGGCGACAGCAGATACCCCTTCTGAGTGATTCTCATCACCGGGAAGGGAGAAGTAACAACACCATTAATGCGCAAGAAGTGCAATGGGCTGAGTATACAGGAAAGTAATCAGCCAAATTAATCTGGGGCTCAGACCTAGTCGAGACAGTAGCGCAAATAGGTAGGCCCATTCGAGGTAGTCGAATTCCTTGGTAGCATCCAAAAACACTGCAGCTGCACTGAGGTCAGGATCAATGGTGTGTACAAAGGAGAAGAAGGTACGCAACTTGTGGGATGCCAACCTCCCTGGTGCAAATCCCACCTAGTCAGGACACAATATGCGGCAAAAGGGGGAGCAGTCAGTAGGCTATGGGCTTGGCAAGTATTTTATTATCCATGTTATTCATTGATAATGGTCAATAAGACTTGCAGTGCTGGTGTCCTTATCAGGTTTAAGAATCGTTACAATAAGGGCCTCTCACAGCGAGGGCGGCAGGTCTCAACTAGCAAGGGATTCCTCATACATTGCAAGGAGGTGTGGGGCCAGAGTTGTGCATATTCTTTATAGAATGCCATGGTCAGGCCAGCCAAGCTAGGGGCCTTCTCACCTGGTAGCGCATTAATAACATGGATGATCTCCTCATGCGTGAATGGCTCATCTAAGAACCGCTTGTGACCATCTTCAAACCACAGCAGCTGCACCAAGCTGAAAAAGGAGTGAGATCTGGGGGAGCCTCAGATTGTGTTGACGAGCAGAGATTGGAGAAGAAGGCTGTCATTTCCCTCTGAACCGCTGCTGTTCCTACATGCTCACGGAGATGGACATCCTGCAATTCTAATATATAATCGCTAGCCCAGGGTTTGTGCAACATATTAGCTAGGGTCTTGCCAGCTCTGTTCCTCTCCCCGTATCTCTTAGCCATTTTCCCCAGGTAGTGGTTTTCCCTTGGTGTCCTCCTCATATTCTGCCAGCTTACCCATGATATCAGTACAGATGGCAAGCAATGCTCGAAGCACTGGAGCTCCAGCACATGGCTATCCCCCTCACTCTGTGCCAGATCACCGTGCATCCTCCTCAGTTCTCCTGCCTGCTTCACTATGCAGACCCCACACATTTTAAACTTGAATGCCACCCACAAAGAGGAGTAAGACGACACAGAGTGCACGTTGTCTACAATGGCACTTCGGACCTCCTCCAAAAACACCTGGTCTCGTAGGGCCCCAGGAGGAAGCCGCTACAAGAAAGAATGTGGAGAGCAATCAAGCAGGCCCACCTCCAGCAGGACCGAAGCACGGTCAGACAGAGTCTATGGCAAATGTTTAATTCTACTGGTCCAAGCATCAACATAGTGCTTGGCCTGTCATGGTCACCACGAGTAGGGGAAGCTTCCCTTCACAACACACACCAGCCTATTTGCTATATACCCGTTTGCATGGAGTACAAGTGTGGAATGATGGTCTAAATAATTCTATGGGAGATGTAGACTACAGTTCCCACAAGACACCTTTCCTATAGATCCAGATCACCAGTTAGGGGAGGAGCTCGGAATATTTAATCCACTCCTTCAGAGTGGGCTGGTGTTTGTCAATCATCCTTGACACCGGACGAGGTAGCCTGTATGGCTCATTTCCTGTTCTCTGAACTACTATTCCAGCATGGGAGTCTGGGAGAGGTGCTAGAGAATTCAAGATTGCACGCCTTCCCGCCATCTTTTTCGCGTTCTGTGTACTTTGAAGTTAGATCAGTGGTGCAGTGTTTGGCACGCGCTTTCGGGGAGCAGCTGCTCCTCTTGCCTTCCTGATTGTAGGCTTCCCACTGTTGGGGTAATTGACTCCCGAGGTGAGGACGGAATGCAGACGTTCTCCAGGTAAACCGCTTTTCCGTTGTGGCCGTTCACAGTGGAAGCGCTTGCCTTCGCATTGATCCTTCATGCAATAACTCCACCCCACGCTGTTACTTGCAGCGTAAAAGGCCATTTTATAAGAACAAGGTTGCAACCATTTAAACTTTATTAAACAGTACATAAATGCAATAAATATACTTTCCCATCCCATACCGTCTCATTCTCCATTCATCCTTCTCCAAACCATCTCACCAGTTTGACTCTTCCCCATTCACTCGGTGACCTCCTTCCTCTCCCCATTCTCACCTTCACTTGCCCTCCAAGCATCCTCTGTTGAATCTCCTTGATTGCTTCCGCGCTCCGCTATCAGTCACCCGTGTACCGTTCTTCCCCCGAGGGCTGGATCTGCCTGTATGTGACTCACCACCCCTCCTAAGTACCGTAACGTCGCTACCCTGCAACCTGCCCTAAACTGGCACGGTAAAACCTACCTAGTCTCATGCCTTCCCTAAACCTGTAGGGTGGGTGGGTGGGTGGACAAACTTTTCACTCTAAACCACCTGGTGGTGCTAAGGTGTCAGGAAGAGGCTGGATCGTCCTCTCCTGACACCTTATATATATATTCCTAAAATCCCGCCTCTTCCCCAATCTCTAAATCCCACCTCCCACCTTGTCCTTCTGGCCTTGCGCGAATAGCCCCGGGGGAAGACTGGTCTGCGACCTTCACTTCCCCCGGGGGCCGTCATCGCGCAATAACTCCACTCCACGCTGTTACTTGAAGCGTAAAAGGCCATTTTATTAGGACAAGGTTGCAACCATTTAAACTTTATTAAACAGTACATAAATGCAATAAATATACTTTCCCATCCCATACCGACTCATTCTCCATTCATCCTTCTCCAAACCATCTCACCAGTTTGACTCTTCCCCATTCACTCGGTGACCTCCTTCCTCTCCCCATTCTCACCTTCACTTGCCCTCCAAGCATCCTCTGTTGAATCGCCTTCATTGCTTCCGCGCCCCGCTATCAGTCACCCGTGTACCGTTCTCCCCCTCCCGAGGGGTGGATCCACCCGTATGTGACTCACCACCCCTCCAAAGTACCGCCAACCAGGGAACCCCCGTAGGGCGGTTTCCTGCCCCACCCCCCCCAGTTCCGAGGCACCTGTTGCCTCCCATCAGCCGACCCCGCGGCACCCGGTGGATGACCAATCCACCACCTAAACTTGTGTCCCGTATAAAAATACCATCGTTAACAATCGTTGGTCGCGAAAAGGTGACAAACCTACGCAATACCACTTGCTCATCCAGTTCCAGTGCACTGAAAAAGTCCCACACTGCGGTTCCTGGTGGACGACCCTCCACCACTGCAATGCACGTCCCGTGGAACCATTAACATTTTGAGCCAAACCATGTCCATACAAGGTGCCCCACAGCGGGGTGAATGACCATCCACCAACTGGGCCTGTGACATGCGTAAACCAGTAACCAGTTCTTGCTAATCTCTCTCCATGAAAAAATGCCACCACTGCGGTGAATGACCATCCACCGCTTGTCCCCGCATCTGTACCACAAGTAACCTGGTCAGACCAATCCTTGTCTGTGACAAAGTGGGGGGCCCCCCATCACGGTGAACGACCATCCACCACTTAACTGCGGCCCGTGTAATAAAGAACCTCCGGGCCAACCCTCGACCATAAGAACATCTCCTGTGAAACAAAACCTTCTGTCTCCCTTCGAGGTAGTCTCATCACCAGTGGGCCTTTACCTACCCATCCCAATCGATAGCATCCCGCTCCCCACATCTGCAAGGCACCGTCATGCACATAACAAAAATTACCCCACCGGCATGTGAGTGAACCATATCCCCTTCCATGTCCCACTAGTGCAAAGCCAAACCAGACATCCCAGAATACTCCTTTATCCCACATGTATCTCAAATCCACTTGTTCCTTGTGACACCATGTCAGCCGTACCGGCCACAACTCCCTCCCCATTGTCATTCACTGTTTCCCCCATCGCACACAGCCCGACGACTGTGTTCCCCACCTGGTGACGTTGTTACGCCTGCTATACGCCTCCTGTGCTGTCCACTGCCTAGGCGAAGGGTCACCCAACCAGGCGACTGCACTGGCGCCCGAACTACTCCCAATGCCTGTAGCAGAAAAAGAATGATTAGTCCGGCAAGCAATATGGCCCTGCTCCATCAGTCCTTCTTTGCTAACCCCACTCACTATGACCCTCCAACACTGCACCCATCCACTGCATCCCAAGGAACACAACCACCCCCAACTTCGCCCATTGTCCCAGGCACAAAAACCCCGTCTGTACAAACGCTTCACTGCTTCACTCTGGTCTGCCCTGCCTAATAAACCAGACCCCTGGACCACTCTAAACAACAGCTGGCCCAAGCAACCCTCTCATCCCAGCCCATAACCCGTCGCTTATGCGTCGTCCCCACCACATTGTCCCGACCCCAAAGACCACTCCCCAAAACTCCCCAGTCCCAAACTAACCTCCGGAAAATACCACTGCCCTGTTCCTTGAATCTCCCACCGCTTGCGGCACCCCCCTCCCAACATGTCCGAACCATCCTTGATCGCCTGCTATACCGGCACCAGTTGCATAGCCCCATGTAGCCGCTGACTAATCAACCTCCCGTGCCGGATTTCAGGCCCCCTTGCAATCTGACCCACGGTCCCCTGCCCAGACCCGGTCTTCCCCAGCCCACCACCAACTGCCTAAAGACAAACTAGGAAAAGAAATCTGAGAGCGCCCACTCACTCCTCCTCCAGCCGAAACTACAATTGAGAAAGACCACCCATGCCGATTCTCCTCCGGTAACCTCCCCCAGGCTGCAAAACACACTTCCCACGTACCTTGGATGCAACCCCTCCTCCCGCTTCAACAAGGACGTGAACTCTCGCCCCTCCCCACCACACTACCGCCCAAGTCACCCAACCGAGGCGTCCGCAACCCAATGAACTCCCTTCTCGCTGTGGCCCATAGGAGGATGGCAAACCGACATCCAAACCTGTGTGTAATGCTCCACTGCACTGCATACCTAGGTCTGAAAGCTGCCCATATATCCTTATGCATCCCCACATCCCGCGATGGAAGGCACTTGTTACCTTTCCGGAGCTTACGACAAAGTCTCCGATACCCCTGGGATTCACGAGTGCACCATAGAATCCAAGAGGAAAACCAATGACTGCGGCTCCCCCAAACCCCACCCCAGATCATAGAACCCAGTTTCCGACAGCGTCACCCGCCCCATCCTGGTCAAGGCAGATGTACCTCTCCTCCACCCTACTGTATGATGCTTGCCCAGCAAGTGTGCAAAACCCGTCCATCAAGAGCCCCATACCTGCCCAGGCCACATGCACATCCCCTACCCCCTTGTCGATGAGTTTGACCAAGTGCCCACTACGATAGCCGAGCCACCAGACCACCAACACTGCCGTTACCTTGAACCCCCCATAGTCTGCCATCCCTCGTCATAAGCCACACATTGCACAGTGCCTGCCTCTCTCGCCCATTGCGGACCCGTCGCCACCCCCCAACCCATGCCTGAGAACCCCTGTCCATGTCGCCGCACCGGCTGCCGATCTGAAAAAGCCACTCGACATATGACCTTGGCCTCTATGAACCGTATACGGACCCCTCGCCCCAGACCTCTCCCCCCAATCCATCCCTGTTGTCAACTAATTACTATGGCCTACACATGTAGATGAAGAAACATACATTGACACACCAGTAATTGAACCTTCAACCTGGCGAATAGGAGTCCAAGACCCTAACCAGTAGGCCACAATGACTCTCACACGACCTCCTTGAGAACCCCAGAGTGGCCCCTGTGTAACCCCCTATGAAAGGGGGTGCCTCTCAAGCCTCCAACCCCTAGTTAAGTGATCCCTCAGGAACCAGCTGACAACACCAGTATATCCTCGCTGTGCCGAGAGGCTAGCCCAACAAATAAATGCCCCTTCCGGGTTATATGCGTCAGGGTGAATCTCAGCTCTCATCTCTCCATGCTCTGTCCCGCAAAAAACCCCCAGCCCACCTGCCATCATGGCAAATCCTCGGGGCAACTGCCCCGTTAAATTACCATTGCCTACATGATTAATGGAAGAAACTGACACATTGAAAGACCGAGAATTGAACACGTGCCCTTGCGAGTAAGAATCTGAGACCTTAACCAGTAGGCCACAGTGACTCCCCCATAAGACCCGTTCCTCGCAGAGACCGATATCCTCCTCCATGAACGAGCACTCCTAGCCCCATCCGATACCCCCGTCTAGCCTGGCCGGCCACAATCTGAGATCCTTTGGGTTGACACCCATTGCGTGTGGTACCACCATGTCCATCCGGACCCATCCCCAATAAAACGCCAGGCTTCCCTTACTCCTGCAGGATGCCGCTGCTGCACCCGCCACCGTGCCAACTCCCCCACAAACCCCACACACCCCAGCCGACCAGCTGAAGTCCCCTCTCACTTCATTCCATTACCTAAGAGTCCGTCCAGGACCTCCACTGCCCGTCCGGCGCTGCTGCATCCTGTTGCTCCCCATCCACAAGGCAGTCTGAGGCTATACCCACCTCCTTCAAAACTAAAACAGGCTGATTACCGCAACACCCCACCCCGGAAAAACCCCATTCCACCACCACGAACCACTTCTGTCCTCAGACAACCCCCTCATGTCACCACTTCACACTCCCTAGCATTTCACATCGCACCATACCAAGTGACCCCCAATACCCTCCCCGAAAAAACCTCACTCAGTCACAGCTTTTCACATGTCCTCTATCATCCAAATCTCACATCCCGTCATATGATGCCAATCCATATCCCCTCACCAACAACATCATCCCACACAAATTGTAACATCACATTGCAGAATGTGCTGCGCGATCCCTTGTTGGAGGGGCAGGCCGCCCCGGACCCCCTACCACTTCAGGCCAGCACCCCTGGGCCGTCGTGCGCCCCTTTACTGCTGGCATCAAACGTCCTGGTTCCCCCCCCTCCAGGCTGCTCCAACCTGGACGGTCCCCAGCACCACCGGGTCTTACGCCGTACTGGCAGTCCCTCACCCCTTCCCTGGTGAACTCTGTGGCACCCAACAAGCCCTCTCCTCCCACCCGAGTCTGGTGCAAGGCCTGCCCCCCCCACAGGAAGAAACCCTGACCTGGCCTAACCTCGCCCCACACACCGGACAGGCCCCCCCAGCCACTGAAGAGGACCAAGGTGCCCAGCCCGGACCTGCCGCACCCAACAGTGGTGATAACCTGCATCGCGACCAACTGTAGGGGCACACAATGCTATAGGCGGTCGCATGCACCACCCCCTACACGCCAGCTCCCGCAGGCCATTCGGAAGAAGAATGTCGATAGTCCGCCGCCGCCTGCCCCTTGCTTCCCTCCCTGGAAACAGGCTCGGGGCTCTACACCCAGACGGCAACCCCCCCTCCCACCGCACGTCGCGGCTCACACACACGCTTGGCCGGCTGCATGCTAGCAGGGCCCAAGCCAGCTTCCATGCACCCGCCGCAGCTCCGAGCACAAATCCATATCAGCAATAGGGACAGCCAGGCTGGGGGTTCCGGCCAACTCCACCAACTAAATTACCGCCTCCGCAAACCGCCACGGAACGAGTCTCCTGCCCCAGAGTGGACCGTGGCCCACCCCCTCCACCTTAACCCCCCGGCATCATCTTTCAGCCGGTGGTGGGCAGAGACGTGCACAGCCCCCACGGAGTCCGGCACACAGCCCGGGTGACTCTAGGCCCCTCTACCCAACAGGCACAACGAGGAAACACCGCTCGACAGGCCCTGTTAACAGACCCTGGCAAACTGGCGACATCTGCCCCGCCCCTGCGACACACAAAACGGCTCGCAAAGGCGGCACCAACACTCGCGAGGACACCCGCCCCCTCGGAAACAAAGCAGAAAATGCAGACGAAGCTCCGGATGCCTAAAGGCCGGTCCCAGACCCCCGATCCCGAGGACATAAACGGCCACAATGCCTAGCTGGGTGCTCCCAAGTGTTGCAGTGAGCCCACAGTGTATCCCCTAGATGCCGACACCCGAAATGCGCCCAGCGGCCCCCCCACCAGTCCCCACTAACCTGCACAAACTTTTCACTCTAAACCCCCCGGTGGTGCTAAGGTGTCAGGAAGAGGCCGGATCGTCCTCTCCTGACACATTATATATATTACTAAACTCCCACCCCTTCCCCAATCTCTAAATCCCACCTCCCACCTTGTCCTTCCGGCCTTGCACGAATAGCCCCAGGGGAAGACTGATCTGCGACCTTCACTTTCCCTGGGGGCCATCAAAGTTCTCAAGCACGGAAAGCTGCGTGCGAGCCGACATTGTTTGTTTTATTTTCTCTTCTAGCCGCACGGAGTGTGCGATGCTCAGCAACACCGACTTGACTTTGGGTTGACACGCATGAAGAGCTGCGTGGTTAACCTTTTCTTTCCCACCAGTTGGCGGAGGCTGTGTTCTATCCAAGACGTTCATGACACGTACGTCTCTATGGAGTAACAAGAGGCATGGGACAGTAACATTTGTGTGCCTATTAGATGTTATAGCTGTTTCCTTTAGTTATTTGTTTGCGACTGTCTCCAGGAGTAGGCACTCCTCATTCTTGGATTGTTTCATGAATTAATTCCAGAGAGTAACATTTTATTTGATATCCTATCCATTCAAGGCCAGCGGGAGTGGAATATATGTGAGTGGCGTACATGGGCAAATACACATGATGTATACTGTTTGCGCATAGGTTATCTTGCATGTTGAACGCACTCGCTCTCTTTCTCTCTCTCACAGGATCTCCTGCTACCAGGTGTACTTTGTTATGTCCTGGGAGTGTCCCGGCGCGAGCCTATGAGGTGCCAATTAAGAAGAAATTAAAACAGAAAAGTTTTGACCTGTTTCTTAAATTGCCCCAGCTCTTGGATGCAGCACAAAGAAAAAGGCAAAGAATTCCAAGCCGTGGCTGCCCTCACGGCCAGAGATCTGCCCCCCATTCTTTGAAGGTGCACACGAGGAACTTGCGCAAGCAGCTGAGATGATGATCTAAAGTGTCTGGCAGGCGTGTAGAAAGCAAAGCGCTTTCTAAGGTATATAGATCCTCAAGCATACAAAGCACGATGCGCTATGACCAGGGCCTTAAACTCAACGCGTTTCATAACAGGTAGCCAGTGCAGCATACGCAGATGATGCTTGACGCTCTTTCTAGTGGGAATGTTGAGCACCAGCCTGGCCTCTGCATTCTGGACCACCTTCAATTTTTTAAGAATGTAGTCAGGAAGGCCCAGATACAGCCCATTGGCATAGTCTACCCGAGAAAGGATCAGTGCCCGGGCCACTGTTTCCTTCGCTGTCCTTGGTAACAGTGGAAGGAATTTCTTGAGAGACTTTAATATCCCAAAGCAACTCCCAGCCAATTTTTTAATCTGAGTCGAGAAGGACAACTGCTCGTCGAACCAGACGCCCAGATTTTTAACTGGTAGTCCAGAAGAAGATGGCATAGGATAGTCGGACGGCCAGAGAGATTTCCTGAACCGGGGGCGAAATTTTCCGTCAAGAAGAATTTCAGACTTTTCCTCGTTACATTTGAGTTGGGCGGCACAGAGCCATTGGAAAACAGTTGTCAGACACTCTTTTACCTTATAGGTAGAAAATTCCGATTTATCCCAGGTGAACAGAAGTTGGGTGTCATCAGCGTAAGCAACGATCTTGGCACCCCGCTCTTCCGCTAATTGGACCAGGAGAGTGACATATATATTAAAAAGCAGGAGGCTCAAAGAGGACCCCTGCGGCACTCCAGTGGTCACAGATTGGGCTGGAGACGAGAAAGGCGGGAGCCAGACCTGTTGCGAATGCCCCTCAAGGAAGGATTTCAGCCACTTCCAAGCTAGCCCAGAGATACCTATGTCCGCCAGCCGAGCCAAAAGCAGTGCCCGGGGAACGGTATCGAATGTCGCCGACAAATCCAGCATTATGAGAGCTGCACTTCCACCAGAGTCCAAACAGTCTCGAATGGCTTCAGAGACCACGACTAAGGCGGACTCAGTACTGTAGGCAGCTCTAAAACCAGATTGTGCTGGATGGAGTAGAGAAATGGGGCGATAATTCCCTGGGTCCCCAGGATCAAGCGATGTTTTTTTTAAAACCAGAAGGATCTTCGCCTGTTTCCACTCCACCGGGACAACTGCCTCTTGGAGGGAAAGATTGATGTGTGTATTGACCTCACGATTGACCGATTCTGTGATGGAGGCCAGGAGCCTAGCCGCGCACGGGTCCGATGGTGACCCAGATTTCATGGATTTCAATATTTTGAGGGACTCTGACAAGACTACGGAGGAGAAGGCTGTCAGCATGGAAGCGGGATCTGGTGCCGCAGCCAAAGATGCATCGCCTAGCCTTGACAAACTCTGGCTGGCGAACGTTGCCTGGATGGCCCGAATCTTATTAATAAAATAATTTGACGGCTTTTCACACCAGGCAACTGAAGTAGGGAGTTTGGTAGTCATAGCCTTAGGGGCCATGAAGCTCTGAACAATAGAAAATATTTCCCTAGAATTGTTGCTGGCAGACTCAATCCACTCAGCATGGTATAAGCCTTTGGCCTTTCTAATGGCCATATAGTATACTTTCTGGGCTTCTCTGAGTGTCTTCTTAGCCCCTGGACAGTAGTCCATTTGCCAGCCGCGTTCCAGCTTTTTGCAGTGTTGCTTAGGTGTTTTCAAATCAGCTGAGAACCAAGGTTTAGAGGGAGAATCCCTATGACGGATACGGCACGAAGGTGGTGAGAGACTGTCAACAGCCCGCCCGATCCAATCAGAAAAGTTGGCGAGAGCCCCTCTCAAGTCAGCAGGGAGGACGGACCTAGAATCATCCAAAACGAGGCTAAAGGCTACCGGGTCGATTTTGGCGGAAGCAGGGCTAGGACTGGACTGATGGTCGGCGGCCCTTCCTCCCACAGCCCACGTAAAGCAGCATAAACAATGGTCTGACCAAGGGACCGGAAGCAGATCTTCAATTGTGATAGGGAAGTTAGAGCAAATGGGGTCTAAGATATGGTCTCCAATATGGGTGGATAAGCTAACCCATTGAGTGAGCTGGGCCAAATTCAAGGAATCCAATAGATCACGGGTATTCCCCAATTCTGTCTGGTCCAGGTGGATATTGAGATGCCCCAAAAAGAGATATTGCGAAAAACGCAGGGCACAGGGGACAATAACATCTTCTAGACCACTAAGAAAGGGCCCCGCAGAGCCGGGGGCCTATAGACTAGCATCCCTCCCAACGTAGAATGAGCCGAGAATACAATGGTGAAATCCAAAAATTCACCCTCCCGAGTACTATACTTTTCCCCGGAGTGTACTCCCAAAAATCCCTATATACATTGGCAACACCACCCCCTCTACCGCTAAGGCGGTCAGTCCGGGAGATTTTGAATCCTACTGGGATGGACATCTGAACAGTTGGATTGGAGAATCCATTCAGCCAGGTTTCTGTGATAAACAGGTCAAGGTGCCAGGATAAGATCAAATATGTCCTGGTGATGTTTCACCAGCGAACGCCTGTTTATCAACCCGCTCTGATGGTGGGACCCACTTTGACAGCAGAAGGGGCATCACTCAATTGCTCCACCCCCCCCCAGGTCAGGGCCAAGGTGGAACTTGCACGCCTGACAAACTGTCGGCTGATGAAGGCACACATCCCATCTACGATTTAATTTACAGGGGCTAGGCCTGAGCAGCAGCAGTTTGTTATGACTGTAGAATAGCAGAACCTCAAGTGGCAGAATAGAACGGGCGGCATACCTGGCGTTAGCCGCTTCCGGGACGCTGACGGGCTTGCCTTAGGTGCGCCCTCGGAGTGCCTGCGGCGCGCCCGCTGCTCGTCCGTGTAGCGTGCATATAAATAAGCCAATGTGCCAAAGAACTAGAGCGTCAATTACGAAAATGGCGTCTCTCGGCGGCATCACGGGAATCCCGGAAGTGGTCTGCCCCAACAAACACCATACAAAATGCGGTAAGAAAGCGATTTAAAATATGTAAAAACATTCAATTTAGTTATTTTAAAGTGTGGGTATGCGGAAATAATGATAAAAGTAATTGCAAATCGGCAAAGCAGCAAATGAGCGAGCGTAGCAGCAAATACGGAACCCCTAAGGCACTGCACGTCCATCCAGCCTGCGTTTAAATAAGCCCATGTGCCAAAGAACTAGAGCACCAATTACCAAAATGGCGTCTCTCGGCGGCACCACGGGAATCACGGAAGTGGTCTGCCCCAACTATCCCTAGCAAGCACCATACAAAATGCGGTAAGAAAGAGATTTAAAATATGTAAAAACATCCAATTTAGTTATTTTAAAGTGCGGGTATGCGGAAATAATGATAAAAGTATGTGCAAATTGGCAAAGCAGCAAATGAGCGAGCGTAGCAGCAAATACGGAACCCCTAAGGCCTTTGTAGCTAGAAGTACAAACTGGAGAGGCCTTCTTGTGCATCCCACGAGTGTCTGCATTTTATCCCCTTTCCTTTCTGCCATGTGGGCAGTCTTGCAGGGCAGTTATAATCTCATCCCCCTGGGGGCCTGCGCTGGGGGGAGTGGGAAGGTTGGTGGCTTGTGGTATCTGCTAACCTAACATGACCAACCTGTAATATATGCATAACCATGTGGTGTGTCTTGATGCAATGCAAGTGCCCTTCATGCAATCCACGTGTTTAGCACACCAGAGGTCAGCAAGGTGATTGTCAGCCATGAGGAGGAGTAGGTGCATGGCCAAATTCAGATGCAGGTGTCAGGACTCCGTTGAGCAATCTTCTCTACGATCCAGGAGCACGTTAAAGTTTCCTCCCCACAGAACCACCCCCAGGCCCGAGTACCCGCCAATCTCCAAACCTCAGCGAAGGAGGGTTCATCCGCGTTGGGACCATACATCGATAGCAGCCACAGTGGGAGAACCTGGAGTGTGCCTGACAACCTTACATATTGACCCTAATGGATCAAAAAGGACAATGCTTGAGCAATAGTTTAGAGGCCAGGGTCTGCCTGGATGGGACGCCCACCTGTCCCACTGACAATCAATGTTTCTGTGTCCACCGCTGGAGTTTAGCATTATATCATTCATCACTGGTGTAGATCACATGGAGCTCAGCCCCTTACATCTTCGGGCATGCGCGTCCCATAGACCTTCTCGTGTCCCAATGGCCCTAAATCATTGTTGCTAAGCTGCACCGATTTGGAACTCTGGGCCAGACAACAAGATGGTTTTGACAAATGTTGCGGCTGCTTTCAGGTAGGTGAAGAAGTGGATCTTTCCCGAATTGAGTATTGGAAGCTTGGCTGGGGAGATCAAAGAATATTAGGCATCAGTCTTCTGGAGTGAGTGTTTGAACAGCAGGAATTCCAATATTACTGTCTGCATGGCAATAGTGAAGTCTAGGTAGATGGATATCACGTTTCCCTGTTAATGCAGGGTCTTGTGCTCCCTTGCCAGTCAGAGGGCTGTGTCTCGATCTCTATAATTCAGCAGTCGGGCTTTGATCTGCTGGGCAGGAGGCCCAGGGAACGACGCTGACCAAGGGATCTATGTGCCCATTCAACAATGAGCATGGCAGAGAGGGCATCCCTGAACAATGTGTGTAGCATAGTTTCCACATAATCCTCCATGTGGCCCATTGCCATAGATTCCGGCACTCCAAGTGTGCACAGATATTTCCTCCGTGAATGTGCTTCCAAATCCTTGTTCCTATTGAAGATGACCTCCAAAACTTTTTTTAATTGAAGCAGTTTCTCACCAGACGAATGTTGGGCATCCTCCACATCTGGCGTGCGGCATTCTAGGCAATCAATGCACACATTCTGTCTGTCAAACTTCTCTCTTAAGCAATCAAATCGGGTTGTCAGCAAGTCAATTCTGGTATCTATTGCAGTCAGAGTGTGTTTATGATATAAAAACATAGTGCAGTTGTCAGGCTCCTGGGAGGTGCCCTCTCCATTCCCTGGCTCATCTGCAGTTCTTCAGTTGTCAAGTCCGCTGTTTGTGTCTATCTGCGGTGTTCAAATGTGAGTTTGGACTGCCTAGTATCAGATTTAGGAATAAGTCGACTGCGCTTAATGTAGTAGCGAGGAAAGTCACTCAAAGCGTGAGTCCCTGCATCCAGTTGTCATCTCTTTCGGGGTTCCACCTCAACCCCAAAGCATGACAGGTGGGGGGGCACGTGCAGACCCTACTACTGACCGCACAGACAGTCAACAATTCATCTGGCCCCCATAGCGTGACCAGATATCAGGTCCAGTGAACAGAGATCAGGGGATCCCGATAGTCCAGAAGCAAGGCCCTGTGTCACCCCAGACAATCAAGCCCGATGGGGCATGAACAGGCCAGATCGCACTGGTCTCACAATGCGCAGCAGTGATAGACCATGGGTAGCCAACACTCCCACAATTGACAGATGACAGATCCAGGAGTAAATTCCCTGCTATAACTGCAGGTATTAGGATCAGGGCTCTGTTCTTGCAACACCCTTAGCAGTGCTGTCAGGTCGAGTCCACTGTGCAGGCCTCATAGCAGTGCCCCGAGCACCCAGCACTGCTTCCAGGAGGGCCAGTAGAGCAGTGACAGGCTTATCTCTCACCATCTGCATGTGCCAAGGCCGGTACCCACTCGACCGGATGCCCAACCAAGCAGCCCGATGGATGCCAAATAGAGACCTCAGTTGGCAAAGAGATAGCAGTTCACTACGGTCCCTTCAGGGCCTCGCTCACACCCCCTGGGGCAGCTCGCAGCAACCAGACAACCAGACAAAAAAAAATAATGCACCTCCAAGAGCTCCCCACAAGACAGGCTGCTGCTTTTCCACTCATGGGGTCATGGGCCGCTCCACAAAGTTCCTTACAGCCCAGCCAAGTCAACCTGCTTCTCGACCAGCTGCACGACCAACAGTGCGCCAAAAACTCAGTCAGGCCCAGTCATCTCCTCTAACTTCCTCTAGCTTCATTCACTCGCAGGGAGAGCACCACCAGGGTGATATCTCACTTATATTGGTCATTGCCTGCAGGCAGCCAGTGCAGGCCCTCCCTTGCCATCCGGCACTTCTAGCTGCCTCCCTCAGTGCTCCACTGCAGTCCAGTCGGCGTCATCTGCACCTCTATCGATGCTCAACACTGTGATCCGCCGGGCAGGTAATCAATCGCCGCTCCCCCCATGCTGCACCCTTGGGATACCTTGGTCTGCGCTGCACTCCGCCTTTCACCAACAGGGGTCTTCCGCACTCCAGTCAGCTTGTATTCAGTACAGCAGCTTCCCAGTCCAGAAATGCACCTCCGGGCAGGCCACCAGCCTCTCTATCCGTTAGCTGCCTTACGCCTCTCTCAGCTTGCCTACTCAGCTCGCCGGCCCTTCAATCCTGCAATAGGCCTCACCCACAAGGTAGGCCTGGCACAGTCCTCAGCTCGCTCCTCCATGTCTACCAGCTTGGCAGTAGCTTTCTAATGCTTAGATCAGTGTTTCTCCAGTGCAGCCACAGTGCTGCGTTGCAGAGAGGTGGTCTGAGGCCACACCACTTTTTACACCTCTCTGCAAATACGGCTTCTAGTGCACTGCTGGTGGGGCGATAATGTCCTCTTCTCTCCTGATAACCTCAGGACACAAGTGGACTTCATCTTCCGAGCAGCAGTGCACCAGAAGCCGTGTTTGCAGCGTGGTGTAAAAAGGGACTTGGCCTCGGAACACCTCTCTGGAACGCAGCTCTGTGGCGCTTACTGGAGGTACCTGGTGGGCTACTTGGCCCCAGGGACCCTCAAGATTCAAGGGGACTTAATCCCCCAATTTACAATGCATGAGGGGGCGCCTTTGCACAGTGGTGCAGGAAGGGGGCGGGGTCTGATATAACAAGTTAGCAATCCTGCTGTTTGGGACCTACTGGAGTTAATAAATGGGGTAGTTGGCCCCCAAGGTTGACGTTGGGGGCTAACTATCCCTCCTGTTACTTTTGCTAAATCACACACAATGTGAATGCTAAAAGGTGTTTGGATACCATGCTCATCTTTCTTCACCACTCTGCAAACGCGACGTATATGTTATAGTTAGAAGTTAACATTTAAAAAACCTTTGAAATTCACTGAAAAAAAACCATATGTTTCAGGGACGTTATAGTTAGAAATTAGCATTTAAAAAACCTTAGAAATTCACTGAAAAAAACACAGGTTTCAGGGATGCTATAGTTAGTTGGACATTTCACTCGTACAAAACCAGAGAAATGCGGCTGTTATAGTTAGTTCAGCTAACTATAACTCGCGACCCCACAATGCACTGCTGATGACGTCACATATTACATCATTTATGACATTGTCAGTGACATCACTGATGACATCATCCACGTGAAAATCTGATGCACCTCCTCACACCCTAATATAACCTTTGATACACCCACTGTAAAATACAGACTACCATTTTCAAAACCATAGACACACCAATACCAGTTGCTACATACGCACTCACTGATTCCTAGGTCTACACACACATCCACTCATTCACCCATACAATCACTCATACATGCAGTCACTCTTCAATACAACACTATCATATGCACTCATACAGACACTCGCACACCGCCACTCATCCAGAGTTACTCACACACCTAGACAGTCATGCAAAGAATCAATCACACTTCCATTTACTCACCTACACAGTTATACACACACTACCTCACTTATTCATACAGATACTAACGCATACTTACTCTCTTATAAAATCACGGATATAAGTACACACTCATCCATACAACCACTATCACAATCACTGACTCTCACGTATAGTCATTTATATACTCCAGCTCACATAAACTGCCTTTTACACATGTAGTTACTTTGACATGTACCACTGAGACATCCATTCACTCACCAACACATCCATACACACACTCACCCACCCATACAGCTGTTTCCACATGCACTCTTGAACCCATATACCCAGTGAATCAACCACTCACACATTTATGTACAGAGTCACACACCTCCCATCTACCCACCCACACACAAACACATTCAGGCACCCATACAAATACTCAAGCAACCAATCAATAACCCATATAGACACTCATGTAGCTACTGACCAACCCATGTGGCAGCTTACACAACAACAGACAGACAGATACAGACATTCACACAGTTTAGTCACTAACCCATGCATTCAGTAAGAAATGTTTAGTCACTCACTTATACAGTCAGTTACGCAGCTACTAAATCCTCCATCCTTATACACCCACTCAATCTTCAAAACACCTTGGTATATATATTTACATATTTAAACTTTATAGAAACACAGTCACTTGATGATGTCATCAGTGATGTCATTTGAGATGTCATCAGAGATGTCATCAGAGATGTCATCAGTGCTGTCACTGACCATGTCATGAATGATGTAATATGTGACGTCATCAGCAGTGCATTGCGGGGGCGCAAGTTATAGTTAGCTGAACTAACTATAACGGCGGAATTTCTCTGGTTTTGTACGAGTGAAATGTCCCACTAACTATAACGTCCCTGAAACCGATGGTTTGTTCAGTGAATATATATATATTTGTTATTTTATTAAAACAAAATATAGTATGTGTATTGGTTTTAGACATTTAGAACTGGTAACATAATCACCTCCAACAAACAGTGACATATATTTTCCACAACCAATAATGTTCCGTTGTAGCTTGAGATTTTAGCTAGCAGCTTAAAATCCAGTATGAAGTTTACTAGCGTTCCAAAGATTTTTGAGTTAGGAGTCTATGAAATTAGCACTCCTGATGGTGAGTGTCTCTTTCTAGTATCTGGGTCATTCATCTGGGGTGCTAGATATTTAAACCATGTCATGGTTACTATAAACGTAGATAGCAAATGGCAAGTGGTGTAAATCTCCTACTTGCTGTTAGTATCTCTTTCAGAAAGCCTAATAGCGCAGTCATTGGGATCCACTGTCAGTTCATGAGAAATTATTTGGGATACAGTTGTCAGTATCTGCTCCCAGTAATTTTGTACCCTTAGATATTGCCAGGCTAGGTTGATCTGCTTGTTGTGCATGACATCTTCTAGAGTGGGTGCAATTTAAGAGTCTATTTGATGCAGTACTATAGGAGTAATGTAAAGGAGAAATTTGAGCTTTATCAATTTGTATCTATAATTCAATGAGATTGAGGGCATTCACTATTGCTCATCTATTTCTCTGCCGGAGTCGGTACCCCAGTTTTCTCTGATTTTCATGACCTATTTTTCTCCACTAATGTGTCCGCATCTGATCGGGAGACTCAGTCATGTGGAAATCACACGTAAGACTTGCGTCAGTGGTGGGTATTCACCTGATTCACCTATTCACCTGATTCTGTCGAGTGGGTTGTAAAGATTGTTTTTACTTTGTGTCACAACTTAGAACATATGAAAGGCCTTACTTCCTTACAGTGTTCTAATGTTAGAAAGTGCCCCTCTGTATTTAGGTACCTAAACTGTGTCATGTCTGCCCTCTCCAGCTACTTTGCAATGGTCCTCTTACTTGTCAGCAGGAGATCGAGGTTCCATCTATTCTAGACTTAGCATGTTGTAGCCACTGTTGCTATCTCCATGTGAAGCCTTGACATTGACAGAGCAGGGGTTTCTATATCTCCTTCTTTGGGTGTAATCATTAAATAACCCCCGCTATTGGTTGTATGGACCTTTGTTCGTAGACAAGGAGAACTGAAAAGGAGTGATCATCTACATTTAACTTTATAGGCAATAAAATCACAAAAGGTTTTTAGTACAGTCAATAAAGATAATTTGTGTGAGTTAAAGAGTTTTATTTTCAATTTCTTAAGTTTTTCATTATTTATTTAATAAGTATCAATCTTTTAATTATCAGAAATTTATATAATCCAATAATCGATATGTCAATATAAGAAAGAATATGTTTGTAAGTATAACAGATAATAATGTAATAATAAGCGTGGTCCACAAAGGAATTTTCCTATTCAAAATTAAATTCAAATGGAATAGAATAAGCTGTCAGTTCAGATAGCCAAAACAGAGTTCTGAGGAGAGATTAAGTGCATAAACACAAGGCCTTTGCACATCAATTAAGGGAAAGATCAAGCTGGAAATTATTCTCAGCTATAAATCAGCAGACATATAATAAAGCAGGAATGAGCTAAGCAATCTTGAATAAAGAGAGGCATGGTCTCAATAAAATCAAACAAGCATTAACAATGCAATTGGTCTCGCCTTTGGGACCTTATATGTATTTAGCAATGCAGTACCTTAGCCTGGGTGCTGCAACATCTACTGCTCTTCAACATGGAGGGAAAGTAAGCACCAAACTGCGTGACATGCCAGGTATGGGAACACATGGAGAGAAAACTTGCCTTTCAGCGGGAAATGGTATAGTCCAAAGCTCTATTTTTAATATAAAATCAGGGCCTTCGGTGTTCATATCATTGAAAATCTAAGATTTGAAAAAAATATTATTGTCTACGGGTGCTCGTGGAAGAAAATTTCTATGGACTGGAATCTAGAGAATGCAAAAGTGATTCTGGTATTTTACTGACCTCTGCTGGTCGTTTTCTATCAAGAAAGTTAAATATAGGCAGTTGCCAGAAAAATAAAGTCCCTCAGCAGAAAGCAATTCTGGTATTTTACTGACCTCTGCTGGTTGTTTTCTATCAAGACAGTTAAATAGAGGCAGTTGAACAGAAAAAAAAGTCCCTAAGCGGAAGCAGACCAGTCCTAGGGCTGATCTCCAGAGCCAACAAAGTACAAACACATATAAGTATATACTAAAGTATATACAGGAGGTCTCGAAAGCTCGACCTAAAAATGAGTCCCCCCCTCTACTCTAGGAAGAAGCTCTAATATATTCACCCAATATTCCAGATGGTAACATTCCTCGCTTTCTTCGCTCACAACATCGAATAGGATTTCAGTAAATCCATGGGAATAGGTAAACGCCCCAGTCTCTCATGTCTTCACAATGGGCCATAGACACAAGTACTTGAAAAGATACTTTGTGTACATTTTGCGGTTCAGACAGTTCTTCCAATGAATCATCCTTCCTTTTGCCGCGTCTACTCCCGGTAAGAACTATCAGTTGTCTAATATATTACAAATTCATATTCACTAACTAACAGAAGGCGTCTGGAAAGTTACAGCATCTGCAGCATAAAAGAAAAGCATCTTGTGCAAAACAGCTCAATGTGAAAAAAAGGCTTTTCACTGTTAATATATAATTTTGCAGTTAATAGTGCATTTAAAGTTAAGCTAACTTAAATCAGTACATTGTTATTTCTTATATATATTCATATTGTCTAAGTATGATTGCCTACTACAAATTGCATTCAAATATACATGTAATTTAACATAGACTTTTGCACTTTCCTGTTAAATGTATTTATGTTTGAAATATGAATACATTTGCTGGAACAACATTCTGGAGTAAAGGATCATTTTCAGCTTCTCACTTTTTATGTGTTCCTCTTCTGGAAGAGATGTAGCAGCTTAGGAACTGGAGGATACCAGAAGACAGCAGAATGGGCCTGTGCAGTGTCATAGCCAAGCTAAAGATCAGGGACCTCAGAGCTTTCTTTTTCATTAGTTAGTGTAAGAAAACCCATCAGATGCAGAATTGTTGCCCCCCCCCATACCCAAACTCATCTAGTAAGTAATGATCTGGGAGTAGAGAGGACCTTTTTCCTGAACAGGAGACAGATATTCACAAATTAAAACCAAATTCTGGGGGCACCGCCATTTTCAAGAGAGCTATATGTCAAGCCATGGAGAATGGGAGCTTATTCCAACTTTTACTGTTTTTGATGAACTCTCACTCATAGTTTTCCATAATTTGTGCCTTCCCAGTCCATATGCATTTTCTCTCATACATATTTAACGGTGCCGTACACCACTTGATTGGATAGTCTAACTCTATTTGTTCAGTAGTTGAAGTAAGCAGGAACATTTTGGATTCATACCAATTGATAGGAATTTCAGAAAACCCGTTGAATCTCACTATTTCACAGAGTATGGGGTTAAGATTAGATACCAGTAAACTGCTGTAGGATCTGCTTCTTATGGTTCTCCCCACTTTTTGCTTGAAGTTATGCTGTTTTCGTTTAGTCTGACTGGGATCCTGCTAATCAGGACCCCAGTCCATCAGGTTTCTCCCTAAATTGTTGTGTTCAGTACTTGGGTACATCCCAGATTGGATACTGGAGTACCCTTGTCAGTCCCTATTATATGGTACCCAGGTACTCACATACTTACCCCAGAGGTCTCCCATGGACTGCAGCATGTATTATGCCACCCATGAGAGACCATTCAAAATGGAACTACAGGCCTGTCATTGCAGCCTGAGTAAGTTGGTACATGCACCACTTACTAAAGATATAGGTTTACTATATCTAAGGGTCACTGCACTTAAAACCTATAAGTCACCCCTACAGCAGTCCTTTACCATCCTGAAGGCAGGGTACTTGGTTCTAAGTGAGAGGGTGCCCATGAGCAGGACACCCTTGCAGCCTGCATAGTCCAATCTCCCGGGTTGTCAGTGAAGCAGCCATATACTATATAGAGGGGCACCGCGTAATCGCGCGATGACCATTTTAAAAATGGCTGCACTGAATCCTATCATGTTTGGTACCAAACATATTCAACCGGTATGGTTCCAAGCACTGGAAGAGCCCTGCATTAGGCTCTCAGTGTCCCCAGTACCAGCCTTCTTGACATGGCCAGCACAAAATGGTTGATGCCGAGCAGAGACACATTTCTGCCCTCACACTGCTGAGCCAAGATCGAGCAGAGGAAGGTGGAACATTAGGCATCCTGTCACAGCAGGATTTAGGGCATTAGGGCTGGGTGGGTGTGCTTGCCAGTGCCAGAATGTCTGCATGAGGGGCATATTTGGTGTCCCTGTGCATAGTCCAGTTCAAACCAGTCCTGGGAGCTATTGGCTCCCGCTCTGGTGCGAAACTGGACAAATGACATGGGAGTAACCTCCCCCTGTCCAGACCCTCCCCTGAATTTTCCCAAACCTTTCCCTAGGGTACTTAAGGGCTTACCTGGGAGTAGGTCTTTAGATTCATCGTTGGATAAGATTCAGAACTGAAACCACTGAACCTCTACCGTCTGTGCACTCTGGCCTTTGCTGGACTTCGTTGGGGCCTGACTTCATCTCCCTTCCAGTCTGCTGCATCGTCTGTGCCTGTGCACCATACAGGATCCATGTAGGACCTGTGGAGCATCCAAGACACCTGAAGAAATCTCTCTTGAAGTGAAGGAGTCACTTTCCTGCTTTCACAGGCACCTCAACACTGCTGACCGTTCTGCTGATCCCAAGCTCCTGAAGACTCCGAAGGGTTCAACAACACAGGTAGTAGTTTTCTACGCCCCTCGAGGCCTGCCCTGTCTTCTCACCAAGGTTGAAGTCAGAATCCATCGTGGGGGCTGTATTAACCGAACCCCTGTGCAGCATGTACTTTTGCAAGTGCAAATGCTTGTTGGAAACTTTGCGACAAGTGAATTGGGCTTCAAGTAGCCCCAACCTCCTGCAACTTCTTCCACCAAGATCTTCTTCCACAATGCCTCGTGGGCACCGTGGCCTGCTCCATTTGGTGAGCTGATTGAGGTCCTCTCGCTACTCCTGTGCCTCTGGCCTGTGGGTCCATTTGAGGGTCGCCTTTGTTTTCCTTGGGCTCCCCTAATTGCTCGGGCCTGCCCTCACTCCCCTATTTGTGGTGAGTCCCCTGGATCTTGCTGGTCCCAACATTTCACCTTCTCAACTTCCTGCATGGGTTGCATTTGTCAAGGCTTGTTGGTGTGCCCGCCGGACACCGATCCCTCAACACTCGACATCATTCATGGGACAGCTTGTATCCTGGTCTTGGTCTTCCTCAGCATCACCCGGTCCTCACTGCTGCAGAGTCAAAGTCATTGACATCTTCCCTGAAGCACCCGACATCGGAAGGCATTCGTCTTCTAAGTCTCCTGGTCACATAGACTCTGTCCCCTCTGCTTTCAGGTACTCCTCTTCAAGAATCCCTGTTTGGAGTCCTACGGACACGTTCTCCTCTTCCTGCAGCGGCACTTTCCTGAAGTCCTCCATTGGGTTCGACAGCGGTTTCTGACGCCACTTCACACCTATGCACCCTGCTTCCCTGGGATAGGTAACTGGGGTACCATAGTAGCCACGGGTGGGGAGGCTCTCCAACCTTCTGGCTTCCACGACATATCTTCAGGGTCCACGGTAAAGGGTCCCTAATCATTAAAAATTCAACAGCGACAAGCACATATACTTGCACGGAGCACGCAGTCATGTTCACACACTGCACACCCTCTCCGTGGGGTCCCTATCTACTTACCTTGGGTGGTTCTGTGAATCCCCAGCAATTCTATGTCCTCTCAACATCGTCCTGACTCGAGTTGTGGTTCTTATACCATTTTCTTAGTATATGGTTTGGTCCCCCCCCGGGCCCAATGTGTATTAGTGCTGTTTACTGTGATTTCTGTGCTAAGGTATTGTGTGCTTTGTGTCTATCTCTGTGTGGGAGATACTGTAACATACTAGATAGTGTTATATAATAAATACATATTTTTATAAATACTTTGTGTGGTTCTTTTACATTTAATCCACATTATAAGTTTGCATTCTGGTAAAACAAGCTGCTTTACACTCCTTCAAGACTAACCGTGAAGGCTGCTTTCCACAGCTACCACTTGGAGAGCTTTCTAAGGTTGTCTGAGACCTCCTAAATCACTGTAAGGGTTGTCTGGACTGGTGCAAGGTGTCCACTTACATTAGTGGACATCATATACCAGACCAGCTTCTCACAAGTGCCTATTCTCAAACTATGGTCCATGTGTATAAGTGATTCCGATGCTCTAATAACAATATAAGAAAGAAGATATCCTTGTATGGTCCCCTGTGTAATAGAGGGAGGTTCTGAAATAAGTAAATGTATGCATATTCTGGCCAGCGAAATGTTATACATCAAGGAGATTAATTATGTTATGTGTTCTCCTACCCCTAGTCGTCTACAGACCACTATCAGAAAAGGCCATCATAAGGAATAGAAAGCCTTGTCATCATCCAAGGGGACTAAGACTGCCTAGATCTCTGGTTTCAATTGATTTCGAACAGTACATAGTGTGTAGAGATTGGCAGTTGTTGCTCTTTTGGTACAAAGCCAGATTGTTCTGGTAGTACAAAGCCTTCCATCTGTTGTGCCAAGTGTTTTAAATAATATTCACTCACATTTGTTGTTATAAATTTTAATATTGATAGGGATCTGTAGGAGTGTTAGAGTATAGTGTCTTTTCAGATTTAAGCAGTGCTGTATTTTCAGTCTCCTCAAGCACTGGTGGCAGTATCCCAGTAAGTCCTTCATTGTAGACTTGTGCTAATATCAAATCACTAAAGGCCGTTTGCAATTCAGCTGCCAGGGTCTTACCCCCCACTAGCTTGTTGACTGCAGCTTTAATTGCCATATTATGATTTGGTCGCAGAGAGGTTGCCAGTGGAAAGTCATCAACCACACAATGCCAATCTCATCTAGATATTATGAAATACGCACGCCAGTCATCAAGCCAAGGAACATGTATAGGTTAGTGTAATATGATGTATTTCACCCAGTGTGCCACAGCTACCTCTCGTATCCTGTCTTAATTTGTATGATCGTGCTATAGCTTCTATCCCTACATAACATCAAGCTTCCAAGTCTCTCACCCTTCTTGTATTGCCAGGCTATAGTGTATTTTCCCATGTAGGGTAGCTCTCTATCTGCCAGATCTTGAAAATCAATTAGAAGGGTGTTAATCTCATCCAGATATTCAGGACCCACCCGGTCAGGAGCTCCTCAAGCTGTTTGATCTATCTGAGCTTTGTTACAGGTTTGTTGAGTCTGTGTAGCTTTGAATACCCATGCCTGTTTTATGCAAGCCATCCCTGTTCCCATGTCGGCTTCAGATACTTCCCATAACATTTCATTTGTAGAAATTAGGCCTGGCCGAAATTCTAATTATGTTGGCTCAATATCATAATTTTGGTAATTTCACGCAAAAGAAATTATATGACATTACGGAGATCAAACCATTGCACAGCATTGCATAAATTCAAAGAAAATTTTTAACGATGGAGGCACTGTTTGAGTAATATTTTAATGCAAGCGACATTTCATGTAGATTTTTTACCCATGTGGACTATTCGGATAATTTCTCAAATCAAAACTACAAATTGTAACACAGGTGGCAGTGTTTTAAATGTGAGAGGAGTTCCTTTAATATGGGCATTCAACAAGCATTTCAGGTAGATTTTTGTACCCGAGAGGACAGTTCAGGTAATTTAAGAGCGCAAAACTACAAATGAAATTTTCGAGTTGAATATTTACCCGAATGGACTGTTCGAGTAATTGTTTGAGTGTGCGATGAATTTAGGGTAATTATGTATAATTTCGCATAACTGTGCAGTAATTTGATATAATTATATTACAGCAAATTACATGAGTTTCAATGTTAAAATACTGTAGGATAGCCTGCCATGTTTCACTTTGAAATACTGAGTCCAGTTTGGCATTTGAGGAGAACATATATCCCCAAGCGCACGTACCTTTACTGGGGAAATCCTGCACCTGTATCTCTGGGAAGGGGTCCCAAAGGGTTTGCAGTAAACATGCCATCTCCTGTGTACAAGAGGCCACATCCCACAGCACCAACTTGTAGTCTATTCATGAGAAGGGATCATGTATAGAGAAGTAGAATGAATACCCTTTCTCTGTGCCATTTCTAAGTCGTGAAATATCTTTTAAATTTGCATCTCAATGTTTTGCCATATGACTGCTGCAGCTTTCTTCATTTGGTCAGGCACTGGTTTTGATCTACTTGAGATTGTGTCCGTCCAACAGTAAGTTACAGTCCCCTCTCTACAGTATAAAATCTAGGTGTGCTATTTCACACATATTGAATATATGGTCAGAAAACTGTGGCATATCTACATTATGACTGTAAGTATTAATAGTGGGAACTGTGGTGTCTAAAATAATTCTGGTATCAGCAAGTCCTTTCCTTTGAGTGACCTAAGATATTATGCTATATGGTGCTGTTCCAAGTAGTTGTTCATGTGGGGAATGTGTGTCACTTCAACAAAAACTTTTATATTTAAACTCTCAATATCCCACTCACGTATGGCTCCCCCCAACATATCAGCTAACTGTTCCCTAAACAATTTAATTTGACAGTATGATACAGGCCAACTATGTGTGATACATTCATGTGGCCATGCCCTGTTAGCCAACCCACTGTCAATCCTGAAATAATGCATAAGTATAGTTCCACCAAACCTTGAGTCTGCTTAATCAAAGGCTCTGAGTTTGTCATTTAATCAGGTGCAGCTCTTTATGGAATACACTATTTACTAAGGCTGGAAGGGGTTGCTTGTCCATGCCTCTATGACAGTCAGATTAATATTTCTTGAGGGGTATTGTTCCACATTGCTGATGTTTTCCCTGATTCCACCAGTTCTTTGTTTCCTCTTCCTCAGTGTCAGGGATGTTGCATCCTCCAGCTGGTGCAATCGGTCTATTGATACATTTAACAGGATCTTTAGCACCTGTGAAGAAGTGTGCCCTGCCTGCCATTCAGTTCTCAGTTTGGCTAGATTAAGCATGAAATATTTAATTTCTCTGGTTCTGAGATGCCTTTCCACCCCTATAAATGTTCTTAGAAGCTCCTGGATGGTGCATCCTTGATATTGGATGGGGCCTCTTACTCTGGCAAACCATAATATTGTTTCTCTCTCTCAGCAGTTTAAAATTTGAGTAATTATCCTTCACAGTGGTGAAGCTGGCGGCAGACTTGGATCCAAGGTTTGGTGTGCCCTCTCCACCACCAGGATCTCGGAAACATTGGCTCTTCCAAACAGTTTCAATGGTAACTTTTTGATACGTAGTTCAGATTTTCCCATAGTTGTAGTTTTAGGTAGGCTCATTATTAACACAATATTCCACCTACAGCTTGGCTTGAGATCCTTACCCACTATCGTCGCTCACAATTTCTACGTTATACATTGCTGTTTTGATGGTCCTTCCTTCTAGATTGGATATAAGCAGTTCTGCATTCTCAAAGCTGGCATTTTGTTTTTCCTCTCTGTAAGATGATCAATACTGGCAAAGATGGATTTCTTTGAAACTTTTTTTCAAGTAGATTTGCAGGGCATTAGTTTGCCTTCTGAAGTATGAATTCTTTGTTGGCTGTCACGGGATCCTGCTACACTTCCTCTGGGAGGGTCCATCTGGTTATCTTTCTTTGTTTAAAGTAGAGCTCTGTTTCTTTCTTGTCTCTACACCCAGTGTAATAGTGTTGTTCTCAACCCTGCTCAGCCTGTGTATATGAGATCTGGTTACCTAGACCTTTTCTGGGGCTTCACTAGACACTTGGTTGAATCTCATATCTTCTGTAAAGCAGGAAGAAAAATGAGGGGAAGAAGGAGGCCTTAAATTAGGGGCTAAGCAGATCGTCATCACATTTTAGGCCAGCCTGTATTATAAGCTTTCTTTTAAACTCTCAGGGTCTTAATACGATCTTGGCGGACAGGGTTACTCCACCACAAACATGATGGATATCCTGTCAGCCAAATTACAATTCCATTATATCCTGTGGAACTTGTAATATGACGGACGGGATATCCGTCACATTTGTGACAGAGTATCCCATCTGCCAAGATCTTAATCAGACCCTTTGTGTTATCCAATCACAACATATCCAGAAGATGTGCCAGTGTATTTGATTCTATTCTTCTTGGTGTGACAACCAGATCAGGGAGAGAGAACACAGTTTGTTAAATGCTCTCTCAGTGTTGATCAAGTATGCACCCTGTGTGGTCCATGGCAGAGTTTGAATAATTTATTTTCATAGCACATGATGCTATCATACAGCTTCCTCAGAACTGACTTCTCACATACTCCTGGTGTTGTGCCATTATACAATGAAACTTTAAAGTTTGCTGGAACCGTGGTTAAAAATATGAGTTTTATCAGGATTTTGTTGCTGTCTCTCTTCCTCTCTGGGAATCCATGGTCAACAGATCTGATATGTGGTCACCATTGGTATCTGTGTCATGATTCGCTGTCTGCGCTCTCGTGCACTTCACCAGCGAGCCAAATTATGGGACTTTCCAGTGTTCTGATAAGCTTCTAGACACTCCCCTACATGCATATCCTGACTGACAATCAATCAAGCAATCAATCAGGCGTTTGAATGTGACTATTCACCCGTATGGGTCTCAAGGCGCTGGGGGTGGGGGGGTGCAGGTGGTGGGGTGGGTGCAGGTTCCAGTCCATCAAGACGGGGGTCTGTCGAAGAGCCAGGTTTTGAGGTTTCTTGCGTAGATGGGGAGCGATGTCTGTCTGAGGTGGAGCAGAAGGGCGTTCCAGGCTCTGGCCGCGAGGAAGGAGATGGAGCGGCCTCCCGATCTGGTCTTTCTGGTGCGGTGGACCACGGCGTAGGAGAGCTGGGCTGATCGTAGGGTCCTTTGGGGTGTGTGGAATTTGAGTTGGTTGTTCAGGTATGCTGGTCCGGTGTCGTGGAGGGCCTTGTGTGCGTGGGTGAGCATCTTGAAGGTGACTCTAGCCTCAATGGGATGCCAGTGGAGTGTGCGCAGGTGTTGGGAGAAGTGGCAGTGCCTTGGCAGGTTTGAGGACCAAACTGCCAGTCATTTGGACACTATTTGGGAATTGCCATCCATTCCCAATACATTCCAGATTTTGTGGAAGCCAGTTTGGTCAAGCTGGAAAGTCCATTACCTATAATTCCCTGCTCTCTGCTTTGTCTCCAACCCTGCAGGCCAAGGTTAGGTGGAGGAATTCAGCTCACCTGTGGCTGGCTGCTGCGAGCCTGCTCACATCTGATGCATGTAATTACTGTCAGTTCTTTTAATCCCCAGCTCCCTTCAGTGTACCGGTGAGACTGGCCCTTGTTTCCAGTGTTTCCTGAGCTTTTGAAATCCTTGTTTCCAGTGTTTCCTGAGCTTTAGTTATTTCCTGATTCCTGAGCTATTGCAATCTTCGTTCCTGAACTAGCACTCCCTGCAGTGCTACCTTGACTCCTGAGCTTTAGTAATTCATTGTTCATGAACTAGCACTGCCTGCAGTGCTACCTTGACTCCTGAGCTTTAATAATTCCCTGTTCTTGAACTAGCACTGCCTGCAGTGCTACCTTGGCTTTTGAGCTTTAACTCAATTTTAGTTCCTGCTCCACCACTGCCTTTAGTGCTACTTTGTTTTCTTGATTCCAGAATCAGCACTATTCTAGTCTACCCTTGTAGCCTCCCCTTCTGTATATATTTTTCAAGTCCCTGCCTTCCAGTTTACTTGGTTCCAGTTCCTAGTTTTCTGTATTTCTATTCCTGCTGTCTTGCTTTTATGACCTTGTATGTTTGTTACCTGCTTTCTGCCAAGTGTGCCCTATGATTTCCTTCCTTTCCTGTTTATCACTCCTATTTGCTAGCTCCTTGTCTATTGTGTTTGTGTTTACTTCTACACCCGTGATATTACTGCCTTTGCGTGTTTGTTTGATTGCCAGGATCTGTGGGCACAGCTGACTACCTAGGTGGTGTTTCTTGTACACTATGAGTATTGTATTTGAGTTACATTTATAATATCACCATATGTATCTGCTCCACAGACCCTGCCTTTGCATGTATATCCTATATGTGGGTATTTGCAGGCAGTATGTGTAACAGCAATTGTGGGTGAGGAACCTATTGAGCTTCAGTCTAACCGTGTGGAGCTCCCGAGTGCTTTCCCCACATTCCCTTTATTGTTAATGTTGTTGCATATAAATGTCTTGCATTTCCGTTCTGGGTGTAGTTATTCTGAATGCTAAATTGCTTCATGAGCGCCTGTCCTTTCTGAGTCTTAGCCATCTTGTACCTTTGTGCAGGCTTCCCCTTTGGATCTCTTTTCTCCTCTGACTTCCTGTGTGATCTTGGGCAGCGCTGCACTCCTCTTTCGGCTTACAGTTTATACCCAGTCGCCAGCATTTGCTCAAGTCCCTGACTGTGTCCCAGACAGTCTAGGACTGAGACCCTGACAATCTGAGGCAGTTGAACCTCCAATGCCACTCTCTGCCAGGGATACAATTCAACTCCTGTTCCGCAAGGTAGGCCAGGTCTTGTAGTGCATATCCAAGCCTGGGCTCATAATGTTTTTTAAGCTTCTGGTTGTGTGTGTTAAAAGATTTCTTGCGGATGTTTAGAGTGGCTTGGCACATTGTGATCCAGTGGCCTTCTCAGGCGGAAGCATTGCCACACCTCTAGAGATCGCCTGTCTTTCAACTTTAGGAAGCTAGAAGGTGGCTCAAGTGACAGATGTCTTTTCATTCAGAGAGTGCTCTCAGATATTTGTCTCTGTTCTCAGCAGTAGGGAGAGACATTCCCTGATCAGAGAGAGAGGATGGGACCTAATTTCCATAGTGCTGGATCTGGGAGGGGGGACTTGTCTTGTGACATTTTGAAAAGAAACCTCTGAGAAGATCTAGAGTTCAATGCACAAGATGTGCTTAGAAAGGTGTTAGGTTTTGGTGGCTTCCTTTTAGAGACTAAGCCGAGTTAAGTCTTCAAATCAATGTCTAGTATATTGGATAAAAATTGCTTCGCACCACCAGTTCCTCAGAATATTTCTGATCCTGGAAGAAACACCAGTAAAAGGAAGAAACCTGCCTGGTTTGCCAGGAAAGAAGCCTTATTTGTATTCTGCACTCCACTTGAACCCAAGGAGTAGACATTTCTGACTAGCCTTCAATAACTATATCAGGAACACAAAAGGCTGAATATGGGATGATGTGTGAAAGAACCAGCTGCCCAGAAAGAAATGGACTGCCCTGGACTTGAAGAGAGCCCCAGCTGCAGAATGATCTGGACACTAGAAGCCTTCAGGGACAAAAGATGCTGAAAAAGGGTCCTAGGTTGTGTTGACAAACTAGCTGAGTCCCAATCTTGGGAAATATTAAACCTAGAAGTCTTGCATTAAGAGAAAATTTGCTTCAAGTCTATAACTAATATTCAATGTGATTGTTGATTTACAGTTTACTATCGCCTGTTTGCGTTCAAACTGTAAAAATCCACATGTCTAGTTTCCGTACCCCTAACCATTTTTTCTCTTATTTATCTTAGTATGATTTTCTGATTTTTTTAAAACATTTTTTTACAAATTCCTTTCGTTAGGTTTTTCATGTTAAATAGCAAAGTTCTCTTTGAACGGAGTTGTAAAATATCAAAATTGTGTCTTAAGTTGACAGCCCCTCTCCTAAATTAATAGCATACTGTTAGAAATGGGGTCTCTAGTTGGAAGAAGTTTGCACCCTCTCCAAGTAGGGACCACAATCCCAGCCAGGGTAAGTCAGATATACAATCTAAATTAGCCTGTGCCCACCCTCTGGTAGCTTGGCACACAGCAGTCAGGCTTAACTTAAGAGGCAATGTGTAAGTATTTGTGTAACACTTAAATTACAGTAACACAGCACCACAAAGACTTGACACCATTTTAGAAAAATAGAGAATATTTATATAAAACAAGACTAAAACCAAACATATAATAAGTAGAAGTCGAGATCTGAATTTTTAAAGATGAAATCCAAAAATAGTGCTTAAAAGTCAATAGCACTAAGAGGTCACTTGAGGTCGTGCTAGACCGGCGTAAATACAAAGGGCAGGCCAGGGTACAGGAACCATGCACGGCCTGCTGAAAAAGTACCTTTGTATGGAGCAAGCATTGCGGTCGAAGTCTAGATTCATTGGTTCCAATTCACACAGTCGGGTCAAGGTCGAGTCTTGCAGTTAATGTCAAAGAATCTGTGCTGCTGCGAAATCGAGCCTCACAGTGGTGACTCTGGATTGGCGCTGCATCATCGGCGAACCTCGCTGTCAGGACCTGTGTCATAGTCCAATGGGTACTGCGATGGAGGGCACTGCGTCAGTTCTGATCACTGTGTCCACTTTTGAAGAAAACAGCTGCACAACCCACTTCTGAGCTCCAGGACTGGAGGGGGGCACCTCAGGGAAGGGTAGGACTCACAGAAGGCAGAGACCAGCAGTACCTGAAAAGTTGTAATAAGTCTTTTTTACCCTGAGACTTCAGAAACAGGAGGCAATCCAACAAGCCCTTGGAGAAACTTGGGTTTAAAGATGTGGAGTACAGGTCCAGTCCTTCTCACTCCCAGGCAAGAAGCAGCAGGCTGCAGGCCAACACAGCAGAGCAGGTAGCAAAGTGGCTGTCCCTCCTACAGCACAGTAAACAGCAGGAAGCAGTCCAACACAGCAAAGCAGGTGGCAAAGTGGCAGTCCCTTCTACAGCACAGCAGCTCTTCTTTCAGACAGAATGTCCTTGGTTCCAGCGAAGGTCTGATTTGGTGGTGTTAGGGGTTCAGTACTTATACCCAAATGTGGCTTTGAAATGGGGGAGACTTCAAAGAGGCCTTTGAAGATCACAAGTTTCCTGCCTTTCCTGCATTTGCTCCAGTCTACAGAGGGGTGTGCAGCTCTTTTTGTGGGGACCGGCACAGTCCTATTCAAGTGCAAGTGTCCACTCCTCCCACTCTACCTCAGGAACGCCCATTAGCCTGGTGATGGGTCATCAGGATGCAAATGTCACATCCCAGCTCCCTGTGTGTGACTGTCTAGACAGAATGCACAAAGCCCAGCTTTCACTCAACCCAGAAGCTGAATACTTAACCCATTGCATGCTCCGCGAATTTTCGCCCTGTGCGGGCGATTTATATAGTGGGCGGGATTTGCACGGTCAGCACATGCCCATCGTGACGCATAACGGCCCCCGGCCGTCATGCGCATGCAAGGGGTTAAGGTAAGAAATTGCCAATTTTCTAAAAAAGTAATTTTCAGACTTACAATGTAAAATCCGAATTCACGAAAAGTTGTGATTTTAAATTGTGAGTCCAGAGACACCAAACTCCAAATCTCTATCTTTTCCCAATTGGAAATTAAACTTAAAAGGTGTTTTAAGGCAATCCCAATGTTAACCTATTGGATAGATAGGTCTTGCAGTAGTGAAACACTAATTACCAGTTTTTTACTACCAGGACATGTGAAACTCAAAAGCACATGTCCTGCCATTTAATACACTGCACACTGTTCATAGAGACACCTAGGCCTTACCTTGAGGGTGCTGTATATGGAATAAAATGGACAGTTTGGACCTGACAAGTAGGTTAATTTGCCAGGTCGAAGTGGCAGTTTAAACTGCACACACTGGCTCTGCAGTGGCAGGCCTGAGCCATGTTCAAAGGGCTACAGAGTGGGTGGCACAATCAGTGCTGCAGGCCCACTAGTTGCATTTAATTTACATGCCCCGGGCACATATATTAGACTTTATTAATTACTTACAATCAAATAAATATGTCAATTGCAGAGAAGTCAATGTTACCATGTTTTGAGTACAGAGCATATGCACTTTAGCACTAGTTAGCAGTGGTAAAGTGCCCAGAATCCTAAAACCAGCAGATATGAAGCCAGCAAAACAGGAGGTCAGAAGGGAAAAGGTCTGGGCAAACCATGCCAAGGATTTCAGGTCTAACATGTGTCCCCCACCTCCCCCCCACAGCTGAAGGCAGAGGGAACTACCCAACCCCTTGGAAGTTCTTGTCAGTAAGGCAGAAGAATCTGAAGAGATCATCAGCATTGGCATTCTCGGTGCCAGGACAGAGCTCCACCATAAAGTACATTTTTTGTAGGGAGATGGAACACATCAACAGTTTGGTATTCTCACCCCTCATCTGCATTAACCATCTGAGGGGCCTGTGGTCTGTCTGAGCCCAGAAGTGAGTACCAAACAAGTAAGCCTTAGCATCTTCAGCACCCAGACCACAGCTAAAGCTTCCCTTTCAATTGCACTCCACCTCTTTTCCCTGGGAAGTAGCCTCCTGCTGATAAAGTTTACAGGCTGAATCGGGCCCTCTTTATTTAGCTGTGAGAGCATGGCCCATATGCCGTGCTCTGAGTCATCACAAACATGTAGTTAACTACATCCTGTGGTGGCTTCTTGGGAGCTGGCGCCCAGCTTTCCTCAATCAAACTGAGAGGATCTCTCACAGGGTGTCCATATGCAGGTTCAAAAGGACTGAAGCCAACCCCCTTCTGTGGAACCTCCCTGTAGGCGAACAAAAGGCATGGCAGGAGGATGTCCCACTTACTCCTCATGGTCTCAGGTAGACCCATAATCATGCCCTTGAGGGTACGGTTGAACCTTTCAACCAACTCATTGGTTTGAGAGTGGTAAAGACCGGTGAACTTCTGGGTCACACCGCACTCCTTCCACATGGTCTTCATTTAGTTGGACATGAAATTTGTACCTTACCTCCTTGGGGAAACCCATATAGGTAAAGATCCCCATCAGTGCCTGAGCTAGGCACTGACGGGCACAGTCACTGTCGTTAGAGGGATAGCTTCTGTGTACCGGGTGGCATGGTCAACCAAGACCAGAAAGAATCTATTGCTTGTGGTTGTCTTTGGATCCAGAGGCCCCACAATGTTTATTGCCACTGGCCTGGTAGGTAGGACAAGACCTACAGAATGCATCAGAGGCCTTCCCCCTTTAAAGCCAATAAAAGTGTGTGGCAAGCCTGTCAAATGTCTTGTCTTGTCTCAAATGACCTGCCAGTGGCACATCATGAGCCAGACCCAGTAGGAAGGCCCTGAATCGCTTGGGTACTACCAACAAATGTGTTGCACCAGGCTCAGGAGCCTTAGGCTTGCTATAGAGGAGATCATTCTTCCAATAGATTAGGTTCCGCCCAGAAGCATCACCAGCGCCTTGGCCTCAGCCTGCCTCTAAAGACCCACAAGAGTAGGCAACTCCTTCTAGTCCTTCCAGAACTCTTCCTGCTGCCAGTTGGTCAGCTCAAGTGGGTTCACCAGTTCAGCCACGTTTTCGCCTGTAGGTACCTGGGCATCCCCCTCCGGTTTCTCCTCTTCCCAGACCTCGGGAATTTCAGGAGTGGTTTTCCCACGCCCCTTACCCATCCTCTTTTTGGCAGGTACCTGGGCTATTTTTGCAGGTTCCAGGTCCTTCTGACCACCCTCTGGAGCTGCTATGGACCGTGTTGTCAGGCTCACCCACTCAGGCAACCTCATCATCTCCCAGTGTGATCTGAGCTCCACCTCCTTCCAGATGGTGTGCTCCAGGTCATTGCCCAGCAGACAATCTACTGGCATGGACAGACTCACAGCTACCTTCAGCAGACCTGAGAACCCCCCGGACCTGAGAACCCCCCACACTTAAAGGGAACCAGAGCAATAGGACAGTGGCTTTCACAGTTGTCACCAGTAATATTAGGGACTACCTGCTCTGAAGACACCAAATGACACCTGATAGTTGTCATACTAGCATCTGTGTCTCTCAGAGCCATCACCCTCTGCCCATTGCTGGATACCCACTGACTATGCTTCATAGTATTGTCAGGCATGTGGGTTCTCTGTGCCATTTCTCCATCACCCAGGTACACTAGAGTAACCTTCACACTCTTCCCAAAACTATCTGGGGCAATCTCCTCCCCAAGCGCTAAGCTAGCCAACCCCAGTGACTGCCCAAAAGTGGGGGGCTGTGCCCACTTTGGACACTTGGAATCCCCTTTGTAGTGCCCTTCCTGCTGGCACTCATAGCACTTCACTGGAGTCCTCTCTGCAGACATATTCTCTGGGAACCAATTCTTCTTCTTATCAACATGGGGGAGGGAACCCTGACCAACAGAGCTAGTTTGAGACCATTACAGAACTTATTGCTCTTCTTGTCCCCTCTCCTTCTTCTGGTGAGGACCCTGCCCTCCCTTGTGGTGATCTCCCCCAGATACCTTCCTGTGGACCTAGGTGCTGACCTTATGGTCCGCTTCCTTAGCAAGCTCTCTGGGGTCAGTGAGCCTATGATCAATAAGGTGTTAGTGCAGAGCTGGAAGGCAAAGACTGAACATATGCTCTGTTGCAAACAATTATAGAGCCCCTGGTAATCTTTTACCTCACTGTCCTTCACCTAACCATCCAGTGCCTTGCAAACAAAATCCACACAATCAACCCTGGTCTGTTGGGAAATCTTCTGACTACCCCTGAATTTCTGGCTATATTTCTCTGGGGTCAAACCAAACTTCCTGATTTGGGCTTCTGTCATGGGGGATACCTCGTTCTGTCACTCCCTTCTAGGTCCAGTAGAGTGTCCCTCCCCTCACTAGGGATATGCCTCCTAAAACTAGCACCCCAACCTGCCTCAGGGATCTTGTGCATTTGGGGTGCAATTTCATATGCCTTAAACCACCAGTCTATGTCGTCTTCTACCTAAAAATTCAGGCACCAGAACCTTGGGTATGTGGACCATACTGCTGGAGGGCACAGAAGAAATGCTGTCACCATTGCTGCTGGACTCCACCTGACTGGCCTTGATGTCCAGCTCTCTCTTGCCCAATCCCTCAGCCAAAATCATCTTTGTCTCCTCCAAGGGCAACATTTTTCTTTTCTCCTCGTCATCTTCATCCTCCTCCTCCTCATTGGGCAGTTGCTTCTGTATTTCCTCCAATTTGACCTTAGCCAACTCCAATCTGAACTTTCTCTCCTCCCTCCTGTCCTCCAGCTCCTCTGGGGACAGGCCTTTGAATGACAAACTGCTACCTGCCCTGGAATGAACCCCTATTCCTAGACGAGAGTTACCATCCTCCTCCACAGACAGCAGCCCAAGGCCTCCTTTTAGGCCCTGGTCCAAATCCTCTCCTCATCCAGCATTAAAGCAGTGGGGAAAGGGGAAGTGGACGAGAAACAAGAGAGACAGCCTTGTAAGTTGATGGTACTTCACACGGTCGTCTAGGGTGGATCTTCTTACTGCACCTGGATTTTAAAGACATACATGTAAAAACTGCCTAAACATGTTTAATGCTTGATGTATCACCACAACACTAAAATTTACCCTGTCGACCCCAGGCTATTGCTTCTCTCTGTGATGTTTTATAATTGGGTTAATTCTGCATCTGAATATAAAGGAAAGAAGACAGCACTTGTAAATACATTTCCTAAGAACTAGTCACTCTGAATATGTACTTTTAGTTAGCGCTCTCCTATTTACCTTAGCTACGAGTGGTAGCTTATTAATCCAACTGTCTGTATTTTATTCTGGAATGAGCTATAACTCACTGAGATTCTCCCAGATGCACAAATAACTGGAAGCCCCAAGTCTATTTTAAGTCTCTGTTTCATGTGCTTCTGGCAAAAAAGTTTTTATAATGTCACCTAAACACTGTTGTTCATTTAGGTTGAAATTTCACCACACTGTCATCGGGAACACGAAGCGTTACAAAGGTGTTACCTTAGGTATGCAAGGAAGGTTGGAACAAATACCGCAACTGGAACATGAAGACTGAAGCGCTGCTTGAAATTCTCTTCCTTCGATAATTTCTTGTCAGAAAAGTTGAATCCCACGTTGCGCATGCGTAATAGAACCAAAAATTGAGATAACGTTATTCCCTGAGGTAAATACAAAACAAGTTCTGCGCCTCACAGTGACGCTACACTCTTCCAGAAGACTACAGTTGAAGTGCGCAGTTCCCCTGTGGAACGCGCACCTTGAGCTCCCTAATTGTCGCGTGAGGGGAAACACTAGACCGCCGACCTGCTTTGGATCTGTGCCCATCTGCGCGGCCATTTTCCTCACCTGAGTTTCTTATCATTGTTAAGCATAGTTTCAACAGGATTTTGGGCGCCATACACTTTCGTTTCCTGCACGGATACTTAATTTGTTTTGTCCATGAGTTGCCTCTCGCTATGGTTGTAGTAGTGGCCAAAGTCTTGACAGTACCTCCCTCCAAAAGGGGCTTCCCCAATTTTGGTTTTGAGGGATTGATCTTATGGAATTCCCTAATTAACTTGGGTGCATGCACATTAGAATGAGGCTCCCACGATCTTTCCTCAGGCCCAAACCCTTTCCAATCAACCAAGTAATGCAATGTATTTCTGGAGATTTTTGAGTCTAAAATTCTGCTCACTTCGAATTCATCTCCTGACTCCACTCTAACAGCGGGGGGGTTTGGTTTCAGTCTTGCATTAGGAGGACCTTTTTTTAGCAATGATATGTGAAAAGCTGGATGGATCTTTAGCTGTTTAGGCAGTTGTAACCTCACCACTACTGGATTAATAATCTTTAGGACCTTGAAAGGACCGAGGAATCTCGGCTGAAACTTTCTATTCCCTTTTAGTCGCAGATGTTTAGTGGACAACCAGACTTGATCTCCCACCACGAACTGGGTGCCCACCCGTCTCTTCTTATCAGCCTGTCTTTTGTAGGACTCTTTTGCCTTGAGTAAGTTTGCTTGTGCCCTTTTATATGAGTTCTTCAACTCCCTCACCATTACTGTGACTGCTGGCACTGTCTCATCAAATTTTCCCACCATTAAATCTGGGTGTCTTCCAGAATTCAGATAGAACGGTGAATACCCAGTTGAGCAATGCACAGCATTATTGTAAGCAAACTCCGCAGTCCACAAGAGATCCGACCAGTTTCCATCCTGCTCCAACAAATAAAGTCTCAGATATTGTTCCAGCTCCTGATTGACTCTCTCAGTCTGACCATCGGTTTCAGGATGATAACTGGTAGAATACCGTTTGTCAATACCTAAACTGTGCATAAAGGTTTTCCAGAATTTAGAAATGAATTGAGTTCCTCTGTCAGAAATGATTATTTGTGGAATCCCATGTGCCCGAACTATGTGTTGATTAAATATCTGAACTAGTTGTGGGGCTGTAGGTAATCTCTTTAACGGAATGAAATGGCTCATTTTGGAAAATGAATCCACTAACACCAATATGACTGTATAACCCTGACTATCTGGTAGATCTACTATCAAGTCTAAAGACACAGTGTGCCATGGGTATGGTGCATTAGGCAGGGGCTGCAATAACCCCTGTGGAGCCTGTCTACTGGGCTTCCCTTTTATGCAAGTCTCACACGTTGAAACGTACTGTCCCACTTGAGCTGCCATGCCAGGCCACCAAAAATTCCTTTCAATCAAATCCAGAGTTTTCTTTACGCCCTTGTGACCCGCCAAACGATCATCATGACATCCCTTCAGAGCCTTGATCTGCAAGTCTTCAGTAGGAAGATACAATTTTCCATTATAGTACGGAAGACCTTCTGATATTGTTTTCTTGTTGTCCTCGCCGACCCATTCTTCCCAAACTCTGTCTGAGCAGTTTTCTCGAATTTCCTGAGTAAGTTCTTCCAGATGGACAGCTCCTACAATTTTATTCAAAGGAATGATTGGTTCCATCTTAGGGACTCTCAATTCTTCTGGTGCATTCATTCTGGACAAGGCATCCGCTTTTCCGTTTTTTATTCCAGGTTTATAGGTGATCACGAAGTTAAAGTCTGAAAAGTACAAAGACCATCTTAATTGCCGTGGAGTGAGTGTTTTAGCTGATTTCAGAAACTGCAAGTTACGGTGGTCTGTGAATACTGTCACGCAATGCTTGGCTCCCAATAAATAGTGTCGCCAATCCTGGAAGGCTTCTTTTACAGCCAACAGTTCTTTGTCTGCAATTGAATAGTTGATTTCCGGTTCTGTCAGCTTTCTTTATCTAAATTCCACTGGATGAAGCTGCCCCGTCAGTTTGTCCCTTTGTGACAGGATCCCTCCTGTAGCGAAGTCTGACGCATCGGTTTCCACAAAGAAGGCCTGCTCCGGGTCTGGGTGCATCAGAATTGGCGTGGTAATGAAGGTTTTTTTAAGGAATTGAAATGCTTCTTCAGCCTCGTTGGACCACTCAAATTTCTTCCCTTTCTTCAGGAGATGAGTAATAGGGGACACCTTGGCCGAAAAATCTGGAATAAATCTTCGATAAAAATTGGCAAAGCCAAGGAAGCTTTGTATTTCCTTCACATTTTTTGGTGAAGACCAGTCTTGAATGACTTGCACCTTTGCGGGATCCATAGCAACTCCTTCAGCGGATATTATGAAACCGAGGAACTCCACACGCTCAACATGAAAAGTGCACTTTTCCAACTTGACAAATAGATGATTTTCTAATAATGTTTGTAAGATTGCTCTCACATGTTTTACATGGTCTTCCAGGCTGTTCGAGAAAATTAGAATGTCATCGATATAAACCACGGCTACTCGATCCAGATATTCCCGAAGAACATCATTTACAAGATGCTGAAATGCCGCAGGAGCGTTGCTTAATCCATATGGAATCACCTGATACTCGAAAAGGCCATTTTAGTCCTGAAGGCTGTTTTCCACTCATCACCTTCAGCCACTCTCACCAAATGATAAGCGCCACGTAAATCAAGTTTAGTAAAAACTTTAGCTCTTTTGACCTGATCCAGTAGAGGTGAAATAAGAGGTAACGGGTATCGGTTCTTCACAGTTACCTGATTCAACGCTCTGTAATCTATACAGGTGCGAAGAGTTCCGTCCTTTTTGGGTCGAAAAAATAGCGGCGATGACACTGGCGATTGGGAAGGTCAAATGAAGCCAATCTTCAAGTATTCGTCTATGTATTCCTTGAGATAGACATTTTCTGCTTCAGTCAAGGCGTAGATACGACTACACGGCAAGGTGGCTCCGAATTCTAACTCGATCTTGCAGTCGTATTCCCGATGTGGCGGAAGCCTCTCCGCATTTCTTTTGTCGAATACACTTGCCAAATCTTGATATTCCACTGGGATTTCTTGTGTTTTTAATGCACATATGCAATTGGTGAGTTGAGCCAATTCTGTAGCTGGAGTTCCTTCTGACCTGGTTTTTGTTCCTGCGAAACAATTCTGGATACAATGCTCAGAGTTCATTTTGACTGTTCTTCTTTCCCAGTCAATTGTGGGGCTGTGCTCAGTCAACCAGGGTAAACCAAGTATCAGTTGGAACTGAGGAGCATCAATGAGATTGAATCTAATGTATTCTCGGTGACTCTGTAACCCAACTAACTCTAAAGTCTCAGTTTCATCTGTAATAGGCCCTGACGTGAGGTTTGAGCCATCTACTGACTTGACCACTTCAAGATTCTTCTTTTTGATTGCTCTTACTCCTATTTCCTTTGCGTAGCTCAGGTCACAAAAATTCCCCGTGGCTCCAGAGTCGATCATGACTGACACCCCAGAAACCTCCTTGTGCCCAAACTTAATTGTAAATGACACGATCAAATGCGGAGCTGACGATTGTAGGGTATTAACTAATTGTTGGTGTTCAGGAGTCGACTGATCTTTGTTTCCCACCAGGGCAACTCCCTCTACTGATGGGATCTGTCTTTTAACCCCAAGTTGGTCTTGGGTTTTTTGAGGCAGTCTTTGACAAAATGTCCAGAATCTCCACAATACATGCATAGATTTTTTGTTTGTCTTTTCTCTCGCTCTTCCTTGGTAAGAGGCCCTCTAATGGACCCTATCTGCATAGGTTCTTCTCCACTAACTGTATCTGATTTGCTACTGTCTGTCTTGATGCGGTCCCAACGGGGAACAAAAGACCGGAACTCTTTCTTCTTCTCCGAACGTCTTTCATATAATCGATGATCGATTTGAAGGACTAGATCAATCAACTCTGAAATTTCTTGAGGTCTCTTGGGTATTTGGGCTAGGGCGTCTTTTAAGTCATCCTTTAGACCTCGATAGAATAAGGCTGAACGTTTATCCTCTGGCCAGTTGGTCTCCACAATCAGTTTGTTAAACTGTGCGATATACGCTACCAAATCACGACTCCCTTGCTTCAGATCCAGCAGTTCGTTGTCTGTAGCTTGGTTGGCGGTTCTCCGATCAAAAATTCTCAGAAATTCCTTCTTAAAAAGCTCATAGTCATACAGGGCTGGGTCATTTCGAGAGATCAAAGGCATTGACCAGGCGGCAGCATCACCACTCAAGTAGGACAGCACAAATGCAACCTTAGCCTGCTCTTCCTTAAACACTACCGATCTACACAAAAAGTGTAAAGAGTCAGAAATATCTGTGCCTTGTGAGGATCCCCATTGAATCTTTCAGGATTAGCTAAAGGTACTATTGGGGCTACTGAATGAATAACTTGTGTAGCTACCTCTGCCGCTGACCCACGGGTTGCCTCTAATGGAGTGGTTCCAGCAAGGAACTCTTCCATTTTCAGTTTAATTTGGTGTGTCTCCTGTTGAGACCTTCTAATCTCATCCCTAAGATTCCGATTTTCATCAGCTGATTGAGTCAATTGGTTTTGTAACCCTTCAAGCACTCCAGCCAAAGCCTTTAAATCGAAACCCTCAGCCATATCGACTCAGGTGGATTAGCTGGCACTTCAATCTGTCAAGGTACCAAATCTCCACAGGAGCCGATGATGGTCCCAACGCCCCGCCACCTCAGGCACCACCCGAGATCAACTCGAGGTAGCGATTAAAGCAGGGGGGAAAGGGGAAGTGGACGAGAAACAAGAGAGACAGCCTTGTAAGTTGATGGTACTTCACACGGTCGTCTGGGTGGATCTTCTTACTGCACCTGGATTTTAAAGACATACATGTAAAAACTGCCTAAACATGTTTAATGCTTGATGTATCACCACAACACTAAAATTTACCCTGTCGACCCCAGGCTATTGCTTCTCTCTGTGATGTTTTATAATTGGGTTAATTCTGCATCTGAATATAAAGCAAAGAAGACAGCACTTGTAAATACATTTCCTAAGAACTAGTCACTCTGAATATGTACTTTTAGTTAGTGCTCTCCTATTTACCTTAGCTACGAGTGGTAGCTTATTAATCCAACTGTCTGTATTTTATTCTGGAATGAGCTATAACTCACTGAGATTCTCCCAGATGCACAAATAACTGGAAGCCCCAAGTCTATTTTAAGTCTCTGTTTCATGTGCTTCTGGCAAAAAAGTTTTTATAATATCACCTAAACACTGTTGTTCATTTAGGTTGAAATTTCACCACACTGTCATCGGGAACACGAAGCGTTACAAAGGTGTTACCTTAGGTATGCAAGGAAGGTTGGAAGAAATACCGCAACTGGAACATGAAGACTGAAGCGCTGCTTGAAATTCTCTTCCTTCGATAATTTCTTGTCAGAAAAGTTGAATCCCACGTTGCGCATGCGTAATAGAACCAAAAATTGAGATAACGTTATTCTCTGAGGTAAATACAAAACAAGTTCTGCGCCTCACAGTGACGCTACACTCTTCCAGAAGACTACAGTTGAAGTGCGCAGTTCCCCTGTGGAACGCGCACCTTGAGCTCCCTAATTGTCGCGTGAGGGGAAACACTAGACCGCCGACCTGCTTTGGATCTGTGCCCATCTGCGCGGCCATTTTCCTCACCTGAGTTTCTTATCATTGTTAAGCATAGTTTCAACAGGATTTTGGGCGCCATACACTTTCGTTTCCTGCACGGATACTTAATTTGTTTTGTCCATGAGTTGCCTCTCGCTATGGTTGTAGTAGTGGCCAAAGTCTTGACACTCTTCCTCAGCCACATCCTACTCTGGGGTCTCTTTAATGCACCTGGTGGTGCTCTTTACATGAAGCCCAAAGTCCCTAATAATAATAATAATGATAATGATAATATTAATTTATAAAGCATCAAGTTACTTCTAGGTAAGTATCCCAGGACAAGGGTTTCACACCGAGCCACAGAACCGACATACTGCTAAAAGGCAGCTCAACCAGATTTACAATGGCAATACGGGCCAGAGAAGCCCCTGCAGATCTCAAGTTCCTTCTGGAGAAGTAGGATTTGAAAAGTGAATGCAAGCATCGATGGCCTTTATTGCTAAGAATTCTATAATAATAACACATGGCTTCAAAAGAAAGCCTTTTCTTTAAAGGGAACCAGTGCAATTTCACAAGAGCAGGACCTGTAGGAGAATGTCTCAGCAGATCTAACAGCAGCTGTGCTGCCACTTTATGCATATGCTGGGTCTCATCAGTCGAGACTGAGAGACTCCCAGATGCAGAACATTACAATAATCCAGCCTGGACACAACCAGGGCCTGGACTACTGTCTTTCTAGCTGCTTCTGGGAGAAGTCTGAGGATCTTTTTCAACATTTTTAAGATCCAGAAACACTGCCCGCCAAGATCATGATATGGCTGTCAAACGAGAGCCTTGAATCAAACAAGATACTGAGGTTCTTGACTCTTGTCTTAGGGACAGGTAGTGGCCTGAGCAAAGCAGGCCACCAAGTAGAGGACCAGATCAGGGGCTGCTTGCCAAGGATGAGGATCTCAGTTTTCCCAGCATTCAGCTTAAGGCAACGGAGGTTGAAAAAAGTAGAGTTGTTAACAATCATTTTCTCACCAATGTTTGCCATTTTCTAAGTGGTAGTCAGTTTTCCATATTTTTATGGGTGCAGTGTGCAGTGAAAACAGATGTTAACTCCATAAGTAAACCCGGAAAATTATACATTTCTGAGAAGTAGAAATAATTCTAAATTTAGTAAGGAGTAATTTATGCAGATCGTTAATGAGTGTTGCAAAGAAACTAATTTTTGAAATCAAAGGCAAATGAAAGTACGTAGCGTAAAATAGAAATATGTGACAATGTATTCATCTGCAAATTTTTGCCCCAATGGACAACCTACAGAAGTAATATATGTCTATGACACTCTTCTGCTCACCAGGATATATAATGTTTAATGGTTGCCAAAAAACATGTGATTCTCAGAGCCATCAACAAAGCTGTATGTATCAACCGTGAATTAATCCATATGGTAAAATATAGTACAGGGAAAAAGGACATGAATAAAACAGTTGCATTTTTTAAAAGGAACCCAAGATTCTGAGAATAGGAATAGTGGTTATTTGTACAACTCTAAATAGGGGATTACCCACAGTATCATGTGTTTCAGAGCGGCATTTTGGAAATGTTTTCTCTTGCACATCAGCTTACATTTGGAAACCAAAACATTGAGGGAAATTCAATTGATAATAACAAATGTTCTACTTTTCTGTGTTCCCACACATCTCCTAATGAAAGCAGTACCCCACTTGGATACGAAGGCATATAAGCTGCAACAGGAAAGGCCCCAAAATATAACATGGAATCATCCAGCTATTTCCTTTGAAATGCTCTTGCTCTGGTGAAGTGGGTTGCTGCAGAATTTTGGCCTGGACTTGACCTAAATACTGCAGCTAACCTAGACATTTCTGAAAATCAGACTCCCCGAGTAGTCCATCTTTGTGTACCTTCCATGGATCTCACTGCATTTCCCAACCTGGAATGCCCTGCAAACAGCAAGCTTTGGCTAGGTCGGAACCTGCTAAAACCTAACAACCCTAGACATTTCCACAAATTAGACACCCATGGAAGTCCAGGGGAGTGTGTCTTTCATTTGAACTACTACATTTTCTTACCCATAATGCTCTGAAAATGGCAAGCTGTGGATGAAATCACAAATGTCCCTGATATTTCTCGAAACATCATGAATCTGCTGGGATTGATAATCTTTCTGCCATCAAGTCTTCCCACACTTCTCCCAATAAAAAGAGTAACTCACCTGTGTTGGTGGGCCTTTCACCTGCAACATCAAAAGCTTCACAATGCAACATGAAACATTAAGAAATTCACTCATTCTAGGGATGCAGTTTGCTGCAACATTTGCTTCTGTAGTCATCCTGCAGCAAGAGAAACCTACCAACTCCATATATTTCTGAATTCTAAACACCCAGGGGATCCCAGGGTGGTGTGGCTTTCATGTATTCAAATACTTTTTTAACCTAAAAAGTCCTGCAAACCTTACATTTTGGCTTAAACCACAGACATCCTTCATATTTCTGTGAGGGGAAGTCTTGAAAGTTGTGGGTATTGACAAAAAGCCTACCACCCAATATTTCCTCATCACTCCTGATAAAAACTCTGTGGATGAGCCTATCACCGGAGAGAGGTATGGCCACACAAATGAAATGTGGAAACATCAGGATTTTTGCTTTGAAATTCATTCATTGTGAGGATGTGGTTAGCTGAAGTATTTGGGTGTGAACTCAGCCAGTACCCAATGAAACCTACATCCACAGGCATTAATGAAAAGTAGACACCCAGGGAAGTTAGTGGCTTCCATGGATTTTGCTTAATTTTCTTAGTCTGAAGGCTCGGCATATACCAAACCTTGGCTTCACATTTTGGTGAGGGAAAGTTCCTGAATCTATGAAGAGTGACACCATTCTTACCTCTGCATTCTCACATTTCTCCCGATAAAAATGGTACCCACATGTGGGTGGGCCCATTGCCTACTTCAGAAAAGACCCCAAAAACGCAACGAGGAAAAATCTATATTTTTCTTTTGAAATGCACTCATTCTGTGGAAGTGGGTAGCTGCAAAATTTGGGACTTTGTTCGGTCGGCATCCACTGACTCCTACCTACCCTAGACATTTCTAAAAATGAAACATACAGGGCAGTCCAAGGTTCTTTGCATAGAAAATGAGATTTTCTCTCCCAGAATGCCCAGAAAAGAATAGGCCACGTTGCAACACATGCGTTTAGAATGCACGCCATTACAACGACGGCGTTGTTACTTCGCAGATCATTACACAGCAAGTCATTACAACAACTTGCTGTAGGGGGGTGCTGGATGTTGGAATAGTATCATTTATTATTCCAACTCCAGTCTGCACAACAGTGGGGAAGGTCTTGGATTTAAAATCCAACAACTCCTGCCCCCTACAGCAAGTCATTGTAACGGCTTGCGTTGTAAAGGCATGCGATGTAACAATGCAGTTGTTGTAATGGCATGCAATGTCACCCCCCGAAAAATGCAAGCTTATTCTAAAATCACAGATTTTCCTCGGATGTCTGTGAGGAATCTGCTGGGATCAACATTTTAACCACCCAGCCTTTCCACATTTATCCTAATAAAAAAGGAAATCACTTATGTAGGTGGGCCCTTCGCCTGAGACAGAGCAGGCTCCAAAATACAATTTGAAAACATCAAGATTTTTTCTTTGAAATTCACTCATTCTGTGGAGATGGCCTTTGGGTTTGGGTTGACCAGCACCCGGCAAACCTACCTACCACTGACATTACAAACTCGACACCTAGGGGTGTCCAGGGCTCAGGGCTTTGTGACTTGCAGCAATCTCATTAAGTTTTCTTAACCAGAATGTCCACCACATGTCAAACTTCATTCGAACCAGCATTCTCATACTTTTCCCAATAAAAATGCTCGCCTGCTGTGTAGTGGGCTTTTTCCCAGCAACAGGACACAGTTAAAATTCGGACCTTGTGAGTTAATGTGGTATCAATGAGGTCTTCACATGGTTACATTTTTAGTCCATTCCCAAGATTTGCATTAGGCTCATCCACACATGGGGGAGGACACCGTTTCATTCAGGACAATTGTAGTATTGCAGGGTATTAAAACGTTATCACTGTTTGGAAGAGCCTGAGTTTTCTGATACAAAAACTAGGGAAAAATTTCTTTTGGCCCTTAATTTCACAATTATATGACACCATTTCAACCACTAAAATATTGATTGACCAAAAAAATATAATTTATTAAAATATCGACAACCTACATACAAACATGAAATACAAAAATGTCAATTACAAAAGTATCACCACTAAAAATATCTAATATATGATAATATCAGACACATATATAAACTATAACAAAATATCGCTAAAACATGAAATATACACAAAATGAAGAAAAATGTAAAAACACTTTTGATTACAAAAATATTGTTAAATAAATGTAAAAAATAACCAATTAATTTTCAACACAAATAACATATTTTCAAATAAAAGACCACCCACAAAAACACATCATACAATATTAAAATTATACGTACAACCATATTTACTATAAAAACAATAATATACTATAAAATAACAAAATATACAATGATTTTAACTAAACATTTACAAATAATATAAATCTAATAAATTAACATATGTATATATATATTCACTTAGAAATTCACTGAAAATACCATAGGTTTCAGTGGCGTTACAGTTAGTTGGACATTTCACTCATACAAAACCAGAGAAATTCCCCCGTTATAGTTAGTTCAGCTAACTATAACTCGCTCACCCGCAATGCACTGCTGATGACGTCACATATTACATCACTCATGACATGGTCAGTGACATCACTGATGACATCTCAAATGACATCTCTGATGACATCTCAAATGACATCACTGATGACATCTCAAATTACATCACTGATGACATCACTGTTGACATCCAGTGAATGTGTGTTTCTGTAAAGTTTAAATATTTGTCATATATATCTATGACATGGTGTATTGAAGAATGAGTGGATTTACAAGTGCCTGAAGGGATTATTAGTAGATGCGTGACTGACTGTATAAGTGAGTGATTGGACCAAGTCCATGGTGTTGCATAAACACAAAACAATAAAAGGCAGAGTAGAAATGAATAATGCACCTTTGGAACAAACTGATACCTTTACATACCTGGGAGTAACCATGAGTAGGAGGATGAACTGGAAATCCCAGTTAGATCTGCTAGTCCTTAGGCACAATAAGCTAGCAGGAGCCCTACTGAAAGAATTTCGACTTTCATATACTAAACCGGTGGGGCCGGCACTAACAATGTATAATGGGAAAATCAGAGCATCTATAATTTACGGTGCGGAGCTTTGGGGATTCGAAAATCTATCGCCCCTAGTCCTTGAACAAAACAAGTTTTTGAGATCATTAACCACTCTGCCTAAATCAACTTAGGTTGTATTTCATTTGACGAGGCTGCGGGTTTTAGACCCCTTGCCTATTGGAGGAGGCTATGGACAACACCAGAGTTAGCATCTTATGCCAATGCAGTAATGCCCATTAGAAAAGCAGACTCGTCTTCAAAAATTAAATGGTTGCAAAACATCAAGGGCACTCTGTTTGACATGGGGCTCAGCCATCTGTGGGAAGACCCAATAGGGAATACATTTCCTAATAAAAATTAGTAAAAAGCATTTTACTGGGATATGATCAGTAAGAAGACAATGTCAATGGTGAGTAGTAGCTCCCTAACAGGTTTCTTCATGGAGCATAAGCTTGTAATGAGAACAGAAGCTTATTGGAACTTTATCACGAGAACAGGTGATAGGAAATTATATCACCAACTTAAAGTGGGCACCCTCCCGTTAAGATCTTTTACGGCAAAGTGGAACAATGCCTTAGACATCAACTGTCCAATGTGCCCATCCATGGTAGAGTCGATAGCTCATGTACTGTTTGTGTGCCCAGCATATAATGGTCCCCGACACAGGTGGCTGAAGCCGATGTGCGCTAATCTTGGCTAATCTTGGCACCAAGTCATATAAGACAGCTCTGCGCATTTTGATAACAAACACTCGAGAAGACATAGTCATTGCCATGGCGAAATTTCTTAGCTGGACCTGGGCACTGAGAAGAATAAAATTGTAGGCTGTTTCAGTTACCCTACCTAGTGCTTAATCATGTATATCTGGCTATGCGGACTGCCCTCATGATAGAATGTTAAGGTAAATGTCTTCTATATGGACTTTCTCTATAAATATTAATTTTTACGGTTTGGATATTAATTGTTAGGAAAAATTTTGATAATGATGATATTAAATTGCGTACTGAATTGTATGATTTTAGGGCTCGAATAGGAAAATATACCTTTTATCTTTTATAATTGATATCTTCTCAGGGAACGAAATTGGTGTGTTTTTCTCTTTCATTTTTTTTAAATGTCCATGTGATATTTTACGACACTTTTATGTTTGTACTGTGTCTTTTATGATTGAAATTTATCGAATAAAGACTAACTGAACTGAACTGAGTGATTGAACGTGTCTTACTGAATGTGTGGGTTAGTGACTATACTGTGTGAAAGTCTGTATTAGTCTCTCAGTTGGTGTGTAAGCTGTGGTAAATAATTTAATTACCGGTACTTAATTTGATGCGGAAAATTAAATAAGAATAGCTCAGTAAAATAAGAGGCAGAATCCGTGGTATTAGAGATTCAGAACGGGCTTTATTCCTATACAAAGGAACATAATTCGAATTATGGGCCTTCTATTCCATCACCACGAAAGTTCAGGAAGGAAGGAACAATACATTATTGACAGGTAATCATTTTTATAGAAAAGGCATTACAGTGAAACAGATGCAGGAGGCGTAACAGTTGATAACAGAGATAAAGGCATACATGCGTAACTAAAATGGGTGTAACTAGGCGTAACTAAAGAACGTCATTAGGTATGATGTCACAAATGGGTGGTTCCATGAAAGAATTTCGCAATGTCAGCAAAAATACTTGGCAGAGATGCGCGCGCAGCAGCATGACGTGTGAGTTGACGTGCAACTAGGGGGAGAATGGGACTTGACATTTAGCTCTACATGTGGAGACAAAAGTCTGGGGTTATGTCAACCTAATCCCAAATCATATCTAATATCCTATGTTTAAAGAACTGTGTTATCCAAAAAGAGAGGTCTCTTAGGATAGAATCTTATTCTATACTGACTATACTGACTGTTAGTGCGTGTACAAGCGTCTAAGTGTCTACACTAGATGCGAGGGGGGTAGGAATATTCCATGGTAACGGGGCTATGAATTACTTGCATGAGGGCAGTGAGGCCTGGCCCCTTTGCACGGTAGCTGGAGGAATGTTTACCTAAACTGCTAGACAGGAATGCATCGGATGAGGAGCGAAGGAGATAATCTCGAAGGTGAAATACAGTTTTTGGCAGGCGATATGGTGGATCAGGCACCGTTAGCCGCGCAGGGAGTAATACAAAGTTCATGGTCACAGATGCAGGCTCAGACTGGAGCTTTCAGAGGCAGAAGGCAGAAAAGGCTTGGTGGCAGAATCAGGGCCTACTCGCCTGGACTGTAAAATGGGATAAATGAACCATATAAAGCCGGTGGCCTTTCATACTTAGGAATAGAATATCCGGCCCATTCATGGCGGATCTGAAAGAGGACAGGTTGACGGTGGACGCACATGTGTTTGCGTCTTCATAACTGGAACTGGAGGGATCATACATGTACTTGTGACTTATACATGAAACCGTTGGGGTCCAAGATAGGGGACATAACCGACCATAAAAATCCATATTTCCACATTCCCTCCTTGTCCTCTACTTGCCCTTAGGAGATATCAATCTTCATCAATCCATCGATCTGTTCATATAACATCATTTGTTCTTCTTTCTTCTTCCGGGATCTTGAACGAAAACTTGGATGTGGGATACACGAGGTGGCACATAGACCACAAATCGCTGGCCCACATTGTAGACATAAGCAGCAACTGAATAGTATGAGAAAGCCAATACCTAGGAAGGAGAGCATTCTCCATCCCCAGGCTGACAACACGCCCCAGAACCAACCGGACCAAGTCCAGGTGCCTGGACTCTGGTGTATCTGGCTTACAATCTTATGAAGGCGAGTTATGGCTTTATATACTGACGGTGAATTTTCTGGTATGAAAATGCAACAACTTGATCCGATGACCCTACAAGCTCCGCCCCTATCGGCCAGGATGACGTCAAGGACAAGACGATTTTGAAGCACAACAATCCGCATAGCAGACTGTTCTTCTGTTAAATTGCCTAAGGCGGAAATAGTTTCGTTCACTACTGCTTCAAGGGTTCTGGTTAATCTACGTATCAACTTACTATTAGTGACTGTACCTATATAGGGAAAGAAACCTTTATTGAAATCTGTGTATTTCTCCCATGCTGTTTCAGTGTAATCGACTATTGGGAGATCTCTCTGCTGTCTATTGTGTACTAAATGAGTATTTCTATGATAATTAGGAGGAGCTAGGAAAACAGGTGGTAGAAGGAATGCTATGTAACAGGTACCATCCCAATCTAAAGGTAGGCGTATATATGCGGTCTGGCCACATATAAAGTAGGAATGACGAGAAGCTCTAAATGTAGACTTGCCTTGATCACTGAATTTTATCACAGTGGTGCATTTACTATGGCCCATGTGTATGGAGCCATTCTTTCTTATGCATAGTTCCCCTTTAACTGGGAATACGGACATGGCGGGCAATATTGGTGTAGCTTCAGATTCAACGTTCAGGATCATGAGGTTAAGTGTAAAATTACCTAATCCATATACTTCATTTTCTAGATCAGTTCCTGTTCTTTTGGGAAGTCCCTCCTTGTTAGGGTAGCAGACTTTAAACAAAACTAAGTTCAGGTTTCCCCATACCCAGTTGTCTTGATAAGCTACTGAGTTTAAATCTAAGGAATTAATTAAACTAAACCATGCTCCACAGGAGCCATTGTGTGTGAACGGATATGGAAAGAGGGGCAAAACTCCCTTATAGTTCTGATAGGGAGGGAGTCGGCCACATATCCAACAATTTGTAGCATTGCTAGTCTGATGGGAATGATGTAACATACTAATAAAAGTGTTGTTGCGCAGCGCAAATCTATAGGACAACTCATGCGGGGGTAATTCACTAAAAGAATGTTCAGCAGTAACATTGTAAACATGTTTAGAAATAGGATAATATATGTGCAACAATATACTTGCAGCGATTATTAAAAGACATAAGAAAAACAAAATTAATAACGTCACTGTGCAATGACTACGCAGTGATTTACAGTACGCATGTTTCTTGAGCTGCATTTGATTATTTCTTTCTCTATTCCGGTCCAGAGGATACATGTCAGAGACAAATTCAACCGATTCACCTTGGAGAGGACTTAAACAATCAAATTGTCTGACTGACTGGACCTCAATTTTAGTCTATATAGTTCTGAGTTCGATTGCTCAACCAAGGGGAGCTTTGAGTCTGTCTTTGAGGAAATACAGGGTTTAGTCTCTATATCGGATGGTAGTCCATAAAATTTCTTGATATGACTCGAGTGTATCCAACCTTTGCGACCTTCGATCTTCACGGCTGTCCTCGTGGTGAGCAGTACAAGTTGAGGCGATTTCCACCTAGGATCCAGCTGAGTCTTCCGGTCAAAATTCCGCACTAACACCAAGTCCCCGGGAACTACGTCATGGGGTTTCACCTCGGTGTTGTCGGGAAAGGCTGCAGCTACCTGTGAACGACAAGATTGTAGTGCAGACATCAAGGAAGCCAGGTAATCTGTCAGCATATTACAGTCAACGTCAGTGATTTTACGAGGTATAGGCGTCCCCCACATATTTGGTGGTCTACCGAAGATCACCTCATACGGGGATAGCCCTGTTCGAGAATGTGCTACCATTCTCATGTAAAAGAGTGCAACTGGTAAGGCTACTACCCAATCGACACCTTTCTGTCTACATATTTTGGACAATCTAATTTTCAGAGTTTGATTATGTCGTTCCACGAGACCTGCTGCCTCGGGGTGTCGGACACAGTGAAATCTCCATTGATAGCCTAACAAAAGTGAAACGTGTTTCATTAGTTCGGATGAGAACGGCTGGCCGTTATCTGAGTAGACAACACGTGGTAAACTGTACCGTGGGAAGAATTCTCGAACCAACTGTTTGGCAGTAGTCGGGGCAGTGTAATCTGAGACCGGGTATGCTTCTGTCCAACGGGAAAGAGCACAAACAACTACAAGAACATATTTGAATCCTCGACATCGTTCCATCTGGATATAATCCATCTGGAGGACTTCAAAAGGGTGATCAGGAGGCTGAAATCCACCCTGTTCCACGGGAATGCTTTTACCTGGGTTAAACTGACAACAGATCATACAGGTACGAACTTTTTGTTTAGCTGCTGCTCGTAAATGTTTGTTGAACCAAATGTGTTGAATGCTGTCTAGCATAGCCTTTTCTCCTAGGTGCGCTGGACTATGTATTGTATTAATGATAACTTGGACCATAGAGTCGGGAAGAAACCATATAGATTTTTCCTTCGTCATCCATCCCTGATCGGTTTGGATCCCTCCTAATTCAGTCCATTTCTTTATTTCTTCTGGTGTAGCATGTGTCTGTATGTCAATTACGTCAAGAGCGGGATCCTTAACCGTCATGCAATGTGTTGGTGTCAGAACTATTGTCTTTGTCATGTCAGATGTATGAGTTTTATTCTGAGCAGTCTGTTTAGCTGTTCTGTCAGCTAGGTCATTGCCTTGGGAAATGATATCAGTAACTTTCGTATGAGCTTTACATTTCATAATTGATATTGCAGTGGGTAGATGTATTGCATCTAATAAGGCATGAATGAGGGGTCCGTGCTGAATGTGGGCACCGTGAGAAGTTAAATAACCTCTCTCTCGCCACAGCACGCCGAAGTCATGTACAACTCCGAATGCATAACGTGAATCAGTGTATATGTTGACTTTCTTATTTGTGGCTTGAATACAGGCTTGTGTCAGAGCGATGAGCTCTGCTGCTTGAGCTGACAAGGTATTAATACGATTTGTTTCAATGACTTCAGTGTCTGTTGTGACTGCATACGCGGCCACTAGCTCTCCTGTACTTGTTCTCATACATGAACCATCTACATACAACGTCAGGTCTGGATCTGTCAATGGGACGTCTGTCAAGTCTTGTCTGGGTTTCGTCGTGATAGTAATAACTTCAATACAATCATGTGCTAGTGGGTCTGTTCCGTTTACTGGCAAAAGTGTGGCAGGATTCAATGTACTACAACGTCTGATTTCTATATGTGGCTGAAACAATGTTAATTCGTAACCGGTAAGTCTTGCTATAGTCAAGTGTTGTGTCTGTGTGCGGTTCAAGAGAACTTCTACTGCGTGTGGTACTTGTACTGTCAATTGATGTCCTAACACTATGGCATCGCTTTGTCTGATTGCTAAAGCTGTCGCTGCCACTGATTTCAGGCACGCAGGCAGAGCCTGAGCTACGGGATCTAATGTGCTAGAAAAATAAGCACATGGTTTGTGTGATCCTGCTTGTTCCTGTGTGAGTACTGACAAGGCAGTACCTTCGCGTTCTGTAACAAAGAGTGTAAACTGTTTACTGTAACATGGTGTTGCTAGGACAGGTGCTTGACATAAAGCTTTCTTTAAACTTTCAAAGGCGTGTGTATGTTCTTGAGTCCAAGGGAGGACAGTCGATGTGGCTGCCTCCTGTGTTGTCAACTGAATAAGTGGTTTTGCTAGAAATGCATACTGAGGGATCCACTGCCTACAATATGAAGTGAGGCCTATAAAAGCCCGTACCTCCTTTTGTGTCTTGGGTATTGGCATGTTAGCAATTAACTGGATGCGATCTGACGTAAGCTGCCTTCCCTCCTTGGACAGCGAGTGCCCAAGGTAAACAACTCGCTGGACACAGAATTGCAGCTTAGAAGGGGACACCTTGTGCCCCTTTTCGGCCAAAAATTGTAAAACCGTCAGTGAAGCTTTTTCACATTCAGGTTCGCTTCTAGCGGTGATCAGCAGATCATCGACATATTGAAGCAGGGCAGTGTTGACTGGCATGTGGATACTGTCAAGTTCTCGTTTCAGTGCTTGGCTATAGATGCTGGGGCTTTCTGTGAATCCTTGAGGTGCGCGTGTGAATTTAAAGCTTCGTCCATTTAAACTAAATCCGAACAAGTATTGGCTTTCCGGATCTATTGGGACGCTGAAAAAGGCATTCTTGAGATCAATTACAGTAAAGAATGTTGCTTCGGAATCAATGGCTGTCAGTAGTGAAGAAATGTCTGGAACTACGGGGTATTGTGGTACAATACATTTATTTAATTCGCGCAGATCAATAACCAATCGATATACTGGCGGGGCTTTTGGATCAGTTCGTTTAAGGATCGGAATTATCGGGGAATTACATACATTGGAGTCGGTTTCCACAACCACTCCTTGGGTAATAAGCTCGTCAATGATTTGCAGTAAAGCCAATACAGCATCTGGTGGTAACTTGTATTGTCGCATACGTGGTAGTACCACTCCTGTCTTTAGTGTGACTCGATATGGTGTAATGTTCATGCAACCAACATCTGTAGGGCCTTGCGCCCATAAATGTGTGGGTAAAGTCTGCAGTCGGTGATCCATGTCTCGGGACATATAGTGCCCTTTGAAATCACGTAAAAACAATCTTACTCCTTCCGGAGAACAACATATTATAGCTCCTAGAGCTTTCAATGTTTTTATACCTAACAGGTTTTCTGGACATGATTTAGTAAGCAATAAATCTGTAGTTCGTTGTCAAGGGACCAATCGTAAGTGGAAGAGGCTGTGATACTTCGTTAATGATAGGTTTTCCTGAAAAACCAAGGGAAATATTCTGTGAGCCTGAGAGGGGTGCCCCTGGAACTTCACTACGTTTTATGGTTGTTCGGCTTGCCCCTGTATCAAGTAAAAATTTTCTATCCTGGCCTAATAGTTCACTGTGCACATAAGGTCCTTCTTGATCTACAGGGACCTCGATAAGGGGTAAGCCAACTTCCCTCTCTAGGCTGTTTCATGAGTATCGTTGATAATCAGGATAGTCATACTGTGCGGTCTGGTACATCTGTCGTGTCGTTGTTGGTGTGGCAGCAATAGGCTGCGGTGGTGGAGCTGGCATAGACTGTTGCGGAGCTGGCATGGCCTGTGCATGCTGCGGTGCTCCTTGTTGGTTCTGATCCTGTCTAAGTGGCCGTGGTCTTTCTTTTGTATTACCTATGGCGATATTATGTTTTAAAACTGGACAATCGTGTACATAATGACCTGGCTGTTTACAATAGTTGCATGTCCCTTTTACAGAACCTGCTGAAACACTGGACTGTGTCATACCCTTTTTATGACCGTCAGCTGGAACTGTCTGGGAAACTAGCATTTTCATTTTCGTGTCTTTCATGCGTCTTTGTTCATGTTCTTGTTCCTCTCTAATTCTATTGTGATGGTACTGTAGCATTTGTAACATTTGTGACGGAGTGTTACCTTGCCAGGTACTCTCGAATTTCAATACTCTATTCTTAACTTGGGGAAGGGCATTTTCAACTAATTTTGTCACAAACAGATGTGGATAAGATTCGCTACTTGCTTTTATTCCACTATTTATACCAAAACATTTTTCGAATCGGGCATAAAAGTCACTAGTGTCTTCATCTTGCTTTTGTTTACAGGCTGAGATTGCACCCCAGTCTTCCTTTTTTGTAGTTAATAAACGTGGCAGTACCTGTACTAGTAAACCTGGTAGTATTTTGGTCTTTTCCCCAAGCCCTAAACCTGGACCTCGAGCTGTTTCTTCGTTTTCTAATGCTGTCCAATCTATCTTTTGGTCTCCCACCTCCCAATCCTTTTCTTTGAGTTTTTCATAAATGCCCGCAGGCATTAATACCTTTAATATTTTCATAATGTCGGGATAGGTATACTCTCCCATGAGCAACATGTCTTTAATTTCACGGTGGAAACCCGCTGGGTCTTTGTCATGACTGGGTACCACTTTCTTCATTTCTAATAGTTCCATTTTAGATATGGGTGTGTATACAAACACACGTTTAAACTGATTGTCATCACCTTTTATCGGGTGGACTTCGCGTAAGGGATTCTGTCTATCCATATAATACGTCGTTCTTTCCTTGATGGGCAGTGAGACATGTTCGGGGCATACAAAAAGAATGTACTGCTTTCTGGATTCTAGTATTTCTCTAATTAACTCAGTACCTGAACCTCTCCATTTATTCGTGAGTAATTCAGTTAATATATCAGGTAAGGGACCAGGATCGGAGTGTTGGCTTTTATATAATATAAGGAGTTGTTGAATCATATAGATACCAGCTAAACGCTGTTCATCTGGGGTGAGGTTCAAAAACGTGTGTGCTAGTGTATCATCACTATATTTTCCGGGACTGTCAACCCAGTGAACGGCTGACCTGGCTAATTCTTGTTCGTCCATAGAATCGAGTATATGATAACCCCTTCGTTCTCGGAGTAATTTGTCAGCGGCTTGGAACGAATGTTCGGGGGACCTTATATTTATTATAGGGGTTTGGAAATTTCTGTTATTTTCTGGACGTATCGGACGTATCGGATCAGTAAAGCATCTAGTATTATTACAAGATCTTCCTCTACCTACATAGGCCATAGTTTCTAACTGTCCTGTGGGCAGTTCTAATTCTTCCTCCTCCTCGTTTTGTTCAGGCTGGTCTACCGCCAATCTTTCTTCGTGTATTCGTTCTACTTCTTTGCGGATCTTTCGGCACATAGCTACTATACTTAGTAGTTTATCATGTCTCCCCTCTGATATATTCCGACTCCATGTGGTAAGAATTCGCATTTCTTCCGGATTTACCCCTGGTCGGTCTTGATTTCTGACCACACAATTTATGAGGAAACGTAACAGTTCTCCCTGTATCTCCACTTTCTGGTACTCCATGGCTCTATTAATACTTTCAGAATCTCGCCCTGACTGGATAAAATGATATATATTTTCTAAATGTGTAGTCATTCCTGGTAGCCTCCCTAAATATATTGCAGCTCGTCGGATACGTAATGAGGCCAGCAGCATTTCATCCTTTTTGCCGGGCACAGGGTCATATCTACAATCTACTAGAAGTTCCTTAAGCATGTCGGGAGTTACTAGTTTGGGCGTACGTTGGTGAGCTAATTCTTGAAAGGAAAGTTTATTTACTCTGGGTGGCGTGGAAAAAATGTTTATTGTACCTCCTGAAGCACCGCCTGGGGTGCTGGGTGTGAAAGGATTCGTTGAACGTGATATAGCAACCATAGGTGTGGGTACGGCTGTAGAAACAGATGTGCTTGCCGGAACTTGTGTCGGAGTTTGTTGTTGCGGAGGTACAGACGGAGGGTCTTGGCGTTGAACCCCCTCGGCAGGCGGTCTATGTGGTGCAGTATTAGCATACTCGGGAGCTGCGTCGTCTAAATAAGAGGAAAGGAAAACATCTTCTGCGGTTCTGGGATGCCCTTTGGGATGTGCTTTTATTGGAAACAACGGAGGTGGCAAGTCTTTTGGTATCTCCGGAGTAGCCTTAGGTAACCCTTCGGCCATAAGAGGATACATACCATTCATAAGGGCATTTCTTTGTCTGTCTACTTGTTCTGCTTTTGCTCGGGTACCTTCTTCAATTAATAGATTTTCTCGGACTTTATTTGAATTCTCCTTACTCTTCTCTTCCTGTCTGCGTGCTTTTTCTGTACGTCTATACGATTCTTTACGCCATAATTCAATGGCATCTTTCTGTGATTGTCTAGCTTTCTTTTTCCATAATTCTTCCTCCACTTTCATGATGCAATCTGCATCCCAGGTCCCAGCTGCGGGCCACCTCTGACTTTCTGGCAATTCCTTGGTGTAGTCTACCCATAAATCAAGAAATAATATGGCGTCTAGGCCATGTTTATGATACATGAAGTACCCTGGAGTGTCCCTAGGAGGAATGGGAACAGCTTCTTCGAGTACCCCTTTTCTAGTTTTGATCTGTCTTAATTTCGAAAAGAGCGGCATATTGAGAACTGATCTGATACCTAATTTTGAACACGTTTAATACAACAAAACACAATAATGAACAGTCATTCACACCACAATATGCAGAACGTATTTAAAACATTTAACATTTAATGAACAACAATGATGGCCATTTAGGGATCTCGTCACTAAGCATAATACTCGGCACTAACTAGGTAATTCTGAATTATATACTAGAGATACTAGATATACTGCTAAACAGTACAGATACACTGCTGAAACAGTGCAGACTGGATCTGTGTACCCAAACCCGTCTTGACCGGCACAACCTATGTGCACGTCAGAACGCCTCCCCGGCAATGGTACTCACCGGGTAGCTCGGAACGGAAGGCCTCGGAACTGAACTGAACTGGACTCGGACCGGACTGGACTCGACTCGAAACTTCGGAACTTCGGAACCTGGTGGGCCTCTGTATACCTCGGATCTTGCTCTCTCAGCTAGGTTCTGGTCGGGATACTTCGCACTTCTCACCGCCTCGTCTGGGTGTTGATTGCAGCCTCAGTTACCCCCGCTCGGCAGGAGGGAGATACAGGAAATCCTGTGGGTACGCGTTGTTGTCCGTCCAGCTGTGGCAGGAGACCAGGCCTGCAACGCACCTCCGGCGCGTGAGATGAGAAAGTGTCCCTGTTCGGGCGCCATATATGTGGTAAATAATTTAATTACCGGTACTTAATTTGATGCGGAAAATTAAATAAGAATAGCTCAGTAAAATAAGAGGCAGAATCCGTGGTATTAGAGATTCAGAACGGGCTTTATTCCTATACAAAGGAACATAATTCGAATTATGGGCCTTCTATTCCATCACCACGAAAGTTCAGGAAGGAAGGAACAATACATTATTGACAGGTAATCATTTTTATAGAAAAGGCATTACAGTGAAACAGATGCAGGAGGCGTAACAGTTGATAACAGAGATAAAGGCATACATGCGTAACTAAAATGGGTGTAACTAGGCGTAACTAAAGAACGTCATTAGGTATGATGTCACAAATGGGTGGTTCCATGAAAGAATTTCGCAATGTCAGCAAAAATACTTGGCAGAGATGCGCGCGCAGCAGCATGACGTGTGAGTTGACGTGCAACTAGGGGGAGAATGGGACTTGACATTTAGCTCTACATGTGGAGACAAAAGTCTGGGGTTATGTCAACCTAATCCCAAATCATATCTAATATCCTATGTTTAAAGAACTGTGTTATCCAAAAAGAGAGGTCTCTTAGGATAGAATCTTATTCTATACTGACTATACTGACTGTTAGTGCGTGTACAAGCGTCTAAGTGTCTACACTAGATGCGAGGGGGGTAGGAATATTCCATGGTAACGGGGCTATGAATTACTTGCATGAGGGCAGCGAGGCCTGGCCCCTTTGCACGGTAGCTGGAGGAATGTTTACCTAAACTGCTAGACAGGAATGCATCGGATGAGGAGCGAAGGAGATAATCTCGAAGGTGAAATACAGTTTTTGGCAGGCGATATGGTGGATCAGGCACCGTTAGCCGCGCAGGGAGTAAGACAAAGTTCATGGTCACAGATGCAGGCTCAGACTGGAGCTTTCAGAGGCAGAAGGCAGAAAAGGCTTGGTGGCAGAATCAGGGCCTACTCGCCTGGACTGTAAAATGGGATAAATGAACCATATAAAGCCGGTGGCCTTTCATACTTAGGAATAGAATATCCGGCCCATTCATGGCGGATCTGAAAGAGGACATGTTGACGGTGGACGCACATGTGTTTGCGTCTTCATAACTGGAACTGGAGGGAACATACATGTACTTGTGACTTATACATGAAACCGTTGGGGTCCAAGATAGGGGACATAACCGACCATAAAAATCCATATTTCCACAAAGCAACTGCATGGGTTGGTGAGTAGGTACATGAGTGTCTATATGGGTTATTGATTGGTTGTCTGAGTATCTGTATGGGTGCCTGAGTGTTTGTGTGGGTGGGGTGTGTGTGACTGTGCATAGATGTGTGAGTGGGTGATTCACATGGGTGCATAGTTTCAAGAGTGCATCTGTGATGGACTGCATGGGTGGGTGAGTGTGTGAATGGGTGTGTTAGTGAGTGAATGTATATCTCAGTTGTGTATGTGTGGGTAACTACATTTGTGAAAGGCAGTATATATGTGTGTTGGAGTTTATAAATAGCTATAAGTGAGAGTGAGTGATTGTGAGAGTGACTGTATGGATGAGTCTGTGCTTGTATCAGTGATTGTATAAGAGTGTAAGTATGTGCTAGTATTTGTATGAGTAATTGAGCTGGTGTGTGTATAACTGTATAGGTGAGTACATGGCAGTGAGATTGATTGTTTGCATGACTGACTAGGTGTGTGAGTACCTTTATGGATGAGTGGCGGTGTGTGAGTTTCTATATCATATGATAGTCCTGTACTGAGTGACCGGAAATATGAATGACTGTATGGGTGAGTGTCTGGATGTGTGTGTAGACCTAATAATCAGTGAGTGGATATGTAGTTATTGGTGTTGGAGTGTCTATGGTTTTGAGAATGGCAGTCTGTAATTTAGAGTGGGTGTATCAAAAGTTATATTTGAGTGTGAGAAGTTGAAATTATCACATGGATGATGTCATCAGCGATATCATTTGAGATGTCATCAGTGATGTCATCAGAGATGTCACTGACCATGTCATGAGTGATGTAATATGTGACGTCATCAGCAGTGCATTGCGGGGACGCGAGTTATAGTTAGCTGAACTAACTATAACGGGGGAATTTCTCTAGTTTTGTATGAGTGAAATGTCCAACTAACTATAACGCCACTGAAACCCATGTTTTTTCCATTGAATTTCTAAGGTTTTTAAATGCTAATTTCTAACTATAACGTGCCTGAAACCTATGGTTTTTGTCAGTGAATTTCAAAGGTTTTTTAAATGCTAAATTCTAACTATGCCTACAGAGATAGGACATGTGTTGAAAGAGTTAAAACTACCTCTAATATTTATATTAATATTTATTAAACAATATTATATACATTTCTGAAAATTGCAATTCTTTTTTACTTTTTTTATAAAAGTGTTATAATGTATAATTATATATTCTTTTTAACTTATATAAATTTCAATTATATAATCTCCTTTTTGAAAAATTATATATATTTTTTTCAAATGTATTTTTGGAGTTGCGCACCCAAAGCATACCTAACACTGCGGGTGCGCGTATTTTAGCCCACATTTTGGAAAAGTCGTGAAGGATCCGCGTAGGGTGTGTGATGGGTGCGTGGCTTCCAGTTACGTATAATATCACGTGATATGCGCGATAGGTATGCGACTGATGCGCGTCTCCTTTTCCCGCATATTCGTGACACATGCGCATTAAGGTACGCGACGCTTGTGCGATGGCGGGCCCCACTTGATGTAATATACGTGCTGGGGTGCGCTGGGTGCGCGACTCCCGTAAAAGTTTTTATATTCTAAAATTATATGTATATGTCTTTAATGTACATATTAGGGCAAGAGATTATCTAAGATATTCATAAAAATAATATATTTGTACCTGTAATATTTTCTCGAAGTCGCGTCGGGTGCGTTGATCGTGAGCGCAGGGTGCGCAAATCCCATGTGACCTAAAAAGAAAGGGATTTGATTGGTTTATAAGATTTCCCATTGCAACAGTTGAAGGACCCCACCCATTTTAGTCATTCTGTTTGGAGCAATTGAAGAGAGACATCTCTCCTCCATCAAGATCTGGTTTTGCAATTTTTTGGGTATTTTTTCAAATATTCCAGCTGAACAATGGCATCTGGTTCACAACCTCCTCATCATTCTTCAAATGAAGATATCTTGGAAGAAGATCCACCCAAGCAGAGGCCTGAGTCAGTGGTCTGGAAATTTTTTACCTTTCCGGCTGGACAAAAAAAGGTAAATGCTACAAAAGGCACATGCTCGCTGTGTGACAGGGTCCTGTCGCGAGGCAGTGAAAAAAAATACTCGTGTGGAACTGCGAGTATGTATAAGCATTTACGTACCATAGACATTCGTCCTGAATTTGCATTTCTCCAGCAGCACTGCACTAAGTGCAAAGCCATCATCTGCTACGGTGAACAATCAGTAGAGGCTGTTTGCGCAGCACAGCGCAACCATAAATGCTAATTTTTATTTTTTATTTTTTTGTTTTTGAAATGATGTTTAATTCCAAAACCTAAATGTTGACTTTGTTCCATTTTTTTATTTACTTTTTAGAAAAACACCAAAAAAACTACAAAATTCTTCAAAAACGAAAACAAAATACAAAACAAAAAATGAAGAAACAAAATAGTTCTTGTCAGAACTATCTTTTCTGGTTTAAAAAAAGAACTATAATTGCATGGTAATGGCTGAAAGTATGGTTGAATATATGTGTAGAGCATGATTGAAAGAATGCATTAGTAGTGTATGGTGAATTTATAGGGGCAGATCTATGAGGAAGTGCTGCAGCGTGGCACTGCAAGCTCTTTGGCTGTACCGCGCTGCGACACTTCCGAAGCATAGGGATGCGACATATTTTCATGAATATGTTGCATCTCTGTGCTCCCCTCTGAAGTGGCGCACAAACTGTAGCCATGTGCTGGCGCAGGCACCCTTGCACCATGGTGCAAGGATGCCTGCGTTGTGCTAAGATTGTTTTTGTGCAGGAAGGAAGGAAGGAAGGAACAATCACTAAAGGCATTTTCCTCCTTCAATGCATGCTGAGGAATGCAGCACGCATTGAAAGAGGAAGAAATGAGGAGAAATTAAAACATTTCTCCTCGTTGTGCCTTGCTACGCCACCTCTACGGTGGTGCAGCATTCACACGCATCTCCAGATTTACGATTTCTCATAAATCTTGAGATGTATCTAGTTCCATGGGTGTTGTATGGGAACATACACAGCAACACCCATGGAACACACCTTCAACACAAAGTGCTATGTGTGAAGGGGCCGTATTTTCAAGGCTAGGCCACTCCATAAGTACATCACTAGTAATTGGAATGATTACAGTGCTGCAAACAGAGTGCATGGTGAATTTATGAGTGCTTAGGTATTTGTGGAATGATAGGATAAGAAGATAGTGCTGGATGGGTGATTGAGGAAGTGCATGGGAGTGACAGGAGGAATCCCAGAGTGCATAGGTAGTACCTTAGTATTTAGAAGAGTGTACTAATAGTATGTATCTGGTTAGAGGCCTGCATTCATTGTGCAGAGAATATTGTAGGTGTACCTGTATTAGTGGCTAGGCCACTCCATAAGTACATGAGTAGTAATTGGAATGATAACAGTGCTGTAAAGAGAGTGCCAGGTCAATTTATAAGTGCTTACCTATTGTCGGATTGATAGGATAAGAAGATAGTGCTGGATGGGTGACTGAGGAAGTGCATTGGAGTAACAGGACGATTGCTAGGCTGCATGGGTGTTAAGTGGGAATTTGCATGAGTGTATGAATACTATATACCTGGTTTGAGGTCTGCATGCATACTGTACAGAATATTGGAGGTATACTTGTGTAAGTGGCTAGACCACTCCATAAGTACATTACTAGTAATTGGAATGATTACAGTGCTGCAAATACAGTACATGGTCAATTTATGAGTGCTTACGTTTTGGCGGAGTGATGGGATAAGAAGATAGTGCTGGTATTCGCAAACTAATAGGATAAGTAGATAGTGGTTGATAAGTGATTGGAGAAGTGCATGGGATAGACAGGAGGATACCTAGACTGCATAGTTAGAGTGGTGGTAGTTGACAGTAGGGTGAGATTATAAGTGCTTGTGTTGCAGCACAGAGATTAGATAAGGACATGGTTCTGTCAGGATGATTGCAAAAGTGGACAGAGAGTGACAGTGTGATTGGGGCACTGCATCAGTACTGCCTAGTTTATTACAGGACTGAATCAGTAGTCTACAGGGGGTTAGGGGCCTGTATAGATTGTGCACATTTGACTGCAGCACAGTGTCGCTTCATGCCTGAGTCATTCTACAAGTGCATGGACAGTGACTGGGTAGGTAGAATGCTGGTAGTTGACAGCAGGGTGAGTTTATAAGTGCTTGTGTTTCGGCACAGAGATTAGATAAGGACATGGTTCTGTCACTATGATGGGAGGAGTGGATAGAGAGTGGCACTCTGGTGATCTGCATGGCTTTTCCTTGGATTTTTGCAGGACTGAATCTAGAGACTGCAGTGGGTTACAGGCCTGCATAGATTGTGCACATTTGACTGCAGCAGTGTGTGTGCTAATGCCTGACTCATTGTACAAGTGCATGGACAGTGAGTGGGTAGGTAGAGTGTTGGTAGTTGCCAGCAGGGTGAGTTTATAAGTGATACATAAGGACATGGTTCTGTCAGGATGATTGCAAGAGTGGAGAGAGTGACAGTGTGAATGGGGCTCTGCATGGGTACTACCTAGATTATCTCAGGAGTGAATCAGTAGTCTATATTGGGTTAGGGGGCTGCATACATTGTGCTCATTTGTCTGTAGCACTATATCTCTTAATGCCACAGTCATTCTACAAGTGCATACACAGTGAGTGGGTAGATAGAGTGCTGGTACTTGAGAGTGGGATGAGTTTAGAAGTGCTTGTGTTTCGGTACAGAGATTAGATAAGGACATGGTTCTGTCAGAATGTTTGCAAGAGTGGACAGAGAGTGAGAGTGTGATTGGGGCACTGCATGAGTACTACCTAGTTTATTACATGAGTGAATCAGTAGTGTACAGGGGGTTAGGAGCCTGTATAGATTGTGCACATTTGACTGTAGCAATGTATCTCTTAATGCCTGAGTCATTCTACAAGTGCATAGACAATAACTGTGTAGATAGAGTGCTGGTATTTGGGAGCAGGGTGAGGTTATAAGTGCTTGTGTTTCAGCACAGAGACTAGATAAGGACATGGTGCTGTCAACATAATTGCAAGAGTGGACAGAGTGACAGTGCGATTGGGACACTGCATGAGTACTATCAGGATTATAACAGGACTGAATCCGTAGTCTATAGGGGATTAGAGGCCTGCATAGATTGTGCACATTTGACTGTAGCACTGCATCTCTTAATGCCCAAGTCATTCTACAAGTGCATACACAGTGACTGGGTAGATAGAGTGCTGGTATTTGAGAGCAGGGTGAGGTTATAAGTGCTTCTCTTTTGGCAGAGAGATTACATAAGGACATGGTTCTGTAAGGATGATTGCAAGAGTGGACAGAGAGTGACAGTGTGATTGGGGCACTGCATGAGTACTATAAGGATTATATCAGGACTTAACCAGTAGTCTACAGTGGGATAGGGGCATGCATAGATTGTGCACATTTGACTGTAGCACTCTATCTCTTAATGCCAGAGTCATTCTACAAGTGCATACACTGTGACTGAGTAGATAGAGTGCTGGTAGTTGACAGCAGGGTGAGTTTATAAGTGCTTGTGTTTTGACACAGAGATTAGATAAGGATATGCTTCTGTCAGGATGATAGCAGGAGTGGACAGATACTCATACTGTGATTACTGAACTACATGGCTACTACTTGGATTTTTGCAGGAGTAAGTCAGTAGGCTGCAGGGAGTTATGGGACCATATCGATTGTGCACATTTACCTACATACTAACTACGAAATTAGACATTATAAAACTACACTTCTCATGCACTTATAAAATCACATATTCACTACCTTTGCACTCCTGTAATCTATCAGGTACCTCTCATTAATTCAGTAAACATAGCTACAACTATATAAATGTCATATTAACAAATACATGACTCATGACATACTATTCTCTTTAAGAAGACAACTGCTACATACCAGAAAGAGTAAAATGTAGTGGTTTTCTTTTGAAATACATATTGCCAATTAAATCTAGAAATATGCAACATCATCAAACTGTACCTCTCTACAGACTTAATTAAGAAGAAGAATCAACAACACCTTTTTTATGAGGATTTCTGAAACCACTCAAAATGCACAAACTAATAACAGAATTGTAATCATTAATACCATATATGATCATCTTGCAAACAGCATAGTTCTACCTCATTTTACCAAACTATCTATACTTTTGCCATTTTATTAAACTATACCTTTTTCACTGAGAAGCAATATGCATACCTAATAAACTGCACCTTATATAAACTTTTTTTTATAATACACATTCTTTATCCATATTAAACCAGTTATTAATAAATAAGAAGCATCATTCAACTATACCTTTCAAGACACTTAATAATATATATATTAGTGCACATAGTATTTTTTAAACAAACTTTAAGTACAATAAAATTATCCCAATATATATCTGTACATTTAACAAATTAAGTTAACCAGCAAAGTTTCATAAAATGTCAAATTTATATTACATAAATCTCTTTAAAATATAACTCATCTTTTAAATAAATCTGTTGAATGAAAAATCTCACACACTCAGTCAGAATTTTCTTGTAGTCACAGAGAATGTAGATCAGCACACTCTCCAATGTAAAACCAATAATGGCAAATAATTTTCCCTCTAATTTTCCATACATATACACATAACCCCCAAATGACATCGCTTCCCAGTGTTTTTTCAAATTGAAAAATGATTTTCCATTGGTCACAGAGAATAATATGTTACAACTGACATCTTCACCCCTTGTCCTTAATATCAGTTTCCAAAGCAACAGGTCATGCAACATTCAACTTAGCTGCCAGGTCACAAGTTCACCACACAATGTTGCAAATGACAACAGCAGGTATGGTTGGCTTTGCAAAGCATACCCTTATCCTTTCTGCTGTACCTTTCAAATATTTCAAAATAACCAATAAGAAACATGCTTTCTAAACAAAGTAAAATGCACCCTATATTAGAAAGTAGTGTGTTCTTAAACAGCCAATCAAATCTCTACTTTCTTTAAAAACGGTATCTTGTCCACCATTTTAGATAGATTTCATTCTACCACTTGCCTACCTCAGGTGCAGACATCTTCTGATTACCTACAAAGATCCCTTCAAGATGCTTTCAGTGTGGATTGTTGGGCACAGCTATATTTTCTGGTGCAATAGGTATGCTGAAAGCAGAGGTATTGACAAAGACCTAGCTTTACAAAATGTAGATATTAAATGAATTGGACAGAGTATTGAAGTGGCACCAATTATTAATAAATAAGAAGCATCATTCAACTATACCTTTCAAGACACTTAATAATATATATATTAGTGCACATAGTATTTTTTAAACAAACTTTAAGTACAATAAAATTATCCCAATATATATCTGTACATTTAATAAATTAATTTAACCAGCAAAGTTTCATAAAATGTCAAATTTATATTACATAAATCTCTTTAAAATATAACTCATCTTTTAAATAAATCTGTTGAATGAAAAATCTCACACACACAGTCAGGATTTTCTTGTAGTCACAGAGAACGTAGATCAGCACACTCTACAATGTAAAACCAGCATTGGCAAACTTTCACTCTAATTTTCCATACATATACACATAACCCACAAATGACTTTGCTTTCCAGTTTTTTTCAAATATAAAAATGATTTTCCATTGGTCACAGAGAATAATATGTTACAACTGACATCTTCACCCCTTGTCCTTAATATCAGTTTCCATAACAACAGGTCATGCAACATTCAACTTAGCTGCCAGGTGCTTGTGTTTCGGCACAGAGATTAGATAAGGACATGGTTCTGTCACTATGATGGGAGGAGTGGATAGAGAGTGGCACTCTGGTGATTTGCATGGCTTTTCCTTGGATTTTTGCAGGACTGAATCTAGAGACTGCAGTGGGTTACAGGCCTACATAGATTGTGCACATTTGACTGCAGCAGTGTGTGTGCTAATGCCTGACTCATTGTACAAGTGCATGGACAGTGAGTGGGTAGGTAGAGTGTTGGTAGTTGCCAGCAGGGTGAGTTTATAAGTGATACATAAGGACATGGTTCTGTCAGGATGATTGCAAGAGTGGAGAGAGTGACAGTGTGAATGGGGCTCTGCATGGGTACTACCTAGATTATCTCAGGAGTGAATCAGTAGTCTATATTGGGTTAGGGGGCTGCATACATTGTGCTCATTTGTCTGTAGCACTATATCTCTTAATGCCACAGTCATTCTACAAGTGCATACACAGTGAGTGGGTAGATAGAGTGCTGGTACTTGAGAGTGGGTTGAGTTTAGAAGTGCTTGTGTTTCGGTACAGAGATTAGATAAGGACATGGTTCTGTCAGAATGTTTGCAAGAGTGGACAGAGAGTGAGAGTGTGATTGGGGCACTGCATGAGTACTACCTAGTTTATTACATGAGTGAATCAGTAGTGTACAGGGGGTTAGGAGCCTGTATAGATTGTGCACATTTGACTGTAGCAATGTATCTCTTAATGCCTGAGTCATTCTACAAGTGCATAGACAATAACTGTGTAGATAGAGTGCTGGTATTTGGGAGCAGGGTGAGGTTATAAGTGCTTGTGTTTCAGCACAGAGACTAGATAAGGACATGGTGCTGTCAACATAATTGCAAGAGTGGACAGAGTGACAGTGCGATTGGGACACTGCATGAGTACTATCAGGATTATAACATTACTGAATCCGTAGTCTATAGGGGATTAGAGGCCTGCATAGATTATGCACATTTGACTGTAGCACTGCATCTCTTAATGCCCAAGTCATTCTACAAGTGCATACACAGTGACTGGGTAGATAGAGTGCTGGTATTTGAGAGCAGGGTGAGGTTATAAGTGCTTCTCTTTTGGCAGAGAGATTACATAAGGACATGGTTCTGTAAGGATGATTGCAAGAGTGGACAGAGAGTGACAGTGTGATTGGGGCACTGCATGAGTACTATAAGGATTATATCAGGACTTAACCAGTAGTCTACAGTGGGATAGGGGCATGCATAGATTGTGCACATTTGACTGTAGCACTCTATCTCTTAATGCCAGAGTCATTCTACAAGTGCATACACTGTGACTGAGTAGATAGAGTGCTGGTAGTTGACAGCAGGGTGAGTTTATAAGTGCTTGTGTTTTGACACAGAGATTAGATAAGGATATGCTTCTGTCAGGATGATAGCAGGAGTGGACAGATACTCATACTGTGATTACTGAACTACATGGCTACTACTTGGATTTTTGCAGGAGTAAGTCAGTAGGCTGCAGGGAGTTATGGGACCATATCGATTGTGCACATTTACCTACATACTAACTACGAAATTAGACATTATAAAACTACACTTCTCATGCACTTATAAAATCACATATTCACTACCTTTGCACTCCTGTAATCTATCAGGTACCTCTCATTAATTCAGTAAACATAGCTACAACTATATAAATGTCATATTAACAAATACATGACTCATGACATACTATTCTCTTTAAGAAGACAACTGCTACATACCAGAAAGAGTAAAATGTAGTGGTTTTCTTTTGAAATACATATTGCCAATTAAATCTAGAAATATGCAACATCATCAAACTGTACCTCTCTACAGACTTAATTAAGAAGAAGAATCAACAACACCTTTTTTATGAGGATTTCTGAAACCACTCAAAATGCACAAACTAATAACAGAATTGTAATCATTAATACCATATATGATCATCTTGCAAACAGCATAGTTCTACCTCATTTTACCAAACTATCTATACTTTTGCCATTTTATTAAACTATACCTTTTTCACTGAGAAGCAATATGCATACCTAATAAACTGCACCTTATATAAACTTTTTTTTATAATACACATTCTTTATCCATATTAAACGAGTTATTAATAAATAAGAAGCATCATTCAACTATACCTTTCAAGACACTTAATAATATATATATTAGTGCACATAGTATTTTTTAAACAAACTTTAAGTACAATAAAAGTATCCCAATATATATCTGTACATTTAATAAATTAATTTAACCAGCAAAGTTTCATAAAATGTCAAATTTATATTACATAAATCTCTTTAAAATATAACTCATCTTTTAAATAAATCTGTTGAATGAAAAATCTCACACACACAGTCAGGATTTTCTTGTAGTCACAGAGAATGTAGATCAGCACACTCTACAATGTAAAACCAGCATTGGCAAACTTTCCCTCTAATTTTCCATACATATACACATAACCCACAAATGACATTGCTTTCAAGTATTTTTCAAATTGAAAAATGATTTTCCATTGGTCACAGAGAATAATATGTTACAACTCACATCTTCACCCCTTATCCTTAATATCAGTTTCCATTGCAACAGGTCATGCAACATTCAACTTAGCTGCCAGGTCACAAGTTCACCACACAATGTTGCAAATGACAACAGCAGGTGTGGTTGGCTTTGCAAAGCATGCCCTTATTCTTTCTGCTGTACCTTTCAAACATTTCAAAATGACCAATAAGAAAAATGCTTTCTAAACAAAGTAAAATGCACCCTATATTAGAATGTAGTGTGTTCTTAAACAGCCAATCACATCTCTACTTTCTTAAAAAGAGCATCTTGTCCACCATTTTAGATAGATTTCATTCTGCCACCTGCCTACCTCAGGTACAGACATCTTCTGATTACCTACAAAGATCCCTTCAAGATGCTTTCAGTGTGGATTGTTGGGAACAGCTATGTTTTCTGGTGCAAAAGGTGTGCTGAAAGCAGAGATATTGACAAAGACCTAGCTTTACAAAATGTAGATATTAAATGGATTGGACAGAGAGGATTGAAGTGGCACCAATTGATGCCATTGGTTAAATCTTTTATGCACTTCCAACCCCCTGACCTCATGATTGTGCACTGTGGTGGCAATGACCTAGGCACATTGACTGGGGTATATCTGGAAATGCTAATGAAGGACACCTTTGCAGAATTGATGTTGCTTTTCCCTCAAACTGCCTTGGTCTACTCTAACATATGCCAAAGACAGAAATGGAAGTGGTCCAATCAATTTTGTCCTCAGATTGAGAAAGCTAGAAAAAATGTCAATAAAGCTGTTTCTGCTTATCTCAGAGACCATAGTATGGGGTCCATATAGAACAATAATCTGCGTTTTAATATGGATGGCATATACAGGAGAAATGGTGTACATTTTACAGATGAGGGAACAGAGTCTTTCTCAACAACTTCAGACTCTGCATCGGCACTTACATGTAGCTACAAAAAATTTCCCAATAAACACAAGGGCTCTTTTTAGAGCCATCCAAGATGTTAACATATAATATATGTTTTTAATGAAAAAATTATAATTTTTTTGTATTAGGAGTCGCGTACCCAGCGCGATTAGGAGTCGCGCACCCCACGCATTCACACAAGGGGGCCGCGCTGGGAATTGCGCACCCCTCGTGTTCACACAATGGGTCGCGCTGGGAGTCGCGCACCCCTCGCATTACCACTAGGGGGCTGTGCTGGGAATCGCGCACCCCTCGCGTTCACACTTGGGGGCCGCGCTGGGAGTCATGCACCTCTCACGTTCACACTAGGGGGCCGCGCTGGGAGTCACGCACACCTCGTGTTCACACTAAGGGGCCGCACTGGGAGTTGTGTACTTCTCACGTTCACACCAGGGGGCCATGCTGAGTGCCGGGCTAGGGTCGCAACTCCAAATTTTTTGATTAAAAAAAAAAACGGCTCCTACCAGAAACATACTAAAGGAAATCTAATTAATCACAGGAAACTGAGTTGTGATACCGCTGATAAAAGAGAATTTTACTATTTAGCACTTTTACAACTATTCAAGCCTTGGCGTACGGAATTGGAATTACTTGGAGATTTTCAGTGCTATGAAGATTCTTTCAATGCATGTAAAGATAGCATTAAATCCCAGTTTTTGAAAATTATCTGAAAATGTTAAATGAAGAAATTGATCAAGAAGCTACTATTACAGCTGATATTGCTAGAGACAGTTCTCAAGACAGTCAAAGTTCTGGACCTCTGAGTCAAGAGCCACTAGGCCAATCAATTCTTGAAAATGAAGCAGCAATCGCCATGAATGAAGTGGAAACAGCAATGCATCAAGCTCAAGAAAATATTATGGACTTAGAAAACTTGTAATACCAACTAAATATTGAACAGAAAGAAATATATCAGCAAGTTAGACAGCAGATCGACCATGGTTTTCTTCATGAAAAGAAAGAATGCACATGCACATCATTTCAACCTATCCGAATGTATGTTATTGGTCAAGCTGGTACAGGAAAAAGTTTCTTGATTAAAGTTTTGACCACTTATCTATGGAAAATAACTGACTCACATTTGTCTTGTGTTGTAACTGCTCCAACTGGATTGGCAGCACACAACATTAAAGGAATTACATTACATCGTTTACTAATGCTACCTGTAGAACATAAAAATTATATGGAATATGACACGTTATCTGGAGAAGCTTGTTACGAAGTTTCAAGAGTGCTAAAGAAAATGAAACTTCTGATTATTAATGAGGTGAGCATGGTCTCAAACTTAATGCTTGCCTTTGTGCATTTAAGAATGCAGCAAATTTTAAAAACAGAATACGATGTCTTATTTGGAGGAAAATGTCATCGTCTTTGGTGATCTACTGCAACTTACTCCTGTAAAAGGGCAACCAGTATTTAAAACACTTGTGCACGAAGATACCAGAAAGTCTTTGGGAAGTGTTGGAAATGTTAATATTTGGTCATATTTTGAGAACAAAGAACTCATTAAAAAAATGCGACAAGCAAATGATGAAATTTATGGAACCATTCTTCAAAATATAAGAATTGGAGTGTTGACAGAACATGGCAAAGATGCTTTGCAAAGTTGGATACTTACCAACTTGTTTCCAAATAAAAATATACATCCTGCAAAATTATACTAAACAATTGCAGAAAATAAATCTATAATCTGCCTCATGCCAACACTGCGAGAGTGTTGTACATTTAATGAAGAACTTTTACAGCTGGAAAATGAACAAATAATAAAAATGGAGGCCATTGATAAAATAGAGCATGAAGGAATTACTATTATTTTGAGAGAAAAACTCAAAACAAAATTGGATTCTTTGGAAAAATCTAGATCTAAAACTGCTTGTTTAGAAAAGAATTTATAAGTATGTGTAAACTGCCGGGTTATTTTACGGCGCAATTTGGATGTAGAAAAAGGTTTAGTAAATGGAGCAATGGGAAAAGTTGTTGATTATGTTAATTATCAAAAAAAAAGATGGAATTGAATATTTGAAAATCAAATTTGATCAGATTGAAGAAGTGAAACAAATTGCTCATTGTTCTGCTTGTTTTTTGCTTGTAAAAGATTTCTATGTTCGTAGAAAACAGTTTCCTCTTTCTTTGGCATATGCGGTGACTATTCATAAATCTCACGGGTTAAGTGTAGACAGTGTTTTGGTAAATATTGGAAGTACCGTATTTAAAGAGGGTATGGCATATGTTGCTTTGTCCCGAGTCAGAACTTTATCTGGATTTTATTTGATTCATTTTGATGAGAGAAAGATTAGTGCAGATGTAAATTGTGTAAGAGAGTATAATCGATTAGGGAGACCGTATGCTCCCAATTTAGGTGAATATCCAGTGTATGATAAGTGTGTAGTAGGTCGAAAAAGAAGGTATGAGAATATCTGTAGTGAAGAAAAAAAACAGGATAATGTTGAAAATCCAAGCAAAAAGACAAAGGACACTATTGAAGAGATTGTCGGATATCAGTTAGAAAATAGTTCAGGTATCAAATGCTATGCTAATGTAGTGGTAAATGTTGTATTTTTTCTCGAAAATCTGCTACAGCAAATTATAGAAAATCGAGAAAAAAGGTTTTGTGTAGCAAATGCAAATCAGAAATGTTATCAACACTATTTATACAAAAATTTGGAGAATATATCATTTTAATGATACAACGTTGGACAGCTGATGGAAGAAAAATGTATCATTAAAATTATATATTGTCCACATTTTTGTATAAATAGTGTTGATAACATTCCTGATTTGCATTGGCTACACTCCATTTTTTGATTTGCTGCTTTAACAAATTTGTTGAAAGACACTGTTTTACAGTCTGGTATTGTTAAATATATATATCTCTCAGTGTCTATGTTAGTGGTAGAAGTAAACGTACAATTTTCACATTCATGTTCCCATTTATAACAAAGTCCAAATAGATTTTCAATTTGTATTCCTTCTTCTTCTAATACTGCAAGCATATACATTAGAAATTCCTGAGCATCCTGTTGCACATTCTGTGTAAATTTCATAGAACCAGAACATATATCCAAAAGCTTCCTAATATCACAAACAGTTTGGATTTTACTTTTATCAGTTATCAATTTTTCAAAAATAGAATACAACAAGGAACTAATCCTTTTTTATCAATTTTCTATAATTTGCTGTAGCAGATTTTTGAGATCAAATACAACATTTACCACTACATTAGCATAGCAGTTGATACCTGAACTATTTTTTAACTGATATCCAACAATCTCTTCAATAGTGTCCTTTGACTTTTTGCTTGGATTTTCAACATTATCCTGTTTTTTTTCTTCTCTTTAACTTCACTACAGATATTCTCATACCTTCTTTTTTGACCTACTACGCGCTTTTCCTATACTGGATATTCACCTAAATTGGGAGCATACAGTCTCCTTAACCGATTATACTCTCTTACACAATTTACAAATGCACTAATCTTTCTCTCATCAAAATCAATCAAATACAATCCAGAGAAAGTTCTGAGTCGAGACAAAGCAACATATGCCATACCCTCTTTAATTACGGAACTTCAAATATTTACCAAAACACTGTCTACACTTAAACCTTGAGATTTATGAATAGTCACCGCATATGCCAAAGAAAGAGCAAACTGTTTTCTACGAACATAGAAATCTTTAACAAGCAAAAAATGAGCAGAACAACGAGCAATTTGTTTTACTTCTTCAATCTGATCAAATTTGATTTTCAAATATTCAATTCCATCTTTTTTTTTATAATTAACATAATCAACAACTTTTCCTATTGCTCCATTGACTAAACCTTTTTCTACATCCAAATTACGCCGTAAAATAATGTGACAGTTTACACATACATATAAATCCTTTTCTAAACCAGCAGTTTTAGATATAGATTTTCCAAAGAATCCAATTTTGTTTTCAGTTTTTCAGTCAAAATAATAGTAATTCCTTCATGCTCTTTTTTTTATCAATGGCTTTCATTTTTATAATTTGTTCATTTTCCAGCTGTAAAAGTTCTTCATTAAATGTACAACACTCTCACAGTGTTGGCATGAGACAGATTATAGATTTAATTTCTGCAATTGTTTTGTATATTTTTGCTGGATCTATAGTTTCATTTGGAAACAAGTTGGTAAGTATCCGACTTTGCAAAGCTTCTTTGCCATGTTCTGTCAACACTCCAGTTCTTATATTTTAAAGAATGGTTCCATAAACCTTATCATTTGCTTGTCGCATATTTTTAATGAGTTCTTTGTACTCAAAATATGAGAAAATGTTAACGTTTCCAACACTTCCCAAAGACTTTCTGGTATCTTCATGCACAAGTGTTTTTTTAAATACTGGTTGCCCTTTTACAGGAGTAAGTTGCAGTAGATCACCAAAAACTATCACATGTTTTCCTCCAAATAAGACATCGTATTCTGTTTTTAAAATTTGCTGCATTCTTAAATGCACAAAGGCAAGCATTACGTTTGAGACCATGCTCACCTTATCAATAATCAGAAGTTTCATTTTCTTTAGCACTCTTGAAACTTCATAACAAGCTTGTCCAATAATAATTTGTGATATTCCAACTTATTTTCATGTTCCACAGGTAGCATTAGTAAACAATGTAATGAAATTCCTCTAATGTTGGGTGCTGCCAATCCAGTTACAGCACAAGACAAATGTGAGTCAGTTATTTTCCGTAGATAAGTAGTCAAAACTTTAATCAAGAAACTTTTTCATGTACCAGCTTGACCACTGACAGACATTCGGATAGGTTGAAATGATGTGCATGTGCATTCTTTCTTTTCATGAAGAAAACCAAGGTCGATCTGTTGTCTAACTTGCTGATATATTTCTGTCTGTTCAATATTTAGTTGTTCTTCCAAGTTTTCTAAGTCTATATGATCTTCTTGAGCTTGATGTATTGCCGTTTCCATTTCATTCATGGTGATTGCTGCTTCATTTTCAAGAATTGGTTGTCCTAGTGGATCTTGACTCATAGGTCCAGAACTTTGACTGTCTTGTGAACTGTCTCTAGCAATCTCAGCTGTAATAGTAGCTAGTAGCTTCTTGATCAATTTCTTAATTTAACATTTTCAGATGATTTGCAAAAACTGGGCATTCAATGCTATCTTTACATGCATTGAAATAATCTTCATAGTACTGAAAATCTCCAAGTAATTCCAATTCCGTACGCCAAGGCTTGAACAGTTGTAAAAGTGCTAAATAGTAAAATTCTCTTTTATCAGCAGTATCACAACTCAGTTTCCTGTGATTAATTAGATTTCCTTTAGTATGTTTCATCAAACATCCTTCTTAACCAATCACTGCATATTTTCCTTCATTTATGTTTTCTGTAGCATTTTTCTTAAAACTGTAAAATTGCAGCACTTCATAGAGACATATGTTCTCAAGATGACGACTTCTATATGGATAGTATGTATCCAACATGTTTGTTTTGACAATATCTGTACTTCCCGGTTCATTTACTGCTAAATATTCAATTTCTTGTATAGGTTTAAGTACTCGATTTCGCGTTGCAGCAAGACCTGGACTCACCCAAATGATCCCTCTTGACTTTGAATATAAACTTGCAGACGACAACCGATCCGAGCATTCGTACGCTCCAATCTCTCGATGGGATAACATCTTCAAACTAAAACTGTACAATTCCTTACTAAGACTCTTCTCGTGGGAAATTTCTTCCCACATTTCTTTCAACTCCGTCTTTTCTGATTTTGTTATGTATGATGTTACATATCGAGCAACAGCAATGGAATTGTCCGCAACATACTGAATATCCATATTAGCATTCCACATTGAGAGAATAACTGGATTATAATCATTGATATACTTTGATTCTTCACTTCTTCTCAAATTATACATATTTTTGGGAGATTTTCTAGTGATGGTATGTCTCACTGCTGACATGGAACTGTTTACTCTTCCTTTGGATATTACTGGACGTGGAAATCCAAAACGACATTTGGTATAAAACTTTTCCTTCGACTTGTATTTCCGTCGACAGTATTTGCCACATCGATTACTTGGAAATCTTAACACTTGTTGCGTTAAGATGTTTTCTTCTGTTCTTTTTGGTATAGCACATGTGACATAATCTTCAATAAAAGATAAAACAGTGTCATCCGAATCAGTTCCAAATTTGGGTGCATTCTTGATCCTTAAAAGCATATGTATATGAGGAGCACCTCTAGCTTGATACTCCTTTCTCCAAAAGAAATCAATAACTTCTCCAAGAGGAGGATTCTTTTTATTGCAGATAAAATACATCATAACTTCAAACCTATGGTTGAAATATCTGCATACATTTACAGGATCCAAAGAGCACAATTATCCAGGTGTCTTGTGTTCAATATTAGTAATATTTGAATTTGCCTGTCAAAGAAATTCAAGTAAATCATCCCAAGCGTATTCAGCACAACTTACGGTAACAAACCACGTAGGAGTTCCTAAGTTCCTTAGCATGCATTTAAGTTCTCCATGACGACGATACCAATACTCATTAGTACCGCGCTGACATGCCATCAAATTAATCAGTTGAGATTCTAAATGATCGTCTCTATGATGTACTTTATCCATAAATTACTTTGCAGAAACATTTTTAAGATGTACTCCTGTTTCTAAGATGTGGTTGACTGCATATGAAAGTCCAGACAAGTCACTCTCAAACAAAAGATGAAATATATACATGGGATACATTGTCGAAATCTTTGATCTTCTGCATACAATCTTGTTGTCCGATATTCTGATGCAGGAATCTGTACTGATCGTTCATCATAGTGTCCACCTTTTCCAGTTGGGAACAGCTGGGGAAAACAACTAGCTTCCAAACTTTTTTCCCATACACTCATGGGAGTCCCCTTCGCTTCCTTCATTTGGAATAATTCAATACTATTCCCCATTACTTCTTTTGAATGAAGTGGATGTACACTATAATGTTCATACATTTCTTCACTTTTGGACATGTCAACTTTTTCAAATTGACCACTTGACGTTTCTCTATCATCTCCTAAAACTATTTCTTCTTCTACATAAACATTCTTGTAGTAATCATTGTTTTTCTATAAGATATAATGTTGCCTTTTGCACTTTCCTAACATCAACTAATTCCTGCCAAATTTTCTTACTCTTAGTAGGAACACCATTAACTAGAAGAACTAGAGGTTCACTTTCTATATTTTCCACACCAATAGTTTCTATATTTTTCTTTAAATCTAGAGGTAAATATATAACTCTACCTTTTAATCCTCGCTGTAAATCTGTAGGAGGCAATTTACCTGTTTTAGGCTCCATGCGAACAATAGCCTGAAATGGGTGCACACATTGAATCAGAATAGACTCATACGTGTTTAAATCTATCAGTTCTGGAGGAATAGTTACTAACTCTAGATTATTATGGATGGCTCTAGCAGGCATTTTATTATCGTCTAATTTGTTATAACAATATTTACAAATATGCTGATCGGTACCCAAATCAAAGCAATCCTCTATCAACAAATAAGTTACAAATTCCTTCCATTTATCATTATTTTCTCTTTCACTTTTTAAATACAGGTCAAAAGTCCTCGTCTGATTTCTATAGTGAGTTTGTCGGCAACAAATACAAGTGTAATTTGGCCTCTCACACAAAATGACCTTAAACTTTGTAATTTGTTCTTCAAACTTCTCTGTACTACTATTTTCCACATTTTCTTCAACATCTACTTCTATCAATGTCTCACTTTGTCCACTCTCTTCTTCAGGACCAAAGTAACGAAACTCTATTTCATCATAAACTTTTGTAACATCTGATACTGTTCCATGCAAAAGAGCACTGTTTAAGTCATTTAAAATGAGTGCTGGACTTTTAGCATAATACAATCTTCTCACAAACTTCTGCATTTGAGAATGATGTACTGCTAACATTCTAAAATGATGAAAAACACTTTGACATACTTTTCTTGAAAGACAAGCCAGAGAATGACCTTGCAAACCAGTAATTTTTCTTACTCTGCAAGGATCTAGTCCTTGCAACATCTTAATCTTTTGTTTAATACTTTTTTACTATAGTCTTGTAGGAAATTGCGCAAAATTTCAATAGATTCCTGTTGTATACTAGAAATACTATTACAATCCCAAGTATACACAGGAGCTTTAGGAGTCTCCCTAGAACTTCATCAGCTACCACTTCTTCTACATCTCTGAGAATCATCTTCTCTTTCTCAATTGGACAACCATTTTTAACCTCATAAGCTCGACCACTGGTATCAACTGCAAGTAACAATGAATTGGTTTGAAAATAACTCTCTTCATTAGAAAAAGGCTCTGAACTTGAACTGTTTCCATTCACCCAAAGAAATATCACAGAAGTTACTTAATAACTTTCTTCTTCTTACTTTTGGCCTTCACAACATTTATTGACTTATCAAGTGATTGAATTCTGTTGATGAACAATTTCCTTTTTAATTCAAAAGCCTTGTCAACAATAGTTTCAATCAGTTTGTTCTGTTTATAAAATGCTGATCTTCTTTTATATTTCTTCACATCTTTCAATAAATTGAAAACAACTCTATGGTAAAACATTTTCTTTCTAATTTCTGAAAACTGATTCTTTCTCCTTTTATCATACATTGATTCTTCAGAATGCATTTTTCTATTAACTTCTCCTTTTTTCTTTTTATTCTTCTTTGTTGTTGGGGAATTCATTATATGTTCTATATTGTGCACATTGTTTTTAGCCGTTGAAAGTTTTTTAACAAATTATTTTGTTCTCTTACCAGAAGACTTTTTCTTTTTTCCCACATGTTGAGTTCATCTAATCTTTGCTGTTCTGTTTTCTTCAAATAATACTCCTCTTTTTGTTGTTTCTTCTTTTGTGTTATTCTAGTCATGGCAATTTTTTTTAAATGATGATTAACAATATCTGTAAAATAAAAAATGTATATATGACATTATTAAAATAATTTATAAAATATACTATTGTATTACTAAATAAACACATTGTATATAACGTTGTACATGGCTACTACTTTGGTAATTGCAGAAGTGAATCAGTACTCTGAATGGGGTTAGGGGACTGGATAGATTGTGAAAATTTGACTGTAGCGCTGCATGTGTTAATGCCTGAATCATTCTACAAGTGCATATAGAGTGACCGGGTAGATAGAGTGCTGGTATTTGACAGCAGGGTGGGGATATAACTGCTTTTCTTTTGACAGATATATTAGATAAGGACATGATTCTGTCAACATGATTGCAAGAGTGGACAGAGAGTGACAGTGTGATTGGGGCACTCCATGAGTACTATCAGGATTATAACAGGACTGAATTAGTAGTCTACAGGGTTTTGGGGGCCTGCATAGATTCTACACATTTGACTGTAACACTGTTTCTCTTAATGCCTAAGTCATTCTACAAGTGCATAGACAGTGACTGGGTAGATAGAGTGCTGGTAGTTCACAGTAGGGTGAGTTTATAAGTGCTTGTACTTGGGCACAGAGATTAGATAAGGACATGGTTCTGTCAAGATGATTGCAAGAGTGGACAAAGAGTGACAGTGTGATTGCGGCACTGCATAAGTACTATCAGGATTGTAGCAGGTCTGAATCAGTAATCTACAGTGGGATAGGGGCCTGCATAGACTGTGCACATTTGACTGTAGCACCCCGTGTGTTAATGCCTGAGTCATTCTACAAGTGCATAGACAGTGACTGGGTAGATAGAGTGCTGGTAGTTAACATTAGGGTGAGTTTATAAGTGCTTGTGCTTTGGCACAGAGATTAGATAAGGATATACTTCTGTAAGGATGATTGCAACAGTGAACAGAGAGTTGCAGTGTGATAGGGGCACTGCATGAGTACTACCTAGATTATCACAGGAGTGAATCAGTAGTCTATAGGGGGTTAGGGGCCTGCATACATTGTGCTCATTTGTCTGTAGCACTATATCTCTTAATGCCACAGTCATTCTACAAGTACATACACAGTGACTGGGTAGATAGAGTGCTGGTACTTGAGAGTGGGATGAGTTTAGAAGTGCTTGTGTTTCGGTACAGAGATTAGATAAGGACATGGTTCTGTCAGGATGATTGCAAGAGTGGACAGAGAGTGACAGTGTTATTGGGGCACTGCATTAGTACTCTCAGCATTATAACAGGACTGAATCAGTAGTCTATAGGGGGTTAGAGGCCTGAATAGATTGTGCACATTTGACTGTAGCAATGTATCGCTTAATGCCAGAGTCATTCTACAAGTGCATACACAGTGACTGGGTAGATAGAGTGCTGCTAGTTGAAAGCAGGATCAGTTTATAAGTGCTTGTGTTTTGTCAGAGTGATTAGATAAGGACATGGTACTGTCAGGATGATTTCAAGAGTGGACAGAGAGTGTGAGTGTGATTGGGGCACTGCAAGAGTACTATCTGAAGTATTTTAGGACTGAATCAGTAGTGAGCCGGGAGTTAGGGGACTGCATAGATTATGCACATTTGACTGTAGCAATGTATCTCTTAATGCCTGAGTCATTCTACAAGTGCATAGACAGTAACTTGGTATTTCAAATTTCAAATTTATTTATTATGTTTTGGCTCTCAAAGAGGGCCACATAAGCATGTACAAACAAAACAACACAGTCATCTAAAATACAAAAATTATAAGACATAGTATTCAAATCGTAATAGGTACACTGCAGACCAACAGTCCCACATGGCCAGGCTGGCACAATCTTCCAGAAAATTTAATAAATATCTAAAAATCCTTTAAAAAAGTTAAAAACATAGGCACAAAACATTTCATTTGGTGGGCAATAAAGTGCATGAAGAAAATCTTGTAAAGTGACAATGCTAAGGCGAAGACAAATTACTTTAAGCCATCTCTTGCGCAAGCTTCGTAACATAGGACAAATCAAAAGTACATGTATACAGTCCTGATTATTTAATTTACATAGGTTGCACAGCGGTGAAGTGCCATACCATTTAGACAACAACACATTAAGAGGGATTAAGTCATAACGTAATAAAAACCAAAACCTACGAATCCCATGTGGCAGATTCCACTGGGCATACGGTTGGGGCTGTTTCAACCTATAGGAGGAGACCAGCAGCTCCACATTCCTTTTATCTCCAACTGTTTTTTTGTCGGATTGAAAACAATACTCCCACGAGGCCTCCCTAAGGACCTGCTTTAACTGCGTGGGAGAATAGGAGAAAAGAGCGCTTTCATCCAATCTAAGGATATTCACAGCCCTTCTAAAATTGTTGACAAGTTTAGAGAACTCCTTAAAATTGCCCAAAAGTTCATTTTTGAGTAAGACTCGCAGGGTTCCTTCTCTCGCTCTGGCTAAGTTGGCTACCCACCTTATTAAGGCGCACAGCCCCTGAACCCAGGCACTCCTGAGTCCGAACTCCAGCCTACACGCAGCCAGTGAACAAGCATTATTAAAATTCGAGAGGGATCTTAGGAGTTTTCCCTCGGTCTTATGGCAAAAGTCCCAATATTTTATCTCAATTATTTCTATACCGTACAAGATGGTTGCGGGGATTTTAGCTCTAAATACTTCTAGAAGACTAGAGAAATGTCTTTTCCCCGTTGCCAGGTATAGGGACTTTAACCCATTACCTTGGGCAAGAGCTTTGCAGGAGCAATGCTCTATATGAGAATTCTCGCTCATGTTGGATGAGAATATTTTCCCTAAAAACGTATAACAAGTTACGACCTCCAATCTAAGCCCTCCGATGGCCCAACCGAAATTTGTAGAGCGACATTTCTTCCTACCCGCAATACACATCACTTTACTTTTATTAATATTGATCTTCATATAATGCTCGCCAGCAAAGTCCTGAAGAGCCTGAAGCCTATTGGCCAGACCCGCAGGAGTTAAATCGAGCAATAAGACATCATCGGCATACATCAGACAGGCTATTGGCACCCCTCCTATCAACGGTGCGATCCCCTCACTACGGGACACAGCTGCAGGGAGGTCAGTTGTGTATAGGGAGAACAACAAGGGCGCCAATAAGCAGCCCTGTTTAAGGCCATTCAGAGATGGTATTTTAGCCGACAACCCCCTTTCACCCCCCATTAAGACCCTGCACCAGGTCTCAGTGTGTAGAGCCCGTACCAATTCCAGTAGGGGAGGAGGGACACCCATCCCCATCAATTTTCTCCACAGCGTACCCCGATCCACTTTATCGAACGCTGTGGAGAAATCAATGAAAGCGGCATATACAACACCCCCTCTAACCTGGACATATTTATCAGTAATAACCTGAAGGGCTGTAAGGTTATCCAGAGTGCCATGTTCCCTACGGAAGCCAGTCTGTTCCAGCGGCAAAATGTTGCGCTCCTCGACCCAATCGGAGAGAGATCTCAGGAGACATTTCGCAAAGACCTTTCCGATGGAGTCGAGGAGCGCAATCATGCGATAGTTACTGGGATTGTCCCTTGCTCCCTTTTTGAAGATAGGGACCAGAATGCTTCCCCTCCACGATGCAGGGACACATTTAGAAAAATGGCATGCCCTAAACAGGGGGTACAAGATTTTACTCCAGGTTGAAGGGTCTTGGTAGATAAAGTGCTGGTATTTGAGAGCAGGGTGAGTTTATAAGTGCTTGTGTTTTGGAAGAGAGATTAGATAAGGACATGGTTCTGTAAGGATGATTGCAAGAGTGGACTGAGAGTGACAGTGTGATTGAGACACTACATTGGTACTATCAGAATTATAGCAGGACTGAATCCGTAGTCTACAGTCGTTTATGGGCCAGCATAGATTGTGCACATGTGCCTGTAGCAATATATCTCTTAAGGCCTAACTCATTCTACAAGTGCATAAAAAGTGACTGGGTAGATAGGGTGCTGGTATTTGAGAGCAGGGTGAGTTTATAAATGCTTGTATTTTGGCACAGAGATTACATAAGGACATGGTTCTGTCAGGATGATTGCAAGAGTTGACAGCGAGTGACAGTGTGATTGAAGCACTGCATGACTACTATCTAGAGTATTGCAGGACTGAATGAGTAGTCTACAGGGAGTTATTGGCCTGCACAGATTGTGCACATTTGTCTTTAGCACTCTATCTCTTAATTTCTAAATCATTCTATAAGTGCATACACAGTGACTGGGTAGATAGAGTGCTGGTAGGTGAGAGCAGAGTGAGTTTATAAGTGCTTATGTTTTGGCAGAGAGATTACATTAGGACATGGTTCTCTCAGAATGATTTCAAAAGTGGACAGAGAGTGACAGTGTGATTGGGGCACTGCATGAGTACTATCTGGATTATTGCATGACTGAATCAGTAGTCAGCAGGGGGTTTGGGAACTGCATAGATTGTGCACATTGAACTGTAGTACATAGTCTCTTCATGCCTGAGTCATTCTACAAGTGCATACACAGTGACTGCGTAGATAGAGTGCTGGTAGGTGACAACAGGGTGAGTTTATAAGTGCTTGTGTTTTGACAAAGAGATTAAATAAGGATATACTTCTGTCAGGATGATAGCAGGAGTGGACAGATACTCACACTGTGATTACTGAACTACATGGTTACTACTTAGATTTTTGCAGGAGTAAATCAGTAGGCTGCAGGGAGTTATGGGACTGTATAGATTGTGCACATGTACCTATATACTAACTACGGAATTAGATATTATAAAACCACAACAACACTTCTCATGCACTTATAAAATCACATATTCACTACCTTTGCACTCGTGTAATCTATCAGGTACCTGTCATTAATTCAGTAAATATAGCTACAACTATATAAATGTCATCTAAACAAATACATGACTCATGCCATACTATTCTCTTTAATGAGACAACTGCTACACACCAGAAAGAGTAAAATGTAGTGGTTTTCTTTTGAAATACATATTGCCAAATGAATCTAGAAATATGCAACATCATCAAACTGTACCTCTCAACAGACTTAATTAAGAAGAAAAATCAACAACACCTTTTTTATGAGGATTTCTAAAACCACTCAAAATGTACAAACTAATAACATAATTGTAATCATTAATACTGTATATGATCTTGCAAACAGCACAGTTCTACCTCATTTTACCAAACTATCTATACTTTTGCCATTTTATTAAACTGTACCCTTTTCACTGAGAAGCAATATGCATACCTAATAAACTGCACCTTATATAAACTTTTTTAATAATACACATTCTTTATCCATATTAAACAAATTATTAATAAATAGGAAGAATCATTCAACTATACCTTTCAAGACACTTAATAATATATATATTAGTGCACATACTATTTTTTAAGCAAACTTTAAGTACAATAAAATTATCCCAATATATATCTTTGCATTTAATAAATTTATTTGACCGGCAAAGTTTCATAAAAATGTCAAATTTATATTACATAAATCTCTTTAAAATATAACTCACCTTTTAAATAAATCTGTTGAATGAAAAATCTCACACACTCAGTCAGAATTTTCTTGTAGTCACAGAGAATGTAGATCAGCACACTCTCCAATGTAAAACCAATAATGGCAAATTTTCCCTCTAATTTTCCATACATATACACATAACCCCCAAATGACATCGCTTCCCAGTGTTTTTTCAAATTGAAAAACGATTTTCCATTGGTCACAGAGAATAATACGTTACAACTGACATCTTCACCCCTTGTCCTTAATATCAGTTTCCATAGCAACAGGTCATGCAACATTCAACTTAGCTGCCAGGTCACAAGTTCACCACACAATGTTGCAAATGACAACAGCAGGTATGGTTGGCTTTGCAAAGCATACCCTTATCCTTTCTGCTGTACCTTTCAAATATTTCAAAATAACCAATAAGAAACATGCTTTCTAAACAAAATAAAATGCACCCTATATTAGAAAGTAGTGTGTTCTTAAACAGCCAATCAAATCTCTACTTTCTTTAAAAACTGTATCTTGTCCACCATTTTAGATAGATTTCATTCTACCACCTGCCTACCTCAGGTACAGACATCTTCTGATTACCTACAATGATCCCTTCAATATGCTTTCAGTGTGGATTGTTGGGCACAGCTATATTTTCTGGTGCAATAGGTATGCTGAAAGCAGAGGTATTGACAAAGACCTAGCTTTACAAAATATAGATATTAAATGAATTGGACAGAGTATTGAAGTGGCACCAATTTATGCCATTGGTTAAATCCTTTATGCACTTCCAACCTCCTGACCTCATGATTGTGCACTGTGGTGGCAATGACCTAAGCACATTGACTGGGGTGGGTCTGGAAATGCTAATGAAGGACACCTTTGCAGAATTGATGTTGCTTTTCCACCAAACTGCCTTCGCCTACTCTAACATATGCCAAAGACAGAAATGGAAGTGGTCCAATCAATTTTGTCCTCAGATTGAGAAAGCTAGAAAAAATGTCAATAAAGCTGTTTCTGCTTATCTCAGAGACCATAGTATGGGGTCCATATACAACAATAATCTGCGTTTTAATATGGCTGGCATATACAGGAGAGATGGGGTACATTTCACAGATGAGGGAAACAGAGTCTTTCTCAACAACTTCAGACTCTGCATCGGCACTTACATATAGCTACAAAAAATTCCCAATAAGCACAAGGGCTCTTTTTAGAGCCGCCCAAGATGCTAACATATGATATATCTTTTTAATAAAAAAATATAATTTTTTTGTATTAGGAGTCGCATAGCCAGCGCAATTGGAGTCGCGCACCCCTCGCGTTCACACCAGGGGGTCGCGTTGGGAGTTGCGCACCCCACGTGTTCACACTAGGGGGCTGCACTGGGAGATGCGCACCCCTCACATTCACACTAGGGGGCTGGGCTGGGAGTCACACACTCCTCACATTCACACCAGGGGGCCACGCTGAGCACCGCGCTAGGGTCGCAACTCCAAATTTTTCGAGAAAAAAAAAACGTCTCCCACCACTAATTTATATTCGCCCCGGGGACCCTATCCCCCGGAGCCTATGCACATCATAGGGGACCGTGGGGGGAGCCCCAATACCCCAACGGTCCTGCTGGCTCCCCGCGTCCTGCGAGAGCCGGCACTGCTTTTCCACATGGGGAACTGCTAACATGCCGCTCCACGTGTGGAAAAGCAATTCTGATTTGGATTTTGGAAGAGATGGCAGGTTTCCCTGATCTCTCTTCCAAAATCCAAACCAGAGTTTGCTACGATAGGGCGGGAGACCATGCTCCCACCCTTCCGTAGCAAACAACAGTGTCCCAGGTGGTGGTCCCCAGGGCCATCACTGGCTCCATGAGGGCGGCCACGCGGCCCCCCTCACAATCAATGCACAGCCCCGGGGGTGGTGGTCCCCGGGGCTCGGGGGTCTGTAGCAGATTAGAATATTACTGCCCCGGTGAGGTAGTTCTCCCTGGGGCATGTGGGGGGGCTCAAGCCCCCCACACAGAAGTACCTTTTTTTTAAAAGCCCCGGGGGTGGTGATCCCCAGGGCAGCGGGGGGCCATGTGCCCCCGCTAATTAATTATTGAAACCCCCAGGGGTGGCAGTCCCCGGGGCTTGGGGGGCCTTAGAGGCCCCCCGCGGGATTTTAAAAAAAGCCCCTGGGGTGGCGGTCCCTGGGGCTGTGGGGGGGCTGTGTGCCCCCCGCAAATATTTTTGAAAATCCCGGGGGGTGGCGGTCCCGGGGGCAGTGTGGGGGGATTGGAGTCCCCCCACACATTTTCTAACTGCCCCCAGGACCTGGCCCACCTGGGGCTTTTCAAAAATATTTGCGGGGGGCACACGGCCCCCCCACAGCCCGAAGCGCGTTTTTTAATTTTTGCGGCCGGATCTGCGCACCCAGCGCGCATTCCGCTGTTTTAAAAAAAAAAAAGGTTTTTTTGGCCCTGGAGTTCCTTGTGGGACCCAATGAGCAGGCCTAGGGGGTCAGGGTGTTTCTACCCTGCCCCCTTTTCTTCTTTGTTACCTTTGTTTCCCTGTTTTCTTCTGACTCTGTTCTACTGAGTCACAAAATGGCTGCCAATACTTCCTGGTTTGGAATATTGACAGCCAATTAGTATAAAGCTCGTGGTCGGGAGGGTGCGCACATCCACCGCGTGGATCCGCGGATCCTCCGTGCCTCTAAATATTGAAAAAAAAAAATTCTTTTCTCAGCAACTACTGAACGGATTTACACCATTTTTTAAAAGGTTGCTTTCTGACCCGAGCAGTACCTTTTTGCCAAATTTGGGGTAAATCCGTTCAGTTGTTTTGGCTGTATCCTTGCATAAAGTTTCCTATGGGAAATGGATTTTTTGACTCTTATTTGTTGAATTTCTCAGCAACTACTGAACGGATTCTCACCATTTAAAAAAAGGTCTCTTTCTGAACCAAGGGCTACCCTTCTGCCAAAGTTGGTGTAATTCCGTTCAGCAGTTTGGGCTGTAGTCATGTCCAAAGTTTCCTATGGGAAATAACATGGAGAAAAGGCGTTTTGGGACCCCCCTTTTTTCTCGGCCCCCGCTGGGGGAATCACCCCGACACTTTCAGAATAGGAGCTGAGCACAGCGAGACCAACGTTTTGAAAATTTCGCGAAGATTCGTTAACCGGCACCACAGTTATTCGGAAAAGATAAACTATAAATACCTACTGGCGACCGCCAGTAGGTAATATATATATACACACTAAACATTGAATAGGAAGGAAGACCAATACTAATTTATATGTACTCAGTTTAAATAACATTTTATCATTAAAATATTTGTTACAATTACACATAATCCTTAATTATTGACCACCAAATAAAGAAGTAACTGACAAAAAAATTTAAACTGAACATAGAGTAACCATTAAAATGATATACAATACAAAGTAACTAATAGAACTCAGACTAATTCAATAAACACTATAAAAGGACCAAAAAAATCCCCTAAACATTCTAGCAAAAATGCTTAACCCAGAGGAAAGGACACTCAGCCAGATTCCACATTCAATTCCAGTAGGTACCCTGCACAATACCGGCCATCTACATCGAAAAGTAAGGAAAATAGGCCCATTGGCTAAAATGTAAACCAAACTATTTCACTAATGTTTAACTTAAAATAAACCACTACTGTAAATATTTTTCTTTTCGGCTTCAAACTTTACCTACCATTATAAGATTAAAAACAATAACGCTATCCTGCTCACCAAAAACACCAACTTCCAAAGAAACTAAGTCAACAAGGACTGAAAATGTAAGTCTAATGAAATGTTAAATAACTCATAACCCCTAAAAGTTAAAAATAAACTAACAATCAAACACCAATAAACCTAACATAACAATAGCTGTAAACGTAAAACAAACCTTCTCTATCCGGCAGACAAAAAGAGCACCACCTGACCTATATCTCAACCAAATATAGCAGACAAGTAAAAGCATTACAACGAAGAGTTACATTTCAACGTAAGCAGGAAACCGTACTGACTCGCCAATAATACCTTGCCTATACAATCACAAAGATTTATTGACTGATGGATTCATTGATTAACTCATAAATGCATATATATGTTATGTTGTCAGTTATGTTGTCAAAACTCTTTACATATATGAGCCATACCTCGCATTTTTTGGGATTGTTTGGTATTAATCAAACAAGACTTCAAACAAATGTAATCTGTTTCTCCAGATCAAATGAAAGAAATAAAGTATCGCTATATATTTTAGGTTTTACTCAGTGTTCTTCCATTTCACAATATGCAGTTCTTAACAAAAAGCCTTCGAGTTCAAAATCATCAGTGCCTTTCAAAAGCATTCATAGTATGTACTCATACATATTCATCAGAGGGAGCAATACTAAATCGTGTGGAGAAGATTTATGAAAGGTGGCAAATATAATTTCACCGCGTGGGAGGACAGATTTACACTCCTCAAAGAACTTTGGATATATAAAATTCCATATGCGAGCGGTTATGCATTTATTCCTCAGCATAAAAGTGCGAGCCTTTGAAGAATGCAAAACAAATCATGATTAATCTCCATAACATCACTATTTCTGCTTTAACTTTTGCTTTCACCCAGACAGACTATTGCAACTATACATACCCGCCGAACACTGGGTCTGAGTTTTCCGAAGGCCTGGTCTGCCAAATGAGGGACAATGAGAGAGTCCGATGTTCGATTCCGATCTCGAGTGTGGCTATGTTATGAGTGGCAGAGGGGTGAATTGCTTCAATTAAGAGATAAATAATGCCTGTATTTTCAGGTTGTCTTTTATCTGCCATTTCTCACGTCACTCACCATATGAAAGGGGTAATTAACAGATGCAAGCATGCACAAAAAACATAGCCAAACTCAATGTTAGCCCTTTTTAGATTTCATCTTTTGGCAGCTTTAGCTGTCTACTTTCGAAGACCTATTGTGAACAATACAATATACAGAATGGACCTCGTGTCAGCCCTTTGCTCATCATTGGAGAGTGTTCAGTACCTTTCCTCCCTATTCTTAGTTTCCATCCAAGGTTAATTTTAGTCTCACTCTGCTTTCCACTACTGATGTCAGACCTTCCACTGCAATGCATATGAGTGACTATTTTCTCTTCCTCAGTCTGCCACCCCTCAACCTACTCTCTCTTTTTTACCAAACTATTGTCTAATACCTGTTTTGTCACCCAATTTTCTTGTACTCTGGGCACTGGCCACCTCAATATCGGCCTGCAGCAATCTTAACATATTTTCATTCATTCTAAGGTGGCAGTCCATCTGTGCCTACACATGAGAAGTGGTTATTGTTTTATGAATGTATTTTTGCTTTAAGAAAAACTTTCAAATAGGGTTGGCATGCATGCAAGTGCACTCGGCAGTGACCATTTCAGAATATATATTCTTGAATTATAAGACTTTGGGCCTCATGTAGGTAACATACTATTTACCGATTCATAAATACCGAATTTTACCGATTCGGTATTTATGAATCGGTAAATAGTATGTAGGTAAATAATCGGTAATTATTACCGATTCGGTAAATATCGGTAATTATGAATCGGTATTTACTGAATCGGTAATAATGCATCCCTTCCCATTCATTCCTTTGAGCCTGGAGGCCCATAGGAATGAATGGGAAGCCAGTTACTATTACCGATTCGGTAAATACCGAATCGGTAATAGGGGAGGCATTATCATGGGTGGCAGGGTGTCACATTGACACCCTGTTGCACCCCTGATTCGTGCATGTGGGCACATGTGGCACACATACATGCCCTAAGGGCATGTATGTCTGCCACATGGCACTTTACAAATAGCACAAAAATGCTTTTTGTAAGGTATTCGTCATTTACCATCAACTTGTAGTTGGTGGTAAATAACGAATCCAGACACCAATAATGCACTGACTTGAGTGCCCCCTACATTGAATTTCTGGATTTGGTATTTACCGAATCGGTATTTTACCGAATTCTTAAAATTCCGATTCGGTAAATACCGAATCCAGAAATCAGCCACCTACATCTCAAGTGCCTCAATACCGGTCTTTAACGGGATATTTACCGATTTTCGGCCGTTACCGACCGGTATTGAGGTACCTACATGAGGCCCTTAATGACTAAAGATGGTCATGGCTGATGTGAACGCATGCTCAGCAACCATTTTTGAATGGTTTTCTTCAAAGAAAGCAAAATCCCTTCAAAGATGACGGCCATGCCTGCACACATGTGGCAGTCATTGGAGAAAAAACAAGCACTAGCAAAGCCAATCGGTTTCAAACATGCGACCAATTGGCTTTGCCAGTGCTTGATAGCTGATGTTTAAATTGTGTATGTTGGATTTGGCCTTTCTGCAGAGTCATCCCCAATATTTTTGCCTTCATTCCTCCATTTTTTTCTGAATTAATTTTTGTTGGCTTTGGACTCTGTGCACTTTACCACTGCTAACCAGTGCTAAAATTCTTGGGCTCTCTCCTTCAAATATGTTAGATTGACTTATGCCCAATTCACATATTTAATTTACATATACGTCACTGGAAAAGTGGCACAGCATGGGCCTGGGGCCTGTAAATTAAAGCCTACTAATGGGCCTGCTGCACTGATTGTGCCACCCACTTAAGTAACCCTTGAAACATGTCTCAGGCCTGCCATTGCAGCCAGTGTGTGCAGCTTTTAAACTGCCATTTTGACCTAAGTTTTTTGCCAGGCCCAAACCTTCCTTTTAAATACATATAAGTCACCTTAAGGTACGCCCTGGACAGTCACAAGGGCAGGGTGCAGTGTATTTAAATAGATGGACATGTACTTTTAAAACTTATATGTCCTGACATTAAAAAACTCTTACATTTATTTTTCACTATTGCAAGGCCTTCTACTCTCATCGAATGCCATTGGAATTACCTTATTACATTTTATAAGTATTATTTCGAAATAGGAACATGTAACCAGTTCATGTTTGGTGTTACTGGAATCACAATTTAAAATCCTAACTGATAATGAGGTCATACTTTAAATTACAATTCTGAAAATGCCACTTTTAGAAAGTTGGTATTTAGTTGGATATTGATATATCCAGCGCTCGTCTAAGCACTCTGACTCTTTCCTCTCCTGAGGCGGAAGCCGGGAGACCTTCTTTTAACTTTATCAAGCGCTGTGCTTTTCATCTACCGTTTTTAGCTGGCACTGAGACTCGTGTTGTGTGTGTGTGCACGGGCTTGTTACTGCTCTTGGGTGACACTTGCCTTGGTACCTGCAGTGACCTCTCCCTCCCCTCGTTGCCGGGTCACTCTCAGCTGGCTTGGGATACTGTTGGGTCGCGTTCTAGCTCCGTATTTAAGGGGACGGTCATGGCACCGCGCAGCGGACGTGATCAGCGGACGCGCCGTATCTGAGCCGGAGTCGTGCCAGAGTCCTGCCCGTCTGCGCCCGTCAGCGCTAAGGAGGCGCTAGGCACTAGATCTAGGGTGTCGGATTGTCACGCTACCAGATCCTATACGAGAGAGCCCCTATGTAGCCTGCGGCCGACCCAATCTCTCTGTGAGCATAACCCCCTTAATCCGCTCCGTGGTCCGTACCGTTGCCCTTGTGGCCACTTTGATCTCGGTTCCCCCATCCCCATTAGAGCTCTGCATGAGCCCTCTCTCATGTCATTTCGGTCCACGGTGTCTTCCACCCACCGGACCCTTAAGATTTGGAACCTCAATGTTAGGTCACTGGTCAAACACCATTCTGAGATCTATGACCTTATCTCTGCTGAGGGCCCTGATATCTTTTTTATGACAGAGACTTGGCTTCAGGGCGAGGCCATGGCGGATTTGAATCTGGCAATCCCGCAACATTACTCTATCTTCACTCACAATCGCAATTCTAGGGGTCGGGGCATTGCAATGGTAGCCAAATCCTGCTACCCTTGTATGTGGAATAAAATGGCCATAGACGGTTGCGAGAGTGCGCACTTCTGTGTATCTATCAATCACCATCTTACGCTCTCAGTCCTATTGATCTACAGACCTCCTGGCAATGACATAACCTTTAGGAAGAGTCTTCCAGAAGTAGTGAGCTCTCTCGCGATAGGCTTGGCTAATTTCACAGTCCTTGGCGAACTCAACCTCCACTTCGACCTTGGCCACATCCCCGCCATTAATAGTACGCTTGCAGATCTAGAGGTGCTGCAACTGAGTCAGATGGTTCCCCTCCCTACACATGTTGGCGGCCACATCCTGGACCCCATTTTTTCGAATCTGTCCGCGGCCAAGGTGTTACCTCCAGTTCCGGTAGCTTGGACAGACCATTTCCTGGTGGAATTTAACCTGGTGACTAAAAATCCTCCTTTTATAAAATCAGGCAAGTCTGTTTTCAAACGCCCTTGGAGGAAACTTATGCTTGAGTACTTTCAGCGGGTACTCAATGAACACCCTCTGGACTTATTTCAGGACGCAGAGTCTGGTTACGATCTTTTTTGCGACTGGGTCTCTCGCGCACTTGACTTGTTGATTCCTGCCACATGGAGTAAATGTCGCTCCTCTGAACCTAGCCCATGGTATGACGAAGCTTTACTGCATGAAAAAAAATCTTGTAAACAAGCAGAAAGAGACTGGCGCAAAACTTACGATGCCGAGAAGAAACGATCGTACCTCGTGAACCTTAAATCATATCATAGAGCCATCTGCAGAGCGCGCGCGGCATATTACTCCCAGGAGTTTAAACATAGTCCTAATCCCGTAAAATTGATTTTTAAAGTCCTTAAAGATTTGACGGCAAAAAGAGCCTCAGCAGCTGAGGTATGCTCTGCATCTCACTGTGATAAATTAGCCAATTTTTTCTTAGAGAAGGTGCATACCATCTATCGCTCCTTCTCCAACACTGCCCCTCTGTGTGAAGGACAGGGACTTTCTGCTTCCCCTAATGTGGTTCTACTCACTCTCCCGGAAATCTCTGAGGGTGAGTTTAATAGGTTGGGAACCAGAGTTAAATCCGGGTCCCCTGCAGATCCGCTCAGACCCGCTCAGTTCAGAGAGTAGGCTGCCCTTTGCTTCCCCCCTGTGCGCCAACTGATCAATCTTTCATTGTGCTCAGGGATGGTATCTACCAAGTGGAAACAAGCTTATGTCACTCCCATTCTGAAAAAAGCCGCTTTGGATCCCCTTAAATTGGAAAACTACCGTCCAATATCCCTCCTCCCTTGGGTTGCCAAGGTCGCGGAGGCACACGTTAATAGTATTTTGACCCATCATCTTCAGACCGCTAACATCTTAGATCCCTCACAGAATGGCTTTCGAGCGGGCCACAGTACGGAGACGGCTCTCCTCGCAATGACGGAACATCTACGTACCGTGCTGGATTCCGGTCAAACTGCGGCACTGGTCTTACTTGACCTTAGCGCCGCGTTTGACACGGTCTCCCATGGGATACTTATGCAGCGTCTGGGCGAGGCAGGTATCTCTGGCCTGGCTCTTGAATGGTTTCGTTCCTTTCTTGCGGGCCGGTCATTCAGGGTTGCCACACCTCCTTTTGAATCCAAATGCTATTCCATCGAGCAGGGAGTTCCTCAGGGGTCGGCTCTTAGCCCCACACTGTTTAATCTGTATGTGCGGCCGCTGGCGGCGGTCGCCAAGCAGTGGGGCCTGACTATGGTTTCCTATGCTGACGACACGCAACTGGCGGTCGCACTAAATGGGGTCTCCGACTCTGAGGCCTCTGGGTTCAGAGAGGAATTAACAGCAGTGGCAGGCTGGATGACGGCCAATTGCTTACAACTTAACGCTAAAAATACCGAAGTCTTGATCATTGGGAAACAATGTGGTCTCTGGGGTGATCAGTGGTGGCCCCCTGAGTTGGGCCCAGCCCCTATCCCAGTCCCTGAGGTAAAAAACCTGGGTGTTTGGCTAGACTCTGCCCTTAGCATCCGCGGCCACACTAAAAAAGTGGCGGCAGCCTGCTTTGGGGTTCTGCGGGGACTGAGGCCAACCCTGAAGTTCTTTGACTCCCCCACTAGGCAGCTAATTATCCAGGCTACCATACTTTCTCGGCTCGACTACGCGAGTTCCCTTCTGGTGGGAGCCAATCAGGCCGAAGTCATCCGCCTGCAGCGAGTTCAGAACGTGGCAGCCAGAGCCCTGGCGGGGCTACCTAGATTTTGCTCGGTGAAGGAAACCATCTTGAAACTTCACTGGCTGCCCATGGCCCAAAGGATTGAGTTTAAGACCCCATGTCTCTCCTTTAAGATTCTTAAGGCATCCACCCCCGATTCTGGAGCACCTTATCACTTCCTACGTTCCTCCGCATTGTCTGAGGTCATTGGGCCAAAATCTTGCAGCAGTTCCACGCTTTAAACGCTGCAGAGCGGGAGGGCGGTCCTTCCGCGTCCTGGCGGCCAGGCTTTGGAACTCGCTCCCTGCCCATATCCGTGCCCTTGAGGACCTGCTCTCGTTTAGGAGGGCCATTAAAACATACCTCTTCCCCCCTGGTTCTAAGACCACGGCATAGGTCTTTTTCCTTTCTTTTTTGTATCTTTCTTTCTCTGCTACTTTTCTGACTCTAGATTTCTTTCTCTCTGCTTGACGGAGCGCCGGGACGCCCCTTCGCTGGGGCAGCTGTTGCGCTATACTATACAAGTTGCCTTAACCATTTGATGCCTGCAGCCTGTCTCTGGGACACATGATTGGGAATGGGTGACAGTTGTGCTTTGTGCGTACCTCCTAGACAGCCTCACACAATGAGGAGCTTAGGTGTGACTGAATGGGCCATCACTGGCAGGGTGGAAGGGAGGAGCTGCATTCAGCCCCACTTACACTTATAAGGGCTGTGCCCTGGCTCCACACAAAGGTCAGCATACCCCTTGTAGTTAGTCTGGAGCCAAAAAGAAAGGGCACATGTGCACTTCAAAGACAAGCCTTTAGAAGCTTCTCGCCACTTCAGAGGCACAACTGTGTATAAATACTGTGCCTCAGACACCACCATTTCAGTTCTCTTCTGGACCTGTAGATACTCTACTAATAAGATGGAGGAAAACAGTCTTTACAACAAGGTTTTTACAAAGTTGTGCCTTCACCACACATTTGTGACCATGTATGTTTTTACAATGTATATGCCTTTATAACCCATGCCATTACCAAGTATTTAAGGTAAGTTTGGGATGAGAAGGTTTGCCCCCCACAAATACACTATGTATGTATGTATATATATATATATAGGGTTGGTTTTCAACCAATAGAAATGTGTGATTACATTTGAAAAAAAGGGGGAAGCACTGAGATTTGAAACTTACATGTATATGTGTGGAAAAAGAGAGGGGAAATTTGCCATTATCTGGTTCTGCTGAGAGGAGAGAGGTGTACAGAACAAAGATCCTGGCTCTGATAATCTGCTGTTTGAGTGCCACATTTCTTTCACAACTAACTAATTTTAAAGGTGAGTTTAGAGTTTGAGAGGGGATGTATATGGTAAATTAAGAAATGAATAATAGAATTGGAATCCCTTTTGTTGAAGTTGTTGAAGTTGTGTTTATCATTTTCTGTTTTGGGAGAAATTTAAATGTGAGGAACATGTAAAATAATATGGACTATGTTTTCACCATAAAATAAGGTGTACTGGTATAAATAAGGAATACTTTAAGGGTTTGAGGTTGCACTCAGTAATGCAAATACATTCAGCATCAGTAAGGCTGGTTGCCCTTGCTGGAGTGTAGTCAGTCACCCAGGCTACACATGTTGTTGGTCTCAGAAAGCTGTTTGGTATTGCTCTGGTGATACATTTGCATTAGATGGAAAGGGGGAGGTATTTTTTTCTGCAGAAGCAGACTCTTAGCACACAGCCAGCTGCATATCATGTGGAATCATGCATAGTATTCACAACCGAGTGGGGTTTGAGGTTTCAGTCAGTAATGCAAATACATTCAGCATCACTAAGGCTGGTTGCCCTTGCTGGAGTGTAGTCAGTCACCCAGGTTACACATTTTGCTGGTCTGAAAATGTTGTTTGGACATGTGCTTTTTTAATATTCTGAAAAGTGGATTCATAATGTGTCAGACTGTAAAAGTACTTATCACTTGCCAAAAAAAAGAGTAGTAAGTGTGCTTTCAAATTGGCAAAGAAATTTCGTTTTGTGACTAATATGAAAACATGACTCTGTGTGCAAATAGGAATTACAGGCAGAGATTTATTGCGTATTGCTCTGGTGATTTTACATTTGCATTAGATGTAAAGGGGGAGCTATTTTTTTGTGCAGAAGCAAACTCTTAGCACACAGCCAGCTGCTTATCCTGTGGAATCATGCACAGTATTCACAACCGAGTGGGGTTTGAGGTTGCAGTCAGTAATGCAAATACATTCAGCATCACTAAGGCTGGTTGCCCTTGCTGGAGTGTACTCAGTCATCCAGGTTACACATGTTGCTGGTCTGAAAATGTTGTTTGGACATGTGCTTTTTTAAGAATCTGAAAAGTGGATTTAAAATGTGTCAGACTGTAAAAGTATTTATCACTTGCCAAAAAAAAGAGTAGTAAGTGTGGTTTCAAATTGGCAAAGAAATTACGTTTTCAGACTAATATGAAAACATGACTCTGTGTGCAAATAGGAATTACAGGCAGAGATTTATTGCGTATTGCTCTGGTGATTTTACATTTGCATTAGATGTAAAGGGGGAGCATTTTTTTTATGCAGAAGCAGACTCTTAGCACACACCCAGCTGCTTATCCTGTGGAATCATGCACAGTATTCACAACCGAGTGGGGTTTGAGGTTGCACTTAGTAATGCAAATACATTCAGCATCACTAAGGCTGGTTGCCCTTGCTGGAGTGTAGTCAGTCACCCAGGTTACACATGTTGCTGGTCTGAAAAAGCAGTTTGGACATGTGCTTTTTTAAGAATCTGAAAAGTGGTTTTAAAATGTGTCAGACTGTAAAAGTATTTATTACTTGCCAAAAAAAAGAGTAGTAAATGTGGTTTCAAATTGGCAAAGAAATTACGTTTTCAGACTAATATGAAAACATGACTCTGTGTGCAAATAGGAATTACAGGCAGAGATTTATTGCGTTATGCTCTGGTGATTTTACATTTGCATTAGATGTAAAGGGGGAGCATTTTTTTTATGCAGAAGCAGACTCTTAGCACACACCCAGCTGCTTATCCTGTGGAATCATGCACAGTATTCACAACCGAGTGGGGTTTGAGGTTGCACTTTGTAATGCAAATACATTCAGCATCACTAAGGCTGGTTGCCCTTGCTGGAGTGTAGTCAGTCATCCAGGTTACAAATGTTGCTGGTCTGAAAAAGCAGTTTGGACATGTGCTTTTTTAAGAATCTGAAAAGTGGATTTAAAATGTGTCAGACTGTAAAAGTATTTATCACTTGCCAAAAAAAAAAGTAGTAAGTGTGGTTTCAAATTGGCAAAGAAATTACGATTTCAGACTAAGATGAAAACATGACTCTGTGTGCAAAGAGGAATTACAGGCAGAGATTTATTGCGTTATGCTCTGGTAACTTTACAGTTGCATTAGATGTAAAGGGGGAGCATTTTTTTTATGCAGAAGCAGACTCTTAGCACACACCCAGCTGCTTATCCTGTGGAATCATGCACAGTATTCACAACCGAGTGGGGTTTGAGGTTGCACTTAGTAATGCAAATACATTCAGCATCACTAATGCTGGTTGCCCTTGCTGGAGTGTAGTCCGTCACCCAGGTTACACATGTTGCTGGTCTCAGAAAGCTGTTTGGTATTGCTCTGGTGATTTTACATTTGCATTAGATGGAAAGGGGGTGTTATTTGTTTATGCAGAAGCAGACTCTTAGCACACAACCAGCTGCTTATCCTATGGAATCATGCACAGTATTCACAACCGAGTGGGGTTTGAGGTTGCAGTCAGTAATGCAAATACATTCATCTTCACTAAGGCTGGTTGCCCTTGCTGGAGTGTACTCAGTCACCCAGGTTACACATGTTGCTGGTCTGAAAATGTTGTTTGGACATGTGCTTTTTTAAAAATCTAAAAAGTGGATTCATAATGTGTCAGACTGTAAAAGTACTTATCATTTGCCAAAAAAAGAGTAGTAAGTGTGCTTTCAAATTGGCAAAGAAATTTTGTTTTCAGACTAATATGAAAACATGACTCTGTGTGCAAAGAGGAATTACAGGCAGAGATTTATTGCGTATTAATCTGGTAATTTTACAGTTGCATTAGATGTAAAGGGGGAGCTATTTTTTTGTGCAGAAGCAGACTCTTAGCACACAGCCAGCTGCTTATCCTGTGGAATCATGCACAGTATTCACAACCGAGTGGGGTTTGAGATTGCAGTCAGTAATGCAAATACATTCAGCATCACTAAGGCTGGTTGCCCTTGCTGGAGTGTAGTCAGTCACCCAGGTTACACATGTTGCTGGTCTGAAAAAGCAGTTTGGACATGTGCTTTTTTAAGAATCAGAAAAGTGGATTTAAAATGTGTCAGACTGTAAAAAGTATTTATCACTTGCCAAAAAAAAGAGTAGTAAATGTGGTTTCAAATTGGCAAAGAAATTACGTTTTCAGACTAATATGAAAACATGACTCTGTGTGCAAAGAGGAATTACAGGCAGAGATTTATTGCGTTATGCTCTGGTAATTTTACAGTTGCATTAGTAGGAAAGGGGGAGCTATTTTTTTATGCAGAAGCAGATTTTTAGCACACACCCAGCTGCTTATCCTGTGGAATTATGCACAGTATTCACAACTGAGTGGGGTTTGAGGTTGCACTTAATAATGCAAATAAAAACATGTAAAATAATATGGACTATGTTTTCACCATAAATTAAGGTGTAGTGGTATAAATGAGGAATACTTTTAGGGTTTGAGGTTGCAGTCAGTAATGCAAATACATTGAGTATCAGTAAGGCTGGTTGCCCTTGCTGGAGTGTAGTCAGTCACCCAGGTTACACATGTTGCTGGTCTCAGAAATCTGTTTGGTATTGCTCTGGTGATTTTACATTTGCATTAGATGGAAAGGGGGAGCTATTTTTTTATGCAGAAGCAGACTCTTAGCACACACCCAGCTGCTTATCCTGTGGAATCATGCACAGTATTCACAACCGAGTTGGGTTTGAGGTTGCAGTCAGTAATGCAAATACATTCAGCATCACTAAGGCTGGTTGCCCTTGCTGGAGTGTAGTCAGTCACCCAGGTTACACATGGTGCTGGTCTCAAAAAGCAGTTTGGACATGTGCTTTTATCAGAATCTGAAAAGTGGATTCAAAATGTGTCAGACTGTAAAAGTACTTATTACTTGCCAAAAAAAAGAGTAGTAAGTGTGCTTTCAAAATGGCAAAGAAATTTCGTTTTCTGCCTAATTTCAAACCATGACTCTGTGTGCACACAGGAATTGTTTTTAGATATTTAATTTGTGATGGTGTTATTGTGATTTTCACTTGTAGGAAAGGGGTACATAGTATTTTAAGATTTGAAAAGATCATAAAAAATGTAGTAATATATTTAAATAAAATAAAGGAATTTTTTTTTAGTTTTTTTCAGGTATTGCTGAAGAGCAGTGAACAAAATTTAAGATGCCTACAAAATCCAGACAAAGGAAAAACCACAAAAAAATCTATATTTGAAGACAACTGGAGGACCTAAGTTAGCTGGAGATGCTCATGTTGGGAAAAAGAGAAAGTCTTCTGGTAAGCAGACAAAATTTTTTTTAAATAACATCTTCAAAAAAAGGAAAAATGTACAAAATGTCTGTACTGGAAAGAATCTTTTCAATAGAAAAGAACAGGAAAAAATTGAGAATTTAGTTAATGCAAATATACCTTCTGCAATAACAAAGATTAACTTAAACAGAAAAACAGCGTTTAAAGAGATACGTAGAAAAATGTTTCAGAGAAGAGTTATGTCCAATTTGATAAAGGATGTAAAGAAATATAAGAAAAAGGCAAAATATTACAAGAGAAAAAAAGAAATTGAAGCCATTGCAGCAAAGGCATTAGAATTAAAAAGGAAACTATTCATTTTAATTTTGAATAGGATGCGTACATTAGATAAAATGGTCAATGTACTGAAATCACAAAGCAAAAGGAAAAGAGTAGTGAAAAGAACAAACTTTTGTAAAGTGTTTTTAGGAGAATGGATGCATAGTTCAAGTAGTGAACCTTTTTTTAATGAAGAAAGTTATTTTCAAAGTAATAGTTTGCTGCATGCAGTTGACACCAGAGGTCGTGCTTACGAAGTGAAAAAGGGTTGTATAATGGAGAAGGAGAAAATGGTTCCAAGAGATGAGGTACAAGTGATGGCGGATGAGGCTATGGGGAGACGTCCTAAAGCCCCAGTGTACACTTGGAATTGTAGTAGTATTTGCACTGTGCGTCAGGAATCTATTGATAAATTTCGTGAGTTTCTAAGAGAATATAGTAAAAAAAGTGTAAAACAGAAGATTAAGGTGCTTAAAAGTCTAGATCCATGCAGAGTGAGAGAGAATACTGGTTTGCAGGGTCATTCTCTGGCTTGTCTATCTAGAAAAGTGTGTAATAGTGTTTTCCATCATTTTAGGATGCTGGCTGTTCATCATACTGAAATGAGAAAGTTTGTGAGACGGTTGTATTTTGCTAAAAGTCCAGCAATAAAGTTAGATGAATTGAATAGGGCTCTGTTCCGTGGATCGGTATCAGATGTAGAGAAGGTTGTTGATGAAATTCAGTTTTGTTACTTTGGTCCTGAACAAGACAGTGCAGAAAAGGACACAGTAAATGAGGAAGAAGTGGAAGAGAATGTAGAACCCTCTGTAAGTAAAACATTTAATGATCACATAACAAAATTTGCAATAATCTCTAATGAAAGACCAAATATAACTTGTATTTGTTGCCACAGAACTCATTATAGAAAACAAACTAGGAATGTTGATCTCTACAGAAAGAGTGAAAATGAAGATAATTATAAGTGGAAGGATTTTGCCACATATATATTTCTTGAAAATTGTTTTGAATTGAGTGAAGATCAGCGTATTTGTAAATACTGTTCCAACAAGTTAGAGGAAAATAGAATGCCGACCAGAGCTGTACATAATAATTTAGAATTGGATGCTATTCCTGCCGAACTTTCTGAATTAAATACATATGAGTCTATACTTATTCAATGTGTTCATCCCTTCCAGACCATAGTACGTATGGAGCCCAAAACTGGTAAATTACCTCCTTCAGATTTACAGAGAGGTTTAAAAGGTAGAGTGGTGTTGAGGAAATGTGAATTTTGTGATCAGTTATGTCCCCTATCGTAGACCCCACCGGCTCCATGTACATGCTATAAGTACATGTATGTTCCCTCCTGCTCCAGTTTTGAAGACGCAAATACATGTGCGTCCACCGTCAACATGTCCTCTTTCAGATCCGCCATGAATGGGTCAGATATTCCATTCCTAAGTATGAAAGGCCACCGACTTTATGTGGTTCACTTTCCACATTTTACAGATTCAGGCGAGTAGGCCCGAATTCTGTCATCAAGCCTTTTCCTGCCTTCTGCTTCTGAAAGCTCCAGTCTGAGCCTGCATCTGTATCCATGAACTTTGTCCTACTCCCTGCGCGGCTAACGGTGCCTGATCCAGCCTATCGCCTGCCAAAAACTGTATTTCACCTTCAAGATTATCTCCTCCCTCCTCATCCGATGCATTCCTGTCTAGTAGTTTAGGTAAACATTCCTCCAGCTACCGTGCAAAGGGCCAGGCCTCGCTGTCCTCATGCAAGTAATTCATAGCCCCGTTACCATGGAATATTCCTACCCCCTCGCATCTCATGTAGACACTTAGACGCTTGTACACGCACTAACAGTCAGTATAGAATAGATTCTATCCTAGAGACCTTTCCTTTTGGATAACACAGTTCTTTAAACATAGGATATTAGATATGATTTGGGATTAGGTTGACATAACCCCAGACTTCTGTCTCCACATGTAGAGCTAAATGTCAAGTCCCCTTCACCCTCTAGTTGCACGTCAATCACACGTCATGCGGCTGCGCGCACATCTCTGCCAAATATTTCTGCTGACATTGCAGGATTCTTTTATGGATCCACCCACTTGTGACATCATGTTTAATGACGTATTTTAGTTACACCCATGTATACGCCTCTATTAGCTACGTATGTACCTTTTATCTATACTATCAGCTGTTACGCCTCTTGCATCTGTTTCACTGTAATGCATTTTCTATAAAACTGCTTATCTGTCAATAATATATGCCCTTCCTTCCTGAACTTTCGTGGTGATGGAATAGAATGCCTACAATTCGAATTGTATTCCTTTGTATAGGAATAAAGCCTTTTAAAACCTCTAATACCACGGATTCTGCCTCTTATTTTTACTGAGTTATTCTCACTAAGACTTTACCGCATAAAAATAGTACCGGTAACGAAATATTTACCACATAAATTGGCGCCCGAACAGGGACACTTTCTCATCTCACGCGCCGGCGGTGCGTTGCAGGCCCGGTCTCCTGCCACAGCTGAACGGACAAAAACGCGTACCTGCAGGATTTCCTGTATCTCCCTCCGGCCAAGCGGGGGAAACTGAGGCTGCGATCAACACCCAGACGAGGCGGTGAGAAGTGCGAAGTATCCCGACCAGAGCCTAGCTGAGAGAGCAAGATCCGAGATATACAGAGGCCCACCAGGTTCCGAAGTTCCGAGTCCAGTCGAGTCGAGTCCAGTCCGGTCCAGTTTCAGTTCCGTTCCGAGGCCTTCCGTTCCGAGCTACCCGGTGAGTACCATTACCGGGGAGGCACTTAACGTGCACATAGTCGTTGCCGGTCAAGACGGGTTTGGGTACACAAATCCGGTCTGCACTGTTTTAGCAGTGTATCTGTACTGTTTAGCAGTATATATAGTATGTCTTGCATATAAATAAATATTATCTAGTGTCAGTATTATGTCAGTAACTAGTTTTCTATTAGTTATCATTGTTCGTTAAAACTGTTAAATGTTAAATGTTTTAATACGTTCTATACATTGTGGTGTGAATGACTGTTCATTATTGTGTTCGTCGTATAAAGTGTGTTCTAGAAACAAGATTTAAAGATGCCGCTCTTTTCGAACCTAAGACAGATCAAAACCAGAAAAGGTGTACTCGAAGAAGCTGTTCCCATCCCACCTAGGGACACTCCAGGATACTTTATGTATCATAAGCATGGCCTAGATGCCGTATTATTTCTTGATTTATGGGTGGACTACACCAAAGAATTACCAGAGAGTCAGAGATGGCCCGCAACGGGGACCTGGGATGCAGATTGCATCATGAGAGTAGAAGAAGAATTATGGAAAAAGAAAGCCAGACAGTCACAGAAAGATGCCATTGAATTATGGCGTAAAGAATCATACAGACGTACAGAAAAAGCACACAGACAGGAAGAGAAAGGTAGAGAGAATTCAAATAAAACTCGAGAAAATCTATTACTTGAGGAAGGTACCCGAGTAAAATCAGAACAAGTAGATAGACAAAGAAACACTCTTATGAATGGTATGTATCCTCTTCTGGCCGAAGGGTTACCTAAGGCTACCCCGGAAATACCAAAAGATTTAACTCCTCCATTACTCCCGATAAAAGCACATCCCAAAACACATCCCAAAACAGCAAAGGACGTTTTCCTTTCCTCCTATTTAGATGACGTGGCTCCCGAGTATGCTAATGCCATACCACACATACCGCTTGCCGATGGTGTTCTACACCAAGAGCATCCGTCTGTATCCCCGCAACTACAAACTCCTACACAAGTTCCCACAGGTCCGTCCGTCTCTACAGTTTTTCCTGCATCTACAATCTCTATCCTACGTCCAACGAATCCTTTCGTGCCTAGCACCTCAGACGGTGCTACCGGAGGTACGACAGACATGTTTGCCACCCCGCCGCGAAATAAACAGACCCTTAGAGATTTAGCACTCCAACGTACACCCCAATTAGCGACATCCAACATGTTTAAAGAACAGCTTGTGGATTGTAGATACGACCCAGTACCAGGTAGACAGGATAAATTGCTCATATCATCACTACGTATAAGACGAGCTACATTATATTTAATGACAATACCAGGAATGGGTGAACACCTAGACGAAATATATCGCTTTGTCCAAACAGGGCGAGGTCCAGAAAGTATTAACGAAGCTATGGAATATCAGAAAGTGGATGTCCAAAGACAACTACTACGTTTTTTCATAAATTGTGTAATTAGGAATCAAGACAGGCCCGGGGCAGATCACGATACCATGCAAAGACTTGTCAAATGGGGTCAGAACATATCAGAAGAGAAACACGATAGACAGGCGTGTATAATCGCCATGAGTCGAAAGATCCGCAAGGAAGTAGAACGAATACATAAAGAAAGACGAGAAACAGACAGAGTAGAATCAGAAGAGGAGGAGGAGCAAGAATCAGAACAAATAGAAACAATAGCTTATGTAGGTAAAGGAAGACCCCATAATAATACTAGAGACTTTAACGACCCGATACGTCCAATACGTCCAGAATATAATAGACATTTTCCAAACCCTATGTTAAATACAAAATCCCCCGAACACCTATTCCAAGCCGTTGATAAAGTACTCCGAGATCGAAGAGGGTACCATATGCTCGATTCCATGGACGAACAAGAATTAGCTAGGTCAGCAGTACAATGGGCTGACAGTCCCAGCGAATACAATGATGATGTACTTGCACACACGTTTCTGAATCTGGACCCGTACGAACAGCGTTTAGCTAGTATATACATGATTCAACACCTCCTTATATTATATAAAAGCCAACACTCCGATCCAGGACCCTTACCTGACATATTGACAGAACTGCTCACGAATATATGGAGAGGGTCAAGTACTGATTTGATTAAAGAAATTCTAGAATTCCGAAACCAATATTTAAATTTCGTATGCCCAGAACACGTTCCAGTTCCCATCATGGGAAGAAAAATGTATCATATAGATAGACAGAACCCGTTACGCGAAGTACACCCAATAAGAGGTGACGGTAATAACTTTACACGCGTGTTTGTGTACACGCCTATAACTAAACTAGAATTATTGGAAATGAAGAAAGTAGTACCCAGCCATGACAAGGACCCAGCAGGTTTCCACCGCGAGATAAAAGACATGTTACTCATGGGAGAGTATACCTACCCCGACATTATGAAAATATTAAAAGTCCTATTACCCGCCGGTGTTTATGAGAAACTTAAAGAAAAGGAATGGGAGGTGGGAGACCAAAAGATAGATTGGACAGCGTTAGAAAACGAAGAGAAGGCCCGAGCTGCAGGATCAGGACTTGGGGAAAAGACTACGGCACTAGCAGGACTACTAGTGCAGGTACTGCCACGTTTATTAACTACGAAAAAGGAAGACTGGGGTGCAATATCAGCCTGTAAACAAAAACCAGACGAAGACACTAGTGATTTCTATTCCCGATTTGAAAAATGTTTTGGTATAAATAGTGGCATAAAAGCCAGTAGTGAGTCATATCCACATCTGTTCGTGACAAAATTAGTTGAAAATTCTCTGCTACAAGTTAAGAATAGAGTATTGAAATTCGAAAGTACCTGGCAAGGTAATACCCCATCACAGATGTTACAGATGTTACAATATCATCACAATAGAATTAGAGAAGAACAAGAACATGAACAAAGACGTATGAAAGATACAAAAATAAAAATGCTTGTTGCTCAGTCAGTTCCAGCCGATGGTCATCATAAAGGTGATTCCGCAGGTCCTACGAAAGGGACATGCAACTATTGTAAACAACCAGGTCATTATATACACGATTGTCCCGTCCTGAAACATAATATTGCTACAGGTAGAACCCAGGAGAGACCACGTCCACCTAGACAGGATCAGAATCAACAACAAATTCCTCAGCATGCACAACCTAGGTTAGCTCCGCAACAACTAACTCCGCAACAGGCAGCTCCACAACAGATTGTAGCACCACCACAAGCGCAGCCTATTGCTGCAACACAAGCAACAACACAACAGATGTATCAGTATGCACAAGCAGATTATCCCGATTATCAGCGATACTCATGAGATAGCCTAGAGAGGGAAGTTGGCTTACCCCTTATTGAGGTTCCTGTAGACCAAGAGGGACCTTATGTACATAGTGAACTATTAGGGGAAGACAGAAAGTTTTTACTTGATACAGGGGCAAGCAGAACAACTATAAGACGCAGTGAAGTTCCAGGGGCACCCCTCTCAGGCTCACAAAATATTTCCCTTGGATTCTCAGGAAAACCTATAATAAACGACGTAACACAACCTCTTCCACTTACGATTGGTCCATTGACACGTACTACAGATTTATTGCTTACTAAATCATGTCCAGAAAACTTGTTAGGTATAAAAACATTGAAAGCTCTAGGAGCTATAATATGTTGTTCTCCGGAAGGAGTACGACTATTTTTACGTGACTTTAAAGGTCACTACGTGTCCAGAGACATGGATCACCGACTGCAGAATTTACCTACACATTTATGGGCACAAGGCCCCACTGATGTTGGTTGCATGAATATTACACCATATTGTGTCACACTAAAAACAGGAGTAATACTACCACGAATACGACAATATAAGTTACCACCCGATGCTGTTGTGGCTTTGCTGCAAATCGTTGACGAGCTCATTGCACAAGGAGTGGTTGTCGAAACCGACTCCAATATATGTAATTCTCCGATAATTCCGATTCTTAAAAGAACGGATCCAAAGGCACCACCAGTATATCGATTAGTTATTGATCTGCGCGAATTAAATAAATGTATTGTACCACAATACCCCGTGGTCCCAGATATCTCTTCATTACTAACAGCTATTGACTCAGAAGCAACGTTCTTCACTGTAATCGATCTCAAGAATGCTTTCTTTAGCGTCCCAATCGATCCGGAAAGTCAATATTTGTTCGGATTCAGTTTAAATGGACGAAGTTTTAAATTCACACGCGCACCTCAAGGATTTACAGAAAGCCCCAGCATCTATAGCCAAGCACTGAAACGAGAACTTGACAGTATCCACATGCCAGTTAACACTGCCTTGCTTCAATATGTCGATGATCTGCTGATCACCGCTCGAAGCGAACATGAATGTGAAAAAGCGTCACTGACGGTTTTGAAATTTCTGGCTGACAAGGGGCACAAGGTGTCCCCTTCTAAGCTGCAATTCTGTGTCCAGCGAGTTGTTTACCTTGGACACTCGCTGTCCAAGGAGGGAAGGCAGCTTACACCCGACCGCATCCAGTTAATCGCTAACATGCCACCACCCAAGACACAAAAGGAGGTGCGGGCTTTTATAGGCTTCACTTCATACTGTAGGCAGTGGATCCCTCAATATGCATTTCTAGCAAAACCACTCATCCAGTTGACAACACAGGAGGCAGCCACATCGACTGTCCTCCCTTGGACTCAAGAACATACACACGCCTTTGAAAGTTTAAAGAAAGCTTTATGCCAAGCACCTGTTTTAGCAACACCATGTTACAGTAAACAGTTTACACTCTTTGTTACAGAACGCGAAGGTACTGCCTTGTCAGTACTCACTCAGGAACAAGCAGGATCACACAAACCATGTGCTTATTTTTCTAGTACATTAGATCCAGTAGCTCAGGCTCTTCCTGCGTGCCTGAAATCGGTGGCAGCAACAGCTTTAGCTATTAGACAAAGCGATGCCATAGTGTTAGGACATCAATTGACAGTACAAGTACCACATGCAGTAGAGGTTCTCTTGAACCGCACACAAACACAACACTTGACTATAGCGAGACTCACCGGTTACGAACTGACATTGTTTCAGCCACACATAGAAATCAGACGTTGCAATACGTTAAACCCTGCCACACTGTTACCAGTGGGCGGAACAGATCCATTGGCACATGATTGTGTCGAAATTATTACTATTACGACGAAACCCAGACAAGACTTGACAGATATCCCTTTGTCAGATCCAGACTTGACATTGTATGTAGATGGGTCATGTATGAGAACAAGTACAGGAGAGCTAGTGGCCGCTTACGCAGTCACAACAGACACCGAAGTCATTGAAACAAATCGTATTAACACTTTGTCAGCTCAAGCAGCAGAGCTCATCGCTCTGACACAAGCCTGTATTCAAGCCACAAATAAGAAAGTCAATATATACACAGATTCACGTTATGCATTCGGAGTCGTCCATGACTTCGGCGTACTGTGGCGAGAGAGAGGTTATTTAACTTCTCACGGTACCCACATCCAACACGGACCCCTCATTCAAGCCCTATTAGACGCAATTCATCTACCTACTGCAATATCGATTATGAAATGCAAAGCCCATACAAAAGTTACCGATATCATTTCTCAGGGTAATGACCTAGCTGACAGAACAGCTAAACAGACTGCTCAGAATCAGACTCTCACAACTGACATGACAAAGACAATAGTTCAGACACTAACACATTGCATGACAGTTAAGGATCCCGCCCTTGATGTAATTGACATACAGACACATGCTACACCAGAAGAAATAAAGAAATGGACTGAATTAGGAGGGATCCAAACGGATCAAGGATGGATGACGAAGGAAAAATCTATATGGTTTCTTCCCGACTCTATGGTTCAAGTTATCATTAACACAATACATAGTCCAGCGCACCTAGGAGAAAAAGCTATGCTAGACAGCATTCAACACATTTGGTTCAACACACACTTGCGAGCAGCAGCTAAACAAAAAGTTCGTACCTGTATGATATGTTGTCAGTTTAATCCAGGTAAAAGTATCCCCGTAGAGCAGGGTGGATTTCAACCTCCTAATCATGCTTTTGAAGTCCTCCAGATGGATTATATCCAGATGGAACGATGTCGAGGATTCAAATATGTTCTCGTAGTTGTCTGTGCTCTTTCCCGTTGGACAGAAGCATACCCGGTTTCAGATTACACTGCTCCGACTACTGCCAAACAGTTAGTTCGAGAATTCTTCCCACGGTACGGTTTACCACGTGTTGTCTACTCAGATAACGGCCAGCCGTTCTCATCCGAACTAATGAAACACGTTTCCCTTTTGTTAGGCTACCAATGGAAATTCCACTGTGTCCGGCATCCCGAGGCCGCAGGTCTCGTGGAACGCCATAATCAAACTCTGAAAATTAGATTGTCCAAAATATGTAGGGAAAAAGGTGTCGACTGGATAGTAGCCTTACCAGTTGCGCTCTTTTACATGAGAATGGTAGCACATTCTCGAACTGGGCTATCCCCATACGAGGTGATCTTCGGTAGACCACCAAATATGTGGGGGACGCCTATACCTCGCAAAATCACTGATGTTGACTGTAATATGCTGACAGATTACCTGGCTTCCTTGATGTCTGCACTACAATCTTGTCGTTCACAGGTAACCGCAGCTTTTCCCGATAATACTGAGGTGAAGCCCCATGACGTGGTTCCTGGTGACCTGGTTTTGGTCAGGAATTTCGACCGGAAGACCCAACTGGATCCCAGGTGGAAGTCGCCTAAGTTGGTTCTACTGACTACAAGGACTGCCGTGAAGATTGAGGGTCGCAAAGGGTGGTTGCACTCGAGTCATATCAAGAAATTTTATGGACTACCATCCAGTGTAAATACTGAACTCTGTATTCCCTCACAGACAGACTCAAAGCTCCCCTTGGCTGAATTAACAAAACCAGAACTTTATAAACTAAAATTGAGGTCTAGTAAGTCAGACAATTTGATTGTTTAAGTCCTCTCCAAGGTGAATCGGTTGAATTTGTCTCTGACATGTATCCTCTAGACCGGAATAGAGAAAGAAATCAGCGAATGCAGCTTAAAAAGCATGCGTATTGTAAATCACTTCGTAGTCACTGCACAGTAACATTATTAATTTTGTTTTTTCTAAGTCTTCTGATCATTATTTTTAGCATACTATTGCATATGTATTACCCTATTCTTAAGCGTGCTTACAATGTAACTGCAGAACATTCTTTTAGCGAATTTCTGCCGCATGAGTTGTCATATAGATTTGCGCTGCGCAACAACACATTTATTAGTATGTTACATCATTCCCATCAAACCAGCAATGCCACAAATTGTTGGATATGTGGCCGACTCCCTCCTTATCAGAACTATAAGGGAGTTTTGCCCCTCTTTCCCTATCCGTTCACACACAATGGCTCCTGTGGAGCATGGTTTAGTTTGATTAATTCCCTAGATTCAAATTCCGCAGTTTATCAAGACAACTGGGTATGGGGAAACCTGAACTTAGTTTTGCTTAAAGTCTGCTACCCTAACAAGGAGGGACTTCCCAAAAGAACAGGAACTGATCTAGAAAATGAAGTATATGGATTAGGTAATTTTACACTTAACCTCATGATCCTGAACGTTGAATCTGAAGCTACACCAATCTTGCCCGCCATGTCAGTATTCCCAGTAAAAGGGGAATTATGTATAAGAAAGAATGGTTCCATACACATGGGCCATAGTAAATGCACCACTGTAATAAAATTCAGTGATCAAGGCAAGTCTACATTTAGAGCTTCCCATCATTCCTACTTCATATGTGGCCAGACCGCATATATATGTCTACCTCTAGATTGGGATGGTACTTATTACATAGCATTCCTTCTGCCACCTGTTTTCCTAGCTCCTCCTGATTATCATAGAAATACCCATTTAGTACACAATAGACAACAGAGAGATCTCCCAATTGTCGATTACACTGAAACAGCATGGGAAAAATACACAGATTTCAATAAAGGATTCTTTCCCTATATAGGTACAGTCACTAATAGTAAGCTGATACGTAGATTAACCAGAACCCTTGAAGCAGTAGTGAATGAGACTATTTCCGCTTTAGGCAATTTAACAGAAGAGCAGTCTGCTATGCGGATTGTTGTGCTTCAAAATCGTCTTGTCCTTGACGTCATCCTGGCCGATAGGGGCGGAGCTTGTAGGGTCATCGGATCAAGTTGTTGCATTTTCATACCAGAAAATTCGCCGTCAGTATATAAAGCCATAACCCGCCTTCATAAGATTATAAGCCAGATACACCAGAGTCCAGGCACCTGGACTTGGTCCGGTTGGTTCTGGGGCGTATTGTCAGCCTGGGGATGGAGAATCCTATCCTTCCTAGGTATTGGCTTTCTCATACTATTCAGTTGCTGTTTATGTCTACAATGCGGGCCAGCGATTTGTGGTCTGTGTGCCACATCGTGTATCCCACATCCACGTTTTCGTTCAAGATCCCGGAAGAAGAAAGAAGAACAAATGATGCTATATGAACAGATCGATGGATTGATGAAGATCGATATCTCCTGAGGGTCCGTAGGGGACAAGGAGGGAATGAGGAAATGTGAATTTTGTGATCAGTTATGTCCCCTATCGTAGACCCCACCGGCTCCATGTACATGCTATAAGTACATGTATGTTCCCTCCTGCTCCAGTTTTGAAGACGCAAATACATGTGCGTCCACCGTCAACATGTCCTCTTTCAGATCCGCCATGAATGGGTCAGATATTCCATTCCTAAGTATGAAAGGCCACCGACTTTATGTGGTTCACTTTCCACATTTTACAGATTCAGGCGAGTAGGCCCGAATTCTGTCATCAAGCCTTTTCCTGCCTTCTGCTTCTGAAAGCTCCAGTCTGAGCCTGCATCTGTATCCATGAACTTTGTCCTACTCCCTGCGCGGCTAACGGTGCCTGATCCAGCCTATCGCCTGCCAAAAACTGTATTTCACCTTCAAGATTATCTCCTCCCTCCTCATCCGATGCATTCCTGTCTAGTAGTTTAGGTAAACATTCCTCCAGCTACCGTGCAAAGGGCCAGGCCTCGCTGTCCTCATGCAAGTAATTCATAGCCCCGTTACCATGGAATATTCCTACCCCCTCGCATCTCATGTAGACACTTAGACGCTTGTACACGCACTAACAGTCAGTATAGAATAGATTCTATCCTAGAGACCTTTTCTTTTGGATAACACAGTTCTTTAAACATAGGATATTAGATATGATTTGGGATTAGGTTGACATAACCCCAGACTTCTGTCTCCACATGTAGAGCTAAATGTCAAGTCCCCTTCACCCTCTAGTTGCACGTCAATCACACGTCATGCGGCTGCGCGCACATCTCTGCCAAATATTTCTGCTGACATTGCAGGATTCTTTTATGGATCCACCCACTTGTGACATCATGTTTAATGACGTATTTTAGTTACACCCATGTATACGCCTCTATTAGCTACGTATGTACCTTTTATCTATACTATCAGCTGTTACGCCTCTTGCATCTGTTTCACTGTAATGCATTTTCTATAAAACTGCTTATCTGTCAATAATATATGCCCTTCCTTCCTGAACTTTCGTGGTGATGGAATAGAATGCCTACAATTCGAATTGTATTCCTTTGTATAGGAATAAAGCCTTTTAAAACCTCTAATACCACGGATTCTGCCTCTTATTTTTACTGAGTTATTCTCACTAAGACTTTACCGCATAAAAATAGTACCGGTAACGAAATATTTACCACAGTGTATTTGCCCTTGGATTTGAAAAAAAATATGGAAACTATTGATGCAGATACTTTGGAAACTGAACCATTAGTTATTCTGGTTAATGGTGTACCTACAAAGAATAAGAAGATTTGGCAGGAGCTGGTAGATGTACGGAAAGTACAAAGAGCAAATTTGTATTTGAAAAGGAATAACAAATGGTATGAATCAATTTATATAGAAGAAGAAGAAGAAGATTTACAAGAAGACACAGAAACACCAACTGGACAAATTGAAAAAGTGGACAAGTCAAAGGAAGAAGAAATTTATGAACATTTTAGCATACATCCTCTACATTCAAAAGAAGCTATGGGAGACAATATTGATCTGTTTCAGATGAAGAAAGCAAAAGGAACTCCCGTGAGTGTATGGGAGGAGAGCTTGGAAGCTCGATGTTTTCCCCAGCTGTTTCCTAAAGGAAAAGGAGGACGATACGATGAACGTCCAGAACAGATTCCAGCTTCTGAGTATCGGACTACAAGACTATATGCAGAAGATCCCAGATTTCGACAAAGTATTCCTTATTTCTTCCATCTTTTATTTGAAAGCGACTTGTCTGCACTATCTTATGCAGTAAATCACATTTTAAAAAGTGGAGTACATTTACAAAATGTGTCTGCTAAGGATTTTATGGAGAAAGTGCAGCACCGAGATGATCATTTGGAAACACAACTGATCAATCTGATGGCTTGTCAGCGTGGGACAAATGAATATTGGTACCGACGCCATGGTGAATTAAAATGCATGTTACGGAATTTAGGAACACCAACATGGTTCCTTACCCTAAGCTGTGCTGAGTACGCTTGGGATGATTTACTGGATTTTCTACGAGAGGCAAATTCAAACATTAAAAACATTGAATACAAGACAGCAGGAGAACTGTGCTCATTGGATCCGGTTAAAGTTTGCAGATATTTCAACCATAGATTTGAGGCTATGATGTCCTTCATCTGCAATAAAAAAAATCCACCCCTTGGAGAAGTAGTGGATTTCTTTTGGAGAAAAGAGTACCAGGCAAGAGGTGCTCCTCATATTCATATGCTGTTGTGGATCAAGGATGCCCCAAAGTTTGGAACAGATACTGATGAAGCAGTGTTATCTTACATTGAAGAATATGCAACATGTGCTATACCAAAAAGCACAGAAGAGAAAAAGTTAAAGGAGCAAGTTTTACGTTTCCAAAGTCATCGGTGTGGAAAATACTGTCGACGGAAATACAAGAGCAAAGATAAATACTACACTAAATGTCGATTTGGATTTCCTAGACCTGTTCTTTCAAATGGAAGAGTAAACAGTGTTATGTCATCTGTGAGACATACTATCACAAGAAAATCACCTAAGAATACCTACAACCTAAAAAGAAAAGAAGAATCAAAAAATATAAATGACTACAACCCAGTCATTTTATCCATGTGGAATGCTAACATGGATATACAGTATGTAGCTGACAATTCCATTGCTGTTGCTCGATATGTAACGTCTTACATTACTAAATCTGAAAAAACTGAATTGAAAGAAATGTGGGAAGAGATTTCTCACGAGAAGACTGTCAGTAAGAAGCTGTACAATTTCAGTTTAAAGATGTTATCGCATCGAGAAATTGGATCCTACGACTGTTCATATAGGTTATCTTCTGCAAGTCTCTACTCGAAATCAAGAAGAATAATTTGGGCAAGTTTAGGCCTTGCAGCAATGAGAAATCGGGTACTGAAATCTGTTGGAGAAATTGAATATTTGGCCGAGAATGACCCAGAAAGTACAGATATTTTGAAATCAAACATGTTGGACACATATTATCCAAAAAGAAGTCATCATCTGGAGAACATGTGTCTCTATGAAGTGCTGCAGAACTACATTTATTCACGGAAAGCCGCAGAAGACATCAACAATGGAAAATATAAAGTCATTGGTGAGGAAGGATGTTTGGTGAAGCAAACAAAAGGAAGTTTGATAAATCACAGGAAGCTGAGTTGCGACACTACTGACAAAAAGGAATTTTACTACTTGGCTCTTTTACAGCTGTTTAAACCATGGCGTACAGAGGATGAACTACTGGGAGAATTTCAAAGCTATGAAGATTCTTTTAATGCTTGCAAAGACAGCATACAATGCAGTACATTCTCAACTTATCTGCAAATGTTAAATGAAGAAATTGAACAGGAAACTACAATTGCAGCTGAAGTAGCTAGAGACAGTTCTCAAGACAGCCAAAGTTCAGGAACACTCAGTCAAGATCCCCTAGGACAACCAATCGTTGAAAATGAAGCATCAATAGCCATGAATGAAGTGGAAACGGCTATGAATCAAGCTCAAGAAGAATTTATAGACTTACAAAATTTGGAAAGACAACTGAATGAAGAGCAGCAACAAATTTATGAAGAGATCAGAAGCAAAATTGATCACGGATTTCTACATGAAAAAAAAGAGTGCTCATGCACATCATTTCATCCAATCAGGATGTATGTAAGCGGACAAGCTGGAACTGGAAAAATTTCTTAATAAAAGTCATCAGAAGCTACCTACATCAAAAAACGGATTCTACTTTGTCTTGTGTGGTCACTGCTCCAACTGGGTTAGCAGCATATAACATAAAAGGAATCACCTTACATCGTTTGCTAATGTTACCAGTGGAGCATGAGAACAAAATACAATACAACAAGCTAACTGGAGAAGCATGCTTGGAAGTTTCAAGAGTATTGAAGAAGATGCAAGTTCTCATTATTGATGAGGTGAGCATGGTATCAAACTTAATGCTTGCCTTTGTGCATTTAAGAATGCAGCAAATTCTAAGGACAGACTATGACGTGTTATTTGGTGGAAAACATGTCATAGTTTTTGGGGATCTTCTACAACTTACTCCAGTTAAAGGACAACCAGTGTTTAATACTATGACACATGAAGACACAAAGAAGTCATTGGGAAGCATCGGTAATGCAAATATTTGGTCCTTCTTTGAGTACAAGGAACTTACTACTAATATGAGGCAAGCAAACGATGAAGAATATGGAAGTATTCTGAAAGATATCAGAATTGGACTACTCACAGAAGTTGGCAAAAAAGCATTACAGAGTCGGCTGCTACATAATTTATTTCCAAAGGAAGAAATAGTTGCAGAGAAGATATACAAGAACATTGCAGAAAAGAAAAGTGTCATCTGCTTAATGCCAACTCTACGTGAATGCTCAATATTCAATGAGGAGCTTTTAAAATTGGAAAAGGAAGATATCAGGAAATTGGAAGCAGTGGACAAAATTGAGGATGGAAGAATTACTATCACATTAACAGGCACACTGAAAAATAAATTGGATTCACTAGAGAAGAACATTTCCAAAACAGATGGATTAGAAAAAAATCTATATGTTTGCATGAACTGTAGAGTATTTTTAAGGAGAAATTTGGATGTTGAAAAAGGTTTAGTTAATGGAGCTATGGGAAGAGTTGTGGGTTTTATTAATTATCAGAAAAAAGATGGAATTGAATGTTTAAAAATAAAATTTGATCAGATAGAAGAAGTTAAAGACATTTGTCGTTGTTCAGTTCGTTTCATGCTTGTGAAAGACGTATATGTACGTAGGAAGCAGTTTCCGTTTTCTCTAGCATATGCTGTAACTATTCACAAGTCTCAAGGATTGACTGTAGATTGTGCTTTTGTGAACATTGGTTCAACTGTGTTCAAAGAAGGTATGGCTTATGTAGCTTTGTCACGAGTGAAAACATTATCTGGTTTATTCATGATAGACTTTGATGACTCAAAAGTTAGTGCTGATACAAATTGTGTAAAGGAGTATAATAGATTAAGAAGAACCTATGCTCCTCATTTAGGTCAGTATCCTGTGTTTGAGAAACGTGTAGTTTCTCGTAAAAGGAGAAATGAGAATATCTGTAATGAGGATGTAGAGAGGAGGAAAAAAAAGAGGAGTGATGTAATTGCAAGCAAAAAGAAAAAGGAAAATGAAGAAGAGGTTGTAGGATGTCATTTTGAAAATAGCTCTGGTGTCAACTGCTACGCTAATGTAGTGCTGAATGTTGCATTTTATCTGGAAAGTGTGCAAGAGCAGATAATAGTAAATCAGAGAAAAAGATTCTGTTCTGAGTTGAGTCTCCTTTTTCAAAAGCTGAGTAATGATAAAACTCAAATAGAAAGTGCTACTGAAATTAGAAAACTTTTCGATGTATGTTCAGGACGAACACAGTTTTCTCAAAATGTACAGCAAGACGCACAGGAATTCTTGATGTTTTTTCTTCAGGTACTGGAAGAAGAAGGGGTTCCCATTGAAAATATGTTTGGTGTCTCTTATAAATGGGAACATAGGTGTGAAAACTGTTACAATACATGTGGCTCTAATGTTGATTCTGAAAGGTTTATTTATTTAACATTGCCAGAAAGTAAAACAGTCACTTTTGCTAAATTAGTTAAAGATGCTAATCATAGCATGGAATGCAGTGAGTGTCAATCTGAAATGTTTTCAACGTTAATTTTAAAGGAATACAGACAATATGTAATTTTAATGATGCAACGATGTAAAGCTGATGGTTCAAAATTGGATACTTTAATAAAGAAGTTTACAGGACAGCAATTATCAATTTCAGGAAAAACTTTTGTAACAGTTGCAATAATTTTCCATGAAGGACCTACTGTTACTTCTGGACATTACACAGTTTATCTTAAATGTGAAAAAGGCTGGACACTGTGTAATGATTCCCAATTGATTTTCAAGCAACGTTTGCCTTTTGATTTAGCAAATTCCTATCTAATCTTCCTGACACCTAAATTTTAGAGAGACTTGGCAAGATCTGTACAAAACAATTTTACCATTTTATTGGATTACCATTGGAATTTAAAAAAAAAATGATTTTTCAAATTACCATTTGGCCTAATGGAAAGGTAACCAATTGTAATGTGGACTTTTTAAATTTTTAATGAAACTTTGGAAAACCAAAAATTTAGACAAAATCGGTAACATCTGCACAATTTAAATTTTGGAATGTTATTGGATTGCCATTGGAAATTTATTCAAAAAAGATTTTTAAAATTACTATTTGGCCATGAGGAAAGGTAAACAATTGTATTGTGGACTTATTTAATTATTAATTAATCTTTCGGAAACCAAAATGTTACAGAGAATCGGTGAGATCTGTACAATTTAAACTTTAGAATTTTATTGGATTAACATTGGAAATTTAATCAAAAACGAATTTTAAAATTACTATTTGGCCTAAAGGAAATGGAACCAGATGTATTGTGGAGTTATTTGAGATATATTTTTGTGATTATACTTCTGAAACAAAAATGTCAGACGGTATTTTAAAGAAATAAGTATTGATATTAGATGATATTTTTTTAGAATATTATGCATTTCTATAATGTTATGTTTAAGTAAAAAGAGATTCTGGTCTTTTTTAAAACAATCTTTGAGATTGTTATTTTTCTTTTGCCCTCTGTTAAATGATGAATGCAATTGCTTTCACAATTTATAGTGAAATGCAATATATTCTGAAAACAGCAAAAAAAAGGCAACATTTTTTGGGGGAAAATATGTAAATATGTGTACTGTATTATAAAATGTTTTATTAAATATTAATACTTTTTTCTTTTTTTTCAGATTGAGATAGAAAATTTTCGAAAACTTGAACCATTTTTAAAGCAATTAAAATTAAATTTTAATTAATAAATAATTTTTTGAGTGGGTATGGTAAGTCAAAAATTTCATGGTCCCTTTTTTCCACTTCTCCACAATCACATTTTCAGTTTTTCATTGTAGTCTCTCAAGGACCTTGTAATGTGATAATTGATTTTTAGTGTTTTTAAAAAAAAAAAAAAAAATTACGCGTACGGTAAAAAAAAAAAAAAAAAAGTTAAAAAAAATATATTAAAAAAAGTTGAAAGGTAAGGTTGGCTCTTAAAAGAGCCGTTGTGTTCATGCAGGGACAGAGGAAAGAAAGAATGGGAATATTAGTCGGTACGACAAATGTGCTGATCTATTAAATTGTTCACTAGGGCAACACTGGTCTCCCTATGACAAATTAGATCATGACAAGTGGCGCACCGAATTAAAACCCTCGCAAACCGATGGTTGGTTTCCAGAGGACCAGAAAAAGGAGATGCTCCCCCCACAGATGAAGGGCTCAGCTGACCTGCCGAAGATGGACTCGGCCCTGCAGATGATGGACCAGGCTGAGCTGCTGTGGATGTGCTTGGTTGACTTACTGAAGGGTTACCTTCAGTATGTCGAGCATATGTCCTACCGTGTACATCATGAAGGTGTCTCAACATGGTGTGATTCCCGAAGGAATACTTCTTGTTGGGATTCCCTCTTGAAAGTACACGGTCACAAAGCTTACAAGTCACTAAGGGTGCATTTACCTTTTTCTTGCCCTCTGGAAAAGAAAAATACTCCCATATGAAAGAGCTCTTTTGTTTCCTCCTTCTCTGCCTCAAGGTAGTGCTGTTAGCCTCACTCTCAGAAGAGGTCTGCTGTTCTGCCATCGTATCACAAAGACAACTCAGCTCCTTCTCCTAAGGGATCACAAGCAGAAATGAGGGGAATGGGTGTGGTGTAGGAGAGTTCTAGAACTGAAAGTACTTTAAACCAATCAAAAGTTTTGTTTCTTGATCACATGACCTACCGTGCGCGTACGTTACGCTTACGGTGCGCTTACGGAGCGCTTACGGCAAAAGTACGCATGCGCGTAAAAAAGACACGCGCACGCGCGCATGCGCAAAACAGGCACGCCCCTTCACTACCGCGTAACATGCGCGTGCAGCGTACGCGTTACGCGCTGCGCACGCGTGACGTACGTCTACGCAAATTGCGTAAATGAACGCAAACAGCGTAGAAATCTAACGTTATAAACGCAAGACGTGCGCTTACCGTACGCGCACGTAAAAAAAATACTAAAAAAAAAAAAAAAAAGGGAAAAAAAAACAATATGTTATATTAATAAATCTTACCTGTTTAGTTTAAAAAAAATGGTAAAAATAAAAAATATATTGTAGAATTTTTAAAATTTAACCATAGTCTTTAAAAAAGGATAGAAAATTAAAATAAAAATATGTAAAAAAAATTGAAAAAAAAACAAAAAAAAGAAAAGGTAAATATAAGAATTAGCATTTAAAAAACCTTGCAAATTCACTGAAAAAACCATGGGTTTCACACACGTTATAGTTAGGAATTAGCATTTAAAAAACCTTAGAAATTCAATGAAAAAACCAAAGGTTTCACACATGTTATAGTTAGCTGGACATTTCACTCGTAAAAAACCAATGAAATTCCCCCGTTATAGTTAGTTCAGCTAACTATAACTCGCGCGCCCGCAATGCACTACTGATGACGTCACATATTACATCACTCATGACATGGTCACTGACATCACTCATGACATCACTGTCAGATGAGTGTATGGGAAGAGAGCTTGGAAGCTTGTTGTTTCCCACAGTTGTTTCCAACAGGAAAAGGTGGACGATATGATGAACGTCCTGTGCAGATTCCTGCATCTGAATATCGGACAACAAGATTATATGCAGAAGATCCAAGATTTCGACAATGTATCCCTTATATGTTTCATCTTCTGTTTGAAAGTGACTTGTCTGGACTTTCATATGCAGTAAATTACATTTTAAAAACTGGAATGCATCTGCAAAATGTAACTGCAAAGGATTTTATGGATAAAGTGCATCAGAGAGATGATCATTTAGAATCTCAGTTGATTAATCTGATGGCATGTCAGCGTGGGACTAATGAATATTGGTACCGTCGTCATGGAGAACTTAAATGTATGCTCCGGAACTTGGGAACTCCTACATGGTTTGTTACACTAAGCTGTGCTGAGTATGCTTGGGATGATTTACTTGCATTTCTTCGAGAGGCAAATTCCAATATAAAAAATATTGAATACAAGACACCTGGAGAATTGTGCTCTTTGGATCCTGTTAATGTATGCAGATATTTCAATCATGGATTTGAAGCTATGATGTCTTTCATCTGCAATAAAAAGAATCCTCCTCTTGGAGAAGTTGTGGATTTCTTTTGGAGAAAGGAGTATCAAGCAAGAGGTGCTCCTCATATACATTTGTTGTTATGGAACAAGGACGCCCCCAAATTTGGAACAGATTCAGATGAAACTGTTTTGTCTTTCATTGAAGATTATGCCACATGTGCCGTACCCAATAGTAGAGAAGATAAAAACTTAAAACAACAAGTCTGACGATTCCAAAGCCATAGGTGTGGAAAATGCTGTTGACGAAAGTACAAGTCAAAGGATAAGTTCTATACCAAATGTCACTTTGGATTTCCACGTCCTGTATTATCCAAAGGAAGAGTGAACAGTTTTATGTCAGCTATGTGACATACCATCACAAGAAAGTCTCCAAAAAATACCTACAACTTAAGAAGAAGCGAAGAATCAAAATACATAAATGACTACAATCCAGTTATTTTATCCATGTGGAACGCTAACATGGATATTCAGTATGTTGCAGACAATTCCTTTGCTGTTGCTCGATATGTATTACTAAATCAGAAAAGACGGAATTGAAAGAAATGTGGGAAGAGGTTTCTCACAAGAAGACTCTAAGTAAGAAATTATACAGTTTCAGTTTGAAGATGTTATCGCATCGTGAAATTGGAGCATATGAATGCTCAGATCGGTTATAATCTGCAAGTCTATATTCCAAAAGTAGAAGAATCATTTGGGTGAGTCAAGGTCTTGCAGCAATGCGAAATCGGGTACTGAAATCTGTTCAAGAAATTGAATATTTAGCAGAAAAAGAACCAGAAAGTACAGATATTTTGAAAACGAATATGTTGGACACATATTTCCCAAACAGAAGTCATCATCTTGAGAACATGTGTCTCTATGAAGTGCTACAAAACTACACTTTTAAACGGACTACTACAGAGAACATCTATGATGGAAAATATGCAGTGATTGGTTCCGAAGGATGTCTGGTGAAACAAAGGAAAGGAAATGTAATTAATCACAGGAAACTGAGTTGCGACACTGCTGACAAAAGGGAATTTTACTATTTAGCCCTTTTGCAAATGTTCAAACCGCGGCGTTTAGAACTGGAATTACTTGGAGATTTTCAGAGCTATGAAGATTCATTTAATGCTTGTAAAGATACCATACAATGCAGTGCTTTTGCAAATTATGTGAAAATGTTGAATGACAATTGCAGCTGAGATTGCTAGAGACAGTTCTCAAGACAGTCAAAGTTCTGCTGCACTGAGTCAAGATCCACTAGGACAACCAATTGTTGAAAATGAAGCAGCAATTGCCATGAATGAGGTGGAAACAGCAATGTATCAAGCTCAAGAAGATGTAATACAGTTAGGAAACTTGGAAGAACAACTAAATGTTGAACAGAAACAAATATATCAACAAGTGAAAGAGCAGATTGACCATCGATTACTTCATGAAAAGAAAGGGTGCTCATGTACATCATTTCAACCTATCTGAATGTATGTGAGTGTGCAAGCTGGAACAGGAAAAAGTTTCTTAATTAAAGTAATTACAAGTTATCTGCAGACAACAACTGAGTCGCATTTGTCTTGTGTTGTCACTGCTCCAACTGGGTTGGCAGCACATAACATTAAAGGAATTACTTTACATCGTTTACTAAAGCTACCAGTAGAGCATGAGAACAAATTGGAATACCACAAGCTATCTGGAGAAGCTTGTTGTGATGTTTCAAGAGTCCTGAAGAAAATGATACTTCTCATTATTGATGAGGTAAGCATGGTCTCAAACTTGATGCTTCCCTTTGTGCATTTAAGAATGCAGCAAATTCTTAAAACAGAGTATGATGTTTTATTTGGAGGAAAACACGTCATAGTTTATGGAGATCTACTGCAACTGACTCCGGTAAAAGGACAACCGGTATTTAAAACACTTGCACATGAAGATACCAGAAAGTCTCTTGGTAGTGTTGGTAACGTGAACATTTGGACTTATTTTGAATTAAAAGAACTGACAACAAATATGCGACAGGCAAATGATGCTGAATATGGAAGTATTCTTCAAGATATAAGAATTAGAATTCTGACAGAACATGGCAAACAAGCTTTGGAGAATCGATTACTTTGCAGTTTGTTTCCAATTAAAAATGTAGTTCCTGAGAAAGTGTACATGAAAAATGCAGAAAATAAATCAGTGATCTGCTTAATGCCAACACTGCACGAGTGTTCTATATTCAACGAAGAACTATTGAAACTGGAAAATGAAGACCTTATAAAAATGGAAGCCATCAATAAAATAGAGCATGAAGGAATCACTATTATTTTGACAGGAAAGTTAAAAACAAAACTGGATTCTTTAGAAAAAAAAATATCTAAAACAGCTGGTTTAGAAAAGACACTTTATGCATGTGTAAACTGTCGGGTAATTTTAAGGCGTAATTTGGATGTAGAAAAAGGTTTAGTTAATGGAGCAATGGGTAAAGTGGTGGATTTTGTTAATTATCAGAAAAAATAAATAATTTAATTTTTTTAAATTAAATTTGATCAGATTGAAGAAGCGAAAGAAATTTAGTTGTTCAGTTCGTTTTTTGCGTGTTAAAGATTTACATGTCCGTAGGAAACAATTTCCATTTTCTCTGGCATATGTAGTGACTATTCATAAATCTCAAGGATTAAGTGTAGACAGTGCATTGGTGAACATTGGATCTACCGTATTTAAAGAGGGTATGGCATATGTTGCTTTGTCGCGAGTCAGAACATTATCTGTTTTGTTTTTGATTGATTTTGATGAGACAAAGGTTACTGCAGATGCAAACTGTGTAAAAGAGTATATTAGGTTAAGAAGGGCGTATGCTCCCAAATTAGGTCAATATCCTGTATTTGAAAAGCGTGTGGTTGGTCGAAAAAGAAGGTTTAAGAATATCTGTACTGAAGGTGTAGAGAAGGGAAAAGAACAAGATAATGTTGTGATTGCAAGTAAAAAGAAATAGGACACTATTGAAGAGATTGTTGGTTATCAGTTTGAAAATAGTTCAGGTGTCAACTGCTTTTTTAATGTATATACTTACCATTTTTGAAAATGAAGGTGTAGAAATAGAAAATATTTTTGGCCTTTCTTACAAATGGGAACATCATTGTGAAAATTGCATGCATACAAGTAGCACTAATGTGGACACTGAAAGATTTCTGTATTTAACATTACCAGACTGTAAGTCAGTGTCTTTCAATAAATTAGTTAAAGGTGCAAATCAAAACATGGAGTGTAGCCAATGTAAATCAGAAATGTTATCCACATTATCTTTAACAAAATATGGACAATACATAATTTTAATAATGCAACGTTGTACAGCTGATGGAAGAAAATTGGATACTTTAATAAAGCAATTTGTAGCAACACAACTATCAATATCAGGAAGGACTTTTGTAGCAATTGCAATAATTTTCCATGATGGTCCTTCCACAACATCTGGATATTACACTGCATATCTAAAATGTGACAAAGGCTGGACACTTTGTAATGATGCCCAGTTGGTTTTCAAACAACGTTTGCCTAGGGAATTACCAAATTCCTACCTAATATTTTTTAAGTCAAAGTTTTAGGAAGATAATTCACTCTCTGAGGAATTTTTTATTATAATTTAATAGGATTACCATTGGATAATTTACATAAAAAGGAGTGCAATAATACCATTTGGCCTCAAGGAAAGGTATATGTTTGAATTATGGACTTTTTCGTGCTAATTGACTCGGTGAATATTTTAAAGCGACAACATTTACAGTTTTTATAAGTTAAAGTTATAAAATGTTGTTAGCCATAAGCATTTCATATATGTGTGATTTGTATTTTCTGTTTTTTACTGAGAATAGCATGGTTTTTTTTGCCCGCTGTTAAGTGATGAGTACGATTGAAATCACTATTTCTAGTGAAATTCAATATATTCTGAGAACAGCAAAAAAGGCAAACAAATTACTTTGTTTAAATTATGCTGTGTTGTAAAAAATGTATTATTACATGTTATAACTATTTTTTGTTTTCTTTCAGAGATCCTAATTCTAAAATAAGCAATTTACCCCAATTTACATTACAAAAAACATGTGTACCATTTTTAATTTCTATTACTGTGAAGGTAAGTTTAACTAAGTATTAATATGCAGAATGGGCAGATCTGCAAGAAGCTACAAAGTTTGAACACGTTTTTAAAAACACTCTGTTTATACCTATGTAGTTTTGAAATCTCTCTGTCATCGGATATAATGTGACCTCCAAAAAAACAGATTTGAGTGGTTCATGATATTTCCCATTTTACCTATTGAAGGACCACAATCATTTCAATCATTCTTCTTTGAGCGTCTTTGCAGACAAAACTCTGTGCTTACCTTCTATCATTCGCAAGCAATTTTCCAAACAGAAATATGTCACTTTTTGTAACATAGTTATTGGGCAAGACACTCTTTCCTATTTACAAAGAGAGGAAAAGGCACTCTGTGTACTTTTTCTACTCCATGTAAATACAACCTCATCATACATACCACTTTGCGTTGAAAGGGTGTTCTATAAGTGTTGTTGTGCGTGATTGCACTGAATACTCATAGAACAAGACACATCTCCAGATTTATCAGAAATCATAAATCTTGATATGTGTGTGAATGCTGCACCATTCTCCAATTGGTGTAGGAAAGCACAACAGGAGAATTGTTTTCATTTCTCCTCATTTTTTAATCTTCAATGCATGCTAAAATGTTCAGCATACATTGAAAGAGAAAAATGTGTTTTCTGATTGTTTTTGTGTAGGAAGGTGTGTCTTCCTCCACAAAAACAAACACCACATGACACAGATATCCTTGCACCATGGTGCAAGGGTGCCTGTGTCACCACATGCCTGCAGTTTAAGAAGCCGTGCAGAGAGAAGCATAGATTTGCAACATATTTATGTACCAATGTTGCATCCCTGTGCTTCGGAAGTACTACAGTACACTGCAGTTAAAGAGGTTACTGTGTGATGCTGCAGCACTTCCTCATAGTTCTGCACTTATACATTCACCATACGCTACTAATGCATTCATTCAGTCAATTACTGATGTATGTGTAGTACGTAATTGACTGAATGAATGCAGTCAATTACGTACTACACATACATTCATCTAAACTTTCACACACTAACAAACAAATATAGCTCTTTTTTTAAACCAGGAAAGTTAGTTCTTAGAAGAACTTTTTTTTTTCTTCATTTTTCCTTTATATTTTTTGGGGGTTTTTTTGAACAATTTTAAATTTTGGGGGGTTTTTCTGGGAAAAAACAGAACTGGAGGAACAAAACAATGAACTTCAGGGAAAAAAAACCCAAAACTGGCAATGATGATTCTCTTGCTTTCGACAGATAAGATCAATCGATTGCTCTGCTCTCCATAGCATAATACAGCATTGCATTTTATGCAGAGCACTTTTAGGGTTGCAAACTGTGGACCGATGTCCAAGTTTTGCACAGATGGATCCACCCTTGAAGTGCTTGGCTGCGATGGATCTGATGGAGCTGGAAGAACTCTCATTCTTCGGCATTCCTCTCGAGCAAGGTTCACCGGATGCAGGGCCCTCAGATGCTTCATCATACTTGCTGTTCCGCAGGAATATTTTTTGTTGGGATCCCCACGGGAGAGCACTCGCTGGCAGTTCTTGCAGGTTACTAAGGTGGCATTGGTTTTGGTTTGCCCCTCAGGAAAAGTGAAAAATGTCCACACCACGTATGAATATCTTGGTGGGCGTGGTGGTTCTTCCAAAAAATCTTCCTCAGATGAATGAGGAGATCCTGGAGATGCCTGCTGCCCTGAAGCCATTGTTTTAAAAAAAAAGTTAGAGCTAAGTGTAAACTTAGTCCAAAAAAGGTTCTTCTCTGCAGAGAGATGCTCCTCCAAAGAAAGTCAAAGCAGAATGATTGAAATGGGTGGGGTCTTTCAATAGTTAGAATAGGAAGTGTAATGAACCAATCAAATCTCTTTCTTTCAGGTCACATGGGATCCGCGCACCACGCGCATAGGCAGCACGCACCGAGCGCGAATCCGCAAAATTGAATTTAAAAGGAATATAGGATTAGAAGTAAAAATATATTACTTTTATGAGTAGTTTAGAGTTTGTCTTCAATTAATATTCACATGAACTACATATATATATATGTTTTTTGACATTGATGTCAGTGATGTCATTTGAGATGTCATCAGTGATGTCATCAGTGATGTCACTGACCATGTCATGAGTGATGTAATATGTGACGTCATCAGCAGTGCATTGCGGGGGCGCGAGTTATAGTTAGCTGAACTAACTATAACGGGGGAATTTCTAGGGTTTTGTACGAGGGAAATGTCCAGCTAACTATAATACCCCAGAAACCTATGGTTTTTTCAGTGAATATATATATACATATATACATATATATATATATATATATATATATATATATATATATATATATATATATATATATATATATATATATATATATATATATATATATATATAAATTATCTACTGGCGGTCGCCAGTAGATAGTTATAGTTACAACCTAGTTTCCATAGGAAATCTCAAAATTCTATTTTGAATAACTTTGGCGCCGGTTGACGAATCCTCGCGAAATTTTCAAAACTAATGGGGCGCTCCGTTCAGCTCCTACCCTGAAAGTCTCGGGGGGATTCGTCAAGTGGGGGCCGAGAAAAAGGGGGGGTCCCAAAACACGTTTTCCCCATGCATTTTTCCATAGGACCTTTAGTCGCAGCTACAGCCCGAACGGCTGAACAGAGTTACTTGAAATTTGGCAAAGAGGTTGTCCTCAGGTCAGGCACTTTGACACACGTTATAGTTAGGAATTAGCATCACTAGCCTTAGAAATTCAATGAAAAAACCAGAGAATGACCTTGCAAACCAGTATTTTTTCTCACTCTGCAAGCTTCTAATCCTTGCAACACCTTAATCTTTTGTTTAACACTTATTTTACTATATGCTCGTAAAAAACTACATAATTTATCAATAGATTCTTGTCGTACACTACAAATACTACTGCAATCCCAAGTGTACAGAGGGTGTTTAGGACGTCTCCCTAGAACTTCATCAGCTATCACTTCTGCATTTCTTTCAACCATTTTCTCTTTGTCAATTGGACAACCATCTCTAACCTCATAACCTCGACCACTAGTGTCAACTGCATACAATAATTTATTGCTCTGTATATAACTCTCTTCATTAAAGAAAGGCTCTGAACTGGAACTGTGTTTCCATTCTCACCCCAAAAAATCACACAAATTTGTTCTATTAATTACTCTTTTCCTCCTACTTTTGGCCTTCATTAAATGGATTGGTTTATCTAGTGATCGAATTCTATTTGATACTAAAATGAATAGTTTCCTTTTTACTTCATAAGCCTTTTCAACAATAGTTTCAATATGCTTCTTCTTTTTATAAAATAGAGCTCTCTTTTTATATTTCTCTTCATCTTTCAGCAAATTATGTACTACTCTCTAGTAAAATATTTTTTTGCGTATTTCCTTATGCTGATTTTACCATAGTTCGTCGCCTTTGACTGTCCATTTGCTATTTTGCATTTCCTACTATTTTGATTTTCTAGTTGAAGCATTCTCAGAGGTTTCAGCATTCTGTACATTCTGTTTGGTCCTACAAACATTTTTAATAAATTGCTTTGTGATCTTACCAGAAGATTTTTTCTTTTTAGCCACATTATGTTGTTCATTCAATACTTGTGGTTGATGTTTCTTCAAGTAATTCTCCTGTCTCTATTCTTTTCTTTTTCTTTTTTTTTTCTGGCATGATTTCTCTATTTTATTGGTGAAAAACAGTATCTGTAAAAAATAATCACAAATAAATGTATATTAATAACTTTCAAATTTATTCTATTCTATTACTGTACAAACACATTTTATATAAATACTGACTAAGAAACTATAGCCCTGAAGCACAAGTGTGACGATGGTTAAAACACTACATGCATAGTGCATACTACTTTGAAGCAGTTCATGCCCTAAAGCATGCCTCACTAAAAGCCTACATGCTTACTGACTGAATGATTACAGTACTATAAGGAGAGACACTGGGTGAGTGACAGGGTGTTTGCTAGAAAGGTATGGATACTGACTGGGATATTGATGGTGTGAAAGACAAGTGTGTAGGTGATTAGAGACCTACATGCATAGTGGATACGTGTTTGAATCCATCCACATGTTAAAGCCTGTCTCAGTCCAATAGTACTTGGATACTGACCGAATATTTTGAGTATTGCAAGGAGAGTGCAAGAATGGATTTATAAGTATTTGTATTTTGGTGCAGCAAATACATTAGTACATGGTGCTGAATAAGTCACTGGAGAAGTATAAGGGGAGTGACAGGGTGTTTGCAGGAACTGAATGAATACTGTCCAGGGTATTGAAGGTGTGAAAGACAAGTGTGTAGGTGGCTAGAGACCTACATGCATAGTGGATAGACGTTTGAAACAGTCCATAGAGTAAGACTTGGATCACTGCAAAACTACCTGAGTACTGACTGAATCATTAGAGTACTACAAACAGAGTGACTGGGTGAATCTTTTTAAGTTTTTGGGTTTTAGTGCAGTGAATAGATTAGTACTTAGTGCCAAATGAGTCAGTGGAGGTGTGCAATTGAAGTGACAGAGTGTTTATTGGAGTTTATAGATATGAAGTACCGGGTTTTTAGAACCCAGCGGTGCAGGGGAACACACCCTAAGACTTCGGGTTCTTCCTGTTTCAGACCCACAGAAACACAGAGTCTTCTAGATGAAATCAAAGATCGTATTTATTGGCTGCAGACCAATCACAGGTATCCGAGAAGTACACCACGATATATGTTCTCAGGAGACGGCTCCCGAACCAAAAACCAGTCTTTACTTATATACACAAAATTACGCTTTGGGGCAACACCGCCCCTATTTTACAAGTGGCCATTCACATATTTTAGTTTCAAAGAAACAGCAGAGCCATAATGATAATCCCACATTTCAGTTCATTAAGCATACAGTCATTTTACCCAGCAAGGCTCAGAACCCTCATCAGATAACAGCGGACCCCAATAAAACAGGCACCTCCTGCTCGTAAAACAAGCCATAAAGTAGGAAACAGAGTCAGGTGTGAAATAGCTTAGTCAGAGATCGTGTGCGAACAAGGACTTTATGATGGGTCGAGCCCTGATGCTAATCACATTAGGCCGCAAGAAAAGGAACTGGCTGGACAGGATTGACCTCGGGCAGCGGAGTCAGTTTGCACAGGTCAGAGAGAAGTCACAGAAGGTGTACGTGTCCTTTAGGCCTAGGCATGGCCTTAGTGCGCAGCCTATGTGAGGGCAACCACAAAATGGCTACTGTTCTAGAATGGAACCCAAGGGTTCAATATGTGGTATCGTATGGACAGTGAATTTATCAGTGAAACATGACGAAAACACTCATGCATACTGCGTTACTCATTTGCGGTTCGCTGATACCAAAATTGGCATGGTGGGACCATGCCACCTACACGGTTCCGAATTTTACAGTACCACAGATACTGACTGGGAAATTGAAGGTCTGAAAGACAATTGTGTTGGTACTTAGAGGCCTCCATGCATAGTGGAAACACGTGTGAATCAATCCATGTGCTAAGGCCTGACTCACTCCATTAGTACTTAGGTACTGACTGAATGATTAGACTATTGCAAGAAGCGTGCCTGGGTGAATTTATAAGTGTTTCAGTTTTGGCGCAGTGAATGGATTACTACATGGTGCTGAATAAGTCACTGAAAGAGTGCAAGGGGAGTGACAGGGTGTTTGCTGGAAGTACATGGATACTGACTGGGGAATTCAAGCTGTTAAAGACAAGTATATAGTAGGGTAGAAGCCTGCATGCATACTGGATAGACATTTGAAGCAGTCCATGTGGTAATGCATGGGTCACTACATAAGTACCTGGGAACTGACTGAATCATTAGACTACTGCTAGGAGAGTGCCTGGGTAAAACTTTTAAGTTTTTCGGTTTTGGCGCAGTGAATAGATTAGTACATGTTACTGGATCAGTCACTGGAGGAATGCAAGATGAGTGACAGGGTGTTTATTGTAGTATATAGATACCGAATAGTTAATTAAAGAAGTCAAAGACAAGTGTGTAGGTGACTAGAGGCCTGCATGCAAAGTGGATAGACGTTTAAACAGTCCATGAGCTAAGACCTCAGACACTGCATGATTACCTGGGTACTGACTGAATCATTACACTACTGCAAGGAGAGTGCCTGGGTTAACCTTTTTAAGTTTTTGAGTTTTGGTGCAGTGAATAGATTACTACATAGTGCCAGATGAGTCAGTAGTGGTGTGCAAGTGGACTGAAAGAGTGTTTACTGGAGTTTATAGATACTGACTAGTTAATTAAAGAAGTGAAAGACAATTGTGTGTAGGTGACTAGAGCCCTGCATGCATACTGGGCAGACGTTTGAAGCACTCCATGGGCTAAGGCGTGGGTCACTGCATGAGTACCTGAGTACTGACTGAATGATTAGAGTACTGCAAGGAGAGTGCCTGGATAAATCTTTTAAGTTTTTGGGTTTTTGCGCAGTGAATAGATTAGTATATGCTGCTGAATGAGTCACTGGAGGTGTACAAGGGGAGTGACAGGGTGTTTATTGCAGTATATAGATACTGAGTGGGAAAATGAAGGTGTAAAAGACAATTGTGTAGGTGATAAAGACCTGCATGCATAGTGGATAGACATTTGAAGTAGTGCATGTGCTAAAGAAGAGTTCACTACATAAGTACCTGGGTACTGACTGAATCATTAGAGAACTACAAGGAGAGTGTCTCGTGAATTTATAAGTGTTTGGCTTTTGGCGCAGTAAATGGATTAGTACATGGTGCTGAATGGGTCACTGGAGAAGTGCAAGGGGACTGACAGGGTGTTTGAGGGAACTGTATAAATACTGACTGGGATGTGAAAGGTGTGAAAGACAAGTGTGTAGGTGTTTAGAGGCCTGCATGCCTACTGGACAGACATTTGAAGCAGTCCATTATCTAAGGCCCGGGTCATTGCATGATTACCTGAGTACTGACTGAATCATTAGAGTACAGCAAGGAGAGTGCCTGGATGAATCTTTTACATTTTGGGGTTTTGGCGCAGTGAATAGATTAGTACATGGTGCTGGATGAATCACTGGAGGTGTGCAAGGGGAGTGACAGGGTGTTTATTGGAGTATATAGATACTGACTGGGCAATTGAAGGTGTGAAAGACAATTGTGTAGGTGATTAGAGGCAAGCATGCATAGTGGATAGACATTTGAATCAATGCATGTGCTAAGGCCTGCCTCACTCCGTTACTACTTGGATATTAACTGAATGTTTACAGTATTGCAAGGAGAGTTCCTGGGTGAATCCATAAGCAATGACTAGCTTCTAATTCTACCACAACTTGAGAACAGGAAAGGTTTTTAAGCAGTTATGTGTATGCAAAGATATGAAGTACCCAAATGCTTCTCTCACAATGGTTCCCAAATGCACACACACTCACAGTGTAATTCTAGACAAGCAACACTATCCCTATGAGTTTACCAAAACTCATTCACTACTGTGGAAGGGGTAAGGGGACTGCACAAAATCTACATATTTCAGAACTGCACTTTAGTGTCAAAGCCTGACTCATTTAATCAATGCATAAGCAAAGGATGGCTTCTAATGCTACTAAAACTTGACAACATGACAGGTTTAAAACCAGTTATCTGTCAGCAAATACATGATGTTACCAAATGCTTGTCTCACACTGGTTACCCAAATGCACACAGACTCACAGTGTGATTCTAGACAAGCAACACTATCCCTTGTACTTTAGCAAAACTCATTCAGTAGTCTGGAAGGAGTAAGGGGACTGCAAACAATCTGCATATTTCAGTACTGCATTTTACTGTCAAAGCCTGACTCATTTTATCAATGCATAAGCAAAGGATTGCTTCTAATGCTACTAAAACTTGACAACATGACAGGTTTTAAAACAGTTATCTGTCAGCAAATACACGATGTTACCAAATGCTTCTCTCACAATGGTTGGCCAAATGTACACAGACTCACAGTGTGATTCTAGACAAGCAACACTATCCTAGGAGATTACCAAAACTCATTCACTACTCTGGAAGGGGTAAGGGGACTGCATTCAATCTACATATTTCAGTACTACATTTTAGTGTCAAAGCCTGACTCATTTTATGAATGCATAAGCAAAGACTGGCATCTAATGCTACTAAAACTTGACAACATGACAGGTTTTAAAACAGTTATCTGTCAGCAAATACACAATTTTACCAAATGCTTCTCTCACAATAATTGGCCAAATGCACACAGACTCACAGTGTGATTCTAGACAAACAACACTATCCCTTGCACTATACCAAAACACCTTTCTTAATCAACGAGTACTACATTTTAGTGTAGAAACATGACTCATTTTGCAAATTCATAAACAATGACTGGTTTCTAATTCTTCCAAAATATAAAAACAGCACAGTTATCTGTCTGCAAACACATGAAAAACACAAATGCTTATCACAGAATGGTTTCTACATGCACACACACTGTCAATAAGATTGTGGACACAAAAAAGTACCCCCTGCACTTTAGCAGGAGAAATACATTAATCTGATTAAAATCAAAATAGACCACTTACATCTCCCCTCACAATTAAATAACTCACCGTTCAAGTTGTTTTGTAGATTAAGAAGTATATCAGTCACACACCAAATTTTCTTATACAGAATCTCTGCACTGTGCACCTGTCAGCAAAACCAAAGAATGGCAAAGTTTCCCTCTCATTTTGCTCACATATACATGTAAACATCAAATCACATTCCTTCCCACATTAATTCAAAAGCTAACACACATTTCTATTGGTTAAACATTTCAACCCTTTCCAAATGACATTAATTTGAACCCTACCCCCAATCTGCCTTCTGCCTGTTACCATAGAAACAGGTAATTTAACACTTAACTGAGCACACAGGTCACAAGTTCAGCACACAATGTTGCTAATCAAAACAGCAAGTGTGCTTGACTTTTCAACATATCAGCTTATCATATATAATGTTCCTTTCAATCAGTTTTTGTTAACCAATAAGAATCATGCGTTTAAAAAACAGAAACATGCACCCTAGTTTTCAGTGTAGAAGGTTGTCAAACAACCAATGATTTCTTCTCTTTTTTCAAAACTGCATCTTAGCCACCATTTTAGAAAAATCTTACTTTTCAAACTGCCATTTCATTTACAGAGACCATCTGAGTGCATCCAGACCTCCCTTCAAGATGCTTAGAGTGTGGATTGTGGGACACAGCTATATTTTCTGGACCCAAAGGTATGCAGAAAACAAAGGCATTCACAAAGACCTGGGTTTGCCAAATGTAGACATTAAATGGATTGGACAGAGAGGGTTAAAGTGGCACCAATTGATGCCATTGGTAAAATCCTTTATGCATCTCCAACAACCTGACCTCATAATAGTGCACTGTGGTGGCAATGACCTAGGCACTTTGACTGGGGTAGGTCTAGAAATGCTTATGAAGGACACCTTTGCAGAATTGATTTCACTTTTTCCCAAAACTGCCTTTGTGTATTCTAACATATGCCAAAGGCAGAAATGGAACTGGTCCAATTATTTTTGTCCACAGATTGAGAAAGCTAGGAAACATGTGAATAAATCTGTTTCTGCTTTTCTCCGAGACTATAGAATGGGGTCCATTTACAATAACAATCTGCGCTTTCATTTGCAAGAGATGTATAGGAGAGATGGAGTACACTTTACTGATGAAGGAAACAGAGTCTTCCTCAACAACTTTAGACTCTGTATAGGTACTTACTTATGAGTACCAAAAACTCTCAATGAACACAACAGCTCTTTTTAGAGCCACTCAAGAACAAAACACTTAAGCTTGATGTTTATCTCCCAAAAATGTCAGTTTTTTTTCCATTGATTCGCGCACCCAACGCGTTAGGAACCGCGTACCCAGCGCGTTAGGATGCGCGACTCCTAATTTTACAGTGAAAAAAAAATAGCCCCTATCACTAATTTTTATTATCCCCTGGGACCCCATCCCCCGGGGTTTATTAAAAAACGTTGGGGACCGTGGGGGGCACCCCAACGCCTCCACGGTCACAGCCGGCTCCCCGCATCCTTCGGGAGCCGGCATTGCTTTTCCACATGGGGAGCTGCTGACATGCAGCTCCCCGTGTGGAAAAGTAATATTGTTTGGATTTTGAAAGAGAGAGCAGGTTTCCCTGCTCTCTCTTTCAAAATCCAAACTAAGTTTGCTATGGGAGGGCGGGACACTCCCACCCTTTCATAGCAAACAACAGTGTCCTGGGGTGGTCTCCCCAGGATACTGTAGGAGCCGGCCCTGGGGGATGGCGGTCCCCAGGGCCCTCGAGGGCTCCAGGAGGGGTGCCACACAGCCCCCCTCCTTCAAACAATAAAGCCCCGGGGGTGGTGGTCCCCAGGGCTTGGGAGGGCCGTTCAGCCCCCCCACCCTATCTATTTTCTAGCCCCGGGGGGTAGCGGTCCCCCATTAATTTTGACAGATTTTTCCCCTGGATTTGGCATCCCCGGGGGCTAATTATTAAGGAAGCACGGAAGCCCGCGCTTCGGGGTTTTTTTTCCGGCCGGATCCACGCACCCTGCTTCTCCCTAGTGCTTCTTTGCACAAACAGGAACACGGACACTCCAATGGGCTGCCTCAGATGCGTTTCGGACACTAGGCTGTGTCCTTGATCCCTATATATATACATACAATGCATAGTGAAGGCATGCACTGTAAAAGCATATGAGTTCAAAAACAATGTGGGCTAAAGAATGCCTGGTGAAAGAATGCAAAGTATTTCCCTGCGTTGTTCCGTAATACAAACAAAGAAGGACTGCTGTGCTGCTAAAAGGATTGCCACTCTGCTAGATTAATGCTCTGAAGGAACAGCTGCCCTGCTGCCCTTTTGCTTGGGTGAGAGGGACAGGACCTACATCAGTTGAACACAGAGTGACTTCAAGGGTCAGGTGGCTGGCCTCCTTATCTGAAGCCTCAGGGACATAACAGGCTTCCAACAACCTTGCATCTGCACCTGGACCATCTGTGAGTCTACCCTGTCAAGTGGTGCCACCCCAGTCCTGGACCCTTGGAAGTGGGCTTAAGGTGTTTTGCCAGCCTCTGTGGATCCAGCAGAATGAACCCCTCTCCTCTGCTGCACATTGCAAGCCCGAGCAGAACCGATGCATCTCTGCTGCTGCGTGGATTGGACCAATCGCAGTGACCCACATCTCAACGTAGCTCTTCTGAACCGCCACATTGCTCCGACTGTGTGGCTGTTCACGAGCGCAGGCCCCCGCATCTCTCGTTGACAGCAGCCTCTATGACGATGATAGACTCTGCATCACAGCCTCTCAGCTCTTCGGAACCGACTCATTGCCCCGGCTGTGAGCCGTATTCTCGATACTGGACTTCGCAATTCAAGCTCTGCTGATGGGATATTCGATGATGATACAGGCCCTTGCATCTCAGTCTCACCACATCTGGGAACTGATGCATCGCTTCAGCTGCAATACGCATCTTCGACGCGGATTTCGCAACCCTCTGTAAACCAGGATTTAAGATACTTTGTTCAGTGGACCTAAGTAGATCCATGTTGTTGGCCCATGCTCCATTGTGGTCGGCCTGAACTTAATATTTTGTCCCGGTCCAGTGCCATCAGATAGCCACAGTTGGAGCTTTGTGCTTTTTGGTGCACTTTTTCCTAAAATCTTTATATTTGAATGTCTCCAGTTCTACTGATTGGATTTTTGTCATTCTGGTCGTGTTGTATTTATTAAGGAAAGTTAGATTTTTCTAACTTGGTGTGAGCTCATTTCTGTGTGATGTTTTCACTTTAGTGCTGTTTGAAGTGTTGCACAAATAGAAACACATTGCCTCTAAGTTAAGCCTGACTGCTTTTTGCCAAGCTACCAGAGGGTTAAGCACAGGTCAATTTAGGATTGGCTTGTGCCTCACCGTGACAAGGATTGTGGTTGCTGCTTGACCAGGGCTTCCACCTCAGCCAACTAATAACCCAATTTATCACAGCGAAGAAATAACAGCTATTTCCACTTGGAATTTGCACAAGGCTCAACAAGCCATCCTCTTGGCATTCCATAAAATATAGTATGACACAATATATTTGAAGGCTACACTGAGATTCACACTTATATGTATGTCAATAGTGAGGTGTGTCATCCCACTAGTATATCCAACATTTCTATGTTTTCACCACAATTTGTTTGTCCCTGCCTTCCTGTTGCCTCTTACACATTGACATGCACTGCCAGCGAACAGGCTGCATGACTCAGTGTGGTCAATAATGGTTTGTATTGTTGTTTGGTATATTTTTGCCTTTCAGAAAAGACATGGGTAAAATTATACTAATTTCGAATATTATTTGGTGCTGCATTAACATTAGGATTGCATGCTACACATGCATGCATATTCCAACCATTTACAAAGTGCACCTGAATTTAGCGGCAAACTGAGCTAAGCTAAATGACAGTGGTCTAGTAAGTTTACATTTATAGAATCAACACTTGGAAAACTAATTAATAAAACATTATCTTTTTAAATGGCTTCAAGCCTTTATTTGCTATATTTTAATACTGAAATTATGACACTAACTTTACATCTTGTCATCGTCATTAAGAGAGTTGTCTGGAAAATTTGTTGCTGACATCTCTGAGCTTATACAAATGCCCTCTCTCTTTTATGGCCTGAACAATGCACCAAATCCCAGTACCGAGACATTCACAGGGCTTTCCTGCTATACGTCTGTACAAACCTGCACCATGCACTGGCACTGTGGTTCTGAGACATACAAGGTTTGACATGTAATGATATCCCAGGGCCTTAGACAACCTAGAAGTTTTGTGAGTACACACATACCCTGATCCAACATCCTCCCCTGTCCCAGTACTCGGACATCCACATAACTCTCACAAAGTATCTTTAACATGACTTTTACTGTGCATTGGCATTCAAGCATTGAAACATACACCTCTGCTTCACAAAACTCTTGTATGCAGCACCCTTCCATGATAACATATGGAATATATTACATGACAAAAATATTGAAATCACTATATCAATATAACCACTACATCACACGGTAAATAGTGTGAATGAGGAAGTAAAGATAAGAAGAGTAAATATCAACTTATCTTAATGATGTGGTGGTAGGATATGTAATTGACATGATCTTGTTGTAGGTTTATATTATTTATACAACCCTGTATGTACTAGTGGCTCTGTACTGAACAATCTCCAGAGCTCTCCAAATAGTCGGGAATATTCATAGAGTACTCAGAGTGCCTCCTTTTTGACTTGCATCATGCACCTAAACATTCACATAGCTCTCATGCTGCACATGCATTCTGACCCATAACATGGACAACGTTCCACCAATAAGGCATTAGGAATTCATTAAATACACCTCTATTGTGACAAGCCTAGCGCATTGATATTCCAGTACTGAAACAGTCAGTGGGTTTGACCTGCACCCCCTACTAATATCACAGCACCGAAAAATGTACAGGATTGCTTGTTGCACTCTTAATTAATCTGCAGCATATGCCACTGTTGGATCTGGCCCTCGTTGTAGAGTCACCTTAAAACCTTTAGCCTTCACCCCTCCTGCTTTGCTGAATTAGTTTTTGTTATTTTTAAGACTCTGCACACTTTACCATTGTGAACCAGTGCTAACATTCTTGTACTCTCTCCATAAAATATGGAGAAGAAACACTGGTCCCACAGTAGAAAATAAACATTCAATACAAATTAATCAAATGGTTATTTTAATCATTAATTATAATAAATCATATATAAACAACTTTTATTAAAAACGTTTACTTTGTGACGGCGCAGTGGGTATGGAGTTAGTGCTCTCATCAAAGTGATACACACATGTGAACAAATTCAGTGATCAAAGTTGTGTATCCTAAAAGCAAGAACAACCGAGCCTATTTATATGTATTATAATATATCTATGGTCCAAAATGGTAATCAGTGAAGTTTCGATCTTTAAGGAGATGGGAGACCAATCACCAGAACTCATAAGATAAAGAGGAGCCCGAAACAAGGAGAACAATGGCTGAAAAAACAGAATAATAATCATAGTTCAGAAAGGATAGTGTTTCAGAGTGGGTTGGGAGCATTTAATAGGGGGTATATACTCACAGAGCAACGATTGAAAGCTTCTATGGAGAAGAAAGATGGCTGTCCCTAAAATAAGAGATCAGAGATCAAAATATAGCCTGTAGACTTCCCAATAAAAACAAAAATTGGAGAAGTAGGAAGAACAAGCTTAACCTGAATTCTGGTAGGTCAAATAAACAGGTAACAATATTGTAACTGTGACTTCATCCCACTAGAGTATGGCTTAAAAAAACAATTATAATAAAGGATGGAAAATGTATTTAAGTGCCCTGAGAACAGATGTTTGAATAAAAAAATGAATACAATGAAAAAGCCTTACCTTACAGGTTTTCCAGAAGAAAAATTGTAATGGGTGGGCAAATTCCGATGAAGGCAGTGCTGTACTCACATACATAGAGAAGAGTCTCTCACTGCACATGCTCAGAGGCGAAGACCCACAGTGCCATTGGAGAGTAGTGGAGGACAAAAATGGACTAATAGGCAAAAGGAAATAACTGCCTGCTATGTTGGAAGAAGACAAATTGTCTTATGGAAAGGCCACAGGAATAAATAATAGGAGAAATAGCTAGATCAGCAGATTAGACACAGATGTATTGTCAGGCAAACAAAATCAATAGTGGTCAAGGTCATGTGTAACACAACAATATAGTATACATGATGAATGCAAAAAACAGCAAGTTTAAACCACTTAAACATTACAGATCATCAATTACAAGGCAAAATCGAGGGAGGAAAGATAAGAGAGTCCAAAGCAGTTAAGTTGAAAATCCAGAACTTATATCAGTATATTTGAAAGCCTCGGCAGTGAAGGTGCTGATTGTCACACACTGAGGATTGGTCAAAACAAAGGAGTCCAATCCTTCTGCCAGTTTAGGCTGGTCCTCATCTGGTCCCTTCTGAGGATCTATTTTAATTAGTGCTTATTGAGTTGCTGCTCCAAATTGCCACCTCTTTCAAGTAATTGTACAGCACTGATCACCTGCCATCTGATGTCATTCTCTGTATGGCCTTCAGCAATAAAGTGTCCTAGCGGGGGGAATTGGGGACCTGGCAGTGGATATGACTCCAATGTTGACAGATATGTATTCAGATTTTTTGGGTGGGTTACTAAATATATAGTTTACTGCATGGACCCTTTGTACTGTAGTTACTTTTACAGGTTTTGCAACTGGCGAGCCCATGCAGGGGTATCTCAATGCTGGCATGTTGAATTGATTTAAATTCTATACTGAACTTACACACACTACACTGTGGTGTAGTTCCCATAAAACCTATATAGGATCTGCACGTTTAGACAACATACACCGTAGGATTGGTGTCAGACTGATTCTAGACACCGGAAAAAACAGAAGAGAACAGTTCCTCTTAGAGGCCGAGGTAATAAGGATCACTATCAGCCAGCTGTTAATTGGTTCTGGGAGGGAAATTTTAATTTCAGATCTTGTTGCCCTCACACACCTGTTAGGGTGTCATGCTTCATCATTGGGCGCTCCTCGTCGGACCGGCGCTGCAATGTCCAACGGGCCTGTTGGCATCTTTAGCGGAGATCTTCTGATCTGAGAACGCCGTAATGTGAAGACCGTGAATGGAAATGTGGAGGACAGTGACTCCTAAGTCGTGTAGGGACTCGAAAAACTAAAATAGACCCTGACCCCTAAGTGATTTTAATTGGGTTTTGTAGGGCTGGGACTAAATAAAACCAGGGAGGCTACTATTTTGATTCTAGGTATTCACAGAAGGCATTTAGGAGTCCTAAAGTTAGGACTCCTAACTTCTATGAATACCGAAATGAGTAAGTGCCTTCTGTGAATACCAAAATGAGTAAGGGCCTTCTGTGAATACCAAAATGGTAGTAAGTTTAGGATTTTGTCTTAAGTTAGTTCTGTGAATCGGGCCCTAAAAGCGTGAAAAGTGCTGCTCTAGGATACAAACACGGAAGGTGAACAGGTATCTATATCCTTACAATATAGTACGTGAGAGACGTCTGGCGAGAAGGGGCGTGCTGTCATAGCATCACAATGGGAGAAGGTGCAACCGACTATGTAAAGCAGGTATTGGCCACCGATGTGTCAGGGGTCAAAAGCAACACACAAGGGGCCACATGACAAATTCATCGCGGTGAAAATCTAATAGGGGTTGACGGTAGTGAACCGCTAACAAGCACTCAATGTGAAGACCGCGAGAGCCGGCCTCTATCGCAAACAGGCCACATCCGAGAAAACGTGACGGGATGAAAGCAGGATAAATAACGGTAGTGCAGGTGAGACACATTACACAGAGACACCCTATCCAGTAAAGGGGGAAATCACGATGCCTAGTACATCTCGGGGAAAAGAAACCATTACGATACACCGAGCCAAAGGCCCGTGCAGGAGGCATGCCAAGAGGACTTACCCGAATGATACAGTGGGCATGCCACGACAGACGCGTCTTCTCCTCACCTGGATATTACCGGGACTGGGGAGTGTTCCTGTACTTGAACGTGGACTTTGTGGCGAAATCTCGCGAGAGTGCTCGTTCGACCACCATCTTGTCCCAGAGCGTATATGCCTGACTCAGGAAGGAAAGACTATAGCGGGGAATCGGCTAGTGGATGCCGACGGTGTATGACCCTCTATGTCATACCATGGTGGCGGTGGAACGTGGAGTAAGCGATAAAAATATATTAAAATATATTAGAGTATTATAAAGGCCGGATTGCCCAACAGTAGAAAAGGCATAACACACACAACGCGAAAACTCTACTCATTGTGAACCCGTAATAAAAAGGGGGATAGTGCAGTTGCGAACCGGTCAGTGCTATTAGATTATGATATTGAAAAAGTAATGGCCAACAAGAATTAGGGGAACTCTCAGAGTTGTAGAGAGAACATCAAGGGAACTGAGGTGGGACATGTAGGTCTCTCTTAGGTGTGTCACGGAAGGTACTTGACAGTGCATGGTATATGTCTCAGTGTAGGAGGACAGTACAATCTGGATTCGGGCTTGATATATATGTGTTGGTGATTAAATGTGTGTTAGTATTAAGTTAATTCAGTCCAAGGGGTTTCATCGTTGAGACCCCTTTTCTGGGTGGACAAACGGAAAATCCATCTTTGTTCAGTTTCAAAGAGTTTGCTGCTCGACCATGAGGGGTTGCTTTCAATAACAGTCCAATGTAATTCATTGGGTCCGTGTGGATGAGTAAGATAGTGTGTGCTCATTTTAGTCATCGATTTTCCACACCGTATGTTGCTGCGGTGTTCCATAATCCTTGTTTTGACAGGACGTATGGTCATGCCAATGTATCTCAGTTTGCACGGGCATGTAATCAGGTAAACGCAGTTACTGGAGTTACAATTCGTGTGATTCTTCTGAGTCCAGACTTTACCTATTTCAAGGTTGAGCTCTTTAGTCGCCTTCGTGAGGCCACACCCTCCGCACTGACCTCATGGATAATGGCCTCGTACTGGATTTGTGTCCTACATGGTCCCTTGTTTGGTGATTTTCATCATTTTGGGACGAGTGTGTACCAGGATGTCGCGTAGATTGCTCGTACGTTTGTTCGCAAACCTGGGTGTGGGTAAAGATAGTTTCCCTGTAGTCAGGATCTTCCAGTTTCTTTTAATGATCTTCTGTATCGTGTTTGATTCTGGTGTGAAGGTTGTCACACATGTCAGAGATTCTTCTGTTTTGTTTATTTTGGGTTCTAGCAGAGATTCTCGGTTGTTATTGAGTGCTCTTTTGTTAGATCTTTTTATAATGGAAGTGGGATAATCCCGTGCTTTCAGGTTGTTACTTAGGGCAACCGCTTCTTTTTTGTAATCGGCGATCTTCTAGACACCCCCACCGGGTATGTTGGCTTGTATACCAGCTAGCTCACAGTGCCAGTAGAAACTCCTCTTACCAGGGAGAGAACAGTTCTTGGCGACTAACGAACATGACAACCCTGATCCCTCAGGACCGTGGAAACAGTGTACTTCTTTTCGCTCAGTCACTCATGCTCATCTAGTCTCAGTGAGATACACAGAATGAACAGTATGGAAGTTTTTCAATAAGCATTTATTGAACAGTCTTTATTCTATTGTAAAATAGGTGTGCTGAAACAACCATTAGATAGTAACAGATATAAATGATTAGAAGCACTAGGAAAGTAAAAGGATGGTAGTTTTCTACCATTTTGCTATAACCATGAATACAGGCAAGTATATAAAATATACGACAATAAAATGCGTACTCCTACGATGCTACCCTAACTAGATGTGCCTAAGTGTACCTTGCATGTATGTAGGTGTTAAGCCAAGAACCCCATTACCTGACGAGAGAGACTGCGGGACCCCATCTTGGTCTCGATTTGGACACCTGCAAGGGATGTTAGACCACTGCGAGCTGGAGTATCTGCATTCAGGAACCTCAGCATCTTGCATCAGTATGTCGGCAGGGAAATCCGGATCTTCTCTTTGTCTCAGCAAGATGTGATGTTTATATACCCAAAAGTCTCCCCAGGGGTTCTACCTTGCTGTGCCACTTGTCTGGTTTAGGATGACGTCGGGAATTAACTTTATACATAGATATTATAGAGGAGATGGTAGTCCTGCTGAGTTTCCAATAATTCTCATGCATAATGTATGGGGCTTTTACGAGGGAAAATTCTGTGTGCGTTGTCGTATCTAGGTAAAAGGTCAGTCCCCAAGAGCCATTATGTGTGTAAAGTAGGGTAGAGTATAGGTGAAAGGTCACAATGTTATCTGAGTCTATATTGGGGTACCTATATGGAATATACCAACACTGCCCTCATTTAAAGTGTCCAGTGGCCAGGGGTAGTGCGCAGTGGTTTCTGGCCCCATGTTTCTGGTGATTTTTCCGGTGTGAGTGCATCCCTTACTGAGTGGTCTTTCAGATTTTTAATCCTTTTGTAGGAGAACATCAGCGGTTGCAGATCAAGATCCTCTGCAGTCAGTACTTTCTATTACTTCTTAATGCATTAAGACACTAAGCAAAAAATTGGAGAGAAGGTAGTCACACATATACGTTTTTCAGACACTTCTCCTTTGGTTTTTGCAGTCAGCAAAGTCACCCTGGGGCAGTACCATGTCCTTTTCTGAGTGCATTTTACAAGATGTTCAGGATAAAGCCTGGACATTGGTTTTTCTGTGGGTTTCCGGTAGAGCGTAGTATATAGAGTATCATTATATACTTTGACAATCACATCTAGAAACGGTATCTCTTTGTTACTACTTGTCAAAGTAAAAGTAATACCATTCTAGGTATGAAGGAGTGTCAAAACATCCAGAGAACCCTTCCAGGTCAAGGTTATATCATCACTATGTGTTTCTATGTTATGATGCATTCTCTGAATGGATTGGAATCAGTGAGAATAGCAGAGGATTTTAAACTATCCATATAGAAGTGCCTTATATTTGCATGAAAAAATTCATTTCTGAATTATTAATTTTTTGTTAAGGTCAATCAATAAATCAATCCATCAAGGGTTTGGAAAGCTCACTACTCACCCGTTAGGATCTCAAGGCGCTAAGGGGGTGTGTGCAGCTATGTTGGGGTCATCTGAAAAGCCAGGTCTTTAGGTGTTTCCTCGACTGGAGCAGTGTTGGGTTTTGCCGGAGGTGGAGAGGGAGGTCGTGCCAGGTCTTGGCTGTGAAGTAGAAGGACTTTCCACCCGCTCCGTTCCTTTAGAAGCATGGAACGGTTGCTAGGGAGAGGTCGGTTCAACAGTGGTTTGTCTTGGGGGCGTGGAAAGAGAGACAGTTGTTGAGGTATTGTGGGCCAATGTTTTGGAGGGCTGTGTAAGCGTGTGTGAGCAGCTTGAAAGTTATCCTTCTTTTGATGGGGAGCCAGTAGAGATCGCATAGGTGTTGGGTGATGTAGTTGTGCCGGGGGATGTCAAGGATTAGTCTGGCTGCAGTGTTCTGGACAGTCTGGGGTTTGTGGAGGAGTTTTTTATTTATTCCGGCATAGAGGGTGTCGCCGTTGTCTAGTCTGCTGGTGATTAGGTCTTGTCTGACCACTTTTCTGGATTCAGAAGGCGTCCAGTATGATGCTGAGGTTATGTGCATGGTCTGTCGGGTGGATGGGTTTTTGAGGACAGAGGGCCACCAGGTGTCGTCGCAAGCTGAGGGACTGGAACCGAGGATGAGGGCCTCTGTTTTTTCTGAGTTCAGTTTGAGGCAGCTGTTCTTCATCCAGGTTGCACGGCTTTCAACCCTTCTTGGAAGTTGTGTCTGGTGATGTTGGGTTCCTTGGTGAGGGAGAGGATGAGCTGGGTGTCATCGGTGTAGGAGGCAATGTTGACCCCATGGTTTCTGATGATGGTAGCGAGGGGGCCATGTAGGATCCATGGGTACTCTGCATCTGGTCTCTGTCGCTTCTGAGAGGTAGGGCGGGAGTCTGGTGGCTAGTGTGTGGTGGGAGACGGTATCGAAGACTGCTGATAGGTCCAGGAGGATGAGGGCTGCCGTTTGGCCCTGGTCAAGGAGGATGCAGATGTCATCAGTGGTGACAAGGAGGGTAGTCTTGGTGCTGTGGTTGCTGCGGAATCTGGATTGGGAAATGTCTAGGACGTTATTGACTTCGATGTTGTATGGTATCTGATTGTTGACGGCCTTTCGGTGAACTTGGCTGCGAATGGAAGTAGCGAGATGGGCCTGAAGTTCTTAAGGTCCGTCAGGTCAGCGGACGGTTTCTTCTGGAGGGGGATGACTTTAGCGTGCTTCCAGTCATTGAGAATGTGATGTCTTGAGGGAGCAGTTGATTGTTCGACGTAGCTCAGGTGCGATGGCTGTGGTGGCCCTGTGGAATATGTGGGGCAGACAGAGGTCTGAGGGTGCTCTGGAGTTGATGCTCTTTAAGGTGTCTTCTGTTGTGAGTGGGGCCAGGTGAGTTGGATCTGTTGGGTGGCGTCACTGGGGGTGGTAGTTGAGGCTGTGCAGTGGTCTTGGTTGTCGAAGCTGTAGTAAAGGGTCTTGATCTTGAGATGAAAGACGGAGCTGAGTCTGTTGCAGAGGTCTTGGGGGGGTGGGATGTCTGTTGTTTTGCTGCAGAGTTTGGCAAATTCTTGTATGATGGTGAAGAGTTCCTTGGAGTTGTGGGCATTGGAGAGGATTCTGTCTTGGTGAAAGTTCTTCTTTGCGTATTTGATAAGTTGGTTGTGTCCTGTGTTGGCTGTTCTGTAGGCGGTGCGTGTTTCTGGGGTTTTGCTGTTCTCCATGTCTTTTCAAGTCATCGCCAGGAGGTCTTGGTTTCTTGGAGTGCTGTGGTGAACCGACTTGCTTTCTTGTTGCCCTGTAGCCTCCTGGAGGGGAGAGTGTGTGTTGGCGCAGTTGGTAATCCATCGGTGGAGGTTGCTTGCCATGGTGTTGGCGTCTGGTGTGGTTGGGGTGGAGTGCTGGTGAGGGCGGAAGTGAGGTGTTCTTTGGTGACTTTCTTCCAGTTTCCTTGTGGGAGGCATTGTGCGTGCTTGTTTGTGGTGGTTTTCAGAAGGAGAAATGGATGCAGTGGTGGTTAGTCCATGGCAGTTCTGTGGTGTGGTAGAAGAAGCCGATGTTTCCTCCTCCTAAGACTGGGTCAAGTGTGTGTCCTGCTGTGTGAGTGGGGGCAGAAAGAAGTTGTTCCAGTCCAATGTTAGTGAGGTTCTCTAGGAGGGCGGTGGTGTTGGGATCGTTGTGGTTGTCCTGGGTCCAAGGTAATAAGGTGAGTAATTCAATCATGAAGGCAGTCGGGACCCAATGAGGTTTTGGTCTGTTGTTAAGTAGGTTTCTGATAACTTGGGACCACATGTATGACACGTTTTTGTGGTTGCTGCAAAGGGAGAATCAGGCCCTTTGTGACTGCTAAAGAGCCATTTGGCACTTACTAACACTATTTTGGGAGTTGGTAACCTATTACAGACTCACATAATAGGGTTTGTGAGTCTGTATTGGGAAGGGGCTTGTTAAGGGCATTCCTTCCTAGTAGCGAGCCGCAGAGGAATAAATGAATGTTTTGCGACAGGAATGTGGTCGCTAAACATTCGCAGTTTACCACCTACTTGAAGGAGGTTATAAGCCAGTTGAAATGCAACCTCTTTCCCTTTGTGAAGGGCAGAAAAAAAGATTTTAGTTAAGAGGACACAGTGGTCCCAAGGACCTCAGCGTACTCTTAAAAAATGAAACAAACATTTCATTTTTCTTTTTGAAATGCATAGGGCCCGATTCACCAAGGTAAACTGCAATGGAAGTCTCACATTACTACTTTCGGTATTCACAAAGGGCATTAATGAGCAGTAAAGGTAGACTTTTGTCGCAGCTAAAATTAAGTTTTGGTCTTTAGTGTAACTGAGACCAAAACTGAGACAAAAATCAAACTTTACTACTCGTAAATGCCCTTTCTGAATACCGAAAGTCATAAAGTTAAACTTTCGTTTCAGTTTACTTTTGTGAATCGGGACCATACAGTTTTCCTTTAAGGAAAACGGGCTGCAAAAAGATAGTTACTTTATTTAAAAGCAAACAGAGACGTGGTGGTCTACTGTCCCCAGCAGGCCACCATACCTGTATTTTTTGTGATTCCCAATGGGTCACAAATTGCAATCTGCTTCACAAAAATGTATGAGGTAGGTCAATTACGACCCAATTAGGAATCACGAAATGTGTCAGACACATTTGTACATCGCATTTTGCGAGTTCCTAATTTCGAGTCCCATAAATTTGCAATTAGTGACTTGCAAAATGAATCAGTCGTACATGTGGCCTTAGGTTCCCTTCCTGTTGCGGTATGCTAGTGTATAGAGACTCAGGTGCCGATTCCGATCCGTTAAAAATATTCCCCGTATGAATCGTATCCGGCTTTTTTTACGTACGAATCGTACAAGTCCCGTACAAACTAGCAAGTACGATTCGTATGTTAAAAAATCCATACGAATCGCATTGGGAAAATTCCCCGACACGTCCTCGGGTCGGAAAAAGTGTCCCCAGAAACACGCACCGCCTACAGAACAGCCAACACAGGAAACAACCAACTTATCAAATACGCAAAGAAGAACTTTCACCAAGACAGAATCCTCTCCAATGCCCACAACTCCAAGGAACTCTTCACCATCATACAAGAATTTGCCAAACTCGACAGCGTCCCCGGACAGTTTTACGTACGAATTGGTAAACTGAAGTCCGAGCGCGCAAGTACGATCCGTCCCGTCCGTCCGAATGCAGAACCGTATGGAAAAAACACTGTACGGAGCGAACTCCCATAGCAACCATGGAGACGTCCAAACATGTGCCCGCATACGCGCCGAACACCCCCCCAGCCCACCCCCCAAGTACGCGCCGTACCCCCAGCCCCACCCCATGTATGCGCCGTACCCCCACCCCATCCCCGTAGGCACGGAGCATACCCCCACCCCGTGTAGGTACGGAGCGTACCCCCACCCCCGTAGGTACGGAGCATACACCCACCCCATGTAGGTATGCAGCGAACCCCCACCCCAAAGGTAAGGAGCGTACCCCCACCCCACCCCGTAGGTACAGAGCGTACCCCCACCCCCGTACGTACGGCGCGGACCCCCAGCGCGTAGTGCTGGGGGTCCGCACCGTACCTACGGGGGTGGGGGTACACTCCATACCTACAGGGTGGGGGTATGCACTGTCCATAGGGGGTGGGTGTACGCACCATCCATAGGGTGGGTGGGGGTATGCACCGTCCATAAGGGGGGGCTGGGAGTACGGCACGTACATACGGGGGGCTGGGTGTACGGCGCATACATACGGGGGGCTGGAGGTACTGCACGTACATACGGGGGCTGGGGGTATGTGCTGGGGGATGGTGCTTACATACGGGGGCTGGGGATACGCACCGTCCATACGGAGGTGGGGGTATGCACCGTCCATATGGGGGTGGGGGTACACACCGTACCCCCAGCACCCCGTATGTACGCGCCGTACCCCCAGCCCCCCCGTATGTACGTGCCGTACACTCGGTTCCCGTATGTACGGTATGTACCCCCAGGCCCCTACACCCTGCCCGTGCCTGTATGCACCCTACCCCAGGCCCCTACACCAGCACCCTCACCCAGCATTGCACATGTATGAGTCGTACCAAGCCATAGCAAATGTGAGCATTGTACAACAACATGGCCAATGTCCGCACCTTACAGACGCGAAAAACACACGTACTGTACCAGGACACTGCAAAACACCACAAGGAAAGTCAATTCGAATCGCACAACACCACAAAACACGTCCAACAAGCCCAAATACATCCAATACACTGACCTGCAACAGCCAAACAGGTAAACAGAGGCCAAAAACACAACCACTCCTTATAACACACCCACCCAAAGTTCAAACACAGCCACACCCACAAATGGACCAATAAAAAGGGCCCACACACACAAACCATGAGCCTTTGCAACAGACCCACTGCTGCCAGACCCCACAGACAACCCACAGCACCATACTTGAACCTTGACTACACCTTACACTTGCACACCTTCACACAACCACCTTCACAAACACCCCCTCATCACATTCACACACACACGCTCTAATACTCAGGTTCAGGCGCTCTTGGATGTCGTTGCGGCTCAGTCACTGACCCACTCAAGAATGTTGCTCTTGGGGGATTTTAATATGTGGGAGAATGGTGCTCATGATAGCCATTTAAGAGACTTGACGGAAATTTGTGAGAGTCTTAACCTGCATCAGTTGGTCCAGCAACCTACCCATCAAGGGGGGCATATTTTGGATCTTCTGTTTGCTGACTCTAAAGAAACTGAGGTGGTTAATATCCTACCTCAGACCTGGACAGATCATTCGTTGATCCAGTTCCGGATTTGTATACCGGATGGTAAAATAAGCAGACTGCCTCCTGCTACATATCGTATGGGGAGAGATTGGGCAAAACTCATGAGGAGCAGGGTTGAGCCACTTTTTCAAAATTTGCCTCCTTTTGATCCTCATGAGTCAGTGGACCTAAACTATCGTCTGTATCAGAACCACATTGTTGAGGTATTAGATCAGCTTGTACCTCTGAAACGCCTGAAGGCCAGAACAAAGCACTCCGCGCCGTGGTTTACTGAGGAGCTGAGTATTATTCGTAAAGCTTCTCGGCAGGCAGAGAGGAATTGGCGAAAGCATTATGCTGAGCACGATAAAGTTGCTTTTAAAAAAGTACAAGCTCAGTATAAAGAATTGTTGGCTAAGGCCAAAGTGGACTTTTTCCTCAATTCTATTCTATCAGCACCAAATAGCGCCAGAGCTCTTTTTAAGATCATTAGGGACCTCTCTAACCCCACTAGTGTGGGAAATAAGGTGGTAGCATCACAGACGTTATGCAATAAAATCGCCTCCCATTTTGAGGAGAAAATTGCTAATATTGTAGGGGGGCTTACCATGTCCGACCCCTCTCTGATGAATGTTATTGGACAATCGCCCCTGGTAGAACAAGGGGGAGTAACCTCACTGGAGCACTTTACACCACTCACTAATGAGCTGTTTATTAAATGTGCACAGAATGTGAGGTCAGGGTCTCCATTAGACCCCATACCTAACAGGGTCTGGAAAGATCATGCTTTGGCTTTGTTCCCACGACTTTGGCAGATATGCTATCAATCCCTGAATGAAGGGATGGTGCCTGAAACATGGAAGCTGGCTGTGGTTACTCCACTATTAAAAAAACCATCTCTGGATCCAGGAGACCCTACTAGCTTTAGGCCCATTTCCCTGCTACCTTTTCCTATTAAAATCCTTGAAAAGGTAGTGAGTAGCTCTCTTTCTGGGTATCTGGAGGAGTTCCATCTCTTGGATAAGAGCCAGTTTGGCTTTAGGCCAAGTCATGGAACGGAGACAGCCCTGGTCACGGTGCTGGACAACCTCCGGATGCGGGCTGACAGAGGCCTCTCATCGGTAATGGTCCTCTTAGACATGTCAGCCGCATTTGATACGGTAAACCACCAAATCTTGCTGAATAGACTGGAGCATTTGGGAGTTAAGGGATGTGCCTTGAGATGGATACGATCTTATCTCACAGGGAGACAACAATTGGTTTCCCTGCCCCCTTTTACCTCCAGCAAGACCTTGGTGGAACATGGGGTTCCCCAGGGATCGGCCATCAGCCACATTCTTTTTAATATCTATCTGCAGCCACTAATTCCTATCATCAAGGCGCATGGGGTTGATATTGTCAATTACGCGGACGACACCCAACTGGTGTTCTCACTAGAGGGAAAGAATGCCATAAATATGGATGAATTCCAGAAATGTATGAGTCAGACCTCGGACTGGCTCAGGGCTAACTCCTTGCAATTCAACGGAGGCAAGACTGAGGTGATCTACTGTTCCCCAGCGAGAGTAAGGGATATGCCTTTTGACTTTAGACTGGCCCCAGATATGGATCCCATTGTCCCTGCGACTTCGGTGCGGAATTTGGGGGTCATGTTCGATAATGATCTGCAAATGACTTAGCAAGTTAAAAAAACTGTGGGGGTTTGCTTTGCCCTTATGAAAGCTCTACGGCAGATTCTACCCTTCCTGCCGATGGAAAAAAGACCTTTGGTAGTTCGCAGTATTATCCCGAGTAGGCTGGACTACTGCAACTCTCTGTATTTAGGAGCACCTCTTTACATCTTTCAGAGATTGCAGAGGGTCCAGTCTATGGCAGCCAAATTGGCGCTGACCAGGAAACGTGACTCTTCAACCACGCTGGCGCTTCAAGAGCTTCATTGGCTTCCTATGAGGGAAAGGGTCAAATTTAAATCCCTGTGCATTGTTTATAAAGCGGCAAATGGCCTTGGCCCTTTTTCCTTGCAGGAGAAGATCTCCTGGTACAAACCTCAAAGGACTCTCCGTTCCTCGAACGCTTTTTTGTTAAACACTGGCAGGATTAAGAAGGCCAGAATGGGAGGTAGGGCTTTTAGCACTGTGCCCCACGTTACTGGAATGAACTCCCGTTGAACATCAGACAGGCTAACTCTCTGATGGAATTTAGGCGAAATCTGAAAACCTGGCTCTTCCCTAGAGAGGGGTCTATGGCCTCGTTACTTCCCTAGTTCTGGTTTGGCTTCCGCTCATTTATCTCTCCCTTCCTACCTGTCTCTGCTGATGCACTTCTTGTTGGTTTAAAGGTTCTATTCCATCACAATCTTGCGCCAAGATACCCGGTGGGTGATAGTTGCGCGATATAAAAACTAAATACAAAGACAAATACAAATACAAATACACCTTCACAACCACACACACACACCCACAACCATCCACACCCACACCCCACACCATGCCCACAGACAAGAATCCAAAGTTCACAACAGAGGAGCTGGAGATCCTTGTCAACGAAATCATCAGAGTCGAGCCACAGCTCTTTGGAACACTGGTCAGGCAGACCAGCATAGCAGAAAAATGAGCCATATGGCAGAGGATCGTCGACAGGGTGAATGCTGTTGCGGCCATCAGAAGGACCAGGCATGAATGCCAAGCCAGGTGGTACGATCTGCAGAGGACGGTCCGCCGCAAAATGACTGACGAATATAACCAGGGGAACATCACTGGAGGTGGCCCGCCCCACAGACCGGTACACTACCATCCCTGGGAGGAGAAGGTGATGCGCACGCTGCCGCCGGTGGGAGTACACGGAGTAGAAGGAGTCACCGAGCCTGGTGAGTACACAAACAACTCACCTCACATGGGGGGAACCGCATCAACAACCCAACTCCCAATAATGCACGCAACTACCCCAAAGCCATCACCGGACACAACCACACTCCAAAAACACGCACATGCCACTAGCGGCTCCATGCCCCATGCACCAAGCAAGGCCATGCCAAGTCACAGGCCACACAAAACACCAACACAAGACAGGATGTCTGTGATGCCGGGAGGGTGGGCCTCCCAAAAAACATTGTGCAACTCAGAAGCCGACACCAATGCCCTCAGCCCATATGGCCTAGGGCAGAGCTATTCAAACAGTGTGTCCCGACACTGTACTGTGTCGCCTGCAAATGGTGGCCGCGTCGCAGGATGACATGGGTAAGAAGGCCCAATTTGCACATAACAGCAGCTAATGAAGAGGCATCACTGTGAAAGAGTGTCAGCACACACCGCCGCATCAGCGCAGACTCAGAGACACTCTGCCCAATGGGGGCCGGGAATTCTAAATAAAGCCACATGAACTAGCCAATGGCCTTTGAAAGTCCTGCAAAGTGTGTGTGCCCAGGAAGCTGGGCTGAGGTGACAGAGGGTGACAGACAGACGGAGGGAGAGGGAGAGAGAGGGAGGGAGACAGAGGGTGACAGAGGGTGACAGAGGGAGACAGACAGAGGGAGGAGGGTGACAGAGGGAGGGAGAGAGGGAGACAGAGGGAGACAAAATCACCCTTGGGTGGTGTGGGCATGTCCGCTCGTCAGCAGGTGGACTGTGTGCATGTTGACAAGGTCTGGCAGTGCGTGAAACACCCCTTTTTCGTTTGGAAATCACTGGGCCATGTGTCAAACTGTGCACGAGTAGATCCTTGCTGCAGGCACAAACCTAACCTTACACCCAGTATACCCACTCACTGTGTTTGTTAGAACCCAGTCACAAATGCATAAGTTACCTACCTGCATTCTCCAATAGATATGAAAAAGCACCATTTGCCCACGTACAGTGCAACACGTAAGCCGGTTCTGCATCGCTCGCTACGCACGCTCACTACACTGCTCACTGCGTTAAAAAATAATGCAACAACAAAGAGTGTGTCACACATAGGAAAAGTGTTGAAAGCTGGGGCCAAGGGACATACCCATGCACCATGCACAATGCACAGGGACTTGCCAAGTACAGACAAGGTTGATGACACTAGGCCCTGCTGTAGACAGCACAAGGCAATCCTGTGACCACTGTACACTCAAACACCAACTCCACATGCCACCTACCTACCACAGGAACTCACATTCACTGTCATGCCAGCATGCACCATGAGGGGATAGACACATCACTTGGTAGACCCAATGACAAATCACACCACACCCAACAGCATGCCCGGTCACACACAGCCCCCCCCCTTACACAAGCACACACCCCCAGGGCAGCCAACGCAAATTGGCACTCCCACAATGGATATGTGACACAACAAGACCAATCCATAGCCAAATAAGCATCCCAACACGCATTAGACAGGCCAAATAACCAGGAGTACATATCAATCTGTCCCCCGCAACATACCCATCCACAAGTGCACTGTGAGAGGAATGCTAGACATATCTAACTACCCAGAGGAACTGTGCCAACTTGAATATGTATGAAACATGGATGTCGCATGAAACACCATTAACATTGTCTCTCTCTCACACACAGGGCAACGTCGTCGATCTCCCCCCAACACTGGGGGGGAAGAATCACAGGACCAGGCTCGGCGTGGCGATGATCCCACTGGCAGCGACGACTCTCAACACTCCGTGGATGACCCCGACCAACCTGCCCCCTCTGGTGCCCAAGCACCTGCAGCACCTGTGTCAGGTACAACTGTGCCAACCACCACCCCCATTCCTGCCACATCCCAGGATACAAACAGGAGCCCTGCTCGCACACAACAACGCAGCCAGTCTGACCAGGAGGGACAAGGTACTCCGGGCACCCAGGAGGAGGCATGCGACCGCGCAAATGCCATCCCTCAGGGGTTCAGGAGACCCGATGTGCACACAACGGCAGGCCAGGCTCAAGTGGGCAGGGGTGGTGGGAGTGGAGGACGGCGGAGGCGCGAAATTGACCAGACAGCTGAGGAACCCGTTATGTCACACGTCCGCAACATCCTGGACACATACCAGCATGACACCAGGGGCATCAGCCAGGTAGTGGAGACCCTCAATGAGATTAAGAACCTGCAGGCCGAGCAATATGCCAGTCAACAGCAACACCAAGGACGGATGGAGGCAAGACTGGCTGAGCTCGTGGCGGTGCAAACAGACCTGAGCCGTTCACTCCGTCGGATTGCCGAAAACATGGGCAACCCTCCCTGTGCCACCAGGCGAAGATCAACACCAGCCACAGGGAGGGATCAGGAGGAGGAGGATTCGTCCGATGGAGCATCACAGACATCGTCACGGCCTGCTTCTGAGGGTCCCCAGAGGAAGATGGGTCGTCCACGCAAAAGACCGTGGGAGTCAGCGGACCATCACCATCTCCCAGGTCACCTGGCCTGGCACCTGGCCCTCTGGCGCAACAGCAGCACCTCATCCAATGACATTCTCTGCCACATGGACTTGCTGGTCACTGTCTGACCAATGTTGACAAAGACTGTGGCATGGACTCTGATGACTTCCAATGGCAAGGATCCCAACTCCCCCTGTGAACTTTGGATTACAGACACCCGGCGAGCACCTCTTTACATCCCCCCAAACACGTACCCCACCACTAATAAAAATCATAAAAATCAAGAGATGATGCCGTCATTTTGCATTATTCCATAACATGTGTGTGTTGGAAAGTCAAACCATGCCTGAGTTTTGAAGTAACTCCAACTATGCATACCCTGGAGTCTGAGTCTGGCACAGGACACACATGGGTCACAATGTATCATCCAATACAGACATGGAGCACCATACTCACCCGTGATGGGCCCAACCAGCTGAGGGGGTGCCTGCACAACTGTGCAGACAGACCTATTTCGAAGAGCAACAGTCATGCGCAGAGTTCAGGGATCATGTGGAGTGTCCTGGGTGGGAGTCCCAGGTATGTGTAGCCAGGTGGGAGAACTATGTCCTGCATGCTGGAGTCAGGTGGATGTGGAGAATGGTGGCCAGGCCAAGGTTGGATGCATGGAGATGGCACAATGGGGTCTTGGATGACAGTGCCACAAGGTTGTGTTGGGGTCGTGGTCGTGGGCTGCATCCTGAGTGTGGGCGTGGATTGTGAAGGTCATCCTGCAGCTGACAGTGATCCATTGCAGCTATCTCTGTTGGACGGTGATGTGGCTGGGTCGCCGGATGTTGAAGCAGAGCTGTGCAGATGCACCCTGGATGTGGACAAGTATCATGGGAGTTGTAACATACTTCTCCGTAGAGTGCAGGGTAGGATTAGACACGGATGTTGTAGTTGACCTGGGGGATGGTCTGTCTTGCCTTGAGGTGGATCGAACTGTGGATCTTGTGCATAATGCAGAGTGTGCTGAAGCCTGAGGTACAGCCCCTGTCTCCCCTGCTGCCATCAATGCCGAGTCTGTGGACATTCTGCGGCAGTTGCAGGTTGGTCAGACATTGCTGCTTAATGTCCTCCATGACCACCCCAGACTGCTGACACAGATGGTGTCGTACATGGAGGGCATGTCATCAGCGATGTCTGAACAACGGATGTTGCTGAGGTCCATACACTCGTCACTGACTGCAGCAGTGGATCTCCAGCAGCGCTCCGTCCCCCCCTACCCCTGCACCATCCACACTTCCCACTCCCATGCCTGTCCCACGCACACCCAGACATCCCCATGCACGCACCCCACCAGACACAGGAACCACACCACCAGGGAAGGCCAAGCGCACACCTCCTGTCACGCACACACAGGGGGAAGTAGGCACAGCCACTGGGTCGGGGGGCAAACAGCAGCCACACAGCCACAGTGGGAGTGCGCAGTCCTCACAACCCACTTCCTCCAAAACCACTCCCCTTAGCTCTCCTGGCCAACTGTCAGATAAAGAGTCCTTCGTGGCCAGTGTGTCCCTCAGCCCCAGTGTGGCACCACCCTGCAAGCGGTGGAGGCAGTGCCCGGCCAGGGTAGTTGAGTCCCCCCCTGTCCACACCCTCCCCCAGTAGCGCTGCAACCCATCCCTCCGAACCCCCCCCTCCTTGGGGCCTGTGGTTCATTCGGGTGCAGGGGAGACTGGAAGAGCTTGCAACCGTGTGCAGCGCCCTGCTAACCACCACCTTTGGCGCTGTCCCACCCCCTGTGGTGGAGTCGTCCGTCCCTGCACCCACAACACCTACCCTTGCCCCCCCTGTCCCTGCGGTGCCTGGTCCTTCCCCCCCACATGATGCCCCCCTTCTGTGGATGATATGGAAGAGTGAACTGTGCAGGCAAGCTAGGGGAGACGCGTCCCAGGACTTCGCACATGGCCTGGCCTATGGGCCCTGTATATAGTGGACATTTCTTTTGCTATAATTTTGTATGCTGAATAAAGCATTTTGGTTTTCATTTGCACACAAATGCTTTTCTGGTCTTGCTATTGGTGGTGCTGCTCCATGATTTGGGGTGGTGATAATGTGTTAGGTGTCTGGGAAATGTTGTAGTGTGCTTCTCATGGGGTGGACCCTGGTATCTGTGTGCCATCACAAGGTATCTGCAAATAATCTTTGGTCATGTAAGCTCTTACTGTATGGTGACATTGTCCCAAGGTGTGTTCCTTCCTCTGTGGACCCTGACATCTTCCCTGCAGGGTGTTTCCCAATTGTTGTGCTGAGCTCTGTCTACATTTCCTGGGTGTGTGACGGATCCCTTCAACTTTGGCCATGCATGCTCAGCAATGTCTCCACCTGCATCATTTGTGGCATCCTTGGTGGTCACTGTACTTGTGTATGGAGTATATTGACATGACTTCATTGGGACATGTTCCCTTTTACGCACTATGCATGTGTGTACTCCCAGCCTCGCACACATGTGTTACGTGTTCTGCAGGGTCTTTGGGCACCTGTCTGACAATTGTGGGCATTGTATCTGTGGGTACTCCACCCTTTTCCTTCCATGGGAGGCAACAACTTGTTGGCTGCCCCAGCACCTGTACATTCCTATCAGTCCTGGAATGTGCGTGACAGTGTGCGTTCCCTTTGGGTCTCTTAGTTTAGTAGGGTGGCACATGAATATTCAGTGTTGTTGCATGCTCTCAGTGTGTGTATTGTGCTGCCAGCGCCAGGGGTGGGTATGCATGTGTCATTTGTCATCACACCCACATGTGGTGTGTCATGCAGTGGGGGATGGACATCCACCCTCATGGGAGTAGGACACTGCTGTCAGTGATGTGCTGGCATGCCACTCTCAATATAGTCGCACTTTGTGTATGCCTTCATGCACCCATGGAGTTTTCCTAATTGTAGGATGGTGCACACACCACCATGTCTCTGTCCACTGCTGGGAGGACTCTGCACCCACCCCTCCTATGTCTGGGCACTGCTGGGAGGACTCTGCACCCACCCCTCCTGTGTCTGGGCACTGCTGGGAGTGATAGGCACCCACCCCTCCTATGTCTGGGCACTGCTGGGAGGACTCTGCACCCACCCCTCCTATGTCTGGGCACTGCTGGGAGGACTCTGCACCCACCCCTCCTGTGTCTGGGCACTGCTGGGAGGACTCTGCACCCACCCCTGCTATGTCTGGGCACTGCTGGGAGGACTCTGCACTCACCCCTCCTGTGTCTGGGCACTGCTGGGAGGACTCTGCACCCACCCCTCCTGTGTCTGGGCACTGCTGGGAGGACTCTGCACCCACCCCTCATATGTCTGGGCACTGCTAGGGCTGATGGCCACACACCCCTATGTGTCTGTCCACTGGCGTGGTATGACCTGTACCCACGTCCTTAAGGGATGGGTATGGGCCGTACCCCTATGTCACCCCAACAATGGCGGTACGGCCTGTACCCACGTCCCTAAGGCATGGGTACGGGACGTACCGCCATTGTTGGGGTGACGTAGGGGTGGGCATGGTACGACCCGTACCCATGCCTTTGGGACGTGGGTATTGGCCGTACCGCAATTGTTGGGGTGCCGTACGGGTACGGCCCGTACCCACGCCTTAAGAGCGTGGGTACGGGTCGTACCACGCCCACCCCTACGTCACCCCAACAATGGCGGTACGGCCTGTACCCATGCCTTTGGGACGTGGGTATGGGCCGTACCACCATTGTTGGGGTGACTTAGGGGTGGGCGTGGTACGACCCGTACCCATGCCTTTGGGACGTGGGTACGGGCCATACCGCCATTGTTGGGGTGCCGTAGGGGTACGGCCCGTACCCACGCCTTAAGAGTGTGGGTACGGGTCGTACCACGCCCACCCCTACATCACCCCAACAATGGCGGTACGGCCCGTACCCACGTCCCAAAGGCATGGGTATGGGTCGTACCACGCCCACCCCTACGTTACCCCAACAATGGCGGTACGGACTGTACCCATGCCTTTGGGACGTGGGTATGGGCCGTACCGCCATTGCTGGGGTGACGTAGGGGTGGGCGTGGTACGACCCGTACCCATGCCTTTGGGACGTGGGTACGGGCCGTACTGCCATTGTTGGGGTGCCGTAGGGGTACGGCTCATACCCACGCCTTAAGAGCGTGGGTATGGGTCGTACCACGCCCACCCCTACGTCACCCCAACAATGGCGGTACGGCCCGTACCCACGTCCCAAAGGCATGGGTACGGGTCGTACCATGCCCACCCCTACGTCACCCCAACAATGGCGGTACGGCCCGTACCCACGTCCCAAAGGCATGGGTACGGGTCATACCACGCCCACCCCTACGTCACCCCAACAATGGCGGTACGGCCCGTACCCACGTCCCAAAGGCATGGGTACGGGCCGTACCGCCATTGTTGGGGTGACGTAGGGGTGGGCGTGGTACGACCCGTACCCACGCTCTTAAGGCGTGGGTACAGTGCGTACCACAATTGTTGTGTTGCCGGTTCGCGTCCATGTCGATTTCCGTTGTGGCGGACGCAGGCCTTGGTGGAGACGTCCCCGCCCCCGAAGTGACCAGGCCCTGGGGGTCAGGTATGTACAGGGCATGTATGATTTTTAACTTGGGTGGGGGTTATGTTTCCTGCCCCTGCCCCCCCCCTTTGCCCCTGGGTGTTGTTCTGACCTTCTGCGGCGTCTGCGTCGGTTCCTGTACACCAGGTGGACTGCTATGAGGGCCGGGATGACACGTAGGTTGGGGTCCATGGCTGTCCGTCGCGTACAGGTGCTCCTTCTGCGCGTCGTCCTGATTTCCCGGCAGTTTTTGGCTGCCATGAAATATAATCCGTGCGGAGTGACGTGGGCACGGATCGTACTTGCTGGTTCGTGAAACGCTGCCTGACTCCGTCCGGACGTCACGTCCGCGGTGTCCCGGATCGGAATTGTGGGTGTGTGTTTTGTCGGTCGGTGGTTTTTGCGATTCGTACGGAAATGGTGTTTCCGTACGAATCGTACTTGCATGTTTGTAAGGTATTTTTCCCGGGTACGAGTCGGACGGAGAAAACGCTCCGTCTGACGAATCGTACCCGTTTTTTCCAGGATCAGAATCGGCCCCTCAATGTCCATTGTTACTAACATACATTCTGATTGTGAGAAAGGCATTGCTTCAATTAAATTACTGAAGTCCATAGTGTCCAGTTTGTAGCAAAGTGTCAAGGGCATAAAAGGTTTTATAAAGAAATCTGTATATTGCCCTATGGGTTCCAGTATATTACCACACCAGGATACAATGGGTCTGCCCATGAGATTGAGTAGGTATTTGGGCACTTTGGGACACTTTCACCGTTCTCTTTATTCAGGAAAAGGAATTCATTTTGGGTGAGTATCACCTCTTCCTTAGCAACTGTTGTGAGTTTAAGAATCTCTGCCAGGATATCACTGGTGGGGTTCTTATTTAGTTTTACATAATGATCCTTATCAGATAATTAGCTATGTACCTCTGACTTGTCGGTATCCTGATCCTGTAACACTATGCTGACTCCCGTGTCAGCTGGTTTGCTTATCAGAGATGTGTTGTTTCTGTGATTAAATATGGTTGTACATCCATCTAGGGAGATGTATGGTGTGGAGATTTGTCTTTGCTGAAGGTCGTGAATGTCTTTTAAGACAAGATTCTCAAAAGTAAGGATTTCAATGGAGATGCTACTGGGCGGGGGTAAAAATGTAAAAGCAGGTTTCAGTCCTGTGGCATCTGTGCAACAACTTGTCTCTGTTGCCTGGAAGAAGGCTCTCAGTCTAATCTTACGGAAAAACACAATAAGTCAGTTTGTAAATGTGGAAAGTATGCTCATTCCGCAAGGACATTTGAGCGTCTGTCCCTGGCTGAGTAGGGGAAATAGCGGGGGATGACAAATCATGTGTAGATAAATAAAAAATGGGGATTGTCTGGAGTTCAATTATTCCTGGGGAGGGCCACATTGATAATGCTTCTGTCATGTCTGTGTCCCCTGGTGTGTTGTTGTTGCCATTTCTGATTTCTGCCTCTCCCTCTTCCCTCCTCCAGTTGGGTTGTGGCTATCCTCTGCCTAAAAAATATATTTCTATCCTTTCTGTGCGGCTGCCCCACTAGCGCCTTCTCCAGGGCCTGAGTTGTCTCCTGAATCTTCTGATGTATCTGAGAAGGATACAAAGTTGTTCTGTTTGTTAAATTGCCCCAGGACTTATTGGGACCCATAGTTCTGGCAAATCTGTTAGAGTAATAATCATAGACAAGGTATGGAAACACTCTTTCTACCTTATAGAATTATGGATCTTTCTTACTTAATTGGGCTTCTTGTCTTGTTATATGCGGGTAATCTCTAATATGTTTTTTTCTATTTTGGTCAGAGTAGCTTTTTTGTCACCGATTATGTTGAACTAATTTATTTGTCTTTCCAGTTAAAAAAATGTCTTCCCGTAATTTCTTTAAATGTTCTAAGGCTGTATCTATGCCAAGCACCATCCAGTGCCTGGAACATATGATCCCAATATGATTAAAGCCTTGCTCATATTTTTTATCCTTCCTGAAGAATCCTGGTATATTTCTAACCTGGAGACAAACCAGTATAACGTCAGGCTTGAGATATTCTGTCATCATTTTTATCATTAGTTCAACATTTTTCGAACTTTATTGGAAGATCAGTAGATGTTGTGGATTCACTATCTATACTTTCAAAGAACAAAGATAGTTCTTTCAAAATCTTTTGTATATATTCCTCTGCATATATGTAGGAGTAAAATCAGACATATTCCAAGCTGACTTCACACACAAAACAAGGGGAGAAAAGTATACAGTCTTGCATACCCATCCACTGTATGAGCAAATTGATTTATAATTGAATCCTTGCAATCCAGCAATTGGACAAACTGTTGCAGATAACAGGGGAACCCGAGGATCACAGGGGACCTTGGGTAAGTCCATGTGCAAGAAACACTGGTCCCACAGTTGAAAACAATACAATGAATACGCATTTAACCAAGTGGGTATTTTAAGCATTAGCTATAATAAATCATATATAAGGAAGCTTTATAAAACAAGTTTACTTTGTGACGGCACAGTGGGTGTTTAGTGAGAAATGTGCTTGGTGCTGTCATCAAAGTGTAAACACGTGAACAAATTCAGTGATCAAAGTTGTGTATCGTAAAAAAAGAACAATACAGCCCATTTATAAATAATATAATCCATCTAGGGTTTTGTTAGAAATGGGGGTCTCTAGTTGGCAGAGGTGGGTACCTTTGTCCAAATAGGAACCCTTGCTTCTAGGCAGGGTAAGGGGGATACACATCTAAAATAACCCCTGCTCACTTCCTTGGTAGCTTGGCATGAGCAGACAGGCTTATCTCGGAGGCAGTGTGTAAAGAATTTGTGAACACATACAGTAATACAGTGAAAAAACTACAAATGGACACCACACAAGTTTAGAAAAACAAATAATCTTTATCTAAACCAAAACAAGACCAAATGACAAAAATTCACAGTACAGTGATAAAAATATGACTTTCAGATGGTAGAAATAGTTCAGTTCAAAGCAAATTGCAGATGCAACACTTTTCAAACAAAGTACCTTGGATAAGTCGCGCACACAAACAAAAATGGCCGCAGGGAAGGTGATGCTTCGGTTCCTAACATTCAGGGAATGTAATGCGTTGGTTCCTTGCTCCGGGGAAGGTGATGTGTTGGTTTCTTATGCCTGTGCAGGGGAGGGGATGCGTTGGTTCCTTGCTCCGGGGAAGGTGATGTGTTGGTTTCTTATGCCTGCGTTGGTTCCTTACCGGAGAGGAGGTGATGCATCTGTTTCTTACTGCGTGGGGAGGAGATGAGTTGGTTTATTACTGCTTCTCCCAACGGTGCGACAGCCTCGTGCCTAAATGCGATGCGACGATCCGTGGATTCTTGCAGCCGCACAGCAGGGCATGCCTCGGAATCGGTGAGGTGATCTCGGAGATCGGTGCACTCAGTTTGGCGTTCGGCAATTTCTCGAGCTGCGGGCAGGTGCCTTGACGATTTCTTCGGCGATTTGTCAGAAACAGGTGCGGATGCATCTCGCTTCTCGGTGTTGCATTGGTTTTTCCAGCTTCCAGCGGAAAACAGTCTCTAGAGGTAGAGATATGGAGAAGGGGTTGCATACGGTGGTGGTGACATTTACCATTCCCACTCCAATCTAAACCAATTGTTTGATGATGTTGGACACTCCAATCTAAGCCAATTTTAGTAAGACGTTGACAACTAAATGGGTTACAGTTCCTATTATCACTCCATACTAAACCAATTGGTTGAAGGTGCTGAACACTAAAGGGGTGACATTTACTATTCCCACTCCACAGGCCGATTCCGATCCTGGAAAAATTTCCCCCGTCCGAATTGTATCCGGATTTTTTTCTGTACGAATCGTACAAGTAGCGTACAAACTGCCAAGTACGATTCGCATGGGAAAAACTCCATACGAATCACATTGGGAAAATTTCCCCACACGTCCTTGGGTCGGAAATTGTGTCCGACACATCCCCGGACGATTTACCGTACAAATCGGAAAAATGAAGTCCAACCGCGCAAATACGATCACTCCCGTCCTTTCGATTTCACAACTGTATGGAAAAAACACCGTACGGACCGAACTCCCATAGCAACCATGGAGACATGTGCCTGCATACGCGCCGAACACCCCACCACAGACCCCGCATGTACGCGCAAAACGCCCCCCAGCCGCGGATGTACGCGCCGAACCCCCACCAGTGTATGCATGGAGCGCACCCCCACCCATGTATGCATGGAGCGTACCAACTCCCCACCCGTGTATGTACGGACCGTACCCCCACCTGTGTATGCATGGAGCGTACCGACTCCCCACCTGTGTATGTGCGGACCGTACCCCCACCCGTGTATGTACAGACCGTACCCCCACCCCCCCATGTATTTATGGACCGTACCCACACCCGTGTATGTACGGACCATACCCCCACCCCACCCGTGTATGTACGGACCGTACCCCCACCCCACCAGTGTATGTACGGACCGTACCCCCACCCCACCAGTGTATGTGGGGACCGTACCCCCACCCATTTATGTACGGACCGTACCCCCACCCGTGTATGCATGGAGCGTACCAACTCCCCACTCGTGTATGTACGGACCGTACCCCCACCCGTGTATGTACGGACCGTACCCCCACCCCACCCGTGTATGTACGGACCGTAACCCCACCCGTGTATGTACGGACCGTACCCCCACCTGTGTATGCATGGAGCGTACCAACTCCCCATCCGTGTATGTGCGGACCGTACCCCCACCCGTGTATGTACGGACCGTACCCCCACCCCACCAGTGTATGTACGGACCGTACCCCCACCCCACCAGTGTATGTACGGACCGTACCCCCACCAGTGTATGTACGGACCCTACACCCAGCCCCCCCTGTATGTACGGTGCGAAACACCACCACCGATGGACGGTGCGGACCAACACCCTGCCCGTGTTCGTACGCACCCTACCCCAGGCCCACACACCAGCCCCCTCACACAACATCGCGCATGTACGAGTCGTACTAAGCCATAGCAAAGGACAGCACTGTACAACAACATGGCTCATGTACGCACTGTACAGACGCAAAAAACACTCGTACTGAACCAGGACAAACCAAAAAAACACAAGGAGAGTCAAATCGAGGCACACAACACCACAAAACATATCCAACAAGGCCAAATACATCCTATACACTGACCTGCAACTGACAAACAGCTAAACAGAGGCCCAAACCACTACCAATCCTTATAACACACCCACCCAAAGTTCAAACACAGCCACACCCACAAATGGACCAATAAAAAGGCCCAGCACACACAAACCATGATCCTTTGCAACAGATCCCCTACTGCCAGACCACAGCGACAACGCACTGCACCATACTACATACATCATTACACCTTACACTTGCACTCCTTCACACAACCACCATCACAAACACACCCTCATCACATTCACACACACACACCTGCACAACCACACTCAGGGCCCGATTCACAGAACTAACTTAAGACAAAATCCTAAACTTACTACAATTTTGGTATTCACAGAAGGCACTTACTCATTTCGGTATTCACAGAAATTAGGAGTCCTAACTTTAGGACTCCTAAATGCCTTCGGTGAATTCCGAAAGCCTTAAAATTAGGATTTTTCTGAATTTAGAAGTAGTAAAGTTAGGACTCCTAACTTTAGGACTCCTAAATGCCTTCTGTGAATACCGAAAGCCTTCAAATTAAGATTTTTCTCAGTTTAGTAGTAGTAAAGTTAGGAGTCCTAACTTTAGGACTCCTAAACTGAGAAAAATCCTAATTTTTAGACTTTCGGTATTCACAGAAGGCATTTAGGAGTCCTAAAGTTAGGACTCCTAACTTCTGTGAATACCGAAGTGAGTAAGTGTCTTCTGTGAATACCAAAATGAGTAAGTGCCTTCTGTGAATACAAAAATGGTAGTAAGTTTAGGATTTTGTCTTAAGTTAGTTCTGTGAATCGGGCCCATACACACCCACAACCATCCACACCCACACCCCCACAACCATCCACACCCACACCCCACAACATGCCCACTAACAAGAATCCAAAGTTCACAAAGGAGGAGCTGGAGGTCCACAGCTCTTTGGAACATTGGTCAGACGGACCAGCTTATCCGAAAAATCTGCCATGTGGGAGAGGATAGTCAATTCCGTGAATGCTGTTGGGGCCACCAGAAGGACCAGGCATGAGTGCCAAGCCAGGTGGTACGATCTGCGGAGGACGGTCCGCCGCAAAATGACGGACGACCACAACCAGGCCAACATCACTGGAGGAGGTCCGTCCCGCAGACCTGTACACTACCATCCCTGGGAGGAGAAGGTGATGGCCACGCTGCCGTCGGTGGGAGTAGACGGACTAGAAGGAGTCCGAGAGCCTGGTGAGTACACAAACAACTCACCTCACATGGGAGGAACGCCATATACAACCCAAATACCAATCATGCACGCAACCCCCCCAAAGCCTGCACCGTACACAACCACAGTCCAAAAACACACACATGTCACTAGCGCCTCCATGCCCCATGCTCCAAGCAAGGCCATGCCAAGTCACAGGCCACACAAAACACCAACACAAGACAAGATGTCCCCGATGCCGGGAGGGTGGGCCTCAAAACTAACATAGAGCAACTCTGAAGCACACAACAATGCCCTCAGCCCATATGGCTTAGGGCACAGCTATACAAACAGTGTGTCCCCACACAGTACTGTTTTGCCTGCTAATGGTGGCCGCGTTGCAGGACGACATGGGTATGAAGGCACAATTTGCACATAACAGCAGCTAATGAAGACGCATCACACTGAAAGAGTGTCAGCACACACCGCCACAGCAGCAGCGCAGACTCAGACACTCCGCCCAATGGGTGCCGGCAGAGAAGAAACAAACCCACAGGAACAAGCCAATGGCCTTTGAAAGACCTGCAAACTGTGTGTGCCCAGGAAGCTGTGTTGACGTGACAGAGGGTGACACACAGAGGGAGGGAGAGGGGCAGAGAGAGGGACAGAGACAGAGGTGGACACAGGGAGACAGGCAGAGGGAGGGAGGAGGCTGACAGAGGGAGGGAGAAAGGGAGACGGACAGAGGGAGGAGGCTGACAGAGGGAGGGAGAAAAGGAGACGGACAGAGGGAGGAGGCTGACAGAGGGAGGGAGAAAGGGAGACGGACAGAGGGAGGAGGCTGACAGAGGGAGGGAGAAAGGGAGACGGACAGAGGGAGGAGGCTGACAGAGGGAGGGAGAAAGGGAGACGGAGGGAGATGGACAGTGGGAGGAGGCTGACAGAGGGAGAGAGAAAGGGAGACGGACAGTGGGAGGAGGCTGACAGAGGTAGGGAGAAAGGGAGACAGAGGGAGATGGACAGTGGGAGGAGGCTGACAGAGGGAGGGAGAAAGGGAGACGGACAGTGGGAGGAGGCTGACAGAGGGAGGGAGAAAGGGAGACAGAGGGAGAGGGACAGTGGGAGGAGGCTGACAGAGGGAGGGAGAAAGGGAGATGGACAATGGGAGGAGGCTGACAGAGGGAGGGAGAAAGGGAGATGGACAGTGGGAGGAGGCTGACAGAGGGAGGGAGAAAGGGAGATGGACAGTGGGAGGAGGCTGACAGAGGGAGGGAGAAAGGGAGATGGACAGTGGGAGGAGGCTGACAGAGGGAGGGAGAAAGGGAGATGGACAGTGGGAGGAGGCTGACAGAGGGAGGGAGAAAGGGAGACGGACAGAGGGAGGAGGCTGACAGAGGGAGGGAGAAAGGGAGACAGAGGGAGACCAAATCACTCTTGGGTGGTGTGGCCATGTCCGCTCATCAGCAGGTGGACTGTGTGCATGTAGACAAGGTTTGGCAGTGCGTGAACCTCCCCTTCAACCTTTGATAAACACTGGGCCATGTGTCAATCTGTGCACAAGTACATCCGTGCTGCAGGCACAAACAAAACCTTACACCCAGTATACCCACCCACTGTGTTTGTCAGAACCCTGTCACAAATTGTTAAGTTACCTACCTGCATTCTCAAATAGCATGGAAAAAACACCATTTGGCCACGTACAGTGCAACACGTAAGGCGGCTCTGCATGGCTTGCTACGCCCGCTCACTACACTGCTGACTGCGTTCACAAAAGATGCATCAAATAAGATTGTGTCACACATAGGTAAAGTGTCGAAAGCTGTGGCCAAGGGACAAACCCATGCACAAGTGCACTGTGAGAGGAATGCTCGCCAAATACAACCACCCAGAGGAACTGTGCCTAATCAAAAATGAATGAACATGGATGTCGCATGTAACACAATTAACACTGTCTCTCTCACACACAGGTCAACGTCGTCGATCTCCCCCCAACACTGGGGGGGAAGACTCACAGGACCAGGCTCTGCGTGAAGAGGACCCCACCGGCAGCGACGACTCTCACCACTCCGTGGATGACCCAGACCAACCTGGCCCCTCTGGTGTCCAACCACTTGCAGCACCTGCGTCAGGTACAACTGTGCCAACCACCACCCCCATTCCTGCCACATCTCAGGAGACACCCAGGAGCCCTGCCCGCACACAACAACACAGCCAGTCTGTCCAGGAGGGACAAGGTGCTCCGGGCACCCAGGAGGAGGCAGGCGACACCGCAAATGCCATCCCTCAGGGGTCCCGGAGACCCGATGTGCCCACAACGGCAGGCCAGGCGCAAGTGGGCAGGGGTGGTGGGAGTGGAGGACGGCGGAGGCGCGAACCTAACCAGTTGGCTCAGAAACCGGTAATGTCACATGTCCACAACATCCTGGACGCATACCGGCGTGACTCCAGAGGCAACGACCAGGTAGTTGAGACCCTCAATGAGATGAAGACCCTGCAGGTCGAGCATCATGCCAGTCATCTACAACACCATGGACGGATGGAGGCAAGACTGGCTGATCTCCTGGCGGTGCACAGGGACGTGAGCCAATCACTCCGTCAGATTGCCCTAAGCCTGGCAAACATCCCTGTGCCACCAGGCGTAGACCAGCACCAGAAACAGGGAGGGAGGAGGATTCATCTGACGGAGCGTCCCTAGCATCGTCAAGGCCTGCTTCTGAGGGTCCCCGCAGGAAGGTGGGTCGTCCACGCAAAAGACCGTGAGAGTCAGCGGAACATCACCATCTCCCAGGTCACCTGGCCTGTCACCTGACCCTCTGGCCCAGCAGCAGCACAGCAGCAACTGACATTCTCTGCCACATGGCCTTGCTTTTCACTGTCTGACCAATGTTGACAAAGACTGTGGCACAGACTCTGATGACTTTCAATGGCAGGATACCAACTCCCCCTGTGAACTTTGGATTCTACACTCCCGCCAAGCACCTCTTGTCACCCCCCCCAAACACGTACCCCAGCACCAATAAAATTCATCACAACCACAAGATGATGCCGTCAGTTTGCATTATTCCACTACATGTGTGTGTTGTAAAGTCAAACCATTCCAGGTGGAAGTTGAGGTCCCCTAGGAGGATGTAGTCGGTGGACGGGAGTGCGTGTGGGCTGACGAAGTCTGCGATGTCTTCGCTGAACTTAGTGCGTGGTCCTGGTGGTCTGTACATGAGGGTGCCTCTGAGGGTGATCTTGGGGTCGCTGTGGATCACGAAGTGGAGGTGTTCGGCATCGGGGAGTGAGTTGTCGACGTGGGTTGAGATGCGGATGGAGCTTTTGTGTGCGATGGCGATGCCTCCTCCGGTGCGGTTGGTGCGGTCTTTCCGGATGATTTTGTAGCTGTCGGGGATGGCTATGGCGATGTTGGGTGTCGAGGAGGGGTTCATCCAGGTCTCGGTGAGGAAGGCGATGTCCGGGTTTGTTGAGTCGATGAGGTTCCATAGTTCGATGGCATGCCTGTGGACGGATCGGGTGTTGATCAGGATGCAGTCAAGGTTGTTCTTGTCGGGTGCGATGTGTGTTCGTAGGCAGGTAAAGCGGCAGTTGCGGCAGGTGAAGGATCCGTGGGTCCACTTCGGGGTAGCGCGGTAGCAGCCGGGCGTGCGGCCGGGGTTGAGGGCGGTGAGGGTGGTGGTGTCGTAGGTCAGGCGGGGGTGGCGGATGGGGTGGGGGTCGTGGGGACCAGGGGGATGGGCGCTGGGCGCGGTCCAGGCGCGGACGGGTGCAGACGGGCTTGCCTTAGGCGCGCCGCGCGCCTGCTGCGCGCGTCCGCTGCGCGGCCTCGCAGCGGCCGCCATATATGGGGTAGCCGGGGAGGGGGGGTCAGCTGGGAGGCGGGAGGCGGGAGGGTAGGTGGGCCAATGGGATTACGCTTGAGGAGCGCAAAAACGGCGGGAAAAGCGGGAGGCGGGCGGCAGGAAAAACGAGGAAAAAACGGCTTTGGGAAGGTGGCGAGAAAACAGGGGAAGAAGCGATGCGGACGACGAGAAAGGCGGGAAAAGGACGAGAAAAAAAAGGCGGAGAAAAACAAGCACAACGAGCAGGGGCACCGGGCGCACAGGGGGGGGCCACGCACTCGGGGATACAGAAAAAAGGTGGAATTACATTCAACCAGGCAGTCTCTGAGGCAGGCACTCGAGGGTACAAAATAGAAGGAGGGAACCGGGCACTCTGGGGCCACGCACTCGGGGAACAAGGAGAGAAGTGGGAGCGGCAGTCACGGGGGCACACAGGCAGAACTAGGCAACACTGAGGCAGGCAAGCACTGGTGGCGCTGCGGAGGCGGGGGAGAGGCCTACCCTAAGGTGCAGGGCCTGCAGCAGCATGCGCCATGTCAAGAAAACAATGCCACAAGTAGCACACAGAGACAAGGATCTCAGGAAGAAACTATGCAAAAGGTGTATGTCAAGGAAGGAATGTCTGGTTCAACATGGCACACACACACACAATGGATTCACATGCAGCACAGTGGCCGTCGTGGAGACTGACATGCCACAATACCTACACAGCCATGGACATCATGCACAATACAGAATCTAATCCCTGACAAACAGCTTGCATCTTGCTACTCTACACATAGACTCATATGCACCATCTCTGAGAACAATGCCAGACATGCCACATGCACAGTGGCAACAGACCACCATTGACAGAGATGAGGCACCTTGGAGGCAGAGGGACACCTTTATTACTCATGTGTGTCGGAATGCTAATGCAACTCTGTCAACACATACACAGGTCATGTGGATGAACATGTGGGACCAACACTGTCACCCCCTTACCACCACAGATGCTGGAAATCCATGGCACTGGCACACAAGTGACGGGTTACAGCTAAACACCCCCTGCTGCTCACGGAGAGGCTGCTATACACCATTGAGCCCCTAATGGGGAATTCACACACCATGTCAACCCGGTGCAACCCGTATGTTTCCGAGGGCAGTGTTACACACATTGATGGCTCCATCACAATCCACAATCCCATTACAGATGACTGTCACCAAGTCTGACCATCAATTCAGGTGAATTCAGCTCCATGTCATGTGCCCCATGGTGATTCTACATGTATGTAAAGTATCCAAACATGAACAGGAGCAGTGCACACACATTCAAAACAAATACCACTCCCAAAAAGCCGTGCTACATCCCTTACCCGAAGGAGATTTTAGAACTTGTCCGTGCATGTAACGCTGATTCAGCACATGTTGCTGTGTTCATGAGGAATAGCAGGAGCACAACAAAGCCACCAGCAGACAGCATGCGCAAGTACCTGTGGATGGGAAACACACCAGAAGTCAGCCAAAAGAAGCACATCCGCATGCATGTGCATGTACTCGACACGTATAAGGTTGTCAACATGCTAGGTGACAATGATGACTCTGGAAAAACATTCTTCTATTGCACCATCACTCGAGTGACACATCCAAACACACCTCTGACTCACTTGGCAGACATGCAGATGGACACACACATTGCAACACTTGCCACACACGGCCCAATGCGTGCACACTCAGACACTGGAACTCACCACTAAGCAAAGAAGTTGCGTATTAGCCGACTCCGCATGTCCTCTACCGCCTCCTCCTCCTCCACATCACTTGCCTCGTGACCAAGCCCTTCATCCTCCATGGGTGGATGGTCCTGCTCATCTGGATCCAGGATGAGTGGCACAGCTTTCTCCACTGCCATGTTGTGCAGCATGCAGCACACAAGGAATATCTTGCAGACCTTCACCGGTGCATATGGGAGTGCACCACCGGTCTTGTGGAGGCAACAGAATCGGCTCTTCAGGAGGCCAAACGTCCTCTCTATCACTCCCCTGGTCCGCCCATGGGCATTGTTGTAGAGGTGATCGGCAGCCGTGCTGGGGTTGTGGAGAGGCGTGATCAGCCATGGCATGTTGGGATAGCCAGCGTCCCCTACATGGAAACATCATGGACAAGAGTGGGTCAGGAGAAGCAGTAAGACAGGAAGATGACGTTAAATACAGGACTGCCAGAGTATACCCACCAACAATACATGCTCGTTCGTTGCGCAGCTGCAGCATCATTTCAGGCACCCTGCTACGCCTCATGATGTAGGCATTGTGTGCTGATCCTGGAAAACGAGCACAGACATGTGAAATCACCATGTTGGCAAGACACACCACAAGGGCATTAATGGAGTGATAATGCTTGCAGTTCCTATACGCTACCTCCTGTGCCTGTGGTGGTACCAAAGTCACGTGTGTTCCATCTATGGACCCAATGACATGGGGCATCCCTCCCAGGGCATAGAACTCACGCTTGACACCTGTCAACTGCTCAGGAGTTGGGAATTTTATTAACTCATCCAGGTGCTCCAACATGGCCTCTAAAAAATCATGCAGAACACGGCTGAACATGGTTTGGGACATGCCACTGACATGGGCAATGGTATGTTGAAAGGTACCCGTGGCAAAGAAATGTAGGGCTGCCATCACCTTCATCTTGGGTGTCAGTGCAGTAGGATACCTGTGTAGCGGTTGGAGGTGTGGTGCCAGCTGTGTCGTCAACTCCTCAATCAAACGTTGGGGGAATCGGTAGCGGCGTATACAGTCATGTTTCCTCAGGTCAGCCAAGTCCGGAATTGCTCGAGGGAGAGGCGGAGCCCTGCAGTGAATTAGAAGGGACAACGAAGAGTGAGTACAGTACACCACCAATGTCAATGTACTGAGCACATGCTCAACAGGCAATACACATATGCTACATACAGAGTCAGGTCTGTGCAATATGCCCTGGACACGTATGCCAGGCATGTGACACTCCTACCAAGAGCCAGCTACAAACGTTGATTCTCAACCTCAATATGCCATGCCATGAAACTAGCTGTTGGCCAGTGTAAGTGAGCAGGCAGACACATTACAGGAGTTACAGACATCCAAATATGTGCAGAAGAAGGATGTTTATTGTACAGACAGGTTGCGGAACACTAGAGGCACAGGTCACATGTCATAGAATAAGGACACACCACACACCTTGCCATGAAGGATTACATGTCAAGACTGATCACACATACATTGAGAGTATGCAGATATGTCCTTGTTTTGGAACTTCGTGTCGATGCATACATACACACCTTACGTCGGATTACACATGTGTGCTGGTGTGCGGAACAGTGTGCCATGCCCATCTACACACAGACACATGTTGGTTGCAGCACCTGCAGATGCATTTGACCAAACACCTACAGCAAACCTATGGGAACACATGACACACACATGACATAGCTACAGCGTGCAACGCGGGCATTCACTTTTCAGGGGTAACATTCCGTGTACCTGGCATCAGGGGACATTTGCGGGTGTCGGTGACTGTGCCATGCCAGTGACACATGGCCCACCAAGTCTGTACTACATGCACACATGTCAAAGGAGTGAAGGGGATGTGTGGCACATAGGGCACCATCACACGTGACATGTGTACACAGCTCATCATACTTTAATTAGCTTCACATCTCAGGAGTATGGTGCCACATCACAGCCTGACCCACCTGTGCCCGACACATGTAGTACTGCACAGACAATGCCTTGATGTCCAGCTTCGGCCAAGTATGACAGCTCAATTCCTTCCTGTGTGCCGCCTGTCACCACTGTCAGGTGTGAAACGCACCGTACATACGCTCTGAGGGCGTGTGTAGGGTCCCTATAACTATGGGGGTGCTCGCGTACGTGTACGCTATAGTAGTTCGGACCGTACACACGCGTGTGTACGGTCCCTATCACTATAGGGGTGCTCGCGTACGTGTACGCCATAGTAGTTCGGACCGTACACACGCGTGTGTACGGTCCCTATCACTATGGGGGTGCTCGCGTACGTGTACGCCATAGTAGTTCGGACCGTACACACGCGTGTGTACGGTCCCTATCACTATGGGGGTGCTCGCGTACGTGTACGCCATAGTAGTACGGACCGTACACACGCGTGTGTAGGGTCGGTCCGTAACACTATGGCGTACGCATACGTCAGCACTCCCATAGTGATAGGGACCCTACACACGCGTGTACGGTCCGAACTACTATGGCGTACACATACACGAGCACCCCCATAGTGATAGGGACCATACACACGCGTGTGTACGGTCCGAACTACTATGGCGTACACATACGCGAGCACCCCCATAGTGATAGGGACCATACACACGCGTGTGTACGGTTCGAACTACTATGGTGTACGCATACGCGAGCACTCCCATAGTGATGGGGACCGTAAACACGCGTGTACGGTCCGTTGCAATGCATTTGGGGTGCCCTAGGGCTGTGGAACGCACCGTAACTGTGTTTTAACATAGGATTGGCATAGAGGACACATGAGGGACAAGTATAGGGGCCTAAATGCATGCTGGTTGTCATGGAGACCGAGTTTCATGTTTGAATTTTGCATCATGTGGCCAGGAGAAGTCGGTTGGAGACAATATACTTTGTTGCAATGTGGTTGTTGACATTACATCATGCTCAATTTTTAAACCATGCAAAGCCTGTCACTGGGGTAGTTTTAAAGTGATTGGAGGACACGTAGGATGCAAATGTGACTGAGCCAACAGGCCAGCAAGGAAGATATAAGGCAGGTCCCTTGAGAGAGCACTTGCCTGCACATCCTTTCATTCCACAACACTGCTGCTGCTTGTGATTCCTCTGGCACCATGTCCAGGTCTGTGGAGAGGGCCCAGCCATTCACCATGGAGGAGAATATGGCGTTGGTGGATGTGATCCTCCCACAGTACACCATGCTGTATGGTTGACCAGGGGAGCAGGTGAGTGCAGACTCCACTAGCTTAAACTGTACCCCTTTTTGTGGCATTGTGTCCAGGTGTGACAGACATGCAGGGTTCTTCATAGTGGGTCCCAGGGGGGGGAAGGGCTCATGTCTCCCATGCAGAGCATGCTGTAGTTCCTGTGTGCACAACGCACTTGCATAGTGCTTACTGTGACGATCACTGCATGGTGCATGCCGCTTTCAGACTGCCTAATCCTCCTGGAAATGTTGTTTCTACAGTCCTGATGTGAGTCTGTGCTCCCCCCAGGGTGTCAGGTGCCAGTACCCACAGATGTGTGTCTGTTCAGTGTACCTTTGGTGAGAGTGTCCAAATGATGTGGTCGTCCCCTGGACATTGGTGTGTGTGTGTGAGTCCCCTGTCATGTGGGTGTGTGCATATGTGGAGTGTTGCACCCCAGCTGCATGTGGGATGGATATACCCTGCCCATCTGATGTGAGCAGGGAGCTGTGCTGGATGTCTGCCGTGCTGAGACAGCCCCACATCTGTGACACCCCCAGTCTAGTGGCACATGTGCAGAGTGAGGTTTGTAGCGGCAGTTGCCAATGCCAGGTGATTGTTCAGTGCCTGTGTGTGTCTGGGTACCATGCTGAGGTAGCGTAAGTGGGCTGGGGCAGGTGACTGCTTAGGGGTACTGTTCAGATTCCTGGTGTAGCTTGGGATGCACAGTGTGAGCCTGCATCATTGATTGTGTTGCACCCCTCATGCCACCTGTGTACTTTCAATGGCACCTACTGCATTTGGCCATTCCCAGGAGGATGATGTCACTATGACAAAGGTGCGATGAGTTGGCTGCATACTATGGCCAGTTCAAACATGCATAATTTGTAATATGTGTGTCTCTGTATCATTGATAAGGTGGATTGATGTATTGTCACTTTTGCATCCTCACAGGTAGGCGTCTGTGCCAAGGGGGAGATCTGGAAGCAAGCCGTCAGTGCCGTGAGGAGGACGGATAGTCGGAAGCGGCGCCTAGCCCAGGTGAGGAAACGCTGGCAGGATATCCGGTGCTGGACGCGGAGGATCGCACGGGTCCTGCTGGGGGACTCACCTGAGAGCCACAAAAACCGTGGGCGCCGGCGTCTGACCCACATCCAGAAGCGTGTGCTGGCGGTGGTCTTCCCCGACTTGGACAGGCGCTTACTGGAGAAGCAGCAGCAGGAAGGGGGTAGATACATGTGTGTTTGTTGTGTGTGACCAGCTTTTGGAAGTGCGCAGTTGCATGGATTCACTGCCAGGGTTTAAATGTGCAGTGCATATCCTGTTCCCCAAAGTAAAGCGGTGCTGTTCTTCCTCCCTTCCACTCCTTGCCATGTGTTCCCTGGTCTGTGTGTAGTCACTCTTGCACAAGGTTATCTAGGCTGGAAGTTAATCCAAGTGTCCAATGCTTGCAGCATCATGTGTGGGGGTGGTGTGTAACAGGTTTTTGGACGTTGCCTGTGCCCTGGCCAGTTCTGTCATTGTGGGGTCCATGTTAGTTGGCACTGATGCTGAGTCCTGACATGGGAGTGTGTGTTTCATGTGTACTGCCTTACTGCCTGCATGTCGAATGTTGTGCCCTCTGACATGATGTGCTTGAGTGTGAGATATGCATAGTGCAGGGATGGTGGCTTGTGTTCCAGTCATATCCATCCAGGGCCATGGAGTAGTGTGGCCACTCCAGTCCCCTGGGGCACCTTTTCCTAGGTATCATGTGTGTCATCAGACAATGTGGACATTCTCTGTGTCTTCAGCATAGTTTGGGCCCTGTGGCATAGTACCCTGGCCTCATTTGTATTCACGTATACTGTGCTACATGTGTCCACTGTACAGGGTGACCTAATGTAGCTGGTGCATACTCACAGGGGCCAGTGCCTGTGTGTCTTGGTACAACTATCTGATGATGGTTGTTTGTCAGTGATATATGTGGACAGGCGCACCAGGGGTAGTTTGTGTATGATCAGGATTTATTGCAGGCCATGTGTTTTCATCCCAGACTAAGAGGTGTAAGTACTTCCTCTGTCTCAATCACATTGTCTCAGGTGGGGGGGGGGGTTGGTGCGGGCAAGGCGTACATGTCCAAACCTGAAGACTCCTTGCTCGGTCTGGCCAGTGTGTGATGTTTGTGTGGACAAACACTCAAGGTGCAGTGACCCAGTCATGTTGGCCATGGTTTTCAGTATTACCTTTGCAGCATGTCCCAAGAGTTGATAGACATGGTTCCTGCTCATCCCTTTCTTGGCTACGCTGTGTGTCGCAGATGCTGTGCTAGATTGTCCCCAGAGCCTGGCTCCTCTGTACAATTTGATGTCAAGTTATTTGCTATTGTGTCATGCTCTCCATATTTTAACAGTGGCATGGTGGGTCAACAAACTGTGTGTTGCAGGGACTACATATGTACCTTGTATTGTAGATGTTACTCTTGTTGCTTTTCAGGCTATGCACTGTGACCTATGTAGAGTTGACTCATGTGACATATGTATACAGGTGTCTGATTTCTCCTGTCTCTTCACCTTGCCCACAGCATCGTCGGGGGACTACGAGGGAGACACTGGCACGGACCGTGAGGAGGGAGCGAGCACCAGTGCCAGCAGTGCTGAGTTGGCTGGCACATCGAGTGGCACGGAGGCCGACGGGAGTGCAGCGGAGGACCTGTCCAGTCAGACCACCACTGACAATGACGCTGACGGGTCCGAGGCTGAGCTCTCCGAGGGGGCGGAGGCTGCTCCCACAGCTGACAGCAGCACTCCATCACTACCCGCCCCCTCCATTCTGATCACCGGCCTCCCACTTGCTCGTGTCCCTTCCCGCCGTGCTAGGTCACCACGTGTCTCCTTCTTGCCAGGCCCCGCACCCCCTGCCCCTGTCTCCACTGCTGCCACCAATGCCGAGTCTCTGGACATCCTGCGGCAGTTGCAGGTTGGTCAGACTGCGATGCTTAATGTCCTCCATGGCCACAGCCAAGTGCTCAACCAGATGGAGGCATACATGGAGGGCATTTCAGCTGCGCAGTCTGACCAACGCAACTTGCTGAGGTCCATAGACTCGACAATGACTGCAGCAGTGGGTCTCCTGCAGCGCTATGTCCCCCCCTACCCCTGAGCCATCCACACTTCCCACTCCCATGCCTGTCCAAAGCACACCCAGACGTCCCCATGCACACACCCCACCAGACACAGGCACCACACCACCAGGGAAGGCAAAGCGCACACCTCCTGGCACGCACACACAGGGTGAAGTAGGCACACCCACTGGGTCGGGGGGAAACGGAAGACACACAGCCAGAGTGGGAGTCTACATTCCTCACGACCCCCACCCTCCAAATCCATTCCCCTCAGCTCTCCTGGCCAAGAGTTGGACACAGGGTCAGTCCTGCCCAGTGTGTCCATCAGCCCCAGTGTGGCACCACCCCGCAAGCGGTGGAGGCAGGACACCGGCAGGGGAGTTGAGTCCCCCCCCTGTCCACACCCTCCACCAGTAGCGCTGCGACCCATCCCTCCGACCCCCCCCCTCCTTGGGGCCTGTGGTTCCTACGGGTGCAGGGGAGACGCTGGGCGACCTGGCAGTAGTGTGCAGCGCCGTGCTCGAATCCACCTTTGGCGCTGTCCCACCCCCTGTGTTGGAGTCGTCCGTCCCTGCACCCACAACACCTACCCTTGCCCCTCCTGTCCCTGCGGTGCCTGGTCCTTCCCCCCCACATGATGCCCCCCCCTGTGGATGACAAGGTAGTCTGAACTGTGCAGGCAAGCTAGGGGACACGCATCCCAATGTGTCCCCCACCTGGATTGGAACTATGGACTGCCCTATGGGCCTTGTGCATATGGAACTTTTCATACAATACATTTTAGAACATTGCTGAATAAAGCTATTTTATTTTCCTTGGCACACTACTGCTTTTCTGGCATTGCTGTTGGTGGTGCTGCTCCATGATTTGGGGGTGGCGATAATGTGTTAGGTGTCTGGGATATGTTGTAGTGTGCTGGTCTAGGGGTGGACCCTGTTATCTGTGTGCCATCACACGGTATTTGCTATCAAACTTTGCTCATGTAAGCTGTTACTGCATGGTGACATTGTCCCAAGGTGTGTACCTTCCTCTGTGGACCCTGACATCTTCCCTGCAGGGTGTTGTGAAGACATTTGTGCAGTGCTGTGTCTACATTTGCTGGGTGTGTGACGAACCCCTTCAACTTTGGCCATGCATGCTGGGCAAGGTCTCCACCTGCATCATTTGTGGCATCCTTGGGGGTCACTGTACTTGTGACTGGAGTATATTGACATGACTTCATGTGTACATGTTACCTTTTCCGCACTATGCATGTGTGTACTCCCAGCCTCGCACACATGTGTTTCGTGTTCTGCTGGGTCTTTGAGCACCTGACTGACAATTGTGGGCATTGTATCTGTGGGTACTCCACCCCTTTCTTTCCATGGGCACAGCTGGGAGGACTCTGCACCCACCCCTCCTGTGTCTGGGCACTGCTGGGGGGACTCTGCACCCACCCCTCCTATGTCCGGGCACTGCTGGGAGTGATAGGCACCCACCCCTCGTATGTCTGGGCACTGCTGGGGGGACTCTGCACCCACCCCTCCTGTGTCTGGGCACTGCTGGGAGTGATAGGCACCCACCCCTCGTATATCTGGGCACTGCTGGGAGGACTCTGCACCCACCCCTCCTGTGTCTGGGCACTGCTGGGAGTGATAGGCACCCACCCCTCATATGTCTGGGCACTGCTGGGAGGACTCTGCACCCACCCCTCCTGTGTCTGGGCACTGCTGGGAGGACTCTGCACCCACCCCTCCTGTGTCTGGGCACTGCTGGAAGTGATAGGCACCCACCCCTCATATGTCTGGGCACTGCTGGGAGGACTCTGCACCCACCCCTCCTGTGTCTGGGCACTGCTGGGAGTGATAGGCACCCACCCCTCATATGTCTGGGTACTGCAGGGAGGACTCTGCACCCACCCCTCCTGTGTCTGGGCACTGCTGGGGGGACTCTGCACCCACCCCTCCTGTGTCTGGGCACTGCTGGGGGGACTCTGCACCCACCCCTCCTGTGTCTGGGCACTGCTGGAAGGACTCTGCACCCACCCCTCCTGTGTCTGGGCACTGCTGGGGGGACTCTGCACCCACCCCTCCTGTGTCTGGGCACTGCTGGGGGGACTCTGCACCCACCCCTCCTGTGTCTGGGCACTGCTGGGAGTGATAGGCACCCACCCCTCATATGTCTGGGCACTGCTGGGAGGACTCTGCACCCACCCCTCCTGTGTCTGGGCACTGCTGGGAGGACTCTGCACCCACCCCTCCTGTGTCTGGGCACTGCTGGAAGTGATAGGCACCCACCCCTCATATGTCTGGGCACTGCTGGGAGGACTCTGCACCCACCCCTCCTGTGTCTGGGCACTGCTGGGAGTGATAGGCACCCACCCCTCATATGTCTGGGCACTGCTAGGAGGACTCTGCACCCACCCCTCCTGTGTCTGGGCACTGCTGGGGGGACTCTGCACCCACCCCTCCTGTGTCTGGGCACTGCTGGGGGGACTCTGCACCCACCCCTCCTGTGTCTGGACACTGCTGGAGGGACTCTGCACCCACCCCTCCTGTGTCTCGGCACTGCTGGGAGGACTCTGCACTCACCCCTCCTGTGTCTGGGCACTGCTGGGGGGACTCTGCACCCACCCCTCCAGTGTCTGGGCACTGCTGGGAGGACTCTGCACCCACCCCTCCTGGGTCTGGGCACTGCTGGGAGTGATAGGCACCCACCCCTCATATGTCTGGGCACTGCTGGGAGGACTCTGCACCCACCCCTCCTGTGTCTGGGCACTGCTGGGGGGACTCTGCACCCACCCCTCCTGTGTCTGGGTACTGCTGGGGGGCTCTGCACCCACCCCTCCTGTGTCTGGGCACTGCTGGGGGGACTCTGCACCCACCCCTCCTGTGTCGGGGCACTGCTGGGAGGACTCTGCACCCACCCCTCCTGTGTCTGGGCACTGCTGGGAGGACTCTGCACCCACCCCTCATATGTCTGGGCACTGCTGGGAGGACTCTGCACCCACCCCTCCTGTGTCTGGGCACTGCTGGGGGGACTCTGCACCCACCCCTCCTGTGTCTGGGCACTGCTGGGAGGACTCTGCACCCACCCCTCCTGTGTCTGGGCACTGCTGGGAGGACTCTGCACCCACCCCTCCTATGTCTGGGCACTGCTGGGAGGACTCTGCACCCACCCCTACTGTGTCTGGGCACTGCTGGGAGGACTCTGCACCTACCCCTCCTGTGTCTGGGCACTGCTAGGAGTGATAGGCACCCACCCCTCATATGTCTGGGCACTGCTGGGGGGACTCTGCACCCACCCCTCCTGTGTCTGGGCACTGCTGGGGGGACTCTGCACCCACCCCCCCTGTGTCTGGGCACTGCTGGGAGTGATAGGCAACCACCCCTCCTATGTCTGGCCATGTACACTCCATGCATACACGGGTGGGGGTACGCTCCATGCATACATGGGTGGGGGTACGCTCCGAACATACACTGGTGGGGTGGCAGTACGCTCCATTCATACACGTGTGTGGGTACGCTTCATACATACCTGTACCCACGCTCTGCGGGCCTGGGTATGGGACGTACCCTTGCCTTTGGAACATGGGTACGGTGGGGACCCCCAATGTTGGCGTGCTGTAGGGGTCCGCGCCGTACCCAGCACTTCAGAGCGTGGGTACGGGCCGTACCACGCACACACCTACATCACCCCCCAACAATGGCTGTACGACCCGTGCCCACGTTCGGAAGGCCTGGGTACGGGCCGTAACAGCATTGTTGGGGTGATGTAGGGGTACGCGTGGTCCGACCCGTGCCCACGCTCTGAAGGCCTGGGTACGGCGCGGACCCCTACGGCACCCCAACATTGGGGGTCCGCACCGTACCCACGCTCTTTAAGCATGGGTACGGTGCGGACCCCTACGACACCCCAACATTGGGGGTCCGCACCGTACCCATGCTCTTAAAGCATGGGTACGGTGCGGACCCCCAATGGGGTGCCGTAGGGGTGCGCACCGTACCAGGCCTTCTGGGCGTGGGTACGGGTCGGGCCACGCGTACCCTTACATCACCCCAACAATGCCGGTACGGCCCGTACCCAGGCCTTTAGAACGTGGGTACCGGCCGTACCGCCATTGTTGGGGTGACGTAGGTGTGTGCGTGGTACGACCCGTACCCACGCTCTTAAGGCGTGTGTACGGTACGTACCGGATTTGTTGTGTTGGCGGTTCGCGTCATCACCCACTTCCGTTGTGGTGGACGCTGGCGTTGCTGGACACTCCCCCACCCCCTCGAGGTGACCAGGCCCTGGAGGTCAGGTATGTGCAGGGCATGTATGACTTGTGACATGGGTGGGGGTTTGGTTTCCTGCCCCCCTGTTGCCCCTGGGTGTGGTTCTGACCTTCTGCGGCATCTGCGTCGGTACCTGTAGAGCAGGTGGACTGCTATGAGGGCCGGGATGACACGTAGGTTCGGGTCCATGGCTGTCCGTCACGTACAGGTGCTCCTTGTGCGCGTCGTCCTGATTTCCCGGCACTTTTTGGCAGCCGGAGAATATATTCCGTGCGGGGTGACGTCGGTGCGGATCGTACTTCCTGGTTCGTGGACCGCAGGCTGAATGCGTCCCGACGTCACGTCGGCGTTGTCTCGGATCACCTTGGTATGTATTTTTTCGTCGGTCGGTGTTTTTTACGATTCGTACGGGCATGGTGTTTCCGTGCAAATCGTACTTTCATGCTTGTAATGTTTTTTAACCGGGTACGAGTCGGATGGAGAAAACGCTCCGACCGACGGTTCGTACCCGGTTTCTCCAGGATCCGAATCGGCACCTAATTTGTGGAAGGTATTGGACAGTAAAAGGCTTACATTTACTATTTCCTCTCCAATCAATACCGATTGGGGACAGGTGCTGGACAATAAAGGAGTGGCATTTATTAATCCTACTCCAATCTAAGTCAATATGGGGGACACTCTATACACAAAAAGTGTGATATACACAATCAGTGCACCATACTCACATAAAATTCATGATCTACAAAATGAAAATAACATACTAAACAAAACAGCAAACGTATATATTCATAATTAAGCATTAACCTATAAAAGAATATTTTATTACTAATAATAATAATAATAATATATATTTTTAAGTATTTGCTAATATTCCTAAACCTTGAACCACACAATGAAAATTTAAATCAAAGTCCAAAATTAACAATAATACAATAAAATAAACAATTTTTAAAATATTCAATATTTTTCTTTAACAAATGAATAATTATACATTTTAGAAAAACAAAACGTACCAAAATATTAAACATATTAAAAATCTAATTATTTAAATTCTGTTGCCAATTATTGTTATTAATAAATTATTGACATAAACTTACAACAAAACATACATTTCTATATCATAAATGCATATATATTATAGTTGCATCATTTACTTACACATTTGGCACAATAATTTTTTCTATATTCCATTATTTTTAGAAATTAATACAAATAAAAACACACATTTAAACAATTTCGTAATCAATAGATTATCTCACTAAAAACACAAAACAAATAATATATATATAATCAAACACAATACAATCAATAACAAAAAAGATGCTCACAAACGATTTTATATACAATATTTTCAAAATCAATATTTTTTACAGCAATATTAAATCAACACATAAAAGGATATTCTTACTTTCGATATTCATTCATGTCAGCAATATTTTTGATATCCCGATATTCTTGGCATAATATTTTTGTATCAAAATATTTTTTTTCAATATTCCATCCGCACACCTTTTACATAATACTAGTCGGTCCGTCTTTGAACAAATTACAATTTGACTGTCATCTAGCACATTTCAAAGGACCTGTCAAAGTCAGGGAGATGCCGAATTTAATGTTCTAAGTGAAATATATTGATTCATCCAAATTTAGCCCATCATCCATACATCCTGTCCGGCAGTCAACATCGTTTGAAACATAAACACATGACACTAACTTCAACCTTTAAATAGGGAGTTTCCCTATACAATTTGCTCTGTGAGGGAAACTGGATCACAAAGATGTACTACTCATTACGTTTTTCTATCCACCTTTCCTTCCGTCTAGAGTCCTGCATCCGTCCACCAATCCATCTACACACTATTTCACCAATCCTTCGGTTCATCCTTAGATATAATCACCCATAAACCCACCCTATAAACCATTTTCAATTCTTATATGCATGCATACTTAAACCTAGTGTTCAGCAAAGCATTTTGTACTGTAGTAAATTGTTTACATGAGAATTTCAGGCTGACTTAATCACTTCGGATTCGGGACAGGAGTTGGTTTGCATGCTTATGCTATCCTATGTTAGGCCCAACGTGCCTCCCAGCGTTAAAAATCCTGTCCTTCACATAATAGTTGAGGTGATGCATTTTACCCAAAAAGGTGAGCCTTGAGAGATATCCTAAATTTAGTTCCTCTTTAATCTTATTGAAGGGTAGTGGTAGCATGTGCCAATGTTTGGATGAAAGATAAGCAAAGAAACACCCTCCACTTCTGGCTTTACTGATTTTAGGCACTGTAAAAAGCTAATAGTTAGTGGAGCATAGTGATCTTTTGAGGCTGTAGGGGATTAGCAAAGGCTGTATTACATGGGAGCACACTTTATGCATAGCCCGATGGGCCAGACATTGAGATTGAAAGCACTGGCAGCCAATGAAGAGCTGCTATAGATGGGGAAGTCGAGTAATGGTCCAGCAGCTTAAGTAAGGTGTGTGCTGCTGCATTTTTTTACAATTTGTAGATAATTGACCACATACAAGGGGCTTCCCGGATAAACTGAGTTGCCGTAGGCACGATTCGACAGCACAAGTCCTTGGACCACAGTTCTTTGAGTGTTGGGGGCAACCAACGCGGAACCTTCTTTAGTGTCTAGAGTAAGCCAAAACATTTGACTGCCAATTTTCATACTTGGACTTAAGTGGCTGTCAATCCAGAAGCCCAGATTTGTAAAATCTGCATTGTGTGGGGTAGGTCACCTAAGTAGTCAGGTCACTGTAGTTCTGTCCATAGAGTGGGGTTCTTACCGACTACCAGGACCTCACCTTTATGTTACTCTCCATTAAGTTTAAGGTTACTATTGGACATCCAGTCAGTGACTTCTCCTAAACAGGCATGAAGTAGAGAGGATATTTTGAGTAGCATCAGCCTAATTCATACCCCTTTATGATGTCTGGCAGTGGCCGGATGTAGCCATTAAATAAAGTAGGGCTCCATGTGCCAAGCCTAGAGTGTCAGAACAAAATTCTTCCTCACAAATTTCTGTTCCTTAAAAAGTAGGCAAGCCATTTGATGGCTTTGCCCTTGATTCCTGCCTCTTCCAATCTCTTAACAAATTTTGGGTTGAATACCTTGTCAAGCATGACACTAAGGTCCAAGAAAATAACGGCCGCTGTGCCATTTGAGTCTTTTAGTTTATCAGTCACCTCTAACAAGAATGTTTCCATGCAGTTTCCTGCTCTGAAGCGTGTTTGAGTAGGATGTAGACATCCCTGATCTTCTAGAAACAAGGAGAGAATGTTATTAATACATTTCTCTAAAGTTTTGCTAATACATGGACACAATGAAATAGGTCTATAGCTTTCAGGTAGTGAAGGATCTAGAGCAGGCTTCTTCAGAAGAGGTTTCAGCATGACAGGGGTAATTTACCATTCTCTAATGAGTGATTAAGTATCTTTTCCAAGACTGAGCAGGTGGTTTTTACGCCTTTGTGGTGAATATTAAGGTGTGCAGAATCCAGTGGAGAGCCTTATTTCATCGAGGTAAGTAGGCTTTTGATGTCTTGTATTTTAATCTTCTTGAAGGATGAAAGAATTTCCTTTGCCTTCTCTACCCAGGGTGTTGATGTGGTCGTGGTATTTTGAGGCACACTGTTCACAGAGGCACAGATGTTATTGACTTTTTCCTGGAAACAGAATGCTATCATTTTACACCTAGCTTCAGAAGCTATCTGGCCTGTTTGTGAAGTAGGCAGTCTCCTGAATGAGTTGGCGATTGTAAATATTATTTTGCAGCAGCATTCTCGGTCTTAGTGCTGATGAAGGAAACTCTGGCCTTACTTAAAGCATAATGGTATTTTTTTTACAATGTCCTTATAAATGTTTTGCTAGCTGTATCATCATTTTTTCTCCACCTTCTTTATTTTCTTTTACATTCATTTTTTAGAGCTGAAAGCTCATCTGCAAACCAGGGGGCATGTGCTTGCAATTGGCTGCATTTCTGTAGCCTCTTCGGGGATAGCTGTTCCAGAGAATTCTCTATCCATGCTTCAAATGTGGAGTGCATTTCAGCTGTTTCTTCTGTTATGATGGCGACGGAATAGGAGATGGAGGTTTCCCATTTGTCTACATCTTATTTCACCCAGCTTCAATCAAGGCTAGGTTGCCGATTTAAAGTAGATTTGGTTTCCACTTTACTGAGGTAGAAAGGGATAACATAGTGATCTGACCAGAGGTTCACTGACAGAATATCGACACGTAAAATATCCCCATTCCACAATATCGAGTTATAAATATCGATGTCAAAAATATCGACAAACTATATTTATAATGGTAAGTACAAAAATATCAACAAAAAATTATCGATGTCATAAATATAGTTGTACAAAATATTTTTATATATATATATATATATATAAAATTAAAAATAATAAATACATAAAATAAGAAATGTAATTAAAAATAAAGTACATTTCATATACAGTTTAATAAATATAACAAATACACTTAATTTTAAAAAGTTAAACACGCATATATAATATATATTATCTACTGGCGGTCGCCAGTCGATAGTTATAGTTAAAACCGTGTTTCTATAGGAAATCCGCAACATTCTATTTGGAATAACTTTGGCGCCGGTTGACGAATCCTCGCGAAATTTTCAAAATAGGTGGGGCGCTCCGCTCCGCTCCTACCCTGAAAGTCTCGGGGGGATTCGTCAAGCGGGGGCTGAGAAAAAAGGGGTTCCCAAAACTTGTTTTCCCCATGCAATTTTCCATAGGGACCTTTAGTCCAAGGTACAGCCCGAACGGCTGAATAGAATTACTTGAAATTTGGCAGAGAGGTAGTCCTCAGCTCAGGGAAGTGCCTTTTGCAGGTCTGGTGTCAATCTGTTCAGTAGTTCCTGAGAAAATCAAAAGTAAAATCATATATATATGTGGGCGGAGCCTAACCACACATCTCATCCTGAGATCTGATTGGCTGTCAGCACTTCATCCAAGAAGTGTTGGCAGCCATCTTGGGACCAATATACATGATAGCACCTCATTAAAAAGCATTGCAGTTAATAGAAGGTTTTAAGACTTTAGTTACATTATAAATCATTTGTTGATGGTACCATACTCATTTTAGGAATTGTGGTATGTTCTAAGGTGATTTCACCATGTGAAAAAGCCTTCTGCTGGGATATCATGATTGAGAAAAAAATATTTTCTCATGCTTTTCCCACAGAGGTTTGGAAGGTGATCTATAAACTAAACTGAGAGCTTATTTTCTATAAATTTCCATTATCTTTCTCAGTCATGTGAGAATGAAGTCTGACATTCTCAGTAAAACATGTACATCCAACAAGGGCAGAGACTGTCAGTTGATTCCTTTGTGTTCTACGGCAGCTTCCCAGAGTGTTCCAAAGAACAACTAGAGCGCTAACAGTCCTACTTATGATAAACGTATGGCACACCTGAAGTCATCTTGCTTGGATTAAAGTGGTAACTCTTAAAACATTTAATTTAAAAAGGAACAAAATGAGGGGGTTCATTTTTCCATAACAAGTATGATTAGTGCTGCAGAAAGAAAAACTAGGGCACATTTTGAATTCTGAAATCCTCTTTTATTTCATTAAAAAATTCTGACATGCAGACTGAAACATGCACTTTCAATACCAGCAGCAGTTTTCCCTGGTGAGCTGTAGCTTTACTACAGTGATCTAATGAGCAAAAAGAGTGCTAACATTCTGAATTTATGGCAAATGTGTGACACATCTGAATGCCTTCTTGATGGAATCAAAGTAAAAAGCTGAAAGTATTTCCTACTGAGGCGACTGCAGTAAATGAGGAAATTAGGAAACTTCATAACAAATAAGTCTCCCAAGATGGCCACCAGAGACAAAAGAGCCCAAATGTAGCCCAAATATCACCCAGATGTAGCCCAAGTATAGCCCAATGACAGAATGTCCCAGAGTGTTCTTAAAAACAACTAGAGCGCTTACTGTCTTCATTATGACAAAAGTATGGCACACCTGAAGCCATCTTGATTGGAATAAACTGGTAACACTTAAAACTTTTAATTTAAAAAGGAACACAATGAGGGGGTTCATTTTGCCATAGAAATTATGATTAATGCTGAAGAAAGAAAATGAGGGCACATTTTGAGTGACTTCTCAAATCCTCTTCTATTTCATTAAAAAATTCTGACATGCAGACTGAAACATGCACTTTTATTACCAGGAGCAGACTTCCATGGTGAACAGTACTTTTACTACAGTGATCTAATGAGCAACTAGAGTGCTAACTTTCAGAATTTATGGCAAATGTGTGACATATCTGAATACCTTCATGATGGAATCAAAGTAAAAAACTGAAAGCATTTCCTACTGAGGAGACTGCAGTACATGAGGAAATTAGGAAACTTCATAACAAATAAATCTCCCAAGATGGCCACCGGAGACAAAAGAGCCCAAATGTAGCCCAAAATCACCCAGATGTAGCCCAAATATAGCCCATTGACAGAAGTGTGCAAAACACTTATTATTTTGTGTTTTTGCAGTGTTATATAGTGCAAACTTGTCAGGTATTGGAGTGCTTTACATGAGCATTGGTTACATCACACAAGAACAAATTCATTTTGGTTGTAGACATGGGGAGTCTAAGTGATTTGACCAGAATCACAGAATGTCGAGCTGAAGCAGAATCTCCAACCTGGTTCCCCAGTTGCAAAGTCTGCAGTTCTGAAAGTAACACCACATCCTCTCCCCTAAGTGCAACATTTAATCAAGTGGTCAACTGGATAAAAAAACATAAAGATAACAAATAATTTAAAAGTGCTTTGTCGCTATTTGAAAACTCAGAAAATATGTCCTTATTTTAGTCTTTTAGAGCACTAACCATAATTTTTATGCCAATAAGACCCTCTCATATATGTAATTTCTAAAGGAAATGCTCTAGGTATTACAGTTTTGATTACATCAAGATGACGTCAGGCGTTCCACACTTTTGTAATAAATATAGAATGTTAGCAATCTAGTTGTTCATTGGGATACTGTTGAGAGGCAGAGGCCAGGGGCACGGACTCTGAAAATTGAAGGCAGGTAGGAGGGTGCAAAGGCAACAATTTAACCACACTGAGCAGGCAGGAAGGGCCGTGGCAGCACAACAGACTATGGAGGGCAGTGGAAAGGGGGGCAGGGGCAACAAACCAACAATACAGGACTTGCAAGAGAGGCTGTGGCAATGTAATAGACAGTTGTGGGCAGAAGGAAGAGGCAATGGTAGTACAACCATACATGCCAACAGACCCGATTCAGCCAGGAAACGTCCAATGTTTTTAAGCTCAAATGAGCTTTATTTAATCTGTCTCCTGTCTACAATCTCCTCTTTTTCAATGTAACTCAAAGGGAAAAATCAATACCCCAGTTTTTTTTCAAAATCTCCCTCTTACTAAGTTCAAAATGTTCGCAAGTATGGTACATTGGATCATGGAAGGAACTGGGGTAGGGACATGGACTTGGATAACAGAGGACAGGAGGGACATGGAGAGGTGCACCAAACTGACCCTGCAGGGCAGGCATCAAGGTTTGCAGCAGCACAATACACCACACAGGGCATGCGGGACGGGAGTGCAGCACAACAATCCATAGAAAGCAAGAGGGAGGGGACAGGACCATGAACATGGACAACAGAGAACAGAGGGGCAAGAGGCAATGGTAGCTAGCTGACCATAATGGACAGACAGGAGAGAAAGCTGCAGCATGATAGACCATAAAGGGCAGGAGGGACGGATCAGGGGCATTACAATGGAACAGACAAGCCAGGAGGGAGGGAGTAGGGGTCTGCACATGTAAACAGAGGGCTGGGGGCAAGGGGGCAGGGCAGGAGCAGCAAGATAGCCATGGAGGTCAGGCAGGATGGGCACTAGAAGCAAGACACACCATGAAGAGCAACAGTGAGACTGTTATGGCATACACACAGACCATGGAGGGAAGGTGGGAGGGGGTCAGGGGCAGCTAACTGACCACACAGGGAAGGTGGGAGGGGCCATGGCAGCACAGAAGACCATGCATGGCAAGTGGGAGGGTTAGTGGCAGCACAATGGCTATGATGGGCAAGAAGGAGGGTGCAGGGGCATGCACAAAGGACGGTGGAGGATAGAAGGGAGGGTCAGGACCTGTGCACAGACAAGAAAGTTCAGGGGAAGGGGCCTCACAACAGACCGCACGGGGCAGGCAGGAGGAGCAGTTGCAGCACAACAGACCAGGGAGGGCAGAAGGGTGTGGCAGTACAATGGACCATGTAGGACAGGAGGAAGAGGATAGGGGCATGGCATGTGGACAGGCAGGGTGGAGGTGGCAGGGACAGGTTACAGTCATCTGACAATGCTAGGCAGGTGGGAGGGGAGTGGCAGCTCAACAGAACACTCAGAGTAGATAGGAGTGGCAGGTCCATGGAACATGGTGGGCAAAAAGGATGGAGCAGGGGCATGCACAAAGACATCGGAGGGCAGGGGGAAGGAGAATAGGGGCAGCAAGCTAAGCACAGAGTTTAAGCAGGAGGTCAATGATGGGGCATAGAATTTGGCAATGGAGGGCAGGAGGAGTGGACTGGTACATCATACTAAATTGAGGGCAGTGGCAGCACATCAGACCATGCATGGCAGGAGGGAGGAGGCTAGTCCATGGATTCACACAACAGAGGATAGGGAGGAGGGGGATGGGGCAGCAAGCTAACTGTTCAGAGAAGGCGGGTATTAGGAACTAGATTGTTTTTAAAACATGTGTCTGTGCGAACTACTTAAAATATGAACAAGTATGCAGCATAATCTCACTTTTATTCAGGAAGAAGAGGACGTTTGTGACTGTGACTCCGGGCTCACTAGGCAGAAACACCCCTGACCCTCCACCCCCTATCGCAAAATGTAATGCCCGTGAAAAGGGCAGGTGAACACAGTGTTATATAGAACATAGTCCTGAGAGCACGATTGAAAATGAAAACTAGATATAGTGTATGGTATAAACTATGCACCAAAAAGTGTGATATAAGATGAACCGGGCGTGAAATATAATATGTAATACATTGTGCACAATGACAGATTCATTGGAGAGCGCGAGGCACTAGCGCGTGCTATGCGATATGCGCCTTGGAGTGTAATATGCACAGGGCAGTGTTGTGTAACCTAACTAGTCTCTAAAGTTGTAATATAAAATATGTGCTAAGGAGTGTAACGTTGCATATGCACTGTGACAAAGATATGGATCCCAGATTGTAATATGTATGGCATAGCACTGTGCGTTATAACATAGGCATCGAGGAAGGCACGTTAGATGGGGCAATATAACCCGTGAGAAGACAAGTGTGGCATGACATATTCACGGGGTGGTGTTACAGTGCACATGGGCTAGAGAGTGTCATAGCATATGCACTAGCTGGTGGAATACAACACAGAGGTGTGTGGCACTCGGCAGGCAATGGTGGGTGTAACACAGCATTGGGCTCTGCCAGGAGCGCGCTGTGACTCTCAAGTGATGTTCGTCCCCTTTCCAGAGAGTAAAATAAAAAGTATTACACATCCGGCAGTGGATGTGTGTTTTATTAACCATGAGGGGGGTTTCTTGCATAGTTTTGGTTGAATTTTTGTCGAATCCCCTTTGAATGGCTTGGTGTGCATGTGTATTGAATGTGCCCGTCAATAGCTACCCATGTTTGTATAAATAAATGACAAGGGTGTCTACCGGGATTAGGCACGGTAGGGCATCAGACATGTCAGAGCTTCACTAGTGGTGTAAATACATTCCACGTGGATTCATTGTATGCACAGTCGCCTTTTAATGAATATCACGCAAATCGTCATGGTGATAGGTACGTACGGTTTGTCCAGCATGTCCTAGGTGTGTATATAAATATATATTTTTTAAAAATAATAAAAAACAGTGGCCGGCCCTGGGGATTGGGGTCAAGAAAATTTAATTAGGAGACAGGCCCTGGGGGATGGGGTCATCAGGGCCAATAAATTAGAATAAGAAGGGGAACCAAACGCCCCCCTTCTTAAAAAATTAAAATAAATAAAAGACTGCATCGTGCCGGAGGCCACACCCCCTCATTGCAGCACTCTGCAAACACGCCCCCTGGCGAGTTGTAAGTTGGGGAATTAATTCCTCTTCAATACTGAGGGTCCCTGAGGGCCAACTAGCCCAACAGGCATCTCCAGGGAGCTGCGCTGCAGACAGGTGTTCTGAGGCCAAGCCCCTTTTTACACCTCTCTGCAACGCAGCTCTGTGGCGTTTACTGGAGGTACCTAGTGGTCTAGTTTGACCCTAGGGACCCTTAGGATTCAAGGGGACTTAATCTCTCAACTTAGAACAGCCACAGGGCGCGTTTACACAGTGGTGAAGCGAGGGGACGGGGCCTGAGGTGACGTGTGCAAACACGCACTATGGCACGTTTTAAATTGGGGATATAATTTCCCTTCAATACTGAGGGCCCCTGGGGGCTAACTAGCCCACCAAGTGCTTCCAGTAAGCGCCACTGAGCTGCATTGCAGAGAGGTGGTCCAGGCCGTGCCACTTTTTACACCTCTCTGCAACGCAGCTCTGTGGCACTTACTGGAGGTACCTAGTGGGCTAGTTGGACCCTAGGGACCCTCAGGATTCAAATGAACTTAATCTCCCAACTAAAAATGGACACAGGGCGTGTTTACACAGTGGTGAAGGGAGGGGACGGGGCCTGAGTTAACGTGTGCAAAAATGCCCTGTGGCCTGTTTTAAGAGGTAATTTTAATCCCCCTGCCCTATTATATACTAGGGGCTTACAGAGGAGGTCATGCTAATTACAGGGGGACCCCAACACATAATGTTCCCTAGTGTATGTAGGTGTTTTTACTGTATTCTAAGTGTCTTTTAACATAGCACTGGCTCTAGGACTGATTTTGCAACAAGGATTCTTTCTGCTCTTCTTTTTGTTCTTTCTGCATGTTATCCTTCTTCCTGCACTTTTCTTCGTCTTTGAGGACTTCTGTTGCTTCTTTCTGCACTTCTTTTTTTTCTTTCTGTGCATTTTGTCTTCTTTCTTCACATGTCCTATCTCTGTAGGCATAGTTAGAAATTAGCATTTAAAAAACCTTTGAAATTCACAGAAAAAACCATATGTTTCAGGCACGTTATAGTTAGGAATTAGCATTTAAAAAACCTCAGAAATTCACTGAAAATCCGTAGGTTTCAGGGGTGTTATAGTTAGCTGGACTTTTCACTTGTACAAAACCATTGAAATTCCCCCGTTATAGTTAGTTCAGCTAACTATAACTCGCGCGCCCGCCATGCACTGCTGATGACATCACATATTACATCACTCATGACATGGTCAGTGACATCACTCATGATATCACTGATGACATCTCAAATGACATCACTGATGACATCACTGATGACATCATCCTTGTGATAGAGTGGCAGACCTCCTCTCACCCTAATATAACCTTTGATACACACATTCAAAAATAGAGACTAAAATTTGCAAAACAATGGACATACCAATACCAGTTACAACAACCTCTTCAGTAATTCTAAGATCCACATACACATCCACTCATTCACCAACAGTCCTATACAGTCACTCATACATGTACTCACTCATCATATGTACTCATACACCTATACATCCTGTTACACAATGCCACTCATCCATAGAGTTACTCTCACACATAGTCACTCATGCTAATAAAGAATCAAACATACATTTACTTGCATATACAGTTATACACACACCACCACACTTACTTCTACGGAAACTTACACATACTTAGTCTTTTAAACAATCACTTATAGAAACACATACTTATTCATACAGGAACTCTTTCAATCTCTCACTCTCACATATACTCACTTATATACACCAATAGTCACATATACTAGTTTAAAACATATGTAGTTACTCATAAAGACACTATTGAGACAGTCATTCACTCACTAACACACCCATACACACACTAATCCACCCATACAGTCCTGCACACATGCTGTCTTCAACACATACAAACAGTGAGTCACTCATTCATGCACCTATGCACTACGTAATACCCCCCACCGAACCATGCAGACACTCAGACTGATACTCAAAAAACCAACTAATAACCTATATAGACACCCATGTAGCTACTCACCAACACATGCAGCCACTTATACACAAAGTGAGAGACTGATACAGATATTTACATATTTAAACATTACTCACTAAGCCATGTATTCACTATGATACACTTAATCAGTCAGTTACACAATCAATTTTTCAAAAACAAATCATCCATTTAGACACTTATATACCCATTTATTCTTCCATCGACCTTGAGATATACATATATAAAACATATTTAATTTTCAGAAAAACAGACATTCACTGGATGATGTCATCAGTGATGTCATCAGTGATGTCATTTGAGATGTCATCAGTGATGTCATCAGTGATGTCACTGACCATGTCATGAGTGATGTAATATGTGACGTCATCAGCAGTGCATTGCGGGCGCGCGAGTTATAGTTAGCTGAACTATACTGTATATATATGTATATCTAAAGGTTAATTGAAGAATAAATGGGTAAATAAGTGTCTAAATGGATGTTTTTTTTGGTAAAATTACTTGTATAACTGACTTATTGGTACAAAAGGGGGTGGTGATGGACGGAGCATCAGAACCAATCAAACACTCACACCCAGTCAACAGATCTGGGTTTGATCCATCACCGTTCTTTAGCCCACTCTGCCACCCCAGTTCAGACATGGCCATATGCAAATCAGTCTGACCCTGTGCCTTATGGGTATGCTCAGACGTGAGTCCCTTGCTCACTTTGCCACTGGATTCAAGCAAGCCTGGCTGAAGACGGCTGAAATGCCAGAAACCGGTCCTAGGAAGCTTGTTTCCGGTCCAGGGAAGACATGGCTTGGCAGTTCGGGCTGGACTGTTCCCATGAGGCACAGGGTCAGACTGATTTGCATATGGCCATGTCTGAACTGGGGTGGCAGAGTGGGCTAAAGAACGGTGATGGATTAAACCCAGATCAGTTGACTGGGGGTGAGTGCTTGCAATGTTCAACACTCCGTCCATAATTTCCTTTGGTTATAACTGACTTATTAACAGTATCTTAGTGAATACAGTGATGTAATATGTGACGTCATCAGCAGTGGATTGCGGTCGCGCGAGTTATAGTTAGCTGAACTAACTATAACGGGGGAATTTCAATGGTCTTTTACGAGTGAAATGTCCAGCTAACTATAACATGTGTGAAACCTATGGTTTTTTCAGTGAAAATATATATATATATATATATTCACTGAAAAAACCATAGGTTTCACACATGTTATAGTTAGCTGGACATTTCACTCGTGAAAAACCAATGAAATTCCCCCGTTATAGTTAGTTCAGCTAACTATAACTCGCGCCCCCGCAATGCACTGCTGATGACGTCACATATTACATCACTCATGACATGGTCAGTGACATCACTCATGACATCACTGATGACATCTCAAATGACATCACTGATGACATCATCCAGTGAATGTGTATTTTTCTGAAAATTAAATATGTTTTATATATGTATATCTCAAGGACGATGGAAGAATAAATGGGTATATAAGTGTCTAAATGGATGATTTGTTTTTGAAAAATTGATTGTATAACTGACTGATTAAGTGTATCTTAGTGAATACATGGCTTAGTGAGTAATGTTTAAATATGTAAATATCTTTATCAGTCTCTCACTTTGTGTATAAGTGGCTGCATGGGTTGGTGAGTAGCTACATGGGTGTTTATATAGGTTATTAGTTGTTTTTTTTTAGTATCAGTGTGAGTGTGTGTATGGTTCGGTGGGGGGTATTACGTACTGCATAGGTACATGAATGAGTGACTCACTGTTTGTATGTGTTGAAGACAGCATGTCTGCAGGACTGTATGGGTGGATGAGTGTGTGCATGGGTGTGTTAGTGAGTGAATGACTGTCTCAATAGTGTCTCTATGAGTAACTACATATGTTTTTAACTAGTATATGTGACTATTGGTGTATACAACTGGGTATATGTGAGAGTGAGAGATTGAAAGAGTTCCTGTATGAATAAATATGTGTTTCTATCAGTGATTGTTTAAAAGACTAAGTATGTGTAAGTTCCCGTAGAAGTAAGTGTGGTGGTGTGTGTATAAATGTATATGCAAGCAAATGTATGTTTCTTTCTTTATTTTCATGAGTGACTATGTGTGTCAGTAACTCTGTGGATGAGTGGCATTGTGTAACAGGATGTATAGGTGTATGAGTACATATGATGAGTGAGTACATGTATGAGTGACTGTACAGGACTGTTGGTGAATGAGTGGATGTGTATGTGGATCTTAGAATTACTCAAGAGGTTGTTGTAACTGGTATTGGTATGTCCATTTTTTTGAAAATTTTAGTCGCTATTTTTGAATGTGTGTATCAAAGGTTATATTAGGGTGAGAGGAGGTCTGCCACTCTGTCACAAGGATGATGTCATCAGTGATGTCATTTGAGATGTCATCAGTGATGTCATGAGTGATGTCACTGACCATGTCATGAGTGATGTAATATGTGACGTCATCAGCAGTGCATTGCGGGGGCGCGAGTTATAGTTAGCTGAACTAACTATAACGGGGGAATTTCATTGGTTTTTCACGAGTGAAATGTCCAGCTAACTATAACATGTGTGAAACCTATGGTTTTTTCAGTGAATTTGCAAGGTTTTTTAAATGCTAATTCCTAACTATAACGTGTGTGAAACCTTTGGTTTTTTCAGTGAATTTGTACGTTTTTTTAAATGCTAATTTTTGTATTATTTAATTATTAATTTTTTTTTTTAATTAAAAAGAAAATTCCTATGTATTCATTTATATATTATCTGTATCTTTTTATTTGTTTTTGCTTTTTAAAAAAAATTTCAATTAGGATAAAGTTGAACAGTTTTTTTAATTTTTGCAATTAATTTTTCTCCACTTTTTTATTTTTTATATAAATTCTTGGAGTGCGCGCTCTGAGCGCGCTCCTAGTACAATTTCGTATGTTTTTTATGAATACCGTCGTCCGTTATTTACGTACGCAAATATACGTCACAGTGCGCGCTGGGAGCGCGCACCCAGTACGTATGCGTACGTACGTACGCATGCGTGCGTGCGTCCTACGCGCTCCACACGGTTTACTTCCGCACACGCTAAAATAACGCGCAATAACGGTCGCGTATACGCGTGTTCAACGTATGCGCGCTACGTACGCGCATATGACGTATGCACATGCGCTCCTACGCGTTCGCGCATACGTAATCACGAGGTGCGCGCTCGGAGCTTGCGCAGTGCGCGCACCTCGGGTTTATGCATAATAAAACAGCACTTCTTATTGGTTATCATTACTTTCAGTTTCTAATTGTTTCAACACCACACCCAATCCCCTCATTGCAAGTCATGTGATCAAGAATCATCACTTTTGATTGGTTTGAAGTACTTTCAGTTCCAGATTCTTCCCAAACCACACCTACTCCCCTCATTATTAGTTCTGATTCCTTTGGAGAAGGAGCTATTCTGTTGTTGAGAGACAATGGCTGAACAGCAACCATCTTCAGACAGTGACCAGGACACTCTTGAGAGGCAGAGGAGCAGGAAGCAGAAAGACAGCTTTATATGGCAGTTTTTCACTTTTCCAGAGGGACAAAAAAAGGTAAATGCACCTAAAGTTACATGTGTACTTTGTCAAAAAGTCTTGTCACGTGGGAATCCTAACAAGAAATATTCTTTTAGCATTCACACTATGTTGAGGCATGTTGACAAAATGCATCCAGTGACTTTTCGTCGAGCTTCTAGAGCAAACCCTCCACCTGCTCTACCGACGACATCTGCAGCAGCTCAGCCGAGCACATCTTCGGCAGCTCAGCCGAGCACTTCTTCCGCAGTGGTGCCTTTGCCTTCTTCCACACCTCGTTTTGGACCACCTTGTTTTGCTAGGTTGTCCACACGCTGCACTGATTGCGGTAAACTTATTTCTGTGTGTGAGACCAGTCTTGATCTCATTCAGAGAAAATTTGATGCCCATGAGTGCAGTAGGCCATAGATGTTTTTTCTTTTTTTTCGTTTTTCTCTTCCTGTTTCCCTCCATTAACTCAAGGGCTCTTTTAAGAGCCACTTATAAACTAAACCCCAAAAATTTTTTTGGGGGGGGATTTATTTTTTATTTTTTTTGGAGGTGCGCGCACCCTGCGCGCACCCAAGGTTTTTTTTAAAAATGTTTTTTTTTTTTGTTGTAAATTTAATGTACAAAAACAGGTGAAGAAATGGAAGCATGAAAAGGGAGGATTGAATAATACTAATATTTTTCACTTATTTTTTAAAAAAAAGAAATTTTTTCGAATTTTTTTTTTTTTTAAAGTATTTTGCAAGGGAACAGAATTTTTGATTTATATTTTCTTTCCAGTTCTGCAAAAAAAAAAAAAGTATTAATATTCAATCATACATCTCTAAAAGCATTACATGTTTTTACATATTTTACAAAGCAATTTTTTGCCCTTTTTTTGCTGTTTTCAGAATTTTTTATTTTTCACTTAAAATAGTGAAAACAATTGTATTCATCATTTAACAGCGGGCAAAAAAAAAACAATCTGAAAGATTGTTTAAAAAAAGCCCTAAAACTTTCCTCACTAAAATATACCTTGTTAGAAATATTACATATATATTACAAGTACTTCTCTACATGAATAAAAATTTTCTAGACAAACCGTCTTTAAACCTTGTCGCAAAAGCACACATGCCAAAATAATTTCTGTCAAAGGAGTCCACAATTTTTTTTTATTACTTTTCCTTTAGGCCAAATAGTAATTTCAAAATCCTTTTTAAGTGATATCTTCAATTATAATCCTTTAAAAATACAAAAAATGCTTTCTTCAGATTCAGTTTTTAGTTTTCAAAATTTAGGTTTCAGAAAAATTAAGTAAGAATTGGGTAAATCATAAGGCAAACGCTGCTTGAAAATCAATTGGGAATCATTACACAGTGTCTATTTCACATTTAAGATAAACTGTGTAATGCCCAGAAGTTACAGTAGGTCCTTCATGAAAAATTATTGCAACTGTAACAAAAGTTTTTCCAGAAATTGATAATTGCTGTCCTGTAAACTTCTTTATTAAAGTGTCCAATTTTGAACCATCAGCTCTACATCGTTGCATCATTAAAATTACATACTGAGCATATTTCAGTAAAAATAATGTGGAAAACATATCTGATTTACATTCAGAACATTCCATGTTGTGATTGGCATCTTTAACTAATTTACTAAAAGTCACTGATTTACTTTGTGGTAATGGTAAAAATATAAACCTTTCTGAATCAACATTACTACTACATGTGTTCATACAGTTTTCACAGCAATGTTCCCATTTGTAAGAGACACCAAATAAGTTTTCTACTTTTACTCCTTCATCTTCTAGTACACTCAAAATATATATTAAGAATTCCTGAGCATCTTGCTGGACATTTTCTTTAAACTGTGTAGAACCACAACATACATCTAAAAGATTTCTAACATCAGTAGCACTTTCTATTTCAGTTTTATCATTACTCAGCTTCTCATAAAGGAGACTCAGCAGAGAACACAATCTTTTTCCATGATTTACTATTATCTGTTCTAGCAACTTTTCAAGATAAAATACAACATTCAGCACTACATTTGCATAGCAGTTGACACCAGAGCTATTTTCAAAATGGCAGCCAACAACCTCTTCAACACTGTCCTTTTTCTTTTTCCTTGCTATCACATCACTGTCCTTTTTTTTTTTTGTTCTGTTCATCCACATTACAGATATTCTCAAATCTCCTTTTCCGACAAACAACATGTTTTTCAATCACAGGATACTGACCTAAATGAGGAGCATAGGTTCTTCTTAATCTATTATACTCCTTTACACAGTTTGTATCAGCACTAACTTTTGAGTCATCAAAGTCTATCATAAATAAACCAGATAATGTTTTCACTCGTGACAAAGCAACATATGCCATACCTTCTTTGAACACAGTAGAACCAATGTTTACAAAAGCACTATCTACAGTCAATCCTTGAGACTTGTGAATAGTTACAGCATATGCTAGAGAAAACGGAAACTGCTTCCTACGTACATATAAGTCTTTCACAAGCATGAAACGAACTGAACAACGACAAATGTCTTTAACTTCTTCTATCTGATCAAATTTTATTTTTAAACATTCAATTCCTTCTTTTTTCTGATAATTAATAAAACCCACAACTCTTCCCATAGCTCCATTCACTAAACCTTTTTCTACATCCAAATTTCTCCTTAAAATCACTCGACAATTCATGCAAACATATTGATTTTTTTCTAATCCAGCTGTTTTGGAAATGTTCTTCTCTAGTGAATCCAATTTATTTTTCAGTTTGCCTGTTAATGTAAAAGTAATTCTTTCATGCTGAACTTTGTCCTCTACTTCCTTTTTTATTAATCTCTTCCTTTTCCAATTTCAAAAGTTCCTCATTGAATATTGAGCACTCACGTAGTGTTGGCATTAAGCAGATTACAGTATTTTTTTCTGCAGTGTTCTGGTATATTTTCTCTGCAACTATTTCTTCATTTGGAAATAAATTATGTAGCAACCGACTCTGTAATGCTTTTTTGCCAACTTCTGTGAGTAGTCCAATTCTGATATCTTTCAGAATATTTGCATAATCTTCGTCGTTTGCTTGTCTCATATTGGTAGTGAGTTCTTTGTACTCAAAGAATGACCAAATATTCGCATTACCAATGCTTCCTAATGACTTCTTCGTGTCTTCATGTGTCACAGTATTAAACACTGGTTGTCCTTTAACTGGAGTGAGCTGTAAAAGATATCCAAAAACTATGACGTGTTTACCTCCAAATAACACGTCATAGTCTCTCTTAAGAATTTGTTGCATTCTTAAATGCACAAAGGCAAGCATTACATTTGAAACCATGCTCACCTCATCAATAATGAGAACTTGCATCTTCTTCAACACTCTTGAAACTTCGAGGCATGCTTCGCCAGTTAGCTTGTGGTATTCTATTTTGTTCTCATGCTCCACTGGTAACATTAGCAAGCGATGTAAGGTAATTCCTTTTATGTTATAGGCTGCTAACCCTGTTGGAGCAGTTACCACACAAGACAAATTTGAAGCTGTTTTTTGCTGTAGGTAGCTTCTGATGACTTTTATTAAGAAACTTTTACCAGTTCCAGCTTGTCCACTCACATACATCCTGATTGGTTCAAATGATGTGCATGAGCACTCTTTCTTTTCATGTAGTAATCCATGATCAATTCTTTTGATGACTTCTTCATAAATTTCTTTTTGTTCTTCATTCAGTTGTTGTTCCAGATTTAGTAAGTCGATAGAATCTTCCTGTGCTTGATTCATAGCCGTTTCTACTTCAGTCATGGCTACTGCAGCTTCATTTTGTATGATTGGTTGTCCTAGGGGATCTTGACTAAGTGTTCCTGAACTTTGGCTGTCTTGAGAACTGTCTCTAGCTACTTCAGCTGCAATTTTTGCTTCCTGTTCATTTTCGTCATTTAACATTTGGACATAAGTTGTGAAAGTACTGCATTCTATACTGTCTTTGCTAGCATTAAAAGAATCTTCATAGCTTTGAAATTCTCCCAGTAGTTCGTCCTGGTTTAAACAGCTGTAAAAGAGCCAAGTAGTAAAATTCCTTTTTGTCAGGTGTGTCGCAACTCAGCTTCCTGTGATTTATCAAACTTCCTTTTGTTTGCTTCACCAAACATCCTTCCTCACCAATGACTTTATATTTTCCATTGTTGATGTCTTCTGTGGCTTTCCGTGAAAAAATGTAGTTCTGCAGCACTTCATAGAGACACATGTTCTCAAGATGATGACTTCTCTTTGGGTACTATGTGTCCAACATGTTTGATTTCAAAATATCTGTACTTTCTGGGTCATTCTCGGGCAAATATTCAATTTCTCCAACAGATTTCAGTACCCGATTTCTCAATCCTGCAAGGCCTAAGCTTACCCAAATTATTCTTCTGGATTTCGAGTAAAGACTTGCAGATGATAACCTATCTGAGCATTTGTAGGATCCAATTTCTCGATGCGATAACATCTTTAAACTGAAACTGTACAGCTTCTTACTGACAGTCTTCTCGTGAGAAATCTCTTCCCACATTTCCTTCAATTCTGTTTTCTCAGATTTAGTGATGTAAGATGTCACATACCGAGCAACAGCAATAGAATTGTCTGCCACATACTGAATATCCATGTTAGCATTCCACATGGATAAAATGACTGGGTTGAAGTCATTTATAAATTTTGACTCTTCATTTCTTTTTAGGTTGTAGGTATTTTTGGGAGATTTTCTGGTTATAGTATGTCGCACAGCTGACATAAAACTGTTGACTCTTCCTTTTGAAAGAACAGGTCTAGGAAATCCAAATCGACACTTTGTGTAGAATTTATCTTTCGTCTTGTACTTCCGTCGACAGTATTTTCCACACCGATGACTTTGGAAACGTAAAACTTGTTCTTTTAACTTTTTCTCTTCTGTGCTTTTAGGTATAGCACATGTTGCATATTCTTCAATGAAAGATAACACTGCTTCATCAGTATCTGTTCCAAACTTTGGGGCATCCTTGATCCACAACAGCATATGAATATGAGGAGCACCTCTTGCCTGGTCTCTTTTCTCCAAAAGAAATCCACTACTTCTCCAAGAGGTGGATTTTTTTTATTGCAGATGAAGGACATCATAGCCTCAAATCTATGATTGAAATATCTGCAAACATTAACTGGATCCAATGAGCACAGTTCTCCAGCTGTCTTGTATTCAATGTTTTTAATGTTTGAATTTGCCTCTCGTAGAAAATCCAGTAAATCATCCCAAGCGTACTCGGCACAGCTTAGGGTTAGAAACCATGTAGGAGTTCCTAAATTCTGTAACATGCATTTTAATTCACCATGGCGTCGGTACCAATATTAATTTGTCCCACGCTGACAAGCCATCAGATTGATCAGTTGTGTTTCCAAATGATCATCTCGGTGCTGCACTTTCTCCATAAAATCCTTAGCAGACACATTTTGTAAATGTACTCCACTTTTTAAAATGTGATTTACTGCATAAGATAATGCAGACAAGTCGCTTTCAAATAAAAGATGGAACAAATAAGGAATACTTTGACGAAATCTTGGATCTTCTGCATATAGTCTTGTAGTCCGATACTCAGAAGCTGGAATCTGTTCTGGACGTTCATCGTATCGTCCTCCTTTTCCTGTAGGAAACAGCTGGGGAAAACATCGAGCTTCCAAGCTCTCCTCCCATACACTCACGGGAGTTCCTTTTGCTTTCTTCATCTGAAACAGATCAATAGTGTCTCCCATAACTTCTTTTGAATGAAGAGGATGTATGCTAAAATTTCTTCTTCCTTTGACTTGTCCACTTTTTCAAGTTGACCAGTTGGTGTTTCTGTGTCTTCTTGTAAATCTTCTTCTTCTTCTATATAAATTGATTCATACCATTTTTTTTTTTCAAATACAAATTTGCTCTTTGTACTTTTCGTACATCCACCAGCTCCTGCCAAATCTTCTTATTCTTTGTAGGTACACCATTAACCAGAATTACTAATGGTTCAGTTTCCAAAGTATCTGCATCAATAGTTTCCATATTTTTTTTCAAATCCAAGGGCAAGTACACCACTCTTCCTTTTAAACCTCTCAGTAAATCAGAAGGAGGTAATTTACTAGTTTTGGGCTCCATACGTACTATGGTCTGGAACGGATGAACACATTGAATGAGTATAGACTCATATGTATTTAATTCTGAAAGTTCGGCAGGAATAGCATCCAATTCTAAATTATTATGTACAGCTCTGGTCGGCATTCTATTTTCTTCTAACTTATTATAACAGTATTTACAAATACGCTGATCTTCACCCAATTCCAAACAATTTTCAAGAAATATATATGTTGCAAAATCCTTCCACTTAGAATTATCTTCATTTTCACTTTTTTTATACAGATCAACATTCCTTGTTTGAATTTTATAATGACTTCTGCGGCAACAAATACAAGTAATATTTGGTCTTTCATTAGAGGTGATAGTAAATTTTGTCATTTCATCCTCAAAATTTTTAGTAATAATGAGTTCTACATTCTGTTCCTCATTTTCCTCATTTACTGTGTCCTTTTCTGCACTTTCTTGTTCTGGACCAAAGTAACAAAACTGAATCTCATCAGTAACCTTCACTACATCTGATACAGATCCACGGAACAGAGCATTATTCAACTCATTCAACTTTACTGCTGGACTTTTAGCAAAATACAATGTTCTCACAAACTTTCTCATTTCAGTATGATGAACAGCCAGCATCCTAAAATGATGAAAAACACTTTTACACACTTTTCTAGATAGACAAGCCAGAGAATGTCCCTGCAAACCAGTATTTTCTCTCACTCTGCATGGATCTAGTGTTTGAAGCACCTTCATCTTCTGTTTTACACTCTTTTTACTATATTCTCTTAGAAGGTCACGTAATTTATCAATAGATTCCTGACGCACAGTACAAATACTACTACAGTTCCAAGTGTACACTGGGGCTTTTGGACGTCTCCCCATAGCCTCAGCAGCCATTACTTCTTCCTCATTTCTTGGGACCATTTTCTCTTTTTGCATCACACAACCATCCTTAACTTCACATGCTCTACCATTGGTGTCAACTGCATGCAACAAACTATTACTTTGAAGATAACTCTCTTCATTAAAAAATGGTTCAGTACTTGAACTGTGTTTCCATTCTCCCAAGAACACTTTACAAAAGTTACTTTTTTTCACTTCTCTTTTCCTTTTGCTTTGTGACTTCATTGCATTCACTAATTTATCTAATCTACGCATCCTATTCAAAATTAGAATAAAAAGTATTCTTTTTATTTCCAAAGCCTTACTTACAATATTTTCTATAAAAAAAATTTTCTTAATAAATTTTGTTTTTTTCTTATATTTTTTCACATCCTTTAGCAAATTTAACATCACTCTTCTATGAAACATTTTTCGACGAATGTTTTTAAAATCTATTTTTCGTGTTAAATCAGTTTGACATACTTCTGATTGTACATTAGCTTTTTTTTTTTGCTGTTGACTGTGTTGTTGCTTTGTACATAAAACTCTGTTTGTTTTACAGTTATTTTGCCATTTTTTTGTTTTTTGAAAATCTTTTTTAAGAAATCTCTGCTCTGCTTACCAGTAGACTTTTTCTTTTTGCCATCACCAGCTTCTCCTGCTATTTTTTTTCCCAGTTTTGTCCAGATATACTTGTTGTTGCTTTTCTTTCCTCTTTCTTGTCCTTAAAGGCATTTTTATTTTCACTGTTGCTCAGCAATACCTGCAAGGAACTAAAAAAAATCCTTTTTGTAATTATAATTCATTAAAATATTTTTTTTTACTTTTCATTTATTTCAAATGTTTTTCCATTTGTCTCTCATTTGTGATTTACTAATTTGTGCACAGTGCTAACCACCACAGTTGAAAAAAAACAAGCTGCCCCTTTCCTGCAAGTGCATTTTTTAACAGAACACCTGCAACACAAATTATATCTGTGGCCACAATTCCTGTGCGCACACAGCCTCATGGTGTGCTTCTAAGCAGAAAACAGAATTTGATTTGCAAATTCAAAGCACATTTACTACTCTGGTAGATCAAGTGATAATTGCGGTTACAGCCTTACACATTTTACCTGGAAAATCACAGAGGCAGAAAAGAGCACATTTCCTAACAGCTACTTCATACCATAAGTATCTGCAACTTGGGTGAATGTTTAGAGTAGAGCAAAGAAAATGAGGCCTTGGTGACGTTGAATGTGTTTGCATTACACACAGTCCTGAGTAGTACGCATGGGAGTGTTGGAGAAGCTGCTGCGTGTGTCCCAAGAGTGTGTTTCTGCAGACTATGTATTGTCAGCTGCAAGAGACATGAGCAAGGAGATTTCCACAACTGCATGAAGACTGCAGGGATGTACGTAACAGTGCATGTTTGCTAAGGGATAATTTGTGTAAACACAACAGGCTGCCCCTTTCCTGGGACTGCATTTCTTACTGAACAACATCTTCACAAATTAAATCTCTGCCCACAATTCCTGTGCGCACACAGACTCATGCCATCATTTTACACACATAACACAGGCTGCCCCTTTCCTGGTACTGCATTTCTTACTGATCAACATCTTCACAAATTAAATCTCTGCCCACAATTCCTGTGTGCACACAGAGTCATGCCATCATTTTAGACACATAACACAGGCTGCCCCTTTCCTGGGACTGCATTTCTTACTGAACAACATCTTCACAAATTAAATCTCTGCCCACAATTCCTGTGCGCACACAGACTCATGCTATGTTTTTTGGAACAAAACAGTGTCCCTGAATAGTACCAAATTACTGTTACTGCCTGACACATTTCCCATATCATTTACAGAAGCAGAAAACAGCACATGTCCTAACAGCTCCTTAAGACCATGACCATGTGTTACAGGGTGAGTGATTAGACTAGATCAATTTAAATGAGGCCTTGCTGACGTTCAATGTGTTTGCATTACACATTGCTATCTGAAACAGCACACAGAGCTGAGTACTACACATGAGAGTGTTGGAGAAGCTGCTGCGTGTGTGCCAAGAGTGTGTTTCTGAAGACTGTGTATTGTCTGGTGCAAGACAGATGAGCAAAGAGTCTTCCAGAACTGCATGAAGACTGCAGGGATGTATGTAACAGTGCATGTATGCTAAGGGATAATTTGTGTAAACACAACAGGCTGCCCCTTTCCTGGGACTGCATTTCTTACTGAACAACATCTTCACAAATTAAATCTCTGCCCACAATTCCTGTGCGCACACAGACTCATACTATGTTTTATGGAACAAAACAGTGTCCCTGAATAGTACCAAATTACTGTTACTGCCTGACACATTTCCCATATCATTTACAGAAGCAGAAAAAAGCACATGTCCTAACAGCTCCTTAACACCATGACCATGTGTTACAGGGTGAGTGATTAGACTAGATCAATTTAAATGAGGCCTTGGTGACGTTCAATGTGTTTGCATTACACATTGCTATCTAAAACAGCACACAGAGCTGAGTACTACACATGAGAGTGTTGGAGAAGCTGCTGCGTGTGTGCCAAGAGTGTGTTTCTGAACACTGTGTATTGTCTGGTGCAAGACAGATGAGCAAAGAGACTTCCAGAACTGCATGAAGACTGCAGGGATGTATGTAACAGTGCATATGTGCTAAGGGATAATTTGTGTAAACACAACAGGCTGCCCCTTTCCTGGGACTGCATTTCTTACTGAACAACATCTTCACAAATTAAATCTCTGCCCACAATTCCTGTGCGCACACAGACTCATGCCATCATTTTACACACATAACACAGGCTGCCCCTTTCCTGGGACTGCATTTCTTACTGAACAACAGCTTCATAAATTAAATCTCTGCCCACAATTCCTGTGTGCACACAGAGTCATGCCATCAAAGAAAGGCACATAACACAGGCTGCCCCTTTCCTGGGACTGCATTTCTTACTGAACAACATCTTCACAAATTAAATCTCTGCCCACAATTCCTGTGCGCACACAGACTCATGCCATCATTTTACGCACATAACACAGGCTGCCCCTTTCCTGGGACTGCATTTCTTACTGAACAATATCTTCACAAATTAAATCTCTGCCCACAATTCCTGTGTGCACACAGAGTCATGCCATCATTTTAGGCACATAACACAGGCTGCCCCTTTCCTGGGACTGCATTTCTTACTGAACAACATCTTCACAAATTAAATCTCTGCCCACAATTCCTGTGCGCACACAGACTCATGCTATGTTTTTTGGAACAAAACAGTGTCCCTGAATAGTACCAAATTACTGTTACTGCCTGACACATTTCCCATATCATTTACAGAAGCAGAAAACAGCACATGTCCTAACAGCTCCTTAAGACCATGACCATGTGTTACAGGGTGAGTGATTAGACTAGAACAATTTAAATGAGGCCTTGGTGACGTTCAATGTGTTTGCATTACACATTGCTATCTGAAACAGCACACAGAGCTGAGTACTACACATGAGAGTGTTGGAGAAGCTGCTGCGTGTGTGCCAAGAGTGTGTTTCTGAAGACTGTGTATTGACTGGTGCAAGACAGATGAGCAAAGAGACTTCCAGAACTGCATGAAGACTGCAGGGATGTATGTAACAGTGCATGTGTGCTAAGGGATAATTTGTGTAAACACAACAGGCTGCCCCTTTCCTGGGACTGCATTTCTTACTGAACAACATCTTCACAAATTAAATCTCTGCCCACAATTCCTGTGCGCACACAGACTCATGCCATCATTTTACACACATAACACAGGCTGCCCCTTTCCTGGGACTGCATTTCTTACTGAACAACAACTTCATATATTAAATCTCTGCCCACATTTCCTGTGTGCACACAGAGTCATGCCATCATTTTAGGCACATAACACAGGCTGACCCTTTCCTGGGACTGCATTTCTTACTGAACAACATCTTCACAAATTAAATCTCTGCCCACAATTCCTGTGTGCACACAGACTCATGCCATCATTTTAAGCACATAACACAGGCTGCCCCTTTCCTGGGACTACATGTCTTACTGAACAACAACTTCACAAATTAAATCTCAGACAACAATTCCTATATACACACAGACTCATGCTGTGTTGGTAGGCACAAAACACAGGCTGCCCCTTTCCTGGGTTATCAATTCTTACAGAACTAATGCTTTTTTCAAATTTTCCTCTCTTTTCTTTCAAAGTGATTTCTGCTAAATGCTAACCATCACAATTAAAAAGAAGCTGTCCTTTTCTTTCAACTGCAAGTCTTACTTTTCAACAGCAACACAAATTAAATCTCTGTCAACAATTCTTCTCTGCACACAGACTCATGGTTTGATGGTAGGCATAAAACAGTATTCCTCATTGTTACCAGTACACATTAACTTATGGTGAAAACATACTCCATAATATTTTACATATTCAAAACAGTTAAATATCTCCCAAAACAGAAAATGTAAATCACAACTTTAAACAAATAATCACAATTCTTTTTTTTATATCTAAATTAACCACAAACACCCCCTCTCAAACTCATAACTCACCTTTAAAATTAGTTAGTTGTGAAAGAAATGTGGCAGTCACACAGCAGTTTATCAGACCAGAATCTCTGAGCTGAACACCTCTCTCCTCTTAGCAGAACCAGTTAATGGCACAGTTTCCCTCTCTTTTTTCACACATATACATGTTAGTTTTAAATCTCAGTGCTTCCCACATTTTTTCAAATGAAATCACACATTTCTATTGGTTGAAAACTTCAACCCCTTTCCAAATGTACCCTTCCCGCAACTTGACTTCTGCCTGCTACCATAGCAACAGGTCATGGAACACAGGTGTGAGCAGAGAGGTCAGAAGTTCAGCAGACAATGTTTCATTTCCAAAGAGCAAGAGTGCTTGACTTTTCAAACCTAACAGCAAATCCAAACTAATGTTCTTTGTTCACACATTTTTCTGAACCAATACAATACATGCTTTTTAAAATTTAAACATACAGCCTAGTTTTTAGTGTAGAATGGTTTGAAACAGCCAATGAGTTCTTTTTATAAAAAAAAATATGTGTGCCCCCATTTTTCAACTGTCTTTCATTTCTTTTTGCCTTTCTACTGAAAGACACCTCCTGAGTGCATCCAGATCTCCTTTGAAGATGTTCACAGTGTGGATTGTAGGTCACAGCTAAGTCTTCTGGAGTGAAAAATTTGCAGAAAAAGAGGTATGGTGAGAGACCTTGCTTTGCCAAATGTAGACATTAAATGGATTGGTCAGAGAGGGTTAAAGTGGCACCAATTAATGCCTTTGGTGAAAACCTTTCTACATCTCCCACAGCCTAACCTTATTATTGTGCACTGTGGTGGAAATTACCTAGGCACTTTAACTGGGGTAGGTCTGGAAATGCTTATTAAGGACACCTTTGTGCAATTGATGTCGCTTTTTCCACAAACTGCCTTCGTATATTCTAACATATGCCAAAGGCAAAAGTGGAACTGGTCCAACCAATTTTGTCCGCAGATTGACAAAGCAAGGAAGCACGTCAACAAATCTATTTCTGCTTTCCTCAGAGACTATGGTATGGGTTCTATATACCACAACAACTTGCGTTACAACATGCAAGACATTTATAGAGGAGATGGCGTACACTTCACTGATGAAGGCAACAGAGTCTTCCTCTTGAACTTTAGACTCTGCATCGGTACTTACTTGTAGGTACAAAAAAACACTCAATGAACACAAGGGCTCTTTTTAGAGCCACCTTATATCTAAACACTTAAATGCGATTTTTTATTATTTTTTTTAAAAAGTTTTTTTTCGGGTGCGCGCTGGGTGCGCGCACTCGGCGATATTTTTTTCAAAATATAAATCTTTTTTTTTGCCCTACAAGGTCCTACTGTGATCCCCTTACAATGCCTAGTGGGTCAATATCTCCTCACTCTGCCCCCTTTTCAAGTTCTCCCCCTTTTTTTATCACCCCCTCTTTATGCGAGAGACAAAATGGCGGCCGCCGCTTCCTGATTTCCACCGATTCGAATGTTTACTGACATCTAACAACCAATCAGAAGTGCGCTCGCGATCGGCAAGGTGCGCGCACAGGACTTGCTCAGTGCGCGCACGGTACGCGCGTACAGATATATATATTGATTTAAATGCTAATTTCTCAGGAAATACTGAACAGATTTACACCAAACCTGCAAAAGGCACTTCATGGACCTTATGGCTACCTCTCTGCCAAATTTCACATAATTCTGTTCAGCCGTTAGGGCTGTAGCTGCGACTAAAGTCCCTATGGAAAAATGCATGGGGAAAACACATTTTGGGACCCCCCCTTTTTTCTCAGCCCTCGTTTGACGAATCCCCCCGAAACTTTCAGGGTAGGAGCTGAGCGGATCGCCCCATTAGTTTTGAAAATTTCGCGAGGATTCGTCAACCGGCACCAAAGTTATTCAAAGTAGATTTTTGAGATTTCCTATGGAGACACGGTCCTAACTATAACTACCTACTGGCGACCGCCAGTAGGTAATATATATATATATATATATATATATATATATATATATATATATAAAAGCTCCAGGTTTGCCCCACAAACGAGAACGCACTCTGTCTGCAGCGAATCCCCTCAGACCTCCACACACTGCGGGATGTAGCCGACGCGTTTCGGAGTAAATTCCTTCTTCACAGGCTGGTAACCACAGTTCGTAGCGTTTCTTTCCACACCTTTATTCAGTTACTTGCCTCCTGATAGGCCGGTAAGCTGCTCCAATGAGCATCGCCCAAGGTCTTTATGGGAAATGTAGTGCGGTGATTCTACCCAGATGGGTGCAGCGTTCTGAGGGTCCCCAATCAAGCCCACTGATGGGCCCCAAAGTGTGCAAGGTCTACATACTCGGTACTGCTTCTCCATATAAAAAGCCTGACAAGATTTCAAGCTTCATGGCCCGCTGTCCATTAATGCGGTGGTGCGTTCTCCACGGCCGGGCTGCCGTGTATAGATAAAAGCTCCAGGTTTGCCCCACAAACGAGAACGCACTCTGTCTGCAGCGAATCCCCTCAGACCTCCACACACTGCGGGATGTAGCCGACGCGTTTCGGAGTAAATTCCTTCTTCACAGGCTGGTAACCACAGTTCGTAGCGTTTCTTTCCACACCTTTATTCAGTTACTTGCCTCCTGATAGGCCGGTAAGCTGCTCCAATGAGCATCGCCCAAGGTCTTTATGGGAAATGTAGTGCGGTGATTCTACCCAGATGGGTGCAGCGTTCTGAGGGTCCCCAATCAAGCCCACTGATGGGCCCCAAAGTGTGCAAGGTCTACATACTCGGTACTGCTTCTCCATATAAAAAGCCTGACAAGATTTCAAGCTTCATGGCCCGCTGTCCATTAATGCGGTGGTGCGTTCTCCACGGCCGGGCTGCCGTGTATAGATAAAAGCTCCAGGTTTGCCCCACAAACGAGAACGCACTCTGTCTGCAGCGAATCCCCTCAGACCTCCACACACTGCGGGATGTAGCCGACGCGTTTCGGAGTAAATTCCTTCTTCACAGGCTGGTAACCACAGTTCGTAGCGTTTCTTTCCACACCTTTATTCAGTTACTTGCCTCCTGATAGGCCGGTAAGCTGCTCCAATGAGCATCGCCCAAGGTCTTTATGGGAAATGTAGTGCGGTGATTCTACCCAGATGGGTGCAGCGTTCTGAGGGTCCCCAATCAAGCCCACTGATGGGCCCCAAAGTGTGCAAGGTCTACATACTCGGTCCTGCTTCTCCATATAAAAAGCCTGACAAGATTTCAAGCTTCATGGCCCGCTGTCCATTAATGCGGTGGTGCGTTCTCCACGGCCGGGCTGCCGTGTATAGATAAAAGCTCCAGGTTTGCCCCACAAACGAGAACGCACTCTGTCTGCAGCGAATCCCCTCAGACCTCCACACACTGCGGGATGTAGCCGACGCGTTTCGGAGTAAATTCCTTCTTCACAGGCTGGTAACCACAGTTCGTAGCGTTTCTTTCCACACCTTTATTCAGTTACTTGCCTCCTGATAGGCCGGTAAGCTGCTCCAATGAGCATCGCCCAAGGTCTTTATGGGAAATGTAGTGCGGTGATTCTACCCAGATGGGTGCAGCGTTCTGAGGGTCCCCAATCAAGCCCACTGATGGGCCCCAAAGTGTGCAAGGTCTACATACTCGGTACTGCTTCTCCATATAAAAAGCCTGACAAGATTTCAAGCTTCATGGCCCGCTGTCCATTAATGCGGTGGTGCGTTCTCCACGGCCGGGCTGCCGTGTATAGATAAAAGCTCCAGGTTTGCCCCACAAACGAGAACGCACTCTGTCTGCAGCGAATCCCCTCAGACCTCCACACACTGCGGGATGTAGCAGACGCGTTTCGGAGTAAATTCCTTCTTCACAGGCTGGTAACCACAGTTCGTAGCGTTTCTTTCCACACCTTTATTCAGTTACTTGCCTCCTGATAGGCCGGTAAGCTGCTCCAATGAGCATCGCCCAAGGTCTTTATGGGAAATGTAGTGCGGTGATTCTACCCAGATGGGTGCAGCGTTCTGAGGGTCCCCAATCAAGCCCACTGATGGGCCCCAAAGTGTGCAAGGTCTACATACTCGGTACTGCTTCTCCATATAAAAAGCCTGACAAGATTTCAAGCTTCATGGCCCGCTGTCCATTAATGCGGTGGTGCGTTCTCCACGGCCGGGCTGCCGTGTATAGATAAAAGCTCCAGGTTTGCCCCACAAACGAGAACGCACTCTGTCTGCAGCGAATCCCCTCAGACCTCCACACACTGCGGGATGTAGCCGACGCGTTTCGGAGTAAATTCCTTCTTCACAGGCTGGTAACCACAGTTCGTAGCGTTTCTTTCCACACCTTTATTCAGTTACTTGCCTCCTGATAGGCCTCAGAACGCTGCACCCATCTGGGTAGAATCACCGCACTACATTTCCCATAAAGACCTTGGGCGATGCTCATTGGAGCAGCTTACCGGCCTATCAGGAGGCAAGTAACTGAATAAAGGTGTGGAAAGAAACGCTACGAACTGTGGTTACCAGCCTGTGAAGAAGGAATTTACTCCGAAACGCGTCGGCTACATCCCGCAGTGTGTGGAGGTCTGAGGGGATTCGCTGCAGACAGAGTGCGTTCTCGTTTGTGGGGCAAACCTGGAGCTTTTATCTATACACGGCAGCCCGGCCGTGGAGAACGCACCACCGCATTAATGGACAGCGGGCCATGAAGCTTGAAATCTTGTCAGGCTTTTTATATGGAGAAGCAGTACCGAGTATGTAGACCTTGCACACTTTGGGGCCCATCAGTGGGCTTGATTGGGGACCCTCAGAACGCTGCACCCATCTGGGTAGAATCACCGCACTACATTTCCCATAAAGACCTTGGGCGATGCTCATTGGAGCAGCTTACCGGCCTATCAGGAGGCAAGTAACTGAATAAAGGTGTGGAAAGAAACGCTACGAACTGTGGTTACCAGCCTGTGAAGAAGGAATTTACTCCGAAACGCGTCGGCTACATCCCGCAGTGTGTGGAGGTCTGAGGGGATTCGCTGCAGACAGAGTGCGTTCTCGTTTGTGGGGCAAACCTGGAGCTTTTATCTATACACGGCAGCCCGGCCGTGGAGAACGCACCACCGCATTAATGGACAGCGGGCCATGAAGCTTGAAATCTTGTCAGGCTTTTTATATGGAGAAGCAGTACCGAGTATGTAGACCTTGCACACTTTGGGGCCCATCAGTGGGCTTGATTGGGGACCCTCAGAACGCTGCACCCATCTGGGTAGAATCACCGCACTACATTTCCCATAAAGACCTTGGGCGATGCTCATTGGAGCAGCTTACCGGCCTATCAGGAGGCAAGTAACTGAATAAAGGTGTGGAAAGAAACGCTACGAACTGTGGTTACCAGCCTGTGAAGAAGGAATTTACTCCGAAACGCGTCGGCTACATCCCGCAGTGTGTGGAGGTCTGAGGGGATTCGCTGCAGACAGAGTGCGTTCTCGTTTGTGGGGCAAACCTGGAGCTTTTATCTATACACGGCAGCCCGGCCGTGGAGAACGCACCACCGCATTAATGGACAGCGGGCCATGAAGCTTGAAATCTTGTCAGGCTTTTTATATGGAGAAGCAGTACCGAGTATGTAGACCTTGCACACTTTGGGGCCCATCAGTGGGCTTGATTGGGGACCCTCAGAACGCTGCACCCATCTGGGTAGAATCACCGCACTACATTTCCCATAAAGACCTTGGGCGATGCTCATTGGAGCAGCTTACCGGCCTATCAGGAGGCAAGTAACTGAATAAAGGTGTGGAAAGAAACGCTACGAACTGTGGTTACCAGCCTGTGAAGAAGGAATTTACTCCGAAACGCGTCGGCTACATCCCGCAGTGTGTGGAGGTCTGAGGGGATTCGCTGCAGACAGAGTGCGTTCTCGTTTGTGGGGCAAACCTGGAGCTTTTATCTATACACGGCAGCCCGGCCGTGGAGAACGCACCACCGCATTAATGGACAGCGGGCCATGAAGCTTGAAATCTTGTCAGGCTTTTTATATGGAGAAGCAGTACCGAGTATGTAGACCTTGCACACTTTGGGGCCCATCAGTGGGCTTGATTGGGGACCCTCAGAACGCTGCACCCATCTGGGTAGAATCACCGCACTACATTTCCCATAAAGACCTTGGGCGATGCTCATTGGAGCAGCTTACCGGCCTATCAGGAGGCAAGTAACTGAATAAAGGTGTGGAAAGAAACGCTACGAACTGTGGTTACCAGCCTGTGAAGAAGGAATTTACTCCGAAACGCGTCGGCTACATCCCGCAGTGTGTGGAGGTCTGAGGGGATTCGCTGCAGACAGAGTGCGTTCTCGTTTGTGGGGCAAACCTGGAGCTTTTATCTATACACGGCAGCCCGGCCGTGGAGAACGCACCACCGCATTAATGGACAGCGGGCCATGAAGCTTGAAATCTTGTCAGGCTTTTTATATGGAGAAGCAGTACCGAGTATGTAGACCTTGCACACTTTGGGGCCCATCAGTGGGCTTGATTGGGGACCCTCAGAACGCTGCACCCATCTGGGTAGAATCACCGCACTACATTTCCCATAAAGACCTTGGGCGATGCTCATTGGAGCAGCTTACCGGCCTATCAGGAGGCAAGTAACTGAATAAAGGTGTGGAAAGAAACGCTACGAACTGTGGTTACCAGCCTGTGAAGAAGGAATTTACTCCGAAACGCGTCGGCTACATCCCGCAGTGTGTGGAGGTCTGAGGGGATTCGCTGCAGACAGAGTGCGTTCTCGTTTGTGGGGCAAACCTGGAGCTTTTATCTATACACGGCAGCCCGGCCGTGGAGAACGCACCACCGCATTAATGGACAGCGGGCCATGAAGCTTGAAATCTTGTCAGGCTTTTTATATGGAGAAGCAGTACCGAGTATGTAGACCTTGCACACTTTGGGGCCCATCAGTGGGCTTGATTGGGGACCCTCAGAACGCTGCACCCATCTGGGTAGAATCACCGCACTACATTTCCCATAAAGACCTTGGGCGATGCTCATTGGAGCAGCTTACCGGCCTATCAGGAGGCAAGTAACTGAATAAAGGTGTGGAAAGAAACGCTACGAACTGTGGTTACCAGCCTGTGAAGAAGGAATTTACTCCGAAATGCGTCGGCTACATCCCGCAGTGTGTGGAGGTCTGAGGGGATTCGCTGCAGACAGAGTGCGTTCTCGTTTGTGGGGCAAACCTGGAGCTTTTATCTATACATGGCAGCCCGGCCGTGGAGAACGCACCACCGCATTAATGGACAGCGGGCCATGAAGCTTGAAATCTTGTCAGGCTTTTTATATGGAGAAGCAGTACCGAGTATGTAGACCTTGCACACTTTGGGGCCCATCAGTGGGCTTGATTGGGGACCCTCAGAACGCTGCACCCATCTGGGTAGAATCACCGCACTACATTTCCCATAAAGACCTTGGGCGATGCTCATTGGAGCAGCTTACCGGCCTATCAGGAGGCAAGTAACTGAATAAAGGTGTGGAAAGAAACGCTACGAACTGTGGTTACCAGCCTGTGAAGAAGGAATTTACTCCGAAACGCGTCGGCTACATCCCGCAGTGTGTGGAGGTCTGAGGGGATTCGCTGCAGACAGAGTGCGTTCTCGTTTGTGGGGCAAACCTGGAGCTTTTATCTATACACGGCAGCCCGGCCGTGGAGAACGCACCACCGCATTAATGGACAGCGGGCCATGAAGCTTGAAATCTTGTCAGGCTTTTTATATGGAGAAGCAGTACCGAGTATGTAGACCTTACACACTTTGGGGCCCATCAGTGGGCTTGATTGGGGACCCTCAGAACGCTGCACCCATCTGGGTAGAATCACCGCACTACATTTCCCATAAAGACCTTGGGCGATGCTCATTGGAGCAGCTTACCGGCCTATCAGGAGGCAAGTAACTGAATAAAGGTGTGGAAAGAAACGCTACGAACTGTGGTTACCAGCCTGTGAAGAAGGAATTTACTCCGAAACGCGTCGGCTACATCCCGCAGTGTGTGGAGGTCTGAGGGGATTCGCTGCAGACAGAGTGCGTTCTCGTTTGTGGGGCAAACCTGGAGCTTTTATCTATACACGGCAGCCCGGCCGTGGAGAACGCACCACCGCATTAATGGACAGCGGGCCATGAAGCTTGAAATCTTGTCAGGCTTTTTATATGGAGAAGCAGTACCGAGTATGTAGACCTTGCACACTTTGGGGCCCATCAGTGGGCTTGATTGGGGACCCTCAGAACGCTGCACCCATCTGGGTAGAATCACCGCACTACATTTCCCATAAAGACCTTGGGCGATGCTCATTGGAGCAGCTTACCGGCCTATCAGGAGGCAAGTAACTGAATAAAGGTGTGGAAAGAAACGCTACGAACTGTGGTTACCAGCCTGTGAAGAAGGAATTTACTCCGAAACGCGTCGGCTACATCCCGCAGTGTGTGGAGGTCTGAGGGGATTCGCTGCAGACAGAGTGCGTTCTCGTTTGTGGGGCAAACCTGGAGCTTTTATCTATACACGGCAGCCCGGCCGTGGAGAACGCACCACCGCATTAATGGACAGCGGGCCATGAAGCTTGAAATCTTGTCAGGCTTTTTATATGGAGAAGCAGTACCGAGTATGTAGACCTTGCACACTTTGGGGCCCATCAGTGGGCTTGATTGGGGACCCTCAGAACGCTGCACCCATCTGGGTAGAATCACCGCACTACATTTCCCATAAAGACCTTGGGCGATGCTCATTGGAGCAGCTTACCGGCCTATCAGGAGGCAAGTAACTGAATAAAGGTGTGGAAAGAAACGCTACGAACTGTGGTTACCAGCCTGTGAAGAAGGAATTTACTCCGAAACGCATCGGCTACATCCCGCAGTGTGTGGAGGTCTGAGGGGATTCGCTGCAGACAGAGTGCGTTCTCGTTTGTGGGGCAAACCTGGAGCTTTTATCTATACACGGCAGCCCGGCCGTGGAGAACGCACCACCGCATTAATGGACAGCGGGCCATGAAGCTTGAAATCTTGTCAGGCTTTTTATATGGAGAAGCAGTACCGAGTATGTAGACCTTGCACACTTTGGGGCCCATCAGTGGGCTTGATTGGGGACCCTCAGAACGCTGCACCCATCTGGGTAGAATCACCGCACTACATTTCCCATAAAGACCTTGGGCGATGCTCATTGGAGCAGCTTACCGGCCTATCAGGAGGCAAGTAACTGAATAAAGGTGTGGAAAGAAACGCTACGAACTGTGGTTACCAGCCTGTGAAGAAGGAATTTACTCCGAAACGCGTCGGCTACATCCCGCAGTGTGTGGAGGTCTGAGGGGATTCGCTGCAGACAGAGTGCGTTCTCGTTTGTGGGGCAAACCTGGAGCTTTTATCTATACACGGCAGCCCGGCCGTGGAGAACGCACCACCGCATTAATGGACAGCGGGCCATGAAGCTTGAAATCTTGTCAGGCTTTTTATATGGAGAAGCAGTACCGAGTATGTAGACCTTGCACACTTTGGGGCCCATCAGTGGGCTTGATTGGGGACCCTCAGAACGCTGCACCCATCTGGGTAGAATCACCGCACTACATTTCCCATAAAGACCTTGGGCGATGCTCATTGGAGCAGCTTACCGGCCTATCAGGAGGCAAGTAACTGAATAAAGGTGTGGAAAGAAACGCTACGAACTGTGGTTACCAGCCTGTGAAGAAGGAATTTACTCCGAAACGCGTCGGCTACATCCCGCAGTGTGTGGAGGTCTGAGGGGATTCGCTGCAGACAGAGTGCGTTCTCGTTTGTGGGGCAAACCTGGAGCTTTTATCTATACACGGCAGCCCGGCCGTGGAGAACGCACCACCGCATTAATGGACAGCGGGCCATGAAGCTTGAAATCTTGTCAGGCTTTTTATATGGAGAAGCAGTACCGAGTATGTAGACCTTGCACACTTTGGGGCCCATCAGTGGGCTTGATTGGGGACCCTCAGAACGCTGCACCCATCTGGGTAGAATCACCGCACTACATTTCCCATAAAGACCTTGGGCGATGCTCATTGGAGCAGCTTACCGGCCTATCAGGAGGCAAGTAACTGAATAAAGGTGTGGAAAGAAACGCTACGAACTGTGGTTACCAGCCTGTGAAGAAGGAATTTACTCCGAAACGCGTCGGCTACATCCCGCAGTGTGTGGAGGTCTGAGGGGATTCGCTGCAGACAGAGTGCGTTCTCGTTTGTGGGGCAAACCTGGAGCTTTTATATATATATATATATATATATATATATATATATATATATATCTTCATCAACAGGATGGTAATGACTGTGCCATTATTTTTTGCTACTTTTAAGACAGACGCAAACACGATTAAAGCTTCAGCACTACATGAACCAAAAGGCCATGCGGTTGGCCGCGCCCACTGGGGCAGGCTCTTGGAAGTTAAAAGTGCATGAAAAAGCTGTCTTCTTTGGTAGCTGTTTTGCCACTGAAGAAAGGATGAACTCCTGAAACACGTCTGGCTTGGCTTATTTTGCAGTTGCTCGTATTCTCACTGCTGCCTGTGTGTGAGCTGCCACCATTAAAAGATCGAATTACTTACCTGCTGGAGGCTTTTTCCATTGGGGCTACTCGTTTGAAGGAATATATATATATATATCCAGCTACCAACACGCTCACAGCCGGTTCAGGCAGCAACGGGTGGAATCATGCCTGTAGTATTTGTCATCAAACAAAAGGGTGACTTACTCCAGGTTATCGCAGTTACCAAGAGTTTATTAACAAACCACTAGCATATATATATATATATTACCTACTGGCGGTCGCCAGTAGGTAGTTATAGTTAGGACCTAGTTTCCATAGGAAAAGCGTTTTTTTCTTTTCCCAAGAACTTTGGCACCGGTTGACGAATCTTCGCAAAATTTTCAAAACTAGTGGCCCACTCCGGTCAGCTCCTGAACGGAATTATACCAAATTTGGCAAAAAGGTAGATCCTGTTTCAGAAAGAGTCCTTTTTTTAAATGGTGTTAATCCGTTCAGTAGTTTTTGTGAAATTAGAAAAAGAAAAAGTTTCGATATCTAGGGCAGTGGTGGGTTCGCAAACCCTCCCGAGCACGAGCTTCACTGTGATTGGCTGCCAACACTCCAAACCAGGAAGTGTTGGCAGACATCTTGGGACTCGGTAGAACTGAGTCACAAGAATACAGTGAAAAAAATGTTTAAAATCAAAACGGGGCAGGGTAGAAACACCCTGACCCCGTAGGCCTGCTCAGGGGGTCTCGGGGCCAAAAAAAGCATTTTTTAAGATAATTTCAGCGGAATTCGCGCTGGGGTCACGAATCCCGCCGAAATTATTTTTAAAAAGTGAGGCGCGGTCTCCCACGCTTCATTTAAATGAGGCCCACGAGCGGGCCTGGTCCCGGGGGCAATGGGGAAAATATATATAAATGTATGCAAATTAAAAAAAACTTAATTGTCTCCAAAGTTGTTATGTATAGTTTATGAAATGCATGAGTCTCTGGTCAGCACTGTACCAGACACCTGTTTTGACAGGCAGAGGGCTTTGTTAGTCTGGTGTGCAGATGAATTAAGCAATATTGTGCTAGGCTACGAAATGCAGTCATAATTTACGGGGACAGTGATCTATTCAGGGTAATGGAAAATCAGAATGCCTCCAGTATAGCCATTGAAAAAGGACACCAGAAGGACATCGTATGCAGGCGTTCGCTGTTTTTAACCAACACATCATGTTTGCATGATTTAATGTGCCCCCTGTGCATGACTCCTCCCGTCCCTCCCTCCACGGCCCTCGCCACTATCCTTGCAGAGCATAACCGTTCCAATCAATATTGGCCACTGACATGTATAATTAAAAAGAGGCCTTCCATATTGAATGCAACATGCATAATTAATCACAACAAAGCATCGGTGAGATTAGTGAAAACACAAAACGAATTAGTGTTAAAGAGGCATCAACACACACTTCAGTGGGGACCGCAACTAATATTATTGTACTTGAGTACCAGTGGCATGACAAAGTTTTCGTTAGCTCAAGGGCAAGCAGGAATTTGACGGCCATAACAGGGGCAACAGGTCCCTCAAACCCCTGGAGCTCGATGCTACTGCACCCTCCAAATAGCAATCTATAATTTATACACATATAAACAAGTTACTATAAAACCTATTTAGTCGTTGCCAATAATCATATATCCGGTCAGATGCTATGGCACTCATCTGAAGTAGAAGGTGCCTTGTCGAAAATCTCGGTATCTGGACCGAGGGAGAACTGGCAAGTCTTCTCTTTGTCATCCAACATTAACTCTTATAAATACTACAGCCACTCTCCTGAATTCCATACCACAAAATCCCAATAACCACAAGCTGAGCATAAGGTCAGAATCTGCATTCCAGCTCTGTCCTTCTAGCAGCTGAAAACAGAACACGCATTGATGAAGTCAAATGTTTTTGCATTAGATAGTGAAAAAAGATACTTTTTCCACAAGCATATAAACACAGGTAGAGAGATGGCGGATACACAAAGTAGCAGGTAGCACGGCAGAGGGTAAAGAGGATTCAGGAGGAAAAGGGCAAAAGCACTGTTAGGCATGCAGGGTTGTGTTCCTTCAATTCTTAAGTGTACCAGCCTGCAGATAGCGGCGTCATAGGGGAGGGGGCATAGGTGCAATCGATTCCATAGTTGTAACTAGCCTACCACCTCCGGTGGTGCATAGGCAGCCTACCCAGACTTGAGAGCAAGGATGACTGGGCTGCTGCCAGGAAGTGTCGGGGTCATCGGTCACCCCAAGACCAAAGCCGGTCATCCGGTGTTGCCGTCCTGCCATGTGGCCGACCTGACATACGCATGTGTGGTTCAGGGCAGGAGCTAGGCCAGACGTGACAGCACTGCAGGGCAGATAGATGCAGAAACAGCAGAATCTCGAGTACTGCCGCACTCAGAGAGCAGCTTGCTGCTTGTGAGCTGAAGTCCAATCTACACCCGACAGGTCTCCTGTGTGACTGCCAAGTGGAACACTACTGGCCCCAGCCATGACGGAGGGTCACCACCTGTCCTAGAGCTACTGCTAACTCTCAGCCTGGAAAGTGAGTAAATAAGAGCAGTGCTTTAACTAGGGCTGAGATGAGTCCATCCGAGACTCAGAGGTGGCAGTAATTAAAAACTGAAGTTAAACGGGTCCCTATAGGGATGCCCTGAACTTTAAAACCAACAAACTGAACAATTTCTGCACATTATAAAACACTTTAAGGAAATCCATGTCACCAATGATGTTCCTGAATATATTTCAAGTTTGGCTTACTACTGCATTCCCTAATAGTAATTTCATTTCCTCTTTTGCCTCTTTCTGTATACCTGTTCCCTCTTTCTGTGCCTCTTTCTGCACCTCTCTTGCCTTTTTCTGCAGTTCTCTTGCCTCTTTCTGCACCTCTTTTGCTTCTTTCTGCACTTTTCTTGCCTCATTCTGTACCCCTCTTGCCTCTATCGGCACCTCTGTTGGTTCTTTCTGCACTGCTCTTGCTTCTTTCTGCACCTCTGTTGCAAATTTTAGAATCCCTCTTGCCTCTCGGTCTGCACACCTGTTTCTTCTTTCTGCACCCCTTTTGCCTGTTTCTGCAACTCTCTTGTCTCTTTCTGCATATCTCTTGTCTCTTTCTGCACCTCTCTTGCCTCTTTCTGCACACACAGGGCTACTTTTAAACTGACCTCAGGCTCAGCAGTGCACACATGCAAGTGCAGAAAAGAGCTGCTGGCCTCTAAACTGCCATTCCCTATTATATGCTACGGACTTAAAGGTAGTTTTAATCCCTGTGCTCTATTATGTACTAGGGCCTTACAGGGGAGGTCATGCCAATCACAAGGGTACCCCAACCCATAGTGTACCCTAGTGTATGTAGGTGTTTTCGCTGTATTCTAAGGGGTCTATTATAATGTTGGGCTGATCTCCACCGCCATACGGGCAGTGGTGATCCGCCCGCCATTAGACATCACCCACCACCCATTTCCCCCACCATATTACTATGGTGGGGGGGCCCTGGCGGACAGAAAGACCGTCCGCCGGTTTTAACGTCGGTCGACCGGGGGGAAAAGGGGCTGGATATGGTGGTGGTGTCTGGAAGCCATCCATATTAGCATGCAGGCGGATTAGTGCCGTTCCATGACGGTGTAGCCGCCATGGAAAGGCATGCGGTGCATGGCTGTGGGGAACCGTTGCGGGCCCCACATGGGTGGGATTTGCATGTGCAACATGGCAGGCACCGCGCGGTGCCTGCCTTGTTGTGCATACAAATGCACAAGGTGAATCTATGGCATGGTGGCGGGTAGTGCTGTGATCACCGCCCGCCACAATGTTGTGGATGGGGCATGCCACCGCCACCGTGGCTGTGGCATCCTAATTACCGGTTCAGGATCGCCGTTCAGGACGTTCGCCCGCCCCATCCTAATAGGCTCCTAAGTGTCTTTCAGCATAGCACTGGCTCCAGGCCTGGTTAGGCAAAGCACAGGGTCAGCCAGAGTCACTTACCACCAGTCACCAAAAAGTTCAGAGGTGCCCAGGGCACAGGATTACTTTGCAAAAGTCCTCTTTTTGCACCTCTGTTGGTACATTCTGCATATTGTTTGCTTCTTTCGTCTTTCTGGCCTTCTGTTGCCTCTTTCTGCATTTTTCTTGCTTCTTTCTGCACCTTTCTTCGTCTTTCTGCATATGTCCTACCTATGTAGTCATAATTGGAAATTAGCATTTAAAAAACCTTTGAAATTCACAGAAAAAACACAGGTTTCAGGGACGTTCTAGTTAGAAATTAGCATTTCAAAAAATTTGAAATTCACTGAAAAAAACCATACGTTTCAGGGACATTATAGTTAGAAATTAGTATTTAAAAAACCTTAAAAATTCACTGAAAAAACCACAGGTTTCAGGGATGTTTTAGTTAGTTGGACATTTCACTTATACATAACCAGAGAAATTTGGCTGTTATAGTTAGTTTAGCTAACTATAACTTGCGCCCCCGCAATGCACTGCTGATGATGTCACATATTACATCACTGGCCATCACTCATGACATGGCCAGTGACATCACTGATGAAATCACTGATGACATCATCCATGTGATAATCTGATGCACCTCCTCATACCCTAATATAACCTTTGATACACCTACTCTAAAATACACACTAGCCTTCTCGAAACCATAGACATACCAATACCAGTTACTGCATACCCACTCACTGATTCCTAGATCTACACACACATCCACTCATTCACCCATACAGTCACTCAAACATGCAGTCAACCATCAATACGGCACTATCATATACACTCATATGCCTATACAGACACTTACGCACCGCCACTCATCCATAGAGTTACTCACACACCTAGTCAGTCAGGCAAAGTATCAATCACACTCCCGTTTACTCACCTATACAGTTATACACACACCACCTCACTTATTCAAACATATACTAACACATACTTACACTCTTATACAATAGCTAATACAAGCACAATCTCATTCATACAGCAACTCTCACAATCACTCACTCTCACATATAGTCATTTATATACTCCAACACTCACATATACTACCTTTCACATATGTAGTTACTCACACATGTGCAAAAGAAACAATTGATGGACGGAATGCTGGATAATGCAAACATTCATCCCCAGTCACAAAGATCTGGGTTTAATCCATCATTCTTTTGCTCGCCACACCACCCCAGTTTGGACTCAGCCATATGCAAATCAGTCTTGACCCTGTACCTTGTGGGAACAGTCCAGCCTGAGCCTGAAGCGGTTTCAGGGCATCACCCTTCTTCAGCCAGGCTAGCTTGAATCCAGTGGTGTGGTGAGCACGGGACCCACGTCTGGGCATACCCTTCCCATTTAGGGTGACATGTGCAAAAGAAACAATTGATGGACGGAATGCTGGACAATGCAAACATTCACCCCAGTCACAAAGATCTGGGTTTAATCCACCATTCTTTTGCTCACCACACCACCCCAGTTGGGACCCAGCCATATGCAAATCAGTCTTGACCCTGTTCCTTGTGGGAACAGTCCAGCCCGAAGTGCCAAGCTAGGTCCCTAGACCGGAAACAAACTCACACATATACCACTGAGACATCTAAACACTCACCAACACACCCATACATACACTCACCCACCCATACAACCCTTCACAGATCTACTCTTGAACCCATACACCCAGTGAGTCACCTGCTCACACATCTATGCACAAAGTCAAACACACCCCACCCACCCACACAGACCCATACAGATACTCAGACAACCAATGAATAACCCATATATACTCATTTAGCTACTCACCAACCCATGCAACCGCTTCCACACCAACTGACAGACTGATACAGACATTTACACAGTTTAGTCACTAACCCATGCATTCAGTAAAATATGTTTAATCACTCACTTATACAGATAGTCACACACCTACCAAATCATCCATTCAGACACTTATACACCCATTCATTCTTCAATACACCTTGGCGTGTGTGTGTAAATATATATATATATATATATATATATATATATATATATATATATATATATATTTATATATATATATAACATATTTAAACTTTACAGAAACACTCAGCCACTGTATGATGTCATCAGTGATGTCATTTGAAATGTCATCAGTGATGTCACTGACCATGTCATGAATGATGTAATATGTGACTTCATCAGCAGTGCATTGTGGGGGCGTGTGTTATAATTAGCTGAACTAACTATAACGGCCGAATTTCTCTGGGTTTGTACAAGTGAAATGTCCAACTAACTATAACGTCCCTAAAACATTAAACTATTTAAAAATCTTAAACTTAAATTTCCCACTCCAGTCAGTGCAACTGCAGTGGAAGTGTTGGATAGTGGAGGAGTCAAAATTACTATTCCCACTCCAATGAGTGCAACAGTAGGGAAAGTGTTGGATAGCGGAGATGTAAAAATTAGTATTCCCACTCCAATGAGTGCATCAGTAGGAAAAGTGTTGGATAGTGGAGGGATTATGTTACATCCTATACTTCCTAGTCCTGGCTGCTCAGCCTGCATGAGTGTGATGTCATGGAATGTTGTGTGTGTGTGCATGCTTTGAAGGAGTGAGCAGTTAGACTGAGTGGGGCTGAGCAGCAGGATGCTGCTCCCGGTGGGGCACCCTGTACCATCTTACTTGAACAATAAATCTTCTTAACTACATCTCTGGCACCTGGTCTACTTATGATGACAGTACTTTTCTTCAGTTACAAAAAAGGCGACGAGGATAGGATCGTCGCCATTTTTACTATTCCCACTCCAGTGAGGGCATCAGTAAGTAAAGTGTTTGATAGCAGAGAGGTAAAAATTACTATTCCTATTCCAATGAGTGCAACAGTAGGGAAAGTGTTGGATAGCGGAGGGATAAAATTAGCTATTCCCACTCCAGTCAGTGCAACAGTAGGGTAAGTGTTGGATAGCAGAGGGGCAACAGTGGGGAAAGTGTTAGATAGCGTAGAGAACATTTTCTATTCCCACTCCAGTCAGTGCAACAGTAGGGAAAGTGTTGGATAGCGGAAGGATAAAATGTACTATTCCCACTCCAGTCAGTGCATCATTCAGGTCAAATTTTAAATCAAACTAAATATCATAAACAAAATAGAAATATTTTTTTAAAGGAGTAAATAAAATGTAATGAAAATATTGAATATTAAAAATTAATAACATAAAAACATATGATAATGTTAAAAACATAGTACAAATACCTAAAAATATTATATGAAATAAAATATAATATATTTTATTTAGAAATTATTTATCAACATAAACATTAATTATTCCATTAATTTAGTCTATTTACTTCTACCCTATAACATCACACAACTCACAACCCACATCCAAAATAAAAAAAATTTGCATAATTAATATTTGTTTAATTGATAATTAATTATGTTATTTGCTGAAAAACAAATTAAAACACATACAAATTAATTAACTTCCCACCCTTTACACCTATAATCCCCACAACCCACACCTAAAATTAAACTGTTTGAAAATGTTACTGTGTAATTATTTTTTTTATCAAATACCTAATAGTATTTAACAACTGATTCTAAATTAAGTAAAATTTTATTTAATCCTCCCCCTTTTCCCCTATAAACCCAAAACCACACACAAAAAACATAATTAAACAATTAATTATCAATTATTTAATTAATATTAATTATCAATTAATTATTAACTAATTAAAAATAAATTACTTCCCACCCTTTACCCCTAATAACTCACAACCCTCAACGAAAGTTAACTACACAATTTCCATATTTGATTGTGAATTATTTAATAATAATTAACTAATTATTAATTAATTAAAAATAAATTACTTTCCACCCTTTATCCATATAAACCCCACTACCCACATGAATTACACAATTATAATTAACTATCAATGAATTTTATTAATATGAATAAACATCTTATTAATAATGAATTCAAAATTAATCACTTCCCCCCTTATATCCCTATAAACCCCACAACCCACTCATAAAATTTACCAAATAAAATTAAAAACACAATTAACATTATAAAATCTCAATTAAATAAATATTAAATACAAAATATTAATTGATTTATTATAATTAAATTACTTCACACCCTATTCCCCTATAAACCCACAACCCATCATGGAACTAAAAAACACACAATTTAATAAAAATAAAAATGAATAACTACTAAAAATGTAACACATATAATAATAAACATAAATAATACTCATAAAAAAATACATCACATACATTCACAATATATACTAAAATACATAACACTAATTAAAAAATCGATATTTAAAACAACTCTTTTTGCAAACGATATTAATGACTTTTGAAATCGATATTTCTTTCCTTAAAGTTGATATTCTTGACCACGATACTCTTGCTGTCAATATTTTTCTATCACGATATTTAAAACTCGATATTTTGACGGAAAACCTTGACCAGTACAGAGGTAGAGGAACTTCTGGTCTTAACTCAGGTATGTTTGAGAAATTGAGTGCAAGAAGGTGCCCTTTTTTGTGTGTTAATAGGAACACTCTTTGTGTGAACTGAATAGCCTCGAGGTCCTGAATTTGCTTGGCTGCATTGGTGCTCTTGGTATTTTCAAAGTGTAGATTGAGATCTCCCAGAACTATTTAGTTTGCCTTCTGTATACTTAGGGCCCAATTAGGATGACGGTGGGACCACCGCCATCGGACCCATCATATTCGCCTTCCAAATTTCAATGGAAAGACTGACCGTCAAGCATCCGACGGGCTCCTTGAGCCACCGGTGCATCAGAGGGGGCAGTACTCCCTACAAAGGTGGCGGTATTTACCAGGCACCGCTGTATGGATTATGATGATCCTTTCAGCCCACCTGTTCATGGCAGTTAACCCACCATGAACAAGCAGGCAGAAAGAGACTTTGGGGGCCCGTAGCGGGGACCCTTCTCCCTGACCCTCTGATGTGGGCACTGGGGGGCAATAAATTTCCCTGTACTATGGGTGCATTTTTTGCATTGCGATGGGTGCTGCAGCCACAGCATTCGCCGCAATGCAAATAATAAACGGTTCGACCAACTTGCAGGTGGTCACATCGTAATGCCTATGGCAGGATTGCCGACGGATAGCCGGTCAGTCCCGTTTCCGATAGGGTATCCGCCCACCATCCTAATCGTGCCCTTTGTTCTGCTACCATATCAGGCAATGCCTGTATGAACTGTGCAGATGCTCCTAAGAAGCAGTCAATTAGAGTCACTAATAGCATATGGAACAGTTCAATTGTGAATGTAAGATTTTCAGCGATCAGCATATGCAATTGTGTAGTCTTGTGGGAGAGAGGCTATGATGTCAGGCGTGGAGTTGTCTTTTAGACAGGTTTCCATAAAGAATAGCAAACCTTTCTGGGTCGCTTCGTGGAAAGTAAAAAGCTCTGTTTTGTGTTTGGGGAAGGGCCTACAATTAAACACATGAAAACTACATTTTAGAAAGCTTTCCTTTTTCTGCTCCCACTTATTATTTTGTGGTATTTTCTTTGGTTACCTAGGTTTGTGTTATGAAAGTTAATTATAGGATTGCCCATAGATAAAATACTGTTGGGGTCTAGGCTTTGAGTGCGGACCTAACTTGGAGTAGCCTAGCCTATAGAGTAATTAACTACTGGGGGTTGGGTAAACTCATTAAGTAGTGAGCCAAGGACAAAAGACTCACCGCTGAACAATATGGCATCTAAGTTTCACTTGCTCCTAGCCTGGTGCTGAACACAGCCAGTAGAAAGTGTGAGGTGCAGTAAGTACAACTTGTGCAAAAAGCACAATGTGCTGAAAAATAAAACCGATTTTTAAAATACTTCTAAAGCTGCCCTTTATTAAGGCATTCCCCTGGTAACACAGCAGCTTTTGATAGCTCATGCAAATGGTAAGATCTGAACAGACATCGCGTCCACATCCTGAGACTCATTAAGTAGCGGGCCTTGGACAAAAGACTAGACTGCTGACCAATATGGAGCCTTATTTACAAGGCCCCTAGCGGCACTTTTGCACTCCCAGAGTATCACTTTTTTGGTGCTCCGGTGGCTTTTCATGGCCTTGTAAATATGTGCCCCTTCACGCACAACACTGTGTGAAAGGGGCATTCCATGGGTGTTACTGTGGTTGTTCCCATACCACACCTGAGGAATCTGAAGCATTCCCAGATTTACGAGGAATCATAAACCTCAGAATGCGTCAGATCCTAACACCATACCAGGGGTGGTGCTAGGGAGGTGGGATGAGGAGAAATATCCTTATTTCTCCTCATTTTTTCTCTTTCTATGTGTGCAGCAGAAAGAGAAAAACACCTCTTGTGATTGTTTTTGTGTGTGAAGGGACACCTTCCTGCACAAAAACAATCACCCCTACAATGTAGACACACTTGCACCATGTTGCAAGGGTGCCTGCATTGGTGCATGGCAGCTGATTGTGCACCAGTGCAAGGGAAAAGGACAGGAAGGTGCCATATCTCATGGTTAAGCACATTTCTTCCCTTTTTCTTCGACACAGGGCACCACAGCAAGATTCCTTGTGGCACTGCCCTGCGCCAAAACCTTGTAAATGAGGTCCATGGTGTCTAAGTATCACTCGCTCTTAGCCTGGCACTGAACATGGCCAGTATAAAGTGTGTGGTGCAGTAAGTACAACTTGTGCAAAAAGCACGATGTGCAGTAAAATAAAACAGATTTTTTAAATATTTCTAAAAGCACCCCTTTCTAAAGGCATTCTACTTGCTACGTAGCAGCTTGTGATACCTCCTGCTACCTGTACAATCTGAAACAGATCTGATCAAAATTGGTACGATCTAATTAGCTTATCAATAGTTAGTGTTGTTTTTATTATCACAACTCCATAATTTCCATAGTGCATGTTGTAGAAGTAATTTTTCCCTTATCCTGTTGAATTACTTTAGGGCCAGATTTATTATGCTTTTGCATTGCCCTTCAACCACACAAGGTGTCGCAGGGCGATGCCAAACCTAGAATGAGATTCACCAAGCCATGCAAGACCACTTTGCATGGCCCTGCATGACATTGGTAAATCTCAAGTAATACAAGGCAGCCCAAGTCACCTCCTTGCATTACTATAACCTGGGAAGGCGTTCCATCTTGCCATAGGTGGAGCATAGGTGTTCCCATACATCCACACATGGATTTTGGTGCATTCACAGATTTACCAGCACAGGTAAACCTGGGAATGCCTCAAAATACTACACCTTCCCCAGAGAGGTGCAATGAGGAGAAATGTCTTTATTTCTCCTCGTTGTTTTCTCTTTCCAATTGTGTTGCATTCTGCAGCACACTTAGGGGTGGATTCTGATCTTGGTCGGAAAGTTCTCCAACCGTGCCCGATCTGGAGTGGCTTCTGACTGAGCCGGACCCCTGCAGTCCGACCAAGCGAGTATGATGCGGCCGCACGCTGCACTACTCGGTTCTTTCGGGCTCCCATAGAAGTCAATGGGAGCTGGTCATACGACGCGTACATGGGCTCCCATTGACTGAATGGATATGTCTTGCACAAGGGCCCCCCTACAGTGGGTACGCATCGGTGCCATCCACACCACCGTACATGCCTGTGCTGGGGAGACCCTTGGATCTCCCCCTGTGTCCGAGTCGTAAGGTTGCGTGTGATGGGGGTCCGACGCGGACCCCAAAAGGCAGCTTCCTGGATGTTTTGCGAGCCAGAAACTTCGGCTCAATTTGGCTGTCCAACATGTACATCGTACTCGCTAGGTCGTGAAACGTCTCAATGCGCGGTGCGAATCGTGTCCGTACGAGTCAGTTGGAGCGGCTCGGATCCAGAAACGGTTCAGTCGGAACACATGCTCGCTCGTACATCTGTCCGATTTGGTCGTGAAACACGCGTCCGACTCGTACCTTTTTCCCACCATATCCCGTTCGGAGTCCTTCCGAGCGAGATCGGAATCGACCCTTTAGAAGGAGGCAAATGCCTCTGAGTATTGTTTTTGTGCTTGAAGGTGTTCCTTCCTCCACAAAAACAATCCTGCCTACAAAGCAGGCACCCTTGCACAACAGCGCACAGGTTCCGGCATTGTTACGAGGCAGCACATTGTGTGTCAGCGCAAACGTAGGACATGAATGCACCATATAATGTTGAATATAGTGCACTCCTGCCCTCTCCCATTCATGCAGCCTAGCAAGGTGTCTTATATTTTTAAAATCTGCATCTTATTGGTCAAAGTGAGGGACTCACCCCTCTCCCTCTTCCTCTCTCCAAAAGGAAGCAGTCTCATCCATATCTGTTTGCTGGGGGGCTCCTGTTTCTGGGTGGGGGAAGTTTATTGACTCCTACGCCAGGCAACACTCCATTGACACTACTTCTCTCATATCTCCTCTATCCCACTCCCTGTTGAATTCATCTCCTTATTTTGATTTTAATCATTCTTAAGTGGCATTAGGCTTAGCACCAAAATATTCTGACCCTGATAGGCAGATTACAAAGGGAACAGTTCCTCATACTGTACATTTCTGTTGCCCAGGTGGGTGGGTTTGAAATAACTCCTAAATTGTGCATACTTGTGCTAATGATGACATCTACAACATCACCTCAATTCAGGAGAATGTCACTTTGAAGCAAAAGACTGTTTCTAGCTGTTGTATTTCTTTGAGCATATAAGACAAAACCTCAGGATATAACACACCTTCTCCTTGCTTCTTGAGTCTTTTGGAAACACCCTTTACCATGTAGTCCGAACTATACAAATCCATTCCCACACAATGCCTTTACCACACATTGCCTTTACAAAACAAGCCTTTACCATGAATATGCCTTAACCATGCATGCCTTTACAACACAAGGAAAGTATATTTAAGGCAAGAGTGTGTGTGTATAAATTTATAATTGGGTGGTAATGGTGTTTTAAGGGTTCAGAAATGGGTAAGGCTATTGAGTTGTAGGAGTGTAGTTAGGGGTATAGGGTGGAAAGGGTTTTTAAGTGTTTAGGGTGGGTAAGCATATATGGTGGTAAGGGTGTTTTTAGGGGTATTGGGTGGTAAGGGTATTTTAGGATTTAGGTGTGGGTAGGGTATTCAATGGCAAGGTTTTTTTTTGGATTGGGGTGGGTGTAGGTATTGGGTGGTAAGAGTGTTATATATATTCACTGAAAAACACATAGGTTTCAGGCATGTTATAGTTAGAAATTATAATTTAAAAAACCTTAGAAATTCACTGAAAAAACCATAGGTTTCAGGCAGGTTAAAGTTAGAAATTATCATGTTATGAGTGATGTAATATGTGACATCATCACCAGTGCAATGCGGGCGTGCGAGTTATAGTTAGCTTAACTAACTATAACAGGCGAATTTCTCTGGTTTTATGTGAGTCCAATGTCCAAGTAACTATAACATCCCTGAAACCTATGGTTTTTTCAGTGAATTTCTAAGGTTTTTTTAAATGCTAATTTCTAACTATAATGTGCCTGAAACCTATGGTTTTGCCAGTGAATTTCAAAGGTTTTTTAAATGCTAATTTCTAATTATAATGTTCATAAAACTTATGTTTTTCTCAGTAATTTTGAAAAAAATGATATTTTGTAACTAAAAATTGTTTTTGTATTTTTTTATTTATTATTTAACGTCTTCTTGTTTTTTAAATCTTAAACAACTACATACAGTATGAAAGGGAGCCCCGCCCAGAGCCACATCTGAAGACCAACACATGTCATAGACCTACTGTCGAAGCAGCTCCGATATCCAAGAACGCCACAACACCCACCACCACCACCCCCAGGACCCCCCACCTCTACCACAGATGCAGCGCAGAACAAGACAGCGAACTTTCCGAAAATGGCATGGCCCCTCAGCCACACAATAGCTGAATATTGGAACGGTGTGAACAAACTATATGTGAAGGAAGCAATTCACCCATAAATAACAATGCACACAATGCAAAGTGTAGCGGTGATGTGCTGGACACATCTCAGTATGCAGAACACACACCTCTCCATGTGCACAAATACTACTGGTGCTTGTAGTGTTGTGGACAGTGGACCCAACCATGTTACGTCAAACACTAGGGACGATCTCAGTCATGTGGTTGTATCGTCCCCCCCCCGTAAGCATAAGGGTAACCGGAGTGGGCTGGTCCGACGTACGCCACTTCAGCATAGGAGTGTGAATAAATAGGCCGGGGCTCTGGGCGTGGTTCACTTGTGAACTGTGAAGATCAACGACTGTGCCAGAGCGGCGGGCCTTAACCTGCCACGAGGTTGCCGCCATGACCGCAGCTTTCCTCGACACAGGCCACCTATGAACCCAGCGGCACAGCACCGCAGACTTATGTCTGTACAGACTACTGTCTTCGATCTACACTGCGGACAGCAGGCCTCACAATTCAGATGGAGTAGCGATTGCAGATGACGCAGTGCAGTACGCAAGATACATTGCTCCCATTGCGGCCCTCTCGGACCACGCATCATTGCAGGGTGCGCCAACGCTGAGTACTTCAGATGCCACTTACTCAGTGCACCACAAGTCATCGCCACGTGGCCTTACCAGGGCAGAATTCAATAGACAAAAGACATTGGGCTGAGTGCGGCCCCCCGGATCACGCATCATCGCAGGGTACGTACACGCTGAGCACCAAAGGTAATACCAACTCAGTGCACCACAAGACATCGACACGTCGCCTTACTGAGGCAGAATTCAATAGACAAAAGACATTGCTCCGAATGCGGCCCTCCCAGACAACACATCATCGCAGGGTATGTACACGCTCAGTGCCAAAGGTACTACTAAGTCACTGCACCATAAGTCATCGCAAGGAAGAGTGAACTACTTTATATCAGCAGTGAGGCATACTATCACTCGAAAATCACCCAAAATACTTATAATATAAAAAGAACAGAAGAATCAAAGTACATTAATTATTACAATCCAGTAATTTTGAAGATGTGGAATGCAAATATGGACATACAATATGTTGCAGATAACTAAATTCCTGTTCCTTGCATGCTATCCAAATAGAAGTCTATACCTGGAAAACATATGTCTATATGAAATACTGCAACATTATAGTTTTAGAAAAAATGTTACAGAGAAAATAAATAAAGGGAAATATGCTATAATTGGATCTGATGGATGTTTCTTAAAGATTGCCAAAGGAAATTTGATTAATCACAGGAAATTAAGTTGTGATACTCCAGATAAGAGTTTTTCTATTTAGCTCTTCTCCAACTCTTCAAACCTTGGAGGACTGAAATGGTATTATTTGGAGATTTTGACTGCAATGAAGATTCTTTCATAGCATGTAAAGACATTGCTACCAGTGAGGCCCGCCCGGACCACGCATCATCGCAGGGTGCACACACGCCGAGTGCTTCAGATGCCACTAATTCACTGCACCACAAGTCATCACCACATGGACTTATTCAGGCAGAATTCAACGCAAGCCGCAACACATGGTGCCACTAACCCTGTCCAACACAAACCGGCGACACGTGATGCCACTAACCCTGTTCAACACAAGCCAAACGATCCCACATGTGTAACTCTGTCCTGAGTCCTGAATGGCAGTGATCCCAAGTCCATGGCAGCGACCACAGCACCAGACTACCTCTAATTAGTTAAGCATATTTCAATATGCAAGGCTTGCGACACGTGGTGCCACTAACCCTGTACACCACAAGGCGCGACAAGTGGTGCCACTAACCCTGTTCAACACAAGCCAATCCCACATGTGTAACTGTGTCCTGAATGACAGTGACCCCAAGTCTGTGGCAGCGACCACAGCAGCATACTCCCTTTGATCAGTTAGGCATATATCCATATGCAAGGCCGGAGACACGTGGTGCCCCTAACCCTGTTCAACATAAGCCGATCCCACATGTGTAACTGTGTCCTGAGTCCTGAATGGCAGTGACCCCAAGTCCGTGGCAGCGACCACAGCAGCATACTCCCTTTGATCAGTTTAGCATATTTCCATATGCAAGGCTGGTGACACGTGGTGCCACTAACCCTGTTCAACACAAACCAATCCCACATGTGTAACTATGTCCTGAATGGCAGTGACCCCAAGTCCGCGGCAGCGACCACAGCAGCATACTCCCTTTGATCAGTTAAGCATATTTCCATATGCAAGGCCGGCGACACATGGTGCCACTCACCCTGTTCAACATAAGCCGATCCCACATGTGTAACTGTGTCCTGAGTCCTGAATGGCAGTGACCCCAAGTCCGTGGCAGCGACCACAGCAGCATACTCCCTTTGATCAGTTTAGCATATTTCCATATGCAAGGCTGGTGACACGTGGTGCCACTAACCCTGTTCAACACAAACCAATCCCACATGTGTAACTGTGTCCTGAATGGCAGTGACCCCAAGTCTGCGGCAGCGACCACAGCAGCATACTCCCTTTGATCAGTTAAGCATATTTCCATATGCAAGGCCGGCGACACATGGTGCCACTCACCCTGTTCAACACAAGCCGATCCCACATGTGGAACTGTGTCCTGAAATGTGAATGGCAGTGACCCGAAGTCCGTGGCAGCGACCACCAACCTATGCATGTGGCTGTGGGCCCTTGCTCAGCGCTACCTCTGGCCTACACTGCGGTCAGCAGTACTCACAATTCAGATACAGTCATGATTGCAGATGACGCAGTAGGCAGGAGACATAGCTCCCACTGCGGTCTATCCGCACCAAGCAGCATCACATGCTCATACCCTTCGACAGTATATTCTATACATATTTCATCTTATCATGATACGCCTACACTGCAGTCAGTAGGGCTCACAATTAAAATTAAATCTTGATTCATTAATTACAGAGTCCACTAGGCAAGTAACTATCACAGGCCTAAAACCTACATAATATCCTTTTAGTATACTTCCTTCAATACATTTTTTTATATCAGTTATACCTTTACTACAATCAACAAATTCACCTTCAAGTGCAAAACACTCAACAACAGTGTACACTGCGGGCAACGGAGCTCGCAATTTGAAATTTTGACACGTAGTTCCATTAACCCTATTCAACACAAGCCGTGACATGTGGTGCCACTAACCCTGTTCAACACAAACCGATCCCACATGTGTAACTGTGTCCTGAGTCCTGAATGGCAGTGACCCCAAGTCCGTGGCAGCAACCATAGCACCAGACTCTCTTCGATCTGTTTGGCATATTTCCATATGCAAGGCCGGCAACACGAGGTCCCAGGTTCAACACAAGCCGGTGACACGTGGTGCCACTAACCCTCTTCAACACAAGCCAATCTCACATGTGGAACTGTGTCCTGAGTCCTGAATGGCATTGACCCCAACTTCATGGCAGCGACCACAGCACCGAACTCCCTTCAGTTTTATTTGTTGTTGTTTTCTTTAAATTAAGTGTTTAATATGTAAACCTATACAAGACTAAGATTCTTATTTGTCCAACCGCACAGGGACACTTCCGGGCCCAAGAAGGTTGTTGGGGGTATGTTGGTAATGTGGGAAGAGGGTGCCTTACCTGCTGATGTGGGGAGAGGCAGTGTGAAAGGGGGTATCTCTCACAGAAAGAACTCCGATATATTTTCAGAAATGCCTCAGACAGATGCCAGCTGACAGACTGGATCACAAAATGTGTTTTCAATGCTTATGTAGTGTGAGTTATGAACAGTATGCACCCAGACTCGCAGAAGGACAACTCTGGCCTGTCCGCTCGACTCAGGCGCAGTACTACGAGCCGTCCGCTCCCAAAGGAACAGCACTGTAGTAGTTCGCAGAGGTACAGGCACAGTAGCGTACTAGCTCGCAAAGGTAGAGAGCTTCGAGCCGATGGACTGACTTCTAACAGCAGAGCTGCGAAGTGGTGATGTTGGGCAGAGGCAGCGTGAAAGAGTTATCTTGCAGAAACAGAGCTCCGGTATATTCAATTGTCCCTGAGACCTTTCTTTCATATTTTCACTCGATGAGAGAAAGCCCGCTTTCTGGACCAAGACCTTGCTCCCTGCAAAATTTGGCGTAATTCCATTCAGCAGTTTGACCTCTAGCCTTGTCTAAAGTTTCCTAAGGAAAATCCATTGAGAAAACATGTTTTCACACCCCCACATAGCTACCTGATGCAGGCGTACTTGCTGTTGATGTGCAAGTCAGTGCTCTAGTTGTCAACATGTCACGGCCACTCCCTTAGGGCAGGTTTGCACACATACCACCCCCAACCGGCACATGCGTCACAGGCCATGTGACCACGCAAATATAATGCATAGACAACGTCACATCCTTTATTGCCGGTGGTGACTGTATGGCGGACGCTCCATGGGTCTGAATCATAGAGTCCATGAAGAGTTGCGCAGAGGGTTAGTCGCAACCCGAGCTGCATGGCCATCAGGGGCCTACTACCACATGGCGCGGACTTGACTTGCACAGTGTTAGTGCCAGCCGGAGCTGACGTGGCCATCAGGGGCCTACTACCACTTGGCGCCGACTTGAGTTGCACAGGGTTAGTCGCACCCTAATTTGTATGGCCATCAGCAGCCTACCACCACGTGGTGCTGACTTGCGTTGCACAGGGTTAGCGGCCCCAAAAACTGATGTGGTCTCCGCCATTGATGACTTAGGACTCGGCGACATGTGTGAGATCTACCGGGCCGCGGAGAAGCTGATGTGGTGTCCACCATTCATGAATCAGGACTCAGAGATATCTGTGAGATCTGCCGGACTGCGGATCTTTGATGGGCACGTGGAGTGCCCACTGGTAGACACTCCGGTGGCAGCAGGTAATTATTTGGTCATGGCTGCACAGGGGTGGCAGCGTCTCTCTCTCTCTCTCTCTCTCTCTCTCTCTCTCTCTCTCTCTCTCTCACTTCCCTCTCTCCACTCTCTCTCTCACTCTCTTCCTTCATTTCCTTCTATCTCTCTCTCTCCCTCTCCCTTCTCACTTTATCACTCCCTTTCTTTCCTTCCCTCTCTTTTTCTCTCTGGCTTTTTTTCCTTTTCTCTTTCTCTGTGTCTCCCTCCTCTGATATGTGCATTACACACGTCCTTATTTTGTGCTTTATTTTCCAGGCTGTGTCGTTGTCATTGATGGACCTGACAGGAGTCTTCTGCATTGTTGTTTTGTGTTGAGTTTGTTAAATTTCAATAACGTTTTTGGTTGTTACTTAAGTGCTGTGTCACTCTTTCTCGTTCTTATTACTGTTTTTCGGTGGTGTCCACCATGATGTTAAATTTTGGGGCAGTTATCGTGGAAATACTGGTGATGTCTTCAGTTTGCGCTAAGACATCTGCTGCTCTGCAAAGGAACTTGCAAGTAGCCAGCCCCCCAACAGATACAATAATATTTGCATCCGTCTCCCACACTACCCACTGCCCAATTTGAGAACGAGTGTACATCCCACACTCAAAAGTCCTTCGTTGTAGTTAGTGTGCGTGAAATGGCCTTCACACGTACTCCCACCACAACCCTGCCCTGCACCCAGGCCCGGCTCATTGCACCAAGCTGTGCCATTTCATCCACAAGACTGGCACAAGGCAAGCCAGTGCAGCTACAAGCAGAGCCACTGATGCATAGCAGGGCATCCCGAACACATGGTCGACTCCATTCACATCCACCTATACCTTGCACGTCTGCTGCATGTCCTGGGTGCACTGCCTTTGCAAGTGCTGCGGATCACTTACCAGCACCATATACAAGTTACCATGTTCCAAACAAAACTTCCTCCTACTACGTATAAAATATTGCTGACACTACTTGGACAGGTGTCGCACAGCGCCCAGAGCACATGACTTCACAACATAGGACACACAGTTTGGGCTCACGGTTTTATCCCCGAGTCCAGCAGCAGCTCAATTTAGCAGCATAACACACTAGGCAATACCTCACTTAATTTCCGTACCTCGCACTTTGAGACTGGTAGGGGTCAGTAGTTCAGCGCCTTTATCCCCAAGTCCAGCAGCAGCTCAGCTTACGCCCCCAGCGCCATCAGACCCGTACGAGTGAGTAGTTTGCACTTTCCAAATACCGAATTGATTTGATATGCGTGACTTTCCCTTCGCACTCACAGTATAACACCCCCTAAACACCATACACAACTTACAATATTAAAAAAATATGTTCCTCCGAGTAGGTATAACTACATGCTGACACTACTTGCACAGATGTGGCACAGCGGCCAAAACACATGACTTCACAGCATATGACACACAGTTTGGGCTCACGCTTTAATCCTAGAGTCCCACAGCAGCTCACCTTAGCAGCATCAGACTCTAGGCAATACCTCACTTAATTTCCGTAGCCCAGCACTTTCAGCCCGGTAGGGATGAGTAGTTCGCTTCGCACCCCTGTATAGCACACCCTAAACACCCCTCAGAGGTTACAGTGCTCCTACCCTCCTCTTTCCTCCTTTTTTTCCCTTTTTTTCCCCTTACTCGCTTCAACAGAATCACAAAATGGCTGCCAACACTTCCCAGTTGCAACCGCTCGCACCGCTTGCAGCCAATAAGCAGCAAGCTCGTGCTCGTAAAACACCTCAGCCAATCAGATGGCAGAATTCCCAAATTTCGATATCTGTAAATTTAAATATTTCTCCAAAACTACTGAACGGATTCACACCAAATAAACAAAAGCGTGCTTTCTAGACCAATCCCCTTCTCCCTGCCAAATTTGGGATAATTCCGTTCCCCCTTTCGACCTGTAGCCTGGTCTAAAGATTCCAATGGAAATTGACATTGAGAAAACACCCTCAAACTTCCAACATAGGAGCTGATATGAACAAAGAATTAGTTTGGAAAATTTCATGAAGATTCATCAACCCACACCAAAATTATAAGCAAAACAAAAAATGCTCTTCCTATGGAAACTTGGTCCTAACTTTAACCGCCAGTAGGTAATATATATATATGTGTGTGTGTGTGTGTATATATATATATATGTGTGTGTGTGTGTGTGTGTGTGTGTGTATATATATATATATATATATAGCTATAGATGGATACACACACCTGCAAATATATATTTAGTTATAGATAGATGCACACACACAAAAATATATATATGCACACATGTACATTTGCAGGAACGTCGCTACTATTGTGACGTCATCGTGAATATTGGTGAAAATATGTAAAAATATATCCGTGAATCATTAATACGCATTGTTATAGGGATATTGAGATTCTGATAAATGTTTTTATAGAGTTATTTATATAGTGAGTTATCTACTGTGATGGTTAGAATTAGTTATATAGTTATAATTTTTTAATGTGGTGGTGGCTATTGAATTCATGCTTTTGCTTTCTGCATTTGCGAAGTAACCATGGGGATCGCGATTACAGACGTCATTGCGATATCTGCCATCACCACGAAAATGGAAAATATGTTTTAGAGATGATTATTCTAGACATAGACTAGAAAAACATGAGCTTGAAGTGTACAGTAGTAAACCCCTAGTGTGTAAAATACAGTAATATGTGTGTATATATGCGAAAATGGAAAATAGGTCTTAAAGATGGTTTTTCAAGAAACTTGGTACAAAAATTAGTTTATGCATGCTTTGAAAGAAGTATGTATATAGTAATATGTGTAGTACAACATTCAGAATGGATATTGTTCCATATTATTTTTGGAAGTGTTGGTTGTCATTGAATGTCTGCCTTTGTTTTCCATTTTCTTGACGTGTTGGTGTCGATCACTACATCTTCACGAAGATTGTCAAAACCTAAAAAAACAAAACCTTTAGACAACATTTATTTATATATATATACACATATATATCCATTGGCTGCCCACCAGCAAAGACGCACTAAAGAATAGGCAAATCCAAAACAAATCCTTTAATCAGGCAAACCGGCATTTATATCCAAATAGTTTCCATGCCCTACGCGTTTCGGAGATCCTGCTCCTTGGTTACGTGCTGTGAATGTAACTTGGCAGAAAGAACGGGAGAAGCACCAGTCCACAGGTTAATTGCTTTTATTGCCCTCCTGTGGGCATTTCCAGTGAGTTTGAAAGTGAAAGCATGTTGGGACTTGTAGTATTCTCTCTTCAAATTTAACCCTTCGGTGGGTTCTGCACCAGTAGCAAATAATTAATAATGTTTCCTTCATCCTTCAGTGAGCCTCCAGATATAAAGATGACCGATTTGCATTATCACCACTATTTTGTTCATCTGCTTCAGAGATTCAGGCAGGTCTGAACCACAGCAGCCCACACTTCATTTCCCTGGTGATGCAGTCCTCCCGGCCTGGACCAGCCGGAGTTCAATATCCTTTGTTCACCCACACGTGAACTAGCACTCAAGAATGAATGTATGACGTTACCGCGCATATATTCACAACGCGGTATTTTACATCGCGTTCGTTACACCACAAGTCGTTGACTTGCGCTGGAGGGCGCTGGACTTAGGAATAGTATGATTTACTATTCAATCTCCAGCCTACGTAACAGTAGGGAAGGTGTTGGAATAGTAAATCATACTATTCCTTAGTTTGGAGGGCCATCCAGCGCAAGTCATTGTAACAACTTGCATTGTAATGCCCGCGATGTAAACCTACCCCAGTGTAACAACCGCATTGTAAAGGCGAATTCAAAATGAATCCTTTAATCAGGTAAACCGGCTTTTATATTCGAATAGTTTCCATGCCCTATGTGTTCTGGAGCACCTTGGAATTATGGCTCTGAGCTCTGTGACTGAGACTTTGTAATAGGCATAGCCTGCCTTGGTTGCGAAGCTTTTTCTTTAGGATGAGATGCATATGAGCCTGTCTCCTTGCAGGGATCACTGCCTTCATTCCAAGTACAGTATGGCATGATGGTACTGCGCTTTTCTGCCCTAAATTGCATGAGCGCATACACAGTGCATATAGTAATCATTAGTGTTGTTTTTAGGGCCAGTTTTTAATAGTAATACAAGATCGATAGCTTGATTCCCCCTATTTTATGACAAGATTTGATTGACATCGAACTAAGGCACTTACCTTGTGTTAGCTGTTGATGTCTTTATTTTATCTGACATGGTTAGCATTTTATGAGCTTATGTCTAATTAATTTCTCATTCCTTGGGTTACAGCAGCATTGTTTGTATACTGTTTGGGAATCTAGATCTATTAATGTCTTTCACACTTTTATGTCAGATGTTTAGCAAATTAAGTGCTTATCCTCTATCCATGTTTCATTCTTTTGATTACAGCTTTATTGTTTGCACATTGAATATTGTTCAGCTTAAACTCAGGAATTTGACTTTTGACTTTTTCAATGTAGTTAAAAGCTTGAATATCATATTTGGTTCCATTTCAGAACCCGTGGGGCTGGACTAAGCCAGTGACCAATTTATTAAAGGCGACTGACAGGTAACATCCTGAGACTTTGGATAACTTGCTGATTTTTCTAATTAATAAATTAAAGAATAAATAAAAATAGTCCCCCTTACTTTTTTTGTTTACTCATGAATAAACGTGTGTAATTATGTGATCTACTAGCACTGATGTTTAAGCCTTCTGCCAATTAATTTGGCTGTAAGTATAAGATGCTTAGTATTGGAATGGATTTTTGTATTGTATCATCTACACCTACAAGGTTTTATACTTATTTAACTACATTATTCATCCTTTTCAGTGTTAAAATTGTTTGACGGAATAGGCTGTTCTATTATTTCACCTAATCTTCGAGCCTTTGAATTTATGCATAAGCTCTTGCGATTATAATTCAGCATATCCTCATGATGTGAGTATGGCATGTGACAATCTTGCCTTCCCTGTCCCTTTTCGTAGGTGGATAGGGCCACTAATAGTTGTTCATTCCTTTTTTGGTTTCATAGCTTCATTCTACAGTCATTTTCCTGGCGGAATCCATACGATAGTTGCACCTTCGGTTGGATCTACTTTAACAATAAGTGAATCGATTATTACATCTCCTTGTTTTAGAATTATGGGACATTTTGCACGTTGATCTATTCTTTTCATACTGATAGGTTCTGAAGATGCTTTAAGGGTCTTTTCTCCCCTTCCTCTTGGTGGTGGTAGTTATTTCCAGGCGAATTATCTTTTGTTTCTTCTTTCCTTTTTCTAAATAGAGATTACTTTTGTCTCTCTTTTTTGCTGTAATATAACCCTTGAATGTCTGATACCCATGTTTATATATTTTTGTTTTTAGATGGTTCATTGAAACTGGTACAGACACTCATATAATTACCATTTGTACTGATGATGACCATTTAGTTTCACTATGGTCGAAACGCCGTTGACGCACACATGTGGCCGAAATTGAAGAGGACGCATTGTTTGCTTTGTGTTTCAGTTTTGTCCTGAACTTCTGATTTTTGCAAATCTTTTTTCCTCAGCCACTTGTCTGTTTTCACCTTGCACTGTTTATAGGTCTTTGTTTGTGCATTGTGTTGAGCGCCTTTTGTCTTATATGTTTTAAGATTGAATTATTTATCATTGTTAATAAAACATTTTCTATGAATTGTACATATTTAAACATGGGTTTTCTCTTTGTTCTTTCCCTTTTCCTTTTCCGTGTCTTCATTGTTATCATTTTCCATATTTTTCATATTATGATGTTTTCTTAACCTTTTTGATTTTTTGTTCAAAATTTGATGCATGTATTGTGTTAACTTGAACCGTTGTTAGGATTTTAGTATTGTTTGCCCCTGGTTCAGATTTTCAGAGCTGCCCTTGTTAACTATTTCAGTACAGCTGCTTGCAGTGAGGGCTTCTTTACCTTTACATTTTGCCTCAATTTGTATTGCTAATGTTGATATTCCAAACTATTCTTAGAAATAGATTTCAAAAATTTAGAGTGGTCCCTCTCTTTTAGGATCCTCGGCTTTGTCACCTGTTGTGAGTGAGTCACAAGCTTTGCTAGATGAATTAGAGCAATGCCGAAAGAAACATGTTCGTAGTGCTCTCCACGCTTTGATGATGACGGACTACATCAAAAAAGATGAAATACCTGTAGGTTTGCAAGTACGTAATGTCCCCGTCATTTTAAAAAATGACCTCTAATTTAGAAAAGGTTTTAGTCATATAGGGGTACATTGCTTTCACCATTGGCTAGTCCATGGCATCGATACAGCTTTGGAGCATAGCAAGAAAGAGCTGAAGATTATTGCTGATCTTGAAAGAGTGAGGGTAATGTGGCTGCCGATGCCAAGGCTGAGCTTGAAAAAGTAAACAAAACCATCACTGAGCTTGAAAAAATCGAAGGCACTAAAAAAACATATAAAATACAAAAGAGTATTGCCAAGTTCAATCAAGTAAAGGCTCATCCTGATCTCTTGGACAATTTCTATTCCCAACCAAAATAACAGTAATCTGAAAATAACCAAACCTGGGGCTGCTTCAGGAGAAACACGGCCATTACTTTTTGCTGAATCATCTACCAGTTCGGCTGATGAATCTGATAACATCCCTAACCTAGGCCAAGGCTCCTCGACTTCAGGATATAATCCTTTTTTAGAACTATGCGGCCTGGGAGAGGCTGTTTGAAAACAAGACCCCACCAACAATGGAGCTTCCAGGCCGGAGAACGGCAAACCCGGCGGAAGTTCTATCAGTGGGATCCACCACATCAAATGACATATGCGATTTGGAGCTCATTCTCTACTCTACTCCTGACACCATTCCCTTTTTTAATCTGGCGACCACACTGTCCTTAGCCAAAATTACCCTTTTGAATAAGGGACTCAACTTCGTGCCTACTGAGAAGACTTGTTTTTTTGACATCCAAATGGAACTCTTACAGTTTTTTGGAAACTATGTTTAAAAGCATTTTTTCTCAAAAGTGATAACATTGTAGTCTTTAATTCGTCTGGATTGAGACCTCCCTCTACTTTTAATCCACCTGCAAATAAGATGCAAATCAAATTGTTAGCCTTTGAGTCTATTGTTTTGAAGGAGGTTGCTGCTCTGAACAAAGGGTTTGAATATATTCTCTACAATATTTCTTTGACCGAACGACAGGCACTTCGCGTTTTGAAGGTGAATTGTGAGGTTATTATAAAGTCCGCGGATAAGGGTGGAGAAATAGTTGTCCAACCCATTGACCAATATAAAACCGAGATTAAATGACAACTTGACAATGTGAACCATTATACTCCCCTGAGATCAAATCCTCTTTCTGACATCCAAAAACAAATCAGAACTGTTACATCTAAGGCAATCTTAGATGGCTCTCTAAGCAACAGAGAATAAATTCCTAAACTCAAAATTCCCAAGGACATCTGTCCTTTATACATTTCCTAAGGTGCATAAGGATTTGAGTAATCCTCCTGGCCGACCCATCATTTCTGGCTGTGGGTCGGTCCTGAAGCCACTCTGTAAGTACATTGACGTATTTATAAAAGATTTGGCTATCAGTACGAGAAGTTATGTTAGGGACAGTGGAGATATTATTTCTCAACTTGAACTGATGCAATTCAACCCCGAAATGGAACTTTTAGTGTGTTTGCACATCGAGTCCTTATACACTAATATTCCACAAATTGATGGCATTGAAGTAATCAGAAGAGCCCTTGACACAAGACCTGGTCCGGTTGTGGTTTCGACTGATTTTATTGTTGAACTGTTAACCATCTCCCTGACTCGTAATTATTTTCTGTTTGATGGACAGCAGATTAATGGCACTTCAATGGGGGCTTCTTATGCCGCCAATTTTGCAGTTCTTTATGTTGATGATTTCGAATGCACCTTCATTTATGATTCTGATAACAACCTTTACTTTGATAACGTACGCCATTGGCGATGTTATATTGATGAGATTTTTTTCATTTGGACTGGTAATTCTTTGGACTTGACTTCCTTCTTAAACTGCCTCAATTCAAAATCTCCTGATCTAAAATGTACATCTCACTGTAGCAATGAAGGAGTTGATTTTCTTGATTTAACCATTGTTGTATATGATGGGAAACTGACGACCAAATTGGTGACAAAGCCAACTGCTCGCAACACACTGTTGGAATGCACTAGCCATCACCCTTGGGCTTGAAGGATGGCCTTCCCTTTGGGCAGTTTCCTCGCATTCGCAGAAACTGTCACTTTAAGGAAGATTACTATCAGGAAGCAGAGATCCTTGCTAAAAAATTGACACATCTTGGTTATCCAAAGAAACGTATCAAAAGATCTCTGAAAAGAGCAAGGTATAACAATCACAAATTTTTGCTCTCTCCGAAACCACCAAAGACAATGAATCGTATACCCTGTGTTACGACTTTTGGCACACAAAGCAACAAGATTTCCTCCATCATTAAATAGCACTGGTCCCTCATTGTATTGACGGGCATCACAAAGGAGCCACCTTTATTTTCCTTTAAAAGTGGAAGAAACATAGGTGACCATTTAGTCTGGGCTGCTTTACCGAGCACTGAACCCCCTGATTTAACCACTCTATGGGGGCTGAATAAGATTGTGGGCCACTATAGGTGTGGCACTTGAGTGATGTGTGACTCCAGTCTCAATACAAAACAATGTATTCATTTTACCATCTGTTACGACCTTCGTGAACATACAAATTGTAATTCACAGAATGTGGTGTATGCCATCTGGGGCCCATGTGATCTCATTTAGGTGGGACAAACCACCCAGCGAATAAAGGACCGTTTGCCCCCCAGTACTCTATTTTTTGACAAATAACCATGCTACTTCTGACCTGCGCTGCAGGTCATTGAAGTGATAAATAAACCACCCAGGGGTGGTAGCATTGCTGGTACACTGAATAAAACTGAATGCCGTTGGATCCTCCGGTGTGCTAGTATCAACAATGGTTTGAATACTCTGGAGGAGTGCAATGCACTGGTATGTGTTTGAAAGTGAAGAGTTTTTACTCTAACAGTTAAGCTGGTTATGGTCTAAGGGCTATATTTCTTTCATTGCCTGTTTCTGCATGTTCTGATTTTGGTGTAATACATGAAGGGCCAGATGTACGACCCGCCAATTAGCGAGGTGCAAATTGCGTCGCATTTGCAACTCGCAATTTGCAACTTGCTAATTGGAATGCACAACAGTGTCTCAGACACAGTTTGCGATTCCTAATGGGGTTGTAAATTGCATGACTCACTAATATTAATGAGGCAGGTGCAATTTACGACCCCTTTAGGAATGGATAGCATTTACAGGGATGGTGGCATGCTGGGGTCACCAAACCACCATGTCTGTGACTGCTTTTTTATAAAGCAGGTTTTTGTTTCAAATGCAGCCCGTTTTCCTTAAAGGAAAACGGGATGCATTTAAAAAAGAAAAATTAACTTTTTCAGTTCCATTTTTTAAAGGGCAGGCAGTAGCCTCAGGGACCACTGCCTGCTCTTAAAAAATATTTTCCCACATACTTACAAAGGGGAAGGGGTCCCCTGGTGACCCCTTATCATTTACGAGTGGTTTACCACCTACTTGAAGTAGGTGGTAAACTGCGAGTGTTTTGCAGCCAAAGATGCTGCCGCATAACGTTTGTACATAGCATGTTGACTCGCTATTAGGAAGGGACGCCCCTTCCTAATAGAGAGGCTCGTAAATGCTATTTGGAGAGTCAGTGACTCACAAAATAGGATTTGTACATGCTATTTCCCTTTTTTGTGGCCGCAAATGGGAAGATCTCCCACTTGCGGCGGCAAAAAAGGGTCGCACATCTAGCCTGAAATGTCTGTTTCTCTCTTCAACTGTGACGGCTATTTTTCTTTTATTACCCATTTCTGTATGTTCTGATTTTTTGTAATGCATGAAAGATGTGTATCTCACTTCGACTGTAAATGTAAATGCTTGGCATCTCCCTTTTTATACTGTAACTGCTCTGCATTAAGAAGTACCCACTTCCGTAGGACTTCCACAGGGCTCAGTGCATGAGATGGTTGTAGCCCCCTTATGATGAAAATGCCTTCTATGTAAATGTACATGCTGTATATTAGACACAATGAAACATTGTGATGTTGTGTGTATAATATATAGAATTTATATTGATCGGAATTCACTTATATATACAACTATATATGGTGTGACCTTGCTACCATTCGTGGGTGGATATATACAGCATTGAGATTCCAAAAAAAAGGTTTCTTCTTCTTCATTTTCCTTATTCCTTTTTGTTTATTTTTTCTTCTTGCTTATTTTTTCTTTGTTTGAAGTTCTGAAGGTTCCGGAATTACATGCAAGTTGGCTATCCCTTTGGCGATTTATATACATTATGCCGTAGCATGAATATACATCCATGTTGCATTCAATATGCAATTGAATCTTTGGTATTTAAATTAATATTTACTAATAGTGAACTATGCAGCCTATTATGTATAATTGCATACTTTAAGATGACCACCATTGTTTCCAGAGTGGCGTAAGTACTTTGTTATTGGGAAATATTCTCTAAGACATGCTCTTGCGCTGGTTTCTTGATCTGACAACAGAAAGTGATTCCCATAGGCCATGGTTCTCACAAACTTTCTGTCGGGGTCCAAAATTACAGTGTGGTTGGTGGCCGAGGACCGCACCGGTAGGGGTGGGGTTAGTGGGGGATGGGGCTAGAGTAAAAAAAATCAAACCTGTTTCAAAACATTACACAATGCAACAATGCTATATTTCAAAAGCGGATGTAACTACAAAGAGCACATTTTGATAATACATTTTTATTAGCAGACAGTAGCAATCTTAAGAGGCATTGAATAGCTTCATAAACACTTTGACCCCAATGCCATCACAGTCTCTCTCACTCTGTTAGTCAGTCTCTTCCCTTACTCCCTCTCTCTCTGTCAGTCGGTCTCTCTCAGTCAGTCTCTCTCCCAGTCAGTCAGTCTCTTGCTCAGTCAGTCTCTCTCTGTCAGACTCTCTCTCTGTCAGTCTCTCTCTCTCTGTCAGTCTCTCTCTCTCCCAGTCTGTCTCTCTCTCTCTGTCACTCAGTCTCTCTCAGTCAGTGTCTCTCTGTCAGTCAGTCTCTCTCTCAGTCTCTCTCTGTCAGTCTGTCAGTCAGTCTCTCGTTCTCTCTCAGTCAGTCCCTCTCATTCAGTCTCTCTCTCTGTCACTCAGTCTCTCTCTCTCTGTCAATCAGTCTCTCTCTATCTCAGTCAGTCAGTCTCTCTCTCTCAGTCTCTCTCTAAGTCTCTCTCTCTGTCAGTCAGTCTCTCTCTCTCTCTGTCAGTCAGTCAGTCTCTCTCTCAGTCAGTCTCTCTCTCAGTCAGTCAGCCTCTCGCTCAGTCAGTCTCTCTCTGTCAGCCTCTCTCTCTGTCAGTCTCAGTCAGTCTCTCTTCATCTGTCAGTCAGTCTCTCTCTGTCAGTCAGTCTCAGTCAGTCTCTCTCTCTCTGTCAGTCTCTCTCTCTGTCAGTCTCATAGTCAGTCAGTATCTCAGTCTCTCAGTCGGTCAGTCTCTCTCTCTGCTCTCTTTCCTATCCCTCGCCAATCTCTCTCTCCACTGTCTCTCTCCACTCTTTCTCTCTCCACTATCTCTCTCCACTGTCTCTCTCTCTCTCTACACTCTCTCTCTCTCTCTCTTTTCTCTCTCTTTCTCTCTGCGAGGCCATGGGTACATTACCTTCAAGATCTGCGGGCCACCAAAGAAGGCCTGCCAGGCCGCTGGCAGCCCGCAGGCCGTACTATGAGTACTATTATGTATAATTGCATACTTTAAGATGACCACCATTGTTTCCAGAGTGGCGTAAGTACTTTGTTATTGGGAAATAATCTCTAAGACATGCTCTTGCGCTGGTTTCTTGATCTGACAACAGAAAGTGATTCCCATAGGCCATGGTTCTCACAAACTTTCTGTCGGGGTCCAAAATTACAGTGTGGTTGGTGGCCGAGGACCGCACCGGTAGGGGTGGGGTTAGTGGGGGATGGGGCTAGAGTAAAAAAAATCAAACCTGTTTCAAAACATTACACAATGCAACAATGCTATATTTCAAAAGCGGATGTAACTACAAAGAGCACATTTTGATAATACATTTTTATTAGCAGACAGTAGCAATCTTAAGAGGCATTGAATAGCTTCATAAACACTTTGACCCCAATGCCATCACAGTCTCTCTCACTCTGTTAGTCAGTCTCTTCCCTTACTCCCTCTCTCTCTGTCAGTCGGTCTCTCTCAGTCAGTCTCTCTCCCAGTCAGTCAGTCTCTTGCTCAGTCAGTCTCTCTCTGTCAGACTCTCTCTCTGTCAGTCTCTCTCTCTCTGTCAGTCTCTCTCTCTCCCAGTCTGTCTCTCTCTCTCTGTCACTCAGTCTCTCTCAGTCAGTGTCTCTCTGTCAGTCAGTCTCTCTCTCAGTCTCTCTCTGTCAGTCTGTCAGTCAGTCTCTCGTTCTCTCTCAGTCAGTCCCTCTCATTCAGTCTCTCTCTCTGTCACTCAGTCTCTCTCTCTCTGTCAATCAGTCTCTCTCTATCTCAGTCAGTCAGTCTCTCTCTCTCAGTCTCTCTCTAAGTCTCTCTCTCTGTCAGTCAGTCTCTCTCTCTCTCTGTCAGTCAGTCAGTCTCTCTCTCAGTCAGTCTCTCTCTCAGTCAGTCAGCCTCTCGCTCAGTCAGTCTCTCTCTGTCAGCCTCTCTCTCTGTCAGTCTCAGTCAGTCTCTCTTCATCTGTCAGTCAGTCTCTCTCTGTCAGTCAGTCTCAGTCAGTCTCTCTCTCTCTGTCAGTCTCTCTCTGTCAGTCTCATAGTCAGTCAGTATCTCAGTCTCTCAGTCGGTCAGTCTCTCTCTCTGCTCTCTTTCCTATCCCTCGCCAATCTCTCTCTCCACTGTCTCTCTCCACTCTTTCTCTCTCCACTATCTCTCTCCACTGTCTCTCTCTCTCTCTACACTCTCTCTCTCTCTCTTTTCTCTCTCTTTCTCTCTGCGAGGCCATGGGTACATTACCTTCAAGATCTGCGGGCCACCAAAGAAGGCCTGCCAGGCCGCTGGCAGCCCGCAGGCCGTACTATGAGTACCACAGCCATAGACACAAGCAGTTCTATCCTTTTAGTTTGTTTATTTTAGTAGTGTCACTGACCTGTTTAAAGATGGCCGACACTGGCTTCGGGTGGTGTACGCCCTTCTTTACTTCTGTGTAAGCTGTACAGGAAGTGACCTTGCACAGAGTGGTGTAAGTTCTTTCTTACGAGAAATACTTTCTGATGATATGCTCTTCCGCCGTTTTTTGATCTGACAACACAAAGTGACTTGTTCGCGTGGGAACCCATAGACACAAGTAGTTCTAACCTTTGAGTTTGTTTAGTTTAGGAGTATCATTGATCCATTTAAAGATGGCCGACACAGTCCTAGGGCCGTGTAAGTCCTTCTTCACTTCTGTGTAAGCTTTTCAGGAAGCGACCTCGCGCATGGGCATGTTATTTAATCTCTCGGGTTCCGGGCTCGAATACCCTTACGGGAGTTATTCGTGTAGACAGCGTGCTACAGGTAAGACACCTAGGGCATCATGGGGATGGCGGGCAGACTTTTTCCTCTCGCCATCCTGTTGTAAAAAGGGACCGCCCACTATAAGTGCGGTGTTCCCGTGGGGGTGATTAGGATGCGCCCGCCACACTGGCGGGCGCATCCTGCATTTTTACCATTGCAGCGGGTAGTGCTTTCAGCATCACCCGCCTCAATGCCAAAAATGCAAGTTGTGCATATGCATACACAAAGTGGCAGGCACCACGCGGTGCCTGCCATGTTGTGCATGCACATGCAGGGGGGTACCATAGGTACCCCCCATGTGCCCCCCAACATTCTGGGGGCCCGCAACGGGCCCCCAACTTGAAAATCCGCATTCCTTTCCGTGGCGGCAATGCCGACATGGGAAGGCTGCCTCCCGCCTGCATCCTGATATGGATGGCGGTGTCTAGCAGTCTCCGCCACCATATTAAACCCTTTTATGCCCGGTCAACTTGTCGGGCAGAAAAGAGGCGGATGGTCTCACCCGTCTGCCGCGGTACCCCGACATACTAATATGGCAGGGGAAATGGGTGGCGGGCAGGGAAGGATGTAGGGTGGATCACCACCGCCATGCGGGCGGTGGTGATCCGCCCTACATCCTAATGGACCCCTTGGTGTTTTTCCCCCTAAATTCTTGGAATTATGGCTCTGAGCTCTGTTACTGAGGCTTTGTAATAGGCATAGCCTGCCTTGGTTGCGAGGCGTTTTCTTCAGGATGAGATTCATATGAGTCTGTCTCCTTTCAGAGATCAGGGCCTTCATTCCAAGTACAGTATGGCATGATGGTACTGCGCTTTTCTGATCTAAATTGCATGGACGCATACACGGTGCATTTAGTAAGTACTATTGTTGTTTTTAGGGCCAGTTTTTAATAGTAATACAAGATCGATAGCTTGATTCCCCCTACTTTACGACAACATTTGATTGAATGAAAAAAGTATTTGATAAAGCGCACTGTGGCCAAGCGGGTTCCTGGCGCTGGTAGTTGAGACCAACAGTCACAGGAGCATCCCAAAGGGATTAGCAGGAATACGCCTGAGAAAAGAGAAAAGTTTTCAGTGCTTTGCGAAAGTGAGAGTAGATAGGAATAGATTGCATAGAGAGGGGGAGACTATTCCAGAAACGGGGGGCCAGAACAGAAAAACGTGTGCCTCCCGTTCTGGATTTACGGAAGCGAGGAACATTAAGAAGGGCCAAAGTAGAGGAGCGAAGAGTACGAGCGGGAGTGTGAGAAGAAATAAGAGAGCAGATAAAAGCAGGCGCCGAACGGGCAAGAGCCAAAAAAACAAGACAACCCATTTTGAAAAGAGACCGCTGAAAGACAGGAAGCCAATGGAGAGACTTGAGCACGGGAGTAATGTGATGGGTTTTAGAGAGGTGAAAAATGAGGCGGCGGCCTGGTTCCGAATAGCTTGCAAGCGGCGTGTTTCATAGGCTGGGATGCCCACGTACAAGCTGTTCCCGTAATCAAGGCGAGAGGTGATCAAGGCCATGATAATGATTTTAAGTGCATCTGAAGAAAAGAAACGGGAAATCTTTCGGATGAGCCGCAAAGATAAAAAACAAGAGGAGACAACAGAACTGATTTGAGCGTGCATGGAAAGATCATGACTGACCTGGATACCCAAAGTTCTAACTGAGGAAACAGGGGTAGGGAGAAAACCAAAAGAGGGGGGCCAAAAAGCAGAGGACCAAGGACTGGAAGAGCCACCCGTCAAGACCAGCTCGGTCTTGTCCGGGTTAAGTTTAAGATGGTTAGAGCTCATCCATTCAGAAATAAAAACCAAGGTAGAGTGAAATTTCGAAAGAGAGAGGGATGAAGAAGAAAGATCAAAGACAAGCTGGAGGTCATCAACGTAGTTGTACACAGAGACCCCCAGATCGAGAAGAGCAGTAATAAGAGGATAGATGTAAAGGTTGAAGAGCAAGGGGGAAAGAGAGGAACCTTGAGGAACCCCACAAGAGACCAATCGGGTGGGGACAGAAAAGCCGGACAAATGAACTGCCTGAGAGCGGCCTGATTGACATAGAACTGAGGCCCGTACCTTGTGTTAGCTGTTGATGTCTTAATTTTATCTGACATTGTTAGCATTTAATGAGCTCATCTCTAATTAATTTCTCATTCCTTCGGTTACAGCAGCATTGTTTGTATACTGTTTTGGGAATCTATATTTTTTTTAAGGTCTTTCGCACTTTTATGTGAGAGGTTTAGCAAATTAAGCACGTATCCTTTATCCATGTTACATTCCTTCGATTACAGCTGTATTGTTTACACATTGAATATTGTTCAGCTTAAACTCAGGAATTTGACTTTTGACTTTTTCAAAGTAGTTAAAAGCTTGAATATCATATTTGGTTCCATTTCAGAACCCGTGGAGCTGAACTAAGCCATTGATCTATATGTTGGTGCCAATTTATTAAAAGCAACCGACAGGTAACATCCTGAGACTTTGGATAACTTGCTGATTTTCCTAATTTATAAATTAAAAAATAAATACATTTTTTACCCGCTTCCTTTTTTAGTTTACTCATGAATACTCATGAATAAACGCCTGTAATTATTTGATCTACTAGCACTGATGTTTAAACCGTAATTTGGCGGTAAGTATAAGATGCTTAGTACTGTGGAAGAGGTGTGGCGCAGTGGCCAGGGTGTCTGACTCTAGAACCCAGGGACTCACGGTTTGATCCCTGGCACCGGTGGCAGATCAGCCCAGCACCATGTGACTCTGGGCAATAGCTTGCTTAATCTTCCCGAGGGCCCCCAGCGCCTTGACACCTTCGGGTAATTGTTTGCGCTTTACAAATACTGGACATTTACATTTATTGGAATGGATTTTTCTATTGTATCATCTACACCTACAATGTGTTATACTTATTTATCTAATTTCTTTCATCCTTTTCAGTCTTAAAATTTTTTGAAGGAAAAGGCTGTTCCATTATTTCACCTAATCTTGGAGCCTTCAAATTTATACATAAGCTCCTGCGATTATAATTCAGCATTTCTTCATGATGTGAGTATGGCATGTGACACTCTTGCCTTCTCTGTCCCTTTGCATAGGTTGATAGAGCCACTAATAGTTGTTCATTCCTTTTTTGCTTCCATAGCTTCATTCTACAGAGTCATTTTCCAGTCGGACTCCATATTGCACCTTCGACTATTACATCTCCTTGTTTTGGAGGTATGGGACATTTTGGCACATTAATCTATTCTTTTCACACATATAGGTTCTGAAGATGGTTTAAGGGTCTTTTCTCCGCTTCCTCTTGGTGGTAGTAGTCATTTCCAGGTGCATTTTCTTTTGTTTCTTCTCTCCTTTTTCTAAATAGAGAGGACGTTTGTCTCTCATTTTTTGCTGTAATATAACCCTTGAATGTCTGATACCCATGTTTTTAATATTTTTGTTTTTAGATGTTTTATTAAAACTGGTACAGACGCTCATATGATCACCATTTGTCCTGATGATGACCATTTAGTTTCACTATAGTCAAAACGCCATCAAAGCACATATGTGGCCGAAATTGAAGAGGACGTATTGTTTGCTTTGTGTTGTTTGTTTTGTCCTGAACTTCTGATTTTTGTAAACCTTTTTTCCTCAGCCACTTGTCTGTTTACACATTGCACTGTTTATAGGTCTTTGTTTGTTTATTGTGTTGAGCGCCTTTTGTCTTATATGTTTTAAGATTTGATTATTATTCATTGTTAATAAAACTTTTTCTATGAATTGTAGAATATTTAAACATGGGTTTTCTTTTTTCTCCTTTTTCTCTTTCCCTTTTCTTTGTCTTCATTGATATAATTTGATATAATTTTCCATATTTTTCATACTATATTGTTTTCTTTAGGTTTTCTGATTTTTTTGTTTAAAATTTGATGCACGTATTGTGTTAACTTGAACCCTTGCTAGGATTCTAGTATTGTTTGCCCCTGGTTCAGGTTTTCAGGGCTGCCCCTGTTGTTAACTACAACCTCTCCAGTAACATAAACATCTCACAACTACCCCAACTCCCACTCCCCTGGACAAGTAGAACTGCGTCTCCCATTCAAACATGATACCAACAAGCATCCATTTGTAGGTACACCTACAAAACTGCAACAGGGGGTTAGAAGAACGAAAGTGGCTAATAGCTCAACACAGCACTACAATCTGTAAAGTATGTGTCACCACTCAGTCCTCAGTAATGTATGTTGAAGGCCCAAGTAGGTTCCACAGCACCAGGTAATAGGCTCACTACACCATCCTGCATCATTCACTATACAGGGTCCCTCAGTTCCTACTAGATAATGTCATCTGCCATAACCGGGGTAAAATTCTGCAGTTCAGTATCTGTATTTTTGTCTGAACTGATTTCTTTGGTACAGTTAGAGTTCTGGCTGCTTCATTGGCTTATAGAGGATCGTGGGCTTGTTCAGTTTGTGCTCAATTTCTCCACCTGTTTGAGCACTTGTTGTTGTTCTCATTGGGCCTCCGCTACTGATGTTGACCCCTGCCTGCAGTTTTCGCCATCTTGGGGCCGCTGTGGTGAGCTCTCACTTTGCACATCTTGCAATTGTGTTTCTATCCAATTTCACGCTTCTTGTGAGGTTTTAAAGAGCTGCACGCCATCTGGTGTGACTACAAGTAGGCAAACTGAAAACATAATAGCATAAGGAGTGTTCAGCTGGCTGAGGTGGCGTTTAACCTCCAGAAAGGTGGAAAGTTGCCTTTGGACCTCCCTTGTAAACTCCCGGAAAATCATGACCTTATTGCCCAAACTGAGAGGTTTACTCTCAGTTTGGCCTGAGAAAATATTATATGTAGACATCTATGGCTTAATTCAGTGGTCTGGGGGAGATTTGCATGAATAAATCAAGATGCTCCATCTGTCTGGTTGAATGACTTCACTTTTATTTTAGCATTTCTTTAAGCATCCGATTGCTGGCTGTTAAGCCAAAGACGTCTAAATATAATATAAATAATCCGTCCCTCTCTGCATTTGGAGCCTTTGGGCCCGAGCTTGTTCTGTCCACCACATGGCTAGGTGGACTAAGGGTACCTCTATGGTCCTGATGAAGACCCTCTTGCAAGGAGTGAAATTGCCTACACCAACCCTGGGTCGAAACGTCGACAGCTCTGTGTTCTCTCTATTGAATGTGGACAACAGTGATAGATTCACCGTGTCCTATTCTGACATTCTGTTCTTGTGAATAATTTAGCCTTGATTAAGGCTGGTGAGGCCTTTTTGTGCGTTTTTGACGTACACACTGTTCACTGTCCTCCCTCCATCACTCATCCTCACTTTTGCACATTGATGCACCTACTCCTCCCTTTCCCTTTCTGGGGTACCTATGCAGAAACCTGTGTGATAAATATAATATGTTTGAATATGAGGCATTATATGCTTAAGAATTGGTTATAATTGATTTATCAGGTTTTGTTGATGTCCATTTAATATTGCATTACCATTGGGACCACCCCCCTTATTATACCGCATTTCACCCAGGTCCTAGTGACGCTTCTGGGTTTAACCCCATTATTGTGTAACATAAATCAATGGTAAGTAGATCCAAAGACACCTGTAAAAAAGGCCGAAATAGGAATCTATGCAATCACACAGTAGCCCAAAATAATTATTTGTTCAGGACGAGTCCGGTAAAGGTAACAGATTGCATGCACCGTGGAATGCAATTCGTTCCAAAAGATCATCACCTTCGTTCAAAGCGAAGAGGGATGAGATCCAGTTGAGCAGATCAAAGGAGCAGATGTACTCTTCATAATCAAGTGCCTCCAGAAGCATGGCTGGGCAATTTGCGTGATATTCAATGAAAATTTGTTGCAGGAGGTGTTGTGCAGCCTCACAGGTATTCCAGCGCGCCACTACTCTGAGTGCAGCCGCATGCATCAAACTGCCGTCCCCCGAACAGGCCTGATCATGCACCAGCAAGGGACCCACTACCAGGTCATAATCCAGGTCGGCACGTGATGTATTGGAGAGGCAGACATTCAGGGCCCAGTAGAACAAGCACCGTCGGCAATAGAACACAGGTTGCACGCAGGTAAAATAGGTAAAGTGATAGGTAAGCCCATAACTCACTCCCAGCTTCGCCAATGGCAAACATCCAAAAAGTTGTTGCATTTGCTCACGATATAGACGCAATTGGCGAGGTCCCGGCAGGACCACAGGATGGGCAGCCATTGCGTAATAGGAGCAGAAGTACCAGCACACCACACGCCAGTAAGAGGATCAACGTAAATCTTCTAAAGGTGCTGGAAAAAATATAATGAATAAAAGCCGGTATTACTCCAAAAAGCGTCTGAAAAGATGAAACAAGGCCAGAGCCTACAAGCTTAAAAAATGTTGCAAGGCCTTCTGTATCAGACACATTAAATATTTGATGAATTAGTTCTCCACAATGCAGTGGGAGATTCATATTCAATAGGGACTGAATCTCACTGGACGGTCTAGCCACCTGCAATTCGAAGGTCTCTTGAGTTGAAGTGAGAACAACTTCTTGTTGAAACAACAGCGCTTTGAGTCTCCTTAGTTTGTAGAAGTCTGTTTTCAAAGTGGGATTGGCAGGCCACAGTGAACTATCTGCACTCCTATGTGGGTGGGGATAAAAGTACATTTCTACAAGTAACACAATGGGAAACTGTTACTATATACGGAATGCTGGCCTGTTAACCGCAGCAGTTGTGGATATTCAGGATAAGATAACTCCCATACATGGGAATAATTAAAGGGACTGGTGTTCCTTTTAGAAAACAGGCCAAATTAGTTGCTGATATGTTGCAAGCGCCATGAAGCTGAACTTGTGTACAAACTAAAGCATGTCCCACTGTAGAATCGCAATCCTCCCCTGTCAGGAAAACCTCCTTATCATGTAGACAGTGAAACGTGAATGGTAACGACCACAATTCATGCAGGAAAGTACTACCAAGGGGTTCAAATCTACCGATTGGATAATGGTTCATACATGCTGTAAATTGAAATAAGGAAATGGGCAAAGAAATTACCCCTTGTATTAACCATACGCAGGAATCAGTCTCTGCTATTGAGAATGGTAGCTGGTCTAGTAGTAGTGTGAATGTCGAATCTTTCATGGACATAAGCTTTTGTTTACCTGTCAAATTAAGGGGCAAAAACAGGGCAGTAGCATTCAAATAATCCGAAGGTACTTTCCCATTTATCAATGTTTGCAAAGTGCAGCCGAATTGCATTACAGAGCGCGATTGATTTTGACCATGATACAAAACAGACACTTCAATCTTCACAATGTCAATAACAGATGAAACAATATTGTCCAAAGTGTAAATACAAGAAGACAAAGTATTAATGCTGCTGTCGACCACATCTAAAACCTTACGCAAGTTGTCCTGATCAAGTTGTCGTAATCTGAAAGCTACCTCCATTTCGGACAGTTTCCAGATTTCGTTACATGCCGCATATGTAAAACGTTTTGGGCGAGGGGACCTTGGGCCTAAAAGGAACCCTGCCAGATCAATGTCACCAGATAAACGTGAGAGATGCTGTTTCACAGACGACAAAGTAGATTGACACAACCATTGTTGACATTATTTACCCACAAAGCATGTAGTAACCCAATGTGACTGTGGGAAAAGAGGATCTGGTCTACTGAGCGTAAAGCCACCAGATGCATTTCAGAAATGTAACTGGCAAGCATTAGTAGCAAGGGGCCAAATTAACCAGCCCAAGGGTTTTATAGTGGAGGAATTAAGGGTACCATTCTGGACCATATTGTTCAATTCATCTAAAGTACAATTTGTGTAGTGCTGCCAGTCATCATAGGCAGCCAACGATGGGAAAGATGGAGAATTACATTTTTTAGTAGTAGCCAGACCCAAACACGTAGTCTGTTGTACAGTCTGATTCAGAAACATCAGTTGTGCTGGTTTCAAACATGCACAATGTAATGATTCAGTTCCCTGCACCTGCCAATCCTTGGTACCCATGATTACTTTCGAATCGATCGTGTCCTTCCAAAAATCATAACCTTTGAATGATAAGTCGGTAATACAAGCTGAAGAACTTATCAATTTAGTATGGGTTAACATAAATTTTGCATGAGTCGTGGCATTTAACCTATAAAAGTAAGAGGCTGGGTCTAAGAGATTATAGCCTGAAAAAATAGGCAAACTTATTTTTCTGTGTCTGGGAACTACCCCGAAAGAGTGTAGGACAATGTTTCCATTGAGTGAAATTAATTGATGTTTGGATTGCGTTAGATTTATGTAAAAAATGATGACCATAATGTTGGAAACAGAATAAATTGACATAATTATCAGAATTTAAATACAAATCCTCAGTTTCAAATGCAGTGTTATATTTCAAATCGGAAAACAATGAATTTACGGCATTAATAGCCCAGTAGTAGGAATGCAATCCTGGCGGAACGACGTCACCCAACAATACACGGAAGACGTCTTGCATTTGAATCATCTCAGTCGGGCCGTTGATTTCATATGGTACTTTGTCCCAAACTTTGCCATTCCCGACTGGAACAGCTGAGACGTTAACATTGGGCTGGTCCGTTCTCACTTTATGAGAGGAAGTATGTGGTGCCAATACCCCATCGACAGAATGGACAGCAGAGCATTCAGGCAAATAAAGGCCATTGATTAAAAGGAAAAAGACTGTTACAAATCCTATCGACATGAAGAGGAATACCATAGTTAGAACCATCCAAATGTATGTCCATGGAGGGACCAGATAATTATTTCAAAACCAGGAATAGATAACACAAATTTTCATTGGAGGTGCCGCGATAGAAGATGCTGATGAAGAAGATGAAGAACTTAAAGAAAAGTTATTTCTGTCCATATAATACCCACTAGTTCCCAGGTGAAACAATGGGGGTTGATCAGCATTAAAAGATGGTCGTAGAGCAGTAGCGGGAATATCAATAGTGTGGTCCAATGGTGGAGAAGCATACTCATGAGACGTGGCAGCTGTAGATGATGACAAAACAGTCAAAATATCGATAGAGGTTCCCACCTCGCGTTCCCGCACTGCAGGAATCATTGGGGATGCCATCTGCTGCAGAGAAACATACCGCTGAGGCATACTTTTCAGTATTGGCCAAATGCTGTAACTTGACATGTTCAATCAAAATGAAACGATTCTCCTTCCGACCAGGCAGTGGAGGTAAAATCACAGTACGAGTGCCCTTCAAGTCAAGAACTGGTACCAGTGCATGATAGGAGGGACAACATTGTTTTTGTTCTCCAACTTTAGGAAGCCAGCCTGTTACTGGACTCAGCAACACTGCATCTATAGACGAGGCCAAATGATCCTTTGCAAGGGCATCTCAGGTGTTTTGTAGATCCTGTAATATAGCACAATGGTTATCTACGTCAAATGTTGTGGCAGCTGCCGCAATGTCTAGACCATCAAGGTCCGGCACAAACATTTTAATGCCAAAGTGCATTTCGTATGGGGTCCTCCCACCCAGAGATCTTCTAGGGAGATTATTTAGTGAACGTTGGAAACCATACAAATGAGTCAGCCAACTCCGACCATTACCTAAAACCCTAGCTGTCAAAGACTGCTTTAAGTCATGGTTCATTCACTCCACTTCAGAATTGCCCTCAGGCCTTTATGGAGACAAAAATTGCAGCAGCACCCCCAACAATCTCATTGAGTCTTTGTAAGCCTTAGAGGAGAACGCTGGACCCTGGTCAGAATGGAAGGTGCCGCAGGTAAATGTTCCGACAAAGACATTTCCCAAGAGAACACTCTGACCTCAAATGCTACAGATGTGGGAGTAGTAATCACCTAGCTAATAATCCTACATGCACAGCTCGTAATGCTCATTGTAAGAAGTGCAACAGAAGAGGACATTTAGCTAGAGTGTGCAGGGACAGCGACTCCAGCCAAGTTTAAGCTATCAGTGAACCCAGTGAAGACCAGCTGAGATTTGTGTTCCAAGTAAAGAGTTCTGTTGGAAGGAATTTCAATGAATATCCTAAATGCAATATTTTAATCAATAACGAATCTATTGAAATGTTTGCAGATTCCTGCTCTCCATTTACCCTGTTAAATGTGGAAGATTTCAGGAAAATCAAAGGGGATCCTAGTATGGTTATTTCTACACTTGATATTACACCCCACGGTTATACCAAAGACCCTATTCCGTTAGTGGGAATGGTGGAGACTCAAATATATTTTAAAGGGAGGTCCACGGTGGGTAAGGTTTACCTTGTCAGCTCAGGATCAAATCTCCTAGGGTGGCGTCACCAGAGAGAACTTGGAATTATTCTTGACCCCAATAGAAAGGAACAGGTCAAATTAGTCAAAGAAGCTACGGGGGAGTCACCCCTCTGTAACAAATGTCCTCACCTTTTTTCTAATGATCTGGGGTTGTTGAAACACTACCAGCATAAAATAAGAATTAGACAAGGGGCTAAACCTGTGGTACATAAAACTCGCCAAGTTCCTTTACTCTTAAGACAGCCATTGAAAGATGAACTTGACAAACTATGCCACTTAGGCGTCATTCATCCCATTGACGCATCGGAGTGTTTATCCCCCATCGTTATAGCTTCCAAGGCCAATGGACAGGGCATTCGCCTTTGCATTGATTTACGCAGCCTAAATGAAAACATTTGGGTTGAACGATTCCCGCTTCCTAACATCAACGAAATGTTGAGTACCATGGGTAAGGCTAAGTTTTTCTCGGTCATAGACCTCTCCATGGCCTATTATCAAGTAGATCTTCACCCGGAATCTAGACCACTAACGGCATTTTCCACCCCTTTTGACACATACATGTTTGGAAGGATGCCTTTCGGCCTTGCCTCGGCGGCGGCTGTCTTCCAAGAAATGATGCAAAGGGTACTGGAAGGAATTCCGAACAGCATGTGTTTCCAAGATGATGTTTTAGTCTACGGAGCTGATGAAGAAGAACATGACTCCATATTTAGGAAAGTATGTACCAGGCTGACGAATGCTGGGCTAACTGTGAAAAAAGAAAAATGCAAGATCAAAGTCACTGAAGTGGATTATTTGGGTCACAATCTTTCCTTTGAAGGGATAAAACCTAAACTTAGTCTAGTTCAGGCAGTGGAAAACGCTCCTTTCCCAACGAACAAGGAGGAGCTTAAATCATTTTTAGGCTTAGTTGAGTATATGGCCAAGTTCATTCCCAGATTTTCAGAAAAATGTGAGTCCTTGCGTGATCTGCTAAAAAAGAATAGCGAATTCAAATGGGAAAAGACACACTCGGATTCTGTAACCAACTTAAAAAAAGAAATCATTGGCTCACGTGCACTGGGCCCTTTTGACCATAGGAAGAGAACCATCTTATGTACTGATGCATCCATCAAAGGTCTTGGGGCCACTCTGACTCAGAAGGGGAAGGTGGAGAAACTATCATAGCTTTTGCCTCCCGCACCTTAAGCCAACCTGAACGGAATTATTCCGTAATTGAAAGGGAAGCCTAGGCCTGCTACTGGGCCATTAACCATTTTAAGTTTTTCCTTTGGGGCAGTACATTTACAGTCCGCACGGATCACAAACCACTAACGCACATATTTTCATCCAAGAAAGTACTTTATGAGTCCCCCAGAATAGCTAAATGGGTTCTAGGGCTAGAGAAATTTAGCTTTCGCATTGAGTATCTTCCCAGTCAGGACACCGTGCTTGCAGACCTTTTATCCAGATCTCCTATAACAGGCAACATTGAGGCAGACCCTTTGGATACTCCCATTCTTTCGATCCTCCTACCTTCTTTCTCCAAGGAGGAATGGGATATGGAAATGGAGAAGGATTCCAATATGAAGGCACTTAAAGGTCTCATCATAAATGGTTGGCCTGACAAATGTTGCGATGTCATGGAGGGTTTAAAGGGATTCTGGGAAGTTAGAAACGAGCTTACCATTCATGAAAACAAAATTTACTGCAATTCCAAAATTGTGCCACCTGAAGCTCCCAGAGACAGGATAATAGACCTTGCCCACGAAGGCCACTTAGGGAGGAGTTTCACAAAAAGTAAAGTGAGGAACAGTTTCTGGTTCCCAAAGATGGATTCAAGGGCAGAATTGAAGGTAAAGGACTGCTATAACTGCGCCAAAAGTGACAAGGTAAAGACCACACATAGGGTTCCTCTTTCCCCTGTGGAGGTACCAACTATTCCTTGGACAAAATTGGCAATGGACATAATTGGCCCCATGGATGCTTTAGGTCCACAAAGAAGGTTCATGTTTGTTTTGGTGGACTACACTTCCCACTGGGTCAATGTCAAATTCACTCCTTCCACAACGACCAAGAACCTCATTGCTTTCTTAAAGTCAGTGTTTTCCTTTGAAGGGGTACCATCTATGTTAGTGACCGACAATGGGGTGCAATTTACATTGGAGGAAATGATAACTTTCTTAAAGAACCTTAACATCAAGCATGAGAAAACGGTGCTTTACTGTCCCAAAGCTAATGGGTTAGTGGAGAGGATGAACCGTATGATTAAAGAACATATCCAACTGGCAATGTTGAATGGGTTCAACATAGACAATTCCCTGAGAGACTGTTTGTGGGCCTACCACACGGCACCCAACTTCGTGACTGGTATCTCTCCTTTTGTGGTTTTGAGAGGGAGAGAACCTGGCACAAAGCTGTTCCCCCTCTGGCTAGATGGGGGTACGACTGTTGTCTATGACAGATCAGAAAGTCAGATCAAAGTTCAGCAACATCAATCCCGCTGCAAAGGATGGTATGACAAGAAACATGGTGTGAAGAATTTAAAATCTAATGCCAATGATTCTGTAGCGATAAAGAAACCCACAAGGGTACAAGTGGGACAGAGTACATTTTTCATTCCACAAAAGATTAAGAACAAGGGGAAAAATGTGGTGGAGTTGGAGGACGGTCATGTAAGGAGTGGGGACAGAGTAGCTATGTAATGTTCCACCCTGCTTCTATTATCTGTTATGTTGGGTAAGGAGATGTGTTATATCTTCCCCTTTTACTCCCACCTTGGTACCTTCCGCCCACCCCCTCCTTCCCACTCACCTTGGTATCTCCTGGAGCTTACCTTAGAATGTTGACATACCGCTCGCCTTAGTGAGAGCGGATGGCCTGAATAAAGTGGCAGTTATTCTTCACCCTTCGGCTTCATTTTGATTATTACAGACACGTAAGTCTCTAATGACGTTTCGAACACCAGCACCAAGCCCAAAGGAATCTCGTGCATGAATCCACTGCAATCAAAATATATTTCTACGCTGTGTCTGACAACAAAAGACCGCAGTGATCAAGGTAAATATAACCAAATGGATGATTTGAAATATAAAGTTGCGTATGTTGTGGACGTACAACTGTGGAAGGCTTAATCTGTTGACAAATGTCACAAGATAGAACATAATTACGAGTCTGTCTATACAAACCACGTGACCCATAATGCTGCTGCAAGAGGGACACTGTCACTGAAACTCCGGCATGTGCATATGCCATGCCCTTATGAGCGGCTATGATCAAAGGAAGCCTGCGGTCCGCGTAGGGAATCAGCCGATCCCTAATGGACGGTATTGTTGCAAACGGGACTTGCTCTAGAGACAAATGATTAGAACATTTCGAAGGAAAACCTTGCAGGAATGTCGTCCTGTCTTTTTTTTGCAGCTATAGCAGCAAGTATATCATCGTCTATTTTGGTCATGGACATTGTTACGGCTGCTACTGTACAAGTGGCTACTGGAGATTTGGCTGCCTCATCAGCCATAGAATTACCAACAGCATGGGCTCCCACACGTGTTGTATGCTTTATTGCGCTGCCTTTAGAATCTCTATAATCATTTTGAGACCAAAAGAACAAATTGTCATTATAGGATTCCACGCAGTAAAGTGAATCGCACACAATAAGAGTGGGCACAACTGGATCAGCGAATTCTTCAGCCAACAACAAAGCACACAGCTCCGCCAATTGAGCTGTACAGTCTCCTAAAGTTTGCGTATGCACCAAGATTTGAACCTCACCGTCAACCATAGACCCTGTTACTACAGCGCAGGCAACCGAATAAGCATGTTTAGAGCCTACTGCTGGTTGATCAGACCTGTCAAAATTAATGAAATGAAATGAAAAAAACATTTATATAGCGCGATAGCTACCCTGAGGCATCCCAGCGCTGCAGACGAATGCGGACAGACAGAGATCGTCCTGTAATTAAGTCCAATTGTTAAAGAGCGGTGTTTTTAAGAGTTTACGACAGGGCAGCAAATTAGGCTCTGCCCATATATGTGAGGGGACAGCGTTCCATAGTTTTGCGGAGCTATAGGAAAAGGAGCGCCCACCACATTTAGCTTTCTTTATTCTTGGGAGTAGGGCGAGGGAAGAGTTCTCCGAGCGGAGGTTTCTGCTTGGTTAGTATGGAATGACCATAGATCGGCTGATTGCTGGACCATTCCTCCAAAAGGCCTTGTGTGCAATACACATAGCTTTACATTGGATTCTCTCCCCAACAGGCAGCCAGTGAAGGCTCCTCAGTTCCGGTTTTACGGATTGCCGGTAAGGGGTCTGGAGGAGCAGGCGAGCTGCGCAGTTTTGAATGATCTGGAGCTTGTGTGTAGTGGATTGAGGGGCTCCTAAATAAAGGGCTTCCCATAGTCCAAGCAGGATAGAATGAGAGCCTGGACCATAATTCCTTTTGCCTGAAATGCGAGAAGAGGGAATATTTTGCGTAGCATCCTCAGCAGGCCAAACAAGTGGCCGATAGTTTTGCCGCCAGGTAGTTGAAGCTAAGGGAACGGTCCAGCCAAATGCCAAGGCTTTTGATCTGGTTTTTAGAATCTGGAGCAGGGCCAAGACATTTGGGCCAAAGTATCTTGGATTAAAAGAAGGTGAGTTACAGAGGAGCATAAGATCTGTCTTGTCCCCATTGAGTTTTAGGCAAGAGAGTTCCATCCATTTGGCTACCTCCTCTAGGCAGCTTCCTAGGTCGCTTGATGACTTCTTGGGATGGTTTAATGCCACCACGAGCTGCGGGTCATCAGCATAGATAATGATTTTTATGCCAAATGGATGGACAATCTCTGCCAAAGGACTCATATATACATTGAATAGTGTGGGGCTCAGGGAAGAGCCCCGAGGCACACCACAACTGAGGGACATACGTTTGGTTACAACTTCTCCTTCAAAGACCTGGAAGGATCGTTCTGCTAGGAATGACTGTATCCAAGTGATGGCACCACCTCTCACTCCCAGACTCCTGAGTCTGAGGATCAGTATGTTGTGGTTGACGGTGTCAAATGCAGCACTGAGGTCAAGGAGAATGATTGCTGCAGTCCTCCCTTTATCCAAAGTCCTCCTGGACTCCTCAGTTACTGCAAGAAGGGCGATTTCGGTCCCATGTTGGGGACGGAAGCTGGTCTGTGAAGGGTGTAGACTGTTGGATTCTAAAAACTCTACCAGGACTGAGTTGTCATGCCTTTCTAAAATCTTGCTCAGCCTTGGGAGGAGGGAAATAGGGCGGTAATTCCCCAAGTTATCCTGGTAAAGGTTAGTTTTTTTAAAAGAGCCTTCACCATTGCGCATTTCCAAGCAGGGAGGACCACTCCAGAGGAAATGGAGGCATTAACCAGGTCAAGGACTACTGGAAGGATGTTCCCCATGACTGGGGTCAAAGCACGGGGAGAGACAGGTTTTCTGGGGAGCCCGATTTTAGCCGAGCCATGATAGTCTAGTGTTACGAGATCCAATGGGGGGATGAGCTCCTGTACAGTTTGAATTCCATACACTGGTACAGTAGTGGGAGCCAGGGTTTGTTGGTTCTGAGTGGACGGGAAAGTCGAGTATATGTTTAGCATTTTCTGGTGGAAAAACTCAGCCAGGTTGTTACAGGGGGCATGGGCACCGTCCATGATTGGTTGTTTCTGGGGCAGTTTTGAAAGGGTTTTGGCAATCCGAAAGATTTCCTTGGGGGAGTTAGAGGATAGATTAATTTTTTCCTCATAGAAGGAAGTTTGGGCAGTTTTAATTTCGCCTTTATAGCTTCTTATTGCCTCCCTATATTTTAATTTGCTGGATTCTGCATAGTTTTGGCTCCTCTTCCTCTCTAACCTTTTGCAGAATTGAAATCCTCGGCCTACATTTTTTGTGAGTGGGTCTCTTGGGGGAGTACGTCATCTAAAGAGCTTTGGATCCAGTTGTTAAATTTATCATTAGCCGAGATGAAGTTCGGGTCACTGGCTGGCCTGGTGGCTTCCAGAACTGAAATCCATTGATCTGTAGGAAGCTTAGACCAGTTGCATTTCAAGCAACAGGCTGAGTTGGGGGAGAAGGTAGGGCCATAGATTTCCCAAGACAGGGGGATCAGGAAGTGATCAGACCAGGAAAGTGGAGATGGAGCTCCTACTGTAAGTTCATTGCAATTACTGAAGACGGGATCAAGTAGGTGACCTCTAATGTGGGTAGGTTCAAGTACTCTCTGTTTTAGCTGAAGTGCAGAGAGATTCATGGTCAGCTCTGTTGCGATTTGATCGAAGGGGTTGTCTAGGTGTATATTAAGATCCCCTAATACATTTAAGTTGGACAAAGAGCAGGCTAAATTAGCGACAGTTACAAGAAGGGTGTTGAGGAATTGTCCTTGGGCCCCAGGTGGGCGATATATTAATAGACCAGAAAAGGTGATAGTGGGGGAGAAATCTATAGCGAAAGCTAGACTTTTGCAGTCCGGTAAGAAGTCTGCAGGGATGCGACAATTGAACCGGTCTTTAACCCCTTCAGCGTGGCGCGCATTACCGCGCTGTGCTGAAGGGTTCTTGCGCGAGCAGGGCCGTGACGGAGTGGTTCCGTCATCCGCACAGCGTGACTGACGCGCGTGACGGAACCACTCCGTCACGCGCATTGAAGGGGTTAAAAACAATTGCTATGCCATCCTTCTGCCATTCTTATGGTCAACCCATTGTATAAGGTAGCCATGAGGAAGAGTTTGAGTGAGGACTGGGTCGGACTCGTTGTTGAGCCAGGTTTCTGTCAGGAAGAGGGCATCAGGGTTTTGTTCCTCCAGTAACATGGCGATTTCAATGGCATGTTTAGGGAATGAGCTACAGTTCAGTAAAAACATTTTTAGTGTAAAATGTTTTCCAGGAGAGGTCCAAACTTTGATAGATGGACAAAGATTAATATCACAGTGTGGACAATTAAAGTGCCCTTCTGTTACATTCAAGGAGTGTAGACAGTTGCCAATTGTGTATCCTCTTAGATTGTGGCGAGATTGTGGGCTATACGATCTAATAGTTGTTGGGGAACAGACAGGGTTGTGGCCCCTGGCTCTAGCCAGATGCGGATGGGCGCAGACGGGCTTACCTTTGGTGCGCCGCTGGAATCACCGCTGCACGGGGAGTCTGGCATGTGTCTTAAGTAAGAGAGTGTGACTCTGCCCCCGTCTCCTGCCCGGAAGTGAGGGAAAGTTGTTGCCGGATACTACCTCCACGCAAGTGGGAAAACCCATGGTGGACCGGGTAGCAGTGCGATTTTTGGCATGGTCAAGGATAGCACAGGTAAGTTAAAGTAAAAAGTGCAGCGCGCTAATGCTTTTTTTAAAAAGGATAACATTTCTTAGCTTTTTTACAAGTATAAAGGTGGTTAAAACACTTAAAACACTTAGGGCCCGATTCACAGAACAAACTTAAGACTAAATCCTAAACTTAGTACCATTCTGGTATTCACAGAATGCACCTAGTACTTCTGGTATTCACAGAATGAACTTACTACTTTTGCTATTCACAGAATGAACTTAGTACTTTTGCTATTCACAGAATGGATTTACGACTCCTAAACTTACGTCCGCACTCGGGCCGGAAATTCCGGCCCGGAGGCGGAGCTTCCGGGCTGGAGGCGGAGCTTCTGGGCCGGAGGCGGGGCTTCCGGGCCGGAGGCGGGGCTTTCGGGCCGGAGGCGGGGCTTCCGGGCCGGAGGCGGGGCTTCCGGCCCGGAGGTGGAGATTTCGGCCATAGCTAAATCGGCCGGAATCCCCACCTCCGGGCCGGAAGCTCCGCCTCCGGCCCGGAAGCTCCGCCTCCGGCCCGGAAGCCCCACCTCCGGGCCGGAAGCTCCGCCTCCGGGCCGGAATTTCCGGCTCGAGTGCGGACGTAAGTTTAGTAGTCGTAAATCCATTCTGTGAATAGCAAAAGTACTAAGTTCATTCTGTGAATAGCAAAAGTAGTAAGTTCATTCTGTGAATAGCAGAAGTACTAGGTGCATTCTGTGAATACCAGAATGGTACTAAGTTTAGGATTTAGTCTTAAGTTTGTTCTGTGAATCGGGCCCTTAGGCTTGCCTTGATGCCTGCTCGTGTAAATGATACATTTGTACTGATCCAGAGGAAGGAGTGATGACGGAGGAGGATGAACCTGTTCGTGCTGTAAAAACTCCTGCTTCTGTAAAAATGGGTCAAAGATAAAAGTGACATCAGCCGATGTCATCGAACTTGCCCGTTGAATCCAAAGAGAATGTAACGCCTTAGAATTTGGAACACCCTCCTTAGTGACCGCCTCGAGAGCTGGCACAGGTGAGACCATAAGAATGCGTTTACCTTGAGCAAGAGAGCGTTCGCCACTCGAACTGCAGTAAGAATTCTTTCTTTTGAAGAGGCGAAGAGGCAAGAGTGGTGCACAAAGAGACAAGATAGGTACAGAAAGAAGGAAGATGGGTTCAGAAAGAAGCAACAAGAGAGAAGAAAGAAGCAAGGGAGGTGCAGAAAGAGGCAAGAGAAGTACAGAAAGAGACAAGAGAGGTGCAGAAAGAGGCAAGAGAGGTGTAGAAAGATAGAAGAGGGGTGCAGAAAGAGGAGTGCAGAAAGAAGAAAGTGAAGTGCAGAAAGAAGCAAGAGAGGTGTAGAAAGAAGCAACAGAGGTGCAGAAGGAGGCAACAGAAGTGCAGAAAGAGGCAAGAGATGTGCACAAAGAGACAAGAGAGGTGCACAAAGAGACGAGAGGAACAGGAAGAGGGAAGACGGGTGCAGATAGAGCAATAGGGGTGAAGAAAGAAGCAAGAGAGGTGCAGAAAGAAAAAAGAGAAGTGCAGAAAGAAGCAACAGAAGTGCAGAAAGAAGCAAGAAAAGTGCAGAAAGAGGCAAGAGGGGTGCAGAAAGAGGCAAGAGAACTTCAGAAAGAGGCAAGAGTGGTGCAGAAAGAGGCTATGGAGGTGCAGAAAGAGGGTATGGGGGTGCAGAAAGAGACAAGAGACGTGCACAAAGAAGCAAGAGAGTTGCAGAAGATGGCAAGAGAAGTGCAGAAAGAAACACCAGAGGTCCAGAAAGAAGCAAGAGGGGTGTAGCGAGAGGCAAGAGAGGTGCTGAAAGAGACAAGAGAAGTGCAGAAAAAAAGGCAAGAGAGGTACAGAAACAAGCGAGAGATATGCAGAAAGAGGGAAAAGGGGTACAGAAAGAAGCAAGAGGGGTGCAGAAAGAAGCAAGAGAGGTGCAGAAGGAAGCAAAAGAAGTGCAGAAAGAAGCAACAGAATGCAGAAAGAAGCAAGAGAAGTGCAGAAAGAGGCAAGTGTGGTACTGAAAGAGACAAGAGGGATGCAGAAAGAGACAAGACAGGTGCAGAAAGAATCAAGGGAGGTGCAGAAAGTAGCAACTGAGGTGCAGAAAGAAGCAAGAGAGGTACATAAAGACAATAGAGGTACAGAAAGAGGTAAGATGGGTGCAGAAAAAAGCAACAGAGGTAAAGAAAGAAGCTAGAGAGGTACAGAAAGATGAAAGAGAAGTACGGAAACAAGCAACAGAACCCCCTACGCTTAAAAAAAAAATTAAAGCCCCAGAGAGGTGGCGGTTTCTGGGCCCCGCATGTGATGAACCAAGCCCCGGGGAGGTGGTGGTCCCTTGGGCAGCTGTGGCCATAATATCTCTTTACCCCCAGAGACAGGGCCCACCTCGGTGCCTAATTAAAAGAAACACGGGAGCCTGCGCGTAATTTGTTTTAAAAATGTTGGCGGTATTCGCAAACTGTCTGCGAATACCACCAAAATGTTTCCTGTGGCACCCCCTGAGCAGGCCTAGGGGTCAGGGTGTTTCTACCCTGTCCCCTTTTCTTTTTTTTACATTTATTCTTGTGACTCGGTTCAACCGAGTCACAAGATGGCTGCTACCTCCTGGTTTATGTTGGCAGCCAAACAGATTGCAGGCTTGAGATTGGAAGGGTTTACGGATCCCTTGCGTCCACATATGGATATCTGTAAATATTTAAATTTCTCAGGAACTGCTGAACGGATTTACACCATTTAACAAAAAGAACGCTTTCTAAACCAAGAACTACCTTTTTGACAAATTTGGAGTGATTCTGTTCAGCAGCTCAGGCTGTAGCCTTGTCTCAAATTGGAAATTAACATGGAAAAAACGTGTTTTGGGAACCCCCTTTTTTCCCAGCCCAGCTTGACAAATCACCCCGAAACTTACAAGACAGGAGCTGACCTGAGCGCCCCATTAGTTTTGAAAATTTTGCAAAGATTCGTCAAACAGCGCCAAAGATGTTGGCAAAAGCAAAAGAAAAATCCAATGGAAATTAGGTTCTCACTTTAACTACCTACTGGCAACCGCCAGTAGGTAATATATATGTATGTAAATATGGGTAGCACCATCAATCCTAAACCGGCCATAACTTTTAGGAAAGCATTTTCCTTAAAGGATGGCTTGGTAAGTAGCAGTCCAGAATCGGCCCCAGCAAACACGTGGTTGTCACAGGTGAAAGGTTTTAAGAAATGTTCAAACTGCAAAGCGTGCAAATTCGGATGCAGCAAAACACATTTTGTAAGTCCTTTTAAGACCATGCCCATGGAAATTGGCAAAAGACTTTCATGAAAAACGAATTTGCAATCTATATTTTGGAATGTCCCTGTGGACTCAAATATGTCGGTAGCACCAAGCTACCAGTCCACAAAAGGATTTTACAGCATATCAGGGCGATTTCCAATAAAGATCAGACCTATCCTGTGGCGAGGCATTTTGAAGGGAAGCACAATAGCAATTCTGGCCTCCTTCAATATTATGTCATTGACGCAGTCTTACCATTAAAACGTGGTGGCAATCGAGAGGCCAAACTTAGGCTACTTGAAACTAGGTACATTTTAGAGTTAGATACGAAGAACCCGAATGGCCTTAACTCTAGTGAGGATTTTTTCACATGTCTCTAGTTCCCATATGGCTAAACAATGTCTCTATCACCACCTACAGCCTCTATACTATCCATTTTCCACTTCAAATCTCTCCTATCTTGTACTCTATGATGGGACACAGTATGGGCTCATAGTGTTTTCCCGTAGGGAGCATGCAGCAACATGTTTTTAATAGGAGTTTTTTTATTTTTTCCCCTTTTCTTTTGCTTTTCCATTTCCATGTGGAGATAGGAAATAGTAGATAGAGGTATAATCTCAACAGGGGGAAAAGGGAGAAATCAATGAAATCAGTATGGAGTGAATATAGAAAAGAATTAGAGGTATATCTTTTTAACAAGGCGTGAAAATATAAACATGATGAAAAAATTGGAAAACTATGCAAAAAAACTCCAATCTTGAATGTTAAGAAATTGACTGACAGTCTTTGAAAATGTGTAAAGTGGGGGGCTAATGATTGGATAGGGTAGAAATTACCTGTCTTTTACTGATAAAATGGTTGTGTAAGTATTTATACATCAACATCCGTTTGATTTGTTAGCAAGACATTAGGGGACCAATTTGGATGATGTTACCAAGATAGAAATGAAATCTAAGACTAGTTGGCCCACTGGGGCGCAATCGGGTTAAGATATTACGAACTATCGTAGTGCGCAATGAATCGTTTAATTAAATCTTGTTGGAAGTAAAGATTCATTTTATGCAACTAGGACATTTAAACAGTAGCAGTGGATGTATTAGAGGAAAACTTTTTTATATATATATTATATATGTCATGAATTTATTTTTGATATGAAATTGTATATAAATATTTTTCTATGTTGTATATATGTTCATAGTATATTTATACAATTATTTATTTGTAAATACGAGTATGAATTGTGAATCATCCACATTTGCGCACAATTATTTTTGTATTTTATACAATAAGATTGAAACTATGGATATGTAGTAACTCCTCAATGTCCATGATGAGGTCATTTCCGGTGTTGTTTCCCCTTTAAAAACTGTTATTCCCCACTGCAACGTGTCATGTGATCAAGGCCCGAGTGGGGGCTGAAACGCGTCATGGCGGACTGGTACAGAGAAATTTGAATTAAAATCTCAGTGATTGCACCGAAGTTTTGGGTCCGTTCTTTCGTCTTCCTAACCAAGGCAGCATTAGAGACGAATTTACATTCATATATATATATATATATGCACATATATATATATATATATATATATATATTTTTTTTTTTTCACTGAAAAAACCATAGGTTTCAGGCGCATTATAGTTAGGAATTAGCATTTAAAAAACCTTAGAAATTCACTGAAAAAACCATAGGTTTCAGGGGCGTTATAGTTAGCTGGACTTTTCACTCGTACAAAACCATTGAAATTCCCCCGTTATAGTTAGTTGAGCTAACTATAACTCGCACGCACGCCCGCAATGCACTGCTGATGACGTCACATATTACATCACTCATGACATGGTCAGTGACATCACTCATGACATTACTGATGACATTTCCATGCGTTGGGGTCCCCCTGTGATTAGTATGACCTCCTCTGTAAGCCCCTAGTATATAATAGGGCAGGGGGACTAAAACTACCTCTTAAAACGTGCCACAGGGCGTGTTTGCATACGTCACCTCAGTCCCCATCCCCTCCCTTCCCCACTGTGTAAACACACCCTGTGGCCGTTTTAAGTTGGGAGATTAAGTCCCCTTGAATCCTGAGGGTCCCTAGGGTCCACCTAGCCCACTAGGTACCTCCAGTAAGCGCCACAAGCTGCGTTGCAGAGAGGTGTAAAAAGTGGCACGGCCTGGACCACATCTCTGCAACGCAGCGCAGTGGCACTTACTGGAAGCCCCTGGTGGGCTAGTTAGCCCCCAGGGGCCCTCAGGATTGAAGGGGGACTATATCCCCAACTTAAAACGCTCCATAGGGCATGTTTGCACACGTCACCTCAGGCCCCGTCCCCTCCCTTCCCCACTCTGTAAATACTCCCTGTGGCCATTTTAAGTTGGGAGATTAAGTCCCCTTGAATCCTGAGGGTCCTGAGGTTCTGTAGCGATCCGAACCCGTGAATTCGGTATCGTAGTACTGACACGATTTTGGTACCAATGAACCGCAAATGATCCATTACATGCATGACAGTGTTTTCGCTACGCAACTAGCATGAATTCACTGAGAAATAGGGCATTCTGTTGTAAAGTCATGGCATCCATTTTAGTTACGGCATCCATTTTGTTTCTTGCCCTCACATAGTCAATGAACGGGCGATGACCCCGGCAGAGTCACCTTGTTAAAGACACGTAAGCAGAGCCCCGAGAAAGGCTGACACTACATGACTAGGCAGAATCAAGCTGCCTCCCCTGCCTGAGGCCAGCCCTGCCATACTGGTTCTCGTGTCCGTTGTCCTGACTGAAAGGCCGAAGACGGTAGCCATGCCCGTTTATGAATCATAAACACCTCTTATCCTCCTTTTCAATCCTTTGCACCTGGCTCTGCTCCTCTCCTTCTGGGCTTTTACAATGGGGAGGTTGCGATTTTTATGATGGGGAGGATCGGGTAAAGAATGGAAAACTGACAAGGGGATCTGATCGAATACCGAAATCCTACAAATTATTGTTTGATGTCTATTTACTGTTTGTTTGGGATACCGGATTGGGCATGAGAAATATTCGTGTAATGTAGCCTAAAGACATTTTGCGTGTATTTAAAGAGTAACCCACTTAACGCAATTTGAACAGTCTCGTAGATTCTGCCTCTGTGTGGTTCCTATGACTTCTGTGTCCCTGCAGTAAATAAACCTTGGTCTTTGACGCCACCATCGAGAAGCCCGTGTCTCTGTTTATTTGTGCACCGAGACAGGAGGAACTCAGGGGTCTTTGGGTGTTGTTTCCCTGACACCTCTGGACTCTTAAAAGTCCAGAACCTCAAATTGGCGCCCAACGTGGGGCGACGTCATCCGGTACCGGTCCAAAGCCTGAAAAGTTCGAGAAGTTTCGTGTGAAGATTCCGGAGGGAGGTACCCCGCTTCATCGATCCCTGCATGTCGTAAAAGTGGCCCGACGATCTCTTCCACGAGGGTTCCCGTTCCCAGACGGCTACAGAGGACCGCTGCCCTGACTGTCGCCCTGTCTTGGACCCGAGGTGCAGACCTTAGTACGGCGAGACGTAGACGGGTTCTCCTTGGTGACGTCTTCCACATTTCAGTTAAGTATTAAGTGGGTTACGCTCAGTTTGGTTGTTCCTTGTTGCTCTGGTTTAATTTGTAGATTATCATTGGTTGCTCTTGTCTAGATAATCTTTGTTTTGGTATTAGTTCATTTTGGTAGGCCTAAGTTCTTTGCGCATTTTGGTTGGAATTTGTCTTTGTTTGTCATGACTACCAGTAGTAATTGTTTCCTGTCCTGGTTACGTTGCAACGAGGATTCCCGGTTAGAGGATTCGTGTTCGGTTCCTCCGATTGGAACTCCTACATATGAGCTCTATTGTAAACATGGTGTTGGTCCTATTACGTATAATGAAGTATGGGTCCGTTATACCAGAAAAGATGGTGTCCTTAGTTGGCCACCGCATGGTAGCTTCGAAACCGAAATTCTAGACAATCTAGAAAAGAAGTTGTTTAAGAGAAAAGCCCGGCCGGCAATGTTTGATTCTTTTCGCGTATGGCGTAAAGAAGCCAAACAGAGAGAAATTAGGAAGACGAAGAAAGAACAGAAAGAGAAAGGGTTGACTTTAATGGAGTCTGCTAGGCAGCTGCATGTCAACGAGACTGAGAAAGCAATGGAGATGGCGAATAGAAAATATAATTTGGCAATTGATAAATGTTACCCTGTATTGCCATCTTGTCCTACTAAGCTGATGGAGGATCATGAGAAGGATCCTCTGTTGTCTTACCTGTTGAATTCACCTCCACCGTATGCACAGGGTATTACAGTACCACAGTTACTACCTGTTGTACAGCCAGCTGCTGGTCAGCCTGGAATAGTTGCTCCACTTCCTTTGATTCCAGCTCCTGTCCTTCCCGGGGTTAATGTTCCTTCGGCACCCCCTCTTCCTGGGTCGCCTGCTCCGCCTTTTACTGTCGTTTCGCAAACTGCTTTACCTGCTACTCCTACCCTTACTATTTCATCTGCTCCAGCTGCCCTATTCCCGAACCCTGTGAACATTCTGACTCCGCTTTCCGTTCGTCGGAAAATAACCGACTCTGTAACTAATATTTTAACTCCTCTCTACAGGTCTTTAATTGGGACCCCCGTTTCTGACTCTATACAGAGACGTAGCCAGCTTCCTGGTCCTCAGGAACGAGAAATGTTAGATTCGACAGCTCTTAGGTGGATGTCGAAAGCTGCGAAGTATGATGCACGAAGAGTGTTAGATACTTTTATGCAATGGAATGAACCTACTCAACGTTATGTTTTTGACGTGATGTGTTCTCTTGTGCGTGAAGAATGGGAAGATGATGACTTAGATTCCGTCCCCTCTGATTTGATAAATATTCAACAGAAGTTCGCCGCAGGAATGGTGATAGGTTCAGAAGTAAGGGGAGCGATAGAACTGATTTTAGCTCATAGGGATGATTCCCCTCTTCGAGCGACAAGAGACCCTGACGGTTCGCCGATTACTACTAGGAAAAAACGAGGTCAATATCCGATGAGGGAAGTTCCGCCGATATGGCGTGATGCAGTTCAAGCTGATGGGGCTAATAATATTGTAGCTGCCCCAGCACATTTCCAGAGAGTGTGGATACACATCCCTTGGAAACGGGCTGAAGTATTAGCAGTAAAACAAGCGTTACCAGACCCACGTAAAAATCCTGCTGGTTATTACAAAGAGTTAACGCAGACAGTTCAAGCGTGCATCATGAATTTGGCAGACATTGAAATGTTATTTGGTAATGTAGTGCCACAGCCTATATGGGCCAAAATTCGTCAAGAGAACCACCCAGTCGCCTTAGGAGGTGATTGGCCAGCTATTGTAGCAGCAGATGCGCAACAAGTTGGCGGTGCTAAACCTGAACCTCTGATTGCTGCCCTACCTGGCAGAATAATTAATCTGATGAAAACGCTGATGCCAGCATTACGTGTCAATTGGGATAAACTATCGGCATGCAAACAAAAGAAGGATGAAAGCGTCTCTGACTTCTTCACTAGATTTGAAGAGACCTTCGTAGACCACAGTGGGCAAGATATGAGTACTGAGGGAGGCCAAAGGTTGTTTGTCGACAAGTTTGTGTTTAATTTACTACCTGAGCTTAGTAACAAGTTAAAGGATTCTGAAAGTGCATGGGCAGTGTCGACGACAGCACAGATACTTGCAACTGCTCAGTATTACGAGAATAGAGAGAAAGAAGAGAAGGAAAAGTCAGAAAAGAAAACAAAAGATTTAAAGACTAAAGTTCTTTTGTAACAGGCGTATCCGCCTCGCTCGAATCAGTCAGATTCACAGCAGCGACCCCAGTTTCAGCAAAAGCCACAATTCCAGCAAGGGACGTCCCAAAGATCTAATTATGGTTTTTCCCGACAACAGTTAGCATGGAATCAGTGTGCCTATTGTAAAAAGGAGGGTCATTATAAGAATGAGTGTCCGGTACTGCACGCACAGACTAGTGGTGTCCCAGCTCAGAGAAGTACTGTTGGATTTACGCAAGCTCCTAGAGGTAGAGGACGTGGTACTATGACACCACACGCCGATCGCCAATCGAATTATTTCGATCAGCGAAATGCACAATCTGCGCAAACAGGTAGATCTCCACAGTATCATGTTGAAGATTACTATGATCATAATGAGAAGATTCAGAGAAGCGAGTACTAGAACAGCCACAGGCAAAGAAAGGGAGTAGTATCAGTTCCAGTTGATCAGAGTGGACCTTATGTCGCAGTAGTTACCTCAGGCGTGGTCGAACCGTTTCTGTTGGATACTGGTGCGGCAAAAAGTTCAATTATGCATGCGAAACTCCCTGGCGCACCTTTGTCTGGCTTAACGAACACTTCAGTAGGTTTCTCAGGCGCCCCTGTTCACAATCCTGTTTCTAGTCCTTTATCAATATCTGTTGGGCCATACGAACTAGAAGCACCCCTTATTCTAACAACCGGTTGTAATGAGAATCTGCTTGGTTTAGATCTGTTGAAACGCCTACATGCGACACTGTACTGTTCTCCTTCGGGAGTACAGCTCACATTAGGCAAGAGAGTCATCTCTCCAATGTATATGTCGATGGATAAGCTCCCACCGGAGCTGCGTTCTCTCCCTGATACTCTTTGGGCAACTGGTCCTAACGATGTAGGCCTCTTGGAAATTCCCCCTTATGTGGTAAGTTTGAAAGAGAATCCCACAGTATCGGATTTCGAATGAAGGGGAACGAGCACTCTTACTGATTGTGAAAGACTTAATACAGAAAGATGTGGTTGAGGAAACTAGAGGAAATGTCTGCAATAGTCCTGTTTTGCCGATTTTGAAACGTACTGACCCATCAAAACCTCCGATCTACAGATTTGTGATTGACCTCAGAGAAGTTAATAAAATAGTGATTCCACAGTTTCCTGTGGTCCCAGATATCACTGCATTATTGACGTTGATTCCTGCCTCAGCCTCATGGTTTACAGTTATCGACTTGAAAAATCCATTTTTCAGCATTCCCATAGCCGAGGAAAGTAGAGACATGCACAATCTGCGCAAACAGGTAGATCTCCACAGTATCATGTTGAAGATTACTATGATCATAATGAGAAGATTCAGAGAAGCGAGTACTAGAACAGCCACAGGCAAAGAAAGGGAGTAGTATCAGTTCCAGTTGATCAGAGTGGACCTTATGTCGCAGTAGTTACCTCAGGCGTGGTCGAACCGTTTCTGTTGGATACTGGTGCGGCAAAAAGTTCAATTATGCATGCGAAACTCCCTGGCGCACCTTTGTCTGGCTTAACGAACACTTCAGTAGGTTTCTCAGGCGCCCCTGTTCACAATCCTGTTTCTAGTCCTTTATCAATATCTGTTGGGCCATACGAACTAGAAGCACCCCTTATTCTAACAACCGGTTGTAATGAGAATCTGCTTGGTTTAGATCTGTTGAAACGCCTACATGCGACACTGTACTGTTCTCCTTCGGGAGTACAGCTCACATTAGGCAAGAGAGTCATCTCTCCAATGTATATGTCGATGGATAAGCTCCCACCGGAGCTGCGTTCTCTCCCTGATACTCTTTGGGCAACTGGTCCTAACGATGTAGGCCTCTTGGAAATTCCCCCTTATGTGGTAAGTTTGAAAGCGAATCCCACAGTATCGGATTTCGAATGAAGGGGAACGAGCACTCTTACTGATTGTGAAAGACTTAATACAGAAAGATGTGGTTGAGGAAACTAGAGGAAATGTCTGCAATAGTCCTGTTTTGCCGATTTTGAAACGTACTGACCCATCAAAACCTCCGATCTACAGATTTGTGATTGACCTCAGAGAAGTTAATAAAATAGTGATTCCACAGTTTCCTGTGGTCCCAGATATCACTGCATTATTGACGTTGATTCCTGCCTCAGCCTCATGGTTTACAGTTATCGACTTGAAAAATGCATTTTTCAGCATTCCCATAGCCGAGGAAAGTAGAGACATTTTTGGTTTCTCCTTAGGAGGTCGCAGTTTCAGATTCAAACGCGCTCCACAAGGTTATTGTGAGAGCCCTTCAATTTACAGCCAAGCATTAAAGAGTCAAATTAGATGCTCTTGTACTTCCTCCTGGTGTTGCCCTGATCCAATACGTAGATGATCTTTTACTGGCTGCTGATGACAAGGAAACTTGCAAAACAGCTACAATTTCAAGAAACAACCACAGAGGAGCTCTACTTGAAGTAAAAGAGAAGAAGGAAACTGACAAACTAACCTGTGTGACATCATTCACCTCCTACTCCAATAAAATTCAAAAAATTGTCAAAAAACACTGGAAGATATTAGAAACAGGCAATGTATCACCAGGACCAATACCACTGTTCGCATTCAAAAGGACTGAAAATCTGAGGGACATTTTGGTACATACACGTCCAAAAAACAAAAAAACCAATCCGCAACCAACCCTCTGGACACTACCTCCCGTGTTGGGCCATCACCCATGCGGCACATGTACAGTCTGTCCTCAGACGACGGCAACCAAAGAACTGGAACTTGGACTTTCGAGACCATGGCGTCAAAATCGCCACACTAATTGCAATACCAAGAACTGCGTATACTTGATCACGTGTCCCTGTGGTTCACATTACATAGGTATGACAGCTCGACCAATAAAGATACGCATAGGAGAACATAAAAGTACAATCCGTTGCAAACGGTCAGCAACAAGACTACAGGCTCACTTTCTGGAGAAAAATCATCCCCCAGACAGCCTAAAGTGGACCATTATAGAATCTAACCCTCAATGGTCCATAACTACTTTGTTTGAACGTGAACAACGATGGGTCTTCAGACTTAAAAGTGACAGTGGTGGTCTCAACGATAACATACCCTGGGTCGATCTCACTAGGTGAACCCCTAAGTGGGAGCATCACACACATCATCTGTCTTAGACACAACATATATGACATAATATGTTCCCTGAGACTACTACTACTATAACCATACAATATACACAATAAAAAATATTACCCCCTCACATAACGGTTCCACTCCACCATCTCCTTGTGTGTACTACTCCACTACTAAGACTAGACACTTACAAAACTTCCAGGAGATATTGACCACATATCTCCAATTTTCATTACAGTCAATAGATCTTTATGTCTCCTGCTACACATATATATATATATATATATATATATATGAGAGATATCTTTACCACTTTGTCTAATGTCTGGCTCTAATACTAGCTCATAAACAGGACTTTGATACAACTTGCTGCCCCGATATTGCCATCCCCGTCACATTGGCTATCTCACTATCCGATCCCTGTCCATTATGGCTGCCCCTTAAGAACGCCAGAGAACAGTATCGCCACGTAGTTCCAGCACATGTCATGTGCACTCCCCTGCTCCAATACCGTAGGGCGCTTATATTTGGATACTGCTGCCCCGAGTTACTGCCGGAATCTCACTTTCTGATCCCGTTCCAACATGGCCGCACTAATAGAACGCCAGACGACTACTTCGTCACCACGTTCCTACGCATGTCACGTGCACCCCCCTGCTCCAATCACGTAGGACGTGTATATTATGGATACCGCTGCCCCGAGTTGCCATCCAGCAGCCGAAGCTACCGGGTAGGTGTTCCGGAGCACAGAAGAAGAGCACGCAGTGAGTACTTTCTCTAATTAGAATGACATTATCTGTCATAGTGTACAATGATCGATACCGGCCCTCCTTTCCTGACCGCCTCGATCTCGAGGGGCTTTAAGCACCGTTACTGTTCTTGCTAATTGTTCAGGGCAGTTTGAGTATTTCTCTGTACTGTTACCGGTACCGGTCCGGTTAACCAGCCGTCTCCACATCGACCGGCCCTAAAGATCATAGCCACTAACCATATCCTGAGCGGCCTATATATCAGAGCCATACCGCTTGTGTGTATTTATTTATTTCTTCCTGGCATACTGTATTATTAACGACATCGGTCCCGATTTGCGGGCCGTTTTTTCACAGCTGCCTTCACTGCTATTTGGCTAAGCTGACGAGGCCTGACCTGGAACTAGGGAGGGTAGGCACAGCGTTGTTGTGTTTTACGGCATACTCACCCTCATAGTACATGTGGCTTTAAGAGCACAGCAGATCACTTTTGATCACACTCATGAGTCATGATTAATGATATTTGGACACCTCTCCCGTATGCACACTAGTCACACCATAGACCCGCGATGTCACTTTTTAGTGAGCATTCTTGCCACCTAGTCTAGCCGTACACATGGACCACTTGACCACTACTTATTTTAGTTTTAAGCATTCCAGGGACATCCTTGCCCCTCTCCATCCACTTGCATGCTTGTGTCTAGCTAGGTTCCCCACCGAGGCACTTTCCGACACACCAGCATGCAGAGATATACTATCCACATGACTTTAGACTGTTATTAACGGCCTTGGACTGTGTTCTCTTTCCCTTCTCTCCCCCTATGTGTGCTTTTTGTCTCCTCTATAGGCCGTAACAAGGGACACGCTAGACGACGTGTCTCTTATCTCTTGTTTTGCAACTACCTTTCCTACAATTAGGACTCATGGGTTTATAGGGTGTCTCTTTCCCGACTCCCATTTGACATACCTTACTCTTTTGGTCCTGATGAAGCGCCCCCAGATCCACTAGGGACTATCTATGGCGCGAAACATGTCGACCCCTTGACACACTCACTTTATTCACTACACGGGTGAGAGAAGAGGGATTGTATTTTTTCATTTTCCCCTCTCACACAGGCAACTGAGATTGCTTCTCCATCCCCGTGATATATTTTATCCGGACCCCGAGGACACCCTTAATAAAATTGCAAGTGTCCTTGGGCTCTTTTTAGAACTCAATCACCACACCACTTACACTTAGCCCCACACACCCCCATGCACAAATGCGGCAAACTCCTTGAAGATCTCCGACAAAGAGCCCCGTCAAACGGGCCCGTGAGGGACTGCAGCGCCACCCCCACGAGGAGCACCAGCCCGATGATGATGCTATACACCTGTTTGGGTGTGTGAGGGCACTTACAGATCCACATAGGAGTACCTTCACTCTTTCTCGGCACACTCTAACCATCTTGGAGACACTGCACATTCTTCAAAAGCCTAACTGGCTTTCTGAATCTCTCTTACTTTATTCTTTAGGAACTGTTACCATCATACTGCTGTTGTATTGTGAGAGCCCTTCAATTTACAGCCAAGCATTAAAGAGTCAATTAGATGCTCTTGTACTTCCTCCTGGTGTTGCCCTGATCCAATACGTAGATGATCTTTTACTGGCTGCTGATGACAAGGAAACTTGCAAAACAGCTACAATTTCTTTATTACGTCATTTGTCAGACTTACATCACAAGGTGTCACCTTCTAAACTGCAATATTGTTGCCAAGAAGTGACCTACTTAGGTCATCTTTTGTCAAAGGAGGGAAGAAGGTTGACCCCAGAGAGAATCAAAGCAATCTCGCAGATGACTGTACCAAGCACAGAGAGAGAAGTGCGTGCGTTTTTAGGTATTACGTCATACTGTAGGCAATGGATCCCAAATTTTTCTCTCATGGCAAAACCATTGGTGGCTCTGACTGGAAAAGGTGTTCCGAGTCCTTTGCCATGGTCTGATGAATGTCAACAAAGCTTCTCGGAATTGCGTGATGCGTTATGCTCAGCTCCTGTGTTAGGTACTCCTGACTACAGTAAGCCGTTTACACTATATGTCCATGAAAGAGAAGGTTGTGCGTTGAGTGTTTTAACGCAACAGTTTGGTGACAAACAGCGGCCTTGTGCATATTTCTCATCCACATTAGATCCGGTAGCCAGAGCATTGCCGAGTTGTTTGAGAGCTACAGCAGCAGCTGCAGTGTCTATTAGACAGTCTGCTGGACTAGTCATGAACAACATGTTAATAGTCATGGTTCCACATGCCGTGGATACACTCATGAATCGAACGAAAACTCAGCACCTCACCAGTGCTAGACTATCAGGCTACGAGCTGACACTTTTGGCAAGTCACATTCAGATCAAGCGATGCAACATACTGAATCCAGCAACGTTGTTGCCGACTACTCAGAAGTCGAGTGATTCAGAGCCCCATGATTGTTGTTTCAGAACTGAGGAAGAGACAAAAGGTCGGATTGATTTAAAAGACACTCCGTTGCCAGATCCAGACGGCACTTTATATGTCGATGGGTCTTGTTTTAAGTTACAGAATGGTGATGTGACGGCCGCGTATGCAGTTACGACTTTGAGTACGATTGTTGAGACTGCAAGAGTAAGTCAGAATTCTGCCCAAGCTGCAGAATTAATTGCACTAACAAGAGCGTGTGTTTTAGCTGAGGGAAAGAGAGTGAATGTGTTTACTGACAGCCAATACGCCTTCGGCGTATCACATAACTTTGGACGTCTCTGGAGAGAAAGAGGTTTTCTCACGTCCCATGGGACTAAAATCCAACATGGACAGTTAGTCAGTGATCTATTGGAATCTCTGACCCTACCGAATGAAGTTGCGATTGTGAAATGCAGTGCACATCGGAAGATTACGGATGATGTTGGCCGTGGAAATGCGTTTGCTGATGAGGTCGCCAAAGAGACGGCCAAGAACATGACGAGCCGAATGTATGTTGCAACGTCTGCAAGATGGATTGCTGAATCAGGGATGTGTGAGAATACGATTGAAAGTGTGAAGGCAATCCAGAATGAAGCAACTGAGAATGAGAAGAATGAATGGAAGGAGAAAACGGGTAAAATGGATTCAAGTGGATGTTGGGGTTGATTTGTCCGAACAGCAACGTTGGATGTTACCTGATGCATATGTACTTGCGGTAGTCACGATGGCGCATGGAGCGGCGCACATCAGTTCGAAAGGGATCTGTAAAATGTTAGCTCCAGTATGGAAGAACGATGGAATTACTAAGTGTGCGGAAAGAGTGGTGAAAAACTGCATGATATGCCTGATGCATAATCCTGGCAAGGGAACCCCAACCCCAACTGGTCATTTTGCTCCCCCTTCTTATCCCTTTGAAGTGATTCAGTTGGATTATATCCACATGGATAGGTGTAACAATCTTAAATACGTCCTAGTGGTAGTCTGTGCCTTTTCAAGATGGATTGAGGCATATCCGTTGAAGGATAACACTGCTATGTCCACTGCCAAAATCCTCCTCAAAGAATACTTCCCCAGGTATGGTATGCCACGGATTGTTTGGTCGGACAATGGAAGTGAGTTTGTAGGGAAAGTTATGAAGAGTGTGTGTGCGGGTCTGGGTATTAATCAAAAATTCCACAGTGCGAATCACCCACAGTCAGCGGGTTTGGTTGAAGGGTACAATGGCACCCTGAAGCTGAAACTTGCTAAAATTCAAGCTTCCACTGGTCTCTCTTGGCCAGACGCACTGCCTTTAACTCTACTGTCCACCAGAGCGACTGTACACTCTCGAGTAGGGCTTAGCCCATATGAGATTGTATTCGGTCGTCCTGCTAATGTCTGGGGAGTCCCTAGGCCAAAGGAATTCAAACAGATTGAATACCCAATGTTGATTGATTATCTTTATGATCTGACTGCTAAATTAAGCCTTATTCATCAACAGGTATTCGAATCCTTGCCTAAACTGCCAGAGAGTCCAGGCCACACGTTGAAACCAGGCGACCAAGTTGTAGTTCGGAACTTTGAACGAACTCGAAACCTCCAGCCAAGATTCGTGGGTCCGTTCCAGGTACTCCTCACAACAAGAACTGCAGTCCGCCTAGCTGGAAGGAAAAACTGGGTACACGCTAGCCATACGAAGCGTGTCCCTCTCCCACTCCCCTATGACAATTGGGTTAGACAGGGACTTGGTGTATCCGAGACAGAACCTGTTCCTAGGCACATCCCTTTCAGTGATGCAGAGAACATAACGGACCACCCACGAACTGAAACACAGAACTTTGACACCTCAGCAGGAACCGCTCCTTTGAATCCTGGACCGAGTATTGCACAAAGTGAACATTTGCCACCTGTGGAGTCGAACATTTCCGCGCCTGTAGACCAGCTATTTCAAGATCAGACAAGACCCGGAAAGTACAGATATAATCTACATTCTCATGTTATGAACCAATGACATTGCATAATTGCCTTTCCGTCTGAAAATTGTTTTGATCTTACTGCATTCCATTCAGTCAGGAAGTTTGCTCTAAATTTTTATCTTTTTGTTTTTATTGTTTCTCTCACCTTGCCGTCTGGGTTACCGTAGGGTCGTAACGTGTGCCTTGTTTTAATTTGCAGGGAACCAGACATAAGGTCGGTTTCTTCTGTCTATCTTGGGAATCCCCGGGGTAAACAGAGGCAAGTTTTTAACAGGTACAAACCATCCGTTGCGAACGGTTGTAGAAGATGGAGCTTCCTGAACTGCGACGGGTTAATGTCATAAATGTGCACAAGACAAAGCTATATGACATATTGTATAGCAAATGTTTTCTAATGCAATGTACTCTGACACTTCTAATTGTTTTGATAACTTTGGTAGGAGGAATTATTTTTGGTATTCAGTTGATCTTTACACCTGTTACATCTACAGTATCCCCCCATGTTCCTGTTTCTCCGACTGTTGTTTCTCTTCATTCTTTCCATCCTTTTCCTGCCCACGAGCAAGCTCGACGCTCTGAGTTTATAAATAACACTTTCATTCAACTCTTGCACCAACATCAACTAGTGGTTAATACAACAAACTGCTGGGTGTGTGGCTTGATACCACATACCATGGACAAGGGCATCCCTTATCTGGTCCTGCCCTTTAGTTATAATGGATCATTCTGGGCATTTCAGACCATGTTCGCTTATGCCCTAGAGACCTATCCTCCACGACCTCCGCGTTCCACTCGGTATAACTCTGCTAATAGAGCCTTGGTAAAAGGAATCACTGACATGGTTAGAGATGTCAATAATACTCCGTTCATTCCCAAGGATGAATTGCGAGTTTACATGGGTTGGAATGTTACGGAATATGGCATTACTCTGGGTGAGAACAAACGTAAAAGCTCGACTCCGATCTGGGTCGTACCCCACCAAGGTCAGGTCTGATTGCAAGGAAATGGGAGGAATCCGAAAGCTCGACTAGGGAAGAGTGACTGTATCGAAACATATGTTTTCCCGTCACAGTCTTCCCCTGCATTCTTAGCTGCTAAGGGTACTTATTTTGTTTGCCAAGACAGAACATACACATGGCTGCCTGCTGACTTCTCAGGCTCATGTTATATCGCTCAACTGCTACCTCCGACATACACTGCTACACCGGACTATCACAAAACTAGAGCTGTGAGAGGTGTTTTCAGTAAAGAAGATACTACTGGCCAAGAAGCAGGAGACTTCTTCAAAGGTTTCCTTCCGTTCTGGGGGCCTATGGCCAACAGTAGAAACTTACGTCAACTAACACGGGTAGTTGAATCCACTATCACCGAAACTGCGGGTGCCCTTAGTAACCTGACAGCTGAGCTTCAAGCGGATCGCCTCATGACGTTACAGAGCCGTATGGTTCTTGATGTTTTACTTGCAGATCGAGGTGGAGTGTGTAAGATGATCCAATCGAGTTGTTGTGTTTTTATCCCAGATAATGCGCCAACGGTGTACAAGGCCATCTCTAAGTTACATAAGATCTCTGACTCTATTCATGTAGAGGAAGGTGACTGGTCATTAATGGGATGGTTCTGGAGCCTGTTGTCTGCGTGGGGATGGAAGGTTCTGATAGTCACTGGTGTTGCATTAGTATTTTTATTTTCGTGCTGTCTCATTGTTCAGTGTGGTCCTGCCTTATGTAACGTCTGCATTTCAACATGCGTAAGAAGACCACCTGTTTTTAGAGATACGCCACGGGATAGAGTAATGCTCCAACAACATATCAGTGACCTGATGAACATAGAAATGGATTCTGACATAGAGTGAGTTATTGCCTATGTAAGGGCAAAAGGACGGTCTGAGGTTCTGTAGCGATCCGAACCCGTGAATTCGGTATCGTAGTACTGACACGATTTTGGTACCAATGAACCGCAAATGATCCATTACATGCATGACAGTGTTTTCGCTACGCAACTAGCATGAATTCACTGAGAAATAGGGCATTCTGTTGTAAAGTCATGGCATCCATTTTAGTTACGGCATCCATTTTGTTTCTTGCCCTCACATAGTCAATGAACGGGCGATGACCCCGGCAGAGTCACCTTGTTAAGGACACGTAAGCCGAGCCCCGAGAAAGGCTGACACTACATGACTAGGCAGAATCAAGCTGCCTCCCCTGCCTGAGGCCAGCCCTGCCATACTGGTTCTCGTGTCCGTTGTCCTGACTGAAAGGCCGAAGACGGTAGCCATGCCCGTTTATGATCCATAAACACCTCTTATCCTCCTTTTCAATCCTTTGCACCTGGCTCTGCTCCTCTCCTTCTGGGCTTTTACAATGGGGAGGTTACGATTTTTATGATGGGGAGGATCGGGTAAAGAATGGAAAACTGACAAGGGGATCTGATCGAATACCGAAATCCTACAAATTATTGTTTGATGTCTATTTACTGTTTGTTTGGGATACCGGGTTGGGCATGAGAAATATTCGTGTAATGTAGCCTAAAGACATTTTGCGTGTATTTAAAGAGTAACCCACTTAACGCAATTTGAACAGTCTCGTAGATTCTGCCTCTGTGTGGTTCCTATGACTTCTGTGTCCCTGAAGTAAATAAACCTTGGTCTTTGACGCCACCATCGAGAAGCCCGTGTCTCTGTTTATTTGTGCACCGAGACAGGAGGAACTCAGGGGTCTTTGGGTGTTGTTTCCCTGACACCTCTGGACTCTTAAAAGTTCAGAACCTCAGTCCCTAGAGGCAAAATAGCCCACTAGGTACATCCAGTAAGCACCATTGCAGAGAGGTGTAAAAAGGGGCACGGCCTGTACCACCTCTCTACAACGCAGTACAGTGGTGCTTACTGGAAGCACTTGGTTTGAAAGGGAATTATTTCCCCAACTTAAAACGTGCCACACGTCACCTCAGGCCCCGTCCCCTCTCTTCACCACTGTGTAAACGTGCCCTGTGGCCGTTCTAAGATGAGAGATTAAGTCCCCATGAATCCTAAGGGTCCCTATGGTCAAACTAGCCCACTAGGTACCTCCAGTAAGCACCACAGAGCTGCGTTGCAGAGAGGTGTAATAAGGGGCATGGCCTCAGAACACCTGTCTGCAACGCTGCTCCCTGGCACATACTGGAGATACCTGTTGGGCTAGTTGGCCCTCACGGACCCTCAGTATTAAAGGGGAATTAATTCCCCAACTTACAACTCGCCAGGGGGCGCGTTTGCAGAGTGCTGCAAGGGGGGGCGTGGCCTTCAGGGCGATGCCAGTCTATTAATTTTTTTTTTAAGAAGGGGGCTCTGTGGCCCCACTTCTTTTTCTAATTTATTGGCCCTGGGGACCCCATCCCCCAGGGCCTGCCCCCTAATTTTTTTTTTTAAAACATTTTTTTGGAAGGGGGATGCATGGACCCCTCCCCAGGCCTTAATCAGCCCTGGGGACCCTAACCCCCGGAGTATGGCCTTTTTTTTTATTCATTAGGAGTGGGGCTGCATTGCCTCCCTCCTCAGGCCACTTAGGGCCCCGGGGACCCCATCCCCTGGCTGGCCTTTGTTTTTTAATATTTTTTTTTATAAATATTTATAGAAACACCTAGGACATGCTGGACAAACCGTACGTACCTATCACCATGACGATTTGCGTGATATTCATTAAAAGGCGACTATGCATACAATGAATCCACGTGGAATGTATTTACACCGCTAGTGAAGCTCTGACATGTCTGATGCCCTACCATGCCTAATCCCGGCGCCCCCACTAGTGGGTACTCTCCAAGCAGACACCCTTGTCGTTTATTTCTACAAACATGGGTAGCTATTGATGGGCACACTTAATACACACGCACACCAAGCCATTCAAAGGTGATTCGACAAAAATTCAACCAAAGCTATGCAAGAAACCCCCCCGACGGTTAATAAAACATACATCCACCGCCGGATGTGTAATACTTTTTATTTTACTCTCTGGAAAGAAGACAAAGCTCACTTGAGAGTCACAGCACGCTCCTGGCTGACCCTAATGCTGTGTTACACCCACCAGTGCCCGCCGAGTGCCACACACCTCTGTGTTGTATTCCACTAGCTAGTGCGTATGCTATGACACTCTCTAGCCCATGTGCATTGTAACACCACCCGTGAATATGTCATGCCACACTTCGCACGGGTTATATTGCCCCATCTAACGTACCTTCCTCGATGCTTATGTTATAACGCACAGCGCTATGCCATACATATTACAATCTGGGATCCATATCTTTGTCACAGTGCATATGCAACGTTACACTCCCCAGCACATATTTTATATTACTACTTTATAGACTAGTTAGGTTACACAACACTGCCCTGTGCATATTACACTCCAAGGCGCATATCGCATAGCACGCGCTAGTGCCTGTGCTATCTCGCGCTCTCCAATAAATCTGTCATTGCGCACAATATATTGCATATTATATTTCACGCCCGGTTCATCTTATATCACACTTTTTGGTGCATAGTTTATACCACACACTATATCTAGCTTTCATTTTCAATCGTGCTCTCAGGAATATATTCTATATAACACTGCGTTCACCTACCCTTTTCACGGGCATTACATTTTGCGATGGGGGGTGGAGGGTCAGGGGGTGTTTCTGCCAAGTGAGCCCGGAGTCACAAACGTCCTCTTCTTCCTGAATAAAAGTGAGATTATGCTGCATACTTGTTCATATTTTAAGTAGTTCGCACAGACACACGTTTTAAAAACAATAAAGTTCCAAATACCCGCCTTCTCTGATCAGTTAGCTTGCTGCCCCATCCACCTCCTCCCTATCCTCTGTTGTCTGAATCCATGGACTAGCCTCCTCCCTCCTGCCATGCATGGTCTGATGTGCTGCCACTGCCCTCCATTTAGCATGATGTACCAGTCCACTCCTCCTGCCCTCCATTGCTCAATTCTATGCCCCATCATTGACCTCCTGCATAGCCTCTGTGCTTAGCTTGCTGCTCCTATTCTCCTTCCCCCTGCCCTCCGATGTCTTTGTGCATGCCTCTGCTCCATCCGTTTTGCCCACCATGTTCCATGGACTTGCCACTCCTAACTACTCTGAGTGTTCTGTTGAGCTGCCACTCCCCTCCCACCTGCCTAGCATTGTAAGATGACTGTAACCTGTCCCTGCCACCTCCACCCTGCCTCTCCACATTCCATGCCCCTATCCCCTTCCTCCTGTCCTCCATGGTCCATTTTACTGCCCTTCCTGGTCTGTTGTGCTGCAACTGCTCCTCCTGCCTGCCTCGCATGGTCTGTTGTGAGGCCTCTTCCCCTGAACTCTCTTGTCTGTGCAGAGGTCCTGACCCTCCCTTGTATCCTCCATGGTCCTTTGTGCATGCCCCTGCACCCTCCTTCTTGACCATCATAACCATTGTGCTGCCACTAACCCTCCCGCTTGCCATGCATGGTCTTCTGTGCTGCCACGGCCCCGCCCACCTTCCCTGTGTGGTCAGCTAGCTGCCCCTGACCCCCTCCCACCTTCCCTCCATGGTCTGTGTGTATGCCATCATAGTCTCACTGTTGGTCTCCATGGTGTGTCTTGCTTCTAGTGCCCATCCTGCCTGACCTCCATGGTCATCTTGCTGCTCCTGCCCCCTTGCCCCCAGCCCTCTGTTTCCATGTGCAGACCCCTATTCCCTTCCTCCTGGCTTGTCTGTTCCATTGTAATGCCCCTGATCCGTCCCGCCTGCCCTTTATGGTCTGTTATGCTGCAGCTTTCTCTCCTGTCTGTCCATTATGGTCAGCTAGCTACCAATGCCTCTTTCCCCTCTGTTCTCTGTTGTCCATGTGCATGGTCCTGTCCCCTCACTAATGCTTTCTATGGATTGTTGTGCTGCACTCCCATCCCGCATGCCCTGTGTGGTGTATTGTGCTGTTGCAAACTCTGATGCCTGCCCTGTAGGGTCAGTTTGGTGCATCTCTCCATGTCCGTCCTGTCGTCTGCTATCCGAGTCCATGTCCCTACCCCAATTCCTCCTACCTTCCATGATCCAATGTACCATACTTGCAAACATTTTGAACTTGGTAAGAGGGAGATTTTGAAAAAAAACCTGGGGTATTGATTTTCCCCTTTGAGTTACATTGAAAAAGAGGAGATTGTAGACAGGACACAGATCAAATAAAGCACATTTGAGCTTAAAAACATTGGACGTTTCCTGGCTGAATCGGGTCTGTTGGCATGTATGGTTGTACTACCACTGCCTCTTCCTTCTGCCCACAATGGTCTATTATATTGCCACAGCCTCTCTTGCCAGTCCTGTATTGTTGGTTTGTTGCCCCTGCCCCCTTTCCACTGTCCTCCATAGTCTGTTGTGCTGCCACTGCCCTTCCTGCCTGCCCCATGTGGTCAAATTGTTGCCTCTGCACCCTCCTATCTGCCTTTAATTTTCAGAGTCCATGCCCCTGGCCTCTGCCTCCCAACAGTACCCTAATGAACAACTAGATTGCTAACATTCTATATTTATTACAAAAGTGTGGAAGGCCTGACGTTATCTTGATGTAATCAAAACTGTAATACCTAGAGCATTTCCTTTAGAAATTACATACATGAGAGGGTCTTATTTGCATCAAAATTATGGTTAGTGCTCTAAAAAACTAAAATGAGGACATATTTTCTGAGTTTTCAAATAGCAACAAAGCACTTTTAAATTATTTGTTATCTTTATGTTTTTTTATCCAGTTGACCACTTGATTAAATGTTGCACATAGGGGAGAGGATGTGGTGTTACTTCCAGAGCTGCAGACTTTGCAACTGGGTAACCAGGTTGGAGTTTCTGCTTCAGCTCGACATTCTGTGATTCTGGTCAAATCACTTAATCTCTCCATGTCTACAACCAAAATTAATTTGTTCTTGTGTGATGTAACCAATGCTCACGTAAAGCACTCCAATACCTGATAAGTCTGCACTATAGAAAACTGCAAAAACACAAACAATAAAGTGTTTTGCACATTTCTGTCATTGGGCTACATGTGGGCTACATCTGGGTGATATTTGTGCTGCATTTGGGCTCTTTTGTCTCTGTTGGCCATCTTGGGAGATTTATTTGTTATGAAGTTTCCTAATTTCCTCATTTACTGCAGTCTCCTCAGTAGGAAATGCTTTTAGTTTTTTACTTTGATTCAATCAAGAAGGTATTCAGATATGTCACACATTTGCCATAAATTCTGAATGTTAGCACTCTAGCTGCTCATTAGATCACTGTAGTAAAGCTACTGCTCACCATGGAAGTATGCTGCTGGTATTAAAAGTGCATGTTTCAGTCTGCATGTCAGAATTTTTTAATGAAATAGAAGAGGATTTGAGAAGTCAAAATGTGCCCCAATTTTTCTTTCTGCAGCACTAATCATAATTTCTATGGCCAACTGAACCCCCTCATTTTGTTCCTTAGCAAATTAAATGTTTTAAGTGTTATCACTTTATTCCAATCAAGATGGCTTCAGGTGTGCCATACTTTTGTCATAAGTAAGACTGTTAGCGCTCTAGTTGTTCTTTAGAACACTCTGGGACATTCTGTCATTGGGCTATACTTGGGCTACATCTGGGTGATATGTGTGCTACATTTGGGCTCTTTTGTCTCTGGTGGCCATCTTGGAAGACTTATTTGTTATGAAGTTTCCAAATTTCCTCATTTACTACAGTCTCCTCAGTAGGAAATACTTTCAGGTTTTTACTTTGATTCCATCAAGAAGGCATTCAGATGTGTCACACATTTGCCATCAATTCATAATGTTAGCATTCTAGTTGCTCATTAGATCACTGTAGTAAAGCTACTGCTCACCAGGGAAGTCTGCTGCTGGTATTGAAAGTGCATGTTTCAGTCTGCATGTCAGAATTGTTTAATGAAATAGAAGAGGATTTGAGAAGTCACTCTAAATGTGCCCTAATTTTTCTTTTTGCAGCACTAATCATGCTTTCTATGGCAAAATGAACCCCCTCATGTTGTTCCTTTTTAAATTAAATGTTTTGAGAGTTACCACTTTATTCCAATCAAGATGGCTTCAGGTGTGCAATATGTTTGTCATAAGTAGGACTGTTAGCGCTCTAGTTGTTCTTTAGAACACTCTGGGAAGCTGCAGTAGAACACAAAGGAATCAACTGAGTCTCTGCCCTTTTTGGATGTACATGATTTACTGAGAATCTCAGACTTCATTCTCACATGACTGAGAAAGATAATGTGAATTTACTGAAAATATGCTCTCAGTTTAGCTTATAGATCACCTTCGAAACATCTGTGGGAAAAGCATGAGAAAATAGTTTTCTCTCAAACATGATTCATGATATCCCAGCAGAAGGCTTTTTCACATGGTAAAATGACCTTAGAACAGACCACAATTCCTAAAATGAGTACGGTACCATCAACAAATGATTTATAATGTAACTAAAGTCTTAAAACCGTCTATTAACTGCAATGCTTTTTAATGAGGTGCTATCATGTATATTGGTCCCAAGATGGCTGCCAACACTTCTTGGATGAAGTGCTGACAGCCAATCAGATATCACGATGAGATGTGTGGTTAGGCTCCGCCCAGATATATATGTGATTTTATTTTTGATTTTCTCAGGAACTACTTAATGGATTTACACCATTTAACCAAACGGCACAACTCTGAACCAAGGGCTACCTTTTAGCCAAATTTGGTGTAATTCCGTTCAGCAGTTCGGGCTGTAGCTGCGATTTAAGGTTCCTATGGAAAATTGCATGGGGAAAACACGTTTTGGGACACCCTTTAAACTTGGCCCCTGCTTGACAAATTACCCAAAGACTTTCAGGATAGGAGCGGACCGGAGCACCCCACCAGTTTTGAAAAGTTTACGAAGATTCGTCAACCGGCGCCAAAGTTATTCCAAAGAGAATGTTGCGGATTTCCTATGGATAATAGGTCCTAACTATAACTACCTACTGGCGACCGCCAGTATGTAATATATATATATTTATATAACCTACTGGCGGTCGCCAGTAGGTAGTTATAGCTAGGGTGTAGTTTCCATAGGAATAGTGTTTATTTTTCAATAACGTTGCTGTTGTTTGACGAATCCTCGCAAAATGTTCAAAACGAGTTTGCCACTCACTTCAGCTGCTGCCATCAAGCAGGACCCAAGAACAATTTGGCAGGAAGGTAAATGTTCACCAAGATAGCACCCTTTTTGTGATTTGTTGTAAATCCATTGAGCAGTTGCAGAGAAATGTAAAGAAATCTCCAGCTGTTTCTCTAGGGATGTGGAGAATTTGCGACCCCTCCTGATCTCCTGCTGATATCTGATTGGCTGCCAACACTTCAAACCATGAAGTGTTGGCAGCCATCTTGTGATGAAAAAAAAAGTAGAAAAAAGATATGGGGCAGGGTAGAAACATCTTGACCCCCTACGCCTCTGGGGGGTGCGTGGGGTGATCCCAGACTCCTACAGGGCCCCACATTCTTTTTTAAATACTTCAGCAGGAGTCACACTGGATCTGCAGATCCCACCAAATTTCTTTAAAAACTGTTTTTTGTACTTCTTCAATGGTGAGCCCCTCGTGGGCCAGGTCCCGAGAGCATGATCATTAGATGTAGGGGGATGCATGGGGCCCCCCTCCTAGGAGCCCTAAATCCCTGGAGACCGCCACCTCTCCGGGACATTGTTTATTATTTATTTTTTGTAATTAAAAAAGAGGCTGGGCCCTCGAGGATGAGGTCCCCGATGCCAAAATAGACCCAGAGGGACCTTAAGGGCCCACAAGTCCTCCTGTTACTTCCAGTAAGCCCCATAAAGCGGGATTGCTGAAAGGTCTTTGGAGACCATGCCCCCTTTCTCCACCACCCTCAAATGAGCCTCCTGGTGCACTGCTGGTTGGGGGATGAAGTTCCCTTGGCTCCCGAAGGCCCTTATGGGCCAACAAACCCTCATTTTACCTGCCATAAGTCAAACAGAGTGGGATTGCAGAGAGGACTTTGGAGGCCACGCCCCTTTTCTCCAACACTCTGTAAACATTCTTCCTGGCACACGGCTGGTTGGGGGATGAAGTTCCCTTGGTTCTAGAGTTTTCTTGGGGGCATACAAGCCCTCCTGTTACCTGCAGTATTCCCACACAGCAGAATTGCCTTAGAAATCCCCTAAGTAAACTAAAGGTTACTGGTTCATTATAGTTAGGAAATACAATTTTAAATATGTTAGAAATTCAGTGAAATAAAAAAGGTTACAGAGACGTTATAGTTAGGCTCAGATTTTACTTTTACAAGTACAATGAAATTCAGCAGTTATTGTAACCTGAGCTAATTATAACTTACACCCCCTCAATGCACTGCTTATGACCTCGCATATTACATCACTCATTAAATGGTCAGTGACATCACTGAGGACATCACTGATGATGTCTCAAATGACATCATATTTGGACACCTGAAAAGATTACAAAATAATGTAAAACAAAACCAAACTATGAGAAACAATAAGACTGTATACAACCTTTATGAAAAGAACAGGAAAGGCTGTAACAAATATGGACACACCTTAACCAGGAGACAGAAGCAGTTTAAGGAAATCAGAGGCAAGATGTTTCGTTGTAGAGTGGTTGTAAATCTATTGAGAAATATGAAGATGTACAGATAGAGAAGAGAGGCACTGAAGCAGAAAAAAAGTTGAGGGAGTGGTTGATAAGGTATGTGCTTTAAAAAGGAAGCTTTTCATTTTGATTATAAATAGAATGAATACTCTTAACAAACCAGTCTTGTATATGAGGAGACAAAACCAGAAGAAAAGATTATTCAAGAGAAGTAACTTTTGTACAGTTTTTAGTGGAGAACAGATATATGCTTCTACTACAGAGCCTTTCTTTAATGAAGAAAGTTATCTGCAGAATAACAGTTTAGTGTATGCTATTGATGAAAAAGGACGATGTTATGAAATGAAGAATGGCACTATTTCAATGATGGTGTCACAAAATGTAGAACAAGTTATTGCAGACAAGGTGCAAGGAAGGCGTAGTTAAGCCCTGTTTAGAAATGCTATTAAAGTAGTGTTTGTAGTATTTGACCGAAATCCGTTTATATATTAAGAACATTTCTACATATCTTTCCAAGGTGAAGTTTAAAACACAAAATAAGTACTTTACAAAGATTGGATTCTTGCAAAGTTAGAAAGCATAAAAATTGGGAGGAACACTCAGGGGCATATTCTCAATGAAGTGGCGGTGAGAGAAGTTAGCCTCCTTGGCTTAACGCCTCTCACCGCCACTTCGTAAACACGAGGCTGCACCCTATTCTCAAGAATGTGCCGCAGCCTTGCATTTCCCCCTGATATGGAGCTAAGCTGCACAACTTAGCACAAACGTAGGCACCCTTGCACCAGTTTGCAAGGGTGTCTGTGTGCAGGGGAGGGTTGTTCATGTACAGGAAGGTGCCCCTTCCTGCACATGAAAATTCCCGAAATACCATTTAGCTTTTTCCATGTGTGCTGCACAAGGGAGCACACATGGAAAAACCAAAAACGAGGAGAAATGAAGCATTTGTCCTCGTTTCTCCAACTTAAGACCAGAACAATCCTGGTCTTAAGTTCGGCGCTGCTACCTATAATCGCCACCCTTGATAATAGGTGGCAGCGTCGATCACAATGGGTGTTGGGGTGGAACGCCCACTGCAGCACCCACTGCATGCCCCTTTCATGCTAAATTTAGCGTGAAAGGTGCCTTATTCTCAATGCAGCGTTAAGCCACTGAACGTGGTTTAAAGCAATGTTAAGTGGGTTAACGCTTCCTTGACAATAAGGCGCTGACCCTATTGCCACAGGAACATCAGAAAAAGTGACGTTCCCATTGCAATAGGGGTTTGAGAATATGCCCCTCAGTACTTTGTTTTATCAAAGATAGTGTGGAAAAGCACCATCATTTCAGGATGTAAGCTGAATACCTCTCAACAATGCATACTTTAGTTAGGAGGTTGTACTATATGGAAATTCCTGTTTTATGTAAATTAGAAATGAATGGAGCACTTTTGTATGGTACTGTGGCAGAGGTAGAAAAGGTTTGTGATGATGTGCAGTTTCGCTTCTTATGTCCAGGAGTATACAGAAAATGAAGAGTTGAAAACAGGAGGAGTTGCAGAACAACAGGATACAGGTATTATAGTTGATAGATTCGAAGAAGAAATAACAAAATCTAAGGCAGTGTGCTCTGAAGAACCAGAGTATGATTGTATATGTTGTCGACACACTCACTACAAGATTCAAACATGGACTGTAGACTTGTATTTTAAAAGTCAAAAAGAAAATAATAACTGGCAAAAGTTTGCTGTGTACTTATTTCTAGAGGAACGCTTTTTCATGTCCACACAGCAAGTTACACGTAAGAACTTTTACTATAAATTAGAAGATTATACAATTCCAGCTAGAGCTGTGCAAAACAAGTCAGTACTGGTTCCTATTCCAGAACCACTTCAAGGTTTCAAATGTTTGAGTAAATTCTTATCCAAAGTATACATCCATTTCAGGCTATAGTCTGTATGGAGCCAAAGAGAGGCAAGTTAACACCAACAGAGCTGCAGAAAGGTCTTAAAGGTAGAGTACAGTACTGGATTAGTAGTGTTTTCTCAAAATGATCAGCAGGATGCTCAATAACCTTTAATTGTAATGCTAGGACTATTAGAGGAGGATGATGTGAATATCAATTAATTATTTGGTTAAGTTAGAAATGGAACAATAATTGTGAACATAGTGAATTCACCTGTAGCATTGAAATTAATTCAGAATGATTTCTCTATTTGAGGTTGCCAGATTGCAAAGCTGTGGCCTTTGAAAATGTAACAAAAAAGTGCATCAAGATATGACCTGTCCAAACTGCAGATTGGAAATTAGGTGAACATTGTTAGTATGTTGTTAAAAATAAAAGACTGTAACTGAAAAAAAATAATTTATAATACATTACCAGACTGCATTCTGTCACTAAAGATAAAAACTATACTTATGTAATATAATGTCAGAAGCCTTAAGTTGTATCTAATAAGTCTCTTTGCCACTTCACCATTGTATCTTGTTTTAGTTGCCCAATGTTCAAAATTAAATCCTCATACATTTTTCTTCGCATACATTTTTTCACAGTGCTTAAACTGCTGCAATAAAAGAAGAATAAGATTTTTTAAATGCTATTTTCTAACTATAAAGGCCCTTAAACCTGGTTTTTTTCAGTGAATTTCAAAGGTTTTTTGAAATTCTAATTTCTAACTATAACGCCCCTGAAACCTATGTTTTTTTTCAGTGAATTTCTAAGATTTTTTAAATGCTAATTTCTAACTATGCCTACAGAGGTAGGACATGTGCAGAAAGAGGAAGAAAGGCGCATAAAGAAGCAAAAGAAATGTAGAAAGAGGAAACAGAAGTCCAGAAAAAAGAAGAAAGGTGAAGAAGTAAGCAAGAGATATGCAGAAAGAACCAACAGAGGTGCAGTAAGAGGCCTTGTTGCAAAGTCATCCTGTGACCTGGGCACCCACCCCAACTTTTTGCTGACTGGTACTGGTGGTAACTGACTCTGACTGATCCTGGGCTCTGCCCAACCAGGCCCGGAGCCAGTGCTATACTGAAAGACACTTAGAATACAGTGAAAACACCTAAATACACAAGGGTACACTATGGTTTGGGATATCCCTGTGATTGGCATGACCTCCCATGTAAGGTCCTAGTACATAATAGGGCAGGGGATTAAACTACCTCCAAGCCCCTAGCTTATAATAAGGCATGGTGGATTAGAGGCAAGCAGCCCAGTTCATCACCTGCATGTGTGCACTGCTGAGTCTGAGCTCAGTTTAAAAGTAGCCCTGTGTGTGCAGAAAGAGGCAAGAGAGGTGCAGAAAGAAGAAAGATAAGTACAGAGAGAATCAACAGAGGTGCAGAAAGAGGGAGGAGAAGTGCAGAAATAGGTAAGAGAAGTGCAGAAAGAAGCTACAGAGGTGCAGAAAGAGGCAAGAGAAGTTCGGAAACAGGCAAAAGAGGTACATACATAGGGAACAGGGGTGCACGCAGAGGCAGGAAAAGTACAGAAAGAAGCAACAGATGTGCAGAAAGAGGCAAGAGGGGTGCAGAAAGAGGTAATAGAAGTACAGAAAAATGCAAAAGGGTTCAGAAAGAGGCAAGAAAGGAGCAGAAAGAGGCAAGAGATGTGCACACAGAGGCACAAGGGGTGCAGAAATTTGCAAGAGAGGTGCAGAAAGAAGCAAGAGAAGTGCAGAAAAAGCAACAGAGGTTCAGAAAGAGGCAAGAGGGGTACAGAAAGAGACAAGTGAAGTGCAGAACGAAACAAAAGATGTGCAGAAAGAACCAACAGAGGTGCAAAATGAGACAAAAGGGGTGCAGAAAGAAGAAAGTAAGGTGCAGAAAGAGGCATGAGGGGTATAGAACGATGCAAGTGAAGTGCAGAACGAGGCAAAAGATGTGCAGAAAGAACCAACAGAGGTGCAAAAAGAGGCAAAGGGGGTGCAGAAAGAATCAAGTGAGGTGCAGAAAGAGGCAAGAGAGTTGCAGAAAGAGGCAAGAGAGGTGCAGAAACAGGCAAGAGAAGTGTTGAAAGAGGCAAGCGAGGTGCAGAAGGAGGCAAGAGAACTGCAGAAAGAGGCAAAAGGGGAGCAAAAAGAGGGAAGAGGGGTACAGAAAGAGGCACAAGGGTTGTAGAAAGAAGGGACAGAGGTGCAGAAAGAAGGTAGAGTAGTGCAGCAAAAAGTAACAGAGGGGCAGAAAGAGGGATGAGGGGTGGAAAAAGAGCCAAGAGATGTGGAGAAAGAAGCAACAGAGATGCAAAAAGGGGGAACAGGGGGGAGTGGCGAGAGGGGTACAGAAAGAAGCAAGAGAGGTGCAGAAAGACGCAAAAGAAGAGCAGAAAGAAGGAACAGGGGTGCAGAAATAGGCAAGAGGGGTACAGAAAGATGGAAGAGGGGTGCAGAGGGGTACAGAAAGAAGCACGAGTGGTGCAGAAAGAAGCAAGAGAGGTACAGAAAGAAACTAGAATAGTGCAGAAAGATGGAACTGAGGTGATGAAAGAGGCAAGAGGTGTGCAAAAATAGGGAAGAGGAGTGCAGAAGGAGGTATGAGGGGTATACAAAGAAGCAAGAGAGGTGTAGAAAGAAGAAACAGAGGTGCAGAAAGAGTGAAGAGAGGTAGAGAAAGAGGCAAGAGGGATGCAGAAAGAAGCAAGAGCGGTGCAGAAAGTAACAAAAGAAGTGCAGAAAGAAGGAACAGAGATGCAGAAAGAGGAAAGAGAGGTGGAGAAAGAGGCAAGATAAGTGCAGAAAGAAGCAGCAGACATGCCAAAAGGGGGAAGAGGGGTGGAGAAAGAAGCAAGAGAGGTGCACAAAGAAACAAAAGAAGTGCATAAAGAATGAACAGAGGTGCAGAAAGAGGCAGGAGGGGTGCAGAAAGAAAGAAGAGGGGTGCAGCCAGAGGCAAGAGTGGTGCAAAAAGAGACAATGAGGTGCACAAAGAAGCAAGTGGGATGCAGAAAGAGGCAGCCGAGGTGCATAATAAGCAATAAGTAACAGGTGACCATTCTACGCTCAAAGGACCTTCCACCACGCTGTAACACTTGTCGCTACATCTTTGGTAACGTTTGAGCCGTTTGAGCTAGATACAAGGCATTTTTTGTTCAAATCCGCAGATTAGGCAGCAGACGATGGAGTATGTGGCTAATACGGAAAATGTATAATTGTGCGAAAGTTAGTGCAGCCAAACAGTCACATAATTCCAGTGGCCCTGCTCATACCTCTGACTAGGTCCAGAAGTGCTCCTCAGTGATTCCTTCTTTTTTATCTCATTGAGTTCACAGTTTAGCTTCTATGGAAATGAGGAAGATTAAACCTGAAGTTACCACTCAACAACACAGACTACCATACCACATAATTGCTCTCCATAACACAATCCCACTCTACATAATTCCTATACACTAAATACCACATACTTTCTATCCACATAATTTCACTGCACAACATACCACATATTTTCACTACACACAACATACATCCACTCCACTCTAAAAACATTAGTAAAAAACTTTTACATTTACAGCGCCAAGAGCTCTAACTCTTGCAAATGTGAGACCTATTTCATTTTAAATGCTTGTTTAACTACTAATTGCGTTTTCAGAGTGGTAAAGAAAGGGGGCTGGGCCTCTAACCAGTGCTGACATGCAGCTCCCTTTGATGAAAAGCAATTCTGCCTTGCTTCATGGAAACTAGAGTTTTTCTGCTCTAACTTCCATGAAGCCGACCAGACGTTTGCTATGGCATGGCAGGAGCAGTGCTGCCGCCATGCCATAGCAAACTGCAATGGGGTGGGACATTGCAGGTCCTAAGGACACAAGAGGACCTCATTACCCCACCAGCAGTGCGCCAAGAGGTGCATTTGCAAAGTGGTGTAAACAGGGGAGTGGCCTCATACCACTTCTCAGCAATCCCACGGTGTGGGGCTTACTGAAGGTTCCTGGTGGCCTAGTTGGCCCCCAGGGACCCTCACTAGCAATGGGGACTTAATCCCCCAACGCAAAGCACGCCAGGAGGCACATTTGCAGAGTCATCCAGGGAGGGGGAGGTGCTTCCGGCGAGTTGCTGGTTTCTTTTTATCTTTTATTTTATGGGAGGGGGCCTCACGGCCCGCCTTCTATGGCCCCGGGGACCCCACCCCCGGGGCCTGCCAAGCTTTGTTGTGTTTAGAAAGAAATTTAGAGGGGGGCCGTGTGGCCCCCCCTCCAGAGGCCAATTATGGCCCTGAGGACCCCATCACCTGTGGCCGGCCTTCGGTATTTTAAAAAAAAAGTTAAAAGGAAGGGGGGCCAAGTGGCCCCCCTCCCAGGCCACTTTTGGGCCCGGGGACCCTATCCCCTGGGGCCTGCCCTCTTTGAGGGGGACCTTGGGGGAGCCCCAAGGCCACCACAGTCCCTGCCGGCTCCCCGCCCCCTGCGGGAGACAACATTGCTTTTGGACAAGGAGAGCTGCTGACATGCAGCTCCCCTTCCCCAAAAGCAATTCTACTTTGCTTCTTGGAAGTGAAAGCAGATTTCCAGCTCTCGATGCCAAGAAGTAAAGCAGTGTTTGCTCGGCTATCGCCCTACCATAGCAAATGGCACTGTCCCTGGGGTGGGCACCCCGGGACATTGCAGGAGCCGGCCCTGGGGGATGGCAGTCCCCAGGGCCATCTAGGACTGCAGGAGGGGGGCCACATGGCCCCCCTCCTAACATGTAAACATCCCTGGGGAGGTGGTGGTCCCTGGGGCTGGGTTTCTGCTACGGACCCCCGTATTTACATCATTCATGCCCCGGGGATTTGGTGGTCCTTTGGGCTGCGGGAGGCCCGCTAGGCCCCCCGCACATCATGATCAATGCCCCAGGGAGGAGGTGGTCCCTGGGATAGTGTAGGGAGGGGCAGGAGCCCCCCCACACTTTACAATTTTAATTTAAGCCCTGGGGAGGTAGAGGTCCCGGGGCTTGGGGAGCGCAGGAGGCCACCCGCCCATAATCATCAATGCCTCAGGGAGGTGGTGGTCCCCAGGGCAGTGTGAGTGGGCAGTAGGCCCCCACTCAATTGTTTTTAAAAAAAGACCCGGGGAAGTGGTGGTGCCCCTGCTACATAATTGGATATTGCCCCCGAGACCTGGCCCACCCGTGGGCTTATAGAAAACGAAGCACAGGAGATCACTCTAACTTTAAAAAAAAATAATTCAGCCAGATTCGCGCACCCATTGCGAATTCGGCCAATTTGAAAAAAAAAGCTATTTTTGGCCCTGGGGGTACTTGTAGGACCCCCTTAGCAGGCCTAGGGGGTCAGGGGGTTTCTACCCTGCCCCCCCTTTTCTTGTTTTTTATCTTTTTACAACTGTTTTCTTGTGACTCAGTTACCTGGTTTGGAGTGTTGGCAGCAATCAGAATGAAGCTTGTGCTCGGAAGGATTCGCAAACCCTCCTCCGCCCTCAGATAGCTATATAAATTTTTATTTTTTTAATTCCTCAGCAACTACTGAATGGATTTGCACCATTTAAAACAAGGGTGCTTTCTGAACCAAGAGCTACCTTTTTGCCACATTTGGTGTAAGTCCGTTCAGCAGTTCGGGCTGTAGCTTGTTCCAAAATTCCTATGGAAAATAACATGGGGAAAACGCGTTTTGGCGCCCCCTTTTTTCTCATGCCCCGCTTGACAAATCACCCTGAACCTTTCAAGACAGGAGCTGACCTGAGTGAACCATTAGTTTTGAAAGTTTCGCGAAGATTCGTCAAACGGCACCAAAGATATTGGCAAAAGAAAAAGCGCTTTTTGAATAGAAACAAGGACCTAAGTATAACTACCTACTGGTGACCGCAGTTTGCAGTTGCCAGTAGGTAGAAAGGGCCTAGGTTCCATAGGAAAAGCATTTCTTGGTGTGGCAATAACTTTGGAACTGTTTGGTGAACCTTCATGGTATTTTCCAAACTGTATATATATATATATTACCTACTGGCGGTCGCCAGTAGGTAGTTATAGTTAGGACCCCTTTTCCATAGGAAATCCGCAACATTCTATTTTGAATAACTTTGGCGCCGGTCGATGAATCCTCGCGAATTTCTCAAAATAGGTGGGGCGCTACGCTCCGCTCCTACCCTGAAAGTCTCGGGGGGATTCGTCAAGCGGGGGCTGAGATAAAAGGGGGGTCCCAAAACGCGTTTTTCCCATGCATTTTTCCATAGGACCTTTAGAACGAGCTACAGCCCGAACGGCTGAACAGAATTACTAGAAATTTGGCAGAGAGGTAGTCCGTAGGTCAAGGAAGTGCCTTTTGTAGGTTTGGTGTAAATCTGTTCAGTAGATTCTGAGAAAATAGCCTTTAAATCAATATATATATCTGAGCCCGATTACGGTACGCTTACCGTACGCTTACCGTACGCGTACGGTGGCGTGCACGAGCGCGATTCTGATTGGCTCTTAGATCTTAGTAAACATTCGAATCGGCCGAAACCAGGAAGCGGCGTCCGCCATTTTGTCTCTCGCACTGAGTGTTATTTATCAAACATGATGCCCAAAAACATGTTACGGGGCTGTTTTGACAACTCCCTCCCACATAGTCATGTTGAGGGAGTCCCCAAACATCCCCCTAGAGCAAAAACGGTTTTATTTTTTTTTCGGCAATTTCGCCGAGTACGCTTACCGTACGCTCACCGTAAGCGTACGGTAAAAAATAGAAATAAAAAAACACTATCCACACTTACCCCACCCCCTGTGCTTTTGGTGGCCGTAGGCCACCAAATGTACAGGGCTTATTACATCAGTAAAAAAACTATATTTTGGCAACATGAAATTATAAAATCGAAATAAAAAAAACACTATCCACATTGACCCCACCCCCTGTGCTTTTGGTGGCCGAAGGCCACCAAATGTACAGGGCTTATTAAAGTTGATAAAAACCGTGCACGGAACGCACTGCGTTAAGTGGGCGCGCACACCTCGAATGGCGTAAAGTAACTTAGCATTTAAAAAACCGTACAAATTCACTGAAAAAACCATAGGTTTCACACACGTTATAGTTAGGAATTAGCATTTAAAAAACCTTGCAAATTCACTGAAAAAACCATAGGTTTCACACATGTTATAGTTAGCGGAAATTTTACTGATAAAAAACCAATGAAATTGCCCCGTTATAGTTAGTGCTGGCAACTATAACTCACGCGACCGCAATCTTCTGCTGATGACATATGTGTCTTTATAAAAAAAAATATTTGTAATATATGTATAGCTAACAATGTATGGAAGAAGACATGGGCAAATAAGTGTCTAAATACAGTATTAGCATCAGCAGAGGATTGCGGTCGCGTGAGTTATAGTTGCCAGCACTAACTATAACGGGGCAATTTCATTGGTTTTTTATCAGTAAAATTTCCGCTAACTATAACATGTGTGAAACCTATGGTTTTTTCAGTGAATATATATATATATATATATATATATATATATATATATATATATTTTTTTTTTTTCACTGAAAAAACCACAGGTTTCAGGGACGGTATAGTTAGAAATTAGCATTTAAAAAACCTTAGAAATTCACTGACAGAACCATAGGTTTCGGAGACGTTATAGTTACTTGGACATTTGACTCATATAAAACCACAGAAATTCGCCCGTTATAGTTAGTTGAGCTAACTATAACTCGCGCGCCCGCAATGCACTGCTGATGACGTCACATATTACATCACTCATGACATGGTCAGTGACATCACTGATGACATCATCCACGTGATAATCTAATGCACATACTGATGCCCTAATATAAACTTTGATACACCCACTCTAAAATACAGACTACTATTTTTGAAACCATACACGCAACAATGCCAGATACTACATACCACCAACTATTTGCTAAGTCTACACACACATCCAGTCACTTATACATGCAGTTACTCATCAATACAGTACTATAATATGCACTCATACACCTATACATACAGTCACAATCCGCCACTCATCCATAGAGTTACTCACACACCTAGTTAGTCATGCAAAGGATCAATCACATACCCATTTACTCATGTATACAGTTACACACACCAACTCCGTTATTTATACACACACCGCATCACTCATTTATGCAGATACAAACACATACTTACTGTCTTATACAATCACTGATACAAGCAGACACTGGTTTATACACCCACTCTTCAAATAACTTACTCTCATGTATAGTCATTTATATACTGCAACACTCACATATACTGCCTTAAAACATATGTAGTTAGTCACACATATACCACTGAGACATTCATTCACTCACCAACATACTCATACACACACTAACTCACCCATACAGCCCTTCCCAGATGCACTTTTGAATCCATACATGTAGTGAATCACCCACTCAGACATCTATGCACAGAGTTACACATACCCCACCCACCCACACAGACACTCAGGCACCCATATAGATACTCAGACAACAAATCAATAACCCATATAGACACTCATGTAGCTACTCACCAACCCATGCAGTTGCTTACACACCAACTGAGAGACTAATACAGACTTTCACACAGTTGAGTCACTAACCCATGCATTCAGTAAGACACGTTCAATCACTCACTTATACAGTCAGTCACGCACCTACTAAATAATCCCTTCAGGCACTTGTAAATCCACTCATTCTTCAATACACCTTGGCATAGATATATATGAAAAATATTTAAACTTTACAGAAACATACATTCACTGGATGATGTCATCAGTGATGTCATTTGAGATGTCATCAGTGATGTCATCAGTGATGTCACTGACCATGTCATGAGTGATGTAATATGTGACATCATCAGCAGTGCATTGCGGGCGCGCGAGTTATAGTTAGCTCAACTAACTATAACGGGCGAATTTCTGTGGTTTTATATGAGTCAAATGTCCAAGTAACTATAACATCTCTGAAACCTATGGTTTTTTCAGTGAATATATATATGTATATATTACCAACTGGCGGTCGCCAGTAGGTAGTTATAGTTAGGACCTATTTTCTATAGGAAATCCGCAACATTCTATTCCCAATAAGTCTGGCACCGGTTGACGAATCCTCGCGAAATTTTAAACTTTTGGCCAGCTCCGCTCCGCTCCTACCCTGAAAGTTTCATGGTGATTCGTCAAGCGGGGCCGAGAAAAAATGGGGGTCCCAAAACACGTTTTCCCCATGCAATTTCCCATAGGATCTGTTGTCACAGCTACAGCCCGAACTGCTGAACAGAATTACACCAAATTTGGCAAAGAGGTAGTCCTCAGTTCAGACTCGTGCTGTTTGCATAAATGGTGTGAATCCGTTCAGTAGTTCCTGAGAAAATTAGAGTTAAAAGTACATAAATATCTATGGCCGGGGAGGATCCGCGGACCCTACACGCACCGTAAGCGCACCCTCCCCGAATCGAGCGTGCACCCTCCCGATCGCGCGCTGAATGCTAATTTGCTGTTGAGTGTCTGTCTACATTCGAAACCAGGAACTGTTGGCCGCCATTTTCTGCCTTGGTAGACGCGAGGCTGAAGAAGCAAGGGGAATAAGTGTGTAAAATATATAAAGGGGGCAGAGTGGAAATACTCTGACCCTCTAGAGGTGCTTAGGGGGTCCCAGAAGGATCCCCTTGGGCCCCCTTTTTTAAAAAAAAGAACGCGAAATGTGCGCACGGTGTGCGCATCCTATCGCATTGGGTGCGCGGATCCACGGAATTTTTTTTTAAAAAAAAGACAAGAAATCATTGGTTGTATGACTACTTTGTACACTGAAAGGTAGGGTGTATATTTCTGTTTTTTAAAGGTATGATTCTTATTGGTTAACAAAAACAGATTGTAAGGAACATTATATATGATAAACTGATATGTTGAAAAGTGAAGCACACTTCCTCTCTTGTTTACCTGTGTGCTCAGTGCAGTGTTCCATGACCTGTTTCTATGGTAACAGGCAGAAGGCAGATTGGGGGAAGGGTTGAAATGTATTTCAGTTGGAAAGGGTTGAAATGTTTAACCAATAGAAATGTGTGTTTGCTTTTGAGTTTATGTGTGAAGGATTGTGATTTGATGTTTACATGTATATGTGTGGAAAATGAAAGGGAAACTTTTCCATTCTTTGTTTTTGCTGAGAGGTGCACAGTGCAGAGATTCTGTAAAAGAAAATATGGTGAGTGACTGATATACTTCTTAATCTACAAAACAACTTGAAAGATGAGTTATTTAATTGTGAGGGGATGTATGTATACTATTTTGATTTTAATCAGACTAATGTATTTCTCCTGCTAAAGTGTAGGGAGTACTTTTTTTTCTCTACAATCTTATTGACAGTGTGTGTGCATGTAGAAACCATTCTGTGATAAGCATTTGTGTTTTTCATGTGTTTGCAGACAGATAACTGTGCTGTTTTTATATTTTGGTAGAATTAGAAACCAGTCATTGTTTATGAATTTGTGAAATGAGTTATGTTATGTTTATATACTAAAATGGAGTACTTCTTCTAGATGAAGAAATGTGTTTTGGTATAGTGCAAGGGATAGTGTTGTTTGTCTAGAATCACACAGTGAGTATGTGTGCATTTGGGAACCACCGTGAGAGAAGCATTTGGTAACATTGTGTATTTGCTGACAGATAAATGTTTTAAAACCTGTCATGTTGTCAAGTTTTAGTAGGATTAGAAGCCAGTCTTTGCTTATGCGTTGATTAAATGAGTCATGCTTTGACACTAATGTGCTGTACTTAAATATGTAGATTGTGTGCAGTACCATTAACTCTTCTAGACTAGTGAGTGAGTTTTGGTAAACTGCCAGGGATAGTGTTGCTTGTCTAGAATCACACTGTGAGTTTGTGTACATTTGGGTAAGGATTGTGAGAGAAGCATTTGGTAACATAGTGTATTTGATGACAGATAACTGTTTTAAAATCGGTCATGTTGTCAAGTTTTAGTAGCTTTAGAAGCTATTCTTTGCTGATGCATTGATAAAATGAGTCAGGGTTTGACACTAAAGTGCAGTACCATGTACTATTCTATTCACTGAGCCAGAACTGAAAATTTAAAAGTTTTACCCAGGCACTAACCTAGTAGTAGTCTGATGATTTAGTCAGTCCTCATGGTTTGAACCATACATTATCCCATAGATTGTTTCAAATGTCTATGCAGTATGCATGCAGTCTTCTAACATACTATACACTTGTCTTTCACATTTTCAATTCGCTAGTCAGTATCCATACACTTCCAGGAAACACCCTGTAACTCCCTTTGCAGTCCTCTAGTGACCCATTCAGCATCATGTACTAATCCATTCACTGTGCGAAAACTCAAACACTTATAAATTCACCAAGATACTATCTTTGCAGTACTCTAATCATTCAGTCAGTGCCTAAGTATTCATGCACTGAGCCAGGCCTTAGCACATGGACTGCTTCAAAAACAATTTCAAGAAATTCGTCAGAGACTTTTTCAAAGTAGAGTGATTCAGAATTTAATGAAAACATGCTGCAAATATAAAAAGAAAGTGCTGTAATTCAAACAGAAGAAGCGTATTGAAAGTATAGTAGATACTGCTTTCACTTTAAAACAGAAGTTATTCATTGTGATTTTGAAGAGGATCAAAGTGTTGGATAAAATAATCAAAGTGTTGAAAGAGAAAAGTAGAAGAAAAAGACTTGTGAATAGAACCAACTTTTGCAAAATCTTTAGTGGACATTTGTTAGACCTGTCAGCCCTTTGGGTGGTCCCTCCTCATCATTATTTATTTTGTCCCACTTTTGCCTCAAACCCTGTTAGTATTTTTCCATTTTGGGAACCACCAGACTTTTTCGTATTGATGCAGATTCAGGGAGCCATTTTATCTACCCCTGGAACTTCTGTATGAGGGCCTGGAGCACAAAATGGTGGCCACCTGTGACATCATCAGAACCCACTGGAACCTACCAGCACCTTCCAGAACATTCCAGAACCCTGTGACAGTTGGAGGCGGTTTGGAATGTTGGGAAGCTAAGCCAGAGTTGACAGTTGGAGCTGGCAGTTGGCACCTGACTGGTGAAGAGAGAGGAGCAGAAACCTGAAGGAGGAAGGAGTGAGGCAGCAGGGGTGGAAACTTGTGCCTGGAGTGGGGTCCATAAACCCACCCTTGATACTAGTCCCTACTGACTGAGCCCAGCCTGGAGCCCTGTGTGGGACAAAGCAAGAAAAACCATCTTAAGGACCTGGACAGCAGGAACAGGCCTTAGAAGTAAAGAAAAGCAAGAATCTGACCTGTTTATTAGTTTCCCTGGAATCCGACGTCGAGAAGCCTGAGACCTGGAGCCCGAGGTGGAGAAGCGGCGCTGACTGGAAAGCAGACGTCGTACCCGGAGCCGCCAGAGGTCGAGAGAGGGCGCCGACGGAGGTCGTGGAGAGTACCAAAGGTCGAGGAGGAAGTCACCCGAGGTCGAGTGAGCGGCGTCGACGGGGGAGTGAAGTCCGCCCTCCGGAGTCGCCGGAGACCGAGGTGAAGCGTGCCGGAGGTCGGGAGTGGAGATCGCACTCTGAAGTCGCCGGAACCTGAAGAGAATCGTGCCGGAGGTCGGGAGTGGAGGTCGCACTCCGGAGTCGCCGGAACCTGAAGAGAATCGTGCCGGAGGTCGGGAGTGGAGGTCGCACTCCGGAGCCGACGGAAGTCGACATCGAGCCAAGACAGCCCGACGTCATCGAACCGGAGGCCGACATCGAGCCGAGGCCGCCGACATCGAACCGGAGCTGCCCGAAGTAGACATCGAGCCAGGACAGCCCGACGTCATCGAACCGGAGGTCGACATCGAGCCGAGGCCGCCGACCTCGAACCGGAGCCGCCTATCGACGTCGTCAAGAACTGACATTGCGCCGAGGCCGCCGACATCGAACCGGAGCCGCCTCACGGCGTCGACACGACTCCAGCGACGTCGGAGCTTCATAAAAAGGGCAGTAAGTGGAATAGAGGGCGCCTAAGGCCCTGTGGAGCCCTGAGAGACTAACCTAGGGTGCTGGAACCAGCTTGATTGTGCCAGGGGTGAGCTGAGACTAATACCGAGGGGTTGTGTAGTGTGGGAGAGCCAGATCTCTAGATTCCCCCTTTATCTACCTCAGTTTAGGCCTCAGCCTTGTCCAAGCCAGGGAGTATACCCCTCAGGCCATCCAAATCTCTACAAGCTGGGATTGGGTCAAATCATCCCATAGTACCTCAGGAATGTGAACTGATTTACAAATGTCACTGTTGGCTTTTATTATTTATTGAGAGCACTGTATTTATTGTATTTATCCTATTTATTGCCTCACAGTATTTATTGTTTCACAATATTTATTGTCGTACAGTATTTATTGCCTCATAATATTTAATTGCCTGTAATGTAATGCACTTATATTTATGCCTTGATTATTTATGATCTACCTTATTTATTGAATCGTTAAGACAGTATTTATTTGACGTACCCTTCCACAGAAAAAGCCTTGTGTACTGTGATTGTATTATTATTTATTTAATCAGCAACTAAGAGAAAAGAAGATAAAGAGATATATATTTTCAGTATAATTTTTAAGGTGTAGTGTCGTTTTTGGAACGGATGCACGCATGGTTATTGTGTGGGTATTGCGTATGCTTAACACGGTGCCTGACCCCTGACCACTCGAGCCAAGCTACCACTGTGTATGTCTGGAAAGACCCCGTTACCACCACCCTTTCCGGTGTGGGAGTGGGGTTTTTCTAACATAATTGGTGTTCAGCGGCGGGATTGAGCTGTGCCTACGCATACTCGACAATAACTGTGGGTAGTCCATAGGCCTACACCTGGAGTTTTCTCAAAGCGGCCTTCCTAATTGTGAGTTTTTGTTTTTTCCAAATTTACTCTGGTGGTGGGAGGAGGTATTATTAAAGGTACCCCCCTGCATTGCTTCTGTAAAAACCTGTCTTCTGTTCTGAGTGGGCAAAATGGAGTTTGTGCTAGAAGACCTGGAAACCTATACTGTGGCCCAACTCAGGGAGTTTTGTCAGCGGGAGGGGGTGTATTGTCCCCCAGGAGCAAAGAAGGGTACACTCCAAACCAGCTTAAGGGCTTGGGGGGAGGCACGACGAGAAAGCAAGGCTGAGCAGGAAGACAGGGATGGAGAGCCTGACAGCGAGGGGGCTGGGATGTACCAACCTGAGGTGGGGAACCTAGTAGCGGGGCCCAGAACCATTTCCAGGAAGGGCAGCAGTGCCTCTAGCGGTGGCTTGTCTGAAGTGGAGTTAACAGACCGGAGGGAGAAAAGACAGCTCACATGGGACTTAGCAAGGCTGGAGAAAGAGAAGGAGGAACAGAGGATGGCTCATGAGCTAAGGCTGAAAGAGATAGATCTTCAGATCCTAAGAGTCGGGGCACACCCTGTTCCTAATGGTGGCAGCAAAGACCAAGAAAGAGAGTTCACTAGGGAACCCAAACCCTACCTGCCAAAGGACATAGTAGCTAGCTATGGAGTGGGCGACGATATTGTCAAGTGGCTAGCGGCCTATGAGGTCTCGTTAAGGGCCCATGGGGTTCCAGAGAAGTACTGGGGAGGGGGATTGTACAGGTACATGCCTCCAGCTGGTAGGGATGCTTTATTGGCCCTAGAGGAGGATGAGCAGACCCACTACCCCACCATGAAGGTGGCGCTCATAAGAAAGTTTGGACTAACACCCGAAAAGTACAGACAGAAGTTCCGGGGTAGTCACAAACTGGGCACACAGAATTGGGTGGACTTCCTGGACTATGCAAAGAAGGCACTAGAGGGTTGGATTCAGGGCAGTGAAGTGAGGAACTACGAGGGGTTGTTTGATTTAGTACTGAAGGAACACCTGCTCGAAAAATGTTTCCCTGAACTGCGTCAACACCTGGTGGATAGCAAGCTGACCAATTCCCGGAAGCTTGCTGAGGAGGCGGACATTTGGGCTAGTACCCGGGTGTCCACAAGGGGGACTGGAGGGGATACTCAAAAGGCCGGACAGGGCGCCCCCCAGAAGAAAGAGGGAGGGGAAAAGAAAAAGGAGTTCTCCAAAGGCCCCCAAAATAACTTCCAAGGGAAGGGAACAGGATTCACCCCTAGGGCTAACCCACCCAGAAACCCTAATCCTGGCCAGAGTCAGCAGCCAAGGGATGTCCATTGCTACGAGTGCGGTGGCGTTGGACACTACAAGGGAGATGTGAAGTGCCCGAAACGACCACCCCCTCCCATTGGAGGAAAGACCCCCGGAGTAGCTAGTGTAGTGCTCGGGGAGGAGATGCCTTTAATTAAGGGAAGGGAGTGGGCGGGTGTCACTTTAGTGTCCCTGGGAGAACGGGAGACGGTTCCTAAGATCCAGGTGCCCGCAAATACCGCAAAGTATGGGCAGTGGGTCACCATCAACGGCCAAAGAGGGGAGGCTCTGAGAGACACAGGAGCCAGTATGACTATGGTGCGTAGCCAACTGGTGTCTCCAGAGCAGGTAATTCCCGATGTACTCCACCCAGCCGCGATGGCTGACGGCAGAACAGGCCACTATCCGGTGGCCGAGGTTCCCTTTGAATGGGGGGGGGTTGCAGGTTCACTTCGAGTTGCCGTAAGCCCTGCCGTGCCAGTCGATTGTCTACTGGGGAATGACATGGAGCACAATGCTTGGAAGGAGGTGGAATACCGGACTCATACTGAGATGCTGGGTACACCTGACTGGGCCTGTGTGAGCACAAGGTCCGCGACTACCCGGAGAGGGAGTTCGTTCAGGCTGGAGCCTGGAACAAAGGCCCAGCCAGCTGCCAGTCAAGGGAAGAACCGAGGACAGGAGGAGCTTGCCTCGGCGTCCACACCCCGTAGGACGGATAGGCCACCGGAGGTGGTGGACCAGGAGTCTGCGGTGGGGGATGTCACCAAACTGGAGGACCTACCCATCCCGGCCGAGTGGCACGTGGAAGGAGGCCCGTCCAGGGAGGAATTCTGCCAGGGCCAGAGGGAGTGCCCTACCCTTGAGGGGCTGAGGCGACAGGCCGAAGCCCAGGCAGCAGGGAGCGTTGAAGGGAACTACAGTGTTTACTGGGAGGATGGCCTCCTCTACAGTGAACCCAAGGCACCCCTACATGGATCGTCACGAGCCTTGGTAGTCCCTCAACGTTATCGAGCCTTCCTTCTGGAGTTGGCTCACGAGATCCCCTTGGCAGGACACCTGGGGCAAGACAAGACCTTCGCCCGTCTTGTCCCACACTTTTATTGGCCTCAAATGAAAGTGTCGTCCGATACCTACTGCCGGACATGTGTGTCTTGCCAAGCCAGTGGGAAAACAGGGGTGAAGCTGAAAGCTCCCCTGGAACCACTTCCTGTCGTTAGCACCCCCTTTGAAAGGGTGGGCATCGACATTGTGGGTCCGTTAGATCTGCCAACGACAGCTGGTCACAGGTTTATCCTGGTTCTGGTGGATCATGCCACACGGTACCCAGAGGCAATACCTCTGAGGACCATAACAGCACCTGTTGTGGCTAGGGCCCTGATGGGAATCTTTACCCGAGTGGGTTTTCCCAAGGAAGTTGTGTCCGACAGGGGGACCAACTTCATGTCAGCGTACATGCGGGCCATGTGGAAGGAGTGTGGAGTGACCTACCGGTTCACCACTCCTTACCACCCCCAGACCAATGGTCTGGTGGAGAGGTTTAACAAAACCTTGAAAGGCATGATCAGAAGTCTGCCTGAAAGCCTGCGGAGGAAATGGGACGTCCTCCTACCCTGTCTACTCTTTTCTTACAGGGAAGTGCCACAGAAGGGAGTGGGCTTCAGCCCCTTCGAGCTTTTGTATGGGCACCCTGTACGTGGACCTCTCAACCTGGTGAGAGACGGATGGGAAAGAACTCCCAGAAAGCTTCCCCAGGACGTGGTGAGCTACATGCTGGCCTTCCGGAGCCAAATGGCTAAGTTGTGGAAGCAAGCTTCTGACAACTTGGAGGCCAGCCAAGCAGTAATGAAGGCGTGGTATGACCACAACGCTCACCCGGTGGAGTTGGAGCCTGGCCAGAAGGTGTGGGTGATCGAACCAGGAGAGCTTAGCGCCCTCCAGGATCGCTGGTCAGGACCCTTTGAGGTATTGGAGAAGAAGGGTAAGGCTACCTATTTGGTGGACCTTAAAACCCCTCGTCAGCCCCTACGGGTGCTGCACGCCAACCGCCTCAAACCCCACCACGAGAGGCCCGAAGTCATCTTGATGATGGTGACTGACGGAGCAGAGGACGCGGAAAGCGAGCCTCTCCCAGATTTGTTTGCGTCTCAAGAGAAGGATGGGTCGGTGGAGGGAGTGATTCTCTCCCCATCTCTAACTCCTGAACAGCAGGAGGACTGCCACCAGGTCCTGGGACAGTACTCTTCGTTGTTCTCCCTTGTTCCGGGTAGGACTCACCTGTGCGTCCATGATGTGGACACAGGAGACAGCCCACCTGTGAAGTCCAAGATCTACCGGATGTCAGACAAGGTGAAGGCCAGCATTAACAGTGAAGTCACTAAGATGCTGGAGCTAGGAGTGATCGAACCTTCTAGCAGCCCCTGGTCCAGTCCGGTGGTACTAGTACCAAAAGCTGCCCCACCGGGTGCCCAACCGGAACTGAGGTTCTGTGTGGACTACCGGGGACTGAATTCAGTAACCAAAACTGATGCTCATCCGATCCCTAGGGCGGATGAATTGATTGACCGGCTGGGAGCTGCCCAATATCTAAGTACCTTTGACCTTACTTCTGGGTACTGGCAGATCTCTTTGACTGATGGAGCAAGGGAAAGGTCAGCCTTCTCCACGCCCAATGGCCACTACCAGTTCTGTGTGATGCCCTTTGGGCTCAAGAACGCACCTGCCACGTTTCAGCGCCTGGTAAACCAGATCCTCACCGGAATGGAGAGTTTCTCTGCTGCTTATCTGGATGACATAGCCGTCTTCAGTAACAGCTGGGAGGATCACTTGCGTCACCTGCAAGCTGTCCTCCAGGCCCTGAGACAAGCTGGATTGACGATCAAGGCCAGCAAGTGCCAGATCGGGCAGGGGTCGGTAGTGTACCTTGGACACTTGGTGGGTAGGGGAGCGGTGCAACCCCTCCAGGCGAAGATCGAGGCCATCATGGCCTGGGAACCCCCCAAGACACAGACTGAGGTCCGAGCTTTTCTGGGCCTCACGGGATACTACCGCCGCTTCGTGAAGGGATACGGTACCATTGTAGCCCCCCTCACGGAGCTCACGTCCAAGAAACAACCTCGACGGGTAGTCTGGACGGAGGCTTGTCAGCAGGCCTTTGTGAAGCTGAAGCAAGCCATGTGCGAGGCCCCGGTCTTAAGGGCCCCAGACTTTTCCAAGAAGTTCATTGTCCAGACAGATGCATCAGAACATGGCATTGGGGCAGTGTTATCGCAACTCAATGAAGAGGGTCTGGATCAACCCGTGGTCTTCCTATCCCGGAGACTACTTCCTAGGGAACAGAAGTGGAGTGCAATAGAGCGTGAAGCCTTTGCAGTGGTATGGGCTCTGAAGAAGTTGCGGCCATACCTGTTTGGCTCGCACTTCCTGGTTCAGACCGACCACAGACCCCTTCGTTGGCTGATGCAGATGAAGGGGGAGAATCCCAAGTTGTTGAGGTGGTCTATTTCCCTACAGGGAATGGACTTTCAGGTGGAACATCGGCCTGGAGTGGACCACGCCAATGCAGACGGTTTCTCAAGGTATTTCCGCCTTAGTGATGAGAACTCCCAAGGGGTTGGGTAGCTCTCCCCACTTTCAGCTGGGGGGACGCGTGTTAGACCTGTCAGCCCTTTGGGTGGTCCCTCCTTATCATTATTTATTTTGTCCCACTTTTGCCTCCAACCCTGTTAGTATTTTTCCTTTTTGGGAACCACCAGACTTTTTCGTATTGATGCAGATTCAGGGAGCCATTTTATCTACCCCTGGAACTTCTGTCTGAGGGCCTGGAGCACAAAATGGTGGCCACCTGTGACATCATCATAACCCACTGGAACCTACCAGCACCTTCCAGAACATTCCAGAACCCTGTGACAGTTGGAAGCGGTTTGGAATGTTGGGAAGCTAAGCCAGAGTTGACAGTTGGAGCTGGCAGTTGGCACCTGACTGGTGAAGAGAGAGGAGCAGAAACCTGAAGGAGGAAGGAGTGAGGCAGCAGGGGTGGAAACTTGTGCCTGGAGTGGGGTCCATAAACCCACCCTTGATACTAGTCCCTACTGACTGAGCCCAGCCTGGAGCCCTGTGTGGGACAAAGCAAGAAAAACCATCTTAAGGACCTGGACAGCAGGAACAGGCCTTAGAAGTAAAGAAAAGCAAGAATCTGACCTGTTTATTGGTTTCCCTGGAATCCGACGTCGAGAAGCCTGAGACCTGGAGCCCGAGGTGGAGAAGCGGCGCTGACTGGAAAGCAGACGTCGTACCCGGAGCCGCCAGAGGTCGAGAGAGGGCGCCGACGGAGGTCGTGGAGAGTACCAGATGTCGAGGAGGAAGTCACCCGAGGTCGAGTGAGCGGCGTCGACGGGGGAGTGAAGTCCGCCCTCCGGAGTCGCCGGAGACCGAGGTGAAGCGTGCCGGAGGTCGGGAGTGGAGATCGCACTCCGGAGTCGCCGGAACCTGAAGAGAATCGTGCCGGAGGTCGGGAGTGGAGGTCGCACTCCGGAGTCGCCGGAACCTGAAGAGAATCGTGCCGGAGGTCGGGAGTGGAGGTCGCACTCCGGAGCCGACGGAAGTCGACATCGAGCCAAGACAGCCCGACGTCATCGAACCGGAGGCCGACATCGAGCCGAGGCCGCCGACATCGAACCGGAGCTGCCCGAAGTCGACATCGAGCCAAGACAGCCCGACGTCATCGAACCGGAGGTCGACATCGAGCCGAGGCCGCCGACCTCGAACCGGAGCCGCCTATCGACGTCGTCAAGAACTGACATTGCGCCGAGGCCGCCGACATCGAACCGGAGCCGCCTCACGGCGTCGACACGACTCCAGCGACGTCGGAGCTTCATAAAAAGGGCAGTAAGTGGAATAGAGGGCGCCTAAGGCCCTGTGGAGCCCTGAGAGACTAACCTAGGGTGCTGGAACCAGCTTGATTGTGCCAGGGGTGAGCTGAGACTAATACCGAGGGGTTGTGTAGTGTGGGAGAGCCAGATCTTTAGATTCCCCCTTTATCTACCTCAGTTTAGGCCTCAGCCTTGTCCAAGCCAGGGAGTATAACCCTAAGGCCATCCAAATCTCTACAAGCTGGGATTGGGTCAAATCATCCTATAGTACCTCAGGAATGTGAACTGATTTACAAATGTCACTGTTGGCTTTTATTATTTATTGAGAGCACTGTATTTATTGTATTTATCCTATTTATTGCCTCACAGTATTTATTGTTTCACAATATTTATTGTCGTACAGTATTTATTGCCTCATAATATTTAATTGCCTGTAATGTAATGCACTTATATTTATGCCTTGATTATTTATGATCTACCTTATTTATTGAATCGTTAAGACAGTATTTATTTGACGTACCCTTCCACAGAAAAAGCCTTGTGTACTGTGATTGTATTATTATTTATTTAATCAGCAACTAAGAGAAAAGAAGATAAAGAGATATATATTTTCAGTATAATTTTTAAGGTGTAGTGTCGTTTTTGGAACGGATGCACGCATGGTTATTGTGTGGGTATTGCGTATGCTTAACACGGTGCCTGACCCCTGACCACTCGAGCCAAGCTACCACTGTGTATGTCTGGAAAGACCCCGTTACCACCACCCTTTCCGGTGTGGGAGTGGGGTTTTTCTAACAACATTGGAAACATACTTCTACTAGTGACCCTTTTTTTAATGAGGAAAGTTACTTCCAGGCAAATAGTTTACCATTTGCAGTTGATAGTGGAGGTCGTTGCTACGAAGTTCAGGATGGTTGTCCCCTTCCAAAAGAGGAATTGGTTGGTAAAAGTGCAGAAGAGTTAATAGCTGAAGAAGTGCAAGGGAAACGTACATAAGCTCCTGTGTATAAGTGGGGTTGTAGCAGTATTTGTATTATTCAACAGAAATCTATTGATATAATGTGAAATTTGCTACGAGAATATACACAGAAAAGTATTAAATAGAAGATTAAGTTGTTACAAGGACTAGATCCATGTACTGTAAGAAAATATACTGAGAAGCAAGGGCATTCTCTGGCTTGTCTTTCAAAAAAAGTGTGTAAAAGTGTTTTTCATCACTTGAGGATGTTAGCAGTACACCATTCAGAAATGCGGAAGTTTGTAAGGAAACTGTACTATGTAAAAAGTCCTGCATTATGTTTAGGTGAACTGAATACAGGTCTTTTACATGGTTCTTTATCAGATGTTCCAAAAAAGTGTTATGATATTGAAATGCGATATTTTGGTTCAGAAGAGCAGTCCATAGAAAGTGAAAGTTTGACAATTACAGATGTTGAAGGAGATGGGAAAGTGATTAGCACTGATCAGTTTGAAGAAGAAATTGGAAAGTTTAATGTAGTGTGCTCTGAAATACCAAACTAGGAATGTTGATTTGTATTTGAAAAGTAAAAAGGAGAACAATAGTAAGTGGGACGAATTTGCAACTTATTTGTTGGTGGAAGGTCGATTTGAGTTAGGTAGTGATCAATGTATATGTAAATATTGTTACAAAAAATTAGAAGAGAACAAAATGCCTGCTAGAGCAGTACATAATAGCTTACAATTAGTAGCTATTCCAGAGGAACTGGCAGAATTGAATACATATGAGTCGGTTCTAATAAAATCTGTTCATCCTTTTCAAACTATAATTTGTATGGAGCCTAAAACAGGTAAACTGCCACCAACAGACTTGCAAAAAGGGCTGAAAGGAAGAGTGGTGTACTTACCTTTGGATTTTAAGAAGAATAGTGAAACTATTGCTGGAGAGAAACAGGAAAATGAGGCAGTAGTCATTCTAGTAAATGGTGTACCAACAAAGAGTCGAAAAATATGGCAAGAATTTGTGGATGTTAATAAAGTTGCAAAGGCTACCTTATATCTTATAGAGAACAATATTTATTACAAAACTGTAAATGTGGATGAACAGGTGATAAGTTTAGAAGATGAATGTGGATTTTAAAGTGGTCAAATAGGGAAAGTGGACAAGTCAAGGACTGAAGAGATTTATGAACATTACACAATATGTCCTTTGCATTCAAAAGAAGTAATAGGAAGCAGCATTGAGTTATTTCACATGACAAAAGCACAGGGAACTTCAATGAGTGTATGGGAGAAAAGCTTGGAAGCTCGTTGTTTTCCACAGCTGTTTTCTACTGGAGAAGGTGGACGATATGATGACCGACCTGTACGGATTCCAGCTTCAGAATATCGGTCAACAAGATTATATTCTGAAGATCCTAGATTTCGACAGTGTATTCCAAACATATTTCAACTTTTCTTTGAAAGTGATTTATCTTCTCTGTCATATGCAGTGAACCACATACTTAAAACTGGAGTTCATCAATCACTTCTTTCTGCGAAAGAATTTGTGGAGAAAGTTCAAGAAACAGATGAAAATTTACAAGCACAGTTAATCAATTTGACGGCATGTCAACGTGGAACAAATGATTTTTGGTATCGTCGTCATGGAGAACTCAAGTGTATGTTACGGAACTTAGGTACACCAAGATGGTTTGTCACACTTAGCTGTGCAGAGTGTGCATGGGAAGATTTGCTTGAGTTTCTAAGAGAAGTGAATTCCAATATAAAAATGCTGAAATAAAGACTCCTGGTTAACTGTGTTCATTGGATCCTGTTAATGTGTGCAGATATTTTAATCATAGGTTTCAAGCTATGATGTCTTTTATCTGCAATAAAAAGAATCGACCTCTTGGAGAAGTTACAGATTTCTTTTGGAGAAAGGAGTACCAAGCAAGAGGTGCAACTCATATACATATGCTACTATGGATCAAGGATGCACCTAAATTTGGAACTGATTCTGATGAAACAGTATTGTCTTTCATCAAACAGTATGTGACATGTGAGATTCCAAGAGAAGAAGGAGATAGAAGGTTGAGACAGCAAGTTTTACGTTTCCAAAGTCACCGTTGTGGAAAGTACTGCAGAAGAAAATACAAGTCTAAAGGAAAACGTTACACCAAATGTCGGTTTGGTTTTCCACGTCCAGTCATTTGTAAAGGAAGAGTAAATTCTTTTTTTTCTTCTGTAAGGCACACAATAACTCGTAAATCTCCAAAGAATACCTACAACTTAAAAAGAATAGAAGTGTCAAACTATATCAATGACTACAATGCAGTCATTTTAAAAATGTGGATTGCAAACATGGACATCCAGTATGTTGCAGATAACTCAATTGCTGTTGCACGTTATGTTACATTGTGCATAACATAATCAGACAAAACAGAGATGAAACAAATGTGGGAAGAAATTGCACAAGAGAAAAGCCTTAGCAAAAAATTGTACAGCTTTACTTTGAAAATGCTTTCCCACTGAGAAATTGGATCCTATGAATGTTTAGACCGCTTGTGCTCTTCAAGTTTGTATTCAAAGTCACGAGGAATCGTTTGGGTAAGTTTAGGTCTTGCCTGCTTACGGAATAGAGTGTTGAAATCATTAGAAGAAATTGAATACTTAGCAGAAAATGAACGAGACAGTACAGACATTCTTAAAACTAATATATTGGACATAAACTATCCGAAAAGGAATCGACATCTGGAACAGCTATGTCTATATGAAGTACTTCAACATTACAGCTTCAAAAGAAATGATAAACAGAATTTAGACGAAGGAAAATATGCAGTAGTTGGATGTCATGGTTGTTTAGTAAAACATGCAAAGTGTAATCTTATAAACCACAAGAAACTAAGTTGTGAAACTCCAGATAAGCGAGAATTTTACTATTTAGCACTTCTCCAACTCTTTAAACCATGGCAGTGAAAGTGAATTACTTGGAGACTTTGACTGCTACGAAGATTCTTTTAATGCATGTAAAGATAGCATTGCATGTACAATTTTCCCTATATATTTAAAAATGTTGCATGATGAAGTTGAACAGGAAAAGACTATTACAGCTGAAATAGCTGATGAAAGTTCTCAAGATAGTCAAAGTAGTGGTCAATATAGTCAAGATCCTCTTGGACAACCAATACTGGAAAATGAAGCAGCGAATGCTATGCATGAAGTTGAAATTGCAATGCAACAAGCACACGAGGAGAATATTACATTGGAAAAGTTAGAAGAACAACTAAATGTTGAACAGAAAGAAATATATGTACAAGTGAGAGAACAGATAGAACATGGTTTGTTGCATGGAAAAAAAAGAATGTGTGTGTTCATCTTTTAAACCTCTTGTGATGTACATCAGTGGTCAAGCTGGGACAGGTAGAAGTTTTTTAATTAAAGTTTTGACCAGTTATCTTCAAAAAACTACTGGTTCACATTTATGTTCTGTGGTAACAGCTCTACCTGGATTAGCTGCACACAATGTTAAAGGAGTTACTTTGCATAGATTACTGGTGTTAACAGTTGAGCATGATAATAAATTACAATATCAGAAGTTGTCTGGAGAAGCTTCTCATGAAGTGTCAAGAGTGCTGAAGAAAATGAAACTATCAATTATTGATGAAGTGAGCATGGTCTCAAACTTAATGCTTGCTTTTGTACACTTAAGATTGCAACAGGTATTAAAAACAGATTACGACGTTGTCTTTGGAGGAAAGATTTTAATTGTATTTGGAGATCTACTACAACTAACCCATGTAAAAAGAGAATCAGTGTTTAAAACTCTTCTACATGAAGACACAAAGAAATTTTTGGGAAGTATTGGAAATGTGAATCTGTGGTTAAATTTTGAATATAAAGAACTCACTCAGAATATGTGACAAGCAAGAGATGAAGATTATGCGAATATTCTAAAAGATGTAAGAATTGGTGTTCTAAGCAAACATGGTAAACAAGCTTTTCAAAGTCATCTACTAAAGAACTTGCTTACAAATGAAAGCACACGAGCAGAAGTTGCTTAATGCCTACAGTGGAAGAGTGTTATACATTTAATAGAGAGCTTATGAAATTAGAAAATCAAGAAATAGTTCACATTGAACCTATTGATAAAATCAAGCATCAAGGAATAACAATTCTTCTTTCAGAGAAACTACAGACTAAATTGGATTCTCTGGAAAGGTCTGTATCAAAAACTGCTGGTTTAGAAAAAAATGTAGATGTATGTTTAAACTGTCGGGAAATTTTGAGGCGTAATCTGAATGTAGAAGAAGGTTTAGTGAATGGAGCAATGGGGAAAGTTGTTGATTTTGTGAAATATCAAAATAGAAATGGGATTGACTTCTTGGAAGTTAAATTTGATCTGATTATAAAGGTAAGACAGATTGCGCGTTCTGCTGTACGTTTTTTGCTTGTGAAAGACTTGTATGTTCGTAGCAAACAGTTTCTATGTTTAGCATATGCAATGACTATTCATAAATCTCAAGGTTTAAGTGTAGATAATGCGTTGGTAAATGTAGGGAGAACTGTGTTTAAAGAGGGAATGGTATATGTTGCATTATCTCGAGTTAGAACGTTGTCTGGTTTGTATTTAATTGATTTTGATGAGAACAAGGTTAGTGCTAATGTTAATTGTGTAAAGAGAATATAATCGTTTGAGAAGGCTTTATGCTCCAAGTTTAGTTGAATATCCTATTTATGAGAAACGTGTTGTGTGTTCAAAACGCAAACATGTTGAAGAATCAACTATGGTTGGAAAGCAGAAACAAAATCAAGAGAAAAAAAAAGATGTAAAGAAACAGAAAATACAAACAAGTGATGATGTTGTCGGATACTAATTAGAAAACGCTTGTGATGTCAACTGCTATGGTAATGTTATTCTAAACGTTATATTTTATCTTGAAGATGTTATGGTGAAATTATGGAAAGTCAGGAAAAAAGATTATGTTTGGCACTTTATACTTTATTTCAAGAATTGAGAACTGATAGAAGTAAGATCCATTCTGCTTCTGGTATTCGCCAGCTGTTGGATACATGAACTGGATCTTTAATGTTCAGTGCTAATATACAACAAGATGCACAAGAATTTCTGATGGTTATGCTTGGAGTACTAGAAGATGAAGGAATTCAGATTGAGAGTTTATTTGGACTCAGTTACAAATGGGAACATAAATGTGAACAGTGTTCATTAACTTCAAGCACTATAGTGTAGTGGATACGGTGTTCTATGTGCACACATTGTTATGTTAGCATAAGCGCTTTAGATGTAAAACGCCATCTTGCCACTTTTGCTGCTTTTGCACACGACACTGCAGGCAGCTGTTATTACAAGAAAAACTGCTTGCTTGCTTTTTCTTCACATGAGAACCGTCTGTTGTACACATCCCTAGACGTGCACCGTGACCTTAGTCTGAACACTGTGTGCAGAAGCCGTCAAGGTCAAATAACAATGTATGCTTTTGAATTCAGGTTGATCGGCCCACGCTCTAGCCATAACACACACACAGCTGCAAATATCTGAAACTCAGGTGCCTTTAATATTGCATTTGCATGCATGATTCAGACACTTGGAGAAAACCTTTTCCAGACACAGAGCAGAGCTGATCCCGTGATGTGATTCACCTAAGCTGATATTTATGGTATGGGGTTCCCCATTCAAGCCTAGAGACCTTCTATTAGTTTCATAAAACTAGCTTACTAGCGAAGGGAGGGTGGTTGTTTTCCACTATCATTTGTAATATGATTTCTCCCTTCATTTTCTATGGTATTGTAACAATGCTGATGGTTTTGTTTTTAATCATTTGTCTGCTTTTGTTAGCCAAAGTACTGCACCTTAGAGCACGTAGTTAAAAACAAACATTTTAAACTTTACTGTGTCTCTGATTACTCTTGTTGTGGACTGATATGAGAATAATAACGAAAAGGTGTTTCTGATTCCCACCCTTCCTGAGAGTACTCTAAGTCGCTTGTTCTGGGTTTTCTAATCATTGGTAGCTTCGAGATGATACGGAGAACAAATGAGACACTGATGCTACTCGTATAGGGGTTCTCGGTACTGAGGTGAGTTTTTGGTACACCACAATTCACTAAGGTCCTGGTTTCCTGCGCATAGTTCTGTGCATGAGCAGAATCCCGGCAACATGGCACACCTAACGTTTGGTCTTATGTTTGAGACGCCTTAGTGGTGCTTATATTAGTCCACAATGCCCTCATTCTTGTTTCTGGTCAACGGGAGGGACGGTTTAAACCTACCTAAATAGTTAATGTATAGGTTCTCTCAAGCTTGACAATTAAAAAGGTTTTGTTTTATCTTATACCCTTTTTGTGCTACTGTTCATATAGATTGTTTTTCTTCTCTGTTTCCTTATGGCTGAAGTCGCTATTTCCTATGAGGCACAGGGTCAGACTGATTTGCATATGGCCATGTCTGAACTGGGGTGGCAGAGTGGGCTAAAGAACGGTGATGGATCAAACCCAGATCTGTTGACTGGGTGTGAGTGTTTGATTGGTTCTGATGCTCCGTCCATCACCACCCCCTTTTGTACCGCTGAAGTCGCTATTGCAGCGCATAGTCGCGCACCTCTCCAGCATCATTTGACGCAGTTCGGGGTGCCTGACGATGAGATGTCTATTATCTTTGTAGTGGGTGCCAATGCATCGCATCCCTATGAGCTATTTTACTCTTGGGTTACTTTGCCGGCGGTGAATGCGGATGATAATACGTTTCACTCATACACTCCTACAGCAGTCCCGGCAAATTACATGCCATATAGGACGCAGGAAATTCCAATTTCTGCTTGACAGCATCGTATTTGGTTCAATGGCGCCCTCCCCCACATGGTTAAACTGGTTCATTTGGGCCCCTTGTCCATTCTTGGCCGGGTTTACACCACAACCATGTTATTTGCAAACCCCGGTGGATGAGTTACGTCAACTCCATACCGCCCTAATTACCGTACATAGGGCTTTATTGCAATACGTTTCACGCAATGTCCAGATGGGGGCACCTGGGGTTACGGTGCATCCAGCTGGCCCGGCCGGGATTACTATTAGTCACGTCATGGTTAATTCGGTAATGGGCAAGCGCCCCCAAAATAGGACAATATGCCTTATTGGATTGCTGAGAAATTTGACCAACTGGAAGCAGTTTTTCCGAATTCTACTCCTGTGGAAAAACACAGGATTCTTACCATTAGTTTGCAGAAAGACTTGGTCCCAGAGGTAGCTGATTGTGACAACTGGGGTAACGTATTTGCAGCAGTCTACTCAAAGTGCTTCGGCACCCCGTCTATGGCTGTACTGCCCTCAGTGATCAAACGTGTTCAGGATCAACACGGTCCGGAGGCGGCTGTCGGGTTAGGGATGAGGCTTGTCAGCAGGTTTGACGTAGTTGCCAGCTCATCCTTGCTAACGTCAAGGGAGATGCGGTTAACTTTCAAGTGTTGAATGAGCTGTGCCTCGTCGCCGACGTCGATAAACCCCGGTAGTTACCAAAGATTATTGCGGAGGCTTATAAAACCATTGGCCGCAATAGTTTGGGGGTTAAGCCTTTTGTTCAAACAACAACTACACAACCGCAAACTAAGACAGGGATGTCTTCTAAAGACGACCAACCAGCTTTTCCTAAACAAAATTGGAAAGCTAAAAAACAGGGGAAGCAGCAACAGAAACAGGGGTCTCGTCCCGCGTCGCTGGTTCAAGCGACTACTGAACGCACATATGATTTGCGCGATTGCACTAGGATTAGGTCTTCTGATAGATTTCAGGTTCCTGGACAACGTTCTCGTTCTTCACAGGAAACATCGGTCTCACAGTCCGGTGGAGGAGAACGTGGCAAAGGTCGGGGTGCCCATCAAGGACGTGAGCAGCCCCTCCAGAATGACGGTAAAGGCAAGCAGGGCGAATTTTCACGACAACGACCCCCGTTTCAAAAGAAGAAAGTTGCTGCACTAACTGCGAGGAATGCCACAGATAGTGAGAACGCAGCATTGGAACCTGACATGAGCACTAACGCTGCTAGACAGCGCAGCGGAGGTTACAGTAGTGCGGCAAGCACTACGTCCATATCTGAAGGCGACAGCAACTGACACCTTCATCACTGTAGAAACTGCTGATACTAGAGTGGCTCCCCCTGACAGACTATATGACATAGTCCTTTTAATAGAAGGTGACATACAACGTACCATAAAAGGGATTTTTGGGGAAAATCTGACCTCTACATATGACATTCTGTTAGCAGAGGCAGACTGGCCCCCAGCTTTCGTTTTGGCCGCTCCTAGAGGGGAGGAGGTAATCCTCCCATCTTTCGCGCACACTGTGCCAAAGGATCAGGCTCAGAACTTTGCAGAAGAGTGGGCTCAGGTACTTGCTCTGGCGTTCTACCGTACTCAGGTTGGGTGGGATAAGTTGTCGCCAACCAATGAGATTCCATTACGGTCTATGCCCCAGGCGCAACCCCAATATCCCATGTGCCGCGAAGCTAAATTTCATGTCGCAGAAATCCTTGAACAATTGGAATATCAAGGTGTTATTGAAACATGTGTGTCACCCATGAATAATCCTCTATTCACTGTAACCAAACCTGATGGGTCGTACCGCCTAGTTTTTGATTACCGACATTTGAATTCTCATTGTCGGACCTGTGTGGTACAGAATACCCACAGTTCTGCCCTCGTTGATAGTCTCGAGAGAAAAAGGTTTAAGACCACACTTGACATCTCCAATGGCTTTTATGGCCATAATCTGTCCTCGATTAGTAGTCAATGGACAGCCTTTACTTCAGGCGACAAACAGAAACAGTTTAAAAGATTAGCCATGGGCTATAAAAACAGTCCAGGTGTCTTTGCCGCACGTGTAGTCTCTCTGTTAGAGAGCATTGACCCTAATGCGTACTCGTATGTTGATGATATCTATCTGACAGACGATGAATTATGGGCGCATCTGTGTCGCGTTGACCGCATCATTGTCATGTTTGTGGACTTCGGGTACAAATTTAACTTTGCAAAATCACACATTGCAGAGTATACAGTGTTGTTTTTGGGCTATGAACTCAACAACGAAGGTCGAGGTTTAGCACCTCACTTCCTGGAGAAATGCTCATGTTTGCGCGCTTCCACAACTCTGAAAAAATTACAATCTTTGCTGGGTTTTTTGAATTTCGGGCGTACTTAGATTCCCGATTATGCCCAGCGTATCAAGCCGCTGTATGCCTTGGTACAACAAGCTGGCTGCCAGAACATTCAGCTATCTTGCAATTTTTGCAGGCTGATCTTCTTGCTTCGAAATACTTATTGACGTGTAATAACCACACTAACCTGGTAATAACAATTGTGCCTGGCGCAGTGGGTTTCCGTACTTAACGTTCAATGAGGGCGACACAGTCCCCATTGCTTACAAATCGCACTTGTACACATCAGCTGAAATGTGCTTTTCCACTGTCGAAATGGTTTTGACTGCAGTACAGATGGCGATTCTGAAGGAGAGAGCGCTGTCGCAAGGGAAACGCATGTTAGTTGTCACACAGCATCCTGCCCTAGAGGCAGTAACGAAAGCCAGTGTACCAAATTCTAAAGCTTTGCATCCACGTTGGATACAATGGGCCACTTCTTTGACATCGCCGGATGTTACTTACATCTTTGATGCCTCATTGCAGACTCAGGAGTATTTGCAGTATGAATTTGTTCATCCAGCTCCTCTGTCCATGCGCCCGCTTGAGGATTACCATTGTGTCATTTACACTGACGGTTCGGCGCAACCGGTGACGGTTTCTAAGCATGCTTATTCAGCGGCCTGCGCAATAGTGGCTGGTACTTTCGTGAATGGTGAATTCAAATCTGATGTCGTGCACACGCAGACATTGGGTGATTGTACCGCCAAGTTGGCAGAGCTATGTGCCACTGAGATGAGTTTTTGGTACAACACAATTCACTAAGGTCCTGGTTTCCTGTGCATAGTTCTGTGCATGAGCAGAATCCCTGCAACAATAGTTGACAGAGAACGATTTCTATATTTGACAATACCTGACTGCAAATCTGTACCATTTTCCAAATTAGTAAAAGAAGCTGATCACAAGATGATCTGTTCTCGTAGTAAATCAACAATGCTATCTACATTATGCCTACAAAGATATGGAAAATATTTGATTATAATGCTGCAACGCTGTAGACCAAGTGGAAGAAAAGTGGAAACCAAAATAAAAATGTTGTTGCTAGTCAAGTATCTATTTCTGGAAGAACTTTTGCAACAGTTGCTATTGTTTTTCATGCTGGAAGTACTACCACAAGTGGACATTATACAGTTTATTTAAAGTGTAGTAATGGTTGGAGTCACTGCAACGAAACACACTTGGAAATGAAACCGAGATTGCCTCATGAATTACCCAACTTATACTTGATATTTCTGAAACAAAGATTTTAGATACATCATTCAGCCTAGTGGGAAGGTGTGAAGATACTTTAAGGAATTCATACTGGATGATTTCAAAGCTAAATTTTTGATACATTATTTGGCGTATTGGAAAATGTGAACAGAAACTGTGTGGATGTGTTATTTGTGTTGGTTTCGTATTATATTTGTGACAATTAGGGATTTGTTTTTTTTAACAATCTAATTGATTGTTTTTTTCCCTGCTGTTTATGATGAAACTACACTGACATCACTGTGAATAGTGAAGTTAAGTAGAAGCCGATGACAGCAAAAAAAGGGAGAAAAATTGTGTTGTGAATATTAAATTATTTTGTATTATTTAAAAACTGACTTTAATTTGTGAAATATATTACATTACATAGCAGTTTCACAGTATATTTGATGTAGTTGAAAAGTTAGAAAAAACAGTACTAATGACAAATAGCACAATAGTAGTTCGATATTTAAAAAACCTTTGAAATTCACTGAAAAAGCCATAGGTTTTACAGACGTTATAGTTAGGAATTAGCATTTAAAAAACCTTTGAAATTTACTGAAAAAACCATAGGCTTTACAGACGTTATAGTTAGGAATTAGCATTTAAAAAACCTTTGAAATTTACTGAAAAAACCATAGGTTTCAGGGACATTATAGTTAGGAATTAGCATTTAAAAAACCTTAGAAATTCACTGGAAAAAAACCATAGGTTTCAGAGACGTTATAGTTAGTTGGACATTTGACTCATATAAAACCAGAGAAATTCACCTGTTATAATTAGTTGAGCTAACTATAACTCGTGCGCCCGCAATGCACTTGTGATGACGTCACATATTACATCAAACATGATATGGTCAGTGACATCACTCATGACATCACTCATGACATCCCAAATGACATCACTGATGACATCATCCACGTGATAGTCTGACACACCTCCTCGCACTCTAATATAACCTTTGATACACATACTCTAAAATACAGACTACCATTTTCGAAACCTTAGACACACCAATACCAGATACTCGATACCCATCCACTGATTCCTATCTATATATTGTGAGCTAGATATACACTCATAGAGTCACTCATACATGCTGTCACTCATCATTAAATCAGTATAATATCCACTCATACACCTATACATACATTCACACAGTGCTACTGATCCATAGAGTTACACACAGATCTACTCAGTCATGCCAAAAATCAATCACACCCAAGTACTCACCTATGTAGATATATACACACCACCTGACTTATTTATACACACACCACCTTCCTTATTTATATAGATACTAACACATACTCACTCTCTTATACAATCACTAATGCAAGTACACATTCATGTATGTAGACACTCTTGCAATCACTCTCTCTCATGTATAGTCAATTATACACCCCAACACTCACACATACTGTCACATAAATAGTTACTCACATATATACAACTGAGACATCAATTCACTAATCAACACACCTGTGCACACAGTCAGCTACCCATACAGCCCTTACGAGATACACTTTTGAATCTACACAACCAGTGAATCAGCCATTCAGACATGTATGTACAGAGTCAGACATGTCCCACCTACCCACATAGACACTCAGATACCCATACAGATACTCATACAATCAATCAATAACCCATATAGACACTGATGTAGCTACTCACCAACCCATGCACCTGCTTACACACCAACTGAGAGACTAATATAGACATTCACACAGTTTAGTCACTAACCCATGCATTCAGTAACATACGTTCAATCAGTGACTTATACAGTCAGTCATGCATCTACTAAATATTCCATTCAGGCACTTCTACATCCACTCATTCTTCAATAGACCTTGGCATAGATATATATGAAAAATATTTAAACTTTACAGAAACACACATTCACTGGATGATGTCATCAGTGATGTCATTTGAGATGTCATCAGTGATGTCATGAGTGATGTCACTGACCATGTCATGAGTGATGTAATATGTGACGTCATCACCAGTACACTGCAGGCGCGCGAGTTATAGTTATGTATTTATATTTATATATCCACTTATTCTTCAATGCAAATTGCTATATATCTATATAATACATATTTAAATAACGAACCAAACCACATTCACTGGATGATGTCATCAGTGATGTCATTTGAGATGTCATCAGTGATGTCACTGATCATGTCATGAATGATGTAATATGTGACATCATCAGCAGTGGATTGCGGGCGCGCGAGATGTAGTTAGTACAACTAACTATATCGGAGGAATTTCAATGGTTTTTTACGAGTGAAATGTCCAGCTAACTATAAAACCCCTAAAACCTATGATTTTTTAAGTGAATTTCTAAAGTTTTTTAAATGCTAATTCCTAGCTATATCAGGCCTGAAACCTATGGTTTTTTCAGTGAATTTCAAAGGTTTTTTAAATGCTAATTCCTAACTATATGAGGCCTAAAACCTATGGTTTTGTCAGTGAATTTCAAAGGTTTTGTAAATGACAATTTTTAATGTATTAATTGTTATACAGATTTTTTTGATACTGATTTACTACATTTTTTAAACTATTGATTTTTAGATATTTTATTTTTTTAATTACATTATAATTACATTATACATTACAATACAACATATACTTTCTCAGAATGAATTACTTTAGTTTAAATACTTTGCAAATAGGCAATAGAATTTTAAGTACAGTAGTTACAGTTGTTGCAATGGGCAGCACTATTTCAAACACAATGCAACATTGATCTCAGTTTGAATTTCCAGTCAAATGCAATTAGTTACTTTATGGATTACTTTTCTAACCAGAGGACTGGATCCTAGATTCAGTCTTTGGACATCTCCTGTAAACAGTTGAGTAAAAGCGTTTTGGTTACAGTAGTGATTTTTAAGGAATATTATTGTATTTTAAAAGTTGACAGAATTTTTTTCACATAGAATCACCAATGTTATCCTATGGCAGAAAATTCACTTAGCAGGTAAGTAGTGTTATTATTAGTTTTTCTTACTCAGTGATGGATCCTGGATCCAGCACTGGTGCATCTCCTGTAAACAGTTGAAAGAATGTCTATAAGTCATACAGACAATTTTTTAAGAATATTTTTAGTTTGTGAATATAGACACAGAAACTTTTCTGCTGAAAACCACACAATAGATTCCTATGGAAGGAAATACAAGTTACTGGTAAGTACGCTTAGAATTACTTTTCAGGGTCAGTGCTGGGCTAAAAGATGCAGCACTGGGTTCTCTCCTGATAACAGGTGAGTAAATTGGAATTCGTAGTTCGGCTGATTTTAGAGGAATATTTGTACGTTTCAAAAATTGACACTTAGAAACTTTCCTGCTGAAAACCATACAATGGATTCCTATGGAAGGAAATACAAGATACTGGTAAGTATGCTTAGAATTACTTTTCAGGGTCAGTGCTGGGCTAAAAGATGCAGCACTGGGTTCTATCCTGATAACAGGTGAGTAAATCGAAATTCGTGGTTCGGCTGATTTTAGAGGAATATTTGTACGTTTCAAAAATCGACAGACACTTTTCTGCTGAAAAACACACAATGGATTCCTATGGAAGGAAATAGAAGTTACTGGTAAGTACGCTTTGAATTACTTTTCAGGGTCAGTGCTGGGCTAAAAGATGCAGCACTGGGTTCTCTCCTGATAACAGGTGAGTAAATCGGAATTCGTGGTTCGGCTGATTTTAGAGGAATATTTGTACGTTTCAAAAATCAACAGACACTTTTCTACTGAAAATCACACAATGGATTCCTATGGAAGGAAATACAAGTTACTGGTAAGTACGCTTAGAATTCCTTTTCAGGGTCAGTGCTGGTCTGAAAGATGCAGCACTATGTTCTCTCCTGATAACAGGTGAGTAAATCGGAATTCCTATTTCGGCTGATTTTAGAGGAATATTTGTACGTTTCAAAAATCGACACTTAGACACTTTTCTGCTGAAAACCACACAATGGATTCCTATGGAAGGAAATACAAGTTACTGGTAAGTAAGCTTAGAATTACTTTTCAGGGTCAGTGCTGGGCTAAAAGATGCAGCAATGGGTTCTCTCCTGATAACAGGTGAGTAAATCGGAATTTGTAGTTCGGGTGATTTTAGAGGAATTATTGTACAATGGTGAAGGAAGGGGGCGGGGCCTGAGGTGACGAGTGCAAACACGCACTGTGGCACATTTTAAGTTGGGCAATTAATTCCTCTTCAATCCTGCGGTCCCCTGAGGGCCAACTAGCCCACCAGGTTCCTCCAGTATGCACCAGGGAGCTGCGTTGCAGAGGTATTCAGAGGCCACGCCCCTTTTTACAACACTCTGCAACGCAGCTCCGTGGCGCTAACTGGAGGAACCTGGTGGGCTACTTGGCCCAAGGTAACATGCTGCTCCCCCTGTGGAAAAGCAATCTGCTTTCTTATATGGAAGAGAGAGCAGGTTTCCTGCTCTCTCTTTCAAATAGGAAAGCAGTCTGTAATGACAGGGTGGGAGCCGCGAGGCTCCTGCCCTGTCATTGCAAACTACAGTGTCCCAGGGGTGGGCACCCCGGGACACTGCCGAAGCCAGCCCTGGGGGGTGGCGGTCCCCAGGGCCTAGACAAGTCTCCAGGAAGGGGGCCACGCGGCCCCCTCCCACATTCTGAAGAGTGGCGGTCCCCGGGGCTGGGGGGGCCTGAGAGCCCCCCCACCCAATTTCAACCAGCCCGGGGTTGGCAGTCCCCGGGGCTGGGGGGCCTGAGAGCCCCCCACCCAATATTAATGAGCCCTGGGGTTGGCGGTCCCCGGGGCTAGGGGGGCCTGAGAGCCCCCCACCCAATATTAATACACCCCGGGGTGGCCGTCCCTGGGGTAGTGTGGGGGGATTGGGATCCCCCACACTATTTTTTGAAAATGCCCCCGGGATTTGGTCCCCCGGGGGCCAATTACCAAAGAAGCGCGGAAGCCCGCGCTTCGTTTAAAAAAAAATTTCGGCTGAACTACGCACTGGGTGCGCGACTCTCGCCGACTTGTTTTTAAAAAAAATGCTTTTTTTGGCCCTGGGGGTCCTTGTGGGACCCCCTGAGCAGGCCTTTTTGCGTTTTTCGCGTTTCTTTTGCTGATTTCTTGTGACTTGGTTCTACCGAGGCACAAGATGGCTGCCAACACTTCCTGATTTGGAGTGTTGACAGCAAATTAGATTACAGCTTGTGCACGGCAGGGTGCGCTTAGGCTGCGCGGATACTCCGAGGCCATAGATATATATGTACTTTTAAATGTCATTTTCTCAGGAACTACTGAACGGATTTACACCATTTATGCAAAAGGCACAAGTCTGAACTAAGGACTACCTCTTTGCTAAATTTGGTGTAATTCCGTTCAGCAGTTCGGGCTGTAGCTGCGGCTAAAGGTCCTATGGGAAAATGCATGGGGAAAACGCGTTTTGGGACCCCCTTTTTTCTCGTCCCCCGCTTGACGAATCACGTGAAACTTTCAGGATAGGAGCAGACCGGAGCTGGTCAAAAGTTTTGAAAATTTTGCGAAGATTCGTCGATCGGCGCCAAAGTTATTCCAAATAGAATGTTGCGGATTTCCTATGGATAATAGGTCCTAACTATATCTACCTACTGGTGACCCCCAGTAGGTAATATATATATATATATATATTACCTACTGGCGGTCGCCAGGCGGTAGTTATAGTTAGGACCCCTTTTCCATAGGAAATCCGCAACATTCTATTTTGAATAACTTTGGCGCCGGTTGATGAATCCTCGCGAATTTCTCAAAATAGGTGGGGCGCTACGCTCCGCTCCTACCCTGAAAGTCTCGGGGGGATTCGTCAAGCGGGGGCTGAGATAAAAGGGGGGTCCCAAAACGCGTTTTTCCCATGCATTTTTCCATAGGACCTTTAGACAGGGCTACAGCCCGAACGGCTGAACAGAATTACTAGAAATTTGGCAGAGAGGTAGTCCCTAGGTCAAGGAAGTGCCTTTTGTAGGTTTGGTGTAAATCTGTTCAGTAGATTCTGAGAAAATAGCCTTTAAATCAATATATATATCTGAGCCAGCTTACGGTACGCTTACCGTAAGCTTACCGTACGCGTACGGTGGCGTGCGCAAGCTCGATTCTGATTGGCTGTTACATCTAAGTAAACATTCGAATCGGTCGAAACCAGGAAGCGGCGGCCGCCATTTTCTCTCTCGCACTCTGAGGGGGGGCTGTAAACAAAGGCAAAAAACATATAAAGGGGCTGTTTAGACAGCGCCCATGCACATAGCCATGTTAGTTGAGTCCTCAAAGATCCCCTAAGGCCAAAAACGGTAAATGTTTATCTTTTGAAAATTTCGCCGATTACGCTTACCGTACGCGTACGGTGCGCTTACGCTAAAAATTTTAATAAAAAAAAAAAAACACTCTCTGTGCATGGCGTATTATTGTCATCACTTACAAATTAAATTTAACAGATTACCTATCACAAGGAAGCGCATAATATGTCCTCCATGTGCGCACGGTGCGCTACGTGCACCGCGTGCCCACCTTGCGTGTACGGTACTAACTGCGTAAAGTGGGCGTGCACGCCACGAATGGCGTAAAGTAACTTAGCATTTAAAAAACCGTACAAATTCACTGAAAAAACCATAGGTTTCACACACGTTATAGTTAGGAATTAGCATTTAAAAAACCTTGCAAATTCACTGAAAAAACCATAGGTTTCACACATGTTATAGTTAGCGGAAATTTTACTGATAAAAAACCAATGAAATTCCCCCGTTATAGTTAGTGCAGGCAACTATAACTCACGCGACCGCAATCTTCTGCTGATGACATATGTGTCTTTATGAAAAAAAAATATTTGTAATATATGTATAGCTAAAAATGTATGGAAGAAGACATGGGCAAATAAGTGTCTAAATACAGTATTAGCATCAGCAGAGGATTGCGGTCGCGTGAGTTATAGTTGCCTGCACTAACTACAACGGGGGAATTTCATTGGTTTTTTATCAGTAAAATTTCCGCTAACTATAACATGTGTGAAACCTATGGTTTTTTCAGTGAATATATATATATATATATATATATATATATATATATATATATATATATATATATATATCCTTAACATCAGTGCTGGCCGCACCGAATATCGCCTTTTCCCCGCCTCTCGCAATGGCGGTCCGTGGTGAGGAAGCGAACCTCAATGAATGCACTCAAGCTGAATTCTTCGTGGAATGAAAAACAAGGACAGCAACCACGGACTCTTTAGATTTAAATGCGCTTATTTATTTTGCAATGGATGGCCCACTCTACACGTTTCGGGATTGACTCCCTTGTTCACGAGTGTGGTGATACAAAATAAAGTGTTGTTTAAATTAAGAAACATGTGATTACAAAGATTACATCCACATAGAAGACGGACTCAACGTTTGGGAGTTACTTCACTCCAATGTGAATTTAACATAGTAAATCCGCCATCTTTGAATGGTTCGAGTTTCACGGTAAAAACTGACTGTTCAAAACATCCCACTGTTTGAATGCGACTATTATTACAAAAATAACAACAAAGTAAATCATTTCATTCAGTGTTAATACTCCGCTAAATTGCTACTCAAAATAAGATCTCAGTCTCTCGTGATATCTTAAACACAAAATAGTGCTTGCTATTAAACCCAAGTGGGTCAAGGCAGTATTGATCCCAATTTCCGGTGATATCTTAAACAGCATGTAATAATGTCATATTTGCCAAGTGGAATCACGGGACACAAAATAGTGCTTGCTATTAAACCCAAGTGGGTCAAGGCGGTATTTTAACATTACACTTGTTAATATGGAACAGTCCTACCATAAGTGTTACTCTTATCTTCTTTAGTGGAACAATCCACAGATACTTTGGCTTAATTGCATTTCATTCATGTTAGATCAGATCTCTATGGAAACAAAAAGAAAAAATATAATTTCCATACAATTACATTGTCATTTATCAATACAACATACACTGTACCACAAAAATAGACACCTTTAGGATAATGAATTCCTAAAAAAAAACTTAAAAATGTGTCTTGTAGGTTGAGCCAGAATGAGGAGACAATGGCCTTTTCTCTATAATTCCGAGCTGTACTAAGAAAAAATGTATAATAAGTGCAGTATTCAATATATCCAGAACGGTGTACTCTCCTATCCCAAATGAACTTCCATTTCCTCATCACAATTATGCCCATTGGGAATTAGGGTCTTATACTGTATAATCAGTTTCGACTCAAGGCGTCTAAGATCTTGCACTCTGTTCCCACCTCTTTCATTGAGTCTCACAGAATCTAGTACACAAAAATTAAGCAGGGAATTGTTTTGCCCGTGGAGGCTTTGAAAGTGTCTTGCCATAGGATATTGCTTGTCACAATTCTTTATTGCACGTAAGTGCTCTAATACCCTTTTCTTTGCCCTGTGGATCGTGCTCCCAATGTATGCTTTTTTACAAGGACAGAATAAGGCATGTACTGCAAATTCAGTATTACAGGATGTGTGTTTCAAGATTTTAAAAGGTTTGCACTCTGCTGACAATTTACATTCTTTCTTGTGGGAACTGTTTTTGCATGCCTTGCAGTTGCGGCATGGATAAAACCCCTGGATCCCAAGACTTCTCACCTCTACTGGTTCAACTGCTCTACAAAGAGTGTCCTTGAGAGATTTGGCCTTTCGAAAAGTGATTTGGGGCAGTGTCCCTATGTTACTTGTAAGATCTTTGTCCGTGTGTAACACCGGCCAAAATTTGGTGATACTTTTCCTTACATCGTGTGCCTGTCTACTGTAGGTGGTAATGAATCTGATTTTAGGATCCTCTGCAATCTCGTTTTTTTCAATCAGTAATGAGGCTCTCGTTCTCTCTTTCACTTTAGCTTTGGCCTTGTTGATCACTGTTTTAGAATAGCCTCTCTCAAGGAATCTTTGTATCATTGTGCTTTCCTCTTTTTCAAAACTCTCAAACGTGCTACAATTACGTTTGGCACAGAGGAGTTCTCCCAGGGGAATGCTGTCAATTAAAGAATGGGGATGACAGCTCTTGGCATGAAGTACACTGTTCCCTGCCGTGATTTTCCTGAAAAGAGAACTTTCTCTCTTCTCGCACCGAAAACCGACTGTTCAAAACATCCCACTGTTTGAATGCGACTAATATTACAAAAATAACAACGAAGTTAATCATTTCATTCAGTGTTAATACTCCGCTAAATTGCTACTCAAAATAAGATCTCAGTCTCTCGTGATATCTTAAACACAAAATAGTGCTTGCTATTAAACCCAAGTGGGTCAAGGCAGTATTGATCCCAATTTCGGTGCGCCCAGCACTGATGTTAAGGATTGAGTTTTTCAACACCCCTGCCCGCTGAGATTTCTGTGCGGGAGACGTCTGTCCACAGGAGAGTTTCCAGACAACAACACGAGGATATCAACTCCCCGGAGGTGGGCAGCCCTCTATATCAGGTACCGCTTACAGTCTTTAAAACAACTTTGTTCAGCAAATGGCAAGCGTAAGTGTGGTGAGACAAAAACACACTCTCACGATTTAATGCAGCAATACATACAGTTTCTAATTAGTTAATGCAACAGAAAATGGCCTTGACACGAAATATCAAACGTTCGGAAGCGGCGAGCAGAATGTTTGAGGAATGTGCTTTGAACGAAACATCAGAAGCTAGTGCTGAGAATGACAATGGGAACACAGCACCGAACAATAAAAAGATTCTATGGGACAGACTCTGGAAATCATCAAAAACTGAACAGAATAAGTGGTGGGAGGCAACCACGCTGCAGAAGTATGTAGAAGTTGATAGAATACCAAGAGGGTTGCGTATTTTTATAACACCAACATTTAATGACCCCGATCCCGAACTCGTGAATGAATGGGCTGATAACAACCATCAATGCTCAGTCCACATGCTGAAAATGCTGGTTAAATTTGCGAATAAAGATGTTGAAAAACTAAGTCTAATTATTGAGGACACAATACAACAACTTAAGACTTTATGTGAGCAGGAAGAATTCAACAAAGAAATGGAAAAGATTGATAAAGGCCTTGAAAAGATTGAAAAAGATATAAAGATTAAAAAACAGCGCAAATTCCAACGCGACTTGGTCGATTATCAGAAAGGTCAAGTACTGACCTTTGGGAAAAAATATGATCATCTCCGCTCTAAAATAGTACCAAACGAAAAAAGCCAACAAGGTACAAGAAATGCATTGATTGATCAATCAAGTTCGGATAACTTAACCAGAGAAAGTTCAACAAGTGGAAGTGGATCCTCTATTGTATCAGATAATACCTCAGTAAAAAACAGCATTTTAACGGAGTTCAGCCTGATGGCCAAAGGGAGAAATCCAATCAACAAACAATTTGGGTTTCGCGGTCGTGGACGAGGAAGCAGAGGCGGAAGAAAGCCAAACGCAACAGCATCAACAGAATTCGAAAACCCTGTGGGAAGCAGAACAAGGGGACAGATCAAGAAGAAATGATGAAAGAAAAAACAGTCATCAACTTGTCAGAAAGGACATTGAGCTCGATGGAGGTAGATATACTATCATTAGGACTTACCTTCTGTCCTGTAAATGATTTTAATTACACACAGAGCCGTATTGATCTGTTCTACTTTACGCGTAAATTACGCATAAAAAAATGGTATGCCACTAAGATCACAAGTGATGAAAAGACAAAAGGGGAATCCCCGAGCTTAACAACAATGTCTGATGTTGAAACTTTACATACGATGCAAGTGTTGGCCGATGAATGTCAAATTGATGTTGATCCTTTTGCCAGTTTAATGCATGACAATGTTCCTTTGAATCTGAGTGCTAAAACGAGCTTCAAGCCAAAGTCGATCTTTTTACCCCAAATTAAGAATGAGGCGATCGATGTCTTTGAAAAGGGAGTTATTCAGGAATTGTCCAAGTTAGCCAAAAAGAAACATTATGGGTGGAGAAATATCTCCAAAGAACAAATGACAGTTATTGATAATCTAAAAAAAGATAACACCATTGTCATTAAAAAATCTGATAAGGGAGGAAATGTAGTGATACTATCAAAACAAAAGTACATTGAGGAAGGGATCAGACAACTAGCTGATAAAGATAGCTATGAGAGAAGTAATAGAATGGATTGTGAGAATTCCATCAAAGCGTTTCATAAACGTCTTTTAGAGTGGAAAGAGAAAGGACTTTTAGACCAGGGTGAATATTACTTTCTTCTTTGTAAATATCCCAAACTCCCTGCGTTATATCTACTCCCCAAGATCCACAAAAACATGCAAAATCCCCCTGGGAGGCGAATAGTTTCATCCAGAGGAAGTTGCATGGAGAATGCATCGAGATATGTTGATTTTTTTCTCCAGTCTTTTGTTAAAACATTGCCCTCGTACGTGAAAGATACGGGGGATTTTTTGAGACGCTTGGATAATTTCGAATGGCATGAAGATTTCTCATTTCTGTCTTTGGACGTGATGAGTTTATACACATGTATACCGCATGAACTGGGGCTCCAGGCATGCAGGCACTTCCTGAATGAGAGATCTGTCTCATATTTTTTTCACACAGAAATGCTCATTGAAATGATGTCAATCTGTCTTAAACAATTTTTTTTTATTTTTGACAACAAAATTTTCAAACAGACCCTCGGTACTTCGATGGGGACCTGCTTTGCTCCTTGCTTTGCGGGTCTCTATCTGGGGTACTGGGAGGAACTGATTGTGAGGAAATTAAAGTTCTTTAACGACAGAGTGGCACTTTGGGTCCGTTATATCGACAACATTTTCTGTGTATGGAAGGGGAATGAAGGAGAGGCAAAAGAGTTTGTAGAAGTTCTCAATACCAATGACTTCAATTTACAATTCACGAGTCAATGGTGATAGGACATTGATCACTCCTGAGGCACAGCCGGGAGGAAACGCTCCCTAATTTGCTATTAAAACCACTGTATTTTGTGTAATTTTACTTGTAATCCACTTACTTCTGGGCACTTTTCTAAGCTGCACTCTGCCAAAATTCCCCGCGCAGCGGATATTAGTGCTGCTGCGGGTTGAGATCGACACTGACGCCATCCTCGCGCCAAGACCTTGGCCACGCCCACTCTTACGAGGCCACGCCCACTCCGCCCCCCTATATAAGCCCCGCTGACAACTAGCACGCCATAGGACATTGATCACTCCTGAGGCACAGCCGGGAGGAAACGCTCCCTAATTTGCTATTAAAACCACTGTATTTTGTGTAATTTTACTTGTAATCCACTTACTTCTGGGCACTTTTCTAAGCTGCACTCTGCCAAAATTCCCCACGCAGCGGATATTAGCGCTGCTGCGGGTTGAGATCGACACTGACGCCATCCTCGCGCCAAGACCTTGGCCACGCCCACTCTTACGAGGCCGCGCCCACTCCGCCCCACCTATATAAGCCGCGCTGACAACTAGCACGCCATAGGACATTGATCACTCCTGAGGCACAGCCGGGAGGAAACGCTCGCTAATTTGCTTTTAAAACCACTGTATTTTGTGTAATTTTACTTGTAATCCACTTACTTCTGAGCACTTTTCTAAGCTGCACTCTGCCAAAACTCCCCGCGCAGCGGATATTAGCGCTGCTTCTGGTTGAGATCAACACTGACGCCATCCTCGCGCCAAGACCTTGGCCACGCCCACTTTTACGAGGCCACGCCCATCACACACTATATCAATGTGCATTCCCCGAACGCGCAGCGGGCGCGCCGTCAGCGCGCCGTCAGCGCGCCGAAGGCACGCCAAAGGGAAGCCCGTCCACGCCAGACCGGGCCCAGGGGTCAGCCAGGCCGGCCATACCAGCACTTACTCGGCCGACTCCCTGAGGGATCTACAACTCCCCAACCTCACTCCCTCCCCTTCTACCATCAGATGCATCTCCATGACCGGTATCTCCCCATCTGATCGGCGCCCCACCAATCTGGTCACCCCCCCTACCCAGCCTACCAAGAGCAATACCACCATCAGAGTTCTTTATCTAAACACCCGCTCCTTGGTTAAACATCACGCTGACATCTTCATCCTTCTATCCAACGAGAAACAGGACGTCCTCCTGCTCACTGAAACTTGGCTGACTGCGGACTCGCTTCCTGACATTCTGGCGGCCCCCCCCCAGACTATTACATCCTCCGCGCCGATCAGCCAGGAAACCGCCCTGGAGGCGGGGTAGCGGCCATAATCTCCAAACGCCTTAACTTCATCTCTACTCCATCCATCTCACTCCTGGGAGTAGATAACCTTATCTTCAGCCTAAAAACGGATAGCGGGGCCTTAACTCTCCTTCTTCTTTATCGCCCCCCCAACCGATGCCTTCCTTCGCGGCCACCCTGACCGATCAGTTGATCAACCTTCTCACTTCTCACCCCAGATTCGCCCTTTTCGGCGACCTTAATTACTGGTTTAATGACATCAACGCTGGGCCCCACGCCTTGAAGGTCTTCGAGGCTCTCACTAGCCTCAACCTGTCTCAACAAATCACCTCGCCTACACATATTAAGGGCCACATTCTAGACCAAATATGGACCCAAAACCTAACTCTTTCTCCCCCCTCCGTCTCACCCTGTACTTGGTCAGACCACCACTTAATAGATACCACACTTACGATCAGTGGCAATCCCCCCACCCCACTGATGGCCGGTTGTCTATCTCGCAAATGGTACGCCTATGACTCCGAAGGATTTCTTGCGACTCTCTCAGACACCCGCCCTGCCCTCATTTCGTGAACCAACATTGACAAATTAGAAAGTGACATATGCTTCTGGCTGCAGTCAGCCAGTGACCAATTTGCCCCCTTAATCAAATTTCCCCCGACCAGACACCACAACTCCCACCGTTGGTTTTCGGACGTCCTCAAAAAACTTAAAATGAAGGTACGTCAGCTAGAAAGGGCATGGAGACGCAACTACTCCGTACCAGCCAGATCACAATACACCTCAGCCCGCAGAGACTACAAAATCGCAATACTTTCAGCCAAATCAACCCACTTTTCTGACCGAATCTCTTCTTCGGACAACAAATCTAAAGACATTTTTAAAATCATGAACGAACTGACATCTGACGACAGAACCCTCCCAGGCCAAACCCCGACCCAAGAAACTTGTGACGCTCTCAACCTCTTCTTCGTCGAAAAAATTAATAAAATCAAGGCATCGATCTCCACCGTCCCTCAGATCACCACTCCGGAAACTCCCCTTAACAACCCTTCCGCCTTCACCGAATTCCCCCCCATCAACCCTATTTCCCTAGTACAGCTTGCGTCCCGGATAAAATCAGGTTCCCCGAACGATGGCTGCCCACCCTCAGTCCTACGAAGTGTATGTCATTCCTTACCTGAATGCATCCTACCTCTCTTGAATGGCTCGCTCAGCACAGGTACTGTTCCCAGATCCTTCAAAGAGGCCATCCTAGTCCCGCTACTTAAAAAACCTGGCGCGGACTCAGCGGAACTCTCCAACTATCGCCCCATATCGCTTCTGCCCTATTTTTCAAAACTTCTCGAAGCACATGTCACTAGATGCCTCTCCAACTTTATTGAGACCTTTTGCTACCTGGAGCCTAATCAGGCCGTCTTCAGGCCTTCATTTTCTACTGAAGCCGTCATCTTAGCTGTTCTCGACACGCTGAGGAGAAATGCCGACTCAGGGAGCCCCCAGGCCCTCGTTCTCCTGGACCTTTCGGCCGCGTTCGAAACGGTTGACCATAACATCTTGCTCAACCGTGTCGAACAGGCTGGCATCCAGGACCCTGCCCTCAGCTGGATCCGGTCTTTCTTGTCTGGTAGAACCCAAGCCATCCGGCTGGGCCCCTACACAGCACCCAAGACCCCCACAACCTGCGGAGTTCCCCAGGGCTCCTCCCTGTCACCTTTACTGTTCAATCTATACCTTCGGCCCTTACTCCACTCACTCCGTAACTGTGACATCACTATGCCGACGATCTGCAGATCATCTTTCCACTCAAATCCCCCAATGCGATAGATAACTTTCACTCCGTTATGCTCCACATCCAAGATTGGATGAATTCCAACCAATTGAAGCTGAACCCCGGTAAAACCGAGCTTCTTCTCCCGGGCTCCAGCCCCTCTTTCTGGGGAACCCAGTTCTGGCCCACTGAACTGGGCCTCCCACCGACCCCTTCGATCTCTGTAAAAAGTCTCGGCGTCACGCCGAACTCTCTCTCCGACCTCATGTCGGCTCCGTGATTTCATCCTGTTCCTTCCAACTCAGAAAGATCCGGAAGGTCAGTCACCTGCTCCCCCACTTGCTCTGATTCAAGTAATCATATCTCTTGTGCTCTCCCGCTTGGACTTTTCCAACTGCATCTACCACGGACTTCCCAAAACCCTTCTCCACCGCCTTCAGGTGGTCCAAAACCAGGCAGCTCGTATCATCTTCAAATCTCCAAAATGGCAATCTGCCAAACCTCTGATGCATAAACTACATTGGCTGCCCATAGAACAGAGGGTGGCCTTCAAGTTGGGCTGCCTCACGTTCAAAGCCCTCCACTGCCCCAGCCCTGCTTTCCTGACTTCCCTCATCACTCCCTACTGTCCAAATCGCAATCTTCGCTCTGCTCATCTTAAATCACTTGTCATACCCAAAACCAGAACCAACAAATTTGGCGGACAAAGGTTCGCCCTTTTGGCACCGAAGTTCTGGAACTCTCTTCCCCTGATCATCAAATCGAGCAGCTCCCTCCTTCATTTTAGGAAGCTGCTCAAAACCTTTCTCTTTCCCCCACCCTGCTAACCCTGCATTAACCCCAGATTGTGTATCACCTTTGTCCTATAGCGCCAGGAAACCCATGGTGTCAGTGCGCTCTACAAATTTCATGTAATAATAATAATAATAATAATGGTCAAATGCAACGTTGGAATTCCTAGACTTAACATTGACTGTACACAACAACAAGTTAGAAAGTTCTCTTTTCAGGAAAATCACAGCAGGGAACAGTGTACTTTATGCCAAGAGCTGTCATCCCCATTCTTTAATTGACAGCATTCCCCTGGGAGAACTCCTCCGTGCCAAACGTAATTGTAGCACGTTTGACAGTTTTGAAAAAGAGGAAAGCACAATGATACAAAGATTCCTTGAGAGAGGCTATTCTAAAACAGTGATCAACAAGGCCAAAGCTAAAGTGAAAGAGAGAACGAGAGCCTCATTACTGATTGAAAAAAACGAGATTGCAGAGGATCCTAAAATCAAATTCATTACCACCTACAGTAGACAGGCACATGATGTAAGGAAAAGTATCACCAAATTTTGGCCGGTGTTATGTGGTAAATAATTTAATTACCGGGACTTAATTTGATACAGAAACATAATAAAAATAGCTCAGTAAATAAGAGGCAGAATCCGTGGTATTAGAGGTTCGGAATGGGCTTTATTCCAATGGATGATTCGAATCGGTTGCTCCAAGTTCCATCACCACGAAGGTTCAGGAAGTGAAGTACATACATTATTGATAATTATTCACTTTTATACAATAGGCATTACAGTGAAGTAAATGCAAGAGGCGTAACAATTGATAGCAAAGATAACATTTCACATGCGTAGCTGAAGGAGGCGTAAGTGGGAGTAACAAGGAAAACGTCATTGGTTGTGATGTCACATATGGGTGGACCTATGAAATAATTTCGCAATGTCAGCAAAAATACTTGGCAGAGATGCGCGCGCAGCAGTATGACGTGTAATTGACGTGCAACTAGGGGGTGAAGGGGACTTGACATTTAGCTCTACATGTGGCGACAGAAGTCTGGAGGGTCAAGTCAACCTAATCCCAAATCATATCTAACATCCTATGTTTAAAGAACTATGTTATCCAGAAGAGAGGTCTCTTAGAGTAGAATCTTATTCTATACTGACTATACTGACTGTTAGTGCGTGTACAAGCGTCTAAGTGTCTACACTAGGTGCGAGGGCAGGAATCTTCCATAGTAACAGGGCTATGAATTACTTGCATGAAGACAGAGAAGCCGGGCCTTTGCTCGGTAGCTGGAAGAATGTTTACTGAAACTACTAGACAGGAATGCATTGGGCAGGGGGCGGAGCAGATAATTTCGAAGGTGAAATACAGTTTCTTGGCAGGCAACAGGCTGATGTCAGGCTTCGTGAGCCGCGCAGGGAATGAGACAAAGTTCATGGTCACAGATGCAGGCTCAGACTGGAGCTTCAGAGGCAGAAAGCAAGAAAAGCTTGATGACAGAATCAGGGCCTACTTGCCTGGACTGTAAAATGGCATAAGTGAACCATATAAAGCCGGTGGCCTTTCATACTTAGGAATGGAATATCCGGCCTATTCATGGCGGATCTGAAAGAGGACATGTTGACGGTGGACGCACATGTGTTTGCGTCTTCATAACTGGAACTGGAGGGAGCATACATGTACTTGTGATTCATACATGAAACCGTTGGGGTCCAAGATAGGGGACATAACTGATCAGAAAAATCCATATTTCCACAGTTACACTCGGACAAAGATCTTACAAGTAACATAGGGACACTGCCCCAAATCACTTTTCGAAAGGCCAAATCTCTCAAGGACACTCTTTGTAGAGCAGTTGAACCAGTAGAGGTGAGAAGTCTTGGGATCCAGGGGTTTTATCCATGCCGCAACTGCAAGGCATGCAAAAACAGTTCCCACAAGAAAGAATGTAAATTGTCAGCAGAGTGCAAACCTTTTAAAATCTTGAAACACACATGCTGTAATACTGAATTTGCAGTATATGCCTTATTCTGTCCTTGTAAAAAAGCATACATTGGGAGCACGATCCACAAGGCAAAGAAAAGGGTATTGGAGCACTTACGTGCAATAAAGAATTGTGACAAGCAATATCCTATGGCAAGACACTTTCAAAGCCACCACAGGCAAAACAATTCCCTGCTTAATTTCTGTCTACTAGATTCTGTGAGACTCAATGAAAGAGGTGGGAACAGAGTGCAAGATCTTAGACGCCTTGAGTCGAAACTGATTATACAGTATAAGACCCTAGTTCTCAATGGGCATAATTGTGATGAGGAAATGGAAGTTCATTTGGGATAGGAGAGTACACCGTTCTGGATATGTTGAATACTGCACTTATTATACATTTTTTCTTAGTACAGCTTGGAATTATAGAGAAAAGGCCATTGTCTCCTCATTCTGTCTCAACCTACAAGACGAATTTTTAAGTTTTTTTTTATGAATTCATTATCCTAAAGGTGTCTATTTTTGTGATACAGTGTATGTTGTATTGATAAATGACAATGTAATTGTATGGTAATTATATTTGTTCTTTTTGTTTCCATAGAGATCTGATCTAACATGAATAAAATGCAATTAAGCCAAAGTATCTGTGGATTGTTCCAATAAAGAAGATAAGGGTAACACTTATGGTATGACTGTTCCATATTACCAAGTGTAATGTTAAAATACCGCCTTGACCCACTTGGGTTTAATAGCAAGCACTATTTGGGGTCCCGTGATTCCACTTGGCAAATATGACATTATTACATGCTGTTTAAGATATCACCGGAAATTGGGATCAATACTGCCTTGACCCACTTGGGTTTAATAGCAAGCACTACTTTGTGTTTAAGATATCACGAGAGACTGAGATCTTATTTTGAGTAGCAATTTAGCGGAGTATTAACACTGAATGAAATGATTTACTTTGTTGTTATTTTTGTAATAATAGTCGCATTCAAACAGTGGGATGTTTTGAACAGTCTGTTTTTACCGTGAAACTCGAACCATTCAAAGATGGCGGATTTGCTATGTTAAATTCACATTGGAGTGAAGTAACTCCCAAACGTTGAGTCCGTTTTCTATGTGGATGTAATCTTTGTAATCACGTTTCTTTATTTAAACAACACTTTATTTTGTATCACCACTCTCGTGAACAAGGGAGTCAATCCCGAAACGCGTAGAGTGGGCCATCCGTTGCAAAATAAATAAGCGCATTTAAATCTAAAGAGTCCGTGGTTGTTGTCCTTGTTTTTCGTTCCACGAAAAATTCAGCTTGAGTGCATATATATATATTTATATATATATATATATATATATATATATATATATATATATATTAGGGGTGGGCGGAATTTGCGTAATCGCGTTACGCAAATCTCCACGAAACGGTAAAAAATCTCCACGAACACGCAGAAATTCCACGAACACGCGGAATTGCTTGTTCGCGATACTTTTTTCCTGTTCGCGATCGCTGTTTGCGTGCTCGGGGTGAAATATCTCGCGAACACGCATATTGAGAACGCGAACAAGCAAAAAATTTCGTGAAGTCGCGGAACGCAGATTTTTGGGTAATTTCACGTTCTCCGCGGAACGCGAAATTACGCAAATTCCGCAAATTCCGCGAACGGAACGAAACTTACCGCCCAGGCCTAATATATATATGGTTTTCCCAAATGTCCTTGCGCTTGAGTGGGCACACAACGATGCTCTAACCCTGAGGTATTGTTTGCCTTCTGCAGCTCGCTTTCTTTCAATCCTGCATTAAATCCATGCCCGACGCGTTTCAAGGCAATCACGCCTCTTGATCATGGGCTCCACAGAGGCACAAATAAACGCTCACCTGTTTCAACACTCTTCTTTTATTCGAATGTGACCGCCCTCAGTGGGCGTGGCTTACACTGATGCTCAGTGGCATGCTGGGTATTATAGTCCTTCAGGTAAGTCTTGTATTCCTATAGTAGGCTCCATGCCCCTGTGATATTTAAGCTTGTTTCATATCCTTTAGTAGGATGGATTTCTCGAATTGCGGCCTGTATTTGCATAGAACATCGTGCCGAGCGGAGAGTGATTGTTCCCCTCCACAGCCTTCTGACAGTTCACGAATGGTGCTCCTCTCCCATGGCTCGAACAGCCGTGCAGTTAATGGTTTTCCCAAATGTCCTTGCGCTTGAGTGGGCACACAACGATGCTCTAACCCTGAGGTATTGTTTGCCTTTTGCAGCTCGCTTTCTTTCAATCCTGCATTACATCCATGCCCGACGCGTTTAAAGGCAATCACGCCTCTTAATCATGGGCTCCACAGAGGCACAAAGAAAAGCTCACCTGTTTCAACACTCTTCTTTTATTCGAATGTGACCGCCCTCAGTGGGCGTGGCTTACACTGATGCTCAGTGGCATGCTGGTTATTATAGTCCTTCAGGTAAGTCTTGTATTCCTATAGTAGGCTCCATGCCCCTGTGATATTTAAGCTTGTTTCATATCCTTTAGTAGGATGGATTTCTCGAATTGCGGGCTGTATTTGCATAGAACATCGTGCCGAGCAGAGAGTGATTGTTCCCCTCCACAGCCTTCTGAAAGTTCACGGATGGTGCTCCTCTCCCACGGCTCGGACAGCCGTGCAGTTAATGTTTTTCCCAAATGTCCTTGCACTTGAGTGGGCACACAACGATGCTCTAACCCTGAGGTATTGTTTGCCTTCTGCAGCTCGCTTTGTTTCAATCCTGCATTACATCCATGCCCGACGGGTTTCAAGGCAATCACGCCTCTTAATCATGGGCTCCACAGAGGCACAAAGAAATGCTCACCTGTTTCAACACTCTTCTTTTATTCGAATCTGACCACCCTCAGTGGGTGTGGCTTACACTGATGCTCAGTGGCATGCTGGTTATTATAGTCCTTCAGGTAAGTCTTGTTTTCCTATAGTAGGCTCCATGCCCCTGTGATATTTAAGCTTGTTTCATATCCTTTAGTAGGATGGATTTCTCGAATTGCGGGCTGTATTTGCATAGAACATCGTGCCGAGCGGAGAGTGATTGTTCCCCTCCACAGCCTTCTGAAAGTTCACGAATGGTGCTCCTCTCCCACGGCTCGGACAGCCGTCCAGTTAATGGTTTTCCCAAATGTCCTTGCGCTTGAGTGGGCACACAACGATGCTCTAACCCTGAGGTATTGTTTGCCTTCTGCAGCTCGCTTTCTTTCAATCCTGCATTACATCCATGCCCGACGCGTTTCAAGGCAATCACGCCTCTTAATCATGGGCTCCACAGAGGCACAAAGAAACGCTCACCTGTTTCAACACTCTTCTTTTATTCGAATGTGACCGCCCTCAGTGGGCGTGGCTTACACTGATGCTCAGTGGCCTGCTGGTTATTATAGTCCTTTTTATAGTTTGTGAACGTCCGGGGCGAGCATTTTATCTGCTTCCTATCGGCTGCATCTTCTAGTCAGCTCTTGCAGCCGCCATTTTGAGTATTTATCACTCGGTTCCTTTGAATTCCTCTTCTCATGAAGATATAAACTCCTCAATGTGACGCTGTAAACACAACGTTTTAGGGTTAATTTTTACTGAACTATGTGCTTATTGGTGAAAGGTACCTTTATAAAGGCTTTTCTATGACACATTTGTTTTTTTTCTTCCCACAAGTTATGAATGGTTTTTATTGACTAACTTGTAGGAGAATTCTCTCTTTAATTATTTGTTTCTTTTAAGTCAGTATAAGTTGCTGTGTTTATGGCAAATACAAGAGCTGCTCGGAGTGGCATTCACCTTCCTGACCCTATTTCATTGGCGGATTATAATTCTTTCAGTGTTCTACAGGAAAATATGGAGGATTTGGAATCAAGGCATACTTCTTCTGCCACAGGGGGTGCCCCACCCATCACCCCTCGTAATGTGCCTAAACCGCTATCTAAATTACCCTCAGCATCAGCAACAGGTAAACGAGTTAAAAAAGAACCGCCTTCTCCTACTAGTTCTCCATCACCTATATCTATGGAGTTAATTCTTGAGGAAATATGTGCTCTAAAACCTTATGTGGCAGAAACAAATGTTCGCCTACCAAGTCTCGAGGACAATTGATCACATACAGATCAAAAAGTTAGTCTCTTGGAAAATTGAGTGGACCCTGTTCAAGGTCTCACAGGCTGCCAAACTTAGGGGAAACATTTCTTGGCAAGGATCCACTCTTTTCTTTGGCAAGATCATGCAAAAGCGACAGCAGATCGACGGAAGCAGTTTCTGGACATGAGACCTGCGCTTCGAAATTTGAATACCAGATAGGGTTTGTTTCATCCATGCCTCTTTAAGGTGACTTACAAAACTAAAACCACTAACTAAGAAGATCATGTTCTACTACAGCAATTTTTGCATACCTGTAAGGTAGAGGACATGGAAATTACCCGTTCATCGATGATTTGACTGTTTTGTTAACATTGTCGTAATCTATATCCTCCTTAATTTGCCATATTTTATAGTTGGTCTGTTATACTCCTATATAACACATTCTCTTTTTACTATCAGGTATGGTTTTCGGGGTTCCCTGATATGTGATTGTCCCTCAGCCTGGATGATCTCTTCCCTTTCCCGTCTTCGTTCTGGAGTTTCCTGGTTGGCTGTGCCATCTTCCTTATGTGGCTCCACCACCCTCCTGTTCACTATATGTCTGTGGTATGTCTTTTTGTTTTTTCTTTATTTTTTCTCTGTCCTAGCCCCTTTTGGTCTATCTTTTTGACTATATATTTCTCATCTTGGTCTTTTTCCTATCTCTTCATATATAATCTAAATTCTTCTTCCTTTCCCTTTCCCTTTCCCTTTTTCTTTTCCTCTTACTGGCCTTTTCCTCTCCCTTCTCTCACTAGTTATTTCTTGATCTTTTTGGAGTTATGTTCTTCTTTCATATCATGTCTATCTATGCTATTATTTCATTGTTTTTCTCTTATCAGAACATGTTTTTATATTGCATGAATGTATTTCATGGATTGCAATTATTCTCATAAAGTTATAAAAAAATGTTTTGTAATTTAAGATATTGTTAAAAGTTTTATCTTGGAATGTTAAAGGTTTGGGGCCACCTATAAAATGTCAAAGGGTTTTATCACACATTGCTGTTTTGAAAGGTGACATTGTTTTATTACAAGAAATTCATATAACGAATAAAGAGCTATCCAAGCTTCAGCGACAATGGGTGGGTCATGTCTTTGCTTCTCCTGGTTCGTGGAAACGTAATGGTGTAGCAGTTCTTTGTCATAAACGTTTGGATATTCATGTTATAAATCAATAAGCTGACACTGAATGTAGATGGGTCTCAGTCGCTTTGCTAGTCAACAAGATTCCTTTGACTATTTTTAATTTATACGCATCTACTAATCCTGATAAACTTTTTTGACCGCAGATCTTATCTAAATTAATGACATATAGTGATGATTATATGATTGTTGGGGGAGATTGTAATATCGTTGTTGACCCCTATATTGATAGGCGTTCTCATTCTAAATGAATTTCCTCTTTTGTACACTCTCAATACACATCTGCTATTACTCAACGATCTCTCATTGATGCCTGGAGACTATGCCACCCCACTCTTCAAGGATATACTTTTTTTGTCTCCTGTCCACTCCTCTTAATCCCGCATAGATTATTTGTTTATCTCTAAAGCCCTTACACAACATATCACCTATTCCGATATAGGACCTATATTAATTTCAGACCATGCTCCTGTTTCTTTAGATATAGATTTACTCACCCCTATTGAAGGAACAAGGAGATGGAGATTCAACTCTCTTCTATTAGACCCCAGGTTTACCCCGACCTTTCAGAACTTTTTGCAGATACATTTTTTCTAGAATGAATCCCCTAATACCTCGCCACAACTAATTCTCTTCTAAAACCATACAATCACTTAATTCACATATTAAGCAACTAGAACACTCCTTTTATTCTACAAAATCCCCATCTTATTTAGATGAATTTATCAAAGCCAAGTTTACGTTTAATAAACTTTCAACGGAATCCGCTAATTTATTTTTGCCTAAATCTAGTGCTAAATACTATGGAGCCCAAAATAAAGCTGGGAAGCTTCGTATGACAACGGAAAAGTCCATCTATGAAGCAAGGGGGGGCCCGAATAAATGGATGCAAGTTTGGGGACAATGGAACATTCACAGAGGAGAGATATGTAAACCTCCAAGATCGAGAGAAGATATTATAAATGGGATCTGAATATATCTCAAGGGGGATCGAAATGATTGTTTTGTGATCGCTATGTCTTAAGTAACTTTTGTAGAGTAACAGTATTGCCAATATGCATGTAACATGTTTTTTTTTCATCGATCATGCCTTGATTTCAATAAAAAAAAAGATTTATAAAAAAAAGCTGGCAAGCTTCTCGACAATTACCTTAAATTTAAAAAAGAGTGCACTAAAATTGATTCAATTTTAACTTCAACCAACACTAGAGTTCTTTTAGAATTTACTAACTTCTATCAATCCCTTTATACTCCTGAATCTCCTCCTCAACAAGAAGATATTCTTCATTACTTATCCCCTATCACTCCTCCTTCTCCTCTTAACATGGCTTTTTCTTCCTTAGAAGAAGATATTCAAATTAATGACTTCCTGACTGCCAGTCAGACCATAAAAAAAGGTAAAGCTCCAGGACCTGACGGTTTTACTATTGAATTTTACACTCATTTCTCCAAGAATCTTCTTCCTAACTTATATCAGTTATTTCAGTATTTTATCTCCATCCAGAAATCTGGAGGATCTTTTCAGGAGGCTTTAATATGTCTTAGCTCTAAAAAAAACAAAGACCGTACACTGTGCAAAAATTATAGACCCATCTCTTTGATCAATTTAGATTATAAGATATTCGCGAAAATACTTGCCCTTCGTTTAGATTCCTTTTTACCCTACATGAATCGGAAGGAACAATGTGGTTTCATCAAGGGATGGCATTTATCTGATAACACTAGATTGTTTTGTAATGTCTTAAGCAAATCCAAAACATATAACGAGTTATTTGCAGCAATTTCGTTAGACGCCGAAAAAAGCGTTTGATGGAATCAGTTGGCCCTTTAAATTTTCAATCCTTGCTAGGTTTGGTTTTGGTCCAACGTTCATTAATTATGTCTCTTTGTTATATTCCTCTCCCGGGTCCTTTATTTTAGCTAATGGACTTGTATCCCCATCCTTCCTGCTTCATAGACGAGTCCGGCAAGGTTGCCAACTATCTCCATTATTATATATTCTTGCCCTGGAACCTTTTTTAATCAAAATTAGATTGAACAAAGTTATTAAAGGGTTCCCGTAGGGTGACAAGCATTTAAAGCTTTTAGTATATGCAGATGACATTCTATTATTTATTTCAAACCCACAATCTTCCTTACCAGCTTTTCTGTCAGAAGTAGACGATTTTGCCCTCGTCTCTGGTTATAAATGAAATGCTGATAAGTGCGAAATTCTACTTCTGAATGAAATATGATTTCATGCAGATTTTTCATCCTACTCTTTTCTTTGAAATTCAAATAAAGTTAAATACCTTGGGTTATGGTTCAATGCCTCTATTAAAGACACTATAGCTCTAAATCTGAAGGAGATACTATCAATAATATCTTAGTCTACATCGCGATGGCACCCTCTATATTTATCATGGTGGGGTCAGCTATATACTATAAAAATGATGTCAGTCCCTGTAATATTGTTTAATTTATTCAATAGTCTGATTGACATTCCTAAATCTTACTATTAAAAAGTTGTATAGTATCCTATCAACATTTTTATGGCATAATAAAAAGGCTTGAATGTCTCTTTGTAAACTTAAAAAACCTAACCATATGGGAAGAGTTAATTTTCCAGATTTTCACTGCTATCATACTGCGTTTTTTCTTAAACAGTCTTCTTTTCTATTATCTGCCAATACGAATGACTCTACACTTTACCCTTTGTGGGTAGTGGTTGAAAAATCCGTTTTCCTTTGAAGAATATATTTCCCTTTCTCACACTCCCTCAACATTATCTTTTCCTATTCATAAAAATGCTCCAAAAACTTTCCAACCACTCTTCTCAGTTACACAAGATGAACGTACACAGTTTTTCAATTCAGCAATTTGGTATAATAAACAGATCAAACTTAATAATACATTTATCTTTTGGAAAGATTGGTTGGCTTATGGCCTTAAATGGACCCATCAGCTTTTTCAAGATGGAATCTGTATTCCTTTTTCAACAATTCAATCCCCCTTTTCTCTTCCTTCATCATATCAGTCCAAATACATGTCCTTGATTGCAGTGGCTCAAGCCTCTTATAATGCTCTATCCTCTAACCCTACACTTGCTCCTTTACCTTCTATTATAAGATCAATGTTATGTAATTCTCCATCTGCTTCTCAAATCTATATACATTTAACAGACTTTCCCCTCGTTCAAGATAGACTAGAAATATAATGTAGATGGAAAACTGATCTGGGCATATCGTTCCCTATTCCACTATGGAATAAAATCTGGGCTAAAATAAGGAGGTCTTCTAGAGCAGCAAACACAACTCAAACTCTGTTTTTTGTTTATATAAGACTTCTTATCACTCCAGCTAAGCTTCACAAGATTGACCCCGACATCCCTGCTACTTGTTGGTCTTGTACTGCCTCACCAGCAGATCTCAAGCATATGCTATTCGAATGTCCACTTATTCATATTTTTGGACTCGAGTCTGGCAACAAATCAACAATATTTTTCATACACATATTCCTTATTGTTTCACCCATATTTTTCTGTGGCGCACTTCTGAGGTTTGGACCTCTCAACCCACTGAGGTACGTATCATTGATTTACTCCATGCGGTCGCTTTTCAACAAATTACAAAGTCATGGAAAGATACGTCTGCGGTCTCTTTTCAGGCATGGTGGTATGGAATCTGCTACTATCATAGGTTGGATAGAGCTTATGTATATCCCATCTCACTTGTGATTAAGAGAATTACTTTGTTTACCTGTCACTGAATTTTTAAATGTGTCTGCTAAAAAGATATCTTCACATAAACCCTACATTGACCAAGTACTCAAACCACCTTGAATTTTATAAAATATTGTTGTTTAATTCATTATAGTCTATTGTTACGTGCTAATATAATGCATCAGGAATATTCATGTACAACTGCTTTGATTAAATTTATATTTTATACCCCCTATTTTTTCTTTCTTCATATATGTTTTATCATTATATATTTTGATATGTACTTGCATTTGCTGTTTTCTGTTATACCTATTTTCATCAAATGAAAGCATTTAAATGAAGGGTGCAGGTAGTATGATCGTTAGTAACTTAAGATCTTGATTATTTTTTGCAAATACTGTCTTGTTTGGCAACTTTTGCATAGTCTGTACGCTGTTCACAGTAGATTATTTTTAATAATCTGTGGTGTATCTCTCATGAGAGTGTTACTGTTTGCAAACAGTGTGGTACTGGATAAAAGTTCTCCATAGAGTAAACAATTTTAACGGTACCCAGTTCTCTACTGATATCAACTTCATTTCTCAATTTAGTTCAATGAGTGTCACAGGTTTGATACTGGTTAGAGCAGTCCATAGAAGGGCATTTTCTTATTAACTGGCATTCACTTTTTTTATTTTCTCTGAACAGTTGTATACAGATTAAACACCATACTCAATGAGGGCATCCCAAATATCTGTGGTTGATTGTTAATGTGAACTGTGCTTTTATGTAAAGTGTATGCCATAGAGTCCATGTTGCACATAATGCTTGTTGTCAACACTTAAAGGAGTTGTATCTGTGAAGACAGTAATGATGGCTGATATTATCCTGAGCTATTTTGTACTTACTGTCAGGCCTTTAATGCGATAATAATTTATAGAGCAATATGTGGGAATGTGAAGAATGGATGATGTCATCAGGGATGTAACTAATAATGTAATTTGAGATGTCATCAGCGATGTAATAACTGATGTCATAGAACATGTCATGAGTGATGTCATATGTGAGATCATAAGCAGTGCATGAAGTAGCGCTTGTCTCAAAATAAAAGAGACCTTTTCACAATTAATGTCTCTCTTCCCTGACACTGCCTTTGTATATTCTAATATATGCCAAAGGCAGAAATGGCAATGATCACAAGAGCTTTGTCCTACGATTGTGAAATTATATAAGCATGTCAATAAAACAGTTCTTACATTTCTTTGTGACCATAACATGGGCTCTATATATCATAACAATATCCATTTTGAAATGCCTGGTGCTTATAGGCGAGATGGAGTGCACTTCAGGAGGGAACTGGATCTTCCTTAATAACATTGAGGAATGCATCCATTTCTATGTGTAACTGAACATTATACACTCTAAACACAATGGATCTTTTCAGAGCCACCCTATTTAATCTTATGTCATGGTTTCATGGTATAATTCCCTTGCTTTTTTGTGATACTGACACCCTCAAGAGTCTCATGTGAGCACCCAAACACCTGTGCCTATTTGTATATTTGCCTAACTCTCACGAGAGTCTCGCAAACTCAAACTTTTAATCTATATTTCATGCATAATAGTACTGCTTTTTGATGATTGTGCAGTAGACTGTCCAAAAATACAATTGTCTCCAATGAAACTCTGCTCCCCCAACTTTTTTTAAGACCCCACAAGTATTCTATGAAATCGTAACTTTTTTTTAGGGGGAATTTATACTCACCTTCATTACCGTACTTATGCCTTATACTTCCCATTAGTAAGTTGTAGGGAAACATTGTCCTCTCCAGTAACACGGTTGGGCATTACGGTGTGAGCAAAGAGTGGCTTGTCTGCTGAGACCTCACTGTTGCATGACAACGCACCATAGATGGGTATTCAAATAATTGGCTTTTCCATTAACAAGTCTCCATAGCATAACAGATGTGCATTTTACCATGTAGATATACACAAATGTAGACGTACTTTGGCACTCCCTGATGTTGGAACTGCCAGCTTTAGTCAACATTACAATAATGTAATATTAATCAAATCTATACCAACTATTTAGCAAACAAATCAATAGTAACTTGAAATGTTTTTACTACAAAAATGCAATTTAACACCATTTCAAAACCACAACAACTACTTTAACAAACTATATCAACAACTATAAAACAAGCAAATCAAACTTTACTAATTTAAAAACTTTTCATGTAACTATGGTGAGCAACCACCAATGACACCATCCTTTTTGCTTCTTTTGTCTACCTTATTTTGATGTGGGTAGACTTTCTTCCCTAGCTCTCTTCCAGCCACCTTACTCTGATAACAAATCTTTAATTTCATCATTTTGTTCCTATCAGGCTAGGTGGCAAACTAGTCTCAGCAAAGTTCCTCATGTCCAAACTTTGTAAAAAGCAGTTCTGCCGGTGAAGTAGCAAGAAGTATAATTTCTCGTCTATGCTTTCGCAAAGCATAGCTCAGGAAGAGTTAGCTCGTACAGTCAAACTAGACATTTCCTGAGATGTTTTCATGTACTTTCAACTGGGAGATACTGTGCCTTCCAGGTATTTACTGTTCAAGGAGACACTCACCCTGCCTATTTAAATAAAGTCCTGATCATTTTCTCATCATCAACAAGCTTCTGCAAGACCACAAATGTTCCCCTAGGCAATAGGAGCATAATCAGCTCTGCAATTACATGTTTTTACTGACTTTCCTTGTAGTTATTGTTTCCTGCTTCTTCCCAAGTGAACACGTTTTGCTTTCTGCTTCATATATTGTGTGACATGGTACTTTACTTTTTCAGAACTACTGTTTTCCATTTTCCTCCTAAAAAAAGACAAAATAACCAAAAACGTTTAAGTTACACACTGATGAGTAATTGATAAGAGTAATACATCCCTATATTCTCTTAATCGTTCAACACTTTTCACCCACAATCACATATTTATATGTAGTGTACCACTAACTTGTTATTCCTTTCCCTTGAAAAATTCCACATCCTCAAGCAATGATTTAGTTTTCAAAATTAAATTATAACATACCATCAAACATTGTTCCATAACAGTTTATTGAGTAACACATTCCTCCTGAAACCCCTTTCCTAACAATGAGCATGGTGTTTTGTCATGTAGTTTCCACTAATCAGTAGGAACTGCACGTTTGTGGACATCATAAACTTTAGGATAGTGCCAAACTGATGTTGTGCACCCCAACAGAGTATGTTGTCCCTTAGACTAGCTAGCTCACAATGCCACCATAAGCCCCCCTAACCTAGACAGGGAGCAAACAGTTCTGGCAACTACTGAACATGACAACTCTATTCCCTCAGTAACCGTAGTGACAGATCTAGAACCTTTCACACATAGACTTGTACTCTTGTTTGCTCAAAGAAATATGCAAAGAATATACGCAGAGAAGTTTATGACATTTATTGAATTGAAGTGATTCTTGTATAGAAAATATGTGTTGCAATGATCGCCGGAATACTATAGAGGACTTTTATTAAAATTTCAGATCCTGAATCCGAGACATGGAAATGGGGACTAACCAGCCCTCTAAGAATATCCGGAAATTAACTACTGCACCACTAATATTTCCATCAGTTGTGGTAGATTTCTGATGCCCGCAGTTTCAGCCTCCCAAATTCCCCGTTCGAAAACTAAAGGAGGATGTGGGAGGCCGAAACTGTTCCTTTATAGTATTCCGACTTATACTTGATAGGTGATTGATGTACCTCCAGGAATACAATTTTGAGCACAGGAACATAGGGCTGTATGCCCACCATACATTCCTGAATCCACCACGTGTATTTCACTAATATTAATGTCTGAAAGGTTAGGACTCTAGCATCCACACGATCAACAAAATAGATAAGAGTTTCATATTTTTACGACCAGATCTGTGACAGTCAACAGTGTCACTCACCCTAACAATAATAACCAAAAATATTGGTGAATACTGCATATTTAGATAGAGAGATACTTTATGTTGTTGTACTGAAGAAGGTGGTCCTACACTGTTTTTCCACCAAAACACTTTGATGCCCCCGGGTTATGGTAAATTTGAGGAAAAATGAACTATAAGTGATATCTAAGCACCTTCACTTGGTGATTCCTTTAAATTAGCAAGTTTTTTTAAATGGCAAATATGGGTGTCTTGAATATTGTGCCTATCTTATATGTAATGTTTTAATAATATATGTGCAATGTATTTTCGTATGATATAGCTCAGATTGGTTTTAACCATATGAATTTTAAATAATTGTACAATTGTTTTTTAACTACATGTTTCATTAAACAGATTTTATTTAATTGCCTTTTCGGTCCTTTTAAGACTGGTGGTGAGTAGTTTTTGACTGTGAAGACAGTGGAGGGTGATCTGTTTGATTGCTGAGGCCTCCAAGTGATCCTTTTCTATTGATACATTGTTGGTTTATGGAACCCTGTTTATTGGAGTAGTAGGGCCACTCTCCCTTCTTATAGAACACCCCTCTACATCAAGACAGAAAGCCTGATGACACTTGCCTACAGGTAATGGAGAGTTAGATCAACTGGCAGGGATTCTTGGCAGATCACCCACCCTAGGCAAAACTACGTTAGGAAGCGTTAGGTAGGAGCACACTATATTACACTACATATATACCAGTATATATTAATTGTTTTAGCACAATGGTGGAACTTGTCATCCTCGCCACTGTTCTTCTTTTACTAATTATGCTAATATGTTTCATTCTATTGATTATTGTAGCACACATTTTCCACATAGGAATCTCACTGCTTCAATAAATATTAAAACTGCAGGTTGTGTATTCCTTTAATATTTCCTTTGGGTATACATGAGAGTCCCAATGAAAAGGTTCTAGATCTGTCACCATGATTTAATTGGGGAACCAGGGTTGTCATGGTCTGGTGTTTCATACACATTCATTTCCCTGTTAGGTTAGGGGGCAAATGGTGCACTGTAAGCTAGTAGGACTACTTGCCAACATCTCCTGAAGAGATGCAGGGAATCAGACTCACACCATCCTAATTTATGTTGTCTACCAAACTCATAATTTTTACTGAAAATGTGTATAGCCGTACGACATGGAACTGCCATCATTATAGCTTGGGCTCTTATTTAATTGATCACCTGAGAAGTTTTCTTTTGTCTAGCAAAAGAACCCTACTCATCTTCAAAACAGAGACATCTGAGGTGTTAAGGAAATCCTCCTCAGCTGAGTAGGGACCACCTATGTATTGGTTCTACATTGTTCAAGCTTAAACCTTTCAAAGGATTGGTCCTTAGTGGCACCCTCTCCAATTTCCATATATTCTGATGCTAGCAGCAATAAACATAGCTGAAAACTGAAGGCATGCAGTTACTCAGATGCTGCAACAACATGGACTCACGATCACAGGTGGGTTTGTTACCCTTGTGGTTGAGACTCAGAAACATTTAGGACAGAGGTGTTCTCTTCATGGGTTAATTTCCCAGCAGATGATGATCGCTCGAGATTGTTTTAAACATACATTTCAACTAACTTTCCATGAAACTCTACAGTTTACAAAGATCTGGAAATACCACTAACATACCAAGAAGGTCATACCAAGAAGGTCCAGATTGGTTTAATGGTGCCCTACAACACACTTTGGAAGCAGTTAGCAAGGTCTCTTACTGGGCAGTCGAATAGAGAGATATCCCAAAGTCATGTCAGACCACAATCTGTTAGTATTGGAGATCCCTCATTTGGACAAGCTGGTTCAGGCGTGGGGTTGATCTTTTGAACAAGCTCTCTTATTAGATGATACATATCTTAGTCATATGCGGGAATGGATCCCAAACTTTGTCAGAGAATACGGGCAGTGCACCTATAGGGATAACACGGGATGCCTATAAAGCTGGGGTTTGAGAGGAGACCACACAGTATATATGGGCCCATCAAAAAGAAGAGAGATCCCACTTGGAGGATATGTATAAAAGCCTCTCAGCTGCAGATGGTATGGTAATGGAAGCAGTAACCCTGGGATTGGAGACTCAGACAGCACAATTGAAAGTAGCCATGGCTTATGCAGCGATAGTGAGCATCTCAACAAAGAAAACCACAGAAAATCTTTTGACACAGAAACATAAAGCTTACAAATATAGTGAGAGGGTGGATCATCTCTTGGCGGTGCTGTCTAGACAGCAAACAAATCAGACTCATATTTGAGAAGTTCAAAATCCTGTGTCAGGAATAGTCTCAGATCGAGAATGGATAAGGGCTGCCTTCCAGAGATTTTATCAAAAAATATATACTGAGGATCTGGGAGGGGAGGAGGAGAACATGATAAGATACTTGAACTCTGGGATGCTGGGAAATTTAAGTGAGGAGACCAAGAATATTTAGGTAAATTAATTACGGTAGAGGAATTTAAACAGGCAGTTTCCTCTCTAGCAGTCAGGAAAGCAGCTGGAACAGATTTAATTCCTTGAAAGTTTAGTAAGATTTTGCTCCCCTGTTTGAAAAAACATGAGCTGGAACTTTATTAAACAAGGTGGGGAACTGCCACTAGGGTCTTGGGCCTCAGAAAACATTGTAGTATTTCCAAAAAAAGGGACATCTCCGTTAGAACTCAGCTAATACCGGCCAATTACCCTACTGAATAGTGATTAAAAATGTATTCTAAGATTCTGGCAACAAGGCTGCCTGGTATAATTACCTGTTGCCACTCACCATGACTCGCGACAAGTTGCAAAGCGCCCAACAAAGCATGCTTGATCACTATGCCGCTACTGGGGCGCAATCGGCGGATCCAACAAATCAGGGCTCTGCTGGTCCAGAAAACGCTGCATTGATGGCAGCAATAACACAGTCACGAGACGCGCTTGAGGCCAAGATTGGGGCGGTAGGGTCGGATGTGATGCTAATCCGTTAGGACCTCCGCAGAGCGGTCGACAGGATAACAGAAGCCGAAACTCGGATCTCAACCACAGAAAATACAGTTGCATCCCTTCATAAGATCTCTGGAATCTATCACTAAGGGGCTTACGCTCAGGGCAGAGGATGCCGCAGGAACAATCTTCGCTTTGTGGGTTTTCCTGAGGGGTGCAAAGATGATAACATGGAACAATTCCTTATCGCTTGGATAAACGGCTGGATCCCTCAGTCGTCTGTATCTCAATGCTTCATCATTAAACGCGCGCATCGTTCTTTGATGCAAAAGCCTCCGTCAGGGGCCAAGCCTCGGCCCATTATACCTAGATTCCTCAATTTTCATGACGGTGATGCAGTCCTTACACAGGCCAGATTGGCGGGCAAGCTTCAGCATGATTCCCACCACATTCTAATCTTTCCAGACTACACAAGAATGGTGCAGCAACGCTGGCAGTCGTTCACGGCTGCTAAAGCCTGTCTGCAAGATCTTAAATTCCAGTATGCATTGCCCTTCCCGGCCAGGTTGAGAGTCATATACGAATCACGTACTCTCTTCTTTGACGCTCCTGAGGAGGGTTTTACCTGGATGGATGAATGACGGAAGTTCAAGCCACACACCCCGCCAAGTTTTGATTTTGTACTCTGTATTTTGAGATTGTCACTGCTATCCACCTTCTCATGTGCTTCAATATATGCCACCACTGTCAATGCCGCAAGATTTAGCTGGGGTCGGGAGTAGAGAACTCCGAGTCTTTAGTTGGAATGTTAATGGTCTACTTGATCAAATTAAACGGGGTGCTGTGCTGCGCCAAGTGAAGCGAAGCGACACAGGACAGGTGTTCTCTTCCAGCAGGCGACCCACCTAGCGGGCACCAAGAAACCTTGTTTGGGACAGTTTGGTTTTGCACACTCTTACCATGCAGGTTTGATCAGAGGCTCCCGGGGTGTTGATTCATTGTGATATATGGGACACTATATGGGGAGACCATTGTTCTAGGTAGTGTCTATGCCCCTCCCACTCTCTCGTGGTCCCTGGTAGAAACACCGACGACGCTCTGGACCGACCTTCCCTCGGTATTGGCCATAGTTGGGGGGGACTGGAATGATGTTATGTCCCCATCACAGGATAGATGGCGTGCCACAGCCCGAGTTGCAGAGGCCTCAGATTCCAAACTACTCCCCCTAGTCCAAGTTCTGGGGTGAGTCGACTCATGGAGGACAATACACCCTGACATGCATGCCTACACCTATTTCTCTGGAGAACACAAATCCTTTTTCCGTCTAGATTACATCTTCCTTACGGCGACACACACCCATAGACTGGCCGAGGCTGTTATCCTTTCCAGGGGGTTATCCAGCCATTCACTGGTGTCCATTCTCCTATCCGTGACCCCAGGCGTTCCCGTTTTCGGTGGCGTTTGTCACCATGGCTACTAAGGGATGAGAAATATAGGGCACATATGTATACATATGTATACATCTTTAGGGGACTATCTACTAGTTACCCTGTGGGAGGCTATGAAACCCACTCTCATGGGAGCAGATATTGCTTTCTGTACTGCCCTACGTAGACCGGTACGCGACAAGCTGCTCAGAATTGAGGCTCAGCTACTTGATTTAGAGCGTACTAGTAGGGACGCAGCCGGACAGGCTGCACGCAGCAACTACTAACAGTGCACCAGACATAAGCCAGCGAGCTCCTCAATGAAGCCCGACTCGCTACTCGTAGCCGGATTTACCAGTGGGGACACAAATCCAGTGCTCTGTTGCACTGTCTGTGTCAGCAGACACTGCAACCCCAGAAGCTCCTGAATATACGTGACCCTGATGGGACCACACTTACAGACCCGTTCGCCATCGTCGACAGCTTTGTCTCATTCTTCGTGGACCTCCATGCCCCCCATGATGTATTACCCGCCGCCCTTATACAGAAATTTATCGATGATTTCCCTTCCTGCTCTTTGTCGGATACAGCATGAGAGGCACTGGACGCCCCGCTGTTGGTAGATGAACTTCTGCCTGCATTATTAGATATGCGAGTGGGGAAGGCACCAGGCGCGAACAGCTGCCCTTGCGAGTTCTTTCAAAAATATCACCTGCAACTTTTAAAACCCTACTTAGCGGCCCTGGAGGCTTCCTGGGAATCTGGTAGTCTTCCGCCAAATTGGCGACATGCTGAGATCGTTGTGTTTTTGAAGCCGGGCCATCCGCTGGAACACATCTTGTCCGATCTCCTTACTCAATATGGAAGCTAAGCTTCTAGCCAAGGTGATCGCCAACCATCTAGTCCCTTATATTATGGAGCTGATCCATCCAGATCAGGCAGGATTTATGCCGAACCGGGCTACACGGCACAATATTAGACGTGCCCATAATGCCATCACTGCGGTCGATAAACTTGACATCCCTGCCGCGCTTCTTTTGGCAGACATGAACAAGGCTTTTGACTCTCTCAGTTGGACATACCGCTTTGCCTTGCTTGCTCGCCTTAACATCAGCCCCTGGTTGCTCAGCTTTATTCGCCTGCTTTACACGGATATAACTGCCTCAGTCCGCGTGGCTGACTCAGTCTCCAGAAGCTTTCCTGTAGGTTGGGGGACGCGCCAGTGCTGCCCACTCTCCCCTTATCTTTATTGCTCTCGCTATGGAGCCGCTTGCGGCTTGGATACAGATAGACGCGCATTTGCGCGGTTTCGAGTGGGCGACGGGCATCTCCGACCGCATAGCGCATTATGCAGATGATGTACTGTTTTTTCTCACTGATCTTGACCGGACTGATCCGCACCTTCTCTGCATTATGCAGATCTTTGGCAAAATCTCCGGCCTCCATATAAACCGGTGTGGAGATCTGCTGGGCAATTGGTCGCAGGAAGTAGTCGTGGTCCTAGACGCCTCTAAATATTTGGGAGTGCATCTCTCTTCATCCCAGACCCTGGCATGGAATAAGAGCCTAGCCCCCTTATGGATGCAGGTGGGAGACCAAACACGAGTGTGGTCCCACCTACCTCTATCTCTTTTTGGTAGATCCGCTATTTTTAAAATGTTTTCTCTGCCTCGTCTCCTTTATCAGCTACAGAATCACCCTATCCGATAAAACGTACATGGTTTCGCCAATTGAATGCTATTCTTGCCCGTTTCCTATGGGGGGCTGTGCGTCGCGGGTGGCTTTGAGGACCTGCTTCCAGTCCACCTACTCCGGCAGAGTAGCCATCCCAGATGTCCAGGTATATTATATGGCCTCCCATATACTCGTCCTCAATGACTGGTGGTATAGAGATCATGGGGACCCGGCGTATGCAGTAAAGCGCTGGCTGCTAGGGGACAATGCTCTCCACAGGGTTCTCCATCAGTGGCACTGCTTTGTGAGCTACCACCTGCCACATTCACAATTTTTAAGATTTGGAAGACGGCGCTCCGTCAGATGGACTGGTGGGGGAGACTCACTAGGGAAACTCCACTGTGGAATAATAGACAACTACCACAGTTGACGCACTTGCCCGGCTTCCGGGGCTGAGAGACCATTGGGATAGAAACGGTGGGGGCAGTTGTACGTGGATGTACCCTCAAGTCTTTTCTGGATATGCAAACGATACGCCCGCACACAATTTTACCCCTATCTCTAGTTCCGACATGCCTTTGCCCCGTATATATCTCACTTAACAGAGATCCTTGAATTTAACCCCATTGAGGCAAAGGTTTTCATCGGTGACATAGGGGACTATAAAATTACTAAAATATACTGCACGCTTATCAACAACACCCCCACCACACTCCGTAAAACTAAAACTAGAGAGGCGTGGCAGCAGGATCTAGATCCCTTGGAGGAGGATGACTGGGTGGAGGCTGTGGCATCCCCACGTAGTGCAGCAATTGCGGCCCGCTTGCACCTTATCCAGTTCAAATACTTACACAGAGCTTACTACACCAGGCACAGGCTATGGCGTGCTGGACTCATCGCATCCCCTCATTACTTGCACTGTCAATCTATAGAGGGTACATTGTTACATACTGTATGTGCATGCCCAGTACTGTCAAAGTTCTGGAAGGGAGTGTTCACATGCCTGTCTGATGTTCTGGGATGGGTCATTGCTTCCTCACAGAGACTGGCTATACTACATATTACTGAGGACATAGGTGGGAATAGATATAGGCGTCATTTCCTATTTCTGGACCTCACATTGGCCAAGAGAGATATTGCCCTGGCCTGGAAAAATGAATCTTCATCGTCGCTTGGGGTGTGGAAGAAGGGTCTAGATTTTGTTATGGGACTGTAACTCCCAGTCTTCGGGGCAAGGGGATGCCCCCATAAACATTAGAACATTTGGAAAAGGTTGGCTGATTATAGGGGATTATATCTAGAGCCTCTCCCCCCATCTGATGCTGAAGAACCCTATGATGTTGGTTGATTGGCATGTACGTAGAGCTTGTATTTGATTTGACTATGGATGGCAGAATCTTTCTCTCTATTTCAGATTAATATATCTGTTGAAAGGAAGCAAGGTGGAACAGTTATTTCTTTCCTTTTCTTTTTTGTTATTAGTCTTTCTTGCAATACATTTTGTTGTGGAATCCATCCTTTATTGCTGTTAAAAATGTTGATTCATATATTTTCTACCAAGTGTATTTGCATTGGTTGCCCTATGAGGCACTTCTATTATATTGGATTTCAACAATAAAATTATGTTTTGAAAAAAAAAAAACCTTTAGGGACAGGTGGCTAAGCTGATAGCATGCTTGGTATGGACTCATGTGATTCACACCTTGGGTCATCAACATGTAAGCATAGACATTGCAGGGAATTCAGTTGCTGATGAAGCCACAAAAAGTACAGTGCAAACTGTTGCAGTTACTGCCAAGCATGTTCTAGCAAAAGAATAGTTTGAGACATTATGGTGGCTGTCAACGCTATGCGCAACTAAACCCACCTGCGAAAGGCTTTCCCACAAAGTACTCCTACCAGTTAAGTGCACAAAACATACTTTTTCTCATATTCTCGGAGAGGGGGCTAAAGTAATACCAAACTCAGATGGTAGGTTTGTTTTAATCCTAGCAGCACTTGAGGCCTCATGCAGGGGTGGCGACTACAATTTAATTATTGCAGCACTGCTATTGGTGGCCAGGTCTTCACAAACAGACTAGGGTCTTTTTGGCACATGCATCAAGGAAGGCTTTTGCGATTCCTTAATTGTGATTATCAAGGAATCGCAATTAAGGAATCGCAAAAGCCTATGCATGTAGGAATTGCTATAAAAATAGTGATTTCTAAACATTCCTTAATTGCGATTCGCAAATTGTGAGTCAAAATTAAGGAATGGCTTTCCATTCATTCCTACAGGACTGCAGGCCCATATTTATGAATGGGAATTGCATGTACAATTTGCCAATTTGCGAGTACCCATTAGGTACTCGCAAATTGCGCATGCAATTTCAAGGGTGTCAAAAGGACACCCTGTTGCACCCCTGAAATTGTAATGTGCACCCACGTTGCACACACACAGGGCATGTCTGTGTGTAACATGTGACTTTGAAAAATGCACTTTAGTGCATTTTCCAAAGTTTTTGCAAATTACCGACCTGTTTTATTTTTCGGTAATTTGCAAACCCTAATAGCAAAATCGCTATTTTAAATTGCTTCTAGCATTGTATTTAAGGAATTGCAATTTGCCATTCCTTAAATGCAATTGCAGTTTTCGATTTTTCCATTTGAGATGATGCATCCCAAATGCAAAAATGCCGGTTGCAAAGGGCCCGTTGCGACCGGTTTTTAGTTTGATGCATGGGGACCTTTGTCGTTAAATGTGAGATCTGCCAGCAGATGAAGGGTCCACCATAGCACGCCCACCACAGACACCACTATTAATACCAAACAAGCCTCTCTTTTGTATTTATCTGGGCCACTGTTGCCCCTTCCAGTAAGACGGGGCTTACAAATACAGCTTGGTTGCAGTAGATTGCTGCTTTCAATACCTATGGGTCTGGCCACAGCGATCAGCTGACTCCCGTACTGTTATAAAGAAGATGCAAGTCTTTATCAGGACACATTCAGTTGGCACATTTCATTATGACCAAGGGTTAGCATTTGCCTCTAAGGCTTACAAAGACACTATTGGAAGGTTGAGTGTGACTGTGTGGCATTCTTCCCCATACCATCCTGAGGAAAAAAATCTTGTTGTGGAGAGGAAAAACTGGAACTTAAAGCAGACGTTAAAAGCAACGGTATTAGGCGCTGGTTGCAGTTGGGTTCATCACCTATATGGGGTCCAAAGAGCACCAAATAATCTGCATAGAAAATCCAAGGGTGGTCAGACTCCCTGTGAGATCCTACTTGGGGTTTAGACATTGGTACCAGGCCTCAACAGTGCCAGCATGGTTGCGGCTGAGACCCCATATGAAATAAATGAAAGTTTGAATGTTTTACAGAACTCAACAGATTCCATGACACACAAAGGAACATCCACGTAAAACACACCACCACTGAAGTGCCAGCGACTCCTGGATGAATTCCTAAGATTAGGGACCTGGTCTGGGAGACAATTATGGACAAGAAAGTTTGGGCCATCTTACAGAGTGCCTGTACCTGTCTGGCTGTTGAAGAAACCAGAACTGTGCTTTTACTGCCTGTCACTGACTGCAAAAATAAGAAATTTGTGTCAATAGATCTCGTACAACCACATTATGTGGCTGGTTCTACGCAGTAGACCATGCAGGCTCTTGGGTAGTTACCTGTCTCCTCTCAATACTGTACAAGAAATCCCATTGGAAGCTTTGATCAACGATAAACCTTCTCCTCCCTGGTTGGGGGGAGCTAGCAATGAAGTATCTCTTCTACTTGCTGCATCAACCACTACCAAATAATCAACTGGTATGGAAACACAGATTTCAGTTCTAAAACGAAAAACGTACGATGTCTACGTCAATGTACAACAGTCCGAGCAAACTTCAAATTCTATGGATGTTCCAGAGCTGCCAAAAGTAGATCAAGTAACCTCTGACTACTTCATAAATTACGATTATTTCTCTTCGGATGCATCAGATTCATCTCCAGCTCTGCCTCTTCAAGGTAGACTGCGAGTATTCTACTATTAGCTGATAAAGAAAAACGTTGTTACTCCATGGTTATACCTTTGGATTGTAATTTTGTTACTTTTCCTGTTCCTTTGGATTGGGTTTGTCATAGTCTTTTTCCTGCTTCTGAATGGACAAAATATTCCAGAACACTCTGCTGTTGAACTTGTTTCTAACACCACATTCTTCATCACACAAAGCGCAAAGGGATCTATCTCTGGTGAACACCTCTGCCTGTTCTAGTTCCTGATGGAATTGTTTGGGACAAATTCCATATTTGTTCAAATTATCATTGAATGACTTCACCACCCCAAGTTCTATCTCTAATGATTGAGACATTAGTACAGTACATGAGATGCTAGACGATCTAAAGCATGCAACTGTTTATATTTGCAATGAACTGTAAATTGGTAGTGCTAATTATGATCAAATGTTCTGTTTTCAACATTATGGTCATCATCTTTTTCCATAAAGCAAGTACTCCGAGTGCAGTCTTTAATTATGCACAATAGGAACACTGCCCTATACAACCGCGGGTAGCTCCAACATGTTTACACAGAAGTTTGCATATTTTTAGGTCAAGATTCAGCAGACCCAGGGTCTTACTATTATAGGGTCACAACAACACAAGCAAATACAAATATGCTAACATATACCAAGCTGATTTACTCTGCTTCTTTTTTACCAATTTTTCCATACAACGGTTTGACTTTTGGAGGGACACAGTAGATGTGAAATCAATTTGGAGAACTGAGGACTGGCAGATTCAGGGAAACAAGGCTTTGTTTAGAGCATGCCTTATACCACACCAAATGATTTTTCTGAACAAAACTGCAACAAACATCATGTCTTGTCTTGGTTAAGCTAAAGGATTTAAACAAACCAAAGAATCCTACATTTGCACATTCTGTAGATTGGCAACAGTTCACAAATTTCACAGTGGAAACACTGGACACAGTGCTTAGCAATGGCACATAAAATTCATCGGGTACTTATCATGAAGGATGGTCATGTGACCATTAGACACTAACGGATGTCAGGCATGTTTAATGGGTGACACAAAAGGGTTTAAGATCAACAGACCCAACCCAGGTTATAGGCGGACACAACATTCGGGAGGTAACAGTTTACAGTTTTGGGAGGTTGTGTCTTTATTGGCTCAGGTGAAACAACATGTGTCCCTTTTCTCTGATGACATGGGATTACAGGACTTTCTCCTAGCTTCTCAAGATCCCACCAAAAGCGCTTCTTGTATGTTGTATCCAATAAGGTCTGGAAAGTTTCCCAGCAGGAGGTTGCTGAGAGGTTATGCGAGCGAGATTAACAGAGAAAATTTAGAAAAGGCTTTGGCGGTAATTTATAATGGTGTGACCACCTTGTCTACTATAATATACTGTCTGAGTTATATTGTCTCATCTACAATAGACATCATGCAGGGTGCTATGTCTATTTTACAACATGGACAATCACAGCTTAGGGCTATCATATTACTTAGCTGGACTCTTCAGACACTTCACACCATTCGCATACCCTTGTGACACCTTAATGTCACAAATCTGCTTTTGCCTTACAATCTTACAAAACAACAACAAATATTGGCAAGGAAGGAGGTGACATACACCATGATACACATTGAGAAGTTAGAGAATTTGCCATTCACTGTTGTTGAAACCCCTTCTGCAGATTGGATGATCATCTGCTTTATTTCTCTGCCAATATTGACATTCCACTTTCAATACTGTTTACACTATCAAGCAGGCAGATATGAAGCACTAGTCAAATGGTATGTACATGAGTTTTGGATTTTACTTTTTAGATGCCACTGCACAAATGGCGAGACTTAAGTTTCTTTGCAGCATCAACTGCAAGAGTACTTTAGGGCATTCCTTAGTGTGTAGGAAAGTTTTGCTGCATGGCGTGTAATGCATCTGTAGCTAACTTGTCCTTCTATCTGAAGGGTTCTCCAACTTCTGTGATCCGTTCAGCCTTCAGATGGCTCTCTAATGGGAGCTTTTTGATTTTGAGCGATCAAAGTTGCTCTGGTAAGAAACTGGGAATTGCCTATCTGGTGTCAGTTTTTACGATCGTGACCTGTTGCATCCACATATTATTTCCACCTGTCCATATAGTTAGGGAGGCAACACAGTGGCCTTCGATTAAGCTTTTGAATGTGCACTTTGACGCCTTAACCAGATTAAAAGCCTCTGTGATCCAGAGAGATTGGGCCTTAACATTTGCAAGGGAGAAGTTTGACCACGCACTAACTTCCCAAATTATTTTGGGGAGCTGGTGCACCACATTTTCAACACGTCTTATATGGCAGGAGTAGAGTTGTTTTTAAAGATCCTTGGTTCTAGTTTGGCTAGTACCTTACAGACAGTCGTCTGAGTTATTCCATCATTCATACACTCCAGACATGAATGCGTTTTTGGAGGTCTTCTGCTGGTCCTGCTCCTGATTGTCGGTACTGTGTTTTTATTTTTTCTACTTTGCAATGGCTGTCCCATCACGAGGCCAAATGGAACTGGTACTTCCACATGGGCTTCTGTGTCATGAGAGCATGGTACAGTGTTTTGGCACACCTTTTCGTCAGAAAATCAATGAATATTGTTTCTTGTCCTTCTGTCTTATGTGGCTACACTGCGTTCAGCTTGTATTCCACTGCCTTCTGTGCACTTTTGAGTGTGCTTTGGATATATGCTTTGGGATGCAATCAGTTCAGTCATCGGACATTGCCCTACTGATCAGTCTTTTAACAGCCCATCTGTAGTGTTGTCCATAGCATCTACCGTTCCTCCTGCGATGCTTCTGCTCCTGGTGAACTGTATCTTGGCTGATGGGGCTTGATAGGAATATATTTGCTCCCTGGATGTTATTCTATGTTTTATTTGGGAACATCGTGTGGGGTAGCTGAAAACTGCAATGTTGTATCTGGTTGTTTCGAGTCGTGGGTCATTTTAAATGTTGCCTTGTTTTTATTGCTCAATTTGCTTTTAAATTGCTTTTGTATGCTTTCAAATGAGGTGCTTTAAAATTTTTAATGCAGCTTTCATTATGCTTTTAGTGTTAAAGAGGCAATGATTATTTTAGCTTTTAGTTTTTTTTTTCTATTTTATGTCCCTTCTGTTTTAGCATTGTTTGTATTTCATAGTGATAGCTTTTTTTGCCTTATGTGCACGGAGTGGGTGTCATTTGGCCCAGTTAGAAACAATGACATTTTCATGATCACATTTCTTAAGTTGCCATCTTTCCTCAACATAGTGACTTTCAGCATACATTTGCGTATGTGTCAGTGTAGGATAGTATTCTCCAAAACTGGATCTGCTTACATTTCAACTTCATAGGTACACTATCATGACAACTTGAATAGTTAGTACGATGTATAAAGTTCACTGCACAAATGTCATGGCTTATTGTTGCCTGTTAGGTGACAACGCTATCGAGCTAACATAAATATTTTTTCACAGTTAACAGTAATGGTGGCCATTTCCTTTCTAAAACTCCCACAGCCCGCCAGTCAGCCAATCACATTAAGGTTCACAGGATAAATGGGCCTCTTGGCCAATCACAGGGCTTATCTTTTTATTTTGGGCTCCCGTGGGACACCCATGAGACACTCCCGAACCCGACTGACAAAATGCACAATTATTTTTACCATTAATTTCTCAAAAACTACTGAGCGGATTTACACCAAATCACAAAATGCACAATCTGTGGATCAACATCTAGATTCCTGCCAAATTTGGTGTAATTACGTTCAGCAGCTTTTGCTGTAGTCCATCTTGAAGAAGTCTGAAAAATGCATGGGGATTTTGCATTTTGGGATCCCCTTTTTTTGGTCTTCGCTAGGCCACATACCGAAACATTCCATGCACAAACTAATCAAGATTCAGCACGTTTTTGGAAAGTTTCATGAAGATTCCTCAAACAGGGCCAAAGGTATTAGAAACACAAAAACATTTTTCATATGGAAAAGCAAGCCGAATTATAACTACCTAGTGGCAACCGCTACTAGGTAATATATGTATTATTTGTAACATTGCCGTTGTGTAGTGAATATGATTGCTGATCAAAAGAAGAATTTTGTGTCTAGAAACGCTCATTACCAAATGCTCCAAAAAGCTTCAAGGGGATTTCACAAGATGGGCAATCTGTGTGAAAAAAACACAAACTACAGGGCACATGAGCTTCATTCAGTGGAACTCACCAGCTGTTCTCATCAACTTGAGGAGCTATCCCTCATGGAAGCACAAAGAACAGCTCCCATCCACCTGCACATCCAGCAAGAAGCCAGGACAGCAATCAGAGAAACCAAAGGTGGCCAAGAAGGGTCTTTCCCTACTTAAAATCATACATAAGCAGCAAAAGAGCCTGGACACCTGGAGCAAACAAATGTCGAAAATGAACAGGCTACTACTAGACTATAACCATTTGCTAGATGTGTGCCAGAAAGTGCTGTACACCATTGTCCAGAAATAGTCCCCATAAACATTCTTCCACTTTTTATTCCACTTACCTGTGTCAATAATTCTTCATGGTGTATCAATAGTTATGTTTTTTTTTAGTATAAGAACTAGGTTAAGTGTAGGTTTAGTTAATTCTTATTAGTGATATGTTTTAGATTTAGTATGTTATTATAAGTAAGTTGGTGGAGGGGTGCTGTTAGCTTCTTAAATTCTATGTTTAGTAATACACGTTTAGTGATATATGTACAGTATAGTTAATGTGTTGTATTTGTTCATGGATGTTAAGCGAGTGGGGGGGTTGATGTTTAAAATGCCTTGTGTTAGATTTAGATAAGTAGTGATACGTTTTAGTATATATAGAGTAGTTTAGAAACTAGGATAAGTAGATAGATTCTAGATAGTTTTAGTTAGAATTTTATTAGTGTACAGTCGTTTTATTAACTTTTATCCTACTTTATGTGAGTGCTTGACATTTTCATTTTTGCTAACTACACTTTCACAATATCTTTAGATGAAAATGTGAAATTTATTTAAAAACTGCAAATGTGTAGCTGTGATAGATGTTTTGTAGCTACTCAACATGGTTTTTACATATGTGTATTAGAATGAACATACTCTGACATTGGACATATGCCCATATTATGTACAAAGTTAGACAACACTGCCATGGTAGTTAGGTAGATCTCCTGCATTGTGTGAATGGTAGAGGGGTAAACTTTTCCATACAATGTTACAGATGTTAAATTGTTACATTCTAATGGCAGTGGTACACTGTAAGCTGGTCATGGGTGAATCCAACATTAATAGCTGATATTGGTAGGTGATGTGCATGTACTGTAATTATATATGGCAGTCCTGAGAAGACAGATTCATGTTCTGACATATTTTGTTGAAATATCAAAATGTTATAAACTGCGTTGAACAATACTACACAATCTAACAGAGATGCAAGTAAATCCTGCACATATGCTCCTCAGTGGCCCACATTGTGAAAGGCATGAAACATTGTGATTGTAAATGTAATACACTATTATACTAGAAGAATACATTTACATTGAAGTTGGCCATCTATTGTGAAGACCCATGTTACCCATGGAGTGACTCTCAAGTAGTAATGCATGCAGCACAATTTGGCCAGTATCTGTTAATGTTTGAAATGCTTTAAGCAAAGGATAACCAACATAGTTTGTGAGCCTCATGTGAAATGCCCCTATGTTTTCCTTCTGTTGGCGTGTGTGAAAAACAATGGTCACAGTGACACTTCATATCAAACCCTATTTGATTTTTGTTTTCCTTAATTGAGATAGTCAAGATTTATCCTTAATAGTACCACATGCTTTAGTCTTCAGCCTGACTTTGGCCTTTGACTGTGACTTTGGCCATATATTGTGAAGGCCCATGCTACCCATGGAGTGGTTCCCAAGTAGTAATGTTACATCATGCCTTAGAATTTGGCCAATATCTGTAACTGTTAAAAATGCTATAAGCAAAGGAGAACCAACACAGGCTGTGAGCCTCATGTGAAATGCCCCTAATAGATGTATGTTTTCCTTCCTTTGGCTTGTCAGAAAAACAATGGTCACACTGACACGTCATTTAGATCAAACCCAATTAAATTTTTCTTGTCCTTACTTGAGATAGACAAGAATTGTCATAATAGTACAGTATTCTTTAGTCTTCAGCCTAGTAGCTGCAAACTATAGACATATTTCTATGTACGCAGTACAAAGCCTATTGAAGGACAACTTAGAAGTCTACCTGAACTAGTGAGTTGCTACTTATTTCAATGTTATAACCTACAGAAGTTGTTGTCTGTATGATCCTTCATGATGTTGCACCTCAGGTAGAAGTGACACTTAGACCTGAAATATGTGTACAATTTAGTTTCAAATGGTGGAAAAATTGGTACCGGGTATCAGTGTAGTGTGCAGAGTCTCCATTTTGTTAACGCTTGGCAGCATCATATCATTTAATCAGCCATAACACATCACAGAAATTTAAAAATACACAAACACTTTTGACATGTGAATAAAAAAGTCATATCAATGTTGCTCTCACCTATATTTGTTCAGCAGCAATGATGCTTATGAAAGGTTATTTTAGAGGAGGAAAGCCAGAAAACATGAGTAATTGTATTTGCATTCAGCAAAAGACATCGGGCCAAAATACGAGATACATAAATTAGAACAGGCCAGAAAACACTAACTAATGTTCAATGCACAATTCTAGGTCTAACACTTTGGATCTCTACATCTTCATCCTTTGATGATTGCTCAGCCTCCTGTGCTTGTTATTGGGTGCAATAGGAGGCTGTGGAGTAAAGGTAGATGGCTCTGAATCATTAACGTCAGAGGTTGAAGATGTAGGCCTCAATTTGCCCAAAATATGACCAACGATGTTGCTGTTGAGGGCACTAGGTGTTGCCATGAAGGAGTCCATCTTCGCGTCCATTCAATGAACTAAGGCCTCCAGTCATTGATGCAAGGACTAAATGGAGGAATTGAAGTCTCCAAACTGGGTGACAATATCATTAATGCTTGACATAGAAGGCTGTTGTTGATTGCTCTTATGCCTCATATCACCAGCAATGCCAGCTAAGGAGGCATCAATTCCATGGAGCCAAGAATGGGTTCATGTACTGTCACTGACAACCTCTAATTGGGGCTGAGACACCTCCTGGTTCATTCAAGAGCACCCTCCTAAAGTCTCTAGCCCCAACGTGACCGCTTCGGCCACACATTGCTAGACCTCTACTACTCTCCACTGAGGCTGACTTGGTGGTTATTAGGGTCCTTGCTGGCGATATGACAAACAGCTGTATGAGAAACAGTCTGGGTTGGTTCACTTGGAGACCCAAGAACATCTTCTTCCCTTGCCAAGATCAGAGAAGAGCAGTCAATAGTGTGCAGGAGTTGGTTGAAGGTGTATTCAACCATGGGTGCAGGGAGGAGTCAAAGACAGGTTCCTCATCATGGACAGCCTGGTGTACAGGAGAGGTAGGTGTTTCCTCTGTAAAAAAGTGTGATATGTTAGATTTCTTCAGAGGTTTTATTTGATAGAGATATTCCTACATTGATTATTTCAGACATGTATTTCTCTTCTCCATACACAGGAATATTGCAAGAAATTTTTGCAAAATGTGAATGTGGCCATGTCATAGTGTAGGCTAAATTCATCAGTATGGAAATGTGCTTTTGTTTCACACACTCATTCTGTAACAAAGCATTTTTTATTGTACGTGTAACAATGTAGCATATTGACACACATGTTAGTTAAACTTAGACAATACTATATAGTTCTAAGTTCAGTCAGGTGTTTCTATACACTACTTGAAGAATTAGAATTTCACATCACAGATGTCTTCATAGACTGCTGACATTGCTACTCACTGCTGTATATTCCCTGCAGCTTCAAGAATAAGATATAATCAAGTGATAGTATCTCCATACTAAAATCACCAGATGTAAAGCAAACATGAAATTATCAGGGTATTTTTATTATGTGTTGCCTTCACTGTTTTCATTACATTGTGTAGCACTCACATTTCATTAGCAAAATATATATCCATCATAATTTTTTTGCAATATAATCGGAGTCTTAACATCCACACACATTTCAGAACATTACACATATAGCCTCACAGATTTTCCGACATATCCTACATTTACCATTCTTCACACCACAGTGATGCATCATGATGAATGATAGTGATTAAATGTTATGGAATAAATTGTGGTAACTGAAGCTCCACACACCTTCAAGAACTGTAGCTCCACATATCAAATTATTTTCTTTTATTAATTATAATATATGGTCAGATGGAACCTTTTACAACACATTGAGAGAAGTTGTACTACCAACAGGGATGTTTTTTCATTACAATACTGCCATACTTAGGCTATTGTGGACAGAAATCCGCTAACTAGGTATTCCAGTATTTTGTGCCATGAGTGAGATTAGGCCGACACATCTCTTTACTATATTACTATCATGAACTCAGTGCATTTATCATACTTGGCACATTTCTGAAGGTATAAGACAATCCTGCACACACAAATAGGCCTGCACAGCAGACGCCCTTGCAAATTGGTATATGTGTGGAATATGTGAACCTAGGCAACACATAATGCACCACAGGTACTGTCATATGGACTGTAGACCTGTTTCACTGATTTTCTTTATACTATTGTACAGTCCTTTTTTAAATAGACAATACTCAAATTTGCATTGTGGGCCTACATTACATGACCATGTAGTATCTAGGCCCTATGTTTGTGTGAAGCCAGATTTGTGTGCATCACAATTGACCTGGTGCATGTTGAAATGTTAAAAAGACAAATACACATTGGTTTTGTGAGTTTAACTATACCTCTACACATACACACATCTTGGTTGATGATGGTAATTCTACAGTTGGTTAAAGGAACTTCTGCATTATATGCTTATGGCAGGTCAATTGTGTAAATTACACCGTTGTCCTATGTGTGCTTAAACGTAGCGGGTATTTTAATGTGTTTGTAAGTACTCATATTTACACGTTAAACACATATATTAAACGCATTATGTTATAAATCACCCAGTATACTTTGTTGGTCCTTAATGTCAGCACTGTTCATGCCATCAATTCCGGCAATCAAATCATTTGGAATGAGTGATACCACCTGCTCCTCAAATGGGTTAAACTCCTCCTGGACATCGGGTCCTCCTCCAGCCCTCATTGTAGCCATAAGATTCCTGGCCACTTTCTCTTTTGTCCTGCATATGTGATCATGCCACCTTTTGTTGCATTCGACTACAGTCCTTGTTGCTGCCACACAGATGATCGTGTCTACTGTTAATTGCAATTAAGCAACTTTCTTGGCTAATGGTGATTTTGAGGTGACAAACACAAATTGCTCATTTTTGTTACCTCTGTAATCAAAATGTGGCTTTCTTACTCTGTGAAATGGAACTTTCCCTTCCATTTGGTCTGCATGTCAGACCCATCTACAGTGTTGATGCAGTTTGCCTTCCTGACATTCCTTCCATGCCTCCAAAATGATGGCACTTTGGACCAAATAATTGCTTACCACTGTGTGTCTTTTTGAAGTTTGATGCTATGCATTGGATTGCTGGGTGACACAAAGCTGACATGTGGCTTGTAAAGGGTTCCTGTGGCACATGTAGATGTTGTGTTATAGCACATTATGCTGGAACTACAACTTTGCGACAACTGCATGATGCATCTCTGGTCCCTGTGCCTTGGTGCATCATATAGTAAATGAATATGGAGCATCTATGATGCACGAATATGATGTAATGCAGCACAACACATTCTCATTGAATGCCACGCAATGCACTGCTGTGTGAGTCTTTGTAATTCTACCCTGTTCATCACATCATCTTGTTTTATCTTTGTGTCTCTTTTATCTAATTAGTGCTTGTCCAACAACTATTTTTCAAAACCTTCTGCTGTTCTTGATCACCCTTTGGTTCATCTCTCAACTAAGCCTAAGAGTGAGCCAGGGCAGAGAGTGGAGTTAGGTTAGAATGAATGGATGTGTGTTGGCTGTGAGTCATGCAGGTTAATTTTCTCAAATTCCGTATCCTATTCATGTATTATTGCTTCCTCGGGCAGACATGGTGATGTGTGTCTGTTAGCTCTAGTGTTGGGTTGTGTTTCTTTGATAAGCTTCCTCTTTTACAAAGTGTATTTCTCAATGGTAAGTATATACCATTTCCTCTCCTATATTTTCAGTTTAAAGTATTGCTCTACATTACCTGAGTCATTGTTTGACATGCTTCCTAAGCAAATTTCCTCCATGTCTTTGCAACTCGAATGTCCGATTCCTGGCACATTTTCAGAATGATCTTTTTCCCTAGATGGCTGTAGTGTTTGCAGAAAATGTAGGGCATTACACTGTTGAGTAGCTGAGTCTCTGGCTCAGCTCTGCAAGGTTTGTTTTCACACCCTTTTACTGTCACTCTCTTTCTATCACTTTCCATCCTCCTTTTCACTTTCACCCTGATTTTACTCTACTCTTTATTCTGTGCACCTCTCTCCCGCTTTTCCCCGCTGCTGCTGCCCCCACAGTCCTCTCCCCAGTGTGACCATCCCAAGCCAGTTTCCCCTCTCCTCTCCCAGCTGTCCAGCCCTCCCCAACCCCTACTTAATGGCGGCCACTGTGCAGACGGGACCAGCGCCAGGAACCCTGGACCTCCAAACCGGCAACGCTACAACCCAGCGGCACTCTACGCACTCAATCCAGGTCACAACATCAACTGCAAGCTAGCATCACCAGCTGACACCCACGGACACTTTAGCTGTCTCCGCTGCCGCCACTCCTGCAGCACTGCTAAGACCATGGATCCAGCACAACCCGCCCGCAACAACGCAACTGCACCAAAGACCCTGCAATGCATCCTCCTGAACGTCCGATCCCTCCACAAGCATGCCATTGAAATCTGGGACCTCCTTGACAGCACCACCCCGGACATCGCATTCTTCACCGAAACCTGGACCACCACCACCTCGGGACCTGACATCGCTATCGCCATTCCCCAAGGATACATATTTCCCGAATTGAATGGGGGGGGAATCACCATCGTCCATAAATCCACCCTCCGACTGAGCACACTTTCCGACGAGCCCACAGACCTTATGGAACACCTACACTTCAAGATGCAGGCCAGCCCTACCACCACCCTCCGGGGGCCCTCATCTACCAACCCCCCGAACCCTGCAGACCATTTACCAACTCCATCACAGACAGTATCACCCCACAGGCCATCACGTCCACCAACTACACCTTGCTGGGAGACATCAACTTCCACCTCGACAACCCACAAGACCCCAACACCACATCCCTCCTGGCCAACCTCCACAACATAGGACTCCACCAGATCATGACTGAGCCCACGCACTCTGCAGGACACACCCTCCACCCCATCTTCACCACAGGAAACTCCATCACTTTCAGCCACACCACTGAACTCCCGTGGACAGACCATCGCTGCATCCATTTCACCTTCAGAACACCCACCATCAACAGAACCCAGCACCTGCTCCCAAGCAGAAATTGGACTAAAATCACCGACGGCCAGCTCACCACCTCACTCGGCAACTCCACCCCAACCATCATGGACTACGATGACCCCAACACGGCAGCCCGAACCTTGCACAGATGGATCTCCGACTGCGCCAACACCATAGCCCCCCCAAGAAGAACAACACACACACAAGGAAAGCTAGCTGCACTCTGAGAGTCCAGACACACATGCCACCACCTAAAAAAGGCCAGGAGGAACTCCAAATCTACAGGAGCCCACAACAACTTCAGAGCCGCCACCAACGCTCACCACCAACTCATCAGAAGTACAAGAAAGAAAGCGATCCAAGACAGAATCTCCACACACGCGCAAAGAACTCTTCAGCATCGTCAAGGAGTTTGCCCAACCCATCAGTGAGTCTACAGACATCCCTTCCTCACAAGACCTCTGCGACAAACTCAGCACCTTCTTCCACCACAAAATCAAGAACATTTACGACAATTTTGACAGAGACAGCCAAAACACAGATCCCTCACCAACCACCCTTACACCTTGAAGCTAACGATTGACAGTCGGACAGCCCTCACCACCAAAGACACACTGAAGACAATGAAGTCAATCCACTGTGGGGCCCCCACAGACCTCTGCCGACACCACATCTTCAACAGAGCCGACACCATCGCCCCCATGCTTCGCCACAACATCAACCGCTCCCTCGCAAACACCTCCTTCCCCTATAACAGGAAGCTCACTGAGATCAACCCCCACCTGAAGAAACCCTCAGCGAATCCCACCGACCTCAAGAACTAAAGACCCATCTCCGTGCTTCCGTTCCCAGCGAAAGTCATTGAGAAAGCCATCAACAATCAACTCGCCACCTTCATCGAAGAGCACACCATCCTTGACTCCTCCCAATCCTTCTTCAGAAAGAACCACAGCACGGAAACTGCCCTCCTCGCCGCAACAGAGGACATCCGCTCCCTCCTGGACAAAGGAGAGACAGTATCCCTCATCCTCCTCGACCTTTTTGCGGCCTTCTTCACAGTCTCTCACTGCACCCTAACACACAGACTTCACGATGCAGGGATCTGGGACAAGGCACTCGACTACATCCGCTCATTCTTCTCTGGCAGAACGCAGCAGGTCAGACTCCCTCCCTTCCTCTCGGATGCCACACCAACCACCTGCGGAGTCCGCCAAGGATCCTCCCTCAGGCCCACGTTGTTCAACATCTATATGACTCCACTCGCCCCCATCGTCAGAACCCACGGACTCAACATTGTTTCATATGCACCCAACTCATCCTCTCCCTATCCAACGAACTCAACGCAGCCAAACACAACTTTCAAGAAGGCATGGAAGCAGTCGCCGAATGGATGAAGAGCCACTGTCTACAACTCAACACGGAAAAAACAGAAGTACTCATCATTGGCCCACACCCCGATGCCTGGAACAACACCTGGTGGGCCCCCGCCCTCGGAAGCCCACCCACCCCCACGGACCACGCACGCAACCTCGGAATCATCCTGGACTCCAAACTCAAAATGGACCGCCAGATCAACTCCGACACATCCTCCTGCTTCCACACCCTCCGTCTCCTGCACAAGACCTTCAAATGGATCCCCCTCGAACACAAGAAAGACCGTCACACACGCCCTTGTCACCAGCAGACTTGACTATGGCAGTGCACTCTACACAGGAATCAACAAAAACCTCACCTGCAAACTTCAAAACATCCAGAATGCTGCTGCCAGTCTAATCCTCAAACTGCCACAACACTGCCACACCACCCAGCACCTGCGCACACTAGACTGGCTCCCCATCGATGCAAGAATCACCTTCAAGATTCTCACCCATATACACAAGGCCCGCCACAACACCGGACCAGCATATCTGAATAGGCAACTCACATTCCACGCACCCCAAAGGACCCTACGATCAGCCCAGCTCTCCCACGCCATGCTCCCTCGCACCAGGAAGTCCAGATCAGGAGGTCGCTTCTTCTCCTTCCTTGCGGCCAGAGCCTGGAATGCCCTCCTGCCCCACCTCAGACAGACGACATCACTCCCCAACTTCATGAGGGACCTCAAGACATGGCTCTTCGATAAACCTCCTCCTTGATGGACAGGGCCCTGGCCCCCCAGCGCCTTGAGATCCTTATGGGTGAGTAGTCATGCTCAACAAACCCATGATTGATTGATTGATTGATTGATTGATTGAGCAGATGAATAAATAATCAGCCTGAGTTTCGGAGGTGGTGCGCATCCCTGGACAACAGTGTTTTTTGTCTATTTGGAATAGCTTGTCATCTATTTCGAGCACAAGGCTCAGAGTTAGGAGATTGTGTCTATGATGAAACACAATCCTGGCACCAGTTCTTGAAGGCAGTATGGAATGCTTCGCAGCACCTTGGGAAGTCTTGCTGGAGGCTTCTTTGGTCAAGATGGAGCCTGGTGCTGTGCGCATCTGGATCTGCAATCTGCATCTGTGACCAGGGTGAAGTTTCTCTCCTCACTAAGTGGTCAAGTGCAAGCCCTTATATGCTAAATCTTATCAGAGACTGGAATTTCTAACATACGTTCAGGAATGTTTGACATAAATTATGTGTGCCAAGGTGTGCATCACAAACATTTCCTTAAGGACATGTAAGGTAAGAGGACATCAATTCAGGCTGTGGATGTATATGGCTTTGAAAAAGACACCTGTCTCAGACTGATGTTGCACTAGGGGATTTATTGATGTCTTTATCTAAATGACATGACACTTTCACATTTCTTGGAAAGATGGGCACAGACGACATCTGATTTAAAGGCAGACATGTTGATGATTCTGCATAATTTGGGGGGAAATGGCAACCTTCATTGTCAAAGATTATATTTATATTATTTTGCAATGCAAGGGGGAGGTAGTGGTGGTATACAAGGTAGCACATCAATTCTATTCAATGTAAATGGATGAATCCATCATTATCTGCAAAGAGCTCCTTAGTAATGGTGCCTTTCAAGGTAACAATAACCCGACACCCCACTACCAAGGATGTCACTACAGGAAAGTTCAAAGAAATCCCCTGTTAATGTATACAATACAATTGCACCTTGGCACTCTTGATTTATATATTTTCATTCATGTATGGTAAAACATGTCTTCTAATCACAAATCCATGTAACAGATCACAGGAAAAACAAATTTAAATTCCTATTTATTTCCGATCAACAATGTTTCACTCCAGAAGTGGTGTGCAAAAGTACGATATACAACATGAACCAATTCCACACACATAGATCTTAATCTCAAATCTTCTTGGTTGACATAAGAGGATGGCAGCCGACATGTGTTTCGTTACAGATGTAACTTCTTCAAGGCTGCAAAAATGATTTAATATATACATAAATATCCCAACACTATATTTACCATGTTAAAAATAGTGCAAAAACCTTAGTCATCAAAGTTTACAGGTCACTTTATTTTCCCAAAACAAGTCAAGATTAGAAGTGACATTGTGAGCCCGCGAAACATCACCCGTGTGTTGAAGGAAAGCCAAAGAAAAGTCATTAATACCCTCAAAAGTAATTATGACTGGCAAGGTGTACTTAACCAAGTGTCTTGAGAGTAGATTGAGTGAAATGCAGAACGGAATGAACAAGAGTGCAAATCAAGTTGGTGTATATAACCCAGAAGCCTGTATAAACCAGATGGGCTGATACAAAGTGTATACAAGACCATTAAGGATATGATAGAAATATCTACCTAATATTCTTTGACAATCGTCAACTTGAAGTGAAAAGAAAAAATGTTTTACCAAGGAGCAGTCCTGAGAAAAGAAGGAATATAATACACTGTAAATTTAACAAAAACCAATTACCAACAACAATGTAACAAGAATAGTGCGTCTCAGTGTAGTGGCATCTAAACACCTGTTGATCCAGATTGCTGATATCTATTCATACACTGAAGGGCCTCCATGTCCTATTGTGGCGGACCCTATGATCGAGGTAACCAGCCTTCAGTATTGGCCAAGTATTCCTGGGTGTTCTTCTAAAGGGAGAATATGCAAAAACAATTGATTTATAAAAGATTACTTGCTAACAACAAAATATTCACCCTGCCCATCTAAAACCATATAATACCTCATGTGCAGTACGTTCCAATTTTTCAAATCAGCCAACGGGGAACAGTTCTCAGGGATAATTCCATATCACAGAAAGTGTGTAGAGTATAATAAACCTGAACATAGACAGAGGTAAAATGTTGAACCCATAATGGGTCCCATGTAAATAAATGGAGAAACTGGAAAGCTATTCTAATAAAACTATTACAAGAATGGTAAACCCTGATTTAATAATCTAAGCATCTGTTAGTCCAGGTTGTCGATATCTATTCATTCACTATAGAACATCCACGTCTAATCAAAGAGGACCCTAAAAGCAAGATAGCAGGCATCCAGTATCGGGCAAATATTCTTTGACGTTCTAGTGAAAAAAAGATTAGATAAAGAATTATTTTATAAAAAGGATATTTTGCCTGCTGTCATTGTACATAATTGTCACAGAGAGAAGATAAGAAAAGCATATCCTGTCAATCCAAACTCAAGTAATACCTCTTATGTGGCACTTCCCTCTTTGGGTCAGCCAACGAGTAACAATTCTCAGGGAAAAGCCATTTCACGGAAAAGATATGTAGTATACCTGAGGAGGAACACAAATAATATGGTAATGAACCCATAGCGGGTCCCATATTAGCTAGCAGAGGAGTTAGAAAAGCGTATGTTAGGCCAAAAGAGCTTTGTGAAAAAACTACTGCCAGGAAGCACTTACATTTAGATTATAAAAAGAAAAAGTATTGAGAAGTTGAAAGGCTGTAGTGTGCCCCTATAGGGTAAAGAAAATTAAAACGTATAAAAACAAATATTAGTCTAACCAAAGCAGCGAGTAACCAAACTAGCAATGACCATCATTTGAATACTTACTTCTATTATATCATGCGTAAATGTGGGCTACGTCGTGCCCATACACAGAAGGAAAAGAAGAGAAACAGACACCCATAAATATGAGAAAACACGATAGTAAATAATCACTATCAGTTTTCCATACATTAGTCTTACCGCCTTCCTTACAAGGGGGAGAACTATTCTGGTTAATCCTATTCTCACTAACCTAATTCGGGAGGTCCAACTGTATATCCGTGCCTCTCCTTGGATTCAGTAAAAGTGAAATGCGGTCCCTCACAGCGTTTATATATGCCGACTAGTATTCCCATGATCGCCGACAGGTGGGAGGAAAAAAAAAGTTTCTCCTACGTGCATAGTCCTTTCCTAGAAACAGTTGAAGGACTGAGGAAAGTGTTTTAGATATGCCATACAAAAACGGCAGCCATTTTGGAGTGATCGTGATACTCTAAAAAGATGTAGAATGGTTCATTAAATAAAAACAAAACATCCCAAAACTTAAAAAGGAAATTTCGCCGGTGAAAAAGAAGGAGAGTCTCCCTATTTAATATGTATTTCTAAATTTACCAATGCATCAGATATTCTCCCCATATAGAAAATAGAAAGTGCAAGGATAGTCCACCGATATGTGATTATTATCAAAGATTAATATGCATCACACACGTATGCTGAAATACATTTGTCAATTTTCTATGTACATCTCAAGTATGTCCAAGAATGTGTAATGTATTACGGAAATGTCATTTATGTACATATTTTTGTTCTTCAAATAGACAAGGATTACAGTAACAAAAGATTAGCAAAAACAGAATTTCAATTACATCGACCAGATCAACAGTTGTATTCTCTCTTAAAGGAACATATGCATTTCCCTATCAATATTGAGACCCAGCTCTACCGCACGAAAGCGCAGAATCCATTGTGTTTCAGATTTTCTCAATGCCATAGTCCAATCTCCACCCCTAGGATCACTGTACGCTTGTATAATACCATGGAAACTTAGACTGGTTAGCGTCAAATTTGGATGGTTAGTATTATAATGAACCGCCAGGGGATAGCTGGTATCATTATTGCGTATCGCATGGAAGTGCTCCTGAATCCTCTCTTTTAAGGGTTGTATAGTGCTCCCAATATAAATAAGCCCACATTGGCAGCGAATACAATATACAACGAATTTCGTATTCCAATTTATAAATTGTTGTATCCGGTACGTGGTGATAATATTGTATTTGAACTCCTTCATTTTAATACAGGCAAAAGGGCACATATTGCATTTGATGCATCTATAGAAACCCTTGGGTTTGTCTGGTAGCCATGTGCCTACCGATGGTTTAGGTGGTAGATAACTCGAACAAAGAATGTCCCTAAGAGTTTTACCTCTCCTATAGATCCGTGGGATGTACTTGTCTAACGTTCTGTCCATCGTTAACAAATGCCAGTGTTTCAGCATTATCTTGTAAATAACGTGACTGTGGGTGTTATAACTTGTCACAAAAATCTATTTATCTTCATCTTTCCTTTGGTTTTTCTTGCCCTTCTTGCAACCAAGTAAGGTGTGTCTGGATGTCCTGAGGATTCTTTTGTTGGACTGTTCATGAACTGGGGAGGCATAACCCCTACTACTGAAATGGTGCTGTAGCTGTTGTAGTTATTGAAGGAAGACTGTATCTTCACTACAGTTTCTCCTTATTCTAGTCATTTCGCCCAAAGGGATGGCATTGATCTGTGTGTTCCGGTGGGCACTGGAAGCGTGCAGTATAGAAAATTGTGGGCTTTCTATATAGGCGTGACATGATCTTGTGGTCTTTGATGTATAGTGTCACATCCAGAAATTCTATCTCAGATCTATTGAAATTGTAAGTAAACTTGAGGTTGTAACTGTTTGTGTTTAGATAATCGGTTAGAGTCAAGAATTCCGTTTTGTTGCCTGCCCAAATGATGAAAATATCATCTATGTACCGACCCCAATATACTATCTGTCCTGTTAGTTGGGGTGGTCCATCTGTCCATAGATGTTTTGACTCAAATCTGCCATGTACAGATTGGCATACAACGGTGAGAACCTTGAGCCCATCGCAACGCCCATAACTTGTCTGTACCATGTTCCTTGATGTAAGAAGACATTATTTTCCAACACCAGACACGTAAAGTCTAATACCATTTCTGTGTGCTCAAATAAAGTGGCATCCCTCTGAGAGAGGATGTCTTTGAGGGCCTGGATGCCTAATTCCAGGTGTATACTAGTGTGCAAAGATTGACATCTAGTGTTGCAAAAGAGAGTTCTGCATTCCACTCAATGCCCTCCAATTTGTTTAACAGATCCCCAGTGTCCCTGAGGAATGAGGGAAGATTAATTACCAAAGGTTGTAAAAAATCATCAATTTACTCCGACAGGTGCTCCATCGGTGACCCTATACCGGAGACAATTGGTATCCCTGGAGGGAAAGGGCCTGGTTTATGTATCTTCGGAAGTACATATATGCAAGGTGCCCCCCCTTGGGGAGGGAATTAAGAGATATCTATATTCCATTTCTGAAATGAGGCCCTGTTGTTTCCAAAAAGTGAGCCTGAGTGTGATGAGTTGTATAATCTCATTTAATGGGTTGTTCCTGAGTTTTATATAGGCCATATCATCTACAAGCTGCCTCTCTATCTCTTGTATGTAATCTACATCTTGCATGACCACTATATTTCCTCCCTTATCAGACTCCTTGATAACAATATTAGGGTTATCAGCTAGTGACCTTAGGGCAAGATGTTCCTTCCTAGTTAGATTGAGGGCATCTTTATTAGTAACACCACCTTGTCTATCCTCTAGTAGATAACACTGACAGTGGCCTGAAACATAGATCCAAATGTGTCTCCACATTACCCTCAGATAATCTCAAAGACGCTTTTTACACGGCTGTTACTAAAGATCTCTATCTACTAGAGGATAGACAAGCTGGTGTGAATTTGAATGGTGTTTGAGCATTTTTAGAAGTAGGCATGCTGCATCGTTTTGTATAACCTGTAGTCTTTTCAAAGCTGACTTTGGGCTACAGAGATACAAGGAATTGCCATAATCCAGTCGAGAAATTAACAGGCCTTGTACCACCACTCTATTTATTGGCTCTGGTAGCCATCTCAAACATTTTCTTAAAGTGGGAAGAAAGCCAAAACATGTGGTAGTTAATTTCTTGACCTGATTTTCCATTGTCATTTTTTCATCCAGTCAAACTCCTAAGCTTTTGACCGCCGATTTGGGAGTAGGATGGCTGCCCAGGGTAGGACCAATTCAATTCCATCCAGCTAGTGGGAGTATATCCAACTATCATCACTTCTGTCTTGTCTCCATTGAGTTTAAAGCTACTGGCTGTCATCCAATGTAATATTTGTTTTGGACAGGAGTTAAGTATGGTGGAGGTCTTTTATGTTTGATCAGAAATGCTATTTGATAATTTGTATGTCGTCCACATGAGAGATTGAGGTAATACCATAGGATTTTATAATCTTTGCTAGCGGATCAACAGATAAATTAAACAATATAGGGCTAAGAGACGAACCCTGAGGAACACCACACTTAAGGGAACAAATGTTAGATTGCCCTTCTTCTTGTGCTTGGAAGGTACGGTTATGAAGGAACGAGGTAAGTCATTTATGGGCTGTGCCCCCAATACCTACTTCCGCTAGTTGGTTTATCAAAATTGGGAATGCAGCATTTAGATCCAATAGTATCAAGGCCGCTGTGCCACCCATGTCCAGAATTGCCCTCAGTTCTTCGGTACCCACTAGGAGGGTGTCTCTGTACTGCTTCCTGTTCCGAAGCCTGTTTGGGTGAAATGCAAATTTCCATTGGTATCTAGGATGGAAACTGTTTACAAGTTTCTCCAGAATTTTACATGGGGTTTGGAAAAAGGGAGATTGTGCGATAATTAATTCTCACACAGTAATGGGTCAGCAGTTGATTTTCTAAATAGTGGTTGGATTCTAGCATGTTTCTGCAGTTTTTAATGGCTGGTTAAACAATCTGTCATAAAGGTAATAGCTGGCATTCCGCCCTTAAACATAATGTCAGGGCGTGCCGGATCCTGGGGGAGCCCGATTTGAGTGATGACAAAATCAATGGTGTATCTTCAAAAGTCATCTCTAAGAAATTCCTAAGGTTTTCATTCCCCTGGTTCTTGGGATATTGTGCTCTCCTCATGTTCTCCTAAGGTATGCAGAATAGAATTGACCTTTTCTAAAAAGAATTTGGTAAATTGATTACAATGTGCTTTTGAGGGGAGTGGACTTGATTTTCAATTATTAGGATGTGTTCATCTGTTCACCAGATTATAAAGTTCTCTTGTAGAAATCTACGCATTTAGTATTGTATTTGGAAAATAATTGGCTCTCGCTACCCAAATAGCATTTTGGTCCTTCTTAATCACCCTTAATCACCTTTTGTAATTATGTTGTGGTTTTATTTTCATAGTTTTTCCTCCTTAATATCTCTGCCCATTTAGAGTACTTTTTTTACTTCTGGAGCTCGGTTGGAAACCATGGTGCATTCCCTTCCTGCATATCGATTTTTGTTGTTTTTGAGGTGCCTGGAGATTGTTGGCATTTAGGATCCAGGTGTTAAAAACATTGGATCTGTTAGCTATGTCTCCTGACATTATAGGAGTAGAGCTGGAGAGCGTACTGTCCCAATCTTTTATAACCAATTTTGCCCGGTTTTGACAAAATCTAGGTTTGGTATATACCTCCACTTTACGGCTGCATTTAGTCAGCTGAAACAAATCATTTTTTGGTCAAACCACATGTTAGCTAAGGGCTTTCTAATGATGAGATCAGATATATTTAAAAAAACATAGGATCGAGTAAATGCCCTTGATTATGAGTGGGACCATTATTTCACTGTGTTGACTGGACAGCTTCAAGGTCATTTCACAATTCTTATTTTCCACGTGAAGATTAAGATTTCCCAAGACTGAAAAAATAGCTGTTGTAACACTGAATTCTACCACAACATCTGGGAGCACTTGTATGAATTGTGTGGAGGGTCCTGGTGGTCGATAAATAAGTAGTCCCGAAAAGGTGAAGGTAGGTGCTGATTCCACAGTGAATAATAATCCTTTACACCCTATAAGTGGTATCGGGTTGATTCTAACTCTCACTCCTTCCTTATGTTTAATTGCAATCCCTCCTCCTCTCTTTCCTCCTTGTCTGTCTCTTCTAGCGATAGCAACCTTCATTACCTGGGATGGATTTGGGGTCAAAGGTTAACAAGCTGGACAGGCTAACTAAAATGGAAAATAGAGTTAAAATGGAATCTATATATTTTGTAACCTAAAACTTAAAAAAAGGCCTAAAAGCAAGTGATTAAAATAATCAAATTATGGAGGGAAATATTAATAAGATGTATAGCATTGCTGGAATAATTTTTAAGCTAAAAAGTTACTAAATTATCACTGAATGTGCTTTTGATTGATCTTGATTATCAGACAGATTCCATATATATTTACAGAATAAAAGCACTTTTCAGAAACGTGCACTTGATGAGAAAGCAATTGATCACATTTTACATTTAAATACCAATTGAGTTTAACGTGAATTGAAAAAGGGGTTTCTGCGCTAGAAGACATGATCCTTACAGCACCCCCGTTAAAAAGAATACATTGAAAACAGTAATTATAATGTACAGCTAATATATGAGGAATATAAACAATGTTTAATGATCAATGAAACATAATAGGGAACTAGTCAATTATTTTCATTTTCTGATTATTGCGCCTGGGTGCAAAAAGAAAAAGAAATATATATAAGACGAAAAAGTGTGACTAGTCTCATGTAAAACTATTTCTGTTTAAAAGAAACCCCCAAAAAACAGGTATAGTTACTTTTGTGCATAGTGATGCGATCTGGTCACCTTTGTTTCTTTCCGGTGATGATGTAGATGTGAGCTCTCCACTGAATTTGAAGGTTGAACATTGTTTAGTCTTGGGCGACATTTTTGTGAAAACAACGAGGTGGAGTAAATAGAACTGCAACTGTTGGATTAGATAACACAACTCTGGATTTGAACAGAGCAGAGAAAGCACATCATTTTCAGATGTTGCTGGAGCAAAAGAAGCACATCCTTGCTGTTGATTGAATCAAATGAAGAAGAGATGTCTTATGGCCTTACTCTGGCAAGAACAGGTTTTGGCACTGCTGGTGTATTAGTATTTGGTGATTTTGATGACCTATCAACTCCCGCATGCTTCAGCATTGGCAACTGCAGTGCAGTGCAATGGGTTGTGGCAACCTATTTGTTTGTAACAGTTCCTTCCCTTGTAGATTGGCAAACATCAGGAGCTCACAAGTACTTGCTCCAAAACTAGAATGCCACTTTTAATGCACTGCTTCTTGGTAGATAAATGTATTCCATATAACATGTTTAAAAAATAGACATTGTTGTGCCACATGGTGCCCAAATCAGTAGGATATCCAGTCTTTGAATGTCTTTCAGTCTTGAATTCAAAATTAGCTCTTTGCAGCTAAAAAATATTTTTTCTTGCCGCTTAAGGTTAAAGTACCTCTTTTAGAATTTGTGTAGTAACAAGTTCTTTTTCATTTCTCGAAGCGCATAATCTATCAAACCTATTTTGTGCCAATGGACATTTTCAAAACCATCCTTTTCACAAGGAAAAATAAAATAATTTGTATTTGGTTTTGTACAGTTAACATTTAGGAATAATAAGACTTGAATCATTGCCTAGAAGAATATGCATGTATCTTGATGCCATACGGCTTTAAATTAAAATCACATACAGTCAAATGGAAAATACCATTTTGAATACAGTAAAGTGCAAAAACCATTCTGATTCATTTCAGTTAAATTACTATCAATAATGTTTTCTTTCCAATGCTGGTAGCTTTGGACAGTAAGTTTCAACAAGATCTGCAGTATAACTGAGTTTGTGGGTGTTTTATTTATGTTTAATCAGATTTCTCAGAATTTTCTGTTTTCTGCATGTAGCAAAAATTAGATTTGCTTGGCACGTTAGCAACAAAAGATTCTCTGAAAGCTTTATGCTTATTTGTGTACAGGGCCTTTCAGTGTTCCTACTGTGTATAATGTGTATAATTGCATATTTCTGAGGATTCAATGCTTTTGTAAATGTTATAATAGCCACAATTATGAAAACAGTATGTCTTTGAAATGTAAAACATGAAAACATGAACCTTCATTTTCAAAGGTGCATAAACAAACAAATCAATCAATAATATGTTGTACAGTATCAAAGTCCCATGGACCTGCAAAGCAATCAGGAGTAATAATATAATTCATCAAACATTTCCACACACATGGCAATTGTAATGTTTCATTGGGTCCCATAACTTAAGACGCAACTAGACTATACCCTCTGGCACAGGATAGGCTGTAATGTTGGTAGCGTAGAGATCTTGTTGAGTTCTGTGAGATGAGAGATGCAGTTGAAGTTCTAGAAACCTTGGGTTGTGGAAGATGTCCCTTCATTAGCAGGATAACAACAGTCAGTGTTGTTAACCACATGATAAAAATAAACACTGTTGTAGCGATTCAATCATAGGACCACAGTGGTATTAAGTACCTGTGACAAAACCAATGATATGCAAGAAGAAATTGATGGTGTAGAGGGACTGTGGATTGTGATGAAAAGTCCTCTGCATAGAATTGCGATTTCTTTTCCTAAAGGTTATTGCTCAAAAAGGCATCATTACTGTAGATGTGGACTCATGTTGAGGTTCATGGTAAACCAGAGCAGTAGTTGTGAGTGTAGAATTGTTGAAATTGCAGCAGCAGGTTACTCTGTGGAATCTAGAACTTGGAGAAAAGCTGGAGACTTAATAGGCTCTGCAGTCCCTGGATTAGGACTCAGGATACCAGCAGCACTGTACTCTTCCTCGGATAGTTCCTCCAGAGTAGGAAGCAACTGAGAGACTGTATTCTGGAAGCGCTTTGGAGTCGAGTGCTTTTAATCTGAGCGATGAACACCTTGTTTTTTCTTTGAATAAGGCAGTGGAAGCAGGATTACAGTCCATGTGTTTTCTAACCCAAGAACTAGAACCGGTGATCTGTAAGATAACTCAAACACTTGTTTATCAGGATTTTTTTCTCAAACTTTGATGAGACACCTGACAGCAGCCATGGAAACATTAACTACATAGGTGGCAGTGTTGCAATGTGTCACACTGGATATCAAGTTATGACTTCTTGAATGCTTTCAAACAGCTTTTGTTCAGTTTCTGGATTAGCCACTTTTGACTCTGCCACTTTCCCACAGCAATCCAGAATAGGTATATACTGAAAAGAGCATGTAATATGAAGTGTAAGCACCTATTATTCTTCTAGGCAAATTATGTAATGCTCTCCAGACTTCCAACAGATTATGCAATCAGCTCAGTCCTACATTCAATACCCCAGCTGTCAAGGCTTGTTGAACATATCAAAGCTTGCTTACCTAACCAATTGCTTACTACTCAAAATAGGTTGGTGAATTACAGACAAAACACTCAGAGCAGGCCATTGCCTGAATGAGAAAAATAACAACTGTTCTAGTGGCTTTGATACTACAAGTCTTTTTGACAGCCTAAGCATATCAGCAATCTTTGTGGCCCAAATCCATAAGAATCTGTAGTCTGAATCAACATAATCTAATATAAAATAATAACAATTACATATGTGATTAGCCCTGACATTGTTAATGGAAAGATTGCTGCGTAAGAGCAATCAAAATAATATATATAGTTTGCTCAGGCCTTACAAAAGTAAATGTGTCATTCATTGACAAAAGAATTGCCTCACTGCACGTATTAATTTTTCCTACAGTGTATTTAATTGAGGATGGTTACCGCTGACACCAGTTTTGGTGCTTTTGCTGTGACACTGCAGATTTTATGCCAGCATGTGCAGACACATGAATCCTTAAGGCTGGTGTGATTAAATATAACGTAGCTCGCTCATCGAAGAGCATGTTTCCCTTTAACTACTGGTTCAAAAACAATTAGGGGTTTATTAGGATGGCGGTCGAAAAAGCATTCCGACCGCCGTGGTAGTGGAACTTAATCCTCCGAATGTACCGCGGGAAAACCGGCAGTCAGATTAGGATGAACCACCAGACAAATCCAACCGTGGTGGACGGATTACACAAAACTCCACCGGGACCATCCGAAACAGCTGAAAATCCGTCGGATTTGCAGCGGAAAGACCCAAAACCACCGTTTGACCAGCGGAATGACAGCAAGTGAAATTATGATACGATGGCGGTGCCAGCGGAACGATCAGTTATTTCTAACCGCCGTGATCGCAACAAATGATGAATGGGAGAGCCGGCAGAAGGGCTATTGCATTATGACCGCTGCGGTCGCGCCGGAAGAGTAATGGTGGTTGAAAGCAACTACACAACAAGGCTATCAAGTGTGGCTATAAATCTGGCTCAGCCTCAAAAAACACCTAACACACCCCAATGACACCCCAATGACACAGCCCCATGGCAAGTAAAAAATACAAATCTCAGGTCAACCCACACAACACACCTGACATGACTACTGCATTTTGACCCACCCACATAGCCGAGTATAGAACCAGGCCCTTCCCTGCCCAGAATCCTTTGTACAACTCTGCAACTGAAGGGCCCAACCCCACAGCACAAAAGAGAGACAAACCAGCACACATCACAACCACACACACATCATCACCACCACCACCTTCACACCTGCACTGTTCCCCCATTTACACATCACACACCATGTCACTGAAGAAGATGCCCAAATTCACTGACAATGAGTTGTCAGTGATGGTAGATGAGGTAATCAGAGTAGAACCACATTTGTTTGGAAGCATAGTCCAACAGACAGCAGTAGACACAAAAAATCAAATGTGGGCCAGGATAGTCAACAAAGTCAATGCAGTGGGGACCACCCTGCGTACCCTGACATCAGGAGGAGGTGGCATGACCTCAAGGCCAGGGTAAAAAAGCGTGCCAACAAGAACCATGGGCTGGCTCAGAGTACTGGTAGTGGCCCTCCCATTCCACCACTAACATTCACTGAATGGGAGGAGAAGGTGATTGCCACACTGCATCCAGAGAGTATCACAGGAATAACCGGGGAAGTGGAGGCTGATAAGTACCAACACATGTCTCACATTACACTGCTATGTACTGTCTTGTACAACTGGAAAGCTACCCTTCCTAGACCTAAATGCACTTACGTACAACACAATCTTCACAACACATGTCTCACAGATCCAACATTCCCTTCCTTTGAATCACCCCAAAGGTAGCTAGCAATATTTCCTTGAGGGCATGTGTACAGGCAGCCAGCACTACAACTCCCAACAGGCCCCCTTGTTCCACAGCTCAGCAAGATGGAGCACTCCCCCCACCCACAACCACATGGCAGCCATTGCATTGCTCTCTTCAAACTTACAGGTAGGTAGCCATTTTAACAGGGAGGGGTGTTTGTGGGTGGGAAGCCAGCACTACACCTCCCACCAGGCACCCTTGTCCCATAGATAAGCAGGATGGAACACCCCCCACCCACAACCATGTGGCAGCCATTGCATTGCTCTCTTCAAACCTACAGGTAGGTAGCCATCTTAACAGGGAGGGGTGTTTGTGGGTGGGAAGCCAGCACTACACCTCCCACCAGGCACCCTTGTCCCATAGCTGAGCAGGATAGAACACTCCCCCACCCACAGCCATGTAGCAGCCATCGCATTGCTCTCTTCAAACTTACAGGTAGGAATCCATCTTAACAGGGAGGGGTGTTTGTGGGTGGGAAGCCAGCACTACAACTCCCACCAGGCACCCTTGTCCCATAGCTGAGCAGGATGGAACACTCCCCCACCCACAACCATGTGGCAGCCATCGCATAGCTCTCTTCAAACTTACAGGTAGGTAGCCATCTTAACAGGGAGGGGTGTTTGTGGGTGGGAAGCCAGCACTACAACTCCCACCAGGCACCCATGTCCCACAGCTCAGCAGGATGGAGCACTCCCCCACCCACAACCATGTGGCAGCCAATGCATTGCACTCTTCAAACTTACAGGTTGGTAGCCATCTTAACAGGGAGGGGTGTGTGTGAGTGGGAAGCCAGCACTACAACTCACACCAGGCACCCTTGTTCCACAGCTCAGCAGGATGGAACACTCCCCCACCCACAACCATGTGGCAGCTATTGCATTGCTCAACTCAAACTCGCTGGTAGGTAGCCTTCTTCTGCTCTCTTGTCTCACCCCTGAGCAGGATGGAACACTCCCCCACCCAAGAGCATTGTGTAACCTATTCCCTTCCTCTGCTCCGCTTCACAGGAAGGTAGCCATCTCAATAGGGAGGGGTGTTTGTGAGTGGGAAGCCAGTACTCCAACTCCCACCAGGCCCCCATGTCCTGCAGCTCAGCAGGATAGAGCACCCCCCTACCCACAACCATCTGGCAGCTATTTCCCTCCACTGTGTCACCGAACAGGTAGGTAGACAGTGCATGCACCCTGCCATCCTTCTCAAAATGCATGGAGCCACATGACCACACCAGCCCTCACATGTCATCCCACTTGGCATAGATCCAAAAGCTACATCCAGTGTGCAGACAGCTAAGCGTAAGTAACTGTCACAGAAATTAAACTTTGAACCACCAAGTCACATGTTAAAGATATTCAGTGCCCAATCATGCACAGCACAGAATGCAGTGTGTAAGTGCCATGGTGTCGGAGCATGAAGGCCCATATGAACACAAAACGTGATTGGTCAATCTGTCAAACAAACAAAAGTACATGATATGAAAAAGGTATGTATAACATTACAATGGCTAGTTCTTGCTTAGCTGAAACTGATTCCATGCAGAGCAAACCAAAAAGACGCATCACACAAAGTTAGTGCCGCAAGTCGTTAGATGACAACATGTCCTTGTAATCACACAATCTGTATGTGGCACATGGTTTCTCTTCACATGTCACACCATGGACAAGTAATGTATGTACCTCAACATCATGTCATGAGGCTCTGTATCTTGCAGCCATACCAAGTGATTACAATGTAAAGTGGTCTTGTAAAGTAAGGAAACAATTTCCAAATCCGTACTAATTTGATCCGATTGAGTGGGTGAATAGTTGTGCTTTATTCATAAGGGTGAACACAGAAGAAGAGGTGGCACAGCCAACACGTGTTTCGCCCCCTACAAGGCCATCAGGCCTGGGGCTTCCTCAGGGCTGTACATATGCAACATAGCAGGACGCATTAATTATCGTGCGGTTGGTAATGTCAACAAATTGTGAGGGATGGGTCATGTGGGGTTATACAGAAAGACAGAGAGAGGAGGAAAAACATAGAGATGTGGATGGTTAACGTTAACAGGAGTGTATAGATGGGAAAGTGAACGGGAAACAATTCAAAGTGATAATGAGTGATAATGAGTGTAAGTATATTAGTCGAATGAGGATTAGTATATGTAAGGCAAAGAGGATATGGTAGGAGATTAATGATTAGGTGGGGATATCCACGTGTGGTTGAGGCGAGATTAAAGTGAGTGAGAAGGAGTAGAGATGGGTAGTTTATATATTAGGGTTGAAAGCGTATATATGGCATAGATAATATATGTGCCCATTTGTGTTAATCCATTAGAGTTTGAGTTATTTCAAAAGGACGTCATGCCCATAGGTAGTGCAAAATCATGCAGTCAGGAGTAGATTAAATAGCAAATGTTAGTTAGATAGTAAAAATAGGAGGAAAGAGGTTGGCATTATGCATATATTTGTCAAGCATTTCATTAATAAAAACGGAAATTTGAAAATGATCGAACAACAGTCACGTGATGATCAGAGAGAAAGTAACAGTATTAAATGAATTAACATTTGTAGGTACACATGAAAAGCTTTGATCATTTTCAAATTTCCGTTTTTATTAATGAAATGCTTGACAAATATATGCATAATGCCAACCTTTCTTTCCTTCTCGCCACACATATTTCCTCCTATTTTTACTATCTAACTAACATTTGCTATTTAATCTACTCCTGAAATTACAATGTAAAGTGGGCCACCGACCGCTAGCCTAATGAGCCCCTTAGTGTTTTATGAATTGAGGGTATAGGAGTGATCAGACGACTCGTCTCCTTTTGAAGTTGCTTAAATGACTGTTATAATATTGGTGCCGAGCTACGCTTGAGATCGGGTTGCACTCGGATTCCTTAGAAATGTATGATCTGCACCTGCAGCAAAGAAAGGTTTAGTGCACACTTCCCTTAAATGTGAATTTCTTCGCTTTCATGGTCCATAGTGCATGGCATAGACCAATGAAAGCTTGTCACCTTCTCCAGAATTTCTATTCCTTCGTTGGTTTCCCTTCTGAATCTCTGAATCTGTTTGGACTCTAATGCATGCTATGTACATTGTAAGCTATTAACCCCTTTGGTGCCCGCCCCTTTCCCCGCCCTGTGCCGGCCGTTACATTAGCGGGCGGGGTTTGTGACGAGCTGGACTCGTCATGGGCACAGCGCCACCGCGGCCCATGACGAGTCCAGCTCGTCACGGGCACCGAAGAGGTTAAAGACATTAAACTGAATCCTACACTACTCTTGCTTTTTCCTGCCTCCAATATCATTTTTAGTCTCTCAGATCTGGTATTTGTTGTACAGGATTTGATGGGTTTAATATGTCTCTCCAGGGAAGATATTTCATTTTATCACGTTTATCATCCCTTGTGTTTCTCCACAACCATGTAAGTTTGTTTTAGTAATTTTGTACTTTAGGGCATTCTTTAGCTAATATCCAAGCCGACAAATGGGACCTTGTGACTGACCGGTTTGAGCATCCTGACTCATTCTATTCCAATTTTCACTATACACCGCATAATCTCCTCTCATTCCCAAATTTGTTATATCTTACCTCCAAGCACACATCTCTAAGTGTCTCATGGACACCTGTCTCTGGATGGCACCACATTCACTCATGCTGAACTTTTCCAAACCAGACATCCTATTGTTACCCTCCATTACTGCACCCAGCCGTCTTACCATGTCCATCTTAGTTCTCTTGACTCACCAAATTGTGCCTCATCAGATCGAAACCTTAACTTGTTAGCCCTTCCCTGAGGATGCAACTTTAAACCCAGATACTACTGATCACTTACATGTACTTGCTTAACATAGTCAAGATTCTCTCACTGGTATTATTCAACACAATAAAAATACTCATTACCTCACTGGATTTTATTAGGCTTGACGAGTCCCTAGTAGGTTTTCCCAACTATTCTTGTACACCTTTGGACAAGGTTCTAAACTGTATTACCTGCACTCTATTCAGCATAACTAAACAAATATCTACAGCCAAATACAAACACCAGGAAGGCTGGATCACAGTCCATAAGAGGGTGATTTATGATTTCCTTATATATTACCCTTCAAATGAATACACAATTTGGCCCGAGCTATCACAACCCACACCACCTCGAAACCTGAGATCAGCCACTGACAACCGTTTGACTAGACTCAATAAACCCTGTTATTTATCCAGTTTTTGAGCCTTCTATCTGTAATGCCGACTTCACTTGAACTACCTAGTGTCCAACAAGAAGCCATTGAATAACTCTGAGTTTAAAATTGCACTGAATCTCAAGACAGGAAACCATTTACCATCATGTGCATATGTAAATAGTGGATCACTAACATACTTTCTGTTTTTCCCCAGCACGGAACAGGATACATTCCTTGTTTGTTTGTGCTTGTATTCGCCAGACAAATGTATACATTAGCACAGCTCATTGTGACCTAACTGCTATCCTATGGCCATTCATTGTGTAAAAGCCATACATTCCTTATCTTTATAGCATCGCCGTTGCTATGCACACCATTCATGAGCAAAATGTGCTTTTTTTTGCTTCCTATAAATAAAGCACGTAAATAAAGATGGAGCTGAGTAGATCGTTCTGGACTTTCACCCTTACATTAACCCTCATACGTTGCGTACTGTTCAGACTAGACTACGCTGATGGAATCGATTGTATATCCTTTGTGTTATGAAGTTCTGAAATGACCGTTCAGAATATGTGTTCATTTTCAGTAAATTTGCCCTCGAGGCAGTAGGTTGAGCTTTTGCACTCAGTTTCACTGAACCTGGCACCAGAGCATGATGTACTAAATATGTAAATCGTTAGCTGTATGAATGTCATCGTGTTTGTGTGGGGAGGGCCTAAAACCTTGAATCAAACATCTTGGTAGCTGTCAGAAAGTCCCTAACAGCTTTTCACAGTTCATCAGACCTTTTGTCAGATAGCCGCAGCGGGTATTTTGGGAAGACTGAGTCCTCTTAAAACAATGCACGATTTCATATGCATCCCATGTAGACTTAGATGGGCCAAACTGCTCGCATCATAGCTGCAAAGGTTTAAGATTCCTTATGTGTGACATTTTCATAATTTCAGTGTAATTATGAGTGACAGTCAATAACTACGAGTGACACTTTCTCCTGAGCAAAATCAAGCAATGAAGGTTAGGGAAACATATACATATCAGAAATTAACACCCATTTGAGCAACAAGAAACTCTAAGAAGATCTTAAAACTGCTGCAAAGCACAAGAAATGTAAGGGCACTTGGATGTGAGAGAATCCCCAGTGTGGAGCCTGAGCCAGTCTCACTAAGGCTAAACTAAACATTGTGCAGACTGCAGACAGCTCAGGCACTGTGACACATGACGCGTGGTACTTGGCAGGGGTAATTGTACTCAGGCCTTGCAATTCTGAAATTAAGTTGCAAGACAATGTTAGTCAGTGGAATCAAAGTTTCCCCCATGCTCCTGCTTTAACACATGCTCTATTCCCAGCTGTACGCCACACACACACCCATCTGCCCCAATTCTTTTAATCTCCTTTTTGCATCCATTTCACAATCAGAATAAAACAACTACTTTTGCTCACCAATTTATACCCTGTTTAAATGTTCACCATCCATTACCAGGAGTTTCCCTAGAGATATTTGTGCTCCTAGAGGATTAGAAATCACCCTCTTCCATTACTCTGCAGTGAGTGCGGCTGTGAGAAATTGAGATGTTGCATGAAGCCGCCAATTAATTTTATTTAAATCATCTAGGAGTAACCAGATGTTACAGGTGCAAGTGTTAGATTAGCTGTGAGTGCAAGGAAGGGTTCAGGAGTGAATGCTAGTGCCAGTGCAGATGTCAGTACTGCTGTGAGAGAGATTAATGATGACAGTCCAAGTGTGAGTACATGTGAGAATTAAAAATCCAGTATAGGTGCTGGTACAAGTGACAGTGAAGGTGTCATCAAGGTGAGAGTGAGGTTACTGGTGCAAGTTCCAGTTGCATGATTGAGGTGCAAATGAGATTACTTTGCAACTTCCATTGCAGGTATGAGGACGGCTACTGGTGCATGTGGCAGTGAGGTGTGAGTGAGGCTCCTGGTATAAGTATACTAGAGGTTTTATGAGTGCAGGTGGGAGTGCATAAAATACACTAAAGTGTCTCTCCATGCACTCATTAACTTATATATAAGCATCCATTCTCTCATCTACGTGCCCTCTCATTGGTTCATCCAGGCACTCTCATTATCTTATTCACCCATTGATCTGCTCATGCACATAATTATCACTCCATGCTACACCCCTTCCATGATCCATAAATTCTTTCATTGATCTACTAATCTATCCTAGAAGCACTCATTTATATTCACTCACGAATTCATGCACTCAGCCACACTTGTATCTTATCTGCTCTTGCAAACATTCAGCTATACATTCAACCTTCCATGAATGGTGTGCTCATATATAAATCTATGTAGAAGCCTTGATAGATTCTCAAAAGCATTCACATTCCCCCAAAGACACTCACTTGCACAAACTCACAATCAATGAAAACACCTTTGATAAAAAAAAGACTTAAGGCCTTTGCTAATGCTTACATTATTTTAATTGTCATTTTGTAAATCAGTGCTATCACCCTTCTTTAGGCTTGTTTTGAAGTGCCTATTTTTCAGTCAAAGATCTGTTGCGTGATCAAGCATGTGCTGTTTTGGAAGGGGGCTAGTAAGCAAAGTATGCACCACTTATCACAATAATTATCTACCAAGCTGTTTACTGACTTCAAGGGCATGGGATGGAGAGCAGGGTGATGGAGGTCAAGCAGCACACATTCCTCCTGACCGACCTTCCCTCGGTGAGTGGCGGTCTGACCACGGATGCCCCAGCTTGAAGAAAGCTACGAGGGCTCCTACTTCCAATACGAAGCTGGGGAAGAGGAGCAGCTTCTTTGTTCTCAGTCCGGTGTCCAGCAAAGCAACTCAAACATCAAAATGAGATGCAATGGAACCATCACTGAGCACACATTACAGGTGCCTTGCTTCATCACAAAGCAGAGATCAAATACCTCCTGGACGAGTTCCCGCTATGTATAAAACTGATCAAGATGTAGCGGGCCAGCCCTGCGCAGCAGGATATTAATAGGCCTGGGCAGTAAATTCCGTTCCGCTCGTGGAATTTGGGTAATTTTGCGTTCCGCAGAGAACGCGGAATTGCCAAAAATTCTTCGATCCGCGGCTCCACGGAATATTTTGCTTGTTCGCGCTTTCAAAATGCGTGTTTTCGAGATATTTCCCCCCGAGCATGCAAACAGCGTTCACAAACAGGAAAGAATGCATCGCAAACGGGCGGAACAAGCAATTCCGCGTGTTCGCGGAACTCTGCGTGCTCGTGGAGATTTTTTTACGGTTTCGTATTGCAACTACGCAAATTCCACCCACCCCTAGATATTAACCTGAGGCCAGACAAATGAAGGCGCCACCCCAGGGACAAACTGTCTGCCGGTTCTAGAAGTGTTAGAAGACCTTAAGGTACACTCACTTACAGAGGCGGACTCGGCTTGATGTTTGTTAAGCATTGAGGGCCTTCCCTGGCGTCTACAGAGTTTGTTCAACGTTGATGATGTGTGAAGTCTTAATAATAGTAAACAGAAGCAATTCGCCAACATAGTAAGAGCATATTTTCATCTGGCTAGCACATCACACTCACTGCCAGCGTGCTTGCTGCTTAACCCCTTGCATGCCCGCCCCTTTCCCCGCCCAGTGCCGCGCTTTTTATTAGCGGGCGGAGTTCATGACGAGCTGGACTCGTCATGGGCACAGCGCCACCGCAGCCCATGACGAGTCCAGCTCGTCATGGGCACTGAAGGGGTTAAATGCAGTTCCTTGAAGAGTGTGCCTTGTGAAGTGATTGAGGGGTGCTATAATGCATGACTAATGCATTTTAGTGCGTTGATGAGGATACCAACACTAAAATGCATTAGTCTAACGCCAAAGACAATAGGTCTTGCCTGTGATGAGCTTATACCAACCGCCTTTGCTAATGCATGTTTCCACCCAGATAGCTGTTGTACATCCACATGCATATATAGTGGCAACCTTGTGATGATCTACTTCTCATGGGTAAAGAAAAAGCTTTCCAAGATCTCCACCCTTCATTCGTACGCACGTGTCAGTCATCATGGAAAAACATTTCAAGATGGCAGGTGCATTTATATGCACACAAACATTGGTCGTCTTGGAAAGATAGTTCTGAAAGGAAGACAAATCTTTCAAAGATTATAACTGTGCATCAATCAATCAATCAGTGGCTTGTATAGTGGAGTGGCTCACCTGAGAGGGTCTCAAGGCGCTGGGGGGCTGTCCTGTAGGGTGCTGTGGTCATCTGATGAGCCAGGTCTTGAGGTCCCTCCTGAATTAGAGCAGTATAGGGCTTTGCCAGATGTGGCGGGGGAGGTCGTTCCAGGTCTTGGCTGCGGGTTAGAAGAGGGACTTTCCGCCCATTCTGGTCCTGTAGATACATGGTATGGTGGTCAGAGGGAGGTTGGATGTTCTGAGGTTTCTGTTGGTGGTGTGGAAGCAGAGGCAGTTGTTTAGGTATTCTGGCCGATGTTGTGGAGGGCCTTGTATGCGTGTTTGAGGAGCTTGAAGGTTATTCTTCTTTCGATGGGGAGCCAGTAGAGTTTGCGGAGGTGTTGGGTGATGTGGTTGTGGCGGGGGATGTCTAGGATAAGTCTGGCTGCGGCGTTCTGGATGGTCTGGAGCTTACAAAAGAGTTTTTTGTTGATTCTGGTGTAGAGGGCATTGCCATAGTCCAGTATACTAGTGATGAGGGCATGTGTAACCAGTTTCCTGCATTTGGAGGGGATCCATCTGAACGTTCTGCAGAGTATGCGGAGGGTGTTGCAGCAGGCAGAGGATACGGCGTAGATCTGGTGGTTCATAGTAAGCGATGAGTCCAGTATAATTCTGAGGTTGCGTCTATGCTCTATTGGGGCAGGGGATTTTCCAAGCACAGGGGGGCCACCAAGAGTCGTCCCATGTAGAGGGGGTGGAACCAAGGATGAGGACTTCTGTTTTCTCGGAGTTGAGTTTCAGGCAGCTGTTCTTCATCTAGGTGGTGATGACTTTCATCCCTTCTTGGGTGTTGTGCCTGGTTATGTTGGGTTTCTTCGTGAGGGAGAGGATGAGCTGGTTGTCATCGGCGTAGGAGATGAGGTTGAGCCTGTGGTTTCTGACAATGGTAGCGAGGGGGCCATGTAGATGTTTAAGAGAGTGGGGCCGAAGGAGGATCCCTGGGGTACTCCACATCTGGTCTTATTTGGTTTTGAGAGGTAGGGCGGGAGTCTCACTCGCTGAGCTCTGCCTGTGAGAAATGATCGTATCCAGTTGAGGGCTTTACCTTGGCGTTGTGGAGTCTGGTGTTAGTGTGTGGTGGGAGACATTTGCATGTGTATATGTAGTTGATATAATTTTTCTTAAGCTAAAAAGAAAAATCCAAGATGTCTACCACGCATGTGTGTATGGCCATCTTGGAATGGTTTAATAATCATTTAAAAATGACTTACATATTCTCATAAATCAATCAATGCAAATAGCAATAGTCATAATTTAATACTATACTGAAACCATGATTTCCTCTACATTTGCAGGAAGTTCTAACAGGCCCTAAACGCACTGTGTGATGTCAAAGGACAGCTTTAATTTTTAAGTGCTATGATCGGCCCCTGCAAAAATATTACCAACCTCGTATACATTTTATTACAGTTTCACTTTACTTAAATCTGTTAAACCAGAGCATACATTTAGGGGCAATTACGAGCCTGCCGGGTCTCGGACTACCAGACTCGTGGTCGGGTGGCGGTCTTGAAGCAGTCACATTACGACCCTAGTGGTCGTGCTGCTCTCGGACCTAAAACACCACCAGGGAACCGCCATTCCCTGGTAGTGATGCAGCGGTCCACAGGCATCCATATGCTCGTCGGGACTACCATGAACCCGCCAAGCCTATTAAGAGCTTTCTCTCCGCAAGGGTTTTCATGGCAGTGCCTCCTCCTGGAAAGCCTTGGCAGAGAGGAAACAAAGGGGCCCTACATGCCTTATGGATGCACAAAATGTGCCCCTGTGTGCATGCACAGAAGTTCCAGCACGGCAAGGACTTCCCAGTCCATGCCGTGCTGGAACTGTTTTTGACGTTCCCATTGCAGTCCCCATTTTATAGGAACCGCCGTGGGTACTCCAAAGGAATAGCCCACCAATGACTAAAAAAGTAATTATACGGCAGGCGGTTCTCATGCGCATTTGGCGGTGTGGCGGCAGAGGGTTAATTTTTTAAAAAAATCTTTTTGTAAAATGTAAGTAATAATAAAGTTATTTAAAAATGTTCTGTAGAAGTGGGATGCTGGGTTTATAGGGGATAAGGGTGGGGAGTATTTTAATAAAATGATTCTAATTTTGTACATTTTTTTGTAATAATTAAAAATTTAAACAATGTTTCTTAGGATTGAAATGTTGGGTTTATAGGGGTAAGGGCGGTGAGTGATTAAAAAACATTCTACTAATAATGAAGATTTAAAAAAATTGTTTTTAGCAGCGGAATGTTAGGTTTATAGGGGATAAGGGTGGGGAGTCTTTATTAAGAAAATTACAATTGAAAAATATGTATAAAGAAACAATTTTAAAAATGTTTTTTAGGAGTGGGATATTGGGTTTATAGGTGATAAGGGTGGGGAGTGTTTAAAAAAATATTTAAATGTCTATAATAAAAAAATTAATGTTGAAATGTTTTTTAGGAGTGGGATGTTGAGTTTATAGGGGTTGAGGGGGGAGTGTTTTAAAAATAATGTAAAAAATAAAATTACAAATAATAATAAAAAATGATCTTAATAGTGTGATTTTGTGGGTATTGCAGAACATTTTGTGGAGTAATGTTTAACAATAAAAAAAATGTAATAAGTAAAAAGTTGAAATTAAATTTAAGAGAAAAAATGATTATTATTTGTTGTTTTTATATGGGATAACAGTATTGAAAAAAAAGTCAATACAAAAATATATATATTTTACGTAGAGGTGTGTTGTGTTGAGATGGGATTAGTGTACTATTGTTTTTAAAACAATTTGCAACAATAGTTTAAATATAGTTTAATATATAGTAGAATATATATTTTTTTAAACTTTGAGGATGTTCAGTGTTTGGGTTTGTAATTATTAATGTTGTAAAAATGAAAAGTAAATTTTTATGTTATGTTTATTATTTCTTTTAAGGGGTCGATTCCGATCCAGGTCGGACAGCTCTCCGAGAGCTGTTTGTAGCCTTACCTTGCGACCAACTCGTACCCGGCGCCGGTCTGTCTGGGCGATGAAGTACGATGTGCATAACTGACACAAATCTGCCCGACACATAGGCTGTGATTCAAGCTTCATTCTCCGTCCGAGCCGTACCTCCGAATGCCAAACCGAGTAGCCCGGAAGCAGTACCCACAGCAGTTTCCGGCAGGACAAGTACGATGTGCAAATCATACACGCCAGACGGGTCGCCACATAAAGCACGTTACAGCATCCGGAAAAGAAGCATATCAGGTACGATTCGTGCCAGAACACAATCCATGACTACGAGACGGACCAGCTAGCAATGGGTACGAGGCGGAGCAACAAGCAGCGTGTATGAGATGAACACTTCATGAATCCCATCGCACAGGTCATACCAGTACTGTACATCTATGACCGGATCAGGAACAGACGCGGACGGTGCAGACGGTAAGTCAGACACCCACCACAGAAACTAACGACACGTACCCGCAAAATGTCACACACACCCAGGGGATCCATATCCTGGCCACTAGCAACAGGCCACCATAGGGGTTGCATGGCCATCACCACTACCACCCCCACCCATAGAGCTTATCTTGCCCATCACTATTGCCACCCCCACCCATAGGGGACCTGTTGCCCATCACTAGTGCCACCCCCACTCATAGGGCTTATGTTGCCCATCACTCCTGCCACCTCTACCCATAGGGGACCTGTCGTCCATCACTACTGCCACCCCCACTCATAGGGCTTATATTGCCCATCACTCCTGCCACCCCCTCCCATAGGGGACCTGTTGTCCATCACTACTGTCACCCCTACTCATAGGGGACCTGTTGCCCATCACTACTGCCACCCCCACTCATAGAGGCCCTGTTGCCCATCACTACTACCACCCCCACCCATAGGGCTTATGTTGCCCATCACTCCTGCCACCCCACCCATAGGGACTATGTTGCCCATCACTACTGCCACCCCAACCCATAGGGGACTTGTTGCCCATCACTACTGTCACCCCCACTCATAGGGCTTATGTTTCCCATCACTACTGCCACACCCACCCATAGAGACTATGTTGCCCAGCACTCCTGCCACCCCGACTCATAGGGGACCTGTTGCCCATCACCTTTGCCACCCCCACCCATAGGGCTTATGTTGCCCATCACTACTGCCACCCCCACCCACAGGGGACCTGTTGCCCATCACTACTGCCACCCCCACTCATAGGGCTTATGTTACCCATCACTACTGCCAACCCCACCCATAGAGACTATGTTGCCCACCACTCCTGCCACCCTCACTCATAGGGGACCTGTTGCCCATCACTACTGCCACCCCTACCCATAGGACTTATGTTGCCCATCACTACTGCCACCCCCACCCATAGGATGGGTGATGCGCCACACATCCATCATACACCAACATTAGGTATGTCAGAAAAATACATCCCCTCTAACATCATGACAACAGTGTGTAGTCTGTGACAAATGCCCACAACAGTGATTATGACTTCGAACATACAATGTAACTACCATCACATGTGTGACCAAAAACTGAGGGTGGCCTACACAAGGCAAGCATCACAATAGCACTGTGTCAATGTAAAACTAACACCCCCTCACTGTGTAGAACAAAGGTTAAGTGTGTGGTTTCAAACTGCAGCAAATGTTGAGCATTGTGGTGATGGGGTCTAAAACCCCCCTCATCAGAGTGACCACAAGGTAAGTGTCAACATGGTCAAAGCTGCAAATGCCAAACAGCATGTATGATTCCTGGTCCCAACACATTAAACACTTTTGTGGCAAAGTAGTGGTTGTGTCCCATACCCACAGAGATGTGGTGAGGCTAACAGTGCTGTAAAAACCTAACATACTCTCGGCCATGTGCAGACAAACACCACCCATGGGGGCTGACATTACATACAGTCTACAATTACACAAAAGCTGAAGTGACCATCACAAAGCATACACACATCTCGAAAATAGACACACAAATCAAAACATCCTGTGTAGACTGTAGGTGTCAGGTCACAAACTCCCATTCCATGGCAGCAATGGGACCTAACAACCAGGATGAATGTGCAGAATGATGTGATAATGACTCACAGGGACAGCAGGGAAAATCCCAAAAACAACATCCAGACAATGGCCCACAATAGCAATACCAATGCACTGGTGCAGATGCACAAACAGGCAACCTCACACTGCACATCTGACACAACATGTGTGTGTGTGTCTCAGTATCCCCAGGCAACTACACAACACATGAGGGGGGCTGAACCACTGTGACACAGATGTGGAGACAGTGCCATACAAAAGTAAGCCATCCTTGGGTCCCCCTTAGTGGGCAATCAGGCATTGAGAGATGCGAGGGAGCACAACAGACACATGTGACACAAGCTGGAATGAACAGCAACTAACACAGCAAGAGACTGACACAACATCACTACCCCCAGGGACCAGACATTGGGGTGACACAAGCATGCATGATAGGTCCACTGTGATGACAAAGGTAGATGTCGTACAAACTGTGAAACCCAGACATGTGTCCTGTGCCACAAATGCACATCACACCTACACAAACACAAATCACTCAGCATGGCCCGTCATCCATGGAGAAACAGGAGCTAGGGGCCCATCCATGCAAACATTTGCATCTGTGCATCCTCAACACCAAACACCCTGAACTGCACCAATGTGCATCTGTGAAGCCCACATGGACAGGTGACATTGCACATGCACCCATGACAAACACAGTAATGTTGGGAGGAACTAAGGTGCACAGACTCATCACACAAGGACAGTTTACAACCCTGGTGAATGACAGACATACTGCACAGTGTGCAGTACATGGCCATGACGTCAAATCTCACATAACCTTGAAAATACCTGCCACAGTCCAAGGACAATGCAGAAGCCAAGGGGAACCACAAGGCACACATGCTGACACCTGCCAACATTGCAGGCTTGAACCGGACGAGTGGGAGCAGTCACACACACATACACATGTCTCAATCACTGAAAGGTACCACCTAGGGACAACTACATGATATTGTGAACAAAGAAGTGCCTTGGGGACCCCTGACTGTGTCTCGTCTGCGTCTGACCACATCATCACCACTTGGAACTGACAAATCCCAATGATGAAACACCAATTAACAGTAGTGTGTCATGCACCCACACATCTGGTAGCCCAGGGCAAAGATGTGGGATGAACACAGTACAACTCAGAAAGCATCAACAACAGGAACATATCAAGGGAACACTGCCTGTGTATGAAAAGGGATGTGGACACACACACACATGCTCACACAACACACAAAATGGGCTTGAGGGGGCTCAACTCCTGTGGAGGCTCAGGTGTGCCAAACATAGTTCCAGCAGGTCTCAGTCATGTCAGCAGAACACTTGGTCAGTCAGCCATCAGTTACCACACAATGAAGGCTCTGGTCACAACAGCCTGGGTACAGGAGTGTCCCTTAAGTCATCTGCACATACTCAATACATATGTCCAGCAAGTTGCACAGAGGACCTAGTTGTTCCTACACCAATGATGCCCACACCGGCAGGTCCAGTGGAGATGCGCCCACAGTCAGGGAAATAGACAAATTGGACAATGGGAAGCACATCATATGTGCATGTGTGCAAGCCACAGATGTGACCATGCAAATGAAATGTTTACAGAGATGTTCACAAATTCTTAATCCTGACACATCCAGTTAGCTGCAAAGGATGACATGGATACCGACCAGAATAGGATACATATCTCATAGACCACATGGAGTACCTCACATCAACACCTCAGTATTAAACATTGGAAATCCAGCATTACAACTTCAAGGTCATGCTAAACATCATCAACATAATGTACAGCTAAATCAAATTCACAAGGATAAAGAAAAATGCTTTATTCAGCAATTTTTGAATGCAAAGTCCTTTCAAAACAAAGGCCAATGGCAGTCCATATCCAAATGTCAACAATGTTATTTGAGTGACAACTGTCACACGTTGCTTGCCTGCACTGGTAAGGACAGGAGACATCCCCTCGGAGGGGCATACATGGGGGCAGGCCAGGCACCGCAAGGACAGGATCAGGGCTCTGCAGAAGGAGGCAGTGAAGGGGTGGTGGATGCAGGAGAGTCACTGGCAACTGCAGTGGGGCTCACTGAAGTAGTGGGTGCAGTCACAACTGTGGGGCACAAGTCAGATGGGGTGGGTGCTGGCACAACTGCAGTGGGCAGGTCAGATGGAGTGGACTGGGTCCCCACTGCAGTGCCCAAGTCACACGGGGTGGTCGTGGACTCCACTGCAGTGCCTAACTCAATGTGAGCAGGATGGGGTTCAGGTGAGGTCGGCAGGACAGGGGGGGGACACAGTCCCCACATCAGCGGCACAAACTGTCTGACCGGGGGTGGTGGGGGTGGAAGAGCAAGTGGTAGGGGGGAGGGCCTGAGCATTTTGGGGATGGTGCATCTGTGGGTGGGGGAACCAGGGACAGGGTGTGGCAGGGGAACCTGTGGAGTGGTGGCCTGGGGGATGGAGGACAGAGACTTTGTTGTGGAGCTGTGGGCGGGGGTGGGGTCTTGCACTTCCGGCTCCGGGGGGACTTGCGGGTGGGGGCCTCAGTCTGACTGCACCTGGGGGAGGGTGTCCGGGTGTGAGGGGCACTCCCCTCTGTATTTGGGGACTCCCTCTTCCCCTTGTAAGCTAGATCTGCTGGGTCGGTGGGGAAGAGGCCAAGGTCACAGAGGAAGAGCTTCTTGGGAGATGGGGTTGCAGGTGAGGCAAGTAAAGGGGGCTGGGAGGGAGAGGTATCTGAGGACTGCGGAGTGGTTGTGGATGACTGTGTGTGTGTTTGCAAACCATCCCCAGTGAGTGTGGTATCAGTCCCCTGAGGTTGCTTGCTGTGCACGTCTAGACCTTGGTTTGGGTGTTTGTGTGCTGCCTGTGTCTGTGGGTTTGGGTGAATGTGCTGGTGTGTGTGTGCTTGGGACAGGTAGGGTGCTAGGAATCGTGGATGGGTTAGGAGGGGTGTGGGACTGTTGGAGGAGGGACACTGCTGCCATCATGGAGGACGCCACGGACTGATTGGTCCTCTGTAGGGCAGACATGCCCGGTGAAATGCCCTCCATGAACGACACCAGTTGTGTCAACAGACTGGTGTGTGCATGGAGGACACTCAGCATTGATGTCTGCCCTACATGGATCTGTCTAAGCAAGTCCACAGACTCCACACTCAGAGCAGCAGGGGACACAGGGGCAGGGGGTGCGGTGCCTGGCACAAAGGAGACATGTTCCCGAACACGGGAACCTCCACGGACCTCTGGGATGGGGGCCAATGGTTGGGTGGTGATGTTGGTGGTGGTGGCGGTGGCGGGGACAGCCTCACTAGCTGGTGTTTGATGGCTGCTGACACCCGCCTCCATAAGGGAGTCATCCTCCGAGCTGCTGTGGCCCTCAGCTGGGGTGGATGGTGCTGAGGACACCTCGGTGTAGCTCCACTCGCCCTCCGTGCCACTGGGTCCCTCCAACTCCTCGCCTTCTGTCCCAGTTAGGCTCTGTGGCTCCTCCTGGTCCGTGGAGCTGTCCCTTCCTGTGGCCTTGGATGTATCTAGTTAGAATTAGGAAAAAAAGAACAACATCAGTCACCTGCACTGACTGCACACACCACAGTGAGTACAGCACATCACAGGGCAAGCCCTGGCATCATCAGCTGAACACTGCTCAAAGTGCTCACACTGTTTAGAATAAGCCAATTGTCAGTCTCACCATCAACCATGGCACTCACATCCCTCCGGAACTTGCACCCATATGTCTGTTGCATGTTGGATGCTAATATCCCAGTGTGCAGACATGCACCACCTACACATTTGTTGGACATGCAAGTGAACATGTAGGAGTATGTCACTATACACACATCACATCTCTTGCCACTGACTCAGTACAGGTGTCAGGATGAAGGAATGGCCAGAGTCTCATTTCACATGCTTGTGATACATACCAGCAACACACACTATGATGTTCTCATGTCCTGATAGCCAATGCCACAATGGGGTGCATGGAGCACATTTGACCCCAATGCAGGATCACTCATTGCAAGTTAAATGCCATGGCACTGGCATGCCTGGAAAGTCAGTCATCACTGTCTCCTGTCACAGGGGCAGGGCATCCAGACAACAACAGTATGTACTGTGTCACAATCATAGCTCATGGGTAAAGCAAACTCTGCAGCTGAGAAGTGCACTTGTACATCCCCTGCAAACAACATATCCCGGACACAGAAGTCCCCACATCATACAAAACAGACATATGAGTCTCTGCGAACACAACTCCCTGTACATGAGCACGTCACAGTCTGCTGTGCATGAAGCACAGCTGCCTGAAGTTCACAGTTGCATACACCATTGTGCTCTGTCAAGTGAGCACACACTTATATGTCACACAGGTCTTGTCTCTCATAGTTACATCTCAGATGTCCTGCTGACCCTCAAACTCATGAACACCCCAGTTGTCCGGAAAAGGAAGCCACACCACAATGACACAGAGGTAGACACCTGAAGGCACATGTCTCTAAGCACTACCTGTAAATTGATACACTGGAGTGGGATTACAGAGTGTTTCTAAATGCCCTTGAGTAGGCATGACTGCCCAGGTCTACGTGAAACTGTGTATAGCCCTGGACAGTAGTCAGGTGGCTAAGCAAGTGTGACACACTTGATATACATACTCCTGAAACCCACAAATTGGTGTCCCCTGCTGCATGGGTGTGTTTGAAATACCCCAGGCACATGTGGCGAGTCAGACCAGCAATTGGAACACATATCAAGGGCACACACAGATCACATGTCAGATCTCAGGCATTGTGTAAACAATTGACCCACCCATGAAACCCACAACAGAGTCACAGTAACAGATGCTGTCGGAACCTGAAGCATAGCTGATTGCAGGGACACAGTGCCCTAGTGACACAAGCAACAGACTGTAGGGTCCACAGCTGTGGATCAGATGAGGAGGGTGCATCACACAATCGAGGGACATGAGTCCTGGACTACAAGACCTACGTAATGTGAAAGTTTGACCAGGCCCAAAAGACTGCAAATAGCATGTCAGACATAGTGCACAGATTAGGCATGGATTTACCCCCTCCTTGCTGCCCATCCAGGTCCGGGAAGACCACCGCCAGAATCCTGAGCATGTGGGGGTCAGGGTCCGGTGTCCGCCCCTCCTGCGAAGAGGCAACAGCTTCAGCTGGACCCTTGCGATCTTCCGGGTCCAGCCCCAAAGGTCCTGCCACCTCTTCTGGCAGTTGCGGATCCGGCGCTTGTAGACCCCCACCGATCGAACTGCCCAGGCGATGGTCAGCCATATCTCTTGCTTCTGGTGGGCATCAACCTGTGAGGATGACAGAGTTAAAAGTCCATTAACACACATGCCCCATATTTGTGCTGCACACAGTTGGATATACATGTTGTCATCACAAAGGAAAACGAGTTACACAGGTAGTACACCCATGGAAATGGACAAATGCACTGCATGTCTGACATGTTAACAATGCCTGGGAAGTTTAAGCTTGCATAAATGCACTTTAACTGCAGAACACCTATTCATTACATATACCTACACATTTTGGGGGATGACAGTACATGCACAATTAGGAAGGCAGTGGACTGCACACTCACCTGCTCCCCTGGTTTCCCATACAGCTTGCTGTACTGTGGAAGGAACCCGTCCAGCAGGGCCTGGTTCTCCTCCTCAGTGAAGGCTGGGGCCCCCTCCAGAGTACGTGCCATAACAGTAGCCAGAAGATGCATAGACAGCAGCAGTGGTAGCAGGGATGTGGTCCAGTAGCATGTAGTATAGGCAAGTGAGCTCCCTGGGGGCCATCCAGCCTTATATCTGTGCTGCAGAGGCAGTATCAGTGCCATGTGTCCCAAATGATAGGTCCAACACGGTTGCATTCTATGAATCTGGCCAATCCATGGAATTGTACGACTCGTACACGTCTTCCGCATGGTTCAAATCTTCATCTTCACCTTCATAAAATCCTAGTAATTGCAACATTGTTTTAGCAGGCATACAACTGAATTTCCAGTGCACAACTTGTACAAGTTTTGAATCCGCATCAGTCTCCATGACAGTCCTGAGCCAATGGGTGCGCACGGCTCGGTTAACCGACTGTACAACGCGTAGTTTGAAAATACACACGCACCCGTCTCCATACGTTTCAATGACCAAGGCGTACGCAGGTCTGGGTCCATGCCTGCACGACGCGTATGCATGATAGTCACCTGCATCGGTTCACATTGCTGTCAATGGTTAAGTGTACGCACGGCTCGGTCCTGAACTGTGCAATGCGTACGCATGATAGTCACCGGTGTCGGTTCGCATTGCAGTCAATGGCGAAGCGTACGCACGGCCCGGTCCTGAACTGTGCAATGCGTATGCATGATAGTCACTCGCGTTGGTTCGCATTGCAGTCAATGGCTAAGTGTACACACGGCTCGGTCCTGAACTGTGCAATGCGTACGCATGATAGTCACCCGCGTCAGTTCGCATTGCAATCAATAGCTAAGTGTACGCACGGCTCGGTACTGAACTGTATAATGCGTACGCATGATAGTCACCCGCGTCGGTTCGCATTGCAGTCAATGGCTAAGTGTACACATGGCTCGGTCCTGAACTGTGCAATGCGTATGCATAATAGTCACCCGCGTCGGTTCGCATTGCAGTCAATGGCTAACCATACGCACAGCTCGGTCCTAATCTGTGCAATGCATACGCATTATAGTTACCCGCGTCGGTTCGCATTGCAGTCAATGGCTAAGCGTACGCACGGCTTGGTCCTGAACTGTGCAATGTGTCCCTGTAGAAGTCACCTGCGTCGGTTGACATTGGTGTGACTTTTTGATGGCTTCCACAAACAATTACTTGCCAGGGACTCAGGTGCACACCTACCACACTACAGCATGTGCCACTCTGTGTCCCATGGAATGTTAGGCTGCATTACCTGTGTGTTTTGGTGGGCAAAAATGCGGTTGGTTGTGTGGCACTTTTGTGCAGCCACTCCCAGGCTGTGCGCGTGTTTATGGGGACAGGATCATTTGTGTGTTGTGCACATTACCACTGTGATGTGCAACTGTACAGTTATGGTCATGAGTCATGGACACAGTTGCAGGTTGGATATGTCTAGGACATGTCACATACACCCTGAGTCCTGGGTGTTCTGGTATGTCCATCACAGTGAGACCTATAGCCCCAATTCTGATGTACACCCACAGTATGTGTGCATGCTGTGTCTCAGATGTGGCGGATCAAATGTGCCAAATGGGAGACAGTCTCAACATCCATGTGGTTTGTGCATCAACATTGATGGTGTGTGTGTGTCTACGAGATGTCCATGTAGGGGCTGCAGAGACAACAGTGGCCACTACCTGTGGGACTCACGGTTGTTTTGTGGCGTGTATTATGATACGCCATGTCATGCCAGTGTCCATGTGGCAATACAGGGACCCTGGGTATTTGCATGTCAAAGAGCTGTGATGCCTGGGAGACATCAGGCCTCACTTGTCACTGTGGTGTGTGTTTGTAACGTAACAGCAGTACATAGGTACTGTGATACAGCCCAATGATTGGCCATTGCACTACATGGAACTTATGTAGACATGTGGACTTGAGATGTGAGGTGATGTGCATGTAGGTGACATATGTGTCCATACCCAACAGCACACACCTCAGTACATTGTGAATTGTCATGATGTATCATGTGATATTTTGCTTGGTCATAGCCACATGGGTGGATGAATCGACAATCTTCCTTTGTTCATCTCTGTACTGCAGGGCACCAGCTGTCCATAGACCGTTCCCAGACCTTGAAACCATGCAGGAGCGCGACTGCATCCGACGGTACCGCTTCACCAGGCCACTGATTGAGGAGTTGGCGGAGCAGTTGGTGCCACATCTGCTACCTGGCCGTACATACCCTACAGCCTGGACCCCAGAGGTAAAGGTGATGTCAGCCCTGCACTTCTTTGCTACTGGTACCTTCCAGTACACTGTGGCTACTGCTGGTGGTATGTCGCAAACTATGTTCAGTCGTGTGCTACGCGATGTCTTGGAGGGGATGTTGCATTGCCTTGACCTGTACATCAAGTTTCCTAGCTCAGGTCAACTCAATGAAATAAAGGATGCTTTTTATACACTGGGGAGGATGCCGAACGTCATCGGATCTATTGATGGTGCACCTGTGGCCCTGGTAGCACCACGGGCACATGAGCAGGCATACTGGAACAGGAAACATTTCCACTCCATCAATGCTCTGGTGGTATGTCTTGCTGACATGTGTATCACACATGTGTGTGCACATTTCCCCGGTTGTGCGCACAATGCCTACATCATGAGGAGTAGTCGCATTGCAACGCTGATGTCACAGATGCCAGACCAGAGTGCCTGGCTTGTCGGTGTGTACTGACTGTTTACCATTGTGTGTGTTTGGCAATGTTGTATTCCACCCTCTTTCAAAACTCAGCTAATTGTTCAATTGTTTGTATGTAGGTGACTCCGGATACCCCAACATGCCGTGGTTGCTGACACCCCTCAGGAACCCTGTGACACCAGCCGAGATGTGCTACAATGAGGCACATGGTCAGACCAGGAGGGTGATTGAGCGGACCTTTGGTCTCCTGAAAAGCCGCTTCCGCTGCCTGGACAAGACCGGAGGGGCCCTCCCATATGACCCTGCAAAGGTGTGCAAAATTATCCTTGTATGCTGCATGCTACACAACATGGTAGTGCGGAAGACGTTATCTCTCATCCAGGATGACAATGACCTACCTCCGCCACCTGTGGAGGATCCAGGCCTGGGCCACGATGCCAGTGATGATGATGATGAGGGTGACGTCCGCACACAGCTCATCAACAACTTCTTCACCTGAATGTGAGTTTACAGGGTTGTTATGTTAATGTATTGAGTTAGCCTGAAATGTGTTGGGGCTGCTCTGTTGCTGTTTGAGTGTGTCTGTGTGCCACTTACCTGGATGCGTGCAGTGATGTATCCTTTCAGGTGGTCTGTACTCCACAATAGTGTTGAACTGCTAACTTGTTTCAGTGTAGGTTTATTTTGATATGTTTTGTGCATGTGTATTGCATTTCTCTCCTGTTCTGCTGTGCTTTTGACTGTGTCTTGTGCCTGTCCTTCCCAGGGTACTTTTCCTGTTGTTTGGTCAACACTGACCCCCAACACCCAGAATCCAACACCAATGTGAAAGTTGTCAATTCCCATCAAGTGATGTACCACACACCCCTGGACTTCAATTCTCCGTCACTTTGTGACGGTGTGTCCACTGTAACGTACAATTACCTTGCAACTATTGTGGAATAAACATGTTGCTGATGTGTAATGAACCTGTGCTATGCTTTGTTAGGTGCGTTGTCTGTCTTCTCACATCTGACTGACATTTGCTTACCTCACCTGTGGGATTGTTACCACTGACTGTGGATACGTGTGGTGTCTGTGCATTACAATGTATTTCAGGTCAACATCATTGTGTGGGTTGAGTTACATGGCCATGGTGAGTATGTGTTGTGGTGCCATAGTGGTGTGTCTCCCTCACGTGTCACATCACCATGACTCACATAACGGTGATCACATTGTTGTAGTATTTGGCATGCACTGTGTTGTTTAGCAGATCAACATCTCCATGACACATGACAAGTTGGAATCACAACAGAGGCAAGTATAGTGTACTGGTGGGTTTATTTACAAACATGTGTGAGGAAAGTGAACAGGATGGTGGGTGCTGTACATTGGGTTTTGAATCCAAAGTTCACAGTAGAGTTGGAAGTGTTGGTATCTGAAATGTCCAGAGTAAAGTCCACAGTCATCTGCTACATTGGACCAACATGAACCCTCCATGTCATGTAGGCGAGTTGTGTTAGATACGACAAGGTGAACGGTTTGCACACAAAGAAGATTGTCCAGAACAGGTTTAGAGTTCCTGGGGGATGTGCATGGACATCTGAGTCTCACTTGTCCTTCTTCGGACAACCCCTCTTCTTCTTCAGGGGGGATCCTCAGGTGCAGGCATCTGCGGTGCAGAGGACTCTCCGCCAGAGTCATCCTCCCTCCCTGTGGCACTGGCAGATCGTGCAGCAACAGATGTTGTGGCCACACAGTGAGGTGTGGACATGTTGGTGCTTACCTGGCGGAGGCATTGGAGTATGTCCCGATGCACCGCAGTAAGTGCATCCCACTTTGCCTCCATGCGGGCATGATGGGCAGCCTGCTCCTGTTGAATGTCTTTGAGGATCCCCACTACCTGGTTGAATCCTCCGGTGCTATCCTGGTACGCATCTATGATGCGTGCCAGTTGGGGGTCATCATGCAGTCCAGACCCCTCTGCAAGGCGCACCCTCTGCCTACAACCCCTCCCAGCACCCCTATCCACACTGGCAGGACCTGCGGCGGCACGCACAGGTGACACTGGGCCCCTTTGGGTGTTGTTGCTGGTGGTGTTGTCCATAGCTTCCTGGGGGTCCTTGTCCCTGTGCTGTTGTTGTTCTGTGGCCTTGGTCTGTCCATGTTGGCGGGGGTGCCCTGTCTGTTGCCAGATGCTGGAGGCGTGGGTACAGGGGGTGCAGATGTTGGTACTGCTGGTGCTGCATGATGACTCACACCGGAGGTGCCAGGTTGTTCGTTGTCATCCGAAGAGGACAAAGACAGATCCACACCAGAGAGCTGAGGGTCCACTAGAGTCTGGGAAAGGGACCCCTCTTCATTTGCTGCTGTATCCCCAGCACCACCTGTGTTTGGAATAGACACACAATGTAAGTTATGTTTTTACAGGCATCAATGGTTCACATACATGACATTTTCTACTGTACGTCAGGATGCGTGCCTGTACACTGCTTTGTCCAAGGTTGTCACGGACAGAGATTGATATTGTTGTGGCACATTGCCCAGCCAAAATGAAACATTTCAATGTGCATGTCGAAGTGTGTGCATGCCCAGCTCATGTACAGATTTGGCTGTACATGGCCATTACTACTCAAGGAAGTAAACCTGCGATCGAGAGCGTTCGTGGATGCACACGCCGTGACGCGTATTTTCTGACTCGGTAAGCACATCTCCACTTATCCATTTGAAGTCTTGAAACTATTGGCCCTAGCATTCTTCCTCAGCTGAGGTTAAAGGTTTTACCCTTTCATTTTAGATTCCCTACGGTCTCCGGTCGAATCAACTCCGGTCCCGGTTCCCGTCACGTTATATGGTTTCATTTTCAGTAGAACTCCTCTAATCAAGGTGAGCCACGCTCTAAGGACAGCGCTGACTACCGTTACTTTTCACACAGATTAGTTAAAACTCAACTCTTATTTGTTCTACAGACCCTCATCTTCACCGCAATATGAAACATATAGAACTACATACACAGACCAGGTATGCAATTGGGTTTCTAATGCTCTTTGAATTGAATACGAATAATACGAGGGATTAGTTCTCTTCAATTTATTTCATATTGTTTCTTTAGAGAATGAACACGCGAACTTGCGAATTTCGAATCAAACCCTAAAGGTATCGTATACCTCACCTTAAAGTTCAACTACAAACCAATGATCTCGCAACATGCAGATTTTGATATTCTCTCCTTTCTAGCAACAGTTTACCCCTGACGAAGGGACCATGAATGTCCCGAAATGCATTGGGTGCTTTAAATGTTATTTGATTTTCAACTTTTGTTCAGTATTTATGTACAAGTGTACACATATTGACTGATTATGTATATTGTATAATTACAGTAACGCGTATTGAAAAAATTGTATATGATTTTTGTGAATTGTATGTAAATTGAATTAAATGACTGAAATAACTTCACAGCAGTGCACATTGCAGTCCTAGTTATCTTTACACTAGGCCACTCCCCCATTACTACTCAAGGGCCATCACGTTGCTGCCACAGGTGTGTCATCCCTGTACACATTTGAGCTTTAACAAGGACATACGTGCAATTCCACTGAGGATATGTTGTAAGATTTGAGCATGTGTGGTAGCAGATTTTGCTAGTCTTTGTGTGTCACATTGGTGTATTGGTATGACATGGTCACAGTCCGGTATGTCTGTGATCTCTTGGGAGAAAGTGTCTTTTTACAGTGTTCCTAGTTCCCATCTCATTTCATACAAGTGATGATGTCACCATCGTTAATGTGTCTGGTGCTGAGTTTTGTACGTGCATATGTGATTTGACTTGTCAATGTTCTCCATGGTGACATGGATTGGGCAAGGAAGCTCTCTGGCTTTTCAAAGCTCATGACAGTGAGAGCCGGTATTGTGTGTGTTACGGTTTGGCTGCTGTGAGTAGCATGTCTCCTCCAATGCAGTCCAGGTTAGACCATGTGTCTACAGTGTCTATGACAGTGAGTGGTGTGTTGTGTGAAGGATGCATATGTTGCGGCACGATGTAGGAGTAAAATGCAGCTCACAACAGCACCGAGTGTGAATGAGACCATGCTATAGTGTCGGCTATATTGGTGTGTCCATTCCATTCACTGTCCGATGTCCCCTGTCAATGATGTATATGTGAGTTCCTGTGTGTTTTGTGCAATGTACTATATATGGATCTCCACACTTGTCATCTGCAAGACACACCTCCACAGCCAGGCCAGGGGGCACCCCTGGACACTGCATCCCCAGACAGTGACTTTGAACATATGGTTGCAATGGCTGTGTGTGCGACCGTGTTTGGTTTGGCCAGTGCATAAGTGTGATTTTCAGCCACATCATTTATCAGGCCCATGTGTCAGACATCTTGCCCGGGCATTATCTTTGTGAGTGACTGGTACCATGTGTGCAATGTGTTTTGGCATAGAAGGTGTGTGTATGGCCCGCATCGTTGTTATTTGTTTTGAAGTCAGGCCCTCCTTCTCCCCCAGGCCAGTTATCCCATCATGAAGCCTGCCACCATTGCAGTGGGTACAGGCTAACATTCAGGATGTCAGTCAGTGCAGTCCTGTTGTTTGTTGGTGCCCAGTTCCCAGCAGGGCCTTGTGCGCCCTACAACAGAGCCCAGTGTCAGACATCTTGTCAGTCCATTTCCACTCCCTGTGAGGTGAGCATGGTTCAGTGTGAGCTTGCTGGGCCATGTGGGTGGGTGGGGATTGTCTGTGAATGCAACTCCCATCATGCTTTTGGCTACACCCCCCTTCCCAGCATGCCCATACTTCCTTCCTTTTGACTCCTTTTGACTCTGCTTCCCTGTGAGGGAGTGTGACAGTAATGGCAAGATGGCTGACTGTGCAGTCCTGGTGGTTGTTGGTGTCCAGCTCCCAGCAGGGCCGTGTGCTCCCTACAACAGAGCCCAGTTCAGACATCTTGTCAGTCCATTTCCACTCCCTGTGAGGTGAGCATGGTTCAGTGTGAGCTCGCTGGGCCATGTGGGTGGGTGGGGTTTGTCTGTGACTGCAACTCCCATCATGCTTCTGGCTACACCCCCATTCCCAGCATGCCCATACTTCCTTCCTTTTGACTCTGCTTCCCTGTGAGGGAGTGTGACAGCAATGGCAAGATGGCTGACTGTGAAGTCCTGGTGTTTGTTTGGCTACAAGTCCAAAGAGAGCCCCTGTTCATCACACAGCAGCACCCAGTGTGGTGTTTCTTTGGGTGATATTTCACTACAGTGTGAGTCAATGCATTCTACCTGGTGAGCTGTGTCTCCACATGCTGGTATGGTCAGAGCTGTCAGTCCTCCTTCCCACCCGGTCAGACATCCCACCATGAAACGTGCTTCCATTGGAGGGCGTGCAAGTTGTCTGTCAGGATGTCAGGCAGTGGTGTCCTGCTTCTGATTTGTGCACAACCCCTACCAGGGCCTTGTGCTCCCCACAGCAGGACCCAGTGTCAGTCATCTTGCATGTCATTTTCCACTCCCTGTGATGTGGGCATGGTTCAGAGAGGTCTTGATGGACCAACTTGGAGGGGAAGCATTATCTGTAGCTACAAACCCCATCATGCTTTTGAATTCACCCATTTCACCTACATACCCACTATTCATTCCTGTCAGTCAGCTTCACTGTGAGGTAGTGTGTTTGTGTTGGCAAACTGTCTGACAATGTTTATTTGGCTTTGTGCCACTGCCTTGCTCTATTTGTTGCTAGGTTTTCTACATGTCATGACACAGTTACAAGTCCACTATGCGATGGCAGGTATTGTGTTTGTCTGACTAGCATACACATCTTGGGATGATTATCTATTGGTTACTGTGGCTTTGCTAACGGTGCATGGTTTCACTGTCCCCTTGCCACACAATATTGAGTATGTTGGTTGTGTACTCACCAGGCTCTGGTATGTCTGCTAGACTATGGACGCTCTCTGGTGGTAGGATGTTCCGCACCTTCTCCTCCCAGGACCTGAAGTATACTGGTTTGGCAGGAGGGCCACCACTAGTGCGCTTACTCAAGGCATGATCTTTCTCAATGAGTTTCTTGACCCTCCTACTCACGTCATACCACCTGTTCTGGATATCATCCTTTGTGTGCAACTTTGGTGCTTGTGCGTTCAGCTTGTCCACAATCCTCGCCCACATCTTTGTTTTCTGTGACATGGGGGTCCTTTGGGCCAATGTACCAAACAAATGTGGCTCTGCTCTGATGATCTCATCTACCAGCACTTCTAACTCACTATCTGTGAACTTTGGATTCTTCTTTGGGGGCATGGTGATGGGTGGTGGTGGGGAGTGATGTGTGTGTGAGGGTGGGTGTGTGTCGGTTTTGCTAGGTGTATGTGTGAGTGCTTTTGGTGAGGTGCTAATGGTGTGAAAGTTGTGTTATGGGTGAGTTATGAGTGTGTCTGGGGTTGCTGTGTGATGGTGTTCTCTACTGGCTGTTGTCTTCAATTTGCAAAGGATCATGGTAGTGCTTGGTGTCCTTTATATAGGTGCAGTTCTGGGTATGTCTTTGTTCCAAGTTTATTTTTGTTATTTATTGACTTTGTCATTGCTTGTTTTGGTCCTTTTTTTTGTATTTTTTCCTTTGGGTTTTCTAGGCATGAAGGAGACGTTATTCTGACCGAGACGGATGCTAATGTTGGCTCGTGCGGGCTTCTCTGGGTCTTTCATGCTGACTTTCTTGTGTTTCATACGTGTCGGTCGCGGAGATCTCTATTGCTTCAGGTCCCTGTTATCTGTGCGTGTCGGTCATGCGGCTTGGGCTCCGTGCGAGTCGGTCTGGTTTTACACGCATTGCATCCTACTGCGCGGATAGGACATCGCGGGTACGTGTCGGTCGAGTTCATCCCTGGTGCGTGTCGGTCGGTGCAAATCGCGTCCGTTTCCGGGCGAATCAAGGTTTTCCCTACGGCTCAGTCCTACAGCTTGTATTCCGTACGTGTCGTTGTAATTCACATGCGTTGCATCGTACTGTACGGATCGTACGGCACCGGTCCGTGTCGGTCGGTCTCCGTTCCGGGTCTGTGTCGGTCAGTATGTTTTGCGGCAGGAATCGGCCCCTTAATTGTTATTAAATCCCTCCCAGCTGGCATTCAAAGCAGTTATTAAGAAGAGTGTCAGGTTGTGGTCCTTTCATTCGGATAGAGCAATATTGTCGAAAAGGAAACACGCCTGGGCAGTGATCACTAATTTTAAACCAGGAGTTGTACCCCTTTATTTATCAAGCACGTTCGCACTTTATTGGAAACGAAAGTTCCTGGCTCTAAGGATGGGTGAATGGTCTTTTTTAAAGAACCTCCCAGAATGGCGCGGCCCAGATAATCATATCCAGTGTAGGTTGTGCGGCTACCACACTGAAGGAATTGAACATATAGTTTGTCTATGCTCCGCAATGCTTACTGTTAGACCATTTTTACTGCAAGAAGAATGGATTAGACTTGGAATTCGATCATGCCGCCAAGCAGCCTTAAACCCGAACAGCACGAAGCTGAATATCGGGTTAACAAAATTTGTCCCCAAGGCGTTAAAACTGTTGGAAGTCATTGGTGCTGCTAACCACTCCCCACTATAGCAGCACGGCATTCCATCTTTGGGTTCAGTAACAGTTTTCCGACCACCAATAAACTGCTGACCCGAACTTGGTCTTCGAGTCGAACATTAACTGCCAAGAAGCTCTGCAGAGTTTTAAGTAAAATGTTAATTTTGTAACTTTCCGCAATTTTATTTAGTGTTTTCTTAAGAATATGCTGCAAGTGTTTTTATATTGTAAGGGTTAAATTAACCAACAATAAAGTTCTTACCTACCATCTATTTAAAAATATATTTTTGAATTTTTTATTATATTATAAATTATAAAAAATATCATAAGTTTGTTCTGCAAATGTTTTCAGAAGTATGAATAGGTTAATATATATGTTAAGTGTGTATTATTTTCTGTGTGTTTATGTACTTTTATTGGGAATATTACATTTTATGAGTTCATTGTTCTGCACCTTCCATGTGTTGATGTTGTTGGGAGTTGGAATATAACATTATATATGCTTAGGGGTACGCCTGGGGTACGGTGTGGACATACGCGGGTGGGGGGTACGCCTGGAGTACGGTCCGTAGATACGGGGGTGGGGGGTACGGTCCATACATATGCAATGTTGGGGTACGCATTAAGCAAATGAGCCTGTGATGTCAGAGTAATGTGGAACTATTTCATGATATGTAACAACTTACTAAAAAACACAGCAAGGCTTTGGGCTCAAAACAGCAACCACCACTGTCAGCCATCTTGCCAGCACTGTTTCACTCACTCACAGGGAAGCTGAGTCACAGGAAGGAAGGTTGGGATTGCTGGGAAGGTGGGTGTAGTTGAACACATGATGGAGTTGTAGTCATAGTCAACAGTCCTCCTCCTACATGGCCCAACAATCCCACCTTGAACCATGCTCATCTCACAGGGAGTGGAAAAGAACTGGCAAGATGTCTGACTCTGGACTCTAGTGTGGGGAGCACAAGGCCCTGTTGGGAGTTGTGCTCAAACAAACACCAGGCCCCACTGTCAGACATCTTGAACGTAAAGTTCGACTCACTGTCATGGAAGCAAGGTTCATGGTGGCCTATCTGGTCCGGAGGAGGAGCATGAGCTCTGACTACATCTACCAGCAGGCCCTGTCAACCTGCGACTATGCGCTCCTTGAGAGTGGGGGGAAATCTACTCCCAAGATCCCTGACTCTGGGCTCTGGTGTGGGGAGCACAAGGCCCTGATGGGATGTCTGACTGTATGTAACTGGAAAGATCACCATTCACAAAAAATTACTAACTTAGCACTAACCCACAGCAAGGCAATGTGATCCAAACACCAGTCACATGCAGCAGCCATCTTGTTTGCACACATTCACTCCCAGGAAAGCAGAGTCACAGGAAGGAAGGTTGGGTTTGCTGGGAAGGTGGGTGTAGCTGAAAGCATGATGGGAGTCATAGACACAGCCAACAGTCCCCCTCCCACATGGCCCAACAATCCCACCTTGAACCATGCTCATCTCACAGTGGAAAGGTACTGGCAAAATGGCTGACACATGGGCCTTATGTATGAATTGGCTACAAGCCACAACTAGGCCCTGGGCCTCTCACATCAGTCCTCACTCTCAGCCATCTTTACTGTACATTTCCACTCACTGTCTGGTGATGCATTGTCCCAGGTGTGCTCCCTGGGCTGTCTGCGAAGGTGTGTGGAGTGCAGGACATGGTGTGAGTTGCAGTCATAGCACTAATCACTACCCACACACAAAGCAACTAGTCCATCAGTGACAAGGGATACCTGACAGTGAATGGAATGGCCAAAACAAGATGGCTGACACTGTTGCATGGTGTCATGTACACAAAGCACTGTTGAGAGTTGCATTCAACTCCTACATCATGCAGCAGTGTCAGCATCCTTGCCACTACACGCCCCTCACTGTCATTGATACTTTGTCCACGAAGAGTAAGCTGGACTGGGTGGGAGGAAGGGTACAACTTACAGCAGCATAGTACAAGCACCCAAACCTCTGTAACTCACAGCTCTGAGCCGGAAAAAGCAGTAAAGCAGCCTTGGTTAACACATCTGTCCATGGAGGACAAGGACACTATACATGATGTGCTCAGGCACAAAGCAAAAAATAAAACCATTTGCTACTGACAGCTGTTCATATGTGTGGTGTAGGTAGCCACACCAATTTGACTGCAAAAGACATGCACAAACGCCAGCACACATGCACAAATCTAGAAACATATCATAAGAGGAAGAGTACGTATATCATTGGCAAAGCACGGATGTGGGAAATACCAACACACCTGTGTCATACATAGGGTGTCGCTTGCCAGTCAATGCCTATGTACAGTCAAATGAACAAAACATGCTCATTCATGCACAGAGCTGGACATGCTCAGCAAAACACTTCTTGTTAAAATCACAATGTTTGCCATAAAAATAGGCCTCTGTCTGTGACGATACAGGACTATTTAATGTACCTACACTCATAATAATGTACAATAGCTAATGTAATGTGTATGATACGATGAACTGTGCAAAAAGACAACACACATTGTGTCTCTCAACTTACCACAGGGCCTGCTGGTGACACTGCAGGAACAGAACAGGAATCCCAGTCCCAGACTCTGGTTGATCCTGAGCTCTCCGGTGTGGACATCTCTCAGCCCTCAAAGGATAACAATGAACTACCTAGCAACTCCGGTGTGGGTCAGCATTCAGCACCAGCAGCTCAAACACCAGCACCTCTTGTGCCCACTCCTGCAACATCTGTCTACCCCCAGATGACCTCTACCAACACAGACACACCAAGGCAAGCAAACACTGAGAGCACATCAACACAGGGTACTCTGGAGTTGGGGGATAACAACACCAGTGTCAACAATGAAGGAGGCTCAGTTTTGTCTGTGCCTGCAACAACAGGTCCTGCTTGTGTGGGTAAGGGTGGTGGGAGAGACCTTGGGGAGTGGTCCTGTGAGGCAGCTGGTGCTGATGATCAAGCAGACCCATATCTGGCACACATTCTATATGCATATTGAGAATGCACTGGAGATTTTGGCCAGGTAATTGGGATCCTCAAGGACATGCAAAAGCAGCAGTCTGCCCATTATGCAAAAATGGATTCACACATGTCAAGAATGGACTCACACATGTCCAGATTGGAGTCCAAAATTGATAAAATTGATGACCAGACTGCGGTGTACAGGGACACACTTACCTGCCTCCACCAGATTGCTGACAACATGACCCCACCTCCCTGTGTGCCCACCACATCTGTTGCTACTAGATCTGCAACTGCCACAGTGAGGGATGAGGACTCTGGCAGAGAGTCCCCTGAACCGTGGCAGCCTGCACCTGAGGGTCTCCCAGAAAAATGTAAGAGGGGTCGTCCAAAGAAGGACAAATGAGAGACAGATGGCTATGTATCCTCCCAGGAAGTGACAACCTGCTCCTGATATCCTCCATTGTGTGCTTAGCGTTTACTTTGTTGAATGTCACTGAACTCCCCACATGGGATGGAGGGTCTAAGTTGTATCAATGACTCAAATGACTGTGGACTTAGCTCTGACAATTTCATCTACTACCACCAACAACTCCTTTGTGAACTTTGGATTTCAAACATTGCTACAGCACTATCACTTTCTTGTTAAATTTCACACATGCACTGCAATAAATCTTCATTCACACAATACTTGCTTTTGTTGTGAATTAAACACTGTTTGTAATATAGAGCTGAAGTCCTGTAAAAAAAGCTTTGGCTGAAAAACAAGTACAGCAATTTACATACTGTCTAATGAGTAAATGTAACATGACACATATAAGAGATACACACAACCAGGTCAATACATCAAAAATAGTACATGGCATACATCCTCATTGCTTCCACATTTCAATGCACAAACACTAATCCTTGTTAGACAAACTGAATATCAGGGCATATGTACAGTATGTAAATGATTGTTGGATGTGTGTATACAGACAAGGCACACCTCAATGTGGAGCACAGGTTTATTGCACAGACACAACATGTTGCCTCCACAACAAATAAAATCATATCACACTGTGACAATAAGCACAAATTAAACACGACGTTTGAAAAATGTCTGAATTGAGTGTGTGGCACAGATTCCTGATCCCAGGAAAAGTTGCACATTGTTACTGCATTGTGTGTCTGTGAGGTCACATATCTCCATACAACAGCCAAACAAACCTGTGAAGGAGAGACATAGAACAGTCTTGAAATACAAAATGTTCTGCATACTTCTCCAACAGACATTTCATACTTAAAACATTTATTGTGTGAACACTAGCTAGGAGTCATGTCAACACTGTACTGGTGGACATACTAACTCAATGGACACCAAACAACTCCAAGGATCATGATAAGTAGCATGCACCCTCATATATACAGAGCTATTGTACAACAGACACATATCATGCAAAGAAAGTGCTTTGTCAACACATCAGTGCATACGTATAATCATGAGAAAAAGTTGTTGATGAGCTGTCTCCGAACATCCTCCTCCTCATCACTGGCAACATGCCCCAGGCCTGGATCGTCCCCTGCTAGAGGCTGCTAGTCCCCGTCATCTTAGATGAGAGGTAACTTATTCCTCACTGCCAGGTTGTGTAGCATGCAACACACAATGATGATCCTACACACCTTCGTTGGTGCATATTGGAGGGCTCCACCTGTACGGTCTAGGCAGTGAAATCTGGTTTTCAGTAGCCCAAATGTACGCTCAATCACTCTTCCTGGCCCACACATGTGCCTCATTAAAACTAAACTCAGCAGGGGTGACAGGGTTTCTGAGTGGGGTCAGCAACCATGGCATGTTGGGGTTTCCAGAGTCTCCTAAATTTAAACAGAAAAGACTTCATGTGTCTGAAAACAGAGTACAACCGGACATACAAGCAACCCATAACATAAACAGACAACATTACCAACCAACAAGCCAGGCATGCTGATTTGGCAGCTGAGACATCATCTGTGAGATCCTACTGTTTCTCATAACGTAGGTGTCGTGTGCTGATCCTGGGAAACGCGCACAGACAAGTGAGATTGTCATGTCAGGCAGACATACTACAAGGCATTTATGGAGTGGAAATGCTAACGATTCCTGGATGTTTGCTCATTGGCCTGTGGTTGGACCAAAGCCACATGTGTACTATCAATGGAGCCAATGACATGTGGCACTCTGCCCAAAGCATAAAAGTCACTCTTGATGTCAGCAAACTGCCGTGCTGTTGAGAATTTGATGTACCGGTTCAGAAAATGTAACATTGCCTCCAAAAACTCACGAAGCACACGGCTAAACATTGTCTGTGACATCCCACCAGCAGTAGCCAAAGTATACTGGAAGGTTCCAGTGGCAAAGAAATGTAGGACTGCCATCACCTTCACCTTGGGGGTCAGCGCATATGGATATGGGCGTCCAGGTAGCAAATGTGGGGCCAACTGCTCTGCCAACTCCTCAATGAGTGGTTTGGTGAAGCGGTAATGTCTGATGCTATCACGTTCTACCATGGTCTCTAGGTCGGGGAAGGGTCTGTGGACAGTTGGGCTCCTGCTATACATAGGTAACAAATTAAAATGTATCAATTCACTTTCCAATGTGGTAAGTAACATGCAAAATATCATATGCTACATCAAAGCAAGACTCAATGAAGTCAGGGGTGTAATGTTGAGCATTGACACAAAGGCCAGCTTTGTGATCCTCACACAACATTCCAATTCATAATGGTTTCTCCACAATTGCAAGGCTGTGCTGTGATTAATCAATGGTGTCTGTCACAGTCCATTTAATCAAACATTACATACTAAACACACACCCAATTAACTATCAAAGATAGATGTTTGTAACAACTAACATGTGGTGAAAAAGTACACACAGAGGGATCATGTAATGCCACCTGGACACTATCATGATGTAAGGTCTGACATACATGTACCATCACATACATAAACCCTCATGATGTGCATCACATTTTGTTTGACAAACATACAGGTATGTCTGTAACAAAAAGACACAACAGCAGCTCACAAGCCAAATACAAGTTGATGTCTCAAGTAAATATCATCAACAACCTCAACAATGGAGTGTGTGCATTGTACAAGACTCAGATACTGGGAATTCACTCAAAATAGCTTCACACAATACACATTCTAACACACAGTCCAATGAAGCAGTTATTATGGGTGTATGTAACCTGTGACAACACAATGGTACCCTGGGACTGTGTCCAAGACTAGGAGGGTGATCTGTGAAGTGGTCACTCACAGGTGTGATGTTCCTCACAAACAATGTATTTGGTGCACATGAAGTTTGGCTCATCATGGGAGTGTAAGCTATAAAGTGTTCTGTCCAATATGACATGTGAATCACTGTGCCCACACATATAATGAAGCAGAACATGATGATTTGATATACTGTTTGACATGCTGATTGATTAGTGTAGAGCACCTGGCCCTCAACCAAAGCGTGCGGTTGGCATCCTTTGGCTGTTGACTGTGATGGTGACAGACGCATGTGAGCATTAAAAAGACGCGTCCTACACATCCGAACAGAGGGGGATGCACACATTGGCTAAAACCTTTGTTCCTGCTATCTCTAATTTTCAAGCGTATGATTGCTCTCCTTACACGTCTATTTTTTGGTAATAGGAGACTGTTACAACTGTCACATAAACATTTAAAAATATTTTTTGCTCAAACGATTTCTGTGTCACTTTATTGGCAAAGAAGGTTTTCCTCACATTGTGTCTAGAATCATAGTGATCACATTATAGTAAAATGCTGCTAAGGCATAAATCCAGAACTCTCTCATGTGGTTAAAATATTATGTTGGGCAAATGTGGAGATTGAAACTGCTGTTTGAGATGTCCATTAAACCATAACCAACTACTGCCCATGAAAATTATTTAGGCTTTTTCTTTGGCTGCTGACCAATTCTTTTTGTCGCTAACTTGAATGAGATGAGTTCAGACATGCTATCAAAATATTGTTGAATTTAAGGTTTTGGTGTTAAGAAAAACTTACAGTTGAGGCCTCATCAAATGACAACACCTTAGCCATGCACATTGAATGCAGTTCAGTTGTTTACCATGGGTAGTATATATTGATCGCATTATTGAAGCTCAGGCAGCCTGGATATTGTTACAATCTTTCTTAGTGTTCGTGTAGGGTGCTGTTTGGCAAGTAAATTACTACAAATACATATGTTGCTTCTAAATCGTACTGCAAATACAGAGTTTTAGTGGACAATATTATCTCTAATTAAACAGCAGCAGCAGGATATTATCCATCCCAGTTCAAACAATCCCTTTTATGGGGCCGTTCTAGAAATTATTATTGCAAAAATATCCCTTCAGAGAGGGAAATGTATTCAATCAGAAATGTCTTTCTTCAAACCACTCCATGATTTACTACCAGATGGAACTCCTTTTTTCTGCTTTCTGGAATTAAGAGTTAACCCCACTTCCATAGAACCTCTCGCAAAGTGTCACTGAAACTTCAGAAAGAATTAAGCTTACCCTGGTGATTCCAGAAGTTAGCGACTTATGAAGACGATCTCTGTCGAATCATGATAATGACAGCGAAAGAATATGATGAAGAGAGTTCTTTAAAATCAGTAGCAATATGGTTTCCTGATGTAGGCTTGAGCGCACATAAATCACTTGACGATTAAAGGCATCTTGGAGTGGTGGCGCGCATCTTGTGTCCTTGCCCGGGGATGTGGCTTGCTCAGTAGATGGTTGAAGTCTCCACTGCCAATGATGTTGTGTGAATAGAAACAAAATCTTGCTTCAAAAGGAGAAGTCCTATACATGCACATGCTTGAGCCCAGGGTGGGCAGGCCACATATCCCTAAAGCCCCTTGTCCCGTTCATAAAATGAATACATTTATGTGCTAACTCAGGACATGACCTGTCTCACAAATTTAAATACCTTCTACCGAGACAGAAAAAATATGTGGATTGTAGAGTACTTCTCCTGCTGGGCTGATTTTTCATGGAAATTTTAAAAAATGAAGTGAAATCGATTCTCTTGGCCAAATTAACTTGAACTATTTATACATCCGTGTATATATTTGCTAGTCTGTAATAGTTATCACTTCTGTATTAACATAACCTATAGTATTTTTATGTATATGCCTGTCACCTATATTTCCCATGTAAAGCGCTCTGATGGTCTTGTTCACGCTATACAAAACCTTCAAAATAAAGAAATAAAGAAATTAGTCATCATGGGGACAGACACGGGTGAGTATTCAAAAGATGCGTACTACACATCCGAACAGAGGCGTATGCACACATTGACTAATGGTGGTCATGGGGACTGACGAGGTTTCGCTTTGTGTACTAATCGCGTGCAAACCTATTCTGTTGGTTTACAACTACAATGTATCAAACTCAATAGTGTTGTAATGCGTAATATTTGAACAACTTGGTAGGCATGTCAGATGCGTGCAATGTCATGGTTTGGCCAAATTCGGATAATGGACCTATCGCTTTGGATGCATGGAACAGAATCCGCCTCTGCTGCACAGATATAAGTCTGTCTGTTACCAAGAGACTTCACTTGCCTGCACTAAATGCTACTTTACAACATCTCTACCTACCACTGCTGCTGCCTCTGCATCCTCTGGGATCTACAATGGCACGTACTGTGGAGAGGGCACCAGCTTTCACAGAGGAGGAGAACCAGACCCTGCTGGACAGCCTCCTTCCTCAGTACAGCAAGCTGTATGGGAAACCAGGGGAGCAGGTGAGTGTTGATTGCACTGCCTTTTCAAAATGAGCATTTTTTTAAACAGGCACTACTAGCATTGTTATTTCCAAGGGAAAGTATGCACACATAGTTATTGTAAGTCTTACAGTGTGTAGATTCATGTCCTCGGCAAGTACAGTGATGTAAAAGTGTATTTTGTGGGATTGATTTTCATGTACTGTTCTCATGTTGTTAAGGGAGACTTGCACACAGGACAACTGCCCCTGATGATACTTGCCCAACCTTTATACATTATCTGCCATTCTAACCATGGCCTATATAGCCAAGTGTATGATGAATAAACATGTAGCATATGTAGTAATGGTGTGTCACCATGTAATCCTTACAGGTCGACGCCCATCAGAGGCATGAAATTTGGCAGACCATCGTCCGGCCTGTAAGATCTGTGGGGGTCTTCAAATGCTGCATCCTCCACTGCAATAAGAGGTGGCAGGACCTCCATGGCTGGACCCGGAGGATTGCAAGAGTTCAGCTGAAGCTGTCACCTCCTCGCAAAAGGAGTGGACGATGGACCCTGCCACAACACATTCTCCGGGCACTGATGGTGGTCTTCCCTGACCCGGATGGGCAGTTAAAGGCCAGACAGCAGCAAGAAGGGCGTGAGTATCTGCCATGTTGCTGAACTATGTTTGACATGCATGTTGCACTCCCTCAGCCTGGTAACCCTCTCACAGGTCGTCTGTCTGCTGAGACACCACTTCTGTGGCAAACTGTAAATATACTCCATTATCATCTGATGCCCATGTGTTTCCCTTTCTGTCTGTGACATTTTTCACTTAGGTCTTGTGTATTTGCTGTAGTCCAAGGTTAATGTGATCAGCACCATATACAGCAGGTGCATTGAGTTGACCATCATGAGTGAGGTAATAGTCTGACATGTGTCAGCACATTGACTGAAATATGACATGTACTCTGTGTGAGACATACATATATGTTCAAAATGGTGATCTTGGTGCACACAGGGTTGCCCAAAAAAATGCTACACACCCGTGCAGCAAGTGAGACCAATGTTGATGCCTCAGACAAATTAAATGGATAAGTGTTCAAAATGTATAGTCCCCTACATAGTGCTCTGTGTAATCACATGTATCACATGCACCAAGGACAGGTATGCCAACTCAGGCCATCCGAGACACTAGCACATCAGACTTTTGTGTGTCAGCAAACACTTTCACCATTGGAAATTGGAAATTCATGGGTCAGACTCTGTGACAGTGTGTATATGCGACAAGTTTTGAAATACACAGGTGGCAAATATAGAAAACATGGACAGACATCTAATGTATGGAATGTGGCTCAGATACACAAGACAAAACATGTGTGTGTCATCCCTTGACTCTGCATAATGGTGGCTTCAACATAAATGTGTATGATGCATTACTTTCTTCTTGAGAGCTCTAAAAACATTCACGTAGACGGATTTTTTAATTCATATACTCTAATGTCTAAGTAGAACAACGTGAGCTTGTCAAAGTGTTTAAATTGTGTGTTGTACATAGGGGACATGTATACGTGACCAGTACAGATGTTGCTTTAACAGTGAATACATGATTGTGACACAGTGCTGACTTTAAAGTTGTGATTTACTGGCCCTGAAACAAGAGTCAGTACAGACTGTTTAGCCAGACAGGCCAGTGGCATAGTATGTCACATGAAAATTTGTGAGGATGCAGTATTTTTACTTGTCTGTTGTCCTGCATGCAGACCATTATAGCATTGATGTTCAAGACATAGTTGCCCATCATGATGACTGGGGATGGAAGTATGTTCATTATGTCAACTTATAAATGTGTCCAACCCATTTGCTGTTTCACTTCCAAGCTCCCTTGCATGAGATGAGACATGTTTGTAATGGCACATGACCGATCAGTCAACAGTCAAAATAGTGCATTAGTTAACATGTATTTAATGGTATTTGAAATACATCTAACAGATGGTTCCATTGCCATCATGTGTTTGGGAACCATAGTTTACTGGCAGACTGACAAGTGCCATGTTCACAAATGTGTAATGAATCTAAAAAGTGCCATGAACATTATGCAAGGGCTTGCTCTGTGATGTGTTGTGATGAAACTCACGTGTCCAGCTGATGCATATGACTGATGTGAATCTCTTTCTTATCCTTGTTCACAGCATCATCAACGGCTACTGGAGGAGACACTTCCACGGACCAATATTTTTATCAAGTATTAAGAACAAAAACAAGGCCAAAAGGACATGACTGAACTGTTAGAATCACAGGATACGAGCAAACGTGGGGCTCGTGGTATCAGGTTACCTGATACCTTAAGTAAGCTTGACCCCCTCCGTATTTTCAGTCTACCTATTGTATGGATACTACGAGCCCCACGTTCGCTCTTATCCTGTGAGTCTAACAGTTCAGTCAGGTCCTTCTGTTTTTGTTTGTGTTTTTGTTCTTAATACTTGATAAAAATATCTGAATGAATGGCAGGACTAAAGCGCGCTTTTGATTACAAATATCACCCTGGAACTAGCGCTAGAATTAGAGCTAAGTACCTCAAAAAGGCACATGAACAGCACAACGTGTTAGTGCTAACTACGTACACATCACAAGCACAGATAGGCACTATAGCCGTCTAAATTTAAGCCTGTAGTGGCACTATGAAGAGCACCCTACAAACGGCATGTGCATGGTCACCTTTGGACATTTCGAGTACATAAACAACAATTTATGTACTGTTATGTGACTTGTGCTCTCAGTTTGTATGTTTTATTGTTTTTACAGATTCATACGGCTTTCACTAATGCTGAAGGCTCTACTCAAACCGTAAGTCATACCGGTTTCTCAACACCGCAGGTTAGGGTGCGCCTTAGAATATGCATACCGCCGTGGTGTTATGGTCCTGACGAAAGCCTCGCAAAAGGCGAATGGAGGCAGAAACATATTTACCACACCTCTTTTTTAAACGCCACAGATGTATCTGGTCAATCTAGCCAGTTTCTGAAACATCCACCACACTGTTTTTAAGTGGTGCCTAATTCTCTATGAATAAAGTTGGTTTACGGATGAACGAAGCACTTTTTAAAATTACTTGCACTCACTTGTTCCCACTTTCATCACCAAAAAAACCCGCTCCACTGTAGTCAGGCATCATAGCACACCAGGGAGGCACTCTGCCTCTCTGGTGGGAACCCAATGATGAAGCATGTCACCAACTAGGTTGGTGAGTGAGGGTTCTTTTTACAAACAAGAGTGACTTCTTTTGCCGGCTCTTCTTTTTTTGGGCTGCACTCTTCTGTTGTTTATTTGATATTATCATTAGGGGGATCAAGAGTGACTCCTTATACTTTTCCCTCTCTTTCTGGTTAATTACCTATTTGTACACATTGTACAAGTTTTTCAAGGAGCAACCGTCTACGATGGACATGCAGAATAGCGCATTTATAATGAACAAGTCATCTGTCTCATCAGTACAACTTGGTAAACATGACGTTTGACTACATGCAGATGACTTTGGACACACACATGTACACAGGCAAATGTAAACAAAGTATTCTGTGACTTGTAATTGTTGGATCCATGCCTGAGTCTGATTCTGACATGGTCGCCCCCTGCCAAGAACAAGCTTAACACAGCTGACCTTCCACAGTTGTAAAATCACCTCATGCCAGTGTGTCAATCTGTGACATATCATGGGCCCATGGTGTGTGTCACGTGAGCATGAATCTCTGTCTTCAAACCCCCTTTCCTACCAAGACTACAGTCCCTGCAGATGTTCCTGTTTGAGAAGCTTTCTGTGTGCTGACTAGTCCAGTGCTTTCTAGAACTATTTGACTTTGAGTGTCCAAGATGTGGGTGCACCAGTAGATGGAGTCATTATGGTAACATCCTTGTTTGGGTTGAGACAAGGGCCTGCACTCTGAGCAAAATCACATGTGACACATTCAAAATTCCCTGAGTTGCATTTGTGCTAGCAACATAAGCATGTTTTTAATCTGTCATCTGTTTTTGCAAGTTTGGCACTTGCATGTGTCTATGACTGATCACAATCAGCAGATTCTACCCTTCCCTGTAGCCTGATGGCAACATGTCTTATTTGTAGGTCTCCTTGAGTGATTTCATTATTCTGAGACAGGGTTAAAGTTCCAAATGTGTCCAATACATATCACATTATGCACATGTACTCCATCCGAAACAGATGTACAAATTTCCCATGTGTTATGTCTAGCTATGTGTATTATGTTTGTGAAACTCAGATCCTACCACCACCCCTGGTGTTATTAACAGTGCAGGAAGATTAGCTTACACATTTGCCTGTGCCTTTGCGCATACTGACACAGTTTTTGTATTCCCTATCTGGTGAGCCATGTGTCTTCCAAGTCTTCTGCAGGACACACTCAGCATTGGCAATTTGACAATAGTGATAATCTGCACATAATGAAGCTTTTGTAGTTAGATGCAGAGTTTATGTGATAGATATGCAAACAAGTTAACATTGTAAATGGTCTGTTCTTGAGTTGGACGCACATGTCAACACATGTTGGTCCATGAGTTTCTACACAGCAAGTAGGAATCTTGTCTACACATGTAGCGCTGACAGCTGTGATACAACCACTTCTTGATTGTTGCAGTGGGAGGCTTGTGATTCTATTTTGAGTGTCTGTGGACTTCTGTGGTGTCATGGGCAGTCTCCTGTGTGCTTCATTGTACACCAACTCATCACAATCTCATTCTTCTGTGACTGTGTTTACTCATGTTGACCTGCATGTTTTGAGTATGTGTTGTAGAAAGATGTTGTGAATTTGTGTCCCATACATATGTGTATCTGGCAACTCTTGTTCAACCATAAAATGTGTGTGTCCTAGTATGTGGTGTGCTGGGTGTACCTTCCTGATCCAGAAATTGCCACATTGGTCATGCACAACAGTACATGGACCAATGTTTGTATAGAGATCAGAATGATGTGTGGTAAATAATGTATTCCTCGACATGCAGCCAGTGATCCACACTGTCATGGGTGCCTGTGCAATATCACCTGTCAATGTAGGTTTAGATGATGCACATTGCTGCTGATCAATGTATGTGGTGTTTAGACTGGCCAAGTGTGACTTGTCTCCTACAATGTGACCTCACATTACCGGCAATGCCCTGAGAGTAATTGTTGGGTATGTGAGATGATAGTTGTTCTTGCAAGGCACGTGACACAATGCGCAAGAGTGAGTGTGCTCAAAAGTATGGCCCACATCCTTATTTGGCATCACAGAGGGTCAGCAGACAGGATACTGTCTCCACAGTGCTGTAGCTTTGAGGGTACTGTGGAAGACAGTCAGTCTCTTGATGCATTGTTTGTTGTGCTACCAAGCTTGTTCCGTATGGGACTCTTGTGCTCCCGCTCATCAAACAATGCCTGATTGCCCACATTCACTATCCAAAATTATGGAACACTTCCAGATTGTACTCAACACGCATATGTCTCAGTGGAGTTCTGACCCACATTGTGTGCATTGTGCCAGGTAAGAAACACTTCAACACTCACACAGATGTTGTGTTTGTTCTGCAGTGTGTGGCTGGTTGGTTGTCTTCGTGCATCTTCACACATGTATTTCAACTGTGTTTGAATTGCATTGAGTGGATGTTTAGTTTATTTTCTCCCTACTGGCCCTGGGACTCCTTCATCTTCACTCTGCACACCGCTTATGTTTTGCATTTCACCTTGCTGCCACAGTGTGGTACTGGATCTCACCAATGCTGTTGTTTCAGATTGAATCCTTTGTATTTGTGTCTGTTTATGACAAAACTGTGTGTTTATGCATTTTGGATGGTCACATGTTATATTGCCCAATTGAACATTGGTGGCAGTGTTAGCCCCCAATAGTACTGATTGCCTGCACATGGCTGAGGGTATGTAACACACACAACAACTTTTGCCTCAACAGTTCTGTTGTTGTTTGGCACACAAACACTACTTCATCACTAATTTGCTTGTGTGTTTTGGCCCCCAAAACGACATGATTGCTTGAACATGCTGGGGGTGTGAGACTTACATTCACATTTTTGTCACTACAGTGTTGATGGGTTTACACCCCAAATCCACTCTATGGTTGACAATGCTGGAGGCTTGAACCTCACATTAACCTTTTTGTCACTACAGTGTTGGCAGGTTTATAAACCCAAACCACTATATGGTTGACAATGCTGGGGGCTTGAACCCCACATTCACTTTTTTGTCACTACAGAGATGGGGGGTTTGTCCAGCACATCACTTTATGTATTTATTTATTTATGTATTTATTTTACAGGCAGTGGGCACACATAACACAACATTTGCATTACAACCTTGGGGGAGTGTTAGCCTTTCGACCCCTAGGGGGTGGACAATGCTGGTAGTTTTAGATATCTACCCCTAGGGGGTGGACAATGCTGGTAGTGTTAGACATTGACCCCCTAGGGGGTGGACAATGCTGGCAGCAATACGCATCCACCCCCTATGGGGTGGCCAATGCTGGGAGTGATAGACATCCACCCCCTTATAGGTAGAGCATGCTGGGAGTGTTAGGCATCCACCCCCCTATATGTAGAGAATGCTGGTAGTGTTAGCCATCCACCCCCTATAGGTAGAGAATGGTGTTAGTGAAAGACATCCACCCCCTGTAGGTAGAGAATGCTAGTAGTGTTAGGCATCCACCCCCCCCCCACAGGTTGAGAATGCTGGTAGTTTTAGGCATCCACCCCCTATAGGTAGAGACTGCTGATAGTGATAGACATACACCCCCTATGGGGTGGCCAATGCTGGTAGTGATAGAAATCCACCCCTATGAGGTGGCCAATGCTCATAGTGATAGACATCCACCCTCTATGGGGTGGGCATAGCTGGGAGTGATAGACATCCACCCCCTATGGGGTAGCCAATGCTGGGAGCGATAGACATCCACCCCGATGGGGTGGCCAATGCTGGTAGTGATAGACATCCCCTACCCCTATGGAGTGGATACTGCTGGTAGTGATATCCATCCACAACCTATGGGGTGGTCAATGCTGGTAGTGATAGCCATCCACCCCCTATGGGGTGGCCAGTGCTGGTAGTGATAGACATCCCCCCTATGGAGTGGCCAATGCTGCTAGTGTTATACATCCACTACCTATGGGGTTGCCAATGCTGGTAGTGATAGACATCCACCCCCTATGGGGTGGACAATGCTGGTAGTGATATCCATCCAGGTCCTTTGGGTGGCCAATACTGGGAGAGATACACATCCACCCCCTATGGGGTGACCAGTGCTGGGAGTGATAGACATCCACCCCCCTATAGGTAGAGAATGCTGGGAGTGTTAGGCATCCACCCCCCATGGGAAGAGAATGTTGGTAGTGTTAGGCATCCACCCCCTATATGTAGAGAATGCTGGTAGTGATAGACATCCACCCCCGATGGGGTGGATAATGCTGGTAATGATAGACATCCACCCCCTATGGAGTGGATAATGCTGGTAGTGATAGCCACCCACCCCCTATGGGGTGGCCAATGCTGGCATGATAGCCATCCACTCTCTATGGGGTGGCCAATGCTTGTAGTGATGGACATCCCCCCCTATGGGGTGGCCAATGCTGGTAGTGTTATACAGCCATCACCTGGGGGGTGGCCAATGCTGGTACTGATAGACATCCACCCGCAAGAGGGTGGACAATACTGGTAGTGATATCCATCCACCTCCTAGGGGGTGGACAATGCGGTAGTGATATCCCTCCAGCTCCTATGGGACGGCCAATGCTGGGAGCGATAGACATCCACCCCTATGGGGTGGCCATTGCTCGTAGTGTTATACATCCACAACCTAGAGGGTGGCCAATGCTGGTCGTGATAGACATCCGCCCCCTAAGGGGTGGACAATGCTGGTAGTGATATCCATCCACCCCCTATGGGGTGGCCAATGCTGGTAGTGTAAGGCATCTACCCCCTATGGGGTGGCCAATGCTGGTAATGATATCCATCCACCCCCTATGGGGTGGCCAATCCTGGTAGTGTTAGCCATCACTCCCTATGGGGTAGCCATTGCTGGTAGTGATAGACATCCACCCCCTATGAGGTGGCCGATGCTGGTAGTGATAGACATCCACCCCCTATTGGGTGACCAGTGCTGGGAGTGATAGACATCCACCCCCCTATAGGTAGAGAATGCTGGGAGTGTTAGGCATCCACCCCCCATGGGAAGAGAATGTTGGTAGTGTTAGGCATCCACCCCCTATATGTAGAGAATGCTGGTAGTGATAGACATCCACCCCCGATGGGGTGGATAATGCTGGTAATGATAGACATCCACCCCCTATGGAGTGGATAATGCTGGTAGTGATAGCCATCCACCCCCTATGGGGTGGCCAATGCTGGCATGATAGCCATCCACTCTCTATGGGGTGGCCAATGCTTGTAGTGATGGACATCCCCCCCTATGGGGTGGCCAATGCTGGTAGTGTTATACAGCCATCACCTGGGGGGTGGCCAATGCTGGTACTGATAGACATCCACCCGCAAGAGGGTGGACAATACTGGTAGTGATATCCATCCACCTCCTAGGGGGTGGACAATGCGGTAGTGATATCCCTCCAGCTCCTATGGGACGGCCAATGCTGGGAGCGATAGACATCCACCCCTATGGGGTGGCCATTGCTCGTAGTGTTATACATCCACAACCTAGAGGGTGGCCAATGCTGGTCGTGATAGACATCCACCCCCTAAGGGGTGGACAATGCTGGTAGTGATATCCATCCACCCCCTATGGGGTGGCCAATGCTGGTAGTGTAAGGCATCTACCCCCTATGGGGTGGCCAATGCTGGTAATGATATCCATCCACCCCCTATGGGGTGGCCAATCCTGGTAGTGTTAGCCATCACTCCCTATGGGGTAGCCATTGCTGGTAGTGATAGACATCCACCCCCTATGAGGTGGCCGATGCTGGTAGTGATAGACATCCACCCCCTATTGGGTGGCCAATGCTGGTAGTGATAGACTCAACCGCCTATGGGGTGGCCAATGCTGGGAGTGATAGACATCCAACCCCTTATAGGTAGAGAATGCTGGGAGTGTTAGGCATCCACCCCCTATGGGTAGAGAATGCTGGTAGTGTTAGGCACCCACCCCCTATGGGCTGGACAATGCTGGTAGTGATAGGCATCCACCCCCTATGGGGGGGCCAATGCTGGTAGTGATATCCATCCACCTCCTAGGGGTGTCAGGACTGGATGCTCTCAAGTGCGGTCCCCTCAGGAACAGATGATCTTACCCCAGATTCCTCCAACCAAGGTCAGTAACAGGTGATAATCTCTGCCACTAAACTTAGCTCAGGGGAAAAAGGGGAAGTGGAAGACAAAACAAGAGAGACACTCCTCAGGACATTAACTCCTACTTCTGGAATTCGATAAGAAGTTCTGTAAAGTAAGCACAAACAATTACCTCTCTTTTTTACTGTAAGACTTCTCTAGCACTCTCTCTCTCTCTCTCTTTTCTACTATGGTGCTCCTTACCTGTGTCTTATTAGAGGCTAGCTCCTCCCTTACTGTTTTGCCTGCATCGATAGTTCAATGTACATCTGATTAACGGGAAGAACCCAGCCTGTTCACAGTTTTCTCTGACAAGAGTTAACATTTTTTTTGTTCTGCTGGTTAGGGTCTATCCATAGTACTTGTATGTCCTTAGCCTTAAGTCTCTCCTAGATTTCTCCTCAGAAAAAATTGGCAATAACTCTCACAGTTTATTATGAAAAAATGTTCTCCTTTTAAAATTCAATACTCTGTGGACACTAATCTTAAAGAAGTTGCTCCTTATAAATATTTGTCCTTAGTCTCTGAATAACTTTCGTTTGACTCTTCCTTAATTTAATTATTACAGTCTCTATTTGTCCACTCGTAGCCTTAAGCTCTTCTTAATCATAGCGAGTGGATGGTCAGAAAATAATTAAACACTCTTACTTGGATATTGTTTGAGTACTTCTCTTGACTGAAGTTACTCCTTGCAACACCACTCCTTCTGGTCCGGAATGCTGAACAGCAACTGGCTTCTGCTCCTTCAATACATTGAAGTCAAGAACTGGTGAGGAAAGATTATTTTTATTAAATTCAATCTAGACGCTCTAGGGCACATATTACTTGCTACTTCTCTTAAGAGTGACAGGTAACGACAGCATTTCCAATTTCTCTGAGGAAGAATTGAAGAATTAACAGGGAGCGCGGAAACGAAGCTCCTGTCAAAAGGTTTACCTCAGTTGAAGTGCGCCACGCGATCATCGCGCAAGCACATTAACAATCAACATTGTTTCAAAAAAGAACAACTAGACCAAGCACCACTATAGGAAGTGAGAGCGAGCCAGTCTTTTCTGAAAATGACGGAACAACGTAATTCGTGCAAAACAAAGCAGAGGGAGGATCTCCAACATGGGTTCAGCCTTTTCCAGCGCGGATATTTCCGATCAGGTAATTTAATGGAGGCAAAGCGTTTTTTTCTTATGACACCCCGTAAAGTCTTTATCGAGGTTCCTGACAATGGGGTGGCCAATGCTGGTAGTGATAGACATTCCCCCCATATGGGGTGGCCAATGCTGGTAGTGTAACCATCCACCCCCTATGGGGTGGCAAATGCTGGTAGTGATAGCCATCCACCCCCTATGGGGTGGCCAATGCTGGTAGTGATAGACACCCCCCCATGGGGTGGCCAATGCTGGTAGTGTTATACATCCACCACCTAGGGAGTAGCAAATGCTGGTAGTGATAAACACTCACTGCCTATGGGGTGGCCAATGCGGTTAGTTATATCAATCCACCACTATCGGGTGGCCAATGCTGGTGGTGATATCCATCTCCCCCCTATGGGGTGGCCAATGTTGGTAGTGTTAGCCATCCACCCCCTATGGGGTGGCCAATGCTGGTAGTGATAGCCATCCACCCCCTATGGGGTGGCCAATGCTGGTAGTGTTATACATCCACCCCCTAGGGGGTTGGACAATGCTGGTAGTGATATCCATCCACCCCTTTTGGGGTGTCCAATGCTGGTAGTGTAAGGCATCTACCCCCTATGGGGTGGCCAATGCTGGTAATGATATCCATCCACCCCCTATGGGCTGGCCAATCCTGGAAGTGTTAGCCATCACTCCCTATGGGGTAGCCATTGCTGGTAGTGATAGACATCCACCCCCTATGGGGTGGCCAATGCTGGTAGTGATAGACATCCACCCCCTATTGGGTGGCCAATGCTGGTAGTGATAGACTCAACACCCTATGGGGGGGCCAATGCTAGGAGTGATAGACATCCAACCCCTTATAAGTATAGAATGCTGGGAGTGTTATGCATCTACCCCATATGGGTAGAGAATGCTGGTAGTGTTAGGCACCCACCCCCTATAGGTAGAGAATGCTGGTAGTGATAGACATCCACCCCCTATGGGCTGGACAATGCTGATAGTGATAGGCATCCACCCCCTATGGGGTGGCCAATGCTGATAGTGATATCCATCCACCTCCTATGGGTGTCAGGACTGGATGCTCTCAAGTGCGGTCCCCTCAGGAACAGATGATCTTACCCCAGATCCCTCCTACCAAGGTCAGTAACAGGTGATAATCTCTGCCACTAAACTTAGCTCAGGGGGAAAGGGGAAGTGGAAGACAAAACAAGAGAGACACGCCTCAGGACACTAACTCCTACTTCTGGAATTCGATAAGAAGTTCTGTAAAGTAAGCACAAACAATTACCTCTCTTTATTACTGTAAGACTAGCACTCTCTCTCTCTCTTTTCTACTATGGTGCTCCTTACCTGTGTCTTACTAGAGGCTAGCTCCTCCCTTACTGCCTGAATCGATATTTCAATGTACGTCTGATTAACTGGAAGAACCCAGCCTGTTCACAGTTTTCTCTTACAAGAGTTAACCTTTTTATTTTTGTTCTGCTGGTTGGGGTCTATCCATAGTACTTGTATGTCCTTAGCCTCAAGTCTCTCCTAGATTTCTCCTCAGAAAATATTGCCAATAACTCTCACAGTTTATAATGAAAAAATGTTCTCCTTTTAAAATTCAATACTCTGTGGAGACTAATCTTAAAGAAGTTGCTCCTGATAAATATTTGTCCTTAGTCTCTGAATAACTTTCGTTTGACTCTTCCTTAATTTAATTATTGCAGTCTCTATTTGTCCACTCGAAGCCTTAAGCTCTTCTTAATCATAGCGGGTGGATGGTCAGAAAATAATTAAACACTCTTACTTGGATATTGTTTGAGTACTTCTCTTGACTGAAGTTACTCCTTGCAACACCACTCCTTCTGGTCCGGAATGCTGAACAGCAACTGGCTTCTGCTCCTTCAATACATTGAAGTCAAGAACTGGTGAGGAAAGATTATTTTTATTAAATTCAATCTAGACACTCTAGGGACATATTACTTGCTACTTCCCTTAGAAGTGAGAGGTAACGACAGCATTTCCAATTTCTCTGAGGAAGAATTGAAGAATTAACAGGGAGCGCGGAAACGAAGCTCCTGTCAAAAGGTTTACCTCAGTTGAAGTGCACCACGCGATCGTCGCGCAAGCGCATTAACAATCAACATTGTTTCAAAAAAGAACAACTAGACCAAGCACCACTATAGGAAGTGAGAGCGAGCCAGTCTTTTCTGAAAATGGCGGAACGACGTAATTCGTGCAAAACAAAGCAGAGGGAGGATCTCCAACATGGGTTCAGCCTTTTCCAGCACGGATATTTCCGATCAGGTAATTTAATGGAGGCAAAGCGTTTTTTCTTATGACCCCCGTAAAGTCTTTTTCGAGGTTCCTGACAATGGGGTGGCCAATGCTGGTAGTATTAGACATTCCCCCCCATGGGGTGGCCAATGCTGGTAGTGTAACCATCCACCCCCTATGGGGTGGCAAATGCTGGTAGTGATAGCCATCCACCCCCTATGGGGTGGCCAATGCTGGTAGTGATAGACACCCCCCATGGGGTGGCCAATGCTGGTAGTGTTATATATCCACGACCTAGGGAGTGGCAAATGCTGGTAGTGATAGACACCCACCGCCTATGGGGTGGCCAATGCGGGTAGTTATATCAATCCACCACTATCGGGTGGCCAATGCTGGTGGTGATATCCATCTCCCCCCTATGGGGTGGCCAATGTTGGTAGTGTTAGCCATCCACTCCCTATGGGGTGGCCAATGCTGTTAGTGATAGCCATCCACCCCCTATGGGGTGGCCAATGCTGGTAGTGTTATACATCCACCCCCTAGGGGGTGGCCAATGCTGGTAGTGATAGACACCCACCACCTATGGGGTGGCCAATGCTGGTAGTTATATCAATCCACCCCTTATGGGGTGGCCAATGCTGGTAGTGTTTGCCATCCACCCCTATGGGGTGGCCAATACTGGTAGTGTTAGAAATCCACCCCCTAGGAGGTGGCCAATGCTGGTAGTGATAGACACCCACCACCTATGGGGTGGCCAATGCTGGTAGTTATATCAATCCACCCCTTATGGGGTGGCCAATGCTGGTAGTGTTTGCCATCCACGCCTATGGGGTGGCCAATGCTGGTAGTGTTAGAAATCCACCCCCTAGGAGGTCGCCAATGCTGGTAGTGATAGACACCCACCCCCTATGGGGTGGCTCATGGTGGTATTTATATCAATCCACCCCCTATGGGGTGGACAATGCTGGTAGTGATATCCATCTCCCCCCTATGGGGTGGCCAATGCTGGTAGTGTTAGCCATCCACCCCCTATGGGGTGGCCAATGCTGGTAGTGATAGCTATCCACCCCCTATGGGGTGGCCAATGCTTGTAGTGTCAGCCATCCACCCCCATAGGTGTTGCCTTTAGCGGGGTCGTGACTTTTTTTTGTGAGGTAGGTGTCCGACTTTCCATCTGTGATAAACGTGTCAATGACAGTTGTTGAATCGGCTGCAGGAGTACAGTATGGGGATGACATGCGCGATGGGATACATGGCTGCTTCGTCTTGTACGCAGTGATCCTGTTGTGGAGCGAATCGGAGCTGAAAAACAGCTCTTCCGGATGCAGAAACGTGCTGGAGGTGGCGACCTGTTCGGCACGTAGAAAGTACGCATCGTACTTGGCCGGCTGGAAACTGCTTTGGAAATGCCTCCGGACGACTCCATTCAGCGTTTACGGAGCCTGTTTGTACGGATAATGGTCCTGGAAGCGGAGTGTAGGTATCGCTCGGGAATTGGAGACATTTGCGTATCGTACTTCATCGTTTGGATGGACCAGCTTCCGGAACGTGTCGGTCGGAAGGTAACGCTATGGACGGCTCTCGGAGGCCCTGCCAAGCGAGATCGGAATCAACCCCTTAGTTGTATGTAGCTAATGCGCGATAAGGGAACCTCGTCAATAATCATACTAGAATTGCACCAAAATCTTCATATCCGGCTTCAACCTATGGAACAGGACGCCTGAGGCCTGACACCCATAAAGCATAATAAAAATGTTCCTTTCTGGGAAGTAATGAATTTAGCACCTTCAGTCACTCTGATGTTTCAAATGCTATGAGTAATTTATATAAAAAATATTAAATATATTATAATAGTTTTTATTGTAATACAAATTTTCATATCCGAAATTATACTTACTTGCTTTAATATGTTAAACTTTTTCTGACGATGAGATGTTTCTGTTGGTGCTTGGATTTAGTGTTTCCTTTTATTTTCTGCAGAAAAAATAATAATTTAAATAAATTTGTTTAACAGGATTTTCTGTATTTTGTGTGGTTAGAAGGCTCTTTGCGATCAATTTTATAGTTCATACATTAATATAATTGTAATTTATACTTACTTTTTTTACAAGGTGGTTTTTTGATGATGTTTGCAGTTAGTTGAGTGCAGGGCACAAGTCCTAAAAAAAGAAGTGGGGGGGCTCTCCAAGTTAGGTGGTGTCACAGGAAGTGACATCACAGCAGGAAGTGACATCACGGCAGGAAGTGACATCACTTGTGCAGCAGAACTATCATTTGCACATATTGCAAGATTTAACAATTGAAGCTGCTCAGTACTTAAGTCTGTGACTTAAGGTCCCTATATGGAGGAATTATCACGCTTTTGATGAGCAGTGCAGGGTGGATGGCGTTTTGATGAGTAGTGTAGACGGCGTTTTGATAGGCAGGGTGGACTGTAAAATAAGTGGGGGCACGCCGTCCACCCGCGTGGTACCCTGACTCGTGCCCTGGGTAGAACACTCCCGCCCCCTTAAGGTAAAGCCAAGATGACTCGAGGGGCAGTTGTCATCCCTTAAACACTTCGGGGCAGATTTACAAGCCCCTTGCGCCACTTTTGCGTTACTTTTAACATGGGAAAAAAGTGGCGCAAGAGGCTTGGAAATAATCCCCTTCAAGTTTTATAACAGCATTTCATTTTTGCTAAGAATAAAGATCCCTTAAGGTTCCAAACAAAAAATAAACAAGTTTTTGGAGCCAAAAACTCAGAAAATCCTTGAAATTTCTGGAGGTAAAAATGCCCTTGAGACTTTAAAAGTTACAGGCGGCTAGGGTTGGAATCTGTTTACTAAATAGATCCCTGACTTAAACATCACGGGGCTTATTCACAAGACCCTTGCGCCGCCAGTGTGTCACTTTTAATATGAAAAAAAGTGACGTACTGGTGGCGTAAGGCACTTATAAAATAGCCACTATGGAACTTATTTACTAGCCCCTTGTGTTTAACTCGAGGGACTTTCTATGCGTTTGTTCTGACGGTGCCGTTGCAATCCATGTTTAAACGTACCTTTAAGCATTATTCCTGAGCACATTCTGACATAAGTTGCTTGACTCAAAGCGGGTGGCGTCACAAGTGCGCGCCCCTTTAGATTCACACCTGTTCCGTGCTAGAGTTAATGATGCGGTCCCGTGATCATAAAAAGTGAGCAATTGTACTGGTAGCACGGTCCTAAACTGACATCTAGCGGCCACCTTCGGCATGACTGTCTCACAAAAGAAAATACGTGACAACATACATAGTTAACGGAATTCACCACAGAATCAATTCAAGCACGCTTTTGATGAGCAGGGCAGGGTGGTCGGCGTTTTGATGAGTAGGGTGGTACTCCGACTCGTGCCCTGGTTGATTGTCTTTTAGAGTTTCTGTAGAGGAGATATAATTAAAATAATATGACATTAATTATTTATTTATTGTAAAAAGTACTTTTCTTATATTTTTTAAAGCTGTAACTTAGATTGATATTTTACTTTCTTTGTAAAGTTGAAATCAGAGTTTTCAATGAGAAAGTCCAATGTTGTAGAAGCAATCCGGCAGAGATTCCCCTTATTCTTGTGTTTGTTATTGTAGCATAAAATAATGTTACTTTTTCTTTAGCTTATATAGTGTTTGTTTAATTGTTCTTTAATTCTTATTGAGTTATTTAAGTTGTAGGTGTTTTTCATTGGCTGCTACTAATGTTTGTCAATTATTTTGGCAGTTATTTCCTTATTTGGGAAATGCTAATTAATGTTCAGTTAACCTTTTTTCTATTCTTTATTTATTTAAAAGTATAATAGTATATCATTTGTAATTTATATTTTATTGATGATATAAAAATAATTATTTATTTTATATGTTCTGTTTGCAAAGAGTGATTCATTTGGTGGATTTACTTATGTTAAAGTTATTTTTTTATTTATAATTTATTAAATTTTGATTCTATTTATTCAATATGTTGTGTGTTTTTGTAATGTTGTTTATACATTTTTTGTTATGTATTGTGTTATTTGAAATATTTTGAAGGTGTCGATATTTTGTTTTTGACGATAATTGTGTGGTTATCGTTTTGTTTTCGATATTTGTGTAATTTTGTATGTTTATTTAATGTTAACGATATTAGTTATAATGATAATATTGATTTCGATATTAGTGATATCGATGTTAATGTTTGGTGATATTTTTGTGTCGATATTTATGTATTTTTTAACTAAGTATAGCATATCGATATTTATGTCATCAATATTTGTGTGTCGATTTTATGATTCTCGATGTTATGTCAGTGATCCGTTTACATCTTCAAAAGTAAGAGTAATCATCACACATTCAATTCTCAAATCAAGTTTATTGATTATTTTTAGTGTAAAATAGTTTTTTCAATTTTCCATGAGCCTAAGATCGCTGGCTATACTGTCTTAATGTAGGATGAGGTGACCTTCAAAATAGCCTCTCTAAAGTTCTGATCATGAAAGATTCAGGCAGCTATCTACCTTTCAGCATGCCCAGTAGTTGCTTCCTTACTGATCTTCTTTGTTGCTTGCACTGAGTTGGATCTAAATAGGTCAGAGGGCATTATCACTATTCATGAGTACTCATGACAATTATGTTGGGGATTGTGAAGTAGCAGGGAAACTAATTATTTTGAGGTCTGATTGGTAAAGGGTTACCCAATTTGGACATTTGGACTGAGAATGAGATCCCTCCCAGGTAGGATTTTTCAAAGCAATAAATCACCAGTTAGAATGTGTATGATGGCTTTAATTTGTGGAGTAGATGCAACGTGTTTGCTAGAAGATTCGTAGTGTAACTGCTTTCACTGCTAGGAGTGCAACACAAAGCTCTGTAAATGACATTCTTCAGGAGATCAGAAACCAGAGAAGCACTTAACGAGCAAGCCAGCACTGGTGTTGAGGGTGTAGCTGTCATAGGACTCTGGGCTTCAAGTTCTGGACCTGCAATAGTTGGAAGAACAGATATTTATGCAAACTTGTTGGTAGGGCATATGGATTGCAGAGGTTTGTATTTTGGGTGAGGTGGCCAGGAAAAGAAAAATCTACAATATGGGTTGGAGGAGGCTTAAGGAGGATTGGATAACCTCTTTGATCTGAGATTCCAAGGAGAGACCCAATTGTAGGATAGCTCCAAAGTTCCTTACTGGGTGGGACTGATGGAGCAAAGAGCTCAGCAAAGTGGAACTTCATTGTGAACGGAGGCAAATTCTTTTAGTAAGGATTTTTATTGTACTACCAAACAAATGGTTTCATGTCAACCAGTTGTGAGCTGTGCCTAGGAATGGTCTGAGAATTGAGGCATCTTCAGGATTGTCTGAGTATATATGGTATGGTGTACCAGAGAAGGCCATATGAATAGTTCAGGCGGGGCAAGTGGCTGACTTATCTGTTAAAACTGAAGATAGAGAAATACCAGAGCAATAAAGAATCTCCTAAAGACAGAAAGGAACCACAAAAATATAGAGGGAAAGAGAGAGGAGTGGGTGTCACGATGAGAAGAATGAGAAGATCCAATTCACATGCCTAAGTTTTACACCAATTCAATGTAGTCTCCAGATGGGTAGTGGTTGATGCAGGATATCAAATATTGCAGAAATGACCAGGAAGATGACTAAGCCATATTGTTCCTGTGTGCCTGGGTTTGAAGGTCATCCATATAGAAAATAGAGCTTATATAAATCTGTTCTGTAAAAATGATTCAAACCTATGCTGGCATACATTTGCTAGTGCCCTCACCTTGTCTATAAAACATCCCTTAGCAAGACGTTTGTGATAAGCAGTGTCAGTGATGTCCAGACTTGGGATTTTTGCAACAGGGACTTGAAATAACAATTTTTGAATTCTTTAGGAATGACACCACGACAGAAAAGATGCATTTTACTCAGGCTTGCATTGTGTCTGTTGTTGAGAATATAATTGCCTTTATCAGGGCTGAAGGCAAAGGTTGTTAGATGTAACAAGCCTTGGGAATCCTGAAGATGATAGGCAGAGTAACCTTTTCTAGATCAGCACTTTAGTGAACAGGGAAGACCATGCTGAGGTATGGGGCAGAATGTACACAACATTACTAATCTGTAAGATAATTGTTTATCACACAGGTATTTACTTGTGGGAATGTTGGGTGGAAGCTATTTTATTGGGAACTAAATTCTAAAATAAATTCTAAAATATCCTTGAAGGATTCAATAGAAAGGACCACACCAGGGATTGCCTGTGTAGTGCTGGGAAATATGATTGCCCCAGTAGCCATTCTGAATTGATCTACTGTGCCTGGGTTACAATGACATGGTACCCAAAACCCACATTCCTTATGATACAAGTCCATGCAGTGGCTTATCATCAATGGGCAAAGGATGGAGGCTCTGCTAGACACAAGTGCCAGGATGAAGCTTCTCTGATGTCTGCAGAGCAGGTTGTCCCTAATGAAATCATCCAAGTAGTGACAGCTGACAACTAGGTCAGCCACTACCACATGTCAATAGTTTCTCTCAAATGAAGGGGAGTGCCTGGAGTTATGATGGTAGCTGTGAATCCAGCTATTCCTGATGCATGTTCGCTAGGGAATGACCTGGTGCAAACATTTTGGAAAGAGGTTGAACTCAGGTCACATGTTGAGATGTTGGGATTCCTTGAGTGGTTGCTCATGACCACATGACCCATGGCAGCATGTCAGGGGAGTCAGAAGGAGCTGGAGCCTGCAACAGTTGCCTAGTTTCCCATCAAAAGGAGAGGGAGCAGGGAGTGTGAGAAACCAATCCCAAAGATTTCCATGGTAGGGGAGGCGTTCAACACTGAGGGGATGATCCGGTACCTACAGAGACGATATGATCCTTAGAAAACTTGCTTGAGCTCTCCGGGTGGCAATATACTGGAGGACTGTTCCAGGCAGAGTTCTGCAACATGCAGAGGGAGTGCCTTACTTTTGAGGGTTTTCAGAGACAGGCCTAGGTCCAGAAAAAGGGTGACACCATGGGTAAACACCTTCTTTTTTGGGAGAATGGTCTACTGAACAGTGAGCCTAAGTTCCTGACCCTGGGTTAACAGGAGTATTTGTGGTCCCCAAGTGCTTTGGGACCTTCCTATTGAAGCTCGCTCATAATATTCCCTTGGCAGGACATCTGGGGCAGGACAAAACCTTTGACTGCCGGGTCACCCACTTTTACTGACCCAAGATGAGGATCAGTCAGATGCGTTCTACAGGTGTGCCATAGTAACCAGAAGGTTGAGCTCAGGTTAATTTAGTGACTTTGAGGGTTCACCCTGACAAGGATTGTGGTTGTTACTAGAGGTGGGCAGCCATCTCCTCTACTTAACAACCAAATTTCTTTCAGTATTTAGATATTGATTAACAAAGGCATATGTGTTCTGAAGTGCTTAGGAAAATCACATATAAGCAAATGTTTTCAATGTTACAGCTATCAATCATCACACGGAATGTAATTAGATCTATAGAAGACAATTAACCAAAACTGAAGTTAGATTTGATACTAAACAATATATATTAGCTCAGACTATCATTCACAGTTAACATGCCTATTTCATTATAATATCAGTAGAAATATTGATTTTCGTCCCAGAGAATAGAGTGGGAAATACAGGGTACCAACAGGTATAGCAGATCTAATTTCAAGTGTTAGCTGCCACTATAAACAGTAGAGTCAAGTGAAAAGTCTTTGTTTGTCTTTAGACATCAATACCTTTGCAGTGCAGATCAAGCCTAGCCGTTCAACTGTTACAAACTACAAGCGGTTCTGTCGGGTGACACAATTCTTCCTCAAGAATTGCGAACAATGCTAATAATTAATTAAGCATGGCTACTAAGGGCCCAAAAAAATTAAAAGAGCTTCTTTTGGAGCTAAATCGAACAAACTGTTATTCAGTGTCACCAAATATTATTGAGTACAAGGCATGTTCACCTGCAAGAGGTCTCTTGGCCCTAATAGCAGAAAATGGACATTTATTTTTGTGCAAGATTATATTACTAATTTTATCAACCTCTGAATCATGAAAGGTGGAGAGGAACTGAATGAAGTTGAACTTGTGACGTCTTCCAGTGGATAACTTTACCCACTGACCCACCCAACTGAGTGACGATGTTGCTGGAGTTAGAGGCATATGCATGGAGTGAAGGAAGTTTGTTTGACACCTATTCTGGCTCCCAGACAAGGATGAGACTCTTTCCACTTCTCTGTTGACAGATCAAGCAGGATCTGCTTAAGCGTACGTGTACAACTTTAGCTTCAACTGTTAATTATGGCGGTCATGTTTACTGAAATGTCATGGTGCTTTAAAAGTAAAGTAAACACACATAGAGGATATTCGGAGAGATGAAAGTTTTCAGACACTCACCCGCAGTCACAGATCTGAGTTGAATCCATCATCGTTCTTTAGCTCACTTCGCCACCCCAGTGCAGACCCAGCCATACGCACCCTAATGGGAACAGTCCTGCCAGAAATGCCAAGCCAGGTCTTCAGTAGACCAAAAACATAATAAGATTGGTTAAAAAGAAAGATCTTCCAAATCTTTCAAGCAATAGGAAGTGAAGTGAAGGAACAAAGGTACACGCAATTTTCTTCCATTATCTTGTAGCTGCTATTGAGGAGGCCCTGTTGCCACACTTTACTAAACTTGCTTTTGGGATATCAAAAAGAAACTTACTGGTAGATCCAGAGTCTGTTGAGAATGGTGCTGGCAAAGGCCTCAAAATAATGTACATTTTGGTGAATAGCTCAATGGACAATTCCCAATGTTTTAAAAAGGATTTGTTTTCTTAATGGCTTGCCTTTTTCGTTTCCATTGTAATTAATATCAATTGGACTTGGCCCTTTCTGCATGGTCATCCCCGAACCTCTGGCTTTCCCCCTGCTGTTTTCTGAAATAAAAATTATTGGCTTTTAGGAAACTGAGTACTTTACCACTGCTAAGCAGTGCAAAAGTACTTGTGCCTTCTCCTTAAAACTTAGTGAGATTGGCATACACCCAATTGAAACATTTAAATGACTTATAAGTCCCAAGTAAAGTGGTACTACATGTATTTAGGTCCCGTAAATTAAATGCTACTATCAGGCCTGCAGCACTGATTGTGCCACCCATTAAATAGCCCTTTAAACAGAACTCATGCCTCGCATTGCAGCCGGCATGTACAGTTTTAAATTTTGCCCGGCCCAAACCTTCCTTTTTAATACATATAAGCCCTTAGCATATGCCCTGAACAGCCCAGGGGACGGGGGCAGTGTATCGAAAAGGGTGGGCATTTACATTTAAGTTTCGCTTTTAACTACTGTTTCAAAGTCATCCTGTGCCCTGGGCACTCCTCAACTTTTTGCTGACTGATACAGGTGGTAACTGACTCTGACTGATCCTAGGCTATGCCTAACCAGGACCAGGACCAGTGCTATGCTGCAAGAGATACTTATAATACAATGAAAACACCTACATATACTAGGGTAGACAATGGGTTGGGGTACCCCTGTGATTGACATGACCTACCCTATAAGGCCTTAGTACATAATAAGGCAGGAGGGTTAAGTATGTATAAAGAGGACCCTTATAAAATGAGTTTTATATGCACTGGGTTAAGTGAAATTGCACATTTCACTCCCCATATTGTTGTAAAGTGGAGCCCAAAATCTACTTTGGTGCTAGGAGTACTGTGAAGGGAGGATCAGCAATATTTTCACATATTCAGAATCCCTAAAGTCTCACCTAGGTGTTCCAGTGGTGGGGGTCATGTAGATATAGACAGAATCCTTATAAAATATGTTTTTATAAGCCCTGGTGCTGGAAAACGTCCCAAGTCATTTTTCCCATTGCAAATCTCCTGCCACATAGGTCAACATGGGAAGAAGTTATTAACTAACAAATCGTGATGGGAGAATGATAGAAATAGCATCCAAAGGCTTCGCAGAATGGTATTGTTAAATCCAACGATATGATCCTAAAATGTACAGACAATAAGGTATAAGACTTGGCTTATCTGTAAGCCCAGATTCAGCCTTCAAGTGGTCTGTCCTGATTGGTCAGAGTTACGTGGATTAGCCAAGCTCCTTTGAAGAGGTGATAAGGAGCACCTGGGGTTAACCAGCTCTGCTGGGAGGGCAGTGTTCTGTTACACAGAAATGCAAGAGCAGGGGAAGAAGTCATAAGCAATGGACTTCAAGGGAAGGGAAAGACACCAGTGTAATTTACAACTCTACTCTTTTGAACTCAGCCAGATGCTAGGCTTAATGAAGGAATGGACAGATGCAAGGGGAAGAGACTATGGAGATTAGCTGTCCTAGAGGTATTTTTAGCCAGCTCTTCTCTCCCTTCTGGAACATCAGCCATGATGAATTTAGAAGAATTGGTGCACTTCAAGACAAAATAGTGACACACTTTGCAGGACGTGGTCATACCTTTGGGTGGTACCCTGCACCCCATTGGACAGGAGTGATCTCCTGCTTAACCCAGATAACTTGGAATACGTATCTGAGAGGAGCAGAGACTCTCATATCTGCTACTTGAAACCTAAGAGAGCAAGAAGGGCCATCCTGAGAAGTCTGATGGGCAATCACTAAGGCCTGCACTCTTAAGACTACACCTTCTGCACCATCTAGAACTACAGCCCTGTGGACTACCTTGCTGTAAAAGGACTATAGAGTGGACTCCCTGCAAGCTACAGGTTACCAGAGCTCACCTGAAACGTCACCACCAAGAATTCTCAACCTGGAGCATTGCCAGTGGATTTGTAAGGGTCTTGCCCAAGTGGATTGCGGGAACTGAAGTCCACCAACTCTCAAGGACCATCTCGGAGCTTCCAGACCCTTGAAGTAAGTTTGAGACACCTTGTGACCCTTTGGGGAACTTCAGGAAGAAGTTTGGAGAAGTTAGGAAAAAGCTCCATAAGTGGACCTACTAAACCTGGCCAGTCAAGCCGCCTGCCTTCAACCGTGAGCCGGTCTGCCGTCAAGGTTCGTCCCACTGAAAAGCTCTGTAGGTCCACTTTCCAAAGTTTGACTGGAAGTAGGCAAAAAATGAGGCCTGTGAACCCTCACCGAATCTAGCCTGCTGAAGAGCATTGAGGGACCCGCAAGAAAAAGCTCCATAAGAGTTTCTAAGTCTGAACGAAGAAAAGGTGACAGGGAGCAACAGCGAAAGCCAAGCCGCCTGCTTTCAACCCCAAGTCGGCCTGGATCCTTTGTTCATCCCGCTGGAATGCCCCGGAGGTCAGACTTCCATAAGTTTGACTGGGAGCTCGTCGCAAGGCAAACCGACAAACCCTCACCGAATCGGGACTGACTGAGAGCTTTGAGAGACCCCGGGAAGAATAGCTCCAGAAATGTGTCTAAGTCAGAAGGTAAAAACTTTGACCAAGACCTACCGCGAGGGGTAGCCACGCAGAGCTCCATCACGGTCAGCCTGAAACTTTGACTTTAACCCAGTCTATCATGTCCAGATGTCCCAATAAGGCGCTATAAGTTTCTATCTGCTAGATAATGCTGAATCTTTGAAAAATCATATCTCCGGTTCCCTACAATGGATTTTTGTCGATTTGGTGTCATTTTAGAGATAAAAATATTTCCTATTTTTGGTGTTTGATTTTTATTGTGCATTGTGTATTAATTATTTACTGAATTGGTGTTTTTTTAAAATGCTTTATGTACCTGTCTTTGAAGCTAAGCCTGCCTGCTCGCAGCCAAGCTACCAAGGATTCTGAGCCCTATACTGTGTTAGTGGCCTTATTGCCAGTGGCAGATATACATTTGTCCCTACAAATAGTCCACTGTCCAACAACTAATAGATGGCCTACCTCTTCCATAGGATATGTTTAGGTTATTTTATTACATTTATTAGGTGATAACTTTCAATTGGGAACAGAAAAAAAAACCTTTTTAGTCTAAAGAATTGTAATTAAAAGTCCTCTTTAGTGGTAAAGTCAGACTATTAGTCACTATTCTGAAAATGCCACTTTTAGAAAGTTTTTTTAATATTGTTTTTATTAAATCAGTAACAGTGGAATACATCTTGACCAGATATTACAGTCATTATTTATCATGTTCGTCACAGTGCATTACAATTACATGAGATTGGCAGATTGTGCTGAGGTGGATCTTGGCCGTTAGGTATATCATATGGTACATCAGAATATGAAGCATCTAAAAAACACATGGCTGCAGTCCTCTATAGGGTGCCCAATTGCGCTCTTCTCTATGTGCAGTTAGTATTACTCCATACTCCTGGCTGAGTGTGCCTTCCAGTTTTAGACCTGTTTGGGGGGGGAAGTAGCTCATTGTATTGTTATGTTTCATATACGTACCCTAGTATAGGCACAGGTTATATCATACACCTTCACCTACATTATCTCCCTTATACTACACAGTAACAAGCCTTTAAGATTAAACCTTTACCTAGTTCTAGTTCTGGGAGCAGAAGGAGGGTTTTTCCTGAACAATGGTGTCCTATAACTTCATCAATGGACTCGTACAGTATGAATGAATATTCATAAGGGTTCTTGGAAACCAGGCTGGGGCTTCACCACCTACCCCACCATATCCCATACGTCATCCTCAAATCCAACAATGGCTAATACATGAAACAAGGGACAAAAAAACCCTAGATACTTTTTGGATAAATACTGCACATCTTTCTAATGTTGGTAGAGGGAACCAAGACTTCCAGGCCGACACACTGACCAGAGACGCTGAGGCTCCTGCATGCAGACGCTCCAGCTGACAGTGGTCTAACACATCCCTTGCGGGGTTTCCAACTCGAGACCAGGACAGGGTCCCACACTCTCTCACTTCAGGTAATGGGGTTTGAGTAAATCCGAGAGGTATTCTTGGCTTCACACCTACTCACATGCTATGTACACTTAGGTACATCTAGATAGGCATTGTAGGAGTACACTCACTTTTATACTGCATTTTATATTCATGTATTTATTCATGCTTATTGCAAGATGGTAGAACTGTACTATCCTTTTATTTTTACTGTACTGCTAATCATATATACCTGCTACTGCCTAACGGTTGTTGCAGCACATCTATTTTACACTAGAAGAACAACTGTGCAATAAATTCTTATTGTAACATGCCCGACTGTTTCTTCTGTTTAACTCTCTGAGACCGAATAAGTGAGCACGAGTGACTGTGCGAAAAGTAGTATATTGTTTCCACGATCCTGAGGGATCAGGGTTGTCATGTTCTAAGGTTGCCAGAAACTATTTTCTCCCCAATAAGAGGAGACTCTAGTGGCACTGTGAGCTAGCTAAAACAGAAAGGCTAACATTCTTGGTGGGGGTGCTGAGAGTCAGTCTGCCATCAATCTCACAGTTTATGTTATCCAAACGTGCAGGTCTGTATGGGTAATATAGGAACTACACAACAGTATGCATCAATTCATGTATTGCAATAAAGCATATCTGTGTGCCTGTCTGCAATTGTGGGTGTTGTCCCTCTCGCCCATCTCATTGCTCCCTTCTCTTGGCTAATAAAAGGCCTATGGCTTTCAATGGTCTGATGGACTTCTCCACACTCAGATCATGGCCCAGAAGTGCCATCTTTGGATCCGGTTCTTAGTCTGCACTCACTATGGTCCCTAGTTCATGAACTATTTTGCCCCAGTACTCCCAAATCCCAGGGCAATACCAGGCAGCGTGCATGAACCCAGGATTGTTCTCGGCACATCTCTGACACTTTCAGTCCTCCCATATTCCATATCGGTACGGTTTTTCAGGTGTATAGTATGCTCTATGTAAAAACTTAAAGTGTATGAGTCTATGCTTCCAATTCATGGAAATTGTTTTGGTCCTATTGCAGCAGTATTGCCACTCCTTGTCATTTAGGGGACTGCCCAAATCTCGCTGCCAATCTAGTCTAACTTTGAGCATTCCTGGACTGCGTGCCATCTGCACGCTGGTGTAATAGTTTGTTATTAGTTTGGTGGGTGTCAGTCCTTATCAAGTTGTTAGTATGTTCATTGATTGTGGTTCCATCATGTCATCCCCTAATAGTTCTTGCATTGTTTGTCTGGCACGGTGGTAATGGTATCTGGCAAACCTGTCATGTGTTGGGTCCTTTCCTGGATGTTGTCCCAGCCTCTCATCTTCCTACTTATGTAGAAGTCACCCATAGTGCTAATCCCCAGAGTATGGAGTGCCTTCCTCGCCCTCTCCTCCTGGCCCATAGGGAACCACAAACACCAATGCAGTGGTATATCTGGGGAGTATAAAAATCCTCATGCCTGTCTATTCAGCAGTACATCCCAAGCCTGTGTCGTGACTGCTAAAGAGTCGAAGACCCCATGTCGTCATGCTGGGTTGCGAAAAAGGGTCTGTGGTAGAGTGACTGGGGAGACTGCGTCCCTCTCTAGGTATATAGGTGGCATAGTTGATGGACCATGGATCCAGTAGTACGCAAATGTACTTTGGGCTGCTCTATAGTACGGGAAACAACCTTTACATCGCAGTCATTAGACCGCGATGCCTTTACAACGCGGTTGTTACAACGACCACATTGTACAACGCAATGCCATTTCTTCTCAAGTTATTACATCGACTTGCAGTAGATGGCGCTCTAACATAAGGAATAGTATAATTTACTATTCCAACACCTTTCCTACTGTTGCGTGTGCTGGAGTTGGAATAGTAAATTATACATTTCTAATTATTATTATTATTATTATTATTATTATTAATGTTACAGCGCCATCTACTGCAAGTCGATGTAATGACTTGCGTAGTAATTGCATTGCGTTGTAACAACATGGTCGTTGTAACAACCACGTTGTAACGGAACGCAATGTATTTGCATGCGTTGTAGCATTCTAAATTCCTATAGGACGTCTCCATGTCAGGAGTGTTAAGGCCCCCATGGTCATAAGGTAGGGTAAGTGAATCCCACCACACTCTTGGGTGTCGTCCTACCCAGACCAATCTGATCCAAAGCAAACGCAGTCGCCGTAACATTGTACAGGGTAATAGCATTGTTATGTTTTGAAACCATAACAGGAATCTCAGCAGAATAATTATTGCTACCCGCCCCCCTACTGACAGAGGGAGTCTGATCCATCTGTCTACATCTTCCATGAGCGTCTGGGTGGCAACCCCATAGTTCTCCAGGACCACTACCGAAGGGTCTGTCTGAACACGAATACTAAGATACCGTACCGAGTCAGTTGTCCATTTTATGGGGTACTCTGAACTTGGAGAGTCCGTGACTGGGGTAAAGGGAAAAATAATCGACTTGTCCCAGTTGATTCGCTAACCTGAATGGACTACCTCTTCTAGCATAGGGTAAGAGATTGGTGTCAGGGTTACAAATGAATAATAGTGTGTCATCTGTGTATACCGAAATTATAGGTTATAACTAGGAAATCTCAGACTCCTATGACTATGGCACTCTCGCAGCGCGCAGGCCAGTGACTCTGCCACAATTGAGTAAAGCAGCGGCATTGGCGGGCACCCCTGTCTGGTTCTCCTGGAGATGCCAAGAGGTGCTGCTGAGGGATGCTGATGCGGCGCTGAGTGATGCTGTTGTGGCACTGAGTGATGCTTTGGTGGCACTTAGTGATGCTGATGGTGCTGAGTGATGCTCTGGCGGCGCTGAGGTTACGCTGAGTGATGCTGAGGTGGCACTGAGTGATACTGAGGTGGCGCTGAGTGATACTGTGGTGTCAATGCTGAGTGATGCTTTGGTGGTCCTGCGGAATGATGCTGTGGTAGCGCTGCTGAGTGATGCGGTGGTGATGCTGCTGAGTAATGCTGTGTTGGTGCTGAGTGATGCTGAGGTGTGCTCTAATTGATGCTGAGGTGGCGCTGAGTTATGCTGAGGTTGTGCTGAGTGATGCTGTGGTTACGAGGAGTGGTGCTGTGGTGGCACTGAGTAATGCTGAGGTAGCGCTGAGTGATGGTGCGATAGCGCTGAGTGATGCTGAGGTGGCTCTGAGTGATGCTTCAGCAGCTGTGAGTGATGCTGAGGTGGCACTGAGTGATGCTGAGGTGGCGCTGAGTGATGCAGAGGTTGCACTGAGTGATGCTTTTTTTAAAATTTATTTTGTCTTTTGTACAGGGCACGACATATAGCAAACGATACAATAATCCAATAAATATCCTTTGTGTACAAAATACCAGCAAGTCTTATAAGACACACCTTTGCTACAAAACTTCAGTAAGGAAAGAATTAGATTCCTCTTTCCATTGCTTAATTGGATCCCAAATTGTTCTCCCTAACTTTCTCCCTCTTTTCCCCTTTCTAGCATATATTGCATTCTCTAAGTTGTATATTGCCAATAATCGAGCAAACCACTGATGATATGATGGCGGTATAGGATCTAGCCAGGCGGAGGTTATACATAATCTCAATACTGCCATTGCAACAAATATAAAGTATCCCCCTTTCATATGAATATCATTATGATTAATGCCAAGAAGAATTATTGATGGAGAGAGGGATATTTCAACAGCCAGTACTCTGGAAAGAAATTCCTCAATACTCTTTTGGGTTGGTTGCAAATGGATACATGTTGCAATCATGTGCGTCAAATCAGCCTCTGAGCTTCCACACCTTGGGCATCTAACCCCCGAGATCCCTCCCCACTGTGCAATTCTCGCAGGAGTGTAGTAAAGATGATAGATAGTCTTATAGTGTTGTGCCTGAAGGGATGCAGAGCATAAGATACTCCGTCCCAGCTCTAGTGATACAAGAAAGCAGTCTTCTACTATACCTAACTTTGTCGCCCACTTCTGCGCCATTCTATCCTTATCATCCTGTTTAACTTTTATCAATTCCGAGTAGAACCTCCTAATAGTACAATCTACTCCTGTCTGTACTAAATCCATGATTGGAATCCTACCAAACCCGGTCGGGCCCCCTTGCTTTGTTTCGATATAACTTCTTATTTGTAAAAACTTAAAGAAATGTCTTTTCTCTATACCATATTTTGCCTGTAGCTCCGAGAATTGTAGTATCCCTTGTGTAGTCCTAATAAGCACTGAGTGATGCTGATGTGGCGCTGAGTGATGCTGTGGTGTCGCTGAGTGTGGCAAAGGGTTGTGGTTATCGTGTTAAACGTGTCAATATTGGACATAAGGCTGCACCCAAAATATAACCGAACAGCTTTGTTGAATTTTGAGGCTGCTGCCTTTCACCTTCATAGCCATCCTAGATCACAAATCCTGGAACTGGGCCTGCTCTAGTCCTCGGGTGCGTGCCTCGTGAACCCAAACTATGGGGCAGATTTATGTGGGACTTGCGCCCCTTTTACGCCGCCGTTGCGTCACTTTTGTGACGCAGCGGCAGCGTAAACCCTGCGCCACGTTGCGCCCCATTTACATCGTGACGCATCTATGGAGATGCGTCACGGTGTAAAGCCCTGCGCCACGTGAAACCTGCGTCAGGTTTCATGTGGGCGTTTCGACACAGGGTGGGGCGTTCCGTCACAGGAACGCCCCTGAAAAGTGACTCAGTGAAATCTATAAGATTTCACTGAGTCACTTTCCCAACGCTGATGCGTCAAAACCCTGCACCTGCTTGAAGCAGGCGTAAGGCTTGACGCACCATGTTAGGGATAGGGTAGGTTGGAACAGTGCTGGAGTTGCGTCGCGTTTGCGACACAACTTCAGCACTGCGCCAACCTTACGCCGGCAGATGCGTCACGCATCTGCTTGTCCTTGCGCCACGATGCACCACATTGTAAATGCGGCGCATCTGCGGTGGCGCAAGGGCAAACTTGCGTGACGCATCTTCCCTGGCGCATCCATGCTGATTTGCAGGGATGCGCCAGGGAAAATAAATCTGCCCCATTGTACCTGTATTTATATAGCGCTTATTATCCCTCATGAAAAGACAAGTAGTAAGACTGGATGGCTCATTACACTGTCCAATTAACCCCTACCCATTTTGTTAAAAAACCAAAAGCGAGTCTCTGCTGTCTTCTGAGGTATCTTTGGGAAGAAGGCAAAACTGGCACAACACATTCGTATAAAGAAATACTTTTGGGTGAAATCCAGCAAAACGTTCACACATGCACAAATCTGTTCAATTATTCGAAACATTCAGCCTGGAACAGCAAGTCCATGAGAGGTGAAACCCAGAACAATATGACAATGTACACAAAGCAAGACAGAGAGGGCAGGGATAGACCCGCGTGTATCCCGCTCCCCTAGTGGCTCACGGGTTTAATACCAGAGGCCTGTCTTCAAGTCGCACTGGCTTTCATTTGTCCCCCTCTTATACACTGGACCTAACACAGCCTTGTGTGCGCTTCGTAATGCTAGCTGAGCGCTGTGCCAAGATGTTCAACAGCACGATTCAGATGTGAAATAACGTTCACATTAACAATACCAGAACTCGCTGTCACACTCACACCAGTGTAACTCAGTGAACATATGTTGTAATTTTTTCCAAATTCACTAGTACACACACACAGTATTGGACAGGATGGATAAAAATAGTTGCCGGTCTTGCCATGTTGAAAGCTGTGACATGCAGATTTCAGTAAAAGAAGCATTCACTGGAAGAGTTATCCCTCAGCTACACTGCCTCTGGAAGGCAGAACAAGCCGAGCATTCGTGCTGCTACTCGCTCCCTCGGTAATAGCACTGCATGGGAGTTAACTTGAGGGGAAACATGTGGGACATGACAAAAGCCGCACCACCAAAGCGCGTTCCAGAGGCAATACTCCGTGGGAGTTACCTTCAGGAAAAAAGGTGGGACATGCAACAAAAAATCAGCCATTTGCATGCTACGATTTTGGAATGAGGCACACAAAACACAATCCACAGCGTGGGAGGAGCCAGACCCCCACAAATTACCTACGACAGATCGCCTGAAAGCACAAGTGCTGTAGGCTCGACCTTAAAAAGAAACAAACACCCGATCAGACAAACTAAAACAATAAAGTTAGGTGAGTGAAAAAACAAGGTTGAGTGAGTGAAACAGTGGCCAAATAAAAAGGCCTTACGGTGTCTTAAAATGGTTGCTGGTTTACAAAACAAAAATAAATCAACAGAAAAGGGCAACAAGACCCATCTGAATAGTATAAACATTAAACGTTGAACTGTGCAGGCAGTGGTATTGTAACAAACCCGAGCTATATGAAATAAGTGTAACAGGGTTGGAAAAGGCCTGCTACCTTGTTTTAATTTTTTTTATTTTTTAGACTGACTTTTGATGGTGTCCTGGCTGTAGATGTTCAAAGGACCACTAGAGAGGGTGAGCATGTTTGTGAGATATGCAAGGGGCCTGGATGTGATGCCTTGTAAATGATTGATTCTATGCTAGTTAATCGCTTTTGACTGCAGAACTCCTGTCTTTAGAAGCTATTATTATTGCGCTTGCCTTAAGCAGGGCTCGCAGCTTCCCGTGCGTTGTGTCCTTACAAAATCAGGATTGACAGTTGGCCTTCACATTCCGTCCACCAAAGCTGCTATCAGGATGTGTTATGTGGTTGTCATGGCAGCCTCTTTTATCTAGAGGTCTCATCTTTTCTAATCTCATCCAGCGAGACTGGCCGTGAGAGTGCGTCACCTGAAAAAAAGAGGATACGTTTATTTGCAGTAACATCCTTGTGGATTCAAGACAAATGTGACAGCCTAGTTGTCACTGTTGAATATATCAGTGTACCCTTTCTTAGCAACAGAATTCTTTTAAAATACATCTCCATGAATCGGGGTGTGTCAGTTTGTATAAGAGACAATGCTGATCAAGAAAATTCATCCCAAATGGAAGGCGCATATCTGAGAATTAATCAAACTTGTCCACTGTGTTACATGTTTTTTCCCAAGCCAATGAGTGGACATCCAGGGGGGAATTTCTTGTGAAATGAGTGCTTTCAAATCCCGCAGCATCTTATGAATCCATATTTAATGTAACTAATATTGAGTTTAGGAATTAAAAAATATAGAGTGGAACCTTCCATAAAGTAGTTACTTTATCCCAATAGATGGAGCACCCAAAGGTCATTGGTGACAACAGTTTAACAGGTGTCTACCTTCAACTCTTGCAGTGCCATTTAGAGAGACTCTAGGAATGGCATAAAGTGATGTTGCGAATTCCACGAAAAGAAACTCAGACACTTCTTTTAAACTTATGTCATGATTTTCATTATTAAAGTTACTTATCTCTTCAATAGAATAGTCGTCTTATTTGACCCTCGTCGATCTTGTTTTGTGACATCCAACAGTGTCCATTTTTTATTGGCCCTCCATGTATACAAATTGAATTTAAAAGGTGTACACAAGGGGGCAGATTTACAAGCCCCATGCGAGACATATACGCCGCCGTTGCGTCACTTCTGTGACGCAGCGGCGGCGTAAACCATGCGCCATGTTGCGCCTTATTTACAACGTGACGCATCTAGGGTGATGCGTCACGTTGTAAAGCCCTGCGCTACATTAAACCTGCGTCAGGTTTAATGTATGCAGGGTGGGCGTTCCGTCGGAAAAAGCCTCGGAAAAGTGACGCAGTGAAATCTACAAGATTTCACTGAGTCACTTTTCCGACGCTGCTGCGTCAAAACCCTGCGCCTGCTTGAAGCAGGCGTTAGGCATGACGCAGCATGTTCGGTATGGGCAGCCCCTGAGCATTGCTGGAGTTGCGTCGTGCTTGCGACACGACTCCAGCAATGTGCCGCCCTTATGCCATCAGATGCGTCACGCATCTGTTTATCCTTGCACCATGATGCGCTGCATTGTAAATGCGGCGCATCTGTGGTGGCGCAAGGGTAAACTTGCGTGACGCATCTTTCCTGGCGCATCCCTGCTGATTTGCAGGGGTGCGCCAGGAAACATAAATCTGCCCCAAGGTGCGTCAGGACTTTGAAAATAATCCTTTATTTATGCTGGATAATCCTTTTCTGACTTCTTGATTTGTTGCAAGAAGATGTAGAAGACTTCAGTTAGAGATGGATGATGTTCTTCCTGTTGCATTTGTAGAAAGTTGGGCATTTAATTTTAATTTGCCTCTGAGCTTACTCTTCGTTCTGGGTGGTTTGAGGGCATATCGAGCACTGTCTGATTCATTTTGTACCATAAATAGGGGAGAGATTCCACATGAAATTTAGACTATTGTTAACCATATGGTTAGCATTTATGCACGCCCAAATCATTTCATCTCTGAGGATTTTAATATTTGGCGAGAGCAGATTAGGGTATTTCGACTTTACATTCCGACAATATTGATGAATGCCTGATATGATTTTTTATATATTTTTAAAATCTTTGGTTCTGGGTCACAAGGTGACAAAACAAGCCTTGGTTTTAGTTATTTTTATCCTTTGAGGTAAGCAAGATGGGCTGTTTTTTAAGAGTTTTTGAGTTATTTTTAGGTACCCCGTTTTCAAAATTATTTGTAAGAGAATTTCTGAGTTTTTGAAATAGTGTTTTTTATTTGAGCAGGTCTGTCTGATTCTGAAAAAACTGGCTATATAGTAAATTATCCCTCAACGTTTTGGGATGTATGAGAAATTGTTGTTGGTTGAAAGGGGGTGAAGCCCTCCTCAAGCAACAGTCATAATTCTTGTCGAGGTGAACCAAAAGAAGTCACAAAATCAACCTGTGCTTAAACCTCTAGTAGCTTGGCACAAAAGCAGTCAGGGTTAACTTAGAGGCAATATGTAAAGTATTTAGGCAGCACACAAACAGTAATGAAGTGAAAGCACAACACAAGAAAATCCCAAATCAATTTGGAACAATAGAGTAAATTTTAATACATTATTTGACACCAATATGGTAAAAATCCAATCAGTAGAAGTAGAGTTATGCAACATTAAAATGTTGAGGCAAGTATAGCGCCTAAAAGAACAGGTGAAAGTCACAAGTTCAGGCCTATCACCATGGGTGTGTGGGCTAGGTACAGGGACCGGGTTAGTCCTGTTGAAAAATGTACCTTCTAAAGTCAAGTGCGAAGAGTTCCGATTTCAATGGAGGAGGCCACATGGAGCAGGGAGAGCATCACTGATGACCGTCACTGTAGTGAGAAGAGCAGGCCGAGCACTGCAGACAGTCACGGCTCTAGTGCAGATATCCTGTCAGGTGTCGCAGAAGGTTGTTGCTGGAGATTCACAATGGCGATCACTACAAGCTGTCAATGCTGTAGCACGAAGTGCAGCTCTAACGTTGCTGATTGCAATTGGCTGTTGTTGTAGCATGAAGAGTCAGGTTCACCGGAGCTTTGCATTGGTAGTCGGCATGTGCAGCAAGATTTTGGTGCAAGCAGGCATGTTCACTGTCTTGAAGAGCCCACAAGTTCAGGATTTCTCCTTTTCTTCAAATAGAAGCTCAACTGATGCCTCACCAAGGGTCCAGGACTGGAGGGGCACCTCTTGGGGATCAGGAACTCACTCCAACAGAAGTCAGCAGAGCTCAGGTAGTTGCAGGTCAGCTGGGCAGATGCAGGTAGACCTCTGGAGCGTGTTATATCTTAGAGCAGGAGGTCAGTCAGCTGGCACTTGAAGTCACTTGCACCTGGGATGAAGGCTGCAGGTCCAGTCTTCCTTCTCAGCGAGCAGGCCAGGCCTCATGGAGCTTCCTTCTTCTGTGGCATCCACAAGTCTAGGAGTGTATTGAAGATTGGGTCTGAGGGTCCTCTTTAAATTTCTGGTGCCCACTCTGACATGGAAGGATCTTCTGGAGTTTCTGTCAGGCCCCAGGAACCACTCACCTGAAAGACAGCCTTCACTGGAATGAAGAGTAAGCCTCCCACTCACCTTCAGGCTATTCCTTAACACTTCATTTGACATGAGTGTGGGCGATTAGCCTTATGAAAAGGGGAATTTTGAGAAGGCGAAGAGGAGGTTAGAGTCTTATCTCAGAAATTATACACCTCAACTGCTGTCTGTGATCATGCACCTTACAGGAGATAAAATGACAACAATATCAAATAAAGGGTTACAATTGTGCCTGTTAGACCTGGCATCCTTGGTGTGGGTTTCCCCTGTATATTTGCCTTTCCCTCCTGTGTTTTTACTGTGTGTTTGACTTTGTTTTTGCTGGTTTAGATGCTTTGGGCACTTTGCCACTGCTGTTCAGCGCCAAAGTGCAAGTAAATTGTTGTCATGGATAGGTATTTCCATAATTGGCTTATTTGGTTTACTGTTCAGACCCTAGTATATTGCACTGTGTGTGTCCAGGGCATATAAACAAAATGCTACCAGTGGGCCAGCAGCACTGAATGTGCCACCCAAATGAGCAGCTTTTAAATGTAACTTAGACCTGCCACTGCAGTGTCTGTGTGCAGTTTGGTACTGCCATATCGACCTGGCAAGTGCACCCACTTGCCAGGCCCTAACCTCCCCTTTTCTTACATGTGAGTCACCCCCAAGGTAGGCCCATGGTACCCCTGTGGGCAGGGTGCAATGTCTGTGAAAGGAGGGACATGTTGTGATGTGTGTAACTTGTCCTGATAGTGAACTACTGTGAATTTTGTTTTTCTCTATTGAAAGGCTATCTGTCCCATAGGATAGAATGGGAGTTTATTTATAACATCTTGTAAATGTAACTTTCCACTGGGACACTGTATTAAGGTAAAGTTTAGTATGCCTGAACTCAGAATATAAAGATGATTTTTACATTCTGTGTTTGAAAATAACACTTTTAGAAAGTAGGTATTTTCTTGCTTAGCCATCCAGTGTGCCTCTGCTAGGTTTGTGTAGTGACTGTCTGGCTTTGAAGTGACAGGGGCTGGGATTGTGCATTCCGTTCAGACAGGCACTTGTGGGGTGAGGTGTGTCCTGCCTGGGCTGGGCTGAATAGACCTGGGCAGCATTCAGAGTAGGGGGATGAGATTTCTTTCACAACTGAATGGGCCTGGTCTGCCTTGGACAATGCTGTGTCCCCCTACTGCCAGCAAGCTGCACCAGAATGGACAAAAATAATTTTAACTGAGCAAAGAGCTTCTCTGCCACCAGAGAACAAAGTATTTTGTGCTATAAAAAATGGGGCCCAAACAAACCCCAGACTTGAAGATTACTTCTGGGATTGAAGAGGAACCCCGCAGCCGAAAACTCGACTCAACACCTGCCCGCAGGTGAGGTGTCTGCTGGTCGACAAGTCCGGAGCACCGATCTCCGACATCTGAGATCACCGCACCTACTCTGATGCAGGCCCTATTGTGTAAGAACCGACGCATCAAGAGGATGCGGCTGGAATTGTCGCAGCACATCTAGGATCTTCACGCATCGCATCGTCCTAGATCGTCACGCATCGTGACACCAGGTCTGTGGCATCACTGGGGGATGGAGTAAGAAACCGATTCATCACCTCCCCATGCAGTAAGAAACCGACACATCACCTCCTCTCCGATAAGGAACCAGCGCATCACTTCCCCTGCGCAGCAGTAAGGAACCGACGCATCACCTCCCCTGGAGCAAGGAACCTATGCATCACTTTTCCTGTGTGTAAGGAACAGATGCCTTACATTCCCTGCGACCCTTTTTGCTTGTGTTTTTGACGCATCCAAGGTACTTTGTGTTGAAAGTGTTGCATCCACCCTTTTCTATAGACAGAACTGTTTCTACCTTTTAAAAGTCATATTTTGATTACTATATCGTGGATTTTTGTCGTTTTGGTCTTGCTTGGTTTACCTAAAGATTACTTATTTTTCTAAACTGGTTTGGAGTCCATTTGTAGTGTTTTCACTGTATTACTGTATGTGTGCACAAATGCTTTACACACTACCTCTGATATAAGCCTGTCTGCTCGTGCCAATCTACCATGGGGGTGAGCACGGGTTATTCTAGAAGTGTATCCCCCTTACCCTAACTAGGAAGAAGGGTCTCTACTTGGACAACGGTGCAAACCATTGCCATCTAGAGACCCCCATTTTTAACAGTGCCCCTATAATACACCTTTTCTGCAAATTGCCTACCTTTGGTTCTAAATGGAGCTCACCATCAATATTGAGTCGAATTGCATCAAAACAGGAATCAGAAGTTACTTATTATAAGATAGGTTAATAATCGATACATAATGGTGCTCTGTGTCAAACAAAACCTATTGTCTCATAGGTTAATATTGCAATCTCAGATAAACTGCCCAAAGTCCTTCCTTTCTATTTCTACGATAGAATATGTCCATTCTGTGAGACAGTTGTTCTCTGCTTTTATAATTATTGCACATTGTTCTAATGGTGCAGTGCACTGACTTTGTATTCATGTGAGGTGACAAGAGTGAGCTCAGGTGCTTGAATAGCCGCTTCTTTCTTCTTGTTTTGCAAATGCGCGCGCAAAGGAGCCGCTGATGAAGGAAGAATGATGCAACTGTTTGGAATCGGGCATCTGGAGTAGTAGAGATTTCAGAGTTGGAAGCCAGAGAACCTCCTCAGGAAAGAACTCAAAGCCAAGAGAGTTTTAAGTCTTAGGGTGCAGTCTTTATAGACCTCTTCCCAAGATGACCCGCGAGATCTCGTCTCTCCATGGCTGTACGAATGAAAGGAGGCTATACTGAATGTGGGGAGTGGGGGCTGTGTTATTTTAAAGGATCTGGTTTGGTCTCATCGGAAATACTGCTGATTATTGACTTGGACATAAAGAAATCTTATTAATGCTGGCTCTATTAAAAGAACAGGGAGAAAGGGAGCGACCTTTGACCCTGCTTCAGGTAGGTCGCTCCCCTCACCGCCACGCAGCCCTTTGTGTGCCCTGCAGGCCGCCGTCTGCCGCTCGCTGCTGCCGCTTGCACTGGTTCCTGACTGCCTGTATTCGTTTTGCCTTTGTACCCCAGCTAACTTTTGTCTCTTGTACCCCAGCTAACCTTTGACTTATGTACCCCTCAGCCAGCCCCGTTTCCTTCTGTATCCACCGCCCTGATTTTGCCTTCTGTACCCCTGCCCGGTTCTCCCCCTCGCACCCTTCCTTCTGCTCCGTTGCCCCCGCCGCTCCTTTCCCGCCGCTGCGTCCCTGCGGCCCCGCCCCCTTGATCCCCATTGGCCGCCCCGCTCCCGCCTCCCAGCTGCTCCTCCCTCCCGCTCCCACTCATATAGAGGCCGCGCAGCGGTAGAGAGAGCGACCTTTGACCCTGCTTCAGGTAGGTCGCTCCCCTCACCGCCACGCAGCCCCCTGTGTGCCCTGCAGGCCGCCGTCTGCCGCTCGCTGCTGCCGCTTGCACTGGTTCCTGACTGCCTGTATTCGTTGTGCCTTTGTACCCCAGCTAACTTTTGTCTCTTGTACCCCAGCTAACCTTTGACTTCTGTACCCCTCAGCCAGCCCCGTTTTCTTCTGTATCCACCGTCCTGATTTTGCCTTCTGTACCCCTGCCCGGTTCTCCCCCTCGCACCCTTCCTTCTGCTCCGTTGCCCCCGCCGCTCCTTTCCCGCCGCTGCGTCCCTGCGGCCCCGCCCCCTTGATCCCCATTGGCCGCCCCGCTCCCGCCTCCCAGCTGCTCCTCCCTCCCGCTCCCACTCATATGGAGGCCGCGCAGCGGTAGAGAGAGCGACCTTTGACCTTGCTTCAGGTAGGTCGCTCCCCTCACCGCCACGCAGCCCCCTTTGTGCCCTGCAGGCCGCCGTCTGCCGCTCGCTGCTGCCGCTTGCACTGGTTCCTGACTGCCTGTATTCGTTGTGCCTTTGTACCCCAGCTAACTTTTGTCTCTTGTACCCCAGCTAACCTTTGACTTCTGTACCCCTCAGCCAGCCCCGTTTTCTTCTGTATCCACCGCCCTGATTTTGCCTTCTGTACCCCTGCCCGGTTCTCCCCCTCGCACCCTTCCTTCTGCTCCGTTGCCCCCGCCGCTCCTTTCCCGCCGCTGCGTCCCTGCAGCCTCGCCCCCTTGATCCCCATTGGCCGTCGTGCTCCCGCCTCCCAGCTGCTCCTCCCTCCCGCTCCCACTCATATGGAGGCCGCGCAGCGGTAGAGAGAGCGACCTTTGACCCTGCTTCAGGTAGGTCGCTCCCCTCACCGCCACGCAGCCCCCTGTGTGCCCTGCAGGCCGCCGTCTGCCGCTCGCTGCTGCCACTTGCACTGGTTCCTGACTGCCTGTATTCGTTGTGCCTTTGTACCCCAGCTAACTTTTGTCTCTTGTACCCCAGCTAACCTTTGACTTCTGTACCCCTCAGCCAGCCCCGTTTCCTTCTGTATCCACCGCCCTGATTTTGCCTTCTGTACCCCTGCCCGGTTCTCCCCCTCGCACCCTTCCTTCTGCTCTGTTGCCCCCGCTGCTCCTTTCCCGCCGCTGCGTCCCTGCGGCCCCGCCCCCTTGATCCCCATTGGCCGCCCCGCTCCCGCCTCCCAGCTGCTCCTCCCTCCCGCTCCCACTCATATGGAGGCCGCGCGCAGCGGCCGCGCCGAAGGCGCGCCTAAGGCAAGCCTGTCTGCGCCCGTCCGCGCCTGGCCCGCGCCCAGCGCCCGAACCCCTGGCCCCCTTGGACCCCAGCCCACCCGCCAGACGTACGACGCCGCCACCCTCAACGCACTCAACACCGGCCGAACCCCGGGATGCTACCAAGCCACCCCGAGACGCACCCACGGACCCTTCAGCTGCCTCGCCTGCAAGTTCACCTGCATCCGGACCTGCCCCGTACCAGCACCCGCCAAGCCGAACACCAGCAGCAACCACCTCAAGTGCATCCTGCTCAACACCCGCTCCGTCCACAGACACGCCATCGAACTCTGGAACCTCCTCGACACCACATCTCCAGACGTTGCCTTCCTCACGGAAACCTGGATGAACGACTCCTCAGCGCCCGACATCGCCATCGCCATCCCAGAGGGATACAAGATCACCCGGAGAGATCGCAACAACCAGACTGGAGGAGGCATCGCCATCGTCCACAAGAACACCATCCGCATCACGACCAACACCGATGACACCCTGACTACCGCCGAACACCTACACTTCCAGATCCACACCGACCCCAAGACCACCCTCAGAGGCACCCTGATCTACCGACCCCCGGGACCACGCACACCATTCAGCGAGGACATCGCCGACTTCATCAGCCCACACACCCTCCCCTCCGCTGACTACATCCTCCTGGGGACATCAACTTCCACCTGGAGAACAACAATGACCGCAACACCACCACCTTGCTTGACAACCTCGCCAACCTCGGACTCAAGCAGCTGGTGTCCACCCCACCCACCTCGCCGGACACACACTCGACGCCGTCTTCTCATCCAGCAAAGACATCACCTTCAGCCACGCCACTGGACTCCACTGGACGGACTACAGCTGCGTCCACTTCACCTTCAGAAGAACCACGATCCACCACCACCAGCAACAGGATGCTCGAAGAAGCTGGAACAAGATCACAGCCGACCAGCTCGCCGTATCCCTGAGCCAGCACCCGCCAGCCAGCTCAGCGAACCCTAGCCAGGCCGCCGACAACCTCACGAAGTGGATCAGCACCTGCGCGGACGAACTCGCCCCACTGAGGACCCCGCCCAGCAGACCCGGCAGCAAGAAGGCTCCAAGAAGAACTGCCGAGCCCTCGAGAAAGCCTGGAGAAGGGAGCCTACCCCGGACAACATGACCACCCTCAAGCTCGCCACCCGGAAGCACCATCAACTAATCCACGCCACCAAGAAAACTGCATTCAAGGACCGGCTGGACAACAACGCACACAACTGCAAGGAACTCTTCAACATCGTGAAAGAGCTCTCCAACCCCAACGCCGGAAACAACGACATCACCCCGTCGCAAGACCTCTGCAACTCCCTCGCCTCATACTTCCACAACATGATCGCTGACATACACAACAGCTTCATCCCGCAAACAACGCCCCCCACGACCGAACCAACGCCCCCCACCACCACCCTCAGCGCCTGGACTCCGATCAACACAGAAGACACCATCCGCACGATGAACTCCATCCACTCCGGATCTCCGACCGACCCCTGCCCTCACCACGTATTCAACAAGGCCGACGCTGTCATCGCACCCCACCTGCGGGACATCATCAACACCTCCTTCGACACCGCCACCTTCCCCGAGAGCTGGAAGCACGCCGAACTCAGCGCTCTACTAAAGAAACCAACAGCGGACCCCACCGAACTCAAGAATTACCGCCCCATCTCGCTCCTCCCGTTTCCAGCCAAAGTCATCGAGAAGACCGTCAACAAGCAGCTGGCCGCCTTCCTCGAGACGAATGGATCCCTCGACCCCTCACAGTCTGGCTTCCGAGCCAACCACAGCACCGAGACCGCCCTCATCGCTGCCACCGATGACATCCGAGCCCTGATGGACAACTGAGAGACAGCGGCCCTCATCCTCCTAGACCTCTCCGCGGCATTCGACACTGTCTGCCACCGCACCCTAGTGCAGCGCCTCAGCAATGTCGGAATCCAGGAGAAGGCACTGGAATGGATCATCTCCTTCCTCGACGGAAGGACACAGAGAGTCCGCCTACCACCGTACAAGTCGGAGGTCACCAAAGTCATCTGCGGCGTACCCCAAGTATCCTCACTCAGCCCCACCCTCTTCAACGTCTACATGAGCCCCCTCGCGGCCATCGCACGCCAACACAACCTCAACATCATCTCCTACGCCGACGACACCCAGCTGATCCTCTCCCTGACCAACGACCCCGCCGCCGCCAGAGCCAACCTCCACGAAGGGATGAAAGACGTAGCCGAGTGGATGATGACCAGCCGCCTGAAACTGAACTCAGACAAGACGGAAGTCCTCATCCTGGGCTCCTCGCCCTCCGCCTGGGACGACTCCTGGTGGCCCCCCGCCCTGGGCACCGCACCCAAACCGACAGACCACGCACGAAACCTAGGCTTCATCCTGGACTCCTCCCTCTCCATGGCCAGACAAGTCAACGCCGTCTCCTCGTCCTGCTTCAACATCCTGCGCATGCTACGAAAGATCTTCCGGTGGATCCCCACCGAGACCAGGAAGACGGTCACCCAGGCCCTTGTCACCAGCCAACTGGACTACGGCAACGCCCTCTACGCCGGAACCACCGCCGAGCTCCAGAAGAGACTCCAGCGGGTCCAGAACGCCTCAGCCAGACTCATCCTCGACACCCCCCGAAGCAGCCACATCTCCGGACATCTGAGAGACCTGCACTGGCTCCCCGTCAACAAGAGAATCACCTTCCGTCTCCTCACCCACGCACACAAAGCCCTACACGACCAAGGCCCGAGCTACCTCAACGACCGCCTCAACTTCTACGCTCCCACGCGCTATCTCCGATCAACCAGCCACGCCCTCGCCGCCGTCCCCCGCATCCGAAGAGCGACAACTGGAGGAAGGTCCTTCTCCTACCTGGCCGCCAAGACCTGGAACTCCCTCCCGACCGACTTGCACCTGACCCAAGGCCACCTCCCCTTCAGGAAGAAGCTCAAGACCTGGCTGTTCGAGCAGTAGCGGCACCCCCCCCCCCCCTCTAGCGCCTTGAGACCCTCCGGGTGAGTAGTGCGCTTTATAAATGGCTTGATTGATTGATTGATTGAAAGTGCCTAGGTGCTCAATAATGTTGCACAAATGGAGCACAAAGCGTTGGGCAGAGTGGGTGCCTAGGGGGTCAGTTACAATAAGGCACTCAGGGCAACAGTGAACAATAAGGCACTCAGGGCACTGAGGGAGTACAGAATGTGCATAATGCATCTGTGATGACACCAGCCCCCTGCTCTGGTTCCAGTCTTTCTGGGGGCACAATAGGCTAGTGTGAAGTCATTTGTATGTCAGCTGGGCCAGAGCCTTTAAAGTGTGCAAGTGCGGGAGGTGACAGCTCCGCTCCCCCATTAAGCCAGGATGTCCCATCCTGCCAACACCCAGATCCTCCATTGTGAAGGTGTATGGGAGGAATACACAAAGGCCAACTTCCAACTACACCTAGTCATGTGACTCAGGACAGGCTGCAGGCACCAAATGGTTAGGGCAAGAAAATGCCAACTTCCTAAAAGTGTCATTTTCAGAAATGTGACTTGAAAGTCTGACTTTACCATTAATTACTGTGATTTTGTACATGTTAAAATTTTAAAACGTAAATTGCACCATCTTTTTAATCATTGTCAACGTGCTGTTTTTAAACAGGCATTTTTGTCTACTGGAAGAACTGCTGCTTAAAATGTTTGCACACTGCATAATTTGCACATCTTTGATCGAGTGACAAATACTGCCTCACCTTTAATTTAGCTGCCATATTGGGGGAGATTTCGCTGTTCTGCTCTTTGCTGGTATTTCGGACGCTCGACCCAAGCGGACCCGGTTGTAGGCGGGTCCGCATTGCACCTGGGCTGACGCGTCAGTGGGGGGGCGTGGCCTAATGCATACTAAAGGGGTGCTAGGACGTCCGCGCAGCGGGTGCGCACAGCGGGCTCGCCGGAGGCGCGCCAAGGGCGCGCCAAAGGCAAGTCCGTCTGCGCCCGTCCGCGCCCGTCCGCGCCCGGAGCGCGCCCAGCGCCAGGACCCCTGCCTCTCCACACACATATCTCTACAGTAGAGGTGAGTTGTTGGCTCTGGATAATACCCTATGCAGGCCCCTGGACAGGGATTTATCCTGCGGAGTTTCAGAGCTCTGGACCTGTACCAGATGCGCTTTTCAGAACAGGTGGCATCGAGAGGGGGTAGGCCTAAATAATTTGTTGGACTGGAAGCACATAGCAGGTGTAGCGAATAAGGGTGGACTTAATGCGCACTCCGCGACTAGAGCTAAGCAGCCCCAAATGTTAAGCTGTATTCTTGTAAATGTCCGATCGCTACATAAACACAGATATCAAATTGGTGATCTGATTGAGAGTGGCGCACCTGATATAATTTTTTTAACTGAGACCTGGACGGATAATACATCCGGTCCAGATTGGAACACTGCCTTGCCAAGTGGGTATGTGGTCACCTCTCAGGACAGAATAGGCAAGAGGGGGGGATAGCAGTTGCTCATTTAGCATATTTAAAAATTCGAGTGGAAACATACCTTGATCTTCCTGCGGAAGTACTTTCTTTCACCATCTATGTAGATAATTCTTTTAAATTCCAAGGAGTATTAGCTTACCGTCCACCCGGGCCCAAGTCCACTTTCCCTGCAATGCTTATGAATTTTTTAGAATCTTGGATGGATCACCATCCTTTTATGATTCTGGGCGATTTTAATTGCCATCTTGAACTCACGGATCAGCCGGAAGTGGCCGTGCTGATTGAAAATCTAGCAGCATTAGGCTTCAATCAAGTAGTTAAGGGGCCTACTCATAGATTGGGCCACACTTTAGATGGTATTTTTATTAACAATATGGACCTGAAGATTGTCAATATCATGACTCTTCCTTGGTCTGATCATAGGGCAGTTCATTTTAATATCATGACTGGAGTATTAGCTTCCCCCCCTTGTCCCATATCGGAGAAGCAAAAGATTAGACCATGGTCACAGGTGACTGCGGACAATCTTATCTCTGTATTGGGAGGTTCACGTCCCACCCATAGCAGAGATAATTCTGAGGCGGCATTGCTCTTCAATGGCTGGCGGCCGCTGTTGATAAGGTAGCACCGGAGAAGCTGCTTGGCACTAGGAGAACCAAACCATCCGCGCCATGGTATAATAACGAACTTAAGGCCCTGAAGGGTACATGTAGGAAGGCAGAGCGTCTGTGGAGAAGGGACTACAGCTTTGAGGGTAAAAAACACTACAACTGCGCTCTAATAGCCTACAGACAAGCAATTATTGTAGCTAAAAGTGCCTTTTTTGTGACTAAGATCAGGGAAGCCGGTAACTCGGCCAAGGAGCTTTTTAAGACTATATCTGCTCTCTCCAAGCCCCCTCAGGATAACACTTATCGGCCTGACCAAGAAACATGCCAAAAGCTTGCCGTGTATTTTCAGGATAAGGTACAGGCAATCTACAACGATTTTATGAGCTCGGACTCCAGCTCGGAGAGTCGTGGCCAGAGGCAGGTGACTAGCCCCAAGGGCCATATTGGCCTTAGGAATGTTGCCCCTATTACAAAAGAGGAAACGTGCAGGCTGATTACTTTAACAAAATCAGGCTCGCCCATGGATCCTTGCCCCCCTTTAGTTTTGCATCTTGCGGCAGAGCTGATTGCAGAGGAGCTGTCCCCGTTAATTAATCAAGTAATCGAGTCTGGCAGTTACTCTTTAAGTTGGTAGAGGGCAATAATTAGACCACTGCTAAAAAAAACCACACTGGATCCCCACATATTAATGAACTACCGCCCAATTGCCGCATTGCCTATTGCTGCCAAAATTCTGGAGAGGGAGTTAAACCGATCGTTGACGAAATATCTAAGCTCCCACGATCTGCTTGACTCCTCTCAGCACGGTTTCCGTGCTCAACACTCTACGGAGTCAGCACTTCTGGTGGCAGCAGAGAAAATTCGGAGCATAGTGGACGGGGGAGGCAGGGCAGTCCTTGTGATGTTAGATCTGTCGGCTGCCTTGGACACCGTAAACCTTGCGGTTCTGATTCGGAGGCTCCAGGAAATTGGTGTTCAGGGAGCTGCACTGTCCCTCCTCTCTTCTTTTCTGGAAGGCAGGGAGCAGAGTTTGCTATGGGACGGTTTGCAGTCAAACAGCTTTCATCTGCCATGTGGCGTTCCGCAGGGTTCAGCCTTATCACTGACGCTATTTAATATCTATGTAACTCCTCTGGCCAAGCTCATTAGGAAGCATGGCTTCATGATAATCTCCTATGCTGATGACTCCCAGCTCATAGTTTCTGCTGTTGAACAATCTAATGACATGGCTTTTAAATTCCACAGCTGCCTGTCTGAAATTATGTGCTGGATGAGGGATAGCTTCTTGAAAATCAATACCGAGAAGACGGAGATTATTGAATTTGGCCACGGAAGTCCCCTGTGGAACGGATCTTGGTGGCCGGTGGAGGCTGGGGAGTGCCCCTGTCCAGTGCCCAAAGTTAGAAATTTGGCCATGTTGTTTGATAACCAGCTCAACTTTTTAGCGCGCGTCAATAACCTTGCGTCATCTTGTTCCTTTTTAAAAAGGACCTTGCGGTAGATCCTTCCTTTTATTGAACCTGACCTTCGCAAGACTGTGGTAGTTGCCCTTGTGCTGTCCAGATTGGACTACTGCAACGCCTTGCTGTTGGGGATAAATAAGACTCAGATGAAGAGGTTGCAGACTCTTCAGAATGCTGCAGCAAGACTTCTGCTAGATGTCCCTAGAGACCAATCTATCTCTGCGGGAATCAAAACACTACATTGGCTCCCGGTTCAGCAGTGTATAGACTTTAAGGCTATATGCCTAGTACATAAGGCTGTGTTTGGGGGGGAGTCAAGGATGTTCAGAAGCTATTCATCCCTTATTCTCCGGGTTGGGTGCTAAGGTCCACCACTTGAAGTCTCATCAAGATAAATCGGATCAGGAAAGCTAGATGGGGCAGTAGAGCCTTTTCTTTCCGTGCTGCTGGTCTCTGGAACAAGCTTCCCTGTTTATTGAAACTAGCAGATAATCATCAAGCATTCAGAAAACTGTTAAAACATGGCTCTTTGAGGAGAACCGCCTCTGAGGATTGTGTCCTCCCTCTGTGCTTACCAGCGCCAAGACGCTTCGGCATTCGTGCGCTATATAAGTGTTTATCCTATCCTATCCTATCCTATTAAAGAGGTTTTTAAGCTACAAATCTAACTAACTAAACATGACTTTCCCACCTGTTCCCAATTAAAAACTATCACTTATTAAATGTAATAAGGTAGCCCAATGTTATCCTGTGGGAGAGGTTGGCATTGCAATAGTGAAAATGAATTTGAGAGCTTCTCACTTCCAGGACATATCAAACTTAAAAGTACCTGTCCAACTTTGTACATACAATACACCCTGCCCTATAGGATTTTTAGGGCCTACCCTAAGGGTGACTTATCGTTATTCAAAAAGAAGGTTTAGGCCTGCAAGATGTTTATTTTGCAGTTTAAACATGGACACACAAGCTGCAATGGCAGATCTGGAACATGTTTTAAAAGGATACTTAAGTGGATGGCACAATCAGTGCTGCAGACTCACTAGTAGCATTTAATTTATTGGCCCTGTGTACCCTTTAGTACTACTTTAGTAAGGACTTACAAGTAAGTTAAATGTGCCAATTGGGTTAAGGTAATTTCGCCGTGTGTAAAGGAGGGTGGTCAATCATTTTAGCCCCGATTATCAGTGGTAAGAGCTTGCAGTCCTAAAGGCCAACAAAAACAGTTTCGGAAAACCGTAGGGTTAAGGCAAAAAGGTTTGGGAATGACACTGCTTAGAGGGCCAAGCTCGACAGGATGAAAAATATAATTGTACATGGAACTGTTCTTATCTTTCGGTTTGATGTGTTGGAATGTATTGAGTAAGGGATTTTTGCTTTCATAAAGATGTCCAGAAGTTTAATCATATCAATATCATGGTGTTTAGTGATTCGACAATTCAGAGAAGTCATTCAAAGAATCTCATCCATTTAGGGTGCACAAAATGTAATCTATACTTCTTTTCCAGATCTCAATATTTTATAAGCTGCGGTTGTTGTGAATCTGCCATGTAGCGAGCTTCCAGCTGCAGAGCTTCCAGCCTGCAGCTGTCGTTTTGTTTGGTAGATACAAATGTACTGCAAAATGTGGAAAAATGTTTTAGTGCAATTTTGACCACTTATAAGACAAATTATGTTGTTACTTGATGTCCTCTTGAGAGTTTTTCCAGATATAATCAATACTCCCTAATTTGTCATTAGTGTAAAGAGATTTAATTTCAAGTGTAACTTGAATTTGGTTATTTTTGTTGAAAGGTGTTCCTTTCAATAGATTCAGGACATGCACAATGTAAATAAATATAATCGAGCATGGCTGATAAAGGTTTTACAAATAAGTCTATGTACCTTGGAAATGGGCGAAGATGCAAATCATATCCAGATACTTTTGGTCTGCCTGTTGGATTTTTTTTTAGATTTCTATGATTTTTTTTTTCTTTCAGTTCAAGAAAAAAAATTATTAAGAAGAATAGAGGTGTCCATATGTGATACATACTAACAACTGACATCAGTACAAAATAAAACCATTACATTCAAATTACATGAATTGGAGTAAATAATAAAGTTAGAAAAAGCAAAGCAATATAAGTGCTATATTAACATTACTAGAATATAAAAGTGTGTAGGAACATTTTGGGGAATTAAGGTGGTTTCACAACTTCTTGTTGTGATGGTTGTAGCTGGGAGCTTCGTTTAGCATTTGCGTCGATGTAGGTTGTAACGGGTGACCACAAGTTTAACTCTTTTGTTGCCAATTGTAAAGGGTAAACAAAGGAAGTGTCCAACCTGTGATTATGACAAACAGCGTACCACCAGGCCTTGTAAGAGATTTTTGTAAAGTCTTTCCAGTTTATGGTGATCTGCTGAAAAGCAACTGCTAGCAACAAATCAATAATTTTGACATTAAGCGTAATATTTCCCCAAATAGATGAGAGACTTCCTAAGAATATATGAATAAAGGCAAAAGAAAATTTAGTATCAAAAATTAAATTAATTTGGTCCCAAACTTGTTTCCAGAAAGTATGTACACATGGACTAGAGAATAACATATGAAATAAATCTGCATTTGAGGACGAACATGTCCAACAAGTGTCTGACATAGTCGAAATCCTTTTACTTAAAGCAACTGGTGTTAGTAAAAGCCTATTATATACATAAAACAATGTTTGCATTGTATTTGGTGCCCTGGAAGATTTGCGTATCTTAATCCATTTGTTCTGCCAGAGTGATAGTGGCCAAGATGTCTTGAAGTCAGTCTCCCAAGCCTCTTCTGTTTTAGATTTCTGTCTAACAATGTGCTTGCCTTGTAGGTAACTATATATGGTAGATGCTTTAGATTTGGTATTTAACAAAGTATGAAGTTGTGGATAGGTATCCGGTATTGTAGAGATATCAGGTGTATTAATGAGTTGGGTGTATGTATCCATCACAGCGTCTTTAAGTACGATATATTCATGACAAAATGAGGCAGGCAAATTAAATGAATGCCTGAGTGAAGAGAAGGGTAAGAAGTCTGACCCTGAAAATAATTGATATATCCATAGTAATCCCCTTATCCTCCAGGGCTGCCTGTAGAAGGGTTTATTTCGAATGAGCAAGTTTTTGTTGTGCCAAATTGTTGAATTAAGGAAGGATTTTATAGTTTTGTGATATGGGGAGAGGTTGATTCCAGAAGTTTGGAGGTCAGTTTGATTATGGGAGTAGAGAGGGACTGTGGTTTACGTGAGAAGGAGAGGTATTCATGAAAGTAGAAGGGAGATAAAAATTGACGCTCTATTAAGGTACAAAGAGGGCAGTTTTCTGTGGAATCAAGCAACCAAAAAGAAGCTTGACGTAGAAGGAATGCTTTCTGGTATGCTAGAAAATCGGGAAAATTAACTCCACCCTCTACTTTAGGGCGAGTCAATTTCAATAAAGACATTCGGGGTTTCTTGTTATTCCACAAAAAGGAAGAGAGGATGGAATTGATCTTCTTAAAAAGTATAGCAGTAATGGGAACTGGAATGTTGGAGATAGTATATAAGACTATGGAAGACATCACCTTTATAGTATCCAAGCGCCCCCACCAAGATAAATAAAGAGGATGCGATTTAGTGGTTAACTCTGAAATTTTCATGAATGCACATTCAAAGTGCTACTGTGTCCGTAATTGAAGAAGTGAAGTGTAATCCTAAATATTTAATAGAGTTGGGGCTCCATGTGAAATTAGAAGTATTAAAGTCTGATTTAAAAGTGTATTTAGTTAAGGGTAGAATCTCACAATTATCAATATTCAATTTGTAACCAGAAACAAGGGAGAATGATCTCACTTCCGCTAAGAAAGCAGGGATTGAGTCATCTGTTTTTGACATAAAAAGTAAAACATCATCAGCATAAGCTGCAAGCTTGATGTGAGAGTTTGATGTTTGGAAACCACGTAGATTTGGGTTTTGACGTAATTTAGAGAGAAATGGTTCCACAGCCAAATTAAAAGGGAAGGGAGAGAGAGGGCAGCCTTGTCGTACTCCTCTACCTAAATCAAAGAACGGGGAAATCAGGCCATTAGCACAGATTGCAGCGCGTGGGTTAGAATAAAGGAGAGATATTAAAGATATAAATTTGGGGCCAAAACCAAACCACTTAAGAGTATAGAATAAATAAGTCCACTCAACTCTATCAAACGCTTTTTCCGCGTCTAATGCTATAGCTGCAAGGGGTTGTTTTAGGTGTGAAGATTTTGATAGAACGCTGAAAGAGTCGTGTGTTATCTGTTATAAGTCTCCCTTTAACAAAGCCAGATTGTTCTTTACCTAACAAGTTCGGTAAGTAGGAATCTAAGCGGAGGGCTAACGCTTTGGAATACATTTTGTAGTTGAAGTTTACCAAAAATATAGGTCTGTCGTTTTTACAATATCTAGAATCTTTGCCCTCCTTAGGAATGAGACTAATGTGAGCTTCTGAAAAAGAACCAATGGAACTGTTGGAGGACCAAAAAGAATCTATTAGGGAATGCAATTTGGGTATTAATAGTTTAGAAAAGTGAAGATAAAATTCAACGGTAAAATGGTCGTGACCTGGTGCTTTGACCTTTTTAATGCATTGGATAGCTTTCAAAAGTTCTTGCTGTGTTAGATCTAATTCCAGAGGGACAAATCAGGAGGGGTGTGTTGGGGTTTTTGAGTTGTGGAAAAGAAGTGTGACAATGAATGTACTGTGGATTGTGTTTCGGATGCATATAATGATTTATAAAAGAGAGAAAATTCATTCAATATTTCAACATCTTTAAATTTTAGAATATCATGCTCATCGTAGATGGATTCGATATTTAACTTATTTTGTCTAATTTTCAAATAATTAGCCAAAATTTTCCCTGCTTTGTTTTTGCCCCCGTAGAATTTTGTGCTAGCTTTTAACAAGTATAAGGAAGCATTGTCTGTGGATTGCTTATTGAATTGCAGCTTGGCATCAATAAGAGCAGTTAAAGATTCTTTCGAGTGGGAAGTATATAATGAGTGTTCCAATCTCCTAATGTCATGAAGGAGATCATTGGCAAGCTTGCGTGCATTTTTTCATTTTTTGGCAATAAAACCAATAGTGAAGTCCCTTGCTGATTCTTTAAATGCATTCCATATAGTTGTAAATGGCATGGATTTGCTTAGGTTCAACGCAAAATACTCGCTGAAGAAGGTGGTGAAGGAAGCGGTGAACATTGGATCTAGAAGAAGAGAGTTATTAAAACGCCATCTTTTAGAGGTGTTAACTTTGGGCTGTAAGTCAAGGCTGATTGAGACAGGGGCGTGATTTGATAGTAGAATAGGCCCAATTTCTACGTTCATGAGAGTTTGCGAAATATTGTGGGAAACAAAAATATAATCTATTCTTGATTGAGTTTGATGGGTTGGGGAATAAAAAGTATATTCTCTAATGGTCGGGTTACATAAACGCCAGGCATCGAGGAGTTTATGTTGTGTAATAGCACGAACAAAAGATTTATGGGGCTTATTAGGAATGAAAGTGACTTTGGAGTTTCTGTCTATAAATGGATCAAGGATCTGATTGCAATCACCAGCAAGTATAAAAATATCTTCAATACAGTGAGTACTTTGCTTCGGCAATGCATGCCAGAAAGATGCGTCACCACCAGTAGGAGCATATACATTAAGGAGAGAGACTGAAACATCTTTTAACGACAATTTAACATTCAGCCATCGACCTGATTCTTGCAATATGAGTTTAACTGGAAGCGTTTTGCGGCATAGTATCATAACTCCATTGCGCTTACCATCTCCTTGAGAAAAGAAAACTTCCCCCACCCAGCCCTTTTTTAATTTTAAGGATTCGACTTCTGTAAGATGTGTTTCCTGCAGAAATACTATATCATCATTTAATTTAGCTAGGTGGGTTAAGACTCTCTGTCTTTTGTTAGGAGAATTTAATCCCCTAAAGTTCCAAGAGATCAATTTTAATGGGATAAGGTATCAGAAAAAGAATGAAATAGGAACATGAAACAAAAGTCCAATTCTTTAAAGGTAGGATAAAGCATAGAAGGAGAGAAGAGAAAAAGAGACATGCTTAAGCAAAGAAAGAGAGAGAAACCAGATGATTGGAGCCAGAAATGTGAAGTAGACGGGATAATACAAAAGAAGAAAGATAAGATAGGTAAGTAACGGAAAAAAGGAAATGTAGTAGAATTTGAATATGCAATAATCAAGATAGAAATATGCGAGTACAAGAGGAAATGAAAGTATTGGAGACACCAAATGAACAGAAAACCAAAGATTGTGAGACAAACCAAAGAACAAAGACAAAACAAAAAAAATACCTACAAAAAGGGAATGCGTGGGTAGGTGGAGCCATATGGAACAGACGAACGTCTAGGGATGACTGGACCGGACCGGGGAAAGATCACGCCATAACGTAGATGTAACTGTAGAAGCGAAGAAAAACATAATGAATTTTGGTTTGTAAATTGAGTGGTGAACATATGAGCGATGAATCCCAATAACATAAACTACGATTTACATAAACAACAGTAATCTGTAATCCATTAATGATAAACTGTCAGCATATAAAGGAATAGGACAGAACCTATCATCCAAAAAATTATAGCATCTCGTGTGGAATTCAAAAGAGTCATGAGGTACGTGAAGAAGAGGAACCTGAAGATTCTGTATGATCCATCTTATGCAAATCAATGAAGCTTTGCAAACATATTGGATCTTCATATATCATTGTTCAATTGTTGTAGGTAACCTTAAAGAGACATGGGTGAGACAAGAGGCCATATCTATCTCCCATGGAATGAAGATCTGGTCTCATGTCTAAGAAGGTTTTGCGTCTGGCTGCTGTGGCTTTGGTGTAATCTTGAGCAAAGAACGGTGTAGATCCGACCAAGAGATCTGGTTCATGGCTTTAGCAGCTGCTTGAAATTTCTACAGATCTGTATACTCTAGAAAGTAAAGGATGACTCCTCGTGGTCTCTGTGTGGAAGAAGAACTTGTGGGAGCGCGACCCAATCTATGGGCGCATTGCAGGTTCAGCACTGTGTCCTCTGGCATATGAAGAATCTTAGAAAGGAAAGATTTGAAAAATGCAAGAGAGTCCGTACTTTCGGCCCCTTCCGCCAGGCCATAAATACGTACGTTGTTTCTTCTATTTCTATTTTCCAGGTCCTCAATCTGTTTTTGAAGTGTTGATACTTGAGAGTGCAGGGAAGTACATCTTTTAGTTCTGTCGTTGAAGGAGGAAATGTTGTGCTCAACTACTGTATGTCTCGTATCAAGTTGCGACCAATTGTCTGAAAGGATTTGTAGTTTAGAGTTGGTTTCCTCAAAAAAGAGTCTAAGAGCTCTTATTCCCTGTAGTAATAATTCCAATGAAACTGGAGAGGTTGACTTAGGTGGTGAAGGGGGATCCTTTTTTAAGCGTTTCACATTGGACTTTCCTGGTAGTGGTTGAGTGGGATCCATTGTTGTAGTAATGCTCTCCGACATGAGAAAACCTGAGTCTTCCAGTTTGGAAAATTCTGAAAAGAGCGTAGACTTCTTGATAAAAGAGCGTTTTGACTTAGATGCAATAGAGAGGGATCCTTTCGTTCTATCCATCAATTGGAGAAGTGGATGAAGGAGGACTTGTTTAAGCAGACTCAAAAGATGTGAAAGGTGGACTTGATAAACGGAGAAATGAATTTAGTCAGAAAGATGAAGCAACTAGGATAAAGATGTAGGGCCCGTTTCACAGAACTAACTTAAGACAAAATCCTAAACGTACTACCATTTTGGTATTCACAGAAGGCACTTACTCATTTTGGTATTCACAGAAGGCACTTACTCATTTCGGTATTCACAGAAGTTAGGAGTCCTAACTTTAGGACTCCTAAATGCCTTCTGTGAATACCGAAAGTCTTAAATTTAGGATTTTTCTCAGTTTAGTAGTAGTATAGTTAGGACTCCTAACTTTAGGACTCCTAAATGCCTTCTGTGAATACCAAAAGTCTTAAAATTAGGATTTTTCTCAATTTAGTAGTCCTAAGTCTAAATTTAGGACTACTAAATTGAGAAAAATCCTAATTTTAAGACTTTCGGTATTCACAGAAGGCATTTAGGAGTCCTAAAGTTAGGACTCCTAACTTCTGTGAATACCGAAATGAGTAAGTGCCTTCTGTGAATACCAAAATGAGTAAGTGCCTTCTGTGAATACCAAAATGGTAGTAAGTTTAGGATTTTGTCTTAAGTTAGTTCTGTGAATCGGGCCCATACAGCCAGGGGGAGAGTTATATCCAGATGTATTTCATGAGCGAGTTGGGGACCGTTTTTGCTGAGGCTTCTGTTTCCACAGTAGCGCTAATGACTTTCAAGTTCCCTGATGCGCTATGCTCCTTATATTTGTATATATTCCAAGTTCAATGTGGAGGAACAAAGAATTAGATGAGATATTTCTTGTCTAAACACTGTGCAGGAGGAGATGCATAAGGAATAACTGCAGTTTGCGTAGGAACATGGATATTTATCAGAAGCGTGAAGAAAACTCCTCAAAATGGCGGCTGCAACCACATCTCCTCATAATGCATAAAATAAAGAGGTGAAACAGGGTTGCTGTGCCACTATGAGCCGCTGCTACGTATATTTGTTAGAGTCCCTCATTGTAAAAAAGGCTAGGGTACTTGTAGAGATGAAACATTTTTGCCATTATGAGGAGAAGGAACGGGCGCGGCACGATGCTAATTTCCCAAATGGCGGCCGTAATATCGCGGCCGCAATTGCGGGCATTTACCTTCGAAATAAGTTGCTGAGACATCGTGGTGAGCAGCTCCTCGGAGAGAGGCGTACCGCCGACCAGCTTCTCACGAAACGGTCCTCAAGCATGTTTTCGCTGCACCGGTCCGGAGAGCCTCACGGGAACGCCGCCATGTTCGTTGGGTGCCTAGCCACGCCCTCCTTCTATGAATTATTGATAACAGGTGTATATTGGTATTCATGTATAATTTATTTTTTACTGCTTACTACTTCTGAAATTCTCTTGCCCACTGAATGAATGGATGAATTGTATTGATCATGGAACAGTTATTCAAAACCTTTTCATGATAAAAGAATACAGCTAGAAGTAAGAAAAGAAAAAAGGATGAATAAAAACATGTGCATAGTCAAAAGGCCCTTCAGAAATATTTTAAAATGTATACTATTAGTACTGTCCAGTACCTCTAATTAAATCTGCAAAATGGTTGAAATAGTGTTGCTAAGAAAGCAAAACGTCAGTTAGAAATAACTGCTGTGCTGGCTGACTGTTCATTCAAATAGTTGCCACCGATGCCAGTGTACTATGTCAGCAATTGCTGATTCTCCGGGGTGATACAGAGAGTCGATATGCGCTAGCCAGGCTTGTAGAGGGATATGGTTGCCTGCTGGAAGAGTCAAGGCATATTCTATCTGGGTAACCAAGGCCCACAAAAGCTCATTATTGTTTGATTTACAGGCATGTATGACTTCAATCCAGTCTAGCTCTCACTTTGAGCGTTTTGTTTCCCAAATTGCTTTTTTGACTCTCTCCTTAGCTCTATGAATGCGGGTGAGTGAGATCCGGGTGCATGTTGCTTCACCTTCGCTCCTTTTAGTACTCATTTCTGGTGTTTAAGGGTGTTATTGAATCTCTTATGTTTGGTCGAGCGCTGGTGGATCAGCAACTTAATTGCTCCCAGAAAACGTTTGAGCTGTTCTTGAATTTTTTCCCAGGCAGCTTCTGGGTTCAATGGATCTGATCTGCTTTGAGGGTCAGTGTATTTGTAGCATTCATATTTTCCCCAAACAAGTTCCAATCAGCTTACATGACTCCAAGTTGCTCCTGGATCCTGAAGACTCATGTTAATCCTGTGGGCAACCAGTTCATTTTTGTTTTTGAACTCTTAGGTATAGACTGAATGGATCTTTTCATCTACGGAGCTGGTCCTATTGCAAGTGCAACTGTGCAATAATGGTTGCGCTGGTAAGTTTGTATGTGGCCCTCTTGGATATAAGGTTGTATGATCATCATAACACTTTCTCCTCATTGGTCAGACTGTTTGATGATGTCTTTGTTGTTCTGTCAGTGCTCGCCATCCCTACAGCCTCACTCTCCAACCCACTGTACACAGCCTTCTCCGTTGCACCTTAAGACTATTTTGCCTTCTTCTACCCTATCATGTATATCGGAGCTAACAACATGCAGAAGAATTCAAGATTCCTTTGGATAAACACCTACTAAATCTGGAAGGGTGTCTACTGGGTCAACGCCTGCCACGTGTCATCTCAGACATGCCCTCCACATTCACAAATAATCACTGATCTATTTACTCTTGACAATTTCCACCAGTATCCTCCAACCCTGACATCTGCCACTTTTTAGTGCCTCTGATAGTACCACTTTGTGGTATCACATGTGAGAACAGAAAATCTATGCACAGCACGCTTGATCAAGACTCCAAGTAAATCATCATACACATGGATACAAGGAAATTAATATGAAACAGCAAGGAGGACCTTAAAGCCTGTAACTGGAGAGCCAAGTGAAAGAACATGGCAGCGGTCATGTGGTCAGGCTTCGCCATTTGATGAGCACAAAATAATTGCGTGAGGTGGTAGTCACTCATTATACAGGCTTGCTGTGCATATGTGTGCCCGGATCTTTTTAATCAAGTAATTAAAAGGCTTAAAAAGTGCAGTTCAGAGTAACAATAGCTCTACCCCACTGTGTTTATTTTATTGTTATCATTTGTCATACAGTGCAGGTCATACAGGTCTGCTTTATGTATGAAGAGAGCATCTGCACTGGAGAAATCTGATTAGTTTTAAAGGCTTTACTTGAGAATGTTGAAGTAACATCCCTCACGGCAGAATGTGGTGCTTTCTAATCAAACTGTTGCTCGAATATGAATTTACCCCAAAAAAACAAAGACAAGAGACGTTTGGCAAAACAGGAACAGTTAGTATAATCAAACATTAAGGCCGGGAGTGCAGCATACAGAAACAGGTCTGAGAACTGACTTAAAGGACAATCGTTTTGAATGACTTTTTTTTCTTGGAGCATCATAAAACAATTCATAGATTCTGTTTCAGGAGTGGATTGTGGGTCTTGTCATGAAGCCATAAATTACTACCACCTGATGGCAAATGCAGGTGGGTCTCAAACCTGTGTGGACACAATGAGGGCCAGTGGGTAACGTTTCAAGATGTCCAGCATCGGGAGCGCATGATCACTGCATGTGTAGTGTGTGCTGTGTTCTGATTGGCTGATTGTTACAAACTTCAAGTGGCATCTAACTTTATGGTGTTTTGGGAATGTGGACCCTCCGGCCATGTGTGTTTTATTAAGGCCAATCTCCCAGGAATATTTTGCTGTCGGTGCCTATCTCTGGGGCTACTCCGAGTTTTTCCTATTCATGCGCTTGTCCTGCTGGTTACGTGCCACCCCACTTGTGATCTCTCAATCAGTAGCCTCGGTCCTAGGGTGCAGGGCCTGCCTGACCACGTATTTCTGACTTTGATGGAGGTCATATCAGGGGATTTCAACAACAGCAATTCGATTTCGTTTTTGTACATACCCACATCATTGGGTACATCAACATCAATATTAACAACATTAAATTAAGTAGTTTCCTAAAAAGATAAAATGAATTACTTGTGAGTGAGCAGGGCCCCTGTCACCCCTAACCCAACATGTGACCAGTGGAGAGGAAAGCAATTCTTCTGGGATTTGCAGACCTCTGTAGACTGCTTCTGTCCTTCTCTGGATGCAGCTGTTACGCATGTAAATAGCAGAGTGTGGGAGGCTGGAGCGCATACGCCAGGTAATTTAGCACAGGGAAAAAAAACAGCTTTCCAGCAAGAGGCTCTTTGAAAGGACTCAGGATCTGCAAATCAGTTATAATAGTGACCAGCTGCCACTTAATCTTTAGAAAAAATTTAATTATGAAATGGCACGTCTCTCATTCGTCCTAGAAAAAGCATATCTTTGTGCTGATGTAAAAATCATAATGCACTGTCCTGTATTACACAGCGCATTGTTCCCATTTGTGGTTGATTATGCTGCTATATGACAAGCCCGTACATGTTGCATTGATGGTCACTAACCATTTCCTCGTAATATGTATAACAAAGAATCCAAGGTGGTCGTGTTGAGATTCCAATATTTGAATTACACGCTCCTGGGGGCGCTATGTGTCACTTTCAGATGCACTATGCTTTTCATGGTCACGTTCTGAAGATGGCCACCACTGGACTTCATGTTGTGTTTTTTATTATTTTTACTAGCATTTCACCTGAACTAAAATCGAATCTGTTGTGTTTCAAGTGATAGAAGGAAATAGCAAAGGCAGCTTCAATGCTGTTTGTGCATATTAGTTTGCAGACATTAAAAACTGCTAACTAAAAAGATTAACTACAAGTTGATCGCATTAGGATATTAAGTTTACAACTCTGGGACGGTTTTTGCAATGTCACATAGAGCAAAAAACCAAAGCTGTAAGCCAGGCTCCGATTGGGACCTAAAATAGACACTGGCTCCCAAAAATAGTAGCTCTAATTTCCACTCTCCAACTTTTCATTCTACATTTGTGGGTGAGTTTGCCAGCAGGAAGGGAAGAAGGGCAGACTGTATTCACAGCAAACAAGCAAAACCAAAGCCACCCTTCTGTAAGCGGTGTAAGGGATTCTCCCCTAACAATATTTTAAAAAATTGGGTCAAGTATGCATATTACAGCACAATTTTCACTTAGGATTGTTAAAAGCCACATGTTTGTATTGGGAACGCTGAAAGACCAAATGAGATAGTCCAGTATTCTCACGTATGTGATAGAGAGCTCCTCACTATGTGGATGTTAATTGTATAATGTTTTGAAAAGACTTCACCCTTCATTAACAGTGACCTGTTAATTGTTGTGATATTTGTGGCCTCACTTACAACTTTTTGGGCACTTCAGGGCTTCTTGTTTCACCTCTGTACTAAGTATGGTGCTGGGCGGCATTTGAGTGGTAATACACTTGGAGATCCTGGCTAAACCTAGACGGACTCCACAATCTGTATTAGACATGAACACAGATTGACTTTAGAATGTCCTAACCCTTCAGACTCTTGCAGTCTTCACTGCAGGTTCATTACAGTTAGTTCCATAGGGTTCTTCGTCTGATTTTTATTTGAATTGTATGGCTCCTTGATGGGGCCGGTCGTGGGTGCTTAGGTCATCCTCTCGCGGGACTCCCCCTTCTCTTGAGTGGTCACACATTTCTTGAGATAGAAAACAAACACCACATAAAAGGCGAAGTAAGGGCAGAACACTGTGTACACAAAACGGGAATGAACAGGTGACCCCCGCGCCAAGGGGAGGGGCTCCCTTAGTAGCACCACAGGACTGAGCCTCCTCCGGGGCCAAGAAGGGAGCTGGATGAAGAAGGGGTCAGGTGACATCATCGGGGTGCGCTGGAGAAACCTTGTAGGATATTTAAGGCTGCGCCCCAGGGTTTTCAGACTTCAGGCAAGCTGCAGGGGCGCGTCGTCGAGAAGCGAGGTTTCCGGTCAGCGGCTGGCATTGTGTTGCACGGTAGGTTGGAGGGGGCCTTGGTGTAGTGTGTCACCCGCATAATGGGGCTGTTATAAAATATACATAATAGGGCTGTTTTGAATTTGCACGAGATTCGCGATGAAAGGTTTTCCGTGGGCGCGGTGGTAACTTGGATGGATATTTAGTCCGCTACGATATGCGGGGGGCACGCCCATATGCGGGGGCTGCGGTAATGGTGGCACCGAACTGTTTTCAAAAATGTTACGCGGTACTTCAACGGATTAGGTGGCCGCGCTGGGATGAGGCCACTCCCGTATGCGGGCACGGTGGCTGCAAGCAGACGAAGTGATGGCGGAGTTCCCAGAGGAGTTGTGGAGGCTTGGTGCCCCATTGCCACAGAGCTAATTGCAGCAGTGCTGGCACCCAAGACAAAACGTATGTACGAGAGGGCTTGGGGGTGTACGACACAATGTTCAGATTAGGCGATAAAGCAGAAAGGTTCATCCCGGAATAAGTACTGGGTTTTCTGGTGGGTCAGAGGGACGGGGGAAAATCGTTGTCGTTAGTGCCCCGGCAACTGTCCACCATTGACTTCTTTGCCAGGTTAAAAGGGGTCAGGGATCCCACCAAGGACTTTAGAGTACAAAAGGCCATCAGGGGTTGGGAACACATGGTACCGGGCGTACTGGACAATAGGTGACCTATGAACATGGAGAGGCTGGGGAGGATTTTGGGCATCTTACACCAGGTTTGCCGGCCCCAGTGTGAGGTAGAGCCATTCTGCCTCGCGTACATGCTCGTCTTTTTTGGGGTCCTGCGCATCTCAGAGTTGGTAGCAACATCAAATAAAGGTGAAGGGGGGCTAGACGTGGCGGATGTCCTCCTGGAGGTAGGGGCGATCCATCTCAGGAGGTCAAAAACAGACCTGCTAGGGAAAGGCGCATGGGTGAAATTGCACATGGCGCACAGCACAGCTTACTGTCCAGTGGCATTGGCAAGGGATTACCTCAGGGGACGCCCCATGGTGGCCTCAACCAGGCTTCTAGTACAGAGGGAAGGGGCACCAATGATGCTATACCAGTTCACTCAGGTGTGTAGGCGGGCGCTGGCCTACCTGGGCGAGGATTGAACGCAGTTTAGCTCCCATTCATTTCGCATAGGGGCGGCCACCACAGCAGCGACGATGGGCCTGCCAGGGGAAGCAATCAAAAGGGTGGGTCGATGGCGGTCAGCATGTTTTGAGCAGTACGTGCGGCCAAGTCTGGTGTAGAGGGAGGAAGGATGCTCAGGGACCCGCCAGTCATGGTCATAACAGCAATTCTCTCTCTCTTTCAGTTGATGTCAGGGGCCAGTACACATATGTTGGTGTGGGCATTCCTTTATTCGCCTAGCGGAGCAGCAATTCTGCGGGTCCAATCTGGACGAAGGACAGGGAGCCGCTGGGTTTGCACACCATTGGATTGGGATGGAGGGTCTAAGATTGCAGGATCTGTTTGGTTGGCTTGAACAAGCAATATAATCAAAAGCAGTTCCCCGCCCAGTCATTTTAGTCATTCACGCTGGCGGGAATGATATGAAGCCGCTAGGCAGGCGAGGGCTGAGGGAGGCCTTGCTCGCAGCCATGTCTAGGATTAGACAATACGGCACAACTTGCTCCATCTAGGGAAAAGGGAGCTGTTCCATTAGGATGGGGTGCATCTGTCCATATAAGGACAGGAGCTCTTTATCCAGACTATACTGGGGGCTATTGTGGAGCACAGTCAGCGCCGGGGGGGGAGGGCGAGTGCGCCTGGGAGCTTCTCACCCTGTGGTGGAGCACTGACAGTTAACAACAAAGGGAGATGCACCACAATGGTTGGTTCAGCAACTTGAGGACCCCAGGAGAGTTTATCCACCATTCTAAAAATCACATTCATATATATTTTAAAACTCTGCTGATTGAATTGCCTTCAGTGCCGTTAACACACGGAGATTGCGGTCATGCAGCTTCTTGGGTTTGCTAAACTCGCTCAATCCTGACCGGCAGCAGCAGGCGAAATGATCAAGGGACTGATGGTTGAAAAAATAAAAACTGTAAGCCAATCATTATCTCTTATGTCTCCAGAGTTGTTTTACTCCAGTGTATTAAATAGTTTACTTATTTTAATTTATTTAGCAGTATTTATAAAGCACAAACAGTTATTGCCAGGGGGATAACACAGCGCTATAGATGCCACATATTGTATTGCTTATATTGATTCTCTGGGGGGGGGATCGACCAAAGAACTACGAGCAGTTAGTCGGGAAAAGCCACGTTTTAAACTTCTTTCTGAAGTTAAGGTAGTCATCTGTGTGGCAGAGGCCCTGGGGTAACAGATTCCGGTGGGCTGCCGCAAGATGGGTAAAAGATCGGCCTCCAGCCAGTGTCGTAACAAAACTTGAGGGCCCCCCTGCAAAGTACATGGGAGATGCATCATTCCCTTACCCACCACCTATTACGCTTGATGAGACCCCCCCGAAGCTCAGGGCTTTTGTTATGCCACTGCCTCCAGCTCCAACTTTTGTTATCGTTATGGATTTGACCAAGGCTAAGTTAGTGGATCTCAGATTTCTTGAGGGTGTATAAAACTCAATTTTGGCACAAATCACAGGGCTAGAGTTGTGTAGAGCCCTGTGCATGTGACAAAAGAGTTTACATTTTGCCCTTTTTTTGATGGGAAGCCAATGACGGGTTTATAGGGGGAACTGTATCTGTCTTCATTGCATGTGAACTTTGCCGCCATGTTTTGAATCGCCTGTAAGCGAGTGAAGAGGTAGTCTTCCATCCCCATGTAAAGGGCATTACCATAGTCCAATCTACTGATTACAAGAGCTTTGACTATGGTTCTCCGCCAAGTTACTGGGATCCAGTAGAAGAGTTTTTTTTCTTAAACGATTGAGCAAGAAATAACATTTACCACATGTGGCTTTGACTTGCTCCTGCATGGTCAAGGACTCATCATTAGGAACATCCAGATATTTAGTAACTTGTTTTGGCTTAGGTGTGGGTCCCAAAGATGCAGGCCACCAAGATGAGTCCCAAATCAGGTGGGTACCTAAATATCAATATATACATATTATCTACTGTTGGTCGCCAATAGGTAGTTATAGTTAGAACCTAGTTTCCAGGGGAAAAGCATTTTTTCTTTTTCTAATAACCTTGGCGTCGTCTCATGAATCTTTGCGTAATTCTCCCAAACAAAAGTCTATCCAGGTCAGCTCCTATCCTTAAAGTTTGGGGGTGATTTGTCAAGCGGGGGCTGAGAAAAAAGGGGGGTCCCAAAACGTGTTTTCTCCATCTTAATTTCCATAGGAAATTTTGAGACAGGCTTATGCCCAAACTGCTGAACAGAATTACACCACATTTAGCAAAAATGTAGAGCTTGGGTCAGAAAGCGACCTTTTTATTAAATGGTGTAAATCCGTTCAGAAGTTTTTGAGAAATTCAAAAAATCAATTTCCCACAGAAAACTTTGGGCAAGGCTACAGCTGAAACTGCTGAATGGAATTACCCCAAATTTGGCAAAACGGTAGTGCTTTTTTTTAAATGGTGTAAATCGGTTCAGTAGTTTTTGAGAAATTCAAAAAATAAGAGTCAAAAAATCAATTTCCCATAGGAAACTTTGGGCAAGGCTACAGCTGAAACTGCTGAACGGAATTACCCCAAATTTGGCAAAACGGTAGTGCTTGGTTCAGAAAGCGACCCTTTTTTTAAATGGTGTGAATCCGTTCAGTAGTTGCTGGGAAATTAAAAAAATAAGCGTTTTGACATCTAGGGAAGCGGTGGAGTCGCGACCCCTCCCGACCACGAGCTTCATTCTAATTGGCTGCCACAATCACAAGCTTCATTCTAATTGGCTGTCAACACTCCAAACCAGGAAGTGTTGGCAGCCATCTTGTGACTCGGTAGAAGCGAGTCACCTGAAAACAGAGAAACAAATATATAAAACAAGAGAAGGGGGCAGGGTAGAAACACCCTGACCCCCAGGCCTGCTCAGGGGGTCTCAGAAGAACCCCCAGGGCAAAAAAAAGCATTTAAAAAAAAAACATTCACCGCAATACGCGCTGGGGTCGTGAATTCCGCCGAAATTGTTTAAAAACAATGAAGCGCGGTTCCCGCGTTTTATTTTAATGAGTCCCCCGGGTGGGCTAGGTCTCAGGGGCATTTCTTAAAAAATAATAGCGGGGGCCCGCTAGGGCTCCCGCAGTCCCGGGGACCACCACCTCCCCGGAGCTTCACTCATGTTGGGATCGGGGCGCGCTGCCCTCCTCCTGAAGCCCGTGATGGCCCTGGGGACTGCAACCCCCAGGGCCGGCTCATGCAGTGTCCCGGGGTGCTCCCGCCCTGTCATAGCAAATTTACTTTGGATTTTGGAAGTGAGAGCAGGGAAAATCCAAAGCTGATTGGTTTGCCACACGGGGAGCTGCATGTCAGCAGCCCCCAGTGTGGAAAAGCAATGCGGGCTCCTGCAGGGTGCGGGGAGCCGGCGGGACCGTGGGGGCATTGGGGCTCACCCCACGGTCCCCAACAGTGAGGCCAGGCCCTGGGGGATGGGGTCCTCGAGCCGGAAATGGCCACAGGAGGGGGTCCGACGCGGCCCTCTTCTTGTTTTTTTAAATAATGAACATGTCGGCATGCTTCGGGGGATGGGGTCCCTGAGGTGAATGTAAATTTGTGAAAGTGGACTTTTTTGTTGTTGTTTTTTTTAAAAATGGAATCGCAACGCTAGTGCGGCTCTCAGCGCGGCCTCCATGTGAAAGTGACGGGTGCGCGGCTCTCTGCGTGGAACTCAAGTACTTCTTAAGTCTTTCAAACACCGAGTGGTATATTCTGAAAGACGCATTGCTGAGTTAACGGCACTTTATCGCAACCTAAATGGTGATAAATTTAACACACCATTCACAAGCTGGAGCAAACAGCCCATATCACCAGTTTACCAGCGATAGCAGCCTCAAAAAGCATCGTTACTGATGACCCCGGCAAATATTGCTAATGAGATGTAGAGTAGGCGTTTCCATGCAAAAAGCAGCGAACAAATCACTTTGCAAGTTTCTCAACCACCAGCAAGATTGTGGAAGAGAGTACAAAACAGGCGATAAGGTGTGTTAGTAGCAGGAAGTTTACACCTGCTCTGAGCTGGTGTAAAGTCGGACTACAGCCTGCAACATGAAAGGGAGCCCACCCCAGAGCCACACCTGAATGACAACAGATGCAATAGAGCCAACGATCATGCAGCTGGGACACCCAACACTGGTCCGCCACCCCCCACCACCAGCCCCTTGTCCGCCATCACCCTCACCCCCACAAACAAATGTGACAGCAACCTTAGTAAATCTGGAGCGTAACAAATTGGCTGATGTCGCACAATTATAATAAAGAAGATGCATGTGAGGTTGGACGAATAAGAATCTAAGTCATCTATGGATTTACATATAAAGCATTTTATTTACACAAAACAACAAAATAAAAGTAGGTACAGGCATGGCGTGTCATCCCTCGACAATTTGTGAATCACGGCCTGCAAGACAAAAAGATTGTGCATCATGCGTCCATCAAAGGAAAGAGAGAGAAAGAGAGGAAGAGAGAGAGAAAGAAAGAGTGAGAGAGAGAGGAAGACAGAGAAAGAGAGGAAGAGTGAGAGAGGAAGAGAGCAAGAAAGAGAGAATGAGTGAGATATAAGGAAGAGAGAGAGAAAGAGAGAAACAGTGTGAGAGGAAGAGAGAGAAAGAGTGAGACAGAGAAGAAGGGAGAGAGAAAGAAAGAATGAGAGAGAGAGGAAGATACAGAGAAAGAGAGAAAGAGTGTGAGAGTGAGAAAGGAAGAGTTATAGGGTAGAGAGAGAGAAAGAGTGTGAGTGACAGAAAGGAAGAGATGGAGAGGGAGAGTGAGTGTTAACACTGTGGACAAAATCCTCACAGCTCACCTTTCTGCCACCGGTGTCTCTCCAACCACGTGCCGGGACATAGTGCAGCCCTCAAGTTTAGTCATCTGAAACACAGTATAGAATCAATAATGGCAGAGTACATACAACTGCACATGTGTAATTCTCTATTTTGCCCCTGCGCACCCAGGCTGCTGCACTCCATCAATTCCCGACGCCCAGAGGTGTATGTCCACCCTGCGCACTCAGGCTGCTGCACCCCATCGACTCCTGCCACCCCAGAGGTGTCTGCCCGCCTATGCGTGGTGCAGTTCGGGTTCCTCAATCTCCCCTTTCTACCACGGACAGAGTGATTTCTCAGTCACACACACACATACACATCACACGCTGGTGGGGCCCATAACACCAACATTCATTCTAATCAATCTATCTGTATATTTCTATTCAAGGAAAAGGGGAATAAGACACTTCGGGTTCCGAACTACACTGCTTTCCCCTTGATGGGAACCTCGCTAACATCACCTTAACAGGAGAATCCCCTTTCTCCCATCAAGGAGAGCACCAAACCTGTCCGATGAATCATTTAGTTGAATTTAATCAATAATACATTTCAACGAAAGAACAACACAACACATAAATCAATTTAATCTTTCTTTATCTAAATTAAATGCAGGTTAAACCTAATTAGTAAATTTCATCTTTTGTCATATTCACCTATTCTGGCTATTTGTCGTTTTCTAAGTCAGAATCTGGTCCTCAGTCAAATCGTCAAAGTTCTGTTCTATCATGCAGCATCACCGTCCTCTCCGTCAGCATAACATCAGGATACTGGATATGGTGGTGTGCGTTCCGTACGACCCTCTCTAGTCTACTATTATTTATACTAAAAATTTACATTCAAATGTTACATTCTTCTTTTTCAGAGCTTTTCATTGGTCAATCAAAGTACATCTTAGTTCATCAGGAAACATTAGATGTCGTTCCCACAGGCTAAAAGTTCCAAAACGAATGTATGGGAACGTTGGCAATTCATGGTTTAGGTTGCAACAGTTTGTATCGAAGGGTTGGCTTTTCGCCTGGTGCAGCCTTGATGGGCACAGCGATGACAGTTCACCGGCAGGTCGCAGCTGCTGAGGTTTGCGCAGGCGCGTTTCTCCATTCCCTTCATTGATTTTATTTCGTAAGGTCTGATTCAGTCGGCGGCCATTTTATAGCAGGCCCATATGGTCAACTTAAGCAAAGAAACACAAAAACGTCATTAATACATTGAAATGGTTAAACAGTGTTATTTCCCTTGCTAATACCCATATGTGTGTGTGCATTTATCTAGCCATATGCCACGTCCAAAGCCATTAGTACTCGTTTATTTAAGCAATAACATCACATAAGCAACGTTTATCATATTAATATGCATACAAACTTAGTTCACAAATTATTTTAGCCATGCAAAGCAATCCTACGTATATTCTCTCGGTTACTAAGGTTGATTAGTTTCAAAAACAACACTCTATTAATTATTATGATTAATCATTAGTCATTTTAATACAAACATATATAAATGGATTGGGTATATAAAAAGAAAACATTTTACCCGCTCCATCATGCGCACCCAGACTGCTGTACCCCATCCACTCCCACTGCCCAGATGTGTCTGCCCGCTGCTGTGCACCCAGGCTGTTGCACACCATCCACTCCCAGTGTCCAGGGGTGGCTGCCCATTCCTGCACACCCAGACTGCTGCACCCCATCCACTCCCACTGCCTAGAGGTGTCTGCCTGCTCCTGTGCACCCAGGCTGCTGCACCCCATCCAATCCCACTGTTCGGAGGGGTCTGCCCACTCTTGTGCACCCAGGCTGCTGCACACTATCCACTCCCACCGCCCAGAGGTGACTGCCCGTTGCTGCAGAAACAAGCCTCTCTGCTCACCTTTCGCCACCGGCGTGTGTGTGAGAGGCTCAACCACATGCCGAAGCAACCTCCTCAGCCGTTGCGTACACGCGATCAAGCCAAGCTCATAATTCAGAGTGGGTGTTGATTGCCAGGATGGCCATGCCTCATCGTAGGCTGCACACCGTTCAGCTCTGGTGGCACTAACTCAGTGGAACTGAAGTCATCGCCTCGTGGCGGGAGGTCCATGGGGGGTCATCAATCTGTGAATCACAGCCGGCTAGACAAAAAGCAAGATAAGATTATGCGTCATACGTCCATCAAAGGAGAGAGAGAGAGAGAGAGAAAGAGTGAGAGAGAGGAAGATAGAGAGAGAAACAAAGAAAGTGTGAGAGGAAGACAGAGAAAGAGAGAAAGAGTGAGAGAGAGAGGAAGAGAGAGAGAATCAGTGAGAGAGAGGAAGAGAGAGAGAAAGAGAGAAACAGTGTGAGAAAGAGGAAGAGAGAAACAGAGGAAGAGTGAGAGAGAGAGAAAGAGTGAGAGAGAGAGGAAGAGAGAGAAAGAGAGAAACAGTGTGAGAGAGAGGAAGAGAGAGAGAAAGAGTGTGAGGGAGAGAAAGGAAGAGATGGAGAGGGACAGTGCGTGCCCACACTATGGACAAAACCCTCACAGCTCAGCTTTCTACCAACGGTGTGTCTCCAACCACGTGCCGGGACATAGTGGAGCCCTCAAGCTCACTCATCTGAAACATATTACAAAATCAGTACTGGCAGAGTACATACGACTGCGCACACCTAAATCGCTGTTCCGCCTTTGTGCATCCAGGCTGCTGCACCCCTCCACTTCCACTGCCCAGAGGTGTCTGCCCGCCGCTGCGCACCCAGGCTGCTGCACCCCAGCCACTTCCACTGCCCAGAGGTGTCAGTCCGATGCTGCGCACCTAGGCTGCTGCACCCCATCCACTCCCACTGCATGGAGGTGACTGCCCACCACTGTGCACCCAGGCTACTGCACCACATCCACTCCCACTGCCCAGAGGTGACTGCCCGGCACTGCGCACTGGGCTGCTGCACCACATCCATTCCCACTGCCCTGAGGTGACTGCCCACCGCTGCGCAAACAAGCCTCTCTACTCACCTTTTGCAACCTGCATGTAGAAAAGAGGGCCTACCACGTGCCGCTGCAAGCCCCAAGCCCGGGGCCCGCGGACAGGGCACCCTGCATATCATGCAGCCCCGCTTCGCAGGCCACCAGGTCTCACATTTGGTGCTGGGTCTTGATTTCGCCATGGCAGAGGACATACCAGTGCACCCAGCTTTTCATCGCAGGCTGCACATCCGCTCAGCCCTTGTGGTGCCACTAACTCTGTGACCAGCAAGGCGATGCCACGTGGTGGTAGGCCTGCGCTGTCTGATGGCTCAGGCCTACACTGTGGTCCAGCAGGGCAAACCTGAGCTGTCTAGACCTCCGGGACGGGCCATCACCGCAGGCTGCACACCCGCTCAGCAGTTACGGCACCCGTAACTCAGTGGACTAAAAGTCATCGTCCCGTGCCGGTGTGCCTGTGCCGACCGCAGTGCATCCTGTGCGAGCAATTCTGAAATGGCGTAGAGCAAGTGCGCCCGGTCTTTTGTTTTGGCAGGGTCACGTGTCCTGTGACGCCTGTGCTGGATAGGTGTGGTGTGGGTGTATACCAGCCGTGAGGGAGTGGCTGTGGCGTACTGACAACTAGGCTGTGACCAGCAGATCACTGCAATGAAAATCTGGGCCATGTAGCATTGTTGTCCTTCCCTGTAAGCGTAAGCAGAGTGGGCTGGCCTGGCGTATGCCAGTCCTACGTGAGGCTGTGAAGAATGACTCCGGAGCTATGGGTGTGGCTCCGTCCTGGGCTGTATGAGAAATCAACTGATGCGGGTGTCCCTGTTGTAGTGCTGACATCACCCGGGTCGCAAGCACCATTGTGTCTCTCTGTGAGCCAAGTCCCACAACATGGCCAACATGGAAGGTACGGGGAATCACTGACCCTACATTCATCCATACTTCCACACATGAAAGATGGTGGATATGACACATCTGTGTGGATATGAATGTTTATTGCACATTCAGTGAAGTGTTGCAGCTGTAGCAATACAGGGCCATGCAAAGTTCAAGTTTCAGTGTTTGGCACATGGAGGGCAGCCAATTAGAGCCAAGCTCGTGTTCAGGGTTAGGCTGCGCCAACATATGTACTTATACAATCACTTCGCCAATCCCCAAGCACTCATAAATTCACTATACACTCTTCTTGCAGTACTCTAAAGATCAAGTTTCTACCTACGTACTTATACAATGACCGAGACAAAGTTAAATAACTGAAGTTTTCCACACTGCCAGAGGTAACATGGTTGCAAACACTGTCCACAGCACAATGTAATGTGGCAGGGCCCAAGGGCAGCCTCATGCATACATAATGAACACACGTATACAGTTAGATAGATAGTGGAACTGGGTACAGGCACGTACGCTCGGCTCCTTTTTATTACCAGTGTCACATGTCCAGTGACATCTGTGCCTGGTGCTTGTGGGGTGAGTGTAAGCCAGCCCTCAGGGAATGGTTAGTGCTGGCAACAAGTACAACAGTAATCATCGGATCACACACAGAGAATCAATCATAAAGGGTCAATGATTTGTGCTGCACTAAGGTAGGGGCACCAGATGTGAAATAATACACAAAAGATTCTATCGTAAAGGGTCCATGACTTGTGGTGCACTGAGATAGGGGCATCAGAAGCATTCAGCGTATGCACAGGCAGCAATGATGTGTGGTCCGGGAGGGCCGCACTGGTAGCAATGTCTGTTGCCTACTGGACTGCGTCATCTGCAATTGCTACTCGATGTGAATTGTGAGCCCTGCTATCCGCAGTGTAGATCGAAGACAGTAGGGCAAAACCAAAGGGGATGATGGACGGAGTGTTGAACATTGCAAGCACTCAACCCCAGTCAACTGATCTGGGTTTAATCCATCATCATTCTTTAGCTCACTCAGCCACCCCAGTTCAGACATGGCCATATGCAAATCAGTCTGACCCTGTGCCTCATGGAAACAGTCCAGCCCGAACTGCCAAGCCATGTCTTCCCTGAAACGGAAACAAGCATCCTGGGACCAGTTTCTGGCTAATCAGCCATCATCAGCCAGGCTAGCTTGAATCCAGTGGCACAGTGAGCAAGGGACCCACGTCTGGGCATACCCTGCCAACTTAGGGCGAACAAAGCAAAACCAAAGGGGATGATGGACGGAGTGTTGAACATTGCAAGCACTCACCCCCAGTCAACTGATCAGGGTTTAATCCATCATCATTCTTTAGCTCCCTCTGCCACCCCATTCCAGACAAGGCCATATGCAAATCAGTCTGACCCTGTGCCTCATGGGAACAGTCCAGCCCGAACTGCCAAGCCATGTCTTTTGTCTAATGAATTCTGCCTTAATAAGGCCATGTGCCGTTGACTTGTGGTGCACTGAGTAAGTGGTACCTCTGGCGCTCAGCGTGTACGCAGCCTGCGATGATGCGTGGTTCGGGCGGGCCACACTGGGAGCAATGTGTATTGCCTACTGGACTGCGTCATCTGCAATTGTGACTCCATCTGAATTGTGCGTCCTGCTGTCCGCAGTGTAGATCAAAGGCAGTAGTCTGTACAGACTTAACTCTGTGGTGCTTTGCCGCTGTGTTCGCAGGGGGCCTGTGTCAAGGAGGCCCGCGTTCATGGAGGCAGCCACATGGTAGGATGAGGGCCGCCGCTCTGGCAGACACGTTGGCCTTCACACAAGTGAACCACGCCCAGAGCCCCGGCCTATTTATTCTCACTTCTATGCTGGAGTGGCGTACATTGGACCATCCCACTGAGCTTCCGCTTACAGGGGACGACGACACAAGTACATGACTGAGATATTCCCCACTGCCTGAGGTAACACGGTTGCGTCCACTGTCCACAACACTACAAGCACCAGCAGTATATGTACACATGGAGAGGTTTAGGCTCTGCATAGTGAGGTCTGTCCAGTACATCACCACTACACTTGGTATTATGTGTATTATTATTGGTGGGTGACTTGCGTCCTTCACACATCTTTGGTTGCCACTTCTCGCAACATTCAGCTATTGTGTGGCTGAGGGGCCACGCCGTTTTTGGAAGGTCCGCTGTCCTGTTGTGCGCTGCCTCGTTGGTAGTAGGTGGGTTGATCTGGGGAAGATCCTGAGGGTGGTGGCAGTGGGTTTTGTGGCCTTCTTGGGTGTCGGAGGTGCATGATCAGTAGCTCTTGTCACTGACCATTTCACGAGTGATGTAGGATGTGACATCATCAGCAGTGCATTGCGGGGGCGTGAGTTATAGTTAGCTCTACTAACTGTAACAATCGACTTTCTCTTGTTTTGTACGAGTGAAATGTCCAACTAACTATAACGTCCCTGAAACCTATGGTTTTTTCAGTGAATATATATATATCGTAATCAAGGCCTCTTGGAGGCTGAAACGCGTCATGGCGGACAAAACGGGTCTACAATAAAGAAACTTGCACTGATATCGGGTCTGCTTCATCAATCTAACTAATGGATTGCAGTGGCGAAGGCTTACATATATATGTATATATATATTATCTACTGGCGGTCGCCAGTAGATAGTTATAGTTAGGACCGAGTTCCCATAGGAAATCTGAAAATTCTATTTAGAATAACTTTGGCGCCGGTTGACTTATCTTCGTGAAATTTTCAAAACTAATGGGGCGCTCCGCTCAGCTCTTTCCCTAAAAGTCTCTGGGTGATTCGTCAAGCGGGGGCTGAGAAAAAAGTGGGGTCCCAAAACGCGTTTTCCCCATGCATTTTACCATGTGAAAAAGCCTTCTGCTGTGATATCATGAATCATGTTTGAGAGAAAACTATTTTCTCATGCTTTTCCCACAGAGGTTTGGAGGTGATCTATAAGCTAACTGAGAGCATATTTTCTGTAAATTCACATTATCTTTCTCAGTCATGTGAGAATGAAGTCTGACATTCTCAGTAAAACATGTACATCCAACAAGGCCAGAGACTGTCAGTTGTTTCCTTTGTGTTCTACTGCAGCTTCCCAGAGTGTTCTAAAGAACAACTAGAGCGCTAACAGTCCTACTTATGACAAACGTATGGCACACCTGAAGCCATCTTGGTTGGAATAAAGTGGTAATTCTTAAAACATTTAATTTAAAAAGGAACAAAATGAGGGGGTTCATTTTGCCATAGAAAGTATGATTAGTGCTGCAGAAAGAAAAATTAGGGCACATTTTGAGTGACTTCTCAAATCCTCTTCTATTTCATTAAAAAATTCTGACATGCAGACTGAAACATGCACTTTCAATACCAGCAGCAGACTTCCCTGGTGAGCAGTAGCTTTACTACAGCGATCTAATAAGCAACTAGAGTGCTAACATTCTGAATTTATGGCAAATTTGTGACACATCTGAATGCCTTCTTGATGGAATCAAAGTAAAAAACTGAAAGTATTTCCTACTGAGGAGACTGTAGTAAATGAGGAAATTAGGAAACATCATAACAAATAAGTCTCCCAAAATGGCCACCAGAGACAAAAGAGCCCAAATGCAGCCCAAATATCACCCAGATGTAGCCCAAGTATAGGTCAATGACAGAATGTCCCAAAGTGTTCTAACGAACAACTAGAGCGCTAACAGTCTTACTTATGACAAAAGTATGGCACAACTGAATCCATCTTGAATGGAATAAAGTGGTGACACTTAAAACATTTAATTTAAAAAGGAACACAATGAGGGGATTCATTTTGCCATAGAAATTATGATTAGTGCTGCAGAAAGAAAAATTAGGGCACATTTTGACTTCTCAAATCCTCTTCTATGTCATAAAAAAATTCTGACATGCAGACTGATACATGCACTTTGAATACCAGCAGCAGACTTCCCTGGTGAGCAGTAGCTTTACTACAGTGATCTAATGAGCAACTAGAGTGCTAACATTCAGAATTTATGGCAAATGTGTGACACATCTGAATGCCTTCTTGATGGAACCAAGTAAAAAACTGAAAGTATTTCCTACTGAGGAGACTGCAGTAAATGAGGAAATTAGGAAATTTCATAACAAATAAATCTCCAAGATGGCCACCGGAGACAAAAGAGCCCAAATGTAGCCCAAATATCACCCAGATGTAGCCCAAGTATAGCCCAATGACAGAATGTCCCAGAGTGTTCTAACGAACAACTAGAGTGCTAACAGTCCTACTTATGACAAACGTAGGGCACACCTGAAGCCATCTTGGTTGGAATAAAGTGGTAATTCTTAAAACATTTAATTTAACAAGGAACAAACTGAGGGGGTTCATTTTGCCATAGAAAGTATGATTAGTGCTGCAGAAAGAAAAATTAGGGCACATTTTGAGTGACTTCTCAAATCCTCTTCTATTTCATTAAAAAATTCTGACATGCAGACTGAAACATGCACTTTCAATACCAGCAGCAGACTTCCCTGGTGAGCAGTAGCTTTACTACAGCGATCTAATAAGCAACTAGAGTGCTAACATTCTGAATTTATGGCAAATTTGTGACACATCTGAATGCCTTCTTGATGGAATCAAAGTAAAAAACTGAAAGTATTTCCTACTGAGGAGACTGTAGTAAATGAGGAAATTAGGAAACATCATAACAAATAAGTCTCCCAAAATGGCCACCAGAGACAAAAGAGCCCAAATGCAGCCCAAATATCACCCAGATGTAGCCCAAGTATAGCCCAATGACAGAATGTCCCAAAGTGTTCTAACGAACAACTAGAGCGCTAACAGTCTTACTTATGACAAAAGTATGGCACAACTGAATCCATCTTGAATGGAATAAAGTGGTGACACTTAAAACATTTAATTTAAAAAGGAACACAATGAGGGGATTCATTTTGCCATAGAAATTATGATTAGTGCTGCAGAAAGAAAAATTAGGGCACATTTTGACTTCTCAAATCCTCTTCTATGTCATAAAAAAATTCTGACATGCAGACTGATACATGCACTTTGAATACCAGCAGCAGACTTCCCTGGTGAGCAGTAGCTTTACTACAGTGATCTAATGAGCAACTAGAGTGCTAACATTCAGAATTTATGGCAAATGTGTGACACATCTGAATGCCTTCTTGATGGAACCAAGTAAAAAACTGAAAGTATTTCCTACTGAGGAGACTGCAGTAAATGAGGAAATTAGGAAATTTCATAACAAATAAATCTCCAAGATGGCCACCGGAGACAAAAGAGCCCAAATGTAGCCCAAATATCACCCAGATGTAGCCCAAGTATAGCCCAATGACAGAATGTCCCAGAGTGTTCTAACGAACAACTAGAGTGCTAACAGTCTTACTTATGACAAAAGTATGGCACACCTGAAGCCATCTTGATTGGAATAAAGTGGTAAAACTTAAAACATTTAATTTACAAAGGAACAAAATGAGGGGGTTCATTTTGCCATAGAAATTATGATTAGTTCTGCAGAAAGAAAAAATAGGGCACATTTTGACTTCTCAAATCCTCTTCTATTTTATAAACAAATTCTGACATGCAGACTGAAACATGCACTTTGAATACCAGCAGCAGACTTCCCTGGTGAGCAGTAGTTTTACTACAGTGATCTAATGAGCAACTAGAGTGCTAACATTCAGAATTTATGGCAAATGTGTGACACATCTGAATGCCTTCTTGATGGAACCAAAATAAAAAACTGAAAGTATTCCCACTGAGGAGACTGCAGTAAATGAGGAAATTAGGAAACTTCATAACAAATAAATCTCCCAAGATGGCCACCAGAGACAAAAGAGCCCAAATGTAGCATAAATATCACCCAGATGTAGCCCAAGTATAGCATAATGACAGAATGTCCCAGAGTGTTATTAAGAACAACTAGAGTGCTTACTGTCTTACTTATGACAAAAGTATGGCACCCCTGAAGCCATCTTGATTGGAATAAACTGGTAACACTTAAAACATTTAATTTAAAAAGGAACACAATGAGGGGGTTCATTTTGCCATAGAAATTATGATTAGTGCTGAAGAAAGAAAAATGTGGGCACATTTTGAGTGACTTCTCAAATCCTCTTCTATTTCATTAAAAAATTCTGATATGCAGACTGAAACATGCACTTTTAATACCAACAGCAGACTTCCGTGGTGAGCAGTAGCTTTACTACAGTGATCTAATGAGCAACTAGAGTGCTAACATTCATAATTTATGGCAAATGTGTGACATATCTGAATACCTTCTTGATGGAATCAAAGTAAAAAACTGAAAGCATTTCCTGCTGAGGAGACTGCAGTAAATGATGAAATTAGGAAACTTCATAACAAATAAATCTCCCAAGATGGCCACCAGACACAAAAGAGCCCAAATGCAGCACAAATATCACCCAGATGTAGCCCACATGTAGCCCAATGACAGAAGTGTGCAAAACAATTATTTTTTGTGTATTTGCAGTTTTATATAGTGCAGACTTGTCAGGTATTGGAATGCTTCACATGAGCATTGGTTACATCACACAAGATCAAATTCATTTTGGTTGCAGACATGGGGAGATTAAGTGATTTGACCACAATCACAGAATGTTGAGCTGAAGCAGAAACTCCAACCTGGTTCCCCAGTTGCAAAGTCTGCAGCTCTGGAAGTAACACCACATCCTCTTGCCAAGGTGCAACATTTAATCAAGTGGTCAACTGTATAAAAAAAATAAAGATTACAAATAATTTTAAAGTTCTTTGTTGCTATTTGAAAACTCAGAAAATATGTCCTCATTTTAGTTTTTTAGAGCACTAACCATAATTTTGATGCAAATAAGACCCTCTCATATATGTAATTTCTAAAGGAAATACTCTAGGTATTACAGCTTTGATTACATCAAGATGACGTCAGGCGTTCCACACTTTTGTAATAAATATAGAATGTTAGCAATCTAGTTGTTCATTGGGATACTGTTGAGAGGCAGAGGCCAGGGGCATGGACTCTGAAAATTGAAGGCAGGTAGGAGAGTGCAGAGGCAACAATTTGACCACACTGGGCAGGCAGGAAAGGCAGTGGCAGCACAACAGACTATGGAGGGCAGTGGAAAGGGGGGCAGGGGCAACAAACCATCAATACAGGACTGGCAAGAGAGGCTGTGGCAATATAATAGACCATTGTGGGCAGAAGGAAGAGGCAGTGGTAGTACAACCACACATGCCAACAGACCCGTTTCAGCCAGGAAACGTCCAATGTTTTTAAGCTCAAATGGGCTTTATGTGATCTGTCTCCTGTCTACAATCTCCTCTTTTTCAATGTAACTCAAAGGGGAAAATCAATACCCCAGTTTTTTTTCAAAATCTCCCTCTTACCAAGTTCAAAATGTTCGCAAGTATGGTACATTGAATCATGGTAGGCAGGAGGAATTGGGGTAGGGACATGGACTCGGATAACAGAGGACAGGAGGGACATGGAGAGGTGCACCAAACTGACCCTACAGGGCAGGCATCAGGGTTTGCAGCAGCACAATACACCACAAAGCACATGCGGGACGGGAGTGCAGCACAACAATCCATAGAAAGCAATAGGGAGAGGACAGGACCATGCACATGGACAACAGAGAACAGATGGAAAGAGGCAATGGTAGCTAGCTGACCATAATGGACAGACAGGAGAGAAAGCTGCAGCATAACAGACCATAAAGGGCAGGAGGGACGGATCAGGGGCATTACAATGGAACAGACAAGCCAGGAGGGAGGGAATAGGGGGTCTGCACATGGAAACAGAGAGCTGGGGGCAAGGTGGCAGGGCAGGAGCAGCAAGATGACCATGGAGGTCAGGCAGGATGGGCACTAGAAACAAGACACACCATGGAGAGCAACAATGAGACTATGGTGGCATACACACAGACCATGGAGGAAAGGTGGGAGGGGGTCAGGGGCAGCTAGCTGACCACACAGGGAAGGTGGGAGGGGCCATGGCAGCACAGAAGACCATGCATCGCAAGCGGGAGGGTTAGTGGTAGCACAATGGCTATGATGGGCAAGAAGGAGGGTGCAGGGGCATGCACAAAGGACCATGGAGGATAGAAGGGAGGGTCAGGACCTGGGCACAGACAAGAGAGTTCAGGGGAAGGGGCCTCACAACAGACTGCGCGGGGCAGGCAGGAGGAGCAGTTGCAGCACAACAGATCAGGGAGGGCAGAAGGGTGTGGCAGTAAAATGGACCATGGAGGACAGGAGGAAGGGGATAGGGGCATGGCATGTGGACAGGCAGGGTGGAGGTGGCAGGGACAGGTTACAGTCATCTGACAATGCTATTCAGGTGGGAGGGGAGTGGCAGCTCAACAGAACACTCAGAGTAGATAGGAGTGGCAGGTCCATGGAACATAGTGGGCAAAAAGGATGGAGCAGGGGCATGCACAAAGACATCGGAGGGCAGGGGGAAGGAGAATAGGGGCAGCAAGCTAAGCACAGAGGCTAAGCAGGAGGTCAATGATGGGCCATAGAATTGGGCAATGGAGGGCAGGAGGAGTGGACTGGTACATCATGCTAAATGGAGGACAGTGGCAGCACATCAGACCATGCATGGCAGGAGGGAGGAGGCTAGTCCATGGATTCAGACAACAGAGGATAGGGAGGAGGTGGATGGGGCAGCATGCTAACTGTTCAGAGAAGGTGGGTATTAGGAACTTTATTGTTTTTAAAATGTGTGTCTGTGCGAACTACTTAAAATATGAACAAGTATGCAGCATAATCTCACTTTTATTCAGTAAGAAGAGGACGTTTGTGACTGTGACTCTGGGCTCACTTGGCAGAAACACCCCCTGACCCTCCACCCCCATCGCAAAATGTAATGCCCGTGAAAGGGTAGGTGGACGCAGTGTTATATAGAACATAGTCCTCAGAGCACGATTGAAAATGAAAACTAGATGTAGTATATGGTATAAACTATGCACCAAAAAGTGTGATATGAAATGAACCGGGGCGTGAAATATAATATGCAATACATTGTGCGCAATGACAGATTAATTGGAGAGCGCGAGATAGCACAAGCACTAGTGCATGCTATGCGATATGCGCCTTGGAGTGTAATATGCACAGGGCAGTGTTATGTAACATAACTAGTATCTAAAGTTGTAATATAAAATATGTGCCGGGGAGTGTAACGTTGCATATGCACTGTGACAAAGATATGGATCCCAGATTGTAATATGTATGGCATAACGCTGTGCGTTATAACATACACATCGAGGAAGGCACGTTAGATGGGGAAATATAACCCGTGCGAAGGCAAGGGTGGCATGACATATTCACGGGGTGGTGTTACAGTGCACATGGGCTTGAGAGTGTCGTAGCATACGCACTAGCTGGTGGAATACAACACAGAGGTGTGAGGCTATCGGCGGGCACTGGTGGGTGTAACGCAGCATTGGGCTCAGCCAGGATCACGCTGTGACTCTCAAGTGAGGTTCGTCTCCTTTCCAGAGAGTAAAATAAAAAGTATTACACATCCGGCGGTGGATGTGTTTTTTATTAACGATGAGGGGGTTTCTTGCATAGTTTGGTCGAATTTTTGTCGAATCCCCTTTGAATGGCTTGGTGTGCGTGTATATTAAATGTGCCCGTCAATAGCTACCCATGTTTGTATAAATAAACGACAAGGGTGTCTACTTGGAGAGTACCCACCGGCGGGGGCGCCGGGATTAGGCACGGTAGGGCGTCAGACGCGTCAGAGCTTCATTAGCGGTGTAAAAACATTCCATGTGGATTTATTCTATGCATAGTCGCCTTTTAATGAATATCACGCAAATCGTCATGGTGATAGGTACATACGGTTTGTCCAGCATGCCCTAGGTGTTTCTATAAATATATATATTTTTAAAGTAATAAAAAACAAAGGCCGGCCCCGGGGGATGGGGTCCCCGGAGCCATAAGTGGCCTGAGGAGGGGGGCAACGCAGCCCCCTCCTAAACAATTGAAATAAAAAAAAGGCCATGACCCGGGGGTTGGGGTCCCCGGGGCCGATTAAGGCCTTGGGAGGGCCAAATTTATTTTTTTCAACAAAAAAAATTAGGGTGCAGGCCCTGGGGGATGGGGTCCCCAGGAACAGTAAATTAGAAAAAGAAGGGGGGCCACACAGCCCTCCTTATTAAAAAAATAAAATAAATAAAAGACCGGCATCGCGCTGGAGGCCACGCCCCCTCCTTACAGCACTCTGCAAATGTGCCCCCTGGCCAGTTGTAAGTTGGGGAATTAATTCCCCTTCAATACTGAGGGTCCCTGAGGGCCAACTAGCCCAACAGGTATCTCCAGTGTGCGCCAGGGAGCTGCGTTGCAGACAGGTGTTCTGAGGCCACGCCCCTTTTTACACCTCTATGCAACGCAGCTCTGTGGCACTTACTGGAGGTACCTAGTGGGCTAGTTTGACCCTAGGGACCCTTAGGATTCAAGGGGACTTAATCTCTCAACCTAGAACGGCCACAGGGCGCGTTTACACAGTGGTGAAGTGAGGGGACGGGGCCTGAGGTGACATGTGCAAACACGCCCTGTGGCGCGTTTTAAGTTGGGGAAATAATTCCCATTCAATCCTGAGGGACACTGGGGGCCAACTAGCTCACCAGGTGCTTCCAGTAAGTGCCACTGCTCTGCGTTGCAGAGAGGTGGTGCAGGCTGTGCCCCTTTTTACACCTCTCTGCAAGTCTCTGGACGTACCTAGTGGGCTATTTTGTCCCTAGGGATCCTCAGGATTCAAGGGGACTTAATCTCCCAACTTAAAAAACGAACACAGGGCATGTTTACACAGTGGGGAAGGAAGGGGACGGGGCCTGAGGTGACGTGTGCAAACACGCCCTATGGCACGTTTTAAGTTGGGGAAATAATTCCCCTTCAATCCTGAGGGCCCCTGGGGGCTAACTAGCCCACCAGGTGCTTCCAGTAAGCACCACTGAGCTGAGCTTTTTACACCTCTCTGCAACGCAGCTCTGTGGCGCATACTGGAGGTACCTAGTGGGCTAGTTGGACCCTAGGGACCCTCAGGATTCAAATTAACTTAATCTCCCAACTAAAAACGGCCACAGGGCTTGTTTACACAGTGGTAAAGGGAGGGGACGGGGCCTGAGTTAACGTGTGCAAACAAGCCCCCCGTTATAGTTAGTTCAGCTAACTATAACTCGCGCGCCCGCAATGCACTGCTGATGACGTCACATATTACATCACTCATGACATGGTCAGTGACATCACTCATGACATCACTGATGACATCTCAAATGACATCACTAATGACATCACTGATGACATCATCCTTGTGATAGAGTGGCAGACCTCCTCTTCCCCTAATATAACCTTTGATACACACATTCAAAAATAGAAACTACAATGTTCAAAACAATGGACATACCAATACCAGTTACAACAACCTATTCAGTAATTCTAAGATCCACATACACATCCACTCATTCACCAACAGTCCTATACAGTCACTCATACATGTACTCACTCATCATATGTACTCACACACTTATACATCCTGTTACACAACGCCACTCATCCATAGAGTTACTCACGCACATAGTCACTCATGCTAATAAAGAATCAAAAATCCATTTACTTGCATATACAGTTATACACACACCACCACACTTAATTCTACAGAAACTTACACATACTTAGTCTTTTAAACAATCCCTTATAGAAACACATACTTATTCATACAGGAACTCTTTCAATCTCTCACTCTCATATATACTCACTTATATACACCAATAGTCACATATACTAGTTTAAAACATATGTAGTTACTCATAAAGACACTATTGAGACAGTCTATCACTCACTAACACACCCATGCACACTCATCCACCCATACAGTCCTGCACACATGCTTTCTTCAACACATACAAACAGTGAGTCACTCATTCATGCACCTATGCACTACGTAATACCCCCACCGAACCATACAGACACTCAGACACTCATACTAATACTCAAAAAACCAACTAATAACCTATATAGACACTCATGTAGCTACTCACCAACCCATGCAGCCACTTATCCACAAAGTGAGAGACTGATACAGATATTTACACATGTAACCATTACTCACTAAGCCATGTATTCACTAAGATACACTTAATCAGTCAGTTATACAATCCATTTTTCAAAAACAAATCATCCGTTTAGACACTTATATACCCATTTATTCTTCCATCGATCTTGAGATATACATATATAAAACATATGTAATTTTCAGAAAAACACACATTCACTGGATGATGTCATCAGTGATGTCATTTGAGATGTCATCAGTGATGTCATGAGTGACATCATTGGAGTAGTAAAGTTAGGACTCCTAACTTTACTACTCCTAAACTGAGAAAATTCCTAACTTTAAGACTTTCGGTATTCACAGAAGCCATTTAGGAGTCCTAAAGTTGGGACTACTACCTTCTGTGAATACCGAAATGAGTATGTGCCTTCTGTGAATACCAAAATGAGTAAGTGCCTTCTGTGAATACCAACATGGTAGTAAGTTTAGGATTTTGTCTTAAGTTAGTTCTGTGAATCGGGCCCTATGTATGTGTAAGTTTCTGTAGAAGTAAGTGTGGTGGTGTGTGTATAACTGTATATGCAAGTAAATGGATGTTTGATTCTTTATTAGCATGAGTGACTATGTGTGTGAGTAACTCTATAGATGAGTGGCGTTGTGTAACAGGATGTATAGGTGTATGAGTACATATGATGAGTAAGTACATGTATGAGTGACTGTATAGGACTGTTGGTGAATGAGTGGATGTGTATGTGGATCTTAGTATTACTGAATAGGTTGTTGTAACTGGTATTGGTATGTCCATTGTTTTGAAAATTTTAGTTTCTATTTTTGAATGTGTGTATCAAACGTTATAATAGGGGGAGAGGAGGTCTGCCACTCTATCACAAGGATGATGTCATCAGTGATGTCATTTTAGATGTCATCAGTGATGTCATGAGTGATGTCACTGACTATGTCATGAGTGATGTAATATGTGACGTCATCAGCAGTGCATTGCGGACGCGTGAGTTATAGTTAGCTGAACTAACTATAACGGGGAAATTTCAATGGTTTTGTACGAGTGAAAAGTCTAGCTAACTATAGCACCCCTGAAACCTATGGCTTTTTCAGTGAATTTCTAAGGTTTGTTAAATGCTAATTCCTAACTATAACGTGCCTGAAACCTATGTTTTTTTCTGTGAATTTCAAAGGTTTTTTAAATGCTAATTTCTAACTATGCCTACAGAGATAGGACATGTGAAGAAAGAAGAAAAAACTCACAGAAAGAAAAAAAAGAAATGCAGAAAGAAGCAACAGAAGTCCTCAAAGACGAAGAAAAGTGCAGGAAGAAGGATAACGTGCAGAAAGAACAAACAGAAGAGCAGAAAGAAGCCTTGTTGAAAAATCATACTGTACCCTCAACTTTTCATACAGATACTGGTGGTAACTGAGTCTGACTAACCTGTCCTAGAGCCAGTGCTATGTTAAAAGATACTCAGAATACAGTGAAAACACCTACATACACCAGGGAACACTATGCGTTGGGGTCCCCCTGTGATTAGCATGACCTCCTCTGTAAGCCCCTAGTATATAATAGGGCAGGGGATTAAAACTACCTCTTAAAACACACCACAGGGCGTGTTTGCACACGTCACCTCAGGCCCCGTCCCTTCCCATCCCCACTGTGTAAACACGCCCTGTGGCCATTTTAAGTTGGGAGATTAAGTCCCCTTGAATCCTGAGGGTCCCTAGGGTTCAACTACACCACTAGGTACCTCCAGTAAGCGCCACAGAGCTACATTGCAGAGAGGTGTAAAAAGTGGCACGGCCTAGACCACCTCTCTGCAACGCAGCTCAGTGGCGCTTACTGGAAGCACCTGGTGGGCTAGTTAGCCCCCAGGGACCCTCAGGATTGAAAGGGAATTATTTCCCCAACTTAAAACGTGCCTCAGGGCGTGTTTGCACACATCACCTCAGGCCCCGTCCCCTCCCTTCACCACTGTGTAAGCGCGCCCTGTGGCCATTCTAAATTGAGAGATTAAGTCCCCTTGAATCCTAAGGGTCCATAGGGTCAAACTAGCCCACTAGGTACCTCCAGTAAGCACCACAGAGCTGCGTTGCATAGAGGTGTAAAAAGGGGCATGGCCTCAGAACACCTGTCTGCAACGCAGCTCCCTGGCGCATACTGGAGATACCTGTTGGGCTAGTTGGCCCTCAGGGACCCTCAGTATTGAAGGGGAATTAATTCCCCAACTTACAACTGGCCAGGGGGCGCATTTGCAGAGTGCTGCAAGGAGGGGGCATGGCCTCCGGCGCGATGCTGGTCTTTTATTTATTTTATTTTTTAAGAAGGAGGGCTGTGTGGCCCCCCTTCTTTTTCTAATTTATTGGCCCTGGGGACCCCATCCCCCAGGGCCTACACCCTTTTTTTGTTTTGTTTTTAAAATAAATTTGGCCCTCCCAAGGCCTTAATCGGCCCCGGGGACCCCAACCCCCGGGTCATGGCATTTTTTTTTATTCTTTAGGAGGGGGCTGCGTTGTCCCCCTCCTCAGGCCACTTATGGCCCCGGGGACCCCGTCCCCCGGGGCCGGCCTTTGTTTTTTATTATTTAAAAAAAATATATATTTATAGAAACACCTAGGACATGCTGGACAAACCGTATGTACCTATCACCATGACCATTTGCGTGATATTCATTAAAAGGCGACTATGCATGCAATGAATCCACGTGGAATGTATTTACACCGCTAGTGAAGCTCTGACGTGTCTGACGCCCTACCGTGCCTAACCCCGGCGCCCCCGCCGGTGGGCACTCTCCAAGTAGACACCCTTGGTGTTTATTTATACAAACATGGGTAGCTATTGACGGGCACATTTAATACACACGCACGCCAAGCCATTCAAAGGGGATTCGACAAAAATTCGACCAAACTATGCAAGAAACCCCCCTCATGGTTAATAAAACACACATCCACCGCCTGAGGAAACTCGATTTTCGATCTCAATCGTATCGAGCCGCCAATTTTTGTTCCGCCGCTATTTTGTGTTGCCCTCACTCAGGCAGCACAGCGAACAAGTCTTTTTTGCTTTTCCTGCAGCATCGTGTCGGAATAGCCTTCTGCCTTTGTTTACGAACTGGTGTCAGGGACTGGCCGAGTCCACTAATCCCTGTCTGGTCTGACTAATCCCTGTCTCAACTATCTGTTGGTTCGCACCATTCTTTCCTGAACTTATCTTTTGGCCTTCGCTGTCCTTTGCTCGTATTCTCTCGTTTCACAACTGTCCTCCAAAGCACACAAACGTATCTCGCCATCTGCAAGTCAGTTGCGGACACGTTAATGAATTAACCTGTGGGGAGGGATGACAAACACAGTTGGAGGAGAGGCTTCTTCGGGTTACTCAATACTTTATTTCTCAAGTTCTTTTCATTGGTAAAGCTCTATTTTTGTACTTATCTTATTGGTTCTTTTTATCTACATTGGGAGTGTTCTTGGTTAATCTGTATGCCATCCATGTACTATAAGAGATTGTGCGCCACGGAGTGAAGTGGCAGTCTCCTGAGAACATACTGAGTGTACTTCTGGGACAACTGTACTTAGCTGCAGCTAATAAATCTGATCTTCTACGCCCAACAGAGTGTCCTGTGTCTCTGTTAGATAAAGCAAGTGGACCCAGGAGATTAAGGTGTTCCCCGCGCCGCCAGACCCATAAGGTTTCTGGTTCTTCAAATGGCGCCCAACATGGGGCGGCTTCAGAGGTAGTAGTCCTGCCTGAAGGTCGTGAAGAGCACCGCAAGAAAATTCCGGAGGAATCGCGAGCCACGTCAAACGACCCCTGTATGTCGAAGTGGTCCGAAGGTCTTTTTCAGTGCGGTTTCTCCTTCCTGACGGCTGCTGACGACTGCTGCCCTGACTGCTGCCTTGCTTTGGACCTTCTTTGGTGATGTATGGTAAGGCGAGACGTTAGATGGGTCTCTGTTGGCGTAAGAAGACACTTAGTTAAGTATTGGTGGTGGGTAGCTCCCACAATTTTGTTTGGTCCTTTGGGTCTTTGATTCGGCTATTGCAAAATCCGAAGCCGAGGGGTGAGTACATTTGTGCTGTGTTAATTGATTTAACCCCCTTGATGTTTGTGAAAAGTCCAGTGAAATAACGATGCCTGGTCTGAGTACATTTTGGAAGTTTTGTTGCTTTGGTTGTGATAGGGACTCCCGGCTGGAGGACTCTTGTCCAATTCCTTCGGTTGGAACTCCCACTTATGAGCTCTGTTCTAAACATGGTGTTGGCCCCATTGCCTTTAATGAGGCATGGATCCGATACACAAAGAACGATGCTGTTTTACAGTGGCCACAGAACGGTAGCTTTGAGCCTGACATATTAGATAATTTGGAAGCAGTTTTGTTTAAAAGAAAAGCCTGGCCGGCAATGTTCGACTCTTTCCGCCTCTGGCATAAGGAAGCCAAACAGAGAGAAATTAAGCAGGCAAAACGAGATAAGAAAGCACAAAGTATGACGATTATACAGGCTGCCCAGCAGTTTAAAGATAATGAGATTGATCGTGAAATCATCGTATGGTGATAGATAAATGTTATCCGGTGTTGCCTACTTCCCCTCCTGATAAAAGTAGGGAACTGGAGGAATACCCTTTGATGTCTCACCTATTGAGATTGCCTCCTCCCTATGCACAAGTTGCTAATGCACCCCCAGTATTACAACCGGTTCAGCCATTAGTTGCGCCTCCGCCTGCTCGGGTTCTTCCGCATTTGCCCCTTCAAGCATTGCCGCCCCCACTTCCTTTGCCACCGGTTGCTTTACCTCCATCCCTAGAGCCACAATCTCCTTTGCCTTCAGCTCCTCTTATAACTGTTAGTTCTTCTCCTATTAGTTTGCCCAATACTTTGTCCCCTGTCCTTATGTCCAATTCTCCTACTGTCCGTAAACGGATCACAGATACTGTCTCTGGGTTTCTGTCTCCTTTCTTTGAGATTCTTAATATGTCTCCGGCTTTCTCTCGAAGACAGTCTCATAGTCAGCTTCCAGATTCCGATGAACGGGTGGTATTGGACTCTCTCGCTCGTAAATGGATCGAGAAAGGTCCCTTATATAGTGCAAACGATATTTTGGCTACCCTTCATCAGTGGGAAGCGCCCACGCAGAGATGTGTTTTTAATGTTATGTGTGACACTCTTGTTAAAGGTTGGAAGGATATGGATTTGGGTTCAGTTCCTCAGGGCCTGTTGGATGTTCAGGCTAATTTCGATAAGGGACACATCGTGGGTCCTAAGATTGAGGACGCTGTAAAGACACTTATCTCTTTTAGATCCTTATTTTCCTCGCAAACTTTCTTTGATTCCGATCCTGCTGTTAGGCTGACATCCAAACATTATCCAATGAGAGAGGTTCCTCCGGAATGGAGAGAAGCGGTTCCAGCAGCAGGTGCTAATCTAGCTATTCCTGCACACTTTCAGCGTATATGGGTACATGTCCCCTGGAAAAGATCTGAAGTTTTGGCTCTTAAACAGTCACTACCAGATCCCCGTAAAAACCCTGCTGGTCATTATAAAGAATTGTCTCAGACTGTTGACGCCTGCATTATGAATTTGGCTGATATCGATATGTTAATGGGGAATGTAGTCCCACAAGCATTATGGGCTCGAATTCGGAGAGAGAATCACGCACAAGAATTAGGTGGTGATTGGAATGCTATAATTGCCGCAGATGCAGCCCAAGTGGGTGGTGCTAAGCCAGATGCTTTGATTTCAGAACTACCTGGTAGGATTATTGCCTTAATGAAAACGATGATGCCTCCCTTGCGAGTTAATTGGGATAAACTAGCTGCGTGTAAACAGAAGAAAGATGAGAGTGTCTCTGATTTCTTCACTCGTTTTGAAGAGACGTTTATTGATCACAGTGGTCAGGATATGACTACGGAAGGTGGACAGCGATTATTTGTAGAGAAATTCGTATTTAATTTGCTTCCCGAGCTGTCACATAAGTTGAAAGACTCTGAAAGTTCATGGGCTGTTTCTTCCTCTGCGCAAATATTGGCTACTGCTCAATATTATGAGAACAGGGATAAAGAAGAGAAAGATAAGCAAGAGAAAAAGACTAAAGAATTAAAAACGAAGGTTCTTCTGCAACAGGCTTATCCTCCCCGTCTTGCTCAGCGCCAGTTTCAACAGCCTCCACAATTTCAGAGGGTGTATCAAAAGCCCGAGCATTTTGTTCCACGACCTTTATTCGGTCCTAATCAATGTGCCTATTGTAGAGAGGAAGGTCATTTTAAGAATAGTTGTCTGGTCTTATTACAGTGTAATGAGGGATCATCTGCTCCACGAGGTCGAGGTATTCATCAGTTAGCGCCCAGGGGTAGAGGTCGAGGTGTGTTGACCCAAGAACAGCGATCCCTTCCTCCTCTGAATTCTATGAACTATTTCGATCAGCAGAATACTCAGTCTACACAGTATTACAATGATGAATATCATGTTGAGGGTGAAAATGAAAGTCTGCACGTTAACTAGGACAGCCATAGACAAAGTGAGGGAGTTGTATCGATTCCAGTAGATCAGAGTGGACCTTATGTTAATGTCACTACAATGGGTGTTTCAGAGCCTTTCCTTTTAGATGCTGGTGCGAAGAGAAGTTCTATCATTCACTCTAAACTCCCTGGGGCACCTTTGTCTGGCTCAACGAATGTATCAGTAGGATTTTCTGGCGCCCCGGTTTGTAACCCAGTCTCTAGCCCTCTGCCTATTTCAATTGGCCCCTATGACTTAGAAGCTCCTCTTCTTTTAACAACGGGTTGCGGCGAGAATCTGTTGGGTTTGGATCTATTGAAAAGATTACATGCAATGATATATTGTTCTCCTTCTGGTGTATATCTTACTTTGGGGCAGAAACTGACTTCTCCAATGTATTTATCTAAAGATCAATTCCCACCTGAATTGCTCTCTCTTCCCGCAACGCTTTGGACTACGGGTCCAAATGATGTTGGTTGTCTCGAGATCCCGCCTTATGTTGTTACTCTCAAGCCCAATGTTAAATTGCCTCGCATTCCTCAATACAGAATTTCCAATGAAGGTAAAAGAGCGCTTTTGGATATCATTTATGATTTAGTTCAGAAGGATGTGATTGAGGAAACGAGAGGAAATTTATGTAATAGTCCTATTATTCCTGTTCTTAAACGCACCGACCCTTCTCAGCCTCCTGTTTATCGTTTTGTGATTGATCTTCGGGAGGTTAACAAAATTGTTGTACCACAGTATCCTGTTGTCCCAGATATTACTGCCTTGTTAACTATGATACCTGCCTCAGCGGCTTGGTTTTCTGTCATTGATTTGAAGAATGCTTTCTTCAGCATTCCCATTGCCGAAGAGAGTACGGATATTTTTGGTTTCTCTCTAGGAGGCCGAAGTTTCTGGTTCAAGCGCGCACCCCAAGGCTATTGTGAAAGCCCCTCCATTTATAGTCAAGCTCTGAAATGTCAGCTTGATGCTTTCCCTTTGCCCTCGGGTGCTACTCTTATTCAATATATGGATGATTTGTTAATTGCTGCTGATTCAGAGGATGTCTGCAGGAATGTGACTGTTGCATTGTTACGTCACTTGTCTGATGTTAATCATAAGGTTTTGCCTTCTAAACTACAGTATGTCTGTCGAGAGGTTACCTATTTGGATCATCTCTTATCAAAGGAGGGAAGACGATTAACCCCAGAATGAATTCAAGCAATAGCGCAAATGTCCGTGCCATCCACACAAAGAGAGGTACGTGCCTTTTTGGGCATTACCTCTTATTGTAGGCAATGGATCCCGAACTTTTCCTTGCTGGCCAAACCTCTGTTAGCACTCACTTTGAAAGACACGCCCCAACCCCTTCCTTGGACTGACGAATGTCAGAAGAGTTTTACTGATTTACGTACTGCTCTGTGTTCTCTTCCTGTGTTGGGTACTCCAGATTACAGTAAGCCCTTCACGCTCTATGTCCATGAAAGAGAAGGTTGTGCGTTGTCAGTCCTGAGACAACGATTTGGAGATAAACAGCGGCCATGTGCATATTTTTCAGCTACGTTAGATCCAGTAGCCAAGGCATTGCCTAGTTGTCTTAAAGCTACAGCAGCAGTAGCGGTTTCTATTCGTCAGTCTGCTGGAGTGGTGCTAGAAAATACTCTCATTGTTATGGGACCACATGCAGTGGATACCTTGCTAAACAGGACGAAAACGCAGCATCTTACGAGTGCTCGCTTGTCTGGATATGAGCTGACACTCTTGGCTAGTCATGTGCACATCAAACGATGTAACACTTTAAATCCAGCCACTTTGTTACCCCTTCCGAAAGAGGAAGATATTCAAGAACGACATGATTGTTTTCTCCGTACCGAGGAGGAGACAAAAGGTAGAATTGATTTGAAAGATACGCCGCTAGCGGATCCAGATGGGATCCTATGGGTGGATGGGTCTTGTTTCAAACTGCCGAATGGTGAGACAACTTCAGCTTATGCTGTTACTACCTTGCATACAATTGTGGAAACAGCACGCATCAGACATAATTCAGCTCAGGCAGCCGAACTAATAGCTTTGACCAGAGCGTGTGTATTATCTGAGGGAAAGAGAGTGAATGTGTATACCGACATACAGTACGCATTCGGTGTGGCACATAGTTTCGGACGTTTGTGGACGGAAAGAGGATTCCTTACCTCTCATGGTACTAAAATACAGCATGGTCAATTGGTGACTGATCTTCTTGAGTCACTTGCCTTGTCTACCCAGATAGCAATTGTGAAATGTAGTGCGCATAAGAAGATCACTGATGATGTTGGTTGTGGGAATGCTTTTGCGGACGAGGTAGCGAAAAAGACAGCCAGAGATGCTACAAGTTGCGGGCCCTGCAAATTGGGTCAGGGAAAGAGGGATGTGTGAGGACACAATAGAAAGTGTGAGATCGATTCAGGAAGATGCTACAGAGAAAGAGTTGAGAAAGTGGAAAGAAAGTACAGGAATGTTGGATAAGATGGGATGTTGGGTAGAGTTGTCAGAGCACCAACGTTGGCTGTTACCAGACGCCTATGTACTGCCTGTAGTTACTATGGCGCATGGTCCAGCCCACATCAGTGCGAAAGGAATATGTAAACTTCTGGCTCCAGTATGGCAGAATGAAGGGATTGCAAAATGTGCAGACAATGTGGTAAAGCATTGTATCATTTGCTTGATGTACAATCCGGGAAAGGGAACCCCAACTCCGGCAGGTCATTTTGCTCCCCCGACATATCCTTTTGAGGTGTTGCAAATCGACTATATTCATATGGAGCGATGCAACAATCTCAAATACGTTCTAGTGGTGGTATGTGCCTTTTCCAGATGGATAGAAGCCTACCCTCTGAAAGACAACACTGCTTTGTCTACTGCCAAAGTCCTTTTGAAAGAGTTCTTTCCTAGGTATGGTTTGCCGCGCATTGTCTGGAGTGACAATGGGAGTGAATTTGTGGGCCAAGTCATGCAAAAAGTTTGTGCAGGTCTTGGTGTAAGGCAAAAGTTCCATGGAGCAAACCATCCACAGTCAGCGGGTTTAGTAGAATGTTATAATGGCACACTTAAGCTCAAGCTAGCAAAGATACAAGCCAGCACAGGTCTTGCCTGACCCGATGCTTTACCTTTGGCTCTTCTGTCCACCAGAACAGCTGTGCATTCTCGTTTGGGACTTAGCCCATACGAGGTGGTTTTCGGACGCCCAGCTAATGTATGGGGAGTCCCTCGCCCTAAAAAGTATTCTGATATACCATACCCAATGCTGGTTGATTATCTGCACGACCTTACAACTAAATTGCATGTTCTCCATCAACAGGTTCAGAACGCTTTGCCAGAGGCCTCCACAGACCCAGGTCATTCCATCCAACCAGGTGACTGGGTTTGCGTGAAGAATTTCCAAAGGACAAAGAATTTGGAACCTCGTTGGAGGGAACCTCGACAGGTCCTCCTGGCGACGCGAACAGCAATAAAGGTCGAAGGAAAGAAAAACTGGATACACGGCGTGCATTGCAAGAAGGTGCCTTTGCCTTTGCCCTTTGATCAGTGGGTCCGTAAGGGTATAAGTGACTCAGAAAACGAAAAGGTTCCTAGATTCTTACCTTTTAGCGATGCACGCCTGAGTGGAACTCGGTCGGAGAAAGAAGACGATGATATTCTTCAGGAAGCTGTACCACCACATCTCCGCTTGAACACTACAAACCCACAAACATTGTTGCGAGACCAGACTGTACCTGACAAAGTCCGTTATAATCTCAGGCCAAGACTAATTAAGAAAACTTGAGATTCTCTCCTCCATGTAGTTTCTATACCGGTTGCAGGGTCACGGTAGGAGTCTTGATTGTGACCTGAGTAGTGGCAATAGGCCTGCAGGACGTGCAGTGTCATAGGACGGCAGATAATCATAACCAAGTGATTGAGGAAGATTGCCGTAAGCATCCACTTAGAAGATGGAGACTACATTAGGAGAAAGAGAGAAGAAGAAGAAAATGAGAGAAAAATATTTTAAATTAATGTACAGTCGTTGTGGTATAACGTTATGTGTTTTTATCTTATTGTGTATTTTATTGGCCTGTATAGGTTGAATTGTTTATGCTATGCAGCAAAAAGTTGTCCCTACTTCTGTCTCTTTGCCTTCTTATTCTACTGTCTCTCCACATCTATTCCATACACTTTCTCAGCATGAATTCATAAGAATACTACAATAATTTATTTGTTCAGTTATTGCACCAGCACCAATTAGTAATTAACACAACCAACTGTTGGGTGTGTGGACTTATGCCTCATACCACCGAAAAAGGGATGCCATACTTAGTCTCCTATGAAGGTTCCGCTTGGGCTTATTTTGTAATCTTCTCTAACGCATATCAGAGCCGATTTAAACGACCTGTCAGTTCATATATTGGTGGTTCAGATTTTAGTCATAGTACATTGATAAAGGGAATGGTAGCTATGACTAAAATCATGGAAAATAGTAAAATTTCTGTTGACGAGAGAAAAGCATATACTAATTGGAACGTCACTCATTACATCACTAGCCTTAGTGATAAGGTTAGACAAAGAGAATCTCCACCAATTTGGACTCTACCACATCAAGGTAATTTCTGCTTACAGATAAATGGTCTGACTGCTAACGCTGGACAAGAGAAGAGCTTTTGTTCCCACACATACATCTACACTTCTCAGAATTCGCCGCCGCTAGTACCATCTCAAGGCACGTATTTTATCTGCCAAGATAGGGCTTATACATGGTTGCCGACTGGTTTCTCCGGAACAAGCTATATAGCTTTCCTTCTTCCCCCTACATATACTGCCTCTTCAACTCACCATAGAAACAGATATGGCAGATGAATTATTGATTCCAAGGACACAGCAGGACAAGAGGGAGGAGATTTCCTCAAAGGAATTCTTCCTTTTTGGGGTCCAATGGCCAATAGCAGAAACATGAGACAACTGGTTCGTGTTGTAGAGACTACTATAGACATCACTGTAGGAGCCTTGAGTAATGTTACAGCTGAACTACAGGCGGATCGTCTTATGACATTACAGGACCGAGTTGCCTTAGATGTTATTCTTGCGGACCGTGGTGGAGTCTGTACATTGATCGGATCTAGTTGCTGTATTTATATACCTGACGATGCTCCGACGGTATACCAAGCCATCTCCAAATTACATGTAATCTCTGAGTCGATTCATCAGGACGAAGGAGATTGGTCGTTATTGGGATGGTTTGGGGGACTACTGTCAAAATGGGAATGGAAGGTATTAACATTCCTTGGAATGGTTCTGGCCATCATTTTCTCTTGTTGTCTCTGTCTGCACTGTGGCCCCGCCATCTGCGGCCTTTGTGCCTCTGTATGCATTCCAAAACCCAAATCACAGAGAACAGAGAACATTAAAATGATGTTACAGCAACAGCTTGATGACCTCATGGCCATCGACATCGACTCAGATTAACGTGAGTCTGTGTATTTTGCCTGAGTTCTGGCAAAAGGAGGGTCTGAGGAAACTCGATTTTCGATCTCGATCGTATCGAGCCGCCATTTTGTGTTCCGCCGCCATTTTGTGTTGCCCTCACTCAGGCAGCACGGCGAACGAGTCTTTTCTGCTTTTCCTGCAGCATCATGTCGAAATAGCCTTCTGCCTTTCTTTACGAACTGCTGTCAGGGACTGGCCGAGTCCACTAATCCCTGTCTGGTCTGACTAATCCCTGTCTCAACTATCTGTTAGTTCGCACCATTCTTTCCTTACTTTATCTTATCTTTTGGCCTTCGCTATCCTCTGCTCGTATTCTATCGTTTCACCACTGTCCTCCAAAGCACACAAACGTATCTCGCCACTTGCAAGTCAGTTGCGGACACGTTAATGAATTAACCTGTGGGGAGGGATGACAAACACAGTTGGAGGAGAGGCTTTTTCGGGTTACACAATACTTTATTTCTCAAGTTCTTTTCATTGGTAAAGCTCTATTTTTGTACTTTTCCTATTGGTTCTTTTTATATACATTGGGAGTGTTCTTGGTTAATCTGTATGCCATCCATGTACTATAAGAGATTGTGCGCCACGGAGTGAAGTGGCAGTCTCCTGAGAACATACCGAGTGTACTTCTGGGACAACTGTACTTAGGTGCAGCTAATAAATCTGATCTTCTACGCCCAACAGAGTGTCCTGTGTCTCTGTTAGATAAAGCAAGTGGACCCAGCAGATTAAGGCGTTCCCCGCGCCGCCAGACCCATAAGGTTTCTGGTTCTTCACGCTGGATGTGTAATACTTTTTATTTTACTCTCTGGAAAGGAGACAAACCTCACTTGAGAGTCACAGCGTGCTCCTGGCTGAGTCCAATGCTGTGTTACACCCACCAGTGCCCGTCGAGTGCCGCACACCTCTGTGTTGTATTCCACCAGCTAGTGCGTATGCTATGACACTCCCTAGCCCATGTGCACTGTAACACCACCCCGTGAATATGTCATGCCACACTTGCCTTCGCACAGGTTATATAGCCCCATCTAATGTACCTTCCTCGATGCCTATATTATAACACACAGCGCTATGCCATACATTTTACAATCTGGGATCCAAATCTTTGTCACAGTGCATATTCAACGTTGCACTCCCCAGCACATATTTTATATTACAACTTCAGAGACTAGTTAGGTTGCACAACACTGCCCTGTGCATATTACACTCCAAGACGCATATCGCATAGCACGTGCTAGTGCCTGTGCTATCTCACGCTCTCCAATGAATCTGTAATTTCGCACAATGTATTGCATATTATATTTCACGCCCGGTTCATCTTACATAACACTGCGTCCACCTACCCTTTTCACGGGCATTACATTTTGCGATGGGGGTGGAGGGTCAGGGGGTGTTTCTGCCAAATGTGAGCCCGGAGTCACAGTCACAAACGTCCTCTTCTTCCTGAATAAAAGTGAGATTATGCTGCATACTTGTTCATATTTTAAGTAGTTCGCACAGACACACATTTTAAAAACAATAAAGTTCCTAATACCCACCTTCTCTGAACAGTTAGCTTGCTGTCCCATCCACCTCCTTCCTATCCTCTGTTGTCTGAATCCATGGACTAGCCTCCTCCCTCCTGCCATGCATGGTCTGATGTGCTGCCACTGCCCTCCATTTAGCATGATGTACCAGTCCACTCCTCCTGCCCTCCATTGCCCAATTCTATGGCACATCATTGACCTCCTGCTTAGACTCTGTGCTTAGCTTGCTGCCCCTATTCTCCTTCCCCCTGCCCGCCGATGTCTTTGTAAATGCCCCTGCTCCATCCTTTTTGCCCACCATGTTCCATGGACTTGCCACTCCTATCTACTCTGAGTGTTATGTTGAGCTGCCACTCCCCTCCCACCTGATAGCATTGTCAGATGACTGTAACCTGTCCCTGCCACCTCCACCCTGCCTGTCCACATGCCATGCCCCTATCCCCTTCCTCCTGTCCTCCATAGTCCATTTTACTGCCACACCCTTCTGCCCTCCCTGGTCTGTTGTGCTGCAACTGCTCCTCCTGCCAGCCCCGCGCGGTCTGTTGTAAGGCCCCTTCCCCTGAACTCTCTTGTCTGTGCCCAGGTCCTGACCCCCTCCTTTTAAAACTCTAATTTTCTCAGGAACTACTGAACGGATTTACACCATTTAAGCAAAAGGCATGAGTCTGAACTGAGGACTACCTCTTTGCCAAATTTGGTGTAATTCCGTTCAGCAGTTCGGACTGTAGCTGCGTCAACAGGTCCTATGGGAAAATGCATGGGGAAAACGCATTTTGGGACCCCCCTTTTTTCTCGGCCCCCGCTTGACGAATCACCGTGAAATTTTCAGGATAGGAGCGGACCGGAGCTGGACAAAAGTTTAGAAAATTTCGCGAAGATTCATCAATCAGCGCCAACGTTATTCCAAATGGAATGTTGCGGATTTCCAATGGAAAATAGGTCCTAACTATAACTACCTATTGGCGACTGCCAGTAGGTAATACACATATATATATATATTTATATATATTCACAGAAAAAACCATGGGTTTCACACACGTTATAGTTAGGAATTAGCATTTAAAAAACCTTAGAAATTCAATGAAAAAACCAAAGGTTTCACACATGTTATAGTTAGCTGGACATTTCACTCGTAAAAAACCAATGAAATTCCCCCGTTATAGTTAGTTCAGCTAACTATAACTCGCGCGCCCGCAATGCACTACTGATGACGTCACATATTACATCACTCATGACATGGTCAGTGACATCACTCATGACATCACTGATGACATCTCAAATGACATCACTGATGACATCATCCAGTGAATGTGTGTTTTTCTGAAAATTAAATATGTTTTATATATGTATATCTCAAGGTCGATGGAAGAATAAATGAGTATATAAGTGTCTAAATTGATGATTTGTTTCTGAAAAATTGATTGTATAACTGACTGATTAAGTGTATCTTTTTGAATACATGGCTTAGTGAGTAAAGTTTAAATGTGTAAATACCTGTATCAGTCTCTCACTTTGTATATAAGTGGCTGCATGGGTTGGTGAGTAGCTACATGAGTGTCTATATAGGTTAATAGTTGTTTTTTTGAGTATCAGTATGAGTGTCTGAGTGTCTTCATGGTGCGGTGGGGGGTATTACGTAGTGCATAGATGCATGAATGAGTGACTCACTGTTTGTATGTGTTGAAGACAGCATGTGTGCAGGACTGTATGGGTGGATGAGTGTGTGCATGGGTGTGTTAGTGAGTGAATGACTGTCTCAATAGTGTCTTCATAAGTAACTACATATGTTTTAAACTAGTATATGTGACTATTGGTGTTTATAAGTGAGTATATGTGAGAGTGAGAGATTGGAAGAGTTCCTGTATGAATAAGTATGTGTTTCTATAAGTGATTGTTAAAAAGACTAAGTATGTGTAAGTTGCTGTAAAAGTAAGTGTGCTGGTGTGTGTATAACTGTATATGCAAGTAAATGGATGTTTGATTCTTTATTAGCATGAGTGACTATGTGTGAGTAACTCTATGGATGAGTGGGATTATGTTACAGGATGTTTAGGTGTATGAGTACATATGATGAGTGAGTACATGTATGAGTGACTGTATAGGACTGTTGGTGAATGAGTGGATGTGTATGTGGATCTTAGAATTACTGAAGAGGTTGTTGTAACTGGTATTGGTATGTCCATTGTTTTGAAAATTGTAGTCTCTATTTTTGAATGTTTGTATCAAAGGTTATATTAGGGTGAGAGGAGGTCTACCACTCTGTCACAAGGATAATGTCATCAGTGATGTCATTTGAGATGTCATCAGTGATGTCATGAGTGATGTCACTGACCATGTCATGAGTGATGTAATATGTGACGTCATCAGTAGTGCATTGCGGGCGCGCGAGTTATAGTTAGCTGAACTAACTATAACGGGGGAATTTCATTGGTTTTTTACGAGTGAAATGTCCAGCTAACTATAAGATGTGTGAAACCTTTGGTTTTTTCATTGAATTTCTAAGGTTTTTTAAATGCTAATTCCTAACTATAACGTGTGTGAAACCCATGGTTTTTTCAGTGAATTTCAAAGGTTTTTTAAATGCTAATTCCTAACTATAACGTGTGTGAAATCCATGGTTTTTTCAGTGAATTTGCAAGGTTTTTTAAATGCTAATTTTTTTTTTTTTCTTCTTTTTTTTTTACATATTTTTATTTTAATTTTCTATCCTTTTTTAAAGACTATGGTTAAATTTTTAAAATTCTACAATATGTTTTTTTTAACATTTTTTATAAAATAAACAGGTAAAATTTATTAGCAATAAATTTTTTCCTTTTTTTAAATTTTTTTTTAGTACGCGTACCGTAAGCTTACGGTAAGCGTACGGTTTACGCAATGTCCGTAATTTATCTACGCTGTTTGCGTATAGTTACGCAATTTGTGTAGCCGCGCGTACTCCGCGTGGGGCGCGTACGCGTGTACGCTACACGCGCACGTTACGCGGAAGTGTCGGGGAGTGACTGTTATGCGCATGCGCGCGAGCGCGTGTCTTTTTTACGCGCATGCGTACTTTTGCCGTAAGCGTACCGTAAGCGTACGGTAGGTCATGTGATCATGAAACACAACTTTTGATTGGTTGAAACTACTTTCAGTTCTAGAACTCTCCTACACCACACCCATTCCCCTCATTTCTGCTTGTGATCCCTTAGGAGAAGGAGCTGGGTTGTCTTTGTGATACGATGGCAGAACAGCAGAGCTCTTCTGAGAGTGAGGCTAGCAGCACTACCTTGAGGCAGAGAGCGAGGAAACAAAAGACCTCTTACGTATGGGAGTATTTTACTTTTCCAGAAGGCCAGCAAAAGGTAAATGCACCCTTAGTGACTTGCAAGCTGTGTAAGCGTGTACTTTCAAGAGGGAATCCTGACAGGAAGTATTCCTTTGGGAATCACACCATGATGAGACACCTTAAGGATGTACACAGAAGGACACATGCTCGACTTACTGAAGGTAACCCTTCAGTAAATCAACCAAGCACATCCACAGCAGCTCAGCCTGGACCATCATCTGCAGAGCCGAGTCCTTCTTCTGCAGGTCAGGTGAGCCCTTCATCTGTGGGGGGAGCATCTCCTTTTTCTGGTCCTCTGGAAATTAACCCTCGGTTTGCGAGGGTTGAAGTACGGTGCGGCAATTGTCACGATCTAATTACTTATAGGGAGACCAGTATTTCCCTAGTGAACATTAAAATAGATCAGCACACTTGTCGTACCGTCTAATATTCCCAATCTTTCTTTCCTCTGTCCCTGCATAAACACAACGGCTCTTTTAAGAGCCAACCTTACCTTTCATCTATTATTTATATATTTTTTTAAAAACGTTTTTTTTTTTTTTTTACCGTACGCGTACGGTACGCGTAATTTATTTTTTTTTTTTAAAAAAACACTAAAAATCAATTATCACATTACAAGGTCCTTGAGAGACTACAATTAAAAACTGCAAATGTGATTGTAGAGAAGTGGAAAAAAGGGACCATGACATTATTGACTTACCATACCCACTCAAAAAAAGATTTATTCATTTAATTTTTTTTTAATTGCTTTAAAAATGGTTCTAGTTTTCGAAAATTTTCTATCTCAATCTGAAAAAAAAGAAAAAAGTATTAATATTTAATAAAACATTTAATAATACAGTACACATATTTACATATTTTTCTAAAAATATTTTTGCCTTTTTTTTGCTGTTTTCAGAAAATATTGCATTTCACTATAAATTGTGAAAGCAATTGCATTCATCATTTAACAGCAGGCAAAAAAAAAATTAACAATCTCAAAGATTGTTTTTAAAAAAGCCCACAATCTCTTTTTGCATAAACATAACTTTATAGAAATGCATAATATTCTTAAAAAATATCATCTAATATCAATACTTATTTCTTTAAAATACCGTCTGATATTTTTGTTTCAGAAGTATAATCACAATAATATATGTCAAATAACTCCACAATACATCTGGTTCCATTTCCTTTAGGCCAAATAGTAATTGTAAAATTCTTTTTTTGTTTAATTTCCAATGGTAATCCAATAAAAAACAAAAGTTTAAATTGTACAGATGTCACCGATTCTCTGTAACATTTTGGTTTCCGAAAGATTAATTAATAATTAAATAAGTCCACAATAGAATTGTTTACTTTTCCGCATGGCCAAATAGTAATTTTAAAAATATTTTTTGAAAAAATTTCCAATGGCAATCCAATAACATTCCAAAATTTAAATTGTGCAGATGTTACCGATTTTTTCTAAATTTTTGGTTTTCCAAAGTTTCCTTAAAAAATGGAAAAATTCCACATTACAATTGGTTACCTTTCCATTAGGCCAAATGATAATTTGTTAAATCTTTTTATTTGTAAATTCCAAATGGTAATCCAATAAAATGGTAAAATTGTTTTGTCCAGATGTTGTCAAATCTCTCTAAAATTTAGGTTTCAGGAAGATTAGATAGGAATTTGCTAAATCAAAAGGCAAACGTTGCTTAAAAATCAATTGGGAATCATTACACAGTGTCCAGCCTTTTTCACATTTAAGATAAACTGTGTAATGACCAGAAGTTACAGTAGGTCCATCATGGAAAATTATTGCAACTGTTACAAAAGTTTTTCCTGAAATTGATAATTGCTGTCCTGTAAACTTCTTTATTAAAGTATCCAATTTTGAACCATCAGCTCTACATCGTTGCATCATTAAAATTACATACTGTCTGTATTCCTTTAAAATTAATGTTGAAAACATGTCAGATTTACACTCACCGCATTGCATGCTATGATTAGCATCTTTAACTAATTTAGCAAAAGTGACTGTTTTACTCTCTGGCAATGTTAAATAAATAAACCTTTCAGAATCAACATTAGAGCCACATATATTATAACAGTTTTCACAACTATGTTCCCATTTATAAGAGAGACCAAATAAATTTTCAATGTTAACCCCTTCTTCTTCCAGTACCTGAAGAAAATAAATCAAGAATTCCTGTGCGTCTTGCTGTACATTTTGAGAAAACTGTGTTCGTCCTGAACATACATCTAAAACTTTTCTAATTTCAGTAGCACTTTCTATTTGAGTTTTATCATTACTCAGCTTTTCAAAAAGGAGACTCAGCACAGAACAGAATCTTTTTCCCTGATTTACTATTATCTGCTCTTGCAAACTTTCCAGATAAAATGCAACATTCAGCACTACATTAGCGTAGCAGTTGACACCAGAGCTATTTTCAAAATAACATCCTACAACCTGTTCTTCATTTTCCTTATTCTTTTTGCTTGCAATTACATCACTCCTCTTTTTTTTTCCTCCTCTCTACATCTTCATTACAGATATTCTCATTTCTCCTTTTACGAGAAACTACACGTTTCTCCAACACAGGATACTGACCTAAATGAGGAGCATAGCTTCTTCTTAATCTATTATACTCCTTTACACAATTTGTATCAGCACTAACTTTTGAATCATCAAAGTCTATCATGAATAAACCTGATAATGTTTTCACTCGTGACAAAGCAACATATGCCATACCTTCTTTGAACACAGTTGAACCAATGTTCACAAATGCACAATCTACAGTCAATCCTTGAGACTTGTGAATAGTTACAGCATATGCTAGCGAAAACGGAAACTGCTTCCTACGTACATATAAGTCTTTCACAAGCATGAAATGAACTGTACAACGACAAATGTCTTTAACTTCTTCTATCTGATCAAATTTTATTTTTAAACATTCAATTCCATCTTTTTTCTGATAATTAATAAAACCCACAACTCTTCCCATAGCTCCATTAACTAAACCTTTTTCAACATCCAAATTTCTCCTTAAAAATACTCTACAGTTCATGCAAACATATAGATTTTTTTCTAATCCAGCTGTTTTGGAAATCTTCTTCTCTAGTGAATCCAATTTATTTTTCAGTGTGCCTGTTAATGTGACAGTAATTCTTCCATCCTCAATTTTGTCCACTGCTTCCAATTTCCTGATATCTTCCTTTTCCAATTTCAAAAGCTCCTCATTGAATATTGAGCATTCACGTAGAGTTGGCATTAAGCAGATGACACTTTTGTTTTCTGCAATGTTCTTGTATATCTTCTCTGCAACTATTTCTTCCTTTGGAAATAAATTATGTAGCAGCCGAGTCTGTAATGCTTTTTTGCCAGCTTCTCTGAGTAGTCCAATCCTGATATCTTTCAGAATACTTCCATATTCTTCATCGTTTGCTTGCCTCATATTAGTTGTAAGTTCCTTGTACTCAAAGAAGGACCAAATATTTGTATTACCGATGCTTCCCAATGACTTCTTCGTGTCTTCATGTGTCACAGTATTAAACACTGGTTGTCCTTTAACTGGAGTAAGTTGCAAAAGATCTCCAAAAACTATGACGTGTTTTCCTCCAAATAACACGTCATAGTCTGACTTCAGAATTTGCTGCATTCTTAAATGCACAAAGGCAAGCATTAAGTTCGATACCATGCTCACCTCATCAATAATGAGAACTTGCATCTTCTTCAATACTCTTGAAACTTCCAAGCATGCTTCTCCAGTTAGCTTGTTGTATTGTATTTTGTTCTCATGCTCCACTGGTAACATTAGCAAACGATGTAAAGTGTTTCCTTTTATGTTATATGCTGCTAACCCAGTTGGAGCAGTAACCACACAAGACAAAGTAGAATCCGTTTTTTGCTGTAGGTAGCTTCTGATGACTTTTATTAGGAAACTTTTTCCAGTTCCAGCTTGTCCGCTTACATACATCCTGATTGGATGAAATGATGTGCATGAGCACTCTTTTTTTTCATGTAGAAATCCGTGATCAATTTTGTTTCTGATCTCTTTATAAATTTGTTGCTGCTCTTCGTTCAGTTGTCTTTCCAAATTTTGTAAGTCTATAAATTCTCCTTGAGCTTGATTCATAGCCGTTTCCACTTCATTCATGGCTATTGATGCTTCATTTTCAACGATTGGTTGTCCTAGGGGATCTTGACTGAGTGTTCCTGAACTTTGGCTGTCCTGAGAACTGTCTCTAGCTATTTCTGCTGCAATTGTAGTTTCCTGTTCAATTTCTTCATTTAACATTTGCAGATAAGTTGTGAATGTATTGCATTGTATGCTGTCTTTGCAAGCATTAAAAGAATCTTCATAGCTTTGAAATTCTCCCAGTAGTTCATCCTCTGTACGCCATGGTTTAAACAGCTGTAAAAGAGCCAAGTAGTAAAATTCCTTTTTGTCAGTAGTGTCGCAACTCAGCTTCCGGTGATTTATCAAACTTCCTTTTGTTTGCTTCACCAAACATCCTTCCTCACCAATGACTTTATATTTTCCATTGTTGATGTCTTCTGCGGCTTTCCGTGAATAAATGTAGTTCTGCAGCACTTCATAGAGACACATGTTCTCCAGATGATGACTTCTCTTTGGGTAATATGTGTCCAACATGTTTGATTTCAAAATATCTGTACTTTCTGGGTCATTCTCGACCAAATATTCAATTTCTCCAAGAGATTTCAGTACCCGATTTCTCATTGCTGCAAGGCCTAAACTTGCCCAAATTATTCTTCTTGATTTCGAGTAGAGACTTGCAGAAGATAACCTATCTGAACATTCGTAGGATCCAATTTCTCGATGCGATAACATCTTCAAACTGAAACTGTACAGCTTCTTACTGACAGTTTTCTCGTGAGAAATCTCTTCCCACATTTCCTTCAATTCTGTTTTTTCTGATTTCGTAATGTAAGACGTTACATATCGAGCAACAGCAATGGAATTGTCAGCTACATACTGTATATCCATGTTAGCGTTCCACATGGATAAAATCACTGGGTTGTAGTCATTTATATTTTTTGATTCTTCTTTTCTTTTAAGGTTGTAGGTATTCTTAGGTGATTTTCTTGTGATAGTATGTCTCACAGATGACATAAAACTGTTAACTCTTCCATTTGAAAGAACAGGTCTAGGAAATCCAAATCGACATTTAGTGTAGTATTTATCTTTGCTCTTGTATTTCCGTCGACAGTATTTTCCACACCGATGACTTTGGAAACGTAAAACTTGCTCCTTTAACTTTTTCTCTTCTGTGCTTTTTGGTATAGCACATGTTGCATATTCTTCAATGTAAGATAACACTGCTTCATCAGTATCTGTTCCAAACTTTGGGGCATCCTTGATCCACAACAGCATATGAATATGAGGAGCACCTCTTGCCTGGTACTCTTTTCTCCAAAAAAAAATCCACTACTTCTCCTAGAGGTGGATTTTTTTTATTGCAGATGAAGGACATCATAGCCTCAAATCTATGATTGATATATCTGCAAACATTAACCGGATCCAATGAGCACAGTTCTCCTGCTGTCTTGTATTCGATGTTTTTAATGTTTGAATTTGCCTCTCGTAGAAAATCTAGTAAATCATCCCAAGCGTACTCGGCACAGCTTAGGGTAAGGAACCATGTTGGAGTTCCTAAATTCCGTAACATGCATTTTAATTCACCATGGCGTCGGTACCAATATTCATTTGTCCCACGCTGACAAGCCATCAGATTGATCAGTTGTGTTTCCAAATGATCATCTCGGTGCTGCACTTTCTCCATAAAATCCTTAGCAGACACATTTTGTAAATGTACTCCACTTTTTAAAATGTGATTTACTGCATAAGACAGTGCAGACAAGTCGCTTTCAAATAAAAGATGGAACAAATAAGGAATACTTTGTCGAAATCTGGGATCTTCAGCATATAGTCTTGTAGTCCGATACTCAGAAGCTGGAATCTGTTCCGGACGTTCATCGTATCGTCCTCCTTTTCCTTTAGGAAACAGCTGGGGAAAACATCGAGCTTCCAAGCTCTCCTCCCATACACTCACGGGAGTTCCTTTTGCTTTCTTCATCTGAAATAGATCAATATTGTCTCCCATAACTTCTTTTGAATGAAGAGGATGTATGCTAAAATGTTCATAAATTTCTTCTTCCTTTGACTTGTCCACTTTTTCAATTTGTCCAGTTGGTGTTTCTGTGTCTTCTTGTAAATCTTCTTCTTCTTCTATATAAATTGATTCATACCATTTGTTATTCCTTTTCAAATACAAATTTGCTCTTTGTACTTTCCGTACATCTACCAGCTCCTGCCAAATCTTCTTATTCTTTGTAGGTACATCATTAACCAGAATAATTAATGGTTCAGTTTCCAAAGTATCCGCATCAATAGTTTCCATATTTTTTTTCAAATCCAAGGGCAAATACACCACTCTACCTTTTAAACCTCTCAGTAAATCTGAAGGAGGTAATTTACCAGTTTTGGGCTCCATACGTACTATGGTCTGGAACGGATGAACACATTGAATGAGTATAGACTCATATGTATTTAATTCAGAAAGTTCAGCAGGAATAGCATCCAATTCTAAATTATTATGTACAGCTCTGGTCGGCATTCTATTTTCCTCTAACTTGTTGTAACAGTATTTACAAATACGCTGAACTTCACCCAATTCAAAACAATTTTCAAGAAATATATATGTGGCAAAATCCTTCCACTTATAATTATCTTCATTTTCACTCTTTCTGTAGAGATCAACATACCTGGTTTGTTTTCTATAATGAGTTCTGCGGCAACAAATACAAGTAATATTTGGTCTTTCATTAGAGATTATTGCAAATTTTGTTATGTGATCATTAAATGTCTTACTTACAGAGAGTTCTACATTTTCTTCCACTTCTTCCTCATTTACTGTGTCCTTCTCTGCACTGTTTTGTTCAGGACCAAAGTAACAAAACTGAATTTCATCAACAACCTTCTCTACATCTGATACCGTTCCACGGAACAGAGCCCTATTCAATTCATCTAACTTTATTGCTGGACTTTTAGCAAAATACAACCGTCTCACAAACTTTCTCATTTCAGTATGATGAACAGCCAGCATCCTAAAATGATGGAAAACACTATTACACACTTTTCTAGATAGACAAGCCAGAGAATAACCCTGCAAACCAGTATTCTCTCTCACTCTGCATGGATCTAGACTTTGAAGCACCTTAATCTTCTGTTTCACACTTTTTTTGCTATATTCTCTTAGAAACTCACGAAATTTATCAATAGATTCCTGACGCACAGTGCAAATACTACTACAATTCCAAGTGTACACTGGGGCTTTAGGACGTCTCCCCATAGCCTCATCCGCCATCACTTGTACCTCATCTCTTGGAACCATTATCTCCTTCTCCATTATGCAACCATTTTTCACTTCATAAGCACGACCTCTGGTGTCAACTGCATGCAGCAAACTATTACTTTGAAAATAACTCTCTTCATTAAAAAAAGGTTCACTACTTGAACTATGCATCCATTTTCCTAAAAACACTTTACAAAAGTTTGTTCTGTTCACTACTCTTTTCCTTTTGCTATGTGATTTCAGTACATTAACCATTTTGTCTAATGTACGCATCCTACTCAAAATTAAAATGAATAGTTTCCTTTTTAATTCTAATGCCTTTGCTGCAATGGCTTCAATTTCTTTTTTTCTCTTATAAAACTTTGCCTTTTGCTTATATTTATTCACATCATTTATCAAATTGGACATAACTCTTCTCTGAAACATTTTTCTACGTATCTCTTTAAACGCTGTTTTTCTGTTTAAGTTTATCTTTTTAGTTGCAGAAGGTATATTTGCATTAACTAAATTCTCAATTTTTTCCTGTCCTTTTCGATTGAAATCATTCTTTCCAGTACAGACATTTTGTACATTTTTCCTTTTTTTGAATATGTTCCTTAGAAAATCTTTTGTTTGCTTACCAGAAGATTTTTTCTTCTTCCCAACATGAGCATCTTCAACTAACTTAGGTCCTCCAGTTGTCTTCAAATATAGGTTTTTTTTGTGGTCTTTTTTTACTCTGGATTTTGTAGGCATCTTAAATTTTGTTCACTGCTCTTCAGCAATACCTGAAAAAAACTAAAAAAAAATTCCTTTATTTTATTTAAATATATTACTACATTTGTTTTCACATTAGTCACAAAACGAAATTTCTTTGCCAATTTGAAAGCACACTTACTGCTCTTTTTTTTGGCAAGTGATAAACACTTTTACAGACTGACACATTATGAATCCACTTTTCAGATTTTTTAAAAAGCACATGTCTAAACTGCTTTTTCAGACCAGCACCATTTGTAACCTGGGTGTCTGCCTACACTCCAGCAAGGGCAACCAGCCTTAGTGATGCTGAATGTATTTGCATTACTGACTGAAACCTCAAACCCCACTCGCTTGTGAATACTGTGCATGATTCCACATGGTAAGCAGCTGGGTGTGTGCTAAGAGTCTGCTTCTGCACCAAAAAATGGCTCCCCCTTTCCTTCTAATGCAACTGTGAAATCACCAGAGCAATACGCAATAAATCTCTGCCTGTAATTCCTATTTGCACACAGAGTCATGTTTTCACATTAGTCACAAAACGAAATTTCTTTGCCAATTTGAAAGCACACTTACTGCTCTTTTTTTTGGCAAGTGATAATCACTTTTACAGACTGACACATTATGAATCCACTTTTCAGATTTTTTAAAAAGCACATGTCCAAACTGCTTTTTCAGACCAGCACCATTTGTAACCTGGGTGACTGCCTACACTCCAGCAAGGGCAACCAGCCTTAGTGATGCTGAATGTATTTGCATTACTGACTGAAACCTCAAACCCCACTCGCTTGTGAATACTGTGCATGATTCCACATGGTAAGTAGCTGGCTGTGTGCTAAGAGTCAGCTTCTGCACCAAAAAAAGGCTCCCCCTTTCCTTCTAATGCAACTGTGAAATCACCAGAGCAATACGCAATAAATCTCTGCCTGTAATTCCTATTTGCACACAGAGTCATGTTTTCACATTAGTCACAAAACGAAATTTCTTTGCCAATTTGAAAGCACACTTACTGCTCTTTTTTTGGCAAGTGATAAACACTTTTACAGACTGACACATTATGAATCCACATTTCAGATTTTTTAAAAAGCACATGTCCAAACTGCTTTTTCAGACCATCACCATTTGTAACCTGGGTGACTGCCTACACTCCAGCAAGGGCAACCAGCCTTAGTGATACTGAATGTATTTGCATTACTGACTGAAACCTCAAACCCCACTCGCTTGTGAATACTGTGCATGATTCCACATAGTAAGCAGCTGGGTGTGTGCTAAGAGTCTGCTTCTGCACCAAAAAATGGCTCCCCCTTTCCATCTAATGCAACTGTGAAATCACCAGAGCAATACGCAATAAATCTCTGCCTATAATTCCTCTTTGCACACAGAGTCATGTTTTCACATTAGTCACAAAACGAAATTTCTTTGCCAATTTGAAAGCACACTTACTGCTCTTTTTTTTGGCAAGTGATAAACACTTTTACAGACTGACACATTATGAATCCACTTTTCATATTTTTTAAAAAGCACATGTCCAAACTGCTTTTTCAGACCAGCACCATTTGTAACCTGGGTGTCTGCCTACACTCCAGCAAGGGCAACCAGCCTTAGTGATGCTGAATGTATTTGCATTACTGACTGAAACCTCAAACCCCACTCGCTTGTGAATACTGTGCATGATTCCACATGGTAAGTAGCTGGCTGTGTGCTAAGAGTCAGCTTCTGCACCAAAAAATGGCTCCCCCTTTCCATCTAATGCAACTGTGAAATCACCAGAGCAATACGCAATAAATCTCTGCCTGTAATTCCTATTTGCACACAGAGTCATGTTTTCACATTAGTCACAAAACGAAATTTCTTTGCCAATTTGAAAGAACACTTACTTCTCTTTTTTTGGCAAGTGATAAACACTTTTACAGACTGACACATTATGAATCCACTTTTCAGATTTTTTAAAAAGCACATGTCCAAACTGCTTTTTCAGACCATCACCATTTGTAACCTGGGTGACTGCCTACACTCCAGCAAGGGCAACCAGCCTTAGTGATACTGAATGTATTTGCATTACTGACTGAAACCTCAAACCCCACTCGCTTGTGAATACTGTGCATGATTCCACATAGTAAGCAGCTGGGTGTGTGCTAAGAGTCTACTTCTGCACCAAAAAATGGCTCCCCCTTTCCATCTAATGCAACTGTGAAATCACCAGAGCAATACGCAATAAATCTCTGCCTATAATTCCTCTTTGCACACAGAGTCATGTTTTCACATTAGTCACAAAACGAAATTTCTTTGCCAATTTGAAAGCACACTTACTGCTCTTTTTTTTGGCAAGTGATAAACACTTTTACAGACTGACACATTATGAATCCACTTTTCATATTTTTTAAAAAGCACATGTCCAAACTGTTTTTTCAGACCAGCACCATTTGTAACCTGGGTGTCTGCCTACACTCCAGCAAGGGCAACCAGCCTTAGTGATGCTGAATGTATTTGCATTACTGACTGAAACCTCAAACCCCACTCGCTTGTGAATACTGTGCATGATTCCACATGGTAAGTAGCTGGCTGTGTGCTAAGAGTCAGCTTCTGCACCAAAAAATGGCTCCCCCTTTCCATCTAATGCAACTGTGAAATCACCAGAGCAATACGCAAAAAATCTCTGCCTGTAATTCCTATTTGCACACAGAGTCATGTTTTCACATTAGTCACAAAACGAAATTTCTTTGCCAATTTGAAAGCACACTTACTGCTCTTTCTTTGGCAAGTGATAAACACTTTTACAGACTGACACATTATGAATCCACTTTTCAGATTTTTTAAAAAGCACATGTCCAAACTGCTTTTTCAGACCAGCACCATTTGTAACCTGGGTGTCTGCCTACACTCCAGCAAGGGCAACCAGCCTTAGTGATGCTGAATGTATTTGCATTACTGACTGAAACCTCAAACCCCACTCGCTTGTGAATACTGTGCATGATTCCACATGGTAAGCAGCTACCTGTGTGCTAAGAGTCAGCTTCTGCACCAAAAAATGGCTCCCCCTTTCCATCTAATGCAACTGTGAAATCACCAGAGCAATACGCAATAAATCTCTGCCTGTAATTCCTATTTGCACACAGAGTCATGTTTTCACATTAGTCACAAAACGAAATTTCTTTGCCAATTTGAAAGCACACTTACTGCTCTTTTTTTTGGCAAGTGATAAACACTTTTACAGACTGACACATTATGAATCCACTTTTCAGATTTTTTAAAAAGCACATGTCCAAACTGCTTTTTCAGACCAGCACCATTTGTAACCTGGGTGTCTGCCTACACTCCAGCAAGGGCAACCAGCCTTAGTGATGCTGAATGTATTTGCATTACTGACTGAAACCTCAAACCCCACTCGCTTGTGAATACTGTGCATGATTCCACATGGTAATTAGCTGGCTGTGTGCTAAGAGTCAGCTTCTGCACCAAAAAATGGCTCCCCCTTTCCATCTAATGCAACTGTGAAATCACCAGAGCAATACGCAATAAATCTCTGCCTGTAATTCCTATTTGCACACAGAGTCATGTTTTCACATTAGTCACAAAACGAAATTTCTTTGCCAATTTGAAAGCACACTTACTGCTCTTTTTTTTGGCAAGTGATAAACACTTTTACAGACTGACACATTATGAATCCACTTTTCAGATTTTTTAAAAAGCACATGTCCAAACTGCTTTTTCAGACCAGCACCATTTGTAACCTGGGTGTCTGCCTACACTCCAGCAAGGGCAACCAGCCTTAGTGATGCTGAATGTATTTGCATTACTGACTGAAACCTCAAACCCCACTCGCTTGTGAATACTGTGCATGATTCCACATGGTAAGCAGCTACCTGTGTGCTAAGAGTCAGCTTCTGCACCAAAAAATGGCTCCCCCTTTCCATCTAATGCATCTGTGAAATCACCAGAGCAATACACAATAAATCTCTGCCTGTAATTCCTATTTGCACACAGAGTCATGTTTTCACATTAGTCACAAAACGAAATTTCTTTGCCAATTTGAAAGCACACTTACTGCTCTTTTTTTTGGCAAGTGATAAACACTTTTACAGACTGACACATTATGAATCCACTTTTCAGATTTTTTAAAAAGCACATGTCCAAACTGCTTTTTCAGACCAGCACCATTTGTAACCTGGGTGTCTGCCTACACTCCAGCAAGGGCAACCAGCCTTAGTGATGCTGAATGTATTTGCATTACTGACTGAAACCTCAAACCCCACTCGCTTGTGAATACTGTGCATGATTCCACAGGGTAAGTAGCTGGCTGTGTGCTAAGAGTCAGCTTCTGCACCAAAAAATGGCTCCCCCTTTCCATCTAATGCAACTGTGAAATCACCAGAGCAATACGCAATAAATCTCTGCCTGTAATTCCTATTTGCACACAGAGTCATGTTTTCACATTAGTCACAAAACGAAATTTCTTTGCCAATTTGAAAGCACACTTACTGCTCTTTTTTTTGGCAAGTGATAAACACTTTTACAGACTGACACATTATGAATCCACTTTTCAGATTTTTTAAAAAGCACATGTCCAAACTGCTTTTTCAGACCAGCACCATTTGTAACCTGGGTGTCTGCCTACACTCCAGCAAGGGCAACCAGCCTTAGTGATGCTGAATGTATTTGCATTACTGACTGAAACCTCAAACCCCACTCGCTTGTGAATACTGTGCATGATTCCACATGGTAAGTAGCTGGCTGTGTGCTAAGAGTCAGCTTCTGCACCAAAAAATGGCTCCCCCTTTCCATCTAATGCAACTGTGAAATCACCAGAGCAATATGCAATAAATCTCTGCCTGTAATTCCTATTTGCACACAGAGTCATGTTTTCACATTAGTCACAAAACGAAATTTCTTTGCCAATTTGAAAGCACACTTACTGCTCTTTTTTTGGCAAGTGATAAACACTTTTACAGACTGACACATTATGAATCCACTTTTCAGATTTTTTAAAAAGCACATGTCCAAACTGCTTTTTCAGACCAGCACCATTTGTAACCTGGGTGTCTGCCTACACTCCAGCAAGGGCAACCAGCCTTAGTGATGCTGAATGTATTTGCATTACTGACTGAAACCTCAAACCCCACTCGCTTGTGAATACTGTGCATGATTCCACATGGTAAGCAGCTACCTGTGTGCTAAGAGTCAGCTTCTGCACCAAAAAATGGCTCCCCCTTTCCATCTAATGCATCTGTGAAATCACCAGAGCAATACGCAATAAATCTCTGCCTGTAATTCCTATTTGCACACAGAGTCATGTTTTCACATTAGTCACAAAACGAAATTTCTTTGCCAATTTGAAAGCACACTTACTGCTCTTTTTTTTGGCAAGTGATAAACACTTTTACAGACTGACACATTATGAATCCACTTTTCAGATTTTTTAAAAAGCACATGTCCAAACTGCTTTTTCAGACCAGCACCATTTGTAACCTGGGTGTCTGCCTACACTCCAGCAAGGGCAACCAGCCTTAGTGATGCTGAATGTATTTGCATTACTGACTGAAACCTCAAACCCCACTCGCTTGTGAATACTGTGCATGATTCCACATGGTAAGTAGCTGGCTGTGTGCTAAGAGTCAGCTTCTGCACCAAAAAATGGCTCCCCCTTTCCATCTAATGCAACTGTGAAATCACCAGAGCAAAACGCAATAAATCTCTGCCTGTAATTCCTATTTGCACACAGAGTCATGTTTTCACATTAGTCACAAAACGAAATTTCTTTGCCAATTTGAAAGCACACTTACTGCTCTTTTTTTTGGCAAGTGATAAACACTTTTACAGACTGACACATTATGAATCCACTTTTCAGATTTTTTAAAAAGCACATGTCCAAACTGCTTTTTCAGACCAGCACCATTTGTAACCTGGGTGTCTGCCTACACTCCAGCAAGGGCAACCAGCCTTAGTGATGCTGAATGTATTTGCATTACTGAGTCCAACCTCAAACCCTTAAACTATTCTTTTATTATACCAGTACACCTTACTTTATTGTGAAAACATAGTCCATATTATTTTACTTGTTCCTCACATTTAAATTTCTCCCAAAACAGAAAATAATAAACACAACTTCAACAAAAAGAATTTCATTTCTATTATTCATTTCTTAATTTACCATATACATCCCCTCTCAAACTCTAAACTCACCTTTAAAATTAGTTAGTTGTGAAAGAAATGTGGCACTCAAACAGCAGATTATCAGAGCCAGGATCTCTGTTCTTTACACCTCTCTCCTCTCAGCAGAACCAGATAATGGCAAACTTTCCCTCTCTTTTTCCACACATATACATGTTAGTTTCAAATCTCAGTGCTTGCCCCTTTTTTTCAAATGTAATCACACATTTCTATTGGTTGAAAACCAACCCTTTTCCAAAAGTACCCTTCCCCCAACTTGACTTCTGCCTAGTACCCTTCCCCCAACTTGACTTCTGCCTGCTACCATAGCAACAGCTCATGGAACACTGCTGTGTGGAGTCAGGTCAGAAGTTCGCCAAACAATGTTTCAATTCCACAGAGCAAGAGTGCTTGACTTTTCAAACCTAACAGCAAATCCATAGTACTGTTCTTTGGTAACACATTTTTCTGTACCAATACAAAACATGCTTCTATTAATTTACACATACAGCCTAGTTTTTATTCTAGAATGGTATGAAACAGCCAATCAGTTCTTTTTTTAATGAAAAAAATATGTATGCCTCCATTTCCAAACTGTCTTTCTTTTCATATTGCCATTCTACTGAATTACACCTCCTGAGTGCATCCAGTTCTCCTTTGAAGATGTTCACAGTGTGGATTGTAGGGCACAGCTATGTCTTCTGGGGTGAAAAGTTTGCAGAGAAAACAGGTATGGTGAGAGACCTTGCTTTGCCAAATGTAGACATTAAATGAATTGGTCAGAGAGGGTTAAAGTGGCACCAATTGATGCCATTGGTGAAATCCTTCATGCACATCCAACACCCTGACCTCATAATAGTGCACTGTGGTGGCAATGACCTAGGCACTTTGACTGGGGTAGGTCTGGAAATGCTTATGAAGGACACCTTTGCACAACTGTTTTCACTTTTCCCTAAAACTGCCTTTGTGTTTTCTAACATATGCCAAAGGCAAAAATGGAACTGGTCCAATCATTTCTGTCCGCAGATTGACAAAGCAAGAAAGCACGTCAACAAATCTGTTTCTGCTTTCCTCCGTGACTATGGTATGGGTTCCATTTACCACAACAACTTGCGTTATGACATGCAAGACATTTATAGAGGAGATGGTGTGCACTTCAATGATGAAGGGAACAGAGTCTTCCTCTTGAACCTTAGACTCTGCATCGGTACTTACTTGTAGGTACCACTAAAAAATCACTTCATAAACACAACGGCTCTTTTTAGAGCCCCCTAATATCTAAACACTTAAATCTGATTTTCATTTCTTTTTTTATTTATTTTTTTACCGTACGCTTACCGTACGCGTACCCCGCGACTTTTTTTTAAAATCAATAAATGTTTTCTTTGTACTTTTCTGTCCTTCTTTGACCCCCTTACAAATGTTAGGGGGTCTGTAACTCTCCTCCTTGCCCCCTTTTCTTGTTATCACTCTTTTTTTTCTGAGTGAAACACACGAAATGGCGGCCGCCGCTTCCTGGTTTCGACCGATTCGAATGTTTACTAAGATCTAAGAGCCAATCAGAATCGCGCTCGCGCACGCCACCGTACGCGTACGGTAAGCGTACCGTAAGCGCACCGTAAGCTGGCTCAGATATATATATTGATTTAAAGGCTATTTTCTCAGAATCTACTGAACAGATTTACACCAAACCTACAAAAGGCACTTCCTTGACATGAGGACTACCTCTCTGCCAAATTTCTAGTAATTCTGTTCAGCCGTTCGGGCTGTAGCCCTGTCTAAAGGTCCTATGGAAAAATGCATGGGAAAAACGCGTTTTGGGACCCCCCTTTTATCTCAGCCCCCGCTTGACGAATCCCCCCGAGACTTTCAGGGAAGGAGCGGAGCATAGCGCCCCACCTATTTTGAAAAATGCGCGAGGATTCGTCGACCGGCGCCAAAGTTATTCAAAATAGAATGTTGCGGATTTCCTATGGAAACGTGGTCCTAACTATAACTACCTACTGGCGACCGCCAGTAGGTAATATATATATGTATATATATATATATATATATATATATATATATATATATATATATATATATATTCACTGAAAAAACATAGGTTTCAGGGGCGTTATAGTTAGCTGGACATTTCCCTCGTACAAAACTCTAGAAATTCCCCCGTGATAGTTAGTTCAGCTAACTATAACTCGCGCTCCCGCAATGCACTGCTGATGACGTCACATATTACATCACTCATGACATGGTCAGTGACATCACTGATGACATCACTGATGACATCACTGATGACGTCATCCCGTGACGTCGTGTTTCTGTAAAGTTTAAATATCTTAATATATATAGGGAAAGGCCTATGGAAGAATGAGTGGGTGTATAAGTGTGTGAATGGATGATTTACTAGGTGCGTGACTGACTCTATAAGTGAGTCATTAAACGTATCTTACTGCAGACTAGTGACTAAACTGTGTGAATGTCTGTATCTATCTCTCTATTGGTGTGTAAGCGGCTGCATGGTTTTGTGAATAGCTACATGTGTGTCTATATGGGTTATTGATTGGTTGTCTGAGTAGCTGTATGGGTGCCTGAGTGTTTGTGTGGGTGGTGTGTGTGTGACTCTGTGCATTGATGTGTGAGTGGGTGATTCTATGGGTGCATGGTTTTAAGAGTGCATCTGTGATGGGTGTATGGTTGGGTGAGTGTATGTACGGGTGTGTTAGTGATTATATGTATATCTCAGTGGTACATGTGTGTAAGAGTATATAACTGGGTTTATGTGAGAGTGTGTGATTGTGAGAGTGGCTGTATGGATGAGCGTGTGCTTGTATCAGTCATTATAGAAGAGCGTAAGAATGTGGTAGTATTTTTATGAGTAAGTGAACTTGTGTGTGTATAACTGTTTAAATGAGTAAATGGGAGTGTGATTAATTATTTGCATGACTGAGTAGGTGTGTGAGTACGTCTATGGATGATTGGTGGTGTGTGAGTGTCTATATAGGTGTATAAATGCAAATGATAGTCCTGTACTGAGTGACTCTAAGTATGAGTGACTGTACAGGTGAGTGAGTGGATGTGTGTGTAGACCTAAGAGTCAATGAGTGGGTATGTAGTTATTGGTATTGGCGTATGTATGGTTTTGAGAATGACCGTCTGAAATTTTGAGTGGGTGTATCAAAAGTTATATTAGGGAGCGAGAAGATGCACTAATTTATCACATGGATGATGTCATCCGTGATGTCATTTGACATGTCATCAGTGATGTCACTGACCATGTCATGAGTGATGTAATATGTGACTTCATCAGCAGTGCATTGCGGGGGCGCGAGTTATAGTTAGCTGAACTAACTATAACGGGGGAATTTCTAGGGTTTTGTACGAGGGAAATGTCCAGCTAACTATAACACCCTTGAAACCTATGGTTTTTTCAGTGAATTTCTAAGGTTTTTTAAATGCTAATTCCTAACTATAACATACCTGAAACCTATGAAACCTATAATTGAAGACATAATCTAAACTACTCATAAAATTAATATATTTTTACTTCTAATCCTATATTGCTTTTAAATGCAATTTCGCAGATTCGCTCTCAGTGCGTGCTGCCTATGCGAACGGTGCACGGATCCCATGTGACCTGAAAAAAAGAGATTTGATTGGTTCATTACACTTCCTATTCTAACTATTGAAAGACCCCACCCATTTCAATCATTCTTCTTTGACCTTCTTTGAAGGAGCATCTCTCTGCAGAACATTTTTGGGGAGATTTCCACAGCTGCCATTCATTTCATTCTAAAGAAAATGGGTTCTGGACAGCAAGCACCATCTGATTCAGAACATTCTTCAGAAGATGGGTTTCTTCCTGAACCTCCACACCCTGAAAGATACACTTCAGTGGTATGGAATTTTTTTTCCTTTCCTGATGGACAAGCAAAAACAAATGCAACTAAGGTGACTTGCAAAATTTGCCAGAGAGTCCTATCGAGAGGAGCTCCAACTAAAAAATACTCTTGCGGGACCGCAAGTATGATGAATGCATCACAACCCTCCGCCAGCAGTGGCAAGCACATCTACTGCACCGCCATCTGTTGTTCACCCGGACATATGTCCCGAATTTGGACAACTTAAAATTGGTTGCATTAAATGCAAAAAACTGCTCGGTTATGGTGAGCAGTCCATTGAGCTTATCTGCAGGGCGTAGAGAAAGCATCAGTGTCAATTTATTTTTATTTTTTTTCCTAAAGTTCACTATTTTGTTCATCCTGTTCCCTTTTTTGGTTTAAAAAAAAAAAATCACAAAATTGTTGAAAAAAAGCACAAAAAAAATAAAAAAGAAAAATGAAGAAAAAAAAAAGTTCTTGTCAGAACAAACTTCTCTGTTTAAAAAAGAGCTATATTTGTATGTTAGTGTGTGAAAGTGTAGATGAATGTATGTATAGTGCGTTATTGACCGAACTAATGCATTAGTAGCGTATGATGAATGTATAAGTGCAGAACTATAAGGAAGTGCTGCAGCATCACACAGTAACCTCTTTCACTGCAGTGTGCTGTAGTACTTCCGAAGCACAGAGATGCAACATATGTACAGAAATATGTTGCATGTCTATGCTTCTCTCTGCACGGCTGCTTAAAGTGAAGTGAAGACACACCTTCCTGCACAAAAACAATCAGTAAACGCATTTTTCTCCTTCAATGTATGCTGAGCATTGTAGCATGCATTGAAAGATAAAACATGAGGAAAAATGAAAACAATTATCCTTGTTGTGCTTTGCTACACCAATTGGAGAATAGTGCAGCATTCACACACATATACAGATTTATGATTTACGATAAATCTGGAGATGTGTCTTGTTCTATGAGTATTCTGTGCAATCACGCAAACCAACACATATAGAACGCCCTTTCAACGCAAAGTGGTGTGTATGATAAGGTCATATTTACATGGAGAAGAAAAGGTACACAGAGTGTCTTTTCCTCTCTTTGTAAATATGAAAGAGCGTCTTGCGCTATAACTATGTTACAAAAAGTGACATATTTCTGTTTGGAAAATTGCTTGCGAATGATAGGAGGTAAGCACAGAGTTTTGTCTGCAAAGATGCTCAAAGAAGAATGATTGCAGTCCTTCAATATGTACAATTGGAAATATTATGAACCACTCAAATCTGTTTTTTTGCAGGTCACATGATATCCTCCTAGGACAGGGAGATTCCAAAACTACTACATTGGTATAAACAGGGTGTTTTGAAAAACGTATTCAAACTTTGTAGCTTCTTGTAGATCTACCCATTCTGCATATTAATACTTAGTTAAACTTACCTTCACAGTAATAGAAATAAAAAATGGTACACATTTTTTTCAGATGTTTTTTGTAATGTAAATTGGGGTAAATTGATTATTTTAGCATTAGGATCTGTGAAAGAAAAGAAAAGATAGTGAGAACATGTAATAATACATTTTTAACAACACAGCATAATTTAAACAAAGTAATTTGTTTTCCTTCTTTGCTGTTTTCAGAATATATTGAATTTCACTAGAAATAGTGATTTCAATCATACTCATCACATAACAGCAGGCAAAAAAAAACAATCAAAAAGATTGATTAAAAAAACCCAACATGCTATTCTCAGTAAAATACCCGAAAATACAAATCAAACATATATGAAATGCTTATGGCTAACAAAATGTTATAACTTCAATTTATAAAAACTGTAAATGTTGTCGCTTTAAAATATTCACTGAGTCAATGAGCGTGAAAAAGTCCATAATTCAAACATATACCTTTCCTTGAGGTCAAATGGTATTTTTGCACTCCTTTTAATGTAAATTGTCCAATGGTAATCCTATTAAATTATAATAATAAATTCCTCAGAGCGTGAATTATCTTCCTAAAACTTTGGCTTTAAAAATATTAGGTAGGAACTTGGTAATTCACTAGGCAAACGTTGTTTGAAAACCAACTGGGCATCATTACAAAGTGTCCAGCCTTTGTGACATTTTATATAGGAAGTGTAGATGTTGTGGAAGAACCATCATGGAAAATTATTGCAATTGCTACAAAAGTCCTTCCTGATATTGATAGTTGTGTTGCTATAAATTGCTTCATTAAAGTATCCAATTTTCTTCCATCAGCTGTACAACGTTGAATCATTAAAATTATATATTGTCCATATTTTTTTTTAAATAATGTGGATAACATTTCTGATTTACACTGGCTACACTCCATTTTTTGATTTGCACCTTTAACTAATTTATTGAAAGACACTGATTTACAGTCTGGTAATGTTGTATACAGAAATCTTTCAGTTTCTACGTTAGTGCTAGATTTATACATGCAATTTTCACAATGATGTTCCCATTTGTAAGAAAGGACAAAAATATTTTCTATTTCTACACCTTCATTTTTAGAGATGGTCTCAGCGCCAGGATACCCTTTCGGGTGACAGTTGCGCTTAACAAGCATTAAATACATACATATACATTAAAAATTCCTGAGCATCTTGTTGGATATTTTGCGTAAATTGTGTGGAACCAGAACACACATCCAAAAGATTACGAACATCTGAAACAGTTTGTATTTTACTTGTATCTGTTGTCAATTTTTCATAAACAGAATGCAACAGAGAACAAAATCTTTTTTGCCGATTCTACATAATTTGTTCTTGCAAACCTTCAAGATAAAAAGCAACATTGACCACTACATTAGCATAGCAGTTGACACCAGAACTATTTTCAAACTGATAACCAACAATCTCTTCAATAGTGTCTTTTTTCTTTTTACTTGCTATCACAACATTATCTTGTTCTTTTCCCTTCTCTACACCTTCACTACAGATATTCTCAAGCCTTCTTTTTTGACCAACCACACGCTTTTCAAATACAGAATATTGACCTAAATTGGGAGCATACGCCCTTCTTAACCTATTATACTCTTTTACACAGTTTTCATCTGCAGTAACCTTTGTCTCATCAAAATCAATAAAAAAGAAACCAGATAATGTTCTGACTTGCGACAAAGCAACATATGGCATACCCTCTTTAAATATGGTAGATCCAATGTTCACCAATGCACTGTCTACACTTAATCCTTGAGATTTATGAATAGTCACTGATATGCCAGAGAAAATGGAAATTGTTTATAATTTCTTCATTTTCCAGTTTCAATAGTTCTTCGTTGAATATAGAACACTTGCGCAGTGTTGGAATTAAGCAGATCACTGATTTATTTTCTGCAATTTTCATGTACACTTTCTCAGGAACTACATTTTCATTTGGAAACAAATTGGAAAGTAATCTATTCTCCAAAGCTTGTTTGCCATGTTCTGTCAGAAGTCCATTTCTTATATCTTGAAGAATACTTCCATATTCAGCATCATTTGCCTGTCATATATTTGTTGTCAGTTCTTTGTATTCAAAATATATCCAAATGTTCACTTTACCAACACTACCGAGAGACTTTCTGGTATCTTCATGTGCAAGTGTTTTAAATGCCGGTTGTCCTTTTACCGGAGCCAGTTGCAGTAGATCTCCAAAAACTATGACGTGTTTTCCTACAAATAAAACGTCATACTCTGTTTTAGGAACTTGCTGCATTCTTAAATGCACAAAGGCAAGCATCAAGTTTGAGACCATGCTTACCTCATCAATAATGAGAAGTTTCATTTTCTTCAGGACTCTTGAAACTTCACAATAAGCTTCTCCAGATAGCTTGTGGTATTCCAATTTGTTCTCATGCTCTTCTGGTAGCATTAGTAAAGTAATTCCTTTAATGTTATGTTCTGCCAACCCAGTTGGAGCAGTGACAACACAAGACAAATGCGACTCAGTTGTTGTCTGTAGATAACTTGTAATTACTTTAATTAAGAAACGTTTTCCTGTTCCAGCTTGACCACTCACATACATTTGGATACGTTGTACATGTGCACCCTTTCTTTTCATGAAGTAATCCATGGTCAATCTGCTCTTTCACTTGTTGATATATTTGTTTCTGTTCAACATTTAGTTGTTCTTCCATGTTTCCTAACTGTATTACATCTTCTTGAGCTTGATACATTGCTGTTTCCACCTCATTCATGGCAATTGCTGCTTCATTTTCAACAATTGGTTGTCCTAGTGGATCTTGAGAATTGTCTTTAGCAATCTCAGCTGCAATTGTAGCTTCTTGATCAATTTCATCATTCTACATTTTCACATAATTTACAAAAGCACTACATTGTATACTATCTTTACAAGCATTAAATGAATCTTCATAGCTCTGAAAATCTCCAAGTAATTCCAGTTCTGAATGCCATGGTTTTAACATTTGCAAAAGGGCTAAATAGCTAAATAGTAAAATTCCCTTTTATCAGCAGTGTCGCAACTCAATTTCCTGTGATGAACTAAATTTCCTTTCCTTTGTTTCACCAAACATCCTTCGGAACCAATCACTGCATATTTTCCATCATTGATGTTCTCTGTAGTATTCCGTTTAAAAGTATAGTTTTACAGCACTTCATAGAGACACATGTTCTCAAGAGGATGACTTCTGTTTGGGTAATATGTGTCCAAAATATCTGTACTTTCTGGTTCTTTTTCTGCTAAATATTTAATTTCTTGAGCAGATTTCAGTACCCGATTTCGCATTGCTGCAAGACCTAGACTCACCCAAATGATTCTTCTACTTTTGGAGTACAGACTTGCAGATGATAACCAATCTGAGCATTCCTATGCTCCAATTTCACGATGCGATAACATCTTCAAACTGAAACTGTATAATTTCTTACTTAGAGTCTTCTCGTGAGAAATCTCTTCCCACGTTTCTTTCAATTCTGCCGTTTCTGATTTAGTAATGTAGGACGTTACATATCAAGCAACAGCAATGGAATGGTCCGCAACATATTGAATATCCATGTTAGCATTCAACATGGATAAAATAACTGGATTGTAGTCATTTATGTATTTTGACTTTTCTTGTGATGGTATGTCGCATAGCTGACATAAAACTGTTCACTCTTCCTTTGGATAATACAGGACGTGGAATTCCAAAACGACATTTGGTATAGAACTTATCCTTTGACTTGTACTTTCGTCTACAGTAATTTCCACACCTATGGCTTTGGAATCGTAAGACTTATTGTTTTAAGTTTTTATCTTCTCTGCTATTGGGTACGGCACATGTGGCATAATCTTCAATGAAAGACAAAACAGTATCATCTGCATCTGTTCCAAATTTGGGGGCGTCCTTGATACATAACAACATATGTATATGAGGAGCACCTCTTGCTTGATACTCCTTCTCCAAAAGAAATCCACAACTTCTATAAGAGGAGGATTTTTTTATTGCAGATGAAAGACATCATAGCTTCAAATCTATGATTGAAATATCTGCATACATTAACAGGATCCAAAGAGCACAATTCTCCAGGTGTCTTGTATACAATATTTTTTATATTGGAATTTGCCTTTCGAAGAAATTCAAGTAAATCATCCCAAGCATACTCAGCACAGCTTATTGTAAGGAACCATGTAGGAGTTCCTAAGTTCCGTAGATTACATTTCAATTCTCCACGACGACGGTACCAATATTCATTAGTCCCACGCTGACATGCCATCAGATTAATCAACTGAGATTCTAAATGATCATCTCTCTGATGCACTTTATCCATAAAATCCTTTGCAGTTACATTTTGCAGATGCATTCCAGTTTTTAAAATGTGATTTACTGCATATGAAAGTCCAGACAAGTCACTTTCAAACAGAAGATGAAATATATAAGGGATACATTGTCGAAATCTTGGATATTCGGCATATAATCTTGCTGTCCGATATTCAGATGCAGGAATCTGCACAGGACGTTCATCATATCGTCCACCTTTTCCTGTTGGAAACAACTGCGGAAAACAACAAACTTCCAAGCTCTCTTCCCATACACTCATGGGACTTTCTCTTGCTTTTTTCATTTGGAGCAACTCAATCGTATTCCCCATCACCTGTTTGGAATGAAGTGGATGTACATTGTAATGTTCATAGATTTCTTCACATCTGGACATGTCCACTTTTTCAATTTGTCCACTTAATGTTTCAGTATCTTCTGCTCTTCTTCTCTTACAAACACATTTCTATAGTACTCATTATTTTTTAGCAGATACAATGATGCCTTTTGCACTTTTCTAACATCCACTAACTCTTGCCAGATTTTCTTATTCTTAGTAGGAACACCATTAACTAGAATGACTAGTGGTTCATTTTCTGCATGGTCTACACCAATAGTTTCAATGTTTTTCTTTAAATCTAACGGTAAATACACAACTCTTCCTTTCAATCCTCTTTGTAACTCTGATGGAGGTAATTTACCTGTTTTAGGCTCCATACGAACAATAGCCTGAAACGGGTGCACACATTGAATAAGAATAGACTCATATATATTTAAATCTATCAGCTCTGGAGGAATAGCAACCAACTCTAGATTATTATGAACAGCTCTAGCAGGCATTTTATTCTCATCTAATTTGTTATAACAATATTTGCAAATACGCTGCTCAGATCCCAAATCAAAACAATCCTCTACCAACAAATAAGTTGCAAATTCCTTCCACTTATCATTATTTTCTATTTCACTTTTTAAATACAGATTGACACTCCTAGTCTGATTTTTATAGTGACTTCGCCGACAACAAATACAAGAAACATTTGGTCTTTCACCTGAAATTACCTTAAACTTTGAGATTTGATCTTCAAAATGTTTTGTAATTACGGGTTCTACATTGTCTTCAACATTTTGTTCTACTAATGTGTCAGTTTCTGCACTCTCTTGCTCAGGACCAAAGTAACAAAACTCAATATCATCACAAACCTTCTTCACATCTGATACTGACCCACGCAAAAGAGCACTGTTCAACTCATTTAACTTTAGTGCTGGACTTTTTGCATAATACAATCTTCTCACTAACTTCTGCATTTGAGTATGATGTACTGCCAACATCCTGAAATGGTGAAAAACACTTTGACAAACTTTCCTAGAAAGACAAGCCAGAGAATGAACTTGCAGACCAGTATTTTTTCTCACTCTGCAAGGGTCTAGTCCTTGCAACACCTTAATCTTTTGTTTAACACTTTTTTTTACTATATGCTCGTAAAAAAACACAGAATTTATCAATAGATTCTTGTCGTGCACTGCAAATACTACTGCAATTCCAAGTGTACACAGGGTGTTTAGGACATCTCCCTAGAACTTCATCAGCTATCACTTCTTCTGCATTTCTTTCAACCATTTTCTCTTTGTCAATTGGACAACCATCTCTAACCTCATAACCTCGACCACTAGTGTCAACTGCATGCAATAAATTATTGCTCTGTAAATACCTCTCTTCATTAAAGAAAGGCTCTGAACTGGAACTGTGTTTCCATTCTCCCAAAATAAATCACAAAAATGTGTTCTATTAATTACTCTTTTCCTCTTACTTTTGGCCTTCATTAAATGGATTGGTTTATCTAGTGATCGAATTCTGTTTCCTTTTTAGTTCAAAAGCCTTTTCAAAAATGGTTTCAATATGCTTCTTCTTTTTATAAAATAGAGCTCTCTTTTTATGTTTCTTCACATCTTTCAGCAAATTGTATACTACTCTCTTGTAAAATATATTTTTGCGTATTTCCTTATACTGATTTTGCCTTCTTTTACCATACTTCGTCTCCTTTGACTGTTCATTTGCTTTTTTGCTTTTCCTATAATTTTGAATATTTTTTCTAGTTGAAGCATTCTCAGAGGTTTCAGCATTCTGTACATTCTGTCTGGTCCTACAAACATTTTTAATACATTGCTTTCTGATCTTACCATCTTACTTGAAAGGGGTAGGCTGTGGAATCCTACTGCTGCGGGACTGTGAGGACCACGGTGCACAGCGCCTTACTGATTGAACTCACCTGGCTCCTCTTCCCGTTTCTGGCCCTCATTACTCACGCAGCGCCTCGCGGCCCCCGCTTCGCGGGCGCCGCTCGCTGGCCTCATCTGTATAAATCTTCGGCTGGTGCTCACTTTGTGTGTGTCTCTTGGTGTTTTAAGACCTGCCTGGACGGTACGCTGTTGAAAGGGGTAGGCTGTGGAATCCTACTGCTGCGGGACTGCGAGGACCACGGTGTACAGCGCCTTACTGATTGAACTCACCTGGCTCCTCTTCCCGTTTCTGGCCCTCATTACTCACGCAGCGCCTCGTGGCCCCCGCTTCGCGGGCACCGCTCACTGGCCTCATCTGTATAAATCTTCGGCTGGTGCTCACTTTGTGTGTGTCTCTTGGTGTTTTAAGACCTGCCTGGACGCTACGCTGTTGAAAGGGGTAGGCTGTGGAATCCTACTGCTGCGGGACTGCGAGGACCACGGTGCACAGCGCCTTACTGATTGAACTCACCTGGCTCCTCTTCCCGTTCACGCCCCCTCCCGCTTCCCGTATCTTACAAGGTCCACGCCTGAGCACGCTAGCGGTACGCGCGCGGTACGTAGCCCGGGGCGAAGACCGGGCAAAGAGCGGGCCGTTTGTGGCCGTTCGTGGACTGTCGAGGACGGGACGGGCCAGCATCTTTATTCGTGATTTGGTGTGTGTTAGAGAAACATAAGTGAGTTGAGCTAATGTTTCTTTGTTACTAGGTTGTTATCCTGACTCAGTAGCTGCTGTAACACCTTTTTGTCAATACTAATCTAACGTGTTATTAGGCATACCACTTTATATTTATCCCTGGCCGCCTCCGCTACTGTGTGCTCCCTACCTTCAAGGATGACTTCCCTTAGGTCTGGTAGGAAAATCACACGGGACAGTATAGGGGGTTGTGTCACAGGGACATTGGATAATTTCATCACCAGAGCAGCTCGGGTCCTTGAACAGGAAATAATTTTAACAGAAAAAAGACTGTCTTTTGAACTCTCCGCCAAGAGATCGTCTCTTGGCAATATCATGGCAGCCACTTCTCCCGAATGCAGGTTGCACCAACCTATCCTTGATCGACCAGTCAGCAATGAGTTAAGGTCAGAGGTTCTTCCTGCCCCGAATTCGCTGGAAAACATACCCGCAATTACTAATACTTTTACTTCCAGTGGCTTGCTCCCAAATGTTAGTGATATCCACCTTCAGCCCACCAATGAGCAGATAGGTATCGTTACTACGACACTGGGTAGTAAGCCACAGTCCATCCTTGGGAAGAACAAACGTGGGGGTGTGCATTCCAAGGGCAAACGTGCCAAAGTGTCCAAACTGTTTAAATCTGTCAACCCTCGTAATGCTTCCCACCCACATTTGTCACGTAGCACCCCTGTTGTTGCCGAGAGTCCCGCGCCATCACAATCCCCTGCTACCCCGTCCAATGCCCTTCCCCTGCCTCTTGGCTATATTGAGCCTTTAGAGCAATTACTTAAGTCTTTTTTTCTACCTCTATACGAGAGAGTTAATCGCCTCTCTTGTTCGTTAGAGAAATTAGAGGGCATGATGCTTACCAACACGGTCCTATTGGAGAAGCACATTGTGACACCACCTATCTCTAAGACCCTACTAACCTCCGACACAGCTATTGAGGCGGGAGTTGTTTCCAACGGCATTATTTCTATGGTCAGCGCACCCCCCGATCCACCAACTCCAAAAGTCCATGCTGTGGATGTTTTTCACCCACCATCAAGTATTGATTCACATCCTGATCCAGTTAGTAATGTTGCTACTAATATGAGTAACCCTATAACTAGACAACCTAACACCGAGGGTGATGGTTCTTTTTTAAAACTTCCATGCATCAATCTCCCCCCCGGAGTCGTACCCATATACTAATATTTTGGTGGGTGTCCCTAGACTTCTGCAGGCTAAGCCTGTGTCCCACAGTGAGCTGAAGAATAAAGTAATCTACTGGTTAAATCGAAATAGGCCATTACCGGCCAGATTCTGTGCTGAGATCTTGACTGTTCGCAGGGTGTGTTGGCTGGGAAATGGGGTTAAGAGAGTGGAGGGTGATTGTGTGATTATTAATTTTCGGGACCCTAGGGTGGTGAGTCATATTTGTTCTAATCCAAACACCTTGGGTGTTACTGGAATAACCGCCATGGATTTGTCATTCTTCTACCCCCTCAATCCAAGTGTTCCACCTAGTGCTATATCATCTGGTTGGGAAAGGGCCAACAGGGGCTTTCGCCGTTTGCCAGGTTTGAATTTTCACCTTCCATTGTCAAACTCCTACGCCCCCCTGAGCAACTTAGATGGGGTCGATTGACCACTCCCAAATCCCCGTTTGGAGGGTTGTGTGCCCTGGGCCTTTGTTGGCCCTATTCATCATGGACCCGATGGTTGGGGTGGGACCAGGAGAACATACTTGGATTTGGGTGTTTCATTTTCTAGCTATGCTTGCGATTCACGAATTGCCCCCCTTAGAAAAGGTAATCCTATACCAGCAGTCCTGGTGAGTTTGGACACCTATTTGCCCCCTACTTCCACCAATGCCAATTCCCTAAGTACCGAGTCGGTATTCGAGGATGGTGTGCCGTTCATTGACAAACTGCCTACCCCACCTATTGATTTTCGTGTTCCTGAGATTGCGAGTATGGCCTCTGATAATACTGCATATTTTCCAGCAGTTTTGAGTCCTATACGTACTCCATTGCCTACAGATTCCTCTAGTTCTCCCGCTCTTACCCTGGCTTCTTGGAATATTGCCGGTCTCCGAAGCAAACTAACTATTGAGGACTGGTCTGCCTGGGTAATTTCCCACGATATCCTGGTTTTCCAGGAAACGTGGGCTGTTGATTCTATTTTCTATCCCGGGTACGTGACCTTCCATAAGGGGGCTTCCAGTGGCCTGAGGGGCCGTCCTTCAGGCGGCCTCTGTATTTGGGTTAGGCAAACCTTGAAGTATAGTCTTACCGAAATGGCCATTGATAGCCCCGATTTATTGATCATTTCTTTGCATTGCAACGATGAACCTTTAATCTTGATCATAAATGTTTACAACAGGGGTCTTTCTGGAGGGCGTGGCACAAATACTTTCCTACAATTGGACGGGTTTTTGGACACTGTCGACCCTTGTACCAATGTGGTAATAGTGGGCGACTTAAACTGTTGCTTTGAGCCGATGCACTTTGCCTGGGACTCATTAACCTCGGAAGTTGATACTATTCTGAATATCCCCCCCCCTTGATCTTCCACCCATCAAGCGGTGGACCGAATCTGCAGTCCAGTGGATGAGTCTATGCATGGAACGTGGTTTTAGGGCAGCAAATGGACGAACTCTATCCGATATGAACGGCAAAGAGACTTTTTCCGATGGTCGAGGTCGTAGTAGCAGAATTGATTATGCCCTTATAAAAGTGGAGTTCTGGTCCTCCCTAAGCAATATGGGGGTCTTAGACCGCCCAGAGAGTGACCACAATCCCCTAGTTTTGACCCTTCTGCTCTCCCCACACTACAGAAGTGCACAATCAGAGATAGTGACTGCCAAAGTCTCCCTAACTAATAATCAACGGAGAGTGCGCTGGGAAAAGGTTGCCCTTGACAGTGCAATACTCTCCGAGATCAGCCTCAAAGTTTCTTGTGCATTGGAAGACCTACAGTCCCTTCGGAATTCCGATGTTGTTGTTGGTGAATCTACAAACATACATTTAAATCTATTTTCCGGCCTTAAGTCCCTCTTTTCTAAACCCTGCAAAGTTATGAAACCTTCTATCCCAAAGCCTAGCTCTTGGTATACCAAAGCTTGCCGGGAGTCTTATAGCAAATTGAAAATAGCTATTAAAACTAAGAATCAGGCTATTATTAGATCAGCGAGGATAGTCTATAATAAGGCAAAAGTTCAGGCGAAACTTGATTGGGACAATGATCATTGGAGTGACCTCCTGTTAGCAAGTAAACAAAGGAATTTAACTTTGTTTTGGCACATTCTGAAGTGGGGTAACTCACCTAGCACGCACGTCCTCTCCAATAATGTTCCCCCGGACAACTGGGTGTCACACTATGAATCCCAGTTCTCGTACATTAATCTGGCTGTTATGCCTGCTCTCCCATTAAGTTGGGACTCGACCATCCCCTCGAATCTTAAATTCGAACACAAAGAGGTTAAGATGGCATTATTAAAGGTACCTAGCGGCAAGGCACCAGGTATTGATTGTGTCCCTGCGGATCTATTCAAATCCGATCTTTCTAATTGGGTGCCCTACATTGCATTCTTGGCAAACGCCATAGCTAAGGGGGCCGCTATTCCAGAATCTTGGAAGGGTGCCGAGATCCTGCCCATTTTTAAAAAAGGTGACCACTCTTGTCCGGGGAATTATCGCCCTATAAGCCTCATTGACTCAGTTCAAAAAATTGTTGCAAGAATGATCCTGGCTAGGATTCAGTCTTGGGTCGAGCAGGATGACATCATCTCGCCCCTACAGGCAGGCTTTAGATCTTGCACCAGTACCATAGACCAGGCATTCAAATTTCAACTGATTGTCTGGAAAACGGTCTACCTTTGTGGTGGTACAATATATGCTGCTTTTGTAGATCTTCGGTCTGCATTTGACCTAGTCAATAGGATTAAACTTTGGGGTGAATTAGCGGTGCTTGGGATGCCTATCGATCTTTTAAATATCATCATCAGGTTGCATGAAAATAACTTTGCACAAGTTCGATGGGGGAATCAAGGCCAGGTTACCGAAAGATTTAAAGTTAGTAGGGGTGTCAGACAAGGGTGCGTCCTTGCACCTACCCTATTTTTATTATTTATAAATAGAGTTGTGCAATATTTTTCTAATACATCTACGGACGCCCCCACGTTGGGTGGTTCTAAAATACCTCTCCTCATGTTTGCCGACGACACCCTACTCTTATCTCAGACTTTGTCAGGGCTGCAGTCGGCTCTGAATGTATTTGCCAACTTCTGCTCTGATTTTGACCTGATAGTTAATGTCTCCAAAACCAAATATATGGTCTTTAATAAAGGGAAACACATGAAAGGCCAGGTGTCCATGAATAGTGACATACTGGAACGGACAAATGTCATGACATATTTGGGGGTTGTTTTTGAAAACAAATTGAATTGGAGACCCCAAACAGATGTACTTTCCCTCAAATTTGCCCAACTTTCGGGCTGCTTGGCCAAGGAACAAAAGCAATCCCAGACGAAAATGATAGGTCCTCCTATCAAAATTTATAATGCAAGGATTAACTCAGCGATCCTGTATGGCGCCGAACTCTGGGGCTTTGCCGACCTTTCTCCCTTGGTCAAAGCACAATATAAATTCTTTAGAAAGCTAACGGGTCTCCCCAGCTCCACCCCAGTGCTTCCGCTTCTGTTGGATCTCGGATGTCATTCTTTTGATGACATTGCTAGGTTCAAACCACTGGCTTTCTGGAGGAGATTATGGACGGTACCGGAATTAGGCCCCTGCGCTAAGGCATTTCTGGATGTCCGCTCCATCCTGGGAGCTGGTAACATCACCTGGTGCAAGCACGTTAGATCATTACTGGAAGCTATGGGTCTGGGAATTCTTTGGACTGATCCAGTTAACAACCCCTTTCCCTCAAAAAAACATTTTAAAGATCTCTATTGGTCAATGGTATTTCAAAAGCATATTTCCTCAGTTCCCGCTGAGTCTCTGTCTGGCAGGTTTCTTGAACATAAAACAGTATCTCTTTTAGAAGCCTACTGGGATACCATCACCAGGCGCAGGGATAGGAAACTATATCACCAATTCAGGGTCGGTACCCTACCTACCAAATCATTCACAAAAAAATGGAAGGGTGGGTCTTGTGACTCTTGTAGTTGGTGTTCTGACTGTGTTGACACAGTTGGGCATATATTTTTTGCTTGTCCGGCATATGCTGCCCCTAGGGCCAAATGGCTTAAACCAATATGTCGTCCTTTGGGAACTAGACAGGGATTTGCTGCTCTTAGTATTCTGAGATTTGATGCTGGTGAATGTGTTGTTGTTGCAGTGGCCAAATTTCTAGGCTGGGTCTGGATAATTAGAAATAGGAGGCATCTGACTATTTAAGTGATGTTGTGTATTTGATTCTCGTTCAATGTGTCTCCTTGCCTTTGTTTTTAACCACTCATTTTTGATTGTATTTATATCCTGTTTGTAAAAGTCTTTTATGATGAAAATTTTATCGAAATAAAGACCAAATGAAATGAAATGAATATTTTTTCTAGTTGAAGCATTCTCAGAGGTTTCAGCATTCTGTACATTCTGTCTGGTCCTACAAACATTTTTAATACATTGCTTTGTGATCTTACCAGAAGATTTTTTCTGTTTAGCCACATTATGTTTTTCATTCAATACTTGTGGTTGATTTTTCTTCAAGTAACTCTCCTTTCTCTGTTCTTTTCTTTTTCTTTTTTTTCTGGCATGATTTCTCTGTTTTAATGGTGAAAAACAGTATCTGTAAAAAATAATCACAAATAAATGTATATTAATGACTTTAAAATGTATACTTTTCTATTACTAAACAAACACATTTTATATAAATACTGACTAAGAAATTATAGCCCTGAAGCACAAGTGTGACGATGGTTAAAACACTACATGCATAGTGCATACTACTTTGAAGCAATTTATGCCCTAAAGCCTGCCTCACTGAAAGACTACATGCTTACTGACTGAATGATTACAGTACTATAAGGAGAGACACTGGGTGAGTGACAGGATGTTTGCTAGAAGTGTATGGATACTGACTGGGATATTGATGGTGTGAAAGACAAGTGTGTACGTGATTAGAGACCTACATGCATAGTGAATAGGCGTTTGAATCAATCCATGTGCTAAGCCTGCCTCACTCCAATAGTACTTGGATACTGACTGAATGTTTTGAGTATTGCAAGGAGAGTGTTTTTTGGCGCAGTAAATACATTAGTACATGGTGCTGAATGAGTCACTGGAGAAGTATAAGGGGAGTGACAGGGTGTTTGCGGGAACTGTATGAATACTGACTGGGGTATTGACGGTGTGAAAGACAAGTGGGTAAGTGGCTATAGACCTGCATGCATAGTGGATAGACGTTTGAAACAGTCCATGGAGTAACACCTGGATCACTGCAAAACTACCTAGGTACTGACTGAATCATTAGAGTACTGCAAGGAGAGTGCCTGGGTGAATCTTTTGAGGTTTTTGGGTTTTGGTGCAGTGAATAGATTAGTACATACTGCCAAATGAGTCAGTGGAAGTGTGCAATTGAAGTGACAGGGGGTTTATTGGAGTTTATAGATACTGACTGGGAAATTGAAGGTCTGAAAGACAATTGTGTTGGTACTTAGAGGCCTCCATGAATAGTGGAAACATGTTTGAATCAATCCATGTGCTAAGGCCTGCCTCACTCCATTAGTACTTGGATACTGACTGAATGATTAGACTATTGCAAGAAGAGTGCCTGGGTGAATTTATAAGTGTTTCAGTTTTGGCGCAGTGAATGCATTACTACATGGTGCTGAATAAGCCACTGGAAGAGTGCAAGGGGAGTGACAGGGTGTTTGCTGGAAGTACATGGATACTGACTGGGGAATTCAAGCTGTTAAATACAAGTGTATAGTAGGTTAAAAGCCTGCATGCATACTGGATAGACCTTTGAAGCAGTCCATGTGGTAATACATGGTTCACTGCATGAGTACCTGCGTACTGACTGAATCATTAAACTACTGCTAGGAGACTGCCAGGGTGAACCTTTTAAGTTTTTCGGTTTTGGCGCAGTGAATAGATTAGTACATGGTACAGGATCAGTCACTGGAGGAGTGCAAGATGAGTGACAGGGTGTTTATTGAAGTATATAGATACTGACTAGTTAATTGAAGAAGTGAAAGACAAGTGTGTAGGTGACTAGAAGCCTGCATGCATGGTGCATAGACGTTTAAACAGTCCATGAGGTAAGACCTCAGACACTGCATAATTACCTGGATACTGACTGAATCATTACACTACTGCAAGGAGAGTGCCTGGGTTAATCTCTTTAAGTTTTTGTGTTTTGGTGCAGTGAATAGATTACTACATAGTGCCAGATGAGTCACTAGAGGTGTGCAAGTGGACTAAAAGAGTGTTTACTTCAGTTTATAGATACTGACTAGTTAATTGAAGAAGTGAAAGACAAGTGTGTAGGTGACTAGAGGCCTGCATGCATACTGGACAGACGTTTGAAGCAGTCCATGGGCTAAGGTGTTGCTCACTGCATGAGTACCTGGGTACTGGCTGAATCATTAGAGTACTGCAAGGAGAGTGCCTGATTGAATCTTTTAAGTTTTTGGGTTTTGGCGCAGTGAATAGATTAGTACATGGTGCTGGATGAGTCTCTAGAGGTGTGCAAGCAGAGTGACAGAGTGTTTATTGGACTATATAGATACTGACTTGGCATTTGAAGGTGTTCAAGACAATGGTGTAGTTGGTTAGAGGCCTGCATACATAGGGGATAGACATTTGAAGTAGTCCATGTGCTAAGGCCGGGATCACTACATAAGTACCTGGGTACTGACTGAATCATGAGAGTACTACAAGGAGAGTGCCTCAGTGAATTTATAAGTGGTTGGGTTTTGGTGCAATCAATGGATTAGTACATGGTGCCGAATGGATCACTGGAGAAATGTAAGGGGAGTGGCAGGGTGTTTGTGAGAACTGTATGAATACTGACTGGGGTATTGAAGGGGTGAAAGACAAGTGTGTAGGTGGTTAGAGGCCTGCATGCATACTGGACAGACGTTTGAAGCAGTCCATGAGCTAAGGCCTGCGTCACTGCATGAGTACCTGGGCACTGACTGAATCATTAGAGTACTGCAAGGAGAGTCCCTGGATGAATCTTTTAAGTTTTTGGGTTTTGGCACAGTGAATAGATCAGTACATGGTGCCGTATGAGTTACTGGAGGTGTGCAAGGGGAATGACAGAGTGTTTATTGGAGTATATAGATACTGACTGGACAATTGAAGGTGTGAAAGACAATTGTGTAGGTGGTTAGAGGCCTGCATGCATAGTGGATAGACATTTGAAGTACTCCATGTGCTAAGGCCGGGTTCACTACATAAGTTGCTGGGTACTGACTGAATCATTAGAGTTCTACAACGAGAGTGCCTCGGTGAATTTATCAGTGGTTGGGTTTTGGTGCAGTCAATGGATTAGTACATGGTGCTGAACGGGTCACTAGAGGAGTGCAAGGGGAGTGACAGGATGTTTGCTGGAACTGTATGGATACTGACTGGGGAATTGCAGGTATGAAAGACAAGTGTGTAAATGGTTAGAGGACTGCCTGCATAGTGGATAGGGGTTTGAAACAGTCCATGTGCTAAGGCCTGGTCACTGAATGAGTACTTGGGTACTGACTGAATAATTAGAGTACTGAAACGACAGTGCCTGGATGAATTTATAAGTGTTTGGGTTTTCGTACAGTGAATGGATTAGTACATGGTGCTGAATGGATCAGTAGAGGAGTGCAAGGGCAGTGACAGGGTGCTTCCTGGAAGTGTATGGACATTGACTGGGGAATTGAAGGTGTGAAAGACAAGTGTGTAGATGGTTAGAGGACTGCATACATAGTGGATAGGCGTTTGAATCAATCCATGTGCTAAGGCCTGCCTCACTCCATTACTACTTGGATATGTTTACAGTATAGCAAGGAGAGTTCCTGGGTGAATACATAAGCAATGACTGGCTACTAATTCTACCAAAACTTGAGAACAGGAAAGGTTTTTAGGCAGTTATGTGTATGCAAAGATATGAAGTACCCAAATGCTTCTCTCACAGTGGTTCCCAAATGCACACAGACTCGCAATCTGATTCTAGACAAGCAACACTATCCCTAGGAGTTTACCAAAACTCATTCACTACTCTGGAAGGGGTAAGGGAACTGCACACAATCTACATATTTCAGTACTGCACTTTACTGTCAAAGCCTGACTTATTTTATGAATGCATAAGCAATAACTGGCTTCTAATGCTACTAAAACTTCACAACATGACACGTTTTAAAACGGTTATCTGTCAGCAAATACACAATATAACCAAATGCTTCTGTGACAATGGTTGGCCCAAATGCATACAGACTCACAGTGTGATTCTAGACAAGCAACACTATCCCATGGGCTTTACCAAAACACATTCACTACTCTGGAAAGAGTAAGGGGACTGCACACAATCTACATATTTCAGTACTGTACTTTATTGTCAAAGCCTGACTCATTTTATCAATACATAACCAAAGACTGGCTTCTAATGCTACTAAAACTTGACAACATGATAGGTTTTAAAACAGTTATCCCTCAGCAAATACACGATGTTACCAAATGCTTCTCTCACAATGCTTACCCAAATGCACACAGACTCACAGTGTGATTCTAGACAAGCAACACTATCCCTAGGAGTTTACCAAAATTCATTCACTACTCTGGAAGGGGTAAGGGGACTGCATACAATCTACATATTTCAGTACTGCACTTTAGTGTCAAAGCCTGACTCATTTTATGAATGCATAAGCAATAACTGGCTTCTAATACTACTAAAACTTGACAACATGACAGGTTTTAAAACAGTTATCTCTCAGCAAATACACGATATTACCAAATGCTTCTCTCACAATGCTTACCCAAATGCACACAGACTCACAGTGTGATTCTAGACAAGCAAAACTATCCCTAGGAGTTTACCAAAACTCATTCAATACTCTGGAAGGGGTAAGGGGACTGCATACAATCTACATATTTCAGTACTGCACTTTAGTGTCAAAGCCTGACTCATTTTATGAATGCATAGGCAAACACTGGCATTTAATGGTACTAAAACTTGACAACATGACAGGTTTTAAAACAATTATCTGTCAGCAAATACACAATATAACCAAATGCTTCTCTCACAATGGTTGGCCAAATGCACACAGACTCACAGTGTGATTCTAGACTAGCAACACTATACCTTGGACTTTACCAAAACACATTCACTACTCTGGAAGGAGTAAGGCGACTGCACACAATCTACATATTTCAGTTCTGTACTTTAGTGTCAAAGCCTGACTCATTTTATCATTGCATAAGCAAAGACTGGCTTCTAATGCTACTAAAAGTTGACAACATAACAGCTTTTGAGACAGTTATCTGTCAGCAAATACACGATGTTACCAAATGCTTCTCTCACAATGGTTACCCAAATGCACACAAACACACAGTGTGATTCTAGACAAGCAACACTATCCCTAGGAGTTTACCAAAACTCATTCACTACTGTGGAAGGGGAAAGGGGACTGCACGCAATCTACATATTTCAGAACTGCACTTTAGTGTCAAAACCTGACTCATTTTATGAATGCATAAGCAAACACTGGCATTTAATGGTACTAAAACTTGACAACATGACAGGTTTTAAAACAGTTATCTGTTAGCAAATACACAATATAACCAAATGCTTCTCTCACAATGGTTGGCCAAATGCACACAGACTCACAGTGTGATTCTAGACAAGCAACACTATCCCTTGGACTTTACCAAAACACATTCACTACTCTGGAAGATGTAAGGCGACTGCACACAATCTACATATTTCAGTTCTGTACTTTAGTGTCAAAGCCTGACTCATTTTATGAATCCATAAGCAAACACTGGCATCTAATGCTACTAAAACTTGACAACATAACAGGTTTTAAAACAGTTATCTCTCAGCAAATACACGATGTTACCAAATGGTTCTCTCACAATGCTTACCCAAATGCACACAGACTCACAGTGTGATTCTAGACATGCAAAACTATCTCTAGGAGTTTACCAAAAGTCATTCACTACTCTGGAAGGGGTAAAGTGACTGCACACATTCAACATATTTCAATACTGCACACTACTACGAAAGCCTGACTCATTTTGCACTTGCATAAGCAATGACTGGCCTCTAATGCTTATCAAACTTGACAACAAACCAAATTTTAAAGCAGTAATCTGCAAGCAAATACATGATGTTACCAAATGCTTTTCTCATAATAATTGCCCAAATGCACACAGACTCACAGTGTGATTTTAGACAGCCAACTATCCCTTGTACAAAATACATTCACTAGTCTACAAGATGTAAAGTGACTGCACACATTGCAGAAAATGTTGTACTACACATTAGTACCAAAATGTTTCTCTCAAAATGATTCCTAAATGCACACAGACTTACTGTCAAACAACACTATCCCTTTCACTGTACCAAAACACATTTCTTAATCTGGAAGAAGTACTACATTTTAAAGTAGAAACATGACTCATTTTGCAAATACATAAACAATGACTGGTTTCTAATTCTACCAAAACATAAAAACAGCACAGTTATCTGTCTGCAAACACATGAAAAACACAAATGCTTATCACAGAATGGTTTCTACATACACACACACACTGTCAATAAGATTGTAGACAAAAAAAGTACTGCCTACACTTTAGCAGGAGAAATAGATTAATCTGATTAATATCAAAATAAACCGCATACATCCCCTCACAATTAAATAACTCACCTTTCAAGTTGTTTTGTAGATTAACAAGTATGTCAGTCACATACCAGATTTTCTTATACAGAATCTCTGCACTGTGCACCTGTCAGCAAAACCAAAGAATGGCAAAGCTGGGAAACGTGAATAAATCTGTTTCTGCTTTTCTCCGAGACTATAGAATGGGGTCCATTTACAATAACAATCTGCACTTTCATATGCAAGAGATGTATAGGAGAGATGGAGTACACTTTACTGATGAAGGAAACAGAGTCTTCCTAAACAACTTTAGACTCTGTATAGGTACTTACTTATAAGTACCAAAAACTCTCAATGAACACCAACAGCTCTTTTTAGAGCCACTCAAGAACAAAACAGTTAAGCTTGATGTTTATCTCCCAAAAAGTTTTTTTTTCTTCGGATTCGCGCATCCAACGCACTAGGAACCGCGCATCCTACGCAAGAGAAATCGTGCACCCAACACGTTAGGATGCGCGACTCCTAATTTTACTGTAAAAAAAAAATAGCCCCTATCACTAATTTTTATTATCCCCGGGGACCCCATCCCCCGGGGCTTATCAAAACATGTTGGGGACCGTGGGGGGAGCCCCAATGCCCCCACGGTCCCAGCCGGCTCCCCGCGGCCTTCGGGAGCCGGCATTGCTTTTCCACATGGGGAGCTGCTGACATGCAGCTCCCCATGTGGAAAAGCAATATGTTTGGATTTTGAAAGAGAGAGCAGGTTTCCCTGCTCTCTCTTTCAAAATCCAAACGAAGTTTGCCATGGGAGGGTGGGAGGCTCCCGCCCTCTTATAGAAAACAACAGTGCCCTCGAAGGCTCCAGGAGGGGGGTCACGCAGCCCCCCACCCTCTTTAATTTCTAGCCCCAGGGGGTAGCGGTCCCCGGGGTTGGGGGGCCTCCCTGGTCCCCCCTTTTAATTGTTTATGCATTTTGCCCCCGGGATTTGGCACTCCGGGGACTAATTATTAAGGAAGCGCGAACGCCCGCACTTCCTTTTTATCTTTTTTTACGGCTGATCCGCGCACCCTGCACGCATTTTCCTGTTTTTGAAAAGGGGGCCCCATGGGGTCCTTCTGGGACCTCCTAAGCAACACTAGAGGGTCAGAGTATTTCTACCCTGCCCCCTTTTTCATCTTTCACACACTTATTTCCCTTACTTCCTTAGCCTCGCTTCTACCGAGTCACAAAATGGCTGCCAACAGTTCCTGGTTTCGAATGTTGACAGACACTTGACAGCCAATTAGCATTCAGCGCGTGATCGGGAGGGTGCGCGCACGGTTCGCAGAGAGTGCTTTCAGGGTGCGCTTAGGCTGCGCGGATCCTCCGAGGCCATAGATATATATCTACATTTAAGTCTAATTTTCTCAGGAACTACTGAACGGATTTACACCATTTAAGCAAAAGGCACGAGTCTGAACTGAGGACTACCTCTTTGCCAAATTTGGTGTAATTCCGTTAAGCAGTTCGGGCTGTAGCTGCGTCAAAAGGTCCTATGGGAAATTGCATGGGGAAATCGCCTTTTTTCTCAGCCCCCGCTTGACAAATCACCAGAAAACTTTCAGGATAGTCGTCAACCGGCGCCAGACTTATTGGGAATAGAATGTTGCGGATTTCCTATGGAAAATAGGTCCTAACTATAACTACCTACTGGCGACCACCAGTAGGTAATATATATATATATATATTCACTGAAAAAACCATAGGTTTCAGGGGTGTTATAGTTAGCTGGACTTTTCACTCGTAAAAAACCAATGAAATTCCCCCGTTATAGTTAGTTCAGCTAACTATAACTCGCGCGCCCGCAATGCACTACTGATGACGTCACATATTACATCACTCATGACATGGTCACTGACATCACTCATGACATCACTGATGACATCTCAAATGACATCACTGATGACATCACTGATGACATCATCCTTGTGATAGAGTGGCAGACCTCCTCTTCCCCTAATATAACCTTTGATACACACATTCAAAAATAGAGACTAAAATTTTCAAAACAATGGACATACCAATACCAGTTACGACAACCTCTTCAGTAATTCTAAGAACCACATACACATCCACTCATTCACCAACAGTCCTATACAGTCACTCATACATGTACTCACTCATCATATGTACTCATACACCTATACATCCTGTTACACAATGCCACTCATCCATAGAGTTACTCACACATACTCACTCATGCTAATAAAGAAACAAACATACATTTATTTGCATATACAGTTATACACACACCACCACACTTACTTCTACGGAAACTTACCCATACTTAGTCTTATAAACAGTCACTTATAGAAACACATACTTATTCATACAGGAACTCTTTCAATCTCTCACTCTCACATATACTCACTTTTGAGACAGTCATTCACTCACTAACACACCCATACACACACTCATCCACCCATACAGTCCTGCACACATGCTGTCTTCAACACATACAAAGAGTGAATCACTCATTCATGCACCTATGCACTACGTAATACCCCCCACCAAACCATGCAGACACTCAGACTGATACTCAAAAAAACAACTAATAACCTATATAGACACCCATGAAGCTAATCACCAACCCATGCAGCCACTTATACACAAAGTGAGAGACTGATACAGATATTTTCATATTTAAACATTACTCAGTAAGCCATGTATTCACTATGATACACTTAATCAGTCAGTTACACAATAAATATTTCAAAAACAAAGCATCCATTTAGACACTTATATACCCATTTATTCTTCCATTGACCTTGAGATATACATATATAAAACATATTTAATTTTCAGAAAAACACACATTCACTGGATGATGTCATCAGTGATGTCATCAGTGATGTCATTTGAGATGTCAGCAGTGATGTCATGAGTGATGTCAGTGACCATGTCATGAGTGATGTAATATGTGACGTCATCAGTAGTGCATTGCGGGCGCGCGAGTTATAGTTAGCTGAACTAACTATAACGGGGGAATTTCATTGGTTTTTTACGAGTGAAAAGTCCAGCTAACTATAACACCCCTGAAACCTATGGTTTTTTCAGTGAATTTCTGAGGTTTTTTAAATGCTAATTCCTAACTATAAGGTGCCTGAAACCTATGGTTTTTTCTGTTAATTTCAAAGGTTTTTTAAATGCTAATTTCTAACTATGCCTACAGAGATAGGACATGTGAAGAAAGAAGAAAAAATGCACAGAAAGAAACAAAAGAAGTGCAGAAAGAAGCAACAGAAGTCCTCAAATACGAAGATAAGTGCAGGAAGAAGGATAACGTGCAGAAAGAACAAAAAGAAGAGCAGAAAGAAGCCTTGTTGCAAAATCATCCTGTACCCTCAACTTTTTCAGACGGATACTGGTGGTAACTGAGTCTGACTAACCAGTCCTAGAGCCAGTGCTATGTTAAAAGACACTTAGAATACAGTGAAAACACCTACATACACTAGGGAACATTATGCGTTGGGGTCCCCCTGTGATTAGCCTTACCTCCTCTATAAGCCCCTAGTATATAATAGGGCATGGGGATTAAAACTACCTCTTAAAACAGGCCACAGGGCGTTTTTGCACACGTTAACTCAGGCCCCGTCCCCTCCTTTCACCATTGTGTAAACACGCCCTGTGTCCGTTTTTAGTTGGGAGATTAAGTTCATTTGAGTCCTGAGGGTCCCTAGGGTCCAACTAGCCCACTAGGTACCTCCAGTAAGTGCCACAGAGCTGCGTTGCAGAGAGGTGTAAAAAGGGGCTTGGCCTCAGAACACCTGTCTGCAGCGCAGCTCCCTGGCGCATACTGGAGATGCCTGTTGGGGGCGCGTTTGCATGGAGGGGGCATGGCCTCCGGCACGATGCCAGTCTTTTATTTATTTTATTTTTTTAAGAAGGGGGGCTGTGTGGTTCCCCTTCTTATTCTAATTTATTGGCCCTGATGACCCCATCCCCCAGGGCCTGTCTCCTAATTATATTTTTTTGACCCCAATCCCCAGGGCCGGCCACTGTTTTTTATTATTTTTAAAAAATATATATTTATAGACACACCTAGGACATGCTGGACAAACCGTACGTACCTATCACCATGACGATTTGCGTGATATTCATTAAAAGGCGACTATGCATGCAATTAATCCACGTGGAATGTATTTACACCACTAGTGAAGCTCTGACATGTCTGATGCTCTACCGTGCCTAATCCCGGTAGACACCCTTGTCGTTTATTTATACAAACATGGGTAGCTATTGACGGGCACATTTAATACACATGCACACCAAGCCATTCAAAGGGGATTCGACAAAAATTCGACCAAAACTATGCAAGAAACCCCCCTCACAGTTAATAAAACACACATCCACTGCCGGATGTGTAATACTTTTTATTTTACTCTCTGGAAAGGGGACGAACATCAAATTGCGAGTCACAGCGCGCTCCTGACAGAGCCCAATGCTGTGTTACACCCACCATTGCCTGCCGAGTGCCACACACCTCTGTATTGTATTCCACTAGCTAGTGCATATGCTATGACACTCTCTAGCCCATGTGCACTGTAACACCACCCCGTGAAAATGTCATGCCACACTTGTCTTCGCACGGGTTATATTGCCCCATCTAACGTGCCTTCCTCGATGCCTATGTTATAACGCACAGTGCTATGCCATACATATTACAATTTGGGATCCATATCTTTGTCACAGTGCATATGCAACGTTACACTCCCCAGCACATATTTTATATTACAACTTTAGAGACTAGTTAGGTTACACAACACTGCCCTGTGCATATTACACTCCAAGGCGCATATCGCATAGCACACGCTAGTGCCTGTGCTATCTCGCGCTCTCCAATGAATCTGTCATTGCGCACAATGTATTGCATATTATATTTCACGCCTGGTTCATCTTATATCACACTTTTTGGTGCATAGTTTATACCATACACTATATCTAGTTTTCATTTTCAATCGTGCTCTCAGGACTATGTTCTATATAACACTGTGTTCACCTACCCTTTTCACGGGCATTACATTTTGCGATAGGGGGTGCAGGGTTAGGGGGTGTTTTTGCCAAGTGAGCCCGGAGTCACAGTCACTAACGTCTTCTTCTTCCTGAATAAAAGTGAGATTATGCTGCATACTTGTTCATATTTTAAGTAGTTTGCACAGACAAAATGTTTTAAAAACAATAAAGTTTCTAATACCCGCCTTCTCTGAACAGTTAGCTTGCTGCCCCATCCCCCTCCTCCCTATCCTCTGTTGTGTGAATCCATGGACTAGCCTCCTCCCTCCTGCCATGCATGGTCTGATGTGCTGCCACTGCCCTCAATTTAGTATGATGTACCAGTCCCCTCCTCCTGCCCTCCATTGCCCAATTCTATGCCCCATCATTGACCTCCTGCTTAAACTCTGTGCTTAGCTTGCTGCCCCTATTCTCCTTCCCCCTGCCCTCCGATGTCTTTGTGCATGCCCCTGCTCCATCCTTTTTGCCCACCATGTCCCATGGACCTGCCACTCCTATCTACTCTAAGTGTTCTGTTGAGCTGCCACTCCCCTCCCACCTGCCTAGCATTGTCAGATGACTGTAACCTGTCCCTGCCACCTCCACCCTGCCTGTCCACATGCCATGCCTCTATCCTCTTCCTCCTGTCCTACATGGTCCATTGTACTGCCACACCCTTCTGCCCTCCCTGGTCTGTTGTGCTGCAACTGCTCCTCCTGCCTGCCCCGTGTGGTCTGTTGTGAGGCCCCTTCCCCTGAACTTTCTTGACTGTGCACAGGTCCTGACCCTCCCTTCTATCCTCCATCGTCCTTTGTGCATGCCCCTGCACCCTCCTTCTTGCCCATCATAGCCATTGTGCTGCCACTAACCCTCCCACTTGCCATGCATGGTCTTCTGTGCTGCCATGGCCCCTCCCACCTTCCCTGTGTGGTCAGTTAGCTGCCCCTGACCCCCTCCCACCTTCCCTCCATGGTCTGTGTGTATGCCATCACAGTCTCACTGTTGCTCTTCATGTTGTGTCTTGCTTCTAGTGCCCATCCTGCCTGACCTCCATGGCCATCTTGCTGCTCCTGCCCTGCCCCCTTGCCCCCAGCCCTCTGTTTACATGTGCAGACCCCTACTCCCTCCCTCCTGGCTTGTCTGTTCCATTGTAATGCCCCTGATCCGTCCCTCCTGCCCTTTATGGTCTGTTATGCTGCAGCCTTCTCTCCTGTCTGTCCATTATGGTCAGCTAGCTACCATTGCCTCTTGCCCCTCTGTTCTCTGTTGACCATGTGCATGGTCCTGTCCCCTCCCTCTTGCTTTCTATGGATTGTTGTGCTGCACTCCCGTCCTGCATGCCCTGTGTGGTGTATTGTGCTGCTGCAAACCCTGATGCCTGCCCTGCAGGGTCAGTTTGGTGCACCTCTCCATGTCTCTCCTGTCCTCTGTTATCCAAGTCCATGTCCCTATCCCATTTCCTTCCATGATCCAATGTACCATACTTGCGAACATTTTGAACTTGGTAAGAGGGAGATTTTGAAAAAAAACTGGGGTATTGATTTTCCCCTTTGAGTTACATTGAAAAAGAGGATATTGTAGACAGGAGACAGATCAAATAAAGCCCATTTGAGCTTAAAAACATTGGACGTTTCCTGGCTGAATCGGGTCTGTTGGCATGTATGGTTGTACTACCATTGCCTCTTCCTTCTGCCCACAATGGTCTATTACATTGCCACAGCCTTGAAGGAGGGTAGATTTTGTATCACAGGGGGCCCCTGGCCCGTTCTGTCCACACCTGAAGCATGAGACCCTTGTCCTTGCCCTGCCAGCCGCATTTGTAGGCCGTATTAAATTGACCAGCGGGTCCTGTGTTGCTATATAATTATCCTGAGACATCCTTACCACTCAGACAGCATAAAACCCCTGTGTAGGCCCTTCTGTTCAATATGTAGGCCTCTTTGTTAAATTGACCATAGCTCTGCAATTTTAGTGTATAGCAGTCTGAAGGCAGGTCTGCGAGGCCTTCTGCTCCAAACTAGTAGCCCCCACCCTACCCGAGTGCTCCGTGCTCGGTATCAAAGTTCAACATCCCCCTGAAGCTGTCGACATACAGTAGGCTGCATCCTGGACTGGTACTTGCTTCCTGGGCAGGTTTCCCGCTTTTAAGGAAGTGGCAACCGCAGAGCGTCAAGTTAGGAGAACTGAGGAGATTTTATACATGAATATATTGAATTCCTGTACAATACCCATTATTTTCTGCTTGCTCTATGGAACTTACGATAAGCGATTGGCCTGAGAGACTGACCTTTTCACCCAGTCCATTGTCAGCATTAAGTGGGTAAATGACGAAATGTCTGGTAAAATCTGCAGACGAAGCTTTTGGGTAGCATACGTAGGTAGATGTAGCGTGCAAAGGAGCCCACAAAATGATATAAAAAGGGAGCACCCACAGATATCGACGGACAACCTCGCCGTCTGTATGTAGGTTAACAGGCTGTGCAGGTTTTCCCCAAGAACTGGGAGCTCTTGTCTTCCTTTGCTTAAAATGTCTTGCTCGGCTTTGCTTGAAGTATCTTATTCTATTTTACCTATATGAAATGTCATGTCATGTTTAACCATTGTTCTCTTTACTTTTGCATTTAAAAGATGTTGTATTGTAATTGCAGGAATGCTTGCTCTAAGAGTAAATGTGAGTGTCCCTAGGTAACATTTTCCTTGGTGTAACTTGTTTCTCATGATGCATTTATAGATGTGTTTTCTCTCTCTCTCTGTCAGTCCATTAATTGAGATACAGAGAATATCATGACAGCTGTATGATTATCTGGATTCTGTATTTTGTACTTTAGGTCTCTATTCTGCGGTTTCTTTGAAGTTGCATCTTCTCATTAAACTGCCATTGTATTCTGCCTCCAATTCCATGTCTCATATGTCTGTTTTCTTCATTTTTGGAGCAAGCGTTCCTAGGCACCCCGGCTCAAATTAAGGTGCCCCTTTTGTCCCTGACTCACTCTCCTGCTCAGTTCTGTGGTGGCTCCCGGGGCTCTGGGGACCGCCCCTAGCTTCCTTGACCCGTAATAGATCTTCCCTCCAACAGCCTCTCTTGCAAGTCCTGTATTGTTGGTTTGTTGCCCCTGCCCCCCTTTCCACTGCCCTCCATAGTCTGTTGTGCTTCCACGGCCCTTCCTGCCTGCTCAGTGTGGTTAAATTGTTGCCTTTGCACCCTCCTACCTGCCTTCAATTTTCAGAGTCCGTGCCCCTGGCCTCTGCCTCTCAACAGTATCCTAATGAACAACTAGATTGCTAACATTCTATATTTATTACAAAAGTGTGGAGCGCCTGACATCATCTTGATGTAATCAAAACTGTAATACCTAGAGCATTCCTTTAGAAATTACATATATGAGAGGGTCTTATTGGCATCAAAATTATGGTTAGTGCTCTAAAAGACTAAAATAAGGACATATTTTCTGAGTTTTCAAATAGCGACAAAGCACTTTTAAATTATTTGTTATCTTTATGTTTTTTTATCTAGTTGACAACTTGATTAAATGTTGCACTTAGGGGAGAGGATGTGGTGTTACTTCCAGAACTGCAGACTTTGCAACTGGGGAACCAGGTTGAAGTTTCTGCTTCAGCTCGACATTCTGTGATTCTGGTCAAATCACTTAGTCTCCCCATGTCTACAACCAAAATGAATTTGTTCTTGTGTGATGTAACCAATGCTCATGTAAAGCACTCCAATACCTGACAAGTCTGCACTATATAACACTGCAAAAACACAAAATAATAAGTGTTTTGCACACTTCTGTCATTGGGCTATATTTGGGCTATATCTGGGTGATTTTGGGCTACATTTGGGCTCTTTTGTCTCCGGTGGCCATCTTGGGAGATTTATTTGTTATGAAGTTTCCTAATTTCCTCATGTACTGCAGTCTCCTCAGTCGGAAATGCTTTCAGTTTTTTACTTTGATTCCATCATGAAGGTATTCAGATATGTCACACATTTGCCATGAATTCTGAATGTTAGCACTCTAGTTGCTCATTAGATCACTGTAGTAAAACTACTGCTCACCATGGAAGTCTGCTCCTGGTATTAAAAGTGCATGTTTCAGTCTGCATGTCAGGATTTTTTAATGAAATAGAAGAGGATTTGAGAAGTCACTCAAAATGTGCCCTCATTTTCTTTCTTCAGCATTAATCATAATTTCTATGGCAAAATGAACCCCCTCATTGTGTTCCTTTTTAAATTAAATGTTTTAAGTGTTACCAGTTTATTCCAATCAAGATGGCTTCAGGTGTGCCATACTTTTGTCATAATGAAGACAGTAAGTGCTCTAGTTGTTTTTAAGAACATTCTTGGACATTCTGTCATTGGGCTATACTTGGGCTACATCTGGGTGATATTTGGGCTACATTTGGGCTCTTTTGTCTCTGGTGGCCATCTTGGGAGACTTATTTGTTATGAAGTTTCCTAATTTCCTCATTTACTGCAGTCTCCTCAGTAGGAAATACTTTCAGTTTTTTACTTTGATTCCATCAAGAAGGCATTCAAATGTGTCTCACATTTGCCATAAAATCAGAATGTTAGCACTCTTTTTGCTCATTAGATCACTGTAGTAAAGCTACTGCTCACCAGGGAAAACTGCTGCTGGTATTGAAAGTGCATGTTTCAGTCTGCATGCCAGGATTTGAGAAGTCACTCAAAATGTGCCCTAATTTTTCTTTATGCAGCACTAATCATACTTTTTATGGAAAAATGAACCACCTCATTTTGTTCCTTTTTAAATTAAATGTTTTAAGAGTTACCACTTTAATCCAAGCAAGATGGCTTCAGGTGTGCCATACATTTATCATAAGTAGGACGGTTAGCGCTCTAGTAGTTCTTTGGAACACTCTGGAAAGCTGCAGTAGAACACAAAGGAATCAACTGACAGTCTCTGCCCTTGTTGGATGTACATGTTTTACTGAGAATGTCAGACTTCATTCTCACATGACTGAGAAAGATAATGTGAATTTACAGAAAATAAGCTCTCAGTTTAGCTTATAGATCACTGTAAACCTCTGTGGTAAAAGCATGAGAAAATATTTTTCTCTCAATCATGATATCCCAGCAGAAGGCTTTTTCACATGGTGAAATCACCTTAGAACATACCACAATTCCTAAAATGAGTATGGTACCATCAACAAATGATTTATAATGTAACTAAAGTCTTAAAATCTTCTATTAACTGCAATGCTTTTTAATGAGGTGCTATCATGTATATTGGTCCCAAGATGGCTGCCAACACTTCTTGGATGAAGTGCTGACAGCCAATCAGATCTCAGGATGAGATGTGTGGTTAGGCTCCGCCCACATATATATATTGATTTAAATGCTATTTTCTCAGGAACTACTGAACAGATTTACACCAGACCTACAAAAGGCACTTCCTTGACCTGAGGACTACCTCTCTGCCAAATTTCAAGTAACTCTGTTCAGCCGTTCGGGCTGTAGCTGTGTCTAAAGGTCCTATGGAAAAATGCATGGGAAAAACGCATTTTGGGACCCCCCTTTTTTCTCAGCCCCCGCTTGACGAATCCCCCCGAGACTTTCAGGGTAGGAGCGGAGCGTAGCGCCCCACCTATTTTGAAAATTTCGCGAGGATTCATCGACCGGCGCCAAAGTTATTCCAAATAGAATGTTGCGGATTTCCTATGGAAACAGGGTCCTAACTATAACTATCTACTGGCGACCGCCAGTAGATTATATATATATATATATATATATATATATATCTACCACCAGTCCCGCCTCTTAAAAGAAGGGGTCCGACACATGCTATTGGACCACTGCAGGTAAGATTTATTTGCCTCCAATACAGCAAGTAAGTACTAAAACACCTGGCAGACGCGTTTCGGCGAATGCCTTAATCATTGCCAGCATTGTGTTTTAAAGAAAGTTCAAAATGTGCAAGAACTTTGCATACTATTTCATATTTCTTCAATCTCCGTGGATGGTAAACGCAAAGTATGCTGGTATCTGGAGTCTCGCAGTCCATATTGTCCCACGCTCTGTGTGGGTCGACAGTCCCACATCGCGAACTTTGGTTAAGTAACCGGTCCGTGCATTCAGTAATGCCCTGGCAGTTGCCAGCATATGAGTCTGCTTATCCACTCCTTGCGGGGACCATGGCAGAAAATGTCATCTGCAATTGTCCAAATCAGCAGCAATCTGCTGCTCTCTCCTCTTAATACCAGGAACGTTGTCTTGGGCGAGGGGGCGCCGCTTTTGCGCATTCCGCACAGCACACCACAGAAGTTGTCGACATCAAGCGGAGCACCTGACCAAGAGGCGTGTCGGATGTACAGCGTCGACTACTGCACTTTAACATCTACCACCAGTCCCGCCTCTTAAAAGAACGGGTCCGACACATGCTATTGGACCACTGCAGGTAAGATTTATTTGCCACCAATACAGCAAGTAAGTACTAAAACACCTGGCAGACGTGTTTCGGCGAATGCCTTAATCATTGCCAGCATTGTGTTTTAAAGAAAGTTCAAAATGTGCAGGAACTTTGCATACTATTTCATATTTCTTCAATCTCCGTGGATGGTAAACGCAAAGTATGCTGGTACCTGGAGTCTCGCAGTCCATATTGTCCCACGCTCTGTGTGGGTCGACAGTCCCACATCGCGAACTTTGGTTAAGTAACCGGTCCGTGCATTGAGTAATGCCCTGGCAGTTGCCAGCATATGAGTCTGCTTATCCACTCCTTGCGGGGACCATGGCGGAAAATGTCATCTGCAATTGTCCAAATCAGCAGTAATCTGCTGCTCTCTCCTCTTAATACCAGGAACGTTGTGTTGGGCGAGGGGGCGCCGCTTTTGCGCATTCCGCACAGCACACCACAGAAGTTGTCGACATCAAGCGGAGCACCTGACCGAGAGGCGTGTCGGATGTACAGCGTCGACTACTGCACTTTAACATCTACCACCAGTATATATATATTCACTGAAAAAACCATAGGTTTCAGGGGTGTTATAGTTAGCTGGACTTTTCACTTGTACAAAACCATTGAAATTCCCCCGTTATAGTTAGTTCAGTTAACTGTAACTCGCGCGCCCGCAATGCACTGCTGATGATGTCACATATTACATCACTCATGACATGGTCAGTGACATCACTCATGACATCACTGATGACATCTCAAATGACATCACTGATGACATCACTGATGACATCATCCAGTGAATGTGTGTTTTTCTGAAAATTAAATATGTTTTATATATGTATATCTCAAGTTCGATGGAAGAATAAATGGGTATATAAGTGTCTAAATGGATGATTTGTTTTTGAAAAATTGATTGTGTAACTGACTGATTAAGTGTATCGTAGTGAATACATGGCTTAGTGAGAAATGTTTAAATATGTAAATATCTGTATCAGTCTCTCACTTTGTGTATAAGTGGCTGCATGGGTTGGTGAGTAGCTACATGGGTGTCTATATAGGATATTAGTTGGTTTTTTGAGTATCAGTCTGAGTGTCTGCATGGTTCGGTGGGGGGTATTACGTAGTGCATAGGTGCATGAATGAGTGACTCACTGTTTGTATGTGTTGAACACAGCATGTGTGCAGGACTGTATGGGTGGATGAGTGTGTGTATGGGTGTGTTAGTGAGTGAATGACTGTCTCAATAGTGTCTTTATGAGTAACTACATAAGTTTTAAACTAGTATAAGTGACTATTGGTGTATATATGTGAGTATATGTGGGAGTGAGAGATTGAAAGAGTTCCTGTATGAATAAGTATGTGTTTCTATAAGTGATTGTTTAAAAGACTAAGTATGTGTACGTTTCCCTAGAAGTAAGTGTGGTGGTGTGTGTATAGCTGTATGTGCAAGTAAATGTATGTTTGATTCATTAATAGCATGAGTGACTATGTGTGTGAGTAACTCTATGGATGAGTGGCATTGTGTAACAGGATGTATAGGTGTATGAGTACATATGATGAGTGAGTACATGTATGAGTGACTGTATAGGACTGTTGGTGAATGAGTGGATGTGTATGTGGATCTTAGAATTACTGAAGAGGTTGTTGTAACTGGTATTGGTATGTCCATTGTTTTGAAAATTGTAGTCTCTATTTTTGAATGTGTGTATCAAAGGTTATATTAGGGTGAGAGGAGGTCTGCCACTCTATCACAAGGATGATGTCATCAGTGATGTCATCAGTGATGTCATTTGAGATGTCATCAGTGATGTCATGAGTGATGTCACTGACCATGTCATGAGTGATGTAATATGTGACGGCATCAGCAGTGCATTGCGGGCGCGCGAGTTATAGTTAGCTGAACTAACTATAACGGGGGAATTTCAATGGTTTTGTACAAGTGAAAAGTCCAGCTAACTATAACACCCCTGAAACCTATGGTTTTTTCAGTGAATTTCTGAGGTTTTTTGAATGCTAATTTCTAACTATGCCTACAGAGATAGGACATGTGAAGAAAGAAGAAAAAATGCACAGAAAGAAACAAAAGAAGTGCAGAAAGAAGCAACAGAAGGCCTCAAATATGAAGATAAGTGCAGGAAGAAGGATAACGTGCAGAAAGAACAAAAAGAAGAGCAGAAAGAAGCCTTGTTGCAAAATCATCCTGTACCCTCAGCCTTTTCAGACGGATACTGGTGGTAACTGAGTCTGACTAACCAGTCCTAGAGCCAGTGCTATGTTAAAAGACACTTAGAATACAGTGAAAACACCTACATACACTAGGGAACATTATGCGTTGGGGTCCCCCTGTGATTAGCATGACCTCCTCTGTAAGCCCCTAGTATATAATAGGGCATGGGGATCAAAACTACCTCTTAAAACAGGCCACAGGGCGTTTTTGCACACGTTAACTCAGGCCCTGTCCCCTCCCTTCACCACTGTGTAAACACGCCCTGTGTCCGTTTTTAGTTGGGAGATTAAGTTCATTTGAATCCTGAGGGTCCCTAGGCTCCAACTAGCCCACTAGGTACCTCCAATAAGTGCCACAGAGCTGCGTTGCAGAGAGGTGTAAAAATTGACATGGCCTGGACCACCTCTCATCAATGCAGCTCAGTAGCGCTTACTGGAAGCACTTGGTGGGCTAGTTAGCCTCCAGGGGCCCTCAGTATTGAAGGGAAATTATATCCCCAATTTAAAACGTTACAACAAACAAATGATGGACAGAATGCTGACAATGCAGACATTCTCCCCCAGTCAAGAGATCTGGGTTAAATCCATCGTTCTTTTGCCCACTACGCCACCCCAGTTAGGACATGGCCATATGCAAATCAGTCTTGACCCTGTGCCTCATGGGAACAGTCCAGCCCGAACTGCCAAGCCATGTCTTCCCTGGACCGGAATCAAGCATCCTAGGACCGGTTTCTGTCTATCAGCCGTCATCAGCCAGGATAGCTTGACTCCAGTGGCGTAGTGAGCACGGGTCCCACGTCTGGGAATACCCATCCCACTTAGGGCGAAAAGCGTTACAACAAACAAATGATGGACGGAATGCTGACAATGCAGACATTCTCCCCCAGTCAAGAGATCTGGGTTAAATCCATCGTTCTTTTGCCCACTACGCCACCCCAGTTCAGACATGGCCATATGCAAATCAGTCTTGACCCTGTGCCTCATGGGAACAGTCCAGCCCGAACTGCCAAGCCATGTCTTCCCTGGACCGGAATCAAGCATCCTAGGACCGGTTTCTGGCTATCAGCCGTCATCAGCCAGGATAGCTTGACTCCAGTGGCGTAGTGAGCACGGGTCCCACGTCTGGGAATACCCATCCCACTTAGGGCGAAAAGCGTTACAACAAACAAATGATGGACGGAATGCTGACAATGCAGACATTCTCCCCCAGTCAAGAGATCTGGGTTAAATCCATCGTTCTTTTGCCCACTACGTCACCCCAGTTCAGACATGGCCATATGCAAATCAGTCTTGACCCTGTGCCTCATGGGAACAGTCCAGCCCGAACTGCCAAGCCATGTCTTCCCTGGACCGGAATCAAGCATCCTAGGACCGGTTTCTGGCTATCAGCCATCATCAGCCAGGATAGCTTGACTCCAGTGGCGTAGTGAGCACGGGTCCCACGTCTGGGAATACCCATCCCACTTAGGGCGAAAAGCGTTACAACAAACAAATGATGGACGGAATGCTGACAATGCAGACATTCTCCCCCAGTCAAGAGATCTGGGTTAAATCCATCGTTCTTTTGCCCACTACGCCACCCCAGTTCAGACATGGCCATATGCAAATCAGTCTTGACCCTGTGCCTCATGGGAACAGTCCAGCCCGAACTGCCAAGCCATGTCTTCCCTGGACCGGAATCAAGCATCCTAGGACCGGTTTCTGGCTATCAGCCGTCATCAGCCAGGATAGCTTGACTCCAGTGGCGTAGTGAGCACGGGTCCCACGTCTGGGAATACCCATCCCACTTAGGGCGAAAAGCGTTACAACAAACAAATGATGGACGGAATGCTGACAATGCAGACATTCTCCCCCAGTCAAGAGATCTGGGTTAAATCCATCGTTCTGTTGCCCACTACGTCACCCCAGTTCAGACATGGCCATATGCAAATCAGTCTTGACCCTGTGCCTCATGGGAACAGTCCAGCCCGAACTGCCAAGCCATGTCTTCCCTGGACCGGAATCAAGCATCCTAGGACCGGTTTCTGGCTATCAGCCGTCATCAGCCAGGATAGCTTGACTTAAAACGTGCCATAGTGCGTGTTTGCACACGTCACCTCAGGCCCCGTCCCCTCCCTTCACCACTGTGTAAATGCGCCCTGTGGCTGTTCTAAGTTGAGAGATTAAGTCCCCTTGAATCCTAAGGGTCCCTAGGGTCAAACTAGACCACTAGGTACCTCCAGTAAGCGCCACAGAGCTGCGTTGCAGAGAGGTGTAAAAAGGGGCTTGGCCTCAGAACACTGTCTGCAGCACATCTCCCTGGCGCATACTGGAGATGCCTGTTAGGGGCGCGTTTGCAGAGTGCTGGCTGCACGGAGGGAGCATGGCCTCCGGCACGATGCCAGTCTTTTATTTATTTTAATTTTTTAAGAAGGGGGGCTGTGTGGTTCCCCTTCTTATTCTAATTTATTGGCCCTGATGACCCCATCCCCCAGGGCCTGTCTCCTAATTATATTTTTTGACCCCAATCCCCAGGGCCGGCCACTGTTTTTTATTATTTTAAAAAAATATATATTTATAGACATACCTAGGACATGCTGGACAAACCGTACGTACCTATCACCATGACGATTTGCGTGATATTCATTAAAAGTCGACTATGCATGCAATGAATCCACGTGGAATGTATTTACACCACTAGTGAAGCTCTGACATGTCTGATGCCCTACCGTGCCTAATCCCGGTAGACACCCTTGTCATTTATTTATACAAACATGGGTAGCTATTGACGGGCACATTTAATACACATGCACACCAAGCCATTCAAAGGGGATTCGACAAAAATTCGACCAAAACTATGCAAGAAACCCCCCTCACGGTTAATAAAACACACATCCACTGCCGGATGCGTAATACTTTTTATTTTACTCTCTGGAAAGGGGACGAACATCACTTGAGAGTCACAGTGCGCTCCTGACAGAACCCAATGCTGTGTTACACCCACCATTGCCTGCCGAGTGCCACACACCTCTGTGTTGTATTCCACTAGCTAGTGCATATGCTATGACACTCTCTAGCCCATGTGCACTGTAACACCACCCCGTGAATATGTCATGCCACACTTGTCTTCGCACGGGTTATATTGCCCAATCTAACGTGCCTTCCTCGATGCCTATGTTATAACGCACAGTGCTATGCCATACATATTACAATCTGGGATCCATATCTTTGTCACAGTGCATATGCAACGTTACACTCCCCAGCACATATTTTATATTACAACTTTAGAGACTAGTTAGGTTACACAACACTGCCCTGTGCATATTACACTCCAAGGCGCATATCGCATAGCACGCGCTAGTGCCTGTGCTATCTCGCGCTCTCCCATGAATCTGTCATTGCGCACAATGTATTGCATATTATATTTCACGCCCGGTTCATCTTATATCACACTTTTTGGTGCATAGTTTATACCATATACTATATCTAGTTTTTATTTTCAATCGTGCTCTCAGGACTATGTTCTATATAACACTGCGTCCACATACCCTTTTCACTGCCATTACATTTTGCGATGGGGGTGGAGGGTCAGGGGGTGTTTCTGCCAAGTGAGCCCGGAGTCACAGTCACAAACGTCCTCTTCTTCCTGAATAAAAGTGAGATTTTTATGGAAAAATGAACCCCCTCATTTTGTTCCTTTTTAAATTAAATGTTTTAAGAGTTACCACTTTAATCCAAGCAAGATGGCTTCAGGTGTGCCAAACGTTTATCATAAGTAGGACTGTTAGCACTCTAGTTGTTCTATGGAACACTCTGGGAAGCTGCAGTAGAACACAAAGGAATCAACTGACAGTCTCTGCCCTTGTTGGATGTACATGTTTTACTGAGAATGTCAGACTTCATTCTCACATGACTGAGAAAGATAATGTGAATTTACAGAAAATATGCTCTCAGTTTAGCTTATAGATCACCTTCCAAACCTCTGTGGGAAAAGCATGAGAAAATATTTTTCTCTCAATCATGATATCCCAGCAGAAGGATTTTTTACATGGTGAAATCACCTTAGAACATACCACAATTCCTAAAATGAGTATGGTACCATCAACAAATGATTTATAATGTAACTAAAGTCTTTAAACCTTCTATTAACTGCAATGATTTTTAATGAGGTGCTATCATGTATATTGGTCCCAAGATGGCTGCCAACACATCTTGGATGAAGTGCTGACAGCCAATCAGATCTCAGGATGAGATGTGTGGTTAGGCTCTGCCCACATATATATATGATTTTACTTTTGATTTTCTCAGGAACTACTGAACAGATTGACACCAGACCTACAAAAGGCACTTCCCTGACCTGAGGACTACCTCTCTGCCAAATTTCAAATAATTCTGTTCAGCCGTTCGGGCTGTACCTTGGACTAAAGGTCCCTATGGAAAAATGCATGGGGAAAACGCATTTTGGGACCCCCCTTTGTTCTCGGCCCCCGCTTGACGAATCACCCCGAGACTTTCAGGGTAGGAGCGGAGCGGAGCACCCCACCTATTTTGAAAATTTTGCGAGGATTCGTCAACCGGCGCCAAAGTTATTCCAAATAGAATGTTACGGATTTCCTATGGAAACACGGTCCTAACTATAACTATCTACTGGCGACCGCCAATAGATAATATATATATATACATATATATATTTCCAAATGTGCTCCCCACGAAACCCTGGGAAGCATTAGGTGGCACGCCCAAATTGTAAAACATCTCCTTTAATAATTTCAGCAGCAAGAAACATGAATTGCCTCCCAACGCGTTTCGACAATACGTCTTGTTCACGGGCATGGCAGAGTCAACGGCTACTGTGCATCTCACAGGTGACTTCACTTTAATATGTTGCAAAGAATTAAGTAATCACGCAATGCATCCTGGTCACAGTAGTTCCTGAAAAACAATCAAAACCCACCATTAGGTAAAATAATGTACGTTTCATGCCCTGAATAAAAACAATCAAAGAGTCCAGTTTGTCCCGTCTCAAGCCCACAATCACCAATGGCTCGGACAGGCCCCAAACGCGGAAATCCGCAGTGACTCGGACCACCCATATACATATATCTATATATATATATATATATATATATATATATATATAGGAAATCCACAATCCTGAGCCAACCCAGTCACGGGCGCAAGAAACAGGTACGGACCACACTTTAAGAAGAAAAGTTTTTCATTTATTGTTGCAGGTAAAACGTGGCTATTCAAAGCAAGTGCCCAGCCTGACGCGTTTCGACTGCCCCACGGCAGTCTTGATCACATATATATATATATTCACTGAAAAAACCATAGGTTTCACACATTTTATAGTTAGGAATTAGCATTTAAAAAACCTTGCAAATTCACTTAAAAAACCATACGTTTCACACATGTTATAGTTAGCTGGACATTTCACTCATCAAAAACCATTGAAATTCCCCCATTATAGTTAGTGCAGGCAACTATAACTCACGCGACCGCAATCCTCTGCTGATGACCTCAGATATTACATCACTGTATTTAAACACTTATTTACCCATGCCTTCTTCCATTAATTTTTAGCTATACATATATTACAAATATTTATTTTTCAGAAAGACACATATGTCATCAGTGATGTAATATCTGACGTCATCAGCAGTGGATTGCGGTCGCGTGAGTTATAGTTGCCTGCACTAACTATAACGGGGAAATTTCAATGGTTTTTCACGAGTGAAATGTCCAGCTAACTACAACATGTGTGAAACCTATGGTTTTTTAAGTGAATATATATATATAGTGACTTGCAAGCTGTGTAAGCGTGTACTTTCAAGAGGGAATCCTGACAGGAAGTATTCCTTTGGGAATCACACCATGATGAGACACCTTAAGGATGTACACAGAAGGACACATGCTCGACTTACTGAAGGTAACCCTTCAGTAAATCAACCAAGCACATCCACAGCAGCTCAGCCTGGACCATCATCTGCAGGGCCGAGTCCTTCTTCTGCAGGTCAGGTGAGCCCTTCATCTGTGGGGGGAGCATCTCCTTTTTCTGGTCCTCTGGAAATTAACCCTCGGTTTGCGAGGGTTGAAGTACGGTGCGCCACTTGTCATGATCTAATTACTTATAGGGAGACCAGTATTTCCCTAGTGAACAGTAAAATAGATCAGCACACTTGTCGTACCGTCTAATATTCCCAATCTTTCTTTCCTCTGTCCCTGCATGAACACAACGGCTCTTTTAAGAGCCAACCTTACCTTTCATCTATTTTTTATATATTTTTTTAAAAACTTTTTTTTTTTTTTTTTTTACCGTACGCGTACGGTGCGTGTAATTATTATTTTTTTTTTAAAAAAACACTAAAAATCAATTATCACATTACAAGGTCCTTGAGAGACTACAATTAAAAACTGAAAATGTGATTGTAGAGAAGTGGAAAAAAGGGACCATGACATTATTGACTTACCATACCCACTCCAAAAAAAATGTATTCATTTAAATTTTTTTTTAATTGCTTTAAAAATGGTTCTAGTTTTCGAAAATTTTCTATCTCAATCTGAAAAAAAGAAAAAACTATTAATATTTAATAAAACATTTTATAATACAGTACACATATTTACATATTTTTCAAAAAATATTTTTGCCTTTTTTTTGCTGTTTTCAGAAAATATTGCATTTCACTATAAATTGTGAAAGCAATTGCATTCATCATTTAACAGCAGGCACATTATGAATCCACTTTTCAGATTTTTTAAAAAGCACATATCCAAACTGCTTTTTCAGACCAGCACCATTTGTATCCTGGTTGACTGCCTACACTCCAGTAAGGGCAAACAGCCTTAGTGATGCTGAATGTGTTTGCATTACTGACTGAAACCTCAAACCCCACTCGCTTGTGAATACTGTGCATGATTCCACATGGTAAGCAGCTGGCTGTGTGTTAAGAGTCTGCTTCTGCACCAAAAAATGGCTCCCCCTTTCCATCTAATGCAACTGTGAAATCACCAGAGCAATACGCAATAAATCTCTGCCTGTAATTCCTATTTGCACACAGAGTCATGTTTTCACATTAGTCACAAAACGAAATTTCTTTGCCAATTTGAAAGCACACTTACTGCTCTTTTTTTTGGCAAGCGATAAACACTTTTACAGACTGACACATTATGAATCCACTTTTCAGATTTTTTAAAAAGCACATGTCCAAACTGCTTTTTCAGACCAGCACCATTTGTAACCTGGGTGACTGCCTACACTCCAGCAAGGGCAACCAGCCTTAGTGATGCTGAATGTATTTGCATTACTGACTGAAACCTCAAACCCCACTCGCTTGTGAATACTGTGCATGATTCCACATGGTGAGCAGCTGGCTGTGTGCTAAGAGTCTGCTTCTGGCCAAAAAAATGGCTCCCCCTTTCCATCTAATGCAACTGTGAAATCACCAGAGCAATACGCAATAAATCTCTGCCTGTAATTCCTATTTGCACACAGAGTCATGTTTTCACATTAGTCACAAAACGAAATTTCTTTGCCAATTTGAAAGCACACTTACTGCTCTTTTTTTTGGCAAGTGATAAACACTTTTACAGACTGACACATTATGAATCCACTTTTCAGATTTTTTAAAAAGCACATGTCCAAACTGCTTTTTCAGACCAGCACCATTTGCAACCTGGGTGACTGCCTACACTCCAGCAAGGGCAACCAGCCTTAGTGATGCTGAATGTATTTGCATTACTGACTGAAACCTCAAACCCCACTCGCTTGTGAATACTGTGCATGATTCCACATAGTAAGCAGCTGGGTGTGTGCTAAGAGTCTGCTTCTGCACCAAAAAATGACTCCCCCTTTCCATCTAATGCAACTGTGAAATCACCAGAGCAATACGCAATAAATCTCTGCCTGTAATTCCTATTTGCACACAGAGTCATGTTTTCACATTAGTCACAAAACGAAATTTCTTTGCCAATTTGAAAGCACACTTACTGCTCTTTTTTTTGGCAAGTGATAAACACTTTTACAGACTGACACATTATGAATCCACTTTTCAGATTTTTTAAAAAGCACATGTCCAAACTGCTTTTTCAGACCAGCACCATTTGTAACCTGGGTGACTGCCTACACTCCAGCAAGGGCAACCAGCCTTAGTGATGCTGAATGTATTTGCATTACTGACTGAAACCTCAAACCCCACTCGCTTGTGAATACTGTGCATGATTCCACATGGTAAGTAGCTGGCTGTGTGCTAAGAGTCTGCTTCTGCACCAAAAAATGGCTCCCCGTTTCCATCTAATGCAACTGTGAAATCACCAGAGCAATACGCAATAAATCTCTGCCTGTAATTCCTATTTGCACACAGAGTCATGTTTTCACATTAGTCACAAAACAAAATTTCTTTGCCAATTTGAAAGCACACTTACTGCTCTTTTTTTTGGCAAGTGATAAACACTTTTACAGACTGACACATTATGAATCCACTTTTCAGATTTTTTAAAAAGCACATGTCCAAACTGCTTTTTCAGACCAGCACCATTTGTAACCTGGGTGACTGCCTACACTCCAGCAAGGGCAACCAGCCTTAGTGATGCTGAATGTATTTGCATTACTGACTGAAACCTCAAACCCCACTCGCTTGTGAATACTGTGCATGATTCCACATGGTAAGTAGCTGGCTGTGTGCTAAGAGTCTGCTTCTGCACCAAAAAATGGCTCCCCCTTTCCATCTAATGCAACTGTGAAATCACCAGAGCAATACGCAATAAATCTCTGCCTGTAATTCCTATTTGCACACAGAGTCATGTTTTCACATTAGTCACAAAACGACATTTCTTTGCCAATTTGAAAGCACACTTACTGCTCTTTTTTTTGGCAAGTGATAAACACTTTTACAGACTGACACATTATGAATCCACTTTTCAGATTTTTTAAAAAGCACATGTCCAAACTGCTTTTTCAGACCAGCACCATTTGTAACCTGGGTGACTGCCTACACTCCAGCAAGGGCAACCAGCCTTAGTGATGCTGAATGTATTTGCATTACTGACTGAAACCTCAAACCCCACTCGCTTGTGAATACTGTGCATGATTCCACATAGTAAGCATCTGGGTGTGTGCTAAGAGTCTGCTTCTGCACCAAAAAATGGCTCCCCCTTTCCATCTAATGCAACTGTGAAATCACCAGAGCAATACGCAATAAATCTCTGCCTATAATTCCTCTTTGCACACAGAGTCATGTTTTCACATTAGTCACAAAACGAAATTTCTTTGCCAATTTGAAAGCACACTTACTGCTCTTTTTTTTGGCAAGTGATAAACACTTTTACAGACTGACACATTATGAATCCACTTTTCAGATTTTTTAAAAAGCACATGTCCAAACTGCTTTTTCAGACCAGCACCATTTGTAACCTGGGTGACTGCCTACACTCCAGCAAGGGCAAACAGCCTTAGTGATGCTGAATGTATTTGCATTACTGAGTCCAACCTCAAACCCTTAAACTATTCTTTTATTATACCAGTACACCTTAATTTATTGTGAAAACATAGTCCATATTATTTTACTTGTTCCTCACATTTAAATTTCTCCCAAAACAGAAAATAATAAACACAACTTCAACAAAAAGAATTGCATTTCTATTATTCATTTCTTAATTTACCATATACATCCCCTCTCAAACTCTAAACTCACCTTTAAAATTGGTTAGTTGTGAAAGAAATGTGGCACTCAAACAGCAGATTATCAGAGCCAGGATCTCTGTTCTTTACACCTCTCTCCTCTCAGCAGAACCAGATAATGGCAAACTTTCCCTCTCTTTTTCCACACATATACATGTTAGTTTCAAATCTCAGTGCTTGCCCCTTTTTTTCAAATGTAATCACACATTTCTATTGGTTGAAAACCAACCCTTTTCCAAAAGTACCCTTCCCCCAACTTGACTTCTGCCTAGTACCCTTCCCCCAACTTGACTTCTGCCTGCTACCATAGCAACAGCTCATGGAACACTGCTGTGTGGAGTTAGGTCAGAAGTTCGCCAAACAATGTTTCAATTCCACAGAGCAAGAGTGCTTGACTTTTCAAACCTAACAGCAAATCCATAGTACTGTTCTTTGGTAACACATTTTTCTGTACCAATACAAAACATGCTTCTATTAATTTACACATACAGCCTAGTTTTTATTCTAGAATGGTATGAAACAGCCAATCAGTTCTTTTTTTTATGAAAAAAATATGTATGCCTCCATTTCCAAACTGTCTTTCTTTTCATATTGCCATTCTACTGAAAGACACCTCCTGAGTGCATCCAGTTCTCCTTTGAAGATGTTCACAGTGTGGATTGTGGGGCACAGCTATGTCTTCTGGAGTGAAAAGTATGCAGAGAAAACAGATATGGTGAGAGACCTTGCTTTGCCAAATGTAGACATTAAATGGATTGGTCAGAGAGGGTTAAAGTGGCACCAATTGATGCCATTGGTGAAATCCTTCATGCACATCCAACACCCTGACCTCATAATAGTGCACTGTGGTGGCAATGACCTAGGCACTTTGACTGGGGTAGGTCTGGAAATGCTTATGAAGGACACCTTTGCACAACTGTTTTCACTTTTCTCTAAAACTGCCTTTGTGTTTTCTAACACATGCCAAAGGTAAAAATGGAACTGGTCCAATCATTTCTGTCCGCAGATTGACAAAGCAAGAAAGCACGTCAACAAATCTGTTTCTGCTTTCCTCCGTGACTATGGTATGGGTTCCATTTACCACAACAACTTGCGTTACGACATGCAAGACATTTATAGAGGAGATGGTGTGCACTTCAATGATGAAGGGAACAGAGTCTTCCTCTTGAACCTTAGACTCTGCATCGGTACTTACTTGTAGGTACCACTAAAAAATCACTTCATAAACACAACGGCTCTTTTTAGAGCCCCCTAATATCTAAACACTTAAATCTGATTTTCATTTATTTTTTTATTTTATTTTTTTACCGTACGCTTACCGTACGCGTACCCCGCGATTTTTTTTAAAATCAATAAATGTTTTCTTTGTACTTTTCTGTCCTTCTTTGACCCCCTTACAAATGTTAGGGGGTCTGTAACTCTCCTCCTTGCCCCCTTTTCTTGTTATCACTCTTTTTTTTCTGAGTGAAACACACGAAATGGCGGCCGCCGCTTCCTGGTCTCGACCGATTCGAATGTTTACTAAGATCTAAGAGCCAATCAGAATCGCGCTCGCGCACGCCACCGTACGCGTACGGTAAGCGTACCGTAAGCGCACCGTAAGCTGGCTCAGATATATATATTGATTTAAAGGCTATTTTCTCAGAATCTACTGAACAGATTTACACCAAACCTACAAAAGGCACTTCCTTGACCTGAGGACTACCTCTCTGCCAAATTTCTAGTAATTCTGTTCAGCTGTTCGGGCTGTAGCCCTGTCTAAAGGTCCTATGGAAAAATGCATGGGAAAAACGCGTTTTGGGACCCCCCCTTTTATCTCAGCCCCCGCTTGACGAATCCCCCCGAGACTTTCAGGGAAGGAGCGGAGCGTAGCGCCCCACCTATTTTGAAAAATTCGCGAGGATTCGTCGACCGGCACCAAAGTTATTCAAAATAGAATGTTGCGGATTTCCTATGGAAACGTGGTCCTAACTATAACTACCTACTGGCGACCGCCAGTAGGTAATATATATATATATATATTACCTACTGGCGGTCGCCAGTAGGTAGTTATAGTTAGGACCGTGTTTCCATAGGAAATCTCAAAATTCTATTTTGAATAACTTTGGCGCCGGTTGACGAATCCTCGCAAAATTTTCAAAACTAATGGAGCGCTCCGCTCAGCTCCTACCCTGAAAGTTTCGGGGTGATTCGTCAAGCGGGGGCTGAGAAAAAAGGGGGGTCCCAAAACGCGTTTTCCCCATGCATTTTTCCATAGGGACTTTAGTCGCCGCTACAGCCCGAACGACTGAACAGAATTATGTGAAATTTGGCAGAGAGGTAGCCATAAGGTCCATGAAGTGCCTTTTGCAGGTTTGGTGTAAATCTGTTCAGTATTTCCTGAGAAATTAGCATTTAAATCAATATATATATCTGTACGCGTGCAGCGTGCGCGCACTGAGCAAGTCCTGTGCGCGCACCCTGCCGTGCGCGAGCGCACTTCTGATTGGTTGTTAGATGTCAGTAAACATTCGAATCGGTGGAAATCAGAAAGCGGCGGCCGCCATTTTGTCTCTCGCATAAAGAGGGGGTGATAAACAAAGGGGGAGAACGTGAAAAGGGGGCAGAGTGGGGAGATATTGACCCACTAGGCATTGTAAGGGGGTCACAGTAGGACCTTGTAGGGCAAAAAAAAAAAGTATATTTTGAAAAAAAATATCGCCGAGTGCGCGCACCCAGCGCGCACCCGAAAAAATTTTTAAAACAAAAAAATAATAAAAATTTGCAATTAAGTGAAAAGATATAAGGTGGCTCTAAAAAGAGCCCTTGTGATTATTGTGTGTTTTTTGGTACCTACAAGTAAGTACCGATGCACAGTCTAAAGTTCAAGAGGAAGACTCTGTTGCCTTCATCAGTGAAGTGTACACCATCTCCTCTATAAATGTCTTGCATGTTGTAACGCAAGTTGTTGTGGTATATAGAACCCATACCATAGTCTCTGAGGAAAGCAGAAATAGATTTGTTGACGTGCTTCCTTGCTTTGTCAATCTGCGGACAAAATTGGTTGGACCAGTTCCACTTTTGCCTTTGGCATATGTTAGAATATACAAAGGCAGTTTGTGGAAAAAGCAACATCAATTGCACAAAGGTGTCCTTAATAAGCATTTCCAGACCTACCCCAGTTAAAGTGCCTAGGTCATTTCCACCACAGTGCACAATAATAAGGTTAGGCTGTGGGAGATGTAGAAAGGTTTTCACCAAAGGCATTAATTGGTGCCACTTTAACCCTCTCTGACCAATCCATTTAATGTTTACATTTGGCAAAGCAAGGTCTCTCACCATACCTCTTTTTTCTGCAAATTTTTCACTCCAGAAGACATAGCTGTGACCTACAATCCACACTGTGAACATCTTCCAAGGAGATCTGGATGCACTCAGGAGGTGTCTTTCAGTAGAAAGGCAATATGAAATGAAAGACAGTTGAAAAATGGAGGCACACATATTTTTTTTTATAAAAAGAACTCATTGGCTGTTTCAAACCATTCTACACTGAAAACTAGGCTGTATGTTTAAATTTTAAAAAGCATGTTTTGTATTGGTTCAGAAAAATGTGTAACCAAAGAACATTACTATGGATTTGCTGTTAGGTTTGAAAAGTCAAGCACTCTTGCTCTTTGGATATGAAACATTGTCTGCTGAACTTCTGACCTCTCTCCTCACAGCAGTGTTCCATGACCTGTTGCTATGGTAGCAGGCAGGAGACAAGTTGGGGGAAGGGTACATTTGGAAAGGGGTTGAAGTTTTCAACCAATAGAAATGTGTGATTTCATTTGAAAAAAGTGGGAAGCACTGAGATTTGAAATTAACATGTATATGTGTGAAAAAAGAGAGGGAAACATTGCCATTTACTGGTTCTGGAGAGAGGAGAGAGGTGTGGAGCTCTAATATTCTGACTCTGATAGTCTGCTGTTTGAGTGGCACATTTCTTTCTCAACTAACTATTTTAAAAGGTGAGTTATGAGTTTGAGAGGGGATGTACGTGGTGATTTTTTAGATAAAAATTAGAATTGTGAATCTTCTTCAAAAGGTATGTTTTACATTTTGAGGTTTGCGAGATATTTAACTGTTTTGAACTTGTAAGATATTATGGAGTATGTTTTCACAATAAGTTTATGTGTACTGGTAAGAATGAGGAATACTGTTTTGTGCCTACCATCAAACCATGAGTCTGTGTGCAGAGAAGAATTGTTGTCAGAGATTTAATTTGCGTTGCTGTTGAAAAGTAAGAGTTGCAGTTGAAAGGAAAGGACAGCTTGTTTTTAATTGTGATGGTTAGGATTTAGCAGAAATCACTTTGAAAGAAAAGAGAGGAAAATGGCAGCACATTTGAAATTAGCATTAGTTCTGTAAGAATTGGTGACCCAGGAAAGGGGCAGCCTGTGTTTTGTGCCTACCAACACAGCATGAGTCTGTGTGCATATAGGAATTGTTGTCTGAGATTTAATTTGTGAAGTTGTTGTTCTGTAAGGATTGCAGACTCAGGAAAGGGGCAGCCTGTGTTTTGTGCCTACCAACACAGCATGAGTCTGTGTGAATATAGGAATTGTGGCCAGAGATGTATTTTGTGTTGCAGTTGTTTTGTAAAACATGCACTTGCAGGAAAGGGACAGCTTGTTTTCTTCAAATGTGGTGGTTAGCAGTCAGCAGAAATCACTTAATCGCAAATGAGAGGCAAAAGCTAAAACATTTGAAACCAACAGGGTAGATTTCCCTTTCAAAATAGCAAAGGCACAGGTAGTTGCCATATGTTAAAAACTGAAAATAACCCTTAGCACACATGCACTGTTACATACATCCCAGCAGTCTTCATGCAGTTTTGGAAGTCTCTTTCCTCATCTGTCTTGCACCAGACAATAGACAGTCTCCAGAAACACACTCTTGGCAAACACGCAGCAGCTTCTCCCACACTTCCATGTGTAGTACTCAGGTCTGTGTGGTGTTTCAGATAGCACTGTGTAACGCAAACACATTCAACGTCATCAAGGCACATTTCCTTTGCTCTAGTGTAGTCACTCACCCAGATTGCACATGGTCATGGTTTGATGTAGCTGTTAGGACATGTGGTCTTTTCTGCCTCTGTGATCTAGAAGGAAAATGTGTCAGGCTGTAACAGTAATTATCACTTGCTCTACCACAGTAGTAAATGTGCTTTGAAATTGCAAATCAAATTCTGTTTTCTGCTTAGAAGCACACTATGAGGCTGTGTGCGCACAGCAATTGTGGCCAGAGATGTAATTTGTGTTGCAGTTGTTTTGTAAAACATGCACTTGCAGGAAAGGGACAGCTTGTTTTCTTCAAATGTGGTGGTTAGCACTCAGCAGAAATCACTAAATCGCAAATGAGAGGCAAAAGCTAAAACATTTGAAACCAACAGGGTAGATTTTCCTTTCAAAATATCAAAGGCACAGGTAGTTGCCATATGTTCAAAACTGAAACTAACCTTTCGCACACATGCACTGTTACATACATCCCAGCAGTCTTCATGCAGTTTTGGAAGTCTCTTTGCTCATCTGTCTTGCACCAGACAATACACAGACTCCAGAAACACACTCTTGGCACACACGCAGCACCTTCTCCAACACTCTCATGTGTAGTACTCAGCTCTGTGTGATGTTTCAGATAGCACTGTGTAATGGAAACACATTCAACGTCACCAAGGCCTCATTTTTATTGATCTAGTCTAATCACTCACACTGTAACACATGGTCATGGTCTCAAGGAGCTGTTAGGACATGTGCTGTTTTCTGCCTCTGTAAATGATAAGGAAAATGTGTCAGGCTGTAACAGTAATTTGGTACTATTCAGGAACACTGTTTTGTTCCAAAAAACATAGCATGAGTCTGTGTGTATACAGGAATTGTGGGTAGAGATTTAATTTGTGAAGTTGTTGTTCTGAAAGAAATGCGGTCCCAGGAAAGGGGCAGCCTGTGTTATGTGCCTAAAATGACGATATGAGTCTGTGTGCACACAGGAATTGTGGGCAGAGATTTAATTTATGAAGTTGTTGTTCAGTAAGAATTGCAGTCCCAGGAAAGGGGCAGCCTGTGTTATGTTCCTAAAATGATGGCATGAGTCTGTGTGCGCACAGGAATTGTGGGCAGAGATTTAATTTGTGAAGTTGTTGTTCAGTAAGAATTGCAGTCCCAGGAAAGGGGCAGCCTGTGTTATGTTCCTAAAATGATGGCATGAGTCTGTGTGCGCACAGGAATTGTGGGCAGAGATTAAATTTGTGAAGTTGTTGTTCAGTAAGAATTGCAGTCCCAGGAAAGGGGCACCCTGTTGTCTTTACACAAATCATCCCTTAGCATACATGCACTGTTACATACATCCCTGCAGTCTTCATGCAGTTCTGGAAGTCTCCTTGCTCATCTCTCTTGCACCAGAGAATACACAGTCTCAAGAAACACACTCTTGACACACACGCAGCAGCTTCTCCAACACTCCCATGTGTAGTACTCAGTTCTGTGTGATGTTTCAGATAGCAGTGTGTAACGCAAACACATAAAAACATCATCAAGGCCTCATTTTCTTTGCTCTAGTCTAATCACTCACCCAGGTTGCAGATGCTCATGGTATGAAGTAGCTGATAGGACACGTGCTCTTTTCTGCCTCTGTGATCTACAAGGAAAATGTGTCAGGCTGTAACAGTAATTATCACTTGCTCTACCACAGTAGTAAATGTGCTTTGAATTTGCAAATCAAATTCTGTTTTCTGCTTAGAAGCACACCATGAGGCTGTGTGCGCACAGGAATTGTGGCTAGAGATATAATTTGTGTTGCAGTTGTTCTGTAAAACATGCACTTGCAGGAAAGGGGCAGCTTGTTTTTTTTCAACTGTGGTGGTTAGCACTGTGCACAAATTAGTAAATCACAAATGAGAGGCAAATGGTAAAACATTTGAAATTAATGAAAAGCTTAAAAAATATTTTAATGAATTATAATTACAAAAAAGATTTTTTTTTTAAGTTTCTGGCAGGTATTGCTGAGCAACAGTGAAAAAATAAAAAAATGCCTTTAAGGACAAGAAAGAGGAAAGAAAAGCAACAACAAGTATATCTGGACAAAACTGGGAAAAAAAAATAGGAGGAGAAGCTGGTGATGGCAAAAAGAAAAAGTCTACTGGTAAGCAGAGTAGAGATTTCTTAAAAAAGATCTTCAAAAAACAAAAAAATGGCAAAAATAAATGTAAAACAAACAGTGTTTTATGTACAAAGCAACAACAGAGTCAACAGCAAAAAACAAAAGCTAATGTACAATCAGAAGTATGTAAAACTGATTTAACACGAAAATTAGATTTTAAAAACATTAGTCGAAAAATGTTTCAGAGAAGAGTGATGTTAAATTTGCTAAAGGATGTGAAAAAATATAAGAAAAAACAAAATGTATTAAGAAAAAAAAATTTATAGAAAATATTGTAAGTAAGGCTTTGGAAATAAAAAGAAAACTTTTTATTCTAATTTTGAATAGGATGCATAGATTAGATAAATTAGTCAATGCAATTAAGTCACAAAGCAAAAGGAAAAGAGAAGTGAAAAAAAGTAACTTTTGTAAAGTGTTCTTGGGAGAATGGAAACACAGTTCAAGTACTGAACCATTTTTTAATGAAGAGAGTTATCTTCAAAGTAATAGTTTGTTACAGGCAGTTGACACCCATGGTAGAGCATATGAAGTTAAGGGTGGTTGTGTGATGGAAAAAGAGAAAATGGTCCCAAGAAATGAGGAACAAGTAATGGCTGCTGAGGCTATGGGGAGACGTCCAAAAGCCCCAGTGTACACTTGGAACTGTAGTAGTATTTGTACTGTGCGTCAGGAATCTATTGATAAATTACGTGACTTTCTAAGAGAATATAGTAAAAAGAGTGTAAAACAGAAGATGAAGGTGCTTCAAACACTAGATCCATGCAGAGTGAGAGAGAATACTGGTTTGCAAGGACATTCTCTGGCTTGTCTATCTAGAAAAGTGTGTAAAAGTGTTTTTCATCATTTTAGGATGCTGGCTGTTCATCATACTGAAATGAGAAAGTTTGTGAGAACATTGTATTTTGCTAAAAGTCCAGCAGTAAAGTTGAATGAGTTGAATAATGCTCTGTTCCGTGGATCTGTATCAGATGTAGTGAAGGTTACTGATGAGATTCAGTTTTGTTACTTTGGTCCAGAACAAGAAAGTGCAGAAAAGGATACAGTTAATGAGGAAAATGAGGAACAGAATGTAGAACTCATTATTACTAAAAGTTTTGAGGAAGAAATGACAAAATTTACTATCATCTCTAATGAAAGACCAAATATTACTTGTATTTGTTGCCGCAGAAGCCATTATAAAATTCAAACAAAGAATGTTGATCTGTATAAAAAAAGTGAAAATGAAGATAATTATAAGTGGAAGGATTTTGCAACATATATATTTCTGGAAAATTGTTTTGAATTGGGTGAAGATCAGCGTATTTGTAAATACTGTTATAACAAGTTAGAAGAAAATAGAATGCCGACCAGAGCTGTACATAATAATTTAGAATTGGATGCTATTCCTGCCGAACTTTCTGATTTAAATACATATGAGTCTATACTCATACAATGTGTTCATCCGTTCCAGACCATAGTACGTATGGAGCCCAAAACTGGTAAATTACCTCCTTCAGATTTACTGAGAGGTTTAAAAGGAAGAGTGGTGTATTTGCCCTTGGATTTGAAAAAAAATATGGAAACTATTGATACAGATACTTTGGAAACTGAACCATTAGTTATTCTGGTTAATGGTGTACCTACAAAGAATAAGAAGATTTGGCAGGAGCTGGTAGATGTACGGAAAGTACAAAGAGCAAATTTATATTTGAAAAGGAATAATAAATGGTATGAATCAATTTATATAGATGAAGAAGAAGAAGATTTACAAGAAGACACAGAAACACCAACTGGACAAATTGAAAAAGTGGACAAGTCAAAGGAAGAAGAAATTTATGAACATTTTAGCATACATCCTCTTCATTCAAAAGAAGTTATGGGAGACACTATTGATCTGTTTCAGATGAAGAAAGCAAAAGGAACTCCCGTGAGTGTATGGGAGAAGAGCTTGGAAGCTCGATGTTTTCCTCAGCTGTTTCCTACAGGAAAAGGTGGACGATACGATGAACGCCCAGAACAGATTCCAGCTTCTGAGTATCGGACTACAAGACTATATGCTGAAGATTCAAGATTTCGTCAAAGTATTCCTTATTTGTTTCATCTTTTATTTGAAAGCGACTTGTCTGCATTATCTTATGCAGTAAATCACATTTTAAAAAGTGGAGTACATCTACATAATGTGTCTACTAAGGATTTTATGGAGAAAGTGCAGCACAGAGATGATCATTTGGAAACACAACTGATCAATCTGATGGCTTGTCAGCGTGGGACAAATGAATATTGGTACCGACGCCATGGTGAATTAAAATGCATGTTACGGAATTTAGGAACTCCTACATGGTTTGTAACCCTAAGCTGTGCCGAGTATGCTTGGGATGATTTATTGGATTTTCTACGAGAGGCAAATTCAAACATTAAAAACATTGAATACAAGACAGCAGGAGAACTGTGCTCATTGGATCCGGTTAATGTTTGCAGATATTTCAATCATAGATTTGAGGCTATGATGTCCTTCATCTGCCATAAAAAAAATCCACCTCTTGGAGAAGTAGTGGATTTCTTTTGGAGAAAAGAGTACCAGGCAAGAGGTGCTCCTCATATTCATATGCTGTTGTGGATCAAGGATGCCCCAAAATTTGGAACAGATGCTGATGAAGCAGTGTTATCTTTCATTGAAGAATATGCAACATGTGCTATACCTAATAGCACAGAAGAGAAAAAGTTCAAAGAACAAGTTTTACATTTCCAAAGTCATCGGTGTGGAAAATACTGTCGACGGAAGTACAAGACCAAAGATAAATTCGACACAAAGTGTCGATTTGGATTTCCTAGACCTGTTCTTTCAAAAGGAAGAGTCAACAGTTTTATGTCAGCTGTGCGACATACTATAACCAGAAAATCTCCCAAAAATACATACAACCTAAGAAGAAAAGAAGAGTCAAAATTTATAAATGACTTCAACCCAGTCATTTTATCCATGTGGAATGCTAACATGGATATTCAGTATGTGGCAGACAATTCTATTGCTGTTGCTCGGTATGTCACATCTTACATCACTAAATCTGAGAAAACAGAATTGAAGGAAATGTGGGAAGAGATTTCTCACGAGAAGACTGTCAGTAAGAAGCTGTACAGTTTCAGTTTAAAGATGTTATCGCATCGAGAAATTGGATCCTACGAATGATTAGATAGGTTATCATCTGCAAGTCTTTACTCGAAATCCAGAAGAATAATTTGGGTAAGCTTAGGCCTTGCAGGAATGAGAAATCGGGTACTGAAATCTGTTGGAGAAATTGAATATTTGGCTGAGAATGACCCAGAAAGTACAGATATTTTGAAAAAAAACATGTTGGACACATATTACCCAAAAAGAAGTCATCATCTTGAGAACATGTGTCTCTATGAAGTGCTGCAGAACTACATTTTTTCACGGAAAGCCACAGAAGACATCAACAATGGAAAATATAAAGTCATTGGTGAGGAAGGATGTTTGGTGAAGCAAACAAATGGAAGTTTGATAAATCACAGGAAGCTGAGTTGCGACACTACTGACAAAAAGGAATTTTACTACTTGGCACTTTTGCAGCTGTTTAAACCATGGCGTTCAGAGGACGAACTACTTGGAGAATTCCAGAGTTATGAAGATTCCTTCAATGCTAGCAAAGACAGCATTGAATGCAGTACTTTCACAACTTATGTCCAAATGTTAAATGAAGAAAATGAACAGGAAGCAAAAATTGCAGCTGAAGTAGCTAGAGACAGTTCTCAAGACAGCCAAAGTTCAGGAACACTTAGTCAAGATCCCCTAGGACAACCAATCGTAGAAAATGAAGCTGCAGTAGCCATGACTGAAGTAGAAACGGCTATGAATCAAGCACAGGAAGATTCAATCGACTTACTAAATCTGGAACAACAACTGAATGAAGAACAAAAACAAATTCATGAAGAAGTCACCAAAAAAAATGATCATGGATTACTACATGAAAAAAAACAGTGCTCATGCACATCATTTGAACCAATCAGGATGTATGTGAGTCGACAAGCTGGAACTGGTAAAAGTTTCTTAATAAAAGTCATCAGAAGCTATCTACAGCAAAAAACAGCTTCAAATTTGTCTTGTGTGGTAACTGCTCCAACTGGGTTAGCAGCCTATAACATAAAAGGAATTACCTTACATCGCTTGCTAATGTTACCAGTGGAGCATGAGAACAAAATAGAATACCACAAGCTAACTGGAGAAGCATGCTTCGAAGTTTCAAGAGTGTTGAAGAAGATGCAAGTTCTCATTATTGATGAGGTGAGCATGGTTTCAAACTTAATGCTTGCCTTTGTGCATTTAAGAATGCAACAAATTCTTAAGAGAGACTATGACGTGTTATTTGGAGGTAAACACGTCATAGTTTTTGGAGATCTTTTACAGCTCACTCCAGTTAAAGGACAACCAGTGTTTAATACTGTGACACATGAAGACACGAAGAAGTCATTAGGAAGCATTGGTAATGCGAATATTTGGTCGTTCTTTGAGTACAAAGAACTCACTACCAATATGAGACAAGCAAACGACGAAGATTATGCAAGAATTCTGAAAGATATCAGAATTGGACTACTCACAGAAGTTGGCAAAAAAGCATTACAGAGTAGGATGCTACATAATTTATTTCCAAATGAAGAAATAGTTGCAGAGAAAATATACAAGAACATTGCTGAAAAAAATACTGTAATCTGCTTAATGCCAACACTACGTGAGTGCTCAATATTCAATGAGGAACTTTTGAAATTGGAAAAGGGAGAGATTAAGAAAATGGAAGCAGAGGACAAAATTCAGCATGAAAGAATTACTTTTACATTAACAGGCAAACTGAAAAATAAATTGGATTCACTAGAGAAGAACATTTCCAAAACAGCTGGATTAGAAAAAAATCTATATGTTTGCATGAATTGTCGAGTGATTTTAAGGAGAAATTTGGATGTAGAAAAAGGTTTAGTGAATGGAGCTATGGGAAGAGTTGTGGGTTTTAATAATTATCAGAAAAAAGAAGGAATTGAATGTTTAAAAATAAAATTTGATCAGATAGAAGAAGTTAAAGACATTTGTCGTTGTTCAGTTCGTTTCATGCTTGTGAAAGACTTATATGTACGTAGGAAGCAGTTTCCATTTTCTCTAGCATATGCTGTAACTATTCACAAGTCTCAAGGATTGACTGTAGATAGTGCTTTTGTAAACATTGGTTCTACTGTGTTCAAAGAAGGTATGGCATATGTTGCTTTGTCACGAGTGAAAACATTATCTGGTTTATTTATGATAGACTTTGATGACTCAAAAGTTAGTGCTGATACAAACTGTGTAAAGGATTATAATAGATTAAGAAGAACCTATGCTCCTCATTTAGGTCAGTATCCTGTGATTGAAAAACATGTTGTTTCTCGGAAAAGGAGATTTGAAAATATCTGTAATGTGGATGAACAGAACAAAAAAAAAGGACAGTGATGTGATAGCAAGGAAAAAGAAAAAGGACAGTGTTGAAGAGGTTGTTGGTTGCCATTTTGAAAATAGCTCTGGTGTCAACTGCTATGCAAATGAAGTGCTGAATTTTGTATTTTATCTTGAAAAGTTGCTAGAACAGATAATAGTAAATCATGGAAAAAGATTGTTTTCTCTGCTGAGTCTCCTTTATGAGAAGCTGAGTAATGATAAAACTGAAATAGAAAGTGCTACTGATGTTAGAAATCTTTTAGATGTATGTTGTGGTTCTACACAGTTTAAAGAAAATGTCCAGCAAGATGCACAGGAATTCTTAATATATATTTTGAGTGTACTTGAAGATGAAGGAGTAGAAGTAGAAAACTTATTTGGTGTCTCTTACAAATGGGAACATTGCTGTGAAAACTGTATGAACACATGTAGTAGTAATGTTGATTCAGAAAGGTTCATATTTTTACCATTACCACAAAGTAAATCGGTGACTTTTAGTAAATTAGTTAAAGATGGCAATCACAACATGGGATGTTCTGAATGTAAATCTGACATGTTTTCCACGTTATTTTTACAGAAATATGGTCAGTATGTAATTTTAATGATGCAACGTTGTAGAGCTGATGGTTCAAAATTGGATACTTTAATAAAGAAGTTTACAGGACAACAATTATCAATTTCTGGAAAAACTTTTGTTACAGTTGCAATAATTTTTAATGAAGGACCTACTGTAACTTCTGGACATTACACAGTTTATCTTAAATGTGAAAAAGGCTGGACACTGTGTAATGATTCCCAATTGATTTTCAAGCAACATTTGCCTTATGATTTACTCAATTCTTACTTAATTTTTCTGAAACCTAAATTTTGAAAACTAAAAACTGCATCTGAAGAAAGCATTTTTTGTAATTTTAAAGGATTATAATTGAAGATATCACTTAAAAAGGATTTTGAGGGGGGAGGAGCCTAGCGCGCAACCAAGATGGCCGCGTAGGTGCGAGGCTCCCGAGGACCTCCTGCATAAATCCTGACCATATCCTGTCCTAGACGAGGGGACTGTGTTTGTGAGACCAAGCTGAGGTGCCACCCGTTTTCCGTTTCCAAATCGGACCTCGGACACCGGCGGGAGCACCGATTGAGGTTTGCGGCCTTCTCCACGCCGGCCCCCCGGATTGGAGTTGTGGGGCGATCCGGAGACAAAGTGAACAACAGCGGCGGGCGAGGCTGGGCGACTCGCGTACCCCGCACTTTCACTTTCGCGCCCTCCTTGCTGCCAAGCGAGGTAGGGTCGCGGGGCGGCGTGCGGTGGTGTGGCCTCGTCGGGGTGCCCTGCCGGCCCGCCAGCTGTGATCCGCCCTTCGGAGCTGTGGTCGCCCCCCCCCCGGAGCCCATGAACTGGTTTGTCGGCCCCTTTCAAGGAGATTGGCACGATTTGGGGACTGGAGCCATGTCCACGAAGCAAGATGGCGACCGGGCAAAGGTGAAATCGACCCGCCGTGGCGCAGCCCATCAATCCAACAGCATGGACCGCTACACCCTCCAGAAGGGATCTCCAGAGGCGCCGCGTAGGTCCCCTGTGGGCCCGACTGATGCTCCTGCTCTGCCCGCGGATCTGACCCTCCGAGACGTCATGGGCGCCATCGCCGAGATGAAGGCCTCGGTGGACCAGCGCTTTGACACTCTGGCGCAGAAGATTGACTCGGTCCTCGTGGATGTGGGCCTGGTGAGGGCCGATCTGTCCAAGACGAATGACCGGGTCGACTCTTTGGCCCACACTACCTCGGGCCTCACAACGGACGTGGCGGCCCTCCAAAAGGAGGTGCGCCGACTTGGCCAGGCGAGCGCCCTGATGGATCGTCGACTGGAGGATTCCGAGGGTCGGGCCCGGAGGAACAATGTCCGCATCGTCGGGGTGCCGGAGGGACGTGAGGAGGAGGCGGCGGATCTGTTTGTGGAGGACCTGATCCTCACCCATCTCCAGCCCCGGGGGCTGAGTAAACTCTTTGCGGTGGAACGTGCCCACAGGGTCCCCGGAGGAAGACCTAAGGTCGGAGCCCCTCCGAGGCCTCTCATTGCCCGGATTTTCAACTTTCGGGACAGAGACGCTATCCTGCAGACTTCTAGGCTACAAGGACCGGTCAGACTCGACAATATGGACGTAAACTTCTATCCTGACTTTACTCCGGCGGTCCAGAAGCAGAGACTGAGTTTTCTCGGAGTCAAACGTCGCCTACGGGACCTGAACCTCAAGTATGCGATGCTTTTTCCAGCGAAGTTGAGGGTAGAGGTGGATGGCCGCACGCACTTTTTTGATCGTCCCGAGGCGGCCGGGGACTGGTTGGACACTTTGCCCGGGGATCGGGGCCAGGGGGGGTGGGGGGGGGGCGCGGTTGGTGGGGAGGGCTCGCCGGATCAGGACTGAGGGACTAATAGTAGGCCTTGCTCTGGACAACATTATTGTCATCATTGACTGATTGTGTAAGTTCCCCTCCCATGGAGGTCGTACGGGGTCTCTTGGGGGCTTTCCCTCCTCCTCTGGGGGACTAGTTAGTTTTCTCATCTATGGGGCGACAGGCACACTGCACTTTGGGGGGGCTGTTTGGGCTCATGCAGGGGTGCAGGGAGGGGGGAGTTCTGTTGGGACGGGTGGGTTGGGGTGGGGTGTTGTTCGTTTGTACCGCAAGGCAAACCCTTTACTGTATTGGTGTTTTTGAGGTGCTCTCGGGGGGACGAATGATGGCTTCTGTATGTGATGGGGGGTAGGGACTTGACTTTGTTGTCGTGGAACGTTAATGGACTGGGGGATAGGATTAAGCGAGGTGTGGTCCTGCAGTATCTGAAACGAATTTCGCCAGATGTGGTCTTTCTGCAGGAGACACACCTTATTGGTAATTCCTTTTGTGCCATGAATCGGCGTGGCTATCGTTTGGTGGCCCACTCGGGCTTCACGTCTGGCTCGCGGGGGGGTGGGCATCATGGTTAAGGACTCGCTCCCGCTGGAAATAGACGAGGTGCGCCATGATGAGAGGGGACGCTATACTGCCTTGGTGGGGAGAATGGAGGGCAAAGTAGTTGTCTTTGTTTCAGTGTACGTCCCACCGGGGTTACAGTCTACCACTTTTGCGGACCTGGGGCGCCTCCTTCTTGACCTCCCGGGGGGGCTTCTGGTGGTTGGGGGGGATTTCAATGCGGTGGTTTCTGGGACTATGGATCGTCACCCCCCTAGGGACCTCCCCCGGGCGCAGGCGTGGCTGTCCGGCCTCTTAGATACATTGGGATTGGTGGACTGCTGGCGCTTAAAACATCCCACGCAGCTGCAATACACCTTCCATTCGGGTGCCCATGGTAGCCTCTCGCGGCTTGATCATATCCTTGTCCCTGCGGCCTATGCTGGGAGAGTGGGAGAGGTGCGCCATCTGGCGCGGGGTATTTCAGATCACTCCCCGCTCCTGTTGCACTTTGATGTCCTCCCGAGGGGGGAGGGCAGGGTAGCTCCAATCAATGCCTGGTACCTGCGCGACCCCACCATTCGTGCTGACTTGATTAAATCCTTGCAGCGGTATTTTGAGGAGAATGTGGGGTCTGTCCCTTCGGCTATCTCCCTGTGGGAGGCCTTCAAGACAGTTCTTAGGGGGGAGGCCCTCTCCTTCATATCCCATGCCCGGAGGCGCGAGCAGGAGGAGGTGACCCGGGTGGAGGCCGAAATTACTGAATTAGAGGGTGATCTGGGGAGTGGGGTGACGGATGCTGCACTACATGTTCTACACCTTAAGCAAGCGGCCTACAGGGCCCTCGTCACGGAGGCAGCCAGGGGCCTCAGTAGAGAGCAACAGGGGCGACTGTATGATGTGGGTGATAAGGCTGGTAAATTGATTGCGTGGTTGGATAAAAAGGAGAGAGCGAGTCGTGTGGTCCCGCTGATTGAGAGGATGGATGGTGTACGTGTCACCGAGCCAGAAGACATTGTCTCTTGCTTCGCGGATTATTTCCGCGAGGTGTATTCCCCGGTCTCTCCCTGCTCGGAGGCGGATTCCCATGCCCTGCTTCGAGATATCGCGCTGCCCTCCCTTTCGGTGGAGGACAGGGAGTCGTTGGATGCTGCTCCTACCTCGGACGAAATTGCCCTCGCCATACGCTCGGTCGCATCTGGCAAGGCCATGGGCCCGAACGGCATCCCTATCGAGTTGTATAAGCTGCGACCGGATGTACTGGCACCCCACCTCCGCGCGATGTTCCTGGCGGCCCATTCGCGGGGCTCCCTCCCGCCGGACCAACGTCTGGCTACAATCGTGGTGATCCACAAGGAGGGGAGACCCCGAGACCGGGTTACCTCCTATCGGCCTATCTCGCTCTTGAATGCGGAGCCCAAAATCCTTGCCAAGGTGCTCGCCAACCGGCTGGTCGGCGTGGTGGGCGATTTGGTCCACCAAGACCAGTCCGGCTTTATTCCCCATCGCAACACGGCCCTCAATCTGCGGCGCTTGCACGGGGTGCTCGCGCGTGTTCCGTTTGTGCGGGAGCCGGCCATCTTGGCGTCCTTAGACGCCACCATGGCGTTTGACACGCTCGAATGGCCATACATTTGGGCGATGCTGGCGAAATTTGGATTTGGACCGGGATTCATCAGCTGGGTCAAATTGTTGTATTCGGGCCCATTAGCGCAGGTGGTAGTGAACGGACGAGTCTCGGCCCCATTCGCGCTGGGACGGGGCACGCGACAGGGTTGCCCCTTGTCGCCGCTCCTGTTTGCACTGGCCTTGGAACCCCTAGCGGAGTGGCTGCGGTGGCACCCTTCCATCCGTGGTCTCCGTTGGACCCCCGAGTATGAGGACCGCGTGTCCCTCTACGCTGACGATATCCTTTTGTACCTAGCCTCCCCGCGCAAATCACTGATTGTCCTGGTTGATGTCCTGCGCTCCTTTGGCCGTAACTCAGGCCTCGTCATCAACTGGGCTAAATCCTGTGTCTATGTGCTTTCCGGGGAGGCTCCCGTCCTCCCGCGGGGCTGTCCGATCCAGATTGCCTCGCAGGGGTTTCGGTACCTGGGTGTCTATATCACGCTGGACCCGGAGGCCCGCTACGAGCGGAATTTGCTTCCCCCCCTCCAGCGCTTGAAGGAGGACGTCGCGCGCTGGCGGCGCCTGCCGCTTTCGCCGCTCGGCCGGGCGGCATTGTTTAAGATGATGTCGTTGCCGCGCTTCCTGTACGCTCTCCAGAACACTATGGACTTAGTCCCGGCGCGCTACTTCCGTGAGGTGGAGAGTCTACAGCGCCGCCTGTTCTGGGACGGGAGGCCGCGTATAGCCCTGGCGAAGTTGACGCTCCCGTGGTACGACGGGGGGATCGCCCTCCCGGACATTAAGCGGTATTACTGGGCCTCCCAGCTAGCTGCAATTAATCACGGCCTCTATGGGCCCGCCTTAAACCCGGCATTTGAAATGGACAAGATGCTCCTGCCCGGTGGCGACTACAATTGAGCGCTCTACTCTGGCGCGCCCGATCCCCGCTTGACGGGGCCCACGCGTGTCATGGTGCGGGTGTGGCACGCGGCCAATGCAGCTATGGGGTGGAAGGACCGTTTGACCCGGGCGTCGCCGTTGTATGCGCCTCAGCGGTTGGGCTCCCTGTGGACCTCGAAGGGCTTCGAGAAGTGGGACATGATCGGCATCAGTAAAGTGGGGGACCTCTGGACGAGAGGGGTATTTAAAACATTCGAGACGCTGCAGACGGAGTTTCAGCTGCAGGGCAGTGAATACTTTCGGTACTTGCAGGTCCGTCACGCGCTGGGCTCCGTCTTCCCAGACGTCGCCTCCATCTCGGAGTCTTCCCCCCTGGAGGATAGAGTGCTGGATGGCCACGTTCCGGACAGCACGATCTCCCTTATTTACAAAAAATTGATTAATGACCGCTCGGGCCTGCTGACTGGCCTCCGTGAGGCTTGGGTTGCCGACGGGCTGGAGTTGGACGACGAAGACTGGATTTCCGCGGTGGCCTCTCCGAAGGAGGTGGCCATACCGGCTCGCCTTCGCTTCGTCCAGCTTAAGATACTCCACCGGGTTTACATGACGGGGCCAAGGCTTCTGCGTATGGGCTATGCTGAGGATGGGTTGTGTAAGCGTGGGTGTGGTGCTTTGGCGACTTTTTTGCATATTTTGTGGGAATGCCCGAAGGTGGAGCGATTCTGGCGTGGTCTGCATGAGGTCCTGCGAGTGGTTACGCATGTCGCGCTGCTGCCTGAAGCGAGGAGATGCCTGCTGAATGTGTGGGAACCAACTGATTATTCGGTTCCGCAGACGCGATGGGTGACTCTGGGATATATGATAGCTAAGCGTGACATCGCTCAACTGTGGGGATCCCAGCGGCCCCCGGCGGTGTCGGCCTGGAAAGAACACATGGATTGGTGCATGTTCCGAGAAAAGGTGGTGTATGTGGCAAGGGGTAAGCCTGGGGCGTGGGTGAAAGTATGGGGCCCCTGGAACGCCTACCGCGGGGTTATCTGCGAGCCACCACTGCTGCCTGCTGCCTCACCGGCTCCGTCCCCCTAGTTGACCCCCTCCCCCAGCCCCGGGCACAGAGTTCCCCCAGTCCTGGATTTGTTTCCCTTCCCCCTCTTTAGATTCCTGTGGATGGTTGGGGTCCCTCATTTGAGGAGCACGTGCGGTTACTTTCGATTGCGGGTTGCCTTGCGGGTGTGGGTTTTTTTGTGTTGTTGTGTTTGTATAAAATGAAACCGTATTGTGGGCTTGGAGTCATGTGGCCCACGTCGTTGATACCTCCTGATTTACTTCTCTGCAACGCCAAGTGCCTTTTTGTACGTTTGTCAGGTGCTCCTGTCACTCTAGCGGCCGGCCGGAAGGTTGTAGGCCCATACCTGTATATACTTGAGATTGCAATAAACGGTTTAAAAAAAAAAAAAAAAAAAAAGGATTTTGAAATTACTATTTGGCCTAAAGGAAAAGTAATAAAAACAATTGTGGACTCCTTTGACAGAAATTATTTTGGCATGTGTGCTTTTGCGACAAGGTTTAAAGACGGTTTATCTAGAAAATTTGTATTCATCTAGAAAAGTACTTGTAATATATATGTAATATTTCTAACAAGGTATATTTTAGTGAGGATAGTTTTTGGGCTTTTTTTAAACAATCTTTCAGATTTGTTTTTTTTTTTGCCCGCTTTTAAATGATGAATACAATTGTTTTCACTATTTTAAGTGAAAATTAAAAAATTCTGAAAACAGCAAAAAAAGGGCAAAAAATTGCTTTGTAAAATTTGTAAAAACATGTAATGCTTTGTGTAATGTATGATTGAATATTAATACTTTTTTTCTTTTTTTGCAGAACTAGAAAGAAAAAAGAAAAAAAGAAATTCTGTTCCCTTGCAAAATACTAAAAAAAAATGTTTTCAAAATAATTTATTTTTTTTAAAAAATAAGTGAAAAATATTTGTATTTCTCAATCCTCCCTTTTCATGCTTCCATTTCTTCACCTCTTTTTGTACATTAATTTTTTTTTTATTTTTTTTAATTTTTTAAAAAACATCCTTGGGTGCGCGCAGGGTGCGCGCACCCAAAAAAATAAATAAATAAATAAATTCACACAAAAAATGTGGGGGTTTAGTTTTTAAGTGGCTCTTAAAAGAGCCATTGAGTTAATGGAGGGAAACAGGAAGAGAAAAACGAAAAAAAAGAAAAAACATCTATGGCCTACTGCACTCATGCGCATCAAATTTTCTCTGAATGAGATCAAGACTGGTCTCACACACAGAAATAAGTCGACCGCAATCAGTGCAGCGTGTGGACAACCTCGCAAAACAAGGTGGTCCAAAAAGAGGTGTGGAAGAAGGCAAAGGCACCACTGCAGAAGAAGTGCTCGCCTGAGCTGCCAAAGATGTGCTCGGCTGAGCTGCTGCAGATGTCGTTGGTTGAGCAGGTGGAGGGTTTGCTCCAGAAGCTCGACGAAAAGTCACTGGATGCATTTTGTCAACATGCCTCAACATAGTGTGAATGCTAAAAGAATACTTCTTGTTAGGATTCCCACGTGACAAGACTTTTTGACAAAGTACACAAGTAACTTTAGGTGCATTTACCTTTTTTTGTCCCTCTGGAAAAGTGAAAAACTGCCATATAAAGCTGTCTTTCTGCTTCCTGCTCCTCTGCCTTTCAAGAGTGTCCTGGTCACTGTCTGAAGATGGTTGCTGTTCAGCCATTGTCTCTCAACAACAGAATAGCTCCTTCTCCAAAGGAATCAGAACTAATAATGAGGGGAGTAGGTGTGGTTTGGGAAGAATCTGGAACTGAAAGTACTTTAAACCAATCAAAAGTGATGATTCATGATCACATGACTTGCCATGAGGGGATTGAGTGTGGTGTTGAAACAATCAGAAACTGAAAGTAATGATAACCAATAAGAAGTGTTGTTTTATTAAGCATATAACCCGAGGTGCGCGCACTGCGCAAGCTCCGAGCGTGCACCTTGTGATTACGCATGCGCGAACGCGTAGGAGTGCATGTGCATACGTCATATGCGCGTACGTAACGCGCATATGTTGAACACGCATATACGCGAACGTTATTGCGCGTAATTTAAGCGTATGCGGAAGTGAACCGCGTGGAGCGCGTACGACGCACGCACGTATGCGTACGTACGTACGCATACGTACTGGGTGCGCGCTCCCAGCGCGCACTATAACGTATGTATGCGTACGTAAATAACGTACGAAGGTATTCATAAAAAACTTACGAAAACGTACTAGGAGCGCGCTCAGAGCGCGCACCCCAAGAATTTATAAAAAAAAAAAAAAAGTGGAGAAAAATTAATTGCAAAAATTAAATAAACTGTTCAACTTTATCCTAATTGAAATTTTAAAAAAAGAGCAAAAACAAATAAAAGGATACAGATAATATATAAATGAATACATATGAATTTTATTTTTAATATAAAAAACAAATATTTAATTTAATAATTAAAAAATTAGCATTTAAAAAAACGTAAAATTCACTGAAAAAACCAAAGATTTCCTACACGTTATAGTTAGGAATTAGCATTTAAAAAACCTTGCAAATTCACTGAAAAAACCATAGGTTTCACACATGTTATAGTTAGCTGGACATTTCTCTCATACAAAACCAATGAAATTCCCCCGTTATAGTTAGTTCAGCTAACTATAACTCGCGCGCCCGCAATGCACTGCTGATGATGTCACATATTACATCACTCATGACATGGTCAGTGACATCACTCATGACATCACTGATGACATCTCAAATGACATCACTCATGACCTCACTGATGACATCATCATTGTGGTAGAGTGGCAGACCTCCTCTCCCCCTAATATAACCTTTGATACACACATTCAAAAATAGAGACTAAAATTTACAAAACAATCGACATACCAATACCAGTTACAACAACCTCTTCAGTAATTCTAAGATCCACATACACATCCACTCATTCACCAACAGTCATATACAGTCACTCATACATGTACTCACTCATCATATGTACTCATACACCTATACATCCTGTTACACAACGCCACTCATCCATAGAGTTACTCACACACATAGTCACTCATGCTAATAAAGAATCAAACATACATTTACTTGCATATACAGTTATACACACACCACCACACTTACTTCTATGGAAACTTACACATACTTAGTCTTTTAAACAATCACTTATAGAAACACATATTTATTCATACAGGAACTCTTTCAATCTCTCACTCTCACATATACTCACTTATATACACCGATAGTCACATATACTAGTTTAAAACATATGTAGTTACTCATAAAGACACTATTGAAACAGTCATTCACTCACTAAATCAACCATACACACACTCATCCACCCATACAGTCCTGCACACATGCTGTGTTCAACACATACAAACAGTGAGTCACTCATTCATGCACCTATGCACTACGTAATACCCCCCACCGAACCATGCAGACACTCAGACTGATACTCAAAAAACCAACTAATAACCTATATAGACACCCATGTAGCTACTCACCAACCCATGCAGCCACTTATTCACAAAGTGAGAGACTGATACAGATATTTACATATTTAAACATTACTCACTAAGCCATGTATTCACTATGATACACTTAATCAGTCAGTTACACAATCAATTTTTCAAAAACAAATCATCCATTAGACACTTATATACCCATTTATTCTTCCATCAACCTTGAGATATACATATAGAAAACATATGTAATTTTCAGAAAAACACACATTCACTGGATGATGTCATCAGTGATGTCATGAGTGATGTCATTTGAGATGTCATCAGTGATGTCATGAGTGATGTCACTGACCATGTCATGAGTGATGTAATATGTGACGTCATCAGCAGTGCATTGCGGGCGCGCGAGTTATAGTTAGCTGAACTAACTATAACGGGGGAATTTCATTGGTTTTGTATGAGAGAAATGTCCAGCTAACTATAACATGTGTGAAACCTATGGTTCTTTCAGTGAATTTGCAAGGTTTTTTAAATGCTAATTCCTAACTATAACGTGTGTGAAACCTTTGGTTTTTTCAGTGAATATATATATATAGAGAGAGCATACATAATGGAAAGCGACGGTTGCAGTTTTTTCGTCACTTGCTGCCTGCCCCAAGAAGAAGAAGCATGTTTGCTTCGAAACGCGTTGGGTTGAAAAACTTACCAGCCTTGATGTACAGCTGCTTGAATTAAAAGGTTTTGATGACCGTTCCAGTGTGGAGTAGCGTCCTTAAGATCAGAGGCAACTTTTGATGTGATATATATATATATATATATATATATATATATATATATATATATATATATATATATCCAGTCAAAACGGAGTTCCATTCACGCTCGTGGACCAAAAACACACCAAATTTACCGAAGTAAAGTAACCATAAGGGGGTTTATTAACTCCATAAACCCGCCGTGACGCGTTTTACCCGTGGAACGGGCTTGTTCACACAGCGTTTTTCAAAACAGTAAAGCATTACATACTTTTTCATGCGTTCATAGACAGAGTTGGCAGACTATCAAAGCAGTCTTGAGGTTCCGAGTATTAGTGGCGCCATCTTGTAGTGTCAAATGCGCATTTGCCAGACTACTGGTGTTTATACAAAGAGCATGTCATTGATCATTTATACACCAAATAATTAAAATTATGTGTTACATCCAACGACAATGTAATGCACATAGTGCCTACTGTGCATTATTAATTTTACAAGAAAATAAAGTATATTCGTGTTGTTAGCCATCGATAAGTGTCACATCGTAGTTCGTACTAACATGCAGTAATGTCTATCAATTCATAGTTAAAGCATTTCTGATTTAATACAAAATACTGTGTCTGATTTTCTTTCTATGTACATTAATAGGCAAAGTGCCTGAGAACCTGTTGTAACCAGGTATTTGTACCGAAGCGCCCCGTTAACCATATCTCATCATTCATGATCGGATCACAAGAATCATGTCAAGTGACAATACATTGCAAATAGTGCCAATGATCCATGGTTGAGGTTAATCAGAATTAAAAGACATATGTAATACTTTGTCATTATCTCACTATTTTAGCAGGCTTAGTGCCTATGTCTTAATCAGTTCCGAATTGGTATTTAAATGGCTTGTACAATCATGTGTTTTTGTCACAATACTGCCTTTGTACAATAACAGGCATAGTGCCCGACAATTCAATTGTGCATTTATCATGATCTGGCAAAATTGTATGTCTTGCTTTTCCCCCTATTAGTGATCTACAAAACAAATTGCACACAAAATGTAAAAATAAAACGATAGAGGTTATCGCAGTGAAACAAATAATATCTCAAACTCTTATCTGTGTCTTGTAGAATGTCTGGAAGATGTATGAAGAAAAGGGTAGGGATAACGTTGTCATTGGATGAAGACATGTTCCCTTCCTTTCCTCCTGTTGAAAGACAAAGAGAAATTTCATGGTCAAAAACCTGTATATGTATGTAGATTATACCAATAATCATCGCATGCTAAAAATGAGATTAAAAGACAGAGTTAAAATATCAAAATGAGTTGTTAGGACCCTGGGGCTTGGAGGTTTATTCAGTTTGTAAATGGATAGCCATTTCTTCATCCAAATTATGCCCATTTGGAAATCTTGTGCACATCCCTATAATGTGTCTAGATTCCCGTTGCCTAAGTCTTAGAGTACGGTTACCTCCTCTCTTTTTTGATATGACTTGTTCTATGCCATAATAGGAGAGTTTAGTGCAATCTGAGAAATGGTGTTTTCAAAATGTCTGGCGATAGGATATTGTTTATCCTTGTTTGTGATTGCCCTCAGATGCTCCAGGATGCGTTTTTTCACCATGTGTGTCGTACTGCCCACATATCTTAGTTTGCACGGACACTCCAGTACATAGATGACAAAGGTACTATTGCATGTTAAGAATTGATCTATACTGATCATCGTGTTGGTACTGGTGTTCCAAAATTCCTTTGTCATCTGGCTATTGGCACAAGCCTTACAATGGCCGCATGGAAAAAAGCCTTTTAGATTAATGCCTCTGGTGTTCGTGCTTGCTGATACATCACTCTGTACCAACATGTCTCTAAGGTTGCGTCCCCTTCTGTAGGTTATACTAGGCCTGTCTGGTAGTTCCCCTCCTATTATGGGGTCATTTTTTTATATTTTCCAATTTTGTACTATGATTTTGCGTACCTGATCAGAATTGCCATTATAGGTAAGAATCATACGTGTAGTATTGGATTCTTCCTTATCAATAGGTTTTTCAGATGTGATTTCCAGAAGTCTACCTCTCTCGGTCGTGGATGTCCTTTCTGTTGCCCTTTTGAGTACCCAAGGAGGGTAACCTCTCTCTCTGAACCTCTTAATCATCACAGTTTCTTCCTTTTGATAGTCATTCAGAGTGCTACAGTTTCTTCTTGCCCTGAGCAGTTCACCATAGGGTATGCTCCATTTGAGATTATCCGGGTGACTGCTCAGGGCATGAAGAAGGGTGTTGCCTGCAGTGATTTTGCGGTGAAGTATGGTCTGGATTCTGTTATCAACTATCAGTACTTTGGTGTCTAAATAGTCTACCTCATTTCTACTGATTGTGCTGGTAAAAGTGAGATTTTTGTCATTCTGGTTCAGGGAATCAATGAAGTAAAGAAGATCATCTTCTTCTCCCTGCCAGATGACAAAAATGTCGTCGATGTACCTCAGCCATAACTTCACTTTTATGAGGGTATCATGAAGGTTGGCATTGTGATTGATATCCTCTTCCCATGCTCCCATGAAAAGATTTGCGAAACTGGGCGCAAAACATGTGCCCATCGCGGTTCCCAGTTCTTGTTTGTATATGTTGTCATTAAATAGGAAAAAATTGTTGTTCAGGCAGAATCTCATCATATCCAGAATCATGTTGGTATGTCCCAAAAACCTGATATTTCTCCGTTTGAGGAACCGTGCACATGCCTGTATTCCCTGTTCATGATCGATTACTGTATATAGTGAATTTGCATCTAAAGTCACCAATATACAGTTCTCCATCCATACAAAGTTGTCAATTTTGCTTAGAAAATCCTTCGTGTCTCTTACATATGAGGGTAACATGAATACGAAATCCCTTAAGTAATGATCCACATATCGCGAGATATTCTCTAAAACACATTATCTGGAAGAGATTATGGGCCTACCCGGAGGATTTTCTCTATTCTTATGTATCTTGGGTAAAAGGTACATAACTGGCAGAATGGGGTTATCTTTTTTGAGAAAACAAAACTCTTCCCATTCAATCAACCCTTTGTCCTTCCATTCGTTCAATTTCTCCCAGATGTTTATGATACTTTTGTTGTATTCTGTTCTAGTTGAATGTGTGTATGTAATGTTGTCATTGAGTTGGCGTGTGGCTTCATTTATATACATTTCTTTTGTCATAATTACAATGTTCCCCCCTTTGTCAGCGGGTCTTACAATAATATTTTCATTTGTAGCGAGCTCTTCGGCTTGAACTTCGGCAGCAGACAGTCGGAGCTTACATATATATATATATATTCACTGAAAAAACCATAGGTTTCACACATGTTATAGTTAGCGGAAATTTTACTGATAAAAAACCAATGAAATTCCCCCGTTATAGTTAGTGCAGGCAACTATAACTCACGCGACCGCAATCCTCTGCTGATGCTAATACTGTATTTAGACACTTATTTGCCCATGTCTTCTTCCATACATTTTTAGCTATACATATATTACAAATATTTTTTTTTCATAAAGACACATATGTCATCAGCAGAAGATTGCGGTCGCGTGAGTTATAGTTGCCTGCACTAACTATAACGGGGGAATTTCATTGGTTTTTTATCAGTAAAATTTCCGCTAACTATAACATGTGTGAAACCTATGGTTTTTTCAGTGAATTTGCAAGGTTTTTTAAATGCTAATTCCTAACTATAACGTGTGTGAAACCTATGTTTTTTTCAGTGAATTTGTACGGTTTTTTAAATGCTAAGTTACTTTACGCCATTCGTGGCGTGCGCGCCCACTTAACGCAGTTCGTTCCGTGCGCGCACAGTAAGCACGCGGTGCGCTTCGTGCACCGCGCGCCCACTTTACGCAGTTAGTGCCATGCACGCACGGTGGGCACGCGGTGCGCTACGCGCACCGCGTGCCCACGTTACGCTAGATGGGCCATGTACGCACGATGCGCTTCGCGCACCGTGCGCACATGGAGGACATATGATGCACTTCGTTTTGAAAGGTAATATTTTAATTTTTCGTAATTTTTATAAGCCATGCACAAATGGTGCCCTTCGGGCACCATTTGCACACGAGGTGGACAGAGTGTGGATAATTTTTTTTTTTATTTTCTTTTTTTTAAATATTATAGTTTATCTCATCTCTTATAAGCCATGCACAATTGGTGGCTTTCGGCCACCAATTGCACACGGGGTGGGGAGAGTGTGGATAATTTTTTTTTTAATATAATTTTTTACCGTACGCGTACGGTAAGCGTAATCGGCGAAATTAGCGAAAAAAAATAAATTCCGTTTTTGGCCTTGGGGGATCTTTGGGGACTCCCTCAACATGGCTATGTGTGTGGAAGCTGTCTAAACAGCCCCTTTACATGTTTTTGTGCTTTGTATTTTCATCATCACTCTCAGTGCGAGAGAGAAAATGGCGGCCGCCGCTTCCTGGTTTCGGCCGATTCGAATGTTTACTAAGATCTAAGAGCCAATCAGAATCGCGCTCGCGCACGCCACCGTACGCATACGGTAAGCGTACCGTAAGCGCACCGTAAGCTGGCTCAGATATATATATTGATTTAAAGGCTATTTTCTCAGAATCTACTGAACAGATTTACACCAAACCTACAAAAGGCACTTCCTTGACCTGAGGACTACCTCTCTGCCAAATTTCAAGTAATTCTGTTCAGCCGTTCGGGCTGTAGCCCTGTCTAAAGGTCCTATGGAAAAATGCATGGGAAAAACGCGTTTTGGGACCCCCCTTTTATCTCAGCCCCCGCTTGACGAATCCCCCCGAGACTTTCAGGGTAGGAGCGGAGCGTAGCGCCCCACCTATTTTGAAAAATTAGCGAGGATTCGTCGACCGGCGCCAAAGTTATTCAAAATAGAATGTTGCGGATTTCCTATGGAAACGTGGTCCTAACTATAACTACCTACTGGCGACCGCCAGTAGGTAATATATACATATATATATATATATATATATATATATATATATATATATATATATATATATATATATATATATATATATTCACTGAAAAAACCATGGGTTTCACACACGTTATAGTTAGGAATTAGCATTTAAAAAACCTTGCAAATTCACTGAAAAAACCATGGGTTTCACACACGTTATAGTTAGGAATTAGCATTTAAAAAACCTTAGAAATTCAGTGAAAAAACCATAGGTTTCACACACGTTATAGTAAGGAATTAGCATTTAAAAAACCTTAGAAATTCAGTGAAAAAACCATAGGTTTCACACATGTTATAGTTAGCTGGACATTTTACTCGTAAAAAACCAATGAAATTCCCCCGTTATAGTTAGTTCAGCTAACTATAACTCGCGCGCCCGCAATGCACTGCTGAGGACGTCACATATTACATCACTCATGACATGGTCAGTGACATCACTCATGACATCACTGATGACATCTCAAATGACATCACTGATGACCTCACTGATGACATCATCCAGTGAATGTGTGTTTTTCTGAAAATTAATATGTTTTATATATGTATATCTCAAGGTCGATGGAAGAATAAATGGGTATATTACTGTCTAAATGGATGATTTCTTTTTGAAAAATTGATTGTGTAACTGACTGATTAAGTGTATCATAGTGAATACATGGCTTAGTGAGTAATGTTTAAATATATAAATATCTGTATCAGTCTCTCACTTTGTGTATAAGTGGCTGCATGGGTTGGAGAGTAGCTACATGGGTGTCTATATAGGTTATTAGTTGGTTTTTTGAGTATCAGTATGAGTGTCTGCATGGTTCGGTGGGGGGTATGACGTAGTGCATAGGTGCATGAATGAGTGACTCACTGTTTGTATGTGTTGAACAGAGCATGTGTGCAGGACTGCATGGGTGGATGAGTGTGTGTATGGGTGTGTTAGTGAGTGAATGACTGTCTCAATAGTGTCTTTATGAGTAACTACATATGTTTAAAACTAGTATATGTGACTATTGGTTTATATATGTGAGTATATGTGAGAGTGAGAGATTGAAAGAGTTCCTGTATGAATAAGTATGTATTTCTATAAGTAATTGTTTAAAAGACTAAGTATGTGTAAGTTTCCGTAGAATTAAGTGTGGTGGTGTGTGTATAACTGTATATGCAAGTAAATGTATGTTTGATTCTTTATTAGCATGAGTGACTATGTGTGTGAGTAGCTCTATGGATGAGTGGCATTGTGTAACAGGATGTATAGGTGTATGAGTACATATGATAAGTGAGTACATGTATGAGTGACTGTATTGGACTGTTGGTGAATGAGTGGATGTGTATGTGGATCTTAGAATTACTGAAGAGGTTGTTGTAACTGTTATTGGTATGTCCATTGTTTTGTAAATTTTAGTCTCTATTTTTGAATGTGTGTATCAAAGGTTTTATTAGGGGAAGAGGAGGTCTGCCACTCTATCACAAGGATGATGTCATCAGTGAGGTCATCAGTGATGTCATTTGAGATGTCATCAGTGATGTCATGAGTGATGTCACTGACCATGTCATGAGTGATGTAATATGTGACGTCATCAGCAGTGCATTGCGGGCGCGCGAGTTATAGTTAGCTGAACTAACTATAACGGGGGAATTTCATTGGTTTTTTACGAGTAAAATGTCCAGCTAACTATAACATGTGTGAAACCTATGGTTTTTTCACTGAATTTCTAAGGTTTTTTAAATGCTAATTCCTTACTATAACGTGTGTGAAACCTATGGTTTTTTCACTGAATTTCTAAGGTTTTTTAAATGCTAATTCCTAACTATAACGTGTGTGAAACCCATGGTTTTTTCAGTGAATTTGCAAGGTTTTTTAAATGCTAATTTTTTTTTTTCTTCTATTTTTTCTAACATATTTTTATTTTAATTTTCTTACCTTTTATAAAGACTATGATTAAATTTTTAAAATTCTTTAATATGTTTTTTTTATATATTTTTTAAAATAAACATGTAAAATTTATTTGCAGTACTTTTTTTCTATTTTTTTTTTTATTTTTTTTAGTACGCGTACCGTAAGCTCACGGTAAGCGTACGGTTTACGCAACGTCCGTAATTTTTCTACGCTGTTTGCGTATAGTTACGCAATTTGCGTAGCCGCGTGTACTCCGCGTGGGACGCGTACGCGTGTACGCTACACGCGCACGTTACGCGGAAGTGCCGGGAGTGACTGTTATGCGCATGCGCGCAAGCGCGTGTCTTTTTTACGCGCATGCGCACTTTTGCCGTAAGCGTACCGTAAGCTTACCGTAAGCGTACGGTAGGTCATGTGATCATGAAACACAACTTTTGATTGGTTGAAACTACTTTCAGTTCTAGAACTCTCCTACACCACACCCATTCCCCTCATTTCTGCTTGTGATCCCTTGGGAGAAGGAGCTGGTTTGTCTTTGGGATACGATGGCAGAACAGCAGAGCTCTTCTGAGAGTGAGGCTAGCACTAGCAGCACTGTCTTGAGGCAGAGATCGAGGAAACAAAAGCCCTCTTATGTATGGGATTATTTTACTTTTCCTGAAGGCCAGCAAAAGGTAAATGCACCCTTAGTGACTTGTAAGCTGTGTAAGCGTGTACTTTCTAGAGGTAATCCTAACAGGAAGTATTCCTTTGGGAATCACACCATGAAGAGACACCTCCAGGATGTACACAGAAGGACACATGGTCATCTTTTTGGAGGTAACTCTTCAGAAAGACAAGCCAGTACATCCACAGCAGCTCAGCCTGAACCATCATCTGCAGGGCTGACTCCTTCTTCTGCAGGTCAGGTGAGCCCTTCATCTGTGGGGGGAGAATCTCCTTTTGCTGGCCCTCTGGAAATCAACCCTCGATTTCGGAAGGTTGATATTCGATGCACATTTTGTCAAGATCTAATTTGCAATAGGGAGACCAGTGTTTCCCTAGTGAACAACAAAATAGATCAGCACATTTGTCGCTTTTAATAATTTTCCCATGCTTCCTTTCCTCTGTCCCTGCATGAACACAACGGTTCTTTTAAGAGCCAACCTTATCTTTCATCTTTTTTTTACATATGTTTTTAAAAACGTTTTTTTTTTTTTTTTATCGTACGCGTACGGTGCGCGCACTTTTTTTTTTTTTTTTTTTAAAAACACTAAAAATCAATAAACACATTACAAGGTCCTTGAGAGACTACAATTATTATTATTGACTTACCATACTCACTCAAAAAAATATTTATTCATTTGTTTTTTTAAAAAATAGCTTTAAAAATGGTTCTAGTTTTCGAAAATTTTCTATATGAATCTGAAAAAAAAGAAAAAAGTATTAATATTTTTAAAACATTTTATAATACAGTACACTTACTGCTCTTTTTTTTTTGGGCAAGTGAAAATCACTTTTACAGACTGACACATTATGAAACCACTTTTTTCGATTTTCTTAAATGCACATGTCCAAACTTCTTTTTCAGACCACCTCCATGTGTAACCTGGGTGGCTGCCTACACTCCAGCAAGGGCAACCAGCCTTAGTGATGCTGAATGTATTTGCATTACTGAGTCCAACCTCAAACCCTTAAACTATTCTTTTTTTTCCAGTACACCTTAATTTATTGTGAAAACATACTCCATATTATTTTACATGTTCCTCACATTTAAATTTCTCCCAAAACAGAAAATGATAAACGCAACTACAACAAAAACAATTTCCATTTCTATTATTCATTTCTTAAGTTACCACATACATCCCCTCTCAAACTCTAAACTCACCTTTAAAATTAGTTAGTTGTGAAAGAAATGTGACACTCAAACAGCAGATTATCAGAGCCAGGATCTCTGTTGTGTTCACCTCTCTCCTCTCAGCAGAACCAGATAATGGCAAACTTTCCCTCTATTTTTCCACACATATACATGTAAGTTTCAAATCTCAGTGCTTCCCCCTTTTTTTCAAATGTAATCACACATTTCTATTGGTTGAAAACCAACCCTTTTCCAAAAGTACCCTTCCCCCAACTTGACTTCTGCCTAGTACCCTTCCCCCAACTTGACTTCTGCCTGCTACCATAGCAACAGCTCATGGAACACTGCTGTGTTGAGTTAGGTCAGAAGTTCGCCAAACAATGTTTCAATTCCACAGAGCAAGAGTGCTTGACTTTTCAAACCTAACAGCAAATCCATAGTACTGTTCTTTGGTTACACATTTTTTTGTACCAATACAAAACATGCTTCTATTAATTTACACATACAGCCTAGTTTTTATTGTAGAATGGTATGAAACAGCCAATCAGTTCTTTTTGTTTTGAAAAAAATATGTATGCCTCCATTTCCAAACTGTCTTTCTTTTCATATTGCCATTCTACTGAAAGACACCTCCTGAGTGCATCCAGATCTCCTTTGAAGATGTTCACAGTGTGGATTGTAGGGCACAGCTATGTCTTCTGGAGTGAAAAGTTTGCAGAGAAAACAGATATGGTGAGAGACCTTGCTTTGCCAAATGTAGACATTAAATGGATTGGTCAGAGAGGGTTAAAGTGGCACCAATTGATGCCATTGGTGAAATCCTTCATGCAAATCCAACACCCTGACCTCATAATAGTGCACTGTGGTGGCAATGACCTAGGCACTTTGACTGGGGTAGGTCTGGAAATGCTTATGAAGGACACCTTTGCACAACTGTTTTCACTTTTCCCTAAAACTGCCTTTGTGTTTTCCAACATATGCCAAAGGCAAAAATGGAACTGGTCCAATCATTTCTGTCCACAGATTGACAAAGCAAGAAAGCACGTCAACAAATCTGTTTCTGCTTTCCTCCGTGACTATGGTATGGGTGCCATTTACCACAACAACTTGCGTTATGACATGCAAGACATTTATAGAGGAGATGGTGTGCACTTCAATGATGAAGGGAACAGAGTCTTCCTCTTGAACCTTAGACTCTGCATCGGTACTTACTTGTAGGTACCACTAAAAAAAATGACTTCATAAACACAACAGCTCTTTTTAGAGCTCCCTAATATCTAAACTCTTAATTCTGCATTTCATTTATTTATTTATTTATTTTTTTACCGTACGCTTACCGTAAGCTTACCGTACGCGTACCCCGTGATTTTTTTAAAAATCAATAAATGTTTTTTTTGTACTTTTCTGTCCTTCTTTTACCCCCTTACAAATGTTAGGGGGTCTGTAACTCTCCTCATTGCCCCCTTTTCTTGTTTTCACTCTTTTTTTTCAGAGTGAAATACACAAAATGGCGGCCGCCGCTTCCTGGTTTCGGCCGATTCGAATGTTTACTAAGATCTAAGAGCCAATCAGAATCGCGCTCGCGCACGCCACCGTACGCTTACGGTAAGCGTACGGTAAGCGTACCGTAAGCGGGCTCAGATATATATATTGATTTAAAGGCTATTTTCTCAGAATCTACTGAACAGATTTACACCAAACCTAAAAAAGGCACTTCCTTGACCTAGGGACTACCTCTCTGCCAAATTTCAAGTAATTCTGTTCAGCCGTTCGGGCTGTAGCTCGTTCTAAAGGTCCTATGGAAAAATGCATGGGAAAAACGCGTTTTGGGACCCCCCTTTTATCTCAGCCCCCGCTTGACGGATCCCCCCGAGACTTTCAGGGTAGGAGCGGAGCGTAGCGCCCCACCTATTTTGAGAAATTCGCGAGGATTCATCGACCGGCGCCAAAGTTATTCAAAATAGAATGTTGCGGATTTCCTATGGAAAAGGGGTCCTAACTATAACGACCTACTGGCGACCGCCAGTAGGTAATATATATATATATATATATATATATATATATATATATATATATATAATTACGCTCCCTTGTGCCCTGGACGTACAAAAACAGGTACGGACAACTTCTTAAGCTGGTGCCAGATTTTCTTTTATTGAATTATTTAAGTTGCGTGCAAAGCTCCCTATATATATATATATTTTTTTTTTTTTTCAATTTGAATATGTTACAAAAAAGAGAAAGGAATTTACAATGTATTATATCATGATATTCTTGATAACATAACAATTCTAATTTCACTGAACATGTTGGGTTAAAAACAAACATGACTCCATATAATGTACAAAACTCCTCTTTGATTTTCCAAACATACTCCTTTATACAATTCAAATAGCTTTAAAAACGAATTTCAATAAAAGAAAGACATGCTACGCAGCTAGGTCCCTTTACCTATCAGATCTTACACATAATGTGGGGCGTGGCCGAATAGTACTTGATTTACATCCTGCCCTAGATTTCCGATTTTATTGTAAAAAAAATGATCAACCACTCAAATCGTTTTGACCTATCGAATCTTAAGCCCATATCTAAAAAATATTTGAAAATGTTTGAAAAATCTGAAGGTTTTCACAGATACTAATTCAGAGAGGGGGACAAATAAACAATTCCCAGCCTCCTCTGCAGTAGTAATATTGTACTTTAAAAATACAGGTCTTAACAAATAACATTGTAGGGGTTGCAATGTAGGACAAACAAATAGTACAGGGTTCAAATCTTGCACCCAATTTCCACATAAATCATAAATGATTTCCTCCCTAGGTAATCCCTCCCAGGCCCTTGGTATAATTCGCAAGGGAAGCAGATTCATTCTTAGCAGCAAAATTGTTCTACGCACTCCATGGGGAAGGTTCCATACATAAAACGTATGTTTTAAAAAAAAAATTATACATACTACTTCCCACTAACATGTTATTTCTAGAGTGCCCTGAAAACAAAGAAATATCTCTCTTACGACTGACTTCATTATAAATAGTTTTTTCGATTAAAGCCTTCACTGCAGATGTTGGTTGAGAACATGTACCACTCCCCTTCATTTCAAATAGGACCAAAGCTTTCTCAAAGTGTCTTTGTGCAGCACTAAGAGAAGTTGCATTATTTTCCAATAAGGCGTTTCCCCACCTTAAGCATGCTGCTATAGCAAACACAAGAGTCAAGAGAAGCCTAAACTCAAGCCAAAGGGCCGCTATACTCACTGCACAATTCAGATAACAGATTTGGTGCCAAATGGGCCCGTCCACCTTTTAAACAAAAATCCCATTGCTGAGCATCGATCTACTCACAAGCATAACTCAACGATGGTGGGATTTTGATTTTATAAACGGATAGAACATGTGCAAAATGTCTTTGCCCACAGCATTTATACATCCTACCAAGTGCAGAGGCCTGGGAAAAAAGTTTACTTCTGCACTGGTCAATGGGGTCATTGCTGGAGCACTTACTCGAAAACATTCTACCCCGGTACAGGTATTGCGTCACCACCTCAAGTTTATCTCTACATAAAAACCAATTCATAATTTTCCTAATCCTACATCCCGAGACCTAAAAACCTTGATTTCACTTTTTAAAATGTTTATTTTTAGGAAGTTAACATCAGAATAGTGACCATGCTCATTAAGTCTTCTTTGTAAATCTATTGGGGTGAAATCCAGTACGATGGCGTCATCTTCATAAAGCAGACAACTCAATTCCATAGGGCCTAGTTTTGGTGGATCACCTATACAGAGCCCAACGAGGCTCGGAAGATCATTGATGTAGAAGTAAAAAAGGGGAGGGGCTAAAAGGCACCCCTGCTTCAACCCATTATGGGTTACCAGTTTACTTGACAGAACCTCATTACCACCCAGCAGCACCTGTGTCCATGTAGAGGAATGCAATGCAATGATCAGCCTTAACAGATGCCCCGGAATCCTCTTAGCGACCAGTTTTCTCCACAGGGTCCCCCGGTCGACCCGATCAAAAGCCGTGGCGAAAGCTATGACGGCAAAGTATAGAGACATTCCCCTACCTTTAGGATATTTTTCAATCAGGTTTAGTAGGACAGAGATGTTATCCATGGTGCCACTATGTCCACGAAAACCTGTTTGTTCAATGGGGATTAGAGAATTACCAAAAGCCCAATCCAGAAGATGAAGGTGTGTGCTTTTGGCAAACAGTTTTCCGGTTGCATCTAGTAACGAAATCTACCTAAAACTGGCAGGAAAAGTCTTGGGGCCCTTTTTATATAATGGAACCACTATGCTTCCTCTCCAAGAGGATGGTATGATTCCGTAAGCGTAACAGTGAGCAAACACCGTGTAAAGAATCTGAACCCATGCCTATCTTGTTTAATGACAGCTATTGAAAGATCATCTGGACCCATCGCGCCAGAGTACCTTGCCCCTTTCGTAAAACTCTCTATTTCCTTACAAGACAGAGGACCATAAATATTCTCTAGAGAGGATTTAGAGATTTGCTCCAAATAAAAACTGGCACTAGTATTTAGTGCATACACCTGTGTAATATAAAGGGTCCATTCTGCGTCCGATATTAGAATGGCTTCTGCCGTAGTTCTACTATCACAGAATTTAGCGATGAGGGCCAATATTTACGTGAATCACCAGACTGTGCTACCGCTCTCAGTTTGATCCATTTAGAATCTTCCACCCTCCTACGTTCAGTGACCTTAAGTCTAGTTCTTACCCGCTTTAGCCTATTGATTTCCCTTTGCCTGGGCAATGTTGCCTGCTTAAATTGGTCCCTTACTAAAGCATTCAAACCCTGGTTTGGCATTTTTATCTTCCACGGTAAAACCACAGGGTTGTCGATGGCATTGGGAAGTTTTTTGCTACCTTACAATCTAAATCGTTCTAAATGCTTCTCATACCAACTAATACGGTTCTCCTGACCAGGACCTGAGCTCGCATTTTTAACATAGCCCCCTACACAAATCCGATTTTTATTTGACCAAAAGGTACGCCCATTTGCACTATTATAGGTAATGGATTCCTTTCTCGGATTCCAACGATCAAGCATCTTAAACTCCAATTTAACATCCACTGATAAAACACTATTGTCACTCAAATCCATCCCTAGTGTCATAAAATTAGTGCATGCTCCAAAAAGGTGGTACGATACTATCATATAATCCATTAGTGACTGCCCCCGGGCAGCATGAAAAGTAGGGGTGGCAGGGGTATCATCCAGAAAATCTCCCATTCAATAAAATTAAATCATTAGTACTCAAACAATCCAGGAGACTCAAACTTCTCCTATCTGATCGGGTGTAAGCTGGTTATATTATTTCAGAAATAAATCTTACATCTTTCAATTCTCAATTGCTAAGGGCCAGCGAAGCACAATTTCAGATTTTGTTGTTAAAATCGGATGTACGATGTTACAACGCGAGTTTTTACAACGCGTACCGTTACATCGCGGTCGTTACAACGACTGCGATGTTACCACGCCATGCCTTTACAACGCAAGTCTTTACATCGACTTGCACTAGATGGCGTGCTAACATTAGAAAAGCGTAATTTACTATTCCAACTCCAGTCCACTTAACAGTGGGGAAGGTGTTGGGATAGTAAACTACACTATTTGTAATGTTAGCACGCCATCTAGCGCAAGTCAATGTAAAGACTTGCGTTGCAATGGCATGGCGTGGTAACATCGCAGTCGTTGTAACGATTGCGATGTAACTGCATCGCGGTGTACTAACTGCGATGCAAAGGTTGTTCCCCATTAAAATCACCTACAACAATTATTGATGTGCAATCTTCAGAAATGCTGATTCTGTGCAAAAAAGAAAACAAGGAGACAGCAAAAGAATCAGACGCCCTACCTGGAGGTATATATATGTTTGCCAATAGAAGGGTAGAGTGTTGTTCTTGTGTGACATTACCCAAGCTCATTTTTAAACACATGCAGAGTTTAGAGGGATGAATAAAAACCAATGGGTTTCAATTTATGCTGTAACTAAGTAGGATTACTAAGCCCCCACTTGCACGACCTTTAACTGAGGGTTTTGCTGAACAACAAAAAACTAAAAAATTCCCAAAACTAAAATCTACACAACTCCATGTTTCCTGCAGGCTAATTATCCGTGGATTATAAACGATTAGTGAACTCAGTTTTAAACTGGTGTTTCCTACTCCTGCCACATTCCAGGACAGGATCTTTCTAAGGGGCTACTTCTGCAGAAAGGGGAGGTTTCTATTCCTTTGGGAGCATTCAATGATCCAGCCACCCAACTCGACTGTGCCAACTCAGCATCCCTGCTCGATTTGGTAGCCCTTTGATCCTCATGTCCCACAATATTAATCACTCTTTTCCTAGCGTTACTAGCAACCAAGATTGTGACCCTTGCAATTTGTTGTCACCCTACGTAAAGCCTGGTGGTCTCTTCTGGGAGATTCAGACTGGTCTGCTACTAACCCATCATACAAGGATACTTCAATCCCATTTTTCCTAAAGTTATCGATGTTCATCAAAACTAACCTTGAGATTATCCCTGAACTAAAAGTTACTTTAGAGATTGGGAACCCATTTCGATGTGCCAAGAAGACCCGCTCTATATCTCCACTTGTTATTAATCTAAGGTCCTCAATTTCAGATAGTAGCTACAATAGGCAGCTTGTATTAAGTAGGCCCAGTTCTCTGTCAAATAGGGAAACAGAAATCAAGGTATTAATACTTGTCCAGGCTTGCGCCTTGCTGGAACGTTATCACTATGCGTTTGTTGTACCCCTAGCGCCACTGTGTTTGCAAAGGGTGAAGAAGAGGAGGAAAAGGGGGATAAAGAGGTGGAACCCACCAACCTCCCCCCATGCAACCTTCCGTGCTTATGCATAATCTGACCAGTGGAAAGTTTGGTACTCAAAAGATTAGAGAGAGTGCTAGCCAACATCTTCCCTGCCTCTGAAGAGGTATTATGTATTCCTTCTCCCAAACTGTCCTTAACAACCTGGACCGACTGACTTTTGAGCCTCCCGTTCAGCTCCAGATCCGCCCCCTACCTTGTAGCCTGTTACATTACAGCCTACTATCCTCCCATCCTTATACCCCTCCATTTGTCCTAATCCCCCCATTGTGGACCCATCTCTAAAAATGTAAGCAGAAGGAAGAGAAATTTACTTCCCGGCAGTCGAAATCTTGACCAAATGGGGCCCTGCCGCCTTAAACTTTTTTTTTTTTCGGGACAAAATAACATTTTCAAGTCCTTCCATGGCCTCAGAGAACCTCTACTTTTTTGGTTTACATTTTGTAATACGCAGTTTTTTCTTTTTTCCCTTATGAATTTTGACCCCATTACACTCTACTTGAAAGGCACCCTCCCCAGAGGGGTGTGGGGGGTCAAAGGCAATTTCACACTTAATAGAAGAGAGAGCGGTTATACAGGCTAGATCATTCAGACTACTAGGGTTTCCTTTTTTTAAAAATTGGGTAAAAAGGTGCCGAGTCCTTTACATTTTTACTTACGACTCCTGTCGGGGCCTCATCCACAGACAACTGATTATAAGGGGCTGTACAACACAAGTTATTTACTGCTTTACTATCCCCAGTCCGCCCGGATTAGGGGGCTTCTAAGCCACCGGAAAGTCCCACTTGGACTCCCATTTCCCTTGCCACTATATCAGTCTGATTAGCCTGGGTGTTCAAATTAATACTCTTTTCCACCTGTCCTAAAGAGGTACTGGCAGAAGTTAGAAAATGCACTCCCACCAAGATCGGGGACAACACATCCAAAACATGATCAGAATTTACAATACATTTTTCTAGCAAAGTTAAAATTGATGAGATAATCCTCTCTAGAACACTTAATATACCAGACTTTTCCCTTCCTCTCCTGTTCGCATATACATCCTCATTCTCGCTCGTCCCCTCATTCATTAGTTGCCAGATATTGTGTACCTCTTTACTTAGGGAGGGCTTCTTTCGCTTGATGGTTTTACAGAGTTTGGTCAAACTAGAGCAGTCAGGAGTATTCCCAATCAGGATGGAAACAGGCTAAAATCCTGGCCCTGTAGATGTAATTAATCATCCGGATCGTAAACACCTAGCGGGCATCCTCCGTTTACATGGACTAATCTTAGTCTAAGTCTCTCCCCCAGACTTACTGTTTGGACTTCCTATTTGGACTTCCTGTTTGGACACCAGTTGTCGGAGGAACAGCCCGAGGCCGTCTGAGCAGGTGATCCTTAAATTTCCTGAAATTCCTCAAATCCGGTTTGGTCTATCCCAAAGTCACTGAAGACTAGACCAGACCTGTCCGGTCCAAACTGTTCTCCCTCCCTTTCCATCTCAGACCGCCACATTCTGTTCACAGGTTTTTTAAAGGGGGGCAACGGGGGGGCAACGGGGGGACTGGTGAGATGTAAGCAGGGTGTAGCCATGAAATCTCTAGCTGGGCCCTACCGGTGATCTGAGCCCTACTGGCGAGTAAGGGGCCAAGAGCAAACCATAGAGCTATCAGGTGGGGCAGCGGGCTAAAAGCAGTTGTGCCGACCTGCAAACTGCACCAGCTTAATGCCGGCCGCCTCTTTGAGGTCAGGCGGAAACGCTGCTCTAACCTTCAGTGCCGCTGCTGCCCCCTACTGCTCCTATTCCATGGCCAGCCGCTGGTCAAATGCTTCTCCCCCCCAGGGAGCGGGGACCCCAGGTGTAGGCTGCAGGCTATAACAGGTTACAACAGATATGGCACCAGCAGCCCTCAATCCTCAATCGCGGCTCCTCCTCCTGTGTATATCTGCACAGACTCCCTACCTCAGGTCACACAAATTCCCTCAATGTTTCATTTTCACCTGCAGGTGGTAACTCCCCGTGCTGCACTGAAAGGCGCAGGGTTAATAAGTAGGATGACAGGTGACAGGTGACAGGTGCAAGGCGTGATCGGGCACTGTCAATATGAGGCAGGGGGCACCGGCAGAGTGAGGCTAAGTGGGTGAACTGAAAGCAGCCCACAACACACCGACCCGCAAGCCACACCAGTCTGATGCCGGCCACCTCCAAAGGGCCGACCACACTTGTCCGCCACGTCTCACCGTCTCCCAGGCTGACGGTGGTAGATGCAGGGCGGAATCCTGGCACTCTGTGGCTGTAGTTACAGCTTGCAGCTTTTGGCTTCAACTTCAGCAATTAATTGGAAGAGCAGCGGTCCTGCACACAGTACACATCTCGCAGCTCGCACCAGTCCATCACTTTCCCTTACGGCTCCATGGCTCCACTTACTTCTACGTCATCCAAATAATAACATATTTGATGTTTCCACATTTAGTTTTAAACAGTATACTCTCATCCAGCTGGTGACCTCAACAAGGCATCTAGAAATATTCTGTCAAGTATCATCATGTTTCTCCCCTATAGAGATGACTAATTGCGTGTCATCAGCATATAAGCATATTTGGAATCCTCACTTGTGGACCAGCTTAGCAAGGGCTGTGACTTACACATTAAATAGAGTAGGGTTCAAAGAACAGCCTTGAGGTACATCGCATTTAGAGCTGTGGGGAGAGGACCTGACTTTGTTCAGCTGAACAGTATGGATCCTTTTGTTCAGGAATGACCCAAGCCAACCTAAGGCAGAAGAATGAAGCTCTGCCTTGTGGTGTTTATTTATCAATTGACAATGCGAGACAGTGTGAAATGCCGCAGAAAGATCAAGTATAATCAGGCCAAGAGCTTTGCCCTGATCTACTTCTAATCTTATATTGTCCAGGATGGCCAAATGAGTAGATTCTGTGCTAGTTGAGGCTCTGTCTATGAGGTGTCCCACAGATTATTGTTTTCTAGGAATGCTGTCAACTGACTGTTGACAAGTCTTTCCAAAACCTTGGACATAAATGAAGCAGGGAAATATGGCAGTAGCTTGATAAAACTGAGGCATCTAATTCTGCTTTTTTAGCAAGGGAGAGGATTAGAGCTTGCTTCCAGATGTCTAGATGCTCAGCATTCAACAGGGAGGAATTCGAAATTTGAGTCAAATAATGACTTAAAATAGCGGATACGTGGAGAAAAAAATGGGACATGGGTCCAGGGGGATCCTGATTTAAATTCCAATATCAGTTTCTCTACCTGTGCCCTGGACACATTAGGAACATTTCCCATGTGCACTTTAGCAGCAGAGTGTGGTTCTAATTGGTCCCAGGAGAGTTCACTTAAGGAGGTTTGAACATCGAATCTGGAATAAATAATGTCAATTTTTCTGTGAAGTAATTTGCTTCACAATGGGAGGCTTAGGGGGAGATAACTAGAGAACAGCTGATTGGCTGGGAAAGCTCTTTACCAATTTTAAAAAGCTCTTTGGAGGAGTCACTATTGTCTTCAAGTCTTTTAATAAAATTATTATTTTGGGCTCTTTTAAGCCGTCTTTGATAGTCTTTTATTTGCTGCTTATGAGCTTGATTATCTGTACGTTCTTTGGAGGATCTCCATCTTTTCTCTACCATTTTACCTTTCCTTATTTCAAATCTTAACTCAGGAGAGTACCAATCTTGAAATTGATTTTGTTGTCGGGATGTTTTGGTCTTCCAAGGGGCATGGATGTCTAAGTCTTTAGATATGGCTGTATTTAACTTCTCCAAGTAGCTCTCAAGAGGAATGTCTGTGTCAGACTTGGAGGGACTAAAATGGTCTGCAAAGGAATCAGCACTGATATTACGCAAGGCCCTTTTTGGGTACCAGAGGTATATTGAGAGATGGTTATGCAAGGAATGTAGCAAGATAGAAAAACTAATTCTTGAGGGGTCAGACCAAGTTAAAGGGGCAATGTCAATATTATTGATGAACTCAATATTTGAGACTAATAAATCTAATGTATGGACAGCTGTGTGTTTGGGACCATAAATTATTTGATTCAACTGAAGAATGTACATGTCACTTTCTTTTTTTAACTTTTATATAGGTCTTTATTCGAATTTTCTTTCGTACAACAAAGCAAGAAAAGAAAAACATAGTCTTTACAGTTCCCGCACAACACCTCCCCCACCCCCCACCCTCCCTTCTGCTGATCCAGCCCTAATAGCACCCATATTCATTTAACATAGATTACAAAACAGGAAAAAGTATACATCTTAGCCATGCCCCAATACATTATATAAAAATAAATTTTTACCCTACACCAAAATACCTCCCACTCAACATTCCTATTCATTATTCACAAGGGGCCAATTCATGAGGGGAGCCCAAATTGCTAACCCTCTAGCTTTTGCCCTACGGCCTCTTCTAGAGTAAACAGCTCTCTCCAGCCTATATACCGCTAGAAATCTTTCTAGCTGCTGTTGGCCAGATGGCGGAATGGGATCAAGCCAATGAGTGGCCAAACAGAGTCTAAAAACTGGCATGGCAATAAATAGAAAGGACTGACTCTGATTTGAAGATATAGGACACCCCACCCCCCAGTACAATCAATTGAGATGATAGAACAATTTCCCTGGCCAGCATGTTTGCCAAAGTATTGCTCACATCCTGCTTCATAGTATCTAACACAGGAAAGTCAGCGAACATGTGAATGCTATCCACAGCTTGATAGCCGCTCCGAGGGCATGTTGATCCTGCCACCCTGCTCCATTTAGCAATCTTAGCTGGTGTGATGTAGCGATTAAACCATGTTTTAAAACACTGAAGTTGAAGATTAGCCGCAATGAATGATGTCTGGGCCAAGTGTAGTGAGTCTTCGATTTCTCCCGATCCCACCTGTAAGAGTCTCTGCCAGCGTTCTGAGTGTTTAATCAAATCGTCGGATGTCAGCTCATTCAGAGTTTAATATATCCCCCGCGTGTGGTTGAGCCTTTAACAATCAAATATACCCTAGAAAAACCACAGGTGCCCCCTGTTTTTTTAACTAGAAAATTTCTTATCTGGAGATATTTAAAAAACTGCCGATTATCCAGCTCAAATCTGTCTCTTATAATCTCAAATAGAAGTACCTCAGTCCCATTAGTGACATCGTCCACAGCCCTACCCCCTTACCATACTAATACCTCATACGCCCATCATTAAAAATAGCTGTTCTTAAATATTGGGGTGTAGGCATTAATACGCTCGAGGCCAAGTTTTTTCCGGACCAAAGTCCAAACCTTAAATGCCCAGATTAGGGTTTTAAATGTAATCCTTTTATAGTAATTCAATTCTATGTGGCGTAAAAGACACCCCCTAGCCTCATCACCCAGTATCAACTCAAAAATAGATGCTGAAGACCCTATCAACATTGCCTCCTCCTTTTCATTAAGTAATATCCCCGCTTTATGTAAAACTGAGGCCCAGTGATAAAACTGAAGATTGGGTACTGCCCACCCACCTCTCTCTTTTGGCAATGTTAAAAATGTAAGCGCTCTCTAAGGGCGGCAGTTAGCCTAAATGGACCTGGAAAATAAATGATTCATAGTGATAAACCACGAGCTGCAAACGCTCAGAGGAATAGCCCTAAAAAAGTATAGAATCTTTGGTAAAAAGAGCATTTTAATAGCATTACATCTCCCCACCATCGTAAGTTTAAGGTTCTCTAATCGACTGAATTCAATTTTTAATTTGGAGAGTAAAGGGTTCAGATTATTTTCTGTAATCTTTGAAACATCTGCCATAACTTCAACTCCCAAATACACTGCACTCCATACCACTCGAGAATCATTCATCTGGAGTCCCTTGCCAACCAGAACTTGAGTTTTGTTTGGATTCAGGCGGTAGCCGGAAAGCTTTCTAAAAATATCAGCTTCTTTTGCAATTTCCCTTAGTGCATTCATGGGATTCGAGGTAATAATCGCGAGATCGTTGGCATATGCCAATATCTTAGTACTCCCCTCATTGATCTGTACTCCTGAAATACAGTTGTTACATTCGATCTTTCTGACTAGCGGATCAATATACAGTGCAAACAATAAGGGGGAGAATGAGCATCCCTGGCGGGTCCCCCTGCTGATCGAAACAGGGTCCGACATCTCTCCCATTTTTTAATATTCTTGCCACAGGGTCTTTATATATTATTTAAATAGGGGTGATAAAGCCTTCCCCAAACCCTCTGCTCTCTGAAGTTACCCACAAAAACTGCCAGGAGACCCTATCAAAGGTCTTCTCCGCATCAAACAGGATAAGCCCAATAGGGTCCCCGGTAATTCCTGCCTCACCAAAAAGAGCAATAACCCTCTGAATATGATCTATTGTACTGTGTCCCTTTACAAATCCATGCTGGGTTGGAGAAACCAATTTCTCAATGATAGTTGTCAATCATTTAGCTAGAATGTTGGCATATACTTTGACGTCACTATTTATTAGAGTGATAGGACGGTAGGACCCCATCTCCTTTCTTAGGAAATATAACAATATTAGCTGATCCCCATCACCCAGGAGCTCCTCGCCCCTCCTGAGCTTCCAAAAACGCATCCTTCATTAGCTCCTGAATGGAGGGGGCAAAGATTTTATAGAATTCACCAGGAATGGCGTCCATTTGCCAGTGACCTAATAGTGACCTAATAGTGCCCTGAATTTAATCTGCTGGTATGGGCGCTTCTAACGTCTCCCTCTCTTCTGTTGCCAATCTATCACAAGAAATCCCTGCTAAATAGTTCTGTATTGCTTCCTCCTCATTACTAATGTCATCCATATACAGCTTCTGATAAAACCGTTGAAAGGCGGCGTGTATTTCTGGAGGCTGAGTAACTAACACTAACCAGGGATCATCTATTTCAAGTATCCTCCCATGCATTATCCGCTGTCTAGTCCGGACCGCCAAAAGTTGACCAACTCTCTCTATTTTGGATCGCCAAGCACAGTATTTCCCCGCAGCCTTATTAGCCGAGAGATCCATTATTGTAGATATAACTAAAGCCACCTTAATTTGCTCTACCTCTCCCTTATTTTTAAGTACCTGTACTAATTGTTTTTCTGCTTCACTCAATTTCCGAAATTGTTCCTGGAGATACCTTTTTTCTTTTGCCTGCTAAACCTACTCATACCTTAGTGTTTCCCCTCTTATCCCAGCTTTAAGTGCATCTCATATTGTCCCCAGCTGCGCGCTTCCCCAATTCTCCTCTATAAATCACAGAAATACACACCCTCATGTGTTGGATATAGTCTTCCTCAATACAGAAGCGTTCTATGAAAGTTCCAATGAGATATGGGAGGTTTCAATGTATGAAGTGAGATCTCTAATACTAGCGGATTGTGATCAGACATCACCCGGGGGAATTTAACGATGCTGGACCTCTTTAACACCTCCTGGGACACAAAAAAAATATCCAAACTAGCATGAGTTTGGTGGGGGGCTGAAAAAAATGTATATCCCACATCTTGAGGTTCATATGTAGCCCATGCATCAAAAAGTCCATGCGTATTACATATATTAATTAATGCCTTGAAAACTTTAGGCTTACGACCATGATATGACCGCTCACCTAATTTCATATTCTCATTATTTAAGGTTACATTAAAATCCCCACATATAATCAAAGGCCAGCCAACCAATTCCACATTCAGCCAGTCAAACACGGACCCGTAGACAGAGCATAATGTAAAAGAGTAATTATCAGTACAGCATTAAGTAACAACCCATCTACCAAATTTGTCTGATTTTGAACGTGGGAACCTAAAACCTTTTTTGCAAGTACAAACCGCAACCCCTCTTGTGCGTGTTACCTGGGCTGTGGCAGAGATCAATTGAGATCCTGCTAGCTCAGCTATCCTTTGTCTGCCGGCTTCGATATGAGTCTCTTGGAGACAGACTATGTACGCCTTTAAATAATGCATATCCTTGTTAATCCTACGTTCTTCTTCAAGGGATTATTCAGGCCATATATGTTAACTGAGCAATCCTCAATTTACCCAGTACCATTTATAGTGCACATCAGGTCCAATCTGTTCCTATTCCTGCTTCCTACTGATACTAACTCATCAAGTTTAACCGGCTGGAGCAGCACCACCCCTAAAGCCACCACTTCCCCCCTCAACCCTGGTCAGCCCCTCGACCCACCCCCCATCCTCTTTCCCTATGCAAGAAAAGGTCCATGGACCGAACATAACCATGGTTCCCACCCGGATACTAAAGCCACAATTATGGGACCATCAGACGAAACTAGGAACACACAGGCAAAAACTGCGATAAGAAGAAAATTAACAACATAAAATAAATATAGCTCAAATAATAATAAAATTCCCCAACAAAATATAGCTCCACCAAAAAGAAATGATGCAGCATGGGAAAATCAATCTCCAAAGGAAGAGATCACATCAAATACGCCACAGAAACCCCAGAAACCCCAGGACTTGAATGATGGAAACGAATCCATGGATCCAACATCGGCAGACGAAGCTAATGCCCCAAAAATTACCTCAAACCAGGCATCAATTATTAATACAAACTCAGATGGTCTAACTAAAAGAGCAAGAAAAAGACTAAGGAAAGCTCACAACAAAACAAAAAAATCAAAAAAAATTCGACAATTACAGACATGCCAATTGAGCCCATTACGAAAGAAATATATCCAATCTTCAGACCCTTGGAATCTCGCCGGAGGGAAACTACGGCTGGCCTAACTAGTCCAGACCCAATACAACTGCCATCCAAAGTGTTTCACAACTGCACAAGGTCACACGTTTCTGCAACATCTAGTTCACATGTGAGTGGACAAGATCAGGCCCAAAGAGGAATTGACCAACAATGTGAAGAACAAAATATTGTTAAACGGAATAGTGCTAACTATGTCACCTTTTCAGAAAATATCTCAACTAACATCAAACATACAGCATCCTCCAAACAAATCATAGTGGAGAACACTGTGCTAGGTAATGGGGTTATTCAAGACATGCAGCTGTCATCGGAGAACACTGGCAATATAAAAAAAGAAAAATTAAAGAATAATGAATTCTCAGATACAGCTATGAAATTAGCATTTTGTCCATGGTACACCTCAAGAGGTCCACATGATATTCTGAATCGCGGTAATATTCTGAAACTGTTAAACGTAATTCCCGAGCTTAAAGATTTAACATCGGAAGACTTAGATTCAGTTGAATTCAGACAAGATCATAAAAATTTCAACAAATAGATGACTCTTACAATTTGGCATGGAGAAGACATAATTAGAAAAATCTTAGCAAATAAAAGTCAATTTGAGAAATGGGGCATCAAAATATGGAAAATCAGCTAAAGTCAACATCCCACACTGTTGATCCCGACGTTGTCAAATAACAGTTTAGTCTCAAGGGATCCGACTACTAGTTCAAGGTTAAGAGGTCCTTTGAGGGTTTTGAAAGGAGCCTCAGGGCCATCAACAAACTTAGATCTATCATCCGGGATCAAGATTACAAGCTGCAAACCAGGCACTCGTGTATGTGAAGAGCTAAAGAAAGACATAGCTCTTAGTGATGACTGGAGCTGGCTCCCTAAAATACTAACAAAAGGGAGAGCCAACATGCATGAATGATGAGCAAAGAGCTCAAATAAAGACATAAAATGCTTTCACACTTGTTCATGGAACACAAATGGTCTGAAAACCCTTATAGAGGATCCTGATATAGTAACCTTCTTTAGGGATTTTGATGTTTTAATGTTCCAGGAAACATTGAACATGGAAAAGGAACCCTTTATTGGCTATTATGAGTATTGGAACCTTGCATCCCGTAAGGCAGCCTGCAGTCGTGCAAGTGGAGGTCTATCTATCTATGTTTCTTTGAGTTTGGACATCAAACATTATGAGATTGACTTTCAACTGGCGTGGCTATGATGTATCAAACTAGCTTTTAAACAACCCATAATATTCCTGAACGTTTACCTAAGTTAAAAAGAACTCTGATAAAGCTTCCGAATTCTCTACTCTATGGGAAATAGTCAAAGTGCTGTATCACGATCACTTAGACGCAATGATACTTATCTCAGGAGATTTTAATATGCATCTCCTTAATCGAAACAGCGTCAATAAACCAACTAAAGCACTGACACAGATGTGCCGTTCTCAGCTTAAAAAATATAACCTCCATTTCCTTAGCTTTATCACTCGCTCATCTACCGGAAGCAAGATCCACGAAAATTGTACCAACAGCCTTTAGCCTCAAAAGGCTAGTGTGGGACCCGAAAAACCAAAAGGAAATATTGGATTTCCTAGAACTCACAATCGCCAAAGCACTGGTTGAGAAAAAAAAAGGGAAATCCATGGTTGATATTTGGCCTTGTTTGTGTGTGTCTCACTTTTGGATCGTTTTCCCCCCTCTATAACAACGAAAGGCTCTATTATGATAACAAAAAAATCAGGATGGTACACTAATCGGCTGCTTTGCCTAAAAAGAGAGCTCAATAGAGCTATAAGGACAAGTTTTAGAAAACCGAATAGAGCATTAAAAACTTTGGAACTTCATAAATAAAAATAAAGCGCAGAAAACAATATAAAAATGAAATATGGAAAGCCCAACAATCCTATTATGAGGGAATATGGACCAAACTACATTTCTCATGCAAAACTCAAAATCCAAAATTATTCTGGGACTTAATAAACAATCTCAAAAATGGTAGCAAAAGAGGGAAAAGCGCCAATATCACCGAATCTTGCTGGGCAACTTTCATTTATAATCTTTACGTTGCACCTTCGGACCAACAACCTGTCACCAATACTCTTTACCAGAAGATTAACATATCAAGCAGAGAAGAACGTAGAAAATATGGTAATGTCCAGCATATTGTCCAAGCTGACCCACAAGTAAAGGAGTTAGGGCATATAGAGCAAGTCCAGCACTTTGATCAATCTGAGCCACAAGTTAAGGAGTCATGGCCTACAGAGCAAGTCAAAAAGGCAATAAGCAGGATCAGACCGAATGGAGCTCCCGGCCCTAACGGAATTCCAAATTCAATTTTGAAAGCAAATCTTAAGCTTTGGCCAGTGGTATTAACGATTTTATTTAATGATGTTATTAAATCTGGATCAGTCCCTGAGTCATGGCAAGGAAGCATAATTCAGCCGATATACAAAAGTGGTCCACAAGACAATCCTGATAATTATCGGCAAATCGCCCTAACAGACGTGGAGGTAAAAATCTTTGCAAGCTGCCTGCTTGAGGTTTTGGAAGAATGGGCCACAAGAAAAGACCTAATTCCAGCTTTCCAAACCGGTTTCAGAAGAGGCGAATCAACTAGCATGAACTTGACCTTACTGACTTTACTAGACGAAAGGGCAAAATATAGAAAGCAAAAGTTATATATTTGTTTCGTTGATCTTAAAGCCGCTTTTGATTCTGTTCCCCAAAATCTACTTTGGGCCAAGCTTTTGGAATGGGGTATCCCAAACCAATTGCTTGATATGATTAAATTGTTATATACCAATATATGGGTTCAGATCAAAGTCGGAGATGGCAGAAGTACAACCCGCCGACTTGAAACTAAGACTGGTTTGAAACAAGGTTGTGTTCTGGTACCATGTCTTTTTAATCTTGTTATGGCCGACCTACCATTACATTTTGAAGAAGTTAATACTCACTCACCTACCTTCTTAGGCAAAGACTTCAAATGTTTACAATACGCTGATGACACTATCTTGTTAAGCCATTTTTTATAAATACCTAGGAATAACATTCGACGATAATGTGTCCTTTAGACAGCATTTCATTAACCTCAAAGCTAAGGCAACAGCATTGTCCTTTGCTTTTAGAAAGTTGAGGGACATCTATTGAAGGTCATGAAAGCAAAGCTGATACCATCTTTGGCTTACGGCTCAATGATTTTTCGTGGTAAAGATGCGAAAATTCTTGATGACCTTCAAATAAAAGTCTTCAAATCAGTCTTTGGGATCCCCAGGCATATAGGACATGCTATTGTTGGATTAGAATTCGGTCTGAAAAGGCAATCTCTGGCACGGCAATCTGCCTTTTTAAAAATGCTATATTCTCTGTTTCGTTCAGAACAAGGTACCCTTGCAAACTAGTGCTGGCAGGAGATAACGAGGTGTGAGCATGCTAGGAGTTGGAGATCCTTTTTAAGTGAGAGTTTATATAATTTTAATTGCCCAACCTTTGAAGAAGAAGTTAGGAGTAAAGTAGTTTTTAAACAAACAATAAATCGTTCAGTCACTCTACTATCGAGTCTTCTAGATAAGGATGAGCTCAGAAAAAAGAATCACTCCTGGTCAGTCATCAACTCATTTATTAAATTAGAACCTCAATTTTACCTGATGACCCACTCAAAAGAATATGTAAGGAACAAATTTATGCTATTGCGGTTTGGGAGATATCCGACTAAGGACGGAATACCAAAATGGGAAAAAAAGCTGGTCCTGTAAAAATTGTAGGTTATGTGGCTTCCACGATGAAACTTTAATACATATTGTAACTACCTGCCCCCAGCTGTTAGAAGAGCGGAAGTTCCTATTGAGACTCATTTTTAATGAATTAAAGGTGAGAACATGTCGACCTGCCATTATTATCTGTCTCACTGGGACTTTGCCCCGCTTGATCTCTCTATTTGTAAAGTTTATTTTTATTGGCGAAAAAAACTATTAGCCAAAACCGATAACGATTTTTAATACAGTAATATATCATCAAAGACTACAATGTAAAAAAGATAATCTGCTCCTAAACGTTCTGTATACAACTTCGTTATTTGTAGTTTGTAGACGAAAATGCATCTAAATTGTAATAATAGTTTTTGGAAATTGTCCTCTAGCCATTAGCACAATCGCATTTTAATAATTGCTGCTCCCTATTATTGCTGCTAAATTTTCCAGTATAAAGCTGTATATGTATTCTATGGGCAAAAATAATGTTTTCTTTAACTTTGTGTTTTATTCCTAATTGTAATGATTTTTATTAATCAACAAATAAATAAATTACTACTATGTATGGAGCCAACCTCCCTCACCTAGCATTTGGCAATGAAAGCATTTATTCTCGAATTCCGGACGCATATTGTGAAGAGCTTGGGGAGTATAGTACATCATCCAGCGCAACAAAAAAGCCATTCTTTTAAAATTAGCCACTCTTAGGGCCTTGCTGCCTAGCTGTGCGATAACTTGGCAATCCCGATTTGAGAACCTGCATTGTGTCTCCTGTGTTATTTTTTCTAGAATATTATTAACCATGGTTGTCTCGCCTTGAGACCATATACAGCTATACCAATGGCCCCCGCCCCCTCATCTTTGCTCTAAATAGAGCAATCACAAGTGGAGACGGGCCGGAGCAGGGTAGGAGACGGCATTTTTTTAGTAATTGTGAGAGCTGGACGTATTAAAAAAAAGGGGCTTACTCTGGGTGCCACACCTCGCTTGGACCACTTGCCAAGTAATGCCTCTGCCAGCCACTAAAAGTGCCCTAGCTCTTTAAATCCTCAATTGTTCCAAGACCTTATATGACTGGTCTGAATTTGGAGGCCTAAGCTCTTACATTCGGCTAATTTTAATAAACAAGATCCTGTGGAGCAGGCCTGCTTAGAATAAAAAGTTTGGAGTCTATAAGTGTACACCTGCAAGGTCCTCGTTTTTTGGGGGAGTTTAGCTGTTTTCAGAAATTCCGTAACCTGTGAACCAGCTTCTTGCACCATCTTCTCTAAAAGAAATCATCAACAGATCCCTATGGTCAAGTAAACGGGCTACTAAATCTAAAAAAGCTGCTTCATAGTATGTATGAGCTTGAGGGAGTGCAAGCCCCCCCCCCCCCGACTGATGTCAAGTTGGAGCCTTCTTATTCCAAACAAACCTTCTAAAAATTGTCTCTAACTCCTTAAAATAGGTCGTATTAATTTTTATAGGGAGACTCATAAACAAGAAAACAAGTAAAAGCCACCTGGCCTATCAATGTGAGTGGTACTAATGACCATTCTTCTAACAGCTTTGCAATTTTTTTCCTTGTGACTTCATAATTTAATTTATGAATTTCCGTATATTGACTAGTGACGTAAATCCCTAAATATCGTATTTGATTGGGGATAAGAGCTTGTTGTTTAAATTGTCGGGGATAAAAACATTCTAGTATTCATTGTTAAAATCTCAGTCTTATTACGATTAATTTTGCAGCCACCAATTAATTCAACTTGTGTGGATTCGGCTAATATTAAATCAATATTTTGTCTTGCGGGGCTAAGATAGAGGCTAATATCATCCGCAAACAGCTTCAATTTAGCCATACCTGGAATTGGTGCTTTAATCTCTACATTGCTGCGGATTCTAGTGGCTAAAGTTTCAATAAAAAAGGTAAAGAGCACCAGGGAAAGTGGACACCCTTGCCTAATCCCCCGATTAACATTAACTATCCCAGCTAGATTAGAATTAATTATCACCTGTGCCTGAGCCCCTTAGTAGATACTGCAAAGCATTTTTATAACCTGGGAGGGAATCCCATACCTACCCAGACCATATAAAAGGGTGTCCCAATTCACTAAGTCTAACGCTTTATTTGCGTTGACGTCATGATGAGAGCTTGAGTTTGGTTACTGTTCAAAAAGTCAAGTGCCTGTACTAAAAACCCTGTATTTGTAGACATCAGAATCCCTGCAATGAACCCTATCTGGTCATTATGAATCACTTTTTGTGCAAGCGGGGTAAACGCTGCACCCAGATTTTCATTAAGATTTTATAATCTGAGTTAAGTAAACTGATAGGACTATATGAATTGATATCTCTGGGGTTCCTCCACTTGTTTACAAAACCGACAATGATGGATTCCTTGAAAGCTGTAGGAACCAGACCACCCATTTTTACATTATTAAAAAGTTCCACCAAGAAAGGTGTTCATTCCTTGGTAAATACTTTATAAAATTCTATTGGCAGCCCACTGTTGCCACACGCTTTTCCACCCGACATTGAGGCAAGGTTAAGCTGACATTCAGCTGCTGAAATGTCAGCTTAAACCTCCTCTGCCTGGCTATTTAATAGCTGTGGGAGATTGATGCCCTCAAAGTATTGTTGAATTGGCTCTTGCCCTGCCATATATTTAGTTGTATATAACTGCTCATAATGCTGCAAGAAAACTTTAGAAATCTTTTCCTTATCAGTCACCGGGGTTCTTGTGATAGGTTGTAGTACTTTGGTAATTAGGGCCGCTTACTGTTTAGACCAAGCCAGCAGCTTGCCTACCATTTGGCTCTCTACGTAGACTCACAGCTGGAATGGACGGGAGCTGTTGATTTCTTCTAGAATAAAAAACTCCTTTAACTCCTGCTTAGATTTTTCAAGCTGCCCTCCCACTGGCTCATTTCCTCTTAAAGAGTTGTTTGTCTGGAGCAAGACCGAATGAACCGCAGACTGGAGTTGATCTATATTAGTCCTCCGAGTTATAGACTGTGCGGCCATAAAGGCAACCAGCTCCCCACGGATTGTGGCCTTAAAGGCCCTCCACACTGAAAAAAGTTCTGCTGTGCCCCTATTGACCTTCAAAAAATCCACTATCCATTTTCCTGTATCAACTAGCTATTGTTGGTTTGAAAGAAAGAGCCGATCCATCTGCCACCTGGACCTCATCTTCCTAGACTCATCTATTTCTATTTCGACTTTGACCAACAAGTGGCCTGAAAATTAATTAGCCCCCATTTCTGATCCAGAATATTTCAAAGAACGCGATATTAGAAAGAAATCAATGCAGGTACTGACTGAAATTGTTGGGAATAACAAGTATATTCTTGTTCTTTGCGATGGACTCTACACCATGGATCAATTAGCTGATAATATTGTGCAATAACATTGATTACCTTTTAGTCTTCAGCTTCAGCTATTTTTTATTTTTATTCGAAGTATTGTAGCGAGGTTATGGATCCACTGCGTACATTGTTAAGTTAGCATAAGTTAGTATATGCTTGACTACCATGTTGCCGCTTTTGCACATGTTTCTACACAAATTTGTTTTCACAAATGCTCTGCTTATGCTCGTTCACATGAGAACTGTCCACCTTGCACTTTTCATGCTGTACTCTGAGGCTCTGTCTGCACAGCGTGTTCAAGGTAAAAAAACAATGTGCTCCGTTAATATGCGTTGGTCAGTCCCACGCATGTTAGACATAATACTACCACAGTTGCACTACTGAAAATCAGAGACTTTTACTATTGCACTCTAGACATGTTAAGGCAGTTCAAGAAAATCCTTTGGAAGAGAAGAGCTGTGTTTGTCCGGAGATGTAAACCCTAGCATCCAAATCTGGAGGTATGGGATCCCCCTGACAAAGCCCAGAGGTCTTCTATAGTTATAATAAACTCGTTTCTAGCACGGGTAGGGTGGCAAGGCACATTAGGCCTTTTTTCTACTAGCATTATACAATGATCTCCCCATTCATATTTTATGGAATTGTAACAATGCTCACTATATTGAGATTATGAATTTTGCTGCTAGTATTGGCTTGTGTACTGCATTATAGAGCACGTTAGTTAAAATAAACATTTTAAACTATACGGTGTCTCTATTTACTTATGTTGTGGACAAATATAAGTGAGTTGGCGAAAGAGTGTTCTTGGTCCCGCGATTAATGAGAGAGTCTGAGTTACATGTTCTAGGATGTCTAATCATTGGTAGCTTCGCTGTAGTACGGAGAACGAATGAGATACTATAGCTAGTCGGATTAGGGTTCCGGGCACTAAGGTGGGCAGTTGGTACATCACTGTACACAAGGTCCTGGTTTCTTGCTCGTAGTTCTGTATATGTGCAGAATCCCTGCAACATGGCGCTACCAACGCTTGGTCTGGCTCTTATCTGCAAGACGCTTGAGTAGTACTTGTGCTTGTCCACATTCCCCACGCTTCTGTTTCCGGAAATAGGTGTGACTGTGATACCTCCTATATTGGTTTTTTTATAGGTTTCTTCAAGCTTGATGTTATTAAAAGGTGTTTTCTTTTCATAGTAACCCTCTATGGTGCTGCCGCGCTTTAGGTTGTTAGACGTTCTTTGTCTTCATGGCTGAAGTAGATATACCGGCACTCTATCGACATTTGACAGCATATGCGGTGCCTGATGCCGGTGTTGATCTTATCTTTGTGGTGGAAGCTGATCCGACACAACACTTTGAAGTGTTTTATTTGTGGGTCACTGTTCGGGCGGTGAATGGAGACGATAATTTGTTACATACTTGCACTCCGTCGGATCTTCCTCACAATTATCGGCCCTATGCAAGTCTTGAAGTTCCGCTGTTGGCATGGCAACACCATATTTGGTTTAATGGCACCCTCCCACATCCAGTAACTTCGATCCGTTTGGGCCCTTTGTCTATCGATGGGGCCATTTGGGCAGTTTTGGCTGGGTACACCCCACACCCACGTTATCTAACAGTTCGAGTGAATGAACTCCGCGTAATGCACACCTCTTTGATACGGTTGCATAGTGCTGTTGTACGATATTTTATGCGCAACGTCCAGGTGGGACCACCTGGGGTTGTTTCGCAACTATCAGTCCCGTTATGGTTAATTCGGTAATGGGAAAGCGTCCTCAAAATAAGGATGATTTACCTTATTTGCTTGCTGAAAAATTTGTCCAGCTGGAGGCAGTATTTCCAAATACCTCTCCTGTGGAGAAACACAGTATTTTGACAATTAGTTTGCAGAAAGACTTAATACCCGAGGTAACCAATTGTAACAATTGGGGAAAGGTGTTCGCGGCAGTATATGCGAAGTGTTTCGGCACTCCTTCAATGACCGTAATCCCCTCCGTGATTAAGCGTGTTCAAGATGAGCACAGCCCAGAAGCAGCTGTTGAATTGGGGATGAGACTGGTCGGGGTGTTCGACGTAGTTGCTGATCTGATCCTTGCTAATGTTAAGGGAGATGCAGTGAACTTTCAAGTAGCTAATGCTTTGGCTCTTGTCCCAGAACCGGACAGGCCATGCGAACTACCGAAAATTACTGCACAGGCTTATAAGACCATTGGCCGCAATAGTTTGGGTGTTAAGCCTTTTGCTAAGATATCAGCTCAACCGCAAACACAACAAAAATCTCAGTCTGAGAAGGACGAGCGTCCAGTCTTTAATAAAAAGAATTGGAGAACTAAGAAACAGGGAAAGCAACAACAGAAACAGGGGTCGCGTGCAACGTCACCGACACCCGAGTCTTCTGAGTGCACTTATGATTTGCGGGACCGTGCGAGAATTAGGTCTACTGACAGATTTCAGGTTCCTGATCAGCGTTCTCCACCGTTATTTAAAGGAAACATCAGGTTCACAAGCCAGTGGCGGAGAACGTCAGGAGCGTGGCAGAGGTTGGGGTGCCCCACAAGGACGTGAGCAGCCTCATCAGGCTGACGGAAAAGGAAAACAAGACGATTTTTCACGTCAGCGCCCACTGTTTCAGAAAAAGAAAGTTGCAGCTTTAACAGCGAGATATGACACAGATGGAGAGAACACGCCTCCTGAATTCAACATGGGCAGTAACGCTGCTAGGCAGCACAGTGGAGGTTACAATAGTGCGGCAAGCACTGCGTCCGCTTCTGGAGGCGACAGCAACTGACACTTTCATTACAGTTGAAACTGCTGACACTCGAGTGGCTCCCCCTGACAGACTATATGACATTCAAAGAGTTATTAAAGGGATAATCTGACCTCTTCTTACGACATTTTATTAGCAGAGACAGATTTGCCCCCACCTTTTGTTCTTGCAGCTCCAAAAGGGAAGGAGGTGATACGTCCGAGTTTTTAAAATACCCCTCACACACTATGAATCCCAAAGTGTCATGCTTCATCATGGGGGTCTTCCCGTCCCTCTACGGGGCGGGGCGTGCTACACCCTGCGACTACGGGGGAGCACTGTTGTTATGAAGGAATAGGCTATGTGTGGTGAGGAAGTGAGAGTGGTAGGGTTTAGTGAAAATTACAAAAAATTAGTTAAAAATTCCCTGGCTGGTAGAAAAAACAATTGTATTCATTTCTCTAGCTGGGAACATTAAAAAAGGGATGTGTAGGGGGTGTATCTTAATGTATTACCCACTACTGGGTCAACATGTTTCGTAAGCAGTCCCCAGTGCTTTACTCGTCAGGACCAGTATGTGATCCCTACTGCACTCAAAAATATAACTGATTTACATGTTAAGTATGCCTATTGTTCCAAAAAACCAAACCGTTAAAAATGTGTGGGTCTGGAGAAAGTTTTGTACAAGGGTGCACTGACCCCTGTATTTTATAACCAACTTGGTATCTGAAAAGATAAGAAAAACAATGCAAACAAGTTTCTGATTGTTTCATTGACACATCACCATACTGTGGAACATCCAATCTGGATTCATTTTCATGATATATGTTTCTAGATATATTTTTCTCTGTGGCAGCGTAGGTTTTGTTCTAAAAACGGTGACCTGCTGCCAATTGGTTGCAGAGTATTGTGGCAAGTTTATAAAAAATGAGTACTTTGTTAGACAAGATACAACACACACACACGCATTCGTCAAGAAACACTCTGGTTGGGTAATCAATTATTCATCCATACTCTCGGACATGGTGGTAAATGTTGTTATATTTAGCCCGTTCTTGATTAAACCAAAAAACATCTTAACGTGAAATCGCTATGTACATACACTATTTAGGAGTAATACTCAGGCTTCATGAGCTCGCACTGGAGGGGTGGATGCCTTGAATAAACACTGTGTGTAAAAATGCATGGTGTTAGCTTTAGGCAATCGCGCTGTGTCTTAGCGATGCAACTGTCATAGCATAGTGTAAGCGTGCCTAGTTTAAAGACTTGGCTTCGTCTTACTCACATGATGCAAGATTTTTCCTCACCTCTGTATGCCTCTGTGTTGCTCCGAGGATAGCAACACGGAAGTGAATGTGGAGGCTTTAACTGATTCGATAAGCAGGATGCAGCAGGAAAGACGCTCTTTTTTAGTAGACTAGAGCGTGAATCTCTTCAAAATGGCTACCTGAATTCGCAATGAACCGTACATCTTCCAACACGATATAAGGTTTAAAAAAGATTGATCACAGATATTGTGGCATTGCACAAGAGATTGGATTGTACTAATAATAAAAACAGCAAGTAGACTGGCACTAGAACCAAAAATAAAAATCCAAACAATCGAAGTACGACTCAAAAGTTACAAATCACCAAGTAGCTTGAATAAACATCTAGATGAACTTAACAAAACTTTGAATGATTTCGAAGCTACATTGAAACACAATACAAATACAACAAACTAAAGAAGGATACCAGTAGGTTTAGCCATGAAAAAACATACCCGTACACCAGAGAGGACTACAAACCTCACCAACAAGCAACAACAGATGATGATTCTTCTGAAACAGGTTCCAACAGTTCAGGGTCAAGCCATGGAAAAATTCCTAGATACCCAGGTTCAAGAAACTACAAAAGACGCCCTAAGCAACAAGGACCAAGAGGATGGGGTAATTTCCAAGGACCAACCATGTACCCACCACAGTTCTTCGGACCACCCCCTTTCTCACATCCCCAAGGGGCATATCCACCATGGAATTATCCCTCTCAAGAATACTCCTACTTTGACCAACCTCATTTTTTAGGGACACGTCAAGGAAGAAACAGAGGAAGGAATCGGAGAGGGAACAGTGTCCACTGGACACCGAGAGAAGAGGAACAAGTGAGAGTATCAACCAGGAACATGACAAAAGCATCAACGAGCAGGAAATGAACTTGGTAGTGAACCTAACCAATGAACCACTCACAGCAGCGCAGATCTCAGTCTTGGAAAAAGGACTGGGTTTTGTGCCAACAGCGAACATGGACAAATTCCTATTATGCAAAGAAATACAGGAATTTATAAGAAGATTGAAATTACAAATCTTCTTCAAGGATAAGGAACCAACAAAAACACAAGAAGGTGACACAGGTCTAAAACCTAAGTTAAACTTCACACCATTGGACTCAACTCTTCCTATAGAATTGCTTACCTTCGAAAAAGCAGTGATGAAGGATTTAGAGGACCTGAACCCTACTACCAACCAAGTATTCCAGAACATAACAACTGACAAAAGACAAGCAATACGAGAGCTAAGCAACAATCCCAAATTGGTGATTAAACCTGCTGATAAAGGAGGGGCGATAGTCATACAATCCAAAGACCAGTATGACAATGAATGTAATTGCCTCCCCCAAGACCAAAGAAACTATGAAGTTCTAGATCAAGATCCAACAGAAAGGATAAACATAAAAATAATGAGCATGGTAGAAGTAGCCCTTGCCCATGGATGTATAACGAAAAAAGAAGGAGACTTCCTGATTCAAGATTCACCCATAACACCTTACCTGTACACCATCCCCAAGATACATAAAAAACTGGAAAAGCCTCCAGGTCGCCCAATCGTGTCCGGAATAGGATCCATCCTAGAACCAGTCTCAAAATTTGCAGACGCATACTTGAGACCTATGGTTCAAAAGACATCAACTTATCTGAGAGATACCAAAGACGTCCTTGTACTACTAGAAGACCTCACTTTTGATCCTGAACACCAACTACTTATAAGTTGTGATGTCGAAAGCCTGTACACCAGTCTCCCCCACACTGATACTTTAAACATCATTGAAGAAGTCCTTTTTGACACAGAAATGTCATCAAGGCATGTTGCAATCTAGCACTGAGAGAGAATTTCTTTGAATACAACCAAACCCTTTACCTCCAGAAGCACGGGTCCAGCATGGGGAGCACCTTTGCTCCTAGCATAGCTGGCCTCTATGTACACCATTTGGAGAAAATGAAAATTCTCCATTCAAACAACCCCTTTCACACTCACATTAACACCTGGAAAAGATATATAGATGATATATTGATCATCTGGGATGGCGACGAGGACACTGCAAATCGGTTCATCACTTGGCTCAACTACCAAGATGAATTTCTGAATTTCACCAGCACCATTTCCAACAAGGAATTAATCTTCCTTGACCTAAATATATCGCCCAAAGATGGGAGACTCATGACCACAACACATTTCAAAACCACATCCAAAAATTGCCTTTTACTGTATCAAAGTTTCCACCCCAAACACCTGTGGGATAACCTCCCGTATGGACATTTTTTGCGTCTGTGACGAAATTGTACAGAAGTTAACGATTTCAAAATCCAATCAGGAGATCTCAAAGCCAAACTTGTGAAAAGACAATACCCAAAACAGATTATAGAAAAAGCTTACAAAAGGGCGCGTAACAACTGCAGAGAGAGCCTCCTGGAACCTGCCAATCCCAAGCCAGATGAAAAACGACCATTCTGTATTACCAAATACAACACCAATTCTAACCAAGTCACCAAAATTGTTAACAAACATTGGTGGATCCTCAATAGTGGAGGCTTGAATATCCCTAAACCAATCTTTTCGCACAGAAGAGGAAAAAGCATTCGCGACATGATTGTTCACACAAGACCTAGCAGGAATGAACCCACAGGCCAATCAACAGCTATGGCCAACATTCATGGACACCATCCATGTGGGAAATGTAAAGTCTGCCCACTCACCAAGAAAAGCAAAGAAATCACCTTTCTCGATGGGCCAAAATGGGAACAGAGAAAATTTACCACCTGTAACAGTAGCAATGTGGTATACCTGGTCACCTGTCCGTGCCTATTAGAATATATAGGGATGACAACACGACCTATAAAGACAAGGATAGGAGAACATAAAAGTAACATCAGGTGTAAAAGAAGCACAACAAAAATGGCATCGCATTTCATAGATCTTGGCCATACACCCGAAGATATATCATGGACCGTAATCGAACAAGTCCCAAATGAAAGATACCTTTTTGAAAAAGAACAGAGATGGGTGTTCCGCCTTAAGACTAATATCATAGGCCTGAACGATGATATTCCATGGGGTCAGCTATGACCATACTGAGAACTAGACACTTTTACTGTATATGAAACATTACATTGCCCACCATAAGAGACCACCAAATATCGTCCGTTTATTTGCCTCTCCCCAAAATATCAGATAACCCTGCGAAAGGGCATCCGCATATACCGCACAGCCAGAACTACAGATTTGAAAATATAAGAATGTTCACAAGGAGACCACCAAATATTCTTGTCTCATTCCAGAATGTCAGACAACCCTGTAAAGGAGTATCAGCATATATCGCACAGCCAAAACTACAGTCTTTTAAACGAAGGAGTGTTCACATAGAAAATAATCAAAAGACTTTTCTCTCCCCTCAAATTTTTTCCAGGCAATGTAGTTTACCATATGAACTACCAAGAAGTCATCCCCTCCCCCTAATGTTGGAAGTAAAACGAACCTCCTATTAACTTTGGAACAACTGAGAAGGTTTTTCATTATAATAATCCCCCTTGGCGATTGCCCCGCCCATTCCCGGTTTATATTCAAATTTTATTTTCCAGATCTACGGGCATAAACAAGACAGTACCTTTCTAGTAACAAAATTACAAACAATTTAACTCTCGTTATATGCCGTTAGTTCAATCTTTTTTATGATTATCGAAAACCAGGAAGTGATGTCTTCAGTACCACCTCACTGGCCCGAATTCAGGTAGCCATTTTGAAGAGATTCACGCTCTAGTCTACTAAAAAAGAGCGTCTTTCCCGCTGCATCCTGCTTATCAAATCAGTTAAAGCCTCCACATTCACTTCCGTGTTGCTATCCACGGAGCAACACGGAGGCATACAGAGGCGAGGAAAGATCCTGCATCATGTGAGTAAGACGAAGCCAAGTCTTTAAACTAGGCACGCTTACACTATGCTATGACAGTTGCATCGCTAAGACACGGCGCGATTGCCTAAAGCTAACACCATGCATTTTTACCCACAGTGTTTATTCAAGGCATCCTCCCCTCCAGTGCGAGCTCATGAAGTATTACTCCTAAATAGTGTATGTACATAGCGATTTCACGTTAAGATATTTTTTGCTTTAATCAAGAACGGGCTAAATATAACAACATTTACCACCATGTCCGAGTGTATGGATGAATGATTGATTACCCAACCAGAGTGTTTTTTGACGAATGCGTGTGTGTGTGTTGTATCTTGTCTAACAAAGTACTCGTTTTTTATAAACTTGCCACAATACTCTGCAACCAATTGGCAGCAGGTCACCGTTTTTAAAACAAAACCTACGCTGCCACAGAGAAAAATATATCTAGAAAAATATATCACGAAAATGAATCCAGATTGGATGTTCCACAGTATGGTGATGTGTCAATGAAACAATCAGAAACTTGTTTGCATTGTTTTTCTTATCTTTTCAGATACCAAGTTGGTTATAAAATATAGGGGTCAGTGCACCCCTGTACAAAACTTTCTCCAAACCCACACATTTTTAACGGTTTGGTTTTTTGGAACAATAGGCATACATAACATATAAATCAGTTACATTTTTGAGTGTAGTAGGGATCACATATTGGTCCTGACGAGTAAAGCAGTGGGGACAGCTTATGAAACATGTTGACCCAGTAGGGTGTAATACATTAAGATACATCCCCTACACATCCCTTTTTTAATATTCCCAGCTAGAGAAATGAATAAAATTGTTTTTTCTACCAGCCAGGAAATTTGTAATTAATGTTTTGTAATTTTCACTAAACCCTTCCACTCTCACTTCCTCACCACACATAGCCTATTCCTTCATAACAACAGTGCTCCCCCGTATTCGCAGGTTGTAGCACGCCCCGCCGGGTAGAGGGACGGCAAGACCCCCATGATGAAGCATGACACTATGGGATTCATAGTGTGTGAGGGGTATTTTAAAAACACATAGTGCTTCTCCATGACATCTCTTGGATCACTAAACACACCTCACCTATCATCACTTAAAATTAAAAACTAAAATGAAAATCACTAGATAGTTGAATCTAGATAGGGTAGAATCACATTGTTTATCAAAAGTTATACAGGAGGTAGGTTCTATCCGGATACTTCTCTACTCCCTTATTTGGTTTTTTATGAGTACTTGGGTACTGACTGAATGATTAGAGTACTGCAAGGAGAGTGCCTGGGTAAATGTATAAGTGTTTGGGTTTTGGTGCAGTGAATGGATTAGTACATGATGCTGAATCGGTCACTAGAGGAGTGCAAGGGGAGTGACAGGGTGTTTGCTGGAAGTGTATGAATACTGACTGGGGAATTGAAGGTGTGAAAGACAAATGTATAGATGGTTAGAGGACTGCATGCATAGTGGATAGGCGTTTGAAGCAGTCCATGTGCTAAGGCCTTGCTCACAGCATGAGTACTTGGGTACTGACTGAATGATTAGAGTACTGCAAGGAGAGTGCCTGGGTGAATTTAGAAGTGGATGGCTTTTGGCGCAGTGAATGGATTAGTACATGGTGTTGAATTGGTCACTGGAGGAGTGCAAGGGGAGTGACACGGTGTTTGCTGGAGTGTATGTATACTGATTGGGGAATTGAAGGTGTGAAAGAGAAGTGTGTAAGTGGTTAGAGGACTGCATGCATAGTGGATAGGGCTTTGAAGCAGTCCATGTGCTAAGGCCTGGCTCACTGCATGAGTACTTGGGTACTGACTGAATGATTAGAGCACTGCAAGGAGAGAGCCTGGGTGAATTTATAAGTGGTTGGGATTTGGTGCAGTGAATGGATTAGTACATGGTGCTAAATGGGTCACTGGTGGAGTGCAAGGGGATTGACAGTGTGTTTGCTGGAGTGTATGTATACAGACTGGGGAATTGAAGGTGTGAAAGACAATTGTGTAGGTGGTTATAGGACTGCATGCATGGTGGATAGGCATTTGAAGCAGTCCATGTGCTAAGACCTGGCTCACTGCATGAGTACTTGGGTACTGACTAAATGATTAGAGTACTGTAAGGAGAGTGCCTGGGTGAAATTATAAGTGTTTGGGTTTTGGTGCAGTGAATGGATTAGAACATGATGCTGAATGGGCTACTAGAGGAGTGCAAGGGGAGTGACAGGGTGCTTGCTGGAAGTTTATGGATACTGATTGAAGAATTGAAGGTGTGAAAGACAAGTCTGTAGGTGGTCACAGGACTGGATACATAGTGGATAGGAGTTTGAAGAAGTCCATGTGCTAAGGCCTGGCTCACTGCATAAGTAGTTGGGTAGTGACTGAATGATTAGAGTACTGCAAGGACAGTGCCTGGGGGAATTTATAAGTGTTTGGGTTTTGGCGCAGTGAATGGATTAGTACATGGGGCTGAATGGGTTACTGGAGGAGTGCAAGGGGAGTGACAGGGTGTTTGCTGGAAGTGTATGGATACTGACTGGGGAATTGAAGGTGTGAAAGACAAGTGTTTAGGCGGTTAGAGGACTGCATGCATAGTGGATAGGCGTTTGAAGCAGTCCATGTGCTAAGGCCTGGCTCACTACATAAGTACTTGGGTACTGACTGAATGATTAGATTACTGCAAGGAGAGAGCCTGGGTGAATTTATAAGTGGTTGGGATTTGGTGCAGTGAATGGGTTAGTACATGGTGCTAAATGGGTCACTGGTGGAGTGCAAGAGGATTGACAGTGTGTTTGCTGGAGTGTATGTATACTGACTGGGGAATTGAAGGTGTGAAAGACAATTGTGTAGGTGGTTATAGGACTGCATGCATGGTGGATAGGCATTTGAAGCAGTCCATGTGCTAAAACCTGGCTCACTGCATGAGTACTTGGGTACTGAATAAATGATTAGAGTACTGTAAGGAGAGTGCCTGGGTGAATTTATAAGTGTTTGGGTTTTGGTGCAGTGAATGGATTAGTACATGATGCTGAATGGGTTACTAGAGGAGTGCAAGGGGAGTGACAGGGTGCTTGCTGGAAGTTTATGGATACTGATTGAAGAATTGAAGGTGTGACAGACAAGTCTGTAGGTGGTCACAGGACTGGATACATAGTGGATAGGAGTTTGAAGAAGTCCATGTGCTAAGGCCTGGCTCACTGCATAAGTAGTTGGGTAGTGACTGAATGATTAGAGTACTGCAAGGACAGTGCCTGGGGGAATTTATAAGTGTTTGGGTTTTGGCACAGTGAATGGATTAGTACATGGTGCTGAATGGGTCACTAGAGGAGTGCAAGAGGAGTGACAGGGTGTTTCCTGGAAGTGTATGGACACTGAATGGGGAATTGAAGGTATGAAAGACAAGTGTGTAGGTGGTTACAGGACTGCATGCATAGTGGATAGGCGTTTGAAGCAGTCAATGTGCTAAGGCCTGGCTCAGTGCATGAGTACTTGGATACTGACTGAATGATTAGAGTGCTGCAAGGAGAGTTCCTGGGTAAATTTATAAGTGTTTGGGTTTTGGCGCAGTGAATGGATTAGTACAGGTGCTGAATGGGTAACTAGAGGAGTGCAAGGGGAGTGACAGGGTGATTGCTGGAAGTGTATGGATACTGACTGGGGAATTGAAGGTGTGAAAGGCAAGTGTGTAGGTGGTTAGAGGACTGCATGCATAGTGGGTAGGCGTTTGAAGCAGTCCATGTGCTAAGGCCTGGCTCACTGCACGAATACTTCCATTTTGACTGAATGATTAGAGTACTACAAGGAGAGTGCCTGGGTGAATTTATAAGTGTTTGGGTTTTGGTGCAGTAAATGGATTAGTACATGATGCTGAATGGGTCACTAGAGGAGTGCAAGGGGAGTGACAGGGTGTTTGCTGGAAGTGTATGATTACTGACTCGGGGATTGAAGGTGTGAAAGACAAGTGTGTAGGTGGTTAGAGGACTACATGCATAATGGATAGGCATTTGAAGCAGTCCATTTGCTAAGGCCTGGCTCACTGCATAAGTACTTGGGCACTGATTGAATGATTACAGTACTACAAGGAGAGTGCCTGGGTGAATTTATAAGTGTTTGGGTTTGGCGCAGTGAATGGATTAGTACATGGTGCTGAATGGGTCACTAGAGGAGTGCAAGAGTAGTGACAGGGTGTTTCCTGGAAGTGTATAGATACTGACTGGGTAAATGAAGGTGTGAAAGACAAGTGTGTAGGTTGTTAGAGGACTGCATGCATAGTGGATAGGCGTTTGAAGTAGTCCATGTGCTAAGGCCTGGCTCAGTGTATGAGTACTTGGGTACTGACTGAATGATTAGAGTACTGCAAGGAGAGTGCCTGGGGGAATTTATAAGTGGTTGGGTTTTGGTGCAGTGAATGGATTTTTACATGGTTCTGAATGGGTCACTAGAAGAGTGCAAGGGGAGTAACAGGGTGTTTGCTGGAGTGTATGGATACTGACTAGGGGATTGAAGGTGTGAAAGACAAGTGTATAGGTGGTTAGAGGACTGCATGCATAGTGGATAGGCGATTGAAGCAGTCCATGTGCTAAGGCCTGGCTCACTGCATAAGTACTTGGGTAATGACTGAATGATTACAGTACTGCAAGGAGAGTGCCTGGGTGAATTTATAACTGTTTGGGTTTTGGTGCAGTGAATGGATTAGTACATGGTGCTGAATGGGTCACTAGAGGAGTGCAAGAGGAGTGACAGGGTGTTTCCTGGAAGTGTATGGATGCTGACTGGGGAATTCAAGGTGTGAAATACAAGTGTTTAGGTTGTTAGAGGACTGCATGCATAGTGGATAGGCATTTGAAGCAGTCCTTGTGCTAAGGCCTAGCTCAGTGCATGAGTATTTGGGTAGTGACTGAATGATTAGAGTACTGCAAGGAGAGTGCCTGGGTGAATTTGTAAGTGTTTGGGTTTTGGCGCAGAAAATGGATTAGTACATGGTGCTGAATGGGTCACTAGAGGAGTGCAAGGGGAGTGACAGGGTGTTTGCTGAAAGTGTATGGATATTGATTGGGGAATTGAAGGTGTGAAAGACAAGTGTGTAGGTGGTTAGAGGACTGCATACATAGTGGATAGGAGTTTAACCGATCAGTCCATGTGCTAAGGCCTGGCTCACTGCATAGGTACTTGGGTACTGACTGAATGATTAGAGTACTGCAAGGAGAGTGCCTGGTTAAAATTATAAGTGTTTGGGTTTTGACGCTGTGAATGGATTAGTACATGGTGCTAAATGGGTCACTAGAGGAGTTACAGGGTGTTTCCTGGAAGTGTATGGATACTGACTGGGGAATAGAAGGTGTGAAAGACAAGTGTGTAGGTTGTTAGAGGACTGCATGCATAGTGGATAGGCGTTTGAAGCAGTCCATGAGCTAAGGCCTGGCTCAGGGCATGACTACTTCGGTAGTGAGTGAATGATTAGAGTACTGCAAGGTGAGTGCCTGGGTGAATTTATAAGTGGTTGGGTTTTGGCGCAGTGAATGATTAGGACATGGTGCTGAATGGGTCACTACAGGAGTGCAGGGGGAGTGACAGGGTGTTTGCTTGAATTGTATGGATACTGTCTGGAGAATTGAAGGTGTGAAAGACAAGTGTGTAGGTGGTTAGAAGACTGCATACATAGTGGATAGGGGTTTGAAGCAGTCCATGTGCTAAGGCCTGGGTCACTGGATGAGTACTTGGGTACTGACTGAATGATTAGAGTACAGCAAGGAGAGTGCATGGGTGAATTTATGAGTGTTTGGGTTTTGGCGCATTGAATGGATTAGTACATGGTGCTGAATGGGTCACTACAGGAGTGCAAGGGGAGTGACAGGGTGTTTGCTGGAGTGTATGGATACTGACTAGTGGATTGAAGGTGTGAAAGACAAGGGTGTAGGTGGTTAGAGGACTGCATGCAAAGTGGATAGGCGTTTGAAGCCATCCATTTGCTAAGGCCTGGCTCACTGCATGAGTACTTGGATACTGATTGAATGATTAGAGTACTGCAAGGAGAGTGCCTGGGTGAATTTATAAGTGTTTGGGTTTTGGCGCAGTGAATGGATTAGTACATGGTGCTGAATGGGTCACTAGAGGAGTGCAAGAGGAGTGACAGGGTGTTTCCTGTAAGTGTATGGATACTGACTGGGGAATTGAAGGCTTGAAAGACAAGTGTGTAGGTGGTTAGAGGACTGCATGCATAGTGGATAGCCGTTTGAAGCAGGCCATATGCTAAGACCTGGCTCAGTGCATGAGTACTTGGGTACTGACTGAATGATTAGAGTACTGCAAGGAGAGTACCTGGGTGAATTTATAAGTGTTTCGGTTTTGGCACAGTGAATGGATTAGTACATGGTGCTGAATGGGTCACTAGAGGAGTGCAAGAGGAGTGACAGGGTGTTTCCTGGAAGTGTATGGATACTGACTGGGGAATTGAAGGTGTGAAAGACAAGTATGTAGGTGGTTACAGGACAGCATGCATAGTGGATAGGCGTTTGAAGCTGTCCATGTGCTAAGGCCTGGCTCAGTGCATGAGTACTTGGATACTGATTGAATGATTAGAGTGCTGCAAGGAGAGTGCCTGGGTGAATTTATAAGTGGTTGGGTGTTTGGTGCAGTGAATGGATTTGTACATGGTTCTGAATGGGCCACTAGAGGAGTGCAAGGGGAGTAACAGGGTGTTTGCTGGAGTGTATGGATACTGACTAGGGGATTGAAGGTGTGAAAGACAAGTGTATAGGTGGTTAGAGGACTGCATGCATAGTGGATAGGCATTTGAAGCAGACCTTGTGCTAAGGCATAGCTCAGTGCATGAGTATTTGGGTAGTGACTGAATGATTAAAGTACTTCAAGGAGAGTGCCTGGGTGAATTTGTAAGTGTTTGGGTTTTGGCGCAGAAAATGGATTAGTACATGGTGCTGAGTGGGTCACTAGAGGAGTGCAAGGGGAGTGACAGGGTGTTTGCTGAAAGTGTATGGATGCTGACTGGGGAATTGAAGGTGTGAAAGACAAGTGTGTAGGTGGTTAGAGGACTGCATACATAGTGGATAGGAGTTTAACCAATCAGTCCATGTGCTAAGGCCTGGCTCACTGCATATGTACTTGGGTACTGACTGAATGATTAGAGTACTGCAAGGAGAGTGCCTGGTTAAAATTAGAAGTGTTTGGGTTTTGGCGCAGTGAATGGATTAGTACATGGTGCTGAATGGGTCACTAGAGGAGTGCAAGAGCAGTTACAGGGTGTTTCCTGGAAGTGTATGGATACTGACTGGGGAATTGAAGGTGTGAAAGACAAGTGTGTAGGTTGTTAGAGGACTGCATGCATAGTGGATAGGCGTTTGAAGCAGTCCATGTGCTAATTCCTGGCTCACTGCATGCGTACTTGGGTAATGACTGAATGATTAGAGTTCTGCAAGGAGAGTGCCTAGGTGAATTTATAAGTGGTTGGGTTTTGGCGCAGTGATTGATTTAGTACATGGTGCTAAATGGGTCACTAGAGGAGTGCAAGGGGAGTGACAGGGTGTTTGCTGGAAGTTTACGGATACTGACTGGGGAATTGAAGGTGTGAAAGACAAGTGTGTAGGTCGTTAGAGGACTGCATGCATAGTGGATAGGCGTTTGAAGCAGTCCATGAGCTAAGGCCTTGCTCACTGCATGAGTACTTGGATACTGATTGAATGATTAGAGTACTGCAAGGAGAGTGCCTGGGTGAATTTATAAGTGTTTGGGTTTTGGCGCAGTGAATGGATTAGTACATGGTGCTGAATGGGTCACTAGAGGAGTGCAAGAGGAGTGACAGGGTGTTTCCTGTAAGTGTATGGATACTGACTGGGGAATTGAAGGCTTGAAAGACAAGTGTGTAGGTGGTTAGAGGACTGCATGCATAGTGGATAGCCGTTTGAAGCAGGCCATATGCTAAGACCTGGCTCAGTGCATGAGTACTTGGGTACTGACTGAATGATTAGAGTACTGCAAGGAGAGTACCTGGGTGAATTTATAAGTGTTTCGGTTTTGGCACAGTGAATGGATTAGTACATGGTGCTGAATGGGTCACTAGAGGAGTGCAAGAGGAGTGACAGGGTGTTTCCTGGAAGTGTATGGATACTGACTGGGGAATTGAAGGTGTAAAAGACAAGTATGTAGGTGGTTACAGGACAGCATGCATAGTGGATAGGCGTTTGAAGCTGTCCATGTGCTAAGGCCTGGCTCAGTGCATGAGTACTTGGATACTGACTGAATGATTAGAGTGCTGCAAGGAGAGTGCCTGGGTGAATTTATAAGTGGTTGGGTGTTTGGGGCAGTGAATGGATTTGTACATGGTTCTGAATGGGTCACTAGAGGAGTGCAAGGGGAGTAACAGGGTGTTTGCTGGAGTGTATGGATACTGACTAGGGGATTGAAGGTGTGAAAGACAAGTGTATAGGTGGTTAGAGGACTGCATGCATAGTGGATAGGCATTTGAAGCAGACCTTGTGCTAAGGCCTAGCTCAGTGCATGAGTATTTGGGTAGTGACTGAATGATTAAAGTACTGCAAGGAGAGTGCCTGGGTGAATTTGTAAGTGTTTGGGTTTTGGTGAAGAAAATGGATTAGTACATGGTGCTGAGTGGGTCACTAGAGGAGTGCAAGGGGAGTGACAGGGTGTTTGCTGAAAGTGTATGGATGCTGACTGGGGAATTGAAGGTGTGAAAGACAAGTGTGTAGGTGGTTAGAGGACTGCATACATAGTGGATAGGAGTTTAACCAATCAGTCCATGTGCTAAGGCCTGGCTCACTGCATATGTACTTGGGTACTGACTGAATGATTAGAGTACTGCAAGGAGAGTGCCTGGTTAAAATTATAAGTGTTTGGGTTTTGGCGCAGTGAATGGATTAGTACATGGTGCTGAATGGGTCACTAGAGGAGTGCAAGAGGAGTTACAGGGTGTTTCCTGGAAGTGTATGGATACTGACTGGGGAATTGAAGGTGTGAAAGACAAGTGTGTAGGTTGTTAGAGGACTGCATGCATAGTGGATAGGCGTTTGAAGCAGTCCATGTGCTAATTTCTGGCGCACTGCATGCGTACTTGGGTAATGACTGAATGATTAGAGTTCTGCAAGGAGAGTGCCTAGGTGAATTTATAAGTGTTTGGGTTTTGGCGCAGTGAATGGATTAGTAGATGGTGCTGAATGGGTCACTAGTGGAGTGCAAGGGGAGTAACAGGGTGTTTGCTGGAGTTTATGGATACTGACTAGTGGATTGAAGGTTTGAAAGACAAGGGTGTAGGTGGTTAGAGGACTGCATGCAAAGTTGATAGGCATTTGAAGCCTTCCATGTGCTATGGCCTGGCTCACTGCATGAGTACTTGGATACTGACTGAATGATTAGAGTACTGCAAGGAGAGTGCCTGGGTGAATTTATAAGTGTTTGGGTTTTGGCGCAGTGAATGGATTAGTACATGGTGCTGAATGGGTCACTAGAGGAGTGCAAGGGGAGTGACAGGGTGTTTGCTGGAGTGTATGGATACTGACTAGGGGATTGAAGATGTGAAAGACAAGTGTATAGGTGGTTAGAGGACTGCATGCATAGTGGATAGGCATTTGAAGCAGTCCTTGTGCTAAGGCATAGCTCAGTGCATGAGTATTTGGGTAGTGACTGAATGATTAAAGTACTGCAAGGAGAGTGCCTGGGTGAATTTGTAAGTGTTTGGGTTTTGGCGCAGAAAATGGATTAGTACATGGTGCTGAGTGGGTCACTAGAGGAGTGCAAGGGGAGTGACAGGGTGTTTGCTGAAAGTGTATGGATGCTGACTGGGGAATTGAAGGTGTGAAAGACAAGTGTGTAGGTGGTTAGAGGACTGCATACATAGTGGATAGGAGTTTAACCAATCAGTCCATGTGCTATGGCCTGGCTCACTGCATATGTACTTGGGTACTGACTGAATGATTAGAGTACTGCAAGGAGAGTGCCTGGTTAAAATTAGAAGTGTTTGGGTTTTGGCGCAGTGAATGGATTAGTACATGATGCTGAATGGGTCACTAGAGGAGTGCAAAAGGAGTTACAGGGTGTTTCCTGGAAGTGTATGGATACTGACTGGGGAATTGAAGGTGTGAAAGACAAGTGTGTAGGTTGTTAGAGGACTGCATGCATAGTGGATAGGCGTTTGAAGCAGTCCATGTGCTAATTCCTGGCTCACTGCATGCGTACTTGGGTAATGACTGAATGATTAGAGTTCTGCAAGGAGAGTGCCTAGGTGAATTTATAAGTGGTTGGGTTTTGGCGCAGTGATTGATTTAGTACATGGTGCTGAATGGGTCACTAGAGGAGTGCAAGGGGAGTGACAGGGTGTTTGCTGGAAGTTTACGGATACTGACTAGGGAATTGAAGGTGTGAAAGACAAGTGTGTAGGTCGTTAGAGGACTGCATGCATAGTGGATAGGCATTTGAAGCAGTCCATGAGCTAAGGCCTTGCTCAGGGCATGACTACTTGGGTAGTGACTGAATGATTAGAGTACTGCAAGGTGAGTGCCTGGGTGTATTTATAAGTGTTTGGGTTTTGGCGCAGTGAATGGATTAGTACATGGTGCTGAATGGGTCACTAGAGGAGTGCAAGAGGAGTGACAGGGTGTTTCCTGTAAGTGTATGGATACTGACTGGGGAATTGAAGGCTTGAAAGACAAGTGTGTAGGTGGTTAGAGGACTGCATGCATAGTAGAGAGCCGTTTGAAGCAGGCCATATGCTAAGACCTGACTCAGTGCATGAGTACTTGGGTATTGACTGAATGATTACAGTACTGCAAGGAGAGTGCCTGGGTGTATTTATAAGTGTTTCGGTTTTGGCACAGTGAATGGATTAGTACATAGTGCTGAATGGGTCACTAGAGGAATGCAAGAGGAGTGACAGGGTGTTTCCTGGAAGTGTATGGATACTGACTAGGGAATTGAAGGTGTGAAAGACAAGTGTGTAGGTGGTTACAGGACAGCATGCATAGTGGATAGGTGTTTGAAGCTGTCCATGTGCTAAGGCCTGGCTCAGTGCATGAGTACTTGGATACTGACTGAATGATTAGAGTGCTGTAAGGAGAGTGCCTGGGTGAATTTATAAGTGGTTGGGTTTTGGTGCAGTGAATGGATTTGTACATGGTTCTGAATGGGTCACTAGAGGAGTGCAAGGGGAGTAACAGGGTGTTTGCTGGAGTGTATGGATACTGACTAGGGGATTGAAGGTGTGAAAGACAAGTGTATAGGTGGTTAGAGGACTGCATGCATACTGGATAGGCGTTTGAAGCAGTCCATGTGCTAAGGCCTGGCTCACTGCATAAGTACTGCGGTACTGACTGAATGATTACAGTACTGCAAGGAGAGTGCCTGGGTGAATTTATAAGTGTTTGGGTTTTGGTGCAGTGAATGGATTAGTACATGGTGCTGAATGGGTCACTAGAGGAGAGCAAGAGGAGTGACAGGGTGTTTCCTGGAAGTGTATGGATGCTGACTGGGGAATTGAAGGTGTGAAATACAAGTGTTTAGGTTGTTAGAGGACTGCATGCATAGTGGATAGGCATTTGAAGCTGTCCTTGTGCTAAGGCCTAGCTCAGTGCATGAGTATTTGGGTAGTGACTGAATGATTAGAGTACTGCAAGGAGAGTGCCTGGGTGAATTTGTAAGTGTTTGGGTTTTGGCGCAGAAAATGGATTAGTACATGGTGCTGAGTGGGTCACTAGAGGAGTGCAAGGGGAGTGACAGGGTGTTTGCTGAAAGTGTATGGATGCTGACTGGGGAATTGAAGGTGTGAAAGACAAGTGTGTAGGTGGTTAGAGGACTGCATGCATAGTGGATAGGAGTTTAACCAATCAGTCCATGTACTAAGGCCTGGCTCACTGAATATGTCTTTGGGTACTGACTGAATGATTAGAGTACTGCAAGGAGAGTGCCTGTTTAAAATTATAAGTGTTTGGGTTTTGGCGCAGTGAATGGATTAGTACATGGTGCTGAATGGGTCACTAGAGGAGTGCAAGAGGAGTGACAGGGTGTTTCCTGTAAGTGTATGGATACTGACTGGGGAATTGAAGGCTTGAAAGACAATTGTGTAGGTTGTTAGAGGACTGCATGCATAGTGGATAGGCGTTTGAAGCAGTCCATGTGCTAATTCCTGGCACACTGCATGCGTACTTGGGTAATGACTGAATGATTAGAGTTCTGCAAGGAGAGTGCCTAGGTGAATTTATAAGTGGTTGGGTTTTGGCGCAGTGATTGATTTAGTACATGGTGCTGAATGGGTCACCAGAGGAGTGCAAGGGGAGTGACAGGGTGTTTGCTGGAAGTTTACGGATACTGACTGGGGAATTGAAGGTGTGAAAGACAAGTGTGTAGGTCGTTAGAGGACTGCATGCATAGTGGATAGGCGTTTGAAGCAGTCCATGAGCTAAGGCCTGGCTCAGGGCATGACTACTTGGGTAGTGACTGAATGATTAGAGTACTGCAAGGTGAGGGCCCGGCTGAATTTATAAGTGGTTGGGTTTTGGCGCAGTGAATGATTTAGTACATGCGGCTGAATGGGTCACTACAGGAGTGCAAGGGGAGTGACAGGGTGTTTGCTAGAATTGTATGGATACTGACTGGAGAATTGAAGGTGTGAAAGACAAGTGTGTAGGTGGTTAGAAGACTGCATGCATAGTGGATAGGGGTTTGAAGCAGTCCATGTGCTAAGGCCTGGGTCACTGGATGAGTACTTGGGTACTGACTGAATGATTAGAGTACAGCAAGGAGAGTGCCTGGGTGAATTTATAAGTGTTTGGGTTTTGGCGCAGTGAATGGATTAGTACATGGTGCTGAATGGGTCACTAGTGGAGTGCAAGGGGAGTAACAGGGTGTTTGCTGGAGTTTATGGATACTGACTAGTGGATTGAAGGTTTGAAAGACAAGGGTGTAGGTGGTTAGAGGACTGCATGCAAAGTTGATAGGCATTTGAAGCCTTCCATTTGCTAAGGCCTGGCTCACTGCATGAGTACTTGGATGCTGACTGAATGATTACAGTACTGCAAGGAGAGTGCCTGGGTGAATTTATAAGTGTTTGGGTTTTGGCGCAGTGAATGGATTAGTACATGGTGCTGAATGGGTCACTAGAGGAGTGCAAGAGGAGTGACAGGGTGTTTCCTGTAAGTGTATGGATACTGACTGGGGAATTGAAGGCTTGAAAGACAAGTGTGTAGGTGGTTAGAGGACTGCATGCATAGTGGATAGCCGTTTGAAGCAGGCAATATGCTAAGACCTGGCTCAGTGCATGAGTACTTGGGTACTGACTGAATGATTAGAGTACTGCAAGGAGAGTGCCTGGGTGTATTTATAAGTGTTTCGGTTTTGGCACAGTGAATGGATTAGTACATGGTGCTGAATGGGTCACTAGAGGAGTGCAAGAGGAGTGACAGGGTGTTTCCTGGAAGTGTATGGATACTGACTGGGGAATTGAAGGTGTGAAAGACAAGTGTGTAGGTGGTTACAGGACAGCATGCATAGTGGATAGGCGTTTGAAGCTGTCCATGTGCTAAGGCCTGGCTCAGTGCATGAGTACTTGGATACTGACTGAATGATTAGAGTGCTGCAAGGAGAGTGCCTGGGTAAATTTATAAGTGGTTGGGTTTTGGTGCAGTGAATGGATTTGTACATGGTTCTGAATGGGTCACTAGAGGAGTGCAAGGGGAGTCACAGGGTGTTTGCTGGAGTGTATGGATACTGACTAGGGGATTGAAGGTGTGAAAGACAAGTGTATAGGTGGTTAGAGGACTGCATGCATACTGGATAGGCGTTGGAAGCAGTCCATGTGCTAAGGCCTGGCTCACTGCATAAGTACTTCGGTACTGACTGAATGATTACAGTACTGCAAGGAGAGTGCCTGGGTGAATTTATAAGTGTTTGGGTTTTGGTGCAGTGAATGTATTAGTACATGGTGCTGAATGGGTCACTAGAGGAGAGCAAGAGGAGTGACAGGGTGTTTCCTGGAAGTGTATGGATGCTGACTGGGGAATTGAAGGTGTGAAATACAAGTATTTAGGTTGTTAGAGGACTGCATGCATAGTGGATAGGCATTTGAAGCTGTCCTTGTGCTAAGGCCTAGCTCAGTGCATGAGTATTTGGGTAGTGACTGAATGATTAGAGTACTGCAAGGAGAGTGCCTGGGTGAATTTGTAAGTGTTTGGGTTTTGGTGAAGAAAATGGATTAGTACATGGTGCTGAGTGGGTCACTAGAGGAGTGCAAGGGGAGTGACAGGGTGTTTGCTGAAAGTGTATGGATGCTGACTGGGGAATTGAAGGTGTGAAAGACAAGTGTGTAGGTGGTTAGAGGACTGCATACATAGTGGATAGGAGTTTAACCAATCAGTCCATGTGCTAAGGCCTGGCTCACTGCATATGTACTTGGGTACTGACTGAATGATTAGAGTACTGCAAGCAGAGTGCCTGGTTAAAATTATAAGTGTTTGGGTTTTGGCGCAGTGAATGGATTAGTACATGGTGCTGAATGGGTCACTAGAGGAGTGCAAGAGGAGTTACAGGGTGTTTCCTGGAAGTGTATGGATACTGACTGGGGAATTGAAGGTGTGAAAGACAAGTGTGTAGGTTGTTAGAGGACTGCATGCATAGTGGATAGGCGTTTGAAGCAGTCCATGTGCTAATTCCTGGCGCACTGCATGCGTACTTGGGTAATGACTGAATGATTAGAGTTCTGCAAGGAGAGTGCCTAGGTGAATTTATAAGTGGTTGGGTTTTGGCGCAGTGATTGATTTAGTACATGGTGCTGAATGGGTCACTAGAGGAGTGCAAGGGGAGTGACAGGGTGTTTGCTGGAAGTTTACGGATACTGACTGGGGAATTGAAGGTGTGAAAGACAAGTGTGTAGGTCGTTAGAGGACTGCATGCATAGTGGATAGACGTTTGAAGCAGTCCATGAGCTAAGGCTTGGCTCAAGGCATGACTACTTGGGTAGTGACTGAATGATTAGAGTACTGCAAGGTGACGGCCTGGGTGAATTTATAAGTGGTTGGGTTTTGGCGCAGTGAATGATTTAGTACATGGTGCTGAATGGGTCACTACAGGAGTGCAAGGGGAGTGACAGGGTGTTTGCTAGAATTGTATGGATACTGACTGGAGAATTGAAGGTGTGAAAGACAAATGTGTAGGTGGTTAGAAGACTGCATGCATAGTGGATAGGGGTTTGAAGCAGTCCACGTGCTAAGGCCTGGGTCACTGGATGAGTACTTAGGTACTGACTAAATGATTAGAGTACAGCAAGGAGAGTGCCTGGGTGAATTTATAAGTGTTTGGGTTTTGGCGCAGTGAATGGATTAGTACATGGTGCTGAATGGGTCACTAGTGGAGTGCAAGGGGAGTAACAGGGTGTTTGCTGGAGTTTATGGATACTGACTAGTGGATTGAAGGTGTGAAAGACAAGGGTGTAGGTGGTTAGAGGACTGCATGCAAAGTTGATAGGCATTTGAAGCCTTCCATTTGCTAAGGCCTGGCTCACTGCATGAGTACTTGGATGCTGACTGAATGATTAGAGTACTGCAAGGAGAGTGCCTGGGTGAATTTATAAGTGTTTGGGTTTTGGCGCAGTGAATGGATTAGTACATGGTGCTGAATGGGTCACTAGAGGAGTGCAAGAGGAGTGACAGGGTGTTTCCTGTAAGTGTATGGATACTGACTGGGGAATGGAAGGCTTGAAAGACAAGTGTGTAGGTGGTTAGAGGACTGCATGCATAGTGGATAGCCGTTTGAAGCAGGCCATATGCTAAGACCTGGCTCAGTGCATGAGTACTTGGGTACTGACTGAATGATTAGAGTACTGCAAGGAGAGTGCCTGGGTGAATTTATAAGTGTTTCGGTTTTGGCACAGTGAATGGATTAGTACATGGTGCTGAATGGGTCACTAGAGGAGTGCAAGAGGAGTGACAGGGTGTTTCCTGGAAGTGTATGGATACTGACTGGGGAATTGAAGGTGTGAAAGACAAGTGTGTAGGTGGTTACAGCCAGGACAGCATGCATAGTGGATAGGCGTTTGAAGCTGTCCATGTGCTAAGGCCTGGCTCAGTGCATGAGTACTTGGATACTGACTGAATGATTAGAGTGCTGCAAGGAGAGTGCCTGGGTGAATTTATAAGTGGTTGGGTTTTGGTGCAGTGAATGGATTTGCACATGGTTCTGAATGGGTCACTAGAGGAGTGCAAGGGGTGTAACAGGGTGTTTGCTGGAGTGTATGGATACTGACTAGCAGATTGAAGGTGTGAAAGACAAGTGTATAGGTGGTTAGAGGACTGCATGCATACTGGATAGGCGTTTGAAGCAGTCCATATGCTAAGGCCTGGCTCACTGCATAAGTACTTCGGTACTGACTGAATGATTACAGAACTGCAAGGAGAGTGCCTGGGTGAATTTATAAGTGTTTGGGGTTTGGTGCAGTGAATGGATTAGTACATGGTGCTGAATGGGTCACTAGAGGAGAGCAAGAGGAGTGACAGGGTGTTTCCTGGAAGTGTATGGATGCTGACTGGGGAATTGAAGGTGTGAAATACAAGTGTTTAGGTTGTTAGAGGACTGCATGCATAGTGGATAGGCATTTGAAGCTGTCCTTGTGCTAAGGCCTAGCTCAGTGCATGAGTATTTGGGTAGTGACTGAATGATTAGAGTACTGCAAGGAGAGTGCCTGGGTGAATTTGTAAGTGTTTGGTTTTGGCACAGAAAATTGATTCGTACATGGTGCTGAGTGGGTCACTAGAGGAGTGCAAGGGGAGTGACAGGGTGTTTGCTGAAAGTGTATGGCTGCTGACTGGGGAATTGAAGGTGTGAAAGACAAGTGTGTAGGTGGTTAGAGGACTGCATACATAGTGGATAGGAGTTTAACCAATCAGTCCATGTGCTAAGGCCTGGCTCACTGCATTTGTACTTGGGTACTGACTGAATGATTAGAGTACTGCAAGGAGAGTGCCTGGTTAAAATTATAAGTGTTTGGGTTTTGGCGCAGTGAATAGATTAGTACATGGTGCTGAATGGGTCACTAGAGGAGTGCAAGAGGAGTTACAGGGTGTTTCCTGGAAGTGTATGGATACTGACTGGGGAATTGAAGGTGTGAAAGACAAGTGTGTAGGTTATTAGAGGACTGCATGCATAGTGGATAGGCATTTGAAGCAGTCCATTTGCTAAGGCCTGGCTCACTGCATAAGTACTTCGGTACTGACTGAATGATTACAGAACTGCAAGGAGAGTGCCTGGGTGAATTTATAAGTGTTTGGGGTTTGGTGCAGTGAATGGATTAGTACATGGTGCTGAATGGGTCACTAGAGGAGAGCAAGAGGAGTGACAGGGTGTTTCCTGGAAGTGTATGGATGCTGACTGGGGAATTGAAGGTGTGAAATACAAGTGTTTAGGTTGTTAGAGGACTGCATGCATAGTGGATAGGCATTTGAAGCTGTCCTTGTGCTAAGGCCTAGCTCAGTGCATGAGTATTTGGGTAGTGACTGAATGATTAGAGTACTGCAAGGAGAGTGCCTGGGTGAATTTGTAAGTGTTTGGGTTTTGGCACAGAAAATTGATTAGTACATGGTGCTGAGTGGGTCACTAGAGGAGTGCAAGGGGAGTGACAGGGTGTTTGCTGAAAGTGTATGGCTGCTGACTGGGGAATTGAAGGTGTGAAAGACAAGTGTGTAGGTGGTTAGAGGACTGCATACATAGTGGATAGGAGTTTAACCAATCAGTCCATGTGCTAAGGCCTGGCTCACTGCATTTGTACTTGGGTACTGACTGAATGATTAGAGTACTGCAAGGAGAGTGCCTGGTTAAAATTATAAGTGTTTGGGTTTTGGCGCAGTGAATAGATTAGTACATGGTGCTGAATGGGTCACTAGAGGAGTGCAAGAGGAGTTACAGGGTGTTTCCTGGAAGTGTATGGATACTGACTGGGGAATTGAAGGTGTGAAAGACAAGTGTGTAGGTTGTTAGAGGACTGCATGCATAGTGGATAGGCGTTTGAAGCAGTCCATGTGCTAATTCCTGGCACACTGCATGCGTACTTGGGTAATGACTGAATGATTAGAGTTCTGCAAGGAGAGTTCCTAGGTGAATTTATAAGTGGTTGGGTTTTGGTGCAGTGATTGATTTAGTACATGGTGCTGAATGGGTCACTAGAGGAGTGCAAGGGGAGTGACAGGGTGTTTGCTGGAAGTTTACGGATACTGACTGGGGAATTGAAGGTGTGAAAGACAAGTGTGTAGGTCGTTAGAGGACTGCATGCATAGTGGATAGGCGTTTGAAGCAGTCCATGAGCTAAGACCTGGCTCAGTGCATGAGTACTTGGGTACTGACTGAATGATTAGAGTACTGCAAGGAGAGTGCCTGGGTGAATTTATAAGTGTTTCGGTTTTGGCACAGTGAATGGATTAGTACATGGTGCTGAATGGGTCACTAGAGGAGTGCAAGAGGAGTGACAGGGTGTTTCCTGGAAGTGTATGGATACTGACTGGGGAATTGAAGGTGTGAAAGACAAGTGTGTAGGTGGTTACAGCCAGGACAGCATGCATAGTGGATAGGCGTTTGAAGCTGTCCATGTGCTAAGGCCTGGCTCAGTGCATGAGTACTTGGATACTGACTGAATGATTAGAGTGCTGCAAGGAGAGTGCCTGGGTGAATTTATAAGTGGTTGGGTTTTGGTGCAGTGAATGGATTTGCACATGGTTCTGAATGGGTCACTAGAGGAGTGCAAGGGGTGTAACAGGGTGTTTGCTGGAGTGTATGGATACTGACTAGCAGATTGAAGGTGTGAAAGACAAGTGTATAGGTGGTTAGAGGACTGCATGCATACTGGATAGGCGTTTGAAGCAGTCCATATGCTAAGGCCTGGCTCACTGCATAAGTACTTCGGTACTGACTGAATGATTACAGAACTGCAAGGAGAGTGCCTGGGTGAATTTATAAGTGTTTGGGGTTTGGTGCAGTGAATGGATTAGTACATGGTGCTGAATGGGTCACTAGAGGAGAGCAAGAGGAGTGACAGGGTGTTTCCTGGAAGTGTATGGATGCTGACTGGGGAATTGAAGGTGTGAAATACAAGTGTTTAGGTTGTTAGAGGACTGCATGCATAGTGGATAGGCATTTGAAGCTGTCCTTGTGCTAAGGCCTAGCTCAGTGCATGAGTATTTGGGTAGTGACTGAATGATTAGAGTACTGCAAGGAGAGTGCCTGGGTGAATTTGTAAGTGTTTGGGTTTTGGCACAGAAAATTGATTAGTACATGGTGCTGAGTGGGTCACTAGAGGAGTGCAAGGGGAGTGACAGGGTGTTTGCTGAAAGTGTATGGCTGCTGACTGGGGAATTGAAGGTGTGAAAGACAAGTGTGTAGGTGGTTAGAGGACTGCATACATAGTGGATAGGAGTTTAACCAATCAGTCCATGTGCTAAGGCCTGGCTCACTGCATTTGTACTTGGGTACTGACTGAATGATTAGAGTACTGCAAGGAGAGTGCCTGGTTAAAATTATAAGTGTTTGGGTTTTGGCGCAGTGAATAGATTAGTACATGGTGCTGAATGGGTCACTAGAGGAGTGCAAGAGGAGTTACAGGGTGTTTCCTGGAAGTGTATGGATACTGACTGGGGAATTGAAGGTGTGAAAGACAAGTGTGTAGGTTATTAGAGGACTGCATGCATAGTGGATAGGCGTTTGAAGCAGTCCATTTGCTAAGGCCTGGCTCACTGCATAAGTACTTCGGTACTGACTGAATGATTAAAGAACTGCAAGGAGAGTGCCTGGGTGAATTTATAAGTGTTTGGGGTTTGGTGCAGTGAATGGATTAGTACATGGTGCTGAATGGGTCACTAGAGGAGAGCAAGAGGAGTGACAGGGTGTTTCCTGGAAGTGTATGGATGCTGACTGGGGAATTGAAGGTGTGAAATACAAGTGTTTAGGTTGTTAGAGGACTGCATGCATAGTGGATAGGCATTTGAAGCTGTCCTTGTGCTAAGGCCTAGCTCAGTGCATGAGTATTTGGGTAGTGACTGAATGATTAGAGTACTGCAAGGAGAGTGCCTGGGTGAATTTGTAAGTGTTTGGGTTTTGGCACAGAAAATTGATTAGTACATGGTGCTGAGTGGGTCACTAGAGGAGTGCAAGGGGAGTGACAGGGTGTTTGCTGAAAGTGTATGGCTGCTGACTGGGGAATTGAAGGTGTGAAAGACAAGTGTGTAGGTGGTTAGAGGACTGCATACATAGTGGATAGGAGTTTAACCAATCAGTCCATGTGCTAAGGCCTGGCTCACTGCATTTGTACTTGGGTACTGACTGAATGATTAGAGTACTGCAAGGAGAGTGCCTGGTTAAAATTATAAGTGTTTGGGTTTTGGCGCAGTGAATAGATTAGTACATGGTGCTGAATGGGTCACTAGAGGAGTGCAAGAGGAGTTACAGGGTGTTTCCTGGAAGTGTATGGATACTGACTGGGGAATTGAAGGTGTGAAAGACAAGTGTGTAGGTTGTTAGAGGACTGCATGCATAGTGGATAGGCGTTTGAAGCAGTCCATGTGCTAATTCCTGGCACACTGCATGCGTACTTGGGTAATGACTGAATGATTAGAGTTCTGCAAGGAGAGTGCCTAGGTGAATTTATAAGTGGTTGGGTTTTGGTGCAGTGATTGATTTAGTACATGGTGCTGAATGGGTCACTAGAGGAGTGCAAGGGGAGTGACAGGGTGTTTGCTGGAAGTTTACGGATACTGACTGGGGAATTGAAGGTGTGAAAGACAAGTGTGTAGGTCGTTAGAGGACTGCATGCATAGTGGATAGGCGTTTGAAGCAGTCCATGAGCTAAGGCCTGGCTCAGGGCATGACTACTTGGGTAGTGACTAAATGATTAGAGTACTGCAAGGTGAGGGCCTGGCTGAATTTATAAGTGGTTGGGTTTTGGCGCAGTGAATGATTTAGTACATGGGGCTGAATGGGTCACTACAGGAGTGCAAGGGGAGTGACAGGGTGTTTGCTAGAATTGTATGGATACTGACTGGAGAATTGAAGGTGTGAAAGACAAGTGTGTAGGTGGTTAGAAGACTGCATGCATAGTGGATAGGGGTTTGAAGCAGTCCATGTGCTAAGGCCTGGGTCACTGGATGAGTACTTGGGTACTGACTGAAAGATTAGAGTACAGCAAGGAGAGTGCCTGGGTGAATTTATAAGTGTTTGGGTTTTGGCGCAGTGAATGGATTAGTACATGGTGCTGAATGGGTCACTAGTGGAGTGCAAGGGGAGTAACAGGGTGTTTGCTGGAGTTTATGGATACTGACTAGTGGATTGAAGGTTTGAAAGACAAGGGTGTAGGTGGTTAGAGGACTGCATGCAAAGTTGATAGGCATTTGAAGCCTTCCATTTGCTAAGGCCTGGCTCACTGCATGAGTACTTGGATACTGACTGAATGATTAGAGTACTGCAAGGAGAGTGCCTGGGTGAATTTATAAGTGTTTGGGTTTTGGCGCAGTGAATGGATTAGTACATGGTGCTGAATGGGTCACTAGAGGAGTGCAAGAGGAGTGACAGGGTGTTTCCTGTAAGTGTATGGATACTGACTGGGGAGTTGAAGGCTTGAAAGACAAGTGTGTAGGTGGTTAGAGGACTGCATGCATAGTGGATAGCCGTTTGAAGCAGGCCATATGCTAAGACCTGGCTCAGTGCATGAGTACTTGGGTACTGACTGAATGATTAAAGTACTGCAAGGAGAGTGCCTGGGTGTATTTATAAGTGTTTTGGTTTTGGCACAGTGAATGCATTATTACATGGTGCTGAATGGGTCACTAGAGGAGTGCAAGAGGAGTGACAGGGTGTTTCCTGGAAGTGTATAGATACTGAATGGGGAATTGAAGGTTTGAAAGACAAGTGTGTAGGTGGTTACAGGACAGCATGCATAGTGGATAGGCGTTTGAAGCTGTCCATGTGCTAAGGCCTGGCTCAGTGCATGAGTACTTGGATACTGACTGAATGATTAGAGTGCTGCAAGGAGAGTGCCTGGGTGAATTTATAAGTGGTTGGGTTTTGGCGCAGTGAATGGATTTGTACATGGTTCTGAATGGGTCACTAGAGGAGTGCAAGGGGAGTAACAGGGTGTTTGCTGGAGTGTATGGATTCTGACTAGGGGATTGAAGGTGTGAAAGACAAGGGTGTTGGTGGTTAGAGGATTGCATGCAAAGTGGAAAGGCGTTTGAAGCCGTCCATTTGCTATGGCCTGGCTCACTGCATGAGTACTTGGATACTGACTGAATGATTAGAGTACTGCAAGGAGAGTGCCTGGGTGAATTTATAAGTGTTTGGGTTTTGGCACAGTGAATGGATTAGGACATGGTGCTGAATGGGTCACTAGAGGAGTACAAGAGGAGTGACAGGGTGTTTCCTGTAAGTGTATGGATACTGACTGGGGAATTGAAGGCTTGAAAGACAAGTGTGTAGGTGGTTAGAGGACTGCATGCATAGTGGATAGGCGTTTGAAGCAGGCCATATGCTAAGGCCTGGCTCAGTGTATGAGTACTTGGGTGCTGACTGAATGATTAGAGTACTGCACGGAGACTGCCTGGTTGAGTTTATAAGTGGTTGGGTTTTGGCGCAGTGAATGGATTTGTACATGGTTCTGAATGGGTCACTAGAGGAGTGCAAGGGGAGTAACAGGGTGTTTGCTGGAGTGTATGGATACTGACTAGGGGATTGAAGGTGTGAAAGACAAGGGTGTTGGTGGTTAGAGGATTGCATGCAAAGTGGAAAGGTGTTTGAAGCCGTCCATTTGCTAAGGCCTGGCTCACTGCATGAGTACTTGGATACTGACTGAATGATTAGAGTACTGCAAGGAGAGTGCCTGGGTGAATTTATAAGTGGTTGGGTTTTGGCGCAGTGAATGATTTAGTACATGGTGCTGAATGGGTCACTACAGGAGTGCAAGGGGAGTGACAGGGTGTTTGCTGGAATTGTATGGATACTGACTGGAGAATAGAAGGTGTGAAAGACAAGTGTGTAGATGGTTAGAAGATTGCATGCATAGTAGATAGGGTTTGAAGCAGTCCATGTGCTAAGGCCTGGGTCACTGGATGAGTACTTGGGTACTGACTGAATGATTAGAGTACAGCAAGGAGAGTGCCTGGGTGAATTTATAAGTGTTTGGGTTTTGGCGCAGTGAATGGATTCGTACATGGTGCTGAATGGGTCCCTAGAGGAGTGCAAGAGGAGTGACAGGGTGTTTCCTGGAAGTGTATTGATACTGACTGGTGAATTGAAGGTGTGAAAGACAAGTGTGTAGGTTGTTAGAGGACTGCATGCATAGTGGATAGGCATTTGAAGTAGTTCATGTGCTAAGGCCTGGCTCAGTGTATGAGTACTTAGGTTCTGACTGAATGATTAGAGTACTGCACGGAGAGTGCCTGGTTGAGTTTATAAGTGGTTGGGTTTTGGCGCAGTGAATGGATTTGTACATGGTTCTGAATGGGTCACTAGAGGAGTGCAAGGGGAGTAACAGGGTGTTTGCTGGAGTGTATGGATACTGACTAGGGGATTGAAGGTGTGAAAGACAAGGGTGTTGGTGGTTAGAGGATTGCATGCAAAGTGGAAAGGCGTTTAAAGCCGTCCATTTGCTATGGCCTGGCTCACTGCATGAGTACTTGGATACTGACTGAATGATTAGAGTACTGCAAGGAGAGTGCCTGGGTGAATTTATAAGTGTTTGGGTTTTGGCACAGTGAATGGATTAGGACATGGTGCTGAATGGGTCACTAGAGGAGTACAAGAGGAGTGACAGGGTGTTTCCTGTAAGTGTATGGATACTGACTGGGGAATTGAAGGCTTGAAAGACAAGTGTGTAGGTGGTTAGAGGACTGCATGCATAGTGGATAGGCGTTTGAAGCAGGCCATATGCTAAGGCCTGGCTCAGTGTATGAGTACTTGGGTGCTAACTGAATGATTAGAGTACTGCACGGAGAGTGCCTGGTTGAGTTTATAAGTGGTTGGGTTTTGGCGCAGTGAATGGATTTGTACATGGTTCTGAATGGGTCACTAGAGGAGTGCAAGGGGAGTAACAGGGTGTTTGCTGGAGTGTATGGATACTGACTAGGGGATTGAAGGTGTGAAAGACAAGGGTGTTGGTGGTTAGAGGATTGCATGCAAAGTGGAAAGGTGTTTGAAGCCGTCCATTTGCTAAGGCCTGGCTCACTGCATGAGTACTTGGATACTGACTGAATGATTAGAGTACTGCAAGGAGAGTGCCTGGGTGAATTTATAAGTGGTTGGGTTTTGGCGCAGTGAATGATTTAGTACATGGTGCTGAATGGGTCACTACAGGAGTGCAAGGGGAGTGACAGGGTGTTTGCTGGAATTGTATGGATACTGACTGGAGAATAGAAGGTGTGAAAGACAAGTGTGTAGATGGTTAGAAGATTGCATGCATAGTAGATAGGGTTTGAAGCAGTCCATGTGCTAAGGCCTGGGTCACTGGATGAGTACTTGGGTACTGACTGAATGATTAGAGTACAGCAAGGAGAGTGCCTGGATGAATTTATAAGTGTTTGGGTTTTGGCGCAGTGAATGGATTCGTACATGGTGCTGAATGGGTCACTAGTGGAGTGCAAGGGGAGTAACAGGGTGTTTGCTGGAGTGTATGGATACTGACTAGTGGATTGAAGGTGTGAAAGACAAGGGTGTAGGTGGTTAGAGGACTGCATGCAAAGTTGATAGGCATTTGAAGCCGTCCATTTGCTAAGGCCTGGTTCACTGCATGAGTACTTGGATACTGACTGAATGATTAGAGTACTGCAAGGAGAGTGCCTGGGTGAATTTATAAGTGTTTGGGTTTTGGCGCAGTGAATGGATTAGTACATGGTGCTGAATGGGTCACTAGAGGAGTGCAAGAGGAGTGACAGGGTGTTTCCTGTAAGTGTATCGATACTGACTGGGGAATTGAAGGCTTGAAAGACAAGTGTGTAGGTGGTTAGAGGACTGCATGCATAGTGGATAGCCGTTTGAAGCAGGCCATATGCTAAGGCCTGGCTTAGTGCATGAGTACTTGGGTAGAGACTCAATGATTAGAGTACTGTAAGGAGAGTCCCTGGGTGAATTTATAAGTGTTTGGGTTTTGGCGCAGTGAATGGATTAGTACATGGTGCTGAATGGGTCACTAGAGGAGTGCAAGAGGAGTGACAGGGTGTTTCCTGGAAGTGTATGGATACTGACTGGGGAATTGAAGGTGTGAAAGACAAGTGTGTAGGTGGTTACAGGACAGCATGCATAGTGAATAGGCGTTTGGAGCAGTCTATGTGCTAAGGCCTGGCTCAGTGCATGAGTACTTGGATACTGACTGAATGATTAGAGTGCTGCAAGGAGAGTTCCTGGGTAAATTTATAAGAGTTTGGGTTTTGGTGCAGTGAATGGATTAGTACAGGTGCTGAATGGGTAACTAGAGGAGTGCAAGGGGAGTGCCAGGGTGATTGCTGGAAGTGTATGGATACTGACTGGATAATTGAAGGTGTGAAAGGCAAGTGTGTAGGGGGTTAGAGGACTGCATGGATAGTGGATTGGCGTCTGAAGCAGTCCATGTGCTAAGGCCTGGCTCACTGCATGAATACTTCCATATTGACTGAATGATTAGAGTACTACAAGGAGAGTGCCTGGGTGAATTTATAAGTGTTTGGGTTTTGGTGCAGTGAATGGATTAGTAAATGATGCTGAATGGGTCACTAGAGGAGTGCAAGGGGAGTGACAGGGTGTTTGCTGGAAGTGTATGATTACTGACTCGGGGATTGAAGCGGTGAAAGACAAGTGTGTAGGTGGTTAGAGGACTGCAAGCATAGTGGAAAGGCGTTTGAAGTAGTCCATGTGCTAAGGCCTGGCTCAGTGTATGAGTACTTGTGTACTGACTGAATGATTAGAGTACTGCAAGGAGAGTGCCCGGGAGAATTTATAAGTGGTTGGGTTTTTTTGACGCAGTGAATGGATTTGTACATGGTTCTGAATGGGTCACTAGAGGAGTGAAAGGGAAGTAACAAGGTGTTTGCTGGAGTGTATGGATACTGACTAGGGGATTGAAGGTGTGAAAGACAAGTGTGTAGGTGGGTAGACGACTGCATGCATAGTGGATAGGCGTTTGAAGCAGTCCATGTGCTAGGGCCTGGCTGACTGCATAAGTACTTGGGTACTGATTGACTGATTACAGTACTGCAAGGAGAGTGCATGGGTGAATTTATAAGTGTTTGGGTTTTGGCGCAGTGAATGGATTAGTACATGGTGCTGAATGGGTCACTAGAGGAGAGCAAGAGTAGTGACAGGGTGTTTCCTGGAAGTGTATAGATACTGACTGGGTAATTGAAGGTGTGAAAGACAAGTGTGTAGGTTGTTAGAGGACTGCATGCATAGTGGATAGGCGTTTGAAGTAGTCCATGTGATAAGGCCTGGCTCAGTGCATGAGTACTTGGGTACTGACTGAATGATTAGAGTACTGCAAGGAGAGTGCCTGGGTGAATTTATAAGTGGTTGGGTTTTGGCGCAGTGAATGGATTTGTACATGGTTCTGAATGGGTCACTAGAGGAATGCAAGGGGAGTAACAGGGTGTTTGCTGGAGTGTATGGATACTGACTAGGGGATTAAAGGTGTGAAAGACAAGTGTGTAGGTGGTTAGAGGACTGCATGCATAGTGGATAGGCGTTTGAAGCAGTCCATGTGCTAATTCCTGGCTCACTGCATGCGTACTTGGGTACTGACTGAATGATTAGAGTATTGCAAGGAGAGTGCCTAGGTGAATTTATAAGTGGTTGGGTTTTGGTGCAGTGAATGATTTAGTACATGGTGCTGAATGGGTCACTAGAGGAGTGCAAGGGGAGTGACAGGGTGTTTGCTGGAAGTTTACGGATACTGACTGGAGAATTGAAGGTGTGAAAGACAAGTGTGTAGGTCATTAGAGGACTGCATGCATAGTGGATAGGCATTTGAAGCAGTCCATGAGCTAAGGCCAGGCTCAGGTCATGAGTACTTGGGTAGTGACTGAATGATTAGAGTACTGCAAGGTGAGTACCTGGGTGAAATTATAAGTGGTTGGGTTTTGGCGCAGTGAATGATTTAGTACATGGTGCTGAATGGGTCACTACATGAGTGCAAGGGGAGTGACAGGGTGTTTACTGGAATTGTCTGGATACTGTCTGGAGAATTGAAGGTGTGAAAGACAAGTGTGTAGGTGGTTAGAAGACTGCATACATAGTGGATAGGGGTTTGAAGCAGTCCATGTGCTAAGGCCTGGGTCACTGGATGAGTACTTGGGTACTGACTGAATGATTAGAGTACATCAAGGAGAGTGCATGGGTGAATTTATGAGTGTTTGGGTTTTGGCGCAGTGAATGGATTAGACCATGGTGCTGAATGGGTCACTATAGGAGTGCAAGGGGAGTGACAGGGTGTTTGCTGGAATTGTATGGATACTGTCTGGAGAATTGAAGGTGTGAAAGACAAGTGTGTAGGTGGTTAGAAGATTGCATGCATAGTAGATAGGGTTTGAAGCAGTCAATGTGCTAAGGCCTGGGCCACTGGATGAGTACTTGGGTACTGACTGAATGATTAGAGTACTGCAAGGTGAGTGCCTGGGTGAATTTATAAGTGTTTGGGTTCTGGCGCAGTGAATGGATTAGTACATGGTGCTGAATGGGTCACTAGAGTAGTGCAAGGGGAGTAACAGGGTGTTTGCTGGAGTGTATGGATACTGACTAGGGGATTGAAGGTGTGAAAGACAAGGGTGTAGGTGGTTAGAGGACTGCATGCAAAGTGGATAGGCGTTTGAAGCCGTCCATTTGCTAAGGCCTGGCTCACTGCATGAGTACTTGGATACTGACTGAATGATTAGAGTACTGCAAGGAGAGTGCCTGGGTGAATTTATAAGTGTTTTGGTCTTGGCGCAGTGAATGGATTAGTACATGGTGCTGAATGGGTCACTAGAGGAGTGCAAGAGGAGTGACAGGGTGTTTCCTGTAAGTGTATGGATACTGACTGGGGAATTGAAGGCTTGAAAGACAATTGTGTAGGTGGTTAGAGGACTGCATGCATAGTGGATACCCGTTTGAAGCAGGCCATATGCTAAGGCCCGGCTCAGTGCATGAGTACTTGGGTACTGACTGAATGATTAGAGTACTGCAAGGAGAGTGCCTGAGTGAATTTATAAGTGTTTGGGTTTTGGCGCAGTGAATGGATTAGTACATGGTGCTGAATGGGTCACTAGAGGAGTGCAAGAGGAGTGACAGGGTGTTTCCTGGAAGTGTATGGATACTGACTGGGGAATTGAAGGTGTGAAAGACAAGTGTGTAGGTGGTTACAGGGCAGCATGCATAGTGGATAGGTGTTTGAAGCAGTCCATGTGCTAAGGCCTGGCTCAGTGCATGAGTACTTGGATACTAACTGAATGATTAGAGTGCTGCAAGGAGAGTTCCTGGGTAAATTTATAAGTGTTAGGGTTTTGGCGCAGTGAATGGATTAGTACAGGTGCTGAATGGGTAACTAGAGGAGTGCAAGGTGAGTGCCAGGGTGATTGCTGGAAGTCTATCGATACTGACTGGGGAATTGAAGGTGTGAAAGGCAAGTGTGTAGGTGGTTAGAGGACTGCATGCATAGTGGATAGGCGTTTGAAGCAGTCCATGTGCTAAGGCCTGGCTCACTGCATTAATACTTCCATATTGACTGAATGATTAGAGTACTACAAGGAGAGTGCCTGGGTGAATTTATAAGTGTTTGGGTTTTGGTGCAGTGAATGGATTAGTACATGATGCTGAATGGGTCACTAGAGGAGTGCAAGGGGAGTGACAGGGTGTTTGCTGGAAGTGTATGATTACTGACTCGGGGATTGAAGGTGTGAAAGACAAGTGTGTAGGTGGTTAGAGGACTGCATGCATAATGGATAGGCGTTTGAAGCAGTCCATGTGCTAAAGCCTGGCTCACTGCATAAGTACTTGGGTACTGACTGAATGATTACAGTACTGCAAGGAGAGTGCCTGGGTGAATTTATAAGTGTTTGGGTTTTGGCGCAGTGAATGGATTAGTGCATAGTGCTGAATGGGTCACTAGAGGAGTGCAAGAGTATTGACAGGGTGTTTCCTGGAAGTGTAGAGATACTGACTGGGGAATTGAAGGTGTGAAAGACAAGTGTGTAGGTGGTTACAGGACAGCATGCATAGTGGATAGGCGTTTGAAGCAGTCCATGTGCTAAGGCCTGGCTCAGTGCATGAGTACTTGGATACTGACTGAATGATTAGAGTGCTGCAAGGAGAGTTCCTGGGTAAATTTATAAGTGTTAGGGTTTTGGCGCAGTGAATGGATGAGTACAGGTGCTGAATGGGTGACTAGAGTACTGCAAGGAGAGTGCCTGGGTGAATTTATAAGTGGTTGGATTTAGGTGCAGTGAATGGATTTGTACATGGTGCTGAATGGGTCACTAGAGGAGTGCCAGGGGAGTAAGAGGGTGTTTCCTGGAAGTGTATGATTACTGACTCGGGGATTGAAGGTGTGAAAGACAAGTGTGTAGGTGGTTAGAGGACTGCAGGGATAATGGATAGGCGTTTGAAGCAGTCCATGTGCTAAGGCCTGGCTCACTGCATAAGTACTTGGGTACTGATTGAATGATTACAGTACTGCAAGGAGAGTGCCTGGGTGAATTTATAAGTGTTTGGGTTTTGGTGCAGTGAATTGATTAGTACATGGTGCTGAATGGGTCACTAGGGGAGTGCAAGAGGAGTGACAGGGTGTTTCCTGGAAGTGTATGGATGCTGACTGGGGAATTGAAGGTGTGAAATACAAGTGTTTAGGTTGTTAGAGGACTGCATGCATAGTGGATAGGCATTTGAAGCAGTCCTTGTGCTAAGGCCTAGCTCAGTGCATGAGTATTTGGGTAGTGACTGAATGATTAGAGTACTGCAAGGAGAGTGCATGGATGAATTTGTAAGTGGTTGGGTTTTGGCGCAGTGAATGATTTAGTACATGGTGCTGAATGGGTCACTAGAGGAGTGCAAGGGGAGTGACAGGGTGTTTGCTGGAAGTTTACGGATACTGACTGGAGAATTGAAGGTGTGAAAGACAAGTGTGTAGGTCATTAGAGGACTGCATGCATAGTGGATAGGCGTTTGAAGCAGTCCATGAGCTAAGGCCTGGCTCAGGTCATGAGTACTTGGGTAGTGACTGAATGATTAGAGTACTGCAAGGTGAGTGCCTGGGTGAAATTATAAGTGGTTGGGTTTTGGCGCAGTGAATGATTTAGTACATGGTGCTGAATGGGTCACTACAGGAGTCCAAGGGGAGTGACAGGGTGTTTGCTGGAATTGTCTGGATACTGTCTGGAGAATTGAAGGTGTGAAAGACAAGTGTGTAGGTGGTTAGAAGATTGCATACATAGTGGATAGGGGTTTGAAGCAGTCCATGTGCTAAGGCCTGGGTCACTGGATGAGTACTTGGGTACTGACTGAATGATTAGAGTACAGCAAGGAGAGTGCATGGGTGAATTTATGGGTGTTTGGGTTTTGGCGCAGTGAATGGATTAGTACATGGTGCTGAATGGGTCACTATAGGAGTGCAAGGGGAGTGACAGGGTGTTTGCTGGAATTGTATGGATACTGTCTGGAGAATTGAAGGTGTGAAAGACAAGTGTGTAGGTGGTTAGAAGATTGCATGCATAGTAGATAGGGTTTGAAGCAGTCAATGTGCTAAGGCCTGGGCCACTGGATGAGTACTTGGATACTGACTGAATGATTAGAGTACTGCAAGGTGAGTGCCTGGGTGAATTTATAAGTGTTTGGGTTCTGGCGCAGTGAACGGATTAGTACATGGTGCTGAATGGGTCACTAGAGTAGTGCAAGGGGAGTAACAGGGTGTTTGCTGGAGTGTATGGATACTGACTAGGGGATTGAAGGTGTGAAAGACAAGGGTGTAGGTGGTTAGAGGACTGCATGCAAAGTGGATAGGCGTTTGAAGCCGTCCATTTGCTAAGGCCTGGCTCACTGCATGAGTACTTGGATACTGACTGAATGATTAGAGTACTGCAAGGAGAGTGCCTGGGTGAATTTATAAGTGTTTGGGTCTTGGCGCAGTGAATGGATTAGTACATGGTGCTGAATGGGTCACTAGAGGAGTGCAAGAGGAGTGACAGGGTGTTTCCTGTAAGTGTATGGATACTGACTGGGGAATTGAAGACTTGAAAGACAATTGTGTAGGTGGTTAGAGGACTGCATGCATAGTGGATACCCGTTTGAAGCAGGCCATATGCTAAGGCCCGGCTCAGTGCATGAGTACTTGAGTACTGACTGAATGATTAGAGTACTGCAAGGAGAGTGCCTGGGTGAATTTATAAGTGTTTGGGTTTTGGCGCAGTGAATGGATTAGTACATGGTGCTGAATGGGTCACTAGAGGAGTGCAAGAGGAGTGACAGGGTGTTTCCTGGAAGTGTATGGATACTGACTGGGGAATTGAAGGTGTGAAAGACAAGTGTGTAGGTGGTTACAGGACAGCATGCATAGTGGATAGGTGTTTGAAGCAGTCCATGTGCTAAGGCCTGGCTCAGTGCATGAGTACTTGGATACTGACTGAATGATTAGAGTGCTGCAAGGAGAGTTCCTGGGTAAATTTATAAGTGTTAGGGTTTTGGCGCAGTGAATGGATTAGTACAGGTGCGAAATGGGTAACTAGAGGAGTGCAAGGTGAGTGCCAGGGTGATTGCTGGAAGTCTATCGATACTGACTGGGGAATTGAAGGTGTGAAAGGCAAGTGTGTAGGTGGTTAGAGGACTGCATGCATAGTGGATAGGCGTTTGAAGCAGTCCATGTGCTAAGGCCTGGCTCACTGCATGAATACTTCCATATTGACTGAATGATTAGAGTACTACAAGGAGAGTGCCTGGGTGAATTTATAAGTGTTTGGGTTTTGGTGCAGTGAATGGATTAGTACATGATGCTGAATGGGTCACTAGAGGAGTGCAAGGGGAGTGACAGGGTGTTTGCTGGAAGTGTATGATTACTGACTCGGGGATTGAAGGTGTGAAAGACAAGTGTGTAGGTGGTTAGAGGACTGCATGCATAATGGATAGGCGTTTGAAGCAGTCCATGTGCTAAAGCCTGGCTCACTGCAAAAGTACTTGGGTACTGACTGAATGATTACAGTACTGCAAGGAGAGTGCCTGGGTGAATTTATAAGTGTTTGGGTTTTGGCGCAGTGAATGGATTAGTGCATAGTGCTGAATGGGTCACTAGAGGAGTGCAAGAGTATTGACAGGGTGTTTCCTGGAAGTGTAGAGATACTGACTGGGGAATTGAAGGTGTGAAAGACAAGTGTGTAGGTGGTTACAGGACAGCATGCATAGTGGATAGGCGTTTGAAGCAGTCCATGTGCTAAGGCCTGGCTCAGTGCATGAGTATTTGGGTAGTGACTGAATGATTAGAGTACTGCAAGGAGAGTGCATGGGTGAATTTGTAAGTGTTTGGGTTTTGGCGCAGAAAATGGATTAGTACATGGTGCTGAATGGGTCACTAGAGGAGTGCAAGGGGAGTGACAGGGTGTTTGCTGAAAGTGTATGGATATTGATTGGGGAATTGAAGGAGTGAAAGACAAGTGTGTAGGTGGTTAGAGGACTGCATACATAGTGGATAGGAGTTTGAAGCAGTCCATGTGCTAAGACCTGGCTCACTGCATAAGTAGTTTGGTAGTGACTGAATGATTAGAGTACTGCAAGGACAGTGCCTGGGTGAATTTATAAGTGTTTGGGTTTTGGCACAGTGAATGGATTAGGACATGGTGCTGAATGAGTCACTAGAGGAGTACAAGAGGAGTGACAGGGTGTTTCCTGTAAGTGTATGGATACTGACTGGGGAATTGAAGGCTTGAAAGACAAGTGTGTAGGTGGTTAGAGGACTGCATGCATAGTGGATAGGCGTTTGAAGCAGGCCATATGCTAAGGCCTGGCTCAGTGTATGAGTACTTGGGTGCTGACTGAATGATTAGAGTACTGCACGGAGAGTGCCTGGTTGAGTTTATAAGTGGTTGGGTTTTGGCACAGTGAATGGATTTGTACATGGTTCTGAATGGGTCACTAGAGGAGTGCAAGGGGAGTAACAGGGTGTTTGCTGGAGTGTATGGATACTGACTAGGGGATTGAAGGTGTGAAAGACAAGGGTGTTGGTGGTTAGAGGATTGCATGCAAAGTGGAAAGGCGTTTGAAGCCGTCCATTTGCTAAGGCCTGGCTCACTGCATGAGTACTTGGATACTGACTGAATGATTAGAGTACTGCAAGGAGAGTGCCTGGGTGAATTTATAAGTGGTTGGGTTTTGGCGCAGTGAATGATTTAGTACATGGTGCTGAATGGGTCACTACAGGAGTGCAAGGGGAGTGACAGGGTGTTTGCTGGAATTGTATGGATACTGACTGGAGAATAGAAGGTGTGAAAGACAAGTGTGTAGATGGTTAGAAGATTGCATGCATAGTAGATTGGGTTTGAAGCAGTCCATGTGCTAAGGCCTGGGTCACTGGATGAGTACTTGGGTACTGACTGAATGATTAGAGTACAGCAAGGAGAGTGCCTGGGTGAATTTATAAGTATTTGGGTTTTGGCGCAGTGAATGGATTAGTACATGGTGCTGAATGGGTCACTAGTGAAGTGCAAGGGGAGTAACAGGGTGTTTGCTGGAGTGTATGGATACTGACTAGTGGATTGAAGGTGTGAAAGACAAGGGTGTAGGTGGTTAGAGGACTGCATGCAAAGTTGATAGGCATTTGAAGCCGTCCATTTGCTAAGGCCTGGTTCACTGCATGAGTACTTGGATACTGACTGAATGATGAGAGTACTGCAAGGAGAGTGCCTGGGTGAATTTATAAGTGTTTGGGTTTTGGCGCAGTGAATGGATTAGTACATGGTGCTGAATGGGTCACTAGAGGAGTGCAAGAGGAGTGACAGGGTGTTTCCTGTAAGTGTATGGATACTGACTGGGGAATTGAAGGCTTGAAAGACAAGTGTGTAGGTGGTTAGAGGACTGCATGCATAGTGGATAGCCGTTTGAAGCAGGCCATATGCTAAGGCCTGGCTTAGTGCATGAGTACTTGGGTAGAGACTCAATGATTAGAGTACTGTAAGGAGAGTGCCTGGGTGAATTTATAAGTGTTTGGGTTTTGGCGCAGTGAATGGATTAGTACATGGTGCTGAATGGGTCACTAGAGGAGTGCAAGAGGAGTGACAGGGTGTTTCCTGTAAGTGTATGGATACTGACTGGGGAATTGAAGGCTTGAAAGACAAGTGTGTAGGTGGTTAGAGGACTGCATGCATAGTGGATAGCCGTTTGAAGCAGGCCATATGCTAAGGCCTGGCTTAGTGCATGAGTACTTGGGTAGAGACTCAATGATTAGAGTACTGTAAGGAGAGTGCCTGGGTGAATTTATAAGTGTTTGGGTTTTGGCGCAGTGAATGGATTAGTACATGGTGCTGAATGGGTCACTAGAGGAGTGCAAGAGGAGTGACAGGGTGTTTCCTGGAAGTGTATGGATACTGACTGGGGAATTGAAGGTGTGAAAGACAAGTGTGTAGGTGGTTACAGGACAGCATGCATAGTGAATAGGCATTTGGAGCAGTCTATGTGCTAAGGCCTGGCTCAGTGCATGAGTACTTGGATACTGACTGAATGATTAGAGTGCTGCAAGGAGAGTTCCTGGGTAAATTTATAAGTGTTTGGGTTTTGGTGCAGTGAATGGATTAGTAGAGGTGCTGAATGGGTAACTAGAGGAGTGCAAGGGGAGTGCCAGGGTGATTGCTGGAAGTATATGGATACTGACTGGGGAATTGAAGGTGTGAAAGGCAAGTGTGTAGGTGGTTAGAGGACTGCATGGATAGTGGATAGGCGTCTGAAGCAGTCCATGTGCTAAGGCCTGGCTCACTGCATGAATACTTCCATATTGACTGAATGATTAGAGTACTACAAGGAGAGTGCCTGGGTCAATTTATAAGTGTTTGGGTTTTGGTGCAGTGAATGGATTAGTACATGATGCTGAATGGGTCACTAGAGGAGTGCAAGGGGAGTGACAGGGTGTTTGCTGGAAGTGTATGATTACTGACTCGGGGATTGAAGCGGTGAAAGACAAGTGTGTAGGTGGTTAGAGGACTGCATGCATAGTGGAAAGGCGTTTGAAGTAGTCCATGTGCTAAGGCCTGGCTCAGTGTATGAGTACTTGTGTACTGACTGAATGATTAGAGTACTGCAAGGAGAGTGCCCGGGAGAATTTATAAGTGGTTGGGTTTTTTTGACGCAGTGAATGGATTTGTACATGGTTCTGAATGGGTCACTAGAGGAGTGCAAGGGAAGTAACAAGGTGTTTGCAGGAGTGTATGGATACTGACTAGGGGATTGAAGGTGTGAAAGACAAGTGTGTAGGTGGGTAGACGACTGCATGCATAGTGGATAGGCGTTTGAAGCAGTCCATGTGCTAGGGCCTGGCTGACTGCATAAGTACTTGGGTACTGATTGACTGATTACAGTACTGCAAGGAGAGTGCATGGGTGAATTTATAAGTGTTTGGGTTTTGGCGCAGTGAATGAATTAGTACATGGTGCTGAATGGGTCACTAGAGGAGTGCAAGAGGAGTGACAGGGTGTTTCCTGGAAGTGTATGGATGATGACTGGGAAATTGAAGGTGTGAAATACAAGTGTTTAGGTTGTTAGAGGACTGCATGCATAGTGGATAGGCATTTGAAGCAGTCCTTGTGCTAAGGCCTAGCTCAGTGCATGAGTATTTGGGTAGTGACTGAATGATTAGAGTACTGCAAGGAGAGTGCATGGGTGAATTTGTAAGTGTTTGGGTTTTAGCGCAGAAAATGGATTAGTACATGGTGCTGAATGGGTCACTAGAGGAGTGCAAGGGGAGTGACAGGGTGTTTGCTGAAAGTGTATGGCTATTGATTGGGGAATTGAAGGTGTGAAAGACAAGTGTGTAGGTGGTTAGAGGACTGCATACATAGTGGATAGGAGTTTAACCAATCAGTCCATGTGCTAAGGCCTGGCTCACTGCATAGGTACTTGGGTACTGACTGAATGATTAGAGTACAGCAAGGAGAGTTCCTGGGTACATTTATAAGTGTTTGGGTTTTGGCGCAGTGAATGGATTAGTACAGGTGCTGAATGGGTAACTAGAGGAGTGCAAGGGGAGTGACAGGGTGATTGCTGGAAGTGTATGGATACTGACTGGGGAATTGAAGGTGTGAAAGGCAAGTGTGTAGGTGGTTAGAGGACTGCATGCATAGTGGATAGGCGTTTGAAGCAGTCCATGTGCTAAGGCCTGGCTCACTGCATAAGTACTTGGGTACTGACTGAATGATTACAGTACTACAAGGAGAGTGCCTGGGTGAATTTATAAGTGTTTGGGATTTGGCGTAATGAATGGATTAGTATATGGTGCTGAATGGGTCACTAGAGGAGTGCAAGAGTAGTGACAGGGTGTTTACTGGAAGTGTATAGATACTGACTGGGTAATTGAAGGTGTGAAAGACAAGTGTGTAGGTTGTTAGAGGACTGCATGCATAGTGGATAGGCGTTTGAAGTAGTCCATGTTCTAAGGCCTGGCTCAGTGTATGAGTACATGGGTACTGACTGAATGATTAGAGTACTGCAAGGAGAGTGCCTGGGTGAATTTATAAGTGGTTGGGTTTTGGCACAGTGAATGGATTTGTACATGGTTCTGAATGGGTTACTAGAGGAGTGCAAGGGGAGTAACAGGGTGTTTGCTGGAGTGTATGGATACTGACTAGGGGATTGAAGGTGTGAAAGACAAGTGTGTAGGTGGTTAGAGGACTGCATGCATAGTGGATAGGCGTTTGAAGCAGTCCATGTGCTAAGGCCTGGCTCACAGCATAAGTATTGGGTACTGACTGAATGATTACAGTACTGCAAGGAGAGTGCCTGGGTTTATTTATAAGTGTTTGGGTTTTGGCGCAGTGAATGGATTAGTACATGGTGCTGAATGGGTCACTAGAGGAGAGCAAGAGTAGTGACAGGGTGTTTCCTGGAAGTGTATAGATACTGACTGGGTAATTGAAGGTGTGAAAGACAAGTGTGTAGGTTGTTAGAGGACTGCATGCATAGTGGAGAGGCGTTTGAAGTAGTCCATGTGATAAGGTCTGGCTCAGTGCATGAGTACTTGGGTAGTGACTGAATGATTAGAGTACTGCAAGGAGAGTGCCTGGGTGAATTTATAAGTGGTTGGGTTTTGGCGCAGTGAATGGATTTGTACATGTTTCTGAATGGGTCACTAGAGGAGTGCAAGGGGAGTAACAGGGTGTTTGCTGGAGTGTATGGATACTGACTAGGGGATTGAAGGTGTGAAAGACAAGTGTGTAGGTGGTTAGAGGACTGCATGCATAGTGGATACCCATTTGAAGCAGGCCATATGCTAAGGCCCGGCTCAGTGCATGAGTACTTGAGTACTGACTGAATGATTAGAGTACTGCAAGGAGAGTGCCTGGGTGAATTTATAAGTGTTTGGGTTTTGGCGCAGTGAATGGATTAGTACATGGTACTGAATGGGTCACTAGAGGAGTGCAAGAGGAGTGACAGGGTGTTTCCTGGAAGTGTATGGATACTGACTGGGGAATTGAAGGTGTGAAAGACAAGTGTGTAGGTGGTTACAGGACAGCATGCATAGTGGATAGGTGTTTGAAGCAGTCCATGTGCTAAGGCCTGGCTCAGTGCATGAGTACTTGGATACTGACTGAATGATTAGAGTGCTGCAAGGAGAGTTCCTGGGTAAATTTATAAGTGTTAGGGTTTTGGCGCAGTGAATGGATTAGTACAGGTGCGAAATGGGTAACTAGAGGAGTGCAAGGTGAGTGCCAGGGTGATTGCTGGAAGTCTATCGATACTGACTGGGGAATTGAAGGTGTGAAAGGCAAGTGTGTAGGTGGTTAGAGGACTGCATGCATAGTGGATAGGCGTTTGAAGCAGTCCATGTGCTAAGGCCTGGCTCACTGCATGAATACTTCCATATTGACTGAATGATTAGAGTACTACAAGGAGAGTGCCTGGGTGAATTTATAAGTGTTTGGGTTTTGGTGCAGTGAATGGATTAGTACATGATGCTGAATGGGTCACTAGAGGAGTGCAAGGGGAGTGACAGGGTGTTTGCTGGAAGTGTATGATTACTGACTCGGGGATTGAAGGTGTGAAAGACAAGTGTGTAGGTGGTTAGAGGACTGCATGCATAATGGATAGGCGTTTGAAGCAGTCCATGTGCTAAAGCCTGGCTCACTGCAAAAGTACTTGGGTACTGACTGAATGATTACAGTACTGCAAGGAGAGTGCCTGGGTGAATTTATAAGTGTTTGGGTTTTGGCGCAGTGAATGGATTAGTGCATAGTGCTGAATGGGTCACTAGAGGAGTGCAAGAGTATTGACAGGGTGTTTCCTGGAAGTGTAGAGATACTGACTGGGGAATTGAAGGTGTGAAAGACAAGTGTGTAGGTGGTTACAGGACAGCATGCATAGTGGATAGGCGTTTGAAGCAGTCCATGTGCTAAGGCCTGGCTCAGTGCATGAGTATTTGGGTAGTGACTGAATGATTAGAGTACTGCAAGGAGAGTGCATGGGTGAATTTGTAAGTGTTTGGGTTTTGGCGCAGAAAATGGATTAGTACATGGTGCTGAATGGGTCACTAGAGGAGTGCAAGGGGAGTGACAGGGTGTTTGCTGAAAGTGTATGGATATTGATTGGGGAATTGAAGGAGTGAAAGACAAGTGTGTAGGTGGTTAGAGGACTGCATACATAGTGGATAGGAGTTTGAAGCAGTCCATGTGCTAAGACCTGGCTCACTGCATAAGTAGTTTGGTAGTGACTGAATGATTAGAGTACTGCAAGGACAGTGCCTGGGTGAATTTATAAGTGTTTGGGTTTTGGCGCAGTGAATGGATTAGTACATGGTGCTGAATGGGTCCCTAGAGGAGTGCAAGAGGAGTGACAGGGTGTTTCCTGGAAGTGTATTGATACTGACTGGTGAATTGAAGGTGTGAAAGACAAGTGTGTAGGTTGTTAGAGGACTGCATGCATAGTGGATAGGCATTTGAAGTAGTTCATGTGCTAAGGCCTGGCTCAGTGTATGAGTACTTGGGTGCTGACTGAATGATTACAGTACTGCACGGAGAGTGCCTGGTTGAGTTTATAAGTGGTTGGGTTTTGGCACAGTGAATGGATTTGTACATGGTTCTGAATGGGTCACTAGAGGAGTGCAAGGGGAGTAACAGGGTGTTTGCTGGAGTGTATGGATACTGACTAGGGGATTGAAGGTGTGAAAGACAAGGGTGTTGGTGGTTAGAGGATTGCATGCAAAGTGGAAAGGCGTTTGAAGCCGTCCATTTGCTATGGCCTGGCTCACTGCATGAGTACTTGGATACTGACTGAATGATTAGAGTACTGCAAGGAGAGTGCCTGGGTGAATTTATAAGTGTTTGGGTTTTGGCACAGTGAATGGATTAGGACATGGTGCTGAATGGGTCACTAGAGGAGTACAAGAGGAGTGACAGGGTGTTTCCTGTAAGTGTATGGATACTGACTGGGGAATTGAAGGCTTGAAAGACAAGTGTGTAGGTGGTTAGAGGACTGCATGCATAGTGGATAGGCGTTTGAAGCAGGCCATATGCTAAGGCCTGGCTCAGTGTATGAGTACTTGGGTGCTGACTGAATGATTAGAGTACTGCACGGAGAGTGCCTGGTTGAGTTTATAAGTGGTTGGGTTTTGGCACAGTGAATGGATTTGTACATGGTTCTGAATGGGTCACTAGAGGAGTGCAAGGGGAGTAACAGGGTGTTTGCTGGAGTGTATGGATACTGACTAGGGGATTGAAGGTGTGAAAGACAAGGGTGTTGGTGGTTAGAGGATTGCATGCAAAGTGGAAAGGCGTTTGAAGCCGTCCATTTGCTAAGGCCTGGCTCACTGCATGAGTACTTGGATACTGACTGAATGATTAGAGTACTGCAAGGAGAGTGCCTGGGTGAATTTATAAGTGGTTGGGTTTTGGCGCAGTGAATGATTTAGTACATGGTGCTGAATGGGTCACTACAGGAGTGCAAGGGGAGTGACAGGGTGTTTGCTGGAATTGTATGGATACTGACTGGAGAATAGAAGGTGTGAAAGACAAGTGTGTAGATGGTTAGAAGATTGCATGCATAGTAGATTGGGTTTGAAGCAGTCCATGTGCTAAGGCCTGGGTCACTGGATGAGTACTTGGGTACTGACTGAATGATTAGAGTACAGCAAGGAGAGTGCCTGGGTGAATTTATAAGTATTTGGGTTTTGGCGCAGTGAATGGATTAGTACATGGTGCTGAATGGGTCACTAGTGAAGTGCAAGGGGAGTAACAGGGTGTTTGCTGGAGTGTATGGATACTGACTAGTGGATTGAAGGTGTGAAAGACAAGGGTGTAGGTGGTTAGAGGACTGCATGCAAAGTTGATAGGCATTTGAAGCCGTCCATTTGCTAAGGCCTGGTTCACTGCATGAGTACTTGGATACTGACTGAATGATGAGAGTACTGCAAGGAGAGTGCCTGGGTGAATTTATAAGTGTTTGGGTTTTGGCGCAGTGAATGGATTAGTACATGGTGCTGAATGGGTCACTAGAGGAGTGCAAGAGGAGTGACAGGGTGTTTCCTGTAAGTGTATGGATACTGACTGGGGAATTGAAGGCTTGAAAGACAAGTGTGTAGGTGGTTAGAGGACTGCATGCATAGTGGATAGCCGTTTGAAGCAGGCCATATGCTAAGGTCTGGCTTAGTGCATGAGTACTTGGGTAGAGACTCAATGATTAGAGTACTGTAAGGAGAGTGCCTGGGTGAATTTATAAGTGTTTGGGTTTTGGCGCAGTGAATGGATTAGTACATGGTGCTGAATGGGTCACTAGAGGAGTGCAAGAGGAGTGACAGGGTGTTTCCTGGAAGTGTATGGATACTGACTGGGGAATTGAAGGTGTGAAAGACAAGTGTGTAGGTGGTTACAGGACAGCATGCATAGTGAATAGGCATTTGGAGCAGTCTATGTGCTAAGGCCTGGCTCAGTGCATGAGTACTTGGATACTGACTGAATGATTAGAGTGCTGCAAGGAGAGTTCCTGGGTAAATTTATAAGTGTTTGGGTTTTGGTGCAGTGAATGGATTAGTAGAGGTGCTGAATGGGTAACTAGAGGAGTGCAAGGGGAGTGCCAGGGTGATTGCTGGAAGTATATGGATACTGACTGGGGAATTGAAGGTGTGAAAGGCAAGTGTGTAGGTGGTTAGAGGACTGCATGGATAGTGGATAGGCGTCTGAAGCAGTCCATGTGCTAAGGCCTGGCTCACTGCATGAATACTTCCATATTGACTGAATGATTAGAGTACTACAAGGAGAGTGCCTGGGTCAATTTATAAGTGTTTGGGTTTTGGTGCAGTGAATGGATTAGTACATGATGCTGAATGGGTCACTAGAGGAGTGCAAGGGGAGTGACAGGGTGTTTGCTGGAAGTGTATGATTACTGACTCGGGGATTGAAGCGGTGAAAGACAAGTGTGTAGGTGGTTAGAGGACTGCATGCATAGTGGAAAGGCGTTTGAAGTAGTCCATGTGCTAAGGCCTGGCTCAGTGTATGAGTACTTGTGTACTGACTGAATGATTAGAGTACTGCAAGGAGAGTGCCCGGGAGAATTTATAAGTGGTTGGGTTTTTTTGACGCAGTGAATGGATTTGTACATGGTTCTGAATGGGTCACTAGAGGAGTGCAAGGGAAGTAACAAGGTGTTTGCTGGAGTGTATGGATACTGACTAGGGGATTGAAGGTGTGAAAGACAAGTGTGTAGGTGGTTAGAGGACTGCATGCATAGTGGAAAGGCGTTTGAAGTAGTCCATGTGCTAGGGCCTGGCTGACTGCATAAGTACTTGGGTACTGATTGACTGATTACAGTACTGCAAGGAGAGTGCATGGGTGAATTTATAAGTGTTTGGGTTTTGGCGCAGTGAATGAATTAGTACATGGTGCTGAATGGGTCACTAGAGGAGTGCAAGAGGAGTGACAGGGTGTTTCCTGGAAGTGTATGGATGATGACTGGGAAATTGAAGGTGTGAAATACAAGTGTTTAGGTTGTTAGAGGACTGCATGCATAGTGGATAGGCATTTGAAGCAGTCCTTGTGCTAAGGCCTAGCTCAGTGCATGAGTATTTGGGTAGTGACTGAATGATTAGAGTACTGCAAGGAGAGTGCATGGGTGAATTTGTAAGTGTTTGGGTTTTAGCGCAGAAAATGGATTAGTACATGGTGCTGAATGGGTCACTAGAGGAGTGCAAGGGGAGTGACAGGGTGTTTGCTGAAAGTGTATGGCTATTGATTGGGGAATTGAAGGTGTGAAAGACAAGTGTGTAGGTGGTTAGAGGACTGCATACATAGTGGATAGGAGTTTAACCAATCAGTCCATGTGCTAAGGCCTGGCTCACTGCATAGGTACTTGGGTACTGACTGAATGATTAGAGTACAGCAAGGAGAGTTCCTGGGTACATTTATAAGTGTTTGGGTTTTGGCGCAGTGAATGGATTAGTACAGGTGCTGAATGGGTAACTAGAGGAGTGCAAGGGGAGTGACAGGGTGATTGCTGGAAGTGTATGGATACTGACTGGGGAATTGAAGGTGTGAAAGGCAAGTGTGTAGGTGGTTAGAGGACTGCATGCATAGTGGATAGGCGTTTGAAGCAGTCCATGTGCTAAGGCCTGGCTCACTGCATAAGTACTTGGGTACTGACTGAATGATTACAGTACTACAAGGAGAGTGCCTGGGTGAATTTATAAGTGTTTGGGATTTGGCGTAATGAATGGATTAGTATATGGTGCTGAATGGGTCACTAGAGGAGTGCAAGAGTAGTGACAGGGTGTTTACTGGAAGTGTATAGATACTGACTGGGTAATTGAAGGTGTGAAAGACAAGTGTGTAGGTTGTTAGAGGACTGCATACATAGTGGATAGGCGTTTGAAGTAGTCCATGTTCTAAGGCCTGGCTCAGTGTATGAGTACATGGGTACTGACTGAATGATTAGAGTACTGCAAGGAGAGTGCCTGGGTGAATTTATAAGTGGTTGGGTTTTGGCACAGTGAATGGATTTGTACATGGTTCTGAATGGGTTACTAGAGGAGTGCAAGGGGAGTAACAGGGTGTTTGCTGGAGTGTATGGATACTGACTAGGGGATTGAAGGTGTGAAAGACAAGTGTGTAGGTGGTTAGAGGACTGCATGTATAGTGGATAGGCGTTTGAAGCAGTCCATGTGCTAAGGCCTGGCTCACAGCATAAGTATTGGGTACTGACTGAATGATTACAGTACTGCAAGGAGAGTGCCTGGGTTTATTTATAAGTGTTTGGGTTTTGGCGCAGTGAATGGATTAGTACATGGTGCTGAATGGGTCACTAGAGGAGAGCAAGAGTAGTGACAGGGTGTTTCCTGGAAGTGTATAGATACTGACTGGGTAATTGAAGGTGTGAAAGACAAGTGTGTAGGTTGTTAGAGGACTGCATGCATAGTGGAGAGGCGTTTGAAGTAGTCCATGTGATAAGGTCTGGCTCAGTGCATGAGTACTTGGGTAGTGACTGAATGATTAGAGTACTGCAAGGAGAGTGCCTGGGTGAATTTATAAGTGGTTGGGTTTTGGCGCAGTGAATGGATTTGTACATGTTTCTGAATGGGTCACTAGAGGAGTGCAAGGGGAGTAACAGGGTGTTTGCTGGAGTGTATGGATACTGACTAGGGGATTGAAGGTGTGAAAGACAAGTGTGTAGGTGGTTAGAGGACTGCATGCATAGTGGATAGGCGTTTGAAGCAGTCCATGTGCTAAGGCCTGGCTCACAGCATAAGTACTTGGGTACTGACTGAATGATTACAGTACTGCAAGGATTGTGCCTGGGTGTATTTATAAGTGTTTGGGTTTTGGCGCAGTGAATGGATTAGTACATGGTGCTGAATGGGTCACTAGAGGAGTGCAAGAGGAGTGACATGGTGTTTCCTGGAAGTGTATGGATGCTGACTGGGGAATTGAAGGTGCGAAATACAAGTGTTTAGGTTGTTAGAGGACTGCATGCATAGTGGATAGGCATTTGAAGCAGTTCTTGTGCTAAGGGCTAGCTCAGTGCATGAGTATTTGGGTAGTGACTGAATGATTAGAGTACTGCAAGGAGAGTGCCTGGGTGAATTTGTAAGTGTTTGGGTTTTGGCGCAGAAAATGGATTAGTACATGGCACTGAATGGGTAACTAGAGGAGTGCAAGGGGAGTGACAGGGTGTTTGCTGAAAGTGTATGGATATTGATTGGGGAATTGAAGGTGTGAAAGACAAGTGTGTAGGTGGTTAGAGGACTGCATATATAGTGGATAGGAGTTTAACCAATCAGTCCATGTGCTAAGGCCTGGCTTACTGCATAGGTACTTGGGTACTCACTGAATGATTAGAGTACTGCAAGGAGAGTGCCTAGGTGAATTTATAAGTGGTTGGGTTTTGGCGCAGTGAATGATTTAGTACATGGTGCTGAATGGGTCACTAGAGTAGTGCAAGGGGAGTAACAGTGTGTTTGCTGGAGTGTATGGATACTGACTAGGGTATTGAAGGTGTGAAAGACAAGGGTGTAGGTGGTTAGAGGACTGTATGCAAAGTGGATAGGCGTTTGAAGCCGTCCATTTGCTAAGGCCTGGCTCACTGCATGAGTACTTGGATACTGACTGAATGATTAGAGTACTGCAAGGAGAGTGCCTGGGTGAATTTATAAGTGTTTGGGTCTTGGCGCAGTGAATGGATTAGTACATGGTGCTGAATGGGTCACTAGAGGAGTGCAAGAGGAGTGACAGGGTGTTTCCTGTAAGTGTATGGATACTGACTGGGGAATTGAAGGCTTGAAAGACAAGTGTGTAGGTGGTTAGAGGACTGCATGCATAGTGGATGCCCGTTTGAAGCAGGCCATATGCTAAGGCCTGGCTCAGTGCATGAGTACTTGGGTACTGACTGAATGATTAGAGTACTGCAAGGAGAGTGCCTGGGTGAATTTATAAGTGTTTGGGTTTTGGCGCAGTGAATGGATTAGTACATGGTGCTGAATGGGTCACTAGAGGAGTGCAAGAGGACTGACAGGGTGTTTCCTGGAAGTGTATGGATACTGACTGGGGAATTGAAGGTGTGAAAGACAAGTGTGTAGGTGGTTACAGGACGGCATGCATAGTGGATAGGTGTTTGAAGCAGTCCATGTGCTAAGGCCTGGCTCAGTGTATGAGTACTTGGATACTGACTGAATGATTAGAGTGCTGCAAGGAGAGTTCCTGGGTAAATTTATAAGTGTTAGGGTTTTGGCGCAGTGAATGGATTAGTACAGGTGCTGAATGGGTAACTAGAGGAGTGCAAGGTGAGTGCCAGGGTGATTGCTGGAAGTCTATCGATACTGACTGGGGAATTGAAGGTGTGAAAGGCAAGTGTGTAGGTGGTTAGAGGACTGCATGCATAGTGGATAGGCGTTTGAAGCAGTCCATGTGCTAAGGCCTGGCTCACTGCATGAATACTTCCATATTGACTGAATGATTAGAGTACTACAAGGAGAGTGCCTGGGTGAATTTATAAGTGTTTGGGTTTTGGTGCAGTGAATGGATTAGTACATGATGCTGAATGGGTCACTAGAGGAGTGTAAGGGGAGTGACAGGGTGTTTGCTGGAAGTGTATGATTACTGACTCGGGGATTGAAGGTGTGAAAGACAAGTGTGTAGGTGGTTAGAGGACTGCATGCATAATGGATAGGCGTTTGAAGCAGTCCATGTGCTAAAGCCTGGCTCACTGCATAAGTACTTGGGTACTGACTGAATGATTACAGTACTGCAAGGAGAGTGCCTGGGTGAATTTATAAGTGTTTGGGTTTTGGCGCAGTGAATGGATTAGTGCATAGTGCTGAATGGGTCACTAGAGGAGTGCAAGAGTATTGACAGGGTGTTTCCTGGAAGTGTATAGATACTGACTGGGGAATTGAAGGTGTGAAAGACAAGTGTGTAGGTGGTTACAGGACAGCATGCATAGTGGATAGGCGTTTGAAGCAGTCCATGTGCTAAGGCCTGGCTCAGTGCATGAATACTTGGATACTGACTGAATGATTAGAGTGCTGCAAGGAGAGTGCCTGGGTGAATTTTTAAGTGTTAGGGTTTTGGCGCAGTGAATGGATTAGTACAGGTGCTGAATGGGTAACTAGAGGAGTGCAAGGGGAGTGACAGGGTGTTTGCTGAAAGTGTATGGATATTGATTGGGGAATTGAAGGTGTGAAAGACAAGTGTGTAGGTGGTTAGAGGACTGCATACATAGTGGATAGGAGTTTAACCAATCAGTCCATGTGCTAAGGCCTGGCTTACTGCATAGGTACTTGGGTACTGACTGAATGATTAGAGTACTGCAAGGAGAGTGCCTAGGTGAATTTATAAGTGGTTGGGTTTTGGCGCAGTGAATGATTTAGTACATGGTGCTGAATGGGTCACTAGAGTAGTGCAAGGGGAGTAACAGTGTGTTTGCTGGAGTGTATGGATACTGACTAGGGTATTGAAGGTGTGAAAGACAAGGGTGTAGGTGGTTAGAGGACTGTATGCAAAGTGGATAGGCGTTTGAAGCCGTCCATTTGCTAAGGCCTGGCTCACTGCATGAGTACTTGGATACTGACTGAATGATTAGAGTACTGCAAGGAGAGTGCCTGGGTGAATTTATAAGTGTTTGGGTCTTGGCGCAGTGAATGGATTAGTACATGGTGCTGAATGGGTCACTAGAGGAGTGCAAGAGGAGTGACAGGGTGTTTCCTGTAAGTGTATGGATACTGACTGGGGAATTGAAGGCTTGAAAGACAAGTGTGTAGGTGATTAGAGGACTGCATGCATAGTGGATACCCGTTTGAAGCAGGCCATATGCTAAGGCCTGGCTCAGTGCATGAGTACTTGGGTACTGACTGAATGATTAGAGTACTGCAAGGAGAGTGCCTGGGTGAATTTATAAGTGTTTGGGTTTTGGCGCAGTGAATGGATTAGTACATGGTGCTGAATGGGTCACTAGAGGAGTGCAAGAGGAGTGACAGGGTGTTTCCTGGAAGTGTATGGATACTGACTGGGGAATTGAAGGTGTGAAAGACAAGTGTGTAGGTGGTTACAGGACGGCATGCATAGTGGATAGGTGTTTGAAGCAGTCCATGTGCTAAGGCCTGGCTCAGTGTATGAGTACTTGGATACTGACTGAATGATTAGAGTGCTGCAAGGAGAGTTCCTGGGTAAATTTATAAGTGTTAGGGTTTTGGCGCAGTGAATGGATTAGTACAGGTGCTGAATGGGTAACTAGAGGAGTGCAAGGTGAGTGCCAGGGTGATTGCTGGAAGTCTATCGATACTGACTGGGGAATTGAAGGTGTGAAAGGCAAGTGTGTAGGTGGTTAGAGGACTGCATGCATAGTGGATAGGCGTTTGAAGCAGTCCATGTGCTAAGGCCTGGCTCACTGCATGAATACTTCCATATTGACTGAATGATTAGAGTACTACAAGGAGAGTGCCTGGGTGAATTTATAAGTGTTTGGGTTTTGGTGCAGTGAATGGATTAGTACATGATGCTGAATGGGTCACTAGAGGAGTGTAAGGGGAGTGACAGGGTGTTTGCTGGAAGTGTATGATTACTGACTCGGGGATTGAAGGTGTGAAAGACAAGTGTGTAGGTGGTTAGAGGACTGCATGCATAATGGATAGGCGTTTGAAGCAGTCCATGTGCTAAAGCCTGGCTCACTGCATAAGTACTTGGGTACTGACTGAATGATTACAGTACTGCAAGGAGAGTGCCTGGGTGAATTTATAAGTGTTTGGGTTTTGGCGCAGTGAATGGATTAGTGCATAGTGCTGAATGGGTCACTAGAGGAGTGCAAGAGTATTGACAGGGTGTTTCCTGGAAGTGTATAGATACTGACTGGGGAATTGAAGGTGTGAAAGACAAGTGTGTAGGTGGTTACAGGACAGCATGCATAGTGGATAGGCGTTTGAAGCAGTCCATGTGCTAAGGCCTGGCTCAGTGCATGAATACTTGGATACTGACTGAATGATTAGAGTGCTGCAAGGAGAGTGCCTGGGTGAATTTTTAAGTGTTAGGGTTTTGGCGCAGTGAATGGATTAGTACAGGTGCTGAATGGGTCACTAGAGGAGTGCCAGGGGAGTAAGAGGGTGTTTCCTGGAAGTGTATGATTACTGACTCGGGGATTGAAGGTGTTGTGGTAAATATTTCATTACCGGTACTATTTTTTATGCGGTAAAGTCTAGTAAGAATAACTCAGTAAATATAAGAGGCAGAATCCGTGGTATTAGAGGTTCTAAAAGGCTTTATTCCTCTACAAAGGAATTTACAGTTCGAACTGCAGGCTTCAAATTCCATCACCATGAAGGTTCAGGAAGGGAAGGCAATACATTATTGACAAGTAATGATATTTATATGAAAAGTATTACATTAAGACAGATGCAAGAGGCGTAACAACTGATAGTACAGATAATGATACACATACGTAATGAAAAAAGGCGTAAACATAGGCGTAACTAAATACGTCATTAAACATGATGTCACAAGTGGGTGGATCCATAAGAGAATCCTGCAATGTCAGCAGAAAATATTTGGCAGAGATGCGCGCGCAGCCGCATGACGTGTGATTGACGTGCAACTAGAGGGTGAAAGGGGGTTGACATTTAGCTCTACATGTGGAGACAGAAGTCTGAGGGGTCATGTCAACCTAATCCCAAATCATATCTAATATCTTATGTTTAAAGAACTGTATTATCCAAAAGGAAAGGTTTCTCGGACAGAATCTATTCTATACTAACTGTTAGTGCGTGTACAAGCGTCTAAGTGTCTACATGAGATGCGAGGGGGAAGGAATCTTCCATGGTAACAGGGGCTATGAATTACTTGCATGAGGACAGTGAGGCCTGGCCCTTTGCCTTGTAGCTGGAAGAATGTTTACCTAAACTACTAGACAGGAATGCATCGGATGAGGAGCGGAGCAGATAATCTTGAAGGTGAAATACAGCTTTTTGGCAGGCAACAGGCTGGATCAGGCACCGTTAGCCGCGCAGGGAGTAGGACAAAGTTCATGGATACAGATACAGGCTCGGACTGGAGCTTTCAGAGGCAGAAGGCAGGAAAAGGCTCGATGGTAGAATTCAGGGCCTACTCGCCTGAATCTGTAAAATGTGGAAAGTGAACCACATAAAGTCGGTGGCCTTTCATACTTAGGAATGGAATATCTGACCCATTTATGGCGGATCTGAAAGAGGACATGTTGATGGTGGACGCACATGTATTTGCGTCTTCATAACTGGAACTGGAGGGAACATACATGTACTTATAGCATGCACATGGAGCCGTTGGGGTCTACGATAGGGGACATAATTGATCACAAAATTCATATTTCCTCATTCCCTCCTTGTCCCCTACGGACCCTCAGGAGATATCGATCTTCATCAATCCATCGATCTGTTCATATAGCATCATTTGTTCTTCTTTCTTCTTCCGGGATCTTGAACAAAAACTTGGATGCGGGATACACGATGTGGCACACAGACCACAAATCGCTGGCCCACATTGTAGACATAAGCAGCAACTGAATAGTATGAGAAAGCCAATACCTAGGAAGGATAGGATTCTCCATCCCCAGGCTGACAACACGCTCCAGAACCAACCGGACCAAGTCCAGGTGCCTGGACTTTAGTGTATCTGGCTTATAATCTTATGAAGGCGAGTTATGGCTTTATATACTGACGGCGAGTTTTCTGGTATGAAAACACAGCAACTTGATCCGATGACCCTACAAGCTCCGCCCCTATCGGCCAGGATGACGTCAAGGACAAGACGATTTTGAAGCACAACAATCCGCATAGCAGACTGCTCTTCTGTTAAATTGCCTAAGGCGGAAGTAGTCTCGTTCACTACTGCTTCAAGGGTTCTAGTTAATCTACGTATCAGCTTACTATTAGTGACTGTACCTATATAGGGAAAGAAACCTTTATTGAAATCTGTGTATTGCTCCCATGCCGTTTCAGTGTAATCGACAATCGGGAGATCTCTCTGCTGTCTATTGTGTGCTAAATGGATATTTCGGTGATAGTCAGGAGGGGCTAGGAAGACAGGTGGCAGAAGAAATGCTATGTAACAGGTACCATCCCAATCTAGAGGTAGATGTATATATGCGGTCTGGCCACATATGAAGTAAGAATGACGGGAAGCTCTAAACGTAGACTTGCCTTGATCACTGAATTTTATTACAGTGGTGCATTTACTATGGCCCATGTGTATGGAACCATTCTTTCTTACACATAATTCCCCTTTAACTGGGAATACTGACATAGCGGGCAAGATTGGCGTAGCTTCGGATTCAACATTCAGAATCAGGAGGTTAAGTGTAAAATTACCTAATCCATATACTTCATTTTCTAGATCGGTTCCTGTTCTTTTGGGAAGTCCCTCCTTGTTAGGGTAGCAGACTTTAAGCAAAACTAGATTCAGGTTTCCCCATACCCAGTTGTCTTGATAAACTACTGAATTTGAATCTAGAGAATTGATCAAACTAAACCATGCTCCACAGGAGCCATTATGAGTGAATGGGTACGGAAAGAGGGGCAAAACTCCCTTATAGTTCTGATAGGGAGGGAGTCGGCCACATATCCAACAATTTGTAGCATTGCTGGTCTGATGGGAGTGATGTAACATACTAATGAATGTGTTGTTGCGCAGCGCAAATCTATAGGACAACTCATGCGGAGGTAATTCGCTAAAAGAATGTTCAGCAGTAACATTGTAAGCACGCTTAGAAATAGGGTAATACATATGTAGCAATATACTAGTTATAATGATCAGAAAACTTAGAGAAAACAAAATTAATAATGTTACTGTGCAGTGACTACGAAGTGATTTACAATACGCATGCCTTTTAAGCTGCATCTGTCGATTTCTTTCTCTATTCCGGTCTAGAGGATACATGTCAGAGACAAATTCAACCGATTCACCTTGGAGAGGACTTAAACAATCAAATTGTCTGACTTGCTAGACCTTAGCTTCAGTTTATAAAGTTCTGTTTTTGTTTGTTCAACCAGGGGGAGCTTTGAGTCTGTCTGTGAGGGAATGCAGGGCTGAGTGTTCACGTTCGACGGTAGTCCATAAAATTTCTTGATATGACTCGAGTGCAACCACCCTTTACGTCCCTCAATCTTCACGGCTGTCCTTGTTGTTAGCAGAACGAGTTTAGGCGATTTCCACCTAGGCTCCAGTTGGGTCTTCCTGTCGAAATTCCGCACCAGAACCAGATCACCTGGAACCACGTCATGGGGCTTCACCTCAGTGTTATCGGGAAAAGCTGCAGCTACCTGTGAACGACAAGATTGTAGTGCAGACATCAAGGAAGCCAGGTAATCTGTCAGCATATTACAGTCAACATCAGTGATTTTGCGAGGTATAGGCGTCCCCCACATATTTGGTGGTCTACCGAAGATCACCTCGTACGGGGATAGCCCTGTTCGAGAATGTGCTACCATTCTCATGTAAAAGAGCGCAACTGGTAAGGCTACTATCCAATCGACACCTTTTTCTCTACATATTTTGGACAATCTAATTTTCAGAGTTTGATTATGACGTTCCACAAGACCTGCTGCCTCGGGATGTCGAACACAGTGGAATTTCCATTGGTAACCTAACAGGAGTGAAACGTGTTTCATCAGTTCGGATGAGAACGGCTGGCCGTTATCTGAGTAGACAACACGTGGCAAACCGAATCGTGGGAAGAATTCTCGAACTAGCTGTTTGGCAGTAGTCGGGGCAGTGTAATCTGAAACCGGGTAGGCTTCTGTCCAACGGGAGAGAGCACAGACAACTACGAGAACATATTTGAATCCTCGACATCGTTCCATCTGGATATAATCCATCTGGAGGACTTCAAAAGCATGATCGGGAGGTTGAAATCCACCCTGCTCTACGGGGATGCTTTTACCTGGATTAAACTGACAACATATCATACAGGTACGTACTTTCTGTTTGGCTGCTGCTCGCAGATGTTTGTTAAACCAAATGTGTTGAATGCTGTCTAGCATAGCTTTTTCTCCTAGGTGCGCTGGACTATGTATTGTGTTAATGATGACTTGAACCATGGAGTCGGGAAGAAACCATATAGATTTTTCCTTCGTCATCCATCCTTGATCCGTTTGGATCCCTCCTAATTCAGTCCATTTCTTTATTTCTTCTGGTGTAGCATGTGTCTGTATGTCAATTACATCAAGGGCGGGATCCTTAACTGTCATGCAATGTGTTGGTGTCAGAACTATTGTCTTTGTCGTGTCAGTTGTGTGAGTCTGGTTCTGAGCAGTCTGTTTAGCTGTTCTGTCAGCTAAGTCGTTACCCTGAGAAATGATATCGGTAACTTTTGTATGGGCTTTGCATTTCATAATCGATATTGCAGTAGGTAAATGAATCGCGTCTAATAGGCCTTGAATGAGGGGTCCGTGTTGGATATGGGCGCCGTGAGAAGTTAAATAACCTCTCTCTTGCCATAGTACGCCGAAGTCATGGACGACTCCGAATGCATAACGTGAATCTGTGTATATGTTGACTTTCTTATTTTTGGCTTGAATACAGGCTTGTGTCAGAGCGATGAGCTCTGCTGCTTGAGCTGACAAAGTGTTAATACAATTTGTTTCAATGACTTTAGTGTCTGTTGTGACTGCGTAAGCGGCCACTAACTCTCCTGTACTTGTTCTCATACATGAACCATCTACATACAATGTCAGGTCTGGATCTGATAAAGGGATATCTGTCAAGTCTTGTCTGGGTTTTGTCGTGATAGTAATGACTTCAATACAATCATGTGCTAATGGATCTGTTCCATTTACTGGCAAAAGTGTGGCAGGATTTAACGTATTACAACGTCTGATTTCTATATGTGGTTGAAACAATGTTAATTCATAACCGGTGAGTCTCGCTATAGTCAAGTGTTGTGTTTGTGTGCGGTTCAAGAGAACCTCTACTGCGTGTGGTACTTGTACTGTTAATTGATGTCCTAACACTATGGCATCGCTTTGTCTGATTGCTAAAGCTGTTGCTGCCACTGATTTCAGGCACGCAGGAAGAGCCTGAGCTACTGGATCTAATGTACTAGAGAAATAAGCACATGGTTTGTGTGATCCTGCTTGTTCCTGAGTGAGTACTGACAAGGCAGTACCGTCGCGTTCTGTAACAAAGAGTGTAAACTGTTTACTATAACATGGTGTTGCTAAAACAGGTGCTTGGCATAAAGCTTTCTTTAAGCTTTCAAAGGCATGTGTATGTTCTTGAGTCCAAGGGAGGACAGTCGATGTGGCTGCCTCCTGTGTTGTTAACTGGATGAGTGGTTTTGCTAGAAATGCATATTGAGGGATCCACTGCCTACAGTATGAAGTGAGACCTATAAAAGCCCGCACCTCCTTTTGTGTCTTGGGTGGTGACATGTTAGCAATTAACTGGATGCGATCAGGTGTAAGCTGTCTTCCCTCCTTGGACAGCGAGTGCCCAAGGTAAACAACTTGCTGGACACAGAATTGCAGCTTAGAAGGGGACACCTTGTGCCCCTTGTCGGCCAGAAATTTCAAAACCGTCAGTGACGCTCCTTCACATTCAGGTTCGCTTCGGGCGGTGATCAGTAAATCATCGACATATTGAAGCAAGGCAGTGTTAACTGGCATGTGGATACTGTCAAGTTCTCATTTCAGTGCTTGGCTATAGATGCTGGGGCTTTCTGTGAATCCTTGAGGAGCGCGTGTGAATTTAAAACTTCGTCCATTTAAACTGAATCCGAACAAATATTGACTTTCCGGATCTATTGGGACGCTAAAGAAAGCATTCTTGAGATCAATTACAGTGAAGAACGTTGCTTCTGAGTCAATAGCTGTTAGTAATGAAGAGATATCTGGAACCACAGGGTATTGTGGTACAATACATTTATTTAATTCGCGCAGATCAATAACTAATCGATATACTGGTGATGCTTTCGGATCCGTTCTTTTAAGAATCGGAATTATCGGGGAATTACATACACTGGAGTCGGTTTCTACAACCACTCCTTGTGCAATGAGCTCGTCAATGATTTGCAGCAAAGCCACAACAGCATCTGGTGGTAACTTGTATTGTCGCATTCGTGGTAGTACTACTCCTGTTTTTAGTGTGACTCGATATGGTGTAATATTCATGCAACCAACATCAGTGGGGCCTTGTGCCCATAAATGTGTAGGTAAATTCTGCAGCCGGTGATCCATGTCTCTGGACACGTAGTGACCTTTGAAGTCACGTAAAAATAGTCGTACTCCTTCCGGAGAACAACATATTATAGCTCCTAGAGCTTTCAATGTTTTTATACCTAACAAGTTTTCTTGACATGATTTAGTAAGCAATAAATCTGTAGTTCGTGTCAATGGACCAACCGTAAGTGGAAGGGGTTGCGTTACTTCATTAATGATAGGCTTTCCTGAGAATCCAAGGGAAATATTCTGTGAGCCTGAGAGGGGTGCCCCTGGAACTTCACTGCGTCGTATAGTTGTTCTGCTTGCCCCTGTATCAAGTAAAAACTTTCTGTCTTCCCCTAATAGTTCACTATGTACATAAGGTCCCTCTTGATCTACAGGAACCTCGATAAGGGGTAAGCCAACTTCCCTCTCTAGGCTATTTCAGGTGTATCGCTGATAATCGGGATAGTCATTTTGTGCATACTGGTACATCTGTTGCGTGGTTGCTTGTGTGGCAGCAATAGGCTGCGCTTGTGGTGGTGCTACGGTCTGTTGTGGAGTTGCCTGTAGCACCATCTGAGGTGCTGGGCAAGAAAGGATTCGTTGGACGTAAGATAGAAATTGTAGATGCGGGAAAAACAGTAGAAACGGACGGACCCGTGGGAATGGGCGTAGGAGTTTGTGGTTGCGGGGATACAGACGGATGATCTTGGCGTTGAACACCCTCAGTGGGCGGTGCGTGTGACGGAGCATTAACATATTCAGGAGCTACATCATCTAAATAGGAAGAAAGGAAAATATCTTTTGCTGTTTTGGGATGTGCTTTTATCGGGAGCAATGGGGGTGTCAAGTTTTTCGGGATTTCCGGGGTGGCCTGAGGTAACCCTTCGGCCAGAAGAGGATACATACCATTCATAAGAGTGTTTCGTTGTCTGTCTACTTGTTCTGCTTTTACTCGGGTACCTTCCTCGATTAATAAATTTTCTCGGGTTTTATTCAAATTCTCCCTAACTTTCTCTTCCTGTCTGAGCGCTTTTTCTGTACGTCTATATGATTCTTTACGCCATAATTCAATGGCATCTTTCTGTGATTGTCTGGCTTTCTTTTTCCATAATTCTTCTTCTACTCTCATGATGCAATCTGCATCCCAGGTCCCCGCTGCGGGCCATCTCTGACTCTCTGGTAAATCCTTGGTGTAGTCCACCCATAAATCAAGAAATAATACGGCATCTAGGCCATGTTTATGATACATAAAGTACCCTGGAGTGTCCCTAGGTGGGATGGGAACAGCTTCTTCGAGTACACCTTTTCTGGTTTTGATCTGTCTTAATTTCGAAAAGAGCGGCATTTTTTTTTTGACCTTATTACTAGAACACACTTTATACAATAAACACAATAATGAACAATCATTCACACCACAATATGTAGAACGTATTAAAACAATTAACATTTAAAAGTTTAACGAACGATAACAACTAATAGAAAACTAGTTACTGACATAATACTGACACTAGATAATTACTGAATTATATGCAAGACATACTAGATATACTGCTAAACAGTACAGATACACTGCTAAAACAGTGCAGACCGGATTTGTGTACCCAAACCCGTCTTGACCGGCACAACTTATGTGCACGTTTAAATGCCTCCCCGGCAATGGTACTCACCGGGTAGCGCGGAACGGAAGGCCTCGGGACTGAACTGGACTGGACCGGACTGGACTTGACTCGACTGGATTCGGAACTTCGGAACCTGGTGGGCCTCTGTATACCTCGGATCTTGCTCTCTCAGCTAGGCTCTGGTCGGGATACTTCGCACATCTCACCGCCTCGTCTGGGTGTTGATCGCAGCCTCAGTCGCTCCCGCTTGGCCGGAGGGAGATACAGGAAATCCTGCAGGTACGCGTTTTTGTCCGTTCAGCTGTGGCAGGAGACCGGGCCTGCAACGCACCTCCGGCGCGTGAGATGAGAAAGTGTCCCTGTTCGGGCGCCAATTTATGTGGTAAATATTTCATTACCGGTACTATTTTTTATGCGGTAAAGTCTAGTAAAAATAACTCAGTAAATATAAGAGGCAGAATCCGTGGTATTAGAGGTTCTAAAAGGCTTTATTCCTCTACAAAGGAATTTACAGTTCGAACTGCAGGCTTCAAATTCCATCACCACGAAGGTTCAGGAAGGGAAGGCAATACATTATTGACAAGTAATGATATTTATATGAAAAGTATTACATTAAGACAGATGCAAGAGGCGTAACAACTGATAGTACAGATAATGATACACATACGTAATGAAAAAAGGCGTAAACATAGGCGTAACTAAATACGTCATTAAACATGATGTCACAAGTGGGTGGATCCATAAGAGAATCCTGCAATGTCAGCAGAAAATATTTGGCAGAGATGCGCGCGCAGCCGCATGACGTGTGATTGACGTGCAACTAGAGGGTGAAAGGGGGTTGACATTTAGCTCTACATGTGGAGACAGAAGTCTGAGGGGTCATGTCAACCTAATCCCAAATCATATCTAATATCTTATGTTTAAAGAACTGTATTATCCAAAAGGAAAGGTTTCTCGGACAGAATCTATTCTATACTAACTGTTAGTGCGTGTACAAGCATCTAAGTGTCTACATGAGATGCGAGGGGGAAGGAATCTTCCATGGTAACAGGGGCTATGAATTACTTGCATGAGGACAGTGAGGCCTGGCCCTTTGCATTGTAGCTGGAAGAATGTTTACCTAAACTACTAGACAGGAATGCATCGGATGAGGAGCGGAGCAGATAATCTTGAAGGTGAAATACAGCTTTTTGGCAGGCAACAGGCTGGATCAGGCACCGTTAGCCGCGCAGGGAGTAGGACAAAGTTCATGGATACAGATACAGGCTCGGACTGGAGCTTTCAGAGGCAGAAGGCAGGAAAAGGCTCGATGGTAGAATTCAGGGCCTACTCGCCTGAATCTGTAAAATGTGGAAAGTGAACCACATAAAGTCGGTGGCCTTTCATACTTAGGAATGGAATATCTGACCCATTTATGGCGGATCTGAAAGAGGACATGTTGATGGTGGACGCACATGTATTTGCGTCTTCATAACTGGAACTGGAGGGAACATACATGTACTTATAGCATGCACATGGAGCCGTTGGGGTCTACGATGGGGACATAATTGATCACAAAATTCATATTTCCTCAGTGTGAAAGACAAGTGTGTAGGTGGTTAGAGGACTGCATGGATAATGGATAGGCGTTTGAAGCAGTCCATGTGCTAAGGCCTGGCTCACTGCATAAGTACTTGGGTACTGATTGAATGATTACAGTACTGCAAGGAGAGTGCCTGGGTGAATTTATAAGTGTTTGGGTTTTGGTGCAGTGAATTGATTAGTACATGGTGCTGAATGGGTCACTAGGGGAGTGCAAGAGGAGTGACAGGGTGTTTCCTGGAAGTGTATGGATGCTGACTGGGGAATTGAAGGTGTGAAATACAAGTGTTTAGGTTGTTAGAGGACTGCGTGCATAGTGGATAGGCATTTGAAGCAGTCCTTGTGCTAAGGCCTAGCTCAGTGCATGAGTATTTGGGTAGTGACTGAATGATTAGAGTACTGCAAGGAGAGTGCATGGGTGAATTTGTAAGTGTTTGGGTTTTGGCGCAGAAAATGGATTAGTACATGGTGCTGAATGGGTCACTAGAGGAGTGCAAGGGGAGTGACAGGGTGTTTGCTGAAAGTGTATGGATATTGATTGGGGAATTGAAGGAGTGAAAGACAAGTGTGTAGGTGGTTAGAGGACTGCATACATAGTGGATAGGAGTTTGAAGCAGTCCATGTGCTAAGACCTGGCTCACTGCATAAGTAGTTGGGTAGTGACTGAATGATTAGAGTACTGCAAGGACAGTGTCTGGGTGAATTTATAAGTGTTTGGGTTTTGGCGCAGTGAATGGATTAGTACATGGTGCTGAATGGGTCCCTAGAGGAGTGCAAGAGGAGTGACAGGGTGTTTCCTGGAAGTGTATTGATACTGACTGGTGAATTGAAGGTGTGAAAGACAAGTGTGTAGGTTGTTAGAGGACTGAATGCATAGTGGATAGGCATTTGAAGTAGTTCATGTGCTAAGGCCTGGCTCAGTGTATGAGTACTTGGGTGCTGACTGAATGATTAGAGTACTGCACGGAGAGTGCCTGGTTGAGTTTATAAGTGGTTGGGTTTTGGCGCAGTGAATGGATTTGTACATGGTTCTGAATGGGTCACTAGAGGAGTGCAAGGGGAGTAACAGGGTGTTTGCTGGAGTGTATGGATACTGACTAGGGGATTGAAGGTGTGAAAGACAAGGGTGTAGGTGGTTAGAGGACTGCATGCAAAGTGGATAGGCGTTTGAAGCCGTCCATTTGCTAAGGCCTGGCTCACTGCATGAGTACTTGGATACTGACTGAATGATTAGAGTACTGCAAGGAGAGTGCCTGGGTGAATTTATAAGTGTTTGGGTCTTGGCGCAGTGAATGGATTAGTACATGGTGCTGAATGGGTCACTAGAGGAGTGCAAGAGGAGTGACAGGGTGTTTCCTGTAAGTGTATGGATACTGACTGGGGAATTGAAGGCTTGAAAGACAATTGTGTAGGTGGTTAGAGGACTGCATGCATAGTGGATACCCGTTTGAAGCAGGCCATATGCTAAGGCCCGGCTCAGTGCATGAGTACTTGGGTACTGACTGAATGATTAGAGTACTGCAAGGAGAGTGCCTGGGTGAATTTATAAGTGTTTGGGTTTTGGCGCAGTGAATGGATTAGTACATGGTGCTGAATGGGTCACTAGAGGAGTGCAAGAGGAGTGACAGGGTGTTTCCTGGAAGTGTATGGATACTGACTGGGGAATAGAAGGTGTGAAAGACAAGTGTGTAGGTGGTTACAGGACAGCATGCATAGTGGATAGGTGTTTGAAGCAGTCCATGTGCTAAGGCCTGGCTCAGTGCATGAGTACTTGGATACTGACTGAATGATTAGAGTGCTGCAAGGAGAGTTCCTGGGTAAATTTATAAGTGTTAGGGTTTTGGCGCAGTGAATGGATTAGTACAGGTGCTGAATGGGTAACTAGAGGAGTGCAAGGTGAGTGCCAGGGTGATTGCTGGAAGTCTATCGATACTGACTGGGGAATTGAAGGTGTGAAAGGCAAGTGTGTAGGTGGTTAGAGGACTGCATGCATAGTCGATAGGCGTTTGAAGCAGTCCATGTGCTAAGGCCTGGCTCACTGCATGAATACTTCCATATTGACTGAATGATTAGAGTACTACAAGGAGAGTGCCTGGGTGAATTTATAAGTGTTTGGGTTTTGGTGCAGTGAATGGATTAGTACATGATGCTGAATGGGTCACTAGGGGAGTGCAAGGGGAGTGACAGGGTGTTTGCTGGAAGTGTATGATTACTGACTCGGGGATTGAAGGTGTGAAAGACAAGTGTGTAGGTGGTTAGAGGACTGCATGCATAATGGATAGGCGTTTGAAGCAGTCCATGTGCTAAAGCCTGGCTCACTGCATAAGTACTTGGGTACTGACTGAATGATTACAGTACTGCAAGGAGAGTGCCTGGGTGAATTTATAAGTGTTTGGGTTTTGGCGCAGTGAATGGATTAGTGCATAGTGCTGAATGGGTCACTAGAGGAGTGCAAGAGTATTGACAGGGTGTTTCCTGGAAGTGTAGAGATACTGACTGGGGAATTGAAGGTGTGAAAGACAAGTGTGTAGGTGGTTACAGGACAGCATGCATAGTGGATAGGCGTTTGAAGCAGTCCATGTGCTAAGGCCTGGCTCAGTGCATGAGTATTTGGGTAGTGACTGAATGATTAGAGTACTGCAAGGAGAGTGCATGGGTGAATTTGAAAGTGTTTGGGTTTTGGCGCAGAAAATGGATTAGTACATGGTGCTGAATGGGTCACTAGAGGAGTGCAAGGGGAGTGACAGGGTGTTTGCTGAAAGTGTATGGATATTGATTGGGGAATTGAAGGAGTGAAAGACAAGTGTGTAGGTGGTTAGAGGACTGCATACATAGTGGATAGGAGTTTGAAGCAGTCCATGTGCTAAGACCTGGCTCACTGCATAAGTAGTTGGGTAGTGACTGAATGATTAGAGTACTGCAAGGACAGTGCCTGGGTGAATTTATAAGTGTTTGGGTTTTGGCGCAGTGAATGGATTAGTACATGGTGCTGAATGGGTCCCTAGAGGAGTACAAGAGGAGTGACAGGGTGTTTCCTGTAAGTGTATGGATACTGACTGGGGAATTGAAGGCTTGAAAGACAAGTGTGTAGGTGGTTAGAGGACTGCATGCATAGTGGATAGGCGTTTGAAGCAGGCCATATGCTAAGGCCTGGCTCAGTGTATGAGTACTTGGGTGCTGACTGAATGATTAGAGTACTGCACGGAGAGTGCCTGGTTGAGTTTATAAGTGGTTGGGTTTTGGCACAGTGAATGGATTTGTACATGGTTCTGAATGGGTCACTAGAGGAGTGCAAGGGGAGTAACAGGGTGTTTGCTGGAGTGTATGGATACTGACTAGGGGATTGAAGGTGTGAAAGACAAGGGTGTTGGTGGTTAGAGGATTGCATGCAAAGTGGAAAGGCGTTTGAAGCCGTCCATTTGCTAAGGCCTGGCTCACTGCATGAGTACTTGGATACTGACTGAATGATTAGAGTACTGCAAGGAGAGTGCCTGGGTGAATTTATAAGTGGTTGGGTTTTGGCGCAGTGAATGATTTAGTACATGGTGCTGAATGGGTCACTACAGGAGTGCAAGGGGAGTGACAGGGTGTTTGCTGGAATTGTATGGATACTGACTGGAGAATAGAAGGTGTGAAAGACAAGTGTGTAGATGGTTAGAAGATTGCATGCATAGTAGATAGGGTTTGAAGCAGCCCATGTGCTAAGGCCTGGGTCACTGGATGAGTACTTGGGTACTGACTGAATGATTAGAGTACAGCAAGGAGAGTGCCTGGGTGAATTTATAAGTGTTTGGGTTTTGGCGCAGTGAATGGATTAGTACATGGTGCTGAATGGGTCACTAGTGGAGTGCAAGGGGAGTAACAGGGTGTTTGCTGGAGTGTATGGATACTGACTAGTGGATTGAAGGTGTGAAAGACAAGGGTGTAGGTGGTTAGAGGACTGCATGCAAAGTTGATAGGCATTTGAAGCCGTCCATTTGCTAAGGCCTGGTTCACTGCATGAGTACTTGGATACTGACTGAATGATTAGAGTACTGCAAGGAGAGTGCCTGGGTGAATTTATAAGTGTTTGGGTTTTGGCGCAGTGAATGGATTAGTACATGGTGCTGAATGGGTCACTAGAGGAGTGCAAGAGGAGTGACAGGGTGTTTCCTGTAAGTGTATGGATACTGACTGGGGAATTGAAGGCTTGAAAGACAAGTGTGTAGGTGGTTAGAGGACTGCATGCATAGTGGATAGCCGTTTGAAGCAGGCCATATGCTAAGGCCTGGCTTAGTGCATGAGTACTTGGGTAGAGACTCAATGATTAGAGTACTGTAAGGAGAGTGCCTGGGTGAATTTATAAGTGTTTGGGTTTTGGCGCAGTGAATGGATTAGTACATGGTGCTGAATGGGTCACTAGAGGAGTGCAAGAGGAGTGACAGGGTGTTTCCTGGAAGTGTATGGATACTGACTGGGGAATTGAAGGTGTGAAAGACAAGTGTGTAGGTGGTTACAGGACAGCATGCATAGTGAATAGGCATTTGGAGCAGTCTATGTGCTAAGGCCTGGCTCAGTGCATGAGTACTTGGATACTGACTGAATGATTAGAGTGCTGCAAGGAGAGTTCCTGGGTAAATTTATAAGTGTTTGGGTTTTGGTGCAGCGAATGGATTAGTAGAGGTGCTGAATGGGTAACTAGAGGAGTGCAAGGGGAGTGCCAGGGTGATTGCTGGAAGTATATGGATACTGACTGGGGAATTGAAGGTGTGAAAGGCAAGTGTGTAGGTGGTTAGAGGACTGCATGGATAGTGGATAGGCGTCTGAAGCAGTCCATGTGCTAAGGCCTGGCTCACTGCATGAATACTTCCATATTGACTGAATGATTAGAGTACTACAAGGAGAGTGCCTGGGTGAATTTATAAGTGTTTGGGTTTTGGTGCAGTGAATGGATTAGTACATGATGCTGAATGGGTCACTAGAGGAGTGCAAGGGGAGTGACAGGGTGTTTGCTGGAAGTGTATGATTACTGACTCGGGGATTGAAGCGGTGAAAGACAAGTGTGTAGGTGGTTAGAGGACTGCATGCATAGTGGAAAGGCGTTTGAAGTAGTCCATGTGCTAAGGCCTGGCTCAGTGTATGAGTACTTGTGTACTGACTGAATGATTAGAGTACTGCAAGGAGAGTGCCCGGGAGAATTTATAAGTGGTTGGGTTTTTTTGACGCAGTGAATGGATTTGTACATGGTTCTGAATGGGTCACTAGAGGAGTGCAAGGGAAGTAACAAGGTGTTTGCTGGAGTGTATGGATACTGACTAGGGGATTGAAGGTGTGAAAGACAAGTGTGTAGGTGGGTAGACGACTGCATGCATAGTGGATAGGCGTTTGAAGCAGTCCATGTGCTAGGGCCTGGCTGACTGCATAAGTAGTTGGGTACTGATTGACTGATTACAGTACTGCAAGGAGAGTGCATGGGTGAATTTATAAGTGTTTGGGTTTTGGCGCAGTGAATGAATTAGTACATGGTGCTGAATGGGTCACTAGAGGAGTGCAAGAGGAGTGACAGGGTGTTTCCTGGAAGTGTATGGATGATGACTGGGAAATTGAAGGTGTGAAATACAAGTGTTTAGGTTGTTAGAGGACTGCATGCATAGTGGATAGGCATTTGAAGCAGTCCTTGTGCTAAGGCCTAGCTCAGTGCATGAGTATTTGGGTAGTGACTGAATGATTAGAGTACTGCAAGGAGAGTGCATGGGTGAATTTGTAAGTGTTTGGGTTTTAGCGCAGAAAATGGATTAGTACATGGTGCTGAATGGGTCACTAGAGGAGTGCAAGGGGAGTGACAGGGTGTTTGCTGAAAGTGTATGGCTATTGATTGGGGAATTGAAGGTGTGAAAGACAAGTGTGTAGGTGGTTAGAGGACTGCATACATAGTGGATAGGAGTTTAACCAATCAGTCCATGTGCTAAGGCCTGGCTCACTGCATAGGTACTTGGGTACTGACTGAATGATTAGAGTACAGCAAGGAGAGTTCCTGGGTACATTTATAAGTGTTTGGGTTTTGGCGCAGTGAATGGATTAGTACAGGTGCTGAATGGGTAACTAGAGGAGTGCAAGGGGAGTGACAGGGTGATTGCTGGAAGTGTATGGATACTGACTGGGGAATTGAAGGTGTGAAAGGCAAGTTTGTAGGTGGTTAGAGGACTGCATGCATAGTGGATAGGCGTTTGAAGCAGTCCATGTGCTAAGGCCTGGCTCACTGCATAAGTACTTGGGTACTGACTGAATGATTACAGTACTACAAGGAGAGTGCCTGGGTGAATTTATAAGTGTTTGGGATTTGGCGTAATGAATGGATTAGTATATGGTGCTGAATGGGTCACTAGAGGAGTGCAAGAGTAGTGACAGGGTGATTCCTGGAAGTGGATAGATACTGACTGGGTAATTGAAGGTGTGAAAGACAAGTGTGTAGGTTGTTAGAGGACTGCATGCATAGTGGATAGGCGTTTGAAGTAGTCCATGTTCTAAGGCCTGGCTCAGTGTATGAGTACATGGGTACTGACTGAATGATTAGAGTACTGCAAGGAGAGTGCCTGGGTGAATTTATAAGTGGTTGGGTTTTGGCACAGTGAATGGATTTGTACATGGTTCTGAATGGGTTACTAGAGGAGTGCAAGGGGAGTAACAGGGTGTTTGCTGGAGTGTATGGATACTGACTAGGGGATTGAAGGTGTGAAAGACAAGTGTCTAGGTGGTTAGAGGACTGCATGCATAGTGGATAGGCGTTTGAAGCAGTCCATGTGCTAAGGCCTGGCTCACAGCATAAGTATTGGGTACTGACTGAATGATTACAGTACTGCAAGGAGAGTGCCTGGGTTTATTTATAAGTGTTTGGGTTTTGGCCCAGTGAATGGATTAGTGCATGGTGCTGAATGGGTCACTAGAGGAGAGCAAGAGTAGTGACAGGGTGTTTCCTGGAAGTGTATAGATACTGACTGGGTAATTGAAGGTGTGAAAGACAAGTGTGTAGGTTGTTAGAGGACTGCATGCATAGTGGAGAGGCGTTTGAAGTAGTCCATGTGCTAAGGCCTGGCTCACAGCATAAGTACTTGGATACTGACTGAATGATTACAGTACTGCAAGGATTGTGCCTGGGTGTATTTATAAGTGTTTGGGTTTTGGCGCAGTGAATGGATTAGTACATGGTGCTGAATGGGTCACTAGAGGAGTGCAAGAGGAGTGACAGGGTGTTTCCTGGAAGTGTATGGATGCTGACTGGGGAATTGAAGGTGCGAAATACAAGTGTTTAGGTTGTTAGAGGACTGCATGCATAGTGGATAGGCATTTGAAGCAGTCCTTGTGCTAAGGCCTAGCTCAGTGCATGAGTATTTGGGTAGTGACTGAATGATTAGAGTACTGCAAGGAGAGTGCCTTGGTGAATTTGTAAGTGTTTGGGTTTTGGCGCAGAAAATGGATTAGTACATGGCACTGAATGGGTAACTAGAGGAGTGCAGGGTGTTTGCTGAAAGTGTATGGATATTGATTGGGGAATTGAAGGTGTGAAAGACAAGTGTGTAGGTGGTTAGAGGACTGCATACATAGTGGATAGGAGTTTAACCAATCAGTCCATGTGCTAAGGCCTGGCTTACTGCATAGGTACTTGGGTACTGACTGAATGATTAGAGTACTGCAAGGAGAGTGCCTAGGTGAATTTATAAGTGGTTGGGTTTTGGCGCAGTGAATGATTTAGTACATGGTGCTGAATGGGTCACTAGAGTAGTGCAAGGGGAGTAACAGGGTGTTTGCTGGAGTGTATGGATACTGACTAGGGTATTGAAGGTGTGAAAGACAAGGGTGTAGGTGGTTAGAGGACTGTATGCAAAGTGGATAGGCGTTTGAAGCCGTCCATTTGCTAAGGCCTGGCTCACTGCATGAGTACTTGGATACTGACTGAATGATTAGAGTACTGCAAGGAGAGTGCCTGGGTGAATTTATAAGTGTTCGGGTCTTGGCGCAGTGAATGGATTAGTACATGGTGCTGAATGGGTCACTAGAGGAGTGCAAGAGGAGTGACAGGGTGTTTCCTGTAAGTGTATGGATACTGACTGGGGAATTGAAGGCTTGAAAGACAAGTGTGTAGGTGGTTAGAGGACTGCAAGCATAGTGGATACCCGTTTGAAGCAGGCCATATGCTAAGGCCTGGCTCAGTGCATGAGTACTTGGGTACTGACTGAATGATTAGAGTACTGCAAGGAGAGTGCCTGGGTGAATTTATAAGTGTTTGGGTTTTGGCGCAGTGAATGGATTAGTACATGGTGCTGAATGGGTCACTAGAGGAGTGCAAGGTGAGTGCCAGGGTGATTGCTGGAAGTCTATCGATACTGACTGGGGAATTGAAGGTGTGAAAGGCAAGTGTGTAGGTGGTTAGAGGACTGCATGCATAGTTGATAGGCGTTTGAAGCAGTCCATGTGCTAAGGCCTGGCTCACTGCATGAATACTTCCATATTGACTGAATGATTAGAGTACTACAAGGAGAGTGCCTGGCTGAATTTATAAGTGTTTGGGTTTTGGTGCAGTGAATGGATTAGTACATGATGCTGAATGGGTCACTAGAGGAGTGGAAGGGGAGTGACAGGGTGTTTGCTGGAAGTGTGTGATTACTGACTCGGGGATTGAAGGTGTGAAAGACAAGTGTGTAGGTGGTTAGAGGACTGCATGCATAATGGATAGGCGTTTGAATCAGTCCATGTGCTAAAGCCTGGCTCACTGCATAAGTACTTGGGTACTGACTGAATGATTACAGTACTGCAAGGAGAGTGCCTGGGTGAATTTATAAGTGTTTGGGTTTTGGCGCAGTGAATGGATTAGTGCATAGTGCTGAATGGGTCACTAGAGGAGTGCAAGAGTATTGACAGGGTGTTTCCTGGAAGTGTATAGATACTGACTAGGGAATTGAAGGTGTGAAAGACAAGTGTGTAGGTGGTTACAGGACAGCATGCATAGTGGATAGGCGTTTGAAGCAGTCCATGTGCTAAGGCCTGGCTCAGTGCATGAGTACTTGGATACTGACTGAATGATTAAAGTGCTGCAAGGAGAGTTCCTGGGTAAATTTATAAGTGTTAGGGTTTTGGCGCAGTGAATGGATTAGTACAGGTGCTGAATGGGTGACTAGAGGAGTGCAAGGGGAGTGCCAGGGTGATTGCTGGAAGTGTATCGATACTGACTGGGGAATTGAAGGTGTGAAAGGCAAGTGTGTAGGTGGTTAGAGGACTGCATGCATAGTGGATAGGCGTTTGAAGCAGTCCATGTGCTAAGGCCTGGCTAACTGCATGAATACTTCCATATTGACTGAATGATTAGAGTACTACAAGGAGAGTGAATGGGTGAATTTATAAGTGTTTGGGTTTTGGTGCAGTGAATGGATTAGTACATGATGCTGAATGGTTCACTAGAGGAGTGCAAGGGGAGTGACAGGGTGTTTGCTGGAAGTGTATGATTACTGACTCGGGGATTGAAGGTGTGAAAGACAAGTGTGTAGGTGGTTAGAGGACTGCATGGATAATGGATAGGTGTTTGAAGCAGTCCATGTGCTAAGGCCTGGGTCACTGGAGGAGTACTTGGGTACTGACTGAATGATTAGAGTACTGCAAGGAGAGTGCCTGGGTGAATTTATAAGTGGTTGGATTTAGGTGCAGTGAATGGATTTGTACATGGTGCTGAATGGGTCACTAGAGGAGTGCCAGGGAAGTAAGAGGGAGTTTCCTGGAAGTGTATGATTACTGACTCGGGGATTGAAGGTGTGAAAGACAAGTGTGTAGGTGGTTAGAGGACTGCATGGATAATGGATAGGCGTTTGAAGCAGTCCATGTGCTAAGGCCTGGCTCACTGCATAAGTACTTGGGTACTGATTGAATGATTACAGTACTGCAAGGAGAGTGCCTGGCTGAATTTATAAGTGTTTGGGTTTTGGTGCAGTGAATTGATTAGTACATGGTGCTGAATGGGTCACTAGGGGAGTGCAAGAGGAGTGACAGGGTGTTTCCTGGAAGTGTATGGATGCTGACTGGGGAATTGAAGGTGTGAAATACAAGTGTTTAGGTTGTTAGAGGACTGCGTGCATAGTGGATAGGCATTTGAAGCAGTCCTTGTGCTAAGGCCTAGCTCAGTGCATGAGTATTTGGGTAGTGACTGAATGATTAGAGTACTGCAAGGAGAGTGCATGGGTGAATTTGTAAGTGTTTGGGTTTTGGCGCAGAAAATGGATTAGTACATGGTGCTGAATGGGTCACTAGAGGAGTGCAAGGGGAGTGACAGGGTGTTTGCTGAAAGTGTATGGATATTGATTGGGGAATTGATGGAGTGAAAGACAAGTGTGTAGGTGGTTAGAGGACTGCATACATAGTGGATAGGAGTTTGAAGCAGTCCATGTGCTAAGACCTGGCTCACTGCATAAGTAGTTGGGTAGTGACTGAATGATTAGAGTACTGCAAGGACAGTGCCTGGGTGAATTTATAAGTGTTTGGGTTTTGGCGCAGTGAATGGATTAGTACATGGTGCTGAATGGGTCCCTAGAGGAGTGCAAGAGGAGTGACAGGGTGTTTGCTGGAGTGTATGGATACTGACTAGGGGATTGAAGGTGTGAAAGACAAGGGTGTTGGTGGTTACAGGATTGCATGCAAAGTGGAAAGGCGTTTGAAGCCGTCCATTTGCTAAGGCCTGGCTCACTGCATGAGTACTTGGATACTGACTGAATGATTAGAGTACTGCAAGGAGAGTGCCTGGGTGAATTTATAAGTGTTTGGGTTTTGGCACAGTGGATGGATTAGTACATGGTGCTGAATGGGTCACTAGAGGAGTGCAAGAGGAGTGACAGGGTGTTTCCTGTAAGTGTATGGATACTGACTGGGGAATTGAAGGCTTGACAAGTGTGTAGGTGGTTAGAGGACTGCATGCATAGTGGATAGGCGTTTGAAGCAGGCCATATGCTAAGGCCTGGCTCAGTGTATGAGTACTTGGGTGCTGACTGAATGATTAGAGTACTGCACGGAGAGTGCCTGGTTGAGTTTATAAGTGGTTGGGTTTTGGCGCAGTGAATGGATTTGTACATGGTTCTGAATGTGTCACTAGAGGAGTGCAAGGGGAGTAACAGGGTGTTTGCTGGAGTGTATGGATACTGACTAGGGGATTGAAGGTGTGAAAGACAAGGGTGTTGGTGGTTAGAGGATTGCATGCAAAGTGGAAAGGCGTTTGAAGCAGTCCATTTGCTAAGGCCTGGCTCACTGCATGAGTACTTGAATACGGACTGAATGATTAGAGTACTGCAAGGAGAGTGCCTGGGTGAATTTATAAGTGGTTGGGTTTTGGCGCAGTGAATGATTTAGTACATGGTGCTGAATGGGTCACTACAGGAGTGCAAGGGGAGTGACAGGGTGTTTGCTGGAATTGTATGGATACTGACTGGAGAATTGAAGGTGTGAAAGACAAGTGTGTAGGTGGTTAGAAGATTGCATGCATAGTAGATAGGGTTTGAAGCAGTCAATGTGCTAAGGCCTGGGTCACTGGATGAGTACTTGGGTACTGACTGAATGATTAGAGTACTGCAAGGAGAGTGCCTGGGTGAATTTATAAGTGTTTGGGTTCTGGCGCAGTGAATGGATTAGTACATGGTGCTGAATGGGTCACTAGAGTAGTGCAAGGGCAGTAACAGGGTGTTTGCTGGAGTGTATGGATACGGGATTGAAGGTGTGAAAGACAAGGGTGTAGGTGGTTAGAGGACTGCATGCAAAGTGGATAGGCGTTTGAAGCCGTCCATTTGCTAAGGCCTGGCTCACTGCATGAGTACTTGGATACTGACTGAATGATTAGAGTACTGGAAGGAGAGGGCCTGGGTGAGTTTATAAGTGTTTGGGTCTTGGCGCAGTGAATGGATTAGTACATGGTGCTGAATGGGTCACTAGAGGAGTGCAAGAGGAGTGACAGGGTGTTTCCTGTAAGTGTATGGATACTGACTGGGGAATTGAAGGCTTGAAAGACAAGTGTGTAGGTGGTTAGAGGACTGCATGCATAGTGGATACCCGTTTGAAGCAGGCCATATGCTAAGGCCTGGCTCAGTGCATGAGTACTTGGGTACTGACTGAATGATTAGAGTACTGCAAGGAGAGTGCCTGGGTGAATTTATAAGTGTTTGGGTTTTGGCGCAGTGAATGGATTAGTACATGGTGCTGAATGGGTCACTAGAGGAGTGCAAGAGGAGTGACAGGGTGTTTCCTGGAAGTGCATGGATACTGACTGGGGAATTGAAGGTGTGAAAGACAAGTGTGTAGGTGGTTACAGGACAGCATGCATAGTGGATAGGTGTTTGAAGAAGTCCATGTGCTAAGGCCTGGCTCAGTGCATGAGTACTTGGATACTGACTGAATGATTAGAGTGCTGCAAGGAGAGTTCCTGGGTAAATTTATAAGTGTTAGGGTTTTGGAGCAGTGAATAGATTAGTACAGGTGCTGAATGGGTAACTAGAGGAGTGCAAGGTGAGTGCCAGGGTGATTGCTGGAAGTCTATCTATACTGACTGGGGAATTGAAGGTGTGAAAGGCAAGTGTGTAGGTGGTTAGAGGACTGCATGCATAGTGGATAGGCGTTTGAAGCAGTCCATGTGCTAGGGCCTGGCTCACTGCATAAATACTTCCATATTGACTGAATGATTAGAGTACTACAAGGAGAGTGCCTGTGTGAATTTATAAGTGTTTGGGTTTTGGTGCAGTGAATGGATTAGTACATGATGCTGAATGGGTCACTAGAGGAGTGCAAGGGGGTTGACAGGGTGTTTGCTGGAAGTGTATGATTACTGACTCGGGGATTGAAGGTGTGAAAGACAAGTGTGTAGGTGGTTAGAGGACTGCATGCATAATGGATAGGCGTTTGAAGCAGTCCATGTGCTAAAGCCTGGCTCACTGCATAAGTACTTGGGTACTGACTGAATGATTACAGTACTGCAAGGAGAGTGCCTGGGTGAATTTATAAGTGTTTGGGGTTTGGTGCAGTGAATGGATTAGTGCATAGTGCTGAATGGGTCACTAGAGGAGTGCAAGAGTATTGACAGGGTGTTTCCTGGAAGTGGATAGATACTGACTGGGGAATTGAAGGTGTGAAAGACAAGTGTGTAGGTGGTTACAGGACAGCATGCATAGTGGATAGGCGTTTGAAGCAGTCCATGTGCTAAGGCCTGGCTCAGTGCATGAGTACTTGGATACTGACTGAATGATTAGAGTGCTGCAAGGAGAGTTCCTGGGTAAATTTATAAGTGTTAGGGTTTTGGCGCAGTGAATGGATTAGTACAGGTGCTGAATGGGTGACTAGAGGAGTGCAAGGGGAGTGTCAGGGTGATTGCTGGAAGTGTATCGATACTGACTGGGGAATTGAAGGTGTGAAAGGCAAGTGTGTAGGTGGTTAGAGGACTGCATGCATAGTGGATAGGCGTTTGAAGCAGTCCATGTGCTAAGGCCTGGCTAACTGCATGAATACTTCCATATTGACTGAATGATTAGAGTACTACAAGGAGAGTGCCTGGGTGAATTTATAAGTGTTTGGGTTTTGGTGCAGTGAATGGATTAGTACATGATTCTGAATGGGTCACTAGAGGAGTGCAAGGGGAGTGACAGGGTGTTTGCTGGAAGTGTATGATTACTGACTCGGGGATTGAAGGTGTGAAAGACAAGTGTGTAGGTGGTTAGAGGACTGTATCGATAATGGATAGGCGTTTGAAGCAGTCCATGTGCTAAGGCCTGGGTCACTGGATGAGTACTTGGGTACTGACTGAATGATTAGAGTACTGCAAGGAGAGTGCCTGGGTGAATTTATAAGTGGTTGGATTTAGGTGCAGTGAATGGATTTGTACATGGTGCTGAATGGGTCACTAGAGGAGTGCCAGGGGAGTAAGAGGGTGTTTCCTGGAAGTGTATGATTACTGACTCGGGGATTGAAGGTGTGAAAGACAAGTGTGTAGGTGGTTAGAGGACTGCATGGATAATGGATAGGCGTTTGAAGCAGTCCATGTGCTAAGGCCTGGCTCACTGCATAAGTACTTGGGTACTGACTGAATGATTACAGTACTGCAAGGAGAGTGCCTGGGTGAATTTATAAGTGTTTGGGTTTTGGTGCAGTGAATTGATTAGTACATGGTGCTGAATGGGTCACTAGAGGAATGCAAGAGGAGTGACAGGGTGTTTCCTGGAAGTGTATGGATGCTGACTGGGGATTTGAAGGTGTGAAATACAAGTGTTTAGGTTGTTAGAGGACTGCATGCATAGTGGATAGGCATTTGAAGCAGTCCTTGTGCTAAGGCCTAGCTCAGTGCATGAGTATTTGGGTAGTGACTGAATGATTAGAGTACTGCAAGGAGAGTGCATGGGTGAATTTGTAAGTGTTTGGGTTTTGGCGCAGAAAATGGATTAGTACATGGTGCTGAATGGGTCACTAGAGGAGTGCAAGGGGAGTGACAGGGTGTTTGCTGAAAGTGTATGGATATTGATTGGGGAATTGAAGGAGTGAAAGACAAGTGTGTAGGTGGTTAGAGGACTGCATACATAGTGGATAGGAGTTTGAAGCAGTCCATGTGCTAAGACCTGGCTCACTGCATAAGTAGTTGGGTAGTGACTGAATGATTAGAGTACTGCAAGGACAGTGCCTGGGTGAATTTATAAGTTTTGGGGTTTTGCGGCAGTGAATGGATTAGTACATGGTGCTGAATGGGTCCCTAGAGGAGTGCAAGAGGAGTGACAGGGTGTTTCCTGGAAGTGTATTGAAACTGACTGGTGAATTGAAGGTGTGAAAGACAAGTGTGTAGGTTGTTAGAGGACTGCATGCATAGTGGATAGGCATTTGAAGTAGTTCATGTGCTAAGGCCTGGCTCACTGCATAAGTACTTGGGTACTGACTGAATGATTACAGTACTGCAAGGAGAGTGCCTGGGTGAATTTATAAGTGTTTGGGTTTTGGTGCAGTGAATTGATTAGTACATGGTGCTGAATGGGTCACTAGAGGAATGCAAGAGGAGTGACAGGGTGTTTCCTGGAAGTGTATGGATGCTGACTGGGGATTTGAAGGTGTGAAATACAAGTGTTTAGGTTGTTAGAGGACTGCATGCATAGTGGATAGGCATTTGAAGCAGTCCTTGTGCTAAGGCCTAGCTCAGTGCATGAGTATTTGGGTAGTGACTGAATGATTAGAGTACTGCAAGGAGAGTGCATGGGTGAATTTGTAAGTGTTTGGGTTTTGGCGCAGAAAATGGATTAGTACATGGTGCTGAATGGGTCACTAGAGGAGTGCAAGGGGAGTGACAGGGTGTTTGCTGAAAGTGTATGGATATTGATTGGGGAATTGAAGGAGTGAAAGACAAGTGTGTAGGTGGTTAGAGGACTGCATACATAGTGGATAGGAGTTTGAAGCAGTCCATGTGCTAAGACCTGGCTCACTGCATAAGTAGTTGGGTAGTGACTGAATGATTAGAGTACTGCAAGGACAGTGCCTGGGTGAATTTATAAGTTTTTGGGTTTTGCGGCAGTGAATGGATTAGTACATGGTGCTGAATGGGTCCCTAGAGGAGTGCAAGAGGAGTGACAGGGTGTTTCCTGGAAGTGTATTGAAACTGACTGGTGAATTGAAGGTGTGAAAGACAAGTGTGTAGGTTGTTAGAGGACTGCATGCATAGTGGATAGGCATTTGAAGTAGTTCATGTGCTAAGGCCTGGCTCAGTGTATAAGTACTTGGGTGCTGACTGAATGATTAGAGTACTGCACGGAGAGTGCCTGGTTGAGTTTATAAGTGGTTGGGTTTTGGCGCAGTGAATGGATTTGTACATGGTTCTGAATGGGTCACTAGAGGAGTGCAAGGGGAGTAACAGGGTGTTTGCTGGAGTGTATGGATACTGACTAGAGGATTGAAGGTGTGAAAGACAAGGGTGTTGGTGGTTAGAGGATTGCATGCAAAGTGGAAAGGCGTTTGAAGCCGTCCATTTGCTAAGGCCTGGCTCACTGCATGAGTACTTGGATACTGACTGAATGATTAGAGTACTGCAAGGAGAGTGCCTGGGTGAGTTTATAAGTGTTTGGGTCTTGGCGCAGTGAATGGATTAGTACATGGTGCTGAATGGGTCACTAGAGGAGTGCAAGAGGAGTGACAGGGTGTTTCCTGTAAGTGTATGGATACTGACTGGGGAATTGAAGGCTTGAAAGACAAGTGTGTAGGTGGTTAGAGGACTGCATGCATAGTGGATAGGCGTTTGAAGCAGTCCATGTGCTAAGGCCTGGCTCACTGCATAAGTACTTGGTTACTGACTGAATGATTACAGTACTGCAAGGAGAGTGCCTGGGTGAATTTATAAATGTTTGGGTTTTGGCGCAGTGAATGGATTAGTACATGGTGCTGAATGGGTCACTAGAGGTGTGCAAGGGGAGTCACAGGGTGTTTGCTGAAAGTGTATGGATATTGATTGGGGAATTGAAGGTGTGAAAGACAAGTGTGTAGGTGGTTAGAGGACTGCATACATAGTGGATAGGAGTTTAACCAATCTGTCCATGTGCTAAGGCCTGGCTCACTGCATAAGTACTTGGGTACTGACTGAATGATTACAGTACTGCAAGGAGAGTGCCTGGGTGAATTTATACGGGTTTGGGTTTTGGCGCAGTGAATGGATTAGTACATGGTGCTGAATGGGTCACTAGAGGAGTGCAAGAGGAGTGACAGCGTGTTTCCTGGAAGTGTATAGATACTGATTGGGTAATTGACGGTGTGAAATACAAGTGTGTAGGTTGTTAGAGGACTGCATGCATAGTGGATAGGCGTTTGAAGCAGTCCATGTGCTAATTCCTGAAGAACCAGAACCAATTGGACCTGGCGGCGCAGGGTACGCCTTAATCTCCTGGGTTCTCCTGCTTAGCTACACAGAGACACGGGGACACTCTGTCGGTATAAAAGATCAGATTTTATTAGCTGCAGCTAGTACAGTTGTCCTAGAAGTACACACGGTATGTTCTCAGGAGACTGCCACTTCACTCCGTGGCGCAAAATCTTATATAGTACATAGGTGACATATACATTAGCTAAGAACACACCTAAAACACATAAAAAGAACCAATAAGAAAGGTTGGAAAACAGAACAGAACCAATAGGAAAGGTTTGAAAATAAAGTATTGAGTAACTCGAAGAAGCCTCTCCTCCAACTGTGTTTGTCACCCCTCCCCACGAGCTAATTCATTAACTGACTTGTAGCTGGCTTGCAGGTGGCGAGATACGTTTGTGTGCTTTGGAGGACAGTTGTGAAACAAGAGAATACGAGCAGAGGACAGCGAAGGCCAGACGATAAGATTAAGTCAGAAGAGAATAGTGTGAACCAACAGATAGTAAAGACAGGGATTAGAAAAACGAGACAGGGATTAGTGTACTCGCCCGGTCCTAACACCAGCTTTGTAAATAGAGGCAGAAGGCTTATGTCGACACGATGCTGCAGAAAAAGCACAAAAGACTTCGATCGTCGTGCTGCCTGAGTGAGGGCAACACAAAATGGCGGCGGAGCACAAAATGGCGGGTCGATACGATCACGATCGAAAATCGAGGTTCCTCATTCCTGGCTCACTGCATGCGTACTTGGGTACTGACTGAATGATTAGAGTACTGCAAGGAGAGTGCCTAGGTGAATTTATAAGTGGTTGGGTTTTGGCGCAGTGAATGATTTAATACATGGTGCTGAATGGGTCACTAGAGGAGTGCACGGGGAGTGACAGGATGTTTGCTGGAAGTTTACGGATACTGACTGGGGAATTGAAGGTGTGAAAGACAAGTGTGTAGGTTGTTAGAGGACTGCATGCATAGTGGATAGGCGTTTGAAGCAGTCCATGAGCTAAGGCCTGGCTCAGGGCATGAGTACTTGGGTAGTGACTGAATGATTAGAGTACTGCAAGGGGAGTGCCTGGGTGAATTTATAAGTGGTTGGGTTTTGGCGCAGTGAATGATTTAGTACATGGTGCTGAATGGGTCACTACAGGAGTGCAAGGGGAGTGACAGGGTGTTTGCTGGAATTGTATGGATACTGACTGGAGAATTTAAGGTGTGAAAGACAAGTGTGTAGGTGGTTAGAAGACTGCATGCATAGTGGATAGGGATTTGAAGCAGTCCATGTGCTAAGGCCTGGGTCACTGGATGAGTACTTGGGTACTGACTGAATGATTAGAGTATTGCAAGGAGAGTGCCTGGGTGAATTTATAAGTGTTTGGGCTTTGGCGCAGTGAATGGATTAGTACATGGTGCTGAATGGGTCACTAGTGGAGTGCAAAGGGAGTGACAGGGTGTTTGCTGGAAGTGTATGTACACTGACTGGGGAATTGAAGGTGTGAAAGACAAGTGTGTAGGAGGTTAGAGGACTGCATGCATAGTGGATAGGCGTTTGAAGCAGTCCATGTGATAAGGCCTGGCTCAGTAAATGAGTATTTGGGTAGTGACTAAATGGTTAGAATACTGCAAGGAGAGTGTCTGGGTGAATTTATAAGTGTTTGGGTTTTGGTGCAGTTTAAAAAAAAAATTCAGATCTGGTGGTAACTGACTCTGACTAACCAGTCCTCGAGCCAGTGCTATGCTAAAAGACACTTAGAATACTGTTAAAACACTTACATACACTTGGGAACACTATGCATTGGGGTACTCCTGTGATTAGAATGACCTCCTCTGTAAGCCCCTAGTACATAATAGGGCAGGTGGATTAAAACTACCTCTTAAAACGCACCACAGGGCACGTTTGCACACTGGTGAAGGGGGGACTGAGCTCACGTGTGTAAACACGCCCCGTGGCCGTTTTAATTTGGGGGATAAAGTCCTCTTTAATCCTGAGTGTCACTTGGGTCCAACTAGCCCACCAGGTACCTCCAGTTAGCGCCACAGAGCTGCGTTGCAGAGAGGTGTAAAAAGGGGCACAGCCTGGGCCACCTCTCTGAAAGGCAGCGCAGTTGCTCTTGCTGGAAGCACCTGGTGGACTAGTTGGCCCCCAGGGTCCCTCAGGATTGAAGGGGAAATATTTCCCCATCTTAAAACCCGCCACAGGGCGTGTTTGCACACGTCACCTCAGGTCCCATCTGTGAGAAAGTGCCACCTTTCTTGCATGGTATGCCCCCACTTTCTGCTGAATTGCTGATGTGCTTTGACTGAATGTGCCCTGGACTCCTGCCAATCAGCTGCCCAGGGCCGGTGTTCCTTCCCTAAAACTGTATTGAAGCTGAAACCCAATTGGCATCTCTGGCCACATGTCAGCCCCTGGTAAATGGTACCCTAGGTACCCAGGGCATTGTGACCAGAGAAGACCCCTAAGGGCTGCAGCACTTATTGTGCCACCCTTAGGGGCCCTGCACCCTGACACCCACACACTGCCTTTGCAGACTGAGTGTTATGGTGCAGAAGTAAATAAAGAGTCAACATGGCACACATCCCTGTGTGCCATGCCCACAAACCCACTGCCCTAGCATACATCAGTCACCCCTCTAGCTGGGTGCCCTATTCCAGTGGTGTGTGCACAGGTGCATGAGCCCTGTGCCCCTACAGTATACAGGGCCATTCCTGGGCACTGTAAGTGCAGTGATGCCATTAAGAGTATATGGTGCTGGGAGGTTGTCATTACGTACTCCACAGCACCATAATGGCTACACTGAAGACTGACAAGTTTGATATCAAACTTCTCAGCACATTAAACCCACACTGATGCCAGTGTGGGATTTAATGTAAAATGCACTACAGAGGGCATCTTTGAGATGCCCCCTGAAACCTAGCCTACAATCCACGTCTTGTCTGAGAGGCTGCCTAGGCTGCCACACAGCAGACATGTTGCTGGACCCCTGGGTGGAGAGCCCCCCGCTCTCCTAGGTCTGCAACAATACACATCCTGGGAGAGGTGCTAGGTCTCCTCCCCCAGGATGGGCAGGGGGAAGTTTCAAAGGCATACCGCCTTTTTGAGCTTCTCCAGGCCACAAGCTGTACTCAGCAACTGGCCCCCACCGGTTCTGACCCCCACTCTGGCGGGAAGACTGGCGGGAAACCCTACGTGAGGAAAGGAGGTGTGCCAGCCTGTGCCAACTCCACCCCTCAGGTGGGAGAGGCGAGGTGAAGCACAACTCCAGTCCCCGGCCATCTTGAGGATGGGGAGCCCTGCCCAATCAGAGATAGGCTCCTGCCCCCCTCCCACAGGAGAGGAGCACGATAGGGGGTGTACTCACCCCAGGACAGGGACCTATTGGTCCATGCCCTTCCCCTACCTGTAACACCCCTAAATTTAGTATTTAGGGGCACCCTGAACCTTCCTTTCTCAGATCCCGATTTCGAAACAAGAAAGAAGACCAAGAAGAAGAAGACCTGCCGTGCAGCTGCTAACAAGAGGACGACACCAACTGACTTGTCCCCAGCCCTACAGGCCTGTTGATCCTTGAACCTGCTCCTGCTAACTCCCGGCATCTCCTGCGGACAGCAACTTCAAGAACCCTGGAGGACCTGCCAGCCTTGACCCTCTTAGAGACTGGGACTCCCACGAGCAGTGGCTCTGCTCAAACAGCAACACCCCTGGTGCCAGATAGGAACCGCGAGTCCAACCCACTCTGCACCCGCCGAGCCCGACCTGTGCCCGAGTGGACAAAGACTCTGAGGATGTCCCCCCGGTGATTCTGACCTGGAATTCAGTGCCTAAGGACCCTCCTCAATGACCCGGACGACGCCTGCAGTCTCAGAACCAGGGACCCCTCCAACCGCGACCAGCAGAGGGTAAGATTTCCCGACGTCCAAAGACACCTCTGCCCCCTGCGCCCCCCGGCCTACTGTGCCCAACTCCAGGGTGCCTACCTACCCTCCAAGATCCCAACTTACCCCTCGAAGTGTTGGTCACTCCAGAAGATCCACCATCCCCGAGCCTGCAGCCTTTATTCCCTTTTAAAGATCTCCATTGAATAACATTGAGCACCCGACGGCTCAAAAGCACCCTGCACCCAGCGGCCTGAGTGTCCCTGGCAGTGCAACCTTTGTCCTATCCTACTTCCCCATTTGCCCTGAGCAAGTGACCAGGAGCCCAGCTCCCACAGCCGCATGGCCAGCTAGCCAGCAGCCACCAACCGAAGGCCCCCTGCCTCTCATTGGAGAACATTGGGCCTAACTACCTCTGCACCCGGCTGCCCCTGTGCCGCTGAGGGTGTACCAACTACATCTACCTGACCCTGGGAGACCCCTGAGTCTATGCCCAGAACCTTAAGTCTGTCAGTCGAGTACTTACCTAAAAGCCAATAACTCACTTTTCTTCCATAGGCTAACATTGACTGGTTTCACTTGGAAATTCTTAAAGGTGTGGAGTTTTGGAACTTTAAAATATTCATCTAAAATCAGCCGAACTACGAATTCCGATTTACTCACCTGTTATCAGGAGAGACCTCAGTGCTGCATCTTTGAGCCGAGTACTGGTCCTGAAAAGTAATTCTAACCGTACTTACCAGTAACTTGAATTTCCTTCCATAGGATATAATTGCCTGCTTTTTGCTGAAAAAGTTTGTGTGTCGATTTTTGGAACTTACAAATATTCCTCTAAAATGAGCCGAACTACGAATTCCGATTTACTCACCTGTTATTAGGAGAGACCTCAGTGCTGCAGCTTTGAGCCCAGTACTGATCCTGAAAAGTAATTTTAACCGTACTTACCAGTAACTTGAATTTCCTTCCATAGGATATCATTGCATGCTTTTTGCTGAAAAAGGTTCTAAGTGTCGATTTTTGAAACATACAAATATTCCTCTAAAATCAGCCGAACCACGAATTCTGATTTGCACACCTGTTATCAGGAGAGACCTCAGTGCTGCATCTTTGAGCCCAGTACTGATCCTGAAAAGTAATTTTAACAGTACTTACCAGTAACTTGAACTTCTTTCCATAGTATATCATTGCCTGCTTTTTGCTCAAAAAGTTTCTAAGTGTCGATTTTTGAAACTTACGATTATTCCTCTAAAATCAGCCGAACTATGAATTCCGTTTTACTCACCTGTTATCAGGAGAGACCTCAGTGCTGCATCTTTGAGCCCAGTACTGATCCTGAAAAGTAATTTTAACCGCACTTACCAGTAACTTGAATTTCCTTCCATAGGATATCATTGCCTGCTTTTTGCTGAAAAAGTTTCTAAGTGTCGATTTTTGAAACTTACAAATGTTCCTCTAAAATCAGCCGAACTACGAATTCTGATTTACTCACCTCTTATCAGGAGAGACCTCAGTGCTGCATCTTTGAGCCGAGTACTGGTCCTGAAAAGTAATTCTAACCGTACTTACCAGTAACTTGAATTTCCTTCCATAGGATATAATTGCCTGCTTTTTGCTGAAAAAGTTTGTGTGTCGATTTTTGGAACATACAAATATTCCTCTAAAATGAGCCGAACTACGAATTCCGATTTACTCACCTGTTATTAGGAGAGACCTCAGTGCTGCAGCTTTGAGCCCAGTACTGATCCTGAAAAGTAATTTTAACCGTACTTACCAGTAACTTGAATTTCCTTCCATAGGATATCATTGCATGCTTTTTGCTGAAAAAGGTTCTAAGTGTCGATTTTTGAAACTTACAAATATTCCTCTAAAATCAGCCGAACCACGAATTCTGATTTGCACACCTGTTATCAGGAGAGACCTCAGTGCTGCATCTTTGAGCCCAGTACTGATCCTGAAAAGTAATTTTAACAGTACTTACCAGTAACTTGAACTTCTTTCCATAGTATATCATTGCCTGCTTTTTGCTCAAAAAGTTTCTAAGTGTCGATTTTTGAAACTTACGATTATTCCTCTAAAATCAGCCGAACTATGAATTCCGTTTTACTCACCTGTTATCAGGAGAGACCTCAGTGCTGCATCTTTGAGCCCAGTACTGATCCTGAAAAGTAATTTTAACCGCACTTACCAGTAACTTGAATTTCCTTCCATAGGATATCATTGCCTGCTTTTTGCTGAAAAAGTTTCTAAGTGTCGATTTTTGAAACTTACAAATATTCCTCTAAAATCAGCCGAACTACGAATTCTGATTTACTCACCTCTTATCAGGAGAGACCTCAGTGCTGCATCTTTGAGCCCAGTACTGATCCTGAAAAGTAATTTTAACCATACTTACCAGTAACTTGAATTTCCTTCCGTAGGATATCATTGCCTGCTTTTTGCTGAAAAAGTTTCTAAGTGTCGATTTTTGAAACGTACAAATATTCCTCTAAAATCAGCCGAACTACGAATTCCGATTTACTCACCTGTTATCAGGAGAGACCTCAATACTGCATCTTTGAGCCCAGCACTGATCCTGAAAAGTAATTCTAACCGAACTTACCAGTAACTTGGATTTCCTTCCATAGGATATCATTGCCTGCTTTTTGCTGAAAAAGTTTGTGTGTCGATTTTTGGAACTTACAAATATTCCTCTAAAATGAGCCGAACTACGAATTCCGATTTACTCACCTGTTATTAGGAGAGACCTCAGTGCTGCAGCTTTGAGCCCAGTACTGATCCTGAAAAGTAATTTTAACCGTACTTACCAGTAACTTGAATTTCCTTCCATAGGATATCATTGCATGCTTTTTGCTGAAAAAGGTTCTAAGTGTCGATTTTTGAAACTTACAAATATTCCTCTAAAATCAGCCGAACCACGAATTCCGATATGCACACCTGTTATCAGGAGAGACCTCAGTGCTGCATCTTTGAGCCCAGTACTGATCCTGAAAAGTAATTTTAACCATACTTACCAGTAACTTGAATTTCTTTCCATAGTATATCATTGCCTGCTTTTTGCTGAAAAAGTTTCTAAGTGTCGATTTTCGAAACTTACGATTATTCCTCTAAAATCAGCCGAACTATGAATTCCGTTTTACTCACCTGTTATCAGGAGAGACCTCAGTGCTGCATCTTTGAGCCCAGTACTGATCCTGAAAAGTAATTTTAACCGCACTTACCAGTAATTTGAATTTCCTTCCATAGGATATCATTGCCTGCTTTTTGCTGAAAAAGTTTCTAAGTGTCGATTTTTGAAACTTACAAATATTCCTCTAAAATCCGCCGAGCTACGAATTCTGATTTACTCACCTCTTATCAGGACAGACCTCAGTGCTGCATCTTTGAGCCCAGTACTGATCCTGAAAAGTAATTTTAACCATACTTACCAGTAACTTGAATTTCCTTCCGTAGGATATCATTGCCTGCTTTTTGCTGAAAAAGTTTCTAAGTGTCGATTTTTGAAACGTACAAATATTCCTCTAAAATCAGCCGAACTACGAATTCCGATTTACTCACCTGTTATCAGGAGAGACCTCAGTACTGCATCTTTGAGCCCAGCACTGATCCTGAAAAGTAATTCTAACCGAACTTACCAGTAACTTGGATTTCCTTCCATAGGATAACATTGCATGCTTTTTGCTGAAAAAGTTTCTATGTGTCGATTTTTCAAACTTACAAATATTCTCAAAAAATCGTGCCAATGATAAAAACGTAATTACTTGCCTGTTTTAGATAGAGGTACCAGTGCTGAACCTAGGAGTCCAGCACAGGATTACAAAAGTAACGTGAACATACTTTACCTGCAAATTGAATTTCCTTCCATAGGATAACATTGGTAATTCCAACTGAAAAAGTTTCTAAGTGTCAACTTTTAAAATACAATAATATTCCTTAAAAATCACTACTGTAACCAAAACGCTTTTACTTAACTGTTTACAGCTGATGTCCCGGGACTGAATCTAGGATCCAGTCCTGTGGTTAGAAAAGTAATCTACAAAGTAACTAATTGCATTTAACCGGAAATTCCCATTGAGTTCAATGTTGCATTGTGTTTGAAATTGTGTTGCCTATTGCAACAAACTGTAACTATTGCATTCAAAAAGTCTATTGCCTATTTGAAAAGTATTTAACTAAAGTAACTCATCCTGAGAATGTTACGAAAACCTGAATGCAGCACATGCAATCCCTGTTCCACGTGGGATAGTATTTAGTTTTGGGGAACAATCCTCGAGTGTACAACTGTATTTATTTGCAGAGATTAATGGTGACTGATTTGTTTTTAAGACAAATCTGTGTTTATTACATTTCTTTACCCATATTTAGTATCATGTTGTATTTGCAGATAGCAATGTCTGTTTTCTATTCATACTGGCAAAGGCTATACACGTTTCACGAGTTGTGACACATGTTCTGCACGTGTAAAACGTTTAATTATGCTGAAAACTTCAAGATGCAATGCTTAGCACGTGTTAACTGAAATCGCTTCGTGCGTATGCTAATTACAAAGTCACACCCAAGACACGTTTTGAGAGCCTTTGCAGAACTCCAACCAAAGGTATTTAAGCCCCCACCCACTTCTTCCCGATGCTTCGCTTCCTGCTGGCAGAACTCACCTGACTCCGTTCTCCGTGTGCTGCCCGACTTCGGTCCTGATCCTTCGGTGTCTTCTTGGACTGCAGCTCTTCCTGATTCCTTGGGGGTGCTCGGAATGAAGGGTCCAGCTGGATCTTCTTCCGCTCCCACGGCGCTCTTCAATTCATTCGACGTTCCGCTTCCTGTGATCTGAGAAAGGAAAAGACAACAGGGTAAATAAACCGGTGCCTAGCAACCCTTCACAATCTCGGGTAATTCTTAATGCAAGGTAAGAATAATCATTTTGTTGAACATTACAGAACCAAGAAGGGTAATTGAAAAAACGACAGTTGGCATTTTGTTGAACATTAAAGATCCAAGAAGGTTAATTGAAAAAACAACAGTTTTTCCAAGACAGAAGGAGCCGTTTCAGAATAACTTTATTCACAGAATCTTCGTCATTAATGACCCCAGGTTCAACTGCAGCTTGACGAACATTTCAAAATAGAAAGAAAAAGACTTTCGTTTGGGAACTGTGTGCGCAATGATAAATGCATGAAAGAACTCATGTTTAGTAGTTTAATTGTTGTTTTGCAAGCAGCAGTATAATTGAGATGTCATTATGTAGAATATTGTTTTAAATTACAAAAGATTCTACATTGTTGAAAGCATCAGAGAAGAAAACACATTTCCTGTAATAGAGAGAGTGACCTCCAAAAGAGGCCTAATTGGTACATGAAGGAAAGACGGAAAAAGAAAAAACATGAATCTAGTGGTTGAATTATGAACGCTGTTGTTACTGGTTAATGCTCACATGTAACTCTGAATTCTTCCCAGTAGATTCACCTTGCAAGTTGGGTAGCTATAAGAACCAGTGAAGTTTCAAGTGATGCTATAAAAGAGAACAAACATTCCCCAGTCCCTGAAGAACCCTGAAGAATACCCTGAAGAGGATCCCGACACAAATCCAGTGTTTGTCTTCTCTCTCTCTCTATCTCCCAAATTCCCCTTCCCCCCCAGGGGTCCATTCTGGGTGACAAGTGTCAATATCTTGTTGCCTCGGTGGGCTTCAGAGGGAGTTGGGATCACGCAGCATCGGAAAAGGAACAAACCGGAGATCAGGTGGGTGATTTCCTAACAGAGAAAGTATATTTTGATACCTTGTTGCTTCTAAAATAAAACAACTATATCTTTTGATACAAAACAATTGGCCTAGAGTTCAGTTCTTGAGTGTGTGAGACCATTTGCTGACTGAGTGTGTACAACAAATGCTTTACACTGTCCTCTGATACTGCCTTACTGCTCGACCAAGCTACCACTTTAGAGAGTAAGGTTATATCTAACTTTAACGTCTACCAAACCTCTGGGGACAGGGAACTCTATACACACTGTACCTTACTTTGGTCCAGTAGGTTGCAGAGAGGTGGCCCAGGCCACACCCCTATTTACACCACTCTGCAACGCAGCTCTGTGGTACTTACTGGAGGTACGTGGTGGGCTAGTTGGACCCCAGGGACCCTCAGGATTGAAGAGGAATTAATTCCCCACCTTAGAACATGCCACAGGGCGTGCTTGCACACATGTCACCTCAGGCCCGTCCCCTCCCTTCACCACTGTGCAAACACGCCCTGTGACGCGTTTTAAGTTGGGGGATAAAGTCCCTTTGAATCCTGAGGGTCCCTGGGGTCCAACTAGCCCACCAGGTACCTCCAGTAAGCGCCACAGAGCTGCGTTGCAGAGAGGTGTAAAAAGGGGCATGGCCTTTGAACACCTCTCTTCAGCGCAGCTCCCTGGTGCATACTGGAGGTTCCTGGTGGGATAGTTGGCCCCCAGGGACCCCCAGTATTCAAGGGGAATTAGTTCCCCATCTTACAACGCATCAGGGGGCAGGTTTGCAGAGTGCTGCAGGGAGGGGTCGGGGTCTTGGCACGATGTCGGTCTTTTTATAAAAAAACTTTTTTTAGAAGGAGAGTTTTGTGGCCCCTCTTCCTTTCCTATTTTATTGGCCCTGGGGACCCCATCCCCCAAGCCTCACTCCTATTTTTTTAATTGTTTTTTAAAATGGAAGGGGCCCAGTTTCTTTAAGCTTACCCTAGTTTTGGAATGCATGCAATATTTATCCCAGATGTTATTTGACTCTATTCAGTGTCCTCATGGAGTCACATACCGGGGCTCTCAAATGCCTCTCTTCATAGTGTTTTCTGTGCCCACTCTGCTGTTCTTTCCAGATTGACATTGTTTGCTAGTTTTGGTATCGCGCTCAGACTAGCACTTTTCAGTGTTTGCTCTACTCTTTTGTAGTGTCCTCCATATTCACACTATTGCACTCTAGTGTTCTATTCCTATTTGTGGTTTCCTAATTTCGACTCATGTTTCAGTACTTTTTGTCACAGGTGCAAACTCCAGCGTTACTCTTGGAGTTAGTTGTTTTCGATGCCCACATTGCTGATGTTGCTCGTGAGGCTGTCTGCGGTAATGTCTACCCTCGAAAGGAATCTGCTCACATCACCATACCGATGCTTGATCTGCGTGTATGATTCGCAGGGTGCTTGCATGTCTCATGTTCAGGTATGTTCTGTTAGTAGCTATCCTTTCTGTGCACGCTCTAATTCCCATAACGTTTGCTCACTGGGCTTTTGGTTCTTTTTTTATCTCTCATTTGTTATGGTGTAAGACACCTGTTCGTTCTCTATCCTTGTCATGTGCTTCTGGACACATGTTCGCCCTTTTAGCAGCTCTTTGCCTTAGGTTTTTGGTTTACTTTGGACAACTATATTTGCTGGCCTCAGATGCACCGCAGTATTCCTCTATTTATTTCATTCAGATGATCAGTATTACTCTTGCAAATATATTTTCTGACAACATAACACTCCCACTGTACGCTGCTTATATTTGCAGTCCCATATTGTTATTTTCCACAGGAAAGTTGAACCATCTGTTAGTAACCAGGGCCGGGGAAGGCGAAGCCGGACCCATTAGGGGCCCGGGCCAAACGCCGGTCGGATGCGGGAAGCTCCTCCCCGCACATATACATAGCCCACTTGAAAGGGGGCGACCAGGGTTGGTCGCCCCAGGGCAAGCTCAAAACCCCCCCCAATCCGGGGGTGGGCTGACAAGGTGAGGGGGGATAAATAGGGGGCAATGGACCCAAGTAGGCACAAACCCCCCCTTCCTCACAGTGAGAGAACAAAGAGGGCGTCACAGAGGAGTGCAGGGTGGTATGCCCGGAAACGCTACCCTGATGCACCTGGTTCCAGTCCGGCAGTGCTCAGGGTATTGCAGTCAGGTGGGAGCAGAAACGAGAAAGATGCTTCGGTGCAGACCAGCAAGGTCTGTGGGACTCACCACTTAGTAGGGAGTCGGGGCACATCTGGAGCAACCAGGGAAGCCAAAGGAAATGCAAAGTTACCCATCAGGGACCCACCACTCAACAGAGTGGGGATCGCGAAGGGACCTCGAGACGAAACACAAAATGGCGGCCCACGGGTCACTCGGAATGACCAGGCCGACAATCTTCAGTGGATTCAGTGCTCGAGGTGAGGGCTACAAGTCACCTAAGCACGACTTCAAGAGACGTCGAGAAGTCAATGCACTTGCAGAAATGCACGGTGACCAGGTGTTCCGGTTCCACGCCACTCACGAGAGCTGCGGGTTTCGGCTTTGCTAATCTAAAGTTCTGGTTACAGAAGTTCCTTACTTATACCTAAGGAAGGTGTGAGACTAGCTCTGGGGACCCACCTATGGGAGGGTTTGGAAAGACACCAATTTCCTTTGCCCAGTTTCACACCAGGGCAGGGGCTGGAAGCCCTGAACCGGTCTGAGCTGGACTATGCACAGGGACACCAAATGTGCCCCCAGTGCAGGACTTCAAAGCACTCAGAGAGTGCTCCCGCCCAGCCCTAATACCCATAATCCTGTCTGGGAGGTTGTTACATGAAACCTATTGTCCAGGCCTCCCCTGCTAGAGTTTCGGTCAGCAGGAGGAGGCCAGACATGTGTCTGTGGTATGCAGCTTCCATTTTGTGATGTCAGGGCTCTATTAAGTTTCTACTGGGTATACCAGTGCTGTCATGTCTCTCCCTCTAGAAGGGTGGGATCATACTCCCACACCAGTTACTGGTGTGGGGGTATGATTCCAAGGTGTTTGACACCAAACACGACATGTTTCCATGCAGCCAGTCAAAAGTTAGCATTTACCGTTTGGTTATAATGCACTTAAGAGTATATGGTCAGACTGCACTACTGACAACCCCGGAAAAGAGATTCCAAAGGCTGCAGAGGGGCTCAGCTCATGACTGGGCACCCCCTCACATATAACCAAGCACCCTGCCTTCAGGATTTATAAGGCCTGCCATAGGGATGACTGATAGGTATGTATGTGCAGTATATGGTGAGATATAGTGAACCTATATCTCAGTAAGGGGTGGATGCACCACCTTAGTCAGGCTGCAGTAGCAGACCTGTGGTGTCATTTTGGGTGGCTTTCCAGGGGTGGCATAATACATGCTTCAGCCCCTGGTAGGTCTCTGGGGTACCTATGCCCTGGGCACATAGTATACCACATACTAGGGACCTATAAGTGCACCTCAGATCCAATCTGAACTGTACCTAAAGCACATGCAATCAATTTAGAGAGGAAGCAGCTAGGCTGGGGCCCTGAATTACAGGGTCCCAGCCAGACTAAATTCGAAATACAGTGAAACACCAGCAAAAAGTGGGGGTAAACATATGAAGCAGATACTACTCTCCTACAAGGAGTGCAGAAAAAGACAAGAGGGAAGCACAAGTTTGGAACAGAGGTGCAGGAAGAAGCCACAGCAGTGGCGAAAGAACCAACAGAGATGCAGAAAGAGGCAAGAGGGGTACAGAAAGAGGCAAGTGAAGAGCAGAATGAAGCAAAAGAGGTGCAGAAAGAACCAACAGAGGTGGAAAAAGAGGGGCGCAGAAAGGGGTAGGAGAGGTGCAGAAAGAGGCAAGAGGGGTACAGAAAGAGGCAGAAGGGGTACAGAAAGAGAAAGAGAACTGCAAAAAAGAAGCCACAGAGGTGCTGAAAGAGGCACGAAGTGTGAAGAAAGAGAAAAGACAAGTGCAGAAAAAAGCATGGAAAGTGCAGAATGAAGCAACAGGGGTGAAGAAAGAGACAAGTGAAGTGCAGAAAGAAGCAACAGAGGTGCAGAAAGAGGCAAGAGAACTGCAGACAGATGCAAGAGAGTTGCAAACAGGCAAAAGAGGTACATAAAGAGACAACAGGGGAGCAGAAAGAAGCAAGACAGGTGCAGAAAGAAGCATGGAAAGTACAGAATGAAGCAACAGGGTTGCAGAAAGAGGCAAGAGAAGTTTAGAAAGAAGCAAGTGAGGTGCAGAAAGAGGCAAGAGAGGTTCAGAAAGAGGCAAGAGAGGTGCAGAAACAGGCAAGAGAATTACCGAAAGAAGCAACAGAGGTGCAGAAAGAAGCAAGAAAAGTGCAGAAATAGGCATGTGAGATGCAGAAACAGGCAAGAAAGGTACAGAAAGAGGGAAGACGAGTGCTGAAAGAGACAACAGGGGTGCAGAAAGAAGAAAGACAGGTGCAGAAAGAAGCATGGAACGTGCAGAATGAAGCAACAGGGGTGAAGAAGGAGGCAAGAGAACTGCAGAAAGAGGCAAGAGAGTTGCAGAAACAGGCAACGGAGGTACAAAAAGAGGGAACAGAGGTGCAGATAGAGGCAAGAGAGGTGCAGAAACAGGTAAAAGGGGTACAGAAAGAGGCAAGAGGGGTGCAAAAAATTGCAAGAGATGTGCAGAAAGAAGCACGAGCAGTGCAAATGAACCAACAGAGGTGCAAAAAGAGGCAAGTGAGTTGCAGAAACAGGCAAAAGGGGTGCAGAAAGATGGAACAGGTGGGCAGACTGAGGCAAGAGAGGTGCAGAAAGAGGAAAGAGGGGTGCTGAAAAATGCAAGAGGGATGAGCAAATTTCTAACGGAGGTGCAAGAAGAAGCCAGAGCAGTGCCGAAAGAACCAACAGAGATGCAGAAAGAGGCAAGAGGAGTACAGAAAGAGGCAAGTGAAGTGCAGAAAGAGGCAAGAGAGTTGTTGAAACAGGCAAAAGGGGTGCAGTAAGAGGGAACAGGTGGGCAGACTGAGGCAAGAGAGGTGCAGAAAGAGGGAAGAGAGGTGCAGAAAAAGGCAAGAGGGATGAGCAAATTTGTAACAGAGGTGCAGGAAGAGCCAGAGCAGTCCCGAAAGTACCCACAGAGATACAGAGAGCGTGGCCCCCCTCCCTTCAAGTACAAAGCCCCGGGGAGGTGGTGGTCCCTGGGCTTGGGGGCCTATGAGGCCCCCTGCCTATAATTAATCAAAGCCCAGGGGAAGTGGTGGTCCCCGGGGCTTTGGGGGGGCCTGTGACGCCCCTCCATTTATAAAGAAATGCCTGGGGATGTGGTGGTCCCCAGGGCTTGGGGGGCCTACAAGGCCCCCCTGCCTATATTTAATCAAAGCCCCGGTGAGGTGATGGTCCCCAGTGCTTGATAAAGAAAGCCCCAGGGATGTGTCGGTCCCTGGGGCTGGGGGAGCCCGCAAGGCCCCCGCACTTAATTAGGAATGCCTCGGGGAGGTGGTGGTCCCCGGGGCAGTGTGGGGGGCAGGAGCCCCTTCCACGGATTTTTTAAAACAAAGCCAATGAGAGGTGGCGTGCCCCCCGCATACAATTAACTAAGCCCCGGGGAGGTTTCAGTTCCCGGGGCTGCAGGGGCCTCCACGGGCCCCCGCTAATTAATTAGGCATTGCCCCCAGGACCTGGCCCACCCGGGGCATATAGAAAACGAAGCACGGGAGCCCACGCTTCATTTTTTAAATTATTTTTTCAACCGCATTCGTACACCTTTTTGGGGCCCTGAGTAGGCTTAGGGGGTCAGGGTGTTTCTACCCTGCCACCTTTTCTTTTATTTTTTACATTTACTAGTCCCATAATGCCTCATAATGAGCTAATATGGCAGAACTATAAATAGATGAAAGAGAGGATGGACTCACGAGACCGTGAACAAGACTATCTCTTGGTCGAAACGCGTTGGTGGTAGTGGTGATAATTGTGCTTTCATGATAAATTGAAGTTAAGGAACGAAGATTCCTTAAGTGCATTGAATTCTTTTTGATGAATAATATATATATATATATATTCACTGAAAAAACCATAGGTTTCACACACGTTATAGTTAGCTGGACATTTCACTCGAAAAAAACCATTGAAATTCCCCCATTATAGTTAGCTCAGATAACTATAACTCACGCGCCTGTAATCCACTGCTGATGACGTCACATATTACATCATTCATGACATGGTCAGTGACATCACTGATGACATCACTGATGACATCTCAAATGACATCTCTGATGACATCACTGATGACATCATCCAGTGACTGTGTGTTTCTTTAAAATTTAAATATGTTTTATATATTTATAGTGAAAGGCCTGTGGAAGAATGAGTGGCTGTACAAGTGTGTGAATGGATGATTTTCTAGGTGCGTAACTGACTCCATAAGTGAGTTATTAAATGTATCTTACTGCAGACTAGTGACTAAACTGTGTGAATGTCTGTATGTGTCTGTGTGTTGGTGTATAAGTGGCTGGATGGTTTTGTGAAGAGCTATATGAGTGTCTATATGGGTTATTGATTGGTTGTCTGAGTATCTGTATGGGTGCCTGAGTGTTTGTGTGGGTAGGGTGTGTGTGACTCTGTGCATAGATGTGTGACTGGGTGATTCTATGGGTGCATGGTTTTAAGAGTGCATCTGTGACGGACTGTATGGTTGGGTGAGTGTATGTATGGGTGTGTTAGTGATTGAATATATATCTCAGTGGTACATTTGTGACTAACTACATATGTGAAAGGCAGTATATATGCGTGTAAGAGTATATAAGTAGGTATATGTGAGAGTGTGTGATTGGGAGAGTGGCTGTATGGATGAGTGTGTGCTTGTATCAATGATTGTATAAGAGCGTAAGAATGTGGTACTATTTTTATGATTAAATGAACTTGTGTGTGTATAACTGTATAGGTGAGTAAATGGGAGTGTGATTAATTATTTGCATGACTGACTAGGTGTGACAGTACCTCTATAGATGATTGGTGGTGTGTGAGTGTCTATGTAGGTGCATAAATGCATATGATAGTCTTGTACGGAGTGACTGTAAGTATGAGTGACTGTACATATGAATGAGTGGAGGTGTATGTAAACCTAAGAGTTAATAAGTGGGTATGTAGTTATTGGTATTGGAGTATCTATGGTTTTGAGAATGGACGTCTGAAATTTTGAGTTTGTGTATCATCGGTTAAATTAGGGTGTGAGATGATGCAGTCATTTATCACATTGATGATGTCATCAGTGATGTCATCAGTGATGTCATTTGAGATGTCATCAGTTATGTCATCAGTGATGTCACTGACCATGTCATGAGTGATGTAATATGTGACGTCATCAGCAGTGGATTGCGGGCTCGCGAGTTATAGTTAGCTGAACTAACTATAACGGGGGAATTTCAATGGATTTTTCCAGTAAAATGTCCAGCTAACTATAACGTGTGTGAAACCTATGGTTTTTTCAGTGAATTTGCAAGGTTTTTTAAATGCTAATTCCTAACTATAACGTGTGTGAAACTTATGGTTTTTTCAGTGAATTTCAAAGGTTTTTTAAATGCTAATTCCGAACTATAACATGTGTGAAACCTATGGTTTTTTCAGTGAATTTGCAAGGTTTTTTAAATGCTAATTTATGAATGTTTTATTATATTTTTTATTTATTTATTTCACAATATGCTACCTATGTATATAATTATAGATTTACTGTATTCTGCAATATGGAATGGCTCAGCTTTTTTTTTTTGTGGATATAGTTGAACAGCATAGTTAATATCTTCTATAAACCTCTAAACATTTTTTTTTTTAAGGGTTTTTGACCGTGCGCGCACCGTACGCGTACGATGCGCGCACGTTGCTTGCATGCATACGTGCTCTGTGTACGCATGCGTACGTGATCCACATGCGCATGCGTACTTCGTGCGTGATGCGTACGCGCGTGCTCCGTATGCGCATGCGCGCGTGCTCCTTTCGCGCATGCGCGCGTGCTCCGTACGCACGTGCTCAGTACGCGCATGCGTGCGTGCTCCATACAAGCATGCGCGCGTGCTTCGTACGTGCTCCATACGCGCATGCGTGCTTGTATCGTGCGTGCTCCGTGCGCGCACCGTACGCGCTCGGTGCGCGCACGGTAAGTCATGTGATCAAGAAACAACACTTTTCATCGGTTTATAGTAGCTTCAGGTCATGTGATTAAGAAACAACACTTTTCATTGGTTTATAGTAGTTTCAGTTCCAGAAACTTCCAACACCACACCCACTCCCCTCATTATTACTTCTGATTCCCTGGGAGAAGGAGCTGAGCAGCTTTTCTAGTACTTCAGTACTTCAGAATGGCAGAGCAGCAGTCATCTTCTGGGAGTGAGCAGGAGACCCTTGTGAGACAGAGACAGAGGAAACAGAAAGACTCTTTTATATGGCAATTTTTTACATTTCCACTGGGGCAGAAGAAAGTGAATGGTCCCAAAGTTACCTGCACTCTTTGTGATCGCGTCTTATCAAGAGGAGATCCTAAAAAGAAATACTCTTTTAGTATCTTCACTATGATCAGGCACGTTAGAGATGTACACAGACTCATGGTGTGATTCTAGGCAGAAAACGATATTTGATTGGCAATTTCAAAGCACATTTACCACTGTGGTTTTGCAAGTGATAATTACTGTAACAGCCCGACACATTTTCCTTATAGTTTAGAGAGGCAGAAAAGAGCACATGTCCTAACAGCTACTTGAGAGCATGATCATGTGGAACCTGGGTGAGTGATTAGACTAGAGCAAAGGAAATGAGCCTTGGTGATGTTGAATGTGGTAGCGTTACACACTACTATCTGAAATACCACACAGTGCTGAATACTTAGCATGGGAGTGCAGGAGAAGCTACTGCCTGTGTGCTAAAAGTATGTTTCTGGAGACTGTGTATTGTCAGGTGCAAGAGAGATCTGCATGGACGCTTGCAGAACTGCATGAAGACTGCACAGATGTATGTAAGAGTACATGTGGGGTAAGGGTTAATTGGAGTTTTGAACATGTAGGATCTACCTCACCCATTGCAGGAGTGTAAGGAAAATCTACCCTGTTGTTTTCAAATGTGTTAGCATTTGCCTCTCATTTGTGAGATATTGATTTGTGCTGAATGCTAGCCATCACAGTTCAAGAAAACAAGCTGCCCCTTTCCTACGAATGCAAGTCTTACAGAACCAGACCAACACGAATTAAATCTCTGACAACAATTCCTGTGTGCACACAGACTCATGGTGTGATTCTAGGCAGAAAACGATTTTGGACTGGCAATTTCAAAGCACATTTACCACTGTGGTTTTGCAAGTGATAATTACTGTAACAGCCTGACACATTTTCCTTATAGTTTAGAGAGACAGAAAAGAGCACATGTCCTAACAGCTACTTGAGAGCATGTGCATGTGGAACCTGGGTGAGTGATTAGACTAGAGCAAAGGAAATGAGCCTTGGTGATGTTGAATGTGGTAGCGTTACACACTACTATCTGAAATACCACACAGTGCTGAATACTTAGCATGGGAGTGCAGGAGAAGCTACTGCCTGTGTGTAAAAGTATGTTTCTGGACACTGTGTATTGTCAGGTGCAAGAGAGATCTGCATGGATGCTTGCAGAACTGCATGAAGACTGCACAGATGTATGTAAGAGTACATGTGGGGTAAGGGTTAATTGGAGTTTTGAACATGTAGGATCTACCTCACCCATTGCAGGAGTGTCTACCCTGTTGTTTTCAAATGTGTTAGCATTTGCCTCTCATTTGTGAGATATTGATTTGTGCTGAATGCTAGCCATCGCAGTTCAAGAAAACAAGCTGCCCCTTTCCTACGAATGCAAGTCTTACAGAACCAGACCAACACGAATTAAATCTCTGACAACAATTCCTGTGTGCACACAGACTCATGGTGTGATTCTAGGCAGAAAACGATTTTTGATTGGCAATTTCAAAGCACATTTACCACTGTGGTTTTGCAAGTGATAATTACTGTAACAGCCTGACACATTTTCCTTATAGTTTAGAGAGGCAGAAAAGAGCACATGTCCTAATAGCTACTTGAGAGCATGAGCATGTGGAACCTGGGTGAGTGATTAGACTAGAGCAAAGGAAATGAGCCTTGGTGATGTTGAATGTGTTAGCATTATACACTGCTATCTGAAATACCACACAGTGCTGAATACTTAGCATGGGAGTGCAGGAGAAGCAACTGCCTGTGTGCTAAGAGCGTGCTTCTGGAGACTGTGTATTGTCAGGTGCAAGAGAGATCTGCATGGATGCTTGCACAACTGCATGAAGACTGCAGAGATGTATGTAAGAGTACATGTGTGGTAAGTTTTAATTGGAGTTTGTAACACGTAGGAACTACCTCACCCATTGCAGGAGTGGAAGGAAAATCGACCCTGTTGTTTTCAGATGTGTTAGCATTTGCCTCTCATTTGTGAAATATTGATTTGTGCTGAATGCTAGCCATCACACTTCAAGAAAACAAGCTGCCCCTTTCCTACGAATGCAAGTCTTACAGAACCAGACCACCACGAATTAAATCTCTGACAACAATTCCTTTGTGCACACAGACTCATGGTGTGATTCTAGGCAGAAAACAGTATTCCTGGATGATACCAGTACACCTTAACTTATGGTGAAGACATACTCCATAATATCTTACAAGTTCAAGGCAGTTAAATATCTTCCAAAACATAAAATGTAAAACACAACTTTAAAACAAGAATCACATTTATATTTTTTATATCAAAATGCACCACATACATCCCCTCTCAAATTCATAACTCACCTTTAAAAGTAGTTAGTTGAGAAAGAAATGTGGCACTCACACAGCAGATTATCAGAGCCAGAATCTCTGAACTGTACACTTCTCAGCAGAACCAGTAAATGGCAATCTTTCACTCTCTTTTTTCACACATATACATGTTAACTTCAAATCACAGTGCTTCCCACATTTTTTCAAATGAAAACACACATTTCTATTGGTTGCAAATTTCAACCCTTTGCAAATGATCCCTACCCCCAACATGACTTCTGCCTGCTACCATAGCAACAGGTCATGGAACACTGGTGTGAGCGGAGAGGTCAGAAGTTCAGCACACAAAATTTCTAATCCAAAGAGCAAGAGTGCTTGACTTTTCAAACCTAATAGCAAATCCATAGTAATGTTCTGTGGGAACACATTTTTCTGAACCAATACAAAACATGCTTTTAAAACTTTAAACATACAGCCTAGTTTTTAGTGTAGAATGGTCTGAAACAGCCAATGAGCTCTTTTTATTAAAAAAAAAGTATGTAAGCCTCCATTTTACAACTATCTTTCTTTTCATATTGCCATTCTACTGAAAGACACCTTCTGAGTGCATCCAGATCTCCTTGAAAGATGTTCACAGTGTGGAATGTAGGTCATAGCTATGTCTTCTGGAGTGAAAAGTATGCAGAAAAAAGAGGTATTTTGAAAGACCTTGTTTTGCCAAATGTAGACATTAAATGGATTGGTCAGAGAGGGTTAAAGTGGCAGCAATTAATGCCTTTGGTGAAATCCTTTCTACATCTCCCACAGCCTGACCTTATAATTGTGCACTGTGGTGGAAATGACCTAGGCACTTTAACTGGGGTAGGTCTGGAAATGCTTGTTAAGGACACCTTTGTGCAATTGATGTCACTTTTTCCACAAACTACCTTTGTATATTCTAATATATGCCAAAGGCAAAAGTGGAACTGGTCCAACCAATATTGTCCGCAGATTGACAAAGCAAGAAAGCACGTCAATAAGTCTGTTTCTCCCCTTGATCATCCTCATTGACCACCCGAGGGTGGAGTAGGTACTGTGTGATCCCCCGGCCGTGGTTAGACGCCCTTTTTTCGATGGTTTCCGCCTTGCTTTTTGGTGTTCTTTTATTTTTCTTTCTTTGTTTGTATTTCTAAAAGTTATGTATCCTGACAACCTCTGAGGTAATTTGTTAATTCGGCTTAGCCCCAGGGGGCCTATTTCTTCCTTGATGATGTCGAACATGTATATATTAGCGGCCGGCCCTGGTGGTTGTAGGCCCATGTTTGTATTGAGTTTTTATGTGCAATAAAATAAAAAAATAAAAATAAGTCTGTTTCTGCTTTCCTCAGAGACTATGGTATGGGTTCTATATACCACAACAACTTGCACATTTGCACATTTGTGATAAAGTCTACGCACTACTGGTCCCAGAATGCTTTGGGGGTGATTAACATGCTGGATTGAAATAAAAGAGGGATTACACCAGTGTGTGCGTTGTTTTGCCGTCATTTCCGAATTGCCTGTGAAGAAGGGTTTCATAATCCGAAACGCGTCGGCTGGAAGTACGGGGAGTTACCTACTAATCTATATGTGGTGAGGAGCAGTCCTGGGTGTGCCGGCCCCTTAGGGGCAACCTGGAAAAACATTAAAGTGACCCGCCCTTGGTCACGGCCTGGCACCACCACTGAGTCTGCGGGGGTCCGTGCGCCTTTGGATGGATTGGCTCACGGTATGGTGATTTCTACGTGGTCTGTATTGCGGGGAATCCCACCGCCGCAGCATTGTGGGTCCGCTTGCTGTCTTGATGACGACAGTTTGAGTGGAATGGGAGACGCCCTCTTGATTGATACTTAGACTTGCAGGACTATATCCCCCAGTGATTGTTTTAACAAAAGGAAAAAGGAAAATTCTGACGGCGCACATTTGTGATAAAGTCTACGCACTACTGGTCCCAGAATGCTTTGGGGGTGATTAACATGCTGGATTTAAATAAAAGAGGGATTACACCAGTGTGTGCGTTGTTTTGCCGTCATTTCCGAATTGCCTGTGAAGAAGGGTTTCATAATCCGAAACGCGTCGGCTGGAAGTACGGGGAGTTACCTGCTAATCTATATGTGGTGAGGAGCAGTCCTGGGTGTGCCGGCCCCTTAGGGGCAACCTGGAAAAACATTAAAGTGACCCGCCCTTGGTCACGGCCTGGCACCACCACTGAGTCTGCGGGGGTCCGTGCGCCTTTGGATGGATTGGCTCACGGTATGGTGATTTCTACGTGGTCTGTATTGTGGGGAATCCCACCGCCGCAGCATTGTGGGTCCGCTTGCTGTCTTGATGACGACAGTTTGAGTGGAATGGGAGACGCCCTCTTGATTGATACTTAGACTTGCAGGACTATATCCCCCAGTGATTGTTTTAACAAAAGGAGAAAGGAAAAATCTGACGGCGCACATTTGTGATAAAGTCTACGCACTACTGGTCCCAGAATGCTTTGGGGGCGATTAACATGCTGGATTGAAATAAAAGAGGGATTACACCAGTGTGTGCGTTGTTTTGCCGTCATTTCCGAATTGCCTGTGAAGAAGGGTTTCATAATCCGAAACGCGTCCGCTGGAAGTATGGGGAGTTACCTGCTAATCTATATGTGGTGAGGAGCAGTCCTGGGTGTGCCGGCCCCTTAGGGGCAATCTGTAAAAATATATATATATATATATATTAGCTACTGGCGGTCGCCAGTAGATAGTTATAGTTACAACCTAGTTTCCATAGGAAATCTCAAAATTCTATTTTGAATAACTTTGGCGCCGGTTGACGAATCCTCGCGAAATTTTCAAAACTAATGGGGCGCTCCGCTCAGCTCCGGCCCTGAAAGTCTTGGGGTGATTCGTAAAGTGGGGGCCGAGAAAAAAAGGGGGTCCCAAAACGCGTTTTCCCCATGCATTTTTCCATAGGACCTTTAGACACAGCTACAGCCCGAACGGCTGAACGGAATTACTTGAAATTTGGCAGAGAGGTAGCCATAAGGTCAAGGAAGTGCCTTTTGCAGGTCTGGTGTAAATCTGTTCAGTATTTCCTGAGAAAATAGGATTTAAAAGCATATCAATATCTATACGCGCGCACCGTGCGCGCACAGTGCGCACACCCTGCCGTGCGCGAGCACAATTCTGATTGGTTGTTAGATGTCGGTAAACATTCAAATCGGTCGAAACCAGGAAGCCATTTTGTCTCTCGCAGTCTGAGGGGGTGAAAAACAAAGGTGGAGAACGTGAAAATGGGGCAGAGTGGACAGTTCCTGACCCCCTAGCTTTGGTCAGGGGATCACAGAAGGACCCCCAAGGGAGAAAAATATATATATTTTTTTTTTTAAATCGCGAGGTGCGCGCAACCGGCGCGCACTGCGCACCGTGGGAGCTCGGTGTGAAACCTGGGGAAAAAATAAATAAATAAATACATAACTTAGCATTTAAAAAAACATACAAATTCACTGAAAAAACCATAGGTTTCACACACGTTATAGTTACGAATTAGCATTTAAAAAACCTTGCAAATTCACTTAAAAAACCATAGGTTTCACACATGTTATAGGTAGCTGGACATTTCACTCGTAAAAAACCAATGAAATTCCCCCGTTATAGTTACTGCAGGCAACTATAACTCACGCGACCGCAATCCTCTGCTGATGACGTCAGATATTACATCACTGATGACATATGTGTCTTTCAGAAAAATAAATATTTGTAATATATGTATAGCTAAAGATTAATGGAAGAAGACATGGGTAAATAAGTGTCTAAATACAGTGATGTAATATCTGACGTCATCAGCAGAGGATTGCGGTCGCGTGAGTTATAGTTGCCTGCAGTAACTATAACGGGGGAATTTCATTGGTTTTTTACGAGTGAAATGTCCAGCTAACTATAACATGTGTGAAACCTATGGTTTTTTAAGTGAATTTGAAGGTTTTTTAAATGCTAATTCGTAACTATAACGTGTGTGAAACCTATGTTTTTTTCAGTGCATATATATATACATACATACATCAACGAATCCGCAGCGTCTCTGCTTCGCTTGCTACACACGGACACGGACCACAAAGTTGATGCCAATTCCTTTATTTCATAGATGCCGCCATAACGCGTTTCAACTCATTCGAGTCTTGATCACATGGTGTCGTTTTTTTGCAGGCATTGGATTTTTAAAGTGATATAGTGCTCTGTAATAGGCTCTTTCATTGCACATGATCATAGACATAGTAAAAACATTCCCAGTAAACAGTGTTTACATATTAGTTTTTTAAAACAACATATTCTTGCGCCGGAATAAAAGTGCGTAAGTGCAAAATTTCATTGACAATTGTATTCGCAGTTAGATAAAATCAAAAATAGATATATATTATCTTATTTTTCTCGTTAAACTGATCACTCGCATAAATGCGGATTGCATAGCAGAACAGGAGGTTATGACATTTTTAACTTAAATGACACTGTTGTGCATCAATGGTTACATGCATAAATGCAATATGTTTTAAGTGTCTTTACTAATACCTTCATTATATAGGTCAAATATTTAAATTTAGCCAAAATTCGGCGTAGTACTTGGATTCTATATAAGTGCATATTACTTGAATTCAATGTTAATGAATCTTGAAAAGAAAACAATTCTTATCCTCCATAATTTGTCTGCTGTATTTTAATGAAACTGCGATTTTTTTATATATATATAATTCATGTTGTATTAGTGCAGATCTTATATTTCTTAACATATTTCGCCCAAGAAAGTAGAAATTCTTATATTCATTGTTCGTTATGAATAAATAAAGTTTCAGTTATTCGCTTAAATGCGAAAAAAAGAACAAAACACTACTGATTCATAATGCATTGTTAGTCATCCTTGCCCCTGTGAGCATATTATGGGCTGATAAAAGAGTATCGGGAATGTATGTCTAATACATATATTGTGCAAAATGGTGCTAATTCTGTGCAAAATGCAAGTGCTGAAATTAAAGATAAAAATAAAAATATATATAATAGTAATAAAACTAGTGTTTTTACAGTTTCTTTTAGCCAATGCATATGTTTTAATTGTTAAGACATATTCCATAATATGGTATTAATTCGAGCTTCCCCAGGACATCAATAGCTTAATCTATCTATATATTTCCAAAGATTTTCAGAAAGTTGGGGTAAAAGGTTTATATAGTTCAAAAAATATTTTAAGTAGTTTTTTCTAGGGGATCTTTTCGAGAGGAGCATACATCTCTAATATGTTGTGCAAAATAAATGCCTTGATATATAAATATATAAATAAATAAATATGTATATAAATATCTAAAAACATATAAAAGAGATATATCTACCCATTAAAAGTTTGTTGGCTAAAACTTTAAATATTTATTAAAACAGTTCTTAAAGTATGTTGCTGATATCAAGATGCATGCCAGTTTGTGTATACAAATATTAAATGCAAGTGTATAAATCTTCCGTAGCATTCAGACCACCTGGGGTCTTTGTGTCTAATTCCAATATATATTGTGTTTCCAATCTTCTCAGCTTTGCTTCCCTATTGCCTCCATGTCTGCTTGGAGGTACTGAGTCAATTAGAAAGAATTTTAAGACCTGACTATTGGAATTGTGATGCTCACGAAAGTGTCTCGCTACAGGATATGTATTGTCGTGGTTGTTGATAGCTCTAATGTGCTGTAAAATCCGTGTGTGAGCTTGTAGTTTGGTACTACCAATATATTGTAACTCACAAGGACATATTAGAACATATATAACATATTCTGTCTTGCATGTGAAAATTTTTTTTTTATTTTAATTTCCTCCTTATTGAATGGTGTGGTATAGACTTTTTGTTTACTCCCAACTGGCAAGCTATGCAAGTTTTTCATTTAAAGAAACCATTATGTGTTTTTAGCCATCCGCAAGTTTCAATGACCTCAGGAGTAGTTGATACTAATTGGTCCCTCATTGATGTAGCTCTTTTAAACGTAATGGATACCTTTCTAGGTAGTGACTGACCTAAAATTGGGTCGCTTAGTACTAGAGACCAATTGCTCTTAATGATGTTACACAATTCTTTATGTTGTTTGTTGTAGTCAATAATGATTCTAAATTCATTTTTAGTATTGTCATCTTTATGATTTACTGATGATGACGGTTGATCTTTTAATTTAGGTTTGATTAAATCAACTCTATCCATGTTCATGGATTTGTCAATGGCCCCTTCAATTGTCTTGCGTGAATAACCCCTAGCCAGGAATCTATTCTTTGCTTGGTCTTGTGCATATTTGAGGGTACTTTCATTACTGTTTATTCTCCTGAGTCTAAGCATTTCCCCATAGGGGATACTGTTAATCAGATGCCGGGGATGCGCACTTAAGCTATGTAATGTGGAGTTTCCTGCTGTCTTTTTACGATATAATTTAGTTTGAATTTTCTTTTTGTCAATATAGATGTTGGTATCAAGAAAGTTAACGGATATGTTATTGATAGTGCCTGTAAAATGTAAATTTAAGTTGTTGACGTTGATCTAGTTTAAGAAATTTTGTGCCTCCTGTTCCGTGCCCTTCCATATAATAAAAAGGTCGTCAATGAAGCGTAACCAGATAATAATGTTATTTTTCATGATTACATTGAATTCTTTTGCTAGAACCAACTCCTCCCATCGCCCCATGTGCAGGCAGGCATAGCTAGGGGAGAAGCTGGCTCCCATAGCTACTCCCATTGTTTGCTGAAAGTGCAAGTTGTTAAACATAAAAACATTATTTGTCAGGCAGAATTCAACCATATCTATTAGCATATTGCTATGCTCTGTTAATTCCGATGAATCAGATCCTAAATAATATCTAAGGGCTTATACACAACTCGTTCCCAGTAAAGAAAGAAACAGCCCTCTCGGATGAAAAAGACCTTATTTATTCCATCAGGCCACTCTGAACAGGACGCGTTTCGGCTGTACAAAAAAGCGTTTGTCACCTAATGAGCACCATTTTAAAACCATTTAAATACTCTCTTTTTTTACATAAACATAAACAAAATATTATTAGGTTTAATGCATGCACTTCTCTTTAAACATTTCTGCGGCACTCGAGGTCATAAACTTTAACTGAGCTATTGCACGTTAGAAGTTAATACTTAAATTCAATTCGATGCCATGCTAAAATAGCAAGTTCATGCTCTGCGTGTCAATCTACCTTTAAATATCCACATATTGACTTCCGCATTTTAAAGCGCACTAATTCTTAAACATTGTAACTGTATTTTCTGTTTCTCAGCAACATTTAGCCAAATTTAAGTCAGTACGCTTTTAAAAGAACACACGCTCGAAAAGCGCAATTATTAAATTGTATTTTTGACAGTATTCCAGTGCTTGACGTCACTGCACTCTTGACTAAAACTGTCATACAGACTTTAAACCAAATAATTAACTCAAAAACATGACATATTGCACGCAATAAAATGTACCTCAAGAGTTATAGCCAGTTCTTTGTTCTCTGTTATTGCTGCAAGAACCTGAATAAAGTATCACGGTTCAAAAACAACTGAACAGTCCTTGCAACCTTTCATATGCCGAAACAGAAGTATCATATTTTCTCAGTTTCCTCATACCCCACAACCAACTCATTAGATGAGTCATATTATTTTGCTTCCCTACATAATGATGGTCATGTTATCTTTATTAATAGTAGTTAATGGCTGCCAGGACTCCTTCAATTTTTTAACTGCTTAAGTCATTAAGGCTGCATGGTGAAATTCTTTCTCAACTCTGGTGCGTTCTATTCGCCAAAACATATTTAAGACTCCATCCCCCACCACATGGCTATGCCTCGGTGCCCAGCTCCGAACTACCAAGTCACTCCAGTGAAGGGTGCTGGCTTCCAAGGAAGAACGGCCCGACCGGGACCACATACGGGCTCTCCACAACAAACCCTCCAGCCCTACAAGCCTGCCTCCACAGCTCAGTCGCTCGAACAGCAGGAATCACGGTGGTAGAAGCAGAGCTGGAAGAGGGGACATCACAAAGTGGCGAAGGACTCTCTTGAAGATCAAGAATCCCATCACAGCGTTCGACACTGTCTGCCACCGCACCCTGGTACAGCGCCTGAACAACACCGGCATCCAGGAGAAGGCCCTGGAGTGGATCACCTCATTCCTCGCCGGAAGAACCCAGAGAGTCCGCCTCCCCCCGTTCCGGTCAGCGGCCACCCTCTTCAAAGTCTACATGAGCCCCCTCGCAACCATCGCACGTCAACACAACCTCAAGATCATCACCTACGCCGACCACACCCAGCTGATCCTCTCCCTCACCAGCGACCCGGAAGCCGCCAGAGCCAGCCTACACGAAGGGATGAAAGACATCGCCGAATGGATGAAGAACAGCCGCCTGAAACTGAACTCAGACAAGACGGAGGTCCTCATCCTGGGATCATCACCCTCCGCCTGGGACGACTCCTGGTGGCCCCCCGCCCTGGGAGCCACCCCCAAGCCAACGGACCACGCACGCAACTTAGGCTTCATCCTGGACTCCTCCCTCTCGATGACCAGACAAGTCAACGCCGTCTCGTCTTCATGCTTCAACACCCTGCGCATGCTTCGAAAGATCTTCCGGTGGATCCCCACCGAGACCAGGAAGACGGTCACCCAGGCCCTCGTCACCAGTCGGCTCGACTACGGGAACGCCCTGTACGCCGGCACCGCCGCCAAACTCCAGAAGAAACTCCAACGGATCCAGAACGCCTCAGCACGACTCATCCTGGACATTCCCCGACACAGCCACATCTCCGGACACCTGAGAGACCTGCACTGGCTCCCCGTCAACAAAAGAATCACGTTCCGACTCCTCACCCACGCACACAAGGCCCTCCACGACCTGGGCCCCAAGTTCCTCAACAGCTGCCTGACCTTCCACAAGCCCACCCGCCAGCTCCGCTCCGCCAGCCTCGCTCTCGCCACCGTCCCCCGCATCCGCAGAGCCACCGCCGGAGGAAGATCCTTCTCCTACCTGGCAGCCAAGACATGGAACTCCCTCCCCTTCCACCTCCGGACAACGCAAGACCATCTCGCCTTCAGGAAGCAACTCAAGACCTGGCTGTTCGAGCAGCAGCATTCCCCCCCCCCCCCCAGCGCCTTGAGACCCTCCGGGTGAGCAGTGCGCTATACAAATGCCTATGATTGATTGATTGATTGCATCACGAAGATGCGGGAGGCAAAGCTGGAGCTGCTGTATGGAGGGAGAAAACACATTAGAAGTGTTGAGGCGGGATAATACTCGCCTCCGTGTCTTTAATAAAATTAAGACTTTCCGTCATAACTTACTAGGAAAATCTACATTTTATGGCAAGACCAGATGCTCCTATTATGCTTGTTCAAAGCATATCAACAATTAAAGAAGCAGCAGTAACAACAGGTTTGCAATAAAACATTCAGAATACATTGTCATTAGACCAATTCGCAGATCTCAGAATGTCCTCCAAACGAGAGCCTGCCCAAAAAGCTTTGGAGGCCATGGCTCTCCTGGTGGAATGAGCCCCGAAAACCGAGACGTCGATGCCCTCAAGGGACATGACCCAACAAACGCACTGGGCCAGAGTAGCAGAGGAAACAGGAAGATGGGGCTTACGGAAGGAAATGAGAAGTTGTGAATGAGAGGACGTTCTGAGATCCAAGGTTCTTTGCTCGTATATCTTGAGACATTGACCTAAACATAGCTTAGGATGGGAAAGAAAATAAGGATAAAAAACAGAGTTCAAATTTGTCTTTGTACGTTTATTAATCTGAAACAATACACCTGTAGAAGAAAACTGACGAGAAGAAATATCCAAAGCTTTAACATCTGAAACACGTTTAATAGAAACGAGACACAGTTACATGGTAAGTTTGGCAGAAAGCATTTTCAGAGAAAGAGCGTAATTATCTGGCCAATCAGAAAACAACTTAAGAGCCAAATTAACATCCCATAAATTAGAATACTTAGCCAATGGAGATTTGGAAAATCGAACTGCTCGTAGAAGGCGGCAGATCAAAGGATGAACGCCGACCAGCTTGCCATCAATAGGACAATGATTAAGGGAAATGGCTGATCTATACAAATTGACCATTCTGTAGGATTTACCTGCACTGGCTTCGGAAGCCAGGAAATTGACCACAAAATTCAGAGGGGCTGAAAAGTGATCGATATGTCTTTCCAGACACCAGCTTGTCCATAAAGACCAAGCAGACTTGTAGGCTTTGGAGGTACCTGGGGCCCAGGCTTTGCTGATAAAGAGAGAAGCCTCTTGCGAAATGAGGAGGTCAGGAGGGGCAGACTGGAGACTTTCCACGCTGACAGTACCAAAGAGTTGTCCAGGATGAGACTGTATGGATGACCTAAGGGGTTCTGAAGCAGGTCGTTGCAAGCAGGGAGGAGAACCGGGAAGTCCACCGCCATCTCCAGAAGAGATGGGAACCGAATCTCGGATTGCCAGAATGGAACTACTATGACCAGGGAGGTCGATTGGCGATGTACTTGGGAAAGCACCCTGTTGATCATGAGAAAAGGAGGAAAGGCATAATTGAGATGAAGGGACCAGTCCTGAAGAAAAGCATCTGTAGCTAGGGCTAAAGGATCCAGGCGCCAACTGAAGAAACGAGGCAATTGGGCGTTGAGGCGAGGAAGCAAAAAGATCGATGTGAAAAGGGCCCCTCTTTTGAGAGAGAGATAGGAAGATGGATGGAAGAAGCTTCCAATCGCTGGAATCTTGAAGATAGCGAGAGTGCCAATCTGCTATAGAGTTGAGATCTCCAGGAAGATACTCTGCTTTGAGAGATAGTTTGTTTGTCAAACAATACTCCCATAGACTCTTTACTAACTCTGCGAGAGGTTTGGACTTGGTTCCACCTAGATGGTTGATGTAGCGGACCGCAGAAACATTGTCCATATGAAGGAGAATGGAACAACGAACTCTTTGTGAGGCTTTGGATCGCAAAGGAGCCTGCCAGCATCTCCAAACAGTTGATGTGCAATTTCGACTCCTCGCGAGACCATGTATCGCCAATCGATATTGGTCCACAATGGGCGCCCCAACCCGACAGACTTGCATCGGATTCTAATACAAGGTTTGGGGCCGAAGTGAAGATAGTTTGCCTGTTACAAGCATCTAAATGGTCGATCCACCATTGAAGCTCAATACAAGACTCCTGATCCAAAGCGATGAGGTCGGAGTAGGCCAAGCCTTGACGAAGATGCCGGATCTTTAGACGCTGAAGGGCACGATATTGAAGAGGCCCTGGAAAAATGGCTTGGATGGAAGCAGAGAGCGGGCCGACGATCCTTGCAAGAGATCTGAGGGAGATCAGAGAGGTCCGAAGGACGGAAGAAATTTCTGACTTTATGGTCGAGACTTTTGATTTCAGAAGAAGAGACACCGTGGAAGAGTCCACGAGAAAGCCCAAGAATTTGATGCATTGGGAAGGAATGAGCATCGATTTTTCGGGATTGAGAAGGAAACCCAGATCCAGAAGCAGAGACCGAGTGGTGTTCAAATCGGACATAAGATTCTGTTTGTCTGTGTTCATGATAAAATGTTGTCTAGATAAATTATTAGCCTGATCCCGAGGGATCGCAGATAAGACACCACCGGTTTCAGGATTTTTGTAAAGCACCATGGTGCTGACGACAGGCCAAAAGGAAGGGAACATAATCAATAAGGTACTCCTAACCATTATAACTGAAGAAACTTGGTGTGAGAAGCGTGAACAGGAATGGTAAGATATGTGTCTTGTAAATCTATCCGGACCATCCAGTCGTTTGGGCAAAGGGTATCTCGTAATTGAATGATAGTTTCCATTTTGAAGTGGTGATACACCACGAATTGAATGAACCATTTTAGATTCATTACTGGGCTCATCTTCTTGTTCTTTTTTTGGACAAGGAAAATGGAACTAAGAAACCCTGTGGGATCTAGACGAGCGATCAGAATAGTCTGTTTTTGGAGTAGGCTTTGGACCTCTACGGAATTGAGTTGAGACATGTCTACCGAAAAGACTAGAGGAGGAGGGAAAACCGTTTGGGAAGGTGGCGCGTAAAACTCTATAAGATAACCTTGGACAGAGTTTAGAACCCAGGGGTCTGCGGTGAGAGTATGCCATTTCTGGATGAAGAGACTTAAACAACCCCAAACTGGGTGATGAGATGGAGGACCTAACTTGTTAGTTGTTGTTGTGGAAGTTCTTCTGTCCTCAACCTCTGAAACCACGACCTCATTGTGGGTAGAATTGACGCTTGTATTCCTGGTAACCTGTGTTGAAGGATCCTCTGGAGCCTTGATTTGGATAGGAGCGGCCGGTAGAGCGGCTCCTGCCTCTGCGACCCATCCAAAAACCAGAGGGGAAAATCCTTTTTTAATGAATTGCTGAGCCTTATCCAGAGAGGCGAAAGTAGTGACAAACTTGCTTAAATCTTTAACGAGAGAATCCCCAAACAGTAGGCCGTCCGCCTTAATACCGGGGTCTAGAGGAGCTAGATTAGCCAGCTTGGGGTCGAGTTTGAATAGAAGCCCTTTGCGGCGTTCATGGGTGATAGCGACATTGGCGTTTCCTAAAAGACAGAAGGCTCGTTGGACCTACAATGAGATATCCTCAGCACTTAATTCAGTTCCCTCCAAACGAGCAGATTCTGCAAGGTCAAAAATGTGAGCCAAAGGACCCACAACATCAAGAAGCTTGTCCTGGTAGGTGGACCAAGCTTTATCCACCCCTTTGCGGGGGTCTCTACCAAACTTGGAGAAAAACGTAAGTAAAGGTTGGTCAATAGAAGGGGCAACAGTAATGTTCGAAGTAAAAGAAGGTTTGGGACATTCAGACTTTAACTTAGACCTGGCGGATTTGTCTAGGGGAAGACGAAGTCTGGCTGATATATAATCACCAACGAATGACGGATGGTGGAAGGGTCAAACTGGGAGCACCCTCAGAGTCCAAAACTAGAGTAAAAGCAAAAGAGTCAGATTTGAATTTTTCAGTAGGGGGGGAAGGAGGGTCAGACACATCAAAAAGGTCAAACAAATCATCTGCGTCATCCATATCGTCCTCTGTGTCCATAATGGTGGAAATCACAAATTTTTGGGTACCTCTACATGTTTTGATTTAGCTTTTCTTTTTCCATTTGAATTTGACAACGCCTCCTTAGAAGGAGGCCTGGAAGGTACTGAGTCCTTAGTCAAGAGAGAGGGAGCCTCGCTAGTCCAGCGTGATGCATTTTTTTAAACATTCGCAGAAACAGAGGGTACAAACTTTCTTTTTCTGCTATTCCCCGCAGAATGGGCCAAAGCTTTGGACAACAGACTGAGCATAGAGTTTTCCATACCCTTAGAAAAACGTTTCATGGAAGCTTCCACAGCATTCTCAACAGAATTATTTATAAACATATTTAAATCACTTTTGAAGGCTTCGCCTTCCTCAGTTTGCAGGTCAGACCCAGGGGAGCTGTCAATCTTCTTTTAATTAGGAAGGAGAGACACAAGGGAAGCCAAGGGTTAAAGGCATAGACTGGGAATGTCAGGAGGCTTGAATGTGGGAAGAACCAACCCAGACCACTCCCACCAAAGGCGGACGTTAATGCAGCAGGATTAACGAAACTCTGAGAAGGCAGAAGCCAGAAGTGCCGAAGGAATTAACACGCACGCTCTGGGAGAGGAGAAAAACGAAAGAAACAGCCACCGCGCGACACGTTGGAATCAACCGTCAACGCGCGCGAGCGGGGGGGAACAGAGCACAGTAGGGAAACGGAGCATCTTCAGACGCGAACAACAAAAGCGGTAAGCTCAGGAGGAAAATTCCATGGGTCTACATCAGTAAAACAGTATTAATTAAGCACAATTGCAACCATATAATAACAAATAATACGGAGCTACGAAGAGAAGGCACTTATCAGACTGCGAGCAGCAAGAAAAGAGGGCTGTTCGCAGTCAGTTGTGATGCTATACCCATGGCTACATTCTCATTGGTTATGCTTCTGTGATTTTGTGTATTCCCATTGGCCAGCGGTTTGCTCGGCCCTCTGGTAACTGTAGTTTTATTACTTATCTTAGCTGCTATTGGAATAAATGCAAGATAAGAAAGCATAATAGGAGCCTCCGGTCTTGCCATAAAATTCTGAGGCACTCGAGGTCATGGGATAAAATCAAAGCAATGTTGTCGCCCCTGTAAACGTTTACTAGACATGCTCTAGCAAGTAAGAAGTTAATAATTTAATTAAAATCGATGTCATGCTAAATATACACAACAGATTTGTGTTTGCAGTGAAGTATTACTGATGCAGTAGAATTTCTTCTGACAGAACATTTTGATCATGTAAAAAAACTTTTCGGTAATCATTTTTTCAACTATGCTCTTTGCTTTTAATTTGAAACTTGCCCTGTTAGTAGAGAAACGCGGATGCTTGAAGAGTAACTTCCACGTTGATTATTGCAGTCGAAGTGTTGCGAGTCGACTTTTCACCTTGATATACTTGCCTTTCATATGTGTAGGTGAAGAAAAGTAAATATGTTTTCTCATGAGATAACATTGCATAATTCATAAATCATGGTTCAATCTGGCTCCCTGGGCGCACAGGCGGACGTCTCACACTTTGACAGATTCTCAAGGTTATTCTCCACGGCTGCTGTGACAAGCTTATTTGCTGGCTCAATTACTGTACCAATGGCTGAAGGTATTGACGCGTTTGGCCTGCTTCCATTCACATATTTTGATTATACAATGAAATCAATGCGCAACCGTGTCTCCCATTCCACAAGTAAAAACGAGGACAGTAATGTCCTGGATGTAAAATAAAACGTTGTGAAAGCAGTTTATTTATTCCTTTGGGACTAGAGTGATGAAGGGCTAAGACACAACTACAGCCAGCCACGGCACATATTCATCATTTTACATTTGGTGTGGGACATATTACATCTACTCAGAACTATAAGTCAACGCGAGTCATCAATTGCTTTCGTGCAGGTAAGTTGAGATTCTAGAGTTAGGTGAAATTGGGGTCAAGGCTGTACAACTCAGAACTTTTCGAATGAAAGACATCAAAGTCCATTCGATCTACGCTGAGGTCATGAAGCTACCTCATTGTCTGTTTTATACACACATTGTCATTATGCATGCTCTTCCATATATCTTTGTGGGACTCGAGTGTACTTTCGGATGGATTGTGGAACTGGAGAACAACCGATATTGATAACTACAATTGATGTACTTCTTTAGGTAACTGTTACTACTACATTTTTAATGATAAGTGTAATTGATGCATTGCTTTATGTAACTGTTACTACTAATTATCATGTATTTATTTTTTAAATGGCCATGAGCAGTGAAAAAAATCTGAAATGTTTTATTTAAGTATTCTTTTTATAAATGGGCTAGAAAAGTAACAATGTGGAAAGGGTTGTGTAAAACAACCTGTTAGAAATGGGGGTCTTTGATTGGCAGAGGTAGGTACCTTTGTCTAAATAGGGACATTTGCTTCTAGTCAGGGTAAGGGGGATATACTCCTAAAATAACCCCTGCTCACCCCCTTGGTAGCTTGGCACAAGCAGACAGGCTTATCTCAGAGGCAGTGTGTAAAGCATTTGTGAACACATACAGTAACACAGTGAAAACACTATAAATGGACACCACACCGTTGTAGAAAAATAAGTAATCTTTATCTAAACTCAAAACAAGACCAAACAACAAAACTCCACAGTACAGTATTATAAATATCCTTAAAAATAGTTTATGCACTTTAAATCAAGCTTGTAGCAGCAAATAACTCCACTTTGAGCTATACGACGTCGTGACAGAAATTACAAAGTTTGGCACCCACCACGAGGTGCGCGGCGTTGGGCCCACGCAGAACAGTACCTTGGAAAAGCGATGAAAAACAAAGATGGCTCACGGCATCGGGGAGGTGTGGCTTTGTTGGTGCTGCACGGCTTCGGTTCCTTACTACCCCAGGGAGGTGTAGACTTTGTTCCTTACTGCTGCGCAGGGTAGGTGAGACGACGATTCCTTATTGCGTCGGATAGGTGATATCACGATGGCACCTAATCCACTGTTCCTTAAGATGTCGCGCTGTCGATGGATTCGGGAAGTCAACCACGTCGAGGATCGGCTCCGCGATGATGAAGTCGGCTTTGGAGTCGATGCAGCACAGCTGCAGCCGTCGGGGCCATGTTGCAAGTCGGAGCAGCGCTCACAGATTTGGGCAGGTTACGGTGCCGCTCGCTGGCGTCGATGTGCCACAGCAGCTGGCGTTTGACCTATGTCGCAAGTCGGTGCAGTGCTCATGGCTTCAGTTCAGGTTATGGCGTCACTCACTGGCGTCGGTGTTGTAATTTCCTTCTGTAGCAGCTAAAACAGCAGTTCTAGATGCAGGCAGACAGAAGGGGTGACGTCTTTGTGTTCCAGAGACTTCAGAACAGGAGGCAAGCTCAGTTTCAAGGCCTTGGAGATCTTTTCTTCAAGCAGGTGACAAAACAAAGCAGCAAAGTCCTTCTTCTCCTTTCCTTAGCAGCAAGCAGCCACTGCAGGCCAACCCCAGGCAGCAAACAGGCACAGGGGCAGTATTCCTCCTCAGCATATTCGGCTCTTCTCCTTGGCAAAGTTTTCCACTTGATTTCCCAGAAGTAATCTGAAATTCTGGGGTCTGGGCCCCAATATTTGTACTACAAAATCCTTTGTTCTCTGAAGGCAGAGAGAGTCTGTACGCAGCCAAAACCAGTCCTGTCTTCACTGGTGCAGCTTCCTGGCAGGAGGTGGAGATAGCATTGTTGAAGGCAGACCAGGCCCATTCAGGTGAAAAGGAAATCTCCTCCCCCTACTCTAAATGCAGTCCAGGTCTATTCAGCCCAGCTCTGACTCATCAGACTTCTGGAGCCACAGCCCTCTCTAGCCCCTATCATTCAGAAGCCAGACATGCAATACACAAACCTAGCAGAGGCACACTGGATGGTTGAGCAAGAAAATACCCACTTTCTCAAAGTGGTATTTTCAAACACAGAATGTTAAAATCACCCACACTAAAAGATGCACTTTAACATTTTGAGCTCAGGCATACTAAACATTATTTTCCTATTTTGTTCCCAGGGTCAGTTATGTTAATAAGATGTTATAAACAAACTCCCCATTCTGGCCTATGGGAACAGATAGCGTTGCAATAGTGAAACACGCAATTGGCAGTATTTCACTATAAGGACATGCCACACACATCAGGGCATGTCCTACCTTTCACATAGAATGCACCCTGCTCACAGGAGTACCTGGGCCTACCTTAAGGGTGACTTACTTGCAGAAAAGGGAAGGTGTGGGGACTGGCAAGTGTGTGCTTGGTTCCAGGCAATTCAAAATATGAGGAAAAATATAGGGAACCTCAAAGCTTTCAAATGAAGCAATGCATTCCTAACAGTGTTACGTTGTAAATCTTTTTGCTGCAAAGCCCGTCAGTACATTTCAAATGAGATCCTGCCCATTCAAACATTGTTTAAAGAAAAGTAAGTTTGTTCGAGTGCCTGACCAGATGACAGCAATATTGTCAGTAAATCATTTTATCTTAATTATGTCTTAGTGGAGATTGTGTTCATTTATACACACAGTTTTTTGAAGTTATGTACATACACTACGCTACTGGCAACCCACAGAAGGTGCCCAAAAAGTGGAGATTGACTTTTTACGAGCAGAGTTGCATCGTTCATGCACCATGCAAGATGCTGCAAGAGTAACACAGGTCCTAAATAAGATTTATGAAGCCACGCAAATGGCTCTGAATGGCTCCATACATCTGGAGTAAAGCAATGCAGTGCAAATCCCTCTGTTGCCTTACTCTGTCCTGGGAAGTTGTTCCATGGGTGTTGCATGATTGTTCCCACACAATTCCCATGGTTTTTGACGCATTCTTAGATTTACCAATTCTGGTAAACCTGGAAATGTGCCAAAACGATAGCCCTTCTCAGGGGATACTCAACAAGGAGAAATACCTTTATTTCTCCTCATTACTTCCTCTTTCATTGCGTGCTGTAGTTTGCAGCTCACATATAAAGAGGAATGTGCCTCTCAGGATTGTTTTTGTGCAGGAAGGTGTCTCTTCCTACACAAAAGAAACCTGCATGCAACTGAGGCACCCTTGAACCACAGTACAAGCATGCCTGCATTGGCCATAGGCTGCCAAAGCACAGGGGAAAAGACAGGAATGCACTGTATTGATTAAATACGACACATTCCTGCCTTTTCCCTGTCACAGAATGCAGCTCAGCAAGGTGACTTGATGTGCTGCATTACGTGACAAGTTCATAAATAGACCCCTGAGTGTTTAAATGCAAAGAAGATCTTGAAAGTCAAACTCAGACTGTCTAAAAGGAAACTCGCCAATATTCAATATGACCAGTCCATTTGGTAAAATATCTCTTGTATTGCTTTGATAGCTGTATCCTTCAGGATGCTTGTACAGAGAGATCAGATATCACATCCTATGAAGATTAGGGTGCTATGGTCAAATCCTATCAAGATATGGGTACAATGTCAAATTCAATTTCTTGTAACATCAGAAGCATTGTGTCCCTATTAGAGAAGGTTATGCATTATAAACTCATGCTGGAGAAAAAATATCAAGGATTCTACACAAAGATTCTAGGACAGGGTCTAGGCCTGGAACTGTAAGGTGGACTCAAGGGGGAACTTGTCTTTGTGTATTTTGGGTAAATGTACCAGGCTATTCTCAGTTTGGGTAATAGCCAAATAAATCAAATTGTTTGCTGAGCAAGCTCTGGCACCTGTATCTACCACCACTATCTTAATCGCTTGTGTGATGGATATGGTAAAATCTCTCTGAAGGAGCTGGTAACTCTTCTCATAAGATAGAAACACTTACACAATTTGCAGTCAAGGAGAGCAAGAGGTGCCCCAAATCCTGCTGGCTTTATTGCTTTGTTAACAAAAACAGTGGTTCCCTTGGGGGAAGCTTGAGCCTGTGCTTCCTATGCAAAAGAGGGACTTGTGGTCATAAGATTGATTTGGAATAGACCATCAATTTAATGGATACCCAGGTATCTTTCTGTGCACAATCCTGTGCAGATTTTGAATATGTACAATTTAATATAACACAGTTATTAAAATTCTTCACAAAACGTTATGAATCATAAGACGTAGTTGCTCTTAGTGGTGACGCAGTGTAGTGACCAGTGAGCAATACTGTGGGCAAGGACTGCACTGTGAAACAAAGAACACATACAGTTGACTTATATTTGCACAAATTCAAAAATAATGAACGCCAAGGGCCGTGACCACAGGGGTTCATCATTTTCAGGTATGGCCAAGCATAGAACACTCATATTCTATATGGTATACGCAAAGCAGACAATAGTCTTTTAAAAAGTTCTCTAACAATTAGACACTTAGGACCTCTATAAAAGTTGTGTTGTTATGTGTCTTAGTCAGGCCCACATAGAAACAATTATATTTTTCATCAGGTACACGTTTCTTAAGTTGCCTTTCCTTTCAAACAAAAACCTTTTACACACATTTGTGCGCGTGACAATGTTGAATTAGTTTCTCCAAAACTGCTTCACTTACAGATTTCGCTTCAATTAACATTATCACTACTCCTTGAACAACATGTACAAGGCGTTGACACACATTGTGTAAATTTCCTTCTATTTTTCCTCCATGGGGTGAAAGGGATGGCTATCTGTAAACCATAATAATGTTGGCTTGCATAGGACTCGCAAGGAAGTTTTTCATTGTAAATAAACAAGCATTTCTGGGTTTAGTTAGTGAAGTGCTTTGCTGACATTGGCGAGTTTTCTACATACTGAAGCTTCAACCCACCAGCTTGCTGATATCTCCGCAAGGGTGTCAACCTCATGACCAAGACAGGAACTTACATTAATTCCCTTGAGGTAACCGGGTTGGATCATCAGGTACGTGGATTCTTAGCAGAACACACACACACACAACCTAGACACTTAGGTTAGGAAATGCATCATAGGAGTATGCCAGATTTCTAGATTATTTTATGTGCCTGTATATATACACTATATTAGCACAATGGTGAAGCTTTATATTCTATTCACTGTCTTGGTGCTTCTAATCAGTTTCATCTGCTTCTGTCAATTGATTATTGCAGCACATATATTTTGTACAAGAATCATGTTGGTTCACATAAACATTGAAAATGCCCCACTGTGTATTCCTTATATATTTCTCTGAGAAAAAGAGAGCATGATTGACTGAGCAAAAGGGTTGTAGATTTGTTACCATGATTCCTGGGTGTTTCAGGGTTGTCATGTTCAGTGGTTGCCAGAACCATTTGCTACTCGCCTAGGTTTAGGGATACTTATAGCGGCACTGTGAGCTAGCTGGTCTCTAGGACAACATATCCTGTGGGGTGCATACAAGCAGTCTGCCCCAATCCACCAGCTCTGCTGTCCACAAACGCACAGTTCTTACCCCAGGGTGGAAACTACACTGCATGGTGCACCAACATTGGTTAGATACTTAATTCATTAGTTCGCCTGAGTGCTTCAATTGTGCCTTCTCAGAGACCCCTACTCACCTCCAAACCGGAGACCTCCTCAGCTGAGTAGTTAACCCTTATGTATTAGCTGTAGGCTGTAGGCTGTTCAAGCGTGAACTTTTAATCTACTTCCCAGTGTGTGTACCTTGTCTGTAATTCATTCCCTATTATGTCTGGAAATAAAAATCCCCAGCCATCTAACAATGCAGAGAACTGCAGACATGTGGTTACTCTGAAACTAGTACACTATGGTCTCTCAGTTAGAGGTGGAAATGTTACCTTCATGGTTGAGGCACAGGAAGCATTTAGGAGAGAGGTGTTCTATTCCAGCTGCAGACAACACTACACAATTATTTCACATCTACACTGAGGATAAAATACTGGATTTCTATACTCCTTAATAGGAAATAGAAGTTCCTCTCACTTCCCAAGAACATATAAATTGGTTCAATGGCGCCCTACCACACACAACAACAAACGTTAGACTCGGTCCACTCAGCAATGACAGAGCGACATGGCCAGTCTTAGCCGGATACACACTGCATCCTAATGTTGTTCATTTACCAGCAGCGGGGTACGGACACTATACAAATATTTAGTAATTATATACAGAAGTCCTACACAGTTTGTCAAACAAACATTAAACTTAACCCTGCGGGGACTGCTCATGCTGCACAACCACAATTGGCTACCTTGGGCATCAGCCCTCAAATGCTAAATGTAATCATAGGAAAAGTTTACATCAAACATTAGGAGATTCCGTTCTGGATTGCACAAAAAAACGGATTTGGGGCTAAGATACTGCGATACGGCGGGACCGTCACAAGCAGGGGCATATCTTAGCCCTCGTTCCCTCATTTTACTTTCAAGGGTACACTGTAGCCCGTTATGCTTACGCACTGGTTTCAAAGGTTTACATGCCACTAAATTGTTTCTAAATGCGCTCATCCTGATCTTACCTGAGTGGGGGACGTATCAGATAGCGACAGAAAGCATGTGCCTATCATTGTGGGCTGAACGTTTCCCCTACAGGATTTATGATTCTTGATGTGGGTGTTTTCCACGACTGGTTGGATACTGGCATCACCCAACCTAAGGGTTTCCAGGTTCTGTTTTTGGGCGACATTTTAACATTGCATGTTGGGTCAACAATCCAAATTTTGAGAGTTGACATTCACTAACATAGAATCCTTGAAAAAGTTACAACCGTAACGAAACACGTGTTGGCTGCCATCTTCGTTTGCCAACAAGGAGGTGTCAAGAATAGGACCTCCAAACGCCAATTTGTAATAGTATTTTGTCATGTGAAACAATATATGTTTGTGCTTTTTCTGTTGAATTGTGTTGTACCAAACAGATCACTGTATCTTAACCCCTTCCATGCTGGGCGGATTCCCCTGCTGTGCTGATCTTTCCCTGCGCGGGCGTGGTCATGACGGAACGGTTCCGTCATGAGCACAGCTCAACCGTGGCTCATGACGGAACCGTTCCGTCATGAGCACCGAAGGGGTTAAGTAAGACAGTGTTATTGAAAATTAAATTGAATTTTGCATAATTGATTCTCTAGATTGATTTCCTGTGAGCTGCCATACTGATACATAGACATGTTTCATTACTAATAAATAAGGAACGTAAATTTTGAGAGTGCCGATGTACAGCTGTTTTGTTAAGCCTAGCACGATAGTTCATTTGAATTTCCTTGTGGTGACATCCGTGGTAGTGGAGTGTTTATGATTTGTTACCGCGAGGGGCACCAATACTGGTATTTGTTCATGTACTAATTCAAATATATATGTTACTTGGAATTGATGTGCTACTGTATATACCACCACTACCTCTTGTATATATTGTTGTACAAAAAACCAATCAGCTTGAAGCAGTGTTTCCCCCATGGGCCCGCAAGAAAAACACAAAATACCAACAAGTTGCTTGAAAATTAGGATGGTCCCCCCTGGGGAATACTGCATCACTTGGAGAACAGAATGGAGTACAGACTTTGCTGCAGTGTATACCAGAACACATGGAACCCCTTATCTGGCTGTTTTGCCTGAAGTACTGAAACAGTGTCAGAATGAGTACAGGGCAGCACCTACCCTGGACTTGGGTATGAAACTGATGGGCAATTTTGCAATAGAATCCGTCATTATGTTAAGTAACATAAGGGGGAAGCAGCAGTGCTGGCCATACCTCAACGCCTATGGGATTTGACTCCTGCACAGCAGGAGCACGAATGACATTAAATTATTTTAAAAACCTATGCTACGCTAGGTAGAGATAATTTGGGAGCCAGGCCTGGTAAACCACAACTAAAGAGTAATTCTGAAAAGGTTAGCTCTAAGCATGCACCTGACTCTTCAATAAAGTAGAAGTGGGATAATAAACAAAAATAATTATGAGTGGATCTCCTCAACAGACACTGAAAAACGATACAAGCTCCAAAAACCAGGATAACATTAGCCCCCCTCAGAGGTATCAAAATACTGATACACGTTCATCCGTTCCTTTCAGAAGTCATCAGATAAACGTTCAGAGAGAGGTGGATGGTCAGAGCACAGATAAGAAGAGCATGTGAAACCAAAGAAAGACTCACAATGCTCACCTAACTACATAATAAACCAGGAAGATAAACAGAAAGCTTCCAAACCTAAATTATAAAGAAGGTAGCCAGACTAAAAGTCAGGCATGCTCGCATATTGAGGGCTCTGCTTCTGAACAGAGAGTGATTATGCAGGAACAGTGGTACCTTACAACGTATCATATTGCGGACATTTCAGAGAGTCTTTGGATACGAGCACAATTGTACACGCCACACTGGTCTCCAATCCCGCATCAGTGGGTCACTTTGCCCATTGTGTTGCACCGTTGACCTTGATTCTCCCTTGAACATCGGGTCTCTGACCTGCCTCCGACTTACCATTGTGTCTTTTCGTCTAAATTGATTGATCAGCAGGCTTCTTTCTCAGGCAACACCCCTTTGTCCTGATGATGAATCCGTTATTACTTGAAGGATCAAAACGCCGTCGACTTTAGCAAGTTGCCAGAAACTCCTCAATACAACTACTGTACACTTGTGCAATGATGCTCTCACTATGTTTGTGGCCTAACTGTTGACTGTATCTTGGTCACATTGTTTTATGCCTGAGCTTTCCTAATCCTTACTCTTGACACTATCCCACTTTCTCTCTTTTTGTATGTTGTAAATAAAAGTGTTTTCCCTCAGGAATTCTAGAACACAGTTTTTATTATATCACTGTGTTGATTTATTTCACCTATTTATGTTGTAAGGGACCACTGCTCCTGCATAATTACTCGCTTCTGTGGTCCCTTTCAGACTCTCTGGGTTTCCTTGATCTTTGAAAATATTCTGAATGGAGAGTGCGCAGTGACAATGCTGGACAGGGTGGCAGAAGTCATGATAGTTTGCCAAACCTGATAGATTGTCTGGTGGGAGTAGCACATCACGGCAGAACCACCTGATCCTAGGGCAAGTGCTCCCCATCGTTCATATACAACTCCAATTGGACGGGGACATACCCAGATGCATCAATGTTCTCTGTTGGGTGGACTCAACATACGGTTATGATATTCTATTTGCTGAAAAGGATTGGTCACCTGATTTTGTAATGGAGTGCCCACACTGGGAAGTGGTAACTTTAACTAATTTCTCCGACCTCGTTCCAGAATCAGTAAAACTTTCATACACCAAGGCGTGGGTGTTGGCTCTAGCTCCTGCATTATACCGCAAACACATGTGGTGGCATGACACTTCCCCTCACCATGAGATCCCATTGAGGACAACCCCACAAGCTCAACAACAATACCCAATTAAACAGGTAGCTAAGAAACAAGTTAGGGAAATCCTAGAACAACTTGAATACCAATGTGTAATCGAAGTTGCACCCAATCTATGAATAGTCCTTTGTTTCCAGTAGTGAAACCAGACCATTCATATCATCTACTATTAGATTACAGACATTTAAACACAGCTAATCACACATTTGCAGTACAAAATGCACACAGTGCCGCACTACTGAACAACATTGTTCAGAGGAAATACAAAACGACACTAGATATCTCGAATGGCTTTTTGAGCCAAAATATAGATGTGGAAGCAGATATTTAACCACATTTAGTGTTCTAGGCTCTCAGAGCCAATTCTGTTGTTTGCCCAAGGGATATAAGAATAGCCCTGGGCTGTTTCCAGCCATAGTGACAGAGCTTCTACAAAAGTTTGGTGAACAGGCATTGTACTATGTCAATTACATTTATCTGACGGATGATGACCTTATGGAACAATTGACAAGAGTGGATCGCATAATCTTGGGATTTGCGCACATGGCCTACAAATTAAATTTTAAAAAATCTAAAATTGTCCACCTCAGTGTCCTTTATCTGGAATATGAGCTGTCATGTGATTGCAAAAGCCTTGTGACACACTTCCTAGAGAAATTTGAGCTGCTTCAACCACCCACAACATTGAAAAGATTGCAATCTATATTGGGGTTCCTAAATTATGGCAGAACATACATTCCATATTGCGCAGAATGAGTTTAACAATCCAGACTTTTCAAGTACACATTGGACACAGGAACACCCAAAACTTTACATTGCGTACAAGCTGACATGATAGCTTCCAAACATTTACACACATGTGTGAACACAACGTACCTGGTGATCTGCGTCATCGCTGAAACATCAAGGTACACTTATGTCACATTCAATGAAGGTCACCCAATACCAATTGCATATAAATCACATTTTTACACCATGCTGAAATGCATTTTGCACCAACTGAGAAAATCCTAGCAGCAGTACAGTACTGCTGTAGTGAGAAAGCAAGCCCTGGCTGAGGTTAACTGCATAACTGTCATGACCCCAGTGCCGACCTTAGAGGCCCTCACCAAAACGAGCATTCCGAATGCTAAAGCTTTACATCCACGATGGATACAATGGGCTAAGACACTCCTGCAAGAGATGTAGACATTAGATTTGATTATACACTACAAGCAATAGCCTTTCTGCAGTATGAACAAGAATATCCTCTGCCAAATGAAATAATGCCTCTAGATCACCACTATGATTAAATCCTATATACAGATGAGTCTGCCCAGCCTGTGGTAGGGACAAAGCATCAATGCTCACCGGCATATGCAATGATAAAAGGGTGCATGCGTGATGGAGAATTCCATCCTGAGAAAACCTACACGCAATCACTTGGTGACTGCACAGCGCAGCTGGCAGAACTAATACTGGCACAAAAAAATATGGGTCTTGGATTCCCACACTCATAGTGTGATTTGTATTACTGTGTCCTGACTAACCCTGGGCGGAGTTCGCGGAGTTGCACTATGTGAAGTGAAAAAAAACCTCCGCCGCACTATGCAGAGCTACTCGAGCGGCGGAGTACAATAGAAAAATGCAGTTTGCGGTGATTGCACAGTGCCGGATGCATATCCACACTGTGCAATCATTGCGAATGGCACCATGCACAGTGCAAGCGGTCCCTGCTTTCCTTTTCTGCCGCTCGAGTAGATTTTTACTCGAGCGGCAGCTTTCTCAACCCGAACGGGCAATTTCTCAACGCGAGCTGCCGCGAGCATACGTGACCACTCGCAATGAAAAACTTAACCCCCTCCGCGTTGAGAAATCTCGCCGGGATGTTGATTTTTCACGCTCGCCCTCGCCAACTTTATGTTGACGATCGTGAACAAGGAAAAATCTCGCCAGGAGGTTGATTTTCCTTGCTTGCGGTCGCCAACTTGACGTTGACAAACGCGAGCGAGTCAAAAAACTCCGCTACGCAACGCAGAGTTTTTCGGAACTCCGCAATCTCCGCGTAATGCGGAGTGCAGGAAACTGCGAACTCCGTGAGCGGAGTGGAGTTCACTGTCCAGGGTTAGTCACAGCCTCTAATTAATTCCTACACTACTGGAGCCAGAATGGATTCAGAGACTTAAAGGATTGCACAATAAAGGACAAGTTGCTTTCGGAGAAGGTGGCAAAGCTGAAAGATTGCTTGCCACGAACTCATGTAATACACACATTGAGTTATCAACATGTTGGTGTTCACGTTGCAGGGAATTCCATGGCTGATGCAGCCGCTAAAGCAACAGTTTGCACTACTGCAGTTACTGTAATCACTCGCTCTAGTACAAGGATAGACAGAGACATCATGGTGTATTTCAATGCAGAACGCAATGGCACCCACCTGCCTAAAGGCTTTCAATTGAAGTACTCTTACAAGTTAGATGCACAGAACATACTATGTGCTCACATTCCTGGATTGAGGGATAGAGTAATACCAAACACTGATCACATACTGGGGTTAATATTAGATGACCATGAGGGTCTGGCCTCTGCACATGCAGGGATGACTGCTACAATTACATTATTGTAGTAGCGCTATTGGTGGCCTGGTCTCTATAAACAGACCATGGGCTTTGTCCTTAAATGCAACATCTGTCCGCAAATGAAGGGTTCCCCTGTAGCACATCTCCTACAGACTCCTCTCCTGATTTTAAACATGCTAATGGCTAGTGTTTATCTGGACCACTGAAGCACACTACAATCAGATGGGGCATCTTGGTAGTAGTGGATTCCTGCATTCAATTCCTGTGGGTAAGGCCACAGCGGTCAGCTGACAATCAAACTTTTATAAAGGACCTGCAAGCCTTTATCAGGATATTTGCAATTGGCACATTCAACCAGGGTCCGGCCGTTAGATCTTGAGCTTACAAAGATGACATGGAAAGATTGGGTGTGACAATGCATTAATCCTCACCCTATTATCCTGCGGGAAATTTGGTGGTAGAGAAGAAAACCCATGACTTAAAGCAGTCTTTAACAGCAAGGGTTCTAGGCTTAGTTCGCAGTTGGGTCCATCACTTATACGGGGTCCAGAGGGCACAAAACAACATGCTGAGATAATCCCTGGACAGCAGACTCTCTATGAAATCCTGTTTGGTGTAAATATGTGGGTCCCAGACCTTGACAATCCCAGCACAGTGGCTGCAGAAACGCCATTTGATATAAATAAACACTTAGTTGCTTTAAAGGAACTAAACGGTTTCTGGTACGAGCAATGCAAGTGCGTGTTTTCTATCTTTGGCTGTTTTGTTTCTCCCTAGCTACATCTTTGGATTATAATTGGGTTACTTTTTCTGATCCTCTGGATTGGTCTGGTGACAGTCTTTTTCCTGCTTGTAAATGGACACTATCTTCCAAAATGCTCTGCAGTACAACTGGTGAACTTGGAACTCAACCCACATGCATCATCACATCATGAACTGAGAGAGTTTTCCCTGGTGAATATTTCAGCTGTTCCAGTTCCCGAAGAACTTGTCTGGGCTAGGGTATCATATGGTGTATATGGACCCACTGAACTATTACAAATTCCTAATTTGTTCCAAATTTCTTTGAATGATATAATCACCCCTAGTGCTGTTTCTGATGATTGGGACATTAGTACAGTGCATGACCTGCTAGAAGATCTAGAGTATTCAAATGTGTTTTCCTTCGATGAATTGTATGAAGGTACATCTAATTATGAAACATGTTCTGTTTTCAACCTTATTGTCATAATTTCCTGTATAAGGCAAGTGTTCCACGTGCTATTTACAACTACACTAAATTTGAACATTTCCCTACACCTCTATGGGGTAGTTAAATAATGTTTGCCCAGAAGTTTGCTTATTTTTCTGGTTACGATACATCAGACCCTACCTCATATGTTTGCAGCCTTGCACCATCACCTACAAAGAAAAATATGCTAACTGACACTAAGCTGATTTACTCTTCATCTTTTCACTCCCACCTGTCTGTACACGGTTTTGACTTCTGCAGGGACACTATAGATATAAAATCTATTTGGGTGATGAGAGACTGGCAGTTTCAGGGAACTGAGGCTTTGTTTAGGAAATACCTGATACCACAACAAATATAACAAATAATTTTCCTGACCAACCCTGTACCACAAACAACAGATCTTGAAATAGCCAAGATGAAAGATTTGAATGCACCATAAATTCCCACATTTGCACATTTTGAAACAAATTACATGTTACAGTGAAAATAGATTGGATACCTTGCTGCATAATGGCACATACAATTCATCTAACCCCAATTGGAAGGGATGTTTAATTCAGCCAATGCATACTAATGGGTGTCAGGCGTGATTCCTCAGTAACACAGAAGGTTTAAAAATTAATAGACCTGACATGCCTGATGTTCAGTCTGAACACTCGGGGTGGTGACAACTTACAGTGTTGGGACATTGTGCCTTGATCAGTCAAAAACCTCGACACTGTCTCAGATGAAGCAACACTTGTCCCTTTTTGTCTGATGACCTGGATCTCAGGGACTTTTTATTAGGTTCCCAGAAGCCACGTCAAAAGCAATTCTTGTATGCCATATACAAAATTATGGAACGTTTCACAGCATGATGCTGCTGAAAGACTGTGCGAAAGTGACAGGGTTAATTTAGAAAAGGTTTTGGCACTGGTTGACGATGGTATGACCAACGTATCCTCTAGAATATACTGTTTGGGCAACATAGTGTCATCTGCAATAGACATTGTACAAGACATGGCTGCATTACACTATGTTCTGGCCATGTGCCATGGTTCCAAATTAACGCCACTAGTCTGTTTTCTCTGTATCATTTGACAGAGCAACAGATACTCATGGCAAGGAAGATGCAAGGTACACCATGTTCACATTGAAAAACTAGAGCAGTTACCTTTCACCATTGCAAAAGCGCAGTCCGCGGATTGAATAATCCATCGGTATATTACTTTGTCGGTTTCGACATTCCATTTCCAAAATTGCCTGCAACACCATCAAGAAGCAGATATGAAGTGTTAAGGGAAGGGTTTGTATGTGAGTACCGGGAACTGCCTTTCAAGTTTAGATGTAGGAATGGGGAAACTGAAGTCTTTCTCAGAGGTTCCAATTGTGAGAAGACTTTAAGTGGGTCCCTAGTCTGCAAGGACACTTTGCTTCATGGGGCTTGCAATGCGTCTTTAGTGAACTTGTCATGTTTCCTGAAAGGTTCCCCACAGCCATGATTCGTCCGGCTTTCAGATTGCTCTTGAATGGGAGCTGTTTGATGCTTAACATTCAAGGCTGTTGTGGAATGAAAACATACATCGCTTATTTGGTGACAGTAAATTCCATAGTTACTTGTTGTACTCAAGTTCTGGTTCCATCTGCCTGCACAGTTAGGAAGGTAATGCTATGGCCTTCGATAAATGTTTCCAACAAACACTTTGATGCTCTGAGCAAACTGAAAGCCAAAGAGATGTTTGATCTCCAGGTTGCAAGGTCCTCTCCAGAGATAAAGGCATTACTCCACAGTAACTTCCCACTGCTTTTCAGGGAGTTGGTCCACCCTATTTTTTCTGTCTGATTCGAAGAGTATAGCACACTTTTTTAAGTCTATAGGGTCTGGGTTGGTTAGTACCTTCCAGACAGTTTTCAGAGTAATTCCATCATTCATACACTCCGTACTCAAAAGCATTTTTGGAGGTCTTCCGTTTGTCCTGTTCCTGTTTACCAGGATTGTGATTCAAAGTTTTGTGCTCTGCAATGGATGTCCGAGTTCACAACAAAATGGAGCAAGTGCTGCTGTGCTGTGAACGCATGGAGGATTTCTTCAGCACACCTCAGCGGTTATGCTGTACACAAACACATAGTTCTAACTGCAGGGTGGAAATTACACAACAGTCTGGAGCTGAATTTATGTGAGGAAAACTGCTCCACAAAATTGTCAGTGATCCAGTGTTCCCAATCCTGGATTTTCCAGGATGCAGGTGTTCTTTACAAAAGATAGCAAGGCCTTAGCTGCAGCAACACTGTATCATCATTGCCTAGCAAAGACAATGTGGGTTATGATGGATGTTATACCCAAATATCCAATATGGATACAGTGTCTCGTAGCGATGTGCGAATTGATGGCCTGCTGAGAGATGCAGTTTATTGTTGGGATGCTGTTACATAGCGCCTTCTTCATGCATGCGAAGCCTCTCTATAGATGGGGCTGACATTCAGCAAGGACTACAAGCTTTTCCATCTATGAGATGAACTCAGCGCAATAGTGTGTGAAGTATCGCTTTTCTGAGCTTGCAGAACCCTAAGCACTAAGTCATACCTCCAGTCAGCTACCTGATAGTGCACCCCACCACCCACCCAACAGTGAGTGCAGTCTTGGCAATCGAACTCCTGGTTTGTCAAGATGTCTTGCACAAAAGTCTTGCAGCAAATATGATGCATGAAGATTAGAATGCTGTTCCTTTTCCCACTCCTTAGAGGCAATCCCAATCCAATCTACCAAATAGTGCACCTTTTTTTCTTACTATACTTGCATTTAAAAATGTATCTACCTCATGCTCACTTTCATTATTCTCCTAAACTGGCATGGTATGGGAAGGGAGAACATGTTTTGGCAAAGTAGGGTTTTAACAAAGATATGCAAAAACTGTGGCTTTTCATACACTGAACCAATTTCAGTTGTACAATAATTGAGTTCCGAGTCTGTGTAATCACAAATGGACCCACAAACATAGGTTGCAATTTAGAAGATGTTTTTGATGCAGGACATTTTGAGGTGCTGTACTTCTCTTGCAATCAGCATAGAATTTACAAACATCCTTACCTCTTTTCCAAGGTTTCTGTACTAATTACTGAGTATCTATTCACTCAGGTCTTGCAATTGTACTATTAAATATCATCCCCCAGAATATCTGAGACAAGAATATCAAGGACAGAATATTAAGGGACAAAATATGGAAAGGTAAGTGCCTATAGGGAAGTATTGTTTGAAGATATATGTACCTCGTGGGTACATAAAATCTAGAGTTAAGTCTCGATTTAATATTTGAAGGATGAAGTAATTTCCATTGGCCTGGCAGGGTAATTAACATCCGTCAGGCCAAGACTACTCCACTCACCTAATTTACAAATGAATGCAATGCTAGAGGTCAAAGCATTGGCAGGAACCAAAGTCAGGGCAGTTACTGTCAATGTGTTTTAAACTTTGGTGCGCTGTTCAATCAACATGATGGAGTCATCCGTCAACTTGCTTTTCCCCCAAAAAATCCCAAAGCTGGATTTTTTTTTTAAACAAAAAATGCCATGTTCGCCATGGAAGTAATTTCCCATGGTGAGGGGTAATTAGACAGTTTTCACTGCCCCTTACAGCCAGGGTTCTCCCATGTATATTAGAAGGGTGGACATAGTGGTCAGCCTCCAATGGCCATTACTCTGCCTGGCTATCACAGGGGTATAACCATGGTGGAGACAGAGTGGTTTCCACTGTGGTTACACCATTGGTCTGTCCACATCTAAACTCAGTGGGAGGACCATCATCTTGGCGGTAAGGATACTCCATCACCATTTCAATGGCGTATCCTTACTACCAATATTTAATCAGCCTGTACTTATCCTATCAATATAGTTTTATGATATTTTGTCCCATCGATATTCTGGGGTCAGTATCCAGGGTACACCCATGTTCTTACAGCGAAGGAACTGATGTAGACCTACAATGAACTAAAGGATATATCCGGTGCTGGTGGTCATATATACCAAATATAGGTGACATTCAATTGATGAATGTTCAATGTTATTGTATTTTAAGTCTACTAACCACAACATCTTACTCCAAATCTCGTCTTGTGACAAGGTTTAATATCTCAAATATTGTTCAACATATTGATTCAACCTTTGAGTTTGTTCATTCATCTGCCAGTGATAACTGGTAGACAAATGATGGTACGTGTATAATCCTCTGCACAAGGCAGACCAAATGTTTAAATAAATTAAGACCGTTTGAGAGTAAGCAGAACATCTGGTACACCATCCAATTAAATTACATTTTGCATAAAAATTTAGGAAAATTAAATGAAAATATAATGTCTAAAGTGCTCTACTACCTGGAGATGTCTTGGCTCTAGCCCTAATGGGCCATCAAAAAATTAGAGAATAATTCTTTAATGATTAAATAGCCACGTTATGAGAGTTTTTCTAAACTTGAGCAAATATGATTTCTCCTTCAGTTCATGAGGCATGGAGTTCCACCCCTTGGCTGCACACGTTATGAAACCTCTGCCACCCCTATTAGGTCTTTGTGGTAATGACGTCCAATGGCCAGGATGTAGTTTTAGGCAGGTTTATTAGGTTGCAGTTACAAGATGTAGAGTACCTATGATGCAGCACCACCAGGAGCAGTCTTTCTAATGTTCGGCCCATACTCCAACTGTCACACTCAAGTATCCAGGCACCCAAACATTCCATTTATGTCCCTCACAGGCCTAGATGAGAATCCACCAATTCCTGTTTACAGCAACTTGCAAGAAAAATGGTGAATGTTTAATAATGTGGATTGCTGGAAGTGCTCAGGATTACACAAGTTGTAATAGTAAGAACAATTCCAATCCTTTAAGCCAATGAAGTATGCACAGGCTGGGGCTGCCTGGTGAAAAGGACATAGGTGGGGCTGCACGCTTAGTACTTCAAATTAGAGGCTTTTTCTTAGTTTCTGTGGATTTCCTTTAAAGAGTTCTTCTTTCAGTAAGTCCTTTTGTAGCAGGCAGAGTTTCTTTTTCCATGAATCATTGCCAAACATCTCTAGTAATGACGTCTGTGGCCAGGATGTAGTTTTAAGCAGGTTTATTAGGTTGCAGTTACAAGATATAGAGTTCAAATGATGCAGCCCCACCAGGAGCAGTCTGCCTGCTGCTCAGCCCATACTCCAACTGTCACACTTAAGTATCTAGGCACCCAAACTTTGCCTTCATGTCCATCACACCAACATTCCATGCATCACATTCACACTGGCTGAGCAGCTAGGGAGGAAGCAACAAGATAAATACAATACAGGTTACTACAATCTTCTAAATTTGAGAGAGGATGATCGGAGAGGTCTGACAGGGATGCAGCGTTGAAAGCGTTGTGCCAAATAGGCAGGACCCTGATTGTGTAAAGATTAGAAAGCAATACAGAGGGCTTTGAAGTTAATACAGTTGGATCAAAGCTTGTGAAGCGTTTTGAAGGTTCTGTAATTTAATCAGGAACCTTTTCTGTATGTTAATGAACGGCACGTTGCAGTAGTCCAACTTAGAGGTGATGAGAGCTGTGACTTCAGTTTTTTGCAAAGTTATACGCTCGTTTTTCTACTCGTAAGATTGCTTAATGTTACGCCACTAGAAATCCATACTTGAGTATTACATAATATGTATATCTGGTTATTCTAACCCTTTTGTTTCCCACAATGGTTTTATCTTACTGTGTTTAATTTTCAACAACATATGTTATCCCTAAGCGGCTATCTTTGATATGACCATATCGGAATGCTTTATGCTTCTAGAAATCTTTTATGCGTCTGTTACAATGTTTCACTGTCCAGGGTTAGTCACAGCCTCTAATTAATTCCTACACTACTGGAGCCAGAATGGATTCAGAGACTTAAAGGATTGCACAATAAAGGACAAGTTGCTTTCGGAGAAGGTGGCAAAGCTGAAAGATTGCTTGCCACGAACTCATGTAATACACACATTGAGTTATCAACATGTTGGTGTTCACGTTGCAGGGAATTCCATGGCTGATGCAGCCGCTAAAGCAACAGTTTGCACTACTGCAGTTACTGTAATCACTCGCTCTAGTACAAGGATAGACAGAGACATCATGGTGTATTTCAATGCAGAACGCAATGGCACCCACCTGCCTAAAGGCTTTCAATTGAAGTACTCTTACAAGTTAGATGCACAGAACATACTATGTGCTCACATTCCTGGATTGAGGGATAGAGTAATACCAAACACTGATCACATACTGGGGTTAATATTAGATGACCATGAGGGTCTGGCCTCTGCACATGCAGGGATGACTGCTACAATTACATTATTGTAGTAGCGCTATTGGTGGCCTGGTCTCTATAAACAGACCATGGGCTTTGTCCTTAAATGCAACATCTGTCCGCAAATGAAGGGTTCCCCTGTAGCACATCTCCTACAGACTCCTCTCCTGATTTTAAACATGCTAATGGCTAGTGTTTATCTGGACCACTGAAGCACACTACAATCAGATGGGGCATCTTGGTAGTAGTGGATTCCTGCATTCAATTCCTGTGGGTAAGGCCACAGCGGTCAGCTGACAATCAAACTTTTATAAAGGACCTGCAAGCCTTTATCAGGATATTTGCAATTGGCACATTCAACCAGGGTCCGGCCGTTAGATCTTGAGCTTACAAAGATGACATGGAAAGATTGGGTGTGACAATGCATTAATCCTCACCCTATTATCCTGCGGGAAATTTGGTGGTAGAGAAGAAAACCCATGACTTAAAGCAGTCTTTAACAGCAAGGGTTCTAGGCTTAGTTCGCAGTTGGGTCCATCACTTATACGGGGTCCAGAGGGCACAAAACAACATGCTGAGATAATCCCTGGACAGCAGACTCTCTATGAAATCCTGTTTGGTGTAAATATGTGGGTCCCAGACCTTGACAATCCCAGCACAGTGGCTGCAGAAACGCCATTTGATATAAATAAACACTTAGTTGCTTTAAAGGAACTAAACGGTTTCTGGTACGAGCAATGCAAGTGCGTGTTTTCTATCTTTGGCTGTTTTGTTTCTCCCTAGCTACATCTTTGGATTATAATTGGGTTACTTTTTCTGATCCTCTGGATTGGTCTGGTGACAGTCTTTTTCCTGCTTGTAAATGGACACTATCTTCCAAAATGCTCTGCAGTACAACTGGTGAACTTGGAACTCAACCCACATGCATCATCACATCATGAACTGAGAGAGTTTTCCCTGGTGAATATTTCAGCTGTTCCAGTTCCCGAAGAACTTGTCTGGGCTAGGGTATCATATGGTGTATATGGACCCACTGAACTATTACAAATTCCTAATTTGTTCCAAATTTCTTTGAATGATATAATCACCCCTAGTGCTGTTTCTGATGATTGGGACATTAGTACAGTGCATGACCTGCTAGAAGATCTAGAGTATTCAAATGTGTTTTCCTTCGATGAATTGTATGAAGGTACATCTAATTATGAAACATGTTCTGTTTTCAACCTTATTGTCATAATTTCCTGTATAAGGCAAGTGTTCCACGTGCTATTTACAACTACACTAAATTTGAACATTTCCCTACACCTCTATGGGGTAGTTAAATAATGTTTGCCCAGAAGTTTGCTTATTTTTCTGGTTACGATACATCAGACCCTACCTCATATGTTTGCAGCCTTGCACCATCACCTACAAAGAAAAATATGCTAACTGACACTAAGCTGATTTACTCTTCATCTTTTCACTCCCACCTGTCTGTACACGGTTTTGACTTCTGCAGGGACACTATAGATATAAAATCTATTTGGGTGATGAGAGACTGGCAGTTTCAGGGAACTGAGGCTTTGTTTAGGAAATACCTGATACCACAACAAATATAACAAATAATTTTCCTGACCAACCCTGTACCACAAACAATAGATCTTGAAATAGCCAAGATGAAAGATTTGAATGCACCATAAATTCCCACATTTGCACATTTTGAAACAAATTACATGTTACAGTGAAAATAGATTGGATACCTTGCTGCATAATGGCACATACAATTCATCTAACCCCAATTGGAAGGGATGTTTAATTCAGCCAATGCATACTAATGGGTGTCAGGCGTGATTCCTCAGTAACACAGAAGGTTTAAAAATTAATAGACCTGACATGCCTGATGTTCAGTCTGAACACTCGGGGTGGTGACAACTTACAGTGTTGGGACATTGTGCCTTGATCAGTCAAAAACCTCGACACTGTCTCAGATGAAGCAACACTTGTCCCTTTTTGTCTGATGACCTGGATCTCAGGGACTTTTTATTAGGTTCCCAGAAGCCACGTCAAAAGCAATTCTTGTATGCCATATACAAAATTATGGAACGTTTCACAGCATGATGCTGCTGAAAGACTGTGCGAAAGTGACAGGGTTAATTTAGAAAAGGTTTTGGCACTGGTTGACGATGGTATGACCAACGTATCCTCTAGAATATACTGTTTGGGCAACATAGTGTCATCTGCAATAGACATTGTACAAGACATGGCTGCATTACACTATGTTCTGGCCATGTGCCATGGTTCCAAATTAACGCCACTAGTCTGTTTTCTCTGTATCATTTGACAGAGCAAGAGATACTCATGGCAAGGAAGATGCAAGGTACACCATGTTCACATTGAAAAACTAGAGCAGTTACCTTTCACCATTGCAAAAGCGCAGTCCGCGGATTGAATAATCCATCGGTATATTACTTTGTCGGTTTCGACATTCCATTTCCAAAATTGCCTGCAACACCATCAAGAAGCAGATATGAAGTGTTAAGGGAAGGGTTTGTATGTGAGTACCGGGAACTGCCTTTCAAGTTTAGATGTAGGAATGGGGAAACTGAAGTCTTTCTCAGAGGTTCCAATTGTGAGAAGACTTTAAGTGGGTCCCTAGTCTGCAAGGACACTTTGCTTCATGGGGCTTGCAATGCGTCTTTAGTGAACTTGTCATGTTTCCTGAAAGGTTCCCCACAGCCATGATTCGTCCGGCTTTCAGATTGCTCTTGAATGGGAGCTGTTTGATGCTTAACATTCAAGGCTGTTGTGGAATGAAAACATACATCGCTTATTTGGTGACAGTAAATTCCATAGTTACTTGTTGTACTCAAGTTCTGGTTCCATCTGCCTGCACAGTTAGGAAGGTAATGCTATGGCCTTCGATAAATGTTTCCAACAAACACTTTGATGCTCTGAGCAAACTGAAAGCCAAAGAGATGTTTGATCTCCAGGTTGCAAGGTCCTCTCCAGAGATAAAGGCATTACTCCACAGTAACTTCCCACTGCTTTTCAGGGAGTTGGTCCACCCTATTTTTTCTGTCTGATTCGAAGAGTATAGCACACTTTTTTAAGTCTATAGGGTCTGGGTTGGTTAGTACCTTCCAGACAGTTTTCAGAGTAATTCCATCATTCATACACTCCGTACTCAAAAGCATTTTTGGAGGTCTTCCGTTTGTCCTGTTCCTGTTTACCAGGATTGTGATTCAAAGTTTTGTGCTCTGCAATGGATGTCCGAGTTCACAACAAAATGGAGCAAGTGCTGCTGTGCTGTGAACGCATGGAGGATTTCTTCAGCACACCTCAGCGGTTATGCTGTACACAAACACATAGTTCTAACTGCAGGGTGGAAATTACACAACAGTCTGGAGCTGAATTTATGTGAGGAAAACTGCTCCACAAAATTGTCAGTGATCCAGTGTTCCCAATCCTGGATTTTCCAGGATGCAGGTGTTCTTTACAAAAGATAGCAAGGCCTTAGCTGCAGCAACACTGTATCATCATTGCCTAGCAAAGACAATGTGGGTTATGATGGATGTTATACCCAAATATCCAATATGGATACAGTGTCTCGTAGCGATGTGCGAATTGATGGCCTGCTGAGAGATGCAGTTTATTGTTAGGATGCTGTTACATAGCGCCTTCTTCATGCATGCGAAGCCTCTCTATAGATGGGGCTGACATTCAGCAAGGACTACAAGCTTTTCCATCTATGAGATGAACTCAGCGCAATAGTGTGTGAAGTATCGCTTTTCTGAGCTTGCAGAACCCTAAGCACTAAGTCATACCTCCAGTCAGCTACCTGATAGTGCACCCCACCACCCACCCAACAGTGAGTGCAGTCTTGGCAATCGAACTCCTGGTTTGTCAAGATGTCTTGCACAAAAGTCTTGCAGCAAATATGATGCATGAAGATTAGAATGCTGTTCCTTTTCCCACTCCTTAGAGGCAATCCCAATCCAATCTACCAAATAGTGCACCTTTTTTTCTTACTATACTTGCATTTAAAAATGTATCTACCTCATGCTCACTTTCATTATTCTCCTAAACTGGCATGGTATGGGAAGGGAGAACATGTTTTGGCAAAGTAGGGTTTTAACAAAGATATGCAAAAACTGTGGCTTTTCATACACTGAACCAATTTCAGTTGTACAATAATTGAGTTCCGAGTCTGTGTAATCACAAATGGACCCACAAACATAGGTTGCAATTTAGAAGATGTTTTTGATGCAGGACATTTTGAGGTGCTGTACTTCTCTTGCAATCAGCATAGAATTTACAAACATCCTTACCTCTTTTCCAAGGTTTCTGTACTAATTACTGAGTATCTATTCACTCAGGTCTTGCAATTGTACTATTAAATATCATCCCCCAGAATATCTGAGACAAGAATATCAAGGACAGAATATTAAGGGACAAAATATGGAAAGGTAAGTGCCTATAGGGAAGTATTGTTTGAAGATATATGTACCTCGTGGGTACATAAAATCTAGAGTTAAGTCTCGATTTAATATTTGAAGGATGAAGTAATTTCCATTGGCCTGGCAGGGTAATTAACATCCGTCAGGCCAAGACTACTCCACTCACCTAATTTACAAATGAATGCAATGCTAGAGGTCAAAGCATTGGCAGGAACCAAAGTCAGGGCAGTTACTGTCAATGTGTTTTAAACTTTGGTGCGCTGTTCAATCAACATGATGGAGTCATCCGTCAACTTGCTTTTCCCCCAAAAAATCCCAAAGCTGGTTTTTGTTTTTAAACAAAAAATGCCATGTTCGCCATGGAAGTAATTTCCCATGGTGAGGGGTAATTAGACAGTTTTCACTGCCCCTTACAGCCAGGGTTCTCCCATGTATATTAGAAGGGTGGACATAGTGGTCAGCCTCCAATGGCCATTACTCTGCCTGGCTATCACAGGGGTATAACCATGGTGGAGACAGAGTGGTTTCCACTGTGGTTACACCATTGGTCTGTCCACATCTAAACTCAGTGGGAGGACCATCATCTTGGCGGTAAGGATACTCCATCACCATTTCAATGGCGTATCCTTACTACCAATATTTAATCAGCCTGTACTTATCCTATCAATATAGTTTTATGATATTTTGTCCCATCGATATTCTGGGGTCAGTATCCAGGGTACACCCATGTTCTTACAGCGAAGGAACTGATGTAGACCTACAATGAACTAAAGGATATATCCGGTGCTGGTGGTCATATATACCAAATATAGGTGACATTCAATTGATGAATGTTCAATGTTATTGTATTTTAAGTCTACTAACCACAACATCTTACTCCAAATCTCGTCTTGTGACAAGGTTTAATATCTCAAATATTGTTCAACATATTGATTCAACCTTTGAGTTTGTTCATTCATCTGCCAGTGATAACTGGTAGACAAATGATGGTACGTGTATAATCCTCTGCACAAGGCAGACCAAATGTTTAAATAAATTAAGACCGTTTGAGAGTAAGCAGAACATCTGGTACACCATCCAATTAAATTACATTTTGCATAAAAATTTAGGAAAATTAAATGAAAATATAATGTCTAAAGTGCTCTACTACCTGGAGATGTCTTGGCTCTAGCCCTAATGGGCCATCAAAAAATTAGAGAATAATTCTTTAATGATTAAATAGCCACGTTATGAGAGTTTTTCTAAACTTGAGCAAATATGATTTCTCCTTCAGTTCATGAGGCATGGAGTTCCACCCCTTGGCTGCACACGTTATGAAACCTCTGCCACCCCTATTAGGTCTTTGTGGTAATGACGTCCAATGGCCAGGATGTAGTTTTAGGCAGGTTTATTAGGTTGCAGTTACAAGATGTAGAGTACCTATGATGCAGCACCACCAGGAGCAGTCTTTCTAATGTTCGGCCCATACTCCAACTGTCACACTCAAGTATCCAGGCACCCAAACATTCCATTTATGTCCCTCACAGGCCTAGATGAGAATCCACCAATTCCTGTTTACAGCAACTTGCAAGAAAAATGGTGAATGTTTAATAATGTGGATTGCTGGAAGTGCTCAGGATTACACAAGTTGTAATAGTAAGAACAATTCCAATCCTTTAAGCCAATGAAGTATGCACAGGCTGGGGCTGCCTGGTGAAAAGGACATAGGTGGGGCTGCACGCTTAGTACTTCAAATTAGAGGCTTTTTCTTAGTTTCTGTGGATTTCCTTTAAAGAGTTCTTCTTTCAGTAAGTCCTTTTGTAGCAGGCAGAGTTTCTTTTTCCATGAATCATTGCCAAACATCTCTAGTAATGACGTCTGTGGCCAGGATGTAGTTTTAAGCAGGTTTATTAGGTTGCAGTTACAAGATATAGAGTTCAAATGATGCAGCCCCACCAGGAGCAGTCTGCCTGCTGCTCAGCCCATACTCCAACTGTCACACTTAAGTATCTAGGCACCCAAACTTTGCCTTCATGTCCATCACACCAACATTCCATGCATCACATTCACACTGGCTGAGCAGCTAGGGAGGAAGCAACAAGATAAATACAATACAGGTTACTACAATCTTCTAAATTTGAGAGAGGATGATCGGAGAGGTCTGACAGGGATGCAGCGTTGAAAGCGTTGTGCCAAATAGGCAGGACCCTGATTGTGTAAAGATTAGAAAGCAATACAGAGGGCTTTGAAGTTAATACAGTTGGATCAAAGCTTGTGAAGCGTTTTGAAGGTTCTGTAATTTAATCAGGAACCTTTTCTGTATGTTAATGAACGGCACGTTGCAGTAGTCCAACTTAGAGGTGATGAGAGCTGTGACTTCAGTTTTTTGCAAAGTTATACGCTCGTTTTTCTACTCGTAAGATTGCTTAATGTTACGCCACTAGAAATCCATACTTGAGTATTACATAATATGTATATCTGGTTATTCTAACCCTTTTGTTTCCCACAATGGTTTTATCTTACTGTGTTTAATTTTCAACAACATATGTTATCCCTAAGCGGCTATCTTTGATATGACCATATCGGAATGCTTTATGCTTCTAGAAATCTTTTATGCGTCTGTTACAATGTTTCAATGATTGTCTAACAATAGTACAGATAAACCTGTAGGATCAACATGCTAATCGGTATGATCATTGTAATCAGGCCTTTCATCGTCTCCATGTTCCACTAATACACTTGGTCCTGTTCACCGTTTTCAGACCTCCACAACCTTGCCTATTAAAGGCAAAAGATATCTCTTTTGTGATATCCCTTAAATGCCACCGGTGAGCTTTTTGACAGCCATTGAAAGGCCTCGCGTCTCACGTTACAGTACGTGGAGACATTCAGCTGCTGCACCTCGCGTGCACGCCTTCGTCCACGTTTAAATACGGGATGATGAACCGCGAGCTCATTCTGCCAGCAGAATCGGAGCCGGATGGTTGTAAATCCAAGGAACGTTGCATTCGCTGCATCTAGGGGCCGCACATGGTTCATTAACCATTTTATAAGCACGCGCTGCCACTGCCTCTTATTTTAGATATACTTTAGGGAGATAATTAAGCGCAACACGACCGCCAATGCGTGATTTTGACAATGGGCACTGGGGCGAGAGCAGACCTATTTAGTCGGGTCCCTTGTTACTCTCGGAGCCCCCGCTCTTCCCAGGATGCTGAGGCGACAATGGTAGCCATGATTGGGCATTCCACACAGGACCACCTGTTTGACATTTATGAATTTCAATATAGGTTATTCTCCTGCCCTTTGTGTCCAAAGCATATCTGACGCATACCCTTTTCTGTCCTTCATTGTTTTAGATAGATTTGTCTGGAAACTGCAAAGGATCGTTTGACCCTCAGTGTACGTGCACGGTTGGCCATACCTCCACCCCCTTTTTCAGTAAGTGCTCAGTCAGCAGGGGACCAGAGATCTAGAATTTTATGTCCTGATTTGTTCTTGAGTTCACATGCTGAATCTGTGTTTTCTCTGTACTTAGGAGCTCTGCTGAGCCCAACCCTATATGACTGCCCAACCTAAAGTTATGCGCTGGTTGCAAAATTAGGTAATCCCTACCTTTATTCATGAGCATTCACTTCCATTTTTTCGAAACTATACCCTCCTAACACAGAGTATCATATTGCCTCTAGGTGCTCCTTATCCATACAGTCCTGATGAGGACCCTACCCTAAGGCTGGAATCACCTTGTTCATTTCTTAGGGGTCGAAACGTTGACTACAACTAGCTCACAAGCCTCGACAACTGTAATTCATTAACAGTGTTCATGTAATGCTGTGTGATACATTTGGAACAATTCACCTATGTTAGGCCGGATCAGTCTCACTTTGTGAATTTGATGGATATATGTCACACTACCTTTTCCTTGTCCACCACCCTCACGGTTTCACTTTGACCACAAACCCTCCATCTTCTTCTTTCCCCACACTTGAGGACCTGTTCAAAAATATTAGAATAATTTCTCGTAGTAACAATTGAATTGCATTTTCATATTAGAAATAAATTGCATTCTTTGCAGTCCAACTTAAATCGGTATTGTGAATGCTGTTTAATTTTTGTTTTTAAAAATTGTTGCTACTGTGACCACTCTTCTACTCTTCTATTCTGTTATCACTCATCCAACTTCCAATGTGCAGCATGCAATAGTTGGATCTGGCCACTGTGACATCGAGATTGCTAGCCACTGACACCACGATCTCGATGTCGGCATAGGAAACCAAAGCAAAGCCATATAATTTGATAAGGTGGGCCAATGGTGGGCAGTGGGTTACATAAAGATTCAAAAGGGGCTGACTTAAAGATGACCTTTGAGGTACCCCACATAGCAAAGAGAAAGAGGGTGAGGTATAGTCTCGTAAGGTGACTATATTTTCTTGTGCAGTAAGAAAAGATTTTAAAAGGGTGAGAGCTCTATCCTTGATGCCGATGATGGCAAGCCGGTCAAGAAGATCATGGTTGACCGTATGAAAGGTTTTCGAGAGGTCTAATAAAATCAAGACCACATTGAGGGTTTGTCTGATTTCTTCAGTGTCACTGATTAAAGCCAGTTCCTTACAATGATGACTCCTAAAGCCAAACTGTGTTGCATGTAGCAGATTGTTGTCATTAATAAATGTAGTTAGTTCCAAATTAATGGCCTTCTCAACAACTTTGGCTGGAAATGGTATGTCTGAGATTGGCCTATAATTGTTCGGATCTGTAACATCTAAGGGGCATATTAACAAAGCGGTGCTATAAAATTATCGCCGCTTTTGCGGCTGTTTTCGGCCGAAAAGCGGCAATAATTTTATCGCTTTATCAGCAAGGTCACGCTATCGTGTGAATCCTTGCCTTAGCACCCTTTCCCGTAACGCCCACCTTTGCATCTCTAATGAGATGCAAAGTGGGCGTTCCTTCCCAAAATAACTGGAGAAATATCGCTAACCGACATTTCTCCAATTATCAATGGGCACGCTAACAAGCATAGCGATAAGAAAAGTAGCGCTAACCGCGGCTATCACTCCTTTCCTTACGCCTGCTTTTAGTTTGACTTAGCCATGATATCCAATGGAAGGTGGATATCATGGTTAAGTATGTCCTGCCCTATCAACAAGCTATCGCCAAACCTTGTGCGATTATCGCTGGATTTCCAGCGATAATCGCACATTTGGCAGCTTGCGCCAGGAATTTTATCGCTTTTGAGATAAGCGTTGCTGATAGCACGCTATCTCAGCGATATAATTCCTAGCGCTAAGTGCGCTTAGCGATAATTATCGCCGGTTGTTGCTGATATGCCCCTCAGTTGGGCTTCTCTAGGAGTGGGAAGATGGGAGCTTTTTTCCATTCTTTTGGAAAGTACCCCATATTAAACAACATGTTATTAATGTCCATATGGAGGATCTTGGGTCCCAAAGGTATGATCCTGGGAAGACATGGAACCCAAGGGGATACAAATGTAACTTGACTAAAGTGATCTAGGGTCTGATCTAAGGTCAGGAAAGAGAAGGAGGATAGAGTACTGGCTTTATCTCATTGAAGGGACCTTGCTGATAGGCTAAGGTGAGTATCCGTTGAAGCATCATAGAGGGCTACACCCTTTCCAGATGTTGCTAATGGTTCTGTTAGAGTTGGGGATCCATGGAGACATGGCTGATTCTGATTATCTGATCCAAAGGCCCATTTGAAGCTCAAAACATTTTGTAGATCACTTTACCTTTATCTTGAAAAAATGAAGCCAGGGTGTTCCAGAATTGTTGGCTGCCCATGGTATTTTCTGCTTCAGGGAGCTTTGAAAGTTTTTTCACTGTTGCAAACAGCTCTTTTGAAGAGTTCCTTGTGGCTTGGATTTTTTCTTCATCACAAATTTTATTTATTTTGAAAGGTACAGAGTGGGCTGAGCCCTCCAGATATATTATATATGACATATAGTACCTAGTTATAATATTTGAAAACCACATGGCCTGCAGAACATCAGACAGAAGTGGCTTCGATTTTAAGAATAACATACAGGGCTTTTTCTGCTTGGATCATCTTTTTGTAGGCTTGACTATTAAGAAGCTTTGTAGCTTTCTTTCTCCTTCGAATTGTAATCTAAGCTCCACTTTCTTTCTAATCTACCGCATTTCTGTTTTTGATGTCAGAGATTTTCACTGAACCAAGGTTCTAGAGGGCTAATTTTGTGACTTTGATCATCTTTAGATGGAACCAGTTGGTTTAAGGAAGAACCTATCCAAGAATGACAATTACTAGTGGCTTTGTCCAGATTTTCTGAGGTATCACGTACAGTGAGCAATGGCTGAACTTCACTGAGATTGTGCCAAATGAAGTTGTTTGATGTTTGGATCACAGGTCTTGCCTTTGATCCCACACATAACCACTATGTGGTCAGGCCAACTCAAAGGAAGAAAAGACAACCATTGAAGATGTGGGTTGGCTGAGAAAATGCTATTGAGGAGATGGCTAGCAACGTGTGTAGGACCATTCACCAGTTGAGTTAAACCAAAACTGTCCATTAGTGTGATAAAATTGACGAGGTCATTATCAAGGTGGTTTCCAGGTGAAAGTTAAAGTCCCCAAGAATTATAAGTTCTGAAGAGTGTGCCTTTATTTCCAGTAGGTAGCCGATAGTTGTGATGAATGTGGCTCTGGGACCTGGGGGGCAATATAACAGAAGTCCATCAAAAGAAAGATGGTTATTGAGTTCTAATTTGTATGCCAAAGCTGTGCAGTCCTGAAAACTGGAAAGAGCTTTGAATGATGTTTTGAAATGATCCTGGAAGATGATGGCAAGGCCGCTAACTCTGTTCCCTACTCGGTCCAGTCTGAAAATCCCAAAACCTGCAGGCAGTGCAATAATTAAATCAGGGTCTGACGCAGCGTCAGCCCATGCTTCTGTGATAAAAGCCATATCAAGAGAATGAGCAGAGAAAATCAGCAAACTCGGACTAATATTTTACAAACTATTTTACATTGATAACTGTGCCATGGCACCTGAAGCTGTCCTTGCTGTCTGTCTTATGTAAAGATCTATGAAGGTGTGGGGCCTTAATAGTATTATTAGTCAGCGAAAGCTTGCAGGTTGGGCATATTGACAGGTTGTCACATCTAAGAGGCTCTAACATGGGACCGGTGCACTTCTTACCTGGATGGTTAAGACTAAGAAATGCATCCCTTGAATAGCGAATCCTGTCTGTCGTGTGTTTGGTAAAACCGGCAGGGGGGCTGGCGCTGTGCTAATTTCTGTAGACGGGGACAACACCGGCACAGATATGAAATGACTCATCCTAGTCAGATGGTCAAGGTCCGCTAAAATTAGTGTGCAAAATTGACTTTTAGGCGATTCTACAATGAGGCCAGTTACACTATATACCAAGGTATGCACGGAACAGAAAAAGGCCTCAATAAATCCAATACCTTATTATGTGAAGTCTGAATTGGAACATTGTTGGAACATTTTTGTACAGATCTCTTAACATCAGCACATAGACCTGACCACCAAAACGTTATCATACTGCTACAAAAGATTTAGCAATTCTGTGATGTCTAGTCCCACTTGAATCATGAAGACAGTTCATAGCCTATTGCCTTATCTGAACTGATTGCAAATGTATACATTTCCCTTTGAATAAAAGCCCATCTCTTTCTTGTCTATCTTCTAATTCTTTTAATCATGACTTCTTGAATCCAAATTGACTTTCTGTACGTTATGTTAGCAATGATTGACTCCTAGATATTCTGGGGTTAATTTGAACGTCAAAATGACTGGACCTTTCACAGTACATACACAATTTCAGTGTTCATCTTCGTTCTCCTCCCTCTTTTGATATACAAGCTCTCACTCTGCATACTTTTGTAGGTTAACAACATTTTAAAATTGTACTTTCTTCTAATTGAGATTGCCCAACTAACACCTTTGTCTCTGATTCTATTTCTGAATAGATAAGTGTGCAGAGCTTATAAACGTAGTGGTATAGTTAGAACGACTAACTTAACAGACCTATTTCACAATGATTCATAAAGCAGAGCTTACTAGAAATGTATGACTTTCTGACTCAGAAAATCACACATCTCAGAAGAAAACAATTTGACATCATTATATTCCACTATCTTTTTAGGAAGACAGCACTCTAAAACACCCTCACTGTCAAATAAGTTTCACTTCCAGTCATTGCTGGACATGTGGAGGTATTCAACTAGAAACTGGACATACTTCCATCTCTCTCCTTACTACAGAAGCTGCCCCATCACATACAAAGTTAACTTACTCCAAGATTTAGGATTACTCAATGGTTCCAGAGTGCAGACACCAGTACCATTCAAAAAGTTCATCATGGTATGTGAATTGTTCATTATTCGCTAGCAATTTCAAAGAGCTGCTGAACCCTTAAATGGAGCATGCCTTCCCCACCTCTCCACTCACAGAATACAAAGAACAGTCATACATTTCTTCATAATACTCTGTGTTGTGTTGCCAATAGTCTGTAGAGGGCCGTGTTAGGCCAGATGGCCTTGGTGCGATGATCCTTCTTGGCACAAATGAATGTCATATCTGCCTAAGGCAGATAAATACATCCTTTTTGTGGTCTTTTTGCACAAGGATCATGAAAATGTGTCCTTCTGAAACTGATATGTTGAGTGAAGAACAAAGTAGGAATTTGTTGAATAATTTACACTTGTAGATATGCAAAGCAAAGTTATACCTAAATAAAATACCACGTCACGTTAGTTGAATACATATATATGAACAAAAATCGCATAAAATGAAAAATATATAAACAGACTCTGAACTTATATCATACAAATATAAAACTTGCTTATAGCAACTTTTATTCTAAAATGATAAATGAAGAAAAAACAGTCCTAGATCTTCAAAATTAGCTCCCACTTCACCGATCCCATCATATTTGCCACACATTGCGAAGTCAATAAGAAATTAAGAAAAAGGAGAGGATGGAGCGTAACTGCCAGAGCTGCCAACTTTGAAGCTGGGGAACCAGGTTCGAGTCTTGGCATCGGCTCAACATCCTGTGATTCTGGGAAATCACTTAATCGTCCCGCACCTAACAAAACTGAATGCATCCTTGTGTAATGTAACTGGTGCTCATGTAAACCGCTACAATACCATTGGTTAGAGTTCGCGCTATATAAAACTGCAAAACAAAAACATAGATCGGGCTGAGGGATTTGTTTGAAGACAAAATTGTGAGGATTCAGTCGAACTTACTGACATTAAAAGCAGCTGATACTGTGGCACCCGCCTATAGCCCGGTGGAGTCAGCTTTGGACAGCAAGCTTCTACAACTCTTACCCCCTTCTGAGGAAATGCTGAGGGACTGCTTCCGAAACCGCAAATCTGGCTTTCCACTAGATCTGTATCCTCCTAAATTTCGAAGCAGACTGTAATTCCTATCTGCCCAATCTATCTTGAGTTGTTCACTGCCTCTATGCATTTGGGGAGTGTGTCTAAAAGGCAACTGCCATCCTCTTTATAAAAAAAAAAATACTGACACCGAGATTCTCTCAAACCTAAGAACGATGGGGCATATTATCAACAAACGGCGTTTAAATTATCGCCGCTTTAGCGACAGAAAACTGCCGCTAAAGCGGCGATAATGGGCTTGATAATATGCCCTTGGGGACTCCAATAGAAGCCCATGTTCTGATGTGAACATGGGCTTCTATTGGAATTCTCTGCGGCATATTATCAAGCCCATTATCGCCGCTTTAGCAGCAGTTTTCTGTCGCTACAGTGGCGATAATTTTAACGCCGTGCTTGATAATATGCCCCCATAACCCTTCTACCAGATGCCTAAAAAATCATTGAAAAAATTGTCGACAAACAACTTTCAGAGTTCTATGTGACTTTTAGTCTCCTTCATCCACTACAATCTAGTTTTAGAGCACACAATCATACAGAAACAGCTTGTCGGAAGTTTAAGAATCGATCAAGGGGAATCTTGACCTAGGTTACAATGTCACTTTGATTTTGTTGTATCTCTTGGTAGCTTTTGATACTGTCTCACATGATATTTTGCTCCAGCGGCTTGCAATAATTGGGGTGCATGGATCGGCTCTGAGGTGGTCCATTTTTTCTGAACTTCAGAGAGCAGGCAGTTTGGATGAAGCCTCGCTACTCTATTCTAAAGAGATTAAAATGCAGAGTGCAGCAGGGATCAGCACTGAGTCCCACCCTTTTTAATATTTATATGCCCCCATCACTTTCTTAGTGGAATCCTACGGCATCAAAATCGTCTCATATGCAGACGACACTCAGTTATTGCTCTCTTACAAGGATGACCCTACCTCAGCTAAGGACACATTTTTACTATGCATAAAGGCAGTTATGAGATGGTTCAGAGACAATAACCTTCAATGTAATCCAGACAAGACAGAAATTCTGCTGTTTGGCTCCAACCCACTATCAGGATGGTCTGGGTGCTAGCCAAGTGAATGCCCCCCCCCCCAACCAGAAGTGCCAAGGAATCTGGGGGTATTATTTGATAGTTATCTTTCTTTTAAAGCCCAAATTTCTTCTATGGTAAAATCTAGTTTCCATATCTTAAAAATGCTAAAAACGTTTCTATGCTTTGTCCTGTGGAAACCTCAGAAAATAGTGGTCCAAACGCGGATTCTCTCTAGGTTGGACACCTCCAATGCTCTTTACTTACGCCTACCAGATTATCTAAAACATTGGCTCCAAGTGGTTCAGAACACCACAGTCCGCCTTCTGTGACCACTCACGACGAGGGTCTCCATTCCTCTATACCGAAGGCAGCTGCACTGGTTGCCAGTGAGCAAACGAATCACGTTCAAAGATCTAACAGTTGGTTATCGCACTTTCCATGGAGTGGGACCTAAATACCTCTTTTCTAGTATCCGAAAATATTGCCCTCAAGGGCTTTGACCTCGTAAGATGCTTGGCTGCTAGTGGTTCCATGCTTTAACAAACAAGCATTGGCAAAGCCAATAGGTCCCACCTTTGTGACCTTATAAGTGTTTAGTCAGAGCTATTGGTTTTGCTAATGTGTTTAAGCTATAGTGTGGAGCAGCGTGGCTGCTGTGCAGCATGTTGGAAAGTTATAATTAAAAAAGTGTTATAAGTATTTTTTTTGTTACCTTCTCTATAAATAAGATGAGATTATGTCTAATTGAATGGCCTTATTAAAATAAAAATGTATATAAAAAAGTGTTTAGTGTTGGCAACTTTTTCCTGTCTGTTCTAATGTTTGTTATAGTTTTTTTTTATTTGAGTGGGGGCTGATATAAATAATGGGAGAGTAGAGATTGGGACACGGTAGGTGAATTATAATTTGAGTAAAGACGGATATTAGGGGAGAATTAACAGATGCCAGATTTTGAGGGTACTATGGAGCTATAGCAAGAGGCAGCCCTTACCAGCGCTACGAGGCCATGAAAGTCACAGAAGTGCGTTACACAAAAAGTGAGTAACATAGTTTGAAGTTTGAAGTTTATTGGTTTATATAGCGCTGAATCACCCCAAGGGGGTATCTCTGCGCTTGGACGGTAATCCTGAACAGTCAGATCAGAGGGCTAGAAGAGGTGAGTTTTAAGAAGTTTCCTGAACTGCGAGAAGTTCGAACAGTAGCGAAGTTGAAGAGGCAGTTAATTCCAAAAAGCAGGGGCAAGGTGAGTGAAAGCTTTGCCACCACTGTGCGCCTTTTTAATTCTGGGGGTGCAAAGTAGGAGTTTAGAACCTGGTCTAAGAGATCTTGAGGGGGTGTACTTAATTAGCTTGCTAGAAAGATAGGAAGGGCCTAGGTCGTTTAAGGCCTTGAAGACAGTGCAGCCTATCTTGAATTTCACTCGCTTTCTCACAGGGAGCCAGTGGAGTTTTTTGAGAAGAGGAATAGAGGGGGTTCCAGGAGGGGCGCCCGCTACAAGGTGGGCAAGCGTGTTCTGCACAACTTGTAGCTTGTTAAGGGAGGCTTCATTGGCTGATAGAAGCAAAGCATTACAATAGTCTAGTCTACTTAGTATCAGGGCTTGCACCAGCGTTTTTTTAGTGGAAGGGGGTAGCAGGGGAAAAATCCTTTTAAGTAGACCTACAATATAATAGTAGGTGCCAGCAGTGGTGTTGGCATGAGCGTCTAGAGTGAGGTTCTGATCGATTCTGATACCTAGGTTCTTGATCAATTCCTTGGGCGACGGGGCTTTACCCAACTCCTCGGGCCACCAGCTGGGCCACCAGCATATGGCAGCTCCTCCAAACAGCATGATTTCAGATTTCTCTGTGTTTAATTGGAGGAAATTATTTCGCATCCAGGAAGCGATAGCCATCATGCCCTTGGAGAAGATGAGTTGTATGTCTGGTCTGTTCTTGTCAAAGGTGAGGAGGAGCTGGGATCATCTGCGTATGATTTGGGATTAAACCCTAAGTTCCTCATGAGTTTAGCCAGGGGGGGGTCACATACATGTTGAAAAGGGTGGAGCTCAAACACGAGCCCTGGGGGACCCCCTTGGTAACATTAAAAGTGGCAGATCTGAAGGAGCCCAGGGTGACGGTCTGGGTTCTATCAGTTAGAAAGTCAGTCATCCATTTCAATGTAAGTCCCTGAACTGTAGGGGCGAGCGGAGGGAAGCAGTGTAGTTGCGAGGGAAGTTTTGATGGCTAGTGTAGCCCGCTATGGAGAGGGGAGAGACAGCATTAGAGGAAATAATTTTCTGATAAATGTTTTCAATTTTTTTAATAAAAAAGGAGGCTATGTTATCACACAGAGATTGGGATGGGGATTCTGCAGTATCACAGGCTCTAGGATTCGTATAAGATTTAAGGATTTGAAAGAGGGTCCTGGAATTGTTTCCAGCTTGATCCAATTGAAGTGAGATGTGGAGTTTGCAAGCATTTTTGATATTTTTATGGTAGGAAGTCAGAGTGGTCTTGTAACTCACTTTGTTTTGTTCATTGTGAGAGAGTCGCCAAATCCGCTCTAGCTTCTTACATTGGCTCTTTTCCGCACGCAAGGCGGAGGAATACCAATTAGAGGGGGTGGATTTAGGAGGGTGGGTCTGGAGTTCATAGGGGCTGCCTTGTCTATAGTATTTAGGATGACAGAGTTAAAATGGGATAGTTGTTGTTCTACATTATAAGTGGCAGTGTCAATGTCCCAGGAGAGAAAAGGGGACAGAAGATGGTCAGGCATCAATTTATGCCAGGGTCTATACCAACCATTAATATAAGTTGTGAGGCTTGGGGAGATAATGGGACTGGTAAGTTGAAAGTTCACCAGAGAGTGGTCCGACCAGATCAGAGGGTATGTTTCTCCACATACAATGTTCTGGGAGTTAGTTAGAATGAGGTCTAGGGTGGGAGCAGCTACAAGTCCAGAAGCTTTTTACAGGTCCAGAAGAGGCCAGGTCTTTTAGACACATCATGGCGTCGTGGTTGAGGGCATCTTCACTATGAATGTTAAAATCTCCTAAAAGGAGGAAATTACGGGTGGCAATCACATGATGAGAGATAAATTCTAATAACTGGCTGGTAAAGCCCAGTAACGGGGCCCGGGGGCCTGTACACAAGAGCTCCTTTCCAGCTGTGTTGGGGGTGTAGGTCAAGTCTAAATATGAGGCATTCAAATGCATCAGTACACAGTTGGTCGAGAATAGAAACGGATATGGATTCTCTGAAAATTAAGGTTATACCCAAACCGACTCGACCCGTCCTGTCGAGTCTCTGGATACGGTATCCATCCAGTAGCGCCAGAGCAATGGCTGGGATGGAAGAGGGTTTTATCCAAGTTTCTGTGAGAAATCCGATGTCGGGACTTTGATCAGTTAGACGGTCCCATATATTGGTGGCGTGCTTAGGGAGAGATCTAACATTAGCTAAAAAGCAGTGCCATGTAGTAATATTAGGTGGTATGTGGGCGTGGTCATGAGAAATATCCCTAAGCGGGTCAGAGCACATACCTGAGTTGGACAGGTCGAGTGAAGATTGTGAATTGGGGTAAGTAATGCTCTGGAATCTGCAGGCCAGGCATGAAAAAGGCCCATCAAGTAGGCAGTGCGAGTGAGCAAGAAGCCTGCAAGGATTATGTTTGAGCGTGAGCAGTTTGTCTCGCGTGTAGGGGTACCGTGGGCTTTGGGCATCAAGTGTGTCGGGGGGCAAACGACCAGGGGTCCTGACTCCTGGCGACAGACTGGCGCGGGTGGGTGCAGACGGGCTTACCTTAGGCGCAACCACTGCGCGCGTCCGCTGCGCGTCTCGTCCGGCATCTCCTAATGAGGATTCAGCAACTAGAGCGTCACCCTCCCTTCCGGTCCCATCTGGAAGTGTATCAGGCTGTTTCCATCAGCACTAACTCCCTCCACTCAACGGGCAAGTCCGAGTTGGACCGAGGAGAAGTGCTTGAAAAGCGGCACCGGCAGCTAAATGATGCAGGGTAAGTGCAGATGATTAAAAGTATCTAAAAGGAATTGCCAAGTACAATATAAAATGGAAAAGAGGTAAAAATGCAAGCGCGAGCGAGCAGTCACCTTCAGCAGCACAGAGAGGTCTGTCCAGCATTAGCGTGTTCGCTGCGCGTCTCGCCCGGCATCTCTTAATGAGGATTCAGCGACTAGAGCGTCATGCTCCCTTCCGGTCCCAGCCGGAAGTGTACCAGGCCGTTTCCGTCAGCACTAACTCCCTCCACTCAACGGGCAAGCCCGAGTTGGACTGAGGAGAAGTGCTTGAAAGGCGGCACCGGCAGCTAAATAATGCAGGGTAAGTGCAGATGATTAAAAGTATCTAAATGGAGTTGCCAAGTACAATATAAAATGGAAAAGAGGTAAAATTGCAAGCACGAGCGAGCAGTCACCTTCAGCAGCATAGCCAGCAGTGCACTTTTACCCCCTTCTTTACTCTTTTATAGACCCCGCCCTCCACTTTGTATCCAATTTAGAGCACCGTCATCACCATTGAACACGAAAACATGAAAAGGGAAATTAGAGAGTGGGGGAAAGAAGGAAGGACAGAACGCTAAGATAAATAAGAACAGATCAAGAAAAGAACAGAGGATGAGAAAATAAAAAAAACTGACAAAAGCTGTTTGAGGTGAGTGTGAGAATGAGACCCCTGCACTTTCCATGAGTGTACTAAGGTTTGTACTCTTCAGTGTGCGGTGAACTTGAGTCCTTCATGCATCACATTACTACCCTAAAGTACGGAACACCCACTTTGCATCTCATTAGAGATGCAAAGGTGGGCGTTATGGGAAAGGGAGCTAAAGCAAGGAATCACGCGTTAGTGTGACCTTGCTGATTAAGCGATAAAATTATCGCCGCTTTTCGTCTGAAAACGGACGCTAAAAGCGGCGATAATTTTTTATCGCTAGCTTGCTAATATGCCCCTTGGTAATTTCGTTTACATTTCTAGAGATGCGTCCACGATGCTGACGTGGCAGCGGATTGGTAGACGATGCTCTCAGTCCGATGTGGTACTGAAGGTGATAGGTGCACGGACATGGCCCCTTACAGTGCGAGTCGGAATGGAGGCGCCCTAGCAGAGCTATCTGTGCTGAGTGACCCTTGAAATGGACTTGCACGGAGTGCTTCCTACCAGACCAGAGATACCCTAAAATAGTGGCACGTGACCACGGAGGAGTTCTTGTGGGTATTGCAAGTCGGTATAATTGAGGTATATTGGGCAGAGCTTCCAATGCGAGGAAAAGTCTTTGTAGAGTACAGGCAGGTTTTATTAAACCGGGGTAGAAACGCAATGGCAGAGGTGTTTAAGTGGGGCCATGCACTGAATTCTTAGGGCTTGCCTGGCACAGCTACCCATACCGCAAGGGACCCCTGCAGATGGGACCGAAGGGCAGGATGCGAGCAGTACGCGTGTGGACGGAGGTGCATCGGCTGAGCTGTCTCGCTTCCCAGCAAGAGCAGACGTGGTGGGAATCATCAAGTCCGCCACAGAAATGCAGCGTGAACACTGCGTGCCGTTCAGACCTCCATATCTATGGAGGTAAGAAGGGCAAGAGGTCTCCACTTCCCACTGGGCAAGCTCCTTCAATGCTCCTCTCATCCACCAGAGCTGCTCCCCACCATCCACTGCCAAGTCTGCATGCCGGTCCAGGTGCATCAGGACAGACACCGGGCTCCTGACGTGATGTCTGAGCCCCGACTCAAGAAAGATAGGCAAGAGCAGGCGAGGACGGAGCTGGCAGCCACCGGGGTGGTAAGGAGAGTTTACATTCCGGCTAGGAATTATTTGCAGGCTCTTGGGAGCTGAGAGACAGCCACAGCCCGTGGGAGCCGAGCAAGTGAAGGAGGAGAACAAGCAATGGCTTCAGTAATCCCACGTCTGTGATTGAGACGGAGAGGGCGGAGCGAGTGAGTTGCCAGGACGTGTGGGCGAGGAGAGAGGCGCGCGCACGTGATTGGGAGAGCAGTCTTCTCATTTTCAAGCACTGCACTCGTGCTTGTGGCGCGCCTCTGCTCGCTCCTGCAAGGTGGATGCCGCCACAAGCACGAGTGTGTGCTTGAAAATGACCAGAGCGACGGCTAAAGGCCCTCCTATGCAGCGCATGCGTGCTGCGTAGGGAAGACCTAAAAAGGCAGGGGGGCTCCACCTCGGTGCGAGTCAGTTTGATCTGGAATCTACTCCCACTGCAACTCAGAACTATGCCTAATGAGACTTCCTTCCAGAAGTGCTGAAACCCCATGTATTTAGCCTAAAACATGCTGCATTTGACTTGTATTTGCTGCAGCACCGGGACACTCTTGAGTAACAGCACGCTTTAGAAATCTAGCCATTCATTCCTTCAAAAACAAACATAGCCATCTTATATGCGTGGGTATCTGTGCATCCAAAAGCAGATTCCAAAGACTATAGGTCAGGGTCACATAATACATAATACCGTGGCTTGATATGGAGCTTCGCCAGTGAATAAATATGTGCTGCACACCGATACATGGGCCAGCTAGACAAAGAGTCATACATCTAAGTGATCTAAGCAGGACAGGGATTCTGCAAGCTGACCTAGTCAAAGATGAGCCAAGTGTCTGGTGTCTGCAGATGATACATTTTGCGCGAACGGGTGAACAGGTCAACAACAATGGTGGAGGTGAACAAGTGCTAAGGCCAAAAAGCGAAGAGGACAACACTGTTGAATGCAGTCAATGTGGAGCGGCAGACGGTATGGCAAGCAATGTCATGGGCACATGGGGAAACCAGAGTAGTTAAGACATGGACAGTCATAGAGTGGATAACAGCAATGCAGCACAGAAGTGACAATGCAGCACAAACAGTTGAAGGAGCTCCTAGCTATCCATGGACAGCACAGCAGCGTATTCCAGTACAATGTTAAGTAAGATAGTGTGGAAAAACAGCCAGCTCTAGCATATAGGCCAAGCCATTGGAGCTACAATATGTCAGAGAGCAATATTCACGAATGCTTGTAAGCATATTATCCACCAAGTGGAAAAACAAAACTTAGCTGCATTGTTGTGCATATGTATATGCTAAAGGCATCTCCTACGGAGGGTGTTCAAGACATTAATACCTGCAATAATTGGCATGGAATCGGAATATCATAACCAAAATGTGAGTTGACTGAAATGTTATTTCCTAACATTGTAATAATAGAAAATCTACCTGCTATGGCATGATATTTGTGTGAATAAAATGAAGTACAAATTATTTATGTCAGACAATATTTTAGCTTTAATATGCAACCCAGTAGTTAAGATAGAAATCCGTCTATGAAAAGGTGAGAGATAAGAGATGTAACTTACAAGAGTGTACAGCCACACATGGAGTGCTTGATGTGACGTGCATCGGGGTATTACATTTCTGGGTGTGGATCATGTATAATAGGAGGAAGTTTATTTAATTGTATAGCAAAGTGGGGATTACCCTGAGGCGTGCGAGGTAGAAGAGTGGAACATTTCCCTTGCCCCCTTACTCCTGGCTCCTTCTCCCCTGCGTCACCGCTTACTCCTGCATTGCTTCCCTTAGGCTTGCACAGTTGTCCCACTCTACTTCCTGAAGTTCTGTAGTGCCCCTTCCCTAGAACTGCAGCTGTGTCTCTAACATTCCTTGCACTTTTCTAATTCTTCAGACTCTAGTGGCACAACTTTACTCTGGAACGTACTGCTCAACTCATAGTCATCTGGTGAGTGTTGACCTCCGTGGACTGATTTTATCCTCCATGAATCAAAATGCCTCACTGATCCTAAATGGGTTCACCTTCTCTGAAAACCTTCCTCAACCTCCAAACATTTAGTTTTATTATCTGGGTTTCAAAGAGCTCACACACCCCAAAAACAAAACCCACTGGACTTGTGAAGAGTAAAAAGAATAATTCACACACATTCACTCAGCATGGAATGGGAATCAAAGATAGCCCTTCTGCCTGGCCACTTGTGGCCAAGAGTCCCTCCCTGCAAACGCAGACTGCCTTTGGGTGCGGGTGCTTCCCTGGTCACCATGGTCCATGAACAGCATGGGCGGCTGGCCCCACATGCACTATGTAGAAAATCCACCTTTTCTGTGTGGGTACCCCGTACTGTTCAGCGTAAATTTAAAAAGGATGTGTAAGCTAGTATCTGGGTACAGCCAGCTTCCATACTTGAAACATCAAAATAACAAGTGGGTGCCCATGACCTTAGGGGACTCTCTATCAAGTACAGCCCTGCCTGGCAAATCAATTGGTTTATTTTAAGAACTCTCACACAATGTGTTCTCACTCCAGTGGCATCCTTCATATTGAGTCCTCACTGTAGATATTCTAAACATATCTTGGCAGTCAGGGGAGCTCCTATATTGTAATTTATTTTCTAAGTGGGAGGATCTGTCTCATGTTGCCCTTGTAGTCTTTCTATTTCTCTAGGCCCCAGGACAAGGTTAAAAAAACAGGTTTATTGATGTCTAACTTAACTCTGATCTTCATATTTCAGCCCAAGCGTACTCTCAACGGGTCACTTTGACTTTCTTCAAGGCCACCAGTATATACATCCCTGCTACTAGTTAAATCTAACATTTAATCATTATGGGGCCAATTCACAGAACTAATCTGAGATAAAATCCTAAACTTACTACTTTTGGTATTCACAGAAGGCATTTAGTAGTAGTAAAGTTGGGACTCCTTACTTTACTACTACTAAATGCCTTCTGTAAATACCAAAAGTAGTAAAGTTAGGATTTTGTCTCAGTTTAGTAGTAGTAAAGTTAGGAGTCCTAAGCTTACTACTATTAAATGCCTTTTGTGAATACCAAAAGTAGTATGTTTAGGATTGTATCTCAGATTAGTTATGTGAATCGGCCCCATTAATAGTAGCTATATCAATTCTGCGTTCAAACGATCATCATTGTCTGATACACACTTACGCAACCATCTGAGATATTTCCCCTGTATGGTTGCTGTAGGTAAGACAAAGGCATATCTTTATTAGCCTACGTTTTTTGTAGTGACTATGTTTACTTCTGCTACAATACTTAGGCAGATTGTTCACCTTTTTCTGCACCTTACTTTTGTTAAACATGAGTTAAGTGCATGTGCTTTCACTTTAAACATATTGAAATTGGCTTAAACTCGATTCCCACAATTTACTTTCCTATAACTCATATAATACATCTGTTGCTCGGAAAGTTATATGCTGCCTGCGGACTGCAGTGCCTAGTGTGCCATCTACTACAATGGAAGTGAAATGATAGCTTTAGGGTTAGCATGTGTAGCTTGACAGCAGCAGCTTTAACCCTGCTGCATAGGCCTGTTAAAATCATCATTTTTACAGGTAGGAAAACCTGAATTAAAATATTACATTAGTCATCCTAATCATGCTTTGCAGCCCACAAATTATGATGCATAATATTTAAGATGGAAACGTGATTGACAATAGAAATTATATTTATATTTATATTTATAGCATTTATAGAGCGCACTGCAACTCCACGGGCATCCTGGCGCTGGGTACATATAGCTGAGAAACCTGTAGAACAGAAGAGGAAGTGGACAAGATGTTAATCAATTAGGTCTTTAGGTAGATTTTTTGGAAAGAGCCAGGTTTTCACCTTTTTGCGAAAGGCCATCAATTCATTTGTTTTCCTGATGTCAATAGGAAGAGTGTTCCATAGATGGGCTGCGGCTATACTGAAGGCTCTTCCCCCACAAGTGGCTTTCTTAATCCTAGGAAGGCTGATCAGATTTGAAGATGAGGATCGAAGAGGCCGGGTAGGCTCATACCAATTGAATTTATTTTGGAGTGGTCGAGGGCCTAACCCATGAACTGCCCTAAAGACAATGCATAAGGATTTGAAACAAATCCTCTGGTGTATGGGCAGCCAATGGAGATTGGCCAAGGCAAGAGTGGTGGAAGATCTACGTTCCCGAGAACGTGCCAGTTTGGCTGCAGCCGCCTGGACACTTTGAAGTCTGGAGATGAGAAAGGCAGGGGATTCCAGCAAGAGGGCATTGCAGTAATCCAGGCGGCTGAGGATGGTACTTCTGACTATATTAGCTCTGGTCTGTGGGGGCAGGAGAGGTAGCAGTTTTCGCAGTCCTCGCAATAAAGCAAGGCAACTACCGACCTGCTTGTTGACATTAGTCTCCAGGCTCAGGCTGTTGTTGATAGTGACTCCGAGATTCCTGACTGATTTTACTGGGGCAGGCGAGTCTCCTAGCGACTGAGGCCAGAAGTCTGTAGGTAGAGTTTTGGAGATTCCTCCCACTACGCAGTGCAGTATTTCAGTTTTGTCACTATTAAATTGTAGTGAGTTCTGGTTTAGCCAGAGTGACATTTCCAGCATGCAGGTATGGAAGGTCTCCAGTGAGTTTGCATGGGCTCCATCAAGAGAGATCATTAGCTGAGTGTCATCTGCGTAGTTTGTCACGCTGATGCCATGGCTTTTAATGATCCTCATCAGGGGTTGCATATAAATGTTAAAGAGTATGGGACTGATAGCAGACCCCTGTGGGACCCCATGCGGCACTTTAACCCCTTGTGTGCCCATGACGAGCTGGACTCGTCATGGGCCGCGGTTGCGCTGTGTCCATGATGAGTCCAGCTCGTCATGAACCCCGCCCGCTAATGCAACGGCCGGCACAGGGCGGGGAAAGGGCGTGGCACACAAGGGGTTAACAAACTCTGATTGGTATGGGGGGATAGCTACTGCCTGCCATCTATCCATTAGGTAGGAGCGGAACCAATCAAGCGCGACTCCTCCGACGTCCTTTTTATCAAGATGTCGTGGTTCACCGTGTCGAAAGCGGCAGACAGGTCTAGCAGAATCAGAATTGCTGATTCTCCCCTGTCCGCCCTCATTCGTAGGTCATCCATGACTGTCAGCAAGGCTGACTCCGTTCCATGAGCTGGTCTGAAACCAAATTGCTCCTCTTCCAGGATGTTATTAGTTTCTAGGAAGAGGGCTAGGGACCTGCTGACCCATCGCTCTAAGATCTTAATCGGGTATGGTAAGAGGGATATAGGTAGGTAGTTCTTTTGGCAGTTTGGGTCCAAGTTTGGTTTCTTTAATAACGGGGTAACAACCGCCAATTTCCAGTTTCTTGGTACGGAGCCTGTACAGAGAGATTGGTTACACAGCTGATGCAGGGCTGGGAGGATATCATCCTCGAAATTCTTAGCTATTCTATGAGGAAGAGGATCTAGGGGGGATCCTGATGTCGTATTAAGGGCAATTCTAAGAAATTCCTGTTCTGAAGGAATCATAAAGTTTTCCAAAACGGCATTAGAAGAAGGGTGTCTAGCATATTCCACCTTCTCATCTCTGTTCGCTTGATAGCTAATATCCTGCATTGTGGGGATAGACTTACTATTCATTCCCTCAACAATTTTACTGATTTTTTTTTTAAAGAATATTGCTAGGCCATCACATAGCTCCTGTGAGGGCTTGATTTGGCTATCGGCGCAAGCAGGATGAGAAAGTTCTCTGATAATCTTAAAGGTGTCGCGGGACTTATTAGAGCTTTTGGAAATTAGGTCTGCGAAATAGCATGTTTTGGCTAGAGTAATTTCCTTCTTATATTGTACGATAGTGAGCCTCCATCGCACTTTCTCCAGTTCTGAGTAATTTCTCCTCCAGAGCCTCTCTGTCTTTTTACAAGTGTTTTTCAGTTCTTTCAGTCTATCCGTATACCAGGGTGCGGAGTGTTTTCCCCTTTTCTTGATTGTTTTCAGCGGTATGATAACATCAAGTTTCTTAGTTATCGCATTACATAATGAGAGATAGTTAGTAGTGACGTCGTTCTCTAGATTGAACGAGGTCCCAACCTGGCGAAAGTCAACCTTTCCTTCCTCTTTCCTTTTTAACAGGTTCCTCCAGTCACGACCAATAAAGGTTCTGGTCTGTGCCCTTGCGGGTCCTGTGTAGGTCGGGATAAGGATATTAAATATGAGGAGGTGATGATCTGACCAACCTACTGGAAGAGTTGTATCCAAGGTCATAAGATCTTCTGCCGCGAAAATTAAGTCCAGTGTGTTTCCTTGTGTGTGTGTTGGGGTAGTTACCCACTGTTTCAGCCCTAGATTCTGACAAGATTGAGTGATGTTATGCAAGGCTGTGCGAGATTGATCATTGTCCCATAGATTAAAATCACCCAATATTAGCAGCCTGCTATGAGAAACTGAGAAATTATTTATAACGGTGATCAGTTCCTGCTGTTGTGAAGCATTGAAAAACCCCGGTGTCCTGTAACAAATTAGGCCCGTAAGACAGTGTTCAGAATCATGTTTTAAGGAGATCCCGAGGATTTCAACGCAGGAGACAGTATCAACGTCCAGAATAGTGATGTTTAATTTCTCTCTGAAGATAATCCCCAAACCTCCTCCTCGCCCTGTATTTCTGGGTTTATGAATTATCTTATATCCTGCAGGACATGCTGGGCCTAGCTCTGATTCTGTTCCCGCAGCCATCCAAGTCTCGGGTAAGAAAAGAATGTCTAAATTATTAGACTCAACCAGAAGCTGTATTTCAGTAGCATGTTTCGGAAGGGATCTGACATTTAGAAGTCCGCTAATTAGATTTCCCTTAGTGCTAAGTTTAGGTTGGTGAAAGGAGAATCTTGTCAGAGGTTAGATTGAGTTTCAATAGTGATTTAGGGAGGAGGGGATTTATGTTTGGTAGCCGCATAAATATTTGTCCTTATATATTATATTAGGGGCTAAACGAGGGCACTCGGCTATGTCTGCCAGTGGATTCAATAACATAAGTGTTTCCCTACTGTACCTACGTACTTCAGGGGACAATGTAGGACGCATAAGGGGGGGGGGCCCTAGGCCCGGCCTCGACGCGGACGAGCGCAGACGAGCTTGCCTTAAGCGCGCCTTCGGCGCGCAGTCGTCACGCCCGCTGCGCTCGTCCGCTGCGCTTCCGGTAGGGACACATACTTTACGGTAACAGAGGGTGATAACAAGGGGGCGTGGCTATGGTTGTGGGCGTGTCTTTGGCGACCGGCCAATCGCGTCGAAGGCCTGCCTGCGTCAGCGGTCAATCAGCTGATCGGGGGGAAACTAGTGCAGGTACAAGAATAAGCAAGTTGATTTTAACAGTTTTTAAAATATAACACTCTGTTCCCTACTCCCGGCTGTGCCTCAGGAGATGCAGCTATACAAACACCGCGCTCGAGATCAGCGCGCGTTTTAAGCAGAGGGGGGCGTGGCTATGGTTGTTGGCGTGTCTTTGGCGACCGGCCAATCGCGTCGAAGCCCTGCCTGCGTCAGCGGTCAATCAGCTGATCGGGGGGAAACTAGTGCAGGTACAAGAATAAGCAAGTTGATTTTAACAGTTTTTAAAATATAACACTCTGTTCCCTACTCCCGGCTGTGCCTCAGGAGATGCAGCTATACAAACACCGCGCTCGAGATCAGCGCGCGTTTTAAGCAGAGGGGGCGTGGCTATGGTTGTGGGCGTGTCATTGGCGACCGGCCAATCGCGTCGAAGCCCTGCCTGCGTCAGCGGTCAATCAGCTGATCGGGGGGAAACTAGTGCAGGTACAAGAATAAGCAAGTTGATTTTAACAGTTTTTAAAATATAACACTCTGTTCCCTACTCCTGGCTGTGCCTCAGGAGATGCAGCTATACAAACGGCATGGCATGTTCCGCCAGTTACTAGGCCCAAAACAACATTGTTACTGGTCAGTCTGTACCTGGCACACAAGAAAAGTCCAAGTATAGATTATATACTTGAATCTATAACTTTTGACCTGTACCAGACTACAGACCCCTGTTGAGGCGTTAAACTCAAATATACATAAAACAAACCATCTCCACCATGGATTGGTATTCCACTTCAGTAAACACATAGCCCTTACACTTACCATTGGGCAATTAAGGCCTCTGATTTTTATCCTTGTGTGTTCTCTCCCACTCTATGCCTCTCCTCCCTCTATTGTGTTCCTAGTCTATTAGTAACTATATATATATATATATGTGTGTCCTTTATTCCACATTTTGCATCTATACAGTAAACAAACAATGGATATACTATGACATAAAACAATTACTGACTTGTCATTGATTCTTTTCACCAGTGATCGCCTTCATAGGCGGTTTTACCCATACACATACATTAGTCCTGAAGAGACCCTTTTATTCAATTCCGGTCGAATCGTCGACATCTCTTTCCTGGCTCTCTTTTCCATGATGAGGATTATAAATGTGCAGTAATCACTAAACATGATTTTGCTTACAAATTATCGGATGGGCCAGGACTGTACATTGTCTTGAATTTGCTTTTATGTACTCTCACATTCACTGGAGCGCCACTGCGTTATTTTAACTTTTTGTATATAATAAGTACAATGATGAGTGCTAAGATCTGTCGAGAGAATATATACATCAGCAAAAGAAACTCTTGCCAGATCATTCTGGTTTCGGTTTTAACTGAGAAATGTTCTCTATAAGTAATAGTTATTACATCAAGTGAGGGGATTACTTACTGTGGATGTAATTCCACCCACTGGTGTTATGGTGTTGGGCTCTATGAAAGAAATAGGAGCCTAACGGTTAAGACGTGTCCTTTTCTCTACAATGGTATGCCATGGCTAAGTGTGTTGAACTGAAAACCCTCACTCCTGCAGACCACATCACCTGTCATTTCCAGACCGTGTGGGGCCGCATCGGAACAGCAAAGACGCCAGAGTGCCATCGATTTTACAGAGGCGTACCCCAGGCCCGAAAAGGCTGAACCACGGCTCTTTCATCTTCACCTCCTGAGGACTTCCTGATGACCTGCACTGAAGCGAGCCTTCCCCAGCGGTGAGAGAAGCTTTTGCTCTGGCCTGCGTTTGTGTATGTTTCTTTGTTGCTATCCCATCATTCAGGGTCGGGGGTCTAATTGGGTAAATCGGATCCTCACAGTTGAATATGGGGAAGCAGGCTTGCCAAGGAAAGGCACAAGCCCCCAGCTCCATTCTCACGATCTACCTCAATAGACAGAATTCTGCAAAGAGCTAGGGGTTGTGGCTAATGAAATTGAATTAACAGAAAGACAGCTCTCCCAAAATTCTGACCCACACTGCTCTTCCATAGGCCTGTTGCCTATCCCAGCCAGTTCCTCCGACTAGCATGCCATTGGGTTTAAACCACCCCTTATTTCACAAGGAAACAATGACCAACAAAGGGTCCCATCCAATGATCGATCACAGAAAGGGGGGGGAGTCTAAAATCCACTTTGACAGATAAGTCTAAGACTGCCACACAACGTATGCCAAAATGCAGGGAACTAGCTGGTGAGGTGTACACTAGATGATATGGACTCCAGCAGCGCAGATAGAGTAGGGGGTGGCATTGCATATCCCACATAACAGACATTTACAAGAAGGTCAAACTTACCCTAAAGGAAGAACTTTCCCCCTAATGGCTCATTTGGACAGTGTCCCAATTTTGTGAGAGGCTACAGAATATGACAATTGGGGCATCATGATTGAAGTGGATGCTACTTGTTAAACTGCTCCGCCTTTTCTAGCTAAACCACCATGGGCTTCCAATTTGAGTGCCCAGGAGGACTATAATAGTGCCAATGACTGTGAGGTATGGTAGGGGGACTGATTCACCTTAACAGGGCACATTTGAGTCATTGTCCGCCTAAACGCTCTGTTCTGGACCAGCCCATGATCAGGGATCCAGTGGAGGGGATTGATCTTGATTGTGTTGACATCATGCAATTACCTATTATTAACTTGCCTCCCACCTCATGCCTATATGTTGTGGTTCTTGCTGAGGTCCCCAAGTTAAAAAGCAGCCAGAGAGAAACCCAGGACGAGTTAACTAACAAATGCCTGTCATGGCTAGCAAAATTTAGGCGGCTTCCCTATGATAGGGCTGATGAGATCCTCATGACTAGCTGGGTTAGTTGGATAAGAAAGGGACCTAAAGACACGCAATGGAGATTGTGTCATCATCAACTTTAGGATCCCTAAGATCACCTACAGTCTTCTGATCGGTGACCTTTTTGAACAGGTTGCGGCCACAGCGATTGAGCTTCTATGACTCAGCTTATTCTATAAACCACCATATAGAGAACAAAATAAAAGCGCCCTGGCCATTCTGAACCCAACCTATAGGCAGGGTAGGTATGTGCATCAGACATCAAGGCCCCTGAAATTCTCAATTCCAGTAACCAATAGATATGGGGCTCTGGAGGGGTTGGATTGACTCTACTGATCACCCTGCCTCTGAGTCAGTTAAAGTCTCTCAGGGTGGATCATTGGGGGGACTAGACATGATCTAGGGTCGCATAATACACACTGTCTCTACAGGCCCTAGAAAGGAGGAGTTGAGTCACAGGGTGAACTCTGCATGACCCACATCAGTTCGGACCCGGTGGAGAAGGGATAGTAAATAGGCTGCTGATACATACAGATTCCTGTAACTTGCAACATGTCCCCATTCTTCTGGAGCCCTCTCTGGGAAATAGGCTGAGAATAAAGATGAACCAAACCCTGGAGTTGATGTCTTGGGTAGTAGGAGTTTTCTGCCAGGGTAGGGGAAAGAGAGTCCCAATGCTGCAAAGGGTGGTACCATCCCAAAGCAAAGTACCTAGCATAGTAATCCCGGGAAGCATAAACATCTCTGAAGGTGGTATCATGGAATGTTGCTGGCCTAAAGAATAAATTGGACTCCTCAGACTGGGGGTCTTTTATAGACCAGTTTGATCTATGTCTACTCTAGGAAACGTTGCAGGAAAAACGCACGGCAGCTGGGTTTTGTGGCTTTTTCAACTGCCGCTATCACTAGGGGAAGGGGCAGACCATCTGGGGTGCTCACTATATAAGTGGCCACCCACTTGGGATGAACGGCCAAGAGGTTTGAGCTGGCTTTAAATGATATATTGTGCGTCCTACTTATCATTACCCCTAAGGTTGTTGTGGTGCTGAATAATGTTTATTCTAGACATGTAAGAATTGGCCAAAAATCTCTGGTTGTGGAATAGTTGGCCACTTTTCTGTCCTCTTACAATTCCACAATTTTGAGGAGCACTATATATTTCTTTCTTGCACCAAGAGTCCACAATTAATCCAAAATAAATCAATGATTATATTCCACTTATGTTCAAGCAAAACAACAGCAAATGCCTTACTTTGGCTCAGTTAAATGACAGCTGGAAAACTTATACTATTTTCATAACACTCCAATTGCCAGATTGTATTTCATCTTCTTTATTCTTTATTTTCTCAAATTATACAATAATACAAAAAGACAAGTGCACGTTGTGAACAGCCGACACGTTTCGTCCCTGTTCTCGTTGGGACTTCTTCAGGGCAATAATCCAACTTGTGAGAAGTCCTGTGTACAATCAATTTAATTTATTCCAAGAATAGACCTCTAGTGTACTATTGAGACCTCAAATGGCTCTCCTATAGACTAAATTGTTGGTGAATCTCTCTGTTGCACCATTGAATCCAGACCATTGAATCCAGAGCAGGTCTCCAATTTGTTTGCTCTCTCCTACTGATCCTGTGTTCACTAATCAGGAGGGAAAAGGACATGCAAAAGTTCACTTGATGAACATCTTCATGGGCGTCATGATCCTGACTTTGTTGATAAGGGACTACTACAAGAAACAGGGGGCATTACACACCCAGGTGCTCGAGAGAAATTGTAGAGTGGCCGATAGTAACTGATGCCTATCATGAAGATGTTCATCAAGTGGTAGTATCCAGAGATAACTTTGTCTGAAGTCTTTTGTGCCATTAACAAAATAGCTCCGCACAAAGCACCTGGGATGTACAAAATCCCTGAGGACCCCATTATCTCAGAACCGAACATTTGGGGTTCAGATATGTAGATAAACTTTAATGCTGTATTGGAGGGAATGCCGATTCCTAAAGCATGGGCTGGAGCAAAATTTGCCCCAGTCTATAAGAAGGGTTCTCCTTTGCTACCAGGCAACTATTGACCCATTAGTCTAATTGAATTGATGCAGAAAGTTTTATTCCGGGAACTATTAGCATGTCTTCAGGGCTGGATAGAGGAACATAACATTCTTAGCCCTTTCCAAGCAGGATTCAGACAATTTACCTCCACAATAGATCAAGTTTTTAGGCTGCAACTCCACATATTGGAAAACCGTTATTCCAAAGGGTGGTATCCTCTACCTAATATTTGTTGACCTCAAGACAGCATTTTATCTAGTACCCAGAAATAAGTTGTGGTCAGTATTAACCAGTATATGGGGTTCCCTCCATATCTTTGTCACATGATTAGGAGCCTTGATGAGTGAAATTTAAGCCCAGGTTAGACAAGGCAAATATTTGAAGCTTACTGCACCATTTACTTTTAACAGAGGTGTCAGGCAGGGATTCGTGCTGGGCCCCACATTATTTTTCTTATGCATCAATGTCCTGGTAGATAAATTGAATACGGTAAAGTATAATGATGCCCTTAAAATTGCTTCAAACAAAGTGTCAGCTTTGATATTTGCCGATGACACCCGTCTTCTTTCAAAATCGCCAATGGGTATACAGAACATCCTCGACAGCTTTGACTCTTTCTGCAGCACCAGAGGGCTAGTAATTACCATCACCAAGACCAAACATATGGTATTTAATCCTCTAAATTCTACACTCCTCAATCCCTGTCTGAATGATATCCCCTCGAGAGGGTTTCTACTTTCGAATATCTAGGGCTTGCTCTCACTGAACACATGGACTAGAGGACTCATATTACCAACACAAGCCTTAAACTAGGTCAAATATTGGGGGATCTGATCAAAATGCATAGAATTCATTCCATAAGCCCATCAGCCCAACTGTTGTGATCTACAAAGTGCAAGCCCTTGGTACTAGTAAGTATGGGGCAGAACTCTGCAGGCAGACCTTCACCAGAATAGAAAACATTTTTATCAGACACCTAGTTAGTCTCCCTTCTGGCATCCCACTTCCTCCACTTCGATTAGACCTAGGTATTAGACCGATCTCAGATGAAATTGGGCTCAGACCACTCACCTTTTGGCAAAGAATTTGATCTCCTACAGAATCGAGCTGGAGGAGGTGCTAGGTTTACCTGGGGCTGCAAGACTACCCTGGTTTATCAATTCTAGGGACACGCTGAATACCATCTGTAAAACTAACTTTTGGATCTATTCCGATAGGTCCTGCCTAGCAGCATGTAGAAAGGAACTTGCCAAGTGCTACAAGGGCTACAAACTCACTCTTCTCCAGGGAAGCACGACACTAGGATCCCTGACATTAACTTTTTAGATGATATCCAGCCCGCTTCAGCAAGGAAACTTCACATACAATTCAGACATGGGTCACTTCCTCTAAACACATTCACCAACAAATGTGTGGGCACCTTATCTTCCAAGTGTCCAGCTTGTGGTGTAGTTGAGGAATCAGAACTGCATGCACATTTTTCTACCAGGCCTATAAAAAATGCAGATCAAAACTGCTGACCCAAGTGCAGAAATTTGGGGACCCCACATTGTTTAGAAGCATTTAGGCTCTTGAAGTATGACCCCCACCAACTCATTGTCTTTGCTGTTTCAAGACACCTGTTTACAATGTGGTGTATACGCATGCGGTTCCTATGCTTTTATTATCCATGTTCAAGTTTAATTTCTTGTATCTAGGTAAAAGAGCAGGGAAGCTTGTCCGATATGGGCCTTACCAAGATGGTACCAAGGTCTTTTGTTCTTTATGAATTCTTGGTGGGTGGGGGAAGACTATTTGAGTCTCAATTAATCTATGTTTGTTCCTCTGATGTTGCTTGCTATTGCACTTTATGGCATTTGCCGATAGTGGCTTACTACCTGCTTTTACTCTGAATCTTTTTATTCAACATGTCTTTTTTTTTTTTGAAGGTAAAATGAAGATTTTATTTGTTTGTGTATTTATTCTATACTTTTATGGAAACTGCTGAAATAAAGAAAATTAAATGAAATGAAATAAGTAAAATCACCAGTCAAGTTTGGTCCAGTTTGATGATACTGTAAGTTTGAGGAATAGTGATAGTTAAGCCAGGATTTGTCACATTGTTCAACCCAGTTTCTGTTATAAAACAGATGTCAGGTATATAATTGTGGCTGTTATCCCAAATTTCAGTGCTGGGCTTGGGGAGTGGTCTGGCATTAACATATATGAATTTTACTGCTGCATATTGAAATGAAATGTGCCAAGTCCCAACAATTCTTGCGAATGCTTGGCAAGAATGAGGTGTGAAAGAGGTATGAAAATTGCTCCCAGAGGAGAGACATAGGCCTCGGTGTGGGAAAGTATTTCTTTCCTGTGAAGGAGACCAGCTAAGGTGCACTCAGGAACTTCATTAGCTGCCCTATCTTAGGCATATGTTAGGTGACATGAGGGACCCAATCTTTATTCCCATGGTGAAGCTGGCATCAAACCCAGTGGAAGGAAAGCTACCCCCAGAACCTGTCTAGATTGGCCACAGAGAATGGGGCAACCCAGCACTTTAGCCATACCTCTGAGGTGGCACACAGGCTCTGCACAAGGGGTGAAGGGTTGGATTTTGAGAGTGAGAGGCACTGTGGGTTTGTTTGCAGTAGGACAAACAGGAACTGCTGTTAAAGTAGGTAAGGTTGCCCCATGAACTCTTACCCCATTGGTTAGGGAGTGCCCAGGATTCACACCCACCTATTAGTAAGTGACAGACATAAATTTAACATCACACTTAATTAGAAGGGAAGAGAGGATTGGGGTTGGTCCAGTACACTACTTCCTAGTTGTCATAGCTACATCATATGCTGTGCAGTTAAGAAATATGGTCCAAATTATCTTGTGAGAAGAAGACCTTATTAGGATCAACAAAGCATTAATATTTAGACCCATCTTTTGCGGATCCGAAATTCGTAAGCTAAAGGCAGGGACCATCTTGGTAGACAAAAAGCCTGTACTGAGGTCCTCACTCCGTGCATATCAATGCAGCCTGCAGCCTGAGTTTCTCTGAGGCCCAGGTTCTACAACAGTATTATATGAAACTACCTCAACAATAGGGGTAATTGCAGTGTTCTTTAAAAGTTTTTTTGCAGACACTGGTTGTGGGTCTACCACATTCGTATCTTACAAATATCACCTGAGTGAGTCTGAGCCCTCTTTGTAGATTAGTAAATAATATAACCGCAGAAAGCCGTGAGGGGAACGGCCAGAAAGCCTCTTAGCGCCGAGTGGGGAAACGGCCTACCTGCCCGCATCAGCCGCACCAGCTTACATCTGCCTGCAGCCACTCCACCCGCCGTGAGGGGAAAAGGCATCATTGCCAGCTGAACTTCAGATCCCAGCAGCCCCGCAGCGGTGACGTAGGTGGCGGCACGCTACTTCAGCCCCCCTCGCATCCCGCAGCGCGGGAACCGCAGAAAGCCGTGAGGGGAACGGCCAGAAAGCCTCTCAGCGCCGAGTGGGGAAACGGCCTACCTGCCCACATCAGCCGCACCAGCTTACATCTGCCTGCAGCCACTCCACCCGCCGTGAGGGGAAAAGGCATCATTGCCAGCTGAACTTCAGATCCCAGCAGCCCGCAGCGGTGACGTAGGTAGCGGCGCGCTACTTCAGCTCCCCTCGCATCCGGCAGCGCGGGACGCGTGCGGGCGTGCCCGGGCCAAGGGCGGGCCCATCAGTGCCCGTCGAAGACCGGATAAGACTGGACTGGGCCACCCTCCTAACCTCACAAGTAAGACATTCCGGTAACCCAAATTCAAGATCCCGCTACTTTCATGTGTCTATTTATGTTTTTGCACCCGTAGTTGCAACTGACTGAGGTTTCAACGTCTTTAGTGTCTTGATTCGTAACCCTAAGACAGCAATTACCTCCTAGGGCGTTTGTGTGGTACTTAGTTCTGATACATTGACTGTGTCCCTAATAATTGCTCGGGATATTGCTCTAGGGTGTCATCCTAGACACGTTGTCAGCCGGACCTTTTATTTTTTACTTTTTTGTTTCACTTGTTGTTCGGAAACTGATAAAGGAGCTATTTTGGTTGTGGGGTATATAGTGTTGACTTATTCTCAGGGTTGTGATGGGAAAGCGGAAAGCAACCGAATCCATGACTGGGAAGAAGAAACTAGCCAAAACGCAAAAACAAGGGAAATCAGTTGTAAATAACTGCACTTTGGCCGAGATTGACAATTTAATAGAAGAAGTGGAGACTATGTTGTCTAGTGACAAGGGGGTTAACAATAAGGGAAACAAAATCTCATCCTATTATGGTAAAAGAGAGAAGGTGACACGAGTAAAGTCCCCTGGCCCCATTTTCACAGTACACAGACCCTACTCCTCAACACAAACACAATCCCAATCCCCAACTCTTCTACAACCAAAACAAAGTAGGGGGTTAATCACTAGGCCCTCCCCCGGTCCTGACAACACTGAGAATGTAGTTAGCAACTCAGATAGTACTACATCTAGAGAGGTGACTAATACCGAGTGCTCTAACAGATTTGCACCTTTGGGTGATAACCTAGAGCCTGATATTATGAACCTTGTGAGTAGTAATGACGGAATAACTTTAAAGCACCCCGACGAGATAGGGGTCCATTCTCAAGTACAGCCACAAACTAATCCAGTAACACAGGACACTTACAGCTTAGTGGCAACCTTAAATACCAAACTTGATGTTCTCCAAGAGGAGGTTAGGATAATTAAAAAAATGCTGGAGGCCCTAACGTCTCAATTACCGAACTATGAGGGGGGTCTAATTCCTACTCCGGTAGAACTCGTAGAATCAGAAATAAAATTTGCAGGTACGACTAAGGGAAGCCAAATGACCAATTTACCGTCTCGAGCATCCAAAAGTCACCCTGAGTACCAGAACCCAACGTAGTTCAACAATCAATGTATACACCTATCTCCCCCGACCAAGCACGGTAGAGGACAGGACAACAATATTGACCATTTTAAAAAGCCTATTTTACAACATCAGGCCAGACACACTCATGCAAACCCGAGAATTCCTCACACTGACAGACCCACACGTCCTACCCTGGATCCTTGGAGGGGGGCAAGGGGCCGCGAGCAAGAGCACAATCGATACTCAGACCAGGCCAACTATCTCACAACCAGGGAGGACCCGGACTCCGAGTCATGTTGTGTATTTCTTACAAACGTTCCAAGACTGAAGGCGGGTAACAGGGAAGATAAGGACTCCTTATTTAATAAAGCAGTTCACTGGATTAGAAAGGAAAGGCAGTGCTTATCTATAATAAGATCAGATTTAAAAAATGCGGAAAGGATCCAACAAGACAAGGGTGACCTGGATGATATTAAGTTAACGTTTTACTCTAAAAACATCGTTGACAATTTAATAACTATGAATCTAAGATCTCACTCCTTTTTTAATTCCAGTATTGGCATTAGGCAGAAAAGAACTTGCCTAATTGACAGGGACATCGAACCTCCTATTCATGGGGGGCAATCGAACCTTGAAGACCCAGACTGACTAACCCAAGAGTGGACTCATAGTTCATCGGAAAGAGCAATCTCTTCTATAGTCTCGGTACCAAAAATCGTAACCGTATTTCCCCCTGTACTTGAGAAAGACATACACTATGAGGAACTAGACCCTGAGGGAGGATTAGGCACTACCTTAGAGGAAGTGGGAAGACTGGACAACACTAGTGATATACCCCAGTCCCACATCCACCCAATACAACCAGCAGTAGGTCGTAATCACTCCAGCCATACTACCTCAAATTGTGTGAAGTTGGTAAGCTGGAATATAGCCAGCCTTACAAGAAAGTTACAGGAACCTGACTGGCACGAATATATAGATACTTTTGATCTTTGTTTATTTCAAGAAACGTGGGCCAGGGAACCGTTGCATAAGGTGGGCTATAGAACATTTAGTGTAGAGGCGCGGCAATCACCCAGAGGTAGACCAGCAGGAGGACTCCTTATTTGGGTTACAAATAGCATTAACGCTACAATATGAATAATACCATTAGATACAGAGGATGTCCTGGGCCTAAGTTTTAAATTTAAAAATGATTTGAGGTTATTCTTATTTAACGTATATGTTAGGCCTAGAGATAATTCCAAAGAATCAATGATATTACAGCTATTGGAAGAAGTCATGGACCCCTTACTTCCCAGTGGGCCTATTTTAATCGGCGGAGATTTTAATTGTTGCTATGAACCGCTGCCAGGCCTGAAAGAAATTTTTGAGGATGAAGATACTGCCCTAGGCATACCCCCTCTGGGAATTGTCAAATTCTCTAGAAGCTCTGCAAATAGCTTGAGATCATGTAATGGTAGAACTTATTCGGACCCTCTGGGATCTAACACTTTTTCGAGGGGGTCCGCGACATCCAGGATTGATTATATTATGGTAAGCTCGGCTTATTGGGCTTACGTAAATGATTTTAAAATAGATGTTAGAAGAGAAAGTGATCATTTTCCACTCTGCCTAGATCTTGCAGAAGAATCGTTCCAGAAACATCCATTGATCCACTTGGTATCTGGGAATGAAGTTATCCAGCCCATAGTGAGTAACAAGAGAAGGGCTGTAAAATGGCCTTCTATAATGGGGAACATTGAATCACTTACTCACATATATAACTGTTTTAGTGATTTAGTGTCGTCATATTTAGACGATCTTCCTGGGACTACACTGATATCACAGATTCATTTAAAACTCGCAAAGAGAATCAAACCATATTTGACAAAACCTGGGCTTGTTAAGACAAAACATACCACTAAGGCTATGAAATCAAACCCTTGATTTAGTAAAGATTGTATTGAAAAAAAACAACTCCTAATGAAGGCACTCTTTGCTAAGGATCCTCTGGCTATTAGAGAAGCGAGGACATTATATAATAGAACCCTGAATGTAGCTCGTAGGAGTTGGGAAGACGCAAGTTGGGGAGAATTGCTAATGGCAGCTAAAGCGGGCGATCAATCCTCATTTTGGCGGATTATCGCAAATGGGAAGAAACCAGGAATCCAAGCTCTCGACCAAAATTTGGATCCAGGTACCTGGCACAGGCACTTTGCCCACTTGTATGCTTCCCTAGTTCCTACGAAGAGTTGCCACAGCTGTGACATCGGAAACCTTATGTCATCAACCACGATTGCTCCGTTGTCCTTTAGTATTGAAAATTCTAGACGGGCCTTGGATACTATCAAGCCCTCAAAAGCACCTGGCCCCGATAGAATACCAGGCGACCTTTTTAAACATACACCAGACGTGTGGGTACCATACATCAATCTATTGAGTAATACAATTGCAGGAGGGCAGCCAATCCCTGAATCCTGGAAGGGAGCGGAGATCGTCCCAATATACAAAAAGGGTGGCAGGGACGACCCCGCTAACTACAGACCTATTAGCCTGTTGGATATTTTACAAAAGGTTTACGCAAAACAAATCCTAGATAAGCTAAAAGACTGGATGTCTGTAAATAATATACTCTCCCCCTATCAAGCAGGTTTTAGGGAACGGACGAGCACCATAGATCAGGTGTTTAGATTGATAGTAATAGCCTGGAAATATACCAGGCTAAGAGCCGGCCATCTATATGTGGCGTTTATAGACTTAAAGGCCGCTTTTGATTCGATCCCTAGAGATCTATTGTGGTCAAACTTACTGCAACAGGGAGTACCTAAAAACATCCTAACACAGTTGGTCAAGCTGCACTAGAAGAACTTCGCTAGAGTACGTTGGGGCCAGGCGGGAGAACTCACCGAAGAAATACCAGTTAATAGAGGTGTGCGCCAGGGATGTGTCCTGGCGCCAACCCTCTTCCTTTTATATGTCAATGACATGGTTGAGTTCCTGCAAAGATCTACCCATGATTCCCCGAAGCTGGGGGGGAATCATGTCTGTGCTCTTAACTTTGCTGACGATACAGTATTATTGTCGCAAACACCAAAGGGTCTGCAAAACCTCTTGAATTCACTTAATGAATATTGTAATTCAAAAGGTTTGGAAATCAATCCCGCAAAGACTAAATACATGTCAATTAGACCCCATAAATGTTTCAAGCGTAATATTAAGCTGAACGGATTGAGCCTAGAGTGCGTCCCAAATTTTATCTACCTTGTTGTGAACATTGACTCTAAACTTTCATGGAACCCGCAGATCACAAAATCAAGAACAATTTTAATGCAAAACTCAGTCCCAATTTTAAAAAAATTGCACGCAACCACGTCAACGACCATTACCCCAGCCCTGTAAGTCTATAAGGCAAGGGCCCAATCTGCTGCGCTATATGGCTCAGAGTTATGGGGGGGGGTTCCCTCGTGACTCTAACTATGGGGGAAAATAAGATCTTGAGGAGATTTGTTGCACTCCCACAAAATACACCATTGACCCCCCTCATGATGGATTTAGGCATCAAACGTTTGGGCCACAGGGCTGTATGGATGACCCTGTCCTACTGGATAAGAATCTGGACGACAGAGGAACTTTACACATATAGACAATCATTAAGTGAACTCCTGGCCCTAGATACTAACCTCGGTTTTCCGTGGTTGAATCACATTCGCAAATGGCTGCTGGACTTGGGTCTGAGCAGATTCTGGGTAAACCCGAACCTGCTCATTCCTGACTCAAAGCAGGAAATAAAAATCATCTACTGGAATTTTATCATGCACAATGTTGTTACAAACTGTGATGCTGGTCCTCTTACCTCTCAATTTCTGATGTTCAAAATAAACCCCCGCTTTGAGCAATTTCTGGATGAGATCGAGCCCCAACTCGCCAAAGTACTGTATCTTAAATTTAGGTACGTCACTCTCCAGACCAAGTCCTTTACATCCAATTGGGGGTCTGCCCAGAGAGAGAGAGGGGAAATTGATGATAGGTGTTCCCAATGTAACATAGGAACTAAAGAGGATGTAGCACACGTTCTATTCTTCTGCCCTGCCTATAGAGTGCCAAGAAACAAATGGATAAAACCTTTGGGCAGGAAGTTATGTGTCGGAAAATACCTTGAAATGTTGCGTATCCTAAAAACCGACACTTCAAAACTCATTGTATTTGGTACCAGCAGATTTTTATTGGCAGCTAATTTTATAAGGATCAAAAAGGGACTCAAATTTTAAAACTTTATTTTTATTGTGAATCACGGGAAATTTTAATATATGTGACCATGCGTGATTCCCACAAACAAACAAAAATCACTGTACTTAAAGTTTATGCTTGACTGTAAACACTTTCAGGGAAGCCATGTTCACACGATTTTATCTAAAAATCATAGTATTTTAAGATGAAGCATTTTGTATTTTATGGAAAACCAATCCTGGTTATATTTGAATATTTTGATTTTAAGTAAGTAAGGAGTATCTTGTATCTTACATGCCAAAGCTGTTAAAAGTTTACAGGTATTATATACCATGAGCGTTATGGAAACCATTACGTTGCACTTTTTGCTACTATCAGGCTTTAAATGATTTATTGTGTATTTTAACGAGGGATCAGTTTTATATTTGTAAATAGATCTTACATATTTTTTTTTTCTTGTTTGTATGATGCTTTTATGATTCTGTGAATCGAATAAAGATCTATTGAATTGAATTGAATAATATAAGTCCTCACAAATTGCCACTGATCCTTTTAGGGACCACGAACGGCAAGAAGCATGTTGACATCGATTAGATCCTAGTTAACATTATTTCCTCAAGATCACTATTGTTTTTAATTTTAACAAATGCCTCCAAGGATTGAAAGACTTATTTAGAGGGTTCTTTAGTTCATTGTAAGTCTCTCTCACCCAGTTGTTTGACCAATATACTCCACATGACCTCCAACAATGTGGACTTCTGGCTAAGAGCCCTCTTGTTGGGCATTGCAGCATCAGCCCTTTGAGGAGCCTTTGCCCAAAAATGAAGCATGCTCCCAACATGGTGGGTGAGGGCACTTTCTCTTAAAAATTAATGCTGTGCCTGACCCTAGTAAAGTCATCTTATCATAAATGTTGCATCCCCAGGCACCATTGCCAGACAACTTACTGGACCTGCAGAAGTTCAGAAGAAGACTGGGTCTGCTGTCTATGACCTGTGAAGAGCCCTGAAGGACAGGTACTGCTCCCTTTTGTACTCAGGACAAAAAGTTTGGCTTCAATGGTCAATTGGTTGACTTCCTGTGTAGCTACAGGGACATAACAAGCTGCAAGATGCTTTTTTCTTCAAGTTCCAAGCTTACCACTAGCAGCTGAACCTGTACTGGACTATGCAGTTGGCTTCTGCTTGACATCCTGAGAGTATCTAAGTGCCCACCCCTGCGGTCATGGGGGTCTTAGAAGTGTACTCCTGTGGTTGTTTTGGCCACACTTAAGAAAGTTTAAGAACTTGTTAACATTTTTCCTCCAGAGTTTCAGAGGGAGCAGTGAGGAAAAGTATCCGATCAGCAGTTCCACAGCATCGGATTGGATTTCAGCTACATGCCACTTAGGCCTCCAAGCACTACAGAAAAAACAACAAAATCCTATTCTGCATTGAGACTTAGAAATCTTTCAGCAAAAAATACCCAAAGCTCCAGAACTCCAGCAGGACCCACCTACTTCCAGTATCTAGAACTCTGTTCCACAACAGCGGCTACAATTGTAACAGTAGCTCTTTCAGGCAGGATTTTATTTCTCTAAAAGTGACAAAGTCCATTTCTGAAGGGGGACTTAAAAACGTTTTTTTAACTTTTTGACATCCAAACCCTTTTCTGATACCAATCCACTTGTTGTATCCGACCTGGGCTTCATTGCGGACAGCCTCAAATCGAGCCTAGCTCCTCGTCTACCACTACCACAGACTATCATTAGTGCTCCTGATTTTTGATGCCATTCTACTTAAAACTAATATTCAGTTCTCCTTATGCAATGTTTGCTGTTTTAATGTCATGTTGTTTGTTAAATTTCACTTTATTTTTGTAATTCAATCTGGGATTTTTATTGTTTGGTGTTTTAACTTTACTGCTGTTTTGGTACTGTATAAATACAGTATACATTCCCCTAAATAAATCCTGTCTGCTCAGTTACATAACTACCAGGGAATTAAGCTCAGGTTAATTTAGAGACTCTGAGGGTTCACTCTGTTATTATTCCTTGAGGTGGGCAAATAATAATAATGTACTTACACAAACATACACACATAAACACACACACACCACACACACACATCCATCCACCCAACCCCAAGTGCTTGGTGTACCACCTTAAGGCACTTTGCTTCAAATAGTAATTACATTTGTCAAATACGACCATCGCTGTGTGCACTTTGCAGAGATGCAGAAAAAGCCAAATCTAACATACAATAGTACATAAAAGTAGGTTTTCTACATTGCAAAGTACAGTTTCTTACCAAGTGCCAATACAGTGGGTTTAAACTTTCTTCAGCTAGTGGAACAATGGCGTTCTCTGGAGCCATACACTTTGTGCAGCTATGTGGTTGATATAAATATACACTAAATTGCACTTATGACATTTAACTTCCATTCACTTGTGCATTTCCGATGTCAACTTGCTATGGTCTTACAGGTAAACTAAATAAGCCAATTGGGTTTAAATAATTTAAAAGTAGATTTTAAGGGGAAAACACATATCACTGATTAGCAGTGTCACAGTGCATAGTTTCCTAACACCAGCAAAAATAAAACAAGAACGAGTGGAGGAACCACTACAAAATGATTTCCATCTTACACATGGTAAATCTCTGCATCAATTCATGCATTAGGTACTCAATTTTTATTAAAAAAAGGACTTATGCTAAGTTTTACCCTCCACCTTTTTTGATGATCATACTTTTCACTTGCTAACAATCCTTAGAATAGCCCCAAGAATTCAATGCCTGGTACGAACACATTGATATCTTATTTTTCAACCACAAGACTGGTGTAAAAGAAGGAGGACATTCATTGTCTAACTGTGAGACACTGAATTATTAAGAGGGTGGACTGTAATCCACCACAAGTAATACATTTGCTAACTTCTTAAGTTCATTTAAAGGTGTCAGTAATGTAAACCTAAGAGGGTGGGAGCGCACTGCCTCACATCCCAGCACTCAGTTTGCCCCAATGCATTGTGGTAAATGCAGTGCATGATAACACTTACTTCAGTGGCAGACTTTAGTTTTTCACCCTTGTTGAACTTGGCCCTTTCTGCAATATCATCCCCAGACTTTCTGCCTTCAATCATTCGATCAGGATTGATAAAGCACGGGGAATCACTCGATAGGGGATCCAGGCACGTGCAGGCCCCAGAGGCTTTTTTGAACAGCTAGGTCTAGAGGCCAATTCGAAAGTGAGGTACGGATGTGCGTAGGGAGGCTGTTCCAGGTCTTTGCTGCAATGTGGGAGAAGGAGTGTCCTCCACTTCTGCTTCAGTAGATGAGGGCAGTATGAAGGTGAAAGGGAGGCAGAACGTATTCTTCTCAATGGTTGTTGGAAGTTTAGGCGGTAGCTATTGCAGGTGGGCCCTTGATTGTGAAGAGCCTTATGATCATGGGTCAGCAGCTTGAATTGGGATCTCCTCTGTATGGGGAGCCAGTGGAGTTTCCTGAGGTGGGGTGTGATGTGGGTTCGTCAGCAAAGGCCGAGGATGAGTCTGGCTGCGGCGTTCTGTATGGTCTTAAGTCTCTGTAGAAGGTGTGCGGCAATCCTACGTAGAGGGCATTGCCGTAGTCTGGTTGTCTGGTGATGAGGGCTTGTGGCACGGTGCGTCTCTCCTGCAGAGGTAGCCACTTGAAGAACTTACGTAGAATGCAGTGAGGAAGCAGGCAAAGGAAACGGTGTTGATCTGTGATTTCATGGTGAACTTGTAAATGATGATTTTGAGGTTTTTGGCATGGTTGGAGGGAGTGGGTGTGGGTCATAGATCTGATGGCCACCAGGAGTTGATCTATGTATTGCTGCATTTGACAAAGATCATTACCTCTGTCTTGTCTGTGTTCAGCTTCAAGCAGTTGTTCTTCATCCAGTCAAAGGCATTTGTCATGCATCTGTGGAAGTTGGCGGTTTCCAAGTGGAGCCTGTCATGTCCTGGACCCTTGATGCGGCTCATGGACTCTTGTAATCAAGCTTTTGATCTCGTCTTAACTGAAAACGAGTCCATTTACACCAGAACCGCACCACTTGCACTGAAATTCAGTGTGAGCTACTGCCAGCCTGCCTCTTGACACAGCAAGCATTAAATGCCCGTGAAGAACCGCCAACACGAAGCACCAGCCCACCTGTCTGTGACACCCGGCCTGCTCTTCGTGCCACACTGACAACCCCTCGCAATGCTCTCCTTGTTCCATATGACCCTCTCTGAGGTGAACGGGACTCTCAGTTCAAACTTGAGAAGGTAAAACATAAGAAGGACTAATCTGGAAGTGTATCTGACCCATACTCCAATGTGGTCAGCCTTAACTTTTGGCTTTGACCCGGTCCAGCGTGACCAGATAGTTGCAGTTGGAGCATTCAGCTTTTTGGCACTATTTTACAGTTTATTCATTAAAAATTCATAACTTCTGTTCCACTAATTGGATTTGTGATGTTTTGGTCTTGATTTGTTTATTAAATTAAGCTTTATGTTTCTAACCTGGTGTGGGATCTTTTTGTGAGGTTATATCACTGTTTTACTGTTTGAAGTGTTGCACAAATACTTTACACATTGCCTCTAAGTTAAGCCTGACTGCTCTGTGCCAAGCTATCAGGGGGTTGAGCACAGGTCAATTTGGGGTTTCCTTGTGCCTTAGTCTGACTAGGGTGTGGTTGATGCTTTACCAGGGCTCACATCCCAGTGAGCCAGTAACCCAATATCTACCTTGGTAGTGCAGCCTGTGATGTGTATCTCTAGACATGTGTTTCAGGATAGTTATCTTTCTTCAGTAGGGAGCAACACATGGTTTTAGGAGTGTTGGAAATGCTGCCCAAATTCTTCTGAGGTCTCTGTACCACTCACTGGATGCAAGTGCATCAGTCAGAGCTCATCAGCTCATTTTCTCAAGGGAGTCTTTTTAAACAAAAAGAAGGTGGGGGCACACTGCCTCACATCCCAACACTCAGTTTGTCTCAATGTATCATGGTTAATGCAGTGCATGATTACACTTACTTCACTGACAGTCTTTAGTTGTTCACCCTTGGTGCAGCCAGTGCTGTGTATCTCTAGACATGTATTTCAGGATAGTTGGAATTTTAACCTGATTGCAGCCCCTGTTGGCTATGGCACAGAGCAGATAGGCTTAACTTAAGGAACATGTGTGAAGCATTTAGAAGTATCAAAACAGTTGAAAAGTAAAAAATACAACATGATAAAAATCTCACTCCAACTAATAAAGATGCTCGCGTGTTGTTGTTGCTGTGCTGTGGGGGCAAGGAATAGGACTCTGCATCTCCCACCATCCTTTGCAGCCGGTGCCGCTACGCCATTTTCGCGCCCGGATGCGCTTTAAAGACTGGCCAGGGCTCCCGCAGTGCGAGACGCTTGTTTGTTGTTGTTGCTGGCTGTGGGGGCAAGGAGGAGGACAGCATCTCCCACCATCCTTTGCGGCTGGTGCCGCTATGCCATTTTCACGCCCAGAGGTGCTTTAAAAAACGGCCAGGGCTCTCGCAGCCTGGGACACACACAGGTGTGCCCAGGCTGCGCCCAGGCAAAGCCCAGGCCAAGGGCGGGCCCATCTGCGCCCGTCAGTGGCCGGCAGAGGCTGGGCTGGGCCCTCCCTCTTTCAAGCAACATTCACTAAGAGGCTCGAGGTGAGTGATTGCCTACATTATCTGGATTGGTAACAGTTAGAATAAATAATGGAGAAACACACTTGGATACCACTTGCAGGTCCCACTACTACTAGCATTGACAGTATGTTTGAAAGGGTGGTTAGCATTGTGTCCAGCGAGATACAGTTAACAGAGCATCGACTGTCCCAAGGAAGTTAGGCCTTACAGAACGGTCCCGTACTTGGAGGGGTTCTAGCTGACCCTGCACCTACTACCGCACTCTGTGTTCCCCTGCATCAGAGAACCGGCTCCAATAACATGTCACTTTCTAGTGGAAGCTCAAAGGGGCACGATACACCTGATACACAGCCAACTCCAACAACCGCAGCAGTATTCGCTGTAAAGCATAAAAGGAACATTGGATAGCCTGTCGGTACCAAAAGGAAACAACCCCCATACCAGTTCATCCCGTACCTGCTTATCTACCTGGATGCAATCATCATCTAGCGTCAGCATCCCAGAACCAACGCTAAGCCGGAAGTCTAGTCGCTCTATTTGTACTCAGACAAAGGTGGCACCCGCTGCATCAGATTATGGGGATTATGGGGACATTCTCATCAATACTGTTTGTTAGCGGATTAGCAATATGATAGACATGAAATTGACATCCCTATGGAAGCGTGTTGATTATTTGGACACTCTTCTGAACAAATTCAGACAATGACAATCCAAACTGTTGCTGCTCCAGGGAGGGGTATATTCCCATACCTAGTGTTTCTCTAATACGAACCCACCCCTTACTTTCATGTGCCTGCCCATCGACCCCTTAGTTGAAACCTCTTGCAAAACATGTATCCAACTCAGGGAGTGTCTTCTCCCAAAGGTTAATAAAATGCCACAACCTATTCCCCCTTAACAACGGTTTATTAACCGCGGATGGGACTGCTCCAACTGTTACCCAACTCTCTTGTCTGAACCTATTCATAGATTGCTTGGTGACCAACCAAACCTGGGCAAATTGAGCAGTAATATACCTGATATTCCAGTGAGGAATTTTTTTGGGCTCAGCAGAGACATCCTGGGATTGCCACAGGCAGTCTGCCCCTATGTCTTGGTGCTGGCAGAGGTACGAAGGGAAACTTGGGACAAACTGCATAACAACTGTGTGGATTGGTTATCTAAGAATAGAAGGTTCAATGTGTCACACACAAATGAGATTATTATAGTTCGAAGAGTGGGGTGGGTCGGTTATTCACTAAAGAACATAGTAGGGGATTTATTGTCATCAATCATCGTAGACCATCTATGGCAAGATCACTACTGAGAAGTCAAGAGACTTCAACCACCAACCCTACTCAAATGTGGTCATTACCATTGGGTTATTTTTACCAACCAACTTAAGGACACCCCACAAATGAGCCTGCTTTTCTGGCTGTTCAAAATTGATTTTTAGCATTGTCCGATTTGGACACTCAGGACTGACTACTGTCGCTCCCTGAGACTAATGGCGCTGATCATATATCTATATGCCCCCCACATACAGCTGAGATACATGATCATGCTGTCATAATGAAGGCTTCTGATAATTTAGATCTGAACATACTAAGCTGGAACGTTGATGGTTTACAGTCAAAAATACATCTAGCAGATTGGCTAGAACTGGCTAGACAGCAGGACATCCATTTTTTCCAAGAAATCTGGGCACCAAAGATATACATATTGAAGGGTTTGAATGTTTTAACATTATTGCTCCTATTCCCAAATTTGGTCGAACATCGGGTAGCCTCTCGATTTGGGTAAACATCACTGCAGGGGGTAGTGCTAGGGTTTTACATACAAAAAATGATACATTTCAAGCTTTATTATGTAAAAGTGGTGTATCTATTTTACCAACTGAATTTTGTAACAATTACTTCAATAGCACACCCAACACAAATGTTATTAACCTATTTGATTTTGTTACCACCCTACAGCATTGCAATGGTTTTGATAAAATAGCTGGCATCTGTCTGGGGGCGATTTTAATGCTAAGCTCCCTAGTAAATATACTGGTGTTGTAAGGTCCAGCAGCAGAGGGCAAATTTGCCATAGGGGCGAGGAACTAATGGAACATCTGTGAAGTCATGTTTTAAGCAATGTTATGGATATTGCTGCTATAACTAATAATAATTATAATTTAACTGAGCCAACATTTAGAGGAAGGGTAGCGCCACCACTATTGACTATGTTTCTATCCCCCCCACCCTTGAGGACTGTTTATTGAAAGTTGAAGTTGTTTCCACAGTCCACGGCGATCACAACCCGATCAAAATAGTGCTGAGACTGTCCCCCAGGCCAACATATAAAATCGAATGTGGCGCCAGGAATCTGGTACCCTCTTCAGACAATTTAAGATTGGTATGGCGAGGGGGCAACTGTACTGACTTGCTTCATACAGTGGCATGAGATAATCTAAGACTCATCGATTCCTCTTTGTCAGCACAGGACCCTAATCCCGAAGTAATCAGTGCGTTCACCTAACTGTGTGTGGCAATAAAATCTGTGCTATTAAAACCCACCATCACTTCACAACATGGACCCAGATGGTTCAACAGTGAGTGTTCAGCGATCAACAAACACCTATGCAAGGCCCTCTCAACTATACCGAGGTGTCATCTACTAATTAAGTCGCTTAGACAGAAGTATAAGCTAGCTATCTCCCAAAGAAAGGAAGATTTACTAAAAGAATGATGGAATGCCCTTGCTAATGTTGCTAGTCTAAAGAATGGGAACACTTTTTGGGCTGCTGTCAAGGACATGAGATCAATGGGACAGTCACTTACCCCAATAAGTTGTAATATACCCAGAGAGGCCTGGGAGGCCCACTTATCCATGATCTATACAGCTTCAGTATATGACGAAGATCTCTTTGAGTATCGGCCCCCCACTGGGATATTAATATCCCTATCTGAAGTTGAGGAAGATGTACAACAGAGCCCGGGCAATAAAGCCTCAGGCCCCAATGGCTTACCCATTGACCTTAATAAGCACAAACCTGATTTTTGGGTGTCGCTTTTGTTAAACGTCTTCAAAAATCTAACTAATGCCCAGTTACCAAGCACCTGGTCAACTAGTATTACTGTCCAGATTTTTAAAAAGGGTGACAGCTCCCAACCCAACTATTATAGACCGATCTCCCTGATAGATAACACTCTGAAAATTCTAGGGAGAGTTTAATATAACAAGATTAAAACATGGACCTAGGGAATTTTTATCTTACAACCATGTCAACTAGGGTTTAGAAGTAAAGTAGGCACAATTGAACAATGCCTAAATAATTGGGAAATAAACTGTTGCACAGTGATCACCAATATACCTGGCTTTTATGGACCTGACCGCAGCTTTTGATTTTGTTAACCGGTCACGATTATGGTCCATTCTTTTAGAATATGGTTTAGATGAGGTTTTAGTACAGTTTTTAGCATACTTACATAAGGACTTGAAAGCTTGGGTTAGGATCAACAACAGTGGCGAGGTCTCTAACGACATCAGAGTTTGTAGAGGAGTCAGGCAGGGATGCGTCCTGGCCCCTCTCCTTTTCATCATATGCATTAATAATTTACATAAATCACTGACAGCCCTTACTAATGATGTTCCTAGAGTTGATGGAAACACACTCCCTGCCCTATTATACGCTGATGATGCGGTGTTAATGGGCCTCACACGAATGCCCTACGCATCTTAATGCAGGGTTTTGTTGATTTTATGGCCAGTTTAGACCTATGCACTAATTTTAAAAAATTATTTATAATGGCTTGTGGTCAGAGGAAGCATCTTTTAAACTCCATCTCCGTGGTAAAACAAGGTTTACCATGCACTAGCACTTTTCCTTACTTAGGGTTGGTTTTTGCTGCTAATGGCTCCTGGTCTGACCATATGGTGTACTGTAGGAACACGTTTTCTAGTCTCCCCCAACCCAAGAGAACGCGGGCTGTCTTAGCAATTAAATTTTTTTTAAAATATCAGTGTTTACCTAGGGCAACTTATGGTGCAGAGATATGGGGCTTCTCAAAGAGTTGAGGCAATCAGTTTGAGGAAAACAGATTTTGCCAGAAACCTTTGGGTGCACTGATCTCTACGTCCCAATATGTTTGCTACAGTGAATTAAAATACACTACATCGAAGATTATATAAAGGCTCGCCCTGCTTTATTTTGGCTATCAATCTGAAAAAATCCAACGTCGTCTCTTACAAGATAGATAATAGGAGACTGCCTTAAGTGTGAAAAGGGAATGGATATACCATGGCTAGCTGCGGTGAGCCTGAGTTTAAGCAGGGTTAATCATGAACAGATCTTTTTATGCCCAAATGAAATAGATATCATAAGCAAAAAAGTTCTTAGGACGGCATTATATACATATTTTAACAAGACTTGACAGAGAGGCTAGGAAACCAACTGTAGCTACTTTTATGCCTATTGAGAACATCTCTTATCAGCCGACCAGTTACCTTATAAAACCTATAGGCCGCTGGGAGAGGGGACTCCTTTTTCGTCTGAGGGTCATGTGATGGCCAGAGCAAGCAAACTACACTACACTTTTTATTCTTTTGTACGTTTTATATAAAGTATGCCAAATGGTTTTTAATACCGTCTTTAGAAAGAAATTCACCTATCCATCTCAAAGCAGCATATAGGAACATCCTCAATTTGGAAGATAATGAACCGGTTTGCTGAGTTGGCACTTCTCTGAAACCTGCTGTACGTGCCCCTAACACGATGTGCACTTTCTGAATAATGTTTTATTTAATATTTATTTTTATTTATTATATTTTTATATTGCTATTATGATTAATATGAATTTGTGTACCTTAATGTGCTGCTATGTGAATCACTATTTTATGGATATGTTTTTATCCAAGTAAAGGAATTGAATTGAATAAAGACAGAGAACAATTACTATACAAAATGATACTAAATTGACAAACATCAAATAAGTGGAACTGGAAGTATGATTTTTTTCAAAGACATATAGTGAAAATAGCACCAAATAGCCCAAAGCTCCAATGGATGTTAATGGTCACTATAGACAATAATATGTAATAATAATAAAAACCGGAACCTACATTGTGATTTGAGGCCGTCCGCGATAGACGGGAGATTGGATACACCAAGTAAATTGGCCTGGCCAGGGCCTGAAAGTAGGGAAGTTCAAACAATTTTCAAGTCTCAATCCAAAAAGTGACTTTGTCATTTTTTGGAAGAAAAACTCCTCTCCATGTGGGACAAACATAAAATTCAAATTGATGCCATGGAACTGCCGGTTGGAGTGCTTTTCATGGTCGGTCTGCTTGAAGTCCTGGAGCTCTAGGAACAAAGGTTTGAAACAACCACACAAGTACACTTCAAAGGGCTCCTCAGCCTTAGAAGGAGCACCGAGATACTCTCAGGGTGTCAGGAAGAGGGCAACAGCAAAGTACCGTTCAGGTCCAGTTGCCACTGGTCAGCTTGGATCCTTCACAGGAATGTCCACTTCATCTTTTTTTATGTTTCTAGAGTCACCCAAGGGATCCGCATTGTGATCTTTGAATATCTTTCTATCTTTTGATTTAAAGTGGAAGGAGGAGTCAACCCTTCTCAGGGCCTCCTCACTGGTTGCAGATGCCAAGTGCAACAAGTTCAGTCTGCCTGGTACTTTTTCTGTTCTTTCACAAGTCTAGCAGTGTTCTGATTAAGGTGACTTAGGTGCCACATTTATACTTGATGCCAACTAGTGGATGTGCTGACTCCTGGGCATGCCCTGACCAATGGCATGCATTTCCTGGGGGAAACCTATTCCTGCTTCTCTTACTGTAAATAATTCTGAAATGCACTTTGCCTGGGTATTTTCATGATGGCCAAGGTCTTCGGCCACACTAACCTTGGAATCTGAGGGCTGAGGTTGTGAGTGGGAATGTCATAGAGAAATCACCAGAGTCCACCCACATCTAACACTAAAATCCAGTTTGAAGCTGGCACTGTAACCACAACAAACCAAGAGGCAGAAGTCTGGTAGGACGAAAACAAGGTCCTTCCGCAACCAGACAGGAAATACATAGGAATTGCCTTGGGATCCTGTTCCCTCACTTTCAGGTGTGCCCCAAGTGCTACATGTGGGTCAAAAGATCTGTCAAGCAGGATTTGACAATTTGGTATCAACAGGATGCCCAAAGCCCCATTCTATGGAGTTCAGAGGAGTAATTTCTGCCGATTCATGTTAACCTATTACTTGCTCCTGGGAGGCATTTCTCATCTCTTTTTCACCTATTCCAGGACTTGAGAGCTGGCAGAGGCTTATGCTAATTAGTCACAGTTGAGGCAGGCAAAGGGTAACTTGCTAAAGGATACTTTTCCTTGACATTTAATAAAAATCCAAATTCGCCAATAAATTGGATTTGTAATACCTATTAGAAATAGTGGTTTAATAATTTTTCTAGCTTGTCCCATTCCTGAGTTAGCAGTATTGGCATTTTAATCTGACCTCTCATTTTTTACTTAGGACAGCTAGGCCTGCCACAGTGAAAATAGCTATGTTGGCCTTGTCACTGTAGGAAAATTGTAACATTACTTTTGTACATGTCCCACTTTTAAATACCTTGTACCCAACCTTGTGGGTTACAAAGCTAATAGAGGGGCGACTAACTAGTATGTAAAAGTGAGATTTTTACCTGTTGCAAAGGGTTATTTCAACAGCATGCCATTCAAGATTCACACTGCAGCAGTCATGCAACAATGGTGAGCCTGAAGCCATGTTTTCTTTTGTCACACTAGTGAATGACATAACTGCTTTAGTCTACTAGTAACATTTTACTTTCTATGCCATAGGTGTATTTTCTCCACCATATGCTATGGCTTTACAATAAAGTTAACTAAGCCAATCATTTGTTAGCACATTTCTACATGTGCTAGGGGTCAGATCACATACTCTGGGCACTAGACAGTAGTGTCCCAGTGTGCAGAGTATTAAAAGCAACAATAACATTTACCAAAAAAGGGGGCTAACTGCACAAAAAGGGACATTTTCTCACAGAAAGATTTTGTTGCCCTATCATGAAATATGTAACACACATTCTTTGGTCCAAACTCACAATTGTGAAATATATATGATATTGGCATAGTCATACATTGTGCAAATATATCTTTCTGTCACAGATAAGACCATGTGTTGCGGGATGAAGGAATTACGAGACACAGAGGTATCTTCAGAGGCTTTTATTGCCAAAATAACAATAGTCCAGACAAAACTAAGAGAAAAAAAATGTCCTCCTCTTGTTTGCAATTAGCTGTGCCTCATTCCAGATATCGTCTCCATCAAAGACATCCGGGGCAGGAAGTCCAGACCAGATAAATGTAAAATAAAAGAAACAGAAAACACTGTATCAGAGCAATGCACTTATCATATGAAGTAATTTTGGGAAAGGGGGTGAGGGAACTCTACACCCGTCATTCAGAACCTCAGCGCGGTGTTTAGTGAAGAAAACCGTCACCCGTGCATAAAAGAAAAGAAGTCAAGCGGGCATCAACTAAGCCCCATTACTGCACGTCAGGGAGTCCCCCCTTGAAAAGACTGGGTCTTTTTCTTCTACCCGCTTCCCTCTTCCCAGGAACTGGGCATGCACCTGAGTGAGCCACGCTTCTCCTGGAACATGGCTGGGTGGCTCGTGGGATCATTGGCCTTCTGGCTCTCGAGTCCGTCTATCGCGGTCGGGTTCTGGCTGCTGCAGGTCCCGTCCAGCGTGCTTCTCTGCTCAGGTAGTCTGCCCGTCGTCTTCACTTCCCTGGTCCGATCACCCTTAATCCAGCAACAGCCCTTCGTGCCCCTCTTCTGCTTCTGAAGTTTTGGGCCTCTCAGGGCGTGGCTCAGAGGTTTGTCAGTCAGTGGCAGCTGGGTCTTACGGGACCCGTAGCAGGAAAACCCTACGTCTTCCCCGGTGGCATATAGTATCTCGTGGTAGAGTAGGGAAGCTGGAAACAAAGCAGAAGGGTGGGCCATTGAGGTGAGGTATGGTCTACTGACCTCTCGTCAGAGCCCAGGAGACACAGAGCCTGACACACCCCACCCCTAGAATCTTTCCATTTCCCAGCGCTGGCATTCTGGGTACCTTTCCTATGTCGGACCTCAAAGGCAAAGGGCTGCGGGTAAAGGAACACCCTGGGATTGTTACCTTTGTTTCGACTCATCCATGTTAACGGGGCATGATCAGTATAGAGGATAAAGGGCTTTCCCTCTAGATATTATAGGAGTTTCTCAACCGCCCATCGGATTGCTAGGCACTCTTTTTCAATCACGAGGTGCTTCTGTTCCCTTAGGAACAGCTTCCTACTGATCAACCTCATAGGGCTTTCTAGGCCTTTGGGGGATTCCTGGGACAACACCGCACCTATTCCGAAATCAGAGGTATCTGTTTGCAACAGGAAAGGTTTAGAAAAGTCAGGGGAATTTAGGACTGGGCTACTAGTGAAGGCTTTTTTGCGGCATTGAAATGCTTCCCATAGTTTATCAGAAGGGTTTTTGAGACTAAACTTGGGGGTCTCGTTCTTCAGGAGGTCTGTAAGGGGAGCGGTAATCTCGGAGTCCTGGGGTATAAACCGCCTTTACTATGCCAGCAGTCCAAGAAAAGCTCTCACTTCCCATTTGGTCCTGGGAAAAGGGGTATTAATGATTGCCTTGAGTTTCTCTTCCTGGGGTTCAATAACTCCATTACCCAAGAGATATCCCAGATAGCGTTCTTTCTAAAACCCCATTGTTGATTTTCTAGCGTTTACATGCAGGCCCTCATCTTGTAACTCTTGGAATATTTGGCGACAGTGGTGGAGATGTGTATCCCAGGATGGACTAATGATAACAATTCATTAGCCTCTGGAAAGTGGCGGGCCCCATGCAGGCCGAAGGGAAGAACAGTGAATTCAAAAAGCCGTCTGGGGTGGAAAAGGCCATCTTCTCTCTATCGCCTTTCGTCAAAGGGATCTGCCAATACCCCTTCGTTAGATCAAGCGTGGATATATAAATGGCATCACCTAACTTATCGATAAGTTTGTCTATATGTGGCACGAGGTAGGCGTGAAACTAGGAGATGGCATTTACGGACCTGAAATTCATGCAAAACCGGATAGATCCGTCTGATTTTGGGACAAGGACAATGGGTGAGGACCAGTTACTTTGGGACGGTGTGATTACTCCCATTTGAAACATCTTAGAGATTTCTGAGGCAATTGCTTCTCATCGGGCGGCTGGTATCCGGTATGGTCTCTGTTTCACTACCTGTCCAGGGAGCGTGTCAATGGTGTGTTCTATCAAGGAGGTCCTCCCTGGTAGGTCAGAGAATGAATCAGAAAAGGGTTTGAGGACCTCCAGTAAACCGGAACGTTGTTCCGTGGTCAGGTCCTCGTTCAACACCAGATGGTGTAGGGTACAGGGGTCTGTCAGGGGGGCTATAGTGAGTTAGTTTGAGTGGGGTAACGGACCCAACCATTTCTTCAAGAGATTGATGGGGTAGTTCTGTTGTTTAGTGGGGTTGATCTGGATTTTATGCCTGTTTTTTCCTGTTTTTGCTACCACTTTGTAAGGACCATTGCACTCAGACCTAATTTTGTAGAGTGACGTGGGTTGGAGGATGAGGACCCAGTCATTAACTTGTAGGTTTCTCCCTTTCTTCCCTCTGTCGTAAAACGTTTGTTGCTTCTTTTGACTTTTATCAAGGTTGGAGTGTGCCAGTTCTCTGAGCTTCCCTATCCGGGCCTTGAGCTGTTTAGTGTAGTCCAAAAGCTCACTAGCATCATTCTCTCCTTTTTCCTAGACCTCTTTCGTCATCTCTAGCAGGGTTCTGAGCTTTCTACCAAATAAAAGCTCGATGGAGGAACAGCCCAGACTCCTTTGTATCTGTCTTTGGATGATGAAGAGGGCTAGGGAAAGAAGTTGGCCCAAGTGTTTCCCTTCTCCCATGAGCATCTTTTTCAAGGTTAGCTTGAGAGTCCCGTTATGCCTCTCAACTAACCCATCGGTCTGGGGGTGGTAGATGGAGGTTTTGATATGGGTAAGATTGAGTATCCGGCATACTTGGGACATAAGCCTCGAGACCTTACTGGTCGGTAAGGATCTGGAGAGGGAAGCCCACTCGGGAAAAATATTCAATTAATTTGTCAGCAATGTTAGTTGGGTTAGGGCTCCATAAGGGGAATGCTCTGGGAAGTGGGTGGAGTAGTCCACCAGCATTAGTACATACTGATTACCCTTACTGGACTTGGGCAGGGGACCAATCAGATCCATGCCTATGCGCTCAAAAGGTTTACCTATGATAGTCAAAGGTTGGAGTGGTACAGAGGGAGGTTGATAAGGATTATTTTGCTGGCAAACGGGACACTCCTGACACTACCTTTTTATGTGTGCATATATCCCAGGCCAATAGAAGTGGCAAAGAATACTTTGCTTGGTCTTCAAAGCCCCTGAGTGTCCGGCTAGAAGGTGTGAGTGCGCAAAGAACATGATCTGGTCTCGGAAGACCTGTGGGACAAGTAACTGAGGGGACTCGTTCACACCTCCCACCCTGTATAGGAGCCCATTGGTCTCTAGGAAGCAGGGGTAGGTTGGGGGGGCTGCAGAACTGGTTTTCCGGGCCTCTTGCCAGTCGTTTTGTAGTGAGGATCATTAACCTGTGCCAATCAGAAACTCTTGTCTGTTTGCCAAGGTTCTTGAGTGATGAGGGCACGAGGAATGGCTGAATCAGTTGGCCGTTCTGAGTTCTGTTTTTTCATGTTCCCCTGAACCAATGCCAGAAAATTGGGGTTATCTGTTCCTAGGATGAGGTCTTCGGGAAGGTCCAGTAGCACACCAACAGTCAGTACCGTTGGTTGTCCATCTAGGGGTTGTATGGGTAACTGGACCACTGGGTACACTTTAACGCCCCCATGTACACACCGAATATGCACCTGTTTCCCTGGGATTAGCTGGGAGAGCCTAACCAGGTCCTTTTGTACCATGGAGTGATGACAGCACGAATCTAGGAGCGCTGTAAGTCCCCATTTCTTCTGTGTATAGAAGAGTCCCAGGAACACAGCTGACATCCATGGGTTCCTCCTTCTGCTTCTTGTTGGGACAGGTCCGGGCGATGTAGCCCCACTCGCCACAGTCAAAGCATTGGGATCCCCTGTAGGGAGGTACCACTGGTTTGAAGGACTGTGGTCTGGGTGGTTCATTGACTGGTCGCAGGGTCTTTTTTTGCACTTGGTAACTTTGAGGGTTTTTTTCTAACTCCCAGGGCAACATCCGGGGTTGTGTCCTCGAAAAGGATGTGGCCATCTCTACGGGTTGTTCAATAGACAGATGAGAATGCTGCTGTAACCACCTCTGAGTTGGAAAGGGTAAAACTTCAAGGAATTGCTCTAGATAGATCTGGTCCATGATCTCTTCCTTCGTTTTCTCTGTTGGCTTCAACCATTTGTCCACGGCCAGTTTTAATTTAAAAAAAAAAACTTCTTAGGGTTGTCACCCAGGGCCCCGTTTTCATTCCGGAACCTGACTCTGTAGGAATCTACATCCATGCCTAGGTGGTCAAGAATGATAGATTTTATCTCTTCATAAGGGGTTGTACCCCCAGCGTTAGCAACCTGATAGGCTGCTTGGGCTTCTCCTGTGAAAAGGGGAGCCCAAAAAAACAGTCACTTCACAACAGGCCATCCTGATGCTGTGGCTGCTCTCTCAAAGTTTAATAGAAATGCATCCGGGTCTTCTTCGGTAATGTACTTCTGAAGGGCTAGGTTCAGATGTATTGAGGCACCTGAATGAGTACTCTGTTGGTGGGAGGAACTATGCACCTGGTCCTCAGCCACTTTCTGAATAGCATCTACCTGGGATTTCATAGCTCCCTTAATCGTGTCCCGGTATGCCTGGGCCAGGGTCATCTGCCGTTCGGTGGACCATTCAAGCTTCTATTGTCCTTCCACTAGATGGTGTATGAGTGTGTCCATTTTGGCTCACCAATGGACAGATGCCTGCATTCTCCACCACTTGTTGCGGGAGGAAGGATTTACGAGACACAGGGGTGTCTTCAGAGGCTTTTATTGCCAAAATAAATATAGTCCAGACAAAACGAAGAGAAGAAAAAAAAGTTCCTCCTCTTGTTGGTGAATTAGCTGTGCCTCATTCCAGGTATCATCTCCATCACAGACGTCCAGGGCAGGAAGTCCAGACCAGATATATGTAAAATAAAAGAAACAGAAAAAACTGTATCAGCGCAACGCGCTTATCATATGGCGTAATTTCGGGAAAAGGGGGTGAGGGAACTCTACACCCATCATGCAGAACCTCAGCGCGGTGTTTAGTGATGAAAACCGTCACCCATGCAGAAAAGAAAAGAAGTTAAGCGGGCGACAACCAACCCCAGTACTGCACGTCAGGGAGTCCCCCCTCTAAAAGACCGGGTCTTTTCTTCTACCCGCCTCCCTCTTCCCAGGAACCGGGCATGCACCTGTGCGAGCCACGCTCCTCCTGGAACTCGGCTGGGTGGCTCGTGGGGTCATTGGACTCCTGACTCTTGAGTCTGTCTCTCTCTGTCGGGTTCTGGCTCCTGGGGGTCCCATCCGGTGTGCTTCTCTGCTCGGGTAGTCTGCCCGTTGTCTTCACTTCCCTGGTCTGATCACCCTTCATCCAGCAACAGCCCTTCGTGCCCCTATTCCTCTTCCACTTCTGAAGTTCCGGGCCTCTCTGGGGAGTGGCTGAGGGGTTTGTCAGTCAGAGGCAGCTGGCTCTTAAAGGGCTCATAGCAGGAAAACCCTACGTCTTCCCCAGTGGCATATAGTATCTCGCTGGTAGAGTAGGGGGACAGGAAACAAAGCAGAAGGGTGGGCCATTGAGGTGAGGTATGTTCTACTGACCTCTCGTCAGAGTCCAGGGGACACAGAGCCTGACACCATGTTTGATACAAAAGCCACTTGGTCCATATCACATTTTGTGAACAGCATAAATAGTGCAAATTCCAATTGAGCATATAGTTAGCCAAATCTTCCCTTAGTATGGCATGGAGCAAAATAGGTTCATTCCAGTCCTTACTGTGTCATCAATAAAATAATGAAAACATTAACACTCTCATTGTTTTGGAAGATGTGAATTTTCTTCAATATTGATGCATGAATACATATTTACCCTTTTTTCTGCAGCTACCTCCCCCTTTCTTTCTAGGGAGGCCCTCATGCTTAACTCATTCTATTCGCAAATGCTACTCAAGGGCTGTCTCCAAGCTGTGATCAGCAATTCACCGCGAGCAAGGGACAGAAAAACACATACACAGGAAAGGAGGAGGAAAAGAAAGAACGAAAAACAGGCACAAAGGGAGAAAGCAGGGACGAGCCACGAGTAAGAGTGAGATAAAGGGGCACCAGTTCTGCTAGTGGATTAAAGAGTGTAGGCAAATTCAACCCTATGTAGCTTTAGTATTCGGGGCAGCAAAGCTTAGAGCACCTGCCCTATTTTTTAAAAAAAATAGATTGAGCCCTGTTGTTTTCTCGCAATTTGATGGGTTTGTTATCTTTATCTTCCTCCGCTTTTCCCATTTGTGTGTTTTTCCCTCTCTCGCTCTCGTAAATGTCTGATGTGAAAAATACGTGCTGGTCCCCATTTATAAGTGCTGGTGGCCCCCACCAACAACCACCAGCTCAAATTCAGCACTGCTTGGATTGACCTTCTCACAAAAAGTATGTTATGTTTTGTACTGGCACCTCGTTTTCTTGGTTCTTTCTTCAGTTTCAGTAAAAGCGTCAACCTTTTTCATGGATGTAAAATTCTGAGTCACTGGTAGTTAGGCAGCATTAGTCATACCTTGATTGCTCTCATCATTCTCTCCTAAAGTGCACCACATGATCAAACTGCAGAAGAGTATCTTATTTCTGAAAGATCTGCTATGTTCGTCAATATTGAATTGGCAGTCTTACAAATCGTTGGGGACATGCAATCTCATTCCCTGATTTCATCCTTCATGCTGAGTCGCTCACAGCTTCATGGATGCTTACAAACGACTAAATTGGCTCTGCAGTGAAACTTGGACATTTTCGCAGCATTTAGCAGAAACAAGGAAAAGCTATGTTTTTTTCTCATAAGAATGGAGTAATCTAGAGCTCTTGTTTGCATTAAATCTAAGAAAATTGCTTGCCAGATTTTAGGGCTTGATCGATACTTCACTACAATTTTACAGACTGGAGTTACTATCTTGCAGTAGCGGTCCGTGGAGGGAGTTCGGTGGGGCAGTGAGGCGGGGCGGGGGAGGGGCAGGGTGGGGAAATGTAAACACCAGAATACGGATGAACGGAGGTAAGTACACATTTAAATAAATAAGATTAATTCCTACCCTGGAAAAGCGTTTACTGTGGCATTTTGAAAAGTGAAAAATTGTTTGTTTTTGGGTGTTCACTGCAATTCACAGTGCCTCCTTTCTGCCTCCACCCTTCCTCCTTCATGACTTAACATGTGGATTCTAGAACCTAGGGCATGAGCGCGTCTCAGATTCTATGTTCCAGCTTCTTGGCCAACGTTCTTGAAATGCCATTTGTTGTTGGACTGGCTCAGGGACGGCTGCGTTGTGGTTACAGATCAACTTACCTTCAATAAACCTTAGCTTGTTATCATTACTGGTTTACTGTAATCGTCACGAAACCTGGTACAAGAATTTGGCAACAAGTTGGCCAGTCACCATTTGCAACTCTACCATTAAGTCCACAAACACACAACGATGTCAAATGGACAAGCTTCGCTCACCAGTTGGAGGAGTGGGTGGTTTGGACCCGCTTCAGTATTGCCCTGACTTTCCCTATGTTGTTTGGCCAGTGGGGAGACAGTTTCGGGCGAAAGCAGGAAGTAGTGTAGAGAGAGCAGACAGCGCAAGCTTTTCCTTTAGTTCCCGATGTGCTGCCCCACAGGTGGCTCCACACACTCAAGATTGTGGTGAGAGAGGGCAGTGAGAGCTCTCTCTCCAGTTCTCCATTCACTGCCGCTCCACACGCTCAAGGCACAATCTCCGCCCAGTATGTAAGCCACAAAAGATGATACATGAGGCGCCCATCTTACTTTGGAGAGGGCAAACTGCAAAGGGTTGTCAATGTGTGTTTACAGTGATGCGCACACCAGTTTGGTGTAATATTGAAGATACACGCTTCATGAATTGAATGGATCATGTATCAGTGATTCACACACCATGAATATAATATTGTGAATACTTTTCAGCTGCAGTGTGCTTCAAGGTGATGTGCACACCTTGGCAGTGTTTCGGTAAAGTTACTATGCATTCTCAGCAGTCTTTATTTTGTGTTGGGAATTGTGCAAATGTTGGCGGTGATTGCTGACCATTATTCTTAAATATGCAGCCTCACTGTTCAATAGTGTAACCTCCAATATTTTTTTAATCCCAGGTCCATTAACCATTGAATGAGAAGATTGGTTAAGTATGTTTGAATTATACATTGAGGCCATGGGTGGGGGGAAATTCAGTGCAGTGCAGAAAAAAGCCCTACAATTAAACAGTTTGGGCACAGAAGGTCAGCACATCTTTAAATATTTTCCCTGGGCTACACCGCACAATGGTAACCCTATTGAAGATGTTTGCGAGGCGACTAAAAAACATCTGGAACAGAGTTTTGCAAAAGAAGTCAATTTGGTAATGAATAGATATAAATTTGACCTGCATCCTCGGGGAGAAACTGACACCATAGATGAATTTGTAACCAAGTTGAGTGAGCTATCTTTAGAAATGCAAATTTGGTGCGATGACTGATGAATTAATCTGTGATCAGTCGATAGTACCTTGTAATTAGAAGAAAACACAGGAACGTTTGTGGGCTGCCAAGAATCCCTCTCTTAAGGATGTGAGTGACATTGCTAAAGTAGTAGAACAATCTTGATTGTGCATGCAAGAAATGCAAGAGAAAGACAATGCTAGCTATGGGGTCTCTACTATACTTAAGGATAATCCAGAAGTATACACTGTAATTAAATCTGGTCATGTTGTTTCCAGAACTAAGCAGCTGATTACCTCAAATGCTCTGCTTTAAATAAGGAGTGTAGGAAATGTGGCAGTAGAGGGCATTCCACCTCTGTGCAGACAAGACAATAAACATAAGGTAGATAGCATAGATGAGGACAATTTAATTGTTTAGCAACAAGAGAGAATTCTATGCATGAGTGAGGTGGACAAGGTACATGTAAGGAATTGTAGAGCTAAAGCTGCTTTTGTAATTGATGATAATGAGGTGGAACTTATGATAGATTTTGGCTCCATGTTCACTATTCTTCCTAAGGCCATGTTCATGAGGCATTGGGCAGATGTACAAATGCTACCTAAAGACATTAACCCAGTTGGGTATCAGGGTGCCACGATTGATATAGTAGGATATATGGACTCTACCATTGAGTTTGGTGGTGTAGAATTAAAGGCAAGATTTATGTAGTGGAGGATGGATGTTAGTTAACTATATTATGTTGTTGCACATTTTAGAAGAAGCCCAAGATGTCTTTAAAGAGAAGTTCGGTCTACCTAAAGGCTATGTTCATAAAATGGCTAAGAAACCAGATGTGGTTCCCATCCAGCACAAAGTGCACAGAGTTCCTCTAGTGGTAGGAGCAGCAGTGAAAGAGATGTTAGAAGATATTATATCAACAGGGGTTATTGAACTGGTAGAGACATATATATGGATATCACCAGTGGTTATTGCAGAGAGGTCGGATGGCAAGTACAGGTTCTGTGTGGACCTTAGGTCTTTCAGTCAAAAGGGGGGGATCATCACCTATCCATTGCCAAATATCAATTAATTCTGACTTTGGAGGGGGGAAAGTATTTCTCCAAACTAGATTTGAGAAATGCTTATCATCAGATTAAGTTAATGATGACTCAAAACCCCTTACAGCCTTCATTATCACGGAGGGTATCTTTCAATTTACCTGGATGCCTTTTGGGTTGTGTTCAGAAGTAAGCGTTTTTCACCTCATGATGAATGAGGTCTTCACAGGTATGACATCTAGATATTTGGTGACACCATTAAACAACACAATTTGGAACTTTGTCCCTCCGGTGTGACATGTTTACAATTCCTGAGAATCATGTGGAATATCTTGGTTATAACATCACCACTGAAGGGGTTAAGCCAACGGAAAATGTGTTGGATGCCATAAGACTAGCACCGTCACCTGTAGATAAAGATCGCCTCAGGTCCTTCTTGGGCCGCATTGAATGTTATGCCAAATTTGTGCCAAATTTGTTGGACAAAATGAAAGCCCTAAGGCTTTTCCTAAAAATAAGGAGTCGGTTTTTAGTGGGGTGAGGTGCAGAAATGCTTTGAACAGATCAAAAACGAAATTTGCAGTGTGGGTATCTTTACACCATTTTATACTAGGTTGAAATCGTATCTCACTGTCAATGTGAGTGCCACAGGCTTGGGAGCTGTTTCGTCACAAGTTTATGGCAAGTAGGAGAAGACAGTGGCATTCATATCCAGGACATTGACCACCTGAGAGAGAATACACTCTGTTATAGAGCGCAAGGCACTTGCAGCAGCCTGGGGTACGGAACACTTTAGAACTTATCTGTGGGGTTTCAAGTTTGTTCTACGTATGGATCACAAGCCCTTGGTTAAGATATTGCTATTGGGAGGTACAGGAAATGACTCAGCAAAATTAGCAAGGATGGCCGTCCGCCTTCAGGAGTACTGCTACACATTTGAATATACATAAAGTTAGAGCAATTGTCAACCTGATTGCTTGTCAAGATTATCCTTGAATTGGCATGTCGTTGATGGTCAGGCTGGGTTGGCTAAGGAAATCCAAGGTGCAGTAACAACGGTACTAGATATCCTTAACTTAAGCAGTGCACTTGAAATCTCTATGCAGGAATGGGTGAAAGAGATGGAGTTATATGTTACCCTCAAGGAACTTAATGGCTGCTTTTGTTGGGTGTCAGGCAGGAGAGTACTGTGGCAATTTCTGTAAACCCTATTTGAAAGTGTTGGATGAAATGTCTGTGTGTGAGGATATGGTGATCATGAGGTGAGAGTATGAATTGGCTCCCAAGTATAGCAAATGAAGCTCACTTGGGACAGACCAAAACCAAGAAAAGATTAAGAACTCAATGCTGGTGGCCAGGTATGGATTATCAGGTGGACAAATGGGCAGAAAGATGCAATGTGTGTAAAGAAGGAGAGAAACACTTGAAGGTTGGTACTCAAGCAAACTTAGGACATATACAGAACCTTGCTAAACCATGGCATACCATTTTTCATTGGTCCCATGAGTGAACTGAGAGCTGAGTCAAAGTATGCCATGGTGGTGGTGGATGTGTATGTGTATACCAAGTGGATTGTGGTGAAGTTTATGAGAGATCAGGACTAAAACCACCCCGCCCTCTCATCATATCATGTTAGAGAAAGGTATTCCCTCAGTTATCATTACCAATAATAGCATGCAATGGATGTCTAATGACTTGCAATGTTTTCTGGATTCTAGGGGGTTAAGCAAAACCGTACATCCATGTATAACCCAAAAAGTAATGGTATGGATGGTTAAGGGTACCATACAAATGGCAGTGGTCTTGATGTTAGTAAGATAATGATGGAGATGGTCTGGGCTTATCGTACCAGTGCAGATGATGTGAAAGGCAAATCCCCTTTTGAAATGATGTGGGTGAGGATGCCAGGCACTAAGTCTGTCCCTGCATAGTTGAAGCAAATTGTACGGTGTGCTTAGACAAGGAGCAGAGAAATTAACCCACCTCTAACCAGCGCATTTGTGAGGGAGACTGGGTGAAACTTCATAGTGTCACTCACCGCTATCTGGTTTCTGTGAACTGCTGCTACTCGTGCCTGGCGAGGGATCTCTACCCCTGCTCACCGATTGTGTCCTGAGCTGCTGTGCCTGAGCTGACGCTGTCTCTGTTTGTTGCTCCGTGGCGCCCCTCCCCTTGACTCGCTGGTGTGAGCGTGAGCTGCAATCCGCACGCTCTGCCTGTCGCTCCCAGCTGGAGTCAGAAGGGTTGAGGCTGGGCGAAAAACTACAGCGCGCCTAACCTGGGGGACTGCGAGGACCAGAATTCCAAGCTGGGATCAGCTGGTTCCTCTTCCCCCAGGCGACACGCCCACGGACACGCCCACTGACGAAACGTAGAAAAACCAATTAGCCTTCCGCGACGCGGGACGCGCGCGGGACCAAGCGCGGAACGAAGACCGGACAAAGAGCGGGCCGTCTGAGGCTGTCCGGGGACGACCGAGGACGGGACGGGCCACCCCACTAACGTTCAGCACACGAGGACACTACTCAACCAAATTCTGAAACCGACGTGAAAAAACCCCCCATTTCTTACTGATCAAACTGAGATTGTGAGATAAAGATAAAGTTATTACAAATACACAAAACCTGCTGCGACTACTATAAGCTATAAAGTAGATTTCCGGTCCCAAGTATGAGGGCTCTAAAAAAACTACGCTCACGGACAATCTACATGAGGCGTATGGGGACAGACGCAGCTGTAAGAAAATCTGTTGACAAATCACTAAAACCTGGTCAAATATCAAGTACTCCAGCTATAAGTCAATACTTCTCTACCCTCTCCAAGAAAAAGTATCTTTTTCCATATTCAACTGATGATCAAAATAAGCTGGATCCTTCAATAAATAAGGTTGAACATGATTCGTTACATTTCTCAGATCAGAAACCCAATAAACAAGGTCAAATAACAACTGAAAGTAATTTGGCAAATTTCTCTCTCTCGGAAGAATGTCAAAAATCATTCCCAGATACGTCTCAAATAACATCTATAACACCTATAAAAAACCAGGACAACGACTTATTCTTCGATGTATCTGTAAATCATAACACGAAGACCGAAGAAGAAAAAACAGAAATATTGCTAAGTCAAAAACATCAACTAACCAGTTCACCAGAAAAATCGCCTAACCTTTATTCTAATCTGGCCAACCTATCAGACCCTAATTTTATAAATCCAAATTCTGAAAATACTGCCTCTCCCCTGTCAAAAGCACTTTTTTCATTGCAAGAAATTTTGGAATCAGTACTAACTCATCTTGGTCAAATTTTAGCTAACTCGGACGATACTTTAGACGTACAAATAGGAATACTTAAATTCCTGGTTGAAGAAAAAAAGAAAAAAGATCTAACTAAAGTCTCACCAAAACAACCCGGAGCAGTCGAATCACAACAAATAGATGATTTTCATAAAAATGGAAGTGCGACCCCAAAACAACAGGAAGCAAGCACGCAAACGAACGACGTACTAATAATTAAGACTAAAACTAAGGGACTAAGAAATAAGGAAAAACCTCTTATCACATATTCACTTAAAAAACTGTTCAAAGAAGAATCGGAAACCATCACCGAAAACAAAACTAAACATTATCCTATCTTTTCGAATAAAGTATCCGATAATAATCGTGATCAGATTATCGGGGAAAATAAAGCAGAGTTATCGGGAGTTACTGCCGAACAGGATTTCAGCCAAGGAGGACAGTCTGAAAAAAGTAACACTAGGGAAAAAGTAAGGGGGAAGAAGAAGAGAAAACCCTTGAGGAGAATACAGAGGAAAAAAGGGAATAAGCTTAAATTCCAAAAATTCACTCCCGTAAACTTGGTGAACTCTCCAGAAACTCAAAAAATACCATCAGAAAAACCCTTAAACCCAAAAGCAGACGAATTTTGTCCTCCGATAGAAAACAGATCAACAACGCAAAATATCATGGATATAAAAGAACTACATGATAATAAATCTCAATCATGGGAAGTAATTCCATCTAAACACATAACTATCGAAGAGCTATTTCCCTCAGATAAGGAGCCGTTTAATCGTGGTAGAATAATTAATCTCTTACAAGAAATACCATCCCTGAACTCTCTGACAAGTAAAGAAATCAACCTAGTACTCTTTCCAATAAAAGAAAATAACAAACTAGTACAGGTATCCTTTTATTCCCCAGTTTTGCCTGGAATAATAATCAGAGAGAAGGAAATTCTTCACAAAAATGGCTATGATGTAATCTCGGTGGAAGATCTTAAAATCAACAACCTAAACAAAGGTACATTAGGACAAACTAATAGAAGAAAAGAAAACAATAGTTTTAATTGGGGAGATTCAGCATCAAATATTATGAGGAAAGATTCACTCAAAATACAAGTAATACAAGGTGAGAGGTCAGTATGGTCCCGGAATTCAAGCTCTAGTAACACTGAGAACTCAATAAAATCGTGGGCATGGTTATCAGAAACCTTAAACAGCAAAAAAACGGTAAATTCACAACAACACCAAGTTTAGCAAAGGTCTGACGTTATTGTCCTGGAACTTGGCAGGGAAAACTGATTTAAAAATGAAACATGCAATCAAAAACTCCCCTGATATCATTGCCCTCCAGGAAACATGGTTAATTAATACCTTTACTAAAAAAGGATACTATGTATATGAAACGTTGGCAAAAAGATCTAGAAGGGGACACGCCAAGGGTGGTCTGGCAATATTATTAAAAGAAGATCACTCTTGGTCACAGGAAATAATCGATACAAACATAGACAATCTACAATGTTTAAAAGTATCCCTTAGAACTCAAGCGTCAGCCAAACTTGAAAAAATATTACTTTTCAATATCTACGCACCTCCCAGTAATAATAATGATTTGCTGTTTGACCGCCTAATGGAGATTATCACCCATATCATTGAAGATCAATCTCACTTGCCATATCTTATAATGGGGGATTTGAACGCTAAAATTTCAAACTGTGAGATAAAGAAATGGGCTCGTCTTTTCAAAGAGGAATCTTTGGAAACATCACTCCCTGAATTCCCAAAAGGATCTAAATCAGATAAGAGAGGACGTGCACTATTATCTTTTCTTTCCAGCATTAATGGGACTATATTAAACGGTAACATCAACGGTGACATACCAGCAACATACACACGGCAAGGAAATGGATCTCCCTCTACCCTGGATTATTTTATATGCGGGATCGAAGAAAAAGAACAAATGATTCAACTTTCAATAATATTCAATGAAGAAAGTGATCATGCTCTTCTAAACCTTTCAACCCATTGGATTCCACAGTCCTCTTCTTATAACCAGCCAATATTTCTTACAACAAAAACGGAAGTAAACATAACAAGGCGTCGCATTTATTGGGGGACAGAAAATCTGGACTATCTGAGGCTATTAATTTCCGAAACCAATATATTGACTAACATATATTCAGATGACCCTATAAAGAATTTCGAACAATTAACGAATAATCTCAAACAAGCTCTGCAAAGTAAGTTAGAACACAACAGATCAGTAAAAAGTAAATGGAGAAATAAGAATAAAAACTGGAACCAACCAGTCGTAAAACAACTCAATAGGCTGATACGCGCCCAGTATCTGAACTTCTCGTCAGCAAACAAAAAGGAAATCAATAGATTAAAGAATCAAATACGACGAGAAAAAACTAAACAGAAAAAACTGAAACAGGACTTCAATTGGTCTGAAATCCAACAAGCAGCTAAACAAAACAACCAGCGCAAATATTGGACACTGATTGCAATAATGACGGGATCCAAAAAAAAGCTGGAGGCAACTCCTGTTTCAGAAGAAAACTGGGATATTTACCTTCGCGAGCTATATAAACAGAATAAGTCTATTAAAAATGAAGAGGCGGGAGAACAAATTGTGGAAACTAAAGATACTAAGATCAATAAAACGTCGGCAGTGTCAGTCTCTACGAATATCAGGAAGGCAAGGAGCACGGGTGCATCTGGCCCCGATCAGATACCTATCAAGGTCTACCAAACTGAACATAAAGAGTGGGGACTGGTGCTCTCGCCGCTATTTAACTATATATTCGACAGTGGTCAAATGCCAAACTCCTGGAAAGGAAGTATTATAATCCCGATTTACAAAAAAGGAAAAAGAAACATACCGGGAAACTATAGGCAAATTGCCCTCATGGATGCTGCCGGGAAGATTTTTGCAGCAGAAATCCTGGATAGGCTGAAAAATTGGGCCTTCTCATTGGGTCTAATCCCTAAGTTTCAGTCCGGATTTCGCTCAAACCACTCAGTCACTGACAATGTAGCAATCTTCCAAACCATTTTAGACAAGTACGCAACAGGGAAAAAACAAACTATTTACGCAGCGTTCATCGATTACTCGACAGCTTTCGATCGAGTGGACAGACCGACCCTGTGGTCAAAGTTAAGAAGAATGGGCATTCCGGAGCAGCTATTACATTTGATAGTGAATCTACACAGTGACACCTGGTGCCGTGTCCAAATGGGGAGCGACAAGGGCCTATCGAAGATAATACGAACATCAAATGGCCTGAAACAAGGGTGCCTCTTGGCTCCAATTTTATTCTCACTGTATTTAAGTGACCTACCTTCCCAACTGCAGCAAGGGATATGCACTCCTCCTAAGATAGCCACTGAATATATTCATTCCCTGCTGTACGCAGACGATATAGTCATGCTTGACCTAACACCTTTCGGACTACAAAATCTTTTAGATATTTTATACAAGTATTCTATAAAAAAAATGTTAACCCCAAATACAAACAAAACCAAAGTGGTTGCTTTTTCAAACCAGAAGAAAAGGGTAAGGTACGAATGGAAGTTGGGAGGTGAGAAGCTAGAACAAGTAAAGGAGTATACATATCTGGGCAGAATTTTCTCACAAAACATGAGTAACATCAACCAAATCAATCACCTGAAAAGGAAAAGTGACCTACATGCTGGGGCTTTGTCCCGCTTATACTCGGCCACTGGACAAAGGCATTTCTCTGCACTAATTCAAGTCTATCGAGCCAAAATCACACCGGTCCTGTCTTACGCCTCGGAATATATTCCTTTTAAACAATGGACCTATATGGACTCAGTAGAAGGTAAAATATTGAAAAAACTACTGAAGATTTCTACATCTACCCCAGTACAGGCATTGAGACTGGAATGTACCATCACGAGTGCATATGCTACAGCCATAGCTAGTATTATAAGGTGGGCCTATAACCTTCTTCATTCAAAAGAAGGCACTCTAAGAAGTTTACTAAAAAATAGAGACATTCGAGACCAGCTCTACCCATATTACCTTTTTAAAAAAATATGCGAGAGGCCCTACAGCTTGCAAAAGTTAGTGTGGAAATTTTGTCTACGTGGTCACCAGCCCAACTCAAACTTTTTCTAAAAAACTTCACTCCCAAACTGAGCTACGAGATTGACCACTTACATTGTAATAGACTATCGTCATATAAGATCTATGCAGCCTCCCAGGAATACAAACAATGCCAGCCTTATTTAGAGTATACACTTCAACACGGTGCAAGGCGTGCAATTATGATGTTGCGCCTGGGAACACTTCCTGTACAAACCTTTACTTTCTCCTGGAGGCCTGACAGTTCTGCCTTTTGTACCCTCTGTCAAGGGGGCAACCAGAATTTGGAACACTTACTTTTTATATGTCCAAATGCAGAAATTGTAAACGCAAGGTTAACATGTCTTAAGTCCATCTATCGGTCCTGTAGGATCGTTAACTCAAAAGACTTTTTATCATTATGCAAAAGCCCTCCTAATGAATTCGTCTGTTACAGAATTTTTAAGTTTTTGAAAATCTCATTGAAAATGTATTAAATGGAAAGTATAATGTATATTTTATTTTGTGGTCCTCGAAAGAGTACCGTAACAAAAAATAAAAACTTTTGACTTTGACTTGACTTTGTGTCAGAAAAGTGGTGGTTTGTCCAAGTTTAAAGGGCCATTCAGAGCTGCACGCACTACTTGTATTTCTGTAGTTCTGGAAAATTGTGAGCAGTAGAACAATTGATGTGTGGTCTTGTATCAAAAGGGTGAAGAGGGAATTCGTAAGAATGGAGATAGCGCTTTCATGTTGATATCTGATGGAGAGTTGTGTCAGACATCTCCAAATTTGGAGATCATTGCATCTCAAGGCAGCGGCAAAATGGGACAAGGCGTCCTACTTTCCCCTGGGTGTTCCATTAGCCTGAACGTTTCAATCAATCGTGCAAGAGTCAGGAGAACTAGTCGACCTCCCATGTATTTAATAGATTATGTTAATTGAATTTGCAGTGCTTGCTCTTATTTGCTTAACTTTAAGGAATGTATACAGTTTCTGTTCTTCCTACCCAGTGTTTGTACAGGAGGAGAAAATGTTATGACTTAACATGTGGACTCTGGAACCTAGGGCATGAGCTCTTCTCAGGTTCTATGTTCCAGCTCCTTGGCCAATGTTCTTGATATGCCAGTTGCTGTTGGACTGGTTCAGGGATGGCTGCTTTGTGGTTGCAGATCAACTTACCGTCAATAAACCTTCGCTTGCTATCGTTACTGGTCTACTGTCATTATCACGAAACCTGGTACAGGACGCCCCACCGAGCTTAGCATTTGGTTACACACTCACTCCTCATTATAGCTTAAAACTTAACACCGATAAAACAGAGGTTCTATTTTTCAACCAACCAACTCTGCCATCTTGTGAGCGTTGGTGGCCCCCAGAGCTGAACCCCTCCACCAATTCCTGTGGATTCAGCCAGAAATCTAGGGTTTACATTTGACAATGACCTCATGTGCAAGACCCAGATTCACCAGATCTCCTCCTCATGCTTTTGGAAGCTGTGAGCTCTGGGAGGAAATTCCTTCACTTTCTTCAGATGGATTGCAGGAAGACCGTGATCCATGCATTGGTCACATCCCGGCTATACTATTCAAATAGTCTCTATCTAGGACTACCTTCCTATCTGGTCTGCAGGTTGCAAATAATTCAAAATGCCACAGCCAGACTAATTAGGAATGTGCCGTTTCGCCATCACATCTCCCCGCATTTGCGGAGCCTCCACTGGCTACCCCTCAGTAGGAAGATTGAGTTCAAGGCGCTTACTCTGGCCTATAGAGCCACCAGGGAATGGGGCATGGGCTACCTGAGACTGAGATTGCCACACTACCAGCAAGACCGGGTCCCGAGATCAAATCACCTGAAATTGCTCAGCGTTCCTCGCTTCCTTAGGGCTAGAATAGGCAGTAGAGCATGCTCGATCAAAGCTGCAAAGCTCCGGAATGCTATGCCTCTTCACCTCTACATGACGTAGCCAGAACCGGCCTTCAGGAGAGCTCTAAAATCCTGGCTCTTTAACCTCTTCTCCTGCTCTTCCTGCTGTGAATCTGCAACCCAGCACCAGGACACCTCCGTTGGAGGAAGCTGTGTGCTTTATAAATCTATTATTATGATTATTATTATTAATATTATTAAATTTGCTGCATTCTAAAGTACATCCCTTCATATATGAAATCCCACAAATCAGTGTATTTCATGTTTATCATACGTTGCTATTTTGTGCATCTAGTTGTGCAGTAATGTGTGTGTATCACTTTAAATCATTGCTCTTAAAAGCATAGAAGTAGACAGTAATGGCCCCTAAACCTTATGTTTAGGAGCACTACTTTACTGACAGCATTTGCTGAGAGGAAAGTAGCAACATTATACCAGCAACAAAAAGTGTAACAATATCTCAGATTTTTCACATATATCTCTCACATAAGGGGAATGTAAAGTTTACATTACAGTGCCCATGGTTGTACCCAAAGGTTGTACCCCGTTGGAATCTAACTGGAGGGTGGCTTACTAGGCCAAGTTTTCCCACTTTTAGGTAGCTGCCAGGGTATGAGGTCATCAGGTTAATAAACAGTCGAGGAGCCCTACCCATGCCTACTTTCTCGTTTGGCAACCAACCTGGCTCTGTGTCTCTTTGCAGTTTCTCATTACCTCATGTGCTCCCTTAAATACACAATAGTGAAAAGTGATAGGGTCTCACCAGGCATCCCCGACTCCTGGCTGAAAGAAACTGGAACGTGACGCAGCGAATCCGGTGGGCATTTCAACAGCATCTTGTAGCTGAAAAGCAATGTGCCTATGGTTTTGAGCAACAGGATACACATCCTCATTAATATGCAACTTTACTTTCATAGTTTTAAGATTTCCCGAACCATGAAACAATGAAAGGAATTGACTTACTATTTCATTGTGAGCATTCATGTTGTAGTTCATGGAAATCAGTCCCATATCAGCAGCTGTGCTAAAACTGAGTATAGAGGCACTTGTATTGCCTGACCAGCAGAGAAGCTTTGTTTTACAAAGAACAAAGATGGGTGCATCACTGTCTTCTGACACACAAGGACTGAATGAGGACATTCCTTGGAGCGCTGTACGCACTTGAAACTCCCTTGGAATAGCATCCTATTACTGCATCATTGACGCCTATTGACCTTTATTTGAACCGGTACATTAAGATTCACATTGCGTACTGGGGACACCGTTCAGGGGATGCTTATGAAGCATTAGTGTGACTTTTACTCCACTCCAAAATAGCCCCCTAACTTTCCATAGACTTCAAAATAGCCCCCATGTTTTCCTTTATAATGAAAGAAGGTAGCGCAAATCTCATGATGGGCACCAACCAGTAAATCCCTTAATAACTCGATACATAATTAATAGGCTACTCTCCTTTCTGCATTTAAACACAATGTAGGGTATAGCAACATATATCCTATGTTGCTTCACATCCGCTCAACGTGAATACACCTTTTTATTCTAAATTAAGACGGATGCTCAGGCAGTTGTATGCTTCACTAATTCAACAACCTCTCAAACCCTACACCCCATTGGGGATGTTTCCATAGCCGATATTCGTAGAATCTGACCAGCGGCCCATGTTATCGTACCTACTCCAATATGGCGCTCGCAGTTTAGAGATCAGCACTCACCTGCTGCCCTCACACACGCGAGCGATCTATCAACAGCTGGTAGCAATCAGGAGTTAATGAGGAGGAGTAGCGGGTATTTAAACCGGGCTTTCTCACTACACAATACCTCCCGGTCCCGGCAGCAGTGGGTGGGTCCCTGGACATATTGCATACTACGCAAACGTGAGTATTACGTTAACCTTGGTGGTCTGTTGATGTGCCCTATTTCCCAAACCCTGTTAAATGGTTTCTCTGCCATTTTAAACACAGTCAATTAGGTAGATGCACTTTCCCTACCCCTCCTTTTTGTTTCCTTAAACTAACTTCAGTAACACATATGAAGCCAATGTTTTTCCATCATAAAAGGGACTACGACTTTCAATGAATTGGGCAACTTTAATGAACTCCCCTTGAATGATGTTCTTTTCTCCATGTAACAGATAACGTGATGGAGGAGCGTGTTACTATACATTTTAAGGAATCCCACATATCAAATCCTCTAATTTAATTAAAGCGCTATTAATTCGCAAGTTGGCAGTTCTTAACTGTTCCTTTCATCTGTATACCCCTCTAGTATATGGGGAAGTTCCTCATATCTTGACCTGCCGGGGATTGATGAAACAGTAGTATATCCAAAATAGGGTGAGTCTTGTGCTCATTCTGCAGTTTTTGGTTTTTAATACACTGATATGGTCACCACACACATGAGAAATAATGCGACCACAACAATATTTGGCACCTGGTAAATATATGCTTGTAACACCTCACCACTGTGTGCTGTGATTTAGACACACAGGGAATAGGACAGTTCAGCGGGGATACTTCTTTGTTCTTTTTTCTTCGCCCTGCTTGCGGACGCTTCCGCCACCGCCGTGAGGGGAACGGCACACTGGAACTCCATTTCCCGGCATTCCTGGCGAGCGGCGCTTGCGGTGACGACACCTGGCAGCGCCGGACCACTACATAGGCCGCCAGGTGTCACCGCAGCGCGGGACGCTCTGCTCGAGACCTGCCTGTTGCCCTGATCACCTACCTGCCGTGAGGGGAACGGCTAGTTCAGCGGGGATACTTCTTTGTTCTTTTTTCTTCGCCCTGCTTGCGGACGCTTCCGCCACCGCCGTGAGGGGAACAGCACACCAGAACTCCATTTCCCGGCATTCCTGGCGAGCGGCGCTTGCGGTGACGACACCTGGCAGCGCCGGACCACTACTTAGGCCGCCAGGTGTCACCGCAGCGCGGGACGCGCGCGGGCGAAGCCCGGGCCAAGGGCGGGCCCGTCCTTGCCCGTCCTTGCCCGTCACTGCCTGGACCTGACTGGACTGGGCCACCCCCCTAATATTTCTACGTGTGCATCTTCAGGAAAGGTAGATTTGTACATTGAGTTGGCTCTGGTGACACGAGTAGTGTGTACTGCACATGTTTATTGAGGCTAGTGATCCTTTTGCCTGGTTATTTGAAAAGCAGTACTGTGACTCAACATTTGGATTACTGTTATACCATATTGCCAATACTGTCTTGGGATTGTATTTTTTGAAAGAGGTGTTTACAGTGCATGATGGCAGGCAAGGGGAAGCGTTTGGGAGGAGGTGGGTCTGTGTCTGGCACCTTGGACCATTTTATTACCAGAGTTGTTTCGGTTTTGGAACATGAACTAGCAATTACTGAGCGCCGGTTATCCGCCGAGCTAACTCAAGCTAGGCGCTCGTCATTAGGAATACTTGCCTTAGCAAAATCCCCTAAGGACTCAGTATTGCAGGTCGTGGGAGATGTTGTGCACCAGCGGGATATAGTGGACAGTACCATTACATCATCCGACCGAATTGATACAAATGATGCCCCGAGAGAGGTTCCCCCCGTAGTTACTAGTGCTTCGATTCACTCTCAACTCGTCTCTACTCACCCACAGACAAGAGCCCATAAAAAGGGTGTTAATAGCACAGCTTTTAAGAGGAAGAGAGATGGGCTGACTCAGGGTGGGAGACAGGCTAAGCACTCTAACATTACGATTTGCCCACCATTGGAGACTGGCGTGGTTCAGCTTGCCGATAATTCTCCATTGGATGAGACTTCTAATAGGCACTTGGACCAGCCCCAACATAGTGATTTGATGCCCCAGATCGAACAAGCAGTCCGTTCCCTATTATTGCCACTTCTAGAAAGGGTAAAGGTGGTCTCTGACAAAGTGGATCGATTAGAGCAAACTATTTTAGATAATTTTTGCTCATTAAAAAATGTTATTAAATTAGCCACCAAGGATAGTGTTAATCCTATTAAGGTGAACCCTATCCTTTCTGCTCCGTCACTTTCTCCTCCCATCACTGATATACCTCCTATAGCTAATTCTGGGGTAATCCCCCCTAGAACTTCGACAACAGACATCACCAGCATTCAAGGTGGTAGTCATGACAGGGTTGGTTTAAGGGATTTATCTGGAATTAAATCTGCTAGCAGGAGTTCACATAAAGGTTTAAATACAGACCCTGGGGACAGAACAACGAAATCCTCTAATATTTGTATCCACCTACCCCCTGATTCTATTCCTTATGTTGTTGTTTTGTCCGGTGTTCCGGAATTGAAAATTGACACAGAGGAATCTTATCAACAACTCAAAAATAAAGTTATTTTTTGGCTTAATCAAAAGAGACCCATCCCGAACTTTTTGGACGGGAAGATTCTCTTTGCCAGAAGAGTTAGCTGGGTGGGCCCCAGACCAAAAAATGTCCAAGGGGATTGCATCATCATTAATTTTAAGGACAGTCGAGTGGTGCGTTTTATTTGTGATCATCCACCTAGTTGGAATAGGTCGGAAATAAGGGTTCATGATTTAAGGTACTTTTGTAATCCTTACCCTAACACCCCTGGAAGCCTTGGTCAAATCCAGGAAAGAAGTGGAATCAACCCAAATCTTGTTACATTCCCCACTGAGCGTACTGATAACATATACCATCTGGAAGCCTTAGCCTGACCGGGCTTGGAGGGGTCTTCTTCTAGCATGTCTCCCTCACTAAACAATTTGAGAGCTAGAACAGAGGGAAAGGGAGTAGTAGCTAGTGAGTCGTATGAGTTAATTCAAAAAAATACCTGCAAAATTCTAAGCTGGAATATTGCTGGCATTAGACTCAAAAGCCAGGACGAGCTATGGGTGGGTTATGTTGTGTCCCATGATATTATTGCATTGCAGGAAACCTGGGACACAGCAAATAACCTTTTTTTGGACGGTTATGTTCATTTTTATATTCCAGCTACACCTAGCTTGGCGGGGAGGGCAAAGGGGGGCCTTGCTTTGTTGGTTTCTTTGAACCTGAAAGGATCTGCTAAACAGGTTGATTCTGGCTCCCAACATTGCTTAGCTGTAGAACTAGTGGTGGCAAATTCCCCTTCTTTGCTTTTGATTAATTTTTATAACTCCAAAGATAGTGTCAGCTTAAATCACCATCTAGAATCTCTGGGGGAGGTTCTGGATAAATACAGGGCGTCACATAATAGTTTTGAGGTCATCCTAATGGGTGATCTAAATATCCATCCTTGCAGCCTAGGTTGTATTTTGGATGATGAGGAGGGATCTTCCTATTCATCATCCACACATTTTGAACATACCAAACAAGGCGAGGCCTTGGAGAGCCTATTGGCTTCCTCTGACCTCTCTGAACCTGGTTGCTGCGCGGAAGGTCAGAGACCGTGTACTTTTAAAGGTCCTGACTCAGGTTCAGTCATCGATTACATTTTTGTTTCTTCTTTGATTTTTCCCTTGATTTTAAATTACAGGGTGGAGGACTCCGCATTTAGTGACCATAACCCCGTGATAGCCGAGGTCGCCTCGGAAGGGTTCTTGGTCTTTAAAGACTCTAGCATCTTGGGAACCAGAGCCCTGGTAGCAAAAGACCATGGCAGGAAGTTAAAATGGGGTCAGGTGTCCCCGATTTCTTTTCTTCAAGAAGTTTTGTCTAAGGTTGAACCAGAGATGGGTATATGTTTAGATCATGTTAATACCAACTCTAGTATAGTTGAGGCTTTTACCACCATTTGCCTACATATTAATGCGGCATTCTTGGTTAAATCCAAGTTAGGCTGCTATACAGGCAAAAAATGGTTTGATACCAATTGTACCAAGGCTCATTCTGCCCTTCTGAAGGCAACAAAGGGTAAACCGAGAAACAGACCTCTGATTACATCTCTGAGGAAACAGTATAAATTGGCCATTAAAGCTCGTAAAAACGAGATTAAGGAAGAAGCCTGGAATAATTTACTGTCACCGGATACCTTGCGGGATAGCTCCAAATTTTGGGGAGTGATAAACCACCCTTTTTTTCCGGTAGCGAGAATCAGGCCATGGATTGTAGTATTCCTGACGAGCAGTGGTTAGCCCATTTTGAAAAAATTTATAGTTCTGTCTCGCCTGGGAATTTAGAGGGGTTGTTACCCTTGAACCAGGTCGGACCAGTTTCGGCCTTCAACGAGGAGGACGTAGAAAAAGCCATTCTAGAGACATCTAAGAGTGAGGCGCCAGGCCCTGACGGCGTTCCTGCAGACCTTTATAGGTCTGCCCCTAAATTGTGGGCTAAAATACTAACAAATGTCTTTAATGCCGCTAGATATAAGAATATCCCCGAGTCTTGGGCAATATCCACAATCATCCCAATTTTTAAAAAAGGCCAGAGGGATGACCCGGCCTGTTATAGGCCTATCTCCCTAATTGACTCTGCTGTTAAAATCTTAGGCAGAGTCATTCTGGGTAGATTGAATACTTGGATCGAGGGTAGCGGCATACTATCAGACGCCCAATATGGTTTTAGGGCTAATAGGAGCACGCAGGATCAATGTTTAAATCTCCACTTACTTATTTGCAAATATACTATTGCAAAGGAGGGGTCTCTGTATATGGCCTTCATGGACCTCTCCTCAGCTTTTGACCTGGTCAACAGGTCAAAATTGTGGAGTATTCTCCTGGACATCGGGGTTGATCCCCCTCTGGTTGGATTTTTGGCAGATCTCCATCGTGGCTTATCAGCCTCGGTGAGAGTTACCCAGGGGGGAAGGTGCACCAGCTGCTTAAGTCAGAGAGGGGCGTTAGGCAGGGGTGCATATTGGCACCTCTCCTTTTCACACTTTATATAAATGCCCGGGACTCAGCCCTGGCCAATGCAGTGGTGGATGTACCTCGTGTAGGAGACACCAAGATCCCAGTTCTCCTATACGCGGATGACGCCGTGCTTTTGGGGCATTCAGGGGTGGCTCTTGACAGACTATTGGCCTCTTTCGGCGACTTTATGACATCATTAGACCTGAAAATTAATACTCAAAAATCACAGGTCATGGTCACTGGCCAGGCCAGTAGGAAAAAGAAATCTAAATCCTTTTTTTGTTTAGGCCATGAGGTCAAAAGGGTCCCAATTTTTACTTATTTAGGGGTCATTTTTGACGAGAAAGGCACGTGGGGCCCGCAACATAAACTTAAAGGCAATTCGATGGCAAGATCCGCCGCAGCTATACTTGGCTTTGCCAAACGGTTGGGAGCTCACCCCCTGGAGGACATTTTGAAAGTTTATAAAGCTAAATCTTTGGCAATAGCCACTTATGGCTCTGCCATATGGGGCTATACTAATAATGACAGTATCCAGAGGGTGGAAAACAAGTTTTTAAGATCCTTGCTGTCCGTTCCTCAGTCCACACCCACTTTTACAATACACTCAGAATTGGGCTTGGGGTTTGTTGCCGACTTAATCAAAGTGGCACCTGTTATATGTTGGTTAAAAACTTGGCTTAACCAAGAAATTCTTTTAACCCATCTAATACTTAAGGACTGCCTTGCCCTGGATAGAGCCCATACAATTGCATGGCTAGTATATGTTAAAAAGATGTTGGTCACAGTAGGTAGACCAGAGGTTTTTAATTCCCCTGACTGCATTAATAAGAAGGACATCATGGGGATCAAGACCGCACTATTGACACGATTTATGGCCGAGAGGGAGGACATAGAATTAAAAAAGCCGATAGTGAGAAGGAACTACGGGTTAATTACCGGTCTCGAACCCTACCTGGCATTTGTAACCAGCCCACTTCACAGGTCTCTCCTAATCAAATTTCGTTTAAACTTGATACATTTTGTGCTAGGTTTTTATCCCACATGGGCTACCCCTGATAATGCTACCCCGTGTGATTGTGATAATTTTTCTTGCCAAGACACACTACATTTTATTATGTTTTGTGAACATTTTGCACAGATTAGGACAAAATACTTGTTACCTTTACTTAAAGGGGCTGGTTATGTTCAGGTTCGGCCAGCGCTTCTGTTTTTGCAACTCCTGCCCAATATTACTATTGCTTTTTATGTAGCAAATTTTTTAGTCGCAGCTGTTCGCATCAGTAAGAAGCGTGTCACAGTGCGGCCTACTTTTAACATAATTGACGTGGTTATGACGGACGGTGGTCCTTAGTTATGGAGTATCCTATCCCTGTTACTCTTTTAGATGGAAATCTTAACTTTATATCCTATTTATTGTTTTTAACTTAGAATTGAACCTATGAAATATGTTCTCTTCAAATTTTTAAATTCTGACAATGCTATTTATAACCAGATTTGTAATTGATGTATTCTTGCCCTGTATTTTATGCAATGTGACTATCTGTTTGTTTTGTCTCTTTTTATGATCTTTAATCGATCGAATAAAAGTAATTGACTGACTGACTGACATACAGGGAATAGGACAGTAGTGTTTGATACTCGTAATATTGGTTTCTTATTATGCATTAATATATGATTTTCTCTCCATAATAGGTAGAATCAGTACTACCAGTCATTAGACAGAGTAAGTCATGGTGGCATAAATTTCAAACATTAGTTCATGATTGTCTTTCGGTCCAACTTAGTGTAGATAGTTTTTTAATTTTTGGTCCTGACGAATCGCCTCTAGACTTGTAGAATAGGCCAGAAACATGTTGACCAACCACATGGAAGAGTGCCACACCTGAAACATTAACTTAGCATTGCGCCTTTCCTTTTTATCTTAATCAGGGTAGGAGACCCCACAATTTAATTATTTTTGCTGGTACTCACATCCCTGTTTTAATTCACATAAACATCACACACCACTTCTTCATCTACACTCACTAAGCCCCTCACCCCCACGGCACCAAACGGCAATTTGGAAAAAGATCTCAGCCAAAGTGCCCCTCATTGGGAGCCCGTCAGGCATTGCAGCTCCGGGCAGACGAGGAGCAGCCCAATGATGAAGCATGACACCCAACTGTGTGTGAGAGTATTATATTCCAAAGAAATTGATTCCCATCACTTTGACTCTATAGCCTACTGTCTTATGTATATTGCTACACTCTAGTTTATTCAGGAATAGCACAACTCTAATTTTCATATTGCATTTGGGCATCTGTGCTGGACCTTATGTATAAAAGCCCTTTGTCCCTCTTTTTGATTACTGACCAGCAGGTTCTCGGCCAATGAAGTGTAGATTCTCTGGAATGTTTTTGTGGTCATCAACTGCTTCTCTGCAGCTGGAGTTGCTCTTTGACTCCACATGTATTAGGCATCAATTCGGTACTTCAGTGATGGCACACGTGGCACACACAACCAGTTTGCTTGGACCACAGCAAACTCTCTGGGAGAGCACTGTCGATCTTCAGGTTATTTATCCCCTATCTCATCGCCAATTGTAGCATCTTCACAGCCTGGGCATCCGCTAATGACTATGCCACACACAAAGCTTAGTATTACACATCGTTATTTGTCTGTTTGTAACTGAGAACTCAACATTCTAAACCAGCCTTCATTGCATTTCGCTTTAACACTTACGTCACAGCTGTACTGAGTCGATCAGGAATCAAAAGGGTTCACTCATGCAATGTGTGTAAAGAAGGAGAGAAACACTTGAACGTTGGTACTCAAGCAGACTTAGGACATATACAGAACCTTGCTAAACCATGGCATTCCATTTTTCATTGGTCCCATGAGTGAACTGAGAGCTGAGTCAAAGTATGCCATGATGGTGGTGGATGTGTATGTGTATACCAAGTGGATTGTGGTGAAGTTTATGAGAGATCAGGACTAAAACCACCCCGCCCTCTTAGATCATATCATGTTAGAGAAAGGTATTCCCTCAGTTATCATTACCAATAATAGCATGCAATGGAAGTCTAATGACTTGCAAAGTTTTCTGGATTCTAGGGGGTTAAGCAAAACCGTACATCCATGTATAACCCAAAAAGTAATGGTATGGATGGTTAAGGGTACCATACAAATGGCAGTGATGTTAGTAAGATAATGATGGAGATGGTCTGGGCTTATCGTACCAGTGCAGACGCTTCACCTATTAACTCAAGAAACTGTCTGAGCCAACAAGCCAAGTGTTCCATTAGATTTTTTTGAGGCCCTGAACACAGGCATTACAAATGACAATGACACAGAAATAGCCATTGCTTAATTTGAACTGGTGGGGACAGGTGAAGCCCACTGGCACTCATGTTTGGGGACCAGCACTTATTTTACTCGAAGACTTTCACCCATAGAAATAAATTTAAAAACACAAAAGAGGGAAGAGAAAGATAAAAAATTGTGATAAAGGGAAATAGTAGGAATGAATAAGAACCTGCAAGAGTGCCAGGCAAGAGGAAGTCTGATGGTGGATGAAAGAGGCATGAAGTGAAATCAATACTTTGGTCAAGGTTTCATGGTTACAGCCTTGGTATTCAAAACCTCTGATATTCTTAGCACCGGGAGCCGGCATCTGACTAAAATTTAGGGCCCGGGCACCTGTTGTTTCACAAATGAAGCACTGCAATTTGCACTCTCAATCAATAGGTATATGTGCAATTAAACGTATATTATCTTCCAGTATGTGCAATAACTCTTGTTAGCACACACATTGGAATTATGAGTTTTTGCATTTTTATTGACTAATGGGTTCAATTAAAAAGACGCATGCCCATATAAATTTAAGCAGGTCAAATGTGTTGATATTTATTGGCAAGATGCCTTGTAACTACCAGGACATGTGTAATGTAGTGTTGTAAACTAGTTATGCCCCATTCTAGAGGTAAAACCCATAATAGATGATCATTTTCACAAACGATAAATAACCCCAGTGTCAATGGTAACTAATGCCTAAAGTGCATCAGCGCAGGGAGAGATATGTACAGCGCACATCTTAGTAAATATGGCGCTGCTATGCTCTCTTCCTTTCAGGGAACGCAGCGCATGAACTTTAGTTACTGCGTTGCTTGAGCAATTAGTCAATTTGGCACTTGGTGTTGTAGCAAGTGTACCGGGTGTCTGTATTGCCACTGTGCACAACACTCACAAAGTTGTAGGTCTGTGAGTAATCACACATTCTGCAACAACTTTACTGATAAGCATTGCATATCCAAAAGCTTGCCCATTTCCTGTGAGTGGTGGAACAAGTGTCTAAAATTAATAAAATTCTCTAATTCTTTTTTCAGAGCTCTCACGGATTGCAATTTCTGTACTTGGTAAATGTTACCTATGCGTAAAAAGATTTTTTAAATGTTCTATTAAACAGTTGCCATCATTTTCTGACGTGGATTATTTAATCTGGAGACTATCTGCAATGGACACATGAGCTCTGACAGAAACGAGTGCGACTAGGCACATCGTGGATGTGTGCTCCCGCCAACAATAGTTTTGCAGCATTTAGACAGTGAAACAAGAGATTCATTGAAAGGTGGAACACTTTTCGGAAGTTTCTAATTCAGGCCCTTTTCTCTTGCTCGCGTGACATCTGTCAGCGCGCAGAGGGTGTGCCATACTGTCAGCATTGTATACATACATGGAACTCGACTTTTATTGTATTCAGGTCCCTGATTCCTAAGTGAAGGTGCATTCCAGTGTCTGAAGTCTTTGAAATCTCTTGTGGTTTGTGCCCTTTTAAAATTCTTTTCAGCGTTTTATTCCTCTTTTCAGTAGAGACAGCTCTGTCGATATGTGTGTTAATGGCTTCACTGTTATCCTTCAGTCGATTTCAGGAATGAAAAGCAATCGTACAAGTGGCATGAAATGCATCTATTTCATGGTTCCATCAACATGAGCTAACAATACAGACTGTCACAGGTCGCTGAACATAGTTTGGAGAAATGCTTACAATTTCAGGTTATTGTTGCACTTTGGATCTTCTGAAATGCTGTCCAACATAGTTGTAGAATAACTGAAAGGAATATAGCGTCCCTCATCCTCCATTAACAGCAAGCACCTTCACCCCTTAAGTCCTGACCGCGTACATTACGTGAAAAATCAGGCTTCAAAATTAATATGACCATACGATATTTTATTCACATAAAAAAACACAAAGGGAACATTTCTAAATAAGTTGATAATGTGGCAACAGGAAGCACCGACATTCACAGATGTATGCCGCTACTGGAACCAGGAAACAAGCATTAGGTTTTTATTTGCAAGATCTCTATGCATAGTGATACACAATCCCAAAGCATTACGTCATTTAAATGCACTTCGCATAACTGTGTACTTGGCTTTATTGGAAGCATTTCCATTGCTGGGTCAAACATCCCTTGTTATGTGCTGAGTACAAGAGCTGTCTAAATGGTTTGACGTACTATCCAGAAAGGCAATGTGACGTCATTCTATTACACGTAAACTCAACCCTTTTTTTGCAGGCAGTAATCAGTCACACCTTTTTGGACGTTTGTAAGCCGAAAGATGTCTAAAATATAAGCCAGGGAGACAAATATTTCCATATTTTAGTTCTCAAGCCTCAGAAGTATTATTTCACTGACTGGCATATTTTATGTTCTCCATCGATGAATCCCAGAGTCCTTCCTCCTTCACCTCTGCTTAGATTGGAACTCTTAACTGATTAAATGGCCACTCTGCCATTGACTTGGCTCCCAGAATGCAACATAAGGCAGTATGATCCCATCAGCATATTTCACTATTGCCTTCCAGTAGTCTTGTCACGGAAGCTAATTATTCTCAAAGTTTTTGGTAAAATCATAATTCAACTTCCAAAAATTTTAGGCATGGAATGTTATGATTAACGTTCATACAAAAATAAACAAAGCTCGAATAAGGCATGGTGGTTCAAGTACTACATTGTAGAAAAAAAAGACAAGTATGCTTTCTAGAAATACAAGTCCAAGTAAGATCTATTTGAACCAATGCAGCAAGGCATTAAGGAGGGTAGAACGCGCCGCTCGAGCCATCCGAAAAGTGCTGTTTCTCATCAGCATCAGCCTCTTCCAGGTCAAAGTCTTCTTTGTCCTGTTTTAGCTGGTCCCCATCCTCATCTGATGTGGAAGGCCGCGTGAGAACAATGCGTGGAATCTTGGGAGCCACATGAAAAGGAAAAGAGCGAACATGTTGAGAACAGCAAGAACAAGGCAGTAAAACAAAGCACCATGCTTTTAAAGGCCAACAGAAGAGCAGTGAGCCCGAGCAATAAAACTGGCGTCATAAAGAAAGGAATTAAAGCAGCACAGAGATGTAGGGCATGCTTTTAAACTCTATTTATTCCCATAACCTTTGAAGCTTAACGGCGCGCAAGACTGAAACTGCACTCAGGGAACAAAAGATGTCTCCAAATAAAGTAAAAGTATCTAGGATGAGCAGTGGCATGTAGTACTTAAATATAAAAGACTCTTCTTTATCAGCAAATTAAAATGTAACAGTCTTCCATTTATATATGTGTAATGAACTTCAAAGAGCAACAACTAACAGCAGCTCGCGCATTTTAAACACTTCAAATATAGAGCAGATATGAATGTAGTGGGTGTTTCTCTAAATAACACCACGCAGAGACGAGCATGAAATACTTTTTCTTCTTTATGTGTTAACTCCAACAGAGCCTTCCACAAAGCGTCCTTTCGCACCCGGATCTGGTCTTCAACTGCAAAATGGAAGATCCGAGCGCAGAATGAGAATTCCTGGCACGTGGCATGCGATACCCCAACCTTTCTAATACACACATTATGTACATACACTGCAATACTGAGCCTGCTCTTTAACAGAGTGACACATTTAAAATATTTCTTTTTTATGTAATTGTGTTAAATCCCCAATGGATGAAGGCATACTTTTTTTTTTAATTCTACAAAAGTTATTATTTTGTCATGTAATAATGGATGAACTTTCCTCTGAAAGTTCGAAATATGAACTGTGATATTTGCAAGATGTGCTTTTTTTAAATTTATTTTTTACAAAAATGAGTATAGTGGATATTGGAATTCTGAAAGAAACCGCAACAGTGTTTATTTATCAATGGGCTTTTCTTGTATTTCAATATAAACTTAAACATGTTTTTCAAATTTTCCTTTAACACCTCTATTACGGGCAATGGCAAATTTCTGACTGTTGCAACACTTTGGGCTGAAGGGAGTGAAGACAAAAGTTCAGAAGCATGAAGAATTTAGAGTAGTAAATCATTTACAAATTGGGGGCATATTATCAAGGACGGCGTTAAAATTATCGGCGCTTTAGCGGCAGGAAACTGCCGCTAAAGGCGGTGATAATGGGCTTGATAATATGCCGCAGACAATTCCAATAGAAGCCCATGTTCTGGTGTGAACCTGTAGAGAAAAGAACAAGGGGACCCGATCAGGTAGCCTGAGGACCTCGGGTAATAACTTATTTTAAAGAACAAAGGTCCTTGGCATAGGAGGGAATAGTGTAAACATTTCTACATAGACTACAATGAGCACTATGGGTAGTCTCCCAATGTCCAGCCGGACAAAGGAATATTTATTCAAATAAGATAACAGGGCAATGAACGGAATACAGAGAACAACAGGGATGGCTAACGGCACAATCCTGTACCGGGCATTGAAGTAAAGGGATAGGGAATATAGACACAAGAAGGAAATAACAGGCAAGGAAATTGGTAGAAAGAAGAGCAAAAGGCGGCTTACATTTACATGGTAATACTACGTAAGCTCATACCAACAAACAACACAATAGATTTTACACAATGGTTAAATTGTGGTGTTTGCTAAACAGGTCGACGTTTCGATCCCTAGCTCTCAATACTAGGGGATCATCATCAGGACTAGAATATGAACTGTTGCCTGATAAGTAGTGTCAAGAGGCCTGTAGGGTTATGAGACAGGAAACAAAGAAACAACAAAAAAATAATAAATAAACAGTAAATATGGTCCACCACACTTAGAGCATATCTATTCGCAAACCGTTTTGATGATGTGGAACAATTCGCCATGTGAATAGGATGGGGTGACGTGAACGTGATGGTAGACATGCGGACAAGAATGACAACGTTGCTATGTGCAGTGGCGAACATTGTGGATACAAGGCTCATAAGGTCAGCGACGGTGAGGGGGCAACAGGAGATGTGAAAAGTGCCCTTTATTGTCAGTGAAAAGGATGTCAGGAAGGCGTATGCAGGTGACGAAGGGCGGTGTGACCAGCTAATAATGCGTGTCGTACCGAGATAACCCAAAAACGACGACACGTGTGGTTGGATGACCAGGGGCGGCGCGGTGATATTTGGAACATGCTCGTTGGCAAAATAGGTGCTTACGGAGGGAGAACCGTGTAAAAATCAGCGGACACGGCGCAGTGATGGAATTACTGCAAGACAAAAAGTCGGTGTGCGCTGACCTGGCGAGCAGCTCGGCGGGTGCCTGGAGCTCGTGGGGAAGACCGCGAATGTCTCAAGAGGGATCTGGAGGAAGGGAAAGGGGGGAAGATGGAGTGAGCCCCCGGCGACTCTTCTAGAGGTAAGCCCACGCTTGACACGCCATCTGCCAGAGCACAATTATGGTGTTCGCTCCCCGTTAATCCCTTTTTTCATGTACTTTTAGCTCCGGTCCCGCGCCTGTCCGCAGCCCAACCCGCTGCACATACTCACCATTTCAGGCCAAAGGAACATTCGTTCCGGCCTCTTGCGCTCCTCTTTCTGCCTCCCAGGTAAGCCCTTTTCCCTGACTGCCCCTGCACCCGTCAGCCTCACAATTTTTGGGTTCCCCCCAATACTTATTTTGCCTCCCTCAGCTCCAGCACTCTACAACGCCTGCTGGATCCTCCTCTGTGTCTTCACCCAAAACGCCTTCATTGACCCCGGCTACAAGTCCGACAACTTTCGGACCACGCCTAAGGTAAACACCCGTCCCGCTTCCATTTCCTCACGTGTGGTAAATATTTCGTTACCGGTACTATTTTTTATGCGGTAAAATCTATCAAGAATAACTCAGTAAATATAAGAGGCAGAATCCGTGGTATTAGAGGTTTTTAAAAGGCTTTATTCTTATAAAAAGGGAGACAATTCGAATTGTGGGCCTTCTATTCCATCACCACGAAAGTTCAGGAAGGAAGGAACATATATTATTGACAGTTAAGCGGTTTTATAGAAAATGCATTACAGTGAAACAGATGCAAGAGGCGTGACAGCTGATAACTCAGATAAACTGTACATACGTAACTAAACATGGGTGTAACTAAAATACGTCATTTAAACATGATGTTACAAGTGGGTGGATCCATAAAAGAATCCTGCAATGTCAGCAGAAATATGTGGCAGAGATGCGCGCGCAGCTGCATGACGTGTGATTGACGTGCAACTAGAGGGTGAAGGAGACTTGACATTTAGCTCTACATGTGGAGACAGAAGTCTGGGGTTATGTCAACCTAATTCCAAATCATATCTAATATCCTATGTTTAAAGAACTGTGTTATCCAAAAGAGAGGTCTCTTAGGATAGAATCTTATTCTATACTGACTATACTGACTGTTAGTGCGTGTACAAGCGTCTAAGTGTCTACACTAGATGCGAGGGGGTAGGAATATTCCATGGTAACGGGGCTATGAATTACTGGCATGAGGGCAGCGAAGCCTGGCCCTTTGCACGGAAGCTGGAAGAATGTTTACCTAAACTACTAGACAGGAATGCATCGGATGAGGAGCGAAGGAGATAATCTCGAAGGTGAAATACAGTTTTTGGCAGGCAATATGGTGGATCAGGCACCGTTAGCCGCGCAGGGAGTAGGACAAAGTTCATGGTCACGGATGCAGGCTCAGACTGGAGCTTTCAGAGGCAGAAGGCAGGAAAAGGCTCGATGACAGAATTCGGGCCTACTCGCCTGAATCTGTGAGATGTGGAAAGTGAACCACATAAAGTCGGTGGCCTTTCATACTTAGGAATGGAATATCTGACCCATTCATGGCGGATCTGAAAGAGGACATGTTGACGGTGGACGCACATATATTTGCGTCTTCAGAACTGGAGCAGGAGGGAACATACATGTACTTATAGCATGCACATGGAGCCGTTGGGGTCTACGATAGGGGACATAACTGATCACAAAATTCATATTTCCTCATTCCCTCCTTGTCCCCTTCGGACCCTTAGGAGATATCGATCTTCATCAATCCATCGATCTGTTCATATAGCATCATTTGTTCTTCTTTCTTCTTCCGGGATCTCGAACGAATACTTGGATGTGGGATACACGAGGTGGCACACAGACCACAAATCGCTGGCCCACATTGTAGACATAAGCAGCAACTGAATAGTATGAGGAAGCCAATACCCAGGAAGGATAATATTCTCCATCCCCAGGCTGACAACACGCCCCAGAACCAACCGGACCAAGTCCAGGTGCCTGGACTCTGGTGTATCTGGCTTACAATCTTATGAAGGCGGGTTATGGCTTTATATACTGACGGCGAATTTTCTGGTATGAAAATGCAACAACTTGATCCGATGACCCTACAAGCTCCGCCCCTATCGGCCAGGATGACGTCAAGGACAAGACGATTTTGAAGCACAACAATCCGCATGGCAGACTGTTCTTCTGTTAAATTGCCTAAGGCGGAAATAGTTTCGTTCACTACGGCTTCAAGGGTTCTGGTTAATCTACGTATCAGCTTACTATTAGTGACTGTACCTATATAAGGAAAGAAACCTTTATTGAAATCTGTGTATTTCTCCCATGCTGTTTCAGTGTAATCGACAATTGGGAGATCTCTCTGCTGTCTATTGTGTACTAAATGGGTATTTCTATGATAATCAGGAGGAGCTAGGAAAACAGGTGGCCGAAGGAATGCTATGTAACAGGTACCATCCCAATCTAAAGGTAGACATATATATGCGGTCTGGCCACATATGAAGTAGGAATGATGGGAAGCTCTAAATGTAGACTTGCCTTGATCACTGAATTTTATTACAGTGGTGCATTTACTATGGCCCATATGTATGGAACCATTCTTTCTTATACATAATTCCCCTTTTACTGGGAATACTGACATGGCGGGCAAGATTGGTGTAGCTTCAGATTCAACGTTCAGGATCATGAGGTTAAGTGTAAAATTACCTAATCCGGGGGGAGGAGCCAAGATGGCGACCGGAGCAGACGCTTGAGCGCCCGGCTCCGTCGGCCCTTGGCCTCGGACTATCATCCTGATTCCTATCCTCGCCGATTTTCGAGGTGCAACGTGTGCGACGATGCGCTGACCGCGCCGCCGCTTTCCCGGAGTCTTAGCCCGCCCGGACGCCGGAGTTCTTGGTGCTTTTGTTCTCCGCACTGGACCCCTGCTCTATTGTGGCCTTGGCCGGCCCCCTGGAAGCTCCGCAGTTACCGGACCCGCTAGCGTACACCTGAGCCCCGAGGTCCCGGTCCCACCTCACACCACGGACTGTCGCCGGATGAGCCGGGGGAGGGACGCCCAGACCCCTCCTGCACCCAGCACCGGATGGGCTGGAGCTATAGGGTAAGCCCCGGTGCGGCGGGTCTCCTGCCCCGTTCTGTGGACCGCGCTGTGGGAGGCTGCAGACCCCCTTCTTCTATTGCCTAGTCGGCTGTAAAGAGAACCCGAGGGAAGGGCAGCGACTGTTGGCTTTTCCCTGCTGCGGCGCAGACCTGAGGGGAATTGCCTCCTTGCTAAGACCCCCCCCCCTGGCCACTGTACCGTTCTGCGGTAAAACATGGCGTTGATTGCCTGCTCGCGGCTGGGGGATGCTACTCCGGTCTCGCCCGCTGCCCGCTTCGCCCTCCCTCTACCAGACACCAGCTCCGCAGTGCCGTCCCGGATTGCTACCGATGTGGGGGCGCAGCCTCCGCTGACATGCGGCTCCGTTCTGGCTGCCCTACGGGACTTTCGTCTACAAATGTGTCTTGGCTTGCAGGCGCTGAGTGAGCGGTTTGACTCCATACTGTCGGCTGCGGGTCGTGAGCACCCCGTTTGTCATCAACAAGGCGTGGGTCTGCCAGTGCTTTTGTCCTCTTGCGGGGACGCAATGGCTGTTTATGATCGTGCTACACTGGTGCCTGCATCTGGCTTTACCGGCACCCAGGATCAATCGCTCTCCAGCTCAATTGCGGATACTTTGTCTCCCCGTTCATTGTTGCCTGCTTCGTTGTTGCCTGCCTCACCGTGCCCGCAAGAGTATCCAGCAGAGCGACACCCGACGTCCTCGAGGAACCGTTCATGGTGGCCTACTGCTTCTTTTCTGTGGAACTCCTGTACTTTACATGCCAGGTCTGGACTTTATGTGGTGCACAAGGGGACCTCTATAGATGGTCGGCGGCCATTTTGTGACTCTACTTCACCATCTTCTCCCAAGCGGCCATATTGTCTTTGTCTGCACGGGGTGCGTGGCCTTCATGTAGGGGCTGGTGTAATCTTAAGCCCGCGATCGGGCCAGGGCTGAACTGAGTTATATCGCCATGGTCTCACGGATGGACTGGACTGGATTGGAACTGTTTGCATATGTTGTGCGCACTCGTCGCGGTTTTGTTCGCCTTCATTTAAATTGTTGTGACACGTTATCTTCACACGACCGCTTTTGGCGTAGTGGGTTCTCAGTGTGTGGAGGCCATAGCTGGCCGATGGTTTCGGGCGCTCTGGGGTAACGTAGGCTCCTCCCCACTTACCTCTTTGTTCTCTTATTTTTCTTTACTCTATTCCTACTTTCTCTCTTGTCTATATTTCGGGTTCATTGGGCGACAGGCACTATGCTGGGGGGGGGGTAGGCCGTAGCCTCCGCATTGGTGTAGGGTGGGGGGGTAATTCACTGTTTCTACTTAGTTCTATGGGCCTTTTTCTTTTATGTTTCTGTGCTATACTTGTTTCGATTCGGGGTCCGGGTGTGGGGTGGATTGAGTGGGGGCGGCTCTGGAGGGGTGCATATTTACTCATGTGACTATCCTGTTATATAACTGCATCGCCTCACTGCCTGAGATTTTCCTTCCATGACCGTTTTAATGATGCTGCTGCTCTCCCGTGTGGTGAAGCTATTTTGCGGACTCGAATCTCCTTGGTTCTTATTCTTTACTGATTTTTCCCTGATAAAATTATTTTGAAAACCTTAAAATTAACCTTCACTTCTCCTCCCCCTGGTGTCAAGGATCTCTCCAGTGTATACCTCATGACTCGTTGCTAATCTTGACCGTGGATGCTCAGGGGATGTAATGTTTGTATCTGTGCTTAACCGTACCGTGGCCGGCCTGACGGTTGTAGGCCCGTATTTGTTCTTTTCATATGCACAAATAAAGGTTTTTAAAAAAAAAATAAAAAAAAAATAAAAAATTACCTAATCCATATACTTCATTTTCTAGATCAGTTCCTGTTCTTTTGGGAAGTCCCTCCTTGTTAGGGTAGCAGACTTTAAGTAAAGCTAGGTTCAGGTTTCCCCATACCCAGTTGTCTTGATAAACTGCGGAATTTGAATCTAGGGTATTAATCAAACTAAACCATGCTCCACAGGAGCCATTGTGTGTGAACGGATAGGGAAAGAGGGGCAAGACTCCCTTATAGTTCTGATAGGGAGGGAGTCGGCCACATATCCAACAATTTGTGGCATTGCTGGTTTGATGGGAATGATGTAACATACTAATAAAAGTGTTGTTGCGCAGCGCAAATCTATAAGACAATTCATGTGGAGGAAATTCACTAAAAGAATGTTCTGCAGTTATATTATAAGTACGCTTAGGAATAGGGTAATACATGTGCAATAGGATGCTGACAATGATGATCAAAAGACTTAGAAAAAACAAAATTAATAATGTTACTGTACAATGACTACGAAATGATTTACAATACGCTTGCTTCTTGAGCAGCATTTCATTATTTCTTTCTCTATTCCGGTCCAGGGGATACATGTCAGAGACAAATGCAACCGATTCACCTTGGAGAGGACTTAAACAATCAAATTGTCTGACTTATTAGACCTCAATTTTAGTTTATAGATTTCTGAGTTCGATTGCTCAACCAAGGGGAGCTTTGAGTCTGTCTTTGAGGAAATACAGGGTTTAGTCTCTATATTGGATGGTAGTCCATAAAATTTCTTGATATGACTCGAGTGCAACCATCCTTTTCTTCCTTCGATTTTCACGGCTGTCCTTGTGGTGAGTAAAACTAACTTCGGTGACTTCCACCTAGGATCCAGTTGGGTCTTCCGGTCAAAGTTCCTGACCAGCACCAGATCCCCAGGAACCACGTCATGGGGCTTCACCTCAGTATTATCGGGAAAAGCTGCGGATACCTGTGAACGACAAGATTGTAGTGCAGACATCAAGGAAGCCAGGTAATCTGTCAGCATATTACAGTCAACGTCAGTGATTTTGCGAGGTATAGGCGTCCCCCACATATTTGGTGGTCTACCGAAGATCACCTCATACGGGGATAGCCCTGTTCGAGAATGTGCTACCATTCTCATGTAAAAGAGCGCAACTGGTAAGGCTACTATCCAATCGACTCCTTTTTCTCTACATATTTTGGACAATCTAATTTTCAAAGTTTGATTATGGCGTTCTACGAGACCTGCTGCCTCGGGATGTCGGACACAGTGAAATTTCCATTGATATCCTAATAGAAGGGAAACGTGTTTCATTAGTTCGGATGAGAACGGCTGGCCGTTATCTGAGTAGACAACACGTGGTAAACCGTACCGTGGGAAGAATTCTCGAACTAACTGTTTGGCAGTAGTCGGGGCAGTGTAATCTGAAACCGGGTATGCTTCTGTCCAACGGGAAAGAGCACAGACAACTACGAGAACATATTTGAATCCTCGACATCGTTCCATCTGGATATAATCCATCTGGAGGACCTCAAAAGCATGATTAGGAGGTTGAAATCCACCCTGTTCTACGGGGATGCTTTTACCTGGATTAAACTGACAACATATCATACAGGTACGAACTTTTTGTTTAGCTGCGGCTCGCAAATGTTTGTTGAACCAAATGTGTTGAATGCTGTCTAGCATAGCTTTTTCTCCTAGGTGCGCTGGACTATGTATAGTGTTAATGATGACTTGGACCATTGAGTCGGGAAGAAACCATATAGATTTTTCCTTCGTCATCCATCCCTGATCTGTTTGGATCCCTCCTAATTCAGTCCATTTCTTTATTTCTTCTGGTGTAGCGTGTGTCTGTATGTCGATTACATCAAGGGCGGGATCCTTAACTGTCATGCAATGTGTTGGTGTCGGAACTATTGTCTTTGTCATGTCAGTTGTGTGAGTCTGATTCTGAGCAGTCTGTTTAGCTGTTCTGTCAGCTAGGTCATTACCCTGAGAAATGATATCGGTAACTTTTGTATGGGCTTTGCATTTCATAATCGATATTGCAGTAGGTAGATGAATCGCGTCTAATAGGGCTTGAATGAGGGGTCCGTGTTGAATGTGGGCACCGTAAGAAGTTAAATAACCTCTCTCTCGCCACAGTACGCCGAAGTCATGGACGACTCCGAATGCATAACGTGAATCTGTGTATATGTTGACTTTTTTATTTGTGGCTTGAATACAGGCTTGTGTCAGAGCGGTGAGCTCTGCTGCTTGAGCTGACAAAGTGTTAATACAATTTGTTTCAATGACTTCAGTGTCTGTTGTGACTGCGTAAGCGGCCACTAACTCTCCTGTACTTGTTCTCATACATGACCCATCTACATACAATGTCAAGTCTGGATCTGTCAAAGGGATGTCTGTCAAGTCTTGTCTGGGTTTCGTCGTGATAGTAATGACTTCGACACAATCATGTGCCAATGGATCTGTTCCGCCCACTGGTAACAGTGTGGCAGGATTTAACGTATTACAACGTCTGATTTCTATATGTGGCTCTAACAGTGTTAATTCGTAACCAGTGAGTCTTGCTATCGTCAAGTGTTGTGTTTGTGTGCGGTTCAAGAGAACCTCTACTGCGTGTGGTACTTGTACTGTCAGTTGGTGTCCTAACACTATGGCATCGCTTTGTCTGATTGCTAAAGCTGTTGCTGCCACTGATTTCAGGCACGCTGGAAGTGCCTGAGCTACTGGATCTAATGTACTAGAGAAATAAGCACATGGTTTGTGTGATCCTGCTTGTTCCTGAGTGAGTACTGACAAAGCAGTACCTTCGCGTTCTGTCACAAAGAGTGTAAACTGTTTACTGTAACATGGTGTTGCTAGAACAGGTGCTTGGCATAAAGCTTTCTTTAAGCTTTCAAAGGCGTGTGTATGTTCTTGAGTCCAAGGGAGGACAGTCGATGTGGCTGCCTCCTGTGTTGTCAACTGGATGAGTGGTTTTGCTAGAAATGCATATTGAGGGATCCACTGCCTACAGTATGAAGTGAGGCCTATAAAAGCCCGTACCTCCTTTTGTGTCTTGGGTGGTGGCATGTTAGCGATTAACTGTATGCGGTCGGGTGTAAGCTGCCTTCCCTCCTTGGACAGCGAGTGCCCAAGGTAAACAACTCGTTGGACACAGAATTGCAGCTTAGAAGGGGACACCTTGTGCCCCTTGTCAGCCAGAAATTTCAGAACCGTCAGTGACGCTTTTTCACATTCAGGTTCGCTTCGAGCGGTGATCAGCAAATCATCGACATATTGAAACAAGGCAGTGTTAACTGGCATATGGATACTGTCAAGTTCTCGTTTCAGTGCTTGGCTATAGATGCTGGGGCTTTCTGTAAATCCTTGAGGTGCGCGTGTGAATTTAAAACTTCGTCCATTTAAACTAAAACCGAACAAATATTGACTTTCCGGATCGATTGGGACACTAAAGAAAGCATTCTTGAGATCAATTACAGTGAAAAACGTTGCTTCTGAGTCAATAGCTGTGAGTAATGAAGAGATATCTGGGACCACAGGGTATTGTGGTACAATGCATTTATTTAATTCGCGCAGATCAATAACTAATCGATATACTGGTGGAGCTTTTGGATCCGTTCTTTTAAGAATCGGAATTATCGGAGAATTACATACATTGGAGTCTGTTTCGACAACCACTCCTTGTGCAATGAGCTCGTCAATGATTTGCAGTAAAGCCACTACAGCATCTGGTGGTAACTTGTATTGTCGCATTCGTGGTAGTACTATTCCTGTTTTCAGTGTAACTCGATATGGTGTAATGTTCATGCAACCAACATCAGTGGGGCCTTGTGCCCATAAATGTGTAGGTAAATTCTGCAGTCGGTGATCCATGTCTCTGGACACGTAGTGACCTTTAAAGTCACGTAAAAATAGTCGTACTCCTTCCGGAGAACAACATATTATGGCTCCTAGAGCTTTCAATGTTTTTATACCTAACAAGTTTTCTGGACATGATTTAGTAAGCAACAAATCTGTTGTACGTGTTAATGGACCTACTGTGAGTGCAAGAGGTTGTGTTACGTCGTTAATTATAGGTTTTCCTGAAAATCCAAGAGAAATATTCTGTGAGCCTGAGAGGGGTGCCCCTGGAACTTCACTACGTCTTATAGTTGTTCTGCTTGCCCCTGTATCAAGTAAAAACTTTCTGTCTTCCCCTAATAGTTCACTATGTACATAAGGTCCCTCTTGGTCTACAGGAACCTCAATAAGGGGTAAGCCAACTTCCCTCTCTAGGCTATCTCATGAGTATCGCTGATAATCGGGATAATCTGTTTGTGCATACTGATACATTTGTTGTGTTGTTGCTTGAGTTGCAGCAGTAGGCTGCGCTTGTGGTGGTACTACAATTTGTTGTGGAGCTGCCTGTTGCGGAGCTAACCTAGGTTGTGCCTGCTGAGGCGTCTGTTGTTGATTCTGATCCTGTCTAGGTGGACGTGGTCTCTCATGGGTTCTACCTGTGGCTATATTATGTTTCAGGACTGGACAATCGTGTATATAATGACCTTGTTGTTTACAATAGTTGCATGTCCCTTTCGCAGGGCCTGCGGAATCACCCTTTTGATGACTATCAGCTGGAACTGACTGTGCAACAAGCATTTTCATTTTCGTATCTTTCATACGTCTTTGTTCGTGTTCTTGTTCTTCTCTAATTCTATTGTGATGATATTGTAACATCTGTAGCATCTGTGATGGGGTATTACCTTGCCAGGTACTTTCGAATTTCAATACTCTATTCTTGACTTGTAGCAGAGAATTTTCAACTAATTTTGTCACAAACAGATGTGGATATGACTCACTACTAGCTTTTATACCACTATTTATACTGAAACATTTTTCAAATCGGGAATAGAAATCACTTGTATCTTCGTCTGGTTTTTGTTTACAGGCTGAGATTGCACCCCAGTCTTCCTTTTTCGTAGTTAATAAACGTGGCAATACCTGTATTAGTAATCCTGCTAGTGCTGTAGTTTTATCCCCAAGCCCTGCTCCTGCAGCTCGGGCCTTTTCTTCGTTTTCTAATGCTGTCCAATCTATCTTTTGGTCTCCTACCTCCCATTCTTTTTCTTTGAGTTTTTCATAAACACCTGCGGGTAATAGGACTTTTAATATTTTCATAATGTCGGGGTAGGTATACTCTCCCATGAGTAACATGTCTTTTATCTCACGGTGGAAACCTGCTGGATCTTTGTCATGACTGGGTACTACTTTCTTCATTTCTAATAATTCCAGTTTAGTTATAGGCGTGTATACAAACACACGTGTGAAATTATCGTCGGCACCTCTGATCGGGTGCACTTCGCGTAACGGGTTCTGTCTATCTATGTGATACATTTTTCTTCCCATTATGGGAACTGGAACGTGTTCTGGGCATGCGAAATTTAAATATTGGTTTCGGGATTCTAGTATTTCCTTAATCAAATCAGTACCTGACCCTCTCCATATGTTGGTGAGTAGTTCTGTCAATATGTCAGGTAAGGGTCCTGGATCAGAGTGTTGGCTTTTATATAATATAAGGAGGTGTTGAATCATGTATATACTAGCTAAACGCTGTTCATATGGGTCTAGATTCAGAAACGTGTGTGTAAGTACATCATCATTGTATTCGCCGGGACTGTCAGCCCATTGTACTGCTGACCTGGCTAATTCTTGTTCGTCCATGGAATCGAGCACGTGGTACCCCCTTCGATCTCGGAGTAATTTATCAGCGGCTTGGAATAGGTGTTCAGGGGATTTTGTATTCAGCATAGGGTTTGGAAAATGTCTATTATATTCTGGACGTATTGGACGTATTGGGTCGTTAAAACCTCTGGTATTATTATGGGGTCTTCCTTTACCTACATAAGCTATCGTGTCTACTTGCTCTGATTCTTGCTCCTCCTCCTCTCTGTTTAGATCAGCGGCGTCTACCTCTAATCTTTCTTCGTGTATTCGTTCTACCTCTTTGCGGATCTTTCGGTACATAGCTACTATACATAACTGTTTATCATGTCTTCCTTCTGATATATTCCGACCCCAAGTGACAAGTGTTTGCATTTCTTCCGGATTTACCCCAGGCCGGTCTTGATTTCTAATTACACAGTTTATGAGGAAACGTAACAGTTGTCCCTGTACCTCCGCTTTTTGGTACTCCATGGCTCTGCTAATACTTTCAGGACCTCGCCCTGACTGGACAAAGTGATATATATTTTCTAAATGTGTATTCATTCCTGGTAACTTCGTTAAATATATTGCAGCTCGTCTAATACGTAATGATGACAGTAGCATTTCGTCCCGTTTACCGGGCACAGGATCATATCTACAATCTACTAGAAGTTCCTTAAGCATGTCGGGAGTGGCTAGTTTGGGCGTACGTTGGAGGGCTAAATCTCTAAGGGAAAATTTATTTCCTCTGGGTGGTGTAGAAAAAATGTCTGTCGTACCTCCTGTAGCACCGTCTGGGGTGCTGGACGTGAAAGGATTTGTTGAGGGTGAGACAGCAACCGTCGTTGTGGGAAAAGCTGTAGAAACAGATGTGCTTGTCGGAATGTGTGTCGAAGCGTGTTGTTGCGGAGGTACAGACGAATGTTCTTGGCGATGAGCATCATCGGCAAGCGGTCTATGTGGTGCGGTATTAGCATACTCGGGAGCTGCGTCATCTAAATAGCGGGAAAGGAAAACATCTTCTGCGGTTCGGGGATGTCCCTTGGGATGTGCTTTTATCGGAAACAATGGAGTTGGCAAGTCTTTTGGTATTTCCGGAGTAGCCTTAGGTAACCCTTCGGCCAGAAGTGGATACATACCATTCATAAGAGCGTTTCTTTGTCTATCTACTTGTTCTGATTTTACTCGGGTACCTTCCTCAAGTAATAGATTTTCTCGGACTTTATTCGAATTCTCCTTACCCTTATTTTCCTGTCTGAGTGCTTTTTCTGTACGTCGATATGATTCTTTACGCCATAATTCAATGGCATCTTTCTGTGACTGTCTGGCTTTCTTTTTCCATAATTCTTCTTCTACTCTCATGATGCAATCTGCATCCCAGGTCCCCGCTGCGGGCCATCTCTGACTCTCTGGTAATTCTTTGGTGTAATCTACCCATAAATCAAGAAATAATACGGCATCTAGGCCATGCTTATGATACATGAAGTACCCTGGAGTGTCCCTCGGTGGGATGGGAACAGCTTCTTCGAGTACACCTTTTCTAGTTTTGATTTGTCTTAGTTTCGAAAAGAGCGGCATTTTTAGATCTTGTTTCTAGAACACACTTTGTACGAGAAAACACAATAATGAACAGTCATTCATACCACAATATATATAGAACGTATTTAAAACATTTAACGCTTAACAGTTTTTAACGAACAATGATAACTAATAAGAAACTAGTTACTGACATTATACTGACACTGGATAATACCTATTTATATGCACAACATACTATATATACTGCTAAACAGTACAGATACACTGCTAAAACAGTGCAGACCGGATTTGTGTACCCAAACCCGTCTTGACCGGCACAGACTATGTGCACGTTAAATGCCTCCCCGGTAATGGTACTCACCGGGTAGCTCGGAACGGAAGGCCTCGGAACGGAACTTGAAACTGGACCGGACTGGATTCGACTCGACTGGACTCGGAACTTCGGAACCTGGCGGGTCTCTGTATACCTCGGATCTTGCTCTCTCAGCTAGGCTCTGGTCGGGATACTTCGCACTTCTCACCGCCTCGTCTGGGTGTTGATCGCAGCCTCAGTCGTCCCCGCTTGGCCGGAAGGAGACACAGGAAATCCTGCAGATACGCGTTTTTGTTGTCCGTTCAGCTGTGGCAGGAGACCGGGCCTGCAACGCACCGCCGGCGCGTGAGATGAGAAAGTGTCCCTATTCGGGCGCCAATTTATGTGGTAAATATTTCGTTACCGGTACTATTTTTTATGCGGTAAAATCTATCAAGAATAACTCAGTAAATATAAGAGGCAGAATCCGTGGTATTAGAGGTTTTTAAAAGGCTTTATTCTTATAAAAAGGGAGACAATTTGAATTGTGGGCCTTCTATTCCATCACCACGAAAGTTCAGGAAGGAAGGAACATATATTATTGACAGTTAAGCGGTTTTATAGAAAATGCATTACAGTGAAACAGATGCAAGAGGCGTGACAGCTGATAACTCAGATAAACTGTACATACGTAACTAAACATGGGTGTAACTAAAATACGTCATTTAAACATGATGTTACAAGTGGGTGGATCCATAAAAGAATCCTGCAATGTCAGCAGAAATATGTGGCAGAGATGCGCGCGCAGCTGCATGACGTGTGATTGACGTGCAACTAGAGGGTGAAGGAGACTTGACATTTAGCTCTACATGTGGAGACAGAAGTCTGGGGTTATGTCAACCTAATTCCAAATCATATCTAATATCCTATGTTTAAAGAACTGTGTTATCCAAAAGAGAGGTCTCTTAGGATAGAATCTTATTCTATACTGACTATACTGACTGTTAGTGCGTGTACAAGCGTCTAAGTGTCTACACTAGATGCGAGGGGGTAGGAATATTCCATGGTAACGGGGCTATGAATTACTGGCATGAGGGCAGCGAAGCCTGGCCCTTTGCACGGAAGCTGGAAGAATGTTTACCTAAACTACTAGACAGGAATGCATCGGATGAGGAGCGAAGGAGATAATCTCGAAGGTGAAATACAGTTTTTGGCAGGCAATATGGTGGATCAGGCACCGTTAGCCGCGCAGGGAGTAGGACAAAGTTCATGGTCACGGATGCAGGCTCAGACTGGAGCTTTCAGAGGCAGAAGGCAGGAAAAGGCTCGATGACAGAATTCGGGCCTACTCGCCTGAATCTGTGAGATGTGGAAAGTGAACCACATAAAGTCGGTGGCCTTTCATACTTAGGAATGGAATATCTGACCCATTCATGGCGGATCTGAAAGAGGACATGTTGACGGTGGACGCACATATATTTGCGTCTTCAGAACTGGAGCAGGAGGGAACATACATGTACTTATAGCATGCACATGGAGCCGTTGGGGTCTACGATAGGGGACATAACTGATCACAAAATTCATATTTCCTCACACGGACCACCCCCAGCACCAGGCTCACTCCATCTCCCCCCCCTTTTCCTTCCTCCAGATCCCTTTTGAGACATTCGCGGTCTTCCCCACGAGCTCCAGGCACCCGCCGAGCTGCTCGCCAGGTCAGCGCACACCGACTTTTTGTCTTGCAGTAATTCCATTACTGCGCCGTGTCCGCTGATTTTTACACGGTTCTCCCTCCGTAAGCACCTATTTTGCCAACGAGCATGTTCCAAATATCACCGCGCCGCCCCTGGTCATTCAACCACACGTGTCGTCGTTTTTGGGTTATCTCGGTACGACACGCATTATTAGCTGGTCACACCGCCCTTCGTCACCCGCATACGCCTTCCTGACATCCTTTTCACTGACAATAAAGGGCACTTTTCACATCTCCTGTTGCCCCCTCACCGTCGCTGACCTTATGGGCCTTGTATCCACAATGTGCGCCACTGCACATAGCAACGTTGTCATTCTTGTCCGCATTTCTACCATCACGTTCACGTCACCCCATCCTATTCACATGGCGAATTGTTCCACATCATCAAAACGGTTTGCGAAAGATATGCTCTAAGTGTGGTGGACCATATTTACTGTTTATTTATTATTTTTTTGTTGTTTCTTTGTTTCCTGTCTCATAACCCTACAGGCTTCTTGACACTACTTATCAGGCAACAGTTCATATTCTAGTCCTGATGATGATCCCGTAGTATTGAGAGCTAGGGATCGAAACGTCGACCTGTTTAGCAAACACCACAATTTAACCATTGTGTAAAATCTATTGTGTTGTTTGTTGGTATGAGCTTACGTAGTATTTCCATGTAAATGTAAGCCGCCTTTTGCTCTTCTTTCTACCAATTTCCTTGCCTGTTATTTCCTTCTTGTGTCTAAATTCCCTATCCCTTTACTTCAATGCTCGGTACAGGATTGTGCCGTTAGCCATCCCTGTTGTTCTCTGTATTCCGTTCATTGCCCTGTTATCTTATTTGAATAAATATTCCTTTGTCCGGCTGGACATTGGGAGACTACCCATAGTGCTCATTGTAGTCTATGTAGAAATGTTTACTCTATTCCCTCCTATGCCAAGGACCTTTGTTCTTTAAAACTGGTGTGAACCTGGGCTTCTATTGGAATTCACAAGGGCATATTATAAAGCCCATTATCGCCACTTTAGCGGCAGTTTTCTGCCGCTAAAGCGGCGATGATTTTAACGCTGTCCTTGATAATATGCCCCTTAGTTTGTAACCTCAAAATGTGCACTCTGCATTGCAATGCACTAAGGGCAGAAAAACACTGATTTGATGAAACATCTCTCTGAATCGCTAGCGAAGTGGAATGGGAATAGTGACTACCTAAACGCAATTTCAATAAAGTCACTTTTCATAAGTACTACATATTTGAAAATTATGAATAGTCCCAAAAATTACTCATTGCATTCTCGAAAGACCTTAAAGTGGAAGCAGATTGTACTATGTTCTTCTTTAATCAAATTTCAATATATAAACAATACAGCAAAAACAGAAAATTAAACAATAAATCAAATTATGGCCAAACAATAAATTTCCATGAAATGTTAAATTCTCAGATTTCTAAACACTAAATTCTAATATCAGTGTTATACCATTTAGGGGCCTTTTTATGTAGTCTCCAGTTACTCTTAAGGAGTTTGTGGGCATGTATCCAAATCTTAAGCATAGATTGAATAATAGGGTTGGAAGTGTGTAATGCAGGTGATTTATGAATATAAAACATTTGTAAACCTGAAGTTGCCTGTACAGATTGTCTTTCAGTGATAACCCATAGTGGGGGATCATCCTGTCTTCACCAAAGATAAACCAATTGAGATAAATGGAGGGCTGTATAGTAATGCACAAAGCACTGTAAACTAGGGCCCCCGTATTGCCTATGTGCAATCAATTTGGATATTTAGATTGTACCATGTTCGGAATATAAAAAAAAGTGAAGGATGCAACACACTCTTTGTAAATGACATTCCTCTATTCGATGGTGAGAGAAATGTGAATTGTGGGATCTCATCAAAGAAGAAATAGGAGAAGGAGGAGGCTTTTCAGACACAGTCACATTCTTTGAGCAGACAGAGAATGAAATCCATTCGAAGTACTATTTAAGAAGGCAGGTAATCCTAAACCCTATAGAAGAGCTAGAGCCACCCCAGTCCTGTGGTCTTTGCGCATCCTACCATCAGAAAGTTAAGACGCTATAGAAGTTACAGCAGTTGGAAGACATCAGATTGCCATAACGAAGTTCTCTTCGATGTATGACCAGACTCTAGGGCAGCAGTTACTGATTTGTTCAGTGGTGTTATGTGTGTCACCCACTGCTTTGACCCTTTCCTGTATTCTGAGTCAGATTTTTTTTTTTTTGCCTCGGGATATTTAATGTGCACCTGGTGTTGTACTTTCTGATTACAATGTCAGAAATTGCTGGCACTGCAACATCCATGATCTGTGATGTGGACATATGCAGTTTGTAATTCAGTAATTTACAATTATGAACTCTTTTAGAGTCTGAAATTAGTAATAATAATAATCGACATTTGTAAAGCGCGAACAATCACCCGTAAGGGTCGCTAGGGGCCGTCGGGAAGATTAAGCAAACTATTGCCCAGAGTCACATTGTGCTGGGCTAATCTGCCGGCGGCGATCAAACCGTGATCACAAGATTCCGGAGTCAGTCGCCCTAGCCGCGGCGCAACACCTCTTCCCTAGTACTGGCATCATATAGTAAATATGGATTTGTGACTCTGTAATAGTGATGTTTTATCTTTCACTATTCCCTATTCATAATTTTATGTAATATTACATAAGGCTCAAAGACCTCAGGCACTCCAGGAGAGGAATTTCCCTGTTATACAACCTAAGGGATACCTCAATCCTTAGTTCTATTAGGACTAAGTGCAGAATCATATCTAAAAATTGCTTTGAGCTCTTTGACCCAAAACTCTGAAACCATACAAGTCATAGATACCTATGTACCATCAAATCACTAGCAGTGAAGCCATTGCATGGAGTGGCTCTATTTGTGCCCAAACCCCCTTATCCCGATGTCCCACAAGCACATGCAAGTAGTCCCCAGAGAGAAAATAAATTCACTCTCTTGGGATTCTGCACTCCAGTCATATTGCTGCCAACCAGATACTAGCAGATCAAAAGCAGCTTCCCATCCACAGTGCAGTTTTTCCTCCAGACCACTTTTTAGAATCAGATGTCTGCACCCCCAAATTAGTTAGGTACCCCATCAATTCAAAACAACTGAAATGTGTCAGTTATGATCCCTAACACAAATTACACACTGCCATAACTAGTGTCACCCACCATGTTGTTCTCATGTTTACTTCTTTCGGTGTTTCTGTACCTTTTGCAAATTGGTGCTTTGAGCATGGTGGTTCGTGCAGCCTATGCAGTGTTTTGTGCGACTTGAGAACCATAACTGGCAAATTTTAGTTGTTTGTCATGTTTGAGCTGGAACAACAATTCAATTTTTCCCTGTGTTTTTTTCATCAGAAAATTAAAATTTTTACATCCAAATTGAATTCCCTGCACCCTATCATAGCTATCAGTCAAGGCTAGCTGCACACAGTCTTCACCAAATGCAGCATTGGTTGGCAGAAAGAACAAGCCTGTGAGCAGGCTATGCTCCCTACCCCCTGCTTTCAACCAATTTCCTACTCATTATGATTGGCACTGAGAATCAAGAGTTCTGACTAATTTCTAGCTCTCAACCAATCTCCATAGGGAAAAACAGAAGTGGGGATTAGGCTCGCAAGGTTCTGGACCCAGCTCCATGATTTCAGGCTCTTCCAAAGCAGAGGTTGAGCATAGGGCCTGGACTGCAGGTAGCCCAAATCCCTGCCATGAGCCCAGCTCAACTCCACGCAACCCCTTTTCTCTGTCTTACACGTTGTAGTTTTTTTTTTTAACCCTTTGTGAATTGCACAAGTCCTATGTAAGTCGTGATTTTTGACAAAATGGCTGACTAATCCACTAATTAAATGTCTGTTCTCATGATCCCAATCTCCTTTTAACTCATGAGTCATGCACTTTTCCTGCACTTTTTCCTAGTATGGTAATTATGTTTCTCATGCCTCGGGGTTCCCCCTGCACCCTCTTAGGGTCGGAGACCTCTGAAGGTAGCCCTTATGGCTGTGCAAATTTCACAAGTTGGATCTTACTTGCAAGATTAAAACTGGGCAAACAAAATTCAGAACCAAAAATGTTTCTAAAAAAATTTGATTTGATGTAGTCATGAGTCAAAGCACAATTTCAAACAGTAAAGATATAAAAAAGTGTTAACTTATTAAAACCTGCTTGCAAACTTTTTAAAATGCTTACAACTCAAAAACTACTGAACAGATTTACAGCAATGAAACATGCTTTCTGGATAAAGTTCTAATTTTATGCCAAGTTTGGTTTGAATCCGGTCAGCAGTTCAGTCTGTATGCATGAGCAAAATTTCCTCTGGGAAACAAAATGGGAAAACACTTATGTTATCACACCCCATAAGTTTTTCGCCTGCATGGACCTTCACAAAGTTTGGGATGCAAGCATTTAGCTGATCAAGCTAATGGACTGGCAAATTTCGTATAAATTCATCCATGGGGTCAGAATTTATATGAAAATCCAAAAACTAGCTTTATATCTGAAAACGCAGCTGAGCCATAACTATACAAATATAATACACAAATCTTTTTAGCTTAATCCAATAAAATACTTGCAGGGCAACTTTAAGAAAATGGGTGTGTTGCATTGGACACCCGTAACCACATTATTGATTTTAAAGGCAAGTGCCAGGTTCAAATAAAAGCATAGTCTCAGATTTGTAACTTTTTGATAGATGAAAGTAGTGAACCACAGCCAGTTACATGTCAAATAGACAAGGTCAAGCCCTCTTAGGGCAACAATATGAGTTTTAGCTCCGAAAAAAGGGAATATTTTCTCTCATGCAATGTGGGATGGAGTAAAGACAATTTGTGATGATAGATTAGCTCTCTTTTTCATAGCTGAAGTAGATTTGGTTTTTGTCAGCATACTTTGTTAAATGTGATTTAAACAATACTAGCAACGGGCCACGTGCAGCAACTGAACAAGTCCTGCTCCTGGTGACCCAGTCATGTTGTCCCAGTAACCCCTGTCCAGAGAGTCTTGTGGTGAAAGTGCCCACTAGCCACACTAACCCCAACAATTTCCCAACCACTCCACCTGATAGAGAATCTAAGAGAGTGGAGACATTTGGGAAGAGGTTATTCTCCTCAGCCAACCTGGCCCTCTGATCAATTGATGCCTCCTGGCTGCAAGGCTGCTACATCCACACCCTTTGGGACTCGGTGGCACAAATCCTCCCTGGAGTTCCGGAAGACCTTCGTCCTGTCGTCTCAAAGGCAATTTCAAAAAGTTGTGATGTGGCCAAGTTCAAAATTCGTTATGGCTTGGACTCCACTGACCATAGGTACAAGTGCCACAATTTGCCCCCATGCATGGCTTCGATCCACTGGGTTCTCAGGCGATATCCAGTCCTCACTCTATGGACATGTTGTATGATGGGACTCGCTTGTTTGGGGACAAGGCTGGCTCTGCCCTTGAGTGCTTCAAGAAGAGTATGGCTACCATTCGCTCTCTTGACTTCTCTACCCAGTTGCAGCAGTTCCACCAATCTTTTTGTGGGTTCTGTTGGGGCATTCTATACCAGCCGCCTATCCCATCATAGCAGGGAACCCAGCGGTTTTGCAGGGGAGGCTGTGGTGCTGACTGCCCCCATGGCCAAGGTCAGTGTGCCTCCCTGTCCACCACCCTCCACCCGCAGCCCCACCTGCCAAACCTCTTTAGTGTACCCTCACAGAGTCACAGCCACCTAGTCCCTCGATGGTCATGGGCCACACCACTGTTGCAAAAACTACACTGGCTCCCCGTCAAACAGCGCGCCAGGTTCAAGGGACTCTGTATTGCCCACAAGGCTCTTTATGGACAGGCTCCAGTATACATCAAGGAGCGCCTGGGGAGATACATCCCAGGACGCAACCTCAGGTCATCCGAGGCAGGCCGGCTGACCTGTCGACGGTTCAACACAATGACCAAAGGGGGTCGAGCCATCTTGGTCTTGATCCCGCAGTTGTGGAAGAAGCTACCAGGAAACCTTCTAAAGGAAAAAGCCCTGCTCCTAAAAACTAAAGACCCTCCTCTTTACAGAGCGCTGGAGATAACACACACTTTGACCTGGGACCAACAGTCACACACTGGGGGTGTCCATAGCTACTCTCTGTTAGTGCTTAGAGACCTGCCAGTGATTATGCGCTCTACAAATCCCAATTAACATAACATAACCTGTTGTGAGGCAGAATCCACCAATTCTGTGCAGGATGGCAAGCAATCACATTGGGCAGGTGGATCCTTCAAATTGTCTGCAAAGGTTGCACCTTGCCCTTCCCTTCATCCCTTCCACACATTCTTCCATCTAACCAGTGACTGATGGAGGACAATGTCTCCATCTTATGAAAGGAAGTGCAAGCCCTTTGTACCGTATTTGCCACAAAGTATGTTTACATCTGTATGTGCATGTTCATGTGCCTGTATCAGTTGTGTGTATTCATGAGTTGTGTTTTTGTTTGTATGTGTTCTATATCCTGAACTGAGTCCTCTTGAGAAAACCTGTTTGGGGACCCTGGGGGGAGCCCCAATTCCGCCACGGTCCCAACCGGCTCCCCGCTTCCTGAGGGATCCAGGATTGCTTTTGGGCAAGGGGAGCTGCTAACATGCAGCTCCCCTTGCCCAAAAACAATTCTGCTTTGCTTCTTGGAAGCACTTTTAAGAAGCAAAGCAGTGTTTGCTATGGCGGCTCCCGCCCTGCCATAACAAACGGCAATGTCCTGGGGGTGGGCACCCCGGGACATTGCAGGAGCTGGCCCTGGGGGGTGGCAGTCCTCAGGGCCATCTAGGGCTCCGGGAGGGGGTACCGCGCGGCCCCCCTCCCTACATTTGCACAGCCCCGGGGAGGTGGTGGTCCAATTTGTATTCTGTTTTTGGCCCTGTTTTTAATGTTTTTTCTACTGTTTTCTTGTGACTCCATTACCGAGTCACAAGATGGTTGCCAACACATTCTGGTTTGGAGTGTTGCCAGCCAATCATGATGAAGCTCGTGCTCGAGAGGGTTCGCAAATCCTCCTTGGTGCTCAGATAGCGATATTTTATTTTTTAATTTCTCAGCAACTACTGAACGGATTTACACCATTTAAAAAAAGGTCATTTTCTGAACCAAGGGCTACCTTTTGCCAAATTTGGTGTAATTCCGTTCAGCAGTTCGGGCTGTTGCTTTGTCTAAAGTTCCTATGGAATTAACCATGGGAAAAAAACGCATTTTGAGACCCCCCCTTTTCCACCCCAAAACTTTCAAGACAGGAGCTGACCTGAGCAAACCATTAGTTTAGAAAATTTCATGAAGATTTGTTAAAAGGCGCCAAAGATATTGGCAAAAGAAAAAACGCTTTTTGAATAGAAACAAGGTCCTAACTATAACTACCTACTGGCGACCGCCAGTAGGATTTATATATATATATATTCACTAAAAAATCCATAGGTTTCAGGGACGTTATAGTTAGTTGGACATTTGACTCATATAAAACCAGAGAAATTCGCCTGTTATAGTTAGTTGAGCTAACTATAACTCGCGCGCCCACAATGCACTACTGATGATGTCACATATTACATCACTCATAACATGGTCAGTAACATCACTCATGACATCACTGATGACATCTCAAATGACATCACTGATGACATCACTGATGACATCATCCAGTGAATGTATGTTTCTGTAAAGTTTAAACATTTTTATATATATCTATGCCTAGGTGTATTGAAGAATTAATGCATTTACAAGTGCCTGAAGGGATTATTTAGTAGGTGCGTGACTGACTGTATAAGTGAGTGATTGAACATGTCTTACTGAATGCATGGGTAAGTGACTACACAGTGTGAAAGTCTGTATTAGTCTCTCAGTTGGTGTGTAAGCAACTGAATGGGTTGCTGAATAGCTACATGAGTATCTATATGGGTTATTGATTTGTTGTCTGAGTATCTGTATGCATCCCTGAGTGTCTGTATGGGTGGGTGGGGGGGTATGACTCTGTGCATAGATGTCTGAGTGGGTGATTCACTGGTTGTATGGATTCAAAAGGGAAGGACTGTATGGATGAGTTACTGTGTGTATGGGTGTGTTGGTGAGTGAATGAATGTCTCAGTGCTATATGTGTGACTAACTAAATATGTTTTAGGGCACTATATGTGAGTGTTGGAGTAAATAAATGACTATACATGAGAGTAAGTTATTTGAAGAGTTTGTGTATAAATGAGTGTCTGCTTGTATCAGTAATTGTATAAGACAGTAAATATGTGTTAGTGTCTCTATAAATAAGTGATATGGTGTGTCGATAAATAACGGACTTGGTGTGTATAACTGTATACATGAGTAAATGGATATATGATTGATTCTTTGCATTAGTTACTAGGTGTGTGAGTAACTCTATGGATGAGCGGCGGAGTGTGACTGCATGTATAGATGTATGAGTGCATATTATACTACTGTATTGATGAGTAACTACATGTATAAGTGACTGGATGTGTGTGTAGACCTAGGAAACAGCGAGTGGTATGTAGTATATGACATTGTTGTGTGTATAGTTTCAAAAATTGTAGTCTGCATTTTAGAATGGGTGTATCAAACTTTATATGAGGGCATCAGTATGTGCATCAGATTATCACGTGGATGATGTCATCAGTGATGTCATCAGTGATGTCATTTGAGATGTCATCAGTGATGTCACTGACCATGTCATGAGTGATGTAATATGTGACATCATCAGCATTGCATTGCGGGCGCGCGAGTAATAGTTAGCTCAACTAACTATAACAGTCGAATTTCTCTGGTTTTATATGAGTCAAATGTCCAACTAACTATAACGTCCCTGAAACCTATGGTTTGTTTAGTGAATTACATCATTGTGCTTGATTAAATAAAGGCAAACTAATCATAAGTATGTCCTGATATATATGAAAAATAGCTCATCAGCATACTAAATGTGAGAACCCATTTATTTAATCAAGCACAATGATGCTCACGTATTCATAGTCAGAACAGGCATTTTGCTCTCGAAACCACTGCGGTTAATAAAGTTCTGTTTGCTCTGATTAACAGAACAAGGACCAAAAACAAATGCATGAACGACTTGGGAAAGACGTACATATCTTTAAATTATGTTGTGCTTATTTTACTTAAATCGTACACAGTCTTTATTGAGACGTAAGTTGATTGTAAAAAATGACGCAAAAAGTGACACTGCAAATAATCATGCCATTAATTACATATTACGCTATGGTGATATAAATTATTTGAGACAATCTCGCATGCAATTTATGATCTGAATTGTCAATAATACTCAAATATTGCAAAGAAGACATATTACAAGATGGCGTCCAAAGCAATGCACATCGAATTGTAACATGCAATGTGAGTCCTTTTACTCTGTCAATATCAGAATACTGAAGAGTATGTTAAGCTTCAATGTATTGAGATACGCTTTGTGACCAAGCCCGTCCACTGGTGAAACGCGTCACGGCGGGTTTATGAAGTTAATAAACCCACTCATGGTTGCTTTACTCTGGTGATTTCCTGGTGTGATTTTGTTCTGAGAGCGCGACTGGAACTACGTTTGTTGTAATATTGGTTGCCGGTTTTCTCCGCCGGTTCCGCGCCACCCCTCTAAGGGCTTGAACTGCAGAAGGAGTCTTGTTTGGAACTATATATATATATATATTATCTACTGGCGTACACCAGTAGATAGTTATAGTTATAGTTAGGACCTATTTTCCATAGGAAATCCGCAACATTCTATTGGGAATATCTTTGGCGCCGATTGACGAATCTTCGCGAAATTTTCCAAACTTTTGGCCAGCTCCACTCCGCTCCTACCCTGAAAGTTTTGCGGTGATCCATGAAGCGGGGGCCGAGAAAAAAGGGGGGTCCCAAAGCACGTTTTCCCCATGCATTTTCCCATAGGATCTGTTGTCACAGCTACAGCCCGAACCGCTAAACGGAATGACACCAAATTTGGCAAAGAGGTTGTCCTCAGTTCGGACTCATGCCTTTTGCATATTTGGTGTGAATCTGTTCAGTAGTTCCTGAGAAAATTAGGGTAAAAAAGTTAGTGATATATATGGCCGCGGAGGCTCCGCGGACCGTACCCGCACCGTAAGCGCACCCTCCCCGAACGGAGCGCGCACCCTCCCGATCGCGCGCTGAGTGTTAATTGGCTGTCGAGCGTCTCTCTACATTCGAAACCAGGAACTGTTGGCGGCCATTTTTTGCCTCGGTAGAAGCGAGGCTGAAGATGGAAGGTGAATAAGTGTGTAAAAGATATAAATGGGGCAGAGTGGAAATACTCTGACCCTCTAGATCTGCTTAGGGGGTTCCAGAAGGACCCCCTGTGGCCCCCCTTTTAAAAAAAAAAAACAGCGGCGAAATGCTCGCACGGTGCGCGCATTATATCGCGTTGGATGCACGGATTCTCTCGCGGTGGGTTCGCGGATCCAAGCAAAAAAAATATGAAATTGTTGGGAGATAAAGATTAAGCTTAAGTGTTTTGGCTCTAAAAGTAAGTACCTATACAGAGTCTAAAGTTGTTGAGGAAGACTCTGTTTCCTTCATCAGTAAAGTGTACTCCATCTCTCCTATACATCTCTTGCATATGAAAGCGCAGATTGTTATTGTAAATGGACCCCATTCTGTAGTCTCGGAGAAAAGCAGAAACAGATTTATTCACATGTTTCCTAGCTTTCTCAATCTGTGGACAAAAATGATCGGACCAGTTCCATTTCTGCCTTTGGCATATGTTAGAATACACAAAGGCAGTTTAGGGAAAAGTGAAATCAGTTGTGCAAAGGTGTCCTTCATAAGCATTTCCAGACCTACCCCAGTCAAAGTGCCTAGGTCATTGCCACCACAGTGCACTATTATTAGGTCAGGGTGTTGGATTTGCATGAAGGATTTCTCCAATGGCATCAATTGGTGCCACTTTAACCCTCTCTGTCCAATCCATTTAATGTCTACATTTGGCAAACCTAGGTCTTTCTGAATGCCTTTGTTTTCTGCATACCTTTGGCTCCAGAAAATGTAGCTGTGTCCCACAATCCACACTGTAAGCATCTTGTAAGGAGGTCTGGATACACTCAGATGGTCTCTGTAAATGAAATGGCAGTTTGGAAAGTAAGATGTTTCTAAAATGGTGGCTAAGATGCAATTTTGAAAAAAGACAAGAAATCATTGGTTGTTTGACAACCTTCTACACTGAAAGGTAGGGTGCATATTTCTGTTTTTTAAACGCATGATTCTTATTGGTTAACAAAAAGTGCATGAAAGGAACATTATATATGATAAGCTGATATGTTGAGAACTCAAGCACACTTGCTGTTTTGATTAGCAACATTGTGTGTGCTGAACTTGTGACCTGTGTGCTCAGTACAGTGTTCCATGACCTGTTTCTATGGTAACGGGCAGAAGGCAGATTGGGGGAAGGGTTGCAGTTTATGTCATTTGGAAAGGGTTGAAATGTTTAACCAATAGATATGTGTGTTTGCTTTTGAATTTATGTGGTAAGGAATGTGATTTGATGTTTACATGTATATGTGTGGAAAATGAGAGGGAAACTTTGCCATTCTTTTGTTCTGCTGACAGGTGCACAGTGCAGAGATTCTGTATAAGAAAATCTGGTGTGTGACTGATATCTGGTGTGTGACTGATATACTTCTTAATCTACAAAACATCTTGAAAGGTGAGTTATTTAATTGTGAGGGGATGTATGTAGACTATTTTTATTGTAATCAGACTAATGTATTTTTTCTGCTAAAGTGTAGAGAGTATTTTTTTCTCTACAATCTTATTGACAGTGTGTGTGCATGTGGAAACCATTTTGTGATAAGGATTTGTGTTTTTTCATGTGTTTGTAGACAGATAACTATGCAGTTCTTATATTTTGGTAGATTTAGAAACCACTTATTGTTTATGAATTTGTGAAATGGGTTATGTTTCTGCAGTAAAATGTAGTACTCCTTGTAGATGAAGAAATGTGTTTTGGTATAGTGCAGGGGATAGTGTTGTTTGTCTAGAATCACACAGAGAGCCTGTATGCATTTGGGAACCACTGTGGAGAAGCGTTTGGTAACATCGTGCATTTGCTGACAGATAACTGTTTTGAAACCTGTCATGTAGTCAAGTTTTAGTAGCATTAGAAGACCGTTATGGCTTATGCTTTCATTAAATGAGTTAGGTGACAGTAAAGTGTAGTCGTGAAATATGTAGATTGTGTGCAGTTTCCTTACCACTTCCAGTGTAGTGAATGAGTTTTGGTAAACTCCTAGGGATACTGGTGCTTGTCTAGAATCACACTGTGAGTCTTTGTGCATTTGGGAACCACTGTGAAAGAAGCGTTTGGTAACATTGTGTATTTGCTGACAGAAAACTGTTTTAAAACTTGTCATGTTGTCAAGTTTTAGTAGTATTAGAAGCCAATCTTTGCTTATGTGTTGATTAAATGAGTCAGGCATTGTCACTAAAGTGCAGTCGTGAAATATGTAGATTGTGTGCAGTTCCCTTACCTCTTCCACTGTAGTGAATGAGTTTTGGTAAACTCCTAGGGATAGTGGTGCTTGTCTAGAATCACACTGTGAGTCTGTGTGCATTTGGGAACCACTGTCAGAGAAGGGTTTGGTAACATCGTGCATTTGCTGACAGAAAACTGTTTTGAAACCTGTCATGTTGTCAAGTTTTAGTAGCATTAGAAGCCAGTCTTTGCTTATGTGTTGATTAAATGAGTCAGGCATTGACACTAAAGAGCAGTCGTGAAATATGTAGATTGTGTGCAGTTCCCTTATCACTTCCAGTGTAGTGAATGTGTTTTGGTAAACTCCGAGGAATACTGGTGCTTGTCTAGAATCACACTGTGAGTCTGTGTACATTTGGGAACCACTGTGAGAGAAGCGTTTGGTAACATCGTGCATTTGCTGGCAGAGAACTGTTTTAAAACATGTCATGTTGTCAAGTTTTAGTAGCATTAGAAGCCAGTCTTTGCTTATGTGTTGATTAAATGAGTCAGGCATTGACACTAAAGTGCAGTCGTGAAATATGTAGATTGTGTGCAGTTCCCTTATCACTTCCAGTGTAGTGAATGAGTTTTGGTAAACTCCTAGGAATACTGGTGCTTGTCTAGAATCACACTGTGAGTCTATGCGCATTTGGGAACCACTGTGAGAGAAGCGTTTGGTAACATTGTGTATTTGCTGAGAGAAAACTTTTTTAAAACCTGTCATGTTGTTAAGTTTTAGTACCATTAGAATCCAGTGTTTGCTTATGTGTTGATTAAATTAGTCAGGCGTTGACATTAAAGTGCAGTCGTGAAATATGTAGATTGTGTGCAGTTCCCTTACCTCTTCCACTGTAGTGAATGAGTTTTGGTAAACTCCTAGGGATAGTGGTGCTTGTCTAGAATCACACTGTGAGTCTTTGTGCATTTGGGAACCACTGTGAAAGAAGCGTTTGGTAACATTGTGTATTTGCTGACAGAAAACTGTTTTAAAACTTGTCATGTTGTTAAGTTTTAGTAGCATTAGAAGCCAGTCTTTGCTTATGTGTTGATTAAATGAGTCAGGCATTGACACTAAAGTGCAGTCGTGAAATATGTAGATTGTGTGCAGTTCCCTTACCTCTTCCACTGTAGTGAATGAGTTTTGGTAAACTCCTAGGGATAGTGGTGCTTGTCTAGAATCACACTGTGAGTCTTTGTGCATTTGGGAACCACTGTCAGAGAAGTGTTTGGTAACATCGTGCATTTGCTGACAGAAAACTGTTTTGAAACCTGTCATGTTGTCAAGTTTTAGTAGCATTAGAAGCCAGTCTTTGCTTATGTGTTGATTAAATGAGTCAGGCATTGACACTAAAGAGCAGTCGTGAAATATGTAGATTGTGTGCAGTTCCCTTATCACTTCCACTGTAGTGAATGAGTTTTGGTAAACTCCTAGGGATAGTGGTGTTTGTCTAGAATCACACTGTGAGTCTGTGTGCATTTGGGAACCACTGTCAGAGAAGCGTTTGGTAACATCGTACATTTGCTGACAGAAAACTGCTTTGAAACCTGTCATGTTGTCAAGTTTTAGTAGCATTAGAAGTCAGTCTTTGCTTATGTGTTGATTAAATGAGTCAGGCATTGACACTAAAGAGCAGTCATGAAATATGTAGATTGTGTGCAGTTCCCTTATCACTTCCAGTGTAGTGAATGAGTTTTGGTAAACTCCTAGGGATAGTGTTGCTTGTCTAGAATCACACTGTGAATCTGTGTGCATTTGGGAATTTGCTGACAGATAACTGTTTTAAAACCTATCAAGTTTTAGTAGCATTAGAAGGCAGTCTTTGCTTATGTGTTGATTAAATGAGTCAGGCATTGACACTAAAGTACAGTACCATGTAGTATTGTCTTTACTGTCCCAGAACTGAAAATTTAAAATTTTTACCCAGGCACTGTCCTAGAAGTAGTCTGATGATTTAGTCAGTTTCTAAGTACTTATGTTGTGAACCATTCATTACCAAATAGACTGCTTGAAATGTCTATGCAGTATGCATGTAGTTCTCTAACCACCTACACAGTTGTTTTTCACACCTTCAATTCTCTAGACAGTATCCATACACTTTAAGGAAACACCCTGTCACTCTCTTTCTAGTCTTCTAGTGACCTATTCAGCACCATGTAATAATTCATTCACTGTACCAAAACCCAAACATTTATAAATTCACCAAGACACTCTCTTTCCAGTACTCTAATGATTCAGTTACTGTCTAAGTATTTATGCACTGAGCCAGGACTTTTGTACCGCTGAGCCAGGACTTAGCACATGGACTGCTTCAAACCCCTATGCACTATGCATGCAGTCTTTTAACCACCTAGAGATTTGTCTTTTATACTTTCAATTCCCTAGTCAATATCCATATAGTCCAGCAAACATCTTGTCACTCCCTTTGCAGTCTTTTAGTGACCTTTTTAGTACCAAGTACTAATTCATTCCCTGTGCGAAAAGTCTACCAGTTATAAATTCATCCAGGCAGTCTCCTTGCTGTAGTCTAATCATTCAGTCAGTACCCAAGTACTCATGCAGTGAGCCGGGCCTTAGCACATGGACTGCTTTAAATGCCTATCCACTATGCATTCAGTTCTCTAATCAGCTACACAGTTGTCTTTCGCAGCTTCAATTCCCCAGTTAGTATTCATACACTTCTAGCAAACGCCCTGTTACTCACCCAGTGTGTCTCTTTTTAGTACTGTAATCATTCAGTTAGTTAGCATGTAGTCTTTTAGTGAGGTAGGCTTTAGGGCATGAACTGCTTCAAAGTAGTATCATTATGTATGTAGTGTTTTAATCATCGTCACACTTGTGGTTCAAGGCTATAGTTTGTTAGTCTGTTTTTATATAAAATGTGTTTGAACAGTAATGGAATATTGTAAATTTGAAAGTTATTAATATACATTTATTTGTGACTCTTTTTTGCAGGTACTGTTTTTCAACGTTAAAATCGAGAAAGTATGCCAGAAAAAGAAAAGAACAGAGACAGGAGGGTTATTTGAAAAAACATGAACCACAAGTATTGAATGAAAAAGATAATGTGGCTAAAAGGAAAAAATCTTCTGGTAAGATCACAAAGCAATTTATTAAAAAGCTTTGTAGGAGCAAACAGAATATAGAGAATGCTGCAACTTCAAATAATTTTTTAAGTAAGGAAAAAAATCAAAATAAGAGGGAAAGTAAAAAAGCAAATGTTCAGTCAATGAAGATAAAGTATGGTAAAAGAAGACAAAATCAGTATAAGGAATTACGCAAAAAAATATTTTACAAGAGAGTAGCGCATAATTTGCTGAAAGATGTGAAGAAATATAAAAAGAGAGCTTTATTTTATAAAAAGAAGAAGCATATTGAAAGCATTGTGGAAAAGGCTTTTGAAGTAAAAAGGAAACTGTTTATTTTAGTGTTAAACAGAATTCGATCACTAGATAAACCAATCCATGTAATGAAGGCCAAAAGTAGGAGGAAAAGAGTTATTAATAAAAAAAAAAATTGTGATTTTTTTTGGGAGAATGGAAACACAGTTCTAGTTCAGAGCCTTTTTTTAATGAAGAGAGTTATTCACTAAGTGAAAAATTATTGTATGCAGTTGACACCAGTGGTAGAGGTTATGAGGTTAGTAATGGTTGTCCAATGGAGAAAGAGAAAATGGTTGAAAGAAATGCAGAAGGAGTGATAGCTGATGAAGTTTTAGGGAGACGTGCTAAAAATCCTGTGTACACTTGGGATTGCAGTAGTGTTTGTAGTGTACGATAGGAATCTATTGAAAAATTGTGTCGTTTTTTACGAGTCTATACTAAAAAAAGTGTAAAACAAAAGATTAAGCTGTTGCAAGGACTAGACCCTTGCAGGGTGAGAAAACATACTGGTTTGCAAGGTCATTCTCTGGCTTGTCTTTCTAGGAAAGTTTGTGAAAGTGTTTTTCACCAGTTCAGAATGCTGGCAGTACATCATACTCAAATGTGGAAGTTAGTGAGAAGGTTGTATTATGCAAAAAGTCCAGCACTAAAGTTAAGTGAATTGAACAGTGCTCTTTTGCGTGGGTCAGTTTCAGATGTGAAGCAGGTCTGTGAGGATATTGAGTTTTGTTACTTTGGGCCTCAGCAAGAGAGTGAAGAAACTGACACATTAGTAGAACAAAATGTTGAAGACAATGTAGAACCTGTAATTACAGAAACATTTGTGGATGAAATCTCAAAGTTTAAGGTAATTTCAGGTGAAAGACCAAATGTTTCTTGTATTTGTTGTCGGCGAAGTCACTATAAAAATCTGACTAGGGGTGTCAATCTGTATTTAAAAAGTGAAATAGAAGATAATGATAAGTGGATGGAATTTGCAACTTATTTGTTGGTAGAGGATTGTTTTGATTTGGGATGTGAGCAGCGTATTTGCAAATATTGTTATAATAAATTAGATGAGAATAAAATGCCTGCTAGAGCTGTTCATAATAATCTAGATTTGGTTGCTATTCCTCCAGAGCTGATAGATTTAAATACGTATGAGTCTATTCTGATACAATGTGTTCACCCATTTCAGGCTATTGTTCGTATGGAGCCCAAAACATGTAAATTACCTCCATCAGAGTTGCAAAGAGGATTGAAAGGAAGAGTTGTGTATTTACCATTAGATTTAAGGAAAAATGTTGAAACTATTGGTGTAGATCATGCAGAAAATGAGCCACTAGTCATACTAGTTAATGGTGTTCCTACTAAGACTAAGAATAAGAAAATCTGGCAAGAGTTAGTGGATGTTAGAAAAGTGCAAAAGGCATCATTGTATCTGATAAAAAATAATGAGTACTATAGAAATGTGTTTTTTGGAGAAGAAGAAATAGATTTAGCAGAAGATAGTGAAACATTAAGTGGACAAATTGAAAAAGTGGACATGTCCAGATGTGAAGAGATCTATGAACATTACAGTGTACATCCACTTCATGCCAAAGAGGTGATAGGGAATACAATTGAGTTGTTTCAAATGAAAAAAATAACAGGAAGTCCCATGAGTGTATGGGAAGAGAGCTTGGAAGCTCGTTGTTTCCCGCAGTTGTTTCCAACAGGAAAAGGTGGACGATATGATGAACGTCTAGTGCAGATTCCTGCATCTGAATATCGGACAACAAGATTATATGCAGAAGATCCAAGATTTCAACAATGTATCCCTTATATGTTTCATCTTCTGTTTGAAAGTGACTTGTCTGGACTTTCATATGCAGTAAATCACATTTTAAAAACTGGAATGCATCTGCAAAATGTAACTGCAAAGGATTTTATGGATAAAGTGCATCAGAGAGATGATCATTTAGAATCTCAGTTGATTAATCTGATGGCATGTCAGCGTGGGACTAATGAATATTGGTACCGTCGACATGGAGAACTGAAATGCATGCTGCGGAACTTGGGAACTCCTACATGGTTTGTTACACTAAGCTGTGGTGAGTATGCTTGGGATGATTTACTTGAATTTCTTCGAGAGGCAAATTCCAATATAAATAAAATTGAATACAACACACCTGGAGAATTGTGCTCTTTGGATCCTGTCAATGTATGCAGATATTTCAATCATAGATTTGAAGCTATGATGTCTTTCATCTGCAATAAAAAGAATCCTCCTCTTGGAGAAGTTGTGGATTTCTTTTGGAGTAAGGAGTATCAAGCAAGAGGTGCTCCTCACATACATATGTTCTTATGGGTCAAGGATGCCCCCAAATTTGGAACAGATTCAGATGAAAGTGTTTTGTCTTTCATTGAAGATTATGCTACATGTGCTGTACCAAATAGCAGAGAAGACAAAAACTTAAAAGAACAAGTCTTACGATTTCAAAGCCATAGGTGTGGAAAATACTGTCGACGAAAGCACAAGGATAAGTTCTATACCAAATGTCGTTTTGGATTTCCACGTCCTGTATTAGCGAAAGGAAGAGTGAACAGTTTCATGTCAGCTGTACGACATACCATCACAAGAAAGTCTCCGAAAAACACCTACAACTTAAGAAGAAGCCAAGAATCAAAATACATAAATGACTACAACCCAGTTATTTTATCCATGTGGAATGCTAACATGGATATTCAGTATGTTGCAGACAATTCTATTGCTGTTGCTCGATATGTAACGTCTTACATTACTAAATCAGAAAAGACTGAATTGAAAGAAATGTGGGAAGAGATTTCTCACGAGAAGACTCTAAGTAAGAAATTATACAGTTTCAGTTTGAAAAAGTTATCGCATCGTGAAATTGGAGCATATGAATGTTCAGATCGGTTATCATCTGCAAGTCTATATTCCAAAAGTAGAAGAATCATTTGGGTGAGTCTAGGTCTTGCAGGAATTTGAAATCGGGTACTGAAATCTGTTCAAGAAATTGAATAATTAGCAGAAAATGACCCTGAAAGTACAGATATTTTGAAAACCAATATGTTGGACACATACTATCCAAAGAGAAGTCATCATCTTGAGAACATGTGTCTCTATGAAATGTTGCAAAACTACACTTTTAAACGGAATATTACAGAGAACATCAACGATGGAAAATATGGAGTGATTGGTTCTGAAGGATGTCTGGTGAAACAAAGGAAAGAAAATTTAATTAATCACAGAAAACTGAGTTGCGACACTGCTGACAAAAGGGAATTTTACTATTTAGCCCTTTTGCAAATGTTCAAACCATGGCGTTCTGAACTGGAATTACTTGGAGACTTTCCCAGCTATGAAGATTCATGTAATGCTTGTAAAGATAGCATACAATGCAGTGCTTTCGCAAATTATGTGAAAATGTTGAATGACGAAATTGATCAAGAAGCTACAATTGCAGCTGAGATTGCTAGAGACAGTTCTCAAGACAGTCAAAGTTCTGCTGCACTGTGTCAAGATCCACTAGGACAACCAATTGTTGAAAATGAAGCAGCGATTGCCATGAATGAGGTGGAAACAGCAATGTATCAAGCACAAGAAAATGCAATAGAGTTAGGAAACTTGGAAGAGCAACTAAATGTTGAACAGAAACAAATATATCAGCAAGTGAAAGAGCAGATTGACCATGGATTACTTCATGAAAAGAGAGTGTGCTCATGTACATTATTTCAACCTATCCGAATGTATGTGAGTGGTCAAGCTGGAACAGGAAAGAGTTTCTTAATTAAAGTAATTACAAGTTATCTGCAAAAAACAACTGAGTCGCATTTGTCTTGTGTTGTCACTGCTCCAACTGGGTTGGCAGCACATAACATTAAAGGAATTACTTTACATTGTTTACTAATGCTGCCAGTAGAGCATGAGAAAAAATTGGAATACCACAAGCTATCTGTAGAAGCTTGTTGTGAAGTTTCAAGAGTGCTGAAGAAAATTAAACTTCTCATTATTGATGAGGTGAGCATGGTTTCAAACTTGATGCTTGCCTTTGTGCATTTAATAATGCAGCAAATTATTAAAACAGAGTATGACGTGTTATTTGGAGGAAAACACATCATAGTTTTTGGAGATCTACTGCAACTGACACCGGTAAAAGGACAACCGGCATTTAAAACACTTGCCCATGAAGATACTAGAAAGTCTCTTGGCAGTGTTGGTAATGTGAACATTTGGACTAATTTTGAATACAAAGAACTGACAACAAATATGCGACAGGCAAATGATGCTGAATATGAAAGTATTCTTCAAGATATAAGAATTGGAATTCTTTCAAAAAAAGGGAAAGAAGCTTTGGAGAGTCAATTACTTTGCAATGTCTTTCCAAATGAAAATGCAGTTGCTGCAAAAGTGTATGTGGAAATTGCTAAAAATAAGTCAGTGATTTGCTTAATGCCGACACTGCGTGAGTGTTCAATATTCAACTAAGAATTATTAAAATTGGAAAATGAAGAAATTGTCAAAATGGAAGCCATCGATAAAATACTACATGAAGGAATCACTATTATTTTAATGGGTAAGTTGAGATCAAAACTAGATTGTTTAGAAAAAAAAATATCTAAAACTGCTGGTTTGGAAAAGACACTCTATGTGTGTGTAAACTGTCGGGTAATTTTAAGGCGTAATTTGGATGTAGAGAAAGGTTTAGTTAATGGTGCAATGTGCAAAGTGGTGGATTTTGTGAATTATCAGAAAAAAGAAGGAATTGAATTTTTAAAAATTAAATTTGATCAGATTGATGAAGTTAAAGAAATTGGTCGTTGTTCAGTTCATTTTTTGCTTGTTAAAGATTTATATGTCCGTAGGAAACAATTTCCATTTTCTCTGGCATATGCAGTGACTATTCATAAATCTCAAGGATTAAGTGTAGACAGTGCATTGGTGAAACAAAGGTTACTGCAGATGCAAACTGTGTAAAAGAGTATAATAGGTTAAGAAGGGTGTATGCTCCAAATTTAGGTCAATATCCTGTATTTGAAAAGCATGTGGTTGGTCGAAAAAGAAGGTTAGAGAATATCTGTTCTAAAGGTATCAAGAAAAGAAAAGAACAAGATAATGTTGTGATTGCAGGTAAAAAGAAATTGGACACTGTTGAAGAGATTGTTGGTTATCATTTTGAAAATAGTTCTGGTGTCAACTGCTATGCTAATGTAGTGGTCAATGTTGTTTTTTATCTGGAAGGTTTTGCAAGCACAAATTATGCAGAATCGGCAAAAAATATTTTGTTCTTTGTTTATGAAAAATTGACAACAGATAGAAGTAAAATACAATCTGTTTCAAATGTTCGTAATCTTTTGGATGTGTGTTCTGGTTCTACACAATTTACACAAAATATCCAACAAGATGCTCAGGAATTTTTAATGTATATGCTTACAATTTTTGATAATGAAGGTGTAGAAATAGAAAATATTTTTGGCCTTTCTTACAAATGGGAACATTATTGTGAAAATTGCATGTATACATGTAGCACCAATGTAGACACTGAGAGATTTCTGTATTTAACATTACCAGACTGAAAATCAGTGGCTTTCAATAAATTAGTGAAAGGTGCAATTCAAAACATGGAGTTTAGCCAATGTAAATCAGAAATGTTATCCACATTATTGTTAACAAAATATGGAAAATACATAATTTTAATGATGCAACGTTGTACAGCTGATGGAAGAAGATTGGATACTTTAATAAAACAATTTGTAGCAGCACAAATGTCAATATCAGGAAGGACTTTTGTAGCAATTGCAATAATTTTCCATGATGGTCCTTCCACCACATCTGGACATTACACTGCCTATCTAAAATGTGACAAAGGCTGGACACTTTGTAATGATGCCCAGTTGGTTTTCAAACAATGTTTGCCTAGGGAATTACAAAATTCCTACCTAATATTTTTGAAGCCAAAGTTTTAGGAAGCTAATTCACTCTTTGGACAGTTTACATAAAGAAGAAGTGCAAAAAAAACATTTGGCCTCAAGGAAAGGTATATTTTGGAATTATGGACTTTTTGGTGGTCATTTATTCGGTGATTATTTTAATGTGGCAACATTTACAGTTTTTATAAGTTAAAGTTATAACATTTTGTAATCTGTAAGCATTTCATATATGTATGATTTGTATTTTCTGGTATTTTACTGAGAATAGTATGTTGGTTGTTTTTTTAACAATCTTTCTGATTGTTTTTTTTTTGCCCGCTGTTAAGTAATGAGTACCATTGAAATCACTATTTCGAGTGAAATTCAATATATTCTGAGAACAGCAAAAAAAGGCAAACAAATTACTTTGTGGAAATTATGTTGTGTTGTAAAAAATGTATTATATGTTATAATTTTTATTTTATGTTCTTTCACAGATCCAAATTTTAAAATGAGCAATCTTTAAGAATTTAGATTGGAATGAACAATAGGCAAAAATGAATAACATTTTTTATTCCTATTACTGTGAAGGTAAGTTTAACTAAGTCTCAATATGCAGAATGAAGAGGCCTGCAAGAATCTACAAAGTTGAAACATGTTTCTAAAAACACTTTGTTTATGTAGTTTTGAAATCTGACCATAATCAGATATCAAGTGACCTGCAAAAAAAGAGATTTGAGGGGTTCATAATAGTTCATCTTTTTAGCTGTTGAAGGACCGCAATCATTTCAATCATTCTTCTTTGAACATCTTTGCAGTCAAAATTCTGTGCTTACCTTCTATCATTCGCAAGGAAATTTAACAACGGAAATATGTCACTTTTTGTAACATAGTTATTGTGTAAGATACTCTTTCATATTTTCAAAGAGAGGAAAAGGCACTTTGTGCACTTTTTATACTCCATGAAAATATAACCTCATCATGCAGACCACTTTCCGTTGAAAGGGTGTTCTATAAGTGTTGTTGTGCATGATTGCACTTAATATTCATAGAACAAGACACATGTCTAGATTTATTAGAAATCGTAAATCTCGATATGTGTGTGAATGGTGCACCATTCTACAATTGGTGTAGGAAAGCACAACAAAGAGAATTGTTTTAATTTCTCCACATTTTTATATCTTCAATGCATGCTGAAATGTTCAGCATACATTGAAGGAGAAAAATGCATTTTCTCATTGTTTTTGTTCAGGAAGGTGTGTCTTCCTGTAGAAAAACAAACAGCACATGACACAGATATCCTTGCACTATTGTGCAAGGGTGCCTGTGTCACCACATGGCTGCAGTTTAAGCAGATGTGCAGAGAGAAGCATAGATTTGCAACATATTTATGTACATATGTTGCATCCCTCTGCTTCGGAAGTACTACAGCACACTACAATTAACCTCTTCAGCGCTGCGCGGATTCCCGCGCAGTGCTGAAAGATCTGAGCGCGGGCGGGGCCATGACGGAACAGTTCCGTCATAAGCACAGCCCAACCGGCGTGCATGACGGAACCGTTCCGTCATCGGCATCGAAGAGGTTAAAGAGGTTACTGTGTGATGCTGCAGCACTTCCTTATAGTTCTGCACTTATACATTCACCATATGCTACTAATGCATTCATTCAGTAAATTACGTACTACACATACATTCATCTAAACTTTCACACACTAACAAAGAAATTTAGCTCTTTTTTTAAACCAGGAAAGTTAGTTCTTACAAGATCTTTTTTATTTCTTCTTTCTTCTTTTATAATTTTTTGGGGGTTTTCTGAACAATTTTGTGATTTTTTTGTTTTTTCTGAAAAACAAAACAAAAAACAAAACAGGAGAAACCAAACAATGAACTTCAGGGAACAGTAAAAAACAAAAAATAAAACTAGCAAATATGACTTTCCTGCCGGCGGCAGATCAGATCGATCGACTGCTCATCATATCACCATAACACAAAGAATTATTGCACTTAGTGCAGAGCACTTTTAAAAAGTGAAATTGAGGACGGATGTCCAAGGTTTGGTCTGATGGATGCACTCTTGACGTGCTCGGCTGCGATGAGGTGGATGGCGCAGGAGCAGGAGTGTCTCTCATCCTTCGGCACTCTTCACGTGCAAGATTGTTTGGATGAAGGCTCCTCATGTGCTTCATCATACTTGCCGTGCCACAAGAGTATTTCTTGTCAGGATCCCCTCTCGATAAGACTCTTTTGCAAATCTTACATGTGACCAAGGTGGCATTGGTCTTATTCTGTCCTTCGGGAAAAGTAAAAAATGTCCACACCACTGAAGCAAAACGTTTTTTGTGTGGTTCCTCCAGCAAAAATTCATCCTCAGAGGTTTGAGGTGATGCAGGTGATGCCTGCTGCCCTGAAACCATTTTTGGTTGCAAAAAGTTAGAGCTGAGTGTATACTTAGTCTAAAAAAATCTTCTTCTCTCCAAAGAGATGGTTCTCCAAAGAAGCTCAAAGAAGAATGATTGAAATGGGTGGGGTCTTTCAGTAGTTAGAACAGAAAGTGTAATGAACCAATCAAATCTCTTTTTTTGCAGGTCACATGGGATCCGCGCACCATGCGCATACGCAGCACGCACCCAGCGCGCATCCGCGAAATTGAATTTAAAAGAAATATAGGATTAGATGTAAAAACATATTAGTTTTAAGACTAGTTTAGAGTTTCTCTTCAATTAATATTCACATGCAATACATAGATATGTTTTTTTAAATGTTAAATACTTCGCGGGATCCGCGCACCTACCGCGTCAGACACAGATGATGCATCGCGGAAGCGCGTAAACGTCGCGTTACGTACATCGAACGTGTCGCGTATAGGCTGGGAGTCGCGTACCGGTCGCATAGCGATCGCGCACTAAACACGTACCCAACGCATACCATGCGCGGATGCTATCGTGTACGGATCGTGAACGGTGCGCTTAGGGTGCGCGGATCCAAAAACATTGAAAAAATATATATCTAAAATAAAGTTTTGTACATATAGTTAAAAAAATATTTTGAAAAATATAAAAAAATATGTTTGAAAAACCCATTAAGTTCAAATAATATTTTTTAATTTTTAAAAGAATTAATTGGAAAAAATATGTTTAAAAAATGGTGATAAAAAAGTATTTTTTTAAAAAAATTAATGAAATTGACACACTGAATTTGAAAAATATAGAAATCCAATGAAAATCATTAAACATGATATCTTCAGAGATAAGTTATAGATAGGAATTAGCATTTAAAAAAACCTTTGAAATTCACTGAAAAAACCATAGGTTTCATGCACGTTATAGTTAGGGATTGGCATTTAAAAAACCTTTGAAATTCACTGAAAAAACAAAAGGTTTCAGGGGCGTTATAGTTAGGAATTGGCATTTAAAAAACCTTTGAAATTCACTGAAAAAACCATAGGTTTCATGCATGTTATAGTTAGGAATTGGCATTTAAAAAACCTTAGAAATTCACTGAAAAAAACCATAGGTTTCAGGGGTGTTATAGTTAGCTGGACAATTCCCTCGTACAAAACCCTAGAAATTCCCCTGTTATAGTTAGTTCAGCTAACTATAACTCGCGCCCCCGCAATGCACCGCTGATGACGTCACATATTACATCACTCATGACATGGTCAGTGACATCACTGATGACATCACTGATGACATCTCAAATGACATCACTGATGACATCACTGATGATATCATCTATGTGATAAATTAGTACACCTTCTCACACCCTAATATAACTTTTGATACACCAACTCAAAATTTCAGACGGCCATTTTGAAAACCATAGATACTCCAATACCAATAACTACATACCCACTCATTGACTCTTAGGTCTACATGCACCTCCACTCACTCACCTGTACAGTCACTCATACTTACAGTCACTTCGTACAAGACTATCATATGCATATACACATATATAGACACTCACACACTGCCAATCATCCATTGAGGTACTGACACACCAAGTCAGTTGTGCAAATAATTAAACTCAGTCCAATTGACTCACCGATACAGTTAAACACACTCAAGTTCACTTACTCATAAAAATACTAAAAAATGTTGACACTCTTATTCAATTACTAGTACAAGCACACACTCATGCATACAGCCAGTCCCGCAATCACACACTCTCACATATAGATAGTTATTTACTCTTATACACATATACACTGTGTTTCACATATGTAGTTACTGTCACATGTACAACTGAGATCTACATTCAATCACTAACACACCCTTACATACACTCACCCAACCATACAGTCCATCACAGTTGCACATTCTAAAAACCATGCACCCATAGAATCACCCACTCACACATCTATGCACAGAGTCACACACACCCCACCCACACATACACTCAGGCCCCCATACAGATACTCAGACAACCAATCAATAACCCATAGAGACACTCATATTGCTATTCACAAAACCATGCAGCCGCTTATACACCAACAGACAGACAGATACAGACATTCACACAGTTTAGTCACTAGTCTGCAGTAAGATACATTTAATGACTCACTTATAGAGTCAGTTACGCACCTAGAAAATCACCCATTCACACACTTGTACACCCACTTATTCTTCAACAGGCCTTTCCCTATATATATTAAACATATTAAAACTGTTCAGAAACACATACCCAATGGATGACGTTATCAGTGATATCATCAGTGATGTCATTTGAGATGTCATCAGTGATGTCATCATTGATGTCACTGACCATGTCATGAGTGATGTAATATGTGACGTCATCAGTAGTGCATTGCGGGGGCGCGAGTTATAGTTAGCTGAACTAACTATAACAGGGGAATTTCTAGGGTTTTGTACGAGGGAAATGTCCAGCTAACTATAACGCCCCTGAAACCTGTGGTTTTTTCAGTGAATTTCTAAGGTTTTTTAAATGCCAATTCCTAACTATAAAATGCAAGAAACCTATGGTTTTTTCAGTGAATATATATATATATATATATATATATATATATATATATATATATATATATATATATATATATATGTGTATATATATATATATATATATATATATATATATATATATATATATATATATATATATATATATATATATAAAATATGAAGATTGCCGCTTCTGTGGGATGCACTCACTAGGGGTAAGCCAAACATCAAAATGCAGCACACTTGAAACCTCTCCCCACATAGGTACTGCCAACGCGTTTCGGATAACCTCCTTCCTCTGGGCAGTTTGTAGAAAAAGGAGAGGCAAACAACAGGCTAACAGAACATCCCCTCTTTTATTTTTAAAATTTTCAAATGCAAGTCAGGTGAGTTAATACGTGCATGCTGGGACGGGTAGTCTTTTACTCCCAAGTGGACGTTGCCTCGCAATTTTCTAAAAGTTCATCGTGGGACAAACAAAGTTCCAAAGCGGCACCTGTATAGCGAAGGCTCCCCCAGCTCCGCATCGCCATGCCAGTGCAAATGCCGCGGACCCGCTTGGATGTCGCAGCGGTGCTATCCCGTGATCAGGGCTGGCCACTATTTATGAAAAATGAAGATTGCCGCTTCTGTGGGATGCACTCACTAGGGGTAAGCCAAACATCAAAAGGCAGCAAACTTGAAACCTCTCCCCACATAGGTACTGCCAACGCGTTTCGGATAACCTCCTTCCTCTGGGCAGTTTGTAGAAAAAGGAGAGGCAAACAACAGGCTAGCAGAACATCCCATCTTTTATTTCTAAAATTTTCAAATGCAAGTCAGGTGAGTTAATACTTGCATACTGGGACTGGTAGTCTTTTACTCCCAAGTGGGCGTTGCCTTGCAATTTTCTAAAAGTTCATCGTGGGACAAACAAAGTTCCAAAGTGGCACCTGTATAGCGAAGGCTCCCCCAGCTCCGCATTGCCATGCCAGTGCAAATGCCACGGACCCGCTTGGATGTCGCAGCGGTGCTATCCCGTAACCTATATACACATAAACATACACATATATATATACACACACACATACATACACACAAACAAACACACATATACATACATATTACCTACTCGTGGTTGCCAGTAGGTAGTTATAGTTAGGACCTCATTTCCGTAAAAAAGCATTTTTTGACCGGCCTATATCTTTGGTGCCGGAGGGTCATATTGTGCCTGGAACATTTTGGGGTGATCCATCAAGCGGGGGCAGTTAAAAAGGGGGACCAATAAAAGTGCATTTTCCATGTTAATTCCCATAGGGATTTTGAACAGGACTACAGCTCGAAATGCTGAAGGAAGTTTCATCAAATTCGGCGGAAAGCTAGGTCCTGGTACAGAAAGAGTGCTTTATGTTATTGGGTGTAAATCTGTTCAGTAGTTTTTGAGAAATCAAATGAAAACTAATTTGTATATTTAGTGACGCGGACCCTTCATGACTCCTGCATGGAGCTTCGCAAACCCATGTGCCAGCAGCAGTGCTGAGATTGGCTGGCCCCAACCTGTAGAGAAAGTTGAAGCAGCCATTTTATATAATGGGACACCATCCCAGGGTATGAATCTAAAGCTTGTAAATTATAGAAGGGGTCAGGATAAAAGTACCCTGACCCGATGGATGCATTGTAGGGGTATCTGAGGGACCCCTTATGAGTATCAAAATTCCCCAAACTGTTTTTTTCATGTGGCAGAATTCATGGAGCTGTTAAGCCACTCAGCACAGCCCACCATGTACTATAGTGGTGGATTTGTGACATTTGCCAACAAATACATTCACACACTCATGTACCCACTCACAGACCCCCCTCAGGCTCACACACCCAATCACAGAGCCACTCAGACACTTATGCAGTCATTGAGAGACTCAATCAGACACTGAGGCACCCATTCAGACCCACTCAAAGACTAATGCAACCACTCACAGACCCACTCAGACACTCTTGCACCACTCACAGAACCAGTCATACACTCATGGATCCAGTCACAGACCCACTCAGACACTGATGCACCCACTCACAGACCGATTAGTGAACCTACTCATCCACACATGCTTCCACTCACAGACTCACTCAGACTCATGCACCCTTGCATTTATCCACTCATACACTTGCACACCCACTCACAGACCCACTCATACACTAATGCATTCACTCACAGAGACACTCAGGTACTCATGAACCCACTCACCTACCCACTAGGACTCATGCACCCATTTACAGACCTACTCAAAGACTCACACACCCTCTCATAGACCCATTCATACTCTCATATATCACCTTGCAGACCCACTCAGACACTGATGCACCCACTCAGAAACCAACTCAAATACTCACGCACGCATGCACAGACCCACTCAAAGACTCATGCACAAACTCACACTCACACACTCACTCACAGACCCAATCTGACACTAATGCACCCACTCACAGACACTCATTCACCCAGTTACAGACCCTCTTAGTCACTGATGCACTCACTCAAAGACCTACTAAAACACTAATGTACCCACTAACAGATCCACTCAGAGACTCATGTACCCAGTCACAACCCCTCATAGATACTCATCTACCCTCTCACAGACCCACTCATGCACCCACTCACATACCCACTCAGACACTTACACACCCGCTCACAGGCCCACTCAGATACTAAAGCACCCACTCACAGATGCCCTCAGACACTCACAAACCTTCTCACTCATGAATCCACTCACAGACCCACTCAGAGACTCATTAACCCTCTCATAGACCCACTCATTCACTTACACACCCACTCACATACCCACTCAGACACTGACACACCCACTTGCAGATACACTCACACACTCATGAAGCCACTCACATACTCACTCAGACTCATGTACCCACTAACAGACCCACTCATACTTTCACATACCACCTCACAGACCCACTCAGACATTGATGCACCCACTCAGAGACCTACTTCAAATGCTCACACACTCACTCACAAACCAACTCAGAGACACATGCACCCACTTACAGACCTACTCAGGCACTCATGCACCCAGACACAGACCCACTCAGACACTAATGCACCCACTCACAGACCCAGTCAGACACTGATGCACCCACTCACACATCCAGTTAGACACTAACACACCTCATCACACACCCAGTCAGACACTAATAAACCCACTCAGAGACACAGCCAGACACTATTGCACCCACTCAAAGACTCACTCAAGCACTAATGCACCCACTTACAGACCCACTTGGATTCTCACACAGCTTCTCACAGAGCCATTGCCACATGCACAGCATTAAACATAGAGTCACGAATACTAAATGTGCTATTGTGGATTGAATGTGTGTGTTTGCTTTGTGAATGCATGACGGATTTACAAATACCCCCCAAAAAAATGGATTTTAGTAAAAAAATTAACTAGTGCTTGGGAAGAGGTCGGTTCTTAGAAAAACATTGTTTTTATTGTGTGTAGATGATAACTACACATAAAACAGGATGCAGTCTTTCATGTTATTACGGAATATCTGTTGCCTTTCTCTGAGAACTGTACTCTGCCACTTCTATATGTATGCTCCATGTCATAGCATCAATTGTTGTAGATAGAGCCCATGTTGTAGTCTCTGAGGAATGCAGAAACAGTTTTATTAACATGTTTTCGGACTTTGTCTATCTTGGTACATCAAAGCAGCGTGAGGGAAAAGTGCCATTAAAAGACCAAAGGTATTCTTCATTAGAATTTCCAGTCCTACCCCAGAAAGTGTGCCTAGGCCATTGCCACCACAGTGCTAAATTAAGAGGTCTGGATGTTAGCAATTCACATTAACCCTCTCTAGTCAATCTAAGTAATTTCCACATTAGGCAAATCTAAGCCCATATCAATGACACTCTTTCTAGCACACTCTCTGGCCCAAAAGACATAGCTATGACCCACAATTCACACTCTAACCATTTTGAAGGCAAGGAGCAATAACACACAGGAGAAGGCTGGAATTGAATGAGATTGTTTTCCAAATGAAAGGCAGTTAAAATGGAAGTCAGGACCTGGTTTTAAAAAAAGGAAATTTTTGGTTGGATATTGTAAATATGTTGGTAAATAAAAATAGGTAGTGATTTAAAAGGTAAAGTAAGTAGATCTGTGATTTGCTCTTGATAAATTAAAAATAAGTTATGCTATTTTGGATATGCTAACATATTCAAACAGTACCTAATGGTACACTAGAGTGTTCCAAAGAAGGTTGCTATGGCAACTGAGTTATAACAGTGAGGGGGAAGGGTTCTAAATCGACTTGTACTTTCAAACTCCAAAGGAGAGTGGTTTAGACATAGTACGTATTCTAAAATACAAATTTCCAAAATTACTACTATCACAGAAAGGTCAGCTGCAGAGAACAAATTATAGTAGCATAATTGTAAATGCATTAACGGACTCTGGTATAGATTCACAACTCCATTGCAAAGTTACCTGGGGGCCACTTAAAGCATCATGAAGGAGTCACGAATCCACCCACAGACACTATCAGATTGGGCTTTTTACCAGGTGACTAAGAAAGTGTTAAAAAAACAGACCATTCAAAAGAAATAAAATGAAGGGAAGATTATGATTTGCTAAGTACATCAGTATTACTGGAAAATGAGTGGTAAAGATTGCAATTACTGGTTCTTTTCTACTGAAAGTGGTACTTATCATTTTGCCTGATAAGAAATTTCAAGTAAAAGTGCATTAAATATCAGAGAATAATTGGAGTACACAGCAATTTAGCAGGTAGGTTAATAATGGGTTCCATTAATAAAGTGTGTATATATATATATATATATATATATATATATATATATATATATATATATATATTATCTACTGGCGGTCGCCAATAGATAGTTATAGTTAGGACCGTGTTTCCATAGGAAATATGAAAATTCTATTTTGAATAACTTTGGCGCCGGTTGACGAATCCTCGCGAAATTTTCAAAACTAATGGGGCGCTCCGCTCAGCTCCTACCCTGAAAGTCTCGGGGCGATTCGTCAAGTGGGGGCCGAGAAAAAAGGGGGGTCCCAAAACACGTTTTCCCCATGCATTTTCCCATAGGACCTTTAGTCGAAGGTACAGCCCGAACGGCTGAACAGAATTACTTGAAATTTGGCAGAGAGGTGGTCCTCAGGTCAGGGATGTGCCTTTTGCAGGTCTGGTGTAAATCTGTTCAGTATTTCCTGAGAAAATAGCATTTAAAAGCATATAAATATCTATAAGCGCGTACCGTGCGCGTACGGTAAAACTTACCGTACGCGCACGCTGCCGTGCGCGAGCGCGATTCTGATTGGTTGTTAGATCTTAGTAAACATACGAATCAGTTGAAACCAGGAAGTGTCGGCCGCCATTTTGTCTCTCGCAGTCTGAGGGGGTGAAAAACAAAGGTGGAGAACATGAAAAGGGGGCAGGGTGGACAGTTCCTGACCCCCTAGCCTTTGTCAGGGGGTCCCAGAAGGACCCCCAAGGGCCAAAATTTCCTTAAATTTTTTTGCGCAAAATCGCGGAGTACGCGTAGCGTGTGCGTACGGTAGAAACGAAAAAATTCCGCGAACTGCGTAACGTGGGCGCGCGGTGCGCGTACGGTACGCGCACGGTGAAAAACCTTAAAAAAAAATACATAACTTAGCATTTAAAAAACCGTACAAATTCACTGAAAAAACCATAGGTTTCACACACGTTATAGTTAGGAATTAGCATTTAAAAAACCTTGCAAATTCACTTAAAAAACCATAGGTTTCACACATGTTATAGTTAGCTGGACATTTCACTCGTGAAAAACCATTGAAATTCCCCCGTTATAGTTAGTGCAGGCAACTATAACTCACGCGACCGCAATCCTCTGCTGATGACGTCAGATATTACATCACTGATGACATGTGTCTTTCTGAAAAAAAAATATTTGTAATATATGTATAATTAATGGAAGAAGACATGGGTAAATAAGTGTCTAAATACAGTGATGTAATATCTGACGTCATCAGCAGAGGATTGCGGTCGCGTGAGTTATAGTTGCCTGCACTAACTATAACGGGGGAATTTGAATGGTTTTTCACGAGTGAAATGTCCAGCTAACTATAACATGTGTGAAACCTATGGTTTTTTAAGTGAATTTGCAAGGTTTTTTAAATGCTAATTCCTAACTATAACGTGTGTGAAACCTATGGTTTTTTCAGTGAATATATATATATATACATATATTCACTGAAAAAACCATAGGTTTCACACACGTTATAGTTAGCTGGACATTTCACTCGTACAAAACCATAGAAATTCCTCCATTATTGTTAGTTCTGCTAACTATAACTTGCGCGCCCGCAATGCACTGCTGATGTCACATATTATATCATTCATGACATGGTCAGTGACATCACTGATGACATCACTGATCACATCTCAAATGACATCACTGATGGCATCACTGATGACATCATCCAGTGAATGTTGTTTTGTTTGATATTTAAATATGTATTATATATATAGAAATCTGCATTGAAGAATGAGTGGATATATAAATTACTGGATAGAGGATTTTGTAGCTGTGTGATTGACTGTTTAAGTGAGTAATTAAAAGTGTCTCACTAAATACATGGGTTCTTTGCCGCCATTCCCCACGCCCGGACCGGGACACGCCCCCTCTGAGGCCATGCCCCCCCGCAAATCTTTATCTACGGCGCGTTGCTTTGTCAGGCTACAGTTAACTTGTGGAACCTCCTGAGGCGCAGCCGGGAGTAGTTAGCCAGAGTGAGCATTTTTAATCTTTTAAAACAGCGAATATCTTGCACGTTTAGAAAATTGCACTTTGCACTTTTAAAAATTTGACTCACCCCACCTGTCAGACGTTTGCTGGGGGAAGCCACCCTCTCTCGCAGTCAGACGCGCACTGGTGAGGGCGAAATTGACGATCTTCTCTGCCGCCATTCCCCACGCCCGGACCGGGACACGCCCACTCCGAGGCCACACCCCCTCCTCCCGCCTTAGTTTCCTATTAATGTGCACTAAACGGAAGCGCAGCGGGCGCGTCGATTGCGCGCCGAAGGCGCGCTTAAGGCAAGCTAGTCTGCGCTCGTCCGCGATCAGGCCGCATCCGGGGCCGGTCCCCTTACACGACTCATCACCCATACCCCCACAACATACACTCGGATGGAGCTGATGTCTCTGAGACCTCCACTTTGTATGAGCTGCCCCTGTCCCGCCTCTGACGTTCAGAGTCAGGCCTCTACTTGCACAGTCTGCAAGTTCTCCCCCTCTGCTTCAGATCGTACCATCAGCACAACGCGCGCTTCAAATCTCACCTCCATACGTGATGCCCAGTCCTCCCTGACCCTTAGAGCTGCGTTAATCAATTGTAGATCATTGAGCAAACATGCCATCGATATTTGGCAGTCCCTCTGGGACAACAATTGGGATCTGCTCTTTTTAACCGAAACCTGGCTGAACGACTCCACCAACCCTGCTATCACCCATGCCTTACCGGAGGGCTATAGTATCATCTGCGCCAACAGACCCAATGGTTCACCAGGAGGTGGTGTCGCCTTAATCCATAACTCTAAATGGATGGTTACTCTCCCCTCATACGACCAAATCGATTGTATAGAAGGTTTGCCCTTCAGCATTCTAACCTCCCCGTCTTCCTCTTGTTCGGGAATTCTTATCTACCATCCCCCCCACTCCAACACTGTTCACTTACCGGTTTTGGCGGATTATATTATTCAGCTCAGTACACGCTACGCTAACTTCACCGCTCTAGGTGATTTCAACCTCCATGTTGACAATCTACTCTGTCCACATAGCAATCTCTTCATTTCTACGTTAGCGGACTGTAACCTAGCCCAACTTATAACCCTACCCACGCACAAAGCGGGGCATACATTGGATCTGATCTGCTCCAACCTACCCTCTATTCAGGCGACCCCCCCCTACCCCGGTCATTTGGTCAGACCATTTCCTCATTTCTTTTGAGATTGGCATTCCCTGCCACTTTAGACCCGCTATTACTCCCAAAATATCTGGCAGAAATTGGAGTCGAATCACCCCCGACTCACTCCTGGAACATTTAAAAAACACCCAACCAGGAATGTCATCTGACCTCGATCTACAGATTGACCACCTGGATGTATGGATAGGTCAGGCCCTTGACGCTCTGGCTCCTCTCAAACTCATTAAAACTCACAGGGCTGTACCCTCTGCACCCTGGTACTCCAATGAGCTCCGACAGAAAAAGGCTTCGTGTAAATGTCTTGAACGCCACTGGAGACAGAACTACACCTTGGATAGTAAAATTACCTATAAAACAGCCCTCAAGGAATATCGTCGAATGATTGAGGAGCATAAGCGGGACTATCTGGCCTCCAGAATCAAACTCGCCAATAATGGCGCTAGGGAGATTTTCAACATAGTCAGATCTTTTACAGACCCTAACGCGTTGACTCGCACTCAACCTGCCTCACAGGCGCTTTGTGATAAACTTTCACAATTTTTCGAGGACAAAATCGAAACCATCTATTCCACCTTCCCCACCTCCACAGCTGAAGGACGGGAAGAGGAACTCACAATTTTTCTGCCATCGTCGCCCACCTTCCTCGAATTTGCAGATGTCTCTGAGGCAGAGTCCTTGGCTGAACTACTTAAATGTAAATCAGGCTCCCCAAATGACCCTTGGCCAGCTAAACAATACAAAAAACTTGCACCTCTACTTAATCCCCACCTGAATCTCATCTGGAACGATTCCCTCAGAACAGGCTACTTCCCTGCCAAATGGAAACTTGCCTCTCTGATTCCCATCCTTAAAAAGCCTAATTTGGATCCGGACCTTCCCAGCAACTACAGGCTTATCTCTCTCTTGCCTGCCCCAGCTAAGATCCTGGAGAAACTGGTGCACTCCCAGCTGGCGAACTACATTGAATCCAATGGGCTCCTCCATGAATCCCAACATGGCTTCAGGTCGGGCCACAGCACAGAGTCGGCCTTCATTGAAATGGCTGACTCGGTGAGGTGGACGCTTGACCGAGGGTCGAGGGCGGTGTTAGTGCTGCTGGATCTCTCAGCGGCATTTGACACCGTCTCTCACAGGACACTGCTGGGGAGGCTGGAGGACCTAGGCCTGGGTGGCGCCGCATTGAAATGGTTCTCATCCTACCTCTCAGACCGATCACAGCAGGTTTTCACCCCTCCCTTCACATCCCCCCCCAGACCACTCAAATGGGGAGTACCACAGGGCTCCTCTCTGAGCCAGCTCCTTTTCAATGTTTATTTCACCCCCTTGGCCAAGCTGATCGCCCAGACTGGGATTAAATCCACCTCCTATGCCGATGATATTCAGCTACTTTTTACTTTCAACACCCCTTCCGCTTCTGTTTTTGACCCACTGAAATCATGCCTTCGAGACATTTCCAATTGGATGGACGCCAACTCCCTCCGACTCAATGCAGGTAAAACGGAGATTCTGTTCTTCAAATCTCCTTCTCACCTGGATCCCAGCCTATGGTGGCCTGTCGATCTGAGCCAAGCCCCCATCCCTAAAGACTCGGTCAGAAACCTAGGAGTACGCTGGGACAGCCACCTCAGCTTCAACACCCAGGTCCAAACAGTAGCAGCTTCCTGCTTCGCAAAAATCAGGACCATTAAACGGCTCATCAATTATTTACCAGCGGACTGCCGTAAGACAGTGATCCAGGCACTGATTACATCTCATCTCGACTACGCCAATGCCCTCTATCTTGGTATCACAGCAGGTCTCTGCCATAAACTTCAGACGGTTCAAAACGCCGCCGCACGGCTGGTGGAGAAAGTTCCTGCTAGACATCACACGTCCCCACTCCTCCGTAAACTACATTGGCTACCCATTGCCAAAAGATGTGTTTTAAAAGCTATGACACTGGCCTTTCGAGTGTCCAAAGGCAATGGGTCGGCCCATCTGAAAAACAGTTTGCGGCCGTATGTCAATCCGAGGACATTACGCTCCAATTCCTTATCCTTTCTGGTTTCCCCACGATTCAAACGAGCTCGAGCAGGTGGAAAATCCTTTGAGGTCCTTGCCACTCAGTGTTGGAACAAGCTTCCGCTTGCCTTACGCACCTGCCAAACTGAATCAGCATTTCGTAAATCCCTGAAGACACATCTCTTCTCTTCTTAAACCTGGCTTGCTATTTCCTCCGCTCTCTGTTTCCTGAGCTGCTAGCGCCGGGACGCCCCGTGGGGGCAGCTGTGCGCTTTATAAAATACACAAATAAATAAATAAACTGTGTGAATGTCTGATCACTCGATTAGTGACTGCATGTATGAGTAATTATGTGAGTGAATGGGTAGTTGTGTGTATGGACCGAGGAATCAGTGAGTGGGTATGTAGTAACTGGTACTGGTATGTAAATGGTTTAAAAAATAGTACTCTGTATTGTATAGTGAGTGATCAAAGGTTATACTAGCGTGTGATGAGGTGTATTAGCTTGTCACATGGATGATGTCATCAGTAATGTCATTTGAGATGTCATCAGTGATGTCACTGACCATGTCATGAATAATGTAATATGTGACATCATCAGCAGTGCATTGCGGGCGCGCGATTTATAGTTTTCAGAACTAACTATAATGGAGGAATTTCTATGGTTTTGTGCGAGTGAAATGTCCAGCTAACTATAACGTCCCTGAAACCTATGGTTTTTTCAGTGAATTTCTAAGGTTTTTTAAATGCTAATTCCTAACTACAACGTGTCTGAAACCTACGTTTTTTTCAGTGGATTTCAAAGGTTTTCTAAATGCTAATTTCAAACTATAACATGTGTAAACGTGCCCCCTGGCGTGTTGTAAATTGGGGGATTAAGTCCCCTTGAGTCCTGAGGGTCCCTGCGGGCCAATTAGCCCACCGGGTACCTCCAGTAAGCGCCACAGAGCTGTGTTGCAGAGGTGTTCCAAAGCCACGCCCCTTTTTACACCTCTCTGCAGCGCAGCTCTGTAGCGCTTACTGGAGGTACCTGGTGAGTTAGTTGGCCCCCAGGGACCCTCAGGATTCAAGGGGACATAATCCCCCAATTTACAACGAGCCAGGGGGCGCGTTTGCACACTTGTTTTATCAGGCCCCGCCCCCTCCCTGCACCACTGTGCAAACGCGCCCCCTGGTGCGTTGTAAGTTTGAGGATTAAGTCCCCTTGAATCCTGAGGGTCTCTGACTGCCACCTAGCCCACAGAGCTGCATTGCAGAGAGGTGGTCCGAGGCCCCGCCCCTTTTTACACCTGCCTTACCGTTTAAGTGGCAAGCGATATATCAGAGTTCAACTGTGCTACTGCTTAGCATGTTCTGAATAATGTCTACATTTGCACAAACTGCCTGCAGAAATATCCGTGACAAACCCTTGAAAAAGGACTGAGGCACTTTCATAGGTCTGAATGGAGGGCTCAATTATGTGACATCGCTCTAGTTAACTACTTTTTCTCAGTCTAGAGGCACGGAAACAAACTATGCTAGAAGCGAAACCGTGAAACTGCAAACAGATATCTGTGTAAAGGAGGATACGAAACGAGGCACTGCATAAATTCCTCATCATGTAGGGGGTCGTGCTGGGGTAGTGTTTTAGGGTTTAGGGTAGTGCAGTGGTATTTGTGACGTGTAGGGGGTCGTGCTGGGGGTAGTGTTTTAGGGTTTAGGGTAGCGCAGTGGTGTTTGGGTAGTGTAGGGGGTCGTGCTGGTGGTAGTGTTTTAGGTTTTAGGGTAGCGCTGTGGTATTTGGGTAGTGTAGGGGTCATGCTGGGGCTCGTGTTTTAGGGTTTAAAGTAGTGCAGTGGTGTTTGTGTAGTGTAGGGGGTAGTGATTTAGGGTTTAGGATAGTGCAGTGGTGTTTGGGTAGTGTAGGGGGTCGTGCTGGGGGTAGATTTAAGGTTTAGGGCATTGCAATGGTGTTTGTGTAGTATAGGGGGTCGTGCTGGGGGTAGGGTTTTAGAGTTTAGGGTAGTGCAGTGGTGTTTTTGTAGTGTAGGGGGTCATGCTGGGGGTAGGGTTTTAGGGTTTAGGGTAGTGCAGTGGTGTTTGTGTAGTGTAGGGGGTAGTGTTTTAGGGTTTAGGGTAGTGCAGTGGTGTTTATGTAGTGTAGGGGGTCGTGATGGGGGTCGTGTTGTAGGGTTTAGGGTAGTGCAGTGGCATTTGGGTAGTGTAGGGGTCATGCTGGGGGTAGTGTTTTAGGGTTTAGGGTAGTGCAGTGGTGTTTGTGTAGTGTAGGGGGTAGTGCTGGGGGTAGATTTAGGGTTTAGGGTAATGCAGTGGTGTATGCGTAGTGTAGGGGGTCGTGCTGGGGTAGTGTTTTAGGAATAGGGTAGTGAAGTGGTGTTTGGGTAGTGTAGGGGGTTGTGCTGGGGGTAGTGTTTTAGGGTTTAGGGTAGTACAGTGGTGTTTGTGTAGTGTAGGGGGTCATGCTGGGGGTAGTTTATTAGGGTTTAGGGTAGTTCAGTGGTGTTTGCGTAGTGTAGGGGTAGTGTTTTAGGGTTGAGGGTAGTGCAGTGGTGTTTGTGTAGTATAGGGAGTCATGCTGGAGGTAGTGTTTTAGGGTTAAAGGTAGTGCAGTGGTGTTTGTGTAGTGTAGGGGGTAGTATTTTAGGGTTTAGTGTAGCACAGTGGTGTTTGGGTAATATATGGGGTTATGCTGGGGTACATTTAGGGTTTAGGGTAGAACAGTGGTGTTGGGTAGTGTAGGGGGTCATGCTGGGGTAGTGTTTTAAGGTTTAGGGTAGTGCAGAGGTGTTTGGGTAGTGTAGGGGGACGTGCTGGGTAGTGTTTTAGTGTTTAGGGTAGCGCAGTGGTGTTTGGGTAGTAAAGGGAGTCATGCTGGGGATAGTGTGTTAGGGTTAAGGGAAGCGCAGTGGTGTTTGTGTACTGTAGAGGGTAGTGTTATAGGGTTTAGAGTAGTGCGGTGGTGTTTGTGTGGTGTAGGGGGTCGTGCTGGGGGTAGTGTTTTAGGGGTTAGGGTAGTGCAGTGGTGTTTGGGTAGTGTAGGGGGTAGTGCTCACCAGGGAGTTAACTGGAAGTCTACTGCTTGTATTGAAAGTGATTGTTCAGTCTGCATGTCAGAATTGTCTAATTAAATAGAAGAGGATTTGAGATCTCTCTTAAAACATGCCCTAATTTATCTTTCTACAGCACTAACCATAATTGCTATGACAAAATGAACCCCCTCAAGTTAAATGTTTTAAGTGTTACCAGTTTATTCCAATCAAGATGGCTTCAGGTGTGTCATAATTTTGTCATAAGTAAGAGTGTTAGCGCTCTAGTTGTTCTTTAGAACACTCTGGGAAGCTGCAGTAGAACTCAAAGGAATCAACTGCCAGGCTGCTCCTATTGAAATATAACAGGAAGATATTTGAGATCTCACTTAAAACATGTCCTATTTTTCTTTCTACGGCACTAACCATAATTTCTTGGACAAAATGAACCCCCTCATTTTATTCCTTTTTAAATTAAATGTTTTAAGTGTTACCAGTATATTCCAATCAAGATGGCTTCAGGTGTGCCATACTTTTGTCATAAGTAAGGCTGTTAGCACTCTAGTTGTTCTTTAGAACAGTCTGGGAAGCTGCAGTAGAACACAAAGGAATCAACGGACAGGCTGCTCCTGTTGAAATATAGCAGGAAGATATTTGAGATCTCACTTAAAACATGTCCTAATTTTTCTTTCTACAGCACTAACCATAATTTCTAGGACAAAATGAACCTCCTCATGTTATTCCTTTTTAAACTAAATGTTTTAAGTGTTACCACTTTATTCCAATCAAGATGGCTTCAGGTGTGCCATAATGTTGTCATAAGTAAGACTGTTAGCACTCTAGTTGTTCTTTAGAACACTCTGGGAAGCTGCACTAGAACACAAAGGAATCAACTGACAGTCTCTGCCCTTGTTGGATGTACATGTTTTACTGAGAATGTCAGACTTCATTCTCACATGACTGAGAAAGATAATGTGAATTTACAGAAAATATGCTCTCATTTTAGCTTCTGGAGCACCTTCCAAACCTCTATGGGACAAGCATGAGAAAATAGTTTTCTCTCAAACATGATTCATGATATCCCAGCAGCGGTTTTTCACAAGGTAAAATCACCTTAGAACACACCACAATTCCTAAAATTAGTATGGTACCATCAACAAATGATTTCTAATGTACCTAAAGTCTGTTATTACCTTTTATAGTTCTTCTTTTGGTGACCCTCAAAACCTTCTATTCACTACAATGCATTTCAATGGGGTGCTATCTTGTATATTGGTCCCAAAATGGCTGCCAGCAATTCCAGGATGAAGTGCTGACAGACAATCAGATCTCACGATGAGATGTGTCGTTAGGCTCCGCCCAGATATCGATATTTGTTCTTTTTATAATTTCTCATGAACTACTGAACGGATTTACACCATTTAACAAAAAGGCACCTTTCTGAACCAAGGGCTACCTCTTTGTCAAATTTGGGATCATTCCGTTCTGCAGTTCGAGCTGTAGCCGCAGCTAAAGTTTCCTATGGAAAATTGCATGGGGAAAACACGTTTTTTGGACCCCCTTTTTTCTCGGCCCCCGCTTGCCGAATCACCCCAAAACTTTCAGGATAGGAGTGGACCAGAGCGCCCCACGAGTTTTGAAAATTTCGCAAAGATTCGTCGACTGGCGCCAAAGTTATTAGAAATAGAATTTTGCGGATTTCCTATGGAAAATAGGTCCTAACTATAACTACCTACTGGCGACCGCCAGTAGGCAATATATATATATATATATATATATATATATATATATGACTTGCACCTAGCTCTGGTTACAGGACATGTTCGGCTGATTCGCGGGCGGTCCGAGTTGGGGCTACTGGAAGCCTAATAAATATATTCACTCCGTTCTGCTCATCCCACAGACGTACTCGGACACTCCACGTGTGCTAATGAACCATTTAATTGCAGGAAATAACGCGTTTCAGCTTGCGCCTTGATCACGTTTCAAAATTACAACAAAACAGTGTTGAGTTTATACCCAATGACTAACATAAACATAGGACTACCACCACACAGTGAGGCATTTTTGTTGCGAATTGGCATCCATTTTGAAAGTACTTACTCCATTGATAGTGTATACAGATTACATTGAGGTTCTCATACAATCATATGAGTACAGAAATAATTGGACTTGTAATTCGTATTGCATGAAATAACTTTTACAACTTATAAAACAGTATTACCCGTTTATGCGATTTTTATATTTCAGTAACACTTGATAATGTGGAAATGTACAAAGCTAAATTTGAGCTTGATGACAATCAATGTATGTCAATCAACTTGACAATTATATTATTACGATGAAAGCAAATTAGCCCAATGCAAAACTCATAACTGTCATAACAATGCGGCATAACACATAATTCAAATAATAATGCCCTTGTGGGCATAATCACCCCACATTTGCTATATCAATATGACTTGTTACTATGTTGCGTCTCGCCCCAGTGGGCAAACGTCAAAAATCATGCTGCTATTCAAGATAATTGTCCCATATGACTGAAACACTTAGCTGAAAAATAAGATCAAACTATCCAATTCATTGTAGCGCCAAGATCAACCAGATGCCATTTCAATCCTGAAGAATCAAAAAAATTAAAATGATTAAAATCACAGAAAGTTAGAACACCACGTATTATTTTTTAAATACATATGTTAGTCATTGGGCATAAACTCGACACTGTTTTGTTGTAATTTTGAAACGTGATCAAGGCGCAAGCTGAAACGGGTTGTTTCCTGCTATTAAACAGACCCTCCAGGATTTCGCGATTTCGCGATTTCGCGGCTTGCCGCGAAATTGGCACTTTTGTAAAAATGCCGCGATTTTTACAAAAGTGCCCGCGAAAATCGGCACTTTTGTAAAAATGCCGCAATTTTTACAAAAGTGACCTGATCCCGTAGTTGATGATGTTTTGCCCCCACAGGCAGACGCGCAACTAAAGCCAAATTTTGGGGGGTGGGGGGCTAAGAAAAAAATTCGAGGGGGGGCTGAATCTTTAAGCAATAGGCAGAGTGGAGCTCTAGCCATGTAAACAACAACGATGGCAGCGAGGTAGGATGCTCCCCTCGCACCTCTGCTTTGGCCTGCAGTGTTTGCAGCGTTATCCACTTGCTGCAAAGCTCAGGGCTCAGCACCTTTGCCCTCTGGAGGACTGAGAACCACAGAGACTTGCGTTCCACACAGTGCCCCGAGAGGAGTGGTTTTCGATGCAGGCTGGGATTGAAGACAGGCCCAAAAGATAACAAAGAAGAGACCTGGCAGACACCGGGAACATGCAAAGTGCTCTCACCACATCGTCTTTACTCCAGCATGAATGCCTGATTCACAGCAAACACTCCAAAGCAGCACACACAGAAGAGTCCCATCAGGGCCTAATAGACCTTGGGCAGTTAGTGTTAAAGGTGAGTTATGAATTTGAGAGGGGATGTATGTGGTGTATTTTGATATAAATAATAGAAATGTGTTTCTTCTTTTAAAGTTGTGTTTTACATTTTATGTTTTGGAAGATATTTAACTGCCTTGAACTTGTAAGATATTATGGAGTATGTCTTCACCATAAGTTAAGGTGTACTGGTATCACCCAGGAATACTGTTTTGTGCCTAGAATCACATCATGAGTCTCTGTGCACACAGGAATTGTTGTCAGAGATTTAATTCGTGTTGCTCTTGTTCTGTAAGACTTGCACTCGTAGGAAAGGGGCAGCTTGTTTTCTTGAACTGTGATGGTTAGCATTCATCAGAAATCACTATCTCACAGATGAGAGGCAAATGCTAACACATTTGAAAACAACAGGGTAGATTTTCCTTCCACTCCTGCAATGGGTGAGGTAGTTCCTATATGTTCAAAACTCCAATTAACCCTTACCACAGGTGATCTTACATACATCTCTGCAGTCTTCATGCAGTTGTGCAAGCGACCATGCAGATCTCTCTTGCACCTGACAATACACAGTCTCCAGAAACACACTCTTAGCACACAGCCAGCTGCTTCTCCTGCACTCCCATGCTTACTATTCAACACTGTGTGGTATTTCAGATAGCAGTGTGTAGCGCTAACACATTCAACATCACCAAGGCTCATTTCCTTTGCTCTACTCTAATCACTCACGCAGGTTCCACATGCTCATGGTCTCAAGTAGCTGTTAGGACATGTGCTCTTTTCTGCCTCTCTAAACTATAAGGAAAATGTGTCAGGCTGTTACAGTAATTACCACTTGCTCTACCACAGTAGTAAATGTGCTTTAAAATTGCCAATCAAATATCGTTTTCTGCCTAGAATCACACCATGAGTCTGTGTGCACACAGGAATTGTTGTCAGAGATTTAATTTGTGTTGCTCTTGTTCTGTAAGACTTGCACTCGTAGGAAAGGGCCAGCTTGTTTTCTTGAACTGTGATGGTTAGCATACAGCACACATCACCATCTCACAGATGAGAGGCAAATGCTAACACATTTGAAAACAACAGGGTAGATTTTCCTTGCAGTACTGTAATGAGTGAGGTAGTTCCTACATGTTCATAAGCCCAATTAACCCTTACCACATGTGCTCTTACATACATCTCTGCAGTCTTCATGCAGTTGTGCAAGCGTCCATGCAGATCTCTCTTGCACCTGACAATACACAGTCTCCAGAAACACACTCTTAGCACACAGCCAGCTGCTTCTCCTGCACTCCCATGCTTACTATTCAGCACTGTGTGGTATTTCAGATAGCAGTGTGTAACGCTAACACATTCAACATCACCAAGGCTCATTTCCTTTGCTCTAGTATAATCACTCACCCAGGTTCCACATGCTCATGGTCTCAAGTAGCTGTTAGGACATGTGCTCTTTTCTGCCGCTCTAAACTATAAGGAAAATGTGTCAGGCTGTTACAGTAATTATCACTTGCTCTACCACAGTAGTAAATGTGCTTTGAAATTGCCAATCAAATATCGTGTTCTGCCTAGAATCACACCATGAGTCTGTGTGCACACAGGAATTGTTGTCAGAGATTTAATTTGTGTTGCTCTTGTTCTGTAAGACTTGCACTCGTAGGAAAGGGCCAGCTTGTTTTCTTGAACTGTGATGGTTAGCATACAGCACACATCACCATGTCACAGATGAGAGGCAAATGCTAACACATTTGAAAACAACAGGGTAGATTTTCCTTGCAGTACTGTAATGAGTGAGGTAGTTCCTACATGTTCATAAGCCCAATTAACCCTTACCACATGTGTTCTTACATACATCTCTGCAGTCTTTATGCAGCTGTGCAAGCGTCCATGCAGATCTCTCTTGCACCTGACAATACACAGTCTCCAGAAACACACTCTTAGCACACAGGCAGCTGCTTCTCCTGCACTCCCATGCTTACTATTCAGCACTGTGTGGTATTTCAGATAGCAGTGTGTAACGCTAACACATTCAACATCACCAAGGCTCATTTCCTTTGCTCTAGTCTAATCACTCACCCAGGTTCCACATGCTCATGGTCTCAAGTAGCTGTTAGGACATGTGCTCTTTTCTGCCTCTCTAAACAATAAGGAAAATGTGTCAGGCTGTTACAGTATTTATCACTTGCTCTACCACAGTAGTAAATGTGCTTTGAAATTGCCAATCAAATATCGTTTTCTGCCTAGAATCACACCATGAGTCTGTGTGCACACAGGAATTGTTGTCAGAGATTTAATTTGTGTTGCTCTTGTTCTATAAGACTTGCACTTGTAGGAAAGGGGCAGCTTGTTTTCTTGAACTGTGATGGTTAGCATGCAGCACACATCACCATCTCACAGATGAGCGGCAAATGGTAACACATTTGAAAACAACAGGGTAGATTTTACTTCCATTCCTGCAATGGGTGAGGTAGTTCCTACATGTTCATAAGCCAAATTAACCCTTACCACATGTGCTCTTACATACATCTCTGCAGTCTTCATGCAGTTGTGTAAGCGTCCATGCAGATCTCTCTTGCACCTGACAATACACAGTCTCCAGAAACACACTCTTAGCACACAGGCAGCTGCTTCTCCTGCATTCCCATGCTTACTATTCAGCACTGTGTGGTATTTCAGATAGCAGTGTGTAACGCTAACACATTCAACATCACCAAGGCTCATTTCCTTTGCTCTAGTCTAATCACTCATCCAGGTTCCACATGCTCATGGTCTCAAGTAGCTGTTAGGACATGTGCTCTTTTCTGCCTCTATAAACTATAAGGAAAATGTGTCAGGCTGTTACAGTAATTATCACTTGCTCTACCACAGTAGTAAATGTGCTTTGAAATTGCCAATCAAATATCGTTTTCTGCCTAGAATCACAACATGAGTCTGTCTGCACACAGGAATTGTTGTCAGAGATTTAATTCATGTTGCTCTTGTTCTGTAAGACTTGCACTCGTAGGAAAGGGGCAGCTCATATGATAGGATTTGAAAAGCTCAAAAAATATATAGTTATATATTTAAATTACATAAAGGTATTTTTTTTTAGTTTCCTTTAGGTATTGCTGAACAACACTGAAATAATTTGCCTATAAAATCAAGAAAGAGAAAAGAACAGCAAAAACATCTATATTTGAAGACAACTGGACAACGAAAATTAGTTGAAGAACCTCTTGTTGGAAAAAAGAAAAAGTCTTCTGGTAAGCAGACTAAGGATTTTTTTAAAAATATCCTCAAACATAGAAAAAATTTACAAAGTATATCCACTGCAAATAGTGTTTCAAGAAGAAAACAACAAGACAATAGAAAGAAAATACTAAATGCTAATGTACAATCAGAAACAAGAAAGAATGAGTTAAAAAGAAAAACAGAATTTCAAAACATTGTGTAAAAAAATGTTTCAGAGAAGAGTGGTGTTCAATGTGCTAAGAGATGTGAAAAAATATAGGAAGAAAGCAATATTTTATAAGAAAAAGAAACATATTGAATCAATTGTTGCAAAGGCTTTGGAATTAAAAAGAAAACTATTCATTTTAATTTTGAACAGGATCCGTACATTGGATAAAATAGTCAATGTAATGAAGTCAAAAAGCAAAAGGAAAAGAGTAGTGAAAAAAAATAAATTTTGTAATGTGTTCTTAGGAGAATGGAAGCATAGTTCAAGTACTGAACCATTTTTTAATGAAGAGAGTTATCTTCAAAGTAATAGTTTGCTGCATGCAGTTGACACCAGTGGTCGAACTTATGAAGTTAAAGATGGTTGTGTAATGGAAAAGGAGAAAATGGTTCCAAGAAATGAGGAAGAAGTGTTAGCTGATGAGGTTATGGGGAAACGTCCTAAAGCCCCAGTGTACACTTGGAATTGTAGTAGTATTTGTACTGTACGACAAGAATCTATTGATAAATTACGTGACTTTCTAAGAGAATATAGTAAAAAAAAAGTGTTAAACAGAAGATTAAGGTGCTTCAAAGTCTAGATCCATGCAGAGTGAGAAAGAATACTGGTTTGCAAGGACATTCTCTGGCTTGTCTTTCTAGGAAAGTTTGTCAAAGTGTTTTTCACCATTTTAGGAGGCTGGCAGTACATCATACTGAAATGAGAAAGTTTGTGAGAGGATTGTATTTTGCTAAAAGTCCAGCACTAAAGTTAAATGAGTTGAATTGTGCTCTGTTGCGTGGATCTGTATCAGACGTAGAGAAGGTTACTGATGATATTCAGTTTTGTTACTTTGGTCCAGAACAGGAAAGTGCAGGAAATGACACAGTTATTGAAGAAAATGTAGAAGAGAATGTAGAACCCACTGTTAGTAAAAATTATGAAGATCAAATGGCAAAAATGACTATCATCTCTAATGAACGACCAAATATTACTTGTAATTGTTGCCGGAGAAGCCATTATAAAACTCAAACAAGGAATGTTGATCTCTATAGAAAAGTGAAAAAGAAAATAATTATGAGTGGAAGGATTTTGCTACATATTTGTTTCTGGAAAATTGTTTTGATTTGGGTGAAGATCAGCGTATTTGTAAATACTGTTATAACAAGTTAGAAGAAAATAAAATGCCAGCTAGAGCTGTACATAATAATTTAGAATTGGTTGATATTCCTGCAGAACTTAGTGATTTAAATACGTATGAGTCTATACTCAGTCAATGTGTCCATCCGTTTCAGACTATAGCTCGTATGGAGCCCAAAACAGGTAAATTACCTCCTTCAGATTTACAAAGAGGTTTAAAAGGAAGAGTTGTCTATTTGCCATTAGATTTGAATAAAATATTGAAACAATTGATGCAGATAGTTTGGAAACTGAACAATTAGTTATTCTGGTTAATGGTGTACCTACAAAGAATAAGAAAATTTGGCAGGCGCTAGTAGATGTACGAAAAGTACAAAGAGCAAATGTATATTTGAAAAGAAATAATAAGTACTATGAATCAATTTATATGGATGAAGATGAAGAAGTTTTACTAGCAGACACAGGAATACCAACTGGGCAAATTGAAAAAGTGGATAAGTCAAAAGAAGAAGAAATTTATGAACATTTCAGCATACATCCTCTTCATTCTAAAGAAGTTATGGGAAACACTATTGATCTGTTTCAGATGAAAAAAAGCAAAAGGAACTCCTGTGAGTGTATGGGAGGAGAGCTTGGAAGATCGAAGTTTATCCCAGGCGTGTTTCCTACAGGAAAAGGTGGATGATATGATGAATGTCCAGTACAGATTCCTGCGTCTGAGTATAGGACTACAAGATTATATGCAGAAGATCCAAGATTTCATCAAAGTATTCCTTATTTGTTCCATCTTTTATTTGAAAGTGACTTGTCTGCACTATCTTATGCAGTAAATCACATTTTAAAAACTGGAGTACATCTACATAATGTGTCTGCAAAGGATTTTATGAACAAAGTGCAACAGAGAGATGATCATTTGGAATCTCAATTGATTAATCTGATGGCTTGTCAGCGTGGAACTAATGAATATTGGTACTGACGCCATGGAGAATTGAAATGTATGTTACGGAATTTAGGAACTCCTACATGGTTCCTTACCCTAAGCTGTGCTGAGTACGCTTGGGATGATTTACTGAATTTTCTTTGAGAGGCAAATTCAAATATTGGAAACATCCAATACAAGACAGCAGGAGAATTGTGCTCATTGGATCCGGTTAATGTTTGCAGATATTTCAATCATAGATTTGAGGCTATGATGTCCTTCCTCTGCAATAAAAAAAATCCACCTCTTGGAGAAGTTGTGGATTTCTTTTGGAGAAAAGAGTACCAAGCAAGAGGTGCTCCTCATATTCATATGCTGTTGTGGATCAAGGATGCCCCAAAATTTGGAACAGATTCTGATGATGCAGTTTTATCTTTCATTGAAGAATATGCAACATGTGCTATACCTAAAAGCACAGAAGAAAAAAACTTAAAAGGGCAAGTTTTACGTTTCCAAAGTCATCAGTGTGGAAAATACTGTCGACGAAAGTACAAGAGTAAAGATAAATTCTACACAAAATGTCGATTTGGATTTCCACGACCTGTCCTTTCAAAAGGAAGAGTAAACAGTTTTATGTCAGCTGTGCCACATACCATTACAAGAAAATCTCCGAAAAATACCTACAACCTAAGAAGAAAAGAAGAGTCAAAATATATAAATGACTACAACCCAGTCATTTTATCCATGTGGAATGCTAACATGGATATTCAGTATATAGCTGACTATTGCTGTTGCTCGGTATGTCACATCTTACATCACTAAATCTGAGAAAACGGAATTGAAAGAAATGTGGGAAGAGATTTCTCACGAGAAGACTGTCAGTAAAAAGCTATACAGTTTAAAGATGTTATCGCATGGAGAAATTGGGTCATACGAATGCTCAGATAGGTTATCATCTGCAAGTCTGTACTCCAAATCCAGAAGAATAATTTGGGTAAGTTTAGGCCTTGCAGGAATGCGAAATCGGGTACTGAAATCTATTCGAGAAATTGAATATTTAGCAGAGAACGAACCAGAAAGTACAGACATTTTGAAAACAAATATGTTGGACACATATTACCCAAACAGAAGTCATCATCTTGAGAACATGTGTCTCTATGAAGTGCTGCAGAACTACATTTTTACACGGAATGCCACAGAAGACATCAACAATGGAAAATATAAAGTCATTGGTGAGGAAGGATGTTTGGTGAAACAAACAAAAGGAAGTTTGATTAATCACAGGAAGCTGAGTTGTGACACTACTGAAAAAAAGGAATTTTACTACTTAGCACTTTTACAGCTGTTTAAACCATGGCGTTCAGAGGATGAATTACTTGGAGATTTTCAGAGCTATGAAGATTCATTTAATACATGTAAAGATAGCATAGAATGCAGTACTTTCACAAATTATGTACAAATGTTAAATGAATAAATTGAACAAGAAGCTACAATTGCAGCTGAAGTAGCTAGAGACAGTTCTCAAGACAGTCAAAGTTCTGGTACGCTCAGTCAAGATCCCCTAGGACAACCAATCGTAGAAAATGAAGCTGCAATAGCCATGACTGAAGTGGAAACAGCTATGAATCAAGCTCAGGAAGATTTAATAGACTTACCAAATTTGGAACAACAACTGAATGATGAACAACAGCAAATTTATGAAGAAGTCACAAAACAAATTGATCAAGGATTACTACATGAAAATAAAGAGTGCTCATGCACATCATTTGAACCAATCAGAATGTATGTGAGTGGACAAGCTGGAACTGGAAAACGTTTCTTAATTAAAGTAATTAGAATCTACCTACAGAAAAAAAACTGATTCAACTTTGTCTTGTGTTGTTACTGCTCCAACTGGGTTAGCAGCATATAACATAAAAGGAATTACCTTACATCGTTTGCTAATGTTACCAGTAGAGCATGAGAACAAAATAGAATACCACAAGCTAACAGGAGAAGCATGTTTTGAAGTTTCAAGAGTGTTGAAGAAAATGAAAGTTCTCATTATTGATGAGGTAAGCATGGTATCAAACTTAATGCTTGCCTTTGTGCATTTAAGAATGCAGCAAATTCTAAAGACAGACTATGACGTGTTATTTGGAGGAAAACATGTTATAGTTTTTGGGGATCTACTGCAGTTCACTCCAGTTAAAGGACAACCAGTATTTAAAACTCTTGCACATGAAGACACGAAAAAGTCATTAGGAAGTATAGGTAATGTGAATATTTGGTCATACTTTGAGTACAAAGAACTCATTACCAATATGCGGCAAGCAAATGATGATGATTATGCAAGTATTCTCAAAGATATCAGAATTGGTCTACTCACAGAACATGGCAGAAAAGCTTTACAGAGTCGATTGCTATGTAATTTGTTTCCAACAGAACAAATAGTTCCAGAGAAAATATACAAGAAAATTACAGAAAAAAATACTGTAATCTGCTTAATGCCAACACTACATGAATGCTCTATATTCAATGAAGAACTTTTGAAATTGGAAAATGAAGAGATTATGAAAATGGAAGCCGTGAATAAAATACAGCATGAAGGAATAACTATTATATTGACAGGCAAATTGAAAACTAAATTGGATTCTCTAGAGAAAAACATATCGAAAACAGCTGGTTTAGAAAAGAATCTTTATGTATGTATGAACTGTCGAGTCATTTTAAGACGTAATTTGAATTTAGAAAAAGGTTTAGTGAATGGAGCTATGGGTAAAGTTGTGGGTTTTGTTAATTACCAGAAAAAAGATGGAATTGAATTTTTAAAAATAAAATTTGATCAGGTTGAAGAGGTTAAAGACATTAGTCGTTGTTCAGTTCATTTTTTGCTTGTGAAAGACTTATATGTACGTAGGAAGCAGTTTCCGTTTTCTCTAGCATATGCTGTAACTATTCACAAATCTCAAGGATTAACTGTAGATAGTGCTTTTGTAAACATTGGATCTAGTGTGTTTAAAGAAGGTATGGCATATGTTGCTTTATCACGAGTGAAAAAATTATCTGGTTTATTCATGATAGACTTTGATGACTCAAAAGTTAGTGCTGATGCAAATTTTGTAAAGAAGTATAATAGATTAAGAAGAAGCTATGCTCCTCATTTAGGTCAGTATCCTGTGTTTGAAAAACGTGTTGTTTGTCGGAAAAGGAGAATTGAGAATATCTGTAATGAGGACATACCAAGCAACAGCAATAGAATTGTCAGCTACATACTGAATATCCATGTTAGCATTCCACATGGATAAAATGACTGGGTTGTAGTCATTTATATATTTTGACTCTTCTTTTCTTCTTAGGTTGTAGGTATTTTTCGGAGATTTTCTTGTAACTGTTTACTCTTCCTTTTGAAAGAACAGGTCGTGGAAATCCAAATTGACATTTTGTGTAGAATTTATCTTTACTCTTGTACTTTTGTCGACAGTATTTTCCACAACGATGACTTTGGAAACGTAAAACTTGCTCTTTTAAGTTTTTTTCTTCGGTGCTTTTAGGTATAGCACATGTTGCATATTCTTCAATGAAAGATAAAACTGCATCATCAGAATCTGTTCCAAATTTTGGGGCATCCTTGATCCACAACAGCATATGAATATGAGGAGCACCTCTTGCTTGGTACTCTTTTCTCCAAAAGAAATCCACAACTTCTCCAAGAGGTGGATTTGTTTTATTGCAGATGAAGGACATCATAGCCTCAAATGTATGATTGAAATATCTGCAAACATTAACCGGATCCAATGAGCACAATTCTCCTGCTGTCTTGTATTGGATGTTTTCAATATTTGAATTTGCATCTCGAAGTAAATCCAGTAAATCTTCCCAAGCATACTCAGCACAGCTTAGGGTAAGGAACCATGTAGGTGATCCTAAATTCCGTAACATACATTTCAATTCACCATGGCGTCGGTACCAATATTCATTAGTTCCACGCTGACAAGCCATCAGATTAATCAATTGAGATTCCAAATGATCATCTCGCTGTTGCACTTTGTTCATAAAATCCTTTGCAGACACATTATGTAGATGTACTCCAGTTTTTAAAATGTGATTTACTGCATAAGATAGTGCAGACAAATTACTTTCAAATAAAAGATGGAACAAATAAGGAATACTTTGACGAAATCTTGGATCTTCTGCATATAATCTTGTAGTCCGATACTCAGAAGCAGGAATCTGTACTGGACATTCATCATATCGTCCACCTTTTCCTGTAGGAAACAGCTGGGGAAAACAACGAGCTTCCAAGCTCTCCTCCCATACACTCACAGGAGTTCCTTTTGCTTTTTTCATCTGAAACAGATCAATAGTGTTTCCCATAACTTCTTTAGAATGAAGAGGATGTATGCTGAAATGTTCATAAATTTCTTCTTCTTTTGACTTATCCACTTTTTCAATGTGCCCAGTTGGTATTCCTGTGTCTGCCAGTAAAACTTCTTCATCTTCATCCATATAAATTGATTCATAGTACTTATTATTTCTTTTCAAATATAAATTTGCTCTTTGTACTTTTCGTACATCTACTAGCTCCTGCCAAATTTTCTTATTCTTTGTAGGTACACCACTAACCAGAATAACTAATGGTTCAGTTTCCAAACTATCTGCATCAATTGTTTCAATATTTTTTTTCAAATCTAATGGCAAATAGAAAACTCTTCCTTTTAAACCTCTTTGTAAATCTGAAGGAGGTAATTTACCTGTTTTGGGCTCCATATGAACTATAGTCTGAAATGGATGGGCACATTGAATGAGTATAGACTCATACGTATTTAAATCACTAAGTTCTGCAGGAATATCAACCAATTCTAAATTATTATGTACAGCTCTAGCTGGCATTTTATTTTCTTCTAACTTGTTATAACAGTATTTACAAATACGCTGATCTTCACCCAAATCAAAACAATTTTCCAGAAACAAATATGTAGCAAAATCCTTCCACTCATAATTATTTTCTTTTTCACTTTTTTTATAGAGATCAACATTCCTTGTTTGAGTTTTATAATGGCTTCTCTGGCAACAAATACAAGTAATATTTGGTCTTTCATTAGAGATGATAGTAAATTTTGTCATTTGATCTTCATAATTTTTACTAACAGTGGTTTCTACATTCTCTTCCACATTTTCTTCAATAACTGTGCCATTTCCTGCATTTTCTTGTATAGGACCAAAGTAACAAAACTGAATATCATCAGTAACCTTCTCTACATCTGATACAGATCCACGCAACAGAGCACTATTCAACTCATTTAACTTTAGTGCTGGACTTTTAGCAAAATACAATCTTCTCACAAACTTTCTCATTTCAGTATGATGTACTGCCAGCATCCTAAAATGGTGAAAAACACTTTGACAAACTTTCCTAGAAAGACAAGCCAGAGAATGTCCTTGCAAACCAGTATTCTTTCTCACTCTGCATGGATCTAGTCTTTGAAGCACCTTAATCTTCTGTTTAACACTTTTTTTACTATATTCTCTTAGAAAGTCACGTAATTTATCAATAAATTCTTGTCGTACAGTACAAATACTACTACAATTCCAAGTGTACACTGGGGCTTTAGGACTTTTCCCCATAACCTCATCAGCTTACACTTCTTCCTCATTTCTTGGAACCATTTTCTCCTTTTCCATTACACAACCATCTTTAACTTCATAACTTCGACCACTGGTGTCAACTGCATGCAGCAAACTATTACTTTGAAGATAACTCTCTTCATTAAAAAATGGTTCAGTACTTGAACTATGCTTCCATTCTCCGAAGAACACATTACAAAAGTTATTTTTTTTCACTACTCTTTTCCTTTTGCTTTTTGACTTCATTACATTGACTATTTTATCTAATGTACGGATCCTGTTCAAAATTAAAATGAATAGTTTTCTTTTTAATTCCAATGCCTTTGCAACAATTGATTCAATATGTTTCTTTTTCTTATAAAATATTGCTTTCTTCCTATATTTTTTCACATCCTTTAGCAAATTGAACACCACTCTTCTCTGAAACATTGTTTTACGAATGTTTTGAAATTCTGTTTTTCTTTTTAAGTCATTCCTTCTTGCTTCTGATTGTACATTAGCATTTAGTATTTTCTTTCTATTGTCTTGTTGTTTTCTTCTTGAAACACTATTTGCAGTGGATATAGTTTGTACATTGTTTCTATGTTTGAGGATATTTTTTAAAAAATCCTTAATCTGCTTACCAGAAGACATTTTCTTTTTTCCAACATGAGGTTCTTCCACTAATTTCTGTTGTCCAGTTGTCTTCAAATATAGATGGTTTTGCTGTTCTTTTCTCTCTCTTGATTTTATAGGCATGTTTAATTTATTTCAGTGTTGTTCAGCAATACCTAAAGGAAACTAAAAAAAAAATACATTTATGTAATTTAAATATATTACTATATTTTTTTTAGCTTTTCAAATCCTATCATATGAGCTGCCCCTTTCCTACGAGTGCAAGTCTTACAGAACAAGAGCAACACAAATTAAATCTCTGACAACAATTCCAGTGTGCAGACAGACTCATGGTGTGATTCTAGGCAGAAAACGATATTTGATTGGCAATTTCAAAGCACATTTACTACTGTGGTAGAGCAAGTGATAATTACTGTAACAGCCTGACACATTTTCCTTATACTTTTGAGAGGCAGAAAAGAGCACATGTCCTAACAGCTACTTGAGACCATGAGCATGTGGAACCTGGGTGAGGGATTAGACTAGAGCAAAGGAAATGAGCCTTGGTGATGTTGAATGTGTTAGTGTTACACACTGCTATCTGAAATACCACACAGTGCTGAATAGTAAGCATGGGAGTGCAGGAGAAGCAGCTGCCTGTGTGCTAAGAGTGTGTTTCTGGAGATTGTGTATTGTCAGGTGCAAGAGAGATCTGCATGGACGCTTGCACAACTGCATGAAGACTGCAGAGATGTATGTAAGATCACCTGTGGTAAGGGTTAATTGGAGTTTCGAACATGTAGGAACTACCTCACCCATTGCAGTAGTGGAAGGGAAATCTACCCTGTTGTTTTCAAATGTGTTAGCATTTGCCTCTAATCTGTGAGATAGTGATTTCTGCTGAATGCTAACCATCACAGTTCAAGAAAACAAGCTGCCCCTTTCCTACGAGTGCAACTCTTACAGAACAAGAGCAACACAAATTAAATCTCTGACAACAATTCCTGTGTGTGCACAGACTCATGATGTGATTCTAGGCACAAAACAGTATTCCTGGGTGATACCAGTACACCTTAACTTATGGTGAAGACATACTCCATAATATCTTACAAGTTCAAGGCAGTTAAATATCTTCCAAAACATAAAATGTAAAACACAACTTTAAAAGAAGAAACAAATTTCTATTATTTATATCAAAATACACCACATACATCCCCTCTCAAATCCATAACTCACCTTTAAAAGTAGTTAGTTGAGAAAGAAATGTGCCACTCACACAGCAGATTATCATAGCCAGAATCTCTGAGCTGTACTCCTCTCACCAAAACCACTAAATGGCAAAATTTCCCTCTCTTTTTTCACACATATACATGTTAACTTCAAATCACATTGCTTCCCACATTTTTTTAAATGGAAACACGCATTTCTATTGGTTGCAAATTTCAACCCTTTCCAAATGATTCCTACCCCCAACATGACTTCTGCCTGCTACCATAGCAACAGATCATGGAACACTGGTGTGAGCAGAGAGGTCAGAAGTTCAGCACACAATGTTTCTAATCCAAAGAGCAAGAGTGCTTGACTTTTCAAACCTAACAGCATATCCAAAGTAATCTTCTGTGGGAACACATTTTTCTGAACCAATACAAAACATGCTTTTAAAAATTTAAACATACAGCCTAGTTTTTAGTGTTGAATGGTCTGAAACAGCCAATGAGTTCTTTTTATTAAAGAAAAAGTATGTAAGCCTCCATTTTACAACTATCTTTCTTTTCATATTGCCATTCTACTGAAAGACACCTTCTGAGTGCATCCAGATCTCCTTGAAAGATGTTCACAGTGTGGATTGTAGGTCATAGCTATGTCAACTGGAGTGAAAAGTATGCTTTATTTTTTTTTCTTTTATTAATGTTCCACAAAAAGAAGCAGATAACAAACAATTGAAATAAAAGCATACCAATAAAACAAAAATTAACATCTCTCCACTTCTCTTACTTTCAATCCCTTTACCCTGCTGTCCTTCATCGCTTAATCTGTTACTCCCTTTTCCTATCTCCGTCCCTTACTCCCCTTTTCTCACTCCCCATCCATCACTCTCCATAACTCACTGCCATTCCCTTACTCATTCACTCTTCTTACCTGTATCCTCTACCCTTAGTCCTTTTGTTGCAGTCAGTCTTTCACTTCCCTTTCATGACTGATCATACTTTCCTTTTCTCACTCATTCTGTCTGTCCTTTCCTCCTCTTCACTCAGTCATTTCAATCATTTCAATCATTCATGTATACACTACACATTCATTCAATAAAATTACAACACAGTATATTAAGAATATAGCTCTTCTTGGAGAAGTGAAGTGAGTTCTGAAAAGAACTGTTTTGTTTGTCTTTTTTGTTTTGTCTTTTTTTTTTTTTTTTACAATTTTGTCTTTTTTTTTATTTTTTAAGCGCACCAAAACAAAACTGGTAATGAAAAACTGTTCAACAGGAACAAAAATAATAAATGAAAAAAATTATGGGCTGGAGCAATGTTTTTTTTTAATTACAAGAAAAATGGATTCAATTTCCTACAATTAAGTAGGAATTTGGTAATTCTACAGGCAAACGTTGCTTGAAAATCAATTGAGAATCATTACACAGTGTCCAGCCTTTTTCACATTTTAGATAAACTGTGTAATGACCAGAAGTTATAGAAGGTCCATCATGGAAAATTATTGCAACTGCAACAAAAGTCTTTCCTGACATTGATAATTGATTTCCTACAAACTTCTTTATTAAAGTGTCCAATTTTGTTCCATCAGCTCTACAACGTTGCATCATTAAAATTATATTCTGTCCATATTTCTTTAAAAATAACGTTGATAACATTTCTGATTTACATTGAGAACATTCCATGTTGTGATTTGCATCTTTAATTAATTTACTAAAAGTCACTGATTTACTCTCTGGTAATGTTAAATGTATGAACCTTTCAGAATCAACATTAGTGCTGCATGTGTTCATACAGTTTTCACAACAATGTTCCCATTTATAAGAGAGACCAAACATATTTTCTATTTCTACCCCTTCATCTTCCAGTACCATAAGCATATACATTAAGAATTCCTGTGCATCTTGCTGGACATTTTGTGTAAACTGTGTACATCCAGAACATACATCTAAAAGATTTCTAACATCAAAAGCACTTTCTATTTTAGTTTTATCATTACTCAACTTATCATAAAGGAAACTCAGCAGAGAACAAAATCTTGTTTCATGATTTAGTATTATCTGCTCTTGCAAACTTTCAAGATAAAATACAACATTCAGCACTACATTAGCGTAGCAGTTGACACCAGAGCTATTTTCAAAATGACAACCAACAACCTCTTCAACATTGTCCTTTTTCTTTTTGCTTGCAATCACATCATTCTCCTTTTGTTTTCTCTTCTGTACATCCTCATTACAGATATTCTCAATTCTCCTTTTCCGACAAACAACACGTTTTTCAAACACAGGATACTGACCTAAATGAGGAGCATAGCTTCTTCTTAATCTATTATACTTCTTTACACAATTTGCATCAGCACTAACTTTTGAGTCATCAAAGTCTATCATGAATAAACCAGATAATTTTTTCACTCGTGACAAAGCAACATATGCCATACCTTCTTTAAACACACTAGATCCAATGTTTACAAAAGCACTATCTACAGTTAATCCTTGAGATTTGTGAATAGTTACAGCATATGCTAGAGAAAACGGAAACTGCTTCCTACGTACATATAAGTCTTTCACAAGCAAAAAATGAACTGAACAACGACTAATGTCTTTAACCTCTTCAATCTGATCAAATTTTATTTTTAAAAATTCAATTCCATCTTTTTTCTGGTAATTAACAAAACCCACAACTTTACCCATAGCTCCATTCACTAAACCTTTTTCTACATTCAAATTACGTCTTAAAATTACTCGACAGTTCATACATACATAAAGATTCTTTTCTAAACCAGCTGTTTTCGATATGTTTTTCTCTAGAGAATCCAATTTAGTTTTCAATTTGCATGTCAATATAATAGTTATTCCTTCATGCTGTATTTTATCCACGGCTTCCATTTTCATAATCTCTTCATTTTCCAATTTCAAAAGTTCAACATTGAATATAGAGCATTCATGTAGTGTTGGCATTAAGCAGATTACAGTATTTTTTTCTGCAATTTTCTTGTATATTTTCTCTGGAACTATTTGTTCTGTTGGAAACAAATTACATAGCAATCGACTCTGTAAAGCTTTTCTGCCATGTTCTGTGAGTAGTCCAATTCTGATATCTTTGAGAATACTTGCATAATCATCATCATTTGCTTGCCACATATTGGTAATGAGTTCTTTGTACTCAAAGTATGACCAAATATTCACATTACCTATATTTCCTAATGACTTTTTCGTGTCTTCATGTGCAAGAGTATTAAATACTGGTTGTCCTTTAACTGGAGTGAGCTGCAGTAGATCCCCAAAAACTATAACATGTTTTCCTCTAAATAACACGTCATAGTCTGTCTTTAGAATTTGCTGCATTCTTAAATGCACAAAGGCAAGCATTAAGTTTGATACCATGCTTACCTCATCAATAATGAGAACTTTCATTTTCTTCAACACTCTTGAAACTTCAAAACATGCTTCTCCTGTTAGCTTGTGGTATTCTATTTTGTTCTCATGCTCTACTGGTAACATTAGCAAACGATGTAAGGTAATTCCTTTTATGTTATATGCTGCTAACCCAGTTGGAGCAGTAACAACACAAGACAAAGTTGAATCCGTTTTTTTCTGTAGGTAGCTTCTAATTACTTTAATTAAGAAACGTTTTCCAGTTCCAGCTTGTCCACTCACATACATTCTGATTGGTTCAAATGATGTGCATGAGCACTCTTTATTTTCATGTAGTAATCCATGATCAATTTGTTTTGTAACTTCTTCATAAATTTGTTGTTGTTCATCATTCAGTTGTTGTTCCAAATTTGGTAAGTCTATTAAATCTTCCTGAGCTTGATTCATAGCTGTTTCCACTTCAGTCATGGCTATTGCAGCTTCATTTTCTACGATTGGTTGTCCTAGGGGATCTTGACTGAGCGTACCAGAACTTTGACTGTCTTGAGAACTGTCTCTAGCTACTTCAGCTGCAATTGTAGCTTCTTGTTCAATTTCTTCATTTAACATTTGTACATAATTTGTGAAAGTACTGCATTCTATGCTATCGATACATGCATTAAAGGAATCTTCATAGCTCTGAAAATCTCCAAGTAGTTCATCCTCTGAACGCCATGGTTTAAACAGCAGTAAAAGTGCTAAGTAGTAAAATTCCTTTTTGTCAGTAGTGTCGCAACTCAGCTTCCTGTGATTAATCAAACTTCCTTGTGTTTGTTTCACCAAACATCCTTCCTCACCAATGACTTTATATTTTCCATTGTTGATGTCTTCTGTGGCATTCCGTGTAAAAATGTAGTTCTGCAGCACTTCATAGAGACACATGTTCTCAAGATGATGACTTCTGTTTGGGTAATATGTGTCCAACATATTTGTTTTCAAAATGTCTGTACTTTCTGGTTCGTTCTCTGCTAAATATTCAATTTCTCGAATAGATTTCAGTACCCGATTTCGCATTCCTGCAAGGCCTAAACTTACCCAAATTATTCTTCTGGATTTGGAGTACAGACTTGCAGATGATAACCTATCTGAGCATTCGTATGACCCAATTTCTCGATGCGATAACATCTTTAAACTGAAACTGTATAGCTTTTTACTGACAGTCTTCTCGTGAGAAATCTCTTCCCACATTTCTTTCAATTCCGTTTTCTCAGATTTAGTGATGTAAGATGTGACATACCAAGCAACAGCAATAGAATTGTCAGCTACATACTGAATATCCATGTTAGCATTCCACATGGATAAAATGACTGGGTTGTAGTCATTTATATATTTTGACTCTTCTTTTCTTCTTAGGTTGTAGGTATTTTTCAGAGATTTTCTTGTAACTGTTTACTCTTCCTTTTGAAAGAACAGGCCGTGGAAATCCAAATCGACATTTTGTGTAGAATTTATCTTTACTCTTGTACTTTTGTCGACAGTATTTTCCACACCGATGACTTTGGAAACGTAAAACTTGCTCTTTTAAGTTTTTTTCTTCAGTGCTTTTAGGTATAGCACATGTTGCATATTCTTCAATGAAAGATAAAACTGCATCATCAGAATCTGTTCCAAATTTTGGGGCATCCTTGATCCACAACAGCATATGAATATGAGGAGCACCTCTTGCTTGGTACTCTTTTCTCCAAAAGAAATCCACAACTTCTCCAAGAGGTGGATTTGTTTTATTGCAGATGCAGACACATTATGTAGATGTACTCCAGTTTTTAAAATGTGATTTACTGCATAAGATAGTGCAGACAAATTACTTTCAAATAAAAGATGGAACAAATAAGGAATACTTTGACGAAATCTTGGATCTTCTGCATATAATCTTGTAGTCCGATACTCAGAAGCAGGAATCTGTACTGGACATTCATCATATCGTCCACCTTTTCCTGTAGGAAACAGCTGGGGAAAACAACGAGCTTCCAAGCTCTCCTCCCATACACTCACAGGAGTTCCTTTTGCTTTTTTCATCTGAAACAGATCAATAGTGTTTCCCATAACTTCTTTAGAATGAAGAGGATGTATGCTGAAATGTTCATAAATTTCTTCTTCTTTTGACTTATCCACTTTTTCAATGTGCCCAGTTGGTATTCCTGTGTCTGCCAGTAAAACTTCTTCATCTTCATCCATATAAATTGATTCATAGTACTTATTATTTCTTTTCAAATATAAATTTGCTCTTTGTACTTTTCGTACATCTACTAGCTCCTGCCAAATTTTCTTATTCTTTGTAGGTACACCACTAACCAGAATAACTAATGGTTCAGTTTCCAAACTATCTGCATCAATTGTTTCAATATTTTTTTTCAAATCTAATGGCAAATAGAAAACTCTTCCTTTTAAACCTCTTTGTAAATCTGAAGGAGGTAATTTACCTGTTTTGGGCTCCATATGAACTATAGTCTGAAATGGATGGGCACATTGAATGAGTATAGACTCATACGTATTTAAATCACTAAGTTCTGCAGGAATATCAACCAATTCTAAATTATTATGTACAGCTCTAGCTGGCATTTTATTTTCTTCTAACTTGTTATAACAGTATTTACAAATACGCTGATCTTCACCCAAATCAAAACAATTTTCCAGAAACAAATATGTAGCAAAATCCTTCCACTCATAATTATTTTCTTTTTCACTTTTTTTATAGAGATCAACATTCCTTGTTTGAGTTTTATAATGGCTTCTCTGGCAACAAATACAAGTAATATTTGGTCTTTCATTAGAGATGATAGTAAATTTTGTCATTTGATCTTCATAATTTTTACTAACAGTGGTTTCTACATTCTCTTCCACATTTTCTTCAATAACTGTGCCATTTCCTGCATTTTCTTGTATAGGACCAAAGTAACAAAACTGAATATCATCAGTAACCTTCTCTACATCTGATACAGATCCACGCAACAGAGCACTATTCAACTCATTTAACTTTAGTGCTGGACTTTTAGCAAAATACAATCTTCTCACAAACTTTCTCATTTCAGTATGATGTACTGCCAGCATCCTAAAATGGTGAAAAACACTTTGACAAACTTTCCTAGAAAGACAAGCCAGAGAATGTCCTTGCAAACCAGTATTCTTTCTCACTCTGCATGGATCTAGTCTTTGAAGCACCTTAATCTTCTGTTTAACACTTTTTTTACTATATTCTCTTAGAAAGTCACGTAATTTATCAATAAATTCTTGTCGTACAGTACAAATACTACTACAATTCCAAGTGTACACTGGGGCTTTAGGACTTTTCCCCATAACCTCATCAGCTTACACTTCTTCCTCATTTCTTGGAACCATTTTCTCCTTTTCCATTACACAACCATCTTTAACTTCATAACTTCGACCACTGGTGTCAACTGCATGCAGCAAACTATTACTTTGAAGATAACTCTCTTCATTAAAAAATGGTTCAGTACTTGAACTATGCTTCCATTCTCCGAAGAACACATTACAAAAGTTATTTTTTTTCACTACTCTTTTCCTTTTGCTTTTTGACTTCATTACATTGACTATTTTATCTAATGTACGGATCCTGTTCAAAATTAAAATGAATAGTTTTCTTTTTAATTCCAATGCCTTTGCAACAATTGATTCAATATGTTTCTTTTTCTTATAAAATATTGCTTTCTTCCTATATTTTTTCACATCCTTTAGCAAATTGAACACCACTCTTCTCTGAAACATTGTTTTACGAATGTTTTGAAATTCTGTTTTTCTTTTTAAGTCATTCCTTCTTGCTTCTGATTGTACATTAGCATTTAGTATTTTCTTTCTATTGTCTTGTTGTTTTCTTCTTGAAACACTATTTGCAGTGGATATAGTTTGTACATTGTTTCTATGTTTGAGGATATTTTTTAAAAAATCCTTAATCTGCTTACCAGAAGACATTTTCTTTTTTCCAACATGAGGTTCTTCCACTAATTTCTGTTGTCCAGTTGTCTTCAAATATAGATGGTTTTGCTGTTCTTTTCTCTCTCTTGATTTTATAGGCATGTTTAATTTATTTCAGTGTTGTTCAGCAATACCTAAAGGAAACTAAAAAAAAAATACATTTATGTAATTTAAATATATTACTATATTTTTTTTAGCTTTTCAAATCCTATCATATGAGCTGCCCCTTTCCTACGAGTGCAAGTCTTACAGAACAAGAGCAACACAAATTAAATCTCTGACAACAATTCCAGTGTGCAGACAGACTCATGGTGTGATTCTAGGCAGAAAACGATATTTGATTGGCAATTTCAAAGCACATTTACTACTGTGGTAGAGCAAGTGATAATTACTGTAACAGCCTGACACATTTTCCTTATACTTTTGAGAGGCAGAAAAGAGCACATGTCCTAACAGCTACTTGAGACCATGAGCATGTGGAACCTGGGTGAGGGATTAGACTAGAGCAAAGGAAATGAGCCTTGGTGATGTTGAATGTGTTAGTGTTACACACTGCTATCTGAAATACCACACAGTGCTGAATAGTAAGCATGGGAGTGCAGGAGAAGCAGCTGCCTGTGTGCTAAGAGTGTGTTTCTGGAGATTGTGTATTGTCAGGTGCAAGAGAGATCTGCATGGACGCTTGCACAACTGCATGAAGACTGCAGAGATGTATGTAAGATCACCTGTGGTAAGGGTTAATTGGAGTTTCGAACATGTAGGAACTACCTCACCCATTGCAGTAGTGGAAGGGAAATCTACCCTGTTGTTTTCAAATGTGTTAGCATTTGCCTCTAATCTGTGAGATAGTGATTTCTGCTGAATGCTAACCATCACAGTTCAAGAAAACAAGCTGCCCCTTTCCTACGAGTGCAACTCTTACAGAACAAGAGCAACACAAATTAAATCTCTGACAACAATTCCTGTGTGTGCACAGACTCATGATGTGATTCTAGGCACAAAACAGTATTCCTGGGTGATACCAGTACACCTTAACTTATGGTGAAGACATACTCCATAATATCTTACAAGTTCAAGGCAGTTAAATATCTTCCAAAACATAAAATGTAAAACACAACTTTAAAAGAAGAAACAAATTTCTATTATTTATATCAAAATACACCACATACATCCCCTCTCAAATCCATAACTCACCTTTAAAAGTAGTTAGTTGAGAAAGAAATGTGCCACTCACACAGCAGATTATCATAGCCAGAATCTCTGAGCTGTACTCCTCTCACCAAAACCACTAAATGGCAAAATTTCCCTCTCTTTTTTCACACATATACATGTTAACTTCAAATCACATTGCTTCCCACATTTTTTTAAATGGAAACACGCATTTCTATTGGTTGCAAATTTCAACCCTTTCCAAATGATTCCTACCCCCAACATGACTTCTGCCTGCTACCATAGCAACAGATCATGGAACACTGGTGTGAGCAGAGAGGTCAGAAGTTCAGCACACAATGTTTCTAATCCAAAGAGCAAGAGTGCTTGACTTTTCAAACCTAACAGCATATCCAAAGTAATCTTCTGTGGGAACACATTTTTCTGAACCAATACAAAACATGCTTTTAAAAATTTAAACATACAGCCTAGTTTTTAGTGTTGAATGGTCTGAAACAGCCAATGAGTTCTTTTTATTAAAGAAAAAGTATGTAAGCCTCCATTTTACAACTATCTTTCTTTTCATATTGCCATTCTACTGAAAGACACCTTCTGAGTGCATCCAGATCTCCTTGAAAGATGTTCACAGTGTGGATTGTAGGTCATAGCTATGTCAACTGGAGTGAAAAGTATGCTTTATTTTTTTTTCTTTTATTAATGTTCCACAAAAAGAAGCAGATAACAAACAATTGAAATAAAAGCATACCAATAAAACAAAAATTAACATCTCTCCACTTCTCTTACTTTCAATCCCTTTACCCTGCTGTCCTTCATCGCTTAATCTGTTACTCCCTTTTCCTATCTCCGTCCCTTACTCCCCTTTTCTCACTCCCCATCCATCACTCTCCATAACTCACTGCCATTCCCTTACTCATTCACTCTTCTTACCTGTATCCTCTACCCTTAGTCCTTTTGTTGCAGTCAGTCTTTCACTTCCCTTTCATGACTGATCATACTTTCCTTTTCTCACTCATTCTGTCTGTCCTTTCCTCCTCTTCACTCAGTCATTTCAATCATTTCAATCATTCATGTATACACTACACATTCATTCAATAAAATTACAACACAGTATATTAAGAATATAGCTCTTCTTGGAGAAGTGAAGTGAGTTCTGAAAAGAACTGTTTTGTTTGTCTTTTTTGTTTTGTCTTTTTTTTTTTTTTTTACAATTTTGTCTTTTTTTTTATTTTTTAAGCGCACCAAAACAAAACTGGTAATGAAAAACTGTTCAACAGGAACAAAAATAATAAATGAAAAAAATTATGGGCTGGAGCAATGTTTTTTTTTAATTACAAGAAAAATGGATTCAATTTCCTACAATTAAGTAGGAATTTGGTAATTCTACAGGCAAACGTTGCTTGAAAATCAATTGAGAATCATTACACAGTGTCCAGCCTTTTTCACATTTTAGATAAACTGTGTAATGACCAGAAGTTATAGAAGGTCCATCATGGAAAATTATTGCAACTGCAACAAAAGTCTTTCCTGACATTGATAATTGATTTCCTACAAACTTCTTTATTAAAGTGTCCAATTTTGTTCCATCAGCTCTACAACGTTGCATCATTAAAATTATATTCTGTCCATATTTCTTTAAAAATAACGTTGATAACATTTCTGATTTACATTGAGAACATTCCATGTTGTGATTTGCATCTTTAATTAATTTACTAAAAGTCACTGATTTACTCTCTGGTAATGTTAAATGTATGAACCTTTCAGAATCAACATTAGTGCTGCATGTGTTCATACAGTTTTCACAACAATGTTCCCATTTATAAGAGAGACCAAACATATTTTCTATTTCTACCCCTTCATCTTCCAGTACCATAAGCATATACATTAAGAATTCCTGTGCATCTTGCTGGACATTTTGTGTAAACTGTGTACATCCAGAACATACATCTAAAAGATTTCTAACATCAAAAGCACTTTCTATTTTAGTTTTATCATTACTCAACTTATCATAAAGGAAACTCAGCAGAGAACAAAATCTTGTTTCATGATTTAGTATTATCTGCTCTTGCAAACTTTCAAGATAAAATACAACATTCAGCACTACATTAGCGTAGCAGTTGACACCAGAGCTATTTTCAAAATGACAACCAACAACCTCTTCAACATTGTCCTTTTTCTTTTTGCTTGCAATCACATCATTCTCCTTTTGTTTTCTCTTCTGTACATCCTCATTACAGATATTCTCAATTCTCCTTTTCCGACAAACAACACGTTTTTCAAACACAGGATACTGACCTAAATGAGGAGCATAGCTTCTTCTTAATCTATTATACTTCTTTACACAATTTGCATCAGCACTAACTTTTGAGTCATCAAAGTCTATCATGAATAAACCAGATAATTTTTTCATTCGTGACAAAGCAACATATGCCATACCTTCTTTAAACACACTAGATCCAATGTTTACAAAAGCACTATCTACAGTTAATCCTTGAGATTTGTGAATAGTTACAGCATATGCTAGAGAAAACGGAAACTGCTTCCTACGTACATATAAGTCTTTCACAAGCAAAAAATGAACTGAACAACGACTAATGTCTTTAACCTCTTCAATCTGATCAAATTTTATTTTTAAAAATTCAATTCCATCTTTTTTCTGGTAATTAACAAAACCCACAACTTTACCCATAGCTCCATTCACTAAACCTTTTTCTACATTCAAATTACGTCTTAAAATTACTCGACAGTTCATACATACATAAAGATTCTTTTCTAAACCAGCTGTTTTCGATATGTTTTTCTCTAGAGAATCCAATTTAGTTTTCAATTTGCATGTCAATATAATAGTTATTCCTTCATGCTGTATTTTATCCACGGCTTCCATTTTCATAATCTCTTCATTTTCCAATTTCAAAAGTTCAACATTGAATATAGAGCATTCATGTAGTGTTGGCATTAAGCAGATTACAGTATTTTTTTCTGCAATTTTCTTGTATATTTTCTCTGGAACTATTTGTTCTGTTGGAAACAAATTACATAGCAATCGACTCTGTAAAGCTTTTCTGCCATGTTCTGTGAGTAGTCCAATTCTGATATCTTTGAGAATACTTGCATAATCATCATCATTTGCTTGCCACATATTGGTAATGAGTTCTTTGTACTCAAAGTATGACCAAATATTCACATTACCTATATTTCCTAATGACTTTTTCGTGTCTTCATGTGCAAGAGTATTAAATACTGGTTGTCCTTTAACTGGAGTGAGCTGCAGTAGATCCCCAAAAACTATAACATGTTTTCCTCTAAATAACACGTCATAGTCTGTCTTTAGAATTTGCTGCATTCTTAAATGCACAAAGGCAAGCATTAAGTTTGATACCATGCTTACCTCATCAATAATGAGAACTTTCATTTTCTTCAACACTCTTGAAACTTCAAAACATGCTTCTCCTGTTAGCTTGTGGTATTCTATTTTGTTCTCATGCTCTACTGGTAACATTAGCAAACGATGTAAGGTAATTCCTTTTATGTTATATGCTGCTAACCCAGTTGGAGCAGTAACAACACAAGACAAAGTTGAATCCGTTTTTTTCTGTAGGTAGCTTCTAATTACTTTAATTAAGAAACGTTTTCCAGTTCCAGCTTGTCCACTCACATACATTCTGATTGGTTCAAATGATGTGCATGAGCACTCTTTATTTTCATGTAGTAATCCATGATCAATTTGTTTTGTAACTTCTTCATAAATTTGTTGTTGTTCATCATTCAGTTGTTGTTCCAAATTTGGTAAGTCTATTAAATCTTCCTGAGCTTGATTCATAGCTGTTTCCACTTCAGTCATGGCTATTGCAGCTTCATTTTCTACGATTGGTTGTCCTAGGGGATCTTGACTGAGCGTACCAGAACTTTGACTGTCTTGAGAACTGTCTCTAGCTACTTCAGCTGCAATTGTAGCTTCTTGTTCAATTTCTTCATTTAACATTTGTACATAATTTGTGAAAGTACTGCATTCTATGCTATCGATACATGCATTAAAGGAATCTTCATAGCTCTGAAAATCTCCAAGTAGTTCATCCTCTGAACGCCATGGTTTAAACAGCAGTAAAAGTGCTAAGTAGTAAAATTCCTTTTTGTCAGTAGTGTCGCAACTCAGCTTCCTGTGATTAATCAAACTTCCTTTTGTTTGTTTCACCAAACATCCTTCCTCACCAATGACTTTATATTTTCCATTGTTGATGTCTTCTGTGGCATTCCGTGTAAAAATGTAGTTCTGCAGCACTTCATAGAGACACATGTTCTCAAGATGATGACTTCTGTTTGGGTAATATGTGTCCAACATATTTGTTTTCAAAATGTCTGTACTTTCTGGTTCGTTCTCTGCTAAATATTCAATTTCTCGAATAGATTTCAGTACCCGATTTCGCATTCCTGCAAGGCCTAAACTTACCCAAATTATTCTTCTGGATTTGGAGTACAGACTTGCAGATGATAACCTATCTGAGCATTCGTATGACCCAATTTCTCGATGCGATAACATCTTTAAACTGAAACTGTATAGCTTTTTACTGACAGTCTTCTCGTGAGAAATCTCTTCCCACATTTCTTTCAATTCCGTTTTCTCAGATTTAGTGATGTAAGATGTGACATACCAAGCAACAGCAATAGAATTGTCAGCTACATACTGAATATCCATGTTAGCATTCCACATGGATAAAATGACTGGGTTGTAGTCATTTATATATTTTGACTCTTCTTTTCTTCTTAGGTTGTAGGTATTTTTCAGAGATTTTCTTGTAACTGTTTACTCTTCCTTTTGAAAGAACAGGCCGTGGAAATCCAAATCGACATTTTGTGTAGAATTTATCTTTACTCTTGTACTTTTGTCGACAGTATTTTCCACACCGATGACTTTGGAAACGTAAAACTTGCTCTTTTAAGTTTTTTTCTTCAGTGCTTTTAGGTATAGCACATGTTGCATATTCTTCAATGAAAGATAAAACTGCATCATCAGAATCTGTTCCAAATTTTGGGGCATCCTTGATCCACAACAGCATATGAATATGAGGAGCACCTCTTGCTTGGTACTCTTTTCTCCAAAAGAAATCCACAACTTCTCCAAGAGGTGGATTTGTTTTATTGCAGATGAAGGACATCATAGCCTCAAATGTATGATTGAAATATCTGCAAACATTAACCGGATCCAATGAGCACAATTCTCCTGCTGTCCTGTATTGGATGTTTTCAATATTTGAATTTGCATCTCGAAGAAAATCCAGTAAATCTTCCCAAGCGTACTCAGCACAGCTTAGGGTAAGGAACCATGTAGGAGATCCTAAATTCCGTAACATACATTTTAATTCTCCATGGCGTCGGTACCAATATTCATTAGTTCCACGCTGACAAGCCATCAGATTAATCAATTGAGATTCCAAATGATCATCTCGCTGTTGCACTTTGTTCATAAAATCCTTTGCAGACACATTATGTAGATGTACTCCAGTTTTTAAAATGTGATTTACTGCATAAGATAGTGCAGACAAGTCACTTTCAAATAAAAGATGGAACAAATAAGGAATACTTTGACGAAATCTTGGATCTTCTGCATATAATCTTATAGTCCGATACTCAGAAGCAGGAATCTGTACTGGACATTCATCATATCGTCCACCTTTTCCTGTAGGAAACAGCTGGGGAAAACAACGAGCTTCCAAGCTCTCTTCCCATACACTCACAGGAGTTCCTTTTGCTTTTTTCATCTGAAACAGATCAATAGTGTTTCCCATAACTTCTTTAGAATGAAGAGGATGTATGCTGAAATGTTCATTAATTTCTTCTTCTTTTGACTTATCCACTTTTTCAATGTGCCCAGTTGGTATTCCTGTGTCTGCTAGTAAAACTTCTTCATCTTCATCCATATAAATTGATTCATAGTACTTATTATTTCTTTTCAAATATAAATTTGCTCTTTGTACTTTTCGTACATCTACTAGCTCCTGCCAAATTTTCTTATTCTTTGTAGGTACACCATTAACCAGAATAACTAATGGTTCAGTTTCCAAACTATCTGCATCAATTGTTTCAATATTTTTTTTTAAATCTAATGGCAAATAGACAACTCTTCCTTTTAAACTTCTTTGTAAATCTGAAGGAGGTAATTTACCTGTTTTGGGCTCCATATGAACTATAGTCTGAAATGGATGGGCACATTGAATGAGTATAGACTCATACGTATTTAAATCACTAAGTTCTGCAGGAATATCAACCAATTCTAAATTATTATGTACAGCTCTAGCTGGCATTTTATTTTCTTCTAACTTGTTATAACAGTATTTACAAATACGCTGATCTTCACCCAAATCAAAACAATTTTCCAGAAACAAATATGTAGCAAAATCCTTCCACTCATAATTATTTTCTTTTTCACTTTTTTTATAGAGATCAACATTCCTTGTTTGAGTTTTATAATGGCTTCTCTGGCAACAAATACAAGTAATATTTGGTCTTTCATTAGAGATGATAGTAAATTTTGTCATTTGATCTTCATAATTTTTACTAACAGTGGTTTCTACATTCTCTTCCACATTTTCTTCAATAACTGTGCCATTTCCTGCATTTTCTTGTATAGGACCAAAGTAACAAAACTGAATATCATCAGTAACCTTCTCTACATCTGATACAGATCCACGCAACAGAGCACTATTCAACTCATTTAACTTTAGTGCTGGACTTTTAGCAAAATACAATCTTCTCACAAACTTTCTCATTTCAGTATGATGTACTGCCAGCATCCTAAAATGGTGAAAAACACTTTGACAAACTTTCCTAGAAAGACAAGCCAGAGAATGTCCTTGCAAACCAGCATTCTTTCTAACTCTGCATGGATCTAGTCTTTGAAGCACCTTAATCTTCTGTTTAACACTTTTTTTACTATATTCCCTTAGAAAGTCACGTAATTTATCAATAAATTCTTGTCGTACAGTACAAATACTACTACAATTCCAAGTGTACACTGGGGCTTTAGGACTTTTCCCCATAACCTCATCAGCTAACACTTCTTCCTCATTTCTTGGAACCATTTTCTCCTTTTCCATTACACAACCATCTTTAACTTCATAACTTCGACCACTGGTGTCAACTGCATGCAGCAAACTATTACTTTGAAGATAACTCTCTTCATTAAAAAATGTCAGTACTTGAACTATGCTTCCATTCTCCTAAAAACACATTACAAAAGTTATTTTTTTTCACTGCTCTTTTCCTTTTGCTTTTTGACTTCATTACATTGACTATTTTATCTAATGTACGGATCCTGTTCAAAATTAAAATGAATAGTTTTCTTTTTAATTCCAATGCCTTTGCAACAATTGATTCAATATGTTTCTTTTTCTTATAAAATATTGCTTTCTTCCTATATTTTTTCACATCCTTTAGCAAATTGAACACCACTCTTCTCTGAAACATTGTTTTACGAATGTTTTGAAATTCAGTTTTTCTTTTTAAGTCATTCCTTCTTGCTTCTGATTGTACATTAGCATTTAGTATTTTCTTTATATTGTCTTGTTGTTTTCTTCTTGAAACACTATTTGCAGTGGATATAGTTTGTACATTGTTTCTATGTTTGAGGATATTTTTAAAAAAATCCTTAATCTGCTTACCAGAAGACATTTTCTTTTTTCCAACATGAGGTTCTTCCACTAATTTCTGTTGTCCAGTTGTCTTCAAATATAGATGGTTTTGCTGTTCTTTTCTCTCTCTTGATTTTATAGGCATGTTTAATTTATTTCAGTGTTGTTCAGCAATACCTAAAGGAAACTAAAAAAAAAATACATTTATGTAATTTAAATATATTACTATATTTTGTTTTAGCTTTTCAAATCCTATCATATGAGCTGCCCCTTTCCTACAAGTGCAAGTCTTACAGAACAAGAGCAACACAAATTAAATCTCTGACAACAATTCCAGTGTGCAGACAGACTCATGGTGTGATTCTAGGCAGAAAACGATATTTGATTGGCAATTTCAAAGCACATTTACTACTGTGGTAGAGCAAGTGATAATTACTGTAACAGCCTGACACATTTTCCTTATAGTTTAGAGAGGCAGAAAAGAGCACATGTCCTAACAGCTACTTGAGACCATGAGCATGTGGAACCTGGGTGAGGGATTAGACTAGAGCAAAGGAAATGAGCCTTGGTGATGTTGAATGTGTTAGCGTTACACACTGCTATCTGAAATACCACACAGTGCTGAATAGTAAGCATGGGAATGCAGGAGAAGCAGCTGCCTGTGTGCTAAGAGTGTGTTTCTGGAGACTGTGTATTGTCAGGTGCAAGAGAAATCTGCATGGACGCTTACACAACTGCATGAAGACTGCAGAGATGTATGTAAGATCACCTGTGGTATGGGTTAATTAGAGTTTTGAACATGTAGGAACTACCTCACCCATTGCAGGAGTGGAAGGAAAATCTACCCTGTTCTTTTCAAATGTGTTACCATTTGCCTCTCATCTGTGAGGTAGTGATTTGTGCTGAATGCTAACCATCACAGTTCAAGAAAACAAGCGGCCCCTTGCCTACGAGTGCAAGTCGTACAGAACAAGAGCAACACAAATTAAATCTCTGACAACAATTCCTGTGTGCACACAGACTCATGGTGTGATTCTAGGCAGAAAACGATATTTGATTGGCAATTTCAAAGCACATTTACTACTGTGCTAGAGCAAGTGATAATTACTGTAACAGCCTGACACATTTTCCTTATAGTTTAGAGAGGCAGAAAAGAGCACATGTCCTAACAGCTACTTGAGACCATCAGCATGAGGAACCTGGGTGAGTGATTAGACTACAGCAAAGGAAATGAGCCTTGGTGATGTTGAATGTGTTAGCGTTACACACTGCTATCTGAAATACCACACAGTGCTGAATAGTAAGCATGGGGGTACAGGAGAAGCAGCTGGCTGTGTGCTAAGAGTGTGTTTCTGGAGACTGTGTATTGTCAGGTGCAAGAGAGATCTGCATGGAAGCTTGCACAACTGCATGAAGACTGCAGAGATGTATGTAAGATCACCTGTGGTAAGGGTTAATTGGGCTTATGAACATGTAGGAACTACCTCACCCATTGCAGGAGTGGAAGGAAAATCTACCCTGTTGTTTTCAAATGTGTTAGCATTTGCCTCTCATCTGTGAGATGGTGATGTATGCTGTATGCTAACCATCACAGTTCAAGAAAACAAGCTGCCCCTTTCCTACGAGTGCAAGTCTTACAGAACAAGAGCAACACAAATTAAATCTCTGACAACAATTCCTGTGTGCACACAGACTCATGGTGTGATTCTAGGCAGAAAACGATATTTGATTGGCAATTTCAAAGCACATTTACTACTGTGGTAGAGCAAGTGATAATTACTGTAACAGCCTGACACATTTTCCTTATACTTTTGAGAGGCAGAAAAGAGCACATGTCCTAACAGCTACTTGAGACCATGAGCATGTGGAACCTGGGTGAGTGATTAGACTAGAGCAAAGGAAATGAGCCTTGGTGATGTTGAATGTGTTAGCGTTACACACTGCTATCTGAAATACCACACAGTGCTGAATAGTAAGCATGGGAGTGCAGGAGAAGCAGCTGCCTGTGTGCTAAGAGTGTGTTTCTGGAGATTGTGTATTGTCAGGTGCAAGAGAGATCTGCATGGACGCTTGCACAACTGCATGAAGACTGCAGAGATGTATGTAAGATCACCTGTGGTAAGGGTTAATTGGAGTTTCGAACATGTAGGAACTACCTCACCCATTGCAGTAGTGGAAGGGAAATCTACCCTGTTGTTTTCAAATGTGTTAGCATTTGCCTCTAATCTGTGAGATAGTGATTTCTGCTGAATGCTAACCATCACAGTTCAAGAAAACAAGCTGCCCCTTTCCGAGTGCAACTCTTACAGAACAAGAGCAACACAAATTAAATCTCTGACAACAATTCCTGTGTGTGCACAGACTCATGATGTGATTCTAGGCACAAAACAGTATTCCTGGGTGATACCAGTACACCTTAACTTATGGTGAAGACATACTCCATAATATCTTACAAGTTCAAGGCAGTTAAATATCTTCCAAAACATAAAATGTAAAACACAACTTTAAAAGAAGAAACAAATTTCTATTATTTATATCAAAATACACCACATACATCCCCTCTCAAATCCATAACTCACCTTTAAAAGTAGTTAGTTGAGAAAGAAATGTGCCACTCACACAGCAGATTATCATAGCCAGAATCTCTGAGCTGTACTCCTCTCACCAAAACCACTAAATGGCAAAATGTCCCTCTCTTTTTTCACACATATACATGTTAACTTCAAATCACATTGCTTCCCACATTTTTTTAAATGGAAACACGCATTTCTATTGGTTGCAAATTTCAACCCTTTCCAAATTATTCCTACCCCCAACATGACTTCTGCCTGCTACCATAGCAACAGATCATGGAACACTGGTGTGAGCAGAGAGGTCAGAAGCTCAGCACACAATGTTTCTAATCCAAAGAGCAAGAGTGCTTGACTTTTCAAACCTAACAGCATATCCAAAGTAATCTTCTGTGGGAACACATTTTTCTGAACCAATACAAAACATGCTTTTAAAAATGTAAACATACAGCCTAGTTTTTAGTGTTGAATGGTCTGAAACAGCCAATGAGTTCTTTTTATTAAAGAAAAAGTATGTAAGCCTCCATTTTACAACTATCTTTCTTTTCATATTGCCATTCTACTGAAAGACACCTTCTGAGTGCATCCAGATCTCCTTGAAAGATGTTCACAGTGTGGATTGTAGGTCATAGCTATGTCAACTGGAGTGAAAAGTATGCTTTATTTTTTTTTTCTTTTATTAATGTTCCACAAAAAGAACCAGATAACAAACAATTGAAATAAAAGCATACCAATAAAAAAAATTAACATCATATATATAATAAGTACATAAGGATTAATAAATAATAATAATAAAAACCAATATAGGAAAGAAATCTATTTAAAGCTCATCACAAATAGCAGAACAAAAGAAAATTAATCAGTGAAATAATCCTTTAGCGGATGCCAGATAGCAAGGCCAAATTTCATTTTACGTGGTTTTTTAAGCGAATACATACTAGTTTCCAAATTATACAAGTTGAATAATTTGGCACGCCACAAATCAAAGCTCGGAGCCTGAGGTTGCAGCCAGGCTGTAGCTATTGATAATCGTGTTACTGCGGCTATAATGAAGAGAAAGTAACGAAATTCAAAAGGAGGTTGCCCCTGAGTAAGATCCCCACCTATCCCTAATAAGATCATACTCGAAGACATTGAAATGGGTTTGCCAAGAACATGAAACAGAAAACTTCTAATTTGGTTGAAAAGAGGTAGCAAAGAAGGACAAGAAAAAAAAACATGTACTATATCGGCATTACATGCTCTACAGCGAAAACATTCCCCAGAATTAAAAAATTGAGAAGAGCTGCCCCATTTCATCATCACCGCAGGAGTGCGGTATAAATTAAACATGGTTTTATAATGCTGGGCCTTTAATGAGGCAGAATGGAAAACCATATGGGCAATCTTGATAGAATCTTTGATACTAATAGACGAAGATGAAAGCCGGCATCTCCACTTCTCATTTGTTTTATCAAGATCGTCTAAATTCTAACAGCACAAAATAAATTGATCCTATTCGCAATTGAGATCTGACAACATCAATGATGCGAATAGAGGTAAGTTGAGTAGTATGTTTATGAAGAAAATCACGAATCTGAAGAAATTTTAAAAATTGATTATTAGATAAGTCAAATTTCTGTCTAAGTTCATCAAAAGAAAGACAGTCACCCTCCCCTGAAACAAAATCCCCTAGACATGTGATCCCTTTGGAATACCAGTAACGCATAACTGAATCACAAAAAATGGGGGGTAGAAGGTGTGATGCAGTAAGAGGAGTATATACTGTATATTTAGGAATATGGCACATTTTTTTAACAGTTTTCCAAACAGTAAAGGCAGAGATAATAATTTTAAACCGAGTACGTTTATAGTAACTACCATCGACCTTGGATATCATGTAGTTTTTAGCAAACGAGCCGAGCGCAATTTGGTAGATCGATGGAACTTCTGCCAGATTCCCAACTTCCTCACCCGTAAGAAGAATACGCATATTGAGGAGTAAGCACGAGATCTGATATAATGCAAAATCCGGGATTCCCCACCCTCCTCGGGCAGGTGGAAACGTCATCAAGCGTGAAGCTCTGCGAATCTTCCCAGGGGCCCAAAGATATTTTTCGCATACTGACTGAAGTTGGCGAATCTGAAGTTTAGGAACCAAAAGAGGAACAGCTCGAAAAAAATAAAGTACTCTAGGTAAAATAATCATTTTTAACAAATTAGATCTACCAACAAGAGTGAGGTGAAGGCTCTGCCAAGATTCCAAGGCAGATTTGGTTTTATCCAAAATATCCTTCCAGTTAACCGTAATCACATCATCCAAATTGGGTCTGATCTTGATGCCTAAATAAACCACTTCCTCCACTAGCCTGGGATCCGACACTATAGCTCGGTCCGTACATAAGCATTGTGTCTTGGCAGTGTTGAGCCTATACCCAGAATATCTGCCAAAACACTCCGCTAGATGTTCTATAACCGGCAAAGCGATGTTTAAATCTGATGTAACCACGGCTATATCGTCCGCGTAGGCGAGGACGCTATACTGCGTGTCCTGAGCTATAAAAGGAGGAATTTGTGAATTAAGATCTAGCATTTTAATAAATGGATTGATATAAAATGCAAAAAGAAGTGGGGAGCAGGGACAGCCTTGGCGGGTCCCCCTGCTGATCTGAACCCCCTCCGATTTAATGCCCATTGCGCATATTTTAGCCGTAGGGGCCTGATAGAAAACCAGAAGGGCGCGAATAAAGCCGGAACCAAACCCCGACCGTGCCATTATCTTCCATAGGAAGCTCCATGAAACCCGGTCAAATGCCTTCTCGGCGTCAAGCAGGACGAGACCCAGAAACCTGGACTCGACCTGCGCGATGTCGAGAAGAGCAATGACCCTGTTAATATGGTCAACTGTGCCCCGGCCCGGTACAAAGCCATGCTGCTGCAGCGATACCAGTCCAGCAACGAGCGGGGCCATTCGATTTGCCAAAAGTTTGGCATACAGTTTGCCGTCACAATTAATCAAGGAGATCGGACTATAAGATCCTGGTTGATCAGGAGGCTTCCCCTTCTTGGGAAATATAACTAGATGTGCTTCATCCCATGAACGGGGGGAGAATCCTATCCTAGCCGCCTGAAAAGTATTCAGCAGATCCTCACGCAATTCCGAAAAAAAGACCTTATAAATCTCTGTCGGGAGAGAGTCTGGTCCAGCCGCCTTGCCAGAAGGCAATTTGAAAAGTGCTTGTTCAATTTCTTCACTAGAAAGTGGCATATCTAATCTCTCAGCATCTACAGGATCGAGCTTTTCCCATTCTAATGCAGGTAGCCCAAGATCAAGAGGAAGATCTCCAATATCCGGCTGGGTATATAAATCAGAATAAAAATGCTGGAATACTTTCATAATAGCCTGGGGTTCGTAGATTAACATATCTTGATCATTATAGATAGAATTAATTTTTAATGCTTGATTTTTCGCGCATATTCTTTGGGCTAAATATCTCCCTGATGTTTCCCCAAACTCATAAAGTTGCCTCCTATAGAGATGATGTTTAAGTGCGATCTCCTGGGCCCATACACGATTAATATTTGCCTTACAACATGCCAATTTATCAAGACTATCCTTAGGATCAACCGCTGCCCGCAGTTGAACAGAAAGATCTAATTCAGCATTCCTCAATTGGGTAAGCAGTTGTAGCATATTCTGTCTACGTATTTTTTGTGCATGAAGACCATAGCTGAGAACCTCACCCCTAAAACATGCCTTAAAAGAATCCCACACTACCGCAGGGCCGGCTGTGCCTCAGTTAAGTTGAAAAAAGTTTGGGATCCATTTATTCATGTGACTCAAAAAAAGAGTATCAAACAAAAGCTTCCTATCAAAAGAAAAAACCTTAATATATCTGGGAATAACAACATTCGAAAGAGAAATAACTAAAGGAGCATGATCCGATAGTAGTCTAGGGATAATTTGGATTTGTGTATAGAAGGCCCAGGCTACAGGAATAAGAAAATAATCCAATCGGAATAATTTATTGTGAGGTGAGGAAAAAAACGTATATCCAGGATCCTGTGGATATACGGAATTCCACACATCTGCCAACCCATGATCACCCATCAGATTCCTTAATGCCTGGAAAACCTTAGGCTTACGACCCCTAAATACCTGAGACGAGGAGCTCGCCCAGTCACCATCCAAATGAATATTGAGATCTCCACAAAGTATTAACGGTGAGGGCCATAGAGCGAGTTCCCCATTCAGGTAATCAAAAATATTTGCCTCATCCAAGTTAGACCCATACACAGTGCACAAAGTAAACTGTATCTCTCCCACTGAGCATTCAAGAATTGCCCAGCGACCATGTATGTCTACCAGAGAGCGCTCTGACTTAACTAAAGAGGGTCGTGCTAATATAGCAACTCCTCGCGTCGTATCCGATTGTTTAGAGGCAGCAAGTGTAACATATCCTAGGTCAGCCAGCTTCTGCCTGAGGGACCAAGAAATATGTGTTTCCTGAATGCACATAATATCAGGATTAATGATTTTTAATTCAGCCTGCATCTTCTTCCATTTGTCATAATTATTGAGGCCACAGACATTATACGTACCAATTTTTATCCTCATATTAGCCATTTACCTTCATATATTGAAATACCAACATAGAAAAACTCAGTCATAAGTACAACAGATATTAAACAGGAACAAGACAGAAAAAAAGTAGAAAATATAAATCTAGAATCATTTTGTGGAACATAGTATTTTTAGTACCCCCCGGGGTCCCACCCCTTCCTCTTCCCACATCCTCATCCTGCCCAACCTCCCTTCGCCCTCCCACCTCCCACCCACCACACCCTCGCTTTATTGAGGCAATAGGACCTGGGTCCCTAACGATGGGAAGCTGGTGACGCTCCCCGTGGTGCCCCCCCCCTTAGAAAAAACAGAAAAAATCATAAAACTAATCAATTAATCAACATATGCCACTCCACCTTCAGCTACCGGGCCCAGTGAGTGTAAATATTCTTTAGCCTGGATTTCAGAGGAAAAAAACGTATTCTGGCCCTGGTATACAACCTTTAACTTTGCGGGGTTGAGTAAAAACGCCTGCCCCCCCTTAGCTTAAAGAGAGGTATCAGCTGGCGAAACTGCCACCTGCGCACAACTGTCTCGTGACAAAAGTCAGGTCTAACAAAAAAATGGACACCTTTAGCAAATCTCTTCTGATTCGGTCTGGCCAAATCATAAACAGCTTCTCGCGCGAGAAAGTTGTTAATTGAAATCAGGATGGCACGAGAATGGGCAGGTTCATGCCCAGGACGGGCAGCTTGCTGTTTACTATGAAAAGGGAATCGATGAGCTCTCTGTAGTTCAATCTCCCAGTCCCATTGAGAGAGTTCCGGGAAGGCCTCTACAAATAACTGGATGATAAATTGCCTCGTATCAGCCCCTTCTGCCCCCTCTGGAATGCCCAAGACTCGTAAGTTGTTACGCCTCATCCGGTTTTCAAGTTCAGACAGTTTCCATGTGACATCATCTTTCTGTGTCTTTAAATCATCGACCATTCCTTTCTGTGTCATTAGCTCATCCTCCAAAATAGATATACGAGTTTCTGTCTCGCTCACTCGAGTGCCAATCTCGGCGCTTGTCTTATTTATACGTCTAATAGCATTTTGTAATTTACGACAAGCCCCCTGCGTTCTGGCATTCTCAAGTCTGGTCTCAGCCCTATGTGACAACATCGTATCATAAATCATCTCCAACGTAATTGGTTTCGGAGGATCAGAAGAACTGGCTGTGGCAGAAATCCCTTGTGCCCCATCATTACCGGGGACAGATGGCTGTGCAGTGGAAAATGAATAATCCCAAGCCAGATTGTCCACCTGAGGGTCAGAGATGTTATCAGGTAGAATGGAGCCCAAAGGAATCACCTGTCTGTTCAGAGTCTTGCTTTTCCGAACTGTACCACCCGGGGGAGCCAGATTCATATATCCACCCGATAAACAGTCATCGATCTCTCCCTGACTGGCTGACCCGGCCTCATACTCGGCCCAGTCCCGGCTGGTTGTGTCATCATCATCTGAAGTCGTGGATGCATCTGACAAGGAAAAGAAATTATCTAGCGGGTCATTATCCGGGTTGGACCAAGCTCTACCACAAGCGCCGTCCCCCTGAAAAAGCCCAATCTCCAAAGTATCACCCGAGGCCTCTACCAACCTGATAGAGAGAACCTCAGATCCCAGAATGCACCCTGAAGGACCAACCAGGTCAGCTTGAGAACCAACAGCCAAATCGGTAACTACTAATTGACTCACAGCATTTTCACCCCCGCGATCTTGGCCGTGAGGGGTCGTTACAGAAAGATCGACCAGCTTATGCCCTTCCGATGGAGAGTTCAGGGCAGAATCCGAGGTTTGCAACATCCCGGTATCAGCAGGTTTAGATTTAGATACAATCTGTATCATATTTTTAACTGAGCGTTTTCTAAATAACGGTGCCGTGTGCCTTATCGTGGCCGTTGCTGTAGAAGCAGAGGGGATCTTACCCGCAAAAATCTTCGCGTTAGGTGCAGAATCAGCGACAGGACCAGGGCCAGTATCGGTGGGCATTATTTTCACCAATCCGCCAGGTGTAGACTCTCTACCTGTTGTGAGCTGACCGCTACGGAGCTTGGAGCTCCTTGCTGAAATCTTGGTGGCCGGCTTGGGCGGCATTCTAACGGCAGGCAGAGGGGATTTGCCGGCAATCAAAAAAGTGGAAGAAAAAAAGAAACGCTGAGCTCCGCAGCAGGGGGCTCCGAGACGCCAGGTGCCTCTGCGCGTCAAAATCAGGTAGGACGCTGCTGTGAGTACTATCATCGCCGGGAGCTTCAGACAGCAAATACCGCTTTCAGTGCTGTTATTTAAAAACTTTTCTCGGATACCGCAGCCTCAGGGATCTAATCAATATCGTGGCATACGAAAGGGAGGAATCAACCGCAGGGAGCGTTCAGATCCAGCTCACTCGGCCAAAGCGTCGGCCGCCAAATGTAGACATTAAATGGATTGGTCAGAGAGGGTTAAAGTGGCACCAATTAATGCCTTTGGTGAAATCCTTTCTACATCTCCCACAGCCTGACCTTATAATTGTGCACTGTGGTGGAAATGACCTAGGCACTTTAACTGGGGTAGGTCTGGAAATGCTTTTTAAGGACACCTTTGTGCAATTGATGTCACTTTTTCCACAAACTACCTTTGTATATTCTAATATATACCAAAGGCAAAAGTGGAACTGGTCCAACCAATATTGTCTGCAGTTTGAGAAAGCAAAAAAGCACGTCAATAAGTCTGTTTCTGCTTTCCTCAGAGACTATGGTATGGGTTCTATGTACCACAACAACTCGCGTTACAACATGCAAGGCATTTATAGAGGAGACGGTGTTCATTTCACAGATGAAGGGAACAGAGCCTTCCTCTTGAACTTTAGACTCTGCATCGGTACTTACTTGTAGGTACAAAAAAACACTCAATGAACACAACGGCTCTTTTTAGAGCCAACCAACATCTAAACACTTAAACTTGATTTTTGATTCTATTTTTTTAATGAATTTTTTGCCACCGTGCGCGCACCGCCCAATATTTATAAAAAAATTCTTTTTTTTTTGGGACCTTAGGGGTCTTTCATGGTCTCCCTGAGAAGTCCTAGGGGGTCAGGGATTCTCTACCCTGTCCCCTTTTCATGTTCTCCACTTGTGTTTTTAGGTCTCTTCTGTCACTAAAACTCAAAATGGCGGCTGGGGGGTGTGTGCACCCCACGATTTTTTGAAAAAAAAATAAAATGTTTTTTTCACCCTTCGGGGTCCTTCAGGGACCCCCTGACAAAGGCTAGGGGGTCAGGAACTCTCTACCCTGCCCCCTTTTCACGTTCTCCACCTTTCTTTTTCACTGCCACACACAAAATGGCGTCCGACACTTCCTGATTTCGACCGATTCGAATGTTGACTGACATCTAACCACCAATCAGAATTACGCTCGCGCACATTTGGTGCGCGCACCGCGCGAGCACCGTGTGCGCATATAGATATTTATGTACTTTTAACTGCAATTTTCTCAGGAACTACTGAACAGATTGACACCATATATGCAAAAGGCACATGCCTGACCTGAGGACTACCTCTTTGCCAAATTTCAAGTAATTCTGTTCAGCCGTTCGGGATGTACCTTCGACTAAAGGTCCTATGGGAAAATGTATGGGGAAAACGCGTTTTGGGACCCCCCTTTTTTCTCAGCCCCCGCTTGACCAAACACCCCGAGACTTTCAAGGTAGGAGCTGAGCAGAGCGCCCCATTAGTTTTGAGAATTTCACGAAGATAAGTCAACCGACGCCAAAGTTATTCAAAATAGAATTTTCAGATTTCCTATGGGAACTCGGTCCTAACTATAACTATCTACTGGCGACCGCCAGTAGATAATATATATATATATATATATATATATATATATATATATGTGTGTGTATATATATATATATATATATATATATATATACATAAAAAAAAATATGGGTTAGAAATAATAATTACCAGCATACCTGCGAAGTAAAGATATACCCAAGGTACTCACTGTGTGTAATGTCTCAGGTTATAACAGTTGGCAATGTAACGACTGATATCCTTCATTCAGCAATGATGAACACACACAGTAGCTGAATATATTATTTCTGCTGTAATTCTTTGCCAACATGTCCAGATCCTCAGTGGTCTCAGCTCTGACTATTCCTCTAATGGGAGTAGCGAAAAACTGTGTCAGACTGGCCAATAAGACAATCTGGCAGTGCTCAACAGGCTGGCCTGACAGGTCAGTGTATGGGCTGTTTCTTTTGGGCTGTTTGTGGACCTGTTTTATTGTGTGGTGAATGATGATTTCCCTGATATTACCATAAGATATGCCTGCAGCAAGCACAAATGCCCACATTCTCTCATACCCTGCAACACACCTATACATCATGTCTTTACAAGTTCAAAAATGCATCAATTTCAAATTGTGGTCCACTGTTTTAGCAACCAGATTTGCTGATGAGGGCCCTTTTATTGTAGTTCCCAGACCTATTTTCTGTCCCAGTCTGACCTTGATGATAGGCACAAGCCTCTTCCACCTACTGGACTCCAGACTGCCCGTCTCAGGAAAGATAGTCTGTCAGTTTCTCACTCGACCTGGAAGCAAAATAGACTGTGAATCTATTGGCACTGCTGTGCTACCCTGTTCAACCCAACTGGGGTTAGTAGTATTATGAAAGCATTTCTCTGCCCAGGAATGGAATCAGAAAGAAAACGAAAATAAGCTGACCAGCAGATGCATATCCCTCAGTGTATTTCTCAGACAACAGGATGGATTAAGTGGAAGGTGAGACTTTGGCTGGATTACGAGTGTAGGTGTTATTTATCGCACATTATAATTAACAATGCCAAGGGGTATGTTAATTATTGTGTGCTATAAATAACACCTATCACAAGTTTGTGGGGGATAACACGTGCATATTGGTATTTAACACACCAAAATCCACTTGGTATGGTAAATACCATACGATAACCCCTGTTAATGGACTGGTTACGAGGTGCTCGTAATATTCCTACCAATGCGTAAACTTGTATTTACGCATGGGATGGAGTTATGAATTTAAAAGTATTTACCGCCTTTGATAATTTTCGGATGCGTTAAATACCTCAACCTTCATTACATTTTGACAGGTCAAACATACCGAAATTTAACAGGGGAAAACAATACAGTAATTAAATTAACACACAGATTTTGGTGTGTTAAACACCACTTTTCAGATGTTAGTTCCCAGAAACTCGTGATAGGCGCTATTTATCACACCCGATAAATAACAAACCCCTTGGTATTATTATTCACAAGGTGAGATAAGTGGCACCTATACTTGTAATCAGGCCCTAGGTTTCTGCAGGTTTGACCCAGTGGTTGAAGTAGGGGGATCTGATGGTTACGATGTGCCCATACCTTTTTATTTTAGAAAAACATTTCCCCTACTTTTAGTGAAAAGACAACCACCCAGGGATAGTTTATTCCCAAGTTTGAAATGCTTCCTCTGAAGTGTAAGACAGGGGCTGTCTCCTGTGCTGTGAAACCAAGGGAGGGGCAGACAGCTAAATAAGCCTTCTTGCAAGGGTGCCTGCTTCCTTGAAAGAAATGTAAATATGTGCAACTGGTCAATCTGCAAATGCAAAGGGTGCTTGGAAGTCGATATTGGCTTTCATTGATGGAATCACTTGAAGCTTCCTGATGACACACATTTATTCTTTTTGAGATGTAGTCTAATGGAGCTACCAACTAGGCTGTGAAGTGTGTGCTTTTAAAATACAGTTATAAAAAAATTGATTCCAGATGACACATTTTTATTTTTTTGAGAGGTATTGTAACAGAGCTGCCAACTAAGCTGTGTTGTGTTTACTTTTAAAAGACAGTTAACCCCTTCGCTGCGGTGGGAATTCCACCGCAGCGCTGGGGGGGTTGGGGGCAGCGCGGTGGCGCTGTGCTCATGACGGAGCCACTCCGTCATGAGCCACGGTTGAGCTGTGCTCATGACGGAGTGGTTCCGTCATGACTTCGCCCAGTTGCATAGTCCCCCCGCACAGGCGGGGAAACAGCGCCGCGTGGGCGGAGCGGACGCCAACGGTCGCGGCATGACGGAACCACTCCGTCATGAGCACACGGCAACCGTGGCTCATGACGGAATGGCTCCGTCATGAGCAGGGGAGGGGTTAAAATTATTGTACTTCGTAGAGTCTGGATATTACCAAAATCTATATGTGGAAGCACTTTTTTATCCTAAACCTTTTTGTGTATTTTGTAGCACCCTATCTTACGCTGCATGTAATGCAAGTATAAAATAATGACTTACATGTTCACAGTGCTTTCTGTCACTGACCGGGAACTTGCAGCACTACAAATATTCAAGTCACTTTTCTCCACTACACCAACCAGGATTCAATTCTGTCTCTCTCTGCTGCAGTGCATTATCTAATAGAGGTTTCATAATGTACTGTCATGTGTTTCCCACTGATTAACATAACTTGCCTTAAATTTGCACGTAAGCTGTGCGTTATTTCATATATAGCTACCTGAATGTGAAAGGCTAAATAAGTTACAGAATATTTTGTTTTGTAAGGTACACCCTTGACCACACCCCCACGCTCACTCACCCGGCCCCCATTGCGCACAGCATCACAGTTGCCAAACATTTTTTAATGCAGTTGACCACTAGTTTGACCTACTGTAATTTACCGACAGTTGAGGTATTTAACATATCCGATAATTATTAGGTGTGTTAAATAGATAAACAAAGGCAAGCGTGTAATCCGACCCCTTCGTAAACAGGGGTTTACGCTGGGGAGGAAATTAATCGGCCCACCCGTAATCAGTACAACGTGTCGAACTAGTAATAGCCTAGTTTAACGCTGGTCAAAACATGCTGCCATTTAGCAAAGTAGTCAAAGAAATGGATGTAGACTTTTACTGACTGTAGTTTCCTGCTGCACAAGTTCTAGTGTTCAGCCTTGTGCTGTACCCACACTATACACCCACACAACACAGGCGTCACCGGTTAGGTAAACGTGCTAATAAAAGTAGCCGGGCACACCTGCACTGGACCAGTTCGAGTACCCTAATCACTGTGTCTGCGTGCTTTATTTCCTATGTAACAAACAACAATGTCTCTAAGGGTCAAAGTTAATGGTCAAATTATTGATAGCACAATTAATTGCTAGGAGCACCAGGAAAAAGCAGGGAGACAAAAAATTCAATGTGACAATGTAAATTTGTTGTTTAGATTACTACATATATTTGTTATATAGATAACTTCATATATTTAAAACATGTATGAAAATATCACTGTGTTACATTAAATGGCATGTAACCTGTGGGATACTGTGCACAAGTGCTCGTGAAATGGTTAACGACGCAATTGACACATGAGGAAGTATGTACAGCGACACGAAGGGGTGCAACAAAAAAACAATTGGTGACAGAATTTACATTGTAGAAATACCCAAACAATACATTTTAATATATACAGGGGAATTCAAGATGGGTATCCGCAAAGTAATAGCGCCGTAATTTTGGCAGTAAGAGTCAACGGTGTTTCAGCCTGTAGGAATGTTTAGACCATCATCAGCACCAGGTTACAAATATTTTCATAACAGTGCTGTGGGTAAGAGTAAAAACATTTAATGATGGACCTAGAGGTGGGGGAGGGAAAAAGGGAAATAGAAAAAGGATTTAGAATGAGCCCAATAGGGAAGGTAAAGACAGTTAGAACACGGCGAACAAGAGGTGAGGGTGGAAGGATTACCGTGTGACTAGGCTCAAGGAGGGGCGCAGGAGCAACCAGAGGGAGTCACGGCGACTTACGCGTAGAGCAAAACTGGGTGTCCCATCCGTAGATGTGCAGGGGCACATAATTGGTCAGGCTGAGTGGGGACGTATCCATCTGGAGTGAGGCGATGGAAGGGGCAAGTCAACCGGTATGAAAACATGGACGGCGTACAAGGTAGTAAGGGTAGAAAACTCACAGGTTTGATTCATACCGGTTGACTTACCCCTTCCATCTCCTCATTCCTGATGGATACGTCCTGACTCAGCCTGACCAATTACGTGCCTCTGCACGTCTACAGATGGGACACCCAGTCTTACTCTACATGTAAGTCACAGTGACTCCCTCTGGTTGATCCTGTGCCCCTGCGCATCCCAGACCACAGGCAGGGACCACATGCTTGGTGCCCTGCTACTTTTCCTTGAGCCTAGTCACGCGGTAATCCTTCCACCCTCATCTCTTGTTCGCCGCGTTCTAACTGTCTTCACCTTCCCTCTTGAGCTCATTCTAAATCCTTTTTCTATTTCCCCTTTTTTCCCCTTTTTTCCCCCACCCTCCACCTTCCCCCCACTCTCGGTCCATCATTGATTGTTTTTATTCTTACCCACAGCACTGTTATTAAAATAATTGTAACCTGGTCCTGATGATGGCCTAAACATTCCTACAGGCCGAAACGCCGTCGACTATTACAGCAAAATTACGGCGCTATTCCTTCGAGGATACCCATCTTAAATTCCCCTGTATATATTAGCATTTATTGTTTGGGTATTTCTTCAATGTAAATTCTGTCACCAATTGTTTTTTTGCTGCGCCTCTTTGTGTCGCTGTACATCCTTTCTCACGTGTCACTTGCGTCGTTCTCCATTTCACGAGCACTTGTGCACAGTATCCCACAGGTTACATGCCATTTAATGTAACGCAGTGCTATTTTCACACATGTTTTAAATATATGAAGTTATCTATATAGCAGATATATGTTGTTATCTAAACAACAAATTTACATTGTCACATTGAATTTTTTGTCTCCCTGCTTTTTCCTGGTGCTGCTCACAATTTATTGTGCTATCAATAATTTGACCATTAACTTACACCCTTGAAGATATTGTTGTTTGTTACACATGTTGGCCCTGGTCTCTATAGGGTTTATGGGCTACCTCCTGTAGTCTGATATTGCTTTATTTCTTAAGCATGTGGGCCTAGCGCCCACTACTGTACAATGGAGATGAGGGGTCCGAGCCCATGCGTGTGCTGTCAACCGTTTGTGCTTCATCATGGGGAAGTAATGGCCAAAGTATAAGGCATCCCCACAACTGCATGGCACACGACGACTCATTGAAAGAAGGGAGAACCATCCCCTAACCACAAATGAGGAGAGGGAAGAGGCTGTTCATCTTTCACGCCTGATGCCCCAGCTGCCGTTGGCCTACTAAAGGACCAGGCAGCACAAGAAGGAGAAGCTGGCACCGAACAAGTGAAGCGTCCCTAAACCCCCTTGAGGTGAGGCACAGCCCAGCATGAAGCCAGGCACAGAGCAGCCCTGCCACCCCTGAACAAGGCTGAGGAACCGGCCTGAGCAGACTTTACTCGCCTACCAAGGGAGAAGAGCACAGTCAGAAATTGGTGTCACGTAAGCGCTTCACTGCATGCCATAGACATGCCACCTCACCACTTGATACCGCCACAAGCTGGCAGTCCCCCCCTGCAGCCTTGTCTGTTAGCAGATGGGGAAGGTGCCTTACCTGCCTGCAGTGATCTGCGAAGTGCCGGAAAGAAGTACAACGACCGGCTAGTCAAGAAAATTATAGCCCGAGGACTCATCATTATTCAGAGAAGCCCGCACAAGCATTCCCCAGCCCTGCACTGCCCAGAGTCTCCCCAGTAAAAAGAAGGGAAAGAAAGAAAAAATACTGCGTTCCCCCGACAGTTGCTGGCACAGCGTCTCCCTACGTTATGGTGTGCGGCTATTAATGGTAGCTGTCGAGCCCTGCTGACACCTACCTACACTGAAAGAGGTACTGTGGCTGGTGAGAGGCATCCCTGCTGCATGATCCAGTTGCCGGCGAAGCCGCACTTGCTCTGAGTGTCTGACGCCGGTATTTGCAGCAGCCCTGCGGGAAGCCCAAATGCAAGTGGATCAGGAAGAGCACAAATGAAATGGAAGAAACTGCCATGGTCCAAGAGCTGAGGAGGCTACAGCGACACCTAGCGGCAGCCGTTGGCACGCACCCAGCACTAATGTGAAAATACACAGGAGGAAGCCCCTACGGGGCTTTACGTTTTGTAGAAGGAAAACCACCCAGGCATTCTCCGCCTGCCTGCATCACCTTTGCAAGCCTGCATGCCAGCGGAGATGACCCGTGACATCAGAGAAACTGCAGCATGTTAAAGAAAAGCACCTACAGCACCACCTCCCGTGAGTGCACGCAACTGGAGAAGGTGTCCTGGAAAACAGTATAGCCTGACGAGGCCACCAGTCTGTTGGTGCGAGGCAGTCCCCCCCATGAAAAAGTGAAAGGGGAGGTTGAGGAGAATTACAGAAAGACAATCATAGAGACAAGCCCCAAGCAAAGTGTGCATGACAGCTCCTCTGCCTCACTCAACAAAGCAAAAGAAATCAGGGCATGCAGTGCCCCCACTGTTTTTTCATTTGCATACGGAAGCTGCCCAGTTTCCCTCTGAGTGCTGGAGTCTGTATTTAGAAGCAGAGACACATGAGGTGTGCACTACATGCCCCCAAGTGGTAAGAGGCCACTACTGCTCTGCCACCACCGTAAAAAATCTGACCAAGTGAATTACACAAGCCCCCTGTGGGCTGCAGTGTTTTAGAGGAGAGAGACTGTGAACCTCTGTACATAGAGATGGTATACCCCAGTGAAAGAGCCCCAAGAAACTCAAAGCTGCCCAGCCAAGGAAGCTGCTAAGAGTCCAGTGAGTCCAAGCAGTAAAGCCCAATGGAAGAAAGCCCACAAAAAGGCACAAGGAGAACGTGCACTGCACATGCAACCCCCAGTGGCTGAGTGACACCACCACACATGAGGAAATTGCGACACATGCTCCCAGTGGGGAACAGACACCACCACAAGCCAGAAGAAAATGCACTCAAAGCACCAGAAGAGAGCGCCATGACGAAGGACCGAGAGCGTGAAGTCAGATGTGCGCAGAGGGCCTCGCCAGAGAACCTGACAGCTCGGGCAGGAGAGCGAGAGAGCTCGCCAAAATGAAGAAGCAATGCTGAATGGAAGAGGCTGCGCCAGCTGGCCGCCCACTGCACAGAATGTCCACCGTAGGGCCAGCATTGAGCATGTCACATGTAGTGACCGACCTTGCCTAGCATGCCTGAATGGAGGCAGGAGCAAGCGCCACAACAGGCTCAAGGCCCAAGCACTACACCCTTGAGTGAAGAAGATGGAAGAAGGTGACCCTCCATCCAGGTAGTGGAGCACCGAGAAGATCCCTGAGGAAGGGATCAGACCTGCGAGAGGTCCGTGCAAAGAAGGAGAGTCAAGTCCTACCAAATAACAGAAGTGTAACAGCTCCGCAGTGAAGAAAAGACACAGTCCTAAGAACCAGATGCGACCAACAAGATCTTCCCGTGGAGTGAACATGAGAGAAGTGGCATGATGCTACATAACTGTGAGGAACCTGGTCAGAAGTAGAGAAGGAGAAGAGAGTGGCACAATGCCACAGGGTGAACAACCACCACAGGTACGCAAGAGAAAAGGGAGAAGAGTGATAAGACCTAGGACTCATGCCACTACCAGAGAGGGCATCCATCAACACAAACTAGCCACAGGGGTACAGAGACATCAGTGGAGACAGCTATGTGAGAGGACCAACTGTAATCAGCCAGCAAGTGTGATCTGCACCCACGCCCCACGCTTAACAGTGCAACCATCCAGTCACTGGTCACCGGCTGCTTGCAATTGATGGCATTCTGGCTAGCAAGCGCATTTACCAAAAGATAACCGCAAGTGGCCACAAAGTCCTTTCAGTCCTCCTCACTCCAAGATATCACCTCAAGCAAGATATCGCCACCTGTAGCCCAAGTATAAGAAGGTAATCATCATCATTACCCAGGTGCATCGCCATAAAAACCTAAGAAGCATAGCACCAACAGAGTGGATCCAAATGCCTGAAACGTCCGGGGACCAAGCAGGCATTCTGGGACCGTGTGGGGCTTGCCACCCAGAAACCTTCTGTGCACCCCAGTGAACCTAAGACCTGCCGAAGAGACCATACTTGGCCACTGGACCATCCACTCTTGGTGCTGCACAAGGCTTGACCGTGGCCCTGTTGGGAGTTCGACAGTGACTCCTTTGCACGGCCTACGAGAGGCTCTGCACAGCCCATGTAGCCACATGGCAATCCAGGGGCAAGGGCCTCAAGGGAATTCCAGTTAGAGGGATATCCCAACAAACGAGATGTGTCTGCAGCAGCTCCACAACAGGCACCAGGAAGCACGGACAGAGACTGGTCACCGAAAGACTTAAAGACTCATGAAGACATGCGAAGCTGAGTCCTGACAGGCAGAGCACACAGACCCTTAGACACTACCCTTTGCGGCCGCAAGGGTGATTTGGTTGTGGTCCTGTTAGTAGTTCCTCAGCAACGCCTTCGCACGGCCTACAAGAGGCCCCGCACAGCACACACATCCTGTAGCCGCCCGGTAGTAAGGGCCTCAAGGAGAATCCTGTGAGAGTGGAGTTCAGGCAGGAGGGTAAAGTCTGAAGCTGCTCTGCCAGCTGGCACTGGAAAAGTTCATCGCCTTCAAGGAAGGCCCTCATCCATCAAGGTCATCCTCAGCCTTTGCAGGTTTCCCATCCACCGGAGCCTGAGTGCCTGCTAGCAGATCTCCAAAAAGGACTCCACCACCGCTCCGGATGCACCCACATTGAATTGTGAAAATAGTCTCCAACACCGTGAGACCAGGCCGGTCCAAACGACATCACCAAAGAGGACTAAAACCTCCTGCCCGGGCGGTTCAGAGATCCAGCACTGCCCGGCAGATGGCCTGAAGAGACAAAGTGGTGCTGTGTTTTCTTATTTGTTCTTTCAATAGGTTGGACTTTGTTTGTTTCTTTTCCAATAACGTTTGGAAGGGATGTAGTGTCCTACTGGACACGTTCTAGTGTTCAACTTTGTGCTGTACCCACACTATACACCCACTCAACACAGGCGTCACCGGACAGGTGACTCAGCTAATAAAAGGGTGCGCACGTGCCCTGGGCTAGTTCCAGTACGATATTCACTGTGTCTGTGTGCTTTATTTCCTAAGAATGAGGCCCTAGCGCCCACTACTTTACACAGACAATGCCATAAAAAAGACTAAAGCACACACAATCCACTCTGGATGGTAAGCACCCCTTAGTTATAATTGGAAGGCAGTGCCCCTACCAGTATGGATTTAAACGCAGGGAGTATTGCAAGTGTGTTTGCCTCTCTCATGAGCTCTCTTGGTAAACAATGCCAGTGATAGCAACGAGAACTGGAGCGGTAATAATACACCAGGACACGGTTTATGTAGCGAACATCTTGCTGCAAAACATGTTTTATATTTCGAGGACATTTATTTGCTGTGCATGCTGTAGCACAGGAACAGCGAATGAAAATGATTGCTATCTTTCAAACAGCAACTGGATGTTCACTGTTTCTGAGCAGCTCAGGACATAATTGCCAAAGTTTAGTTTACTTTTTTAGCTCGATCGAAAGTTTCCGTCAAAGTTTCTTTAAACATGAAAGTAGGAAAGTGTGGCGGTGTCAGTGATTTCAATACTTTATATCGCACTGACACCTAGTGGCCTTATAACGCCACGACAGCTCCAAACTGAAACTCCTATATTGTCAATTCAATTAACATAAACTGTAGTGCAGTGGCAGAAAGCGGCACGTCCCGAAATTGAAATCAGGACAGAGGAAAGTATGTGGCAGCGCATCGGCAAAAATTACAAACTGATGGGTTTGAATCTCGGCGTCGGCTCAACATCCTGTTATTCTGCGCAATTTCTTTTTATTTTCCAGTGCCCAGAAAAAAAATTTGAATGTGTCTTTGTGTAATGTAACTGGTGTTCATGTAAACCGCTCCAATAACTTGGGGTCGATTTCCTCTGTATATAAAAATAAAAAATAGAAACATTTTACAGCACCAAGGGTGGGCACTGTGAAAAGGTGATCAGGCTGTCTAAATGAACGATCTAGAAACCAGCAGAGTTCTCTTTACAACCAGGAGATTGATTGATTCATTATTGTTCTAGAGACGCCATAGAAGGAAAAATCACAGGTGAACTACATCCCGTGCTGACTGCGAAGCTGTAGGTGCTACAGATCAGGCGTGCAACACCCCTTGGGCTGTAAGGGCTTCAGGCCCCCCATACCACCCGCCCTCTCAATCCCTGCTGCCAATGCCCCCCTCCCGTCCTGTGTCTCAGCCTGCCTCCTGCAGGTTGAGCTGTTGTGGGCTCAGCTGGACAGTGCCTGGAGTCTTTTTTCTGGCACGCCTGAGTTTTTCCACAGGTCTTTAAAAACCATTTGCATATTTACATACCTGTGTAAACTAGTTACAGAGGCTTAGGGGCATATTATCAAGCACGGCGTTAAAATTATCGCCGCTTTAGCGGCAGAAAACTGCGCTAAAGCGGCGATAATGGGCTTGATGATATGCCGCAGAGAATTCCTATAGAAGCCCATGTTGACACCAGAACATGGGCTTCTATGGGAATTCCCAATGGCATATTATCAAGCCCATTATCGCCGCTTTAGAAGCAGTTTTCTGCCGCTAAAGCGGCGATAATTTTAAAGCCGTTTCTTGATAATAAGCCCCTGAGTTTTTAGGTCTCGCTGAGCCAGCGCATGCGCTGCTCTGCGAGAAATTTAGTGTGTGGGTTTTCTAAGTGCTGCCACAGGCTTTTGGTGGCCTAGCGATTGCGTTCACACGAGCGTGCACACGCGCAGCTGCCATGTGGGTTTCTGTCAAGGTTCATTAAGCCTTGCGTGCCTCAATGAGATTTTACTTTCGTGCTTGTTCTCGATGTTATCAGCTCGGCCTTTTCCACCTTGAAACGTGGGTTGGCGTAAATGTGTCATCGACGTCTGCGGCGCGTGTCCCCTATGGCGGTTTCAGCTTTGAAATTGACCCAGTTAAGAACAAACAGGAAATTAAAGATGCTCTCTAGCGACAACACAGAGACGAAGACGTAAACAACCTGGGAAAATCCCATTTTACTGCAAGCGGCGAGCTTTAAACCAGGGCGGGCTTATCCTGTTCATCTTTGTACAAATGAATGCCATTTTTGCCTTAAAACGTGCTTTGCGTCATCAGCCTTTGTGGTGACTGAGTAGAGCTTTATGCCTGTTGCAAACCCTGATAACTCCTGGCCACGTTTAGGTTAGCTTAAAATATGTATGGAATGAAAACCGACTCTGTGTTAGACTTTAATCGCACCTACTGACTAGAAAGCCCCTGTCTCAAACTGTTCAGGTGTGATAAAGGTCGGACGCAACCCCGTCCCGCTGGACGGGACTGTGTTATTCTCTTTATGGGATTGTATGCGTTTATCATCATTTGATTTTAAAATGTACAGCTTGTGGGAGTTATTGTAAGGTGACAATCAGTGCTATATGAAACACCAAAAATACATCTAAACATCATGATTTGGTTCTGAAAATAGTTGTTGAAGGACTGAGGTTGCTTGATTATTTTAATGATTCCATGTATGTTGTTGGTGTCGTAAAATATATCTTATAACGTTAGCTATCCCAAAATTGGTAACTTTGGCCTTAACTGTGGGAGAAACGTTCTTCTTAATGGCATTTCACCTCCAAACCCTCTGTTGTCATGCATCTCTGAGATGAAGCCATAACATGCGTTGAAGCTGCTTCACACGCTTTCATATGCCCCATACCAGCCAGGACTTTACATGTATATGCAACACATTGCTTCTCCACCAACAAGGGGCACCAATCTTTAACTGACAAGGGAGTCCATGCTATATACAAGACGTTTAGACTGATGGCTTTTTAACAGCAATACGTTGCATTATGGGACTTGTAGTGTTGCTTTTAATATTGTTATACTTGGTTTAAAATCGCAAGGGGCTAAATAATGATCGCCAATGAGCCCTAACTCGTTAAAGGTGTGGCGTGTGACATGGATCCACCTGTCAGTTATCGTAGGATGCCTTTAAATATGCATGAAGGTGTAGCAAAGTGGTTACATGTTTAGGTGCAGTACTTGCTGAGCGGTTCGGCTCACTAATTCCCTTTTTAATTTAAATAATGGGTTGGAGTCTATCATATGCAAAACTAATGAATATCCTATCCATTGCTCATACAGAAGTCGTTCGCTTCCTTTGACTAGATGGACATGCTTTTTAACTTTTGCAACTAGTTTCATAACTAATATCCCTTGCATATACACAAGTTGTACACTTCCTTAGACCAGATGGACATGCTTTTAACTTTTGCAACTAGCTTCATGTTCTAATGTAACTGAAGAGCGTTAAAGGTTGGGAGTGCAATAACTGCTACCCATTCCTTGCTATCTTGGTAGACTGATTCCTTCTGCCAATGCTTGATGGCTGGAGACATCAGAGTCTCATTTTCGCCCCGACAGAGCTCTGTCCCTTTCTGCTAGTGACAGCGGCACCATCCGTTCTTTTGCACTCCCTATTGCCATCTTGGCTGAGTATGGGTATGGGACATCTATACAGTTTTCTAGGCGCCTCTCCACTTCCTATTTCAAGGGACGTGTCTTTGTTATTGATTGGATGGGGCTGGAAAGGAGGATTTGCGATAGAGGAACAGCTACGAAGTATAAATAGGCATAGGAAGGGCTCTAAGCACATTCTCTTCTCGCCTCAAAATACATGAAGCTGCAAAGAGGGATTTTGTATTCTTTTTCCCTGATCTCACAACCCACCTTCCGCTCCACCACAAAACCGTAAGAGTTATCAAACCGGTTGGTATTTCACATACTCGTCAAAGATATGTTGACTATCAATAATTTAATTTTCTAGTTGATTTCAATTTAGAGGCTGCCTCTCCAACCTGAATCATCCTGGACCATACGTAAAAGAAACGCAGCTTCCTTGGGCCTGGAGCACTAGACTTAGGGGTGCTGGAGAATCCTCATACAACCTTTTGTGTTGTTAAGCTGGATAATCAGCCATGAAAAGTCCCTTAAATCGTTTTCTTGCTCATATGACTATTTGTGACCTGAAATGTTGACCTGATGCAGTGAGTAGCGGTGCTCTTGGCAATAGAGACGTTCAGTTATTCTTGGGGGGGTGGGTGAGAGTGCTTGTTCTCAGTAACGACCACAAGCAAAAACAAAGCATTGGCATAGCCAATCGATCTCGCCTTTGGGACCTTATAAGTGTTTAACCATGCAACAGTTGATGTTGTTGCACCAAGGGTATTGTGCTGGATAACTAAACACTTATAAGGTGCCAAAGGCGAGACCTATTGGCTATGCCACTGCTTGTTTGTTCTGGTTCCAGTACCCTCTGGGCCCCCACTCTGTCTATTCCTTACATTGTATTTTACATGTACAGCCCTAGTGTGAGAATGCATTTCATAAAAAGGAATATAAAGTAGGATTACCAAAAGAAAAGTGTCAGCCATGTGTTATTTAAAGAGCCTGCAAAATCATCATCTTGACATTAGATAGGTTTATAATTTAAAAAAGTATGTATCATTTGTAATGTGACTTCTCTGTCGTTGTTCCCTTTAATCATCAGTCAGGGATCATTCAGGAAGCCCTATAACACAGTTAAAAGTGCTTTCTATTTATATCTGTAGTCCGAAGTATGCACAGATAAGTGCTGATAATACAGCTTTAGGTGACTGCTTATTTTTGTACCGTCTGGGACATCAAAATAATAATCTGGCAACCCTAATTATAAGACTGGAAGTTTGTTGCAGGATCAGCACATTATTTATTTCCTCATCCTCGATCCCTGATTAATGCCATAATAGCAGGGCTTTGAGTTGGCTGGGTCCTGCTGGTGCAGTTTGTAAAAGTAGGTGCCAAGACAGGTCCCTATCGGGCTCTCCATTTTCTCCCTCACAGTCAGACTGGAAAAAAAAATCTTAACTCTGCAGCAGTTCACTGTTTTGATGTAACTTTAATTTTTTTGCAATTCTGTATTGCTAAACTTGAAGTGCTTTACATGAGCACCAAAAAGGACATCTTCATTTATTTTTTGGTAGGCAAGGACGATTAAGTGATTTGCCCAGAAACACAGGATGTTGAGCCGACACTGAGACTCAAACCTGCTTCCTCAGCTCCAAGGCTGGCAGGTCTAGCCATTATGCCACAACCTCTTGCACAAGAACTAAAGTATTTTCAATATTATATACAACAAAGCCATAGTTGTATGTAGTATATTTATCTTATGCAAATAACAACCTTTGACAAAGCCAATAGTCCTGGCTTGTTGTAGGTGTAATGTCACTTGTGTGGAGGCAATAACAGAAGCAGCGAAATACCAGTCAGGTAGCACATTATGCTGAACACAGATTTTTAGCATAAATGTTTTAAGTCACGCCCCTAATTATATTGCCCCTTTGAGAGACCCCCTGTAGGAAGCTGGCTCTGTATAACCTATACCAAAATGAGGTAAAGTTAGGCAGAGGTATTTGTGGTAGTGTGGGCGAGCAGTAAGGCTTTATCAGAGGACAGTGTTAAGCATATATTGTACGCACTCAGGCAAGAAATGATGTCACACACGCAAAGACTGAACTCAGACCAATTTGGTTGTATAAAAATATTATTTACTTATTTTATTACTAAAACCAAGCCAGGCCTGGTGCAGGTAAGTGAAATAATACTTTGCATAATCTTATACAGTGATTTACTGTTGAATGCTGAGGTACAGTTCAAAATTACTTCCCCGGGCTGCCCTCCTCTTCCTCGCTGTCTCTGCGAAAACTGCGCATGCCTGCGCACCCGCGCATGCGTATTTCATTGCACGAAATGCACGGGCATGTGCAGTTTTTGCAGAGAAGGCGAGGAAGAGGAGGAGGGCAGCCCGGAGAGGCCGCACTCCAGGTAAGTGGTTTATCTTCACTTTTATGTTATTTATAATTAATGGTTAATGGGGGGGTGGAGGCGGGTGGCGTAGAGGAGTTCCACAGAGTTTGTTCTCAACTCCGAGGCCCTCCACCTAGCCCCCTACGCACACTACGCCCAGGGTTACTGTCCAGTAACTCTAAAGGTTCAAATGGATGGAACCAAAGAGCCTTCATGACTAGAGGAATATCACCTGAAGGAGCTAATTAAGGACGACCCACAGGACAAGCGAGAGAGAGAGAGACAGAGAAATTCAGAAGAAGTCTTGCTGCCAAGATTTCTGCAATTTCTAAACCACCCGGAGATTCATTGAAAGCTGTGCCTGTGCCATATTGAGCTCTCAATTTAGAAATAAAGTGATGTAAACAAAATGTAGCTCAAAGGAACTAAATACCGGACGGAGAAAGAAAAAAACTGAATCTAATGAGGAGACATATTCTAAAATGCACAGATTTTGAAAGGTAAGCCTTTCAAGTAGGAAGTCTGAATACAAGCCTGTTTGGCGACATACAACTTTAAGTTTCCGAACCAAAAGAGACAGCTTTGTGGGAAGAGTTTTGCTCATGTGTTAGACAGGAGGTGGTTGGTGAGGGCAGACAGCCCTTTCTCTATCCTGCTTGATGCTGCGGAGGCATACACCCTCTTGGACCACAGAACTATGGTCAGCAGCAAAGAAAGAGGACTGCATTCACTGTGAGGGAAACGGCAATCTTTGTTAAAGGCATGCAGCTTACTCCTTATTCTCAGCCAAAATTACCTAGGCTTTCGCCAACAAAAACAACAGAAACACCCTCTATGACAGCAGACCTATGCTCTGTTACCTTGCGTGAAAGCCAGAGTGAATGACAGCAGAACTATGATCTGTAACATAGAAAGAAGACCACATTAATTAAGATGGGGACGATCATTCCTGCTAATGGGCATACAGTCTATTATCTAGCCTGATGCTGCCTGGACACACGTAAGAAAGAGGACAGACTCACCATTTCAGACAGCATACATCCAGTTGAGTCCCCAAAAACTGATGCTAGTGACCCCCTACACGCTGCACTGGGTATCTAGGATTGGGGATGCAGGCTCTCACAGCACCCCCAACCCTGCTCTATCCTCTTTCCTGAAAGCTCACTGACCAATCAACTTCTCCATCACCCTCCCCCAACTTATCCTCCAGGACGGCTAACAATCTCAAATGTAAATTGATAAAAAGACATCCCAAATTGCTCATTGCGGATATCTACTATAATCCTTCAAAAGCCCTAAAGAGGGCAGATCTCATCTTCTACACCAATCATCCTTCGAAATGGTACTCAATGCTATCTAAACACCTGCACATTACCAAAACCACAAACGGCCACAAACTACAATCTCCAATGTACCTATTTTCAAAGGTAATGCCACTGCTACCATCTGCAGAAATGGATCCATGATTTACAAGCCAATGATGCCAGCCTATGCACATTTGAATTCATATTCCAGACATTAAAAAACGCCATATCACTGCAGCACATCTCTTACCTCCTCATCAATCTCCCCCGCAGGACACTACACAAAACGAAACACATTCGAGTCACTCCACAAACTCTCCCACCTCCCTCTCCATTCATCTTGCCTTCAAGGAAGCACTCAATAATCACACCCCAAACTCTACCCCCTCCCTTACAACCCACCTTTCCCTCACCCTAGACGATACCGAACTCCGCCCACTGGTCCACACCACTACTTCTCACTCACAAACAAGATTCGAGTCACCGAACAACTCACTCACTATCCCAGCTCTGAACACCAGCTCACACCAAAATTCCATCACTAACCATCCACCTTCCCAACAACTCCTCCAACTTCCAGCCCATATAGAATCCACTCCCCCTTTCCCTCCCTCCCAGACCTTCTGGACATCTCAAGTGTCAACCAAAGTGCTCATACCCCAAACTCCCACCTTCCGCACACCCCAAGATGCTGACAACACTGTTTTAAAAAGGCTTACTCTACTCACCCATCAGCCCCATCATTAACAACAAGGGACCTAGTATATTTCCTAATCGTACCCCCTGTGACATCTTGAACCACACTCCCACCGGCACTTTCTCTAGGACTCAGGACATCCCTACCCCTCACAATATGTAGCAAATCTCTGCGCTCTCAACTCACTAAATCAAATGCTCAGGTCCAGGCTAAATGAGCGACTAATGCACATGGAAAACCAACTAGAGAAAGTATTACAGGGTCTCACCAATATTTCATTGAAACTAAACTTATGTCTGAATCCCACCCATCACTACCACCAACCCACTACATGTAGCAACTGGCAACTCCTAAGACAAGCTAACATACAACTCCACAGTGGGACCACTACGCCTCTCAACAGCAAAGCTCAAAGGCCTAAAAGAACAAGTGCCAAGAAGTCTCTGAGCAAGGCGGAGGAACTAGCCAAACATTACAACCTGGCACCAAATAGAAACAACCCTCACTCCAAGATCCAGGTTATCACGGTACTAGGGAGAAACCCCACACTAACGAAAATGACCAGACCCCCGAAACACCTTATTAATATCCCCTTGACGTCTTCCCCACAAGATCTTAATAATTGCAGAGACCAAACACATGCTCATGCACTACAGATCTGCAACCAGGAATGCAACAGAACAAGCAGAATAAATCATGAACCATTACATTGATATCACATTCATCACGGAAACATGGCTAAAAGAATTCTCATACTGAAACATAGACATGCTAGTCCCACCAGGGTTTTCAATCATCAAGAAAGACAGGAAGGACCGCCACGATGGAGGAATCGCCCTTATCCACAAGAACAACATCAACGTGAGGGAAGCAGACACCCTCACTTACAAAACATTTGAATATATCAGTACCACCATACGGATGGAAGACAACACCACAATGAACTTTCACCTTCTCTATCACCCTCCAGGAAACATACTCTTGTTCAGCGACCACCTAGCAGATCTACCTTCGCTGCAACGATGAACGCAATACTCAAATACAATCCATAAACAACCTCTTACTCAGTAAAAACCTCTCCCAGCACTGCATAGGTCAAACCCACAACAAAGGCTCAACCCTCGACGCTATCACAAAGTAACATTAGCTATTGACCACATCCACCGTCTAATGGTCGGACCACCACATAATTTTGTTCCACATCAGCAAAGAGCATTAACACCCAACCTGCACGCAGAAAACCTTTCAATGGATGAGAAACATAAGGCAAGTCCCTCAAGTGGACCTTGAAGAAATAATGTTGGTTCTAACCCCCTCATCAGAGAACCTCTCAACAACCAAACTCACCATTCACTACAACTCAACTATGTCTTCCATCCTCAACCAAGTAGCCCATCGAAAAACTAAAAAAGATGAGATACAAACCATTGAGATCCTGGTTCAACAAAGACATCAACATGGACAAAAGATAGCTCAGAGTGGCAGAAAGACTCTGGCAAAATGATCCTTCCGCTGCCCACCTGGACCAGCTCAGGAGAGAGCATAGGAAATATAAAAAACATGTCATGAATCAAAAAGCCTCCTTATCCGTAACGCCTAGACAAAGCAAACAACTGCCCCAAAAAACTCTTCAACATCATCAAACAACAAACCTCCAAACCATCCCCAAAAACCCCTCAGATATCCAAAGAACAGAGTGACAAATTCACCAGTTTCCTCAACAATCAAATCACAAAAATCGAGCACTACCTTGATGATCACAACCAAGGGGAACCCTCCTCCCGGGAATGAAGTTAACAACCCTCACCCCATGGCCACCCAATCATCTACTACACCTCAAGACAACAACAAATGCAATAGATCCCAAGTGCCCTACATATCTCCTAGGAACTGTAATCAACCCACTCTCTGAGGTGGACATATAGGTTCTGCTGGCTACATCCAAATGCTCCTCCTACCTAGCAGACCCCCTCCTAAACTCCATAGCAAAAAAAACCTCAACCACGCACTAACCCCCCCTCTGGACTAAAATTATAAACAGCTCACTGATGACTGAAGTGATGCCTCACTGTCTCAAACTTGAGCTAGTCACGCTACTATTTAAAAAAACAGAAGCAGACCTTAATAACTTCCGACCTGTTTCCAACCTTCCCTTCCTTGCCAAATCTCTAGAAAGATGTGTTCTCTCACAACTCAATGAACACATTGAAAACAAAAATCTCCTGAACACTCACCAATCTGGTTTCAGAAAAGAATGCAGCATGGAAACAGCTATTTTGAATATAGTAGATGACCCTCACAAATCCCTGGTTATAGACTGATGCTGCCTGCTCATACTCCTTTACATATCTGCAGCCTTCAACACGGTTGATCACAAGCACCTCCTAGACTCCCTCCAAAAATAGAATCGGTGCAGATGGGGTGGTGCTACGCTGGTTCACATCCTTCCTACAAAACTACTCTCAACAAATAAAAATAGGCAACCAGACTTCTCATACAATGGCAGTAACCCAGGCGTGTCCCTCAAGGCTCTGTCCTCTCTTCCACAATGTTTGATATCTACATGGAACCCATCACCATCATCATCAACCAAGCAAACATTCCCTTCCATCTATAAACAGATGACATCCAGTTATACATGGAAATCTACTTACTAGACAACATATACTGGCTAAACTCCACCCTCAAAGAAGTCCAACACTGGGTATCTCGCAACCACCTAAAACTCAGACAAGACAAGACCGAAATTCTCCTTATATCAAAATCAGAAGTGTCCCCCCAGATGCAAGATTGGATAAACTCCATAGATGCTCTTAACTGCAATCTAACCCTAGCTGACTTCATCAAATCTCTAGGAATCACATGGGACCCCAAACTGATCATGAAATATAACATAAAGAATAGTTGCGAAGAGTGCCTTTTACAACCTGAAACTTCTAAACAAAAGCAAACCCTACCTACCACCTAAATATATCAATTCCACCATGCAAGCTCTAGTGCTCTCTAGATTACATTACTGGGAACACCACCCTCATAGGCGCTGCTTATTCCTACCTTGCTCAGAACTATTACTAACGCAGCAGCCAGGTTGGTCAGAGGATTAAAAAAATATCACTACATCATGCCTGCCCTGAAAGAACTGAATTGGCTCTCAATTGAAACCTTATACAGCTTGAGAACTGATTGTCTCACTCACAAAGCCCTCCACACTGGGAAACCTGTGTACCTTGTCTCAATATTGATAAAAGCAGGTCAGACGAGAAACCCAAGAAGCACAAGCACCCTACTCCTCATTCCGCCCAAAGCCCTTAAACAAAAAACACAGGCACACTCTTTTTCGAGCAATGACCCTAAAATCTGGAACTCTTTAACAATACACATAAGAATGAACCCCACCTTCTTGAGCTTCAAGAGACAGCTAAAGGATCTCCTCCTCAACAGACACCTCAACTAGTCCGTCATCAACCTCCCAACGTGACAGGATCTCCAAACCCTGCTCTCTCTATACCCATCCCTTGCTATTTCTCTTCTATTGTGTTCAACCACTGACTTGATTGGACTTGAATCAGCTGTCCTGATTTTACTTTGGGGGGGGCGGTTATGTGAACATGTACCGTTGTGAAGCTCTCTGATACCCTCAGGTCTTGCCAGAACTATATAAAACTCCTAAATTAATAAATAAATAAAGGAAGACACCAAAGTAAAAGAATCACTAATGGCCTGAGAAGAGTGAACCATGTTCTCTGAGGCCAAAAAGGAAGTACCAAAATAAATCCCCGGTCCTCTTCCAAGAGTCATGCCAATAATTTTGGAATAAGTGGGAAGTGCATAATGAAGTTTCTGGAACACCTGATTGTTAGACCATCCACTCAAAAGATGAACATTGGACTGGGTTGCAATAGGCCCAGAAACAGAGTCCCAAACGTTCTATCCAGCTGGCCTGGAAAGATAGAGGTGACAGGGATATAGTCTGGGAGGATGAAAATGCTGTGCCCAGATTGTCTACCCTGATATTGTCTGCCCCTTTGATTTCCATGGCTTTCAAGAATAGAAGATGATGTTTTGTCCAAGACATCAACTGTACTGCTATCAACCCTAGAGATATTGATTGAGCCGGCACCTGCCTTTAGAAGTACACCACTGTCACCATACTGTATCTTTTTACCAGAACATTCCCTTGCAGAGCAAGGTCCTAAAGATGGTTTAGAGTTCTGGATTCTGCAGACAATTCTCACCGATTGGAGGATGTTGTCTCTCCACTAAAGAGGAGTGACCATGTGCAGACAGGTCCTCCTAAGTAACTCTACATCCCAGAGAGCTTGTTGCCGCCTTTGTTACTATCACTGGATTCCATTTGTGAAGAAGAAGGACCTTGCATACATTTCCTGGAATTATTTGCCATCATAGGGTCTACCGCACTTGAGATGAAATTGAAACTAATGTCTCAAAATCCTGGTTGACTGGGACCTAGTGAGTATGAAAGCGAAAAAGACGTAGGTGCAATTGTAGAGAAGACCATGGCACTGTAAACACACACAATTCTATGAGTCAATGAGTGCGCAACCATTCTAAAAAAGGTACCTGGGACAGGCGCAAAACAGCTGATACCAGACTGTGAATCTTTAATGTTCGGGTTTCCTTAAGAAAAACCATGTCTATACCCATTCTGAATCTTGCCATTATGAACACCAACCCCAGGCATAGGGACAATTGACAATTAGAATTCGGTAGGAAATCGTGTTGGCTGAAACACGTCTTAACTCCATTCAGTCCTTCCAACACTTGGTGCTCTGAAGGGGCATTTAGATGCCAATTGTTGAGGTATGGATAAACATGGCATCCGTGAAGATGGAGAACTGCTACTAATGGTACCACCCTCTTTCTGAAGACCCTGGGGGCAGAACAAAGGCCTCATGGAATGACTCAATTTGAAAGTAAAGATATGGGTAATCCACTTTCTTAGCACCTTGGGCTACATATAACTGTGTCACATAGGTTTTTAGTGACCATAGTGCTGTGTCTGGGATGGTACATGCACGATAGCCCATTCTCCTCTCGTTCCTTCAATTTGTGGTGGTTTGGTGACACCTCTGATAACCATCAAACATCATTGCAGAAGGAATATCCAATAAAATCAAGAAGGATGACTGAGATATTGCAGTGTGATGTGATAATAAAAAAATTATCAGAAGATGAAATTGTAAAAGTAAAATAATTTAATAGAAAATAGTGCCTTCCTTAGATTTAGTTTATTAAGCATAACTAGGTCAAATTAAAAAGAGTGCTGGTCATGTTTCAGAAAAAAGCATGTTTATTTGTTATGCACCAGCTCCAAATGTCCATGTGTTTTATTTATTTTCAGAAAATCATCACGTTTGTTATGTTATGGAAATTAGCAGAGCACACAATTACCCGGGACAAATATCTTTGCAATGAGCAGGTTTGAGTCTAGCCAAACCTAGGGCCTAGTTGGACTACCCGAAAAGCCAGGTCTCCAGCTTCTTACGGAATTCATGAAGTTAAGAGGAGGCTTTAATGTGTAGAAGCAGGTTATTCCACGCTTTATGAGCGATGTAGGAGAAGTCTCAACCTCTCGATCTGGTTTTCTGTATGTGTGGGATGTGTGCAAGTAGAAGTCCATACAATCGGAGGTGTCTCATATGTAAGTAAAAGCAGACTCAATTGTTGAGGTATGCCCGGAGAGGGCTATGTAGTGCCTTGAAAGTGTGGGTGAAGAGTTTGAATTGTGTGGTTGTTTGTGTATGGAGAGCCAGTGGAGTTTCTTCAGGTATTGGGTGATGTGAGTGCAGCATGGGAGGTTGAGATTAAGTCTGAATGCTGAGTTCTGAATGGTCTACAGCCTACTGGTAAGTTTTTTGTTGATTTCGGCATAGAGGGTTTTCCCGTAGCTTAGCTTGCTAATGACGAGGGAGTTCATGACCAGGATTCCAGGTGCTAATTGGGACCCATTTGAATATCTTCCTCAGCATCTTCTGGGTATGGAAGCATGGGGTGGTGATGGCATTGACTTAGGCAGTCATGTCGAGTTTGCTGTCGATGACAATCCCAATGTTCTTGGCATTGGTGGTCGTCGGTCCCAGGATGCTTGTTTCCGGTCCAGGGAGGACCTGGCCTGGCAGGTTCCGGCTTGACTGTTCCCATGGTGAACACGTTCAAGACTGATTTGCATGGGGCTGGGTTTAAACTGGAATGGCATGGGGAGCAAACAAAAGATGGATTTAAACCCAGATCTCTATTCTGGGGTGAATGTTTGACATTGTTTAACATTATGTCCATCAATTGTTCTTTTTGCAATTGTCACCCAGAGTGAGACGGGTATGCCCAGATGTGGATCCCGTGCTCTCCATGCCACTGGAGTTAAACTAGACTGGCTGATGAGGAGTGAAACACCAAACCCGATCCCAGGATACTTGTTTCCGGTCCACGGAGGACCTGGCTTTGCGGTTCCGGCTGACTGTTCCCATGGGGAACAGGGTCAAAACTGATTTGCATATGGATTGGTTTAAACTGGAATGGCATGGGGAGCAGAAGAACTGGGGTGAATGTTTGACATCTTTTAGCTCTGTTTGGCCAGCAGGTGACGTCTAACAGGGAAGTTCTCTTCCCAAAGATCACAATTTGGTCTTGTGGGTGTTCAGCTTGAGACAGCTGGTCTTCATCTAGTGGGCAATTTCAGTCATGCAGGCATTCAATTTGATCTGGGTGCTCAGCATCTTGTCCATGAGGGAGAGAATGACTTGCTTTGCATTGGTGTAGGAGAGGGTGTTGATGCCAATGATCTGGCTGGAGGGAAAATGTATGAGTTGAATAAGGTTTGGTTCAGGTAGGATCCTTACAGAACGCTGCAGATGATGTTGTGGGTGTCCGAGGTGTACCACACCAAGCAGACTGACTGGCTCCTTTCAGTCAGGAAGGAGCAGATCAATCAGATTGCATGTCCTGGGATTCCAATGTTGTTTAAGTGTTGAATGAGGATGGGGTGGGATAAAGTGTCAAATGCTGTGGAGAGATAAAATGAGGGTCACTATGCCATGTCTTCTCCATTCGGAGCCATAGGGATGTCATCCATGGCAGAGATGAGGGCTGGTTCTGAGCAGTGGTTGGGTGTGAAACTGGACTGCGTGATGTGAAGGAGTTGGTGGACACTGAGTTATTCAGTGAGACGTCTGTTGAATATTTTCTCTAATACCTTGGTGGCGATTGCTAGCAGGGAGATCAGTCTGTAGTTGGTGAGCTTTAAAGGGTCCACAGAGAATTTCTTCAGCAATTCGAAGACCGTTGCATATTTTCAAGTATTTGGGAAGATTACACTAGTGCACCCTGACCAGAACAGGTTTATACCTTCTCGCACCACCTCTTATGACCTCCGCAGGCTCTACTCCATTCTTTATCATGACGAGGCCTCGACCAAACACCAGGCAGCGGTGCTCTCTGTCAATCTTGAAAAAGCCTTTGACACAGTGGGGTGGGACCATCTATTCGAGGTGATGCTGCGCATGGGCCTGGGAGAGGAATGGGTGTAGTGGGTGCGGCTTTTATACGCTGGCCCTACGGAAAGGATTAAACGTTCAGAACAATCTCCAGGCAGTAGAAGGTGTCTCGCGGGACTAGACAGGTGTGCCCTCTTTCTCCCCTCCTGTTTGCCCTGGCAATTAAGCCCCTTGCTGAAAGATTTCGTCAGGGACTGGATGGGATCGGACTGTCTATGGGAGGGCGGATGCATCATGTCTCCCTCTACGTGGACGATTTGCTGCTATATTTGTCAGAGGTAGTCGCGGGCACCTCAGCGGCCATACAAATTCTGGATGACTTTGCGTGCCTCTTGTTAGTCAATAAAACAAAGACATATCTGTTTCCGGTGGCTAGCCCAACGCATAGGCCAGATGCGATGATGACCGATATATTATGGGCTCAGAATACATTTAAATATTTGGGCATACATATATTTCACTCTCTGGATGATCTGAAGGAAGGCAACTTGGGTAGAGCACTGCGCTCACTACGTTCCTGCATACACTATTGGCGTACACTGCAGCTACCTGTCATGGCCTGGGTCTCCCCATCTAAAATGGTCATGCTTCCGCGCATATTGTACATTTTTGGCAATCTACCGGTCCTCATGCCCACCAGCTGGTTTCACCCGCTAAACACCCTGCTACGAGACCTGGTGTGGGGCGATGGGCACCCTAGGGTATCTCTTACCATGTTACAACACCCTATGTCCGAGGGTGGTCTGGGAGTGCCGAATTTTGAGTGGAGGGTGTGAACGAGGAGGTCACGTGTCTATCGCATCCGGAATTATGTCCTAACCTAGAGCTGGCAAAATTATTACTACCAACAACTCCTACACCATACTGCTCCTTATTGCAGCGCACAGCTTTCCAAGCTTGGAGGTGATGCCGGGGTAGGGAGCGGTGAACTACCAAGAACAACCCTATGCTACCACCCGTGGGACTGCCACATGGCGATCCCCAGACTTTATTTACGAACGAGCAATTAGCTCGTTGGACGGAGGCAGGGTTGGATAATGTTGAAGACTGCTTCCTGGACAAATCTCTGCTCCCATTTGAAGGGCTTGTGAAGGACTGTGGTCTTCCTTCGGGCCAGTTCCTGCTCTATGAAGCCCTGGCACGCACATTTGCGCAGCTATGAAATAAAGGGAGAGATGAAGCAGAGACACGCCCAGTATTGCATGTCCTGTTCACACTTAGGACGGCAGGGCACCTAGTGAAATGGTTTTACGTTGCTCTGCAATCGGGATCAGTAGGAACCCTGGGTGGGCTACGGGCAAAATGGGATAGACTCGGGGGCAGAGACCTTACAGATGCAGAATGGCGCAGGGTCCTGCACTATCCTAAGAAGATTTCTCGCAAAACACACTTAAAATATATACAATCCAATTATACACACAATCAATAAAACATTTTTAGAGCACTCTACATACCCGTGAGGGTCTCAAGGCGCTGGGGGGTAGGGGGCGCTACTGATCGAACAGCCAGGTCTTGAGTAGCCTCCTGAAGATCAGCAGGTCTTGGGTCTGTCGCAGGTTCAGTGGGAGGGTGTTCCAGGTCTTGGTGGCGAGGTGGGAGAAGGACCTCCCACCGGTGGTTGTTCTTCGGATGCGCGGGACGGTGGCGAGTTCGAGGTCGGCGGAGCAGAGCTGGTGGTTGAGGATGTAGAAGGAAAGTCGTTTGTTGAGGTAGGCTGGGCCGGTCTTGTGGAGTGCCTTGTGTGCGTGGATGAGGAGCTTGAAGGATATCCTCTTGTTGACGGGCAGCCAATGCAGGTTTCTCAGGTGGGGGGGGATGTGGCCGTGGCGTGGTACGTCGAGGATCAGTCATCCCGAGGCGTTTTGGATGCGTTGCAGTCGTTTGATGAGCTTGGTCGGGGCTCCTGTGTAGAGGACGTTTCCGTGGTCGAGTCTGCTGCTGACGAGGGCCTGGGTGACTGTTCTTGTATCTGTCGGAATCCACCTGTAGATCTTGCGGAGGGTGTTGAAGCAGGTGGAGGAGATGGCGTTGACTTGCTTGGTCATGGAGAGCGTTGAGTCGAGGATGATTCCCAGGTTGCGTGCGTGGTCGGTGGGTGTCGGGGCTGCCCCCAGTGCCGTCAACCACCAGGAGTCGTCCCAGGCTGAAGGGTTGGAGCCGAGGATGAGGGCCTCCGTTTTGCATGTGTTCAGCTTCAGTCGACTGGTCTTCATACAGTCGGCGACGGCCTTCATTCCTTCGTGGAGGTTGGCTTTGGTGGTGATGGGGTCCTTGATAAGGGAGAGGATCAGTTGAGTGTCGTCGGCATAGGAGATTATGTTGAGGTCATGATGTCGGGTGACATGTGCGAGCAGGGCCATGTAAATGTTGAACAGTGTTGGGCTGAGGGAGGAACCCTGGGGTACGCCGCAGATGATCTCGGAGGCTTCGGATTGGAAAGGGGGAGGCGGACGCTCTGGGTACTGCTGGAGAAGAAGGAGGTGGTCCATTCCAGGGCTTTGTCTCGGATCCCTACGGCGTGGAGACGTGCCCATAGTGTGCGGTGGCAGACAGTGTCGAAGGCGGCAGAGAGGTCCAGGAGGATGAGGGCTGCGGTCTCACCATTGTCCAGCAGTATCCTGATGTCGTCGGTGGTGGCGATGAGGGCGGTCTTGGTGCTGTGGTTGCTGTGGAACCCTGACTGGTAAGGGTCCAGGATTCTGTTTTCTTCGAGGTATCGGGTTAGCTGTCTGTTGACGATCTTCTCGATGACCTTGGCCGGGAACGGGAGCAGCGAGATGGGCCGGAAGTTCTTGAGGTCTCTAGGGTCTGCCTTGGGTTTTTTAGTAGGGCGTTGATCTCGGCGTGTTTCCAGCTCTCTGGGAAGGTCACGGTCTCGTGGGAGAGATTGATGACGTTGCCCAGGTGGGGTGCGATGGAGCTGCTGGCTTTGTTGAAGATGTGGTGCGGGAATGTGTCTGACGGGGAGCCGGAGTGGATTGTGCTCATGGTCTTCATGGTGTCATCGATGCTCCCGCTGGTCCAGGCTAGCAGGGGGTCGTGGTCGATGGTCTGCAGAGAGTCTGTTGTGTTGCTGTCTGTTGGGGCTGTCTGGGTGTTGAAGCTGTCGTGGATGTCTGCTATCTTGCTGTGGAAGAAAGTGGCGAGGGAGTCGCACAGGGCTTGCGACGGCAGAATGTCATTGGTGTTGGAGCTGGGGTTGAAGAGTTCCTTCACGATGTTGAAGAGCTCCTTGCAATTGTGTGCGTTGTTGTTGTCTTTGAAGAAGGTCCTCTTGGCAGTCCTAATGAGGTGATGGTGGTTGCGGGTGGCGTCCTTGTGGGCTGCGTGGATGTCCGGAGTCTGTTCGCTGTGCCATTTCTTCTCTAGCTTCCGGTAGTCTCGCTTGGAGGCTAGGAGTTCTGGGGTGAACAAGCTGGCCCTCTTGCTGGTGTCTCTGTGGGGGGGTTTCTCCAGCGGGGCGAGGGTGTTGGCGCAGTCGTCGATCCAGCGTCTGAGGTTGCGGGCAGCGCAGGATGTAGTCGGTGGAGGTCAGGGCGTGCGTGCTGATGAAGTCGGCTATGGAGTCGCTGAACTGGGGTCGGTGACCGGGGAGTCTGTAGATGAGGGTGCCTCTGAGGGTGGAGTTGGGGTCTGTGTGGATCTGGAAATGCATGTGTTTGGCGGTGCTGAGCATGTCATCGGTGCTGGTCGAGACCCTGATGCTGTTCTTGTGGACAATGGCGATTCTCCTCCGACTCCGTTGGTGCGGTCTCTGCGGGTGATCTTGTAGCCGGCTGAGAGGGCTATGGCGATGTCGGGTGCGGAGGAGTCGTTCATCCAGGTCTCTGTTAGGAAGGCGATGTCCGGGGATGAAGTGTCGAGCAGGTCCTAGAGCTCGACGGCGTGTTTGCGTGTGGAGCGGGCGTTCAGTAGGATGCATTGGAGGTGGTTGAGGTCTTTCTTGGCGGGTTGTTCGGTGGCTCTGAGGCTGGTATAGCTGCATTTCCGGCAGGTGACAGGACCATGTGTGCGTTTCGGGGCGGCATTGAAGCAGGGGTGGGTCCGTCTGGGGTTGAGAGCGTGGAGTGTGCTGGCATCGTAGCGGTGGTGGTCGTCGTGGCAGGTGCGGGGACCAGAGTTCTGACGCTGGGCACGGTCCAGGCTTGGACGGGCGCCATAAATGGGGATGTGGGATTGAGGAGCAATGGCTTACATGGCTTACATGGCTACACATGGCTTACATGATGCCTCACCGTCTTAATGTGGCTTATGGGGGGGGAGTCCGTTTCTGTCCCAGATGCATGTACCCGGATGCGGACTTTGGCCATATGACTTGGGTCTGTCAAAGCCTGAGGCCTTTCTGGGAGGCTGTGCTTGGTAAACTCGCAAAAGTGATGGGCAGAGTGCTGTCCTCCACAATACAGACTTGCTTGTTGGGCTTTTCTCCAGACCCCCGAAGCGTAAAGTTGGAAATAGGCTGATAGACCTTGCACTGGGTCTGGCTAAGCGCAGAATTGCGTTAGAATGGAAATCCCTGAGCGGGCCTCAGTTCGAGGCCTGGAATAGAGATTTTATCATGTGGGCTGGGGCGGAGGGTAGAGCACTCAGTTGGGAAGAGTCTAAAGGCATGAGACAGCACCCTATAGCCGGACAATGGAGGGAGGTGATGGTAACTTGGGAGTCTCTTGAGGATACTTCTAATTATGCGACAGGTTCAGATCTTGACAGGGAACCCTGCCCCGAGAATGTGCAATGCGAGAACTCCACTGGGACCTTAGTAAGCTCTGGGTGCTGACCTGACTGGTTGTTGATTGTGGGAAAATAACCGGCAGAGGCCGGCTGCTTCAGCATAGTGGCTCTGACAAAAGCTGGGACCCCTTCCCCCGCCCTTCCAACCCTTTGGGAGGCCCAACTATGTTGCGACTTTCCAATACATGTGCTGTATTAGTTGTAATCTACATCACCCCTCTGCACAAGGTTTATTTACTTCCTTATTGTTTAAGTTGTGTTATTCCCTTTTATTTTTATAAGGACTGTTCTTAATAAATGAAGTAGCATTTTTATAAACACGAATGGTATATTTGAACTCAGGATCACTGGTGGAAACTCCCACATATAATTCACCGTGAACAAACTTTAGTGGAACATGTATTAAGTACTATAGCCATCACCTGAAGTTGGAAGTAGTATGATGGACAACTATTTGAACATAACCTATTGTGTACATCAATTATGTGATGCATAGCTGGAACCGGTTACGGGTTCTGCTTTTGAGCATTGAGCTTTGTTCTTCTGCATTGTGTTAATACTGCCAATAAGCAAACTGTTTCTCATTATGATGTTTTATACTCCATAACCCGTATGTTGAATATTGCAAAATGCCAATACAAATACTTTTTTTTTTTTTTTTTAAATGAAGGTATGTACTTATGTTGCAACATTGCAAGACTATGAGCTAAACCTCCGTTGTTAAAAATGTGCAGAAGCTATTTTTTGTTTTCCTGTTTTTGCATTAATAAAATGTACGATTTCTTTCGTCCTACAAATCATTTATTCAGCAGCCAGTGAAAATAATGTGTAAGTATGTGTTGTTTTTAAATTAATAATGTGATTGGTACTATGCAAGTAACATTGTAATGCTGCTCTCTACATGATATGTGTGTTTTCATTGTCCAGAACATTAGAAAAGGCTTGCTATTTGGGGAAGAGCCAATTCTATTAGTAGACTTTACTGCTTGCTAGATGCTGTTTGTCCTTTTTGTATTTAGGCCTATTTACTATTAATTTGATTAATTACTAAATGTTTTGTGACTATTTAATTTCTTAAAGGCACATGGCAGTTTGCAATATTATGATCTGGTTTTATGCTAATTCCCTTGACTCTAATGACTTTTTCTCTCAGTTATGGTGCTATTATTCAATTAAATTGAAAGATACTGAGAACTGGAAAACCCTTGGTGTGCAGGATTTCTGAGCATTACAGTTCAGAACACTCCCTTTCCTGCCCTTTTTTATTAAGGATCGAGCATCAACACTGCATATATATGCTTGCGACAAACTACTAGTTGTACATAGGTGTGTTAAATATATTAATTAGGGCTCCCTGGTTCATGGTGTTTATTTTGTTAACATTTCTGTCTGTATTTATCCATATTTCGTTTTTGCTCATTCTTTCTGCATTTATCCATTTTTTGTGTTTAGTGCACAAATTAAGCTGCAATGGATATATTTCCACATTTGTTTAACTGATAAATGTATACTCGGTTTTGAATGTCTACAGGTTTCAGCTCTATATAGTAGAATACAGCCTTTTGAAAACATTTGTGTAGCAGAACGGCAAATACAGGTGTATATCTGCACTTATTTAAGATTCCCTAGGAATTATTTCTATTTTAATTTTCCTTCTTGCCAATCTGAATACCTGCTGACCTCACACTTGTGACTGAGATTCTTCGAAAGAAGATCCTATTTTCCACATTTTTCTGTATTTGAAAATAAACACAGACAGGAAAATAGAAAGTTTTCTGTCTGTGTTTATCTGTGAAAATCAGTAAAAGCTGAAAACCAGTAGCCCTAATCAGAATACATTTATTCTACATATTTTCAACCAGGCCCTCTCAAATGTAGGTGGCCAAGGATTTGACTTTTCGGGTCTGGTGTGACCTTATATTATAAGGAATAAGTATAATCTGTTGTATGTTAAAAGGCTATTGCTAATCACCTCAGAGGTCCATGACCTTATCAAGGCCTCTTTCTTCTATATGGTCACAAAACACCCCTGTGACTTGTAATATCTTTATCATGCACTGCAGATGGTACTTTAGCTCATATATATTTTATATAAACCACTAAACATTGCATTAAAGCCTCCTTGGAAAAACACGTCTGTCAATAGGGAATATATTGCCCAGTTTTTTCTGTCTATTGAACCCTTATTACAATAAAAAATTAACAAGCCATGTAGGGAAAAATCTAGATAATTTGGGTCATGGCATGTATAGTACAATCATAAATATCATACATAATTAGGATCATAATATGTTGTGCAAATGTTGTTGTTGTTACCTGCTACATTGGCGCTGATTCCGATCTTGGTCGGAAGGGCACCGAATCGGGTTCGGCCGTAGCGGATCCGATTCCGATGCTTCTTTTTCGACCGATCCGTACACGGATCCGGACGACGAAGTACGATGCGAAGATGTGCAAATTCTCTGACCGACTGGTTCCCGGCTACGACCCGATCCGTCTGACTCAGTCGCACGCAAACCGACGCGTGCAATGGAGACGATTCTCGACCAAACGAGTAGGATGCTCGAATCGGACAGCTCGACCGAGTCGGAGCGTCCGGCTCGTAAAAGCTCCCCGGAGTCGGATTTCGGGGGTCCGCGTCGGACCCCCCGACACCTGCAGCCGTACGACTCTCACACAGGGGGAGACCCATGGGTCTCCCCCACAAAGGCATGTACGGCGCGGATGGCACTGACGCATACCCACTGTAGGGGGCGCACTTGTTCAAGACTTACCCATTCAGTCAATGGGAGCACGTGTACGCGTCGTACAACTGGCTCCCATTGACTTCTATGGGAGTCCGACCGAACCGAGTCTGACAGCATACGTGCGCATCGTACTCGCTCGGTCGGACTGTAGGGGTCGGCTCGGTTGGAAAACACTCCGGATCTGACTCGGTCGGAGCACTTTCCGACCCGGATTGGAATCGGCACCATTGTATCCATTTGGCTCACATGTATTTGATACATACATGACAGAGGAATTTCCAAAAATGCATATTACATACATTCACTTAATTGCATTAAGGTATTTCAGTGCACATTTCGCCATAAAATAATGGGTATAATTTTACTAGGAATTGTAGATTGAACAGTATGAATGTTATTTGGCACTGCAATAGGACACGCAGAACCAAACACGTACATGAATAATTATTGATTTGTCCAGTAGAAATCCAGTAGAAATCCAAATTTTGTATCACCTGATGGTGATAAAACAATTAAAACTTTATTTTTAATGATGGTCTATAATGTTTTTGTTTTGGTGCACAGACAGAATATCAAGTTTGAAATGTCGACATACAGAAATATCAAGTTGGAAATATCGTGATGCAGAAATATCGACAGCCAGAATATCATGGTCAAGAATATGGACTTGGAGGCAGTGCTTAATTTGTAAAATGTGAAGTCCAGGTGCTCAAATGTTTGTTAGAGGCCACACCCACTTCCTCCGGCTCCACCCACTTCCTTCACTAGCTCCACCCACATCCTCAACTGGCACTGCTGAAAGTCAGATGTAATACCCAATCTGAATTTCAGCAAGGGAGCCTTCTCCTGACCTGTAAAATGTTTGAAAAAGAGTAAATCAAAAGTGCATTTAAAGCACAATTTTGGAATAAATTAGCTAAAATGACTAATGCATTGAAATGGGACACGTGAAATATTCCAGTGCTCTATGTGCAGATTTGGAGAAAGAACAATTTTGGAGTAAGCCATTTTCAACTAATCTAGTCTAATTAGTCTAATTGTGTGTCATGAGCTAAGCAAGCACTCAAGCCCTAAACCGGGGAAATGTCACACATAAGCCCTCAGGCCAGAAAGCATGGAAATATCACACAAAAGCACGTAGGCCAGAAAGCATGGAAATGTCACACATAAGACCCATGCAATAATCTGTGGAAATATCACACATAAGCATCCAGGCAAGGGCTTGGCCATAAACCGTGGAAATGTCACACATAGCATAGGCATCCATGATCCAGGCCATAAACCGTGGAAATGTCACATATAGGCATCCAGCCGGGGCGTGTACAAATGCCCCCATGATTGTAATGGGGCCTACCCTTCCCCCAGGAAAACATTCTTTTATGGAAAAATATCATTTTTTTTGTCCCATTCCCTCAGATCTACAGATATTTGTTTTTTTGGTTCTGTTTGGAACAGCTTGGTTCTCTCTTGTGTGTCTGTTCCTTGTGTTGCGCATTAACCGAGCATCAGCTCTATATTGTACACTCTAGATATATTGGTTGACCCAATATCCCTCCTGTGGATGGTAGAACTCAACTTGAGGATCCCTAGCGGTCTTACATTCAAGAATCACCCGATCCCACAGAGTACTAGATGTTCCTCGCTGTTCCTGCAGTGTCTAAAGACTTTCTCCTAGATTGTCCCTTCATCCCAGGATCTGCCATATCTGTCAACAGCTGCAAGTGAAGCCAAATCAGTTAATGTCAGTGCTAGTCTGCTGGTGGGATTTCAGATGTTTCTGGGTTTTAAGATCAGCGTACGGTCAGTGCTAGCCCATACCAAGGAATACACGCCCATCAGGAGCTAAATATTAGCTTATGGTCTGTGTTAATCAAAGAGTATTTAATGCTAGCCCTTAACAAGAGATCTGAATGCATCTGGGAAGCAAGAGGACCGAAAGGTCAAACAGGTGCAGATGCATCTAGGGGTCAAGAAGACCCAATGGTCAAAGCAAGTCTGTGGCGAGGAATACATACAGATAATTGTGGGAGCTCAAGGTCAGCTAATGGTCAATACCAGCCCTAGTGAAGAGCACAGGTGCATCTGGAGGTTTAATCTCAGTTTAGACAAATCCTAAACGGCAGAGGGTGTGCGGAAGTGTCCAGGTGATCAAACCTTATTGTTAATGCTGAACTGTTTAACAGTGCAGGTGTATCGGTGTGGGGATGAGCTCAGTTTACACCAATCATCAAATGCAGAAGGGGGGTCAGATGAAACTGAGGGCTCAAGCTCAATTTATAGTCAATGTAAATCTGTAGAGAGGGTGCAACAGTCTGAGCATTTGATTATCACTGCCTCCCCCTTATTTTTCCATCGCATCTGCCTTAGGGGTTGGATAGATGTTTAATTCTGCCTGCGCCTCATCCCCGTGTTCGAAATGTTTGTTGCAGGACAGGTCCACTAACCCCAACAGGAGTGATGCGCGTTGGTCTAAATGAAGCACCTACTCAATCGAGTTAAGCACGATATAGGTACACATTTCTCAGACTCCTTCACCGACACATTTTGCTTATGTTTAATGGTACTGCAAGTCCTCATAAGAGCACCAGCTGAGTTGGTGCAACGCAGGAGAAAAGTGCCCTGACAATGCTTTAGACAACAGTCCACTAACGACGCTGAAAGACCAAACACCAACCAGGAGGAACCATAGCATGGGTGCGAAAAACTTGCATCCGGCATGCTCTTCTGCTCTGGAACAGATAGGGAGTTCTAGGACTTAGCTAAGCCAAACCTTTGCTAGGGTATTTTTTATGAAGAATGATTTCAAAGCAAGGTTAAATGTTGTCATCTGTCCATCCACCGTCTGCAGAGCAGCCTAATTCGCTCATGGCCCAGCCTACCCATATGGCTCACTCACTGTCACTATAAATAATAGTTTCAGAGAGACACTATTATAGAGAAAAAACTGGTTAGAGAAATACTATCACAGATAAATATCTGAATAGAAACCTAAACAATTTGGTAGCATCAGAAAGATCCCTAAAGCAAAACTGCTGCAACAAATTCCTTTACACTGAAAACATATTTCAGTCACTCTCCCATAACTTGACCAGTGCTAAACCTAATCCAGTCTGTAGTTGGTGAGCTTTAAAGGGTCCACAGAGAATTTCTTCAGCAATTCGAAGACAGTTGCATATTTTCAAGTATTTGGGAAGATTACACTAGTGCACCCTGACCAGAACAGGTTTATACCTTCTCGCAACACCTCTTATGACCTCCGCAGGCTCTACTCCATTCTTTATCATGACGAGGCCTCGACCAAACACCAGGCAGCGGTGCTCTCTGTCAATCTTCAAAAAGCCTTTGACACAGTGGGGTGGGACCATCTATTCGAGGTGATGCTGCGCATGGGCCTGGGAGAAGAATGGGTGTAGTGGGTGCGGCTTTTATACGGTGGCCCTACGGCAAGGATTAAACATTCAGAACAATCTCCAGGCAGTAGAAGGTGTCTCGCGGGACTAGACAGGTGTGCCCTCTTTCTCCCCTCCTGTTTGCCCTGGCAATTAAGCCCCTTGCTGAAAGATTTCGTCAGGGACTGGATGGGATCGGACTGTCTATGGGAGGGCGGATGCATCATGTCTCCCTCTACGTGGACGATTTGCTGCTATATTTGTCAGAGGCAGTCGCGGGCACCTCAGCGGCCATACAAATTCTGGATGACTTTGCGTGCCTCTTGTTAGTCAATAAAACAAAGACATATCTGTTTCCGGTGGCTAGCCCAACGCATAGGCCAGATGCGATGATGACCGATATATTTTGGGCTCAGAATACGTTTAAATATTTGGGCATACATATATTTCACTCTCTGGATGATCTGAAGGAAGGCAACTTGGGTAGAGCATTGCGCTCACTACGTTCCGGCGTTCACTATTGGTGTACACTGCAGCAACCTATCATGGCCTGGGTCTCCCCATTTAAAATGGTCATGCTTCCGCGCATATTGTACATTTTTGACAATCTACCGGTCCTCATGCCCAGCGGCTGGTTTCACCCGCTAAACACCCTGCTACGAGACCTGGTGTGGGGCGATGGGCACCCTAGGGTATCTCTTACCATGTTACAACACCCTATGTCCGAGGGTGGGCTGGGAGTGCCGAATTTTGACTATTATATGTTCGCTGCTCAGTTACAGTGGTTAGCACAATGGGTGGAGGGTGTGAACGAGGAGGTCACGTGTCTATCGCATCCGGAATTATGTCCTAACCTAGCGCTGGCAAAATTATTACTACCAACAACTCCTACACCATACTGCTCCTTATTGCAGCGCACAGCTTTCCAAGCTTGGAGGTGATGCCAGGGTAGGGAGCGGTGAACTACCAAGAACAACCCTATGCTACCACCCGTGGGACTGCCACATGGCGATCCTCAGACTTCATTTACGAGCGAGCAATTAGCTCGCTGGACGGAGGCAGGGTTGGATAATGTTGAAGACTGCTTCCTGGACAAATCTCTGCTCCCGTTTGAAGGGCTTGTGAAGGACTGTGGTCTTCCTTCGGGCCAGTTCCTGCTCTATGAAGCCCTGGCACGTACATTTGCACAGCTATGAAATAAAGGAGAGATGAAGCAGAGACACGCCCAGTATTGCATGTCCTGTTCACACTTAGGACGGCAGGGCACCTAGTGAAATGGTTTTACGTTGCTCTGCAATCGGCATCAGTAGGAACCCTGGGTGGGCTACGGGCAAAATGGGATAGACTCGGGGGCAGAGACCTTACAGATGCAGAATGGCGCAGGGTCCTGCACTATCCTAAGAAGATTTCTCGCAAAACATATATATGCAATTCAATTATACACACAATCAATCAAACATTTTTAGAGCACACTACATACCCGTGAGGGTCTCAAGGCGCTGGGGGGGGCACTACTGATCGAACAGTCAGGTCTTGAGTAGCCTCCTGAAGGTCAGCAGGTCTTGGGTCTGTCGCAGGTTCAGTGGGAGGGTGTTCCAGGTCTTGGCGGCGAGGTGGGAGAAGGACCTCCCACCGGTGGTTGTTCTTCGGATGCGCGGGACGGTGGCGAGTTTGAGGTCGGGGGAGCGGAGCTGGTGGTTGAGGATGTAGAAGGAAAGTCGTTTGTTGAGGTAGGCTGGGCCGTTCTTGTGGAGTGCCTTGTGTGCGTGGATGAGGAGCTTGAAGGATATCCCCTTGTTGATGGGCAGCCAATGCAGGTTTCTCAGGTGGGGGGTGATGTGGCCGAGGTGTGGTACGTCGAGGATCAGTCATCCCCAGGCGTTTTGGATGCGTTGCAGTCGTTTGATGAGCTTGGTCGGGGCTCCCGTGTAGAGGGCGTTTCCGTAGTCGAGTCTGCTGCTGACGAGGGCCTGGGTGACTGTTCTTCTTGTATCTGTCGGGATCCACCTGTAGATCTTGCGGAGGGTGTTGAAGCAGGAGGAGGAGATGGCGTTGACTTGCTTGGTCATGGAGAGCGTTGAGTCGAGGATGATTCCAAGGTTGCGTGCGTGGTCGGTGGGTGTCGGGGCTGCCCCCAGTGCCGTCGACCACCAGGAGTCATCCCAGGCTGAAGGGTTGGAGCCGAGGATGAGGGCCTCCGTTTTGTCTGTGTTCAGCTTCAGTCGACTGGTCTTCATACAGTCGGCGACGGCCTTCATTCCTTCGTGGAGGTTGGCTTTGGCGGTGATGGGGTCCTTGATAAGGGAGAGGATCAGTTGAGTGTCGTCGGCATAGAAGATTATGTTGAGGTCATGCTGTCGGGTGACGTGTGCGAGCAGTGCCATGTAAATGTTGAACAGTGTTGGGCTGAGGGAGGAACCCTGGGGTACGCCGCAGATGATCTCGGAGGCTACGGATCGGAAAGGGGGAGGCGGACGCTCTGGGTACTGCTGGAGAGGAAGGAGGTGGTCCATTCCAGGGCTTTGTCTCGGATCCCTACGGCATGGAGACGTGCCCATAGTGTGAGGTGGAAGACAGTGTCGAAGGCGGCGGAGAGGTCCAGGAGGATGAGGGCTGCGGTCTCACCATTGTCCAGCAGTATCCTGATGTCGTCGGTGGTGGCGATGAGGGCGGTCTTGGTGCTGTGGTTGCTGCGGAACCCTGACTGGGAAGGGTCCAGGATTCTGTTTTCTTCAAGGTATCGGGTTAGCTGTCTGTTGACGATCTACTCGATGACCTTGGCCGGGAACGGGAGCAGCGAGATGGGCCGGAAGTTCTTGAGGTCTCTAGGGTCGGCCTTGGGTTTTTTGAGTAGGGCGTTGATCTCGGCGTGTTTCCAGCTCTCTGGGAAGGTCACGGTCTCGTGGGAGAGATTGATGACGTTGTGCAGGTGGGGTGCGATGGAGCTGCTGGCTTTGTTGAAGATGTGGTGCGGGAATGGGTCTGACGGGGAGCCGGAGTGGATTGTGCTCATGGTCTTGATGGTGTCGTGGATGCTCACGCTGGTCCAGGCTAGCAGGGGGTCGTGGTCGATGGTGTGCAGAGAGTCTGTTGTGTTGGTGTCTGTTGGAGCTGTCTGGGTGTTGAAGCTGTCATGGATGTCTGCTATCTTGCTGTGGAAGAAAGTGGCGAGGGAGTCGCACAGGGCTTGCGACGGCGGGATGTCATTGGTGTTGGAGCTGGGGTTGAAGAGTTCCTTCACGATGTTGAAGAGCTCCTTGCAATTGTGTGCGTTGTTGTTGAGGCGGTCTTTGAAGAAGGTCCTCTTGGCAGTCCTAATGAGGTGATGGTGGTTGCGGGTGGCATCCTTGTGGGCTGCGTGGCTGTCCGGAGTCTGTTCGCTGTGCCATTTCTTCTCTAGCTTCCGGTAGTCTCGCTTGGAGGCTAGGAGTTCTGGGGTGAACAAGCTGGCCCTCTTGCTGGTGTCTCTGTGGGGGGGCTTCTTCAGCGGGGCGAGGGTGTTGGCGCAGTCTTCGATCCAGCGTCTGAGGTTGCGGGCAGCGCAGGATGTAGTCGGTGGAGGTCAGGGCGTGTGTGCTGATGAAGTCGGCTATGGAGTCGCTGAACTGGGGTCGGGGACCGGGGAGTCTGTAGATGAGGGTGCCTCTGAGGGTGGAGTTGGGGTCTGTGTGGATCTGGAAATGCATGTGTTTGGCGGTGCTGAGCATGTCATCGGTGCTGGTTGAGACCCTGATGCTGTTCTTGTGGACAATGGCGATTCACCTCCGACTCCGTTGGTGCGGTCTCTGCGGGTGATCTTGTAGCCGGCTGAGATGGCTATGGCAATGTCGGGTGCGGAGGAGTCGTTCATCCAGGTCTCTGTTAGGAAGGCGATGTCCAGGGATGAAGTGTCGAGCAGGTCCCAGAGCTCGACGGCGTGTTTGCGTGCGGAGCGGGCGTTCAATAGGATGCATCGGAGGTGGTTGAGGTCTTTCTTGGCGGGTTGTTTGGTGGCTCTGAGGCTGGTATAGCTGCATTTCCGCAAGGTGACAGGACCATGTGTGCGTTTCGGGGCGGCCTTGAAGCAGGGGTGGGTCCGTCTGGGGTTGAGAGCGTGGAGTGTGCTGGCATCGTAGCGGTGGTGGTCGTCGTGGCAGGTGCGGGAACCAGGGGTTCTGACGCTGGGCACGGTCCAGGCTTGGACGGACGCCATAAATGGGGATGTGGAATTGAGGAGCAATGGCTTACATGGCTCGCATGGCTACACATGGCTTACATGATGCCTCACCGTCTTAATGTGGCTTATGGGGGGGGAGTCCGTTTCTGTCTCAGATGCATGTACCCGGATGCGGACTTTGGCCATATGACTTAGGTCTGTCAAAGCCTGGGGCCTTTCTGGGAGGCTGTGCTTGGTAAACTCGCAAAAGTGCTGGGCAGAGTGCTGTCCTCCACAATACAGACTTGCTTGTTGGGCTTTTCTCCAGACCCCCGAAGCGTAAAGTTGGAAATAGGCTGATAGACCTTGCACTGGGTCTGGCTAAGCGCAGAATTGCGTTAGAATGGAAATTCCTGAGCGGGCCTCAGTTCGAGGCCTGGAATAGAGATTTTATCATGTGGGCTGGTGCGGAGGGTAGAGCACTCAGTTGGGAAGAGTCTAAAGGCATGAGACAGCACCCTATAGCCGGACAATGGAGGGAGGTGATGGTAACTTGGGAGACTCTTGAGGATACTGCTAATTATGCAACAGGTTCAGATCTTGACAGGGAACCCTGCCCCGAGAATGTGCAATGCGAGAACTCCACTAGGACCTTAGTAAACTCTGGGTGCTGACCTGACTGGTTGTTGATTGTGGGAAAATAACCGGCAGAGGCCTGCTGCTTCAGCATAGTGGCTCTGACAATAGCTGGGACCCCTTCCAACCCTCTGGGAGGCCCAACTATGTTGTGACTTTCCAATACATGTGCTGTATCAGTTGTAATCTACCTCACCCCTCTGCACAAGGTTTATTTACTTCCTTATTGTTTAAGTTGTGTTATTCCCTTTTATTTTTATAAGGACTGTTCTTAATAAATGAAGTAGCATTTTTTTAAACACAAATGGTATATTTGAACTCAGGATCACTGGTGGAAACTCACACATATAATTCACCGTGAACAAACTTTAGTGGAACATGTATTAAGTACTATAGCCATCACCTGAAGTTGGTAGTAGTATGATGGACAACTATTTGAACATAACCTATTGTGTACATCGATTATGTGATGCATAGCTGGAACCGGTTACGGGTTCTGCTTTTGAGCATTGAGCTTTGTTCTTCTGCATTGTGTTAATACTGCCAATAAGCAAACTGTTTCTCATTATAATGTTTTATACTCCATAACCCGTATGTTGAATATTGCAAAATGCCAATACAAATACTTTTTTTTTTTTTTTTAAATGAAGGTATGTACTTATGTTGCAACATTGCAAGACTATGAGCTAAACCTCCGTTGTTAAAAATGTGCAGAAGCTATTTTTTGTTTTCCTGTTTTTGCATTAATAAAATGTACGATTTCTTTCGTCCTACAAATCATTTATTTAGCAGCCAGTGAAAATAATGTGTAAGTATGTGTTGTTTTTAAATTAATAATGTGATTGGTACTATGCAAGTAACATTGTAATGCTGCTCTCTACATGATATGTGTGTTTTCATTGCCCAGAACATTAGAAAAGGCTTGCTATTTGGGGAAGAGCCAATTCTATTAGTAGACTTTACTGCTTGCTAGATGCTTTTTGTCCTTTTTATATTTAGGCCTATTTACTATTAATTTGATTAATTACTAAATGTTTTGTGACTATTTAATTTCTTAAAGGCACATGGCAGTTTGCAATATTATGATCTGGTTTTATGCTAATTCCCTTGACTCTAATGACTTTTTCTCTCAGTTATGGTGCTATTATTCAATTAAATTGAAAGATCCTGAGAACTGGAAAACCCTTGGTGTGCAGGATTTCTGAGCATTACAGTTCAGAACACTCCCTTTCCTGCCCTTTTTTATTAAGGATCGAGCATCAACACTGCATATATATGCTTGCGACAAACTACTAGTTGTACATAGGTGTGTTAAATATATTAATTAGGGCTCCCTGGTTCATGGTGTTTATTTTGTTAACATTTCTGTCTGTATTTATCCATATTTCGTTTTTGCTCATTCTTTCTGCATTTATCCATTTTTTGTGATTAGTGCACAAATTAAGCTGCAATGGATATATTTCCACATTTGTTTAACTGATAAATGTATACTCGGTTTTGAATGTTTACAAGTTTCAGCTCTATATAGTAGAATACAGCCATTTGAAAACATTTGTGTAGCAGAACAGCAAATACAGGTGTATATCTGCACTTATTTAAGATTCCCTAGGAATTATTTCTTTTTTAATTTTCCTTCTTGCCAATCTGAACACCTGCTGACCTCACACTTGTGACTGAGATTCTTCGAAAGAAGACCCTATTTTCCACATTTTTCTGTATTTGAAAATAAATACAGACAGGAAAATAGAAAGTTTTCTGTCTGTGTTTATCTGTGAAAATCAGTAAAAGCTGAAAACCAGTAGCCCTAATCAGAATACATTTATTCTACATATTTTCAACCAGGCCCTCTCAAATGTAGGTGGCCAAGGATTTGACTTTTCGGGTCCGGTGTGACCTTATATTATAAGGAATAAATATAATCTGTTGTATGTTAAAAGGCTCTTGCTAATCACCTCAGAGGTCCATGACCTTATCAAGGCCTCTTTCTTCTATATGGTCACAAAACACCCCTGTGACTTGTAATATCTTTATCATGCACTGCAGATGGTACTTTAGCTCATATATATTTTATATAAACCACTAAACATTGCATTAAAGCCTCCTTGGAAAAACACGTCTGTCAATAGGGGAATATATTGCCCAGTTATTTCTGTCTATTGAACCCTTATTACAATAAAAAATTAACAAGCCATGTAGGGAAAAATCTAGATAATTTGGGTCATGGCATGCATAGTACAATCATAAATATCATATATAATTAGGATCATAATATGTTGTGCAAATGTTGTTGTTGTTACCTGTTACATTGGCACTGATTCCGATCTCGGTCGGTAGGGCACCGAATCGGGTTCGGCCGTAGCGGATCCGATTCCGATGCTTCTTTTTCGACCGATCCGTACACGGGTCCGGACGACGAAGTACGATGCAAAGATGCGCAAATTCTCTGACCGACTCGTTCCCGGCTACGACCCGATCCGTCCGACTCAGTCGCACGCAAACCGACACGCGCAATGGAGACGATTCTCGACCAAACGAGTAGGATGCTCGAATCGGACAGCTCGACTGAGTTGGAGCGTCTGGCTCGTAAAAGCTCCCGGAGTCGGATTTCGAGGGTCCGCGTCGGACCTCCCCGACACCCGCAGCCGTAGGACTCGCACACAGGGGAGACCCATGGGTCTCCCCCACAAAAGCATGCACGGCACGGATGGCACTGACGCATACCCACTGTAGGGGGCGCACTTGTTCAAGACTTACCCATTCAGTCAATGGGAGCACATGTACGCATCGTACAACTGGCTCCCATTGACTTCTATGAGAGTCCGACCGAAACCGAGTCTGACAGCATACGTGCGCATCGTACTCGCTCGCTCGCTCGGACTGTAGGGGTCCGGCTCGGTTGGAAAACACTCCGGATCTGACTCGGTCGGAGCACCTTCCGACCCGGATCGGAATCGGCACCATTGTATCCATTTGGCTCACATGTATTTGATACATACATGACAGAGAAATTTCCAAAAATGCATATTACATACATTCACTTAATTGCATTAAGGTATTTCAGTGCACATTTCACCATAAAATAATGGGTATAATTTTACTAGGAATTGTAGATTGAACAGTATGAATGTTATTTGGCACTGCAATAAGACAGGCAGAACCAAACACGTACATGAATAATTATTGATTTGTCCAGTAGAAATCCAGTAGAAATCCAAATTTTGTATCACCTGATGGTGATAAAACAATTAAAACTTTATTTTTAATGATGGTCTATAATGTGTTTGTTTTGGTGCACAGACAGAATATCAAGTTTGAAATGTTGACATACAGAAATATCAAGTTGGAAAAATCGTGATGCAGAAATATCGACAGCCAGAATATCATGGTCAAGAATATGGACTTGGAGGCAGTGCTTAATTTGTAAAATATGAAGTCCAGGTGCTCAAATGTTTGCTGGAGGCCACACCCATTTCCTCCGGCTCCACCCACTTCCTTCACTAGCTCCACCCACATCCTCAACTGGCACTGCTGAAAGTCAGATGTAATACCCAATCTGAATTTCAGCAAGGGAGCCTTCTCCTGACCTGTAAAATGTTTGAAAAAGAGTAAATCAAAAGTGCATTTAAAGCACAATTTTGGAATAAATTAGCTAAAATTACTAAAGCATTGAAATGGGACACGTGAAATATTCCAGTGCTCTATATGCAGATTTGGGGAAAGAACAATTTTGAGGTAAGCCATTTTTAACTAATCTAGTCTAATTGTGTGTCATGAGCTAAGCAAGCACTCAAGCCCTAAACCGGGGAAATGTCACACATAAGCCCTCAGGCCAGAAAGCATGGAAATATCACACAAAAGCACGTAGGCCAGAAAGCATGGAAATGTCACACATAAGACCCATGCAATAATCTGTGGAAATGTCACACATAAGCATCCAGGCTAGGGCTTGGCCAAAAACCGTGGAAATGTCACACATAGCATAGGCATCCATGATCCAGGCCATAAACCGTGGAAATGTCACATATAGGCATCCAGCCGGGGCGTGTACAAATGCCCCCATGAATGTAATGGGGCCTACCCTTCGCCCAGGAAAACATTCTTTTATGGAAAAATATCATTTTTTTTGTCCCATTCCCTCAGATCTACAGATATTCGTTTTTTTGGTTCTGTTTGGAACAGCTTGGTTCTCTCTTGTGTGTCTGTTCCTTGTATTGTGCATTAACCGAGCATCAGCTCTATATTGTACACTCTAGATATATTGGTTGACACAATATCCCTCCTGTGGATGGTAGAACTCAACTTGAGGATCCCTAGCGGTCTTACATTCAAGAATCACCCGATCCCACAGAGTACTAGATGTTCCTCGCTGTTCCTGCAGTGTCTAAAGACTTTCTCCTAGATTGTCCCTTCATCCCAGGATCTGCCATATCTGTCAACAGCTGCAAGTGAAGCCAAATCAGTTAATGTCAGTGCTAGTCTACTGGTGGGATTTCAGATGTTTCTGGGTTTTAAGATCAGCGTACGGTCAGTGCTATCCCATACCAAGGAATACACACCCATCGGGGGCTAAAGATCAGCTTATGGTCTGTGTTAATCAAAGAGTATTTAATGCTAGCCCTTAACAAGAGATCTGAATGCATCTGGGAAGCAAGAGGACCGAAAGGTCAAACAGGTGCAGATGCATCTAGGGGTCAAGAAGACCCAATGGTCAAAGCAAGTCTGTGGCGAGGAATACATACAGATGAATGTGGGAGCTCAAGATCAGCTAATGGTCAATACCAGCCCTAGTGAAGAGCACAGATGCATCTGGAGGTTTAATCTCAGTTTAGACAAATCCTAAACGGCAGAGGGTGTGCGGAAGTATCCGGGTGATCAAACCTTATTGTTAATGCTGAACTGTTTAACAGTGCAGGTGAATCGGTGTGGGGATGAGCTCAGTTTACACCAATCATCAAATGCAGAAGGGTGGTCTGATGAAACTGAGGGCTCAAGCTCAATTTATAGTCAATGTAAATCTGTAGAAAGGGTGCAACAGTATGAGCATTTGATTATCACTCCCTCCCCCTTATTTTTCCATTGCATCTGCCTTTGGGGTTGGATAGATGTTTAATTCTGCCTGCGCCTCATCCCCGTTTTCGAAATGTTTGTTGCAGGACAGGTCCACTAACCCCAACAGGAGTGAAGCGCGTTGGTCTAAATGAAGCACCTACTCAATCGAGTTAAGCACGATATAGGTACACCTTTCTCAGACTCCTTCACCGACACATTTTGCTTATGTTTAATGGTACTGCAAGCCGTCATAAGAGCACCAGCTGAGTTGGTGCAACGCAGGAGACAAGTGCCCTGACACTTCTTTAGACAACAGTCCACTAAAGACGCCGACAGACCAAACACCAACCAGGAGGAACCATAGCATGGGTGCGACAAACTTGCATCCGGCATGCTCTTCTGCTCTGGAACAGATAGGGAGTTCTAGGACTTAGCTAAGCCAAACCTTTGCTAGGGTATTTTTTATGAAGAATGATTTCAAAGCTAGGTTAAATGTTGTCATCTGTCCACCCACCGTCTGCAGAGCAGCCTAATTCGCTCATGGCCCAGCCTACCCATATGGCTCACTCACTGTCACTATAAATACTAGTTTCAGAGAGACACTATTATAGTGAAAAAACTGGTTAGAGAAATACTATCACAGATAAATATCTGAATAGAAACCTAAACAATTTGGTAACATCAGAAAGATCCCTAAAGCAAAACTGCTGCAACAAATTCCTTTACACTGAAAACATATTTCAGTCACTCTCCCCTAACTTGACCAGTGCTAAACCTAATCCAGTCCCCAGCATTACAATGGAACCTAACGCTAACTGTTGCGCGCACACAACTGCTTATGGCATCCGAAAAAGCTGCTTGTCTGACAGGAATTATTGCTTTACTTTTTTCAGCGCAGGCTTTTTTCTATGTATTTAAAGCCAGCATTAAAATGATGATGACAGTCTTTTTCTGATTTGCTATCATTTGGAATTCTCCGACCAACACTAGTTTTAAAGGTAGGGTAAGACTTTTTTTTTTTTTATTTTTTTTTTTTTTTTTTTTTTGAAACCGTTTATTGCAGTTCGTAAAAGTTACAGGTATGGGCCTACAACCATCCGGCCGGCCGCTAGAATGACAAAAACATATTGCACACATACAGTAAAAGTCTCTAGGCAGTGCAGAGCAGTGAAACAGGAGTAATCAATGGTGCAGGCCACACAGCTCCAAGCCCACAGTACGGTTCCCTTTTCTTGAAACAAAACAACACCAAAAAACCACACCCGCAGGGCAACCCGCGATCCAAAATAACAGCACGTGCTCCATAAGTGGGGGATCCAAACCAGCAGCAGAACTCTGGAGAGGGGAATGGGAATAGATCAGGGACTGGGGGACCGCGCGCCCGCGGCTGAGGGAGGGGGGCCATCTAGGGAGACGGAGCAGGCGAGGCAGCCGGTAGCAGTGGTGGCTCACAAATACCCCCGCGGTAGGCGTTCCAGGGGCCCCAGAGTTTCACCCACGCCCCAGGCTTACCTCTCGCCACATACACCACCTTTTCACGAAACATACACCAATCCATGTGCTCTTTCCAGGCCGACACCGCAGGGGGCCTCTGGGATCCCCACAATTGAGCAATGTCGCGCTTGGCTATCATGTATCCCAGAGTCACCCACCGCGTCTGCGGGACCGAATAGTCATTCGGTTCCCATACATTCAGCAAGCATCTCCTCGCTTCAGGCAGCAGCGCAACACGCGTCACCACACGCAGGACCTCATGCACACCACGCCAGAATCGCTCCACCTTCGGGCACTCCCACAGTATATGCATGAAAGTCGCCGACGCACCACAGCCACGCTTACACATTCCGTCACCAGCAAAACCCATACGCAGAAGCCTTGGCCCCGTCACGTAAACCCGGTGAAGGATCTTGAGCTGGACGAAACGAAGGCGAGCCGGGATGGCCACCTCTTTCGGAGAGGCCACCGCGGAAATCCAATCCTCATCGTCCAGCTCCAGCCCGTCGGCAACCCAAGCCTCGCGGAGACTAGTAAGCAGGCACGATCTATCGTTGATCAGTTTTTTGTATATGAGGGAGATCGTGCTGTCCGGGACATGGCCATCTAGGACTCTGTCCTCCAGGGGGGAAGACTCCGGAATGGATGCGACATCCGGGAAGACGGAGCCCAGCGCATGGCGGACCTGTAGGTACCGAAAGTACTCACTGCCCTGCAGCTGGAACTCCGCCTGCAGCGTCTCAAAAGTTTTGAATCCCCCCCTCGTCCAGAGATCTCCCACCGTGCTGATTCCGATCGTGTCCCACTTCTCGAAGCCCTTCGACGTCCACAGGGAGCCCAACCTCTCAGACGCATACAGCGGTGACGCCCGGGTCAAACGGTCCTTCCACCCCATAGCTGCATTAGCCGCGTGCCAGACACGCACCATGACACGCGTCGGTCCCGTCAAACGGGAGTCGGGCGCGCCAGCGTAGAGCGCTCGATTGTAATCGCCACCGGGCAGGAGCATCTTATCCATCTCAAATGCCGGGTTCAAGGCGGGCCCGTAAAGGCCATGATTAATTGCAGCTAGTTGGGAGGCCCAGTAATACCGTTTAATGTCAGGGAGGGCGACCCCCCCATCGTACCACGGGAGCGTCAATTTAGCCAGAGCAATGCGCGGCCTCCCGTCCCAGAACAGGCGCCGCTGGAGGCCCTCCACCTCACGGAAATAGCGTGCCGGGACCAAGTCCATAGTATTCTGGAGGGCGTAGAGGAAGCGTGGCAGGGACATCATTTTAAACAAGGCCGCTCGGCCGAGCGGCGAGAGCGGCAGACGCCGCCAGCGCACCACGTCCTCCCTCAAACGCCGGAGGGGGGGTAACAAATTCCGCTCATAGCGGGCCTCCGGGTCAAGAGTGATATAGATACCCAGGTACCGAAAACCTTGGGAGGCAATCTGGATCGGACAGTCCCGTGGTAGGGCCGGAGCCTCCCCGGAAAGCACATATACACAGGATTTTGCCCAGTTGATGACCAGGCCTGAGTTGCAACCGAATGAACGCAAAACATCAACCAGGACGATCAGTGATTTACGCGGGGAGGCGAGATACAGAAGGATATCGTCAGCATAGAGGGACACACGGTCCTCATGCTCGGGGGTCCAGCGGAGACCACGGATAGAAGGGTGCCACCGCAGCCACTCCGCCAGGGGCTCCAGGGCCAGGGCAAACAGGAGAGGCGACAGGGGGCAGCCCTGTCGCGTACCCCTCCCCAGCACGAATGGGGCCGAGACTCGCCCATTCACTACCACCTGCGCCAACGGGCCCGAATATAGCAATTTGACCCAGCTAATGAAACCCGGGCCAAACCCGAATTTTGCCAGCATCGCCCAGATGTATGGCCATTCAAGCGTATCAAACGCCATAGTGGCGTCCAAGGACGCCAAGATGGCCGGCTCCCGCACAAATGGGACACGCGCGAGCACCCCGTGCAAGCGCCGCAGATTGAGCGCCGTGTTGCGGTGCGGTATAAAGCCAGATTGGTCTTGGTGGACCAAATCGCCCACCACGCCAACCAACCTGTTGGCCAACACCTTGGCGAGGATTTTGGGCTCCGCGTTCAAAAGCGAAATCGGCCTATAGGATGTGACCCGTTCACGGGGCTTCCCCTCCTTGTGGATCACCACAATTGTGGCTAGACGCTGGTCCGGCGGGAGGGAACCCCGCGAGTGGGCCGCCAGGAACATCGCGCGCAGGTGGGGCGCCAACACATCCGGGCGTAGCTTGTAGAGCTCGATGGGAATACCATTGGGGCCCATGGCCTTGCCGGATGCAACCGAGCGAATAGCCAAGGCAATTTCGTCCGAGGTGGGAGGGGCGTCCAGCGAATCCCTGTCCTCCACCGTTAGGGAGGGCAGTGCGATGTCCCGAAGCAGGGCATGGGAGTCTGCCTCCGAGCAGGAGGAAACCGGGGAGTAAACTTCGCGGAAATAATCCGCGAAGCAGGAGACAATGGCTTCCGGCTCAGTGACACACGCACCATCAACACTCTCAATCAAAGGCACCACACGGCTCGCTCTCTCCCTCTTATCCAACCACGCAATCAATTTGCCAGCCTTATCACCCACATCATACAATCGCCCCTGCTGCTCTCTACTGAGGCCCCTGGCCGCCTCCGTGACGAGGGCCCGATAGGCCGCCTGCTTTAGGTGTAGAACATGCAACTTGTCGTCTGTTACCCCGCTTCCCAGGTCACCCTCCAGTTCTGCAATCTCGGCCTCTACCCGGGTCACCTCCTCCCGCTCGCGCCGCCGGGCATGGGAGATAAAGGAGAGGGCCTCCCCTCTAAGGACTACCTTGAAAGCCTCCCACAGGGAGATGGCCGAAGAGACCGACCCCACATTCTCATCGAAATATCGCTGTAGGGATTTGATCAAATCAGCACGAATGGTGGGGTCGCGCAAATACCATGCATTGATTGGGGCCACCCTGCCATCCCCCCTCGGGAAGACATCGAGATGCAACAACAATGGGGAGTGGTCTGAGATACCCCGCGCCAGATGGCGCACCTCCCCCACCCTCCCTGCGTGGGCCGCCGGGACAAGGATGTAATCAAGCCGCGAGAGGCTACCATGGGCACCCGAGTGGAAGGTGTACTGTCGCAATGCAGGATGCTTTAATCGCCAGCAATCCACCAGGCCCAGCGTGTCCAGAAGGCCGGGCAGCCACGCCTGTGCCCGGGGGAGGTCCCTAGGGGGATGGCGATCCATAGACCCAGAGGCTACCGCATTAAAGTCCCCTCCAACCACCAGCAGGCCACTCGGAAGGTCCAGAAGGAGGCGCCCCAGGTCCGCAAATGTGGTGGCTTGTAACCCAGGCGGGACGTACACTGATATAAAGATAAACACTCTACCCTCCATTCTTCCCACCAGAACCGTGTAGCGTCCCCTCTCATCATGGCGCACCTCATCAATCTCCAACGGGAGCGAGTTCTTGATCATAATACCCACCCCCCGCGAGCCCGAGGTGAAGCCAGAATGGGCCGCCAAACGATATCCCCGCCGGTTCATTGCATGAAAGGAGTTACCTATAAGGTGCGTCTCCTGCAGGAAGACAACATCTGGTGAAATACGTTTTAAGTACTGCAGGACCACACCACGCTTAATCCTATCCCCCAGGCCGTTAACATTCCATGACAACACAGCCAAATCCCTACCCCCCATCATACGTCGAAACAATCGGTCGTCCCCCATCGAGCATCCTAAAAACAACAACATAGTAGCGGGTTTGCCCTGCGGTGCTAACAAACAACACACCCCCCCCACCCCCCGGTCCCAACAAAACTCCCCCCTCCCTGCACCCCTGCATGAGCCCAGACAGCCCCCCCAAAGTGCAGTGTGCCTGTCGCCCCATAGCTAAAATACTAACTAGTCCCCCAGAGGAGGAGGGAAGCCCCCAACAGACCCCGCACGACCTCCATAGGAGGGGAAAATACGCAATCAATCAATGGTGAAGGAACAACGTCCAGAGCAAGGCCTATGCAGTCACCCCTCAATTCTGCTCCGGCGGGCCCTCCTCGCCAGCCGCGCCCCCCCCGCCCCCCCGGCCCCGATCTCCAGGCAGAGTGTCCAGCCAGTCCCCAGCCGCCTCGGGCCGGTCAAAGAAGTGCGTGCGACCATCCACCTCTACCCTCAGCTTAGCTGGAAAGAGCATTGAGTACTTGAGGTTCAGGTCCCTTAGGCGACGTTTAACACCAAGAAAGCTCTGCCGCTGCTTCTGGACCGCCGGGGTAAAGTCTGGGTAGAAATGTACCTCCATGTTGTCAAGCTTGACCGGTCCCTGTTGTCTGGAGGTCTGGAGGATAGCATCTCTGTCCCGGAAATTAAAAATCCGGGCAATGAGAGGCCGCGGCGGGGCACCAGTCTTAGGTCTGCCCCCGGGGACCCGGTGAGCACGCTCCACCGCAAAAAGCTTACTCAGCCCCCGGGGCTGGAGGTGGGTCAGGATCAACTCTTCCACGTAAGGATCCGCCGCCTCTGCCTCTCGTCCCTCCGGCACCCCCACAATACGGACATTATTCCTCCGGGCCCGACCCTCGGAGTCCTCCAGTCGCCGGTCCATCAGGGCGCTCGCCTGGCCAAGCCGGCGCACCTCCTTCTGGAGGGCCACCACGTCTGTCGTGAGGCTCGTTGTGGTGTGGGCCAGGGAGTCGACTCGGTCGTTTGTTTTGGACAAGTCTGCCCTCACAAGGCTCACATCCACCAGGACCGAGTCTATTTTTTGCGCTAAGGTGTCGAAACGCTGGTCCACCGAGGCCTTCATCTCTGCGATGGCGCCCATGACGTCCCGGAGGGTCAGATCCACCGGATGAGCGGATGCCTCCGTCGGGCCCACCGGGGATGCACGCGATGTCTCCGGAGAACCCTTCTGGAGCGTGTAGCGGTCCATACTGTTGGCCTGGTGCGCCGTGCCACGGCGGGTCGTCTTCACCTTCGCCCGGTCGCCATCTTGTTTGGTGGACATGCTGGCTCTGCCACCGTCGTGCCAAGCACCCCAAACGGGCCGCTATACCAAGTCACGGGTGCCAGGGGGGGGGCAGGGGCGACCACCGAACCGCGGGTCAACCCACCGCCGGCGGGTCAGCCGGGCTCCTGGACAAAGCCACACCACCACACCCCGCTCCGCAGTCCGACCCCGCGTGAGAGCTAGGAGGGCGCAAAAGCGAAAGTGAAAGTGCGGGGTACGCCAGTCGCCCAGCCCCGTTCGCCGCTGTTATTCACTTTGTCCCCGGATCGCCCCACTACTCCAATCCGGGGGGCCGGCGAGGAGAAGGCCACAACCTTCGATCGATGCTCCCACCGGCGTCCGGGGTCCGATTCGAGCCCAAAAAACGGGTGGCGCCTCAGCTCCGGTTCCCCAACACAGTCCCCTCAACAAGGACAGGATATCGCCAGGATTAATTCAGGAGGTCGCGGAGGTCCTCGGGAGCCTCGCACCTACGCGGCCATCTTGGTTGCGCGCTAGGCTCCTCCCTCAAGGTAGGGTAAGACTTGAGCATCATTTGTGCCTGCCATGTCAGTAATCTTGTTGTCCACACTTTGCCTTGCCTTCTGCCGCCACATTGCTGGTTGGAGTTCATGTTTTAATGAGGAATGGTTTCTAGTACATTGTTCCTACTAAAAGTTGAAGAGTGTGGGTGAGTGGGGTGAACAACATGCTAATTTTACAGCCACAGTTTCTGCACTAACATAGCGTTTTTGCCTTTGTGGTGGAACTCTCCAAAATAGTGAGTGCATCGCAAACTCAATTTTGCTGCAAAACTACAGTGCTGAAACAAGTAACGTCCGTTCTTTGTTGTGAAAACACACTTCTGTGCTACAGTCAGTATTTTTTGTCTCAAATGACTCAATATCCTTCAGAAGTGAAAGGTAGGGGCTTCTGAAAGTCATTTTAAAACTCAGTTGTAAAATGCAATCTCTCAAAAGTGGTCATGCACAGCCTTACCATGCCATTCATTTCACAGAGAAAAATAATCACTTCTTCTAGTGCCACCATGCGGATGATCCGCCTCTGAGGAGGCGTCCGTGACGTGAAGGTTCAGGTCAACTTGGAGAGAGAGGCCTTCTTTCCATCTCACCACTTAATGAATATCCTGTTCACTGCTCAGGGTTCGGCAGTGCATACATATAGTAAAGTGAGGCTAAGGCAGCATCCTTACCGCGCACCATTAAGTGGTGCCAAATTGCAATAAAAGTGCAAGACCAGGATGGGAGGGGGGGCTCTCTAGCCTGGTGGTGCATGGCTAACCCTGGGACAGACAGGCATGAGACTGGCATCTGTGCTGGCACCATTTGATGCAAGAAATCAAAGTAACCTCCTGCAAAAACATTTAGCAGCAGCAAGCTATTTTCACAAAGGAGAGAGTTAACAGCGGTCATTTAGACTCTACGGGTTATGCTAGTTAGTAGTTCCGTTTTCTTTTTTTTTTTGCACAACTCCTGACTAGAAACTAAGCTGAAATGGTGCTCGCTCGTGTTTTAGGTCCTCTGCTCCCACCAACTTTGATCAGGTGATCAAACAGTGGGAGTAAAACCTTTGAAAAAATGTAAATTGAAACTGGGCCGGTACCACTGATGGACATTATTCCCCATTATTAGCCCTGGTGCCTAATTGGCAACAAATAGCTCACCACCTGGTACCTGCTATAAAGTGTGATTTGTGCCAGAGAGTTTTTGCACTCACACTTTACACTGGGGTCTCAGTAAAGCGCTATGTGCACTGCAAATGCTAACATATTTCACAAGCCACCCGCTGCGTTTTAAGCTCGGAATGGAAAGGCGCACTTGTCAGCAGGTAAACACAAAAGGGTTCATTTTAGCACCACTCCTGAAGTAACCCAGCACGCACAATGTTTCTTGTCTTGCCCGGCGCCGGTCGCATTCTTGCTCGGGTCTCATTTTCAGATCTTCCTCATAATAATACATACAGTAAAGCAGTGGTCGAAGTGGGGAAAAAAAAGTAGGGCAACTGTGGGTGGAGAATCAGAGGGCGGGAATAACCTGAGGATTGGATCAGGTGGCGGAGTGAGAGGTGTGGCCAGGATGCGCAAAACATCCCAATCTTTAGCATTTGTTTGGCAGTTCACTGACCAGTTACAGCTTAATATGTTATTTAATTCAACTAATGGATACAAGTGATTATTTAACGATTAATATGAGTTATTGACATTAAAATAAATTCACAAAGTGGGATATGTTTCTAAATACAGAATGTCCCAAATATGCTTAAAAGTGGAAGCACAAGCCATTTGTTTCCGAGCCATGGAATTTCTGTCATCAGCAATATACACCAGAGACAATCAATTTTATGTGTGTAAATCACTGCATAGGAAATGTTACATAAGACCAAGGACTACAAGGTGTAGGAGTCACATGACAACCATACTAGTAGACAGTATAGTTTAATAGTGATTGATCTGGAGAAACACAAATTCAGAATATAAAACTTAATACCATGATTGGGGGTTCTCTTTAATAATCATAATCGATTTCTCTCCAAATTAACACTTTTTGCAACATCAGGATAAACAAAGGCTAAGGGAAAAAACCATAACGCTCTAGTTTATACCTTGCAGTTTGTATGCAGCTCTTAGATGACAGTCAATAGCTCACTGTTCTTTGTTAGGATTTTAACTTATAAACTGCAAGTAACAAAAGGATCTCACTGACAAAAGCAGTAACCCACTGACCTATTTACATTATGTGCACTTTGTGATGGGCATGGGACATTTTTTTTTTGCAGCAGGCACATTAACCCTCTGCGCTATCTTTCCATGAGTCAAAACTTCCACTGGACAAAACTCCGATTTCGCTCTAGGAAGAAGTTTATTCACCGGAGTTATCATGACATTTTTATTATTGCCGAAAATTGCTGGAGGCAGCAAGTGCATTTAAAACCATAATATACTTGCAAACATGATGGCCCCACCCGAAGTCAGCGCCCAGTGCGATTGCACCGCCCTAGAACCGCCCTGCTCAAAGGTCCTGTGACCTCAGTGACAAAGTCACTGCTGCTTCCTAGGCCTGTCCGCAAGACTGGAGGTGAGCTTCAGTATGGATTGTGGTGGACAGGCCTTTAAGGTTGACCCACTCTTGCCACCACTAGGGTCAAGCTGCTGGTGCTAAGACACCTGGGCATCTAAAGTCTTGCGAGACCTTCTATGGTATGGGAATGTGCTCCTTCAGGAGAATGGTCTGGGGGACTGGTCATAAAGGCTGAACCTGGTTCCCCCAGTTCTACTTTTGGCAGCTCTGACCACAGTCCTACATCCGCTCCCCCGCTGAACACCATACTGCCCCACTGAGAGAAAATCACACTGTCTTCAACTACAACTACAATCCAATTTGACCTGCTATAAACAACTGGATGCAACGCAATTCAAATTACGCTCTAGGCAAGAGCAATATGCTGCCTACAAGAAAAAGTAACAACATCCTGGAAAAAGCAAACTCATAGGGTATGAAAGATTAAATAAAGCGTGTGAAATGTAAGTAGAAACAACATGGTGAACTTAACGCTTTTACACTCATTATTCAGAAATCAACAAGTATTTTTGCCTGAAAAGTTAAGGACATAACTACAGGGCCCAGAAAGGACCCATTTCAATGCCCACCGCTCATATGCTTACAAAACGTTAGCAGTATGGTTTGAAAAGACCAAATTAGTGAACACAAAGCCGCTGTGCACATTTTGTTTTCCAATCCTCCCTTCAACGAGGTATTGCAGTACCTCCAGCACTGGTGCACTTCCCCACCCGGGGAAAACAATGCTGTTAACATAAAGACAAGAAAACAAAAGTAGCGCTTCACTGGCAAACTCTGTAAAGTGACGCTAATGGGTTTGGGTGTGAATAAAACCAATCTGGCCACTTTAAGATCACTCTGTCTTGCTTTTAGTTATTTATTTTCATATTTCGAACCGTTTATTTCCGAGGCTGCACATTGGAATAGAGAAATGTCAAAAACGGCATTTCCAGGAAAGTGTTTTTGTTTTTTTGCATTCATTTCACAGGGGGACAAATGAACGACAAGAAGAAAGGGTGAGAACCATTTCTTGAGTCAAGGATTCGGTAAGTGAGGAGGGGCTAGACAGAAAGAGAGGGAATTAGAGTAAGAAAGAGAGGGGAAAAGGGATAGGGGCGCTGTTAGCGTCAGAGCAGAAGGGGACATTGTCCTTGTCTTGTCTGGGCAGGAAACAAGAGACAGAGACCTTTCTTTTCCTTCTCTGCTCCCTGCCCGTCCCCGAACAGCCACTAATACCGAGCCCTCTTTGCAGGCCTTGGATATTTCTGAGGTCCAGGGACGCATGTTCAAAATAAAAAAGTAGGGGAACGGAATGTATAGAATTAAAGAAGTAGGGGCACGCCGTGCCCTGCTGATCCCGCCCACTTCGACCACTGCAGTAAAGTCACAACGCTCGAGAAAAAGCAGCGTTGAATGGTTTGGTTTTTCATTTTTACTTACAGGTTTACTTTGCTGGTGGCACTGCCTTTCTTTTTAAGAGGCCTGCTAAATGCTGCTGCTGCTTCAATAATAGTGCCTGCCTTGACGTCGTGCTGAACTCTGGCCGCAGTGACTCTTGCGGTGCGTGAGTGCCGGGGCGTGGTCACGTGGAATTTAATTTGAAATAATAGGTTACACAGGCTGCTGCAGACTGCCCCTACCCCCCACATGACCAAATACAACCCTGGCCCGCCCACCAGCAACACTGAACCGAAGCAGACCAGGCAAATACGAATGGATGATATGGAGGATTTATTAGCGGCACTGTCGAACTCTCTGAATGAGCAGCATAGCAACACTCATCAACAGGAAGACTAGTTTGAACACTGCAGTGAATCAGTTATTTACTTTGTATGACGGCACATGCAGTGAGTTCAGTAGCTTCCTGTTTGATGTGAGTTCAAATTGGCAGTAGCGGTGTAGACCCGGCCCTGACAAATAAGTGCCGGTGCTAAGCACCGGAAAGCACGAGCACAAATTAAGCACTGCTTGGAGGTAAGAAATATCGTTTTTGAAAATATCTAAGTCATTATTTTTATATGCAAAAATATAGTTGTTTATAATATGAATGTAGTGCTTTTGTTTTTTAATATATGTGTTAAATTATTAGTAATTATGAATTTTATTTTAATTACATTTTGCTTTTTTAGTTCTTTAGTGGGTTGTGGGTTTATAGGGAAATAGGAAGGGTGGGAAGTAATTTAATTGTAATATATATTTTGATTTATTTATTAGTGTTTATTTAATTTAGATGTTATAGTGTTAATTGTGGAAAATAACTTATTATTAATTAATTATTAATTGGTTGTTAATTATATTAATTTATCAATATGTAATTATGTTAATTGTGTCATTTTTTTAGGAGTGGGTTTTAGATTTATAGGGGAATAGGGTGGGAGGTAATTTATCATAATACATTTAGGTGCCGATTCCAATCCTGTAAAACCCGGGTACGAATGGTCGTGCGGAGCGTATTCTCCGTCTGACTCGTACCCGGGAAATCCACCTTACAAACCAGCAAGTACGATTCGTACAGAAATACAATTTCCGTACGAATCGTACAAAACTACGTACGGCTAAAAAATACCAACTATTCTGATCCGGGACAGCGCGAACGGATTTAGGCTGCGTTGTACGGACCAGCAAGTACGGTTCGTCGGAAAAGCTAAGTACGCTGCGATGCACGATGAAAAGGGTGCCCGGTACGCTACGTACACACCATCAACCACATCGTACGTGTCATCATGTATGGTGCGTACCCCAACATTGCATATGTACGGTGCGTACATACGCGCTGTTGGGGTACGCACCGTACATAGGCCAAGAGTGCGTTTGTACAGTGCGTATGTCTGGAGCCTCCCCCCGCGTATGTCCACACCGTACCCCAGGCGTACCCCAATCCTCGCGTATGTAAGGGCCGTACAGACATTGCGTATGTACGGCCCGTACATATACGCGAGGATTGGGGTACGCCTGGGGTACGGTGCGGACATACGCGGGAGGCGTATGACTCGTACCCCAAGCACAAGTTTACCCGAGATACGAGTCGTACAAAGTTCGCTCCGTACGGGACGTTTTCCATACGCTTCTGTATTCGGAACGCCGGTACGGATCGGACTTGTGCGCTCGGACTTTAGTTTTACGAATCATACGTAAAACTGTCAGGGTACGTCTCGTAGACCTTTTCCCGATACGATTCGTATGTATTTTCTACCTATGAATCGTGCTTCACCGGTTGGACGGGACTTGTACGATTCGTACGTAAAAAAATACGGCTACGAGTCGTACGGGAAAATTATTTCCAGGATCGGAATCGGCACCTATATGAATATTTTTTATTTATTAACCTTTATTTAATTTACATTTTATAGTGTTAATTGTGGAAATTAATGTATTATTAATTATTTATTAATTGCTAGTTAATTATTATTAATTAATTAATTGGTAATTATGTTAATTGTGCCATTTTGTTTAGGAGTGGGTTATGGGTTTATAGGGTGGGAAGTAATTTAATTATAATAAAGTTATTAATATGTTTTATGTATTAATAATTTAATTTGTATTTCATAGTGTTAATTGTGGTAATTAATTTATTATGACTTATTTATTAATTGCTTGTTAATTATTATTAATTAATTAATTGGTAATAATTATCTTACATTTGGTATTTTTTAGGAGAGGGTGGTGGTGTTTATAGGGGAATAGTGTGGGAAGTAATTTATTTATAATTAATTAATAATTATCTGTTAATTAATTCCAATTAATTGATTAAAATGTAAATATGGCAATTGTGTAGTTAATTTAAGATGTGAGTTGTGGAATTTATAGTGGTAAAGGGTGGGAAGTAAATTCTTTTAAATTCATTAATACGTTTTTTTAATTGGTGTTAATCTATTAATGTAAAATTAGTTATGGAAATTGTGTAATGATTTTTAGGTGTGGGTTGTGGTGTTTATTGGGGTAGAGGGTGGAAAGTAATTCATGTTTAATTAATTAATAATTAGTTGATTATTAATATTAATTCATCACTTAATAAATATTATGGTAATTGTTTATTTTTATTTTGTGTTGGTGTTTTGGTGTTATACTGGTAACATTTGGGGAGTAAATTAATTTGTATCTGTTATAATTAATATTATTTCTTTAATTGAAAATTAATTATGTTAATTATGGAGGCACATTTATTTCAAATGTAGATATGTGTAGTGAATTGTGTGGTGTTATAGGGTAGGAAATAAAAAAGATTACACTTATGTAATAATTAATGTTTTTGATTATAAATTGTTTCTATTAGAAATAGTTATTTTTTAGTAAATTATTTTTAAATAAAAAAATATATATTTCTAGGTATTTGCTAGATCTTTTTAACATTATAATATGTTTCTATCTTTTGTAAATTTGTAATGTTTATGTATGTTTTCTTTATTTGTTTTTAAAAATTTTTGTGTTTTTTTTTTTAACGGACTCCAATGGGAATATTAATTTTTACCCCTCTGCTATCCAACACTTTCCCTACTGTTGCACTCACTGGAGTGGGAATAGTAATTTTTACCTCTCCGCTATCCATCACTTTCCCTACTGTTGCACTCACTGGAGTGGGAATAATCATTTTTACCCCTCCCGTAACCAACACTTTCTCTACTCTTGGACTCACTGGAGTGGGAACAGTAATTTTGTATCCCTACTGTTGCACTCAGTGGAGTGGGAATAATAATTGTACCCCTCCCCTAACCAACACTTTCCCTACTATTGCACTCAGTGGAGTGGAAATAGTAATTTTTACCCATTCACTATCCAACATTTTCCCTACTGTTGCACTCACTGGAGTGGGAATAGTTATTTTTACCCCTTTGCTATCCAACACTTTCCCTACTGTTGCACTCAGTGGAGTGGGAATAGTAATTATTCCCCTTTCGCTATCCAACGTTTTCCCTACTGTTGCGCTCACTGGAGTGGGAATAGTTATTTTTGCCTCTTTGCTATCCAACACTCTCCCTACTGTTGCACTCAATGGAGCTCAAAATTTAATTTTAAAGACTATTAAATACCTTAATGTTTTAATTTATTATAATTTATAATATGATGTTATTTTTTATTATATTCTATGTTATAGGTGTATATATATATATATATATTCACGCTCCATGACTCCTTCAAAATTGCAAAAAAGGATCGAGCACTCACGGGTAAGTAGTATGGCAGCTTCGTTTAATTCGGAGAAGTAAACAACAAACGCGTTTCGGAGCTAGTCCTTCCTCAGTGTTGTTGCTAAGTTCATTGCAGGCTACTTCTTATATACATCATTCAAAATTGAACATAGAAGAGGTCGGAGGGGACGGCAGTCCGGGATTTTTAGGGCGCCATCTTTGAAGGGTCAAACTGTAAATGAATTGTTTAAATACAATGATATATAAGTCTGTGATTGCGGATTAACTGTGAAATTTAACAATTAATATTGTTCGGAGCACATAAACATTTCATTAGTTATTGTCCGACAAAAATACAAAACAAAATTATCACATTGAATATATATTTTTTCCACAGTGCAGTCCCTTATTTATGAAGCCGTGGATCGGCAGTCCGCCTATAATAGGCGATTTATGACCCTGCAAGAAGTGCCATCGGAAATTGTCCAGTTGACCATAATGATGCACCTGTATCAAAAAACTGCATTCTATCATCAAGAAATGGCACGATAAAACAATGTTGGACTTAGAAGAATATCTGTTCCTGAGAACAACAAATCCTGTCACGCCTACCTTTTATCATTTACCCAAAATCCATAAGAATGCAACACTACCACCAGGAAGACCAATTGTTTCGTCCATGGGAAGTCTTACCCGTGAGTGCTCGATCCTTTTTTGCAATTTTGAAGGAGTCATGGAGCGTGAATAGAGATTGCGGGGCACCACCGCATTTGAAGCACCCGCCTTTAGCGTGCCGCGCTTCTCAGGTGCAGTTGAGCGGGATATATATATATATATATATATATATATATATATATATATATATGCACAAAATCCTGACCCTCCAATGCCACAGAGGGATTCTTTAACAGGTACGGACCACAGTCAATGTTTGCATGCCAGACAATACACCACAAGCGATTTCAAGGTTCCAAAATCCTTCTTTAATTCATCAGACGAGTGTCCGCATCAGACGCGTTTCGATCGCCTCCGCGATCTTGATCACATGACGCGCTGATGCCGGACCTCCCATTAAAAAGTCAAATTCACCCAATCAGAGAGTAATTCATTCATAGACATTGAAAACATACCAAAACAAGGAAGTATAACATCGTAAATTATAAGAAAGATGTAACTTAACCATTTGCATTTAATCCAAAATAAGGATTTTATGATGTTAACCAGAACAAACCTATACGTAATTTGTAGAGATCAAGGTGAGTGAAAACAGCAGCAAAAATCATGGCATGTACCCTATGGTGCTGAAGATAGTGTGTGTCTGCTTGTTCATATAAAAAAATATATGTATAAAAGCTCAAAAATAAATCAATTGACACTACACTTTGATCAAAAACAACTGATAGGTTTGAAAGATAAATCCTAGATTAATTAATATCCTCTGATGGATAAGCTTTATGATGCTCCCTAAGGGGTATGTGAATGAATGAATGAAATGAATGAATGAAATTGTATTTGTATAGCGTGTAGCTACCCGGAGGCTTCCTAGCGCTTGTGGACACGGAGAGCACAAAAAGAAGGAGTATCACTGAAATGCTGATAGAAAAAGGTGGGTCTTGAGGTGTTTACGGAAGAGTGAGATGTTGGGTTCACGACGGAGCGTGAGTGGGAGGGTGTTCCAGAGGTTAGAGGCATTCAGAGTGAAGGAGCGTCCGCCCCACCTAGCTCTTTGGACTTTCGGAGGCATGGCAAGGAAAGAGGCACTGGAACGAAGCGTCCTGGTACGTTGGTAGGGCACAACCAAGGATTGAGTAATGTGGGAGCCGTGTTTCCAGATGGCTTTGTGCGCTAAGCACATGGCTTTGAACTGGATCATGGCACGGATGGGCAGCCAGTGGAGGTTTATTAAGGCAGGCTTAGCTGACTGTCTTTGGGGAATCTGTGCCAGGTGACGTGCAGCGCAGTTTTGGATCACCTGCAGCCTATTTAAGGTGGACTGAGGAGTGCCCAGGTAAAGTGCATTCCCATAATCCAAACGGGACAGAATCAAGGCTTGGACCATGATTCTCCTGGCTTGGAAAGGGAGTAGGGGGAGGATTTTCCTGAGCATTCGTAACAGTCCAAAACATGTGGCCGAAAGCTTCATGGTCTGATGATTAAAACAGAGGGAGCTGTCAAGCCATATGCCGAGACTTTTAATTTGTTGCTTAGGAGTGGGCATAGGTCCAAGACAGGGTGGCCAAACGAAAGAAGAGGAGGGCAAGGGGGTCTTTCCTAGGAACATAAGTTCGGACTTTTCCCCATTTAATTTGAGGTGAAAGTGGCGCATCCATTGGGCGACTGCCTCTAGGCAGAGGCCTAGGACGTCAGAAGAACCCTCAGGGTGGTTAAGTGCCACCACCAGTTGGGTGTCGTCTGCGTAGGTTATTTTTTTAATACCGAAGGGAAGCACTATCTCGGCTAGTGGGGCCATGTAAGAATTAAAAAGGGTGGGGCTCAATGAGGATCCCTGCGGGACCCTACGGTTAAGAGGCCACTGCTTGGACATGGATGTCCCCTCAAATACTTGGTAGAAGCGATCCTTTAGAAAGGACTGAATCCAAGTGAATGCCATCTTTCCAATCCCCATGTTAGTCAGCCGTTCGAGTAGGATGTTATGGTTGACAGTGTCGAAGGCGGCACTGAGGTCAAGTAGAATAATGGCTGCTGAGCCGCCCTGATCTAGAAGTCTTCTGGCTTCTTCCGTAACAGCAAGCAGAGCCGTCTCGGTGCCTAACTGGGGACGGAAACCTGTTTGGGAGGCGTGGAGTAAATTATTGGCTTCAAAGTAATTGACTAGAGTAGAATTGATATGACGTTCAATCAATTTGCTCAGCCATGGGAGGAGAGAGATGGGGCGATAGTTTGCCAGGTTAGAACGGTCCAGATTAGGTTTTTTTAAAGAGCTCTGACCTGGGCGCATTTCCAGGCCCGGGGAACTCTACCAGAAGTAATGGAGGAGTTGAGTATGTCAATGATAACTGGGCCTACCGTGTGCTGGACCAAGGAAAGGTGTTGAGGAGGGGCAGGGTCAGTAGGAGAGCCGGACGTAACCCTAGTAAGGAGAATATCCAGATCTTTTCCATCTAGCAGGGGGAATTCTTCTAGAGAATTTGTCATGCTGGTTCTGGAACTAGAGTCGGAGGGATCAGGCACATAAGGAGAAAAAGACTGACATATTAGTTGAATTTTCTGATGGAAGTATTCGGCTAGCTTGTTACAGTGATGAGAGGCGTCCTCCATTTTAGTAGGTTCCTGGGGAAGGGCAGAAAGGGATTTGGCTATTCTAAATATTTCTTTAGGGGCAGAAGCGGCGGCATTGATCTTGTCCTCGTAGAAGTGTATTTGGGTTGATTTAATCTCAGCTTTGTAGGACCTTAGAGCTTTTTTGTATTCAGATTTCCTACATTCCTCGTAGTTTAGTCTCCATCTTCTTTCTAGTTGTCTGCAGGATTGTTTGAATTTCCTTAGGCTAGGAGTGTACCACGTGCCGATTTCTCACTAAATTTCTTGTGGGCCGGTACCTTAGGCACGCTCTTAAGGCCTGGGTACGGGCCGTACCACCATTCTTGGGGTGACGTAGGGATACGCGTGGTACGACCCGTACACACGTTCTCAGAGCGTGGGTACGGAGCGCATCACGCGTACCCCTAGGGCACCAGCACATCATTGATACAAGGCGTACACACGCCACGAATGATGGGATAGGGCCTGGTGCAGCATCTGACCAGTATATTGGGGGGGTGTATGCCCAGGTGAGCAGAGTACTGCACCAAGGGTGCAGGCGGGTGGTTGGGTGTCGTCCTACGATCCACATCAGTGGACAGAGACATAGGGGCGGGTGCCTATCACTCCCAGCAGTGCCCAGACATATGAGGGGTGGGTGCAGAGGACTCCCAGCAGTGCCCAGACATATGAGGGGTGGGTGCCTATCACTCCCAGCAGTGCCCAGACATATGAGGGGTGGGTGCAGAGGACTCCCAGCAGTGCCCAGACATATGAGGGGTGGGTGCCTATCACTCCCAGCAGTGCCCAAACATATGAGGGGTGGGTGCCTATCACTCCCAGCAGTGCCCAGACATATGAGGGGTGGGTGCCTATCACTCCCAGCACTGCCCAGACATATGAGGGGTGGGTGCCTATCACTCCCAGCAGTGCCCAGACATATGAGGGGTGGGTGCCTATCACTCCCAGCAGTGCCCAGACATATGAGGGGTGGGTGCAGAGGACTCCCAGCAGTGCCCAGACATATGATGGGTGGGTGCCTATCACTCCCAGCAGTGCCCAGACATATGAGGGGTGGGTGCCTATCACTCCCAGCCGTGCCCAGACATATGAGGGGTGGGTGCAGAGGACTCCCAGCAGTGCCCAGACATATGAGGGGTGGGTGCCTATCACTCCCAGCAGTGCCCAGACATATGAGGGGTGGGTGCCTATCACTCCCAGCAGTGCCCAGACATATGAGGGGTGGGTGCCTATAACTCCCAGCACTGCCCAGACATATGAGGGGTGGGTGCAGAGGACTCCCAGCAGTGCCCAGACACATGAGGGGTGGGTGCAGAGGACTCCCAGCAGTTGACAGAGAGATGGGGGTGTGTACATCATCCTCCGACGACCAAAACTCCATGGGTGCATGAAGGCATCCACAATGTGCGACTATGTTGAGAGTGCCATGACAACACATCACTGACAGCAGTGTCCCACTCCCATGAGGATGGATGTCCTTCCCCCACTGCATGACACACCACATGTGGGTGTGATGACAAATTACACATGCATACCCACCCCTGGCGGTGGCAGCACAATACACACACTGAGATCATGCAACAAGACTGTATACTCATGTTAAACCCTACTAAACTAAGAGAGCCTAAGGGAACACACACTGTCACGCACATTCCAGGACTGATAGGAATGTACAGGTGCTGGGGCAGCCAACAAGTTGTTGCCTCCCATGGAAGGAAAAGGGTGGAGTACCCACAGATACAATGCTCACATTTGTCAGTCAGGTGCCTAAATACCCTGCAGAACAAGTAACACATGTGTGCTAGGCTGGGAGTACACACATGCATAGTGCGGAAAAGGGACCATGTCCACATGAAGCCATGGCAACATACTCCATACACAAGTACAGTGACTACCAAGAATGGCACAGACGATGCAGGCGGAGACATTGCTGACCAGGCATGGCCAAAGTTGAAGGGATCCGTCACACACCAAGGAAATGTAGACACAGGTCAGCACAACAATTGGGAAACACCCTGCAGGGAAGATGTCAGGTGCCACAGAGGAAGGAGCACTCCTTGGGACAATGTCACCATACAGTAAGAGCTTACATGACCAAAGATTATTTGCAGAGACCTTGTGATGGCACGCAGATACCAGGGTCCACCCCATGAGCAGCACACTACAACATTTCCCAGACACCTAACACATTATCACCACCCCAACTCATGGAGCAGCAGCACCAACAGCAATACCAGAAAAGCATTAGTGTGCAAATGAAAAACAAAATGCTTTATTCAGCATAAAAATAATATTTGAATTGAAATGTACACTATATACAAGGCCCAGAGGCCAGTCCATATGCGAACTCCTGGGGGGGACATATTGGGACGCGTCTTCCCTAGCTTGCCTGCACAGTTCAGAGTTCCTTTTCATCCACGGGGGGGGGGTATCATGTGGGGGGGAAGGACCAGGCACCGCAGGGACAGGAGGGGCAAGGGTAGGTGTTGTGGGTGCAGGGACGGACGACTCCACCACAGGGGTGGGGCAGTGCCAAAGGTGGTGGTTAGGATGGCGCTGCACACGGTCGCAAGGTCTTCCAGCGTCTCCCCTGCACCCGAAGGAACCACAGGCCCCAAGGAGGGGGGGTCGGAGGGATGGGTTGCAGCACTACTGGGGGAGGGTGTGGACAGGGGGGGGACTCAACTCCCCTGCCCGGGGACTTCCTCGACGGCTTGCGGGGTGGTGTCACACTGGGGCTGAGGGACAGACTGGCCATGAAGGACTCTTTGTCTGACTGTTGGGCAGGGGAGCTAAGGGGAGTGGTTTTGGAGGAAGTGGGTCGAGAGGACTGCGGACTCCCACTGTGGCTGCATGTCTGCCATTTCCCCCTGACCCAGTGGGTGTGCCTACTTCCCCCTGTGTGTGCGTGACAGGAGGTGTGCGCTTGGCCTTCCCTGTTGGTGTGCTGCCTGTGTCTGGTGGGGTGCGTGCATGGGGATGTCTGGGTGTGCTTGGGACAGGCATGGGAGTGGGAAGAGTGGATGGTGCAGGGGTAGGGGGGGACGGAGTGCTGCAGGAGACCCACTGATGCCGTCAGTGACGAGTCCATGGACCTCAGCAACATCCATTGGTCAGACATCGCTGCTGACATACCCTCCATGTACGACACCATCTGTGTCAGCAGTCTGGTGTGGCCATGGAGGACATTAAGCAGCGATGTCTGACCAACCTGCAACTTCCGCAGGATGTCCACAGACTCGGCATTGACGGCAGCAGGGGAGACAGGGGCAGGGGGTGCGGTGCCTGGCACAAAGGAGACATGTTGTTGCCTAGCACGGACAGAAGGGACCCGAGCAAGTGGGAGGGCGTGATGGGAATGGAGGGGGCGGCGAGAGATGAAGGTCTGCTTTCAGCTGTGGGAGCAGCCTCCGCCCCCTCTGGGAGCTCAGCCTCGGACCCGTCAGCGTCATAGTCGGTGTTGGGACTGGACAAGTCCTCCGCCTGACTCCCCTCGCCCTCTGTGCCACTTGCTGCACCAGACTCCCCAGCACTGGTGGCACCGGTGCTGGATCCCTCCTCCACGTCCATGCCGGTGTCTCCCTCGGTGTCCCCCGATGATGCTGTGGGCAAGGTGAAGAGGCAGGAAATAATCAGACACCTGTATACATATGACACATGAGTCCAAACTACATAGGTCACAGTGCATAGCATGAAAAGCATCATGAGTAACATCTACAATACTACGCACATATGTAGGCCCTGCACTACACAGTTGGTTGACCCACCATGCCACTTAGAAACAATGGAGAGCATGACACAACAGAAAATAACTTGATATCGAATTATACAGAGAAGCAAGTGTCTGTGGACAGTCGAGCACAGCATCTGGACCACACACCGTTGCCAAAAAAGGATGAGCATGAACCATGTCTTTAAACTTTAGACACATGCTGCAAAGCACAAACGTTAAACCCTGCACAACATGACTGGGTCAATCCTTGTTGAGTGTCTGTTCAGACTGTCATCACACACAGGCCAGACCTGGAAAGGAGACATAAGGTTTGGACATGTAGGCCTTGGCCGCACAACCCCCCCCCCTACCTGAGACTATGTGATTGAGACAGAGGAAGGACTTACACCTCTTCATCTGGGATCACAAAAATGGGCTTCATGAAATCCAAAGTGCACTCTAACTACCCCTCCTGGGGCTGACCACACATATTATTGACAAACAACCATCATCAGATAGTTGTACCGAGACACACAGGTACTGGCCACAGTGAGTATGCACAAGCCACATTGGGTCACCCTGTACAGTGGACACATGTAGCACACTTTACGTAAATACAAATGAGGCCAGGGTAAAATGCCACAGAGCCCAACCTATGCTGAAGACACAGAGAATGTCCACAGTGTTGGATGACACACATGATTCCTAGGAAAACGTGTCTCAGGGGACTGTAGTGGCCACACTGCTCTATGGTCCTGGATAGATCTGACTGCAACAGGAGCAACCGTCCCCGCACTATGCATATCTCTCCCTCATGCACATCATGTCTGAGGCCACAACATCGGTCATGCATGCTGCAAGTCTGTTCATTTAAAGCCTCACACTCCTATGTTGAGACTCAGCATCAGTGCCAACAATCATGGACCCCAAAATGACTGAACTGGACAGGGCATAGGCAAGGTCCCAACACATGTCACAGACCACCCCCACACATGATGCTGCAAGCTTTGGGCACTTGGATTAACTGGCAGCCTAGATTACCTTGTGCAAGAGTGACTACACACAGACCAGGGAACACATGTCAAGGAGGGGAAGGGAGGAAGAACAGCACCGGGTGACTTGGGGGAACAGGATATGCACTGCACATATAAACCCTGGCAGTGTATCCAGGCGACTGAGCACTTCCAAAAGCTGGTGACACACAACAAACACACATTTACCTACCCCCTTGCTGCTGCTGCTTCTCCTGTAGCCGCCTATCCATGTCAGGGAAGACCACCGCCAGGACACGCTTCATTTGGTGGGTCAGGCGCCGGCCCTCATCGTGTTTGCGTGCGGGTGAGTCCCCCAGCAGGACCCGGGTGATCCTCCTGGTCCAGCACCGGATGTCCTGCCAGCGTTTCCTCATCTGGGCCAGGCGCCGACTGCGACCCTCCACCGACCTCACGGCCCTGACGGCCCGCTTCCATAACTCCCCCTTGGCGTAGGCGGCTACCTGTGAGGATGACAAAGTGAGACAACATCAAAACACCTGCTCCATGTCACAGAGACACACATTAGAACAATTTGGCTTGTTTGAACAGGGCATAGTATGCAGCCAACTCATTGCACCTTTGTCATAGGGACATTATCCTCTGGGGAAGGCCAAAAACACTACGTGGCATTGAAAGTACACAGGTGGCATGAGGGGTGCAACACAATCACTGATCATGGCTCACACTGTGCATCACAAGCAACACCAGGATTATGGACAGCACCTCAAAGCAGTCACATGCCCCAGGCCACTCACGCAACCTCAGCGGAGTACACAGACACACACAGGCACAGGCCAATCATCTGCCATTGGCAACTGCGGGTAAAAACCTCACTCTGCACATGTGCCACTTGACTGGGGGGTGTCACAGGTGTGGGGCTAGCTCGCACGTCAGACACACAGCACGGCTCCCTGCTCAGATCAGATGGGTAGGGCATATGCATCCTTCATGCAGCTGGGGTGCAACACTCCACATGGACACTCACCCACCAGACAGGGGACTTACACACACCCCAATGTCCAGGGCCCGTACACATCATTTGGACACTCTCACCACAGGTACACTCAACTCACACACATCTGTGGGTACAGTCACCTGTCACACTGGGGGGACCACAGAATCCCATCAGGACTATAGAAACAACATTCCCAAGAGGATTAGCCAGGCTGAATGTGGCATGCACCATGCAGTGATAGTCACAGTACGCACAATGCAAGTGAGGAGTGCAGATATGAACCACATCATGCTCTGCATGGGAGACATAAGGCATTCCCCCCCCCCTGGGACCCACCATGAACAACATTGCATGTCTGTCACACCTGGACACACACACAATGCCAGAAGTGACAGACACAAAAAAGGGGCACAGTCAAAGCTGGTGGAGTCAGCACTCACCTGCTCCCCTGGTCTCCCATACAGGCAGGGGTACTGTGGGAGGATGACGTCCAGCAACACCTCATTCTCCTCTTGGGTGAAAGGCTGGGCCCTCTCCACAGACCTGGACATGGTGCCAGAGGAATCACAAGCAGCAGCAGTGGTGTGGAATGAAAGGTTGTGCAGGCAAGTGCTCTCTCATGGGTCCTGGCTGCCTTATATCTGCCTTGCTGGGCTGTTTCATTTACAGGAGTACAGAGTGATTGGTCAATCTCATTTGCATCCTACGTTTCCTCCAATCCCTTTAAACCTACCCCAGTGAGGGCCTTTGCATGGTTCAAAATTTGAGCATGATGTCAAGTCAACAACCACTTTGCAACATAGTATATTGTCTCCAACTGACTTTTGCTGGCCACCTGATGAAACATTTTGACCTGGAAACTCGGTCTCCATGACAACCAGCATGCATTTAGGCCCTTATACTTGTCCCTCATGTGTCCCCTATGTAATTTCACTATCCACACGTACCCCTAGGGCACCACTACTCCAGTGATACGGTCTGTACACGCGTGTGTAGGGTCCGTATCACTATGGTAGTGTTGCCGTGGGCGTACGCCATAGTGATATGGTCCGTACACGCGTGTGTAGGGTTCGTATCACTATGGTAGTGTTGCCGTAGGTGTACGCCATAGTTATACGGTCCGTACACGCATGTGTAGGGCTCATAGCACTATGGTAGTGTTACCGTAGGCGTACGCCATAGTGATACGGTCCATACACGCGTGTGTAGGGCTCGTAGCACTATGGTAGTGTTGCCGTAGGCGTACACCATAGTGATACGGTCCGTACACGCGTGTGTAGGGCTCGTAGCACTATGGCAGTGTTGCCGTAGGCGTACGCCATGGTGATACGGTCCGTACACGCGTGTGTAGGGTCCGTATCACTATGGTAGTGTTGCCGTAGGCGTACGCCATAGTGATACGGTCCGTACACGCATGTGTAGGGTCCGTATCACTATGGTAGTGTTGCCGTAGGCGTACGCCATAGTGATACGGTCCGTACACACGTGTGTAGGGCTCACGCGGGTACGGCCCGTAGCACTATGGCGTACGCCTAGGGCAACACTGCCATAGTGCTACGGGCCCTACACACGCGGGTACGAGCCGTATCTCTATGGCATACGCCTACGGTGACACTCCCATAGGGATAGGACCAGTGTGTACACGTACGTGTGTACGGTCCGTACACACACGCGTACTCCTACCCAAAACCCATATAGTGATACGACCGTACACACGCCCTCGGTGCGTTTCACAGCTCACACTGGTGATAGGAGGTGCACAGGAAAGGAATGGAGGTGTCAGACTCGCACAATGATGGACATCAAGTCATTGTCAGTGCAGTGCTTCATGTGTAGGGCCTAGGTATGTCAGGCAGTGAGCTGGCACATGTCTCCTCATGTTTTAACCCAATAGTTGTGTGATGACCTGTGTACACATGTCATGTGTGATGGGGCACTATGTGGCGCACTTCCCCTTCACACCTTTTACATGTGTGCATGTAGTTCAAACTTGTAAAGCACTGCATCACTGGCATGGCACAGTCACCAACACCCGCAACTGTCCCCTGATGCCAGGTACACGGATGATGACACCTGACATCTCACTACCAGCGTGCCCCGATGTGACTATGTCATGTGTGTGTCATGTGTTTCCATGATCTTGCTGTTGGTGTTCCGTCAACGGCATCTGCTGTAGCTGCATCCAACATGTGTCTGTGTGGAGATGCCCATGTCACACTATTACGCACACCAGGACACATGTGGAATAACACGTAACGGGTGTCTGTATGCATCGAACAGGGACTTGCGAGCTTAGGACATATCAGCGTAGTCTCAATGTCTGTGTGATCATTTTTGACATGTACCCCTTCATGGCAAGGTGTGTGGTCTGTCCTTTTTCCATGACATGTGACCTGTGCGTCTAGCTTGCCGGCAGCTGTCTGTATGAGATTGACAGCATCTGTGGTGCGAAGGGGGTGTCCAGTGTAGGTCCCACATGTTAATCCAAAAGACCATGTGAGTCTGTTAATATTGATGCATTTCCATAGGTGTGAGCCTGAGTAATAAAGGTGTTCCTCAGCCTCCAAGGTGCCTCATCTCTGTCAATGCAGGTCTCTTGCCACTGTGCATGCGCCATCTCTGGCATGGTTGTCAAGGATTGTGCATATGAGTCTATGTGTAGATTAGCAACCTGCATGCTGTTCTACATGTATTTGATTCTCTATTCTGCATGACGTCCATGGCTGTGTATGTGTTTTGGTATGTTGGTCCCCACAACGGGCCGTCAACACCTTCTGGGGTGTGTTTCCTGTGCGCAGCTTGGCCTTCAGTTTCATGATCTGGTGTCAGTCATCTTTGGGGATTGTGCAACATTTGTCTCTGGGTGTGCCATTGAAAACCGGTCACTCCTTTCTTGACATTCACCTGTTGCAGTAGTCCTTTCTGACATGCTAGTCTTTGTGTGGAAATTGTGGCATAGTTCCCAGGACATGCCGCCTGCTGTTGCAGCCACTGCAGCAAGGGCACACGAAGTTTCCTGATTTGGCAACACACACACACCAAAGATGCTCCTCCCTTCCTCCATCAACCCATTCATTTGGCTGTCATCAGCTTGTCTGTGCCACAGTTGCGGCCACGCCGTCCCAAAGGCTGGACCGTCTGCACATGCAACGTGCACATTGCACGAGCCTCATGTCCTTGCATGACCCACATCACACTACAGTCTGATGTTGCAGCCACCCTCCAAGCAATGTCCATCCACACATCTGCCGCCAGCTCTCAGGCATACACTAAGCGCACACACAACACCTTTGCATGATAAGTGTGCAACTCCGACTGCCTACACAGCTCTGCCACGCCTTCCAGGCCCTGTCACAACCACCAGGTCATGTCCCTCCTACTCCCCACCGGCCCTGTACCCCGGCAAGGACATGGGAGTGGGACTCAAGGCTTCTGCATGTAGTATGCTGTCATTGTGAGGCACATGGCACAGGTATCATCTGTCAGCGTGTCAAACTACAATGTGTCCAAGACCCCCCTCTCCACCATCACATGCGCACACAACCACATCATCAACTCGTATGCCATTGACAGCCAGGTGATCCTCACCCTCGCCAAGGGCGCAGACATTGCCAGTTTCAATATTCTAGATTGCATGATATCCATTGATGAATGGCAGAACAGCAGCCACCTGAGGCTAGACTTGTACAGGACTGAGGTCAACTGCTTGTGTCCCACCCGCAGTAGCCCCGCACAAGCACCCAGTGTCCATGCACACAAGTTGGTGTGCATCATGGATTGCTTGCTCACATTTGCCATGGTAATCACCAGCATCTGTGCATCAGACTGCAACACCCTCTGTATTATGCACATGATCTCCAGATAGATCCACTCCATGGAAAGACGGACCATCCCCCAGGTCCACGACAACATCCGTGTCAAATACTGCCCTGCCCTCTACGGGGCAGCCACATCCAAACTCCCAGGACACTTGTCCACATCCAGGCTGCATCTGCACACCTCAGCTGCAGCATACCGCGCCACAGCCACATCACCGTCCAGCAGAGATAGCTGCAATGGATCACTGTGTGCTGCAGGATGACCTTCAGACTCCCCACCCACACTCTGGAGGCAGACCACAACCCCGACCCAACACCAACCTTGTACCACTGTCATCCGAGACTCCGTAGTGCCATCTCCGTGCATCCAACCTTGACCTGGTCACCATTCTTCCGATCCACCGTACTCCAACATGCAGGACATAGTTCTCCCACCTGGGAACACATACCTGGGACTCCCTCCCCGGGAACCTCCGAATGAGGCATGACCTCTACGCCTTAATGGTACTCTTCCAAATATGTCTGTCGGCACAGTATTGCAAGCAGCTTGAGGCCATCACAGGTGAGTATTGTGCTCCATGTCTGCATTGAATGATACATTGTGACCCATGTGTGTCCTGTACCAGACTCTGATCCCAGAGTATGGATGTGTGGAGTTAGTTCAACACTCAGGCATAGTTTGACATTTACACACACATATGTTGGTGAATAATGCCAAACGACAGCAACATCTCATGACAAAATAAAGTATTTATTTTTGATGGGGTAAGTCTTTTGGTGGATGAAGTAAGGTGCTCTACCGGGTGCATTGAATCCAAAGTTCACAGGGGAAGATGGCATCCTTGTCAGTTGGAGTCATCAGAGTCCAGACCACAGTGTTGGTCATCATTGGTCAGACTGTGACCAGCATGTCCATGTGGCAGAGAATGTCATTGGGTGAGGTGGTGCTGTTGCGCCAGAGGGCCAGGTGCCAGGCCAGGTGACCTGGGAGATGTGGATGGTCCGCTGACTCTCACGGTCTTTTCCGTGGACGACCCACCTTCCTCCGGGGACCCTCAGATGCAGGCCTTGACGATGTCTGTGATGCTCCGTCGGACGAATCCTCCCCCTCCTCCTCCCTCCCTGTGGCTGGTGCTGGTCTTCGCCTGGTGTCACAGGGAGGGTTGCCCATGTTGTCGGCAATCCGACGGAGTGAACGGCTCATGTCCATTTGCACCGCCAGGAGCTCAGCCAGTCTTGCCTCCATCCGTCCTTGGTGTTGTTGTTGACTGGCATGTTGCTCGGCCTGCAGGTTCTTCATCTCGTCGAGTGTCCCCTTCATCTCTGTGAGGCTCGACACTACCTGACTGATGCCCCTGGTGTCACGCCGGTATGTGTCCAAGATGTGGCATATGTGTGACATACCGGTTCCCTCAGCTGGCTGGTCAGGTTCGCGCCTCCGCCTGCCTCCACTCCCACCACCCCTGCCCACACGAGCCTGGCCTGAGGTTGTGGGCACATCAGGTCTACGGGACCCCTGAGGGATGGCATTATTGGGGTTGTCTGCCTCCTCCTGGGTGCCCGGAGAACCTTGTCCCTCCTGGTCAGACTGGCTGTGTTGTTCAGTGCGAGCAGGGCTCCTGGGTGTCTCATGGGATGTGGCAGGAATGGGGGTGGTGGTTGGCACAGATGTACCTGACACAGGTGCTGCAGGGGCTTGGGCACCAGAGGGGCCAGATTGGTCGGGGTCATCCACGGAGTGGTGAGAGTCTTCGCTGCCGGTGGGATCATCTTCACGCTGAGCCTGGGACTGTGATTGTTCCCCCCCATTGTTGGGGGGAGGTCGATGACGTTGCCCTGTGTGTGAGAGAGAGACAATGTTAATGCTGTTTCATGCCACATCCATGATTCATACATATTCAAGTTGTCACAGATCCTCCAGGTAGTTGGATGTGCCTAGCATTCCTCTCAATGTCCACTTGGGGATGGGCATGTTGCGGGGGACAGTTTGGTATGTTCTCCTGAGTGTTTGACCAGTAGAATTTTGGCTCGGATGCTTATTTGGCGATGGATTGGTCTTGTTGTGTCACATGTCCATTGTGAGAGTGGGTAAATCCGTTGCCTGCCCCGGGGGTGTGTGCTGGTGTGAGGGGGGGTGACCGGGCCTGCTGTTAGGTGTAGTGTGATTTGTCATTGGGTCTCCCAGGTGATGTGTCTGTCCCCTCATGGTGCATGCTGGCATGACAGTGAGTTTGAGTGCCTGTGCTAGATATGTGAGCTTGTGGAGTTGGTGTTTGAGTGTACAGTGGTCACAAAAGGGCCTTGTGCTGCATACAGCAGGGCCAAGTTTTACTGAGGAAATATATAGGAAACAATTATTAAAATGAATGCGGCGATGTACTAATAGATCCAAATCCAGAGTCAAGCATAACTATCACACTTGAAGGTTCAGTTGACAATTCATTCTTTAATATTTTTGTGAAATTATATACTTTTTTTTGGCTTTTCTTTTTCCTTATTTATCCAACACAATATTCATGTACGTGACATTATGACATCCTAACATGATATATACAAAATTAATTCATGATTTACAATTTATCGGACGATAATATTTTCTGTTTTCAATTGTATTGCAAAAAATGTCAAACAAACTTAATACATAATACACATGGCTATTTTTATCTATTCCAGTCTACGCGCGTTTCGGCGATCAGCCTTCCTCAGGCAGCCATGATATTCAAGAATTCCTGATGAGTATTGAATGTATCTGCTATCAGGGTTCCCTCTGTGTAGCAGATGTTCATCGCTATATTTTTGGTGGCGTTTAGAATAACCGCATGCTATATATCCATACTTTTTTGTTGCCGAGGTTGCTTTATTAGGGCAACACAGTTGTTGTACGCGTATTATAGTATTGTTCTGATTTCAGATGAAAAAATACATTCGAAGTTGCTCCCTGCAGAACTTGCAGCGTGTTTACGCGGGTTCCGGTCCGGTCGGTTGTTTTTATATTGCGTCGCTAGTATCGACGTAGACGTTCAGTATTTCAGCAACGTTTTTAAAGTTTAGCGGTCCTACTCAGCCAGACCTCGTCTTCAAAGTCCTTTCTCCCTGTATCGACGTAGACGTTCAGTATTTCAGCAACGTTTTTAAAGTTTAGCGGTCCTACTCAGCCAGACCTCGTCTTCAAGGTCCTTTCTCCCTGTTGCCAGCCAATCATAAAGGTAGAAAAACACAGCAGGGCCAAGTGTCAGCTACCTTGTCAGTACTTTGCCAGTCCCTGTGCATTGGGCATGGTGCATGGGTATGTACCTAGGCCATATGGGCTGAGGGCATTGGTGTCTGCTTCAGAATTGCACAATGTGTTGTGTGAGCCCCACCCTCCCAGCATCTCGGACATCCAGTCTTGGGTTTATGGTTGGTGTGGCCTGGGACATGGCATTGCCTTTATTTGTAAATGGGGCATGGAGACGTTAGTGGAATGAGCGTGGTTTTAGAGTGTGGTTGTGTGCGGTGAGGGCTTGGGGGAAGTTGCGTGCATTTGGTGTATTTGTGGTGTGGATGGCATTCCCCCCATGTTACATGAGTTGTTTGTGTACTCACCAGGCTCTGCGACTCCTTCGACTCCGTGTACTCCCACCGGCGGTAGCATGGCCATCACTTTCTCCTCCCAGGGATGGTAATGTACGGGTCTGCGGGGCAGCCCGCCTCCAGTGATGTTACTCTGGGCGTATTCCTCGTTCATCTTCCTCTTGACTGCCCTGCGCAGATCGTACCAACTGGCTTGGCATTCATGCCTGGTCCTTCGGATGGGCGCAACAGTATTCACCTTGTCGACGATCCTCTGCCACAGGCTTGTTTTTTGGGCTATGCTGGTCTGTCTGACCAATTTTCCAAACAGCTGTGGCTCGACTCTGATGACTTCGTTGACGAGGAGGTCCAGCTCCGCCCTTGTGAACTTTGGATTCTTGTCTGTGGGCATGGTGTGGGGTGTGGGTGTGGATGGTTGTGGGTGTGTGGGTGTGAAGGTGTAGGTGTGTGTGTGAATGTGAAGAGGGGTTGTTTGTTAATGACGTTGTGTGAAGGTGTGTAAGTGAAGGTGTAGTTAAGGTGTAAGTAAGGTGCAGTTGTTTGTCTGTGGGGTCTGGCAGGGGGAACAACCTTTACAACGCAACTTTTACAACGCACTACACTTACAACACATTTTTTACAACGCAAAATCCATTACAACGCATGACACTACGCATGACACTACAACGCATTTTTAAAAACTACCTTTACAACGCATTCCATTACAATGCATACTACCTTTACAACGCATACCATTACAACGCATAATATTACACTACACTATCCAACACTTACCCTACTGTTGCACCCCCTGGAGTTAGAACAGTAATTTTTACCCCTATACTATCCAACACTTACCCTACTGTTGCACCCCCTGGAGTTAGAATAGTAATTTTTACCCCTATACTATCCAACACTTACCCTACTGTTGCACCCCCTGGAGTTAGAATAGTAATTTTTACCCCTATACTATCCAACACTTTCCCTACTGTTGCACCCCCTGGAGTTAGAATAGTAATTTTTACCCCTATACTATCCAACACTTACCCTACTGTTGCACCCCCTGGAGTTAGAATAGTAATTTTTACCCCTATACTATCCAACACTTACCCTACTGTTGCACCCCCTGGAGTTAGAATAGTAATTTTTACCCCTATACTATCCAACACTTACCCTACTGTTGCACCCCCTGGAGTTAGAATAGTAATTTTTACCCCTATACTATCCAACACTTACCCTACTGTTGCACCCCCTGGAGTTAGAATAGTAATTTTTACCCCTATACTATCCAACACTTACCCTACTGTTGCACCCCCTGGAGTTAGAATAGTAATTTTTACCCCTATACTATCCAACACTTACCCTACTGTTGCACCCCCTGGAGTTAGAAAAGTAATTTTTACCCCTATACTATCTAATACTTAACTTAAATGCAATTTAATATTATGCGTTGTAATGGTATGCGTTGTAAAGGTAGTATGCGTTGTAATGGAATGCGTTGTAAAGGTAGTTTTTAAAAATGCGTTGTAGTGTCATGCGTTGTAATGCAATGCGTTGTAATGGATTTTGCGTTGTAAAAAATGCGTTGTAAGTGCATGCGTTGTAAAAGTGTGCGTTGTAACGACATACATCCGTCTGGCAGCAGTGAGTCTGTTGCAAAGGCTCATGGGTTGTGTGTGTGGGCCCTTTTTATTGGTCCATTTGTGGGTATGGCTGGGTTTGAATTTGGGGTGGGTGTGTTATAAGAGGTGGTTGTGATTTAGGGCCTCTGTTTGCCTGTTTGGATGTGCCAGGTCAGTCATAGAGATGTATTTTATCATGTTGACGTGTTTTGTGGTGTTGTGCGAGTCGAATTGACCCTCCTTGTGCTGTTTTACAGTGTCCTGGTTCTGTACGAGTCTTTTTCGCGTAGGTAAGGTCCGTACAAACGCGATGCTGGGTGAGGATGCTGGAGTACGGTGTTGGGGTACGGTGCGTACAGGTACGGGGCTGGGGTACGAGCCTGGGGTGCGTCATGTACAGGTGGGGGGCTGTGCTAAGGTGTTGGGGTACGGTGCGTACAGGTGCGGGGCTGTGCTACGGTGTTGGGGTACGGTGCGTACAGGTACGGGGCTGGGCAACGGTGTTGGGGTACGGTGCATATAGGTATGGGGCTGGGCTACGGTGTTGGGGTATGGTGCGTACAGGTACGGGGCTGGGCTGCGGTGTTGGGGTATGGTGCGTACAGGTACGGGGCTGGGGTACAAGCCTGGGGTGCGTCGTGTACAGGTGGGGGCTGTGCTAAGGTGTTGGGGTATGGTGCGTACAGGTGCGGGGCTGTGCTACGGTGTTGGGGTATGGTGCGTACAGGTGCGGGGATGTGCTAGGGTGTTGGGGTGCAGTGCGTACAGGTGCAGGGCTGGGCTACGGTGTTGGGGTATGGTGCGTACAGGTACGGGGCTGGGCTACAGTGTTGGGTACGGTGCGTACAGGTACGGGGCTGGGGTACGGTCCTGGGGTATGGGGCGTACAGGTGCTGGGCTGGGAGACGGGCCTGGGGTGCGGCGCGTACAGGTGCGGGGCTGTGCTATGGTGTTGGGGTACGGTGCGGGGGGGTATGGTGCTGACATACAGGGGTACGGTGCTGACATGTGCAGGGTGTGGGGGGCTGTACGACTCATATCCGGGCACAAGTTTACCCATGTACATATAGGCTACAGCGTTCGCTCCGTACGGGGCATTTTACATGCGGTTGTGTATTCGGACGGGCGGTACGGATCGCACTTGCGCGCTCGGACTTCTGTTTTACGATTTGCACGTAAAAATGTCCGGCTCCCTGTCTGACACTTTTCCCGACGCTATTCGGACGTAAAAATTCACGGCTCCCTCTCGGACCATTTTCCCGACGCAATTCGTATGTATTTTTCACGTACGATTCGTACTTCGTAGTTTGTACGGTACTTGTACGATTCGTACGTAAAAAAATACGGATACGAGTCGGACGGTAAATTTTTTAACGGATCGGAATCGGCACCTTATTAATTGTTTAAAGTAAATATATATATATATATATATATATATTACATTTTGGGGCCGATTCCGATCCTGTATTTTTTTTTCCCGTACGACTCGCATCCGTATTTTATTCCGTACGAATCGTACAAGTCACGTCCGACCCGTGAAGTACGATTCGTACGGGAAAAAGTTCATACGGATCGGCTCGATCCGTACGAATCGTAGTGGGAAAAGATGTACGAGACGGACCCGGACACTTTTCCGTACGAATCGTAAAAAGAGTCCGAGCGTACAAGTACGATCCGGACCGGCTTTCCGATGTACAATTCGTACGGAAAACGTCCCGTTCAAGGGGAATGACTTGTACAAATGCAATGTCGGTGTACGCACCGTACATACGCAATGTCGGTGTACGTACCGTACATAGCAATGGCGGTGTACGCACCGTACATACGCAAAGTCGGTGTACGCACCGTACCTAGCAATGGCGGTGTACGCACCGTACATACGCAATGTCGGTGTACGCACCGTACCTAGCAATGGCGGTGTACGCACTGTACATAGCAATGGCGGTGTACGCACCGTACCTAGCAATGGCGGTGTACGCACCGTACATAGCAATGGTGGTGTACGCACCGTACATAGCAATGGCGGTGTATGCACCGTTCATAAGCAATGGCGGTGGTGTACGCACCGTATATAGCAATGGCGGTGTACGCACCGTACATATGCAATGGCGGTGTACGCACCGTACATAGCAATAGCCGTGTATGCACCGTACATACACAACGCATCGGGGGTGTGTGCCTGTACGACTCATACCCCTGTACCGTACTGAACCACGGCCACTGTAAAACAGCACAGGGAGGGTCTATTCGACTCGCACAACACCACAAAACACGTCTACAGTGCACTAAAAATGGAAATGACTGACCTGGACACATCCAAACAGGCAAACAGAGGGGCAAACTCTCAACCACCCCTTATAACAAACCCACCAAAAACTCAAACTGAGTCCCACCCACAAATGGACCAATAAAAAGGGCCCACACACACAAACCATGAGCCTTTGCAACAGACTCACTGCAGCTAGAGAGCACACACCAACAACTGCACCCATCCACCTTAACACATACACCGTCACACAACCTCCTTCACACATACCCCCTCTAAACATTCACACCCACACCGTCACACTCTGACCCACACACCCACAACCATCTACACCCTCACCCCACACCATGCCCACAGACAAGAATCCAAAGTTCACAAGGTAGGAGCTGGAGATCCTTGTCAATGAAGTCATCAGAGTCGAGCCACAGCTGTTTGGAACATTGGTCAGACAGACCAGCATAGCTGTAAAATCATGCCTGTGGCAGAGGATCGTCGATAGGGTGAATGCTGTTGCACCCATCAGAAGGACCAGGAATTAATGCCAAGCCAGGTGGTACGATCTGCGGAGGGCAGTCAAGCGCAAAATGAATGATGACTACGCCCAGTGCAACATCACTGGAGGTGGTGCGCCCCGCAGACCAGTACATTACCATCCCTGGGAGGAGAAGGTGATGGCCATGCTTCCGCCGGTGGGAGTACATGGACTGCAAGGACCTCCAGAGCCTGGTGAGTACACAAACAACTTACGTAACATGGGGATAATGGCATCCACAACCCAACTACACAAAATGCACGCAACTACCCCCAAGCCCTCACCGGCCAGAACCACTGTCAAAAATAACGCTAATGACACTAACATGTGTATGCTCCATTGAGAAAGCAAGGCCATGCTATGTCCCATGCTACATGAAGCAGCAACCCAAGAATGGATGTCCCGTATGCTGGGAGGATGGGTGGCACAAAACACATTGTTGAACTCCAAATCAGACACAATTGCCCTCATCCCATATGACCCAGGTACATACCCATGCACCATGCACAATGCACATGGATTGGGAAAGTACTGACAAGATAGCTCACACTCGGCCCGGGTGTAGGCAGCACAAGGCCCTCCTGTGACCAGTGCAAACACAAACACCAAGACAACAAGGTCAGATATCTAGGACAGGAACTCACACTCACTGTCATGGCAGCATGCTCCATGGGGGGACAGCTACATCACCTGGGATCCCCACTGCCAAGTCACACGACACCCACCAGCAGGCCCTGTCACATACACCCCTCACACAAGCAGACACCCCCGGGTCAGGCAATGGATTTACACACTGTCACAATGGACATGTAACAAAACAACACCAATACATAGCCAAAGAAGCCTCCAAGCCAAAAATCTACATGTCAAAGACTCAGGAGAACATATCAATCTGTCCCCCGCAACATACCCATCCACAAGTGAACATTGAGGAGAATGCTTGGCACATACAACTACCTGGAGGAACAGTGCCAACTTGAATGTGTATGATACATGCATGTTGCATGAAACAGCATTAACATTGTCTGTCTCTCACACACAGGGCAACGTGATGAATCTACCCCCAACAATGGGGGTGAAGATTCACAGTCCCTGGCCCAGGAGGAACCTGATCCCACCGGCAGCGACGCCTCTCAACATTCCGCGGATGACCCCGACCGACCTGGACCCTCTGGTGTCCAAGCCCCTGCAGAACCTGGTTCAGGACCATCTGTGCCAACCACCACCCCCATTCCTGCCACATCCCAGGAGACACAGAGGAGCCCTGCCCGCAGTGAACAACTGAGCCAGTCTGACCAGGAGGGACAAGGAGCGCCGGGCACCCAGGAGGAGGCAGACAACACTGCCACTGCCATCCCTCAGGGGTCCCGTAAACCCGATGTGCCCACAACGGCAGGCCAGGCTCGTGTGGGCAGGGGCGGTGGGAGTAGAGGCAGGCAGAGGCGAGAACCTGACCAGCCAGCTGAAGGGACCGGTATGTCACACATACACAATATCATGGAGGCATACCGGCGTGACACCAGGGAGTTCAGCCAGGTAGTGCTGACCCTCACAGAGTTCAAGAACCAGCAGGCCGAGCAACACGCCAGTCAACAAGAACACCAAGGACGGATGGAGGCAAGACTGGCTGAGCTCCTGGCGGTGCAAAGGGACATAAGCCATTCACTCCGTCGGATCGCCGACAACATGGGCAACCCTCCTTGTGCCAGCAGGCGAAGACCACCACCAGCCACAGGGAGGGAGGAGGAGGAGGAGGAGAATTCGTCCGACGGAGCATCCCAAGCATCGTCAAGGCCTGCATCTGAGGGTCCCCGGAGGAAGGTGGGTCGTCCACGGAAAAGACCGTGAGAGGCAGCGGACCATCCCCATCTCCCAGGTCACCTGGCCTGGCACCTGGCCTTCATGTGCGACAGCATCACCTCATTTACTGACATCATCTGCCACATGGACCTGCTGGTCACAGTCTGACTAATGATGCCAAACACTGTGGTCTGGACTCTGATGACTTCAAATGGCAAGGATCCCATCTCCCCCTGTGAACTTTGGATTCTATGGTCCCTGCATTGCACCTTTTTCAGGGCACAAATCACGCCCCAGACCTATAATTAAAATAATTAATACGTGAAATTTGATGTTGCAGTCATTTAGCATGAGTCCACAACATACGTGTGGGGATATGTCAAAGTGGAACTAACACCAGCCATCCATATACTTGGATCTGAGTCTGGTCGAGGACACACATGTGTCTCAATGTATCACCAAATACAGACATGGAGCCCAATACTCACCCGTGATGGCCTCAAGCTGCTGAGGGGGGGCTTGCAATACTGCTCAGACAGACCAATTTGGAAGAGTATCATGAAGGTGTAGAGGTCATGGGTCATGTTGATGTGCCCGGGGAGGGAGTCCCAGGTCTGTGTGGAGAGGTGGGAGAACTATCTCCTGCATGCAGTGTTTATGTTGATGTGATGAATGGTGGCCATGGCAAGGTCGGCTGCGCGGAGTTGGGCCAACGGGGTGTTGGATGACAAACGTCCAAGGTTTGTTTTGGGTCTGGGGTTGTGGACTGCCTCCTGAGTATGGTTGAGGAGTCTGAAGGTGATCCAGACAGTGAGCCATTCTAGCTATCTCAGGTGGACGGTGATGTGGCTGGGGCTGGAGATGTTGAAGATGAGGTGTGCGGATGCACCCTGGATGTGGACAACTTCTCCTGCAGTTTTGCTGTTGTGCTACGTAGAGGCCGGTGCTGTAGTTGAGCCGGCTGGTCTCGTTGACCTGGGGGACGGTCTGTCTTGCCTTGTAGTGGATCTATCTGTGGATCATTTGCAGCATGCGGAGGGTGTTGCAGCATGAGGTACAGATGGTGGTGAGTTGCATGGTAATTGTCAGCGATGGGTCCATGATGAACACCAGCTTCCGTGCGTGGCCACTGGGTGCTGGTGCGGTGCCCAGACCAGTGGGACACAAGGAGTTGACACAGCCGTAAGGGGACAATCCTCAGATGATGACCTCAGTCCTGTCCAAGTCCAGCCTCAGGTGGCTGATGTTCAGCCATTCGTCAACGGATCTCATGCCTTCTTGAAGTTTGGATCTGGCAATGGCTGGCTCTTTGGTGAGTTTGAGGAGCAGCTGGGTGTCAATGGCATACGAGATGATGATGAGGTCGTATGCGCATGTGATGGTGGAGAGGGGGTTCATGGAGACATTGAAGATCGTCACGCTGAGAGAAGAGCCCTGGGGCATGTGCCACATGATCCCAGTGTACTACATGCTGCAGGGTGGAGGCAGACTCCCTGGGCCTTGCTGGTGAGCTACTTTCTGATTTAATCCTGGGCCCTCCTCTGGATACCAGTGTTGGAGATGTGTGAGCTGACAGTGTGGTAGCACATGGTGTACAATGCCGTTGAGAGGTCAAGGGGGTGGGCTCACCATTGTTGAGCAGGGCAAAGTTGTCGTTGGTGGTGGCAATGATGACGGTTGCAGTGGTGTGATTACTGTGGAATATGTTCTGGTGCCGGTTGCCTGGAGCTGGTTGCGTGGAGGAAATATGTCAGTTGCTTGTTGGGTGTCTTCCGGATGACATTTGCTGGGTAGGGAAGCAGGGTGATGTACCAGGAGATCCTGCGGTACTGCCGTCCATTGTTTAAGAAGGGCCTGGGTCTCTGCATGCCTCCAGCACCCATGGAATGTGGCCAACTCAAAGGAGACATTCAGGACGCGATGGACGTGGGCTTCAAGGATGGGGAATGATGTGTTTGAGATGTTGTGTGGGAAGGGGCCTGATGGAGAGCCAGAGTGGATGGTGCACATGAGCCAGGTGGTGTACTTGCTGCTGACGGGAGTCCAGAACTTGAGGGGGGTTTGTCCTGCGGATAATAGTGCTCTCTGTGTGCCAAGGCTGTTGTGTATGGCCATGAGCTAGCAGTGATACAAAGTTGCAAGGGATGTGATCTGCCTTGTAAGGGTGGGGTGTCTTGGATGGAGATCTGCTGTCAGTTCACTCACAATGCTGATGAGCTCCTTGATGTCGTGTGTTTTGGGGTCTCAGCACTATCTGAAGGATCTCCACTTGTCCTTGCTGATGATATGGTGATGGCTGTGTGTGGTCTTTTCCAGGCCTGTAAGGTAAATGGTGGCTCTTTGTGTTGCAAGGTGTGCACAAGAGTCTGGCTACGTCTGTAGGATGTAGGAGTCCAGTAGGTCTGCCTTGTCCCAGGTGCCTTAACTATTGTTGTGCTTCACAGGAAAGTCCGTCAATGTGGAAAGATTGTTGGATCACTTGCTGATCCAGTGCGTGAGGTTTCAGGGTGTTGCGTTGGTGTTGTTTTGAGTGTCCCACACAGCTTGTCTGTGGTGACTTACATCAAGCATCTTTGGGGGATCGTTAGCAGGGTGTGGGGCAGTGTGTTGCTTGTCGGAGACGTCGATTAAAATGTTGATGGACCAATTATGGATGGTGGTGTGGTTCTCCTCCAGCCAGAAGTTACTGGCCCCCAGCCACATGTAGCCTGTGGAAGTGAGGGCGTGCATGCAGATGTACGTGTTGATGGCTTAGCGCAATTATGGATGTAGGCCTGGATATCTGTAGATGAGTGTTACTCTGAGGGTTGCCAGGGAGTTGCTGCAAACCCGGACTCTGAGGGTATACTTGTGAATCAATTGCAATTCATCCTCCGGGATTGTTGGTGCCGTCCCTGCGGGTGATCTTGTATCCGTCTGAGATGGCAATGAAGAAGTCGTGTGCTGAGGATGCTTATGTCCAGGTTACTGTCATGAAGGTGATGTGTGAACCTGTTGTGTTGAGGAGGTAACAGAGTCCAATGGCGTGCTGGTGGACGGAGCGGGTGTAGAGTAGGAGGCACATGACCTGGTTGTTCTGACAGGGTCTGGTAGGCTGGGCAGCGCTGTGTAGGCAGTTGGAGTTGCACACTCAGCATGCAAAGGTGTCGTGTGTGCGCTTAGGGGTTGCCTGATAGCAGGCGGATGATTGTGTGGAGGACATTGCTTGGAGGTTGGCTGCAGCATGAGCCTGTTGTGTGACGTGGGTCATGCAAAGACCAGAGGCTCGGGCACTGTGCACTTTGCAGGCGCTCACGGTCCTGCCTTTGGCACGGCATTGGCGCAATAGTGGCACAGACAAGCTGCTGGCTGCATTAAGAATGGGTGGAGGGGGGAAGGGAGGAGCATTTTGGAGGCGTGTGGGTTGCAGAATCATGGCACTCGGCGGGGCGGTGCCGCAGGTGAGGCAGCAGCAGGCGGAAGGTGTGAGAAACTAGGCAAAAAGTAGCACACAAAGACAAGGAGGTCAGAAAGGCACAGTGCAACAGGTGTATGTAAAGGAAGGAGTGTCAGGTAACTCATGGGTCACTACGAGAAAATGTAGGACCAATCACCAAAAATGACAGTCACAGGGTCCTGCAACAAAATGTGGAGCTGTGCACAGGAGACACACCATCACCATGTGTTCACGTCCTGTTGTGTGGAGCAACCTCCACAAATACATACACAACCAGGGACTTCATGCACAATAGATATTATTAGCCATGAAGAACTGCATGCATGTTGCCGAAGTAGACATACACATATGCTCAATATTTGACAAGTATGCCATAGATGACGCATGCAAACTGGCAAGAGAGCTGCAGTGACTGGGATGAGGCACTTTGGATTGTGCTGAACACCTTTATTTCACCTACACACACAAAGGGAAATGCATCCATGTGAACAGACTCACAGGTCAGTTGACAGAACATGTGGGACATACGCTGGACCCCCCCTTCACGACACGGATGATGTCAATCCCAATGAACTGGCACACAAGTCAAGGGGATGAGCCAAACAAATCCTGCTGCACACGGAGAGGCTGCAATTCCCCATAGAGCCTGTTGTTGTGATGTCCCACACTATGTCCACCCGTAGCATCCGCAATGTTTCAGAGACAAGGTTTACATACATTGATGCCTTCATCAGACGCCACACTCCACTACAGATTACAGTTAAGAAGGGTGACTATCATGTCATGGAAGTGATGCTACATGTTATATGCTCCATGGTGAGAAGACATGTATGCATGGTACCACAACATGCACAGAAGCAGGCCCACACATTCCCAACCCGTACCACCACCAAAAAGCCTTGCTGCTATCCTTACACAAACTGACATTTCCATATGTCCGTGCATGGAATGCTGATTCAGCACACGTTGCAATCCTCATGAGGAATAGCAGGAGGACAAAGATGACACGAGCAGACAACAGGCACAAAAACCTGGGAATGACAGACACACAAGAAGTCACCTAAAAGAATTCTCGCCGCACACATGGACATTTACAAAACATGGACAATGTTGGACACATGTAAATTTCAAAGAAAGTCTCTCCGCAAAACTGTGTGGCATGACATCATCACTCGAGTGACACATCAGAACACACATCAAAGTCACTTTGCATTCAGTCAGCTGGACACACACATTGCAACACATGCCACTCAATGCTACAAGCTTGCACACGCATACCCAGTGACTCACCATTATGAGAAGAAGTTGCGTATAAGCTGACTCTGGATATCATCCTCCTCCTCATCACTAGCCTCGTGACCAAGCCCTTGATCCTCCACGGGTGGATGTTCCTGATCATCTGGATCCAGGATGAGTGGCACTGCCTTCTCAACTGCCATGTTGTGCAGCATGCAGCACACGAGGAAGATTCGGCAGACCTTCTCCGGGGCATAAGGGAGGGACCCGCCTGTCTTGTCCAGGCACCGGAATCGGCTCTTTAGGAGGCCAAACGTCCTCTCAATCACTCGCCTGGTCTGCCTGTGTGCATTGTTGTACCTGTGATCTGCAGCTGTTCTTGGGTTGCGGAGAGGTGTCATTAGCCATTGCATGTTGGGATATCCAGAGTCCCCTACATGGAAACATCATGTAAAAAGGTGGGTCAGGAGATGCCGTAAGAGCCAAAGATACTGCAACACACAGGACAAACAGAGTATACCCATCAACAAGACATGCTTGTTCGTTGTGCAGCCGTAGCATCATTTGTGGCACCCTGCTACACCTCATGATGTAGGCATCGTGTGCTGATCCTGGAAAACGTGCACAGACATGGAAATCAGCATGTTAGCAAGACACACCACAAGGGCATTAATCGAGTGGTAATGTTTTCTATTGCGATAGGCTTGTTCATGTGCCTGTGGTGGTACCAAAGCCACATGTGTACCATCAATGGACCCAATGACATGGGGCATCCCTCCCAGGGCATAGAAATCACCCTTGACATCTGTCAACTCCTCAGGAGTAGGAAATGAGATGAATTCATCAAGGTGCTCCAACATGGCTGCTAAAACATCATGCAGGACACGGCTGAACATTGTCTGTGACATATCACCAACATCAGCTATGGTGAATTGAAACGTACCTGTGAGAAAAAAATGTAGGGCTGCCATCACCTTCATCTTTGGGGTCAGCGCAGTAGGATACCTGTGTCGCGGTTGGAGGTGTGGTGCCAGCCTGTCGGTCAAGTACTCAATCAACTGTTGAGTGAATCTGTAACGTCGGATGCAGGCACGTTCCCTCATGGCACCCAAGTCTGGCATTGGTCTTGGGACAGGCGGTGCCCTGCAAGACGTTGTTTGTAAGAATGAAGATTAGGAGTCTGCTAATATCAATGTCAATGAACATAGCACATGCTACACGGCTACACGACTAATACACATCAGGTAACTATGGAGTCGGGTGTGTGCAATACATCCAGGACACATATGCCAGCTTGCTGGCACTCCTACAAAAAGCCAGATACACCTGTTGATTGTCAAGTCTACATGACATGCCCTGAAAAGAGTTGGTGGCCAGTCTGAGTGAAGAGCCACAGATATCACCGGAGTGACACACAACCACATAGCTGCATAGGAAGGATGTCATCTCATCCACACAGCTGACTGCAAGGCACACGCACAGGTCACAAGAAATGTCAAATGTACATATCAAACACATTGCGATGAAGGGATACACGTGACAAGAGAAAGACACAGCCATTGAGACAACGCAGACATGTATGACTGGGAAAATATGATGTCCGATGCACACAGACCCTACAGCGGTGGGAGTCCACATGTGGCATGGTGTGCGTAGATGTGTCCCATGCCCATCTCCACACAGACCCATGTTGGATGCACCAACAGCAGATGCAGTTGATGGAACACTGACATCAAGCTCATGGGAACACATGACACACACCTGACATAGTCACAAAGGGGCACGCAGATCGTGACATGTCAGTTGATTGAGTGTCCCTGTCCCTGGCATCAGGAGACAGGTGTGGGTGGTGATGACTGTGCCATCCCACTGCTACTGTGCATGACACAGATGTACTACAGACACACATATGGCAAGTGGCAAGGTGATATGTGCCACATAGTGCCCCATCACACATGACATGTGTACACAGGTCATCACACATCAATTGTGCAACTAGATGAGATGACCTGTGCAATATCACTGGCTGCCACACCTAGGGCCTGCACATAACAGTATGCAATGACAAATACTTGATGGACATCCTTGTGCGACTCATAACCCTCCATGGCCTGGCTGTATTACTATTGTAAGTGTGTGAAATGCGTACCCGTAGGTGTCTAACGCACTGTACTACTAGTGCGTACCCGTACGTGTGAACTAGTGCGTACCCGTAGGTGTCTAACGCACTGTACTACTAGTGCATACCCGTACATGTGAATTAGTGCGTACCCGTAGGTGTCTAACGCACTGTAACATTAGTGCGTACCCGTACGTGTGAACTAGTGCATACCCGTAGGTGTCTAACGCACTGTACTACTAGTGCGTACCCGTACGTGTGAACTAGTGCGTACCCGTAGGTGTCTAACGCACTGTAACACTAGTGCGTACCCGTACATGTGAACTAGTACATACCCGTAGGTGTCTGATGCACCGTACACCCGCTATCAACGCGTGTGTATGATTAGTTTCAACATTGTACTTGTGCCGTAGGGGTACGTGTGAAACACACCGTACACCCGCTATCATCACATGTGTACGCTTCGTTTCACCATTGTACTTGTGCCATGGGGGTAGGTGTGAAACACACCGTACACCCGCTATCATCGCGTGTGTACGCTTCGTTTCACCATTGTACTTGTGCCGTAGGGGTACGTGTGAAACACACCGTACACCCGCTATTATCGCGTGTGTACGCTTCGTTTCACCATTGTACTTGTGCCGCAGGGGTACGTGTGAAACACACCGTACACCCGCTATCATCGCGTGTGTACGCTTCGTTTCACCATTGTACTTGTGCCGTAGGGGTAGGTGTGAAACGCACCGTACCTGTGTGTGGATTTAAAAATTACATAGGGGACACATAAGGGACAAGTATTAGGCCCTAAATGCATGCTGGTTGTCATGGAGATAGAATTTTCAGTTGAAAAGTGTCGATCATGTGTCCTGGAACAGTCAGTTGGCCACAAAATACAATGTTGCAAAGTGTTTGTTGACTTGACACGATGCTCAGAATTTGAACGATGCGAATGCTGTCATTGGTGTATGTTTAAAGTCATTGGTGTATGTTTAAAGGGATTGGAGTAAACGTAGGATGCGAATGAGTCTGACCAATCACTATGTACTCCTCTAAATGAATGCCCCTCAGCAAGACAGATATAAGGCAGCCAGAACCCATGAGAGGGCACTTGCCTGCACAACTTTCCAGTCGACCACACTGCTGCTGTCTCTGCTTCCTCTGGACCAGGTCACGTACTGTGGAGAGGGCCCAGCCATTCACCCAGGAGGAGAATGAAGCCTTGCTGGACGTCCTCCTCCCACAGTACACCAAGCTGTATGGGAGACCAGGGGAGCAGGTGAGTGCTGAGTTCACTAACTTAGCCTATGCACCTGTTGTGTGACTGTCCATATTGTGTCCAGGTGGGACAGACATGCAATGTTGTTTGGAGTGGGTCCCGGGGGAGGGGGGGACATGCTGATGTCTCTAATGCAGAGCATGATGTAGTTCCTGTATGCACTCCTCACTTGCATTGTTCTTACTGTGACTTTCACTGCATAGTGCATTACACTTTCAGCCTGGCAAATCCTTGGTGTTTTTTTTCCTATTGTCCTGAGGTGATTCAGTGGTCCCCCCCGTTGTGACAGGTGACTGTACCCACAGATGTGTATGCGTTGAATGGCCCTGTGGTGAGAGTGTCCAAATGATGTGTACGACCTCATGGACAGTGATGTGTGTGAATGTTCCTTGTCATGTGGGTGAGTGTCTATGTGAAGTGTTGCACCACAGCTGCATGGAGGAGGCAACAGATCAATCCATCTGATGTGACAAGTAAGCCGTGCTGTGTGTCTGACTTGCAGAGCTAGCATGACACCTGTGACACCCCACTGGCAAGTGGCACATGTGCAGAGTGAGGGTTGTATCCGCTGTTGTCAATGACTGGCGAGTGATCTGTGCTTAGGTGTGTCTGTCTAGTATGCTGATGGTGCATCAGTGGAGTGGGACATGTGACTGCTTGGCACGTGCTGGCCTTCAGCCTGCTGTTGCATGTGCTGCACAGTGTGTGGCATGATCAGTGAGTGTGTCGCACCCCTCATGCCAACCTGGTGACTTTCAATGCCATGTAGTGCATTAGGGCTTGCACACAGGCCAATTTCTTATTGTGTATGATGTAATTCCTGTCTGCATCCTATGCCCTGTTCAACATTTCAATGATGTTCAAATGTGTGTCTCTGGGACATGGAGCAGGTGTATTGATGTTGTGTCACTTTGTCATCCTGACAGGTAACTGCCTACGAGAAGGGCGTGATCTGGAAAGACATCGTCAGGGCCGTGAGATCTGAGGGGGAGCGTAGTCGGCAGCTGCCACAGGTCCGCAAGAGGTGGCAGGACATCCGGTGCTGGACCCAGTGGATCGCCCGGGTCCACCTGGGGCTCGACAGTCCTCGCCCCCACGGCGGCTACCGACGCCTGACCCCCCACATGAAACGGTTCCTGGCGGTGGTATTCACTGAGCTCGATAGGCAGTTACAGGAGAGACTGCAGCAAGGAGGGGGTAGGTACATGGCTGTTTGTCGTGTTATGTGTCACCAGCTTTTGGATGTGCTCTGTAGCCTGGATACCCTCCCAGAGTTAATATATGCAGTGCATTTTCTGTTCCCCAATGTCACCTGGTGCTCTTTTTCATCCCTTCCCCTCCTTGACATGTGTCCCCTGGTCTGTGTGTAATCACATTTGCACATGGTCATCTAGGGTGCCAGTAAATCTAAGTGCACATTGCTTTTGACATCATGTGGGAGGGTGGTCTGTGACTTGTGTTGGTACCTTGCCTGTGCCATGACCTGTTCACTATGTTGGGGGTCCATATTTGTTGGCACTGATGATGGTTCTCAACATAGGAGTGTGAGCTTTCAACTGAACACCCTTGCATCATGCATGACCAATGTTGTGGCCTCAGACATGATGTGCATGAGTGGGAGATATGTAGGGGTGGGCGGAATTTGCGCAATCGCGTTACGCAAATCTCCGCGAAACGGTAAAAAATCTCCGCGAACACGCATAAATTCCGCGAACACGCGGAATTGCTTGTTCGCGATACTTTTTTCCTGTTCACAATCGCTGTTTGCGTGCTCGGGGAGAAATATCTCGCGAACACGCATTTTGAGAACGCGAACAAGCAAAAAATTTCACGAAGTCGCGGAAAGCAGCATTTTGGGCAATTTCGCATTCTCCGCGGAACGCGAAATTACGCAAATTCCGCGGGCGGAACGGAATTTACCGCCCAGGCCTAGAGATATGCATATTGCCATGACGGTTGAACATGTACAGTCAGCTCATTCCAGGACCACGGAGCAGTGTGCCCACTACAGTCCCCTGAGACACCCTGGCCTCCTAATCATGTGTGTCATCCAACACTGTGCACATTCTCTGTGTGTTCAGCATTGGTCTGCCTCTGTGGCATTGTTCCCTGGCCTAGTTAGTATTTTGCAAATGTGTGCTACATGTGTCCACTGGACAGGGATGCACCATTTTGCTTGTGCATACTCACACTGGGCAGTGCCTGTGTGGCTATTCACAACAATCTGTTGATGGTTGTTTGTCACAAATATGTGTTGCCAGACCCACGAGGTGATGTTGTGTAAATGAAGCTATTTTTCCAGCACAGTTATTGTAACCCTGAATAAGAGGTGTCACTTCTTGATCTGTATCAATCACATTGACTCAGGCATGGGGTGGGGTGTGCGGGAGAGGCATACATGTGCAACCCTGATTTTTCATTGCCAGGTCTGACTTGTGTGTGAGACTTGGCTGTACAAAGAATCACCGTGCACTGCCCCTGTGAAGCTGGCCAGTGCTTAATTTACCTGCTTTGCAGCCTGTGTCAGTTTTTTTAAAACATGATTCCTGCTCATAAATTTTTAGCACCTGTGTGTGGTTCAGATGCAACGCTGTTTGGACTTTGTGTGCTGACATCTGTGTGTACATTCTGGCTTGCCATGAGGGTGTCCCCACAGTACAGCTAGGCATTTTTTCTACCCAATTGCAGGCCCATTAGCTTATGCATTGTCCTGGGTGTGGACATGTGTGCCACTCAAGATGACAGGCAGTAGGACATATGTGTGGCCAACTTTGTAATCAGGTGACGGATGGCCATGTGACAACTGACATAATTCAAGTTGTTACTCTTAAAAAATTGTACCTTGGCACTCACAGCACTTGTCAACAGTTCTTCATGGTTTAAAAGTGGAAATTTGATGATTTGTGTTAAGAACACTGATGTGCCTGCATGAAAAAAGTCGCCCAAGGAAGTGCATACCAAACGACATTTCCACTTTCATGGAACACACTGGCACATTTTCTAAGAACCCACTGTTCGAATTAAATGGTGTTGCAGATTCTCCATATACATGTTCCCACAGTGCTCTTGATTTTGTGAGACTCCTTTGTTGTTGGTGATACAAACTGACGAGTCTCAAGACATCAAGACCTCCGTGGGCCCATGTATATGTACTTTCTGCAACACCATTAATTTCTAACAGTGGCTTCTTAGAAAAGGTGCCAGCTTCTTCAATGACAGTGTAAATGTACTTTTGTGTGCACTGCCTTGTGCGACATATTTCATGCAGGCACATGAGTGTTCTTTTCACGAAATGGCGAATTGGCACATTCAAAACATGTAGATTGTGTAAAGTATTGTGAGTCCCAAGGTAGCAACATTTTTTCGTTTTGCTTTCCAAAGTACTTACAGGTCTCTGAGTGTGGTGACACCTTGCGTATTGAGGTGTGTCAGTTTACATTGGGTGCACCACTACTGTTTCTTACAGGTTAAACAAGAGGTGGCATGACTTCATTGTATTGTTGTGCTCACCGGTTCACAGACACTAGCTTCTCAGTGTATTTCTCATTCAAGTTGTGGCCTTTTGTGTTGTTTTTTTCCTGGTGTCCAAGTGGCAAAGTGGGTCTACCAACTGGGCAGTTCAGGGCTTACATATGTGCGGAGTTATCTAGCTGTTACTCATGATGCATTGCCTGATATGCACTGTGACCAATTGTTCTTGTGCTCATGTGTCAGATGTATACAGGTGACTGATGCATTTCGGTTTCTTCTCCTTGCCCACAGCATCATCATCCGCAACCGAGGGAGACACCTGCATGGACCTGGAGGAGGGACCCAGCAACAGTGCCACCAGTGCTGTGGAGTCAGAAGGAGCCAGTGGCACGGAGGGCGAGGGGAGTCAGTCAGAGGACCTGTCTGGAAGCGAGACCAGCTACGACGCCGACGGGTCCGAGGCTGACCTCCCTGAGGAGGCGGAGGTTGCAACACCAACTGGCAGCATCCCCACATCTGTCCCCGCCTCCTCCATTACCATCTCCGCCCTCCCAGTTGCTCCCGTCCCTTCTGTCCGTGCAGAGTCCCACCATGTCTCCTTCATCCCAGGCACCGCACCTCCTGCCCCTGTCACCCCTGCTGCCCTCAGTGAAGAGTCTGTGGACATACTGCGGCAGTTGCAGGTTGGGCAGGCATCGGTGCTGACTGTCCTCCAAGGACACACTAAACTGCTCACACAGATGGTGTCGTTCATGGAGGGCATGTCAGCAACGATGTCTGACCAACGCAGGTTTCTGCGGTCCATGGACTCTTCCCTGACGGCAGCAGTTTCTCTCCTGCCACGCTCTGCCCCACCCTACCCCGGACCCATCCACACTGCCCTCTCCCATGCCTGCCCAACGCACACCCAGACAGTCACGAAAACGCACCCCACTAGACACATCCAGCACACCCCCAAGTAAGGCACAGCGCACACCTCCTGGCACGCACACTCAGGGGGATGTAGGCACACCCACAGGGGCTGGGGGCAGACGACATACATGCAGCCACAGTCACAGTCTGCAGTCCTCACAACCCTGTTCCTCCAAAACCACTCCCCTTAGCTCCCCTGCCAAACTCTCACCTAAGGAGTCCTAAATGGATGAGCTGGGCCTCGCCCCCACTGAGCCACCACCCCACAAGCGGGCGAGGAAGTCCCCGGGCACGGGAGTTGAGTCCCCCACCATGTCCACCCCCTCCCCCAAGAGCGCTGCACCCCATCCCTCGCCCACCACACCCTCCGTTAGCCCTGGGGTATCTTCAGGTGCAGGGGTTAGGATGGAGGCCCTAGCAGCAGTGTGCAGCGCCGTGCTCACCTCCACCTCTGGCGCTGCCCCACCCCCTGTGGTGGAGACGTCCACCCCTGCACCCACCACACCTACCCCTCCCCCTCATGTCCCTGCGGTGCCTGGTCCTGCCACAGATGATGCCCCCCCCCCCCGGTCGCGAACCTTGAGGTTCCTTAGTGCAGGCAAGGTAGGGATGCACGCGGTCCCCTACGTCCACCCTTGGACTTGAGAAATGGACTGGCCATTGGCCTTTGTACATAGTATCTTTTAAATGTATTTATTGTTGGTGCTGAATAAAGCCTTTTCTTTTACTTTCAACACTATTGCATTTCAGGTACTTGATGTTGGTGATGAGGCTCCGGGAGTTGGTGTTCTGGTAATGTGTTAGGGTTCAGAGAAATGTTTTTGTATGATGGTCATGAGGTGGACCATGGTATCTGTGTGCCATCACAATGTCTCTGCAAAGAATCATTGGTAGTGTGTGTTCATTTAGTTTGGAGACATTGTCCCAAGGAGTGTTCCTTCCTCTGTGGCACCTGACATCTTCCCTGCAAACAGTTGCACAATTGTTGTGCTGACCTGTGTCCACATTTCCTTTGTTGGTGACGGATGCCTTTAACAATGGCCATGCCTGCTCACTGATGTCTCCTGCTGAATCGTCTGTGCCATCCTTGCTAGTCACTGTACCTGTGTTTTGGGTATGAGGGAATGCCTTCAGGGACAAATTGGCCCTTTTCAGCACTATGCATGTGTGTAATCACGGCCTACCACACAAATGGTACTTGTTATGCAGGGTATTTGGGCACCTGACTCACAATTGTGGGCATTGTATCTGGTGGAATTGAACCCTATTCCTTCCAGGAGAGACAACATCTTGGTGGCTGGACCAGCACCTGTACATTCCTAACACTCCTGGGATGTGCATGACAGTGTGTGTTCACTTTGGCTATCTTAGTTTTGTATGCAGTTACATGACAATACAGTCTGTTGACATGAAATCAGGGTGTGTATTGTGCTGCATCCGCCATGGGTGGGTATGCATGTGTTATATGTCCTCACACCCAAATGTGGTGTGTCATGCAGTGTGTGACAGACATCCATCGTCCTGGGAGTGGGACCCTGCTGTCAGTGATGTGTTCTAATAGCACTAAAATCATAGTCCAAATTTAGGGATGCGTCCATACCACCATGTAGGTGTGGTCATCTGATGATGATGTACACCCCCCCATATCTCTGTCCACTGCTGGGAGTCCTCTGCACCCACCCCTCATAGGTCTGGACACTGCTAGGAGTCATATGCACCCACCCCTCATATTGCAGGCCACTGCTAGGAGTCATATGCATCCACCCCTCATATTGCAGGCCACTGCTGGGAGTCATATGCACCCACCCCTCATATCTCTGTCCACTGCTAGGATTCATATGCACCCACCCCACATATGTCTGGACACTGCTAGGAGTCATAAGCACCCACCCCTCATATTGCAGGCCACTGCTAGGAGTCATATGCACCCACCCCTCATATCTCTGTCCACTGCTAGGAGTCATATGCACCCACCCCTCATATTTCTGGACACTGCTGGTAGTCATATGCACCCACCCCTCATATCTCTGTCCACTGCTAGGATTCATATGCACCCACCCCACATATGTCTGGACACTGCTAGGAGTCATAAGCACCCACCCCTCATATTGCAGGCCACTGCTAGGAGTCATATGCACCCACCCCTCATATCTCTGTCCACTGCTAGGAGTCATATGCACCCACCCCTCATATTTCTGGACACTGCTGGTAGTCATATGCACCCACCCCTCATATCTCTGTCCACTGCTGGGAGTCATATGCAACCCCCTCATATCTCTGTCCACTGCTAGGAGTCATATGCACCCACCCCTCATATCTCTGTCCACTGCTAGGAGTCATATGCACCCACCCCTCATATATCTCTGTCCACTGCTAGGAGTCATATGCACCCACCCCTCATATCTCTGTCCACTGCTGGGAGTCATATGCACCCACCCCTCATATCTCTGTCCACTGCTAGGAGTCATATGCACCCACCCCTCATATCTCTGTCCACTGCTAGGAGTCATATGCACCCACCCCTCATATTGCAGGCCACTGCTAGGAGTCATATGCACCCACCCCTCATATCTCTGTCCACTGCTAGGAGTCATATGCACCCACCCCTCATATCTCTGTCCACTGCTAGGAGTCATATGCACCCACCCCTCATATCTCTGTCCACTGCTGGGAGTCATATGCACCCACCCCTCATATTGCAGGCCACTGCTGGGAGTCCTCTGCACCCACCCACGCACCCCCTTGGAGCAGTACACTGCTGGCCCGGACCTACACACACACCAATATGAAGGTAACATGCTGGGCCAGTCCTCTAAGTCCACATTCCTGGCATGTGTACGCCTCGTATCCCAAATGTACTGGTGCTGTAATGGGGTACGTGTGACACGCACCGTACCCATGCATTCATTGCGTGTGTACGGACCGTATCACTGTTCTAATGGTGCCGCAGGGGTATGTGTGGTACGCACCATACCCACGCATTCATTGTGTGTGTACGGTCCGTATCACAGTTCTACTGTGCCATAGGGGTACGTGTGGTACGCACCATACCCACGCATTAATTGCATGTGTACAGTCCGTATCACTGTTCTAATGGTGCCGTAGGGGTACGTGTGACACGCACCGTACCCACACATTCATTGCGTGTGTACGGTCCGTATCACTGTTCTACTGTGCCGTAGGGGTACGTGTGGTACGCACCGTACCCACGCATTCATTGCGTGTGTACGGTCCGTATCACAGTTCTACTGTGCCATAGGGGTACGTGTGGTACGCACCGTACCGACACATTCATTGCGTGTGTACGGTCCGTATCACTGTTCTACTGTGCCGTAGGGGTAAGTGTGGTACGCACCGTACCCACGCATTCATTGCGTGTGTACGGTCCGTATCACTGTTCTAATGGTGCTGTAGTGGTACATGTGCAAAGCACCGCACACGTCCTCTTCCGTTGTTGCGGTACGCAGGGGTTGCTGGCCGCGCCCCCCCAAGTGACCAGACCCTGGTGGTAATGTATGGCCTCCATATTATAGGTTTGGCTTTGAGTATGGGGTTTGTTTCCTGACCCTCACCCCCACCCTGGCCCCTGGGTGTTGTTCTCACCTGCTGCGGCGTGTGCATCGGGTGCGGTGCACCAGGTCGTAGGCCAAGAGGACCGGGATGACACGTACAACGGGGTTCATGGTGTGTACGTCGCGTACCGGGGCTCCGTTGCGTAGCGATTCGCGTCAGGCTCTGCTTTTCCGGCTGTGTTTAACTCCCGTAAAAAAAGAGCCGTACGGAGTGACGTAGGGACGAATCGTACTTGCTGGGCCGGAAACAGCTGCCTGAATACGTCCGGACGTCGCGTACAAGCTGTTCCGGATCAGAATCGTAGTTTTTTTTTACCCGTACGGGCTTTTTTACGAAACGTACGGAAATAGGCTTTCTGTACGAATCGTACTTCCTAGGTTGTACGGAAAGTTTACCGGGTACGAGTCGTACGGGGTATAAGCTCCGAACAACGATTCATACAGCCTTTTTACAGGATCGGAATCGGCCCCTTTATGTATGTATGTTTACATTTTTTTAATTAAATGTATTTCTTATACTTGTTAAACTGTGTATTGAATCCAAATAGTTTTTTTAAAGTTAATTTGATTATTTAATATATTTAACAATATTTTTTATATATATAAAAAATTGATATTTTGTACATCTATATTTTTTACATCAGTATTTTGTCTGTCTTCTTTTCTATTATTCACCGCATCGCGCAGGTCTTGACGTAACCACGTCAGATCTAAATAGGATAGAAGTTGTACACTCAGTTAAAATCACATGGCGACAGGGAGGGATGCGTGGTAGCGTTCCGGCTAAAAAGTAAGTGACATAGCCATTGCAGGCATAGAAACTGAAGGACATTCAAGCTACATTACTAATTTTAGACACATGTAATTTATTGAGTGTGAATTAATCTGTGATCAGAAGCATTGTGTAGACATATAAGGGTACGTCGACGTTTCGAGCCCGTGTACTGCGCAAAATATAATAAGTGTCATGGCGGGTCTTCCTCAGGACAGTGCAGATGGGTATACAGCCTACGGAATGAAGAAAAGCTAGTTTAGGGTGTGTGCTCAGAGATCAGGCAGAAAAGGACTGTTCTCTATGAGGGTAAAAAAGCTTACCCAGGTGCAGATTTTGGTTAACATCTGCGGGCGTGAAGGTTTTCTCAGTCAAAAATAATTGACTCTCCATAGACCACCGCTCTTCATTAAATGTTGTTGTTTCCAGGAGGCCTTTCCCCCTGTATTAAGCCCTGATAATCGCTATCATGGGAGTGTCTATAACCTTATTATCACTCCATAGGCCTCCTCCTGATTCACCAGGACTACAACTCTGACTGAGAAAACCTTTCACGCCTGCAGATATTAACCAAAATCTGCACCGGTGTAAGCTTTTTTACCCTCATAGAGAACAGTCCTTTTCTGCCTGATCTCTGAGCACACACCCTAAACTAGCTTGTATTCATTCCGTAGGCTGTATACCTATCTGCACTGTCCTGAGGAAGACCCGCCGTGACGCTTATTATAATTTGCACAGTACACGGGCTAGCAACGTCGACGCACCCTTATATGTCTACACAATGCTTCTGATCACAGATTAATTCACATAGGATCTTGTAGCATATGTGAAAAACCATAAAGACATATCAAGAAATAATGTACCTTTCTATTTTACTTATTCACTTTTGCTGCATTTGAAATATATTGTATATACTGTTTATCATCACATATCACTTTATCACCACAAGTCACCAATATGTTGCTCTTTTGAACTTATGTATTACGACAGCCCATAATACTTTATTCCCTTAAATTACCAAATTGCAAACTTTTTATTGGTGTGTGCTTCTTTCCTCATTTATCTGATATCTGTTACATGTAATGAATATTTTTTGAACTTTCTAAAAGAAATTAGAAATTCTCGACAGAACCATGTTATGTATTTAAAAAGCAGGACATGTACTTTTCAACTTTGTGTCCTTGTAGTAAAAACAACTCTTAAATTCTTTTTTCACTACTGCAAGGCCTATAACTCACATAGGATAACATTGGAATTACCTTAATAAATGTTAGAAGTGTAAATTCTGAATGGTAAGAAATGACTGGTTCATGTTTCGTGTCTCTGAAATCCTTATTTAAAATCCTAACTGATGGTGAAGTCGGATTTTAAATTACAATTCTGAAAATGCAACTTTAAGAAAGTTGGCATTTTCTTGCCTTAGACATTTGGTACCTGCAGCCTGTCTCTGGTCACATGGCTGGGTATAGTTGACAGTTGGGCTTTGTGTATTGTACCTAGACAGTCACACACAATGGGAGCTTAGGTGTGACTGAGTGGGATATCCTGACTGGATAGGAGGGAGTAGCTGGACCAAGTATCACTTACGCCTGAATAGGCTGTCTCTTTTTCCCAAACAAAGTACTTCCTTAGCCCCTATATTTAGTCTGGAGTCAGGTCCGACAGGAAAGGACATCTGTTCACTTTAAAGGCTTGTCTTTGAAGTCTCCTCCACTTCAAAGGAACTACTGGATATGCGTACTGGACCTCAGACACCACCACTTCAAAACACTCCTGGACCTGTGGATACCCTGCCAGGAAGAAGGACTGCTGTGCTACTGCTGACTTGCTGCCCTCCTTGCCTGGGTGAGAAGAACTGGACCTGCACCACTTGAACTCCGAACCCAGGGTGACTCCAAGTGCTAGTTGGCTGGCCTCCTGATCTGAAGCGTCAGGAACTTAACAGGCTTCCAACAACCTTGCATCTGCACCTGGACTCTGCCATCTGTGAGTCTACCCTGCCAAGTGGTACCACCTCAGTCCTGGTCCCATGGAAGTGGGCCTAAGGTGCTTATCAGTAGAACTGATGCATCTTCTCAGCTGAGGGCGCATTCTCTAGCCGAACCAATGCATCTTCTCGGCTGAGCAACGCTGCCTCGAGCAGACCTAACACATCACTGCTGTTGCTGGATTGGGCCCGGCGCAGGAGGTCGCATCACCCTCACAGTCTTCTGAACCAACGCATCACCGATGGCGCAACGCATCTCCAATCCAGGTCTTGGCATCTCTAGGTGGCAGCTCGACGACAACACCCACCTCGGCATCACAGCCTCACAGCTCCTCGGTACTGACACATCACAAGCTCCATCCTTGACTCCCTATCTTCGTATCGCAAGCCCTGTCAACTTGATCTTCAATGATGATGCAACACGACTTCGCACCACAGCCTTGCCGCATCTCAGAACTGGTGCATCAATTTGACTGTGCAACGCGTCTTATACTTGGAGCCATACAACACTCCTCAAACAGGTTTTAAGATACTTTGTTCAGTGGGCCTAACTTGATCCCTGTAGCCGCCCGGCGCTCCATCGCGACAGCCTGAACTTGTAACTTTGTCCCAGTCTGGTGCAACCAGTTTTCCTTGTTGGTGCTTTGTGTTTTTGGTGCTATATTCCACTACAAACTTTAAAAATCAATATCTCAGTTCTACTAATTGGATGTTTGTGGTGTTGGTCTTGTTTTATTAATTAAAACAAAATCTATTTTTCTAACCCTGGTGTGGTATCTTTTTGTGTGGTGTTTTCATGGTTTTTACTGTTTGAAGTCCTGCACAAATACTTCAGAGATTGTCTCTAAGTTTAGCCTGACTGCTCTGTGCCAAGCTACTAGATGCTGAGCACAGGTTAATTTAAGGTTTGCCTGCCTCTTACCCTGTCTAGGATTTTGTAGTTGCTACTTGATCAGGGTTCATACACCATTCAACTAGCAGTAACCCAAATTCTTACATAGGTGATTAGCAGTGAGGATAATACTTGTGTTCTTACAGTGTCATGCAGTAATTTGGTGTACACAACCATCCCATATCTAAGACCAGTGTGAATAAATTGCCCCTGATTGGGCTTTTTGACTTGTTCCAAATTTACTCTCACCCTACCTGACTGTGGTGTCTGTTACTTCACCTGCAAAATATGGAGTTTGAGCTGGCCACCTGGAGAGCTACACAGTAGCCGAGCTCAAGGAGTTTTAACAAGAGAGGGGGTTGCCCACTAAGAGGAGCACTAAGAAGGCACAGTGCCAAAAGTCCTTGAGGGAATGGGCAGAGGCCCATCAGACCCCAACAGATGATGAGGAAGAAGAGTTGGATGAGGAGGAATTGGCACAAGACCAACAGAAGAACCTTGGAAGGTAGTATGTTGAGGAGGGGGGGGGGGTAACCTACTTCCAGGGCTGGAAATCCCTCCCTTTGCAGGGAACAGCGTGTCTTCCAGGTGCCTGTCTTCATTGGAGTTGGAGGACAGGAGAAGAAAAAAGAAAGCTCAAGTTGGAGCTTGCTAAATTGAAACTGGAGAAAGAAAAAGCAGTGAAGGAAAATAGACTAACCATGGAAGAAAAGTGAATAGCCCATGAGATAAGTCTTGGAGAGCTGGACATTAGAGCCATGCAAGTGGAGTCCAGCAGGCATGGTAGCAGCATACCATTAGTACCCAATAGAAAGTTGAAAATTTGCACACCCAATGACCTGGTGCTCAGTTATGTGGTGGGAGACGGCATAGATAAGTCGTTTTCAGCATATGGAGTGGTTCTAAGGGCACACAAAGTCCCAGAGGAGTACTGGGGTGGTGAGCTTGTGGGAGTACATGCCCACAGTTGGGAGGCACACACACCTGACACCAGAGGTCAAGAACCAGACCAAGTATGCCCCCATGAAAGTCATTCCTCTTTATACATTTGGGATGACTCCTAAAAGATACAGGCAGAGGTTCATGGACAGCAACAAACTCCCAATCCAGACCTGAATGGACTTTCTAGACTCCTCCAACAAGGCACTGATGGGCTGGGTGAGGGGCAGTAAGGTAGATGATTAAATTGCACTGAACAACCTGATTTTGGGGGAGCACACGCTCCAATATTGATTTTACAGAGCTTTGCCAACACCTTGTAGATAGCAAGATGACTCACCCCAGGAAGATTTCTGAGGAAGCGAACCTCTGAGTGAGAACCAGTGTGTCCACAAAGGCATCTGGGAAGGATTCCCAAAAGGTTGGTCAGGTTTCCCATCAGAAGGAGGAGGGGGAGATTAAAAGAAAGAGTTCTCTCAAGGCCCTCAAAATCGTTTCCAAGGGAAAGGGCCCTGTTAAACCTGTGATTCTTAGGGTGATCTTCCCCCACCTTTTTATTGACTTGCCTCCACTTTTTGCTGTCTCTTTTTGTTGGCCTTAAGACTCTGAGCACTTTACTGCTGCTAACCAGTGCTAAAGTGTATGTGCTTCTCCCCTAAACATGGTGACATTGGTGTATCCCTGATTGGCATATTTAATGTACTTATAAGTCTCTTGTAAAGTGGGTATACCCTATATCCAGGGCATGCAATCCAAATGCAGCTAGTAGGCCTGCAGCACTGGTTGTGCCCCCCACACCAGTAGCCTTTCAAGGATTCATTGCTGGGCCTGTGTTTGCAGTTAACTGTCACTTCGACTTGGCATTTCAAATCACTTGCTAAGCCTTAAACTCCCCTTTTATTACACACAGGTCACCCCTAATGTATGCCCTAGGTAGCCCTATAGGCAGGGTGCTGTGTAACTAAAAGATAGACATGTACTTTTAAATTTTACATGTCCTGGTAGTGACAAATCCTCTTTAGTGGTAAAGTTGGATTTGACATTACCATTTTAGAAACGCTACTTTTAGAAAGTGATTATATCAAACAGGGGCAGCCCTAATCCCCAGAGCCTGGAGCCAATACACAATATATAAACTACAATGGCTCAGGGATAAAATTATAGCAAAAACAACAATCATGATATATTTTTAAAAAAAGTTATGAATAAGACCAATAATGAAACCAAAAAACAAGTCCCAAATGATATGATTGTTGTGAATATAGGCATTACAAGAGTGATCCCAAGTGCCCTAAGAGGGTACAGTTTCTCACTGAAGGAAAAACCCCAGGGTTGGCTAGTGTAGTGCTTTGGGAGGAAATGGCCCCATCTAGTGGGGGGAAGTCAGTGAGGTTACCCTAATGTCCCTGGGTGACGTGGAGATGGTGCCCAAAACCCACATGCCATCAGAAGGCAGAGGGTGGAGGCTCTGAGGGACACAGGAGCCAGTATGACTATGATAAGAAGTCAGCTGGTGGCCCCAGAGAAAATAATTCCCAATACATCCCACCAGGTGGCAGTAGCAGACGACCAGGTGGGCCAGCATTCTGTGACTCTTGTTCCCTTTGAGAGCAAGGGGGATCTCAGGTTTTTTTAAAGTTGCTTTGAGCCATGCCATGCCTGTGAATTGTTTGCTAGTAAATGATCTTGAGCACACTGCCTGGAAGGAAGTGGAGCTAAGGTCACACCTGGAAAATGTTGGGGTTGCTGAGTGGGTTTGTGCAACCACCAGGTCCATGACTGCCCTGGAGGGGAGTCAAGGCAGTCTGGAGCCTATAAAATTGGCCCAGACAGCTGCCAAGAGAGGAAAGGGCAAAGGGTGTGGGAAACCAGCACATGAATGTCTCATAGATGAGGTGGATGGGACACAGGAGAAGGTCGCCAAAGAGCCCACCGAAGAGGGCATTGCCTCCATTGGTGGCCTGCCTGAGCTTGCTGGATGGCAAGTAGAAGGAGGACTGACCAGGAATGACTTATGTAAGGCACAGGAGAAGTGCCCAACCTTGGAGGGCATGAGTCAACAGACCAGAGCCCAGGCAGCTGGTGATGCCTCTGGAGATCACCGCAACTATTTGGAGAATTACCTCCTGTATAGCGAACCTAAAACACCTCTGCATGGGGAAACCAAGGGCACTGGCAGTACCCCAATACTGCAGAGCATTCCTATTGGGCCTGGCTCATGATATAATCCTGGCACAGCAAGATTTTTCCCAAGCTTGTTCCCAACTTTCACTGGCCCCGGATGAGGATTTCCTCAAATACATGAGCTCTGTTGCCATGAAGCTGCTTTTGCGCACGTTACTACATGACTTTATTTTGCAAGACTCTGTTTGTGCCTTTCACATGAGAACTGTCTGCTTTCTGTGTTCTATGCTGTTCCTGGAGTTTAGCCTGAAAACGATGTGCAAGGTTGATAAACATGCCCCTTGTTATTCTGTTCTGGTCAGTCCCTAGCACCTAGACAAAACATGCCGAACACAGCTGCACTGCTGAAAGCTAGTGCTTTGATATTACGGGGATGCATGTTGTTCACACACACACTTGGAGAGAGACCTTTCCTTGGAGAAGAGCTATGCTGTTCCTATGATGTAAACCTACCATCTAGGCTCTAAGGTATGGAGTCTGCTGACAAAGCCCAGAGATCTTCCTTTATATAATAAACCTCAACTTACCAAGGGGAGGGTGGTTAGGCCTTATAATCCTTTTTCCACTGTCTGTATATGATGACATCCCCCATCATATTCTATGGTATTGTAACAATGCTAACTGTTCTAGGTTTATGCATTTTGCTGCTGGTAGTGGCTCATATACTGCATTATAGAGCTCAATAGTTAAAATAAACATTTTGAACTATACAGTGACTCTGACAATTCTTATTGTGGACAAGTACGAGTGAGTGAGCGAAAGGGTATGTACTGCTACCGCGATTCCTGAGAGAGTCGGGAGTGTTGTGTTCTGGGTTGTCTAATCATTTGTAGCTTTGTGAATATGTAGAACGAATGAGACACTATAGCTAGTCGATTTGGGGATTTTGGGTACTAAGGTGGTAGGAAGGTATAACCCCTATACACCGAGGTCCTGTTTTCCTGCGCATAGTTCTGTTTATGTGCAAAATACCTGCAACACTCCGAAGCCTATCATCAAAAGAGAAAGATGGGTCAGTGGAGGGTGTGAACCTCTCCCCTACCCTGACCTCTGAAAAGCATGGGGGCTTTCGCCATTTGTTGGGAGACTTTACCTCTCTGTTTTCCCTCACTCCGGGGCATACACATTTGTGTACCCATGATATTGGCACAGAAGACAGACCTCCAGTCAAAACCAAAATATTCAGGCTGACTGACAAAGCAAAATGAGGGACAGCATCAAAGAGGAAGTCTCTAAAATGTTAAAGTTAAAGATGATTGCGCACTCCAGTAGCCCCTTGTCCAGCCTACTGGTGGTGGTACCAAAGGCTGCTCTTCTGGGCGCCATCCCACAACTCCGGTTCTGTGTGGACTACAGAGGGCTCCAACTCGGTCACCAAGAATGATGTTCACCCAATCTATAGAGCTGATGAGCTCATTGATAGCCTAGGGGATGACAAAATCCTGAGTACCTTTTATTTGACTTCAGGGTACTGGTATATTGCCCTAATAGAAAGAGACTAAGGAGAGGTCAGCCTTTTCTACCCCAGAGGGGCCACTTTAAGTTTAACGTAATGCCCTTTAGACTGAAACATTCTCCTGCCACCTTCCAGAGGCTGATCAATCGGGTTTTGGCCTATATTGAGGCCTTCAGTGCTGCCTACCTAGATGTCATGGCTGTCTTCGGTAGCAGCTGGAAGGACCACCTCTTTCATCTGCAGGAAGTGTTTCAGACCCTTCAGAAAGCAGACCTGGCTATCAAGGCCAGTAAGTGCCAGACAGGGCAGGGATCTGTGGTGTACTTGGGACACCTTGTGGGAGGGGGTAAGTTGCAGCCCCTCCAGACCAAGATAAAGACCATCATAGCATGGTAGCCCCCAAAGACTCAGACTAAGGCCTTCCTGGGCCTCACAGGTTATTACAGGAGGTGTGTCAATGAATATGACTTGACTGAGCTGACTGAGCTGACTTCTAAGAAGCAGCCCTAATTGGTGATCTGGACAGATGTTTGCTAGAAAGCCTTTAACTCCCTGAAACAGGCCATGTCCACAGCCCTGTGCTCAAGGCTTCTGACTTTTCCAGGAAATTCATCGTACAAACAGATGCCTCAGAGATTGAAATTGGGGCAGCCCTTTCACAGCTCAATGATAAGGGGCCTACACCAACCTGTAGCTTTCATATCCTGGAGGTTACTTTCCCAGGAACAGAGGTGGAATGCTATCGAGAGAGAATCCTTCGGGTTGGTCTGAGCGTTGAAGAAGCTGAGACCATACTTGTTTGAGACTCACTTCAAGGTTCAGACCAACCACGGCCCATCAGGTGACTAATCCAAATGAGGGGTGAGAATCCCAAAACTTTGAAGCGGTCCCTCTCCCTACAGGGAATGGACTCGACGGTGGAACATAGACCTGAGTCAGACCACGCTAATGCTGATGGTCTCTTCAGTTTCTTCAGCCTTAGTGGTGAATGCTCCCAGATGGTTGGGTAGTTCTCCCTACTTTTAGTTTGTGAGGGACACATGTTAGACCTGACAGCCTTAGGGTGGTCTTCTGCCAAACCTTTTGCCTGCTTTTTTCCAATTTGTTGCATTTTTGCTTATGTTGGACTTAGGACTCTGTGCACTTTACCTCTGCTAACCAGTGCTAAAATGCTTGTGCTCACTCCACAAGACATGGTTTGTTTGGCATACCCATATTTGACATATTTAATGTATCTATAAGTCCTTAGTAGAGTGCACTACATGTGCCCAGGGCCTGTAAAGTAAATGCTACTAGTGGGCCTACAGCACTGATTGTGTCACCCATTTAAGTAGCCCTTTAAACATGTTTCAGGCCTACCATTGCATAGCCTGTGTGTGCAGTTGTAAACTTCCATTTCGACCTGGCAAGTTAAACCTTTTGCCACGGCCAAACCTTCCTTTGTAATACATATACGTCACCTCTAAGGTAGGCCCTGGATAGTCCAGAGGAGAGGGTGCAATTTATTTAAAAAGCAGAACATGTGATTTTAAGCTGTTTATGTCCTGACAGTGGAACACTCGTAAATTTATTTTTTACTACTTCAAGGCCTATCTCTCCCATAGGATTACATTGGGATTACCTTATACATTTATTAAGCGTAATTTCCAAATGGAAAGATATTGCTGGTTCATGTTTGATGTCTCTGTAATCCTAATTTAAAAACCTAATTTATGGTGAAGTCAGATTTTAAAATACAATTACAATATGCTATATATGTGTGTGTGGGTGTGTGTGTACATGTGTCTGTCTTCAGCTCCTCCTGCAAGTGATTTGCAGATGCTCTGCTCTCTTGCAGTGGTGCTAAGTAACAGTTGAACTCTAGTTGTTCCTTCACAAAGTTACAACCACTCGCAGCAAGGGCAATTAGCTTGCACAACTAGTAGTGCAAATAAAGAACACTCTTTGTTAATGTATATTCTGTGAATTAAAAATAAAACAATGGTGGCATAAAGTGGGAGAGATTGCAAAAGCATTGCAATCTTTTTTCCATATGGACTAATCCCTCACAAATGTCTCCATAAAAGGACATACTGTGTTACTTTGGTGCGTGAGTTTATTTTAGGTTTATCATCCTGTCCCTAGCTCCAAATGAACTCATTGCCTCTGTCATTTAAATGTTTTTTTTTTTTGCACGAACAGAAATAGAGCAGATTGAGCCATTTTTTAGCCCATGTCCGAGGAACACCACCATCCATTGCCATTAGTCTAGAAATATAGAAACTTCTCCTAGCTTAAAGGATTTTACTGCACTCTGACCTCTCATCAAAATAAGTTGTGTGCCTTTGACCTCAAAGTGACAGAGCAATAATCACATTTCCTCAGACCTGGGATAAGACGCACAAGCAGGGGTACTGGAACAAGAAACTATTAGAGACATATTCAGGTAAATACCAGCTGCAAAAGTACATCTTGACAACATGCCAAGTATCTCGTTATCTGGAATGAGCAGTTGTTCCAGTAATTGCGACAACCAGGTGATTGATTTGCTCCCACCAATCAAAGACTGATTGCTAGTATATATGCAGACAGGTACAAGGTTTAACAACTTTATTATTGACAAGAAGTGGTGTGTGGGAATCTACAATCTGGCTGTACAAAATAGTAATTAAGTCCATGTTTATTTATTAATTTAAGAATTTGCACAGTGCTTCCTGTAAACGTTATGGTAATTCAGAATATATGAATGAATGTTTGTATGCATTTTTATAGCTTGTTAAAATTCGTACTAATTTAAAAGAAAATACATTTACTCCTAGCTTCCTTACATTTCCGACTTTCTGGGACTTTTTAAAGGATTCCAGTAGAACTCGTGGGAGCTACGCGTTTCATAACCTGCATGTAGAACTCTGGAATTGTTTGGTAAATTCCTATTTACGCCCACGTGCAGGCATTTTTGCAGGCATACTTGTACATAATGTACTTTTACACCTGAGTAAAGGTAATGCCTAGGGTACATGTCCAATTCCAACCCATGTCCTTTTTTGATCATTGTGGGAAATATTTTTTTGCCATAGAGAACCCCTTCAATTACATCAACAACTTTCGAACTTTTCTCTACTAATTCTCACGCTTTACACGCTCTTACTCCTGTCACTGACTGGGTGCGGGGTGAGAATGAACTGCTGAAATGTTTGTGAATACCCACAAATATGTTACTGTGGGCATATGAAGAAACTCCCCATGGTATCCCATCTGGCCCGAGAATAAAGTTACTCACACGTACCTGTAAGAAAATATTGTGTAAGAGTAAATCCACATTTTGTGACCATTGGAAATTGTTTTACACTATAAAATTAAGTCATCTGAACACTTATGCTGGACTTAGTTGTTTATATTTTGATAAATATGACCGAAGTGTTGAAGTTTTGAAACACCCGATATAATAGGTGACACATTTACACTGTAAAGTGGTACACATTTTATCAACCTCAAACGAAGAGTGAAGAGAACTTATCATACGTCAAACTCTATAACTTGCAGGTTATACACAAATGTCTGCAGTAGGCTCAATAACCCACCAAAAAGATAAACAGCCACCCTGGGGACACTTCGTTTCGGAAAAAGTTGGGGCCGTGGGCCGGGAATGAATGGATGTGGCAATTGGCTGATGCATGAGACCAAAGCACAGATTAATGTAGGATACAGGGGCTCATCCTTGAGGGAAAAAGGCAGAAGGCCTGGGTAAGAGATACCCTCCAGTGACAAAGTAAATCAACCCTGTGTCTAACAAGTTGGATGTCGTACACTGTTGAAAACGAGATGCTAGGCCGCATACTAGGAGACTAGGAAACAGTGCAAAGATAGACCGGTTGTGCGGCACCTGGAAAGGAAGGCGGAAGCCCCGACTAGAAAACGAGTAATGTAACAGTGGCAAAAACAGCAATAACTCCCTGCAAAGCTCCCGGGTCTGCAACAGATAGACATTAAGACACATGGCTAATAATAAAAAAAGTTTTTTTCAAAAGTCAAGGTAAGATGGACAGATACACCATAGTATTGACACCATCCCAAACCTCGTGGAATGTATAGAGCCTAGATGCAGGTCCGATCGATCCCACACCCTTGGCTGACCTTATCTAACAGGTAAAACACTCTTCTTGAACCAACCATCAAACAAAGATAGTGGAGCTAGGGTTGGATGTTGATCTCCTGCATCAGGAACTCAGGAATACTGCTGGCAGGGTACAGAGGCTGAAGGCAATAGCGGGCAGTAGCGGGCACCGGGCAATCCCCCGGTGCGCCGCACGGGTGGGGGCCTTGTTTTGGGCCCCTGGGGGCCGTTTTTGTTACAGGGCCGTTTTTGCAGCATAGCTACAAAATCGGCCGAAAACCGGCCCTGGCAAAGAGCTCGGCGGCATCCCGAGCACTTTGCCAGGGCCGGTTTTCGTTCCCAGTCCGGCATATCTGAAGTAGAAACCCTCCCTCCGTCTCCCTCCTCCTTCTGTCTCCCTCCTCCCTGTCTCCCTCCTCCCCCTCCGTCACCCTCCCTCTGTCGCCCTCCTCCCTATGTCTCCCTCTATGTCTCCCTCTCTGTCTCCCCCTCTGTCTCCCTCCCTCTGTCTCCCTCTCCCTCTGTCTCCCTCCCTCCCTTCCTCTGTCTCCCTCCATCTATCTCCCTTTCTCTGTCTCCCTCCGTCTCCCTCCTTCCCTCTGTCTCCCTCCATCTCCCTCCCTCCCTGTCTCCCTCGTCTCCCTCCCTCGCTGTCTCCCTCCATCTCCCTCCCTCCGTCTCCCTCCCTCCCTCCCCCTCCTTCCCTCTCCCTCCGTCTCCCTCCCTCCCTCCCTCCATCTCCCTCCCTCCCTCTCTCCATCTCCCTCCCTCCATCTCCCTCCCTCCCTCTGTCTCCCTCCCTCCGTCTCCCTCCCTCCATCTCCCTCCCTGTCTCTCTCTCTCCCTACCTCTCCCTACCTCTCCCTCCCTCTGTCTCTCTCCCTCCGTCTCCCTCTGTCTCCCTCCTTCCGTCTCTCTCCGTCTCCCTCCCTCCATCTGTCTCCCTCCCTCCCTCCGTCTCACTCCCTCCCTCTGTCTCCCTCCCTCTCCCTCCCTCCCTCCGTCTCTCTCCCTCCGTCTCTCTCACTCTGTCTCTCTCCCTCTGTCTCTCTCCCTCTGTCTCCCTCTCTCTCCCTCTGTCTCCCTCCCTCTGTCACCCTCCGGCTCCCTCCCTGTCTCCCTCCCTCTCACTCTGTCTCTCTCCCTCTGTCTCCCTCCGTCTCTCTCCGTCTCCCTCCCTCCGTCTCCCTCCGTCTCCCTCCCTCCCTCTGTCTCCCTCTATCTCCCTCTCCCTCCCTCCGTCTCCTTCCCTCCATCTCCCTTCCTCCCTCTCTCTGTCTCCCTCCCTCTACCTCTCCCTGTCTCTCTCCTTCCGTCTATCTCCCTCTGTCTCCCTCCCTCTCCCTCTGTCTCCCTCTCCCTCCCTCCATCTGTCACCCTCCGTCTCCCTCCCTCTGTCTCCCTCCCTCGTCTCCCTCTCTGCCTCCCTCTCTGCCTCCCTCTCTGCCTCTCTCGGTCTCCCTTCCTCTCCCTCCGTCTTCCTCCCTCTGTCTCCCCCAGACTGCGCCTCTCTGTCACCCTCTGTCACCCTCTGTCTCCCTCCCTCTCCCTCTCCCTCCGTCACCCTCTGGCATCTCATCCCGTGTGTGTGTCAGCCCTCAGCCCGGACTGAGACAGCTTCCCAGCGCGCACACAGCCGCACTGAGACAGCTTCCCAGCACTCACACACAGCCCGCACCCGAATACTTCACAGGTCTTTAAAAGACCATTTACATGTTAATAAAGCTTTGTTGTATTTCACCTCTTAGGCCCCTGCATCTCCACTTTGACAATCACTGGAATCCCCCGGCCCCCACAGAGCAGAGTCTCAGAGTCCGGGCTGCTAACACTATATATATATATTTTTTAAAACACATGTAGGATATCTGCAAGGTCCGCGGGCCGCCAAGAAAGGCTTGCCGGGCCGCCAAGAAAGGCTTGCCGGGCCGCTGGCGGCCCGCGGGCCGTACTATGGTGTAGAGGATGTTAAAGAATAAGCGCGCTGCATAAAGCTGTGGATTTCCTTGAAGCAGCAGAGAGCAACAGTCTGGAGGCATTCCTGGAACATTGGCTGAGGCGAACTGTACAGGAAGATAAATAGGATGACATATATGCATGTATTTATGTGGTCTTCTATTATGCAAAGCCAGTAACAAGGCTGAAAGCACTATACAATGAAGAAGGGAACAATGCATGAAGATGTAGGGAAGGCTCACTATGAGAGAATAACTCATGTTGGGACGGTAATGTCCCTTCCCTGTAAAGCAAGCGTGTTCCCCTGCCCTGGGTGACAGGCTGTATATTTGTGGTACCCTGGCTTTTTATGTGGACCTGATGTCCCGCTAATCCAAGCATGTGTGTAGAGACATAGGTCTGTTCTTGACTGCGAGGTCTCTGGTACTTATTCTGTGACCTGAAGGGGTGCGCTAGAGTGCCCTCATTTGTGGAGAGTGGAGTACGGCCCTTCTCCTGGGATCAGTAACAAAAGCGATGGTGGCCACAGTGTGTTATAAGGAATCTACCTGTAACTAGACCTTTTTATTTGGATTACTGGGGTGGAGGCCTTTCCAGCCCACCCGTGTAAAGACCCACTTTGATGCTACTTGCCACTCCCTGGACTAACATCTCAAGAGCGTGTTTAGCCTGTCTGGGTGTATACCCAGTGTAATACATGCAGGGTGTGTGACTGAGCCATTTTGGTTGTCCGTGGCCTGGCCTTTCACAAGATAGTGGGTGGAAACTGTACTCCCAGACAGTGGGAGTGTATTGTTTACATTCCTGCAGCTGGAGGGACGAGCCCTAGAGACTGAAGTAAGAGGAGTGGAGACAAGGCTCCTTTAGAAATTCTTAGAGGCCTTTTGTTATCAAGGAGCAGCTGATTGGTCTTGCTGAGCACTGCAATTTGGTGAAATTTATGGGTGAGGGGTGGGACTGCAGACTCTGGGGATGATTTGGAGCTGATGTAGAGTTTGGCAGGCAGGCTACTCCATCGCAGAAGCAACAGATTGCTCTGACCTACAAAATCAAGGTTCCCTCACCTCATTTAGAAATAAGCAAACCCTAAGCTTTCTCTCAACGAAAAGCTTCATCTGATGGCCCAATGGAGAAGGGGCTGTTGGAGAAAGAGGATTACACTGCCTGCCCTGTTTAGCATGGTGGGTGTAATTTCCCTTTTTCTGTCAGTCACAGCTAGGAAGAATCTTGGGGGCATATTATCAAGCCAGGCGATAAAATTATCGCCGCTTTAGCGGCAGAAAACTGCCGCTAAAACGGCGATAATGGGCTTGATAATGTGCTCTATGAAATTCCAATTGAAGCTCATGTTAAATGTGAAGGGCATCTAACATGGGTTTCAATTGGAATTCCATAGAGCATATTATCAAGCCCATTATCGCCGTTTTAGCGGCAGTTTTCTGCCGCTAAAGCGGCGATAATTTTATCGCGTGGTTTGATAATATGCCCCTTTTTTTTTAAGTTCTTTTAATTTCTTTTTTGAAGGCACACAATATTTGATCCCAGTGCTGAGGTTTCAATAGTTATTGTGAATCATTATTTTCTCATACATAGAAAAAAAATATTTAAAAGCCTGAAGAATCAACTTGCATCAGTCACATTCATTTGCACTCATTTTAACCTTGTCTTTTCCTTATAAGTGTGCTTGTTCTTGACCAGCTTAACTTGGTTGGTGATGCTTATGTTACACCTATTTAAGTGCATCAGAGTATGTATACTTGTGTGTTCTTCCATCTTTCAGGTCGAGACTATGAGGTCAATGAATAGGATTCAAAAGACTCCAGGAGCACTCATAGGTTCAAGAAAGTTCTGGTTCCGGGAGTTACGGGAACAAAGTGTTAACTTGGCAGAGTTCTCCAGGCAAAGCATGCACTTGGGCATGGGTGCGGTTTAAATACTGACCGCACCAAAGATGGCTGAAGCTGCTGATGTGCTGAAGGCCCTGGCACGGCTGCGTCTACTGATGTGCTGAAGGCCCAGTTAGGATTACTCCTGCAATCCAGTTGGCTTGGACACGTGATGCAACCGTCAGTTGCAGAGGAACCCCCCTGTGATCACACCTCCTTACAATCCGGTCAGGATCACACCTTTTTAGGGCTGCACACTGGTTACAAACCCACAACTTCCAGGAAGCCACACCCTGGACCCACTAACATTCTCACGGGATCCCCACACTGCAAAGGAATACTGGGTGAGTGTGCTGATAAACACGCCTGTAGACCTGTCAGCCTCAGTGAAGAAGGAAACAATGCATGAAGATGTAGGGAAGGTTCAGTATGGGGGAATAACTGTTGGGATGGTAATGTCCCTTCTCTGTAAGGTCAGGGTGGTCTTCCTCCATATTTTTCTGATTTTGTTTATGTTGGTCTTACCACTGCTAACCACTGATAAAGTGTGTGTGCTTTCTCCTCGAAACATGGTAGCATTGGCTTGTCCCCAACTGGCAAATTTTATGTACTTAAAAGTCCCTATTAAGGTGGTTATACATGTACCCATGGCCTGTAAATTAAATGCGACTAGTGGACCCGCAGCACTTATTGTGCCACCCAATTAAATAGCCCATTAAACATGTCTCAGCCCTGCCATTGCAGCCTATGTGTGCAATTTTAAACGTGACAAAATAAACCTATTACCAGGCTGAAACCTGCTTTTTTAATACAGATGAGTCACCCTTATGGTAGACACTAAACAGCTCACAGGGCAGTGTGCAATGTATTTAAAAAGTAGGTCATGTAATTTTAATTTTAAATGTCCTGGTAGTGAAAACCTCTTAAATTAGTCTTTCACTACTGCAAGGCCTTCTTCTCACATGGGATAACATTGGAGTTACCTTATTACATTTAATAAGTTATAAGAAATGGAAACAGATAGACAGTTCATGTTTGGTGTCTTTGAAATTGTAATGAAAAATCCTCATTTATGATCAAGTCAGATTTTGATTACAATTTTGAAAATGCCAGTTTTAGAAAATTGAAAATAAATACCCAGATGTGTATCTGGGAATGCCCAGTGCACTACAACAATACACTATCCAGTGTGAATTGTAACATTAATGAATACACAGTGTCAGTACACTTCTAATTAAAACACATTAAACCAATGAAAATCCAAAAAGTGTTCGCTGAATCAAACAAAGTCCAGTCGGTGTCACATGATGATTCCAAACGATTCTTCTTTTATTACTGAAGAATACCAGTGTGGAGGGTAGTTGTGACAAACTAAAGCTTATGCAAATAAAAATTAGAACAACCGTCTTAATGTTCAAGTCTCCCAATGCATTTCGGGCTGTAAAACAAAGCCCTTCGTCAGGGGAATCTGTAGAAAATAAACAGTAACGGTCTGTATACACTCATAATTGCAACATGTATATATACATTATGGCTCATAGGAGGACAGAAAAAACAGAATAACCAGTGATCGCAATCTTGATGGAAAAGAAACAAAAAGTGAGAAGAGTCACCACCCGATGTGATAATGACAGAACAGCCATAACCAAAAACCATGAACACCAATAACCATAGTGACACGACAGAGATTCAACAAAGCTCACTGTCGTACCTTAAACGGTCAAAGAATCAGTGTCGAATGAGACTTAATATCAAACCAACGTCTAACGGGTTGCGTAACCTAAGGAAATAGACAAAAGGCACTAATAAACCAAAAGTGTCATGGTTACTAAGAAGGAAAAGTGACCGAACAGCACAGTCAAACCTTACCGCAATATCTTTAACTGAACGCGACAATGGCCAAAATGGAGAAATGTCGAAAGGGCTTCTGTAAAATATGAAAACGCAAAACCAAACGGGTAAAAATTAAACGGGTAAAAAATAAATGCTAAATACTGAGTGTGGATAGTGAAGGTTATACTGCTACTAACGCGTACCGTTTACCCGTACAACTCGGGCAACCACTTCTTCAAACAAACGCCGGCTCCCGCATAAGTGAAGGGTGAGCCGGTGTGTCTATAAGCATGCAAGTGTACACGAGATCAAGGAAGTGGAAAGAGGACTGCGTAAGGGAAAAGGCTGAAGTGGCGGCCATGATGGAAAAGAGTGCACATTAATACCAAATATACGAGGGAGTTGCCCGCAATAGTAGAAAAAACAAAAAAGTGCAAAATGAAAAAAATAAGAGCCATCAGATGATCGAGAGCAACTGGTACAAACATGACAATACAAATATGATACAATCACAACAATGATTTTAGAAAATTGGCATTTTCCTGCCTTAGACATTTAGTGCATGTAGCCTGTCTCTGGGTCACCTGGCTGGCATGGGGTTAGCTAACAGTTGGGATATGTGTATTCCTCCTAGACAAGCACACACTATAAAGAGCTTAGGTGTACCTGGATGAGCCATCACTGCCAGGAAAGGAGGGCAGAGTTAGGTATAGCCTCACTTTCACCTGAATAGGCTGTGTCCTGCCTTCATACAAAGGATTACATACCCCCTGTAGTTAGTCTGGCGCCAGGGCAGGGGAGACAGGAAACATGTACTTGAAAGGAAAACCTCTAGGAGCTTCTACCACTTAAAAGGAGGCACCAGGTATTATTATGGGACATAAGACACCAACTCTTCAGTACAGTTCTGGACTTGTGGAAAACTCCACCAGGGGAGAACTCCTATGCTGCCGAAAGGACTGTCACTCAGCTGGAATTCTGCCCTGAAGGATTGCTGCCTGCTGTGCTGACGTGCTGCCCTCTTGCCTTGGTGAGAAGGATTGGAACTAGCACCTTGACTCTGCCATCTGTGAGACCTACACTGCAAAGAGGTTCCCCCCCAGTCCTGGACCCTTGAAAGTGAACCTCAAGGTGCTCTGTCAGCCCATTTTTGGATCTTGCAGGACAGATGCATCACCTCTGCTACAAGGATTCTTCCAGTGCAAGGACTGTGCATCGACCTTGCAGCCCACAGCCTCATCTGAACTGCTACTGCACAGCACATTACCGACAGAGGCCCTTACATCACAAACCTCTCATTCAAAGGCAGCCTTGACAATGACACAGGACCTCACTTCTCAAGCCCTGCAGTCTGTTCAGAACCATCTGGTGCGCATGGCATCCTTGACACAGGACTTCGCATCACAAGCATCCATCTTTGACAGTTTCCTCGACGCAGCCTCACAGCTCCCGGGAACCGACGCATTGCTTCGGCTGGGGAACACATCCTCGATGCATGACCTTGCAATGCTCCACAACCAGGATTTAAGGTACTCTTATTCAGCAAGCTTAACTGGATCCCTGTAGCTGGCTGCATCCCTGACACAATATCGCATTGCAGCCCTTCGGAACCACCACTGCATGATGCATCCTCTACATGGACCTCTCACAGCTCCTTGGGGGCACCACTTGCGGCACAACACTCCGCATCCAGGAATTAAGGTACATTTCTCAGAAGGCCAAACTTGGTCCCTATCTCTGGCTTGTTCTCCATCATGGTCAGCCTGAACTTGTGACCCCGCCCCGGTCTGGCATGACCAGATTTCTACAGTTGGCCCTATGTGCTTTTTGGTACTATTTTCACTTAAATCTTTAAAAATGTATATCTCCGGTTCTCCTGATTTAATTTTTATGATTTTGGTCATGTTATTTTTATTAGAATTTACTATGTGTTTCTAATCAGGTGTGGGATCATTTTGTGGTCTGTATTCACTTTGTTACTGTTTGAAGTGTTGCACAAATACTTTACACATTGTCTCTAAATTAAGCCTGACTGATCTATGCCAAACTATGAGAGCGTTGAGCACATTTGGGGTTTGCTTGTGTCTCACCCTGACAAGGATTGTGGTTGCTGTTTGCTTAGAGTTAAAATCCCCTCAACCAGTAGCCCAATTTCTCACATTGGTGATCAGCATTGAGGATTAGGACTTTGAGTTTGAGGAGTGCCATACAGTAATTTTGTGTTGGACTGAAAATCCCAGATAAATAATCTGAGACCAATTCGAGTTTTTTTTTTTCAAAATCCCTCTAACTCCACGTTTGTGCTTGTGGTTTCACCTGCAAAGATAGAGTTTGAGCTCTTCAGTTTGGAGAGCTACAATGTGGCTGAGATCAAGGAATTTTACAAGGAAAGGGGCCTGCCCATCAAAAAGAGCACCAAGAAGTCGGAGCTCCAAAAGGCTCTGAGGGCATGGGTGAAGGCCCACCAGTTGCCAGTCACAACAGAGGACCAGGATTGGGAGGATGATGAAGAGGAGCCAGAACAGGGCCTGGATGTAGCAGTCAGCTGAGCATGACTAGACCCCCAGGTTGAAACTCCATGCCAGAGCAGAGAGCAGTGTGTCTTCTCAAGGCCTGTCCCTCAGATGAGCAGGCAGATAGGAAAGCAGCGAGGGTGTTCAGACTGCATATTGCCCAGTTAAAAATTGAAGCAGAGCAAAAGGAAACTGACCTTGGAGGGGAAGAATTTGGTCATGGAGGAAAAGAAACTAGCCATGGAGGCTGAGAGAGCCTTGGAAAAGAGACACAAGTTACTGGCTAATGAACTGAGTCTGAAGGAGCTGGACATCAAGGCCGGGCAGGTGTGGTCCAGCAGTGATGCTGGCAGTGTTCCTACGGTGCCCACTGGAGACAAGAGGGTCTATATTCCGAAAGGAGTGGTGCCTGACTTTTTTTGTTGGCGATGACATTGATGACTGGTTTGAAACTTTTCAGGCGTCTATACAGATTCATAGGATCCCTGAGTAGAATTGGAGTGCTAGCCTCTGGAAGCATATGCATAGTGAGGGGAGTTACACCCTACTGGCCGTGGAGCAGCATGACAGGATGAGCTTTCTCCCCATGAAGGAAACCCTAGTGCGGAAGAATGGTCTCATCCCTGATAAGTACTGACAGAAGTTTAGGGACAGTCAGAAGCTGGCCAATAAGTCCTGGTGAATTTTGTGGATTCCTTTTTCAAGGCACTGGGTGGTTGTGTGAAGGTCAGTGAAGTGAAGGACAACTAAGGACTGTATAACTTGATTGCAAGAGTGCACATGTTCTCTCTTTGTTTTGCATATCTGAGCCAACACCGTATTGATAGTAAGCTCACTAACCCCAGAGAGCTTGCTAAGGAGACAGACCAATGGCTCAGCTCCAGGGCCCACAAGAAGGTATCTGTGGGTGATCACCACTGGGGTGGTCCGAGTCTCCACCAGAAGAAAGGGAGGGAGACAGATATAAAGGAAGTAGTTCTGTAAAGGCTCCCAAACTAGTTCTAAGGGTCTGGTTTCCTTTGAGTGGGAGAGGTCTCAGGTTCCTTAAGGGTAGCTGTGAGTTCATCCATGCCTGTGGATTCTCTGCTTGGCAATGACCTAGAGCACACCGTCTGGAAAGAAATGGAACTCAGGTCACACCTAGAGATGTTAGGGTTGCTTAAATGGGTGCACCTGACCACATGTTCCATGGCCGCCCAAGAGGGTAGTCAGGAGGACCTGAAGCCTGGAAAAATGGCCCAGGTGGCTGCCAAAAAGAGAAAGTGCAAGGCAAGCAGGAAACCTGATCCTGAAATGCCCATGGTTCAGGAGAAGGCTGACCCTGAGAGTGATACCACAGAACCTACAGGGGAGGACATAACCACCCTAGGAACCTACCTGAGCTGATCAACTGGCAGAAGGAAGGAGGTCCCACAAGGGAGGAGTTCTGCAAGGTACGGATGGAGTGCCCTACTCTGAAGGGCTTATGGTGGCAGGCCCAGGAATCTAGCAACACCTTTGGTGATCAACTGATCTATTGGGAGAATGGTCTCCTGTATAGCGAGCCTAAGGTTCCTGAGTCTCGTGTAACCGGTGTGTTGGTGGTCCCCCAGTGCTATTGGTCTTCCTACTGGAGCTGGCTCATGATGTTCCCTTAGCAGGTCATCTAGGGCAGGACAAGACCTTTGAAAGACGTGTCATCCACTTTTATTAGCCTTGGATGAGAATGGCCTCAGACACATTCTGCAGGTCATGCCCTACCTTCCAGGCCAGTGGCAAGTCAGGAGGAAAGCGCAAGGCTCCAATGCCCTGTTGATGGCACTTCCTTTGAATGGGTGGACATCAACATTGTTGGGGCTCTGGATCCCAACACAGCCCTTGGCAACAGGTTCACCCTGGTCTTGATGGACCATGCCCCCTTGTATCCTGAGGCTATAACCCTGAGGACGGTGACTGTGCCCGTGGTGGCCTGGGTACTGATAGGGATATTTACCCATGAGGTGTTCCTCAAGGCGAGTAGTATCTGACCGTGGTACCAGCTTCTTGTCTGTGTATTTGAAGTCCATGTGGAAGGAGTGTGGGGGTGACCTGTAAGTTCCCAATGACTTACCATCCCCAAACTAATGGGGTTGTTGAGAGGTTCAACAAGACCCTAAGGGGTACGATCATGGGCCTGCCAGAGCCCTTAAGGCAGAAGTGGGACATCCGGTGGTGAAATCAGCTACAGTGCGGCACCGAGACACCTTTGCACCATGGTGCAAGGGTGTCTCCGTGAGTCTAGCATAGGTTTTGTACTGGAAGGAACCCTTTTAGTACAAAATACTATGCATAGACTCACTTTAACCATTTTCCCACTTTGTATGTGTGCTGTAAAGTGCTGCACATGTGCAAAGTCAGAAAAGTAAGGAGAAATTAAAGCATTTCTCCTTCTTTGCACCTACTTGAAAAAGGTGCAGTTTTCTCATGGTAAACACAATCTACTTTATTTAGTAAATTGAGTTTAGCGTGAGAAACCTTGGGTGGTTGCACAGGCATGCCCATGCACCACCCTTGGTACGCCCCCATGGTGAAAAAGTTTAGCACTGGAAAGTAAATTGGAAAAAAAGATTTTGCACCAATTTGCATCACTTTTGTGATGCAAACACAGTGCAAAATCTTAGTAAATCCCCCCTAAGTGTTACAAGTGGGCCTGCAGCACTGATTGTTTCAGGTCTGCCATTGCATTCTGTCTGTGCAGTTTTAAACTGCCTTCTCCACCTGGCAAAACAAACCTTTTGCCAGGCCCAAACTTCCTTTTTAATACCTATACATCACCCCTAGGGTAGGGGGTGGACAGCCCAGAGGGCGGGGGCCAGTGTATTTAAAAAGTTGGACATGTACTTTTTAGTTGTACATGTCCTGGTGGTGAAAAACTCTTAAGTTGGTTTTTCACTACTGCAAGACCTGTCTCTCCCATGGGATAACAGTGGAGGTACCTTATTACATTTAAATAAGTGATACTTTCTAAATAGGAAAAGGTAACCAGTTCATGTTTGGTGTCTTTGACATTGTAATGAAAAATCCTCTCTCTTGGTAAATTGGATTTTAAATAAAAAAATTGAATGTGACACTTTTAGAAATTTCAGATTTTCCTGCCTTAGCCATTTAGTGCATGCAGCCTGCCTCTGGGCCACATGACTGGGTGTAGCTGACAGTTGGGCTTTGAGTATGAATTGGGCTTTGAGTATTCCTCCTAGACAGCCACACACAATACAAAGCTTAGGTTTGCCTGCATGGACCATTACTGGCAGGATAGGAAGGCGCAGCTGGGCTCAGCCCTAATTACACTTGAATAGGCCTTGGCCTGCCTCCACACAAAGGAATGCATGCCCCGTGTATTTACTTTTGAGCCAGGACAGGGAAGGCAGGAAGCCTGAGGACTTTAAAGGTAAACCTCTAGAAGCTTCTCCCACCTCAAAGGAAGGCCCAGGTATAAATATTGGACTCCAGACTCCAACTCTTATTGACCTGCTGCCTGCTGCCCTCTTGTCTGGGTGAGAAGGACTTGACTTGCATCTGTTGAATTCAGGCCCCATGAGTGACTCTATGGGCTATTTGGCCGGCCTCCTGACTTGTGCCTCAGGGGCCGAAGTCTCCAACAGCCTTAAACTCAGCACCTGGACTCTGCCATCCATGAGCCCTACACTGCCAAGTGGTGCCACCCCAGTTTCGGACCATTGAAAGTGGGCCTGAAGATGTTCTGTCAGGCCATCTGTGGATCCATCAGAACCGGCTCATTTCCATTGAAGCACATCAACTTCACCTTATCTGAATACCTTGAACAAAATGAGGTTTTGGATGGAGCTTAGTTTTGGTTAAAAAGGCGCACAGTACCGATTCTGCACTTGTTGTGGCCACAAAAGAAATTAAGGGCATTATGTATAATGGAGGCATAGCTGCGGTGATCCTAGTGAACCTATCTGTGGCCTTTGAACTGTGAGCCACTCATTCTTGTTGCAAAGGCTAATGGAGATAGGAATTGCTGGGTTAGCCTATGATCTCTTGCACTGCTTCCTTTCGGATAGACAGTAAACAGTCATGTTAGGAGGTCAAGTGGATGACAATCCTGAGGAGGAGGAACTGGACCAGAATGAGGAGAAGCCAGAACTGCCAGGCCTGGAAATAAGCATCCTAGGACTGGTTTCGGGGTCTCACCTCTCATCAGTCCGAAGCCGGTCCCAGGATGTTTGTTTCCAGTCCAGGGAAGACCTGGCCTGGACTGGCGGTTCAGGCTGGACTGTTCCCATGGGGTACAGGTTCAAGACTGATTTGAAAATGGCTGGTTCTCAACTGGAAAGGCATGGGAAGCAAAAAAACGATGGATTTAGGCCCAGATCTCTGTACTGGGGTGAATGTTTGACATTGTGCAGCATTCTGTCCATCAATTGATTTTTATGCATTTGTCACCTCAGGTGGAACGGGTATGAGACTTGAGTCTCGTGCTCTTAATGCCACTGGAGTCAAGCTAACCTGGATGTGGAGCGGTGATGCCCCGAAAATGGTCCCAGGATGCTTGTTTCCTGTCCATGGAGGACCTGGCCTGGCAGTTCTGGCTGAACGGTTCCCATGGGGAACAGGGTCAAGACTGATTTGCATATGTCTGGGTCTGAGCTATAAAGGCATGGGGAGCAAAAAAAGATAGATTTTGGCCCAGAAAGGATGAATGTGTGACATTGTGCAGCATTCTGTCCATTAATTGTTCTTTTTACATTTTGATTGGGAGTAGGTAGAAAAGTCATGTTCGGTGTCCGAGAAATTGTAATTTAATATCCTCTTTAATGGTAGTCATATTTTAAGTCACATTTAAAAAAATGCAACTTTCAGAAAATTGGCATTTCTTTGCACTGTTTGGTGCCTTTAGGCTTTTCCTGGGGCACATGGCAACATGTGAGTGGCAGTTGGCCTTTGTATATTCCTCCTAGACAGTCACATAATAGAGGTATTAGGTGTGCCTGGATGGGCCATCTCAGGCTGGATGGAGGAGGGGGAAGCTGGGCACAGCCCCACCTGCAATTCAATATGCAGGGAGGCAGTACCTTTCAAGTACATCTGAAAGGGGTACTTCTAGAAACTTCGCCTTCTTCAAAAAAGGCACCAGAAATAAAAAAGGAACCCTAAGGCCCACTCCTCAGATCACTCCTGAACCGGTGGAAGTCCCATAACAAGGACTGCTGTGCTGCTCTGCCTCAGACAGGTCGGCCCTGCTGCCCTGCTACTCTGCTGCCCTTCTGCCTGACTAAGAATGACTGGATCGGCACCTTGAACCCAGGACCACAGAAGTGACTCCAAGGGCTAATTAGCTGGCTTCCTGATATGTTATGTTCTAAAGTTATACAGCGCACGAATACCAACAGTGTCTTGGCGCTAAATTCCGTCCCTGATAAGAGCCTCAGGGGCAGAAAAGGTTACAACCATCTTAAACCATGCACCTGGACTCTACCTGCCATGAGTCCTAGCCCCCAATTGGTGCCGCTCCAGTCCTGGATCCTTGGAAGAGGGGATAAAGGTGCTCTGCCAGCTCAACTGTGGTCTCCACCAGTACCAAGCAGCATGATGCAAACCCTATCCGCACCTCGCAGTTTTTCCTCTAAATTGACACCGTGTGAAGCAACCTCAATGCAAGCCTGCATCACAGCTCATCAGAACCACTGCTGCTCTATGCCTCCTCGACACAAGCCCGCATCGCAGCACACTGGAACCACCACTGCGCAACGCATCCTTGACATGGACCTCATATCGCTCCTCAGAACCGCTGTGGTGCAACGCTCTGCATTTAGGACTTAAGGTACATTTTTCAGCAGGCTTAACTTGCTCCACATGGAAACCGACACTCCTTCACGCTGGGCCTGAACTTATGACTTTGTCCCGGTCCTGCACGACCAGATAATGACAGTTGGTGCTTTATGCTTTTATTTTTACCTAAATCTTTAAAATTGCACATCTCCGGTTCTATTGATTGTATATTTTTTTAGGTCAAGCCTAGCAGCAGAGCTCATGCACTGTTCGCTCTGTGAGACTGCTGTAGTAGTGTATGGGAGAGAAGACGCACCCACTCTCCACTGATATTTTTCATTGGCTTGAGTCATTGTCTTTCGTAAATGCTGCCTTCGGATTTGTTAATAGGCTTGTTAGTCCCTTCTTAGTATAGAATTGTCTTCATTTGTAACCTCCCATGGCTACTGGCCCCTTTACTTATTGTTATTTAGTCAGTATGCACTATTTACTTTATTGAGCTTCTCTTACTGCAGGCTAGACATGCGCAGCTTCAGCTGAAACAGCTTGTGTTTCTTTAAGCAGCACGGCCACCCCTGTAACACGGGCGCCCGCTTTCAATCGCTTTAACCCGGCATTATCTTGAGTCTGTTTCAACCTCCCAAGTAAAATGGATTTGGAAATGATTAGTGAATTAAGTCATGTGAATTCCAGGTAGCATATAATCATGTGCTAATGGACTGAAGCACACAACAGCACATCTGTGTTTCATGTCATCTGCACTAAGCCACCTGACGGGTTGTTTTCAAAAGCCTGTTTTATTAACAACACCACCCACACCACCACTACCAATATCACACCCTCCACCACCACCAATACCACCACCACCACAATACCACCATCACCAATACAACCACCACCACCAATACCACTGCCACCGATACCACCACTACTAATACCACCACCAGTGCCCTCACCACCAATACCACCACCACCAATACTACCACAACCGATACCACCAATACAACCACCACCACCAATACCACTGCCACCAACAATAACACCATCACCAATATCCCCAATACCACCACCACCAATACCACATATTCTACAAATACCATCAAAACCACCACCACCAATACCAATACCACCAATAATACCATGACCACCAATACCACCGCCAATACCAATACCACCTCCAATACCACCACCACCACCAATACCACCACCACCAATGCCACCACCACCAATGCCACCACCACCAATACCACTACCACCAGTACCACCACCAATGCCACAAATACCGCCACAAATACCACTACCAATAATACCAATACCATCACCACCAATACCAATATCACCACCACCAATACCACCACCACCACCAATATCACAACCACCACAAATACAACCACCAATACTACCACCACCACCAACAATACCACCATCACCACCAATACCACCACCACCACCATCACCAATACCACCACCACCAATACCACCACTACCAACACCACCAATACTGCCACCAATACCATTACCACTGCCAATACCAATACCACCACCAACAATACCACCAATACCACCACCATCAATACCAGTACCGCCAATATCACCACCAGTACCAATACCACCACCATCAATAGCACCACCAATAGCACCACCACCAATACCACCCCAATACCATCACCACCTCCAATACCACCACCACCAATACCACCACCAATACCACCACCACCAATACCACCACCATCAATACCAGTACCGCCAATATCACCACCAGTGCCAATACCACCACCACCAATACTAATACCATCACCACCAATACCAGCACCACCACCAATACCGCCACCACCAATAGCACCACCACCAATACCACCACCACCAATACCACCACCAGTACCACCACCACCACCAATTCCACCAACAGTACCACCACCACCACCACCAACACCACCACCAGCAATATCACCACCACCAATACCACCCCTACCAATACCACCACAATCACCACCAATACCACCACTACCACCACTGCCACAAATACCACCACCAATACAACCACCAACAATACTACCACCACCACAAATACCACCACCAATACAACCACCACCAATACCACCACTACCAATACCACCACCAAAAATACCACCACCAATATCATCAATACCACCACCAAGACCACCACCATCAATACCACCAATACAACCAACACCGCCACCACCACCACTAATACCACCACCACCAATACCACCAATATCATCACCAATACCACCATCACCACCAATACCACCACCACCAATACCACCATCCCCATACCACCATCACCAATATCACCACCACTAATACCATCACCATTACAAATACCATCACCACCCCCAATACCACCATCACCACCATCACTACCAATACCACGACCACCAATACCACCGCCAATACCACCACCAATACCACCACCACCAATACCACCACCAAAATATCAATACCACCACCACCAATACCACTACCACCAAAACCACCACCACCATTACCACCACCACCTCCAATACCAATACCACCAATACCACAATACAGTAATTTAAAGGTTTGAAGCACACACCATTCAATCAATTACAGGTGTGTACAAAGTATCAACAGATTTAAAAGATAGAAAAATTATCTTCAGGTGTGTTTTATTTCATTAGAAGATGATCTTCTTTTAGCCTTAGCCAACACGTGTTCCATCATATCCAGGAATTATCCTTACAACTGGTGGTATTGGTGGTATTTGTGATGGTATTGGTGGTGGTGGTATTGGTGATGGGAGCGGTGGCTAAAAGATAATCTGAAGAAGATTAAATAAAACACAACACCTGCAGACAAGACAACCAATCATTTGTCTATTTCTGAATTCTGTTGATACTTTGTACACAACTGTAATTGATTGAATAGCATGTGCTTCAAGCATTTAAATTACTGTTCACCATTCCTAGGATGGTACTAGGGAAGTAGGGTGTATCTTTCCATCAGTCAATGCACCGTGGGCACTTATCTAGTTCGAGAAAACACACATATGCAAAACTGTAAGAATGTTTCACACCTCACCAACACCCAGTTCTAAAACTGATACCACCAATACCACCACCACCAATACCACCACTACCAATACCACCAATATTACCAATACCACCACCACCACCACCATTCCACCAACACCAATACCACCACCAACACAATACCACCACCACCACCACCAATAGCACCACCTATAACAATACCACCACCACCAATACCGCCACCACCAATACCACCACCGATACCACTAATACCAATACCACCACCACCAATACCAATACCACCACCACCAATACCACCACTGCCAATACCAGTACCACCACCACCAATACCAATACCGCCACCAATACCACCCCCACCAATACCACCAATGCCACCACCAATTCCACCACCACCACCAATACCACCAATACCAGCACCACCAATACCACCAACACCACAATACCACCAATACCACCAATACCTCAGAACCTCTCGCTCGCTATTAAAAGCAGGGGCACTGTACAAGGCCAGAGCTGCAGCCGAGACCATCCCTTCCTCCCTCCATTCCTGCCATCAAGCACAGCATACCCTGCACCAGGAGGGAAAGCCAGGGCCCTACTACAGCTGGGGTGTTTTTTATTAGGCCAAAGATAGGAATGACTTTACGCAATGCTACACTGCACACTCAAATCATGGAGGAAATAAATGCCTAAATAAAAGGCATTGTCATTTACAATGCTCAACAGGGGTGATGGAATGCACACCTCCTTTGTATTATGCATCCAATTTTTTCCATAACTGATCCAAAAACGCGTGCTTACTGGGCGCTTGCCTTGCCCCAATGACACGATGGAAAGAATCAAATGAGTATGGAGCGTGATTTTGCCCCAACCCAGTCGCACAGCAAGCTCAAAAGTACACAAAGATGCTCAAATTCAATTTGTTCATCCATTGTTTGACTGTTTATTAACATTTCTTCAATCTTTTGAAACTTTTTTTTTCCTTTTTCAAATCCACATGCTAGATTTTCATGCTTTTTTCAAAGCTTCAAAAGTTCTAGATATGCCCATCCAGGCCTTTTTCACGAACATGACGAAAATGCATAATTCATCATAAGCAGTGTTTTTCCATAATGATCCAATGCATTTCGGGCTTAAAAAGCCCTTCTTCAGGGGTGATTGCAAATTTAAAAAAAAGAAGAACCACCATTACTGTCTTGTTCTAAATAAAACTTGTAACATGATCTATACCGTTGGATACAATAAGTGAATATATCATGCTTCATCACCCGGAAAGGGCTGGGCCACTGCTCTTGGTTCTGTCTTAAGTGTTTTTCGGTTGTGTTCTTTTAAGACTTAGACCCTAAAGAGGCTTTTAAGGAACTCATAACACTGACATGTCCCACAACTATCACGTTGATCAAGCTGCTTATAGATCGTCACAGACCAATTAACTTTTACATTCACTTTCATGTGCTAATTGCTCATGAATTTTAGATAATCAATGGTTAGTTGATGGATGTATTAATTTGGGATATGCTCAGCACTGTGCTATGGGGGACAAAAGCTGTTGAGGTTCCTCCAGGGGCAGCTAAGCCACAAAAGCACAGTTAATTGAAATATGCTAAACTGAACTCTGGGTGAAATTAATGGCTTGATTGAAGAAGTTGAGCCAATCAAGCATTCAGAAAAGACCCCTACCAGTGGTACAAGTAATAATCAGAGGTTGGTCGTCAAATTGTTCAAACATAAAACGCCACTTACGCTGCCCCAGCCAATCTTTCAATGTCTAAAACTTCTATCGAGACCCAGAAATCACTCAGTTTGAAGGATAACAAGGTTCCCCAGCCTCAACTTAATGACAGACATGTTCCATTAGAAGTAAATGTTATTAGTATTAATATATTCTTGTCATTGGTGGCTGATGAGAGTAATCTCCATAACATAGAAGGTGCAAATGAGCCCAGGATGAAAGTATATGGAGAAGTGAAATGGGTGGGATCGGGCATAACCAGCATCCTAACAAAAAGTTGCATTCTGGTATAGACTGGTCACACTTGAGGGTCCCCAGTGTATATAGGAAGCTCATGATTTTGAGGGACCCTACCAATATAGAAAGAGCAACAAGACTAATAAGACTGGGTTACAACATGCCAATGGCGAATCATACAATAAGCAACACCACCCAATGTAACAACATAGCGGGTAGCGAAAAGGAGTGGGGTAAACATTTGGGAACATTGTGATAGTAGGCTAAAAAGAACATGTTTGCCCTACAATGCAAGAAACGGCCTTGTTTTCATAGTTAACATTCCTAAATTGTCAAGGGGGGGGCTAAAAAAGGATGAAAATTATGTGATTAACAAATCCATATATGTTGTATTGTGCCTTCACCATTGTTGTATTGTAATTACCTTTACTATTGCTTTGGAGCGTGGGCAGAGCGAGGCATGGAATCCACTTGCTGTTCCATTGTGGATTCCAGTCCTGGGCATCAGTTACTAACGGTGTCCTGTAGTGGAAGCCGTGCTCGCCTGTTTCTTCTGCCTAACTTCAATAAAACTCTTGGATCTTCTACAGCGTTACTTCTTTATTACAATTGGTGACGACTTGGATGCGAATCTACGTGGATTGCGGCCAGAAGTTAATTTTTATTGTTTATATTATTTACATTTGCCGCAAGTACATCTTGAAGAGGGTTTTTTTTTCTCGCCCTCCAACGTGTTATTTGTAAATGAGAAGAGGAGCATGCCTACTTGCCACAGAAATTCCAACCAACCCCCGGCATCAGTTACTCAGCAAGATTTGGGGTAAGACTCCTTACTTTGCTTTCTTCAAATAGTCGTTGAGGGAACTGCCACCGGCCGCATTTTTCGAGCGGCGGCAGTGTCTAACCTTGCGCTCGTCTTTCCTCCCTCCGTGGAATCCTCGAGGTCTGAGTGAGCTGGGACTGCGCAAGCAACATGATCTACGACTGACGTATTGCGTGATATGTCATCGTGCAAGGTCACGCAGCGTGACCTTGCGTAGCGGCCATCTTTGCATTCTCTCTGAACACTCAGGGCTGTGTTGGGAGGACATCGGACCAGCTCCTGCAACGCGATTTGGATATTATACTTTTCTAATTCGCCTATTTAACCGTTTTCGAACTGGTAATCTGAGGAAACAGGTGAGATAGTCGGTAGGCGGCTATTAAGTTATTTTATTATTGACAATTCGTCTGCTTATTGCATTTTTACAAGTACCACTGTGATTATTATTTAGGCTACTGGGACATTTATTTTTCTATTATTGTGAAGGCCTATTATCTTTCACCATAAAGACATAATTAGAAGGAGATTTAAGATGTATAAATCCATATACTAGTTTACTTTATCTGTGCATGGAACAAGGTGATCAAGAAGTTTAAGAAGTGGAGCAAGTTATGGCACAGCAAAGTTTCACCATTAGTCCTCCACATCCATTTTGGGCAACAGGATCCCAACCAAGTATGAAATGGTTGGAGTGGAAGGATTACTTTGTGAATTAAATCAAAGCTGCGGATGAGGCTGGTAAAATGAAACCTGATCAAATGAAAAGACTATTGCTCCATTCTCTAGGCCAGTTGGATTAAAAACGTATACTTGCATGCCTAATGATGGCAAGCAGTGAAGACATTAATGTATTCGAATCAGCCTTGAAAGACCTAGACAAATACTATGCCCCCAAAGCATGCATTGGTGTGGTACGTCACAAGTTTTTCCAAAGGAAACAGAACAAAGGAATACTTGTAGATGAGTGGGTGGATGATCTTAAAAGATTGGCAATTGACTGTAAATTTGGGACTCTACATGACGACTTGATACACGACCAATTAGTCATGCATAATAACAATTCACCGATCCAAGATCGCTTATGGGTCAATGGGGATGCATCATTGGATGATGTTTTAGCAATTATGAGAAAAGCTGAAATGTCTGGGAGATGCGCCACCGTGATTAAAGAATCTGAGAAGGATCCTGGGGGAGACTTCAAAGTACAAAACACGAGCAAGAATCAGTACCAACATACCATGGGTCGTGGTCAGAGTCAACCTCAGAGGAACTTGTGGAGAGAGAGGAAAACAGAGGAAAGGAGGTGTTACCACTGTGATAGCAAGGAACACTTAGCTTATAGCAAATATTGCCCTGCAGCAAGGAAGAAATGTAGTATTTGTGGTTTGATCGGACGTTTTAGTAAAATGTGCCGGAGAAGAAAAAACAATGTTAAATACGTGTGGGATGAAGAAAACGGTACTGATGGGGAGGTAGAGAATGAGAGTAACGTTTGGAGTTGTTTAAAAAGTTTGCAGGGAACCTTTGTTTTGAATGTTTTAGACAAGTCTCTAAAAGGAAAGTCTGTATGCGAGATATCTATGGGAGAAGTATCAGTCAACATGTTTGCTGATTCAGGATCACCCTATACAATCATAAATGAGGCAGTGTGGAAAGAAAAATCTGTAAAGAAAATAGGGCACCATTTGTACCCTACTGATGTTAACCCGGTAAGTTTCACCGGTGAAAAGATCAATATGATGGGTTTCAGATGGCTGACATTCTTATTTAAAGGGAGGTCAGCAAGGGGGAAGTTGTATGTGGCCAATCTAGGTCCATCGGTGCTGGGTTGGATGGATCAGAAAAAATTACATATCTTCCTTGACCCTAATAGCAAAGAAAAGGTACTAGTGGTTGATGAAATCAGTAAGTTGGGAGATGTCCTGGTTAAAACATTTCCTTGAGTTTTTGGAAAATATTAGGATCACTTAAGGGGTTCGAACACACTATTGTACTTAAGAAGGATGCTGAACCCAAGGTCCACAAAGCAAGACCGGTTCCTATGTTAATAAAGGACGAGGTTAATAAAGAGTTAGAGGGCTTAATGGCAAAAGGTGTGATTGAAGAAGTGGAGAGTTTGGAGTGGATTTCTCCGATGATAGCGCGCAAGAGCAATGGAAATATCCGCTTATGCATTGACTTGCACCATCTAAATAATAAAATTGTTATTGAAAAGTTTCCCCTACCCAAAATCAATTAAATGGTTTCATCGCTTAAGGGGGCAACTTGGTTTTCCACCATTGATTTATCGGCAGCTTACCACCTGGTTATAATCACACCTGAGTCGAGAAAACTCACTGCTTTCATAACGTCATTTGGGTATTACCAATTCAGGCACATGCCTTTCGGTTTTGCCTCAGCTGCTGCTGTTTTTCAGCGGTTGATGCATAGACTGTTTGGCAAAATGAGTTTTTTTTTTCAAGATTACATTTTAGTCTCTGTCGGGTGCAAACTAAAACATGATCGCATTTTGAATGATGTGTTGGAAGTGTTACAGAGATTGGGTTTGATGGTAGAACTTAGCAAGTGCAAGTTTGCGCAGAGGAATGTGTCTTACTTAGGACATATAATAAGCGAAGATGGTGTGAAACCCAAGCCCTCGTTAATCAATACTATTGTAGGTTCACCGGCACCAACTACTAAAGATGAAGTGAGATCTTTTTTGGGCATGGCCGAGTATTGTGTCAAGTTTATACCTAATTTTGCCAGCAAGGTGTACAACATACACTCACTTCTCAAGAAGAATGTAAAATTTGAATGGTCGGCAGACTGTGAGGCAGAGTTTTCCCTAATCAAGTCTGACCTAGAAAAAGTGAACGCTTTAAGAAGTATTGACCAAACGCTGAATGTTACTTAACTACTGATGCAAGTGATAAAGGACTGGATGCAGTTTTATCGCAAAAAAGTGTGATGGTGGTGAGAGTATAATCTTGTTTGCATCCAGTTCATTATCTCTAACAGAGAGTAAATATCATATTAAGAGCATCGACTTTTGGTAAGAATTTTAACCACTGAGGGCAGTGTAGGGGCCTCCGCTAGATTAGCTAGAATCTCCATGAGGATGAAAGAATACGAGTACAAGATTATTTATGTACCGGGCAAGACCAATGTTGTAGCCGACTGCTTGTCGAGATTATCTGTCGCATTAGAAGAATGTGTGGATGATCCTTGGGGGAATTTTAACATCACTTTTTTTCATGATTCTGGAGCTCCGGCAATCAGTAAAGCTGAATGGATAGAGGAACAATATAAAGACAAGGATTTACAGGCGTTGTCAGTATGTATTTGTAAAGGCTGGCCTTGGAAAGATAACATAACCAGTAAATTGAAACCTTTTTGGGAGGTGAGAATGGAACTATCTGTGGACAAGGAATTGGTTTTGAGAGGTTACAGGGTAATTCCACCTAAAAGCTTGTGGAAGAAAGTGTTGCAACTGTGTCACGAAGGTCATTTTGGAGGAGTAAGGATCAAATTGATGGTCAAGGGTATCTTTTGGTGGCCAGGAGTAGACAAGGAGGTAGAGATATTTGTAAGAGAATGTTCTGTTTGCTGCTCTGCGGACAAATCCTTAAAGACTTTGAGCCCTCCTATGAGTGAGGGTTTAATTCCTAGTTTACCTTGGGAAGTGGTGGCTGTGGACATTGTTGGACCGGTTGGTGAATTCAAAGAATATGGTTTGGTTGCCATTGACTTATTTTCGAAATGGTCTGTTGTGAATGTTGTGGAAAAAGTTGACACAAACACTGTTCTCGAATTTCTTGACAAACTGTTTGTCATGGAAAGTTTACCTGTAAACATTTTAAGTGACAATGGGGTGCAATTTACTTCAAGAAGTGCTAAAGATTATTTTGAGAGATGTGGTGTTAAGCACAAGACTACTGCACTGTACAATCCTAGTGGCAATGGCACTGTGGAGCGGTTTAACCGGGTGTTGAAAGGTGAGATCCAAGCAGCCATGAGCAAACAAATGATTGGAAGCTGGAAATACATAAAGCAGTTTGGGCATATAGGGTAACCACTCACAGTGCCACAGGGTTATCTCCTTTCGTTATGATGGGGGGCAGGCAACCCAGATGCAAGTTTAGTCCTAACTGGCTATCGGAAGGTAAAGTAGAGCAATGGTCTCCCACTGATGTTAAAAACAGCTTAGAGTTGGTGCATGAGAAGAGTAAGGAGCATTATGATAAAAGTCATGGCACTAAGGATGACCCAGTTATGGTGGGTGATTGGGTTTGCGTTAAAAGACCTACTAAAGTCCCTAAGGGTGAGAATTAATTTGAATCGCCACAAGACGTGGTGGAAGTTCTTCGCAATGCAGTTAGACTGAGGGATGGAAGAGTATGGAATCTTAAAAGCATTGCTTTTGATTTGGGACATAAACCAGGTGTTTCACTTGCTGAGGCCCCACTTACTAAAGATTCATCGAACTTTGAGTGGGTAGAAGATTATTTTGATCAAAGCAATGTCCAATCCAGGTTGGCTTCTGACGGGGTTCATGACAATGAACCGATTGAGGGTAACCAGGGTTCCCCAGAATATAGGCAACAAGTCCAGGATGACACTCTCGCCTCTGATACAATTGAACCTGTTGGGGGAAGTGTGAATGCTGGCGAAATTGGAAGGAGGAAATGGGTACTTCCCAGGTGGCTGAAAGAATATGTAATGTAACCTGTGCTCATTCCTCCTTGTTCTCTTTGTGTTTGATTTTTAATTGACCTTATTGTGTATTGCCCTATTGTGTTGTTTTCTTTGCATTGTAGGGGGGGAGGTGTTGTATTGTGCCTTCACCATTGTTGTATTGTAATTGCCTTTACTATTGGTTTAGAGCATGGGCAGAGCGAGGTATGAAATGCACTTGCTGTTCCATTGCGGATTCCAGTCCTGGGCATCAGTTTCTACCGGTGTCCTGGAGGGGAAGCCGTGCTGCCTGGCTCTTGCCTGTTTCTTCTGCCTAACTTCGATAAATTGGATCTTCTACAGCTTTACTTCTTTATTACAATATACTGGATAAAACGTATTGAACTGTTATTCTGTGGTATGGTCTGACCTCTTGAGGGCCAAACATCATTCTACCCATTGGAGGAAGCAAAATGATCTCAAACTTCAGCTGATGGATGGGAAGTTGGCGGATGTCCTGATAGTTCTAGCTCTCCAAGCTCCTTCTTCCACGAAAAGCCCCATACAGTTTAAATATAAATTTCCTCTGTTTGAGTGTCATCCAGCTCCAACGAAAATGAGTCCATGCACCACTGAACAATCTCTGCTGGATGGGGATTTGCTCCCTGTGAGAGTAGACTGACTGCTACAGGATACCATGGGAAACATAGGGTTATCCTTGGCAAGAACAGGCATAGGGGAATCCAACAGAAATAACTGCGATTTAGTTTCTAGCTGTACTTCTGAAACTAAACATCTCCCACACAAACAACCTAGCAGAATAGCTCCTGAATATAGGGAAATGTCTCCACTGTTGGAGACCAGTTTTACCCCAAGTGATGTGAACTCACTGAGAAATGTATACTGGAATAACTGGGCTACAATCAAAAATAGTCAATCCTGGTTGGTGTGTCTTTTTAGATAATTTTGACATCTGTCTCTTCCAAGGAACCTGGTGCACTACTGGTGTTTCGCTCTGGGTTCATGACTTTCAACAGAGACGCATTGGCCAATAGTATTGGAAGACCTTATGGGGGCCCATCCATTTGGGTAAAAAACACCCAGTGTAGAAAACCGAAAAAATCATTGAGATTAATTGAATATATTAGGCAATTAATGACCAAAAATGTCACATCTATGTCTATTGTAGTGCAGCAAGGAGGAAGACAGGAGAAAATATATTTTGCCAGCTAGAAACGTTTATAGATAACTATCTAGATATAGCTCCTCTAGTTATTGCTGGTGAGTTCAATGTTCCCTATGAATCCCTTGGCATTGCTGAATGTACCATCAAAGCAGAGGAAGAAAACTGTGGGCTATTCATGAATTACATATTGCTCCCATTAAACATTGATCAGCCACTGCCGTACAGCTAAATGCCTTAACTGTGTCACTGGGCCACAGGGCCTGTAATGGCTGTACTCGATCCAACTCGAGTGGTAGGCACACTTATAATAGATTAAACCATACTAGTTTGATAAACTGTATTATTTAAGGTGGAAGGCTATGGAAGGATATGAGCGCTATGTCAGTCATTAAATGTTATAATAGCAACCACAATGCCCTCAACTGGACACAAAGGGCTCCTTTTTCATTCAGGTAACCCCAAACATTTCGACTCTTGGAGTGCTCTTACTATATCAAATAACAGATGAGCATTAAAGTACGGGACCTTCTACAGTGAACAGATATATTTTTTGCTATGTATGGTGAGGTAGCTGAATTAATATGGACACAGTTGCAGGCACTTAATAAAAATATCAGTCCTAATTATGTTCTTAGAATTCATGAAAAACTTTTTACTAAACTAATGATTTCTTTGTAAGGAATCTATGTCCATTCCCACCAACTTCAAAAGCACTTCTTGGTTCATCAAGGAATGCAAAAGCGTCAAGGCAGCTTTTATTACGGATTTAGGAGTAAGAATACTGAATCTATTAAATCCAAGCTTTCAAAAAATCATTAATGGTAACTGAATGGGATGAAAATAAGGGATTAGATCATACACAGACGGCAAAGGTAATGGGCATTAAATTTATTTAGCATATAGTGGCATATGGCAGTCATACCCATACAATAATTGATAATTGTATTAGGCTACATATATGTATTGTCTATTTTATCAGCCTGTACACCTCAAATTACTCCTTTTGTATTAATGACAAACTGACTGAAGTTAACCTATTGTCTATGATAGTGACTCCTTGGAATTATCTTTGGCAGATATAATGCAAGCACTTAAGTGCACTATTCCCAACAAGGTACCAGAACCAGATAAAATTCCAGTGTTAGACCTGGCATCCTTGGCATGGGTTTCCCCTGTATTTTTGCCTTTACCTCATGTATTTGTACTGCGTGTTGGATTTAATTTTTGCTGGTCTAGATGCTTTGGGCACTTTACCACTGTTGTTCAGTGCCAAAGTGCAAGTGCTCCCTCTGTATATTGTTGTCATGGATTAGTGCTTCCATAATTGGCTTATTTGATTCAGTACTAAGTCCATAGTAAAGTTCATTGTGTGTGCCAATGGGCCTGTAAATCAAATGCTGCTATATGGCCTGCAGCACTGTTTGTGTCACCCACACAAGCAGCCTTGCAAAAGTTTATCAGACCTGCTATTACAATGTCTGTGTGCAGTTTAGTACTGCCATGTCGACCTGGCAAGTGCACCCACTTGCCAGGCCCTAACCTTCCCTTCTCTTACATGTGAGTCACCCCTAAGGTAGGCCCAAGGTACCCCGGTAGGGCAGGGTGCAGTGTACGTGGAAGGTAGGACATGCCCTGATGTGTGTGGCATGTCCTGATAGTGAAATACTGCCAATTTCATTTTTCACTATTGAAAGGCCATCTGTCCCATAGGATAGCTTGGGGAGTTTACTTATAACATCTTATAAGTATAACTACCCATGGGAACAAGATAGGAAAGTGGAGCTTGGTATGCCTTTCCAGGGTAAGTCTGGGCTGGACTGAATAGACCTAGGCTGCATTTAGAGTAGGGGAAGGAGAGTTCCTTTCACCCAAATGGTCCTGGTCTGCCTTACACAATGCTGTCCCAACTTCCTGCCGGGCAGCTGCACCAGAGAGGACAGAACTGGTTTTGGCTGAGTACAGAGCCTCTCTGACACCAGAGAACAAAGAGAAATGAACTACAAAAAGTGGGGCCCAGACCCCAGACTTTCAGAATACTTCTGGAATTCAAGTGGAACCTCTGCCAAGCAGAAGAGCTGGGAAAACTGACAGAGAAGTACTGCTCCTTTGCTGTGTGCACCAGCTCCCCTGAACTTCCTTGCTGGGAGTTCTGGCCTGCCACGAGGTGCCTATTGCTGAGTTGGGCCTCTACAGTTTGTTCCTGCAGTTGGGAGCTGGAAAAGAAATGCACTTCAAGAAGTGCCACGTATCCACACCTGTTTTCGACGCATCGTCGAAGAAACAGACGCAGCCCCTGCCCACGGCTTGAGAAATTGCCACACACAAAATCCCGTGCACCGATCTCCGAGGTTCGAGATCACCACACCGATTCCGACGCAGGCTCTGCTGTGCGGCTCCAAGAACCAACACTTTGTGTTGAAAGTGTTGCAACTATAGTTTGCTATAGACAGAACTGTTTCTACCTTCTAAAAGTCATATTTTGATTATAGTATTGTGGATTTTTGTTGTTTTGGTCTTGTTTGGTTTAGATAAAGATTACTTATTTTTCTAAACTGCTGTGGTCTCCATTTTTGTGTTTTCACTCTATTGCTGTATGTGTACACAAATGCTTTACACATTGCCTCTGAGATAAGCCTGTCTTCTCATGCCAAGCTACCGAGGGGGTGAGCAGAGGTTATTTTAGAAGTGTATCCCCCTTACTCTGACTAGGAAAAGGATACCTACTTGGACAAAGGTGCAAACCATTGCCAACTAGAGACCCCCATTTCTAACACCCAGGATTTCGGTTTTGATCAGAACCAGAAATCTGGTGTCCGTTTGTCAATGTAATCTCTAATGCAAACTTAAAGGGACTACAAATAACTCACACATGGGCAGAGTGGAGATTATGCCATCTCAGAAAGGGTTAAGGGTAAAGTGCAAGTAATTATCGGCCGATACGTCTTCTAGATAGGCTGCAAAAAATGTTTTGCAGGCAGACTTTAGATAAATTACAAGATATTAGATACATGCTAATATACTGGAAAACTGTTGTATTGCGCAAGGGACAGTTATCTGTTTTAACTGTAGACCTTAGGTCCACCTTTGATTTGGTACCATTTGACAAATGTTTGCTAACCTTAGAAGAGAATGGAGTTCCAGGTAACAACGTGTCTATTTTAATTAGACTAAAAAAAACTATGAACAAGTTAGAAGGGGGCACATGGGGTACTAACTGATTCATTCTGCATAAAGAAAAGGGTGAGGCAAGGGTGTGTTTTGGCACCAACATTGTCTCCTTATTTACTAATGGCATTGTGGACTTCTTTGCTTCATGTAGAAATGATTCGCCGAGGTCACTTGGATGTTGGATACCAGCCCTTCTGCTTGCAAATTATATGTTATTGAGTCACATGTGGCCCTTCAGGACCTACTTGATTAATTCACGGACTTCTGCAAACTGAGGGCTGGGAGGTAATACCTGCAAGACCAAATTTATGGGGCTTAACCCAATCAAGAACTGCTGGGTGTCCCTACACTTAACGAGGTTGAACTTGAGAAGGTTAAGTATTTTGAATATTTAGGCAAGAAATTGACAGAAACCATGTCTTGGGATATGCATAAAGACAAAAAGTGCCTTTAAATTGGCACAACACTTCAGCAACGACGACGAAGCTGCTTGCACCGCGACCTACCAGCACCGTGACAAGCACCACATTCACCTCGCTCCATGACCCTGGTCTCACCAACGACGCCATCTGATGCCGCCACCGAGCTGCTGCTCGGACCGCGACTAGGGGGCACCACAAGCCGCACCGCTGCACTTCCCACCGCAGCACCCAACGCCTGCCGACGCCACTGCTCCTGACTTCAACAGAGAGGAGTTTGATCTGCAACTCGTGTGACTTCAAGGGCACCGACGCCCGCGGACGCCGTGCTTTCAGAAGCTCAACGAGAGATCACCGACGCCCTGCATCTCTAAAGGTACTGTTTGCGGGTGTTCCCGACACCATAACTGTTTGGATTTGTTTGTTCACGGCGCCGTGATAGCCCCGGACGGAGCTATCAACATCAAGGAAGTGTTTTTCAAGCATATTTTGATAACTGAAGATTTCTAAGTACTGTATTGTGGATTTTTTTTAATCGTTTTTGGCCTTGTCTTAAGTATATAAAAATATTGGATATTTTTCTAAACTGGTGTGGTCCTTTTGTACTGCTTACACTGTATTACTGTTGGTTATGTGCAAATGCTTTACACACTGCCTCGAAGATAAGCCTGACTGCTCGTGCCAAGCTACCAAGGGGGTGAGCAGGAGTTATTTTAGGAGTGTAACTCCCTTATCCTGAATAGGAAGAATGGCCCTTATTTGGACAAAGGTGCAAACCCTTGCCAACTAGAGACCCCCATTTTTAACACCCACACTGCAAGCATTCAGGAAGAGCCTCAAGACCTGGCTCTTTGGATGAGCCGGAGCTGCCCAAAAGTACCCCCCAGTGCGTTGAGACCCTTACGGGTGAGTAGTGCACTTCACAAATCCCTGATTGATTGATTGAAAACCGGAATTTGGCATCTCTTCTACCTTTTGTAACATTGCCTTCTTGGCATCCATCATACTCTAGTTTTGGAGCTGAAGACTCAATGTCACCAATCTAAATCTCCCTGTGAGAGCCTTTTCCTCCTACAGACACACTCAATACATCTTTATCTTGTATGTCCACTCCACATCTCTCATCACAATCCTAATTTCTACTGTCAACAATTTCACCTTGACACACTTCATCTAACCACAACCTAGGAAGACTTACACGAGGTCCCTTCACTTCCTTAGACAGTAAAGCCAGTTTGCTATGATACCACACTTTACCGTTACTCAGCTTGGTTGGTTTGGAACACAGCATAGCAATTTTGAATTGATGAGAGAATTAACTACCTCCCTAACCACTTTTTACTCTGTCCTCCACTTTGACCTATTGTCCAACATTGACACAGCTTTCTTGACACCATGTCTACTATCATAGTGTGCTTTATAATGATCGTACACTATTTTGATGTTTTTTGTCACAATTTCAGAAGACCAATCCTTTTGTCTACTTAATGAAATCTAGGCTAAATTGTCCTTAGTAAAGGGTTCTCTTCCCCTCAAGATTTGGACTAAAACTAGTACTTACCAGAGCAATACTGCACACCCAAATCATTTTCTAAACAGCCACTTTCTAGTTTTATGTTCTTCAGGACCATGCAGACAACAATTCATTCCTCAGCACCATTTCCAGCTGGATGGTAAACAAATGTTCACTTGTGTTTAGCACTATGGGGGATAAATAAATCTTCCAAATACGAGACTTAAACAGAGCACCATTATCACTAAAGATAGACTTTAACTGATCTTTGGAAAACTTCATCCAAAAATGTACTTACAGCCTCAGAATCTGTCTGTTTTACCACACATGTCAGGCATTTAGAAAAAATAATATCAAACAACACAATCATGTATTTGGATTCTTCATCACCATCAAGAGTGGGGCTGAAAACATCCATACTCTAAGCTTCCCATGGTGAATCTGGACATGGAATGGGAACTAAGGGCCTGATTACGACTTTGGCGCAGTGGCGACGGCGCAATGACGCCTCTGCCGCGCTAAGCCACGCAAGCACTGATGACCGTATTACGAGTTGCAAATGTGCAACTCGTAATACGGTCGGTGGTTCTTTACTGTTCCTTATGGGGGTGCCTGGAAAACAGGCCCCGCAATGGGAACACAAATAAAGTTCCAGAATGGCATTGACGGGGACATCCATGCCATGTTGGAACTTTGTGGGAGTACATACAGGGGGGCACATATGTGCCCCCTGAATGTATCCCCATGGCGGGGTGGCCATTGGGGCCCTGTAGGGCCCCCTTTGTTCCTGCACCGCCAGCCTTTTCATGGCGGGGCTCCACCACGAAAGGCTGGCGGTCTAGGAATTTGCAATTTGCTCAGCGGGACTGTGCCAGTCCCCGCTCAGCATATTGCATTGTGGTGCTCCTGTGACACTGCCAGGGAACAACTGTTCCCTGGTGCTGCGGACAGTGGTCACCCACTGCTTTGCCACCGTGAGTCTGGCGGTCAGAAGACCGCCAGACTCGTAATCAGGCCGTGAGAGAGGACAGAAAGTAAATAAAGATTTGTCACATCGCAGCATCCAGTACCTTCTTCTACATACCTCTAATTGCAGCATCCATACCAGGCTACCAATACTGCTCCATGATTCTTCTTTTGTTTTTTGTTATCCCTAAGTGCTCTTTGCAGTTAGATTATTGAAAAGAATAACCTTTTCATTCCTCAATAAAAAAACTCCCTCCCTCATAAATAAGTTTGCAAATCATAACTCAGGCATCTTTTTAAGGCCAATCTTCTGTCTCACTTTCTCCAAAAAAGCATCCTTCCTATAACTATCCATTCATTCCTCTTTTCAGATTGCGCTCCTTACCTCACAGTTTACAGTCCCCAACTGCATATTTTTCACAATCATTTTTTGTATACACCCTTACAGGAAGATGAGCTCTGCTTAAAAATCTGCTACACTGTTCCTGATACATGGCATATATTCAACCATATAATTGCAATCAAGCAATCTTTCTGACATTCTTGGAATATCTGACAAGACTTTAAGCATCCTATTAGGAGTTAACATGTTTATGAGTGGCTTATGATCTGTTGGAAGTGTGAATACAGAATCCCATAAAAATGTTCAATTACAAAAATGCATGCAAGCATTTCTTATACAATAAAAGGGTCAGGAAACAAAAGAAATTGTAACTTCTTTCCCATCCATACCTCTTTGGGACAGCACATCTCCCAGCCCCCTTCACCTCTCATTTGTGGTTAGAATAGAATTGGAACCAGGATCAAAACCTTGTAGAGGGTTTGCTTTAAGAACTTAATTTATGATAGGGTCAAAGATTCACTGTAGATTCTGATTCCATTCAAACTTGTTTATTGTTTTAAGAACTTGTCCTAACTCAAACTTTCTCTTGGGAAAATCTCACACACTTTTAGAATCAAATCCAGTTAATCCAAGGAAGGCTCTCGCAACCTCCTTGCATGCTGGTGAACGTGCACAACTAATTGCTTCCACCAACTCTTTTTTTTGTTGAGGGGATTCCCTTTATACTGACTTAATGTCCTAAATACATTACTGTTTGTACTACAAATGTGTATTTATTTATCCTACACTCAGCTGTCCCATTATCAAAATATCACCCTGAAAATACAGGATACATTCACAATTCCTGAAAAATTGGTACATTGACCCTTGGAAGACAGCAATATCAGATGCCAATCCAAAAGGCTTATGGTTGAACTGAAAACATCCAAAATATGTAATAAAGGCTGTTAGTTTTTTATTACCTTTGTGCAATGGTACAGGGTGGTACGCTGAAGCCAAATCAACCATGGAAAATCATTTAACCCTTTGCTCATGAATAGAAGTTTGCTAATCTTGGACAAGGGAAACTTATCCATCAGAATGTTCTTATTCATGTCTGTAAGGTCTACACATATACTGATCTTTCTACTAGCCCATTTCACCACGACCAAAGGAAAAAAAGTCGTTCAACACACTCCACAGCTCCCATAATAACTTTTTTCTGTAGCTTGTCCAGTTCACAATTAACTTTGCTTCGATATTATCAATGAAGTAATTAAAAATGTCATAAGTGACATAATATGCAAGCCCTCCAGTTAGATCCTGCAACCAACCCCCAGCAGGTCGCCAGTCCCTCACAGGCACACAACCCCTCCCACTGTGCACAACCTGCAGCAGTGTGCAGTGGTTGGTTGGCCGTGCATCTAAGCCACTGCAGGCAGACAACACCCACTGCTCATGACCTATGACCTGCACAATGGTCACATCCTTCTCGTAGTTTTTTTTCTTTTTTAATTGTTTTACCAGTACTGCGGTACCACAATTCAAGTTCTGCATTCCACAGGGGTTCAGTTCTGGGTACCACAGTATCAGGCGCGGGTATTGCAGTACCCATGATGCAAATTATTCTCTTTTTTAAAATTTTTACTTCAGAGAGTATCCCTTTGAGACCCCCCTCGCCCATACACATTGCCCTGTGGGTCAGGATGTGCCCAACCCTTATTTGGCATTTAATTTTTTTAAGTTTCAAGTCCTGTAATGGCTGCCACAAGAACAATATATTCTTGTCCATGTTGTGGTCAGCCAATCATGATCCACCCATCCACTTTGAATGGGCCAACTAGAGCATATCTAGACACAAAAGGGCCAGACATCTCTAATGTTTTACCAACGATAACCTCTTCATGCCAACCCTGATTACCTTTTTAAATACTAACTTCTCCAACACTGCAAAACAGACTTACACCAAACAACAAAAAGCATGTCCTTTGTTTAAAGTTCTAGCTTTTTGCAAAATGTGGTGTAATTCTGTTCATCCTTTTCTCCTCTATCAGAGAGGAGCTTTCCTTTTGGAATTAAAATGGGAAACTGTCCTTTTGGGATCCCTCTTTTTCTTGGCTTCTGCTTAACAGATCACCACAAAACGTTCCATTAAGGAGCCAAAATAGATTCACTTTTGGGGAAAGTTGTCTGCAGATTCTGGGAACATCACCTAACTGTATCTACACAGTGACAACGGAAACTGTGCAATAGTACATGAAGGTTAACTGTGTTACATGGTCCAACAATGCCACTGAAGCACTCTGGTGGCATCTTAACCCATGAGCAAACTAGCAATGGGTACTGAATACCATTAAAATGTTTTGTTTTGTTTACCATTCATGCTTAATAAATGGACAATAGTGAGGGTCAGAGGATTTATACACACAATAAATATCATAATAAATTCCCGCTAGCCCATATGGTTTTTATAAGGAATTAATTCTCAATGACCACTGACCCACCAAATTTCTTGAAACATTTATACTTTTCTTTTAGTATAAATAATCATCAATAATCTGTACGTACAACATAATTAATTATGGGGCCTATGCATCAACAATGCCATTTGCGATTCCTTATTAGCGAAAAATAAGGAATCGCTAATAAGGAATAGCAAAAGGCTATGCATGTAGGAATCGCTATTCAAATAGCGATTCCTTAATATTCCTTATTACCGAATCGGTAATACCGAATCGGTAATAAGGAATACCTACCCATTCATTCCTATGGGCTTGGAGGCCCATAGGAATGAATGTAAAGCCAGTCTGTATTAGCGATTCGGTATTACCGAATCGCTAATAGCGGGAGCACTTTCAAGGGTGCCAGGGTGTCAAAAGGACACCCTGTTGCACCCCTGAAAATGATATGTGCACATATGTTGCACACACACATGCTCTAAGGGCATGTGTGTGCGCAACATGAAACTTTGAAAAATGCACAAAAGTGCATTTTTCAAAGTTTTTGCAAATTACCATGCAGTTCATCTTCATGGTAATTTGCTCCCCCTATTAGCGAAATCGCTAATTTTTTAACTTTGATGCATTGCATTTAAGGAATCTCACTTTGGGATTCCTTAAATGCAATCGCTATTTAAGGAATCGGTATTTAAGGAATCCCTATTTAAAGAATCGCTATTTAAGGATTCCTTAAATAGCGATTTCTGCTTTTGGGTTGATGCATTGGGATTGGGTATTTTTTACTTAATACCGGGAGCTATTACCGAATCGGTATTTTACCGACTGGATTTTGGGTTGATGCATGAGGCTGTATGTCATTTTTTACAATAAAAACACATTATTTCATCATAATAAACCCCACACATTTCTTATACCCATACCAAGCACACAAGATCACACATTCTCAAAACACCCATCCCTTCACCCTCCGGAAATCTTCTTTACAACCCACCAAGGCAACCATTTTTTAGAGTTCTATAACTGTGTCTTAGTCAGATGACGGTCAATGCACATTTCAGTGGCATAAATAACTGGTGACCACCTTCTTCAGGACCTCTAGCTAAATGTCTTTTTTCTTAGAAAACCTACATGGGGTTTGTTATGCACTGTAGTCCCTGTACGTTGCCTATACAGTCAACTGATAAATATCTTCGACTTTCTACATTAGTGTTAGCATGATCCAGAAATCTAATTCTCTGTTATTTACTGTGTGTGTGTGAATCTTAGGAAACGACCTCTGGTATTGATTCAGTCCATGAAGCCTTCTGCCTCAGTTCTTGTGCCGTGCCACACAACCAGCAAATTGGCTATGTACCTTTTACAGACTTTTTTGATCGACTCATAGTCCATCACATGCATCCCAGAGATGCAGAGTTTCACCATTGTACCCCCAATCAGGGTAGCCGAAAATAAAGTCTAATTGTTTTGGTTACACTCTAGATCATTTCAATAACAATTTTTGGAACCCTGCAATATAAATAGCTTCCAGTAAACTGGTTGAGCCCACCCAGTAATATCATCTTACTGGATGAGGGATCCCTTGATGAAGCTTGCCACTGGACACTAAGTGGGTGACGACTCCTATTAAAAAAACTTTAGGGCTTTCCTCAGGCTTGTCTCAATGAACTCAGTACAGGCTGACTGACTTCTTGAGTTCAAATGACTCAGGTCTAGGGCAACCTTATTTCTTGAAAGGCCAGATGATTAATGCCATGCTGTCAAACATTTCCCACATATTTATGGATTTACAGCATTTGCCACAAAATTTGCAGATTTCATAAAAAGATTGTTTGCAGCTAAACTGAAATAGAATGAGCTGCATAGTATATGTTTTTTGTTGCACAATTTGAATAATCTCCACACTTCTATTAGATAACTTTGCAGCATAACCCTAGTACCCCTGACAATAGTAAACCTCTTCAGAATATTTTGTAGACAATCATTATGATGATGAAACACGTGATCCATACCACTGCCTATTGGGAAATAAAAGCACCAAAACGTGTAATATTAATAACTATAAAACAGACAGATACACTATGTGCCCAGCATGTGGTCAAAGTTTATGTTCATTATCATGTGACTGGTGATAAAACAATTAGCCATAGATGTACCATGTTCAATTACTACAAGTTCACTAAACTTGTATGACGCTGTCAAAAATACTGGATGATGTAATCAGTGACGTCATCAATTATGTCATTTGAGATGTCAGCAATGATATAATTTGTGATGCAATCAATATGTGAGGTCATAAGCAGTGTATGCAGTGGTGCAAGTTATAGCTACTCAGCAATCTATAACAGTTTTTGGGGGGTTTTAAACATTTGTTTTTGTGTTATTTCAACACCTAACCGTAACGTAACGTTCGATTTCTTCAGAGAATTTCTATTTTTTTTTTTAATGCAAGCCAAGATCTTATAACATACCTAACTATACGTCACTTCAACCTTTGGTTTTTCAGTGAAAAAGAGTTATATATATAATACAGCTGCCATTCAAGGGATGCGATTCCGGCCACCGCTATACAGGATCCCAGATCCTGTCTGAGACATCGGTCTTCCCCCTGACTTCCTGCTTTATAAAACAGCGGTTGGACTGAAGGGCTGTCTGTCGGTCAAACCGCCACCGATGGCCTTTTGCTGGTGGTCCGACCCACATCAGAATCAGGCCCCTAGTTTCCATAGGAAAAGTGGTTTTTGACTTGTTTATCATGTTGGCGCCGTTTGACAAATCTTCATGAAATGTTCTTAAAAAAGTGGTCTACTGATTCTAGCTGTGCACAGAAAGGTTTGGGTTGATCCTTCAAGTGGAGGCTGAGAAAAAGGGGGGGGAGGAGGGTGAAGTGCGTTTCCAATGTTAATTTCCATAGAGATTTTAGGCATGACTACAGTCCGAACCGCTGAACACAATTACACCAAATTTGGCAGAAAGCTAGATCTTGGTCCACAAAGCGCGCTTTTGTGATTTGGTGTAAATTTGTTCAGTAGTTTTTGAGATAATAAAAGGAAAAACACATTTGTACATCTGGGTGGAACTAGGCACAGATCTCATGGTGATATCTGATTGACTGTCAGCACTTCAACCAGGAAGTGCTGGCAGACATCTTGGGGTCAATATATATGATAACACCCCATTGAAATGCATTGCAGTGAATGGTAGGTTTTGAGGGTCACAAAAAGATAGTATAAAGGGTGATAACAGATTTTAGTTTCAATATAACTCATTTGTTGATGGTACCATACTAATTTTAGGAATTGTGGTGTGCTCTAAGGTGATTTTACCATGTGAAAAAGCCCTCTGCTGGGATTTCATAAATCACGTTTGAGAGAAAACTGTTTTCTCAGGATTTTCCCATAGAGATTATGGAAGGTACTCCAGAAGCTAAAATTAGAGCTTATTTTCTGTAAATTCACACTATCTTTCTCAGCCGAATGAGAATGAAGTCTGATATTCTCAGTAAAACATGCACTTCCAACAGTTGCAGACTGTCAGTTGATTCTCTTTTGTTTTTCTGCTGCCTCCCAGAGTATTCTAAAGAATAACCAGCATGCTAACAGTCTTACTTATGGCAAAAGTATGGCACACCTGAAGCTATCTTGATTTAATCAAACTGGTAAATCTTAAAACATTTACTTTAGAAAGGAGCAAAATGAGGGGGTTCATTCTGTCATAGACATTATGGTTAGAACTGTGGAAAGAAAAATTAGGACAAGTTTCAAGTGAGTTCTCAAATTTCTTCCTTTTCTATTTCATTAAAACATTCTGACATGCAGACTGAAACATGCACTTTCAACACCAGTAGCAGAGTGCCAGTTAGCTCCCTTGGGATCTGGAGCTTTACTATAGTGTTCTAATTAGTGCTAACATTCTGAGTGGAAAACTGACAGCATTTTGTACTGAGGATACTGTAGTAAATGAGGAAATAATGGAGATTCATAACAAATAAGTCACCCAAGATGGCCACCAGAAACAAAAGAGTCTAAATGTACCACAAATATCACCCAAATGTAGCCCAAATATAGCCCAGTGACAGCAGTGTGCAAATCACGTAGTTATCTTTGTTTTTTTGCAGTTTTACAAAGCGTAGATTTGACTCAAAGGTATTGGAGTGCTTTACATGAGAATCAGTTATGTTACACAAGGACACATTCATTTTGGTTTTAGGCATGGGGACATTAAGTGATTTGACCAGGATCACAGGATGTCGAGCTGACAACTAAACTCGAGCCTGGTTCCCCAGTTGTAAAGTCTGTAGCTCTGCTCGTAATGCTACATCCTCTCCGCTAAGTGTAACATATAATCAAGTAATCAACTGGATAACAAAAACATAAAGATAGCAAATTATTTAAAAGTGTTTTGTCGCTATTTGAGAACTCACAAAATACTGACTCGGATAATTGAGGGCAGGGAGGAGAGTGCAGAGGCAACACGGCGGGAGGGGAAGTGGCAGTATAATGGACCATGGTGGGCAGAGGAAAGGGGGGGAGTGGCAACAAACCAACCATGCAGGACTAGCAAGAGAGGCTGTGGCATTATACCAGACCATTGAAGGCAGAAGGAAGAGGCTGTGGCAGTACAACCATACATGCCAACAACCCTGATTCAGGCATGAGGCTCCTCATATTTTTTAAGCCCAAAAGGGCTTTATTTTGTCTGTCTCTGGCCTAAAATCTTCTCTTTTTCAATGTATGTCAATGGGGAAAATCAATTCCCCAGGTTTTTTTTCAGATTTTGCCTGTTATAAAGTTCAAAATGTTGGCATGTATGATACATTGGATGAAGGAGGGCTGGAGGAATGGGGCATGGACATGGACTCAGATAACATAGGGCAGGAGGGACATGGGCAGGGGCATCAAATTTAACTTACAGGGCAGGCATCGGGGGTTGCAGCAGCACAAACCACTTCACAGGGCAGGCAGGACTACAGTGCAGTACAATGGACCATGGAAAGCAATAGGGAGGGAACAGGGCATGCACGTGGACAACAAAGAGCAAAGGGGAAAGATGCGAAGGCTGCAACGTGACCATACCGGACAGACAGGAAGAACAGTTGCAGCATAACAGATCATAAAGGGCCAGAAAGGAGGGGGAAGGGGCACGACAATGGACCAAACAAGGCATGTGGGAGGGGGTAGAGGTTCCACATAGAAAACTGGGGGCAGGAGCAGCAAGCTGACCATCGAGGGCAGGCAGGATGGCACTGGAAGCCCAAAACACCATGGAGGGTAACAGTGAGATTATAATGGCATATACAAAGACAATGGAGGGAAGGTGGTCAGGGGCAGCAAGCTAACCACACAGGGCAGGTGGGTGAGGCTGTGGCAGCACAGAAGACCATGCCTGCAAGCGGTAGGGTTAGTGGCAGCACAATAGCCTTGCTGGGTAAGAAGGAGGGGGCAGGGACATGCACAAAGGACCATGGGAGACAGAAGGGATGGGTAGGGCTGGACACAGACAAGGGAGGGTAGGGGAAGGGACTTCACAACAGACCATGCAGGGCAGGCAAGAGAAGCAGTTGCAGCACAATAGAGCATGGAGGGAAGAAGGGAGTGGCAGAAAAATGGACCATAGAGGACAGGAGGGAATTAGGGGATGGAACTCAGACAGGCAAGGAGGAGGTGGCAGGGGCATGCGGAAACCATCTGACCATGATAGGCAGGTGTGAGGGGCAGTGGCAGCTCATCAGAACACTCAAAACAGATAGGAGGGGCAGGTCCATGTAACAGGGTGGGCAAAAAGGAGGGAGCAGGGGCATGCACACAAACATCGCAGGGCAAAGGGAAGGAGAGTAGGGGCAGCAAGCTATGCACAGAGGCTAAGCAGGAGTGTAATGATGGGGCACAGAATTGGACAATGGAGGGCAGGAGGAGTGGGCAGGAACACCAAGCTAAATTGAGGGCAGTGGCAGCACTTAGGACCATGCAGGGTAGGGAAGAGGTGGAAGGGGGAGCAACCTAACTGTTTAAGGCAGGTGGGAAGGGCAATGTCAGAACAACGGTCACACAGGCCTATAATGAGGGGGCACAGGCATGGACTTGGACAATGGTTGTCAAGGAGGCAGAAGAGCAGGAGCAGCGAGCTTGCCTAGGGCAGCAAAATGCCAGGCGAAGCCCTTTGTCCAACCCTCCCCCCTTACCGTGCATTGTGTTGGGTACCTTACTTAACATTTTAAAAACTACAAATTCACTGAAAAAATAAAAAGGTTACAGGGACGTTATAGTTAGGAAATTGAATTTTTTTTAAACTTGGAAATTCAGTGAAAAAAAAAAAAGTTACGGTACAATATAGTTAGGCTCAGATTTCACTCATACAAAGCCAGTGAAATTCAGCAGTAATAATTACCTGAGCTAACTATAACTTATGCACCCACAATGCACTGCTTATGACCTCACATATTGCATCAATCATTACATGGTCAGGTACATCACTCATGAAGTCACTGAATTTTTATTTTATTTTAAATCTTTGTTATTGTTTTTTCTATTTTAGTGTGACAGCAACAATAATAAACAGTGTTACATGGTTAGCATTGAATGCTTATAGTTCATTTACAGCAGCTCTTTTAACAGCATTGTCTTTACAAGTAATCTTACGGTTGACATTCATGTATGACAGTACCAAATGAATTGTACCAGGGCGGTAATCAACGTTCAGAATCCAGTCTTGCATAGGTAGTAACCTTGAGTTGCTGGAGCGATTTAGTGGACCATGGTAAACTGCCTTTTTAACCGCACGGGGGGAAGGAAGTTAGAACTTTGAGGCGAGCTGGAGCACCTCCCCCTGCCTGTGCATGGAAGAGGAAATGTCTTCTGTTATGAGTGTACCTAGTACTGTGGCCATATGCTCCCATGAATGTGCCCGTGCCTGTCTTAGCTGTGGGAGTGGTGTCTGTGGGTGTCTCTGGGGTTCTAGTCGCGTGCGCGGCATTGTCCGTCCAGGTCAGGCATCAAGACTGGGTGGGCTGGCAGATTCACCTGTTGTTGCAACGCTGTAAGAATCGCCTTCCAGTGTGTAGCTATTGGTAGTTTCCTAAGGCCTGTTGTTTCCTCGCGACAAATCGTGATGCCCTCTGCCCTAGCCCATGAGAGTGTGGAGTGCCTCCAAGCCTGGAAGTGCGGGAGGTCAGGAGCCTTCCATATCTTTGTAATTAGTCGTTTGGCAGCTATTATGCCCAAGTCCAAAAATCTGGACGTGACTTTGGTGTTGCGTGTTCTGCGGAATGGGTGCAACAAATATACCGGCCATTCAAAGGATATCTTGCTCTCAGTGCAGGCCTGCAGTGCCTCTGCCATGTCCCTCCAATAGACGCCAGGACTAGCACAATCCCACAGCATGTGTATCAAATCTGCGTCTACAACAGAGCATCTAGGACAAGCAGTATCAGTACGATGGATGTATCTATTAATTTTGGACAGTGTGTAGTACGCCCTTTGCGTAATGAAATATTGGATCAGCCTGAACCTCGCATTCCTAGGGATTTGAACTGGGCTGGCCAGTACCTGTCCCCACTCTTTGTTCGAAAATTGGCTGCCCAAGTCTTGCTCCCATTTACACCTAAGGGGGTCTAACCTGACCGCTGTGTGTTGGCGCAGCAAAGCTGCGAACTACCGTGTCAGGTGTCTGCCGTGTCCCATTACATGCAAGTATTGCACAGTTAGGTGTGTGGGCGGTTCGGCCGCTAGGTCTCCCCAAAGCGTCGTGAGTGCGGCTAGCAAAGATCGATGCAGGAGGAATGGCCCCACGGAGAGCCCATCTCCAGTCTATAATGGTCGCATATGGAAGCAGGGCGCCCTCACGGTAGAGGTCCCCCAGGGTTTGGACCCCCGCTGTGTGCCACAGTTCTAACTCTGCAGCAGTAAATGTCCCCTGTCGTTTAGGAGCACCCTCTAGGGGGAGGGATGGGCCGTACAGCATCATGCTTCGAGTTATATGCTCAGTTATATACTCAGTTTGTAGCATCTATGCCCTACACTCAGGAGGCCGTGTGTGTGCGCCGGGATGAAAAAGCTGGAGAATCTGAGACCGTGTGAGCGGCCGAAGCGTGGTCGCGGTGTCTTCGCCTTGGCGACCTGCCATCCATCGGGCCACCCATTGCAGTTGCGCTGCCAAGAAGTAATGCTCTAGGCATGGTGCGGCCAGACCCCCTTGGTCAGGGGCAGATATATCGTTTTTTAATTGCCACTCTGTGTCTATTCGAGCCCCAAATTAAGTCCTTGACCAACTTCCCCAGTGTAGTAAAAAAGGAAATCGGCACATGAGCGGATAGATTAGCAAAATAGTACAAATATCTTGGTAAGGCCACCATTTTCACCAATGCCACCTTACCAGTCACCGCAAGAGGAAGCATGCTCCAGAACTGCATCTGGGATTTGATGGCCGTTAGCTCCTTAGGCTGGCGGTATATTCGGATACCAAGGTATGGGAAAGTATGTGCAATCCGTTGCACACTCACCCCGTTTAGTTTTTTTTTTTTTTTTTAAACGTGTTTTTATTGCAGAATTAAGAATGAGAACTCCATAATAGCGACCTGTGCCCACAAGGTATCTCAGAGCCCCCCCATCATTGTAGTGCTGTACACAGCCATTCAGCCCACATCCCGGAGGCCGGGCGGCACATCGTTACAATCCTCTGAGTATCCTAGCTATCCTGTCACAGAAGAGCTGGTCAACCTCCCAGGTTAATATCTGCTTTTTACCCAACCGCCTCAGTCCCCAGCCATCCATCCTTATACTGCTACAACACCCCAATAACTCCCCCCCACCCTACCCACCCCCCCATTACTGCTGGTGTGGGCTCTCACCCCGTTTAGGACAAGTCCTGGATCAAGGACACCTGCTTTAAAGGCATAAAGCTTGGATTTGCCAATGTTTACCTTGAGTCCTGAAATAGCCACAAACTCCTGCAAGATTTGGGCCAGACTGTCAGGTACGTCGGTTATGTCATGGAGATACATTAATAGGTCATCCGCATATAGCGATACCTTATGCAGGCCGTCCCCTAACTGTATGCCCCCTGGCGTTTGCATCAATATCAACTCCGCTAGCGGCTCCATTGCAAGAGCGAAGAGGAGGGGGGACAACGGGCAGCCTTGCCTTACCCCCCATTGCCCTGGAATCGCCTCCAAAATGTATGGACCCGTCTTCACCCTTAACACTAGGTTTGTGTAAATCAGTCGGACTAATTGTAAGAAGGCAGGGCCAAGCTTGTATCTCGCAAGAGCGGCAAACATGTAGTTCCACTCAAGGGAGTCGAAGGCTTTGTCGAGGTCAAGCATGAGACAGCCTGCCCTTGCATATGCGCTTGTGGAGTATGCGGCTATGTGGAAGAAATGGCACAGGTTAAAAGATGTACTGTGGGCTGGAACAAACCCATTCTGATCCGCGTGCACCAATGCGGGAACCACCTGTGCCAGCCTTTTAGCCAATACCTTGCCAACAGTTTATAATTGGTGTTAAGTAAAGCGAGGGACCTATAGGAGCTCATGACAGTTGGGTCTCTGTCAGGTTTGGGCAGCGAGATTAGGTGCGCCTCGCATAGAGATGGGGAAAGTAGTCCAGCGTCTTCAGTGGCTGTGTAGAGGGCATGCAGTCTTGGGCCTATTGTCACCCGATACGCTTTATAGTACTCCGCCGGGAGTCCATCCGGTCCTGGGGTCTTCCCTGTGGCCAGTGACGATATTGCTTTCTCAATCTCCTCGACTGATATTGATTCATCCAGCATATCACTGAGCGTAACCTCTATCTCGGGCAGTTGAATGCGATCTAAAAACGCTGTCAAGGCATGTGGCTCACAGTTGCAGTGGGATTGATACAGTTGGCGGTAATGTTGTGTCAGGGCCTCATGGATGTCTCGCTGCATGTTTATCAGTGTTCCCTTGCTAGTTTGCAGCGCTTCAATGGGTTTGCGGGTATGCTTTTGGCGGATTAGCCAGGCTAGAAGCCGACCCACCCTGTCGGCAGTGGCGTGCGTTTGGGCTGTGTGTGCGCCGTGTAATTGTGACAGCGGAGGCATTCTAGTAGCTCCGCATTCTGTGTGTGCAGTGTTTCCAGGCGTTGTCCGTCCCCACCCCCGTCTTCCCCTCCCACCTCATACTGTAGCAGCTGTTGCTCTATGGTGCTTAGCTTGGATGAGAGTTGCCTGCGGATGTTCCAGTTTACACCCATGCAATGACCTCTTGTCGTGACCTTGAAGGCCTCCCATTCCACTAACTCATCTTCTGCCATATTTTCATTTATCTCAAAATATGTGAGTAGGGCTGTGCCCAGGGAGGAGCAGAATCCTGGGTCTTCCAGCTCAGCGGTTTGGAGCCTCCATATGGGGGCAGGGGGGCGCCCGACATCCCAATGTAGCTGTAGCATTTGCGGGTTGCGGTCAGAATGTGTCCGGGCTAAGTATTCTGTGCACCGTACCAGAGGGAGGAGCACTGAGGATCCCACTATTCTATCAAGCCGTACATGCAGGCCATGTACCACCGAGTAGTATGAATAGACCTGAGTGTGGGGGTTGACAGTACGCCTTATATCTATAAGCGCGCAGTGATCTAGCCAGCATGTGAGGGCCTGCACATTGGACGCTGCTGTGGTTTTGGACAGGGGCGGGAACAATCTATCCAGTTCAATGTTGAGCACGGAGTTGAAATCTCCCTCAAGAAGCCAGGGCACTCCACTCCACCCAGCCAGTGTCTTCGTGAGGCTGTCTAAGAAGGTCGGCTGGCCCACGTTCAGATCATAGATGGAGCCAAGGAGTATCGGTTGGCCATTAAGTCTGCCATTGACTAATGTGTATCTGCCTTCAGGGTCGATTAGTACCCGTTCACTAGTAAATGGTATCCCAGCTCTTACCCAAATGAGGACATACCCGCGCGTGAGCCGAGTAGCTTGTACCATATACTTGGCCTCTCCACTTGCTGCGCAGGCGGCCCAACTCCACCTGAGACATGTGTGTTTCCTGGAGCATAGCAATCCCGGCTGGTCTGAGCTGCAAATAGGAATAGATAGAGTATCTATGCGCCGGTGTGTATATGCCACGCACGTTCCATGTCACTACGTTAACTTGCACCATAGCCCTTTCTGTGGTTGAACAGGTGAGCGACAGGGGGGCAGGGCACTACAGTTATTAATTTGTATGAATGTGCTCCAACTTGGTGTGTTCGACAACGAAACATATACGTTAACTGAACAACTGTCAGGAGCGAATTCCAACTGGGTCTTCATCCAAACTAGATTACCTAACATTAGGCTGTAACTATTACTCTGGGGTTTTTGCGGGGTGGACTTTTGTGATATGTGCCTTGCATGGGTTGTATCAGCCCTCAGTGTTGTGCGGTGGCCTGAGTGCCCTCCCAGTCAATCCAACCAGTCGAGGGAGCCTGCACGCCACGCATACCCTATTCTGCGTCGCTAGGCATGTGTGAACTGTGGCATCGTGTGCAGGAGTGCCAACCGACATATCAAGCAGAAACTGGTAAATACAGAAGGGGGACGAGTTACATTAGGTACACACCATGCTTGCAGAGTCGGCAGATACTTGCGCATGCTTAGTCTCAGCACAGTGGAGTCATCTGCCTAGAGACCTATTATGTCGTCTGCCATCTGTGGGGTGACATCAGGCAGTGGATATTCTACGGAATCGCCTAATCTGGAAGATGCGCAGGAGTTGGATTAAGAGGGTTTGAGCAGGCTCTGTTGACTCTCAGTATTCTGCGGGGCAGTCCCCAGCGTGGCGGCCACGTGGACTGCCTCCTGTCTCTCTGACCTTTGCTGTTCTAGGTCGGGAGCAATGGTGGCCACAGTGGTGCCCGGCCTGGCTCTGCCAGGTCCACCCCGTGTCCGTTGCGTTCTATTTGGTCTCCGTTGTTCTGTCTCTGCCGTGGTCTGGGCCATGTCCACATGCCTGATTCTTCAAGCCCGTTCCAGACTTCGGCGGGCGATTTAAAGAAGTGTGCCATTCCGTTCACAACTATCCGCAGCCTGGCCTGGAATAGCAAAGAGTAGTTTAGCTCGAGGTCTCGCAGCTGCCGCTTCACCGCTGAGTATGCACTCCTGCGTCACTGGACCAGCGCAGTGTAATCCAGGAAGAGCATGATCTGACTGTTTCCTATTTTTACACTTGGCATCTTGCGGCTTTCACATAATTTCGAGTCTCTGTCCTTATTGTTAAGGACTTTAAACAGGAATGGGCGTGGACGGGCTCCCGGCGGTGGCTTCTGCGCAGGAACCCGATGTTCTCGCTCGACCACAAACTGTGGAGACACTGTGTAAGTGGGTAGCAGGTCTCTGATCCAGCGCTCAGTAAATTCCTCCGGATTATGTCCTTCCTCTCCCTCCGGCAGTCCCACTATGCGGATATTATTTCAACATGAGCGTCCCTCGGCGTTTTCTACCCTGGCTCCCAGTTCATGCATTCAATCAATTAAGTCCTGTAAGGCTGCCGTGTGGCTCTGCGTTGCAGGTTTCAGTTCCATAAGCGTATGCTCGTGTTGGTGCACCTTGTCCCCTAACTTGTGATGGTCTGCTCGGAGAAGGGTGAAGTCTGAGGTGACTTTATCAATTTTGGACTCCAGCGATGAGCTAGTCTGATCAAGAGCGGATCCAATCTTCTCTACCGCTGCTAGTACAGAGTCGAGTTTGGCCGTAAGCGCTGAGTGGGACATCTCCAAGGGCGTATCCCCTTCCATAGACATCACCCCCGGGGTGCCGGTGCGTGCGCTGAGGTGTTGGGTTATTGGTGCGTAGGTGGCCCATTACTAACTGTTGCACTGTCGGCATTCGGCTAGTGTTGTGCGACCAAGGCTAGCTGTCTGTGTCGCAGCTTCTCCAACTTATCCCTGTCACGTCTGTAGAGCGGTCACTGACCTGGCAGATGTCACTCTTGTTGTTATTGACACCTCTGATTTCCCATCCGTCGTGTATTCAAACAGTTAGATGATGCTAAGTTCTGTGTAGTGGGCCTGACTGAACCCCCACTGCGGTGCCAGTGGGGCCCTGCACTGTTGCTTACGCTCGCCCTTGTCGCGCTCCAGATAGGGGGGTCAGCCTCACCCCGCCCGAGCAGCACCACTACTCAGGTCCAATTTGCTGTACGCCTGCAGGGACCGGGTGGATCTGTGTTGGCCACTACTCGTCCTAGGTATACTTTTCAGACTGGGTGTTTATTTGGGCTGGGCTACACGTGTAGAGCAAAGTGCAGGAAGATACTCCTACCAGGCTTATGTCCCCAGCCACTGCTGCCCTTATGGCACTCTGGCACTTTGGGAGGCCGGGCCCTCCCAGCCATTGACTATGTCGTCCTCGCTCACACCAGCCACAGCGCACGCACAGCCCGGACCCGGTCCGGCCCTGGGCTTATCACTTTTCCAACACGGGCCGCACCTATCTTTACCAGCACCCTGCAGCATCGTGGTTCCACTGTTGGGGGTAGCGAGAGCAGGAAAAGTGCACCAATCCCCGGCGTCAACGTCGTTTGCCCCCACCCCAATGTCTGAGCTCCCGCCGCCTGGGTCCGACCCGACCCCCGGGCCTCACCTTGTGGCAGTGAGCACCAACCTCTGCGGCGTGCCTCCCTCCCCCGGCAGGCAAACTGGTCAGCATGTGGGCCTCTCTCACTGGGCGCCGTTGGTGCAGCGGGCATCGCCAGACGGCGGGTCTCACCATGCCGACTTGGCCCTACTGCCGTATGCAGGTGCCTGAGGCTCACCTCGCCACAGAGCAACCGCCTCTCCCTCTCTTGATGGCAGCACGAAGGTAGGAACAGCGGGGCCCCTTGGTAGCATGGAGAGCACTCGTACCTCACTGCCACGACTGGCACAAACGTGCGCCCCCGCTTGGCACTCTCGCAGCAAATGGTGTCCGGCCCCGGGGGAATCGCTCAGGGGGCTCCCTCCACACGCATCAGCATTCTCATCACACCGTTGTGTTCATCGGCATGGCGGGCATGCATCGATGTCCCCCCCGCACCCGGATCGCTTGGGATGCCTATTCCATACAGGATAATGGAGGGCTTTGGTACGGAGTTCTATCAGCTCGCGTCCGCCATGTCCGGCTGGCTAGCCGCACCCCCACTCATGAAGTCACTAATGACATATGAAATGGCATCACTGATGACATCATCCACAGAACCACTCATACACACACTCACACACATACACAACAACTCATACACAAACTCACAAACCCTTACACTAAATAGGAGGATCTATTCATTATTATATCATATGCTGGGATGTTTCATAATATTTCCTCGATTTGTATGCAATATGACCATCACACAACTGTCAAGAATGCACACTGTCTTTGTATAACAAGTTCTGTCTTTTAAAAATCAATAACAAAGAAATTGTTAATAAAACAATGCACAATGGTGAGGGCTAGTGAATTTTTTTGATTCTGTGGCTGCAGAGCTTACCTCACAATCATAGATTTGCCACATAACATGCCACATAATTAGCTTAATTTGAAGGTTTCTTAAGACATTGCATCTAACTCAAATTAATGAAAATAATATTGCCAAGGATTGTGTGTAAAATTAGTGGGGGGCTTTATGTATAATTTAGATAACTTCACCACATCATTTTGTCTTCCTTGCTACATATTCCTAGTAGCCAGGTACAATGGTAAAGTTCTGCATATTGGTTTGGAATATGTCATTATAATAATGAAAGCCATATTTTATAGGGAACCGTGAAATATTTTCCATGTTTCACAATTCTCTGTGAAATATTGGTTTTTATACCATACCATCCCGTGCAATACAAGCACAAATCCTTATTAGATTATTCTAGTAAAATGATATGCAATAAATATTTTTTATTTAATATTTATTCTCAGATGGTTGCTATGACTAGACAGCAGCATTATTTTTTTTGTTTTCTTCAGGTTTTTGTGACATGTGCTTCTATTGAAAAAATAACAATTGATTAATGTTGCCAAATTCAAACTTATTGACTTTCCCAATGCTTTGTTAGGCTGGGCTGTAGTGTGTAGGAGACCGCACTGACAACCCTCCACTCCTATCCCCACCCTTGACACTTAAAATCAATGGTGTCAGCTCAACAGGGACTAAGGGTCTGATTACGATCTTGGTGGATGGGATACTCCTTCACAATCGTGATGAATATTCTGTGCACCGTACTACAAGTTTCATAGTATATAATGGATTTGTAATTTGGTGGATGGGATATCCGTCAAGTTTGTGACAGAGTAACCCTGTCACCCAAGATCGTAATCTGGCCCTAAGACTCTGTGAAAGGGAACATTCATAATCCGATATTTTGACTGAGTAAATATCGATAAAGGAAGTTTTTCACCTAGAGTTCCAGTTGACATCATAGATAACTCAAGCTTCATTCTCATTGTCAGTGATGTCACTTGAAACCACTTAGGGCCTAATTTTGAGTCTTTTGGCAGCGTGACTTGTGGTGGTGCTGCAGTGGCAGTTCAGCCACTGCCGCACCGGCGGTCTGGTCGCCTCTTCTCGACTTGGGCTCTTGGGCTGCCATGGGACCACCTCTAGGGAACCACCGTTCCCTGGCGGTGGTGTGGCGGTCCTGAGGCCGCAACATATGCCCCCTGTATGCATGCACACCAGATCCTACATGGCATGGACTTAACAGTCCATGCCGTGCAGGAACTGTTTTTGGCGTTCCCATTGCGGGGCCCATTTTTAGAGCCACCACCATGGGAAGGCTAAAATAAATGCCTGCAAGACAGGAGGAAACTCCTAATCTGACGGGCGGCCTTTTCAGAATACCGTGTCCTGGAGGGCTGAGTGATTCCTGACGCCGCATCCTACCTGGCCATAAGTGAAACGAGTGCTGTCTCCCTCCCGCTGCCGCCATTCAATACGCGGCCGCTGTGTGGAGGGGACTACCTTTCCCAACAGCCCTAGCGCCGGACAGGAACCGGAACCCGCAGACTCTGCTATCCCGCCTGGAGGCGCTTAAAAACTGGCCTAACTACTGGCAAAGCGGGTGACTTTTCAGAATACCGTGTCCTGGAGGGCTGAGTGATTCCTGACGCCGCATCCTACCTGGCCATAAGTGAAACGAGTGCTGTCTCCCTCCCGCTGCCGCCATTCAATACGCGGCCGCTGTGTGGAGGGGACTACCTTTCCCAACAGCCCTAGCGCCGGACAGGAACCGGAACCCACAGACTCTGCTATCCCGCCTGGAGGCGCTTAAAAACTGGCCTAACTACTGGCAAAGCGGGTGACTTTTCAGAATACCGTGTCCTGGAGGGCTGAGTGATTCCTGACGCCGCATCCTACCTGGCCATAAGTGAAACGAGTGCTGTCTCCCTCCCGCTGCCGCCATTCAATACGCGGCCGCTGTGTGGAGGGGACTACCTTTCCCAACAGCCCTAGCGCCGGACAGGAACCGGAACCCGCAGACTCTGCTATCCCGCCTGGAGGCGCTTAATAACTGGCCTAACTACCGCCACGCGGGGACCGCACGCGGGACTGCGCCGGGCTAAGCCCGGGCAAAGGGCGGGCCCTCTTAGGCCCTCAGAGGCACAAAGAGGCACGGGACGGCCCGAGCAGTAAGGCTTGTATTCAAAACATATTTTCCGATTTATCGCTGAGGATATATCGTTTAGGGATTCACGCAAATATTGTTTTACAGCCCTACTGATTGTTTGTCACCTTAAAATTATAAGTTAAACGTATGTTAATTGTGATCCCGACTTAGTGTTACTGGAAATATAGGTTATTTTAGTCAATTCAAAATTAGACAGGAACATCCTACTGTTTATATTGTTGGTTGTAAATATGAATATGCGGGAAACTAGAAGTAAAGTCGTAACCGCAGGAAATAAGCTGACTGGTACTCTAGATGATTTCATTGTACGCATCAATAGTCTAATAGATCAAGGAATAGTATTAATGGAGAGAAGGGTATCCCAAGATCTAGCCTTTGCCAAGAGATCATCGATAGGCAATATTGCTGCGGCTCGCAGTCCTGATAAAACCATGCCTGAACCTCCCTTATTACAAGCACACGCACAGATACATAACAGTGCCACAATTGACCTGGTATCACAAAACCCAATCAGCACGGGATTAGAATTATTAAATCCTGTGGTAGAAACTCTGACTGGAGTACATTTAGATACTCAGGATGATACTATAACTCGAAAATTAAAAGGAAATAGGCAGGGGGCAATTCCAAAAAAGTGTGCAAAAAATAAAAGGTTAACTTATAAGAAGGTTAAGGCTAAAATTGTTAAGAAGGGTGTTTTTAAAGAGTCTGTGGTAAATGAAGATGGGATAAATCAGGAATCAGAACTTGAAGTTCCCAATCATAGGAAATTGTCTTTACCTATGATGGACGCTACCTTACCAGATGAGTCTTTAATTGATATCCTTGATGAGAGTAATATAGTGAGTAGTTTAGATGGTTATGAAGACAGGGAAAATTCTATGATATATACCTTGTCTACATTAATTAAATCTTTATTTGCCCCCATACAAGAAAGGCTCCAAGGCATAGAGCACCTACTCCAAACACTCCAAAAGGATATAAAAACACAGTTGGACACCCAGAAAAAAAAAGCGCCAAATAAAGAAATTATATTGGTGGACAAACCGGGGGTCTTAAAAGAGAACTTGCCGAAAGGGAAGAAAATAACTTCCATAATCCCTTTGTCAGAGTCCACCCGAAATGTAAACAAATCAGTAGTGAGTATAAGGACTCCTGGGCAAATAATGGCACCCGTAGTGACTGTGCCTACCACAGTTACGTGTGCTGCACCTATTCCTAATCAAGATAAATTGCAACAGGAAAAAATTGAAAAGAGCAGAAGCTTAGATTTGCCCCCGGATGCCTGCCCCTATGTGGTAGTATTGACTGGGGTTCCTGAATTGGTACCCGATACTATGGAGCCCTTTGAAGCATTGAGAAACAAAGTGATTCACTGGCTAAACTCTAATTATCCTATACCTCCAGTTGTGGCCAGTAGAATCTTGATGGTTCGAAAGACATCATGGGTGGGCAGTAAGAGAAAGAAACTACAGGGTGACTGCGTGGTTATAACTTTTGAAAACCCGCAAACGGTAGATTATATCTGCCAGGGGAATCCTATAAATCAAGATTTACAAATTACAGCTAGACCCCTATTCTATTTCTATACTCCAAATGAACAACTAGATGATAGATGGAGTTGGACTAGAAATGAAAATTGTGAGAGGGAAGGACGGAGAGATAATTTGTATGGGGATTTAAACTTGTACAGACAAGGATGGAGGGAAGATGACCACTGGACTTTAATACAGCGAAGGTTCGGGAGAAATCAAAAGGGTGGCCCGCAACATTGGGGAAATTGGCCAGGCACACAGTCTGTTCCATTTGCCATCCCCTGCTATAACAGATTCAGTCCACTAGATATGGTCGACTGACTTTCAGGGTGTGAGAAATTTCCTGTTCTGTTACCGACTGCACATACCACCCTAAATCCACCAGCCTCTGGTCCCTCCAACGAAAATCTTGATAAGATCAGTATAAGTCTGTCCAATAGGACTTTGTCAGAAATCAAAGAATTTAATAATAAAGCTAGATTGTCGGGGCAAGAGTGTGTAAAAGGTAAAAAGAAACTACCACTTGATAATAGTTTAAACTTCGTCCCAAAGCCAAAAGGAAACATGACCGATCCTATAGTTGAGATAGATAAGATTGACATAGGTCAGGTTGTCACAGACGAGGTAATATTATCCACTGAAAATAGAAACTGTAAGGTGATGTTTTGGAACGTGGCAGGATTAAAACACAAAATCTCTAATCCCTTATGGAAAACGGCAACGGACGGTGTGGATATCCTGGCCCTGCAAGAAACCTGGACAATAGATCCTATACATATAACTGGCTACAAAACTTACTGTACTCCCGCAGTAGGAGGGACACATGGGAGACCCAAAGGTGGTATAGTCACGTATCTCTCAAATTCATTATCATATGAGAGGGTACACTTTGATTATAATAGTAGTTACTATCATAAATTGGTGATAGATACCAAAACTGGGATCAGTCTTGTGATAGTTAATTTTTATAATAACATCCCGTGTACCGCTATTCAGAACACTATGAAAAGGCTAAATGAGGATCTACAAGGGGAGATAGTTAGCAAGACGAGGGAAGTAATGATTTTATGGGGGGGGGATTTTAATAGTCATCTTTGCAAAATGGGTCAAAAAGGAACTTGTGGATTAATGTTAGAGCAAGACATTAATCTTACACACTTTGACCATACTCTAACCGGGGACTTATTAAATGAGATATTATTTAATTGTGATCTGGGATATGCTAATGAATTAACTGAGTGCCCAACACCGTTTGCCCCGACCTTTATTGGAAGGGGCGCATCAACCATCATTGATTTTATTATTTGCTCGAATACTTCTGGATTTAGGGCTGCTACTTATAAGAATCGCCAATTACCACTGAGTGATCATTACCCACAAGTACTCGAAATTGATAGCCCATTTTTAGCATGCCAACATGATTGTCTACAGATACAGGCAGCCCCAGATGTGCTGATGGGGAGACAAAATGGGTATTCCCTTAAGTGGAGTAAGGTGGTCCCGAACGAATTCTTAGCTAAACTAGTTAATAGTTGTTCAGAAAGCTTTAGAGTTTGTTTAGATGAAAATTCAAAAAACGAAAACATAATGGAACATTTTAATATTATAGCAGCTACAATCAAAGAGAGTCTGAGGGTGGTTTTTAAAAATAGGACAAAAAATGCCAGAAGATGGTTTGATAAGGCGTGTACCAGAGCCTTGACTGAGCTCAAACATGCTATCCATTTGGAACCTCGAAACCCAATTCAAATAAGAGAGCTAAGGAATCGTTACAATCATGCATTAAAAGAAAGAAAGAAAAACATAAAGAGGATGGCCTGGGAACAATTATGCGATGCCTCACAAGCTAAAGATACAACAGCATTTTGGGGGGTGGTAAATGCGCCGCTCCTTTTTGATAATACTAAGGCACGTATAGAAATTGCAATTAATGAGGAGGACTGGGTTACACATTTTTCAAACCTTTACATGTGTCTTGAGCCGTCTTCGCAAGAGGTCTATGTCCCTTTTTGTGAGAATGAGCTGGAGGCACAAAAAATACCAGCCTCACGGCCGGAGGTTCCATGGGAGAAATGGGGGACATCTGAAAAACTAGTGGTAACACTGCCCGAGGTTCTATTGAGTTTAAAAGATACAAAGGGTGGAAAGGCATCGGGCCCAGATGGGATCCCAGCTGATCTGTATAAAGCTAACAGTGAGATCTGGGGTCCCATTCTGGTACAGCTTTTTAACGCAGCTCTGGCGAAGGGCCTGAGTCGGTCATGGTTTACATCAATTATTGTCCCCATTTTTAAAAAGGGAGACAGACAAAACTGTGCCTGCTATAGGCCAATATCCCTACTTGATTCGTCCATAAAAATCCTGGGAAGAGTAATTTTAGCTAAATTACAAAACTGGGCGGAGGAAAATGGGATAATAAGCGATCTCCAGTTTGGTTTCCAAAGAGGCATAGGAACTATAGAACAATGCTTAAACTTATTTTTTCTGCAACAGAAGTATACGTCGATAAAGAAGGAGCGATTATATCTTGTCTTTGTCGATCTTACTTCGGCTTTTGATTGCGTGTTCCACAATAAATTATGGAAAGTGATGCAAAGGATGGGAGTGGATGACTCAATCCTCTCCTTTTTGAGGGAGCTGTATTCTGGGGCTACAGCAACCGTTCGTTATGGAAAAGGGGGCGAATGCAGTAAATCCTTTGGGATAGGGCGCGGAGTACGCCAAGGATGTGTCCTGGCCCCCTTCCTGTTTTTGATTTATATAAATGGGCTGGAAGATCATTTATTGCAGGAGTGCGGGGATATGCCTGTTGCTGGCAATAGGCGCATTCCCGCACTACTGTATGCGGATGATGCCATTTTAATGGCACGAACACCAAACGCCCTACAAAATCTAATAACATCTTTTAATAAATTCATGAACAGTTTAGATTTAAAAATTAACTGTAGCAAAACTTTTACCATGAATTGTGGAATACGAACTAAGAAAAGGATGAAAACCATCTCAATAAATAATGCTACTCTAGAAAACACTTCTACATTTTCTTATCTAGGTATCCTATTTCATGAGACTGGCACGTGGACAAATGCGATTAGGGCAAGAACTCTTTTGTTCTCAAAGACTATAATGGCACTAAAGAGTTTTATACAGAAAATGGGAAAGAAGCCTTTTAGAGAAATTTTAACTATTTATAATGCAACGTGTATATCAGTGGCCATCTATGGAGCAGGACTCTGGGGGTATGCTAACATAGATACTATCCAAATAAATGAAAATAAGTTTATGCGGTACTTGCTGTCCGTGCCTGATAGTATTGCAACCCTAAATTGCCATGAGGAGCTAGGGCAGCCATATATTTCAGATATAATAAAAACTCAGCCCATTTTATTATGGCACAGGGTCTGGACTGTTAATGAATGTGTTGTAAACCGAGCCATAATCCAGGATGTGTTACAACTGGAAAATGTAAAAGTCTTCAAATGGTTAAACTATGTGAAGACTTTTTTGACAGAGATAGATTGTGAACAATATTTTGAGGATCCACTGTCAATGGTACACATCTCTAGAAAAATATTGAAAAAATCCTGTATGGAACACCTCAGGGAAAAAAGACTGTGTGAGGAAAGAAAGAAAAAGACTGTGTGTTCCCACCAGCTGATACTAAGTGGTCTAACCTTACAACCATATTTATGTCTCTCTATGGCAGCCCTTGACAGATTCCGTCTTACACGTTTTAGATTTAATATAGTTTTTAGATTATTAACTTTCCCACAAATGAATTCTTGGTCAAAAGAACTCTGTTTATGTCCATGTGATGAATTATCCTTGCAATCTGATATCCATGTGTTATTTTTCTGCAGATTTTATACCTTGCCTCGTAAGAAATTTATTGTCCCAATTCTTAAAGAGTTTCAATTAAATAGATGCCGCCCAGCGTTTTTAGAATTGCAAAGAATGGACACTGTATTTATTGTTGCCTCGCTGGCAGAATTTTTTAAAAATGTTTTTAAACTACGTAAATCAATGGACTGTTAACTGATTGAATTGTCCATATGGAAATCATTTGCACTACTCCCCTGTAACAATAACTATGTATTGTTTTATTTTAAATTGTATTTGTATTTTTGTTGCTTTTATGGTTATTTCTTTTTAACCGAATAAAGTATTTTGAACCGACTAGACAGCAGCATTATTTTTTTTGTTTTCTTCAGGTTTTTGTGACATGTGCTTCTATTGAAAAAATAACAATTGATTAATGTTGCCAAATTCAAACTTATTGACTTTCCCAATGCTTTGTTAGGCTGGGCTGTAGTGTGTAGGAGACCGCACTGACAACCCTCCACTCCTATCCCCACCCTTGACACTTAAAATCAATGGTGTCAGCTCAACAGGGACTAAGGGTCTGATTACGATCTTGGTGGATGGGATACTCCTTCACAATCGTGATGGATATTCTGTGCACCGTACTACAAGTTTCATAGTATATAATGGATTTGTAATTTGGTGGATGGGATATCCGTCAAGTTTGTGACAGAGTAACCCTGTCACCCAAGATCGTAATCTGGCCCTAAGACTCTGTGAAAGGGAACATTCATAATCCGATATTTTGACTGAGTAAATATCGATAAAGGAAGTTTTTCACCTAGAGTTCCAGTTGACATCATAGATAACTCAAGCTTCATTCTCATTGTCAGTGATGTCACTTGAAACCACTTAGGGCCTAATTTTGAGTCTTTTGGCAGCGTGACTTGTGGTGATGCTGCAGTGGCAGTTCAGCCACTGCCGCACCGGCGGTCTGGTCGCCTCTTCTCGACTTGGGCTCTTGGGCTGCCATGGGACCACCTCTAGGGAACCACCGTTCCCTGGCGGTGGTGTGGCGGTCCTGAGGCCGCAACATATGCCATCTGTATGCATGCACACCAGATCCTACATGGCATGGACTTAACAGTCCATGCCGTGCAGGAACTGTTTTTGGCGTTCCCATTGCGGGGCCCATTTTTAGAGCCACCACCATGGGAAGGCTAAAATAAATGCCTGCAAGACAGGAGGAAACTCCTAATCTGACGGGCGGCCTTACCACCACGGCTTTGGCGCAGCAGGAGCATGGCTTTGGTGCAGCAGGAGCATGGCGGTGGCGTACGGCCAGCTCCCACTGCGCCAAAAGTCGTAATTAGGCCCTTAGTGAAAAACATCCCCACTGTAGGTGCCAGCTCATAATATGTGCATCCTCGTTTGGTAAGACCGTTGGGACCAAAGAGTGCCTGCGTTTGGCGTCCTCCATAATTTCACTTGTTCGTCTGCTTCAAATTAATATCTACTAGAACAGAAGTGTAAGCCGCTGCCTAACTTAGAACATCGTCTGTACCGACGGACAGCACTGAACCATTTACAACTCCTTGTTTTTGGTAATTTTCATAAAGTTAGAAACCATTGTTTGACTGGAAAGAATGGCTGTTTATAATTGAAATGTTTCTAGTCAACTACAGAGGTGTAACAATGGCAAGAAAAAATGCATTCGATTTGTTCAAGCGATGCAAATATAGGGAAATATCTGGGCTGGACTATCGCCTCTTCATTGCCTTTGCCTTATCACGAATGCTCCAAATTAAGGAAATGTATTTCAACTGTGTATGGCATTACATAGATTTTTAATTATATAATACGGTATTGTGGAAGAAAATGTAAATGTCCGTAGTTAGGGGTAGTGCATTTACTTAAAAGTGGTGCTTTACCTTTAATGGTGATGACGTCACCTTTGAAGATATTTTCGTATTCCCTCCGTTTTCTTGATGGTGCCGCCTGCTGGATGACAACCGTTTGCCTGCCAATGCAGGTGCCTGCTGCTTATTGTCATCTAAACCCATCTTCGTTTGTAAAGGCATGTGGTTTTCTTCAAAATCAGTCTTTGCTGTGTAATGCTGTATGGTGTTTTCGGACTGCAATAGTTCTCCAACACATTTTGAATGTAGCTCCTTTAAAAAAAGCATCAAAGCACGTACAATATATCAGTAAGTTAACTTCTGGTCACATGTTTTATACCAATGCGAGTGGAATCTAAACATGGCAACACCGAAACAATTAGCATCTCTGGCATAAACCTTCCTAAAAACCCTACGGTGTGCTCGGTACAAATGGTTGCAGAGTAGGAAAATATGTGTCCGTCTGTTACCCCAAATATAGTCAGGGTTAATTCACAGGTTCGGGTTACATAGACTGACCGGGTGGTGGTTCTGTCATGGAATGTAGCAACATGATACATACTCAATCTATCTGTATTTTGAGATGCCTGGAAGGGACAGCCTGTCTGGGACCTGGACACGCTCTATCTGTCTGTATTTTACGATGCCTGGGATGAACAGGCTGTCAGGGACCTGAATTTGCCGCATATATATGGTAACATACCTGGCAGGGTCTTTGGCCTGGGTTGCTCAACCTGTTTAGTAACACCCCTGGTCGTGAACCCTGACTGTATTTGTTTGTTTGTTTAACTTTATTTCGGCTTTTGTAGCCTTAAAAGCAGAAGTACAGAAGGATAAGACAAGGCATAAATACTTACATAACCATAATCAGCAAGAAAAAGTTTAAAATTTAGGCATAGCAGAAAAAAGAATCAATAGGTTATGACCATTAATGAGCTACCGCTGTTAAAAACATAAATATAATCATTAATTTAACCCCTTCGCCGCGGCGGGATTTCCGCCGCGGCGCTGGGAGGTGCGGGGGGGCAGCGCGGTGGCGCTGTGCTCATGACGGAGCCGCTCCGTCATGAGCCACGGTTGAGCTGTGCTCATGACGGAACGGTTCCGTCATGACTCCGCCCAGTTGCGTTGTCCCCCCGCACAGGCGGGGAAACAGCGCTGCATGGGCGGAGCGGCTGCCAACGGGCGTGGCATGACGGAACCGTTCCGTCATGAGCACACGGCAACCGTGGCTCATGACGGAGCGGTTCCGTCATGAGCGGGGAAGGGGTTAACTAAAAGCCAGATACTAAAAACAGTTAGGACTGCGAGAATCAGTGCATTAGTAATTCTAAACAATTTAGAAGTAAATATTAGGACACATCTATACATTACAATTTGAGACCAGACCATTTCCTAATAAGGTACACACTAAATAGGAATCTACTTATACCAAATACCATAAGTTGCAAAGTATTGGACTTAAATATGCGCTCTGCCTCTTTGTAAGATCTAACTCCCAGGTTTTTACATAGGGGTTTGATCCAACGATCTCTCGTTTTTTTATAAGCCGGGCAGAAGAAGAGTAGATGGGCATCATCTTCCTTTGCTCCTTGAGAGCAAAGAGTGCATAAGTCCGTACCATTTTTATCCCCCCACCTGCATGTAGTTGCAGAAATCTGTAAGACCCCGTATCTATATTGCAAGAATAACGTTTTTGCTAATGGTGGCTCTATCTCGTCCATAAATTGTTCAAAGGAAGGGCTATCTTTTGTATTAAAAAATCTCTGGGTCAATGTGCCAATCAATGTACTACATATTAGTTCATGGTTGACATAAAACCAGAAAGTATCCTTTATAAGCTTTTTTGAGGATGAAGTCAAATTCTGGGGAACCTCCCAAAGATGGGAAAGCCCTAACCTCTCATACCACATAGAAATGTGCTTTAGCCAAGGTATTTTCATATGCCCATTGATCTGGATTATTTCAATCAACCCGTTCTTATAGTCATCCATCCTGACTGTATTTGAAGTAAACGCCTAAATTTTAGTTTTGCAGAATCGCTCAGCATATTTATCACAACATATTTATTTTCAAAGCACGCAAAATGCAGCTCGTCTGATTCTACCTATGAAGCTCCTGAGCTGTTACAGTGCCCCCATCCCCTCGCTCCCCAACCCCCATTGCTGGTCCTTTCAAGTTACAGAGCATTTGTTTATATCAGGATTGCTTTCGATTGTTTGAAATGTCACCAGCAATGGGATATATAGATGGGAAAACCAGGGGACTAGCCCTCCATTGATTAGAGCCACTCAGCCGCTAAATCATGAAAACATTACTGTATTGCACTATTTGAGGGGGGAGTATCTACTAACCTAGCAACTGGGACGGAAGTGGTCTGGAAGGAGTGCTTGCTTGCTGTGAAACCATTCAACCTTTATAGAAATAATCAATGGCCACATTCTCTGTACAGGGCTCTCTAAAGGCTAAAAAGTGTTGGGTTCTGGTCCTATTATAGGTAGCTGTTGCATTTCTCCGGTTTGCATGACACGCAGCAAGGAGTCCCTCTCTAGAATGGATTAGGGACCATCGAGGGACAAGTCACAACTGCATTTTTAAACCGAGCAATTAATTTCCTACCATCTTCTCTTGAAACATTTTTTAAAGGCAACAAAAGGCATGCCAGAAATGCTTGAATCTAAACAAAAACGTAATTGAAATCTATGGGATGCGTCTAAAAAGAAAGAGAAATCCGCTGAGGCGTTCTTGTGTCTGTGCTGAGGAGGCCATAGAATTATGATGAGTCCGAAACGCATTGACTTATATGAGAGGTTACACTTGTAAAGGCAAATTAATGGGCAGTAGCAGCTCTTTTTGAATATACAAGAGAATCTTTAACTTTCTGTTTTTTCTTGAAAACCTCGTCTTAGCAATTCATATACATTTAAACATGGTATTGATGTACTTTACATGACAATGGAACACAAGGACATTATCTATTGTAAATGTAAGCAATGTAAATATACCTTTTGATAAATTCCATATAATTTGTGTGAAATGACGTTCCAAATAAGGGGCCTATTTATGGGGCAGTCACACAGTGCAGCACAGCAAGTCACCTTGCTGCACTGCGTGACAGGAAGAGGGCAGAAATGCACCATATTTAAGGCAATACGGCGCATTCCTGTCCTTTCACCTGCGTTGGCACCTTTCTGGCTGCCTAGCGCTAACCCAGGCACCCAAACACAATGATGCAAGGGTGCCTGTGTTGCATCCAGGATTGTTTTTGTGCAGGAATGGAAACCTTCCTGCACAAAAACAATCCTGGAAGGCATATGTCTCTTTCAGAATGCAGCACACATAGAAAGAGGAAGAGACAAGGAGAAATAGAGATATTTCTCATTGTAACGCTTGCACTGGGAAGGTGTAAGATTTTGGCGCATCCCCAGGTTTACAAGTTCTTGTAAATCTAAGGATGCGTCAAAACCCATCGGAGTTGCGTAGGAACACCCACGCAAAGCCCATGGAATGTCTTTCCAGGGCAAAGTAATGCAATATATCAATTTGCACTGGGTTGTGTTACTTCAGATATTTGGAGCTACTCAAAGCCACGTGGAGTGGCTTTGTGTGGCTTCGAAAATCTGTCTTAAGGTTTGTGTTGCCCTTGCATCAAGTTGTGTGGTGCTAGAGTGACGCAAATGGCCTTATAACTAGGCCCCTAAGTATTCAATAAATACAGTCCACTAAGTATGCAAATGATCCCTTGCTGTATTAGACCATATTGAGGACCTTTCTGATTTAGTGAGCAATGAACAATTTAAAATATTGATAATACATATTGTGAATAAAGATAATAACTGGATTTGTGCTGGATATTTTTTGAACCATCCTTTGTATATTTCTAACCCAGTACGGAGTCATGGATCCTTATATAATTGTGCAAATACCCCAACTCTTGAGAGATATTGTAGTGAACACATAAGAAGAGGCCCAACCCTCGACGGAGTGCAAAAGAAGAGAATGACATTGCTTCTGCAGTCAGGAGGCTGTGATTATAACAAGCAGAGAGTCAGCTATTTTTTCAGGGGATGAGGTGCTGGCAACAGCTGAAAACCCGTTTGCAAAATCATTTTTTGGGGGTAGCAAAGGAAACCCGCACGGTATGCTCAGTCGAAGCATAGGATGGCCCCCCACATTTCAACAGTCAGTATTGTAACGATTATCTTATGTAACTGCCTTTATGTCACCCACAAGAACTTTCTATGGAGATGCAACTCCTGATGCGCTAAATTTAATTGGGCTGGGAAAATGTGGCAAGCCGGACTTTATTTAAATGCACATAGCAGATATGGACTTGTGCTTCTGTGAGAAGAAGCTACCTAAATGATGTAATGGGATATGAATGAGGCTTTGGAAGAAAACGTTTTTGGAGGCTTATGATGACTGAACATTGGCACATGCAGCCCGAGTTTCAACGGCCCACTGGACATTGAAATCAAGCATTTGTCATATTTGACACTTTTACAGAGCCTTTACCATCACCCCTTAGGTCCTTTAGTTTGAGTGTTGGCAGCGTGTTGGGATGGATGAATACAATGTCAATGAATGTCATAATATGTGCAGGCCCAACAACGACAATATGAGTAAATGCAATGTGAACGTATGCCATAGCTTGTGCCTGCACAATGCCTGTCAATCCAATGTGAATGTATACCGAAACTTGTGCCCTCATATCCATGCTGACATCAGCAACAATGATACCAATGTATGGAATAATCCATGCTCGTACGATAATATTGTTGTTGCTAACAAGACCAAAGTCAATGTACGTTCAGACGAGAGCAAACATAACCTTGTTAAAACTAGCACAAACTATATCAATGTACAAGATGACCAGTGTAAACGTAATGTTGATAATGTCAATAAAAATTATACCAATGGCTGCCATATTACTTTTAGGAGTTACAATGAACTCAAATCATTGCTATCGGATTCCCCCAGGGTGGCCTCTCGATCAACCCCGAGTCAGAAACACGTGGTCCAGGCCGGCCCTTCCACCCATGCTCACGCTTATCGAGTAACAAGTCACAGGTGGGGTCCCCCATAAATTACAGGCAAACACGCACCCAGGGAAAACTTTGATTGATTCCACAGATAGATAGTTGCACCACAAACAGGTCTGAAATAATTGGCCCCTATAAAACCCATTTGGCCAATGGCTCACATTCCCCAGAAATTCCACAAGCTAGATACCACAAATAGGTAGGAGCACTCAACTAATCAGGACACGACATGTACATCACATGTAGTGATCACGCGCTCCTCACACCGGACATGTGGACAAATACACAGTGGCCAACATTAAACTCTCCCGGATGTTGAGCGCCACCTGTGTCCCCATCAGATGCGCACATGTGATTGATTTATGACTAAGATGCTCTCTTGGAATGTAGAGAACAATTTTATTATACCTCATGAACTGCATAAATTGACAGCCAAAAGTTTGTATATCGAGAGATTCCGAGCAGATGCATTCTGTCCAGGGTCTCCCGGCCGCAGTGTTTATTAAACCAACTTGTTCCTTGTAGGAACCTGGGGTCACCAGGCCCTATAGGCGGTAGCGTGGCGCGAGCCGGTCGGGCAACCAGAGGGCTATGTGTTAAGCAACCATACACCACACGCTTCTCATGGACTAGAGTCACACACAATAAGGGACGCCACACCGTTTAAATTATGCAAATACTTCAAGTTTATCCAAGTATAGCTGGTCAGATGCAGTTCAGGAAATAACAAGGTAATACATGAATCATAATACCATTGTGACATTACATTCGACACTCTGGGTGATATCTATGCAGTGCCTAACCTTGTTCTAGCGCCGTGCGCGCTTACGTAAAGTCTTTCCCTGAACCGGCCGTCTAACTAAGCGTAATACTTGAAAGGGGACACATTGGGTTCACTTAACATGGCGCCTGTAGAACTGAGCGCTCCTCGTGATCAAGGGCCCCTAGTACTGTGAAGCAAGGCATATAAACATAGCGCTACGCGCAATCAGTTGCATGTGGATACGTTTGCGTAGAACATTTAATACATCGCGTGACTCGTAATCAGTCGCATGTCATTACCTTTGAGCAGAGCATATAACACAGTGCGCTACTCGCATTCCTGGGCAGGTAACTACTTTCGAGCAGAGCATATAACACAATGCGCTACTCCCATTCCTTGGCATGTAATTACTTACGAGCAGAACATGTAACACAGTGCGCTACTCGCATTCCTTTGCATGTAATTACTTTCGAGCAGAGCATATAACACAATGCGCTACTCGCATTCCTTGGCATGTAATTACTTTCGAGCAGAGCATATAACACAATGCGCTACTCGCATTCCTTGGCATGTAATTACTTTCGAGCAGAGCATATAACACAATGCGCTACTCGCATTCCTTGGCATATAGTTACTTTCGAGCAGAGCATATAACACAATGCGCTACTCGCATTCCTTGGCATATAGTTACTTTCGAGCAGTGCATATACCACATGGGGTTACTCGCCGTCCCGGTCCCTCCGGCTGAGGAAGCAGAGTCGGTGGCGTGAAGCGCCACACGAGAGTAATGTCTGTCAGTACTTTGAACGGCTTCCAGCGGGGAAGATTACTGGACTTGAGGAGCGAGTCCCTATGCTCCGGTGCAGTTCACAGAGCACCGCGCTCAGTAACACAGGAGGGGGGACACGGACAGGATCCCTCGGCGGGGTCTCTCCGTCGCGCAGGCAGGGGAGGGGATTCCCACGGAGGGGACAACCCGGGCCAAGTGCGGTGTGGTTTCCAGACCAGCAGGGGGCGCACCAGGGGGGATCTCGGCCTCCGGGCTTACCTCCGTCTCGGCGTCAGCAGGCGTCCGTCCTCACGACGTTGGGGGAACTCGGCCCCGACCTTGCGCTTCTCCTCACATGGCTGCGACGGCAGCGACGGGGCCCCGGACTTCGCCTGGGCCTCGCGACACAGCAGGGCACTCTCCCAGGCCTCCAGGCCGCGGCGGTGAGCGCGCTGGCTTCGTCGTCGCAGGGGGGGGCTCAAATTAAGGATGGGGATATGGTGCTCAGCGGAGCACGCTGCCGGGGGTCCCAGACCAGGGCAGGAAGCGCGGGGGTCACAGCGCTAGTACCTGGTCGATCCCCGGTGGCTTGGCAATCGGCTTAGTATTTTGTTCACTAGGGTAGCTTGGACACGCAGTCTCAGCTCTGGCATTCAAGGCTTACAGCTCGCTCTTGTCATGCAGTCTCAGTTCTTAAAGGTAGGTTTCAGTTCTCAGTTGACAGATGAAGTCTTTTGGCGCAGATGTATCTGGCGCCCTTAAGGGGTTCTGTTACAGGGGTAGGGATGGAGAGGGCGACTAGGTCCTTCCTAGTCAGGCTGGCAGAGAGTCTCTGGGTCCTCCTACTACTGGGCAAGATCAGTGGGATTCACAGGGCACCTCACTCACTTAAGAGGCAGTACCTAAATCCTGTCACTCTCAGAGGCATAAGTCCCTGGCTAGGCCCTACCGCCTACACTCCTGGTGGATTCTTCCAGCTCTGCTTCACCCCAATGGCCAACTCACCACAAAAGCTTCCCTCCCACTCTTAAGTAGCCCTAGGTCAGGTGACCTCTAGCCAAGGCGGCAAAAGTAAAACCCCACCTCCCTTCTAGAAGGTTCCAGCTTCTTCCAGGAGCTTCCCCACTCTAACTATGGGACAAAAAGGCGGGCTGGTATCGCAACATTGTTGTGGGTCCCAGCCAGCTCCTGGCAGCTAGGGTGCTACTATGAAAAACGACCACCCTGCAGTAGCAGGGGTCTGTGGCAGCCATCTTGGGAGAAGGGAGCACCTGCACCTTAACACTGCCTGGCAATGAAAAGGCGCCCGGAGACCTAGTCCAACATAAAAATGAGGGTGGAAAAAATGAGGCACGATACAAAAATAGAAGGGGAGACCACCCTAGGGCTGACAGGTCCAACATGCGTCCCCCCCAGCCGAAAGAGGGGAGAGCTACCCAACCTCTAGGGAGTTCTCTTCACTAAGGCGGAAAAACCTGGAGAGACCGTCAGCATTGGCGTGGTCAACTCCGGGCCGATGTTCCACCCGAAAGTCCATCCCCTGTAGGGAAATGGACCACCTCAACAACTTGGGGTTTTCGCCTCTCATCTGCATGAGCCAGCGAAGGGGGCGGTGGTCGGTCTGGATAAGGAAGTGAGTGCCAAAGAGGTATGGCCTCAACTTCTTCAGAGCCCATACCACCGCGAAGGCTTCTCTCTCAATGGTGCTCCATCGCCGTTCCCGAGGGAGGAGTCTTCGAGATATGAAGGCCACAGGTTGGTCTTGGCCCTCGGTGTTGAGTTGCGAGAGCACCGCACCTATGCCGTGCTCTGAGGCGTCGGTCTGTACAATAAATTCCTTGCTGAAATCGGGTGTTGCTAGTACTGGAGCTGTACACATCGCATTTTTCAGCGTATCAAAGGCTTCTTGGCATGCAGGTGTCCATATGACCTTGCGAGGTTGTTTCTTTGAGGTCAGCTCCGTCAAGGGGGTCACGATGGTACCATATCCCTTGACGAACCGGCGGTAATACCCAGTGAGGCCGAGGAAAGCTCGGACCTCTGTTTGGGTCTTGGGGGGCTCCCAAGCCAAGATGGTTTCAATTTTGGCCTGGAGGGGTTGCACCTTACCTCCGCCCACCAGGTGTCCCAGGTACACGACAGATCCCTGTCCAATCTGGCACTTGCTGGCTTTAATAGTTAAGCCAGCGCGTTGCAGCGCCTGCAATACCTCCTGGAGGTGTTGCAGATGGTCCTCCCAGTTGCTACTGAAGACAGCTATGTCATCCAAGTAGGCTGCTGAGAAGGACTCCAGGCCAGATAGTACCTGATTCACTAACCGCTGGAATGTGGCCGGAGCATTTTTGAGCCCAAAGGGCATCACTCGAAATTGGTAGTGGCCCTCTGGGGTGGAGAACGCTGTCTTCTCCCGTGCTCCGTCGGCCATGGCAATCTGCCAATATCCGGATGTCAGGTCAATGGTGCTGAGGTACCGGGCTGCTCCCAGCCGGTCCACCAGCTCATCTGCACGTGGGATGGGGTGAGCATCTGTCTTCATGACAGAGTTCAACCCCCGGTAGTCCACACAGAACCGAAGTTCTGGCGTCGTACCCGGTGGGGCCGCTTTCGGCACCAACACCACTGGACTAGCCCACGGGCTGCTGGAAGGTTCTATCACCCCCAGCTCCAGCATCTTTGCCACCTCACGCTGGATACTATCCTTCACTCGGTCAGAGAGCCGGTAAGACTTGTTCTTCACTGGGGGGCTATCCCCTGTGTCCACATCATGGGTACACCAATGAGTGATTCCAGGCATGAGGGAGAACAACGAGGCGAACTGTCCCAGGACATGGCGACAGTCCCTCTGCTGCTCTGGGGTCAAGGATGGGGAGAGGACTACACCTTCCACCGAACCATCCTTCTCTTGTGCCGCAAGAAGGTCAGGAAGAGCTTCACTCTCTTCCTCTTCGCTCCCATCCGTCACCATAAGGAGAGCAAGCTCCGATCGCTCATGGTGCGTCTTCAGGCGGTTGACGTGGAGCACCCTGAGGGGCTGACGGGGGTTTTTACATCCACAACGTATGTGGTCTGGCCTCGCCGCTCCACAATGTCGAACGGGCCAGTCCACCGGTCCTGGAGGGCACACAGCTCCCCAGGTTCCATAACCCACACCTTCTGTCCAACGTCCAACTCGACCGTCCGAGCGTTGCGGTCATACCACTCCTTCATCACGGTCTGGCTAGCCTCCAGGTTCTCTGTGGCTGCCTTCCACAGCTTGGCCATCTGGCTGCGGAACGCCAGCATGTAGCTGACAATGTCACGGGGAAGCTTCTGTGAAGTCTTCTCCCACCCCTCTTTCACTAAACTGAGGGGACCCCTAACGGGATGGCCATAGAGCAATTCAAACGGGCTGAACCTGACTCCCTTCTGCGGTACCTCCCGATAGGAGAATAACAAGCAGGGGAGGAGGACGTCCCATTTACGCCTCAAGCCTTCGGGAAGGCTTCGGATCATCCCCTTCAATGTCTTATTGAAGCGCTCTACAAGTCCGTTAGTCTGGGGGTGGTAAGGGGTGGAGAACCGGTAGGTCACTCCACACTCCTTCCACATGGCCTGCATGTAGGCCGACATGAAATTGGTGCCCCTGTCCGACACCACGACCTTCGGGAATCCCACTCGGGTAAAAATTCCCAACAGTGCCCGCGCCACCACCGGTGCAGTGATGGTCCTCATAGGAATAGCCTCTGGGTACCTTGTGGCGTGGTCCACCAAAACCAAGATGAACCGGTGTCCCGCTGCGGTCGGAGGGTCCAATGGCCCAACAATATCGATACCGACCCTCTCAAAAGGGGTCCCGACCACGGGGAGCGGTTCCAACGGGACTTTCAACTTTGTCCCAGTCTTGCCACTCGCCTGACAAGACTTGCAGGTCTTGCAAAAGGCGTCTGAGGCAATCCTCATCCTGGGCCAATAAAAATGGGGGACTAACCGTGCAAAGGTTTTGTCCTGGCCCAGGTGTCCAGCTAAGGGGATCTCGTGCGCTCACTCCAGCAGGAAGGCCCGGTAACACTGGGGGACCACTATGGCCCTCGAAGATCCATGTACCGGCACCCTGGGCTCACTGTATAGGAGACCATCCTCCCAATACACATGATAACCTCCCAGTTCCTGACTAGCCACTTGAGCTTCGGCCTGCCGCCGCATACCCTCAAGAGTGGGGCACGTCCTTTGTGCTTGACAAAATTCCTCCCGGGTAGGCCCTCCTTCCACTTGCCAGTCAGCAAGGGTCGGCAAGTCCTCCACAGGAACGACATCTACCTCCGCGGACTCCGGGGGCACCTCTGCGGCCTCCCTATCCGACTCACGGGGCATGTCCTCTACCACCTTCTTCTTCCCACGTTTGGGTTTGGGTTGGGCCATGATTCCAGGCTCCAACTCCGGGTGAGTTCCATGCCGGGCAGCCATGGACCGCGTGCTCACGCAAGTCCACCCTGGTAATCCCAGCATCTCAGTGTGAGTGTGAAACTCGACGTCCTTCCATTTGGTGTGCTCCAGGTCGTTCCCTAGCAAACACCCCACAGGCAAGGCAGAGCTCACAGCAACTCGCAGTAGGCCTTTGACTCCTCCCCACTCGAATGGAACACGAGCCACTGGATAGTGACTCAAACTGCCGTCAGCCAATACGGCCGGATGGAACTCCTCGGGGACTACTTGGTCTGGGGACACCAGCCGCCGCACGACAGTGGTCATGCTGGCCCCTGTGTCCCTCAGAGCTTCCACCTCCTCCCCATTAATGCTCACCCTCTGCTGATATTTAGCAGTGTTCGGGGGCAGGGACACTACGGGGACCACCTCTCTATCCCCGAGTGAAACCAGTGTCAGGCCTGTCCACTCCCCTTCCCTGTCTAAGGGCAGCTCCACCCCAAGCGCTATACTACTCACCCCGGGACTCTTCACGCCCGATGGGGCTGGTGGTCGCTTGCGACACTTGGGATCTCCTCTGTAGTGTCCAATCTCCCCACACTCGTAGCACCGCACAATCCTTGGCTGCTGACTCCTGTCAGGGTAAGTGGGTCTTGTGGAATTGGACGGGGGTGGGGTTCCTACTCCCTTCCCAAACTTATTTTGGGGACCTTTCGAGAACTCCACCTTTTTATCTCCCCCCTCTTTCTTCTGGGGGAAACCCTGTCCGCCTTTCGAGCCATCTCCCCCGGGGCCCTTGTGAGACACCCGGGTGCTCACCCAAATATCTGCCTCCTCCGCAAGCTCTCGAGGATCCTTCAGCTTGCGGTCCACCAGATGTTGGCGCAGCTCCGGAAAGCTCTTATCCAAGAGGTGCTCCCTTAAAAAAAGATCGTACAACCCTTGGTAGTCCTGTACCTCGCTGCCACGCACCCAACCATCTAGTGCCTTCCTCGCATAATCAAAAAAATCTACCCATGTCTGGGTGGACAGCTTATGGCTGCCACGAAACTTCTGCCTATACTTCTCGGGGTTCAAGCCAAACTTCTTTAACAAGGCCTCTTTCATGGGGGCGTACTTAACCTGATCCGCCTTGGCCAAATATAACAGGGTGTCCCTAACAGTGGGAGGTATATACCGGTAGAGACCACCTCCCCAGTTACTCTCGGGTACCCCATGGGCCGTTAAGGCTACCTCGTATGCCTCCAACCACTTCATGATGTCATCCCCTAATGTATAATTGGCTATGACTTCTTTGGGTAGGTAGAATTTTGGTTCTTGAGGTTCCCTGGGTATGCTGCCACCATTGTCTTTGTTAGACGCGTTCAATTGGAGGGCGCGTAACTCCAGCTCTTTTAACTGAAGCTCGTGCGCCAGCTTCTTCTCCTCCATTGCCCATTTCTTATTCTCTCTTTCTTGTTCCAATCTGGCCAGCTCCCATTTTAATTGCCTCTCTTCCCTCCTGTCCTCATACTCTTGTGGAGACGCGCTCCTCCTGGACCCTGTCCTACTACTGGCCCCAGAACGTCTTCCTGGGGGCACATTCTCAGACATGTCTATATTCAAGATGTCTAGGACTTCCTGGGCGCTCTCCCCCTGAGGTGCCTCTGGCGCTTCCTGTCCCTCATCCCCTCTCCCGTCTGGGTGGGCTTCTACCCATGCCCTAATGGCGGTACGGAGTTCCGTCCCTTTGGCCCTCCGCATCCCAGGCACCCCCAACTCCTGCGCGAACTCCCTTAGTTGCTTCGCTGTGTACCCCTCGAGGTCAGCTAACCGGGATTCCATTCCGGCAGATGGGGACCTAGACACTAAGGAGAAAATTCCTAGGGTGTAGGCAACAGTCAATAGCTAACCAGGCTTCTTGCACTCTCTACCTGGACAGTGGAACTAATGATTCAGCAACAATGGTTTCTGAGCTGTGGAACAAAAAAAATGTAGGATAGGCGTTTAATTGTGGCGCCCTTCGCCTCACGGAAGGGTGCTGTATGGTCACAAGTCCCAAGGATCCCACCGCTGGCCAACAATGTAGGAACCTGGGGTCACCAGGCCCTATAGGCGGTAGCGTGGCGCGAGCCGGTCGGGCAACCAGAGGGCTATGTGTTAAGCAACCATACACCACACGCTTCTCATGGACTAGAGTCACACACAATAAGGGACGCCACACCGTTTAAATTATGCAAATACTTCAAGTTTATCCAAGTATAGCTGGTCAGATGCAGTTCAGGAAATAACAAGGTAATACATGAATCATAATACCATTGTGACATTACATTCGACACTCTGGGTGATATCTATGCAGTGCCTAACCTTGTTCTAGCGCCGTGCGCGCTTACGTAAAGTCTTTCCCTGAACCGGCCGTCTAACTAAGCGTAATACTTGAAAGGGGACACATTGGGTTCACTTAACATGGCGCCTGTAGAACTGAGCGCTCCTCGTGATCAAGGGCCCCTAGTACTGTGAAGCAAGGCATATAAACATAGCGCTACTCGCAATCACTTGCATGTGGATACGTTTGCGTAGAACATTTAATACATCGCGTGACTCGTAATCAGTCGCATGTCATTACCTTTGAGCAGAGCATATAACACAGTGCGCTACTCGCATTCCTGGGCAGGTAACTACTTTCGAGCAGAGCATATAACACAATGCGCTACTCCCATTCCTTGCCATGTAATTACTTTCGAGCAGAACATGTAACACAGTGCGCTACTCGCATTCCTTTGCATGTAATTACTTTCGAGCAGAGCATATAACACAATGCACTACTCGCATTCCTTGGCATGTAATTACTTTCGAGCAGAGCATGTAACACAATGCGCTACTCGCATTCCTTGGCATGTAATTACTTTCGAGCAGAGCATATAACACAATGCGCTACTCGCATTCCTTGGCATATAGTTACTTTCGAGCAGTGCATATACCACATGGGGTTACTCGCCGTCCCGGTCCCTCCGGCTGAGGAAGCAGAGTCGGTGGCGTGAAACGCCACACGAGAGTAATGTCTGTCAGTACTTTGAACGGCTTCCAGCGGGGAAGATTACTGGACTTGAGGAGCGAGTCCCTATGCTCCGGTGCAGTTCACAGAGCACCGCGCTCAGTAACACAGGAGGGGGACACGGACAGGATCCCTCGGCGGGGTCTCTCCGTCGCGCAGGCAGGGGAGGGGATTCCCACGGAGGGGACAACCCGGGCCAAGTGCGGTGTGGTTTCGAGACCAGCAGGGGGCGCACCAGGGGGGATCTCAGCCTCCGGGCTTACCTCCGTCTCGGCGTCAGCAGGCGTCCGTCCTCACGACGTTGGGGGAACTCGGCCCCGACCTTGCGCTTCTCCTCACACGGCTGCGACGGGGCCCCGGACTTCGCCTGGGCCTCGTGACACAGCAGGGCACTCTCCCAGGTCTCCAGGCCGCGGCGGTGAGCGCGCTGGCTTCGTCGTCGCAGGGGGGGGGCTCAAATTAAGGATGGGGATATGGTGCTCAGCGGAGCACGCTGCCGGGGGTCCCAGACCAGGGCAGGGAGCGCGGGGGTCACAGCGCTAGTACCTGGTCGATCCCCGGTGGCTTGGCAATCGGCTTAGTATTTTGTTCACTAGGGTAGCTTGGACACGCAGTCTCAGCTCTGGCATTCAAGGCTTACAGCTCGCTCTTGTCATGCAGTCTCAGTTCTTAAAGTTAGGTTTCAGTTCTCAGTTGACAGATGAAGTCTTTTGGCGCAGATGTATCTGGCGCCCTTAAGGGGTTCTGTTACAGGGGTAGGGATGGAGAGGGCGACTAGGTCCTTCCTAGTCAGGCTGGCAGAGAGTCTCTGGGTCCTCCTACTACTGGGCAAGATCAGTGGGATTCACAGGGCACCTCACTCACTTAAGAGGCAGTACCTAAATCCTGTCACTCTCAGAGGCATAAGTCCCTGGCTAGGCCCTACCGCCTACACTCCTGGTGGATTCTTCCAGCTCTGCTTCACCCCAATGGCCAACTCACCACAAAAGCTTCCCTCCCACTCTTAAGTAGCCCTAGGTCAGGTGACCTCTAGCCAAGGCGGCAAAAGTAAAACCCTACCTCCCTTCTAGAAGGTTCCAGCTTCTTCCAGGAGCTTCCCCACTCTAACTATGGGACAAAAAGGCGGGCTGGTATCGCAACATTGTTGTGGGTCCCAGACAGCTCCTGGCAGCTAGGGTGCTACTATGAAAAACGACCACCCTGCAGTAGCAGGGGTCTGTGGCAGCCATCTTGGGAGAAGGGAGCACCTGCACCTTAACACTGCCTGGCAATGAAAAGGCGCCCGGAGACCTAGTCCAACATAAAAATGAGGGTGGAAAAAATGAGGCACGATACAAAAATAGAAGGGGAGACCACCCTAGGGCTGACAGGTCCAACATTCCTGTTTTGCCAAACGCCTCTTGTCTTTTAATTTATTTCAGGTAAATTCATGTCCAACCAACAAGCGCTTGCGCTGTCTCTTCAAGACATGTTATATTCACTTTGTGGGTTTACAGCCCACCCACTGCCTTTTTATTTGTTACATTGATTATCCTTTAAAAATGCTTGCTTGCTAGTAGTTAATCCTTCCTCTTTGTCCCTCCTTTTTGTGTTTTGTTTCCTCCCACGGAGCACTGTCCAATTACTGGTATCTCACACTTTGGTATTTATGTATTCGTTTTGGGTAACTATTGTTTTCTTTGTTTCCTGCTTGTGTTCACCGTTGCCTGTTTTTTATGTGTGTTCCTCATCCTTTACATCGCAAAGTTAGCATGTGCTTGTGATTCATTTCATACATGAACAGTTTCTTATCAACAACCTGTGTGCACGTTTGAAAATTATTTCATTTTTTAATTTAAATCCGTAGAGCAAAGTGACTGTGAAAGTTAATAAAAAGTTCCCACCAAACGGAACAGAAATGTTTGATCTATCACTCGGAACACATAAACACATGATGAATAGTTTTGTTTCTGATAAACACCACTATTCAATTCCTTTGAACTGGACTGCGATCTATGAGGTGCTCAGCCACTGTTCTCTAAACCATATTGACTCCATCGTGATTCCTTGACCTCTGGGTCCAAGGTAGCACTCTCTCCAGCAGCTCCGCTGTACAGCCGGCCCACTCCAGCTCAAGAGCCCTCTCCGAGCAGGGCTCGAGCCGGCAGCCCGTCCCTACGCTGCAGGTTTCTCCTTGCCTGCAGTCCGTCTTGTTTTGTGGTATTTCCCCATTTTGATCGTAATTTTTCTTCCTAATTGTTGCTTATTGTTTTCTTTTCCTTACTGTCTATATTTACTGTACTTCTTCCCCCACGTCTCTTGGGCATACATTTCCCGCAGCTGCTGCCCCTGCGGCCCCGCCCCGATTCAGCTCCGCTCCCGCCTCACCTCCTCTGCTCCCACTCCCTTCCGCTACAAAATGGTGACCACTGCGCGGTCACGTATGGCGGGCGCGCCGCTGGTGCGCCGAAGGCAAGCCTCTCTGCGCCCATCCGTGACCCGACCGCGTCCAGTGCCAGGAACCCTGGTTTTCCAAGATCTCACCGCTACGACTCAACCACCCTCCACGCACTCAAACCCAGAAGACATGCCGACTGTGCAAGATCCTCACCAATCACCACCCATGGGCAGTTCTCTTGCAGACCATGCCGCAAATTCTTCACCATCGACATTGCCCCCACAACCGCCGAAGGCCCGCCGGAGGCAAGACCGCCAGATCAACGCCATCGCCTCCACCAGTTTCAACTGCCTTCGCATCCTCCGGAAGACCTTCAAATGGATCCCCTCCGACTGCAGAAAGACCATCACCCCCGCACTCATAACCAGCAGACTCGACTACGGCAACGCCCTATACGCCGGAATCAACTGAACTCTTCTACACAAGCTCGAAGCCATTCAGAATGCAGCAGCCAGACTCATCCCCGAGACTCCTCGTCACGAGCACATGACACAACACCTTTGCGACCTCCACTGGCTCCCCATCGAGAAGAGGGTCACCTTCAAGCTCCTCACCCACGCATAAAAAGCCCTCAACAACATCGGACCCAAATACTTCAACGAGAGAGTATCCTTCCACATACCCAAGAGGACCTCCGCTCTGCCGACCTCACCCTGGCAGAGGTGCCCCGCATCCGCAGAAACAAAACCGGAGGGAGAGCCTTCTCCCACATCGCAGCAAAGACCTGGAACAAGCTCCCCGTCAACATCAAACGCTCCCCGACCCTGAACACGTTCAGGAAGGACCTCAAGACCTGGCTGTTTGACAAACCTGGAGCCGCTCTTCCCACCCCTCCCCCCCCCCCACCCCCACATGGCCTTGAGACCCTCACGGGTGAGTAGCGCGCTTTATAAACCCTCTGATTGATTGATTGATCGGTAACAGATACCATTCTTTTTCAGGCACTTAGTCTTTCCCTGTAGCTAACCAAATAGCAATTCTCAGGCTCACCACCCTGCTCCTCTCAGTGAACACCATTTCTGTCTTGCTGATAAATATTTTTAGTTTTTTTAGAGTTTTATATAGCGCTAGACCTGTAGATATCAGAGTGGTTTACATGAGCACCAGTTGCGTTACAGATGGACACATTCATTTTTGTTAGGCATGGGGAGATTAAGTGATTTGCCCCAGAATCACAGGATGTTGAGTGGTGTTGCCGAGACTCCAACCCAGTTCCTCAGCTTCAGGGTCGACTGCTCTAGCCATAAGGCTACACCCTGTCCCCAAAGACAACAACTCTCTCTTCGAAACCACTTTTTTCCTTTCATGAAGTCCACGCTGCCTTTTGGCAGCTCACAGAAATCCTGGAAGCACCTGTTCACTTACAGGGACTATCTTCTCCCTGTCAGTGGCCATCTTTTCTCTGTCTCTCGTTAGCCATTACCTATCAGTGACCACTCGTTCACTGTCACCGATTACTCTGTCGCTGTCAATGATCACTCTTTCTTTTTCCATAAAGAAACTCACTGCTCCAGGGATCCCACTCTCTTAGCTAAAGGAACCCTCTCCCGGCTGTGAGTCCCATCTCACCTCCCACTTTCAGCAAACCATTGATCACAACTCTTCCTCTCCCATCTCACATCTTCGAAGTAATTAACCTCCTACTTAAGTTTTGAGTGTCTAGGCACGTCTTCAAGTAACTTTGATTTCCATTGTCAAGTTATCATGTGTGCACTTTTGAAGGCGATTTGTTTTTATGCTTGGAAGGAAAGACTTTTGATGCATTTCAAGCAAATAAACAAATATCTTATAAAAGCGCACAGATGCAACTTTTGAATAGAAACAACCGTGGTTATAGGTTGGCTAAAACAAGCTCTTATACTGGTTTGAGATTTGGCAGGAGGCTTAACATACTTTGTAATGTACGTTTTGTCTAAAAAAACAACAAATATGATCAGTTGTAAATAAAAGACCATCAAAATGCAGTCGCACAATACAACTAATATTTTCTGTTCTATTTGCGATAAACACCACTGTACATTTGGATCATGTCTTGAGAAATAGTAAAAGAAGTTATAATTTTTGGGTACTTCGGAAGTGAGGTGCTCGTGCTTATTATTATCCCTTTTAAACAAATAGCTTTTGAAACAGTCCAGACTCTAACTTGACGATGGACACTTAGGAGAACTTTTAGTTTATTTGTTTAACAGGGATGGATAATCACGCTGAAAAACATCAGATGTTACTTTATTGCTACTGCGACCGACTTCAGGTTCTTGGCTCGGTGGGAGGTTTAACATCCTGTGATTTATGGCTATCTACTCTATTTCTTCGTGCCTAAAAAGAACACAAATACAGCTTGTAACTGTGATAACAATCTTTACAGGCATGCTCAATGTATTGGCTCATATATTCAAGCAGGCACCATTGGAAACAAAGCCTGCAAGTATTCTTCCTTCTTAGGCCACGTGTGACCTCATCCTGGCGCCGGTTTGTGTTGTGAATCTGCGAAAATCTTCTAAAGTGCTAGAGACTGTCAAGAGGCCCACTATAGTGCTTTTATACCACTGAAGCAAATGTTTTTCCCACTTTTAACTTCAAACCCACTGTGTTTTTTTAGCTGCAATCAGTAGAAATCTTTCTTTTTTAGGTCTCGCCTGCGAATGCAGTGCGCATGCTCTGCGTCGCCTCGACGAGGTCTATTGTTGTTTATTCTGTGTCCGGGGCCTGTGGAAGCGGGGTCGGTGTCCGCCCTGTCGGCATTAGGACCTCCCCACCCGGACTGGAGATTTAGCTCGTGCACGGCGTCTCTTTTGCTCGTGCACGGCGTCTCTTTTGCTCGCGCACGGCATCTCTTCCAGACATGCGTGTTTATATTTGCATCGCGCTTTAAAGTGAAAGCGCGATGCAAATATAAACAAGCAGCTTTCGTTAGAGGCAGCATCATGGTCGCGCGGCAGCGGCATGATCAGAGGTGCACTTGATGCTCGTGCACTGCAGGGAGACTGCACCCCCTCTTCATATTGACCAAACTACCGTCTCCTAATTTCATTGTAAAAATCTCCCTCTTTTTTTTTTTTGTTGCATATTTATATAGTGCAAACTCAACCTGAAGGTATTGGAGCGCTTTACATGAGCACCGTATTTACATTACACATTCAGGCACGGGGAGATTAAGTGATTTGCCCAGAATCACAGGATGTGGACGCGACCTTGAGGCTCGAACCCTGGTTTCCTGCACCAAAGTCGGCAGTTTAAGCCAACGGGCCACATCCTCTCCCCCTCTCTGTAATGAAGGATTCCGGATCATAAGTAATTAAATTATCCTTTATTGTAGTCGAAGAGCTGAACAAGCATGCATACAGCTCCAATCACGAAAAGTAACTGTCTACACATCCAAAAGATACATTCCACAAATGACCCTATCACATTCTAAAAATGACATATGTAAACTCTCAACTTACATCATTAAGGAATGTTGAACAAATGAAAACACAACACATCCCCCTTTCTCCAGAAACAATAAATAAGGAAAGAAAAAAAATAATAAAAAAAATAAAAATACAATCTAATAGTCCTATACTTTAATTCATTTATTGCTAACAATATAATCTTTCAACCACGATGGCACCAGCTTCCTCCTTAATGAATGACGAAGGCTCATCATTTGAAGAGGAAGAAGAAGAAGTGGGAAACGAGGTTTCTAAAGTACTAGTAGGGTCTTTTGAAGACGTAATAACACTACCATCTGAATTAGTATTTGATATTCTAATGTTTGAGTCGTTGTCTGGAGTACTTGTAGGAAGAACGTCCTTAGAAACATCCTCATCAAAATCATCAGGCATCCAATTATAGTGAGCAAGATTATTTTGGCATTTAGCAACTCTATTCAAATTCCAAACTCTGCCATCACTGACCCTTACTGCGTTGAGTAAAACTTCAATTACTTTAATAGGTTCTGAGAATTGAGAATCACCTTTCTGAACTTTGTTGGGTTTTTGAATGCGTACCCAGTCTCCAATGTTTATAACAACTTCTTTTGTACCATGTTTTATGTCATAGTATGCTTTGCTTTTTTCATGCAAAAGCTCCATACGTGTACATACTTCATCTCTAGACCAAGGTTGTACTTCATTAGAAAACAGCCATGTGGTAATGGATTTTGAGTGGGGATTCCTACCTTTCACAAGTATAAAAGGAGAAATTCCTGTAGATTCATTTACAGTAATGTGAAAAGTCCACACAGTTTTCCCTATTTGGGTTGGCCAATCAAGATTGCTATTTAGTGATAATTGAATGGTGTTCTTTAAAACTCGATTGAACCTTTCCACCATTCCATTACCACTTGGGTTGTAAAGTGAAGTGGTTTTGTGTGTAATTCCCAATTTTTTTAAATACGTTTTAGCTTTTAAGGATAGGGATTGTACTCCATTATCCGTGAGTATGCATGTAGGAATGCTCTCTGTGACAAACGTTTCATCTAAAAATTGTAAAACAGAGTCAGTATCGGCACTTTTAATGATTTTCACCACAGGCCAACTAGAAAATAGGTCAATGAGAACAATTAGGTAGCAATGAGAGCCATCACTTTCACTAATAGGTCCCATAATGTCTATTGCGACACATTCCCAAGGGTTTTTAGGAAGGAAACCTCTTGTCATAGGAGGACGGAAGGTTTGTAAAGTCTTATCAGAAGAGGAACAAGGAATACAGTTTCTTACAACTTTCTCAATTTGGGAATCAAACCTTGGCCACCAAAACAATCTTTTTACCAAATATTTGATTCTAACAATTCCAGGATGGCCTTCATGACAAAGATCAACAATTCCTTCTCGTAAATTTTCTGGAGGGATTATTCTTCCACCCTTTAAGAGAGTATTATGAGAAATAGACAATTCAGATCTAACTTCCCAATATGGTCTGTAATTTGCGTTCAAAAGTTCTTTTTTCCTGGGACAGCTATTAATGATAAAGGAAATAACAGCTTGAAGAGTATTGTCCTTCAAGTATTCATTGTCCCATTCCTCTCTACTAAATGCAGAAAAACCATGATCATGTACAAACGCTATATGTAATTCATTCCATTCATTATTTTCGCATTGTTCCAACATCAAAGGCATTCTTGACAAAAAATCTGCAATTACATTGTTTTTACCGGGAACGTAATTTTTTTTAGATATAAAATTCTGCATCCACATCGAAATCCTAGCAAACCTTGCTGAAGCAGTAATTGCACCTTCAGTTGTTAGAATTTTCACTAACGGCTTGTGATCGCAACGAAGAGTGCATGGTTTTCCCCAAATAAAGGACTTAAAGTGTTCCAATGCCCATGCACAAGCTAGTGCTTCCCTCTCTATAATTGGGTACTTCTCCTCACATGGAGACAAAGACCTGGATGCATAAGCTATGATATTTTCTCGGCCCTGACAGTTAATTTGTGACAACACCGCATCAAGGCCTTTGTTGCTAGCATCAGTTGTAATTACACTATTTAGCAAGGGATCAAACCTGTGAAGAGCTGTTGCTTTGGCAATAGCTTCTTTGATGACTTTAAAATCCATGTCACAAGCCTGTGACCACACAAATGTACAATTTTTTTTAAGAAGTTGACGAATATTATAAGTTTTAGTAGCAAAATTTGGTACATATTTCGAACAAAATTCTGCCATGCCTAAAAAAGATCTAACATCATCTTTACTAGAGGGTACTGGGGCCTCAGAAATAGCAGAAACTAAAGAAGGTTTCAGTTTTACACCCTGTTTGTCGATAACGTGACCTAAATAAGTTACACTTTTTTGTGCAAATTTGCATTTAGAATGCTCTACTGTAAGGCCTTTACTTTCCAAAATGCTTAGAACTTTTTCAAGTCTAGATAGATGTTCTTCCTCATCACCGCCAAAAACAAGAATGTCATCCTGAAAAAACATAACGCCTTGTTCTTCTTTAAAAAGGTGAAACATCAAGCGCTGAAAAACGGCCGAAGCTAAGCCGAAGGGCATGCGTTTATATTGAAAACACCCAAAGGGGGTGATGAAGGATGTGAATTTCATTGATTCAGAGGACAAGGAGATCTGATGATACGCAGACCACAGATCTATGGTGGAAAACCATTTAGCATTGTTCAAATTTGAGACCATCTTGTTAATTTTTGGTAATGGAAATTTATCAACAACATTATTGTTCAGATATCTCAAATCTACACAGAGCCAAACTTTGCCATTACTGCGTCTTGCTACGATGATCAAGGAAACCCAATCAGAAGCTTCAATAGGCTCAATAATATTGTTTGACACCAGTTTATCCAATTCCTTACTAACCTCATCCCTTACCAAAATAGGAATATTCCTGCATTTGTGTATTTTAGGAGATGCGTCTTGTTTAAGAACGAGTTGGTGTTCCAACCCTTTAAGATTACCTAGAACATTGCTGAAAACATTTGGAAATTCTTTTAAAATTTCTTTACTAACTGCATTACTGTCGTCAACAACCAACACCTGTTCTTTGCTGTTGGGATCTAAAATAATATGCAACAGTTTTTGGTCAAACTAGCCTAGAACTGGTGGTCCTTTTTTGCAATATAAAGTTTCCCTCTACACTCTCTTCCTTTGAATTTAAAAACAAACCAACAATAACCCAGAAGATCTATGGTTTCTCCACCATAGCTTTCAGGGTGAATGCCAGGTTCTAATAACTGTTCTCCTCCTTTTTGTATAAAAGAAGACTTCCACATTTCCTCGTTAATGATAGTGTAAGGTGAGCCCAAATCTGCATAAATTCTGACATTAACACCACCAATAACAATTGAGCAAATTGGTTTGTTAATAATAGTGACGTCACCAATATTTAGTACCAATTTATCATGTAAATTCATTACTAAACCACCATCGTCCCCCATATCATCAGTTTCATTAGTACATTGAATATTTTCATCCATGTTATTTACAAATCTAACACTATTCTTACACCTCCTACAAGCTTTGGCAAAATTACCTTTGAGTCCACAATTGGTACATTTGAACTTAAGTGCAGGCCAACTTTTGCTGTCAGCTAAGTGCTCCAAACTGTTACATCTGTAGCATTTTAGTTTAGATCCTGAAGGTAAGTATCTGGTAAAAGAGGGTTTAACATTAGAATTATCCTTAGAATTCATAGTGACTTTTTTTTTTGTTCACATTCACCTTACTCACAACATCAGTGGTAGGGGAGAGGAGTTGGCCTAACGGCTAGGGCGCTTGACCTCGGACGTGGGGAACTGGGTTCGAGTCTCGGTAATGACGCTGAACATCCTGTGATTCTGAGCAACTCACTTAATCTCCCCGTGCCTAACAAAAAATGTATGTGTGTCCTCATGTAAAGTAACTGGTGCTATGTAAAGTGCTCTGATACCTGATTGGATTCGGGTCAAGTTCGCGCTATATAAAACTCTGCAAAACATTTTTTATCTTGTTTAAGAACACTGGTGCATCTGCCAGAAATTTCTGCCTTACGCACAATAGCGAGGATGTCATCCAGAGGGGCATCACCATTTATCCATAGTCTATCCTGTATGGTGGGGTTAAAAGCATGCATAACTATTGGGTCTCTTATTAGATCATCTTGTAAAACCAACTTTTTGAGATCAGCTAGGTAATGGTCTATACTTTCATCCTTGTTCTGTTTCCTGGAAAATAATTTATATCTTGTAACTCCAATACAGACTTTAGGCGCGAAATATGTGTCTAAATGAAGTAAGGCCAATGCATATACGTTTAAGTCACCTGGAAAACAAGGTTTGGTCATACCTTCATACACTTTTAGTCCTACAGGACCCAAGGCATGCAAAAGTCATCTTTTCTTTTGTACATGAGACATTTTTCCATCTTCATCCAAAGCATCGAAATAGTTACACAAATAAGGTTTCCATTCCAACCATTTTAAAGGAGGTTCAGTTCCAGTAATCCAAAAGGCTTGTGAAGGATTAATATTGTAATTCGTTGGCTCATAATGTATATTTCAGTTTATAAATGCTCAAGTATAAATTGCCAGTAGTAATTGTGATTGGTTAATTCAAAATTGAATGTACAGGTAAAAGTACTTGAATAATGTGGTGGAATAACCCAAGTAAAAATGTATTCTCTTGTTAATTATGTAAAATAACAAATAAAAAACATAGTACATACGCTGTTTGTGCTGGAGGTAAAAAGAAAATCCCGTGGTTGTCAATTCAAATGAGGCTTCTTTGAACATCCGACGCGTTGTGCGCACTGAAGTAGTTGAGATCATAACGTTGAATAAAATTAAAAAAAATATGGCGCTACGTTGGTTACGCGACGTGATTTGCGTCTATACGTACACGTAACATTGCAGTCATCTCCGATGATGAATGCCAACCAATGGTAACCAAGCAAAGTCAAGCGCAAGGTCACTTATGTAGACGTTGATGAGAGCGCTCGAGGAAGCGGCAGGAAGCTCGAGGAAAATGAAGGTATTTTCACGATAAATTCCCCTTAAAAACGCTTCCAGTTCTCACTTGAGGAGTGATGCTCCCGCGTCGAATCTAGTATATTCGAATAACACTCTCGAAGGTGTGTCTCCCGATAATTAGTAAATCGGATTAAATGTTCACAACGAATCCTCATAAATTGAAAATCCAAACTTAGTGTGGGTTCATCCGCTCTTCGACATCCCGTCGCCAGTGTAATGAAGGATTCCGGATCATAAGTAATTAAATTATCCTTTATTGTAGTCGAAGCGCTGAACCAGCATGCATACAGCTCCAATCACGAAAAGTAACTGTCTACACATCCAAAAGATACAATCCACAAATGACCCTATCACATTCTAAAAATGACATATGTAAACTCTCAACTTACATCATAAGGAATGTTGAACAAACGAAAACACTAAGAATGAAAACACAACACTCTCCCTCTTCCTGTTTTCCAAATGTTGTCATGTATGAGATAGTAACCCACCAAGATTTTTTGATCCCTCAAACACCGAGTCCCGTTTTTGTTTTTACTGATTTTTTTTCCACCGCCGACCTGCTGAGGGTGTGGTGACCCGGAAGCGTGCTTTCTCCCAGGTTCACTTCCATGTCGGCTGTGCTGCTTGTCGGTCGAGGGCTCAAAGCCCTCCTGCTGCTACCTGCTGAGACATTTCTGCGCCCACCTCAACCTTCCTTCTGGCATTTAATTCTCTACCGGTGCCCTACAATTCTTTAGTGCCTCGAAGACCTGTGCCAGGGCTGTGAAAGTACAGTGCGAAGTCTGCTGCGCCCAGACCCCGCATGAGGACTTTAACATTAGGTGACCAGCTCATTGACCATATGTCGGCAGAAACAACGTTCTATAGGGTAAGGGAAGGGGTAAAATATTTATCCTGTAAAAGAGGGCTTGAATAAGTTTACATTCAGGAGTGACGAGGCAAACGCATTAGCAAAATGTAGAAAACCTGTGAACATGCCTAATGCGGGAATCCCAGTGTAACTCAAAGAATAGACAAACCTAGATGTTAATAAGCCGGCAGTGGGCACTGAAAAAGGTACATTCCGTCCTCCATTGGTGTGAAAACTTGAGGTAACTCGGACTCCGGCTTGGAACTGTCTGGAAAGGAACCTCCGTGTCATTGTCTTCTCTTAAAGTGTACTTAGCGGTGTAACGGCTTGGGTTGTTATAGGAAGTTGGTAAGCCCCAAAACGGTGCCTTGCTACACTAATTGCAAAAGGCGCTGCACAATTTGTGATAAAACAGAGAAGACCTACGCTGCCAGGTATTTCACTCGAGCTCTTTAAATTGTTGCTGGAAGGTGCCAACCCCGATTCTTCCACTAGGAGTCCCTGCGACTGAGCCCTGGCCACAGACCTGTCATGGGACAAAAGGAATCTTACTGAGCCCATGTCCCTTGAGTGCCCACACAAGTGAAACGCTTCAATTTGTAATACGGCACTAAAACATATAAGCGCGCCTGGAAATTGTCCATGAGCACATCAAGTGGCCACCCTTGGAATCCGGTCACTGCATTCGAAAGTTGTGCTTTTCACAACAGCACAAATGCGGCTGCACGCGGCCCCCACAGGGGGCCATCCTAAGCGGGCGGCCACCCTTAGTCGCATTTGGCACTCCCCCACTAAGACGGGGGACTATAGGAGGAGTTCCCTGACCAGCTACGTCACTTCCGGCACAAAGAGGAGGGGGAGGTATTTATGCCTCCCCCGGCCATCTTGGCGTCCTCTTTGCGCCGGGCACGCCGTCTGGTCAGTCACGTCGTGGTCGTGTGTCCAGCCCGTGGACCCTCCTGCTGCCCTTCACGCCGCGCTTCTCGTCGGGTTCGTGCGCGGCCTCAGCGCCTCGTGGGTTTCTGGTCTCTCCTGGAGGCGAGGTTTTCATCCCACTTCTGTCAAAACTTTGGTGAGTGCCTGCATCCCCCCCCTCATGCCTAGTCACCCCGGCTGGTGCATCATGGCGGGGCGGCCCTGGATTAGGCTGCTTGGCTTCGGGGGGGGTGGGGGGGGCGAACGTTCTGAGGCCGCGCCGTGACCAGGTCCCTATATCCCATTAAGGAAAGGGGGGTCGTGCTTGAATTAATACGGTGTTTTCCTGTGGGGCGGCTTAGGTCCGTGAATGCGGGTAACAGTTGGGGTCGGCGGCGAAAGCCTCTTTCGCGGGCAATAAGAGGCAATAGGGTGGGGCGAGCCCACGATAGCTCAGTTGGTTGAGCGGAGGACTGTAGTGGGTAAGCTGATATCCTTAGGTCGCCGGTTCAATACGGCTCGAAGGACATTGTGAAAGGAATTGCAGAGCTCAGCCTCAAGTCAGGTGAGAGCATGTGGCCTATCGGGCAGAGTTGCCAATTTTGGAGGTGGGGACCCAGGTTTGAGCCGTGGTGTTAGCTTAACATCCGGTCATTCTGGGCAAATCACTTTAATTTCCCCGGGTCTACCAATAATTAAATTTTGTCTCGTAAGCGCTCCAATACCTTCGGGTAGAGTCCGCGCTATATAAATGTGCACAAAGTTAGAACTTGAGTTGCAATGTTGTTCTGTCGGGTCGCCAACTGCGGGAGAGGGTCCGGGGTCCGCGCCTTCGGGTGCATACCCACGTAGGCGAGTGGCGGCTAGCGGGCGGGTGGTGCGAGGAGGTGAGCGAGCATGTAAAAAATGGCTCCTTCCTGGCCGCGGTAGCCTCGGCTCAAATTGTGCCCCCCCCCCTTCCCGCTTGAAGTATAGTCCTGGGACATGAATCACGGAGTCTCGTAGGGCTCCGATATTTCGGGTCGAGCAGGCGCCATTTAGATATGCGGTAAGAGGTTTGCATTGGTCTCAAGTTGGCGCCAAGAGTCTAGCGATTGGCGCGCATGGGGGCGCGGGGGCAGCCTCTGCATCGACTAGGCTGCGCCCACCCCTCCTCCCGTTATGTTTGCAGTTTTTGAAGCGGTGTTGGCGGCCATTGGGTTTCTCCCCTCCCGCAGCCCTGGCCACATGCGGTGCGGGGATCGGCAGGGCTGGCATGTCGGGTGCTTGGAGATGGGTAGGGAGCAGAGGCGGGTGCCGTGAACACGGGCCTCGGGAGATTTCGGCCACATGGTTAATGCGAGTGCGGCGGCAATCCGGGGCGTGCACCCATGTAAATGATTAATGGTCAAAAGGACACCGACGCCTCATAAAGTGCCGCTTCTAGGCCGGCAATGGTATACCATGTGGCACATGGCCTCGCTAGCTCCCAAATAATTGAGGTTTCCTCGCTGCTTGCTTCAGGCGTCCTTGCCACACAATTTGTTCGACAAGTACTAGTGGCTGGTAGCAAAGGTGCTGAGGCAGCATATTTATCGCGATCGGAGTATGGGGACAAGCCAACACCCGGTGTGCCCCGCGAATGCAACGAGGCTACAGTGGGTCTGAAGCCACTAGGGATGCTTTCTGAGTGATTTCCCATTGCCACCCTCAGCTAGGCCAGGCACTGGCTTCTGCGCACACTTTATCTAGATCGGGTTGATTTCTCTATCTATGCGCTGGATGGTTTGTTTCGGTAAATCGCTTTTCCACAGTGTTTTGTACCGGCAGGTACTGTTGCTTTGATGGGAAATGTAGAGATATGGCTCATTCTGGAGCACATTCTGTTGATTCAGGCAAACGTGTTCATTTGCAATAAGTTCTTCTTTGACAGCGCTCTTTGAATACATACAGACAGAGAGCCATTTGGACAGGCAAGGTGTTCAGCTGTCGGGGGAGAGAATGTGGCCTAACGGCTAGGGCGTTCAACCTCCGAGCTGGGAGACCGGGTTCGAGTCTTGACAGATACGCTCAACATTCTGTGATCGCGCCGCGAAGTGGCACGGTAGCTCAGGGCGTGCTGCTCGCGACACCCCCTTTGTCCCCCCAGCCAGCAGGCGCTTCTCTGAGAGACACGGGGGTGATCAAGGTTGGCTTGGTTTCCGACTCGTCTGCAGTCCACCGGAGGGTGTTAGTGGGGCAAGTGTACCTTGTGAGGCTGGGCGCCGGATTACCACCGGCTTGCAGGGCCCCATCTTACTGGGGAAAGTAGCAACAGAAGGCGTGTGGCTGTTAGCGATGTGTCGATGGTGGCTCGTGTTGGGGGGCGCACTGGAGTAACGCAGCGAAAACGTTGTAGTGGTAGACATTGGTGACGGGGATGGACACTGAAGCGAGTGTCCTTTCGTTTTCGGTATTTGGAGCATTCGGAGCCTGTGGGGCGTTGTGGCGCTTCACCCCCCCCCCCCTTTTAGGGGCAGAGACTCAGGGAGGAGTCCCCCACCCATACTCGAATACAGTTGATAGTTGATGAACTCCACAACAATTTCATCACGGAATACCCCCTCTTAGTGTGCTGTCGACTACCTTGTCTGAAATGGGCAGAGGGTAGCTGGCATGGGTAGGTTGTATGCACCATATCATTGTGTGATGATTTTGCACCCAAGAAAGTGTAATTCATAGTGTTTTGAATGTCATTCACAGTTGCACTGAAATGATGGAAATGCCACACATAGAAATCTGAAACCTGGGCAGCTATGGATGGGGGCGGACAGCTCTCGGTTGGCTAGGCAACTGATCTATAACGGTGGCTTAATTCACCTTATGCAAATGGAACCACTGATCAGCCAATAGTTGGGCTTGTTGTAGGTAGTGCTCCTTTTGTAGTAAAGGTAGGGATGCTATGGCTTCGATGAATATGTAATGTATCTGGCGCTCATGTGTAGCGTGTCAATGCCTTTGCATCCACATACACGTGACATTTGTATAACGGAGATGTAATTCTCAATGTGCGTTAGCTTAAGGCTATGAATGGCGGATCGGTCAGGCTTTCCACGGAGCGGAATACTTAGTAAATGCGTGGTGTGCCGGTGGCCGGTCTGAATGCCATAGTTATTGCCTGAGCAAGCTGGGGAGCCCTGCAGATTAGTTTTCTCTCTTAAACAATCCTTGAAGCTGGCTCAGGGCTCCCTCAGCTCTGTTGGTGTCATTTTTATGGGCCAGGTCCTTCTTTTCTTTCATAGAACTATTTTCGCTAATGGTAATCAGTAGTATTGGATGGCGCCTATGTTTCAAATCCAACACGATTGCATTGATCTGATTACTCACATTTAAGGGGATGTCCATGGTTCTTTGCGTGGCTAGTTAATGCTTTCAGTACACAAAGACACCTGTTGCTTAAGGCCGCATGCTCCTATTGCTTGACCTTTGTCACACCACTGCCTCCGGTGGGCCTGTTCAGGTCACTCGAGGGCATTGCTTCACTGTTCCCGAGCTAACATGGCCGATAAAGTAGTAGCATGAGCTGTTCTACAGGGAAGGCAAGTTTGTAGCAAACACGAAGCCAACCTCATCCGGGATGGCTTAAAGCCAAGTAACTGGTATTCAATCCACCCAGTTGGGGTGTTAACGTATAAAGGAGAGAATGATTGTGCTTGCAGGTCTCGTCGGCTGATGATTTTGGGACCGCGTTAGCGCACTGTTTTACGCAAGCTTAGTGGTAATCCTTGTGCATCTGGTGTAGCACGCTACCACAAAACAAGGGTTCAAATCCCGCTATTGTCCCCAAGGTATCCCATGAGCTGAATGTTCATGCACGGCCTCTAGCATGCATTTCACATGTTCTCCTCGGAAGGAGTTGACTTGCTTATACGCTTGTATCTGGATATCGATATGTCACCCTCATCTTCATTGTTGGTTTGCTCGCAATAAAGAGTCAGTCTTAGTACTTAAATGTCCCCATAGCTCATCCTTTGTCCCAACAGGGTCAAAAGATACGGGCAGGCTCTGTTTGCAAAGAATAGTTATTTTGTACCCGCATGGGCCTTGTTTGCAGTTCAGTGAGGTCAATTTTGTCTCCAACGCGGAGATGGTGCGCCGTGTTTCGTTTCCAAAGGGCCCCCGCTTTCCGCATTGCGCCACCTGGGTCACGTGCATGTGACCTGTCAGGCTGTTGTGGAAGTTGATTAGGGCAATTGTCCCCAGTTGCGGTAGAGCTTGCTATCCATTGAAGGGAGGCATTTAAGGAAGGTTCAACACGTCAGGCATTGTTCAGGGGTGGACCCTTCAGCGGTGTCTTGGTGAGGGACTAGCGCAGGGGGTTAGGTTTGTGGTGCCTTTACTTTTGAGCTGGGATTTTCAGTGTAATCCTCGGTGTCCTGTCCGGCGCCTGGGTGGCGTGCGTCGCGAGAAGTCTTTTTCGTAGTTTGCATTGAGCGAAGACTTCGCTGCTTGGCCAACAAGGCCCTTGGCCACCAGGAGTTATGCAGGTGGCCCTTATCAATGTCTTATTGAGGTATGTTCTACTGATGACAAATGGTAAAATGGTTGTCGGTTTTGGCCGGGGATCGGTAAGTATGGTTTCATCTTTCACCTAACTCGGGCATTATCGGCCTAGAAGCCAAGTATACTTCGCAGGGATCCACTCACACATAAGTGGGCCAAGATCACACAAAGCACAGGATGAGTGATTGGTGTCAGACAGATATGGCGAATCATGATAGATCCCAGAGGTACCGTATACATATCTCAGACTAGATCAGTGTATTATCATGGTTCATCCTTGTCTCAATATAGACAAAAGTTACGGATAGGCTCTGTTTTGCATGGAATAGTTAATTTGTCTCCACATGTGCCTCTTTCGCAGTACAACGAGGTCAATCTTGTCTCCAACGCGGGGACTGTGCGCCACTATTCTGTTTCCAAAGGGCTCCCGCTTTCCGGGACCTTGTTCATGGGCAGGCGACCTGCCTGGTGGTTGCAGAAGTTGATTAGGTAATGGTCCCATTTGCGGTAGAGCTTGCTAATCATCAAAGGGAGACATTTAACGAATGTGCAACACGTTAGGGTGACAGTCCCACCAGTCAGAATGGAAGCGTGCCAGGTACACTGTGTGGGTATTTCCCTGCAGCCAAGGGACGGTGTCAGGTAGCCTCAGGATGACATATTCACCCGTGCTTTAACCAGGGCAGCAGGCGGGTAGTGGGAGTTGACAGCTAACAAGTGTGCTGTGGTGCAAAAGTGTGGCAAACACTGCGTCAGTGCCAAATGGCGACAGGGTATTTTCTACCTTTTGGCGTCCCATAATCCAAGAAAGGGTAGGTATTTTCACTCTCTTTCCCCCCTGGTTACACAGACTTGTCTGCCCCCCCCCGGGTGACCCAGCTGCGGGCTAGAACAAGACAATAGAAGGGCATCTTTGGGACTGGGGTCCCTAACACATTGATAGCCAAACGCTGGGGTGATGTACCATGTATGGCATGGTCACCACTGGGGTTGCCCCCAGGTTCTGGGGTCAAGGTGGGTTTGAGCATTTAGTCTTCAGGCCTGGGATAGCATCCTGCAACCCTCCAATCCAAGTACGGGCAGTTAGGATGGATAAGTATCAGCAAGTGGCTAGTCAGCGTCATCGTGCCCCGGGGGCATGCGCATTTTACAACTACAGAAAGCTGCAACCAGAAGGGGGCCAAGTGGCATAACAAGTAAAGATGTTAAGAGATGTGTCTCTGGCGTTACAGCTGGGTGTAGCCAGTCTCCATAGAGGTACGTCCGGGAGATAATGTATCCCCATGAGGTTTTTTCAGCTTATGCTGGGTAGGTGGTTCTGTATCACCAACTAGCAGGGTGCCATATGGCATAAACCAGTAAATATGTGTAAGAAGGACATAGATGCAGGTCAGGAGAGGCTTGTCTACGGTAGTACGTAGTGCCAGGCATGGTTAACAACCCATCCACACCAGTTGGATAGCCACCAACTGACACCGGGAACCTCGGATCCTAATAATTATTGGAAGACACACACAATACTGTGGTCTCGTGGGGTATGTTGGTCCCACCCTGAGGTGTAGAAGGCAATAGAACTGCACATGCCACCATTGTGGGGGTGACTGATGCAGCAATTTGATCCCTGCCAAAGCAATGCATGGTTCCTATGGCCAGACGCACAACATACAACCGTGCACCCTTGCCTCACTGAAGGTAGTCTGTTAGCTGAGGTATAGAACGGGACGTCTTGAGCCAGGTTGCGGACACTGCATGGCCAACACAGCAGATAGGCTGTTGCCAGACGAGGGTGCTTGCCGGCTGGGAGGCCAGGCGATGTAGCAGAGCAAGTCCTAAGGAAATGCCTGCGAACGCGAGTTCAGGAGTTTTGCAATGTCGTATGTATTCTCCCGTCCAGACAAGGGCAGATGGGTACATTGCAGGAAACGGCATAAATAGAGTAGGGCAAGACCTATAGAGCATCAGGGATCGCAGCTGGTCAGCAGGGACGTTAGCATCTGTGATAGAGCGTTAGTCAAGGCAGTCTGGTAGTAGGCGAAAGTTGTCTCAAAATTGTTGTTTTGACTGCAATAGGGTGCGCTAGGCGGAAAGCAGTCTTGTTCGCTAGGGTTTATTATAGAGAAGGTCTGTGCACATGTCCGGTCACCTCAACTAAGAGGTGCACCCTGCTCCCGGGCCGGGCTACGGGTCACTTCAGTGATGCACCAAATGCCCCGTCCACATAGCCACGGGTATAGGCTGGTTGTGGAAGCGGTCCTATAAACGAGTGGGCTGCGGTTCCATTGAACCAGGTGATAGGGTGCACATAAGGCTAGAGAGCTGCAACTACAAGTTTTCAGGAGGTGGGAGCCACTTCAGCTGGAAGGAAGATAGCAGCGTTTAAGAGTAGAGCCCCCTCCTGGGAGGCCATCACATCCTTGCAGGGCATGCGAGGCACTGGTCCTTCACAGAGAACCATATACCGCTCCATGCGCGAATTCGCAGGGCAGGGGCCTTGGCTTCCACCAGTTGACTCTGGGGACCTTAGATTCTAAGAATATCTCTGGTAATATACACACGATTCCGTGGTCTCGGTGGTTATGTAGTTCCACCCTTTAGGGTAGAATGCAACAGAACTGCGCATTGCCACTATTTAGAGCGTGACAGATGCAACAATTTGTTCCCTGCTAAAGCAAACCAAGTTTCTTATGGCAGAAGGTATGGCTGATGTGCGTCCTGTGAGGCCATCACATCCTTGCAGGGCATGCGAGGCACTGGTCCATTCCCAGGCAAGCAGGCACCGCTCCATGCACAAAATGCGCAGGGCTAGGGGCTTTGGCTTCATCAGGCATGAGCCATGCCGGGCGAAACCCAAAGCTTAAGTTGACATAATTTGGGTGCACTTGGCACAGGTGGGCTTTGATCTGTTCTTACAGGACATGAATATGGCCCGGGAAGTCGCAGGTGGCAGTGAGAAAGGAACTGTTTTGGTGGGGGGCTCTTTAGGCGACGGTAGCCGCCTCCAGAGCTGTGGCGGAGTTACAGGGCGATCTGGAAGCATATGGGTACAGAAAGTTTACCTCTGCAAGAGCACAATAGGGGTGCCAGAGCCAAATCACAGGAACCTCGTGTGGAGGGTCCTGGAACAACTACGTCGGCGCCCCGTTAGTCCTTCGGGCGGTTGTGGGCCTGAACAACCGGGGGTTCGCCTTGCTACGCTCCGCCCTGAAAAGGGCGTGAGTAATAGGGGACCAATGTGTCACATGATCCAGTAAGGGGATCACCCGTGATCCAGTAAGGGGATCACCCCCCATAAGGGGAGCGCTGATTGGTTTTTCCACAGTACGTGGCTCATCAGGCGGGCAGGGCAGCATAGGTTTATACAGCTGCCTGCCCTTGGATCGCCTGTAAGATAACCCACCATATTGCATACTTTTGTATGGAATAAACCTGCAGCAATATTTTTCCCAAACAAAAGTTGTGTTGTGTATTTATTTATGCATGCATACTCTGTTGTGGTAAGGGTGGGGCCTGGTGCCATAATGGGACTATGCGGCTGCCCGCGGCCCCCGCAGGGGGCCATCCTAAGCGGGCGGCCACCCTTAGTCGCATTTGGCACTCCCCCACCCCCACTAAGACAGGGGACTATAGGAGGAGTCCCCTGACCAGCTACGTCACTTCCGGCACAAAGAGGAGGGGGAGGTATTTATGCCTCCCCCGGCCATCTTGGCGTCCTCTTTGCGCCGGACACGCCGTCTCCCACCCTACCGCTTACCCGGCGTGGGGTTGGCAGGCGAATTACATAGGATGTTGTAATGTTTTTCTTTGTCGTTGCAGGCGGAGTTACAGGGCGATCTGGAAGCATATGGGTACAGAAAGTTTACCTCTGCAAGAGCACAATAGGGGTGCCAGAGCCAAATCACAGGAACCTCGTGTGGAGGGTCCTGGAACAACTACGTCGGCGCCCCGTTAGTCCTTCGGGCGGTTGTGGGCCTGAACAACCGGGGGTTTGCCTTGCTATGCTCCGCCCTGAAAAGGGCGTGAGTAATAGGGGACCAATGTGTCACATGATCCAGAAAGGGGATCACCCATGATCCAGTAAGGGGATCACCCCCCATAAGGGGAGCACTGATTGGTTTTTCCACAGTGCGTGGCTCATCAGGCGGGCAGGGCAGCATAGGTTTATACAGCTGCCTGCCCATGGATCGGCCATAAGATAACCCACCATATTGCATACTTTTGTATGGAATAAACCTGCAGCAATATTTTTCCCAAACAAAAGTTGTGTTGTGTATTTATTTATGCATGCATACTCTGTTGTGGTAAGGGTGGGGCCTGGTGCCATAATGGGACTATGCTGTAACTATTCGGCCTTGTCCATATATGCTGTTCTTTATCAACAGAGAGGGTAAAAAAAAGAGCGCTCGGTGACAGGGACTTGCATTACTGGTGCATAGGCCTTTCCTGTGCACATATGTACGAGAGCTCTGTTGAGCTGCTTTGGGGTAGAAATTAACTGCTTAGAAACAATGGACTAGTTAGTGTTTTTGTAAAGCGCTTCTTCACCTATATGCATTGAAGCGCTGTTCATTATAACAGTAATTGCATAGACTACGAGAATATGAATAGATAAAAGATGTGACACAGAATGCTAACCAGAGTTGTTCGGTAAGGGGGTAATGAGGGGTACGAGAGATTAGGTTTAAAACACATCAGTAAAATTATTAAATATTTTACTTACAAAATATTGATGGTCAGAACTTGTACCTTTAATTCGTTCTGAGGCTACAGCGCATGTCTTGTAATTATGAATTTACAGAATTTTCCCCATAGTCAGTCAATTTGCAGTTTTTGCAAAAAATAGTTTGTTTAGCTCAAATGGATGAAACTAATTCTGCCCGGGAACGTGCTGCATAATTTCTATAACTTTGTCAGGTTATTTAGATACATTGGCCACATAATTCTAGTAGCCCTGGAAATGGCTACGCTGTACAGAGTAGTTCGTAGGGCTGTCCTGCTTCTTGCTGCAAAGTTCTCCAATGCTTCATCGGGGGTAGTAAGCGCTACATAAATACAGTTTACAATTCCACATATTTTTCATATTTCACAGCTCTTTGTAAAATGTGGTTTTCAATACCACTTTAATTTTGTGCAGTAAAACAGCCAAGCATAATATTTATATTTTATAAAACTACACACGTGCCTGTGTGTGTATGTGTGCATGTTTACCATGCACATATAGATATGTGTGTATACATACTTGTGCAGTTCATTTAAATGTACTACAAGATGTTTTTCAGCCCGAAAGTGGATCCTCTCTCATGTAAGCCTAGCAACAAAACGTGATTGAGGCCTCTTTAAACAAGCATTGGCATAGCCAATAGGTCTCGCCTTTGAGACCTTATAAGTGTTTAGCCATGCAACAGTTGCATAACTAAACACTTATAAGGTCCCAAAAGCGAGACCTATTGGCTATGCCAAGCGGCCGTGAGGTCGCGAAAGTGAAAGTGCTCGCGGTAAAAGCGGCGCACGCGCGCCCGCGCACGTGCACTGTGGCTCTAGGCTGGCCTGGCAGCACTTTTTGGAGCCCTCTCAATAAGTCTCGCCAGACCAGCGCATGCGCTGGGTCAGGCGAGACCTAAAAATGGGCAGTTCTGGTATTTGTAGGAGGCTCTTAAAAGGGAAGGCTAGGCTTTCTTTCTCTGCATAGTGCACGGTAGACGGGGCAGAATGCCGGCTGTCTTGTGTGTCTGTCTACCTCCTCCCAGCAACCAGCCCCCACCCCCACCAGATCCATGGCAAAAGGCAAGTACTCCGTGAAGGCCAAGATCACAGGATTGTCCGGCGCCCCTGGGGTTCTTGCATATGGGAAGCGCAACATGTGCGGGGGCGGGGGTTGGGGTGGAGAAGAACTGGAGGATTCTGTGGATGGATTGTAGAGCACTACTGTTGCCAACAGTGTTACACAAGGATAAAATGCAGTAGTACTATCGCGACATCCAGTAAGGAACGTGCTTAAAATCATGTACACGCCTTGATGCTGGCATCCGTGAGGGCTGCCTGTGTGGACGTTTAGGTGTGCGAGTTAACACAGACACAGGATATGTCAGTTATCCGTATGTACACGAGCTATCGTATACATTACTGTACAGTCAGCGAAGCTAAGTCTGCAGATATGGAGTCATGGCTGAAATCAATGGCTAATAGGAAACGACTCCCTTAGTTACTAAGAACCTACTTGCAGTTACCCAACAGGGCCACTGAAATTGTGCGGCAGTGGAATACCAAATTATGTGGCAGGGATGTCAGCTTTATTCAGCGAGAACATATATTATACGGCACAATCTGCAGCAGTGGATATTTGGTTCTTTTTGCTATTTTAGAAATAATGAGTTCAGTGTGTGGTACATTGCTCCACATTAGTGTCAGTTTAGCATCTGAATACAGCAGTCGGTAAGTTCTATTCAATAAAAAATCACAGTGCACAAGTCTAGTGAGGTGACTTGGGGGAGGCGGGGCTTAATAGGCCTGCTATTGAAATGCATGCATATCAGGGTTGCTTGAAGGTTTACTGCGCCAGCGAATTTTACAAAATTCCCGAATATTGGCCTTCCTAGGCAGCGTTGCTACTCTCACTTCGAGTTCGCCCATCAAAAGCAAGAGTTACTTTTATGCTGAAACTGCAGTTGAGCAGGTATTCTCAAGCGTGTAACGTGAAACTCTGCTTTTCGTCCATTTAAAGTGATACAAAATATCTCATGGACTTGGGTTTCTAAGCGCCAGGGGCCATGTTATGCAAGATGTAACACAGCACACCAGCCCACCTTGTGATGGAAGGAACGAACTGTGTTATTGCACCACCTGCTCCTGTCACAGAGGAGTGCATGCGGCGACCATGCCCCTGAAGGAAGGAATCCTTTGCATTACACCATTTAATTAATGCTTCACAAAGGGAAAAAAACCAATAACATTTACAATGCCAATAGCTCAAGCCAATGTCATTGCGAGACCTATTGCATTGTAAATGCTTGTTTATAAAAGTCGGTATGTTTCTTTGATATGTCGCAAAGGGAGTGTGTGCAGGTAGCGTTTCAAAATACTTGTCTTTACATTGGTGAAGGAGCCGGGCTCCATGTTCTAGATCTGCTCTGGAACCTCAGGCTGAGGGTACTTTTTGTCAGCATGAAAGCGTGGAGGGGAGAGAAATCCTTAGCCAATTAAATATTGCAGTTCCAATTTACCATGACTCATGAGGATCACACACTCAGAGTTTAGTTTAGTTAATTTATTACAGAGCCAAAAACAGCTGGACGTACAGGCACCTCAAGGTGAGGGTGTAGAAATACATTGGAACTGATAGAGCGCCATGAGGTTTTGAAAATTGTAGTGGTGCATCATAATCGTGCATAGCCAGCAACCACATATATATACATACGCATATTTTGTGTTTCATTAACAGATGATCATTAGAAGAGTAACCTGCAATAATACAAATTGTGAATGTAATGTTGAAATGTATTTCGTGTTAGTTGAAAGAGTAAAATGCCTTTTAGATGTAATTGTTTATTGCAAGTTCCTAATGAATTCATTCATGTGTAATGTAATGCATTAGATTTAAACGTGCACCATATTAAGTTGCACGCATAGGAATGATTACTTATGTATCCAGTGTAATGGAAAATAGTGCTTATAAATGTAATGTTTATTAACACGTGTAGTTTTAATGTGCAAAGGCCTAATGGAACGTTCATATATTGCTATGAGAAGGCCTATTTGCATTTCTTATGTTAGCTGAATTGTGCAGGCCGAAATGTTTTTTCCCTGGGAGAGCTCTCATTTAGAAATTCAGTTGGGATGGTGTGAGTGCAAAGATTTTGGTTTCTCAGGCTTCTGTTGCAGGTGCAAGGACATCGTCCTCGTTATCTCAACTAACCTTTTGTTTTAGGAGTTAGGTACGAAAGAGGGCAGTTACAATATTCTACAGGAATGCAGATAAGGTTGGGTTGATACTTTCTGCGCTGGAAGAGCCTGGGATCCAAGGACACATGGACCGTTGCTGGACAAGATGCAGGATTCTGTGGAAAACTACCACCTGAAGGTGTCCACCCAGAGGAGGTGTTCTGGAGGCGTGTCTTTCATGATGTGCATTTTGTATTAGGGACAGTGCCCGAGGGAAGAGTTAGGAGATGAGACAGCGAGGCGTTAGAACGCAGGTTAGAAGGGAGCAGAGCAAAGAGCAAGAGGTAAAGAGATAATAGAAGGTAACAAACAGAGAAGGAGACTTAGAATTAGTTTGGAAGCTTTGGTTACCGACTTTTAACGTGGATGCACTTCTTAAGAAGTCTTCACGAGCTGACACCTTTTCTTGATTTTGTCTGGGAAATGCTAAGTAGGGATGCCACTTTAGTGTTAGTGTAGGAACAGACTGATTGTTTCTTTTGCAGCCTAATGAATACTAACTTAGATATTGGAGCAATCATTCCAAGCTTAATCTTTTTGGAATTTATTATCCTTTTTATGCTTCATCGAATTAGGTTGTTGCGTATACTAAACTTTGTATTAGTGCCCATGTATTTCTTGAACCTCGTCATGAGGTGTTTGTATATTCAATTGTTTTTGGCTTTGTAATAAATCCCCTAAAACTTAATTCGGAGTCAGTGATTCTTCAGAGTTGGTATTATTTGACTATTGACTTGTTTAGATGAATTGGTTTCTCCCCTTTACACTTCGCAGCAGATAAAAAGATCCAGTCGACCTGAGGATTCTGATGAGTGGTAATAGATGATAAGATAAGAATCCGGTGTTATCAGTTGGTAGAGGAGTAGGATGGTTATCTCTGTAGTAAGGGGAGATCTAGATTAGGTTAAGTCACTTTTGAGTCCCGATAGAACCCGAGAAATGGTGATCCAGTGGATCGTGGGCAGAGAACGACGGCGTTGATGGAAGCTGGCGGAGAGTAACGGTGCAGCGGAAGCAGCAGTTCGTGGAAGAGTTAGTATGAATAGGGTTGAATATCTGTTAGATTGTGGTGTTGTGTTGATTGTGTGATGTCTTGCGGAGCTGGTGTGAGAGTCGAGTGATTGTAGTTTCGGACTGTGAGCGTGCGTGGTCCATGAGATTTGATTTTGATATCCCTGGATAAGAGATTGTGGTGTAGAAGACACCCAGAGTTGAAATTGTCTGACCAGTGATTGTGGGAGTCTTGAGACGTCATAGACTGACCCACTGGTGATAGGGAAACATATGTGTGAGTGTGTGAGTAACTGACGCTGGTCGTGGGTTGCTGTATGCGGAACATCGAGCGAGTGGATCCTATCGATAACGTCTGAGGTGGTTGTCCGGTCGTTTCGCGGACAGACAATTGCCAGAGTTGAGGTCGACAATTGTGAAGAGACTGTCCGGTCGTTTGGTGGACAGACAGTCAGCGAAGTTACTGTTCGGACAAACAATTATTTCATTTGTATGAAAGAGACGCATGAGTGAGTGAGAGACGAGCTGCAGAGGAGGGGGGACTGCTGCATGCGGAGGAAGAGTGAAGTCAGAAGGTGCCGTGCTGTGATAGGTCGGTTAGTGTGAAGCCGCGCTGTTATTGGTGGATTGACATCGGGAAATAGAACGAAACACCGTGTGTAAAAGAGTTGATTTAAGTTGATTTTACCATGAAATGCTTTAAAGTTTTATGAGACATGTGTAGATGAGATAGAGCGGTGGTTACTCGGGGAGGAGAAGAGGCTCCGCCTGAAGATACCCCGGCTCATTATATGGCAGGCAACGAATGTGGGATTGCATACTATAATTTGGCTTGAAAATTGGCATAAAATGACTGAAAAAGAGGGAGAATTGACTTTCCCGAAATATGGTACTTTTAGATTGGAAGTTTTGTACCAGTTGAAATCAGTGATGTCTTTATTGCGACCTCTACCCAGACCAACACAGTTTGAGGCATTACAAGCATGGATTAGAGCAGCACATGACAGGAAACGAGACCGAAGCCAGGAAAGGGTGAAAAAGTCGATCAGGGCATTTCAGGATGCACAATGGGATGCATTGGAGAAAAGATGGAGGTTGGAAACCATTGTGTGAAACCTTAAAATCTGAATCTCTCATTTTCTTAATTTAGCTGTGCTTCATTTATACGCACCTTTGATCTGTTTTCAGCCTGATTCTGTCCCTGACGCTACCTGCATAAACATAAGGTCACGAAGCTAAAGTTGAGACATTGTAGGCTGCGTAAACATGCAGAGTCAGCTTGCTCGAAGGTTTTCAGGCAATAGTTAATCCTTAAGTAAAGTCTACTCAGAATAGCACATTTTGTTTTTCAGCCTTAAAACGTAGAAATTGCACAAAACACCGAGGCTGTTGGATTCTTGCCTTAGCTCATTTGTGTGTTCTTTCCAAAGTTCTATTTACCTCTGGGCGTTCCTTGTTTGTCATCTTCCCTATAAAAACCCATGTAGCTATTGTTCAAGTGTGCTCCTTTCCTTGAGTAATCCCATGGTGCTCGTTGGATGGAGACCCATTCTGAATGCTTTATAAATTACCTATGGTTTGTACTTCGCTCCACTGTTGATTCCTCCTTACTTGATAAGAACCCGTGGCGAAGTGGTGATACCTGCACCAGCAGGTTATTAATTAATCTGCCCCACAAATTGGCGCTCAAACGTGGGTCTCCATCAAGCGCTTGCAGTCGGACCAGGGCAGGAGATCAGGTTGGTAAGATGAACTTCGCTGAGGAAGCGCCCCATCTGATGAGATTAGTGTTGCTCGTGGTCGGTTGGTGATTTTCTTTGGATCAGGGAGGATTGACACGTGGGAGGTGAAGACTACGCATGAGGTAAATCTGTATTGAACCGGTTCATGTGTTCATTTGGTTAGGATTTGTTTGGTATTTGCTTGACTTGATATTCGTCTTGACTTGGTATTTGTTTGGTAATCCGTTCGGAATTGGTACTCCGTTCGGAATCTGTTTGGAATTTTGAAACCTAGGATCAGTTTGGTATTTTGAAACTTAGACTCTGTTTTGGAACTTGCTATTTGTTTTTGACTAACATTTTTTCTTACAGGTAATGTGAGAATATTTTTTATTTCTCTCTGTTTATAAGTTTTTTTTAAATCTTATATAACATGCCTGTGATTAGCACCCTTTGGAAGTTTTGTTGTTGCTGCTGCGATAAGCAGAGCATTTTGGAAGCAAGTTAGCTGGCGCCACCAGAAGGTATGCCAAATTTAGAGATGTACATCAAATATGGTATTTGTTCCATCATGTATAAATTCATTTTGGAACAAATATACAAAAGGGGATCCCCCAGTTATAATGGCCATTAGAGGGAACCATGGACCCTCACAAACTCGAGTATTTAGAGAATCAATTGTTTTTTAAGAAAGTTAGGCCGGCTATGTTTGACAGTTTGTGTATGTGGAGAAAAGAAGTGAGGGAGCGGCAGCTCAAGGCAGAGAAGGTACAAAAGAAACAGGAAAGGAAAACAGAAGTATAAGGAATTGAACGATAAGGAAGTTCAGGAGAAAAAGTAATATTTAGATAAGGAGCATAGATTATTAATATCTAAGGAATATATAGTTAGACCAATTGTAGCAGTTCAGGTCCACCAAGAAGATGTGGATTCAGATATTGATAGGTTGTTGATAGAATGACCCCCACCCCCATATGTACCTTTAACACCTCTCCCTCTGCACCATTGAATGTTGTTCCCCTTGTACCCCCGGTTCCATCTCCTTTGCCTGTGGTTGTTCAGCCCCTTGTTTTTCAACCAGTACCGGTACACTCTTTACCCTTTCCAACTCAGGCCACTGCACCCCCATCCCAAGCCTCTGCGCCTCCACCTCAGGCCATTGCACTTCAAATGTCTAATGATTCTGTACTTTCTGCATCTGTTCTAACCCCTCGAGTTCTTCACTCTACTGTACTTCAGTTTCGTCAGGATGCGATAAGATTGATGGTATTAAATTGGTTAAGTGATTTTGAAATAGAAGTAGAAGACATGATAAACCAGATTCAGGTGAGCTTCTTTGTCTTATAAATAAGCTCTCTCATCAACTTATAGTTCAATGGAAGATGACTACAGGGCGAAATGGCCCGGATGATGTTAGAGCAATTAATAGACAGTGTCAGATAGGGGCCTTCCCTGTAGATAGAATTAATTATGCTATTGCAATGATAATTGGATAATTTAATGAACTCTTTTCCTCTCCTTGAATAAAGAGACCTATGAGGGAAGCTGCGCCACAGTTCATTCCTGGAAGAGGGAATGAGGATAATGATGACCCAAATAGTCCTAATGCTAGAGCCCATTTTTTATACAATTGGATATATACGCCCTGGAAAAGGATGGATGTACTTACTTTAAAAGCCTCCTTACCAGACATAAGGAAAAATCCTAGGGGATTTTATGATCATGTATAGGCAGCCATTGATTCCTGGATCATGACTTTAGCGGATATCGATATTTTTTTTTGTTGGTAGGATCCTGCCACCAGATATGTGGCGACTTACCTGGGAACAGGATTATACTGTTGATTTGGGAGGAGATTGGACTGCCATTATAGCAGCTGATAGAGATCGGAAACTTGGTCAGAAACCTAGTCAGCTCATTGTGGATCTACCATGGTAACATACTTACTTATATAAAAACGATGGTTCCAGCTTGGAAAATAGATTGGACACTCCTTACTGCTTGTAAACAAACGGGGAGAGGCTGTCCCCGATTTCTTTACTCGCTTTGAGGAAGTTTCCTCTAATGTATGTAATTGCCCTATTCTTCCTGTCCTTAAAAGGGGGATGAAATACAGGATACAAGTTTATCAATTTATGATTGATTTGAGAAAAAAGTAACAAGATAGTAGTCCCTCAATATCCTGTTGTTTCTCAGGTAAAGTTAATACACCTATGGGATTTTCTGACATCCCCGTTCAAAGCCCTATTTCACAACAACTGAATGTTAGTACAAGGGTCTCCAACATTTTCTGTGACAAAAGTTACTAGTAATGTAAAATGAGCACCCCATTCAAGAGTATCAGCAGTGATCACATTGGTGCATTAGGCAGGGTTTTCAGCAGTAATGAAAAAAAAAAAAGCAAGGCTTTGACAATTTAAACTGAAGAGCTGCATGTGTAGTGCATGCAAACCATAGCTACAATACCCTTTGCACCAAGCTATAAAAATGCGTAATAAACATCTCCAACTGAAATAATAGTTTTAATTTCATTTTTAAAGTGTTACCTATTTTCTCTGTAGGCATCAGTTTATGAGTTGTGAAAATATAAAAGAGATGTTGTTTTGAATGCCAGAGTTTTATTTTTTAAAATACAGGTTGGACCGTACACTGGTAAGCTACTCGGAGACATAGCAATACAGCAGAAGGTTTGAAACAAGTTACAGTGAAATCATTGCATCACTTAGTATCCTTGGGACATAAAGTATCTCTTTTTCAATAACAGTATTATCAACAGAAGATTACCTATTTAGATCTCTTGTGTCAAAGGGGGGGGTGAGACGATACAACAACATAGGATATAAGTGGTGCAGAACTTGCAGAAATTACTGTCTCAAGCTAATATCTATGCGTTTATTACCAAATTTTTCATAAATTGCAAACCCCCTGCTTGCCTGAACACTAAAGCACGTATGCATGCCGTTTTCTTTGGACTAATCAGTGTGAAGCTGTCTTTTTGCAATTTAGAAATGCTTTATGTAATGCTCCTGCTTTAGGTAAAACTTGATTATTACAAATTTTTGCATGTAATGGTTGCAACTTGGCACGGTCCCATGTAAGAAGGAAGAGGTCATGTGCACATGTCTCCTCTAGATTGGACCCCACTGCGATAAAGCAATCTGAAGTGTATATTTAAGGTCACAATTTGAACAATTATAGTACCACATTTAGTGGATATCTAAAAAATTATTCAGACCCAGCACCTGACCAGTGCGATATTAACAGGGTACGAGTTGATACTTTTTGCTCCAAAACATCACTCTGAAATGCTGTAACATTTTGAATCCACCCATTGTACTACCCCTCTTGGAGTGCCAACAAGATGAGAAGCATGTTTGCATATTTTATTACTGAGAAGGAGACTAAGGGACGGGTAGACCTGACAGATACCCCTATATCTGATCCACCAGGGGAACTGTCTGTGGATGGTGCATGTTACAAACTACCTGATGGCTCTAGTACAGCGGCTTATGCAGTTACTCCCTTGAAATCTGTGGCTGAGTTATGTAAAATACAACAAATGTCAACGCAATTTGCGAAGCTGACAGCTTTGACTAGAGCTTGTGAATTAAGTAAAGATTTGACTGTGAATATCAATATGTATACCTTTGGAGATGCCCCCTCATTCGGATGACTTTGAAGAGAAAAAAAAAAGAGGTTTTATTTTATTTTGCATGGTGATAAGATACAGTATGGGGAATGAACAGTAAAGATACTGGATACCTTGATGCTACCAAAAAGAGCTGCTATTGTTAAATATTTTGGCCACAAGAGAATTATAGATGAGGTAATACAGGGAAATACTTTTGCCAATGAAACAGCTAAAAGATCAGCCTATTTAGAGTATAGTTTAATGTATATTGTAGGGACAGTTAGATGGACACCAGAAGTGACTATGTTTAATCAAACTCTAGATTTCATTAGGGAAGTACAGGAAGAAGCTACGGAGGAACAGAAGGAACAACGTAAAAAATATAGGTGCCGGGATGCAACAGGATGTTGGATAGATCTGTCAGGAAAACAAAGATGAATGCTTCCAAATTATTATGTGAATGTTACTGTTATCAGGCCCACATTTCAGCCCATATCAGTGCTAAAGGAATAGTGGCCATGTCAGATCATGTATGGTTCAATAATCTGATTCCCAGGGTGGCAGAGTTCTATGTCAAGAAGTGCATGATGTGCCATACTTAAAGCACAGCAACAGGATATTTTGCACCCCAGATCTGCCCTTTGAAGGTCTTGCAACCAGTTGAGGTGGTTATGGGGAGATCAGCAAATGTATAGGGTGTACCAAGATCAAGGACAATCTGACATTGAATTTACCATTCTTGTTTATTACTGTGTTGACTAAAGATCTGCATTTTATCCATTCACAGGTGAAGGCCAGTCTCTCTCCCAGTCTTAGAGGTCCAGGTCACAAGCTGAGGCCTAGAGACGGTGTCTTTACCCAACAGTTTCAGAGGCCAGTGCAAGTTCTCTTCGCCACCCAGACTGCTGTTAAGCGCACAGAGCACAGGCACCAGCTCCATGCCAGTGATGTGGAGAAGTAAGCGCCACTCCGTTTGCCATATTATCAGTGGATAACAAGAGGAATACCTGAATATGATCAGATCTCTCAGCAAGTGCCTTTTGGAGATTCTGATTTTTTTTTTAAATGGTGAAGTGGTGTCATTGGAATAATAACTTGCTGCCATCATGCCTGACCCAGATGAGCAGATTCTGTTTGAACATCCTGACATTGTTCAGCCCTGATACAAAGTGTGGCCAAGGGCCGAAAATAACTATAGACTTTGATTGAAGAAACTATCTCTGGAGAGATGGCAACCCATGCCGGTGGTCAAGACCGCCAACGTCCGGACCAGTACATAAGCTTGCAAGTGAGGCTTTGAAGCAAAAGACACTTGGGACTTAATGCTCTCTGATAGTGTGGTGAGGAAATTTCGGGAAAATTGAAACTACATTGCTCTGTTTCTGGCTGATCGTTACGCTACTCTTTGTTACCTTGGCAATCAAACAACAAATACTACAGTAAGAGGAAGGAAGGTTAAGAAACATACAGGTTGGATATAAAAGATCAGTATAGGGAATAGTGTTAGGTGTTCTTCTGAAATAGGTATTTGTATATAGATTACATTGAAATAGTTAGAGTTGTCGGTCATTAAGGCCCTTTAGGAAGGTGCCCGCTAAAAGCCGACAGTTTTGGATTAGAAGGAGAAAAATAGGGATATTTGTATGTTTTCTATTGTTAGAATTGGGATTTTTCTTTGGGTCTATTTTTGAGGCTTAAAACATATTACCCTGTTCATAGCCTAGTGCCCCCTACTTCTACCGCATCTGAACATTATCACTTCACCTTGTCCTCTCTTCAGGATTCACACTGTCAAATACATAAAACGCCCTTAATGTTAATTGAGCCACACAAAAGCTTCATCAAATAACTGCAGAATTACACCAGGAAAAAGGAACATGGATTTGGTCAGAATGGTTTTGTGGTATTGTTTCTGCTTGGGGCTGGACATAATTAAAGGGAATAGTGATTATAGGAGCCATCTTTCTCACTTGCTGTTGCTGCATTCAGCATGCCCCTGTGACATGTACAGCTTATATAGCTACCTTGAAATTGATGAAATAATGAAAATGTATATATGTACCTTCCTTATGTATTCAGCACAGCTGAAAAGGAAGGACTGTGAAACCTTAAAATCTGAATCTCTCATTTTCTTAATTTAGCTGTGCTTCATTCATACTCACCTTTGATCTGTTTTCAGCCTGATTCTGTCCCTGACTCTACCTGCATAAACATTAGGTCACGAAGCTAAAGTTGAGACATTGTAGGCTGCGTAAACATGCAGAGTCAGCTTGCTCGAAGGTTTTCAGGCAATAGTTAATCCTTAAGTAAAGTCTACTCAGAATAGCACATTTTGTTGTTCAGCCTTAAAACGTAGAAATTGCACAAAACACCGAGGCTGTCAGATTCTTGCCTTAGCTCATTTGTGTGTTCTTTCCAAAGTTCTATTTACCTCTGGGCGTTCCTTGTTTGTCATCTTCCCTATAAAAACCCATGTAGCTATTGTTCAAGTGTGCTCCTTTCCTTGAGTAATTCCATGGTGCTCGTTGGATGAAGACCCATTCTGAATGCTTAATAAATTACTTATGGTTTGTACTTCACTCCACTGTTGATTCCTCCTTACTTGATAAGAACCCATGGCGAAGTGGTGATCCCTGCACCAGCAGGTTATTAATTAAACTGCTCCACAATTGAGGGGGATAGGTTATACCCGTTGATGGTGAAGGTGGGTGACACACAAAAGAAGAGCACAGAAGAGGACGATAGTGACACGGATGATGGCTTATTAGAGAGGCTATTGTCAGAGAGACCAGCCCCATATAACCCAGACTCAGAAGAAGGAAAATCTGTACCTACAGAGGGGATTGGGGATTCACAGACTCAGCCTAATGTGAGAGTAGTGGGGAAAATCTCAGCAGGAACAGAAGGGATGAGGACACAGACCCCAGCAAGTGTTGTAGCTAACAGAACTGGAAGGTTACCGGATGCTCTAACAGTGCCGGTTACCATTTGACCCACAGTCTCAGTTTACGACCTGGATCAGACAAGTAATGGGAGCTCGGTGCAATCAGCAGTAGGAGAAGGGATTAGTTCAGGAGGGAATGGTATGGTGAGTGGAATAGCTCACCTTCCTAGACCTATTGGAATGAGTACTCCATTGCCAGCCACTGCCGACTCCTCAAGAGGACAGGTGGATGTGAGGCAGGAAAGACCAAAACCTTTGGCTGAGTCGAGATCAGATCTAAGAATGTAGGAGCCATCAGTAAGAAACCAGTGTGACAGGATACCAGGAGATTGGGATCATGAGGACTCAAGAGGTCGACCTGTCCCTAGAAGTGTAGCAGAAACCAACCGATGCGGAGATTAGAACAGTGAGAATGAAGGGTCGAAAAGTGCATCGAGTCGACGGATCTTGAAGGTTGCTATAAGAGCAAAAATTTTGGATGTGGTGAGGCTGAAAGCTGAAGTAGACGAGATAATCAGTGGGAATCTGCCTTTAGAAAGAATAGAACTCTATGAGCCAGATGAATTACTGTTTGTAGCGAAGGATGTAACTCGCAAAGCAAGATCAGCACATGAGAAGTTATCGGAACTGCCGAAAAGGTATGAGGTGGATTTGTCCAAAACGAAGATGTTGCAGGGAAGTCACAGGTTGCAGTACAGTGATCAGGAATTGGAAGAGACAGAGTTATAGGATTGAAGGCTCATATTCGAGAACTGATTATTGGGATACGTGCATGGAGCATGCTTGATAAGAGGGAGGAAAGATGGTCCAAGAAGAAAAGCACTAAGAGAAGCATAGGAGAAACTCCGCCTCCGGGAGGGGGAATTATAGGAGTAGAGAATTACCCTTTAAGAGAGGTACAGAATGGAGGGTATGTGCCCTGGAGTAGAGGTGATTTGGCAGCATTCACCAATCATTTCCCTCAGCTAAGGGAGTAGCTCGTTGAATGGTATAAACAGGTTGATCGTTTTATCAAAATCTCGAAGGTGTTGTGGATCGATCTGAATACATTGTTTGACATTGTTGTACCGAGTGATTTATGGGCAGCTTTAAAAGTTGCAGTTGAGTGGCCATCTTCTGAACCAGATAGGGATTCTGTGACCAATGGTCCTTCCCTATATTCATTCATGAACAAATTTGAACAAGTGATTACATGGCTGAAATTAAAGATCACGCCGAAAGATATTGACTGGGTCAAGATATATCGAACTATTCAGGAACTAAAAGAGACTGTGCATGAATATTACGAGAGACTCTTGCAAGCCTTCACACAGTACAGCGGACTAGACACTTTAGATCCCAAGGATAAGGGACAGTTTGTCTCGAAGTTTGTTTTGGGATTGAGGCCTGAAGTTAGTCTCATGATTCAGCAGCATTTGATTTGCTGGCAGAAAAAGCCGGTAGATGAAATACTGAGGTACGCCAGATACTGTAGTGATGAAGTGGACTCGAAACATAGGAAGCTTAAGAATAAGCTGATGCAGGTCCAAATGCAAACAGCTGACAGGGAACTCCAGACACAGCCAAATGGAGGAACGTTAGGGAGAAGACAAGGAAATAACCAAGGAGGGAATCAGAATGTGCAGGGTCAAGGGAAAGGGAAACCTGTAGACCCCAAGACAAGGATCGACAAAGCAACATTGAAAAAGACTACGGCATGTCACCTTTGTCACAAAATCGGGCATTGGCAGCGCGAGTGTAGATTAAACCCAGCAAATCAGATGCAACAGGAGGTAGAAATGGTGCAGGCACCTGAACCTGCCAATACAGTAACAAGACCCAGATCCATTGAAGGGGGGGGCGATGGTCCCACAGGTCCAAGTCCTGCAACCGCCGAGAATTCAGCAGGGAAATCGTACGTACCAGCAGATGCCCCTTTTCGAGAACTTCGATGGGTACAGGTCAGACCCGTTGAAATGACGGTGCCTGAGGGGGGAGGAAGACAGCACTCTTGGGGCAGTCTTAGAGGTAGACCAGAGGGGACCGTTTGTAGAGGCAGATGTTGACGGTCATCCTACCACCTTTTTGGTTGATACTGGTGCTACCCGTTCTACTGTGAGTTCTGCAGTAGTTCCCAACCTACCCCTCTCGGGACAATCAATCCAAGTTGTAGGAGTAGCAAACAAGAAAATGACAAGTCCATTGACTAAGCCGATTCCTGTGAGAATAGGAACCTTCCGAGATCGACACCAGTTTGTTGTGTGTGACTCAGGTCCTGTTTGCTTGCTAGGACGAGATCTTTTGTGCAAGTTGAATTGCACCATTTATTGCACACCTAAGGGAATGGAAGTTCAGATGAAAGACGATGATGCCACCTTTAAGGTTGCAAATCAACACTTGTGCATTGAGATGTATCCAGTGTTGACGGTGGAGGAACTTCCACTTGACTTGAGAGATTCTGCTTCAATGGATGTGTGGGATTTCACGGGAGATGAGATTGGGTTGATCAAAGGTGTTCAGCCAATTAAGATTCAGATTAAGCAGAATGTTGAGTTCCCAAGAACCCCACAGTATAATCTGTCCCCAGAAAGGATCGCAGGGATCAAACCTTTAACTGACTCCATGATCAAGCAGGGAATTCTGAAAGAGATAATGGGCAGTCCATGTAACTTACCCATTATGGGATTAAAGAAACCAAGCGGGAAATTCAGAATTGTGCAGGACCTGTAAAAGTTTAACACGATTGTTGTCCCTTGTTGTCCAGGGGTACCAAATCCATCAGTGATCCTATTTCAGATTCCATGTCAAGCCGAGTGGTTTACTGTGATTGACTTGTGTCAAGCATTCTTCTCGATACCTCTCCATGAGGAAAGCCAATTTTTGTTCGCTTTCCGGCTGGACAATTTTGTGTTAATGTGGTGTAGAATTCCTCAGGGGTATACAGGGAGCCCATCGATCTTTAATCAGATCCTGAAAAAGAATCTGGAGAATCTTGTGTTGCCGCAGAACTCAGTTCTCGTGCAATACATTGATGATCTCCTTATTTCGTCAGATACGCAGGATGCTTGCCGGATTGACACGGTTGCCTTATTGAATCATTTGGCAGAGAATGGACATAAGATGTCCCCGAACAAGTTGCAGTACCGGCTTAGTGAAGTACAGTATTTTGGCCATCGAATTGAGAAATGCAAGAGGAAGGTGTCACCAGATCGGATTGAGGCTATCATGAACATGGCTGTACCTACCACTCAGAGGGAGGTCAGAATGCTCTTAGGGATGGCAGGCTATTGTCGCCAATGGATTCCAAATTTCTCTCTGAAGGCGAAGTCTTTGCAGAGTTTGACCCACAAGGATGTGAGTGATCCGGTACCATGGGACCATGATTGTCTGGTTTCATTCTTGGAGCTAAGAGAGGGCATGTGTCGTGCTCTGGCTCTGGCAATGCCTGACTACAACTAACCTTTTTCATTGTTCTGTTGTGAGAGGGAAGGTTGCACATTGTCAGTCCTGACTCAGGGTCATGGAGGTGTCTGTAGACCAGTTGCCTACTTTTCAAATACTTTAGATCCAGAAGCTTCTGCGTTGCCCAGATGTCTTAAATCCATTGCTGCAACGGGTGTCAGTATTGAACGGTGTGAAAGCATTGTCATGGGTCATCCCTTGATTGTTCATGTTCCACATTCTGTTGAATTATTGATGACAAGGACTAAAACTCAGCACTTGACAAACACACGCTACAAGCAAATTATACTTGCTGCGGAGAATGTGACTCTGAGAAGATGCTCTGTTTTAAATCCAGCTACACTTATGCCTTTGCCAAACACAGATGATGAAGATTGTGAGGCTCATGACTGTCTCGATGTGACTGAACTTTGCACCAAACCGAGACCTGACATTGTTGATGAACCTCTGCCTGACCCCGATGAAATTTTCTTTGTTGATGGTTCATGCTTAAGGGACAATGTTAGTCAGTTGAGAGCAGCATTTGCTGTATGCACCATTACAGGAGTGGTTGAAGCTGCTTGCTTAGAAGGAGTATACTCTGCACAAGTGGCTGAGATTATTGCTTTGACTCATGCCTGTCTGGCCGCAAATCAGATCAGAATCACCATCTACACCAATAGCCAGTATGGGTTTGGTGTGGTTCACGATTTCGGACAGTTATGGTCTCAGAGGGGCTACATGACATCATCTGGTTCACCCATCAGGAATGGAGAAAATGTTAGACTGTTGTTGGAGGCTTTGCAATGTCCAAAAGAAATCGCCGTGGTTAAGTGTGCAGCTCATGGGAAAGGAACTGACTTTGTCTCTTTGGGCAATAGATGCGCAGATGAAGTTGTACGTTTTTACGCTGAGCAAGGGTGTATATTTACTGGAGACTACACAGGAGAGAGCCAAGAATCAAACCGAGCTCAACATGATGTTAGCCATGTCAGACACTTGGGATGAGCTCAAGCGCCTGCAGGAAGAGGTTTCAGAACAGGAAAAGGAAGGATGGGTCAAATCAGGTTGTGAGAAGAGAGACTTGACATTTGGGTTTCTAGTGATGGTCGAGCAGTATTACCAGATGACCTATTGAGCCCTATGGCAAGACAGATTCGTGGTGCTGTGCATCTTGGAAGGGCTGCGATGGTGCGAGTGTTTAGACAGACGTGGTACCATCCACGGTTTCGAATGGTTGCTGAAGCAGTGTGTCAGAGATGTGTTACTTGTCAACAGATGAATGCTGGGAAAAAGACTGTGGTTACACTGAGCCACATTGGGAGGTCGGGAGTGCCTTTCAATAGGATGCAATTGGACTTTATCGAGATGCCTAAGTGTAACGGGTTGAGGTACATTTTAGTGGTGGTGTGTGCTTTCTCACGGTGGGTGGAAGCGTACCCGACAAGGAGGTGTGACACCCTCACAGTGGCAAAGCTGCTCTTGAGGGAACTGATTCCTAAGTTCAGTTTTCCAACCTCGTTGGAGTGGGAAAGAGGGACGCACTTCCACAGCGAGATCATGAAGTTGCTTTGTGCTGGCCTAAATGTTGATCAGAGACTCCATTGCAGTTATCGACCAGAGGCTTCTGGGATAGTGGAGCAAATAAATGGAACTTTAAAGGCACGGATGGCAAAAGTGTGTTCGTCCACGTCTCTGAAATGGCCTGATGTGTTGCCCCTGGTGTTGATGAGTATTCGCAGTGTCGCTGATAGAAGAACCGGTCTTTCCCCACATGAAATCCTAATGGGGAGGGCGATGCGATTACTAGCAGTACCGTCGACAGCTTTGATAAACATCACTGATGACTTAATCCTTGATTACTGCAAAGGACTAGCTGATGTGGTCCGTTCTGTGTCTGAGCAGGTGCAGGCTTCCGCTGTTCCAGCTCAGCTGATCTATGCCACGATTTGTGCCCGGGAGATTGGGTACTTGTCCGTAATCACATGAGGAAGAGCTGCCTGGATGTACGGTGGCGAGGCCCTTATCAAGTGATATTGGTGACGAATACAGCAGTGAATTGTGGAAGGCTGCCAAATTGGGTACACGCTTCCCACACCCGCAGAGTTTCACCACCCTTGTAAGAAACAGCTCCTCTCAAAAATGATAATCCAGCTGTGGCAGCAGGGCCACAAGAGAGAACAAGCCAAGCTGTAAGGGTTGCTGGAGAGGCTGGTTGCCAATCATATCAAGCTGAGGAGAGTCATGTTGTCCATAACCCAGATATTGACTCTGAGCAAGAAAGTGATGTGGGGAGTGGCATAGAGTCAGATTCGTTGGAAGGAAGTGCTGCGCAGAGCAACCGAAAAGAGATCAGAAGAGCTGGAGGTGCAGAAGAAACCTGGCCTGGGAGGCAGAGAAGGCTAAATCTGAGACTGGCTTCTGAGAGAGATCTTGCTCCTGTGTCTGAGGTCTCTGTATCAGAAGAGAGTGACGAAGAACAAGCTCAAAGTCTGAGGAGATCAAAGAGGACGAGAGTACCTTGCCAGAGATACGCTGCCCCAGAGTGGACTTACGCAGTAACTGATGCTGGGAGCAGTGAGTTACGGGAGGATGAGGTTTGTGAAAGTGATCAGCAGGAATCCCTTAATAAAGATCGATTTGGATCTGCTAGTTCCTGGACTTGTAATCTAAGGTGTGCAGACCATCACGGTTCCGGATCCTCCACTTTTGAGTGAGTTACGAATCCTGATCTTGCATAGACTGGTTTTTCCATCGTTTGGATTTGAACTGTCACCTCATCAAATGGTTGATGTTCGTCTTGAAATCTTGCATTACATTTTAACTGCAATTTGATCTGAACTTATCGTTGATTGTGAATAGACTGTGTTCTGTAAATAAGTGCTTGGTAAGAAGGTAACCTAGTTCCGAGAGGAAGAAGAATACATTTAGGGACTTTCCGTAGCCGGAGAAAGAGGGTTAAGGAAGTCTTTTTGAACTGTGTAAATAAGGAACTGAAAGTACAGTAAAGGGGATTTCCAGCATCTACGGAGTGGTGTTTTGAACTGATTTGAGCAGTTGGTGGAGGAGAAAGAGACTCTAAGTGGTTGTTGCTGAACTCGAACCCGACAACGAGAATGGAGGCTGGAAATCCGAATCGCATGTCCAAATATATGATAGGTACACTCATAGGAGGAGTGATAGTCTCAATAGTTATAGTTATTATAGTGACAGCAGCTGTTCCACATGAGGTAGGAGTCACAGAGGTGAAGGGAACACCTACTCCTAGTACTTTGACCAAGAAAGAGGGTATCATAGGAGCTGAAAAGGCTTTGCTAGATCAAGATAGTCGTAGATTGCATGTAGATTTGTCTAAAGGTAATTTCAAGCTTAATGCGTAAGCCAAGCTGCTATATGAATATGTGGAGGCGATGGATGCGAAGGATGGTTATGTGTGAATGCAGTTGCCTGCCTCAGTGGATAAGGGGATTAAGTATCACCATCTTCCGCTGACGTATGGGATTTCATGTAGTTTGTTACTTAGTATGTTCTATGGGAGAGGTCATTATGAGTATTTCTTTTTGAATTACGATGCAGTGCTTCCAGAGGTACCAGCTTACAAACACTTGAATAAGTAGGATTATTACAAGCAGGAAGACAGGATTGGGAAGTATTTTATACCGACTTCAACATTAGATACCGCATATGCTCACAGACACAATCTAACTTGTTCACCAACTGAGGTAGAAAAGAAGTTTGTAAATCATATAGCGTTTCCCAAACTGTGGTCCGCGGACCCCCAGGGGTCCGTGACACATTCCCAGGGGGTCCGCGAACTGGAGTGCCTTCGAGTCAGCTATTTTTAAATATTACGAAGCATTTAAGCATACAAGCACTGTGAATGACAGCGCAGGGGCGGCGGGACCAAAATAAATCGGGCCAATCACCATTTCAGCTTAGGCCGGGGAAGCTGAAGGGTGATTGGCTTATTTTTTCATAGACGCGCACGCTCCCACGGCAGTGCGTCTTCCCTCGCGTCTGCAGCCAGCCCAGGAGCATTTTGCCGCCCAATGCCCTGTCTCCGCTTCGCCTCGCTAAATACCTGCATTCCGGCACCTCGGACCACTACTAGAGCACGTGAGTGTTTATTTCTTTATCATTAATTTTAAAAATGTTACATTTACACCTGTTGGGCAAGGCCAGGGGAATTAGGTCGTCGTGTGTAGGCCGGGTGTACCAGTCGCGCAACACCCATTGTACTCCCGTTGTGTGTGTCGGCCCTCAGCCCGGAATGAGACTTCACCCGAGCACTTCAGAGGTATTTAAAAGCCCATTTGCACGTTATTGTGGCCTTACTGTTTCACCCCTTCTAAGAGCCCCGCAGCTGCGCAGGGCTCTTAGAAGGGGTGAAACAGTAAGGCATCAATAATGTGCAAATGGGCTTTTAAATACCTCTGAAGTGCTCGGGTGAAATCTCATTCCGGGCTGAGGGCCGACACACACAACGGGAGTACAATGGGTGTTGCGCGACATTTATGTGAGGCCTGGTAATTGCCGGCGGAAAGAAACGCTGCAGCAGGTGCTTCTAATCTAAAAAGCATAAAAAAACTTTCAAACACGGACCCAGGAAGCCAGCGGCCGGTGGGCTTTAGGGCGGTGCGACCGGTGCCACCGCACCGGCCGCTGGCTTCCTGGGTCCGTGTTTGAAAGTTTATTATGCTTTTTAGATTAGAAGCACCTGCTGCAGCGTTTCTTTCCGCCGGCAATTACCAGGCCTCACATAAATGTCAAGATAACTCCTGTGATTAATTATCTTCCTGGAGAGAGATCAGCATTTTGTGTAGTTGAGGTTTTGACTTCTGTGAAGTTAGTGCAGAGGGTTAATATGCCTGCTGCAAAGAACGTGTGCCAAGTGATTACAGAGTGCGTATGTACAGATCAGCAGGTTACTGCTTTCAAAAGAAACCTCCTTTTATTACTTGCAATTTATAACTTTAAGAAGCATGGAGCGCCAGGGCCGGCTTTAGGGCGGTGCCACCGGTGCCACCTTTCTGGGGGCGCCGTGCTTGAACGTTTATTACGCTTTTGAAGCACCTGCTGCAGCGTTTCTATCCCCCGGCAATTACCAGGCTCACATAAATGTCACAATAACTCCTGTGATTAATTATCGTCCGAGACAGATCAGCATTTTGCATAGTTGAGGTTTTGACTTATGTGAAGTTAGTGCAGAGGGTTAATATGCCTTCTGCAAAGAACGTGTACCAAGTGATTACAGAGTGAGTATGTACAGATCAGCAGGTTACTGCTTTCAAAAGAAACCTCCTTTTGTTACTTGCAATTTATAACTTAAATTCCTAATATAGAATAGTGAGCTATTGACTTTCATTCCAGAACTGCATACACACTGCAAAGAATACATTATTAGAAAATTGATTAATGTTGCAAAAAGGATTAATTTGGCAGAAATCGATTCTTATTATTAAAGAGAACTCCCAACTATGCAGTTTCTTTTTCGACTCTGAGTTTGGGCTTCTCCACACCAAGTACTCTTAAACTATACTGCCTACCAGTATGGATGACGTGTGACTCCTACACTTTTAGTCTTTTGGCTTATGTAACATTTCCTATACACTGATTTACACACGTATGATTGATTGTCTCTGTGTAATGTGTGTGTGATGCAAAGTGCTCGAACACCCTGCACTGGTATGAGTGGCGCTATATAACTAATTCAATGCATCTGAGAGAGTGTGGTTATGGAGACTTCGTCACTGTTAAAGGGTGCTAGTGAGAGACTCCCTGGTGGAGGTGGTCATTGGGGGGGCGCCAACAAACATTGTCGCACAGGGCGCCACCAGCACTAAAGCCGGCCTGTTTTAATTTTTTGACATTTAAATTGTAAAAATTGCTTGGGGGTCCCCGGACTCCAGTAGTGATTCAGTGGGGGTCTTCAGGAGTCAAGAGTTTGGGAACCACTGATATAGGGAAATAACAAAAACACGGGATACTGGAGAGAGTCCAGTAGATTGGACTGAGGAGGAGAGTTCTCACAGAGCGAAGGGGAGTTTTGGCCCTATAGCATTGGACCAGGTGCAGAAGGGGAAGCTGTGTGTGAAACGTGTACAGACTTACTATGATAAGATCTATGTGGGACAAAGTGCGTGTGATCATGTTTTCACTATGGAAGCGTCTGTGAAGGATTTTCTGCAGAGTTCGGTGCAAGTGATACCAACGGAAAGAATGCTTATGTGAGATTGCCTGCGAATTGGTATGGAACATGCTATTTAGGAATCATTTTTCCTAAGATTTACCACGCAGAGAAACTTGAGCTTTTGGAGGATGGAAAGCACTCTAGAGTGAGAAGGGGTGCAGATGTAGGAGCAGTGATTGGGGAACTGCTGCCACCTGGTGTTGTGCTGTGCTGACGCGTGGAGGGGGACTACTGCTTCCACACTGCCCTGCCCTGTGCTGACGCTGACGCCATCCTAACGCGCCCGGAGGCTCATAAATTCCAACGCGGCTCCCGCTTCTCGGGAACCACTGCCACCTGGTGTCGTGCTGTGCTGACGCGTGGAGGGGGACTACTGCTTCCACACTGCCCTGTGCTGACGCTGCCGCCATCCTAACACGCCCGGAGGCGCATATATTCCAGCGCGGGAACCGCTGCCACCTGGTGTTGTGCTGTGCTGTGCTGACGCGTGGAGGGGGACTACTGCTTCCACACTGCCCTGCCCTGTGCTGATGCTGCCGCCATCCTAACGCGCCTGGAGGCACATAAATTCCAGCACGGCTCCTGCTTCGCGGGAACCGCTGCCACCTGGTGTCGTGCTGTGCTGACTCGTGGAGGGGGACTATTGCTTCCACACTGCCCTGCCCTGTGCTGACGCTGACGCCATCCTAACGTGCCCGGAGGCGCACAAATTCCAGCACGGCTCCCGCTTCGCGGGAACCGCTGCCACCTGGTGTTGTGCTGACGTGTGGAGGGGGACTACTGCTTCCACACTGCCCTGCCCTGTGCTGACGCTGCCGCCATCCTAACACGCCCGGAGGCGCATAAATTCCAGCGCGGCTCCCGCTTCGCGGAACGCGCGCGGGTGCGCGCTGTGCAAAGCCCGGGCCAAGGGCGGGCCCGTCTGTGCCCGTCAGGGCCCAACAGGGGCCGGGCTGGGCCAGCCCCCTAACCCCCACAATACGAGCGCCCTGGTGGACGATGTGGTGATCGGACAATGGACTAAGGATTCTTATCCACAGAAGTAAGCTTGTTGAAAGCACTTGCTTTATTTGTACTGCTGTCCTGCTATTGTTTAATATTTAATTATGCCAAAAAGGAAGATGAATCATGCAGTAATTACTGCAAATGTAGAGGCTAAGGCAGTGGGCCAGACATCATTATTGTCATATCTCACAGGGGCTATGGGAGCTATCGAGGAGCAAATTAGTACGGTGGAGGAATCGTTATCGAAGGGAAGGAGGGGCCCAGCAAGGGAGGAGGGAGGCCTTAACTCCAATAACCCCTTAGTACAAGGTGAAAATAATTCTGCTCTGGGCCCCCAAAATGGTTCCATACAGAACATCTCGGCCCACATAGCTCAGAGTGACCTGAGTGATTTGGTAGAGGATATTCAACCACCACTGAAGCGTAGTAAAACTCCTGGCAGCCCAGAGAGCATACTTATACAAAAATCTAAAGGGCAAGGTCTAGGGAGGTGTAAAAAGAGCGCCCAAGGCAAGAAAAGGGCAACCCAGAGCAAAGTGCCATCTCAACTACCATCTGCACGTAATAACATAGGGGGCCTAAGAAAACCTACTACGCACGCCCAGCTAGCGAACCAATCTTTGGCATTAGAAAAAATATCAAAAAGCATAGACGATTTGCACAGGTACATAGAGAACGCACTGGGGAAATTAACTGAGAGAGTGGTAAACCTGGAGGGGAATATAATGGGCAAGCTTTGTACAAAAAAACAGGAAAATCTAATACATGTCCAGGAAAAGACTTTTTTAAGTGAGCCGACAAGCACAACCAATATGGCTATCCCTAACCTAGTGACCAGGGGCAGTATCTCTGGACCCCCCATCCCTGGAAATAACGCTGACATGGGTGACCAAAACATTATCATTGAGACAAATAAATTGGCGGGGGAGGAGTATAGATATAAAAATAGACTAGGGCATAATGTTAGGGATTTGAGGCCATTTCAGGAACCCCAACACACATATTCGTCTTGACTTGCCACCGGAAGCTACACCATATGTGGTAATCTTGGCTAATGATCCAGTACCAAGGTTACCTGAACCAGAAATATGGATAGAACTCCGCAATAAGTCCCTTCACTGGTTAGGAAGGCATACTGGCCTCACGGATGTGTTATTCAAGCATTTCAAAATGGCAAGACGAGTTGCGTGGGTGGGCAAAGAAAGAAAAGAGCTACAGGGTGACTGTGTCGTCCTGACGTTTAGTGATCTGAGATTAGTGCATGCAATATTTAAAAAACTAGGAAATGCTTTCTTTATCAATAATGAAATTAATGTGTTGCCATTAGGAGCTTTTTACCCACTATTCCCAGGCCCATATAGGCTAAATGGTAAACATCCTGTTGTGGGCCCTGATGTTAGAAAACTCATAAGGGATACCCTGGAGGCGCAAGCATTCCACTCTACAATCGCTTTGAGCTCTTAACAGGAATGGAAGAATTAGACTGACCCTTTGCAATGGCAGAGAGGGAGTAGAATCAAGGGAAAATGGATACAACTATGAAAAGGGGGAGACATGTATCTAATACGGGACTCGAAACTAAATGCAAAATCGACCCTACCATAACAGTCACCCAACGGATAAATGAAGGAGAAGTGATCAGTCGAAAACCTGGTAAAACTTGTAAAATACTATCCTGGAATATCGCTGGGCTAGCGACCAAAGTAAAAGACCCTCAGTGGCTAACCTACATTAATGACTGTGCCATAGTTTGTTTACAGGAAACATGGGCAATAGAGGAGTTGCATATAATTGGCTTTCAAACATTTAACACCGCAGCGTGCATTAGTAAACAGGGCTGTAACAAAGGAGGACTATGTACTTATGTCTTCAACTCGGCAGGGGTCTCTCACGCGAAAGTTAGAGAGGTCAGCATCTACTATCAGATTCTGTCTATGAATTTATGTGGGCAAAGGGATGTAGTTTTAATAAACTTATATAATAACATTCCTAAAGCCCAGCAAGCGAATGTCTTATCGAACTTGGGCACATCCTTAAAAAATCTTGAAGGAAAACTAAAGGGAGACATGTTTAATATTTGGATGGGTGATTTCAACTGCTCGTTGTGCCAATTTAGCGAACAAGGTATTTGTGGGCTGGGTAACAAAAATGAAGATATACTCTCACATTTTTCACATACTTCTTTGAGAGATCTGTTGAATGACATAGCCTCCAATTTGATCTTGGCTATGCGAATGAATTATGTTTGTCTACCACTTTGTTTCAACCAACTTACAATGGAAGGGGATGTAATTCTACCATTGATTTTGCCCTAATATCCAACAGGTACTCCCGTAATGTACTCTCTTGCAAGACTCTTGACTTTTTTATGAGTGATCATTACCCTATTTGCCTAGATCTCGCTCTAAAAGGGCAGGAGAAAAAACTTGATAGGAATTCGCAATATAATAGCGATATTTATCTTGCCAGCATAAACGGGTACACGCTAAATTGGACAAAAAAGTGGATCCAGGTGCATTCCTCCTAGGCCTGATTAATAATAGCACAGAAGATACAGCATGCCTTTCACAGGACAGGAAGGATAAAGATATAATTAACGCTTTCTTTAAGATCTCAGTTGAGGCCAGGAAGCTATTACCAAGACAAAAACGACATGGCCAGCAATCCCCCCAGGGCTGGTTTGATACAGTATGCACGAAGACCCATACCCACTTAAGAAAGGCCCTGCATAACGTACCGAGATGCAGGGATAAAATAAGGCAGGCAAGATCCTTGTACCAGTTGGCGCAAAAAAAACGCAGGGCAACATTAAAAAAGGAAGCATGGGACGCCTTACATGAGGCTTGCATAAACAAAGACAACACTGGCTTCTGGAAGGCGGTTAATGCCCCTTTTTTTAATAACAGAGAGACAGACATTATAGACATGGCTATTAGTGGTGATTTGTGGGCAGATTTCTTCTCAGGGCTCTATAGGGACGAGACCATAGATGGTAATGTGACAGATATAGTTGCACTGAGAGTAGATGAAAACATTGACCGTGGACCGTTCCCACTAAAGATCAATATTACCATTGAGGAAGTCATTAAGGCTATAACTGATAGTGCCTCAAGTAAAGCGCCAGGACCGGATGGCATCCCGGTGGATGCCTATAAATCTAATATAGGTCTATGGGCTCCTCTTTTAACTAATGTATTAATTAGTTGTACCCGTTATGGGTTAATCCCTACCTGGGCCGATGCCATTGTGATACCTATATTCAAGAAAGGGAATAGAAATGAGCCTAAGTGTTACCGCCGGATATCTTTATTGGATGCTTTTATGAAAATAGCAGGAAGGGTTATTTTAAACAAGCTGGAGATCTTGGTCCAAGAGACAGGTGTTTTATCAGTCTTTCAATATGGTTTTCGACCAGGTCTAGGGACTATTGAACAGGGACTCAATTTGTCCCTGATAATTGATAAATATACAAAAGCGAAGAAGGGCAAACTTTTCCTCACTTTTGTGGACTTAAGTTCTGCTTTTGATTGCGTTAAACATGTCATGCTGTGGGACACTCTTAAAGACCTAGAGTTGGATCCTTCTTTGCTGTTGTTCATAAAGAAATTATATAGGGGGGCAGGTGCGAGGGTACGGTATGGGAAACAGGGAGAATGTTCAAACAGGTTCCCCATAAAAAGAGGGGTAAATAACTTGGGGCAGTACTTGAGCGAGTTCCATCATGACTATCCAACCATCAAGGGTACCCCTGTTCCTATTCTATTATACGCAGACGATGCGGTTATAATGTCGCAAACACAGCTGGGCTTGCAAAGGTCTGTCTCAAATTTTGTCGCCTATATGTCAGAGCGGGATTTAAAGGTAAATATCGCTAAGACATTTACTATGAGCTGTGGGACAAAATTGAGAAAGACGTGATATTTTTATTGATAATAAAAAAATTGCAAGCACGAATAAATTCTCTTACCTAGGTCTGACTGTGTATAGGAGGGGCTCTTGGGCAGCAGCCACGAACAGCAGAAAGTTGACCCTGACGAGAGCCATAGGAACCGTTAGTAACTTTGCAAAAAAACTAGGTGGAAGACCTGTCCCAGAGTTGTTGGCCATCTATAAATCTAAATGCATTTCAATAGGCACATATGGGGCAGGCATATGGGGTATTGAATGCGCGGACCAAATACAATGCTGTGAAAATACTTTTTTGCGTTATTTATTGGCGGTCCCTAGCCCGACCGCCACTTATTGTTGTCACAGGGAACTTGGTCTAGCACATATCTCTGACACTATGAAGATTACCCCTCTCCTTTTATGGCACAAGATATGGGAATCGGTTGAGACGGGCTTCAATAGGGATGTAATTATGGACTGTCTTAAGTTGGACGGGGTGGCAAATTTGCCTTGGACTAGCTATATAAAAAATATGACACATGGCATAGGCCACCCTGAATATTTTTATAATCCCAGTAGTTTGGAATCCGTTTCCAGAAAATCCCTTAAGACACACTGCTTGAACTACCTAGAGAACAAACGCTGGCTCATTGAGAGAGAAAAGAAATCAGTCATGGCAAATCATTTGATGTCCACTTGTATAGGTTTACAACCCTACTTTATAGTGGTACAAAGCAGTTTTTCTCGTATGCTTTTGGCCCGTTTTCGCAGTGGGTCTTTCTTTAGGATGGTTACATTTCCTGATATTAATGATTGGACTAAACACCATCCTATATGCCCATGCGATGATATTTCTAGATTGACCACAATACATTGCACCTTATTCTGTAAATATTATGTTGCACCGAGGAATATCTTTTTATTGCCCATTCTTAGAAGATGAAAGTTAAAACAATGTAGAATAGCTTTTTTAAGATTACAGATGTTAGAAAATGAATTTATTATCGTGGCTACCTCTTCCTTTTTAAAAGCTGTCATAAGGTCTCGGAACACCATGTGAAGAAATTCTGAATAACCGGTATCCCTGCACTTTCTTTTTTTTTCCTCTGTATATTTATGTATATATATGGATTATATTATGCATTTCTGTTTTTATACCAACTGTATTTTATATTATTTCGTTGATTGTATTTGAACTTGGAGAATTGCAGTTTCTTCTTCTTTTAATAGTTTTTTATCATTGTGCTTTTATGATTTTATGACATAGAATCGAATAAAGCTATTTTTGATTGATTGATTGGGGATATCTTTGGAGCAGCAATACCAAGTTTTGGGAGTGATCCTGAATGATGTGAAGATTAGAAGATTGGCAACTGGGGTTGACGAGTTGTCAATGAATACAGCTAAGTCGTTGATACTTGTGGATGGGGAGATGTTATTGATAAGGACGATGATGATGCAGAACCGTCTTGCTTTAGATGTCTTATTGGCAAAAGAGGGCGGAGTCTGTAAAATGTTGAAGGTTCAAGAGTGCTGTACTTATATACCTGATAACAGCAAAGATCTGAAGAAGTATATAAGTAACATCACTGAGATCCATCATGAGATCCAGGATCTGACTGAAGAGGGTGTTTGGGAGAAAGTTGGAAAAGTATTTGGCAAAGTGGGAAATTGGTTTGCAAATCTAGGGAAAGGCATTCTTGGTTATATTCTGAAGCCTATCATCATAGTGGTTTGTGTGGTTTGCTTGTGGGGATTTGCTAGAGCATATCAGTGGTACAGGGCGAACCAAGTTGAGAGGTCCCTTAGGGAACAAGAGATCAGGATGGCTAGACCGCAGGGCAGTCACTATCAGAATATCAAAAACCTAGAGAGATTCCGACAGGGAAGAATGGCTACGAGCTCTGTTTAGGTCGGTTCTTTCTCCAGGGAGTTGTGATTTTGGTGATGACACAGGTCATTAGAGGGGGGAACTGATAGAACGCCATGAGATTTTAAAAATTGTAGGGGTGCATCATAATCGTGCATAGCCCGCAACCACATATATATACATACGCATATTTTGTGTTTTATTAATAGATGATCATTAGAAGAGTAACCTGCAAGAATAAAAATCGTGAATGTAATTTTGAAATGTATTTCGTGCTAGTTGAAAGAGTAAAATGCCTTTTAGATGGAATTGTTTATTGCAAGTGTCTAATGAATTCATTCATGTGTAATGTAATGCATTAGATTTAAACGTGCACCATATTAAGTTGCACGCATAGGAATGATTACTTATGTATCCAGTGTAATGGAAAATAGTGCTTATAAATGTAATGTTTATTAACACGTGTAGTTTTAATGTGTAAAGGCCTAATGGAACGTTCATATATTGCTATGAGAAGACCTATTTGCATTTCTTATGTTAGCTGAATTGTGCAGGCCGAGATGTATTTTCCCTGGGAGAGCTCTCATTTAGAAATTCATTTGCGATGGTGTGCGTGCAAAGATTTTGGTTTCTCAGGCTTCTGTTGCAGGTGCAAGGACATCGTTCTTGTTAGCTCAACTGACCTTTTGTTTTAGGAGTTAGGTACGAAGGAGGACAGTTACAATATTCTACAGCAATGCAGATAAGGTCGGGCCGATACTTTCTGTGCTGGAAGAGTCTGGGTTCCAAGGATACATGGACCATTGCTGGACAAGATGCTGGTTTCGGTGGAAAACTACCACCCAGAGGAGGTGTTCTGGAGGCGCGTCTTTCATGATGTGCATTTTGTATTACAGACAGTGCCCCGAAGGAAGAGTTAGCAGATGAGACAGCGAGGCGTTAGAACGCAGGTTAGAAGGGTGCAGAGCAGAGAGCAAGAGGTAGAGAGATCAGAGAAGGTAAAGAACAGAAAAGGAGACTTAGAATTAGTTTGGAAGCTTTGGTTACCGACTTTTAACGTGGATGCACTTCTTAGGAAGTCTTCACACGCTGACACCTTTTCTTGATTTTGTCTGGGAAATGCTAAGTAGGGATGCCACTTTATTGTTAGTGTAGGGACAGACTGATTGTTTCTTTTGTAGCCTAATGAAGTCTGACTTAGATATTGGAGCAATCATTGCAAGCTTAATCTTTTTGGAATTTATTATCCTTTTTATGCTTCATCGAATTAGGTCGTTGCGTATACTAAACTTTGTATTAGTGCCCATGTATTTCTTGAGCCTCGTCATGAGGTGTTTGTATATACAATTGTTTTTGGCTTTGTAATAAATCCCCTAAAACTTAATTCGGAGTCAGTGATTCTTCAGAGTTGGTATTATTTGACTATTGACTTGTTTAGATGAATTGGTTTCTCCCCTTTACACTTCACAGCAGATAAAACGATCCAGTCGACCTGAGGATTCTGATGAGTGGTAATAATTGATAAGATTAGAATCCGGAGTTATCAGAACTAATACAAAGCCAACTCTGTTGATGAAGTTAGGGTGGTTCCAAATGCACAAGATAATCAATTTGAGTACCAGAATACAGAAAATGATGGCACCGACATCATGATTCCCCTTCATTGGAAGCTCGTGGGTATAAAGCATTAATCTGTCCCTACTCTACAACTAGAGTGGCATCCCTACATAGTATTTCCCAGAGCAAGATCCGTTAAGGTGTTAGCCTGTGAAGTCTTTCTAAGAAGCCTCTTCACATTTAGATGAGTCATGTAGCATAAAGCTACAGAGCTCGTTCCCGGACACTTTCCCTAACTTCGAGACTTCAATACCACAGGTAGTATCCCATGATGCTTTGCAACATCAATCCATCCAGTCAGACCACCTCTTTGTAGGTGATTTTCCATTGGGCAGCGATTCTCTCAGGCTTGCCAAGATGACCTTGATTCCCAGGCTTGCTCCGATGAGAAAGTACAACAGTTCTTCATTATCAGTGTCAGTATCAACGCTCAATGTACCCTCTTCTCCCTAAGCCTAACTCCTAAAACAAAGACATTATTCTAGCTAACTAAGATTAATTCTCCAACTGCAACAGAAACGTGATAAAACACAAATGCAGCATGTACAAGAAATTCGCTGTTGAATCTAATGTAAGAGTTTCCAGGGAAAAATACATTTCAGGCCTACAGAAATCGGCCAACATAAGAAATGGCACAAAGGCCTCACAAAATTACACTTCTACTAAGCATTTCTAAATTGGCACATTACATAAGCACATCACATACGTAAATAATTTTCCGCATCAAGTACAATTTGTACATGTTAATGTTTTCAATTAGCAGATCTAGGAACAGAAGTACGACCGTTTTTTGCAATCGCAAAGGGGGTTTTAGGCCCGTTTGCGACCTCAAATAACCTATGGCCCACGGACCAACCCTATTTTGCGAGACACTAGCCAATTAGCGACTCGCAAAATAGGGGCGTTCCAAGGGTGTCCCTTCCTAATAGCGGCTCCAAACCCAATGTATGAATGTTTTGCAACCGCAGTTGAGGTCGCAAAACACTCACAGTTTACCACCCTTCTCAGAAGGGCGGTAAGGTCCCCAGGAGACCCATTCACCTTTAGGGAATGCACGCACAATTATTTTTTAAGGGCAGGCAGTGGTCCCAGGGACCACTGCCTGCCCTGAAAAAATGAAACTTGAAAGTTTAATTTTTATTTTTTAAATTCATCTCGTTTTTCTCTAAGGAAAATGGGCTGCACTTAAAAAAAAAAGAAAAAACTTTATTTAAAAGCAGTCCCAGACATGGTGGTCTGCTGACCCCAGCAGGCCACCATCCCTGGGAGTGCTAGCCATACCCAATGGGGTCGCACATTGCGACTGCCTCATTAATATTTATGAGGCATGCCATTTGCGACCCCATTGGGAATCGCAAACAGTGTCCTAGACACTGTTGTACATAGCATTTTGCGACCCGCAAACTGCAACTCACAATTTGTCGCAATTTGCGAGTCGCAAAATGCTATGGTCATACATCTGGCCCCTAGTTTCAACACTAATTTCTTCACATTTACATTGAAAATATCCCTAACATATCACCTTTCACGTTATTACAGTTCACATTCTAATAGGATATGTTAATACGACAAATGAATATATATGGGTGCAGACTACCCATGATTATGATACACAACTACAAATGAAAGAGCACATTTTGTGCTACATCAATGGTAAGGTAGTGCCTGTTCGTTTGTGAAAGTTATTTGTTTATTGGCATATTTATCTTTGGCACATGATTAGTTTTTTGTTGTTTAGTTCTTTGTTGTTTGCTTAACTGTTGATTTAATTTGCTTCTAGGTTGCAACAGCAAGGTGTAAAAGTGCACAAGGTGCTAAACTGATGGTTTCTCAAACACCCTACAGATTATTATTTTTTTTGTTTAACGAAGGCAAAGGCATAAAAGCCAATTAATAAATACCATAAAAAAAGCGCACAGTCGCTACCTAGCAGATGGGAAGCAATTTGTTCATGCTTTAACTACATATGCTCCTTTTTAAAACAAATTTAACAGACACACTAATGTACAACATGGCTAAAACATATTGGCAAACCGAAAGGCGAGACCTATTGGCCATGCAAATGTTTGTTACATATTTGAGGACAGGACAAGCATCTCTGGCTCATGTTAGAGGCTTTTGGTTTTGCATTGAGAATGTGACAGCGCAATACATCGAATGGTGGCTTACTTTTATAACAGCAAATGAAGAGCAAGCACAAATATCCCTTTTTATTAAAAGGAAATTTGATGTCTTTCTATTTTACATCCATATGCCTACCTGTCAAGTAGCCCAGAACCAGTGCTATATTTGTTTTAACTACATGATATTGCATTATACGACTTGCACTTTAGCCATGCTACATAAATACATTCTTAAAAACCATACAATGCCAAGTGGAGTTAGCCAAAAAAACAGAACTAAGGGCCTCGTTATGACTTTTGTCTGACCGCCATCATTTCGGGGATAGGTCCGCCCGACTAGCTGACGGGGGTCCTGCCATGCTAATTACAATGTGACCACATTCAAGGCTGTCGCAAAGTGTATATTTTGTATTTCAGCGTGTGCTGCGGGCTGCAGGACACGCCGCAGGACAAAAAATACACCTTTTGCATATCCCTGCACCATGTGGCAGGCTCCATGTGGTACCTGCCACATGGTCCACGGATATGTAGAGGGGCACCATAGGTGCTCCCCCGGGCCCATGTCAGAGGGCCAGGGGTGAAGGGGGGGCTGCTACGGGCCTCCAACGTCTCTATCCACCTGCCTTTTCATAGCGGGTATCCGCCATGAAACGGCCAGCGGGAAAGAACATTGTAATCCCAATGACGATACCCACCAGTGTGGGGTTTGTGGTTCTGTCTGATGGTCAGACAGGCTTAGGGAGCCTCCGACCGCCAAACATCTGCCTACTATCCTAATGTGGCAGGTAGGAATCACTATTACAATGACGGTGGTCCCACCGTCATCGTAATCAGGCCCTAAGTAACAGCTTTACACGATGTGGCTTCTTGCATCTATGCAGGTGTGCATTTTTTCCCCTTTATAAATTGTGCATGCCAATGTTTGTTAAATGTTTGAGGACAGGACAAGCATCTCTGGCTCATGTTAGAGACTTTTGGTTTTGCATTGAGAATGTGACAGCGCAATGCATGGAATGGTAGCTTACTTTTATAACAGCAAATGAAGAGCAAGCACAAATTTCCTTTTTTATTAAAAGGAAATGTGTTGTCTTTCTATTTTACGTCCATATGCCTACGTGCCAAGTAGCCCATTTTGCACGTGGCCCAGTGAACCAGTGCTATATTTGTTTTACCTACATGATATTGCACTCTACGACTTGTACTTTAGCCACGCTATTATAAATACATACTTAAAAACCATACAATGCCAAGTGGAGTTAGCCAAAAAAACAGAACTAAGTGCCTCGTTATGACTTTTGTCCGACCGCCATCATATCGGGGACGGGTCCGCCCGACTAGCTGACTATGATCCCGCCATAATAATTACAATGCGACCACATTCAAGGTGGTCGCAAAGTGTATATTTTGTATTGCAGTGTGGGCTGCGGACTGCAGGACACACCGCAGGACAAAAAATACACCTTTTGCATATCCCTGCACCATATGGCAGGCTCCATGTGGTACCTCAATAAACAACAGGAGAGAGAGGGTATGTCCACACTCTTGGTCCCCCAAGAACAATGTAACAACAACAAAAGAGCGTGATGCAATCAAAAACTCGGATGTACCTTAGTACACCATGTGCTTGGAAAAACGTGTGAAGAAAACAAAATCAATCTGATGAAAAAATAAAACCCTCACTCACCAACATAGTTGGTGACATGCTTCATCATGGGGTTTTAGCCAGAGTAGCCTTGTGCATCTCTGGTGTGCTTCGACGCTTCAAATTAAGGCGGAGCAACAGTATCAGACTAAAATAAAGTGAAGTGATAAGTGTGAAAAAAGTGGAAAGAATTTAAAAAACCATGTGTCGTACACCAAAACACTTTAATAGTGACGAGACAGGCATATGTTAAAAATGGTGAAGGATAATTCCTACTGACAATTAATTTGGTCAGATGTATCCTATGAATGGTCAGGCGGTCGACATGTTTCAGCTTATAAGGTGTTTGTTCACTAAGCTTTCATCAGGACCTATTTATACAACACAAAAAACACCTTGGCGGTATAGGCTCGCTAAGGCCTACCCTAACCTCAGGTGCAGAGAACCGATAGACTCACGGTTCCAGTGGAGGTCTCCCACAGTTCTGGAAACAGACCTCGTATTTCTGAAAAAAAGGGATTTCATTAAGGAGACACATAATAGTTGTCTTATATTCATCAGATATACACGAAGCCAAGTCTAGGAGACCGAATCAGTCCCCACGTTATTAGCATAATCTGATTAAACTTATAGCCATATTCTGTATTACCATCAGAACAAGAAGATCAATAGAATTATCAGACTTTGTTAAAGTGCCAAAATCCAAATAATCGAACTGAATATGGATAGAGTATTTTCACACTTTGATCGATACTCTGGCCAAACTAGATTCTTAGTGTTGATAAAGATCACATATATCATAGACACTGTTAAAATTGCTTAACAACTTCGAAAGAGGAAAGCAAAATTTGAAATGAAAAAACACTGGCAGCTTACGTATAAAAGAGTGGGTGTGCGCTCCTTGGGCAAAAGGCGGATTGCGGGACTACAGAACAGCTGTGGCAACAGAGGGAGAAATACGGGGTAAGCGTTAGAAATAGCGTCACACCGTCCCTTACACAGGTTGTTTACTACAAAATTCTGTATGGTATAGTTTTGAGGGGTCGCATTTAGTGGGAGGGTAGTACTTACATCATCCAAGTCCACAGCCAGCAGTCTGCACCTAAAAGGTCCGCCGAGCCCGGAGGTAAAGGCATAATGACGGGCTCAGGTTTAAATGCAGGTATTCAGCCGCTGCCGACCCGGAAGTGAATGTGTCAGTATCTCCCAACACGTCTCTGAGCTTGAGACAGAAAAGAAGGACTGTATGGATGCAGTCTACTGAAAACGCTAGAGCGCTAAAGGCTCTTCTCAACATACAACTTTATTCAACTCCCAAATGCCGCACAGCGGCCCCTTGATATTTTCAATCCGACTGCCGACTGTCATCTATTTTCCAGAGCGGTTACGGAGATTCAGTTAATTAAAAAATTTTTATTCCCCCAGAGATTCTGCAAAATCTTGGGTTTCATGACAAATCAAAACCCGATCTATATGGTGAGAATGATCGGACTCATCCATAGGGTTTACAAAGTGCGAAATACCACAGATGATCAAAGACCCAGAATGGCCATAGTACAGAGTAAGTACTTAAATCAAAAAAAGGGGGGGGGGGGGGTTTTACACCCATAATGATGAACCTGTATTTGTAATTTAATTTTAGCGTTTTAGCACTGTGCTCCAGGGAATATTGTCATTAAGTCCTGACAGATGTGTAGACAACCTATAGACCCAGCGTTGTTCTTTTTCGAACAGTGAAGTAGATTTCACCTGTTCGATAATGGTCCAGTGAAGATCGTCTGCAGTGTGGTTCTGACGCAAGAAGTGCTCGGTCAATTTAGTTGTACTTCTTTTGCATCGAACAGGTGAAATCTACTTCACTGTTCGAAAAAGAACAACGCTGGGTCTATAGGTTGTCTACACATCTGTCAGGACTTAATGACAATATTCCCTGGAGCACAGTGCTAAAACGCTAAAATTAAATTACAAATACAGGTTCATCATTATGGGTGTAAACCCCCCCCCCCCCTTTTTTTGATTTAAGTACTTACTCTGTACTATGGCCATTCTGGGTCTTTGATCATCTGTGGTATTTCGCACTTTGTAAACCCTATGGATGAGTCCGATCATTCTCACCATATAGATCGGGTTTTGATTTGTCATGAAACCCAAGATTTTGCAGAATCTCTGGGGGAATAAAAATTTTTTAATTAACTGAATCTCCGTAACCGCTCTGGAAAATAGATGACAGTCGGCAGTCGGATTGAAAATATCAAGGGGCCGCTGTGCGGCATTTGGGAGTTGAATAAAGTTGTATGTTGAGAAGAGCCTTTAGCGCTCTAGCGTTTTCAGTAGACTGCATCCATACAGTCCTTCTTTTCTGTCTCAAGCTCAGAGACGTGTTGGGAGATACTGACACATTCACTTCCGGGTCGGCAGCGGCTGAATACCTGCATTTAAACCTGAGCCCGTCATTATGCCTTTACCTCCGGGCTCGGCGGACCTTTTAGGTGCAGACTGCTGGCTGTGGACTTGGATGATGTAAGTACTACCCTCCCACTAAATGCGACCCCTCAAAACTATACCATACAGAATTTTGTAGTAAACAACCTGTGTAAGGGACGGTGTGACGCTATTTCTAACGCTTACCCCGTATTTCTCCCTCTGTTGCCACAGCTGTTCTGTAGTCCCGCAATCCGCCTTTTGCCCAAGGAGCGCACACCCACTCTTTTATACGTAAGCTGCCAGTGTTTTTTCATTTCAAATTTTGCTTTCCTCTTTCGAAGTTGTTAAGCAATTTTAACAGTGTCTATGATATATGTGATCTTTATCAACACTAAGAATCTAGTTTGGCCAGAGTATCGATCAAAGTGTGAAAATACTCTATCCATATTCAGTTCGATTATTTGGATTTTGGCACTTTAACAAAGTCTGATAATTCTATTGATCTTCTTGTTCTGATGGTAATACAGAATATGGCTATAAGTTTAATCAGATTATGCTAATAACGTGGGGACTGATTCGGTCTCCTAGACTTGGCTTCGTGTATATCTGATGAATATAAGACAACTATTATGTGTCTCCTTAATGAAATCCCTTTTTTTCAGAAATACGAGGTCTGTTTCCAGAACTGTGGGAGACCTCCACTGGAACCGTGAGTCTATCGGTTCTCTGCACCTGAGGTTAGGGTAGGCCTTAGCGAGCCTATACCGCCAAGGTGTTTTTTGTGTTGTATAAATAGGTCCTGATGAAAGCTTAGTGAACAAACACCTTATAAGCTGAAACATGTCGACCGCCTGACCATTCATAGGATACATCTGACCAAATTAATTGTCAGTAGGAATTATCCTTCACCATTTTTAACATATGCCTGTCTCGTCACTATTAAAGTGTTTTGGTGTACGACACATGGTTTTTTAAATTCTTTCCACTTTTTTCACACTTATCACTTCACTTTATTTTAGTCTGATACTGTTGCTCCGCCTTAATTTGAAGCGTCGAAGCACACCAGAGATGCACAAGGCTACTCTGGCTAAAACCCCATGATGAAGCATGTCACCAACTATGTTGGTGAGTGAGGGTTTTATTTTTTCATCAGATTGATTTTGTTTTCTTCACACGTTTTTCCAAGCACATGGTGTACTAAGGTACATCCGAGTTTTTGATTGCATCACGCTCTTTTGTTGTTGTTCCATGTGGTACCTGCCACATGATGCAGGGATATGTAGAGGGGCAGCATAGGTGCTCCCCTGGACCCATGTCAGAGGGCCAGGGATGAAGGGGGGGCTGCTACAGGCCTCCAACGTCTTCTATCCACCTGCCTTTTCATAGCGGGTAAGCCGCCATGAAACGACCAGCGGGAAAGAACATCGTAATCCCAATGGCGGTGCCCACCATTAAAGGGATTGTGGTTCTGTCTGATGGTCAGACAGGCTTAGGGAGCTTCCAACCGCCAAACATCTGCCTACCATCCTAATGTGGCGGGTGGGAATCACTATTACAATGACCGTGGTCCCGCCATCATCATAATCAGGCTCTAAGTGACAGCTTTACACGATGTGGCTTCTTGCATCTATGCAGGTGAGCATGTTTTCCCCTGTATAGATTGTGCGTATCTTTATATTCCTCTTATTTGTTCATACGGCTTGCTTTACCAGAAAGGCACTTTTAATCATGGTAACTATTTACATTTAGCCTCCGACCCATGTAAATAAATCATAACTATATTAGATGAAAAGACTAGACACGCCCATATTTTACTTCCAAAATGTAGAGTGTGGATATTGGACTTGATCTTTTAATTTGGATTCTGGGTCTTGTAATCTTGCATTTATAATGGCAAAAAAGTACAAGTCCATGACTGGATGAGCTGCTCGTGCCTGATATAGGACAACTTGCGACCACTCTGACATCAAGTATTGTGCCAGAATCATACACTTGGAGGAATCATGACCATTTTAAATCACTTTGTGCCCCATAATGTACACAGCCTTGTGTTTATGAACTGTACATCCCCATCCCTGAATGCCTTCCCGAGCACCACAACCAGTGCTAACTTCATTCCAGGCAGTCAATGCTCTCATGAAGCAAATCACCCATTGCTCTTGTGAGACACATCACTCAGTGCTTCCATGAGGTACATCAACAAGTACTCCACTGGGGCACATCATGTAGTGCTTCGTTGAGGTGCATCAATCAGTATTGCACTGCACTGAGGTGCATCCTTACCTCCTTAGGTGTACATCACCTGGGCTGTGTGCCCCTTTATGCACATCATCCTGTGTCTCTTTCTGCAGAGATTTGTCTATGCCTGTTTTTACATTTATGAATCTCTGTGCATGGATGCCTGTACGTCAGCAGTACACATGATCGATGTGTGTCCAAATGTTTTGTGCATCTGAATGCATGTACTATACAAAAGCCAAACCTATTTGTTTTGCCAGTCCTTAATTTATTTGCCTCAAGTATAGTAGAATGAGAAGAGGATGGTTAAAACCACATCTGATAAAATGTATAGGTAAGAACGCAATGGTAGGCAGTCTGTCATTCTTCAAACTGCTAATCAAAGGGTGTTACTGTCTTTGGCACAGTTTTATAAAGCACATGGCAAAAAGAGGGAGCACAGTTTAAGAATGTTCACACCAGAAGACCCGAGTTCTAGTCCGGATTTCAGCACTTGAACAACAGTCAGGTGATTGAGGGAACAGCACTTTCAGGCTTCAGTGGAGGCTCCTCCGCTAAGGAGTAGGAGCGTCCCCCCACTGCTTTGCGGCACTGAAATAAACGAAAAATAAAATAATAATAACTCAAGGTTATTATCATTTTATTTTTTCCTGCTGTGGCAGCTTTGCGGGTGGGGTGGGACACCCCTGCTCCACTGATGACAGAGGAGCAGGGGTGGCACACTGTAAGTGAAAAGTGCGCATGACTGTTTAGCCGACCTCAGCCGGCCGGCCAAACAGTCATGCACACTTTGCATTCTCTCAACCCCGCAGATTTACAGCCTGGGTGGAGAACATGCCCAGGCTCCCAATCCCTGTCTTAGCGCCGTACCATTGCACTCAGATCAATCAGCATTGTGATTAGCTTAGGGGAGCCTGGGTGCGTCTTGTTTTGGCCCGACGTGGAGGAGAGATGCGGCGATAAGGTACGTTTTTTTCCCTTTTTTTACACCCGCTTGTCCACCCCTCACCCCGTTGCCCCCGATCCATGCTGGCCACCACTGTGAGGATTAATTTGTAAATGTCTCTTCCAGATCCTTAATTTGTAAACTAAGTGGGTGGGGGAGACCCCTGTAGAGCAGTATCTGCTCATGTTGCCTATCAACTCCTGCATCTTATCTGGTCTAATTGCGGACACCTTGGAGGTGCATTATTCCTGCCGGCGAACTGTAGCAAGCACTCATGGTGCAATATATGTCCTGTACTACCATTTGTCCAGAGAATTCCTTTACAACCTCTACTGTTCTTTCTAATCCTAGCCTGATCAAAACACCTTTGATATGCTGTGTCGGTTCTGGGGGGGAGCAGCAGGGGTACCATAATTGAGGTTGAGTTGTTCAGGATGTGTCCATTTCTTTGCCCAAATCCTTCCCTTGGTTTGTGTGCCTCCTGATGCCATCCTGATGTTGATGAGATGCATCAACATCGTCTGGGTTGCCCAGCCTGGCAATGACTTTGACTTGGATCCTTCTTTAACAGTGATGCCCAGACCCAGTTCCTATTTGATGGTCTTTGAGTGAGCATGGCCCTAGGGCAGGGGGTGCCCTTCCTTTCTCCCTTGTCCAGAGGTACTGTCTTTTTCCTCTCCTCCTTCTGAAAGGGTTAGACTCATTTTCATTGCAAGGGGCTTCAAATTTTACATCAGGCATAAGACATTGTTTACATGTTTGAGTGCTATGTTTCTTTAGGGAAGCTTTTACCTGAGTAGTGGCCCCCTATGTTTCTCTTGATTTGGGATTTTTGATTTATGTCATGGGGTGGTTCTTATCACCATCCTGCTCGCTGTTTGGTGGGATTAAAAGTTTATAAGGGTGTAGTAGATAATTCTTTAAAGGGACCATAGGGTAGGGAATTGAGTTGGGTTTTGTTATGGGTTTGTTTTGTAAATTCACACCAATGACATACTGACATTTCAGGGCAACTGAACTAATGCATATTTTGCTCCTTTGCCAAGTTATCAATAATCCCTTTCTAGAGGGAGGATGAAAGTGATGCCATAGGTCCTCCGCTTCTGCTAGACTTGTCTTGGAATATCAACGGGTTAAACTCCAAGGTAAAAAGAGAGATAGTGATGAAGGTAGCCAAGCAACATTCCCCTGGTATTCTGTTCCACCAAGAAACACATCAACACAGAGAGGGCAGGTATGGCTCTTCAATCGTTTTCCATAAGGGTTTCACAAGGGGGGTTCGTAATGTAACTCTATCTGTAACAAATAATTCACTCTCAGCAGGTCAGAGTGCAAGTGAAATGTTTCCCACAGTTTGCGCTTGCCATTTGTAGGTCGCTCTAAATTAATTGTTTTAAAATCGGTTCTCCCACATTACGCATCATGCACAAAGGCACTCGTTAGGGTGACGGCCTGTTAGTCACTGACTACCAAAACACCTAAGACTCGTAGAAGACTGGGTCACATAATAAAAAAAATAGAAAAGTCAATCAGACCTCACCCGGCTTTAGACAAGGTACACGAATAAGCTGGATCTTTCATCACCCTGTGAGTGGGGCTCCTTGCACAGGATGTGTGTGGAGATCTTTCTCATCCTGTCCCATCACCCGTGTAACATCAATCTCACAATGTACACCAGGGTAAAGGTGTAAGCAAAGTAAGTTCTTTATTGGTAGAAGAAGATCCCATCCAACCGTCTCCTAGCATCACCTTCCAGCTTCTCTCCACCCCATTTCATGTGACATCTCCATGTTCTGAATTTAATGCTTAACATTCCACTTAAGAGACACCTGCCACATCTTCCATGTTCACTGTACCTGTTTAGGCATGCAGGGAAGATATCTTATATCCTCTGAATCCCTCTGAACAAGCTTTACTTTGACATGCTCAATACTAATGTTCCTCCCTCATCAGCTTCATTTCTGACATTGTTAGGTACAGGTTTGTTGCAAGCCTTGCCTGCTGTACTGATTCTTGGAGGCAATTTCAATGGGTGAATTGCCTCGGTCCTTGATAGACACAGCCCTAGCCCATGCTAACCCAGGCACATCTCCAGTTCAAATATCTGCTTCCTGCGCCGGGAATAGCAAATGTTAGAAACATTCATCACTCCACCACACATGCGTATAACTTTTTCTCATGAGCTACAAGATCCTTTGCTTGACTTGACCATTTTTGCACCACCCCTGCATTCATCCATGGACATTTTGGACCATTATCCCATATAGTTCACACTGGCGCATGCACATGGGTGTTGCAGAGACAAGGAAATAACTAATGCTTGGTGTTGGACCTGTCCCTTTATGCAGGGTCATCCCTAAACTTTTTGCCTTCCTCCTATATTTTTTATGACCTGTTGTTGGCTGTTTTCTGACTCTGGGCACCTTACCACTGCTGATCAGTGCTATGGTGCATATGCTCTCCCTATGGTAAAATGTATACATTGATTGGTGTCCATGTTTCGCTTATTTGGTTTACTATCAGCCCCTAGTAAAGTGCACCAGGAGTGCCAGGGCTTGTAAATACAAATACCGCTGGTGGGCTTGCAGCACTGGTTGTGCCACCCACAGAAGCGGCCTAGTAAAATGTGTCTAGGGTCTGCCACTGCAGAACCTGCGCGCAGTCTGGTACTGTCGCGCTGATTGCGCAAGTGCACCCACTTGCCAGTCCCTAAACCTTCCCTTAACTACATATTAGTCACCCCTCTGGTAGGCCCAAGGGCAGGGTGCATTGTAGGCATAAGGTAGAACATGCCTTGATGTGTGTGGCATGTCCTAATAGTGAATTACAGCCATTTTCGTTTTTCACTATTGAAGGCTACCTGCTCTCCATAGGCCAGAATGGGCTGCTGGAATTACTACACGCTGTAATCCCAGTGGACTCAGAGAGCATGGTAGAAAGTCAAGTTTAGTACGCCTGAACTCAGAATAATAAAATACTTCTTTTAGTAAAGTTTATTTTAATATCCTGTGTTTGTAAATACTACTTTTAGAAAGTTAGTATTTACTGACCTGGCCATTTCAGTCCACCTCTGCGCTGTGTGTGTGTGTTCTGCCTAGTAACAAGAGGAGCAGGGCTGGGGAATTCCAGGAGACAGGCTGGCTGCCAGGTGGTGGGTAGAGAGATTACACCAGGATGGGTGGGAGGAGTACACCTTGACTCTTGAATAGACCTGTGCTCTGCCAGCACAAAGCCGGCTCCGCCCCCTGTGGAGCGGCTGATGTCTCTGCCCTGCTGCTGAAAGGAAAGAGAAGAGTCACCACAACAAAGTGCTCCAAAACTGGACTGAGCCAGGCCCAGGCCCCCTGGCGACAAAGAACAAAGGATTTGCGCTTTAAAAGAAGGAGCCCTGCTCCTACAAAATCAGATCCTGTTTACGCAACGACGAACCTCTGCCTGAAGGAGAAGGACCTGGAGAAGCTGAAGGAGGAATACTGTCTCCCTGCCTGAGAGACTGGCCTGCAGTGGGTGCCTGTCTGCTGGAAGGAGAGGAAAAGACTACAGAAAAAGACTTTGAATCAACTTGTGCTAAACAATCTCCAAGGGCTTGCTTGTGAACTTGCCCCCTGATCTGCGCCCCAGGAACAGTGGGCGCAACCTATCCCCCAGAAGAGGAGAAGTAGCAGGACGCAATCCTTGGACGCTGATCCCCAGAGAACCTGTGTGCCTCTCCCCCTTTCTCTACACCGCGACATCTGCCACCTGGGACTACCACGAGCACCGCAAGGACCTGCCTACCTGGTCCAAGCACCGCAAGTACCAGCCCCTCCGAGCCGTAGCTCGCAACGCGGAGAAAGGCACCTGAAGGCCTGCGCACCGAGCCTTGGCGACCCTGTGCCGTCGAGATCACCGCGAGGCCCTGTGCACCCTTGTGATCAACTGAAAAGCCAATCGCGCTGCAACGCGCTAAGAATTGCCCCAGAGCTGCTCTCCCCTCCTCTGCCCTTGGTCGTGTGGCTGAGACCTTCTTCGGGTGCCCCACGAAGCACCGCCGCCCTCTGACTGCGAGGGACGACACCGCGACGTGGGACACCGCGACGTGGGACACCGCGACGTGGACACCCGAGGCCGCCGTGACCATCCCTGTGCAGAACAAAGGTATTTGGGACAATCGCGCTAAAAGTACGGCTCGTACTTGCCTACGTACGAGCCGTACCTGCTTTGGAACTATTTGGGAGCTGGGCGCGGAAATACGGCCCGTACTTGCCGATGTACGGACCGTACTGGCCTCTGCATTATTATAGTTTGAGCCGTACCTGCCTTTAGTTTGAACCGTACTGGCCTCTGCAATATTATAGTTCGAGCCGTACCTGCCTTCAGTTTGAACCGTACTGGCCTCTGCAATATTATAGCTCGAGCCGTACCTGCCTTTAGTTCGAACCGTACTGGCCCCTGCAGTATTATAGTTTGAGCCGTACCTGCCTTTAATTCGAACCTTGCTGGCCTCTGAAGCAGCGTAGTTCGAACCGTACCTGCTTTGAGCCGAACAGCATTGAAACCTATTGCCGGTGCTCACGCGGGAAGCGTGAGACTCGGCAAGCGTACTCGTGCTCACGCGAGAAGCGTGAGAAACGGCACGACGTACTTAAAACCTGGTACAGAGCATAACAAAGGCGCTACGAAGCACGCAGAACCCCCAAGAAGCTTATTTTGATCAGAACTGTGCCCTTTTTAATAACTGTGGACTACATTTGAGCATTTAAAGAGTAACTGAAGTAGTACTTACAAGAGAACTGTATTTTGACAACCTGCCTAAAGAAATCTTTTATATAAAGAACTTTATTTTAATACAAATACAGCCTTGTGTCTTTGTGTGGTGGGGTGGTGATTATTGTGTGAGATATCTTGAACGCTTAACCTAATGCCCTCTGGAATCTAGCCTGACTGCTCGCGCCACGTTACCTAGAGGGTGAGCAGGGGTTATTTTTAAAGAGGTAATCCTACGCCCTTACTTAAAGGAAAGGGTCCCTGCTTGTCGCAAGTGCATACCTGCGCCAACCAGAGACCCCGGATTCTAACACTTGGTGACTGACTGACAACACCTTCAGTCGTTATCCTAAGGAAGAGGTCAGCTCTATCTCCAGGGCAGGATTAGTCAGTTCTTCTGCTGTATTGTGGGTAGCGATTAAGTCATTCTTCGGAGGCCTGACAGTGGGCAATATCTTGAGGCTCAAGAAACACAGGTAGGAAGCTAGAGACATGGCTGTTTGACCTTGAATCGAGCCACAGCAAGCTTTAGAACTTATGTGTGCCTCATTAAAAGTGCATATTACAGATAATGCTCGACGTTTATGGATGGCATCTCAAAGACATGTTTTATGAAAGCAGGCGCAAGGCAAAGATGCTACTACACAGGTTGGCAGTTGTGATAAACTGAGTAAGCATGAACGTTAGGCAATTGATGGCAACTGTGTGTTGGTTAATGAGCGAAAAGTAATTGCTAATTCATTTGCTTGTAACATCTTGCCACATTGATTTATAGCTTGCTCCTAGTTTATCTGTCTTGTAAGCACTCTTTAGTACTTGTTTTTCCCATTATCTGTATTGCTACTTTATGTTGTCTGTTCCTGTCCTTGTTGTTACAACTGCTCTCCAGTCTTCCTAGTTCCGTGACCATACTTCCAGTCTGGTCCTTGTTTATGTGCAGTTTACGTTTCCTGTATTTCAGTGTTCCTTGACCTGCGTATTTCCAGTTCTGTTTTTGTTTCTTAGAATCCAGTTCTGCTTTTCCTGAGCCCTGGTATATTGTTAGATCTTCTTGCTTCATTCCAGTTGTCTTCTTTTTGTACATATTTGGAAATCTTATTTATTGTTACCAAAGGATGCCAGTGAGTTCATGGCTTAGTGTCCTTGCACAGAGACTAACTCAGTGATCGTCTTCCATAAGAGATGCTAGGTGTCTTCCAAGACTATTTGAGAATAATTGCTCCTTGCCTTATTGTAATTTTTCACAGAGCATACTGTCATTTATGCTCGTTTGTCTATTGTTCTTTTTGTATTTTCCTATTCCTTTCTATTTGTTTATTTTATTATATATGTTTTGGCTTTCTAGTTTTGTCCTTTTCAGGCATCAGTCAGTTCTAGACCAGTCTTTAGAGTCCACTCCTCTCCAACCTTCTTCTCTGGCCCTGTCCTTCTCCTTCCACGTTTTCAGGTGCTCCCTTGAGTGTGTGTGTGTGTGTTAAACCCTTCCTCCTGAAGACCCTTGGCCCTTCATAGAGCAGGTTAGTTACTCTAGAATCTGTCTTAACAGGAGTTCTGACAGACCAGTTTGTAAATCTGTCAGGATTGGGGGTTAATGTATTTAATTTTGTCATTTTCCTAGTCAGCGGTGGGATGATTGAGGTGGTCTGGATCTCCGAGCAGGCTGGGAAATTTGAGCTGTTGAGGTACTTAGGAGTATTGTGGCCACAACAGCAGCACAGTGTTGGACTGGTAATATGTCCGAGATGCTGAACTCCTTAGTAACCCAGCAATGCTTCCTAGTCACCACTGCCCTATCTCTCGAAGACATTTGCTAAAGTAAAGGTGATCTTACTCCCAAAGCTTGTGTGTTTGTAGTGACAAGAATAGGTAGAGGCAAGTACCTTGTGCAGAATAACTTTATTCGAGTTGCATTACAAAGGCCCACGAGGAGCGGCCGATAATCCCAACTGCCGGCTACGCTCTCCGCGCTCTTCTGCCCCGCCCGCTGACGTCACATCCCCGATGTTCCCTGATTGGCCGTGAAGTCAGGTGACAAAGTGGGCAACGAGACAGACTGCGTCCCATCACTCTATGATCCCCAGCATATAATATGCATGTACAACAGTGTTCCTTAGAAAATCATCCCACTATATTTCGCTCTCCTTTTTTGCAAACCTGTCACTTTGGTTTGGGGTGATAGGGTCACTTGTGTGCTATAGCTGCCAACATGACTGGGCTTGGATATGATGGGCATGTTGATGTATATCTGCTTTGTACTTGCTCATTGGGCAGCTGCAGCTTCATTGACACTGAATGGGTGGCTCTGAGGAATGAACAGAAGTATGCTCTTCAAAAAGCCTTACATGAGTCCCAAGGTTGTATACAGTGCTTAATTTGAGTCAACGGTTGTCGGTGGGGGCCACAGGTACTCATTTTTGGGGGTAGGCACATATTTGTCCTAATTAGACATTTACCGAGATCAGAAAATGGAAAAACACACAATGAGTAAAGAAGAAGAATGAGAAAGATGGAAAAACCGTCACAGTCGGAGAAAGCAGGAACCTGTAAGAGTGAGAACAAGCATTTTCAATGCAATAGGTCTCGCATTTCCGATAGTTTAAGCTATTGGCATTATAAATGACAATGACTTTTATTTATGTTTTAAATACCAAAACATAAATAAAAGGCATTGTCATTTACAATGCCAATAGCTCAAACTCTCGTAAATGCGAGACCTATTGCATTGCAAATGCTTGTTTAAAGGGGCCTCGAAACGGGTCTCTATGAGGCTCTGTTTTGTGCCCTGGCACAGGCGGTCAGTTTTTTTTTTCTTCAGACTGCAGTGACAGCAGGCACATCGATGTGCGCGTGGTGAGTGTTGTAGGGGAAGGGAAATCCTTTAAAAAGAGTCATCTTCTCTCTGGATTTCCCTTCTCCTTTTGAAACTCAGCAGCAGCAACATTGTCGTGGTGTCACCAGGGCTTTAAGTGTAAGTTTTTTCAATATTATATACAAGCCATAGTTGCTGCTTATTTATCTTATGCAGCTAACAAGCATTGACAAAGCCAATAGTTCTGACTTGTAGGTATGATGTGACTTGTTGTATCATATATCTGGACGCAATGATAGGAACAGCAAAATACAAGTCAAGCGGCACACTGTGCTAAACACAGATGTTTAGCTGATGTGTTTTAAGCCATGCCCTTAATTACATTGACCACGCCCCTTTGAGAGACCCCCCCCAGTTTTTTCATCCCACTTAAACCCCTGCCTATAATCATCGACACCACAGATTGTACTCTCTGTGTGCAGTCAGCCACGAACACTGACGTCACCTTTATGTATACCCTCCGGTCCGAGACCGGCCCAGAGAGTTGATGCTAGATACAATGTAGGGATGTGGCCGGGTGGCTCACTACAACGCCTTCGATCCCTCAAGTTTCGGGGTTACAGGAAGATCCGGGGGCTCCTACAGTTAAGGGCTAACATTAGCACTCCTTGCCAAAAGGAACAGGCATGCTGAAGAGACATTCCTTCAACGAACAGTGCGTGCTGAGGCAGCTGGGTCCTTTTGCAGAGACACTGAGAGGAAAAATAATGTGCAGGCTCTCCCCATCCCGAGCCAATCCCACGCCTAGAGGTCGGTGTCATGTAGGTGAAGCGCCTGCCCTTGAACAAGTTTCTCCAGGTACCGTGCGGGTCTCTGGGGACCTCCGAGGGACAAACCCTGGGCTTCGACTTCGGAGACAGTTACGAGGTTGGTCCAAGGGCCGGGGGTGTCACGTGATCAGCCGGGTGGCTCTCTGGGGGCATTTAGTTAAGGGTGTGAACATTACTGAAGGGAGCCTGATTCTAAAAGGCTCGACCACACAAAGCAACAATGCCGTGATTAACTCTTTGTAGTGTTATCACCAGGCACTGTTTTTAGGTCGAGGGACCGTCCAGTCTGCCGAAGGCAGAACCGGAAGTCCGGAGATCTTATGTTTCTTAGAGTGGCTATTTAGCCCGCCTCTCTTTTTGGCTCTCCTCCATTGGCTGGCTTCCTAAACGGAGGCCAGCCATTGGAGGAGAGAGCCGTCCCTCCAAATAGGCTCCGTCTTTTTCAGATTCGGGGGCGTGTTCCGTGCTGTTCTTTCCACTTTTTAGCCACGTCCTTTTTAGAACAGCAGGAACACGCCCCCGAATCCGAAAATGCCGCTGCCTTTCTCCGAGGCATTTCTGCTTCACCTCGGAGAAAGGCAGTTGTCTCTCTCTGATTCTGTCGTGTTTCTTGTTAATGCTTGTTCTAAGATGCAATGTGGCAGTGGAGTATGGAAAGATGCTGGAAGAGCTGCGCTTACATTGCACTGCAGGGAAAGGGCGACTTTCATTCCAAACATGGTCGTCGGTTCGATACAAGAAACATTGACCGTTTCACACAACACCGACCACCATCTTGAAGCTTAGCAAAGAGTTTGCATGTACGCGAAGATCACGAAAGATAGGCTGAAGAAATGCGACTATTTTATTTAAATCCTTCGAACGACAATTATTACGGTTGTGTTTCGCCAACATATTTTTAGATGAGTTTAGGCACATAACACATCGAACCATTTGATTGTTTTACTTACCTACGATCGGTTTCACTATTAAAAATCGTTTCTTTTAATTTAGGCACGGGTATTGTTGCGTTATGATTTTTTTAAACGGCCACTGGTAATTTGTCCCACAATATTTGCCGTTTACCTCAAGTTAGCTCTGCATCCCTGTGCCAACAACCCCCCCCAGGGTCGGAGACACAGCCCACTCCACGCAACCCCGCCTCCCCCGCCTCTATCTGTCTTTGCGCATCCTCCCCCCTGCCTCGCCTCTGGTGTCCCAGCTCCAACGCAACAAACAGCCGCTGGGGCACAAAAACACCCCCCACCCCGCCTACGTCACTCTCTCTCCCTAACTCTCTCTCTCTCTCACTACCTCACTATCTCTCACTACCTCACTATCTCTCACTACCTCACTATCTCTCACTATACTACACTCTCTCTCACTAACGCTCTACCTCACTCTCTAACTCACTACTCAACTCTCTCTTTCTCACAGCAACACAATATCACTACCACAGTAACTATCTCTCACTCTAACACACTACTTAAAAACTTCACTCTTTCTCTATCTCACTACCTCACTCTCTATCACTACATCACTATCTATTTCTATCTCACTCTCACTACCTCACTATATCACAACACACTCTCTCAAAACTTCACTACATAACTCTCTCACTACCTCACTACCTCACTCTCTCTCTCCAATACACTAAGTCACTTACACTCACTCTTTCACTACCTCACTCTATCTCACTACTTCACTACATCACTCTCTGTTTCTATCTTAATACCTCACAACATCCCTCACTACCTCACTCTCTCTTTCACTACCTCAATCTTTCTCTGTCTCACTACCTCACAACATCACTCACTGTTTCTATCTCACTACGTCAGAAAATACCTCTCACTCACTAACTCACTCTTTCACTACCTCACTCTCTATCTACCTCACTCTCTCTCACTACATAACTCTCTATACATCACTACTCCCCTCTATCTATATCACTACCTCACTATCTCACTACTTCTCTCTCTAAAAAGATCACTACCTCACTCTCTCTCTAACTCACTACATCACTCACTCTCTATCTCTCTACCTCACTCTTTCTATCTCACTAACTCACTTTCACTGTCTCTTTCACTACCTCTTTCTATCTCACTACATCACAACACTACTCTGCTTACATCTCACTACCTCACAACATCCCTCTCCCTCACTACATCACTGTTTCACTACCTCACTCTCTCTCACTACATAACTCTCTCTACCTCACTACTTCACTCTATCTCACTACCTCACTATCTCACAACTTCTCTCTCTCAAAACATCACTACCTCACTCTCTAGCTCACAACCTCACAACTTCACTCTCTCTCACTCACTACCTCAATCACTCTCTATCTCACTACCTCACTCTTTCTATCTCACTAACTCACTTTCACTCTCTCTTTCACTACCTCTCTCTCTATCTCACTACATCACAACATCACTCTATGGTTATATATCACTACCTCACAACATCCCTCTCCCTCACTACCTCACTCTTCCACTACCTCACTCTCTCTATCTCACTACCTCACTCTCTAGCTACCTCACTCTCTATCTCACTACCTCACTCTCTATCTACCTCACACTCTCTCACTACCTCACTCTCTATTTCAATACCTCACTCTCTCTCTGTATCTCACTACCTCACTCTCTCTCTGCTAATGCAATAGGTATCACATATGCAAAAAAAAGCTAATGCCAATAGAAATGACAATGCCATTTATTTAGGGATACAAAAATGATAAAAAAATAATGAGCAATACCAATAGCTCTACCTATAATATTGCCGAGACCATTGCATTGTAAATGCTTGCTACTGTCCTTCAGCGGCGATCTATCTCACAATGGCCAGGTCCTTGAGTAAACGTCCTTTCTTGAATAGGCATATCAAGCTATTTCTCAAGCCCCTGCCTAAACAGGAATCCGCATACATGCCTAATTAACCCAAGTATCCCTGGCTGCAGGAAGCTTCACTCTAAACACACTTTGATCTCAGGAGCAAACTAGAAGGACGAAAGCGCGCTCCCTGCTGAGTGAATGAGTTATTGAATAGACGTATTCATGGGAAGACCCAATACCTTATTGTCTGCACAATATCTTCCCTGTCCTAGCCTTTCACTTACAAAGTTATTGCATTCTGGGAATTGGAGTCTTTTTAGGCTTCAATGGAAGAAGCTAATAGCAATGGGTTATAAATGGGAATCCTACCACTCGTAACTTGGAGTCCTGTCGATTTGAAGAGATTAGAAGATGCTGGTAATGGAACACAGCCATGCTGTATCAAGCGTTTCAAGGCGCATCCCGTTAGGGGAAGATGTGAGAGTGGGATTCAGAAAAGATCGGGTCATGTCAATGAATATAGGACTTCTAGGCACGGTTCTGCATGTTTTCCTGTGTCCATCGCTTTTTTAATGACACCCAGATCTGGGAACTTGAATCGGCAAATAACTGACATGGAAGCGAGGTATTCATTCAGAACAACACTAGTGAAAGTGACGTGTGCAGAACTGTTTGTGCAACCTTAGAATGTGGCCGAGCATCACGAGACACATATGAAGGGCGCAGCCCGGACTGCAACTGCCCTCTTCCCACCTTTTACGGTTAAGGTTACAATATACCTTCATAACATCGGAGCACCATTCCCCACTCCTCTGCTATCTTTTACAACCCAATGCATTCTGGTAATCATAGTTTTAATTCATCCCACTGGAACCAATTAAAGTATCTAACCTGACTAGAGCGATTTGTAAAAGAAAAGCCCATACTAGGAGGTAATGAGTATTATGATACCCTTATGAATGATAAATCTCCCATCCCATTGGAGCGGGATTCGTAATGAAATCGCAACCTCATATGGGATGCACCTCCAAGGAAATTCAAACCTACCGGATTTCACCTACTAGCAAACTCTACCGAGAAAACAAATAAAACGGTGCATTCATGAACATCGTTGAAGGTGCACTCGGATCAGACAGCTGCCAGACTCGGAGTGCCATGTCAGTCTCTCCATTAAAGTGCATCCTGGAGGGAGCATTTCAAACAAGTGCGTGACTGCCTGTATAGTTGCAGTGCGCAGTGAAACTAAAAGCTGAATCAAGCGTGCGGTGGGAGCGTGTGAGCACGCGGTGGGAGCGTATGAGGCAGAGAGGAGACGCCATGCGCATGCACATCACCTGTCCGTGCGCGCACATGGTTTGTCTCCCTTCACGCACAAAACCGACAACAATAGTCGTGCCAATGCGAAGCACCGCATGCGCTGCGTTCGCTAGGCGAGACCTAAAAAGGAGCAGAGGGCATCTGGTAGTGAATTAAAAAGGCCGTAGGTGGCTTCAACACTAAGCAGCCTTGGTAGCCAGTGTGCCGACATTTAATATCGCCAGCCCAGCCTTCTGGACAGAGCTTTGGGCTTCTGCACTTATTCTTTTACAAATTTAGCATTGGGTGTGTACAAAAACCTTAAAAAGATTTGGGGCACTTTGCTGGTGTAGATCTGGCAGAGTGCCCTATTTTCCCATTTACATGTGTATTCATAGTAGAGCATTCAAACAGCTAGCATTACTTGGGGTGTCACTCACTGCGTACCACTTTGCTTGATTATTTCTTTGCCTTATGCATCTATTTAGGCAGTTCCTATATATACCATCAATTCCATACACTGGACAGGGGAGGAAAGGGCAGTTAGGTATTTCTATCTCATTTCCTGCTTCCCACGTGTGCTGGGTGCAATTGATTGTACCCATGTGGCTCTGCAGCCACCCCACCGCATTGCACACATCTTCTGCAACAAACACCAATGGCATTCCATCAATGTGCAGGCAGTCTGTGATGCCAGTGGTAAATTGATTGATCATGCAGTGTTTTCAGGCAGTACCCATGACAGCTACGTTTTCCACATGTCACCTCTTGCCTGACGGTTGGCTGCAGGAGAATTTGGCAACATGTGGCTACTGGGTAAGTACCAAGCACAAAACATGTGGGATATGTATATATGAAATGTATGAATGCCATCTCACATTAACAACCATTGTATAATAAGAATCATCATGTCACATACACAGCCTCAACAGACATTGCATGTACCAAAGTATAGATCATGTTCTGTAAACATTTAAGAGAGAAATGTAACCTATTGCCCTATCTTCCCTCCTCAGGTGATGCTGGGTATGCACTCTCTCCTCAACTCCTGACATCATACAGATGTGCAACCACTGTACCTTAGCGTAGGTACAATAGGGCACACATACAAACTCAAGCCATCATAGAGCGCATTTTTGGTCTTCTGAAGTCGCGATTCAGACGTTTTGACGGTCAATGGGGTGTGCTGATGTACTCCCCTGAAGTAGTGTGCAAGATCATATTAGCCTATTGTGTTTTGCACAACATAGCTTTAAAGTCATAGCTTATGCATACTTCTTGTACCTCAGCTAGCTCTGAATCCGGGCAACCAGGCCATTGCACTTAAGAGAGGTCAGGGTATGCAAGTTCGTGATCAGCTTGTTGACACTTTTTTCACCTGCGCAACCTGTTGCGTTATGGACAAAATGTGGTTTGCAGTCTGTTGTCAATGATAAAAGTTGGATAATTATGACTCAGTCCAACAATTTCCATCTTGAGACTACTTTGCAAGCCACACTAAATGCATGTAAACCACAGCTGTTAACGGGAGTCAAAAGATTGGCCATGCATCAGGTCATGTGCAGATATCAGCAATCATTGTTGCTGATGTCCCTAAGGAATCCATTGACTCAGAGGATTAGATGTATGTGCATGTGAGAGACCTCCCAGGACCTATTGAGAATGGATGCCTGAATCACAAAGGGGCCTGACAATTGCATTGTGGAGTATTAGCCCCCAACAGATTTGACTCCTCCACAACTGAGGGGCCCCCAACATGAGTGATGATCTTGGTGAATCAGGCCCCATGTGTCTGGGATGCAGAGTACTGCTTCCCCCGAATTTACAATAATACAACGTTCGACGCTTGAGTTTGGCACAAATTATGGACTACATGTACCATAATGCAAGAAAACACACTCTCCTGGGATGTGATGTTGTACCTGCCCACCCCCTTGTCCCAGTAGAAACATTATTTAATGGTCTGTTCTAGCTTTTGTTTCGTGTCTTTGATGTTCTCTTAATGTGTCATTTTAGGGTTCTCCGCTACAGAACAGGATGGCAGAGGATCTGATCTGTGATGGAGGATGAATAGAAAATAGCTGTCAGCAACTTCCTGTGATGTATTTCCTGCCTACCACTTCCTGTCTGTCATTTCCTGTATGAAAGAATGGGTTCCAGTCCTTTTCCGGAGCTTCCGGCCCAGATGCGGAGATTCCCGGCTCGAGTACGTAATTTCCTGTCTGGGTGCAGAAATTCCACGCCAAGTGCGGAAATTACGGCCCAAGTGTGGACATAAAGGTATGAGTCGGAAATAATTTTATATTTTTTTTGTCCTCATTCCGACAACTTTCTTGCTGGTAAAGCTCTTACCTCTCAAAGAGGGCTTTAAAAGCTTGTCCCTGCAAAGAATGCTGCTGCTTACACATTCCTCTCCCTCCCGTATTGATAAAGAGACGGGGGAGCTGGGACCACAACATATAGGCTTAATCATTGGACTCACTTAGCTGTTGTCTCCAAGCTGTATATGGTACCCAAACCCTCTCCAAACTCCAAGCTTCACAAGCGATATCAGTCTGACATGTAAACTTAATGCTGCTGAAGCAGTCAATCCCAAGAGGGGAGTTTTTAGATTTCGATAGTCTGCAGATCTCCCGCCTCGCCAGTAAGATCACATAGAAAACAAAGTTTGTTATGACAGGATTTACACATAGACTTGCTTCTGAACATAGCCCAAAGAATATAAGGCGAGGGCTTACCTCTGTCCGTTGTCCAGTCACTTCCTCAATAAAATTCCACACCAACATCCAAAAAGCTGCAATCTTTGGACACTGCATAAACATATGGAGGTCATCTGCCAAAGGAAGCGCACACTTGGGACATACATAATCTTTCCCAGTCACTCTTGAGAGCCTAGCCGGCGACCAATACACCCTAGGTGTTGTAAAAAGGTGATTTCTCTTGAGTGAGGCTGGTTTCACCACTGCCTGTAAGATGGAAAAGGAAAATTGCCATGCTTGCATTAAATCCCCTTCCGTGTATCCCTCTTCCCACAAATGACTTTTGTGGATACCAAAAGTCGTAAGTGACTTCTGTGAATTCCAAAAGTCATAAAGTTAGACTTGTAGCTCAGATTACCTTTGTGAATCGGCCCCGTAATCACTGACATTAAAAACGTCTAATAATGGATTTGTATATTATAAATATTAAAATGGCACTCCTATATATGCTATTAACTCCATCACTGTCATAAAAGTGTGACGGGTTAATCCCAGAACAGAACAAGGAACACTGCTCCTCCTCAAGCATTCCTCGGTAGACTTGCAGCTACCAAAACCCATGACCCCCTGCTGTAGGACAAATACTTAGAGCAGCTTTGAGCCTCAAGTCAGATACACAGGCCTAAAAAAGAACATATGAATGCATTGTGAGCTTTATTGAATGGATGAGTTTCCTATGGATGCTGTTGGGGGGAGAGGTTTTTGAAATCCTTATGGACTTTGAATGGCACTACCTAAACACTGGGGGCCAGATTTATCGGGGGCTTGTGTTGCCTTTGAGGCATGCAGGGTGTTGCAAGGGCAACACAATCCCTAAGTAAGATTTACCAAGCAATGCAAGGCAACCTTGCATGGCTCACGCTGCTTAGTAAATCTGGAGTAATGCAAATCAAAACAAGTCACTGCCTTGCGTTACTGTGCCCCTTCCTGCACAAAAGCAGTCCTGCCTACAATGCAGCACCCTTGCTCCAAGGCACAAGGGTGTCTACGTTGGCGCAAGAGAGCACATTGTGCACCAGCACAAGGAGGGGACAGGAATATATAATGTTAAATAAGGCGCATTCCTGCCCTCTCCCTTTCATGCAGTGCAGCAAGGTGCCTTGCGGTGTTGCGTGAAATTATGATAAATCTGGTCCTTGGTGTGCTGGAGAGAGATGCTGCTGCGAGTGTAGACTGAATGAGCTATGTGTTGATTTATGTGGAGGGGATACAGGGAGGAGTCAGATTTGTTAGTTGATTCTGTTCCGTTCTGCTTTCTCTCTTTTTTGCCCCCTAACATCTTCTCATGAATGTATTTATACTTGAAAATAATCCAGTCAGTAGTCCCACTTTCTGTAACTTTAATTATATTATTTTATATTTGCTAACCGATCACGTGCTAAGGCCTAGATGCCTTTCCCTTTGTTTTACACCCAGTTCCAGTTACTCATGAACAAAAATGGTTTACTTAAGAGTAGACTTCGCTTAGACTTAGGCTACTTGTGTATCCCACCTTCAAAAGCTCATAGACTTTAATCTTACCCTCAACAAGCCTTTTCCCTCTTTGAAGGCAGGCTTGGGTATTCGAATGGAAGTCACAGGGATGCCTGATCAGGTGACAGTTAATATGATGTGGCAACTATACTGGCTAGACTGGGCACCACACTTTTGGCAGAGTGTGGCAGCCATATATCTCAAGCCAGTCCCATTATGGCAATACATTTTAAATTTAACAAGTGCTTAAGGAGAAGGCTGCACAACAAGAGACAACTGGAGTTGGATATTTAGCTGGCTAAGAGTGCTCCTAATGAATGTTCAACCCTTGTCCTTGATGTTGTGCCATCTCAGCGATGCATTAGGTGAGTGCTGGGCTCAGTTCTCAGCTTTCAGCTCAAACAGATTTCCATAACAAACCACAACTGGCCAAGATGCTTTCAGGGGCAGGAGATCAACCTTCTCCTTTGAGTTGGCAGGGGAAGGAGCCTTAGTCTTTCATTATAGAAGATGTTGCAACCAAACTAGCAGCATATAAGAGAATGGGGATTCTCAGATTAACATGGCAAGAGAATCAGGATTTAATTAAAAACACAGAAGCTTACATTATGCACAATCTTTTATTATGCCACTCCTGACAGCAGCCAGAGCTGGAATACTAAAAAACTAACAAAAGTCTCTAACATGGAACTCTCTGCCTCTTTAAGTTCAAAACTCAGAAGATAAACAATACTTCTTCTCCATCTGACTTATCCACGATTCCTTATGTTTATACTTGTGCATCTGCAAACAAAGAACAACATTAAACTCTAATATCTTACAACCTCTTAATCCAATCAAAAACTCTGCAAACCTACTCTTAAACTCTATGCAAATAAATTTCCAAAATCTTATAACCTCTCTACTTAAATCCTAATTCTCCCTTTTATTGCAAACTTCACCCATCTTGAAATTGTAGCTGTACTTACCACTCCAAAGGGTTTAACAAAAGAAATCAATAACTGATGCACATCATGACCTCTCTTCTTCTGCATCCTGCACTCATACTTCCTTAAACACTCAACCACACAAATATTCTTACAATCTTCAAACCTAGGATGAAAAATCGAACTTGTCATGGTCTTTGTTTTCTTTCTTATCTCAAAGAATACACCATAGGCCCAAACACTCTATCACTTACCTCCAGACACTTGACATCTGATACCCTCTTACATGAAATTAAACACAACAAAGTCTCTCACTTAGCTGAAATATTTTATTCGATAGATACTTGTTTGAAGGCCAATCCATAAAAAGTTTTAAAACCAAGTTCACATCCCATAATACCTCATATCTAGCTTTAGGAGGTCTCCTAATCCACATACTTTTAAAAATCCTACAAACTAAAGCATTACTTCCAAGAGACTTACGATCAACCACCGAATGACCTGCAAAAATTGCAGACCTATAACAATTTATAGTCCAATAACTTAACCCTTTCTCAAAATTCTCCACCAGAAAATTCACTACTTCTACCACAGGTGCCTCCAAGGGATCTACATTCCTCACCAAGCACCAATTTGCCCAAAATTTCCAAACTCCCTTATATCTTCTCCTAATACCTGGGGCCAAAGACTCCTCGAGCAACAATGCAGCCCCCGGTGAAAGACCTCGCAATGCTCCAGAACACCTGACACCTTCCAAACAAGAAGGTTCAATACTCCTTCCAATACAAGAGGATGCTCCTCTCCTACCTCGTTGGTCAACAAACCTTCTGAAGCCAGAATCATCAAAGGCACCTCGCATGCTAATTTCATAACTCCTGGAAACCACGCCTGAGACACCCAGAAAGGAGTCACTAGAACAAACTGACATCTCTCCTTCCTCATTAATAAGGTGAAGTGTAGAAACAGACTAAGCCCGATAGATACTTCTAGGGGCAATCCCTTTTTAGGACGTAATCCCTCACTCACCAATAGGTGACATGCTTCATCATTTGGGATTCTCCTCCCAGAGGAAAAACCTAGTTCCTCTGGGGGCTACAACCCCCTCTCTGAGAAGGAGGAGCTCAGGGATGTTTTAATGGAGGATAAACTAAATCCACAAATGATGAGCTAATAATGTAAGTGAGGGGTGCAGTGCTGATCAGAAAACAGTTAAGTGAAAAGTGTAGTTAAAACTAGTTCAAGGACGGCAAACATTTGTGTTTTTGCAGTAGCTTGAGTGGTTCTGAAGAAAGCCTAGCCTCCCTTTAGTCGTTATGGCTGAAACATGTCGACCATTATTTGCTAATCATTCACCACAGTCTATGACCTTTTGACTGGTGGTGGACACTATTTTTAATCCTGGTCATGTACGGCTGCTATATACTACTTCTTTCCTTTGTTTGCCGTCCTTGAACTAGTTTTAACTACACTTTTCACTTAACTGTTTTCTGATCAGCACTGCACCCCTCACTTACATTATTAGCTCATCATTTGTGGATTTAGTTTATCCTCCATTAAAACATCCCTGAGCTCCTCCTTCTCAGAGAGGGGGTTGTAGCCCCCAGAGGAGCTAGGTTTTTCCTCTGGGAGGAGAATCCCAAATGATGAAGCATGTCACCTATTGGTGAGTGAGGGATTACGTCCTAAAAAGGGATTGCCCCTAGAAGTATCTATCGGGCTTAGTCTGTTTCTACACTTCACCTTATTAATTAGCTTTTTGTAGTATTAGACCTCAGGGTTTCATACTGTTTTTGATCTGAACGTTGGGGAATAAACCCTGTGCGGTCTTTAAAGTTTTCCCTAGGACCCCCTGGCTTTGAACCGTTTTTGTGATTATTATCTCTCCTTCCTCACCTTCATAAGAACCCTCTGAATTATTGCAAAGGGAGGAAAAGCATACCCCTTCACTACTGTCCAACTCTGTTGAAAAGCATCTATTGCCTCCGCTCCTGGATCTGGCAACCAACTGAAATACCTTTCCACCTGACATATCAGCGTTGTTGCCAAACAAAAAAATCCACTTCCAATGGACCAAACCTCTCTTCTATCTTTGCTAAATAATCCTGATTCAGCATCCAATCACTGTAGTCTTTTACATATCTTGAATTCCAATCCGCCACTACATTCAAGTTCCCTGGAAGGTACTCTGCTCTTAATGCAATCTTGTGTTCCAGACAAAAACTCCAAAACTCCTTTGAAATACCCAAAACATCCTTTGACCTGCAACCCCCTAGCCTGTTTATGCAACATACTGCTGAAATATTGTCCATCTTTAACAACACTGTGCATCTCCCTCTCCAAATCTGTCCATGCACCACCTGTCTCCTTCATTCCCAACCGTGCTTCCCAACCGAAGCCACTGGCATCTGTCTCTAAAACAAAATCCGTAACGCAACCAAAAATCGCCCTTCCATTCCATGTATCCAAGGTGTGTGACCACCAACCTAATTCCTCCTTCGGTTCCAAATCCAACTTGACTTGGTCCCCATACCATAAACCTCTTCTCAAAGCTTCCACCTTCACTCTCTGCAAAGCACGATAATGCAAAGGACCTGGAAAAATCATTTGGATTGAAGAAGAAAACAAACCCAAAACTCTTGCCAAGTCCCTTAAGGATAAAGAATCTTTTCGCACCACACAAACAACCTCTTTCTTTATCATACTCACCTTCTTCACTGGTAACTTCAATCACTTTTCTATTGAATCTATTTTGAATCCTAAAAACTCCATACTCTGTGACACAATCAAAACAGACTTCTCCCTGTTGATTAAAATGATTAAAAAACCCAACTTCTCCAAAAGACTGATCATATCCTGCAACTGAATCTTCAATACCTCTCCATCCTGTGACATGATTAAAATATCGTCCAATCAACCTGAAACCTCTCTCCCTTAGATAGGCCATGACAACTCTCATCACCTTTGTAAAATACCACGGTGCCGATGAAAGGCCGAAAGGGAGGCAAACAAAATGGTATAGTTTGCTTCTTCATCTGAACTGCAGATAACTCTGACTCTCCTCCTTCATTGGAAATGTAAAATATGTGTCCTTTAAATCTAACTTCATTATCCAATCTCCCTTCTGTAAAATGTCTCGTAAAAGATGGATACCCTCCATCTTAAAATGCCTGTAAACTAATTTTTGGTTTAACCCCCTCAAATTTATAACTGGTCTCCACCCTTTGTCTTCCTTTTCCACTAGAAACAAAGTACTTATATAACCTCACATTCTTTCCTCTACCATACAGATGGCACCCTTTTGCAACATTGCTTCTATTTCCTTGTCTGCTAATACCATCTTTTCTTGAGATAAATTTAACTCCTTTGGTTCTATAGTTTGGTCTGGTATTTTTGCAAACTGTATCTCGAACCCCTGAACTGTCTTTTCGATCCAAGGATCCCTTGTGATCCTCTTCCATTCGTCCTAAAATAGTCATAAACGACCTCCTACCCTTCCTTGGGGATAACCGAAAAAAATCTCTGTACTCACCTCTCAAACCTGCTGCCGTTTGGCCTCTTCCACAAATTCCACTCCTCGCTCTTCCAAAACGACCAAGTTGTGGGAAAAATCCAGAGGAGCCTTGAAACCCTTTTCCTGCTCCCCTGTGCAAGCCAGCCACCATAAGATCCCCGTCTGCCGGCCCTTCCAAAAAAAAAACCCAAACACCTTCTTATATTGTATTGTGCCTTATCTAAGGCCATATAAGTGGGTACATGCTTCCCTAAGCCTGTCACCATACCTTCTCCGAAAAGTAATCCTTGTGCATCATTAATTGTTTCCTTCTCTGCCATCTCACCCAACTTAGGGTTAATCTTCATTAACACTTGACTTCCTTCTCTCTGCCAACAAACTTGCATTAGCATTTCCTAAAAACACCATCGCCCTCTGACTCCAGCCTCTAAGCAACTCTACATCCACTTGCTCACCATTCAAATGAGCCTCCTCAGCTATGTCCATAATCTTGGCCAGAGGACCTAGTGTATCCAATTATTTATCTTGACACTGTTTTAACAAGCGCTCCAGGCCCTTGCGAGGGTCTCTACCCAACTTATACAAATAAGTAATTATCTCCGGGTCCAGGTTAGATGTGTAACAAACCTTCAAGTCATCATTCAAATCGTCATCCTGATCCATATCAAACACAGATTCATCATAAAATCTTCCTGACCCTTCCAGCATAGAGTTCTCTGCTTCCATCTGAGCATCATCATCAGACAGTTCCTTCTTGCCGCCAAGGACACCATTTCTCTTCGTGCCGCCAAGGACACCACTCTTGGTGATGGAGTTAAATCCATCCTTTCTTCTTTTATCCAAATGCTTTGACTTCGTTTGCCTCTTACCTCCTTTTGCTACCTCTTTGTCTGAACTTGACCAGAAATCCTAATCTGATCTATTTACCTTTTTCTTACTGTCTAAAACAATATCCAACACTATCCTCATGGTAGACTTCACATCATTCTGAATTAACCTCCTAAAACTATCCTCACTTACTCTCCCTTCTACAACCTGAGATTGAACCACAACATTCTCGTCAGAATTCCTCATTCCTAAAATCCTATTAAAACACTTAAAATCACAAAAAAATCAGAAAAAACAAGGCGCCTACTCAAAATTCCAAAGATAGGTAAAATTAACCGTTAAATGGTCCAATCGAAGCATAATTCGTTACGTAGCAATGCTCTCTATTCACCTTTGTTATCTTTAACATTGATTATGCCCCAATCCAAAATGGCTAACGTAATCTCGCGAGATCATGAGTAGCCAATCAAATCTCTTCCACATCGACGTGTGCACGCGTAACAACAGATGTGTGCGCACACATCTACAATCAATGACAGAGAGCTGGCGAGGAGAGAAAGCCAGCGCGAGTACTCACTCTCCGCTCTCTTTTGAAGATCTGCAAGCGATCGTGCAAGCGTGCAGAAAACAGCAAGACGCGCTCCAACACGTGCTCATTAAACAGTAAGCGATTCAACAAATCCTACCAAAAGCCTCAAAAACGCTCAAAACCCTAATAACTCATTAGACAGTAATCGTGATAACAATAAACCATACAAATCCTAACCCTTATAATATCGCAGTTGCATAAAAAAAAAAATTATTAAAATAATCATACAAATAATCACTCCTTCAATCAAACGATCTGCTTCTGAAAATTAGAAGCATCCTCTAACACAAAACATCTAAAAAAAACGTCAGTTAAAAAAATGTAAAGCTGCTTTTCTCATTAGGAGCAGTATTTAAAAGAGGCAGAGTTCAATGTTAGAGACTTTTGTTTTTTAGTTTTCCAGTTCAGGATTGTTGTTGATATAAGTATTCTTTATTAAAGGGGATGCTGTCAGGTGTGGCATAATAAAAGATTATGCATAATGTTAGCCTCGTGTCTTGTACTGAAATTAAAAGCCTTGCCATAGATTAGCCAAAATAGTTGGAGGACTTCAAATAATAGTAGAGTAACAAGTGAGAGAGACAGCACCAAACAACTCTAACTGTTGAACAAGCTACTTACCTTTGGTAACGATGTATCTGGTAGAGACACAGCCGACTATTCCTGACGGAGGCTCCGCCAAGTGGCATTGGGGCGGCGCCAAGTTGACTTTGACTATGGCTGACAGAGGCTTCTTGGAGCAGCGCCGGGATGGCGTTGAGTCAACACTCGGTTCGGTTCGTTTTTATTTCGATAATTAAAAATCACCATAAAAATACAATTTATCACATTTCATTCCTGAACTTCAACAATTTAAAAAGAGAAGGATTAAAAACATATACTAGGGACATGATTTGTGGGTCAGGGGCAGAAAGGACATGTAAATACGATTATATTAGTTCCTTGTATTCCTAAGTCTAACAGTAACTTTTAGGAAATTTGAGATAGCATAGAGGGTATACGTATCATTTGCTTTTTGTAAAAACAACAGGGCTGCTTTTGCTTGGCGTATTTTCTGGTTTTTCAGTATTTGGACCAGGAAGCGGCGCCTTGGAAATTGATAAAATGGACATAAAAGTACAAAATGAAGGGTGTCCTGCGGAGACTTATTGTCGCAGCCGCAGGCACCCTTCTGCTCAATCGTTGTGGTGAACCCCGCGGGGTAAGCTAAAATGTTAGGTAAAAGATTGAGCCTAAAACGGCACATTAAAAATCTGTCCTGTTGGTTGTGCATTAAAAACAAATATGGTTCCATGCCTGCCCTGTTTGCTACCAAACCATGTGCAGTTACTGTTCTCTTAAGTTGTCCCACTTTGAGTCTAGCACTTGCAAAGTTTTCCAGTAACAGTTTCTTTACTATAAGTTTAGACATGGTTGTAATCTGCGTATGATCCAAGAACAAATGTGTCTGATGAATACTTTTCAAGGTATTTTTAACATATTTCAACCATGGAATTTCAAGTGCGTTTTCCCTTAGCAAACAGTCTTTAACAATTTCCCTGGTTAATTCCGCCTCTGTGTTGGTCCATACTCTTGTCCACATAGTAATTGGTCTGATCTTTACCTCGTCAGAGATATAGCCCATCCCCAGTTCAAGATGAGCAATGTCTGCAGGGGTGGATTTTGGGATTCTGAGAATTCGGCGGAGGAACTTGTCTTCTTCGATTTGCAATTTAGTCACATCCGTAAATCCCCACACCTCTGCCCCGTATAGGGCCTTTGACTTAGTGATGGACCCATAGAGTGTCATGATCTGTTCCGGGCTCCACCGACCCAGTCTGTGTGCAAAGCTTAAAATTGCCCCATTGGATGATGTAAGTTTTGAACAATGTTCGTCTACCAAAGGCTTAAAGTACATGTTAGAGTCCAGGAGCAGGCCCAGGTAAGGGAAAGTATTTACCGTTTCCAGGACATGTGGCCCTATCTTGAACAGTGGTTTCTTAGCTGGTTTTTTCCCTGCTACCAAGACAAATGATTTTTTCAAGTTCACTGCCAGATCTAGGTCAGCCATGAATTCAACAAACCCATTCACCAAGATTTGTAGACTCCTTGGTGTGCGGGCCAGCAGGACCGCGTCGTCCGCGTACAAAAGGACAGGTATTTGTCGTGATCCTACTCTTGGACAATCTGCGGCTAGAGAGATGAGGTGTCGTTCCAGGCCATTTATGTATAGCGAGAAAAGAAAAGGAGCAAGGATGCTTCCTTGTCTTACTCCTCCTGTGCAGGGGAAAGCATCCGTGCAGCCCCCATCCGAGGTGAAACGTACTTTAGCCGTAGTATTCCAATGGAGTTCCTTTAGAATGTTAATCAACTCCGCCTCCATACCCAGGTTAAACATCATGGCCCAGAGTTTAGTTCTATTGACATTGTCAAAAGCAGCTGCCAAATCCATGAACCCCATGAAAACGGTTCCAGTGGAGGCTTTGGTGTATTTAGCTGTTAACAAATACAGATTCAGGCACTGGTCGCTTGTTGACCTCCCCCCTCTGAAACCATACTGGGTGTCCACTAAAGTGCAATGTTCCTCTGTCCAGTTTGTTAGCCTGTGCAATATCACCCGTCCCAGAATTTTCGCTGAGACGTCGATTAGAGAAATCGGCCGGTAGCATTTCGGGTCTTCTCGGCTCCCTTTCTTGAAGATAGGTACTATTAGGGCGGTGGACCAGGAGCGTGGTAGACCGGACCTAATCGCCGCATTTAGGACCCTTGTTAAAATAGGGGCCCACAGGTCTATATTGCTTCTATACAGGTCTGGAGGTGTCCCATCTGGTCCCGGTGCTTTGTTGGGGGTGAGCCCTTGAATTGCTAATTTGAGCTATTCCAGGGAGAAAGTTAAATCTACACTCCTATCCCCTTCCCACCTACCCTCTTGCAATACCCCCTTCGCGTTATTGTACAGTCCCTCGAAGTGACTAACCCATTGTTCTGGGAGAATGTTAGTGCTAATAGTTGGGGCGGAGCTATCTTGAAAACAAGGCCTATTTACTATTTTCCAGAATTCACAATAGTCCCGGTTTTCTCCTGCCTCTCTCAAGTCTGCCCATACCTCTGCCTGTACTACTGATTTTCTCTCCTTAATTTTGGCCTTGTAGGTTTGCCTCAGTTTGGCCACTATTGCCGTGTCCCTTGGTTTGCTTTTTAATGCTTGTTTCAAATTCCTTAAAGCTTTCGAGCAGTTGGAGTCAAACCACCGTGGGTTAGTTGATATCTTGCTGGGGCCTTTTGTTTCTAAAAGTGTGTCTGCTAATTTTGTTAGTGATTCAAAGGAGGACACTAGGTCTGAACCTTCTATTTGGAGGTCTAAGCAATCCTCTACGTATTTCCCTCCTTTCAAAATTAGAGTTTTATAGAAGTCCTGTGGGTTTATTTTCATCCACTTCAGGCGCCTTCCTCGAGCTTCAGGCTGCAACCTCCCCTCCCTTTCATTCGTGTTGTTCCTACGGTCCATGTGTGCCAGTTCTATAGTTAAAGGGTTATGATCACTAAAGGGACTCCATTTTGTTTTTACCTTAGTGACTTTAGATAAACCGAAGGTTGATAAAATTATATAATCAATTGTGGAGGAACAACCTCTGCCTTTAAATGTGGGGATTTATGAGTCCTCCCCCACCCGAGGTATCATGTCCATCGTGTGCGCCAGTGAGTAGGTAGCCAACATTGAGGATAATAGTGTGCCCTCCTGCGTATGCTCAAAATGCGGTCCTTTATGCTGCGGACAGCTGTCCCAGTCTTTTTCTAAAGTGGCGAGGTGAGGACAAAGGTGACAATTAAAGTCCCCTAGCAAAAAGATTATTGGATTTCCCCCCTTATTTGTCTGTTCTACCTGTTCCCTCAGTTTGCAATCTAATTCCCTTAATACTGGATTTTCCCCTAGTGTGGGCCCAGGATTATAGAGGTTAACACTCACCACGGTGGTAGATTGCAGTGTGGGGCGTCGAGCCGGAGACAAGTCCCCTGCTGCGGACAGCCCGGATGACAATATAGGAAGCCGCACTGGGATGTTACCTGGCATCACAGTGGGGCTGTGGCCAGACATCTCAATGGAAAACCCAGCCGGACTGAGACCTGATGTTGTAGAGGTTCCAGAAACAGAGCTAGGGTACTCGATCGGTGCTTAGGGCAAACCCACCGGAGAGCTCCCGATCGGAGTCCCTACCACCTCTGTGGGACTCGAAGGCATGCCAGGGACAGGGTCAACCCAAAGATGGCCTGCAAGGCCTGAAATAGGCCTCAATTTGGGTCGCAGTCGACCCTGTGCCTGTAAATGGAGGATGTGCAGAGGTCGACTGTTGTGGAGCCGTGTCCAGTAAGACTGGGAGGAACAGGCACCAGCGTCACGACTACGCAAGGCCAACGTCCTCCGTGACTTCTTCTTGTGCTTACCTGAAGAAGGCGAACGATGTCTACGGGAACGACTCTGTGACCTGCCACAAACAGGAGTCACAGCATGAGATGGAGACCGGTGACACTTGGACTCCGAACGGGACATACGGGCGGACAATAATTTCATCTGTCGTTTCCTCAAGGACTTCGGCTACAGCTTCCGACAGGCGTCACACAATTCAGAGTCATGGTGCTCACAAAGCACCACGTGCAAATCGCGTGCGGATCCGTCGCCAACTTCTGCCGCGTACAGGACACACACGCCTTGGACCCAAAGGCTTCGGAACACTGTTCCGGACGTGAAAAGGCATCAACAAGGCCAGAAAACAAAAACAGGCCAGAGGAACAGCTCCTGTATCCGCGTTGTAGTGCGGAAAAGAAGAAAACTGACATCAGAACACCGGGAGGGACTTATATGGCTCCACTGACGTCCACTGATGTCATAGCCATACAACGCCGTCACCCGGCACGCAGAGGTACTGCTGAAAAGTCGCCAGATCCAGACTGGCACCTGGAGGATATTAAGTTAAGGAATCTGCGACTAGATGTCTCTATTAGATACAAGTATCTGTGCTGTGAAAAGAGTCCATGTAAAGTCTCCTGATCTCTGTGAAAGAAGGCTGCATCAATGTCTGTATGTTGGTCCAAGTCCAAGTCCATACTAACAGAGAAGAGCTGTGAAACCTGTGAAAGAAATAACATTATGGTAGGCAGCAGGATTGTAACATGAATGTACCCGGTTTCCACTCACAAATCCCTGGTACATGTGATTGTCTAAATGCCCAGGGTAGAGAATTCAATGTATAACTGGATATTTTAACATAACACTTTTATAATTCCTAACATAAAAGGATTCACAATGCAAACCCAGAAAAGCCTTTCTTAAAGATGTTGCTTTATTAAAAGGTTTGCTTGGGTAAAAGCAGGACAAAGTTCATCCAGGAGGAAACACACAGAGCCAACATAGCATGTCGGTGTACTTGGATTTCCTGGGACTACATCACTATGGGCCACTGGATTAGCAACCTCTCTCAGTGTCGGTCACAAATTAAGTGCAGAGCAAATCAATATCTGAATGTGAAAATCATTCTGAGCTTTGATTAGTAGAGCTAAAGTTGCAGCACCAAACTTATAGCACTTGTAATATTGTATAATGTTCTTTGTATTGATATAATTGTACCAGATCTATCCAAGCAAAGCAATTATGTTTCCATCCATGCCAGTGGCCTAAAGATCGCCAAGTAATTGCTGAAGTAGGGCGCCATTTTGATCAGCAGCATGTGCGTGCATTGGGCATTCTCTAATCTAATTTCTTATGCATCATAACTGAGGTTATACAGTCGATTCAATCATTTTTGGTTAATAAACTGATAACTGGATGCACAAGTTACATATTGTCTCAGACCCACCAACCTAAACAGCTGGGTTTTGGCTTCCTGATGTCACTGCAAGATGGGAGATTGCCTTATGGTAGGTTAGTCTGACTGTAAATGAATCTCGATGAGCTCTGTAGTTGTTATTTGGGATGTTTTATTTTAAGCCTGGTCCTTCGCTGTTATTGGCTTGTGATCGTCTACATCTCCAGTGCATGAGGCAGCACGAGTCTTACAGCTACACAGTGAGGTTATCCAAGTTCTTGAAACCTGTACAAGAAGGCAGCACAAGACTGTGGCTATGCCACCAGCACCGTATGCATCATAAAAAATAGGAGTGCGGAAGCAGTGGCCTCCTCCGACTCACCATTGTCTTTTCCCAAAGCTGGTAGGCTCATTCTGTCTGAGGTGAGATGTGTTGGTTGAAAGTCACCCCATGATGCTGTGTAGTCCCAGGAGACAGTGGTGGATCGACCCATAACACCACACGTGGCCCTGGGCGCCATTTTGAATTGGGCTTAGAAGTTTTGTGCCCAGGTTCCAGTATGTGACTATCTGCTATTTTCACAGCCTCAAGGCTTCTACTGTCTGTGTGACAGCTTCATCACTCCTTGTTTCCAGCAGTGTGGGACAATCTTTATTTTGCACTATAAACTTCCTTGTTGATTCTTTGCCGCTCAGATGGGTGTAGGACTCTGTTATATAATGGCAACTATACAAGTGTCTACATCCGGATGTATGTCGTTACAACGCACACTTTTACAACGCATGCACTTACAACGCATGTTTTACAACGCAACATCCACTACAACGCATTCCATTACATAGCATGACACTACAACGCATGTTTAAAAACTACCTTTACAACGCATTCCATTACATCGCATACTACCTTTACAACGCATACCATTACAACGCATAGTATAGGGGTAAAAATTGCTATTCTAACTCCAGGGGGTGCAACAGTAGGGTAAGTGTTGGATTGCGTTGTAATGGTATGCGTTGTAAAGGTAGTATGCGATGTAATGGAATGCGTTGTAAAGGTAGTTTTTAAACATGCGTTGCAGTGTCATGCTATGTAATGGAATGCGTTGTAGTGGTGTTGCGTTGTAAAAATTTCGTTGTAAGTGTAGTGCGTTGTAACAGTTGCGTTGTAAAGGTTGTTCACCCTACATCCACCTACCTTCCTTCAAAAAGCAGACAAATCGGAAATCAAATGAAAGGATTGGATCCACATTTTTTCAAACTATCTTACTACAATTGACGCTAGCGATTATAATCCTCTAAGGAAGTTAGCGCTGCTTTTTAATCATTTGGGCATGGCGAAGCAAAGGAACCTTACCTGTTGTCCCGGCACCATCACAGGAAGGAGTAGTAAGGAATGCGTACTAAGGGGCTAACGTGAGACTTGGCAAGAAGTTTGAGGAGGAGACTAGCATTCTTTTAGAAAGACAATGTTTTTAAATGCAAACAGTCAAGTGGCAAATCTGTGGAAGACTATATTGCAGCTCTTATGGTTTTGGCCTCATCCTGCAAATTTAAGAGTAATGCTGACATATACATTAGAGATCAATTTGTTTTCAATTGCTTCTCTAAAAAGATCCAAGAACGGTTACAGACATGAAGAAACCCTTCTCTGATAGAAACAATAGGCATTGCTAAAAGTATTGAGAAATCCATTGTATCATCACAAGTCATATCACGCCAGGAGAGTTCATCTCCTGTTAGTTATGTCTCACAGGAGAGCACGATTTGTACAGTGAATTTCAAAAATGTTAAGCCTGAGGGGAATCAGTACACATGTTTTAGGTGTGGTGAGAGGGGTCACTTGGGAAACAGCACTTCCTGACCTTCACTGGGCAAGAAATGCAACTGGTGTCGGAAAACTGGTCATTATCAAGTGGTGTGCCAAATAAGAGTTGAAGTGACAAGGTTAAGATCAACAGTATTAGTCTAGGTGAGGATAGAGGTGCAGGAGAGTATGGAAAAAATACTAATGTCTGTCCAACAATTGATAATCCTGACTTTGAAGGGAAGGAAAATCAAAGGGGCAGTGTGTCAGGTGACCATTAATGGTAAGGAAGTAACTGTGATGGTTGATTCTGGTGCACTGGTTACCATACTGGCTGACACCTTTTATAAAAATATGGTCCGATTCAGTGAACTTATCTAAGCCAGACATTAGCCCCAAAGCATTTGGGATACAGGACACAGATTTGGTGGGCTATGTTCAAGCCGCTTTAGAATGTCTGAGAAGACAAATTTGGACCAAAGCATATGTAGTTGGAAAAGGATACAACATTGTGAGTTGGATAGACCTAGCCAAGCTCGGTATTCACTTGTGTCCAGGTTATGATCCACCTATAGTTGTGGGAGAATTGCCCATCTAATCCATAAGTTCCATTCATGATGTTGTTCTATGAACAATGATGTCCAATTTTCCCAATGTGTTTAAGAAGAAAATTGAGACTGTCAAGGGTTTCAAGCATAAAATTAAAGAAAAGAAAGTTGCTCTTCCTGTGGTGCATAAAGTTCATCCCATACCAGAGTGTAAAGAATGGCTTTAAAATTATTTTAAAGCAATTCCAAAGGAGATGATGGACGGAGCGTTTGAGCAAATCTAACACTCACCCTCAGTCAACTGATCTGGGTTTAATCCATCATCATTCTTTAGCTCACTCCACCACCCCAGTTCAGACATGGCCATATGCGAATCAGTCTGACCCTGTGCCTCATGGGAACAGTCCAGCCCGAACTGCCAAGCCATGTCTTCCCTGGACTGGAAATAAGCATCCTGGGACCGGTTTCGGGTTTATAACCCTCATCAGCCAGGCTATCTTGAATCCAGTGGCAAAGTGAGCAAGGGACCCACGTCTGGGCATACCCTGCTAAAATTATTTTAGACAAGCTGTGCTCTGAAGGAGTAATTCAACTCACTGACTCATCAGAATGGGTTTTGCCAGTCGTTTTAACAAAACAAATGTTCTGGTAATCTTAGGCTTTATGTTGATCTGTAATCACTTAACCAAAGTATTCACGTGAATTGCCATCCTTTGCCACACATTCAAGAGATGATAGCTAATGTTGGGGAATCTAAGTTTTTTTAACAATAGATCTACATTATGCATACCATCAGGTTGCTCCGAGTCTGGACTCTCAAGCCTTTACCACATTTGTCACGCCCTTCGCGGTGTTTAAATATTTACAGCTACCTTTTGGTCTGGTGTCAGGGGCCAGCATCTTACAGAAAATGATGTATGCATTGTTTGGAACGATGCCTAACGTGCAAGTGTTCCAAGATGACATCCTTATTTTCACCAAGACCAAGGAACATCATCTAACGATTTTCCATCAGGTGTTAAGTATTTTGCAGGAAAGGGGCATGAATAAAAAGCCTGGGAAATCTCCTATAGGTTGACTATCTACATCATACCATATTTGGAGATGGAATCAAACCGAAGTAATGTGGAGGCCATTGCAAAGGTACTGTCTTCCACTGGCAAGATGCTGTATGTTCCTTCTTAGGCTTTGGAAATCTTATGCCTGATTTATCCCAGGGTATGCATTAATAGTTAAACCTATGAGGACCTTGCCAAAAAGGGTTCAGAATTTGCATGGCCATTTCAGGTGAATGAGGCATGTTACAAAGTGAAAAGTCTTGCTGTGAATTCTCCTGCGTTGAATGCCTATGGGCCTAGTGGTAAATCTTATCGCTGTGGATGCCTGCCTGAAAGGTATCAGTGCTGTTTTTGGTCAATGGTAATGCCAAAGGAGAATACTGTGGCATTTGCGCCAAGGATGCTCAAGAAAACTGAGATACACTATAGTACCATTGAGCGAGAAGCCTTCGCATGTGTTTGGGCTGTACAAAAATTCAAGACATGTTTTGGGAACAGCATTTTATATATTTACAGATCAAAAACCTTTAGTGTACTCAATGAGTGGGAACTAATTGGGCAAGGCCTCTGGCCGCCTAGGCAAGAGCATGATGTAACAGAGAAATGAACCCAAGGGTGAAAACTTCAGAGCAGATTACCTTATTATGATCCTATGAATGATAACTATGAAAGTGAGTGTATTGTAGTAACTATGGATACTGTCCAGGGATGTGTTGGTTCTATATCAGAGAGTGAAAGTTTGGAAGTCACAGAAAATGAGCCGATTTTATGCAAAGTATTGGGCTTTGTTAAGAAGGGTTGGGCTAATGAATAGGGATTAACAGGAGAATTGAAAACATTCTTTCAAATATCACCACAATTACCTTGGGAGAACAGAATGTTTTTGAGAAAAGGTTTGTTCATACCACCCTCAGGTTTACGTGATCGTATTATCAAGATTGCTCATGAAGGGCATTTGGGTATATCTGCCACTTTCAAAATAATTAACCAGAACTATTGGTAGCCAGGGATGGACAAGCAGGTAGCTGGACACATTAACAAGTGTACTCAGTGTGTTGTGTCGTACAAACATTGGAAGTCAAACACAAATCCTCTTTATCCGGTATCATTGCCTTCCAATGCTTGGGACAAGGTAGCCTTGGAATTTGCTGGTCCATTCCAGCTTTTATCATTAGACATGAGGTTTCTCATTGTGCTAATTGATTATTTGTCAAACTAGATATACTTTTCCTTTGTGGATGCCCCTAACACGAAAAATGCTTTACAGTTTCTTAGAAAATCCTTTAAGGTTGAAGGAGCACCAAAGTGCATTGTTACTGGCAATGGAAACTTTTTGTATCCTAAGAAATGTGACAATTTTAGGGATTTTGATATTCAGCATCTGAAAGTTGCATTGTATAGTCATTCTTCAAACAGTTCGGTGGAAAGGGCCAACTGTTTGTTAAAGGAGGGGGTACAGATTGCTATTTTGCCAGGACTTGATGTATCCAAATTCCTGGAAGGAAAGGTCTGTGCATTGTTAACAACTCCACATTGTACCACTGGAGTTTTTCTTTTTGCTTTATTTAGGGAAAGAAGAGCCAGGTCTAATTTGGTTCCCAGGTGGTTGCATAATGCTGTCTCAAACAAAAAGAAAAACAGTGGAACATGAATTATTGAATTCTGTGAAGAAAAGATTGGTAAAGAAATAGGAGTTTCATAAGAAATACTTTGATGAGAAAAACAAGGTGAAAAAAACTTGTATCTGTTGTATGGAAAAGGGTGGTGGAATAGAAGTAGTATGATACCTATCAATGATACTCAAGTGGATATATATTTTCGATCTTGTTCTGGACATTAGGTGTCTCACTCTATGTTAGCTACTGATGTCTCAAAGCAAATTTCACAGCATGTACTTTTTCCAGGTCTGTCCAATCATGTTCCTGAGATCCAAATGGCACACCAGAATTCTGAGGTCTACGTCAACAGGTCTCAAGATGGTGTAGTACAAAATGAATAAAGTATGGTGGATGGTGAATGTGTGCACACACGAGCTTGGGGCTCCCGGCCCCTTAAATTACCTGTCAGACTGCATGATTATAATCCATCTTAATATTTATCCATCAAGGAGGGTGGGTGTTGTAGTATGCAGTAAGTTGTAGTGAGTAATTGGTATGCACAAGTTACTTATTGCCATTATCTCTCTTTACATTACTTATGGTGTGGTTACCTCTCTGTACATTGCATATGGTATTGTTATGTATTCTCTCATGCCCTATTATGTATTTCTGCATTCTTTGGAGCGGATTGTGGATTCTGGAATTCTGGGGTAGCAGCAGCTGCCTGGGAATTTCTGAGCCTGCCAGACGCTTCAAGAGCTGTGGGTCTGTCATTGGAATAAACAGCCTTTTTCTCTTCTAACTGGATTCCTGGTGTTTGATGAAGAAATCACCTGTTTGCTATTCCCACCATTACTACAATAACCATACAAAATAAACATTTGTACACAGCAAGCAAAAGAAGCACAATAAACAGCAAAAAGAAAATACAACTTAATAAAGTCCTAAATAGGGAATGTACCCACGAGAAATTGACTGAGGTTTTTGTTAAAACGATTGGGCAATGCTCAATGAAGCATAACATTTGGGGAGTACAGTGGTTAGAACAAAATATTCAAAATTATGTCCACTGTGAAGAGCTCTAATGACACTTTTGCGTGTGGTAGGGCTTTCCTGATAAAACACGTTACATACAAGTCAGGCCTGATTGCTTGCAAACATGAACACACTACCTTAGAGTATGCATCGGACAGACTTGAAGCCTAGAAGGCTGACTAACTGTTTGAATAGTAATGCTAAAAACAGTGTGACTAATCACCACATGCTATTCAAATAAGTGAACACAAAAGTATAAACAAGTTCCTAGAATTAGGGAGGGGTGACACACACTGACCAGTTGCCGAGGAGACATGCTGAGATTGATTTCCGACTGCATGCCCATCAGCAGCATAAGATTTCTGGGAATGCTGACATGACTTTGCATAACGAAATTTAGCTACATAACTATCTCTTCTTAGAATGCTTATTCAAAATAGGTTGGTTTTAGGCTAAGCGAGTAGGAATATGTGATTAAATATGTTTGGGGAATTTTAAGGTTTGCCCTAACTTTATTGATGACTCGTGAGATTTATATAATAATTATCAGTATTTTGATACGTCCAGTTTGACGAGGTATTGTGCATAGTAAGTAACACATCTCTAAAAAATACCAACTGTTGTGTGTGGTAGCTGTTTTTGGGAACTAGAATAAGGCTTCACATATGATGCCCTTTGCTCTTGAGAGAGGATCCGGCAGGTTCTATCTGCCTCCTAACAATATCTAACAGAGCAAACCTCGTTAGAGACAAGTGAGTGACACCTACGCAGCATTATCCTTTTTTTTCTGAAAACGGCATGACACGCTATATTCCGTCTAGGCTGCGTGCAGCCTTGCTTCATACAGAGCCCAGAGACTCCCTGGGAGCGTGCTGGTAAAGGGGCTGATTCTTTTAAGAGCAGAGAGTTTCAAGAGGCCCACAGCAGGCAGTGTGAAACAAAACACGAGTGAATGGGTTTCACTCTGCAATGATGGGAGGGTGTGCATGTGGCATCACGGCCAATGCTGCGGACTTTGAAACTGGGGTAACCGGTTCCAGTCTTGATGCTCAAGTAAAGCGCTCCAATACTTTCTGGTTCAGGTTGTTCAGAAAACTAAAAAAAGTAAACTTTCACCTTAAAGAATAGGGAAATACTTTTTATTTAGGGCAAATACTTTTTTGTTCATCGTCTCAAATGAGGCACCTTCGAATACACAAATTCAAGCTTTGCACTTTACAAAACACCTCTTAATAGCCTATAACGTTGATCCATCTATAATTATACCCTAGGCCACATATAGGGTACTGAAGTGTCTTGGCCCAATGATGACAGACACTATATATACTTTTACTACGAGCTTTATTCAGAGCTTCTTGCTCGGTCCTCGTCCCTACTCTAACTGCCTTTTCCTGCTGTGTCTCCTCCTCTTCCCCTTGTCCCATTAGCTCCGCCCACCCAACAACTATACCGCTCACTTTCTACATCTCCCCCTTTGTTAACAAAATGAAATGACTGACTTGTTCATAGTTCTTCAATTAGTCGTTTTGGCCTTTGAATGTCTCGTCGAGGTCGGAGGGATACGCTCCCAGCTCCAGACTCAGGTTCTACATGAGTATCAGGACGCTGAATCGCGACTGCCGGTTCAGGCCATTCTCTCCCTTCACTCTCTGGTCGTCCCATCATCTTCTGGAGCGACTCTCTCATGGCTGGAGTGCATTTTTGAAATGCGATACATTCCTGGTGACTTTCCTGCTGCCAGACTCTGCGGTCACCATGGTACACTTTTGCTGAGTAATCGTCAAAGGCTCAGCCCTGAACTTACAGTCCGTTTTCCTTTGCTGTTCCTGTTTGACTATGACACAGGATGATCCAGTCGAGTTGCTGTGTTTTTATCCCAGATAATGCGCCAACGGTATATAAGGCCATCTCTAAGTTACACAAAATCTCTGACTCTATTCATGTAGAGGAAGGTGACTGGTCATTAATGGGATGGTTCTGGAGTCTGTTATCTGCGTGGGGATGGAAGGTTCTGATAGTCACTGGTGTTGCGTTGGTATTTTTATTTTCGTGCTGTCTCATTGTTCAGTGTGGTCCTGCCTTATGTAGCCTTTGTGTTTCGACATGCGTAAGAAGACCACCTGTTTTTAGAGATACGCCACGGGATAGAGTAATGCTTCAGCAACATATCAGTGACCTGATGAACATAGAAATGGACTCTGACATAGAGTAAGTTATTGCCTATGTAAGGGCAAAAGGACGGTCTGAGGTTCTGTAGCGATCCGAACCCGTGTATTCGGTATCGTAGTACTGACACGATTTTGGTACCAATGAACCGTAAATGATCCATTATATGCATGACAGTGTTTTCGCTGTGCAACTAGCATGAATTCACTGAGAAATAGGGCATTCTGTTGTTAAGTCATGGCATCCATTTTAGTTACGGCATCCATTTTGTTTCTTGCCCTCACATAGTCAATGAACGGGCGATGACCCCGGCAGAATCACCTTGTTAAGGATACGTAAGCTCGAGCCCCGAGAAAGGCTGACGCTGCATGACTAGGCAGAATCAAGCTGCCTCCCTTGCCTGAGGCCAGTCCTGCTATACTGGTTCTCGTGTCCATTGTCCTGACTGAAAGGCCGAAGACGGTAGCCATGCCCGTTTATGATCCATAAACACCTCTTATCCTACTTTTCAATCCTTTGCACCTGGCTCTGCTCCTCTCCTTCTGGGCTTTTACGATGGGGAGGTTACGATTTTTATGATGGGGAGGATCAAGGCAAAGAATGGAAAACTGACAAGGGGACCTGATCGAATACCGAAAACCTACGATTAGTTATTGTTTGATGTCTATTTGCTGTTTGTTTGGGATACCGGGTTGGGCATGAGAAATATTCGTGTAATGTTGACATATTTCGTGTATTTAAGGAACAACCCACTTAATGCAATTTGAACAGTCTCGTAGATTCTGCCTCTGTGTGGTTCCTATGACTTCTGTGTCCCTGCAGTGAATAAATCTTGGTCTCTGACGCCACCATCGAGAAACCCGCGTCTCTGTTTATTTGTGCACCGAGACAGGAAGGAACTCAGGGGTCTTCAGGTGTTGTTTCCCTAACACCTCTGGACTCTTAAAAGTCCAGAGCCTCAAATTGGCGCCCAACGTAGGGCGACGTCATCCGGTACCGGTCCAAAGCCTGAAAAGTTCGAGGAGTTTCGTGTGAAGATTCCGGAGGGAGGTACCCCGCTTCATCGATCCCTGCATGTCGTAAAAGTGGCCCGACGATCTCTTCCACGAGGGTTCCCGTTCCCAGACGGCTACAGAGGACCGCTGCCCTGACTGTCGCCCTGTCTTGGACCCGAGGTGCAGACCTTAGTTCGGCGAGACGTAGACGGGTTCTCCTTGGTGACGTCTTCCACATTTCAGTTAAGTATTAAGTGGGTTACGCTCAGTTTGGTTGTTCTTTGTTGCTCTGGTTTAATTCGTAGATTATCATTGGTTGCTCTTGTTTAGATAATCTTTGTTTTGGTATTGGTTCATTTTGGTAGGCCTAAGTTCCCTGCGCATTTTGGTTGGAATTTGTCTTTGTTTGTCATGACTAACAGTAGTAATTGTTTCCTGTCCTGGTTACGTTGCAACGGGGATTCCCGGTTGGAGGATTCGTGTTCGGTTCCTCCGATTGGAACTCCTACATATGAGCTCTATTGTAAACACGGTGTAGGTCCTATTGCGTATAATGAAGTATGGGTCCGTTATACCAGAAAAGATGGTGTCCTTAGTTGGCCACCGCATGGTAGCTTCGAAAGCAAAATTCTAGACAATCTAGAAATGAAGCCCGGCCGGCAATGTTTGATTCTTTTCGCGTATGGCGTAAAGAAGCCAAACCAAACAGAGAGAAATTAGGAAGACGAAGAAAGAACAGAAAGAGAAAGGGTTGACTTTAATGGAGTCTGCTAGGCAGCTGCATGTCAACGAGACTGAGAAAGCAATGGAGATGGCGAATAGAAAATATAATTTGGCAATTGATAAATGTTACCCTGTATTGCCATCTTGTCCTACTAAGCCGATAGAGGACCATGAAAAGGATCCTCTGTTGTCTTACCTGTTGAATTCACCTCCACCGTATGCACAGGGTATTACTGCACCACAGTTACTACCTGTTGTACAGCCAGCTGCTGGTCAGCCTGGAATAGTTGCTCCACTTCCTTTGATTCCAGCTCCTGTCCTTCCCGTGGTTAATGTTCCTTCGGCACCCCCTCTTCCTGGGTCGCCTGTTCCGCCTTTGCCTGTCGTTTCGCAAACTGCTTTACCTGCTACTCCCACCCTTACTATTTCATCTGCTCCAGCTGCCCTGTCCCCGAACCCTGTGGACATTCTGACTCCGCTTTCCGTTCGTCGGAAAATAACCGACTCTGTAACTAATATCTTAACTCCTCTCTACAGGTCTTTTATTGGGACCCCCGTTTCTGACTCTATACAGAGACGTAGCCAGCTTCCTGGTCCCCAGGAACAAGAAATGTTAGATTCGACAGCTCTTAGGTGGATGTCGAAAGCTGCGAAGTATGATGCACGAAGAGTGTTAGATACCTTTATGCAATGGAATGAACCAACTCAACGTTATGTTTTTGACGTGATGTGTTCTCTTGTGCGTGAGGAATGGGAAGATGATGACTTAGATTCCGTCCCCTCTGATCTGATAAATGTTCAGCAGAAATTTGCCGCAGGAATGGTGATAGGTTCAGAAGTAAGGGAAGCGATAGAACTGATTTTAGCTTATAGGGATGATTTCCCTCTTCGAGCGCCAAGGGACCCTGATGGTTCACCGATTACTAGGAAAAGACGAGGTCAATATCCGATGAGGGAAGTTCCACCGATATGTCGTGATGCAGTTCAAGCTGATGGGGCTAATGGTATTGCAGCTGCTCCGGCACAATTCCAGAGAGTGTGGATACACATCCCTTGGAAGCGGGCCGAAGTATTAGCAGTAAAACAAGCGCTGCCGGACCCGCGTAAAAACCCTGCTGGTTATTATAAAGAGTTAACACAGACGGTTCAAGCGTGTGTCATGAATTTGGCAGACATTGAAATGCTATTTGGCAATGTAGTGCCACAGCCTATATGGGCCAAGATTCGGCAAGAGAACCACCCAGTCGCCCTAGGAGGTGATTGGCCAGCTATTGTAGCAGCAGATGCGCAACAAGTTGGCGGTGCTAAACCTGAACCTCTGATTGCTGCCTTACCTGGCAGAATAATTAATCTGATGAAAACGCTGATGCCAGCGTTACGAGTTAATTGGGATAAACTATCGGCATGCAAGCAAAAGAAGGACGAAAGCGTCTCTGACTTTTTCACTAGATTTGAAGAGACCTTCGTAGACCACAGTGGGCAAGATATGAGTACTGAGGGAGGCCAGAGGTTGTTTGTCGACAAGTTCGTGTTTAATTTACTACCTGAGCTTAGTAACAAGTTAAAGGATTCTGAAAGTGCATGGGCAGTGTCGACGACAGCACAGATACTTGCAACTGCTCAGTATTACGAGAATAGAGAGAAAGAAGAGAAGGAAAAGAAGACAAAAGATTTGAAGACTAAAGTACTATTGCAACAGGCGTATCCGCCTCGCTCGAATCAGTCAGATTCACAGCAGCGACCCCAGTTTCAGCAACAGCCACAATTCCAGCAAGGGACGTCCCAAAGATTTAATTATGGTTTTTCCCGACAACAGTTAGCATGGAATCAGTGTGCCTATTGTAAAAAGGAGGGTCATTATAAGAATGAGTGTCCGGTACTGCACGCACAGACTAGTGGTGTCCCAGCTCAGAGAGGTAATGTTGGGTTTATGCAAGCTCCTAGAGGTAGAGGACGTGGTACAATGACACCACAGGCCGATCGCCCATCAAATTATTTCAATCAGCGAAATGTACAACCTGCGCAACTAGGTAGATCTCCACAGTATCATGTTGAAGATTACTATGATCATAATGAAGAGATTCAGAGAAGCGAGTACTAGGACAGCCACAGGCAAAGAGAGGGAGTAGTATCAGTTCCAGTTGATCAGAGTGGACCTTATGTCGCAGTAGTTACATCAGGCGTGGTCGAACCGTTTCTGTTGGATACTGGTGCGGCAAAAAGTTCAATTATGCATGCGAAACTCCCTGGCGCACCTTTGTCTGGCTTAACGAACACTTCAGTAGGTTTCTCAGGCGCCCCTGTTCACAATCCTGTTTCTAGTCCGTTATCAATTTCTGTTGGGCCATGCGAACTAGAAGCACCCCTTATCCTAACAACCGGTTGTAATGAGAATCTGCTTGGTTTAGATCTGTTGAAACGCCTGCATGCGACACTGTACTGTTCTCCTTCAGGAGTACAGCTCACATTAGGCAAAAGAGTCATCTCTCCAATGTATATGTCGATGGATAAGCTCCCACCGGAGCTGCGTTCTCTCCCTGATACTCTTTGGGCGACTGGTCCTAACGATGTAGGCCTCTTGGAATTCCCCCCTTATGTGGTAAGTCTGAAAGCGAATGTTAGATTCCCACGAATCCCACAGTATCGGATTTCGAATGAAGGTGAACGTGCACTCTTGCTGATTGTGAAAGACTTAATACAGAAAGATGTGATAGAGGAAACTAGAGGAAATGTCTGCAATAGTCCTGTTCTGCCGATTTTAAAATGCACTGACCCATCTAAACCTCCAATCTACAGATTTGTGATTGACCTCAGAGAAGTTAACAAAATAGTGATTCCGCAGTTTCCTGTGGTACCAGATATCACTGCATTATTGACGTTGATTCCTGCCTCAGCCTCATGGTTTACAGTGATCGACTTGAAGAATGCCTTCTTCAGCATTCCGATAGCCGAGGAAAGTAGAGACATTTTTGGTTTCTCCTTAGGAGGTCGCAGTTTCAGATTCAAACGCGCTCCACAAGGTTATTGTGAGAGCCCCTCAATTTACAGCCAAGCATTGAAGAGTCAATTAGATGCTCTTGTACTTCCTCCTGGTGTTGCTCTGATCCAATATGTAGATGATCTTTTACTGGCTGCTGATGACAAGGAAACTTGTAAAATAGCTACAATTTCTTTATTACGTCATTTGTCAGACTTACATCACAAGGTTTCACCTTCTAAACTGCAATATTGTTGCCAAGAAGTGACCTACTTAGGTCATCTTTTGTCAAAGGAGGGAAGAAGGTTGACCCCAGAGAGAATCAAAGCAATTTCGCAGATGACTGTACCAAGCACACAGAGAGAAGTACGTGCGTTTTTGGGTATTACGTCATACTGCAGGCAATGGATCCCAAATTTTTCTCTCATGGCGAAACCATTGCTGGCCCTGACTGGAAAAGGTGTTCCGAGCCCTTTGCCATGGTCTGATGAATGTCAACAGAGCTTCTCCGACTTACGTGATGCGCTGTGTTCAGCTCCTGTGTTGGGTACTCCTGACTACAGTAAGCCGTTTACTTTATATGTCCATGAAAGAGAAGGTTGTGCGTTGAGTGTATTAACGCAACAATTTGGTGACAAACAGCGGCCTTGTGCATATTTCTCATCCACATTAGACCCGGTAGCCAGAGCATTGCCAAGTTGTTTGAGAGCTACAGCAGCAGCTGCAGTGTCTATTCGACAGTCTGCTGGACTAGTCATGAACAACATGTTAGTAGTCATGGTTCCACATGCTGTGGATACACTCATGAATCGAACAAAAACTCAGCACCTCACCAGTGCTAGACTATCAGGCTATGAGCTGACGCTTTTGGCAAGTCACATTCAGATCAAGCGATGCAACATATTGAATCCAGCAACGCTGTTGCCGACTACTCAGGAGTCAAGTGATTCAGAGCCCCATGATTGTTGTTCCAGAACTGAGGAAGAGACAAAAGGTAGGATTGATTTAAAAGACACTCCGTTACTAGATCCAGATGGCACTTTGTACGTCGATGGGTCATGTTTCAAACTACAGAATGGTGATGTGACGGCCGCGTATGCAGTTACGACTTTGAGCACGATTGTTGAGACCGCAAGAGTAAGTCAGAATTCTGCCCAAGCTGCAGAATTAATTGCATTAACAAGAGCGTGTGTTTTAGCTGAGGGAAAGAGAGTGAATGTGTTTACTGATAGCCAATACGCCTTCGGCGTAGCACATAGTTTTGGACGTCTGTGGAAAGAAAGAGGTTTTCTCACGTCCCATGGGACTAAGATCCAACATGGACAGTTAGTCAGCGATCTATTGGAATCTCTGACCCTACCGAATGAAGTTGCGATTGTGAAGTGCAGTGCACATCGAAAGATTATGGATGATGTTGGCCGTGGGAATGCGTTCGCTGATGAGGTCGCCAAAGAAACGGCCAAGAACATGACGAGCCGAATGTACTCTGCAACGTCTGCAAGATGGATTGCTGAATCAGGGATGTGTGAGAATACGATTGAAAGTGTAAAGGCAATCCAGAATGAAGCAACTGAAAATGAGAAGAATGAATGGAAGGAGAAAACGGGTAAAATGGATTCAAGTGGATGTTGGGTTGATTTGTCTGAACAGCAGCGTTGGATGTTACCTGATGCGTATGTGCTCGCAGTAGTCACGATGGCGCATGGAGCGGCGCACATCAGTTCGAAAGGGATCTGTAAAATGTTAGCTCCAGTATGGAAGAATGATGGAATTACTAAGTGTGCGGAAAGAGTGGTGAAAAACTGCATGATATGCCTGATGCATAATCCTGGCAAGGGAACCCCAACCCCAACTGGTCATTTTGCTCCCCCTTCTTGTCCCTTTGAAGTGATTCAGTTGGATTTTATCCACATGGACAGGTGTAACAATCTTAAATAGGTCCTAGTGGTAGTCTGTGCCTTTTCAAGATGGATTGAGGCATATCCATTAAAGGATAACACTGCTATGTCCACTGCCAAAATCCTCCTCAAAGAATACTTCCCCAGGTATGGTATGCCACGGATTGTTTGGTCGGACAATGGAAGTGAGTTTGTAGGGAAAGTCATGAAGAGTGTGTGTACGGGTCTGGGTATCACCCAGAAATTCCACAGTGCGAATCACCCACAGTCAGCAGGTTTGGTTGAAGGGTACAATGGTACCCTGAAGCTGAAACTTGCTAAAATTCAAGCTTCCACTGGTCTATCTTGGCCAGATGCACTGCCTTTAGCTCTACTGTCCACCAGAGCGACTGTACACTCTCGAGTAGGGCTTAGCCCATATGAGATTGTGTTCGGTCGTCCTGCTAATGTTTGGGGAGTCCCTAGGCCAAAGGAATTCAAACAGATCGAATATCCAATGTTGATTGATTATCTTTATGACCTGACTGCTAAACTAAGCCTTATTCATCAACAGGTATTCGAATCCTTGCCTAAACTGCCAGAGAGTCCAGGCCACACGTTGAAACCAGGTGACCAAGTGGTGGTACGGAATTTTGAGCGAACCCGGAACCTCCAGCCAAGATTCGTGGGCCCGTTCCAAGTGCTCCTAACAACGAGAACTGCTGTACGCCTAGCTGGAAGGAAGAATTGGGTGAACGCTAGCCATACGAAGCGTGTCCCTCTCCCACTCCCCTATGACAACTGGGTTAGACAGGGATTTGGTGTATCCGAGACAGAACCTGTTCCTAGGCTCATCCCTTTCAGTGATGCAGAGTACATAACGGACCCACGAACTGAAACGCAGAACTCTGACACCTCAGCAGGAACCGCTCCTTTGAACTTTGGACAGAGTGTTGTACAAAGTGAACATTTGTCACCTGTGGAGTCGAACATTTCTGCACCTGTAGACCAGCTATTCCAAGATCAGACAAGACCCGGGAAGTACAGATATAATCTACGTTCTCATGCTATGAACTAATGACATTGCATAATTACCTTTCTGTTTGAAAACTGTTTTGATCTTATCGCATTCCATTCAGTCAGGAAGTTTGCTCTAAATTTTTATCTTTTTGTTTTTGTTGTTCTCTCACCTTGCCGTCTGGGTTACCGTAGGGTCGTAATGTGTGCCTTGTTTTAATTTGCAGGGAACCAGACACAAGGTCGGTTCCTTCTGTTTACTTTGAGAACTCCCAGGGTAGACAGAGGCAATTTTTTAACAGGTACAAACCATCCGTTGCGAACGGTTGTAGAAGATGGAGCTTCCTGAACTGCGACGGGTTAACGTCATAAATGTGCACAAGACAAAACTATATGACATATTGTATAGCAAATGTTTTCTAATGCAATGTGCTCTGACACTTCTGATTGTTTTAATAACTTTGGTAGGCGGAATTATTTTTGGTATTTACACCTGTTACATCTACAGTATCTCCCCGTGTTCCCGTTTCTCCGACTGTTGTTTCTCTTCATTCTTTCCATCCTTTTCCTGCCCACGAGCAAGCTCGACGCTCTGAGTTTATAAATAACACTTTCATTCAGCTCTTGCACCAACATCAACTAGTGGTTAACACAACGAACTGCTGGGTGTGTGGCTTGATACCACATACCATGGACAAGGGCATCCCTTATCTGGTTCTGCCCTTTGGTTATAATGGATCATTCTGGGCATTTCAGACCATGTTCGCTTATGCCCTAGAGACCTATCCTCCACGACCTCCGCGTTCCACTAGGTATAACTCCGCTAATAGAGCCTTGGTAAAAGGAATCACTGACATGGTTAGAGACGTCAATAACACTCCGTTCATTCCCAAGGATGAATTGCGAGTTTACATGGGTTGGAATGTTACGGAATATGGCATTACTTTGGGTGAGAACAAACGTAAAAGCTCGACTCCGATCTGGGTCGTACCCCACCAAGGTCAGGTCTGTTTGCAAGGAAATGGGAGGAATCCGAAAGCTCGACTAGGGAAGAGTGACTGTATCGAAACATACGTTTTCCCGTCACAGTCTTCCCCTGCATTTTTAGCTGCTAAGGGCACCTATTTTGTTTGCCAAGACAGAGCATACACATGGCTGCCTGCTGACTTCTCAGGCTCATGTTATATCGCTCAACTGTTACCTCCGACATACACTGCTGCACCGGACTATCACAAAACTAGAGTTGTGAGAGGTGTTTTCAGTAAAGAAGATACTGCAGGCCAAGAAGCAGGAGACTTCTTCAAGGGTTTCCTTCCATTCTGGGGGCCTATGGCCAACAGTAGAAACTTACGTCAACTAACACGGGTAGTTGAATCCACCATCACCGAAACTGCGGGTGCCCTTAGTAACCTGACAGCTGAGCTTCAAGCGGATCGCCTCATGACGTTACAGAACCGTATGGTCCTTGATGTGTTACTTGCAGATCGAGGTGGGGTATGTAAGATGATCCAGTCGAGTTGCTGTGTTTTTATCCCAGATAATGCGCCAACGGTATATAAGGCCATCTCTAAGTTACACAAAATCTCTGACTCTATTCATGTAGAGGAAGGTGACTGGTCATTAATGGGATGGTTCTGGAGTCTGTTATCTGCGTGGGGATGGAAGGTTCTGATAGTCACTGGTGTTGCGTTGGTATTTTTATTTTCGTGCTGTCTCATTGTTCAGTGTGGTCCTGCCTTATGTAGCCTTTGTGTTTCGACATGCGTAAGAAGACCACCTGTTTTTAGAGATACGCCACGGGATAGAGTAATGCTTCAGCAACATATCAGTGACCTGATGAACATAGAAATGGACTCTGACATAGAGTAAGTTATTGCCTATGTAAGGGCAAAAGGACGGTCTGAGGTTCTGTAGCGATCCGAACCCGTGTATTCGGTATCGTAGTACTGACACGATTTTGGTACCAATGAACCGTAAATGATCCATTATATGCATGACAATGTTTTCGCTGTGCAACTAGCATGAATTCACTGAGAAATAGGGCATTCTGTTGTTAAGTCATGGCATCCATTTTAGTTACGGCATCCATTTTGTTTCTTGCCCTCACATAGTCAATGAACGGGCGATGACCCCGGCAGAATCACCTTGTTAAGGATACGTAAGCTCGAGCCCCGAGAAAGGCTGACGCTGCATGACTAGGCAGAATCAAGCTGCCTCCCTTGCCTGAGGCCAGTCCTGCTATACTGGTTCTCGTGTCCATTGTCCTGACTGACAGGCCGAAGACGGTAGCCATGCCCGTTTATGATCCATAAACACCTCTTATCCTACTTTTCAATCCTTTGCACCTGGCTCTGCTCCTCTCCTTCTGGGCTTTTACGATGGGGAGGTTACGATTTTTATGATGGGGAGGATCGGGCAAAGAATGGAAAACTGACAAGGGGACCTGATCGAATACCGAAAACCTACGATTAGTTATTGTTTGATGTCTATTTACTGTTTGTTTGGGATACCGGGTTGGGCATGAGAAATATTCGTGTAATGTTGCCTAAAGACATATTTCGTGTATTTAAGGAACAACCCACTTAATGCAATTTGAACAGTCTCGTAGATTCTGCCTCTGTGTGGTTCCTATGACTTCTGTGTCCCTGCAGTGAATAAATCTTGGTCTCTGACGCCACCATCGAGAAACCCGCGTCTCTGTTTATTTGTGCACCGAGACAGGAAGGAACTCAGGGGTCTTCGGGTGTTGTTTCCCTGACACCTCTGGACTCTTAAAAGTCCAGAACCTCAACAGTCCCCTTAATGTATGGATGGTGATTTTGCTCTCCTTCTGGCGTCCGCATATGACTTCATTTTGTCTTTCCCAATACAGTCAGCTGTCATTACCTCCTGATGAACACGGGCAGGTGAGACGGCTCTCAGAGCGCCTTCCCAGGTAGGTATCCGGGTCCTGATTGGTCGCCCAAGCATTAGTGTGGCAGGGCACTTTCCTGTGGTGGCATGCGGTGTTGTTCTATAAGCCCTTAGAACTTCATTGAGAGCCACTTGAAGATCCCTTTTCTCGACGGTAGCCTGTTGAAAAGTCTTTTTTAGAGTGGCCATGAACCTTTCAATAGTCCCATTGGCCTGCGGCCACAAGGGCGTGACTTTACGGTGCTTGAAATTCAAATGCTTTGCGAATTCACCAAACTCGTGTACTTTAAAAGGAGGGCCATTATCCGTCTTGAGTTCTTTGGGAATACCCCATGCCGCGAACACTTCGTCTAACACCGCAATGGTGCTTGATGCACTGGTGGATGATACGAATTGAGCAAGTGGAAATCTTGAATATTCATCCATAATTGCCAGGACATATTTTCCCGATTGAAGAGGTCCATAAAAGTCCATGGCAAGTTCTTGCCACACTCCACTGGGCAATTTTGTCATTTGCAGAGGAGCTGGGGGAGCTCCTTGACTGACGAGTTGACATTGGGGACAGTCTTTGAGGGTGAGTTCCACCATTTGATCCAAAAGCGGAAACCACACCCGCTCCCTGAGAGCTCTTGTAGTCGTGACCACTCCCCGGTGGCCTTTATGGGCAAGGTTGATGATGCCCTGACGTAGTTGCATCGGAATGACGATCCGTTGGTCCCTCAGCAAAAGACCTTCCGAGGTGGCAGAGAGTTCCTCACTCACATGTCGGAATGCTTGCATTTCTTGTCAGATTGTGGGATCATTCCCTTCCTCTTCACTGTCATGTCTCCACCTATTGGTCTGCAGTCGGCGTAATACTTTCTGCAGGATGACATCTTGTGCAGTGGCCTCTTGAATGGCTTCCAGGGGAACTGCTGGTGGTTGAGCGTGGCCCACTACAACGTGGATGTATTCCTCGGCCATCGATGATCGCGATGCCGGCGATGATTGAGGGTGTCGTGACATGTAGTCAGCCGGATTTGCTGATTTTCCCGGCTTGTGCAGTATCATGTATGTATATTCCTGTAGACGCAAACCCCATCGCTCAATCCGAGGTGGCATCTTTGACCTGGGGTTTCCAAAGATGGTGACAAGCGCCTGATGATCGGTCACCATGTTAAAATGTTTGCCATAGATGAAGACATGGAAATGCTCGCAGGCCCATACAACTGCCAGACTTTCTTTCTCTGGTTGAGAATACGCCTTCTCCGTGTCCGACAAACTGCGACTGGCGTAAGCCACAATATGCCGCTGATCAAAGTCATTGTCATACTGAGCCAAAATTGCCTTCAGGCCCACAGGGCTAGCATCTACAGTTATCTTTGTCTTCCTCTTGGGACTGAAATAAGCTAGATTGTCGGCAGACTCAACTGCACGTTTGATGTCTTGGAACGCCCGCTCACACTGAGGGGTCCAGGCAAAAGGATGTCCCTGCTTTGTAAGAGTTCTGAGAGGATGACTAATCGTGGCATAGTCCTTTATGTATCTGGCACAATAGCTGGCCATGCCCAGAAACGATCGAATGTCACTGACATCTTGGGGACTCTTAGTGTCATTGAGCGCCATCACTTTTTCAGGGTCAGGCTTCATCCCAGCTCCTGAGAACACATGTCCAAAGAATTTGAGAGCGGATTGATGGAATTCGCACTTGTCCTTGTTTAGGGTCAGATTAGCTTCCAAGAGGGCATGACATACCCGATCTAGAGCCTTATCATGTTCCTGAACATTTGACCCATACACAAGAATATCATCGCTGTAGTTCAGCGTGTTGGGGATGTGGTGTATAGTCTGACGGATGGCCTCTTGAAAGATCTCCGCAGCCGAGGAAATACCAAAACTTAACCGTTTGTATTGAAACAGCCCCAAATGAGTTGCGAATGTTGTTATGTATCTCGATTTTTCATGCAACTCCAGCTGATGGTATCCCTTATTCAAGTCAAGTTTCTAAAATACCCTGGCACCATTTAATGCAGAAATCATGTCACTCAGATGAGGCCTGGGGTGACGTTCCCTTTCGATAGCAGTGTTAGGAAGCCGCATATCAACACATAGACGCACCTTCCCGGGGGTGCCTTTCTTCGGCACAATGACTACAGGCGACACCCATGGGGTGGGACCGTCGGTCCGTTCAATGATGTCAATTGCTTATAGTTCTTGAAGTTCATCCTCCACTGCTTGCTGAAGGTGGAAAGGCACTCGCCTGGGATGTTGTGCTACAGGTCTTATCTGTTCATTAATGTGAAGTTCATCTTTCCCAGCCCGGTGAACAGCTTGGGGAATTTGTGTAGAATGTCCGGGTCATCACTAACCCTGTATAGAATCTCAACCAGATGAAGGCGCTCCGCAGTTGGTAAGCTGAGAAGACAATCAGCTTCCGGGCCATCAATTACGTGTATGAATGCCGGCACAGACATGGTCTGGTGCCTGAGTGTTGTTGGGAATTTTCCTAGACAGGGAAGGGGCTTCTTCGACATCCAGGTAAATACCCTGACGTACGCTGGACTCAAAGGCGGCTGTGGCTTCATTTTCTTGTATTCCTTCACGGGGATATAATTCAGTGATGCTCCACTGTCCAGAACAAATTTCGTGGCGTGATTCCCTACACTTATATTTAGTCTCGGGTATTTCTTGTGTTGGTCAGGATCTGCGACCATACTAGCGTATTCAATAGTGTATTCTGATTCACGCGACCCTGATCGGGAATCCCTGGACGACGACCTCCTCGACCATTGAGACCTCCTTGAATCTCTGCTGGAATGTGAAGAGCTAGAGGACGACTTCGGTCGATCTTGTACGGCTTTCACATGGTGTCGTCTGGTGTCAGAGCGTGTTGGCCTTGTCCTTTCATTCCTTCTTTCCCTGCGATATTCTCCACACATTGCTTCAAAATGATTCGTCCGTCCACATTTCCGACATTGCTGGCCTATGGCCGGACAGACCTCTCTGTGCGGGAAGTCATACCCGCACCGATAACATTTTCTTAAGCTGTCTTGTTTCTTGTCTCTCCGGCCTGACTCATGACTCCTACGCTCTGTGTATTGCTGGCGAGAGGACGGTCGGGATCTGTGCTGTCACTCTTTCGAATATCTGCGACTACGGCTGGCTTGCACTCGGCATACCTGCTCTCTTCTTTCAGTGCGCCCGGTCTCCATGCTCTTGGCGTGTTCCTCCGCTTGATCGTAAACTCGGGTCATTTCCTCAATCTCCTCCAGATTGTGACTCTTTCTTAATAATCTCCTCCTAAGCGTCTCGGATTGACAGCCATCGATTATTTGTGATCTGATGGCATCATCTGTTGAGAACGTGTCAAATTCGCAATACCTGGACAGTCAACGTAGTCTCGTTATGAAGATACTCATCACTTCCTCCCTCCCTTGACGGGCTTGGTGAAAAGCATATCTCTCGTAATCCACATTTCTTTTAGGTAGGAACTTCTTGTTCAGAGCGTCTCGCACTTTATCATAGGTTCCTGTGTCTGCCTTCGGCAGTTCTTTGATTAACTTGCTGATTTCTTTACCCACAAGGTTGCGCAGTGCAATCACTTTGTCTTCATCCTCTGTCACTTTTGATCCCTTGATATAATCTTCAAAGTCCTCGAGCCATTCCTGCCATCGGGGGCCCATGCTCCCTCCAGTCGTCAGCGTTAAGGGCTCTGGGGGGCGCAGATGTGATACTCCCGTCAGGAGTGGTTTGACTTAATTTCTTTGTAGAAAGTTATGGTTCGACATCTTAGCAGTACGCTCTTGTTTCTTTCTTGTCTATGCACGTGCTTGTTTGTTATTTCTTGTTTGTATTGACTTGGGCTTGTTGTTTCTCGTTTGCATTAACTGGTGTTTGTTTACTTTTCAGGCTTTTCCTTTTTTTTTTCGATCACTGCTTGTTTGCTTGGCCTTGCCTGACTTCAAAATGGCCGCCCCATGAACTTCATAGGGATGTCTTTCAAGGACGCCTGACTCTAAGATGGCCGCTACACAGAAACTCTCACACCCATGAGATTTTGGCTGCAGTCCTTGTCAGGCTCACCAAGCTTCATTCGGCACTCACCCGCAGCCACTTCCACAGGTGCCAGGACGTCAGCAATGTCTCGCACACCTTTCTGGGCACTTCACCTCCCCAGGCAGGCTCGGGGTGAGCTCCCGACTTTTTCTTCGTGCGCGTGCCGTTTCTCACGCATCGGGGTGAGCTTTTCGTTCTTGGCGCGCAACGGCGCTCTTTCTCACGATCCCTTCTACAAGGCTTCAGCAGTGCCTCGGACACCTCCCGATCACCAGAGCAGCAGGCAGAATCGGGGTGGGCTCCCGATTTCTCCTCGTCACTCGCGTGCCAACTTGCACGCATCAGGGGTGAATTACAATTTGGCGCGAACCAGCGTTCTGCTTCAAACGTGCTTTTCTTCCTTCACGCTACAGGGGACGGGACGCTCTTCTTGATGTTCGGTGGGTGCTGGGCTGCAGCATCCCACCCTCGTCGCCAGTTGTAGTGTCTAGGCCCAATGATAACAGACACTATATATACTTTTACTACGAGCTTTATTCAGAGCTTCTTACTCGGTCCCCGTCCCTACTCTAACTGCCTTTTCCTGCTGTGTCTCCTCCTCTTCCCCTTGTCCCATTAGCTCCGCCCACCCAACAACTATACCGCTCACTTTCTACAGGTACAAATGACCCCTGACTTGTCTTTTAGATCACTAATAGCATTGCCATGTGGGTTCAGGTGGGGGGGGGGGGTAGGAACGTTTCTCCGTTCATGTTTAAAAACGTTTACTTTTAATTAAATACTTCGCACATACTCTGATGTACCAAGGTGCGGTGCTTCTATGTTTTAATTGTTTGATTCTAGAACACACCTTACCATATTCTAAAATAATATGTGCTGTATGATTGACATGCCAGATATTTTCAAGGCTTGGCTCATGTATGGCCGCTTAAGAGCCAGAGCGACCCTTGGCTCAGCTGTCCCTATTAATTTGTTGGTTCGCACTCTTCTGCCTTGCACCATAGTCAGGGTCACTGATATTATGCTGCAGGAGAGGACCGAATTATGCATCAGGGTTTAATTATGCAAAAAAAAAAGCAAGAGACCCCACGCATCCGAAGAACCAGAGCAGGTGGAAGAGCCTTCTCCTACGTCGCTGCAAAGACCTGTAACAAGCTCCCAGTCAACATCAGACGCTCCCCCACTCTGCACACCTTCAGGAAGAGCCGCAAGACCTGGCTCTTCGACTGATCCAGAGCTGGACCCTCCCACCCACCCCCCGCCAGCGCCTTGAGACCCTCACGGGTGAGTAGCGCGCTTTATAAATCCCTGATTGATTGAAGTAATGTGGCATAATGCTGCACATTTTGTGATAGTAATACTTTATTATTTTGACATTTTTTACATGCTAACACTATCTGAACAAGTGTTTTACCTCATTAGTACCACTTTAACACCTAAAAACAACAATAAGCAACAGAAAGGTGACCAGATAACCTTTGCGAAGGGTCTTCCAATTTTCAGCAATACATGGAGGCCCAGTTTTAGTAATTTGTTATCCATTCAAGCTATAACTATTTTAGGGGGGGTTAAAATCTTAAATTATGCAGCAGATTATGGACTATCTGGCACATGTGGCAAATCTATACTCATGTTGCAAAGACCACCGCGCCAAAATCTTATAATTCCAGTGGCTGTGACCCTAGTACAAATATGTTAGTGTTTTGTCAGCGTAGGTTTTGTACTGGAAGGAGATCCTTCCAGTACAAAAAATATCCTTTCAGACATTCCCCACTGTGTGTGTGCTGTGCATCACGCCTGCACAGTTTGAAAAATATGGAGACCTTTGAAAGTTGCTCTTCTGTTACGACTGCCTTGCAGAGACATAATTTTGTGGTTTAAATCCCTGTCTATAAATGTATTTGATAGGGATTTGTCTCAAAGCCCATGGGTGATTGGATGGGAAAGCCCATGTACCACATATGGAACACCCCCTTGATGCAAAGTAGCCCAATCTAGGGCATAGTGCTACCTTACATTACTGTGGGAAATTTTCCTACACACATCATGATTTGAATTGGAAAGTAAATCCCACCACAACACTGTGTCTTGGGTTTGTGTCACTTTTATAATACAAACTCAGCGCAAAGTGTTAATAAATCTGGATTGGAATCTCTAGACAGGTACTTGTCAAAATTATGAGGAAGATCTGTGTTCTTACTGCAAGCTATGCAAGGTTACCAAATGACCAATGCAGAGCAAATGTTGCTGTACTCGTAAAATCAAAAGGCAATAAAGATGCCAAAGAGAAGGGGCCCCTGAATAGAAAAATGGTTTACGCCTTGCATTGAGCATTCCAAATTTCTGTAGACATGGTCAGGATCAATCAATCAATCAATCAATCAATCAATCAGGGAAATTATAAGTGTGCTACTCACCCGTGAGGGTTTCAAGGCACCGGGGGATGGAGGCAGCTCCGGTCAGTCGAAGAGCCAGGTCTTGAGGGTCTTCCTGAAGATGTGCAGGGTGGGGGTGTGCCTGATGTTGATCGGTTGTTCATTCCAAGTCTTGGAAAAGGTTCTTCTGCCTGTTCTTGCCTTGCAGATTCGTGGGGGTTTGGCGAGGGTGAGGTCGACGGGTCGAAGGTTCCGCTTGGGTACGTGGAAGGAGATTCTGTCGTTGAGGTGCCAGTGGAGGATGCTCAGGTGATGTGTTCGCTTTGAGTGATGCAGAGGACAAGTCTGGCTGCGATGTTCTGTATGGTCTGGAGTTTGCAGAGTAAAGGCTTGTTGATACCGGCATAGAGGGTGTTTCCGTAGTCCAGTCTGCTGGTAATGAGTGTGTGGGTGATGGTCTTCCTTGATTCGGGGGGGATCCATTTTAAAGTCTTTTGGTGGATGCGGAGGGTGTTGAAGCAGGTGGAGGCGCGGCGTTGACCTGTTGGGTCATTAAAAGGGAGGAGTCAAGTATGATCCCGAGGTTTCAGGCGTGGTCCATGGGGTGCTGCCGAGAACGGTGGGCCACCAGGAGTTGTCCCATGCAGAGGGGGAGGGTCCGAGGACGAGTTCCTCTGTCTTCTCCGAGTTGAGCTTCAGGCAGCTGTTGCTCATCCAGGATACGACGTCTTTTGTTCCTTCCTGGAAATTGAGTCTGGTGGTGATGGGATCCCTGGTGAGGGAGAGGATGAGCTGGATGTCACTGGCGTAGGATACTATGCTGAGTCCGTGATGTTTGATGATGGCGGTGAGGGGAGCCATGTAGATGTTGAAGAGCGTAGGGCTGAGCGACGATCCTTGGGGTACTCCACAGTTGATTTCCGTGGGTTCGGAAAGGGTGGAAGTCTGATTCTTTGGGTTCTGCCGGCGAGGAAGGAGCGGGGCCAGTCGAGGGCGGTTCCCTAAATGCCGGCTTTGTGGAGTCTGGTGGTTAGTGTGTGATGGGAGACGGTGTCGAAGGCTGCAGAGAGGTCGAGTAGAATCAGGGCTGCGTTGTGTCCTTGGTTGAGAGGGTGCGGATGTCGGCTGTGGCAGCAAGTAGAGCGGTCTCCGTGCAATGGTCGAGGATGGAGTTTTCTTTGATGAATTTCATTAGCTGGACGCTGACTGTCTTCTCTGTGACTTTGGCCACGAAAGAGAGGAAGGAGATGGGTCAGTAGTTCTTGAGGTCCGTGGGGTCTGCTGATGGCTTCTTGAGTAGGGGTCTGTTTTCTGCGGTTTCCAGTTGCTGGGAAAGATGCCGGTTTCAAAGGTGGCGTTGATGATGTGTCGTAGTTCTGGAGCGATGGCGGTGGCGGGTCTGTGGACCTATCATTTAGTTATGGTTCTTGAAGAGTGCTGAATTATAAAATTTACAAACACCTAACATTTCAGGGGTGACAAAAAATGTGGCTATGCTAATTCATCTAAGTGCACATTAGTGTATTTATCAAATTGGTAGGCTCATTTTCACCCTCTGCTGCACCTCATATTTATCTGCAGTGATGTTCACAGAAGCATGTTTAAATCATGTCTTTGAAGTTCAGGCCCCTAACACAACATCTCCCATATAGGATACACTACATCCAACACCCTTATCAACCATGCAGTCCAAAAGGGTGCCCAGAATGACAAGGCAAATCAGAATACCCCACAGCTTTGTCCAGAGTATTAAGTGCTATATAAATACAATAGGACCAAACAACCACATCTGTTTTCCGGTTCTGTACTATCACAAGTGATGAGGTGGGGATGCGGGCCTGTTGGTGGTAGCAAGGTTGTTGGCACCTGGCCTGACCGAGGCTGCAGGCCCCATTACCTTTTGAGGATTCTATGGGAGGTTAGACAAGTGGGGCAAAGGTGACAGCGAGAGCCACCTGTGATGTTAAAATGTGATTTTAGTTAGGGGCATGGCTATTTTTACTGCAGCCAGAGCAAAGGCACCATGGCCCAGACATGAGAGAGCCCCTATCTTCTCTGCACTGGCTGCAGTTTATTTAACAACAAAGACACAAAAGGTAATGGGAGGAAGGTTTGCAATAAGTCTAACCAGAGGCAGTCCCTCCGGGTAGCATTCCAACCCATTCTTCTTTTGTCCACCATGCCACCTCAGTTTGGACCCAGCTATATGCAAATCAGTCTTATACCATCTTCAATTGGAACAGACCACTCTGAACTGTCAGGCCAGGTCCCCAATGAGCCAGAACACAAGAAACCCAAGACCGGTTTGCCCTGATTGGGGCCCTTCGGTTGATTTCAGCAAGGTTCCAGTGGCACAGTGAGAAAGGGGCCCACGTATGGGCATACCCTTGGCCATCCTTGGTGGTCCCCATTCGGCTGAACTGACCGAGCTACTTCTAGGTTTAAATCTTATTCAACAGGTATCCACGGCTACACACACTAAGGGACATATCCTTGACCAGATTTGGACCACTAATATCACCATGTCTTCTGTTTCAGTTTTACCTTGCACATGGTCTGATCATCACATGCTTACATTTTCTATTCAAGATAATTTTGCAAATAAAACCCCCAGCCGTGCTGGTTGCCTCTGCTGGAGTTGGAATAAGATTGAGAAACTTTTATTCTTTGACTCACTTGCCAACTCGGCTCCCCCGGGTAATCTTTCAATTAACCAGGCAGATATACAGTTAACTAGTTGGTTGCTAGCCGCTAGCAACAAGTTTGCTCCTCTTAGGAGCATCCATGTCCCGCGCCACCATGAGGCCCAGAAATGGTTTTCAATTGAACTGAAACAACAAAAATTAGCTCTAAGACAACTGGAAAGGAAATGGCGAAGTAACTACAAACCTGAAGATAAATTGCCTTATTTAAATTCTCTGAAAATCTATAAGAAGTCCCTGTCAACTGTTAAAGTGGCGCATTTTTCATCCAAAATCAGCAACTAATCGTTCGAAGGAGATTTTTCATATTGTCAATGAGTTATCTAATCCCGATAGAATACTTCAAAACTATTTCCTTCACAAGCATTTTGTAATGCTCTGAACCTCTTCTTCATTGATAAAATTAATAAAATTAAGTCCAGTATCCCAGTCTGCCAAAATTTGGATTTTAGTTCTCATTCCATTTTAAACCATAGTTCTTTCACACACTTTCCTCCTATAAGTGAGCATATTTTTATTAACCTTCTTTCAAAAGTCAAATCGGGCTCTCCCAATGACTGTTGCCCTCTCAACATTTTGAAGGAAATCTTCACTATCCTTCCTAGTCCTGCTCCTAACCTCTTAAATGAGTCCTTGTCCCAAGGAACTGCCCCTGCTACCTTTAAAGAGGCAATTGTTGTCCCCCTTTTAAAAAAGGTGGGATCAGATCCACTCATCCTGACCAATTACCGCCCTATCTCCCTTCTTCCCTATCTAGCTAAGATTTTGGAAACCTATGTTACAGGGTGTCTTACTGAATTTTTGGAGGAATCTGAATTTTTGGACTCCCATGAAGCTGGCTTTCGTCCAGCGCATTCCACTGAGGCGGTAATTCTCACAGTTCTAGACACCCTACGTGACGAGGTTGATAGTGGCTCCTCACAGGCTCTCATCCTGCTTGATCTCTCCGCTGCCTTTGACACGGTCGACCATTCTCTTTTGGTCGACCGTGTGAGGGATGCAGGAATTGAGAGCCCTGCCCTTAGCTGGATTAGTTCCTTTTTGGAAAATCGCTCCCAGGCAGTCTGCACAGCCCAATTTACCGCTCCTAGAGTCAAAATCTCCTGTGGAGTCCCTCTGGGCTCATCTCTTTCTCCCTTGCTGTTCAATCTCTATCTCCTCCCTCTTGTCCGAGCTCTGATGTAGCGTAAAGTCTGCACTTTCAACTTTGCAGATGATTTTCAGCTTATTTTCTCCACCAGTAACTCCTCAGAGTCGGTTCATGCTTTTCAATCGACCATGCTGTTCATCAGTCAATGGATGAACAAGAACCATTTAAAACTTAACCCGGACAAGACGGAGCTGGTTATAACAGGTGGCATTCTTAAAAATCCATGGGGACCTCATTTCTGGCATACAGAGTTGGGCCAGCCCCCTGTTCCTTCTAGCTCGGCGAAAAGCTTAGGGGTGATCATCAGTCAGGATCTTACTCTGAAGCCTCAAATTAGCTCAGTGATCTCCGTTTGTTTGTTTCAACTCCGTAGAATAAAAAAGATTTGCAGATACCTTACTCATGATGCCTGGATTCAGGTGATTCTCGCTTTGGTCATGTCCCACATTGATTATGCCAACTCATTATATTTTGGCATCCCCCTCTATCTTTCCAGACGTTTACTGATTGTTCAAAATCAGGCTGCTCGTCTGATTGTTCATCATCCTAGGCATCATTATATCACTCCATTTCTGAAGCAATTACATTGGCTTCCGGTTGTTCAGCGATGCGCATTTAAGACTGGATGTCTTATTTTTAAATCACTTTATAGAAAGAGCCCTAAATTTGTTGATAACATGATTAACAAATATGCTCCTACACGAAATCTTTGTTCAGCTCACAAAAATGTATTACTCATTCCTCATTTTAGATGAAAGCGCACTGGTGGTGCCAGGCTTTCTACCTTGGCCCCCATATTTTGAAATTCTCTTCCCCTCGATATTCGCTCCTGTACCAATCTCCTCGGTTTCAGGAGTCTTTTAAAAACTTGGCTCTTCCGACAGGCTTTCTAAACCCTTTTTTATGATCTGGATTTCAACCAAAACAGCGCCATGAAACCTCCCCAGTGTACGTGCGCTCTATAAATTCATTTTATCATAACATAACCTAGTGGGTTACATCAGACTCACTAAATGTGATGCCAGAATGCTTGCAGTAGGGGTAACCAATGGCAATCACTCGGGGTAGCATTCCAAATGATTGTTCTTCTGTCTACCTGTCTACAAGGCCGTGAATGGCAAGGGCCACAGCTACCTTGCAAGGAAAGTCAACCACTATACTCCCACTAAGTCACTCCGTTCAGGAACTAAATCTCTTCTCCTTGTTCCTCGGTTCAAAAAATTATGGATGGGTGGGAAAGCTTTCTCTCACCTAGCCCTTCTCTATTGGAATCAGCTGCCTACCTATCTACAGCAATGCCCTGATTACCTTCAATTCAGAAGGCTTCTCAAAACTATATTATTTTATTATGCCCCCCTTATTGGCCTACTGTAGTACGTCCCTAGCGCAGAGACACCCCTTCGGAGGTGATTCAAGCGATTTATAAATAACATTAAATAAATAAAGAAAATACCTGGCAAAATCAGTTTGGTCCCAACCATGTGTAAATTAGTCTTGACCTTACTCCAATAGGAGCAGCCCCGCCCAAACTGCCAGGCCAGGTCATCTCTGAAGCAGTACACAAGCAACCCAGGAATAGTTTCTCTCTGATTTTGCAAAGAATTCGTGGGGGCGGACGAGTCTCCCTGGGTTTATCTCTGTGTCTTCTCTTCCTGTGGGAGAGGTTGGGGAAGAGTGATTGCCACAGAGAGGGAATACGATCCCAGGCAGGTGCTGGTAAAACTCATAACAGAGGCTTTTACGGAGCAGAGTCCAAACATTAATTTGATGGGTGTGTGCAAGAGCTTGACTTGAGGTAGAAATGAAGACAAGGAAACAGTGTGGAAGTTGATGGATGAGGCGAAAAGGCAGCAGAAATGAACAAAAACTAAAGGATGGAATGAAATAGAGGTGAATACAATGAGGTTGGAAGGAGAAGGGCAGCTACGGAGGCGAGATATTAAGGAGGGAAAGAATGAAGGGGTGAGACTGGGATATGAAGTAGAGAGAATAAAGGAAGAGGAAAGACAGGGTAAGAAAATGAACAAGTAAATACAAAAGATACATTGGAAAGAAAGGATGGAGAGTTGAGAAAAGGAGAAAGGATGAGAACAGGGATAGGAAAGTAAGAAGAGATACTGGATAGGAAAGGAGAAAAGTAGGAAGGAGAGAAATAGAAAGATGGAGAGGAAAGACAAGTTGGCAGGTTGAGGGAGAGGGGAAATTTGAAATTTGAGTATATTTATTTATTTATTACTTTATTTCGGCCAATTTGGCCATAAAAGTCACATACATACATAGAAAATCAAGCTGTAAACATGGCAGCAATTTAAGAAAATGGTACATGGAGAAAGAATAGCTTTTACAATTCATTTCATTTCAATTTTAAAAATATATAAAAATATTAAAAATGTAAGAGTTATGTAAACATATACACCTTTCCAACTCAGAGTACCTGTCCTTGTTTCTTACGGGTTATGTAGGCAGAGTATAGGAATTTACTTATGCTAAATACAATGTACTTGGTTGAGTTACTTTTCATGATCCTAAAAGCTATTGCGCAGGACCTAGTTCCCAAGAGGTTGCACATTGGTTTTAGCCATTTCTTTCTAGCATTCATGTAGGCGCTACAAACAAAAAACATGTGAACCTCATTCTCAGAACAGACATTGGAACACATAGGACAACACCCCGTTTTAACATTCAATTCTCCCAGTCTTTTTTGTGCCCATCTTTCGGTGTTGTAATTAAGCATAAGTATCCCGTATCTGAACTTTAAGTAAAGGGTTTTTGCAATGGGTGGCTCTATCTCGTCCAGGAATGGTTCAAAACGGAACTCATCCTTAAATGACAGAAAGACCTGGACTGCGGAGCCAACACTACTTCCATCCACTAAATTTCCGCTCATGTGGATCCAAAAAGCTCGCTTAACTATTAGTTTGGAAGAGGTGGACATTTTGTCGGGAGTCTCCCACATTGAATATAAGCCCAGGAGTGTCAACCATTTTTTAATATGCACTAGCCATTGGATGGAATTAAAGGAATCAAGAGTCATCAATTCATGTAGACCATTTCTGTATTCTATCAGTTCCGGGGTGGACCAGAGCCTAACCCAGAATATTAATGGTCTTAGGATAGCTAGGTGGTCTGTTCTCCTAAAGTTCAGGTCAAGTTGGAGAGGTAAAAGAGGTGTACTATTAGGGACCCTTACAGAAGCACGCATGAATTTGTTGTCCAGATTTTGAAAACTATTCTTGGCCCATGTGCCCCATATCTCTGCTCCATATAGCACAGCAGATTGTATTTTAAATTTAAAAAGTTCTAAAACCGGGGTTACACTTTTGCTCGTGCTAGTATTCATTTTGCATAAAATTGGCTTGACATTTTGGGCATATGTTATCTTGCTTTTCTCGATTTGGGCTTTCCAACTTAGTTTGGAATCGAGCACAACACCCAAATAGGAAAAGTTTTCCACAATACCCAATTTTTAGCTATTCAGGGTCAGGAACCCTCTATCTGGCATACTGGGATTTAATGACATGCATTTTGTTTTGTCAGCATTAATTTCCAAGCCCTTTGTCTGGCAATAGCAACTGAAGGAATTAAGGAGTGCCTGGAGGCCCTTTTTTGTTTGAGATATAAGTATTGTGTCATCTGCGAAGAGCAACGCAGGCACCCTTTCACCATTGAGCTGCGGCGAATCATTAACACAAACATTCAAATATTCGGGGACATCATTAATAAACAGAGAAAACAAGGTAGGGGCCAGGACACATCCCTGGCGAACCCCGCGTTCAATAGGAATATTGCGTGTCAACTCGCCATTAGGGCCCCACCTGATGTTTGCAAAGTTGTCAGCATGCAGCTCAACTATTTGGGCTAGGAGGCATCCCGGTAGACCTATTTCTCTTAAAGTTTTCCAAAGTAGACTGCGTGGGACAAGATCGAATGCAGCCCTCAGGTCAACGAAGGCAACATACAGGTGACCTTTTTTAATGTGCACATACTTCCAAATCAAACAACAAAATCGAAAAATTTGGTCAATAGTGCTGGTCCTACTCCTAAAACCAGCTTGGAATTTGGAAATTATGTTCGAATTTTCCAGCCAGTCATTAATCCTGAATAGCAAGTGTTTAGCATATAATTTTTGGAGCGTGTCCATCAGACTAATGGGTCTGTAGTTAGAGGGTATCAGTCTATCCCCCTTTTTAAATATTAACACAACCTCCGCTGCACGCCAACTATCAGGAAAGTTGCAGTTTGATGATAAAGCATTAAACAGGCGGTTCACATATGGGGCCCAGACGTCAACTTCGTGTTTGTAAAGATCCCCCGGTATTTTATCCGGGCCAGGGGCTTTGGTGTTTTTAAGTTCGTTGATCGCCCTTACTGTCTCATCCAGTGTAAAGTTGAGGGGTTCAATAAGGGGGGGTTCAATAAGGGGGGGGCACCATAAGCTCCCTTTACTGTCGCCATCGTATTGTTTATAAAGATTTGTAAAGTGAGTTACCCAGGTCATCTCATCCAGGAATACATCTTTCACAGCTCTCCCAGCGTGCCCCCCATTAGCCACCAGCCTCCAGAAGCCAACATTATCATTAACTTTTGCAGCAGCTAACATTTCAGCCCAAATTGATTCCTCCCATAGTTTTTTGGATGTTTTTAGTATACGTTTGTATTCCACCCTTGCAAGTTTAACTTCTTCTTTTGCCTTGTTTTTAATGGCAAGCAATAAGTTTCTTTTAGCAATCCTGCACGAGTGGTCATACCATAACTTTCCGTGATTGGCCACTCTTATGTTTTGTTGCTTTTTTCTCGGCATTTTTGATAGATACGTTTTTAGTTCTGAAAAGAAAACTTTGTGAAGATCAACGAAATGATCAAAATGTTCAGGTAAGAAGGCATGGTCAACTATATGTGCAAACATTTGCTCAAAAAGAGAGTACACCAACGCTAAGGCCTTACCATCCGCCAGAACACGTGGCCATCTTACTGCATGTCTGTTGTTGTTTGTGTGGACGTCCTCACACATGCTTACATGGATATTCTCAGTTGATGTTGTGATGGTGTCACTAACCATATTCATGTTGATGTAAAGTTCCAAAGGATAGTGATCGCTTTCCCCCCTACTTATTACTTTCAGATCAATCAAAAAGTGCCAGATGCTAAGAGAAACAAGTACAAAATCTAGATTGCTTTTAGCTTTAGAGAAGGTTGGTTGTTTTTGCAAGTCCGATGGGAGACGGCCATTGCCTGCTCTAAGGCCGTGATCTGCGGTGAGTCTTAGTAATTGGCTGGCCAATGTGGAGTATTTAACAGATTTTGTGGTATCAAGCTGGGGGATATTATACGCTTGGTCCTCATCTTCGAACACATCAGAGATGCCCGGAACAGGTTCGTAATTACAATTTAGGTCTCCTCCCAAGATAACCGGGGTGTCTCCAACTACGTTTTTCAAGAGGAGATCCAGGGCTTCAAGTGTTGGTGAAACCTTGGAGTGGCCGATCGGTCTGTTATAAACATTAACGATGTAACATTCGTTTCCACAGGGTGGAGTAACCCTTAGGGCCAAGATATCAGGAGAGCCTGTATCAACAAGATCAACCTGCATGACCAAGGTGATTTTTAGCCAAATTATTAGGCCCCCCGATGGTCTTCCTCGGTCGGACTGGACTGCCTCAATACCATATGTTTTATATCCTACCCGATGTGGAACTTCTGTAGCCCAGGTTTCTTGTAGCAGACAAATGTCACAGGTGTCAATGTAGTCTGCCCAGTCAGGGTCTTTTAAGTTCTTGCAAACACCTGCGATGTTCCACGATAGAATAAGTAAGCGAGGTGATAGGCTCTGAGTGTCAGGGGAGGGATTGACTACACACTGTTTAGATAAACTGCCTAGCTGTAGGTTTAGCATGTCTTTCTCTGCATCCCTGGCTCTTTCTTTCACTACAGTATTAGATCCCCCATCCGGACCACCCTTAGCTTTACTATAGCATACATTTCCGGCTTTATAAGATAATTCCACTTTCTGGGGATTTGAAATGGTCCTATGCATCCTAACCTTAATGATCTGATCATCATCATGCAATTGTAGGACATTTTTTAGTTTGGGATTACCTTTGTCCATGCTACAGAAGGTGTCATATAAATTAGAGATACAGTCAGGCATAGTGGCAAGTCAATCGACAGCGTCAAGGCAACTGAATCTATTGAAGGTGGGGATGCCAGACCACATATTATAATCACCATGTCTAGCCGAATTGGGAGCACTGCCATAATACTGGTTGACAGGGTTCCACTTGGGGACATGATGAATGGGTCTAGGTGAAGGGTAAAAGAATGATAGGGGTCTAGCTTCAATGGGAGGATTCGCACCGTACGATTTCCAATTGCATATTTGTTCAGCACTTTGGGGTTCTTCAAAGGATATGACAATACAGTCACCCGTGGTTGATTTGGCCGTTGGCCCTACCCATGGTACCCTCCTAACCATAAGGATCTTACTTTTCATCTGGTTAGGAATGGGTTTATATTTGTCTAGCCAAAAAATCACTTTGTTTTTTAAAGATTGGAAGTTTTCTTCATATTGGCTATCCAATTCTGGCACCCCTGTGAGGACAGCTACAAATGGACTAGCGTCTGGTGGCAGATCTATATACCCTCCTCTAAAATTACTGTACATGTGGCTAGACTGATGGTTTGACTTATGAGTGGTATTTTTAAAAGATTTATCAGGCAAGGATTGATTGCTTGCAGAAGTAATGTAAGGATATGCAGGCGGATTGGATCGGGGTTTATTTGGGACTAATACGCTCTGGTTAGAAGAGTGGGTAGAGGGAAGAATTGGCAATTGAGAAGTATTACTATGTACCTGATTTTTCTGTGAAGGTTTACTAGTAATATTTACAGCTGTAGAAGTTGAGGGAGTTGGATTAGGTTTTTCTTTAGTGCTAGTTGGTTGTTTAACATTAGTATTTCTTACTATCCCCTCCTTTTTTTGCTGCACATTCGATGAATTTGTGTTTATTGTTAAGACCGGGTTGGGTACTGGAGCTTGCTGGGTGGCTCTAGGCACTTCAGTACAGTTAAGGCTTAAACTTGACAAAGTGATGACACTTTTCTCAACTTCAAGTAGCTGGTTCTCAATGCCAGTTAGCCTGATTTCTAGTGGTTTAAGTAGTCTCTTTAGCGTCTCCCACACTATTTTTAAGAATTCTTCCCTTCCACCATCTTGTTCTGCCATATCAGACGAGACTCTTTGCCCCTCACTGGCCGAGTGATCAGACATGACGATAGAGATTTGTTCATCTATGTTAGCATTAGTATTTTCTACAGTTGCTGGTGCTACATCGTGTACAATGTTATCAGTTGTTACAGTAGGCATACTTGGTGTTCCCCCCGTGATATTATGGCTAAGGGCTACTTTTGCTTTTTTCCTAGCGAAAGCGGTTAGGTGTTTGCGCTTTCTTTTATGCTTTGATGGTGCCTTGGCGGGTGACTTGCTTTTATTAGACTCTGTCTCAGCTGGTAGCTGACAGGGCACCTCATTTGCGATATCCTCAGCACTCTCCTTTGGAAGATTCAGCGGTGATAGGCTTTCAGATTCGGCTCTAACGGAAGGCCCAGGAGGTTCTTGATTAATAGGAGGGGTTGTTTCTTCTACTGTTGAGTAAACCTCGGCCGAGGTTATAATTGGTTTTGTGCCAGTAATGCGTTCAGGCGTTTTGGAGGTTGCAATGCTGCCTAGAGAAGATTTTTTTCTGAGTGCAAATTCAGTTGAGAGCCTCCTAGCACACTCAAGTTCTATTGAGACTTTGTGCTGAAGTTTAGTTATTTCATTATCAATAGAGGCTGGTCCTGGTGATAAAATCATCTAAGGTGCCTGTAGCCTTTTTGGAGGTCTTAGTAGCCTTACTCCTAGTTTCGCGCGAAGACATTGTGTGGAAGGGATATTACAATTAAATATGAGTAGTGCAGGAAGGCCAGCTAATGTAACACAGAAATTAAAAGCCAAGAGGAATGGCCCGGTCCGGTCTTAAACGGTCTCTAACGGCCTAAAACGGCCCTGTCTTTGCCCCGTCTTCGCCCGGGCTGCGTCCCGCGCTGCGGGAGTAGGATGTTGTTATGAAGCCTCAGGAGGGCGGGGGGCGGGCCAGCAGGGAGAGCGGACCGGAAGCTCTCCGTCGGTCTAGCAGGGACTTCTGGGAATTGAAGTCCCCGCACGCTCGCAGCCCCGCTGCAGCCACACGCCTGATGCTGCTTTTCCTCCTTACCGCCTCAGTGCTCCTCACAAACGTCAGGTATGTTCCCCTCCTCAGCACAGGCGAAGGGGCACCCGCGAAGCGGGTGCGCCAAGTGGTGGAAGTGCGCCGAGTTGTAGAAGGGTGAGCCGCTGTATCACGCTGGCAGTGCTATGTTCCTCCGTTTGGTGTGCAAACAATTTAGGAAAGTGTCCCACTCGTTTGGCAGCAAACTGATGTTATGAAGCCTCAGGAGGGCGGGGGGCGGGCCAGCAGGGAGAGCGGACCGGAAGCTCTCCGTCGGTCTAGCAGGGACTTCTGGGAATTGAAGTCCCCGCACGCTCGCAGCCCCGCTGCAGCCACACGCCTGATGCCGCTTTTCCTCCTTACCGCCTCAGTGCTCCTCACAAACGTCAGGTATGTTCCCCTCCTCAGCACAGGCGAAGGGGCACCCACGAAGCGGGTGCGCCAAGTGGTGGAAGTGCGCCGAGTTGTAGAAGGGTGAGCCGCTGTATCACGCTGGCAGTGCTATGTTCCTCCGTTTGGTGTGCAAACAATTTAGGAAAGTGTCCCACTCGTTTGGCAGCAAACTGATGTTATGAAGCCTCAGGAGGGCGGGGGGCGGGCCAGCAGGGAGAGCGGACCGGAAGCTCTCCGTCGGTCTAGCAGGAACTTCTGGGAATTGAAGTCCCCGCACGCTCGCAGCCCCGCTGCAGCCACACGCCTGATGCCGCTTTTCCTCCTTACCGCCTCAGTGCTCCTCACAAACGTCAGGTATGTTCCCCTCCTCAGCACAGGCGAAGGGGCACCCGCGAAGCGGGTGCGCCAAGTGGTGGAAGTGCGCCGAGTTGTAGAAGGGTGAGCCGCTGTATCACGCTGGCAGTGCTATGTTCCTCCGTTTGGTGTGCAAACAATTTAGGAAAGTGTCCCTCTCGTTTGGCAGCAAACTGATGTTATGAAGCCTCAGGAGGGCGGGGGGCGGGCCAGCAGGGAGAGCGGACCGGAAGCTCTCCGTCGGTCTAGCAGGGACTTCTGGGAATTGAAGTCCCCGCACGCTCGCAGCCCCGCTGCAGCCACACGCCTGATGCCGCTTTTCCTCCTTACCGTCTCAGTGCTCCTCACAAACGTCAGGTATGTTCCCCTCCTCAGCACAGGCGAAGGGGCACCCGCGAAGCGGGTGCGCCAAGTGGTGGAAGTGCGCCGAGTTGTAGAAGGGTGAGCCGCTGTATCACGCTGGCAGTGCTATGTTCCTCCGTTTGGTGTGCAAACAATTTAGGAAAGTGTCCCACTCGTTTGGCAGCAAACTGATGTTATGAAGCCTCAGGAGGGCGGGGGGCGGGCCAGCAGGGAGAGCGGACCGGAAGCTCTCCGTCGGTCTAGCAGGAACTTCTGGGAATTGAAGTCCCCGCACGCTCGCAGCCCCGCTGCAGCCACACGCCTGATGCCGCTTTTCCTCCTTACCGCCTCAGTGCTCCTCACAAACGTCAGGTATGTTCCCCTCCTCAGCACAGGCGAAGGGGCACCCGCGAAGCGGGTGCGCCAAGTGGTGGAAGTGCGCCGAGTTGTAGAAGGGTGAGCCGCTGTATCACGCTGGCAGTGCTATGTTCCTCCGTTTGGTGTGCAAACAATTTAGGAAAGTGTCCCACTCGTTTGGCAGCAAACTGATGTTATGAAGCCTCAGGAGGGCGGGGGGCGGGCCAGCAGGGAGAGCGGACCGGAAGCTCTCCGTCGGTCTAGCAGGGACTTCTGGGAATTGAAGTCCCCGCACGCTCGCAGCCCCGCTGCAGCCACACGCCTGATGCCGCTTTTCCTCCTTACCGCCTCAGTGCTCCTCACAAACGTCAGGTATGTTCCCCTCCTCAGCACAGGCGAAGGGGCACCCGCGAAGCGGGTGCGCCAAGTGGTGGAAGTGCGCCGAGTTGTAGAAGGGTGAGCCGCTGTATCACGCTGGCAGTGCTATGTTCCTCCGTTTGGTGTGCAAACAATTTAGGAAAGTGTCCCACTCGTTTGGCAGCACACTGATGTTATGAAGCCTCAGGAGGGCGGGGGGCGGGCCAGCAGGGAGAGCGGACCGGAAGCTCTCCGTCGGTCTAGCAGGGACTTCTGGGAATTGAAGTCCCCGCACGCTCGCAGCCCCGCTGCAGCCACACGCCTGATGCCGCTTTTCCTCCTTACCGCCTCAGTGCTCCTCACAAACGTCAGGTATGTTCCCCTCCTCAGCACAGACGAAGGGGCACCCGCGAAGCGGGTGCGCCAAGTGGTGGAAGTGCGCCGAGTTGTAGAAGGGTGAGCCGCTGTATCACGCTGGCAGTGCTATGTTCCTCCGTTTGGTGTGCAAACAATTTAGGAAAGTGTCCCACTCGTTTGGCAGCAAACTGATGTTATGAAGCCTCAGGAGGGCGGGGGGCGGGCCAGCAGGGAGAGCGGACCGGAAGCTCTCCGTCGGTCTAGCAGGGACTTCTGGGAATTGAAGTCCCCGCACGCTCGCAGCCCCGCTGCAGCCACACGCCTGATGCCGCTTTTCCTCCTTACCGCCTCAGTGCTCCTCACAAACGTCAGGTATGTTCCCCTCCTCAGCACAGGCGAAGGGGCACCCGCGAAGCGGGTGCGCCAAGTGGTGGAAGTGCGCCGAGTTGTAGAAGGGTGAGCCGCTGTATCACGCTGGCAGTGCTATGTTCCTCCGTTTGGTGTGCAAACAATTTAGGAAAGTGTCCCACTCGTTTGGCAGCAAACTGATGTTATGAAGCCTCAGGAGGGCGGGGGGCGGGCCAGCAGGGAGAGCGGACCGGAAGCTCTCCGTCGGTCTAGCAGGGACTTCTGGGAATTGAAGTCCCCGCACGCTCGCAGCCCCGCTGCAGCCACATGCCTGATGCCGCTTTTCCTCCTTACCGCCTCAGTGCTCCTCACAAACGTCAGGTATGTTCCCATCCTCAGCACAGGCGAAGGGGCACCCGCGAAGCGGGTGCGCCAAGTGGTGGAAGTGCGCCGAGTTGTAGAAGGGTGAGCCGCTGTATCACGCTGGCAGTGCTATGTTCCTCCGTTTGGTGTGCAAACAATTTAGGAAAGTGTTTGAGTATAGAGAGAAAAGGAGGCATGAATAGAGAGGATGAACTATGGAAGTGAGATAGAAAAAGGAAAAAGGGAATAAGCTAGAAAGGGGGAAGAAAAGAAAGGGGAGTGAAACATACAAAGGAGATGGGAAAGAGAGGGAAAGAAAGAATGAAAGGACAATAAAACACCAAACGGGAATAGGTAGACCAAGAGGTGACTAACAAAGAGGTCAGTGCCAAGGAGAGGAGCAAGATGAGAAAGTAGCATAGTCAAGATATAGATTTGATAGAGTAAAGGTGGAGTGGGAGAGAACAGGGAGATTAGAGAGACTTTGGGGCATATTATCAAGCACAGCATTAAAATTATCGCCGCTTTAGCTGCAGAAAACTGCCGCTAAAGCGGCGATAATGGGCTTGATAATATGCCGCAGAGAATTCCAATAGAAGCCCGTGTTGACACCAGAACATGGGCTTCTATGGGAATTCTCAAGGGCATATTTTCAAGCCCATTATCGCCGCTTTGGCGGCAGTTTTCTGCCGCTAAAGCGGCGATAATTTTAACGCTGTTTCTTGATAATATGCTCCTTTGTGCGAGATAGAGGAGTAGGATGCAGATTGAAGAGAGGAGATAAAATGAGGGGAATAGAGAACGAAAAGTGGGAGTGTAAAAATAGAACAAAGAAAAATACTAAAAAAAAGGAGAAAGGTGATAAGGGTAAGCTAGGAGATCGAGTTGAGAGGGATACGAAAAGGTGCAAGGAGGAGATAAGAGTGGCATGGAGACAGTAAATGGAAAGGAATTATAGGTAGAATAATTAGGGCACTAGATGCAGTGGCACCCATGCCCAGGGGGGGGAGGAGCCCTCTATGCCCCAGTAATGGATGTCTTTATTACCAACCCAGAGGTGTGGGGCGTGGGTGAAAGGTTAATTTTTTTCTGGTTTTTGATTAGGGCCCATGGCACCAATAGTATGCCACTGGTTTTGGTAGCATTCACACTGCACATGCTTGCATCTTAAGTTGCTGCTTTATCTTCAGTGCACAAAGCTTTAGCTGCAGTGCACAAAGCACCTTTATTGCCGCACATAGAGGACAAACATTAAAGGGAACATTAATGACAAGTATCATGATAGCCCTGGTGTACCTCCACAAATAGGTGGAATAAGTCAACACCTCCAATAATCAATATGCTTGTGAGACGGCACCTCAAATAATGAACCTAGGCAAGAGGCAGCAAAATCATTAATTGTCAGAGTATCTGGAAATCTATTAGCTCCCCCTCATATAGTGCTAGGGGATCTTTGTATATTTTAATAACTTTACTTTACAGTCTATTACTTTCCTATGATGTATACACAAGATGATAATGCTTAAAAATGTTACTTTCCAGATCTTATTTAACTGTATTTTCTTTCTTAGTGAAGTAGTGCATTAGTCCTTACTTCATCAAATTGATTTTCCATTTCCTCCGCTTCTTGTTCTGGACTGATTCTTCCTTCTCTTCTTTTGTCATTCATTTTGCCTGATTCACAGTGAGGTACAGACGTTAAGCTTTCTTTAGCTGACAGTCGGAACACCAGCAAACTCCTGTTGTTACTAGAGCCATTTTTGAGAGACTTCGGCAACCACCTGGAGTTCTATGCGGGTGGAAAATAAAATAATATAGGTGTTGATAAACTTCCCAAACCCATTTTAGTGAGTCATAGTATGAGTTCTATAATACACCATCTGCATCCATATGAGACTAGAATTACCATTAAAATATAACTGTAAGGATACAAATCAGTGCTGGACATGGAAAGGATTTACTATGGAGTCCCAATAATTTGGGGATAACGGAGGCAGCAGGAAGGAGGGGCGTAACAAGGAGGTGGAGTTATGAGGAGCAGAGTCTGACAGACAGCTTATACATTTAGTTTTGAAAACCTCTAACCCCAAGGAAATTGCCAACAAACATAAATGTGATAATAAAGTTGGACTGGCTTACTAAATCGATCACAAACTGCATTTTTATATATCATTAGAATGCATTTACATGCGTATGGTACTGGGTACAGACATCTTTCTGTATCTTTCTGTATCCAGAAAACTCCATGGTACAATAACAGTAAGATAACTATGCGGATAATGCACATGCTTGAGCGACTGTGTGACGTTCAGCCACACATTTGACTCACTCATACAATAGCATAGAATGTTATTGTGCCTGCTGCAAAGTAAGTATGTAACATGCAGGCCATTGATTTGTTATACTCATAGCTCAGTGTGAAACTGCTTTTCTTATAAGGATCCATGCATTATCTGCATATCACAATTTACAATCCTTGTAGAGTAGTAACTTGAGAACCAGCAAAAATGAGCTGCATATTAACAGCAAGATATGAAGTTAGAAACTTGATGCTTTTTTCTCCTCAATCTTTTCATCTTCTAAGTTTGTTAAATATGGTTCCTTTGAGTAGTAATAATCACCTATTAGTAAGTGCTATTGAAAGTAATTAATGTAATTGCTCATTAGGACTATTGCATCTGACATTCTTACAGTGCTTGAATATAGCCTCAACACTCACTTTAGTGGTCTCTACCAGCCATTTAAGTGCCGCTCCAGCGTTAACAAGAGAGCAGGCATTTGGTGGCCGGTAGAGCCCGCTACGGAGGTCTCTAAGGCTATTAGAGCATTCAGCCCCTAGAGGGCAGAATGATCTAATTAGTAAAAACAAAGGCCCCTCAGGGCCCAAGGGGGTTTAAATCCACCCAGACTCCGAGAGGCCTTTGCTCACAGCAACAGCTGTGAAAGTAAAACAACATTGGAATGTTGTTCTCCGGACTTTCACCAACCAGTAGAAGCCTGGAGCACTCAATTGTGGAGTTCTCAACATTCTAATGTTCTAATTTGCAAAACAACGGCCTCATGGAGCCCAAGGGTGTTGAAATCTGCTTGGGCTCCGTGAGGCATTTGTTCACAGCTGTTGCACTGAACAAACATTGGAATATTGATGTTCCCGGCTTCTACCAGCCATTAGAAGCCCGGAGCACTCCATTGTCTTCAGTGCAGCGCCCAACATTCCAATTTACTAATACGCCTTTGGTGCCTAGCTTGATAAAGTCAAAACTCTGCCACCAAATCAGAGTTTATCACTTATGCACTTGTGAAGTGGAAAGCAGTGTGTCGTCGTTTCCTCAATTAGCTCCCAGCTAGGATGAGATTTTTAACAAACGGAGTGTTAATGGCCCTTTAAGTAAAGTATGACTGTTGGATCCCACTGCAACTGAAAATAAGAGACCTCCTTCAGCCATTGCAGGTTGCTGTTCTAAAGGCGAAGGGCACAAAGTGCAGTCGCTGCTGAATGTGTCTCAGAATTAACACATTTTACCAGGACGCAGTCAGTGTATTTATTACAAGAGTGTAAGGCTGATTTCCAGACCCAATTTCAAAATAGCTGTGGATCCATATTTGCATGTTAATCAATTCTGCCATTCTAAGGTGCTTGCTACTATTCATTTAATTTAACAACACCTTATTTATAGTTCCTGACTAAACTACATAAACAGCATGTACATAAAATATGATTTTACATTATATCCGAAAAATCCCTCTGCATAAAACATATTAAAGCAAATGCATAACTTCGCGGAGAAAACCAAATAGCAAACTTCCCTTTATAACTGATAAGATCTACGATCAACACGTTTATCAAATATATGATATTCAGCATATAAGCAGCAGTCGAGAGATAAAGAGGGCCCTATCACATAAACTGAGCACTGGAGGTGCTAATTTAAGGTAAGGCCCTGCCACAGATTTGGGATCAACTGTGCCTTAACTAGTTGAAGAATTGGAGCAGCAACATTTTACAAACTTCATTATTTGTAAATGGCAGTTTGTCACTGGAACTTAGAGGGAAAGTGTTGCATTCGGCATATGTTAACAAAAGTAATTACAAACACAACACATAACAAACCAAAATAACAACACAATAAAAATATAATAGGGAGAAATGCAATAAAAGAGTCAAAACACAACACATCAATTATGCAATGTAATAATGCAGCACAAAAACAAAATGGGCAAAACTAACACAACATATCACCACCACAACAAAATGCAAGACAACAAATATGCAAATACATGTCAAAAATGTTAAACCTCCAAAAATCTGCTTTCCTATTACAGTGATAAAAGGTGTTTGCACCAAACACTGCCTTACTTACAGCAATGGGCATTTATTAGCACTAGTCCAAAATGTTATGCGAATCGGACCCTAATCGTATATAAACACAAAAATATGCACAAGTGTCTCCGTACCTTGGTCACACAGCCTGCAGTACAATTGACACTGTTTAGAGATGGCTTCAGTTTGTTGATGACATATTGGGCGCAGTTATGATTGTCTGGTGCACAATGCATAGGATTTCACTACTGGAGCCAGTGCTGTCACAGAGAGGTGGAGAAATCTGGCAGAATTTATGAAGGCCTTATGTTAAACAAGCAACACTATATGAAACTTCCGGGATTCTGAGTATAAGACAGCCCCTCTAGTAAAGATGTGGAGAAAATGCACTGGATTTAGATATTTGATCAGTAGGAGAAAATGGATCTCTTAATCAGGAGCGAGATACAAGACAATCCGAGAATCAAAGAAAGGACTCGATCAAATATGGAGAAGAGATGGAATCCCACAATTTGACACTGCTGCTGAACACAACATTGACATCGTATTGCAGTTTATAGCTCTGTGAGTATAATGTATACTCTCCACAGCCCTCCTGCATCCTCCTGTTAACCAAAGGACATGAGTCCTTATACTGAGATTGATCAAGTAAATCAAGAAGTTCCCTCGCATTTAAATCAAGACGTTTCCAAATCAAGAAGTTTGCAAAGTTCATTCTTGTTTTGCTTTGTAAAAAATGCTCTAATGTAATGGCAAGAAAGTTTATCTTGGGCCCAAGGGAACAATTTCCTGCCTAGGTCTATCAGGATGCTCGATTTGGTCGAACTTAATGGTTGGTGTTCCTAATTGCTACTTTGTTGTTCATAGTTACCTTTGCTACCTCTCCCAGAAGATGGCACTCCTGGGTAGGCATTATGACCACTGACATTGCGCAATATTGAAGAACCTGATTGTGTACTTTAGAAGCAAGACTCACAGCCATCTGAATAAAAATGAACTACAAAATGATTTATAAAAATAAACCGACATGTTGTATCCAGGCAGGCCAAGGAGCCTGTCCACACAATGAGGTGAAGAGTAAAGAAACTCAATTTCATGTAAATAAGGAATTTTCCTCTTTTTCTCGAAGGGATAGGGACATCTCTAGTGCCATTTACTTATATGCTGAACGCGAGTTTAAATTCAAATCTTCCCTTACACTGGTGGCCCAGATAAATTCTCTCTACGCCTGAGCATTTACCATTGTGTGTCTAATTCTTCCTGCCCCAATATCAGGAGGAATTGCCTCTGCTGGAACAGCACTACAAGGTTCCTGCAGGGACCACGGACCTTTCCAACATCTTAGCACCTTTAAATTTGTGGTTAATGAACTGCAAGTGGCTTAAAATCTTGGCGTTTCCATAATAATCTGAAACCACAAACTTGACTTGTGGCTCTTTTATGGTAATTTTTACCGAAATAAAGATTTGATGATGATTGGACATGATGGGGAGAGGACTCTGGACATAGGAGACATATGGACACAGAGGCTCATTTTAATTCTCTATAGGTCTTTGCAGATCCCTGGTCTAGTAGGGACGACTTTGGGGAACCAGATGCCTCCTCTACTCAATAACTCATGATTATCAGAATGTAAGAGAAAAAGTATTGACCTGATTTTGACTTTGGTAGACAGAATAAGTACCATCACCAACTCTTGGATTGATACGAACCTCCATCATTGCGGACCCTGTAAATGCTTTGAAAGTTTGATGGACAGCTCTGTCAACATGACAGAGCCATACTCAAACTTTAAAAAAAAATGTATTTTCAAATACAAAATCCCAAAGCAGGATATTGTTTTTGAAAAAAAAAAGAAGAAATGACCCCTCACCATGGAAGTTTTCTCCCATGGTGTTGGGGTCATTTTGCAATTTTCACTGCCCCTTATGGACAGTGAAAACTGGCCATGTGGTCACCCACTCCAAATGGAGCGGGCGGACACATGACCAAACCTCTAACTGCCCTTACTTTGTCGGGCCATCAAAGGTGTTTGTAGGCAGTGGAGACAGAGTAGTCTCTGCTGTCTGCATAATGGCGTTCCGCCGGACTCTAAATGAGGTAGACAGAACGTTGCTTTGGTGAAGTGGGTACTCTGTTGCAGTTGTGACGGAGTCCCTCACCACCAAAGAATAAATCAGGCTCAATGAATATAATCATGGGGTGTCAAATAATACTCAGTGGTGTATATTGTGATGTATGACGATATATTCACTCAAACACCAGAAGAATGAATAATATACTTGCCTTTCAATATGTTTGGGTTGTACAAGCATTGACAGCTTTACACACCACCAATCATGAAAAAAAGCACCTCAATATTTCATGATTGGCGGCGTGTTAAGAAAATGGCCACTACACCCAAGTAAAGGATACCATAACATCAACCATGAGCATGAATGAAAAATCTCCTAGCTATTGTGAAGGAAAGTTTCATTTCTATTAAGGACAAGGTGGTGAAGTGTATGCTTAAATCTAGTTTGTTCTTCTACTTCACTAGATTAAGAAGCTTTCACTCTTCATGTCAGTAGCAGAAACACTTTAACAACAAGAAAAAGCTCCAACAGATCTCCTAGATGTCCCTACTAGCTTCTCTTGGGTCCACCAATCACAGGTAATCAGAAACCAGAACAGCTAGAGACTTTCTTCAAACTACCTCTTTTCTTCATACAAGTAAACCTCTGTGTCAGTACTGTTTCACATCTGAATTCTAATCCTCCTAATGCTCCTGACACTACATCATTTATAGGCAGAGGATATGCCAGGTTTCACTGTGGGTCTTGTAAGTATGAGCTAAATAGTTGCGTCAGGAAGGAGGTTATGATCCATGAAAGGGAGGTGGTACAGCCTCGTGATGGCCCCTCACAAAACCCGAGGCACGGCCAGCCGATCAAGGCCGGCCTGATTAATTGTAGATCCCTCCCTAAACACGCTACGGACATTTGGCTACTATTGGAGATTCACAAGTGGGACCTACCATTCTTGACAGAAACGTGGCTGAGAGAATGCTTAAACCCGGATATCTACTTAGCGGTCCCGAAAGGCTATAGGTTGGTCAATGTAAATAGGGCAGACAATAGGCTAGGAGGAGGGCTTGCAATAATTCTAAGGGAAGAATGGGATATGACTCATATGAAAATTGAAGGCCTGGGACCTATTGAAGCCATGGCTTTTCATATTAAATTTTCCAACAGATCTTCGATGGCAGGATTACTGGTTTACAGACCCCCAAATACATTGGCCACCTACTGGACAGGGCTATTCGATTGCATTGCTAACCTGTCCATACGTTACTCTAACTTCACCGTGTTGGGTGATTTTAATGTTCATATGGACAATGCAAGCTGTCCTCTAGCCAATCAATTAGAAGACTCCCTAAAGAGTTTGAATTTAGCGCAAAAAGTATTGTGCCCCACCCATTCTGCAGGCCATACCTTAGACCTTCTCTTCACCAGTGATCCCCTTCTAAAGATGGAAGAATTGCTTCCCGTTACATGGTCTGACCATGTGATGGTCCAGTTTAGGTTGAGTCAGAAGCGTGAGTGCAACCTCAGCAGGCCTGTGACGGAGTACAGGAGAAATTGGAAGAAAGTTACGCCTCAATCTATGAGAGATGAACTACATAATACCTCCCCCATATTGTCCGGGAATCCTAATTTGGATACCTCCCTTGTTAGTGCATGGATTACGGCAGCCTTAGATAAATCGGCCCCAATTAAATCATGCAAGGTGGTCAGGAATAAACCGTCAGCACCTTGGTTCAACACGGAGCTCCGTAGTGGAAAGAGCCGATGTAAGAGACTCGAGCGAGTCTGGAGAAAGAAAAATGAACCCACTGCTAAAGTAGCATATAAGGCAGCCCTAAAAGAATTCCATGCACTAAAACGTAAGTTGATGAGAGAGTATATGGCTAAACAAATTCTGAATGCGGACAATCCATCCAGAGAGATTTTCAGGATAGTAGAGGGCTTTCTGAAACCTCAGGCCTTAAAGAGTACCATTTCAGCCTCTCTGAATCTCTGTGAGGAATTGGCCGTCTTTTTTCAGGATAAAATTCTGACCATCTATTCCACCTTTCCATCAACTGAAAATCAGGAGATACCTCCGATCAGTACAGTAGATAACTGGTCAACCTTTCGCAGATTTGAGAAGGCAGCCTCTCTGACGGAACTTTTGAAAATCAAGTCTGGCTCTCCCCTCGACCCTTGTCCGGCCAGAATTTTTAAACTTTTAGCTCCTCTTCTGAATGATACCTTGAACGCGCTATGGAATTCCTCCTTGGAAACTGGTATTTTCCCATCTGGAAAAGGCACTGGTCTGCCCCATTCTTAAAAAAGAGGATGCGGACCCCTCGGAACTGAAACATTTTAGGCCTATCTCCCTACTGCCAGCCCCCGCAAAAATCCTGGAAAAGGAAGTCCAGAGACAACTCTCAGACTTCCTTGAATCTAACAATCATTTACATGACTCACAATCAGGATTTAGGGCTGGTTACAGCACAGAAACTGCCCTACTGGAAGTCTCTGAGTCCATCCGTGAAACCCTTGATCAGGGTAGCTGTGCAATGCTGGTACTATTGGATCTATCGGCAGCGTTTGACACGGTCTCCCATAAGATCCTCCTGAATAGATTACTTGGGATAGGAGTGACGGTGTCCGTGTTGAATTGGTTTCAATATTTCCTGGAAAGCAGGTCACAACAGGTTGTTTTACACCCACATGTTTCTAGCTCTAGACCTTTGGCGCAGGGGGTGCCACAGGGCTCGGCACTTAGTCTGACGCTCTTTAATGTTTATCTTGCGCCCCTTGCTGCAATCATTGAGAAATGGGGTGTGCGAGTTGTCTCCTATGCAGACGACACACAGCTAATCTTCTCTTTTAAGGAACATGATGACACAGCTTTTATTAATTTTAAACAATGCCTACTAAACATCTCTACCTGGATGACTGAAAATTGTCTTAAATTAAATACTGATAAGACTGAGGTCCTATTTTTTAATCAACCTACTCCTCCACTGACGGAGTTGTGGTGGCCAGTAGAATTGAATCCACCTCCGATACCGGTAATGGTGGCAAGGAACTTAGGGGTCAGGTTTGACTCGCAACTGTCTGGCAAGGCACAAATCACGCATATCTCCTCTTTATGTTTTTGGAGATTGAAGACACTACGAAGATTTTTACGTTTCCTTCCTATGAACTGTAGGAAGGCAGTGGTGTACGCCCTTATCACTTCCCAACTTGATTATGCTAACAGTTTGTACATTGGCCTCCCGGATTACCTGATGAGAAGACTGCAGCGTATCCAAAATGCTGCAGCCAGACTTTTGAGGAATGTGCCTTTACGGTATCACATTTCGCCTCACTTGAAAAGCCTTCATTGGCTGCCTGTAGGGAAAAGAGTGCAGTTTAAAGCCATCGTGTTGGCTCATAAAGCAACTAGAGGGGTAGGCCCTCGCTATCTGAAACAGAGACTGCAGAAATATCTTCCACCAAGATCCTGCAATCAAAATCTTCTGATTACCTCAAGGTTCAGAAAGACGAGGACAGGTGGACGTGCGTTTTCCGTGAAAATGGCTATGCTATGGAACACTCTACCTAATGATCTTAGACTGATTGACAAGGAACTCCCGTTTAGAAAGGCTTTGAAGACCTGGCTATTCAGACTACCTTAGAGACTGGCGCAAGCCTCTCTCCGTTCTATCTCTTGTGCTTGTAGAACGCTAGCGCCGGGACACTTCCGTTGGAAGTAGCTGTTGCGCTTTATAAAAATATTAATAATAATAATAATCCTGGAGAAAAAAAAATAAAACAATTGAAGCATATCTTTTGCCCATCATATTGCAGCAACAAATGGCAATACATTTCAATCACAACAATTCTCTCAAGACAAGTAAAATCAGTACCTTTAAATAAACCATACTCATGAATTAGGAAAAAAATGAGAAATACTTATTCTTAGACCATACAGCAAGCCAGAGAGGGAAACAGAGACAACTGTAACTGGGTGGGCATAACCATAGCATCCATGTCCTTAATAGAATAGAAATATTTCTTCACAATAGCTAGGACATTTTTCATTCGTTGTCAGGATTGGAGGCAAGGATGGTGCTAGTTTAAAGCTTACTGGCCTCCAACAAGGCCATTGTTGCCACTGGCTAAATGTAGAATCTCATGAAGGTCAAGTTAGACAACCAGTCTGCTGGATTTAGAACATCCTCCAACCCTCCTCCTATGACTTTGCAGCCATAGTCTCCCAAGCTGAATGCATTCACAAACTTGATATATTAATACCCCCTTCTGCCATAAGCCCAGCTGGCAATCACAGAAGATGAAACTGCAGCAATAGGCTTTCTGATAGAAATGAGAAAACTAATGTACTTCACAATGACAGACTTTCATTGTCAAAGACTCATACGTCTTGAGCCACTGAACCACACAGATCTCAGGGGAACTGGAAAAATACAGATAAGGTACCGATCTGGGATTGGACTTTGTCCGGTAGGCAATATTTCAAGTCACACTATCCCGTGTAGAATTGCAAAAAAAAATTCGAGGACCCTGACATCTGACATCCACTTCAAAGGCACTAAACAAAGTAGCACGGCCAATTTTGCTCACTACCCCTTTCTTGATAAAAAATGAGTTCTGCGGGCAAGGTGGCAAAAAAGTTGAGGACCAAGTTGACTTCCCACAAAGTTGAATAATTGGCCTCACGGGGACATGACAAACAAACAAAATAGTTTTAGATCAAGGAGGGTTCTCCCAACCTGGGATCTTCCTGAGGAATATGTGCGGATACGTTCGCCAACCTGGTGCTATTCACTGAATGGTACGCTAACCCTCCATCAAGCAGGCTTTTAAGATAGATAGCTATGTAGACAACTCCAGCCGCCACTAGATTCAGACCCTTTTTAGAACACCCAACATATCCTTGCCTTCAAATGGACTTGTATTGTGCACTGGTACTGTCCACCTATGTATTACGGACAAGGAGTTCAGCTTGAATAGAAAGTCCCAGCAGTGACCAATGGTCCCTGAAATCTGACATGCTTTAAGGATAAGGGAGCCTCTCTGGACCATTGTTGTTGATGCCCCCTCCAGTTCGTCGGAACATTGGGACGATGGGGAAGAAGGATATGAAAATCAAAATTGAAAATCACCCCTGGGCTCTCCACCAGGGGCTCACCAGAAAAACTTAAGCCTCCCATCACTAAATCTAGGTCACTGCTCTTGCTCTCATAGTGGACTGGTAGAAAGCATGATTGCAGCTCTATCCCCAGTCCTGGAGCAAGGCATCCACTGTTGGGGAATCAGGAACTACCCCTCAGATGGAGTATCAGTCCAACTGGTGGGTGATATGAGAGGCAAACAATCCTGTTTGTAACAGACCTCATAGGGACTACAGAAAGTGACAAATCCAATGGTCCAACATCCAATCGCTGGAGTCTGAAAAAAACCAGGAGTTCCAGTATGCCACTACATTGGCTGCCATGGGGGAAATTTTCCACCACCATCAAAATTCCCTGTAGAGGAAAAAATTATGTAATGGACCACCAAGACATTATCCATTTTCAGAATGATGCAGCACATTACACAATCCTTGGCAAAGACAGCTCATGTGGAGACTCAACTCTGCCTCTGGCCATCTGCCACGCATAGATATTTCTCCACATTGTGTGCCCCAGTCAGATCAGCTGGCGTCTAACTGTATTACTAGATCTGGATCACTCCCAAAAATTTAACTCTCATTGCAGGCCTCCATATGGTCCAACCAACACTGAAGTTCCAATTTGGATTTGTGCGGATAGGAGAATGAGATCAGAGTACTGCAGACCCCTCCAAAGATGGCCTGCCATCAAATTCCGCAGGGCCTGCTAGTGAAGAGGTTCTGGAAAGATAAGCTGAATGGAGGCTGACAAGAGGTCCACCAGTCTGGCTTTCTTGCAAGGCGACATCTTGTCCAAGAACAACATGCTTCTCAGTTCTCTCTTTCTGGAGTCAACCTTGTCCCCTGGAAGCTACACGTTTGCTACTCCTCAGCAGATCACAAATCCCAGAAAGGGTGTGACATCACTGGAAATCAATTTTGACTTTTACTCATTTAGAACAAAACCCAGATCCTGAAGGAGATCCGCCGTCAGTTGAAAAGGAGATGCAAGCTGGTCTTGACTCTGTCAGCAGGATGTCATCCATACAGACTATCATCCTGTCTGAGCAACTTTATAAAGCCCCAAGGAGCCAACGTGAGTCTGAAAGGTAGGAACACAAATGCAAACATGTGCTCTTTCCATCTCAACTTTAGAAAATGCTTGAGTGGTTCAACAACTTGTACTGTCAGGTACACATACTTCAAGTCCAGCCTGGCAATCCAATTCTCTTTTTGAGAGATATCCCTGAGAAGGTGAATACTTTCTATCTAGAGGTGGCAGTAAGCTAGCCACATTTACTACATTTACTTCTTTCTTCTGAACCAGGAACAAATCGCTAACAAAACCTCAGGTTTGCAATGGCACCATCAAGATCAGGTCTTTCGCTCCCATTCCGTTACCTCCATTTCTAGTAGGGCCACCTGCTCCTGCAAGAAATGTTTGGAAGCAGGAGCTGGTCTTATTCCGAGCAGTGTTAAAATTCTAAGTGGTACCTGAACACGGTCTGCAACACACAAGTATCGCTTATAATGTGCCATCAGGCATGCAGAAACTTTCACCCAACCTTTAACAGGGCAGAAGGAGTAATCTGTACTTGGCACTCTGAAGGAATCACAAGAAGTGCCCTCCCTTCAGAGGAAGAATTTGCCAAATTTGGGCACATTTTCTGTGGGCCTGACCTCTTTGGGAGCCTTGCAAAAGTGACCAGCTGGACAAGGGCCCCCAACCTCAACTGACCATGACAAAAATGTCAGGTCCGAACACCATCCTTATAGAAGACTGAGCCTTGTCAAGAAAGGCAAAGTTTGCCACAAATGTGCTTAAATCTTTGAGGAATAGGTCTCCAAAGAGGCCTTCCACTGCCACCCAACCAGTCTTGGAAGTTGCAGACTCCCTCAACTTTAGATCTAGCTTCATAAGCAAAGAGCCCCCATATTCTGTGGGCAAAGTGTAGTTGGTGCCGGCTAAAAGGCAAATCGCCCGTTATATTTAGCCGGAATAGATATCAGGGTAAATCAGTGTAATGGAGGATTTGGCCTTCCCTGCCATGTCCAGAATCTTGGTCAAAGGCCTAGCAGGACCTATTGATACCCCTCTTTGGATCCTTTACAAACTTGGACATGAATCTAGACATCTTGCTGTCAATATCTGGCATTAGCACCACTTTGCCTTCCAAAGATACCCAAGGACATTTTTCTCACAGGTGGTCCTTCACTTCCTTGTCCAGGGGTTTTCTGAACTTGTTGGAAAAATATTTAGCCTCCTTGTCCAAAGGATCCCAATCCAAGGACCTAGGGCAGGGCCGGCTCTAGGGCGGTGCGCCCGGTGCCACCGCACCGGGTGCTGGCTTGCTGGGGCGCCATGTTTGCAAGTTTGTATTGTTTTTAAAGCACCTGCTGCCACGTTCCTTTCCTCCAATTACCGGGCCTCACAAAAATGTTACCTTAACTCTTGTGATTAATGTTCTCTCTGGAGAGAGATAGCTGTTTCCGGATGCAGCATGCAAGGCAGGGAGTCCCCGAAGACGGGAGGTTTTACCGAGTAGGACACCTGCAGCCTGGGCCCCCACCCACGGTGAGTGCTGGTCTGGTACTTTACGCTGCCCTTGCAAACTGAGCTGGGCCGTGCATGCCCAGGGAGGGACGCTCCTGGGGCCATTGTTCTTGGTTTCGGGGAGAGGATGTGGTCCGTCGGCTGCGCTGCCGCCTCTGGTGCAGAAAACCAGGGTTCGAGCCTCGAGGTCGCGTCCACATACTGCGATTCTGGGCAAATCACTTAATCTCACCGCGCCTGAATGTGTAATGTAAAATACGGTGCTATGTAAAGCGCTCCAATACCTTCGAGTCGAGTTCGCGCTATATAAATATGCAACAAAAAAAGAAGGCGGCATCCACTGCAGGCATTGTTTGTGCCTATCATGTTTACTGGATGCCCCGCTGTTAACGAGGTTGTCAATGTGCATGCAGTCACAAACATCGGATGCTTTAGTCAAACATTTTTCTTTCTTCGACTTGCAAAATGGGAGTGCGCTTGTCAAACCGTTTCACCCCTTGGATTTGTCACCTCTGCCTTTTAAATTTACTGTTGTGTGGTTACCTGTCAAACGTGCCTGTCGAAAATGAACTTAATGTGACCCTGTGAAACATGCCTTAGCTGGGTTTTTAAAGATGCCTCCTACGTGTCTAACAGGCCTGCCTTTCTAAACTACCCTTCTGTGCTTTCACTTCAGAGCTGCCTGCAGTCGGTGGCTGGGTGTTGCGTGTGTCGCAGAATGGATTGTAGTTATGGCCTGGCAGTGATCTGTTGTGTCCAAGAGCAAACCTGTGGGTTTCAGCCGTGACGGGAGTATCAAGGAAACGTGGGTGGACGATAATGTCAGTGTTTTTCTTAATTTGAAAAGTCGACATTCAATTTATGAATCTTACTTTGTTTTATGTTATTTTCTGCCTTGTTCCCGGAGTGTATCGGTTGGTGCCCTTCCCTGTGCTAGAAGGCTTTATTGTACATTATGACTATTTTGCACAATTTATTTACCTTTTTCACAATTTGTCTTCAAAACTGTGCACGTTTTTGTCTCTTCACGTGCTTATATGGCCTTTAACGTGTCAGTTATTTGGACTTGAGCGGTACTGGCTTCTGGAGATTACCATGCCCTCCCCCTGACGATCCCCCCTTCCCGGATTTAAGTGTCTCATACGCCCGCACAGACAGACAGCAAGACATGCAGCCACCTAAACCGATTGCGAATGGACTCAAAAGCAGGGAATCTGCATCTTGCTTGTTGCACTCTGCTCTGACGGACATCCACCATGTGCTTAGACGCGCGCCCTTCTGTACAGCGCTACAAAAACCTACTCAAACAAGGACATGTACATACCATGCCGTGTCCTAGGAGACTTGCGTGCACGACGAAGGGTTTTGTTGTGCAAAGTGTCAGCCTGAAAGAGTTCTGTAAACTGGAAGACAGTTCTGCTGTCCAATAACAATGTTGTAATCCCTCTACAACCTAAGGGGTAGCCCTGCTGTACTGGGGCGAGTTAGTGGGATCTTGCAATCTGTTGTCTCGGGCGCAGTGAAACCTGGTGCACCAGTTTGTTGCAGTCCTGCCAAGTACCACTCATCTGGCGATTTGCATGGCAAACTCTAATGCTTGCACCTATGCAAAAAACGACCTTAAAGTGTTGGACTAACGATGCGTAGCACTTGGCAGGGCTGATACCCTGAAACTGTTAGACAAAGATGACCCATACACTGGCACTTCAGAGCTCCCAGGTACAACAACTTGTGCCCAGTGAACCACATACAGACTGTTGTACTCAGGATGAAACTGGGAGCCTTCCCGATTGCATTTCATTCTGCTAAGAGTTGTCACAAACAGGGCCAGAGCACAGGGCAGCTGAGAGCAGCTGGGCTTGACATCACACCTGGCTACAGGGGCAGTCTGAGAAAAACCTGACAACCTATGGTGAAAAAATATCAACAGTGGATTATCTTGTATACTTAGCACTTCCCCAGGAATTTGTGAATACTTGATTGCAGCCTACCTCCAAACCAAGCCCTTAAACTGCTGACCGAATGTGCACTAAGACAGTAGCCATCCTTCTGTTGTAGTTACAAGTCAGGAAACTCTTGATACCTTCTCTATCCATCCTTTCCTTCCTCTGTTCCGTTATCTCCTTCCTCTTCAGTTTTAATTCCCACCCTCCCCTTCTCATTATACACTCCATCCTCCTACCTTCACTCTCACTTTCCCTTTTTCTTGTTTTCCCTCTTCCTTCATCTCCTTTTCTTGATCCTTCCTACCTTCGATCTTCTTCCTCTTGTCTCTCCTGCCTTTCTTCTTTACTCCCAGTCACTTTGATCACTTTGCTTTAGTACCTCCCATTTCCTCCTTCTTGTCCCACATTTCTTACTTCCTATTGTCTGTCTTCCTCTCGCCACCCTATTCCATCTATCGTCTAACCTCTTTTCTATCTCAGTTCTTTTGTCTTTCTCAAAGCCTCTTCCTCCTCCTTTTCTTCCTCCCTATCACAAATCCTCCTTTTTCCTCTTTTCCTACTTACCTGCCACACCCGCTCCTTGTTACCCCCTCTCTTTTACCCTTTCATTTCTGCTTTTGTCCTCTTTCCTCCAATCTCACCTACACCCCTTCTTTTTTCTGTCTCTTTCCTTCTCTCACATCTCTCCTCCTGTCTACCTCCTCCCCTCTCACCACTCTCCCTACTTCCATTGCCTCCCTCTTTCTCTCTCTCCTCTCTCTGGTCCTGTTGTTTCTCTTCTTCCTTCTTATCCGTCACAGTCTGTGCGCTATGCAGTCAGCTGAGACTGTGGGACACTTAGGCACCTGTGGAATCGTGGTAATTGCTATCTGTATTGATAGTAATGGATAGAAATTGTTTGGCGTTTTCTGACGACCAGATAGCTGCTATTTTAGCAGGTCCATCTCTCTTCCCAGATTCATCTTTGACCAATGTGAATACAGCAAGGGAGGAGTGGGATAAACTAAGTACTACTAAAAAACGCCAGGTGAGAGTAGCCCTCCATGGGGCGTTGATGACAGAATATGTCCGAGCTGGAGCTGCCCCCGCAAGCCTATTAGTTAGAATAGAACCTCGGATTTTCCTAGAGGATAAGAAATGTAGGCTTGATTGGAGTTACATCGCCAATAAGTGTACAAGAGACTGGCTGATTTTAATTATTAATACTGCAAAAAGACTTAGTGATGAGTTGTTGGTAGAGATTCTGGAGTTAGAAGAAACCCTGAAGAAAGACACAACCATCACTGATACTAAAGAGCAAATAAAGCGGATTCAGGAGTACTTAGCAGATTACAAGCATTATATGGTAAACCAGAAAATCAAAGGTTTAAAAAGAAATCTCGAGAGATTCACCCATGAATGGGCGTTCCCCTATGTGGATGACAAATATTACCAACAGGGAAACGAAGTGGCACCACAGTCCAATTATCGAGGGAGGGGAGGCAGACAACAACAACGTAGGACCCCTTTGAACTGGACTTTTGATAACACCTCCAGTGAGGAGGAAGAGAGTGCTCAGACGTCCAACCAGGGTGGAGGTAGACCTGACGCTCAGTATAAATCTAACGAGGATTTGGGGGCTTTGTTCCGTTCTTTTTTAGGACACACCAACAGGGGCAACAGAGGGGGCGGACAAAGGGGCAGAGGCAGGGCAAGACCCTTCCACAATCAGGGACAGCAATGGCCTGTGTTCTCCCCTCGGATAACACGCAGCAGGGGCAGGACCCCCACATGAGTAACATTGTGATGAATTTATCCGATTATACACTTACTGCGGATGAATTACGTGTTCTGAATAAAGGGTTGGGATACGTCCCTACCCCGAGACATGATGCTTTTAAGTGCAGGACTGAGTTTCACGCAACTATGAGAAAAATCAAACGTAAAAATGTTTTTGCAGGTAAAGAATTAGAACCCCAATCGCTTTTTTCCACCAATCTACGTCGTCCCTCCCAATTCTGTCCTCCGGGCTCTACTGTAGGTCCAGAAGTGATGGTGTTTGAACAGAAAGTGTTGGAGGAAATTTCTAAATTAGAACAGTCTGACCAACGGGGTCGTCCCTTCAATAATATGAGCCGTGGAGATTGGGAGGCTCTTAAGACCCTTCAGAATAATGCTGCAATCACTATTAAGAGTGCCGATAAAGGTGTGGCCATTGTGGTAATGAACACCTCAGATTACAATCAGGAGGTGTTAAGATTGCTAGGTGAACGGAAGAATTATCACCCTCTCCCTAGAGACCCTATGCTTGAATTACAAGAGGTGATCACAAAAATGGTGGCGGAAGCTAGGAGTAAGAACTGGATCACGAGCAAGGAGGCAGAGTTTTTAGTTAACACCAAGCCGAGAACTCCAGCCTTCTACATTCTCCCAAAGGTTCACAAGGCTCAACGGCCTCCTCCCGGGCGCCCGATAGTCTCAGGAATTGCTTCTATTCTTGAGCCACTGTCGCAATTTGCGGACTTCTTTTTGAGGGAATCCGTCTTGAGACAACAATCATATGTCCAGGATACTACTGACATCTTGAATATTCTTGGTGAATTGGAATTTGAGTCATCGCAGCAGTTTCTGCTCACTATCGATATTGAGTCACTTTATACCAGCATCCCCCAGGAGGCCACGCTGGTGGCAGCAGCGAAGGCCCTGGGGGACCAAGATTGGTTTTATGACACGCCCCAATCATTTGTGCTCCAATGCATTGAGCTTGCCTTGACACAGAACTATTTTAGTTTCAAGGATGACCTCTATCTACAGGTGTCAGGAACATCTATGGGCGCAACTTTTGCGCCGAGTCTGGCCTGCATTTATGTAGGCCAGTTTGAGGAGCATTTCCTGTATCACACATCGAACCCCTTCCAGAGGCATATTTGCCTCTGGAAGAGGTATATCGATGATGTGTTGTGCATTTGGAAAGGGGATCAGAATTTACTCTTGGAATTCTTGAACTGGCTTAATAGCCGTGATCCGTGTCTAAAATTTACCTGGACGTTCAGCAATGAATGTGCGGTATATTTGGATCTTGACATCAAGGTGCATGGAAAGGCCTTGAACACAATGGTACATCAAAAGGGGACAGATAGGAATTCACTACTACACTATAACTCATACCATCCGAGAGCCTTACGTGATAATCTGCCGGTGGGCCAGTTTTTCAGGTATCGGCGTAATTGCTCTACTGTCGAAACTTTTGTTCAACAAGCTGACGAGCTCTCTAATAAATTGACACAAAGAGCATATCCCAAAACTATCATTAAGAGAGCGTGTAAAAGAGCCCGTAATACTCCTCGGGAGGCGCTCTTAGAAAGGAACAAAAGGGAGACTAGTGATTGCCTCACGGTGGTCATGACCTACGACCCCCTGGCCTCCAAAATTAGGCAATTAATGAGAAAACACTGGTCACTGTTATCCACTGCAGATTTCAGAATGCCACAACCTAGATTTGCATTTAAGCGTGCCTCAAATCTTAAGGATAAGCTAGTACACACGCGACCACAAGCCAAACAAAGACACACTTCACTGCCGGCTGGACACTACCCGTGTGGTGGGTGTTCAGTTTGCAAATTGACAGAAAAGACAAACTATGTCAACCTCACCAGTGGTAAAAAATGGCATTTGAATACTTTTTCAAATTGCAACACGACAAACGTGATTTACAGATTGACCTGTGAATGCGGGTTACAGTATATAGGCCTCACCACTCGTAAAATAAAGATACGAATTCAGGAGCACTTGAGCACCATCAAAGCTGGAAAGCTCACCACGCGCCTGGTACATCATTTTGGTGAATCTAAACATGATTTGCAAGCTTTGAGATGGGTTGTCCTGGAGAGGGTGACAGCCAGTAATGACACCTTAGATAAAATTCCGGCCACCAGGGAAGCTCGTTGGATATATACTGAGAAGGTGGATTTTATAGGCCTGAATGACCACATTGAGTGGAATAAAGTGAGCAGCTATTAACATACTCGGCACTTGGGGGATAAGTCCCTTATCAGCAATTGATATTTTGGAAATACTATGTTTTTCCAAACCATAGATCGTCCACAATGTGGGAATCTGCGACCCTGTGGTCGATCAGTTGATAATTGAACACCCGCGTTTTATTGGTGATGAGTTACAAGAGCTTTGCATTGAGATTGGTGTAAGAGTTGTAAGACCTGTCTTGCTAGGAAATTACGAAGAGGGTCGTTTTTAGCTCTAATTGTGGGCATGTAGGTGTACTTGATGAATACACAGGAAATAGTTGTGTGGCACACTAGAATACCGTTGGCATATAGACCCACTAAATAATTAAAAGGTTTTTGTAGAGCTTTTCTGGATTGTGGCTTACTGCTCTAAGATGGCCGCCATGATCGTCATAGATCCGAGCAGTCCTTATTGCTGGCCGCGTACCACGTGATGCGGACGAAGGGGTGCGGCTCAACATCACTACATTAGAGGTTGGAAACTGTTTTTGAATCAAGGCGGTGACGAGACAAGGACTGCTCCGTTAGAGGTTACGGTGAGACTACGGCATCAGAGTATGAAGGTGGTGGGATGCCATGAGTAGGGAATGAGGTGCCCCTTGCTGTTAACAGCGATCTCGCTGAATTCTGTCTTGGTTTGGTTTGAATGGTTTCAAGACGGGCTCCTGTTGAGCTACGGAAGGGGGCTGAATATGGATGTGTGGTGAACGTATGGCCGGAGTGGATTTCAATCGGCTTTTAGAGACAGACAAAATGAGAATGGTGGTGATGCAAGGGGTAGAGAATTGCCAATATCGCCGATTTAAGTTTGCACTGGGACTTGATGATAAGTTGCAACCCTCTTTTCCACAGGTGGAACACGCGCTAGTTGCAGCGCAATTCAAAGAATCGGAAAAAGGAATATTAAATATAATTCCGATTGGCTTTGTGAAGGCTGGTATGAATGTCCTCGGCCTTTACATGGTAAATACACGCATGGGAATCAGTAGTTTGGTGTAATCGATGAATGGTTGGTCCAATTTTTATTGAAGTTTAAATAGAAAACAGTCATTCTATTTTTCTTCTTTTCTGCTTTTTATACAGCCCTTCTATAAACAGTAAAGTGGATGTCCAGTTAAAACGAGTGCAAAAAACCTCTATGCCCTGATGAAATTGCCGAAAGATTAGTGGCAATGAAACATGTTGGCATTCTTTATAAAGGTTAGCGACATATAGTGTTTTTACTTTGGGTGAACTCACTGGTTGTGAATAAAGAGTTTTGAACTTATAGTGAGTTTACACCTCAATTTTACTTTTGCTCTGAACGTCTTGTTCTTAGCAATTCACTGTTTTTTCACTCTTTGTTTTTTGAGGACAGCAAAGTTTTCCTGCTAAAATTCTCTCTGTCTTTCTACCTTTTTTCTTTACTGGACACTTTCTTTTTGAGTTGGCAACCAATGATGATAAAACGTGGGCATACCAGCGAGAACCAGCTGGCAGCCTTCCTGGTGTTGCGTACGTGAGGTGCCTTCTCATCCTCCACTTTTACTCTTCACGAGTCACATTACTTTTTTGTGAGCTGTGGTGAAACACTTTCTGTGAGGTTATGAAGGGTTGTATTGCAGATTATCTTAATTAAAATTCAAGAGGTTCAGGGCCAGGCCAATTTGTTGGACTTATTGCCAGCGGTTGGAACAAAGTTGTTCCTAATATCAGTGGGGGTCCTTGAATTGATACATGAGTCCTCTTGATGCCAAGCTATTTTTGTTGTTAATATGCCTCAGTGTATAACTTGTTCATGTTGGGCTCTCACACATCCTTCCTGTTGGGCCGGGTCCCATGTGGACAGAGAGACCATTTTTGGTGCTTTTTAGCAGTTTTAAGATCTTGGAGTTTCTCGATGCGGATCACCACACTGAAATGCGTTAGTCTAACGGCCGAAGCGTGGTACTTGGCAGAGCTGGAGATTAGAGTTTTGTATAGTTGATGTTTTGACTTATTTGAAGGTAGTGCAGAGGGTTAACATGCCTGCTGCAAAAAACGTGTACAGTGTACATTACAGAGTGCATATAATGTAAATAGGTCAGCAGGTTACAACTTTTAGAAGCAACATCCTTTTGTTCCTTGCAATTGATAACTTAAAGTCCTAATATAGAACAATGAGGTAATAACTTTCATCATAGAGCTGCATACACACTGAAAAGTATACATTAGAGCATAGATTAATGTTGCAAAAAGCATTACTTTGGGTAGAAATCGATTATTTTTATTAAAGAAAACTCCCAACTATGCTGTTTTTTTTCGACTCTGAGTTTGTGCTTCTCCACACCAAGCACTCCTAAACTATACAGCCTACCAGTATGGATGACACGCGACTCCTACACTTTTAGTCCTTTGGCTTATGCAGCATTTGTTATAAGCTGATTTACAAACCAATGTTTGATTGTCTCTGTGTAATGTGTGTGTGATGCAAAAAGCACTGACATTCTTTACTGGTATGAGTGGCGCTGTATAACTAATTCAGTGCATCTGAGAGAGAGTGGTTAGGGAGATTTGGTCACTGTTAAAGGGTGCTAATGAGAGATACCCATGGTGGAGGTGGTCATGGGGGGCTCCAACTAACATTGTCGCACTGGGCGCCACCAGCGGTAAAGCCGGCCCTGCCTAGGGTGGGAAAGCTCTGTCACCTTGAGCAAATCAGAAACATTAGGGGGTTCTGCAACAAGTTCAGTAGTCTAGGATATTTAATAGAGACTGATGGACGCTATGACGTACTAGGGCTGGACTCCTCATCTGTCAGATCGGAAACATCTTTCCCCATGCCCTGGTCCTTCTGGTGCCCTGCCTCTATCTTTTTCATGATCGAAGCATAGTAGACCTCCTGGGTGGGCTTTCAAGGAAGGTGTCCGTTAGCCTGTCAAAGGACCCTTCATGCTGGTTAGACTTGGCCATGTCTTTAGAACCTGTAGGCGCTGCTGACATCTCCAGGCCCAAGGGTTCTGGGTTAGCAGGAAGTAAATTCAAAGCTTGCTTCTGGGGGTGGGGTTCAGGCTGACAAACTACCAGCAACAAAAACTGCGTGCCCAGGGAATGCAGTGAATCCAAAGCGCACACTGAAGAATCTATCCAATTCAGGATAATATACTTCCCTCCACATTTCAACGTAAAGGTCTTAGCACGCTGACTCTACCATGGAGCTCAGAGTCTATCTAACTGTGAGGCAGTTGGTCCCAACCTTACAAAATTAAGAGTGCAAAGGGCTTGTAGAGGCGCACAGCACCCTTTCAATCTTAAAATGACAAGTAAACCTCCCTCATTGTAAATCGTGCTGTCACTAGACCAAGACTTAGCACCCAAAACTGCCCAGCACCCATGACATCAAGCCGTAAAGTAAAGCCAGGTCCCAGAGGAAGAACACACTCGGTCGGTCTTTTCGAGCTTTGCAGGCTCAATGAGATGTGTGATGGACCACCGTTGGAAAACTAATGCCCTCTGGCAACTGGAGGACTTTACTGTGATGCAGCGGACCCGTCCAAGGGAACCAGAAAGAAACAACACTAAGCTACGCTGCAAGAGCCCCGCAAACACCTGGAGATGATGGACGGTGCGCTTAAACTTTTCAGACACTCACCCCAAGTCACCGATCTGGGTTGAATCCATCATCGTTCTTTAGCTCACTTCGCTACCCCAGTTCAGACACAGCTATATGCAAATCAGTCTTAACCATGTGCCTCATGGTAACAATCCAGCCCGAACTGCCAAACCATGTCTTCCCTGGACCAGAAACAAACATCCTGGGACCGGTTTCGGGCTAACAGCCCTCATCTGCCGGGCTAGCTTGAATCCAGTGGCAAAGTGAGCAAGGGACCCACATCTGGGCATACCCTGCCAACTTCGGGTGAACAAAGCAAACACAAGGAGATGATGGACAGAGCGCTGAAACTTTTCAGACACTCACCCCCAGTCACAGATCTGGATTGAATCCATCATTGTTCTTTAGCTCATTTTGCCACCCCAGTTAAGACACAGCTATATGCAAATCAGTTTTAACCTTGTGCCTCATGGGAACCGTCCAGCTCACTTTGCCACTGGATTCAAGCTAGCCTGGATGATGAAGGCCGTTACCCAGAAACCGGTCTCAGGATGCTTGTTTCCGGTTCAGGGAAGACCTGGCTTGGCAGTTCGGGCTGGACTGTTCCCATGAGGAACAGAGGCAAGACTGATTTACGGGGAACAACCTTTACAACGCAACTTTTACAACGCACTACCATTACAACGCATTTTTTACAACGCATAATCCATTACAACGCATGATATTACAACGCATGACACTACAACGCATTTTTAAAAACTACCTTTACAACGCATTCCATTACAACGCATACTACCATTACAACGCATACCATTACAACGCATAATATTACACTATACTATCCAACACTTACCCTACTGATGCACCCCCTGGAGTTAGAATAGTAATTTTTACCCCTATACTATCCAACACTTACCCTACTGATGCACCCCCTGGAGTTAGAATAGTAATTTTTACCCCTATACTATCCAACACTTACCCTACTGTTGCACCCCCTGGAGTTAGAATAGTAATTTTTACCCCTATACTATCCAACACTTACCCTACTGATGCACCCCCTGGAGTTAGAATAGTAATTTTTACCCCTATACTATCCAACACTTACCCTACTGATGCACCCCCTGGAGTTAGAATAGTAATTTTTACCCCTATACTATCCAACACTTACCCTACTGATGCACCCCCTGGAGTTAGAATAGTAATTTTTACCCCTATACTATCCAACACTTACTCTACTGATGCACCCCCTGGAGTTAGAATAGTAATTTTTACCCCTATACTATCCAACACTTACCCTACTGATGCACCCCCTGCAGTTAGAATAGTAATTTTTACCCCTATACTATCCAACACTTTCCCTACTGTTGCACCCCCTGGAGTTAGAATAGTAATTTTTACCCCTACACTATCCAACACTTACCCTACTGTTGCACCCCCTGGAGTTAGAATAGTAATTTTTACCCCTACACTATCCAACACTTACCCTACTGTTGCACCCCCTGGAGTTAGAATAGTAATTTTTACCCCTACACTATCCAACACTTACCCTACTGTTGCACCCCCTGGAGTTAGAATAGTAATTTTTACCCCTATACTATCTAATACTTACCTTAAATGTAATTTAATATTATGCGTTGTAATGGTATGCGTTGTAAAGGTAGTATGCGTTGTAATGGTAGTGCGTTGTAAAGGTATTTTTTAAAAATGCGTTGTAGTGTCATGCGTTGTAATGTCATGCGTTGTAATGGATTATGCGTTGTAAAAAATGCGTTGTAAGTGCATGCGTTGTAATAGTGTGCGTTGTAACGTCATACATCCCTGATTTACATATAGCTGGGTCTGAACCAAGGTGGCGAAGTGAGCTAAAGAATGATGATGCATTCAACCCAGTTCTGTGACTGGGGGTGAGTGTGTGAAAAGTTTCAGCGCTCCGTCGATCATCTCCTTGTGTTTGCTGCAAGAGCTCCGCAGAGCGCGAGTCTCAGACTGCCACACCTAAAGTGAGAAAAAGGTGCACAGTAGCAAAAACACACTATCGTGGCACTTATAAGAACAAAATAAACACCAAACAATCACACTTATCTTTCTGCTAGAGCAGGAAGAAAAGAGGAAGTTTAAAGGGGTTTCTCGCTGTTATAGGGCTTGATTACCTGTCATAGTTAGACCCAAGAGAGGCTCGAGGGAGCATCTGGGATTTGTGATCTTTGGATCTGTTGAAGTTTTTTCTTGGTGTTAAAGTGTTTCTGGTACTGACAAAGTTGGAAAGCCTGTTGATCTGCTGGAGTAGATGAATAAAAGAGATTTAAACATAACTCACGACTCTGGTTCTGACACAGAACTGTCAACTAAATGGCAGTTTTTAATATTTTGCTAATTTCCTCATTTTGTCCAAAAGTACAATGTTGCCACATTTAATAAATACACACATTTTGCCCCAGGCTCAAACATCGGTTCTCATTCTCTAAAAATGCACTTTTCCCCAATTTCAGATCTCATTTGTAATGAAAATGCACCTTTATTCCCGCTTATTTCAGCTTCTTATTTTCTCAAAGTAATATGTTGTCCAAAACACAGCTTGCTAATTACTTAAAATATTTTTTGCCGCCAGAAAACTGTTTCTCATTTTTAGAAAATAAATTCATTTTATGACAAATATAATTATTTCTTTTATATAAAATCTATTTATTTTGTCCTGAAATATTTAACATGCCAACCACTGCGATCATGTTCCCAAGTATCTCCATTATATGCAGATATTGTCACTTTAAGAGAGCGGGTTATAACCCATAGAAAACCTCAGATTTTAGTTCTCGCATGCGCTGCTCTGCGAGGCATTTAGTAAGGGCTTTTAAACCCTGAACACACGCTCGTGCGTGTGTTTTTTTTTATCACCTGCAGTTGGCCTTTGCGTGCGTCTTTCTAAGAAAGACAGCACGCTATTGGTCCAAGGCGGGTGCATGTACCGCCTTCTCTGTCCCCTGGCCTAGGGTGCTCGGGAGCGAGCGGCAGCGACATCTGTTTCCAATTATCGCGCCCACGTCTCGCGGTCGCGTTAATTGGAAACAGATGGCGGTCAGCGCTGGTCACGCAGGTTTTTTTTTCTCTGTGACCAACATGCTCCCAATGTCACATGCCAGCATTTTCTTTTACAGACGCTGCTCGTTTGTGTGTTTTGATAAATTTTTCCTTTATTACTAAAATCCTTTCACCCCCATAATTGGACTCCGGAGGTCTGCCATGTGTGCTGCGAAGCCATGTCCGAGGAGCTGTAGCCCAGTGCTGGCCGCTCCCTGTGGGGTCTTCGTGCATCGGGGTCGCCCTAGGGCAGCCCTGCTTGTGCACCCCTCTGCCTGCCATCTGCTCTCCTCGCTGCTTTTCTGCTCCTTGCTTCGTCCCCCCTCTCTGAGAACAGGCAGCACCCCCCTGACTGATTAATAGCTTTCAGTTGTGGCCTTGACCCCATATCCTCCAAATCATGTTCAGCAAAGGACTTGAGGATTCATGGATCTGGGATTGGGTCTGCTAGTTCCGAGAGCGAGGTCATTCAGCTTCATAGCGCTGTAAGAACTGCGGTTCTGCATTTTTTCTCACTCGCACGTTTTTCGTGTTTCGAGTGGTATGGCTATATGCGTCACCAGTCCACATATGCTCAGTGAACAGGCAGGCTGCACTAATTTATCTGATGTCCTGAATTCAGTTCACGTGGCATACGTTACTGCAGATCAGGCCTGGCTCCAGGAATTTTTATTTGGGTGGGCCAAGGGTGCATTTGGGTGGGCCACTACGGGCTCGATTTGTCGCATATATGTCTAGACAGGCCTGCTTCAGGGCCCTCCTTTATCTCTTCTTAGTCTTACAAGGCCCAGTAAAACGCACTCTTTTCCAAATCTCTTTCTAAACATTATCACTCTAAAAAAGTGTTTTTTCTATGTAATGTTCCTTTGATGGGAAGAGGAGGATTCTGAGGTGGGAGTATCAGGCAACTGACACTTCTCGGGCTCCCTCTGTGCAAGCCTTTAGGGGGAATCCCTCTTCATTACTACCTCCACCTGACCCCGGACTCTGCAACGCACTCCCTTACAGGCTTGATTATCCACTACTCCTCTCCAGTGCACCTTATCTCACAGCTGATCCTGGGCCCCAGCCCCATATCAGGCATTATCGGGCTCACTTTCATTTTTCCCGGTAAAAACATTAGTAAAACCACCTTCAAAATTAAAACATTGAATAAAGCAGTAAATCTAATTAGCATGCACTTTAAAGTATGTTCCACAGTAGCCCTTATGACCCGACTGCTAATTAAATAAACAAAAACAGAAAGGCCATGATAGGGCCGGGTTTAGCGCTGATGCGAAAGTCTTTTTTGGCGCCACACCAATAACCTCTTTCTCCATAAAAACCTTTACTACCACCTTCCAACAGTGCCCCTCATCCCTCAATGGCCCCCCCTATTGACCTCTTCCTCGGATTCCCTCACTGCCACATGCCACAAGCCACAAGTGCCCCTCATCTCCCCATAGTCCCTCCCCCTCGTGACCTCCTCCTCGGATTCCCTCACTGCCACCCTCCACCAGTGCCCCTCATCTCTCTGTAACCCCTCCCCCTCATGACCTCCTCCTCAGACTCCCTCACTACCACCCTCCACCAGTGCCCCTCATCTTTACGTAGCCCCTCTCTCATATGCATTTCATTTGTTGTATAGCGCAACTCATATCAGTGTAGTGTGTGTCAGTACTTTACACCACGCACACATTATACAGAGACAATGAATCATACAAGTATATAAATCAGTCTACAGGGAATGTCACATAAGCCAATGAGGATTACAAGGTGTATGAATCATGTCATCCATGCTGGTGGGCCGGATGTTTTAAGAGGGTTTGGTCTGGGGAAACACAACCTTAGGATTTAATGAGTACTTCAGTGGTTGTGGGTTGGCTTTACTGATAAAAATGTATATCTGCCCAAACATACTCATTTTAGCAACATTAGAATAATGAAAGACTGGGGAAGTTCTAACTATATCACAAAACAAAAAAAACGAAGTTCTAACTATACCATTCATGTTTGTATGCAGCTCTTTAATGACAGTTCATTGGTCACTGTCCTATGTTAGGATTGTAACTTCTGAACTGCAAGTAACACAAGGTTCTCTGTGACAAAGGCAGTAACCCACTGAGCTTCCACATACAATACAGCTCATTTGCATTTAAAAACTACTAACAGACACATGATTGCTCTCCAGCAGGATCATAAATCACCAGAGTTATCTGGGCATTTTGTATTGTCTTATTGTTGTCCTGCATCAGCCATGATAATGATAAAAACTGTTTAAATGAAGCACACACAAAGTATGTGTCCTGCTGGTCCTGTGCACATTTTAAAAAGAAAAATAAATAGTAACAAATTCTCTTACCTACTCCATTAGTCAAACTTTGTATCACAGCCTGATGTGATAAGCAGCTGCAGGGGTCAGGAAAGGTGAATACGAATAAACAAACTTCGGGCCATATTATCATCGAACGGCGATAAGATTATCACCGCTTTAGCGGCAGGAAACTGCCGCTAAGGCGGCGACAATGGGCTTGATAATATGCCCTTGTGAATTCCCATAGAAGCCCAGGTTCTTATGTGAACCTGGGCTTCTATAGGAATTCACAAGGTCATATTATCAAGCCCATTATCGCCACTTTAGTGGCAGTTTCCTGCCGCTAAAGCGGCGATAATGTTATCACAGTTACTTGATAATATAGCCCTTCTTTTCTCCTGCACTGCAAAGAAAAAGAAATATCCACGCAGCAGGACAGTACCCAAAAGTTACCTTTGTCAAATAAAGGATTTGTCCCTTTCCCCATGTGGAGATGAAGGGGTGAAAAAATAAACAAGGCCTCATTAACATGTAAATGGCCTTTTAAAAACCTGTGAAGTACTAGGGTGCGGCTGCGGTAATCTCTAAAACTGTCTGTGTGTGCGCGCCCAGGAAGCTGTCTCGGCCCGGGCTGACACACACGACTGGGGGTTGAAGCACTCGGAGTCAAATGGAGTTGCGCCCCTGCCTTCAAGCTCTCCCTACGAGGGCCAAGGCTCCTTTTTGGGTGGGCCAGGCTCATGTTTGGGTGGGCCTGGCCCACCCGCTAGAACCGGGCCTGCTGCACATGCGGATGCCAGTACCAGTGGGACTTTCCCCACATGCCCTTATGAGTCAGCGATGAACATACACCCTCCCTATTTACAACCAAGCTATCCAACTGTACCAAAGGCTCTGATGGTTCACTGCATGAACGAATCCACTGCAGGGATACCGCTTTGACCCTGTGGTTCCAAGCTCAGTGGGTCCACTCAGCCTTTCATCCTCCTGAGGTCCATAAAATGAAAACCATAGAGTTCGATACCACAAACATTTGTCATTAAGCATAAACAAACACACAAATGAACGATTGATTCACAAATGTACTTGTTCCATTATGTTAATATGGAAAGGGGCATGCGATTAGTTATGTTGTGTTTATATTTAATTGGACATTTCCCTCTGTATTTCCCCACAATAGTTCTGCTCATTTCGTCTATGATTACACATATTTTTTTAGGTTTTATAAAAACATAAAGCTGCAACTAATATATTTCCACATCTATCTAAATAACATATGTACACTCAAAGTTCAGTTTTAATTCTTTAAGAACCCGTATAAGATGCATGAATGCACTCACATGAAAATATGAACACTGTACTGCAACCACATGCAGATCTATAGCTGTTCACGCTTCTTTAGGAACTATTCCTCTGATTAACTCTGTAACCTGTCAATCTGCAGACCGATAGTCATGAGTAAGAGAATTAAGGATCACTCAAACATCTATTTTCTATTTTTATCCATGTTTAAAAATAAATGTAACAAGGAAATATTTGTTTTTTCTGTCAGCATTCTTATGTAAAAACAGAAAAGTGGGAGTCGTCATTATTTATGAGACAATACTCAATGGCTAACAATTTAAGTAGCGGTGACAATGTTTGATTTATTATAACAGTAAAAAAACCAGATGATGGATGGAATGCTGAACCAATCAAACATTCACCCCCAGTCACAGATCTGGGTTTAATCCATAGTTTTTTTGCTCACCACACCACCCCTGTTCAGACCCAGTCATATGCAAAACAGTCTTGACCCTGCTCCCCATGGGAACAGTCCATCCCGAACAGCCAGGCCCTTCCCGAACCGGAAACAAGCATCCTGGGACCGGTTTTGGGGTATCACCCAACATAAGCATAGTGTGGACCTTGATCTTCTCTATGTGATTGCACTAGAGGGGTTTAACAGTGTAAGAATTGACTTATCAGCCAGCACAATACTATGAGTATAATAACCCCAACAAAATATGTTCATGCAATGTTTCAATCATATATGCTTATTTCACAGATCCTGATTAATTACCACAAACGAAGTTCCTGTAATGTTTCAATCACATGCAGGTTTTTACGTTCTTGATTTATCAATTACTTTAAAGGCAGCAATTTAAAACAAAAATCATATGAAAGAAGGTAAATAATTAACCCTTTAAAAAGGAAGCAGCTCACTGGAAAATTAGTAGAAGACAGCAGCAGGCTAATAAGATTTGGATAGACCTCTATGGCGTGGCAATACATAAAGATCTTAGACACTTCAGGAGGATTATTGCAATAGCCAGTGGTAGCAGCATATGTTCGATTACTAGTAAGGAGCTGTAGGGAATTGGGTTACTGGTTGAGGGAGGTAAAACCCTATTTGAGTAGCAATCATGTGAACACACAATACTTTTTTTTTTGCCCCTGGGGCTCTGCTGAGGAGGCCTGCCAACTAGTCCTTGGAATCACTCTGGTTGCCCCAGAATCAAGATGCCGGTCCAGTCCTTTCACTCAGGCAGCAGGACAACAGAGTAGCAGCCATTCTTGCAGAGTAGCACACCTGTCCTTCTGAGTCTTCCACAGGTCCAGAGATGTACTGCAGAGTTGAGTTTGAGGTTCCATTATTTATTCCTGGTGCCCACTTTGAAGCAGGAGAAGGTTCTGGAGGTTCCCACCCCCCAGAGGTGTTTGACATTTTCTGCCTACCTGCCCTGTACCCAGCTTGTCGGAGGTCACAAAAGATTAGTGTCAAACCCTTTCTGAATGTGCTCAGGCAGAGGCTTGTGATGTGTAACCGTGGTAGGTGACAGCTTCTCCCCCTCATCAAGTCAGAGATAGCCCATCCTGCCAACACCCCTCCTCTTTGTCCCACTGTCTGGGAGCAATACACAAAGACAAACTGCAGCTACGCATAGCCATGTGACCCAGGCTACAAGTTGCAGGAACCAAATAGTTAGGACAAGACCATGTCAACTTTCTTAAAGGACCATTTTCAGATTTGTGAATTAAAATCTGACTTTACCATTAAAGAGGGTTTTTCATTATACTTCTTTATACACCACACTTGATATTTTTGCTTCCAATTTATTAATTGTAATATGGTAATACAATTTATCCTATGGGAGATGTACTCCTTTCAGTAGTGAAAAACTAATTTAAGAGTTTTTCAGTACCAGGACATGTCCCACTCAAATGTTCATGTCCCACTTTTTAAACACACTGCACCCTGTCCTACAGGCTATTTTAGGCCTACCCTAGGGGTGATTTATATGCATTAAATAGGAAGGTTTAGGCTAAAGGTTTAAGTGCTACTTAAGTGGGCTGCACAATCAGTGCTGCAGGCCCACTAGTAACATTTGATTTGGAGGCCCTGGGTACATGTAGTACCAACTTTACTTGGGACTTACAAGTAAATTAAATTGGCCAGTTGAGTGTAAGTCAAATTCACCATGTTTAAAGGAGAGAGAACACACACTTTAGCTCTGGTTAGCAATGGTAATACGTAGTCCTAATGCCTACAAAACGAGCTAAGCAAAAATGGAGGAGTAAGGCACAAAGTTTGGGAAAAGACCATCCTAAGGCTGACAGGTCTAATAGGAGTGGACAACATATCTTTTTAATTTTTCGGCCGCTAATTATCGGTTGTAATGTCCTTTTCTCTTTATAATTCCTCTAGTCCTGAGGAAATAGATTTACGCTGCCCAACTAAAATTAAGATTAGGAACACAATACATGATGCCAAAGAAGCCTCTGGTGCTAGAGGGCAGGAAGATCTATGGTCAAGATATTTAGCCCCTTTCTTTAATTTTTGCTATTTAACTGTCACTCTTCCAGTTTCCTAGAATGGAAGTATTATCCTTCCCCCTCCTTAAGAAAAGCACAATTAATCAACCCTGTAATTATAGGCAGATAATGTTACTCGACTCTATGGGGAAAAAATTTGCTAAGAGTGTTCTCAACCACTTACAAAGTTAGGTGGAAGATTATATAATTATTCCTATGGAACAAGCTGGCTTCAGATCAAATGGCTTGACCCTTGACCTTCAGGTGATCTTAGAGAGGTATTTCTCGACATAGGTATGTCTGTCTATGCAGCATTTGTTGATTTTTCAACAGCTTTTGACCGTGTAGACAGACCTACCTTTTGGAGTAAGCTTCGTGCTCTGAGCACAACTGATCCCTTACTTAATGTTATAATAACATTATATTCCTCCACGTGGTATCACATCCTGCTTGGGAGCGATGGTGGGCTTGCCCCCAAAAATAAAGTAGAGCTGTTTATTATCCCCCTGCTTTTCTCCTTAAATATTTAGGGTTTGACCAACTTGTTGAAGGAAGCAGGAGGGGCTGCTCCAAAGCTGGGCCTTTGACATATAACTTTGCTCTTATATGCGGATGATATTGTGATTTTAGATCACACTCCAAAGGGCCTGCACAGTTGTTTAGATGTTTTACAAACATATACAGATATTCACAACCTGATAATCAATATACATAAAAGTAAAGCACTTGCTTTCTGAGGCAAAAACGTAAAAAGATTAGGAGCTATAAATGGCTTTTAGGGATCAAGAGATGGAATTAGTTCACACATAACCCTATTTAGGGAAAACATTTTCTGCTAATTTACAAGAGAATGAACACATCTCAGCTATTTAAAGTAAGGTACAGGCCCATATGAATGCACTTTTAGCACCTTATAGGACCACAGGCATCAGCATTTTAAACATTTCTTTATGGTTTATTGTGCAAAAATCCCACCCAGACTGCTATAACCTATAGAAATAATTGACACAAAATATTTGAATTTTATGCATAAAATAGAGGGTAAACATTTAAGGAAAATCTGTAATTTAAATTCTCTGACACTGATCAAAGGGCTACAACTTGAGATGTGCTTGCCAAGTTCTTGCATAATAGGGTTGGCTGCTACTTTAAGTTGGGTTGCTCTGCTTTTGCATAGTAATAAGCTTACTTTAAGAGGCTATTTACACTCTGAAGTCTTCAGTCAGAATAAGAAAGTGAACACTCTCATTAAAAAGTTTGAGAAATCACTTGTGCACTTTAACATGAGAGATGCTGATTGATGGGCAACTTAACTGTTTCCTGAAAACTTATATTAGCAGTAGGTCTATGAATTTAGACATTTTAGCCTTTAAGGGAAAGAAGAAGATGGATATTGTGTTTTCCTGATGCATCATAGCGCAGCCTCAACCATACTTCACTTGAAACTTAAGTTGCAAATTTCGATGTTTTTATATGTTGTTGCATGTGAACATTTTAACCATAAAATGTTTTATAGGCGCATGGGTTGGTAGAGCCTTTGAAGAGAGATTATGTGATTTATATACGAACTCAGTGTAAAATTCGGATCATGTTTTATTTGCCTGCCATACTTTGCATTCTAACCAATTTCTTTATCTGAAACCAGTTTTTAAATATGGTGTATGTAAGACAAAAGAGCCAACTTGTTTATTATTTAACCCCATTAATGAAATGGGTTTTACATTTTTTTATATTTAAAACGTTTTTTCAAATATGTATTGATAATTTTTGATAGTAGATCTTGATCCTTTTCTGTGGATCTAATAGTAGAGCTGAATCTTAATGAATACATCTTGAAATCATGATTTTCCTACTACTTGCTTTGCTAAGTATTTAAGATTCTAGAACATATTTATCTTAAACAACGAGTTCTGTAATGTTCACCAACAAATATCCTATAGTCAATGTCTCCAGCAAATTTTGTAAATGTCAGATCAGTAATACAATTCTCAAATGTTCAAACATCAACTCTCAAATGCGCTTGGTCAGATGACCGGACTGAGCATTAATGCACTATACTTCTTCACCACAAAATACTTTTCTTGTCTTTGTCAAATTTTTAAAGATTAAAGAAGCGAAGTGCTGCAGAAGAAAAGTGGATCACTGAAAATTGCAGCCGTAAAATCAGGAACGGGGCCACAGGACGGGAGTTCCAGCATAAAGGTACACTCCCAACAGCCAAAAAATAAAATCTTTGACCAAGACAACACACTTGGTGCACCTAAATCATGAACAGTGACTACTGACTGGCAATTTACTTTTTCTTGGTGCTTTTTGTTTTAAACTTCTAAAACCATTTCTCTGGTTCCACTCATTGGATTTTTGTTGTTTTGGTGTCATCTTACTCATTCATGTTTTTTCTGTGTTTTTCTAAATTGGTTTTGAGACTTTTATTATGTTGTGTTTTGACTTTTAACTGTTTTGTTACTGCTAAATACTTTACACATTTTCCTAAAGACTTTCCTCTATTATGAAGTCTTTTCTGCTGGTGCCAGGACACTTCTTTGAAAGCAACTGTGTGCTTACAAATGTAATTGATTTATTGATTGACTGTAGGCACCTCTCATTGAAACCGTCTGTCCAGTTCCAGATACAAAGGTGACCAGCAGTCACGCTGCTCTTTGAAAGAGGGCTGTCACCTCCTTGGCTGGAACATGCGATTGCCAGCCCTAATCTCAAGGGCAGTGGAAGAGACTGTGCTATGAGGATTTTATTGCTATCCATATGAGCAGATTGGCGTGAAGGAGTGTTGTGATTCATGTTCCAACTTCCAAACCTCTTACCACAGTAGAACCACTAGGAGCTATACATTGACAAAGTGGTAAAAATTGTAGATTATTGTGCAGTTGCAAAATTGGAAGAACTCAGAATTATCAGAGGATATACACCGAAAAAGCTGAGAGGCGAGGATAACTGTTGATAGTCTGCTGAAATTCATGATGAGGAAGTGGGGCATGTTAAGAGTTTGGCAAAGAGGGAGATGGCCATTTTGGCCTCTGTGTAGGAGTTGCATGAGAAATTTTATAACATGGACAGAAAGATCGAGCTCTTTGAGGCTAGAGCTGAACAACTGGAAGCAAAGGAGACAGCGGATCTGTGCTGACAGCAAATTAATGGCAGTGGTGATGATGCTTGGACAGATGGATTGAGGTACGGCATGGAGCACAGTGGTGCAAAAATGTGTGTTACAAATGGTGGTAAATTTAGAGGAGAAATTAGAACACCTGGAATATGCAATATGTGCCTCGCTCTCCCGTTATCTGCCTCACTCTCTCCAGCTCTCTCCCGCCCCTTTAGTGCCTCTCACTGCTTCTTGTTTTCTCCTGTGCTGGCTCCATACATTTTTGTGCCATCTCTTTATGCCTTTTAGTCTTGTGCTCTATTGACTCTTGTCGCTTCTGTGTCATCTCTTTTGCCTTGTGCTCTTCTGCCTCGGTTACCTTTATGTGCCATCTGTTTGTGCCTTTTTTTCTTGGGCTCTTTTGCCTTGTCTTGATACTTTTATGCTATCTTTGTCAGGTTTTTGTACCATCTCTTTGTAACTTCATTGTCTTTCCTCTTTATGCTCTTTCCTTCGCTCCTTTGCCTGCCTCCAAATACCCCTCACCTGCTTCTTCCCTGCTCCCTCCCACGCTCCTGCTAAGTCCCACCCACTGTCCCTGCTCTACTCCCCTTCCCAGGACCTACATAATTATGGCAGCAGCGTGGACCTGCCATTAAGCAGCTGCCTAGTCCCAGCCATCCATACTTACCTGTGACCGATCCTCCGACTAGTCAAGGCCCCTTCAGACCCAGCTCCTGCACCTCGAGATACCCACGTCACTCTGCCACTCTTGCTATCCCTCTCTTGCTCTTTCCTGCTCTCTCTGACACCTCTAGTACCTTTGTGCCATCTTTTGTGTCTTTTTGCCTTGCGCTCTATTGTCTCTTGTCACTTCTGTGCCATCTCTTTTGCCTTGTGCTCTTAAGCCTCTGTTACCTTTTTGTGCCATGTTTTTGTTTCTTTGTCTAGTTACCTTTGTGCCCTCTGTATCAGGTTTTGTGCCATCTCTTTGTGATGCTTTTATCTTTCTTCTTTGTGCCCTTCCTGATTTTTTTTCCTCGCTTCCTGCACCCCCTCCCTCCGCTCCTTACCTGTTCCCTCCCGCGATCCTGCTAAGCGCTGCACACCATCCCCTGCACTGCTCCCCAATCCCAGCATTTACTTGATTGCTGCCGTGGTGCGGATGTGTGCAGTGGGTGCACCAAAGGCAAGCCAGTCTGCACCCATCCACACCTGGAATGCACCCAGCGCCACAAACCCTGATCCAACTGCACCCCAGAAGTACTCGGAAGCATTCCTCCAGTATCATAACCCTATACGCCAATCTCACGCTGCTGCCGTGCTAAACTACACATTGTCTTGCACCTACTGCTTCTTCATGTGCAGTCACTCACTCACCACACAAGCACCCCCAACACTCATCCAACCAATACCCAGCATGCCACCCACTCCCACTAGAGAACACACATCCCCAAGTCAACATAATGATGATCTTCAACACCTGCTCACTCAGCAAGCAAGCCACAAAAATCTGGGACCTACTGGACAACAACACTCCAGACATCCTCTTCCTTACGGAGACATAGCTAAACCTGCATCAACATCTAACATCGCCATGGCCATCCTGGCAGGTTACAAGAATGCACAACAAGACCACAAACACAAGCCTGAAGAAGGAAAGGCAATTATTTTCATGGAGACCCTCAACTGCACCACAGCCACAGAGAACATAACCCCCTTCGTGTCTTTGCTTTCTTTTTTTAGTGACATCAAGGTCACCACAGCCACACCTCTCACCTGGACCTCTCACCTGGACCGACCATGTCATTGTCACCATCCAGATCAACATTCCCTGCAACAAAAAACCTACCACTACAAGTCTGGCATGTCACGGCCAGATCAGAATCACAAAGTCCGACTGGTCCCACACCCTACTACTGAACGAGTCCAGCCTCATCAGTACACTAACCAATGACCGCAACCAATTTCACATGCGGATCACAGACAGCACCGACTTTCTGGCACCCTCCAAATATAAACAACAGAAGAAAACCTGGAAGTAGGCTAACTGGTACATAGACAAACTACAGTCTTCAAAGCGATAGTACAAACAGCTGGAACAGAAATGGAGAACCAGTCAGAAACAAATCTACAAGACCACTTTCAAAGCAGACCAAAGACATTTTCTCCAACAAATCAGTGAAACAAAGAAAAAGGCCTTAGCTGAGTACATAGAATGTATTTCCAACAGCAGCACAGAGATCTTCACTACAGTCCGGGACTTCACTACACCAACATGCACCACCAACAGTTTCACCCCCTCCCAAGACATATATGATTAACTGTCGAATTCCTCAGCAACAAAATTGAAATAACAAGTTCAACCCTCAACCGAAACCCAGCATCCTCACCTCTAAACTATCCACAAAAGGATCAGGAAGCGCATTACTACTTGGAAAACAATCACCATGGAAGAAACAGCCAACATCATGAGAACAATCCACTCTGAGACAAAAATGGATCTTTGCCCCCACCACACCTAAAACATGGATACATCCCAGATCAGCAAGGCACTCAGCCAAATCCTGAACACCTCCAAAGCCACCATCACCTTCCCAGAAGCCTGGAAACAAGCAGCAGTCAACGCACTACTAAAAAAAAACTTTGGCAGACCCCATGCAGTTAGCAAATTACTGCCTACTCTCCTTACTAACATACCCAGTTAAGATCATGGAAAAAGAAATCAACAAGTGACTGGCCAATCACCTAGACCTACACCAGCTCCTGGACACCACTCAATCAGAGGTCAGACCCAATCACTGCACCGAGATAACCTTCATCACAGCAACAGATGACATCACAATGATCCTTGACCAAGAGGAAACAGCTGCCCTCAACCTGCTCGATCTCTCAGCGGCCTTCGACACAATCTCCAACTCAACTCTGATAAGAAGACTTCATGAGGCAGGAATCCAAAGTCCCACCCTCAACTGGATCTGCTCTTTTCTAACAGGACGAAACCAGAAAGTCAACATGCCCACCTTATAAGTCAGAGGACAGGAACCTCATCTGTGTAGTCCCATGAGGATCATCTCTAAGATGACCTTATTCAAAATCTACATGACTCCACTGGCCACATCATCAGGTCATACGGCATAAACATTCTCTCCTACACAGACAACATACAACTGATACTCTCCCTTATGGACAAGGTACCTGTGACAAGAACCAAGAATCATTGTCACCACCTACATGACCACAACAGCCACCTGGATGAGATTCAAGTGCCTCAAGCTCAAATCGGACAAGACCGAAGTCGTGATTTTTGGAAAGAAGGTATCTGCGTGGGACTCCACCTGTTGATCAGCAGACCTAGGACCCACTCCCATGCTAGAAAGCTAGAAATCATCTGGAGCGACAAACTCGACATTGAAGCCCAGGACAACTCTATGACCTCTACCTGTTTCCATATCCTGAGGTTGCTGCAAAAAAGTCTTCAAGTGGCTACCAGAGAACATCAGCGAAACAGTCACACAGGCCCTCATTTACAATAGACTTGACTACAGAAACACACTCTAAACCAATCACTAAACCGCTCCTGAACAGACTCCAGATCATCTAGACCACAGCTCTAAGACTTGTCCTTAACCTACCACACCACTCCCAAATCACACCACACCTCATAGAAAGCCACTGGCTCCCCATACATAAACATACTCATTTCAATCTCCTCATGCACACATACATAGCACTACACAACATTGATCCAGCATACCTCAACAACCGCATCACTTCCATCTAAGACACCTCACCTCGGCTTGACTCTAACTTGCACACGTACGTAGAGCAGGAGGCCACACCTTTTCGTGCATCTCCCTCAAAACATGAAATGAACTTCGACAGAACATCAGAGCCTCTTCATCACTTTTTGGGTTCCACAAGAAGCTGAAGACCTGGCTCTTTGAATAAACCCTCTGGGAGTCCTCCACCTACCCATCTGTGAAGTGCTTGGATACCTTCACGGAGGATTAATGCATCATATAAATACATGTAACATAATAGAACATAACATGCAAAACATAGAGGCTATTAGTGCTTTTGAAAGGCAAATGGGTAGACAGTACCACGTCTATTGCAGGTATTAAGGTTTTACGCTGAGGTGTCAGTAATATGGTTGAGCTCACCAAAAAATCTTAATATTGGTGTCAGGCCAGCAGTGTCAGTGAAGTTCTGCACAAAGAGGACATCTTGCAGCAAAAACAGTGGCAACAAAAACAAACCGGTCACTACCCTATTGATGTCGCCAGTAGGTAGTTATAGTTAGGTCCTACTTTCCATAGGAAAATCATTTATTGACTTGCTTATGTCTTTAGCGCTGCTTGACTAATCTTCACAAAACATCACCTTTTTAGCTCAGCCGGTGTGTTGAAAGTTTCAGGGTGATATGTCAAGTGGGGCCGAGAAAAAAGAGGGAGTCCCAAAATGCATTTTCCCCATGTTATGTCTATGGGGATTTTTCATTTTTTCAACACAACTACAGCCTGAACTGTTGAACGGAATTTCGCCAAATTTGGCAGAATGTGTTATTATATATATATATAGATAGATATTTCACACAATGTCGATCCCAGTCGGAAAAGAATCCACACGAGCCCGCTCGATCAGTGTAGCAGTTTATTTTCAAAAGGCAGAAGAGGACGACGCTATGCGAACTTGTTCGTAGGCTGGTGGGAGGAACAGGTGCCCAAAACATATGAACATGGTAACCTGACAGGAAGAGCAGTAGAGTGGTATTGTTATATTGACGATTTATTCATAGTGTGGCAGGGTGGAATTGAATCCGTGAATGGTTACATTACCAATTTAAACAATAATCATCTTAATTTACAATTTTCGGGCGTAGTTAGTCCAGTGGCAGTGGACTACCTGGACCTGAGGATATTTGTAATGGAAGAACAGCTACACACTGCTCTGCACCGTAAAACCACGGCGGCTAATTCTACCTTGTTTGCTACAAGCAACCACCCACCGAAATTGATTCAAAGCATTCCGTATGGGGAACTGCTGCGTTTGAAACGCAACAGTTCACGATCATGTGACTTTGAGGTGTCAGCTAAGGAATGCATACAAAGGTTTGCCTCAAGGGGATATAATCCCACATTATTGCAAAACACACTTAATGAGGTGAGAGGCTTTCCAAGACAGAAGCTTTTGACTAGCAAACAGGTGTCAGAGAATCAGTCAGATATTACCCATGAAGGCAAATTCAGGATGGTGACTACCTACTCAGCAGAAGCCAATTATCTGAAACGTATGTTGAAGAAAAACTGGCATATTCTGCGAACCGACTCTGTATTGAATGAGGATATTCCATCATATCCATTAGTAACTTTCAGAAAGGCACGATCTTTGAGAGATCAACTAGTACGTAGACATCTAGAGAAAGAATCCCCTGGGGTGAGAACCCTGAAAGATATGAAAGGCTTCTTCCCTTGTGGGAAATGTAAGGCGTGTTACAATAGTAGACGAGTTCTCTCCTACAATTTACCAGGCATACAAGTGAAAAGAACTATAAACAAATGTATCACCTGCAGCACCACATACGCAGTATACTGCTTAGTATGCCCATGTGACTTATGGTACATAGGCAGCACTATACACCCACTGAAGATCAGGATATTAGAACACCAAAAGGCAATTACCAACAAAGACACTTCATATCCTGTAGCGAGACACTATGCTGAGAGACACTCAAGCAATAGGAACCTATTAAAATTCTATGGTTTAGATCTCATACCAGAGAACATCAGAGGGGGTGATAGGCTGAGGAAGCTTCGAAGACTAGAGTCACGATATATAGTTGACTGTCAGACAAAGTTTCCCAAAGGCCTAAACAGTGGGGAAGAATTGGCATCACATTTAGGATTATGAGGTAGCTATAACTGTGACTTGTTATGCCAGGAAATCATAAATCGCAAGTAAAATTGCCATCAACGGATTGATTAAGTGAACTAATTGAATGTGAATGTGATGAGAATTTGGGCAGTTGAAATTGATGAATTTGGCCATAGCATCAGGATGACATAAGCCGATCCACGGCTGGACCTTGGTGGGGACCTATCAATTTATTTAGAGTAAATCTGTGGGCCTATCAAAAACTGATATACAGTAGTGATTGTTGGGAAATGTCAGAGCCAATATATGGCATTATGTGAAGAATAGGGACGCAACGTGCATTATGCACAAAATGTAAATCGTCTGTCTGCACATTACCCTTATGGAGTCTAGACCCGTAATATTCATTTAAAGATGTTGATTTTCTCCTTATCTTGAATGGTATCAAAAAATGGTCTGATTAAGTAAGCCATAATCACATATTCATCAATGGCGGAGTGTGTGATTTTCGCACAAGTCCGCTTTTAGTGTTGCTAGATGGGAGCTTTAGCCAATACATGGCAGGAAATAAGTTGAAATGCCATAATACGTGCATTGTGTATGAAATGTAACCCGTATATCTGGGTATTATTTTCACAGAGTTTAACATTTATGGCTAAGAATGTTTTTCAGAATTGGAAATGATATTTAAATAAGGTTTCACTGAATAAGTGACAATTATACATTTACAAATGGCGGACTCCGTGCGATCAGCGCACGAGTCCCCTTTTCATGTTACCATACGGATGTTACAACCAATGCGGGCATTAAAATGGCGGCCTCCCGGTGTGTTAGCAAACACCGAGGAAGGCAGTCCGCCGAAACGCGTTTGTTTGCTGTATCGGAATAAAAATTTCTTCCGAGTGTCTCCCGAGAGTGCTTACTTCCTTTTAACAATAAGGATCTGGAACGTTGATATATATATATATATATATATATATATATATATATATATATATATATATATAGAGAGAGAGAGAGATAGATGTATACAATTCACTTCTCCAATACCCACAGAGGAAGGCACTCGACTGCAAGCATCCAATCTGTTTATTTTCCCCAGGACATAACACAGAGTGCCTCACAGGCATGTTTCAGTCTCCTGACCTTACTCATGGGTGTAGCAGGCAAGTCAACTTATCATGTGACTGCTGTCCTTTATACCAACGGCACTTCTGATATGCCAGCCAATCGGAGCTGTGAATGATGCATTATGATCTGAATAGAAAATCAAGACAATAATGTTTTTATTAACAGCAATCCGACTGGAATGGATCTTTAGGTATAAATATATATATGTATATCTATAGGTAGCTATAGTCAGGACCTAGTTTCCATCTGAAAAGTGTTTTTGACTTGCCTATACCTTTGGCACCGGTTGACTAATCTTTTCAAAATTTTCAAAACATAAATTGTGCCACTGGGTCTTATTGTTGCATGGAAAGTTTCAGGATGATCCGCCAAGTAGAGGGTTAAGAAAAAGGGGGTCAAAATAAGTGTGTTTCCCATGTTAATTCTCATAGGGATTTTGAACACGACTACAGCACAAACCGCTGGACGTAATTACACCACATTTGGCAGAAAGGTAGCTCTTGGTCCAGAAGGAGCCCTTTTTGTTATTTGGTTGAAATCCATTCAGTAGTATATAAAAATAAATCCAAATTTGTATAGCTAGAATTGCAAATACTTCACAAATATTGATGATGTGCAGAGATCTGATCGGCTGCTAACACTTCAACCAGGAAGTGTTGGTAGTCATTTTGGGACCAAAAAGAAACCCCATCGAAATAAAGAAAAGGGGGCAGAGTAGAAATACCCTGACCCCCTACCCCTGATGCTGGGGTCCACCAGGCACCACACCAGTGCCAAAAATATTTTTTGTATTTTAACTTTTGCAGTGAAATCACAACAGATTTGCGAATTCACATCAACATTTTTTTGAATAACAAGCACAGTATCCTGTGCTTGTTTAAACATTGTCCCTCAGGTGGGACAGGTCCCAGGGGCTTATTTATAAACATTATAGGGCAGCCCTGTCAAGGTCTCTGAGGTACACTTCTGGGGAGATTGCATGTGTACATGATGTAGTTTAGTAATCGAAAAATCATTTGGTCAGATGAAATTTCGTGTGGTTCCATGACAAAGATCCTGTCTATTTATTGAACATGGTGAAAACACATCTATGCAATAATAACTGGTCCGGCATCTCATGTACATTTTCTGTTGTGGAGGAGAGGAAGTCTGCATCAGCCAGACTCTCTGCACCTCCCTACACGGGCAGGAGAGCATGGATGGGCAGAGTGCTAAAGCTTGCACAGACAGGCTTGTGCTGTTCTGCCTGACTGAAAGAAACCCCTTGTCACTCTGTATGAGTGACACCACCTGCAGGTTGTGTGATCCCCTTGGCCCCCTCCTCCCTCTCTTCTGCTTTAATGATGTACCTCTGACTGGCATAGGATCGCTCACGGAGCATCAACAGACCCCACCTGCTGCACAGGCGGATGGGGAGGGGGCTGGCACTGCATCTTCAGCCCATGCTGCCTGTATATGCATCTGTGCCCCAGACATGGCTGCCCTGTAATAGCGGGAAATAGTTTGCATTGTTGGAGAAGAGAGTCTCACATGACACGTATAAGGTTTGTGTCTGTTTCCTTATTTGTGTGCCTGTGTATGTTCAAGGTCCCTAGCCCTTTGAGCGCTTTCATGTGTTTGGAACCTGTGACCGGACGTTTAAATACATATGTTAGGTGCAGGCACTCTGACCGTTTGAGCTATGTTCCATTTACCTGTGTTACACACACATACATACATCTCACTAGTAGGCACTCCAACCCGTTGTGCTATCTTCCAGTGACTGGAACTTTTGACCCCATGGTTACACATACATCTGGTTAGTAAACCTTCTAGCTACTTTAGCTGGGTTGCTGTCATTGAATGTGTGGCCTGAGTGTTAGACTCATAACTCAGCGAGAGTCACATCTACTCCCTCAGCTGTCATGCTGGATAAAAGACCGGAGATCCAGAATGGACATCATTACCACTCGAAACCATACAACTCAACAATCTCGCATTTTGAGGGTCGTACCCTCAATTTAATTTGAAGTTCCTCTGTCCATAAGTGACAAAGTCTCAATTGTGACCTTCGAGTGTATTCAAGTACAGGTCAGACTGGATCAGCATGTTTATGCCCAAGGAATGGAAACATAATCGCTGGACGGAAATTGCCCATCCTAGGGCAATGACATTTTGTATACTAGTGCTCTCCGAGACTAGAATTCCCATCACTTCACTTCACACACAGATCTGTGACCCTGGACAAACAATTCCTCTGCTTCACTAATCTGAGTATGTTGTAATTATGAGTAGTCAAGGGGGTAGCATAAGATGTTAATTTCTACTTTGACACCATATAGAGATTTATGATTGTGAGAAGTTGGCCTGATGTATGATGTCACTAGTTCTAGTGTACACCTTATATCAGTCCAAATACCCTTATGGTGATTGGTTGTAAAGTCAACCTTATAGACCAGCTATCCTAGTGGTAGCATGGACAAGAGCAGTCTTAGGCTAAACTCTGAATGGCATGTGAAGCCAGCTGTGATACCATATATAATCCCTTGAATACCAAATGAAAGGACACCACAACAGATATATATATAAAATAAAGTGTATTTATTCTAGTCAAACCCTCAGCACTCTTTATGAGATTAGAGGTAAGTACAACACAGTCTTATTTAAGCATACATTAAGTCACACAGGTAAGTAATACAGTTAGGCCCTAGGGGCCACGCAAACCATATACTAAGTAAGTGGTATAAGAACCACTGTCACGGAAATAGAATAGGCCTAGGCCTAGGGAATCGCTGGGGCTACACTACACTAGCGTTAGTTAGGAAGTGGGAGGCCCACGGGATTCGTGTGCAGAGTGGAAACACTCACGCGTAATGCGTAAAAGTCAATAGCAATAGTACAGTTTAGAAAACGGTAGATTTAGGACACTTCCGGAGTAGCTAGGAAGTTGAGACTTGAAAACTAGACACTAGGATAGTCACTATCCTGATGAGCACCGGAGTACCCAAGTTACCTAGCCCACAGGCTGCGGGTGCATAGGGGTGAAGATGCGTCGTTTTCGTCGTCGACTCCTATGGATGCCTGAAGAAAGATGCTGACAGGCAGTCAGTGAAGAGTGTCCGGTGGATCCCAAGGCTGGGATCAAGAAGAGAAGAAACCTGCAAGCAGAAGGGACAGAGTCAAGGTCACTAGCCAGTGACCACGTGGAACCAGGAAGGAACCAGGCGATGTCGTGAAGATTGCAGGTGAAGGTGAAGCTTGTCGCTGCAGCCAGGAGGACCAGGAAGCGTCGAGGACGACCAGGACCAGGAGGCGAGCTGTCCCACGAAGGCTCTTGCTGTCGGCGGCGTCGAAGTTGGACTAGGACTCACCAGCCTTGGCAAGCGGAACCCACGAAGAACGGAGGACTTGCTTCTGGTGCAGACCAGGACGGTCTGGGGTGCTTCTTCTTTGCAGAGAAGCGGGAGCCAGTCTGGAGGAGCCAAACCAGCGCAGAAGATTTCAGGGTGCGTCGTCACAAAGGCCACTAGCCAGCGGGCAAGCAACCGGACAGACGCGGCAAGCAGGAAAATGCTGAAGGGCCCCACGCAGGACTCGTGGAGTGTGGGGGGCTGATCTTCGGTGCAGATGGTGCTTGGGGTTGGGGCTTCTCAATCCCCGGTGCACAACTTCGAGGGTACCTCAGAAGCTGCGCTTTAAGTTACTAGCCACTTTTCCCAGGTAGCCGGTCCCACGTCGCTCGTCGCCTCCACGGATCTCAGCTCTGCTGTAGATGTGGATCAGGGTCGGAGAAGTCTGGAAGTCAAGGCTCTGGTCAGGCTCTGCAGTCGGTTCCTCGTAGAACGTGGGCAAAGCAAAGGGTAGTTTCTTGATGGTGCCTGTTTGCACAGGGTAGCCACTCCTTGGCTACAAGGGAGATTCTTCAGTCTTCTTCTTTCGTCGAATGTCGAAGGTCCAGAGTTTCTGTTCAGTTTTGCAGGTTCAGGATAATCTAAAGTCTTGAGGCCCAACTCCCACTCTTATACTAATCTGGGGGGCTGGGATACCTGCTAGGTCACGCCTTATGGGTGGGACCTGGGAGGGGGTGGTTACACCCACTTCCCTTTGTCCAGTTTCGCACCAGAGCTGGGGCTGGAGTGCCCCAGCGCCGGTTTGAACTGGACTATGCAAGGAACACCTTGTGTGCCCCAGGCATGTCTCATTCCTTTCAGCCCACCCTGCCCCAATACACTAAAGGCTGTCTGGGGAGGTGCTAGCACCTCCCCAAGCAGGAAACCTATTGTCCAGGCCTCCCTGGCTGGGATAACTCCCAGCTGCAGGAGGTCAGACTTGTGTCGTGGCAGCAGCATCCATTTTGTGATGCTGAGGCTTTGGTTAGAGATTAACAGCAAAGTAGGATTTTAACATGTCTCTCCCTCTAGAAGGGAGGAATAATATCCTCATCACCAGAAATGGTATGGGGGTATTATTCCAAAGTGTTAGACACCTTACACGACATGTTTTGATAAAGCCAAACCATAGTTACCATAACCGTTTAAGATTATAAGGCACTTTAAGAGTATATGGTAGGCTATATCATAGAACAGCTATAAGGACATGGTTCCGAAAGCTGCAGACAGGCTCAGCTCATGCTAGAGCACCATCTCACATGTTACCAAGCACTCTGCCTCCAGGATTGTTAAGGCCTGCCATAGGAGTGACTGATAGGTACACATGTGTCTATATATAAGGGTAGATATAGGCATACTATATCTAAGCAAGGGGTGATTACACGACCTTGCCCCAGCTGAGTGATCAGCCAGTTGTGTCTGATTGGAAGGCCAGACCAGGGGTGGCATAATACATGCTGCAGCCCCTGGGAGGCCAAGGGTACACCTATGCCCTGGGTACCTAGGGTACACTGTACAGGGTCCAATAAGGTGATCCTTACCAATTGGTTATGTACCTAGGGTACATGGAGTCCATTTTACAGAGAGAGAAGACAGCCTGAGACCCTGAATGGCAGAATCTCAGGCCAACTAAGTCGAAAAACCAGCTAGACACTAGGCAAAAAGTTGGGGGTAACCATAGTCAGATATCCACCTTCCTACACAACCCCCCCCCCAAACGAAAGGAGATAAGGCTGGCCTTGACAAGGTAAGCCTCTATTGCCTAAGTGGCCATATAAGGAAGAACCAGCACTGGCATGGTTACCCCCTGTCTCGTGGTCCACTAAGCAATCCCTCATCCTAAAGGTATCATAGGGTCTCCACCATAGGGAATCTCTACCTTGGGTGTGTCTTTGCAAAGTAAAAGGCTGGTGTTGAGATGGAGTACTGAAGTGAGTGTCCTCAAAGTGAGGCCTCAGCTTCCTCCAGTCATCCTCCACCATGGATTCCTTTCCTTCTTTCACTGAGTTGCACTGTGCTCTCAGGGTCAGCCTCTGGCTACCTAAAGCTGGAGGCGGGGTCCCTTTTGTGGGCTTACTGGAGGGACAGGTCAGGTTTGGGGCCCTCAGGTCCCAGGTTTGCCTGTGCCCAACAGAATCCCTCTGGGGGAGGTCCCTAACTACCTGTAAAGGGGAACCCTCAGGAATGTTTTTACCCATCACCTGGCTAGGGCTACTAGCCAGGCAATCCTCATTCTTTTGATTGGGGGGTTCTTGTGGACAGGGGCCCTCTTGGGGTCCACTGGCCTCCCTGACCTCTGCAGCCCTGGGCTGACTGAGGCAGGGTAGAGAGAGGCAGGCTACCTGCACCAGACTGGGTCCCACCTTGGAAGGGGCCACTGACATCAGAGGCTCTGCCAGGCCAGGCCTGGCTACCTCTGGGGCAGTTCCTTCACAAGGGGTGAGGTCAGATCCCTGAGGAGGCTGACCTTTTCCTAATGTCTGGGGAGAGGGAGACTTTTCTTCCTCCCCACTACTCTCTGTTTGTGTGGAGTGATCCATAGTTTCAGGCTTCACTACACCTATGTCAGTCTGAGTATAGGCTGAGACCATTACAGCCTTGCCAACCTTTTCAGGGAGGCACTCAGTTTGGGTTTGAGCTGTGACTATCACAGCTCTGCCAGTCTCTACAGGGAAGTCTGTCTTTGCCTGGGCTGTGGCTAGCACTGCCCTTCCAACCTTTTCAGGGAGGAAATCTACTTGGACAGGGGTTGTGGCTGGCACAACCCCACTACCCTTTTGTGAAAGGCCTACCATTTTGGAATGGGTGTCTTGTTCAACTCCAGCCCAAGCTGAGAGTTCTAAGTCATTCCCCAGTAAGCAGTCCACAGGCAAGGTTGGAGACACTGCCACCCTTTTAGGGCCAGTGACACCTCCCCAGCTGAGACATACCTCTGCCATGGGATGACTGTTCTGGTTGCCATCAATGTTAGTTACCTGGTATGAGAAACCAGGCAAAAGCTGCTCAGAGGGAACTAGCCTATGGGCCACCATAGTGATGCTAGCTCCAGTGTCTCTGTAGGCCTCAGCTTTTCTACCATTGATGTAGGGTTCCTGTCTGTACCTACCCAAAGTGTTGGGACAGGCAGTGAAGTTGGCAAACCCCATGCCACCATCACAGACAAGAGTAGCTGCTGTAGGGGAATTGGCTAAGCCAGGATCCCCCTGTGTTCCCCAAGAAAACCCAACCAAATTTTTGGGGGCACTCCCACCACCTGGGGGATTACTGCTGACAGTAATAGGTGGTGTGGCAAGAGTAGTTGGAGGAACAGTTTTGTTTTTAGCCTGAGGACAACTGCTGTCAGTTTTCCAATGCCCAGGAGTTTTACACACATGGCAGTAAGGCTTTTTAACTGTGGTAGAGGAGGGAGCTTGGGACCCACCACCCTGTGTGGAGTTTTGGGGCCCTGAGGAAGATTTCTCTTTTGCTTTATCCCCACCCTTCTCTTGAGGCTTGGTGGTATCTTTCTTTTGGTCACCACCCTGATTTTTAGGCCTAATCCTGGTCCTGACCCATTTATCTGCCCTCTTTCCCAATTCTTGGGGAGAGGTCAAATCTGAGTCTACCAGGTGTTGATGGAGAAGCTGGTTCTGACAATTACTAAGGATCTGCTCCCTCATAATCAAGTTGTACAATCCTGTATAGTCCTGCACCTTGCTGCCATTTAACCAACCTTCCAAAGCCTTAGTGGCACAATCCACAAAATCAGACCAGTCCTGTGTCTGTGTCTTCTGGGTGTCTCTGAACAACAACCTATATTGCTCAGTGGTTAAGCCAAACCCATCTATCAGAGCACTCTTCAGGACTTTGTAATTGTTTGCATCCTCATCACTGACTGTGAGGAGCTTGTCTCTACCTTTGTCAGAAAAGGAGAGCCACAAGATAGCTGCCCACTGACTCTGGGGAACCTGCTGTACTTTGCAGGCCCTCTCCAAAGCAGTCATCCACTTGTGGATGTCATCCCCATTCTGATATGGGGGGACTATCTTGCTTAGGTTTCTATGGTCATAAGACCTATCCCTATCTCTAGGAATGTTGCTGCCACCAGTGGGTTCTAACCCACTTAACTTTTGTTCTCTAGCCAGAGCAAGCTTCTCTTTGGCAAGGGCAAGTTCTTCCCTCTGAATCCTCAGATTAGCTTCCCTCATTCTAGCTTCATGCTCCTTTCTCTCATGGGAAGTCATTCCCCTGTGAGAGGAAGCATTAGAGATGTTAGAGACATGGGAGTGGATGGATTCCCTTGAAGGGGATCTGTCCCTCCTGCTTCTCTGTGTAAGCCTACTTGGGGGTCTGTAAGGGGGGACCCCATTCAAACTCCCATGTAAGCTTAGGTTAGCCTGGCTAAGTCTTCCTACTTGGCCCTGGCTGTCTACCTCTTCATCTGAAGTCTCCTCTGACTCCTCTGTGGTGGGGAGACCCTCCTCTGTACCTAGGGTACCTGCCTGAGATGCCCTAATAATGTCATACTCCTCTAGGAGTTGTCTTAACTGAAGGAGGGTAGGGTTTGCACCCTGTTTTATTCCTCTGGAGGTAAACAAGTGTCTCATCTCCTGGAATGTTAAGGTATCATATCTAGAGGGGGTCTTTTGCAGACCTGATCCTCCTGAGGGAGCATCTACTTGATCTCCTCTCAGAGACATGATCTAGTGAGGGTGTGGTGTGTGCACCTTCCTACACTAGTTGTATCTACTAAACCTCTCTAGTAGTTGTAGTCAGGGTGTGTTACTCCCTTCAGCCTACAACTACAAAGTCCAGTAGGACTTAAGTATTATAATCTATGTTATATGTACCTAGACAATATCTGTGTGATCTTTCAATTTAGTATCTCAAGATTACAATGGTATTACAACAGCAAGCTCAGATCCCAACCGCTGCTCACCAATGTGAGAAGTTGGCCTGATGTATGATGTCACTAGTTCTAGTGTACACCTTATATCAGTCCAAATACCCTTATGGTGATTGGTTGTAAAGTCAACCTTATAGACCAGCTATCCTAGTGGTAGCATGGACAAGAGCAGTCTTAGGCTAAACTCTGAATGGCATGTGAAGCCAGCTGTGATACCATATATAATCCCTTGAATACCAAATGAAAGGACACCACAACAGATATATATATAAAATAAAGTGTATTTATTCTAGTCAAACCCTCAGCACTCTTTATGAGATTAGAGGTAAGTACAACACAGTCTTATTTAAGCATACATTAAGTCACACAGGTAAGTAATACAGTTAGGCCCTAGGGGCCACGCAAACCATATACTAAGTAAGTGGTATAAGAACCACTGTCACGGAAATAGAATAGGCCTAGGCCTAGGGAATCGCTGGGGCTACACTACACTAGCGTTAGTTAGGAAGTGGGAGGCCCACGGGATTCGTGTGCAGAGTGGAAACACTCACGCGTAATGCGTAAAAGTCAATAGCAATAGTACAGTTTAGAAAACGGTAGATTTAGGACACTTCCGGAGTAGCTAGGAAGTTGAGACTTGAAAACTAGACACTAGGATAGTCACTATCCTGATGAGCACCGGAGTACCCAAGTTACCTAGCCCACAGACTGAGGGTGCATAGGGGTGAAGATGCGTCGTTTTCGTCGTCGAATCCTATGGATGCCTGAAGAAAGATGCTGACAGGCAGTCAGTGAAGAGTGTCCGGTGGATCCCAAGGCTGGGATCAAGAAGAGAAGAAACCTGCAAGCAGAAGGGACAGAGTCAAGGTCACTAGCCAGTGACCACGTGGAACCAGGAAGGAACCAGGCGATGTCGTGAAGATTGCAGGTGAAGGTGAAGCTTGTCGCTGCAGCCAGGAGGACCAGGAAGCGTCGAGGACGACCAGGACCAGGAGGCGAGCTGTCCCACGAAGGCTCTTGCTGTCGGCGGCGTCGAAGTTGGACTAGGACTCACCAAGCCTTGGCAAGCGGAACCCACGAAGAACGGAGGACTTGCTTCTGGTGCAGACCAGGACGGTCTGGGGTGCTTCTTCTTTGCAGAGAAGCGGGAGCCAGTCTGGAGGAGCCAAACCAGCGCATAAGATTTCAGGGTGCGTCGTCACAAAGGCCACTAGCCAGCGGGCAAGCAACCGGACAGACGCGGCAAGCAGGAAAATGCTGAAGGGCCCCACGCAGGACTCGTGGAGTGTGGGGGGCTGATCTTCGGTGCAGATGGTGCTTGGGGTTGGGGCTTCTCAATCCCCGGTGCACAACTTCGAGGGTACCTCAGAAGCTGCGCTTTAAGTTACTAGCCACTTTTCCCAGGTAGCCGGTCCCACGTCGCTCGTCGCCTCCACGGATCTCAGCTCTGCTGTAGATGTGGATCAGGGTCGGAGAAGTCTGGAAGTCAAGGCTCTGGTCAGGCTCTGCAGTCGGTTCCTCGTAGAACGTGGGCAAAGCAAAGGGTAGTCTCTTGATGGTGCCTGTTTGCACAGGGTAGCCACTCCTTGGCTACAAGGGAGATTCTTCAGTCTTCTTCTTTCGTCGAATGTCGAAGGTCCAGAGTTTCTGTTCTGTTTTGCAGGTTCAGGATAATCTAAAGTCTTGAGGCCCAACTCCCACTCTTATACTAATCTGGGGGGCTGGGATACCTGCTAGGTCACGCCTTATGGGTGGGACCTGGGAGGGGGTGGTTACACCCACTTCCCTTTGTCCAGTTTCGCGCCAGAGCTGGGGCTGGAGTGCCCCAGCGCCGGTTTGAACTGGACTATGCAAGGAACACCTTGTGTGCCCCAGGCATGTCTCATTCCTTTCAGCCCACCCTGCCCCAATACACTAAAGGCTGTATGGGGAGGTGCTAGCACCTCCCCAAGCAGGAAACCTATTGTCCAGGCCTCCCTGGCTGGGATCACTCCCAGCTGCAGGAGGTCAGACTTGTGTCGTGGCAGCAGCATCCATTTTGTGATGCTGAGGCTTTGGTTAGAGATTAACAGCAAAGTAGGATTTTAACATGTCTCTCCCTCTAGAAGGGAGGAATAATATCCTCATCACCAGAAATGGTATGGGGGTATTATTCCAAAGTGTTAGACACCTTACACGACATGTTTTGATAAAGCCAAACCATAGTTACCATTACCGTTTAAGATTATAAGGCACTTTAAGAGTATATGGTAGGCTATATCATAGAACAGCTATAAGGACATGGTTCCGAAAGCTGCAGACAGGCTCAGCTCATGCTAGAGCACCATCTCACATGTTACCAAGCACTCTGCCTCCAGGATTGTTAAGGCCTGCCATAGGAGTGACTGATAGGTACACATGTGTCTATATATAAGGGTAGATATAGGCATACTATATCTAAGCAAGGGGTGATTACACGACCTTGCCCCAGCTGAGTGATCAGCCAGTTGTGTCTGATTGGAAGGCCAGACCAGGGGTGGCATAATACATGCTGCAGCCCCTGGGAGGCCTAGGGTACACCTATGCCCTGGGTACCTAGGGTACACTGTACAGGGTCCAATAAGGTGATCCTTACCAATTGGTTATGTACCTAGGGTACATGGAGTCCATTTTACAGAGAGAGAAGACAGCCTGAGACCCTGAATGGCAGAATCTCAGGCCAACTAAGTCGAAAAACCAGCTAGACACTAGGCAAAAAGTTGGGGGTAACCATAGTCAGATATCCACCTTCCTACACAACCCCCCCCCCAAACGAAAGGAGATAAGGCTGGCCTTGACAAGGTAAGCCTCTATTGCCTAAGTGGCCATATAAGGAAGAACCAGCACTGGCATGGTTACCCCCTGTCTCGTGGTCCACTAAGCAATCCCTCATCCTAAAGGTATCATAGGGTCTCCACCATAGGGAATCTCTACCTTGGGTGTGTCTTTGCAAAGTAAAAGGCTGGTGTTGAGATGGAGTACTGAAGTGAGTGTCCTCAAAGTGAGGCCTCAGCTTCCTCCAGTCATCCTCCACCATGGATTCCTTTCCTTCTTTCACTGAGTTGCACTGTGCTCTCAGGGTCAGCCTCTGGCTACCTAAAGCTGGAGGCGGGGTCCCTTTTGTGGGCTTACTGGAGGGACAGGTCAGGTTTGGGGCCCTCAGGTCCCAGGTTTGCCTGTGCCCAACAGAATCCCTCTGGGGGAGGTCCCTAACTACCTGTAAAGGGGAACCCTCAGGAATGTTTTTACCCATCACCTGGCTAGGGCTACTAGCCAGGCAATCCTCATTCTTTTGATTGGGGGGTTCTTGTGGACAGGGGCCCTCTTGGGGTCCACTGGCCTCCCTGACCTCTGCAGCCCTGGGCTGACTGAGGCAGGGTAGAGAGAGGCAGGCTACCTGCACCAGACTGGGTCCCACCTTGGAAGGGGCCACTGACATCAGAGGCTCTGCCAGGCCAGGCCTGGCTACCTCTGGGGCAGTTCCTTCACAAGGGGTGAGGTCAGATCCCTGAGGAGGCTGACCTTTTCCTAATGTCTGGGGAGAGGGAGACTTTTCTTCCTCCCCACTACTCTCTGTTTGTGTGGAGTGATCCATAGTTTCAGGCTTCACTACACCTATGTCAGTCTGAGTATAGGCTGAGACCATTACAGCCTTGCCAACCTTTTCAGGGAGGCACTCAGTTTGGGTTTGAGCTGTGACTATCACAGCTCTGCCAGTCTCTACAGGGAAGTCTGTCTTTGCCTGGGCTGTGGCTAGCACTGCCCTTCCAACCTTTTCAGGGAGGAAATCTACTTGGACAGGGGTTGTGGCTGGCACAACCCCACTACCCTTTTGTGAAAGGCCTACCATTTTGGAATGGGTGTCTTGTTCAACTCCAGCCCAAGCTGAGAGTTCTAAGTCATTCCCCAGTAAGCAGTCCACAGGCAAGGTTGGAGACACTGCCACCCTTTTAGGGCCAGTGACACCTCCCCAGCTGAGACATACCTCTGCCATGGGATGACTGTTCTGGTTGCCATCAATGTTAGTTACCTGGTATGAGAAACCAGGCAAAAGCTGCTCAGAGGGAACTAGCCTATGGGCCACCATAGTGATGCTAGCTCCAGTGTCTCTGTAGGCCTCAGCTTTTCTACCATTGATGTAGGGTTCCTGTCTGTACCTACCCAAAGTGTTGGGACAGGCAGTGAAGTTGGCAAACCCCATGCCACCATCACAGACAAGAGTAGCTGCTGTAGGGGAATTGGCTAAGCCAGGATCCCCCTGTGTTCCCCAAGAAAACCCAACCAAATTTTTGGGGGCACTCCCACCACCTGGGGGATTACTGCTGACAGTAATAGGTGGTGTGGCAAGAGTAGTTGGAGGAACAGTTTTGTTTTTAGCCTGTGGACAACTGCTGTCAGTTTTCCAATGCCCAGGAGTTTTACACACATGGCAGTAAGGCTTTTTAACTGTGGTAGAGGAGGGAGCTTGGGACCCACCACCCTGTGTGGAGTTTTGGGGACCTGAGGAAGATTTCTCTTTTGCTTTATCCCCACCCTTCTCTTGAGGCTTGGTGGTATCTTTCTTTTGGTCACCACCCTGATTTTTAGGCCTAATCCTGGTCCTGACCCATTTATCTGCCCTCTTTCCCAATTCTTGGGGAGAGGTCAAATCTGAGTCTACCAGGTGTTGATGGAGAAGCTGGTTCTGACAATTACTAAGGATCTGCTCCCTCATAATCAAGTTGTACAATCCTGTATAGTCCTGCACCTTGCTGCCATTTAACCAACCTTCCAAAGCCTTAGTGGCACAATCCACAAAATCAGACCAGTCCTGTGTCTGTGTCTTCTGGGTGTCTCTGAACAACAACCTATATTGCTCAGTGGTTAAGCCAAACCCATCTATCAGAGCACTCTTCAGGACTTTGTAATTGTTTGCATCCTCATCACTGACTGTGAGGAGCTTGTCTCTACCTTTGTCAGAAAAGGAGAGCCACAAGATAGCTGCCCACTGACTCTGGGGAACCTGCTGTACTTTGCAGGCCCTCTCCTGAGAGAGCAGACAGCCTGAGACCCTGAATGGCAGGATCTCAGGCCAACTAAGTCGAAAAACCAGCTAGACACTAGGCAAAAAGTTGGGGGTAACCATAGTCAGATATCCACCTTCCTACAATGATCCTGTGACGTATGACTGTTTTGGAATCAGAGGGCACTTCCTCATTGAAACTGCCCCACTTGCACAGAGATTTGCGCTAAAACATGCTTGAGTGCTGCACTCTCCAAAGCCCTGAGTGTTGCCATCTTTTATCTAGGATCCATGTATTTTTTTAAAGCAAGTATTCTGTACTACTCACTCGCAGAACGTTAAACTGGAAACAAGAAGTGAAAATACTCACCAAAGTAAACAAGGAGGAAAAGAGGGACTTAACGAGCGTGCTATGGAACTTACAGAGACTCTAACTCTAACTATTTTATGGAATTTCAACAGTACCTACTAGTACCATTATACTTATTCTTTCTGTGCATGCGAATTTATTTTTTTGCTATTGCATGTGGCAAAGGGTCCATTTAATCTTTTTTCGTTTTTAGGTTATTGTCACCTTCTTCCCCCCTTCCCTGACCCGCATTGTGTATGGCATTTGTTTAAGTAAAATGCAATTTTCTGGAGACCTCTGTGCCCTAAATCATTTTCATAGCTTCAACACAACCAAGAATGGTAACTGGCGTTTGCGTGCGCGGAGAAGAACTGAACCACAAATAGTTAAGAACCACCAAATCACGTTAATGGCCTGCCAGAGAGGTGGCTAGAAATGAAGTAATGTCGGCTGTATTTAATTAGTTTAATCTTTTGAGCTGGAAACATGTTTTCAATAAGGATGATGGTAGGTGAAGAACACCCACTTTTATGTTTTTCCTGCGGTAAGCCAATAGCTTGGGTAAGTGAGTGGCTATGTGTGTAAGTGGGTATGTGAGTAGCTCTGTAGATGAGTAAGTGGGCATGTGAGTGGTTGTACGGGTGTGCCAGTGGGTGTATGAGAGGTTGTGTGGGATGTGAGTGGGTGTGTGAGTGATTCTGTAGATGTCATTAATGATGTAATTTGAGATCTCATCAGTGATGTCACTGACCATGTCATGGGTGATGTGATATGAGAGGTCGTAAGCAGTGGATTGCGGGGGCGTAAGTAATGGTTAGCTCAGGTAATTATAACTGCTGAATTTCTATGGTTTTGTGTGTGTAAAATCTGAGCCTAACTATAACATCCCTGTAACCTTTGGGTTTTTTCAGTGAATTTCTAAGGTTTTTTTTTAATAGGAGAGGTGTGGCATAGCTGCCAGGGTGGCTGACTCTGGGGCACGGGGTTCACAGTTCAATCCCCAGCACCGGAGGCAGTTAAGCTCAGCATCATGTGACTCTGGGCAATAGCTCACTTAATATCACCAACGGCCCCCAGTGCCTTGAGACCCTTAGGGGTGATTAGTTCACGTTTTACAAATACTGGATTAATAATATGATTATCTATTCTATTGCCTAACTATAACAACCCTGTAACCTTCGGTTTCGAAAGTGAATATAAATTAGTATATATGTATGTATACATTCATTTATATATACATGTGTATGCGATGGATGTGTATATACACACATCCATCAGTGGACCACCATTTTGTAAAACATTTTTTTACCCTTTCACAATATCCTTCACTGTCTGGGGTGAGGCAAAGGAGTTTGCCACTGTACGATCCTTTTGGAAACCTGCACACTCCTAGAGAAGGAAGCCTAGTGCTCACTTTCAGGCTGCCTCATCAAAATGCATGTGACATCACACACATATCAGATGGGCTAGAAAATGATTCCCTAGCATTTACAAGGCCCACCTTGGGATTAAGTTGGTGGATGCAGTTACAGGAGGAGCTAAGGACTACTATTACTGCTCTCTATTCCTCCCTAGCAGTGTCCACCGGCGTGAGCTTAGGGTTGAGGAAGTAGTATATGGTAGTGTTTTAGGCTTTAGGGTTTAGGCTTAAGAGTGGTGTAGGGTACTGTTTTTGGCTTTATGGGTTAGGGCTTGGGGTTACGAGTAGTGTGGGGTACTGTTTTTGGATTTAGGGCTTAGGGATTTGGGTTAATAGTAGTGTAGGGTACTGTATTTGGCTTTATGGGTTAGGGCTTAGGGTCGAGGTTGTAGTGTAGGGTCATTTTATAGGCTTTAGTATTTAGGGCTTAGGGTTGAGGGTAGTTGTCAGGGGGTCGTACTGTGTTTGGTGGGTTCCTATATTAGTGTTTGGGGGGCCGTTAGGGAGAATTTTGCGATGTAATTTGATGCGCGGTATTTGTGTGCATTGAAAAGGTATTTTGCATGCATGTGAAGGGGAACGCAATGTCATGGTTTGTGTGGGAAATGCATGCGATGTAACGGTGCATGCGATGTAAAAAATGCAATGTAATGGCATTCGTTGTTTTTGTTTGTGTTCTATTGTCATACATCCCTTTATTCGTTTTGTGGGAGGGAGAAGGAGATGTGGGAGAGGGCAGGAGATGCCCAATGTAAGACAGAACTGCTTTTGATCCTGAGACTGTGGGCAGTGAGATATGGTATTAATGCTGATTATGGAACTTCAATATTTTTGGGGAGATGGAAAGTTATGACGTGAGGTAGTGACAACTTACTTTGTAGATGTACTGTCTACATATTATTCAAAAGCAGTTGGCAAAAGGATAAATTGCCACAACTGAAATACAAGCACTCTAAGTATATAATAACTATTGATTTAGATGATGATTATCTGCTTGATGGTATTAATGTTGTTCATGATCTTCCATACAATTTGGGAGATTGAAAGTCAAGAACTTAGGCAGTGACAACTTGCTATGTAGACATATGTTGTGTGATGAGGTGTACATATAATCCAAATGTGATTTTCACAAGCATAGATCGCTACATTTGATACCAGAGAAATCTTAGTATATAATAGTCTTTGAAATGTATGACAAGAGCCAGAATGTAAAATCTATGGTTTGGAGTTAAATCTGAGCATTTACTACCTGGTAGAAAATCAAGTGGGTTTGAAAATAGGTGTCATATAGGACATAATGATGATTGAGGGCGCATACGAATTCATTGATGTAAACAAGATTTTAGGTATATGTGGACTTATAGGTAATGTTTTTCATTACCCTCATGAACACTCAAAACTGGCTAACGGAGAACCACCTCCTACTCAACACTTCCAAAACTGAATTCTTGCTAATTTCTCCTCTGAATCATACCCCTAAGGTGGACCTCTGGTTGAACCATCTCACTGCCTTGAACTGCCCCCCGTCATTATTGATACAGCCAAATCGCTCGGAATCACCCTGGACAAACACTTAAATTTGAAGAACCACATTAGTAATGTCTGTAAGGGTGCGAATCACCAGATGAGACTACTAAGGAATCTCAAACCTTTCCTCCCACAAACTGACTTCAAGCAGGTGGTTCAAGCGCTGGTTTTGCCGAGGCTAGACTATGGCAGTGCTACACTATGTGGCCTCCCGATATATACCTTGGCACCCCTTAAGGCTGTATTGAATGCGGCGGCCAGATTGACCATGGGCACAAAAAGATCTGCACACATTTCCTCAGTTCTAAAATCTCTAAATTGGTTGCCTTTTGAAGCAAGAATACTGCTAAAGATCACCTGCCTGACTCACAAGGCTCTCCATCTCAAAACCTCCAAATACCTATGCCAAAAGCTAGAACTATCTGGAGGTGGTAGACCCTCAAGAAGTGCGAACACCTTCCTTCTTAAACCACAGATATTTCGCAAAAAGAGAACTTGTCAAAGAGCTTTCTCTGGCTCCGCTCCACGGATCTGGAGTTCTCACCCTCCTGAAATTCACAGAATCACTTCCACGGTTGCCTTCAAAATGGAAGTAACACGATTCCTTATGTGCAAGTTCTTACCCTAATTTGGCTCTTTTCATTTGCTTGAAGATACTGGTCTTATACCTTCATCTCTTGTACTGATGTTTTATATCCTCTGACCTAATCTTGTCTTCCCCTCCCAGTTCCCGCTTCATTTTATTTCTTCAACTATTGTACTGCTTTGTTGTAACCTCTGTAACTGTTTCCTTTGATTTGTATTTGACGCCTACCTGATCATCCTTAATTGTGAAGCACACTGATATCTTTCGGGATCATGTTCGTGCTATATAAAACTTTATAAATAAATAAACAATATACATTGCTTCTATGAACTAGAAGGAGTATACTGATGCAATAGTAATGACGATGTATACAGTCATGCATGACGCACACCATAAATTACTTATGAAAAGCTACTTTTGCATGCTATTTTTATTTAACATACAAAAGGACTAAATTTAATTGTATACTTATTTAACTTTAATATGAGTTGTACTTAAGTTGGATGTACAATTAGATGAGCTATCACTTTATGATCACACATTCCAGTTATGGGTCCTGCATCTGGAACTGATTTTCATAAAATGATAGCATAGATTACTCTTCTGGGATTAGACAGACTACCTTTTTGGCATCATTTTTACTTAGATTCAGTGTTTGTTGCAGTTGTACAAACTATACTGATGGTTAAATTTGCCTCGTGTACAATTCCTTTGATGTACTTTTATGGTATTTCACGGCCTAATTGATGCATATAATAAATCAATCAATCAGTGTTCTTGTAAAGCACGACCACTCACCCGTGAGGGTCTCAAGTTGCTGGGGGGTGATCTGCTGTTCAGTTGAACAGCCAGGTCTTGACGTCCTGTCTAAATTGAGGCAGAGATGGAGATTGCCTGAGATGCAGAGGTAGGGAATTCCAGGTCTTTGCAATAAGGTAGGAGAAGGATCTTGCTCCAGCAGTGGCCCTGCAGATTCATGGGATGGTGGCCAGAGCCTGATGGGCGGAGCAGTGAAGTCTGCTGGGGGTGTGGAAGGAGAGGGGGTGGTTGAGGTATACGTATCCGGCGTTTTGGAGGGCTTTGTAGGCGCATGTGGGGAGTTTGTAGGTGATCCTTTTGTTGACAGGGAGTCAGTGGAGGTCTCATAGGTGGCCGGTGATGTGGCTGCGGTGAGGGATTATCAGCATGAGTCTGGCGGAGGTGTTTTGAATGCTTTGCAGCTTCTTTTGGAGTTTTTGCGTGGTGCTGGCATGGAGTGCATTGCCGTAGTCGAGTATGCTTCTGACGAGTGCGTGGATGTCCATTTTTCTGGACTCGGTAGGGATCCACTTAAAGATTTTCCAGAGCAGGTGGAGCGTGTTAATACTGGATGACAAGATGGCATTGATCTGGCGGTTCATTGAGAGCAAGGAGTCCAGGATGATGCTGAGGTTTTATGAGTGGTCCGTGGGTGTGGAGGGGTTCTGCGCACTGCAGGACACCAGAAGTCATCCCAGGTGGAGGGGGTGGGGCCGAGGATGAGGCCTGCAGTAAAACATATAGCTCCTGGTTTTTATATGTGATGGTTAGGATCAAATCCACAGTTGGTATTCGACTCTTGTTAAATGGTGTGAATTTCATCTGCTAGTTTGCCCGCTGTGTTTACTAAACACATGGGTTTAAAAGAAGAAGGTACCTACGATGTATGCCTACACCATTCTTGTTCTTCTGCTGTGAAGAGACATCCTTCAATATTAACGGTTACACATTTTTGTGGTGGTTTTTGATCGGAATCTGATCATTATAGGATGGTGGTAAAGTTTATTTTTTGGGGATTATATAGTTGGTCTTTATGTTAAAGTTTCACTCTGTACACATTGTTGGTTGATGTTGCGGGAACTTACGTAAATGATTCCCTGGATGTATATTAAGTGGTTAGGATACACTTCACAGTTTTTTTCGACCCTGTTAAGTTGGCAGTGACTTGTGTCTCATTGTGAGTCTAGCCTTGATGTTTATCGAACACATAGCTTATTCCCAAAATAGTGCCTACGATGCACACCGATGCCAAGGGACAGTAACAGATCTAATGATCCGCCTTTGGAATACCATTCGTTTGGTGAGCAGGAATGTACCATTTATTGGTATGTAGAGATGAGATTATTTTACAACAGCTTTTTCTGTCTTCCTTGTGGGCACACAATTTTGTGTTTTCGCTATGAAGAGATTTATTTTGAAACTGTGTAAGGGAAGGAGGAGAGAGTCTCTATATGGTAGGCATTGCTGTGGTCATTCTGTTGGACCTCAGCGCTGCCTTCGACACAGTAAACCATCATACTCTGGTCCACAGTCTCAGATAAAAGGGAGTCACCGGAACTGCTTTAGCTTGGTTGCAGTCCTTTCTGAGTAACAGATCCTTTCAGGTCTTTGATAATGAGGTGACCTCTACTCAGATGCCCCTCAGTTGCAGAGTCCCCCAGGGGTCATCCCTGAGCCCCACCTTATTCAATGTATACATGTGCTCCTTAGCAGAGGTGGTGCTACCGTTTGGCATACATATAATTACCTATGCAGACGACACGCAACTTGTGGTAGAACTTAATCAAGCTGAAAGCTCCTCCTCCAGTCTTCGTCATTGCCTAGAAGAAATCGCAAATTGGATAAATGATTCCTTCCTTAAACTGAATGGGGACAAAAGCGAGATAATGATCTCGGGGAATCCTTCTGCACTGATCTAAAAACTATATGGCTGACCACCCTCGGCTCCCCCCCTACCCCTAAGCCTCAACTAAAAAGTCTGGGGGTCTGGATGGATCAAGATCTTACCTTCAAGACTCAAGCAAGGAAGACGGCAGCTGCGTGCCACGGCATCCTAAAAATGATGCAAAAGGTCCTTCCCCATCTCCCATTCCAAACAAGAAAAATCCTGGTCCAGGCTCTCATTTTGTCACGGTTGGACTACGGGAACGCTCTTTATTTGGGCGCTCCCGCTATAACCTTTTCTAGACTCTAGATCACACAGAATTGGGCGGTAAGACTTCTTCTGGGCACTCCCAAATATCAATCCGCTAAACCTGCCCTGAAATCCTCCACTGGCTCACTATTAAGGAGAGAGTCAGTTTCAAAGCCTTATATATCGTCCACAAGTCATTAGCGGTAAAGGGTCCCTCCATTCTTCAAAACATCTTTCAGCCTTACCTGCCCAACAGACGTCTTCGTTCAGAAGCCTTGAAATTTGTCGTTGTCCCCAGGATCAGGAAGGCCAGAAGTGGGGGTCGGCTATTCTCATATAATGCAGCAAAGCTATGGAATGCCCTTCCCCTCCAGGAAACTAATCATCTGGCCTTCCGCAAATTGCTAAAGACCTAGGGGCATATTATCAAGCACTGCGTTAAAATTAACGCTGCTTTAGCGGCAGAAACCTGCCGCTAAAGCGGCGATAATGGGCTTGATAATATGCCACAGAGAATTCCCATAGAAGCCCATGTTGACACCAGAACATGGGCTTCTATGGGAATTCTCAAGGGCATATTATCAAGCCCATTATCGCCGCTTTAGCAGCAGTTTTCTGCCGCTAAGGCGGCGATAATTTTAACGCCGTTTCTTGATAATATGCCCCTTGGTTGTTCCCCTTAATTGGCCGAACTCTATTCACCTGCTGCTACCAGCGCTGGGATGCCTCCGGGTAGCCATGCGCTACATAATGTATGTTTCATTTCATTTCATGTATGGTAATGCACCCTCCATTGTGTAACACAGGCAAATAGTGGTAATATACTCGCAAAAACAAAAAAACCATACTGAATCTAATTCGGTTGGACCATTGTTTAATGGTGGGGTTAGTCATGCTTTAAATTATATATCCTACGATGGAGACTTGTTTTTGACATCAGTGGCCACAAAGGCGGTCTGATTATGATTATGTGCGAACAATTGTGTTTATGGTCGGAGGATAATAGTATTTGATAGACAGTAAGGCATGGGTAAACAATGTCTGGACAATATTGGAGTGCATTATTAAAACGTTGAAATCTATTTACCTATTACAGATGCTTTAATAGGAGTGGACATTTATGCCACGTTAAGCTAGTGAAACCACAGGGACCAACACTGGATGCAACTATATTATGATAATGAAGGTGTAATAATGGAAACTGGATTTATTTGCGCCTTTACACCATCTAGTGCCTCTGTATTGAGCCCCAATAATGGGATGGTCATTGTGATCCTGAAGGGCTGGTTTAAATAGATCAGTATGGTCACTAACTAGACATAACACACATGAATGTGCATGCTAGAAGTACCACTCTCAAAAGTCTTGACAGCAGTACGTACTGTCACACTTTAGTGGTACTGTACGTGAGCGCATTAATTATAACTTATTTCTTGGCAGCATGCTGCATACACTTAAAAGTATATTTAACTCACCGTAGGTGTACAGAGATTTTAGAAGTGACAAATTATTCCGCTGTACTATTATATTGAATTTGAAACCCTGATTAAATTGACGGTCTAACTTATACGGTGATAACAGGTGGTGTCTGCCCCCCTGTATTATAAGTAGGCTGTCCAGTTTTAGGTTTAAACCTATAATAACTGATAAAACCTCACTGAAAGAGAAATAGCCCTCACCGGTGAAAACATATAAACACTGAAAAAACATCTGCACAACCACAACCTAAATTGAAATATTCTTTTTTTTTCTTCCTGAAGGGGCTAATACAATGTAACTTTGTTATACAAGCTAGCAGTAAGAAAGGCTGGGCTAACATTATTCTGCTTGAGTTTTGTTGTTTAGGGATGCCACTAAAATATTGTTTCTTCTTCCTTTTGTTTTTTACAGTTTTGTGGTCTTCTGTTTAAAGATGCATGGTTTAGAAGCATGTTTTACGTCTGTTTAATTATTTTATAAACTGTAGTGAATAAGAAAATATAAATATCATATTTGATATTTTGGCTGCGTTTGATTCTTTCACTGATAGGTACAATGGCTGGTTTCATAAGAATCTTTCATAATATGTGTCATACATTTACCCACAGAGAATGGGTAAAAACCCTTAATACATCAGCCCCCAGTTTCTAGTGAGTCAGTATTGAAAGTAGGCGAATTGCCAACACCTCAGGCTTCAAACATTCAATGCAAGGTATAGTGACAAGTATATGTGAAAAGAGCGCTATCACCAAGCATCTGGGATACTGGTTAAAACATGCCACCAGACTTTTGGAAAATGCAGTGTCACTTGGAATGTTCTGCAAAAAAAGGTTCTTTCCAAGTTCAACAAAGATTGGAGTGATATTGCTTGTATTTGCAGTGATTCAGCTAAGTATATGAAAATGTTTTGTGATGACCTGACAAAATTGATACCTGAGCTGAAGTGCTTCCCTGTAAGAGATCCTTGCCACTTGTTAGATGGTATGCTGAAAGCATCTTTACAATCTTCAGAGTTAATAAGGAATGCTATTGACTTTTTAGTCCATTCTGTTGCACTGTTTTCTTATGCACAGGAACAAAAACGTAAATATGTATCATTTTGTGCTTTGTGTGGCATCAAAGAAGGAGTCATCCTAACTGTGTCCCTTAGCTGATGGTTCTCAGTCCAAGGGGCTATGAAAGCTATATTATCCATGTGGCAACCGTTTACAGAATTTTTGCTGAGTGATGATGCCAATGGCAAGAAATATGAGGCTCTTTGGTCACATATTGATAGTGATGGGAAAAAAGTACACTCTACTGCATTCTTAGATTTTTACAGGTAAACATAACTGCCGTAGTGGACATAATGAAAAACTAGAGTCTGAAAACCCCCTTGTCTGCCAAGTGTTCAGCATAATTAGTGTAGATGTGAAATATCTCCTTGAGAGTAGGCTGAGCGACACCTTTAGTGACTTTGGCACTGCAACATGTTAGAGTGCCTGCCACTTGGTAAGCAAAGCAATTGTGAGGCGCAAATCAGAAACATTTATTTTACAATGTATGGGAAATGGCTTGCAATGATGCATAGAAATGTCCCTTCACCACCATTGGCATTTGAAGTCAATGAAACCTCACTGTGGTACTCGGTTCTAGATCCCTTCCCTAAAGGGGAATTTCCTCCTTCGTTTCAAAAGTGCTGCTTAATTTTTCACCGCTTCAATAACTCTGAGGGCATAAGCGCCCAGATCAGTGCAAATGTTGCAGAACCTGCCCTAAAAATCACAATCTTCAAGTGAACCAGTATTGGCTGGAAAGCTATGTCAGTTGCTAGAGTTAACAAATTGTGTACTGGCTGTTTTGGCGTTGCCCATTTCAAGTGCCAATGTTGAGAGGGCCTTTTCACAGAAGTTTACATGGGAAGGAACGGGTGAGCGCACATAACCAAAGATTCTCTGAAGAAGTTTTGTATGGTGTACTACAATAAGTTTAATTTGCAAAAATCCATTTGGACCTCATATACACTATACTTACACTGTCTGCCTACCATGCGCTATCAGTACAGAAAGCAAGCAATAATAAAAGCAAAAAGTTCCATAAACACTGGAAAAATACTGTTTCTGTAGTTTTAATGGCGCAAAAATTTGCAACCACTGATAACCACTGTTTTTAAAGGTATTGAAATCACTTGAAAACACTGAAAAAACTCCACCCGAATTTACCAAAAATCGAAACTGGAAACAGGAAAGCCTAATTATATGTATTCAACAAATGTGAACTGTAACACACAAATAAGACTTTAACCTTTTGGAGCGTAAGCAATATTAAAATTATTATATGCAACGAGGGTAAATCCTAGCTTGGAGGGCGGGGAGTGGTCATCCTACCCTAATTACCGTGCACCTATTTTCATCTATTATTGAGGGAACTATTGATAACGAAAGACTTAGCCGGCAAGCGCCAGGAGTTACTCTTTCCACTCTACAAATGTTACAATAAATATACTATCACTTTTACAATTCGATGGAATACCAAAAATTATTCAACACGAGCTATGGCTTAGCTCCACAACTGTCCGTGTCTGACCACTCACCCACTTCTGCCGACCTTCCATTAGTGTTGTCTTTCTCTCTGCTTGCATTGCACTGTGTAGACAGCACACTAAGTCTGAAAAAGCAAGGCGAGCAGGCGCAGACCTCTGCAACCGTAAAGTTAGCCCGCTTCAAAGACTTTCCCAAGTGCAGTAGTCTGTTCAATAAAATTGCATCACATCACCCATTTTAAAAATGAATGTGAGCAGTAAAATGTACATTTAAGGACTTCCTCACATTCCCACCATTTCTCAGACCGGGAGAATTTGAACCAGACCTTGAATCGGGCATGTGTGGGGCCCTATCTTCATATCTCTATCATGACAGGAAAAACAGATACATTTATAAACAATGACTATAAAAGTTGTTAAGGTGACCTATGCCAGTGATGTAATTCCTGAACATACTTATTATTTTACTTAATCTTGCATTCCCTAAAACTGATAGATTTTTCCAAAATGCCGTGTTTTTTCATGCAGCATATTCCTCATGTATAGTGAGCACTGAGAACGGAGAGACCTCTAGGAATCTGTTTGGGTTCAGGTTATGGGCGAGTGTTTATAATGGGCGGCGACTGAGAAGCCTGGAGATGATGCTGACTGTAGTACTAGTGTCTGGCATTGCCTGTCAGTAGATCGTAAAGGTGTTCAGAACACATGGTCATCCAATCCTTGGCCTCTCTATAGGAAGAAGAGAGCAAAAGTCACATGTGGCACTGTAATTGTGGTTTTATTAAAAAATGTGTGATGGATTGTTAGAAATGCGATATCTAGTTTGCAGAGGTGTGCACCCTGTCCAAGTAGGAACCACCACCATATTCAGTGTAAGTCAGATACAAACCTTAAATTAACCTATGTTCACCCTCTGGCAGCTTGGCACAGAGCAATCAGGCTTAACTTAAGAGGCAATGTGTTAAGTATTTGTGCAACACTTAAATAAGAGTAACTCAATGAAAACACCACAAAAAGACTCCACACAGGTTTAGAAACATAGTTAATATTTATCTGAGCAAAAAAGGACCAGAACAACAAAAATTCAATGGTAAAAGTCGAGATATATATATATTTTAAAGCGTAACTGTGACTCCAGTGTTTAAAAGTCACTAATGGTCACAAGGTTAATTGAGGTCATGAGGAACTTGTGCATATTCAAAGTTCAGGCTGACAGCAATGCATGGCAGGCTGGCTACAGGACACAGACAGGTCCAGCTGAAGAAATACCTTGGATGTAGCTATTGTCGACTTCGAGAGAACTGCATTCTTGTCGAGCCGCACAAAAGGGGTCCCAGGACATCATAGAGCTCCATTATAGTGAATGCAATGATTTGTCATCGAGCCACTCAGAGCATTGGCATCCAGCTGCGCAAGCGGAGGATCCACCGTCTTCAGCAGCCTCCATGTCGGCGACGAAGGGCAATGCAGTAGAAATTCTCATGCAGTCGAGGCAATGCATACGTTTTTGAAGAACTAACCTCTGAGGCCACGGACTTAAGGGAGCATCTCAGGCAAGGGTAGGACTCACAGATGGAGTCCAGCAGCAACAGCAGGATTGCAGGAAGTCTTTTGTGTCCCTGAGACTTCGGTAAACAGGACACAAGCCAGCAAACCCTTGGGGTCACTCTGGGTTCAAGTGAGATGGGTCCAGTCCTTGTCCTAAGCAGGACAGAGATCATTAGGCAGCGGGGCAGCTCAGCAAAGCAGATTAACAGTGCCTCAGAATAGTCAGTCACAGCAAAGTGGCAATCCTTACAGCACAGTAGTCTTTACTCCTGCAGAGTTCTTCCCAGGTCCTGTAGTGTACTGATTTGGTAGGGTCAGAGCCTTAGTACGTATACCCAAAAGTGCCTTTGATGTAGGGGGTGACTTCAAAGGAGTTCTCTGAAGTGCAGAAGGATCCTTTTCAACCCAGTTGTGTCTGCTGGGCTATCTGTGGGGGGTAATCAGCCCTTTGTGTGAGAACAGGACACAGCCTATTCAGATGTGTGAGCCACCTCTCCCCCATTCTGCCCAGGAAGTCTATCAGAATACAGATGAATGCAGAGGAGTCCTCTGTCACACCCAGCCCTTCCTGTGTTTGTAGCTGTCTGGATGAAATGCACAAAGTGTAGCTGTTGCTCAGACGTGTATTAGAGACAGGCTGAAGGCGCACAGATCAAGGATAAGAGCAGAGAAATGTCCACTTTCTAAAAGTGGCATTTTTTTAAATGGTAATGTCAAATCCAACTTTACCACTAAACAGGATTTATCACCACCATTCCATTGATATAAAACATGGTATAGCTACTCCTTTCTGATTAGGAATTACACTGAGAGGAGTATGCCTCACAACAGTGAAAAACGGATGTGTCATTGCCAGTACATATAAAACTTAAAAGTACATGTCCTGCCATTTAGTTACATAGCCCCCTGCTCTTAGGGTCACTTAGTTCCTACCTAAGGGGTGACCTGTGTGCAATAAAATGGGAGTTTAAGGCTTGGCAATAGATTTTAAATGGCAAGTCAAGGTGGCAGTAAGCTGCACACAGGCCCTGCAATGGTAGGCCTGAGACAGGTTTGAAAGGCTACTTGTGTAGGTGGCACAACCAGTGCTGCAGGCCCACTAGTAGCATTTAGATTATAGGCCCTTGGTATATGGTATACCACTTTACAAGGGACTCATTAAGTAAACTAAATATGGCAATCATGTATACAACAATGTTACCATGTTAAGAGGAGAAGCAAATGTACCTTAGCATTGGTTAGCAGTGGTTAAGCTCTCAGAGTCCTAAGACCAAGAAAAGATACAACAAAAAGAGGAGGGAAGCAGGCAAAATGTTTGGGGGAGACCACCCTAAGGATGACAGGTCTAATAAAGATGTACATAGAAATGTTGACAGGGCAAAAGTACAAGACAATGCAGTGCCAATTGGTGAGTGAATGTGTTGTATGTACACGGGTATAGTGAAGGATGTAAAATTAGGTGAGAATGAAAAGAGGGTGCTGAAGAGGAATTGTTTTTTAGTCCTCATTTTCCATCAATAAGGCGTTTAGGGGCTCGGTTAGGAGAAACAAGCGGACAACCACGATTCCCTTTCCCTGCTGACAGGGGCGGGACCTTCATCCCTGTTGCACTGTGAACCGGCTCCACAACCTCTTTAGCAGTTTATCTGAGTTGAATAGTTGGGATAATTTTACTTTGGTCCCTCGTGTCCCAACTCCCTTCCCAGACATTTTGCTCTTGATATCTTAATCATAGGACCTGATTCTCATTTGTCACACCTCCACCTCCCCCAAAGATCTCAGAGTATCTTTGTGACACTTCCCATATCTCCCAGAAATTTAGTCTTTCAACTGCTGAAATGTTGCGTTCTAGAAGGTTTACTCTTTGGACAGATAATGTCCAGTCAATTGTTGTTGAAGGGATTGTTGCCTGTACTCATTTTAAGCATATTTCCCTTCTTGCCAATAATATAAACACAAACAATATAGATTTTTGTTTCATACGTAAGTTCACCGGTTTATGGCCCCAATCTACTACTTCAAATATCTCCATTGCCAGGTTTACCTTAGCATCTTTGCCTAGTACCTCCGTGATCACCTTACCCACATCTGAAGATCTCAGAGGGCACCACCAGAACATGTGAATGTCAACAGCCTTTTCTTCTCCGCATTTGGGCCATTTTCTTGCCTCCTGTGTCCCCAGCATGGACAGCTTCTTCGGTGTCCAGTATGCCCTGTGTACTGTGAAAAGATGATTTTTTTCCTGAGGGGTGCATATTTTATAGTTGACCATAAGTAAGTCATCAATACTTGCCATAAGTCTTCCGTCTGCAGATTGAGCAGGTCCCGCTTCCAGATCTCCACCAGCATAGACTAGGGTTTTCTCCATGCCTCTTTCAGCATCCAGTACCATTTTGCAACTTCCTTCTCCTGAGGAGATCTTAATTGTAGCTTTGCTGCATAGTCCATACTTCCTTCGCCCACTTTCTCCAATGCTCTTGTCCATTGGTCAATTGACAATTTTTAAACTTCAAGAGGCGTCCTTCCGTTGTTCTAACCAAAGTTTCCCACTAAACAAATGCATTTTCCTGCAGAATTTGCCCCATTATATATTCTTGCTTCAGCCAACGGAAGTGCCAACTTATCTAAAAGACATACTGGAATTCCAAATGGGGGCGGAGGTATAGTACTACGGTATTGCAAGGATCTGTCTTATTTGATACAATGTTTTGCATGCAGTCCTCAAAATCTCCAGCCCGACCTTTTTAAAATATTTAGGGTGGCCAAATTTAAACAAGAAAAAGTCAGCCCTCTCTGTGAGATCCCTTGTCATTGCTTTAAGAGTTGGGTATATGATTCCTTAACTAGATGAAGAGCTCAAAAAAACTTAAACTGAAAAGCCCGACAATATAGGAGATAATCAGGACTTGCAGTCCCTCCCCAATGTATTTTCCACCGAGGCAACTTCTTCCAGGCAATCCTTACTGCTTTAGCAGACCATATAAAGCTACTTAATTCGCCTTGTAATTTTTTTTAATGCTTCAGAGTTAAATTCTAGGGGGACTGTGTTGAAAATAAAAGTAAACTTAGATAGTATGGACATTTTGAGTAGATTCGATTCTTAAAAAAGAGAGTGGGAGGCTATTCCAGCCTTTAATAACCTTTTTGTTTCACCTATTGCTTTATTTAAATGTTTTTGGGCCAGTTTGTCAAGATCTTGTACCACCTGAATCCCTAAGTATCTCATCTCCTGTTTCAACAAGTGATCTAAAACACTCTGTATTCCAGTCCGTAATTTCAGTCTTTTGTTGATTGACAGATAATCCTGTAACCTTCCCGAAGTCCTCTAGGGTATTCAAGATCTCTGCAAGGGACCTTTCCATTTCACTGGTGTAAATCATTAAGTAGTCAACATACAGACCTGCCTTTTTCTCCCAACCTTTACATTTGAATGGACTGATGTTTAAGTTTGTTCTTATTTTGTTTGCCAGGGTATCAATGTATATATTAGAAAGCAGGAGCGACAAATGGCAACCCTGATGTCACTCTTTTGATTTGTATTTGGTCTGTAGGGTTGCTATTTACCAAAATCCTAGCAGTGGGGTTTCTATGAATACCTAACCCAGCTCTAGAAAGTTCCTCCCCCAAATCGTGTTGCCTAATTGCCCAATGTAGGAAGCACCAGCTAACCCTATAAAACGTCTTAGCGGAGTCAAAAATGAGAAACGTCATGGGAGTTTTTCCAATCAATAGCCACGTCTACTGCTCCAATCAGCTAATGTGTAAGATCTTGTAGCTGTCTCTCTCTAATGAAACCCTTTTGGTCTGTGTGTATTTAATGTCCAATAATACTCTCTAACCGCTTTACTAAAATCTAAGTATAGATCTTGTAATCACAGTTTACTAGGGAAATCAGTCTACACGATTCACACAGCTTAGGGTTCTTTTTTGGTTTTAGAATGATTCTAATCGTGACCTCCTCCCAAGATAATGAAAGTTCTTTACCTTCTAAAAAGGCTGCATTTATCATCTCACTTAAAAACGTGGCCAATTCCTCTTTCAACGCCCTGTATAATTCGTTTGAGAGGCTATCCGGACCGGCTGACGTCCCTTTTTGAATTTACTTATTCTCACTCTCACCTATTCTATGCTTATCTCTGAGCAGAGAAATTCTTTTGAGGTTAATGTCAGGCTAAGAGTATTTATTCCGCTAAAGTAACTTTGTAATTGTTCCCTAGTTGCTACAATCTCCTCAGTATACTGATTTTTGAAAAAGTGCACAAAAACCTGCTCCATGTCTTCATCCTCCTTGCATGACTTGCCAGTTTCCGGGTCTTGAATTTCTACGTTATTTCTAGTAGATTCTGTTTTATTTTTATATGCCAGCAGTTTACCACAACCCTCTCCATACTTATAGTGGATAGTATGCTTGCCTCGATTTTTTTCTAATTCCGTCTTCCAAAAAACTTGTGAGGTTATATTTTGCTTTCTGCAAATTACCCTGAATTAAATCCTGATCTTGAATATTAAGGGAATTCTCTAGATCCTTAGAGAGCTTATTTATGTTGGACTCAAGTTCCCCGATCTTGTCTTTTCACTCCCTGATCTGTCTAATGGAGAGACTGATTAATCGACCCCTTATAAAAGTGTCCCAAACAATATGCAACGGGCTGAGACCTTATTAATCTGGAAAAAGTTCATTTGTATCTTTCCTTAAGATGTCAATTATTTCCACTTCAGATAGTAAGGCTTGAATTAGAGTCCATCTCTTTTGTGTGAGTATTTGAGATAAATTAATCTCCAAACTCACTGCTGAGTGATCCGATACATGTTCCACAATATGCTCAACATTAGTGAGTTTATTCCCAAGGCTGCAAGTTACAAGAAAAAAGTCTGTTCGGGAGGCGTGCCCATATATTTTGTTTTGAAAGGTAAATTAATTGTCCTTACGACTTATTTCCCTCCAAATAGCAATCAAACCCAAGTCTTCCTTTTATCGTTTTATAAGAGCTCTCAGGAGGATTTATTTAAAACTGGATCAATCAAGACGTTGAAATCACCCCCATACAATATGGACATTAACATCCAGGAGAAGGTTGTACAACTCCTGAAGAAGCAACGGGTCATTAAGGTTAGGGCTGTAATAACCTGTCAAGGCAAACCAATTTCCATACAACTTTACTTTAACTATGGCCCATCTCTCCCTTTTGCCTACTGTGCATTCCCTCAAAGTTGCTCAATAGATTTAAAAAAAAGAATTTCTACCCCTTTTATACAACACTCTTGATTTGTACATACATAATGTCCAACCCATTTTTGCTTCTTTAAAATACCCTGCCTGGAAAGATCAAAACTAGCTGCTATTCCAAAAGTTACTCTGAGGCTGACCGGTTCTGCCAGGTATACTCTGGAAACATATTCTTGTGGAAGTTCCTCTATCGCAGCAGAGCTGCGCTGCTGCCTTCGACCTCACTCTGAGTCGAAACTGGATGCCTGCAGCTGCACAAGCTTCCTCACAAGGCACTGAATGCTGAATTCATGTGAAGCGCCGGGATGGCACCAGTGTAATCACCAAAGATCCCACACACCTTCCGGAGACTGCAACGCTCCCTCTGTGTAGCAGGACCAACCGCGGCGCCACACACTGCCGTTGTGCCATTTGAGAGGTAGAAGAGCTCTCGACCTACTCAACCGCTGGCCGCCATGTTCCTCTCTGGGGTGCTGAAGCGGAATGGTATGAGATATGCAGATGAAAGATTTCATAAAGATGTGGATTTAAAAAAAGTGTATAAGATTATAGAGCTGAGTGGTGTGAAAGGAAGAACAGAAGTGATTGAAACTCTGAAGACCACAAACCCTTCTACAGACCTTGGTAATGTCTAATTCTGTCTCATATTTCCAGAAAATAAACATTACAAGTATGGAACAAAAACATTGCGATGGCTTATTTATCTGATACGAGCCCAGCAGGTCTGGTTTGTTTTAGCTACATGGCCTTTATTGTGTGATGGCTGAATGTAGTAACAGAAAGCTCACAGACAGGAACCAACATACTGTTCTATTGGCACACTAATAGAATCACAGTATTTTAGTTTACATGTTTTAAGCCATGCCCTTGCTTTTGTAGGCCATGCCTCTTGGAAAGGATTCCTAGTTGTTGGGCCTGGCCCTCTATGCAGGGTCACCCCCAACCATTTTGCCTTTACCCCTCCGGTTTTGCTGAATTTATTTTTGTTGGCTTTAGAACTCTGTGCACATTACATATGCTAACCAATGATAAAGTGCTTGCACACTCTCCCTGAAACATGGTACAATTGGCTTACCCCCGATTGGCCCATTTAATTGACTTCTAAATCTCTAATAAAGTAGTACTACTTTTACACAGGGCCTGTAAATTAAATGCCACTAGTGGGCCTGCAGCACTCATTGTGCCCCTCACTAAAGTAGCTTTTTAGACCATGTCTATGACCTCCCACTGCAGCCTGTGATGCAGTTCAAACCCACCATTTCGACCTGGTAAAATAAAACTTTTGCCAAGCCAAAACCTTCCTTTTTAAAACATATAATACATTTTTAATAATCTAAGGGAGACCCTAAAGGCTCCCCGGGCACAGTGTAGTGTATTAAAAAAGTTGAGCATGTATCTTTAGGTTTGACATGTCCTGGTAGTGAAAAACACTTAAATTCGTTTTTTAGGTCTCACCTAGGCAGCGCGAATGTGCTGCTCTAGGAGATGACCTGCAGAAATTGGTCAGCTCCTATCCATACACTCGTGCATGAGGCGGCATCCACCTTGCGGGAGCGAGCAGCAGCGCGCACAGGGCCATTGGACATGCGCGTGCTTGTTTACATTAGCCTGCTCGCGGTCTCCTTGCCGGCTCGACATCCTGGCGCTTTCACTTTCGTTTGCGGCCGCTTGTTTGTTTTTGCCATAAAGCACGCCATGCTTGGACTTTAACAGTGGTGGCCATGCAACATTTCTTTTGTTGTGCGCGACTTGCCCATTTTTCCCCAGTGCTTCATTAGGCTTCGCCTAGGCAGTTTTTATTTGCAATGGCAGCCGAGCATGATCTTTTCAAAAAGCGTGCCTCGCCCGACTTGCACCTCTGCTGCAACTTGTTAATTTCTAAAACATTTTTTTTGCCAGTGCGGCACGCTTTAACCACAGCAGTTGCGTGATTTTCTCCCGATTTCTGTCTTGCCCTTCTGCTGTCTCACAACTCCTGAGTTGTTCTTAACTCTCTGTCTCCTGATCTCCTAGCTCCTGATCGTATCCTTACTGTTCTTGCCTGGGTTCCGATTTCCCATGGACTCCCGATCTTCCCATGATTTTCTCTTGTTCCTGCCCTCGCTAGAAACTTGGTTTTCTACTTTCTAACTCCGTTTTCCTGGCTTCCTGGTTGTGTCTCACCAACCCCCGGGCATCTCCAAGGCGTTGCACCCTACGATCGTCGGAGCTTGAAAGTGAAACCACACAGGCTCTTTCTCCTGAAGCTACTTTTGGGTCTGAACGAATATGTGTGCTTACTACAAGACCGAGACATCTGCCCCCGCCCCCTTCAGTAAAAAAAGAAACTACACGTCGCACACATGTTGAAGAAAATCTTTTCTGCATTCGTTTACTTTTTAATTAAAATAAGCCTATCATTTACGTCCAACGATACTTCATAAGGGAATCAGTCTGCATGCTTAAATAATGCATTTACCTTGTTTTGAGTCAGTTATATTGTGTCTCAGAAGTTGCTGGTCATGTTTAAAGGAACTTCAGTTCAGTAATTTAATTTCCTCCGTTTGCAACCCTATTCATGATTTGTACTCTTACTCTCCTCAGCTTCACCAGGAACTTTAGCATTTTTCTGTATCACAAATCCGTATTTCCTTTAATTGGCCGCTGTCTGGTTTACATTATGTCCTGCCAGTATCCTGAGGTCTGCTAGGTCCAAATGCTAGCCATGTTTTAATTGATAGCAAATACAATTTGTGACCCTTCTTATTAATAAGAGAACAAGCATTGGCATAGCCAATAGGTCTCGCATTTGAAACCTTATAAGTATTTAGTTATGCAGTACAATATCCATGGTGCAACAACATCAACTGTTGCATGTCTAAACACTTATAAGGTCCCAAAGGCGAGACCTATTGGCTATGCCAATGCTTGTCACTATTGCAAGTCCTATCTATCCCATAGGATAACATTGAGTTACCTTTTTTTACATTTAATAAGTGTTAACTTGTGCTTGGGAAGAAGTTGAAATTTCATGTTTGATCTCTAATGGACTGCAATTTAAAATCCTCTTTAATGATAAAGTCAGATTTTAAGTCACAATTCTGCAAATTCCACTTTTAGAAAGACGGCACTTTCTTGTCTAAACCATTGGGTGCTTGCAGCCTGTATCCTGGGTCACAGGACAAGGTGTAGTTGGCAGTTGACCTTTGTTTATTCCTCCCAGAGAGTATCACAAAGGGGGACTGGGTGTTGGTACGAAGGAACATTCTGATATGATGGGAGGGGCAGAGCTGTCACCTACCACACATGCTCTTCAAAGAAGATGCCTCACTACTTACTCAAAGAACTTCACACTAGCCTTTTGTGACTCCAGACATCCTGGGACCAGGGCAGGGAGAAAGGAAATTTCAGAACCAAATGGGGGTGGGGTGAATCTAGAACTTTCTGCCACTTCAACACTGGCACGAGGTATAAATATTGGACCCTCAGACAAACACTTCAAGTCATTTCTGGTTCTGTGGAAGACTCAGAAGAAAGATTACTCTGCAGCCCTGCTGCTGGAAGGACTGCCCTGCTGCCTGAGAAAGGAAGACTGGACATACTGCATGAACCATAACCACCAGAGGGACTCCAAGGGCTAGGTGATTGGCCTCCTCTTCTGAGCTACAGGGACATAATAAGTTCCAGAGACCAGTCCTGTATCTGTCCAGCTGCCCAGACTCAACTGTACTTGCCTGTGCCCTATTGCCGACCCCTGCTGGTGTGAGCCCTGAACTCCAAGAGGTGCCCCCCAAGTCCTAGACCCTTGGTTGGCATTAAAGTGTACTGTCCCGGACCAACTGTGGTTTCTTCGAAAACAACACAGTACAACGAATCCTAGCACCGTGAAGTTCCTGATCGATATCCCATTGTAAGGGATGCAGCATGACGCAACTCAACCCTGCGCAACGCAGGACCTTACACCTCTGTCCAAGTACAACCTGATACATTACTCAGTGGGCTGAACTCAGTCTTGTACCCAGCCCATGCTCAAACGCGGTCAGCTTGAACTTGTGACTTTGTCCTGGTCCAGGGCGATCAGATAACCCCAGTTGACACTTTGTGCTTCTTGGCACTATTTTTACCTAAAGTTTTGAAACTGCATATCTCCAATTCTACTGATTGGATTTTTGTCGTTCAGGTTTCGTTTTATTTATTAAATTCACTCTATTATGTCTAGATTGGTGTGGGATTTTTCTTGTGTGGTATTTTCCACTTTATTAATGGTTGAGTTCTGCAAAAAAAGTTTACACATTGCCTCTAAGTTAAACCTGACTGCTTTTGTGGCAAGCTACCAGAAGGTTAAGCACAGGTAAATTTAGAGACTTTCTGTGGCTCACCCTGACGAGGATTTTGGTTGTTGATTAAGAAGAGTTTCACCCCCTCAACCAATATCCCAATTTCTTACACTTCTTGCACAATTGGGAAAGCCTGCCTAACCCAAATCTTGGCAGTAAGGATGTTGGCATTACAAATTAAAGATTTCAATCCAAGCTGGCCACTGCTCTCTTAGATTGTTAAATGAAGACTATGCGGTTACAAATCTGAAACTTTTACACACTTACTTTGTTACTGTCCGACATTGCTCGACATCCGGCGAACACTATTAATGCCACTTTTTTAAATTAACGGCATAAGAACATGTAACAGTGCAATGAACTGGATTTTTAGCACCATGTTTCCCCTTGAACTGGATAGAATTGGCAATTGTTTTTAAAGTAGTGAAGGACCTTCTTAAAAATACTCAGCAAAGCGCAGAGATGCCTGCGGACTGATAACTCGTACTTCCTGTACTATGGATATTAGGAATTGTAAAGTCTGATCTCTTTGTAATTGAGTTTTAACAATTGCCATGTATTCAAACCAATTGTAGTGGATTTAAGCTATTTTTACCGTTTTTCATATAAATTTTACTTCAGCTTATCCATAATAGATTTTAAACAGTCAAATTAACTTAAACTTAACTAAAGCCGACTGTACACCAGGAGTTTTATCTTTAGGTATTAAGTGCCAGTCACACTAGAGGGTATCGCAAGGACCCACTGATTCTTTTGTCCTTTGTATAAAAGGTTTTTAAATATCTTATATTGTCGTGGTTTTAATTAACTACATTATAAAACTTTGTACCAGCATACATTCTCTTGTAGATGCCACACACTTATAATCCCACTTAAAGCTCTGCTGCAGTTGATATCATCTGCCAATCACAGTTGGTACTGGGGGCGAGAGGGAGAGGCCATTCTGGATATCAGGTCCTTGCAGTGGCTGGAGTGTTTCACAACATACCCAACATCCATCCTGATTGTTTATGCGGCCCAGCAGAAGTGGGAGAAAAGCCCCTGACACGGAAAGAAATATTTTTAAAGAATGGCTGTCAGCTTTTAAACAGCATATTTTACGTGAGGATTCTGGGACCTCTGGGACAATCCCCAGAATGCATTAGTAGAACCAGTGCTGCATGATTTTTTTTTTCTCAAATATATATTTATTGTTTTAAATCACACAACACACTTGCATTCAATATCAGGATATAATTAAATTCAGAGTAGCATGTTATGAGGTCGAACTATACCTGAGGAATATCGCACATATCTGACAGTCATTTATAACTAAAGAAACCACGCTCGGGAGTTGCCAAGCATGGATTGTTGTAATGCTAAATGGAACCCATTTGCAATAAGCAGTCCTGCCAGTGTCATATAAAATATCCAGTCTCTTGCCATGAACCTGACATTATGAAATGCAATCCCCCTTCCCTCCCTCTTATCCCGCCCCCTCCCCATTGGCGTAACAGCAATATGTGATTATTGGTGGTAACAAGTCACAGCTGTGTCGATAGTAAATGGATACAAAACATCAAATAAGAATGCAATTCTCTGCTGTCAGAGGTAACTCCCATGTGAGAAACCAGTGTGTTCGTCCACCTAGACAGATGTAGCCCCTCAGGGCGTCGCATCTAATTCTGACGCACCAGATACCTCATTGTAGTTCGTATCCGGGATTTTTAATAACTGTACTAGCGCCTCCCAAGCTCTCGCCATCTCTAGCGCCTTGTCGCTATTAGCGCGGGTAGCCAACTGCAATCTTGTGGACCCCTCACATTCCGCCCATTTAATAAGCTTGGATTGCCATCTCCGAAAACTAGGACCTTTCTTGGCCTTTCAGTGAGCTGTAATCTCCCTCTTCGCCAGTAAAAGCCCCATATCTATAAACGTACTTATTACCTTATTCTTAGAAGTGTGGGGGGACCAGTGCAGCAAACAGAGGCCTATAGTGGATTCTATATCTCTGTCCGTGACATAGTGAAAAAGTGTTACCACCTCCTCCATGTATGTACCGAGTTGAGGACAACTCCACATCGAGTGACAGAAATCTGCTCCCACCATGTTACAGCGCGGACACATTGCTGAATTCACATTAAAATATTTATACATTTTTGCTGGTGTAAGATAAGCCCTGTGGAGAGTAAAAAAATCCACCAATTGGACGCGCGCATTCCTGGTGCTTTTCTATGCGTGCTCTACCAGTCCCGCCCACGCTTCCTCAGGAATTTCTTCGTCCAAGTCCTCTTCCCACTTTTGTCAGAGCGATATCAGTGGGGCTAGTCTCTCGGGCGTCATTCGGCAATACAGACATGTAAATGCCTTGATGGTGCCAGCTGCTAGAACTACGTATTGAAAAGCCATTGAGGTTGGTGGTTCTCTAAGCCCCTTCTTCCAATGCGCTTGGATGGACGTTATAAGCGCCAAATGCAGTAGGTAGTCTCCACGAGCCAACTCATACCTGTCCTGCAATACCTCATAAGGAATCACCGCGCCATCTTCATATAGATCTCCCATGGTGGCCAACCCCCTCTCCACCCACGTAGTCAGTGCCACCCAATTACCACAGTGTGGCAAAGCAGTGCACACCGTCAACGGAATCTCAGGGGCATACGGCCGCGCTATCTGTGCTCGTCGCTGACTTCTGTTCTAGCAGAGTTTAAACGTCCCCATCTCCCGAGTGAGTGTGGAGGCAGAGATCGGCAGTTGCAATAGTAATCTTGATTGCGTCTGTCTATCAACCTGATTCCCCTCTACTCCGTCTGAGCCCCGGAATGTCCGTGCTACTGTCTGAGTAAGCCACTGCAAGTGCGCCGCCAAATAATACGTTTCGAAGTCAGGGACCACTAAGCCGCCCTCCGATCTCGGTCTCATCAACGTGTTGAGTGCCACTCTCCGTCTTACATGGGCCCAAAGGAACCCAACCACCATCGATTAAAGTTGCTTAAAAACAGAGGCTGGAATCCAAATAGGCAGCGTCCTAAAGTAGTACAGCAGTCTGGGGAGTGCTCTCATCTTAAGGAGGGCCACCCGTCCAGCTACCGAAAGTGGAAGTGTGCCCCAAAACTTGATATAGCCTATAAGCCCTCTAATGGCCCTGCCCACATTCCCATCCAATAGGTCAGTTTGGGTGCACTAAATACGAGTGCCAAGGTACGTCATGCATTGACGTTCCCATCGTATTCCCCGCGTAGATATTGGGCCTTCGGTCATCTGCGCGGTAGGAAACAACCAAGTCTTCGCCCAGTTTACCTTTAGGCCAGCAATCATGCTAAGGTCCCCCAGTAAAGTCTTCGCGCCAAGAAGAGCGCCCTCCGTGTCGGCCAAAAACATAAGGAGATCATCGGCATATAGTGCGATACGATGAATTTGCTCGCGCACCTGTAATCCCAAGTAATGCAGGCCCATCCTGGCCCGAGCCGCCACCGGCTCCATGGCCAATGCGAACAACAGTGGGGAAAGGGGGCAGCCCTGTCTCGTTCCCTGACCGACGGCGCAGGCATCTGATGTCATCCCTCCTGTCTTCACCAGCGCTGTGGACTGGCGATACAAAAGAGCCGTCCAATCCACAAAGTTTAAGACAACCTTTCAAGAAAGCTATCCTAGTGGTAGCTGTGGAGAGCAGCCTTAAGGCTAAGTCTTTAGAGGAATGTAAAGCAGCTTGTTTTACCTTATAATCTCTTGAATTACAAAATGAAAGGACACCACACAGGTATATATATATAAAATATATATGTATTTATTACTAACAACTCTCTGCTAATCTCTTTATGAGATTAGAAGTCAGGAACATATGCACAAATCAACATTTCACAACAAGTTAAGCACAAATATGGCTGGGGCCCTAGGGGCGTACCAGACCATATACTAAAAAAGAGACTTAAGAATAACGACTTGCAAGGTGACAAGGCCTAGGGCCTTCAGAAGCGCTGGGGCCTCACTAAACCACCCAAGGCAGGTAAGTAAAGGACCCAGGTATACGCATGCAGTGTGAGAACACAGCCGCGGATCCCAATTGACTTCAATAGAGCAAGTCGCGATTGGAAATTTAGAGTTTAAGGATACTTCGGGAGAGTCTACAAGCAAGTCACTTACAGGGTAAGTAGTTCTAGAGCCAACACCCACAGGAGCACCGTAGTGCTGGAGTTACCTCACCCAGGGAAGCCGGGTGCATAGGTGTCTTTTGGTGTCGGGTTGCGGCGTCGTTTTCAATGGGAGTCAAAGAAGACTTGCTGCTTGTGAAGACAGGAGAAGTGTCCGGTGGAATCCATGGCTGGATTCAGAAGAAGGAAGACCTGAAAGCAGAGGGGACAGTGTTCAAAGTCACTTGGCAGTGACCCGGGACAAGGAAGATGGATGCCCACAGTCGTCTGGTGATTTCAGGTGATCCACGGGTGTCTGGACTCTTCAGCCATGAGGTCCAGGAGGCGTTGACGATGACCAGGAGCTGGATTCGGCATGTCCCATGAAGTCTGCAGCTTACTGCGGTGTCGGTGACCAGATTGGAGCCAACAAGCCTTGGTAACAGCAAGTCTTGTGTAAAGGATAAAAAGTCAGCGGTGCAGACCAGCATGGTCTGAGGGATTCACCCAGCGAGGGTAAGTCAGGGCAGGCCTGGAGCAACCAGGGGAGCCCTTTGGAACTGTAGAAAAGTCTTCAGGGGACCCACAAGCCAACCGGCAAGGGATCGTGAAGACGCCTCAGGAGGATTCACTCAACAGGGGCCCACGGTCACTCGGGACGAGGTAGGCCTCTGATCCTCGGAGGGAATCCTGCTGGAGGCTTGGGCCACACGTGGTCCAATGCACAAGTTCGTAGAACGTCGTGAAGGGGTTGTACTCGAGAATAGTGCACGGTACCCAGGTATTGTGGTTCCTCGTCACTCGTGGGGTCCACTTGCCTCAGCGTCGCTGGGGACTCACAATGGCCTTGAAGAAGTCAGGAAATCCTCTTCCTGGGCTGCAGGGACTCCGGCGGGACCCGGAAAGTTTGCAACCGTTGATTGCAAGATTTGGTGCCTTCCAAGCAGGGGAGTCACTCCTTGACTCCAAGGGAGATTCTCCCGTCTTCCAGAGGTAGTGGAACGTTGAAGGTCCAGGATTCTTCTTCAGAGCGTCGTCCAGGGATATCTAGTTTGCAATGGCAAGGGTTCCCTAACTTATACTAGAAGGAAGGGAGGTTCTAGCTCTATGACCCCACCCATGGGAGGGTCAGGGGTGTGGGTGGCTACACCCACTTCCCTTTGTCCAGTTTCGCGCCAGAGCAGGGGCAGGTAGCCCCTGAGCCGGTTTGAACTGGTGTATGCACAGAGGAGTTGCACAAAAGGGGGTGGTGATGGACGGAGCATCAGAACCAATCAGACACTCACACCCAGTCAACAGATCTGGGTTTGATCCATCCCCGTTCTTTAGCCCACTCTGCCACCCCAGTTCAGACATGGCCATATGCAAATCAGTCTGACCCTGTGCCTCATGGGAACAGTCCAGCCCGAACTGCCAAGCCATGCCTTCCCTGGACCGAAAACAAGCTTCCTAGGACAGGTTTCTGGCATTTCAGCCGTCTTCAGCCAGGCTTGCCTGAATCCACAGGCAAAGTGAGCAAGGGACTCACGTCTGAGCATACCCTGCCAACTTATGGCGAACAAAGCGGTACAAAAGGGGGTGCTGATGGACGGAGCATCAGAACCAATCAAACACTCACACCCAGTCAACAGATCTGGGTTCGATCCATCACCGTTCTTTAGCCCACTCTGCCACCCCAGTTCAGACATGGCCATATGCAAATCAGTCTGACCCTGTGCCTCATGGGAACAGTCCAGCCCGAACTGCCAAGCCATGCCTTCCCTGGACCGGAAACAAGCTTCCTAGGACCAGTTTCTGGCATTTCAGCCGTCTTCAGCCAGGCTTGCTTGAATCCAGTGGCAAAGTGAGCAAGGGACTCACGTCTGAACATACCCTGCCAACTTATGGCGAACAAAGCGGTACAAAAGGGGGTGGTGATGGATGGAGCATCAGAACCAATCAAACACTCACACCCAGTCAACAGATCTGGTTTTATCCATCACCGTTCTTTAGCCCACTCTGCCACCCCAGTTCAGACATGGCCATATGCAAATCAGTCTGACCCTGTGCCTCATGGGAACAGTCCAGCCCGAACTGCCAAGCCATGCCTTCCCTGGACCGGAAACAAGCTTCCTAGGACCGGTTTCTGGCATTTCAGCCGTCTTCAGCCAGGCTTGCTTGAATCCAGAGGCAAAGTGAGCAAGGGACTCACCTCTGAGCATACCCTGCCAACTTATGGCGAACAAAGCGGTACAAAAGGGGGTGCTGATGGACGGAGCATCAGAACCAATCAAACACTCACACCCAGTCAACAGATCTGGGTTTGATCCATCACCGTTCTTTAGCCCACTCTGCCACCCCAGTTCAGACATGGCCATATGCAAATCAGTCTGACCCTGTGCCTCATGGGAACAGTCCAGCCCGAACTGCCAAGCCATGCCTTCCCTGGACCGGAAACAAGCTTCCTAGGACCGGTTTCTGGCATTTCAGCCGTCTTCAGCCAGGCTTGCTTGAATCCAGTGGCAAAGTGAGCAAGGGACTCACGTCTGAACATACCCTGCCAACTTATGGCGAACAAAGCGGTACAAAAGGGGGTGGTGATGGATGGAGCATCAGAACCAATCAAACACTCACACCCAGTCAACAGATCTGGGTTTAATCCATCACCGTTCTTTAGCCCACTCTGCCACCCCAGTTCAGACAGCCTACTGCTCCCCCAGTGCAGGACTTCAAAGCACTCTAGGAGTGCACCCACCCAGCCCCAATACACTAAACCCTGTCTGGGAGGTGGTCACACCTTCCTGTGACAGGATGCCTATTGTTGGGCCTCCTCCACTGCGAGTTTCGGTCAGCAGCAGGAGGGCAGCCCAGTGCCTGTGACTGGTGGCATCCATTTTGTGATGCCAGGGCTCTTCAGGATTCTACCGTGTTTCCACAGTGGGTACATGTCTATCCCTCTAGAAGGGTGGGATCATACTCCCACACCAGTTACTGGTGTTGGGGTATGATTCCAAAGCGTTTGACACCAAACACGATATGTTTTGATGCGGCCATTCCAAAGTTAGCATTTACCGCAAGGTTATAATGCACTTAAGAGTATATGGTTTGACCGCATTCACAAACAGCCCCAGAGAATGGACTCTGAGAGCTTCAGAGGGGCCCTGCTCAGGCAGAGGCACCCCCTCACATGGAAACCAAGCACCCTGCCCTCAGGATTGAGAGGGCCTGCCTTAGGGGTGACTGATAGGTTTATATGTGTGTGCAGGGGGAGATATAGTGAGCCTATATCTCAGTGAGGAGAGCTAACACTACCTCACCCAGGCTGCAGTAGCAGGCCTGTGGTGTCAGATTTAGTCTGCTTCCCAGGGGTGGCATAATACATGCTTCAACCCCTGGTAGGCCTGTGAAGTACCAATGCCCTTGGTACCTAAGGTACCATATACTAGGGGCTCATAAGGTACCACAGTATCCAATCACTAGTGCATCTAAGATGCACTCCAAGTTGTTTAGAGAGAACAGAGAGGCTGGGGCCCTGATTAGCAGGGTCCCAGCCAGACTATAGCCAGAAACAGTGTTAACATCAGAAAAAAAGTGGGGGCAACATGAGAGGCAGATCCTACTCTCCTACACTTTGTGATAGGTATCAGCATCTAAAATACTAAGAAGGCGCGGGACATTCTGGGCCGTATTCCGGGTCGGTATAAACCCCGCTTGATCCGTATGTATCAGTTGGACCATAAATGGAAGAAGTCGGGTTGCCAAAATCAGGCTTAAAATCTTATAATCTGTAGTCAGCATTGACAATGGGCGATAGACCGTCCTGTCATGGGGAGGTTTCCCCGGCTTTAGCAATGGTATAATTACCGCCTCACGAGTGGTAGCAGGCAGAAGACATGCCCTTCTTGCGGCATTATACAACGCTACCAGCCTAGGTGCCAAAAGGTGGACGTACGTACTATAGAATTCCACCGGCAGGCCGTCCACCTCAGGGGTCTTTTTCCAGGCCATGTGTTTAATCGCGCCGCAGACTTCTCCCAATGTGATGTCCTGTCCCAACAACTCAGCCCACTCCCCATCTAGTGCTGGGAGATCTGCTGCCTTCAGGAAATCTTGAATGGCCTCCTCGCTAGGCGCCACCTTGCTAAGAACTGCTCATTTATCCCCCACTGCGTATAATCGGCTTCCTCACCGGAGCATGAAGTTCCAGAATGACCGTCCCCCTTCGCGCAGGGTTAGCTAGCCATACCAATAACGCCCCAGACTTATCACACTCTGCATGTGCATGCGTAACATATTTTTTATAGTCAAAGCAGCGCAGCCACTCGACCTGCACAGCAACCTCTTTCCTCGCTACTGTTAAATCTTGTCGCCGATCCGGATGTTCAGGCCTCTCCCTTTCCAAGTGATCCACCCTCTCTAAATCTTGTAGTAATACTTTACGCACTCCCAGCTTATGCGCGATGCAATGCCCCCTTAGTACACTCTTAAAAGCATCCCACTCCACCGCTAAGGATGAGGCAGTACCAGTGTTGTCCCGAAAATAATCAGTAATGCCAGTCCCCACCACCTCTCGAAATGCCTGATCCTCCAATAGCTCTGGGCTTAAGCGCCATGTCGGGATTTTAGAGCACCCTGGCAACAAGTTTACACGTAACAGCAAGGAGTTATTATCGGACAATGTTCTAGTGAGATATTCGCTGTGTTGTACCTCAGCATGTATGTCAGGAGAGCAAAGCATCGCATCAAGCCAAACATGGAGGTCGTGTATAGCAGAGAAAAATGAATAATCCCGAGCGGTCAGGTGGTGCGCCCTCCAGGTGTCTATAAGTCCCCATCTTTGCTGCCAATCTAGCCTGACCCTGGAGAGGTTATGAATAGGCGCATCAGGGAGAGGGGGATGAGACCTATCCACTAGTACATCCGTAACAGAATTGAAATCCCCACCCAGGAGGATGGACCCAGTCAAAAGTGGAGCGAATTTCCCAGACAATTGTGTACAAAAAAGGCCGATTGTTCCGTGTTCGGAGCATATATACTGCCCAGCACCACTTCCCTGCCATTCAGCCGGCCCACCAGTAGGATATATCGTCCCTCAGGATCTTTCAGTTGACGAGTAGGTTGATAAGGGACGCCTGCCCAGACCCATATCAAGCCGCCCGGTGCAAAGGCAGAATAAGTCATGCAAAAACGTGTCCTCTCCACCTGCGCTGCAATGCCACATCCTCTTTTGGCGCTATGTGAGTTTCCTGAAGAAAAGCCAGTTGGACTCCCCTACGCACTAAGTACGCATGTAGTTTATGCCTTCGTAACATGGTATGCATACCCCTGACGTTCCAAGATATACATTTTAAGTCAGGTATCGAACCCATGGCGTTGCCCTACACTGGTTATGAACAGCTCGTTTTAAAAAGTTACACCAATATCACTGAAACATTCCCTTACAACAAGAACAACCCCAACACCCCCGCCCCAGGACAGGTACTAAAAATCTAGCCCCCATCCAAACTACACTGAAACTTACTTCCCTCTAGTGACTACAGAGGAACAATGGGGAAGAGTGGCTGCAGCCTGTCAGTTACCTTCAACAAGAGAATATAGAAGCGAGCATGCCCGTACCTCATTTAGCCCATTCGGCCCCAACCTCGGGAGGCATCTCACCATTAGGATTAAATAAACTCCCCCCCCACCACCACTACTACTACTACCAAACTATATCTCAGTAAGAAAATAAACCATACAGCACTAGAGAACACAATGGCGGACATCCTGTCCATCGGACCTGTAAAGAAAGCGGATCGATTAAACCTGAGGTAAGGATATCAAGCAATTTCTTCTGCTGTGCCTGGTGTGACATGTGGCAACTGTACACTACTAGCCTGGGACCTATCCGTGTACGTGTCCTCAGGAGTCTTGTCCGTCTACGTGCCAGCCCCCGATGTCTTCTCATGGTCCCGGAGTAGTTCCGACACCACCCGCAGCGCCTCAGTTCTCTCCTTCTCCGTCTGGGAGGAGCTGGGTGTCTTCAAAGTGACAGGGCACAGCCGCTCCGAAGGTGAACGCACCCCAGGTTCTCCAGCCGGCCTCCTACCTGTTTTGTAGGTTTCTAACCAGTCCCATGCTTCCATCGGGTCCTCACAAAAGTGCGTTGTGACATCAAGAATAATCCGAAGTCGGGCCGGAAACATCAAGGAATACTGAAGACCCTCGTCCCTCAGGGCTCTCTTGACAGCCAGGAGAGACACATGGCATCGGTGGACCTCCAGTGTATAGTCCGAGAAAATGGAAACCTTGCTGTTATCCACCGTATACAGCCCAGAGGCGCGTGCTGTCTGCAGGAGAAGGTCTCTGTCCTTATAGTGAAGGAGTCTGGCCACCACCGGCCGCGGAGGTCGGCCCGGCGGCAACGGGCGGGCCGGAACTCGGTGAGCCCTTTCCGGCGTGAAGAAATGTGTCAACCTCTCCGGTGCCACCGTGTCGCAGAGCCAGTCCTCCAGATACTGGACCATATTGGTCCCTTCCACCCCCTCTGGCAGACCTAAAATGCGGATGTCGTTCCTACGTTTGCGTCCCTCAGTGTCCTTGGCTCTTTTCCCCAACAGTAAGAGTCTATGAGCGACGTCTCCCACCTGTTCAGCGAGGGATTTTTGTGCTGGCTCCAGGGTGGCCAATGATGTTTCGACCTGCTCCACTCTGTCCGCCAGCTTGGTGTGTTCGGCCCGCAACAGCCCCAATCCCACCGACACGGCAGCAATGACCTGGTGCAGGGCCTCTCTTGTGTGTGTAATAGCCTGGAGTATTTGAGCCAGCTGCTGCTGCACCCCTGCTTCGATGGGCACGTCAGGTGAAGTCGGTCGCCGCTCCTCCTGCTCCAAATCTTCTTGACCTGGCGGGGCCAGCATCTGCTTCACTCTAGGCTTCCCCATTACGCAGCTTAGGGTTAAAATACCCCCTTCAAGGCCAGGCCACACACTGCACTGAGCACCGTTCCCCTCCGCGCCAAGCACCAAGTCGGTGTCCAGCAAAATTCCAGCAGGACTCGGTGAGGCCCGCGTTATCCAGGCTGCAAGGACTCCCAGGGTACACTCTTCTCAGCAGCACCAGCAGCGGTCCCAATGCGCAGGTTGTCCCAGGCTTAAAGACTTAAAGATCCGCACTTCAGCTGGGCAATCAACGTCCAATTCCCGGTAGGCCAGTCGCAGTAGCACAGGGCCCATGTGTATTCCCCAAGCAGCCCAGCACCACCGGGCAGCCCACAGGAGACATAAGGAGGGAAGTACCCCCCTGGCCCCAATGTCCAACTCTCTTCAGGGCACGGGGGACAGCACTCACCCTCGGGCGCCAACAATGATCCAGGGTCTCAGTCAGGGTCCTCCCGCATGGCTATCAGGCTGACCCAATCCGAGCCAAAGATCACCTCCGCTCGGTATCCACAATCTGCGTCATAAGGCCTGATCATGTCTGAGCCCCCCCCGCCGATCTCATCAGGGCCCCGCTACGGGTACCAGCGCCGCAGAGTCCTCATAGTGCTCCAAAGCATGCCCTCCGCAACGCAGTGCCAGCTCTGCCCACTCGGTCTCCTTCGGTCAGTCTGCGGGGCTTCTCACACTGGAGCTTTCAGCAGCGCGGCGAGCAGCTAGCACAGCTCTCCCCACGGCGCCATCTTGATTTCTTCAGCCAGACACTCCCCGAGTCTGCCGCTACAGTTGTTCGCCCCGATTCGAACAGGCAGGGGCTGCAATCGACTCTCCAGGACTTCTCTCTGCGGCGGGGAGTCTCCGTGATGCGCTCCCGAGGTCAGGCCCGTAATTATTACGTATAAATCATGGGCCGGCGCGGAGCTCCGAGCTCACGCGTCCGCCACCATCAGCCTGCGAGCCACGCTCCCCCTCCGGTGATGCATGATGCCTGGCAGAGCCAAAAAGGGTCTATAAAACTTCCTCCCTTTGTGTAAAAGGATCCTCACAGCGTAGCCATGACAGTATGGACTGGAGGACGGCAGGCATTGGTGGGTGAGGATTTAATTGACCACTGGGAGAACGGACTGGGTCAGCTGTAGGCAGAGTTTGGGGAGAGGAGGAGGGCACTTGGGGGAAGCATGATGCTGCCTCCTTGAGTGGCTGCGATACAAACGACTCTTGTATGGCTTTTAGAAAAAAGTTCCTTTCTGACACAGGAACTGGATGACTGTTGCAAATATTAGACGTCGAAATTGCTAGAAACGTAATTTTCTAAGAGGTTGTCACCAATCAGAAGGGGATAGTATCTAACTGAAAACATTCCTATCTGCCTACTAGTTAAATCTTGAATTTCACTTATTTCACCAAATAGCAGATGGAACAAAATCTGCAGCCTTTCTGGGGCAACTGAGACTCTGAACAAGTCCCCACCTGATCAGCATCTCAAGGCACTTTGCTTTTTTGTTATTCCCGACCAATCCCCAAAGAATCTCACAAAAGGCTCGAAATTGCATATCTTGGAGGAAAAATAATCAATGATTTTCTGAGATTAAAACGGTTATCACACAATTTAAAGAGTTATAGCCCAATAACCCCTTAAGTCGATGATATTTGATCCCTAAATACATGAAAGAATCCTCATCAGGACTAGTAGCGAATTTGTTGAGTTCAAGCATGAAGGCTTATAGAAAAGAGCCACAGAAAATCATTAGAAAAAGAAGGAAATCAGAAAGGAAAAATTAGGTGGTCGGGAGAAAAGGAAGGGGGATGAAAGAGGGATGATTAGGGGAGAAAAAGAGAGGACTACAGTGAAAAAGGTGAGAGGGAGAAGGAAAGAAATGGCAGAGAGTCTGACTTACTTAAACAAATGTGCTAGGAGTTCACACAACTGAAGAAAACCAAGGCACCCAGTTGAAAGAATTATGGTGAGTAACCTATGCAAAGAAGTGGGTGGGGGGAATAAGAAAGGCGCTAATACTAGTAGACTGAGGTGCACTCAGAATAAAAACGATTTACAAAGAAATAATTAAACAACCAGGCAATCTAATAGGGAGCGGAAAAAGGTAAATTAGGTTTCCTCGCTGGGTAGAATATGCATAACAATTGTGCTAGCCTAACCTTAGGACCAAATACGAAGGGCATAAAACCGGAATTAAACCTGAAAAAGATATAAATACAATTCATGAACAGGAAAGGGATGGCCAATGTGGAAACAGCCCAACCAAAGCAAAGGTTTTCCAGGTAAGGCTTGGCACAAAGGGAAAAGCGTGGATACTCAGAAAGCAGTCAAAGGAAGCGCTAACCCCATGGAGGTTAGCACAGGCAACCTTCACCAGGAGCCCCAAGCCAAAGCTGAAGCACTACATGGCTGCTGATGCAGAGGCTAAAAGGGATAGAATCAGGTATGGCTGCTGCGGTAGAAGTTCTTAGGAACAGAGGTGCCTACACCTGGGTATCACTCCGACTGAGCTAGTGTCAAACGCCCTATAAAAAAAAGAGATGTGAGGATTGGCAAGTAAGACGCAATGATGCCAGCATGAAACACATTTGCTTATTGCGCTGCATCAAAAAAGGAAATGGACTAAGGACTTGGTCACGGCACTTGCATGATTTAATTGCACTACATCAAAGAAATGAAGAAGGTACATTAAGGACTACTTGGAGAGTAAGCAAAACTCGTAATTATAAATCAATGAGGGGTTAAAGAGTAAAAAGAAACAAATGAATTAAGAAAGATTTAGAAAAAAAGACTACAATGAAAAGAGATGGGCCAAAAGCAACAGATAAGGACACCAATAGACCACACAATTGCTAAAATGAAATAAAGCAGACAAAAGAACACAACTATGCTCAATAATAATTCATACGAATACAATTGGACTTTAACTAAGGTGGTGATGTTTATAATTTACAATCAAATTCAAGTAACACATTTAATTAGTAAAGAAATATAACTTTTAGAAAAATAGACAAAACTAAACTGAAAACAACTAGGAGAACAGTGACTGCAGAGAAGAAACCCATTGTCAAGGGTATGGTAGTGGTCATAGTAAAACGTCCATCTCATCTCCTGTTAGTTAACTGTAATACTGTTCAGACTACCAGAGGAATTTGGGCCATTTTTAATTGAGTTTGCATGGCTGAATCCATCTGCATTCACATCTCTGTGTATCCAATTGACAAAAAGTCCCACATAAGCACATTGTAGAAGCGCTACGGAAACAGCCCTATTGGTGCTTATGGACTTTAATCTTTGTCAAGAGCCTTTTCCTCTATGCCCCCATCATCAGTTTGTGAAACTATTGGAAGTGTACAGTTCAGCACACGCCAAATCAACACATAACGGAAGCCATTCACTTGATTTAATATTATGTTGCAGCTGACCATGGAAGATCCTATCCTGTGCTTCGGAAGACCTCGGGGTATGCCTAAGTACAGTGATGCAAATGTTATAACTAGTGATAGAATTAGAAAGCACTCTCTAGTGAAACACTAAATACTGAGGCAGTTATTAAGACTAAGGCTGTCCAATGGACCGTCATAGCTGCGCAGTGGGTGCGGGGACAGCCGCACTGGCAGTTTTACCGCCCTATCAAAAGTTTGGCAGCTGGACCGCCAACAGACTGCTGCAACCACAGGGGAGCCGCGATCCCTCAGCGGTGTTGCAGTGGTGTGAGGCGCATTATGCTGGTGGTGCCACTGCCAAGCAAATTTCCTCACTGCCACAGTTTTCATGGTGGTAAGCCCACCATGAATAGTGTGTTGGAAAGGAAACTAAGGGGGCCCTACAGTGCCTCAGCGCCTGGGGTGCATGCAGGGGGGGCACATGGTGTTTCCCCTTATCTGTATACACCCCCTGTTCCTGTACAGCATGGACATTACAGTCCATGCCGCGCAGGAACGTGCCTTGGCACTCCCATTGCGGTGCATTTCTAAGGCTAAAGTACAAGCCTTGGACAGGCACTGCATTGGAAGCGCCAGAGCAGGACCACCTGCCACACTGCCAATCTCGTAATAAGGCCCTCAGGCATCACCTTTATCTGGTAGGAGTTAAGTCAGTAACATGTCATACACACAAAGCTATCTGAAATAATTTAGCCAGATGGTCTTGGAAGTCCTAGACCGTTTCCTTCCAATGAAGCATGAGTGAAGACAGACCATAGACCTCTCCACTTTAGAATAAGCAGTTGTCATCCTCGCTTGGCCACAGTAAAACGAAGTATACAGGTCTGAAAGTGTCTCCTAGTAAGTCACATCTATGGGATGCTTTAATCTGGCCTGCACCAGTGGGTCCTTATCACACACCATCTAAGGAAGTCAGACATCTGTGCTGACCCATTGATAGCTCATTTTCCCTCCACCTCCTGATACTTCTATCCTCTTATGATGCTATCTAGAACCATGCCCTATTTGCAATCTCATCCCCACATCACTGTGGTATATACTCGAATCTAATCTCAGATGGATTATGGCAACATAATTTACATTGCAGCCCCAGCTCATTCACAGCTCATCTCTCTTTTCCATAGCTTGTGAGTTTAGTTTCCTTAGGCTTTAAGATAGAGGATTCACCTTAACAGTGTCTTTTGGGAACTGTAGGAAAAAAACACAAGGGGAAAGTTCAATATGGATTTGCGATGCCGAGACTATTAGCGTAAATCTATTGTGTGCCACGCACATCCAGACCGAGTACCCAGGTAGTCTTTACCTAGCCACCGCCAGGCCCGGCTGTGCAGTGGCAAAGCAAACCTCAAGATGACTGACAGAATTAACTGTACCAGGCTGCGACATATTATCTTATATGGGCCTAACAGATTGTTAAAGTGAGATTCTTACGGACGATGATCCAATGAATTGGTCAACTGGTTAAAAAGTCTTAGACCTATTCTATTAATGGGCTCTTGCTCTTTTGGTCCACCATCAGGTTACAGGACTCTGAGAAGGCTGCTCTGGTGTATTCCTACTACCTTTAACTAGTGTTGGCGGTTTACTTGCAACAATGACTTTCGGTAATAGTATAAAATAGATCACTTGCCTCCCCACAAAAAAGTGCAATGTTAAACGTGAAAAAAGAACAAGCATTTCAACATTATTTAACTAATGTTATGGAGTCATTCAAATCCCTAAGAATCCTAAGTTGGTTTCTCAAACTCTAGCGAAAAACAGGAGCCTGACTAGGCACTCAAAGGGGACTGTTCTATTATGGCCACTGATGTAACCAGCAACCAAGATGTCAAGAGGGAATAGTTTAATCACAACCTTGTACTTCCTAAGTCCTTACCGCTAGCAAGATCCTCATTCTTGGTCAACTACACTCTCCCTTAAAACATCAGGTGCATTGACGAACAAGTTACTTACCTTTGGTAACAATATATCTGTAAGAGACCTAGATTAGTTATGGAATTACCACTAGGCATCAGACTGGAATAGGAGAATTTTTCTTCAGCAGTACCACTGCGTGACGGTAGGTGGCGCCGGTCGACTCCCCGTTCGTCGTTGGCGTCGTGGTCACCGGAATGACGTTGCAATATCTACTTTGACGCCGCCCCTGTGCGCTGAGGTCAGTTCTTTACCTGACATTCCACGCCAGAAGCGCAGAGCCATGCAAGATACTGACCACTAGTGCACAAAACTAGGGCCCTGCAGGGAAGTCCCTTACCCTAGAAGTTAGTTCGCAGACCGGGGAGAATCGGTGGGGCGGTGAGGAATCCATAACTAATCTATGTCTCTTACAAATATATCGTTACCAAAGGTAAGTAACTTGTTCATCTGAAAGAGACAACTAGTTATGGATTCCTCACCTTAGAATAGATACCCCAGCAATACCAAACTGGGATGTGGGTCTGCGAACCAAGTTCACACCAGGAAGTCCTGGAGAACTGAACGGCCAAAGAAGCCATCTCTCCGGACTTGGCTGTCCAGGCAGTAGTGTTTGGTAAACGTGTGCAATGAAGCCCACGTAGCTGCCTGGCAGATGTCATGAAAGGGGACTCCACGTCCCAAAGCAGGACTGGCTGCCGTGGCCCTGGTGGAATGGGCACGCAGCCCCACTGGAGGTTCCTTTTTCGCTAAGGAGTAACATATTTTGATGCAAAGAACGACCCATCGAGAGATGGTTCGTTTCTGCACTACAGGTCATTTACAAAAAAAAAATGTGGGCAACAAATGAGGGGTGCACTTTTCCAGGGACGTACCTCAACCATTAAACAACATACTTCGCTTCGCGCCACAGTACTAGCGTGTATTAAAATTAAATCATTACATACTTTGCCTTTTGGTTTTAATTAGGGGCCTGCTGCTGCACGAGTCAGGGCGACACACGCTGCTTGCTTCCTGAGTTGACTCGACTGACTAGCGCTGCTGCAGTTGCGCAGTACGCTTAAGCGGGTGAAAAGTGGGGACATTGGTCTGATCTGCATTGGTCCTACTCCTCAAGAGGAAAGATGATTCAACACCAAGGAGGAACGGACGGCCCTGCGTGCTCCCATTCCCTACCAGAGGAGCTGCTAATCACCCTTGTGTAGGGTAGCACCAAAGAGGCGGATTCAAGTTTTGTGTCAATCCCTGGAAATACATTTTTAAATCCTGGTGACCTGAGCTTCTCGCCACTCGCCTCGCCCTGGCAAGCTACCTTCGTCAACCCCAAGCCCATCTTTGGCTTACCTATGCCAAGGCTAGTCAGGCAGTTGTCGCTTTCCTTTTTTGCTTTAAAGTTGACAATACTTGCATCTTCTGCGCTAACTGGCCATTTGTTGCTATTTTGCAAGCAAGACCTGCGGCATACATAAGGTTTATAAGAGATGAATAATATCTCTTAGCTTTCTTAACTCGAATGGGACATAGCTAATTGCCCATCCCAAAACTGCCCCAAAATTATTGTCATATATTAATTGTTATGTTATTTGCCTTTATCTATTCTAGCCCACACACCTGTTGATGCAAATGTATTTAACACATCAGAAAAATTCTTTCCGATAAATGCTAACCAATTGGTTACAAAACCGAATTCTTTTGTGACAAAATAAATCTGTGTGGAAAAAGAAATCTAAACACTGTAATGAAAATCAAATTGCAATAACGCCCAAATAATTTGCAATGATCAACAAAAAAGACATGACAAAAAATAAATAAATTATGAGCAAAACACAGATTTGTAGCAAGAATGCCTCATTTAGTGGCAAAAAAGACACTTTGCTCCCTGACTCACTCGGTTTTGTGACAAATATATTTTGGCTTGTATCCGAAATGAAAAGCCTGTTGACATAAAGAAAAACATGCGACCTGAAATTCAGAATATGGAAAAGATTTTCGAATTGACAATTTGTGGAGGCTTGGGCCCTATTTACAAATCATTTCCCCTCTACTAATAATCGGACAACATCCATTTATACTTTTGTAAGGCACCAAAACCTTCGCCATGAACTGCCTACTAGATCATGGCTAAATTAGGCCTGCGTAGCCAAGGTACTGACATACTCAAACTGACTAACGTTCTGCGCAGTGATTCTGCTGACCACCTTTTCAGCTGGGCTGGATGGGAGTAGAAAGAGTCCAGCGTGACATAAAACCCGAATGCCTCTGCATGTTACAAGGGTTAGCACAGTGCACCAGGACACAGTCTGGGAGAGTCCCTGCAGGAATCCCGGCGATGTCATAAGACAGACGGAGCTTTATAATTTGTAAACTACTGTTAATGTGTGACCTTCTTGTATCTGAGGCGTACTTGGAGGGCTGGAAGGTGCTGTATAATGAGTTCCGTGCATGTAAAGCGCTGTGGGGTCTCATGGTAGGTGCCATCTGTGTAACATGATTGAAAAGCGCTGTGTGGTATGAGGGAAGAAAGTAATGTGTTATGTGTACCCTGTTAAAAGCACTGTGAGATACGAGTACAGAAAGTCTACTGTATGTAAATTATGGTGTCGTCTGTGGTAAGACGGTGCTACAGAATGTGTAAACTGTGCTTAGAGCGCTGCCAAGACTAATATGTTATACTGTAAATCAGCCAAATAATTCGGATTTACCGTGCGCCCACCCAGCACCTTAAAGTCGTCATGTGGAGTCTGACGGAAGTGGAAAGGTCGGTCCCTTCCTCCCTACCCGCCCTCAGACTAGTGTTACTCAGACGTAAATACAGCCCGTGGACTATCATGAACCCTCCACTCACCTTCTCTTAGGGCGGATTCGGGTCTCCTCAAGTCCTTATTTCGTAATCGGTGGTGAAAAGAATAGAGGAGCCGGCACAGCGAGAATAGACAGCAGGGTGTCTGGCCGCCTGCTTATGGGAGCCGCTTGGCCGAAGAGCAGGGCCCCTGATCACAGTCGGCCACAGACCAGCTCTGGAGCAATTCTCCACGTGTATGAAGGCTGCAGATGGACCAAAACTGCAATCTGAATGTGGGGAATAATATCCATATCTTTTTGGGGAAACTTAGTTTATAAAATAAAATAAAACTTAGCATATGAAGGATGCAGAAATAACACTAAAAGCGTACATTGGCATTCTGGCGAAATACTTTTTTTTACATATACCCAATGCAGCTCTCTGTGTTTGCTAATGTGACGTGCAGAGGAGATACGTCCACAATAAACTCTTGCCTAGGCTACTGGCGTCGCAAACACATGGTTATTACTCGAGTAGCCCAGCAATCTGGATTGTAAGGCAGTTCATTTATATGAATACAAGAGCGCGCAACAAACGAAAGGTGCCCTTTTTCTTGCACGCTGCTTCATACTACAGTACTAGCGCATGTTAAAATGAAATGAGTATTTACTTTCCCTTTTGGTTTAAATTAGAGGCCTGCTGCTTGCTCGAGTCATCGCGACACACACTGCTTGCTTCCTGAGTTGACGCGACTGACTAGTGCTGCTGCGCAGTACGCTCTGGCGGGCGAAAAGTGGAGACATTGGTCAGATTTGCGTTTGTCCGACTCCGAGAGGAAAGACGATTCAATGCTAAGGAGGCACGGAAGGGGCCGGGCTAATAATTCATTTTTCAATTGTTGGGGCCTCACACAGGCAGTTTAAGGCGGGAGGCCGCGGCTCTAAATGTAAATATTTTAGGCACAGATCCATATTGCGTGTAGACCCGGCCCTATGAAAAAGTGCCGGTGCTAAGCACCGGAAAGCATCGGCACAAATTAAGCACTGGTTTTAGAGTGCCCAGAGTAGAGCCCTGCTGTGCCAAAGAAAGAATGAAGAGGAGAACCTCTTGAAAGGGGGGCAGAAAGGGGATCCACAGCCTTTGCTGCGCACAATGCCACAAACTGGCAGAGGGACGCCTGGCTGCCAAGATAATGTTACAGACTTCAGGAGGAAGGTCGAAAGCTGTCAACCTTTGCCACTCAATCTCCACGCAAGGAGGTGGAGGCTGGACAGGTTCGGGTGGAGGACCATCCGCTGCGACAGAAGATCCTCCTGAAGAGGCAGTCTGATCAGAGGATTGATGGCTATGTACAAGAGCTCGGGATACCAGACACTTCGTGCCCAGTCCGGGGCCACAAGTATGACTTGGGTACATTCGCGCTTTATCTTCTTCAGCACTTTGGTTAGAAGTGATATAGGTGGAAAGGTGTATAGAAGACCGCAACTCCACTTGCGACAAAAAGCATCACAGAGCGAGTGCCTCCTTGGAAATTCCAATTCGCAGAACTGCTGACATTGCACGTTCTCTTCGGTCGTGAATAGATCTACACACCGCTGAAAGAGACCTTGCACCACCTCCGAGTAAAGACGCCATTCGTGATTCATCATGCACCGGCAGCTGAGTTTGTCCGCCCTGGCGTTCCGGGAGACTGCCAGGTGTTGAACCACCAGGGACATGCCCTGATGTTCCGGCCACTTCCAGAGACGAAGTGCCTCCTGACATAGGGTTCCCGACCCCACCCCCGCCCTATTTGTTGCAGTACCACATGGCGGTGGTGTTGTCCATGAACACCCGCACTACTCTCCCTTTGACAGAAGGAAGGAATGCCTTTAGTGCAAGACAGATCGCCTGAAGCTCCAGAAGGTTGATGTGGAGCTCGGACTCCTCCGGAGACCAGAGGCATCTGATCTCCAACCTCTCCCATGTGGCCGCCCTACCCCAGAAGTGATGAATCTGTCACCACTGTGAACTCCGGTTGGGGAAGGGAGAGGGATCTGCCGTTGACCCAATCCTGCTTCGTTAGCCACCACTGCAATTGGTGTGCAGTGCCCTCAGAGATCTGGATCCAATCGGAAAGATTCCCCTGACGCTGTGCCCACTGAAACTTCAGGTCCCATTGCAGAGCCCACATATGCCACCTGACATAGCCCACCAGCAAAATTCAAGAGGCCATGAGGCCCAGTAGCCTCAAGGTCATTCTGACCGAAACCCGGGCTAGAGGCTGAAAGATCGGAATCATTGCCCGAATGTCCCGGACTTGCTGCTCCGGAGGATAAGCCCAAAACTGTGCTGTGTCCAGAACCGCTCCGATTAAAAGGAGCTTCTGAGAGTAAATCAGGTGTGACTTCGGCACAGAGATGGTGAACCCCAGCGAATGCAGGAGGTCGGCCGTAGTCTGGAGGTGGGAGACGATAGCCTGGGACGAGCCCGCCTTCAACAACAAGTCATTGAAATAGGGGAAGACTAGAACCCCTGATCTGTGCAGATGAGCTGTGACCACCGCCATCACTTTCGTGAACACCCGAGAGGCGCTGGTAAGGCCAAAAGAGAGCACGGTAAACTGAAAGTGCTTGTGACCTACCGTGAACCGTAGGTAATGCCGATAGGCCGGGAGGACAGGGATGTGAAAATAGGCGTCCTGCAAGTCCAACACTACCATCCAGTCTCCAGGATCGAGGGCAGACAGGACCTGAGCCAGTGTCAACATTTTGAACTTCTCCTTCCGGAGGAAGCAGTTGACGTTCCTGAGATCCAAGATAGGCTGCAGGCCTTTGTCCTTCTTGGGCACCAGAAAGTAGTGAGACTAACAACCACAACCTACTTTTGGGGCAGGAACTTACTCGATTGCTCCCTTGGACAAGAGAGCCGTAACTTCCTGTTGGAGAAGGGCCAAGTGATCCTCCGACATGCAATGAAATTAAGGTGACATGGATGAAGGGGTAGGCTAGAAGGGGAGGGTGTCGCCCCTTCGGACAATCTGCAAAACCCACCTGTCCGACATGATGGTGAGCCAGTGGGAGAGGTGATGGCGAATCCTGCTGCCCACTGGTGAAAGGTGGCCCTGAAAGGTTGGACTAGGAGGGCTTGGAGGCTACTGAAGAGGGGGCGCTGGTGGACTGGCCTGCCCGCTGGCCCCCAGACCCACGGCGGTGGGTCTCACGTCCCCGGCCATGCAGAGGATGGACAGCTGGCGCAGGCCTGTGGTTCTGGACAGAACGTGGCGGGCACCCCTTACTTAGCCACTAAAGGGGTAAAAAGCAGACTGTACTGGGCAAGAGGTGGAAGCGAGGACCTGGCCGTAGCCCTGGAGTCCTTAAAACGCTCGAGCACGTTGTTTGCTTTGTCGCCAAACAATCGACAGCCATCAAAGGGAATGTCCATACCTGTAGCTTGGACATCTCCCAAAAAGCCAGTGGACCTCAGCCAGGCGTAGTGTCGTAGGGCTACTGACGTTGAAATCGTCCTGCCTAGCGAGTCGGCGGTGTCCAGCCCACACCGTATGGCAAACTTCGCTGCATCTCTCCCTTCGGCCACTGCACGGGAGAGCACGGCCCAGGCCTCCTCCGGGCACTGAGGCAACACCTACGTGACAGAGTCCCACACAGAATGGGAGTAACAGCCCAAGAGACATGCAGTGTTAACCGACCGCAGTCCTAAGCTGGAGGAAGAAAACATTTTCTTCCCAAGATGGTCCAGCTTCTTGAATTCCCTATCAGGTGGCGTGGTAGGAAATGCGCCCTTGGAATTGGAGGCTTGGACCACCAAGCTCTAAGGGGTGGGGTGTTAGGAGAGGAACATGGGGTCGCCCGGGGACGGGCGGTGGCGTCGGGCAATCATCCTATCCACAGGAGCCCCTGTGTTGGGCTTGGACCATGAGCCCAAAAGGATGTCCGTGAGGGCCTCATTGAACGGCAGAAGGGGCTCCGAAGAGACCGCTGCAGGTTGAAGCACCTTGGTTAGGAGGTTAGTGCTAACCGCCACTGTAGGAAGCTCGAGGTTTAGAGCCTCAGCCGCCCTATGCAACACCAGTGCGTATGATGCACCCTCCTCCATAGCCATGGTAGGGAAAGAAAGCATGCCAAGGTCTGGAGAAGTGTCCAGACCACTGGCCTCACCCAACTCCTCTCTCCAGTCCGGTTCTTCCATATGGTCTGCCAGAGGGTCCACAGACCTCTCCCAGTCCTCCTCACCCTCCTCTGGAAGCCACTCAGGTCGATAGGGAACACCAGGGGAGAACAGGGGTACAAAAGTACCAGTCGACGTCGGTCTGGCTCCGTGTCTACATTCAGAGGGAGGCAGGGGTCGACGTCAGCTTGGGAGACAACCGCCGTCGGAGGGGGCGGAGGTGTCGTCAATGAATTCAGGGCCGGAGGATCCATTGGGCCTGGATCCCTGGGGGCCCTGCGGCGCCGGAACCGAAGCCGCCGGCATCACAGGCCTAGAGCCACTAGCCGAGTCGGCGGGGCCCGAAGGCGCACCTTCGGAGTCGGGCTGCCCAGAAATAGAATGGAGGGCTTCGTAAAAGCTACAAAGTTGGGCAGGGCTCGCTATGGCTCCCAGAAAAGGAGAAAGGCTCGGAGTCGGCCCAACAGGCTCTGCGGGCAGAGCCAGACGACTACCTGCTGTATCACGCAAGCGTCAGCCGACGGACGGGGAGAATGCGAGACAGTGCTTCTTCGCCTTCTTTTTGTGCTTCGACTTACCCGAAGACTTCGACGAGGAATGGTGGTGATGGCTTCGCGACCAGTCCCACGACTTCTCTCTCGACCAGGACCTCGATTGGCGCGGAGCTGACTGCCGGGCCTCCAGAAGCTTTCGGGACCGCTCCTGCAAATACTTTGGAGCCACAACCCGTAAGTCGGAGAACGACTTCGGGTAGTGGTCGCACTCCAGGCACCAGAGGCACACAAGATGGGGGTCCATCACCGACATCAGTTTTTGGCAGGAGCCACAAGGCTTGAAGCCGGTCCACCGAGATGACATCCCTGTGCACCAGGAGTAGTAACTACTCAAAAAGATGTCAACAAAATTCGCAAAAATAGAGTCAAAAAGTTACTCGAGGTACCGTTCTCTCCGGATCTGCGCTGGCTGACGTGGAAAAAGAAAGAACTGACGTCAGCGCGCAGGGGCGGCATCTAAGTAGATACCGCGATGTCAATCCGGCGACCAGGACGCCAATGACGAACAAGGAGTCGACCGACACCACCTACCGATGCGCAGGGGTACTGCTGAAGAAAAATTCTCCGGATCCACTCTGACGCCCGGGGGTAATTCTAAGGTGAGGAATCCATAACTAATTGTTTCTTCCAGATTAAGCTGCACAATGCTATAGCTGTAGAAGCTATAGTTCTTACAAGGCCTACACAACTAACTACAATAACGTCCGGTAAGGACAGCTCAAGCCCACAGCTGGGACACTTAATTTTTTTTTGTATGTCATGTCAGAGAATGTAATAAGCAGTCACCCAGGAAATTGACAATCCAGGAATTTTTCGTTTCTAATGCATACAGGTGATATAAATAATTTTGAACTCCATACTTTTGCTAATGGAGAAATCCATGTGAGGATCCGAACATATTTTATCAGTATTGACAACAATATTATCAGTACTATCCAAACAGAAATAAACAAGCAATATGGCATCACAAACTGACCCTCCCACAAATACCAAAGAGCATATTTGTACTAGTTGCAGAATTAGGTTGCAATAGGTAGTACTCCTACTTCACAAACTACTTTTAATGCAGCAAAAATAGTAACTGTCAAATTTTTATGTGATGCTCGAAAAGGGAAAAAACACAAAAGGTGTAATGGTCAACAATTGCACAATAAGGGAATAGATCCAACGAAACTGGAGTAACATTGTTCCCAAAGTTGGACAGGAAAAGGAAGAGAGGAAGAAGCGGGCAATAATGCAATTGCATACTCCTTCAAGAAGTTATTTACTGAACTCAAGTTAAAAGCCGGGTCAAGCCTTGCAGGTGAGGAAGATGAAAAAAGTGCCAAAGCCACCGAGGTAAAAGTCTCCTACACCCACGACTTCAGCTTATCAAATCTTCTCCAAAGGTGGAATGAAATTTAATACCATTGGAGTACAAACAGATGAGTTGTGGAGTCAATTACTCCAAAGTACACATTAGAATATACATTTTTAAGGGTCGAGGTTGCAAAAAATCAGAAGTGCTCAAACTCAAAGAAAAACAAGAGTCTTGTGGCGCCTATGACGAATAGTGCTTTTAGAACGACAAAAGATTCAAGTTCTAATGATTCCATGGCTACTCTAGCATGTGAGCTCCTGCTAGCTGTAAATGGAGAGGCCAATGAAGAACCAGTCATTTCACTAGCTAAGTCTTCCATGGTGAATTAGAAAGATATGCACAGAGAGCAGGCTTTTGCCAGTGAACAGCGTGACCACATCCCTGGTACTATTGCTGAGATGTATAGTTAACAGTTGAGTGATCTCTTCCTGGATACTCGTATAACAAGACTATTGAAAAAATCATGCCTCCTCAGCCTATTTTACACTATCCCACATCTATGGTTTATAATCTATCATGATGCAATTACAATACAATGATGAAAAGCATGTGAATCTGAAGAATCTAGGAAAGCTAGTGGCAATCTACAATCTGCATTGGAGGAGTTTGCTTATTTTAACATAAGTTATACATTTTAGAGAACCAGGATAACCTGGGAATCATAATCATTGATGTTCTCTCTTGTCACACAATGGATAACACCTGAACAAACCCAGTTATCCAGTCACAGTATCTGGACAATGACACAAATAATCCAAGATATTTTACAACACACATTCTGATTGAAGATAACCTGCCAACAGGTCAATTTAATGAAGAGTTTGACATGTTAACAATTTCGAAAAATGATAGTGTCAGAAAAGTCCAATTGATGATTGGGAGTAATAGCCTAGGTTCAGTCGATGAACTGGATCAAGAACTAAACTGGGTAGGGTTAATGGCAGCTTTGGCCACTGAGAACTCTTGGGTGCATAGAGAGATTGCCTTGAATGTTTAGCAGTAGGCCATCTATGTCTCTAAAACAGCATCTTTGTGAATATCAAGAGCTTGAGAGGGGGACAGCTGTTGCAACAGACTGTATAATTATCAAGTCCTGGAATACTGCTGGCACTTAACGCTAGATTGGTTGACGATGAATGGCAGGAGTTCATTATCAACCATGATGTTTGCGGCTTTAAAGAGACATGGGTCATGTCAAACAGTTTTGGATGGTAAAACTGAGTTCTATGTACCAGGAAGGCTGGCCTATTGACGGTCTATGTTTGAGTTTGAATTAAATTGAATTATAAATCACAACAATTATGTATGGTAAATGCGTGTTCCAACATCTTGTATGTGCGGTTAATTGGGGTCAGCAAGGAAGTCCAAACTCTGGATATTTTGGATGTATATATGCTCCCAATTTGGTAACCAGAGGTGCAAAATCTATGGAAAGAATTAGTGCTTTACATGAATTATATTCAGGATAGCAGTGATTCACGCGTATTGCTTATATGCAGAGACTTTAACACATTCTTCTCACACAATGCTGTAAGCAGAGGTTGTAGAACAGGAACTGTGTTGGGGATTTCTGAAACCTAAATTGGAAAAAATCTAGTAAAAAGGAGGGAAGTGGTGCATCTTTACTTTTAGACTATGTGCTATGTTTTATGAACGACCATACTATATCAAAATCACTCTAAGGTTGCAGACTTGACTCTACCAAACATGGTGGGGAGGACGATTTAATTCTTCGTCTAGGTTATCAGAAATAAAATTACCCTGGCCCTTCCCCATTAAATAATCAAACACACAAAAGGTGATGGGAGAATTGCAAGCATTCCTCCCATTAACTCTTGTATTTGATTTAACACCCTAAGTGGACAAGAGTATGCCCACACGTGGGTCCTGTATTCACTGTGCTACTGGAAGCAAGCTACATTCGACTGACGAGCTCAAATCGGGATGAAACTAGTCTTGGGTTGCGTGTGTTCTGGTTCAGAAAGGAATTGGCTTGGCAGTTTAGGATGGACTTTTCCTATTGGAAAAAGGTAAAGACTGATTTGCATATGTCTGGGTCCAAACTGAGGTGGCATGGTAGGCAAATCAATGATAGTATAGAATGCTACCCCCAGGCGACTGCCAGTGGTTCGACTTATTGCAAGCATTCCTCTCATCATGTGTTGTGTGTTTGATGTAATGTCCTTAGTGGTCAAGGGTATGCCCAGATGTGGTTCCTGTGCTCACTGTGCTACTTGAACCAAGCTATACCTGAGTGATGAGCCCCAATCAACTTGAAACCGGTCTCGAGTTGCTGGTGTTCCAATTCAGGTCAGAACTTGCCTGGCAGTGTGGGTTGGACTGTTCCTATTGGAGCAAGATCAAGACTGATTTGCAAATGGCGGGTCCAAACTGAGGTGGCATGGTTAGCAAAAAAATGATGGTTTTGGAATGTTATCACAATCTTTTGCCAGTGTTGAGATATACTGCAAACATTCCTCCCATCACCTTCAGTCTGTTTGATGTAACCTCCCCCATTAAAGCAAGTTATCTGAAATCCAACAATAACTACAGTGGGTTTGAATCGGTGTTCTAGGAAATGAAACCCAGTTTCTCAACTGCACTAGTACTTCACCATATAAAATCAATGAGTCACATTTCCAATGGCTAAGAAAAGAGTACCAAAATGTATTGAAATAAAAAAATATGGAGGCTCAACGGACATTGTCGGTTAATCTAAGAGAAACAACTACTAGGAAGGATTGAAAAAAGTTCTGGGAAATTGTCACTTATCTTAATGTAGGTAGCGGCAACAAACATGAATGTCATTCAGGGGATTGACTGGATCAGTCGCTTTAAGAACGTGAATGTTGGGAATGGAACTGCTACTAAAATGGAGAAAATAAATAGTGTAGCTTAGAACAAGGGGTCCAATTGTATTGCCCAACGCTTGATTATATAGACACTAGAGGTAAGTAGGATATTACGGGGTATGAATGGGAAGAAAAAAAACTGGACCTGACCTTGTACCCACATATTTGTATTGTGCTGAATCCAAGTTATGGTCGTCACATTAACTAAGGTTTTGAATGCAGCCCTAGTAACCAATTCCATACCTCCTTCCTGGAGTTCAGCAGTCCTGGTCCTACTATACAAGAAAGGCAGCAGTAGAGATCCGGCAAATTATAGGCCCATCTCATCATTCGACAGGGCCGGCATATGATTTGGAAAGGTGTTGCGAAAACAACTGCAAGGATGGGCCAATGGTAGAAATATTTTAATAGATGTAGAGGCTGATTTAGGGACATGGATAGGAACTATTGTCCAAGCTGTGCGGCTGTATATCATCTGTTTTAAATACAATCAATCAATCAATCAAAGACATTTATAGAGCGCACTACTTACCCGTAGGGTCTCAAGGCGCTTTGGGGGGTGGGGTGCCGTTACTGCTCGAACAGCCAGGTCTTGAGCTTCTTCCTGAAGGAGAGGTGGTCTTGGGTCAAGCGCAGGTCGGTCGGGAGGGAGTTCCAGGTCTTAGCGGCCAGGTAGGAGAAGGACCTTCCTCCTGTTGTCGCTCTTCGGATGCGGGGGACGGCGGCGAGGGCGTGGCTGGCTGATCGGAGGTGGCGTTTGGGAGCGTAGAAGTTGACTCAGTTGTTGAGGTAGCTCGGGCCTTGATCGTGAAGGGCTTTGTGTGCGTGGGTGAGGAGACGGAAGGTGATTCTTTTGTTGACGGGGAGCCAATGCAGGTCTCTCAGATGTCCGGAGATGTGGCTGTTACGTGGGATGTCGAGGATGAGTCTGGCTGAGGCGTTCTGGATCCGCTGGAGTCTCTGCTGGAGCTTGGCGGTGGTTCCGGCGTAGAGGGCTTTGCCGTAGTCCAGTCGGCTGGTGACGAGGGCCTGGGTGGCCTGTAGTCAAAAAGGCTCCCGTATACTTGACATTTGTAGACCAAAAAATCAAGGTTCGATTCACTTAATTGAGACAAACTCTGGACTTTGATGCAGACATTGGGTTCATCATGAACTTTTTTCTGCAATGGAGGGACTACATAATGCAACATTGCCAGAGTGTGCTACCACCTCCTTGGCAAATGCACCAATAATTTCACAATACAAAGAGTGAAACGAGTTGTTTATTGGCTCTGGTTGTATTTAGCCTGTTTTTGAATGATGCAGTATACGATCTAATGGAGACTCATCTTGATGGACCAAAAATAGCCAACCGATTTGATAATTTAAATGACATGAGCACAATCAAAAACTGTAACTCCCAGTGCCACAAACACTGGCAAAATAGTCTTTGTTGAAATATATTCTTCTCCCTAGTGTTTTTGAATATAGTGAGGGACCGGTCTTACATGTCTCATTGTGTTTTGATATGTCATATTTGTTTAATATTTTTTTCAACGATTTGTTTATGTACTCTTTCACTGTGTTTGTTATATATGTTGCAAAATGAAGTGTTGCCTGTCATGATGACATGATCAAAATGCAATGATCTTGTTTTTATGAAATTAGATATAGAAAAGTGAAATAATTCACACGGGCTTCTGAATTAAGGACATTGGCTCGTTTATTTTAGTAACTTGTTTGTTAAACAATGCTATCTAGAAACAATGTGTGTATGCAATATTGAAGTGGTCCAATTTAGGTAGCGTAAGGACCCAAGCCTCCTTTGGGTTACAACACTGTTAGGCTTGGCATCTTAGACGTGGTTTCCCCTATTTGCCTCAACCTGCCATATTTTTGATGCTGTGCTGGATTTCTTTTTTACTGACTTGGATGCTTTGGGCACTTTGCCACTTTGCAATTGGTTATCCCCGATTGGCAAATTTGATTAACTGGTAAGCCCCTAGTAAAGTACTGAGTGTGCAGGGGCCTGTAAATCAAATGCTACTAGTAGGCCTGCAGTTCTGATTGTGCCACCCATCTAAGTAGCCCTGTAAATATATCTCAAACCTACGACTGCAGTGTCTGGCGCAGTTTTTACTGTCATGTCTACCTGGCAAGTGCACCCATTTGTCAGGCCCTAACATTCCATTTTCTTAGATGTGGACACCCCTCAGGTAGGCCCAAGTTACCCCCATGGGCAGGGTGCAGAGTATGTGAAAGGTAGGACATGTACTGGTGTATAACATGTCCTGATAGTCAAATACTGGCAATTTCGTTTTTCACTATTGAAAGGCTATCTATCCCATAGGATAACAAGGGTGATACTTTGAAACATCTTACAAATATAACTTCCCATTGGGACTAGATAGAGAAATTGAGTTTAAGCTCTCTGAAATCAGAATTTAATGACATCTTTTAGGGAAGATTTTTTTTTTTTAACGTGTGTGTTTGAAAATGCCACTTTTAGAAAGTAGGCATTTTCTTATTTAACCATTATGTGTGCCTCTTCTGGTATGTGAATTGACTGTCTGGTTTTGGAGTGACAGGGGCTGGGGATGTGCATTCACTGTAGTCAGCCACTGGGAGTTGAGATGTGTCTGGCCTTTCCTGGATGCCTCAGAGCTGGGCTGAATAGACCTTGGCTGCATTTAAATTAGTGGAAGGAGTTTTCCTTGCAACTGAATGGGTCCGGTTTCCCTTGCACAAAGCAGTCTCCACTCCCTGTGGTCATACTGCACCAGTGAGGACAGAACTGGTTAAGACTAGGCTCAGATACCCTGGCCACAAGAGAACACAGACAGAAAATGGGGTATAAGTAGTGGCCCTTAAACCCCAGAACTTTAGATCACTTCTGGACTCAAGAGGAACCTTTGCCAAGAGAAGAGATGGAGAGCTGTGAGGAGGAGAAATGCCCCTTTCCTGTGTGGTGTGGGGGGTTGGCCTGCAGTTGCTGCTTCTGCCAAGAAAAGGACAAAGACTGGAATTATGCTGAGAAACCTGCTTGAAGAAGAATCTCCAAGGGCTTGTGTGCGCTGGCCTTCTGTTCTGAAGTCTCAGACACAATGATTTCACTCCCTGCTCCCCTGAACTCTACTGCGGAGAATTCTGACCTGCCAGGAGTTGTCTGTTCCAGTTTTGGGCCTCTGGAGGTTGTTCCTGCTGTTTGGAGCAGAAAGAAACCAAAGAGAATCAAGAAAACAATTGTCCAATGCCGTCAGCGACGCCGCCGCGACCTGCACTAAGGCTAGGGGGAAACACTTGTGAAGTCCACGACGCACCGCCCTGCCTGAACCACAGCTCCGACGCCTGCAGTTATCAACCTTCCTGGCGCCAGAGAACGCACCAACTCCGTCACCTCCAGCAGCAAGCATCACTGCACCAATAACCGCTGAGGGTGACACCACAAACTCAACGACTTCACACCACCTCACCGGAACCAACACCTTACCACCGATGCAATTAACTTCCCCTGTCCTGGATTCGACACGTTGCCTCCTCGCAAACACAACGCCTCGGCTCCCCTGTGGAAGCCAGCATTGACACTGGCACCGACACCTCACCTCCATGACGCCATGCATTGTCATACACTTCCTTTTTCAAGGTACTGTTTGATTAGGGGTTTGTGTGACTCAGTGCCCAACGCTGCGCTCCTTGTAGTCAGCGCTGTACTTTAGATTTATTGCAGTCACGACGTCGTAATAGCCCCTCGTGGAATAACTGTTTTTAAGAGCTAATAGACTACATGTATGCTGGAGTTTGGTTGTTTTGGTCTTGTTGAGTTTAGATAAAGATACTTAATTTTTCTAAAACTGGTGTGGGTCCATTTGTGGTGTTATCACTGCGTTACTGTGTGTTTTGAGTACAAATACTTTACACATTGCCTTTGGGATAAGCCTGTCTGCTAGTGCCTAGCTACCAAGGGGGTGAGCAGAAGTCTAGAGTGTGTATCCACCTTACCCTGACCAGAACCAAGGGTCACTACTTGGACAAAGGTGCATACGACTGCCAACTAGGGACCCCCAGTTCTAAAATACATCTTCTATATTAACTTATGAATGGGGGCTTTCCCAACCAGAATGCATCTAGTAAAATGCAATAGTCTTGCGGAAGGAAACAAATACTGCTTCCTGCAATTATTGTGGAAAAGGCAATAATGCACTTCTTGTGCTTTTTGCAAGATGTCTCTGAAAGAATTTCGACATTGACTTCTGCCACTATCTAGGACTTATGATGGCAATTCATATGCAGACGTTTCAGCACTTTGCTTCAGGGTAACTCAGCTAGCAATTTTCTACCCTGTGGCTTCTTATATTTGGTCCACGTGATCTCTCTTAGGGAAGCAAACTTAGTTATATGGAATATTCAAGAAAATAGCACTGCAACGTATTACGATATGTGCATTTGAAGTAATTATGTAGAGTTAATGGATTTGAATATTGTCCTATTAATAGTAAGATTTGTTTGCATGATAAATTTGTATTCGTTTTTTGTTATGTGTAGTGGTGGGGTAATATGTATTTCTATATAGAATGGTTCTAAGGCCTAGGTTGACGACAATAGATATCTTTATCTGTAGTTATATGACTCACATAACTGCACAGCTTGTTCCAGCAGCTTGCGTAGATTTGATGACAAGGGGTGAAGAGTCAGTGGCCCAATCTCCGCTCAGGCTAGATTCATGAACAAACCGAGTTGAAGGACTGCACGGGATGATGTGAATTTCCACCTTTACATTTAATAGATGGATTCCTTGTTTACCAGAAAAGCTAGAGGAATCAGCTTGAGCAACTGAACGGCCAGTAGGAGAGTAAGCTTCAGCTATCTGACCATATGTACACCAGAAGTTTGACGGGCAGGTAAATTGGGGGAGGCTTCCCCATCCCCTTGTTTGAAAATGTTAGTAATGGCAGCAAAAGAACTAGCTGGAGAATGTAAAGCCCCTTTACCACCAGTCTGCTTTATTCAGACCCCCATCAGGACATTGCAGCATAGATTCGCAAATTTTGCGGCACAAAAAATGGGAAATTTGTAGGGCACAAAAATGTAACCTTTGCGGCACTTTATTTTACTCACAATCATTCATATTCAGCCTTAAATCAATGTAAACTGTTTCAGCAGAGAATTTCACTTTGAAATAGGCATGTTTAAAGTGTCTGCAGCTCTACGGAAGCACAGCTCCAATCCGAACCTCGTGAGAGTGGGCCCTATTCTCCTTGGGATGTTCTAGCGCCCTTGTATGGACCACTGCCGGGTCACCGCTGCCTCCTTGACCCGCGAGGCATGACACCTCTTCCTCTGATTCCCTAGGGCACAGGACTGTAGTGGGTGGAGGTGCATTGCCACTGTTAATGTAAGCATGTTAAATATTGCTCTAGGCAGATCAGTGGCATGGGGTGGGTGTATGCCCTTTCACAATACAGCTCCAACCTCAATGTGACTTACAGGTGCTGTGTGTGCAATCTACACCCCGAATATAAGACTATTCCCAACACAACTCCTCTGCGAGCAACCCTCCTCCCCAAGCAGTGGAGTCCCACACACACAGAATCAAGATCTGGAGGATTCATTACTGTGCATACACTTATTGTCATTGAATTTTAACGCTCAGACTAAAGAGTGCACTGGATATTTTGAAGAGTATAAATATAGTTGACTTTGTAAAACTTCTATAACCCCTATACCCTTCCCAAAAAGAGCTATTTGTTGCAACTTTAATAAATGGAGCATCATGTGGTACCGTGAGGTTGCCACATTAACAGGGCTGCTACAGCCATAGTACACAGAGGCTCTAATATGCTGGTAGCTCACATTTGTGTTAAATAATGACGCACGCAGTAACTTAACTGCAGCTACCCCAGCTGTCCACTGATAGAGTTTAGCAGACCAAGTTAGTAAACAAAAAAGCGTTTTACAGTTAATATACACACACAATAATTTATAACAGCTTCTCCAATGTACCATCCCTCACCACACACCAGTTGTGTTGAGTTATTCATAGTTATGTACAGTGTTCTACTGGGACAATAATGCCACTTTAGGGGAGCGTCACAAGCAAAAAGAGGGAAGTGTCAACCACAGAACTGACCAGCAGGATGCAAGTATTGAGAGTGGCTGTGAAGCCCGGGAATAGTAAAAGAAAAATGGAATGGCTCCAAACCCACTAACAGTAAACAAAATATCCTGAAGGGACAGAGCATGCGCTGTCTACGCAAGACCAAAAAAAGACACTCAAAGTTTTGTGCAAGCGTTTTGTAAGAAGAGACAACTTACCAACACAATAGCATATTCTAGTCTCAATGTATCCAGTTGTAAGTGTGACAGGCCTGCTCCCTTGACTTGAGGCAACTGCTGCACCTTTGGTTGCTGTTTTGCCAGGCTGCATTTCCGATCGAATGCACCACAGTCCTCAGACTTCGATGCGCCCAGGGTTTCTCTGTCTCCTGACTCCCCATATAACCAGCTTTACACTACCCCTAGTAAATCTATGGCCTTATGACTGCACACATGACAAAGGACTGTAGGAGTGTGTAGGCATTATGATGCGCAGCAGGGCTTCGATTCACTGCCTAAGGAATTGACAGCGGATGAGAAATAGACAGTAGGGGGGCTTGACCGATACAGGAAGTCCTGCTTTGCTGGTAGAGCGCCTTACTAGAAAGGAATACAGAGAATTAAGTGTGGCAATTTAAGTGACACCTTATGGTGAGTGGAAAAAGGCGATAAAATTCATTCGAAAAAACTATTGTCTTTTCTGAAACCTAATGGTCTAAAAGGGGCATTAAAATACCTCCAGCAGTTCTGAAGCAAAGATACTAGGTAAATAGCTGCCAAGGTTTCAGATTGCTTATGTGCGACATTTTCATAATTTCAATGCAATTATGAGTGACATACAACGACTAAAAGTGACACACTCTACCCAACAAAATCAAGCAATGAAGTCCAGGGAAATGGATAAATATCAGAAATTATCCCCATTTGAGCAATTAGAATCTCAAAATATATCTTGAAAATGCAGCTAAGTACCAGAATGGAAGGGCATTCTTTGCAGCAGGCATATTAATCCTCTGCGCTATTTTATCATGAGTGAAAACTGCCACTAAATAAGTGCTGATCTTGCAACAGCAGGAACATTATCCAACAGAGTTAACTTGACATTTTTATTGTTGCATGAAAACTCCTGGACACAAAAGGAATTCTGCATCGTGCCGCAGACGTTCCACAAGTAAACAAAATTATCTTTGTGAGAAAAGCAATAACTCACTGCTATCCTCATAAAATATGGTCTTGTGAATATGCGTGCTACGTGTTCTTTGCAACAACCAGCCCTGGCAAAGAGCTCGGCGGCACCCCCAACCCCCGGGGGGGAGGGGGGGGGGGTTCGAGCACTTTGCCCTGGCCGGTTTTGGTTCCCAGTCGGGCCCTGGATATTATCCCTCTTTGCTAGTACATTGCGAGTCTAAAATGCTAGAAGATAAAACTCCAACCTGAGCAGAATCATTCTAATCACAAGTGTTAATTTTTGACAAATTTACCAAAAGTATCTGAGTCACAACAGTGCTGCAGCTTCGGGTTGCCACTGTTTCTGTAGCTGAAGTGTGTGTGGAGTCACACTCATTGGCTGCGCACAGCTTCTGACGAGCTGACTGAAGTCTGTCCCGGTGAGAGGAGCTCATCATGGTGGCACCACTGTCTTAAGACACTCAGCACCTGCTCTCAAACTCACCATGCGGACACAACCCCGGGTGTCCCCCTCCCCCCCCTGCACACACAGCAGGGTAGCAGCACAGTTCCAGGTCAGGGAAGATGGAGACGTCTACTCTTACTCTTCCTCCTATAATTTAACCCCAGCGCTGGGTGTCAGCAGCGGGGGCCCAGGCCGGCAGGAAATCGAAATTAATAACATCCTGCCGCAGTCTGAGTCAACCGGCATTCTCTGGCGTCATGATAGTGAAAATCCTGTCCACGTGAGACTGACATGAGAGCGGCGCCAGCGCCCCCACTCTGGCGCCAGGCGATGTAGTGATCCTCCGATCAGCAGTCTAGTGTTTCAGCATGCTGTAACACACACTGAACACCCACCCACCACAGGTGTCACCAGTCAGGTGACCCTGGCAATAAAAGGGGCCGAGCGCACGTGCTCGGGCCAGTTATCTAACTATCATGCAAGTGTCTGCGTCCATCCTTTTAGCTGCATGTGGGCCTAAGGCCTAAACACCACAATGGCGACGAGCGGGTGAATCCCGCGTGTGCGGCCGCCTTTGGAAGGTGGTGAGGGGGAGAGATGCCCGTGCGAGGGGCAACCCCTGAGAATTGGCGAGAGCTGGCTACTCGCCTGCGGGGCATGTGAAGAGCCCCAGGCGTGAGATGAGGTGACCGGGAGCCCACACGCACCTCATGGGTATGCTGAAAGCAGCCCCCCCTGCGTGGAAGCGCCGTGGAGAGTGCAGTGCGAGCCGAGCGGAGCCCACCCGCATCGGCCGCAACGGAGTTGACCCCCTGTGAGGCGGCGCCGGATGTGCCCGATAGCACACGGGGCGTGTGAAGAGCCCCGGCGTCGAAGAAAGCCGAGCAGGCGCCCACCCCGCGTCGGAAGAGACGCAAACTGCCACTGTAGGCGAAGAGGCCCGCGGGGCGTGTGAAGTGCCCCGAGTGTCGAGGAGGCAAGCGAAGCCCACCCGCGTTGAAGGGAGGCCCAGCCGGGCCGAAGGTGAGCGACTGTGGGGCGTGAAAAGGAAGCCTATGAGCCGTGGCATGCATCTGCCACGGACCCGCCAGTGCCCCAAATGAAGCGGAGCTTACCCGCATCCAATGTGGACAGGGTCCGGCGACAGCTCCTGCCCCTCCCACCCCGCGCAGCGTGTAAACTGTAAGAGGCTGCTGCAGCGGGGGTGAAAGAGGGAAAGAAAAGAACACGTGTGGCCCTAAGCTGAGCGGCGCCAGCCTCCTCCCCCCACCCCCGCAGCCCGTGAAGAGCAGAGTGCTGCGAGGAGCGGGAAGACGGGGTAAAGAAATAAATAAATGTGACGCTTACCGTGGTGAGGCTAGAGTCCTCGTGTGGCGTCTGGCCGACTGTGTGCCCCGTGAAGCACGGTGGGCATTGGTGCGGCCAAGGGAGAGCAGCAGACGGCACGGGGGAAGAGGAACAACTGGCGGTGGCAGTGCCCCGCCCCCAGGGAAGGTGCGCGTGTGGCCGAAAACAAAAACAAAAAAGTAGCAAAGGACTCACCACAAAGGTAGAGGGGGTCCTGCTGCAGGGTGGCTGTCCGACGATGTGCCCGCCCAGGGGGTAACGAATGGGACACTGTCAGGAGTCAGGGGGCAAGCCTCAATGTGGCCGGTGCACGGTCTGCCCAAAAGGGAAAGCACACAAAGCCTGCAGAAGCTGCCGAGCATACAGGATGTCGAATGGGAAAGCGGCAATGCCCTCTAGTGGCCGGCAGCAGTACTGCACTCTGGAAATGCTGGCAACAAGTAGCAGGGAAAGACCAGCAACAAAGGAAGGTCTGTCTGGTGGGGCCTGTATTCAGGGATCAAGTGAACCAATAACGGTGTAGAACCATCATTAAGAGAAGGACAGATGTAGTCACCGAAAGGAAGCAATGACATTTTGCCTGAAAATAGTAAACAGTAAAGGCTACCCAGGCAGAGTGCAAGCTCATGGTGCCCAGGAGGACTGCCTGCGAGTCGCACTAGTCAGACAACCACACAAAGCGAATGTACAATAAAGCTGCTAGGCCAGAGTGGTGCCAAGATACCCCACAGCTGGTAAGAGCAAAGGAGAATACACAGGGATGCACCTGGAGAATAAGACCACAGCGCAGGGGCAGCTGTGGCTATCCAAAGCAGCTAACGCGGTACCACGAGGTACCCCGAGAAGGAGATCGCAGCCACTACTGCGCAAAATGTAGTGACTAGGAGCAGGTTGACGAAGCGGTGGCGCAGCCCTCCACAAGAACTGAAGCCACGCCGGGAGAGAGTGCAGCGATGCCTGGTGGCCACAGGTTGTCGCTGCAGCAGTAAGGAAGAGACAGGAGCCCCGCCACACGAACCAACGGAGATTCCAGAACTCAGCACCAAGCAAGTGCGAAGAAGCGCAGGAACAGCGGCTACAGCTCCAGGTATGATGGACCTAAGGGCGCAGTCAGAAGCGCGCCGAAGCAATGCGACTGCGGAGAGACAAAGAAGTGGTTGCGCGGACCACGAGAAGCCAGAAGACCGAGAAGACGGTCGCCAGGAGGGAGAAGCCGACCAACCAGATGGTCGCAAGAATGAAGCAGACCAGCCAGATGGTCGCACGGAAGAAGCCGACCAGCCAGATGGTCGCCAGAATGAGAATAAGTCGACCAGCCAGATGGTCGCACGGAAGAAGCCGACCAGCCAGATGGTCGCAAGGAAGAAGCCGACCAACCGGATGGTCGCAAGGAAGACGCCGACCAGCCAGACGGTCGTAAGGAGGACGGAGCCGACCAACCAGATGGTCGCAAGGAGGATGCAGACCTACAAGAGGTCAGAGAGCACACTGACCTGTCAAGAGGTCAGAGCAGGAGCGAAGAGGAAGACCGAGGGGACGTCAATGAAGAGGACCCCAGCAGAGGTCCGCGAAGAGGACCAGAAAGAGATGGACGAGAGGTCCAACAACATCGTTTTGAAATCATAAGTAATCGTGAGAAAGAAGGTCGCGAAGAACGGTCCAGTCACAGAGTGAAAAGAAGACTTTCCTAGTGCTGAGACAAGACCAGAGGGAAACGTGTAGAGTGCACACTACACAGAGAAGCCTGGTAAGGACGAGCAAAAAGGCGAGAAGACCGGACCGCGTCGCAAAGAAAGGGAAAAAGAAAGACAGATCCTGAGTGGCACGAAGCCACGACGAAGGAAGAAGAGAAGGAGAGGAGAGGAGAAGTGCAAAGAGGTGTGCGTGGCAGATCAACACAACACACACCTGAAGGGGAACACCCGAAGAGGAAAGGAGAAGAGCAAAGAGGTGTGCGTGGCAGATCAACAACACACACCAGAAGGGGAACACCCGAAGAGGAAAGGAGAAGAGCAAGGAGGTGTGCGTGACAGATCAACGCAACACACACCGGAAGGGGAATTGTCAAGTACCAACAAACTTTAGCTTCCACATGAGCCGATGAGAGTTCCTCAATTCCCAACTTCCCTAGCTGCGAGTCTTGCTACTCACATATAGGAGAGGGAGGAAAGGGGAGTTGGAATGAGAAAGAGAGACTGCACTGCTTCGTCTTCTTCTGACTGGATTCTATTCTTCTTCGTGTTGAATCCTGCAATAAATTACATTATTTGCATGTAACCTCTAACATAACTTCCCACTACTATACCCTTCACTTTACTACAGTGTACCTGTCTTCCCACAGTGCTTAGCTGCTCTCTTGTATGCTGTTCGATACTGGTTCTAGCTCTCGTCAATACTGGTCTGGTGTGAACGTCGTCTAGGAGTCTTCCTGTAACACAAATTATCTGTAACCTCTGCCCACTGAAATAATCCCACTACAATGTTTCCCTCACTAAAACTAAGTTACCTGTGCGGTATTTGTGAGACGACTAAGAGATGCTTCCTTTCATAGTCCAAAAGATCCGTTTACTGCCGATGAATTGATTTGATATAAGCAGCTGATAGCGGACTTATGATTGAAGGGTTCTTGTCTTTAGATTGTTGAAGAAGAGGCAATGAAGGTAGAACAACCATATATATATATAACCATTCACACACTCTTCTACCCTGGAGACTATTGTCTTTAGATTAAGATCTTTACTAGATTTGATAATCCTTCTATTCGTGGTTTCCCTTGTTCTCTACGTAGGATTCCACTTGGCTCCAAAACTACAACTGTGGAAAACAATTCTGATAAGCTTTTGTCTCTATTGTAGAATTCTACTATAACTTGTAATGTTCACATATTCCATGAATCCTATTGCAGCCAAATAACTCTGGAAGACATAGCTGTCTTTTTCTCTGGAACTCTGCTATTCCGGAATGCGTAGAATGATGACTGAAACACCGAGCTCTTCAGAAACGCTGCCTTCTCCTCAGGAATTCCGTTGAAGTGCGCCACAGTAATCGCGAGCGAGCGCTAGGACAGCTGCGATCGCTCGCGGGTCTAACAACTAGACCGATAACCGCTGCTGCGGTGAACAGCGTCCATCTTGGAATTTCGTGGTCGCGAACCCAAAAGAATCCGCATGAACAGGGAGACCTGGGGCACGGACAAGACTCGGCGTAATCTCCTATAAGCCTGATGCAGAAGCGACAGCCCTAAACTGTACCTGCCCTGCCTTGGAACCTGTCTGGATCCTGCACTCCTGACAGTACCTCCCACCAAGGCCCCCTTCTCCCTCATTCTTGGTTTACTAGGATGCATCTTATGGAACTCTTTCAACAATCTGGGTGCGTGTAAGTTGTCTGCTGGTTCCCAAGTTCTTTCCTCTGGGCCAAAGCCTTTCCAATCCACCAGATATAACAACTTTCCTTTCTTGATCTTGGAATCAATAATTCTCTTAACTTCAAACTCTTCCGTGGATTGAATCTGTACTGGAGCTGGTGGATTCTTCATTCTCAAACTGGTGGGGTTCTTCTTTAACAACGAGACATGAAAAACTGGATGCAACCTCAGCCTAGGAGGAAGTTGAACCTTGACACTCACTGGGTTCACCATTCTCTCTACTAGAAAAGGACCCACAAAACGAGGTTGGAATTTACGATTTCCTTTCAGACGCATATTGCGAGTTGAAATCCAAACTCTGTCTCCAGGTTCATAAACTGGATTTGCTCGTCTCTTTTTATCTGCCTGTTTCTTATATGAACTCTTAGCCTTGATTAGGTTATCTGTTGCTATCTTAAAGGCTTCTTGTAAACCCTGTACCACTTCTTCCACTGCCGGAACCTCACTCTCCTGTCTTCCCACTAGAGTGTTTGGATGCCTTCCCGAGTTTAAATAAAAAGGAGAATACCCAGTAGAGGAGTGTGTTGCATTGTTGTACGCAAATTCTGCTGCCCAGATTAAACTTGGCCATTCCCCTTCATGGTCAATTTCCAATCTTTTCAAAAAGGCTCTCCAAAAACGGGAAACAAACTGAGGACCCCTGTCAGAAATTACTACCCTGGGAATGCCATGGGCTCTAACTACATGCTGGGTAAACAAAGTGGACAACTGAATGGCGGATGGAATGGACTTCAGAGGGATAAAGTGACTCATCTTAGTGAAATGGTCAACCACCACCCATATAGTAGAGTAACCCAAACTAGAGGGAAGAGCCACAATAAAATCCATGGAGATGGTGTGCCAGGGATAGGGAGCTGGGGGCAAAGGTTGTAACAACCCCTGAGGGGCGACCCGAGAAGATTTCCCCTTAATGCATTGACCACAGGATTCCACATATTGTCTCACCTGAGTTTCCATGGCAGGCCACCAAAATTCTCGCTGAATCAGCTCCAAGGTTTTCTTGACTCCCTTGTGACCAGCCAACAGATCGTCGTGACAATGTTGAATTACTTCCAATCGCAGATCATCGTGGGGCACAAAAAGGTTTTCCAAATAATAAGGTTTCCCATCCTTGATCTTCCTTCCGGGTCCTTCTTTGACCCAATTACTCAACTCTTCCTTCGAGAGGGAATTCCTTAGCTTGTCTTCAAATTCTGGATAAGCTATTACACTGATTATTTTCTCTGTAGGGATAATTAATCCATCTTTCTTCTTGCAATCTTCTTCTCCAAAGGGAAGGCGAGATAAGGCATCAGCCTTGCCATTTGCGGCGCCGGGTCGATAAGTTAACACAAAATTGTAATCGGCAAAAAATAGCGACCATCTCAATTGCCTGGGAGTGAGTGTTCGAGCGGATTTCAAAAATTGCAGATTGCGATGATCGGTGAAAACTGTCACTTCGTGTCTTGCTCCTAACAGGTAATGTCGCCATTCCTGAAATGCATCTTTTACAGCGAGCAGCTCCTTGTCAGCAATTGAATAGTTTATTTCTGCTGCAGATAATTTTCGCGACCTGTAAGCTACCGGATGGAGCTGTCCTGTAACTTTATGCCTCTGTGACAGTACTCCTCCAATGGCCAAATTTGATGCATCTGCCTCCACATAGAAGGGCTCCTCAGGGTTTGGATGCAGCAATACTGGTGCAGAAACAAATATCTTCTTCAGTTCCACAAAAGCCTTTTCTATATCTGCAGTCCATTCAAATTTGGCTTCCTTCTTTAGCAAGCGAGTCAAAGGGCTGACCTTTTCCGAAAAATTGGGAATGAATCGCCTGTAAAAATTGGCAAATCCAATAAAACTCTGCACCTCTTTTACACCTTGTGGGGAAGGCCAATCTGTTATAGCCTTCATCTTAGACTCATCCATTGAAACTCCATTGAATGACAAGACAAACCCCAAGAACTCCACTTGCTGGGCGTGAAAAACACACTTCTCCAACTTGACGAATAGTTGATTCTCCAATAATTTACTCAAGATGGCTCGTACATGATGCACATGCTCCTCCATGTTAGCTGAAAAAATTAGAATGTCAGCAATGTATACCACAGCAAATCGATCTAAATACTCTCTTAAAACATCGTTGACAAAATGTTGAAATGCTGCCGGAGCATTGCACAAACCAAAAGGCATCACCTGATACTCGAACAAACCCAGCCGGGTTCGGAAAGCCGTCTTCCATTCGTCTCCTTCAGCAATGCGCACCAAATGATAAGCGCCTCGCAAATCCAACTTGGTGTACACCTTGGCTTCTTTGACCTGATCGAGCAATTCTGAAATCAACGGTAAAGGATACCGATTCTTTTTGGTAACTAAATTTAAGGCTCGATAATCTATACAAGTTCTGAGCTTGCCATCTTTTTTCGGAATAAAAAAGAGGGGGGATGAAACAGGAGATTGTGAAGGGCGAATGAAACCATTTGCCAAGTATTGTTCAATGTATTCCTTTAAATGTTGATTTTCGGCTTCAGAAAGTGCATAAATCCGACTACACAGTAGTGAGGCTCCTGGCTCCAACTCAATTCGACAATCATACTCTCGATGCGGCGGCAATTTCTTGGCCAAATCTTGGTATTCTTGTGGAATCCTTGGAATCTCTAACATACAGATGGACTGAGTAGAACTGGCCAAACTCAACGATGGAGTAGTTGAACGATTCTCGCTTTCATTTCCAAAGCAATGCTTCAAACAATAATCTGAGCTCATTTCAATGGATCTCTTTGCCCAATCAATTCTTGGATTGTGTTCCGTTAACCAAGGAAGTCCCAAAATGAGTTGAAACTGAGGGGCATCTATGAGGCTGAATTGTATGGTACTGAGATGATTTTCAGGACCCCTCAAGGAAATTTCTTCAGTCTCAAACACTATGGGGCCAGAAGATAAATTAGTACCATCCACAGCTCGGACAGCTTCTGGTTTCTTCTTCTTCAAGAATTGAATCTTCAAAGATTGAGCAAATCTGATATCGCAAAAGTTTCCCGTTGCCCCTGAATAAATCATGACCGAGATCTTATTAACTTCTGAATTTCCAAATTTGATTAGAACTGATATGATTAAGTGTGGGGCCGACGACTGCAAGGTGTTCGCTAAAAATTGAGGAACTGGAGCTGTCTTATCAACTGCTTCCACCAGGGCAACTCCTCCTACTGGTGGAGCCTGTCTTTTACCCAGACATTCTTCTTGGGCTTCTTTGGACACTGCTTGACAAAATGCCCCGAGTTACCACAGTACATGCACAGTTTGCCCACTCTTCTCTTCTCTCTTCATTAGTCAAAGGTCCCCGCACGGACCCTATTTGCATTGGTTCTTCTTCACTACTACCTTCTTTGGTTTTGGAATTTTCAGATCTTGACCTGTCAAACCGTGGAGGAATATATTTTACATCCTTACGCCTCTCATTCCTTCTTTCATCTTGGCGTTGATCGATCTGTAGCACCAAATCAATTAATGCAGAAATTTCCGTAGGCCGTTTAGGAATTTGCGCCAATCCATCCTTTAACTCATCTTTTAAACCTCTGTAGAATATGGCGGCTCTCTTTTCTTCTGGCCAATTTGTTTCGACAATTAGTTTATTAAATTGTGCCAGATAAGCAACCAAATCTCGATTTCCTTGCTTTAAATCTAAAAGTTCGTTATCTGTGGCTTGTGATATGGATCGCCTATCAAAAATGCGCAAAAATTCTTTCTTAAATGCTTCAAAATCATACAAAATGGCGTCGTTGTTGTTCACCAAAGGCATTGACCACGCCGCAGCATCTCCACTCAGGTAAGACAATATGAAGGCAACCCGGGACTGATCCTCCTTAAATATGATTGGTCTACACAAGAAGTGCAAAGAACACTGTGTAAAGAAGATCTGGGCCTTAAGTGGATCCCCACTAAAACGTTCAGGGGCTGCTAAAGGAATTGTTGGGGAGATAGCATGTATGACCTGAGTGGTCAGCTCAGTGACTGAAGGTGCAGGAGAGAAAGGCGTCGACTTACTCTCCTTACCCAAGGTTGGTGACCCCAAGGAGAACTCCTCGAAGCGTTGACGCAAAAACAAGGCCTCCTGACGAGACTGCCTTACTTCCTCTCTAAGGGATTTACTTTCTTCAATTGTGTCTCCCAATTGTTTCTGAATGCCGTCTAATACAGCAGCTAAGGTCTTTACATCAATTCCCTCAGCCATCCTGCTCAGGTGGATGTTTGTGAAGGCACTTCAATCTGTCAAGTACCAACAAACTTTAGCTTCCACAGGAGCCGATGAGAGTTCCTCAATTCCCAACTTCCCTAGCTGCGAGTCTTGCTACTCACATATAAGAGAGGGGGGAAAGGGGAGTTGGAATGAGAAAGAGACTGCACTGCTTCGTCTTCTTCTGACTGGATTCTATTCTTCTTCGTGTTGAATCCTGCAATAAATTACATTATTTGCATGTAACCTCTAACATAACTTCCCACTACTATACCCTTCACTTTACTACAGTGTACCTGTCTTCCCACAGTGCTTAGCTGCTCTCTTGTATGCTGTTCGATACTGGTTCTAGCTCTCGTCAATACTGGTCTGGTGTGAACGTCGTCTAGGAGTCTTCCTGTAACACAAATTATCTGTAACCTCTGCCCACTGAAATAATCCCACTACAATGTTTCCCTCACTAAAACTAAGTTACCTGTGCGGTATTTGTGAGACGACTAAGAGATGCTTCCTTTCATAGTCCAAAAGATCCGTTTACTGCCGATGAATTGATTTGATATAAGCAGCTGATAGCGGACTTATAATTGAAGGGTTCTTGTCTTTAGATTGTTGAAGAAGAGGCAATGAAGGTAGAACAACCATATATATCATATATATATATATATATATATATATATATATATATATATATATCATATATATATATATATATATATATATATAACCATTCACACACTCTTCTACCCTGGAGACTATTGTCTTTAGACTAAGATCTTTACTAGATTTGATAATCCTTCTATTCGTGGTTTCCCTTGTTCTCTACGTCGGATTCCACTTGGCTCCAAAACTACAACTGTGGAAAACAATTCTGATAAGCTTTTGTCTCTATTGTAGAATTCTACTATAACTTGTAATGTTCACATATTCCATGAATCCTATTGCAGCCAAATAACTCTGGAAGACTTAGCTGTCTTTTTCTCTGGAACTCTGCTATTCCGGAATGCGTAGAATGATGACTGAAACACCGAGCTCTTCAGAAATGCTGCCTTCTCCTCAGGAATTCCGTTGAAGTGCGCCACAGTAATCGCGAGCGAGCGCTAGGACAGCTGCGATCGCTCGCGGGTCTAACAACTAGACCGATAACCGCTGCTGCGGTGAACAGCGTCCATCTTGGAATTTCGTGGTCGCGAACCCAAAAGAATCCGCATGAACAGGGAGACCTGGGGCATGGACAAGACTCGGCGTAATCTCCTATAAGCCTGATGCAGAAGTGACAGCCCTAAACTGTACCTGCCCTGCCTTGGAACCTGTCTGGATCCTGCACTCCTGACAGGAATACCCGAAGAGAAAGTGAGAAGGTGCATGGACATCCGAACACGGTACCTGGGAAAACATCAGCACCACTGGGGAGTACATGTCTATGTGCAAACCCGAAGGTCACCCGGGGACGACAGAGGCAAGCAGGCTGGTCCGTTGGAAACAACCACCTCTGGGATGGAATGGACACAGGACCGTGGATATCCAAGGGGTTAGAGGCCTCAGGGACACCGGTGGCAGCGGGTCCCAAAACGAGAGATGGACTGTTGAAGCTTGCTCTGGAGAACCTGGAAGAACAGAGGTAGCACGCGAAGGACCAAGTGCCAACAACACCCTTTTCAGGTGGAGCTTCGGAGACAGAGAGAGGACCCGTAGCGACTCCTCCAACACGGTTGGAGCGACAAGGCGGCAGTCCACCGGTCCAGTGGAAGCCTGGCAGCAAAGGGCCTCCGGGTTGTCCAGTGAGAGGGGACACCCACGAGAGAGGGGTATCCGTGAGAGGGATATCCTGCAACAGTGAATCCTGTTAGAAGACAACCACCAGTTGGAGAAAACACCTCTACCAGGACCATACAGCGGAAAGTAGAACACCAATGGTCCACCATCATTCCATCTACACTCTCACTGACGGCAGTACAAGGAGACTGTAAAGCGCACTTCCACGGTGTAAGTCCAAACGAACACATCTGCTGAGCACCCGGATATCGTGCCAAGGAGACAGAGTGGTCCCGGCTGCAAGGATACCATAGCTGGAAGTTGGCCATCAGCGAAGAGACTGCGTGAAAGTCATTTCTGACTTATGTTTCATTTGTAATCGGTGTTCTCTCCCACAGGTTCGGACGTTTTGTGTTTTGACCTTTATTAAAGTTTGGGAGGGATGTAGTGATCCTCCGATCAGCAGTCTAGTGTTTCAGCATGCTGTAACACACACTGAACACCCACCCACCACAGGTGTCACCAGTCAAGTGACCCTGGCAATAAAAGGGGCTGAGCGCACGTGCTCGGGCCAGTTATCTAACTATCAAGCAAGTGTCTGCGTCCATCCTTTTAGCTGCATGTGGGCCTAAGGCACAAACACTACAGGCACCCCCACTCTGGCGCCAGGCACCAAAGGAAAGGAGTGCATTTGTCTATCAGAACCACATGGGTTAATGAGCACCACATTCAGAAACAGAATGCAGCAGGAGGAAGCAGCTATTTTAAAACTGTACGGCGGCAAGTAGTGATATGTGAGCGTACATCCAATAAGAAAGCACAATTTTGTTGTCTGCCTTGAGAAATTATTTTGTGGCCAAAATAGCAGTGGCGGCTCGCACAGGTAAGACTCAGAGCAGTCTTCAATCTTTCAAAACTATGTTGAAAGGTTCGGATTTGCAGTGGCTCTCAAGGGCTCTTATCATGTAAAACAGTTTGCAGCAAGCCTGCAGGTGTATGCTACAACATATAAGAGCATCTAACAGTGAATTGCCAGCCTGGAAAACAAATATCGTCCACTTTCAAAGAACATGCAGCAACCAACATGTGCAAAACGTCCCCTTCTCGTTCCAAGCCCCCTTTCCTGACTCAGTCATTGGCACAGATTTGTCACCAAATCTCAGTAAAACATTTGGCATGCATCATTACTTACCAGCTTGTGCTATGCACTGGTCAGGTTCTGAAGTTTGTTAATATTGTCTTACGCGATGAATACTATACCGCACGTCATCTAAGGTGCCCTATGTATCAGTTGCAAATTTAGTGTCAGTTTAGGACTTCGTGTGAACCTCGTTGGGCGTGAATTCACATCCATTTCTGCCTTAGCAAATTCGTACAGGTCTGCTTTCTACCTTCCAAGGCGCAGGGCCATCAGGGATCTCAAATTCATGTCTATATGTTGTTTTGCAAGAGCCAGGGCGAGGTTGATCTATTTGCTTTTGGATCTGTTGGTGTTCGACTTGGACATGAGCACAAGCAAGCATGTTTAGGCAGCCCCAGATCACATTGTCTATCCAATCTTTGAGACATCTAGTTATCTCCACCCACTATCATCCGAGGGTCTGCATGTGGCCAAAGGCAGCCTCCATTTGATCACAGCAGGGACCTACAGGTACATGGCTTTAATTACCTTCTGTGGATATAACTAAATTGCCAGAGTATGAGTTAGTCATTTAGTGTGATCTGATGCTCATGCTGCAGCTCACGGACCCATTCTGATGCTGCAAGCTCTTAATATAAATCCTCCTTCTCCTCCCACAAGACAGCCAGGTTTTATGATCTGGTGGGCCTTATGGCTCTGAATTTCATTGTGATGGAATTACGGCCATTCCCATACACCCATGGCATTTACAAAAGTGTGTCCACCATAGGCTCTGCACCTCTTTGGCTGATGTAAGCGTAAGAGCCTTCTTTATTGCAGCGTAGGTCCGAAACAGTCCAGGAGAGATGTCATAGACAAGTATCACCTACTTGAAGGGTGAGGGAACCCAAATCGTAAAGATCACTCACTCAGGCTATTCCTGCAGTGAGAAAGGAAAAAAAAGGTCTTGCCTACCGTTTGTGCCTTATCTGAAAACGTCTGGAGTGTAAAAGTGGAGTTTAGGGGGCATAAGGGGTCCCACGCCTCCTTCCTTTGCATGTACTGAGGCCAATTGTAACGAGTCACCTGCAGTAAAATCGAGATGATTCGAACCTTGTACTTCGTGTCTAAGATATGTTCTCAGACACCTATAGGAGTCAGCTCCTCCGACACGTATATGAGCTCAAAGGCTGCCCTGGGGCTGAACCACCCTGCCACAGTCAGGAGTTGCTCCACCAGCTAGTAAGATTCCAAGTCAGGAACCCCTAGACCTCCTGCAGCCAGGGGAACATCAAGTGCAACCCTCTTCACCCCCAGACCAGTTCTGTCAATAGTGTGGAGAGATGCTGGAAGAAAAGTTGTTTGAGTTGCAATGGAATATGCACAAACAAATAAAGCAGCCTGGATAGCAGCGCCATCACAGCCAAAGCTACACATCCCACAACCGAAAAGGGAAGCTTGACTGAAAAGGCATTTCAGGGCATAGCTGCCGGAAACACCTGATCTCTATATACTCTGACTCCCAGGTACTTAAACGAAGTAAGTGCCACCGGCAATCCAGATACCATGGGCAATGACATCCCAGCTGCAACTTCATCTTTCATCGGAAAGAGACACGATTTTGCTGCATTTCTCCGTATACCAGATCAGGCACCAGACCTGGGAAGCTCCTCCAATCAGCCCCAGCGACCCAGCTCCGTAGTCCTGCATAAATAGTAAAATGCCCTCGGCATATATCGAGAGGACGTGTGTGTGTGACCACCGATACCCGATACCGACACCTAGCGTCCTTCCCCTAGGGCTGAAATAGCATGCAAGGGGCTTCTCAGCACGTTCGAGTGAAAATCACCACCGGCAACAAACAGATCTAGCGGATACTGGGCAAAAAGCGTAATACCGGTTTCAAGAACGCCATTTCGCCTGTGTTTGGGGGGCATATAATCTTATATGTAATGCCCTAACCTAGATTTTACTACATATACACAAAAACAGGCTGTCCTTGCCCATCATGGATTCTGTCACGTGGTATGGCACACCAGGCATATCCAATTGGTCTCGCCTTTTGGACCTTATATGTATTTAGATATGCAGCACATTAGCCTGGGTGCTGAAACATCTACTGTTCTTTAACATGGAGGGAAAGTACGCGCCAAACTGCGTGACACGCCAGGTATGGGAACACATGGAGAGAAATATTGTGTTTCAGCTGGAAATGGTATGTTCCAAAGCTCTGTTTTTATTATAAAATCAGGGTCTTCGGTGGTCATATCACTGAAAATACAAGATTTGAAAAAAATGTTATTGTCTACAGGTGCTCATGGAAGACAATTTCTATGGGCTGGAATCTAGAGAATGCTAAAGTGATTCTGGTATTTTACTGACCTCTGCTGGTCGTTTTCTATCAAGACAGTTAAATAGAGGCAGTTGATCAGAAAAAAAGTGCGGAAGCAGACAAGTCCTAGGGCTGCTCGCCAGAGCCCACAAAGTACATACACATATAAGTATATAATAAGTATATACTACAGTATATATAGGTCTCAAATGCTTGACCTACAAATAGTAACAACGAGGAAAGCATGTTAGAAATCTGTCTATTGTTGAAAATCGATGTCAAGAATCCCACTATTTTCAGGTTCTCGATATCAGTCATGTAAGATCGTGTAAAGTATGATCTTGTTTATTTTGATAGAATTCTTCTGGGAATCCATCCACACCAGATGATTTACTGTAGGATAGGTTGGAAATCACTGCCGCAATTTCTTCTACAGTAATTTATCCTTTGAGCAAAGGCTTGCCTTTTCGAAGCGTCACCGTGGCTTGAAAGAACAAAGTGATTTTAACCTCTGTCTTATCAATCACTTCAGTTGTAGTGAGACACTTACGAAAAAGACGTAAAGGCCTCTGCTATGGCGACAGGGTGCATGCAAAGTTCTCCAAAATCTTCGTAAACTGCCAGAATAGCGATCTGTGAATTTGAAAAAGTTGCGCTGCAAGGAGCTGGTCGGCTTTTCCACGTGCTCATAGTGTAGCCACTGCAGTATTTTTAGCTCCAATTCAGCTTTTGAAATGTATAGCCTATTAAGTGCAACCTTTTTATTTTTACGTACTACTCTGTTTTGTGCAGTGATATTTACCATACTCCCTGGTTAGATCTCGGATTAAAGATTCTCGCCAGTCTTGCCCCTGTGTCCTTTCTATTTTGCAAAGGTGGCGTCTCTAGGAGGTAGAGGATCTGCGTCAATGAAAAAGACTCTTTATTTTCATCCATGTAGGTTTTTCAATGGAATGTGACAACTGGCATTTTGTATCTAGCTGTGTTCATGTGCCAAAGTTTGAGAGGAGGTGCAAAGTGGACTAGGTTCAAATCAATAAGGATCAGGGAGAGCTCCATCAAGGATCGAGAAAGACGTTCCATCATTTATAAGCGAGCCTGCGGTTAAGTAGAACCTGTTCAGAACGCCTGTGCCGAACGTGCAAGCCAATAAGGTAGTGTTTATGGTGAAACAATGACAACACATTAATCAGATTAGGTTCTTCCATTCCATCTTTCCGCACTGCTCTGCCACACGCATTTTGGTTTCTGGAGGATTATTAGCTAAATTTCAAGCCCCCTTCTACTAGTTCCATTCTCAAGAAGCAGTCTAGATACAGATAAAGACCTCTTGGAGAGATTTGGGCATACATAGAGCCCACTTTCAGACTTTTGTCCATGGTACTTCACTTGAAAAACACATCTCTCTCTTTTTGGGCTATCCCGGTTGTCAGCACACTACAGGCCAACGATTTCACGAGCAGTATTGCTACCTCACTTTTTTTTGATAGAACGGTTTGAAGAGGGTCGTGAACTGGTCGCCTTCTGTAAATTACCTTGCCTACGCATTGCGTTTTCAGCTTCTCAGATTCGGTTGGTGATAAATGTGTCTCCTGAAGGATGGCAGTCAGTAGACATGGAAGAAAGATCAGTTTAGATATTTTTCTCATTTAATGAAATGAGAAAGACCATTAATGGAAATAATTGTGAAGGGTGTATTGATGCCTTAAGCATAAGACTCGAGGGTCTAACTATAGTAATTGTGGTAGCAATATACAAGTTTCTTACCTTCGGTAGCGCCTTATCTTGTAGAGACTATCTAATTGCAAAATCCTTACCTTAGAATTATCCCCAGGCATCCGACTGGATCTAGAATTTTTTTCATGAGCAGTACCCCTGTGCGCCGGTAGGCAACATAGATCAGCTCTGCATGTTGTGGTCGGCGTCGTCCGTGCATGATGTGATGTGCGCGGTGCTTATTGAGGCACCACCCCAGCACGCTGACATTTTGTTTTTGTGACTTTCCACACCAGGAACGCAGAGCCACGAAGAACACCGCGACTGATGTAGAAAACTAGGGCCCTGAAAAAGGGAAAATCCCTGTCCCTAGAAATCCGTTCGCAGAGTGGGGAGAATGGATGGGTTGGTAAAAAATCTGCAGCGAGACAGAATCTCTACCAGATTAATAACTTGTATATCTGATAGAGACTTTTAGCTGTGGGTTCCTTACCTTAGAATAGATACCCAAGTAATACCTCCCGGGAGGTGGGTCTGCAAAACGGATTAATACTAGAAAGTCCTACAGGGCCAAACAAAGTGCCTATCCCGATGGACCTTAATGTCCTGGCATTAATGCTTTGTGAATGTATATAAAGAAGCCCAAGTCGTTGCCTGGCAGATATCCAGGACCAGAACTCAGCGTGCGAATGCAGTGGTTGCAGCCATGGCTCTAGAGCAAGGATCACGCAAACCCTTAGAGTGTTGCTTATTGGCCAGTGCATAGCAGATCTCAATACAGAGTCCACCCATCAGGAGACGGTCTACTTCTACATGGCCTTTCCCTTTTTTGCTCGGACATTCCCCATGAAGAGATGGTCGTCCACTCAGAACACTTTCATACGGTCAAGGAAGAACAGCATTGCTCTTTTTAGGTCAAGACGGTGAAGTCGCTCCTCTTCCTTGGAGGGATCTAGCAGAGCATAAAAAGTAGGCAGGGCGATGGACTAGTCTACATGAAAGGGAGTGATGACTTTGGGCAGAAAGGTAGCTCTAGTTTGCAGAACCAACTTGTCTGGGTAGAAGTTCAAGTATGGGGGGCTGAGATGACAAAGACTGAAGCTTACTGACCCCCTGGGTAGATGTTATTGCCACCAGAAAGGCTGTATTGATGGTAAGGAGCATAAGGGGACAAATTGTGCAAGGCCTCAAAGGGAGCTCGCATCAGGAAAGTTAAGACCAGATTAAGGTTGCACTGAGGCATGATAAAGGGAGAAGGAGGAAACAATGTTCTAAACGTTTCAAGAACCTATGTTCAATATATGATTTGAGAGATGGCTGGTCAGGTTACCGCAGAAAGGCTGATATAGCAGAAAGGAAGCCCTTTAAGGTGCCCGGAGCAGAGCCCTGCTGGGCAAGGAAAAGAATGAAGAGAAGAACCTGAGAAAGGGGAGCAGAAAGGGAGTCAACCTACTTTACTTCACATCATGCCACAAACTTGCCTCACAAGCATGCGTATGTCGTTTTGGTGGAGGGACGACTGGCTGCCATGATAACATTGTAGACATCGGTGGAAGGTTGAAAGCGGTCAACTGTTGCTGCTCAATCTTATTTCAAGAAGGCAGAGCGTTGACAGGTTCGGGTGGAGGACCCTCCCCTGCTGCTGCAACAGAAGATCCTCCCGAAGAGGCAGCCTGATTGGAGGACTGATGGCTGTGCTCAACAACTAGGGATACCAGACTCTACAAGCCAGTCTGGAGCCACAAGGATGATTTGCTCACGGCCATTCATGATTTTCTTCAGAACTCTGGGCAGGAAAGGTATGGGTGGAAAGGCTTACTGGAGGCCTGAGCTCCACCAGAGATGATAAGCATCTCCAAGTGAGAGCTGCCTTGGAAATTCTAGGAACTGCTGACATTGCTCGTTCTATGTGGTGGCGAACAGATCTAATGTAGGCTTTTTCCACAGCTGAAAGAGACCTTGCTCCACCTCTGGATGGAGACTCCATTTGTGATCTGCTAGGCATCTTCAGCTGAGTTTGTGAGCTCTGGTTTTAGCGAGCCTGCCAGATCTTGAACTACCAGGGATATGTCCTGCTGTTCCCAACATGTCAGACGCAGGACCTCTTGACAAAGGGTCCCCGACTCCACCCCACCCTGTTTGTAGCAGTACCACAAGGTGGTGTTGTCCGAGAGCACCTGCACTAGCTTTCCCTTGATGGAGCTACAGAAGGTTGATGTGGAGTCCAGATTCCACCAGAGAACAGAGGCCTCTGATATCCACCTCTCCCAGATGACCACCCCATCCCAGCAGTGAAGCATCTCCAACCACTGTGAGATCTGGTTGGGGAAAGAAGAGGGGTCTGCCACTGACCCTATAGCGGTTCGTTAACCACTGCAGATTTTGTGCAGTTCCCTCTGAGATCTGAACCATGTTGGAGAGATTCCTCTGATGCTGTGCCCACTGGAACTTCAGATCCCATTGCAGAGCCCGCTTATGCCAGCAGGCATGTGTCACAAGCAGAATGCAGGAGGCCAATGGGCGCAGCAGCCTCAGAGTCAGTCTCACTGAAATCCAGGATAGGGGCTGAAAACATGGTATCATAGCCTGAATATCCTGGACCCGCCACCAGGTGTGGCTTCGGCACATTAACTGTGACCCCAGAGAATGCAGGAGGTCCACCGTAGTCTAGAGGTGGGAGACGACAGCCTAGGGCAAGCCCGCCTTAAACAGCCAGTCGTTATGATACGGGGGAAGAGTGGCACTCCTGATCTCGGCAGCAGAGTTGCAACCACTGCCATCACCTTGGTGAACACCTGAGGGGCGCTGGTAAGGCCAAACGGAGCACAAACTGAAAGTGCCCATGGACCACCTTGAACCTCAGGTAACGCCTGTGGGCAGGCAGGACAGCTATGTGAAAGTATGCGTCCTGCAAGTCCAAAGCCACTATCCAGTCTCCCGGATCCAGGGCAGTACGGACTTGAGCAAGCATGAGAATTTTGATGTTATCCTTCTTGAGGAAGAAATTAAGAGGGTGCAGGTCTAGGATAGGACAAAAGCCTCCATTCTTCTTGGGCACCAGAAAGTAGTGGGAATAGCAACCACAACTTACTTCTGGAGTCGGCACCCTTTCTATGGCCAGGTGATCCGTCACTTCTTGGTGGACTAGCCCGACCTCAGGCTGCCTGACCCACAAGATCTGTGGTTACTGCGTCCTCAGCCATACAGAGGCTGGAAAGCTTGCATGCTACAGTGGCTGGGCAGGTATAGACACAGCTGAAAGCCCCTTCAGTGGCCACTAAAAGGAGCAAAAGAAGCATTGGGGGGAGGCGAGGGGTCATGAAAAAGGTTTAAGGACCTGGCAGTTAGCCATGCTGTCCTTAAAGTGCTCCAGCGCTGAATCAGCCTCATCTCGTACGAGACGGGAGCCATCAGAGGGCATGTCCATAAGCAATGCTAGGACTTCCCCTGAAAAGCCAGTTGTCCTCAGTCACATATGGTGCTGCAAGGCCACTGTCAAAACCGTTCTGCCCAGCGAGTCAGTGGTATCCAGACTTTATCTTATTTTTAACTTCGCTGCGTGTCTCCTGTCAGCAACAGCCTGGGAGAGTATGGCCAGGGTCTACTCCGGGACCATGGGTAGCACCTGCGCAGCCAAATCCCATAGAGCATGGGGTGTAACGGCCCAAAAGGCACATGGTGTTCACTGATCTCAGTGCCAGGCTGGTGGAAGAAAACATCTTCCCCTAGCCATCCAGCCTCTTTGATTCCTTATTTGCCGGGGCAGTAGGGAATGCACCAGAATTTAAACGCGAAGTAGCATCTTGGACCACCTAGCTCTCTAGGGTGGGATGTTTTGTGAGGAAGGGAGTCCCCTATTGACGGGTGGTGGCAGCAGGTAATCGTCCTGTTCACATGAGCCCCTGTGCTGGACTTGGACCAGGTCTCAAGCATAAAACCAGTAGGGGCACCACCCAAACCCGTAAGGCACAAAAGCGTGCAGGTGAGAGTAGGTTGCTCTAATATGAGGCATATGGCTTCAAAGAATTCAGATAGTTGAGCGGGGCTCACTCCGGCTTCTGGAAACTAGGAGAAACATGGAGCCGACCTAGGCACTGGCTCAACCACGGAGCCAGGTTTGGAATGCTGAAACTCTCTTGTCTCGGAAGAAGCGAAGTAGAAAACCTCTTCGTGTTCTTGCATTTTTTTTGTGTGGGACTTACCCAAGAGGCCTGATGAATTTGAGTGCGACAAGGATCGAGGACGCCACAACCGATCCTAGGACCTTCCTCTTGAGCGGGAGAGAGCGCGTCACGGTTTCAAGCGGCAAGGGATCGCTCCCTCAAGGCCTTGGGGTGCATGGCGCAGCAATCTGCGCTGATTTTGACATTGTGGTTGCGTTCCAAGCACCAGAGGCATACCAGGTCCAGGTCCGCAACCAACATCTGTTGATGACAGATGCTGCAGGGCTTAGAGCTGGTCTTCCTAGTGGACATCCCTGCCACACCAGGAGAAGAACTCCCAAAAAAGCTTCGACAAAACATTGAAAAAGCAGTCAAAAAGTGACTGAAGGAGTAGCGACAAAAAAGGCACTGCGCACGTCACAATCAGAGAGGACATCACCACAGTGAGCTAATCGGTGCCATCTACCGGAGCGCTGGAGTACTGCACACAAAAAAAATTCTGATCCAGCCTGATGCCTGGGGATAATTTTAAGGTACGGAATCGATGGCTAGTCATCTTTGTAGCTACATCTATGGGCTTTGTTTAGTCAAAGTCAGAATTTTGCTTACAAGACCGAGGAATGGGCTGAGGTGCAAATCCTGATGGACTCCGGATATATTCCTGAAACGCTCCAAAGAGGAGCTTTCTTTCTTGCCAAAGAGCCTCTCACCATCAAAAGGCATATCCATTTGGGTCTGCATAGGGTTACAACAGGAGCTATCCACACTTCGGATATTCTTTGATTCTTCAACGTTGCCTTTACACAACTAGGAAAAAAGACCTTTCATGTGATCAGGGAGGCTAATCAAAGCAATATTTGCCACTTCCCACAAAGGGAGGACAAAGTGCATTGACGGTGCATAGAGCAAGACAACACAAAGCCTAAACTTGACACCCCATTGAATCAAGACATTTAGCCTAACAGGTTTTTTAAATTGGTATTTGCAGTATAAACCAAACCACAACCATAAGATAGTATGCATTCAAGGTTAAAAAAATCAGAAGCCTACAGCATCAAAGTAAGTGGAATGCATCAGGAAGGGCTGGGGGGAGAAGGGGGAAGGGATGAGAGGTGGAGAGGGAATAAACTGGCCACTCAGCAGAGTTAATGATCGACATAGGTGGTAGTGTCCAACATCATAGCGGAGAGTCGGACAGCAAGTTTGATCGACATCCCTCACGATTAGTAATGCAAGTTAACAGAGCTTCTGATGAAGAAGGTCACTCAAGTACATTCTCAGCCAAAGAAAGATTCCCTGGGTCATCTGCCGTGTAATCCGTGTGCTGAAGACTATGGAACGTCACCAGAGGGGACCATATGTCCCTTGGACGAGATCAGGCAGGCATCAGGTCCCAATATGCATCAAGCTGCTCTTTGCAATAGGCAGCTTCCTACAAGGTGCTGGTCGTTACTCAAGTGAATCGCCACCCTTTGCTTGGCCAGCAGCAACATCACTGCCATCAATCTGCACACCTGGGGGTGGGGGGACACCACCGTAATGTAGCCCACCATTGCAACGAAGGGGTGAACACTCAGAGGAATGGCCCATGATACAAGAAATATCAGCAAAGACTGCAGTCGAAAGCCCCATTCTAGGTATAGCTAGTCAGCAGTCCAAACAATGCAGCACGCGCTACATGCATCCGTTGCCAAGCCCATCCTGAGCTTCTGTGCCGGTGTGCGATGAATTCTATGTAAGAATTTGAAATGTATTAAGCGCAGCCTGTAATTCGGGGAGAGCACTTTGGACTAGGAGCAGCAATATTTCCATTGTTCATCGTTAATCGAGATATTTAGTTCCTCAGACCAGGTTTGTCAAGTTAAAGGCGTGCAAAGCGGCGCGGTCTCTTGCATACCAGCATGAAGGAATGCGATTAGTCTGCGCAGGGGGCCAGGTTAGTGAGACTCGCTTCTAAGACAGTGAATGTTGGAGGTGCAGCCAAGTCACGAAGGGCTTGTAGAGATGCTCGGAGCGGATAGTAAATCAGGGTGTCCAAGAGGGAGATGGCTGAGTCCCGGAATACTTGCTGAGGAGTGACAAAAAAAAACTACAGATATAACGCACCAAAGGATATCGGCTAAAGCCAGCGAAGTTCTGCACAAGCTCCAGATATGACATGGGCAACAAAGGATGACTCGCAATCGAACTGATGGGGCAAATAGGTAAACAAGCAGCGGATTCTTCCACAGCTCATTCCATGCCCAAACCGAGCAGGCCACTGTGTCTACCCGATTTCGAAGTCGCTTGGGGGAGACCATAAAGTGGTCTGCCGCAGGCACAGTGATGCACGATCATGCTCAGGCGCTAAGGGCGGCTGGAACTGTGTAGGGTGCAACCAATAATGTGCAAAATGCTTAACCGCACTAAAGAAATATAGATCCATATCAGCAGTGTAAACATCTCCCATGCCACTTGTGATTGTTTGCCTGCTCATGCTAGTAATATGAGGCGAGACTGCAGTTTCTTTACGAAAGAACACCGGTAGTGGAATTGGCAAGCTGATAAACAAAGCCAGAAATTTGGGAAGTACTACAATTTTTGGCCACAGCCAGCCTTCCAGTGGGGGACAGCGGCAATTTCAACCATTCCACAACCCGGTCCTCGCGTCATGTCATCAGTCGGCCAAAGTTCCCTCTCCAGAGGTCATCCAGGTATCAACTGAACCAAAACCCCAAGTAGAGGACTAGGGTGCATGTCCACGTTAGTGGGAAATTAGAGGTAAAGGACTGAGTTACCCCCATTAGCAAAAACAAGATAGATTTTGCCAATTGATGGTAATGCGAACGATGCCACCGAAAAAAATTAATTCCAGAAGAGGGTCTAGATTATGCGAAGGGTCTATAACTTATACAGTGATGGCATCCGCCTACATGGACATTTGGGCTAAAAGTTCAGTGATCATTTTTTAACCATTAAGCTCTCCGAAAAAGGATAGGTCGATAACAATTTTAGATCAGAAGGTGTACGTCAACAGTAGAACTTTGTTATAAGATAAAAGAGGCTCAGTAGCTAACAAAGACAACTGAAGAATTTCTATATTAATATTGATATTGGGCTCAAGAGAGAGTAGGGGCAACCCAAGTGCCTTCACAGATTTATGCACAAAGGCTGTGAACTACCAAAATTAATCGGAAGGACGGCCCAAAGGATAAGGGCTCTCATCCTCAAGGGTGAGATCAAGGTCATTTCAAAGGTCTAAATAAAGCAGAGCATATGTATGATAAGAAACAAGATGTTGATCAGCCTGGGTATATCTGCTCAAGTGAATCCTAACCACCAGCTCCTTCATGCATGCAAAGCTCTGAGCTCTTGAAAGAGGGGCATGCAAGAGAACAGTAATCCGATTAAACCTTCACCTTCTCTATAGCCAACTGCATGATTTCCTCTGTTTTTGAGGGTTAAGTAAGTGCCAGACACTGTGCGGGAAGGGGCACTGAAATAGACAGGGTCAGCACCTTGGACAAGGATGATTTCTGTTGAAGTAGGGAAGAGGACAAGGGGCATAATCTGTAGGTGCCAGGTTGGAACCATCTGAATTGTCGAGTCTAAAGGGTCTGTCCCTTCCTTGGGAACTGGAAAAGACAAATCTACAAAAGGGTCCACCATGCCATACCTGAAAGTCTCAACTTGAGTTGGATCAGTGGACAGACTCGGAAACTGTGGTCAAATCTTTTCAGCTCTGAAGAAGAGGAAAATGCTAACATTGGAGAACAGCACCTCCAATGCTTCAGAAGGGCCCGGGAGTACAACGGTTTCTTGAAAGAAGGACTTTTCCCTCTAATAATATATATCTTTGTTTGTTATGGTAAGACATTTTAACTGGTCAAGGTCCTGTCACACTTACCTGAGCTAGGGATGAAGGAATGTTGGGAAAGTCTCCTTAAAAGCCCAAGTCAAAAAGAATTTGGCTTCTTGCTCCCTGGTGGCTTTCAGGTGCAGGAGGTACAGGAGTCACATGCAGAAGTATCATGGTGAGAAAACAAGCATCACATAGAGATTCAGTGGGGATGTGATAGTGATATCCACTTCTGACAATGACAACAGGGTTTAAATCTTGGGACCTTGGGAAGCAGCATTTGGCAGAGGCTTCTGCTGAAGAATAGTTTTATTCTTTGAGGAATTTGGGAAACACGGAAGAAAAGCTCCGGACCCACATTGATAAGGCGCAAAAAAGAATTGACAGCAGTGAGCCAGATGATGCTGGAAACAGGCCCATGTATTCACTTTCTGGGCAGAAGGTACCACGGCTGGAATTATGTGGAGGCACAGGAGACCTATTGCTAGAGGAAAAAAAAGATTTCTAGCTTCAGTCTAGCACCTGCGGGATATTCATACGATAATGAATCTGCAGGAAGTGGTATATTAGAACAGTACTATCCTTTTGCTCCATTGTTGGATCCATTGGACAAAACCGTCCTTTTAAAGTTTTAAAATCTAGAAGCCTCGAAATGCTTAGGAGAAAGCAGAGCTGAAAAGTATGCATCAGTGGGCTATATTTTGATATTAGTTCACCTACTTATTTTTCCTACTAACTTGGCTCTCAGTAAGTTGCAGGCTTTGAACTCTCAACCGTCAGCATGTGCTGGCTGGAAAAGACGAAGGGTCACCTGGAGCAGCGGAGAGATAACTTAATATTTTTGGACGTTGTGTTGGTAGGAGACAACATGACAGACATGAGCAATTGGCCAGGTACACGAAGGTTAATTCCAACATTTTCTGGTGCAATGTGAGATTAACAGACAGGTTTCCCAGTACTGGGCACCGGGGGCGAGGAGGAGGAAAGACGTGTGGAGTAGGAAAGGAACAGGGGCATCATCTGGTCAAATTCTAATGTTCAACATTCTTTGTAGTTTTTTAAAGCTTATTTAAATTTTACACACTAAAACGCTACACTGATATACCCAACTGTAACATCTTGTGTGTGAGCTACAAAATTTAAACATGCATACTTTGTTTTGATGCCAACTCAGCTGCTTGCTGCTAATATTAGACAAACACCAGGAAGGGTGTCGCTATCCCGCCAACAAAAAAAAAGCAATTTAAAAATAATGATTGCTTCTCCTTGCCAAAATTATTCTAAGTGAGGAGCTGACAAAGCTAATAGTCGCTTTGTTTTTTTTTTGGAAGTGAAAGGCTACTGACAGATTTATACGTGTGGTTATGTAGATGCAGGAGTGGTTGAATGCGATAATAAATCACTGGCTGAATAAATAACATGGGAAGGCACAGTGAAAACCAAAGGCGCTCGGTTGGCAAAGCAGGATACGGTTGGAACGAAGCGAATGGGCACAGAATGTCAGAGGACATACAGAACCTCAAGCACAGCTTTGAATTGTAGACCACGGTGTCCATATTCAGCACAGGGGTGGCTCCTCCACTCAGAGGAGCGTCGTCCCACTGCTTTCTCGCAGCGCAAGAAAGCCAAAACATAAAATGGTAATAAACTAAAAGTTACTGTTTGGTTTGGGCGGCCCGAGAGGGCCGACCAGTCATGGGCACTCTGCCCTTCCTCCATGCAGGCTGCATAGCAGTCTGCATGGAGAAAACGGCCACCACATTAGCCCCTGGCTGGAGCATCCCGACCACTCACAACGCTGGTTGCAGCGTTGTGATTGGCTTAGGGAGGGAGCCTGGCTGCCTGCTTCCTGTTCCTGTCGGAGGCAGGAGATCAGGAGCCGAAAAGACACGGGACCCCGCGGAAAGGAAGATAACATTTTTTAATTTTATTTCCCCACTATACCTCCGCAAATCCCCCTGTGACCCCTCGCACCCGCCTGCCCACCCCCGAGCAATAACGGCTGCTACTATTCAGCAGCTTTGCTCTGGCAAGGCTAAGCCACATAGGAGAGTGAAAGTCTTCCAGGGGTCTCTTGACCTGCAAACTACAAGCTGTCTTTTGGTCCCTAGGCTCCGTGCGGCTGCTTCTAAGGTCTTAGCTTTTTGAATGAATTGCTGCTGGCCTATTGGCCTTCCCTCGAGTTCAGGTCCACCTCCAACCAAGGTCAGACTAGGACAAAAATCATAAGCCCAGGCATCAACATAAAAGTGGCCCCGATTATCTAAACATATAGCTCAGAAGAAGTGGTGCACATTTGAAAATAATGTTCGAACTTGTAAAGACACGCTATATTGGTATTTTTGCAAGGTCTGGGAGACTGCATGCGCTTGTGTTTGCTGCAGGCAATGTTTGTGTCAATACCAGGGAAATAGTAAAAACAATAAAAAAAATTCTGCCAATCTGGTCATAAAATAGGCCCATAAACTACAAAAAAAAACAACAAAAAAAACACACGCCCACAAACTGCCTGCCTGAGCTGAGCTTTACAAGGCTGAGCATTACAGAGCCCTGTGGGCATGACCTCAGCCTGCCAAAAGTGTCTCGCGCTCCTCCCCCTCGTGATGGGGGGAGGGGGGGGGGTGGAGCCCCACTGATTGTCTGGGACCTGAGCACTTCAGTCTTAAGGCCTGAAGTGCTCTGGGCCAAGTGCCAATCAGTGACACCTCGTCACAGAGTGGGGTGAGGCCAGAAAGTCTCACTGAACCCATCCCAGTCTGTGACAAGTGAGGGACTGCTGCCTCCCCTCATTGGCTGGCCTAAGGTCAGCCAATGAGAGAAGGCAGCAATCTTCTTTGGGAGCTGCAGGGTAGGTACGTTTTATGTTAATGGTTGGTGCATGTATGTATGTATAAATGTATGAATTTGCTATTAGTGAAAGATGTGAATGGGTCTGTGTGAGCGTTTGTGAATGCATGGGTGTGAGTATATATGTGCGTGTGTGGCCTGCGCGCCCCGCAAAAATTACTAGCTGCCACTGGGTATAGGGGGACTTTTATATAGGCATGATATTCTACTGCCCTGCTAGACCACTCTCTCTATTATATACTGACCAATCTCACATCATGACTTCATTACAATCCCAGCTTCTCAAATCCCAATATCTTACCATGCTCAAATCAAAGAAATTCCGAGGAGATACCGGCTGGTACTAGAATACCAGAGAAAGCGTTCGGAATTCATGTAACCTGCCAGAAATGCATGCAGGAGTGAGAAAGACAGTGGTAGGGGCCTGTGAGGACAAAGTCTCCAGATCTTGGCAACTCTCTTTTCAAGAAGGTGTGGAATTGCACTTTAGCACTCTGAGAGACTAGTGTTTTCTGATTCTTGCAGGGAGGCCCTCACTCCACAACTTACCAGCCTTCTTCTCAACAGTTCCCTGCACCAATTTGGAGGTAAGGTTGCAACTTAGATGAGGAGGGTGAGATTGGAGTAGAAGTGCCCTAAAAGTCTGAGACAGTGACGGAGAGATCATGGAGGGGAGGTATCTACTTTCGAGTGTACCTGTATAGTGGAATGGACTGAGACTAGGTTACTAGCCTTGCACTCAAAGAGGTAGGTGTGTATTGAAATCTCTGTATAAGGGATCATAGGCAACATCCCAACAAGGAGAGAGTTTCTGGATCACATTGTGCATTTGCCACACAGGACTCTCCAACAAAAATAGGCCTCAAGACTTGACTGCATGATGCAGTAGAGTTTCTGGAGTGGAAGAGAGTTTGAGCCCTAGAAGGTCCTTGGATACCACATGCTTGGCACACCTTTCCATTCTGTGAATCTTAACCAGTGGATCTGGCTGAAAGAGGTCAGGTAAGGGAATACAACTGGCCAAGGGACCAGACGCTTCACTACTCCACAATGAAACTATTATCTTTAACACATGCCCATAAGTGCTTCAATTACTTACCGATAATTGCATTACCTTGAGCCGTCTTCCCTCTCTTCTGTTCATTACGACGTTGAGGCAATCCTGCCTCACCAGACACCCACACCACATAATTTTTGTATAAAATAAAAAGGTACATCCCCCTCCAATCCTCCTGCATATATCACATAACCTGACAACCCCAAATCAGTTGGCCTGGACCACCTGGGAGGGAGGGAGGGATGTAATGAATAGAAGTGAGGTAAGACGACTCAGAGTAATGCAATTACAGGTAAGTAATTGAAGCATTACCTCTTCGTCGCTTCGCTTTATTACGAAATTGAGATGTACAAAGCCAAACAGAACTACCAAAAAGGCAATTCACAAACTCAAGCATTTGAAACACCAAAGACAACACAACGAATGACTAAAAAGGCAACATATTGGCCAAAACCTGTGACCCAAACACCTCAGACAGTCCAAGAGCCTGAACAAGCAGAAAAGGAGAGGTAAAAGACAGGGTGGATGCCCAAGTGGTTGCCGTGCACATCCCAGCAAAGGAAGCCCCATGCATCGCAGACCATGCCGTAGACAAAGATTTCAAATATCGACCCAGAACCACAAAAGGAAAAACATGACCTGTACCTTAGTAGGCCAGAGAAAGCAATGGCCGAATCTACAGACTTATTGAGGAAGCGGAAGGCTTCAAACCCGTAGACACAGGGCCAAAAATCACAAACAGGGAACTTAAAGCATGAAAGAGCTGTCCTAAACAAGGAAATAAGAAGAGACCTCCTGACAACCAGACAATTATTATTATTAATAGAAATATTTGTAAAACGCAGATACCCGAAGGCATCCCAGCGCTAGCAGCGACAACAGACTGGCAAGCTTATGGCTAATGAGTGGGGTTTTGGAAAAGCCAGGTTTTAAGGCACTTCCGAAAAGTAAAATGATTGGACTCTGAGCAGAGATAGGGAGGAAGAGCATTCCATAGTTTAGCGAAATTATAAGAAAAGGAGCGAAGGCCCCATCTCGCCCGTTTAATTCTGGGGACTGAGGCAAGGCAAAGGTTAGTTGATCCTAGGCATCTGCATCCTATTCCCAGAAGATGGAGACTTGAAAAAAGTAGGGCAAAACAACTCCTGGTCCTTAAGAAACTGGGAATCAACCTCAGGACGAAAAGAGAGAAGAGACCACAAAACATTCCAGCATCAAAAACCCAAAATGAGGCTTGAAAGAAAAAGCTCCCAGCTCACAAACGCCGAAACAGCCAATAAAAAGTACACTGAAAGGACAACATCTTGATAACAATAGAGACAAGGGGCTCAAAGAGAGGATCCATCAATGCCTCCAAACCCAAAGACAGATCCCAAGAAGGGAAAGCATCCCAGGAGAAGGAAGAACAGTCAACAAACTCGACATCTGACAGAGTGCACTAAGAACCTCTAAAAGCCTCAACAGAAGCCCACTGAAGCCTAAAAGGTGGCAACTTTCAACCCCCAAGGAAGCACCGTCTCGCAGAAAAACCATCCCATCAAAGAATGCAGAAGAGGGGTCCAAACTGACACCTTGACAACACCAGCCAAAGGAACGCCAAGACCGCAAAAAAGATCCATCAGTAGATGAGCGTTCAGAAATGTGGAGAGTTGGACCCAAACCAGCCGGCATTCCTTTATGCCGCAAGCCAAGCCCTTACAACGAGAGCCACAACTGGCAAGCAGAGGAGTCTTGCCATCCCCCGATCGCTGCCAGAGTCAGAATGCCAACTCAAAAGAAGAAAAGTGAAGGAGGGCCAGACAAATGACCTCCAGCTGACAACTCCCGGGCCAAAGATACGGAGACCCTCCTTCCCCCACCAGGACCCCAACCACACATGCAAGCAACCTGAAGTGAGTAACACGGGGACTAGAGGGAACAAGACCCAGCCCTGGCATCCCACCACCCCCTCATCTTTCAAGGAAGAAGGAAGGCAGCCCAGCCCCCTCCAGACCCCCCTGGCCACAGGCAGAAGGCAAGACCAATCCTGTGCAAAAGGAACCCAGAGAGTCAGAAAGACTCGTATGAGGACAGTGAGGTGCCACAAAACCACGGGGTACCAAGGACACAGGGCAGCCAGAATGCCTGCACCACCAACCAGAGAGACACCGCCCGAACAGGTGGCGAAAACAGGTCTCTGATGCAACTGAAACAGCCATGAGTCTGAAAATGCAAAAAATGCCCAGAACCGGGGACACCAAGAACACATGAGCCAGAAGAACACATTCAGCCATGAATACTCCCAGCAACACGTGTCCACTGAGACCACAATGCAGTCCCAAAGCAGCCCCAAGACGAGAAGCCAATACCTCTAAACACCTGGAAGGAAGGCCCCTGAGACTGTTAAGGCAGACAGAGCAGCACATCTGGACACCAGAGCCCACATCCCAAAAGGACAGGGAGCAATGCACCAAAGATTGATAGGGTGGGCAGCACAGCAGGGCATATTAACCCCCACCAAGGCCCCGGTGAAAACTGATAAAAACTGCAGCACTCGTGCAACCTGAAAGGCAAGGACACCACCAAGCAGTTGAGGCTCTGCAGAACCAAAACCAGCTGAAAGCACTCAAATGCAATCCGAACCAAAGGAGGCCACAAAGCACAGGAAACATGTAGCCAAGAAACAACAGCATAAAGTAGTAGGGTATAAGAGAAGCTCATGAACAACAAAAACGGGGCCAAAGAGCCCTCAGCGCAGGTAGATACAAACCTACAACCACCATAACCCCTGGGAATAGCGTCTAACGTCAAAACCACTGAGAAAGCAGGACTCTAACCATAAACCATCAGAGCGACAATCCAAGACCTAACCCACTAGGCCAGAAGGGACTCAAACTAGTCCCAAAGGAACACTATCAACACCCAACACAGAAACAATGGCGAATGAAGACACCCGGCTAACATCCAACAGGCATGACCAGAATCACAGAGTAAATGTGGGCACAAATAGGAGAAAAGCCATGGAAATAGCATAGCGCCCCCCTCCCATCCCCAAGTCACCAGCAACAAACAAGAGCAAAGCCTCAAACTTGAGCTGTAACTGAACAAACGTCCTGTTCACCAGCTGGAAAAACCAGGAGACACAATCCAACATAGGAGTCGCAAGAAGGCCAATCCAAAATCCAACAAGAGAAACGTCAAAGAGCAAGAAGGACAGAACCGCCGTAATCTCCTAGGTGAAGTGAAGTAAAATACCAAAAACAACACCTAGTCCACATACAGGCTGCTGCCATGCACGCTGAACAACCAGTCAGCGACAAACTGATGCCAGGACCACAGAGGTGCAATACGCCTAACGTAGACACAGGAAATATAGCAATACCCCTGCTTGCACTGCCCAAAAAAAGCACAAGCAACGGAGAAGCCCCGGGCTATGACCATCCAGAGCTGCGAAGCTGTCGACGTGACAGGAAACAAGACGAAGGAACACTGGCAACATCAAGCAATCCAGCAATAACTAGCCAACTGGTGCCTACGGGCGCAAAAAAATGAAATCACAATCTATGGCCTGACTATACGTGTCGCTCCTCACAACAAAAGAGAAACAGCAAAAAGCAACCGGTCAGTCTGCGCTCCCAGACAAGAAGCCACAAGCAGGAATCCTGCATTATGGAACGTTTCACGAATTTGTATGTCATCCTTGCGTAGGGGCCATGCTAAGTATCTCCTTATTGTCACAAATATAGTACATGTGCCGCCAAAGCGAGCACCACTAGCCTACATAGAGAGCATCGCAGGCCGATCAGCTGGGTGCCGAGGAGACACTAACTCCGGCAACTCAGACACGCCCAAACCGTCCAGAGGACGGCACTGCAGACGCCCGGCCGGGCACCACGGCTGAACACCCGCACCGCAAACAGATGCCAGAACACCATGTGGGCCCTGGGGGAACTAACAGCACTCACCCTAGCAGGCTGCAGCTCTCGGAAGCCCTGAAGCCTGCAATAGGAATGACGCAAGTGAACAAAATCAGCACCCAACGGGGAGCACCAGAGACGCCATTCAGAAACACCAGTACAGCCTGCCGCCACAGCCGGCCAGAGGCAAGAACAGCAGACCCCGGACCGGAAGCACAATAAAGGTGAAGGAAGGAGGTTCAGATGCAGAAAAAAACCCAGGCAAACAACACCTACCTCAGGCAGTCACCACACTCTCCGCTGGTTCCAAAAAACGTCCTCAATCCGTCTGTATACGCAACATGGCAGCACTCCTCATTATGGCCACATCGCAGGCCAAGAGGATCCAGGAAGTCCAAAAGGGATGCACCCGGAAGGCCAGCCCCTCCACCACAAGGTGGTAAACACCGTCTCACCGGAATGCATCGCACATGCCACGAGAACTGCACCGCGGCATTCTCTGCAGCAGTGCAGCATGGCTGTCTAGCTGATTGGACAGGGACCGAAGTGCCCGACCAGCATTAAAACAAAAACTCCATGAACAACGAAGAAAACTGACGCAGAACTGCACATGGCTGGTGTGGTATTGTGCAGTCCAGTAAGACAAAACAAAAAACAGAAGGATTGGAGGGGGAAGGGCCTTTTAATTACATGGAAAAATCACATGGTATGGGTGTCTGGTGAGGCAGGATTGCCTCAATGTTGTAAGGAAGGGAAGCGACGATGAGGTAATGGTGAATTCAAAACATGAATGGGATGGTCTTTGAATGCAGTGCCTTTCTGCGAGTGACTGAGAGGTACACAGGCACACAACTGATTTTCTGAGCCCTTATGCCTACCTCTTGACTGGTCTATTTAGTAATGAAATATAAGGTCTCCTATGAGAAAGGCCTCCGTTGATTTGCATGCATACAAGGCAGTGCCAAAGGGGCCTTGTGCCAATGGTAGCACATTGAGCACAGGTTTGCAGATTGAGACTACTCTCCAGTAAGCGATTTCAAACAGTTGGTGACTCAGAACACATTGTTTAAAAGCGGAGCACTGCTTACAGAAGTTGTAGGCGGGAAAAAGCAAACATTTTGAAAACACACATGACTGGGTCCCAACAGTAGGAAATTGAGGATTTTAACCGAAACGGGTTCCAATTTAGAAGAAAATTAATGAGGAAGACACGCTTTGGGTGTGACCTCAGATCGCACATGACTGCGTGTGTGGTACCAGACATGCAAGTGTTGGACGTAAGTTATAGAAATAATTTTCAGTTCCATCGCTAGTTCCAGCAGTGCCTGTGCACTGAAGATAAACAACGGGGCCATAGGAATAACCTTTTAATTTTGTCAGTGTTTGCCATTAGGCAGTGCAACGTCATCCATTGACAAGCAGTGGAGAGGCAATTGGGACCTTGTGCTGGAGATGTCTTCTGAGGAAATTAGACATTTGTGTATCAATTAACAAATAAATGGCAGGAAAAACAAGTAACAGACGAAGCTTCCAAATAAGTTGAACAAAGTAGGAGGTGACCCAGAATTCACAGCATTCAAAGGTTCGCACAGTTAGGAGCAACCGTAGAGGTGGAAAAAGACTGGAGGTAGGTTAGGAATATCCCCATAGACGCGCTTAGGACATTGGGTAGGGAAGCACTGCGTTGGAATGAGCAGAATGGTGTAGTCATACTGTATTACCAGGAACAAGTATCTAGTACGGAGAAGACAAGGTAGTAGTGGGCAGAAATTTAAGATCATAGTAGGAGTAATCTCTGAAGTGCTACAACCTACCAGCAGCACATTTCAACATTTTCTAAGAAAGTCTGACATTTTTTACACAATTTATTCAAAAGCATAGTCACAATGTGCATCATGTGCAAATTTGCGCAGATTGGTACTGTCATTTCTTTTCCTTTAAATAAAACAAATCAAAACTACAATCAAGGCTAATTCAACATTTAACAGACCCACATCCTCAACCCCAATTTTTACCAAAACAGCTCAGTCTTCTTCAAATGTACAATTCACATACAGACATTAGTCCTCGACATTTAAGAGTGATCGAATTTTACTAAGTTTGCATTAAAATGGAAGAGGGACTGAACAAGAAAAGTGTACATAAATGATAACTCAAATATATGATGTGTGCCACTTCTTAGCACTAAGGAAACTCTGCTTTCTTCAACACACTATGACTAGGCTTACGCTTGACAATACGGTGACCCACTACATCAAGAGGCAATTCTTATAGTCCAACAAATGCTACTGTAGGCTTTAGGAGTTACATTTTTTTATTGTGGTTTTATATTGGGAATATAAAACCTTCAAGATGCATGTTCGAGAATACGGTTTTCTCTGCAGCATGTGGTACTATCACTCTGAATACCTAAACCAGCCTCCAAACATAGGATTCAGTTCCTAGGATGGGCGAGTGGTATATTTGAAAGAGGAGGAAGGTTTCCTTTTAGAAGAGAGGAAAGAACCCTCCTTCACCGATTCCAACACTATCATATCAGTTCCTCCTTTCGTCATGAATTTAAGCCGGTGCTGAAGTAACGTATGAAGAAACATTATGGACGTAAGCAATTTATAAGCTGAAATAGAGTGAGAATTGATATGCTCCTGAATTCAAATTAATTTATTTAAAACAATTACTTTATCTTCGGCTGACGTTAAAACTGTACATATATCTAAAAAGGCCCCTCAGTTTTACCTCGTGTTACTGCACAAAGCTGCCAATCATGATCTTTTAGACATACAACAAATAAGGCACAACTGGGTGGCACATACACAAATGAATCCTGTCGAACTTTCCATGAAACACAGCTTTCTATCCCACACACACTCCAATCTGTACCGTTTTCATGATAAAAATTAAAATATGAAATACGTCGTATTCAGTTATGAAAGTCCTATACAAAATTTTAAAATTTACACCATTCGAGCTGCCAAAGAGTAAAAAAAATTCACATAAAACTATATTATTTGCCAGTGGTACGTTCAAAAATATTTGGCTAAAAAATATCCCTACGTCCTTTGTGTGTAAATCAAGAAATTGGCACTCTATTGCTACACAATAGCGCACCCTACGTGTTAAAACGTAAGAGAGCTAAAACCATATGTTCAATGTACACAAAATTACGGGTGCAATGACTGGCTGAAATAAGGCACTTTCTTCCAGTGAGCAGCACCTTCCAACATGAGCAACAAGGAGATGGTGAAGCATGTGCTAGGTAATGATGTAAGGGCTTAGAACGGAGGTCTCTGGAGGAAAGTCAAGGTTTCACACCGGGGAAGACACGGGAGGTAAGACGTAGAGGTAAAATGTCTACACAGACGTGGTCACTCTGTCAAGGAGATTATTGACCTCGTTTTTGTTAGAATCCAGTCCTTTAGCAGCATTTAGATCATTCCGTAAATTCTCCACCGTTTTTTTCATGGTTTTTAATTCTCCGGGGTGTGGAGTGGCTTTCCTCAAAAGTGTCCCCTATAAAAACAAACAAAAAAGATGAATTAATAACAAAACGTTACTTTTGTTCGTACAAGCAGCATCACTATTTAACAAAACTACAACAACGAAACTCACTAATTCTGGGACATAATGTAAAACTTCAAACCAACGAATTAATACGGAAAATTCTTTACTTGCCACCCAAAAATTGATGTGAAAAGACTTTTTTTAAAAGTCTAGTTATTTCTAGATAAAACACATTTTGTAATGTTATTAGTATACCATAGAAACCTGCGTGTTATAGCTTCCCATAAACTCAAATTGATATCACAGCGTGTGGACAAGGGCACACAGAGGAAAGAACACAGGCATTAGTAGAGGAAACACTCACATTATTTTAAGAACTCCCTCCATAATGAGGGTGCCGTTTGGAGAGCTCAAAAGCATGATATATTGGGGCGGAAAACTTTACTTGTGTAACGTGTTGCAAAGTCATCCTGTGTGCCCCGAGCACCCCAAATTTTGGCTGAAGGATACTGGTGGAAACTGACCGAGTGTCGCTGGGCTCTGTTGACAGGCCCAGGCCAGTGCTTTGTTGAAAACAAAAGAAAACACACACATGCATCAGGATTCACCTATAATTGGCATGACCTACCTTATGAGTACTTAGTAGAATATCGGGCAGGGGGATTGAAACTACCTATAAGACCTAGTACATAATAGGGGTCCTTGGCAGCAGGCTTTGTTACACTTGCATAAGTGTACTGCTGAGTGACTGAGGTCATTTTAAAAGCAGTCCTGCTCTGCAGCACCTCTTTTAAATGTAAATTGTGTCTAAACTTTACTTTGGTGGCAGGGGCACTTAAAAAGGAATAATCTACAAATTAAGTACCAAAGCAAACACAAGGAGATGATTGACGGAGCGCTGAAACTTTGCAGACACTCACTCCCAGTCACAGATCTGTGTTGAATCCATCATCGTTCTTTAGCTCACTTCGCCACCTTAGTCCAGACCCAGCTATATTCAAATCAGTCTTGACCCTGTGCCTCATGGGAACAGTACAGCCCAAACTGCCGAGCCAGGTCTTCCTTGAACAGGAAACAAGCATCCTGGGACCGGTTTCAGGGTAACCCCCCCTCATCAGCTAGGCTAGCTTGAATCCAGTGGCAAAGTGAGCAAGGGATCCACGTCTGGGCATACCCTGCCAACTTAGGGCGAACAAAGCAAACACAAGGAGATGGACAGAGTCCTGAAACTTTTCAGACACTCCTCTAGTCACAGATCTGGGTTGAATAAATAATCGTTCTTCAGCTCACTTCGCCATATCAGTTCAGACCCAGCTATATACAAATCAGTCTTGACCCTGTGCCTCATGGGAAAAGTCCGTCCCGAACTGCCAAGCCAGGTCTTCCCTGAACAGGAAACAAGCATCCTGGGACCGGTTTGGGGGTAACACCCCTCATCAGCCAGGCTAGCTTGAATCAGTGGCAAAGTGAGCAAGTGATACCCTGCCAACTTAGGGCAAACACAAGGAGATATTAGGTACCCCCAGGGTCTCCCATGGGTGTCCCGGTGGAGGGGGGTTAGGGGGTCATGTAATTATAAGTAGGGTCCTTATAAAAGATGTTTTATATGCCCTAGGAATAGAGAAATTGCAAATTTCACTTCCCCCCCCATTGTAGTAAAGTCCCTCCCAAAAATCGACTTTGTTGCTATGAGCACTTTGGAGTGAGGATGATATTATTTTTGCATACAATTTTTGTTCATCCAAGTGCTAACCACCCTCATACGGTTACAGAATCTGTATTCTGTGTCAGAGTCCTGGTTAGAGATCGACCACAATCTGTGTATTGTCTGCATAAGAAGTGAGCAAGAAGCCTAATGATCTTATCAGGATGGCGATAGAGGACACAAATATTGAAAAACATCAAGCTGTGGGACCCCGCAGGGAAGAGAGAAAGGCCTCAGAAACCAACAAACCCAAGGCAATCACATGTTTTCTGCCGGTGAGAAAGGATCACAGCAGAGTTAATGCAGTTCCCTGCATCCCATTTACAGCCTGTTCCTTTGAATAGTTTTTGGCTAGACTGATCCGGTCCATGTAATATTTTCTTTCTTTCTTTTTTTTTTTTTTAGTTAAAAGTGATTTATAACCTTGGTGACTAAAGTTTCTCCTCCAAATTTGTTCTTGATGCTTATGGTATTTTGGGGCTCTGAGCGCATCAGAGTAACACGGTGTTGTGGGGAGGGAACGTTTCAAGTGTATGCATCTTTCGGGGGCTAGTTTGGTGGCAGCAGTATTGGGCCATGTGGTATAAAGAGGACTAGCAGCTTCCAATTCATCTGTAAAGTCGGGCTGTGAGATTGAGTGCTGGTGGGCAAGTAGGTCTGGTTTAACTTTATTCCAGGTGCAAACTTTATATGTCCTGGAAGGAGTAAAGCTGGATGCCTAATGCAAATTTAGAACCCATTTCAAGAGCTCAGTTTGATGGAAAAAGTGATCTGTGTAAAAAGGTAGTACCCTAGCATAGCATGCTTGATTAATTTATTTAGGAACATTAGCTCCAAAATGCAGTAATGGACACATACAATTCGGTCACCGTTCTGCAGCCTAACAGGTGTTGCTCATTTGCTACAACACAGACTATTTCACCAACATGAAGGCCGCATAAGAGTTCCAACACCATTGGTAAACTTACTTTAGAATTTATATTCTGCTATTGGCTACAAACCCTTTAATAACTACTGTTTAGATTGGATGTGTACGAATTTACAACCAATTTGCGCTCCGTCTTTTGGTGAGATTTTTATTTTTAATTGTTTGATTTTTCTCTATGAAAAGCATTATTCTGCAACATGGGCCTGTGAATATTACAGTGTATGCATGATATACCCTGCTTCTTGTATGGAAAACACAGAGTTACCATACTACTAAATACGGGCAAACCACTGTCTGCAATACTGTGCGTTCATTTACACCATCATCAATGTTGGAGTTTTAGATTAATTCAGTTAAATTCATCCAGTTAAACAAGTAGATTTTAACATTTTATTTTTAAAAGCACAGAGCTGCTAACAGTGTTCGATCAACACAGTGTCATCTTAAGAATTTGAGGGGCTCTGGGCCACTGTAATTTTGGTGCACCATGTTTGAAACAACTTTGAATTCTATGGTCTATTTTTCTGCTAATTTGAGCCTGCATCAATATCGGAGAAAATATTTCTATATATATCTAACTATTACCTAGATAATATTTAGGTCTGCTTTTCCACAGAAAGAGCGTTTTTTGGGTTTGCTAATAACTTGGGGACCATTTTGATGAATCTTTCCAAAACTTTCCAAAGCAAAAGTTCCTATACCCAAGTTCATTCTTGGAAAGTTTTGGGGTGATTAATCAAGCAGGGGCAGAGAAAAATGGGGGGTCCCAAAACACAAAATCCCCATGCATTTTCCCTGGACTTCCTTAAACAAGGTTACATCAAAAACTGCAGAACAGGATTACACCAAATTTGTCAGGAAGCTAGATCTTGGTCTGCAGATTGGGCTTTTGATGATTTGGTGTAAATCCGTTTTGTAGTTTTTGAGAAATTTAGAGCAGAAATTAATTGTAAATTTGGGCAGTTGGGTACGCAAGTGTCTCGAGACTCTTGCAGGAACATCAACTTAAAAATAGAGCATTCTGACTGGTCCAGTGAGCTTTATTTCCATTAGGCCATCTTGCTCTCGCTGGAGTCCGACTCCTGCAAAGGCGATCGCTGCTCTGATTGGTTGCCAGCAACATGACAAATGTTGCTGAAAGCCATTACAGTACTCAGAGACTTGCCCCCAGTCCTAAAGTTATATATAAAAAAAAGGATATATGGGGGCAGGGTAGGGATATCTTGACCCCCTAGGTCCCATGGGGGAGACCCAGAGGGAAACTCATGGAGCTGAAAAGAAAAAAAGAAGAAAAAAACTCAGTAAAAAATGCTGCAATCCCACGAGATTCTCGCAAGATTGAAAAACAAAATGCAAAAAAACCAAAATGGAGTCAGGGCAACATTTATAAACTATATGCCCCGAGGAGCCCATGGTGCTGTATTCAATATGAAGATGTGTGCTGCATGGACCCTCTCCCCGAGTCTCCAGATTCCCCGGGGAGCCCACCCCAGAGCTAGAAATCTTGTTTATGGGGAGGAGTGACGCACCCCCCTCCCAGAGCCATCAGAGGCCCTGGGGAGACCATCCCTAGGGCCGAACGTAGTTTCTATGGGAAGGCCCCCCTCCCCGAGCCATTACAAGCCTCAGGGAGCCCGCCCACCCGTGGGGGTCGAAATATGTAAAATGGGAAGGTGGGGCACATGGCCCTCTCTCCGAGCCTCCAAAGGCCCCGGGGAGCCCACCTCCGGGGCAGATTATTTTAAGGGAGTGGGGGGGCCACTCCCCGAGGCATTATTGACTCTGGGGATCCCATCCCCCGGGTTCGGCTCCGATGCTATATCCCAGGAAGGCCACCGCAGGGACGGAACAGGTTCCCTCCCACAGTGGCACGGGCAGGGAAACCTGTGCATACTCTTGCTTGGTGGAAGCATTTTCATAACTACCACCAAGTGAGAGTAAACACCAAGTCCACTCCCAGCAGGTGGTAGCTTCAAAAATGCTCCCACCAGCTGGGAGCAGACTTTTGATCGGTTTCCCTGCCCGCATTGAAGCGAGCAGGTAAACACATCAAAATATCGCTCCTGCCCGCAGGAAGCAGCATTAGGAGCTGCTCCCTGTGGGACAGAACAATGCTCATCCTCTGGCCCGGTAACATTTTGTTGTGGGAGGGGGGCCGCCTGACACCCTCCCCCGGCAAAATCTTGCCAGGCCCCAAGGGATGGTGTCCATGGGCCGAAATCGGTGTGGGGAAGGAGCCTGCATGCCCCCATTGCTCTTACAAAATGTCACAGGGCCCCATTATTAGGATCCCGGACCGAAATCGGCCCGGGGTGCTGTGTGCCCCGTCCTCCCTAAAAATTACACCCCACCCCAGGGAGGCTGAACGTTACCCCCATTCCCCTAAAATTTACCATGGGCCCCAAAATCAGCTTGGAGGTGAGCAGCCTGCCTCACTTCCCTGCAAATGATGCTGGGTCAAGGGAATGGGGTCCCCAGGGCTAAAAAAAAGTCCCAAGGACAGGGGCTTTGTGCCTTCCGTAAACAGGTCGCTAGGCCCCAGGGGATAGGGTCCCCATGGTCAAAAACAGAACTGAGAAGGGTTTTTTTGCCCCCCCTCCCCCTAAAATGTGTGCCAGGGATGGGGGCTCTGGGGCTGAAATCGGACGGAGGAGTGGCACCGTTGGCCCTCCTCTCGCCAATAAAATATAGCCGGCTCCCCGGAGTGAGGGGCCGCATGCCCCTCTCCTGCAGCAAATATCACTGAGCCCCGCGGGATGGGGTCCACGCGGACCGAAACTGGCCCAGAGAGGGATGCCTAGTACTCCTCTCCCACTAAAATGAACACCAGGCCCTGGGGGATGAGGTCCCCCGGGTCGAAGTTGGCTTGTGAAGGGGAGCTGCGTGCCGCCCTTCGACAAATTACCCCAGGAATGGGGTCCCTGGGGCTGAAATCAGCTGGGGGGAGGGGTCCACACGTGCCCACTCGCCTTTATTTTATTTGATAAGCAAATTTTTATTGGTTTTAAAAACATAGGAACAATTCAGCCGATAAACGGAAATCACAAATTTGAGTTCATTCGCACATTCATTGCACCCCCCAATCACTATCCCCGTAAAAGTACATAGACAGAATTTGAAACCAGATTAAGCAGGACCCTCCACATTCCCCAACCACTTTCCCCACACTATGTGGTATTTCTTAACGCACCCCTTAGCTTTATAAAGGGCTTTCTCTTGGGTCGCGTACCAGTCCACCCCTCTTCGCCACCTCTCCAGGGTGGGTGGGTCAGGGCTTATCCAGGCCGCCGCAATGTCCCGCTTGGCCACCATCACAGCTGTGTTGAAAAACAACTTATCATTCCTGGACCCATCCAGCACATCAGTGATCCCCAGCCACGAGTGACGTGGGTCGGGAGGAACCTCCCATCCCAATACCTCCGTTAGCTCCACTTCAATGGATCCCCAGAACTGGCCCAAGCGGGGGCACAACCAGACCATATGGAGGACGTCGGCTGGGGTGTGGTTACATCTCGCACATGCCGCATCCGGGCGCAAGCCCGCTCTATACAAGCGCATGGGAGTGAGGTACACAGCATGTAAATAGTGGAGCTGAACCAGCTTGAGTTTGGCGGAGACGGTGATTAGTCTGGGGGCCATGAGAGCATCGCACCAGTCCACCTAGTTAAGGGGGCCCACCCATTGATCCCTCAAGTCTCTCAACATCGTTTGGGCCTCTGTGGGGCTGTATTCAGGTAGCCTTGTGTCAACCGTAATATTCATGTGGAGGGCATGTCTCAGTTGCAGATATTTATAAAACTGAGATGAATGTAGGGAGTAGCGATTTCGGAGCTCCTGGAAGGACAGCATATGGCGCCTTACCCAGACATTCCCTAGCTAGAAGATACCAATAAGGTCCCAGGTTCTAAACCCCCGCAATCCACTAACCTCCCGGAGCCAAGCCCCATGCCAGAGGGGAGTACATTGGGTTAACTTCCCCGTCCATCTGGTGTGACAGAGCGCTGCCCGCCAGGCCAAGAACACAGAGCGAGTCACATCCGGCAGTCGGGTCGGGATGGGCCCCACATACATCATGGCCTGGATGCCCACGAACCCCAGTTCGCTCAGTTCAAGCCTGTATGCTGGATCCGACCAGCCCCCAGTGAACCAGTCGTGAATGACGCACCGCCAGGAAATACAGATATAGGTGCGTCATCCCCATGACTCCATCGTAAGAGGGAATCTGACAAGTCGACAGAGCCACGTGGGCTCGTCCTCCGCTCCAGAGAAACTTGGTGATTATACTGTCCAGTTCCCTGAACCATGCCCTGGAAAAACAAAAGGGGGTGTTCTGTAGGACGTAATGGAACCTGGGGAGGATCATCATTTTAAACAGGGCCACCCTCCCCAGGTGGTTCAGAGGCAACATTTTCCATTTAAGAAGGTCTTCTTGACTAACCGGGCCACATTAAGGGACCAGCCCAGCTGGGAAGAAGGGCAACCCAGAACCCCAGATATAATTAAAAGACTGCCACCGTAGTGGTATGGTAGACTGCCAATCGAAGCACTCTAGAGAGATGCAGGGGGACCAGTACTGACTTCCCTGGGTTTAGCTACAGCCCCGAGGCCTGCTCGAATGCTTGCAAGATCTGGAGGCAGTGTTGCCCGGAAGAGGCTGGGTCGGACAGGAAGACAAGGACATCGTCCGCGTATAGTGCAATCTTGTCCGCGGCCGTATGGGCCCACTCCCATCCATCACGACGCTCCTCCGCCCACACCAGGGATGCCAAGGGCTCCATCGCCAGGGCAAATAATAATGGGGAGAGGGGACATCCCTGCCTAGTGCCCCTGGCGATGGGAGAAGGCTTCCGACAACACCCCGTTGACCAGTACTCGCGCTCTCGGATGAGCGTACAGGACCCGGAGCAGGGAACAAAAGTGGGGCCCGAACCCCATCTCGATCAGCACGCCCTGCAAGTACGTCCAGTCCACCGAGTCGAAAGTTTTTTCGAAGTCTATGGACAGGAGCGCCAAGTAAGGGGTGAGCAGGTGCCGATGTGCCAGGGCCAGCTGCAGCCTTCTGAGGCAGTGACGGGTCTCACGCTGAGGCATGAACCCGCATTGATCCGGATGGACCAGTAGGGCCAAATAGGGTTTCAGCCGTTGGGCAAAAATGGTAGCGTAAAGTTTAATTTCGGTGTTAAGGAGGGATATGGGGCGGTACTCTGCACATAGTCGGGAGGGAGGCTAGGATTTCGGTAGAACTACAATGGTGGCAATATCCTTTTCCAGCGGAAAGGAACCTCTTTCCACGGTTTCGCTGTATACAGCCTCCGATAATATGCCGCAAAGGTGTTTGCCATCGTCACGGGAGCACGCTGCACCGCTCCCATCTCGTCCACTACCTCTGGAATGATACGATTCGCCCTGGGATATGTGGCCAACCTGTGCAAGATCGCGCCATTCTTGTCCCCCCAACCATAGACTCGTGCGACCGAGGACCTCCAGAGGAGCTTGGCTGCATCCAGGGATAGTTGTTTGATCTCATCCCGGATGAGTGCTAAGTGTCGGGCCTGGGCGGCGTCCTCTGCCGTGGATAGTAACTGTTCCAGGCGAAGTGCCTGCGCTTCCTTGGAGGAAATCTCCTGCAGCTGCGACTGCCTCTGGACCCTAAGCTGCCGTTTGGTGAAGCCCCATATGCTCGCCTTTCCTGCCTCCCAGAGAGGCTACCGAGCCCTCGTTGGTGGCAAAGTATCGTAGGAGTTCCTTCCCCACCTCCTGCCTAAAATCTTTATCCTGAAGAAACCAGGCGTTCATCCTCCATGTTTGGTGGGCCGCGAGCAGGGGGGCCCCTGAGCTAAGGAGTACCGGGGAGTGATCGGAAATGCCTCTAGGGAGGATGCGGACTTCAACAATCAGAGAACAGTCAGTCGCGGGGACAAAGATCGGATCTATGCGCGCCTGGGTGCGGTGAGCCGCAGAGGTAAGCGTGAATTGGATGCTGCGTGGATGCCATATGCGCCAAGCATCACAAAGCCCCAGGGACTCAGACCAGTTTTGCAGTTGTTTCGCACTCGCCGCCCGGGCAGCAGATAGAGGCCCCGTTGTGTCAAGGGCCGGGGCTGAGATCGCATTGAAGTCTCCTGCAATGACCATGTTGCCAGCGGGCACGTTGTGTAGCAGGGCAGTGGTGTGCGCAAGTGTGGGCACGAGCATGGAGGGGGGGCATACACCGACATGAGCGTGAGGGGGGGAACCGGCCAACGATCCGCACACTGTCACAGACGAGCCTTGAGGTTCATGTACCACTTGGGAGAGGACAAAGGGCAGTGTACACCTTAGGAGGATGGCAACTCCTCGTGACCCCCTGGAGAAGCCGGAGTGCCATACACTATCGTAGCCATAGCGAGGCAAGAAGGGACAGCAGTTACCCATAAGGTGGGTTTCTTGAAGCATCAGGATGTCAGTGTGGAGATGCTGTGCGTACCGTAAGACCGCTGTGCGTTTGTGCCGGTCCAGCAGACCATTGACATTCCACGACAACACGTGGAGAGAAGCGTTATCTATCATGGTAGGTGTTTCTAGGGTGACGCGGAGCGCGTGGCTGAGGGTTTACAAACGCGCTTGGGATCCCGCGGAGGTGTGTGCGATCATGGAGTACGGGGTGACACCCATTCCTCCCACTGGCAACATGTGACATTCCGTGGTAGCTGAAACAAAAATCTACAAACAACAGGACAACATACAGGGAAAAACTCTCCCAAACCCCCCCCCCCCCCCCCTCACCTCCACCCTACACTTCAGGAACAGAAGCATCTGTCGACCCTCAACTAAACAACACCCAATGCACCGGGCGAACAACCAAACTAAAACACCTGGGAATAGGGAAGCGTGGAGGATCCCTCCTCGTGAGCGGATGCATGTTTACAAAGACCATCGGGAAGTTAGGAACAGTTCTGAGACAGCACGCCGCCTCCGGCCGCGGAGCAAGGCCCGGCAGGCAGAGACCGGCTCAAGCAGGGTCCCTCAACAGCATCGGGCTACAAGGGAGGTCCGTATCCGCAAGGTCAATCGCTAAGGCAACCCCACCGTCGTCCATTCGGCCCGATGAACCAGAGCGCCTCACGGTCGACGCTCCCCCCCCCCCCCTCGACCCGGGGGGGACTGCTGTGTGTGACCCGGCGGGGAGTCCGAGCGGGCCCGCCTCCGGTTACGGCACCTACGGGAACGATTACGTGGGGGCTGAGGGGCGGAGGGAGCAGTGCGGCCGAGCCCGCCCCCCGCTGCACCCCCGCCCGGGGCACGACCTGCATCCCGCAGGGCGCGCTCCTCCGTCACCCAGGTCCATGCCTCCCTCGGGCTGTCGAAAAACAGTGTCTTGTTCTCAAATACCACCCGCAGGCGAGCCGGGAAGAGAAGCCGATACTGGATGTTAAGTGCCCTCAACTTCTGCTTGACCTCTCCGAAGGAGCGACGTTGGCCCTGGACCTCCCAAGTGTAATCTGGCAAGATCATAATGGTGGAGTTTTCATGAAGGGGCCGCTGTTGCTTCCGGGCTTCAGACAGTATGATGTCCCGGTCCTTGAAATTAAGAACCCGCATTATGATTGGGTGGGCAGGAGCACCCGGCATCGGCTTGGGGCATAGGGACCGGTGGGCCCGCTCAATCGCAAACCAAGGGGAAAGGGATCCCTCGGAAACCTAAGACCTCAGCCACTTCTCCAGGAACTCCACTGTACAACCCTGTTCAGGTCCCTCCGGAAATGCCCACCAGGCGGAGGTTATTGCGTCTGGACCTGTTTTCCGCATCCTCCGCCCGGCGGTGCAACTCCTGAGTCTGGGACTGAAGACGGGCCACCTGCCCCTTAAGGTGCTGCACATCATCTTCCACAGATGAGATCCTGGACTCAGCTTCTTTAATCTGGGCGTTCGCGTTGCGGAGGTCCTGCCTGATAAGAGTCACATCCACTCGTACTTGTGCGATTTTGCCCTCCACCGAGGTCTGGGACGTGTGGATGGCTTGAAGGATAGTGGCCAGTTCAGCAGACAGAGGAGCCTCCTGCCCCGCCACTCCCCCAGTAGCCCCCCCCATCCGGGGTTGTGAAGCGATCCATTTTGGTCTGGGTAGCGGGGACCTTCGTTGACCTGTCCGACCTACCCATTTCTGGTCCCTGGGGAGGAACGGGATCTCAAGGGCCCTCCGGCCGAGGCCCACTCTGGACCACACACTACGTCCGCAGGAATGGCAGCAGCTCCATGACTGATATGGCAGGTGACCACGAAAGCACAATAGTGGGCAGCGCCAGGCCTGGGGAGGAGAGGCCCAGCCGGGTCAGTTCACCTCCAACATAGGTCACAGGGGAGGCGTGGCCGGAGAGGGGGAGGATTTGGAGTGGAGGGAGGAAAGCCGTGCTAACCGGAACCCCACACCCGCCTGCCGCCCGACGGCCGAATCCTCCACCCATACCCAGATGCCACTACACCCCCACTCCTTAACACCAGTCCAAGGCGCAAGAGCTCGCCACCTGCCGCTGACCTCCCACCGACCGCCAGCAGAGCCCGCCGCAGCAGCACAGGCCTCAGGCACAACAGGGGCAATCAGAAAGCGTGCAGTTCTCCCCCATGCAGCCTCCGCTGGCTCTCCACCTCCAGGAGCGTTGCTTGGGCCCCGGGACTGGCGAGGAAGGAAGGCCCGCTCCCAGCAGGCATCCAAGGGCACCGGTGATGACCTTCCGCGAAGGACCGCAACCCCAAAGGGTCCCACCGCAGGCGGAGGCCTGCGCCGCCGGAGCAGTCCACCCAGGCCCAGGAGGGGGGGGGCAGCGAAGGAGCACCTCCGCAGCAGACCACACAGCTTTGTTCCTCCAAGACTCATCTCCGCCTGCCTCAGGCCGTCCCCAAGACACGAAGGGGCCCGCGGCGCCAAGCGTGATCAGTCCAGGCCCCAGCTCAACAATTTCACCGCTGCGAGGCAATGGGGCACCACGGCATCCAGGCCTACAGACCAGGCCCCTGGGGTTCAAGCGCGACTCACCGGCAGGTCCAGCAGCTGCATCTCGCTGGGCCCGCATCCGGGACAGCGACGTCACACAAGCGGACCGTAGACAGAGGCCCTCAGCGCCGGAAACCATGCGGCAACAGCGATCTTCACCCCCAGCCCAGCAGGGGGCACCACAAGCGGCAGCCTCCAGCGTTCACCTGGCCAGGCCCCGGCTACAGGATCAACCAGGAGAGCACCGGCGTCCCCAGGAACATTACGCTGGCTCCCTCGGGCCCCGACAGCAGGTGCAAGGGCCCTTGTCGAGCCGACCCACAATAGGCAGAGCCGGATCCACCACGGAGGAGCAGCCGGCCCCAGGCAGGAGCGCCGCGGACCACCAGGCGCCACAGGTACGCTGTTTTGCCGCCCGACTGACGGCCGAATTCACCGTCCGTTCGCAATGTGCGGACACCAACCACAGAATGCCCCAATCCTACGGGGGGAGGGGGGTGCTCGGACCAGTCAAAGACCGCAGGAGAACTCAGCCACAGACAGTCCAGGGCAGCGGGTCACTGCAGGCGCAAGATCTACGCGGCGGAGGCCGCCATTTTGGAAATGCCCCGCGGCGGGCCGGGGAGACCAGGGCCGCACACACCACTCCAGGACGCCACCAAATTCAAATGCGGAGCCCCGGCGGCCCTCTAGCAACGATTCCCACGATGCCAGATAGCAGGGAGGTACACAGATGGCCGAGCGGATGACGGAGGGGTCCGGAGCACACCTAAGGTGCGACCGCCATCTTGACGCTCGTAGCCACGCCTCTCCACTCGCCTTTATTTAAATAAGTGGACCTGGGGCCGATAACCACTCGGGTAGGGGGGTTGCGAGGCCTCCCCTACCCCGAAATGGTCCTGCAAGATGTGGTCCACAAGGCCTAACAAAGCTTGGAGAGGGAGGCCGCACACCCCTCCTCCTTTGACTATACCAAGAGAGTACACTACTGGACCTGTGAAGAACTCTTCCAGTAGTAAAGACTGCTGTACTACAAGGAGTGCCACTCTGCTCGATTGCTGCTCTGAAAGAACTGCTTTTCTGTGCTGCCCTCCTGCCAGCTGATCTCTGCCCTGCTGAGAACAAGGACTGGACCCTTCTCACTTGAACCCACAAAGGCTTTACTGGCTCCCCCCCCCCCCCAGTTCTGAAGTCTCAGGGCCATCAAAAACTTTTGTCAACCCCGCAACAGCACCTGTGAGCCATCTGTGAGTCCTGCAGTGCCAAGTGGGGCCAAACTAGTCCTGGGCTCTTGAAAGGTGATTACTTCTGTGCGGCTAGATCAAAACCGACGCATCGATAACTTCACCGATCGGAACGGAGGTATTGCCCTTCGACGCGGCTGCCAATCAATATCATTGCCTTGATGGACCGTGTGGCTCAACGACAATGCATCGCCAAGGGGTTCATCGATGAAGCCTTCATCAACTGACCGGATTCTAACAGACATCACCTGCATTAACAAGATATACGACAATGCTTCGCCCCTTCTCTGTTCCAAGGTATTTTTTCAGCGGAACCTGTGCGAGTCCTGTATCCAGCCTGTCCTGCATCGCAGTAGGCCTGAACTTTGGATTTACCCCTGTTTATCGCGGCCAGATATCCCCGGTTGGAACTTTATGACTCCAAGCACTATAATTTGATTTAATCTTTAAAAATTCATAACTCCTGTTCTACTTATTGGATTTTTTTTTTTGGTATTGTTTACTAATTAAAATACAAACTAATGATGAAATAAATGGAATTAGAGATGTAGAACAAAACCCAGAAGGATCGCTTAAAACCCACAAAGCACCGATAAAAGGATACACATCTTTAGCCATAGTCTCATGGAATGTTGCAGACTTAAAACAAAAACTAAAGGATATAGACTGGCATAACTACATTGAGAAATGTGATCTCTTCCTCTACCAGGAGACATGGCTATTGTCTCTCCCGTATAAATTAGGACATAAAACATACTATAAAAACGTTATTCCATCACAGAGGCAGAACATCAGGGGGCTTGTAATATGGGTTAAAATAACCCTGGGATTAGGAACTAGAATCTACACTACAGAGTCACCTGATATACTTGCAGTATACCTAGATACGAATACTAACAATAAAGCTAATTTGTTAATGTGTACAATAGACCAGCTAGGCAAAACTTAAACTCTCAGATTATTGATTCTCTAGGTAGCGCCCTGGATTGTCTAAACCCACATCACACAGTAATCGTATGTGGTGATTTCAATTGCACATACGAACCATTAAATAGCCTAGAAATGTTAACAGAGGCAGAGGATATGGCCAAGGTGCTGCCCCACCTAGAAGCTGGACTGTCAAAACCGTGTACTAATGCTGAAGTACAAATAATGCATTTTACCACAGAACACAACCCAAGGGCGTGCAATGGAAGGGTGCCCAATATTGGGTGTGATAATTGCACCTTAAATATATTGTAACGGGGTAGCTCACAATCCAGAATAGACTAAATTATGCACAGCTGGATTACGATCTTGAGCTATAAGATAGATGCAAGAGATGTCAGTGACCATCACCTTCCTTGCCTAGAAGTAACAGGCTCCGCAACAAGGAACCAGCTATCCACAATAAGCTTGCCAAAAGCCCAGCCCATAATAGGAAACAACCGTAGAGTGGTTAAATAGCATTGCATTAAAGACAACATAGAGACCATGACCAATATCTACAAGGCATTTGCTGAGGTAGTAGGTCCCTACGTATAAACAAGTGGAACCTCCACAAATGCAACTGCAATGCACCAACTGTTGGTCATAAAGTTAGAATCTTTTCGCACCTGAGCTAGAAGAAAGAAATCTAAACAAAATTACAAAATGAAATCAAAAGGCAATCCTTGGTACACCTCGGATTGCAGGAAAGCCAAAAAATCCCTACTTGAGAACTTAAAACAGGGAAACGCCCAATTAATAAGGAGAGCTATGGATAGCCATAGGAAAACTGCACATTGCAAAAAGGAACTGGAAGGTGGACAGTTGGAAGGCTCTCCTCCAGGCTGCAAAATCGACACTCTCATCCACTTTAATCAACACTCCACTTAATGACAATCCACTAGACTCTACAATTTAAAACACATTTTTATTTAAAAATAAAAAATTGAAATTTAATGAAAAACCAGAGGTTAATGATAGGTGATACTAAGGAAAACTCTATTTATTCTTTCTATACAAACCCAGTTGAAACTACACAAAGATTAGAAATTCTAAAGTTATAGAAATAATGGTCATTGATAATTTACACACCACCTTCAGATTAGTATAACTCAAGCACCTCCATACACAGTGTACAAAATGTAGTGACTAAAAGTGAAGTTGACCAGTGGCTTACATAGGCTGACCCATTGTCCCATGCTGTATGCTGTAGTGCGCGGACCAATGGATGAAGCAAGGTGACTGAAAGGCTCTTTAAGTATATTATATGTATGATTTCATTAAAACGAGACTAAAAAAGGCAGACTAAAAAAATAAATGTCAAGACCTCTGAATTGATATCATGGGGGAGGGAGAAAAGCACAGCATTGCAAATTATATTTTGACAGGATTCTATGTGTGTTTTTGTGCCACAGTGATTAAAACAGGAATTAACACACCTAAATATTTTTTGCGCACATTTTATACACAACACCCCTTAAACAACATTTGCACAGTCAGTCCGCATCAATGCAAATAAGTAGCAAACGAAATTTGCACTCTACAAGTCATGGAAGCAAGTGATGTAAGTTGGCACAAATAACATCAGCACCAATAGTCTAAATTACCTTCTTTTTACTTACCCCGCTACATCCCTAGTTCCGATGCTTCTTATGGAGCACAGGGAGGAGTAGGCTAACCCATGCAGCTGCTCAGTATGATAGATACCGCAATGCCTGGGCAGTGAACCTGCAGAGTTTTCCGCACTCCGCATTGTGCAGTGCTTGCGGAGTTCCGAAAAACCCCACTTTGCGTAGCCAAGTTTTTTCCCTCGCTCGCGTTTGTCAATGTCAAGTTGGCAAGCGAGGAAAATCCTCCTCCCGGCGAGATTTTTCCTCGTTCGCGATCGTCAACATCAAGTTGGCGAGTGCAAGTGTGGAAAATAAACCTCCCGGCAAGATTTCTCAACGCAGGCGGTCAAATTTCTCATTGCGAGTGGTCGCGTATGCTCACGACCGCTCGCGTTGAGAAACCGTCTGTTCGCGTTGAGAAAGTGGCGGCTCAAGTAAAAATCTACTCGAGCGGCAGAAAGGAAGCAGCGCCCGCTTGCACTGTGCATGGTGCCGTTTGCAATGATTGCACAGTGCAGAAAAGCACCTGGCACTGAAAATCACCGCAAATGGCATCTATCTGGCGCACTCCGCTGCTGGCGGAGCTCCAACTCCGCCCAGGCTTAGTTTTTTTGTGTTTTACCTAATCTAGGGCATTTCAAAGAGACTCCACTTTTTGGTGCACACTGGCATCAAAGTCACATGAATAATAAAATAGTGGTGCAGTGTTTTTGAACATTTGCAGACAGTTATGCTGTTTGTTTTTCTATTAAAGAATATATTACCTTATCATCGTCTTCATCATCCTTTTCATCTTCTAAAAAGCGGATGGCACTGATTCTGTTTACTGCACGGTCATTCCAGGTGTCGTCTGACACGTCATTTACCAAGCTCTCAAACCCTCCACATCGTGGCAGGTTATCTGTGATCAGCAAACAACATAAACGGGAGAACAGGTTTAGCAGGCAGGTTTTTTTTATTGCTAACGGTAATTCAGAAATACAGCATAATATACCGATTTAAGGCCAACAAAGCTATATACTGTGAAACCTTTCACAAGTTTATCATAAAATTAAGTGGGCACTGTTACAGTGCACACTTTACACACAATTGCAAGATTCTTTTAGTTTGATACGGAAAAGCACACAAAGCAAACAACTGAGATTTATCCAAAATGCCTTATCAGACTACCTGGTGATTTGAGGCGAAAAGAGCGAAGTACGCAAAGAAAGATAATTGTATTCTTCATCAACCTTGCATAGAAGTAACAAATGAAACCAAGGAATCATAGCAATAGGATAAATCTGACATATTGAAAAGAGAGAAAACTATTTTGGGTACATTACTAGCACATGCACAGAATTATTAACAGTTCTAAAAAGGCCATGCAAATGTGGCAGAGACCAGAGGTTCAAAACTGTCAATGTAGACCAAGGATCGGAATATAAGATAAACAAAAGATTGACTTCCAACAATACGCTGGGGAATTCATAATCCACACAGAAAGAAAAGGTGATTCACTTGAAAACAAGCAAATGAGGGTCACAGCTGAGTTTTACAGACACCACTGTGGAAGGAGGACTGGGCTAGAGCGGAATATAAAGATGGGATGCTTTTCGAAAACACCATCTGGCCGAGCGAGGGAGTTAAAGGATGTGAGGACCTTACACCCTAGAGCTGCTGTAAGCACTCAGGCTGCCTACCAAGAGGTAATGTTATATTATATCACCATAGATTTTTACACCTCTGTCTTACTTAAACTATGGTTTTAAAAGGACTGTTGGGTTCAAGTACCTTCACTCCCTGTTGATTCTGACAAACTGGAGTCTGTGTTTTTGTTTGAGTTGCATTTTTCTTAGAGTGGGTGCAGTTAATGTTTTGCGTATGTGTGGTTGTTTAGTGCGTGTAGCCAGAGATTTTTACCAATGTGTGCGTGTCATTTGAAGGATTGGTGTGTGAATTGCCTGGCTTGAGTTAGAAGCACCGTATAGACTGTGCCTGGTTAGAATCAACAGTATCCCCTTTTAGGTCAGTTAAGCAATGGTGTGGTGGGTGGGTGGTGGTGGTTTGGTCTGTTGTGTTCTACCATGTCATCAAATTTTTAATAATATTGACCTAAAGATATTGGGTTTGATTCACAAAGGTAACTTGCACTTTTGTGGTTCAAATCTGGTTTATTGGTATTTCAAAAAAATGAAATAAGAACATATTTGCTCACCCACAACCATCTGCTGGTGAGGTAAAACACAAATAGGACGAGGGAAGGGGGTTGTCTCCATCATGGTGTTGTCAAAGTTCTTGCTGGTATGGCATCTGACGGGCACAAATCCAGCCAACGGCTAAGCCACAATGTTCATTCCATATGGGTGGGGGGGAGGATTCATGATGTCATTTTCAAGGAGAATACGAATTTGAAGATACTGCAGGCAGGTAAGCTCCTAAAAGTCAAATTGGGCTAGTTTGAGGTCTATGTCTCAGGCTGTGGACCCAGTCTCCAAGGTCTGGGGTGGAGTCTGTGCCCCATTTTGCAGGGATGGCTTATTTGACGGTGCACAATGCCGCTGCAATGGCCTTCCCTCTGGGGGAGCGAAGTGGGCATGTGAGGGCGTTAGGGAGGCCTAGCAGGACAGCTTGGGAATGAGATAATGTCTGTGTCAAATATCTCATTAATGTTCTTCAGCACGGCCTCCCAATATCACGTATGTTTGGGGCATTGCCAAAAGGTGGGTGTTGGACTTGGCCCTTTTTGCAGGGTCATCCCTAAACTTTTTGCCTTTCTCCTAGACTTTTTTCTGACATGGTGTTGGTGGTTTTAGGACTCTGAGCACTTTAGCACTGCTGTTCAGTGTACAGTGTGTGTGCTCTCTGTGGTAAACATGGTAAGATTGGTCTACAACAGTTTGGCATATTTAAATTACCTGTCAGTCTCTTGTAAAATGGTATCTCATATACCCGGGGCTGGTAAATTAAATGCTACTGGTGGGCTTGCAGCGCTGATTGCGCCACCCACCAAAGTAGCCTTTCAAACCTATCTCAGGCCTCTGCAATTGCAGGGCCTGTGCGCGCAGTGTTACTGCCGCTGTGACGCGGCACCTAAAGTGTGTGCATTGTATGTGACCCCCCTTTTACTACATGTCAGTCACCCCTAAGGTAGGCCCTAGCTAGCCCTATGTGCAGGGTGCATTGTAGGTAAAAGGTACGACACGTACCTTAAGTGTGTGACATGTCCTGGAAGTGACAAACAGCCATTTTGGTTTCTCACTACTGTGAGGCTGCCTTCCCATAGGAATACATTGGGGATTCCCTGATGAGTGTTTCAGAGGTAATTCCTGATATGAGAGGAACAGTGTGGTCAAGTTTTGTATATTTGGAATAGTGATAATAAATGCTAGGCAATGGTGTGCATAGATTTTTTATACCGATTTTAGAAATGCCACTTTTAGAAGTTGGCATTTCTGTGTGCTATGTGTCTGCCTGCCTGATGTGGATTGCATGTCTGGCTTTTGAGTGGCAGGGGCTGTTGAGGTGTGTGTGGCTCCAGGAGGGGCAGGGTGAGTCAGCGCTAGGCTGAATACGGCATCTGTATTTGAAGTAGTGGGTGGAGTAGTCCCCTGACCCTGAATAGGTCTGCGCCTGCCTATGTGAATGCTGGCTCCGCCCCCTGTGGTGTGTCTGATGACGAGCCCCCACCTGACAAAGGGGGAAGAAGAGCCCTGTAAACAAAGTGCTCCCCGCAAGCCCTGTGCCAGGGCAGACAAAGAAAAATGTTGGTATAAATATTGGGGCTGTGACCCCATGAAAATGGTGTGCTTGTGCTTACTGGGACAGGAGGGGACGCCCTGCCAAGAGGAACAACCGTGGGACCCAGCTGATGACTCTTGGAGGTCCCTGCGTTCTGGCCTGCCTGGCTGCACCCTGCTGGGGTATCCCCAGCACCCAGGATGTTAGATTTCTGGCTGCTTCCCAGTTGTGCTCTGAGCTTTGGGGCTTAGTGCCTCGTGAGCGCTACAACCGTATTCCAGGAGGGGAAGAGAAGCGTGCATGCCTTGCAGCGCGCTGCTGCAGAGTCTACAGGGGGAATCCCAGCGTGGGGACTCCCCCGTGCTGTGGGAAAGAGCAGCGGGAGCCTACCCCGCATTTTGCACTGCTTGCTTGGTGGGAGCCCACCCCGCGCTTGTGCACCTTTGACGGGAGCCCACCCTGCTTTTATGCATTCTTGAAGAAGCGGGTGCCCACCCTGCATTGGCGTGTATATTTAAAGCCGGAGCCCACCCCACATTGATGCCGGAGGAGAGGAGCGCCGCACCGTGAATGCGATGCGGAAGTCAGGCAAGTGCCACCTGACTGCGGGCAGGGCCAGGACGCGGATGTGACCAGCCGGCTGGAGGCTGCCAATTGCAGCGCGGCCGGAGAGGAAGTCAGGCAACACGATGCCCGAAGTGAGGCGAGGCACCCGTATCAGGGAGGGAAGCCCCGCGTCCACAGAAGAGCCGGGAGCCTTGCGAGCTCCATTCCCGCCCCCCGCCTTGTGGAGAAGATCGGGAGAGTCCTTGGGAGCGCGGCCGCTCTAGGCACATTTTCGGTGCCTTCCTCCCTGCCATCGGAAGACAGGAGCAGTCCTGCAGAGAGCCCCGGTGATTTGGGGCTCTTTGATGCATGTCGCCAGGGGCACAAGAGGTGTCCCGGTACAGGGGGCTGAAAGTGGAGCAGTGTTGAGTGCTCCAGCAGCCCTGTGAGTGCCATTTTTACTTCAGGGGCATTTTCCTATTGGCACAAGTAGAGTCCCGGAGAGGGGCTCCAAGGGCACAGTGGTGCCCGGGGAAATTAGGGCACAGCTGTACCGCGAGAGAGAGCGGGCACGCGCAACGTTTTGGGGCAATTTTGGTGGTTGGAGTCCCAGAGAGGGGCTCGCCAGGCACAGTTGGTGCCAGTACCCAACTTTCCCCAGCTGCACCGCGAGAGCGCGGGCAGCTGAAACTTGAGGGCCATGTCTTTTTAGAGGATACTGAAGGGGTGAAATGCACCCCTCGGCCCCAGTGCATAATGCACATTGCTTTGCTTCCAAGGCCCTATTATTCAGAGTAAAGAAATAGGATTAATGCTGTTCATCTGGAATAAAGTTTTTAGGAGAGTTAAAGAGAAGGCTGGATCCAACTAAATCCACATGGTGTCTATTGTTGGGAATCCATTTGTTGGACTGTGGTGCCCTCACACACCCTAGCCGGTGTCATGCTTCATCATATGGGCTGCTCCTCGTCGGGTCGGCGGTGCAATACCCAACGGGCTCCCTTAAAAAGGGGCGCTTTGTCGGAGATCTTCTTTCCAACTGCCGTATGGTGAAGTGCGGGTGTGGGGCCCGGATAGTGTAGATGTGTGTTGGTGATTTAAAATAGGGTTAGGAGTGCCTGGTAGGAATTAATTTTATTCTGGGGGCCTGCTACCCTAGTTAAAAATGTGTGAACATGGCACTAGTCCGAGTATAATGCCTCGTGTTAGAGTGTCCTATGTTCAAGAATGTGTAACGGTCAACATGTTTCTCGCATTGAGTTAATGTACTCGCGATTCGTCAGGACCAAGAGTCAAAAGAAGGAACTATCTACATATAAAAAACTACTAATGGTATTAAAGTGTATAGTGAGTCAAGTATTACTTAACTATAGTACCTGTTGTGATCAGGAGCTACCCTATTCAGTAATTTGCCAGGTATCAACAGTACTCGGTGGATTGTACATGAGTTAAAGTTCCTCTGTAAGTAGGACTGTACCGAAAATGGTAATGCAATTTTGTAAACTCACGCTGCTCCTAGTGACCTACCCGTTCCACCGAGTCCGAGAGCGCGGGCAGATGCAACTTGAGGGCCATGTCTTTTTAGAGGATAATGAAGGGGTGAGATGCACCCCTCGGCCCCAGTGCATAATGCACATTGCTTTGCTTCCAAGGCCCTATTATTCAGAGCCCTGTCATTTTGGCCGGTGGGGTCAGTATTGGTAGAGCGCAGGGTCCTAAGGTGCTGTGTGCACTTTTCCAGGGTTACTGTGGTGCACTGTTTAGGCTTATGATGCCTACTGCGTAATGTCTTTATGCCTAGGAAGTTTACGCACCATGTGTTTTATGCCTAATTGTGATGCAGACATAATGTGTTTATGCTGATGGTTGCCAAATGCGATTGATGCACCCTGATTATGGCATAATGTGTTTATGATGGTAAGGTCTATTGCGTAATGTGTTTATGCTAATGAGGTTTGGGCCTAATGTGATAATGCGGAGGTCATTATTGTACCAGTAGTTACTGGTTGTGTTTTACACTTGCTACTTGTGCTTTTTAAAGATTCTGACAGTGGCCTGATTGGCCCTGTCCTGTTTATATAGTCACCTGTGAATATTGCCTAGTGCCAGTTGGCACAGTGTATATGTGTGGTTATGATCTAATGTGTTTATGATAATACAAAGGCTATTTTTTTTATATAACCTTGTGTGGAGTTTCTTTTGTAGTGTGCCTAGTGGGCTGCTGCTGTGTGTGTGTGTTGCGCAAACGCTTTACATATTGCCTCTGAGATAAGCCCGACTGCTCGTGCCAAGCTATCAAGGGGGTGAGTAGGGGTTATCTTCAGCATGTAACTCCCTTGCCCTGACTAGAGTGGTGTTTTCTTCCTGGCTTTGGTAGGGGTTATCTTCAGCGTGTAACTCCCTTGCCCTGACTAGAGTGGTGTTTTCTGCCTGGCTTTGGTGCATGCCTTAGCCAACCAGAAATCCCATTTTTAACAGTGGGTGAGAGCACCAACCTGGCCTGGCCATGGTGCCTCCAGCAGAGCTCCGAGCTCCTTGCTTCCATTTCGCAAGTCTCTCGAGGGATATATAGTACCAATAGGGAGTCACTTTCAGCTGTGCCTCTTTGCCTGCTGCTGTGGAGGAGGTTCTGGTTCTTTGAAGGATATCTGCCCACTCTTTGGCCGTAAAGGTACGCTCCAGTTCTGCTACGCATCTCTTCTGAGCCAGGGACTTCTGGGGGCCGTTCAGTCCATTCAGATATTTGGGAGAGGAGGCGTTCATCGTCTGTTTTAGTAATTAGCCATTTCCTGAACTTTGTAAATGGTATACCGGCTACAGGGTGAATTAGAGGTTGGCGGACAGAGGTGTAGCACCAGTGTTCCTCAACTGGGAGGTTGCAGAAGTCGTGGAGGCAGGGGAAATCCAAGAGGACTGTGTGGTCAAAGAAGTGGCCGATTCCTTTGCAGTTGGTGTCCTGCCAGGCTTGGAAGGTTGTGCCACTCTTAGCGGGGGTAAACGCATTGTTGCTAAGAATGGGGGTGAGACGTGAGTGGAGAGACCCTTCAAAATTTTAACTCTGTCCCAGGTGGCACCGTGGTCCTTGTTACCAGGGATATATAAACTCCTGGGGCTCGGTGTCATAAGTTACACTTTTGAGCAAGTTTACCACTATTCAGTATTCACAAATGCACTTTGTGGTAACTTACTACAAAAGTTCAAGTTCAAAACTACATGGCCGACCGCTGTTACTGCAAAACCCTCCCATAGAAAAAACAGAGCTAAGAAATTCAAATAAAACTCCATTGCAAAAAATGGTAAAGTAAATTAGATTTTTTTAAATAGTGAATATAAATAGATATAAATTAATGTTAAACCATATATAAGAAATAGTACAAATTTATGATTAAATATAAAATATTTTTTAACCTGTTTTCAAAACAATGTAACATTACATTTTATTAAAAAAATAATTACATTCAGTTTAATGAATTCTATACATCACTTTTAATCATTCTTAATGCACATTAAAATAATATTTTTCGTTCAGGAGGGAATGTATTTACTATTTCTTCAGAAAAATCACTTTATTGTAATATATTTCAATGAATTAAAGTTAATTTAATAGTGGTGTAGCATTTTTCTATTTTGTTCTACATTTAAAGTAAATACAAAAAACTAATATTTAACGTAAAAATATTTTTTATAGTTATTTTCTAGATTAAATGCATATTTAAAATTGTCCCCACACTTTACCAAAAGGAGACTCTGTAGCTGGTAAAGGCGACAGAGAGCAACAGGGAATGCAGAGGGAGTAAAGTACATGAGGGAGACAGCACAAAAACACATGCACTCTCGTGGAGTGCTTAACACAAAAGAAAAAAAAGCAGTTCGTGAAAAGCAAGCAGTGGAAGCAGAATGCCACTCAGTTAAAGAGATCATTAAGAGACAAAGCTCCATGAGACGGATAAAGAGGGGATTGACAAACGGCAAACCGAATATGATGCAGGCAAAAGAGTGACAGAAAGGCTATCCAATGGTAAGCAATGGGCAGGTACCAAGCTCTTCTATCGGTCTAGTAGGCTCGACTTAAAAAAATCATGCAGTGGCATAGCCAGTGTGTCATGGGCTGTGGTGCATGGAAAGAAATGGACTCCTGCTTGTATTTTGAAATAAAGCTGTAATCTAGTATGGAAGTTTTTGGGGGGTCATGGTGCCACGGCACCTAGGGACATTACAGCCCAGTAACTTTAGTTGCGCAGGCTATGGGAGTGAGAGAATGGTGGGGAAGGATGGTTTTTTTCCCCGGGGTTTTGAGGGAGGCTGATTAGTGCATATTGTTCTAGGTGGGTTTGTAGGCAAGGGACATGCCAGTGAAAGAGCGTACTCTGCATTTTAGAATAGGTTGGACGGTCATGTAGGATACAGTGGATTTGATAAAGTACATGATTCAACAAATGGTGAAAGTAAAGTCCAGGAACATAAATCAGCATGTGAACGCAGATTAAATGAAATTGCACATATTGGCGCCTAAAGGGTTAAACAAAACATGAAGGGAAGGTGTGAAGCTTGGAAATGGAAAATTGAGAGACAGAGCAGAGGCTTAGAGAAGGACAAGGATCAGGATTTATGGTCGTTTACAATTAAGACATGTGACAAAAATCACAACATGCACGGGTCGAGATGAAAAGCACATTACACATGCTGCACCAGTGGAACCTATGCCCTGAAAAAGCAGGGGCAAATACCAGGGACGTGAGAGGAATACTTGGGTATTTGTTGGGGATGGGGCTGAGGTGAAGAAGGGTGCTAGGCCGTGTTGTTGTTACTAAAGAATACCGCTATAAACAGCATAGTTTGTAGTTGGCAACGTGGACAGTTATAAAACAAATGGAAGTGCGCAGAAGCCAGTGTGAGATGGCGTCCCCCCACTTATTTTACCGGGAGCTCGATAACTGGAGCAAATGGAGCCACACATTCACTCTTTGGCGAGATCGGAGCTCATTCAGAACGCTGCTCACGCGCGGGCTTCTCTGATGCAATTGCATCTAAGGGGTGAGCGAGGGGAGGCAATGAGTCTGATGGTGCAAGCCACCTTTCGTGACGTCACTTCCTGTCGTGACGTCCGCGTCCCCACACTTCTTTTTTTAGGACTTGTGCCCTGGATGGGCCCTTGCGCAAGGGATGAAATAGGGTCCTGGGCTGATGTTTAAAATGTACAATGAAGCAATAATCTAGGTTCAAAGGGTCCCTAAGACTACGTTCTGGAGGTACTGAACCATGGAGAGCATATCTTGCTACGTGAGTTTGCAAGACAGATACACGACCGTGAAAGACTATATTTTGTATTTTAAAACAGGTTCGAAGGCCATGAAGGATGGAGTGGTAACGGTCATAGCTGCCAAGATTTCAGTTTGCGATGTGTGACATTTTCATAATTTCATCAGCACGCACGGACCTCCACCGACTACAACTAGACCTGAACTTCCATCTGGAGAACAACAACGACAGCAACTCCTCCACCCTGATAGAAAACCCCACCAACCTCGGACTGGAACAGCTCGTCACGACGCCAACCCACATCGCAGGACACACGCTCGACACCATCTTCTCCTCAAGCCCCCACGTCTCCTTCAGCCACGTCTCCGAACCCACCTGGACCGACCACCACTGCATCCACTTAACCTTCCGGAAACCCGTTGCACATCACCGCACCCTACAGATCCCCTGTCGCTGCTGGGGCAAAATAACTGAAGTACAACTACAGACAAACCTCGCACTCAACCCACCGACTAACCCCTCCAACCCCGACGAGGGTGCGCGCACACTCAGATGATGGATGGATGACTGCACCAACACCTTAGCCCCGCTGAAAAAACAAACCCTCAAAGACACCAGCAAGAGAGCCAACTGGTTCACCCCGGAACTCCTAGCGTCAAAGCACACCTGCCGGAAGTTGGAGAACATATGGCACAGCGAGAAGTCGCCGGACAGCCGCGCAGTCCACAAAGACACCATCCGCAACCACCACCACCTCATCAGGACCGCCAAGAGGACCTCCTTCAAAGACCGCCTCGACAACAAAGCAAACAACAGCAAGGAGCTCTTCAACGTTGTGAAGGAACTCTCCAACCCCAGCGCCAACGCCAACGACATCCAGCCGTCGCAAGCCCTGTGCGACTCCCTCGCCACCTTCTTCCACCGCAAGATCGCCGACATCCACGACAGCTTCAACCCCCGGACGACCCTAACAGGCCCCAACACGCCGGACCCACCACACCCCACCGACCACGACCTCCTGACAACCTGGGCCAACGTGAACATCGAAGACACAATCAAGACCATGGGCACAATCCACTCCGTCTGACACTTTTCCACACCACAGCTTCAACAAAGCCGGCAGCTCCATCGCACCCCACCTGCGCAACATCATCAACCTCTCCTTCGAGACCGCGACCTTCCCTGAGAGCTGGAAACACGCCGAGATCAACGCCCTACTGAAGAAACCCAAGGCGGACCCGAGCGAACTCAAAATCTTCCGGCCCATCTCCCTGCTTCGGTTCCCAGCTAAGGTCATTGAGCAGATAGTCAACATCCAGCTCACCCGCTACCTCGAAGACATCATCCTGGACCCCTCCCAGTCAGTATTCCGCAGCAACCACAGCACCAAGACCGCCCTCATCGCCGCCACAGACGACATCAGGATCCTACTGGACAACGGCGAGACGGCGGCCCTCATCCTTCTGGACCTCTCCGTCACCGTCTGCCTACGCACACGACGCAGGGATCCGAGACAAGGCCCTGGACTGGACCGCCTCCTTCCTCTCCGGAAGAACCCAGAGAGTTTGCCTCCCCCCGTTCCGGTCCGAAGCCTCAGAGATCATCTGCGGCGTCCCGCAGGGATCCTCCCTCAGCCCGATGCTGTTCAAAGTCTACATGGCGCCTCTCGCACGCATCGCCCGACATCACGACCTCAACATAATCTCCTACGCCGACGACACGCAACTGATCCTCTCCCTCACCAAGGACCGCCAAATCCAACCTCCACCAGGGAATGAAGGCTGTCGCCGACTGGATGGAGGATAGCCGCCTTAAGCTGAACTCAGACAAGACGGAGATCATCATCCTCGGGCCCAACCCCTCAGCATGGGACGACTCCTGGTGGCCCGCATCGCTGGGGACACCCCCGCACCTACCAACCACGCATGCAACCTGGGAGTCATCCTCGACTCGAAACTCACCATGACCAAACAACTCCGCAAGATCTACAGATGGATCCCGACAGACACAAGGAAAACAGTCACCCAGGCCCTAGTCAGCAGCAGACTCGACTAAGGAAACGCCCTCTACGCCGAAGCTCATCAACAGACTGCAAAGAATCCAGAATGCCTCTGCACGCTTGATCCTCGACGTCCCGCGCCATGACCACATCACCCCCCACCTGAGGAACCTGCACTGGCTCCCCGTCGACAAAAGAATCTCCTTCAAGCTCATGATCCACGCACACAAGGCACTCCACAAGACCGGCCCAGCCTATCTCAACAGTCGACTCTCCTTCTACGTACCCAACAGGAATCTCCGCTCCACAGACCTCTCCCTGGCTACCGTCCCACGCATCCGTAGAACCACAGCCGGAGGCAGATCCTTCTCCCACCGCGCCGCCAAGACCTGGAACACCCTCCCCCTCAACCTACGACAAACCGAAGACCTCCTAACCTTCAGGAGTCGACTCAAGACCTGGCTCTTCGACCAGTAGCAACAGCACCCCCCCCCACTCTCAGCGCCTTGAAACCCTTGCGGTTAAGTAGTGCGCTTTACAAATTATTTGATTGATTGATTATGAGTGATATTTCGACAACTATGAGTAACACTTTCTCGGGAGAAAAATCAAGCAATGAAGAGGAGGGAAACATAAATTATACAATGAGCAACTCTAAGGCGATCTTACAACTGCTGCAAATCACCAGAAACGGAAAGGGCCCTTCGTGGCTCCCACCCACCCACACATATACGTAGCCTGTGGTTATGTTTAAAGTTATTTATTGGTCATGTTTTCAAACCTCAACCTTATAAGCAACGGCCTTTAAATTTAGCTGACTGGGATGTGACCCGCTACGTGGAAGAATTGTACTTTTATATTCAACTTCATACTCAATTATGAAGTTACACGCATGCCTAGAAAATAAATGGCTTCCTAACATCTGCTGAAAGATTTTCTTCCAACCTCTGCAACGTGTGCTGTTGCCCCTGCGGGACTAGCGGCACACTTCTCAGACGGGCCTCAATTCCTGAAAATTTTGATGAGATTGCTGTAGCACTCTTTATATGAAAAATATTTTCACCACGCCCTAGTCGCCTTTAGTCACGTGTGCTTTGCACATTCCTCTCAGTGGCCCGGTTCACATCTCAGTGGCGCTTAGAACTCTAATAGCAGCATGCTGGGCCCTGGGGGAAGCAAAGCCGCAGACTAGTCTTCCCCCGGGGTCTTTCGCGCAGGGGAGGACCAGGTAGGGTCATGAGGGTGGAGTTAGGGGGTGGGTATAAGAGCGCAGGGGAGGAAGGCGACTTCCTCTTCCTGCACTCTGCACCATTGGGAGGGTTTCAGTTTAAAGGGTAGTTAGGCAGTTAGAGGATGTTGCGGCAGGTGATTGTTATTGGTGGCGGAGCGGTTCGGTTGCGACGAGTGGAGCCACTGGCCGGTGATTTCTGGATTTTTCTCTGCGGCAGAGGCGGCATGTCGGGCATTTCGCCGGACGAGGTGAGGCGGGCCTTGCTGGTTCTTGGGCGCGCGGGGCGGGAGGATCTCCTCTGGCCTGGGGTGCTTGGGGAGGCGTGGGTGGGGTTCACGAGGGCTCCGCGAGCGGCTTCAGCAGGAGTGGCATCAGCGGCCTTAGCGTGTCAAGAGGAGACGCTACCGCCTGGGACAGGCGCGCCTACGAAGGGGCGCGGGCAGGAAAGAGCCCCCTCGCGGAGGCTGGCGGAAGCGCCTGCCTCCGCGTCTCGAATTCCCGCAATTACAATTTGTCGAGCAGGGGGCCGGGGGGGGGGGGGGGGGGGGAGGGGGGGGGGGGGGGGGGTTGTCACGTGACCTCGCAGGCATCCACTGGGGAGCTCCTACTTAAGCCCAGTGAATGCTCTCGGGTGGGGGAGGGAGGCGGCCGGACCCAGTAATGAGAAGGAAGCCAAGGGGATGGTTTTAGACGCTGCTGGGGCGGAGGGGGGGGGCCAGGGGCCCCTATTTCGACACAGTTTTGATTGGTGGGGGCACGGAGGAGGCAGTGGGAGGACGCTCCCATTGACCTCTCCAGGGGTTCTTGAGTGGCTACCCCGTTTAGGAGCGAGGGTGGGAGGGGGGCCCCTGGGGTTTCGGTTCTAGGGGGGGGTGAGCAGAGGGGATCTTGGCCTGGACAGGGCCCCTCGGACCGGGAATTTGCGGCCTGGATGGGGGTTGCAGGGCTACCGCCCCCCCCCCACCCCTCCCTAGCTGATTTCCGCTGGCATGGGAAGATAGGGTATGGGAGCAGCGTATTTTGGAGCAGCTAAATGAGGCGAGGCGGGCGGAGCAGAGTGCGGCACGGGTGGGTGCGGTCTGGGAGGATGAGTTTGAGGGGCCCCCTACTCCCATTTCAGAGGAGGAGAGATGGGCCGAACAGGAGAAGCTAGGCAGGGCTGTGAAGGGCAAAAAAGGGGAGAGAGGGGAGCCCCAAGGGGCCACGGTTGGAAGTAGGGACAGCCAGGACGGCGTTGAGGCCTGATGGTGCCTGGGCCCACTCTGGTTGGAGCGACCTGGGGGGTCGGGGGGGGGGGGGGGACCCAAGACGGCGGAGGTCGGTAGAGTGCAGGGTTGTCCGGCAGGGCGCAAGACAGCCCCAAGTCGCCGGCAAGAAGCAGCACGGCGGTCAGCGGCGGCCATCCCTCCGGCACGGGAGCGGGCAATGGCGTCGTGTGTGCCGGGGGTCGAGTGCGGCGAGAAGTAAAGGTGTGAAGAGAGCAGTGAGAGAGGTGTTGTGGGCGCCTGTGGATGCAGAGCCTGAAGTTGAGTTGGATTATGAGGAGCAAAGTGAGGAACTTGAGGACGGGGAGGTGAGGGATGATGATGGACTGGGACGGGGGAAGAGCAACAGCGGCCTTGGTGTTTTGCAGGTCTCGCGGCAACAATGAGGGAAGGAGAAGACGGAGACACCCAAGGTTTCCACCTCCAGAGGACGGCCCAGAGAGCGGCACTCATCTCTAGCAGGTGAGGGGTCTTGGTGGGCAGCTTGGGACGGGGGGCCAAAAGGGGGTAGGAAGAAGGCGTTTAGGTCGATAGGAGTGGGGGAGGGGTCGGTGAGGGAGGTCGGTGGGGTGTCGAAGGGCAGGCCCACGCTGGTGGATAAACAGGTAGGAGGTAAGTTGGTGGCTACGGCGGGGGTGCAGACGGACAAGGTGGACGCTAAGGATGACAAAGGGGACAAGTCAGAGGACAAACATCAGAAGAAGTTGCCCTACATGGGTTTGGCAATGTCAATGGGATCGCATCTGTTGGATAAAATTAAGAGTAGAATCTGGAAACTCGAATATGTGGATGTGTTTAAGTTGCTACACAGGGAGGTGCAGGCGAAGGAGGGTTCCAAGGAGGAGGAATGGGAGTTGACTAGGCGGCCCAGGGTCCCTGTGAACATGGAAAACTGGACTTCGGCGTTTCTCATTTACGCTAGCATCTACTGCGATAAATATCTGGATAGGGCCATAGCTTTGCTGAAGTATATGGACATTATCAGGAAGTCCCAAATTCAATTCGGGGGGCTTTGCCTGGCTCAGTTACGACGAGGAGTTTAGGGCTAGGGTTAGTGCGAATCCGGACAAGCATTGGGGGGAAGTGGATCAGGAACTGTGGATGCAGTGGATGGCGTCAACGCACTCCTCTGCATCTACTCACATGGTTAGCGGTTTGCCGGTCACTTATCGGTCTTTTCAGCCGTGTCCCGCCCAAAGCGGGGCAGGGGAGAATGCCGCCAGTACAGGTAGCACAATTCAGGCCACCAAGCCAGGCAGTTACAAAACCGGGCTACTGTTCACGGTATCCGTGCAAGTTCAAGCATGAATGCTCCAAGTGTGGGGGGAAGCACGCCCTTACACAATGCCTTACCCTGGTCACCCCCTCAGAGCAGTGGAGAAACGCGAAAGGTAGGGGTCAGGCTGGACAGAAGGGCGCCTAAACCGGTTAAGGTGGAGGCAATGGCCCGTGGCTCTCCTGTTACCCGGACAGGGAGGCAGCTTTGAGGATTCAGTGGGGTTTTATGGAGGGCTTCCGGGTACGCTATCAAGGTCCCAGGATGAGGAGGTGGGCAATCTGAAATCAGCCAAGGAATTGCCGGGGGTGGTGGCGGACAAGCTGCAGAAGGAGGTGGATGAAGGGAGGATTGCGGGCCCATTTTATGACTGGCCAACAGAGGACTTGATCATCTCCCCGCTGGGGGTGGTGCCAAAAAAAGAGGAGGATGAGTTTTGCAGGATACATCACCTCTCTTGGCCTGAGGGACAGTCCGTGAACGACTTCATTACGGAAGCGGATTCACGTGTGCTTTACGCATCGGTGGATGATGCAATCCGCCTTGTGCGGGTGTGTGGGCCGGGGGCAGAACTGGCGAAATGCGATGTGAAGTCAGTTTTCTGCCTGCTGCCTATACACCCCGCAGATTTCTCTCTACTGGGGATGCAGTTCGGAGGGCCCATCTACGTGGATAAAGTTTTGCCCATGGGATGTGCGATTTCCTGCGCACTGTTTGAGCTGTTTAGCACATTCCTGCAGTGGGCCTTTATGCAGCTTAGTGGGCATCGGGACGTCACTCACTATCTGGACAACTTCCTTTATCTGGGGAAGGTACACTCGGGGGTTTGTGGCAGGGCCCTGTCACGGTTCCAGGAGATGTTGCAGCAATTTGGAGTGCCTTTGGCTCTCGAAAAGACGAGTGGACCGTGCAGTAGTTTGACATTCTTGGGCATTGAGCTGGATTCCATTCAGTGGACGGCTCGGCTCCCTGAAGCAAAAGTGACAGAGATACAGGCATGCCTCTTGTGGGTGATCGGAGAGAAGAGGATCGCGTTGAGGGCGGTGCAACAACTGCTGGGTTTCTTGAATTTCGTGTGCAGGGAGGTCAGGGCGGGACGGACGTTCTGTCGGCGGTTTGGCATGGCAGTTCTACCACACCACAGGGTCCAGATCTCCATGGGGGTACGGGCGGATTTGAGGACATGGCTGACCTTCTTGACTGATTTCCATGGGGTGTCCCTGGACTTTGTGGACAAAAGGATGGTTTGGCAAGTACAAATTTACTCTGATGCAGCCAGGGCAGCTGGTTTTGGGATTTTCTGGGATGGCAGGTGGTGCGCTGAAGACTGGCCGGCTTACTGGGTGAAACAGGGGAGGAGCATTGCGTTTTTAGAAATGTTTAAGATTGAATGTGGTCTTTCGAGCCAAGCATGTCCCTGGATCGAAAAATGACATTGCGGATGCTTGGTCTCGTTCGCAGTGACAGCGGTTGCGGCGATTGGCACCAGGAGCGGATCTGTGCAAGACCGAGCTGCCGGACGGCATCTGGGCCTTGGGGGAGTGAGGGTGATAGGCCTGGTTGAGAACTCTATTGCTGATACCACCAGACGGACCTACAGACTGGCGTGGGCTGAGTTGGGATCACTTATGCGTTGGCGCAGGGATTCGGCTTTTGGAGATCGCTCGGTAGTGGAGCAGGGAGTGTTGCAGTTTGTATTGCATTGCATTGACAAAGGGCTGACGGCTACGACTATATTAGGGAAACTGGCAGGTTTGTCGTTCTATTGTTTGTTTTTTGGTTTTGAAAGATGGGATTATGAGTAGGGTTCTCAGAGGTTGGGGCAGGGAGAGAAAGGGGGGTAAGGTATTGCGGGAGGCAATCACGTTTGAACTGTTGGTCAGGTTGGTTGAGGTTCTGTCGCTTTGTTATGATACGTTTGAGGTTCGAATTTTTCGTCTGTGCATGATCTGGATGTTTTTTGGGGCTTTTCGGGTCTCCGAGTTGCTGGGCAGGCGGGCAGTGTGTGGTAGACGGTATGAGGAGATCCGGTTAGATGTGGGGCATCTGGGGATTTGTTTGGGACAGTCCAAAACAGATCAGTTGGGGCGGGGTAAGTGGGTTTGTTTGTGTGAGAATGGTGGTGGGGGTGTGTGCCCAGTGGAGGAATGGAGGACGTTTGTGCTTTCCACGCGAGGGGCGAGATCTTTTGTCACATGTCAGGGGTGAGGGTGACTGCGGGGCAGTTGTTGGCGGTGCACCGTATGGCTCTGAGGCGCTTGGGGTTTGGAGCCGGCAGGTTTTGGGACCCACTCGTTCTGTATTGGGGGGGTGACAGCGGCGGCCCGGCTGGGTTGGTCCTGGGACAGGATTAGGCAGATTGGGAGGTGGAAGTCTCGGTGCTGTGAGCGATATGTTCGTAAGTGAGGAGTCTGGGGGCCAGGTGCTAGGCGTTGGGGGAATGGGTGATTAGTTTTAAACTGTGTTTCTAACATATTTTTCTCCCGTAGGTTGCATGGATGGACCGGGGGCCAAGACGGTCACTTTGATCGTGGGGTATTCCTTCGTTCATTGGGCTTCCAAGTATGCAGAGCAACAGGTGTACGGCCGTAAACTGGGACTCAAAGGACAACAGCATGAGGTGCATTGGTAGGCAAAAGGGGGGATGCGATGGGGGGCACTATTGCCCTGGCTCGCGAAGATGGTCCCCCAGAAGGTATGCCTGGATCTGTTGGTCATACATCTGGGAGAGAACGATTTGGTTCGGCTGTCGGGTTTGGCGCTCTTACAGCTGATGCAGAGAGACTTGGAGGTTTTGAAACACAGGCTGTCAGGGACTTGCATTGCCTGGACTGAGTTTGTTCCGAGGAAAGTATGGAGGGGTGCCATCAAACAGGGAGCTGTGGAAAAAGCACGACGGAAGCTCAGAGCGATGCGGGTTTTCTGTGGGGAAAAGGACATTCAGGTTATTGCTCATACTGGACTGCGCCTGGAGGAACCGCAACTGTTTAGGGATGACGGAGTGCATCTTGCGGGACTGGGGATTGCATATTATATGGAGGAGATGAGAGATGTGGTTAACAAGCTTTGGCATGAGGCGATTTGGTATTGCAGGGATGCTTGAATAGGTGAGGGGACGAAAGATGCACGGTCCGAGGCCGGGGGAGGGGGGGGTGGGTGAATAGGTAACCGCCCTACAGGGGGTTACCTGGTTGGCGATACTTTAGAGGGGTGGGGAGTCAATAGCGGGCGCACCCATCCCTCGGGGGGGGGGATGGGTAGGAGGGAGTGAACGATGTGGGGAGCTGGAGGCATGAGTGGAATGCCAGGTGATATCGAGGAGGAGGATGATAGGAGATTTGTGGAAATGGATGAGGAACGGAAGGGTTTTGGAGTGGTAGGAAACGTGAGTTTGGAGTGGGTGAAATGAGTGAAGGGATGAAGTGTTGATGTGGGGGTTTGTTATTGATATTGATGTTGTTGGGTCATTGTTATTGTTGTGCAGCCTGGTCCTAATAAATGGCCTTTTACGCTTTAAACACATCAGCGTGGTCTGTTTATTGCGCGATCACACTTGTGAAAGTGTTGGTACTGAAATATGCAACACCTCTGATATATTAATATAATTTCTTGGGATCTGAACGCTTACATGTAAGCATTTTGGGCCAACGTTTTTAACTAAAGCGTTTATTCCACTGTGCTGCCCGAAAACACTATTAGGCACTTGGTCCGCTCACCCTTCGACGGACATGCGCTAATTGGCTGACAGCACACTTGCCAAGGCCCGATCAGCTGCAAAGTCCAGGCTCCTGTCTCTGAGAAACAGGTTTTTAGAAGTGGGAGTGGAACACAGAGTGAGAAAGGCGGAGATGGAACGGTCTTTCAGTCTGGGCTGAGGGCAAGGCTCGCTGCCACGACGGTGCTTTTGCACTGCTTCTGTCCGTGCTGCTTCTGTTGTGTGGGGGCGGTCGGGTCCGGAAGCGTACTTTACTCCCACCCAGTTAGAAAGGTTTACTCTTCCGTCAACAATGCCGCACTGACTGATGCACATCCAAACAACTTTGCACTGCAATTTCAAAGGCAGTGCGATTTCAAAAGATCAGGAAGGCAGGTTGGGGTGAACGGGGATTCATAAAATTAAAGGGGGTGTCGTGTGCAGGGTGCAAGTTGCCAAAATGCCTGCCTGTCCGGAAGACAAAAAGAAAGTACACTTCACTTACTCTGTCAGCGCCGACCCCATTGATGGTACTGGTGTGACGATTGCCCTGGCACCACAGACAGTCCCGGGCAGCGCCGCCGCTGCAGTCTGGATCAGACACTGACTCCTGAGTCTCCGACCGACTGGACTGCTGGCAGCAGCTGAGGCACTAGTCATCATGCTCAGCACCACCAAGGGACCCCTTTCCCTTTGTGAATGTGGGTGTGAACATTTTTTAAGAGCAGGCAGTGGTTCCACGGACCACTGCCTACTATTAAACAAGCATTTGAAATGCAATAGGTCTCGCATTACTGAAAGTTTGAGCTACTGGCGTTGCAAATAATAATGCAACTCCAATATCTCAAACTTTCAGTAATGCGAGACCTATTGCATTGCATATGCTTGCTTTTCTTTTAATAAACATGTTTTAGACCTTGTGTTATTTGTTCATTTAACCTACTTCAATTGTTGATCTTTGCAGCTGCCAGAAAGTCATCCTACACCCAGATGGGAAGCCTCCGATGCCCTGATCTAGCCACTATATAGTTGAGCAAGTAGAACACTTGAGTCTTATTCACACATCTCCAAAAGATTTGGAACAGGAGTGTGTTAAACAGCATTCATTAAGTCCATAGAATGAAAAAGCCGCACAACACATGCAATTCCTCTCTGTCCTACTTTTTCAGCTTCGGAACAGCTCACGTTATTTAACGCACACACGTTTTTGATCCAGTGGCCATTCTGTTCAAGCAGCCTCCCCGCCAAATGACAGCGATGCTCTCTATGACCATAAAAAGACTGCTAATCAATTTCCACCCATATTGCAAGAAGGAGGAGCAGCAGCTTGAGGGTTAGCAGAGTAACAACAGTGGCCACACATACTACATCACGTCACACGTTCAGACCACAAACACTTAATATGCTAAATATAAAAATCTCAGATTATATCCCTAACCTTTCGACAATCGTGATGAAACTATTCAAGCAATAAATTAAGCCCTGTATATGAGACATCTTGGCGTCTGAATTATCAGGCATAAAAACAGTACACCAACGCATGGGTCGCTAATCATACCCTCAAAGAGATTGGGTCAGTGGCCCAGGAAGAGAAATTAAGTTGAATCAAAGCTAGACGTACCTTTAGCCCAGTTCAGCCACACAAAGTGTCCGCTGGGTAGGATGACATACTCGAACTCCAGTACAGCCAAGAAGGGCGAATGACACTGAAGCAAGATAGCGGTTGGAGTAGCGAAGGGATGAAAACAAAGTGGCTGCACCAGAAGTCATGGCGAAATGCGTTAGCAGGGTCTGCAAACGCTCCTAATGATTCAGAGAAAAGCATTGATGTGTCTCCGAGAGGCGGACGTGGGCTCCAGGTCAGGGGCGGTGTCTTGCTGAGCGCAGTCGCTGGCTATGGAAATAGTATGTAAAATAGAACAAGCGGGCGCTCTGCTAAAACAAGGTGCGGCGCCCGTGGAAATAAAATGTTTGTGCATGGCGGCCCATGAAGTGGGCGGCATGGCAATGAAAAAAACAAAGCAGCTGCACCTGAAGTTGTGGCGCACCGCGTTAGCAGGGTCTGACAATGCTTCTAATGATTCAGAGAAAAGCATTGTTTTGTCTCTTGAGAGGTGGACGTGTGCTCTTGCACGTCACTGGTCAGGGGTGGTGTCTTGCTGAGCGCAGACTCTGGCTATAGAAATAGTATGTAAAATACAAGCGGTGGTGCCTGTGTAAATAAAACGTATGTGTGTGGTGGCGCATGAAGGGGGTGACGGTAATAAAAAAAAAAAACATAAAAGTAGATCCTGTGCTAAATATAAATCACGGCGCCCGTGTACCTTTTATGCGCGTGCAAAGAAAAATGAGAGGGGCGCTGTGCTAAAACATGATGCATGGTGCCCGTGCACATACAAGTTAGAGGCACTCACACAGTAACATTAGCACAAATTTTAAACAAGTAGTTGCCAAAGAAACACAAACTACTTCAGCATAAGGAAACTGTAGTTGGGCGGTGCTCCTAAACTAAAAACGGAAGTGAAGTATCAGGATCACGACCAATAAGGAGCCAGGAAATACAAGCGATGTAGGAGTGAACCAATCAAAGCAGAAGGCGGGCATACACTCTTATAGAGCGATTACAGCAGGTCTTGCGCGCTGCCTAGGTTGGACCTAATGAAAAGGTAGCTTTTCATTTTCCGTTTTTAAATGCATTTAGTTTTCCCTTTAAGGAAAAAGACCAGCATTTCTGTTAAAAAATTGCTTTATTTAAAAAGCAATCGCAGACATGGTGGTCTGCTGACCCCAGCAGGGCACCATCCCTGTGATTACTGGCCATTCTCAATGGGTCGCAAATTGCAACTTGCCTCATTACTATTTATGAGGCACGTCAATTGCGACCCCATTTGGAATCCCAAACAGTGTCTGAGACTGTGGTACATGTCATTTTGCGAGTTCCAAATTGCAAGTCGCAATAAGGAACCTGCAAAATGTTTCCATCGTACAGGTGATACAGGTGACCTCTGATGAGGAGACATGTATACATGCATGTGCATGGTGTACGAGTTACTAACCTTTGGTAATGATGTATCTGGTAGAGACACAGTCTAGGCGCAGATTCCTTAACTTAGAATATCCCCAGGCGTCAGACTGGATCCGGAAATTATTTGCAGCAGCACCTCTGCGCGCCAGGCGACTGCACCGCATGGCTCTGCCCTGACGTCGGCCGAGGACATGTCAGCGAAGCCATAAAAGTCCCATCCGGCGCGCTGACGTCAATTTTCTTCTGAGAAACCTTTCCACGCCACAACGCGGAGCCACCACCAAAAAATGAGTATGAGAACAGTGTGAAAAAACGATGAAAATCAGTGAAACAAAAAGAATGGGATGGTGAGAAACACCACCACAAGGGACAGTAACAAGCACTGTACATTGAAAGCAATTGAAGAGAAAGAACCAAGCCGCGCCCTGAAAAGCATCCCTGCAAACATGAAGGCAATGCCCTCCCCGAGGCAAACGAATATGCCAAGGCAGACAACAGAAAGCCTGCAATCACAAGATTCGATCGTGACAGGCAACAAGACCTGAACCATAGAATTAAAAACGATCCACTAAAGGCCGGCAACACTAGGGACACCTTAACCTGTGCAAGAGAACAATTGGCGAGAGGCCCAGTGAGGGAGACCCCAAGCCAATGGACCCTAGTAGAATCAAAGACAAGAGACCCTAAAACAACGAAAAAAGGGTGGAAGGGAGGGAAGAACGACGCTAGAAGACCCCACAGTGGAAAAACCACAGTCCGGGTGTAGGAATGTAGGAGGAGACATGAATCCTGTGCCCCAACTAGGGCAGGGTGTAGGAATGAAGGATGAGATATGAACCCTCTGCCCCACTACTAGAATGGGAGGAGCAAAACAGGGAAACCAGAAAGAACCCTCCTTCTGAGGAGGAAAGATAAAAGATGTCACCCCGCAGGAAGACAAAGCCACCCAAAGGGAGGTGCGAGCATAAAACTCAACCTGAAAAGGTCCTCGCAGAACGGGGAGGATGGGTGGGCGTTAAGGAATCTGCGGCTAGACTTTCTCTCTACCAGATACAACGTTACCGAAGGTAAGTAACTCGTACATCTGATAGAGACATCTAGCCGCAGATTCCTTAACTTAAAATAGCTACCAAAGCCATACCCCACAGGAGGCGGGTCTGCGACTGAACCCCACCAAGTTCCAAAGGAACCCATTTGTTAACAAGCTCTGCAAGGAGCGACAAACAGTGGGAGGCAAAGGATCACAAGCCGTTGAGGGACGGCATGAAAGCCCTCAGAGTACACAGTGGAGAAAGGGAGCACAGAACCAGAAGGGCAGTGCAGAACGAGAGAGCCCAAAACCACTGGGAAAGAAGGACCCAGAGAGAGGACAAGACGGTATGACCGAGTCCAAGCATACAGGTTGAATATGTTTAACAGTGGAAGAAGCACTGTGGAAACGCACCAACGAGGACAGCAGCAGGAGGGTTCTGATCATGCCCAGGAAGATCCAATCCCACCAGACTTGATAGTGCGTAATCTCCCTTTCCCAAAAGAGACATTGGGAAGGGTGGACATGAAAAACAGAAAATCATGACTACAAAAAGCACATGTGGGCGGCAGAAGTACACAGGGTAGACCGTGTGTACAGCCATAACCACACCACATAAGGAAAGGCACAAAGAAGTTCCGCAAGAATAGTTCAGATGTGAGAGATGCCTCACCAGGAACGTAACTGGGGAAATGGATCCGTGAAGCGAACACACACAGAAGGAAGGACTGCACCTACGAGAAGTCCATGGCAAGCCCATGGACACTGCAGCAAGAGCCTAGTGTGCGTGACCCCCTGGGTGTGTGTAGATGCCAGACAGAACAAACATCAGGATAAGACTCAGCCATAAGGATGAGTGACATACAAGAAACAAGAGTGCACAATAGGTAGCAACAGCCATTTCACAGCAGAACCAGACAGATAAAGTCCAGATCTATAAGCGATACCAGCCACTCGGCAGGGAGGAGCCACAGTCCCACGCGAGGCAAACTGGAAGGGTGACCAGTACAGGAAGAACCTGTACAAAGCGTACATAGTGTAATAGGATTTATATAGAGATGTGCACACAAGCACAAGAGGACAGTGAACGTCCTGAGGAGAGCACCTCTACAGAAAGCAGCAGCAGCAACCCTAATAGAAGTACGCCAAGACTCCTGCTCGAATGGCAGCAGGGGGAAGAGGAAAACCCGTGCAGGGGAAGTATCCAGGAAAACAAGGCACAGGGCAATGTACATGAGAGGTGCAAGTGATTAAAATGCCACCATGCAAGAACACAGTACGAAAAACACTACCCACCACAGAAGAGGAGGGGGGAACCAGGCATTGGAAAGCGTCAGCCCTGCGTAACAGCAGTTACAGTGGGGAACAACCACTGGACGCGCATACAACATAGGAGAATTACGCCGTAGCAACCCTGTGCGCCTTAGTATAGTGACAGGGCACTGACCCAGGCCGTCCACTGGTAGTACATCCACAGCAGCAGAAGTATGCAGAAGGTGGACTGCATGAATGTGAAAAAGACCACAGTCAGATCCGCAGGGCAGCGCCCTTAGAAAAAGACTCCACAGGAGCCGACCAAGCCTTATGTGTAAGTGAGGCAGCTACACAGTAGCTAACAAATACCCCACATAGGGTAAGCCTCAACCCCAGCCAGGGGCATCTCTTGAGCCGGGGCTCATAGACAGAGGATCAACAGAACAGAAGCAGCCGATCAGCTGCAAAAAAAGGGAAGCACAACGGCGACAAGCCGGCCAGACCGGGGTATCACAGCATGAACTCAGGGCTCAGAACAACACTGCACATGGAAGTAACTGACCGTAAAAGGATGTCAAAAACATGAAATTATGACAGGCTAGACAGGAGGCGGTTGACTGCTGAGTCCGTGTGACTGTCAAAAAGGGACACGCCATCAAACGGCAAATCCCGTAAACTCTCCCGGATATTTTCAGGGAAACCACCATCGCGCAGCCAAGCATGGCGACGCAGAGCGACAAACCTGGCCATCGCCCGACCCACAGTGTCGGTAGAATCCATGGCCGATCTAATGGTAAACTGTGCCATGTCCTGGCCATGATGGAGACGAACCAGGTCAGTAGGAGGACCCCTCTGGGAGAGAGGGAAGAAGAACTTCGACAGAGTCCCAAAGGCCAAAAGTAGCCCATGCAAACACGCAAGTGGTGTTCAAAGCACGGATGCCCGAACTAGTGGACGCAAAAATATGGTGACCACAGGTCTCCAACCATCGAGACTCCCTGGTGGGAGGCAGTAACGGAAGAGGAGAGGATGGCTGCGTGGCGAAAGTCACCTGGACAACCCGGCCCGGAGCCCTAGGATGAAGGGACAAGCAGACAGGGTCATCCGGAGCTGGACGATGCCGATGTGCAATGGCCCGATTGACAGGGTCACCGGAGGAGGGCCGTGCCCATGTGTCAAGAAGGGTGTCAAATAATGACCCACCAAAAGGAGGCAAGGGCTCCCCCTCCACCTTATCCTGGTGGAGGATATGCAATAATGCATTGGAAGACAAAGAGACCGAGGGGGGCTGCAAGTGTAAAAGAGTGGCAGCCTCTCGAACAGCCCAAATGCAGCACTAGCCTCTATAGCCATTCTAGGGGGTGATAACAGATCATCCGTAGGGGATGGTTGAAGGCTAACTTGGCCAATGGAAAAGAGAGACGCTGCAGGCGGCTGAACAGGAGGCCACTGGCCAGCGGAGCCAAAAGGCAAGGAGACACCCCTGGGTGTTCTGGGTCCTCCTCAAACAGAGGAACAATTTGGGCCTGCGCCAGCTCCGGCGTCGACCGGCGAGATGTGGAGAGGAAGGAAGTCGGCAAGCCCTGTCCGGGACCGGCGTCGACTCACCCTCCACTGAGATATGTGGAAAGGAAGGATGTCGATAAGGAGTCGATATCCGCGGTGCGGCCATCGCTGTCGTCGGCGCAGGAAGCCGCAAAGGGCTATGAGGAAACATAGCAGATGGGCTCAACGTCTGACTGGGATGCCCGTCCGGGCCGTGTCCCGAAGTCGCACCGACTCCGGAGTCGAGGGACTTGGCCGGCGCCGAGGGCGAACCCGCCGGCAAAGATTCAACCTGAGTCCCTACCTCCACTGTGGAGCCCAAAGGCACGCCAGGGAGAGAAGGTGACCCAAAAATGGATTGCAGAGCCTTAAAATAGGCTACCATTTGGGTCTGAGTTGCCCCATCACCCGGATAGGGTGGGTATAAGGGGGTCGACTCCTGGGGGCCGGCGTCCGGCAAAGACCAGGAGCCGTGAGCCCCGCTGTCACGGTGAAGTGAGGCCGATGACCTCCGTGACTTGTGCTTCCGCTTAACTGCGTGAGGTGAAGGACGTCCGCGAGAACGACTCTGCGACCGGACACGAACAGAAGCCCCAGCCGGAGATGGAGAGCAGCGCAGAGGCGCCGAGCGGGACATCCGGCCGGCCAATAGCTTCATCCGGCGCTCCCGCAGGGACTTCGGCCTCATCTGCTGGCAGGAGTTGCACTCCTCGGAGTCGTGGTGCGCTCCTCAGCACCACATGCAGAAAGCGAGCAGATCGGTCGCCGACATCTGCCGCGCGCACGTCTCACACGTCTTAAAGCCTGAAGGAATCACACTGTTCCCGGACACCTGAAGGCGTTCAGAAGGCCTGGGCAACAGGCCAGACCAGAAGAACTGCTTACTCCTTGATCCGCGTCGGGACGCGGATAAGAAGGAAACTGACGTCAGTGCACCGGGAGGGACTTGTATGGCTTCGCTGACGTCATGTCCACAGACGTCAGGTGCTGCTGCAAAAATGTTCCGGATCCAGTCTGACGCCTGGGGTCAAAGTTAAGGAATCTGCGGCTAGATGTCTCAATCAGATAGTACAGGTATTTCAGAGCAGGGTTATGATATATAGGGAGACTAAATGCACATGCCAGCAGTGTTTTTTTATCCCATATAAAAATTAAAAAAATACATTAATGTTAGATTGCTAGTTTATATATAATCGAGATGTGGTTTGTGGTGTTGTAATGACCACTGCCTATAGGGTGCATCGGAGTTGTCTGATTGAAGGAGGTAATGGATGTGTTAGGGGACTGCATCCTCCTAAATACAGCAATGACAAGTCCTTTTTTCACTGAGGTTTTCTTGAATATGCAAGAATGGGGGAAACATAAGTGTTTTCTAGTAACTGTGGTGTGTTTACTGTAATAATTGAATTTTTATGTCAAGTCAGGGCACCACACCCAAGCCTCCCTACATTTGCCTTAGCCAGTGAAGGTACTTGATTTGAAAGAACATACTGATCAATGGGTTCCCTCATTGCTTAGTCTGGTCGTCATCTAGGAAAATAAAATCGGATTATAATTAAGAAAAAACAATAAAAAAAGAGGCCATAAGTCCAAACTCTTGTCTCTGCAATATACATATATATATTCTGAAGTAAGGCACTGGGGAGAAATGTATGCTGATTGAATAAACTTGCACACATTTTTAATCCCAGCAATTGCACCAAGACGGCTTATTATTTGTAGCACAGTTCCAGTGCTATTGGAGATTGTGCAGCATGCATGGTGAGAAAAATAAGACTGTCCACATTCCCTGAAACTCACTATTTATTTGTTTTGGCAGGGTCTCTGAGCCGGTCCTCTAAACCAGGATGTTCGCATTCGTTCATAAAGGAAGAATATCGTTCACTCATGAAAGAACCCTACTGGTCCTTCAAATACAGAATGCCTTCAGACTCACCAAGGCAAACTTGAGCTTGACTACTGCGTCTTTTGGCACATGGAGACTAAGAGGGCCTCTACCAGTAATCCTCTCTCCATCTTAACTAGAGGAAGCTTTGTGGTAGACTAACCACTCTGACCAGTAATGTCCTTTGAACCCACAAGGATAGAGCGCACTTCGGATTGCAACTGGGGCTTGGTCCAAACAAACCCAAAACGCCTTGCATGTTGTGCTGCACCACAAAATCCAATTAAGTCAGGTCATCGACCCTTCCTCCATGTGGACTAATCCACATATTATTCATTTGGCCATTTATATCATAGTTAAAATCTCCTCAGACCTCTCATCAAGTGACTGACTGACCAAAAGCATTTCTCTAGACTGCCCAACTGAGTCTCTCAATTGACCCTGCACTTAAACTTGAGAAACATTTCCACAGTTTGCTCAACAGAAAACGCATGGTGAGATCTCAGATGGCGGAAGGGACTCCGAAATTAATAACTTCTGTAAACTAAAAATATATATCATGACTTTAGTAATGCAATGAGGAAACGAGGATGCCTTAACTTCAGAATCATGATACATTCCATAAACAACGCACAGACAAACATCTCATAGCGACCTTACTGGCAAAGTCATGTCGGCTCTTACAAACTTCTCAAAGAGATTGATGGATTTTACATGCTCAAATTGTTATACACATTTCTAATAGTCACATTTAACAATGAAAATCATGTAAAAAAACGTTAATGAGCAGTAAATATATGCCATTGTCACTGTTGTCTGAGATTAGCTTTAAATGTATGATTAATTGGCAATCATGACAACCAAGCCATGTTTTATTGAGAGTTACAGACTTGCTTAACACATGCCAAACAAATCAGGAAATGCAGCTCCAGATCCTCTTTTTAATAGGGGCACGAGAGCAACTAATGTTAGAAGTTGTCAAAGAGAACAGGGTATGCATCTTAAAAGGAGATTACCTTGACCATCAGGCTCAGAAGGCATCTGGGGAAGTAAAACACACGTTAACACCTTTTCTCTTGTTTCAGGGTCTGTGTCGGTCTGGAAGGTCAGCAAAGGCTGTGACTGGTTGTCTGATAACCACAGTGCCTTTAGTTTCAATGTAGTCAACGAAAGAGGTAGGTGTAGCAGCCTAATTTAAAAAGATTATCACCAAATTAGCATCTCATAACAGAGAATTAAGCAAAATACTTTTTGTCATTGTAATTAATGTAACCCACTTTCCACAACACATACACACAAAAAAAAAATCACAATATCAATGAACTCCCCTTACCCACAAAATAGAGGCTGTCAAAGTAAATGAACCTATTTCCTGATTCAACAAATCTTCACAGATGGCCACAAATATGTTTCTCTAAAAGATTTAAGAACTATTGATATTGGGGCAAATGCCTCTTTACGCTAACAGGCTTAAGAGGCAAGTAATTAGGGAGTGGAGGTTGAACGTGTTATATTATGATTGAAGTTAGTGGAGGCAGCACAGTTTAGGGGGAAGATTAGATTAAGTGTAGCCAAGGGCGCTCATGTAAAATAGCTACAGAGGAAAATGCCTTGATCGAGGTCGCCTTTACGTGCCAGTGTAATTCATCTAGCAACCTGATCAACAACTTCCTGCTGATGCGTTTGAATTACAGAAACAGGCTGTATGCAGAGCGTTCACTTGTACTGACAAAAATACTTCATCCATTGCAGGTGTTGTATAAAAACTGAAAAGCATACACAAACCTGCAGAATGAAACCAGATAATGGTATTCCACATCACACTGATGGCTGAACACATGATTGGAGGCCTAGGAAGCCCCAATTAAAACGGAGAGAATGGAAGAAGTTTACATCTGAAGAACTTACAAGCTTGTGGAGCAGTAATGATAAGTGGTAATGAAGAAAGTAGAGTTGTTGACACTACATGGGAGTGTCACATGTGTTGCCAATGTCGTCTCAAACTGCAGTGTTTTTTAAGGTTAGTGTGGTGGACTTAGTTAGGCCTTAGAGAATCATTTAAAATGCGTCTGTGAAAAAAAAAATCTTAGGAGGAGTATGGGGACCATTATTGAATGCTACTTAGTTGAGTCAAAGGCTCTTAATTATAAGTGGGCCAGCAATTACCTATAAGCCCAATAACTTCAGTTACCGTACGTAGGAAAATGGGCCTCTCTGAAGGGTCACCTAAAACTTTTTCGGATCTTACTTTTGATGGCTTTAGGACTTAACATACTTTACCATTGCTAGCCAGTGCTAAAGTATCTGTGCTCTCTTTTCTAAACATGGTATAATTGGTTTGCACCTGTTTGGCATATTTAATTTATCTGTAAGACCCTTGTAAATTGGTATATCATATTCACAAGGGCTGGTAAATCAAATGCTACTAGCAGGCCTACAGCACTGATTGTGCCCCCTATACAAGTGCTTTTCAAACCGGACTCAGGCCTGCCATTGTAGTGCCTGTGCGGTCAGTTTACTGCCACTTTGAATTGGCATTTAAAACTACTTGCCAAGGCTGAAACTCCCCTTTTACTACACCAAAATCACACCTAAGGTAGCCCTGAAGCCAGGGCGCTGTGCAAGTAAAAGGTAGGACATGTACTTATGTTTTGCATTTCCTGGTAGCGACAAACAGTTAAATTCATTCTTCACTAGTGTGAGGCCTACTCCTATAATAGGTTAATTGGGTATTCCCTTATACACTTTTAAGTGGCAATTCCTGATCAGAAAAGAGTAGATGCATCATGTTCTATACCTTTGGAATGGTAATGATAAAACCTTTTTAATGGTAACGTTCGATTTAACATTACTAATTTAGAAATGGCACTTGTTAGACCTGGCACCTTGGCGTGGGTCTCCCTTCCATTTTTTTTGCTGTTGCCTCATGTGTTTTTGCTGGTGTCAGATGCTTTGGGCACTGTGCTACTGCTATCCAGTGCCACAGTGCAAGTGCTCCCTATTGTAAATTGAAGTATGGATTAGTGATTCCATGATTGGCTGATTAGTTTTACATGTCCGACCCTAGCACAGTGCACCAGGAGTGTCCAGGGCTGGCAATCCAAATGCTGCTAGTGGGCTTGCAGCACTGGTTGTGCCACCCACAGAAGCAGCCTGTTTAATTGTGTCTAAGGCTTGCCATTGCAGAGCCTGTGTGCAGTCTGGTACTACCATGCTGACTGGGCAAGTGCACCCAATTGCCAGTCCCTAAACCTTCCATTTTCTTCATATCAGACACCCCTATGGTAGGCCCAAGGGCAGGGTGCATTGTAAGTATAAGATAGGACATGCCCTGGTGTGTGTGGCATGTCCTAATAGTGAATTACAGCCATTTTCGGTTTTCACTGTTGCAAGGCTACCTGTTCCCCATAGGCCAGAATGGGCAGCTTGATTATTACATTTTATAATCCTAACTGACTCAGGGAACTGGGTAGAAATTCAAGTTTAGTATGCCTGAACTCAGAATGATAAAATACATCTTTTAGTGAAGTTGGTTTTAACATTCTCTGTTTGAAAATACCACTTTTAGAAAGTATGTATTTTCTTGTCTAACCATCCAAGCCTGCCTCTGCTAGGTTGTGTATTCCTTGTCTAGAGTTTGTGTGACAGGGGATGGGGGATTCCAGGAGACAGGGTGAGTCAGCACAGGGCTGAATAGAGAGATCTGCATGCAGATGGGTGGGAGGAGTTGCACCTGGGACCTGAATAGGGCTGTGCCTTCCCTCCACAATGCTGGCTCCACCTCCTATGGTGCGTCTGATGTCTCTGCCCAGCACTGTGAAAGGAAAGAAGGAGTCATGTAAACCGAGTGCTCCAGGACTGACCAGAACTGGTTTGGACTAGGCAAAGGCCTCTCTGACTTCAGAGAACAAAGAGAAACTGTGTATAAAACGGGGGACCCAGAACTTTAGATCACTTTTGGGAAACAAGAAGAAACCTTTGCTGAGGAGAGGAACCAGAGAGACTATCCCTAAGCTTGAGGGATTGGCCTGCAGTGGTTGCCTGACTGCCAAAGAGAGGAGAGAGGAACTTTGTGTGTACTTTCATCAACTTGTGAAGGATTTCCAAGGGCTTGAGAAAGAGTTTGCCTCCTGCTGAAGTCGCAGGGACAACAGACTTCAACCATCAGCTACCCAAGAGTTCTTTGGAAGTGCCTGCAGTTGTGTTGGGCTTTCTGAGGGACTGCGTGTCGCAAGAAGCTGGAAGCGTGACTCACGAAGAAGAAGTGTGTCGCAGCCGCGGTCTTCGCATCACCGGAGAAGCGTGTCGCCGTCGCGGCTGCAGCGGTTGCATCGCAGAAGCATCTCACATCACCGGAGAAGAGCGTTGCCGCCGCTGACGTCGCATCGCTGAAGAAGGGTGTCGCTGCTGCAGCTGTCGCATCGCATTACCGAAGCGTCTCGCATCACCGGGGAAGTGTGTCGCAGGGCCTGTCGCGGCTCAGAAGAATCGTTGAGTCGCAGCACGACCGTCGGGGGTGCACGCATCATGTCACTTCAAGAAGACAATGCCATCTTTGTTTCATTGCACCGGATCTTCATCGCATCACGGCGTTGCGGGCCGCATCGCCACGGAAGCGCAGTAAGAAACAGACACATCACCGTTCCTGCGTGTAAGGAACCGACGCATCACCTTCCCTTCAACACATTCGTTGTATAGCGTTACGCATCCTAAGGTACATTGAACTCAAAGTGTTGCATCTTAACATCTAAAGAGAACTAAGCTAATTCTGCCATTTTAAGTACAGTATTGTGGATTTTTGTCGTTTGTGGTCTTGTGATAAGTCTATATAAAGAATACTTATTTTTTATATAAAACTTGTGTGGTGTCCATCTGTAGTGTTGTCACTTGATTATTGCATGTGTTCACAAATGCTTTACACACTGCCTCTGAGTTAAGCCTGTCTGTTCGTGCCAAGCTACCAACGGGGTGAGCAGGGGTTATTTTAGGAGTGTACCCCCCTTACCCTGACTAAACGCAAGGGCCCCTATTTGGTCAAAGGTACCTACCTCTGCCAACTAGAGACCCCCCCCAATCTAACAGCAATTTTCAGAAAGTGGGCATTTCTCTACTTTTACTGCTCTGTGTGCCTTGAAGCCTGTTACCAATACACGTCTGGGGTGGGCTACAGCTACACTTTGTGCATTCCCTCTAGACAGCCAGACGCACAGGAAGAGTGGGTATGTTGACTCTGCATTCTGGGCAGGAGGAGGGGGGGGGGGGGGGAGTTGACACTTGCACCTGAATAGGCAGTGTCCTGTTTCCGACACAAAGGACTGATAGTCTGGAGCCACAGCTGTGATGAAAGGGGGGCTTGCTTTGAAGTCACCCCCCACTTCAAAGGCACAACTGGGTAGAAGTACTGGGCCTCTGACCTTACTAAGAGAGTACACTATTGGACCTGTAAAGAACTCTGCCAGGAGTAAAGACTGCTATGCTAGAAGGACTGCCACTATGTTTGACTGCTGCTCTGAAAGAGCTGCTTTTCTGTTTTTCCTCCCTGCTGATCTCTGTCCTGCTGAGGACAAGGACTGGACCCATCTCACTTGAATCCAAATTGCTACAAGGGCTTGCTGGCTTCAACCCTGTTATGACGTCTCAGGGCCATCAAAGGCTTCCTTCAACACTGCAACAGCACCTGGACTCTGCCATCTGTGAGTCCTGCCCTGCCAAGTGATGCCATTCCAGTCCTGGACCCTTGAGAGGTGATTTTCTGCTGTCCAGAACCATCAAAATCTACAAACTGACGCATTGCCCTTCGACACAGGAGCTGATCGATGACAATCCTGCATTGTAAAGGCGTTCCTTGTGAGAGAAGTCTGCCTGAGCTTGCAAACCATCCATAGTGCATTGTCGTGGATTGTGGGTGTGGGAATCTGGAGGTGAAGTTTAAGCATTTTGCGGTTGCGAAAAGGTCCATCTTTGGGAACCCATGTGGAAGTGTGGGTGGAGTTCCCACTCGTTGTCTTGTTGCTGCATCCTGCTGTGGAGGTCTGCAAAATCGTGGTCTGTGCCTGAGAGGTATTCCACTAACAGGTGAATGTTCTGATGTAAAGCCCATCTCCAAATGGTCTGTGATTGACAAGGTAATTGCGGAGACTTTGTTCCTCCCAGCTTTTGTAGATAGTGTATGGCTGTCATATTGTTCGTCCGGACTAGGACAATCTTGTGAATACGGTGAGGTAGGAAAGCTTTCAAAGCTAGGTGAACAGCTTGATGCTCTAGGTAGTTGACGTGGAGACCCCTGTGCTTGGCTTCCCAGGGACGCACACCCTTGAAATGTGCACCCCATCCAGTAAATTGTGGGTCCGTCTTGATAGTGATGTGGGGAACAGGGTCGAGAAAAGGCCGCCCTTTTAAAAGGTTGTTGGTATTCCACCATTGCAGAGAGTGATTAGTTTGGCATTCTATCATTACTAGATCCAATAACTGACTCTGTGACTGAGACCACTGTCGAGCTAAACATTCCTGTAATGAATGGTTGTGTATTCAGGCACAGGGTTTTATGGCAATGCAGGTTGCTATCATCCCTAATAGGCGCATGACTGTCCTCACAGTAAGTTATCGATTTGACTGAAATTGAGGTAGTAATGTCTGAAAATGCTGGACTCTTGCAGAATTGGGATAGGTTAATGCCATTTGTGTGCTTAGAATAGCCCCTAGATATGGCTGTACCTGTAGAGGATGTATGTGTGACTTGGGAACGTTGATGGTAAATCCCAAGCGGTGGAGCAGATCTATTGTAATCTGAGCATGTTGGCGAGTGTTGGCTTTAATAAGCCAATCGCCCAGATATGAAAATCTATGGACTTTTTTCCTGCGTTGATGGGCTGCTACCACCACTAGGCACTTGATTAATACCTGGGGTGCAGTAGTCACCCCAAAGGGGAGCACTTGGAACTGGTAATGTTTGCCACCTAGCATGAACCTGAGGCATTTGCAGTGAGCTAGGTGTATGTGAAAATAGGTGACCTTTAGGTCTAGTGTAGTTATGAAGTCCCCCTGTTGGAGAAGTGGGGTCACGTCTTGCAAGGTGACCATGTGGACGTGTTCTGACAGGATGCAATCATTTAGTGGCCGGAGATCGACGGAGATCGAAGATTGACCGTATATATCTGCTCTTTTAGGGTATTAGGAAGTATAGAGAGTATACCCTGAGCACTGGTATTGAGGAGGGATGGATTTTATAGCTTCTTTGAGAAAAGGAGCCTAGACTTCCTGTTTGAGCAATGCTTGATGCTCCAGTGCTAGCCTGTGAGTGCGAGGTGGAATGCTGGGAGGTGTGGTAGGGAGCTCCAGGCAATAGCCATGTTCGATAATGACTAACACCCACTGGTCTGATGTAATTTCTTGCCATGTGGGTAAAGAATCCTGTAATCAACCCGACAGGCATTAATTATATGACCCGGGTAGGAGAGGGATGTCATTGTTTGGTGGAGGGTGTTAAACACGGGGAGGTACCCTTACCTATACCTTTGGCATTGTTGCACCTGTAGGAACTTCAGTAGTAGCCCTTTGGGGAGGTATTATGGCCCTGTTGACGTTAATAGGAAGAGGAGACATCTAAGGAAGTCACCTTTGAGGTCCCACGATGACCGGGACAGTGACAAGTAGCCGGAGGAGTAGGTGTCTCAAGGGCGCCCATTGCTTTCGCCATCTCCCTATCTTTTTTGATCTTCTCTAATGTGGCTTCTACTTGAGGTACAAAGAGATGTTCCTTGTCAAAAGGGATATTAAATACACTTTGTGGTACTTCTGGTTTAAAACCGGTATATTTAAAGCCATACATGACACCTGAGTAAGATACTGGTATTAATCCCCCTAGCTGCGGTATTAACAGCATCTAATGTATAGCCTACAGAGGTGGTAGATAGGAATTTCCCTCCTGTGACAAGTTTTTGCCCACGTTTCTTAAGCTCTTCCAGGAGATACTGGAGGAGATCCTCCATTTCATCCCAGTGAACGCACTTGCAATGCACTAGAAGACCCTGGGGGTTGGTGATGCGCCAATGATTAGCTGCATGCACTGCAACTCTTTTCCCTGCAGCATCGATACACTTACTCTCCTTATCAGGAGATGGGGTATCCCCAGTAGCCTGAGAGTTGGCATGTTTGCGAGCAGTGGTAGTGACTAGGGAGTCTGGTGGCAACTGATCTCTAATGTACATGAGGCCAGACAGGGAGGGCTTGTATTTTTTTTATCAACTCTGGGCGTTATGACCCTAGCCCCAATATGATTCTTAAATATACCTGCTGTGTGTCGCAGCATGATATTTAACATTGGGAGATATTGTGCAGCCCTGTGTATCGAAGAGGAAATCCTCTTCTAGAACCTCATCATGTAATTCCATGTTGTGGAACGCAGCAGCTCTGGCTATGACCACCTGATAAGAGATGCCATCAGTAGGAGAGGGCGAGCAGGATTTAAGTCTGGATCTATGTCACTGGGGAATCAGCATCATAGGCATCCCAGGGGTCATCTTCTGGTGGAGGTCCAAATGCATCTTGTGCTCCACCATACCCAGCAGTATCTGACTGAGGAGAGCTTTGTCGTGATGTTCAATTGACCTTCCACAGAGTGTGGTGGGGAAGGGGAAGCTGGTGGTGGGGTGGCAGGTGGGAGGCGTAAAGGGCTGGAGGCCGTGTTAACTTTCTTCCTCTGTTTGGGAGGAACTTACATGTCTAAAGCCTCTTGAAAAGTTAGCCTCCTTTTAGGTGGTGATGGAGGCATTTGAGCCACAGCATTTGCAAGGATACGTCTGGTGTGGGGGTGGATCTGCTTTTGTTTCACATCCAGCTGTTCTTAGAGTCTATGTAGTATTGGCTCCAGTGACGTGTAGCACATGGACTCTGAACTTGGGCTTTGAAGATTTTGTATCCAAACTAGATTTCGGCATCAACGCTCCGCTCAGCACCAAGGGGGTGGTCGTTGTATATGGCAGTTGGCTCAGTATCAATGCTCAAGTAGGTGCTGGCTGTCGGCCGGGACGAAGTATTCGATGCCAAAGGCTTTGAACCAGTTGCTCGATGCAGACCATGGCCGGAAGCCAGTGGTAGACTGAGGGTCTTTGATTGTGGATCTACTGGAGTAGAGTGTCTCTTGGAGAGATCTGTACAATGCATGGGGGTGGAAAATACCATACTCACAGGCTGCTGAGCCAGTTCGACATACTCTATTTCCAGATCGACTGAGGTCGAAGTCAGAACTGCCCTCTATGGAAAATGCCTCTTCCATCGCAGCAGGCTGCTGAAGGTGGCTTTCTTCCTCCTCCGTGGGTTCTTCATCAAAGATGTATGGAATGTCGTTGATGGTTATGCGTGACATTTCCAGGCAACACACTCAGCGGTCATGAAGAGTTTTCTTCAAGTGGAAAGATTTGCAGATGTCGCAATTCGCTTACCTGTGTTTGGGTGACAAACACAGGTTATGGACCAAGTGTGGATCGGTGCAGGGATATTTGATGTGGCAACGTGGGCAGTAACAGAAGAGCGTCTGTTCCATCACCAGTCGAGCATTCTTGAAAGACTATGATGAAGTCTGAAGGAAGCCCCGAAAGGTGAGGCCCTGCGAGGGCCGCGGTGGAAGCGAACCGAAGTAGAAGTAACTCAACATGAAGATGAGAAAACGTGATCGAAAACAATACAGATGAAGGCAATGGGCTTTACGAACCGAAAGACGAACCGTGATTGAGCTGACAAAGGAGCGAAGGCAGGCACGTCCTAACAAGACAGCGGGAATAAAATCTAACAATGGAGTCCATGCGCAATATCACAGAGAGGAGGATTGAGACTACCTTGAGACTCGAAAGACTTCTTAGAAGAAAAACAACGTGCACACAACCAGACCCAACACTAGATGGCATGGGTATGCAAAGCATATGTATCTACAGCCACACATGCCTCAAACTAGGTAAACTTCACTGGTGACCTAGATCTAGCCAATCTAGGGAATTTCAAGTCTCCAAGTACATATTTTAGAACAGAACCTGCAGATGCAGAAGGTGAACTACAAAATGCTTTAAGCTGCATTTTTGGAAGCAGTAGAGGCTGAAGAAGGGTCCGGACCGGATCTTCTAGAGGAGTTAACAGAGCAGGGCCTGAAATGCTCCAAAGAGGAGTAGCAGGAAGCTGACACAAGGTGCGTAGCTGTTTTGGTGATAAAATGTATGCCACCACTGGCAAATATCCATGAGTTGATGTTGGATTATGTGATGTCAATCTATGCAACGCTGATCTAATGTGAAGTTGAACTTGGAGTGAAACAATGCAGTGTTGAAAGTCTCAGGGTTGAATGTCTTGAATTGAATGTCTTGGCCCACAGTGTTTTGACATTTGGCACATGCTACCCTGCCTCAATGATGAATGGATAGAAACCAGAGTTGGTTTCATTCTTTAATGCAAGCTGATGTTTTACTCTTGAAGTAGCAGTTTTCTATAGCAAGGAGGAAGCAGACCTCCCAGGCTTCAGACGATGGTGTGGTCAACACTGAAAGTCAAGAATGATGAGCATGACGCAGACTCCTGTGCTTCTTCCTCTCTTTAGATCTCCTATCCTGGAGTCTCTTGGAAGAGGTGGTAGAGATACAGGAGTAGAAACACCTTTTATTGGTCTCTACATTACATCTTTTGTGTTTTTTCTTGCTCTTATGATCCTCCAGGTTTTCTATGAGGTGAATAACTTTTCTGTCCTTAAGGGTTCTATTGAATATATTTTGGAGAAATCACTGTCCTTAGTATAGCGAGAAGGAGGAAGGCACACCACACAATGCAAGAGTGGATCATTAGCCATCTTTTCATCCCACTGGAGGTCACTTTACAAAGAGTCAAAGCATATTTCTCCTTACAAAAACCCACATCAAATTTGGAAAAACAGGTGGAAATTGTTTCTAGATGTGGAAGACATTGAATTAAGTTTTTAAAAATAAGAATCTGGGAGAACAATCTCTCGAAATTAGGTGTTAAGAGTTTCTAACAGCGCTCAGAGATCCTCTTTTAACAGCCAGTAAACCAAATGGATATCAAGTCAACTGCCAGTGCAAGGAAGTTGCTGGCTCTTGAAGGAACAGTGTACTATTTTCAAATTGCTGCTTATCTGGCTGCATACTCCTTCACTTTTCTTCAGCTTTTCTAGGCAACATCTTTAAAAGTTATGTTGCAGTGTTTCTATATTTTGGCTTCAAACTGCTCAAAAACTTCTAGAATGGGAGCCATAGATAGGCTAAAGTATGCCTACCTGGATTTTAGAATGCCAGATGTAGATTTTCAACTATCAAAAGTCAAGTGTTCCAGAATTCCCACACACCGGGCCCTATTATTCTAATGTTTATCACTATCAAAAGGAAAGCCTACGACACAGACGGGGCCTCTTTAGTCTTATACGAGGAAGTTAATGAAGAATGAGCTGCAATAGCACACAGGAGGATAGTGCATATGTCACAATAACCATCATGCTTTCTTCTTAGAGTTATTGGTCTTTATTAAAAAAAATAAAAATCAACAAAACAAAAAGATGAGAGTGCGCATTCATTCCTATTTCAGACTTATCAAATAATTATAGAAAATACTTTGGCCATAGGAAAGTACCACAAAGTTTCCCCAACACCACCTATGGAGTAATTTCCAACTACTTTGACTGTAAATATGGCATTTTTCCCAGATCTTCAAAAATAAATGTTGATAATTCTAGTCGCACCAGGTCATCAGTTTTCTTCAAGCTGAATCTATCATGTTTTGCCCTCAGAAATCACTGTGTGCTTAACTTAGCGAAGGCTGCCTCACTACCGGAATACAAACACACATGATGTTACTATGTTTACAGTGTGTGCAAGTTTCTTCTTTAGATCCATTACTCGTGCTGGGGTCACAAATTTGCAAACGTAAATTAACACCACCACTGCAGGTTCAGAGGTATACAAGCAATTTTCAGATCCACCTCAACACGGAAGACAAAGGAGGGAACTAAACTAATATCGATGAATATGAGCCATGTGGATCGCACAACTAAAGTGTTATCAATATCTAAACCGAATCGATCACTTGGTGAGAGAAAGCTTTCTATATCAGAATGGCATCAAAGCCAAGGAAGTGGTAGACAATCTTGATGGATATGTTCTTTGAAAATTATTTTATCACTACAGCTAGATGTAGTGAGCCATAGCATCTTTTTGGGAGGTTCGAAGATGCAGTTTAATACAAAAAATGTCAAGGTTTTGCGAAGTAAAAAACAAATACAATAGCCACTTCAATATTCATCAAAATAGAAACTTTAGTTACTTCCTTCTACAAAGAAAATTCCATTTAAAAGGTGTTCTCTTCAAAAACAAGACATGCAGCATGAGAAAAACATTGCTGTGTAACATCAGTGCTGTTTGTTTTAAGAGTTTCATGGAAAACACCAATTTAAATATAACATTATATGTAACCTTATCAGCTAAAGTACAAAAAGGACTCTTCCTAACCATAGCCTCTTATCTGGTAGCAAAAAACACAAAACGATGAAAACGTGCTGGATGCAAAGTTTAAAGACAGCATTTTACATTACATTTCTAAGGAACTAAGGTAATAGCTAGGGTAACCTTTGATGCAAAGTATTCCACGTCCCTTATAATATTATACCTTCTAAATGGTTCCATTTACACCATTAACTACACGGTTGTTCCCAGCTCATTCCCACATTGGATAGGGATTTATTCCTGCCCGTCAAAGGAGTAAATCTCTGACCATTTCCACGGAATCCGTGTCCAAAAGTGCCCACTCCCTTTCCCGGGTGTACGATTTACTCATGTGCCATATTAAAGAATAGTGGAACAGTATTGCGCATAAATACAATGATTTAGGAATTGAAGTTAACATTTTCTGAATTCCTTGTACAGGTAGCATTTGTTATGCTTAAATAAGCAAACTGCTTAGTGAATTGGGGCCATACTGCTTAAAGTAAACAAAACATGTGACAATCAATAAGAGTAGATGTTAAATAAACCTCACCTGTTTCCAGCAACATCTAGCACATGAAGTTCAGTAGCAGCTGAAATTTCAGGAGGAATTCTAGTTAAACGGTTGTCACGCATACAAAGAACGTTAAGACTACAGCAGCCGCCAATCTACAAAACAGAAGGAAACATGCCATTTGAATTATTACACAACTCAAATTCAGATTATGCAAATTTCTACTTCGCCTACGATACTGATTTGATCCATGCTTGCTCTAAAATGCTGCTTTTAGCCAACAGCAAGACGGCACGACGTTTGGTTATATATATAACCAATAGATACAACAAACCATCTCCTGCAATGGAATGAAGATGGATTTTTTTTTCTTAATTCAAGCAAGAATTAGAGCATGGAGAAGACTAGTGCAAGGGAAAGGAAAATTAAAATATTTATCGCACAACAGACTACACTGGACTATCTTTCCTCTAAATGGGAAAATGCTCCAACATTGCTGCACTTCGTAGGCGTTCAGTTCAATTGAAAACCTCATTGCTTGTGCTGCTTAGATAAGAACCTAGATATAGCAGCATAGTTTTCCGTACGTCGAAAATAACAATAGTTAACTAAAGTTAAAAAAAAAATAACTCAAATTTGCCAAATGCATTAACATTTATACTTTAAATAAAAGACAAACTACATGAACAACAGATCGTATTTTCATATTAAAAAAATTCAAAATACAAACAGATGATACACTTAGCTGACACAAAGACATTGGTCATTTAATACCCTGCTTCCAGGGCTGCTTTATTATTTTTATTTCTCCAAAAATTAAATTCAGATAACCACTAGGTTAACTGGTACCCCTTTTCTACAAATAAAGTATCTGTGATATTCTAGGATGGGTGTAAAGTAGAGAACCAGCATCTGCAAAACAACTGCACAAAGTTCCAGGCCATAGTGAGGAAATTAACTAAAGGGGTTGAACTACCCTGGGTGCCCTGATGTTGAGCCTAAGCGTGTGGGAAATTAAACAGTGGCGGTTTCTTTGTGAGGACGAGGGGGCATCTCCCCCTGCCTGCTGTAGAGGAGCTAAACGTGAAAAATAAAATGGCAATGAAATCATTTCATTGCCATTTTATTTTTCACGTTTAGCACGCAGTAGCCTCCAGCCAGGATAAAAGGGGGTGTGTCCTTCTCAGCTGCCGATTGGCAGCATAGCGAACCAGGGGAGCAAGATGGACTCTTCCAAAGTACGCATGTCTCTTGAGCGGGCCAAAGTGACATGCCCACTTACCAGCTCTCTTGAGCCGGCCAAAGTGACAAGCGCACTTTGCTGCTCTCCACTCAGTTGTCTTACACAACTGGGTGTAGCCCAAGCACAGGGCTAAAGGGCTTGAAGGAGTGTCCAGCCAAGACGCTGCATCCAATCGGGGCGCTACTCTGACGCTGGTGAGAGCAGCACCAGAATTGGTGAGGTGAGAATAAATATGAGAGGCTATATGCAATTCAAAAGGCAGTGGCAAAAATCTAATAGTAAGCAATCTTAAGATATCTAGACACAACATTAACCAGCTGACCGCAACCTGCAACGATTTACATTCACACCTGTCTCAATGCCATTTGTATATTCAAGACAAACACGCCATGCTCCTCTATCCTGAAGAAAGAGCCAAAGACTTGAGAGTTTGCGGTCAGATCCAGGTTTCCACATGTATCCTCCTTGCATTCAATCAGGTGAGTGGAGTAGAAGGGTACTGCAGATCAATAAATATCATTATACAATTCTCGCAAGCTTCCAAATTTTGAACGCACACCTCTGCCTCAAAAATCAATATGCATTCCTTAGCGGAAGTAAAAGCCGCACAAGAAGAGGCATCAGAGGTGAAAATGAAAAATAAAGGAATTTATCGAAAGAAGACTTGTCCATGTTCTCGCAATTTACATTAAGCCTTCTGCACCAGAGGCAGCTCAGGCTCAGCCTGTGGCTTCTAGAACGAGAACTACAATTGCCCAGCAGGACAAAGTGACCTTGTTGACAATTCAGGAAAAGATGGCAAGATCTCCACAAAGCTTTTCTCCCTTGAAACTATGGAGGACTTTCAGTCGTGGACTCAGAAGAAGAACTGGGAAAGACCAAGTGAAAGAATAGTTAAAAACCCAAAACAAATTTAACTGCCACCAGGAGTTAAACTGCAAGAGCAAATCTGTTAAAGACCTAGAAAAAACCCAGTAGCACCCACTGAAAAGTTCCCATTCAGCTGACATTCAAAGTTCCCAAAGCGCATTGACGGGAGAATTTAATACGAGGAGAGAGAAGTTTGAGATTCAGCACAAGATTCACCAGAGGCTTTTTCACTGCTACAGTCAAAGATAAAAACCCTTTTAAACCCAGCTGGTGCAGGAGAAACAGGAAGTAATTATCATCAAAGTTTGGAAACCTGCAAGGAGTGAACCCAGAAACACATTTAGAAATAACGCTTGAAGTGACTGCCCTCCAAGCTGTGCCAAGGTGTGATCAGACAATAAGGCATTTTAGAATTCACCAGCCAAAAATAAGATGGTAGTAGACTGGTTGGGTTGTATTATTGTATGCTGCAGAAAGAACAACAATTTACAGTTACTGGTGCTAAATAAAATGACAAAACAGCAATCAAGTCTCAATATTATCTTGGCTAAAGCGCACAATCAACAGAATGTTGCTCTTTAGCAATGTTCACCATTTGAAATCATCAGAGAACTAGCGAGACCGAATGCAGGTGAGGTGTTCAAGCAATCAACTTCTAGTCAAATTGGATTCAATGTTTGCTACAGCATTTTTAACTTCCATTTCCTAGCTGTATCTGTGTACTGCTACAACATGGTGTATGGTACCACAGATATAGTTGTGTGGGAATGTGGATTGTTTTTGGCAGCATTCAAGCTTTCACCTTTTGTCTAACCCCGTTGTCTGGTATCAGAGCTCTGCCAACTATTACATAGTTCCCTTGGAATTCATTTTAAGCCTGTGGCACATAATTGAGATTTTTGATAGATGAATGGAAAATTGTGGGGAGTTTCTGGTGGGTCTTGTAACCTTGTTTTACTTAGAAAAGGTTGGTAGGATTTGTTGCATTTTAAGTTAGTGAACTTGTGCAACAAGGGGCTCTCTGTTCTTTATATGTTAAATTTTTTCTTTTATCATCCAAAAAGGGAGGCATAATGGCCATGAATAAGTCATACAAAAAGGAGATGGTGCTGTGCTACAAAACTGCACCAAAACAAGTCTCAAAGTAGGACGCCCACAAAATATTCTCAGTTGGGTTCATAAAACAAAATTGAACAAGTCCAAAGAGAGCAAAATCAAAGTCTGAAGCTTAGGAACTTTAATGAGAATTTAATACCACTATTCCTCAGGAATGCCCTTTCTTCCGTAAGTGACTGTCCCAAATTAACTAGTCCCGCTGACAACTAAATCTGTGTATTTAAGAACAGTCTGCAATCTGTGGTTCTGATCCCAAGTATGAGTTGCCTACAGACATCAATTTATCACAATCTCACAAATTTCATAATACATGTGCATGGATTACCTTTTGCCACAGGGTCTAGAAGTTCTACATAATAAACCATCCCAGTCCATCACATGTATCATGAATCTGCCATAATTGAAAACAAATTTGAGGCATGCCATTAAACTTTGAAGTTGCAAATGAGCAGGTAGTGTGCTTTATCTTGAAGGTTTGGGAAATATCATGCCAGAATTGAACATAACTTTTTTTTTTTTTTTTTTTAACTTTACAAGCCAAGCTAGGAGAGAGAGACGCTCCAATCCCAAAGAGGATACACAAGGAGATGTGTAGTGGGCAAAGATAAACACTAAAGAGGCAACAATCTACCCCGTTGGCAAGTTACACTACTTGGCTATTAATAGCTACTTCTGTCAGCATGAATAGAACATGCTGTGTGCTTGTTGTAGCCCTGCCTTTATAGGTCTCTGCTACAGACCGCTTTTCCTGTTTGTAGGATGACGTATAGTTTGCAAAACATAACTTACACATAAAATACGTAACTTACACTTGGAGCGGGATTTGTGTCAGCCACTTGCTCATGATTGGATGGCACCGTTGCCTAGCTCAGTTGTCTGCTCTTCCTTCAATGGCTCTCCTCCCTCTCCTTGTGTTTATGCACTCAGGGTCATTCAGGTTTCACAATGTTCTGACTACATGAAATGTATTCTTTCACAGCATACTTGGGGTGGACTCTTTTTTTGGGTTGGGACTGTACGAGTTTCCTTGCTCTCTACCATGGCCACGTGTACTCACTTCTCAGTAGCCCCTGATGATTGCCCACCTCGCTTCTTGTCCTGCTAGCGGATATACATCTCTCTCAAGCTCAGAGTTGCCCACTCGTGGGCAACTCAGAACTTGATATATAATATATTTTAATGAGTGCTTAGTAGGTGCAAAGTGTTGCTGGTCGCTTGATAATATAGCTAACACAAGGAGATCTGTGACTGGGGGTGAGTGTCTGAACAGTTTCAGCAGTCCGTCCATCATCTACTTGTGATTTCTTGGTTCGCCCTAAGTTGGCAGGGTATGCTCAGAAGTGGGTCCCTTGCTCATTTTGCCACTGGATTAAAGCTAGCCCGGCTGATGAGGGGTGTAATCCAGAAACTGTTCCCAGGATGCTGGTTTCTGGTCCAGGGAAGACCTGGCTTGGCAGTTCGGGCTGGACTGTTCCCATAAGACACAGGGTCAAGACTGACTTGCATATAGCTGGGTCTGAACGGGGTTGGCAAAGTGAGCTAAAGAACGATGATGAATTCAACCCAGATCTGTGACTGGGGGAGAGTGTCTGAAAGGTTTCAGCACTCTGTCCATCATCTCCTTGTGATCGTTTGATACTATTTTCATGGTCTCCCTGTTTTTTTTTTTTAACATTTTAATTTACTCTAACATGGTGGTGCACCAAGCTATAATAGTAAATTAAAAATGGCTGTCATTCATCATGACAAATGCGCATGCTTGCATCATAACCCATGAGGACTCGTTTTACAATGCAATCTTCAGAGAAACCATCTTGAAATGGGTTTCTTTTAATAGGAAAAAAACCATTATAACTTAGTAACACATATGTTGATGCATGCAATAACATGCCAGTGCGAATAAGCACTATTTATAGCTGAGACCTATGGACTGTACCAATGCTTGATTTCTTCTTGTTCTTCCTACTGTTCTTTTCTCATTACGCTTATAGACTTCTCGCCGACAACTACATGGGTCTGTTAACAGTCTGTTAGACCAAGGAACAGATAAGTGTAGCAACCAGAGATAAAGTATGAAGAAAATAGGATGCAACAATAAGTTCCAATGGTTGTGCATCAAGGCATACTGTGGGACGAAGAATTATAAAGTAGATGTCGGGTCAGAAACACAAAGCAAAAAACTGGAAGCACCTTAGGAAGATAGTTACCCAGCACCATCTGTATCCTAGTTACTCCATAGTCAATGAATCAATCCCTTTATTTTGGTTCACAGAAACATAAAAGTGCACAAAATCAAATCACAAGTATATAAAAAAAATATCAGATATAAAAAAAATAAAGAAACCGTAAAATATAGCTCAATAATAAAATAAAAACACACGACTGTAGAGGCAACATAATACAGTGAAGCACGGAGCTTCTCTACAATAAAATGATTCCAATGAAAGCCTGCCAAGAATATCACAATATATACTCTGAACCAATTTAATACTTGTGTCTTTAGTAAGAGAAATGCTTATTGGCTCCCACCCTCTTGTGACAAGTTCTATGGTCCAAAAACCTACAAGAGAGCCTATAACTAGGACCTAAAAGGGTCCGACGTGCCTACCATTGGGTCTTGGGAGGGGCAGAAGTCCATGAAACTCTCAGGCGGTGCCTAGTGTTCCTTTGTCCAAAGAGCATGGATAAAAATGTTTTAAAATCACTAAAACTGATTGTTCATCCGTGTTTGTTCGAGAGCGCCGTAATGAGCTTTAATAAAAGGGAGTTAAATGTATGCATTTAATGTAGGATATACTACTCATCCTACAAGTCTCTGGACTATCAAGCAAACACCAGTCGCTAAAGCCCTGATTCATCCTCACCAAGGTGGGGAGGACATTACACAAACCTTCTTCGTAGACAACAGGTTGAAAACAAGTATCTAGAAATTGTGAACACAGTCGGCTGGTGAGTACCCGTTTTCTAAATTCTAAACGCCTCATGACAATGTGGGGTCCCCAGGTTCCTGCAAAGACGGATTAGCCATTCGGACCTAAATTTCTTATAGACTGGACAAAAAAAATATAGGACATGGACCTCTGTTTCCTTATCTTTGCCACAAGATGGGCAATTCAACATTAAACCACTGCCTACACCCCCCCAGTGGCTTGAGAGAGTATGCAGAGGGGAGGGGGGGTAGTGCCCCATGCCTGAACTCTATGTAAAGCTTCCTCGTCGAGGCTGGTTGGATCTCATCTATAACATCCTCAAATCAATAAGTGGCTTTAAACCCTATTAATACTAATGTCAGAGCTCCTAGAGAAGAACTCTCTAGGAGGATAGATGCTTTAAATCCCTTCTACCACTTCACCAATTCCCCCTTTGGCGTCGCCAAACAGGCCTGGGCAGGATACTCCCACAGGCTTACTTTGCCAATGCTTTCTAGGGTTTCTCCGATTTACTTGAGCCATGGTAGCCTACCCGCACCTTGAAACCTAAGATCTACACCAAGGCCAGTTTATAAGTGATCAGCTTTACAGTGGTCCATATTAGTCTCCAGAATAGCATTGGCCTAAGACCAATCCCCTCCACAATTGATTTAACAGCCAGATCTAATCGAAGCGGAGTTAGTGAGGTGCGGGCAGAAGATTTCATAATTGCCGTAGAAAGTTATTCTCCACCCAGCCCGTATGTTGTGCTAACTTGAGGCTTTGTTTGGAGATGTGAAAAGACCAATCCATGTGCTCGCTACGATTTAGTACGAGGTAATTAAAGGTAGAAACCCTCTCAAGAATAATGCCATTCAGGCAGCAGTTTGGATGTGTGGAATGTGGCGGATGAAAACCATAAATTTGGTTTTAGTTATATTAATTTCAAAGTCTCTTGCCTTGCAAAATGCACTGAAACTGTCCAAGATCCTTTGAATAGCCATAGGGGTTTTTGAAAGGAGAAGGGTGTCATCGGCAAACATCAATGCTGGCACCTTACACGAACCAAGCCTAGGAGCGTCATTATTATTTGGGGTTTAAAGTGGCTATAAGTCCATTGATGTATAGACAAAATAGTGGTGGGGACAGAACACAGCCTTGCCGCACACCTATGCCACATGCAAAGGGTTCGGATGGTTCCACTAGTTTACCACAGCGAACCCATGCAAAGTTGTTCTCATGCAACCTCTTGATGAGATGACGCAGATAAGGAGGAACCCCCATGTCAGCCAATACTGACCAAAGTAGGCCATGCAGAACTAGGACAAAAGCTGACTTTAGGTCTACAAATATCAGATAAAGACTACCCCCTTCAAGAATTGCAGTTTTCCAGTATAAGATTTGCAACCTAAAAACTTGATCAATGGTCGATATGCGTTGTCTAAAGCCCGCTTGAAGGGGACAAAGGACCTTTTCTTCCTCTATCCAATCCAGCAGCCGCTCTAGAATTACGTGAGCGAATACTTTTGCATGGTATCAATTAAACTGATAGGTCTGTGGTTGGCAAGCAGAAGAGGGGAGCCTTTTTTGTAAATGGATATAATCTTCGCCCCAGACAAAGAACTGGGAATAGGCATCCCCTCCATTACGGCATTAACGATCGTCCACAAGTAGTGGCCTCAAATCTCAGGTTTGGATAAAGGTCAGGGATTCTATCAATGCCAGGTGCCTTATGGGGAGCAATTTTGCCAACAGCCTCAAGTACTTCAGTCAAAGCCATCGGAGAGTAGCCCTCCAATCCAGAGGGCGGCAGGTCACTACTTAATATGAACTAAAAATTAAATCAAATTGGATGTGCTGCCTGCCCATCCGGTACTCCATATAGGGACTGATAGTGCTCAATCCATAGATCAGCTGCAATGTTGTGACCTATATAGGTTTTACCCTCCTGATTCCCTAAAGTAACTATGTTCCAAAATTCCTTGGGATCCTTATTCTTGACAGCAAGGAGCATAGAGTCCCATTTTGCTTTATTCCACTCCATCTTTGCAAGGCTAATGGTGTGTTATTCCATATAAAAGGGGTAACAACTTATCTGACAAACTAGTCCATGCTATCACTTGGCCCATCAAAGAAAAACATGAACACACCGTGACTACTTTATGGAATCTTCCACCTGTGATAGGACACTTTAAGTGCCAAAACTGCAATGTGTGCGGGTTGACTACCAATACCAAAGTCTTTGTTACTCCTTCGCACACCTATCAATTGAAACATTTCTCTAATTGTCGTACTACCAACGTTATTTATGTGATACGCTGTCCGTGTAATTTATTTTACATTGGACAGACTACACAGATGATTAAACAGCGCATCTCCCAACATAAAAGCCGCATTAGATGTAATGTTGTTACTGCTCCGCTGGTGTTGCACTATAAGGAGCGCAATCACTCTGAAACTGATATGACTTGGCAAGTCATAGACCGTCCACAACTCTCCATCCGTGGCGGCAATCTTCAGACTTTATTAAACAAATGTGAATGTCATTGTATTGCCCGTTGTAACTCTGTGTCACACGGATTGAACTCTTTAGATGAATGGAATACAGTTATCATGAGTGGCTAGTATCCTTGGTACACAGTGTCGTTCCAATATTGCAGTATTTGTTTTTCTGCCTACTGTTACATTTATTCAATACGCCTCTTTTTGGCGTGCAGACTGTTTTATAAATTGTCAGTATGTATTTTTTATAGGTTTTTCTAATAATTTTAGTATCTCTATGATTTGTTGGTGTTTAGCTTTATATATTGTCAATGTTGAACTGTTTTTCTGCTTTACAGTACTCAAATAGGTAATATGTATGTACTAATTTTGTTCTGATTTTTTGTCTATTCGAGTTCACCCAATTGTGATATGTTTACTGCATTTGTACTCTGGATTTATTGTAATAACAAACAAATTTGATAACAATCAAACATGATTGTAGCTTTGTAAAATATTCCCCATCCAGTGTGTGCCCATTCATGGTTTAAGGATGGTTTAGAATACATGGATTTATTTAAGGATTCATCATCACAAGTGTATATTATTATGTTTTTCATAATTCCTCACTTATTGGGTGTCCTTCCTCCCCCTACCCCCGCTGTCCCTCTCCCCCCCCCCCTTCCTTGTCCGTTGTTTTCACTTCATTTCCCGTAGTCCTTCCTTTAGTTTGCTTGCGCGGTCACATGACCCGGATAGTCTATTTCCGGGTTCCGCGCCTCACACTCGCCAGACGCTTTGATCGTCTTGACTTAGTGACTCCCTTCGGACTGATCCCGTTTCTCGCATTCTGGCATGATACCTCGAGTAAGTCTCCTCTTCCTTTTCGATCCGGTTCTTGTGCTTTAACTATGGCTTGTGTCGTAATTGCACGCTTCCCAAACTCCTGCTCCCTTGCTTTTTTCAGATCGCTGACTTACCCAGCGCCCTTGATTTCTACTGCTGGATGCTCCGACTACCTTTGACTCCCATACCTGCAGTCCGTCATTGGTAAGCGTGCTTGCCTTCATGGCTTTATCGCGTCACCGTCCACAATAGCACGTTTTTATAATCCCCGTAATCCGGTTTTGTTTTGACAGATTGCCGATTAATTACAGTGTCTAAATCCTTCAAGGCTGATTGCTTTGTGCGCCCCCGATTCCCTGACCCCCTTGTTCATTATTGGTAAGCGCTCTTGCCCTGATGGCCTAGTCACATTACTCTCTAGTAGTTCGCTACCCTTACTAGATTCCCTTTTTATATTTATTTTTAATTTTATTTTTCAGACACTAAAAGATACGTGCCCCCTTACATTGGCGGACCTTCATTGATGTGGTCATACACCTTTTTTCCTCAAACCTCTTAATTGGTAAGGGATGTGGCTATTGGTTTCTATAATTATACACCCACTTGCCCATGTCCCCTTCTTTACTTTTCCTTTTCCTTGTTAATCATATAGGAATTTAATCCTCCTGCACTCAGCTAGGACGCTGTGAATTAAATAACTTCATACACAGGTATGATTTGTTCTTTTTGCTTTATTTCATCCTTCTCCTCTACATCGTTGGCTTTTCTGGGCTCCACAATTCATTCTTTCTCTCTTGTTCTTCTTTTACACATAGGTATTTTTAAATACTCTGATAACCATAGTCCTGATGATGACCTCAACGCAAGGAGGTTGAAACGTCGTCGACTTGACAGCAGTATTTGCGGCTAGTTAAAGGGCCATTTGTGACTTAAAAAAATATTTTGCAAACTGTTTATTGTATATATTCTTCCTTGACCCTGAATTTATTACTCTTGAATTGCTTTGCCGCACCATGTTGTCATTTTAACACTTATGTCGCTGCGCCGTTCACTTGTTCACTTCACTGTCAGTGCACATATGATTGTTATGGTTACTTTAAATTGTATATACCATTTGTGTATTTAATTATAAATCTTTACTTTTTCATTCCTTTGGTCTCCCTCGCCCCTCCTTGGTTGTTTGATTAAATCTTGTATTGATTGGTCCCTTGACATAATTTCCCTGTTGAGACATTGTTTTTGTTACTGGTGTGTCTGTAGGCACCCATCGCAGATTTAATCATATAGCTGTCCTTTCTTTTTAGTGCCTCAATTAGGGTTAATAGCAGCTCTACATTCATTGTTGAACCATGAGGGTATATTTATCCTGGGGCCCCTGGACCTTGTTTCTGTACGAAATAAGTCTTTTAGTTCACCAGCCTATGGTGCGTTAAATTCTGCTACCCTATCCGGTTGGCAAACTTTACCATCAAGAGAAATAACTTTGTGCAGAGCTGACAGGAACAGACTCACCACCTTATAGAATGCACCAGTTAGAGCCGGGAACTGTATTAGAAATGGGGGTCTCTAGTTGGCAATGGCTTGCACCTTTGTCCAAATAGGGACCCTTGCTTAAAGTGTGGGAAAGGGGGGGTACACTCAAGAAATAACCTCTGCTTACCCCCTTGGTAGCTTGGCACGAGCAGACAGGCTTATCTCAGAGGCAGTGTGTAAAGCATTTGTGAACACATGCAGTAATACAGTGAAAACACTATAAATGGACACCACACCAGTTTAGAAAAATAAGTAATCTTTACTAGACTTAACACAAGATCAAACGACAAAAATCCACAATAATGTAATAAAAATATGACTTTAAAGTGGTAGAAATAGCTTAGTTCAACGTAGATGGTAAAAGCAACACTTTACTCTCAAAGTAGCTTGGATGTGTCCCGAAAAACCAACAAAAGGGTCGCAGGGAAGGTGATGCGTCAGTTCCGTGCTTTAGGGGAGGTGATGCGTCAGTTCCTTACTGCAGAGCAGGGGAGGTGATGTGTCGGTTCCTTACCCGAGAGGAGGTGATGCGTCGGTTTCTTACTGAGTTCCGATTACAATGCGACAAAATGGCGTCTTTGATGCAATGCAACAACATGGATGCGATGCGCACACGCCCAACGGCCGTGTGGTGAAATCGATATATGTTGGAGCTGTAACATGCCCTGCGACACGCTTCTCCAGTGATGCGACGGCGACCTCTGCGGCGGTGGCACGCTTCTCCGGTGAAGTGACGCGCTTCGTCTGTGATACGATGGCAAACAGCTGCGGCGGTGGCACGTTTCTTTGGCGATGCGACGGTGACACGTCTCTCCTCGTTGCTTCGTGCTTCCAGCTCCCAGCGACACACAGTCTTCTCAGAGGGCCCAAACAACAGCATGCACCTCTCTGCAGGTAGAATTTCCAGCAAGGGAACTCCGGGGGAGCTGGTGGTGAAGTCTTTGTGTCCCTGAGACTTCAAAATAGGAGGCAAGCTCAGTCACAAGCCCTTGGATATCTTCCTCAAGATGATAAAGTAAACACAAAAAAGTCATTTTCTCCTTTCCTTGACAATAAAGTAACCACTGCAGGCCAACTCCAACAGCAAACAGCACAGGGGCAGTAATCTTCCTTCAGCCTCTCTGGTTCTTCTCCTTGGCAAAGGTTTGTCTTGAGTCCCAGAAGTGATCTAAAGCTCTGGGGTCTGGACCCCAATATTTATATTGCAAAATCCTTTGTCCTCTGAAGGCAAAGAGTTTCTGTGCCCAGCGAAAACCAGTTCCGTCCTCCCTGGTGCAGCTTCCTGGCAGGAGGTGGAGACCGCATTGTTGAAAGCAGACCTGGCCCAGGTTGTAAGGATCGGGTAGCGCGCGCCTGCTTGGCCTACAAGCCCCAGAATGCTCAGGGACTAAAAGGGGAGGAGTCGCGCAGTCATAAGGAGCGACGTTCGCACGGAACGTTGTGCGTAATTCCGGCGTGAGAGTTCGTTCCGGATTTTGGTGGAGAGGAGAGTTCGTCGGTGTTTCTTCGAGGCGTGGAGAGACTACGCTGGTTCCAGTCTCTGCCGCTTTTCAGGTGCACGTCCTGGGGTCGGTCCACGTTCCTGTGTCTGACGACGTCAGGGCTCTAGAGTTCCAGGAGACTTCCGAGGGGACCTAACAGATAAGTGTGGTCCTCGCTTGAGGCGGGGAGCGTCTCGTTATTTTCTTTGTTATTTCCGGAGAATCCCGGTGGCCCGTTGGTCCCATGGTGTGTAGTTGAACTGTACATACAGCCAAGCCTGGTCCGAGACATTACTCCAGGAAGAGTGTGGGCTACGCTTTCTTTCGTATATTGGGGAAGTGCATTCCGCACGCGGTGACGTAACCGTGTTCTAAAAGACTTAGGGTGGAATCCAGAATTCAAGGAATTAGAGTTTTCTATGAACCATTGCAAGATACGCTGTGTTAGGCCAATGAACACAGCAACCCGTTTTTCCTAAGTTCTTTCAGGCAGCTCTGTTTCTACCAGTACACACATAATAAGGGGCTCTGGTCTTTCCCTTCATAATAGCCATGCCATGAATAAATGAGTGTGAGGAAGAGGGGTGTGTGCGTGGTTGTATATCTATGTATATCTGAAAGAAAATACAGGTGAGGGTGATTACTTTATGAAGGAGGCTTATTTCTGGAGGGGAGTTTGTTTTGTAGTAAGAAAATGCAAGAGTAGTGCCATTAGTGAGAATTTACGAGAGTAGTCTATATGACTTTGTTTTGCTAATGTTTGTAGGTATATGTGTTTATTGCTTTACAGGTTCTACTCCCTGCTGTCCCCTTCCTTCCCTTCCCTCGCTTGATCACCCTAACCTTCCGTGCCATTAGTGCAGGAGTTGGGGGTGTCGAGAGGTGGAACCCTTATTGCATCGCCAGAATCCTGAGGAGAGTTGATCTGGGGAACGGAATCTTGACACAGGTAGCTGAAAGGAAAACTCCTCCCCCTACTCTCTATTCAATGCAGGTCCTATTCAGCCCAGCCCTGACCCATCAGCCAAGGCCCTCTCCAGCCCCCTGTCACTCACAAACCAGACATGGAATACACAAACCTAGCAGAGGCATGCTGGATGGTTAGGCAAGAAAATACCTACTTTCTAAAAGTGGAATTTTCAAACACAGAATGTAAAAATCACCCACACTAAAAGATGTATTTTAACATTCTGAGCTCAGGCATAATAAACGTTATTTTCCCATCTTGTTCCTAGGGTCAGTTAGGATTATAAGATGTTATAATCAAACTGCCCATTCTGGCCTATGGGAACAAATAGCCTTGCAATAGTGAAAAACGAAATTGGCTGTAATTCACTATTAGGACATGCCGCACACATCAGGGCATGTCCTACCTTTTACATACAATGCGCCCTGCCCTTGGGCCTACCTTAGGGGTGACTAATATGGAGAAAGGGGAAGGTTTAGGGACTGGCAAGTGGGTGCACTTGCCACGTCGACATTGCAGTCCCAGACTGCACACAGGCTCTGCAATGGCAGGCCTGAGCCATATTTTACATGCTGCTTCTGTGGGTGGCATAATCAGTGCTGCAAGCCCACCAGCAGCATTTGATTTACAGTCCCTGGGCACACATGGTGTACTGTACTAGGGTCTGACAAGTAAATCCGATAAGCCAATCATGGAGTCACTAATCTAATACAACAATTTACAATAGGGAGCACTTGCACTTTGGCACTGAATAGCAGTGGCAAAGTGCCCAAAGCATCTTGACCAGCACAAACATAGCAAAAACATAGGAGGCAACAGTAAAAAAATGGAAGGGAGACCCACACCAATGGTGCCAGGTGTAACATAGACCAATATATTCTTTGTCTGTAGGAAGACAACCTCAATCTCTCGTCCAACCTATCTGAGCAAGCTACTGAGACACTTCTAGAGGGTAGAGTTAAGTCAAGGGCCAGAGCATTATGATCACATATCTAGGTAATATTTCCAAGTCCAAAACTAGGAGCCATAACCTTATATCCACGAAAATGTAGTCTATCAGTGATGAACTTTCTATCCGTTTAAATATATGAGAGCCCTGCCTGTCTGACTTGATGCACCCATTATTTAACCTTAAATGGTTCAGTACGAGGGCGTTAATTTGAAGGGCCAGGTGGGACCTTTACTTTATAGGGGGACTAGACAGCGTTGGAACGGCTCCTAGCCTATCCTCATCACTTAGTGAGTCATCATGGTTGATATGAAGGGGCTCCAATTGACAAGTAAAATTGCCTCCTACTATCTTTTTTTTTTTTTTTTTTTTGAAACCGCTTATTACAATCTCGAATATATACAGGTATGGGCCTACAACCTTCCGGCCGGCCGGCCGCTAAAGTGACAGCAATTAGTGACATATATACAATAAGGCACTTGGCGTTACAGAGACGCTAGCAGGAGGTATCAACAACGTGGGCCACATGACTCTGAGCCCACAATACGGTTTCGTTTTATACAACACTAACAACAAAAACCCACACCCGCAAGGCAACCCGAGAACAAGAGTGACAACATATGCTCCTCAAATGGGGGGACCCCAACCCTACACTAAAATCGAAGGAGGGGAAGGGAAATAGGTCCGGGACTGGGAAAACACTGTGCCCGGGATTGGGGGAGGGGGTCATCTAGGGGGACGGAGCTGGTGAAGCGGGAGGCAACAACGGCGGCTCGCAAATACCCCCGCGGTAGGCGTTCCAGGGGCCCCACACCTTCAGCCACGCCCCAGGCTTACCCCGCGCCACATACACCACTTTCTCTCGGAACATGCACCAATCCATGTGTTCTTTCCAGGCCGACACTGCCGGGGGCCTCTGGGATCCCCACAGTTGAGCGATGTCACGTTTAGCGATCATATAACCCAGCGTCACCCATCGCGTCTGTGGAACCGAGTAGTCGGTTGGTTCCCACACATTCAGCAGGCATCTCCTTGCTTCAGGCACCAGCACGACATGCGTAACCGCTCGCAGGACCTCATGCACACCACGCCAGAATCGCTCCACCCTCGGACATTCCCACAGAATATGTAAAAAGGTCGCCAATGCACCGCACCCACGCCTACACAGTCCATCCTCAGCATAGCCCATACGCAGAAGCCCTGGCCCCGTCATGTACACCCGGTGAAGTATCTTAAGCTGGACGAAGCGAAGGCGAGCCGGGATGGCCACCTCCTTCGGGGAGGCCACCGCGGAAATCCAGTCCTCGTCGTCCAGCTCCAACCCATCGGCAACCCAAGCCTCGCGGAGCCCAGTCAGTAAGCCCGAGCGGTCATTAATCAACTTCTTGTAGATGAGGGAGATCGTGCTGTCCGGAACGTGGCCATCTAGCACTCTATCCTCCAATGGGGAGGACTCCGGGATGGCGGCCACGTCTGGGAAGACTGAACCCAGAGCGTGACGGACCTGCAGGTATCGAAAGTATTCACTGCCCTGCAGCTGAAACTCCGCCTGCAGTGTCTCAAATGTTTTGAATCCTCCCCTCGTCCAGAGGTCCCCCACTGTACTAATGCCTATCGTGTCCCACCTATCGAAGCCCTTCGAGGTTCATAAGAAGCCCAACCTCTCAGACGCATACAACGGTGACGCCCGGGTCAAACGGTCCTTCCATCCCATAGCTGCATTGGCCGCGTGCCATACTCGCACCATGACACGCGTGGGTCCCGTAAGGCGGGAATCGGGCACGCTAGTGTAGAGCGCTCGATTATAATCGCCACCGGGCAGGAGCATCTTGTCCATTTCAAATGCCGGGTTTAAGGCGGGCCCGTAAAGGCCATGATTAATTGCAGCTAATTGGGAGGCCCAGTAATACCGCTTAATATCCGGGAGGGCAATCCCTCCGTCATACCACGGGAGCGTCAACTTTGCCAGTGCTATACGCGGCCTCCCGTCCCAGAACAGGCGGCGCTGCAAACTCTCCACCTCACGGAAGTAACGCGCCGGGACCAGATCCATCGAGTTCTGGAGAGCATACAAAAAGCGCGGCAAGGACATCATCTTGAACAATGCCGCCCGGCCGAGCGGTGAAAGCGGCAAGCGCCGCCAGCGCGCGACGTCCTCCTTCAAGCGCTGGAGGGGGGGAAGCAAATTCCGCTCGTAGCGTGCCACCGGGTCCAGCGTAATATAGACGCCCAGGTAACGAAACCCCTGCGAGGCAATCTGGATCGAGCAGCCCCGCGGGAGAACAGGAGCCTCCCCGGAAAGCACATAGATGCAGGATTTAGCCCAGTTGATGACAAGACCTGAGTTACGGCCGAAGGAGCGCAGAACATCGACCAGGACAATCAGTGATTTACGCGGGGAGGCTAAGTACAACAGGATGTCGTCGGCGTAGAGGGACACGCGGTCCTCATACTCAGGGGTCCAACGGAGAACACGGATAGAAGGGTGCCACCGCAGCCACTCCGCCAGGGGTTCCAAGGCCAGTGCAAACAGGAGCGGCGACAGGGGGCAACCCTGTCGCGTGCCCCGTCCCAGCACGAATGGGGCCGAGACTCGACCATTCACCACCACCTGCGCCAATGGGTCAGAGTACAACAATTTGACCCAGCTGATGAATCCCGGGCCAAATCCAAATTTCGCCAACATCGCCCAGATGTACGGCCACTCGAGCGTGTCAAACGCCATGGTGGCGTCCAAGGACGCCAAGATGGCCGGCTCCCGCACGAATGGAACACGCGCGAGCACCCCGTGCAAGCGCCGCAAGTTAAGAGCCGTGTTGCGATGGGGGATGAAGCCGGACTGGTCTTGGTGGACCAGATCGCCCACCACGCCGACCAGCCGGTTGGCAAGCACCTTGGCGAGGATTTTAGGCTCCGCATTCAAGAGCGAGATCGGCCGATAGGATGTAACCCGGTCTCGCGGTCTCCCCTCCTTGTGGATAACCACGATGGTAGCTAGACGCTGGTCCGGCGGGAGGGAGCCCCGCGAGTGGGCCGCAAGGAACATCGCACGGAGGTGAGGTGCCAGTATCCGGTCGCAGCTTATACAATTCGATAGGGAGGCCATTCGGGCCCATGGCCTTGCCCGAGGCGACCGAGCGTATGGCGAGGGCAATTTCATCCGAGGTGGGAGCGGCATCCAACGAATCCCTGTCCTCCACTGATAGCGAGGGCAGCGCGATGTCCCGCAGCAGGGCATGGGAGTCCTCCTCCGAGCAGGGAGAGACCGGAGAATATACCTCGCGGAAATAATCCGCGAAGCAAGAAACAATGCCTTCCGGCTCAGTAATTCGTACACCATCCGTCCTCTCAATCAGCGGGACCACACGACTAGCTCTCTCCTTCTTATCCAACCACGCAATCAGTTTGCCAGCCTTATCACCCACATCATACAGTCGCCCCTGTTGCTCTCTGCTAAGGCCCCTGGCCGCCTCCGTGACGAGGGCCCTATAGGCCGCCTGTTTAAGGTGTAGAACATGTAGCGCTGCGTCAGTCACCCCACTCCCCAGATCGCCCTCCAATTCAGTAATTTCGGCCTCCACCCGGGTCACCTCCTCCTGTGCGCGTCTGCGGGCATGGGAGATAAAGGAGAGGGCCTCCCCTCTGAGAACTGTTTTAAAGGCTTCCCATAGGGAGATAGCCGACGGAACGGACCCCACATTCTCCTCAAAATACCGTTGCAATGATTTAATCAGGTCAGCGCGAATAGTGGGGTCACGCAGGTACCAAGCATTGATTGGGGCTACCCTGCCCTCTCCCCTCGGGAAGACACCCAAGTGCAACAGGAGCGGGGAATGATCTGAAATACCCCGCGCCAGATGGCGCACCTCTCCCACCCTCCCAGCATAGGCCGCAGGGACAAGGACATAATCAAGCCGCGAGAGGCTACCATGGGCACCCGAGTGGAAGGTGTACTGCAGCTGAGCGGGATGCTTTAAACGCCGCCTCCTACTATCTTAAGGGCATTCTCAGGAAGTGTGAACAAGGATGTAGGAGGTTCCTGTCCAATGCCCACTGGACTAGAATATACATTGACCAAGTACACATCTGTTTTGGGGGCAAAAGCTAGTAGGACACAAAATATCTTCGGAGAAAGTCTCCACCATTTTGGCCTTACAGCCCAAATGAGCTGCTACCCAGGTGGACAGCTACCCTGATGGCCTATCCCTCCCCATACAATAGCCGCCTCAATAAAGATCGCAAAGCCTGGGCGATGAATTTCTTTTGTTAACCATGTTTCTTGAAATAGGCAGATGTCGTACTGTTCTATAAATAACCCACAATCACTCAATTCCAATTTGCTTTTAGACTTCCTGGGTACCCGATGCCTGATATGGACCCCTATTACATCCATATGGCTTTCTCTAATGTCAATTTCTTGACTGGAATTATGAAGGACTGTTGGAGCGAAAAGGACAACCCTCCTAATGTCCATGCCACCTGAAAGACCTGGGTGAGTCTGCAGAGTTGCTTCGTCTCGGCAATCATCTCCCAATGAGTAGGACCTTCCTAAACAGGATGGAGTATGAATTAAATGATTGTTAAGGCTTCCACAGTCACAAACCCATCTCCTCAGAAAGTCGCCCTCTGTGTGTACACCCTCTGCCAATCCTTGATACAGAATGTCAATCCACCCCCATCCAGTGCCTCAAATCTATTAGCTACTGGGACAATACAAGACTGGGCAAGTGGTGCCTGATAACTGGGAAACCCGGACTCATGTGTCAGGTCAACATGATTCAAGCTTTTCTGGTTGGAGAGATCTGTAGGAATAACCCAGTGCTAAGAGCGTTTAAGCCCGGTTCTTGCCTAGATAGTTCACCTACCAAGAGCTAATTTGCCAGCTTTGGGTTTCTAATATTAATGATGAAACAATCACCAGGCCTATCTACAGGACCTTTTCCAATCTAGCTCACCCTACGGGTCAAAAGGATATTACCAGCTCTATTAGTGGAGAAATTCCTATACTTGCTGAGCCAATGCAACCATTTATTCGTTAGGTGTTCATGAGATTTTCTCTGGCCTATTTTTAGCTCAGGGACCCCTGAAAGGATCAGGACATAGGGGCATGAGGCAGTGGGTACATTTATAATTGGGAGTTTAATGAAACCACGATTGGTCTTATTTAATGAAAAAGACCCCCCCAAACTAGTGCTGTTTGGCCCTGCTGTGCCCCCGCAATAACTTGCACAATCGCTTATTCCTTTTTCTATCATATTGATGGCCCTATGTGCTGCAGCCATGCAGCTTTTGTCCGTTTGACTCATAGGCCGCCCAGAAGCCACACTAGTGGCGCTCCCATTTAATAAACCCAGCTCGTCCAGTTGAGCTAATAATGGTGCAAGTTCATCCAAAAAGATGGTTTTAACCTGAGCTAAAACTTCACCTATTAGACTTGTGACGCAAGGAGTCTATAGAACTTTCCCATCTTGACGCTCATTGCATACAGAAGCAATAACTTCATCCTTGTGGCATGAGACTGCAAAATCCTCCCCAGCGTCTTTAGTGGGTTTGAGTGTCGGTCGAGAGCCTTGCTTCTTTTTGACAGCCAAGTGTGTCTGTGTGCTCTTTTCATCCATCATTGGGCACATGGTAACAGCACCCGTGTGTCTTGGGCCCCAAGCTGGTCTATGGCTGGGTCAATGTCATTAATGGGATGCTCAGGGCTATGTAATGAGGCTAGCAAGGTCAATATTTGAGTGCAGTGGGCATTTGCACTCAGGGAGAGTCGCCTCTCAGTTAACTCGATCTCTAGGCCCCAAACCCTATAGCTCCTCGCAGCATCCTCTCAATTGAGGTGGGCATTGGGGAGGGAACAGGTGACAGACTCCTTCCATGGCCTCTGTTTCCCCATGATCACAATCAAGACAGCCCTTTAATGTGCGTTACTTCCAGAAGAGGCTCAACATCTTTATGACTGAATGTGCAAATATAAACGTCACCCCAATCGCAGGCCCCACAACGGCCTTCCAGGTTCTAGTAGAGGGAAATAACCAGAGGTGACTGGTCACTCACCCACTCGGCCAGCAGGCACAGGCTTTCTAGGTGAAGGAAGAAAAAGACAGGGCCCAGCGCAGCCTTGTTCACCGCAGACAGGCCTGCTCTTGGCCCGGTCTTCACCCGGGCACAAACCACGTGCATCCTGCGCAGCGGGACACCTCTTCGTGTTTATCGGGCTACAGCACCCATCACCTGCACAACTGATACGGAGGTTGGGGTAGGGGGTTCCCCTTCCGAGAGTCTGGGCCAGCAGCAGGTCATGTAGCAAGCCGGCAAGAAGGTAACAGCCAAAGCAACCACCCTTACTTTCTCTGTGCATCAGTGGCACAAAGAACCAACCGATTGCACAGCTTTGCTTTGGAAGCACAGCTCGCTCATCAAAATATGTCACTAGGACCAATACTAGCATCGGTTTCTTTTTTATTTTGAGGGATGGAAGGGGAGTGTGCGGTTTTGCGTTTGCATGTGCATATATGTGTGTGTGTCTTATGTATCTATTGTAGGATTCTAGTTGTGTTCCTCATCCACACAGCGTGGTGCTTCGGATACTTGTATTTCCTTCAGTTTTCACCAGGTCTTTTAGCTCTCTCTCCTTTTCACTTTCACTTCTAATTTTAAATGCTCTTATCGCTCTCACCTGTGTCTCTGAGATCTCTCTTCTGTACCATTACGGTGTCTTCTTTACTCTTTCTCTCCCATCTCTGCCTTTGGTAGGTCTCTTTTACCTACCTGCCTTTCAGGCATCTGAAACCTATGATCGGTGCCCTTAGTGTCTTTGGAATCAGACTCTTTCTCTTAGCTCTATGCCTACGCTGGGTCTTTTATTCACATTTGTGACAATAGGGTATCACGAGGCACTAACCTATCTTGCACTTCTGTGCCTTTGATCTCTCTCAATTCTACATCTGCACATTGGATCTCTCTCCAAATCTACATCCTTGCGGGATTTCTCTCTGATCGGAAAATGGAGTGAGCAAAGATGACAGAACTTGGCAACCCATGTGATTTAACTTCTCAAATACAAAGAAAATCACTGAAAGAAAAAATGTGAAATTTAGAAGTTCTAGTTTCTCCTTCTCTTTATGGTGGAATCAGAGGCTTGGCACTCCTACCTTTCACCTTCCCCAGGTTGGATCAGAAGGAGGAAGAATAAAAATCAGGGAGTTGGAGCCGTGGCCTCAGTTCCTAGTCCCTCAACTTCAAGACCTCGTGATTTGTTCTACTAATTGCAGGAGCTGAGAGCAAGGAAGGCACAGCGTCAGATGGGGTGGTGAAGAAAGGCAGGGAAGGAGCAGTGCTTTCTTGTTCCCAACCCCATCACCTGATCCTAATAGGAAACACTTGAGAGAGTCAGGAAAATCTTGTTCGGTCTTACACGTGCATGCCGATATCACCAGTAAGGTAAGAACGCGCATGTCTAATGACCAGGCCGTAATGTCAACAGCGGTGATCGTAACTAACAAGCAAGAACAATGTTTTGAGCAAGGCAGAAAATACATACTCATTTCTGCGCCTCCTCCCAACACCCACATATAACGAACCACTTGGTAAGAGCGGATACAACATATGACTGGAAATTATGAGCAACCGTGGATCACTGAACCATATATGTAGGTTCCTTCACCGATATGCCAATAACGTCAATGAATCCTCACAGCATGTCGTGCTGAAGAAATCTGACCTCAGCTTTTCAAAACGTTTTTGGCGGGCCTGCTGAAGTGTTGATAAGATTGGAATTTTCCATTCAATATTAGCAATGTAATGTTAGAGTAGATTAACATATTGGTATATATTTAAATAAAGGATATATAGTTGCCTTCATCATCTTCTCAAAAAGTGCAATGATCTTCACATCCATTTACAGAAAACATAATATTAAAGAAAATTAGGGTACAGCATTAGAGTAGACAGAACCTTTCACAAACTTCCAAACTTTGATCATAACCCATCTTCAGATCACAATCTTAGGCAAAGTTTACTCACCTCTTTCGGTATAGACATCAGTCGGTTCCGATCTACATTCAAATTGTTAAGCTTCTTAAGTTTTCCGATGCTCTTTGGCAAAATCTGTAAAGATATCTCCATTAGTCTGCAGCAAATTACTTCTTTTTTAATTAACAACATAAGCATGCTTGTAGAATATATTTGAAGCTGAAAGCATTACAAACATCAAAAGGTATTCCAGTCCACACCAAAATGAATTAGTGTATAGATTAGACATGCATTCAACTACCTGAGTTTTACTATTCTTATGGAAGATGGTATTTGGGCTCATGGGTAGAACACATTGTTCATTCAGCTTATAACAATAAGCCTTGTAAAGGTAATGAAATAACAAGCACAGTTGTTGCAGAATTCAATTGTACTGATTTCATCAACCTTGATGGGGTAAAAACCTATGCTGACTAACTTGACACTCAGGCTACACAAAACCAGAGTAAATGCCCTAATCACCTGAAGAATCTTGTTGTTTACAACCGGAAGATGCGTTCCAGAGGTGAAACAGTCAGAACAAGGCAGGCAGAGCCACTCGTATTCCGACTACGCAAGGGCTACCAGGCTTACCTTAACCATGCATATGGCTTAACCACGCGTATGCGTGGTTAAGGCAGTGTGCGGTCTAGCTGCAGCTTGGCGGAAGCAGGAAGAGGATGCAGTGAGGTAAGTGGGGCTGGAGCCGGTTTTGGGGGGGGAGCGGGAATTTTTATTTGTTGGGGGTAGTTTTCAGGGCTGGGGGGGGTCGGGGTCGTTTTCAGGATTGGGAGGGTAGGGTCGTTCTCAGGGCTGGGGGGGTCGTTGTTTTCAGGGCTGGGGGCCATTTTCAGGGCTGGGGAAGGGGTAGTTTTTAGGGCTAAAGGGAGGAAGGGGTCGTTTTTTAAAATGGGGGTTAGGGTTTTAGGCCTAAGGGCAGTGGAAGGGGTTGGGGTAGTTTTAGGGACAGCGCGGGGGTGGGAGGGGGTTGGGGTAGTGTATATTAAGGGTTAGGAGACGGTGAAGGTATTTGGACCCCAAGGTGGGGGGAGGGCAGGTTTGGGGGTTTGTAGCTTAGGGCGGGAAGCGGGGGCTTACGATCTTAGCCACGCATACCCCTTTACCATTCATGCCTTTACCACGAAATAGTGTAGTAAAGGTATGCGTGGTAAAGGAATGCATGGTAAAGGAATGTGTGGATACGACGCATTCGTGGTTCAGGCTGCGTGGTAGAGGCACGCATGATTTAGCCATGCGCGCCTCTTTCACACAACCATTCCAGACGTGTTGCTAGTTATGCATCAACAGTTCTAAAGATGCATTTCTTTGTCAAGGCAAGATATGTATTGCTTTCCTTAGTGGTGGCATACTGTATAGTGCTTCCCCTTTCTCAAGCTATGTTGAATGCTAAAGAACACAAAGGTCCCTTCCACAGACAGTGGGCAGAGGTCTGGATCACAGTCTGCAGGGCTGAGCGCGTGCAATAGTTTCAAAGAGCATAGATAGGAGACCAGGAGGTCATGCCCTAGATGGGTGAGAGGTAGCCTCGCCTGCTGTTTACATCCCCACCTCCTACAGTGGTAGAGTGAGGTTCGAACAAAAGTAAGGTCCTCAAGTGCACCCCGCTGAGATAAGGGCAAAGCACAAAGAGGCCTCAGCCCACCCCATGACTTGAGAATCATTGGCAAGGAGGGACTCATGGTAGACTTTGAGGATAAAGCAGCAGGGTAAAACAGAATATGCAATCCTGGACCATGGAAAAGGCTCATAGAGAGCAGACAGTGGAGCGTGCTGCAGAATTCTATTTTAGAGGAACTGCTTTCAATGAAAGCTTGAAAGAGGTTTCTTTTAATCTGAGGAAGTTAGAAGGCACTTGGTAGCTGTCCAGAAAGGCACCCCAAGGTGAGTGTTGCCACAACAGTCTTTATTCCAAGGATTTAAGAGAAAGACTCATAAAAAAACCAAAGGCTCTACAATAGCGCTGGGTGACCTGCAACTAACTTTAACCAGGAACGAAAGAAAGAACTTGCATTGGCAATGACAAATTAGAAGGGGGGGCTCGGGGTAGAGATGGAATCAAAGAGAAGCTCAAAGTACATTGTAGGCTTGACTAGGGAAAGAAGTGAAGAGGCTGGTGACTGATGACATCAAGGATTCTTGGGCTAGCAATAACAACAGACATCCAAGACAAAAACCACTGAGGGCAAAGAACTTCTATGAAGCTATGACATGAAGACACATTGTTTCTTCGCTAAGAGGTTCAGCACTCCCCACTATCGGAAAGAAGGATAAGCGGCAGAGGGGAAGAGATGGCCTTGAATTCTTGGAAGGGACCTAGAATGCGTTATTGACCTTTCCTTTTTTTCTAAAAATTGCTCTTTATTAATTTTTCAATATCAGGTCATGCTTTTCATTGACACATTAAATCAATCAGGATTTATAAAGGGCAGCTTATCACCCGATAGGGAATCCAGGCTCTTGCAGTTCCTGGAGGCTTTTATGAACAGCCAGATCTTGAGGGCCATTCGGAATTCCGGAAGTGAGGTGATGGTCCAGGGGTGCGTGGGGAGGCTGATGCAGGTCTTTGCTGCAATGTGGGAAAAGGAGCGTACTCAACTTATGCTTCGGTAGATGCGGGGAGTATGGGCAAGTGAAAGAGAGGCAGAGCATAGTCTTTTTAACTGTTGGCGGAAGTTCAGGTAGTGGTTAATGTAAATGGGTCCTTAGTTGTGTAGAGCCTTGTGTGCGTGGATCAGCAGCTTGAATTCGCATCTCTTCTGTACGGGGAGCCAGTGGATTTGGCTGAGGAAGGGTGTGATGTGGGTTCATCAGGGAAGGCTGAGGATGAGTCTGGCTGTGGCATTCTGTATGGGTTGAAGTCTCTGTTGGAGGTGTGCGGCGATTCCTATGCAGAGGGTGTTGCCGTAGTCTAGTCGGCTGGTGATGAGGGCTTGTGTCACTGTGTCTTTTGTTAGGGTAGCCACTATAAGATCTTACATATCATGCACAAAGTGAGGAAGCAGGTGGAGGAGATGGCATTGATCTGTGATTTCATGGTGAGCTTGTTGTCAATGATGATTCCGAGGTTTCTGGTGTAGTTGGAGGGAGTGGGTGCGAGTCCTAGGTCTGATGGCCACCAGGAGTTGTTCCATGTGTTGCTGCTGTTGACAAAGATCAGTACTTCCGTCTTGTCAGTGTTCAGCTGCAGGCAGTTGTTCTTCATCCAGTCGGTGACATTTGTCATGCATCCGTGGAAGTTGGTTTTGATGGTGGTGGGGTCATCGAGGAGTGAAAGGATGAGTTGGACGTCATCTGCGTAGGTCATTTATGCGGTGAAGAGCGTGGAGCTGAGGGATGAGCCATGGGGGACAGCACAGGTGATCTCCTTGGGTTCAGAGGGGAAAGGTGGATCCCCTGGGTTCTTCCAGTGAGGAAGGAGGTGATCCATCTGAGCGCAGCCCCTTGGATGCCAATTTGGTGGACTCTTTTGATCAGCGTGTGGTGGGATACGGTGTCGAAGGCTGCCGAGTGGTCAAGGAGGATCAAAGCTGCTGATTCTCCTCAGTCAAGGAGGGTTTCGATGTGGTCGGTGGCTGCGATCAGGGCGGTTTCTGTGCGGTCATTGCTGCAGAAGTCGAATTAGGAGGCAGCGAGTAGCTGGTTCTGGTCCAGAGGCTTCATGAGTTGAATGTGGATTATTTTTTCCAGTACCTTCACTGAGAATGGAAGCAGGGAGATTGGCCGGTAATTTTTGAATTTTTTAGTTCGATACTCTACGAAGATTATCTAGATGGGTTTTTCATTTGGTGTTGGTCAGAGCGATGAACATTAATCTAACAACATTAACACTCGAATAGAAACATAACTAACATGGTCTGATACTACAGTCATGGACGTACTTGTTCAGATCACTACATCATATGTTCTGCCCTTTCATTTCCATCCCAAATACTGAAGGTGTCTATCCCACTGCCTCACACCCCATATCCTTGGTTTCCAGTTTTAAACATTTTAAGGTGGCAAGTGGATCAAAAGGGAGCACTCTCAGGGTAAGTAAGGAAATCCATGGGCGGGGGTGGGCTCTTTTCACTCATGGCTGCCAGGGTCGCTTATCCACATACGCAAAAACATTTCAAGCCTCCCACCTCTTACAACTTCCCAAGTGGGTCTGGTACACAACTGAGAAATGTGGCATCCTAAAGCAGTCTCTGGTCTGTTTTATCGGCCAAGACAAACTGGATTGTGTCCCATGTTCTGCATTAATCTGCACTTGCAGGGAGGTGCAAGTGTCGTTCTCAGTGCTATCCCTTTTGTTCTGGTCAGTAATCCTCACTCCAGAAGGGAGCACCGATAAAACCTTCCAGTGCACTGCGGTTTCCTTTTTTGTTAACACTATTGAGAAGTAATTAATCTGTTTGTTGCCCTGTTTCTTTTCTGTTGGCATGAACTTCATGAGACAACAAATAAGTGGTCTGTCTATCACCTCTTTTACTTGGGTCAACACCTCTTTCCAGTAATCCCTGATCACGGGGCATTGTCACAGCATATGATGGAAGTCTGCGGCTGACACTCGGTACTTAAGGCATGAGTCAGTTGCAGCAATGTACATCCTGCAATCCACATTATGGACAGGTAAGTTTGATTTAAATCACTGAACTTAGTTCATTTAAACCTAGTTCCTGGATACCCTCTTCATGTGTTTAGGCCACAGAATCCTAAGCAGATACACTTCCTGTCCTTCAACTGTGGTGAAGTCTGCATAGTGATTGCCAAATTGGCTGCTGCAAATTATGGATACAGCCTTCCTTCCCACACCATGCATCAAAATGTGCTGCTGCAAACACATTAATATTGGGTTTTATTCTTTTCTTTCTGCCATGACTTATATACGGCCCGCAAGTGAGCAATATGGATCATGAACTGGCATGTGCCATTGTCAAAATCGGCGTTTACATTGTCAAAAGAACAGATAACACTACTGTATAACTCGCCCGTAGTTCCGACGTCCACAACAGACCATGGGCGAAATTCCAACATCCGGGTCCCCTCAAAGAACCATTGCCATTAACGGAATTTTCACATAACAATCAGACATACCAACTCAACGAACATAGCAACTGTAATACTACGGGAGTTATCTATGCCATTGTCTGCCCATGTGGCTTTATGTATGTGGGTCAGACTATCCAGAAAGTTAAGTGCCGCATCTTGCAACATTGCAGCCGCATACGCTGCAAGACACAAGGTGCCCCCCTTGTGGAGCATTTCTCTACGTTTGAACACACTGCAGATAGCCTGAGATGGTGGGTAATTGAGAAGGTTAAACCCAACCCAAGAGGTGGTGATTTCAATAGTATACTCAGCAAACGAGAATGCAGGTGGATACACTCTCTGGACACGATCGCCAGGGGTCTGAATGAATTTGAAGAAATTAGTAAGCAGATCTCGATTATGAACATCGGATGAATCCACCTATGTGGAATACATGTACAACCGGGCATGAAGTCACTAGGGCCTTAGTGGGCCATATACCACCTGTAAATTACTGAGTTACACTTAATCAGGTAGTAACACTATTCCTGTTACTGACTAGCATCACCTTAGTATGTCTCACAATAATTGAGTGATACACATTACCGGTAGTCATGACCGATATCCAATTCTATATGGTCTGCGACAATTATTCAATCCTTTGTTACACATTTTCCATGGTAACTCCCCTGCTGTACACCTTGTAACTCTGGTTACTACACGTATTTCATAATTTCTGTTGTACATAATGTTTAACCATTATTCTAAACAACCTTGTACAACACTGTTCTATGTACTTAGATGATGTTGACCTAATGGCTAACTTTTATGTTTTAGTATGTTTCATTATTATTATTTTTACGTCCAATTGTTGGTTTGTAATATATGTTAAATTGTAATTTTCTTTGACTGTCCTAATCCATGCTTGGTCCACACTATCTATAGAAGTGTAAGGGACGCCTCCTTTTTTGAAGTATATGTACTGGAGGTCTAATACCGATAGCTCGGTGCAGATGCAATTATTACCTCTAATTATGAAAAGTTTACCGCGATCTAAATAAAACATTGACCCCTTATGAACACACATCAGGGTGACTCGAAACCGGCAGTCCGGTCTGAGTCTTTTAACTCTTTCCTTTTTACGCCCCGGTACTGTAGCCCTTACGTCGACGCCTTTCTTAAATAGACGTCCTTGCGGTGCGCGGTGATCAGAACACAAACACAACGCGTTACGGATGGATGCCGGATTCTAGCGGCCAAAGGTAATTAGCTTGTACGAGAGATTACTTGCCCCCTTTTTATAGTATCTGGGCACACTCGTTTTCTAACTGCATTCTATCATACACCCTTTTTAGACTTGGATTGACTCCAACTGTGACAAAAGACTCGGAACGCAAGTGGGTGGCACCACTCAATTGAGGTAATCCTCTTTTACTCTTCATACAGATATTATATACTTTACTAGAATGGCTCTGTTAATTGATAGCCGACTCTTCAATTTTACAGCCCCCACCAGTACTACTGTGTGGCACCCCACAAACGGAGGCCAGCCATATGATGTACACCACTGAATTTCCATAAAAAGGAACTCGCTTCATGCATCGCAGCGGGTAAGCCCTTCTTAGCCCTTTATAGGCCTATTAACTGGGCTTTTAATCGTAGTCCCATGCAACACCTTTACTCTACTCTTATTAATTTTAGGCAATCTACCAGGCCCAACTCTTCCAGGTTGTTCCCCAGTCCTGATGAAGATCCGCACGGCCAAGGTTCAAACTTCCACATTAGGCCACTAAGTCGGATCGAAACATCGACGCCCCATATATATGAACCTGGGATACGTTTACCTACCCACGTGCCTTATTAGAATTGGCTTCTAATGAATGTATAATTGCCTGATTTATTTATCGCATAAACTGATACACGTGACCAGGTCTATGCACTTGGATGGTGAATGACAACCAGTCCATTGCTTAACTTGTTTAAGTTTTCTTATGTCACAACCTCTGAAATAATTTCCTCTTTTCTTTTCACTCTTCTCTACTTAAGCACCCTTACTATTTGCACGTTCCCCTTGGAGCAACCTTGACAAAATTGCTAATGGAAATTTAAAATGTTCTAAAAATAATAAAATGCTTTATTAACTTCTGATATTGGTTTGTTGCATGGTTGACCCTATGAGCAATATTGTATTGGATACTAAGAGCTACCAAAATAGATTACATGTAGCTCAGAATATGTGAATGATATCACTAAGTTAGGAACTACTGCCTACCTTGATTTATGGTCCAGGACCATTGTTTTTCGTACTACATTGCACCCAGGTCCTTGACTTTTTTGGGTTACCCCATTTTTTGTAATGGTCCCCTCAAAGAACAGCAGCAGATAACGCATTGGTATTTCCAGGGCATACATCCCGACAGTGAGGTGCTTCATGCGCCTCCTTGAGCAGTGTCTTGCAGTAGTCACAGCCTCGGGTAGTCATGCAGAACAGCTTCATACATTGAGTTTGCAGACATTTAAGTCACTAGTTCTCTCCTTTCTCTGTCTCTACCCTCTCTGAACTATCTCGGGCGCCACCACAGCTGGGCCGCTTAGTAGTGCACAACATAGGTAGGCGTTGCCAGTCCTCCCAGCTCAAGTCACTGTTGCACCCTCCCCAATGACACCCTCTTCAGTCCTGTGCCATAGATTAGAGAGCATCAGGAGTAAATCTATAGAAAACAAAATATAAGGAGGAAGGTGGCAAAAAAAAAAGTAAAGCAAACTAAGCAGTATAAACGACCTAAAGAATGCAAGCTTCCCTGTAAGCGAGAGGAGAAATTTATACCAAAAGAAAATGAAGACTAGCTTTATGGCTACCACCCTGCCAATACTGCCATCGAGAAGCCCATTATTTGCATGGTAGACATGCACCCCTGGGTACTCAAACAAGTCAGGTTTCACCTAAGAGGGGGTCACAAAGTTCTTCACCCCTGCCAGCCTTACTGGGTACAGAAGGTTTTCCAATTCACCTTCATGGCAGTCATTGGCATATTCTACCAGGATATCCATGGTATCTTGAATGTATCTGCCTCCATCTCACAGGTAGCATGATTCATCATACGCATAAAAAGATCCAAGTGATGCCCTGCAGTGTTATACCCCAAAACGCGCTCTTTGTGTAAAAAACCAAAAATGATGTTACAGGTTCCATGGACAGCATAAATAGAATCAGCGATGGGGGCATCCCTGCCTGGTGCCTCTAGATTACAGCCATTGCTCAGCGATCACCTGCCCCGTAAGCACTTTGGCGCCAGGGCACGAGTACAGGAGGGTTATTCTAAAACCCACATTCTAGGGACTGCAACTAGATAAGGTCAAAAACATGTATAAAAAGGCCTTTCATATGCCCAATGATACCTTCATTGGGATCAGGCCCATTATAGGGGCTAATGTCTTAAAATTAAATAGTTGTCTCAGATTACAGAGTTTATTCTGCTGCTGGATTAGTCTGTTCTGGTCGTGGTGCAGTAGCCTGGGAGCAATTACAACAACTTGTTAGCTGGAAGCTTCCTTAGTATCTTATAATTTAGACTGAGTAAGGTCAGGGGGCGATATTCCTGAAGATTTAAAGGGTCTCGGTCCGGCTTCAGTGCAGCAATTATGATCAGCTCTCATCATCGGATAACAAAATGCGTTTGTGCCCTTATAAAGCAAGAAGAGGCCGGGCCACGTGAAATGCGTATACTAAAGAAGTGCCTCTCCCGCTAAATTTAGCAAATATTCTTGGAGATAAAGACTACCAACATGAGTCATAGCACACATACCTATTATCTATCCACATTATTATACGACTTATTCTTCACACTTTCCTTTTTTTGTTTATCGTTTCGTCAAAACTGTTGAACCGAGCACATTATTCAATCATTCCAGTGATTGACACAAGAGATTCTTCTCGGACTTGGGACACTGGCTATTGAGATAAGCTTGTTTTCCCACAACCATGACCTATAAAAGTATGGACTGGGGACGGATTAGAACAACTTTGAGAACTTTGAAAATGTCTTTAACTTGCTTGTGCAATTTATTATTTGGTATCACTGCTTCGTCTGAATAGATGTATCCACAGCTACTTACTTTGGTGTAAGTATGTACTGTCACGGTTTGATGGGGGAACACGTCTAGTGTATCTTTATTTACAATATGCATAACTACGGTAATGATTGATAAGTGCGCTCTTTGCTATGCTTTTGACAAAAAAATACAGTGTGATGAATAAGTCATATGACGTGGATTTGCAATCGATTTATGTGATATGTCGGATGTCGGCAATCTTTAAGAATATTTGGTAAAATTAGCTGGAGAGACATTCTTTTTGTATATGCCTCTCATAAACTGAGGCAGTGGGTTTTTTTTGTTTTGCAGGTTTGTAGATGTCCAAGAAGTGAGGAGTTAGCTGCGAATGGTGCGTTGCACAGAATTCAACGGCAAACGCAAGTGAGCCAGGTGTCTAACTCCTGGTTAGATGATCGATGGCCAACGTGATCTTTGCTGTTAGGAGCTCCTCAATTGCATCTTGGTGGTGTGGTGATGTAGTGGGAATCACCAATCAGTGAAGATATGGCTCTATCTGGGTTGGCTGAATAGTCGCTTATAAACGAACAATAAATACACTATTGATATTGGTTTACCATTAACATGTATGTAACGGGGCAACACCGTCCCTGCAAGCCACTCCTCCAAAAGAAGATGCACACTAGGGTCCTCTGACCCCTTGGGGACATCAACAGCCTCATTATTTTGGAGTTGGGAGCATCACTCGGCATTTTCAGATAGTTCCTCAAGGTGTTGAGTTCTGTCGCTTAGGACAGTCAACCAGTTGGATCAGCATATCAAGCACTGAAGGCTTCCTGGCAAGCAACCTGGATTTCAATTCTGCCAATCTGATAGTTAGCTTCCTTAGGTTAGTCCACAGCAGCCCAGCATCCAGGGCGACAGTACTGATCTTAGACTGTATGGCAATCTTGGTCTCCAGCATGGTTTGGAGTATTCAATCAAAGTTGTCCTAGTTTGAGTCCTCCCTGGACTGCATTTTCCTTTTCTTTCTATTACCTTCACTTTGCACCCAGTATACAAGTATAGGGAGCGCAGTGCATAACAATGCAGTAGCTGTAAAAGATTCACCTTAATGTTGGAAGACCGGCCATCTCTAGCTCGGAAACCATCAAATAAAATGTTTGAATCAATCACTATTTCCACTTTTAATTGAAATGCTATATCAAATTGACAAGAAGAAACCTTAAATCACATATTATGGATTTGCGAGACACTGCGCCCTTTAAGAACTTATTGGCCTTGACCCATCTGGCGCATTTTAAACATTCGGACATGCCAGGATGCCCTGGTGGAATGCTTGAAGGGTGACTCAGCACAGTTGTTGGCACGCTATTTGAAATTTCTGATGGCCGCAAAGGACATTTCGGCCTCCGAAAAATTCATAGAATCATAAAGCTCATACAACCATTAACAGTTTTAATCCTCTTTAATGTAAATGCTGAAAACTTTTAAAATGGAAGCTTATGCACTTTATTCTGTATCTCAGTATTTGCGATTGCAATGATTTTAATTAATTGTGCAATAAAATTATATTCTATATCAAATTGAGTCACAAAGTGAAACAAGCAATGACAAAGCCAATAGGTGTAGCTTGAGTTTTGAGTCTTTGTTAAATCATTAAAAAACCTACTGCATGGAAAACTAAACTACAAATAATTGGTTTCATTATACAGTTCATCTAACCATACAGCAACAGCACGAGAGGATTAAAAAATACTCATCTGGCAGGCATATATTTTCAGAACTTCTACTATTTGGCCAATGAATCTGACTGGCACTTTCAGTCCTGGCATAAACAATCTTTTCAAAGCCTACTGCAGTACAACAAAATCCACAAAAAAATCGATTATTGCTTTATACGTACAATGATTTTATGAGATAAATATTTTAACGTGTAATGACTCAGTGTCTTTTTGAGATGTAAAGTATCACCTTATGCATTCCAACGAAGCACACTATAGCAGAAGGAAGGACGCACCAAACAGCCAGTATTTTGAGGTAAGAGAGAAATACTCCCCTGAATTGACCCAAAGCTCACCAAATGTATAATTGGTTAAAAATAGGTAACTAGCTGTGCTGTGGAGTCAGACATAACAAGCATTGGAAACCCCAACAGGTCTGCGGTTGGCTGCTAGTATTTTGTATTTGTCAATGCGGTTTTGTTTTATCGTGGGTTTTGTTAAACGTTATTGTTGTGAAAGCTGCCATGGCTTATCAATCTAAAAAAAAAAAAAAAATATGCTAAATGCACTAAAAAATGTTTTGATCTTAAATAGCACATAATATTGCTGTTATGGTCCCTGGCACTGAATGGAAGTACCTTGTGTGTGAATGTGCTCCATGCGAAAGGGCAAAACACCGTAACTCGCAGTTAGGTTAGCCAGTTGATGCATTATCCCATGAGGTGCGCTGCAGTCGGTGGTAGAAAAATTTGAATGACAACAACAGACCAAAGGATTAAGAGGACTAGCTGAAAGCCCCTTCAAGTAAGCATGTTATACATGATGCATAGAATTTACGTAATCATAAGCTTAAACACGGCTAACGCCATACCTAAACATGCCTTCTCTATTTAGAAACGATACGAACTTTAAATATCGGCTGAAGTTCTCTTTTAAACCACAAGGTGGCAGCTGGCACCACTACATGGGAATTAGACAGACCAGCGACGAGTCAGAGGATATCCGTAGTAAGGACAGACATCATTTACAATGCAATGGTCTCGGCATTGGTAAAGTTAGAGCTATTGGCATTGCTCATGACATTATTTTTGTTTATGTTTTTGTTTTTAAAACATTTAAAGAAACGGCATTGTCATGAGCAATGCCAATAGCTCTAACTTGAACAATGCCGAGACCGTTGCATTGTAAATGCTTGTCCTCTATCGTTTTTATCAGCGTATATGTCTTTAATTCTTTCCTATCAGTTAGAATCACTGTTATGATTATTTCAATGCCTGAAAAAAAAGTGTGAGGCAGAATACTTTTCAACGTTTGTGGTTTTGTCACACTCAATATATTGTAGGAGTAAACCTTTACAAGCTAGTAAAGTCTTTCAGACGAACCGCACCTTCTGAAGTAGTTTTACTTTTCCCCTGAATGAAAGTAATGATGACCACAGAGCTGAGGACGGGTCACGCACGCGCATGCAGCCCGGTCTGCGGCTGACAGAGGAGGCGGCACCGCACCCCAGCTCCGGACTCCCACGGGAAACCGAACATTCCCAGCTTCGAGGAAGGGCCCAAGTCTTCTGAGTATCGAAAACTCGAAAGAAAGTGTCCACAAGTAACCGAACAAAAAAGTGCCCAGCGACCAATCTCTGTAGTCGGAGCCACCCTCTCCTCTGACCCCCACCCGGTTCAGTTTAACTCACCACCTGCCGGGCGATGTCTGCGGAAGCCATGGAGCTGCTCCGGGCCTCCGGGTGGGGCAGTGGGCTCTGCTGCGGTCCTGCGGGAGGGCTAGAGGGTAGAAGGGTAGGGGTAAGTCGTCTTCGCTGTCGGCTCCCGGCCGGCCCATCCCCGACATGCCGACCCTAACGCCCCTCTCCTCTTTCTCCTCCTCCTGCTGTATCATGCCCCTTCCTCCCCCCGAACCAAGGCGCTACTCGGGGGGATTTTCAAATGTCTCCGAACGTACATCAGCCGCGGGTGCGGAACCCAACCGACCTCAACCACGCACCTCTTCGGTCAGCGACAGACTCTAATTTAGAATTTTTTTTTTTTTTACATTTAATGGCGCCTAATCACAATTCATAATTGGTCTGCTTTTAACAATACGATTTAATGATACTCAATTTATCGATTTTGAAGCTATTATGTGGCTGTGGCGGGATTAGAACTCGTAATCTACAAATTATTGTATGTTTTTGCGACAAACATCCAATTCACAGAGTAATCCTAACGGAGTTGAAATCTTTCCCCTTTCAAAATGTTGTCTAAATCATCAATGTTTTCAATAAAGCGGGTCTCGTTTTCCATAATTAACCTTTTGGGATTCTCCACCACCTTTGGTCCTGATTAAAAATCTATTCTATGTCATGGATGGGATTATTTTTATTTGCTGATTTACTTGTTTGATTTAACGCGGTATAATGTACACATTGAGGAACAAAAAGCCTAAACTTAAAGCGACATCTGAAGCAGCAGAGAAGTGATATAATCTGCGTGGGAATTCAAGGCAAAGCCTCAAGCACGTCATTTTCGGATTCGGGGGCGTGTTTTTCTTTTCTCTCCTCTTGCCATTGGCTGGAGGAGAAAATTAGAAAAGTAGCAAAAAACACGCCCCCGAATCCGAAAAGGACGGGGCCTGTTCGGAGAGACAAAGCCTCTTCTCCAATGGCTGGCCAGCATTTAAGAAGCCAGCCAATGGAGAAGAGGAGAGAAGAGGGGCGGGTTCAAGCCCCTCTTCTCCAAAACATTAATTCTCCGGACTTCCGGTTCTGCCTTCGGCAGACCGGATGGTCCAAAGACCTAAAAACGAGTCATGGGTACCGGGTACGTGTCTAAAGGAAAAGCGATAAATAAATTAATAAAATACATTTTTATTGAAGAAGGCGATGCACCTGGTTATATCGAGATCGCAATAACTAGTATTCGGTGGATTCTTTTAAGCAGTGGGTGATGTCCTTGTATGGGAGCGGGAGCAGACTGTGGAAAACAAAGCGCCTTGTACAAGGAAGTGATATATTTTACTATATCAAGGTAACACTAATTTGTTTGAAATATATTTGGGAATGACTTTTGGAGTCTCAGGAAGACTGTTGGCGATATACAAATTAAAGAGACAAGGAGTTGAATAAATGGTTTTTAAAAGTCTAAGAAGTACATTTGAAAGGTCCCCACGAGCGAGAAGGCAAGATCTGGACTCAGTGAATATGCTCAAAGCAGGTTATTCAGCCATTTAAACAGTCGAACTTGAACAGACATTGTATGTGTATTTGAATGCGGCCATCTCTACACTCGGTGAGACTGGAATGGATTACCACAGACCTGATTGTTAGGTTGTCATTCTTAGTGCTTTCGCTCACTCAAGATTCTGTATGATGTAAGTTAGGAGTTTTATGTTAGAATGTATTAGGTCATGATGGAATATATCTTTTGGTATGTGGAGTCAGTTACTTTCGGTGATTGCATGCAAGGATAGAAACTGCACTCCATTATCCGTTAGTATGCATGAAGGAATACCCTCAGGTACTTTCGGTGATTGGAGCTGTTTGCATGCTGGTTCAGCTCTATGACTTTAATAAAGGATATCTTCACCATCTAACGTTCCTGCATCCATCATTACACTGATGGCAAAGCATAGGGACGAAATTAGGTGAGAAGATATTAAAATACTCTGGGAACTAGGTGGTGGGGAAAATAGGGATCATTAAAACTAATCATGTATATTTAAGGTCCATGTGAGTAGAGAAACTAATAGAGAAAAGAAACAAAAAAAAAAGAAGAAAAAAGAAAAAAGAAAAAAGAATTATAAAAAAAATGTGGGGGGGGGGGGGGGGGGAGGGGTGAGGGTAACGAAATATCTTAAATTCAGAGACGACGGAGGGACCAGTGTAACAACAGCGGCTTATGGGGATGCAGAGACACTGGCAGCAAGTTGCGTCCGCAAGGGAATATTTCACTGTTTCATAGGTATACCAACAGGTGATAGAGGCAGTACAACGACCTATACCAAGGACCAAATCCCTGTTGTGAACAGCTTACGGACAGACGAGACAAAAATGCAGGGAAAGAAAACTAAAAGGTCATTATGCGGGTCGAAATTAGGGGTGGGCAGTACTCGCACAATTTAACTCGGCAGAATTCCAAAGAGTTATATGAAAACTGTGTTATTCCGCAGTGATCTGCCAATAGGCAGAAATAGGCCCGTCCCACTACTCGCTCTGTATTGAGTATCGGTAGAGTGTTCTGCGTAGAAAAATAAGCACAAACAGCACCATGCCGTGTGCCAGAGGGTGTAAGCTAGTCGGCTTGATTTTGCTGCCGTTCAAGTAGATTTTCGACTTAAGCAGCAGCCTTCTGACCGCGAACAGCTTCGACTGCTCGAGTTAGAAAAATCTCGCTGGATGTTTTCCTACCATCGCTAGGGGACACCAAATCATGCTCGCCAACTTACCGTTCTGGAGCTGCGGGTGAGCAAAAATTCCACCACGCAACAATTGACAAAATCTGGCCAGAACTCCGCGTCACATGAGTAACATGGAGTCGGCAAAATTCCATCAATTCCAAGGGTGGAATGGAATTTTCTGCTCACTTCTTGTCAAAAGTCAGGACCATTACCAGATGCAACATGGATCATCTGGGCTGGCCATGGCTCAGGAGCTGCAGAAGTCATAGACACATTAGTATTCAATGGCTGTGGCACGGTACTTAATTTGTAAACCAATAGCTGCCAGGTCCCTTGTCAAGAGGCCAATGCAGCTTACAACTCTCATTGCCCCTTCTGCCAATGATACTAACAACACAGCTATTAACCATCCCACTCCTACAAGTGTGACAATTCAGACTATTCCAGGCCCCTAAGCTATAAGAATGGCTTGGGTGGCATGCTTTAGTTGCTGAGCACTGGAAACCACCAGCTCAAATTAAGCATTGCAGTGGCGTAACGAAAAAACATGTGGTCCCCCCTGCAGAATGTGAAGAGGGCCCCTGAGCCTCCCATATCTTGCCTCTATTCATTGCTCTTTTGCTGAATGGGAGCCCCCTCCCCCTCAAGGATTGAGGTGCGCCTGAAGTATCAGGTGTGGAAAAGAACAATGGTTCGAGTTGGCCTGAGAAGGTCCGGTGAAATGAAAAAGCCCTTAGGAGGGCGAAATGATTTAGTATAGGTTCAAGGACTCACATTTGGAGAGTGATACTTAATATAGAGGAACAAGGGACAGGGGAGGTCAGTGTATGACACTTATTTATTGAATAAAGATTGAATTCAAAGTGCTCACATATTTAGTGACAAGAAAGCGTGACATGCAGGTGAGGGTGGAGACTTTAAAAGAGAACATCGCATTGGCAACAATTGAGAACCATTTTAAATTAAATTAGTACAAAATAGGTTCGAGTTGCATAGGGTCGACGGCGTTTCGAACTCAGTTATTTGAGTTCATCATCAGGACAAAATGTGAGCATATGAACTTGAGTATATGAGCGGTAAGGTGACCGGATAGTCGTCAGTGAAAAACGTGTTCGTCGCGGGAGTGGACGTCTTGATTTGAAACCATTGGTTGAAGTAATAAAATGGGTCCAGACTTCTCAATAAATGGAAGCGCGGAGTCAGTGCCGAAACATATTCAAGCAGGTATCAGGAGGAAGTTACTTGAGTTAGGATAGTAATCATGCCTACTCAGCGAGTTGAGGCGAGTTTGCGGTGCCGAGGAAATTAATTTAATCCATGCGGCACTCGGTGCAATCAATGGGGGTCACGGGGAGTGGAGCGAATCCTGTGTGCGTGTGGTTACGCGCGGCGACTGAAGTATCAGGTACCCTTGTGCCGCAGGGGCTTGTGCTACACCCCTGGCAAGCAGCGACTCTGTGCCACCGGAACTAATCGGGATGGTCCGGCTTCTAGGAAGTGACACCAGTTTAGGTTTGCAAGTGTTTTCTCTCGGTGGCGCCTCAGGGCGGAAACACTATTCTTCATAGAGACCGAGAGAAGAATGCCAGTGCATAATTCATGGTAGACAAGAGAAGAACACCAGTGAATAGTTAGTTAATTAAATGACCACTGCCCGTTACCAGCAGACGAGAGACCTGCCAGACCAGTGAACGGTTCATTGGGAGAAGAGAAGAAAAAAGCAAGTATAAAGTTGATGGCTAAAATTAGTAAATCAGTGCATATCTCATGGCGAAAAGAGGAAGTACCTGTGCATGGCAAAGAAGAAATGAACACCATTTTACATTTCATGCTGAGAAAGAGATTAATGCCAGTGGATGGTTCATGGCGGAAGAAATGCTTGTGGGCGGTTGGTGATGGAAATGTTCAGAGGATATGTGGCCAGTGCATAGCTATGGTGAAAAGAAGAGGATGCCAGTGCATTATTATTTTCTACATACAAGTGGTTCAATACGGATAAAAAGGAGAACGCTGTTGCATAGTGGAAGAATGGCAAAATGTGGCTCATGAACGAGCAACACGAGAATGCCGGTGTATGGGGGACGAGAGAACGCTGGTTCATGGCTTAAGACGGATGAAAGGAGAATGCCAGTGTATGATTTCTTGACAGGCAAGAGAATGCCACTGCATGGTGAACTGTCAGTTCAGGATGTACCGTTCCTATAGTAACAGAATCAAGGATGATCTGGTCCGCGTTGTCCCCCGTCTGGTGCGAATAAAGAAATAACTAAAATGTGGCCTAGTATATACCAGCGCCTGAGATCACTCCAAACAATCCACCCTTCACTTTTTTCCCCTCAGTGATCCTCTAAGTGTAACGGGTATGCTCAGAAGTGCCACCGAATTCTAGCTGCACCCCACTGATGAGGCCCAATCAGAATGAAACTGGTCTTGGTTTGCATTTTCTTCGATTCAGAGGGGATGCGCTCTGGCAGTTCCTCCTGGCGGAAGAGCTAGAATGATCTGCATAGGGTTACTCGTCTAGAGTGGCATACTAAGCAAAAACACTACTTACTGGAATGTGGTCCAGGGTAATCACCAGTGATGAAAATAATTCAAGCATTCCTTACAACACTTAGTTTTTCTCAGTGCTTGGTTCATGCCAGACGAGAGGACAATAACACTGCGCTGAAGAAAGGGAAGGAACTGACCATGGGCAGAAGCAGTAAGAGGAGGGGACGAGGTTCATTCACAGAATCAATACATATTCTTGGAAAAGAAGAGGAAGAGTGGAAGTTTTTTGCAATCAGTTCACGGTCAACTTTCATGAGGGGGACAGAGTGGCTCAGGAGAAAATGTGTGTGAAAAAGGAAGCAATTGCCAGTATATGAAAGACAGCAGAATACATGGACTCCACAAATTCCGTAATTTATATATGTCTGTACATATATATATATATATATATATATATATATATATTCAATCAAAGCTCCTGGGTTTTCAGGAAAAAATCCACACGCACTCCCTGGTATGGTGCAGTTCCAAATCAATTTAATAATATCCCAAGCATGGCAAGCAGGTTTACAGAACCCAACGCGTTTCAGTCAGCTTTGACCTTGTTCACGGGTAACAGTGATTTTTCACTCTTCTATTTTTATACTAGTCACATGATGTTACATTTCGCATAGCCTTATGGTCCTTGTAGTTCAGCGACCATAGCGGGATTATTATTAACCATTTTGTCAGGTGTAAGATTCATATATTTTAAACACGTTTATATAATCAATAATACCAAATTATAAGTGCATGTATTAATTAAACATTTTAATAATCCAATAGTCATATTGACTAATTTCTTTTAATCAACTTGTACCTTGCACTTTAGCCCTCTAGTGGGCCGAGATTGAAAGTATCCACATATTTTTTATCTCTCTGGTGAGTGATATACTTTTTAAACTTTTTAAACAATATACTTTTAGTACACCTGATTCTGTGAAAATCAATTTTTATAACCATTTTCCTGTTGCTTCCAGGAAAAAAGAAAAACTTAAGATGAAAAAAAGGGGGGGAAAAACCACGGATTTCATAACGGGGTGTTTAAGACTGTGTTCAGATCATTTGATTCTCCTTATAGGTGTGAGTGCATCTCCTCGTCTTTATTCAAACCATACGGGGTCAAAGTCCTGAACCCTAAGATGTGGCGTGATTCTTTTTGTCTCAGTGTCTTTTCACGGTTGCCACCTCTCACATGACAACCCACCGTTTCGACAGCATAAAATTTCAATTGTTTCCAGTCACTTGAATGGTATTTTTCCATGTGTTCCGCTACTGCGTAGCTGCGGTCTTTATTAGTCGTTGCTCTTACGTGTTCTAAAATACGTTTTTTCAGTTCGCACACTGTGCTTCCTATGTATTTTAGCTTACATGGACATTCAATAATATATACCACATATTGGCTTTTACAATTGATCATTTGGTTGATTGTCCACTTCTTGTTGTTTGCCATTTTAATTACTTTGATGTTTTGCGCAATTTGACATACTTTACACGTCGAGCATTTGTAAAACCCTTTCAGTTGTAGCCACGTTGGTTGTTTTACTGTTGTTACAAAGTGACTGTGTACCAGCTCGTCCTTGAGATTTTTGGCTCGTCTGTATGTTATTTTTGGGTGATTTCCCACTATTTTTGCCATCGTAGGGTCCAGTGTCAATATGTTCCAATGTTTACGTAGAATCTGTTCGATTTGTTTAGATTGAGTCGATAATGTCGTGATCAATCGAATGGGATTCTCTTCCTGTTTCTCACAGGGCTTATGGTCTTTGATGATATCTTCCCTGTTTTGTTTTTCAGTTCTTTTTAGACAATCCGATAAGATTTTGTTGTTGTAATTACGTTTTTTAAATCTCCTGATTGATTGTTGACTGTGTTTTCTCCATTCACTGTCATCAGAGCAGATTCGACGTATTCTTAGTAGTTCTCCATAGGGAATGTTCCTTATTAGAGATGGCTGATGGAAACTCTCCGCATGTAGGGTAGCATTGCTGGCTGTACTTTTACGGTGTAGTGTGGTCTGTAACTTTCCCTCTTTGACATAGATCTCTGTGTCAAGAAACACAATTCTGTTGTCACTGATGTTATATGTGAAGTGCAAATCCGTATCTGTGTTGTTTAGGATGTTGAAGTATGATTCAAATTCTTGTTCCGATCCATCCCAGATTATAAGGAGATCATCGATGTATCTCATCCAAGATACTATTCGCTCCACATGGTGTTCATTTTGACTGTCCCAAGCTACTTTCTGCTCCCACCAGCCCATTGTGAGACATGCGTAGCTTGGGCTAAAAGAAAAACCCATCGCGGTTCCATTCTTTTGTAAGTAGATTTCTTCCCCAAATAAGAAAACATTCTTTGTTAGGCATAGTTCGATCATATCTGTTATCATAGTATTGTGATTTGTGTAGTGGATATTCCTTTCCTTAAGGAAATATTTGCATGCCATTAATCCAATTTTGTTGTTGATATTGGTATACAACGAGATGACGTCCATGGATATCAATTTGTATGTTGGTTTCCATACCATTTCTGCAAGAATTCTCAAAAGGTCTTTTGTATCCCTTAAGTATGACGTTAGTTCTTTTACATATGGAAAGAGAAATTTATCCACAAAGTTCGCGATTGGCTCTAATAGCGAACCCTTCGCAGATACGATTGGTCTCCCTGGTGGTTTCGTGGGATTTTTGTGAATCTTGGGGAGAAAGTAAATTGTTGCCATTATCGGGTTGTCCGTGGAGAGGTATTTGAATTCATCTTGATCAATTAGCTGTTTATCTCTCCATTCTTTTAGTTTTATGTCCACTTCATTTTTGATTTGTGTGGTTGGGTTTTCTTTTAGTCTTTCATAAAATTGTGTATTGTTTAATTGTAAATGGGCTTCTTCCGCATAGAGATCTTTGTCTTGTATGATAATATTTCCGCCTTTGTCGGCCATTTTTATCACAATATCATCGTCTGATTTTAATTTTTGTAGTGCTTTGCGTTCTTCCAATGTTATGTTGTACTTGTGTTTTTTATTGTTCAGTTGGTATAGATCCTTTACCACAGCCTCATGAAATATTTCTATTTTGTTTCCTGCTGGAAATTGTGGAATATATTTGGATTTGGGTTTCTTGCCACTACTGCCCTCTCCCAATTGTGGGCAGTAGGTCTCCAGTTCATTCAACGGGTCCCCAGTGTCCATATCTAATTCCATCAGAGTGAGGAAATGATGCGCATCTCCTGCTTTCAAATCCATTGTTAATTGTTCAACTTGGTTTTTTGGTGTCTTGGGATTTTCTTCAAAGATTTTGGCCAATTTTAATTTTCTGATATATTTATATATATCAATTCTTGTTTGTGGCACATTGATTTCATTGGTCGGGCAGAAGGAAAGACCTCTTTTTAGAATTTGACATTCTGTTTCTGTAATGGTTTTTTTAGAGAGGTTGATGACTTCGAGTTCTTGAGATTCTTCTAGTTCTTGCTCCATTATTAATTCTTTTTCTGTCTCATACTCCTGGTCCACGTTCCTGATTTTTTGGGGTCTGTTGAGGCGCTTGCCTCTTCTGGTTTGTTTGTTTTCGGACGACCTCTTCCTCTTCCCCTTCCTCTGCCCATTGTTGGTTGTATTCCCATATTTTTCTCCCAATTTCGTTGTTGAAGCGCAAGTCTCATTTCCCCTAAAAAATTACATTTAGGGCGTGCTCCTGATGTTTCTCCTTCATTTTCACTCAAATCGGTTGATGTCAGGGACGATGCGCTGCCTGATGTATTGGTCGCTAAATCCAATTTGTCCTGTTGTTTTAGGACATCATATTTTCTCGCAGCGCATCGTCCCTGACATCAACCGATTTGAGTGAAAATGAAGGAGAAACATCAGGAGCACGCCCTAAATGTAATTTTTTAGGGGAAATGAGACTTGCGCTTCAACAACGAAATTGGGAGAAAAATATGGGAATACAACCAACAATGGGCAGAGGAAGGGGAAGAGGAAGAGGTCGTCCGAAAACAAACAAACCAGAAGAGGCAAGCGCCTCAACAGACCCCAAAAAATCAGGAACGTGGACCAGGAGTATGAGACAGAAAAAGAATTAATAATGGAGCAAGAACTAGAAGAATCTCAAGAACTCGAAGTCATCAACCTCTCTAAAAAAACCATTACAGAAACAGAATGTCAAATTCTAAAAAGAGGTCTTTCCTTCTGCCCGACCAATGAAATCAATGTGCCACAAACAAGAATTGATATATATAAATATATCAGAAAATTAAAATTGGCCAAAATCTTTGAAGAAAATCCCAAGACACCAAAAAACCAAGTTGAACAATTAACAATGGATTTGAAAGCAGGAGATGCGCATCATTTCCTCACTCTGATGGAATTAGATATGGACACTGGGGACCCGTTGAATGAACTGGAGACCTACTGCCCACAATTGGGAGAGGGCAGTAGTGGCAAGAAACCCAAATCCAAATATATTCCACAATTTCCAGCAGGAAACAAAATAGAAATATTTCATGAGGCTGTGGTAAAGGATCTATACCAACTGAACAATAAAAAACACAAGTACAACATAACATTGGAAGAACGCAAAGCACTACAAAAATTAAAATCAGACGATGATATTGTGATAAAAATGGCCGACAAAGGCGGAAATATTATCATACAAGACAAAGATCTCTATGCGGAAGAAGCCCATTTACAATTAAACAATACACAATTTTATGAAAGACTAAAAGAAAACCCAACCACACAAATCAAAAATGAAGTGGACATAAAACTAAAAGAATGGAGAGATAAACAGCTAATTGATCAAGATGAATTCAAATACCTCTCCACGGACAACCCGATAATGGCAACAATTTACTTTCTCCCCAAGATTCACAAAAATCCCACGAAACCACCAGGGAGACCAATCGTATCTGCGAAGGGTTCGCTATTAGAGCCAATCGCGAACTTTGTGGATAAATTTCTCTTTCCATATGTAAAAGAACTAACGTCATACTTAAGGGATACAAAAGACCTTTTGAGAATTCTTGCAGAAATGGTATGGAAACCAACATACAAATTGATATCCATGGACGTCATCTCGTTGTATACCAATATCAACAACAAAATTGGATTAATGGCATGCAAATATTTCCTTAAGGAAAGGAATATCCACTACACAAATCACAATACTATGATAACAGATATGATCGAACTATGCCTAACAAAGAATGTTTTCTTATTTGGGGAAGAAATCTACTTACAAAAGAATGGAACCGCGATGGGTTTTTCTTTTAGCCCAAGCTACGCATGTCTCACAATGGGCTGGTGGGAGCAGAAAGTAGCTTGGGACAGTCAAAATGAACACCATGTGGAGCGAATAGTATCTTGGATGAGATACATCGATGATCTCCTTATAATCTGGGATGGATCGGAACAAGAATTTGAATCATACTTCAACATCCTAAACAACACAGATACGGATTTGCACTTCACATATAACATCAGTGACAACAGAATTGTGTTTCTTGACACAGAGATCTATGTCAAAGAGGGAAAGTTACAGACCACACTACACCGTAAAAGTACAGCCAGCAATGCTACCCTACATGCGGAGAGTTTCCATCAGCCATCTCTAATAAGGAACATTCCCTATGGAGAACTACTAAGAATACGTCGAATCTGCTCTGATGACAGTGAATGGAGAAAACACAGTCAACAATCAATCAGGAGATTTAAAAAACGTAATTACAACAACAAAATCTTATCGGATTGTCTAAAAAGAACTGAAAAACAAAACAGGGAAGATATCATCAAAGACCATAAGCCCTGTGAGAAACAGGAAGAGAATCCCATTCGATTGATCACGACATTATCGACTCAATCTAAACAAATCGAACAGATTCTACGTAAACATTGGAACATATTGACACTGGACCCTACGATGGCAAAAATAGTGGGAAATCACCCAAAAATAACATACAGACAAGCCAAAAATCTCAAGGACGAGCTGGTACACAGTCACTTTGTAACAACAGTAAAACAACCAACGTGGCTACAACTGAAAGGGTTTTACAAATGCTCGACGTGTAAAGTATGTCAAATTGCGCAAAACATCAAAGTAATTAAAATGGCAAACAACAAGAAGTGGACAATCAACCAAATGATCAATTGTAAAAGCCAATATGTGGTATATATTATTGAATGTCCATGTAAGCTAAAATACATAGGAAGCACAGTGTGCGAACTGAAAAAACGTATTTTAGAACACGTAAGAGCAACGACTAATAAAGACCGCAGCTACGCAGTAGCGGAACACATGGAAAAATACCATTCAAGTGACTGGAAACAATTGAAATTTTATGCTGTCGAAACGGTGGGTTGTCATGTGAGAGGTGGCAACCGTGAAAAGACACTGAGACAAAAAGAATCACGCCACATCTTAGGGTTCAGGACTTTGACCCCGTATGGTTTGAATAAAGACGAGGAGATGCACTCACACCTATAAGGAGAATCAAATGATCTGAACACAGTCTTAAACACCCCGTTATGAAATCCGTGGTTTTTCCCCCCCTTTTTTTCATCTTAAGTTTTTCTTTTTTCCTGGAAGCAACAGGAAAATGGTTATAAAAATTGATTTTCACAGAATCAGGTGTACTAAAAGTATATTGTTTAAAAAGTTTAAAAAGTATATCACTCACCAGAGAGATAAAAAATATGTGGATACTTTCAATCTCGGCCCACTAGAGGGCTAAAGTGCAAGGTACAAGTTGATTAAAAGAAATTAGTCAATATGACTATTGGATTATTAAAATGTTTAATTAATACATGCACTTATAATTTGGTATTATTGATTATATAAACGTGTTTAAAATATATGAATCTTACACCTGACAAAATGGTTAATAATAATCCCGCTATGGTCGCTGAACTACAAGGACCATAAGGCTATGCGAAATGTAACATCATGTGACTAGTATAAAAATAGAAGAGTGAAAAATCACTGTTACCCGTGAACAAGGTCAAAGCTGACTGAAACGCGTTGGGTTCTGTAAACCTGCTTGCCATGCTTGGGATATTATTAAATTGATTTGGAACTGCACCATACCAGGGAGTGCGTGTGGATTTTTTCCTGAAAACCCAGGAGCTTTGATTGAATCTTACAACGGCTGACTCTGCCGTCTCCACAATTCCCGCACCGCCAAGAGCGCCAAATGCCGCCAACAACGAGTCCTCGCTGTGAAAATATATATATATATATATATATATATATATATATATATATATATATATATATATATATATATATATATTTAAGCAAGAAGACTACCTACAAATCTAGTTTAGAGGTTAGAAATCCCTCATCTCATACCTAAGTTGAGAAAACGAACACAAAAGAACCCCAACTGCTCATCATCACTAAGGGAACGTTAGGGAAACAAAACAGTCTAAGACATCGGTGATCTCAACCAAAAGGGTGCTGTGACCACACCGGTTAAAAAATAAATATGGCTAAGCACTAGAGTTATTTCCTGCCTGGCTGTCATAACAAAGGGACTGCCACCCACAGGATTAAAAAACAAAACACAGTAAGCATCCTGTGTTGGCAGCTAGATATGGAAAAATAATTCCATCGGACAAGAATCCCAGACCATCAAAATACACCCATATTACTGAGGATAGGTACGCATTTATTTTGTATGTAAAATCTGCTGTATGCGGCTGTTTTATGGTATAATTTAATACATGTGCTTATGCTGGCCTGTTCCATAAGCAAATGCATGTCACAGCAACCTCTAATGAGATTTCTAAACAAATGGTAAGGCTTAGAGGTGTCGTTTTCAGTAGATCAGATACAGAAATATTAATACACAAACTTAGGACACAAATAGTCTCAAGCAGAAGCAGGAGCCCAGCAATTTCACTCGTAATACTTTTTCTTTTGGGAAGTTCCACAGGTGTCACGGAAAAGCGTATGCTTCAACGAGACTTGTGACTGGAATGGAAATGATCAATAGTGCATGGGGAGCTTTACAAAATCCACTCAAGTTGTGACATGCGGTTTCTTACTAGGTTTCTGGGCTGGTGTGGTTTTCTACAGGCTTGCTATGTCGAAGAGCCTATACAAATGCATTAACAGCCAAAAACATTTAAGCGTTAAGAGATTTACACTGAAGTGTTCATTTTTTTTAAAGTAATTTTTAAGTGGATGAAAAGTTGACAATACATTAAGCTTGCTGTATAGGGGATGAGAGTCCATGGGCTTCAGCACTGTAAGTACTTTCCCTTTTATTTCTAGATTTTCTTCGGGGCAGTACTCTAGCTTCGGTGCACACACATCTAAAAATGAAAAGGGGTGGACCAATGAACTATATCAGAAGTGATTTAAAACTACACTGCAATCTCATTGTATCCAAAATATTTTTTCATTCTGATGAAGTGAACCAGGTAATTGTAGGAAGGTAATTCGTATTTGAGATGGAGCAGATAAAGCTTGGCTACTTTTTTGGGGAGAATGTGGTAGTGCTTGGGGAAAGATACAACGCATTTTTTGAATCTGATGTGAACAGGTCTGTTATAACCATAGAATAGACATTTTTTATATTTCTTATCTGCTTGAAATAAAAACTAACAATCCTAGATCTAAAGGAAACAGGTGTAAAATATGCTCGAGTCGTACTGGCCACTTTTATATTTAGCTTGATAGAATAATAACACCCAGTGGCTTTTAGAAAGAAGAAGAAATATGCAAATAACTTCCAATTAATGTGCTATGAGTAAATGTGAGCGAGCAGATGTCCTGGAAACCGGAGTGGATTTTACTCTTGCGAAGATTAAAGGGTTCAGCCCTAATGTGAATCCCAATACTGGACGGGAGGACAGCTCTGCATGCCCCCCCCCCCCCCCTCCCCTCTGCAATGCCTCCTTCCACATCCAGCAATGGTGGACACACGGGTAATCACTGTGACCTCAAAAGGTCACTGCGTGAATCCCATATAAATCCATAACCAGCTCCACACTTCTGTCAATACAATTTATGTGCAAATGCCTGCTGAATGACTATCAGTTAATTAAACGCGGCGGAAACAAATGTCATCGTAGGCTGGGTAGAAAGCGAGGCTACAGTACAACACAAGGCACAACAGAGCGCTCTTAACACAGGGAACGCCAGCAGCGCACACACTCACCAGAAGCTGGTTTTCTGTAAGAATCAGCTCTGATAAACTCTCACACTCTCCAACAGCTTCCGTCAGCTGCATGAGGCGATTCTGGCCCACCTTTAAGATTGACAGCTTCCTTAACTTTCCTGAGGAAAGAACATGAGTTAGCTGCAGCATTTATTCGCAAGCATGGCAGTCCTAAAACAATTGAATCGTTGATTTAAAAAAAAAAAAAAAAAAAAACTATCACATTAAAATAAGAATATATCATGAAAAGTTCAAATGAAAAAAGGACAGATTAAAACAAATGTTGCAGTAAACCAATATTCTGTTGCAGAATTGGGTATAAAGTACCATGATCTGGCATGCTTTTTCTGCAGAACTCGGCCTGAAGTGTGGGGGTGGAAGAGGTCATGGTTGAGAAGGAAATAAAGGTATAGGAAGTGTCAAATCAGAAAACCTGCAGGAATAACCTGGGTAAGAAGAAAGCTAATCTTAAAACAACCACCAAGCAGTTTAAAGGGAGGAGAAAAACTAAATACATGTTGCTACAGGTTTTGAATGCATACAACACAGGACTTCAGTTGGAAAAATCGTATGGCTATGCAAGAAGTAAATGCAGGCCAAAAAGTGGTTATTGTGAAAATGAAATGTAAATCAAGATTTACAGAATCAGAGTATGTAATTTTTTCTGAACACAGGTGGTACAGCAATGGAAAATCCACTAGGTAGAAAGCTTTTCCACATTCGTAAGTATAAGAAAGGTGAGTGGAAATGGGTGTGTCACAGCCTAGTGGGAGCTGGTATTGCACTACCCTTTCCTCCAATTATTTATGTGATTTCTTCACATGGAAAATATTTTCTATGTTGAGCAAAGAAGGGGGAAAGCAACAACGCCTGTCTACCTTAAATTAACCCCATACCTCTGATTTTTTCATTTCTTCCAAGTGTAGAATTATCTTTTTCTATTAAAGAGTGCAGTTGAAAGTGGCAGTAGTCACGGGCTACGCCTAAACATTCAAAATACATTTTGTGCAGAAAGGAAGCAGGCCACACTAAATAATGCTGCAGGAACACCAGAAGACTCGGGGCTTCTGGAGTGCCCAACGAAAGCTCGCGGAGATGAATCAATAACCGCTTTGTAGAACCTTGGTCCATAGTGAAGAACTGAGACCCAATGACATCCATTGTTTGTGGAGAGCTTGTGAACTTGGCCCCGCACCATATGCCTGCATATAACAATAGGAGCCATCATTTACGCACCTCTCCAAAAACAGCAGAGCACAAAGAGGACCTCTAACGCTGAAATCTGCTTCAATGTGCCGCATGCTTCCAGGTTGGGTTCTATCCTCTAGAAACATGAAATTATTTGACAGTGCCGGCGATTTACATTGAGCAGGGATAACACAGAAATTTATCTGCCACACCTTGTATGAAGAAGCATAACATTTCTTGTCCAAGATGTGAACCAGAGGTCCTCGTTCAACCTCTGCTTAGTGGGAAGTCCGTAGAGTGCAGAGCGCCCATTCTGTGGGGGGTTTTCCTAGCGAAATGGATTCTTGAGACTCTGAAACATAAGGGTCCGTCTGAGTCACTCACCATTGAGTAGTGTCCTAGAGCTTGGGCACCAATCCGAAATTCTGGAGCCCCCTCCACAGGCCATTACCACTCACTTTCTGAATTACTGAGAAAGAGAACCCTTTCCAGAGGGCATGAAATGGGGCAGCTGCACAGTATGAATACTCTGAAATCTGACGGTTCCTGGATCACTCACAGCAGGGGAAGCATCAGCACAGAATTTTAAGCTGTGACGCCCAGACGGAGACAAAATGGACTGCAATACATGTTACCGTACTATGCTAAACTCAGAGTGATAGAGGATGGCAGATCACATTTCTTCTGGTTGAGATTGGCTGGATGATTGGAAGCTGCATAAGACTTGTGAGGTGAAGACTCTCCGCGGGTGGCATCAATGGACAGGACCTCAATGCTTACCCTTCTGCTGGGATATATAATGATTCAAGAGAAGACTATGATGCATGCAGACAAAAGAGAAGTGTTGGGCGAAGTTTGGTCGTTAGCTATGGTTGACCCTTCAAGGCAGCTTGTTGGTAATAAAGCAGGTGGAGCTTAGGGTATATTAACACAATACCGGAGAACTTCCTGATTTTCGGATCACAATATGGTTGATATGCCACAACACTTCTTTTGGTTCCTGTTGGACCATATTGGGTGCGGTGCTAGAGCTTGTGGGACTGCTTTTGTAGTGCGAGAGCCCCTGAAGACCTCGGGATACTATGTTCTGTGCTATGGTTATTTGTTCTTTATGGTTGGATTTGGGTTGGAATCAGAGGGAGGAATTATGGGTCTAGAACTGTGTAGGTGGGTACTGTTATTTCACCTTCTCTTCTTACTGTTGGCTGAAGATTTTAGTGACTAGAAAGACGTGAAATCCTTTGGATGGGCACCTTCATTGTATGTATCAAGAGGGAGTTTTAGGTCTTAAATGTTTGCTCTTGACTGAAAAGGGACTGATGGACTTTTGATTACAGTGAGAACACGTGAATGCTGGGCGACAGTCATGGTTAATTTACCAGTAGGTAAAAGAGGTCTACTGTAAAGGTTATTAACATCTGCACCACATAAGCAAATTGCCTGGAATGTGGGAGGTCTGACTAATTATACCAAACGGCATAGAGCTCTTTAATTTCTTAGACGACAAAGAGTGGTAAGAGTACTCTAATGAGTCAACAGTGGTCCAGGAAGGGAGGTCCACTATGGTTTATAAACTTGAATGGAAGGGAACAAAAACGTTACTTACCTGTAACAATTAGTTTGCAACTTGCAGTGCTGTAATTGTTCATGCTCTGAACATTCCTCCCATCTAGTGCTGGGAGCAGACATTAAAAGTCGTTTTTCTTCAAAGAAATTGTTGATGTTTCTAGTTGTTCTTTCACCCTCCCCCCCAACGCCCACAATGCGCCAGGGTATGAGCTGTATCTCAAATTATGTTTCCCCATACAAGTGAGAGTAAACATGCATAGCACTGCCAGGCAAGACCCGTCTATGTACAATGGTGACCAGTTGTCCTTTGTAAAAGAAAAGAAGAAGAGTTGCTATAGGGGAGATATATATTACATACATACACACACACACACTTCAAACAATGAAATCCTCAAACATCCTACTATGAGCTCACATCGGGCAAGTGTGGGAGGGCACATGCGAATCTACAGCACCACAAGCGGCATCTCGATTGTTGCAGGTTAGTAATGGTTTTTTTTTGCTGCATGTGTTGCTGTAGATCACATGCTCTGCACAGACTGAAAAACAGTGCCCCTGTTCCTAAAGCTGTGGTTTGCCAGCTATTGCCGAGTGCCAGGCCTGAATATCCACAAAACAGTGCATAGTAAAAGTGTGAATGTTGGACCATGTTGCAGCTTTACAAATGTCAGCAATTCGAATTTTACCAAGAAAATCCACAGTGGATCCTTCTTGTGAGTAGAATGTGCTCTTGCATATCACTAAGTGACCCTATAGCTTTGGCATAACAGATGTGGATATAATTAATTGTCCATCTACAAATGCCAGATTTGGAACTTGATTTCCTCAAGTGAGGCTTACCAAAAGCTACAAAAGTTATTTATTTTTTCTGACTGCTTTAGTTATGTCCATGCAATACATAGGAGCTCTTTTAGCACTTAAAAGTGTATAAAGCCCTTTCTACAGCAGTTTGTGGTTTCAGAAAGGTCAACGATTTGATCGGCATGGAATGGAGAGACAACCTTAGGCAAACAGGGAGGGTTAGTTCGAAGGAGGACCCTGTCCTTACCCCAGACGTCAAAACCAGTCCGAGTTTGTCTCAGGTAGGAAGGAGCACAACTTCAAACGTACGCAGGCTACCTTGTGTTCTTGAGTCAGATTTGTGGGACTATGCTGTGGTGTCTCTCAGTAGAGAGAAGGCATTTCATTCTATTAGTTGGTATGTTTCGTTTGAGGTGTTGGAGGTATAACTTTAGCCTAGTTTTAGTGGCTGGGAGAAAGTGGTATATTCTCATGTCAGAGAGGGAGTCAAAATTAATGAGTGATAGTTAGCTGGCAGCTGGTAAGGGGCACCTGGAAGGGTTGCCCCTGATCTCCACTGACTGGAGTACTGAGGTAGGAAATGTGTAATTTGGGCATCTGAATTGGCACTGTTATCATGTGGTGTCTCTATATACATTGAACACATTAGCCAAACTTGAGCAGTTGTGTGGATGAGTTTGACGGAATATTGGGACTTAAAACTAACTGTTCTAAAACCGGTTTGCCTCCTTCTGCGTGCATTAGCCTGAGGTGGGACGTGTAGATTACGGGACCTTGTTGTGTTGTGGCAACCTAGTGGCTTGAAATTTCTGGGGATGCTAGTAAAGCACCCTAATATCTATGATGTAACATTAAATTTGGACTAAATAATGTATCAACGGGGTCTTTGTCCACTCCTGCCATAGCCTTTGATGGGCATAATTGCACCCGTGAAAATTATGGTGTTGCCTCGTTGTCTATAGGTATTTTAGGGTATGGCATGTCTTGTGCCATTCTTTCTATTTAAGGAACTGGCTTGCACGATGTCCTCTCATTTGTGGACTAGCACTCGCATCGGGTAGAACTATCCACTCTTAAATTTCCTAAGTATTGGAATGGAGTGGTTTTGATGGAGAATTCTCACTTGGTGTCCCAGTTGCAGCAGCTGCCCAAGTGGCAGGATGCTGCTCTTGATAGGGACCACTGATCGCTAAGTAATAGCTGTGGAGGGGAGTTGCTGGACATCTGTTACCGATCTCTTCATTGGGGGAGAGGGCGGGAGGGGGGAGCAGGCGTCTGGTCAGGGACAGAATTGATAAGATACTAATAATTTACTCCTATGGTGGGCATTTGAGGTCTTTAGAACATTTTGCCCCTGAGAAACAAGAAGGGTATCCTACAATGAATAGGTTGTTGTACGTTGTTGTAAATGTTTTATTTACATTTTTTACTTTTGATGAAGTGGAAGCTTGTTTTGATGTTCAACAGGGTACATTTCTGACATATTCTCAGTTGGGCAGGGCTGCAAATTTTACTTTACAAGCACTGTGTAGAGATCACCCAGAACTAGGTGTGGGTGAAGTTGCTTTTTTCCTCCATACGAAGTAAGCGGATACAAAACCACAGGCAATTTTGCAGTTTCTGCATCTACCCATGGCAGACTGGAAAATGGGAGGAATACAGGAGAAATAGAAAGAAAAACAAGAACTCCTCATTATGGACATTGAGAAATCCAAGGAAAGGATTTCTTCTGCTGCCTGGTACTGTTATTGGACCGTGGCTTTTTTGCCGTTTTTTTGTAGCGCTAACTCGACCCAAAGGTATCGGAGCGCTTTACATGAGCACCAGTTTCGTTACATAAGGACACATACATTTTTTAGTAGTCACAGGGAGATTAAGTGATTTACCCAGAATCACAGGAAGCTGAGCCGGCGCCGAGGCTCGAACCTGGTTCCGCAGCTCCAAAGTCTGCAGCTCTGGCCTTAAGGCCACAACCTCTCCCCTACAGTCATTTAATTACAATGACCAAACCCTGACAGTGCGCTTCAAGAGCCTCCCGACATGGGAACTTTAGTATGGGAGGACCATGCAGTCAGACACGCCTCACAGACATCCCTGCTGTGAAAGTAGCTTTGAATGCGCCTGTGAGTGGCTGGGTAATGTAGATACGGTAATGCTAGATGCATTAAGGAAAATACACTGCCCTGCTCGTGACTGTGCTTCAAAAGGCAACTGAGCTTTTTGTGTTTTATTTTTCCACCCACAGAGAAGTGGATCAAGTCCAATAACACTCCATGGGTGGGGAAAAAAAAAGTAAATTTTGTGCACTTCACTTTCCAAGTGGGAATTTCGCCCATCCCAAACCAGAACCAGAATTGCTGCTACAGGCTTGGTGGGAGGGAGATCTTGCGAGTCAGTTGTCTGATTCAGAGTGACGAAAAGTATCCTCTTACTCTGAACCAGTAACCAGAAATGAAAGATTTATTTAAACACACAACAGATTTCTTCATAAGGCTTATCTTACTCCAGTTGTGTTTAAAATGATTTATGCTGCCGATCTGATATTTGCCCTAGGTACGAGTCTAGGAACACGGATTTCCTTACATGATTTGGATGCGTGCTTTGGTGGGCATGTTCTGGAGCAGGGGTTTTCACTCAATTGTGATAAGCAGTTGAAAGGATGGCTGAGGTGACATTCAAGCATTGTGTGTTAAGACTACAGCCAAAACCTAAAGGAGAAAATGGGATTTAAAAGTGTGAAATTGAAATTGTTATTGGTAAGATGAGGAATTGCCACACATTGGTTGCAGGAACGGCGCCCCTCTTTTGAAAACAAGTGGCACGATTTGCAAGAGTTGATACTAGGGGAAGAATTACTTGTGTCAAAATAAAGAATGCATCAGAACAGGACTGAATATCTAACAGATTGGAGAGGTACATATGGGAGGTTGTTGGGTAATGGTAAGGCGATGATTTCTCCTCAACGTGACTACATATAGTTGGGATGAATTGTGTTGTCTCAATTTATTTAGATGAGGACTGTGTTTTTATTACAATGGAACCACGAGACTGCCATGGGCGGCTACTGAAATTAATCTCAGCCACTGGTAATTAATCTGGACCACAATGCAGTCCATTGTTTTCTTCTCCACTGTCCCACCTCATATAGGAACCAGCGATTTCCAAATTAGCCTTTATCCGACTCCAATCACAACAGTCCAGCCTGGCCAGGTATCATCTGGCTGTTTTTTTCCCTGAGGTGGCAAGTAAGGCCAAAAACAATAGACTGTACTGCAAACCACAGTAATTAGAAGTTGCTGACGTTAACTCAAGCAAACAACTATCGGTTTTTGTTGACTTCATTAAGACTCATTAAGTGTAACTGGTATGTTCAGATGAGATTCTCGTACTCACTGTGCCTACAGATGAGCCACAAATCGCTCACAACTGATATGGGGTAGCTTGTGTTCTCAATCAGAGGGAGCCTGTCAATTCGGGCTTTCCAGTCCCTATTGCCCCTATCCTAGTAGGACCAAGGCTGAATTGCATATGCTTGTTTCCGGTTTGAGGTGGCAAGGTGGGCTAAACAAAATGGACTGGATTGCAGCTCATAGTAGTTACCAGTGGTTGAAATTAGATCAAGCAATCGCCCCACTGTTTTGTGCCGTTATTTTTTTTTTCTTCCTTAGGCTGATTCTAAGACATTTTGTAAGCAATCTGTGCAGTTTCACGCCCAGCCGGCTGCGGGAACCACTACCGAACAGGTGTCTCTACGGGGCAGGACCCTTGGTGGTAGTGTGACTACAGGGCTACCCTACGTATAGAGGTCCCACATGGGGTTTATCCTCTCCTTAATTGGGATGGAGTGATTATATCAACAATCGTTAGATTTAAAAAAGGAGCAGCTATCTGCCCTTACTGCATAGTAGTGTAGGAAATATCCCTTGTACTTTCTTAATCTTCCAGGGGGCGCACGCCCTGACGAAAGTCCGTGCACCCTTTATGGGGCAGCAAGGACAGAAACATGTTGGCAATAGGGTCCTAGGACCATAATATCCCTGGAAACCCTCTATTTTTGTTTTTACTATCAGTGCCAGACCCAAGAATAAAGGGAAACTGGGGTCTGACACCGATTCTTAATCTTTAACCCCCCTGGCCAAATATCATCTCAATAAGTGCTCCCTGAAATATTGGTTGAGCCCACCCTGACTTTAGGCGTTGGGGTGTCCCGATGATGAAGCATGACACCACTAGGGTGTGTGAGGGAATATAATAACAAAAGGACTTGCTTCCTTTCCCACACTTAGGTGGTGTTACACACTTCAGATAGGATATACCATCGTTCTATTTAGTTTCAGTCAGCTACACATATTGTTTGCTGACTGGTCAACCACGGGAGTACTTATAGTGACTTAGTAATCCTCTTATCTCCATTTTGTCAGATACAAATTATGCTCCCTGTCCACTAGTTTTCCGCAATTATGTGTAAATCCCTTACTTCTGTGTCTTTACTCCTCTTGTACAGCTCATTCTGTACCACTTCTAGGTGCTCTATCTATTGTTGTGCCGACTGTCTGTGCATCCAAATGCTTAACACTGCACCCTATTTCTCTCCATCAATCAGTCCGGTTATACACATCTTTCGCTCTGCGATCCTTGCTTGCTTCTCACTAAGCAACTTCTAGCACTCTTCCAATTAGGCTCTTGTTCCTCCCAACGAGACTGGTGGCAGAAGACAAGGAAAGGCTGGGCAGATGGGAAGGTGTAACAGCTATATAATTACATGTCTGCTTGGTCACAGTGTTTCCACACACTACAAGAAGTGCCATCTACAACTGTAAACAGGTCCACACCTTTTTACTCACTCTGGTTGTGTCAGTGTTTTTAACTCGTCTGGATGATGAATATCTAAAGCAGATGAAGACATTTTAAAAAATAAATAAAACTTTAGCCATGGACCGTAGATAGGTAAAACTTACCAATACCATCTGGTAAAACCTCTATTAGATTCTGGGAAGCTAGCAAGTCTGTTAATGAGTTAAGACCACTGATCTCATCGGGAAGCCTCTCAATCTTATTCTCTGACACATCCAAGCAAAGCAGGTTCTTCAGGTTTCCAATTTCCTATGTTGAAAGAAGCAAAGAAAGAAGATATGTCCAGATGTGTAGCAAACAAAGACTTCATCAATACTTTTAATGCAATTTTATAAAAAAAAGCTTCAATAGTTCTTAAGAGTAAGAGAACTATCAGCGGAGTTTAGCCTATTTTCTGGTGCCGCCCATACTTTGATTTAGACCAGGCTTCTCCAATTAGTAGCTCATGAGCTATTGTGATTTCTCCAGGTACCAGTAAACAGATGTGCTGTTTGTAGCCTACCATACTAAATTAAAAGCTTTTGCTTGGTTGAGTTAATATATGTATACTAAAATTGAGTGTATGTACTTTTAGAACTCATGTGTATTTTTAGAACTCATAAGCTGATGTTTGGAGTAAAATGACTACATTTCCAAAATCTATGTAAAGCAGATGTTTTAGTAATACATAATGTGGTACGGGGAGGGGTAGATCTTATAATTAACAGTATTACCTTGGTGCTAGTGGCACTCCAGCTATGGCTGTTATGTATTATCCATGTAGAGGAATTTCAAACTGGTTAAACCTTTTACATTACTGTGGTTAACTCTGTCTGATGCACTGAGGTGATTGATGATCATTGCATGTGGTGGTGGCCACTAATGTAATAAAGTCTGATGTGGTCACACTTATATGACTAATAATAGTATTCGGGAAGATGTTCATTGAACACAAGTAGCACTTACAGAAAAGGTTGGAGACCACTAATATAGACACAGAACATCTATAGGATGGGAATCTCTGGTATTCGATTTAATAATTGCTATGCTATAGGAGTCCACTAACAAGGATCACATTTGTGAAATCTCCCGTGTTTTGCAGTGTAAATACAGTCATCCTTGATTTTCAACCAATGCATGCCTCTTTCGAGTCAGGTGATTTAACACACCCTCACAAAATCAGATGTAAGCGGACTTTCTAAGATCAATCCCTGGACAGAAAATAAAATGGGGTGACAAACCAATATCACAAATTGCTTGAGTCAGATCCATCACTGGATGACAGCAGTCTATCAGCACCACATCGGATTCTGTTGATGGACAGCGTAAAGAACACGACCGCTCTATTTTTATGTCGTCAATCTCTTGGGAAAGTCTACAGCAGAAATTCACCGTTTAGTATCCTGCACTCAGTGCCTTGTGGGAAAATAACACTGTACCGGAGTTACACTGAAAGCTTTGGAAAGGCATTTATGCATTAATTGTAACATATTTCTGGGTTGGTCTCAAGTGGGAGCAAGAATATCATAAAACTTATGCTAGCTCTGTTGGAGCAGAAAAAGGGCATAAAAAAGATCTAATAAACATGCAGAGATCGGAGGTAAGAGATCAGCCACACTGTGGTGATCCAATTCAGCTATTTTCACAGTGTTACAATTTTTCTGGAACAGTGTCAGTGTTCATGTGATCATGCATGCACAATGGCTACCCAAAACTGAGCGCCTGGGCTATTCATTGGGCCAACATGGGGATTTTCAACAGCATAATTGTAAAGATATTGTCATAAGGCATGCTGAGTAAAGGATTTGGGTAAAAATTCGCACAAGGTCTAAGCAAAGCTATTCTACATTATACGAAGATGGACCTAGCTTGTCTTGCAAAAGGGCATAGAAAGGGGCTGGATGAGTGCACATGGAAGGTCGTCCTAGAAAGAAATGAAATACTGGGAAAAACACCAAGGAGGAATTGCCACATTTGGGTACAGTCACACACATGGTGTATCTGGGAACAAATACATGACTGCACGCTCATGTTGGTGACAACTAGGTGTACAGAGGGCTAGTGCACACATCAAGTGATGTAATACATTTCCTTTCCACAGCTTGCACGAAGCCTGAACATGGTTAATGGCAGATGCTTAGATTAATTATGTTCTCTAGGTACTTAAGAGAACCAACATATTTCCTCATGCTGGTCCTAAATACACTAAAAGTACTGGGTATGCATGGTTTGTGACTAGGTGAGTATGGGGAAAACTGCACCAAGAAAATTGCAAGGGTGATTTAAAATCCATCCTAGGCAGGCAGCTCTGCAATGCTTCTCCTGCTGTCACGGGAAGGGGGGGTTGGGGGGGAGCAAGTGGGGGAGAGGGGTGTCAGACACATACTTCCAAATTCCGCTCACTTTAACGTTACTGTTCCACCAATTTCAACTGACATTTATGAACCCAATCCTCCATTCATCTGGATTCTCAAGTTAAGCAGAGTAAAACAGCATCCTCCTGTGCACACCCTACTGTCTGGTGGGCATTAGTATGCTTCAAAACTGTAGCACAGCACAAGCATGCCCGACTGAAGTTGAATATGTGCTCACTTTCACCTGGATTCAGTTGTTGCATAGATTTACAATGTGGATATTAAATGCATAAAATGCAGTGCCACTGTAGTATACGTAAGTAATATAAGGAATGTGTTGTGACCTGTCTAAGTTACTATGCATGCTCTCCAGAGTTCCAAGACCCTGCTGTTCAGCCAGTGTGTATGTGAGGTCACAGAATGTTCATGAGTGACTGGTTGGTGTGAATGTCAGGTTGAGAGAGTGGGCTGAGCAGCAAGCATGCTGCTCCTGGTGGGGCATTATCTGTAACCTGGAACTGAGCTAAATAAACCTACGTCTTATAACTTACAAGGGTCCATCTTCATTTTACCAGAATGCTTGAGTTAATCTTAGACACTGGTAATTACTAAGGCCGCATACCAGTCCATTGTTATTTTCACACCATGCCACCTCAGTTTGGACCCAGCCATATGCAATTCAGTTTTGACCCTGCTCCAATGAGAACCGCCTAGCCAGAACTAGCAGGCCAGGTCCTCCCTGAACTGGAACACAAGCAACCCAACATTTATTTTACCCTGATTGAGGCCCGTCAGTTGGATGCAGCTTGGCTGCAGTGGCACAGTGAGCATGAGACCCATGTCTGGACATGTGTTACACTTAGGGCATTGTAGCGAAAAGTAAAAAACTGCCATCATGGCATCCATCTGAGACACAGAACTAGTCTTCTGGTAATATGTAATATTTGGGCGCTCATAAAAATTTCTGCTTGAACTTTACAGACCACCCTCAGCATCCTCCTTCAAACTCCAGCAACAGGCTACAGATGGATGGCAGAGAGAGGACAGGTAAACTTCCTCTCTGAAAAGAGCGAAAACGAAATACCTGAAGGTCGAGTTCTAAGAAAGAGAGCTTGGAGGAATGAAAAGAAAGACAGAGGAAGTAAGGTAAAAAGAGTTGCAAAGGATGACATTTGGCCCAATAAAATAAAGAAATTGAGATATCGACTGACACGAGTGAATTCGCCAAGAGCTGAACAGGTGAATGAAGTGACAAGTCAAGAAAAATTAAAAGAAGAAGAAACAATTGAGAATAAAGAAAGTAAAAGAACAAGGAAACCTAACCAGAAGTATAAGTCACTGGAATGGACGTACGTGGCTCTGCCTGAAAAGGGTAAAGAGGCAGATAGTCAAGGAAATCCAGAGGAGGCCGTACTGTAAGTGGTTGAAAAAGAGGAAGAATCGGAAATCCTGAGAGTTCTCTTGTCCGACATTGGAGAAGAAGAAACGGAAGTTCAGGAAATTCTGTATTTGGATGACGAGAGGAAATTGAAGAACGGTGAGATGCCAAACTGAATAGATCAAGAAAGCTGTTGATGAAGAAAATAAGAAATTAAGTCGAAAGATAGTTACTGGTAGAACCAAATAGGTGTTTAGAGCCTAGTCAAAAGACGCGGTCCATTTTAACGAAGATGGCTAACATAGATAGTAGCAAAGGTAGTTGTACATTCATGAAAAGATGGTGTAAAATGTGTTGTTGTACAGGATTATTGATGCTTCTATGGAGCATACTTGCTCTTCTGATCTCTTTTAAAGTCACTATAGATACATTAGAAGGACATAGTGAGAATAAAACTAATATAGGGAAGATTCAAAAGGTAGTTCCGACTAGAATAGATAATTATTTGCATAAAGGCAGGTCTATAACTTTTTTCTAATAATGTGTTTTCAAAATTATTGTACGAATATGTAAAGACAATGGATGTAAGGGACTGCTACGTATGCATGCAGTTACCTGCCTCCGTTTCCGAAGGAGTGACTTATCACCTTCCAGCAACGTATGGAATAACATGTAGTGTAATAGCTAGTTTATTTTATCAGACAGGAAAATTAGAATATTATTTTTCAGATGTAGATAACATTTTTGCACAAGTGCCTGCCATTAACAAACTAAACAAGGTAAAACCTGCTAGGGTATTAGGTGAATTTGTCTTAGAAACTAAAGAACTAACATTAGAATATACTTTTAGAAACAATTTGACTTGCAGTTTGAAGAAAGAGTAAAAGACATTCTTAGACATGGTTGAAGAAAGGAGACTGAAAATGCAAAGAAAGGTAGCAGAAGGAAAAGTGGAGAAAACAGTCTGGGATGTAGAAAGGGAAAAACATTTGAAAGGAGAAGCTAGTCCAACTATAGCTTTAGATTGGCCTCAGAAAGGGAAATTTTGCATTCAAAGGAATCAAACTGTGTATGATAACTATTTTCTAGGTAATAGTGAGTGCCATGATACATACCGAATCATGGGTGGATGGGGATTTAAAGGCGGAAAAGATCCAGTCTTTCCAGGATTATATTTTATTTGTGGGAACAGGGCATATTATCGCTTGCCAGACCATTGGTATGGCACATGTTACGTAGGCCTGGTTTTTCCGAAATTGTTTCATATGGATAGAGGAGAAGATGGTGTACATAGTTTAAGTAACCATTTAGTACGTAGTAAGAGAGAATCTTGGACAGAAATTGTAGGTGACATTTTTGGTGCATTGATACCAGCAGTGGGAATATCTTTGAATGCAAACAAAATTAGAAAATTATCAACAATAGTGGATCGCTTGTCAACAAGCACCGCTGGAGGATTTTTATTGGTAGACACTGAAATGGTTGCCATGCGTGCTATGGTAATGCAAAATCGACTTGCCCTTGATATATTACTGGCAAAAGAGGGTGGAGTCTGTGGAATGCTGAAGTTTCAACATTGTTGTACTTACATTCCTGACGAAAGTAAAGATCTGAAAATTTATATTAGGAATATTACAGAATTGCATGATGAAATTGCACCACTGGAGGTTGAAGGTGTTTGGGAAAAGATCGGAAAGAAAATAGCTGCTATTAAAAATTTCTTAGTAAAGCTAGGTAGTACATTTATAGGTAAAATATTGTTTCCATTAACATGTGTGATTTTCATAATATTAGTGATAAGATTAGGTTGTATCTGTTGTAGAAATAATAAAAACAAGAAAAGATTAAAAAGCGAAAAGTTAAGAAGAAAAGACAAGAAACAAGAAAGAGAATTTGAGGAGATAGAATTGGAAGAGTGGAAGGAGAGTATGTATGAATCAGCAAAAAGAGGAGACGTGGGTGAAACTGAATTATGATTAATTTTTTTTTTTTTGTTTAAATATTTTTTTATTTTGTACTTTCAGCAATGCACATTTAATACATATAATACATTCATTTATTTATTCATTTTCGCAACCTAACCTTTTAGATAATTTCAAAAACGAGAAACCAATTAAGAAAAAGAGAAAAACCAGATGTCATATGAACAAACCAATATACCAATATAGCTCTCACCAATCCCAAGATCATATCTTCCCAAGTTACAAAATTTACCAGATTGCCAAATTACCAGTTTACCCTACCCCGACTCTCCACCGCGCTAAGGGCCCCCAAATTCTTATGCCTAGAGCTCTCCCCACTCTACCTTTTCTTGCATAGATAGGTTTTTCTAAATTAAATATAGATATTAAGTTTGCTAACCATACGTGCATAGACGGAGGGGATTTGTCTAACCAAGCCCTGGCTAGAATTAGTCTATACACCGCCATTGCCATAGAAATAAATTCCCTCTCTACGTTTCTGTTTCCATCACGGTCTATACCTAGCAAAATACATAAAGGTGACATGGAGATCTGTAGGCCTAGAGTCTTGTCAAAAAAAGCTTTGATGTCCTTGATTAAAGTATATAGTTGTGGGCAAGTGGCCAACATATGAAGTAAGTCAGCGTCTAGTGCACTGCATCGAGGGCAGTTTATCCCAGATGTACCCCCCCATTTTGCAATTCTAGCAGGCGTATGATAGAAGGAAAAAAGGGTTTTATAATGTTGTGATTGTAGGGGGCCGGAACATAGAATATTACACCCCAAGTCCAGCGACTCCTGGAAATCCTCCATTTCTCCTCCCAACTTCTCTGCCCACTTGCGCTTATGTTTTTCTAGGTCGTCCACTTTAGTTTGAGCTAGTATCGCGTAAGCTGACCTGATACTATGCTGGCCGCCCGTGGTTAAAATCTCCAGGAAGTCATTTGTATTATATCCTGCTGAGCCACCACTTTTCTGTCCCAAGAAGCTTCTTAGTTGTAAGTACTTAAAAAAATCTCTCCTACTCAGCTTAAACTTGTTTACCAATATCTCAAACTGCACCAATCCCCCATCCCCTATTAGATCCCCTACTTGGTTAACACCTTTTCTATTCCATTCGGCCATTACTGTATCTGAAAAAATTTGAGGGGAGTGATTTGTTTTTATATAGTTTAAGATATCTATTATACCGCCCAAGACCCATCTTCCTCATAAAAGCATTCCATACATTTAAGGCCGCATTTAGTGTCTTAAATTGCTTCCTTCTAAGGTACCCAAACTCAGTAAAACATAACAAACAATTTTCTGCATCTTGTCCTAACAAAATTGCGTATATATCGGTAGATTCAGACGTTATTCTTTGAAGCATCCCCCCTCCTCCGATTAAACCTTGCATATATTGAAGGGCGGTTGCCAGATAGTATAGTCTAAAATCCGGGGCTCCCCACCCCCCTCTGTTTCTCGCCAATGTCATAAATTTATATGCCCTACGAGTTTTCCCATGTGCCCATATAAACTTGTTGAGGATACCCTCCAAAATATTAAACCATTTGGTTTCAAAGATTAGCGGAATTGTTCTAAATAAATACAGGAACTTCGGCAATATACTCATTTTTAACACGTTGGTACAACCTACTAGAGAAAGATGTAAATTGTTAATCCTATTTAGATCTGTTTTTACATTCTCAAGGAGAGGGGCTATATTATTCTCTACCAGGGTATCCAATTTTGCAGAAATTACTATCCCCAAGTATGTCGCCGAGGTAGTCACCCTGGAGTCAGTGTAAGAAATGGCTTCATTCAGAACTATCTGCGTCTTAGATCTATTTAGCTTGTAGCCTGATATGTTACCAAACTTATTAGACTCCCTTTCAATCTCTGTAATAGCTAAGCCTGGATTCGGAGTAAGTATCGCAACGTCATCTGCGTACGCCAAGATTTTAATTGACCGACCGTTTAAAACCATTGGTAAAATCTCTCTATTTCTGTCCAGTTTCCACAAAAAAGGCTCCAAAAACAACGCAAATAGCAATGGGGATGAGGGGCAGCCTTGTCTCGTCCCCCTAGAAATTGCAATTGATTCTGAATATCCTCTATTTACCCTAATTTTAGCTATTGGGCATTGGTATAGGGCTCGGACGGCTGTTATGAAACCTTCCCCAATACCGCTCCATCTCAAAACTGCCCACAGGAACCCCCAGGCAACCCTGTCGAAAGCCTTCTCGGCATCCAACAACAATGCTGCTGCAGGGTCACCCAGGGATTCCGCGGCGTCAAACACCGTTATGAGTGTCCTAACGTGCTTGGTAGTTCCCTTGCCTGGTATGAAGCCGTGCTGGGATGCGCTTACTAACTGCTCTATATCGCCTGCTAACCTAGTTGCCAGCATTTTTGAGTAGAGTTTAATATCGGCATTCATAAGAGTTATGGGTCTATACGAGCCCGGGAGTGTCGGAGGATTGCCTTTTTTTGGGATGACTATGATATCCGCTGCTCCCCAAGACTCAGGAGGTGAGCCCCCTTGTTGTGTTAATAGCATGATATTAAACATATCCTCGCCTAAGCTGTCTTGGAAAACTTTATAGAATTCTACTGGAATTTGGTCTGGCCCTGCCGCTTTCCCTGAGGGGAGGCACTTGATTGCGTTCTTAAACTCGTCCAAATGGAAAGGAGAGTCAAGCCCAGCCTTATGTTGTACCGACAAAGAGGGAGCTAGGACATCTCCTAGATAGCTATCCACCTCTGTTAGAATACTCCCTTCCTCACAAGTATACAATTTAGCGTAAAATTCCCGAAATACCTCCCGGATAAGATCGGGGTCTGAAACCAAATTCCCCTGGCTATCCTGAATTTCCTTAATATCTGCCATAGCAGTTCTTTGCCTAGTTCTGACAGCCAAAAAGTGCCCGATCCTCTCACTTAATTCATAAGAATCTTGTTTATGCCCCATGTATTTTTCAGCTGCTTTCGCGCTAATCCCCTCGGTAGCATCCCCTTTGAGGGTAGTTATATTAATCAAGAAGGGTTCAAGTGGTAGACCTTGCACTATAGCTCTAGCAAGATTTTCCTCTGCCACAAGCAGTCCTTGTCTTATATCTTCTAAATGTCTTCGGTCTTTTTTCTGTTTAGCCAATACGTAACTCATGGTTTCTCCCTTTACTCCCGCCTTAAAACAATCCCATACCACCCCTGGGGGCGCAGTGCCTCTGTTAATATCCCAAAAAAACAATATCCAAGATTTCATATGCTTCTGATATGCCCTATCGCTTAGTAATGTACGCTCAAACGTCCACTGGGGTTTATTTGCTTTAATATCCCTAGTAGTTAATGTTAAAACCAGAGGACTATGATCAGAAAGGATTCTGGGCTGTTTTTCTATTTTTGTATGGGAAATAATAGAACTAGACACCAAAAAATAGTCCAATCTCACTAAAGTTTTGTGTGGGGCCGAAAAATAAGTACTACCATCCACAAAGGGATGTAGCTTAATCCATGGGTCCACAAGGGAGTTATGTTGGGCCATACTAGCCAATGCTTTGAATGTCTTCCTCTTCCTCCCTACATAGCTCCCCCCCGGATCTGTGAAGGAGCTCGCATGGTCATGGATATTAAAATCCCCACATAGCACAATGGGCTCCGGCCAAAGTGCTAATTCCAAATCCATGAACTGCCAGACATCTGGGTCATCTTCAGTGGAGCCATATATTGTACCCACTGTAATTTTAGCCCCTTTTATACTCAGTTCGACAATAGCCCATCTCCCCCATTGATCCTCCTTTTTTCGGTGTATCACCACCTCGTGTTTCCTCCCTAATATTGCAACCCCCCTAGTTCTAGTCCCCTGTTTGCTAGCAGCTAGTACATCAAAATTAAGCTGTTTTAACAAGTAAATCTGTGATGCTTGAATATGGGTTTCTTGAAGACAGACTAAGTCCAATTTCAAGGTTCTTAACAACCCTGCTACATTAGCTCTCTTCGCTTGATTATTCAAACCACACACATTAATCGAAGCAATCTTACAAGGCATTACAGAAGATCGTTAAAATTCTTACATCTGGTCAACCAAATATTAAGCATGAGCATAGACATGATCATGGGCATCGATAAAAAAACTAGCAAATCTGTGCATAGAAATGTGCATTATTAAACTGAAAAAAATCCAAATTTTAACCCCTGTTAGACCCCCCCAGTGATCTCCTCCCTGCCCAAACGCCCTCCCCACCCTCCCCTTGGCCCCCACCCCCACCCTCCCCTACACAGGCAAATAGGTCGGTCAGACCTATGTGTAGCCGGTTTCAGGCTGCTGGAGCCGCTAAGTCCCACCCCTCTCCCTCCTTTATCTCAAACACTGTATTTCCATCTTCAATCATCTAGCGCCCTCCTGCTTTACCGCAAAGATTTCTGCCCCCCAACAAAGTAGTAAAGTACTTTCCCTGCCTGCGCCTATTATTTTTTCACCTCATCTAGATACTGCTGAGCCTTAATCTCGGAGAAGAACATCCTAACTCTACCCTGAGTGATCGTTTTCAGTTTTGCAGGAAACATTAGATAAGCCTCTGAGCCTAGCTCCTGGAATTTCGGGATCAACTGCCTCATCCTCCACCTCCGTTCAACGGTAACATGGCAGAAGTCTGGTCTTGCAAAAAAGGAGGTGCCTTCAAATGATCTCTTACTTGTAGGTCTAGCTTTTTCAATGATTTCCTGTCTAATAAGGTAATTGCCAAAGTAGACTAAGATTGCTCGCGGAAAGGAGGACTTCCTGCCCCCCTCTGCCATGGATCCCCCTTTTAGCGTAAAAGGAAACCTATGCACTCTCTGAATCTCGTTATCCCACTGCCACTGAGACTCTGGGAAAGCCCCTTTTAGTAAATTGACAATGAAGCGCCTTATATCCTGTCCTTCAATCCCTTCCGCCACACCCAAAATTCGAACATTATTCCGCCGCTGGCGGTTTTCTAAGTTCTCCAGCTTCCATTGCAAGTCTTCCGCGACTTTTACTTGCTCCATTCTAGAGGTCTGCCAATTCCCAAAGTCATCTTCAAGTCTATTCGTGCGCTCCTCAACCTCCGCCACTCTGCCGACCAGATCTTCATAGAGCTTATTGGTTTTTTTAAGTGAGACTTGTATTTTTTTTGCATCTTGTCTTGCTTTCCGATTTGCAGCTCTAGCTTCCGCCTGCATCTGCTTAAGCGTATTAAGCAAGATGCTGGATGGTATGCTTTGACTCGGTGCACCGGCGGATTCCTCCTCCTCCTCGTGATATGTTTGAGAAGTTCCCAGGTAATCCCATGCTAATCCTCTCCCAGTACTTCCCATGAGCCCAGCCTGCTGACTGCTTGGCTTTATTTTAATCTGCCTTTTTCTTAAGGTTGAGTCGTTTCCTATACATACATCGTTGCAGTCGCCCCCTGTTGAGCTGGAATCCGTCAGCTCATCCTCCCCTGATATTACCATCTCCTCTTCTCCCTCTGTACTCTCCTCTATGCTCGCCTCGCCATGCTGCACAGAGAGAGAGTCCGAATCTTCATTTAGAGAAAAGAACTTTTCTCCATCTACCTCACCGATACTGTTTTTCTCCGTCAACACTGGCTCACAACACCCATGCCGTCCTGCCACCTCCGCTGGGCTGATATATTTATCCGCTGAAGCTGCGGGCCTGAGCCCCTTAGTCTGACTCTTTTGTACTGTTTCAAGGGCCTTAGGGGCTCCTAGCTCCGCCTCGAGCAACAAGATTGCCTCCAACATCTCAGCGTTTGCACCCTGTTTCGCCAATGAGCTGATTTTGCTTGCCTGGGGGTCCTCAGTGCTCACAGTGCTCTCGACTGACAGTACCGAACCAGATTGCGGCGCAGGCTGCTTCGAGACTCCAGCGGTGTTGCTGATCTGCTGGTCCCACTGTTGCTGAGCAACCCGAGCGTCCGTGTTTGGCGTGCTTCCCGCGTCCTCGAGGACGCTGAGGCTGCCGCTGGTTTCCTCTCTGCCGGTTTCGTTGCGACTTGCAGCGGATTGAGTGGAGAAGACTTCTGATAAAGTAGGTTGCCTGAGGGGGGTCGCTCTACTTTTTTCCTCGCCCCTTCCTTGCCCCAACTTTTTCTCGACTCCATCCTCCTGCTGTGATAATCTTGACGTCTTCGCATCGGTGGCTCCATCTACTCGGCTGGTTGAGCCCGCGGAGGTATTTACAGCAGATTTTTCTCCCCTCCGTGACTCAGCCTTCCTAAGCCTTTGTGCTGCTACTGTCTTCCGAATTGCTCCTAGATCCTTTGAGGCCAGCGGCGTCTCCTTAGCTAGTTCCTCCATAGGAGTTTTCTCGAGCTGATGAATCTCCTTATGTTTCTCCTTCATTTTGTCCATCTTGACAGGGCGCGGAGGCATCTTGTGAGATTGATTGCAATGCAGTGTCAGTGGCAGTGTCAGGATACTCAGCGTTTTCAGCGTGCTCTCCCACTTCCTCCAAGCCCTCTTGAAGGCTACCTTCAGCCAACTCCGTTTAAGTGTCACAGGTAATTTCCACGCTTTTGTTGAATATTGAATCGGCGCCAGTAGGGTTGTATGCCAGAGACTGATCAGAGCCATTGGGGGGGAACATTTCCGTCACCAGTACATGTCACAGGGCACTAGATTATCACCACTGGGAGAGGTATGAAACAGCGACTACTCAGCCCAGCCTGTCCGCGGCCATCTTGCCCCCACTCGAAACTGAATTATGATTAAGAGCAAAAAAAACATTTAAGATTCCGTAAAAGACAGAACAAAATTTTTGGTTGGTATGGTAATAAAATAACCAAAGGGGGGATTGCTGGAGCGGGTAATGCAAACATTTTGTATACCCTCCCCATTTCTGCATGTTTATACTAATTAGATTAATTAATTATAATCGAACTAATGGAATGAAGTGAAAATTATTAACCAATCTTATTAATAACTGAAATACACGTGGGATTGCATTTGCATGACTTAATTAATACGTAAACTAAATTATGTACGCATACTAATGATAGACAATTAGAATATCGCATGCTATATGTTGCTTTTGTGATGTATTTGTGATTTGTGCTTTATTTAGTAAGTATAAATCGCTTGAGTGTTTCTTTTTGCTAGATAAATACACACACATGGGTATTAGCGAGGGAATACCATTTTATTAGTCATTACTATGTATTAATTACGTTTTGTGTTTCTTTTGCTTAAGTTGACCATTTGGGCCTGCCACAAAATGGCTGTCTCCTGTACCTGACTTGACTGACGACGTTACACGAGGTTTTGGGTGAAGTGCGCCTGCGCTAACGCCAGCAACAGTGGCCTCGTCGTGACCCTAACCAGACTGTACCCACCAAGGTCGCCCTGGGAAGCAAGCCAGCTTTTCAGAACAATAATAAGATGCCTCTTAAAACCGGAACAAGCAAGACTGATGACCTAAGAGACATTATTCCATGTGATCCCTGTCGGACGATCTCGGATTGTCTAATCAGAAGAGCTGAAAACCAATATTTGATACTTTTTGACAATGATTTTACTAATTATAGTAGAATAGAGAGGTTGTATGGCTTTTCTCGTTTTCCTGACGTTATGCTGACGGAGAGGACGGTGACGCTGCAGGACAGCTGTTTCCCTGAATCTTTGACGGACTGAATTAATGCCCAATTTCCGGATAAATTGAAATTACTAAATTTGATGGGCATAGATTTGCGAGACTACTGGATTTGACTTAGAGGACGGCGATTAGCCAGAATAGGTAAATATGATGATTGGCGGCTTGAATAAACAAATGATTTATTTTGCATTAATTAGATAAAGATTGAATTGATTAATTACAAAATGAGTTGGGTTGTTTATTCATTGAAAATGTATTGATTTAAATGTAAATAGAGAATTAGAAATGAACCTAAACCAGCAACTAACTGATTCATCCCAATTTATGAGAGGAATACTAAAGGTGAAATTCAGGACCTGATGAGTTTCAGAAGGTTACGTAGATTTGTTGCTCATTAGGGTAAAGAGGCATTTCCTTTCATGTCAGCGTTTGGAGTAATCATCACCCGAGAAACACATATTGATGGTGAGTGAATGTTGGTGTTATGGGTCCCACCAGCAAATGTAATGGTTGTGTGTGTTTGTGAGATCTTTGGTCTTTGACGGAGGGAGGGATTTTGTACTCCACGCTGCAGCAGATCCTCAGATATGCCATGTTGATGGCTTCACAGCCTTTAACTATTCAGGAACAAGAAGCGATGGGGAGAACAAGCCACACCTGCAGACAGGTGTTTCTATCTCCATTGCTCAAAGCTGTCAGACCTAAAGTGACCAACCCCTCTGTCACCTTCCACAGAAAAATACACTAGTCAAAGGTCACAAGTGCTAGCGATCCATGTTTTCAAACAATTCTTGCAGAATCTAATAAAACCTTATTTGGAAAACGAAAGACTAAGACTAGAAGTGTAGGAGTTGGCTTTAGAAATGTGTAAAGCCACACTCTTAGAGAATGTTTAGGACTAATTACACAGTTTCAATGTCTGAAACATCTCATTTAATCAATTCTTCAACAAACAAAAAAATACAATACAAAGAAGTACAAGGTGGGAGGGGGCTCTGGGCCATCCCTGTTCAGCTACTGCTTGGATGGGCTGTTCATCCAGGCCATGGCAGAGGGTTGATTGACCCATTTGTGTTCCTAGTACGTTTTTATTCGTTTTATTAGTTTGCAGATGCAAAGCGAGGAGTAGCTTGGAATTGAAATCTAGTCTGCATCATTTGACATATTTTCTTTTACTTTATAGGAAAGCTTGGATTTTTCCAACAAATTCAGAACTAGTGATTTTGTCTACGGTTGATCAAATTTGTACTCTACTCTTCTGTTTCAGCAACATTTGTGATACATATATTAAAAACATACACTACCCTCTCCATGGAGAGTCTTTTGTACAAGAGGTTTAAAAACATATTCAGTAAATATCGTAAGAGGAGCCCTTCACACATTAAACACTCCGGAAAGTATATGCACTTTAGGAATTCCTCAGCCATTCCTCACACACCATGTTAATTTTCTGCACAAAACATGGGTCGTCTTCAGAGAAATTTACACAAAGGCAAACTGCAAGAAGTGAACATGAACGGAATCCACATATCAAGCGGAATAAAGAGGCTTTAAGTCTGAAAATGCACATGCTATTCAAATATTACAGACAGGTGTGCTGAGGAGTGATTGTGAGCAACTATTTCACTTAAATATCACACTGTATCATGGATAAATTGTGGACGTACTGCAAACAAAAAACATTGATATTTCTTTGATTGTGGCCGATATTGTGTGGCCAGAGTATTGTTCCTGTAAAAAAAAAAAAAAATTCTTTAAAAGATATACATATATATATTTATTACGTACTGGCGGTCGACAGTAGGTAGTTATAGTTAGGACCTTGTTTCTATTCAAAAAGCATTTTTTCTTTTCCCAATAACTTTGGCGCCGGTTGACTAATAATCGCAAAATTTTCAAAACTAGTGGGGCGCTCCGGTCAGCTCCTGTCTTGAAAGTTTCGGGGTGATTCGGCAAGCGGGGGACGAGAAAAAAGGGGGTCCCAAAAAGTGTTTTATCCATGTTATTTCCCATAGGAAACTTTAGACACAACTACAGCCCGAACTGCTGAACGGAATTGCACCAAATTTGGCAAAAAGGTAGCCTTTGGTTCAGAAAGAAAAACTTTTTGTTAAATGATGTCAATCCGTTAAGTAGTTCCTGAGAAATTAAAAAATAGAGGCCCAAAAAATCTATTTCCCATAGGTAGAACCGAGGCACAAGAAAACAGTAAAACAAACACGCAAAATAAGAAAAGGGGGCAGGGTAGAAACACCCTGACCCCCTAGGCCTGCTCAGGGGTCCCACAAGGACCCCCAGGGCCCAAAAAAAGCATTAAAATAAATAAATAAATAAATAAATCGTCTGAATTTGCGCTGGGTACACGAATCCGGCCGAGAAAATAAAAAAAAACAACGAAGCGCAGACTCTCGCGCTTCGTTTAATTGAAGCCCCTGGGTGGGGGGCCCAATCCCCCCCCACACTGCCCTAGGGACCGTCACCCCCCCCGGGGCTTGCATAAATATTTGCGGGGGGCACATTGTCCATACGCAGCCCCGGGGACCGCCCCCCGGGGCTTTTCTTTTTTTTAAATATACCTGTGTGGTGGGGGCACGAGCCCCCCCACACACCCCGGGGACCGCCACCTCCCCAGTGCACTAATATTTAAATTTGGGGGTCCGTAACGGACCCCCGAGCCCCGGTGACAACCAACTCCCCGGGGCTTTTCAGATGTTGGGAGGGGGCCGCGCTACCCCCTCCTGGAGCCTGTGATGGCCTTGGGGACCACTATCCCCCAGGGCCGGCTCCTGCAGAGTCCCGGGGTTCCCACCCCTGGGACACTGCAGTTTGCTATGGCAAACTGGTTTTGATTTTGGAATTGAGAGCACTTCCAAAATGCAAACCAGATTGCTTTTCCACACGGGGAGCTGCATCTTAGCAGCTCCCCGTGTGGAAAAGCAATGCCGGCTCCCGCAGGAGCCAGGCCCCGGGGGATGGTGTCGCTGGGGCAAGGAGTGGCCCAGGAGGGGGGCCACGCGGCTCCCCTCCCAAATGATAATTTTAAAAAAAAGTCACGCAAAGGCTGGCCCCGGGCAAAATGCCCAAGCATATCCGGAGGCACACGCTGCTGTTGTAAACCAAGGGTTTATTAAAATTAGCAACCAGCAAGACAGTCCGGAGTTACAGTTTCAGGCAGACGCGTTTCGAGGATTTATCCTCTTCTTCCTGGGCCGCTGCATTGATGAAGTCAATTGGAGAGGACCAGCATGCTTTATGGTAAAGGTCCCGCCCATAGTGGGCTTGCTTAGTGCTTTTCAGGGGCATGCTGGACCATATAGTTAAACCGCTGAGTGCGGCTCCAATGGCTTTTTTGACAGAGATATTCTTACCCTGGGTAGGGTTCTGGGCAGTTCGCTGGTCATTTTCCGCTGACAACAGAAGCGCCGAGCAGGTAAGGAAAAAGCTTCCACCACGGCCTCTCCATGTATGCGAGACGGTGCTCTCCAGCGCGGCAGGGCTGCCGCGATTTAATATTCATCCTCAAAATGCCCAAGCATATCCGGAGGCACACGCTGCTGTTGTAAACCAAGGGTTTATTAAAATTAGCAACCAGCAAGACAGTCCGGAGTTACAGTTTCATAGATGATGATCTTGGTGACCTGATTGGAATTGGTGTTGTATGTCGTAATGCAGAATGGTCTTCTTTCTTCCTCAGGTTTAGGATTGGTGGGTTCAAGAAGACTTTCCCTGCAGTTATTGCGAGCTCTTTTGTAGGCCTTCTCTAGGATTCTTTTTGGATACTGCCTTTTTTCAAGTTTGTCGGTGAGAGCTTTTGATTGAATTTTGAAATTACTGACTTCTGTACAATTTCGTCGGAGTCTCAAAAATTGTCCATATGGAAGATTATCGCGCAGATGTCTAGGGTGAAAGCTTTTGTACAGAAGGAGACAATTCTTAGATGTTGTTTTGAAATGGGTGGTGGTCATGAGTCTGCCATCCTTTGGCGATATATTGAGATCAAGGAATACTAATTCTTTGTTAGAAATGGTGCTGGTGAATTTCAGGAAATTGTCTTGGAGATTCAACCACGTAATAAAACTTTTAGCGGTGCTTTCGTCACCTTCCCAAATGATCAAGATGTCGTCTATATACCGCTTCCAGGTGTTGATATGTTTGAAAAAAGGATTGCTTTGATGTAAAATCTTGGTGGTCTCAAGATGGTGCACATAGAGACCAGCTATGCTAGGAGCAAAAACGCTCCCCATGGTGGTCCCGTGCTTCTGGAGGTAGAGTGTACCCTTATACTCAAAAAAGTTCTCTCTTAGAGCTAGACTGCAGCACTCCATGACAACATTTCTAGGAGTTTGATATTCCCAATGAACATCGAAGAGAACTTCTTCGATAATGTCCATTTTCCGCTGACAACAGAAGCGCCAAGCAGGTAAGGAAACTCTTACCTGCTCGGCGCTTCTGTTGTCAGCGGAAAATGACCAGCGAACTGCCCAGAACCCTACCCAGGGTAAGAATATCTCTGTCAAAAAAGCCATTGGAGCCGCACTCAGCGGTTTAACTATATGGTCCAGCATGCCCCTGAAAAGCACTAAGCAAGCCCACTATGGGCGGGACCTTTACCATAAAGCATGCTGGTCCTCTCCAATTGACTTCATCAATGCAGCGGCCCAGGAAGAAGAGGATAAATCCTCGAAACGCGTCGGCCTGAAACTGTAACTCCGGACTGTCTTGCTGGTTGCTAATTTTAATAAACCCTTGGTTTACAACAGCAGCGTGTGCCTCCGGATATGCTTGGGCATTTTGAGGATGAATATATATATATATATATATATATATATATATATATATATATATATATATATATATATATATATATATATATATATATATATATATATATATATATATTTCAAGGCTCAGTGGGGTGTCCAACAAGGTAAGTAGCACTCAAACGCAGCTCCGCTTTTCCCCGTAAAAGCTTTATTTGGTATGTTTGTCATCAATTCTCAGTCCTTATTAAAGCATACGACCGCAGCCTTACGCGTTTCGTGGCTTCACTTCATCAGAGGCTGAGCGGTCGAAAGAGGCATTGCGGGTCACATCTTCCTTTTAAACAATATCCTACGCTGTCATGCAGCTGCTCTGAATAAGTCTGTAAATGGTGCTCATGGGAGATGTAGTCCGCCATTTCTCCCCAGATGGATGCCTCTTAAATGAATGCTGGATACAAAGCTCATCATGAGCCCCAAGAAGCGATGTCATACTTGATCCAGGAGGCGCATTCCACTATAGAGTCCCTGCATGAGACTCCGTGGCCCCCTTTGTATCTGGGGTGGTGCTTGCTTAGCGGCAGGACGGCCGCTTTTCATATTCAAGGCTCAGTGGGGTGTCCAACAAGGTAAGTAGCACTCAAACGCAGCACCGCTTTTCCCCGTAAAAGCTTTATTTGGTATGTTTGTCATCAATTCTCAGTCCTTATTAAAGCATACGACCGCAGCCTTACGCGTTTCGTGGCTTCACTTCATCAGAGGCTGAGCGGTCGAAAGAGGCATTAACTCTAACTATAACGCGCGCCCCCGCAATGCACTGCTGATGACGTCACATATTACATCACTCATGACATGGTCAGTGACATCACTGATGACATCTCAAATGACATCACTGATGACATCATCCATGTGATAATTCCATGCATATTCTCACACCCTAATATTACTTTAGATACACCCACTCTAAATTACAGACTGCCATTCTCAAAATCATTGACATTCCAACACCAATAACTACAAACCCACTCAGTGATTCTTAGGTCTAACACACACATCCACTCACTTACCCGTACAGTCACTCATACTTATGGTCACTCAGTACAGGACAGGACTATCATATGCACTCATACACCTATATAGACATCACACACCGCCACTCATCCATAGAGGTACTCACACACCTAGTCAGTCATGCAAATAATTAATCACACTCCCATTTTCTCACCTTTACAGTTATACACACACACACCAGCTCACTTACTCATACAAATACTAGCACATTCTTACGCTCTTATACAAGCAGACACTCATCCATGCAGTCACTCACAATCACACACTCTCAATTATAGTCATTTATATACTCTAACACACATATATACTGCCTTTCACATATGTAGTTACTCACACATGTACCACTGAGATATACATTCACTAACACACCCATACACACACTCACCCACCAATACAGTCCATCTCAGATGCACTCTTGAAACCATGCACCCAGTAAATCACCCACTCACACATCTATGCACAGTCACACACACCCCATCCACACAAACACTCAGGCACCCATACAGATACTCAGACAACCAATCAATAACTCATATAGACACTCATGTAGCTATTCGCAAACCCATGCAGCCGCTTACACACCAACAGACAGACGGATACAAACATTCACACAGTTTAGTCACTAACCCATGCATTCAGTAAGATACGTTTAATCACCTACTAAATCATCCATTCAGACACTTATACACCCACTCATTCTTCAATACGCCTTTCCCTATACATATTAAACATATTTAAACTTTACAGAAGCACACAGTCACTGGATGATGTCATCAGTGATATCAGTGATGTCATTTGAGGTGTCATCAATGATGTCACTGGATGATGTCATCAGTGATATCAGTGATGTCATTTGAGGTGTCATCAGTGATGTCACTGACCATGTCATGAGTGATGTAATATGTGACGTCATCAGCAGTTCATTGCGGGGGCGCGAGTTATAGTTAGCTGAACTAACTATAACGGGGGAATTTCTATGGTTTTGTACAAGTGAAATGTCCAACTAACTAGAACTTTCCCTAAAACCTATGGTTTTTTCAGTGAATTTCTAAGGTTTTTTAAATGCTAATTTCCAACTATAACGTGCCTGAAACTTATGTTTTTTTCAGTGAATATATATATAGTTGAGAAGAACATAATTGTATTTGTGCCTTCACCTTAATTCCGTCGCCGAGGTCAAAAATGTCAAACGTTAAGTCATTCCATGTGAGATCACAAAAAAGCGCGTAGGTGTGTGTTTGGAAAGGAGTTTGTGTGCTTAGCTGTGGAAGCGGGTCCCTGGACATGCACAGACAGTATGCTACTGTTGACACGCCTATTGACTTTTCACAGCATGAGATAAGGATATTGCTGCATCGGAGCAACGGGAACACATTTGTAATGGTTTTTATGATCACAGACGGCACAACTCGACACGGGTAAACTTTATCGTTTGGTATCTAAAAAGAGCACTAGTCTACCACCAGACTACATGACTGCAAGAAGGATCTTAAATTAATAGCAGCCAACAAACTGGAGAGGAGAAATACTACTCAACTTTCTAGTATTTTAGTACGCCATATTCATAACTATTTCACCACAGCACAAAAAGATAAGATAGGGTGACAACTAGAAAATGTACTTTGTGGACATTTATCAGGACTGATAGAATGCTATAAGTTTAGTTACCCATTTATTGTGTTTAGAAGGTTTACAAACATGAGTAATCAAAGTACTTTATTTGTTCTTACAGGTAACTCATCCGAATTAATCGCTATAGGGCAGATTTAAACAAAAGCAGCTCGGCGTTGTAGTGGGTGGAAGCTCATTACAGCAAAAGTTTGAAGCATCACCTTAATGATCAGTGCATGAGCAGGATGATGGTTTCAGCAGCTTAGCAGGTAAATGGACATTCTGACATTTGGGATCATGTCTTACTCTACACACCTTGGACGGTAATAAATTATTTGGTATTAGGGTGACTGTTGGACTTGGCCCTTTTTTCAGGGTCATCAGAGAACTTTTTGCCTTCCTCCTGCATTTTTTTCTGACCTATTGTTGATGGTTATATGACTCTGGGCACTTTACCACTGCTGATCATTGCTAAAGTGCATGTGCTCGCTCTTGTAAACATGCTAAGATTGGTCTACACCTGTTTGTCCTATTTAATTTACCTATAAGTCCCTTGTGCAGTGGTATCCCATATACCCAGGGACTGTAAATTAAATGCTACTAGTGAGCTTGCAGCGCTGCTTGCGCCACCAACCAAAGTAGCCTTTTAAACCTGCCTCAGGCCTTTGTTGCAGCAGGGCTTGCACACGCAGCTTACTGCTGCAGTGACGTGGCATTTAAAGTGGTTGTCATGTCTGCAACTCCCCTTTCACTACATACAAGTCACCCTTTAGGTAGGCCCTAGCTATCCCTATGGGCAGGGTGCTATGTAGGTAAAAGGTAGGACATGTGCCTCAACTGTGTGGCATGTACTGGTAGTGACAAAAAGCCCATTTAATTTCTCACTGCTGTGAGGCTGCCCTCTCATAGATTTGTATTGGGGATTCCCAGATATGTGCTTCAGTGGTAATTTCTGGCATGAGAGGGGTAGCGTGACCACATTTGGTATGTTTGGATTAGTAGTGATACATCCTGCTTATTGGTGAAAGCGGATTTGGCATTACTATTTTAGATATGCCACTTTTAGAAGTGGGGATTTCTGTGTTTATGAATCTTTGTGCCTTGCCTGGATGTGTATTCACCGTCTGGTTTTGACTGACAGGAGAAAGGGGATGTGCATTAACTCTAGACAGTCACAAGGGGGGTCGGGGTGTGTCCTGCCTTTCCTTGGTGACTCAGCGCTAGGCTGAGTAGACCATGGCTGCATTTAGATTAGCAGGAGGAGTTTCCCTTGCACCTGAATAGGCCTGGTCTGCAGTTTGGGTGGTGGGAGGAGTTGTGTCTGCATCTGAATAGGGCTGTGCCTGCCTTCTACAAGGCTGTCTCCGCCACCCTCTGGAGCCAGAGCCTGGATGAGAATGTGGGTGTTGTACACTCCTGATATATGTTTGAAGTGGCCCCAGAACAAAGACATTTGCACTGCAAATACAGGGGCTGTGACCCCATGAAAGGGAGACTGCGGGGGACTTGGACCCAGCCGCTCCTAGCTTTCCAGACTACACCTGGCCAGAAGGTACTGTTAGGCTGCCAGAAGGAACTGCCATAGGACTCCCTTGCTATTGTGTTCACCAGCAGCCTGTGGGGCTACAAGAAGGACTGCCATTCTTTTCTGCAAGTACCCCAATGTGCCGGCCTGTTGCCTAGTTCTGCTTGGTGCCCCCAACTGTCCTCCATGGAGGAGGTAATGCTGCCCTCTCTGGTTTGTCTTCGGTGCGGGGTGCGCTCTGCAGCCTCTGCCAGTATTGGTACTGGTGTTTCGTTGTGTACTGTCCTGGAGCTTCCGCTTTATGCCTGCCTACTTGCAGGAAAAACAGTGCATGAATGGCACTGTCACGTCATTTGTTTGCTGCATGTGAAGGGTACTTTTTCTTACCCCAGCAGCATGTGCAGCGCTGCACTGCCCGAGTCCTTTAAGGGACGGGAGGGGAGAGCTGAGGAAAAGGAAGCACTCTCCTTTTCCCTGCTTGTGACAGCCGTGCGGTGGGGAGCGGAGACGCACCGAAAGGAAGCGCATGGCGTGCTGGGCACTTCGGAGCCTCAGCTGACTGTGTAAGAAGCACAGAGTTGTCCCCAGGGGAGGAGTGGCCGCGGAGAGTGGAACTGGTGACAAACTGCACCCCTGAAGGAACCAGAGCCGTGCAGGCTCCATTCAGCAGCCGTTCCACGCCCCCCCAAAGGCCAAGGCCATGCCCCTTGCTTGCCACAGCCCTAGCCAGATACCAGCGGGGGCTGGACTACGTGCATCGCTTCTGCCTCATTTCCAAGACAGGTACAGGGGTTCAGTGGAGCCGCAGAAGCTGTGATCGCCAGCAGCTGCACCGGGGCTGTGCTAACCCCATTTCAGGAGAGCCCGACCGCGCCCTCCCACTTGATTCACCTTTTGTCAGAAGCACTCACAGCAGGCAGGCGGCCCGGTAACTGACACTGCCTGGTTGCGGTAACTGCTCCACACGTTCGTTCGTGGGCAGCAGCCGTTAAATGGGTGCTATGCGTGGAACTCTGTGAGGGTTCCCCACCCAAATTCGGCAACGGGGGTGGCCTCCTCTTTGTGTTTGCACCTACTTGTGATGCTCTGTGCCGGGCTCAAGGACGTGGTGAGACCTCAACAGAGGCCCCCAATCCCTGGATGCAATGGAGTACCCAGGAATTACCGCACTCCCTGGTGTAGTCATGCAGGTGGCTCAGGAACCTACATGTGAGAAGTACAAGTTACTTACCTTCGGTAACTATGTATCTGGTAGAGACGATTCTAGCCGCAGATTCCTTAACATAGAATTATCCCCAGGCGTGAGACTGGACCCAGAATTTTTTTTTTGCCCCAGCATCTCTGCGCACCGGGGGGTGGCACCACGCGACTCCGCCCTGACGTGCTCCGCGGGCGTGACATCAGCGAGGTTACATAAGCCCCACCCCGGGGCGCTGACGTCAGTTTGCTTCGGAGAACTTTTCCGCGCCACAACGCGGAGCCATCACAACAAAACTGAGGAGAGCATGGGAACAGTGTGCGAAAAAACCAGAGAAACAAAACAGAGAGAAACAAAAGGTGAGGAACAGCACCAGTTGGCACTAGTGCACCAGAAGGCTATAGCAGCGAAGCCATAGCAGGGAAAGAGCAGAGCACTACTCTGAGGAACAACTGTGCAAGCCAAGGCGATAGCCATCCTGGAGGCACAAGTATGCCAAAGCGCCAAACAGAGAGTGAGTGAGAGAGAGAGAAAAAAGAGTTTTTGCCATCACAAACCACCCAGTAAAGGGCCACAACCCCGGAACAGGTGAGCAATAGCAATCCACCCCCAGACTACACCGTCAAGGAGGGCTGTATCCCCTGAAAGGAGCAGGAAGCCAAAGGACAGGCAAAAGAATCCTAAATGTAAAAGACTGCACGGGGGGGGGCAGAAACGCCAAACAAACAGAAGGAGAAAAGAGCCAAAGGCGGCCCCTACGCCGGAGAGATACCAGCTGGAGGAATGCAAAGGCACGCAGAAACCAACCCCGCACCAAACGAAAAAAGGGCGTGGAACAATCCAGCAGAACCGGACAGCCTGACCGGAAGAAAGCGAAGAGGACACCACAGAAGACAAGCCACCCAGAGGGAGGCGAGTGCAGAAGACAAAACGGAGGGCACTCGCAGAATGGGGAGGAAGGGCGGGTCTTGAAGGAATCTGCGGATAGAATCGTCTCTACCAGATACATCGTTACCGAAGGTAAGCAACTTGTACATCTGATAGAGACTACTAGCCGCAGATTCCTTAACGTATAATGGATACCCTAGCCATATCCAGAAGGGAGGAGGAGGGCCTGCGAGAGAGCCTCCCCAACAGGAGAGACACAGGGCCCCAGCAGGGGACATGTCACAAGGACAAGAAGGGAAGGCGAGGAGACCCCAAGCACAACCAAGGGAGAACCGCCCTAACACCCTGCAGGGGCAGACAGCGCCAGAAGAGCCTCAAGAAATAAAAGAACCACCTCAAACCCCAGGGAGAAGAGGTTGAACCGTTGGCAGGGTCCGGCGTAAGAAAAACAGCGATAGGAAACAGTTGAACACACCTCGGCCGCAAGCAGCAGACAAGGCAGGGCTGGCCCCATTGCCAAAGCGCAGGCAAAAGAAGAAAGGCTCAACAAAGGCCACGACGGTGGACCAGAACAAGCAGGCATGCGCAGCCAGCAGCAGGCAACACCATGGAGCAGTGCACCCAGAACAAGCCAGGTGCAAGCCGAAGGCAGAGGCCAGGGAAGGCCAGGACACACCGCAAAGGAGGGGCCGGTCCAGAACACACACCGACCCACAATGAAGTGGGACCAGGTAGAAGAGAAAGAGACGGAGGACAGCCCCAAGTCTTCAACCAGAACACAGAAAGCCAAGGAAAGCCAACCCCTCTGGAACACCAGACAGAGGACCAGGCCGAAACGCCGGACAGAAGGGTAGATTCGCCACCACACAATGCCGCAGACATCAGACCAGACTGGTCTAGCGACGCAGCGAACATGGAGAAGGACAGACCTGGGCGCAACACAAGCTGCGCGAAGAAACTCTCATAGAGACCACACTTGCGATATACCGTGACACCACGGAGGGCAAGGAACCGGAAAGGGTGACCACGCCTCCCTAGCACATGACAGAGCTATGTAATAGCTACAAGTACCCCACATAGGGTATGCTACGTCCCAAGAAAACATGGGAACACCTCTTAGGAAAAAATTCCGCAGCAGAGGACAAACAGAAAGACCTGCGGGTAGAACCGCAGACGGCTTGCCAATCAGCCAATAAAAGAAGACACAGAAGGCCCAATCTCAGGACCTAAATGGGCTTACCAACAGCCAAAACCACAAGTCAAACAAGTATTGGCATAGCCAATTGGTCTAGCTTTTGGGACTTTATAAGTATTTAGTTATGCAGCACAATATCCTTGGTGCAACAACATCAACTGTTGCATGGCAAAAAAAAAAAACTTATAAGGTCCCAAAGGCGAGACCTATTGGCTATGCCAATGCTTGTTGTGATTGCAATCACAACAGTCCTGGGCCTCTAGTTCAAGAATCGATTTATGTAGGCCCACTGATATATCTAGGATGATGTAGATGATACCTCGGATAATCACCAAAAGCTTTATTTTTACGTTTTCGATGCTGCTGCTTATTATTTCTTCTACACAATTACTTTTGTCCCCCATTCAACCCCAATTCAGTCTATGTCTGATGGTGGCTGAAGCAACTAAAGGCCCACAGGCTCCACCAACAGATGAAAGTCCAAAACTTATCACCTTGGGTAAGTTACGTCTTTTTGGTCGAGTATTATTGTTTTTAAATGAAGAGCTATTAGTTTGAAATAAAACCTTAGTTTGGGCATTGAGATTTCAATGCCTATTGTACTGTAACCAAATGACTCTCTCTTACTGCACCCCAACCACCTTCTGTAGACTTCGTCTTGTCCTTCAACCACCACTACCAAAGGTTGAACCAGGAGGCTCAGGGCGTGTGCAACCCCGGGCCCCAGGAGGCGCTAGTGAAGTCCAGCGACACGGCAGGGAACTCTTATGATGTCATGGCTAGGATCTTGCAGGGTCTCAGGGGGGAAGTACATTAAAGGTACGGTAGTAAGAAGTGGAGGGTTGTCAGCGTGGCAGAGATCGCTTGGGTGCTAGGGCTGGGACCTCCCAGGGTGTAACAGGAGGTTTCTTGTAGGGTATCATGGCTAGATTCATGGTTGCGACCTTGCAAATTGTAATGGTAGGGACCTCCTACAGTGTTGCTGCTGTTGTTAACAGATAGAAAACCCCACCGGGTGCTGTAGCAGCACCATTGCGAGGTGTCATTGCTATGATTGTTTAGGACTGCGGGCGACCATTGAGTTACAGCAAGACCCTTGTGAGGCACCATGGTAGAGACCTCGATTCGCTGAGGGTCACTGCAGAGACCACATGATAACTATGGATGGGACCTCACAATCTGTCATGGATGGTAACGCGCAGGCCCGGGACTATCTTCCGCACTGGGTGTCACGGCGAATCTCGCAGTGTGGCGCGTCTCTGTTAGCACCTCGCCGGGTGTCATGGCAGGGAGCTCACGAGCGCTCAGGCTGTGATGCTGTAGAACGTCGTGGCTGCAAGCGACCGCCACACAGTGTAACAGTGGGGACCGCGTAGGAGATCATGGTAGAGATTTCACGGAGGGTCACTGCAGAGCCCTCGTCTTCGCTAGGACCTTGCAAGCTGCCATGACAAGGACCCTGCAGGCCCAGCTCCCACACAGGCTCGCAGTGTGGTGTTCTCGTTAGCTGCATTATCTGCGGGCCCTGCAGGCGGTGGTAATACCTCACTGCCAGGAGGGGAGGGCAAGAGCGAGCGCTAGCGGGGGGGGCGGCAGAGGGGAGAGCGTGGAGGTGGTGAGGGTAGGGGAAAGTGAGTGGAGGGAGAAAGCAAAGGGGAGGCGGGGTATTTAGAGAGAGCGAGCGAGGGAAGGGAGTTAAAGCACGGAGAGGAGGGATGCTGAGAGGGCATGGAGAGAAGTGAAAGAATGGGGGCAGAGAGAGATAATGAGAACAGCGCGATAACAGGGAGGAAACTGTGAGGACAAAAAGAGAGTGAGGGAGGAGAGTAATGGGGTGCGAGGGGAGAGTGAGGACTGGAAGGGAGGGCAGAAGTGAATGAGGACAGGAGAGATTGAGTGCTGAAAACAATAAAGAAGCCTGAAAGCAAGATGAAGAGAGTGGGAGTAAGGTGCTAGATAATGCACGGAGAATGAGATATTGGGGTGTGGGGTGGCGACGGGGTGAGGATTATTACGCAAAGCAATGCGGAGAGTGAAAAAAACCAAGCATTGGCCGCGCAGCCGTGAAAGTGATCGCAGGCTGTAAGGGTGCCCGTGAGCGATGCACTTAATGACCCATGACGGAGGAAAGCCAGATGGAGGCTGCACGCGCACGTAACCGCAAACTTGAGGCCATCAAAAGCGTGTGGTAGCACTTTGAAAACCCACTTACTAAATGTCTCGGAGCGCATGCGCTGGCTCAGGCGAGACCTAAAAAGGAGGGCCGGACCAGCAGCCAACAGCACCGAAGGGCCAACCTATGGACTCTGAAGGCACACCAACCAGACAGAACACGCAACCGGGGCTACCGAACATTAGACCCCAGAAAAACAAGGGGAGCACACCTCCCAGAACACAGCAGAGGACCGACATCCAGCTTTACTGAGGGGGAAGAAGAGGACGAAGCCCCAAAAGGAACCGCTGAATAGCAAAATCCGCAGGGGCATAAAACAAAAGAGTGCCATCGAAAGGGAGGTCAACCAGACGCTCCCTAACATTCTCAGGAAAAACACTGTCCCTCACCCAAGCATGGCGACGGAGGGCCACCGAAGAAGCCATAGTGCGACCAAGAGCCTCCGAGACAGCCAGTGCAGAGCGAAGAATAAACGCGGCCAGCTCCCGGACCACCAACACATGGTGCCGCAGATCAGCGCAGGCACCCTCGTGAGACTCACAAGACAGAAGGGACTCCGCAGAATCCCACAAGCTGGAAGTGGCCCTAGCCAACACGCAAAGTGTGTTGAGCGCCCGCAAGGCAGCACTGGAGGAACCAAAGAAGTTACGCCCCCATGAATCTAACCATCGGGCCTCCCGTGACAGAGGAGAACACCGAGGGAAAAGAAGGAAAGGCAGTCTGCAGAAGAGGGCCCCTGGTAGAAGGGTGAAAGGAAAGGCAGACAGGATCATGCGGAGCAGGACGGTGGCGGTGCAGGCGCGACTGGGGCACCAGGTCCCCAGTGGCAGGATGCCCCCAGGCTCCCAAGAAAGAATTATGAAGCGAAGCTTCGAAAGGAAGAAGCAGCTCCCGTCCACCAGAGCCCTGATGGAGAACTTCAAGGAAATGGTCCGCGGGGAAATGGGCAGCCAGGTCGCCCACGCGCGAAATCCCAGCGGCCGTGGAGACAGCCCGGGCGAAGGCAGCACTCGCTTCCGTAGGGCAACGCGGTGGAGAGCGCCATTCCTCTGTGGGAGACGGCTGTAAGCTAAGCCGGCCATTGCCCCAGCCCAATCGAAGGAAGAAACGGCCAAGCGCGGACAGGAGAAGGGTGGACAGAAGAGTGGGGAACCTAAGGCGCCTCTGGGAAAGACTGCTCAAAAAGAAACGCAAAGCGTGAAAAGAAGGCCTGAAAACAGGCCAGGGACACGATCCGGATGGCACGCGGAAAAGAAGGAAACTGACGTCAGCGCGCCGGGGTGGGGCTTATGTAACCTCGCTGACGTCACGCCCCCGGAGGATGTCAGGGCGGAGTCGCGTGGTGCTGCCCCCCCCAGCGCGCAGAGATGCTGGGGCAAGAACATATTTCCAGGTCCAGTCTCACGCCTGGGGATAATTCTACGTTAGGGAATCTGCGGCTAGTCGTCTCTAGCAGATACAAGGTTATTGTGTTATCTAAATTAGGAGCGCAGGTGCCACTCTTAGTGCTGTGGTAACCCATGGTAATGGGTATGCGGGTGATTCCTATGTGTCATGCCTCCTATTCATGCCCGAATATTATGATGGTATGTTGTTGCTCATATCATGCAATGGTCACCTATGTGTTTAGTGATGTGTTTATGAATAATGTTTTTATGCTGTTTAACGTGTGTGCCCTATGAACATTGCTTCAATGCACTACATGTGTTGTGACTAATTGCCCTATGACATCATGACAAGCGCCTAGTGGCGCAGTGATGTATGCGATTGTGGTTTAATGTGTTTTTATGACTAATGCAAAGGATATTTTTATATAACCTTGTGTGGAGTCTTTTTATGGTGTGCCTAGTGTGTCACTGTTGTGCGAGTGTGTTGTGCAAACGCTTTACACATTGCATATGGGATAAGCTGGACTGCTCTGCCAAGCTACCAAGGGGGTGAGCAGAGTGGCGGGTTCTGCCTGACTTAGGTGCATACCCTAGCCAACCAGAAACCCCATTTCTAACAGTGACTTAAACACCAGACTACTCATGGTTGAGCTGTTTATGCTGGTCACCAGGCCAACAGGATGACACAATTTCTACAAAGTAATGTAGGTGCATGGATCACATTTTAATTTGATGTCCATACGAGTCTCCCACCTGTTTCACTGAGTAGCGTCCTACATCTGAGAAGCTTCTTTTTTCTTTTTTTTTAGCCAGAGGCAGTTTTAGCCACCGTTCTACTTTATCTCTCAATTTTTCCATTGCAGGTACGTAATTAAACTGGAGAATTTGCGCTTGGTCTCTATGGATATGTATGCCCAGATATTTGACCGAGTCGTCACACACTTTAAAGGGAATTCTGTGAGCCGGTCGTTGTGGGCGTCAGTCAGCGGGAAAACCTCGGACTGGTTCCAATTAATGTACAGGCCCGACAGGGCGCTATAGCGGGTAATTTCTCTAAGAATCAGGCCCAAATTGTCATCCGGATGCCTCAAGTATAGTATGATGTCATCGGCATACAAGTTAATCAGTAAGGGACCAGTTTTAAATTGTAGCCCCCTATGAGAAAGATGATCCTATAAGTGACGCACCAGTGGGTCCATTACTATTATGAATAGAAGCGGGGACAGAGGGCACCCCTGGTGGGTCCCTCTAGCTGGTGTGAAGGATTCTGTTAGCAAGCCATTTACTTTCACGCACGCCGATGGGCACGTGTAGAGAAGAGATCACCGATATGAAGCGTGGGGGCATCCCCAGCCGGATCAATGCCGCACGCAAATAGGGCCATTCTAATAAATCGAAGGCCTTCTCGGCGTCCAATAGAACTGCCGCAGCTGGGAGCATGGGGTTCATACTGTGTAATGTAGCTAATAGGGTCCGTAAGTTTAATGCAGTGGATCTACGTGGGATGAAGCCTGCCTGGGCTGCGGAAACCATTTGGTCCACAACAAGAGATAGTCTAGCGGCCATCATCTTGGCTAAAATTTTATAGTTGAAATTCAGCAATGAAAGGGGCCTGTATGAGCCACAGTATAGTGGGTCCTTCCCTGCTTTAGGGAGAAGAGTTATTACTGCTTCCCGCATTGTTTGCGGGAGTAGGGCCGCCTCAATTGCCTCCTGGTATACATCAATGAGGTGAGGAGCTACGTCTTTCTTAAATGCCTTATAAAAACATCCCGAGAACCCATCAAGGCCGGGTGCCTTTGAGCCGTCCATGTAATCTATTGCTAGGACTAGGTCGTCGACCGTGAAAGGTTCGGCCCATAATTCTCTGTGTGCGTCCTCTAGCCAAACCATTGCCACTTCATCCAAATAGGCGTTACTGGTGGTCGTGTCTGGGGGGACTTTGATAGTATAAAGTTCCTTATAGTATGCCAATACCCTCTCCTTTATACCCTCACAGTCCGAAATAGGTACCCGGTCATCTCCCATGAGGCTTGTGATGTATGTCTGCCCCTTATTAGGTTGTATGAGCCTTGCCAGTGTGCGCAGGGGGCACTCCCCCTCCCCATACCTCCTAGCTGTTGCATACTTCCACAAAAGTGGGCCTCCCTTTCCGCTGCCTCAGGATACTTCGCCAGCAGTGCTGCCCTCTTTCTTAGACCCGTGGTGGTCCATACTGTCAGTAGTTCTGCTTCTACTGCGCCCAACTGTGCTTCAAGCCTGGACAATGTGCGCAGCAGGTCTCTAAGGATTCCTGCCCCTTTTGAAATACAAACCCCACACATGTATGATTTGCTTTGGTCTTTACTGTGCCTATATTGGTTTCAAAGTATTCCTCTATCGCTAAACTCAGTTCTGCTTCGAAGACCGGTCTCTGAGGGGCATATCAGGGAATCTTCACTGACGCGTCATCCCAGCCGCTCCTGGAACCTGTAACTTGAGTACCACCGGGGCGTGGTCTGATAACGTGTGTGGTAAGTGTGTGACTCCTCCCAGCCATGTGGTTACACTAGGGGATAGCAACCAATAGGACCAAAAGTACAAATAACGCCTCCCCCTTATAGGGATACCGATAGTACTGCCCCAGAGCTACTGCCTCCCCTGCCCGCTAACGCCTCCCTCTTATCGGGATATCGAAACCCTGCACTCCCGAGCTACCAAATTAACTCAGAATATCCATATCTCCATACTGGATTTAATGAACCTCCTTCACATCGCTGAACTCTCCTCCGCCAACCTCAAAACCCAGTGGAACTCCACCCCTCATACCAGAGAGATCCCCAAGCACCCACTACCGCTATCCTTGAGACATCTTCGCCCTCGCAAGCAACCATGTCACCTCTCGGAGGAAGAAACTCTAGCTCTCGCCCTCTCCTACAACTCTACACCTGCCACCCCAAGTCCGCTAGACCTCACTGAAGAGGAAATCCATGCCATCCTCAGCGACTATAACTCTGCCCCAATTACCCTTTGCCCTCTAGACATGAGAGCCGAACATGCCATCTGCACGATCACTATCAAGACCAACAAATCGGCTACCCTCCGCAACAGAAGGGTGGTCAAGAGCAACCTAGCGCCTGTACACCTGTCCACCCCGACTCCCGACACTCTCTCCGACTCCTCTCAGACTAGCCTCTTAATCAACTGGCGATCGGCGTTTAAGCACGCCGCCGACATTGCTGAACTCATCCTGAATTAAAACTTCAACTTAGCAATTCTAACAGAATCATGGCTCAATGATTCTTTATCTCCATGCCTGGACCTCTTAGTCCCTCCCAGCTATAACATGGCCAGGCTGGACAGGCAATCTAGCAAGAAAGGAGGAGGCATCGCCGTATCTACTGCTCTAACCTCAGTGTCACAGAAATCTGGTGGATTCCACCGACTCTTGCGAATACCTCGCACTCTCCATTTGTAGCAAGTCCACCCTACTGTGCAATCTACACATCATTTATCATCCCCTAGGCATGAACGACTCCTTCACTGACCACCTCATGGAACTCATTACAGCTAAGTTCTTCTCCAACTCTAAAGATATTATTCTGGGTGATTTCAACCTACACTGGAACGACCCCAAGTACCCCCATGTCAACACCATCAAAGACCTCCTGACCGATCAAGCCCTGACTCAAGCCTGTTCACTCCCAACTCACTCGAAAGGGGCCACCCTTGATTGGATCATCGCTAAGGAATCAACAGTCAAGCTTATCTCTATAGACCCGTGCAACTGGTCTGACCACCATGCCATCGCATTCCTACTACCTGGCACCCACAAGATAAGAGCACCGCAACCAGTGATTCCTAGACGCTGGATTAGAGACACTAAGAACCTGGACCACAATGAACTGAAGGCTCGCTGCAAATCTGACCTCCTCCCCCCTCGCATATCACAACGGTCATTGACCTCAATAATCACTACTCTGCAACTATTTCGAACATTATGGATGACCTAGCCCCCTTAAAGCTAAAAAGAGCCCAAATCAGAGACAGGAACCCCTCGTTCACGGAATCCCTCAATAATGAGAGGTGATGCCTCCAGCAATCCGAAAGAATCTGGAGACAGCACCCCTCTGCCGCACATCTAAAACTTCTCCGTCAGGACAAATGCCTACAAAAAGAATATCCTCAACTCTAAAAAAGAATTTTTCAGATCTGAACTTGAGAATGCCAAGAATAGACCCCACAGCCTTAGGAAGGGAACTTAGTGCCACCACATACTCTCTATCCCTTCCTGACCTGCCTCCTCCTCCTGAGATGCCACCACAGGCTTCACTTAAAAATCAAGCACGGGGGCGTGGCTAACGGCCGTGGAAAATGGCTGCAGACTAGAGAAGCTCCGTAAGCCGAGGAGCCCTCTTTGACTATCCGAACACGTATCCGGCGTTTTTTTGCACCAAATACCTCAGCTGGTGGTGGCGAGAACCGGAGAGCGACCGATAATCCCGCTCTAAGGCGAGGCGGGGGGCGCTGACACCATCAGCAGCGCAGCATCGGAGAGGGGCCTGCTCCCGACGCACAAAGCCGGGGAGTGAAGTTCCGGCGGGGCGGCCCGCGAGGCGCGCGGAGCGGAAGTGCTGCGTGGTGGACGGCCTGGAGACGACAGGAGAAGGGCCCCCCCCCGCCCCCCACACAGGCGGGACATTGAATGTGGCGGCCCTGACTCAGCGGGGCGGCGGCAGGCGCCATCCTAGTGCGGACGAGGGAGTGAGCGGACTGCCCGGGGGTGAGGCGTGTTCCCCGCCACGAGGAATTGGTGGCACACGCAAGCGGGCTGTCCACGGAGCCACGACCACAACAGGGACTGCCAAGGTACTGTGACGCTCTGCGACGCCTGCCGGGTGCTATCGGGCGGCGGACACCGTACCACTGGTCCCCACGCCCGCTCCGGCGACCAGCGCCTCCGCGGCCTAGACGGTGACCGGGGGGGAGGGCCCCCCCCCGCCTGGGCCTGAACAGTGACCATATCCGTGGGGGCTTTCTTCACCCTGCTGCAGGTAGCGCCAGAAGGGACGGACTACACTTGGTCCCGGCGCGCGTCATCATCAGACAGTGGCCCCAGGGAGACGCACAGGAGAAAGGGCAAGTCAGAGCGCAGAGCGTGCCCATAGCTATAGAAGGCGCCACGGACGGGCGCACGGCGCCAACCTAGCCCAGATCAGAAGTCCTGGTCCGGAGCGCCTGACCGACGGCGCACTGCGCAGCACTGACACAGCGACTCAGGGTGGGAAACCCGACAGGCCGCTCGGGCAGAATCAGCCCTTTGGCAGGCGGCGGTGACTACCACTCCTGCGCGTATTTCCAGTGCATACCCCCAGTGACAATGAGCGGGCGAAATGCGAAGGGGCCGAATCAGGCGAAGCTGGAAAAGTATGCGTACACAAAAGCGCAGCCTGCGACCCACGAGGAGGGACCAGGCCCGGGGCCGACCACCGGGGATGCCAAAGAAGTGACGCTGCAAGACATTATGGCCACACTAAATAAAGTGCACACGTCCTTGGATGCACGCATTGGATCCCTGTCGGCAGAACCACTATCATTAATTCGGGCGGACCTTAACAAGATGTCCGACAGGGTAAAAGAGGTGGAAGTGACGGCAACGGCGCTCACCACCGACACGACCGCACTTAAGCAGCAAATGCAGCAGCTCACAGCAGACAAACTACTAGCGGCCAAGCTGGAGGACCAAGAAGGGCGTTCCAGACGGAACAACATACGCCTTATTGGGGTGCCGGAACAGACAGGGGGTCCTGCCATTGATTTGTTTGTAGAAGATCTTATCACGAAGCATCTCCGCCCCCGGGGCCTATCCAATTACTTTTCCGTGGAACGGGCGCACAGAGTGCCGGGGGGTAGGCCGAAGCACGGAGCCCCGCCGCGCCCTATCCTGGCCCGCATATTCAACTACCGGGATAGAGACGCGATACTACAGGCTGCGCGTGTCGCCCCCCCTCTGAGACTCGATAACGCCACTATTACCATCTTCCCAGACTACACTGCTGCCGTCACGAAGTAGCGCCGCGGATTTCTGGAAGTTAAAAAACTGTTCCGGGACCGTGGACTCAAATATTCGATGCTGTTCCCTGCGAAGCTGAGAGTGGAAGCTGACGGTAAAACGTGGTTCTTCCAGTCGCCAGAAGAAGCACAAGAATGGCTGGAGGGATGGCGTACAACCCCGCGTTCAGAGCGCCGACAGGGAGGGCGCAACCCACGTGAGGAGCCTGAAGAGCGAGACGCTGTCATGTAGCAGGCTGCAGACGAGGGCGGCATTCTACGCTGCAATATGGAGGAATGAACGGCACTACCAAGGCGAACGGAACCTAGCGGCTGCAATCTGGACATGGGCCAACAGGCCGGATACTCGTTGACCTTGCTGGGCCACCACCGAGACTTCCTTATGCAGAAGAGCGGGGGAGTCATTGACGCAACCAGAAAGATCAGAGGGAGTAAAGTGTGACTGCTCCATCGCTTGCTCTCTGCGAACTATCAGAGAGGGACAACGAGACCGCTATGAATCCAGAGGGAAAGATGGGTCTCCAAGGCCAGCGGGCGATTGCTCTCGCCCCCACGTAATGGTATCAGGGAAGGGTTTTAAGCACTCTGCACTGTTGGGGTGGCGGGTAGTTCGGGGTCCGTCATGCAGGGAGGCAGGGAGGCGGGAGGGGGGGCTGGGACTGTTAACACACAGTTGGATGTTTTTAGTTGTTGTTGTTTCTCACAGGGCATTGGATGCACCAGGGCACACAGACACTGGGTACAGAGAAGGCAGACGCGCCATAGCACAGACTGTCAGCTTAAAAAGGGAGGAACATGATGGCTCAGGTTCTCACGCACGCTGAGGCACTGCAGGCACAGATGGGCCCCATTGCTCCGTTATCATTGGTTACATGGAATGTCCGCGGGCTGGGGGATAAGATTAAGAGAGGTCTAGTTTTGCAATACTTGAAACGAGGTGCACCAACGATAGCTCTCTTACAGGAAACACACTTGACAGGTACGAAATGTAAAGCGCTGGACAGATTTGGTTTTCAAATGGTTGCGCACTCCGAGTTTTCTTCCGGGTCACGGGGAGTAGGCATACTGGTGCGAAAACAATCCCCCCTGATTATCCATCAATCATGGACAGATGAACAGGGCCGCTTCGCGGCTATAGCTTGTCAGTGGGAGGGAAGATCCTTTAATGTAGTGTCCGTTTACATCTCTCCGGCGCTCCACGCTGTGGCCCTGCTAGTGCTCAGTACGTTTCTGCTCGCCCTCCCAGCAGGAGAAATGATCATTGGAGGTGACCTCAACGCGACAATCAGCGGGACTGATGACCGGCATCCTCCCAAACCCCACACTACTAAGACTTCCCACCTATCGAGTTTTATAGATGCCCTTGGTCTCCTAGATGCCTGGAGATGCTGTCACCCCACGACCCGACAGTTCACTTACCAATCGGGAGTTCACAATAGTCTATCCAGGATAGATTACTTCTTGACATCGGCAGACAGCCTCCAGAACATAGTGGACATAGAGATCCGCCCCAGAGGGGTATCGGATCATTCCCCGCTAATGCTTACATATACGTGTCGCCGCACAGTTAGGAGACGCATTTACCCCATATATCCAGGGTATCTAAATAATCACAAAATCGCTGCCGACCTCACTACGGCGACGCGCAACTACTTTGCAGAAAATACGCTGTCTGCCTCATCTTCAGTCACACTTTGGGAGGCCTACAAAACTGTAATCCGTGGGCAAGCCATGGCCTCCATAATTGGTCATAAGCGTGAGCAACGACGGGAATTAGCAGAAATAGAATCGAGTCTGCAGCAGGCTGAAGACCTCCATACGCAGCACCCAACACCAGAAACGGCACAATCCCTCTGGGCTCAGCAGCAGGAATACACAGAACGCTTACGGGGGATTGCGAAGTCCAAGTTAAAGAGCACACAGCATAAGATATATGGAATTGGGGATAAGACGGGTAGACTTCTGGCTTGGCTGGACAAGAAAGAACGAGCGAGGAACTGGATAGCGCAACTTGACACTCGGGAGGGAGGGGTGGTGTCAGACCCTCAGGAAATTGTGAACGGCTTAGCCGCGTACTTCGCCCAGGTGTACACCCCTGCGACGACCACCACGGTGGAGGAGGCGCTGGCCTACCTCCACGACATAAAAATGCCCACGTTGCCACCGGAGGCGGCAGCCACGCTGGAAGCCGATCTCACGGCGGACGAACTGAAGTCAGCAATTGAGTCCCTGCAGTCAGGGAAGGCGATAGGGCCTAACGGTATACCCGTGGAATATTATAAGAAGATGGCGGGTACGCTCTCCCCTCACCTCTTACGCATGTACACCGAAAGTTTGGAGGCAGGCGAACTACCGAGGGATCAAAGAGTGGCGACTATTGTAGCAATTCCGAAACCGGGAAAGCCTCCCGCGGACTGCACCTCATATCGCCCCATCTCACTACTTAATGCTGAAACTAAAATACTCGCAAAGCTTCTGGCAACGCGCTTAACGCCATATATGGCAACCCTCATACACCCGGACCAATCGGGCTTTATGCCAGGTCGTAACACGGCCCTTAACCTGCGACGGCTCCATGGGGTACTGGCCCGCACGCCCTATATCGAAGAACCGGCTGTTATACTCTCCCTAGATGCCCGCATGGCGTTTGATATGGTGGAGTGGCCCTTCTTGTTTGCGGTCCTTCGGCATCTGGGCTTTGGCCCTAAATTCTGCGCATGGGTGAGCCTACTATACGCGAAGCCGCTTGCACATGTCACGGCCAATGGGCACATGTCAGGAGATTTCCCGCTAGGACGCGGCACTCGCCAGGGCTGCCCGTTGTCCCCCTTGCTGTTTGCCATGGTGTTGGAGCCATTGGCAGCCCTGATCAGATGGGAACCAACCATCAGGGGACTCAAGTGGGCGGTGGGATGGGAGGACCGCATATCGCTCTATGCGGATGATATCTTACTATACCTGGCCTCGCCCAGGCAGTCCCTTATGGTGCTGCTGAACGTTTGTGTAAATTATGGGAGGGTGTCAGGCTATACCATAAATTGGTCTAAATCGGTCTTATTTGTGCTTAACGGTGCGCCACCACGGCTGCCTAAAGGGTGTGACCTCCTTATCACGACTGATTGCTTTAAGTATTTAGGGATCTATATAACACCTAAGCCAGAAGACTTTATTGCCAAAAATTTACTGCCCCCCCTGGACCGTCTAAAACGGGATACTGTGCATTGGCACACATTGCCACTGACGCTGCTTGGGAAAGCAGCACACTTTAAAATGATGGCACTCCCCCGATTCTTGTATGCTCTGGAAAATACTCCATTCCCGGTACCAGCGAGCTATTTTAAAGCAATAGCCACGGAGGTCTCTAGTCTATTGTGGGGAAACAAACCAGTGCGAATTGCTATGGAAAAACTGGTCAGGGGATGGTATGATGGGGGCATAGCCCTACCCAACATACAGCTGTACTATTGGGCTGCTCAGTTAAAAATAATCAATCAATGGATACACGCCCCACAGTCCGACCCTGCGTTTCAGGCGGACAGGTATCTATTAGGAGAGGGAGGAGTCATGGCAGCCCTATACAATAAAAAACGACCTAACCCACTGATTGGCCCGACGGCACTTACAGTAGACGTCTGGTACATGGCGCAAAAGAAACTGGGATGGCAGGGGGTTATCACACAGCTTACGCCACTGTGGGATACGGGAAGGCTGGGAAAGCTTAGAAAGAGTAAGGGGTTCAATGCATGGGACGCCACAGACATTTCTACGGTGGGGGACCTGTGGGTGAAGGGTGGGGTGGTGGCGTTTGAACGCCTGCAGGACCAATACGAGCTGGCCGCGGCTGAACACTTCAGATACATACAGATTAAGCATGCATTGCAGGCAGCAATACCGCCCAATACGGTCTTACCGGAGGCCTCTCCATTAGACGACAGACTCCTCACTGACTACATGACGAAAAAAGCCACCTCCTTCACTTACCGTAAATTAGTTAATAACCTACCTGACCCGACACAGGCGCTGAGGGTCAAATGGTCCACAGACCTTGGGGACATGGATGACTCGGACTGGCAGACGGCACTCTCGTCACCACGGGAAGTTGCAATACCCTCTAGATTGAGACTCATACAGTTGAAGATACTGCACCGGGTATACTTCACTAGATTGACCTTACACAAAATTGGGAGTGCCTCACACCCGTACTGTCTGCGGGAATGCGGACTGGAGGGGACTTTTTATCATACTGTATGGCAGTGCCCGAAGATTATGGCGTATTGGGTGGCGGTAATGCTGACTATCTCACAAGTGGAGGGGGTGTCGGTAACACCTGAACCAAAAAGATGTTTGTTGAATATATGGGAGCCAAATGATCTAAACCATCCGGCACAGGACTGGGCCACATTAGGCATGATGGTCGTCAAACGGAATATAGCCAGGCTGTGGGGCTCCAGACACCCGCCGAGGGTCAGGGCATGGTGTGGGGACATGGATGAAGCAATGGTAGCAGAGAAAACTACGTATATTAACCGAGGTTGTCCGCATAAGTGGGGGAAGGTTTGGGGGGCCTGGAACAAGTACAGGGGCTTTATCTGTGAACCACCGGAGATGCCGAATGAGGATGTTTCCATATGAAGTGGGGTGGGGGAGAGGCGATATTCATGGGTCCGCAGATGGGATCTGACAGCTATTATGATGTAATAGTGTTATGAGCGTTGAAGTCTAATAATGTGCCAACAGAATGCATTAGTATAAATATTACTGTGATTGTGCACTGCCCTAACTTTACTGATAATAAAAACAAGTTTAAAAAAAAAAAAAAAAAAAAAAAAAATCAAGCACTCTGGACTAACTTCAATCTATATGACGAAGACTCAGTCTCTAAAATCCTATCGTCCCTAAACCCGAATAACCATTTCAACTACCCGCTCCCTTTCAACTGCCTAGCGGCCGTCGTCCGGTCCATTATTCCTAGCTGGACTGCAATAATTAACGCCTCGCTCCAGCAGGGTTCCATTCCTGACTCTCTGAAAGCTTGCCAAGTCCTCCCCATTTTGAAAAAGCTGTCGCTGGATCCAGCCTTCCCCGACAACTTCAGACCTATCTCCAACATCCACCTCCTAGCTAAAGTGTTGGAGAAGTGTGTACAACAGCAACTAAGCCAGGATATCAACAACTTCCACCGTCTCGAAGACTGCCAATCTGGATTCAGACCTGGGCACAGTACTGAAACGACCATGCTCCACATCGTTGACGATGCCCTCCAAGCCCTGGACCAAGGGAAAACGTGCCTTCTAATCCTCCTAGATCTATCCTCGGCCTTCGACACGGTCAACCACGGAAAACTACTAGAACGCCTCAAACTCAGGATGGGTTTGAATGGCTCTGTTCTTGAATGGTTTAGATCCTTCTTCCAAAACCGATCGCAGCGATTCCTAATCAACGGCAATCTATCTGCTCCCTCAAGGATCAACCCAGTCCCCTACCCTCTTCAACCTTTACCTTGAACCACTTGCCGAAGTACTACGCACAGCGAATATCTCCTACCATATGAATGCTGATGACACTCAGCTCTACATCAAAGCGTCTTCACTCGAGGAGATTCTGTCCCTGAATGAGGCCCTGAAATCAACCGTCCATTGGCTCACCTCCAATCAAATCAAACTCAACGCAAAGAAAACAGAGTTTCTCCTAATTTCCCCTCCAAAACCAATCCTGAGATGCAGATATGGATCTAGGCTATCAGAGCCTTAGATTGCCCACCGATCATCGTGGACTGAGCAAAATCTTTGGGAATAACCCTGGACAGCAATTGGAACATGCAAGACAATATCAACTCGATGGCCAAATCAGCCAGATTCCACTTGAGCTACCTTAGGAAACTGAAACCCTTCCTCGACACATCGGACTTAAAAAGTGCAGTCCAAGCGCTAGTAATCTCCAGACTGGAGTATGGCTGTTCTACCCTCTCGGGTTTACCCAAGTTCTCTCTGGCACCCTTAAAAGCCTGCCTTAATGCTGCCACCAGACTTCTTACAAGCTCAAATAAATTCGACCATATCTCTCCACACCTGAAAGCTTTGAACTGGCTTCCCCTAGAGGCCAGAATACAACTCAAACTGGCCTGCATCACACACAAGGCTTTATACTCAAACTCCCCTGCTTACCTCGCACAGAAACTTGTGGTATCCGGCGGAAGCACAAACTCCACCAGAGACCTCTTACTCCAACCTGCATGGTTCCGGAAAAAAAACAACTTTCAATCGGGCTTTCTCTGGAGCCGCTCCAAGAATATGGAACTCTCTCACGCCCGCCATCAGAAGAATCCCTTCTCTGGTACGCTTCAAAAAGGAGGCCAAAACTTTCCTGAGGGGTAAATTCCTCTCCTAAATGTTGCCTCCTATCAACACAGAGACCCTGACCAACTACCGACTAGCGCCTCCCTTCGGAGTATTGAGCTACCTCACCAAGAAACCTGGTGCCTTATCTTGAGTAACTTAACTGTAAACTGTATATATGTGTTCTCTATCCATTATGTACCTAGCTCCCCGACCCCTCTTTTCCTTTTGTATACTTTGTGATTCCATACCTATTGTACACTGCTATAAACCCTGTAAAGCGCTCCGATACCCTAACGGGTCAAGTTCGCGCTCTATGAAACACTAAAAATACAAAATAAATAAAATAGTCTAACCTGGTCCAGGTATTATGCGGGCCAAATAGTGTGTGTATGCTGGTGTATCTTGGTGGAGGTGACGCCAAGCGTCTGATAACGGATATGTTTCTATCAGGCTGACAAATGACTGTCTGGCCCTTGGTTTTGTGTCAGCAGTTGCGGCTGTGCTGTCCAATCTCGGATTAAGCAGTATATTTAAGTCACCTCCTATACAAATATGATCCGCCCCCATCCTATCTAAGTGGGAGTGTAGTTCTACAAAAAAGTCTGGGTCGTCTACATTTGGCGCATATACATTAGCCAGTAGTATTGTGTCCCCAGGAACCAACCCTTTACCAATATGCATTTGCCCACTTGATCCGTATATATTTCCACTGTTTTGAAAGGTATGTGTTTATGTATAAGGATTGAGACTCCCCTTGCATAAGAGCTATATCCTGCAAAGTAGCGGGCAGAGCCCCAGCTAGGGGCAAAGTTCGGGGAAGCATGTGGGGCCAAGTGCATCTCCTGTAAAAATGCTATATCTACATGATGACGTTGTAAATAGTGTAAAACTTGTTTGCGTTTATCATTAAGCCCTCGTACATTCCAGGACATAAATTTAATTTTTGCATTGCTTCTAGTATCGGGTATCATTGAACAACCGCAATTTTAGTCTACCGTGTGAACAGACATTGACATTGTATATTTTGTGCTCGTGTCTGAGAATAAGAAAGATAAAAAAAACTGCACCCCTAGTATCCCCCTCCCTCCACCCATCCCCTTGCCTTTTCTACAGTGGAAACCCCAACCCTCTAGTAACCTCAAACATATGTAGTTAACTTTACTAACACTATATATCAGATATAGGTGCCTAAGCACGAGGGGGGTGGCAACGCTACGCCTCGTCCCCAGTTACATATGTAAATTAAGGTGCCATTATGGCTTAGTTCGCCATAGCCTAAGTAAACAATATCCTTACTGTTCCTATACAGAACGAGTCAATCCTCAGCTGGTGGAGAACAGTTTCATGCTAGTACCAGAATCTGGCATTCGTGGGGATCTGCCCGCTAATGGGGATTTCTTGCGAGTCCCAGCATTGGCACGCACCTTGAGAAAGTCCTGGACAGCCACAGGTTTATTGAAAATCCGCGACCTGCCGTCGACATCCACCTTTAACCTAGCGGGATACAGCATCCCATATTTTAGTCCTTCCTTTCGCAGTGCTGCCTTTACCGCTGCAAATTTCCTCCTTGCATCTTGGACCATGGCCGTGAAATCCGGGTATAGGGAGATTGAGGACCCCTGCCAGTTTAATGCACCCGTTTTTCGGGCAACTCGCAGCGCCGTGTCCCCGTCCTTAAAGTTCAAAGGACGGGCCAGGATCGGTTGAGGAGGACAGCCGGGATTTGGTCACACTCCAATAGTACGATGTGCCCTTTCTATCACAAAAGTGGAGGTGAAGGATTCACATGCCAGTAGATCTGTCAAGAGTTTCGCCAGAAACTCATCAAGGCGGCCCGTGTTTGTGGATTCCGGTACCCCAAGAATTCGGATGCTGTTACGTCTTCCTCTGGCTTCCAAATTTTCATTCTTTATTGCTATCGTCTTGAGTGCCCGTTCAATCCTTTCTATCCTCTTGCTGGCTTGTGCTGACCCATCTTCCAGATCCGATATTCTGCCCTCTGCGGTGTCCAATCGTCTTTCGTATTGGTCTAGTCTAGGCCCATTTTATCCAGTCTGCTGTCCAACGCATCGAAGCGAGTGTCCAGGGCACGGAAACCGGCCCGCAGTTCAGCCAGCAGTGCTTCATGTCCCTGTGGAGTTGCAAGGGGTGGCACGGTGGCATCTCCTCCCTCCGCCATGGTGGTACCCGTTGTTTCTGCACCTTCACCTATCTTTTCAAACGGGAGCTTCTTCTGTCTTGGGTCGCTTTTGCCCACGGCCCTCTGGCTATCACACCCAGTGTGTATTGCAGTTTGGAGTTGTTTATTTCGTTTGCTGCGATCTGCATTTTCCTTCACTATCGAAACTGGTCCCAGCAACTTCCGACTTATCGATGCGACCTACATCGGGTAATTTAGCCTTGGGGCTGTGCAGGTGATCGACCGGTGCTAGTCTCAATTGGAAGTGCACACTTTGCTGAAGACTAGAGAGGAGTCAAACCCCTGCACAGCCCATTCCTCTGCTGCTGATGGGGTATTGGGGGGTCTCAGCGCGTTTCACTTTTCCACCCATGTGTCAGTCTTCCCGCTTCCCATAGATCGATTAGGCGGCAGCATGTGGACTTCTGCCCTGCTTGTTGTTACTCCTCTGTTTGAGCAGTCTTTGCTTTGTGGGCCTAGTTGGGGCTTCCTTGGAGTATATGGCCATTATCGCGCTGCGCAGTTGGCCCACTGTCAGGCGCTGTGGTCGACGGTGTAACCGGAGCGGGTCCCCGTTGCCACTGGTCTCAGTAGTCCGGCGCATATAGCAGAGCTGGTGGGGGGCCAGGCCGCAAAGCTAAGCGGGGGTCGGGTGCTGTTGCTGGTCACTCTTGGGTCTGAGCCCGGCCCTTTCTCTTCACACAGGATCGCAAGGGGCTGCCACTTTTAATTACCTGCCGACCCTGCTGGAGGCCTCTGGTGGTCCGCCTCTTGTCCGCCTTCTAGCATTCTGTCGTGGCACCTGCAGGTCGGCGTTCACCTCCCTCTACAGGCGCCGGGTTCTCGCCGTAACTTAAGGAAGCCTCCAGGGGTCTCGATTAAGGCTGCAACCGGATCTCTCTCTCGTAGCAAGGGCTTGTCGAACTCTAGCTCCCGGCTGCAATGTTTCTTCCAGGCCCAACTACGTCACTGCCGATTCTCCTGCATCGTGGCCCCCGACCCGGTACCCAGTTAGATTGCTGGGTGGGGAATCATGTCGAGGGTGCTATTCCGCTGGGCATGTTGCGCTGTAGCCACCCGTGGAGTTGATTTACCCCGGGGACTCGGCAGAGCTCCAAAGCTTTGCGGCCATCTTGGCCCGCTGCTTGGCCACGCCCCCCTACATCAGACAAGCTTAGTGAGGAACCAGTACACCATGATTCCCCTGTGGTAATAAGCATGTAGCAAATAAACACAAAGAACATTTTGAAAGAAAAATGGAAAAAAGACAAAAAAAAACTACAAAGACCAGATGAAACTAAAAACCAGCACTAGCAAAATCAGAAGTTCTGTCTTGGCAATCCTGTAATGCTTCTATTTATTCTGCAAACATGCAATATGTAAAGAGAAACTGAGAAAAATAAATGAATATGTAAAATGAACATAGATAAAGGAACAGTACAGCAGCCCATGTACACTAGCCCTGGGATTGTAGTGCACTACTTATCTGGTGGCTGTGAAAGTTATCAGGCAAAATACCCAACACCCTCAGTGCAACAAAGGCAATAGATAAAGTGGCCCGACCCACTGTCCCATGCGGTGGTGGACAGAAACTAAATGTAAATGACAGTTGAAGAGAGCAATGGCTGAAGAAAGTCGAAAGAAAACCCCTCTATATATGTATATGGGTGCATGGTTGGTGTGGGGTGTATATGCTATGACGCGTTTTAGGATTTTTGGGGCGGAAACATGACTGGTGACAAAGCTAAAGCTATTTACTGGCCAGAGCTAAAACAGAGAAACAAGAAACCTGATGTCAGGTGCTTGTTACTAAAAAAAAGTATTTGGAAAAAGTTCACCAAAAGACAAACATGAAGTATGGAAAAGACTCAGCACCACTACACAGAGAAGCAGGGATTGTAAATCCTTTCTCTATTTCAGATACAAAAATAATTTGCTGTCAAGATCGGTGAAGGACGAGATGGGCAATGGCCAAAGAATCGGAGTACATGCTTCCAAGAACCAAGCACGCAAGAGGGAAGCATGGCATGGGGCTCGGGTAGGCTGGAGGGAGTAAGAGAGCAGAGTATGATGAGAAGGTGTACAGTTGGGAGAAGAATGAAAATATTGACTAACATTCAAGACACTGCACTCCATGCATTCTTTGCTGTGACCGCCTGTCCAGTAGAAGGACCAATTCAAGGCGTTATCGCCCACAGAATCATGTGTTCTGTTCAAGTTCCAGGTGAACGCACATTTTAAAGCAGTGATCTATCTGGTAGCGAGAGTCTTGTCGCAGATTGCTTAACTCGTGAATTCTCCCCAGGTGACCCACTGGACCCGTAAAGATTTCTCAGCACTACCTCTGCGCACAGGGGGAGACGCCGCATGAATCCACAACAACATCTACTCAGGATGTGACGTCAGCGGATCCATAGAAGTCCCCTTGGGCGCGCTGATGTCTTTTTCCTCTGTGAAACTTTCCGCGCAGAACGCGCCGATTCCATAGAAAGTGGCAGTGGAAACTGTGTGCCATAAAAGATGACAAATCTTTACAACAAGAGCAATAGGAAGAAATGCACAATAATTCTAGATATGGACTTTGAGAGAAAAGGACAAAAAATAAATGAAGCACAAGTCATGTCAAACACAGTGAAGTGGTGCATAATACAACTCCATTAAACATGTACCAAGGAGAAAAGGATGGTATGGCAATCCCATACAAGACCTATGAGACAAGACCAGCACATCTGAAGAGTCCCACCATAACATAAGGCTGAGACCAGAGGAGTATAAAAACCAGTGTGGAAAGGGAGGGCCACTCCCACACTATCGGTCACTCAACAGTGGAAAAGAGTGGAATGGTAACACCAAGACCAGAACTCAGATTGTTTGCAGAGGTGGGAGGATGGGTGGGGCGGTAAGGGATCTGCGGCTAGTGTATGTCTCTACCAGATACATCGTTACCGAAGGTAAGTAACTTTTTCATCTGATAGAGACATCTAGCCGCAGATTCCTTAACTTGTGAATTAGATGCCATAGCCATACCCCTGTAGGAGGAGGGTCTGCAAACCAATCCAGCAACAGTTCCAAAATGAACCAGCTTGCCAAGTGTAAAGACCAACCAGTACCACCCAGGAGCTGATAAAAAGACTTAGCTTTTTCATGAAAAGCGTGGCAAAGACCACACAAAAACGCAAAGAATTAGCGACAGCATAAAATTACATAACATGTATATTGTGTAGGACGCACAAAGGCATTTTGATGCTAAAGGACAGATGTCCATTGTAACCCAGTTCAATGGTACTGATAGTATGATCCACTTGGATGAAGTGCTGATGGGACCCACCGGAATTTGAACGCATAACCACGAGGAGGAGCAGAGGTCCCTGCAATGCACACAGACTACTGAGCCACCTTTTGAAAGGACACTTCCAACCACATCAAGTTAAACTAACTCTTCCTTCGCAAGGAGTGGAAGAAAAGTCCAAGGGCCGATAAAGAGGAACAGATAACCCAGGTAAGGGAAACCAAGTCTGAAGTGGGGAGTAGGATGAAATCCCACACAAACACCAAACAACAGTCAAAATGGAGAATGCGAACTCGCTAGGTACACTAAAACTTGGGTAAGAGAAGAAGCACCAGGGTGTTCCTGTCCTGATAAAGAACAACCAGAAGAGAGACCATCAGAATCAATCCACCTAACCCTTGGAGGGGAAGGTCCTAGAGAAACAGAGCATACACCAAACGAAGAAGTAGTTCTTCTGTGGAGAAAAGCCCTCCTCCTGATTCCTTTTCTGCCTCTTTTTTTGTGGTAACAAAAGAAATAGATCTGGAGACAGAAATGTAATCATACCAGAACCACTCGGGCATAAAGGCCTGGGAAAAAAATATATAGCCATAAAGGCAATAATGTAAACAAGTAAAAATTCAAACACTGTCCCACCAATATACAAATGCAGACAATCATGTTGCAGCCAAATAAGACACAGCAACACCCAAGGGACACCATGTACACACCGAAACACATGGAGCCTAAACCAGATCCAAGTACCAGGTGACATAATAGAGAAAAAAATTTGGGGGTTTGGGGGTAGGGCCAGGGAACTTGGCTTAAAAGACAGCGTCACCTGATAGAATTGTTGCAACAGGCACATGCTCCCCAAGGGAAAGGGACATAAAAAGAACACTTGTCAAACAAGCACATACAACACGTGGGACCAGAAGGTCAAAATGAAGAAACAATAGAGTCCTGCAAATTACCCACAGGATATCCAGGTGGAATCATCATCATACAAGCTGGATGGAGGGAAAACAATTCCCAACAGAAACCCAACAAGGGCACCTAAGTAAGTAGATCAGAGAGCCATACAATGATCTCGCAATGGCCATGAGGCACAGGGGATAACGTAACATAATAGAAATGGAACAGTACCAGGAAAGCCCAGGCTGTCTCATCGAAATACCCAGCAGGCCGGCCCTGCTGAACTTCCGAATGGGACGAAAGTGGGCGTATTGAAGACGGCATGGCCGTATTTGTCCCAATCTTGAGGGAGTTAAACCCCAGTCCTAGGGTTGCTTGAACCACGAGAGGCAAAAGACATTACCACTGAGCTACAGGTCCTTGGTGGTAATAAACGTCTCCAGGGAGACAACCAGATTCAACCTCGAACCAGAAGAGGTAGCGGAGCGCAATACTGGAGTGTGTAGTACTAGCGGACAAAAGATGGGAACATCCTGCATCACACAGGAGAAGAGTGATCACCGAAGGAATGAATTGAACCGGAGGCAAGAAGAGAATTTCCACAAGAAAGGGTACATCGCGATTGTAACAATCTAAGAATAAGTCTCTGCATGGAAGAATGCAGAAGGAAAAAACCCCAAAGGAGTGTATACCAAAAGTTGTGTACCATAAACCTGATGGACACACAAAAGTGAGACAAGACGCTGCCAGAGGAAAACTATAAACCAAGAAACAGCGTTGCCAATAGAATAACAGGATGGGATTAGCAGAATCTCGAAGCACAGTCAAAGAACAGAACAATAGCAATAAGCCCAAGTGACCGATGTTACATAAGGATACATTAACCTCTTAATACAGGATTCCCACACAGGGCGAATCCAAAAAAAACCACCCACAAGTAGGAGAAGGCCCCATGCAGGGTCCCAAGAAGGACAACTGTCACCAACACCAGAGGACCTGAATGAGAAATGGAACCATATTGATGTTGTCATGGGAAGGGGGAGGGGTGTCAGTCTTTTCAACATCTACATGCAATTCGTGGCTGAAATAATCAAGCTCCACCAATGTTGAAGCTAATGTACATCCTTCTGAAAAAAGCAAAAGCAGCAACACCACCACAGAATCTCAATCAGCTTCAGCAACAGGCACTCAAAAATGATGGGCATTTTTAAGAGCACAAATAGCCTGGATAAACAACGAAGAGCCGATCCAACATTACATCTCAGATCAACAAGGAAAATAACTGAGGTAATGCGCAAGAGGCTGTGTACACTATTGTCCAAACGATGTCCCAATTTTCACAAACACCCTTTTTAAACATATAACCCCTGTCAATCAACCCAATCAGTTAGTCAAAGGTGAAATGAGAGAGCAAGCTGTGTGGCTCCACATCACATCTTACTGTCAATAAGATAGTTTATGAAGATGGATGTTGTTGAAAAGTGACCCTTTTCTGGGTGGTCACCCTCGGTTTTTCATTTTTTGTGGGACTCACCAGAAGGTAATTTTGACCTACAACAGAGACACTGTTATTCAATAGCCCGTGTATGTGCTCTGACCCCTAAAACATGTCGAAATTGGCTTAACACCTAAATGGCACATTAAATGTTCCCACAAGGCCACAGAATATGGTTCATAAATACACCCTTGGCATGGAAAGTGAAATTCAACTGAACTGCAGCACCTATTGTGCTCTCCACTATAGCTACAGTAAAAACATTAATTCAGGCCTACCCTGTGAAGCCAGACTGCAGCAGCTTGAACCTGGCTGCCAAGACCTGTCAAAACCACCCTTCTGACAGATATGAAAGCCTGATTTCTAAATATTAAATAGGTCAACCCTAAGCATACTTTACTGCCACAAGGTAGAGCACATAATATTTGAGAGCTGAACACGAGTGACATTAAAAATGGCAGGTTCCTTCAGTGACTAGGTGCAAATCAACATTATGACTGATAAAGCTGTAACAGGCACATAGGAATAAACGAACTGTAGATTATACACTTTTGGCCTGAACCAGCTATAGACTATTTAAAGATTTATTTTTATACTTAATAACAATCCAAACTAATGGTGAAGTTGGATTTTTGCTAAATATATGGGAAATGTAATTTTAATAGCATTACCTTTATTTTTGCCTGACACTGCTGGAGGCTAATTTGCATTAGCTCTCCAGCACCCACCCAGTCTGTGTCTAGCCTAAGATAGGTGTGAAAGAGATGTGAAAACTGCTCCCAGAGCAGAGACAAGGGCCTGGGAGTGGGTAGGCGTTTTTTTCCCCTGGTTTGAATACCAGAGGGGCTGGGCCCAAGAAGCTACTTAACTTCAATGGGGCTTGCCTTGTCATAAATAAGTTTTAGGTGACAATTTGAAAACCTCAGCTTTTGTTCTTCTAGTCAAGGTGGGATCAAACCTGTGGCAGAAAAGCTACCCCTAGAACTGGTTTCGAGTCCTCACAGAGGAGGAGACTACTCAGTACCCTGGCCGCACCTCTGGGATGTGGAGCAGAACTCTACATGGAAGGCCAGTTGCAGTGGAGTTGGTATCAGAGCCTTACCATAGGCGAGGCCTTGCAAGTCAACCCTCGCTGTGAATGGCCGAAGCTCGTTTGCAGCTGGGCAGCCACGAGAGTGCTGGGCATCATCTCTTATTTTGGGCTTAGCCTCTTCTGTTTCATCTAAAAGTGTTATGAAGCCATGGGCGGTGTTTCACTATTGACATCTGGGTAATCCACTGCATTTAAAGGAAATTTTCACATATGGCGAATAGTCAATTCGGGTCACTGCTACCACTACAGCAGAGCTTAGACTTTGCATATCCCCTTACTAGCAATGATATGTTTGTCTGGTGTTCGGGAATGAGGTGAAGTACTGAAGAAATTCAATAAAATTTCCATTTATATCCTTAAACGTCTGGAGGATCTTCAAACTCATTATCTAAAAAGTCTATTACTGTTCAAGGATTTAAACGTAATCACATTTATTTGAACAAGAAATTACAGTGAAACGGTGTAAAAGCAAATTCTGTTTGTCCAGGAAATTACAATTGCCTTCTACAATGGACTAAATCATGAAAAGGTGCCTATGATACTTAATTGTGATATGAAATATATGTAAGTGCTTTTAGACAAATATGATCTCGTTTTAAACAGAATTCTGATCCATTATCCAATAATTAAGCAGCAGCAACATGACATTGGGCAATAGCAAGTGGTCATTTTAAAATACAGAGCTAAAAAATACATACTGCAATATTTTAACAAGCATTGTACACAATCTGGTGAAACAGACAGTTGCAATACCCAACATGAAAGTTTGAGGTATAAAATGTAAACAATTTCATACCACAGGTAAATCTGCCAGCTGATTTCCATCCAGCCAGAGGTCCTTGAGATTGAAAAGTTCTCCAATAGTTTCTGGCTGAAAAAGAAACATTTATTAAAAAGAACTTCTCATCGACAATTGCTTTTTTTAAAAAAAAACAAAGAAAAACATTTAGGATTAAAATGGAACAGTATGTAGTGAGAAACTTTGGCATGGGTGGGAGGCAGGAGCAGAGGATGAAGGTTATAGTATAAAACCTCTGACTTCTGGTATCCGTATAATTTGAGATTAACTTTCTCTATTGTTGAACCGGAGAGGAAGTCTTTATATTAAAGATCTGAACTTGGTCAATATGCAGGTGATGCTCATGAGCTAAGGTGGTAGACAGTTTTTAGTTCACAGTACAATGGTGGGGGGCAGGGGAAGATGGGGACTATATGGGCAAACAATGCCAATTCGTTGGCCAAGTGAAATATATAGAAATTTGTCACATCTGGTTTAAGAACGGTGATATTAATTTTCAAAAATCAGCATTTTAGTTATAAAGAATATGCAGAGATAGCATGAGAAGATGAAACCTTTTGTTTACAACATGGAAAGGTTAACAAATACTTAGAATTAAAAGTTTAGCTCCCACTGGGCCTACTAAATTATACACTGCACATATTAGGCTCAAGCACAAGTGACCTTCCACAAGCTCTGGTGTTACTGGGGGGATTTTACTCTAACCGTGGATGTAGGTAAAAATAAATCTAAGCCAAAACAACCTGACTGTCAATCCCTGACGAAATTAGATAGTTTTACACATGCTATAAATTGGAATTTCTCCTGGCACTCAAGTGACCACAACTCCTAATCAAGCAAAGAAAATTGATTCACACAATAGTCCTAAGTAAAAACTTTCAAAAAAGTGGAGAGCAGTGATTGTGATGCTAAATACTATAAAAAGAAAGTTCAGTGGGAACTAGTGCTTAGATTCATTGCACCTGATCAGCCAAGTAGTGGTGGAAGATGTAACGCATTCCCCTCAAAACTATTTTAAGGAAATTAGTCTGTTGCAAACACTGGGACATTCTGAGAAGCCTACAAATCTGTTTATTGTCTGGAAAGGTAGGATAAGCAAAAAAAAGCAAAGCAAGAATTTAGAAAAACCACTACATTTAGAGGGAATTCAGACACATTATCAAAACAACTGAAGAGACAATTACTAGGAAATAAAGAAGAATACAAATCAATACTTTCTAAAGAAACAGGGGCACTACCTAGGCAAACAACAAATTATATGACGTGGTGGATGTTAGCCTGTTTTTTTCGGGGGTTTCTAGCACACAGCTGAAGGACTTTTGAAAATTTTGAGAAGACTTTCCTATGTTGATAGGGATGCTGCCCGACTTCTTTCTCATTTTGCTGCTCATTTGAGACTTCGAACCATTCCTCATCTTTGCATACTCATTACTGGATACCAAATCTCTATGCGAAGTAGGTGCATTTTTGCGTATCAGAGTGGCTACAAGGCAATTTGGAGTTAAAGATCAGTGGAAAAGCAGTGTCAAATAATTAAGTCAAAACTGTGTTGCATTTTACATTTATTTAACAAAATTGTATTCCTAAAAAGTGTTTAAACGTATGCTTTTGCATGTTAAAAATAACAATAAATACTTTTTTTTTTTTAAACTAAAGCACTGTTACGGCAGTGAATTGGGTCAAGGTGAGGTCCACAGCAAATGGGTGGGGTTGATGGTAAAGATTAGGGTAAGTTTCAACCGGCACAATGGATTTCTGGGTGTTAATTATTATATCACGTTTAGTGTGCCTCAAATTTCAAAAACATCTTACATAGTCCTGGCCCCTTGATATACCTCCGTAAAAAAAATGTCCATACATTTTCATCTTTAATTTGTGTTACTGTATCATTAGAGTAGCAGTTTAGCTCGGGTAAATATTTTTAAAAATGAAACTGTAAAGCTTATAAAAAGATTTGCTTGGACAGAAGAAGAATGTGACTTTAGAGATGAAGAAAAATGCCTTGTACGTGTGTGGATAACTAGTTCCAACTCACACATTTGACGATCTTCGGTACAGTGAGTTCAGGAGATCAGTCCTGCTAAGTGACCTTCCACCTATGTCATATTCTGTGCGTGGACACATTAAAAGAGCATTCTACTTGATCAGAAGATCCGTGTGAGTTTGGTTGGGAAGATATTGATGAGGTGCTAAAACCTACAAAATTTCTAAAGCCTCTACCCACAGAACTTACATGTATTTGAAACACCTGTGCTACAAAAAGATGTCCCTATCAATATGCTCTTCTCAAATGTTAAACTTTCAGCTAATGTACCACGAGAGATTGCTAAAACAAAGAAAGTGAACTATGAAAATGTGTCTAAAACAGGGGTGATCAACATATTTTTCTCATATTCAGATCATGAACATTTTTTTTCCATATTCAGATCATAAACATTGTTTTGTGTATGCATAAAATGATTTAAAAAACATGTTTTATTTCTATATATGCCTCTTCCTCTATTATAGTCGACATTTTGGATAATGGTGGAAGAGTTGCTCTGAGGAGTTATTTTCTGTCTCAATAAAACTACTTGACCCCAAAACTTATGTTTTGACATCAAAATAAAGAATATAGGTCTCATGCTTACTGAAATATTACATCATCACTGCAACACGTCTGCCATTTTCTAAAATGTCGTCCAGAAAAATTTGTCCCGGATCAGCAATGTCTACCCAAGCTAAATTACAAGACGAAGGATCCAAAAACGCAAATTAAAAATGAAAATCTTTATACAACAATTTTGTTACGGCAGTATATCAGAAGGCCAAGATTATACAATCTAAGGCTTCGCACAACCCATTATGGTCTTGCCCTCAAACACTAATAAATAAGAAATAAAGACAAGAAAGCATCTGTGCATAACACATTGTGCGTATGATTAAAGGATCTTACCAAATTATACAGTTCATTGTTTCCTAAATCAAGCTCCTGTAGCCTATGGAGCTGGGCAATCGACCTGTTGAAAACAGGAGTAAAATATTATTCAGAAATTAAGAGAAGAAATACAGCCATTCAATAATAAGCTATTTAAAACAGTTCCGCATTTTAGTTGCATAGCAAATTAGGAAAAGGAGAAAATTAGTATATTAAATTATGTTAACCACTAATGCTTCATATCAATACTGTTTAAGAATTCAATTACCTCTCAGTCTACATTTTAACAACAGTTATTTACTACTGAGAGTAAGATTGCTTAGTAGCATTGCAGCGCTGCCCATCGCCTCTCAAACAGCTCTACATCCTTCTGCTCAACATATTCGAGATCTTTCTTGAATTCTTTCACAAAGATTTTAGAATGCATTAAGAACTCTGGGCCAATTTGTTTTTCGAATGGATAGCAATGACACCTGGAACAAGTGGGTGCAGTCACTGTGAGTATAACACTGTAAAATATTATATATATATATATATATATATATATATATATATATATATATATATATATATATATATATATATATTTTATTGCCTACTGGCGGTCGCCAGTAGGTAGTTATAGTTAGGACCTAGTTACCATAGGAAAATCGTAACATTCTTTTCCCAATAACTTTGGCGCCGGATGACGAATCTTCGTGAAATTTTCAAAACTGGTGGGGCGCTCTGGTCAGCTCCTATCCTGAAAGTTTCGGGGTGATTCATCAAGCGGGGGCCGAGAAAAAAGTGGGGTCCCAAAACGCGTTTTCTCCATGTTATTTCCCATAGGACATTTTGGAACAGGCTACAGCCCATACTGCTGAGCGGAATTACACCAAATTTTGAAAAAAGGTAGCCCTTGGTTCAGATAGAGACCTTTTTTTTTTCACAATGGTGTAAATCTGTTAGTTCCTGAGAAATTCACAAAAGAGAGGTCAAAAAATCAATTTCCCACAGGAAGCTTTAGACACGGCTATAGCAAAAACTGCTGAACGGAATTACACCAAATTTGGCAAAAAGGTACTGCTTGGCTCAGACAGCGACCTTTTAAAAAATGGTGTAAATCCGTTCAGTAGTTTTTGTGCAATTAAGAAATAAAGATAGTGATATCTATGGCTGGGGAGGATCCGCGCACCCTCCAGATCACGAGCTTCTGGCTGTCAACACTCCAAACCAGGAAGTGTTGGCAGCTATCTTGTGCCTCAGTAGAACCGAGGCACAAGAAAACAGAAAAAGAAACATGAAAAACAAGAAAAGGGAGCAAGGTAGAAACACCCTGACCCCCTAGGCCTGCTCAGGGTGGTCCCACAAGGACCCTGAGGGCCACAAAAAGCGTTTAAGGAAAAAAAGAAAAAAAAGGATGCGCGTACCCAGCGCGAATTTCGGCCTACATTTTTTAAAAAACAAAGCGCGCGCTCCCATGCTTTGTTAATATTTAGCCCCCGGGTGGGCCAGGTCCCGGGGGCAGAGAAAGAAGGACAGAGACAGAAGGACCCCCAGGGAGCCCCAGGGAGAAAAAAAAAAAATTCTAAAATCGGGAGGTGCGCGCATGGCACGCACTGCGATCCGTGGGTGCTTGGTGCGTGAAGCGCACCATGCGCCCACTGCGCGCGCACGGTGCACGCACCTCGCGAATTAAAAAAAAAAAAAATACATTCACGGTGCGCGCACGGTGAAAAACCTGGAAGAAAAAAAAATTAATAAATACATAACTTAGCATTTAAAAAACCGTACAAAAACCAATGAAATTCCCCCGTTAGTTAGTGCAGGCAACTATAACTCACGCGACCGCAATCCTCTGCTGATGACGTCAGATATTACATCACTGATGACATATGTGTCTTTATGAAAAATAAATATTTGTAATATATGTATAGCTAAAGATTAATGGAAGAAGGCATGGGTAAATAAGTGTCTAAATACAGTGATGTAATATCTGACGTCATCAGCAGAGGATTGCGGTCGCGTGAGTTATAGTTGCTTGCACTAACTATAACGGGGGAATTCCATTGGTTTTTTACGAGTGAAATGCCCAGCTAACTATAACATGTGTGAAACCTATGGTTTTTTAAGTGAATTTGCAAGGTTTTTTAAATGCTAATTCGTAACTATAACGTGTGTGAAACCTATGGTTTTTTCAGTGAATATATATATATATACACATACACACGCATACATACATATATGCATACAGGCCCATATGTATTTATTATCAGGATCCCTAGTCACTGTGTTTGCCCCTGATACGGAGTCCCCGAGTTGGACAGCTTTGTTTCCTGGATCGGATCGGACATCTGCCAAAGGCTGGAAGGCAGAAAAATACAGAGTACTTCCTCACTCCATGTTTATCGATGTCTAAAGGCAGTAAACCCAATGATCCTGCTGAGCCCTCAGAAAATGCACGACTTAACACTTTGTATAGCGCGACCATGACCCAAGCGGGTATAAGAGCGCTTTACATACGAGATGAGGAAGACAGGGTAAATGGCTGTGGGAGAAAAAGAATAAAAATATATATCAGGAACACAATAATGTATTGGCAGGCGACACTGAGACCTAAGCATATGCCACGTAGCGTATTAAACAGCAAAACAAGATAGGAGACAAGAGGAGTGAAACTTCTAGTTCAGCACAGTGTTCAACAGTAAGGCTTTCACTTCTATTTTGAAGGCAAATGTTGAGGGAATCAGTCTTGTTTCCACAGGTAGGGAGTTCCATATTCTCGGGGCAATTCCAGAGAATGTACGATTGTAGGTTTTCATTTTTTTTTAATTTCTTCGGCTTGAGCAGAAGTGTGCTGGTGCTCCTAGAGGGCCGGGAGGCACCCGATAGTTCTAGCTTATTTGCCAGGTAAAGGGGAGTGTTGTAGTGAATCGCTCTATGAGTCATACATGCAATTTGTAACTGGATCCTTGATTCAAACGGGAGACAGTTGAGCGATTTCAGGTCTGGAGAGATGTGGTTGGTTTTCCTAGAGCCAGTGATGAGTCTAGTCGCAGCATTTAGCGATGCTCTAATGGGGGCTGAGCTGAGTTTCAAAAGCCCGCATAGAGTAGCATAGAGTAGCACTGCTGTATTCTAGTCTGGAGATGACTAGTGCTTGCACCACCGATTTGAAGTCATCTTGGGGAAGGTAGGGTTTGAGTTTTCTTAGGATGCTCAGTTGGTAGTTAGCTCCTTTGGTAGATGCTCTGATGTGATCCTGCATGTTTAGGTTCTTATTGATCACAATTCCTAGTGATTTCGTTGAATCAATGATGGGAGGTGTGCAGTTCAGAGCTGAGAGGTTTTTAAGATATTTCTCAATAATCGTGACTTTTTTAGCAGGAGAAATGAGGAGGAATTCCATTTTAAGGGCGTTTAGTTTGAGGTGGTTAGATGTTAGCCAATTAAGAGTTTTGTGCAGGGTTCCATTGAGTGACTTGATATCTTCAGGGGAGGTGATTTTCATGTACATTTGGGTGTCGTCTGCGTACATGTGATATTGGATGTTTGAGTCTTTGAGGATTACAGTGAGTGGTTGCATGAAGAGGTTGAAGAGCGGGGGGGAGAGCGAGGATCCACCCAGCGAGCAGGGACTGGAGTTGGATAGTGTTTGATTGGATTGGATTCTCTGAGTTCTATTGTTGAGAAAAGAGGCAAACCATTTTAGAACAGTGCCTGAGAGCCCTATCCTACATTCCATACGCTCAGTAGATTGTCAAGTTTGACAGTGTCAAATGCTGATGAGAGATTAAGTAGTATGAATAGGCTAGACTCGTTCTGGTCAAGCAGGGTGAGCGCGTGGCCTACTATATGAGTGATGGCCGTTTCAGTGCTGTGGCCGGGACGGAAGCTCGATTGGAATTGGTCAATGTGTTTGCGCAGTTGTTTGTGTACACATTTTTCAAGTAGTTTTGCCAGGGTAGGGATGTTTGTGATTAGCCGATAGTTATTCTAGTCTTCAGGGTCTGCTGTGGGTTTTTTGAGAATGGGGAGAACTAGGCCCTCCTTTAGGCAGTCAGGGATCCCACCTTGCAGAAGAGACGCATTAATGATCTTGGACCAGAGTGGGACTAGTGATACTATAATTTCTTTAAAGAAGTTGGAGGGCAGGGGATCACTGAAGTGATTTGACGGTTTTCAGGGTTGAGAAAATGCTGGAGCTGGCACTGTCATTGAGGAGTGTAAATTGACTCCAAGAGGCACTGTTTTTAGTGGAGTGACAGTGCGGAATAGGAGGGGACGAGTGTAAGGAGGAGTCAGGAGAGGGTGAGAGATTGATCAGGGCAGACTTTAGATCGGATTCGATCTTACTTTTCAAGGAAGAAGTCGGCAACGTCATTTAAGTTAGGCTGAGGGCAGGAGATGAGAGGGGATTGAGTAGGAGTGGTATTGGGTTGTGACGTAATCAGCTCAAACAACCTTTTCGGGCGATTTCTGGCTTTGTCCAGTTGTGATTTGAAGAAGGTTTTTTTCGCCTTTCTGATGAGTTTGTTGTATCTACTCCTTTTTAGTCTTAGAATTTTTAGTAGATCAATGGATGGAGCAGATCTCCAAGCGCGTTCTGCTAGTCTCCTGCTGCATCTGTCAGCATTTAGGCTGTCGTTGAACCAAGGCTTGGAGTCTTTGATGGCTTCTCTTTTTAGTTTAAGGGGGGCAGTTGCATTCAGGGCGGACAACATGGAGTTGTTATAGTGCTTTTTGAGGCATGCACGTCAGCCATGTTTGCAGGCAGCGGTAGGGAGATATTGCAGTGAGCTATAAGCTCATTAACGTTTGTATTTTGGAGCGTTCTTTTCCAATCTTTTAGTTTTAATGGTTGTTGTTATTTTTGGTTTAATGGATTCTGATAAGATCTATCAACGCGCTACTTGCGGACACGCAAATTACTGATGTGACAATGGCAGTGAGGAGTAGAGGACACAGGTGCTCTCTGCTGAACACCAGCTTAAATAAGACGACAGCAGACAGAGCTGGAGTCAAGTACATCTGGAATTTCAACTGAGGTGAAGGACCTGCACACCTTTAGAGTGAATGCAATAAGGAACTTATTGAAGATGAATGAGAGCATTGAAATGCTATAAAGAAAATTAAGAACGGGCACTCAGTTATGGGTGTTCTTGCACATATGCTGCCCGAAGCTCTAGACCAGTGTTTCCCAAACTGTGGTCCGCGGACCCCCAGGAGTCCGTGACACATTCCCAGGGGATCCGCAGGAGGCAGTTTTAAAAGCACTGCAAAGTTTCTGGTCTAATTAGCAGTTTTTGAGCAACAATAAAAGTGTCAAAATGAAGCCAGTGATTAATGCACCTGCTGGAGAGATGAGAGTTTTGTTCAGTGGCAGCTTGAGTTCTCTAATGTAGCACAGAGGGTCAATATGCCTACTGCAAAGAACGTGTACCATGCATTTTAAAAAACAGTATTTTATATGCATAGGTGAGTGTGTTACTGCTTGTGTCACAGTGATTCTTTTGTTACTGTACAGTTCATAAGTGACAACCAAAATCTAGCACAGTGACCTATAAACTGTCAAAGAGCTGCTTGCAAACTGCATGGTACAAGTTAGTAACTTATGTTTTTTCCCCATCTTTCATTATCCTGATGCTGCTAAAAAGGTTTATTTGAGCGAAAATACATTTTTATTGTTAAAGTCAATGCTAACCACTGGGTGATGTTCTGAATCCCAAGTTTGTGCTTCTCCAGACCAAGCACTCTTTAAAAATGCCTACCAGTATGAATGACATGTGAATCCTACACCTTGTAGTACCCTTTGCCTTATGTAAAATTTTCTATACACTGATTTACACGTATGATTCATTGTCTCTATATGTGTGTGATGTCATGTGCTCTGACATCCTACAACGGTATGAGAGATGCTATAGTATAAAACAAATGAAATACATGTGACGGAGAGGCTATGGAGAGATGAGAGGCACTGTTGAAGGGTGATAGTAAGGGAATCATTGAAGAACCCCAACAAAGATTGTCGTATCCTGGTGCATAGTAAGGTCTTCATTTACTATTCGTTAAAAGCTAATACAATTTAATATATAATGATAAATGTGTTTTAGAATGCACCACTGTTTCCTAAATTTCTTGGGGGGAGAGCCTCCCAAAGCCCCCTTTGTAGTGGTCAGGCTCACTCGCTGCACTTGGCGTGCACCGTATGGCGACTGGTTTGAAAACATTTGCCAGGGCTGCTTTGGGTTTCCAGTCTGGCCCTGGCAGGAGCAGGAGCCTCGTACTGTGAAATAAAACCAACCAATTAAAAGTTAGTCACGGAGTTGCAGCACCAACCTTCCCATTAAATTGTCTTTTTTGTGTGCAAATTCTTTGAATATAAAACACTAAGGGGGATATTTACAACAGAAGTGGCTGAGCGTGTTGTTAGCCTCCTTGGCTTAATGATAGGCTCGGCCACTTCAAAAACGCAGGGCTGCACCATATTTACAAGATTATGGTGCAGCCCTGCGTTTCCCCCAACGCAGGCACTCTTGCACTATGGCAAGGGTTTGTGCATGCAGGGGGAAGATTCTCTATGTACAGGAAGGTCCCCCTTCCTGCACATTAACAATCTTGAAATGCCGTTTTGTCACTTCTATGTGTGTTGCATAAGTTACAAAATGGCATTTTTTAATAAGATGGTTTATGTGCAGGAAGGGTCACCTTCCTGAACATAAACCATCCAAGGCATTTTGCTTTTTCCATGTGTGCTGTACAAGGCAAGCCACATTGAAAAAGCAAAAACTAGGAGAAATAAAGGATTTCTCCTCGTTTTGCCAAGTTAAGACCTGGTTTACCCTGGTCTTAATTTTGGCCCTGCCTCCTATTTATGCTGCCCTTGTAAATAGGGGGCAGTGTCAAAATCAATGGGTGTTGCGGTGGAATGCCCACTGCAACACCCACTGCCCACCCCTTTCACGCTAAGCATTGCGTGACAGGGGGCCTTATTTGAAAGACAGCATTAAGCCATGTTATGTGGCTTAACGCTGTCTTGTAAATAAGGTGAAGCCTCTATCGCCACGGTAACGTCGCAAAAAGTGTGCACATGTCTGTGTATTTTTGAGTAATTACTGTTTTAATGTTTGAAATTTAAATCATACAAATTGCTTGGGCGTCCCCGGCTTTCAGTGGTGACTCAATGGGGGTCCTCGGGAGTCAAAAGTTTGGGAACCACTGCTCTAGACAGCAAATTACCCTCAGTGCTGGTTGATTCATTGGTCTTGCTGTGTGTCGCTGAAGGAGAGGTGGTGCGGAAGGCTTTCCACCTTGCACCAAATAGGCAAGTTTAGAGAGATGGAGCGGGTGGCACAGTTGTGGCTGTGGTGTCTACGACAGAGAGGAGCCTGGATACTACCAGGCAAGAGTAGGGCATATTTAGTGTCACGGGCCATATGGATGCTCTTCCAGGAAGACTGGCAATATCACTGATCTAAGCATTCCATGTGTGCGCACAATTCTCCTCTTGTCTCTTCGCTTTCCTCTTCCCAGTTAGGCCATTTACCTACGAGTTTTGATTGGCATTATGATTAGGAAGTGATCAGTTAATCTCAAGATTGGTTGGCATTACATTGCCGAAGGGCGTAAGTTGCATTGCTTGTGGCCGCCAAGCTTTCTGGGTAGCTGCATGAGTCTTTGTTTTTCTCCAATAAAATTACTTAACCTGAAAAAATTATATAGTATTAAAAAAAATAATCAGTGCCCCACAAGATACCTCATATGATGAGATTGTAGACCTTTTATATGAACTAAAGATGAAAACTAAGGTAGGTTTAAAAAGGTATAACACATGTGGATGCATTCCACTCTCTCTGCCATCGCTACAATCAAATGATCGTTCCTTGGTGCTACCAGTCCTATTCTACCTCGTCCGCGCAACATTGCTGTTGCTGGATTTGGTCGTGCCTCTGAAAACGTCCCTTACACGAGGAGCTTTTAGGTCGAGTCTGGGAAGCGCATGCGCTGCTCTGCGACGCATGCTGTATTCAGGTATGGACTTGAAGCTCCGCCCATTTTCCGCCAGTCTTTTCAATTGGCTCCTGTTATTCTCCTTTCTAAATGGTTGCTTTTGATTCATGAATAGGCTTAGTAGTCCCTCGTTAGTACCTCCTTGTCTACATTAGTAACCTATAAACACAATAAACTTCTCGGGTCTAAACAAGCTTAAGGCAATGGCACAAAGAAAAAGATGAGAAGTAGATCTGTGTCTCATTAACAAAAACCTAATAGGGGAGCAATCCCTTTTTAGGACGAATGCCCTCACTCACCAAAGGTGACATGCTTCATCATTTGGGCTTTTTTAGGGTTTGGCCCAAAAAGATAGAGGGGTCGCAGAAGAAACCAACGGGCTTCAGTACATTGGGACGCACCAGTGGCACCCAGAACTTAACGCAGTATGGTTCAGCCACCAGTACAACCACGAACCAGCAAGGAAGCGACCTAATTATGAACCTCAGCAATCGCAATCTCAATTCTACTGAGACATCTGCATTGGCGAAAGGTTTGGGTTTTGTTCCGACATGCACTGGAGATGCTTTTCTGATTAGACAGGAGCTGGCAGGTTTTTTTTTCGCAAGATACGTCTGCGTTCTTTTTTTGAAAGCAAAGATGTTAATGATCAATCTGAAGATACAAAAAACACAGGTCTCAGACCACGCTCTACTTTTAATCCTCCACTCCATTTGATACCAGCTCAGATCGCGACGTTTGAAAAAGCGGTCTTACAAGATGTGGAGGAATTGTTCAAACAGGATACTAGAGATTATCATAATTTACCAAAACTTGAAAAACATGCATTACAACAATTGGCCGATGATGAGACCATCGTCATAAAAGCAGCAGATAAGGGGGGTGCTATTGTTATTCTTGATAGTACCATGTACAGAGCGGAATGCCTCAGACAACTTGGCAACAGAGATGCCTATAGACCTTTGAAAATGGACCCGACTAAACGTCTAACAAGTACAATCAAGAAGATGACGTAGGAAGCAAAGGACAATGGGTGGATTACTGATCAAGAAGCAGCATTTTTAGTAGCACCCCATCCAGTTGTACCATACTTCTATGTGCTGCCCAAAGTTCATAAAGGACAGCTACCGCCTCCAGGGAGACCCATCATCTTTGGAATAGGTTCTGAGTTAGAACCTTTATCCACTTTTGTTGATTTTTTTCTACAACCTTTGGTTTTGGAGATGCCTACTTACCTCCAGGATACCAAGCATCTATTGCGTCTCTTAAATGAGATTACTTTTGATCAGGAACAGGATTACTTAGTTTCCTTTGATGTGGAGGCTTTATATACCTCGATACCACAGGACAAGACCCTGGCAACTGTAGAGACGCTGCTAAGATCCAAACCTAGAGAGTATAACTCCAGTCCACTTCATCATGATGTGTGCACGGTTAGCGATGAAGGAAAATTTCTTCAAATTTGAGGATGATATATATCTGCAGACATCAGGAACATCTATGGGCAGCATTTTTGCTCCTAGCTTGGCTAATCTATATGTACATGACTTTGAACAGTCCATCGTTCTTAAAGAAGACAACCCCTTTGGGAGACATATACGTACCTGGAAGAGATACATCGATGATGTGTTTGTCATTTGGAGAGGTACCCCTGAAACCATTGTAGCCTTCCATACTTGGCTCAACATAAAAATTCTTAACATTTTTATTTAGAAGAGAACAACGTTGGGTTTTCCGTATCAAAAGTGATACAGTAGGACTCAATGAAGACATTCCTTGGTTGTCTCTCTAAGATGACATATTTATTACCTGTTATTTACATCTTGCTATCACTAGAATGAATGAATGAATTTCGACTTATATCGCGCAACTAAGCCCAATGGGCGTCAAGGCGCCTAACCAAACCAAGCTAACTAGATGAAAGAGAAGTGAACTTATTGGTAGGCCTTTGTAAAACACCAAGTCTTAAGTGCCTTCCTAAAAAGATCCATAGAAGGTTGGGACTTAATCTCCAAAGGAAGAGTATTCCATAAAAGCGGAGCAGCGATGGGAAACGCTCTGCTGCCCCATCTAACCTTCTTGGAGCGGAGGACTACCAGCTGATTAGAGTCTGAGGAACGAAGAGGTCTGCTGGGAATGTAGCGGGTCAGCAAAGACCCCAACGCATCCCCAGGGCCAGCCGAAAGGGCTCTGTATGTAAGGCATAGCAATTTGAATGAGAAATAGCAAGCCAATGCAGGTTCTTCCTGGCCGTTGTTGCGGAAGCGTCCTTTGGGAGTGCCAAGACAAATTTGGCAGCCGCGCTCTGCACGACCTGAAGGCGCTGGATAAGAGATTTATTGATCCCCACATATAATGCGTTACAATAATCCAGCCTAGAACCTACAAGGGCAATCACAGTTTGCTTACGTGCCTGAGGGGACAGATAATGAAGAATTCTTTTCAGAATCTTGATGACTCCCCAGCAGGTGGCTACCGTCCTATTGACCTGGAGATTCATGGACAATGAAGTATCAAAAATAACGCCGAGATTCCTAGCCGATTGTGAAGGGGTGGGGCAAGTTCCTAAGGATATAGGCCACCACTCACTAGACCAAATGTCCTGGTCTTTACCAAAGATCAGGACCTCTGTTTTATCGGCATTCAATTTTAAGGAATTTAGAATCATCCAATCCGCCACCATCTGCATGCATGACCTAAAGCCCGACGCCGAAACACTAACAGAGTGGGCTAGGGACACCATAATTTGCGTGTCGTCGGCGTAAGACACCACCTCCATCCCCTGAGATCTTACTAATCTAGCAAGGGGGGCCACATGGATGTTGAATAGAGTCGGACTTAAGGCCGACCCCTGGGGCACCCCACATTGTAAAGATTTAGCAGGGGAGAGGAACTCTCCAAGCATGACTCTTTGCTCTCTGAGATGTAAAAAAGAGTCAAGAAGATTTAAAGCCGACCCTGCTACCCCTGCCTCCCGTAACCGAGATGTTAAGGTAGAGGGAGACAGGGTATCAAACGCTGCAGTAAGATCCAATAGGACCAAGATAGTCGTCTGACCAAAATCCACCTTACGACGAATATTATTAACCACCATTGTCAGCGCAGATTCTGTACTATGGGATTTCCTGAATCCGTGCTGAGAAATATCAAGGAACTCAGAGGAATCAAGAAAGGTGAAGATTTAGGTGGGCTTCAAGCATCTTTGCAGGAGCAGGTAACAGGGAAATCGGTCTGAAATTCTTCAGCACTCCAGGGTCAAGGGAAGATTTTTTAAGAAGAGGCTTCACTATAGCTTTTTTCCAGGCAGAGGGGAAGATACCCTGGGCCAGAGCCCCATTCATTACTTCCAACAGTGGAGGCAGAAGGGTGTCCCTACAGTCCTGTAAAACTTTCAAGGGACAGGGGTCCATGGGAGAGGCAGACTTAGTCCTGTCTAACAGGAGATTGAGCTCCTCAAGAGAGAGCGGCGGAAAAAGGGTGAGAATCTTATTTGGATCTCTCATCCAGGATTCTGAGACCTTAATGTCAAAGAGGGAGTGATCATCCAACAAATTCCTCTGACTTTCTAAAGCAAGATGGATATCCGAGATTTTCTTAAAAAAGAACTCAGATGTTATTACAGAGCTCCTGTGAGCTCACAACTGGATCGGGTGTCTGAAGGGAACATAAGGAATCAACAATCTTGAATAACTCTTTGGGCGAAGCGAGAGAGGTCGTCAGGTTCGAAAAGAACTCCTGCTTCTCTTTGATCACTCTGATTTTATAATTACGTAACATCCGTTTATGATCCTCTCTATCAGAGGGATCCCAAGACTTACGCCATTTTCTCTCTTTAGATCTACAGGTTTGTCTTAGGAGTCTTAAAGACTCGGTGAACCAGGGCGCTGAAGGTTTTCGCCGGGCCACATATCGCAGGGAGGCCGGAGCAAGCACATCAACCGCTATAATAATGGACTTGGCAAGCTCTTGGGCCGCCTCATCCACGTCTCGCGAAGTTGAGGTCTCAGAGCCTCTTAAAAACGGAGCAAGGGTTTGATTAGTAATGTTACGATAACTTCTTTTCAGACCGCTATTACTAGTGGCAAAATTATGGGGCTCATCAACCGAAGATATAAATTCAAGAGGTACTGCCAGGTGGTCCGACCAGGCCAAAGGCATGGGGGAACCAGCTGAGAGTCTAGGATCGTTGGTGAACACCCCATCCAATATATGGCCAGCCTGATGAGTTGAACTATTAACCAGCTGAATGAAATCACAGGCTTCCAGAGAGTCCATCAGCTGAGAAGTGTCCTTGGCTCCCTGATCGTCCAAGTGGAAATTTAAGTCCCCAAGAATGGTGAAATGTGATTTCCCAAAGTAGGGCTCCAGGATTCGAAATAGCTCGGAGCAGAAGCTGGATCTAGAGCCTGGCGGTCTGTAAACAAGCATGCCAGTAAAAGAGACTGTAGGGGAACACGAGATGCAAAAATAAAGAGCCTCAAAGGAGTCCGAGGTCTACGGCAAGGTTTTTATAGTATATGAAAGTGGGGCTCTACAAAGAATTGCCAACCCTCCCCCTCTGCGTCCCACTCTATCCTGTCTGTAAATCGTAAAACCCTCAGGTACCGCCAATATGAGATCATGTCCAGACGAATCGGACGCCCAAGTTTCCGTAACAAATACCCAGTCAGGTTGCCGATCGTTCACAAACTCATGGAACGCTATGTTATTCTTAATGAGCGACCTAGCATTGATCAGAAAGCCCTTTCTAGGTTGAGTAATGGTCCGTAAAGCTGGAGCGGTTTGAGGATTCGTCCTACGTGTAGAGGAAGGATGAAACACCGCCCCACACGTGCGACAGAAAGATGAGCGTCTCAAGACCTCCGTACTAAAACGGAGGTGACACGCTAGAGGTAGTGTTCGCAAAGCTAACATATCACGTATGGAGTATTCTCTCACTACCTGGTGATGAGCGTGGGGGAGCCCCGAGTCCACCCCGTCCAGCAGCCCGTCCTCAGCGCGGACGGGCGCAGACGGGCTGAACTCAGGCGTAACTCCGGCGGATATCCGGCGGATATCCGGCGATCCCGCTGCGCGAGTCCGCTGCGCGTCTGCATGACTCCCTTTTTAAGGACTTCTATCGTCCTTCAGTTAGCTAGAGCGTCCGAGCAACACACTGACGCCGGCAGGCTTCACGGAGTACTCCCAAAATGGCCGCCAAGCGTCCTAAGTAAGACCGGGAGAGGGGCCCGCCCAACAGCGGTGAGTAACAAGATTATAGTGCAGGCAGGGGACCTAAGTAGTTAAAAACCGGGTGTAATACTAAACGAAATTATATAATGAAATACAAAACGAGGAGATTTTAAAAAGCCTATAGCCAGCAGTTCCCAACATCAAACACGCTGATTACGCAAAGCGCTAGGCTCACTTTACACTTTACACTACGAATTGGTTAGTATTTAAATATAGAATAAGTGGTGGTGTTCATCCTTTTGCATCATGATGGGGGGGCATTGAAGCCAAAAAGCAAACATCTTTGATATCATATGATAATCAGGAGCATGTACTAACTAGAAGGGGCTTACAATGTGCTTCAGCTGACAACATAAATTGCTATGAGAAGAGGACTAATATCCAAAGGAATCCCAAGTGAGGACAACCACGATTGAAAACAAAACCAGTTGCAAAAACAATAGTGAAGAGAGATGCAAAGTTAATGGTGACCAGTTGAGACTAGTTGGAAAAAGAGTTTGGTAGGACTTGTAAATTACCAATGACTCGAGAGAGCATTAATTAATTACTGCATGGATCCTAGTTATTCAAGTGACTGACTTTTATGCAGTGCTCCCACTGAGGCTGAACGATGACGGGGCGTTCAAAGGCAAGCAAGGCTTTTACACCTTGAACAATATTATGTCAAGAAGCAGTTTTCTTTCGTGGTAACAAAGAGAAATAAAATCGATATTAGGAAAAAAGGAGGCCCTGATCTCTAAGATCTGACATGAGAATACACAATTAAGGCACACATTTATTTTAAGATCTGCAAGTCTCATTTTTTGAAGTACATGTTCAGTCAGTATGAATTTCCTTCAAATGAGAATACACAGGGTAAGACAAAATTACTAATAACTGCTTACATGGTCAAGAGAACAATAGGCCTCTATAATGGCAAACTACATGGGAAGAAAATTAAGAATTTGAATTATTAATACAGATTATGTAAACAAATATGAACAAGATTGGTCATAAAAGGAAACAAAAAAGGAAGAGAACAGAAGTTCTTATCACAATGTAAAATAAATATGACTTACTCTGGTAAATAAGTTAGTAGATTTTCTCTTAATTCCAAAGAACCTAGGTTTGACAAGCTGAAAGAAAAAACAATGTATGTATCACACATCAACAGTATTGAAAATTACTGAACCAGTACAAATCACTCATTGTGGTGTGCCTTGCACTCCAGATTCCCTTGCCCCTATTCCTCCCACTCAAAGAATGTATAGTAACATCAGATCACAAAATATTTTTGTTCAAGACACAGGGATATATATGTTATACCTAATGTTTGTTATTTCAGGAAACAGAAACAGAAGTGAGCATCAACAAGCTGTGCCTAATTGTTCTGGTGTTGTTTGTTGAAGCTAGGAGTGATTCAATTGGTACTTCGCAAAAATATACTTTTTTTGTAAAAAGAAAAGTTGCAAATTGTATTATTGTTCATGTTTATGGGAATTAAAGATTTCTGTTTGCTGGAAGAAGCACATTACAATTCCTAGTGTGGGAACTTTTATATTTTTATTTTCTGTTGCAGTATTGATTCATAAGAAATATTGTTACATAAACATGTATTTCATCTGTACGTGGGTATTTATTTGAAATGATGTTTAAAAAAAGTACTGTATTAAGTTTTATGTGCATTACTTTTAGTGGCGAATTGGTCTCCATTTAATGTCATATGCATGTACTCTTGCAAAGTAACCTTTACACAGAAAGTGAGCAGTGAATGCCTTTAAAAATTATATAAACTGACAATTATCAATTCAAATTTGACCGCGTTCTGAGGCACAAAGAGAGAAATGTATTAACTTCAGATTAATACAAAATTGACTTGGGGAAACGTTTGGCTGTGTAAAGGTACTGACTTTGGCAAATTCAATAAAAACATAAAAGACAAAAAAAAAAAAAAAAGACAGGGATATTTATAAATCAATGGGGGCATGGGTTCATCACACACGTGTCAATACCGATAATGCAGAATTCACATCACATCAGGTTTTCAAACTGGCAAACTGGTGGATAATGCCTTCAAAGTGTCCCTTAACAAAATAAAAGATTGTAAAACACTCTCACAAAATCTGCTAAACTGCACAAGGATATTAGAATTTACCAGGTGTGAAACAAAGGTTAGACCGATCAAGGGAACGTACAGTGGATTACATTGTTTGGAAAATACCTTGGAACACAACCAGAATAATTTCCCTTGTAACGATGACTAGTCTTCTGTCTGTTGGCTGACTAAATAGCCTTTTGGTTGTTATCCAGTACTGGATTTTCATAAACTACTCCGAAATTAAGTGGTTTGGCTCAACAAAGGAAGGTGGAGGGTAAAACCAGAACTCCATGCTGGCGCTGCAGATCCACTTCAAGGCAACACAGACGAGAAGACTATACCCGCTCAGAAAATTGAATACTATTAGGCAAGACGAAAGCCACAAGGCCCTTTTGGGAAATGTTCACTTTTTGAATAACTTTGAGAATACGGATTAGAGCAAACAAATGTAGGAACCCAACTGCTAAAGTAGCAGGTGGGTGTCTCCCATGAAGCTTGCTGCTCTTATCTATCCAAGAGGTGAACGGCTTAAGCCTCATGTTGATGTCAAATGCATTTGTGCACACTTCTGGAGTTGTAAAACCCTTAGAAGGATTCCGCCGTCTGATGGAGCTCCCGTTCATGAAGGCCATTAGACAATGAAACTAGATTCCCTTTATATGGATGACGGATTATGAACTTGCTTATTCATCAATCCTGTTACTGAACTGCTTAAAGACTAATCAGACATGACCAGGTATTACCATGTTGATTTACATACACCAAAGCAATTAAATGGTCCATTGAGCCAAGCATTCTCCTTCTCCTTACTTCAGCGGTCTTCCTGAGGAAAAGCCTATTGAGATTCAGAAGTCGTCTGACCTAATAACTAAGGGGCTCATTATGATGGCGGAAGGACCGCCACCACCGTGGCGGTCATTCCGTCATCATACTAAAAGTTCCCACAGCCAAATTAGGATGGTGGTGGGAATCACAATGGTTCTACGGCGGACGGCAAGTCCGTCCACCATGGTCCTGCCGCAAAAAGACAGGCGGAGACTGGCTTTGGAGGCCCGTTGCGGGCCCCCTGTGTGTGTGTGGGGGGGGCGTGCACTGGGGGGTATCCCTGGCACCCCACTGCAGTTCCATGCACCAAGTGGCAGGCACCAAGTGGCAGGCACCGCGTGGTGCCTGCCACGTGGTGCAGGGAAATGCTGTGCATGCTCTTTATGCATTGCGGATGGTGCTGCAGCCAGCAGCACCGTCCGCAATGATAAAAGGCCAGGATGCGCCCACCAGTATGGCATGCGCATCCTAACTGCACTGGTGGGACCGCCGCACATGACGGGCGGTCCCAAAACCGTTATGATAGCGGGCGGACGGATGTCCGTCCATCCGCCATCATAATGAGCCCCTAAATCTTCGGAATGTACAGTCGACTGAACACTCTTTTTGGTCTCTCTGCAGTGCTCCAAGAAAGACCATTTATTCTCCCCAAGATAAAAAGCTAGAGGAGTCCATGATCTGGCAAGCTAAACTCTGCTGTTATTGAGGTGAGGTTTGCTGCTGCTTACAAGGAGTCTTTCCTCTATTTCCCTTAGTGGAGCACTAGGACTGCGACTACACTTAAGCTAGAGTTGAGGCCACACACAGGCAGCCGTACATGAGGCAGTAGTATCCTCCACTACTCCTAAAGTTTAAAATCAACAGAGGTAAGGCAGAGCAGGTAGAAATCAATCCATATGTACATAGTGACCCACTGTCAATAGTACCCTCATCACCTGTGGCATCTGACAATCCCACATCCCCAAAACAATAGAGCCCTGGTTGCAAGGGCACATCAGACTCTTAACACGGTTCCACCTAAAGATGTATGCATTAGGCATAGTGGTGGTCCCATTTCAAATGAAATGGGGACTTGCAAGCCTTGCAAAAGGTGGTAAGGGATAAACACCAATCAATGTTTGTAGTGAGGTTGAAAGAACACATAGGTAAGGTTAATGGGACAGTCATGTCGCTAAAAAAAATTGAGTTGGCATATTTTTTAAAGCCATCATAGATTCACAACATATAATGACTATTGCCAATGTGAATAACACTGGAAGCATTGGGAACCTTGGAGTAGGAATTACAAATCAGAGGGGGAAACAAAAGAAAAAGTATGACTGTCAGAGCAGGCCCCATAATGAATGTAATCAACTCAATGGGCAACTGACACACTTGGGGCTAGGCTAATGGTCTCAGTTATTATTTTGAACTGCCCAGAACTTCCACCAGAGGCGACCCCTCATGTCCTGGTCCTGATGAATGTTCCACCCCTTGCCTAAAGGGGAGAAAGAAAGTTGGTCTGATTTAAAAAAAAAAAGTCTGTGCACTGCGTTGGGCTAACAGCAGGACTTATAAATAAGGGTGGGTGCAGTGCTGTGCCGCCCGCGGAGTGTGCGTAGTGCTGCCTACTTCGTGGTCCACGAAGTAGGCGTAGCACGCAGGCTACGCACACGCCACGGCGGAGCAGAGTTGCCCGCCACCCGCCTCCCGCCCGCCCTCTTTTAAAATCACTGAAAATGTTTAAACTTCTTCCTCACAAATGCGCGGGTGCCCGCGCATGCGCATTTGTGAGGAAGAATTTGGCGATGAAGCAGGAAGAGGGAGCCCCGGGACGCCGCAGCTCAGGTAAGTCATTTTCTTTACTTTTAAACATTTTCAGTGATTTTAAAAGAGGGCAGGAGGGAAGCGCGAGGCGCGTAGTGTGGCTGCGCGTAGTGTGGCTACGCGGAGCGTGTGCGTAGATTTGGCCCTACTAAGTGATGCTCCGCGTAGCCCCACTACGTCCACTACGCCCGGGGTTACTTATAAAGGAAAATTGAGGATATTATAATGATGAGATGGGTGAATTCTGTAGGGAGAGGTACTAAAACGTGTTCAAGAGTGTTCGTGGCTATAAACTTTAGAAATCCGAAACTGGTGGTGAGGGTCTTAACGGGGCTCAGATCACCTCTTTTAGCCACTATTCGGATAGGAATTGTCCCACTGGGATATTTCTACAAACCCCAGGATGTTTCCTAAAGGCCAAATATTAGATTTTATAACTATACAAGTGGTAACAGAAAATATCTAGCAGAATTTACATGCCCCACAGTAAATAGTTTCACTTGTTTAGCTGAATTTGATGGGCTAGAATACTCAGCCGTTAACTAAAATTCAAATAGTGGCTGTGCAAAAAGTGGTGTATTATATGGTGCAGCTTTGTGACATAACCATGCAATACCAAGGGTGGCTGGTGACATTTGAAAGTGGGGGCGTAAAACAATTGTCGTACTTCACTGTGGCGAGCGAGCGTAGCAAGCGAGACTTAACCACCAACTGGGGTTCAGGGAAAATTTTGAAAAAAGTGGGCAAATGGTGCCTTTTCAAGCAACTCCAATATGCACCAACCTCAAATGGGCCCAGAGCCCTAGACTCCGGGAACCCTACCAAATCTCAAGCCTAAACCCTACAAAATTAGCCTCAGTCTTTTCTATTTTCTGGCTTTGCTACCGTTCCAGAACTCTATATATGACTCCCCTCCCCCCCCCCCCCCATTGCAACAGATTGAGACAAATGGGTGGTAACACAAAAAAAAGAGGTGCTCAAATCAACTCCAACATATAGTTACCACCTAGATGGAACAGGCGCTGCCTTCAACATGTGAGTAAAATTACATTTGAATTTGGTAAAGCAAACAGCCTTTTATCATTTGGAGGACGATATGGTGGAGTGAACACCTCTTTTTTACAGCTCTTAGGAGCAACAAAACAGTAACATGAAGCACTCTACTTGTCATTATAAATCTATTGAGCAAATTAATGATATATGATACCTCTAAGAGATGCACAAACGTCACTTTAAAGTCTTCCTAGACCGTGGAATCCTCCCTTGACTCCCACCACCCACCTGTTGCCAAAAGAGATGACCACGTGGGAAGCTGATTCAAGGCTTATGGGACCAGAAACAGCGGCCATTTCAAACGCTTTCATAAACTGCTAACATTGTGCATAAGTTGTGCAAAAAACAATAAGTGTACAGAAACATTCATCACCAGTGCTCCTCATCATGTGCAGCATTCTGCAAGATCCTTCTTGAATACCAGAGCCAGTATTTCATATAAGGGTTAGGCTAGTGAGAGCCTGCCAGTCAGGTCTCGCGTCTCTTTAAACTGGAAGTCTGCCTCACAGGCAGTCTCCCTTCACGCACTGTCCAAACCGGCCAGTTAGCCTCAAGTGCGCACATTGCGTGCTGCATCCTGCCAACTTGGTGCCTTCACCCCCAACACTAAACCCAGGTCCTTTCAGAAGGCAACCGGCTCCTGGCACCAGATCTCAACAAGCCCCATCATAGATGGAAAGCGGGTCTTCCGGTCCAGTTCTCTGCACTGCATTCTGGTACCTGCAGTCCTGGGTTTGTAGCACTCGCATTTCCTAGGTCCATGTGAGTAGCCCATCCAGGCCAGATTTGTTTCTTTGCATTGTGGGATTTGCAGTCCCAGTATAATGGGGTGAAGAGCACTACAAACACCAGAATAAAAATATCAAACCCCAAACTCGTGGAACTGGGAACCTCGAGAGCTCTGCAACGCAAACATACTAAATGCAACTGATTAAATCATTTTGAACCACCTGCAGCTCAAATTCAAAATATCTACAGGGATCTCACGTTACCATGTAAGTCAGCAGGAGTGTAAGCTCAGTAAATAAACACAGGTGCCTCTACTAGATGCTGCAAGGCTTACCACAATCAGTGCATTTCAATACATCTGCAATTACTGGAGGTGATTTCACCGCCGGCTCATCTGCCTCGTTCAGCTCTGCACAAACACTCAGCGCCGTTACTAGCAAGCATGTGACTGCTGCAATGACATTCACAGCAACTCTGCCTTAAACTAGCGACTTTTGAATAGATCTCTTAAAGACAAGCAGCCCTGTTCCAGCTTTACTGCAAGGAAGGAAGGGATTATTTATCCGGCTGCCTGAAAAGCAGTAGATGATCGCTGCTCTTTCGGCGGCCTCCTAAATAGCGGAAAACGTCAGTCAGTATCTGTCATTTTATTATACAGTATTGTATTTATATAGCGCCCGGACATTGTTAGAGATCAGCTAGCTTCACAAACTGGCAAATTGTTGTGTGGACCTTCAGCTTGTCCTAGCTCTTGTTTTTTAACTCAACATGTTGCATTCTGGTACTTGTATTTTCTTGTTTAACATCGTAAGTACCAGCCCAAAAATCACAGCACTTTGCATGCTATTGGCTAAAAAGAAAAGCCAGGACTCTGCAGTGTCGTCACCCACGTAGTGCGCCGAGGTCCTGCCCCTAAAACACTTTGTTCCTCGATGCCAGGATTCTATGCTGATGTTGGACGCAGTAATTTCAGAATGGCTTTTCGGCTTTTAGTTTTTTCTAAATTTGTTCAACCGCATCACTCTGTAGAAGAACGAAGCTTGGCTTGCGGTTACAAAAAAATTAACATCTGTTTGAAAACTAAACAATTTTTCCTTAACGTGATTTTACCGAAGCGTGCCAGAAGAGACAGCAGGGCTGAGACACAATCTGTGCACTGGGTCGGGCGTGGGGAGAGGATGGGTGAAGATGAAGTCTCACTCAATCTGTACACTAGTCCTGATCACCTTGTAATATTTCATGGGTTTAAATATAACATGTTTTTGGTTGGGCACAGGCGAAAGCAGCACAAAATCACCCCTTTGGCAGAGAAATGTGCACATTTAATTACGTCAAGGCAATATAAAAAAAACATTTTTACCCATGTCCCTGCAGCTTGCGCACAACAAACATTTAAAAAAAACGCAAACCAAAAATGCAAGTGAAAATATTGCTAACTTCTTCAAAGGATGCTGGTGGACAGACCTAAGCAAAGAAAGGCTGGGCCCTCTGACATGCGACTCGCAGACTTCACACGCATCCGTTTCTTTTCTTTAATCATCCAGCACTAACCACTGTTCGACTTGGACCATAAGTATACCAAAACCCAGAATCAGTGTGGGGAAAGGGAATACTTACCAGGAGAGATCAGACTGTTATAAAGCAAGACCTCTCGCGAACGTAAGTTGGCGTAACGAAACTTGAGGGGGCCCCCTGCAAAGCACATGGAGGGGGCCCCCCGCGGCGGCCCGTCACACCACCTACCACTTTGCCCTACCACCCAGAAATCTAGTATATTTTGATTTTAAACCTCCAACATTTAAATGAAATGCCTCTATATTGTCTCTCTAAGTTCTAATGAGAAAGTAGTAAACGCTCTTAACATACAAGCTATGCCATTTGTAACAATACTGTCAAAAGCAGATTATTTAACTGAGGCAGCAATCAGAAGAATGCCAAGGAGCGATCCTATTGTCTCAGGAACTGCCTATGGCTGAAGAACAAACAACAACTATGAAGGGTCTGAAATAGAATTGACATTAATGGACAACAACTTGAAACTTTGAAAGACAAACCCAAACCTGCAATTCCATAAAAACTCGACTGACAATATACACGAGAAGTACACAAGATATAACTCAGTATTGTGCGAAAGTTAAGAGAAATAGACTGGTGAATTATCTGCATTATTATTATTTTTTATTAAGGGGCATTTATAGAGCGCCTGGTTACGCAAACTGCGTGTCCCCGCGCTGAACTGAAACACTCCGAGGAAGAAGTAGGGGAGGAGCCCACTATTTTGAGAAGAGGTAGGTTTTTAATTTTCTCCGGAAACTGGATTCGGAGGGGTCCAGTCGGAGGTTAAGAGGTAAATTGTTCCAGCTTTTTGCCGCCAGGTAACGGAAGGATCTACCTCCCATACGGGCCTTTTTCACCTTAGGAACCTTAAGCAAGCCTCCTTGCGAGGAGCGCAATGCACGGGTTGGTGCATACCTTGAGATGAGGTTCAGGAGTGGTGCTGGCGCCTTCTTAGCGAGGATACGGTGGCAGGTGCAGAGGGACTTAAATTCAACTCTGCTCCTCACCGGCAACCAGTGGAGTGTCTGGAGGGCGTCCTTGGAGTTAGATCTTTTTGGGAGGTTTAAGATAAGGCGGGCTGCAGCATTCTGTAGCACCTGAAGTCGATTTATCGCTTTACAGGTAGCTCCTAGATACAGTAGGTTGCCAAAGTCTAGGCGTGAGGTGACAAGGGCATGCACCAGTGTTCTGCGGGCGGTCGTAGGAAGAAAAGTTAAGACCTTCCGCAGAGTTTTTAGAATACTGAAGCAAATGCCCGTCACCCTGTTGATCTGTGGTCCGAAAGACAGGTCGATATCTAGCCAGACCCCGAGATTTCTGACTACTTTCCGAGGTGTGGGGGCCTCACCTAGACATGCATGCCATGTGTAACATTTTCATAATTTCAGTGTAATTATGAGTGACATTTCAACGACTATGAGTGACACTTTCTTGCGAGCACAATTAAGCAATGAAGACGATCAACACATATAAATATCAGAAATAACACCACAAAGACCATTCCGGTCAAAACATGTCAGTCTTTTGAATAAACTTTTGAATAAACTATTACGGCAACTATATCTCAGAATAGAATACGAGCTTTCCTCTGTGTGTGACCACGATGCAGTGCTGTTTGCTTTTTTATAGTGGGACATGCTCCGACTGCTGTGCACCAACACTGACAGTGACAGGTGGATGCGATCGGAAGACTGTAGTCCTTTCATATATACATACTTATAGCCTTTCTTTCATGCATCCTTCAATCATTATATCCATGGATCAATCTACACATTATTTAAACTATTCATCCTTCACTCTTCCCAATCTATCTATTCTTCACCCTTTAATTCATTCACCATTTAACCTATTGATCTTTCACTCTTCCATCCACCATTCCAACATCCCCTTTATCAATTCTTCCACTACTCTATTAATTAATTCTTTCATCATTCCTTTCACCCTTACATCCTGACTTTTCTCCCTTATTTCCTTTCTTGCTTCATTCCTTCCAGTCTTTCTTTCATATACCCATCTTCTATTTCACATCCTTAATTTTTCTCTCGCTCATAATCACTTTTTCTATTTGTCCCTTTATCAAGGTGTTTCCGTTAATTTCTCTTTCCCTATTTCCTTGCTCCATATCAGCCTACCACCTACACTCCTCTCTCATGATATTGCCTAACAGTATTATTCATGAGCACCTTGTATGCAGGGCTGAGAGAAAAGACCCAGAAACACAGGAGTAGATTGTTATTCAGAGGGGATGTAGGGCGGGGCAGGAATGCTGGCACAAAGGGATTTTAGGGTTTGAAATAGTATAACATTTTGAGAATGACAGCCATAGTGAAATTGCTAACTGGACCCCTAGTTTATAAAATTAACTAAAATGTACAAGTCACTTTTATTTGCCAGTTAAATATGGGATGGAAAACATATTGCTAGAAGCAAAGTTGTGCTGAGTTACAGCAATGGCATAATAGTTATCTGGTGACATACCAGTGTTTGAGTTATACACACAGGCATTTTTATGCATCACTTAAAGTATTTTACGCTATTACAAGTACGATTCCCAAGCGCATGAAATATACGAGGTGGTTGCAAACTTTTGTCATTAACAAATTTGATTTATGGGCATTGATTGGCTAAAAACACAAGATCCCAAAATCATCCATTCATCTGAATTTTACCATTTTTTTCAAACTTTAACTGTTAAAAGCTAATCCTTGACATCTGTCCAGTTGCTCCCTCCTTGCCGTACGCCATATGTTTATTTGTGTGCAGCAAGTGAGAGCCCATGGTGTTTTCAGTTATGACCGTCCCTCCCCCAGTGATGGTTTTTGTGCAGTATAGGGGTCTCTAGTGTGTGATTATGTACAGTGTGTAAAGCCCTATTGTCTCTTGAAGGTGGTGTTTAGGGATAGCTGGCCTCTGTATGTACCATGAGCGTATGAAGGAATGGACCTTCGCATTCGAACAGATATACTGCTAAAGGAAAATATCCATTCTACGCTTACCTATAGCGCAATAAGCAAAGGTCTACATTTTGGCATGCACGTTACTGGTGGAAAGAGCATTTAGTATCTAATATGGGGCAGCTTTTCTTATACACAGTGTTTGCAGAGATGTTCTTAGTGTTTTCCTATATAGGTTTACTATTCTAGTGTTCATGGCATAAGCATCCTTAGTAAATAGATTCTAAGTGCTTGTGTTGCTTTGTTAGATGGGTTTTCGTGTTTGTATATGCATTGTTGGCACAGTGTCCATGCATTGTTGGTATAGAGCATTCGTGCTAGAGTGTATGCAGGGTTGGTGATCATTCTTTTCGGGTATGTGCATTGTTATCAAAGAGCGGTCGACCTCGAAACTGGGGAACCGGGTTTGAGTCTCGGCAGGGACCCTCAACATCCTGTGATTCTGGGTAAATCACTTCATATCCCCGTGCCTAACAAAACAAGCATTTGCAATGCAATAGGTCTCGCAGTTACGAGAGTTTCAGCTATTGGCATTGTAAATAACAATGCCTTTTATTTATGCTTAAAAAAACAAAAAAGGCATTATTATTTGTAATGTCAATAGCTAAAACTCGCGTAAATGCGAGACCTATTGCATTGCAAATGCTTGTTTCTTTTCACAATGCTTCTTCGTAGGCCGTCTGGCGCGATCGAGGCACCATTAAACAGCCCCGCATGACGCGTGAATGTGAAAGCCTTGCCTCAGAGTGAGACGAGACAGTCCCGACGCTAGCATGTGGCGCGGAGTATTCTAAGCTACGCGCTTTCTAATTTAAAAACCAGAGAGGTTTGGCCAACGTTCCCAGAGGAGTCCCTGGTAACGAGCACCCTACAAGTAATGCTGAACATGGCACAAGGACGCCACATGATAACACGCCTATATAAAGCAGTTAGGGAGGACTTGACAAGAAATCCGCTTTTATTGCAGAGGAAATGGGAGGAAGCGACGGGAGGACAAATAATAGAAGAAACAACGGGAGAAGATATACGAAGGGGTAAAACACCCCGTTAGTGTGTGTAAGAGGTCTGGGTGGGAGAGTAAGGGAGTGTAGCATGACAGGAAGCAAAGGCAACAAGCAGGAAGGGGGTGGCAAATGGTGTGCACTTTCACGGCCGCTTTGATGTCCTCAGTGGCCGCGCGGCTCACTGAGGACATCAAAGCGGCCGTGAAAGTGAGCAAACGAGTGCTTTTCAGGCTGCCAAAAGGTGCACGCACCCGGCGCACATGCACTGTATTTGGAGGCCTGAAAAGCACTCGTTTGCACTTCCAGAGCCCTTTTAACAAAAGCTCTCGCGAGAGCAGCGCTAAAGCGCTGTCTCAGGCGAGACCTAAAAATGAATGCGTCCGTCTGGGACGCAACTGGTGCTTATGTAAAGCGCTCTGATGCCTGCGAGTCGAGTTTGCACTATATAAAACTAGGGGGAAAAAGCCTTTTAGTGCCTTTCGGGTTATTGCAGACGTGCTTCTCTGTTGTGCATCTGCTTTGTTGGTGTTCATTGCGCTTACTGCCTGTGTGTATGCGTGTTATTTGCGAAGCACCTCTTGATAGTTTATATACGATGTTAGTTCATTTGAGTTGCATCAACAAAAAGACTTAAAAGATCGAAAGTTTCTGGTGCATTTATGATTCTAAGACTAGTAGCAGCAAGTAGTTTGAACAGCATCTCGTTCAAATCAAAAGGTTTGATTGTAAATAGTTCGAAAATGTCCTTGTAAGTCGATTTAAGCAGTAGTTTGAATCATTTGGTTCAGATTTTGTTTTTCTGCTTTCACAACCCTGAAACTTGACCCTAATATGCAAAACTGACCCCGATCATAACCTTCACACTAACCTGTGTATTTGACAACAGACCCAATTCTCACCTTCATGCTAATCTGTAGCCCCCACCCTGAAGACCCCGGAGACATCTGTACGCCGCAGCCGCGCATCATTTAATTAAAGAAGAGGCTCAGGCCGTGGCGTGCGCGTACTGGTCAGAGACGCCTGAGCGACTCACTGACCCTTGATTGTTGCTTTTTTTTCACAGTTCAAACAGAAGGTCAGTGGCCCATTTCCTCCTTTGCACTAGGGCCCGTGACTTACTACCTGCACCACTGCTGGTATGTTGGCTTGTAATTAGAGTTATGATCATGTGTTTTCTTGGGCAGATGGTTGTGTTGGGTTTGTCTTGAATTAGCTTCTGGTTGTTTCCTGGGTTTTATTCGAGGTAGTATTTTTGACTGGTGTGTTTGCCTGCATGCTGGATATATAACGCGTGAGGTGTTATTTAAGTGATTGATGTATCGGGATAGTAGGCGATGAGGGGGTTGGGCTGTGTTCATACTGTTTGGGTGACACGTGTGCTGATCACGCTGGGTAGGGGGTTTCAGGAAACGTTACATATTTAAGGAAGTGTAAGTGATAGCTGGACACTAAAAACCATGTGGAGTCTGTGCATGACTTGAGCTGCGGTGTGTATGCCATCTGCGGCAATGATGTCTTTCAAGAGTGTGTGAAAATGGATTTTTGCTGTAATTGCTTCTGAGGTGCGGGTAAATCAAACCCGAGTGTGCTAAACGCTTTATTTTGCAGGGCGGGAGTGGTGTGTGTTTAGTTTAGTGGTAGCTGTTATTTCCTGGGCGGGGCGGCACAGTCGGAGTCTGTGTTGAAAGTTTAAAGCAGGTTGTTTTTTTAAATCTTTTGGATAGACGGGAGAAAGCAGGTTGGAAAGGTGTAGTAGCGTAAAATCAGTTGATTACTGTTTTTGCTTGGCCTTTTATGTGCTTTTGGATTTCTGGGGGCAGTTGCATGAAGTGTGAGTCTGTGAGAGAGATGAATGCGAGTACATGACACTGGGCGCTGTTGAGGACGTGCTCTCGGCCATTTGTAGCGCCGCCATAGTAATCTGTGGTAGAAGATCACATATAGCAGCAGCCCAGTGCCTCGAACCGCTAAACTCGCCGTGCGATTAAAATACGCTGTCCTTGGTGTTTACTTGTATTGGCGCCAGTGTTTTGAATTTTGTCTGCTTGGTAGTTTTTGCCCCCCCCCCAATCAGCAGAGTGGTATTAACGCACCATAACAAAAGGGGGACGCACATTAAAACACACTACTGCCTTGGGCAGACTGACTCACCTGAGCCGAGGCCTGGCCTGCAGTTTAAGAAGCAGGCGCGAGCGGGCAGCAGAAGAGAGAGCAAGGCGGGCAGGTAATAATTAAATTATGTCCGGCGCCGCAAGGTGCTTCTAGTAGTCTCCCTGGGATGCCGCCCTCGCCTCACTTGTCACGCGCACTTTTCATTGCGCTTCTCAATGCGCATGACTGACAATACTCACCAGCCCCACCCTGAAGGCTGCGCGGCGCGCAAACGCGGAGACATCTGCGCGACAAGCACCATTAATTAACGAAGAGGACAGCTTCAGCTCAGAGGCCGGGCGTGTGCATCAAGAGCCAGAAGGGATCGTGGTGCTCCAGGGGCCCCCTCACTCAGCGGACGGAGCCAGCAAGCCTCTTGTCTTCATTAATTAAATGGTGCATGCACGCACCATTTAATTAATGAAGACAAAAGGCTTGCTGGCTCCACTGAGTGAGGGGGCCCCTGGAGCGTGGGGGCCCCCCCGCATTGCGGGGGCTGCGGGGGCCTGTGTTACGCCCCTGTCTCGCGACCAAGCAAACACGTGAGTGTCACATTTCTGGCTGTAGCACTTCAGACTAAAATCAGCATGTAAAAACACGGACCTCTTAGAAGAGGCTTTCAGCGTGGCAAATACGAATAGAGGCTTCAAAGCTCGTGGTACCGTTAAAAACCCTCAGGATTACGTTGTTTTTAGCCGGCCAAACTTCACCTTGTTACATTGCTCCTCTTTCAGCAAGTCGCAGCTCGCGCTCCAATACTCGCGGGGGGGAGGGGGCCGAGCAGTTGGGGGTTGCGCGCGGCACGGGGGAGATTAAAATAAAGCACCCTTATTAAGCAAACTAGTCTAAACTTACCGGATCCGCGGTGCCTCTGCGAGTCCTCCTGGGTCGGTGTCCGACTCCCGCGTTGGCGCCTTGGCAAGTACCGCTTGCTCTGAGTCAATCCAGACGCTGCTCCAGCAGCAGCACCAGGATTGGGTTGATCAGTAGTGCGCATGTTCTGTTTAGGGCTTAACATTTTTTGTGACCAGCCCAAACATGCGCACTAGGCTGCTCATTAGAAGAGCAGTATGGAACAACCCTCGCTCTTCTAATGAGCAGCCTAGTGTGCGCATGTTCAGGGCTGGTCGCAAAATGTTTAAGCCCTAAACAGAACATGCGCACTCTTGCTGTGCGCTCCGCCGACCACGTGTGATGTTATGGTGGATGTCAATCACTTGCAGCTGAACTCTGTCCTGTAGTGCTGCCACGCCCCCTTCTAAGCCGACTGCCTCCAGGTCTGGCTGATATACAGGGATTGCATTGTGTGAGTGAGAGAGCCCCGTCCGAGTTAGAGAGTGACGGCAACGCTCAGTGGGGCAACGCCCAAGCGCCCTAATGGACGCACCACCCCTGTGTAATACACTGACAATACAGTCGTGGTCCCAGTCAGGCTCGTTTGTTAAACTTTAGTTATCCCTTCTATTTGCTACCCCAAGGATCAGCTAGTGCAGTCCAGCCTTTACTGCAGGCTCTTTTGCCAGGTGTAAGGAACAGCAGGGAAGTCCTTCAATCTTCTCTCAAGTCCAGACGTGGTCTGAGTGCCAGGGGTGCCATACTTTTGCCAGAAAGTGCCTCGAGGGATGCTGCCATTACTAGTCAATGTGTTACTAGATTCCCTCTTGCCTGATGACGGCTTCCTGTGATGTGTGGGATGGAGCTAGCCCAGAATGCAATATTCTGCCTACTCCCAAGACAGCAAAACCCCTCTATCAGTTTGTGGAGCTAGGTAGCCCAACTTAGAGGTGTGGCTACCTGAGGGATACACACCTATGGGAAAACCGGTTTAGCAATTGTTTTCTCATCTCCGTCTGTTCCCATCGCAAACCTGTCTAACAGAATAGGAGAGTAGCCCCTCATGTGTGTCCACATTTTGCTGTTCAATGGCAATGTCCTCTTTGAAATGAAATGAAAAATGAATTTATAAAGCGCGTTAAACCAGAGGGAATCTAATCGCTATGCGCAAAAAACAATGCATAGCACATAAAATCCAGGGAGTGATGATGAGAAAAGTGATGTTTTTAATGATTTCGTGAATGAGGCAAAGAAGTCAAGGCTAGCAATGCGGGTGGGCAGGGAATTCCATAACTTGGCAGTTGGCCCGGAGATGGGCCAACCACCCCATCTGATTTTCCGGAGCCTGGGCATGGAGACTTTCCTAGCTGAAGCGGATCCGAGTGACCTGCCTGGAGTGTACCAGCTAAAGAGGGAGGAGAGATGTTTGGACCCTTAGTGATGGAGAGCGAGGAAGACTAGGCAATTCGCCGTAAAACAATGTGCTTCCTCACAGGAAGCCAATTTAGCTCTCTAATTCGAGCTCTGACAGACACTCGTTTGAGAGGGTTAAGAATAATGCTGCCAATAAATCTAGCAGTACCAAGACAGCTGCCCCACCCTGATCCACCCAGAGCCTGATACTCACCGTAGTGGCAATCAGTGCAGTTTCTGTGCTGTGACCACTTCTGAAGCCATTTTGTGAAGGCTAAAGGAAAGACACGTCTCAACGAGCTTCACTATTTCATATTTAAGGTAATTCACCAGGATTTTGGCAGGTGTATGCAGAAGTGAGATAGTTCTTCATATTATCAGGATCAACATTAGGCTTTTATTGAAGAGGGATTACAGTAGCCTCCTTCCAAGGTTGAGGGAAAGGCCCAGAATCAAGGGCATGATTGAGTACATGCTGTAAAGTTTTGGCAATGCAATCAGGTGCCAGCTGCTGAATTTTAGGTTGGCAGGGTTCCACCGGGGGACTCTGATATAAAGCTCATTAGAAGCTCCTTGGATTTTTGCTCTGAAATAGGAGGGAAAACAGAGGCTTAAGGGCTCAGTGGCGATAGCCAATGATTTAATTTAAAAAACTGGGTTCAAACGATGGAGGGAATTCAGCTTAGATCTTAAGAATTTTGTCAATGAAGTAAGTGGCCACTCTATTGCAAAGATCTTGCAAAGGATCACTAATGCCAAGAGTGAACAGCAAAGACAATTCTTTAACAACTTTAAAGAGTTCTTTAGAGGAGTTACTTGCCATTCTAATTTTGTCTGAGTAGATGGACAAAGCATGGTCAATAGCTAGTTTATATTGATAAGAGCTCTGTGACTTGTTTTATCCATAGGGTTGTGATTCAGTAGCCATTTCCGTTCTCGTCTCCGACAAATTTGACACCGTTTTTTTTTTTTTTTAGATGATCAGTAAACCAGCACGTGAAAGGTTTGAATTAAGTGCAACACCTACTTGTCAGGGGGCAAACCATCTCAAGGGCAGCCCCTATCCAGTTTCGAAATCCCACAGCTGAGAGCACAGGCAAGGTACATGCAGAGCTACAGACTGAGTTGAGCTCCTGTTCAAGGCATTCTTATGCAATTCTACTCTGGTTCCTGCTAACAACTTTCTTAGGTTTAGACAGTCCTGGTCCAACCCCCACAGATGACAGTGCAGGGCATCTCACATTGAAGGTAACTATATAATGATCTACCCAACTAAACGGGATGGTTTCATTAAATTTCAGGGTGGGAGAATTAGAGAAGATAACATCTAAAGTGTGCTCCGCTAAATGAGTGGGGCCTTTCACAACCTGAGAAAAAGAAAAATTCTATACAGATTCGACAACGGATAGAGAGTCCTTGTTGGATGGATCTTCTAAGTGAAAATTAAAACTGTCAAGTGTGGCAAAGTTCTAATGGACCAGAAATGGCTCTAACGCTCCGATAAGTCAATGCACGGGCACAATGGGCGATACATTAGGAGCCCTGTGAAAACTGGAATAGCAGCACTTTTCAATCTAAAATACATTGTTTCAGTAGCTTCTGACCCATGCAGCGCAACTGCCTCAAGAGTATAATTAAATGAGTCCTTATAGATGATCACTAGGACGCCTCCTCTGCGAAGAGGACAACCTTGCCGAGATATAGCATGGCCTGAAGAAATAGTGGCTACCAAATCAAGGCCTGAGACCTCTGAACCTGAGGTTTCCGTAACAAAACGGCAGTCAAGGTGGTGTGATGTAATAAGCTTTTGAATTTCAGTGTTGTGTTTGCACAAAGAGTGTGCATTAAGTAATGCACAGATCATTTGGGGACAGATAGTGGGTTTAATTCCCTCTTTTTGGAATTTCCTAAAGAGTAGGGATGCCTACAGGTAGGTTAAACCTAAAATCACAGCAGGGGCCGCTAAACCATTTGGCATTGGTAAAGTCAGCCCTCATGAATACAATATCCTTCTCACGGGGACAGACCTACAAGAGCTGCATACAAGAATAACCTACTAAGGTGGTTCTAAGCAACCTGAACTAGAACTGACAGCATCCCTGGCCCCTGGCACCATCCAGGCGCAGACGGGCTTGACTTTTTACCTTTGAAATTCACCTTTTGGGCTCACACCCTGTAGAGGCTTCCTTCCAGGGAGAGGAAACACCTCTTCTAAAGGCAGGCCTCTCGTGTTTCCTTTCCTGGGAGTCATTCACACTTATCCCCAAGAGGGCAGAAGGCGCTTGTGGCTAGCATCTGCAAAAGGCCACTGGAAAACTTGGGCAACAAAGTGGCAACTTTCTAAAAGTTGCTTTTATTCACAAGTTATATTAAATTCGACTTGGGCATCAAGTCAGGTTTAATACAATGATTATTTTGATATGTTGAAAGTCCAACTTTAGTGTCATAGTCATAAGTTAGTACAGCTGAGTAGTCAGCGTGTAACCTTGTACTCACCAACTGGGTAGAAGCCAATCAAACAATACACTTAAGGCTCATAGCCTTGGCACCAAGGTCTGGTTAGCAGGTCTCAGCGCACCCGGAGTAAAAAAAAAAACAGCAGCATCAGTCCAAAACTTTGGGGGGTGATCATGTAAAAAGAGTTATTTCCTTACACTGGCAAGTGGGGTGGATGTAGGCATTGAAATTTCAATTCCAATAATATCTGAGAAAACGGGATGAATGTATATGCCGAAACCACATGACAGTTTGCATGCATAGTAGTACAACTCTATAATCAACATGGCATGCACTAAAAATGTCTGCAAAAGACAGGACTGAATAACTCACTTTAGTCCTGGGTAATAGTGATCAAGAAAAAATTATGTAATTCACAATGCAAGGTGGTTAATGGCTGAAGTCAGAGGACCCATTGCCGTACAATATTAGTTTGTGGAATCCTGAAAGGATGAGAAGTAATGCTTGAAAATTCATTCAGCCCTAAACTGGATTATACAGAGTTCTATGAGACTACAAATAAGTTACTGTACAACCACTTAAATGTTCTGTTAATGTTGATGGGAGACGTCAATGTTGTATTAGATACAAGATTTGACTGCTTGGGGTTGTTTCTAGTGGTTGCTATAAATCCAATTCCAAGATAAAGTAGTTATCAGACTTTCCCCTCAGACCTAAGGCCTTGTGACAATCTAGGAGTTTCATTCTATATGAGGAGACATTCTTGGGAGTTAAGATGAGCAGAAATGTCTTAGGAATACAAAAAAAACCTCTTGGCTTTCCTGGGAAATAATATGTGGGAGAGTTGAAAGATCAAACAACCTTCCTAAGTCAATTGTTGACAAGATTCAGAATATGAAAATGGCACTGTTTATCAATCAAATACTGCACTTGTTGCTCTATTTATCAATCGCTCACTACCGCTATTTTGCCAGCTACAGCCCCAAATGTTGCAAGTGGTGTAGGATAAGCCTTTATGTTTGGATAAGATACCAAGAATTGGCTGGGTCAGACCCCTAGAGGATTAATATCACCAAGCTCTACATTTCTGAGTCGCCCAAACATATTAAGCAAGTCTTTATTTTACCTCACTGACACAACCTCTGCACATTTGGAAACTGCCCCTGGAGCTCCAAACACTAGCTGGGCTATGATGCCATGGACATGGCTACACATAGCTGACTAAAAAGCAAACAAGAACTGTATAACCCTATATTTTTGTGAACTCCAAGCCTTATGTTTACATTTCAGCAGCAAATAAGTCATTGGGACAAGAGATGTGAAGGTTAGTAATAAAAGCAGCTCTGTTAGCTTGGAAATCTTTGTGGTGATCCAGCAGAAGAGGTGTAAAATTGTGAGTAAAAGTTACCTGCCACACCATAAATTCTAAAACGGAGTAATATAATTCATAATAACAAAGAGTTAGGGCCCATAGAAACTTTAAAACCGCTTACAAATCATGAAGCCCTCTGATAGATCTTGGTAAGAGCTAATAGGGACTAATTTGAGACAGAAGACATTCCTTCATGAGGACCTGTAATGAAGAAATGCCTACCCAACAACAATAGTCAATTACCGTAACTTGCCAACAATATTCATCAATAAGTAAAAAAACAAAATCCAACAATATATTAGAACTTTTTAGTACATGGGTTTCATTTGAATACAGGTAAAATCACAATATAATCACAGTTTAAAGCAAAAATACATCATAAATCAGATAACTGGCGTGAGGAGAGAGAGGGAGAGAGTTATAAACATGCCTTGCAATTCAGTACACAATTTTAGGAATAATAAGAACCAAAGTTCTTATGTAGATTATCAGGACCGAGATGCAAGGTGGACCAAAGCACAAAGTGCAATTAGTCTGTATAGCCAACCCTTCAGCCGGAAGGCTTAGCCTGCTCAACTTCACCAACCAATAAAATGCAGGGGAAATCAGTTCAGAATAGTCAAAGTTTGGAACGACAGCATGTCACGTCCAAGATTTGCAAGTAAAATAGCCGCACACATACTTTTACCACAAAGATTTTATACCTCAAAATGTTCACAATTCCAGCCCCGAAATGTAGCTTCTTGCATTGTTTTACATGACTCTATTGGTGGAGATCCATGGTGTGATCGTGGAATGATCATTTCTTCAGCCCAAATCGTCCTGAACCTACAATTAATACCTTTGTTCTATATTCTTCAGTTTTCTAAGAATGTACATTATTTTATTTCACGTAGGAAATAGGAAGTACACTTGCAACTTTACATGTCAAGCGCTCATTTCCGAGTTGGCTTGAAACAAAGATGACACATTTATTCATAGAGGATATTCAGACCGTAAGAATGAATCTAATATATTGAATATGCTACTTACCAGTATGCATCTGTTCTTGGCATGTAGGGCTGCTGACATTCATATCTGTGCATATCTGTGCATAGATCGCCGCCTAGTGTTGGGTCCGGATGTTTGCACGTTGTTGTCCTGGAAGAGTCTTCGAAGTATCCTTGGATAGGTGACTCCTCCCCTGGACTACAGTGCGCATGGGCATCCTCTCCATCCTCAGATTGTTTTTCGCCATTGTGGCAGTGATGGAGTAGATACAGAAAGTGATGACCATGCTTGCAGTAATTCTGAGAGCTGCAGCTGCGACAGGCGCCGGGGAGGAGGGAGGGCGATATGAATGTTAGCAGCCCTACATGCCAAGAACAGATGCATACTGGTAAGTAGCATATTCAGTTCGAGGCATGTGGGCTGCTGAATTCATATCTGTGCATAGAATACATAGCAGTGCCCTCTATTGGCGGCGGCTACCCGTGCCAGCTGCAGCGGTCTGAAAAAGTGTTTTGAGAACAGCCTGTCCTACAGCTGCCTGCTGTTTTGACTGCACATCTACGCAATAGTGTTTTGTAAATGTGTGTGTAGTGGACCATGTGGCTGCTCTGCATATATCATGCAGGGGAATATTTCCTAGGAAGGCCATGGAAGCCCCCAACTTACGTGTTGAGTGGGCTCGTGGTGGAATAGTTAATGTGCGTTTTGCTTTTTGATAACAGATTTGAATACACTTAACTATCCATCTGGCTATCCCTGCTTTGGAGATGGCGTTACCTTTGTGGTGTGGGGCAAAGGCAACGAACAGTTGTTTTGTCTTCCTGAAGGGTTTAGTCCTATCGATGTAGTACATGAGGGCCCTCCGTACATCTAGTGTATGTAGTGCCCTTTCTGCAACAGTTTGTGGGTTTTGGAAGAAAACTGGCAGTTCAATAGTTTGATTCATGTGGAACTGCGATATTACTTTGGGCATGAATTTGGGGTTGGTACGTAGTACGACCCTGTTGGTGTGAACCTGTATAAATGGCTCTTGAACGGTTAGTGCCTGGAGTTCACTAACTCTTCTTAGGGAAGTGATCGCTACAAGGAAGGCCACTTTCCAGGTAAGGAATTGAATCTCGCATGAGTGTAGAGGTTCAAAGGGTGGACCCATCAGGCGTGTGAGGACCAAGTTGAGGTTCCACATTGGAGCCGGTGGGTGGCTTGGTGGAATGACTCGTTTGAGTCCTTCCAAGAATGCTTTGATGGCAGGCACTCTGAATAGAGAGAGGTGCTGCCTGGTTTGCAAATAGGCTGAGATTGCGGTCAAATGGACACGTATAGAGGTGTACGCCAGATTGCATCTATATAGGTGTAAGAGATAACAGATGATGTTTTGGATGGATGCGTCCAGCGGGTTGATGTCATTATTACCGCAATAAATGACGAACCTTTTCCATTTGGCTGCATAGCAAGCTCTGGTAGTGGGTCTCCTGGCCTCCTTGATGATGTCCATACAGTCAGGTGGCAGGTTGAGATAGCCAAATTCTAGGACTTCAGGAGCCAGATCGCCAGATTCAGCTGTTGCGGATCTGGGTGCTGAACCTCTCCATGGTTCTGCGTCAAATGCGCGGGTTTGATCCGCAGCCTTTGATGCGGCACCACGGAAAGTTCGAGGAAGGTGGTGTACCACGGCTGGCGTGCCCACGTGGGAGCAACTAGGACGAGTGTCAGGGAGTGTTGTCGGAGTTTGCGGGCCACTAGCGGTATCAATGGCGCTGGGGGAAAAGCGTACGCAAATCTGCCGGACCAGTTCATCCATATCGCATTGCCCTGCGACTGCGGATGTGGGAATCTGGCGGCGAAGCTTTGGCATTTTGCGTTTTCGCTTGTCGCGAATAGGTCTATCTCCGGATGACCCCACTGCTGGAAGTACGGTTGGAGTACTGATGGGTGTAACTCCCACTCGTGCATCTGGTGGCTGTGTCTGCTGAGCAGATCCGCCATCTGGTTGTCCTTGCCAGGGAGGTGTTCCGCCATGAGGAACATGTTCCTTTGAATGGCCCACTTCCACATGCTCTGAGCCAGATGAGACAACTGTGGAGAGTGTGTTCCTCCCTGTTTCTGTATGTAGTACATTGCGGTCATGTTGTCCGTCCGGATCAACACGACCTTGTTGCATAGATGTACTTTGAATGCCTTCATGGCTAGGAAGATTGCCATCAATTCCAGAAGGTTGATGTGCAATTTCTTTTGTTGTGTTGTCCATAGTCCTTGCACTGTGTAGTGGAGTACATGAGCTCCCCATCCCTGGAGAGACGCGTCCGCTGTCAGTACTATCTGTGGGACAGGCTCTTGGAATGGTCGGCCCCTGCAAAGGTTTTGTGGATTCCACCAATGCAGAGAGTTGTATGCCCGACCGCTCACCAACACTAGGTCCTTTAACTGTCCTTGAGCCTGATTCCACTGACGTGCTAGGCACTCCTGAAGTGGGCGCATATGTAATCTCGCGTGCGGGACTATGAAGATGCAGGAGGCCATCATGCCTATCAACTGCATAAACACTCGCGCTGGAAGTGAGTGATTGGGTTTGAATTTGGAGATCAGCAGTTGTATGCTGTTGATCCTCACTAAATTTGGCTGAGCTGTGGCCGCCAGAGTGTCTATAGTCGCACCTAGGTACTGTTGTACGTGTGCGGGCTGGAGATGGGACTTTGGATAATTTAGTGAGAATCCCAGACTGTGAAGAAGGTGAATGGTGCGGGACATGTGGCTTGCACATTGCTGGGCTGACCTCGCTTGAACGAGCCAGTCGTCTAGGTAGGGGTAGACGTGTATATGCTGCCTCCGTAGATGTGCTGCCACCGTAGCTAGGCACTTCGTGAAAACCCTGGGCGCTGTTGTCACGCCGAAGGGAAGGACTTTGAACTGATAGTGCTGCCCCTGAACAGTGAACCTGAGGTATTTTTTGTGTGAGGGGTGGATGGGTATGTGAAAGTACGCATCCTTGAGGTCCAGTGTGGCTAGGAAGTCTCCCTGCTTGAGAAGCGGAAGGACTTGCTGTAGAGTGAGCATGTGAAAGTGCTCTGAAAGAATGTACTGGTTCAGGGGTCTCAGGTCGAATATAGGTCTGAGCGACCCGTCCTTTTTTGGAATTAAGAAGTAGAGGGAGTACACTCCCGTACCCTGCTCGTGGATGGGTACGACCTCTATAGCGCCTTTTAGAAGCATACTTTGCACTTCTTGCTGTAAGAGCGTGAAGTGCTCTGAGGACATAGGACGGCTTCTTGGTGGTATTGTGGGTGGAGTGGAGGTTAACTCCAGACAGTAACCGTATTTTACAATATCTTTGACCCACCTGTCCGTGGTGATGGAATTCCACGTGGACAGGAACCTTTGTAGCCTTCCCCCGACAGGTGTTATGTGGTCGGGAGGAAGGGAGAGGGCGTCACTGCTTGTTCTTGGGGGAGGACCTGGTGTTGCCGTAGCCGCGTCCTCTGCCCTTTGTGCTGGAGCCACGATATCCACCTCGGGCGTTTTTATCATAGGTGGTCTGTGTATTGCCTTTGTTATATGTTTGTTGTGACCCCTGTCCTCTACCTGCTCCCTTGTTTCCGGGGCGACGAAAGGAGCCGCTCCGAAAGGACTGAGTTTGTAGGGCGCCCATGGACTTTGCAGTGTCCGTGTCCTTTTTTATCTTTGAGGGTGGTGTCAACCTCTGGCCCGAATAAATAGTCGGGGTTGACGGGCTGGTTCAGTATATTGTTTTGTACCTCAGGCTTGAATCCTGAGATCCGTAGCCAGGCATGTCGTCGCAACATGACGCTTGTGTTTATGGCTCTGGCAGCCGTGTCTGCAGCATCTAGTGCGCATTTGATGGAAGCGTTCGTTAGTAGCTGTCCTTCTCTGATGAGCATTTCTGCGCCTTCCTTGAACTGGTCAGGGAGATGTTGGAATATTTGCTCCAGTGTGTCATAGTGCGCTCTATCATAGCGAGCAAGGAGCGCTTGAGTGTTGGCTATGCGCCATATGTTGGCAGCTTGGGCAGCAACTCGCTTGCCAGAGGTTTCTAACACCTTGGACTCTTTGTCCGGGGGAGGAGCGTCACCTGTTGTTTGCGAGTGTGCCCTCTTGCGTGCATTCGCTACGACGATGGAGTCGAGTGGTAATTGTCCTCTGATGTAAGTAGGATCCCCAGGTGCTGATCTGTATTTTTTATCAATCCTGGGGTTTATCACTCGTGCCCTGGTGGGTTCTTTGAAAATGTCCTTGGCTGGTTTGAGGACCCCCTTCAACATTGGCAGAGTCTTTACATGTCTTTCTGAGGATGCAAAGGTGTCCATTAGAAAGTCATCTTCGATGGTATCAGAGTGAAGCTGTAGCCCATGGTTATTTGCAGCACGTTCGATAAGAGCGTTGAACGCCGCAGTATCCTCCGTAGGAGATGTTTTTGCCCCATAGAGTTGTTGGTCCTGTGCATCGAGAGGTGCACTGGGGTCTGCTGGGTCGCCCCAAGTTTGATCAGGGTCCTGCTGGTCATCAGGGTCCGTGTCTACATGGTAGGGGACTTGGTCATCCATGTAGTCCTCCAATGCATCTGTATCGGAGCGTGTGGGGGAGAACCGGTGTGGATCCTGGTAGGATGAATGGAAGGGTTCATAAAGGAGAGGTTCCGATTCTGCAGGCAACTTCCTTTTTAGTGGGATCCTGAAAGGGTCCAATGGCGGCTCCGAAGTTATCCTTCGGTCGTGGAGAATCATCCTGCCAGTGTCGGCGTCGATGATACGTGCCGGAGACGTCTCAGCAGGTGTGACCGTAGGTTGGGTGACCCGTGTCCTGAGTTGGAACATTTTTGGGATTGTTGACGGAGGCAAGCCGAAGGTAATGTTGGCCGGCACCGAAGAGGCTGCTGGAGCTCCGATCGAACCGGAACCCGACGTGTCCTGGAGGACAGCTGTGGTTTTGCTGCCTTGCGCCGCACCAGGTCGTACTTGGGGCGCCTTCGAGGCTTTGGCACCGGCCAGGCTCGTAGAGGCGGCCGTGGATTTTTTCGGCGCCGGCGGTTCATCGAGTCGAGGTGCAGAGATCACCGTCGAAGTCTTCGATACCTGAGGCTTAGGTGTCGTCGAGGGAGCGATGCGAGACACAGCAGGCGGTACGGCCCTTGGTGTCGTTGGTGCCGGTAGCCGAGCAGGTTTGTCGGTGCCGATGGCTTTTTTCCGTGTGTCGACTCCAACGTCGCCCGCTTCAAGTTCGGCACCGAAGTCCCTCTTGGTGCGGTCGGTGCCGACGCAGTGCGCTGGCGTCGAAGGCCTCGATCCGACCAGCGCCACTTTCAGTTTCGGTTTCGGTGGAACCGGAGCAGCTTTCGGTTTCGGTTTTGTGGTAGGGAAACCAGCCTGTTTATGTAGTAATGGCTGCCGCTGAACGTCCGAGGCCGGGCCCGAGGGCGGGGCCGAAGAACTGCGGGATGGGTCTCGGGTAAGGCCCGAAGGCGATCCCTCGACCGGAGCCATAGGCTGTGGCACTGGTGTTTGAACGGTTTGAACAGGTAGGCCTTGTTCATCATTGGAGCTACTTTCTTCGGCCCCTAAGGCCTCCTCGTCGTCTCCTACCTCGGTGTCGTCTTCACCTCTGTGGAAGAGTGACTCGTCTACAGGGGTGGGTAATTCGTATCGCCCGACGCCCGAGACATTAAGATTTATTGCAAGGGCAAGAAGTTTTAATTACTGTTTTGTCCGCAGGGCAAGTAGACAGTAAATTATGGACTGAGACCAAACTATCCTCTGACCTCTTCAAATTGACAGTCCGTGCCTCGTCCACAATGTAATCACCTAACCCAGACACACATGGCACAATTAATAGCAGGTTGCAGAGGAGCCTATTTCCGATTATGTAGCCTGCCTGGGCAGTCGAGAGAAGCCAGGTGAAATGAGTGATGAATGGCTTGGCTCACCACAGGTACCGATTGTAATAAATTGTGAGGTATGATGCGGCAGTGAATTTTTAACGCTTTTAGTACATTGGACACAGCTTTTGAATCTAATACTCAGGAAATCACAGTAACGAGAGTGTGTACATGGATTTTAAGAATTCGAGCTCTGCCTCTTGATCACAGTGCATGCGGGCTAAACCACGCAACTGTACACAAAAGATCTGATACCTATTTAAATTAAGTGCAGTGTGTTTACAAAGTAAAGCACAGCATGAACTTTGTGTAGCACAGAATTTTCCAAACCCGCAAATGAGAATGGTCTGTATGTAGTGTTTCCTTAGAGCACGGGGCGAACATGGAGATTTTGCAGCTCGAGAACACTCCCAGCAATGGCAGGTAGGAGACAAGCTTCTTTGCGCCTTGCTTTTACCCGACTTTTTTTTTTTTAACTTAATTCACCCTTCTGATCCTGCCCTTTCTTGACTCCACCCTTGGGCCTCTCGTGCTGAACCCAGGTCGCTCTCCTCCGCTCCCCTCCCCTCCCCTCCCCTCCTCTCCCCTCCCCTCGCATCCGAGGCTTGCAGTAAAGTGCTTGGATTTCTTTTGTCATGCAATTCTTGGGCCCCTCTCCTCTCACATTGCTTGCTGTCTCGGCCTCTTACGGTCTCAACGAAACCTACATTAAAGCGCCTTACTTTCCCTGTGGGGCTCTCGTGCAGCCCACAGATCCACCCCTGTTGCTTTCATTTTCACGAGCCTCTAATTTGTTAACCAGTGTCTGCACTACGCTCTTTTCTTCCCCCTATGGCTCTGCATTTATTCCTTCACCAGCACCGAGGAACCGGAGGCCAGAAAAAGAAAACAGAAGGGGCAAGGCAGAGTTTGCCAGAAGGCAGGTTTGCAGTGATATATTTACCACAAACTAAAAGCCTAAACCTTACTGTCTGATACGATGTCACCAAAATCTTGCACCTGAAACTGAGAGGCTTTATATGCTGTTCTGTGCAGTGCCAGGCATGACTTTAAAGCAGCACTGGGGCGCTAGACTAGGGGTGATTTCTTTAAGTCAGTAGAAATGCCATCCATTAACATCTGCTACGTGATGCAACCTCAGGCCCTGACACGGACTATAGCCAGGGCCACTGGAATTATGTGATTGAGCGTCCGCAGTGTTTGCCACATAATCCATCATCTGCTGCATAATCCCCAGATTTTAACAAAAACAAAATTCGTTTCTAGCTCAAATGATTAAAAAGTTACTACAAATGCGACTTTGCGTTTTGCCGAGAAGTGGAAGCCGCTTTGCAAAGCTGGACTGGTCACCTTTCTGTTGATTATTGCTGTATTTGGAGGTTCACCTCATACTAATGAGTTGCAACCAATGCCCACAGGGTGTTACCAAGTTTGAAAATGATGAAATAATGAACTAATACTATTACAAAATGTGCCGTATTATGTCACATAATTTGCCTTTTCTTGCTGCATAATTTACTCAACCCTGCCACATAATTTCGTCCACTCTTGCCACATAATTCCAGTGGCCCTGACTATAGCTCTGGTCTGATTGACAGCAGGCGTGCCCGGAGGCGTTCAAATAGCCCATATTTTACCTAATTTACAACAATAACAGGCAAGTCTCTGAAAGCTCTTTTTTGTCCCTACAACCCCTTGCAAACCCTATTAAAGTTAGAGTTAAAAACAGTGCGCCTGTGCTGCCAAGCAACTTACTGCAGTTTTAGGTAGCTCTTATTAAAATGAGTTAACCTTTATGTAAACAATACTAATCTTGCAAGATTAGGAAATGGAGGACCAGAAAAAAAACACTTGCCCAGGATCACACAATGTGGCTAAGTGGTGGTGAGTCTAGGTTAGAGGCTCAGCACTCTAATTTGGAAGTTAAGCCACATTCCTACAAGAAACTGGTGCACTGCACGCTAAGATAAGGCAGGTATGTGGAATGGTTACCTGGAATGTACCGGGAGGAGTAAATAACAAAGGAGCATGTATGACTGGATAGTGTGTTTATGCAGTCCATAGAAATGGGCTTCTTAAAAATGTACAGAGTAAAGTGAACATAGTAATGTATATGTGTCCAAATAAATCCTGCTTAGAGTAGATAGGTTGGTGAGGCCCTCTGCTGCTTCACAACAGCAAGACTTGTAGCTTTCAGGCTGTAAATGCCTCTCTGGGCCTAGAAGTCTCTCCTTTGTGTTGTGCTGGCTTTCTCTACCCTTGCCCTGTATTCTATATTACAGCTACATCTTGGAAGGGAGCGGTGCTTGAAATGCCACCACAGAGATAAGGTCTGTACCCCGAGGCAGTGAGGAATGATTGTTTTTTATGCTATTTGAAAGTAATCACATGCAAAGCAAGTGAATAGACTGCATGTAGAATGTCCCGTTGAAAGCTGCGAAATTTAGAACGAGCTAACGTTACAAACCTCTCAGGAGATGCAGCAGAACAAAGTGAATTTGTTCTTTTGCTGTGTGCTTTAGTTTATAGCAGAAATCACAAAATACCAACAACAGAACCTTCCCTACTTAACACACCAACCACATCAACTTGTGTTTATGACACTTTCTTTTCCTGTTTACTATCTCAGCACGCTGTCATTTTTCGAATTCCCTGTTCAACTTGTCTTTTTCTTGCTGTCTCAACCTTCTGCCATTAGTCTTGTGCCCAGTCTAATCCTCATGTTATATCTATTTCTCCATCTAAGTCGCCTTCCTTCTCTTCCTTTTGGACCTAAATCCTCTAACATCTCTAGACAAATTTTACCATCCCCCCACTTCCCTTCCCTACTGCTCTCCATTCTGAAAGTAAAAACGATTCACAAACTATTGTGGATGGTCACCTCTCTGATGTCTGCACCCACACCCTGTCAAAATGCCCCCACAGTTTGATAAATCAGTCTCCTAGTCTACAGATGAGATGGGGAATGTTTTGACAACAAAACCGTTTCTACTTCTGGCTTTTTTTTAATAGACCCCTGGTTATTTTTGCTAGGAGATTTGTCCTGCAAGATACATTCCTTGTGTTGTTCCTTTTACACCACAGTATACTTTATTTAAAAAGCAAGTCACCTGGCATGTTATTTTTAGATCATGTGCAGTTCACTAAATGAACTGTCCTTGTATCAGTTCCATATAGCAAGCTGGGGCAGGGTAATTCGCCCCTGTCCTCGACTGTTAGTTTATGGTCTCCTTCAGGAGTGTCTGCCATTGTTTTATAAGCCTGTATAACAAATTGAGTCTTGGGCTTGGTTGAAGATATTAATGACCAGTGAACCAGTATTGCAGTGGACTTTCGAGTTGCTGCAGATTCTTTCTTTGGAATGCTTAGAAAAACGTCTTTGGTGCAGTAAAGATTCAGGCTTAGTGATTTTTGGCACATGCTCCAAAGGGCACTTCATTTCCTAATAATGTTCCCAGGACTGCCTGTGTAATGTTGGTAAGACTTCTAGAGCATAGGCCTAAGTGTGCCTCCCCACCCCAATCTCCCTGATATGTGTCACAGTGTCACAGATTGAGTCATTCAAATGAAAACCTTACACACTTTCAGAGATGATTGTTTGATCTAAGTGGGGCTGTAATCTGAAGACCCGTCCCTTTGGAAAAAAGGAATTGTCTCCTACCCTTCCCAGGAAAGCTAGAAATGTCATGCTTTCCTGAGCAGGACACTCTAATCTAGACATAATCACAGATCACATTCATATCCACCCATGACTATTGCATGAATCTCAAATGCATTATGGGTAGAAGCTTGGGTCGATATGTGACTGCGTTTATTATTCTTTGTAAATACCTAATGCAAAAATGTTATCCTGTAAATATGTAATACTTACTTGCACATTACCAAGGTGTACATTATACTGGGAATTTCTGATTCGAATATGCAACCTTTGTTGACACTGTTCTCCCAAATGGAAGCTTCAATGTATTGAATGTCTAAAATGCATGGTCTAAAACCTAATTTACACCTTTGCCTGTCCATCTTATTGATTTAGTGAAGAGGTAAGGCAAGTAGATTTTTTTGCAGGACAAGTAGATTTTTATAAAATTTTGTCCCCTAGACAAGTAGATTTTTTAAACAAATCCACACCCCTGCGTCTACCTCGTCCGATCCGGGTTCGTGTTCGGAAACGGGACTGGAGGGCAAGACTTCTAAGTCCTCGACGTCTTCGGCCTCGTCGAAGATGTCTGTTGGGGCCGGTGCCGCGTGCTGCGCCTCAAGTCTCGCCGCTCGTCGATTCCGCAGAGTCTTCTTGGAACGGAACCGGGCACAGGCCATGCATGTCGATTCGTCGTGGTCCGGCGAAAGGCATTTGTTGCACACCGGATGGACGTCGATGTGTGGGTACTTCGCATTGCATACCGGACACCTTTTGAATGGCGTCCTCGATTCCATCGTCGAAGTAGTCGATGGACAGGTAAATGCGAAAAAAGTCGGTGCTGAAAGTTAGTAAACTAACAGGATTGTATCGAAACCCGATCGATAAACAGTACCGACGCAAACTAAAGGCCTTTTGGCCTCGAAAAAATATTTTCCTAACTTGAGCTAAGATAGCACATCCGAACCCAATGGCGGAAAAAAACAATCTGAGGATGGAGAGGATGCCCATGCGCACTGTAGTCCAGGGGAGGAGTCACCTATCCAAGGATACTTCGAAGACTCTTCCAGGACAACAACGTGCAAACATCCGGACCCAACACTAGGCGGCGATCTATGCACAGATATGCACAGATGTGAATTCAGCAGCCCACATGCCTCGAACCTATAATTACATTACTTTCATAAGCATAGTCTAATCATATTTCATTACTAAACAAACAGTTTCTATTTGCAGCTTCAGATTCACGTTTGAGAAAACATAACAAATCACATTTCAAAAGACCAATCCTTAAAGATGATATTTTTCTAGAAATCCACCAACTCTATTACTTTTCACATTATCATAACACATTAGTAGTTTTACTCTCTCCGTCGTAATTCTCTGTTTCACCAGTTTGCGACCCTTCTGCATGCTTTTACGATGCAGTTTGAAACGCTCAGTGTTCAAAGAGACACAATGTTAGTCATGTTTTTGAAGTATGATTTAGTAATTCACATGCAATGAGCAGGATTTGCCCGAGCAAAATAATTCTAAATATTCATGCTCCATCAATCCCTTCTCTGATGGCGAATCAAGCGATCACACAATCTCCATCAATTGGATTACAATCTGATTATCTTATAATGCACTTGTTTCCATCTGTTTCAACCCAACACTTTCTACATCTTAATACTTCATAAAAAGCACCCTTTCTGTCTTCTAACTCCATTTCATCCCTTCTTTTTCTACCTCTTCATTTTATCTCTTCTACTTTGCGTTTGCAACATCTATATATCAGTACTATAGATATTATGCCAACAGCAATTATTGGTGTTAATATTTGCCCTACTAAGCGGTTACCCAGTGCTGCAAACCAATTTCCCACCAATGAAGAACCCTTACCAAGTTTCTCCCATGCACCGTCAACGTTTAGTCCTGTTAAATCACCATACAAATTAGTAAGGTTACTGATATATCCCCGAAAGTCTCTACTTTGGTCAGGGATATAAGTGCAACACGGTTGAATTTTCAGCATGTTACAGACTCCGCCCTCTTTTGCCAATAATGCGTCAATCGCTAAATGGTTTTGTAAAACCATCGATCTAACAGCAACCATTTCAGCATCAATCATTAAGAACTCACCAGCAGTATCCGTTGATAAACGATCAACCACTGTAGACCATTTTCTAATTTTATGTGAGTTCAAAATCACTCCAACTGAAGGGATCAATGCACCAAAATATCACCTACAATTTCTGCAGCACATATTCCCCTTATGCTTAGTGTTAGTTTCTTTTCATTGGTTCCATGAATATTTAAGTGAGTTGTGGAAAGAATTCCCACATAACACCCATACCAATGTTGTGGCAATTTATAATAAGCATTTTTACCACACACAAAATACACTCCAAGGAAAACTGGATCAGTACCACCTCTTAATCCCAAAACCCCCCCGTAATTAGGAAGGGGTGTTCACAATCACCAGAACCAATTAAATAATTATTATTTTCAGTCTTTTGTCTTAGCAAGCAAAGCTTTCCCTTGTGATGCCAATCCAGAGTCATCGCTGCATATGTCTCACCTTTCTTGTAATCATCCTCCCTATGAGCCCATGGAAGTATTCTAGATTTCTGCTCTACAGACTTTATTTTAAACTCTTGCCGTCTATCCTCTACGGTATTTATAAACTGTTACCACACTACATAGGCTAAAGGTTAAATTGGGTCTATGCAGTATTAATAGGCTTAGCGGTGGGAACAAATTCACCCATATATTCAGCGTTCTTTGAAGATGCCACTACATTAATGTTCTTTTTAACAGGAACTTCAGAAAGGACTAAATCGTAATTGGAATAAAATATTGAAATTGCTCCTTGCCATAGAACAAACATATTAGTGCACTACATGAAATTCCATATGTTGAAGGAAGATGAGTCACCCCTTCCAACACAGACCAAGGTAACTGCATGCACACAATCTCGTGCATCCATGGTATCCACATACTCATGCAAAGGTTTCGTAAAAACATTTAATGAAAAATCATTAATAGATTTATCTTGATGTAAGTAATTTCCGGTTAGTTTCTTATTCTTTCTTTATGACCTTTGTTACCTCTGTGGTTATACCCATATATTCATTAGTAGTTTTAACAGGAAACATGAAATAAGGTACTATTAGTATTAACACCAACAAAACATGTAATTATACAAAAACACATATTAAACAAGTGTTAAAACCCTTTCGTCTATTTGAACTTTGATTTTGATTTCCAGTCTCAAAACTATCAATTTTAAAGAAAAAAAAATATTCAAAAAGTAAAATTACGAAAAAAAATATGCACAATATGGAAAAATATTTAATCAGCTAAACTAGCAATAAAACTAGCAAAGTTTGTGTATCCCATACTTTTTTTGAACTTAAGCTTTGGCTCAGCTGACTTCAGATCACAGCCTTAATTTTGTTAAAATCCCCTATTTTTTTTTTCAGCACCCTTTTTCTCAGACACAGTTCGTTTAGGGTGGCTCATATGATGAGTTTTTCTTGAACAAAACGCAATTAATTATTTTTCCCAGTCACTTGTGGCAGCCAACTATGTCCATTTAGGTGCTGCGTATCTCTGACTTTGAACTCGTGCTCTCTTTGTTCTGCGTACTGCTTTTTAGGTCTCGCCTAGCGACGCAGCGCAAAGCGCTGCTCACTATCGGCGAGATCTATTGTTGCAGACTTGAAGTTGAAGCGGGACAGGACCTGTGCACGCGCGTACCGCAAGGCATGAGCTGTGCGCGCGTACTGCTCGAGGCATTATTACAACTCCTGCTGGCACCATATGCGTGCACATCTCCTGTCTGGAACACGTGTGGCCAGCGTGTAATTAAGTCTACAATCCCCAGCTGTCCTTGCACCCCCTCCAGTGTCAGCCAGCCATGCGTTGGAAGGGAGAACCAAAAGATTTCAATTGTGAATGCGTTAGTGAACGCATATGACGGCGTTAGATTAACTTGCAGGAGAAAAAACAAACACTCGTTTTTTTTCTAAAAGCTTTCATGTCAATTGCAAGCAAAGCTACCCCACCATGCACGTTCTAGCTCGCTAGAAGCATTCCGTATAGCCGCTTTTAAAAACCCTGTCCTTATCTCATCTCCTGCGCGCTCCTGGTTGGGCCCTTACCTCAGTTGTTGCTCTGTTGGCAGCCGGCAGCTCCACAATCTCCACAGCCCACTCACAGACGCCTCTGCCTCACCCTTGTCTATAGCTTTTTGGCACGGTGGTGCAGCAGTCATCCCCTGCCAAGTCCCAGTTCATGGCTAGGCTTCTCAATCGCGTCGCATCACCATTGCCCAGCGTGCCCGGACAGCCTATGTGCACGCTCACGGTGTGTCTTCTCTGGCCATCTCAGCGCGCCCGGACAGGTAATGTGCGCGTACGGCTTGTGGCAGCACGTGCATGGCACGCGTTCACTTTCCTCCCTCGCGCACAGCAGATGGAGCGGCCCAAAGAGCAATGTCGTTTTACCTCCTTGCAGGAGCAGGTTGTGACAAGCAATGTCCACGCTTCTGCTTTGTAGCAAGGGATCGGTTCTTCTTGCAGGTATGAATACAAGCATAACAGACTTGAACTTGCAATGTTGACTTGTTTTCTCCAGCAGTGGCACCGGCGGGAAATTTCTATCCGCACACGGCGCTATTGGAGCAAGGTGATGTGCCAGTAACCGTGGCTCTCTGCCATGGCACATTAGTGGGTAGAGACAGGTGCTCAAAAATCAGCATTTACCAAGCATGGATGACTGCACCACCTATATTTGTAAAGCGCACATTAAAAAGCATGAGGGCACTTAAAAGAACTTCTCAATAGTTTACACGATGTCTCAACCAGAGTTATTATTTAAATTAGTCTAGTTGTTCAGTTTGTGGTGTTAGGCAAGCAAAATAGTTTTTATTTAGAAGGCTGTGGGATAACTATCTTTCATGAAAAGGTTTGTTTTGCGCTGCACATCCGCTAAGTCACTTCAAAGTATTGGAACAGAAACAAAAATAGCATTTGCAATGCAATGCATCTCGCATTTGCGAGAGTTTGAGCTATTGGCATTGTAAATGACAATGCCTTTTATTTATGTGTTGGTTTTTAAAACATATAAATAAAAGGCATTGTCATTTACAATGCCAATAGCTCAAACTCTCGTAAATGCAAGACCTATTGCATTCCAAATGCTTGTTCTTTTCTGTCTGTATCACTTTGCTCAGATTGGCTAGAAACTTCTACTACATTTGCTGGAATCTTTTTGCTCAAAGAATCTTTCAACTGCTCAGTTCCTCCAGGCCATTTATCACCTTGTCGCACACGTTTTTCTGGTACACTGTTTACTCCATTTGTCTGGAGACTTCGCTTAGTTGATCCCCTCTTCTCTCTTCTCTCTTCCTTCTTCACCTTCAAGAACCAACTCTCTTTCAGTTTCAACAGTGACAGTGTTATGAGACCCAACAGCTTGTGCCCACTCTACTTGATTCTCAGTCTGTTCAGGTTCTCTTTGTTTACCTTCAATTGACTCTGTACTTTCAAGTGGACATGGGACCCGACAAGTGTGCGCAGTATGCACCCAATTCGGCAGACCTCCACATTTAACTGCTGTTGTCACAAAAATCACTTGTTCTGGCCCACGCCAACGAGGTTCCAAATAAGACTTCCTCACATGTTTTTTCACAAGTACTCAGTCACCTGGGCACAAGTCATGTGCTTGTTCTTCTTGGACAGTAGTTGCGACTTCTCCAACCTGGTGAGACACAGAACGCACTAAGTCAGCCAATCCTTTACAGTAATCGAGCACTAAATCATCAGATAGGTTCACAAGCTGATTTGCTGGGACTATTGGCGGTCTCATAGCCCCCCCATGATAATTTCATGTGGGGACAGTCCTGTTCTTCTGTCTGGGATACTTCTCAAACTCATCAACACCAATGGTAATGCATCAGGCCATGTCAGTATTGTAGATGCGCAAACCTTTGCCAATCGTGATTTTATTGTGCAGTTTACTTGTTCGACCACGCCCGATGCCTCTGGTCGATAAGCACAATGCCATTTTTGTTCAGTTTGTAGGGCAGCACTAAGCATACGCACTACTTCATTATTAAAGTGCATTTCTCTATCTGATTCCAACGAGACTGGAAATTCAAATCTTGATATCAACTCTCTAAGTAGCAATTTAGCAATGGTTAGGCTGTCATTATGTCTTGTCGGGTATGCCTCAACCCAACGTGAAAACAGACATACAATCACCAAGACATATTTTAATCCATTGCAAGGAGGCATCTCAATAAAGTCCATCTGCATACACATAAACGGACCTCTTGCTTTTCCAATTTGACCCAAACTAACAACTGTTTTGCTTCCTGCATTTTGTTGCGGACATGTTATACATCTCTGACACAACCTCTCTGCAATGACTCTAAATTTTGTATTGTACCATGACTGTTTGAAAAGCCTTATCATAGCATCTCTGCCTACATGGGTTACACCATGGCAAACTCTTGCCATTGGTGACAACAGACTATATGGCAACACAGGTCTCCCATCTGTGTAAACCCACACATCATCTCCGCTCTGCGAGTACATCCTGCTTTGATCCACAAAGCCTGTAACAAAACAAACAACATAAAACAGCTTGTCTGCTCAACTAAAAGAAAAAACTATAGAACCACACGATCTGAGAATTTCTTTTGCTTCCAGCAAAATCTCGACCAGCGCGATATCGCCCTCACTAAGTCAAAATCTTCGAGATTTCCCCCAATGCGCCTGTTTGAAGAAACCTCAATTTTCACTGGTCATGCTTCATGTTCCCTATGTTAGCACTGGCAAGGCCTCATGCACAGTACTTACCGCCACAGTAGACAAAACATGCTTAGTGTATGCCACACTAAGACCACCCTTAGGGTTTATCCCACGATTTTAGGCCAACAACAGACCCGTTACTTCCATTAAGGTCAACGACGGACCACAACATAGAACATAAAGGTACGAATTTCTATAATCTCTCAATGTCTTTAATTCCGTCACTTCATAACCTAGTATATTTAGTCAAAATAACCATTCTCTGCTACCAGAAAACTGATCCAGTGGAAGAGGTGTAAAATTGTGAGTAGAGGCACAGGTTACCCACCACACCATAAATTCTAAAACTCACTAATATATTTCACAATAACAAAGAGTTTGGGCCCATAGAAACTCTACAAACACTTACAAATCATGAGGTATTCCGATAGATCTTTGTAAGAGCTAATAGGGACTCAGATAATTAGAGACGGAAGACATTCCTTCATGAGGAACTGTAATGAAGAAATGCCTATCTAACAACAATAGTCAATAACCGTAACTTGTCAATAATATTAATCAACAAGTAAAAAACAAAACTCTGTATAGTTATCAAAGCACTTTTATGTAATCTTCAAAAAAGAATGGTCAAAACACAATAATACATTCGATCTTTAGTACATGGGTTTCATTTGAATACAGGTAAAATCACAATATAATCACAGTTTAAAGCAAAAATACATCATAAATCAAATAACTGGCGTGAGGAGAGAGAGAGGAATAAACATGCATTGCAAAATCAGTATGCAATTTCAGGAATCATACGAACCAAAGTTCTTATGTAAATTATCGGGACCGAGACGCAAGGTGGACTAAAGCACAGTGTGCAATTAGTCTGGATAGTCAACCCTTCAGCCACAAGGTTTAGCCTGCTCAACTTCAACTGACGATATGCAGGGGAAATCAGGAGAGGTCAGTTCAGGATAGTCAGAGTTTGGACCGACAGCATGTCACGCCGAAGATTTGCAAGGAAAATAGTCGCACAAGTACTTTTGCCACGAAGATTTTATACCACAAAATGTTCATAATCCCAGCCCCCAAATGTAGCTTCTTGCACGGGAGGCGGGTATACCCTCAAGGCTCCGGATGGTACAACTCCGCATTTTGCACCGCTCATACTACACCAGGCGCACTCTACACAGCATAGGTAGCGCAACACATCCGTTCTGCTTACGCGGCTGTGGGGAGGTGGGGAATTTTATTCACACCATATGGAAATATCCCTTAACCCAAGAATACTGGAAGCAAGTGATGCGGACATTGTCACAGTCTGGGGGAGTGTCATTAGTGCCGGAACCTAGACGCTGCCTACTGAATGTATGGGAACCTAATGATCTCACGCGCCAGGCACAGAACTGGGCTACGTTGGGAATCATGGTAGCTAAGCGCAATATAGCCCAAAAGTGGGGCATAGGGGAGACACCAAAGTTAGCCGCATGGGGGAAAGACATGGACGAGGCCATGCTAGCTGAAAGATCGCCCTTTGTTAGGCGGGGATGCCCTCGTAAGTGGAGTAAAGTGTGGGGGGCATGGAATAAATTCAGAGGTGACATATGTGACCCGCTCTTGGATCAAGACGATGTAACCTCGGACTCGGACTGATGGGGGAATATCCCGGAGTGGATGCACGGGGTGTTGATATAAAAGATGTAAAGTTGCAAGAGCATGTTCTTGAGGAATTGACCTTAACATCCTGTACTGTATTGTTCTATAATGTGGGGAAAACTGCATGTCCAACTGCTATTATGTATTCTGTTATTTAAAACTTAAAAATAAATTTAAAAAAAAAAATGTAGCTTCTTGCATACTTTTACATGATTCTATTGGATGAGATCCATGGTGTGATCATGGAATGATCATTTTTTCAGCCCAAATCGTCCGTAACCTACACATAATACCTTTGTTCTCTGTTCTTCACTTTTCTAAGAATGTACATTTAATTTCACCTCGGAAATAGGAAGTACCCTTGCAACTTTACATGTCCATGTGCTCGTTTCCGAGTTGGCTTGCAACAAAGTTGACAAATGTATTCATAAGAGGATATTCAGACAGTAAGAATGAAACCTCTGTGATAATGCTTGTAACTAGAGCAATCAAGTCAGCATTTTAATCTATTTCGAAGAAATTAGTAAATGACAAAATGCATTTCTCTAAGGCCTACAATGGAGAGACAGAATACATTTTTAAGGCCTACTTGGAAAACCAAAAACATGTTAACTTTAAAATATTTGAAGAAAACGTAAACACATAAGAATCTAATATAGCTATCATTTCATTACTTTCATAAGCACAGTCTAATCATATTTCATTAATAAACAGTTTCTTTTGCAGTTTAGGATTCACGTTTGAGAAAACATAGCAAATCACATTTCAATAGAGCAATCCTATCAGATCATATTTTTCTAGAAATCCACCAACTATATTATTATTTTTCACATCATCATAACACATTAGCAGTTTTACTATCTCTGTCGTAAATCTCTCAGTTTCACTAGTTTGCGATTGTAATAAAAGAGGAGCTCTTGTGATTTGGCACCCTATGATGACCCCCCAACTACCACCATTTTAACGGACTTTAGTCTGTTATTTTAACTTAGTCTGGATATATGAGATGGTCCTGTATATGCCTGCTTCTCTTCTGTCTTGTAATCTTGCTGTCTTTTAGTGAGAGCTGTCACGGAGACATTTATATTATAAGTGCTTACTATTGGCTTTGACCTGACTTTGCCTTGCTTGAGAATTATAAGTGCTTACTATTGGCTTTAATATGGCCTCATATCATCTTGTTCTCGGACTATTGGCTTTGACATGACCTCATGTCTGACTTTGCCTTGCTCCTGCCTACATAGCAGTGCTTGCGATTCATATCCAAGGTCTTTCTGCTCCTCACTTGTTTTTCGCACCTCACTGACCAGAGAGGACTGGATAATATCTGTGGAATGCACAAACTCTGCCTCAGAACCAAAATACAGGGGCCTGGCCAGTCACGGTCTTGGCCTTGACGCAGACTGGTACAGCCTGCTCGGTTTTTTCCAATGAGAAAGGGGCAGGGTTTTCTAGAAACTTCGCCTCACGTTGAGTAATGACATTTAAGCTGGAAGCTTTCATAGGTCAGGTGGAAGTTCACTACAGAATAGAAGTATTGCTGTGCATTGGTGCTGGAACTAGAGTCTTGACTGACACTCCTACCTGGGCTGTTGAAAGGGCTTCCCCAGCTAAACAGCGGGCAAGGATATTGCAGAATCAGTCGGTGAGGTGTTCCTAACCACTCTCTCTCTCTCTCGCTCTCTTGTAAATATTTTCTACTCTTTGCCATCTGTATATATTGCATTCTATTTTAATTGTTCATTTAATTATTCATTTGACATCTGAGAATCTGCATTTACTGATATATTCAACAGTTTTCTTTGAGTCTGCCATAATTGATATGTTCGGCCTGTCTTTTTAAAATGTTGCATTAATAAACTTGTGTGTTATTTTAAATGCACCAGAACTTGTTTTTCTTGCCTTGCCTAAAGGGAGTGCTGTGTGATTTCCTCGTCTTTAGGAAGTGCTGTTCAAAGTGTATTTTTAAAGGTGCAGTGGTAAAAAGTACCCTGCCTTTGGTGAGTGCTGGGTCTTGCCTCAGCCTACGGGGGTGTTGCAGTTAGGATCTGTCCTTTTTGCAAAAAGCAGATTCATTACAGCGACCCTTCTGCATGCTTTTTACGATGCAGTTTTGAAACTCAGTATTCAACGAGACACAATGTTAGTCATGTTTTTTAAGTATGTTTTAGTAATTCACATGCAATGAGCAGGATTTGACCGAGCAAATCCTTCTAAATATTCATGCTCCATCAGTGGGTACGCTGTATGCCCCACAGATGGGCTTTTGTAGCATTAACTGGATTACAAACACACCTGTCAGGGCTTCAACACTATATAAGTGGGCCCAAAAATAAGTGCTGTTGACAGTTACAATCACATGAGAAATGGGTAGATCTGAAACTTGTATGTTTGAGCAACACTGGGACTCTTTCATTTGATCAGTAATATACCTTGCCTTGTAAACTCAAATGCATAACTGTAGCCTCTTCTTTGTATACTGTTTTATGCAGTGTCCTAGGCCGAACATTACCTTTACTTCTAAACTCTCCATTCCTCTGAAGTCTATTAAGTTTCGTTATGAATGAATGACATCTTTTATACGAATTCCACTTTTTAAAATCTCTTTTCAAACAGGCATGGGATGTCTCCACTTTCTTGATTTTAGCCACCTACTTATCTGTCAGGAACCTTTTTGGGTTGCCGTTCCCAGGCATCTACTTTGGCTATCGAGGCCTGTATTTTAAGCGCACATATACAGTTTTTACTTATGGGAATGGGGGCCAATACATAGCTTAAATATGCATTTTTTCCTCTCATACACAGTCTGCTTCACAGCTGATAATTTAGCATGAAGACTCAAGTAAGACTCCTGTATCTACCTGCCTACTTGGTGCACAACTGCAGCCCCTGTGAGACCATCTGTGACCCCTTTATCTCTTCGAGAGTCTCTCCATTAACCTGCTTTGCTTGGAGGTACCCTTAGAGAGGAATGGGAGCTGTAGCTGCATATTGCTGTAGACTGGGTAGACTCATTGTTGGGAGTGCAATCAGTATGACTGCTATATGAAGCTCCTGGTCCCAGAACTCTTCATCAGCTTAGGACAACCGTAAATCTAGGACAGTGGCAGAGCTTAGAGGCAAGTGACAGTCCACAACAGACTAGCAATATCTGTTCTCCACTGAAGATAGCTACAAACACCTGGGAGGTCATTGATAGGATCTGTGATTGTCAGTCTATAACAGACTGCCCGCAGAAACAAAGTATTTGCTGCAAGGCACACGCATATTAAACAACTACTGTGATTCCAATATGTCCCTTTGTCCATTATAAAAGCTTTTTTTTATTTTTTATAAAGATTGTTTGCTTCATATTGTTGTGTCCCTTTTCTGCAACTCCCCCCATCTCTGGATTCATCTATAGATATTCATGTAAAAAGACCTTTTATGAAAAGTTTGGAATGCACCATTTAATCCTGCTACATTTACGCTTCCGTGTTTTAGTGGTGTGAGGTTTCCAGGCCAAGAAGGACAAAAACAAACTCCGGTATTCAAATTTTGCGCCAGACTGTCATGTTCCTGGGGCTTGCAGTGGAAAACTCAATGCTACTAGAAGAATGATGTAGAAGTGGGTCTGAAATCCGAGACTGTCTCACTTTACTGAAGCTGCAATATGGGATGCTGTTTAAGGAAAATTCGTCTGGATTTACCATTCACAATGCTTTTTGTTGTGTGATCACCCAAAGCTTATGAGTTACTCAGTGTAACATAAAATTACGTTTCTATAATGCTGCATCAGGTACAGAGTTAAAATATTCACGACCAGCACTCTATACTAAGTGTACATACTCGTCATATATGTGCATGCTAGGAAACCTATGCACAAACCAGCAAAGATTTAATTGTTGATACGGAGATTTCTTTTGATTGGAAACCGCCATATTCATCAAAACAGACTTTTCAATAAAATTGTCAAAATACATCTCCACATTTTATGTAAATGACATTTCAGCAAATTCAAAAATCTCCACCCAAGACAACAGTTCTAATGTTTTAACAAACTAAGCTGCTCCCACAAAAAACGACTAGGGCATAAATAGAATGTGTAATGAACTGAAATAGCAGATGTAAGCAAAATTGTTCAAATCATGTCTCCTCAAAAGAGACAATCTGACTTTTTAGACATGAGACCAGAAAAATTTCATTTCCCGGAGGAAAAAATAGAAAAAAAATCATCCCCTACTAGACATTTCATGATAAATTACTCAGAATGAGAATCAGATTGTAATTCTTAAAATTAATCGTTGTTTCCAATTAGGATAGAAGCCACAATGAAGAACATGGACAGTGACTTGTCAGCGGATACACTATGCTCTCCACGCTGGTGATGGGGACTCTTGTCTTTCAGTTGTCCTTGATTTCCATTTCATAGGATGAACCATGGGATTCTGGTGAGGATCCTACCATTGTATTGGGGACAGAATACTACTGTAATGGCTCTGCTTCTAATTTAAAATATCTCCATTATTAATGATCGAGTCATCCAATTCACCTTTGTGATTCACATGCACAATACCTCGAGTTCCATAACTGTCCCTACACAGATCAGTAGTCACATGGAGCACCTATGTAATTTCCAGCATATGAGGAAATATATAATGATCAGTAATCAGATGATACCCAGCTCTTCTTGAGGGTTTCAGGCCTACCTGTTACTGACATCACTAACCCACAGCATTCGTGAAGCTCTGAGAACTACATGGCCGCATTATTACTGTAACTCAGCTTCTCCAAATCTTAGTACCTCCTCTTCTACTCAAGTAAACGCTTCTTACCAGTGTAATACTAGTGGATGGAAATCTGAGCTCCGGAAAGGTCACCTCGTTTGATCCAGTCAATCCAGATATTTGGTTTCACCAAACAATTACACCTTAATCTCAAACATCACATTGCTAACTTAATACAATGCGCCACTGTAAATTTCACCTCCTTCAGAAAATTAAACCCCTGAACCCACCAAAACACTTTACAACAAAAACAAGCCATGCAGATTTTACAAAGGGAGGTAATGGTTTTTTGTTTGAGCTCCTAACTATGCACTTGAAGCCCTAAACTAGGTTCTGCAATAACTGCAAGATTTATTTTCAGAGCAGATCAGACAAACTTTAACAAATTTTAATCAAGAATGCAGTAACAGCTGGCTCTTTCCCACATGACGATTATACTCACAATTCGAGTGTACCTCAACAGTATACTCAGACATGACAAACTATTCTTCTCACGGTATGGAAAAAGAGCTGTATTTTGAACTATGCCTCCTGTTATAAGCAAGATACATCTGTATAGGGGAAAAATTGTACAATACACCACAAGATGCATGTGTATATCAGACCATGTCAAAATTTCTGCTTCTATTTACATATAGGTGTATAGATAGAGGGTTACGTCTGCTAGTAGCTACAATAAGTGCCATGTGCATATTTATGTATATGTGAGTTAATTACAATTATTTGAAACCATAACAAAATGTGGACAGACCATGTAAATAATGCTGCTTGAATGTACAAATGGGCATTTATATAGTGGTGTTTCATCCAGCACACACTTTTACCAAGGATCATGTGTGTATATATAGGTTTGTAGAATGTATTTTCATTTTCCTATAAAAAAAAAAAAGTCATTTCCATCCCTCTTCTCTCTAATTCATGCCAAACCTTTCTGATTACTATGAACTCCCAAAAATCCTTCTCAAACTTTCATCCCTCCTTATAACCATGACACCCAAGTAAGAAGCACACAGGACCATTACTTATGAAAACAATCTTAATACTTCCCCCTTTCAAATCCACTCCTATCATTCTATCCCTATCCCAAACCCGACTAAACACGCAAGCAATCAAGAGGACAAACTAAACTGCACAAGATAAACCTAAAAAAAGTACTAACCTACCAACTACTAATCGTGGGCGCCGGAGTAGCGTGCTACTCGTGGAAAAAGCACTTCAATGACTCATCAGGGGTCGTAACCGCTATTTAAATACATTTTCAATTACAATTATTCCCTTCAATTCCTATTCTCCTGTCGTTTAAGAAATCCCTGATGGGCCAAGTGCTGAAATCTCATTGAGGCTGTGGGTCACTGGTCACCAAAGTCCAATTAGTTACTGTCCTTTTGCGTTTTTCTTTAGACAGTGCTCTATTGCCCTAGAAGTGGGGTTTCAGCTTTATAAATACGTGCTTATACGCAGACCTATATCAGTGTCTTTTTATACTGCTGCTTGAGGTCATCATACTAAGTACATCCATTTCCCTGTAATGCGCTCGGATGTTCTACGACCTTGTAGGCGCTTCAACAAAAAAGTAAAATAAATAAATTATTTATTCTGGAATGCCGGTAAGTGCGAAAAAGCTTAAACAGTGACAACTTCATCTACACACTGCTAACATCTCATAACAAAAAAAAACCAGGGGCGTGGCTCGGCACTTGGCTTATATGGAAGCTAGTCTCTGAGCTCCAACATGTTTTGGGCCCCACACTTCACCCAAAGTACCCCAATTTGCTGATCATGCATCGGACCCGCTGAATACCAAAGAAACATACATGCAGATCTCCAAATTTGAACGAATACCTCGGCTCACTGCACTTCTACGCATACGCTCGATCTCCAGCATAATTCAAGATGGTGGTAACTGCTTAAACCAACGGCAGTCCCCTATCCCCTGAACAGACTTGTGGAAATCGCAGATAGTCTGTTAGCATGAGCTGAGGCCATTGTAGTTGTGGCATCCATTTTTGCTAGCCATGTGATTCTTCCGTCTTGACTGTCGCTTGTCTTTCTATTCTGCTGGAGTCATCAACAGAAGTGAACGCCTTCAGTACTGAGCCAGAGCTATGTATAATCTCAGAAAGGCCTGTAGCTGCTAGAATGCACCTGTCTTAGAGTGTAACTGTCAGGCTATTTCGACTGATGTAAGCAGTTCTGTCTCCCCTCCCACTTTGCTGACTAAGTAATATTTGCCTGCCCATGTTAGTCAATAGCTAATCCTGTGTATGCCTGTACCTCCCCTTTGAGTCTCCATGCTTACTCTGCAACAAAGTTTGTATAAAAGGCCCATGGCCTCTGTATTCTATGGACTACCTCCAACAGTGCCTGAGGGTGCTGTATTGATGTAGTCCCACTCATGAGAGATTAATAAACTTGTTATTTGATATTCCAGCTTCCGTGCCAATCTCTACTTTGTTGGTTTAAAGAACCAGTGGACAGATAAGGGTGAACCCCTGCACCGGTGAGCCCCTAAAAAGGCTCATTTCCACAAATTGCCGCCCGACTCGTGGGGCTCATTGGAGACGCGATCATCCGAAGGAATGGTCTTGACGGAGGACAGGAATCTACTGAGGAGGTACTCTGCACGAGGAGACCCTTTGTTTTTGCAGGCCGATGTGTTTTTCCGGTTTTCCCGATCAGACCCTCCAAGTGGCGGCCGGTCCCGACTGAGATCTCCTTTGGCACAAGTGACCATTAGGTCAACACAGAGCTTGGCAGGTGGAGGTTGGAGACTTTGGTAATGTCACTGAAGCGGCACTCTTGTTTTGGATTTGCTTGGCCAAGATTCTGGTTTTGTTTGATTTGTCTAGTGCAATAAACAAAGGCAGGTAATGAGGACATGTTTTGTCTCTACTTTTTTTATATACTTAGGATATTATTTGATTATAATATTATACTTGATTATAATATTTTGACATGCCTGCTCCTAGCACACTTCGTAGAATGTGTTGCTGTCTTGAAGGTACCAATATGGAGCTAGAAAGTAGTCAGCCGGCTCCCTTAGAGGGGACACCTAATAGGTTTATGTATATTAAATATGGTATTTCTTCCATAATGTATAGTACACTATGGAACAAATATACGAAAAAGCATCCTGATCTACGCACTTAGTAAAATTCGCAAGTGGTGATACGGAGTGCTTTTGAGTATTCCGCGCGGCCAATTGGTAATTCGGTCTCTTCTTGCAAAGGTCTGGGGGTTTTATCCTGTCTTGTTTTGGGTGGGTCTGCGGACCCCTGTATTAGGCATGCTTTCTGGAATAAGTATGATTTGGTAAAGACACAGAGTGTTTGCGAACACTGCCAGACCAACTGGTAATTCTGCGTATTTTGGAAAAGGTCTGGGGCTAGAGCCGGTCTTCTTGAATGTGGAACAGTCTCTGGGCTGTCTTACTTGTCTAGGTGCAGTCTCTGGACTGCTCTTGAGAGCTCTTTTTGTTTGTAAATATGATTTACAATTGGTTTGGTTTGAGTACAGTCTGTAGGCTGCCTCTTGTTTTTGTACAGGTGTTGATTTATGGTTTGATTGTGTGTTTGAGTGGCTGAGGTTTGTGGACTGACACTGGTGGAAATGCTTGTGAAGTACTTGTTTGAGTGAGTAGCGAGAGTGCTCTTTGTGTAAGGATGGCTTGCTTCAGCAAGCTGTGGTGTGTGTTATGAGTGTGTGGTCCCTTCTTGAAAATGTTTGGAATGAGCTCAATTTGGTTTGTTGTCATCATTGTGTTCTGCAGATGCCATTGGAAGAATAACACTTTAAATTTCAAAGAATGAATTATATAAAATATGTTAAGTAGCTGCACGCTACTATGGAAAATAAAGCAGTAACAAAGTATAGATGTGTGAACATTCAATTATTATATTGCCACAATGGTAAAAAAAAAATAGAATTAAAACTCAATAGGAAAAAGTAGGCCTTACAGAGAAAAATTAATTTGTGTGTTTTACATACCTAGGACTTAACACAATTAAAAAAGGATGCCCAACATTTTGTTAGTACTGCCCATCAGCTGTGCAAAGTGTTACAGCACTATCCTTAGATACATCATATTAAATATTAAAAGGCATTCACATTATATGAGTAATTGGTTTCTACAAAAATAAAAGCGTCCTTTTACCACACTGCAAACGATAGATTTTGACTGGCTTGGAATGCCTGGTTTTTAATAGAATGAACTGAGCCTCATTCCCAGCACCAGAAGGAGTAGTTTCTTACCTGTAACTCCAGTTCTGTAGTAGGGGTATCTCTGTTATAGTCATAATCTATGAATAATCCCCGCCCATGTGCGGGGACCCCGGAGCAATCAAAAAATATCTCTTAAGCTGTCCCGCATTTGCAAACCTGCAAAGACACTTAAGAGACAGACAAAATAATACAGCCTAATCACAACAAAGCTGCACTGGCCAGCACTTCCTCTGAAGTGAACACAAAAGCCAAAATAAAGTTGAAATGTCATTTTTATTCACATTTGACATGTTCCTTTATTATCACACACTCCCTTCACCAAAATCCCTTTAAACAATAGAGAGGAAGGGGTGGACAGACAAGCCCTATAGGCTGTCATTATGTGTCTGCTAAAGGGATACCGTGCCTTTAAGAAACTCTCCAGAGACCCCCGGTATCCCAGGATGCACAGCCAACACAAGTTACTTTCAGTTCTTTTTGAAGGTGTATAACAACAGGCCTGATTCTGTCAGGTTACTCCACCGGGGAGGAGGGAGGGTCGCTTATGACTATAACAGAGATACCCCTACTACAGAACTGGAGTTACAGGTAAGAAACTACTCCTTCTGTAGTAGGGGATCTCTGTGTATAGTCATAATCTATGAATAGAATGGCAAGCCCATCCCAACCAACAAGAAGCGGTGGAGTAAGGCCAACCACCAACAAATCACTGTGCAAACAAATTCCTCAGCGAAGCCTGTCCAACCTGCGCATCTGCCCTAGCATCAGAATCCAGGCAGTAATGCTTTGTAAACGTATGGACTGACTTTCAGGTGGCAGCCTTACAAATGTCCACAATGGGAACATTACTAAGCAAAGCGGTAGTAGCCGCCTTGCCTCTAGTCGAATGTGCCGTAGGCTTACCCCCCAATGTTTTATTAGCTTTTTGGTAACAAAGCTGAATACAGGAAACAATCCATCTGGAAATGGACTGCTTTGAGGTAGCTAAACCAGTTCTTACCGAACCATAATTAACAAACAGGTGATCCGACCTGCGGATATCTTTTGTCTTATCCAGGTAGAATTTCAACACCCTACGTACATCAAGTGAATGCAGAGACCTCTCCGCCGGAGAGGAAGGATGCTGAAAAAACGTAGGCAAAGTTATCATCTGATTCACATGGAAATCTGATATTACCTTAGGCAAAAATTTAGGATGGGTACGCATCACTACTTTAGAAGCATGGAAAACAGTATACGGCTCTTGACAACACAGAGCCTGAATCTCACTCACCCTCCTGGCCGATGTAATGGCCACAAGGAAGGCAGCCTTCCAAGACAAATGCTGCAACGAAGCCTTATGGATAGGCTCAAAAGGCTCCCTCATCAATCTAGATAACACCACATTCAATTCCCATGGTGGAGAAGGTCGTCTAACAGGGGGAAACACCTTACGCAAACCCTCCAAAAAATCCTTAATCACAGGGATTTGAAAAAATGAGGTTTGAGAAGGGCCCTTCCTATACGCAGTCAGAGCTGCGAGATGAACCTTAATAGACTGAAACTTAAGCCCAGACTGAGCTAATTGCAGCAGATAAGGCAAAATAACATCTTCTTTACAGGATGTAGGGTCAAAGTCCTTTGCCTTGCACCATAAGCAGAATCTCTTCCACTTATAGGCGTAGGAAGTCCTCGTAGACGGTCTCTTAGCCTCTTTCAAGATCTCCATACAGTCCTGAGGCAGGTTCAAGTGTCCATACTGTACTAGCTCAGGAGCCATGCTGCCAAACTCAAGGACGAGAGATTGGGGTGAACCATCTGTCCTCCGAACTTCGTGAGAAGGTCCGGCCGACACGGCAGGCGTCGGTGTGGCAGAACAGACCGGTGAAGAAGGTCGGTGAACCACCATTGCCTCGGCCACTCCGGAGCAATCAGGATCATTCTGGCTCTGGATTGCGACAGCTTGATCAGCACCACCGGGATCAGGGGAATGGGTGGAAAGGCGTAGAGAAAGCTATTGGACCAGCTGATCCATAGGGCATTCCCCAGCGTCCCTGGTTGGTAGTACCTGGACGCGAAGTCGCGGCATTTGCTGTTTTTTGCCGTAGCGAACAGATCTATATCCGGAGTGGCCCACTCTGCGAAGACGTCTCTTAGCACGTCGTCGTTTAGCACCCACTCGTGGTTCTCTTGAACTGCTGAGCGCGTCTGCTTGGGCATTCTGCACTCCCGGCAGATGGGTCGCCGTGATCGTCAGGTTCCTGGCCACCAGCCAGTTCCAGATCGCCTGTGCCTCTCGAGACAGGGTGCGTGAACGTGAGCCCCCCTGCTTGTTGAGGTAATACATGGTCGTAGTATTGTCCGTCTGAACCAGCAGGGAGTTCGTCCTGAAGGAGGGATGGAACGCCTTCAAGGCCAAGTGAACCGCTCTGAGTTCCAAAAAGTTGATATGGTAAGTCGTCTCCATCTGCGACCATATCCCCTGAATCTGAAGAGGGCCCGAATGCACTCCCCAGCCCTGGAGAGACGCATCGGTCACTATGGTCTGGACCGGAATATCCTTGTGAAAATGAGTCCCCTTGCAGACATTCTCTGGGGCACACCACCATTTCAGAGACTGCCGAGTGTGTTGAGACAGCTGGATCTTGTCCTCCCAACGCCCCCGCCTCTGGTCCCATTGATCCTCCAGACATTCCTGTAGGGGCCTCATATGCCGACGTGCATTGGGGGTGAGAAAGATGCAAGAAGCCATCGACCCCAGTAAGGAAGACACCGTCCTCACCGTAGGAGAGCGGGCTGAGATGAGATGCCGCGCCTTCCCACGGATCGATAAGCGTCTCTCCTCCGAAGGACACACGCTTGCGGTCAAGCTATTGACTGAGGCCCCCAAGTACTGGAGACACTGCACAGGGATCGGCACTGACTTCGACATGTTGATGTGCAGGCCCAGGCGATGCAGCAAGGCAGCTGTCCTGTTGAAATGGCACTGGGCTTCCTGGTAAGTGGACGCTTTGATCAACCAATCGTCCAAGTAAGGATACACAAACACCTTGGTCTTCCGCAGGTGTGCCGCGACCACTGCCATGCACTTGGAGAACGTCCGTGGTGCAGACTTCAGGCCAAACGGGAGTACTGAATACTGGTAATTGTTGTTGCCTACCAGAAACCTCAGGAACTTGCGATGCTTTGGTGCGATCTGCACATGAAAGTAAGCGTCCTGAAGCTCTATGGTGCACAGCCAGTCTCCTCGATGCAACTGAGGGTAAATCTGATGCAGGGACAACTTACGGAACTTTTCTCTGCGGATCCACTTGTTGGCTTGACGCAGATCTAGAATAGGCCTGAACTCGTTCTTGTCCTTTTTTCTTACGAGAAAGAATCGTGAGTAGAGACCTCTTCCTTTTTGCTGCAAAGGAACCGCTTCTATCGCCCTCTTTTTTAACAGAACGTCTGCCTCCCGCTGGAGCTCCCTTACCATGTAGGAGGAGCGCACTGGTGGAATCTGTGGAGGAGGGCTGGTGAAACGAAGACAGTACCCATTGCAAACAATATTCAGCACCCACTTGTCCTGCGTTATTGTCCTCCACTCTGCCAGGTAGTGTTGAATACTTCCCCTCACCGGAGCGGGTAACGGATGAGGGGGAAGTAACTTTTCAGGGCTTCGACCCGGCCGGGCCTTTATTCCCCGCCGAGGACTGATGCTGGCCTCTGCCCCTCTGGCGCTTCTGAAAGGACTGCCTCGGGTACTGCTGCTGTTGCTGGGGCTGTTGTTGGTGGCCCGACTGACGCCCTTGGCCTCTCTGCTTGGTGTAGCGCCTGCCCAAGGATCGGTAGGACCTCCTCTGCTCCTTGGGCCTCTCCAGCCCCACCGCCTTCAGAGTTTCCGCCTCAGCCTTCATGCGGGCCATCTCGTCATCCGCATGTGACCCGAACAGCGTCGTGCCAGAGAATGGTAAATTGGCGATCTTCTGCTGTGCTTCAGGCTTGAGCGGGGTCAGCCGCAGCCAGGAATGCCTCCTCATATGTATGCCGTGGCAGTACCCATGGGCCGCCAGCAGCGACACATCCCCCGCCGCACTGATGATCTGATTAGAGACCATCATGCCTTCGTTCAGCACCTCCTGAAAGTCCACCCTCTTGTCTCTAGGCAGGGAGGCAGCGAACTGTTGCAGGGAGTCCCAAAGAGACCTGTCATAGCGCCCCAACAGAGCGGAGGCGCTAGCGGCCTTCATCGTAGTGGCCGACGTGGAGCACATCCTCCTCCCCAAGGAGTCCATTTTGCGACTCTCATTATCCGGAGGAGCCGTGGATGAAGGCGTCGTAGAGTGTTGCTTACGAGCCGCCGCCACGATAACAGAATCCGGTGGAGGATCCACTCTGAGGAACGCCGGGTCCGAGTCAGGAGCCCTGTACTTTTTTAGCAGTCTCGAGGGCGCCGGTTTCACCACGGCCGGCGTCAAGAACACCTCCATTGCAGGTTCCTCCAACCCCGGAACCAACGGGAGGAGGGGGCGCGACAGATGAGCCTTATGCAAAGTCTCAAAGATCACAGAAGTAGTGGGTATAGGGGTAGTGACTGATATCCCCAACTTCGCAGCCCCTCTCATCAGCACCTCCTGGAACGTGGCAATGTCATCCACCGGCGAGACGCGGGTAGGAGGCGTCTCCGACAGCGAGGGCGAAAACCGGCCAGCCCCAGAAGATTACGTGCCCCTCGAGCCTCTGGAACGAGACCGATACCTCCGTCGTCCATGTCCAGAGCGAGTGGACGATCTGCGGCTACTCCGTGAGCGCCTGCGAGGGCGAGAGCGAGATCTCTGCCTGTGAGGAACCCTCGGGGGCGGAGGCGGTGGCTGTGGTGGCGATGTAGGCAGCTGAGGCACGGGCAGAGGCAGCGGAGGAGGGGGCGGAGGAGGGGGAGGAGGAGGAGGAAGGGCAGGCACCGGTGGAGGCGCCGGCGGAAGGTCGGGCACAGGAGGCAGAGGTGGCTGCTGGGTACGCAGCGGGGACAGATGTTCCGAAGCCCCATCACTCCTAGCAGGCGAGCCCCCACCAGAACTGTCCGGGCTCGCGGCCACTCTACTCTTCTTGGCGGGCCTGTCCCGCGTGGAAGCCACCGACGGGGAACGTCCGCGACTCCCCGATCCCCGACTGGTGATCGTAATCACTGAGGACGTGTTCCCCGATGTCTGTGACGTCGAGCGTCCTCTCGACGTCGAACCACGCCTCGACCTCCGTCGCCTCGACGTCGACTTCTGCCTCGACGTCGACTTCTGCCTCGACGTCGAACGCTGGTGTCTCGACGTCGAACGCTGGTGTCTCGACGTCGAACGCTGGTGTCTCGACGTCGAACGCTGGTGTCTCGACGTCGAACGCTGGTGTCTCGACGTCGAACGCTGGTGTCTCGACGTCGAACGCTGGTGTCTCGACGTCGAACGCTGGTGTCTTGACGTTGAACGCTGGTGCCTCGATGGCGACCTGTGCCTCGACGGCGACCTGTGCCTCGACGGCGACCTGTGCCTCGACGGCGACCTGTGCCTCGACGGCGACCGTCTCCGCCTGGACGGCGGGCGCCGGGATCTCGGCGTCGACTCCGTCAGCGTCGAGCCGTGGGTCGACGGCGAAGGTGGAGAGTGAAGTCCATGGGGCTCGGTACGACGTCGATGTGTTGTTGACGTCGACCGTGACACCTGCGACGGCGACCCGGTCCCGGGTCTCGCCGGCCCCTCCCTCGACGTCGAACGCCGAGGCTGCCGTGACCCAGAGCCCTGGATCGACGGCGAACATACCGGTGCCTTCTCTCTCGCCGTCGACGTCGTCGCCTTCGACGTCGAACGCGACCTACCAGCCGGTAGGTGCCGTTTCTGCTCCCTGCTCTGCCCGGAGGTCCCTCCAGGGGCTGAAGCATGGGCGGAGGAGGGGGAACGAGACCCTCCATGCCCCGAAGTCCGACCGGTCCTCTGCTGCTCCTGTCCCTGAAGGCGAATCTTCTCCCTGTCCCTCAGGGTCCTCTTAGAAAAGTTTTTGCAGATGGCACATGTAGCTGGGACATGTGAGGGCGACAAGCAGAGGATACACACATCATGTGGGTCCGTCTTAGCCTTTTTCCTCCCACACTCAGGGCAGTTATCGAACAAAGCCATGCTAAGAGTGGGCCAAAACTGCTCCAGATTGCAGGCAGTAGTAGACAAAGGCTCTAGACGTCGAATGAAAACACTATTTATCCAAAAAAATCCAATTTTAATCAAGTAAACCACCCAAAAGGGTAGAGCTCAAGCTCCAGGGTCCTGCTAGCAGGAGCCGGAAAAAAGAACTGATAGTAACTTGTGTTGGCTGTGCATCCTGGGATACCGGGGGTCTCTGGAGAGTTTCTTAAAGGCACGGTATCCCTTTAGCAGACACATAATGACAGCCTATAGGGCTTGTCTGTCCACCCCTTCCTCTCTATTGTTTAAAGGGATTTTGGTGAAGGGAGTGTGTGATAATAAAGGAACATGTCAAATGTGAATAAAAATGACATTTCAACTTTATTTTGGCTTTTGTGTTCACTTCAGAGGAAGTGCTGGCCAGTGCAGCTTTGTTGTGATTAGGCTGTATTATTTTGTCTGTCTCTTAAGTGTCTTTGCAGGTTTGCAAATGCGGGACAGCTTAAGAGATATTTTTTGATTGCTCCGGGGTCCCCGCACATGGGCGGGGATTATTCATAGATTATGACTATACACAGAGATCCCCTACTACAGAAAGAGAGCTTTCAACAGCTGCTCAAGCTGTCTGTTCGAAGGAAGCTGTCAAAGCAGAGGGAGGTAATGAGTGGTTTATCAACTTTTTTTGGGTTTCAGTGAGGACATTAGAATACAGCACATTGCTTTCATATTGGAAACAGATAGCATCATAAGGGGCCCTGTGTCATTAATTGTCAGACATGATTTATCAGTCCTAGAACACAATGCCTTCTCTCCTGAAAAAATTTAGAAGCCAACACCTGCCGGTCATAAAACAGCTAAATAAATAAGACAGGCCTTACTCAGGCACCAGCTACAAATAAACACTGCGGCAACTAGGTTTTAGGTTAGTGCAAAATGGCATAAAAGCCCGTGTAGAGTTAGAAATACAGATTCATTATTTTGGATAAAAGGGAAAGGATTAAAGTAAGGACTTTCTGTCCTGTTGTTTTCCTAAGAAGCACTCTGTGGATCTGATGGTAAATAATTACTACTTTCAAAAGGGGGAAACAAACTTTCTATGTTTCAGTAAAGCTTCTGTGCTGAGTTTCAAAAGAAGTTTTGTAAGTGTTATAAATAAATGCATTTAAAGACAAAAGGAGAGGAATGAGGCTTGCTTTTCATATGTAGAAACAACAAAAGGATTAGTGATCATTCTTCAAAAATGACTACATGAACAAAATTATTAAAAGTGATTGCACTAAAATAGCTTTTGCATTATTATGATCATTACAATGTCTAATAACACTACTGTGAAAATTCAATAATATTTATCAATATAGAAAATTACCCTGTGCAAAGTGTGCATTAAGATTTCAATGTCTAAATATATTGTGCATCAAAATTAAATAGGTGAATATTAATTTCTCTAACAATTACAATATTACTGTATCGTGACAAACTTAAAATATGATTTTTCGTATGGCCTAATGGCTGCAGTCTTAAATACAATTAAATGTTATACAAAAAGAGTACCTCTAGAGACATGTGAATTATATCGCATGCCTTAATGCACAATAGTTCTGGGCGCATTATGGCCAATTCTTTAGGTGCTAGAAAGCACAGAGCACAAGAATAAAAAACAAAGAGCAAAAGTTACATCCTACCTTTGAAATATCAGCACCCAGGCACGGAGCAGGGATGTCCCTCAGTCATGCTTCTCGAAGAGTTACTTTGAATTGTGATGGCCACATGGAGATAACTTTGCTCAGACAAGGGACAACAGGTTTAAGGGTCAGAGGTCGAGTTCTGTATTTAGCAAACTAGCACGGCTAAAAGCAAAATGCCCACACAGGAGGGTTTCAAAGGAGGGGCCAGGGCGTAGAGAGGGAAGGAGGGGCAATGAAATAAAGTTTGCATTAATGCGCCATCATGTTAAACAGCACAATAAGCTAAAGGAATAGGCAGTTGGTCATTGGATTGATGTATTCTAGTTAGCTCAATGTGCTTGTATAGCAAAAGCACAAAGTGGTACAGTCTAATAGTATTGGACATGGCCTCCTTGGTGTGGATTCCCCTAGTTATTTACCTCCTACAAGTCTGTCCTTGCCCAGCTGTCAAAAAGGGATAAGTATTGTCGACAGGAGGTCACCTGCTTAGGTTACCTACTGTCAAAGGGGGTAGGAGACTAGCTCCTGGGCATATTTGGTAAGCAAAATTAAGTAACACACTTTTTTTTGTTTTTGTGTTTGTTATATGTATTATTGTGTCCTTTTTTCTTAGTTTATGTGCCTATTATGTGTATTATTGTGAGCTATTCTGTGTGGAAAGTACGCAGGGCAGCTTGTTTTTGTGTTCTCTCTCTCGCTCTCTTTCGAGCCAGTCTAAGCTGTCTAGGAACGGCCATGAGACAATCGGTTGGGCTCGCTTTAGTCATTCATTTCACAGGATGCTGTGAATATGTTCTTGAGTAAGACAAAGCACCTCACCAGTGCACGTCTAATTGGCTATTAAGTAATACTGTTTGAACTAATTGCTAGAATTAACAAAATGAATAAATAAATACTCCATGTTACTGCCCCTCCTGTCTGTAAACTGATGTAATATGGAATTGGATAAGGATGAAAGGATGGGTAGAATAGACTGATGTTCCCTTATTTGACCTTTAGGGGGAACTATATGTGGGTGGTTTTATGTTCCAAATTCCCAGGTGGCAACGCCATTATTGTTTATGTTATTACAGCACTACATAAGTCTGAGAAGCATCACAAGTCCCTCATTAGTTAGTCTATGTAATTAAGCTGACAGCCTTGCTAGAGCTGGTGAATAGGTTTCTCCCCTGAATATGGTGTTACATGGCCCGGATCTTGAAAAGTATGATGCATATGGTTCACAATGCTAGGAAAGATGCCCATATGCCATTAGCACACATTTTTTAAAGAACAAAATGTTCTTTTGCTTGTTTTCTTGTCTGCCACAAACAAATTCTGCTGGAAAATTCATGTACCTACTAGTTTCTGTTTAATTTATCAGTTATTAGAGATTCCCGCTACACCTATAATATGAGAGCATGGTCATAAGAGCAAAACATGGTTGTTCTTATGCAAGGAAAATCATTTTAGAGGTGTCTGCAGTTTTCCACAATAGTGAAGGTTCAGAAAGTAGAAGCTGTATTTTGATTTCTATGACTTATAAGTCCAAGTTTGTTAAAAGAACAGTTTTTTTGAAATTCCATTTTCTTTGAGGTTCTTCAGAAGAATAATATAGGGGTGTTTCTGAAATTGAATATCCTCTTTTGATTGATTATTTGTATGCTATGTCTAAAAATTTCTGTTCTGTTCACTAACCGATATCTGCTGCCTTACAACCATTGCCAGAGGGGCCCGGACATCAGATCCAGCCTGGGGATTCAGCACAAGTCTAATTTGGAGCTGAGGTGAAAGGACCCGGCCTAGGGGTTGCTCACCACTATAACAGCGGAGAAGGTGGAAGGCCGGAAGAAATGTGTTCCCCTACCACTGTCTTGGGCGAAAGACAGGGTCACAATTCAGGACAGAGAGCTGATTCCTTGCTTTTTTCCTTTTGTCCTGATGCCCAGCTGAGAGAGGCACAGACCGAGAAGGACGGCAAGGAGGCTTTGCTTGAGGTGACCGTCGTTCTGTGCATCGAGCCCCCGAGTCCCGGTCCCCAACTTAAAGTAAGCCTGCACCTCTGTTTGTTGATCAAGAGGTGCCTGGGCACACTAGGTACAATCTGCGGCCCGATGAAAGAGCAGTGCGCCAGCAGAGCAATACAGGAATAAGGGAAGGACTTGAGTTCAGGGTACAGGTGCTGTGCCTCTGGTGACTGTTAGATTAGAGTGAAGAATACTGGTGCACTGCCTAAGACACTGGACAGGATCATTAAGGGTGTTTGCCCTGGAGGGTGATTGCCCTATCCTGAAAGAAAGATTTTTTCCTTAACCTGGGCCGTGATTGTTTTTCTGGGTTGCAAGTTGTGCAGCTCCACCGTTGGAGGAGTGAACACTTGATGAGCGATAAGAGCCTGCCTGTGAGGCTCAGACGGACACAGGAGAAGACTCCCCTCTGGCTGGTTGTACAGTGGCTTCAATTCCTCAAGTACTTTTTTGTTAGCAGTGTACCCCTTTGGTCGTCCCATTTTTGAGGAGGAGCAGCCCTTTGCGGCTCCTCATCCCCAAGGCCCTGTTTGGTCCTCCTGGTCCCCCAAAACAAAGATTGTTTCCAGAACTCAGGGACATGGACTTGGACTGGATGGCTTTGGACACTGTTTTCTGTTTGGGGCTGGAAGTTATCTGCCCTATGTATAATTGTTGCGATCCTTTTTTCCTGCTGCCTCTGTATACAATGTGGCCCAACGCTCTGTTCCCTTTGTATTTCTACTTGTACCCCATGCATACTGGTTAAACAAAAAGTTCAGAATGTAAATGCCAGACTAGTAACTGACCAAGAAATAAGAGAACTAATGTTAGTTAATATAGGTGATAACTTTCATGTTTCTTCTATTGCATAGCAGATGTGTTCAGCTAATGCTAAAAGGGCCGTCTGTGGAAATCGCAGATAGTCTGTTAGCATGGGCTGAAGCCATTGTAGTTGTGGCATCCATTTTTGCTAGCCATGTGATTCTTCCGTCTTCACTGTCGCTTGTCTTTCTATTCTGCTTGAGTCATCAACTGTAGTTAACTCCTTCAGTACTGAGCCAGAGCAATGTATAAGCTCAGAAAGGCCTGTAGCTGCTAGAATGCACCTGTCTTAGAGTTTAACTGTCAGGCTATTTCGACTGATGTAAGCAGTTCTGCATTCCCTCCCACTTTGCTGACTAAGTAACATTTGCCTGCCCATGTTAGTCAATAGCTAATCCTGTGTATGCCTGTACCTCCCCTTTGAGTCTCCATGCTTACTCTGCAACAAAGTCTGTATAAAAGGCCCATGGCCTCTGTATTCTATGGGCTACCTCCTACAGTGCCTGAGGGTGCTGTATTAATGTAGTCCCACACATGAGAGATTAATTAACTTGTTATTTGATATTCCAGCTTCCGTGCCAATCTCTACTTTGTTGCTTTAAAGAACCAGTGGACAGATAAGGGTGAACCCCTGCACCGGTGAGCCCCTAAAAAGGCTCATTTCCACAGACTGAGCACCACTGTGAACAGTACAAAAACCAAGGCCCTTCCAAGGTGGGCCCATGCGGTCAGTGGCATACTAATATACATATCTTGCTATCTCCTGCAATTGCCATCAGGCACCTCACACCGCTATCTCTCGTTGACCATCTCTATAAAGGGGAACACCTGCCACAGCCCACCACCCGTGTCAGAGTCCACATAATACTGCAAAAATAGGGGACCCCCTCTATGAATTATACTTTTCAGGCTAGGGAGAAGAGGGGGAAGAAATCTACAAACAACTTATTATGCTCCCTCGTAGCCTATCTATTCTTTACATCAAAACTTGATTCTTCTATGATTTTTTAATACATTTACTGACAACAGTGACACTTGACATTGTATTTTTCATAATTTTTATTATATTTTTCATAATTTTTATTATTTCATTGTTTTATATATTTCAAAACATTTCAACTTATTTGGATATGTTTTTCTCTTCATTCAAAATGACAAAAATAACAATAAAAATTCATACAAAAAATGACACAATCAATGAATATAATATTATATAAACAATTCTATTCCATAGACAACAACCCCTGAATTGACTTCAATAAATACAATCATACCACAACCATTCAAACACATCCATACTTTCACAAAAGATTCATACAATCAGCATCTGTACAATGTAGAGGTTATGTGTAACAAAAAAACCTTCGCGACCAAATAGATTTTTATGTTCAGAGCACAAGGCTCAGCACAGGGTCGACGCGCGTTTCGGTGGTGTAAAAGGAGTGAATAGACCACCTTCATCAGGACCTTTCCAGATAACCACATCAATATCACAGCAATCAGGGAACAAACACAAGGAATGTGAAGTATATAAAATTTCTCAGTCAGTAACTCTTAATGTAGGATATTCTTAAGTATCTTTCCTTATATACAGCAATAACTTCCTCTGTATACAGACCGTCCGTAAAATTCAGCCTAGTGCCCGTAATCCGTTATTGAGGTTTTAATGGGTGACATTTGTCACTGTATTGACACTGTGGACAAATGTCGCCCATTAAAACATCAATAACGGATTGTAAAAAGATTGTTGCCTGCTAATCGCACCTAAACACACTACCCGCATGCAGCCTTTTGTCCATCAGAGCCACCGTTGGGAGGGAAAGAACGTTCAATGCATATGGGACACGCAGTCTTGCGGTGCATTCAAGGAATGTAGTATAAGGTTGTCAGGCCTAAGAGCATGGGTTGGTTTAAACTGAAGAGGCAGTACCCTGCAAAGATGTTGTGGGCACATGGTGCCAGAAAGGAAAATGCTCCCTTTGACAGCTGCTGGTGTAGTAAACTACAGACATTATCAGTGTTCAATGGGCCTTTTAAGGCTCTGGGCACCGGTGCCACTGCGCCTGCTGCACCAATGGCAGCTACGCCGCTGTGAGCAATTTGTCCATAAAACGACTTGAAGTCTGAAGATAGAAGGGTCTGTGTACCATGTGACTGGTCTGTTAAGCTGTCTATAAAGTGTCCAGAGGACAGAGACGCAGTGTACAGTTTACCTGTAAAGCACTTTGAAGTCTAAGAAGAAATGGTGTATGTCTGTAAAACACAGATCTGAGGACAGTAAGTTCGGGTTGAGGTACGCTGTGTCCGGAGGCGCTGTGAAGACTGGTGTATTGTTTTATAGGTTTGTAAAGCACTGTGAAGTACGAGACTAGACGGTGATTTACTCTATGTAAGCGGTCTGCAAAGCGTTCTGAGGACAGAGGCGCTATACTGTGTGCAACCTGTCTATTTGGCGCATTGGATTTTGAGGACAAACGATGCTGCATGTGGAGCATGTCTTTAAAGCGCTGCGAGGACTAATGTGTTTAATATGTTTATAAAGCACTGTGAGGTACGAGGCTAGACAGTGCGGTACTGTATGTAAGCGGTCTGTAAAGTTTTCCGAGGACAGTGGCGCTATATAGTGTGCAACCTGTCTGTAATGCGTTTTGGGAACAAACTGTGCTGCATACTGTGTAGCATGCCTGCAAAGCACTGTGAGGTCTTAAGACTGAAAGTGCTGCATTACGTATGTACTCTGTCTGGAAGTCCTGTGAGGACACATGGCGGCGCCCAAGAACGACTAAACAGGAACGTGAAGGTGGGAGACAGGAAGGGACCGTAGGGCGGGTGAGTGTGTGGACGTGATATTATAGAGGGGGAGGCAAGATAGAGGCAGAAAAGTGAGCAGAGAATCAGTTGTGCGTGAGAGAGTGACTGGCACGCGGTTAGTGGGAGGTTGTCTAATAGCATACATTCCAGAAGTGGAAGCGGCACTACCCAGTCAGGACTTTCAAGGAAACAGGCAAAGTATCACTATTTGATTTATCACTACATGGCCCTGATGTAGCGAAAAACGTTGCGAAAAACGTGCTGGCCCTGCGGCCGCGAGATGCGCTCTGTGGTGGGGGAGGGGCATGCGCTGGTCTGGAGAGCAAGCAAGAGGAAGTTAATTGAGGTGCACGCGCAACGGCAAAAGCAGGCTGGCGAGTGGTGTGCGATGTGCGCGCACCAGGACGTGAGAGGAAAGCCAGATGGCGCCTCTGCTCTTCATTCTGCGCGTAACCGCATGCTCTATGCCAGCAAAAAGCGTGTGGTCGGACTTTTAAAAGCCCATACACTAAATGTCTCACCGAGCAGCACATGCGCTAGCTCAGGCGAGACCTAAAAATGATCCTGGGTGAATTTAACCTCCCAATTGATCCTGTTTTGGACTGTCATTCAGCTTTCAAGTTCAGACCTCCCAAGGCACACAAGCAAATGCTTAACCAATAAAACACACACTGACTCCTAGCTGTATGGAGGATACATAACTCAAATGGCAATGACTTTACCTTTTTCTCACCAACTCACTCAAGTTTTTCTCGTATTGACTATCTTTTTGTAGATGCCTCCCTCCTCTAGGAAACCTCCAATAACACGATACACCCTAACCTCATTTCAGACCATGCAGTTATCTCAATGTCGATTTTAAATCCCCAACAAAAAAAAAAAACACTATCTGGCATTTAAATACGGAAACCCCAGAAAGGAAATCAGACATCTTGGATCTACAGCACAAAACAATCATTTTTTTAAAGAAAATAAACGCTCAGTCACTTCCCCAGTAGTGTTATGGGACACATTTAAATGCATCATGAGATGATAACTGCTTAAACATAGGTCTAAAAGAAACAAAGATATTAAAGAAACGCTACAAAAACTAGGAGACAAAAATCAAAAAGAAGGTGGCTCTATTCAAATACTCCAAAGATAATAAGCTAATAAGAGACAAAATAAGTTAAACTCTATAGTCAGCAAAAGGGCATGATTATAGGTGCATACTCAAAAAATTCAAAAGACTATGGGCCTCATGTAGGTAAATAAATTTTACCGGTTCTTAAATACCGAGCCGTACCGAATCGGTAAATTAGAATCGGTAAGTTATATGTAGGTAAAAATTCGGTAACAGTTACCGATTCGGTAACATTCGGTAAATACGAATCGGAATTCACCGATTCGGTAAATACCGAGGTGGTATCTACCGAATCGGAAAATACCGAGGTGGTATCTACCGATTCGGAAAATACCGAATCGGTACGTACGGATTCGGTAAATAACATCACATGACTTGACGAAACAGCTAATCCTGTGCAACGACAGCCCACCCAACCAGGAACTGCCCACACCCAGGCAGGTGTACACAATTAGCCGAAGTGGCCACACCCAGGCAGGTGTACATAATTAGCCGACCCTGGAGAGGCCTGGAGTGCAGAGGAGAGGCAGGGAGCAGTTGCATGTGCGAGCGGGAAACGAACAGCATGTCCAGCCAGAGAACACAGAAAGACGGAGGGGAAAGGAGGAGGAAGCTCAAATTCAGCCCCAAGGAACTCCAGGTGCTGGTGGAGGAGGTGGTGAAGCAGCACCAGAAGCTGTTTGGGAGGCAATCCCTGCAAGTGCCTGAGGCCGTAAAAGCGCAACATATGGCTGGCCATCCAGGCGCAGGTCAATGCTGTGGGAGTGACCCACAGGGACATTGAGGTCCTCAAAAAGCGCTGGTATGACCTGAGGATTGTGACCAAGAGGAAGATGGGCGACATCCAGAAGGAGGCCAGCCAGACCGGAGGTGGAACCAACAGGGCACCTGCCCTCACCGAACTGGAGGAGCTGGTGGCGGCCACACTCGAGCAAGAGAGCGTCGTGGGTCTTGGGGACGCCGACAGCTCTGCCAGAGCCGCAACACACCAAGGTAAGACGAAAGCACAGCAATGTAGCCTCCCCTACCCCTATCCCACATCCCCCATTGTGAAACGAGAATCACACTGCAGTCCACACGTGTCAGTGCAGACAGGCAATGCATTCCGGGAGATGTAGTCAGGGCAACACTAACCATGACGTAAATGTCACAGGGCAACAAGGCATGTCACGCACTCGAGGCACAAGGAGACAGAGGACAGATTGGAATGTGAAATGATTTATTGTGACGCTTGCAATGCAGCCCTTCGGGGACACTGAGCCAATGTTGTTTTTCTGTCCACAGATGTGACATCATGCAGTACAGGGCATGCTGCAGGGGAGACGGCACACCGGCCACAAAAATCACCTCTAGCCAGCACGAGTTCAGACCAGGGAGCAGGCCCACTTGCAGCCGCACCACCTACGCAGCCAGCCTCGCCGCACACAGAGCCAGCATCACCTCACCGAGAGCCAGCATCACCACCACCAGAGCCAGCATCGCCACTCATGTTCGATTCACCGGCCACATCTCCGCTTGCAGGTGTGAGAATGAGGAGGCGTCCAGCAGCCAGGCTACGAGCCTTAGACACCTCGTCAGACGACAGCATGGGCCCAGAAGACCGCACCGGGCCCCAGGTAGGGAGCCATCCCACTGTGCCCCACACCTCACAGGCAGCACAGACGGGAGCAAGAGGGCGCCGCAGGTCGCGTGTCCAGAGTCCACCAGCACCCACTGACGGCCATGGTGTCTTCTTGGGGCTCGAGGGCCAAATGTTGAAGCAACAGCGCCTGCAATCAAAGGCAGTTATGTCAGTCCAGAGGCACATGCGGGTGATGAAGACAAGCTTAGTCAACATGGACACAAACATTGGCGGCATGGCTGTGGGCATTCGGGACATGTCCCAGTCAATCCAGCAGTTGTGCAGCAAATTAGATGCTGACATCGAAGCACGGCGCCGGGAACGCCAGCGAAGGGACACTACCAGCAGGGCACTCAACCGTCTGGCAACTGCGACTTCCCTACTTTGCCGGCGCTCTGTGACGATGCAGGAGGGCCTAACACAGTGCTGCAGCGACCTGTCTCGGGGGATGGTGCAGGTGACAAGTGCACTAGGGGTGCTATTGAGTAGTCAGGCGTCGACAACTGCTGCTGGGGATGCTGCGGAGAGCATCGACACCAGCAGCAGCATCACACCCCCCGTCCCCGAAGCACGCAGGAGCAGCAGGCGGCTTGGGGTTGGCTCTAGTGAGGATGCACAGGCCGTGCAATCCACCACTGCAGCGCGTATGCGCAAACATTGATGTGGCCCTGCTTAGCCACTTCCCATTGGGTGACGTAACCCTGGACATACTCATTGTATAGATGGCATATTGCCAGATTGGCCTGTTCATGTGTTCATGGCGTGGTGCCACATTAAACTACGTCATGACTTCTCACAACTCGCTGTGTCCCCTCACTTACTCAGAAATAGTTGCATGTGATCTCTGCCCGTCTCTCTCTCCCATCGACTGCAGTTGGCACTCTAGCTGCGCTGCCCTCTGGCTGGCCTGACTCATCCTCGTTGTCCTCAAAATATGTTAGTTCCACATCTGTACCTTTTTTCGTGGCAAGGTTGTGCAGCATTGCACAAGTGGCAATTATCTTGCAGCAGGTGATGGGTTTGTACTGGCGTGCGCCTCCGCTCTTGTGGAGGCAGTGGAACCTGCTCTTCAGTAGTCCAAACGTGCGCTCCACCACATTGCGTGTAGATTTGTGGGCCACGTTGTATCGTCTCTCACTCTGGGTTGCTGGGTGTAGGTAGGGAGTGAGGATGAATGACCGGCATGCATATGCACTGTCGCCTGGATGAGTAAAAGGGAACCATTAGTTACATGCCTCTATACACTCTGATTTGCAGGTTTCAAGGGGCGTCACTGTTACTTACCCAGCAGGTATCCCTCTCCGAATTCGCCGGCACTCAGTCGTGTGTAGATCCCACTATTCTGGAAGATGTAAGAGTCGTGGGTGCTCCCAGGAAACTTTGCAACAATATCTGTGATGATGTTCCCTGCATCACAGATCACCTGCACATTGATGGAGTGGGTGGACTTCCTGTTCCTGTAGATGTGCTCTGTATCAGCTGGTGGACAGATTGGGATGTGTGTACCATCAATACAGCCGATGACATGGGGGAACTGTGCCATGTGATAAAAGTCTGTTTTTGTTTTCTGCAGTGCAGCCTGTGTGTTTGGGAAGCTTATGTAGTGGTGCATTCTCTGCATCATGGCATCCAGGAACTTCCTGAAGAAACGGGACAGGCAACTCTGGGATACACCACCCACCGCAGCTATCACCACCTGATAACTGCCGGATGCCAGTAGATGTAGGCTGCAGAGCACCTGCACATGTGGTGGTATGGCGTGCGCCCTTCTTGTTGGCTGGTCCAGGAGTGGGTGCAGGTCCCTTATCAGGTCCATGATGGTTTCGGGGTGTAGCCTGTACCTCTCATGTATCTCTGCATCAGTCAGCTGTAATAGTGTGATGCGCTGTCTGTAGATTTGTTCCTCCCGTCGCCACACCCTCAGTCCTGCTGCCTGTAGACGTAGGCGCCTTGCAATGACGTACATGGCGGCCATGTTGTCCACGCTGTTGCATTTTGGCATTGCTTATGTGCATTGTTGATGGTTACCACCTGCTTTCCATCCGTGTTAATTACCGACTCTTATTTACCGATTTTCCTGGATTTCTTAATTACCGACTGCTCCTACATGTCATTTTAAATTTTTACCACTTCATATTTACCACTTCATATTTACCGATTCGTTAATTATGTATTCGGTAAATATGAATCGGTATTTTAGAATTCGGTAACTATGAATCGGTATTTACCGCCTCATATTTACCGGAAAGTGGTTTTTGGACTCCTACATCTCACTTGTCTGAATACCGGTCGGTAACGGCATATTTACCGAAAATCGGCCGTTACCGACCGGTATTTCGCTACCTACATGAGGCCCTATTTCTTAACAGGGCCCGCAAGGCTCTAGCGGCCACCCTCAAATTAAAACTTTTTAATAACCAGGGTACACACATTAAAGCACAGAACAGGTTCCCCAGATTTAAAAATAAAGACGTTTGAGAAATATTCAAAGACTCCTACGCAGACCAAAATAGCCCTCAGTCCACAAGTAATAAATAAGAGAGTATAGCATTACTCGATCTCTTCCAATTAAATCAGCTTCTGATGCAGACAGAGCCTGTCAACACAAACCAATAGAAATCACTGAAATCATCAATGCAATAAAATCGATTCGCTCTGGGAAAGCTCTGGGCCCGGACAGCTTTCCCATCATCTTTTAGAAAAAAAAGTATTGAAGTCTATAATCAGGCCACTAAAAAATACACTTGATCACTTTGTTCTCCAAACGAAAGTCTCTGGCACGGCAGCCAAGTTCACGATCGTAGTGATTCCTATAGAGGGCAAAGACCACTCTGACATCAAAAATGTTCTACTAATTTCCCTTTTAAATATATAAGTCGAAATATTTGCAAAAATACTAGCTAGAAGATTAGAACCATGCATCCCTAAACTTATTCATAGTTCCCAAACCAGATTTGTTAACGGAAGACTAGCAAGAGACAATATACGTACATTGTGCCATACAACAGAAAAGTCTCATCAATCCACCTTACCTCCAGCAGCCATTGCCCTCAACGCATAAAAGGCCTTTGATAAAGTCTCATTGCCATTTCTTCATGCAGTCCTTGAATCTCAATCTTAGTATGACATTCACCAACATGGCCATGGCTCTATATGCTAAGCCCAAAGCAAATAGAGTAAACTGTGCACTCTCCCCCTTCTTTGATCTGCACCAATGTACACGACAAAAGCTACCCCCTACTTTCCTTACTCGCTATTGAGCCCATATTCCAAATAATTAACTCCTCTCCTGAGTTCAATGGATTTCAATTTGTTGCTAAGATATACAAACTGGTTGCATATGCGGATGATATCCTCATCTTCTCCGATGACATAGAAAGAGCTATTACATCGATCACCAATACCATCCAGGTTTTTTTCCAAGGTCTCTGGCTACCCTTTGAACAAAGATAAAATTGTGGTTTTCCCTCTCAACCCATACTGTATGCCCCCACATTTGGGAGATTCAGAGTGGCAACCTAAATTGCTCAAGTACTTGGGGATTTGGTTCAGCAGCAACTTTTTTCTATAAATTCTCTTTATTCAAGATTTTCAGTTATACAAAGTGCTGGAATAGACGTCAAGAACATTCACAACAGGCCTACTTCTCTCAGTGCTAGAGACAAATCCGTATGTTACATTCATCTATCCATGTGACCTTGTTCCAGTCGCTATCTGTACACATAATCAGTGCACTCCGTTACAGAGAGTAGTGTCCGATTACGGGATACATTTTGTGGTCCCAGAAAGAAAAAAAGGGTGCCATTGTAACAAACTAGGGGGGAGAGAGTGGGGGGTGGGGGGAGTGGGGGGGGGGGGGGGTGGGGGGGGAGGTTGTAGGGAAATTGAGGAAGGGGCTAGACCGGATAGGCTCATCAAGTCAAGGGGATTGATATCAGCTGCATCAGTGTACGCAGCTGGTGCATGTCGAGTTACTAATGTTCGGCCGGGGCCTGAGGCTGCGAGAGCTCCTCACTCTCTTTGTGCGATCGGATATATATTTGCAGCAGGCCCCATAAATCTTTATGTTGAGATAGTGCAGGCATTAGGTCCCAATATGCAAACAATTGCTCTTGACAGAAAGCTGCGTCTCTGACCCATTCCTCTCTTTGTGGTATCAGTGTGCTACCCCAACTCACTGCAATACGTCTCGTAACAAGTACTAGAAGCATGGCTGTGAGCTTCCTGCTGTCCGGCGGGAGGTCCCTAGCATAGCCAAGCAGCGCAGTCTCCATGGGTATGCCAGTCATTTCTTCAATGGTGTCAAAAATGTTTGCACAGTAGTAGTATATTTTGGGGCACCCCCACACAAGATGAAGGAAAGTCACGTCAGGGGAGCAACATTTCTGGCAGCGCACCTCAGAGATCAGTCCGAGTTTGTTAAGCCAGGCTGGCGTCCTATAGAGTCGATGGAGGAATTGAAAGTGTATGAGGCGCAGTCTGTAGTTTGGGGAGAGTGCTGCTGTTTGTGTGCAGCATAATGTCCATTGTTCCTGCGTGATTGAGATGCCTAGTGCGGCTTCCCAGTCTTGATGGGCGCACGGTGTGCGCACTGGAGCAGTGTGTTGCATATCAGAGTAAAGCAGTAGAATGATCTTGCGCAGAGAGGGGTTCTTCAGAAAGCGCTCCAGTGTCTGGAATGTGGGGGGCGCAGCTAGGAAAGAGGGGATGTAGGCCCGCAACACGGCACGTAGCTGGTAGTATGTCATCTGCTCTAGTGTAGTTAACTCTTCCCCCTTCTTTACATGATGATCGATGAAGGCTGCCTCAGGAACACATCCGCCGTTTTAGTGAGCTTTATGGATCACAATCTAGTGCAGGGGCCTGCCTCAGTCAGAAACTGCAATGGTGGGTGTCTAGTCAAGGGGGCCAAGGGGGCATACATTACTTCCTGTCCGCTCTGACGCATTCCATGCCATTGGTGTTGTGGCTGGTATATTGTCATTGGGAGCGGGGCCACCTGATCGGGTGCGGTGTGCGCCATAAATTGTGTGGAGTATACCAAGTGGTATGCAAAATTGCGCTGGGGACACACCAGTAGTACAGGTCGAAATCTGGTGCACCTAGGCTGCCCTGCTCAAATGGTAGGGTGAGAATCTCCCAAGCGATTCTGAGTGGTTTGCCCGCCCATGCAAGGGTAATCATGTTTGAGCGTAGTCGCTTCCTAAAGCTGTGGGTGAGGGGAAGTGGGATATTCGTGAAAAGGTAGAGGAGCTTGGGCAAGACCACTATTTTGGCAATGGCTAGCCGTCCGGTCAGGGGCAAAGGCAATGTAATGCAGCTCGCTATGCGCTACTCAAGCCAGTCCATTGTTAGAGCACCATAGCTCCTCCGGGTCGCGCCTAGTTCATATACCCAGATATTTCACTGGTTCACGTGTCCATTGCAGAGGGAACTCAGAGTGAACCTAAGTGGTGGCCTCCATCAGCTGGGGAATTGTTGATTTTGCCCAGTTAATTAGTGTCCCCGAGAGCCCACCAAATCTGAGCAACTCTCTGACCAAGTGGTCAAGGTTGACTGCAGGGTGTTTAACGCATAGCGTGACGCCGTCTGCATATAGCGAGACCAGAATTACCCAAGGTGAGAACGCCAAACCTCTATGCGCGTGATGCTATTGTAGCCGGGCCGCCAGGGACTCCATGGCAACAGCAAATAACAAGGGCGATAGGGGGCACCCTTCGAGTGCCGCGCGAGACCGAGAACGGGGGTGTTCTTATGCCATTAACCCCGATTTGCACCGTGGCGAGAGAGTGAAGAAGCGCTATTAACCTAATGAAGTTGGGGCTGAGTCCTATGCTGCAGAATAGGGCAAATATATATGACCATTCGAGTGAATCGAATGCCTTAGTGGCACTGAGTAAGATTGCAGCAGCCTGCAACTGGGGGTACACCTCCTGCATTGTGGTGAAGAACGTGCAGAGATTATGAGCCGTGGCTCTACCCGGAACAAAGCCACATTGGTCCGGACGTAGCACCATAGGCAGCAAAGGGAGGACACGCGCCGCGACAAGCTTAGCAAGGATCTTATTGTCCACATTGATCATAGAGAGCAGCCGGTATGAGTCTCATTCGAGGGGGCCTTTGTCAGGTTTTAAAATTGTGATGAGTGCCTCCCGTAGCGATGGAGGGAGGGCCCCCTGCTCGGATTCCTCGTACATGCTTCTTAGATGTGGGGCGAGTAAATTAGCATATTCCTAATAAAAGGCGGCTGAGGCCAGGGGTCTTGTCACCTGGGAGACCATAGATGGTTCTAATCATCTCCTCTTCTGTAAGAGGTTCATCAAGATAGGCCCTTTGTCCCTCCTCTAGCCACAGTAGCTGCAGTGTGTCGAAAGACTCCTCCAGCTCGGAGGCGTAGTTCCTTGTTGGGCTTGGTAAAGGGAAGCATAGAAGGAAAGCATTTCAGCTTGAACAGCTGATTGGCCCACCACCAGTTCGCCATCCGCGGTGCATAGCTCAGGTATGTAATCACTGTCCAGGGCTTCCGAAAGAGCCCCGCCAGCGTCTTTCCTGTGCGCTCTCTCTCTCTCTCTCTCCATACCGGCAGGCTCTACTTCCTTGCTGAGAAAGTGTGTTTCCCTTAGGTCCGCCTCCTGGAACTCATCTAGTTTATCTCGGATTGCGCGTAGCAGATTGTTAGATTTGCTGGAAAAGAACTCCTGCTCTAGAGCCTTCTAATAGTTTTAGATCCTCCCGCAGTGACCGAAGACCTCCCACCTGTTTAGCGATACATTCGCGCCGTATGACGGTTTTAAAGACCTTCCATAGGGTTGAGGGGGAGTCAACCATGTCTTCGTTGAGAAGGAAATATTCAGATATGGCCTGTCTAATGGTTTCATGGACGCCTGGTCTCGAAGCGCACCTGGAGGCAGTCTCCAGCTGAAAGTTCTAGTCGGATAGTCTGGGAGATCCAGCAGTGATCGGAGAGGGTTCTGGACATATGTTGCACCTGTGTCACACTTTGCCGTGTCTCAGGATACCAGCCAGTAGTCTATCGCGAACAGGAGGGCCCAGGGAACGACACGCATGCGCTGCACCTCTCTTCAGGATGCCTATGGCGCCATATGCCTATCAGGTCGCTCTCTGAGATTACGGCTTGTAATTGTGCTACCGCTCGGAGATGGGGGCGGCAGGAGTCTCCTGATCTATCTTTTGGGCATCAAGAATTACACTAAGCGCCTGGGCCAATAGAGTGCACCATTCTCCAGACCCCTGCAAAGTAGCCAGGGTCGTCTGTATTGCGAGATGAGCCTGTCCGGGTGTTCTAGTGTGCCAGCTATCATGATGTATCTGCCCATCTTGTTGCATACCACTGTGCGTGTGCGCCAGTGCTTACCCTTTCTTATAAGTATGGCTACCCCTCACGTACAGTTTGAATAGCATGCCATGTGTTTTTCACCCACCCACCTCGCTCACAGCCGTCCACGTGTAATCTCAGTGAGGTGAAGTTCCTGCAGGAAGTATATGTCTACTTTATGGCGATCCAATTAAACAGCTATCATTCTAGTCTTTCATGCATCATTCAGGCCGCGGTCATTCCAAGTAACACTTCACCCTAGTCATTTGCCTAACTTGGCTGTTCACCTATGTGCGTGCAATGCCCCCAGTCTCAGCGGGGTGGTAGGTCATGGAAAAGGTAGGTAAATAAGGGGAAGGGATGGCACTTCAAACAGTTACTATCTGTAAACATCCGCGAGGCCCACCCCCAACCCACTCCAGCCCCCCAATCAGGCCGAGCATGAAACCCTGTCCTCCCACAGCCCCAACATAGGTATAACATTATGCAATGTAATGGGAACACCCCCAGGGGAGAATATAGGAGCCCAGCACACCCAACTGCGGAAGTCCAGTGGCAGGACAAGCTTTACAAGTGTAAGTAACCAGTCATACTGTAAATCAAATGAACAGAAATAACAGCTTCGACAAATGAAGTGGAGGATAAAGGATACAAGTGAGGAGCGATATTGTCCCTAGGAGCGGGTCGTGCCCGCTCCGCTGGATCGTCAACACCAGTCTTTTTCGAGTTCCGCATTGCAGAGCTTTCTTAATCGTTGTCGCGGTTTTCTTTGTCTGTCTTTTCTGGGCCTGTCGGTCTTCCTGGCCAGTTACAGGTCTTTTACGAAGCGTTCTGCACTCTTAGGGTCAGTGAAGTAGGTAGTCTTTCCGGTGTCAAATATCCGAAGCTTGGCCGGGTATAGTAGAGAGTATTTGACCTCCAGCTGCTGCAAGGCTTGTTTAATTGGTAGGAAGTCTCTTCTGGGCACTTGCACTGCCAACGTGAAATAAGGGTAGAAGGAGATCAGGTTTCCTTGATATATGATGTTTTGCAGGTTTCTGGCTGAGCGCATCACCGTGTCTGTGTCGAGAGTTCAAGAGGCATGTAATTATGGGCCTTGCTGGCGCGCCTGAAGGGGGATGAGGACCCAAGGTTCTATGGGGTCGCTCCACAATACACACGGATGACAGCGATTCTCCAAAAAGGGCCCGCAACATTTCCTCCACATAGTCTTCTACCAGTGTCATGGCAGTAGACTCCGGCACTCCCATGATTCGAAGGTTGTTTCGGCGCGACCTGGGCTCCAAATCTTCGTTTTTAGTTCTGATCACCTCGAGCACTTTCTCCATGCGAAGGAGCTTTTCGCGGGTGGCCGTGCCTTCGTCTAAAAGCCTGGAGGTGCACTATTCCACCTGTTCAAGACGTTCAAAATGTTTTGTCACCTTCTCCTTTAGACGGTCAAATCTGTCTGACAGGGAGTCGATTTTAGAGTCAATAGCAGTGAGGGATTGCTTGAGATACCTGAACATTTCACTGATGTCTGGTTCGGGAGGTGTTGCGCTGGCTGAGTCCACTTCCAACTGGCTGTCCTCCATAGCTGGGGACCCTCGAGTAGGTTTTCGCTGTTCGAACACCAGTTTTTGTTGTTTGTTGTCAGTTTTCACCATTTTTCAGGTACACTATAGGCCATCACAGGGTCGTGTTGCGGTCGCGATGGTGGTGGCCTCTGTAGATGCGTTTTTTTAAACAGATTGCAGCTGGGATATTGCCTGCAATGTGTAGCTCACCTTGCACCTCTGGCCGACTGTCTAGTGGTTGGGGGGAAAGTCTTTTTGACCAAGCTAGGTGGGCCATTCGCACTCAGGGGCAACATTCCCAACAGCACTTGTCCAAATTATGCCTGTTATGTGCCTCAGTTGTTCTGAACTCCAGGGCCCCACTCGGTGTGGGAGATATGTTGGTGGTTATGTTAGTGAGACGAAACTGGTCTCAGTGTATGTACTCAATGGCGTGGCTGCCTAATGACCTGAGTCTGTCAACTGACAGGGAGACCTCCGTACAGCCTCAATGCAGCTCCTCTCGAAGTAGCAGGGGCATCTCCTTGTCCGTGGTTACTAGGCACTGCTATCCTAAAGCCAGTGGCTCTGCAGGTCAATGCTAGCACTTGGTGGTGTGGATGTAAGATCTCGATGCAGCAGGGGCCACTCTCAAGCGCTCTTACCTGTTTCCAGCGCTGTTATGTGGGCCTTCATTCACCACAGTTTTGCCCTCAAGCATGTCCTGCTAGGCAGCGTGCAGCTCACTCACCCACAGCGCGCTGTTTGCCTCAGGGCCAAGCCACTGCTTGAGTACTATCCCTCCAGACGGTGTGGTTCTTTATGGTAGGTTCTGGGGGTAGGGCCGCAGTAAGCCCTCGTTATCGGCCTGGTCTAGGCTGCGCTACTACTACACAGTCCGTGCAGGGCCGGCCAGCCGGTCATTCACACGAGGGTGCTGTTTGCCTCCCCAATGTCCGGGCACTCGTGCCTAAAATTGTTCTGGGCCACGGGTGTCTGTCGATATATCTCCGCAGCTGCCGGCAGAGCGCATGGGGTCCACTTCTCTCCCCAGCTGGTCTTGAGTTCTCAGGAGAGCTCCAGGCAGCGGCTACGTGTTTCGCGCTTCGCTGGCTTTTGTCACCGCACCCACCCTCTGGTAGGCCACAGCTGCATTGCGCCACATCAGCGCTGAAAGGCACTTTCCCACGATGCTGCCGGCGGCGATATGCACATCGATCGAGGCAGCAGTCTCTCTGGTTAGGTTCGTACCAGTGTGAAGCTGCGATGTCGACTGGGGGAACAGATAAATGCCAAATTATTCGTCCTGCGTCAGAGCCCCGCTACAGAGCAGCCATCTTAGTGTCGGGCCGGTTCACCAGCAACTTAAACAGTAAGGTACAACAAACCCCAAACCTTCTTTAAAGTCCAAAATCTGCTCTCTTCCTGGCCCCCTAAACACATCTCATGGTGGGGCAGACTCCAAACACTAAAAATTATGATTACTCCAGTAGCAAATTTCAGATCATCTATGCTTCCTCTGAAGCTCTCCAACTTCTTCAAATAGTTTGACAAAATAACATTAAATTTCCTTCGGAGTGAAAAAAGAGCGAGGCTTTCCTATAAAAATACTTAAGACTACATTTTGCAGATGGAGCCTGTATGCTCCCGGATTGAATTCGCTATCAATCTGCCTTTCGACCATCACAAGGGGCCTACTGGATGCTACCTGACACTGCCAATCACCCTCGCTGGACTGAAATCGAACGCTCACTGCATTCCCCCTTCAGTATTACCTCCATTATCACAATAACGAAGATTAAGTGTACGCACTCTCAAATATTCACTGACACTACAAATACATTCAACTTATTAGACAAATGTTTTCCAAATTCTATGTGTAACTCCATGTTAGCGTTCATATGGCATAACCCCAAAATCTAAGCTGAGGCTATTGAGAACTTTGACACCTCGTGGGCTTCAAAAGGCATAACTATAATAAGAGAACTATACGACACAAATAATAGTCCACATTCCTTTGCAGAGCTTCAAAGAATATACAATCTCTCTAACTTCGGATTTTATAGCTTTCTGAAACTTAAAGTAAAATGGTCTAAAGTTAAACATGTCAAGTCAACCATCCTCTCACGACTGGGGTACTTGCCATTCATCAGGACACATGGCTATTAATATATATAAAAACAAAAATTCTAGCCCTCGCCCAGCACTAAAATTATCACTCAAATCGAAATGCTTCAGACACCTAGATCCTGGAAGTATTGAACACATCACAGATGATACATGGTCAAAAATAGGCAAAACGGCACTATACAACAAAATCAGACCCTCCCTTTTACAATCACATTTTTTTACAATAAACTTTCTCCACTGGACTCCAGCCAGGCTATACAACCTAAAACTCTGTGAAAGGGACACCTGTTGGAACTGTAACCTGACAGCAGGCTCCCACGAACACATGTTCTTTATCTGCCACCTTCTAAAGTCATCTTGGACTTTGATCCAAAACCGTTTAGCATCATTATGTAAAACCACAACCTCCTTAAATTACCCAGTGATTGCCCTTGGAACCTGGGCCTCCCCGGCTATTTTAAATCTTAGGCCCAATGACATGGCCCTATTGGACCTTCTATTAACAATTGCAGTGAAAATCCGCATATCAGTATGAAATCTTTCTCCAACATATTGCACCACACATGGTGGGTATGTGCTACCTACCTAAGAGGAGCCCACAAATCCCAGGACGACTCCCCAAACAATCCTAAAATATTGAATGAAGTCTTGAGTACACTAGATAGATACAGAGACCGTAATAACAATACCCCCCACTTTTGGCTACATACTGGGACCACAATCTAGGATATCGCAAGAACACTCATCTCCTTGTAATTTCACTGGGAACTCCCCCACCTCCTTTCTTCCCTAGTTGTTTGATATGTTCGAACAGTGATACACATCCATGATGAACTTACTACTGACAAACCTTCTAAAAGACTAAATACATACTAAGCCTGGGTGGTGAGCTCCGCTCGCAGAGTAAGCGGAGCTTTCCGCACTCCACGTTTCGCGGAACTCGCGGAGTTTTTCGTGGAGCAGAGGTTTTTTTCCCTTCGCTCGCGCTCATCAAAGTCAAGCTGGCGAGCGAGGAAAATACACCTACTGGCGAGATTTTTTCTCGCACGCGCTTGTCAACATCTAGCTAGCGAGCGCATGCGAGGAAAATCAACCACCCGGCACAATTTCTCAACGTGGGCAGTCAGATTTCTCAATTCGAGTGGTCGTGTATGCTCATGACCGCTCGCGTTGAGAAATCTGTCGTTTGCATTGAGAAAGCTGCCGCTCGGGTAGACAATCTACCAGAGCAGCAGAAAGATAGTAGCGCCCTCTTGCACATAGTGCCGTTCACGACGATTTTCCAGCGCAGGACAAACACCCGGCACTGAAAATCACCATGAACGGCATGACCCTAACACACTCCACTGCTTGCTGAACACCGCGCAGCACGGCAGGGTTTTTTTGTCACTTCGCGGAGTTCCGCGTAGAGGAACACTGCAAACTCTGCACAGGCTTACACATACCTCCTCAGGTCCTCAAGGGATTCACCTCCTTGTTTTAAAATGTTCATACAAGTCGCCCCTAATAAGGAACTATATCCAGTACCCTAACTCGCCTCCCATACAACAAATCTCGCTACACTCACAGGGTTTACTAGCTCTCTGTGGTTCATCAGAAGCCACATTTCGATACCTCATACGACCCCAGAAATGCATCATATTGATCCTGATCATATCATCCTATCATCTTGTAGATTACCATATGAAAATGCATCATGCATACCGTGTTTTCTACCATCTTATCCAACCTGCAATCCTGTATCGTTGTGTATCATATGCTATCGCTATTGTCCTCTGTTGACAGCAAGCCTCAATAACCAATAAAATGTATGGATGAACATAGAGAATAAAACCCAGACACCAGCTGCCGATTTGGACAAAGGCGGACATGCGAGGAAAAAAAAATGAGAAGCAGCAGCAAAGGTTGCCGATAATCCTAATTGCAGAGAATAAACAAAGTACAATTTAATTACAAACGCATGACAGAATTATGAAAAAGAAATATACAAAGTAAAGTCGTTGCTTCATAATTGTCTAGCATCTTTCAGGAGACATGCAAAACTAATGATCCGATTACATAAGAAAGGTGCATTAAGTATAATTTGTTCATACCATAATAGTGCACCGCCACCATAAATATATATGAGCAAGCATGTCATTATTTTGTTGCTCCTTTCATCTCGGGTTTACTCGGCTAATTTCTTTGTTTGAATAGCTCCATGCTTTTACCGAAATTTAAAATGTTTGTTTGAAATAAAAGGTTTACAGTTTTCAGCCAGCTTGCACCTCTTTGTTTGAACACGTAATGTAAAGCGAGGTTTTTTTTGCGCACTGATAGCCCTGTGAGGTGATATTCAGGTTCGACGCAGTGGATGCTTCAGGCTGGCGCCGGTTTGTTGATTTAAGCCGCTGACATGGTAAGTGTATTTGGAATAACGAGGGAAGAACCCGGTACCAGCTGTATATTTGACTATCACTCTTTGCTGCGATAACAATAAGTGGTAAAGTGCAATTTCGGCCTACAAACCGTATTACTTTAATGGCAGGGATGATATTGAATAGTCAATCATTCCAACAATTATGCATTCAAAAAGATTTTAACTTCCAGACTTATTATTTACTTTTAAGGTTAAGGTACCTGTATTTGATAATGAACGCCTTGTTGCATACCTTTTAAGGAGACAAATGAGTTTTGAACAGACCAGAAGGGCTAGAAAAAATTAAGCAATGGAAATCTTTTTGGAATGGCAACAGTTCATTGGATAAAGTACTCCAAACAGTCAAGGAAAAGGTCCCTTACCATACAGAGGCATAAGACTGAACGCCAAGTGACCTTGTTAAGTCACAGACCTCCGAGGTGCCGTATAACATACTTTTCATATAGAGTTGTGGTATTTGATTCTGTATAATATATACTGGACCTCTGGGTCTACCGATTTCCAGCATGATATTTCTTCACACCTAAAACTGCCGTGTGTGAAGTAATCTGTCGACACAGCTTTGCTACTTATTTAAAATAAAAATAAAAAATTGAAAGGTTTGCTATTTGCTCAACGACGTGTCAGTTGTGATGCGTCTGACTATGCAGGAGTTCCCAGGAGCCGGAGCACCTGACGGGTGGCGAGCTCAGTAACAGCTACAGAGTGCGCTTTTCATGCCCTACATCGGGTTCACAGTGTGAGTGAGTTTGGGCGGCTGCGCACCAAGGATGCGACACCAGGTAATATGAACCTCCTACTGGGCACACCATTCTGTATTTCAGTTTATGTGGAAAGGCGCCATTCTGCTCTGTACTGTGGTGAAGGATAGGGACTTTGTGATGTTAATATCCACTTGTAGTCAGTCCCCCGATGCTACCTTCTATGCTATGTGTCATTAATAATGTCAACAGTATGCCTACATACGCTGATGCCAACTTGTTTTTTGTATTTGCAAAATGTAAACTGAAAAATAAAGTTAAAAAAAAATACATATATCCACTTGTAGTAAATTATTACAGTTGAATAATGGTGACATTTTCTTATTACAGGTGCTTCATGAGCGATGATAATAAAAACGACACGGGGACAATTCAGGCCTTTAACGCATGGGAGCTTGCAATCCCAGTATTTTTGTAAGGCTATAGTTCATTACACCGAAGAAGGCATCATTCTGCATGTTACAACCGATTAGGAACTATGACTTTTATTGAATGCGACTTGGATTTCCCTTCATTGCATACATTTCCGAAACAAATTATAAACTATATATTGGTGTGTTAAACTTTGCACTACACATTCCACATTTTTCTGCAGATTTGCAGCCATAGTCTTTCATATGAAGGGCCCAGAGATTTCATAGTTTTAGGAGGAAGGATGATAGTTTTGCCAATGTACTGGAAGGAATAAACAAATACAATTACAAAGGAACTTGGCTTTTTCTCTCATTCCTCTATGTGGTCAAAAACTCCTCAGCGGCTGGCAATATCCTTATAATGTATAGCAGAGAGTACTTTATCCCACATACAATGCTCACCCATATATATTAGTTTATAAAATATTTAAAATAAAATTCTTATATTAACTTCCCTAAGACATAACTACTGTATGATTAAAGCCCAACTGTACAGGTGTAATGGCATTTGCCATCAAATTACGTACAGAAAGACGGCTAGTAAGCACTGTCCTCCCACTTCATTTTATAATTACTTGCCAGCACTCCCTACAACATTGCAGTGCTCCTACTGAATTCCATTGCCCCACCATAATCTGGTCTTCCTAAAGGGCTGTAAATTAAACAATAACAATCTAGTGGAACCCATCAGTCACTTTGAGAACAGATAATCAGCACAAATATTAAAGTACATAGCAGCACTTTCTAAAAACAAAAACATTCAACATTCTTCTGAAATTCATGATATATATTGCGTCAAGAGTAAATGTCATTGTCATTATTTAAAATTTAAAAATGTACCCCAGAAAAACGTACAATAAAGGATATTTTAAGTCACCTCTGAGATCTCTGCCTGTATAAAGGATGTGTCTTATTAGCAGTTAGGGGTACACTATTTGATGTATCGATCGCTTTGCTCTAACATTTGCCACACTGAAAGGAGACTACAGTAAGCAAATCTTCATGAACGTGAGGATTGGGATATAGCAAGTAATCACTCAACCTCCCTCTTCATACATCATAAAATGGTGCATACACATCACTGTCCTTCCGATGGATGGGACTGTAAATAGTCACTGCCACAGCAGATTTTTATACTACTGGTAAGCAGAGTACCCAGCCCTTCGGCTAAGCCGCACAAGATACCCTGTCAACTGGGCTAACAAAAGGTTCTAAACCAATCCATCTCCCCTAACTCCCACTCACAACATCCCAAACCCCAAACACTTCTCAACTGCACACAACCTTTGAAATCCCAGGAGTTCTTTTGCTCCTCAAACTGGAACCCACACTAACCATCTTGTCAAGCTTGACCCCTCTTGGACGAGACCCTCGTCCTTGCCCCGAATCTCCACTCCATTGTTATTTGCTCATTCGTAAGCTCCTCACCCCCATTTTTGCCTCAATCAGCTGAACAGTTTGCCTTCATCTGCCACCATAGACCACACCCCACTCAGAGCTTCTTGTGGTCTTTAATCTACCCTTCCTGCGACTTCGTCAACCCGTGCCAATATAAAGGCTATTGCCCTGCTCATACAAGTGCACTCCATTGTGCCAGAACAAATGTGGGTACTGAAAAAGAATGTTGGGATGCACTATCATCTGCATCCCTCTTACTTTGCAGAAACAAGAAATTTCTCTATTCAGCTCCTTCCTGGTTCCATTTATCCCAGCTAGCCGCTGTGCGCCCCTCAACACCATTCTAGGCAACAGCCTGGTCCAGAAAACATCAGTGGAAAGCCAGCTGACCTTCAGCCTTTCCAAACCACTGGAATCCACTGTATCGTTCTACCCTAGATGAGTAGCTAAAACAATCGGCTTTCCCCACTTTGCCTTGTACGGCTACAAGGCTAGCACTAGTTGCCTTCAACGCATTCTACTAAGTCCAAACCAATGCACCTTGGTACCATCTTTTCCCAGCCCCAGCTAGTTTCCTCCAAATTGCTTCTTGGACTGCACCCCATCCCACTTCAGCAAGGAGTGCCCGCAAATTCATATATCCCACCGGTGAGACTCCACACAAGGAGTACCTGCTAATAAAGCAAACAACTAAATAGGCTATTTCCTGAAGAACATATCTCACACACAACTGCTCTGCAACCTACCCAAATCTTTCAGTCGGTCTTGCCCCATCCATAGCCGGAAAACCTCCACCGCTGTCCCTATTCAAATTGAAGAGTGCCAAAGTCCAGTGCCGTAAGCCTGACGGCTTTAATCATCTTCTAAACACATCTTCTCAACAATCGCCGCTCTTGCCTGAACCTCCTGCAGAACCGTTCTTGTGCAATAGGGGCCTCACCCCAGCCCTTTAACCTCAATAAGGCCTGCAACTGCAACCAAGGGTAAACCTGTGTCTCACCCGAATGGTGTAAGTGCACAACTGCCCCCTTACCCTTCTGGTCAGTCTTGGACCTCCTGAAACATACTTAAAAATCATTTGTATGCCACACCAGGTCGGCCAACACCATCTCCACACTTCAGAGTGCTTTGAAGAGCTGCCCCTCCCAGGCAGAAGCGCACACGTCTCTCGTCTGCTCTACATCTGTCCTCAGGATCCTGATCAAAATCAGACGCCTTACCCAGGGAGCCTGGTCATGTAATCTGGCCCACCCATCTAATACTCTCCAACTCAGCTCTTCTCTGTATGGGTTATACCCCCATCGCCAATTCCCATTGAATTCAATACCTGTTAGCTTGTCCCGTAAGGTAATCGAAGATAAACCCTTCTCCATTTGATCCAAAATGAATTCCAGCATATCCTTGTGACTCAACCATAACACTACCCCATCAGGGCCACAAAGTCTGGCACCGGAAGCTATGGACTCTCTCCAACCATGTCGGTACATCTTCCTTGTGGAATCTGCCGGGGAATATTCCACTAGTATATATGCTTTTACAGCTCGATGTCCCACAAACCTTCTGGAACACAAAGCCCTTACTTCTTAGCACTTGGGCCAAACCGCAAAACCTCTCCCACAGTAAACAAGGAACTGCTTCAGCCCACTCTGTTTTGCAGACCCGTAATGTTCTTGGTTTAACACAAGATGTTCTTCTTGAAGTATACAAAGACCAATTTTCTCAGAATTTTCAACACCTGAGCATTAGAAACAGCCATCCTGTTCACCACCTGCACCACTGCCCCACTTTCAAACACAAATGCCACTCATTACCCCACAGACACACTTCCAACAGCAATGGAAAAATAAAAAGGCAATACTTTCAAGATAGGGGTCAGTTCTCCCCACACCAACACCCATTCCGGGACACCCCAAAAAGAAAACCCCGCTCCTGAGGCATCCCAAAAAATATCCACCTTCCACATCATTGTGTCATTTTGCAGCCATATGTTCACTCCGTTATAACCCACCAGTAAATGCTTCCAAACCAACAAGTCATTGTTAGACTTAGCTTTTTCAGCAGGTCCACCCCCCAGACTTTTTGCTTTTAGGCCTCCTGTTTTCGACCTTGTTTTGGTTGGTTTTAAGGAATCTGGGCACTTTACCACTGCTATTCAGTGCTAAAGTGCACTCCATGTAAAATTGTGTTTATGGATTGGTGTTTCCATAATTGGCTTATTTGATTTACTACTAAGGCTCTAGTAGAGTGCACAGGTGTGCCAGGGCCTGTAAATCAAATGCTACTAGTAGGCCTGCAGCACTGATTGAGCCACTCACACAAGTAGCTTTTCAAAGGCATCTCAGACCTGCCACTGCAGTGTCTGAGTGCAGTTTTCAACTGCCATGTCGACCTGGCAAGTACACCCACTTGCCAGGTCCGAACCTTCCCTTTTCTAACATGTAAAACACCCATCCGGTAGGCCCATGGTACCCCTATGGGCAGGGTGCAGTGAATGTGAAAGGTAGGACAGCGGGGAGCAAGATCGCTGGCCTCTGGTTTAGGCCGGCTCTCTCACCAGCAGCTCCGCTGTGCCGTTGGCAGACCTCAGACCCCCCCACCTGGGAGGTTCGAGGATGTTGTCCGTCGCTGACTTGACCCCGCTTTTCACCTGTTGCCCAAGTAAGATCCTTCCTTGATTGACTTACTCGCATTTTTATTTTGTAATTGTGCCATTTCATTTTACTTTGTTCATTTATTGCGCTGTTTTCTATTTCTGTTCATTTCCTCATTGTTGTTCTCAGCCCCTTCCCGCCGCTACTGCCCCTGTGGCCCCGCCCCCCAGATGCTCCCGCTCCCACCTCCCAGCTGCACCTCCCTCCCCCCTCCACTATTTAATGGCGGCCATTGCGCGGTTGCGCCGAAGGCACGCCTATGGCAAGCCCGTCTACGCCCATCCACGTCCCGACCGCGACCAGCGCCAGGAACCCTGGATCTCCACCCGCCCATCGCTACGACTCCACTGCCTTCCTCACACCCAATCCCGGAAGATCCAGACTGCCAACAGGCCTCACCGAACACAACCCACGGTCAGTTCTCCTGCCTCCACTGCTGCAGGACCTTCACCACCACCCAGAACTCCAACATCACCAATGCCAGCACCGACGACACCCTGAGATGCATCCTCCTCAATGTACGCTCCGTACACAAACACGCCATAGAAATCTGAAACCTGAGGAGCCTAGCGCGCAACCAAGATGGCCGCGTAGGTGCGAGGCTCCCGAGGACCTCCGCGACCTCCTATCACTATCCTGAACATATCCTGTCCCAGATGAGGGGACTGTGTTGGTGAGCCCGAGCTGAGGTGGCGCCCGTTTTCCGCTTCCAAATCGGACCTCGGACACCGACTTTACCACCGATTGAGGTTTGCGGCCTTCTCCCAGCCGAACCCCGGATTTGCGTTGTGGGGCGATCCAGTGACGAAGTGAATAACAGCGGCGGGCAGGGCTTGGTGGCTTGCGGAACCCGCACTTTCACTTTCGCTTTCGTACCCTCCTTGCGGTCTATGCGAGGTTGGGTCACGGGGCTTTGTGTGTTGGTGTGGCCTCTTTGGGGGGCCCCGCCTGCCCGTCGGCTGTGATCCTGCCCCGCAGATCTGGGGTGGCACCCCCCCGGGGCCCGTGGACCGGCTTGCTTGCCCTTCACGACGTGGCTGGTGCGATCGGGAGACTGGGACCATGGCCACGAAACAAGATGGCGATCGGGCAAAGGTAAAATCGACCCGGCGTGGCGCAGCCCAACAGTCCAACAGCATGGATCGCTATACCCTCCAGAAGGGATCTCCTGAGGTGCCCCGCAAGTCCCCTGAGGGCCCTACTGATGCCCCCGATCTGCCCACGGATCTGACTCTGCGGGATGTCATGGGCGCCATTGCCGAGATGAAGGCCTCTGTGGGCCAGCGTTTTGACACACTGGCGCAGAAGATCGACTCGGTCCTCGTAGATGTTGGCCTGATACGGGCCGATCTCTCCAAGACCAACGACCGAGTTGATTCTTTGGCCCACACCGCATCGGGCCTCACGACAGATGTGGCGGCCCTGCAAACGGAGGTGCGCCGGCTTGCTCGGGCGAGTGCGCTGATGGATCATCGCCTGGAGGACTCCGAGAGTCGGGCCCGGCGTAACAACATCCGTATCATCGGGGTGCCTGAGGGACGTGAGGAAGCGGCGGCGGACCTTTTCGTGGAAGACCTGATCGTCAACCATCTCCAGCCACGGGGGCTGAGTAAACTCTTTGCTGTGGAGAGAGCCCACAGGGTTCCCGGGGGAAGGCCTAAGGTCGGAGCCGCTCCAAGACCTCTCATCGCCCGGATTTTTAATTTTCGGGACAGAGACGCTATCCTGCAATCCTCCAGACTACAGGGACCGATTAGACTTAAAAATATGGATATTAATTTTTATCCTGATTTCACCCCTGCGGTCCAGAAGCAGAGACTGAGCTTCCTTGGTGTCAAGCGCCGTCTTCGGGACCTAAACATCAAGTACGCCATGCTCTTCCCAGCTAAGCTGCGAGTGGAGGTGGAAGGTCGCACACACTTTTTTGATCGTCCCGAAGCGGCCGGGGACTGGCTGGATACTCTGTCTGGAGATCGGGGTGGCGGGGGGGGGAGCGGCCGGGGGAGAGGGCTCGCCGGATCAAGACTGAGGGACTAATATTAGGCCTCGCTCGGGACAAAAATGATGCCACTTTTGACTATACGTCGGATTGCTTAATTTCCCCTCCTATGGAGGTTGTGTGGGGTCTCTTGGGGGTTCTCCCTCCTCCTCTGGGGGTCTAGTTAGTTTAACTATTTATGGGGCGACAGGCACACTGCACATTGGGGGGGCTATCTGGGCTCATGCAGGGGTGCAGGGAGGGGGGAGTTTTGTTGGGGTGGGTGGGCAGGGATGGGGCGTTGTTTGTTATTATCACAAGGCAACCCTTTTTTTGTGTAGGCTCTACTGTGCTCTCGGGGGGACGAATGATGGTCTTTGTGTACGATGGGGGGTAGGGAATTGACTTTGTTGTCTTGGAACGTTAATGGATTGGGGGACAGGATCAAACGAGGTGTGGTCCTACAGTATCTGAAGCGACTCTCGCCTGATGTGGTCTTCCTGCAGGAGACACACCTTATTGGCAATTCCTTCTGCGCCATGAATCGGCGTGGCTACCGCCTTGTGGCCCACTCGGGCTTCACGTCAGGCTCGAGGGGTGTGGGTATCATGGTAAAGAACTCGCTCCCGTTAGAAATTGATGAGGTGCTCCATGATGACAGGGGACGTTACACTGTCTTGGTGGGGAGAATGGAGGGCAAAGTGGTTGTCTTTGTATCAGTGTACGTCCCACCGGGGTTGCAATCGACCACCTTTGCAGATCTGGGGCGCCTCCTCCTTGGCCTTCCGGGGGGGCTTCTGGTGGTGGGGGGGGGGATTTCAACGCGGTGGTTTCTGGAACTGTGGATCGTCACCCCCCTAGGGACCTCCCCCGGGCACAGGCGTGGCTATCCGGCCTCTTGGATACACTGGGATTGGTGGACTGCTGGCGCTTAAAACATCCCACACAGTTGCAATACACTTTCCACTGGGGGGCCCATGGTAGTCTCTCACGGCTTGATTATGTCCTTGTCCCGGCGGCCCATGTCGGGAGGGTGGGGGAGGTGCGCCATTTGGCACGGGGTATCTCGGACCACTCCCCGCTATTGTTGCATGTTGATGTCTTTCCGAGGGCTGAGAGCAGGGTGGTCCCAATCAATTCCTGGTACCTGCGCGACCCCACCATCCGTGCTGACTTGATTAAATCCCTCCAGCGCTATTTTGAGGAGAACGTGGGGTCAGTGCCTTCAGCTATCTCCCTGTGGGAGGCCTTCAAAACAGTACTTAGAGGGGAGGCCCTATCCCTTATTTCCCACGCCCGGAGGCGCGAGCGGGAGGAGGTGACCCGGGTGGAGGCTGAAATAGCGGAGCTGGAGGGTAATTTAGAAGATGGGGTGACGGACGCTGCACTACATGTCCTCCAGCTCAAGCAGGCGGCTTATAGGGCCCTCGTTACGGAGGCGGCCAGGGGCCTTAGTAGAGAGCAACAGGGGCGGCTGTATGATGTGGGTGATAAGGCTGGTAAACTGATAGCGTGGTTGGATAAAAAGGAAAGAGCGAATCGTGTGGTCCCGCTGATTGAGAAAACGAATGGTGTGTGTGTAACTGAACCAGAAGAAATTGTCTCCTGCTTCGCGGAGTATTTCCGCGAGGTGTATTCCCCGGTCTCTTCTTGCTCGGAAGAGGACTCCCGTGCCCTGCTCAGAGATATCGCACTGCCTTCCCTGTCCGGGGAGGACAGGGTGTCGCTGGACGCCGCTCCCACCTCCGACGAAATCGCCCTCGCCATACGCTCGGTCGCTTCTGGCAAGGCCATGGGCCCGAATGGTATCCCTATCGAGCTGTATAAGCTGCGACCGGATACATTGGCGCCTCACCTCCGCGCAATGTTCCTTGCGGCCCACTCAGTGGGCTCCCTCCCGCTTGACCAGCGTCTGGCTACAATCGTGGTGATCCACAAGGAGGGGAGGCCTCGGGATCGGGTTACTTCTTATCGGCCTATCTCACTACTGAATGCGGAGCCCAAAATTCTCGCTAAGGTACTCGCCAATCGGCTGGTCGGTGTGGTGGGAGATCTGGTTCATCAGGACCAGTCTGGCTTCATTCCCCATCGCAATACAGCCCTTAATCTGCGGCGTTTGCATGGGGTGCTTGCGCGCGTCCCATTCATAAGGGAACCGGCCATTTTGGCGTCCTTAGACGCCACCATGGCGTTTGATACGCTTGAGTGGCCATACATCTGGGCGATGCTTGCTAAGTTCGGGTTCGGCCCAGGATTCATCAGTTGGGTCAAATTGCTGTATGCGGGCACATTGGCACAGGTGGTCGTGAACGGAAGAGTATCGGCCCCGTTCGAGCTGGGCCGGGGCACGCGGCAGGGCTGTCCCCCGTCGCCGCTTCTTTTTGCGCTTGCCTTGGAACCCCTGGCGGAGTGGCTGCGGTGGGAGCCTTCCATCCGTGGTCTCCGTTGGACCCCGAGTATGAGGATCGCGTATCCCTATACGCTGATGACATCCTTCTGTACCTAGCCTCCCCACGCAAATCACTTATAGTCCTAGTTGATGTTTTACACTCGTTTGGTCGTAACTCCGGTCTCGTCATCAATTGGGCTAAATCGTGTGTGTATGTTCTCTCTGGGGAGGCTCCTATTCTCCCGCGGGGCTGTCCGATCCAGATCGCCCCGCAGGGATTTCGGTACCTGGGTGTCTTCATTACTCTGGACCCGGAGGCCCGGTATGAACGGAATCTGCTTCCCCCCCTCCAGCGTCTGCGGGTAGATGTTGCACGCTGGCGGCGCCTGCCGCTTTCGCCGCTCGGCCGGGCGGCATTGTTCAAGATGATGTCTCTGCCGCGTTTTCTGTACGCTTTGCAGAACACTATGGACTTGGTCCCGGCGCGCTACTTCCGTGAGGTGGAGAGTCTGCAACGCCGCCTGTTCTGGGACGGGAGGCCGCGCATTGCTCTGGCTAAGCTGACGCTCCCATGGTTTGACGGGGGGATCGCCCTCCCGGATATTAAACGGTACTATTGGGCCTCCCAGCTCGCTGCCATTAACCATGGCCTCTACGGGCCCGCCTTAAACCCGGCTTTTGAAATGGACAAGATGCTCCTGCCAGGTGGCGACTACAATCGAGCGCTCTATTCTAGCGCGCCCGACGCTCGTCTGACGGGCCCCACGCGTGTCATGGTGCAAGTCTGGCACGCGGCCAATGCAGCTATGGGGTGGAAGGACCGTTTGACCCGGGCATCACCACTATACGCGTCTGAGCGGTTAGGTTCCTTGTGGACCTCTAAGGGCTTTGAGAAGTGGGACATAATAGGTATCAGTAAAGTGGGGGATCTTTGGACGAGGGGAGGATTTAAAACGTTCGATATGCTGCAGACGGAATTTCAGTTGCAGGGCAGTGAATACTTCCGGTATTTGCAGGTCCGTCATGCGCTGGGTTCCGTCTTCACGGACGTTGCCTCCATCCCGGAATATTCCCCCCTGGAAGATAGAGTGCTGGATGGGCACGTCCCGGACAGCACGATCTCACTTATATACAAAAAGCTGATAAACGACCGCTCGGGCCTGTTGACTGCCCTACGTGCGGCTTGGGTTGCCGACGGGCTGGAGTTGGACGACGAGGACTGGACCTCCGCGGTGGCCTCCCCGAAGGAGGTGGCCATACCGGCTCGCCTTCGCTTCGTCCAGCTCAAGATACTCCACCGGGTCTACATGACGGGGCCAAAGCTTCTGCGTATGGGCTATGCCGGAGATGGGTTATGTAAGCGTGGGTGTGGTGCTTTGGGGACTTTTTTGCATATTTTGTGGGAGTGCCCGGAGGTAGAGGGGTTCTGGCGTGGTGTACATGAGGTGCTGCGTCTGGTTACGCATGTGGCGCTGTTGCCTGAAGCGAGAAGATGCCTGTTGAATGTGTGGGAACCGACTGATTACTCAGCGCCGCAGACGTGGTGGGTGACTCTGGGATATATGGTAGCCAAGCGTGATATTGCTCAACTGTGGGGATCCCAGAGGCCCCCGACGGTCTCGGCCTGGAAAGAACACATGGAATGGTGCATGTTTCGCGAAAAAGTGGTGTATGTGGCGAGGGGTAAGCCTGGGACATGGGTGAAAGTATGGGGCCCCTGGAACGCCTACCGAGGGGGTATCTGCGCGCCACCGCTGCTGCCTGATCCCTCGCCAGCCCCATCCCCTTAGCCGACTCATTCCCCCGCTGCCGGGCATTGGGTTCCCCCAGTCCTCGCTTTGCTCACTTCCCCCTCTTCACACTTCTGTGTATAGTTGGGATCCCCCCTCTTGGGGAGCACGTGCTGCTATTTTTGATTGTGGGTTGCCTTGTGGGTGTGGTTTTAATTTTTCGTTGTTCTTACTTTAAAATGAAACCGCATAATGGGGCCTGGATGATGTGGTTTTCGACATTGTTATCTATTGAGCAATGCTCCTCCTGTAATACCACGTGTTCCATGAATATATGTTGTATGTTCCTACTATTGCTAGCGGCCGGCCGGAAGGTTGTGGGCCCATACTTGTATACTTTTAAGACCTGTAATAAACAGTTTCAAAAAAATAAAAATAAAAAAAATAAAAATAAAAAAAAAAGAAATCTGAAACCTACACTACTCCCTCTCGCCAGACATTGCCTTCTTCACAGAGACATGGACCAACGCCGCCTATACCCCCGACCTCAACACCGCCTTCCCAGACAAATACATGATCCAGAGGAAGGACCGCCCCAACCACCCGGGAGGGAGCCTCACCATCGCCCACAAGAGCACACTCCGCCTCACCACCTCCAGCGAAACCTTCCCATCTGCCGAACACCTGCATTTCCAGATCCAGCCCAGCCCCAAGACCACACTCCTCGGAACACTCATCTACAGACCCCCCGGACACGCTTCGCCACCACCATCACAGACTACATCGCACCACACGCCATCACATCAATGATCTACATACTCCTCGGAGACCTCAACTTCCACCTCGACAACCCCCGCGACCCCAACTCCCCCACCCTCCGGGACAACCTCGCCAACATCGGACTCCACCAACTCATCAACACACCTACACACAGAGCAGGACACACCCTCGACCCCATCTTCGCAGCAGGAAACAGCGTCCACTTCAGCTACACAACCCAACCACCATGGACCAACCACCACTACATGCACTTCACCATTGACAAACCCAAGACACCCAAACCAGCCCCCCGCCCACCACGAAGGAACTGGAGCAAGGTCACCAACAAACAACTGAACGCAAGCCTCACCCGACAACCACTGCCGGGCGGCCGACACAAACGTCGCAGCCAGAGGACTCCACACGTGGATCTCCAACTGCGCAGACGAGCTCGCCCCGCTACGCAACCCCGGCAAACAACACCCCAAGAAGGCTGCCTGGTTCACCACCAAGCTCCAAGAAACCAGGCGCACCTGCAGACGCTTGGAAAACAACTGGAGGAACAACAAGACTACCGATAGCCACTCCATCTACAAGGACACCATGACGCTCTACCACAACCAAATCAGAACGACCAAGAGAAACTTCATCCACAACAAAATCTCTACCAACTCCACCAACCCCAAGGAACTCTTCAGTGTCATTCAAGAATTCACCAACCCACACAGCAAAGCCACAGACAACACCCCGTCCCAAGACCTCTGCGACAAGCTTGGAACCCACTTCCACATCAAGTTCAAAACACTCTACGACAACTTTGTTGACCACCCGCAAGACGCCACAGCCAGCCCCGCCTCCCCAAGACACCAGCCAGCCCGTCATCTCCAACTGCACTCCAATCACGACCGAGGACACCGCCGCGACCATGAGAGGCATCCACTCAGGGCTCCCACCGACCCCTGTCCATCTCACATCTACCACAGAGCCACAGACACCATCGCATCTGAACTGCAATACACCATCAACGCCACCTTCACAACAGGCACCTTCCCAGACGGCTGGAAGCGTGCAGAAGTCATGCCCCTGCTCAAGAAGCCCACGGCCGACCCCAACGATCTAAAAAGCTACCGGCCAATCTCGCTTCTCCCCTTTGCAGCCAAAGTAGCAGAAAAAACAGTCAACAAGGAACTGACCCGATTCATCAAAGAGCACGCCGTCCTCCACCCGTCCCAATCCGGAATCAGAAGCAACCACAGCACCGAGATCGCCCTACTCGCCGCCACAGACGACATCCGCACACTCTTGGACCAAGGCCACTCCACAGCCCTCATCCTCCTTGACCTGTCCGCAACCTTCAACACCGTCTCTCACCGCACATTAATCGCTAGACTACACGACGCAGGCAAACAAGGAACTGCCCATGTCTGGATCCGCTCGTTTGACACCGTCCCACAGGGATCATCACTGAGCCCGACCCTCTTCAACATCTACATGGCCCCAATCGCAGCCATCATCCGACAACACGGCGTCAATACCGCGTCCTATGCCGACGACACCCAGCTCATTCTCTCCGCCACCAAAGACCCCACCGCCGCAAAACTCAACTTCTAGAAAGGAATGCAAGAAGTCGCAATCTGGATGACCAACAGCTGCCTAAAACTCAACGCTGAGAAGGCAGAAGTCCTCGTTTTCAGCATGGGACAACACCTGGTGGCCCACCGCCCTCGGAAACCCCCCCCAGCCCCTCAGACCATGCCAAAAACCTCTGCATCATACTCGACTCATCACTCACCATGTACCAACAGGTCAACACAGTCACCTCCAGTTGCTTCAACATCCTCCGCATCCTACGCAAGATTTTCAAATGGATCCCCACCGAGTCAAGGAAGACAGTCACCCACGCACTCATCACCAGCCGACTGGACTACGACAAAGCACTCTACGCTGCTATCAACAAGTCCCTACTCCGCAAACCCCAGACCATACAGGACACTGCCGCCAAACTCGTCCGTGGCATCCCCCCGACACGAACACATCAGCCAACACCTGCAGAGACTCCACTGGCTCCCCGTGGAGAAGAGAGTCACCTTCATAATCCTCACCCACGCCTACAAATGCCTACACAACAACGGACTAAAGTACCTCAACGACAGAATAAACTTCCACGCAGCCAAAAGAAACCTCGCTTTGGCTGAAACCCCTCGCATCCACAGAGCCAGAGCAGGCGGGAAATCGTTCTCCCACATTGCAGGCAAGACCTGGAATGAGCTACCGGCAGACATCAGACTCGCCCCTCCCTGAACACCTTCAGGAAGGCCCTCAAGACCTGGCTCTTCGGCTGAATGGAGCTGTGTAACACACCCTTCCCCCGTGCCTTGAGACCCTCGCAGATGAGTAGCGCACTTATAAGTCCCCGATTGATTGATTGATTGATTGATTGATTGATTGATTGCTAGGACATGTACTGCTGTGTGTTACAAGTCCTGATAGTGAAATACTGTGCAGTTCGTGTTTCACTATTGAAAGGCTATCTGTCACATAGGCTAATATTGGGGTTGCTTTGTAACATCTTACAAGCCTAACTTTCCATTAAGACAAGATAGAGAAAAAGTTTAGTATGCCTGAACTCACTATTTAAAAATACATCTTTTAGTAAGGATGATTTTTATATTATGGGTTTGAAAATAACACATTTGAAAAGTGTGTATTTTCTTGTCTAACCATACTGTGTGCCTCTGCCTGTTTGTGTACTCCCTTTCTGGGTTCAGAATGACAGGAGCAGAGGATGTGCATTCACATTAGACAGACACAAAGGGTGGGGGGATTGAGGTGTGTCCTGCCTTTCCTGGATGACTCATAGCCAGGCTGAATAGACATGGCTGCATTTAGAGTAGTGGGAGGAGTTGTTGCTTGCTCCTGAATAGACAGTGGCTGCTTTCCACAAAGCGGTCTCCACCTCCTGTGGTGAATCTACCCTGGGCCAGGCTGAACTGGTTCTTGTGTGCCAGAGGACTTTGTTTGCACCAACTTGAAAGGAGACTATGGTATAAATATTGGAGCCCTGACCTCAGAACTTTAAATTACTGCTGGACTAAGGAACCTGCCAGCAAGAAGAGCCGGTGCTAAGCAAACAAATGATGGACGGAATGCGGAATAAATCTTACATTCACCCCCAGTCAAGAGATCTAGATTAAATCCATCATTCTTTTGCTCACCATGCCACCCCAGTTTAGACCCAGCCATATGCAAATCAGTCTTGACCCTGTGCCTCATTGGAACAGTCCAGACCGAACTGCCAAGCCAGGTCCTCCCTGGACCGGAAACAAGCATCCTGGGACCGGTTTCTGGGTATTACCCTTCATCAGCCAGGCTAGCTTGAATCCAGTGGCACAGTGAGCAAGGGACCCACGTCTGGGCATACCCATCCCACTTAGGGTGAAAAGTGCTACGCAAGCAAATGATGGACGGAATGCGGAATAAATCATACATTCACCCCCAGTCAAGAGATCTGGGTTAAATCCATTGTTCTTTTGCTCACCATGCCACCCCAGTTTAGACCCAGCCATTTGCAAATCAGTCTTGACCCTGTGCCTCATGGGAAGAAGTAGAGCCGGAACAGCGGTCAGGAGAGACTCCCACTTTACTGTGTGCTTTTCTAGGTTGGTCTGCAGTTGCTGCTTCTGCCTTGGGCTGGGAATGGACTGGACTGTGCTTTCTGTATCCTAGATATCTCCAAGGGCTTGATGTAGAACTTGCCTCCTATTGGAAGCCTCAGGGAAATCAAAGACTTCAACATCTTCTGGGTACCGGTTTCTGGAACTGGATGTTTCAGCTGCCACAGAGGAGAAAAGATAACCAGACGCCATCAACAACGCTGCTGCCGGCTCTGTGATCGGAAGGTACTGCAGAGGGCCCTGCCACACTTTTCACCGCAACCCTGGTCTCACCGACGACTAAGTCCACTGCCGCTACCTGAGCCGCTGCTTGCACCATGACCTGTGGGCACCGCACTCGTGCCACCTCGCTTAACACCTCCACCCTGGTATCCCCAAAGATGATCGTGACCTATGAACACCGTTCGTGGAGAACACGGAGCACCGTTCCACTTCACACCGCAGACCTGGTCTCACCGCAGCCACCACTCCAAGCGGACATAGACGTCTCTGCCTGCACCGCTGGTAGGTTACTCTAGGCACTGCCCCTTCCCACACCGCATTCTTGGCCTACCAACGTCAGAGCCATCGCCTCCAGATCATCAATGGATGCCACTGCTTGACCCGTGACCTCTGGGCCTGCACGACGCATTGCCCCGTCTTGAACCACAGCCTTGGGTCCAACGACGACAGCACGTCAGCAATGATGTTGACTCTGCTCGCATTGTGACCTATCAGCACCGCAACTAGCACTGCCCCACTTTGCACATCAGCTCTGGTCTCACCAATGGCGATGGATGACCGTCGCCGAGTTGCTGCCTGCACTGCGACCAGAGGGCACCACAAGGCACACCGCTCCGCTTCACACCGCAGCTGCAACGCCTGTAGGCGATGGCGCTCCGGACTTCAAACTCACGGAGTTCAACCTGCAATGCTTGTGACTTCAATGGGACGACGACTCTTGCACTGGCGTCCGGAACCAACTCCGCTTCTCTGGAGGTCACCACAAGGGTTGTCGCCCTTCATCTCCAAAGGTACGGTTTTGATAACTGTATGTTGGATTTTTGCCGTTTTTGTCTTGTTTTACACAGATAAATATTGGATATTTTTCTAAAATTGGTCTGGTGTTCTTTTGTAGTGATTTCACTGTATTACTGTTGGTTATGTGCAAATGATTTACACACTGCCTCTGGGATAAGCCTGACTGCTCATGCCAAGCTATCAAAGGAGTGAGCAGGTGTTATTTTAGATGTGTAATCCCCTTATCCTGACAAGAGTGGTGGATTCTGCCTGGCTTAGGTACATACCCTAGCCAACCAAAAAAACCATTTCTAACAGTCATCATTTAATTGTCTGGACAAACAAATCCGGTGATGTGTCTTTACAACCCCCCGCATCGCAAAGGCAATGCTTCGGCAAAAGGCATGCTCTGGTGCCACCACCCTACATGCAAAATTCAAGTGACCCAACACCTTTTGTGGCAGTACAGGTCACACTTCCTTCTCTGTAGTAGCTCATCAATCAGACCATTCAGCACCTCCAACTTGTCACTTGGATGCTACGAAACCATTGTCACAGTGTCCAACTAACTTCCTTAAAATGTCAAGAGTAGATGCTCTGTCTTTTCAACTGCCAGTTGCACGTCAATACAGTCTGCGACCACTGCAAATGTCTTCAATCTCTAACACTCTCTCTTTGCCCCGGCTCTCCCCAATAGCAAGAAATCATCAAAGTGATGAAGAACCTGATCTGATGCCGCTTAATTTGTTCAAAACTATGCATGCAATTGAACAACCCATAGGCATGCACTTATAAACAAAGTAACCACCAAGAAACTATGTTCCCAGCAAGTGGAAATAATCTGGTTACATTGATCGATTTATTATCAGCCTTGCCCAATTCAGCACCAGTCTGCACTAACTGAATGGCTGTGTCTATATTGGTATAACACTGAACACTTTTTCTGGTCAATTAAATCTTTCACAGAATCCCCTTTAGGCCATGATACATGATGTATAAGCCTGAACTCCCCCACAGCCTTCTTTAATACCACCCCTAGTGGAGACATCATTAAGTTCCTCAATGGAGGAATGGAAAATGAGCCTGCCATCCCACCCCGACTCATTTCTTTCAATAGCTTCTTCGGCACTAGCTCCTCCATCACTTTTTAAGGTTTCAGATTGTCCGTTTAACGATCTGCATAGGGACCTGTGTGCAGCATGCGAAAACCAAAAAGAAAATCCTCCCACAAGAAAGTCACAGATGAACGGTCAGGATATATCTACAACCACTGTAGCACTGCCTCTAGTCTAACTGGAGTTGAATCACTCCTTTGCCATCCTCCAATCCTTTCCTGTGTGCACTGCAGCAGGGAGTGCCTGCCGTCAAACCTGTAGAGGTCCTGGCAAAATTTGCAGGGGTACCTAACATTTTAGCAGGCCCCCATGGGCGTGGGGCATATTTGCCCATACCCACCACCCCACTCTGTGGGATGAATTGGAAAAAGCTTGGAAGAAATAGACAGCTCATTGGCAGTGTGTGCCCCTTGCTCTTGTCTCATAGGTCTCATGTACCGTAGCCAAAGCTCCTGGTTGATACCAACCATGATTTCACCCGTGTGGTGCTCTTCTGTGCCCCTGAACCGCCCATCATTTCAATGTTAATGGGAACATTTAACCTCTTAGTTAAATCCCTTTCCTTTGAGTTCAAACCTTCTTTGGTCACTATTTCACCAAGTTGCAAACTAAACAAATCGATATTCTCATTTGCCCAAATGTTATCCTCGGTTCTGCATCAAATGAACCTCCCCAATGTGTCACCTGTGCCCATATACGGCAATACCACATCGCTCTCCTTTGTTGTGGTTGCAACCATGCGCAGTCCGCCACCGGGGCATTCTCCACTGTGTTGTTCCACTTCTGCCCCACAGGTATTGTGGCAGAGCCTGCCCCCCTGCTGAACCAACTGCTGTAGTATGACCCACACATGACCCCGCTGTTAAATCCTGTCCCCCATCACCGATGCGCCTATACCCATGCCTTGGTTTTCCGCTTCTCCTTTCAGCTGTACCACCAAAGGCTGCTCCCACGATTCCCACCATACTTTCTGAAATCTCTTGAAATCTCCTGATTCACCAAACCCCAGGACCCCAGATATCCCTCAGCTCTTCTTTCTACCTGCTGACCACCCGCGTCACGCATGAGTCAGCCCAGTCGTCGTCATACTCACATACTGCTCCCTCTCCCCAGGAGCGCGAGCAGTCTTATTTCATTGGTCGTTAGCCACCTTCCCAATCTGGTCCACGCCATACCTCGGAGTGCTTTTGCCCTGACCTCCACCTCTCCTACCCAGGCTACTCTACCCACCATCAGAAGAGTCACCCTCCCCTTGTTCCCCTTCTGGACTATAGTCATCCCAGGCCAGTGTCAGATCCTTTTCACCCACAAAGAGTAGGCCCCATCCCGCCAGCTGTCACAGTGGTCCGCACCGAAGAGGTGCCCATCAGTAGTCAAAGCATCCTGTAGTCCCTTACCACATCCCTCATTAGGCATGCCAGCTGCATGATCTTTACCACCACCGACCTGGGAGCAACCCTGTACTTCACCGTCTAAACAGGCATATTTGCCCCCGTTCTTCACCTGCAGCCCTTCCAAGGCTCCCAGACCACTTCTAATCCCATCCACCGCCTCCTGCTTTCTCAAACCCTGTTCAAATTCCAATTTATTGTTCAAGAACCCAAGAACATCGATCCAGGGGAGTGAGGCCGCAACAGGACTTGCCGATGGCTCTCTGGAAGAAGTGGGGCCGCAAAGGAAACCACTAGACCTATTGCGTGATGCTGCAAAATTCTTGTCCTGACCACGACCTGCACCAGGGCAGACCTTATAATGACTGGACACACACTACCTCTTCCAGAACTCCTGGCCCAGTACTTGTCCGCCCCGGGACTGGTGTCACTGTTCTTCCTATGAGTACCAGAAGGGGGTGCAGTAGCAGCCACCCTCTCCCCTCCCCCATCCTACTCAGGGTCGCCCACGCTTCTCCCATGCTTGGGGGACAATCTACATGCAAAAATCGCCACAGAAAAATCTGCAGAGGCCCTACAGCACAGGTGGGTGCAAACAGCTTGACCACCCCTGAGCCGCTTCCAAAAGTGCCAATGTGTGCTGAATTTGAAATTCAGAAGCAGTCAACTCGCCCTTTAATCCAATTTATTTCCTTATATTAGTTCAATTAAGGCAGTGTAACGCCCAAAAATGTGAAGAATTGCTACTTTTACAAAAATTTAGGCTTTCAATAACCGCATGACAAATTCAGCTCTCGAAATTCCCTTCCGCTCGGACAAGACAAAAAGTGTGCTTGCCACCGCAGGTGCTATGTGAGTGACCTTACAACTGCCACGTTACCGTGTCGTTCCCTCCAATTCCTCCCAATTACCCCGAGCACGGAGCACACTGCGGGGACCGCACTCAGGGCCCTGATCGACCTGAAGGCCGATAGCTACTTCATTTATTTCCATATGACCTGGTGACGAACGCATGTTTTAGGAAGGTTTGTCATTTCCTTAGGCCACAGTGGACAGTGTAGCAGCAATAACTGAAGGGCATGTCATTCCTCAGAGAGTGGGTACGATCAGGTTTCTAAAGAAATGAACGACCTGCGCATCAAATACAAACGCAAACACACTTTCTTCAACAACGAAAAATGTCCTGTGAATTTGCCGTCGGCAAATTGGTAACCCAATTATTAAAATTTCGTCATCGAGCTACAACGAAACTCTGCAACCTGCTTAAGTCATATGAGGAATAGCTAAAATACAATGTTAGGGAGCTGTGAATAGCTTCTACATTGTACAAATTAAGGGGTATTCCAGCTATTTAGACAACTTCTGCTCGCAGCCAGTAAAAATACGTTTTTGTCTGAAAATCAAGAAATAAGCACAAGTGGCACCGATGCAAATTTGAATCAAGGAACAGCTATGCTTAACCTTAAATTACTTCAAGCAAAACCACTCCTAGCTCAACAGAACTGCTGTTAAACAATACTTTCTCCAACACGGACTGAAACTCTTCCATGACAATGTTTGAACAATAAACACAAGAAAAGTGATGGGAGGATGCTTTCACGAAGTGTAACCACTGGCAAATCACTTGGGGTAGCATTATAACCCATCGTTCTTTTGCCCATCACCCGACCTCAAATTGGACACAGTTATATGCAAATGAGTCTTGACCCTGCTCCAATAGAAAAAGTCCAGCCGAACTGCTAGGCCAGGTCCTCCCTGAACCGGAACACGTGTCCCAGTGTGTCCCATGCACACAGCGTCACTAGAACCAAGTTATACCTGGCTGATGAGGCCTAACTAGGGCAGAACCAGTCCTGAGTTGCTTGTGTCCCAGTTCAGGAAGGATTAGGCCTGGAAATTTGTGTTGGACTGTTCTCACTGGAGCAGAGTCAAGACTGATTTGCATATGGCTGGAGCCAAACTGAGGTGGCATGGTGTACATAATAACAATGGACTGGGATGCGGGGTCCCAGTAATTACCAGTGGTTGAGAGTAATTCAAGCATTCCATCCATCACTTGTTTTAATGTTTGAACATTGCCTAGTGATCTCAGCCTTTGTCTGACAAATTCACACTCCAGATAATGTATGATCAAATAATGAACGTACACCAACTTTGCCACCCCTGTAACTAAATGTAATGTCCTCCTCAAAGAACATCAGGTAGACACCCTCCCTGTATCACTGGGTAAGGAATGACTGGGTTCACATGAGCAGGTCAAATGGTTCATTGTACTAGACCTAGGAGACCTGCTCCTCACGGTTGATAGATATATATATATATTCCACAAGAGTTGCCTCCAAGGAAGAAGCCACACCACGGCAAGTTGAACCTTTATTTGCAGAATGCAGGATGAACAAACCAGCTGCTCCCTCGCAAAATGTCTGTAGCCAAACGCGTTTCGGACGTACCGCCGCCCTTGTTCACTGGCAAAGGGGAGAAGGCAGCGAACGCACCACATGCGCTAATTGAACAACGCACTACAATTACCAGCATGCAAGTTGCGCTTACGCCCACTGGGGCGGGACATTCAAATTAGCGCATGTGGTGCGTTCGCTGCCTTCTCCCCTTTGCCAGTGAACAAGGGCGGCGGTACGCCCGAAACGCGTTTGGCTACAGACATTTTGCGAGGGAGCAGCTGGTTTGTTCATCCTGCATTCTGCAAATAAAAGTTCTACTTGCCGTGGTGTGGCTTCTTCCTTGGAGGCAACTCTTGTGGATTATGTTATGCGGCGAGCCTCGCCGCGAGGAAGCCCCACTGCTATCATAGCGGGCCTTCAGCGACATCAATAACAGACGCTGCGGGAACGGCGAGTCCGCTTTGTGGATGGAGTATGGGCATGATGACAACCCTGACAGCTTCAAGCAGCCCACTTGGGTAGAACTATGTACATTTTAGGGGTAAGGCATGCGACCCACTGGGGTATATATTGAACAACGCACTACAATTACCAGCATGCAAGTTGCGCTTACGCCCACTGGGGCGGGACATTCAAATTAGCGCATGTGGTGCGTTCGCTGCCTTCTCCCCTTTGCCAGTGAACAAGGGCGGCGGTACGCCCGAAACGCGTTTGGCTACAGACATTTTGCGAGGGAGAAGCTGGTTTGTTCATCCTGCATTCTGCAAATAAAGGTTCAACTTGCCATGGTGTGGCTTCTTCCTTGGAGGCAACTCTTGTGGATTATATATATATATATTTTTTTTTTATAAAGTTTCACATATAATAACATTTGGTATGTACAATTAACACATCAATGACAGCCTTAATACATAGCTCTTGGTATGCTTCACAACAAACTATTAACTTCTCTACTCAGAGTTCATCTCCTCCTTTATTAATGGCCATCCTCACAACTCAATATGCGATTGCATTTGAGAAATAGCATTTGAACATCTGGATCCCTCCTGATGGCCTCCTTATTCCCTACAAAGAGGTGCTGCGTTAGTTCACTCTGTCTTTGTTAGGCAAGGGCAGACAAAAAGACACTGCTTTCCCCTGTTGGACCACACCAACTTCTCCTCAAAATCATCCCAAAGAGATCCGGCATCTCTCACAGACGCGTTTCTTAACTCTTGGACCGAGGGCCTCCAGCATGGTACCCCATGCATTTAGATAGCTGAGGGCTGCAGTAGCAATGCTGCACAGCAGACAACGTATCGCGTTCCGCTGTAGACTACTTCAGCATTTCGGTCTGCCTGCCAATCTCTCAGGCTGGGCGATATTACGGACTTACAGGCTGCGGCTATCTGTCATAACACCAAATGAAAACTCAAATCTACAAACCTCTTCATCATTCCAGCAGTATTGGGCCTACCACAGGTAAATTCATACACTTAAAACAAGTATCAAACTATACAATAATCGTGCCAAGATTTGGAAAGCACACTAATGAGCACAAAAGCGTCTCAAAGCCTACTTACAGAAGGGTTGACTATTTTCTATCAAACTATATAAAGCTGTATCTGTTTTGTTATAACCCACTATTATCTGTAATTACTGTTTGCGTTAGTAATCATATTATTTGTGGTAAGCACTATTTTTCAAGCTGGGGTGTGGCTCCACTGACACTAATGTGGCTTATTAAAGTAAAGCACAGAAGACGGACATACAGACATCATACAGCGCCAGTGTCCAAAGCTCTAAAATAAATGGCACTGGACAAATAACTAACAGTTTGACATATAAAGACCGCCACGTGTCACTTAATCTCTTGCAAGATGTTGCCCAGAGATTTTTGTGTGCGTCACCATACCATATAACATTGATTTGCAATATGCAAAACTATTTTCTTGTCCAATGTACCTGATGCTTCAGAAGCCTATTTGTCACGAAAAAAAATCCATAGGTCCCGATATGTGCCAATGCACTGCAGTGAGAAATTATAGCAGCATTATCATTATTGCTGTGTTCTGATACAAGTCTCTCTGGTGATGCCAGGGCTCATAATATATCAGGCTTTGGATTCCAGCAAGGCTCCGATTCTGCCACGTTTCCACATATCTACATACAGCGGCTGGAAGTAGGTGGAACGCAGATGTCCACGGTTGGAAGGCCCTGTGAGTATACGCACACTTACAATTTGACATGTTTAAATGTATTCACCAACTGCTCTCCAATCTCTTCTCAAACTACAAAATTGGAAATCTCCTTTTGACAAGGGCAGGCGTAAAATGTTTTGCAGGTGGGGAAAACAAGCAGGCGTTAAAAAGTGAATTTGCAATCACTCAGCAGATTTTTGCTTGAGAAAATGTATGTATATACTTGCTCAGGCAAAAGTGGAGCTCACAAACATTTGCTAGGAGAATGAACTCTAAACTTTAAACTCTTATGAATTTTCCTGAAAGTCCTAAATCCTCACCTGTGCAAGGACATATATACCTGCAGGTGCACTTCTGTGACTTTCTTTAAGAATCAGGTCCATCATTTATTTGCACGTTACCATAATAACGTTACACTGATTCGCGAGCATTGATCTTTTTCCAATGTTTGCATGCATCAAACATGTTTTATTAACTGATACGTCAGAGGAATTGAGTTTCGAGTTGCACAATAGTTTAGCAACACTTTTTTCAAGCTGCATTTTTTTTGTAAAATTTATTTGAAAGCAAACAATCACTGATCTTATTTTCATGCTTCTCCATGTATGTGCACATAAGTAGAGAGCATTCTGAGAACATTATAGAGATCCTGAAATGTTAAATATTGCAAACATGCATATCATTTTATACTTGGACCACTTTCAGTAATGTAAGCTGAGCTCACAGCTCGCTGAATTTCTTTAGAATGCACAGCCTAATAATAAACGCTTTGCATAAACGAATCATACATTCAAGTTTGAACAACTTATACAAAGGATACAAACCTTTTGTTTGTGGCTAACAATCTTCTTTCACAGATCCATTTTGTGGTACTATAAACTGGTAGCCAAATGGACTGTGCTGCAGGGGGTTGGATCTACTTGTCCAGTGGATAAAGTAAACATGAAAACGTTTTGCCCGTGACCACAAACAATATGCAGCGGGGCAGTAAGAATACTAAACTCCTTCATTATTATTACATTTGTAAGGCACAACAGCTACCCAAAAAGGGTTTCCCGGCGCCGGAGCATATCAGAAGAATGTATCGCAGCTTATTAGGTTACTGGTTAAAAAGCCAAGTCTTAAGGGATTTACGAAATTGTGTGTATACCTTTTCGTTTCGAATGGCTGTGGGAAGTGAGTTCCATAGTGAGGGACCGAGGTACGCAAACGATCTGCCTCCCATCCGAGATAATTTGATTCTGGGCTCAGAGAATTTCTCGAGTGGATGAGCGAAGGCACCGGGAAGGCACATAAGGGCTGACCAGAGACTGCAGATATTGAGGGGCAACTCCAGTTTTGATTTTGAACATGTAGCTCAGGGTTTTGAACTTGATTCGGTTCTCCACCCTGAGCCAATGTAGGTCCCGCAGATGACTAGAGACAGAGGTAGCTCTAGGGACTCTGCAGTGGTCTTGCCGCAGAGTTCTGCATCATCTGCAGCCTGCGAGTCACTTCCTTGTTGGATCCGAGGTAGAGAACGTTTCCGTAATCCAGTCTCGAGATAATAAGAGCCTGAACTGCTGTTCTCTGAGTGGACTCGGACAGCATCCGAATGATCTTTTTTAGCCACTTCAGAATGGTAAAGCAAGTGGCGGTTACCTTGACTGCCTGATGGTGCATAGTGAGCGAGTCATCGATGAGGACACCTAAGTTGCAGACTTGACTAGAGGGCTGAGGGAGCACTCCCATTTCAGCGGGCCAGAGTTGTGGGCCCCAGAGATCTTTGTTTTTTCCAAGGATCAGGACCTCAGTTTTCTCTCCGTTGAGCTTAAGGTAGTTATTCTGCATCCATGATGCAATTTTACCCAACATAACCTGCAGGGGGGATGGCTCAGCCGCACTCCCCATGGAGAGAGAAAAAATGATCTGGGAGTCGTCAGAGTAGGAAAACAGGGACAGCCCTGCCTCTTCCGCGACGTTGGCTAAGGGTCTCACGTATTGGTTGAAGAGTAAAGGGCTAAGGATAGAGCCCTGAGGGTGAGGGATGAATGTCGGAGCTCGATATAGAGGAAACGATTTGAAAAGTACAGTTGGCGAGAAAGGAAATGAGCCAGTTCAAGGCTGGGCCACTGATCCGTAGAGATCTTAACGTTTTTACTAGTATGGTGTGGGATACCGTGTCAAATGCCGCACTTCGGTCAAGTAGAATGAGGGCGGCCGTATCACCAGCATCCAGATGACGCCGCAGCCTTTCCATTACCCCCAGTAAAGTGGTTTCTGTAGAGAAACCAGCTCTGAAGCCAGATTGTGATGGGTGAAGGAGTTTATTAGTTTCGACGAAATTCGAGCACTGAGAGTGGATGTGTTTCTCTAAGATTTTGGAAAAAGTCGGTAGTAAGGAGATAGGCCGATAGTTGGATGGTAAATCGGGGTCAGAGTTGGCCTTTATTAGGAGTGGGATCACCATGGCGTGCTTCCAGTCTTGAGGAACTGTGGCTTCCAGTAGGGAGGTATTTAAAAGGTCCATAATGGCAAGCGGAGATGGTAATTCAAGCTGCTTGAGCACAGAGATTGACAGGGGGTCCTTAGGTAATCCAGATTTGGCACTATCTAGGAGTCTTGTAAAGGAGGCTGCATTTAGTAGGGGCCAAGTGTCCAGGATGTTAGAGTGGGCGCAAGGCCCCATGTCCTGGACAGGAAAGGTAGAGTCCGCTATGGGTATTGCAGATACGGTTTGTGGGGAGCTAGCAGGTTTCACAGGAGGGGGGTTGTCGCATCGCTCGCTCGCAATATCCAAGTAAATTTTTTCGACTTTCTGGACGAAGAAGGACGCAAGGTCCTCGCATTGTCGGTTATTGAGTGAGTTGGGCCTAGCTAAGGTGGCAGAACCAGCTAGCTCCTTTACCATACTAAAAAGTGTTTTTGAGCAGTTCAGTGCATCAGAGAGTTGTTGAAACATACTCAGCACGGGCAGATTTGCAGAGATTGAGGTAAACCATTTTGGCCTTTTTATAGATAATTTTAGACTCGGGAGCATAATTCCTTCTCCATCTATGTTCCAATGCTTTACATTTGGCTTTCTGTATTTTGAGAGTGTTAGTAAACCATGGTACTGGGGGGCTATGATTATTGATCTTTTTTTTTTTTTAGAAAGAGGAAGACAAATGTCTATGGCATCGAGGAGCCATTTTTGCACAATGTCAGAAAGCATATTCACCCTGTGTTTGGTGATGGGCATGTTAGTGCACAAGATTTTGTTTAAGGCAGTCAGGTTAAGTTGTTTCCAATCTCTTGTTAATGTCCTTAAGGTAGGAGTAGCAAACACAGTTGTCAGGGGGTACCAGATTGAACCTGGTGATAAAGTGGTCCGACCAACATAGGGGGGAGCGCAGAGGAGCAGCAAATGCTGGGTAGATTGGAGAGGATAGGATCCAGTAAGTGGCCTTCCTCGTGCGTGTGGCCAGATTTGAGTAAGTTTATGTTTAGGCCAGCCAAATCAGAGATGAAATTTGTGCTTATTTAACATACTGGGTGATCCAGGTGTAAGTTTAGATCGCCCAGGATTGAGAAATTGGCGGAGCTCATGAGTAGAGGGTTATAAGGCTTTGAAAGGATGAGGCCCACGGAGCAGAGGGCCCAGGGGGGGGCGGTATACAAGTATTCCAGAGAGGGTAAAATTTGGGGTTAAGGCCAGTTTGAATAATGCTGCTTCACAATTCATAAAAGTTAAAGGCTCGAATTTACACTGGAAATCCTTTTTAAAAATGATGGCTATGCCCCCACCTATTTTGTGGCCCCTGTCCTTCCGGACTATAGTGTAGTTAAGTGGCAGGGCGGCAGCTACATCTGGGCCGGAACGCTCATGCAGCCATGTTTCCGTGAGGAATAAGGCATCAGGTTGGTCATTGTCCAGAAGTACAAATATGTTGGTTTTATGCTTCGTAGGAACCGGCAATTATTGCTGAGGAAAGATAATTCCTTTATGGTTGGTGCGGCAGGTTTATTATAATTAATGTTGCCCTTTAGAAAGGTTAAGGGTCTCTGGGTTGTGTCAAGTGAGAGACCACAGCATAGGCAGATTTCCTTCATGTTGCCTATGCCGCAGACGGGCTTGCCTTCGGCGCGAGAGAGGGAAGGCATCGGTTTTAAGTAGGCAGCTAGCTCTGTGTCAATGACCGTCCAAGCACTGCCCCCGAAACCCCCACCAATCAGAGATGCAGAAGATCTGACACGCCAGCACCGTCCACAGCAATTGGGGAAACACCGCGGTGGACCGAGGTGTGGGCGTGGTCAGGAATGAGGAAGTGCTAATGTGCGAATAGCAGCAAGGTGAGTAAAAACAAATTGAGCAAATTTGTATTAACAGCAGTAGAAGTAAAATGTATTTTAACAGGGCGAATTTCTGATTGCACTAGTCTGGCCTTAATACAAAAAATTCTCATCCGAGTCTAGAATTTTATTTTATTTTGCATTCAATGCAGACCCCTGATAATCGAAGTCTCATAATCTCAATTGTGTGGAACAGAAAAATTGAATAGGAAACAACAATCATGCTACCCCAAATAGTCAGAAAAGAATATAGGACTGCAGTCTCAATCACAACTCTCAGAACAACCTTCTGAGATCATAGTATTCAAGTTCGGTTAGCGATGATGCGCATTACATCAACAAAGCCCTCCGTTGCGGCAGCTGTGTCAGCTCGAGCATTTGTCTTGACAGCCCATGGTCAGTTGCTGCAGCCCAAGTCTTTGTGGGGGCCGCCAGATCATTCATCCACTTACTTCAGATTCCGGACCCTTCTCTTAAGTCTAGCCATAGTACATCTGACCACCTCACCCAAAGAAACTCCAGTTACATTCCTACCTCACATCCCCAGCCCCACATCTCATGTATTAACTTCTGGTTTGATCATTCACCCTCTGGCACCATTTCATTAGAGTCCTCTATCTCACTACAAGTGTGCCAATTTAGACTATTCCAGGCCCCAACAACTATGAGAACGGCTTGGCGACATTTATTAGTCATTTTGATGTACCTTGAATTCCTAAACAACTGTTGTAGTGCCCTTCTCTAAACTGCACAAACAGCACCACCATGTGGCACACTGGCATAAGTGCCAGGGTTGGCAATTACGTGCCGGTGCTTAGCACAGTAAACCACCTGCTCAAATTAAGCTTTTGACGCATATAAAACCAGAGAAATTTGCCCGTTATAGTTAGTTGAGCTAACTATAATTCGCACGCCCGCAATGCACTGGTGATGATGTCACATATTACATCACTCATGACATGGTCAGTGATATCACGGATGACATCACTGATGACATCTCAAATGACATTACTGATGACATCACTGATGACATCATCCAGTGAATGTGGGTTTCTGTAAAGTTTAAATATTTTTCATATATATCTATGCCAAGGTGTATTGAAGAAAGAGTGAATTTACAAGTCCCTGAATGGATTATTTAGTAGGTGCGTGACTGTATATGTGAGTGATTGAACATGTGTTACTGAATGTATGGCTTAGTGACTAAACTGTGTGAAAGTCTGTATTAGTGTCTCAGTTGGTGTGTAAGCGGCTGCATGGGTTGGTGAGTAGCTACATGAGTGTCTATATGGGTTATTGATTTGTTGTCTGAGTATTTGTATGAGTTCCCGAGTGGGTGGGTGGGGGTGTGTGTGACTGTGCATACATGTCTGAGTGGGTGATTCACTGGTTGTATGGATTCAAAAGTACATCTGGGAAGGGCTGTATGGGTGAGTTAGTGTGTGTATGGGTGTGTTGGTGGGTGAATGAATGTCTCACTGGTATATGTGTGAGTAACTGCATATGTTTTAAGGCAGTATATGAGAGTGTTGGAGTACATAAATGACTATACGTGAGAGTAAGTTATTTGAAGAGTGGGTGTATATAAAAGAGTGTTTGCTTGTATCAGTGATTGTACAAGACAGTAAGTATGTGTTAGTATCTGCATAAATAAGTGATGTGGTGTGTGTATAAATAACGCAGTTGGTGTGTATAACTGTATACATGAGTAAATGGGTATGTGATTGATTCTTTGCATAACTGACTAGGTGTGTGAGTAACTATGGATGAGTGGCGGACTGTGACTGTATGTATAGGTGTATGAGTGCATATTATAGTACTTTATTGAGGAGTAACTGCATGTATAAGTGAGTGGATGTGAGTGTAGACCTAGGAAATAGTGGGTGGTATGTAGTATCTGGCATTGTTGTGTGTATGGTTTCAAAAATAGTAGTCTGCATTTTAGAGTGCGTGTATCAAAGTTTATATTAGGCAATCAGTATGTGCATCAGATAATCAGGTGGATGATGTCATCAGTGATGTCACTGACCATGTTATAAGTGATGGAATATGTGACGTCATCACCAGTGCAATGCGGGCGCGAGTCATAGTTAGCTCAACTAACTAGAACAGGCGAATTTCTCTGGTTTTATAGGAGTCAAATGTCCAAATAACTATAACGTCCCTGAAACCTATGGTTTTTTTCAGTGAATATCTAAGGTTTTTTAAATGCTAATTCCTAACTATAACGTCTGTAAAACCTATGTTTTTTTCAGTGAATTTCAAAGGTTTTTTAAATGTTAATTTCATATTTTAATATTTATAAAACCTATATATTTTCTATTTTTTGTGTAATATTTTGGAACTCTATTATCCTTTTTTTTTTTAATTTGAAAAATATGTAATGTTTTATATCTTCAAAAAAAAGTATGTATATATATTCTTTTTTTGGGGAGAAAACTGAAGTCCCGTACCGGTAGTGTACCAAGCTCCATCAGCACGCAAATCTTATACACCATATTGCTAAACTCGTAAAGGATGCGCTTTTCGTATCAGACACGATCTTGGCACCGCGTCCCGCGTAACATCATATGCGTATGTGGACGCGCCAGCTGCTACTTTGGTATGCGACGGGTACGCAGTACCAAGCTGCGCCTTACGTCATGTACGTATGGGGTCACGCCCGCTGCGCGTTGCGCATGCGACGAGTGCACGCTGCCAGGCCCTGTGTTACATCACAGACGTATGGTGTCGCACAGGGAATGCCATTCCCTCTTTTTTTTCGTCTCAAAACTATATCTAAATAAGTTTAAAGTGTATATGAGAACAAGCGATATCTAAAATATTTTAAACATTTATATATTTCTAACTGTAATAAACGTATATTATGGTAACTATATTTTCTCACAATCGCGTCATGTGAGACCTCCTAGCGCACTCGGTGTACGATTGCCATGTGACCTTAAAGAAAAGCATTTGATTGGTTTATAACTTTTCCCATTATAACAGTTGGAGGACCCCGCCCATTGTAGTCATTCTCTCTACAGAGTTTGATGAGACTCCTTCTGCTTACAGAGCTTTTTTGAAAACATTTTGCTATGTACACATATCTGACACTACACACAACATGCAATCATCATCTTCATCAATATTCATGCTCTGTAAAGCAGCCTTCCACCTGTGATAGCCATGCATCTAAAAGCTACATAACAGAACTTTTCTCCACTGCCTGAAGTAACATGGTTGCATACGCTGTCCACAGCATAATGTAATGTGGTACAGCCCAGAGGCATTATCATGCATAGATAATGAACACACGGACACAGATAGTGGAAGTGGGTACAGGCACGTGCGCTTGACTCCTTTTTATTACCAGGGTCACATATCCAGTGACGTCTGTGCTGAATGCGTGTGGGGTGAGTGTAAACCAGCCCTCAGGGAATGGTTGCTGCTAGCATCAACTACAACAGTAATCATTGGATCACATACAGAGATTCAATAATAAAACGGTCAATAGTTTGTGCCGCAGTAAGGTAGATTTGAAATAATACCGAAAAGATTCCATCGTAAAAGAACCATAACTTGTGGTATACTGAGATACAGGCAGTAGATCTGAAATAATACACAAAAAGATTTTATCATAAAGGGTCCATCAGGTCTAGTACACTTAGATAGCCACATCAAAAGCATTCAGCATGTGCACAGCCAGCGATGATGCGTGCTGCTGGCGGCCGTACTAGGAGCAATGTCTGTTGCCTACAACACTACATCTGCAACAGCGACTCGATCTGAATTGTAAACACTGCTGTCTGCAGTGTAGGCCAGAGAGCGGTCAGCAAGGGCCCACAGCCAAGTGACGTTGACTTGAGCTGTCCTGTTTGCCGTATGTGAAGCAACAAAAACCGTGTGCGGACCCTGTGATGATGCATATGTGTGGTGCGGACAGAGCGCACTGGAGCAATGCCTACAGGACTGCGTCGTCTACAATAGCGACTCGATCTGAATTGTGAACACTGCTGTCTGCAGTGTAAATTGAAGGCAGTAGTGAGCACAGTCTTCCATGAATACTTTTTCTCACTTCCTCTTCACAAAATACAACAACATAAATTACACAAAACTCTGCAATAAATAAATCAAAACAATTCTAATTGCGATCTCTGATGTCCACTGTGTACACTGTTACTCAGTGTTCTTTACCACTACCAAGAAGAACTTGGTCATTGTACTAGACCTATAAGTCATCTTAAAAAACTTCAAGCAAGTATACTAAAAGGCTATTGTGTATATTTCAATAGACGTTGTAGTTAGTTGCCTACTGGATTCTGTAATTAAACAATCACCATTCGATCTGAATTGTGAGCCCTGCTGACCGCAGTGTAGGCCAGGGTCAATGGTCATGAACGCCTCACAGCCAAGTGCTGTTTGATTCGGAAGCACCGAGTTGGTTGCACCTGATCAGAGGGGTACACACAAATGATCACAAACTAACCTCGGACATCCTCAATCACAGAATCAAGACCTCGTTTCACTGTTCCGACCTGCTGTACCACGGTGTACTCCACCGACTGCAGTCAGCCAAGCCCAATAATTATGTGCAGCAGTTAGCTACGGAAGTACAGAGTGTGATGCACCTCAATGGAGGGAGTTCTGTTAAAACCAAGCAGCACGTAATATCGTACATCGTTCGTTTTGGGATCAAGACACTGTTCCACTGTTGGGACGTAGAGTTGGTTGCACCTGTTCGAAGGGAGTACCTTCATCTCCACTCTCAGATGCAGTTCTAACATCGTACATTGTGGGATCAAGACCCCATTTCACTGTTCCGACCTGCTGTACCGCGGTGTACTCCAGCGACTGCAGTCAGCCAAGCCCAATGATCATGAGCAGCAATTAGCTACGGAAGCACAGAGTCTGATGCACGTCAACAGAGGGACTTCTGTGAAAATCAACAAGCAGCAGGTAATATCAGACATAGTCCATTCTGGGATCAAGACTCCGTTCCACTGTTGGGACCTAGAGTTGGTTACGCCTGGTCGAAGGGAGTACCTTCATCTGCACTCTCAGATGTAGTTCTAACATCGTCCATTGTGGGATCAAGACACCGTTACACTGTTGGTACCTGTTGGACTACTGTGTTAGTAGTATACAGAGCACTCCACAATGCTGGACCTCAGGCTGGGCGCTGTCTGCCTGTGTTGTGGTAGCCAGCGTTGATCTCAGGAGCCTTCCCAGCTCGCAGACCCAGGCCCAGGAGCTTCCGCCGGCATGTGGTGGGCCCTCTTTCACATACGGCGGTGTCGAAAGGTGAACTGTGGGGCATATGTGCGTCGCAGCGGCCATGACGGTTTCTGGGTACCGGCAGGCTGAGAGCATTATTCCCGCAGCCACCTTCGCTCACGGCGTCAGCCTCGTGACGGTGTAAGCTGCACAGACCTGACAGACATGTTCGCCATTCCGGAAGAGAACCACACCCAGAGAAACGGGACTTTTATTCATACCCCTACGCTAGCCTTGCGTACGCTGAGCCAGCCCACTACACTAAAGATTTTTTTTGGGGGGGCACATACGCGCTAGGTTTTCGTAATCTTCCCTACTGACTGTATCATGGTTGTGTCCACTGTCCACTTCACTCAATAGACCATCAGTGTATGTTGACATGTACATGTCTGTGCTCTGCATACTCAAGTCTGTCCGGCACATCCCCTCAACACTTTGCATTGTATACTTTTATAATCGAGAATCACTTGCCACCTTCGCACATACTATGCTCCTATCTCTCCCCGCATTCTGCATTGTGTGGCAGAGGTGCTATGTTTGGTTTGTGTACATGGCTAGCCACGGTTCCCACAGTACGTAGTGTCGCCGTGTCTGCTAGGTGTACATGTTGTTTGTCATGTTGTATGTGATTATATAAGGTAGCGCCTTTATTTACGAGCAGTGGTTTCTCCCATTTACATATCGCTGTCTTAAAGAGGATATCGAAGTTTTTCTAAAAGGTGAAAAGTGGGACCACAATGGCAGTCATTCATTACTATGCAAGAATGTCCAACTGCACGATGTTTCTAAGCTTACAGCCCCCAATCTTGCATGCTTTCTTAAAAGCACGCCAACTCCCACAATCCAACCAACATTCAAACAGCCTCCCGAGGCCATAATTTGCCCCGGGTCCCCCATCCCCCAGCGCATGGGCCTTTTAAAAAAATTATGGAGGGGGGCTGCATAGCCCCCCTCCTCTGGCCACTTTAAGGCCCCGGGGACCCCATCCCCCGGGGCCGGCCATTGTTTTTTTTTTGTTTGTTTTTTATTTAACCCCTTCGCCGCGGCACGAATTCCGCTGCGGCGCTGGGGGGGTTCGGGGTCAGCGCGGCGCTGCCATGCTCGTGACGGAACCACTCCGTCATGAGCCACGGGCACGCTGTGCTCATGACGGAGTGGTTCCGTCACGACTCCGCCCACTTGCATTGATCGCCCGCACAGGCGGGGAATCAGTGCCGCGTGGGAGGAGCGGCCGCCAACGGCCGCAGCATGACGGAACCACTCCGACATGAGCACACGGCGCCCGTGGCTCATGACGGAGTGGTTCCGTCATGAGCAGGGAACGGGTTAATGGGGGAGGGGAGGCGCTTGGACCCCCTCCCGGGCCACTTCTGGCCCTGGAGACCCCATCTCCCGGGGCCTGGCCTCTCGTTGGAGACCGTGGGGGGGTCCCCAATCCCCCCACGGTCCCAGCCGGCTCCCCGCCTCCTGCGGGAGCCGGCATTGCTTTTCCACATGGGGAGCAGCTAACATGCTGCTCCCCATGTGGAAAAGCAATCTGCTTTGCTTCATTGAAGCGAGAGCAGGTTTCCCTGCTCTCGCTTCAATGAAGCAAAGCAGTTTGCAATGGCAGGGAGGGAGCCACGAGGCAAACAGCAGTGTCCCGGGGGGGGGGGCACCCCAGGACACCGCAGGAGTGGCCCTGGGGGGTGGCGGTCCCCAGGACCAATACAAGGCTCCAGGAGGGGGGCCGCATGGCCCCCCTCGCACATGTACAAGTTGCCCCGGGGGGTGGTGGTCCCCGGGGCTGGGGGGGCTGCGAGCCCCCCCACCTATGTTAACAAAGCCCCGGGTGGTGGCAGTCCCCGGGGCTGCAGGGGGGCCGTGAGGCCCCCCCCCGCATATACAATCTTCGAGCCCCGGGGGGGGGGGGTGGCGGTCCCTGGGGCAGTGTGGGGGGGGGATTAGGACCCCCCCCCCCACACTTTTTTTTTTTTTTTTTTTTAAAGTATGCCCCCGGGCAAATTAGAATATTCAGCGCTGAATTATATTTTTTTTCAGCTGAAATTCGTGCTGGGTGCGCGAATCTCGCAGGCCTAGGGGGTCAGGGTGTTTCTACCCTGCCCCCTTTTTGAGTTTTTCTCGTTTGTTTTTTAGGTTCCTTGTGCCTCGGGCTGCCAACACTTCCTGATCTGGAGTGTTGACAGCCAATTAGAATTGAATATGCTACTTACCAGTATGCATCTGTTCTTGGCATGTAGGGCTGCTGACATTCATATCTGTGCATAGATCGCCGCCTAGTGTTGGGTCCGGATGATTGCACATTGTTGTCCTGGAAGAGTCTTCGAAGTATCCGGAGATAGGTGACTCCTCCCCTGGACCACAGTGCGCATGGGCATCCTCTCCATCCCCAGATTTTTTTCGCCATTGTGGCAGTGATGGAGTAGATACAGGAAGTGATGACCATGCTATACAGTAATTCTGAGAGCTGCAGCTGCTACAAGCGCCGGGGAGGTGGGTGGGCGATATGAATGTCAGCAGCCCTACATGCCAAGAACAGATGCATACTGGTAAGTAGCATATTCAGTTTGAGGCATGTGGGCTGCTGAATTCATATCTGTGCATAGAATACATAGCAGTACCTCCTATTAGCGGCGGCCACCAGTGCCAGCTGCAGCAGTCTGAAAAAGAGTTTTGAGAACAGCCTGTCCTACAGCTGCCTGCTGTTTTGAGTGTACATCTACACAGTAGTGTTTGGTAAATGTATGTATAGTGGACCATGTGGCTGCTCTACATATTTCCTGTAAAGGAATGTTTCCCAGGAAAGCCATGGACGCCCCTAACTTTCGTGTTGAGTGGGCTCGTGGGGGAATCGTTAATGTGCGTTTAGCTTTTTGATAACAAATTTGGAAACATTTAACGATCCATCTGGCTATACCTGCTTTGGAAATGGCGTTGCCCTTGTGTTGTGGAGAGAAGGCAACGAAGAGTTGTTTTGTCTTCCTAAAGTTTTTAGTTCTGTCAATATAGTACATGAGGGCCCTCTTTACATCTAGTGTGTGGAGCATTCTCTCAGCGACATTTTGTGGGTTTTGAAAGAAAACAGGCAGTTCAATGGTTTGGTTCATGTGGAACTGCGATATTACTTTAGGCATGAATTTGGGGTTGGTACGTAGTACGACCCGGTTTGCGTGAACCTGTATGAATGGCTCCTGAATGGTTAGTGCCTGGAGTTCACTAACTCTCCGTAAGGAAGTGATGGCAACCAGGAAAGCCACTTTCCAGGTGAGGAATTGAATCTCACATGAATGGAGAGGTTCAAAGGGCGGACCCATTAGTCTGGTGAGGACCAAGTTGAGGTTCCACACCGGTGCTGGGGGGTGCCTTGGGGGAATAACTCGTTTAAGTCCTTCCAAGAAGGCTTTGATGGCAGGCACTCTGAATAAAGAGAGGTGCTGCCTGTTTTGGAGATAGGCTGCTATTGCGGTTAAATGGATACGTATTGAGGTGTATGCCAGATTGCATTGGTATAGGTGTAATAGAGAGCAGATTATGTTCTGAATAGATGCGTCTAGCGGGTTAATGTGATTGTTGTTGCAATAAATGACAAACCTCTTCCATTTAGCTGCATAGCAAGCTCTGGTAGTGGGTCTCCTGGCCTCCTTGATGATCTCCATACAGTCAGGTGGCAGGTTTAGGTAGCCAAACTCTAGGACTTCAGGAGCCAGATTGCCAGGTTCAGCTGTTGCGGATCTGGGTGCTGAATTTCTCCATGGGTCTGCGTCAAAAGCGCGGGTTTGATCCGCAGCCTTTGATGCGGCACCACGGAAAGTTCCAGAAAGGTGGTGTACCATGGCTGGCGCGCCCACGTTGGAGCAACCAGGATGAGTGTCAGTGAGTGCTGTCGCAGTTTGCGTGCCACCAGCGGTATCAACGGCGCTGGGGGAAAAGCGTACGCAAATCTGCCGGACCAGTTCATCCATATCGCATTGCCCTGCGACTGTGGATGTGGGAACCTGGCGGCAAAGCTTTGGCATTTTGCGTTTTCGTTTGTGGCGAATAGGTCTATCTCTGGATGACCCCACTGCTGGAAGTACGGTTGGAGTACTGATGGGTGTAGCTCGCACTCGTGCATCTGGTGGCTGTGTCTGCTGAGCAGATCCGCCATCTGGTTGTCCTTGCCGGGGAGGTGTTCCGCCATGAGGAATATGTTCCTTTGAATGGCCCACTTCCACATGCTCTGAGCCAGATGAGACAACTGTGGAGAGTGTGTTCCTCCCTGCTTCTGTATGTAGTACATGGCAGTCATGTTGTCCGTCCGGATCAACACGACCTTGTTGCACAGGTGTAGTTTGAATGCCTTCATGGCTAGGAAGACTGCCATCAGTTCCAGAAGGTAGATGTGCATCTTCTTTTGTTGTGTAGTCCATAGTCCCTGCACTGTGTAATTGAGTACATGAGCTCCCCATCCTTGGAGAGACGCGTCCGCTGTCAGTGTGATTTGTGGAACAGGCTCTTGGAACGGTCAACCTTTGCAAAGGTTTTGTGGATTCCACCAATGCAGAGAGTTGTATGCCCGACCGCTCACCAACACTAGGTCTTTTAGTTGCCCGTGAGCCTGATTCCATTGACGTGCTAAGCACTCCTGAAGCGGGCGCATATGTAGTCTCGCGTGTGGGACTATGAAAATGCAGGAGGCCATCATGCCTATCAACTGCATGAATACTCGCGCCGGAAGGGAGTATTGAGGTTTGAATTTCGAGATCAGCAGTTGCATGCTGTTGATTCTCACTAAAGTTGGCTGAGCTGTGGCAGCCAGAGTGTTGATTGTCGCGCCTAAGTACTGTTGTACGTGCGCAGGTTAGAGACTTGATTTTGGGTAATTTAGTGAGAATCCCAGATCGTGAAGAAGGTGAATGGTGTGGCACATGTGGGTGGCACATTGTTGTGCTGATTTGGCCTGAACTAGCCAGTCGTCCAGATAAGGGAAGACGTGAATGTTTTGTCTTCGCAGATGTGCGGCCACTGTTGCCAGGCACTTGGTAAAGACCCTGGGTGCTGTTACTCCGAAGGGGAGAACTTTGAACTGATAGGGATTCCCTTGAATAGTGAATCTGAGGTATTTCCTGTGTGAAGGGTGTATTGGTATGTGGAAGTATGCATCCTTCAGGTCTAGCGTAGCTAGGAAATCCCCCTGACTGAGTAGTGGGAGAACCTGCTGGAGGGTGAGCATATGGAAATGCTCCGATAGTATATATAGGTTTAGGGGTCGCAGGTCTAGGATAGGTCTGAGCAAGCCGTCCTTTTTTGGGATTAAAAAGTACAGAGAGTACACCCCTGTGCCCTGCTGGGCGATGGGCACTACTTCTATGGCCCCTTTTGCGAGCATAGCAAGCACTTCTTGCTGGAGTAAATCCAAGTGTTCGGCTGACATAGGACGGTGCTTTGGTGGTATGTTGGGTGGAGTGGAAGTTAGTTCCAGACAGTACCCATGTTGGATGATGTCCCTGACCCACCTGTCCGTGGTGATGTTCTTCCATGCGGACAGGAACAGCTGGAGTCGTCCCCCGACAGGTGTTAAGTGGTCGGGGGGTAAGGAGAGGGCGTCACTGTTTGTTCTTTGGGGAGGACCTGGTGTTGCCATAGCCACGTCCCCTGCCCTTGGTGCTGGATCCATGATATCCACCCCTGTTGGTTTTGTCGTAGGTGCTTTGTGTGCCACCTTTAGTATACTGTTGTTGTGACCCCTGACCCCTTCACGTTCCCCTATTTCCGGTGCGACGAAAGGAGCCACTACGAAATTGTTGTGTTTGTAGAGCCCCCATAGATTTCGCAGTGTCTGTGTCTTTCTTTATTTTCTCTAGGGTAGTGTCAACGTCTGGGCCAAATAAGAATTCTGTGTTAACCGGTAAGTTCAGGATATTGTTTTGGATCTCGGGTTTGAAGCCTGAGATGCGTAACCAGGCATGGCGTCGCAGCATGACACTTGTGTTTATTGCCCTGGCCGCTGTGTCAGCTGCGTCTAGGGCGCATTTTATAGATGCATTAGTGAGGAGTTGTCCTTCTCTAATGAGGAGTTCCGCTGACTCTTTGTACTCCTCTGGTAGATGTTGGAGCAGTGACTCCAGCGTGTCATAATGTGACCTGTCATAACGTGCCAGGAGTGCCTGTGTATTGGCAATGCGCAGGATATGCGCTGCTTGCGCTGCAACGCGTTTGCCCGATGTTTCAAGTACTTTTGACTCTTTGTCTGGGGGAGGAGCATCACCAGTTGTCTGTGAGTGGGCTCTTTTGCGAGCGTTGGCAACCACCATAGAGTCTAATGGCAACTGACCCCTAATGTATTTAGGGTCACCGGGTGCAGGCTTATATTTCTTTTCAATCCTGGGGTTTAACACCCGGGCTCTTGTGGTGTCCTTGAAAATGTCTTTGGCAGGTTTCAGAACCCCTTTTAGCATGGGCAGAGTTTTGACAGTCCTTTCTGAAGATGCGTAAGTGTCAAGCAGGAAGTCCTCCTCAATGGCGTCAGAATGTAGCTCCACCCCATGATGAGCAGCAGCCCGTTCGATGAGGGCATTAAATGCGGCCGTGTCCTCTGTAGGAGATGTTTGAATGTTGTAGAGTTGCGCATCCTGAGTATGTGGCGCGATACTTAGGTCTGTGGGGTCATCCCACGCCTGATCAGGGTCTTGTAGTGGTTCATCGGGATCTACGTCCCCGGGGTAGATGGTATCCTCCCCACCATATTCCTGCATCGGGTCCGATTCGGAAGGGGTAGGAGAAAAGGACTGCGGATCTAAGTGGAGGGGATGGAAGTGTTCTTGTAGCACTGGTTCCTGCTCCGCCGGCAGCTTGCGTTTAAGAGGAATTTTGTATGGCACCTCTTCCTTGACTGGCGTTATTTTGCGCTTGTGGAGCATTAACCTGCCAGTGTCGGCGTCGATAAATTGGGGCCCCGAAGAATCTTGTTCTGTTAGGCCAGTGGTGGTGGACTGTGTGTGGAGGACATGTGTCCGAATCTGAAATAGTTTCGGTGCCGATGTCGGTGGCAGCCCAAATGTAATGTTGGTGGGCTCCGAGTGCACTCTACAGGGTGAGGTAGTTGCAGGACCCGAGGTAGAGTGGAGGGCTACCCGGTCACGGATGCGTTGTAGAGATGCAGAGACCTGCTGCACAGCAAACTGAGACGGTGGTTTGGTGGGCACCTTGGTAGTAGACGTCGAGGACGACCCCGACTTTTTTGTCGGAAGGGGGTCACTGGTCTGAAGGGATTCATCGACAGTCGACGTAGTGGAGGACTTATTCGGCATTGGTGCTTTAGGCGTTGACGTAGCCGAGGCGGCCATCTTGACTGCGGAAGTTACGGCCTTCGGTGTCTGCGCCGAAGGTCTCGGTGCCTTGTGGTGCCCGAGGGCGCGCTTCTTCTGTGCGTCGACCGCGTCTGCTGCGGTGAGCTCGGCGCCGAAGTCTCTCTGTACGCGGTCGGAGCCGACGACTTTTTCAGCGCCGGGGCAGTGGATTGTTTCGTCGCCTTTGATCCGACCACCACCAGTTTCACTTTCGATTTTGAAGGGACTGGAGCGATGGATGTGTTTGGGTTTAACAACCCGGTCGTCTTTGGTAATAGTGGCTCTTGTAGAGTGTTTGAGGCCGGGCCGGAAGGCGGGGCCGAGGAACCATGTATTAGGTCTTGGGTAAGGCCCGAAGGCGATCCCTCGACCGGAGCCTGATGACGATGTACAGTTTCGGCCTCCGTTTCGACGGATTGGCCTAGCTCTTCGGGAGAGCTGTCTTCTTTGGCCCCATAGGCTTCGTCGAAGTCCCCTACCTCGTCGACGGCTTCTTCACGTCGAAAGATCACTTCGTCATCGTTGTCCGATTGGGAACCATGTTCTGAAGCGGGGCTAGAGACTATTTCTTCCACGCTCTCGGCGTCCTCGTTCTCGGTGCTGAATATATTGGTGGGTGCGGGCGCTGCCTGCTGCGCCTCGAGCCTCGCTGCCCGTCGGTTCCGCAGAGTCTTCTTGGATCGGAACCGTGCTCAGGCCATGCATTTCGATTTGTCGTGATCCGGCGAGAGACATTTATTACAGACTGGGTGGACGTCTATATGAGGGTACTTGGCGTGGCACAACGGACACCTCTTGAACGGAGTCCTCGCTTCCATCGTCGATCGAGCGTCGAAGTTTGGACCAATTCGGTACGAAAGTTGGAAGGGGGTGTGGAGCACCAGAGCTAGTAGTCGACACCGAACGGTAACTGTACCGACGAAAACTATAGGCCTTTTGGCCTAAAACTAAGTATTCCGAAGTTGAGCTAAGATAGTTGCATCCGAACCCAATGGCGGAAAAAAACAATCTGGGGATGGAGAGGATGCCCATGCGCACTGTGGTCCAGGGAAGGAGTCACCTATCTCAGGATACTTCGAAGACTCTTACAGGACAACAATGTGCAATCATCCGGACCCAACACTAGGCGGCGATCTATGCACAAATATGAATTCAGCAGCCCACATGCCTCGAACACAGCTTGTGCACGGCAGGGTGCGCGCTGGGTGCGGGGAGGGTGCGCGGATCCTCCGAGGCCATAGATATATCTATGATTTTACTTTAGATTTTCTCAGGAACTACTGAACGGATTTACACCATTTAAGCAAAAGGCACGAGTCTGAACTGAGAACTACCTCTTTGCCAAATCTGGTGTAATTCCGTTCAGCAGTTCGGGCTGTAGCTGCGTCAACAGGTCCTATGGGAAAATGCATGGGGAAAACGTGCTTTGGGATCCCCCTTCTTTCTCGGCCTCCGCTTGACGAATCACCGTGAAATTTTCAGGATAGGAGCGGACCGGAGCTGGTCAAAAGTTTGGAAAATTTCGCGAAGATTCGTCAAATCGGCGCCAACGTTATTCCAAATTGAATGTTGCGGATTTCCTATGGAAAATAGGTCCCAACTATATCTACCTACTGGCGACCGCCAGTAGGTAATATTATATATATATATATATATATATATATATATATATATATATATATATATATATATATATATATATATATATATATATACACACACACACACACACAGGCATTTCAGGATGAGAGCGAAAAGAGGCTGCTACGGATATACACTTCGCTGTAAAGCACAAGGAAGTCAAATATAAAAGTCACCTTCAATAAACCACACAAGTGCTTCCTTAAACAGAACGCACTAGCGTTACAGTGCTGGTATTATTCTAAACAATTTCAGATCACTTACTTCCCAATGTTGTCAGGGAGCACATGCAGCGAGATGTCATTCAGGGAGAGTGATGTCAGACTCTGCAACTCTGGAAAGCTATTGGGCAACCTAAGGAGACATCAAAACAGTTAGTCTTATCTTGTACAACTACTTAAGCCTTGTGCTATAATATCAAATCTATAACAAATATTAATTTAATATGATCTAGCCATAATTAAACTAAACGGCCATCACTGCATAATCTCAACTAACAGCCACAGAATAAGACTATTTACTTCCACGTAAGTTTAAATAGTTCTCTATTCACAAGTTCCGCCTATCCAGCCAACTAGTGAGAGGGTCAGAAAAGTTTTTTTTCACATATGCTTCTGGGAGTTAATAAAGTTATTTTTTATAGGTGGCAGTTTACTGTGAAAAGAGGAATGTACAATCATCAGTTTTACGAGTTGAAGCAATCTGTTATTGGCGAGCGGTCCAAATTTGGTTCCATCGACTCAGTGACCGCCATTGGCCCAAGTTCTGCACTAGTCGTGTTCCAGAGTATCACAGATGCATGTAAAGCTCTCAAGGCATATCCAGGTGGCAACCCAGGAAAAAACAGTGTTACTGGTACAACAAGTTCATGTCAAAGTACAAATTCCTGCCTACTGGTGAAATTAAGTAATGCCTTTTATCTAGAAAACTTTAAAAGTTAACTTTTTGAACTGAAATGGTGTAATAGTAAGCACTTCATTTAGTACTAATTATTTGTTGTTATTGAAAGGCACACTTGGGTTTATCCTCCCTCCACAAGAAAGTAAGAAGCTATCCTAGCACTCTAATACACCGGAAAAGCTACTACCTCAATTCCTTATCCCTTTATTTGGTTATGATCAAGTTTAGGGTATTTGCTCATCTCACGACCAGGATAAGAGAGACAAGGGGCTTTGATAAAATTAATTTTGATCACCCTTCTGGCCTTCAGTATACATTCTTGCTCGTCTCATAATGTTGTTGCACTGCAGGAAAGGTTGCAGCTGTTTGTGAAGGGCAGAGTTTGGACTTCTGGAAAAAGCTTAGAATGGCATTCATCAGATGTCCATCTTTCGACGAGGCATTCACACTCTTGATTATTCACGGCATGGAGCTTCATCTTTTCTACTCCCCGCATCAACTATTTGCTGAACGCCATGGACTGATGTGGGAGTTGAGCATAGTCCTTGATTCTTGCCCAAACTTGGTCTGGAAAGTGTTGTCAAGGAACACCTCTGTTGTAAGCCCCAAGTCACAGGCTTCCACAGCTGTAAACTTCTTGTTGAAAAGCAGTATCTCACTGGCCATAGAATGTCCCATTATTTTAGGGAAGGTGTAAGAAGAACATCCCTCTGGACTCTGGCCTAGCTGGCTGAAAGGGGTGTGAAAGGTAACCCTGTCTGTAGCATACACAATATCGAACAATCCAAGTAAGGTGACAGAGACCCCAACAGCTGGGCCATTTACTACTGAAATAAGTGGCTTGGGGAAGTCGATGAAACTACTCACAAGTCTCTCCAACAAAACGGCACCATGTCTTGCACCTCTTTCTTTATTATCCAGAAACACATGGGCAAAATGATTCAGGTAATTTCCGCTGCAATAGCAATCGCCATTTCCTGTTAGAACAGTTAAAACCGAGCCGTCTTTGCCAGCTTCATCAAGTGTCTGAATTAATTCATTATACATCTTAGTGGAAATTGCATTTTTCTTCTCTGGACGGTTTAATATTATCTTGGTAACATTATCTTCAGTGTTCACCAGCAGTGTCTCATATTTAGGTTGACTGCCTGTAGAGGGTGCTTCTTCCTTCGAGTAATCAGAGGGCCCCAAACTGGAAACAAGGTTGACATAGTGTTCCTTAGCACGGTCTTGCGATAAGCTACCCAGAGACTTCCAAGCATTCCCTTTTGGCCTTATTGACAAAGTCCATCATACCTGGCTTTGGTGCATTACAGGGACCTTCAGTAGCCTGTTTGAATAAGGTGTACAGCTTCAACTTTACTTCATTTCCCGGATCCGCCTTTAAAAGCTTCAGCTGCTCTTTCGCCTTTTCAAAGTCTCCTGCCTTGACCTGCATTGCTGCCCCACTTGTATGCATTTGTATTGATGCAGAAAAAGCAGCTTGTACTGCCCTGGTTGAACGTGTGAATGCCAGGAACCAGCGTCCCGCTGCCAGGATAGCCATTATACCAGCTAGCTAGAGTCACGCCGTGCCTTCCTCCGTCCTTTTTTCAGTGACAGGGCTACTTACGAGAGCCTTGACTGCTCGAAGAGCCAGTAGGCGGCAGCCACGTGTGTCCGGAAGAAATGTAAACGCTTTTCCGGTTGGGATGCTTCTGGGAGTTGTCAGCGACTACAGCGATACTGTTGCATGACACTGATAACAGCTCTATAAAGTCCATCACAACAGTGTCATCCGAAGGTTTGTTTTTGTATCTTAGTGTAAATGTGTATTTTTATGCACACATGTATGTGAGTAGACAAAATTAATGTCAACCTTTTGGAAAGGTTTGGTGTGAATCTGTAACCATCTGGGTTGAAAAATCTACATCTATTATACATTTACATGCTGTCCAAATGGTAGTAAACAGTTTTCTATGCGTCTGGGGACTTAGAAGTCAAATCTTGAAAAGCATATCAGTTCTGAAAACATTCCTAAAGCAAAGAATTTCCTGCCGAAGAATCTTTCTTAACCTATGCTGTGGAGCAATGTGAAAATCTGTTTAGATCCCCTATGTTGCATCTTCCAAAATGTCTTGTTATGGAATACTTGCACTAAAGACGACTGTCGAACTGTTTTGAACAATTGTTTGCCTGATTAGTGATATCATAATTGTAAGCACAAAAGGATTTACAATTTATTTTTTCCCAAGTGCCACAAAAATATTTTCTTCTCCTGAATGCTTTTGACTAGTCAATACATCCCCATCTCTTCTAAAATCCAGCAGGTTTAAGGATCTTCTGCATTACACTGAGTATTTTGAGAACATGGTTATTTTAACTGAGTGACTGGCATGAAAGGCTAACACCACCTTGGCCATGATCGTAGGGGGTAGCTCATTGGGAAGTAAACGGTTCCTTATTCTCAGAATAGAAGTGGCAGTGGTCAGAGACAGTACAGTCCAGGTTCGTTACTCAATATATTTTTTTATGTGGCAGCTAAAAAGGAGACCTCAAAATGTGTACAGCGCAAATATAAGATCTTCTGCTGGTGCTCTAGAGGATGTCCTTATTCTCTTCAAACCTTCACAAAACACTCTTATTATTGATAGTGTGGACAGAGCTCTTCAGTAAACTGCCAAAGCCACCAGATACATTCTCACGGAAGCACAGAACAGTACACTTTGTATGAAATGAGGCAGACATATTACAATGTATACAATGGGGATGCTATGGATTATTCCATTGTTGATGCACCCCATTGCCTGACTTTCATTTGAAAGGGTAACACGTCCTAGGCATCCTTCTCTTCCTTAGCACTAACATGTATGTATGCATGCCTATGATTAATTCTGTTGGACAAGCTTGATGACCTCAGGCATCATGCTGGTAAATTCAAGGGACTGGGGTTCATGTGTGTGCTTCTTTTGTTCTATTGTTACCATACCAGAGTTGGCATGTAGTTCCTTGTGGACTTTAAATAACATCTGTGTTCCTAGAGTCTCATGTCTTTCACGTCAATGTAGGGTTTATCACCATACTTGTCACAGAAATAGGGATCATTTAGTATGAGAGGTAGTGGTGGTAATGTGTATGCAAAAATTGTGACCTAACAAGGTATTGCTCTTCGAACAATTCTCTGCATGCCAGATTAAGTTGAGGTATCTTGGCATTCTGTTTTCTTCTGTGGCGAAAAGACGTATGGCTGGGTGAGCCCAGTGAGTTAAGGAGGTGCCTATAAACCAGTCTCTAAAACCTTTCCTGAAAAATTAGGTACTCAAGACTGATACGTCATTTTCTACTCCTGGAATGTGTTTTGCAATAAGCAGTAGTCATCTCTTTATGGCCAAATGACGTACATCTGTTCTGATCTGATCACATTGTTTGAGGTCGTTTCAAAACAGCAAGCCAGAATAAATCCCGCGGTCTGCAACTCTAATACTATTACACACAAGATGGACTCTCCTCTTGCCACTATGACGTGGGAAGAAAGTTCATGCATGGAGTTCTCCATCCTGTCCAAGCTGTATCTGATGTGAAGGATACGTAGAGTTGTAGTTCTAAAAAATCCCTTCCTTGTGCAGGATATTACGCCATCGTAAGAATTTCATTATCACTTTTGTTACAACCACTAGAGCTTCAGTATCATTTGCTGTGGTACCTAGTATGTAGAGTGACTTCTGCAGTGAGCTCACACATTAGAAACAAGACACAAGGCCATCATACACATTTCATCACATCCCTCACTATCACCATGATGTCTCTAAGAAAAGTATTCTTCAGAATTCAGCATGCATGCCTTGGACTCCTCAGATTTAATAAGAGCACCTATAAATGCATTTTATAGGTGGGTTCTAAAGTCAACTTATCATTTTTTAATTTGAATTTAAACTGGTGCAATATGTTTAAACCAGGATCAACATTTCTGAGATTAAATTAGATTACATTATATTGTAATGTTTCCACATTTGCACATAATCAACTTGCTGAAACTCTGAATTTTCGATTTCATATACACTTAGTTAGTGGTCTTAAATGTTTGGGAAGGGTCTTATGTCATTTAAGCACACAAGGACGTGGATGGAATACAATCATGGGGCGGTATTATGGAAAGTGCCCTGGGGGTGCAACATGCATTTGCGCCCGCTTTGTGCGCCCCAGGGCCCTTTGGTATGGCAGAAAGGCCGGCAGACGCTTGCACAGACCTTTCTGTAATACAAACAGCGCTGGCGCACATATTGCACCAGCGATATCAGAGGGTGTTTCCTTATTTGAATGGGAGCATGGCCCGATGCAAATGAGGGAGTCCTTTTGCCTCCGCACCATCGTATTATAAATGTTGGCGATGAGGCAAAGAAGCTGCCAGGGGGCACACTGACAGTGCTCCACCTGATGGCAGCCCTCTGAAGGGGGGGAAAGGAGGTCCTATGCACCCCCAAGACATCCCCTTGCAGGTAGGTGCAGTCACTCACTGCACCCACCCGCAAGGGGATCTCTCTCCCCTCTTAAAAGTGCAGGTGAGTTGTCTTCTGCACAGAGAAACACGAAGCAGCTGCTTCAAAGCCGCCCTGTTTTTCACTTGAATGTGCTGCCCCCAGGGCAGCACAAATTAGCAGCTGCCCTAGGGGCAGCACATTCACTGTAATAAGGCACACCTTCCCTGTCTGCGCCAGGAGCACCTGTTTTAAGGTGTGCCATGGTGTAAACAGGAATATTGTGCCCCATGTATAATAGGGCTCCAGGAATCCTTTCTACCACAACGGCTAACTTCATGGCTCCGTTCGACAGTAATTTTCTAAGTATTTCAGTGCCAGTCACAAGTGTTTCACCTTGATTTTCTTCTTGCGAGGTGGTATTAAAATCTGTGGTCTGCTCATGAACGTTCTATAGGACCAATAAGTTACTGTGTCCTTCCCCTCAAGTTCATTAACGGCCATTCCTAATATATAAACTTTAGTTTCTCCCTAACTCAGTGCGCTAAGGGGTAAGTAACATAGCATTGATTGTGTACTATTAATGATTGCTGGAGGTGGGGGGGGGGGGGGAGGCGAGGTGGGGGGGAGGCGAGGGGGGGGGGGGAGGGGTGCTGCTACTGCTCGAACAGCCAGGTCTTGAGTAGCCTCCTGAAGGTCAGTAGGTCCTGGGCCTGCCGTAGGAGGATGGGGAGGGTGTTCCAGGTCTTGGCGGCAAGGTAGGAGAACGATCTTCCGCCGGTGGTAGCTCTTCAGATGCGGGGGGCGAGGGTGAGGTCGGCGGAGAGGAGCTGGCGGTTCTGGGTGTATAAGGTGAGTCGTCTGTTGAGGTATGCCGGTCCGGTGTTGTGGAGTGCTTTGTGTGCGTGGGTGAGAAGCTTGAAGGTGATCCTCTTGTTGACAGGGAGCCAGCGCAGGTCTCTCAGGTGAGATGAGATGTGGCTGTGGCGAGGGATGTTGAGGATGAGGCGTGCAGAGGCGTTCTGTATGCGTTGCAGTCGTTTCAGGAGTTTGGCCGAGGCTCCCGCGTAGATGGCGTTTCCGTAGTCCAGCCTGCTGCTGACGAGGGCCTGGGTGACAGTTCTTGTTTCGGTGGGGATCCACCCATAGATCTTGCGGAGCATGCATAGGGTGTTGAAGCAGGAGGAAGAGACGGCGTTGACCTGCTTGGTCATGGAGAGTGTCGAGTTGAGGATAACCCCCAGGTTGTGTGCGTGGTCGGTGGGTGTCGGGTTGGCCACCAGGAGTCGTCCCAGGCTGACTGGGTGGAGCCGCGGATGAGGACCTCTGTCTTGTCCGAGTTCAGCTTCAGTAGGCTCTTCTTCATCCACTCGGCGACGGCCTTCTTTCCTTCGTGGAGGTTGGCTTTGGCGGTGAGGGGGTTCTTGGTGAGGAAGAGAATCGGCTGGGTGTCGTCGGCGTAGAAGATGATGTTGAGGTCGTGCAGTCGGGCGACGTGGGCAAGCAGTGCCATGTAGATGTTAAACAGTGTCAGGCTGAGGGATGATCCTTGGGGTACGCCGCAGATGATCACGGAGGCTTCGGAACAGAATGGGGGGAGGCGGGCGCTCTAGGTTCTGCCTGAGAGGAAGGAGGTGGGCCATTCCAGAGCCTTGTCTCGGATCCCTGCATTGTGGAGGCGTGTGTGAAGGATGCGGTGGCAGACCGCGTCGAAGGCGGTTGAGAAGTCCAGGAGGATGAGGGCCGCGGTTTCACCGTTGTCCAGCAGGGTCCTGATGTCATCTGTGGCGGCGATGAGGGCAGGTTCGGTCCTGTGGTTGCTATGGAACCCGGACTGGGATGGGTCCAGGATGTTGTTCTCCTCGAGGTAGTGGGTCTGTTGTCTGTTGACTATCTTATTGATGACCTTCGCTGGGAACGGGAGCAAGGAGATGGGCCGGAAGTTCTTGAGGTCTCTCGGATCCGCCTTGGGTTTCTTGAGTAAGGCGTGGATCTCTGCGTGCTTCCAGCTCTCCAGGATGGTCACGGTCTCGAAGGAGATGTTGATGACTTTGAGGAGATGAGGTGCGATGGTGGCGCTAGCTTTGTTGAAGATGTGGTGCGGGCATGGGTCTGACGGAGAGGATGGTGTTCATGATTTTGATGGTGTTGTCGTTCACGTTGGTCCAGGTGAGCATGGGGTTGATGCGGATGGTGGCCAGGGGTTCCGAGGTGTTGTTGGCTGTCAAGGCGGTCAGGTTGATGAAGCGGTCGTGCATGTCTGCGATCTTGCGGTGAAAGAAGGTGGCAAGGGAGTCGCACAGGTCTTGTGATGGTGGGATGTCGTTGGAGCTGGGGTTGGAGAGTTCCTTCACGATGTTGAAGAGCTCTTTGCTGTTGTGTGCGTTGTTGTCGAGGCGGTTGTCAAGGCGGTTATGGACCCTCTTCCTCTTCGGTGTATATCTAGTGCCATATCAATGTAGTTGTGGCTGTTCCTTTCAATTGCGATTGCTGGTTTTGAGGCTCCTTGAGATAGAAAGGACTACGTTTGGCCTCTGGGCATTTGGCACAGCACTAAGACTTTGGTGTGGACTTGTGGCGGTGAGTATCCCTAGTTCTCTTGTCATGCCTGCTTGCTTGCTTTAAGCTCTCAACAGGGTCTGTTTAGGGAGCACAATTTTTCCATCAAATTATAAATTCTCTATCAGTGTCAGTATCTCTATGCCACTTAGCTCACCGGCATCTGCCTTTGAGAAGCAGGTCTTGATATTGGTGCTGGCTGTGGTTTGCCCCTCTTGCACAATAGCCTTCGCTCTAAAGTTGTGTGATTGAGAAAGATGATGCACAATTTTAACATGTGATCCAACTGACTGTACGGTCATGTATCCCAGTTAGGCCTAGTAGGAAACATTGCCATTTTTACATGTTGCCTTCACTTTTCACATCGAACTTTGCCACACATTTGCGAGACTTTGGGTTAGTTTCCTAGAAACACCGACCTTGCTTAGATGAATCAACTACGCAAGAAAACTATCGTATTGCCTTGGAATTATGTACAAGGCCTACAAGTACGTTTTGCAAATGTATTTAAATATTTACGTCCATACGGCGGTTACGCAGCTATCTGTAGCATACAAGCAATGGTAGCCTGATCACAATCTCGGCCCAGGGCAAGGATGCCTTTTTCTATAAATAAACATCTGTTTCCTAGTATAGTCAGAGGAGGCACTTCTGCTGACTTCGAGGGCTCTCTACATGCTGAAGCTTTAGCCCAGCAGCTGACTGACATCTCCGTGAGGGGTGTCCAGCTCGTGACCAAGACGAGGTCCTACATTCTTCCTCACCAGGAAATAATAGGGTTGAATCATCCAGTAAGGGGATTCTTGGCATAACAAACACATACACCACAGACATGTAGGTTAGGGTCTGCATAGTAGGAGTACACTAGATCTTATATTATTTTATATGCTTGCATATATACGCTGTTTCAGCACGATAGTGGAACCTTTTGTTCTGTTCACTATCCTGACACTTATTATAACTTTCATCTGCATCGGTCTATTGATCATTGCAGCACATATATTCTATACAAGAATCTCTTTGGTTCAATTAACATTGAAAATGTCCCTTTGTGAATTCTTTGTATATTACTCCAAGCCAAAGAGAGCACAAGTGTATGTGCGAAAGGTTCTAGGTCTGTCACCACGTTTCTTGAGGGGAACAAGGTTGTCATGTTCAGTGGTTGCTAGAACTGTTCGCTCCCTTTCTGCGTTTAGGGGGGCTTATGTGGGCACTGTGAGATAGCTGGTCTAAAGAACAACATATCCTGCGGGGTGCACAGAATCAGTTTGGTACCGTCCCAAACTTTATCGTACACAAAAGTGCAATTCCTACTGATTAGTGCAGTGTTTCCCAAACTGTGGTCCGCGGACCCCCAGGGGTCCGTGACACATTCCCAGGGGGTCCGCAAGCAACAGTTTTAAAAGCACTTCAAAGTTCCTTGAATAATCTGTAGTTTTCGGGCAACTATAATAGTGTCAAGATAACATCCAGTTATTAACGTATCTGCTGGGGAGAGAAGTGTGTTTTGTTCAGTAGCAGGTTTGACTCATCTAAGGTAGCGCAGAGGGTTAATATGCCTGCTGCAAAGAATGTGTACCATGCATTAAAAAAAACAAAAAAACAGTAGTTTATGTGGATAGCTCAGTGGGTTACTGCTTTTGTCACAGATTCTTTTTTTATTGTGCAGTTTATGAGTTACAATCATAATCTAGCACCTTAAGCTATGCCCTGCCATCAAACAGCTGAATGCAAACTGCATGGTACAAGTTAGTATGCTATCTGTTTTTCCCAGTCTTTCATAATCCTCATTTTGCCAAAAACGTTTGTTTGGGTAGAATTAAACTGTTATAATTAAAGTCAAAGCTAACCCCTATGTTACATTCTGTATCAAGATGTTGTGCTTCTCCAGACCAAGCACTCTTAAAAAATGCTCACCAGCATGGATTACATGTGAATCCTACACCTTGAAGTCCCCTTTGCCTTATATAACATAACATTTTCTATACACTGATTTACACATGTACGATTCATTGTCTCTGTATGTGTGTGATGTAAAGTGCTCTGACACCCTACACTTGTATGAGAGATGCTATACAACAAATGAAATACATGTGACAGAGGGGCTATTGAGAGAAGAAAGGCACTCTTGGAGAGTAACAGTGAGGGATTCATAAACGATCCCCAAAAAGATTGATGAATTGGTGCATAGTAAGGTCATCATTTACTATGCTTTAAAAGCAAATTCAATTCAATATATAATGACAAATGCACCATTTTCCCCCAAATTTCCTTGGTGGGAGAGCCCCCCAAAGTTTGCTTTGCAGTGGCCAGGCTCACTCACTGCACTTAGTACTGGGACTGGTCTGACAACATTTGCCAGGGCTGCTTTGGGTTTCCAGTCTGGCCCTGGCAGGAGCCTCATACTGCGAAATAGAACAAAATATTGAACATTTAGTTGCCGAGATGCAGCACTAACCATCCCATTTTCGATTTTGCTAATTCTTTCTATAAAAAATATTACAATCTTTAGTGATTCGAGTATTTGTTTGGTGTGCACATGTGTGTGTTTACTTTTTTCAAACTACTGTTTTAATGTTTGAAATTTAAAATCGTACACATTGTTTGGGGGTCCTTGGCTTCCAATAGTGACTCAATAGGGGTCCTCAGGAGTCAAAGGTTTGGGAACCACTGGATTAGTGTAAACTACACGACATGGCACCACCAACGCTGGTTGGGTTCTTATTTTGTGTGGATCAACTGAGTAGTTCAATCATGCCTTCTCAGAGACCCCTACACACCTTCTAACCAGAGACATCAGTGGTGGTAGGGAATATCCTCCTCAACTGAGTAGGTATACACTATGCATTGGCTGTTGGTAGTTCAAGCTTGAAGGGATCCAATTCCCACTGTGTTAGCGTAACACAGTAATTAATTTCTGCATACATGGCACAAAGCAATGCTGAGAATTGCATATATGCCGTTAATCAGAAACTACTACAAAATGGTCTTACACTAAATGGTGGGGACGTTACCTTCGTGGTTCAGGCACACAATACATATAGAACAGAGGTATGTTTTTTCTTCGGTTACATTCCCAGCTGCAGATGCTGTAACACGAGTATTTCACACACTGAGAATGAAATAGCAGATGAGTACACACCATATGAACCAAGAACACGTTAATTGGTTTAAAGGTGCCCTGCCACACACTATGGAAAATGTGAGACTGGGCCCCCTAAGCAATTAGGAGGCGACACGGCCAGTTCGAGCCGGATACCCACTGCATCCGGGTATTAATAATTTGACCTTATACAATAATCTAGTAACAACATACAGATGCCTTACACAGTGATGTGAACATTAACACTTACTCCTGCGTGGGCTGTTCAAGCTGCACCACCATTATTGGCTACACTAGGCATTAGCCCAGAAACACTGTGAATTCAGTTGTGGGAAAGGTTCCCGCCAAGAGGAAAGAAATTCTGTTTTTGATTGTACATAAAACAAATCAGCTTAAAGCAGTATTTCCCCATAAGGGCCCGCAGGAAAGACAAAGAACATTGACAATTTGGTTGCAGATGGGGATGGCTCCCCCTATAGAATACTGTGCAACTTGGGGTACAGTCTGTGCTGCAGTATATACTGGAACACATGGTATCCCTTCTCTGGCTGTTCTGCCTTAAGTGCTGAAACAGATCCAGATTGAGTACGGGGCAGCACCTGCCCTGGACCGAGGTATGAAACTGATGGGCAACTTTGCCACAGTATCTGCTATAATGTTGAGTAACATTAAAGGGGAAGCAGCAGCGTTGCTTGAGGGATTTGACTCCGGACAGCAGGAGTGTGAATAACGTAAAATTATCGAAGAAACCTATGCTACGCTTGGTAGAGATAATTTATGAGTAAGACCTGGGAAACCACAGCTGAAGAGTAATTCTGAAAAGGATAACTCTAAGCAAGCACCTGACTCTTTGTCAAAGAAGAAGTGGGACAGTAAGAAAACCAAAGAAAACCAAATCACAGGTGGGTGTCCAGCACAGGAAACCACAGAGAAATGATATAACTTGAGGAACTGTGATAATGTGAAACCGCCTGACAGGTATCAAAATACTGATGATACACGTTCCTCTCGTTCCTTCCAGGATTCATCTGATAAACGTTCGGAGAGAGGAGGGCAGAGGGCAGTCAGAGTGCAGATCAGATGGGCCTGTGAATCCAAGGAAGGACTCAACGCTTGTTTGCCTACATTATTAAGCAAGACGAAAAGCCTAAAACATCTAAACCTTAATTTAAGAAAAAAGAAGGTAGCCGGACTTTAGATTAGGCATGCCAGCATATTGAGGACTGCTTCTGAACTGGGAATGGACATTAACAATGCTGGACAGCTCAGCAGAATTTATGATAGTTTGCCAGAACCTGATGGATTGTCTGGTGGGATTAGCACTGAGTGAGTATTGTTTATACAAAGTCCAGCTACGGTTGGAGTGGGATGTGCCCAGGTTCATTAATGTCCTCTTTTGGGAGGAACTTATTCAAGGGTACAATATTCTTCTGACCGAAAAGAATTGGCCAACTGATTTCGTAATGCATTGACCAAAAGGGGAAAAGGTGACTTTACCAGCCTTTTCCGACCTCGTTCCAGAATCAGTTAAACATTCATACGCCAAGGAGTGGGCTCTAGCGCTAGTTCCTGGTTATACCGCAACCATGTGGGATGGGATGATGGTTCACCTTATCATGACATTCCATTGAGGACACCCTCAAAGACAATATCCAATCAAAAATGAAGCTAAACAGCAAGTTAGGGAAATCCTAGAACAACTTGAATACGAAGGTGTAATTGAAAGTTGCACCTCTTCAATAAATAATCCTATGTTTCCGGTAATTAAATCTGATCCTTTATATCGTCTAGTATTAAATTACAGACATTTAAACACAGCTACTCTTACATTTGCGTAGCACACAGTGCCGCACTAATGAATAACATTGAGCGGAAAAATTACCAAACACTAGATATCTCGAATGGATTTTTCTGCCAAAATATAGCGCCTGGAAGCAGATATTTGACATCATTCAGCGCACTAGGTAGGTTCTCAGAAACAATTCTGTAATTTGTCCCAAGGGTATAAGAATAGGCCTGGGCAGTTTTCAGTCACCGTTACAGAACTACTTGAAAATTTTGATGAGCAGGCATTGTCCCATGTTGATGACATATATTTGACGAATGATGACCTTATGGAACACTTGACTAGAGTAGACCGCATAATCCAGGGGTTTGCTCACATGAGCTATAAATTTAATTAAAAAAGAAAAAAAAAAAAACGCCTACCTCAGTGTCCTTTTTTTGGAATTTCAGTTGTAAAGTGAGGGCAAAAGACTGGCGACCCATTTTCTAGAAAAATGTGCGTTGTTCCAACCTCCAACGATTATAAAAAGATTGCAATCCATGTGAGGATTCCTAAATTTGGGTATAACATACATTCTAGATTACATAGAACAGGTCGAACCATTCTATGACCAGATACATTCAGAGTTTGAGCGCACACAGGAACATACAGAAATTTTACGTTCCATTCAAGCTGACATGATAGCTTCTTAAGACCTACATACACGTGTAAACACAACAAAACTGGTGATCCATGTAATTGCAGGTACACCAGGGTACACATATGTTCCATTCAATGAAGGTGACAGTACCAATAGCATATAAATGGAATTTATAATCCAATGCTCAAATGCGTTTTGCACCTGCTGAGAAAATACTGTTAGCAGTACAGACTTCTGTAGTGAGAGAGCAAGCCCTGGCTCAAGGTAAATGCATTATTTTTGTGACCCCGGTACTGACCTTAGAGGCAGTACCAGAGCAAGCATTCCAAAGCTCTACATCCACGTTGGAAACAATTGGCTAACTCACTCACTGCAACAGATGTAGATTACAGACTTGATTCAGGCCTTTCTGCAGTACGAACAAGAATATCCTTTGACTAATGAAATAATGCCTCTAGAACACTATGACTGCATCATTTACACTGATGGTTCAGCTCAGCCTGCAGTAGGGACAAAAACACCAATGCTCAGCTGTGTGCGTAATTGTAAAAGAGTGTATGCATGATGGAGAATTCAATTCTGATGAAACCTACACTCAGTCACTAGGTGATTGCACAGCGCTGCTGGCAGAACTAAAGGCTCTAGTAGTGGCACTACATAATTAGTACCTACATTATTGGAGCCAGAATCGATTCATAGATTGAAATGGCTGCATACTAAAGCACAAGCAGCTTTATGAACAGGCAGAAAAGCTGAAAGAATGCTTGCCACGGGCTCATGTTATTCAAACACTGAGTCATCAACGTGTTGTTGTTCATGCTGCAGGGAATTTAATAGCTGATGAAGCTGGAAAAGCAACAGTTCGCACTGTCATGGTTGCTACAATCACTCATTCTCGTACATGGATAGACAGAGACATCATGGTGGCCTTCAATCCTGCTCGCAATGACACATACCTGCCAAAAGGCTTTCAACCCAAGTACTCCTACAAGTTAGATGCACAGAACACACCCTATGCCCAGATTCCAGGAGTGGGGGACAGAGTAATACCATACAGTAATCGCAGACTAGGGTTAATTCTAGCTGCACATGAGGCTCTGGCTTCTGCAAATGCAGAAGTGGCTTTAACAATTTCATTATTGCAGCAACGCTATTGCTGGCCAAGTCTTTACAAACCGACCAAGGAACTTTGTCCTTAAATGATACATCTGCCAGCAGACGAAAGGTTCCACTGTGGCAAGTCCACCTCAGACACCCTTACTGATCTCAAACAAGCCGTTGGCTTGTGTACAGTTGGCCCTTTGTGGGCCCCTATCATCTCACGGGGCTTAACAGTGGATTCCTGCTCTTGATTCCTGTGGCCACAGTGATCGACTGACGCCCCAACTGTTCTAAAGGATCTGCGAGTCGTCATCAGGACATACGCAGTTGGTACCTCACATTCAGACCAGTGTCTGGCGTTTAGCTCTTGGGCTTACAAAGAGGCCATGGGAAGTTTGGGTGTGACCATCTCATGGGAAACGCAGTAGGGGGAAGAGGAAAAATCATGACCTGAAGCAGTCTTTTAACAGCTAGGGCGCTAGACTTAAGTCGTAGTTGGGTCCAGAGGGCTTTGAATAACATGCCAAGAAAATCCTTGGGTGGTCAGACGCACTATGAGATCCTGTTTGGAGTTACAATGTGGGCCCCAGACCTTGACAATGCCTGCACAGGGGCGGCGGAAATGCCATTTGACATCAATAAATGCTTGGCTGTTTTACAGGAACTGAATGACGTCCGGGACAAACTAAGCAACGTCCAAGTAAAATGCACTGCCTTGGAAAAGTGAAGGTAGTTCCGGCAAGGCCTGGATGGATCCCGAAAGTTGAGAATCTGGTCAGAGAAAAGATTGTGGGCAAAAAGGAGCTTGGGCCATCCTATAGAGCGCCTGTGCATGTCCTGACTGTTGAAGGTACAGGAACTGTACTTCTTACGTCCGTTGCCAGCCGTCAAGACAAAAGGTTTGTTTCCATTGATCTGATCAAACCACACTATGTGGCCAATTCTCAACAGTAAGCCGCATAGGCTACTGGGTGGATACCAGTCTCCTCTAGCTACCATAAAGGAGGTTCAGATGGAAGCTTTGATTACAAATGAAGCTTGTTCTCTCCAACAAGAGACAACACTATACAACAGCGAAATATATCTTCTAACTGTTGCAAGAACCACGACGACTGTACTGTCAACAAGTGCAGAAATGCAAATTTCGATTCGGAATCCGGAAAAGAACAAGCTCTGTCAATGTACCACAGATCGAGTCTTCATTAAGTTAGCACAACCTGCTTAGCTGCCAAGGTTAAACAGAGAGGCTTCTGGTTATATTATCAAATTTGATGACTTCAACTCCGAAACAACGAAGCAACCTCCGCTCCTGACTTTTGAACTGAAGGTGCGTGCCTTCTATCTTTGGATGAAAAGAACATTCTTTATTTCTCCATGGTTACACCTTTGGATTAAAAATGCATTACTTTTCCTGGTCCTTTTGATTGGTTATGTGACAGTGTTCTTTCTGCTTCTGAACAGACATTTTATCCCAGAACGCTCTGCAGTACAAACAGTAAACTTGGTTCTGAAACCGCACGCATCATCATCACACCATGAACAGAGAGACTTGTCCCGGGTGAACATTTCAGCTGATACAGTTCTGGATGGGATTGTATGGGATAAGGTATCATTTGATGTGCATGGTCCCACTGAACGTTTACAAATTTCACATGTTTAATAAAAAATTCAAATGACATCACCCCTAGTACTGTTTCTAATAGCTTCTTAGTCGCCTTATGTCCTAGGAGTGGGTGCCCTATGTCCCAGATAGGCCTAGTAGGAGACGTTGCCATTTTTACATATACACAGGTCTTTCCTAAAGTTGCCTTCACTTTTCACATTGACTTTTGACACACATTTGCATTCTTGACACTTTGGGTTAGTTTCCTAGAAACACCGACCTTGCTTACATGAATCAACTTTGCAAGAACACCATCATGTTGACTTGGCATTATGTACAAGGCCTACAAGTGCGTTGTGCAAATATGTTTGTTATTGACATCCGTATGGCAACACAACTATCTCTAACATACAAACGATAGCAGCCTGATCACAATCTCGGCCCAAGGCAAGAATGCATTTTTCTATAAATGAACAGCTGTTTCTGGGTGCAGTCAGAGGTAGCGCTTCTGTTGACTTCAAGGGGACTCTACATGCTGAAGCTTTTGCCCAGCAGCTGACTGTCATCCCCGTGAGGGGTGTCCAGCTTGTGACCAAGACGGGGTCCTACATTCTTACCCACCAATTAATGGGGTTGGATCATCCAGTGAGGGTCTGTTTTGTCAGGAGGGTGGCCAGAAGTAGTACTAGAAAGAAGGCTTCCTTTCGGTCTCTTGAAATCATAACTGGGTAAAGCTCTAGGCATCTTATGTACTAGCAGCTTGTCAGGCTTTTTTGTAATTGTCAGGTGCTGAGATCACAAAAGGATGACATCATCATAACGCAAGTCAATTTTTCATAAAATTACATCATTACCTTGCATTGCCTGCAAGATTTTCAACTATTTGATCAGGCTTCTTAACCTGTTCCTGGTTGGATTCAGTCCTGGAGGGTCTTTGGTATAGAATCTACCCTGTGAACATTGGGTATTGGAAAACTATCACGTGGGAACAGTTTGATTTTTCTTTAAAGTGAGAATGTAATTTTATTTCTAGAGCCCTGCCAAACCAGGGGTCTAAGTTCTTGCATTGATTTCAGTGCTTGCCCGAAAGGATTATTCGTTCTTGTTTTTTGTGCCCAGTGGAATCAGTGTTGATAATGAACAAGTCTGCTTTTAAAAAAGGGGGCTAGGTCTGAGTCAGCAAAACCATCTGCACTATGTGCTGTGGACCAATTATTGACATCCAGCTTTTACCTCTTTGGATCTTTGATACCAGACCAGAGAGAGATTTTGAAACCACGATCAGTATCCTTTTTGTAATGATATGCCCTATTTCTTCAGAGATTTTGTCTTGTTATTTTTTTGGCAATGATTTGATTGCACGCGTTAGTGCTCCATGTAAGGCATTCACTTACGGGACACTGTCAATTAGTAGTCTAGATTAATGTTCACTGTGAGATCTATTTTCAAGAATGTCTTTGCTCTTTGTACCAAAGTGCACTACCCTTTCTAAAAATCGAAAGGGCCTGAGGTTCTAGGGCATTTCATCAGAGCATGGAGTCTTCTTTAATGTTTGGATGCCTCTTCGCTGTTTCATGAGCCTGGTATACCATCCTCAGACTTGGATGGATGCAAATCCAATTTTTATGTCCTTACTTGCTACCCATGGATTCATGAAGCTAGGTTTCGTTTTGTAGATTTGTTGTTTTCCCCACTCTCACACTGGCAGAAAAAAGTAACCTAAGTAAGGCTTCAATCTGACGCATTGTGAAGTTCTGGTCAATACCATACGGGAACCTCAAACATTGCCAATCTTGATAACTATAACAACCAAACGTTTTGGGGAAAAACAAACAATTTTCTGAGCCTAACACCCGGTGGTAGATTATGCATAACATAAGAATCTATAACAACTTAATCTGGAATCATTGGAGATTACCAGTGGAAGTACCAGAAAAGCATAAACTGGTAAATCCTACTGCAAATACACTCACCAAGCCCTCAACATACAGGACTGGGAAAGTGCTTCAATTCAATGAAATAAAGCTTATTATCACCTACACACGTGGTTAGATCATCCTGAACTAGCAAAAGAAATATCTCAGTGCTACAAATACAGCAATTATAGGAAATATTGTCAAAAGCAATATGCGTACAGTTCAATAACTGCTGCATCCACTCTCAGAGAAAGTGGAAAAACAACAACTGCAGGACAATCATCGAAAAGGCAGAGGAGAAACTGCCCGGTCACAGCAGAATGGTACAGGTTACAGCACTGGGAAAATAAACGAGCACAGACAAAGGCAATAGGTCTTCTCCTTACATGGCCGAGCTACTGGCTTTGTCAATGTTTACTGGCATGTGAAAACAGGCCTCAAGATGCACGGCCACTATCATGGAATCGGTTTCCTATTAAAGAGCGGGAGTTTGGTTGTGAAAAGATAGAGTTCTGTAAAAAATGAAAAGGGGAAACAGCAAAGAAATATGTGTTTTCTCCGAGAGTGTTTAAATACAAAACATGTCCACTGAAGTGTGCTTTGGAAGAATACAATTCATCCAATTAAAAGACAGACAGAAATGCTCCTGGGTAGAACAAACAAGAGTAGGTAGGGAAGCCACGAAACCAAAAGCAGACCAGTGAGAAAGACAACCAAGTCATCCAATAATTAGCAAGGGGATGAATCAAAACCGTAAGTATATGTTGTTCATTGGAGACAATAGGAGACCTAAAAATTGCACTGGAAACATATGCAAAGTGCTGCAAAAGCAAAGGTAAGTCGCAGACAAAGTAAGGAAGAGAAGGCAGGATAATTGGTGGGATGATGCGCTCAATTTCTATTTCTATTCTTCTAATGCATGCTGAGGTTCACCACACACTTAGAAAAAAACATTTAATTATTGCCTGCAGGAGCCACACACCAACTTAGGAAAGACATCCTAGGCAGAAGAAGAGGTAATAATTACCTACAATTTCCACTTTTCCAATTTCCCCTCCTGAAGAAAGCTAGACTTAAACAGCAAAGTTTGCTCTCCATACATTTCAATAACGAAAATAAAGCAAGGGAAGCAAACAAATCCAGGCAACAAACACTACAGGAGGACAATAATTCAAATGATATCTGCAGTGACTTTTTGTAATGGCCTCTTCATTAAGCTGTATGTATATACCTTCAATACCAGGCTCGGCAGTAAAAAGCAGTTCACCACTCGGTGCATACGGGCTATAAGTGAAATTACATTTCATAACCTGGAATCAGCTGCAAGGTTTAATTAGCAGCATTTCAAAACATTGTAAACACAGCCACGAATTCTACAGAAAGGTTTCAATCAATTGAATTGGCAGTCCAGTGGTGTGTACATAAACTAGAAATGAGGGCCTGAAGTAGAATGACAAAAGAATAATGGGAAGGAACATAATTTGATTTCATTTATATGTGGTCATAATACAAGGGATTCTTGTTGTAAACTGAGTTAGGCTACGGACCTCAAAAGTGTATGACCAAGGTTTCTTTTGAAGATTTGAAGTTCGTCGCTAAACCGAGTCAAAATATCTGGTTAGGATCTCAGTACTGTTCAACTTTCATACTTTCGTGTTTATATAGCAAGTTTTAGTTTGTCGCAGAGGATTTAAAGTTTGTTGTCAAAATAATTTCATATTCAGTTGACAGCTTGCAAAAATGTTTTTAAGTACAGATTGTCTGCTCTGTATTCCATTTTATATTTTTCAAAATTAACGCTTGCTATCTTACAATTTCCTAAATACACAAAGAGTGCACATTTCTACATTAATACAAGATTTCCAACATACCCTATTAATTTGGATTCAGAAAAGACAGATCTATCAAATAGAAATTGATATGAACATTTGAATTTTGTTTTTAAAGGCTCACTAAAATATCTTATTGCTGAAAACAATATCTCACGACATACGTTTATACCTTTTTTCCATCTGGTTTTATATCTCCTAGTTGCAACTAAAACATAGATTATGTCAAGTGGTGCTACGTTCACAAGTCTCTATACTTATTCAGGAGAATATATATTTTTTACGCAAGTACCAATCATATCGGATTTCAAATGCATACTCATTCATAGATCATAAAATTCAGAAAACCAAAACCATATATGGTTGGGGTATTGAAGTACTTTCCAGGAAATCTTTGCTTTGCATAACAGTAGCTTAGAACTCATCATCATCTCTTTACCAATGAGGCACTTTACTGGGAATAGGTTCGCATTTTCAGGAAAAAAATGGAGCCATGTTGGGAAAGCAGGATCCAAAATCCAGTGAAGTTTGTCAAGACTTTCGGTATTACTGCCTGAACCACAAGATCTCCATTAAGGCAAAACATCTGGTTTGTGAGGCGAAACCCCAGATATTCTCAAAATTCTTGCAAAGCGGTGACAAGGTGCAAGGGATCTGTATTCCTCTCAACACTTCATAGTCATCCAAAGCCTTTTATTGGCGAAAATATACAGCGACGAGAATAGTATACGTTCTGCAGCAGTATTGGTGCTCAGAGAAAAATAAATGTTCCCTTCTTTTCATGATTGATTCTGCTGGTCAATCTGATCCTGATAACATTGCTCTGTAAGGCACAGGCCATGGTCTCTAGCCCTGCAAACGTTTCTTGGGATCTTCCAATCATTCAACCAATTGAAGAGGATGGGGAGAGGATGTAGCGTTACGGCTAGAGAGGTCGACCTCAAAGCTGGGGAACTGGGTTCAAGTCTCGGCAACGACGATCAACATCCTGTGATTCTGGGCAAATCACTTAATCTCCCCGTGCCTAACAAAAATTAAAGTGGCCTTCGGTAATGAAACTGCCGCTCATGTAAAGCGGTCTGATACCCGATGTCTCGGGTCTAGTTTGCACTATATAAAACTCCCCAAAAAATTTGGAGGTTCAGGTTTGGAATATATTAGGTGTTTCAATTACAATTGGTGACTTAAGAGCAATTTCTTTTATTTTTGTCAAACTGAGAAAATAAAAGCAAGGTCGTAAAAGGGTGAATGCCTAGTGATTAGCAATTACAAAACGTCATGAACAAATAGGCAAGCATCTGGTGGGACAGAACAGTTGCCTACTGTTGTATTCTATATCTATATCACTTTAAGTACCAATACTATTGTGTCAGTGGCATGCGCTTTGTTATCCTTCATAGTGCATTCCAGGTTCTAGTGTGGAACTGTATACATAACTTTCCAGTAAATGATTCAGTTGTTTGCGAGTCTGTAGCTGGAAGGATGTACTGCCGTGCTATCAATTAATAAAGGAATTCAAGACTATCAATCTTTATTTGATTTCAATATTGGCAACGAGCTACAAATCTCTCCTGTCAGAGGAAGCACGGGAACGGAGAATAGAAGCATCCACGAAAAAGAAGAAGAGAGAGAAGAGTAGTTCGTGCATTTCTTTTTTTTTTTTTTTTAAAAAGGAAGAAAACGAAAACTGGCATTCAGAAGTCGAGAAGAGAAGTATTTGAAGAAAAGGAGAAATCAGCAAGTCGTAAGTTCGTCTGGGAAAGAAGCGCGAGTTGAGGAGTGAAAGAAGAACATTTTGGAAATAAATAAAGTTTACCGTCATTTTGAAGAACGTCCAGGAGGAACGATCGACGTATCCTAGCACCGCTGTGGAGAACGCGGAAGATGAAGGTACGTCATCGAGTGAAGATAGTCATGACGCTGAACGCACGCTGACGTGCGGAGCGTTCTGGATGTATTCGCGTTGCTAAGCGATAAATGTTCTCATCGGCAATGGTTACGCGTCAGGGCGTAACACGCAACCAGACGCGCAGAGTGTTGTGGGAGTAATTTTGGGTTGCTAAGACGACTGGTTCACGGAGCAAACACAGAGGAAAGTGGTGCGCATTCACAAGAAACTGTGGGCAGAAAGGACAAAAGAAGCAGTAATAAGATAACAAAAGGTGGGAAATTAATTTCATCACATTTTCTATCATTTTAAACTTGTTTGGGAGGAAGTCAAGGAGTACATCCATAAATCGGTGGTAAGCATAAGTTATTTCCTTAAAGGAAGTCTTGCAAAACACCTGGTTGGAAAAAAATTCTAAAATATTAAATAAGCATAAGTGGAAAGAAGTATTGATTCACTGAAGGGTCTTTGAAGAGAAAGGAGGAGTACATTTCATACACCTATATAGAAGGGCATACAGTTTGCTTTGTCTCTTACACATATATTTAAATTAATAAAAGAAGGTTTACAAAAAGGAAAGTGAGTCAAGGATAGAGTGAAGACAGTCAATAACAAAAAAAAAAAAACAACAAAAAAAAATATGCAATTTGATCCTCCTGGAAAGTTTTTACAGAATAAGGAAGATCCACCTCTACTATGGTCAAGGTGGAAAGTAGAGTTTTTAACATACATGAAGGCGATTGATGGAGAGCGCATGGGGGCGGAAAGAAAGAAAAGCATTTTACTGCATTGTTTAGGTTCGGAAGGACAAGACATTTTCAGAGCGCTACCACAAGTAACACCTCAAGTTGGAGAAGAGAACTTGAACGTATACAACGAGGCACTACAGAGACTAGAAAAACGGTTCAAACCAACTACAAGCATTGCGTTAAACAGACTTAAGTTCTACACGAGGGCGAAAAAGGAGGATGAATCGTTCAATGACTTTTTGACTGCATTAAGAGCCTTATGTGTGCATTGTAAATTTGGTATGATGGCGGATGAGATAAGGGATCAGATAATTGTGCATGTGAGTAACAAGAAAGTTCAAGAGAACTTATGGGTGATCCAAGTTTGTCAGAGGCAATAGCTAATGCAAAAGCTGTAGAACAGTCTGAAAGTTGGATGCAAACAGTTAGGCAAAGTACAAAGAAGAGTGAAAGTGTGGAAGAGGTATGTGCTATAAAGAATAATACGAGAAGTAGTGCGCAGGGTCAAAACAACAAGCCGGATGTCGTACAAAAGAGGTATATAAGCAACAGGTACAACAGTGGAAATGCATTTAGGAGTAATGGGAACCAGAGAGGTCAAAACGTGTGTTTTAGATGTGGAAGTAAAACGCATTTGGCATCTTTTACAGGGTGTCCTGCTATAAACAGAGAATGCAGGAAGTGTGGAAGGTTGGGTCATTTTAGTATGGTTTGCAGAGAAAATAGAAGGAGTAATCCTTCCACATCTACTTCTGGTTCAATTTCAACAATTAGTGGTAATGAAGTGATTCAAAATGAGACGGGAAGGGAAGAAACTTGAGTCAATACAGAGTGTGAGAGAGGTTTCGTTGTTTCAATTATTAATAAAGGTGTAACTGAGGGAAAGGAGAATTTACTAGAGTCTCCCAAATGTAGGGTCGAAGTGTTTGGTGTGGAATTATAGCTCATGGCTGATTCAGGATCGCCATGGACAATTTCAAAAGAATATTTTGAAGAAAAACTGAAGAATGTATGTAATGGGAAAAAATTACATGCCAGCGATGTTCTTGCTGAGAGTTTTGACGGCACAAGAATTGATATGGAAGGATATTTTAGTGTTACTTTGTGGTTCAAAGGCAGATGTGCAGAGATTAAATTGTACATCGCTATAAAAGGTGTAAATGTACTAGGATGGCGTGATCAATGGAAGCTGGGTATTATGTTAAACCCACGAGCTGCAGAACCTGTCATTTTAGGAGATCAATTTTCAAAGGGAAAAGTTGCAGTTTTAGATCTAAATGACAAAGGGAAGATTTTAGTAAACAAGTATAAAAATGTTTTCAGTGAAAAGTTGGGAAGGCTTAAGGATTTTGAACACAAAATTGTTCTAAAACCTCATGCACGTCCGGTAGTACAAAAGTTGAGACGTGTACCCATTAATGTGAGAGACGAGCTTAGAGAGATGTTGAAACAACTTACTAATGAAGGTATAATTGAGGAGATGGAGTCTTCGGAATGGGTTTCACCCATTGTTTTAGTACGCAAGGCTGATAAGAATTTGAGGGTGTGTGTTGATCTCAGATCGTTAAATTCCAACATTGTGATCGATTGCCATCCTCTCCCAAATATAAACGAAGTGGTATCTATGTTAGAAGGCGCAAAGGTATTTTCAACATTAGACCTAAGGTCTGCATATCATCAGATCTGTCTGTCTGAAGAGTCAAAAAACCCAACGCATTTATTACCCCACAAGGCTTGTATCGCTATACCAGGATGCCGTTTGGTTTGGCCTCAGCCGCATCGGTTTTTCAAAGGGTTATGTTCAGAATCTTCAGAGATATTGATCTTTTTGTAAAAAAAATTCAAGATGACATATTAGTCTTTTCAAAAAATGAGGAAGAACACAGTTTATCTTAAAGTGGTCTGCAGTAGGTTGGAAAAAAATGGTCTCACGCTCAAGAAAAGCAAATTTAAGTTGTACAGGAAATCTGTAGAGTATCTAGGACATACTCTCTCAGGTGATGGTGTAGTCCCAAAGAAATCCAATGTGGATGCTATCATCAATGCTCCATTCCCCATAAACAAGGAACAGTTGTTGAGTTTTACGGGGATGTGTGAGTATTATAGCAAATTTGTAAGTAATTTTGCAAGCAAAATGGAACCTTTGAGAGAATTACTTAGGAAAAATGCAGATTACATCTGGGGTAGTAGCCAACAAAAGGCGTTTGATAATATCAAGCAAGAAAGTGTGTGCACCCACTTTGAAGCCATTTTGTGTTAAAAAAAGAGTGCATTGTCACGGTCGATGCTAGCTTGTATGGCATTGGAGGTGTACTTTCGCAGAGGTATGGTAGATAAGAATGGAATGTGGCATTTGCTTCAAGAACTCTCAATGAGTCGGAGAGAAAGTATGCAGTTATTGAAAGAGAATTACTTGCGTGCGTTTGGGCCATCGAACATTTCAAGTTGTATGTTTGGGGCGGCAAATTCATGTTAAGAACAGACCACAAACCTTTAGTCAACATTCTCTCTTCTGGTGGTGGGTGGAATTCTACCGCTAGAATTGCTAGGCTTTCATCTAGGCTTCAAGAGTATAATTTTAAGACAGAATACGTACCAGGGAAGAAGAATGTCACAGCTGATTTCCTTTCAAGGTTACCATGTGTTCAAAGTGGTGTTAATGTGGTAAAAGAGACCAATTTTGTCCTTAACATTAGTGACATTATGCCTGCACAGTTTCAGGATATTAGTGAGAACCTTTGGGAAGAGTGTGTTAATAAGGATAAGGATTGGTTGGACATAAAAAAATATGTTATGGACTGTTCCCATGAGGCACAGGGTCAGACTGATTTGCATATGGCCATGTCTGAACTGGGGTGGTGGAGTGAGCTAAAGAATGATGATGGATTAAACCCAGATCAGTTGACTGGGGGCGAGTGTTTGATTTGCTCAAGCGCTCCGTCCATCATCCCCTTTGGTATCGCCATGGAAGGATGGCCTAACAAACATCTAATCAGACCTGAGTTATTACCTTTGTTCAAGGTCGTAGGCGAACTGGAATTTGAAGGGAATTTTCTTTTTAAGAATTGTAAGTGTATTCCCCCAAAAGGAATGCAAGATGTTATCCTTAAAATTGCTCACAAGACACATCCTGGTATTTCATCTATGAAACGCCTCATTAGAAATGTCTTTTGGTGGCCAGGCATTGACAAATTCATTGATCGGGTAGTCAGGGAATGTGATCTATGTGTTTCTAGTGAAAGGATGCTCAGTGTTAAAACTCCTCCTTTTAGAATGGTTGAATGGCCAAAGGAACCGTGGCAAAGGTTAGCCTTTGACATTTCAGGTCCTTTTAACATGCTTCCGGAGAAGTTTAAATTTGCCTTAGTGTTAGTAGATTACCATTCTAAGTGGCCGGAGGTAAAATTTGTGAACAAAATTACAACAGATGTTGTTTTGAACTTTCTAAGAGAAATTTTTGCATGTGAAGGTTGTCCATCTTATCTTGTCACTGACAACGGTGTGCAATTTACTTCCTTAGAGATGAAAAATTTTGTAAAAGAATGTGGAATAAAACATATTCTCACTTCCCTTTATGGACCGCATAAAAACGGTCAGGTTGAAAGGTTTAACAGAGTTTTGAAGGACTTTATTGTAGAATCTATAAAGCATGGGGAGGATTGGTTGAATAGAGTGAGAGAGACATTATGGCTATACAGAATCACTCCTCACACTACAACTGAAGTTAGTCCGTTCAAATTGTTGAAAGGAAGAGAGCCAGCCTCTAAAATTTGTCCTTGGTGGTTTTGATAGAAGTGTGTGAAGCAAATTACCAGCAGTGAATGTGTTAAGGATATTGCTTCAAAGGTGAAGAACCAACAACAGAAAACTTGTTCGTGGTTTGATAAAAAGTGGAAAACTCAAATACCAACTTTTAGAGTTGGTGATTGGGTTAGAATTCTAAAGCCAGGAATCATCTGCAAGGGTGCTAGCAAGTTTGGTAAAGCTATTCAAATTAAAAGAGTATTTAGGAACTCAGTTGCCACTCATGATGGGAAAGTCTAGAATGTTAGAAGGGTTGCAAAGTGTCCTCTCAGTGTTAGGAGCAATTCTCCAACTGATGTTCCTGATGAGTCAAACTTTGTTAATGAATGTAATGCTGGTACCTCTGGTGAATCCGGCAGTCTGAGGAAAGACGATTCCTTTTTTCCTAAGGCCAGAACCTCTAACCGTGTAAAGTATTTTCCTAAGAAGTTGAATGATTATGTCTAGTTTCCCTTTGCTTACCTTATGTTTTTTTTATTTTAATTTTAGTTTTCCTTTTCCTTTCTTTCCTTACTTTATTTAAAGGAGGGGGATGTGTTGTATTCTAGGTCTATATCACTTTAAGTACCAATACTATTGTGTCAGTGGCATGCGCTTTGTTATCCTTCATAGTGCGTTCCAGGTCCTAGTGTGGAACTGTATACATAACTTTCCAGTAAATGATTCCGTTGTTTGCGAGTCTGTAGCTGGAAGGATGTACTGCTGTGCTATCAATTAATAAAGGAATTCAAGACTATCAATCTTTATTTGATTTCAATACCTACATAAGGACATTAGACCTGGAACGGAATGCTCAAACTGATCTATTTTGTTCCCACATGAGTAATGTTTTTGACTTGAGTGAATAATGAGAATTAATCAGTAAAAGTTTACTCTAGTAAACTGACCACAATGTTACGACTCATTTCGTTCAAGCATGCAGGAGAGAATCTTTGTGGCTGTGTTCAACATTTCCAGGTGGCCCAACTTTAAAACAAAGTAAATTTTAAGGGGTGGTCAGAAGCTACCACATTGTGAATCTCTTCACTGGAGCGTTAAGTACAGACAGAGGAGCAGGAAACTCCAGCCTCAACCATTTACAAGCAAAAGGGATGGGAGGAAAGAAGTGGGACAGAAATAATTCTATGTCACGACCCGGAAGCGAGGATTAGGCTATACTTTCTTCACTATAATTACATTTTGAAACTCCAGCAGCCATTTCAAGAATTTGATATTTCATAAAGAAACTACATTTCCCATTAACAGAAGGGAAAATCAAAACAAACAAAGTCCGTCCAATCATGGCACAGTCCATTGTATAACATCCTGTGAAGCCCTTCTATCCCCAGCTTTCTTCGCTGCTCCAGCAGGAACAATACAGATAAGTGCTTTCTCATATTTCGTTAGTGACTCTGTACATTTGTGATGAATAATTTTTCTCACGCGTTCTTAACGTGTTTAAGCAACGCTAGCTGTCAGCAGCGCGGGAGCTGTCCGCTCCTACATGGATGCAGTCTTTATTGGCTTGCCTAAAGCGCGGTACGGTCTTCCGCCCCGACAGGGGGGCCCGCGCTGAGGAAATATGCGTGCAGCACGTCCCCAACCCCGGCAGCCAGAACACGTCAGTTTCTGTCCATATGAATCGGTTCCTATTTCAGCATATATAAAGCTCAGAACTGCAGTTTTAAATACTGTAGTAAAAAGTTAAGCATTAGGACTATGAAATAGGAACCATGTTACAAATCAAGACGGACTAACCCATAATCCTGAACATTTAACTCAATCTGGATAGTTCTTGGAGGTAATCTTAATGAGATACATAATGCTGTATAAAAGCTAAATTCATCACAGATTACATAAACGATGGGTCTTAAACCTCTGAATGAGTGTGCAATGAGATCTTCTAGCCTTACCGCCCGGTAAACAAAGGCATGTGTCCCGGATGGGGACTACAATTCTTTGAATCCGGAGGCAGCCATGTGGTCAATAACCAAGAATCCAACTAGGAATTCAGTTCACAGTGCACAGAACCTTGGACATGTAACCCAGACAGACTTAAGCCTATGCAGACAATGTAAAGGTATACAAACTGGAAGCAGTGGCATGTAAGGATCCTAAAGCACATCTAATCTGTTCAGACACATACCAGCTGTAAATTCATACAATCTTCTTATCCCCAGTGCAGTGTATAAACACTGCATGATGTAGCACTGTGCTTATTATGTACATCAAAATGGTCAACTTGAACATGCGACTTTGATGGTGGACAACCTGTTCACATGCTTTTATTGGAATTGCTGGCAAGGCACATATATATTCATTCTACCATCAAACTGGCCACTTCAGCCATAACAGGAGCTGGAGGGATCAAGATTACAAATATCCGAAAGCATGTAAAAGCACTTATAAAATCGCAGTCATTACAACATTCCACACCTACATATGTCTTCCTACCTCTCAGATAATCCTTTTCCCCTGCCTACTATCATCAAATTCCTCTATCACTTCATCATCACCTTAGGGCAAGGATCACATGTGGTCTGCCCTCTCAACTACATTCTTTGAACCTAATGCCATAACCTCAATTCTGTCACTTAGGAACACTACCTCTCCCCTTCCTAAGCCATTCTCTTGTACAACCACCTTCTACCTTCATCTAGGATTTCGGTACACACATCTCTATCTCCTCCTTATCCACGTCCTTTTCCAATGACAATAACTCCTTAACATCTCACCTATCATCCACCAAGTCTGTTGAACCCAAGTAGTTCACTTACATCTCTCAAATACTTAATCACAACTCCGAGGCAAGTACACAACTAACATATAAAGTAGCCTTTAAGCACTCAAGTCAAATTCCAATATCCTCTTGCTGCCCCAACACAAACAACCATAATCCTGAAGCAAAAAAGAAACAAGGTCTCAGAGTACCTCATCCTCATCAACACTCTGCTCCTAAACATTTACTTTATCGCAATAAATCACAACTGCGGACACTCAGTACAGAAAAGTCCAAACATTCTATATTTTCACACACTAAACAACTAGACTTCACACCTCATTCGCAGACCACTGAGACACACCACACCTGCATTACAACCATAACAAGTCTCAATTACCATCTTTACCTCCTTCCACTTCAACTCGCACAATCTCCTTCTCACCTGAACTTTCGGTTAATCAACACACCATCAATGAGCAAGATTAGTTAGCATGTTTTTTCTCTAATACCAGATAAGCTTTTGATTAACAAAACATGGATTGGTGATCACACTTCACCAGTAATTCACAAGGCAATCACATCCGGATTTCAAAGCCACAGCCAAAATTGCCAAGAAGCTGGAGGACGATAAGCACGGATATTCAATGACTTAGAAGCTGTGAATCATTGCTAACAGACATGCCCATCAACCTCACTTTCTCCTGTAAATTCGTACTAGTTTACAGACCACTGCCAAACAGTGGAGCTTTCACAATCACCCTCGGTCTCTGGGCTTGCAGCCCAAGAAATATTGGATGCATTTGTAGGCCTTCGGGAAACCGTTACAAAGGAAAGCAATGAGGCTGCTTTTGAAGTGACCACCATCATCTCATTTACCCAATGCATCAGTTCAAAATTTCTCACTAACCCAATATGATACAATACATACAGGCAATGTAACAAACTCTCAAAGGCAAAACTTAAGCCTCAGATGGTTGTGCTCTCAAATTCAGAAACAATAATCAATGTCAAGCTGCTGTACAACTGACTGAAGAAAGCATTTGACTAACTTATCCCCCTCAAGACATCCATCCATACACCCAAATGAAATTGAGGATGTTGTGGATCAATGTTGAAATAAAGACACAGGACTACTCTTCAATGTCAATGGAACAATTCAAGAAGCCAACCAGACACAATCGGCCTCTAAAACTCATTAGGATTGACAAATCCACCCTCAAAAAAGCAAAAAGAGCTCACTGCTAAAGGTGAATTTCTTATGCCAAGTGTGCAACAGAATACTGGAGCACTACAATTTTGAAGGCATCTCTGTTAACGTAATGGCAGATCACTATAACAAATGCTAAAACACTGGAACTCTATCATATAAACAAAACACCAAGCTCTAATTGTGAGCCTATGGCAAGAAGGGTCACTCCAAAGAAAAATATTCCTACATTCACATCTTTCATGCACCTGTCACTCTGAGTTCTATGATCTGGTGAAGGCCAAAAGACCGGCTGGTTCACCATCGGACGCATACCCACCACGAACCTTCACGAGTATCCTACTATTAATAACAGTTGCAATATCTTCAATGAACAACCAACAACTCCTTAACCAGAGTAACATTCATACAGAGCTCAAGATGCCATACGTACCAAAACACATTAAGAAGAACCATGACTTAGCAGATCCACACCCAGAGTCCAATCTTAAATATTTTAATTCAAAATAAATCAATAGAACTGAGTGAGTTGCATTGTGTTCGTGTCAGGTGAAATTATTCTTTGCGCTTCAACTACAGAATCTTATGCTCTTCCTTCAACACTTCCCAAGGTACAGATCGACCAGTGTTCACAAAAAGGCAGATGACTGAAATAAAGATTACCTGGTCAACGGGTTCCCACTGAAGTCCGCTACCTGGAGTGCTTTGCAGAAGGAGATGCTCTCTGGAATTTCAGTAATATCTACAGGGGGAAAACATTTTATGTTTTTAATCAATGTGCCAAAGAGAGAACAAAGTCTTGCATAATTTTAGAGTAGTGATTCTAGTATCTAGAAGCATAGTATGTTGCGGGGATTCTGCTCATGCACAGAACTATGCACAGGAAACCAGGACCTCAGTGAATTGCGGTGTACCATAAAACTCACCTCAGTACCTAGAACCCCTATCCGACTAGCATCAGTGTCTCATTCATTCTCCGTATCATCTCGAAGCTACCAATGATTAGACAACCGAGAACAAGCGACTTCGAATACCCTCAGGAATGGTGGGAATTAGAAACACCTTTTCGTTATTATTCTCATATCAGTCCACAACAAGAGTAATCAGAGACACGGTAAAGTTAAAAATGTTTATTTTTAACTACGTGCTCTAAGGTGCAGTACTTTGGCTAATATAAGCAGGCAAATGAATTAAAACAAAACCATCAGCATTGTTACAATACCATAGAAAAGGAAGGGAGAAATCATATTAAAAATGATAGTGGAAAACAAGTCCTATAATACTTTGTGGACCACCCTCCCTTGGCTAGTAAACTAGTTTTATACACTAATAGAAGGTCTCTAGGTTTGAATGGGGAACCCCATACTTCAAAGATCAGCTTAGGTGATTCACATCACAGGATCAGCACTGCTCTGTGTCTGGAAAGGTTTTCTTCAAGTGTCTGAATCATGCATGCAAATGCAATATTAAAGGCACCTGAGTTTCAGATATTTGCAGCTGTGTGTGTGTTGTGTCTAGAGCGTGGGCCGATCAACCTGAATTCAACAGCATACATTGTTATTTGACCTTGACAGCTTCTGCACACAGTGTTCAGACTAAGGTCGCGGTGCACGTCTAGGGATGTGAACAACAGACCGTTCTCATGTGAAGAAAAAGCAAGCACGCAGTTTTACTTGTAATAACAGCTGCCTGTAGTGTCGTGTGCAAAAGCAGCAAAGTGGCAAGATGGCGTTTAGCTTCTAAAGCGCTTATGCTACAATTAAACCAAACTTTTAGGATTTGCAATAGTGAGTCAAAAGTAAAGATTTCAATAACGTTCTTGATTTTTAATCAAAGAGATTACAACATATTCACTGGTAAATACAAGTGCCTTAAAATAACTTGAAGGCTTGATGACACATACTTTCACACTCATCCAAACAGATATAGTCAAGATTAAAGTAAATGTACTCTGTGGTAGAAGTGGTCTTACCCATTGATATATCCTGTATGCTGTCGGTGGGCACTATTTGAGTAACCATTGAACAACCTAATGGATAAACAAGGTTGACTAAAAGTCCTTCTATATTTTTACTATTAATTGAGAAAACCTCAGACTGACAGCTTTCAAATAACAAGCGCTGACAAAGCCAATTGGTCTCACCTATCCAAAATCTATTGGTTTTGTCAATTTCTTTTTAGCAACCTTGCACAGCAACTTGGAAGCTGTGCAACATGGTTGAAAGTAAAGGGGGGAAAAGCACTACGACACGGTCATTACTGACGGCATCATAGCATTTTTATTTTCTAATCTCAGCCAAGCTGAAAGAAAGTGCACTGCTGTACAACATGGCTAAAAAAGCATTGACCGAGCCAATAGATCTCACATAGGCAAGACCAATTGGCTTTGCCAAAAGCTTGTTAAAAGTGCGTAGATTCCTTGCCGGGGATGATAAATTGGAATCACAGGTTGCTTCCATACAGCGAAGACTCTGTGCCCTGTTGGAATCATCTGCAGCTGGTGTCTGCATTAGTGTTCACACCCTGTGAAGTAAACAAAGCTTGAAAGAGTCGGAAGAGAGTGGAGTGGAATGGGAGGGGGCGTGGAGGGAGTATCATTTCTTCAGCTTGAAAGGCTGAAGAATTTGCCAGCTCAGCAACACTTTTGTAGTAATGGTTTAAACTTAGCTTGATTTAAAGCTGGAAACGCCCCAGACTGTGTGCGTGAGCATGATTTAAAGCTGGAAACGCCCCAGACTGTGTGAGTGAGCATGATTTAAAGCTGGAAACGCCAGTGAGTGAGTGAGTGAGTGAGTGAGTGAGTGAGTGAGTGAGTGAGTGAGTGAGTGAGTTTGATATAGAGCATGGGTACTCACAAACTTTCTCTCGGGGGCCAAATTTACAGTGTGGTTTGTGGCCGAGAGCCGCACCATGGGGGCGGGGTCATCGGG